>NC_139388.1:45772500-55772500 GCF_054392235.1 Sus scrofa | reverse complement strand
CTCTAGGTCGTCCTCCTGCGTCCACAGAGTCTCCTCAACCCCGAGAGCCCTGTGCTCTGACCCGAGTTGCCGCCCAGCCTCCTCCCCCTGCGGGTGGGTGTGGACGCCTCCCCAGGGCCGGGGCTGTGGCTGCCCTTGTAAGGAGGTGAGGCCTGGGGACACCAGAGAGGCCTGGTTATAATTAACCGGGACACGTGGCCAGCCCGCCCCCAACACCTGCCCCCGCCCCTGCCCCCATCCCCAGCGCCTCGGGTCTCCCGGAGGAGACAGCGAGTAGCGAGCTCTAAAAATAAACTCCCTTTTCTGCAAGCCTGCAGGCCCTGTCCCCTCCAGCGTGGAATCACCCAGTGTCACTGGGCCCTGCGCCGCTTCTGGCCTGGCTTTGAGTCTGAATGGCCCCCCTGGGCCCGGCCTCGTGTCCCCCCCACTGCCATCAAGGAGGGAAAACCCGCTAAGCACAGGCATCAGGGATCAGGCTGCCCAGCTCCCACCTCTGCCCGGGTCACAGGCTCCCTGTAGCCGGGTGACAGTAGGCAAATCACGCAGCCTCTCTGGGCCACTATTTCCTCCTCTGGAGAACCAGACACTTGGTCCTTCTGGGATGATGGCAGGGTTTCCCCAGAAGCAGGGCTCAGGACTTTGCTGGGGTCAAGGCCACCCTGGGGGCCAAGGAGAGACTGGCGGCCTAGCGGAGGGCCAGGGGAGGGTGGTTTCTACGTGCCTGGGACAGCCTCTGACACAGTCCCGTGGCCCCGGCGGGGGGCCAGCTGTCCCCGCCAGCCCGACTCAGCACTTGGTCTGGGGACCAGCTTGGTTTGGGGGTGGGGGGTGGGCCCAGCCCCTGGGGCGGCCCATACAAGGCCATGGGGCTGGGCGCAAGGCACGCCTGGGTTCAGGGTGGGCACGGTGCCCAGGCAGCGAAGCGAGAGCGCAGCTGCCCTCCACCCCCCTCCTGGCCAGCGGCCCCTCCTGACCAATAGCACAACCTGGGCCCCCCCTATAAAAGGCCAGGGCTGCAGTCCTGTCCTTTGGGTCAGTGTCGCCTCCAGGATACAGACGCCCCTTCCAGCACAGCCCAGCCAGGTACTGCCTGGGGTGGGAATCGGAGTGGGGTCCAGAGTGGGGTCCCCCTGGGGCATCAGAAGCCGAGCTGGTTCTAGAAGGGGACTTGTGTGTCCGCCCCCACATCCCCCTGCACACAGCTGGGTCAGTGTGTGGCAAGGTTGCCCTCGTGTCAGAGGGTCCTCTCCACCTCTGAGTCCCCGACCCCGGGTGTGACTTGGGATCTCTGTGGCCCAGGGTCCTGGGGAGGGTCTGGGAGTGGGAAGGAGAATTGCCAGCTGCCAGCTGTCCCCCCCCTACCCCCTGCAAGGGGCTGCGGGCCAGGCCTTGTTCATGGTGGTTTGTCACTAGAACTGGGCACTGCAAGCTGGGGGAAGTGTCTGTGTGTCACCTGTCATGGTCTCTGCGAGAGCAGCACTGTGGGCTCTTTGTGTTGGTGACCTTGTGTCTGACTTCCCGTGGCTCCTGCGTGGGTGCCCGCGTCTTGGGTGTGACCCTGAGCTTGGAGGTGTGCGTGTGAGGCTCTGTAGACAGTGTGATCTGGGGGTGCACGGTGATGGGGGTGGGGAGGGGGCTCTGGGCTATGTCTGCTGGTGTCACTTGCGCTCCCCCACCTTCTTTCCGAGCCCTCTCTCTCCTGGCGTGTCCCTAGCAGGGATGGGGGTGGGGACACGCTCAGAAAGGGGGTTTCTGGGCTGGAAGCCCTTGAGCCCCAAAGCCTGAATGCATGTCCTCCAGGCCACCCTAGCCCACCTGTCCCTGGCCTGCTGACTTGGTGCAAGCTGAGCCCCTGGAATGTGGGCGTTGTGGGGGGAGGGCAGCTGGGGGTGGGGGTGGGGAGTCTGCCAGACTCTAAAAATAGATCCCCAAGCCTGGATTTTAACCCGGGAGGCTTTTGAGGGTTTCCATCTGCCCTGGCCTGATGCCTCAGCCTTCAGCTCACCTTGGTCTGCATCCCCTTCCTACCATCCTGCCTGCGTCCCATTCCCGGAGCTGGAAATGAGTGTCCCACTCCCACTGCTAAGGGGTCCCTTCTCCTTCTGGGTCTTGTGAATAAAAGTAACAGTAACAATAATGGCAGCCATGCCTCGAGGTACGTGCAGTTCCACGCTGGGACCAGTGCACAGCTGGCCACATGGTTGAGCTCAGAGAATCTGCCTGGTAACCCCGTGGGAACGTTCAGTTCACAGAAGACAGAGGCTCAGAGAGGCTGAGCAACTGGCCTGGGGTCACACAGCTGGGAACTGGCAGAGGTGGGATTTGAATCCAGCTCTGTTGACCTCAGAGACTAAATTGTTCTTTTCAACTGTGCTCTGTGGGAAACGAGTTAGCAAACAGGTGGGGACGGGCACCCAGCCCTCCTGCTCACCCTGCCAGTCATCCTTGGACCCAGAACTCAAGGACCTTTATGGAGAGAAGGTCCCTTCTCTGCTCACGCACTCATTCCCAGCAACACCGTCCGTCTTCTCATCAGCTCCTCACAGTTTAAAATAATAATGACAATAATAATATCTGAGCAAAATAATGCTTACTGTGTGCCAGGCCCTATTCCAAGTGTTCTATGAAATTAGCTCATTTCATCCTCCTGCTGCCTCCATGAGGTGAATGCTACCATACCCGCATTTGACAGAGGAGAACTTTGAAGCACAGAGAGGGCAAGCAACCCGCCCAAGGTCACACAGCTTTTTGTAAGTGGCAGAGCTGGGATTCAAACCCAGGCTGCCTGATTCTAGAACCTACACTTTTTTTTTGTTTTTGTTTTTGTTTTTGTTTTTTTGCTTTTTAGGGCCTCACCCACAGCATATGGAGGTTCCCAGGCTAGGGGTCTAATCGGAGCTGTAGCTGCTGGCCTACACCACAGCCACAGCCATGTAGGATCCGAGCTGCATCTGCGACCTACACCACAGCTCACAGTAACTCCCGATCCTTAATCCACTGAGCAAGGCTAGGGATTGAACCCGCATCCTCATGGGCACTAGAAGGATTCGTTTCCACTGCGCCACAGTGGGAACTCCCTGGAACCTACACTCTTATCCGGCCACGATGACTAACTCCAGCTTGAGGGGTTCCCCTTCCATTTTTCAGTTGGAGAAACAGGCTCTAGCAGGTTCCTCGGCCAGGGTCACCTGCCGGGATGTGGCAGGGTGAAGATCCTAACCTGAGACTCCCGATACAGCTAGTCAAGCTGCCGGGGCTCAGAGAGGAGATCTCTCTGGCTCCAAGGCACACGGCACAGGGGTCTGGACGGGCCCTCGGGCCCACCTGACCCCAGAGTCTGGCTCTGTGCCCTTGCTGGTCTCTGCTGGCTGTGAGCTGACCTCCACCTCCTCTGCGGCCCGCCAGGCCCCCCACGCCGCCACCATGCCGTTCGGTAACACCCACAACAAGTACAAACTGAACTTCAAGGCTGAGGAGGAATACCCAGACCTCAGCAAGCACAACAACCACATGGCCAAGGCGCTGACCCTTGAGATCTACAAGAAGCTGCGGGACAAGGAGACTCCATCTGGCTTCACCCTGGACGATGTCATCCAGACAGGTGTGGACAACCCAGGTAAGCCTCCTTGGCGGAGCATCACAGGGCCCGGGGGCTCCGGAAGCTGCCTGCCGGGCCTTGCGCCCACTCCCTGGGCCTCCATGTTCCCACCTGTAAAATAGGACCCTACTCACGGGGGCTGTGGTGAGGACCGAATGAGTTGAGGTGGTGAAGGGCTTGGGACGGGGCCCGGCACGTGGCAAACCACCCGCTAAACATACATGAGCATGAACGGAGGCTCCCCGAGGAAGCCCTTGATGTTCCCGGCCTCAGTTTCCTCACCTGAAAATTGGAACAACATAGGGCTCAGCGCACACAGAGCGGCGCCTGGCACGCAAGCGAGCTCTTGGATCCTGCCAGGGGGTGTCATGTGCTCCTTTCTCCAGGGACACCCTGCCAGGGCGAGTGGCACTGGGGCAGGGGGCCAGGCTCGAGCCTGAGCTTCCGACTCAAGGGGTGATTGGACGGAGAGGCTCTTTCTCTCCAGGCCTCTGTGTCCCCACCTGGGAAACAAGAGCATCTTTCATGGCTCTTTTTATCTGTGGGGGCTGATGGTCTAAGGTTCCGAAATTTTTTAGAAGATTCCACAATTTGGGGACTCTGAAGTAGTTTTATGTATATACACACACACACACACACACACACATATATATATAAAATGCTTTTTAGGGCCGCACCTGCGGTATGTGGAGATTCCCAGGCTAGGGGTCGAATCACAGCTGTACCTGTCAGCCTATACCACAGCTCACGGCAACGCCAGATCCTTAACCTGCTGAGCGAGGCCAGGGATCAAACCCATGTCCTCATGGATCTTAGGCCAGTTTGTTCACCACTGAGCCACGACAGCAACTCCCGAGGTAGTAATATTTTTAGCCTCCCGCCCCTCCCCTCCTCACCCTCGACCTTCTCCGTTCTGACCCAGAGGTGTCAAGTGAACTCCTGTGTGCACGCACACGTGTGCCCACACAGACACACACACACACACACGTGTGTGGGCGCAGTCTACACTGGACCCAGGAGCCCGGCCATTCCGAGCTGCGGACAAGCACCTCTGACCTCAACCCCCATCCCTGCCAGGTCACCCCTTCATCATGACCGTGGGCTGTGTGGCCGGTGACGAGGAGTCCTACGTGGTTTTCAAGGATCTCTTCGACCCCATCATCCAAGACCGACACGGGGGCTACAAACCCACCGACAAGCACAAGACCGACCTCAACCATGAGAACCTCAAGGTCAGCTGCCCCCAAGAGGAGGGGAGGGGTGGGGGAGAGAGGGCAGGGGGCAAAAGGCGAGGGGGAGAAGGGCAGAGCTGGGGGGAGACACCCAGAGACTGGTGACAAACAGAGATGGGGAGAAACACAGAGGGAGATGGGAAGAGAGAGGGACAGAGAGACGCAGAAGACAGACAAGGAGATGGGGGGGGGAAACAGAGCAAGGAAGGCAGGTACCAAACAAGACAGATGGAAGAGTTCCCTGGTGGCCTAGCAGTTAAGGTTCCGGCGTTGTCACTGTTGTGGCTCTGGGTACAGCTGGGAGTGGTTACAGCTATGGGGTGGGTTCAATCCCTTGTCTGGGAACGTGTGCATGCTGTGGGTATGGCCAAAAAGAAACAAAAAACAAAGCAAAAAAGAAAAAAAAGAAAAAAACCCAACAAAACAAAACTAGATGTAGAAAAAGGAGAAGCAGAGACACAGAGAGGGAGAGAGAGCAGAGAGCGAGAAGGGAGAGATAGAGCCAGGGAGCGTGGATGGACAGAGGCCACTGGGGAAGGAGGAGCCAAAGGCGGCAGCAGAGTCAGAAAGCTGGGAGGGCCTGGGGCGGGGGAGGGAAGGAGACTTGGACTTTGGGGGGCGGGGGCAGTGCGCCTAGGAGGGTCCACCAAGTCCTGACTCCTGTCCCCCATTTTCTAGGGTGGAGACGACCTGGACCCCAACTACGTGCTCAGCAGCCGCGTCCGCACTGGCCGCAGCATCAAGGGCTACACCCTGCCCCCTCACTGCTCCCGCGGCGAGCGCCGGGCGGTGGAGAAACTCTCGGTGGAAGGTGAGAGTCGCTGGCTCTGCTCCTCCATGGGCGGTTCTCTCGCCCCGTTTTCCAAAACACTGGAGGAACTCGATAAACCCTGAGTGCTCGGTGGGTGAGCAGCATTTCCCCTGGTGGAGTCTGGGGGGCTGTCAAAACTTGACCCCCAGTTGCACCAGGGTTCTGGCCTTCGTCCAGCCAGCCAGCCAGCCAGCCAGCCAGCAAACAGTCACAGCTGTCCCAGCCCTGTGTGGGGAGCCGGGGCTCCCATGATGCATAAGAAGGACAAGGTCACTACTCCCACAGAGCTGTCAGCTTGATGGCGAGATAAGCGGAAACATAGAAACCAACAAGAGAACAATATCATTCCAAAACGCCACGAAGCCAAGAAACAAGGATTGAGGTATAGAATGAATGACTAAGGGGAGCTGCCTTAGAAAACAGTTGAGACTTGATGGGCAAGCAGGAGCCAACCGTGGGAAAAGTTCCAGGCAGGTGGAAGAGCAAGTGCAAAGGGCCTGGGGTAGGAAGGTGTGTTGGAGGAATAGCCAGGAGATGAACGTGGCTGGAGCCGAGTGGGTGGTGGGAAGAGCAGAGGAGATGAGGTCAGAGGCGTGTGGGTGGCCAGGTTGTGCAGGGCGTTGTGAGCTGTTGGCAGGACTTTGGCTTTGACCCCGAAGGAGGTGGAAACCACGGGAGGGTGGTGAGCAGAGGAGGGACAGGTTCAGACTGATTTGGATCCTTCTGGCTGCTGTGTGGGGAACACATTGTGGGCAAAGGCAGGAGAGAGAGAGACTGAGGGGGGTGACTGCAGTGGTCCAGGCCGGAGGTGGGGGTAGCAATGCAATGGGGAGGAAGAATGGGCCTCTTTGGGAGGTAGAGCCACTGGGGCTGGCAGGCAATGCTGTTCCGCTAAATGCTGAACAGCCAGCTCTGGGGGAGGAGGGCTGGGGAGAAGCAGCCCAGACCCGTATCCAGCAACTGCCAATTTCTCTGGTGTAAATTCTCCTACCCCAGCCATTGTTAAGCTATCTGCGTGACATCATGCAGAGATGGGCAATGGGAAGGGCTGCGTGATAGCACTTCGTTATGTGGTGTTTCTGACATGCGGCTACAATAGAGGAAAAGCACTTCAAGAACATAGAAAATAGTAAGTGGAGGAAAATAATTAGAAAGTGATATAGGAGTTCCCGTCGTGGCGCAGTGGTTAACGAATCCGACTGGGAACCATGAGGTTGCGGGTTCGGTCCCTGCCCTTGCTCAGTGGGTTAAGGATCCGGCATTGCTGTGAGCTGTGGTGTAGGTCGCAGATGCGGCTCGGATCCCGCGTTGCTGTGGCTCTGGCGTAGGCCGGTGGCTACAGCTCCGATTCGACCCCCAGCCTGGGAACCTCCATATGCCGCGGGAGCGGCCCAAGAAATAGCAAAAAGACAAAAAAAAAAAAAAAAAAAGAAAGTGATATAGTTTTGAGTAAGGGTCATCCTAATTTTATTTTATTTTTATTTTATTTTTTTTGCTTCTAGGGCTGCACCCTCAGCATACGGAGGTTCCCAGGCTAAGGGTCCAATTGGAGCTGTAGCTGCCAGCCTATGCCACAGCCACAGCAACGCGGGATCAGAGCTGCATCTGCGACCTACACTGCAACTCGCACAACAATGCCTGATCCCCAACCCACCGAGCAAGGCCAGGGGTTGAACCGGCATCCTCATGGATACTAGCTGGATTCATTTCCACTGAACCACGAAGGGAACTCCCTGTATCACCTTAATTTTAAATATAATTTATGTATCATAAGATTTCATAAGTGATTTTTAACAATATAGTATTTAGTTGGAATTCCCGTCATGGTGCAGTGGTTAACAAATCCGACTAGGAACCATGAGGTTGCGGGTTCGATCCCTGGCCTTGCTCAGTGGGTTAAGGATCTGGCATTGCCATCAGCTGTGGTGTGGGTCGCAGACGCGGCTCGGAACTGGTGTTGCTGTGACTGTGGTGTAGGCCTGCGGCTACAGCTCCGATGAGACCCCTAGCCTGGGAACCTCCATGTGACGCAGGTGTGGCTCAAGTAAAGGCAAAAAGACAAAAAAAATATATATATATAGTATTTAGTATATGATATATAACATTATGTAGTATATTATAAATAATGTATAAAAGTATATAAATACATATATGTATTATATAATGTATTTATTATACACATAATACATATTTGTTATATACTGGGTCTACATATGAACATATACAAATACTATACATGCTATATTACAATAATGTTTACTGAGACTTTGACTCTCTGTCCTGCCAGCCAGCCAGGGGCGGGCACAAGCAGACTATTGCTCGCAGGTAGATAGGATGTGAGGGTCAGTAGTGGTGGTGGGAAGGGGAGGATTCGTGTTTTCTGGCTTGAGCATATGGGGTAGGTGCGGCCAGGGTCAAGGCAGATGGGGGAGGGGTCATGAATTTGGGTTTAGACACAGTATTTTGTTTTGTTTTGTTTTGTTTTTTAGGGCGGCACCTGCAGCATATGGAGGTTCCAGGCTAGGGGTTGAATCGGCGTTGTAGCCGCCAGCCTACACCACAGCCCAGCAATGTGGGATCCGAGCCGCATCTGCAACCTACACCACAGCTCATGGCAATGCCAGATCCTTAACCCACTGAGCGATGCCAGGGATCAAACCCATGTCCTCATGGATGCTAGTGGGGTTCGCTAACCACTGAGCTACTACGGAAACTCCAACACAGTGTTTTCTGTTTGGTCGGTTGGGGTTTTTGTTGGCCATGCCCACAGCATGCGGAAGTTCTCAGGTCAGGGATCCAATGAAAACCAGAGGCACAGCATTGGCAGTGCCAAATCCTTAACCACTAGGCCACTAGGAAACTCCAAGACACAGTGTTTAGGTGCCTTTATCACCTTCACAGGGCCAAGGCCCAGGCCCATTAAGGGCAGCACTGTAGGGTCCCCAGGGCCTCTGCCCTCCACTGGAGGTGAGGCAGTTGCTGACCACCTCCCGCCTGTGGTCCCTCAGCCCTCAACAGCCTGACGGGAGAGTTCAAGGGGAAATACTACCCTCTGAAGAGCATGACCGAGCAGGAGCAGCAACAGCTCATCGACGACCACTTCCTGTTTGACAAGCCCGTGTCCCCACTGCTGCTGGCCTCAGGCATGGCCCGAGACTGGCCCGACGCGCGAGGCATCTGGTGAGGCCCCCCCTGCCCTACGGCCCATTCTCCCCCGCCTCTGCCGGTCCCGTGACCAAAGTCAAGACCATAAAAGCAATTATCCAGAATGGTCTTGCCCTCCACCCCTGCCTACCCCGTGCTCTACGGGTCGCATGTTGAGAAACTTAAAACTTAGACCTGAACCAGACTCCCTGCCAAGGCCTGCCGCTAGGGAATCTGGCTCCACCCCCTATGCGCAAGCCCCGCCCCAGGACCCCATCTCTAAAGCCATGGGACCTCAAACACAGGGTTTAATGTTTCTCTGCTCCAGGTTCCCATCTATAAAACAGAGATCACAATAATTCATAGCTCTGGGGGACTGCGAGGGCTAAATGCATTAATAACTCATATAAAATGTTGGGGAAAGTGTCTGGTATACAGTAAGTGCTCATATTGACCGCTAGTATGATTTTTATTACTAGCTATTGTTGATTCAAAGATTCCACGAATCTTTGAATCCTTGATTCTGATAAAGATTTTACAAGGTTTTGAGAGACCTGGGTTTCAAACAATTTGGAGAGTGTAGGTTGGAAGATTTCAAGGCTTTAAATTATTTTTACTTTTATTTTTTTTGCTTTATTTTTTAGGGCCACACCCATAGCATATGGAGGTTCCCAAGCTAGGGGTCGAATCAGAGCTGCAGCTGCTGGCCTACACCACAGCAATGCCAGATCCGAGCCACGTCTGCGACCTACACTACAGGTCACGGCAACGCCGGATCCTTAACCCACTGAGCAAGGCTGGGATGGAGCCCACATCCTCGCGAATACTAGTCAGGTTTTTCTCCGCTGAGCCACTGCAGGAACTCCCCCTAAATATTTTTTTGATTCACTAATTTCAGATTCCGTGATTCAATGGTTTCAAACATTTCCAGATTCTAAAGTTTAATGGTTCTAAAACAGTTTCTGAGATGTCACAATGTGATTGATGGGAAGATTTGTCAATTCTGATTCCTGGCTTTAGTTTTTCAAAGACTCTAAGAGTCTTCAATTTAATGTCGTTCAAAGAATCAAGACCCTGAAATCCACTGATCCCAGGATGTGAGATTTCACACGTCCTGTGACCTTAGACTACAGGTCTAAGCGTGGTCTACAGGTCTAAGCGTCTATCTTATGCTCCCACCTCACGCCCTGCGGGCCCGCTGCCCCCTGGCGGTGGGTATATGTTTGCAAGAGGCCGGGGAATGGGGTTCCGGAGGAGCTGATTCCTCGGCCTTTTGCTGCTGCGCCCGACTCTAGGCACAATGACAACAAGAGCTTCCTAGTGTGGGTGAACGAGGAGGACCACCTCCGAGTCATCTCCATGGAGAAAGGAGGCAACATGAAGGAGGTTTTCCGCCGCTTCTGCGTGGGGCTGCAGAAGGTGCGTGCCTGCCCCTCCCGGGTGACTTCTGACTCCGCGTGACCGTCCTAGAGGCTGGCCAAGGCCCCGCCCCTCTGAGCTCGGCTCCTCCCCCGTAGTCAGGCCCCGCCCCTCTCGCCTTCCAAGGCCCGCCGCTCGGGGATCTGGCTCCACCCCTATGCTCAAGCCCCGCCCCAGGAACCCGTCTCTAAAGCCAGACCTCAGGCCCAACCCCCTCTGAATCCTACCACCGCGGGTGTCGTCGCGCCCCTCCCCTCAGAATCTCGCCCCTCTCGGTTTTCCAGACCCGACCCCTCGGAACCCCGCCCCACCCACATTCTCACACGCTGTACCTGCGAACCCCGTCTGGGTTGCGGGTGTATTTGGGGGCGTCCACCAGCGCTGACCCCTGGCCCTCTCCCCCCCACCTCAGATTGAGGAGATCTTCAAGAAAGCCGGCCACCCCTTCATGTGGAACGAGCACCTGGGCTACGTGCTCACCTGCCCGTCTAACCTGGGCACCGGGCTGCGTGGAGGCGTGCATGTGAAGCTGGCACACCTGAGCAAGCATCCCAAGTTCGAGGAGATTCTCACTCGTCTGCGCCTGCAGAAGCGGGGCACAGGTGCGGCCCGCACCCTCTCCCGCGGTTGCGGGGGCTGGCCCTGTGCGGCGGCTGAAGGGGAGGTGGGGCGTCCCCACGAGTTCTGGGGGTCCGCAAGGGCTACCGTCTGTGAGCTTCAGTTTCTTCCTCTGCAAATAAGCATCAGCACGCCCTAGCTCAGAGGAATGAGTACATCATCATGGCTGTGTAATACACACCGAGTATGTCCCTGGCCGCCTCGGGGCCTTATTTTCCTATTTGTAAAGGGGAGGAGGGTCTGGATTCAACCCCAGGCAGCTCGGCTCCAAAGCTCGACTCTCCTACCCATCACGCTGTATTTTCTTGTTGGATGGTTGAAGGGTGGGGTACCTACAGCCAGAGATGTGGGCCCGTGAAAAGACAGATGCTGAGGAAACTCTGCGTGCACTTAACCCATACACAGTAGGCACTCACTCAGTACGTGTGGCTGTCGCACTTGGCACGGGGGCCGCTCCTGCATCCCTGCTCCCTTCTCATGCCGCGGCCTCCTCCTCCCGCAGGTGGCGTGGACACAGCCGCTGTGGGCTCAGTGTTCGATGTATCCAACGCCGATCGGCTGGGCTCGTCGGAGGTAGAACAGGTGCAGCTGGTGGTGGATGGTGTGAAGCTCATGGTGGAGATGGAGAAGAAGCTGGAAAAAGGCCAGTCCATCGACGACATGATCCCCGCCCAGAAGTAGGCTCCCAGCCGACTGCTGGAGCCCAGGGCAAAGGGAGGACCAAGCCCATCGAAGGCCCGCCCCTTCCTTCCAGAATCTGGCTGACAAGGGTCAGTCAACCCGGGGCTCTCTCCCCACTCTTCATCGAATTCCAGTTCCAACCAGAGTTCCAGCCAATGGGCTCCATTCTCTGGGTTCTGGCCAATGAAAACCCTCCCTTCACATTCACCTTTCATTATCCCTGAGCTCCGCCCACCACCAGGAGCTCTGGTTAACAGAGGCTCCCTGACACATTTGGAGCTCATGCTTTTCTCCACTCAAAGCAACAAATAAAAGCAATGGTGGCCTTAGCATTGATGCCATAGTTATTGGGGGAGGAGGAGGGACTTTCACAATTGGCTACGGTGTGACCTCGAAGCCGCCATGCCTCTCTAGCCATGTCCTAGGGCTAGGCATATTTATCCCTTCTCTAGAATGAGGCACAGTTACCCTACAGAGTCTAATTCAAACATTACAAGGCTCTGCATGGAATCCGAGACTCAGGTGTGGCCAGAGTCCCACAACCAAGCTTGGGTCCTTCCCAACCTCAGCTGCCAGTCATTCAGGTTAGATCTCAAACACAGGGTCCACATGAGGAAGAAACAGGCCAAATGAAATGTCTGAGACTTGAACTTGGCTCCCAGGTTGAGATCTCCCATACAGCTCATCATGATCTATCTCATTAACCTTTTCATTAGCCTCCAGACTTCAGCCCTCTGCAGGTGCTACCTGTTTTTCCCCCATAAACTTCACTTACTTTGCTCAAGAACCTACCATGGCTCCCCACGTCTCCTAGAATACTCTCCTTTATATGCAAGTCTTCAAACAAATGCATACCATTTGCTGAAGGCTCATCTTTGTAGTTCTTTTCTCATGATCTCTCTGTATACTCTTTTGCTCCTTACACCCTGAAATTCCCACCTTAAAGAAATATCTGGGAGTTCCCGTCATGGCTCAGTGGTTAACGAATCTGACTAGGAACCATGAGGTTGCGGGTTCAATCCCTGGCCTTGCTCAGTGGGTTAAGGATCCAGTGTTGCCATGTGCTGTGGTGTAGGTCACAGACGTGGCTCGGATCCCACGTTGCTGTGGCTCTGGCATAGACTGGTGGCTACAGCTCTGATTCGACTCCTAGCCTGGGAACCTCCATATGCTGCGGGAGCGGCCCAAGAAATGGCAAAAAAGACAAAAAAAAGCATCTGAACATGGATTGGGTGTTGGCCACGTCAATCATTTCTTCTTGACCCAATAGGTTGAGGCCTCCATCAGCAAGGGGTAGCGGGTAGGCCCTCAAAGAGACACATGTGTTTCTGAAGAAAATGGGAGGCAGCGTTAAACAGAAGGTCTAGCTCCCAGGGACTTAGGGGCAACACTGAAGAGGCAATTTGGGGGGTGGGGCTGGGCACATGGCATGTGGAAGTTTTCAGGGATTGAACCTGTGCCCCAGCAGGGATCCAAGCCCCTGAAGTGACAACACCAGATCCTTAACCCACTGCACCACAGGGGAACTCCTGGAGGAGGCACTTTTTCAAATCTTGTCACACGTAAAGGGCCTTTAGAGATCAATCAACCTCTCCATTTTCCAGAGGGGAAACTGAAGGCCAGGGACGTCCCCAAGAGTTCCCAGAGATCATACTCAAACAGAAAGCTTAGAGGAAACCCCAAAGATCAAGACTGCAGGACCCAGTAGATGCTGGGATGTCCTCTACAACACTGGTCCCCACTGAAGATCCCGGCGCTAATCCCAGCCTTGCCCCCTGGAGTCACAGAGGCCACACAGGATGGTCTGCCCCAGCCGAATCCAGCCAAATCTGCAGTCCAGGAACCTGTCAGCTACCAGGCCTGTCCTGTCCCTTTTGCCTCATAAGCCCTGAACCCATCCCTTCCCTCCCCACCTTCTGTGCCGTCCCAACCGCCTCCCTATTCTTCTGACCTGTCTGCTTCCCTCCCTCCACAGCACAAACCTGCCCCTGCCTCTCCTTTATGCATGACCTCACCATGGCTCCCTAGGACCCTTGGGACAAAGTCCAGGTACCTCTCCACGACCTTCCAGGCCCTGCCAGCATCTGCAGCCTCAGCTCTCACAGTGACTCTACATTTGCCCGAGTCCTACACCATCTGCTGAAGGACCTGCACTCTCTTGCTTCCCAGCCATTGTACAAGCTGTTCGCTTTGCCTAGAACCCACGTGCCCCCAACACACACCCCTCCGCCACGTCTGCTTAGCTGCTCAGCATCTTGCCGGTCACAGGAAGCTGCTCCTCCTCCAGGAAGCCCCCCTGGCTAGGGCAGCTGCCCCCTCCACCCTCTCTCGGGCTCCAGGCTCCCCCAGACCAGACCCGCCCACCCTGGGATCCCAACTGAGGACACAGCTGCCTCCTCCACCCATGAGCTGCATGAGAGCAGGGCTGGGGCACAGTGCTGGGTGCCAAGGAAGCCCTCAGGGGCTGAGATTTCAAGACAGAGTTAGCTTCCTCTCCCGACACCTCATCTTCCTACTCGCTCAACTGTAAACGCCTCTCTCAGCAGAGCCCTATTCTGGTTTCGCTCATGACAGGACTCTGGCTCTGCCCTGGACTCTGAATATTTCCACACTGGCTGATCTTAAGCCTTACCACCCTTCGCTTCTCAATTGACTATTTTCTTTTTCTTTCTTTTTTTGTTTTTTAGGGCCACACTTGCGGCATATGTAAGTTCCCAGGCTAGGGGTCGAATTGGAGTTGCAGCTGCTGGCCTACACCACAGCCATAGCAACGCTGGATCCTTAACCCACTGAGCGAAGCCAGGGATCGAATCTCTGTCCTCATGGATGCTAGTCGGGTTTGTTACCCCTGAGCCACAATAGGAATCCTCAATTGACTTTCCTATCAGCCACATGATGAATACAAAAGTTGACTTCACTCTGCCCTACTTGGGCACCTGAAGCAGTTTGCCTAAGCCTCTTCCCTGCATACAACTCTCCATGGCTCCCCACTGCCCTCAGATGAAAGCCTGACCTGTTCGCTTTGGCCCACAAGGCACTGGGTGGGGTAGCCCTGCCCTCCTGCACTGGACAGCTCCCTACTGCTTCTGTCCATTGAGCCTCTACTTCCCTTCTCCTGCTCACAACACCTCAGCTTTCCTTTGGGGAACCCCCTCTTAAGTCCAGCTCTAGTCACAGCCACTCCAGAGTCACAGTGAGACTGGTTCGGGAATGGCCACATGACTTATCTGGGCCAGTGAGGGTCTGTCTGGGGACTTTTGCTGGAAGTTGGAAGTGAGAAAGTTTCCTGCTATGGTAACTAAGCTGGAAAGATGAGGGTGCTGGGGTCATTCTTGCCATCAGGGAGTGTCAAATGGAAGAAAGTACTAGAATGAAACTCACACTGGAAAAAGCACAGATGAGCTGGCCTGCTACCTGGATCCAGCCATACCTGAAGTTGGTAACCCCTGGTCTGTGAAATGAGCAAACAAATACCTTTTTGCTTAAGTGTAGATGGCTTATTCGTCCTAAAACAGCATTTCTCTTGCTGATGCCCCACCCACTCCCAACTCAGAAATCACCCACCGTTCTCTGAGCTATACCATGCAGTCCCACTTCCCGGCTTGTGCCCAGGGCATACCCATTACCTGGTCAACTCCCACTCACCATTCAAAACCCAACTCTGATATCAGTTTCCTTGCCCAATCCCCCTTTCTCTCCTGGGCCACCCAAAGCGGTGGTTTCTCTGGTGTTTGTCAGAACCCACGTCCCCCATAGGCAGCGGCTCCCTGGGCCTCCGTGTCCAGCACTGGGCCTGGCATGGAGTAGGCACCGGTCAATGACTGTTTATTGAATAAATGTACTACTGGAGGAAGAAGTGGCTTAGAGTCCCGTATAACATGTGGATGGGTCTGTGAGTGGATGGACGGGGGTCCGATGGAGGAACTGGGGCCTCGTGCATGAGGCCGAGCCCCGTCCTGCCCTCTCCCACTTTCATCCCTGCCCCTCACACCCCCACTCCTCCCATTCTGCAAAGAAAACCGAGGCTCAGAGAGGAGGCACCCCTGGCCCCGAGTCGCACACCTCCTCTTCATCTCGCTGGCAGGTGAGGGCAGGGAAGGAACACCCCAGGGTCAGCGTGGGGGAGGGGGGACTCTCCTAAGTTTATTGGGCAACAGGCTGCAGGTGAGGGAGGCTGACAGGAGGAGGGGGGTGTAATAACTTAAAAACCAGAGGTGAGAGCGGCAGCTCCTCAAGAGATCTCTGCAGAGGGGAGGGTGTGGGTGTATTTACAAGGATTTGTACAAAGTGCCCCGCGCCAGCCTGGGGCAGTAAGGGGGGGTTCGAGCAGGAGGGGAGAGGGAGGGGAGGAACCTGCCTCTCTGGCCCCTGCTCCCAGCAGCCCCCCGTGCTCCAGTCTTCAGGCTCAGCAACGCTTCCTGCCCTTGCTCAAGGCCTAGTTCTTGAGCTGGCGGGGTTAGAGGAGTTTCCTCAGTTTCCCTTTCTGCCCCGTCCCTGCAGTCTCCTCAGGGCCCCACGGCAGGGGGACGGGGGACGAGATGGGCTGGAGGCTCTAGGAAGGTGCCAGCTCCCCGCCGCCCCGCGAAGGCCCTTTGCTCTTCTCTCCTGCCCGGTGGCCTCGGAGAACAGCAGAGGGGACAGGCTCTGCCCCCGCACTGGTCTCAGGGGAACGGAGGCGATGCCAAAGGGAGACCCCCTCCTTGGCCCCCTTTCCCTCCTGCTGAAGCGAAGGGGGCGAGGAAGAGGAAGAGGAGGGGGCCCAGGGCCCTGGCGGCTCAGAGCTCGAGGTCGTTGGAGATGCGGGTGACGAGGGTGCGGAAGGCCAGGGCGGTGCCCGCCACGCGGCGGAAGAGAACTCCCCGCAGGCCCGGCCGGGGCAGCTGGCAGACCTCCACTTCGAAGTGGGACAGGGGCTCGGGCCCGCCCGCACCCCCGTGCAGGCAGGCCAGCAGGAACGGCTGTGGCTGGCGGCAGCGGCAGCGGGCGGCCGCGGTGGCCTGGCGCAGAGCTGCCATCAGGGCCTCGGGCGGGCGCGAGCTGGTCAGCTTCACACTCCAGGGGAATCGGAGCAGCCGGGGGGCGGTTTCCGTTTGATCCCAAGGTAGATGGCAACTGAGGCGGAAAGACAGCAGGGGTAAGAGGGAGGTAACCCGCTGCTCTCACTTTGGGACAGCCTCCTGCTGTCTCCCCGAAACCTCTTTCTCCCCAGTGACAGAGTGTCAGCTGGACAGAGAGCTGTCTGGCTGGAGACTCCATTTCCCAGCCTCCTCTGCAGCCCGACGTGGTCTCGTCCCAATTCCCGGATGTGCACAGAAGTGATGGGTACAACCCTACACCAGCGCCTTCCAAGGAAACCGCATGCCCTGGGCTTTCTGGTCCCACCTCCCGTGAGGCAGCCACGCGACCAGCCTCAAGTGTGAAAATAACAGGACTCTAGGGATGGGGACGGAAGAGCCCTGGGTACTTGAATGACCTCATGGAACAGAGTGGCCCTGCCAGCCTGGCCTGGACACGTGGTTTGTCTTTGAGAGAAATTTTATTCTTGTCTGTATCCCGGGGTCTCTTTGCTATCACAGCTCAGTTTGTTTCCTAATATATCCTCCTTCTGGTAATAACCACATTTCCCTTGGAGGACCAACCCTTCTCACTCCAGACTAGGGAGGGGGTCTCACCTAGAAGCAGTTCTCACCTCCAAGAGATATGTGGAAATTTCTGGGGGCTTTTTGATGGTCACAATATTTTGAGATAGGAGCACAACTGGCATTTATTATGTGGGGCGGTGTTTGGGATGCATACTCTGCAGTGTATTCTTTGCCTAACAAAGAAATGTCTCCCTGAAGTACCAGGTGTCCCCCTTGGGAGGCGTTTCAGATCTAGTCTTTCTGGTTTAGGTGGGTCTGACTCACCTCTCAGCTCCAAGGGTGAACACATGACTCACTTCCCGCAATGAAGGGATTCCACCCCCCACCTCCGTCACTGTGATTGGTTCGAAGATGAGCATATGACCACGTCTGACCAATCAAGAGTACTCCACCCCTCTGACCACAGGCATTGGTTTAGGGACGGACATGTGACCCAGTTCCAGCCAATGAGATTCAGTCCTGGGACTGTTGGAACTGCTGGGGAGGTTCTTTATTTCCACTGGGGTCTCTACACTGGCATGTGTCAAACTAAAGCAGAGCCTGGTAAAGTATGGTGTTGCATGCTTTTGCAAATACAGTTTTATTGGAACATGGCTGTATCCACTTGTTTTTATATTAAATATGACTGCTTTTGTGCTGTAAGGGCAGACCTAAATAGGCGTGACAGAGACTCTCTGGCCCTCAAGGTCTAAACTATCTCCCATCTGGAGCTGTGCAGATAATGTTTGCCATCCACTGGCTCAGGGCTGCCAGCAGCCACTGTGTCTCATTGGATGAGAAGGAAAGGGAGGTGTGGTGTCACCAGGGGTTATAGATGGGAGAGGCTAAAGCTAAAGACGGTCAAAGGCTGGTGCTCAGGAATGGGAGTGAAAAGGAGAGGAAATCAGTGGGGGTGGGTAAGAGGAGCTGGCAGAGACGAGGGTCATGGGGCATTTCTGGATGTCGGCCTGGGAGGATGAGGCTCAGGCCCCATCGAAGGGTCTGGCGGGGGGAGAGGTACTTACACGAGTGGGGTCTGAGACAGGCAAAGGAGGGGGGGTTGGTGTGGCAATCAGGGTAGACATGCATACTCACCTTGTGACCTCAGGTCCCCCGATTCTCTCAGGTTCGTCTGTGACCCTAAGGAAGGGGAGGGGGGCAGAGTGTCTCATCTAGACATAGGAAGGCCCCTCTCCCAACCCACTGCCTCCAGGACTCTGGGCAGTCTCTGTCTCAGCTCCAGTCCCTCCCTCTGGCTAGAGCTGGGCTATGGAGGGCTGGGAGTCCAGATTTGAGCTCCTTCTCCATGCCCAGAATGGGAGCCCATTCTGAAATGTTAGTGCAGGTGGAAGGAAAGATACTGAGGAGTTTGAAAGACAAAAGGGGGGTGGGAGGGGCAGAGACACACAACCACGTATAGAAGGAGATGCACTGCACGCACACACGCACACCCCTCCTTCAGGCTGTGCTCAAATGACACCACCTGAGTGAGGCCTGCCCCACTTAAAACTGCGCCCTCCCTTCCCCACGCCCTTCCCTGCTCTATTTTTCTCCCTAGTACTTATCACTGCCTCATAGTTTATGTATTTTACTTATTTATTGTTTACTGGGTCCCCTAGTAGAATGTCCGCTCTGCCTAGGTAAGGATTTTATCTTTTTTTTTCACTCTGCTCTGGGCCCAGGATGGTGCCAGGTACATGGCAGCCTCAAAGAATAACAACAACAACAATAATAATAGCAGGAGTTCCTATTGTGGCTTAGAGGGTTAAGAACCCGACTAGTATCCACGAGGATGCAGGTTCGAACCCTGACCTCGCGCAGTGGGTTAAGGATCCAGGGCTGCTGTGAGCTGTGGCGTAGGTAGATGTGGCTCAGATCTGGTGTTGCCATAGCTGTGGCGTAGGCGGGCAGCTGCAGCTCTGATTGAAGCCCTAGCCTGGGAATTTCCATATGCCGCAAGTGTGGCCCTACAAAGCAAAAAAAAGATAAATAAATAAAAATAAAACATAATAACAGTAATAATAGCAAATATTTAATAAAGCATTTTCCAAAGCAACATTCTAAGCTCCCTCACCTCACTGAGTCTGCACAGAAACCCTAGGAGGAAGGTACTGTTATCACCACCCCCATTTTACCAAAGAGGAAACTGAGGCCCAGAGAGGCTGAGTCACTGCTTAAGGTCACTCAGCAGAGCTGGGGTGTGAACCCCAAGAGTCTGGCTCCAGAGGCCAAACTATTGTTTGTTAAGTGAGCAAGTAAATGGACCACTAGAGCCCACATAGAGCCCCCCTACCTGACTCACAGAGCCCCCTCCCACCAGGCCGCACACAGGTCAGACATGCGGACAGGAAAGCAGAGGCAGCGAGAGCGCAGGGTAGGCAGGACTTACTGATCTTGGATCCCTGGGGCAGAGAGGCGCCTGAAACGCAGCGGTTAGAGTTCTGCCGTTTAGAGGGATCGAGGGTAACCCTGCAGTGTGAGGAGGGAGGCGAAGGGTGACGGAGGAGGAGGAAAAGGAGGAGGAGGAGATGTTGGGGTACAGGAGGCAGAGCAGAGCAGAAGACAGGTTAGGCCCCATCAACCCCATCCCACCCCCACCCCAGCACCCCTCATCCCGCGGGGCTCACCTTCGGGTCAGTTTGGAGGTCAGCTTGGTGAAGAGGTTGGTGGTGGGGCGGGGCCGCCCAGTGGGCAGGGGCGTGGCCTCGTGGGCCAGGGTGGGAGAGGCGGGGGGCCCGTTCTGCACGCCCCCACCTCCCCCGCCCCCTGCCCGCCTGTCTCGGACCTGGCCACCGTGGAAGGTGCTGCGGATGGTGGAGCCGCGTGCCAGGCGGCTCCGCTCCCCCGATGGGGGAGCCAGGCTGTGACTGGAGGGGGAGGCGGGGGGCACCCGTGGGGTACCCGAGCTGTGGGCAGAGAGGTACAAATCAGGGTGGGGCATCGAGGCAGGTCAAGGCCCCAGTCCTGCTGATTCTTCCCCGGTCTGTCCTGAGATCAGAAACCTCCAGCTACCCGGGGCGGGGGCGGGGGGGCAGAGACCCGGCTGCCGTGTACAGTTCTGCAGGCTGCGCACCATACAATCCTAGTGTTATTTTACTGGCTCTTCTTACCTCCTAAGTCATCCCTCCTTCAAGCCATCCTTTTTTCAAACTCTCCCTGCTCCAAACTGTCCCCCATCCCAACTCCCCTTTCTCCAAACCTGGCAATTGAATGTTTTTTTTCTTGGTTTTTTTTTTTTTTTTTTTTGCTTTTTAAGGCCACATCTGCAGCATATGGAAGTTCCCAGGCGAGGGGTCGAATCAGAGCTGCAGCTGCCAGCCTACACCATAGCCACAGCAACTCGGGATCCAAGCTGTGTCTGCAACCTACGCTGCAGCTCATGGCAATGCCGGATCCCCCACCCACTGAGCAAGGCCAGGGATTGAACCCACATCCTCAAGGACTCTAGTCAGATGTTTCCGCTGTGCCACAACAGGAACTCCCAGCAACTGAACAGATTCAGATACATTTTCTGGACGAATCTCTCGCTATTTGCTATCCAAACTTCAGGAACCAAACCAAGTGAGCAAACACTTTGCTATTCAAACTTTCATTATTCAAATATGGGAAAGGACTAGATGTGAACATCAAGGGGGCCTACATTCATGACGAAAAGTTTTCGACCGGTGAAAATGAAAAAGAAGTAACCCTCTTCCTAAATCTCTCAAGATGCTATGTGGGCAGAGGTGGCTCCACTATCCCGGGATCCTCCTCCAGCCCCTCTCAGCCTCCCAGTCCTGACAACAGGGGCCAGACCTCCCATTTCTATCCTTCCAGGGACCCCAGCACCAGCCTGGATCTTAAAGAGGGAGCCCTGATTGGTAGATGCCTCTCCCTCTCCCCCAGAATCCGTATGCCTTGTTTTTCCCCCAGTAACCAAACCCCTTAGAGCATGAACATTGCACATGGCTGCCCAGCCAGAGACTACATTTCCCAGCCTCTCTTGCAGCTAGAGGTGGTCATGTGACCAGGCTCTGGCCAATGGGATATAAGCAGAAGTGCTTCATAGCATTTCTGGATCACACATCTAAAAAGAATGCAGTTTGCACTCCACTTTCTTTTTTTTTTTTTTTTTTTTTTTGTCTTTTTGCTTTTTCTTGGGCCACCCCTGTGGCATATGGAGGTTCACAGGCTAGGGGTCGAATCGGAGCTGCAGCCACCGGCCTACACCAGAGCCACAGCAACGCCGGATCCGAGCCGCGTCTGCAGCCTACACCACAGCTCACGGCAATGCTGGATCCTTAACCCACTGAGCAAGGCCAGGGATGGAACCCGCAACCTCATGGTTCCTAGTTGGATTCGTTAATCACTGAGCCACGATGGGAACTGCTGCGCTCCACTTTCCACCTTTCTTGCTGGTTGGGAAATGGTAACAACTGGTGCAGCGGCCTCAGACCAAGAGCTGGAGCTTCATGTTGAAATTGGCAGAATCAACCTGAATCCGTGGAGGACCCTGCCTCCTACCTCTGGATGGTTTTGTCACAGAGGACTAAGCCTCCATCTCATCCACTGCACCTTGGGGTCTCTATTACAGCGTCTGAGGCTCTAATCTCACTATACATGGTCTCTTGGCCAGAACTGGGGGGCCATAGATTTTGGAGGTTACAAATACAGATTCTGGAATCAGTCTGGCATCTTTGTTCCTTGACTTACTTACCAGCTGTGTGGCCTTGGACAAGTTATGTAACCTATCTGTGCCTCATTTCCTCAGCTGTAAAATGGAGATATCAGGATTGACCTTATAGAATTGTTAGGGGCATTCAACCAGCTAATGTACCATATGCCTGGCATATGGGTCCTTGCTGATAAATGTTGGCTATTCTTTTTAAAATTTAATAACCACAAAAAAAGCTCGTACTCATCAAATGCCTACTGTGTCTCAGACCCTGTGCCAGGTACAGGACACACCTGACCGCCCCTGGATCCCTCTAATGGGGTCTGGAGCCAGAGAACATCAGCCCCATCCTACACAGGAAGAAATGGGGGCTCAGACACCCGCCGAAGGTCTCTGCTTGCTAGCAGAGCGCAGAGGCAAGATTCCTACTCAGAGCCGAGTAGCCTCAGAATCACTGCTCTCAACCACTCCACTACCTGCCCCCACCAAAAAGTAACACTTGCGTTCCTTTCCCAGGTTCTTCCCAGAGGGCACCTCGATCTCATGCGCTGAAGTCCCAGTGGGTGGGAGCGGCACCAACCTAGAGCCCGCCCCACTCCGGGACTTCAGCCGTGATGTGAACCAATTCATTCCCCTTTTCACTGCTCCAGCCAGTCTGCACCGGTTTCCCTCACTTGCCAGCTGAATGAGACTGAACAGACTCAGGCAAATAAGTCTGAAACCCGGCCAACCAGAGGATGTTAAAGCTGTGACATGCCGGGGCTTCTCTCCAGTTCTAAAAATGGATCATTCAAAAAAAAAAAAAAAAAATCAACTCAGGTTCCCAAGGCTCGTGGGCAGAGAGAGCAGGGCAGCCTGCTTTCCTGCTGCTGCTGACTAATTAATTAAGAGGGGAGGATTTTCAGGGGGATCTGGGAGGGGGTGGACCTGGGTGGATTCTGCCAAGGAATGGGCCGATGCACGGCTCCCCGGCCCCCATGGCACCCCCTCCCCACGACGTCCCTCACCGAAGAGCACCTGCACCACCGTGCTCCCTCCATACCTGTTTTCTTTGCCATTTGGCAACAGGGACGGGCGCTCAGCCCCTGGGCGTTCTGTGCAAACATAGGTGTTTCTGCGGGTCATCATGCTGGGAGGGAGGTTGTTCTGCAGGAGACAATGCCAGCAGGAGAGTGAGGGGCAAAAGGACAGCCTTTAACCACCCCTTGTACCCTTGCTGGCCTCCCTCATCACGAACGAGGCAGCGGAGGTTAGTGAGCTGGCCCAGACACAAAGGCTATCACGGGAGACCTTGGAGCTGGGAGGAGAGGCTCCCGGGGTCAGCCTGGCCCACCTCTCCTCCCCCAGCTCGGCCCCACCTCCAGGCATGGCAAGCTCTTAAACACACACTTATTCATGCCCCGCTGTCTCTCCTGCCAGGACAAGCCTCCCACCTTTCCCCCACTCACTCCCAGGTATCTTTTAGGTGTTCCTTTATAATACAGCCCCACCCTGGCCCCAGGCTGAGTCAGTGCCTCCTTTGTGCTCCTCGAGGCAGCCCTGATCGCGGGTCCCATCGCTAGGTATGGACCATATCCGTTCACCCACCGTGCGCTAGGGACACAGCACATCAGGATGCTATTGCCCCATACAATGTCCTGGGAAGTGAGCCGCTTTCTTTGCTCTGGACGACTGTCTAAGACAGGCGTCATTTCTTCTTTCAATGTTTGGAAGACTTCCACCAGTTTAGAGGCCTCTGGGTCTGGAATTGTCTTTACGGGGAAGTGCCGAGACTGTATAGGTTTTCTATTTCTTCTCGTGTCAGTTTTGGTTAACTGTATTCTTTCTTTTTTTTTGTCTTTTTGCCATTTCTTGGGCTGCTCCCGTGGCATATGGAGGTTCCCAGGCAAGGGGTCCAATCGGAGCTGCAGCCACCGGCCTATGCCAGAGCCACAGCAACGCAGGATCCAAGCCGCGTCTGCGACCTACACCACAGCTCACAGCAACTCCGATCCTTAACCCACTGAGCAAGGGCAGGGACCAAACCTGCAACCTCATGGTTCCTAGTCAGATTCGTTAACCACTGCGCCACGACGGGAACTCCGGTTAACTGTGTTTTTAAAGATATTCGCTCATTTTGTCTCAGTTGTCAAATGTACTGGCCTAAAGTAGTTCCTAACACCATCTTACTATCTTTTTAGGTTAAAAACAAAGTTCTCTTTTCTATTTTTCATATTGATAATTCATGCTTTTCTTTCCTTTGTTTTTTTTAGGGCTGTGCCCACAGCATATGAAAGTTCCCAGGCTAGGGGTCAAATTGGAGCTGTAGACGCCGGCCTACACCCCAGCCACAGCCACCCCGATCCAAGCTGCATCTGCGACCTGCACCGGAGCTCACAGCAATGCTGGATCCCCAACCCCCTGAGTGAGGTCAGGAATCGAAACCGTGTTCTCATGGATACCAGCTGGGTTGAGCCACAGCGGGAACTCCTCTTTTCTTTTTAAGTGAAGTACAGGTGGCCTACAATGTTGGGTGCTGTCTTTTTTCATAGTCTCGCTAGTGGTCCACTAATTTTATCAATCTTTAAAAAAAATCAGCTTTTGGCTTTGTGGATTCTCTAGTCTACATCCGTTTTCTCCTCAATTGATCTCTTCTCTTTCTTAGTTCCTTCAACTTTTCTTTTTTTTGGGGGGGGGATATATTTGCTGTTCTTTTTCTAGTTTCTTAAAATGTGGGTTCATTTCAACAACAGCACTTGCTCTCATTCATTGAGTGTTTCCTGAGTCAGATCCTATGTGACGATTGTACAAGATCCTCCTAACTATCCACGTTCTTTGATGAGCTCACTTCACAGGGTGGGCTAGTCAAGTTCAGAGAGGGGACGTTTCTTGCTCCAGGTCACACAGCTCACCAGTGTAATTCAAACTCTGGTCTATGTGACTTCAGCATCCTGACTACCTTTTTGTAACCTGCCTCTGCCCTTGTCTCCTGAGGTTAAGGATATTTTGGTTTCCACGGCTTGTATGTTAACATTCTGGGGAGCTTCAGAAGCAAGAAAATTCAATCCTCCATTCCCCAGACACCTCTGCAGCTCAGGTTCTAGATATGAATGGGTTCTGCCAATCTTGCACTCAGGAAGTTCTGGGAGGTGGAAATGGGGTGGCCGCCTCCTTTCTGCCCCTTTTGACTAGTGCTCACACAGGCAAGGCCATGAGACAAGGGTCTTTGCTTCAGCAGGGTGCCTATGCCAGTTCTCCAGACCTCTGAGCAGCAAAAGGTTCTTCTGATGGAGGATGAGGTTTTTGAGTTTTTCGCTGCAGCCATAACTGTATGTTCTTGAATTCAGTGGAGCGAGACGTGGCCTCAGAGGTGGCAGCTCCCTTGGTGGGTCAGTTCTGCTCTGGCAGGTATATTATTCTTGTAGGTCTTGTCTATTGTCTGCTCCTCTAGCCCTTCCCACGACATTGTAAGTACCACACCTGACTCCCGGTGTTACATCCTTCCTGTTGAAAGCACACAGAGAGCTTCTTTACGACACGGATGCTAATTTGTTCACGAGAATCTGGCACAAGCTCAGGCAGAGACAGCACCCAGTAAATGCCTGATGAAGAGTTCCCTTTGCGGTGCAGCAGAAACGAATCCGACTGGTATCCATGAGGATGTGGGTTTCATCCCCAGCCTTGCTCAGTGGGTCAGGGATCTGGCATTGCTGTGAGCTGTGGTGTAGGCTGCAGACTTGGCTTGGATCCGTTGTTGTGGTTGTGGTGTAGGTTGGCAGCTGTAGTTTCAAGTCAACCCCTAGCCTGGGAACTTCCATATGCTTTGGGTGCGGCCCTAAAAAGCAAAAAATAAAAAAGTAAATAAATATCTGGTGAAAGAATGGATGGATGTAACAGGAATCCTGTGTGGTGGTCTGGGGAACAGGTCGGGAAATGGCAGGGTGCGAAAAATGTGACCCACCTGGTATCTGGAGGCTGGGCCAGGGGTGGTCACACCCCCAGCCCCATCCTCCCAGCCCCCCAGGCCACCCCCCCTCCGCCACTCACAGGGGTGCTCGTGCTGTCCTTCCGTCGCTCTGGGATCTCTGCCTTGTTGGGGTTGTGGGCACTGCTGACCATGGGGCTGGAGGGGGGCAGCCCTCGGCTCCCGCTCCCAGCAGCACTGCAGCTTGCCTTCCGGCCTGGCAGGCGCTCCTCCTTCAGTTCCGCCTCCCCTGTGCTGGTTGGGCTGCGCTTGGGGTGCAGGGGTGCGGGAGACGGACCACCTGGTAGAGGAAGGCGACAGTTATGGCTGGCATGACCTGGAAAAGCCAGAACCTACTCTGGGAAATCCTTGGGATCTTAGAACTCCTTATCGCCTACATCTGTGTAGGCCATTCTGACAATATCTGTCAATGTGACACAGACATGTGTGAAAGTGACCCAGAGGTGCCACATAAATCACATGATGCACATATGTTACTCACTGCATGCTTCTTTTTTTTTTTTTTAAAGCCAAAAGACTGGGAACAACCTAGATGCCCCTTTATATGGGGAAACTAAGTCAGTCAAGATACTGCCACACAATGGAATACTATGCAGCTATAAAGAAGGTCCCAACACCAAATGATCTTCAAGACAGACTGAAGTAGAAGAGGCAAGGCAAGGTATAACATCTACAGTGGGATGTCGTGTAGAAAAGGGGGGAAAGTGGGGAGTTCCCATTGTGACTGGCAGGTTAAGAACCTGACTAGTATCCATGAGGACGCAGGTTTGATCCCTGGCCTCGCTCAGTGGGTTAAGGATCTGGTGTTGCCACAAGCTGTGGCACAGGTCGCAGATGTGGCTCGAATCTGGCGTTGCTATGGCTGTGGTGTAGACCAGCAGCTACAGCTCCAATTCGACCCCTAGCCTGGGAACCTCCATATGCTGTAAATGTGGCCCTAGAAAGAAAAAAAAAAAGGGGTGTTTGTGTCTCTAACTCTATATTTGTTTATAAACAAATGTTGCCAAGCGGCTCTCATTTCTATTAAAAGGGGATAATATTTCTTGATAGTATAAGTATATTAAATATTGTATTATACATCTTCGTTCATTTTTTTCTATCTTTCTCCTCCTTTTCATACCTGTCTCTTTATATATTTACATATGAGTAAAACTTCTCCAAAGGAATTCATATAAAGCCGGTAACAGTGGCTGCCTCCGAGGAGAACTGAGGGCTGGGAGATACGAGTAGGACAAAGACTTTTTTCTTTGTTTTCTTTTGTTTTTTGGCTGCACCATGGCATGAAGGAGTTCCTAGGCCAGGGATCAAACCTGTGCCACAGCAGTGACAATGCTGGATCCTTCACCTGCTGAGCCACTAGGGAACTCCAAGACTTTTTAGCTATTTACCTTTCCTGTGCTATCAAGTTTTGAAGGAAGTGACTGTATTAGTTTCAAAAACAGAGCAAAACCAGATTGGTTCCTTAGGCCATCTTGGGAATGTATGGTTTTAGAACCAAGGGAGTTAAATATGTCCTAGAACCCCAGACCGTTAGGACTTCTGCATGGGAAAGCCTCAAGAAACTTAATGCTCAAAAGTCCCAGAACTGGAGGAGCTCCCTGGCGGCTCAGTGGGTTAAGGATCTGATGTTGTCACTGCTGTGGAATAGGCTGCTACTGTGGCAAGGGTTCAATCCCTGACCCTTCTGCATGTTGTGGGCATGGTCCAAAAAAAAAAAAAAAGTCCCCAAATCATAAAAAACTCTACAATGATGGACACAGGGGGCCCATCAACCATCCTTCACACAGAGAATCTCAGAATCCAGGGTTTTTTTTTTTTTTTTTTTTTTTTTTTTGGTCTTTTGTCTTTTTAGGGCCGCGCCCATGGCATACGGAGGCTCCCAGGCTAGGGGTCCAATCGGAGCTGTTGCTGCCAGCCTACACCACAGCCACGCAGGATCTGAGCCCTGTCTGCAACCTACACCACAGCTCACGGCAATGCCGGATCCTTAACCCACGGAGCGAGGCCAAGGATTGAATCTGCAACCTCATGGTTCCTAGTCAGATTTGTTTCTGCTGTGCCATGATGGGAACTCCCCATGTGGGGTTTTTGAAAGGTTACCATGTTCTAACCATAGGATGTTGGAGTCACAAACTTCTTAGGGACTTTCTGGACCAATCTTGCTATTTTATACGTGGGAAAAAGGAGGCCCAGGGGAGAGGGTGGCCTGACCATCCAGAACCAACCTTTTTCGGTTCAGGACTGATACCAAGCTTCCCTGAGTCCCCTCTCCCAGTGCTAGTGCCTGGTCCAGAGTAAAGAACACCCCTGGAGAGAGGCGGGGCTACAAAAATAACAGAAAGTTGGAAATTGCCTTGGCAGTTCCTTACTGTGAAACATAGAGTTTACCAGATGACCCAGCAATTCCAGTCCTAAGTAAGGCCCAAGAGAAATAGAAACACAGATCCCCACGAACAACGTGTACATGAGTGTTCACCGCAGTGTTATTCACAACAGCCAAAGGCCGAAACAACTCAAATGCCCTTCGGTGGGTAAACAAAATGCGGTGTATCCGCGCGATGGATATTCAATAAGAAAAAGGAACTACGTGCTGATCCTGCTAAACGTGGATCAACCTGAAAATAAAATCCTAAGTGAAAGAAGGCAGACAAAAACATTCGGAACTGGGAAATCTAGAGACAGAAAATAGATCAGTAGTGGGCTGGGGGTTGGGACGGGTGGGGATCTAAGTAAAAGGTCAAAGGCTGAAGGTTGTAGAGTATTTTCTGGGGTACTGACAATATTCTAAAGCTGACTGTGGTGACGGCTGCACGACTCTTGATACACCAGCACCGCTGAACGGCACACTCTCAGTGATGAATTGTTTGGTGTGTGAATTATATCTCAATAAAGCTATTTAAAAGTATTAGGAGGGTTCCCATTTGATGAGGGCCTCGGTAAGAGATCTCTTAGAAGTTCCCGGGTCCCACTTGCAGTGGATCTACTTTCTGTAGGATATGAGATATCGGTTAGTTGCAGAATGGGGGGTACAATCAGGTGTCTGCCCAGCCCCTTCCCACTAGGAAGTGTGGAGGACAGGCCAGAGGGCAGGCTCTCAGCAGCCGTTTTGTACAAATACGTGTCCTCTTGTGTCCTAGTCAAATGGATTAATACCAACTGGACCCTGATAGCAAGTGGACCAGGAAGATCTCAGTTACGAATTGAGCTGGTCTCTAAAACGAGTCGTAAGGGCCTGGGAAGGAGATACGGTGAGTTACGTAAGAAAGAAAGCAACCGGACAAGCCGAGAAGCCAGACACAGAGTGTCCGCTCCGCATTCATCTGCTTTTCCAGCCATGACGGGAACTCCGGCTTTTCCAGTTTCTAACGCATTCCTGAGCCCGGGTGCCCCAAGTTTCATACACTATCCCTGCACCTTTACAGAACATTCCTCCCTTCGCTGCAGGTGGCCTGAGCAGGTCTCTGTGCCTTGCTGCCCAGAGAATCCTGACGGTCTGAGGCCTCGGGCCCAGGGACGGCAGGTGAGCGCGTGGGGACCATACTCACAGAAGTCGCTGTGCCTGCGCTGGCGGTGGTAGGTGGAGGAGGAGCTCCGCTGCCCTTTGCTGTGGCTGGTGCCTTTGCTGGAGCTTGTTCCATTGGTGGTGTCGCTGGGCGCCCGCACCCGTGCCAGGGCCAGCCCCGGGGCGCCCCGGTCCCCACCCTCCTGCATGAAGATGACAGACAAGGAACCTCAGCCCCGACCCCTCTGGCCCAGAAGTCCCTCCACCCTGGGCATCGCGCGTCCCGCAGGTCCCTGACGCCTTCTGACCTCAGTCTTCCTGCCCAGCAGGAGGTAGGTGGCGGTCACTTCGTTGTACTTCTGGCTGGTCAAGGCCTCTTTGATTTCTTCCCGCGTGTAGCCCATACCCACCATCACCTCTGGGAGATGGGGATGGAGAGGAGGTTCAGTCTCCCCATATCCTTCCTTTCCACTTGTTTCCGCATCTCGTACTAATGCCTGCTCTTTGCCTGTCCAGTATCTACGCCCCCCTTCTGCCGGCAGCACCCTGATTTTCCTTGGAAGAACATTCCTCCCCTGCTCAGATCTGGCTGACTCCTGCCTGCTCCAAGCCCCAAGGGAAGGCATATATATAGAGTCCAGGTCTGGCCAATCAGAGTGTTCCATCCCCAAGACCAAAGTGATTGGTTTGGGGGAGGCCTATGACCCAAGTCTGGCCAATCAGAATGCTCCACACCCAAAGCCACACTGATTGCTTCAGAGTGGGCATATGACCCACTTCTGGCCAATCAGAGTGTCCCGTCCCCAAGGTCAAACTGATTGGTTCAGGGATAGCCAATGGGCACCACCAAGGGCTTCTTCTGGAACATTAGGAAAGTGGCTTCTCCTGTTGAAGGGGGTTATCCAGGCCACCAGGACATGCTGTTGCCAGCTTGCTCCTGGGAAAGAAGTAACCACTGAGAAGATACCCAACAAATGTTTCTGAGCACCTGGAACCAGCTATGCCTGAAGGCTGATATACCCTGGCCTTTTCAGTTATGAGAATGAATAACATCACTATTAGGTTAAACCTTATGAAATTGCTGGTTTTGACCATTTTTGAGCTATAAGAATGGCAATTTCATATGGTTTAACCTATTACTATCCAGCTTAGGCCCGAATGACTTGGCATTTCTGTTACTGGCAACCATGAAAGTCCTGATGAACACGGCCAGATAACGGTGTCCTCGGTCTCCTCATCTGTACAAGGAAGGCAACTGGAAGGTTCCTAACGGTTCTTCCAGGGCTACTGTGTTAGGGGTCAAGTGTTGGACGGCTCCAGGCTGAGGGGATTGGGACCAAAGAGGTGGTGGGTGAGGCACGTGCCGAAATAGCAGTTTTCCTCAAACATGCAGGTTACTGACGGTTTTGTCCAAGCTCTTCTTGGACAAAAGTAATCTGTGATTTCTTCTGTCTTAGCGGTCAAAGCTAACATACCACACAGCACTGGTTACCTGACTAATATAACTACGTAAATTGCTTTATGTAAACTCATTCACTTAACATGCATAACAAACCTATGAAGCAAAGTTTTCTGACTATCCCCTCTTCCAGATGAGGCAACAGAAGCACAGAGAGGGGAAGCCACTGGGCCAGGGTCACACAGCTAGAAAGTAGCGGGGCAGGACTCGGAGCCCAGACTTCTCTGCTCTCCCTAAGGGCCTCGCAAACTTCTCCAGGCACTAAGCAAAGCGGTAAGTGCTGGGAAGCTCCCCCTGCCCCAGCTCTGAGGCCTGTGGCTCCGCTCTGCGTGACCCTCACCAATTCGTTTGGTGTCCCCGAAGTCCTCCTCAGGCTCCGTGTATGGCTTCAGCTCCTCGCCCTCGTAGCCGATGTTGATCCACTTGTCTTTCATGATTTGCTGCAGGAATTGGGAGCCGGCCAGAGATGGACAAAGAGAGATGTCAGAAGGCCCGGGAGAAAAGTGAGCTCCCCACCCCACCCTGCTGCCTGCCTCCAAGGCACAGCACCCCAGAATCCAAGGCTCCTTGAAAGCGGGCACCTCCGAGCCCCACCCTACCCCCAGCCGGAGCCTCCCGAAGCCGCCCTTCCTCCTCCGCATCATCTGGGTGCCGGCGCCCTGTAATCTTCCTAGCAGCTCATTAGCTAATTACGGGCATGTCGGGGAGTGGGCGAGGCTTGGGGGGGGGCAGCACCGGGACGGGTCTGGGAGCCTTTTCCCGGGGCTGCCTGTCTCCCCTCCCCTTCTGACAGCAGATCAGCCCCCAGCAGGGTTAGGGTCTGGCAGGACAGCTGCGATGGAGGGGTCGGGGCTCAGCTCACCTCCAGAGTACAGCGTTTAGCTGGATTCAGCACCAAAAATCTCCGCAGGATGCTCTCACAGTCTGTTGACATGTAGAAAGGGACCCGGTACTTCCCTCTGAGGACTCGCTCCCGCAGCTCCTGGGGGGATGGGGTTACTGGGGGCAGGTCCACCCGGCCTCCTCACTCACTACACACACCTTTCTCCTGATCCCCCAACAGAAGTGACAGGAGCTCCAGGTCCCAGCCCCAACGTGTGGGGGAAACCTCACCACTTTCTCTTGACCTCAGTTTCCATCTGTGAAATGGGAATGTTGTACTAGATGCAGTAGTTTTCAAAAAAAAATTTTTTTTTAGTTAAAAGAAATTTTTTAAAGTAATAGAACTTTTCACTCTGAGGACATCTTATAGAGCAAGTGAATTCCATAAGCCAGATAAGAGAGCAGGTGGCCGGGCGGGTCAGCCTCTGGGGCCTTAGTTTCCGTGTCTATAAACTGGGACCACAGCACCAGCTTCCCAGGCACGAGTGAGTTTGTAGAAGTTAATGCCAAGCACCAGTCACGTGCAGAGCAAGTGCCTTTTAAATATTGGGTTTACAAAACGGGAGGAGAGAGGGGAGCCCTGCCCCGGCCCCCATCCTAAGCCTGGTTTTCCAAAAAAGCTCCCTGCCCCAGCAGTCTCAAAGAATGAGCACTGATACATATATATATACATATATATTCTGCCTTTTTAGGGCCGCACCTGCGGCATATGGAGGTTCCTAGGCTAGGGGTCAAATCAGAGCTGCAGCTGCCATCCACAGCCACAGCCACGCAGCATCTGAGCTGTGCCTGCACCCTACACCACAGCTCACGGCAACGCTGGATCCTTAACCATCTGAGTGAGGCCAGGGATTGAGCCCACGCCCTCATGGATACGAATCAGGTTTGTTACCACGGAGCCACGATGGGAACTCCAAGAGCACTGATTTATGTTGACTTTTTTTTCTTTTTAGGGCCGCACCTGTGGTATATGGAGGTTCCTAGGCTAGGGGTCGAATCAGAGCTGTTGCTGCCGGCCTCCACCACAGCCACAGCAACGCCAGATCCCAAACCACTGAGGGAGGTCAGGGATCAAACTCGCATCCTCATGGACACTATGTCAGGTTCTTAACCTCAGGGGTGAGCCACCATGGGCTCCTTTTTTTTTTTTTTTTTTTTTTTTTTTTTGGTCTTTTTGCCTTTTCTAGGGCCGCACCTGCAGCATATGGAGGTTCCCAGGCTAGGGGTCTAATCAGAACTGTAGCCACTGGCCTACACCACAGCCACAGCAACTTGGGATCCGAGCCGAGTCTGTGACCTACACCACAGCTCACGGCAATGCCAGATCCTTAACCCACTGAACAAGGCCAGGGATCGAAACTGCTCATGGTTCCTAGTCGGATTCATTAACCACTGCACCATAACGGGAACTCCTATTGACCTTTTTTTAAGGGCCAAAACTATGAAAGAAAAAATAAATTCCATGCTCCACGGCATGGCAGACCAGGGAGAGCCCCTCCATCCTGAATAAGGGGGTGTGGAGTTCCCCAGTCAGTGCAGTGGGTTAAGGATCTGGCATTATCACTGCTGTGGCTCAGGTTCGATCCCTGGCCCTGGAATTTCCGCATGCCACATGCATGGCCAAAAAAGGAGAGAAGGAAGGGAGGGAGGAAGGTGAGAGAGAAAGAAGAGAGGGAAAGAAGGAAAGAAAGAAAGAGCAGGGAGGAAAAGGAGGGAGGAGGAGGGGAAGGAGGGAGATACGCAGAGGGCGTGAAAGGAGGGATGTGTTTCTTGGGCGGAGTCCCCTGCGGGGGCCTGGGCTGGGAAGGAGCTCCCTCTGAGGGCCTTCTCCTAAAAGGGCTGGATGAAGCCTATGCCTGGGGAGCCTCCCTCTGCAGGTCATCACAGCCCGCAGCGTGGTGAATATTTAATAGTGATGAGTATTGCTTCCACGGTACTCGGCTGGTGTGGGCAGAACTCTAAGCGCTTTATACTAGGTTTACAAGGATGCTGTGAAGCAGGTGCCTATTTTCCAGACAAAGAAACTGAGGCCCAGAGAGGTTATATCACTTGCTCTGAGGCTGTGCAGCCAGGAAGGCGCAGGGCCAGGGCTCAGAGGCAGTCTGCACTGTGGCACCCCCGCTCCACGTGACGGTGAGAGGCACCCCCAGGCCACTGACACCACCACCCAGAGCAGCTCCCGAGGGTGACACCCTGGCCAACTGCCAGGTCCCAGGGAAGGGCCTTACGCATGCGGTCTGGCTGTATGTGTCCCCATCTTATGTGCGGGGAAACAGAAGTTCAGGAAGGGGCCTGTCTGAGGTCACTCAGTAAGGACATGACAGAGCAGGGATCTGTCCCCAGCTGCTCGTCTCCTTCACCCAAGGCTTGGGTATCTGGTGGGGACACCAGGACAGCAGGAGGTGACCAGGGCCTGGGGCGGGGAGAGGCTGGCCTGGCCCTTTGGAAAGGTCTCTTGGCTTTGCGCTTGGGGCTCAGAAAGATTATTCTGTGAGAGCCAGCACTTTGCCTGCCTGATCTCAGCCTGTCTTGGACGCTCTGCTGAGGCTGGTACCTTCCGCAGACTGAGTCCCAGAGGGGCCAGCTGTTCGGCTGAGGCCGCTGTGATGTGGGGACCCCCTCCTGCCCCTCACCCAGGCCAGCAGAGCCCTGTCCTTGGCAATGACTTCCTGGATCTCCTGACAGCTCCTCAGCCACCTTGAAGAGACCTGAGCGTTCCTGCCTCAGAATTCCCCCTGCAACCCTGGGCGTCCCAGACTGAGGGAGGTTCTTCCTGCAAGATGACCGGCCTGAGCCCATCCCTGCCACGCCCGGAACAAGAAAGGCAGAGGCGCTGATCCAGCCGAAAGGAGGCTGGAGAGAGCAGGACAACCGAGTACAGCACGGGCGCCCAAGCAGCACAGACGCCAGAGCGGATGCCAGAGCGGGAGAAAAAATAGCCACCAAGGATATTCTTGGGATGGCTGATGAAACCCGAGTATGGGCCGTGGGTTAGAGGCCAGGATTGCATCAAGTGCTGGATTTCCTGAGCGTGATCGAGGAGAGATCTCAGGAGATCCCTGCGGGATGCATGCAGCCTTTAGAGACGAGGGGACACTCTGCAACTGACAGCCACGTGCTCTGTCCAACGGTGATGACAACGATACCACACGCGTCTACAGACACACGGTACCCGCGGCCACGCGCTGGCGACCAGTGCCGCTCCTGAAAGGTACCACGCACCCCTTGTTCTAGGCTCCTAACTTCTCTGTTGACTGGCGATGTTTCAAAATAAAAAGCTCCAAGGGAAAATAAAAAAAAATGCCCCCTCAAACCTACAGCTCACCCCCCCCCCCACTTCCCACCTCCTTCCACAGAACTAACCAGCCTGACATGCTATATGCGTTGCTTATTTTCTGCCTGGCTCTGCTGCAGCAATGTCCGTCCGTGGGGGCAGGAACTGTTCTGTTTGGTTACACACAGCCGTCCATGGTTTTTTGGCTATTCGCCCATCGCCATGAGCCGCTTCTGTACATTTTCATCACCCCCAGAAGAAACCCTACACTCCAACTCCCTGCCCCGACTCCCCTAGACTCAGGCAGCCACTCATCTGCTTTCTGTCTCTGTGGCGCTGCTTATTCCGGATATTTCAGAGATGGAATCCACAGCAGGTGGCCTTTGTGACTGGCTGTCCCACTTAGCGTGTTTTCAGGACTGCCTGGGGACCGCCTGCACGAAGGCAGGGATTTCTGTTTCCTTTGTTCACACCGTGTCTGCCAAACTCCCAACAGGGCCTGACTCGTCGTGGACGGTGGACAATGAATAAGCACTGAGTGAATGAGTGACAGAGTGGGATTTGAACCCAGGCTTGCCAGCTGCCATGCCTGTGCCCTGAACCCCCAGTGCAGCCTGGTCCACTTGGGCCCATCGGCCAGCGCTGGGGACCTGGGTCCTGCGGATCCCCGTCTGGCCCTATAACCTCGACCCCAGCCCTGGGCAGAAGAGGTGTCTGGGGGGCGGGGGTCCGACCGAGAGGGCACTCCGAGCCCGTGCCAGCCCCACCCAGCACCTTGAGGTTGTGCCCGTCGAAGGGCAGGGAGCCGCTGACGAGGGTGTACAGGATAACGCCCAGGCTCCAGATGTCCACCTCCGGCCCGTCGTACTTCTTGCCCTGGAACAGCTCCGGGGCGGCGTACGGGGGGCTCCCGCAGAATGTGTCCAGCTTCGAGCCCAGTGTGAACTCATTGCTGAAGCCAAAGTCGGCGATCTTGATGTTGGCCTCGGCGTCCAGCAAGAGGTTCTCCGCCTGCGAAGCCAGGAGAGGGCAGAGGGGGGACGTGTGTGCCGCTGGAGCCGGCCATCCGGGGCCACGCTGGCACTGCCCCTCACTCCCTGTGTGACCCTGAGCAGTGCCTTGACCTCTCTGGGCCCTGTCCTCATCCCAAAGTGGAGATGATCAGAGGCTGAGCCTCACAGGGAGGATTGAGAAGGAAGGGAATTCGTCCAGGAAAAAGGCCTCGAACAGTATTTCATACCCAGTAAGTGCTTTATCATGTTAGCTTTTTTTTTTTTTTTTCTCGCCATGCCCATGGCATGTGGAAGTTCCCAGGCCAGGGACTGAACCTGAGCCACAGCACTGGCAATGCTGAGTCCTTAACCACTAGGACACCAGGGAACTCCTCACACAGGCTCTGATTACCCCAGGTGGTCTGCAGAGCTAGAGGTCCTTGGGCAACCTCCAGCCCCTCTCTGGGCCTCTGTTGGCCCCCGCAGAAAAAAAATGACGACTCACGGCTCAACACCCATGAACTGAAGACAATCATTTGACATATTTATGAGGCCCCTACTATGCACCTGTCTTTTACACTATTGCTTATAAGAGTGACGACCTAGCACGGGGTTAAAATACAGATTCTGGAAGAACCCCAGCTCTATCGCTCACTCGCTGAGTGACTCTGGGTGGATTACCAACCCTCTCTGTGCCTTGGTTCCTTATGTATCAACTGAGGGTCATTTTTTTTTTTTTTCTCTTTTTGCCATTTCTTGGGCCACTCCCGCGGCATATGGAGGTTCCCAGGCTAGGGATTGAATCGGAGCTGTAGCTGCCGGCCTACGCCAGAGCCACAGCAACGCAGGATCCGAGCCGCGTCTGCGACCTACACCACAGCTCAAGGCAACGCCAGATCGTTAACCCACTGAGCAAGGGCAGGGATCAAACCTGCAACTTCATGGTCCCTGGTCGGATTCGTTAACCACTGTGCCACGACGGGAACTCCTTTTCTATTTTTTTTTTTTTTTTTTTGTGAACTGAGGGTCATTTTAGTGCCTGCCTCATAGGCGACTGTGGGGCTAAGCAGGAAGGGCTCACCCCAGCACACAGGAGAGGGCCAGCACTCAGTAGGTACTTTGCATGGTTTTGAGATTTTGTCTGTTTTTGGTGGCACATGTCCTTGTATTTGATATCTCATGGGCAAGGAAACGGAAGCTTAAGGAGGCCACCTCATGGTCCCAGCAAGAAAGTAGCAGAAGGGGAATCCACACCTACTTAGATTTTGGAATCCAAGCCTATTTTGGTATTACCCTTCCCTACCTCTGATCCCACAAAGGGCTAGAACCCACACAGACACACGCTTCAGAGGCATCTTCCCCAAACCTCAATCTACTGGCATCTCCATCTTTCTCAGGGGTAACATCTTCCTTCATGGCATTTGAGGCACCATGGTTCAGCCCCAAACTCACTTCTGGGTTGGGCTGGGTGGTTGGACCCCTGTCCTTAACCAGATTCCCAAATCCTCATTTAGACACTTCTAAGAGCCTCCACCAGGGGGCGTGCCTCCCCCAAATTCGTCCAGATGGAGCGCATCCTTGCAGGGCAAACTGAAGCCTCTAAGGTGCTTCCCCAGATGGTTGTGTGGGGACGCCGGGCAATACAGAGAGAGGGGATGTTTAGAAACTTCCACAATAATCTGACAGTGGAATTTTATGTTTTTTGAATCTAATAATAATCACCTTAAAAACTGGCCTTGTATTTTTTTTTTTTTTTTTTTTTTTACCTTTTTGCTATTTCTTTGGGCCGCTCCCGTGGCATATGGAGATTCCCAGTCTAGGGGTCGAATCGGAGCTGTAGCCACCAGCCTATGCCAGAGCCACAGCAACGCGGGATCCGAGCCGAGTCTGCAACCTACACCACAGCTCACGGCAACGCCGGATCGTTAACCCACTGAGCAAGGGCAGGGACCGAACCCGCAACCTCATGGTTCCGAGTCGGATTCGTTAACCACTGCGCCACGACGGGAACTCCTTTTTTTTTTTTTTTTTGGCCTTGTATTTTTTTTTAGGGCCGCACCCGCAACATACGGCGGTTCCTGGGATAGGGGTAGCATCAGAGCTACAGCTGCCAGCCTACACCACAGCCACAACAATGCAGGATCTGGGCCATGTCTGTGACCTACACCACAGCTCACGGCAACACCAGATCCTTAACCCACTGAGCAAGGCCAGGGATCGAACCTGCAACCTCATGGTGCGTAGTTGGATTCGTTCCCACTGCGCCATGACGGGAACTCTGGGCTTGTACTTTATACATCTTTTTTTCCTTTCATTTTTATTATAGTTTACCAAAGCACCTGTCCACAGCAGATTGGGAACTTAAAACACTAAAACAGGAGTTCTCTTGGGGTGCAGCAGGTTAAGGATCTAGTGTTGTCCCTGCAGTGGCTTGGGTTGCTGCTGTGGCACGGGTTCAATCCCTGACTCAAGAACTTCCACATGCCACGGGCCAGGCCAAAACGAAACAAAACAAAGCACTACAACAAATCTGGTCCTGTGCTGTAGGAACCTTGCGAAGCAAGTCCTTGAGCACTTAGCGCAGGGCCTGGGGCACAGAACGTGCTCTAGAAACTACAGTAGACAACTTGATATGAACCAACAAACATTTCTCTCTCTGGTCTAGGATGAGAAGTCCTGAGACCCTCCTGGTGGCGGGGGGTGTGGGCATAACATGGAGCTGCTGGATGAGGCTGCCACGGCTCAACTTGGCCAGGCGAGAGAGGTCCAGGCCCCGCTGAGCCCCCTCCCTGCCTGGCACTAGCTCTCTCAAAGGTCCTTCTCAGGTTTGAAGATGTCTGTGACTCTAAGACCCTGGAAGCCGTGTGACTCTGGGGCTCTAAGATCTCAATTCTCGAAGATTCCTGAGTGTTCTAAAGTCTCCAGAGGCTCTGAGAGTGACAAACTCTGCACTGCGTCCCAGTGACCTTGTCCAGGACACATGGAGCCATTGGAGGCCCTTCTGGGACACTTTGTTTCTTTCCCCTTTGTTCCCTCCTCCCGTCCCCACCCCCACTGCTCCCCCATTTACTGGCCTTGTTTCCACCACAGAAGCTGGGGAAAAAGTCAAGGGACCCTGGAGGCTGAGGGAGAGGCGTGAAAAGAAAAGGGAGGGGGGCGTGGCCGAGGACACAGGGCCCCCCGCGGATGGGGCGCTGGGGACAAGCAGGGTCTGTGGGCTGAGCTGAGGGCTCACCTTCAGGTCCCTGTGGACAATGTTTTTCTGGTGACAGTAGTGCACAGCCGACACAATCTGGAGGGTGGAGGGGAGGTCAGTTACTTGCGGCCCCTGAGCCCCTCAGCCTCCCTCCGAGTCCCCAGGAACCCAGTCACAACCCAGCTCTGAATGCCAGGCCTCCCCAAGCACAGGCTGTGACGCTGGGGTTCCCCCTCCCCCAATTTGGCCTCAGTGGGAAATGAGGTGAGACCCGCACAGACACACACGGCCACCCGGACACCTGGACATCTTTGTAACCAGACATCGGACCCCCTCCTGGCAGGTGCACCAGGACCAAGACAAGACCAGCCCGCTCCTGACTTTGACATCAAGAAACACGCACAAAAGCATCACATGCTTACAGACAGACACGCAGCCCCAACACACCAGGGCTTAAGCTGCGTCGGGCAGGACCGTCCTGGACCAACACCCTCACTCGCCAAAGCCCCTCACCTGCACACCCTACACACCTGGATACCCGCACTGCCACAGACCTGGACACCCACCCACCTTCCTGTCCACCTGGACACCCTTGCGCCAGACACCCTTGTGCCCGCCATCCTGTGTGCCCACACCTGGGCTCCCCCCAGCCCGCTCACACACCTGGGCACCCTCACTGCCACAAGTGTGCAAGCACACGCCCTCTCACCCACACACCTGGGCACCCTCAAACATGGACATCCTCACCCACATGGCCAGGTTGCTGGACACACTTTTAGCTGCACAGCCACGCCCCTATGCACCCGGGCACCCACACGCCTTCACTCGCACACGTCAGCACCCTGGCACCGGCATGCCCTCCTAGGCACACTCCTGTCACTGGCCCCACCTCTGAACCCACGCATCTGACATCAGCACACCTGGGCACCTGCATGCCTGACCGTCTCCCCCACCCAGCTGGGGACCTGCACCTCCGGCTGGAGAGCTTCACACCCGGGCCTCCGAACCCCCGAAGACACCCCTCTGTCCACCTCCACCCCCACCCGGACTCAAGCCACACCCCCAGGTCCGTGGACAGCCCAGCCCCACCCCGGCCACCAGACCCTCGGCCCCAGGGACAGGGGGCGCCCCGCCCAGCCTTCCCCCCCACCACCCCCCGCAGCCGTGACCCTGACCTGTCGGAACTTGGCTCGAGCTTCCTTCTCCTTCATGCGGCCGTGCGACACGAGGTAGTCAAACACTTCTCCTGCAGGGCGGAGGCGGATGGGGTCAGGGGGGGACGGGGGCGGTGCACGGAGAGCAGGGGGAGGGGAGGGCCCTCACCAGCACTTGCGTATTCCATCACCAGGTACAGCGTCTTCTCTGTCTCGATGACCTCGAAGAGCTTCACTACAATGGCCGGGAGGATTGGGGGGGGCGGTTAGGAAGAGACCCCCTCCCCTCCCCCAGCCCGCATTAACTGCACATGCGCCGACCCCAACACCCCCTACACCCCCACACTCGAGAACACTCAGTGGCTCCCTACCGAGGGCCAGAGGTTCCCAATCCCCGGCCCCACGCTAGCACTTTTCCCCCGTCCTCACAAGAAGGTCAGCTCTGTGAGGCCAGGGCTTTGTCTGTCCGCTTCGCTGCTGTGCTCCAGAGTCTGGCACATGAGCAGCCCCTTGATAAATAGTCACTTAGCATGTGGACAAATGGATGAACAGATGCTGTGGCCAACGCCCAGGCCAGGCTACATCCTGCTTCTTTGGCAAAGACCCCACCCTCTCCACTCGGCCTAATGGTAATGACGACGCGGAGGATGCTGCAGGTGGCAATAGGAGGCCAGCTCCGAACTGACTTGTGTGCATCGTCTTATTCAGTGCTCACAATGACCTTGAAGTAAGCCCTCTAATCCCCCCCACACACTCCAGAGGAGGAAATCGAGGCTCAGAGAGGTGGAGTGACTTGCCCAAGGTCACACAGCCAGGGAGCAGCAACACTGCTGGAGGAAACAGGTCTCTCTAACTGCTGTAACGGCAGAGTCTCCTCCCTTCTGCCTGGCTCTCTCTTCCCACGTGCCCTGGTCGGTACCCCCGAGCCCATTCCCTTCCCCTCCTCACCAATGTTGGGGTGGTTCAGGCCCTTCATGATGCGGACTTCTCGGAACAGCTGGAGGAAAGGAGCAAAGAGAAAGATGAGGGCAGCCTGTTTCGAGGACCCTCTGCCCAAACTGGCGCCCGCCCTGCTCCCTCTCCCAGGGCCTCACTTTCTGCAGGCTGCTGGGGTTCAGCTGGGTTTTGTCGATAATCTTGATGGCGACCTGGAGGTGGAAGAAAGACAGGAGGGAACAGTCAAGGGACCACGGGCCCTCCAGCTGGGAAAGGGTCCCCCAGCACAGGTCCCCCAAGACGTCCCTCCTTGGTTCCCTTTCACAGACAGCCCTCGTTCTCAGCAGAGGGGGAATCTGAGCCTCAGGACCTTTGCACATGCTTTTCTCACCGTGTCCAGGGCCACCCTTAGTTCTGCAGGGCAAGAGCCCCTACTCCACAGTGGGGCCTGGGCGGGGCTGCCCCAGTGGCCTGGGTGAGTGTGGGTGAGGGCGACCGAGACCCTCGGGGGGCCCCTTTTTGAGGGCATCTTGACCACTCACCCGTCACATCTTTGTTTTGAATGCACGAACTGTGGGATGAAAAATAATAACCAGAGCTAACATTTACTGAGCAGTCACACGGGCCAGGCCCTGATCTGCGTACTTTACACATGAGAACTCTTTTAATCCTCACGACAACCGCGTGAGTGTTAGTGTCAGCCTCCTCTTACACACGGGCAAACAAGCACAGGCCTGTTCAGTCACTTGGTCCAGGTGACCTGGCTCACAAGTTTGTGGGCTGGGATTTGCACTTCTGCAGCCTGTAGAGTCGGCTTCTCAAAGACTTAAAACTTAAAATCGATAGATACTTTTTTTTTCCTTTTTTGGCCACACCTGCGGCACATGGACGTTCCCAGGCCAGGGATCCAATTGAAGCTGCAGCTGTGACCTGGGCCACAGCTGCAGCAGCACCAGATTCTTAACCCACTGTGCTGGGCTGGGGATTGAACTGGCACTGCCTCAGAAACAATGCTGGATCCTTAACCCATTGCGCAACAGGGGGAACTCCTATACACTTTCATACACTTTCGCAAGAGCTTTGAGAGAGTTATTGTGTGTATGTGTGGGGGGGTGGATCAGAATGTAACTGAATCCTCTTTATACTTACCTTGCAGCTTATTTATTTATTTACTTTTTTTTTAAGGGCCGTACCCATGGCATAGGGAGGGTCCCAAGCTCAAATCAGAGCTGCAGCTCACAGTCTATACCACAGCCACAGCAACGTGGGATCCAAACCGCATCTGTGACCTACACCACAGCTCACAGCAACGCCAGATCCTTAACCCTCGGAGCGAGGCCAGGGATGGCACCTGCATCCTCGTGGTTCCTAGCTGGGTTCTGAAAACTCAGCGAGCCACAGCAGGAACCCCTCAGCTGACCCGGCACTTCGAATTGCACACTGGGGTGCAGCACTTCAAGTCTGAATGCAGCCCTAGGTCTTTAGTTTTCCCAAAGGGTTTGGGCATCACCCTCCATCACCCCAGATCCACTGGACTACAGAACTCCTCCCTTGGGAGGCCTCGTTCCCTTAGAAACTCCTGGAATCACGGTCAAGACACTCATGAGGGAACAATGTGCTCTTTGTGGGGGAAGAGGGTCCCTTAGCTTTCTTCACAGTCGCACGAACGGGTTTTTCATCTTGTCAAGCACTTTTGATGCCAGTATTGAGACGATCATATGGTTTCTGTCCTTGAATCTGTGAATGTGACGAAGTACAGGAATAAATTGCCAATTTGAAAAGAACTGTGCATTCCTGGGCCAAGGCCGGCTTTGTCTCCACACAGCTTTCTTTAATTGATATGTCAGATTCCATTCGCTAATATCTTGCTTCAGATTTTGGGGAGTTCCTGCTGTGGAGCAACGGGATCCATGGTGTCTCTGGAGCACGGGGTTGCAGGTTCGATCCCCAGCCCGGCACAGCGGGTTAACACTCTGGCATTCCTGCAGCTGTCCCGTAGGTCACGACTGCGGCCTGGATCTGATCCCTGGCCTGGGAACTCCATGTGCCGTGGGGTGGCCAAAAAAGAAAAAAAAAAAAAAGTTTCTGTCTCTACATTCATATGTAAGCCTGGCCCACAATTTTAGATCTTATCTGGTTTTGTTGTCATCATCAAGTTAGCATATAGGCTTTATCAGACAGTGGAACCTCTTCTTTCTTTTTTTTTTTTTTTTTTTTTTTTTTGTCTTTTTAGGGCTGTGCCCACAGCACAGGGAAGTTCCCAGTCTAGGGGTTGAATCAGAGCTGTAGCCACTGGCCTACGCCACAGCCACAGCAATGTCAGATCGGAGTCTGTGACCTACACCACAGCTCATGGCATGCCGGATCCTTAACCCACTGAGCAAGGCCAGGGATCGAACCTGCGTTCTCATGGATCCTGGTCAGATTTGTTTCTGCTGAGCCAGGATGGGAACTCCAGGAACCTCTCTCTTTAGTCTCTGGCAGTGTTGGCATAAAATCGGAATGCTTGGTACTATTTGCCCATAAAACCACTGGGGCCTGGTGCCCTTTGTGAGTAAGGCACAGACAGCATAAGGGTGGGAGAAACTGCTCCAGTCACTTTCTCTGAAATTGCAAGAGGTAAGAGGGCTCATAGCCTCACCCACCACCTCTTCCTCCCATTAGCCGAGTTAACCATCCTTTTCCTTCCTGCAACAATGTGGACAAACTCTGCACACACGGACCCACCCTGGAAGCAAGGTGGGGAGAGAGAGCCTGTGTGAACACAAATGAACCACTTGTGTTCTCAACCAAGATCCTGGAAGATTTGGTGGAGCCAAAGTCCACCATTAAAACAGGGAGGTGCAAGTTTCCACTACGGCGCAGTGGGTTAAGAATCCGACTGCAGCAGAGGCGTGGGGTTTGATTCCCAGCTGCACACAGTGGGTTAAAGGATGTGGCGTTGCTGCAGCTGAAGTGTAGGTCACAGCTATGGCTCGGGTTCAGTTCCTGGCCCAGGAACTTCCCTATTTTTTAAAAATATGCCCTATTTAAAAAAAAGGAAAAAAAACTTTTTTTTTTTTTTTTTTGTCTTTTGTCTTTTCTTGTTGTTGTTGTTGTTATTGTTGCTATTTCTTGGGCCGCTCCCGCAGCATATGGAGGTTCCCAGGCTAGGGGTTGAATCGGAGCTGTAGCCACCGGCCTACGCCAGAGCCACAGCAACGCTGGATCCGAGCCGTGTCTGCAACCTACACCACAGCTCACGGCAACGCCGGATCGTTAACCCACTGAGCAAGGGCAGGGATCGAACCCGCAACCTCATGGTTCCTAGTCGGATTCGTTAACCACTGCGCCACGACGGGAACTCCGAAAAAAAACTTTTTAAAATAAAATAAGGTGACTTCTCAGAAACACAATGCATGGCCTGCCTGTGATCTGAGAAGGCCCGCCAGCTCCAGGGATGCCTGAAACTGGTTCTCTTCTCCTATTCTGGTTGTTCTGGAAAAATCTGAGAGGTTCTACTCTGAGAGTCAGGGACTTACCAGAGGTCACAAAGCAAAGTAAGGGCCAAGCTCGACCTCTCCCCGCCTCCCTGCGGAGAAGCTCCGCTGCCTGGAGCCCTGCCCCCTCCCCTCACTCACCTCCCGGCCGGTAAGGATGTGCCGGGCCAGCTTGACTTTGGCAAAGTTGCCCTTCCCAATGGTCCTCAGCAGGCGGTAGTTGCCCACGTGTGGCTGCTCCTCAGGACAGGAGGCGATGGAGTTCCGGCAGCGGGCACCCAGGGAGCGGCTGGACCAGGACGGTCCCTTGTCAGAGGAGCGGCCACTGCCCAGGGTGCCATGCTGGGCGGGGGAGATGGAGCATGAGTGGTGGGCAGCACCCGCCCAGTCGCCTTCAGTGGCCCTGTGGGCTGGGGTGGCTACCTCCAGCTATGGCCACTGCCCCCTTCATGCCCTTTGCAAACCCACACCCGAGAGGAGCCTTGGGTCTCCCAACGTGCTCTATGAAAAGATGCCGCTGAGGACAAGGATGCTGGGGCCCCTCAACTCTGCTGTGCGGGGACCCCAGACCTCAGGTCCTTCCTGCCATCAGCACCCCACCCCCATCACCGGCTTCCTTTTCTAATTATTGGGACCTCCATCGGCTCCAGACTATTTTATTCTAAATGCTGCAGCCTTCAACGCCGACGCAGCCAGGGCTCAACACGCCACCCCAACCCTCCAACCCTCGCTGCTCCCAGCGTTCCATTTTATCAGTCACTGTCCTCCACTCTTTGGCAAACCCGTATCTCAACACCGCTTCCCGAGTTACTGCCCCCAGTGTTTTCTTCTCATCCTTACGGCCCCCAGTCCTACTGCAGACTCTGTAACCTTTTCGTTTGGCTCTGACGCTGCAGCCCGCAGCCTAACCTTCCTTCTCTGGGAGACGCTGTGGCTTCCTCATCGCCACCCCCCCCACCCCACGGCTGCTCCACGGGCATCCGACCTGCTGTCTTCCCGCCATGCTCTGTTCCGCTCCTGCCGTCCTCCCTCCTGGGCCTCGCTCTCCCGCAGGTCACCTGCCCGATCCAGACTGCCCTGCCCTGACTGTGAGCCCCAGGGACCCGGCCTCCCTTTCAGTGCTGGGGCCCAGGGGCTGGTAACAGAGGGAGACAGAGGCCCTGGCCTAGACAGCTCTGCCCAGGAGCTCCCTGGTGGCTCAGTGGGTTAAGGATTTGGCATCACTGCAGTGGCTCAGGTTGCTACTGTGGCACGGGTTTGATCCCTGGCCTGGGAACGTCCACAGGCTGTGGGGGCATGGCCGAAAAAAAAGAGACGGCTCTACTCAGACACTCCCAGGGCTGGGGGATGGGACACAGGAGGACACAGGGAGCTGAGGGAGAGGCCAGGTGGGTAATGAGAGGAGGGCCCGGGGCTACTCCTGCAAGGGATCTGACAGGCCGCTTAATAGGGACGAGGACCAATACTTAATGAGCACTGGCCATTGATGCATCACCACCCCCATTTTACAGGTAGGGAAACTGAGGCCCCCGAGCTGGGACGTGAACCCAGACAGTTTCCCCCAGAGTGGAGGCCTTGGCCAAGGCCACACCGCACTGCCTCACACCCCGCGTCACTTTTCTTAAGTAGGCTTTTCTCTGGGCCAAGTCCTGGGCATCAAAGCATCCCCTCTGCATTTAATTGCCACAGCGGCCCAGTGAGGGCAGCACCTGCAGCCTCACAGTCCAGAGGAGAAACTGAGGCTCGCAGCGAGGCGGTGCCGTGTCAAGGTCACGCAGTCGATTCATAAGAGGCAGAAAAGAAATGCTTCCCGTGAGGACCAGGAAGACAGCCGCCAGTACGGAGCCCTAACCGCAAGCCCGCTGCCTACTGTGCCTTCATCCAGGCCTCCGGGGTGGGTCCCATTACCATCTGCATTCTCCACACGGGGACCCCAGGGCTGAGGCAGGGTAAGCACCTTGCCCAAGGTCACAGGGCAGATGGAGAAGAGCGTCTAGGATTCGAACCAGGCTCTGCTGACTCCCAAGGCCCCAGCTCTTCCCCACAGCCCCCTGAGGGGCTGCTCCTGAGCCCGGGCCTCCTCCCAGGGGAGGGTGGGAAGGGAGCTGGAGCTCTGGGCAGATAAGGCCTCTGATTTCCACCCAGATAAAGACGCCCCATCAGGTGGCACCAGGGGAGCCACCCTGCGCTGGGCTGGCCCCCCACTGAAGGCAGTGTGACTGAGGGACCCCTGCAAGGGGCAGCGGGTGACAAAGCCCCCAGGGGCCGGGGGCGGGAGCTAAAATTGGCCTGCACCACCAGCTGGCCCAGCTCCCTCCCGACCGGCTGGCGCCCCAACACCGGGCCTGTTGCTAGGGAACCTCCAGAAAGGCCGGGTGGTGGGGGACCTGGGACTTGGGGTGGGGGAGCATGACCCCACAGGGCTGTCGTCATGGTGACCAGGTGGCAGGGGAGGGGGCTATGACCTCCAATTCCAGAGGGAGAGAGGTGACCCTTTGCCAGGACTGACAAGCAGCTCCTACAGACTAAGAGTTGGGAGGAGAGAAGGGACTAGCTGTCCCCTGGTCCCCAGGGCCGTACGAATCTGAACAAGATGGGGAGGAAGTGCTCACACAAGCCCCACTCTATAGAGGAGGAAACTGAGGCCCAGACAAGTGAGATCACTTGCCTGAGGTCACACAGCTAGGGAGGAGCAGAAACTAGATTTGAACCTACGCGTCTCTGAACAATCCAAGTAACAACAACAATAAGAGCAGCTCCCACACGCCTGGCCCTGGGCATCTTCCTCATCTCCTGGGTTCCTCAAAACACCCCCTTCGCGAGGCGCTATCCTTGGCCCCATTCGGAGGGGAAGAGACTGAGGCTCTGAGCAGGGAGGGATCCGAGACCTCACACAACAACTAATGACAGCCCTGGGTGGGGGATCCAGGGCCGTCTGACTCATAGCCACACAATAGCAGCAAACACGTGTGGAGCGCGGCCCATCCGTCCCGTGCGTCAGGCTTCAGCCGGATCATCGCGAGTAATCCTCTGAGGGACTCAGGTGATCACCCCCATTTATTTCCCAGGGCAGGAAACTGAGGCCCGGAAGGCGAGAGCCAGTGGTCTGAGGTCACAGGGCAACGTGGCTGGCGGAGCCGGCACTTGAACCCAGGCCTGTGGGCTCCCTGCCACTTCCTCGAGTGACTGGGGTGGGGTGGGGGGGCGGGGGCCAGAGGCGGGCTTCTCATGGGAGACTCCAAACCAGAGCCTGGCTTATAGTGTGACGGGTGGCAATGGGGGTGGTGATGGCGGCTCTCTGGGGAGGGGAGGGGGGAGTCCAGCAAGATGAAGGGGCAGAGATAAATCGATCTGGTGGGCATCTGGGGTGAGGGTGGCTGGGGATTGGCAGGGGCCCAGCAGAGGCCTGGGGGAATGGGACAAAGACCCCAGCTGGGGAGGAGTCTGGCATTGGTTGGTGGGAGGGTCTTTAGAAGCGCTGAGAGTAATCAGAAATCAGGGGAATGAGGGGAGGGTCTCTCTGGGATTGTTCTGGGCTGTGGTGGAGGGACAGGGGTGCCTGGGAACAGTGGGAGGGGTCCAAGCCATGGGACAGTGGAAGTCAGGGGCTAAAGATACCTGAGCCAGGGGTCTGGGTCTTGAGGAAACTCCTAGAAGTCAAAGAAGGGGGTTCCTAGGAGCAGTCCCTGGAACCAGAGAGAGGTTCAGGGGCCTGAAATCCTGGGGAAGGGGCTTCCAGGATAAGGAACAGGTCAAAGGAATAAAGACAGAGCCTGGTGGGGGCGGGGGGTCAAGAGGCCTAGAAACTTGGGGAGAAGGCTTCCAGCCAACAGACCCCAAGAGAAAGGGCCTAGAGCCAGGGCAAAAGCAGAGGCTTCGAGTCCAGGAGTCTTCTGGAAAAAGCATCCAGGGTCAGGCCTTGGGAGCTGGGGAAGGACTCTGAAGCTGAGGAGGGGGCTTCACTGGGAGGCCAGACCCCTGGCAAGGAAGACGGAGGCCCTGGAGCAGCAGAAGGGATAGGGGCCTGGGGCTCTAAGGCATGAGGCGGTGTCTTGTGAGGAGGGGCCTGGCCTAGGAGGGGGGTCAAGGGGCCGGGGGCGCCAGGGGCACCGGGAGGAGGCTTGCCTGAAGTGGAGGAGCTGATACAGGGAGCATGAGGCCTGGAGTCCGTCTAGTCCAGGGCCTAGAAATCCAAGACTGAGCTGGGGGCCTGGAGTTGGAGGCCAAGGCTTCCTGGGAGAGCAAGAGACCAGAGCGGGTCTGGGGGGATCTGTGGGGACCAGAGGTGTTGGGAATCCATGGACAGGGCTGCTTGGAAGATGGGGACCAGGCCTGGAAGTGGAGAGACCTTGAACAAGCTAGAAGGGCCCTGGGCCCAGGAAAGGTGGAACCGGTTTCCTGTGAGGGGGAGCCCACAGGAGCCAGGAGGGGATCTCCGAGGGGCGAAAGGCTGGGAATGAGAGACAGGGTGGTGGGGGGGAGATCCTGGGGCGCCCGCCACCCAGGTCCAGACAGGGAAGGCCAGAGGCAGAGGCAGGACGGAGCCAGGCCTTCCCAGAGAGGGCCGGGCTGGGCCTTGGGGTCAGGAGCCCGGCACACCCGAGAGGGGGCCAGTTGTCCGATGCGGAAGGCCTGGAGGGGAAGGGGCTTAGGAACCTGCGGGAGAAGGGAGGGGCTCCTGGAAGGCAGGGGAGGGGGCTTCCTGGAGAGAAGAGACCCGAGCGGAAGCGGTCTGCAAGGGATAAGAGAGGGGTCCCGGGAGAGGGGCGCCCCCAGGGGTCGGGCTGGGCTGAGGAGTGGGGGAGGGTCGAGCGGCCTGGAAGTCCAGGCGGGGGTCGGAGGTGGCGCGCGCGGGGTTGGGCTGGGGAAACGAGGGTAGGCGCTCGCGGCGAGGGACACGGCAGGGCGAGGGGTTCGGCGGCCGGACCCAGCCGGGGCTCCCCAAGGGGCCGAGCCCCACTCACCGTGTCCGAGTTCCGATCGTTGCCCGGGGCCAGCGCCGTCCGCGAAGACATTTTCTCCGGGTCCCAGGGGACTGGGCGGCCAGGTCGGGGGGGGGGGCGGGGGTCCGGGGGGGGGTCCCCTCTCTGCCCCTCCCCCCCCACCGGCCTGGAGACGCGAGCTCAAAAGCTGGGCGCCGTGGACACCCGGGTTCGCGCCGTGGGAGAGGGGGCAGGGCGGGGGAGGGAAGGGGGTGCCTAGGGTCCTAGTGGCCCCGCACAGCTCGGGCTGGGGGCGCCATGGGGGCGGCGGGCAGGCCGGCGGGCGGGGGCCAGGGAGGGGGCGCGGAGCCGGCCCGGGCGGCGGCGGAGGGAGGCGGTGGAGGGGCCGGGGAGGAAGGGACGTCAGGGGGAGGGGCGGGCAGGGCGGGGCTGCCGAGACCCCGCCCCCTGCCGCCAGCACTTAAAGGCGCAGGCCCCGACCGGCCGGGGGGCTCTGGGGGCGGAGGCACGTCTGGGCGCGTTCTCGGGGAGTCTGTTCTCACGGGAGAGTACAGACTCATCGGAGGAGAAGGGGAGAGAAACATCAAGGCAGAGAGCCAGAGGCGCACAGAAAGATACTGAAAGAGGCAGAGACAGACGCAGAGACAAAAAGACAGAGAGACAGGGGTAGGGGGAACACAGAGACACAAAGAGATGGAAAGACATTCAAGGAATGGAGAGACAAAAAGAGAAAGGCAGAAAGAGGGAGAAACGTAGGGAAAGAGAGGCACATACAGAGAGACAGAAGGAGAGACAGAGACACAGAGAGCGACAAAGACTGAGAGACTCGCACGCGGAGACAGAGACAGGGATGCAGAGACCGGTGAAGAGAATGGAGATAAAGCGACAGAAATAGACCGAGAATCCCCCCAGAGGCAAGAACCCGGCAGGCGGCGCTGTCCACATTCTCCCTCCCAGTCCCCTCCTCCCCAGTCCGGGAAGCTCTGGGGACCAAGGGCTAAGGGTGCTGGGGGGAATGGTGTCTGGGCGGAGCCACTGGGGAAGGGTGACCAACCTCTCCAGCAATGCTGCCTCCCAGCTCGCAGAAAACTCCAGACCCCGAGGTTGTGGGCTGCAGCCTCCTCTCCTCTGCACCGGAGCTGGGGTTCCAGGACTCTGTCCACGTATTTAACTCTTGGCAGGGATTTGATCTTTCCACGCCTCAGTTTCCCAGTCTATAAAGTGAGGGCGGGGAACCAACATGTTACCTTCCCCCAAGGGCTGAAGCTGGTGCACACGAACCCCAGGCAAGTATTCACCTCAGAGCGGGCCACTCTCTGGATGGGCCAACTGAGGACAGAGAGGGCAAAGGCTTTCCTGAGGTCACATGATCTCGTGGGGACCACCCTCTGGACCAGTGTGGGATGAAGGAAAGGGAGGCATGGCCAAGTCCTGGCTTGGGATCTATGCCCTGTCTGTCCCTTTCTGTTCGAACAACTTCCTGAGCCTCAGTTTCCCGTTCTAAGAAATGGGCGTGACAACAACAGCAGTGTGCTGGAGCCACCCCAAGCAAGCTGATTGTTTTGAAATCTCAGGAGTTTTGGAACCGGTGGTTAAACGGCCATTATTTAAAAATAAATCATGCAAACATACAATTAAATATTTAAAACAAAGGTAATAAATACTCATCACATCCTAATTATTTTACTACGTTTTACTATCATGTGTGATCTTGAGGTTATTTGCATCTATCGTATCTGCCCAGTGAAACTAAGGGGTGACTGCTCCTCTCTTCCCTGACAAACGCTTTCAGTAGCGTCACCTTGGTAGCTTGAACTGAGCCATGAAAGGAATATTTACACCATGGAAATTGGCAAGTCCTGCAAAACAAGTCTTTCCACACACACCCCCTACACACACCCTGCTCCCCAGAGAGCTGGTTGTTACACACCAGTATATCACTATCAACTACATGGACAGAGGCTTCCTCTGTGAAAGCTTCTGAGCATCTCATCCTTTCTGACCCACGCTGAGGCTGGACCAGCCTTATCACCCCCACTAAGAAAAAGTACTTGCTGAAGGTCACACAGCTGGGGAGCAGCAGGGCTGGGATTTGAACACAAGTGTCTCCAAACTCCAGAACTTGGGCTCTTGACCGCTAAGGTTTCCCGTCCCTGGATAGTAAACCTCAGTCTGCAACAAATTAACGAGCCTATGGAAGTAAAGGGCTTCACGTGGGACCAGATTAGGGAACAGATTAGAATTTCTTAAATGGGTGGTAGTATTATAATTCAACAAATGGAGCCTGAGGAGTCTCAGGGATAGTGGGAGGCAAAAAGGGAGGGGTTCAGGATGTTGTTCTAGAAGCTTTGGCATCCCAAGGGTTCTGCGGGACGACGGGTGGGGTCTTGGGGTGAGACGGGAGGCTGAATCAGCCCAATTCCTTCCCAGCCCTAGCGCTGAGAGCTGCAGTTCTCGGATACACCACACGGGGGCGAAAGATCACCTCCTATACACGTTCGCCCACCACACTTGGGGTTCACCCAGGCTCCCCAGTTCCCAGTACTGTTGCCAACCCATTTCCCAGACGGGGGGGTGGGGACTCAGACTTAAAGAGGGGAGGTCACATCCTGGATGGACCTTGAAAGAAGCATGCAAAAGACCACTTGTATGATGCCATTTACACGCAATTTTCAAAATAGGTAAATCCAGGAGTTCCCGTCGTGGCGCAGTGGTTAACGAATCCGACTAGGAACCATGAGGTTGCGGGTTCGGTCCCTGCCACTTGCTCAGTGGGTTAACGATCCGGCGTTGCCGTGAGCTGTGGTGTAGGTTGCAAACGCGGCTCGGATCCCATGTTGCTGTGGCTCTGGCGTAGGCCGGTGGCTACAGCTCCGATTGGACCCCTAGCCTGGGAGCCTCCATATGCCATGGGAGCGGCCCAAGAAATAGCAAAAAAAGACAGAAAAAAAAAAAGGTAAATCCATAATGACAGAAAGTAGACTCGGGTTCACCAGGGGCTGAGGGGGCAAGGGAAATGGGGATTGATTGCTAAGGTGTAACACGGGTTTCTTTTGGGGGGCAGTGAAAATGTTCTGGAATTACATAATAGTCAGGGCGACCTTGTGAATATACTAAAAAACACTGAGACTTTAAAAAACACCTTAAAAGGGTGGATTTTGTGGCATATGACTGATAGCTCAATTTAAAATTAAATTAAAAAAGAGGGAGAGGAGTTCCCACTGTGGCACAACAGCATCAGTGGCCTCTCTGGAGCAGTGGAATGAAGGTTCAATCCCTGGCCTGGCACAGCGGGTTAAGAATCCTGCGTTGCCACAGCTGCGGTTTGGGTTGCAACGGCAGCTGGGATCTGATCCCTGGCCCGGGAACTCAGAGAAAAAAAAAAGGGGGAAGAGATCCCACAGTTGGCCATGGCCCATAAGAAGCCACTTGGTTCTAGCCTGAGCTGCCTTCTGAAAACCACCGGCCCGCACTGACTCTGGGAGGACAAAGCCTGTCCCTCCCCCTCCCCCTTGGCCACCCAACCACCCCTTTCCCCAGGGTCCACTGTCTGGCAAATCCAGTCCTTGGAATCTTAACCCCTGACACCCTGAGCCCAACCTTATGTCCACAGAGCAGGGCTGGGGGAGGAGCAGTGATCCCCAAGCATAGCCCCCCCCAAACCCCAATGTTAACGCTACCCCATCCCAACTGCAATTTTGCCAAGGCAGGTGATCACTCTCTCAGGCCCAGGGAAACGTCCATCGAAGCCTAAAACCCAGCCTGAAAAGTAATCTTAGTCCTGCATCTAACTCCGTTCAACCCCCACCCGGTTCCCAGCCCCAGCAGACCTGCCGTCTCCATCCCACTTCCAATCCTTAGCTCTGATCTATCCCTGTTCGTTTGTGTATTTGGTAAATGACTCTTTCCTGAGCACCTAGTATGTGCCAGGTGGCCATCTAGGGACATTGAGATGAACAAGGCAAAAGCACAATCTCTTTGAATTTGTATTTGATTGGGCAGAATCAGAAAATCCACCAGAGGAATTCCCATCATGGCTCAGAGGGTTAAGAACACAACACAGTGACTGTGAGGCTGCAAGTTCAATCTCTGGCCCCACCCAGTGAGTTAAGGTGCTGTGGTGTAGGTCGCAGATGCAGCATTGCTGTGGCTGTGGCGCAGACTGGTGGCTGCAGCTCCGATTTGACCTCTAGCCTAGGAACCTCCATCGACCTGGAGGAGAGAGGACCCAGAGGAAGCAGAAGTGCTTTTGCTGGTCGGGGAAAGGCTCAAGCTGAGACCCGGATGATAACTGGGGGGAGGGGGCATATGGAGACCTGGGGACAGGGGCTTTGGGGCAGAGAGACCCACAATTCCAAAGCCATGCCCAGGGCCACCCCCTTAGGTCCCCAATCCCAGTCCCTGGCCCAGCGGAACCTTCCTCCAGGTCCACCCAGAGCAGGGAACCCAAGAGAGAGCTTTGGGCCCATATCCAGGCTGGGGTGTCTGGGGGGGGTGCTGGTACCCAGGATGGTTTTGTCACCTCGGGAAGTGTGAAGAGCTGGCAGGGGCGGGGTGAGGGTGGGGACCTGACAGCAGCCTTGTCCTTCTTCCAGTGCAACTGCAGCCTGGCCTAAAAGAGCAGACAGATAACAAGTCCTTCCCGCCCCTGGCCCCAGAGAGGGAGGGGTTTCCTGGCAGGAAACTGACCTCCTCTAACCCCCCCTCCTCAGATCCAAGCTCTCAGCAGTCCCGGCTGAAGTGGCCTCAGGACAGGACAGCAGAGGGACAGGGGGACCCCAACAAGGAGGTGAGTGTACGGGAGGAGTGGGCAGGATTCCTACACACCCTCACCCCAGGGGCCTCCCTGAATGTAAGGACTGGATCAGAATTGGGGTGAACGTGTGCCCTGAAGCCAGGAGAGGCTGGGGGTGAAGAGAGAATTTAGGGCCTGACCTCAGGAGGGTGCCAGCGAAAGGGCGGAAGGAGAAGGGAGGGGGCAGGGCAGACTTTGGGGTCTCTGAGGATCCAGGCTACGGGAGGAGCCAGCCGGCCGGGGAGCGCCTGGAGCCACCCAGGAGAAGGAGAGGTTCCCGGGATGCTCTCTGAGTGCAGGTGGGAAGGTTGAGCCAGAGAGGGAGGGGCGCTTGGCTCCATCCCCAAGAAATGGGGTCTTCGAGAGGGGAACAGGGACAAGGGTTGGGATGGAGGAGTGGGAGACAGAGGGGGGAATGCGGTTGGGGACACAGATGTGGATGAGTTTGAAACAAGCTGGGCCAGTGCCGGGATTGTTGGGGAGGGGGCGAGGTCTGTATTGGGCTGTCAGCAAAATCTGCAAGGGCGCTTCCCTAAGAAGACACGGCCGCTGGAGGTGATGCCTTCTGCAAAGAAGACGGATGCCTGCAGAGGGTCTGTGACTTTGGGGAAAGAGGCTGGCATCGAGGAAGAGGAGGAGGAGCCCAAAGAGGGAAGTTCTGGTGGCCAAGACATCCTGCGGGAGCGGGGAGGCTGGGGGGCTCAAGGGTTGCCTCGGAAGTGAGTCAGGGGCCCAGGCACTGGGAGGCAGACGATGGGGCTGGAGGGGGCAGGATGTCGCAGTCAGTTTGCAGAGGTGGGTGTTGGATCCAGGAAGGGGAAAGACGTCGGGGCGGGGGGGCAGTTTGGGGAAAATGTTGCAGCCCGGTCTGAGGATGTTGGGAATGGTCTGGGTATGTTGGATTCAGGTTGGGGGTGGGAGCCAGTGGAGAAAGTCAACTCTAATTTGGATGGGGAGTTCCCGTGTGACTCAGCGGGTTAAAAATACGACTAATATCCATGAGGACGCGGGTTCGATCCCTGGCCTTGCTCTGCGGCATTGCTGTGAGCTGTGGTGTAGGCTGGCAGAGGCAGCTCTGATTCGACCCCTAGCCTGGGAACCTCCATATGCCACATGTGCGCCCCCCCAAAAAAAAAATCTAGTTTGGATGAAAAATAATACATCTAGTTTGGGTGATGTCTTCAGCTGGAAGGAAATTGGAGCTCTCTATTTCAAGGAGGAGGTAGAATATTTGGGGGGTACAGTAGAGCCAGTTCTAGGATGATGGAGCCATTTAGATGTGGAGGCATGTCAAAGCCAGATTGGAAGACGAAAGAGGGGGAAATCAGTGTGCGTGTGCGTGCGTGTGTGTGTGTGTGTGTGCACGCGCACGCGCGCGCATGTGTGGGAGGGGGGGTATTGACTGTCCACAACCATGGGGGCCACAGGCAAGCATTGCCATGGTGACTGCCCCCCTCGGGGATCAGGGACCTTGGAGAGTGGAGAGAGGCTGGAAAGGTGTTTTTAGGAACTGGAGGCTTGAGAAACAACATCTAAGATCTGGAGGCTGAAGTCAGGGAGGAAAGAAAGGGGCTCCCCATCACCAAGGGCTGTGCTGTCATTCATGGCTCAGCCAACTGGGGGCCCCCTTCTGCATCAGCCTCCCACCCCCACTCCCCCACCCCCACGGCCCAATCTTTTTTTTTTTTTTTTTGCTTTTTTAGGGCCGCACCTGCGGCATATGGAGGTTCCCAGGCTAGGGGTCGAATCGGAGCCACAGCCGCTGGCCCACCCTATAGCCACAGCAACATTAGATCCGAGCCGTGTCTGTGACCTACCCCACAGTTCACGGCAATGCCAGATCCTTAAGCCACGGAGCAAGGGCAGGGATCAAACCTGCCACCTCATGGTTCCTAGTCGGATTCGTTTCCACTACGCCACGACAGGAACTCCGCACGGCCCAATCTTGACCCTGTCCCTCGCCTGCTCTTAACCTGTCCCAGAACAACCTACATGTCTAGCCATGGGAGGATGTGTGAACATCTGATCCTCTACGTAGTTTTGGCACAGCCACACAGTGGAATAGTACGCAACACTTAAATTAATTAGTGCCACAGAGACTGGCCTGGATACATCTCACATGTAGCATGTGAGAAGGGAAAAAAGCAAGTGGCAGGGGATACACGTAGTATGATACAGGGTATTTATAGAGAGTTTAAAACCGTGTGAAACAATATGTTATTTCTGGATACCACTCTGGGTAGGCACAGAGTCCAAGTCGGCTTGGCCGGTGGACAGGACATTCCGGCTGCGGCTTTCCTTGGGAGAGGGCTAGAGCCCACAGGATCAGGGAGTGAGGTTTTTTTTTGAGGGGGGCGCTTCTGGGCATTTGCAAAGTTTAATTCTTTAAAAAACAAACAAACTGAATCAAAAAGAGCGAGTGTTTGCTTTTGATGCAGCAAGGACTGTAAGCAGGGGGGAATTATATAAAGTTTGTTTTCTATACTTTTCTGAATGTTCGGACTCTTTCATCAGTTTCCAAAGTGCCCTTCCTTGGGAGTTCCTGGTGGCTCTGTGGCTTAAAGATCCAGCATTGTCATTGCTGTGGCTCTAGTTAGAGCTGTGGTGCAGGTTTGATCCCTGGCCTGGGGAACTTCTGCATGCCACAGGTGCGGTCAAAAAAAAAAAACAAGAACCAAACACCAAACAAACGAAAGAGCCCTTCCATGGTTCCCCAGTGCCCTGGGGAAAATGCCCAAAGCCTTCTTTGTGGCTTTCCAGGCCCTGCGTGGCCTGCTCCCTGCTGACCTCCCCGGCTTGACTAATCATTCTTCCTCCTCCACAAGGAATGAAGTCCTTGCCTCCTTCTTCTGTTTCCTGTTTAGCACCCAATCACTCCCAGAATGACTGCTCTGAGACCTGGGGACACAGGGGTGACCCAGACAGCCCTGATTCTGCCCTCCTGGAGCTCACAGTCCAGTAGGGAACACAGATCCAGGCCCAGATAGTGATGACCCAGAGTGGGAGTATGAGGGGGGCACCTGATTCAGCCTGGGCCTCCGGGAGGGCTTCCTGGAGGAGGTGGCATTGGGCTGGAGGCTAAAGGCTGAATGGAGCATGGAGAACAGGCTTCAGTGTAGAAGCAGATGCTGACACCCAGGGGAGCCAGGAGTGAGGAGGAGAAAGTGGGAAAGCCCTGGGAGGTGCGCAGGTGGCAGGTGAGGGGACTGAAATTTGTCCCGAGGGCGCTGGGGAGCCATGGAAGGTTCAGAGAAGGAGGAGGGGCAGGTTTGAGCCCTAACAAGGTTCTCGGAGGTGGCCTGGAAGACTAGAGGCTGGAGAGCAGGGAGGAGGCTACTGCAGGGGAGCAGGAGGGGGCCTGGAATGGGGAAGGGGGCGGGCGGTAAAGAGGGAGGAGACAGGGATTTAAGAGATAAAACAGGTAATGTGAAAAAAAAAAGAATGCATATAACTGGGTCACTTTGCTGTACAGCAGAAATTGACAGAACATAGTAAATCAACCATAATAAAAATTTTTTAAAATTAGGATGATTAAAAAAAAAAGGAAAGAAATGGGTAGGATTCTGGAAGCTTCCAGAGGACAGGGACTGGGTCTGCCTCAGCCACCACTGTTATCTTAACATCTACACAGGGCTGGGCCCACGGCAAATGCCTAATAAGTTTTGTGTGTGTGTGTGTGTGTGTGTGTGTGTGTGTGTGTGTGTGTGTTAAAATCTACATAACATAAACTTGACCACATCACCCATTTCAAGCGTACAGTTCAGGGGCCTGTTGTACATTCACAGTGTTATCAGCCATCGCCCGTGCCTAGTTCCTCTGAAAGGAAGCTCTGTACTTGCTACGTGGTCCCGTCCCAGCCCCCCTCTCCCTGCCCACTAACCATTCTGTCTCTACGGATTTGCCTGCCTATTCTGGATATTTCCCAGTAAGTGGGGAGGACTGAACCAGGTGGGGTAGAGGTGACAGGGCTACTGACTAGACAGGGGAGGAGAAGCAGGTGCCCAAGTGTGTGACCTGGATGCCTGGGTCCCAGACCATAGAGTCTCTGCCTTGCGCTGGCTGAGCCACCTTGGCAAAGACCCTTGCCCTCTCTGAGCCTGTTTCTCAACCACTAAGATTAGGAACCTGGAGTTCCCGTCGTGGCGCAGTGGTTAACGAATCTGACTAGGAACCATGAGGTTGCGGGTTCGATCCCTGCCCTTGCTCAGTGGGTTAACGATCCGGCGTTGCCGTGAGCTGTGGTGTAGGTTGCAGACGCGGCTCGGATCCCGCGTTGCTGTGGCTCTGGCGTAGGCCGGTGGCTACAGCTCCGATTGGACCCCTAGCCTGGGAACCTCCATATGCCGCGGGAGCGGCCCAAGAAATAGCAACAACAACAACAACAACAACAACAAAAAAAAAAAAAAAAAAAAAGATTAGGAACCTTCCAGGGCTGGAGTCGTGGGTAAAGGGTCTGAACACCCCGATGCGTAGGAGAAAGAACCCGGGATGTGGAATCAGACAGGTGTGGGTGCGAACCCTGACTTTGTCCCCAAATCACTGTGGGACCTTAGGCAAACGCCTTTGCTCTTCTGAGTCTCAGTTTCCTCATCGGCAAAATGGGCATAATGATAAAACTCACCTCACGAGATTGTGCAGATTTAAGGGGTAAGTGCTCAGTCCACTTATGCCCCAAAGTGCTGGGTACCTAAAGGCATTGCCATCAATGCCACCCGTCATCAATACCACCATTATTTTTTCCCCAGGTCCCCACCTGTCAAAATGCCCATCCTGAAGAACCTAGGGGTGGCAGACTCTAAGGTGCCCCGGGCGGGGACTCTGCCCCTGAGGTCCTCTCGGAACCCCTTTGAGGAAGTCTCAGGGCTGGAAGAAGAAGAGACCGGAGAGCTGGGGACCCTGCCCAACGGAACATCATGTCGCCGCCGCGCCACCCTGGAAAAGCTGGCAGGCCTGGCCCCCTTCCGGCTGGGTAGAAGCCCCGGCTGGCGAGTGGGCAGCCCTGGGGACGGGCAGCCTCGCTCTTTCCTGGGCCGGGTGCTGACACCAGGGATGCGTAGGAGCTCAGCAGATTTCGGCCTCCTGGCCAGGCTTCAGGGGACCCGAGCCCAGGGCAACGAGGAAGCGGCTGGGGAGGCTGCACGGAGACTGGCCTTCCTGAGACTGGGGCGCGGGCCCAAGCCCCGGCGCGCATCGCTGGCTGAGAGGGTGGTGCCTGCGGGCGAGGCAGCTCCCGAGCCCCCGCCCAAGGTCCCGGAGCCCCCAAAGATGAAGGAGCCATTGTCAGGTGAGTGGGGAGCCCTGGCTCAGTCCTGGGAGAATCACAGTGTCTCCACCTGTGGCCCCATCTCCATTCACTTCTCTGCTTTCCATCTGCCCACCTCCAAGTACGTGACCAGCCCACCCCTCCTGAGGCCCTAATCGCCATCTCTGAGCTCCAGCTTCAGCCTCACGCCACCCCCATCCCCAGTCTGTCCCTCTCTCCACCTGCCACCTTCAATGTCACCCCCTTGTCCAACGGAATCACCAACTTTGGTTTCATCTTTTCTAATCCCTGTCCTCAATTTCTGTCTTTTTTTTTTTTTTTTTTTTTTTTTAGGGCCGCACCCACAGCATATGGAGGTTCCCAGGCTAGGGGTCAAATTGGAGCTGTAGCTGCCGGCCTACACCACAGCCACAGCAACACCAGATCCAAGCCCAGTCTTCGACCTACACCACAGCTTGTGGCAATGCCAGATCCTTAACCCACTGAGCAAGGCCAGGGATCGAACCTGCCTCCTCATGAATCCTAGTCAGATTCGTTTCTGCTGCACCACAACGGGAACTTCCCTGTCCCCAATGTCAACCCTCTTTCCCTTGCTACCCTCGAATTCAACTCCGTCTCATCTCCTTTCAAAATATCCACATTCGACCTGGACCTTGTGCCCCTCCCTAACTACCCTGTTCTCATCCTTAACCCCAACTCTCACCCCTAACACCAATCCCACCTCAACCTCCTCCTTCAGCCCCAAACTCCTCTTCCATCCCTCTCTGAATCCCAGCCCTAACCCCATCCAGATCCTAAATACCCAGCCCCAGCCTCCAGGTTCATCCTTGCTTCAACTTACGTCCAGTCGTCATCTTCACACGCCCCGCTGCCATGCTCACGTCTCCTGTCTCCCAGCTACATCCTTCCAAATCTCCACTACCTGTGTTAGTTTCCTGTTAGGACCGCAAACTGGGTGGATTCAAACTGTAGAAATTTAGTCTCTTTAGTGCAAAAGGTCGAACCCCGCCCACTCTGAGACCTGCGGGGGAATCTTCCCTCTCCTCTTCCAGCTCCTGGTGCTTTGCCAGCAGTTTCTGGCATTCCTTGGCTTGCAGGTGCGTCTTTCCAGTCTTCCCTCCTCGCCTGGCCTTTTCTCTGTGTCTGTGACCTACACCAACAGCTCACGACAACGCCGGAGCCTTAACCCATGGAGCGAGGCCAGGGATCGAACCCTCGTCCTCATGGATACTTGTTGGGTTCTTTACTGCTGAGCCACGAAGGGAACACCGTTCTCTGTGCCTTCACATCTTCTCCTCCTCTATGCACGTCTATCTTGTTGTCCAGGTTTCCCCTGTTTATCAGGACACCAGTCCGACTGGATCAGGGCCCCATCCTGTGACTTCGCTTTAACTTCATTGCCTCTGCAAAGACCCTATTTCCAAATAAGGTTCATTCTGAAGTATTGGGGGTTAGGACTTCACCTATCTTTTTTCCTGGTGGGGGGACAAACGCAATTCAACTGATAATGTTGCCCCAGTTTTATCCTCAACTCCAATACGCTCCCCAACCCCATTGACCTCCTCAGTGCCTTTTTGGTCCCCCCCCCTGCCCCCGGCGCTTTTTCCAACCCCATCGCCTGTCTGCACCTTGAGACACAGCCACATGCTTATTCCCAGTCTAGCCCGTTCTTCGAACGCCATCTTTAACCTCATTGCCACGCCCAATACCATGACCACCGCCAACTGGTTCAGCCCCATGCCATGGCCCACTCCCCTGCTCTCATGCCATCCTCAGTCGCATCCCCCTAAAGCATCTTCAACCCCTTCCCCTCTTCAGTCTCACTGCCGCTTCCCAACCCCAGGGCATCCCAACTCCATCTTCAACCCCATTCACCTCCCCAGTTTCCTCCTTCAGTCCTAGTCGAATTCCTAATCCCTCTCGGCCCCCATTTTCAACCTGAACCCCAAACCCAATCTCCTCCCAGGCTAGGGGTCTAATCGGAGGTGTAGCCACCAGCCTACGCCAGAGCCACAGCAACACAGGATCCGAGCCACATCTGCGACCTGCACCACAGCTCACGGCAACGCCAGATCCTTAACCCACTGCGTGAGGCCAGGGATCGAACCCTCAACCTCATGGTTCCTAGTCAGATTTGTTAACCATTGAGCCATGAAGGGAATTCCTCTTCCTTCATTCTTAATCCCATCTCTAGCCCCATCCTGAGTCCCAATCCTAACCGCCCATTTCCAACCTCCAGCGTCATCTCTGTCCACCTTCCTAATCCCAACTTAAGTCCAAACTTCTAACTCGCATCCATCTTGAGCTTCTTTCCAGCCTCAACGTTCCCCTACGCTCATCTCCAACCCCATCCTTACCCCAAACCCCAGATGTCATTCCCAATTCCTTTCCCACCTCCCTCTTCAGAGTTCAACCCCAACCCCACCCTAACCCTAAACTCCCTCATCCCCACCCTCATTCCCACCTTCCTTCAACCCCATCCAACCCTGTCCCTGTCTCCACCCACCCCCACACCTCCCCTCTGCCACTGGCCAGCCCTTGCAGCCCCAGCGCTGGGGAGCCTTTTCTTCATCCTCTGATGCCCTCCGCATCCTGGCCAGAGGCTATTTCAGCCCCTGCTCCCTAGGGACTGGGAGGGCACCACAGGGAGGTGAGAGGGGGTGATTGGAGCCCCCGCCTTCTGGAAACGGATGGGCAGAAATAGCACTGGCCAGGAAATAGTTTTTCTGCCAGGGAGGAAGTGGAGGGGGTGGAGGTGTTGGGGGTAACCCTGGGCCACTGGGACCCTCCCTCTGCCTCCACTCCAGGCCTCCCAACCCCATAGCTCTCCTCTCTAGGTGGGGGAGAGGTTGGGAAATCATCAGAAGCCAGCTGTCCCCACCCCAAAAAACCTATCTCTGGTCTTCCTAGCCTCTTTCCAGCTCCCAGCCCCCACCCTGCCCACCAGGCTAGGGCTCTCTCCATCCCTCTCCCCCCTTACCTGGCTCCAACTCCCCTCCCTTGACCTCCCACTTCCTCTGATGCCTTTCTTTGGCCCTGATGCGCTTTTTCCACCCTAGCTGCCCTCAGCTCCCCCTGTCCCCACCCAGTCCCTGATAACCTCCTCCCAGTCTTGAACCCTCGGCCCAAGCTCTAACCCCTTCCTGCTCCTTCAACCCCCACCCCCACTTCCTCTGACTCCGCCCACCCACCTTATCCTCTCCCTAAGCACGCACCCTCCAGTCTTTTAATCTTCCCGCATTCAGACTCCCTTTCGAGGTCTATTGCCGAAGCCCCTCTTCCTTCCGTAACCCTCTCCTGTCCCCTCCCCCAGGTCCCAGCTCTCTCCCATACTTCCCTCCCCCACCCCCTCTCCCCTACCCCCACCAGTCCGCACCTCTCCCCGCTTTCCCTCCATTCTCTTCCCCCTCCTCCCCTGCCCCCCACCTGCCCTCATCTTTCTTTATTTTTTCTTTTCTTTTTCTTTTTCTGTCTTTTTAGGGCCGCACCCGCGGCATAGGGAGGCTCCCAGGCTAGGGGTCCAATCGGAGCTACACCTGCCGGCTACACCACAGCCATAGCCACGCAAGATCTGAGCTGCGTCTGCGACCTACACCACAGCTCACGGCCACGCCAGACCCTTAAGCCACCGAGCGAGGCCAGGGATCGAATCCGCAGCCTCATGGTTCCTAGTCGGATTCGTTCCCCCTGCCTGCCCTCAACTTTCTCCTCCCTTCCCTTCTCCTAGCACCCCCAAGCCCTCACCTGACGCCCTCCTCCCGTCCCCTTCTCCCGAAACGCCTGGACTCCTCTGGCTCCACTCGTTCCGCCTCCTCCCAATGCCCGCCCGGTTTTCATGCCCCTGATCTCCCGCTTTGCTCCCACAGTGCTGGAGATCCTGGGCTTGATCCAGCAGCGCGAGCTCGCCCGCGCCGACGAGCACATCTTGGAGCTGGAGGCCGAAGAGCTGGCGTCGTCGGGGGGCGGCGCACCCGTGCCACCCAAAGCCGAAGGCGCGGGCAGCCCCTCAGGCGGGGGCCGCCGGGCGCGGGACGTGGCTCTGCTGTACGAGGCCCTGCAGCGCGAGCTGTGGGCGCTGGTGCGCGAGACGCTGGCGGGCCCCGGGCCGGGCGCGGGCGCCGGGCCGGGCGCCGTGGCGCAGCTGGGCCAGGTGCTGGTGCAGGAGGAGGCGGCCGACGGGCGCCGGGGACCCGAGGCGGCCCGCAAGCTGCGCGCCCGCTGGGCCGAGGCGGTGGCACGCGCCGCCCGGGAGCGCCTGGAGGCGGCCGCGCCGGGGGCGCCCGGAGGCCTGGCGGGGCAGCTGGAGGCGCTGCGGGGGCGGCTGCTGGAGGATATGGGCGTAGTGCGGGGCCGCCTGGCTCCCTCCTACCCCGCCGGCCTGGGCGCCTTTGGCGTCTACCTGCGCGGCTACCACGGCGCGCTGGCCGAGTGGATCGGAGCCGCCGCCCGCCGAAGGCTCCCGCTGACCGACCGCTACGCGCTGCTGCACTGGCACAACCAGGTGTACCCCAGGTGAGCCGGGGCCCGGCCTCTCCCGGGTCGCGCAGAACCCTGGTTCCCCCTACCCCCTCCAGCCCTGGCCTCTTCACGTCCTAAGCACCCTGGACCTTCAATCCCAGAACCTTAACATCGTGAACCCTTCCAGACTCTGCACTGGTGACATTTACAAGCCGAGCCTCCTAGCGCTCTCCACGCTTCCTGAGCTAGAACCTCAGTAACACGGATCCTTCTGGTTCTAGAACCTTAACACTGCTGGTCCTCCCTGTCCAAGGACCTTAAAGTCATCAGCACTTAACACCCAGAATATTAGCCCTGCCCGCCCCTCTAGTCCTAGAATCTTCGTCCCCATGACCCTTCTCATCCTAAAATCTTGGCACTGGTGACCCTTAGAATTCTAGAAGCCTCACTCTGCTCCTGCCTTAGATCTCAGGGCATTAGCACAGATGACTCTTCCAAGCTTAGACTTTTGGGAGGGCCACGCCCCGTGGCAGGCAAAAATTACTAGGCCAGGGATGGAACCCATGCCACTTCAGTGACAATGCCAGACCTCTAACCATTAGGCCACCAGGGAGCTCCCTAATGGTAGAACTTTAGAACTGATGACACTTTCAATCCTAGAACCTTCGCACCAATGAGCCTTTGAATCTTCAGCCTTCGCTTTGTCCCCTCCTTGGGTTCTAGAACCTTGACACTGTTGATCCTTCCAGTTTCAGGATGGTAGCACTTTGGGTCCCTTGAGTTCTATAATCTTGGCATCTAGAACCTGAGTACCCTTGACCCTCCCGGTCCTAGAATCTTATAACCATCCTGCCTTTGGATCTTAAAATAGATCCATTCTTGGAGGGGGGAGGGTGTGTGTGTGTGTGTGTGTGTGTGTGTGTGTGTGTGTGTCACTGGAATAGGTGATTAGCTATGACCAGGTCACTACCCACTCCAGGAAAAAGGGAGCTAGCCACCCCAAAACACACGTTGGAGGGTAACGTGCGTGAGTGGTTCCTCAGACAAAACAGGATGCTATCACCAGAAGAATGGGACGGCAGCAGTTACCAACACGGACTCCCTAGATCCCCTTTGGGAATATATAGTAATGACATTCACACACCCTCCGTGAGAGACGAGGCTGGGTAGGGAGCCTGGGATGGTGAGACATGAGTTAAGGCTGACTGGCAGGGAGATGGTGCTGCTGGCTGAGAGGATACCATGAGCGAGATCCTGGTGGTGTGTGGGCGGTGGAGAGAGTGATGTATTGCCCAGGCTGGCACCACTGGCAAGGCTGTGGAAGCAAGTGGGGATGGGGGTGGAGTGGGAGGGGTGGACTGGGGAGGCCTCTGAGGCCAGGAGCAAGGGTAGGGACTAGGCATGGAAGTGGCAGGGAGCTTCTCTGTGGCGAAGCCCTAGTGGGTGAGACCTTGTGTGCTGGACCATCCAGCCTGGACGTGACCCCTCCAAGTCTTGCTGGGACATCATCCATCAGGGAGCTGACTCAGAGAGCTGGAGCCAGGAGAGCAACAAGTCCAGAGACTTCCTGTGAGGGATGAGCAAAGCGGGCCCCAAGAGAGGAAGGGAGTGGCCCAGGTCAACAGACACACAGGGTGCACAGGGATGGGAATGGGGAGGGGCTCGGCGGCCCAGCCCCACCTCTCACAGACCCCTGTTTCTCACCCCCACCCCCAGAGAGGTCCTAGGTCTGGTGGACATGGTCGCCCTGGAGAACGGGGAGCTGGGGCCCCTTCTTTCCCCCGGCACCCTTCGTGGCTTGGAGGATGAGTGTGTCACAGACGTTAAGGTACCCGGAACTTGACATTGGTGATTAGGGAGCGGGGAGGCTCTTGGCAGAGAGGGAGGGGTCACAGGAGCTGGAGGGCCTCTCCCCCACCCCCTTTCTCTATTTCACATCTCCCCTGAAAACTGTAGACCTCTGAGTTCCATCCAAAAGACAGAGACACGTAAGCCCACGATCCCTTCTCTCCCATGTTACGTGTTGTGTATCCTACGCACCCGGCTGGGCGTAGAGACACCCATGGAAGGTTCGATGCATTCAGATGCTTCAAATCTTACAGCAGGAGAGTCAGTCACAGAACCTCAGACCCAAAGGCTCACAGCAGGAGGGCCGTCAAAGCCTCTCCGCCTATCAGCAGGGCTGGCAGTAAACACGGCTAATAACTGGCTGGGCACAGACACCGCTAAGCAGAATGGCCCAGCCACAAACACCCATGCCAGCCAGGGGGGTGTTTCTCCACCTGAAAGCCAGTCCCGCCCCAGCCCCAGACTGAGCGCTTTGATGCTGAGAGATCAACAAGTCCAGCGTCTCAGACTCAACAAAGTGGAGACACATGGGACCCGGGAATCAGAGATGCGGCAACCTTAGAACCCCAGACCCTTGGAATTCTTGAATCACAGATTTTGGAAATCCGTTGTTTTGCAGAACCTGAGAGCAGCCTTAGCATCGTCAGATAATGAGAGCATAAACCCTTGAGCCCTCTGGCTCTTAGCGGGAGGAGGCTTAAAACCACAGGCTCCTTGGTATCAAGCTCTAATTGTGGACTTAGGAAAGGAAGGGGCTGGGGCGGTTTGGGGTGTAGGTTCTCTCCCCAGCGTTACCTTCATGAGCCTCACAGGTAGAATCCAGACCTTCTGGGGACTAAGATCCTGGGATTTGTGGCGGGGGGGGGATGCAGAAAGGAGGGAGAGGCTCCCAGGCACCCTGACTGCTGCCTCTCCCCTGGCCTCCCTGCTCCAGGCTCAGACGCGGGCAGCTCTCCTTCGAGTGCTGCAGGAGGATGAGGAGCACTGGGGAAGCACGGAGGACTGGTCCAGCAGCCTGGCACAGGATGTGTGTGAGGTAGGGGCTGGGAATCGGATGGAGAATCCGCCGCGCGGGAAAGTGGGACCTTGCACCCTCTTCACCCCTTCTCATCCCCCTGGACCCACACAGCTGCTGGAAGAGCACACCGAGCGAGCACCCCGCATCAGTCAGGAGTTTGGGGAGCGGATGGCCCACTGCTGCCTGGGGGGGCTGGCAGAGTTCCTGCAGAGGTATGGAGGGCTGGGGGGCAGGGCACAGGTCTGGGGCGTGTGGCCTCTGGACCCCGATCCAAGGGAGAGAGGAGAGATGAAAGAACCCCGTCAGGATGGGCAGGGCTGCCTCGGTGGGGATCACAGGCTGTGCCGGGCTGAGTGCCCAGCCGGGGACCCTTATCCAGCAGTGCTCCATCTGTCGGCCGCCCTCTCTCCTCCCACCAGCTTCCAGCAGCGTGTGGAACGATTCCATGAGAACCCAGGCGTCCGGGAGCTGCCGCCTGACACCTATATCAGCAGGACCATCTCCCTGGTCAATTGCGGGCCCCCCCTGAGGTGAGAGCACCCACGATGTGTGAGGGAGAAGCCCAGTCCCAAGTGACAAGCTGATGTGGGGTGCCCAGCTCCTGGGCAGGGGGACTGCAGGGCTGGCCCTGAGAGGCATATACAGGTCTCCTCAGAAGCATAACACCTGGGGGTCCTGAAAAAACTATAGCATCACAGAGCAGGAGAACTGTAATCAGAACAAAGGAGTGTTAGAAATAGAGGAACCTAGAAGCCAGACTCTAGGAATTACTTTTTTAAAAAATGCTTTTATCTTTCCTTTTTTATTAACTTTTTTTTTTTTTTTTGTCTTTTTAGGGCCACACCTGTGGCACATGGAGGATCCCTAGGCCTATGCCACAGCCACAGCAATGCCAGATCTGAGCCACATCTGTGGCCTACACCACAGCTCACGACAATGCCAGATCCTTAACCCACTGAGCAAGGCCAGGGATGGAACCTGAAACCTCATGGTTCCTAATCGGATTCGTTTCCACTGCACCAAGACGGGAACTCCCCCCTCCTTTTTTAGTTGACTTATTTTTAATTGAATTTTATAAACTAGGAATTCATTCACATGGTTCAAGATTCACGATACAGTACGGCATCCAGTGAAAAGCCTCCCTCCCCCACGCCCCCTCCCCCCTGTTACTGCTAATGTTTTCTGTAGCTTTGCAGGAGTATTTGATACATTTACTGGTAAATATGTGTAAATATGCATAAATGTACTTCATGCATATGCATATATAGCATGCATATGCATATTTCATACAAACAAGCACATATATTTAACTGTGTGCATACATATTATTCCTTTTCCTCTTAAAAAAAATACACATGGTAGAATATTGAACACACTCTCCCCTATTCCCCTTCACACCTTGGAGATCTTTCTCTGAAGGCCTGAAGAGTTCCCACATTCCTTTCCCAGGTCAGGGATTGAACCCACGCCGCTGCAGTGACCACACCGGATCCTTAACCTCTAGGCCACCAGGGAACTCCCCCTACATTCCTTTTTCATATCTGAACTGTCTTCCACTGTTGAGATGTGTCATTATTTATTTAATCTGTCTCCAGTGGCAGGACAGTGGCTTCCACTCTTGCACGCAGAAAAACCTGGCACATCTGTCCGCTCCCATAAGTGTGCTCAGGGATGCATTCCCAGCAGGGGGTCTGCTGGGATTTGAGCAGAAAGGACCAGGTTTTTCTCCTGTCAGTGATGGAGACGGTCATTACAGGGACCAGCAAGGAGAAGGGCGGACTTTGAGAATTACAGTCGCTTAGAATCATAGACCTTTAGGATGGAGCTGTCCCCGGGCTCACCTAAAAAGCCCCAAGAGGGAGTTTCCCTTGTGGCTCAGCAGAAACCAATCTGACAAGTGTCCATGAGGACACAGGTTCCATCCCTGGCCTTGTTCAGTGGGTTAAGGATCCAGTGTTGCCATGAGCTGTGGTGTAGGTTGCAGAGGAGGCTCGGATCCTGGGTTGCTGTGGCTGTGGCTGAGGCCAGAGGCTACAAATCTGATTTGCCCCCTAGCCTGGGAACCTCCATATGCCATGGGTGTGGCCCTAAAAAGACAATAAATGCATTTTTAAAAATAAAACAAATTAAAAGCACCAAGAGAAACAGAGACTCCGTCCTCCCCGCTACGCCCCCTAGACCCCTAGATAATCTCTGCAGCGCCCCTCCCACCCCCTGATATTTCTCAGCTCCCAGGCCCTCCCCAGAGCACCTGACGTTTCCCAGCTCCCCATCTGACTTGCCACCCTTGTGCCCCACGAAATAGGGTCCAAGGGGAGACAGGTCCAGGTGGCTGGGCTGAGATGATGGGGCTCCTTGACTTTTGGCTCCACTGATTCCTGCAGGGCCCTGGCGGAGCGCCTGGCCCGGGTAGGGCCCCCCGAAAGTGAGCCGGCCCGAGAAGCAGCTGCCAGCGCTCTGGACCGTGTGACCCGGCGCTGCCACCAAGTCCTGACCGACTTGCTGTTCCAGGAGCTGCAGGTGAGCGAGGCAGTGGGCCGGGGTGAGGTGATTCAGTGTTCAGGAAGCAGGCAGAGGTAGGGGGAAAGGCCATGTCTAGGCCTTTTGAGGGGACAAAGAGGTGGGGGGATATGGTCAAGTGGAGGACAGAGAGGCATCAGCCGAAGGCGCCTTGGGACTGGGTGGAGGCCCTCCCCACTGAGGTCCCTCAACCCCCTGCCCAGCCTCACCTAGACCCTGGAGGCTCGTTCAAGCGCCTCTGGGCTCCTGTGCATGCCCAGTTCAGAGGCAGGGGTGGGGCTGGTGGGCGTACTGGGGAAGGGAACTGAGAGGTGTGTGTGTCCCCAAGTGTAACGCATGTTCCATGCATGTTGTGCATCAGATCGTGTCCCCCTCATGGCTCCCAGCTCACTCGGGGCAAAAGCCAAAGTCCTCGCTGTGGCCCCCAAGGCCCTCATGGTCTGCCCTCTCCCTCTGTGACCTCATCTCCTCCCACTTTCCTCTTTGCTTATTCCACCCCAGTCACATCTGCCCCCTTGCTGTTCCGAACATGGCACACACACTTCAACCACAGTGCCTTTGCACCTGCTGTTCCCTCTGCCTGGATTACTCTTCCCTCCAGTAGCTGTGAGCCCCCTCTCTCACCCATTTCAAGTTTTTCTTGTCTTTTTTTTTTTTGCCATTTCTTGGGCTGCTCCCGAGGCATATGGAGGTTCCCAGGCTAGGGGAGCTGTAGCTGCCGGCCTACGCCAGAGCCACAGCAACGCAGGATCCGAGCCGTGTCTGTGACCTACACCACAGCTCACCACAACGCCGGATCCTTAACCCACTGAGCAAGGCCAGGGATCGAACCCGCCACCTCATGGTTCCTAGTCGGATTCGTTAACCACTGAGCAACAATGGGAACTCCTTACCCCCTTTCAAGTTTTGACTCAAATGTCACCTTCTCAGAAGGACCTCCCCTGACTGCTCTATTTAAAATAGAAGCCCCGGAGTTCCCTCCATATGCCGCAGGAGCAGCCCTAGAAAAGGCAAAAAGACAAAACAATAGCAACAACAATAAAGTAGAAGCCCCTAAGTGAGAAAAAGACTGTACATACATATATATGTATGACTGGGTCAATCTGCTGTACATCAGAAATTGGCAGAACATTGTAAATCAACTATAATTTAACAAATTAAAAAATAAAATAAAATAGCCCCTGGAGTTCTCTTACGGTGCAGCGATTAAGGATCTAGCATTGTCACTGTAGCAGCTTGGGTCGCTGCTGTGGCGCGGGTTCAATTGCTGGCCCAGCAACTTCTGCAGGCCACAGGGTGCAGCCAAAACAAATAGATAAAAGTCAACAAAATAAAAGAGAAGCCCCTGAGACTCCCGCATCCCCTCCCCCTCTGTTTGTCTCCAAAGCACTTATCACCACCTGCCATGTTATATCCTTTGCTTTTTTTTTTTTTTTTCCGTCTGTCTCCTCCCACTGGAATGTTAGTTTCTCAAGGGCAAGGATCTGTTGGAATGTTTCTAAAATAACTTATTATGGAAAATTTCAAACATACACAACAGTAGACAGAATGACCTCTTGTGGACCAGCTCCAGCAAGTATTAACTGCATCTCTGCCCCCTCCTCTCCTGCCCTGAGTTCTTTTCAAGCACATCTTTCACCTCCTATCGTCAGCCATCGACACGGCAGCCTGTATCTCTGGGAGATAAGGAACTCATCCTTTTTTAAACAAACATAACCACAATGCCGTTTTCTTTCTTTCTTTCTTTTTTTGCTTTTTAGGGCCACACCCTTGGCCTATGGAAGTTCCCAGGCTAGGGGTCGAATTGGAGCTGCAGCTGCCGGCCTACGTCACAGCCACAGCCATGCAGGATCTGCACCAGCATCTGTGACCTACCCCACAGTTCACAGCAATGCTGGATCCTTAGCCCACGGCATGGGGCTGGGGCTTGAACCTGCATCGTCATGGATACTCGTTGGGTTCATTACTGCTGTGCCATAAGGGGAACTCCCACAATGGCATTTTCATACCCGACAAATGGAACAAGAATTCCTTGATATCATCAAATAGCAGATCAGAATGCAGATTCCCCGAACCGCTTGCCATGATCAAGAGCTTGGCATTTGGTTTGTCTCATTTTGCTCTGTGTCCCCAAGCATTCTCTGATGTGTCCCCGGTGAGCCACCCAGGGCTGGGCCACAGGAAGGGTTCAGAGAGTGTTTGTTGAATGACTACATGGACCAGTATGGGAATTCAAGTAAGCAAGTGGGCAGGGGGTGGGGTGGGGATGATACAGTTTTTGTTGCAGCCCCGGCTGTACTGCTTTCAGGAAGGGGGACTCAGCCAACCGGCTTTCCTCTTGGGGTCTCTGTTTGCTCATCTGGAAAATGGGTCCAGGGATTTCCGGTTTCACAGATGGTTGTGAGGAAGGAAGGGGCTTGCAGCCAGAAAGTGCTTAGCTCGGGTCCCGGCCCTGGGGTATTGACCATCTTGATCTTCCGAAATGTACAGTCTTTATGGCAACAGTGACACATCCTGAGTCGAATGCTGTACCCAGAGCATCAGCTCATTTAATCTGCACCTGCTTTTTGACAAAAGCCCACAAGGCTCATTTTTGGAGGTTCAGAAAATGGGGGAGTTCCTGTCATGGCTCAGCCGTGACGAACCTGACTAGTATCCATGAGGACTTGGGTTTGATCCCTGGCCTCACTCAGGGGTTAAGGATCAGGCATTGCCGTGAGCTGTGGTGTAGGTTGCAGACCTGGCTCAGATCTGGCTGTGGCTGTGGCTGTGGTGTAGGCCGGCAGCTGCAGATAGGATTCAACCGCTATGCTGCGGGTATGGCCCTAAAAAGACAAAATAATAATAATGATAAAGTAAATTTAAAAAAGAAAATGGGGGGAGTTCCCGTCTTGGCGCAGTGGTTAACGAATCCGACTAGGAACCATGAGGTTGCGGGTTCAGTCCCTGCCCTTGCTCAGTGGGTTAACGATCCGGCGTTGCCATGAGCTGTGGTGTAGGTTGCAGACACGGCTCGGATCCCGCGTTGCTGTGGCTCTGGCATAGGCTGGTGGCTACAGCTCCGTTTCAACCCCTAGCCTGGGAACCTCCATATGCCGTGGGAGCGGCCCAAGAAATAGCAACAACAACAACAACAAAAGACAAAAAAAAAAAAAAAAAAAAAAGAAAGAAAAAAAAAAAAGAAAATGGGGCTACAGTGGGATGAGAGAGCAGGAAGGGGGTGCTGGGCCAATGGGACCCTCAGGGACCTTCAGACCCTCAACTCCAGAGGTGGCCAGGTGCCTCACCTTCCAGGAGTCCACTGGCTGTAGCATCTCCCCCACACTCCTCCCAGCCTCCCTCTCATGGACGGACCCACCGCGCATCCCACCTCCAGGATCCAGAGGCCTCCATTCCCCTCCCCCCACAGGTGGCCACTCACTACATCCTATGAATCTACCACCTGCATTCTCTCCCCCCCTCACCCCTCTCCCTTCCTTTCAGAGACCCCCGTTTCTGCCTCAGTCTTCCCCTCCCATCATCTCAGCAAAGCACAAAGCTGACCCTCTCCCTCTCCTGCTTAGGACCTGCCATGGCTCCCCAGTGCCCTCACCAGAAATCTGGAGCTTCTCACACAGCCCAGGAGCCCTGTGCGCTGGGCTCCGGTCCCCTGACTAGCACTGTCTCTCCACTGGGCAGTCATCAGGCACCCCCTCCCACTCTCCCATCCTTCGAAGGGCCCTAGCTTCATATAAAGCTCTGCTGTCTTTGTCTTGAAAGTCTTAATCATTTAACAAGGGTTTCCCATTTTCCTTGTTCATTGGGGGGTGAATTATCTAGATGGGCTTGCCAGCCACCCTGTCTATGGGGCTCTGTTTTCCCTTCTGGACTGTGAGCCCCAGGAAGGCAGGGCCGGGCTGTCTCGGTCACTGCTGGGTCCCCCAGCACCTCAGGGGCCCTGGTTCAGCTTGGAGCAGGGTTTGGGGAACACATGTTGACAAGGTAAGTGAAGAATGAGGGCGGAAGGGAGGCGAGCGTTAATGTCTCCCCACTGTCCCACCCAGCCGCACTTCAACAAGCTGATGCGCAGGAAGTGGCTGAACAGTTCGGAGGCCCTGGACGGCATCGTGGGCGCGCTGGGCGCTAAGGCCCTGGCCCTGCGCAGGATGCAGGACGAACCTTACCAGGTATGTATGGGGGAGGGGTGGGGGGGAGCCAGGCGGCGGGGGCGGGGGGGGGGAAGGGGGCGGAGCCAGAGCTCTCGGCAGGGAGAGACCCTTTCCAGGTGCGGTGGAGGGTGCCCGCAGGTACCGGGGTGTAGGGCGGGGTGCAGGCAGGATGGGGGCCTCTGCGAGGTGGAGCTCCGAGAAAGAGGAGGGGGCTGTGCTGGGGCATCTTTTAGGGGCAGGTAGGAGGGTGGTCGCAGGGTGATTAGCGTGGGGCGGGACAGGAGTCACCCGTCGGGAGGGCTGCTGCGGGTTGGGGATGGGGAGGGGTTCCCGTTGGGTGCCGGAGAGGGCACGGGCAGGTGGCTCACACCCCCTCGCATCTTCCCGGGTCCCCAGGCGCTGGTGGCCGAGCTGCACCGGCGGGCGCTGGTGGAGTACGTGCGGCCCCTGTTTCGCGGGCGCCTGCGCTGTGGCTCCGTGCGGACCCGCAGCCGCGTGACCGGGAGGCTCCGGGAGGACGCGGCGCAGCTGCAGAGGCTGTTCCGACGCCTGGTCAGTGTGGCCGGGGGGGGGGCGGGGGGGGGGCCTCCGAAACCGCGGAAAACCTTGGCTTCCGCGAATCCCCGGACTCGAAATCCCGGAGCGGGGGCTTAGAATTAGACCCTCGCCCAACTCTCCAGCCGATAGTAACTCTCTGATCTTGGCCGTCTGCGAGCAAAAAGTCTAGCTTTCTAGCGGTGAGAGTGTGCTCTGGGCGCAAACGAGGAGAAAGATGGTCCCTATGGTTTGCTGTGGGGATGAGATCAGTTACATTCCACTAAAAGGCCTGAGGACCTGGGGTCCTAAACATGAGCTATTATTCTGAGCGCAGAGAGAAGCAAAACGCAGCAGAAACTTAGAACCTGAGGTTCCCAAAGGCAAACATTTCAAATCACCAAATCTTACTTGTCATCAGCAGGACCGGACGGGTCTCTCTCAGCTGCTAATCCAAGAGTTTCTAGCCTGGCATCCTTGGAACTTTCTTTTCAATTCTTGTAGATTCACATGTAATTATGAGAGAACAGAGGGAGCTCGCTGGCATACCTTACAGTTTCCCCCATAGGAACATTTTGCCAGCTTGGGTTTTGAGGGGTGTCTCTGAGCCCCAAATTATCTGCAGAACTAGGCGTAGGTTATCCTGTGGATTTTTCTTCAAATGTCTAAAGGTCCCAGATTACTTCTGACCACAGGGTGCCCTCTGCCCGGCTTGAGGGAAGAAAAGCACCAGGAGAGGCGAGGACTTGGGGGGCTGTGGTTTGGAGGGCGTGGGTGTTGGCTGGGGCCAGAGTGTGACCCTAGGGTGCCTTTCCGCACAGGAGTCCCAGGCCTCGTGGCTGGACGCCGTGGTGCCCCGTTTGGCCGAAGTTCTACACCTGGAAGACACGCCCAGCATCCAGATGGAGGTGGGGATGCTGGTGCGGGATTACCCAGACATCAGGTGAGACCCCCACCCCCACGCCGGCCGGTCCCTTTCTACCCGCGCTGCCCCTCCCGCCGAGCCTTGGCATCCGTCCCTGCGTTTCCTGCCTCTTGGGCGAGGGAGGGAGGCGGCGAGCGTGTCTGACGGCCGTTTCCTGCTGGAACCAGGGCATTATTAATACGATTTCCCTCCTTCTCCTGCCGCCGCCGCCGTCGCTGCCGCCGCCGCCACCAGGCTCGCAAACAAACAAGCAGTCACAGGAAGCCCGGGGCAGGGGGGTCGCAGGGCCGCCCGGCGGCAGGAAGGGCCGGCCCAGCAGGGGGAGCCGCGGGGGACACGGGGACACACACGGGCACACGGGCGCACACGCACTGGGACAGTGGCAGGCGCGATTCAGCTGCTGATGGACCATGAACTTTCTCTGCAGTCCTCTCTGAGCCCCAGCGCCCTCCTCTGGTCCATGGGGACCATATTACTCTTTTCATAGGATTATTAAAGAACCATCCTTGTCAATTTCTATAGCATCACCGTGGTGACAGCAGAAACAATACCAATTCTTGCTTATTGAGGCCTTACCTCAGCATCCTATATACCCACTCTATAAGTAAGAGGTATTCTAAGAGGTTTTTTAGAATAAAAGCTCTTTTAGAACATATTCGTAATTAAAAGGCAGCACCACTCTAAGGACTTAGCACCAATGGAAGCCAGGCAGAAATCCCATAGCTTATCCAAAATGTCACAGTTAGTAAGCAGCAAAGCTGGGACTTGAACCCAGGCAGCAGGCTCTAAAGCTGGTACACCTGACCACCACACAGCACTGCCACTTGCTCATGGCTGGTGGCATTGGTGACAGTCCTACAGTGCTAGTGAGGCAGACAGACACTCATCTCCAGAGAGACAAACCTGCACAGGACCTGGGAGTGAGGCGTCAGCTGTGGGTGTAGGTTGAGGGCTTGGGGCTGAAGGTGAAGATTCTGGAACTGATTCAGGATGGATGGTGCTGGTTCTGAGGTGTGGGGCTCCTGTCCTTGGGAAAACACAGAACTCTGGAGTCCCACGGGGGCCGGGTCTCCACATTCCTGCTGGAATGGGGTTTCTGAACTTGAACCTGAAGCTCCGTTTGAAAGGTCTCAAACTGGGAGGAGGGGTTCCAAAGCGGAGTTTGGGGGCTGCGTTTTGGGGCTCAGGTGAGCTGCAAGGTTCTTGAGCCCCATTCTGGATGAATGCTTTGGACCTGTGGAGATTTTAAAGCTGGGATATAGGAAGGTGAAGACCCTGAGCTGGGTTGAACAAGATGGTAAAGACCCTAGAACTCTGAAATGAAAGTTCTGGAAATGAAGGTTGGATTCAGGATCTTGGGTTGACACATGATGTTGATTCTGGAGTTGAGTTTGGGCTCTGTGATCTGGAGCTGAGATTGGGGTGAATTCACAATGGCAAATCCATTGCGTTGGATTCAGGGGGAAGAACAGAGTTAGTTTTGAGCACAAAGTTTCTGGTGAGAGCGAAGGCCCCCAAGGTGAATTTTAGGTTCTGGAGTACAGTTTTGGTGGAGAACAATTCCAGGAATGGGTTAGAGGTGAGGTGAGTGTTCCAAGGTCCAAGCTGGAGGAGGGCTCTGAAACTACAAGTGCTGGAGAAGGTTCTAGACCTGCCTCCAGGCCAGGTTCGGGTTACGATGGGGACGCAGGTGAGCACTTCCAGGCTAGATTTGCGTGATGATGTGGGGCCATTTGAGATGCAAGTGAAGTTAAGGGTGCTGGCGAGTCCAGAGCTTAAACAGGCGGATGGGTACCAGACTGGAAATGCAGGAGCTGCCTGAGCTAAGTTGGGGGTGAAGATGGAAGGTTAGTTTTGATCAGAAGCTGAGATGGGGTGGGTTGGGTTCGGAGGAGAGCGTTCTGGAATCCTGCGAGGAGGAGGATTTGGAAATGGTTGGGAGGGAATTCTGGAGGGGGGTTGGCGGGAGGGGTGGGGTCTGGGAGGGGGGCTGCTATGGAGGAGGAATCTGGAGGCAGCAAAGGGGCTCCAGAGCTGAGCAGGGTCTGGAACAGACAGTCCGGTGCGGCCCACAGGTGGGCTGGGAGCTCATCGAGCAGAGAACCCCATGCCCCTGTCTGTCCCCTCCTCTATCCCAGGCGGAAGCACGTGGCAGCCCTCCTGGACATGCGGGGCCTCCGCCGCACCGCCGCCCGCCATGAGATCCTGGCGGTGGCCCGGGACCTGGAACTGTCGGAGGGGGGCAGCTTGTCACGCCCTCGGGACCGTGCCTTCTTCGCAGACATCCCTGTGCCCCGGCCGCCCTTCTGCCTCAGCCTCCCTCTCTTCTTGGGCCGCCTCCCCCTGTCCCGGCTGGCCTGCCTGCCCTGGCCTCGGCCCCCGTCTCCATCCCGGGCCCGGGCCCAACGCTGAGACTCTCCAGCCCCGCCTCGGTGTCCCCCACTCTCTGCTGCTGCTGACCCACCATCCTCCAGACCGCCTGCTGGGGCCCGCAGACCCCTGGGCTGGAAAGATCCTTAGAGGACGCCTCCCCTACCCCCAAACCTCTAGAAGAGAAACAGACCAGAAGGCATAAAGACTTTCCCAAGGCCACGAAGCTTGTTCCCAGCACCACCTCCCCAGCCTAGTGTGCGGTGGGTGGTGTTCTGGAAGGCTCTGCAGAAATATCCCAGCCCCCCCTTTCCCCTCACCTCAAGGTCTGGCCTCCATCCAGTGTATTAAGGAACGTGTGATACTTAGAATAAAGAGGTTTCTATTTAACACAAGGAAGGGCTGAGTCCCCAGTGTATGGGGGGGAGGAAGGACCGAGGGCAGGGCCCAGGGCCAAGGGCTTCTCACACGCCCAAGGCCGGGCCAGGGTCCAACTCTTGGGCAGGGCAGTGGACGCTGCGGGCCGCCCCGTTCGCACCACGTCCCCAAGGCTGCGTGACTGCAGGGCAGGCCCTTGGCCTCTCAGAGCCAGGGTCCCGCCATCTGTCAGTCCCAGAGTGCCTTGTCCCTGGGCCTGGTGGCTCCGCCTTGCCTTGGCATGGCCCCCCTCCCCCCTCCTTAGCCGGGAAGCTGTATCTCAGGAGGAAGGAGGTTGGGGGCAGGGCTGGCGGCATCCAGGGCGCCCTCCTGGGTTGACGCAGGAAAGTCTCAGGGTGGGAAAAATTCCAGCCTCTCACCCCCAGCCCCACCGGATCCTGGTCCCCACGGAGATCTAGAGGTCACCTCCTCGCTGACCTCTGCCCCTCCGGCCCAGCTGGACAGCCCATGATGGATGCTTCCTGGCCTGCCTTTTTTTTTTTTTTTTTTTCTGAGAAGTCGGAAGGAGGAGGCCATCAGGGGTCAGCCTGGAGGCTGGGGTTGGAACCTCACGCACACTTGAACCCACGTTTGAAGCTGGGGACTCTTGGAGTTCCAGGGCTGTGTGATACCAGGCAGGAAGCTGACCCTCTCTGGGCTGTGGTTCCTGTTCTTCTCCGAGGAATTGCTGAATCTCTCTTTGCCCAGGACAAGGTGAGCTGTCCAGAGGGTACACGTTCCTCACTTCATGTCCTGAAATGACACGTCCAATGTCAGTGATAAACAGGGAGAAGTTGAGGAATTAACAGGTGGCAGTTTATAGACATTTAATTAAAGAACTATTTCCTGGGAATTCCTGTCATGGCTCAGAAGAAACAAATCCAACTAGGAACCATGAGGTCGCAGGTTCGATCCCTGGCCTCACTCAGTGGGTTAAGGATCCGGTGTTGCTGTAACTGTGGTGTAGGCTGGCAGCTACAGCTCCAATTAGACCCCTATCCTGGGAGCCTCCATATGCCACTCTAAAAAAAGAAAAAAAAAAAAAAAACCCAAACCAAACAAAAATAAACAAACAAAAAGGAAGTGTTTCTCTCAGTATGGCAGTGTTCCTTTCAGATTTTGGTGCCCCACTTAAAAACAGCTGTAATTTTTTGTTTTTTTTATCTTTTCTTCTTGGCTGTGCCCACAGCATGCATAAATAAGTTCCCGGGCCGAGGATCGAACCTGTGCCACAGCAGTGACAACAACGTCGGGTCCTTAACCTGCTGTGCCACCAGGGAACTCCAAAAGCAGCTGTTTTGAAATATAATTTAGAAGTTCCCGTTGTGGCTCAGCAGTAACAAACCTGACTAGTATCCATGAGGACTCGGGGTTGATCCCTGGTCTTGCTCAGTGGGTTAAGGATCCAGTATTGCCATGAGCTGGGGTGTAGGTCGCAAACGTGGCTCGGATCTGGCATTGCTGTGGCTGTGGCGTAGGCCTGTGCCTGCAGTTCTCATTTGACCCCTAGCCTAGGAACTTCTGTATGCCTCGGGTGCAGCCCTAAAAAAACAAAACAACACAAAACAAAACAAAAAGAAAAGAAAAGAAATGTCATTCACACACCAGACAATTCATCCGTGTAAGGTGCAAAATTCGCTACCATCACCACTGCAGACAATGTAAAAAATTTTTCATCATCCCCCAAAGAAATCCTGCACCCCTTAGCCGCCTACCCAACCCCTCTCTTCCCCTTAGGCCCTGGTGACCATTAGTCTACTTTTTGTCTCTGTAAATTTGCCCTTTCTGGACATTTCACATAAATGAGATCATAGAACATGTGGTCTGGTGTGTGTTGTGTGTGAAGAACACAGTTTGAGATCCGCCCTTCTCTACCCACTTCTCCACACCCCCCGGGGCCCCCTCTTGTTTTCTGCTTCAATGAGTCTTTTATTAGGATTATTATTTTTGCTTTTTAGGGCTGCACCTGCGGCATATGGAGGTTCCCAGGTGAGGGGTCCAATCGGAGCTACAGCTGCCGGCCTACACCACAGCTACAGCCACGTGGGATCCCAGCCACGTCTGCAACCGACACGCCAGATCCTTAACCCACTGAGCGAGGCCAGGGATCGAACCCCCATCCTCATGGATGCCAGTGAGGTTTGTTACTGCTGAGTCACAATAGGAACTCCTATTATTTTTTTTAATTGAAGTAGAGTTGACATACACGTTGTGTTAGCTGCTGGTGTGCAGCATAGCAATTCAGTTTTACATATATGGACATTTTCTGTTTCATATGCTTTTCCATTATGGTTTCTTTTCTTTTCTTTTCTTTCTTTTTTTTTTTTTTGTCTTTTTGCCTTTTCTAGGGCTGCTCCTGTGGCATATAGAGGTTCCCAGGCTAAGGGTCCAATTGGAGCTGTGGCCACCGGCCTATGCCACAGCCACAGCAACACGGGATCCAAGCCGAGTCTTCGACCTACACCACAGCTCACGGCAACACCAGATCCTTAACCCACTGAGCAAGGGCAGGGATCAAACCCGAAACCTCATGGTTCCTGGTCAGATTCATTAACCACTGCGCCACGACGGGAACTCCCTCCATTATGTTTCTTACGGGATATTGAATAAGTTCCCTGAGCTGTACAGTAGGACCTTGTTGTTTATTTATTTTATATATAGTAGTTTGAATCTGCTAATCCCAAACTCCTAATTTATCCCTCCCTCCCCCCATGAGTCTGAGTATTTTAAATATATCATTTAAGTGGAATCATGCAGAACTTGTCCTTGTGTGACTGGCTTATTACACATAATGGCTCCCAGGTCAATCCATGTTGTCAAAAATGGAAGGATTCCCTTCTTTTTATCTTATTTTATTTTGTATCTTTTTAGGGCCACACCCGCAGCTTATGGAGGTTCCCAGGCTAGGGGTCTAATCAGAGCTGTGGCCGCCAGCCTACACTACAGCCACAGCAATGCCAGATCCGAGCCTCGTGTGCGACCTACACCACAGCTCTCGGCAACCCCAGATCCTTAACCCACTGAGCAAGGCCAGGGATAAAACCTGCAACCTCATGGTTCCTAGTCAGATTCGTTTCTGCTGAGCCACAACAGGAACTCCAGATTCCCTTCTTTTTAAAGGCTAAATATGGGGTTCCTGCCGTGGCTCAGTGGTTAACGAATCCAATTAGGAACCCTGAGGTTGCGGGTTCAATCCCTGGCCTTGCTCAGTGGGTGAAGGATCCGGCGTTGCTGTGAGCTGTGGTGTAGGTCACAGACGTGGCTTGGATCCCACATTGCTGTGGCTCTGGTGTAGGCTGGTGGCTACAGCTCCGATTACGCCCCTAGCCTGGGAACCTCCATATGCCACTGGAGCGGCCCCAGAAATGGCAAAAAGGCAAAAATAAATAAATAAATAAATAAATAAATAAAGGCTAAATAATATTCTGCTGTTTGGCTATACTTCTTTTTCTTTTTTCTTTTTCTGCACCCCAGGCATATGGACGTTCCCAGCCCAGGGGTGGAATCCGAGCCACAGCTGCGACTGATGCCACAGCTGCAGGATGCTGGATCCTTAACCCACTGCATCCCAGCAAGATCTCCTCTATCGCTTTTTCTTTCCACAGTCACCTGTGCCTGCACATTTGGGTTGTTTCCACGTTTGGCGACTGGGACTAAATAAGCGATCTTTGGGGTCTGTCTTCTTTCACCTGAGACGGTCATCATGTTGTAGCTCATGACACGACGTCATTTCTTTTATCGTCAGATAACATTCCACTGTATGGATGCACCACATTTCCTGTATCCATGTGTCTGCTGATGGACATTTAGGCTGTTTCTACTTTTGGAATATGAATATGGTAGCCCACTTTTTTCTAAGATAGTAAATATTTTCTTGGTTCCCTAGAAACTCTGACCTTACCCTGAGCCTCAGTTTCCACTTTTGTCAAATGGGAGAAAGGGTCCAAACAGTTGCATTAATTTAGCACCTACTGCATGCCAAATGCCATGCTCCCAAGGATTCACTCAACAAACTTGAAGATTTGGAAACAGAGGCAGGATGCAAATAAAGTCACCATCCAACGAGTTCCAGGGAAAGGACCCCACGTCTTACAAGAGGCCCTCCTCCAAGCGAGTGAGTGGGTTGGGGGCTCAGCCAGGGGCTTGTGTGTGATGCACTTGGCCCAGATCCTGACCCATGGAAAGCACTTGGAAAATATTAACCAGATTCTGGCAGAGGTGAGTTCTGGCTGGGGGACTGGGGCAGGGTGGCAGCTGTTTATTGGGTACAAGTTCTGTGTAAGGGGCTCCCTGAGTGTATCTTTTTCTTTTTTCTTTTTTAGGGCCACACCCGCAGCATATGGAAGTTCCCAGCCTAGGGGTCTAATCGGAGCTGCAGGTGCCAGCCTACAGCAACATGGGATCTGAGTCGAGTTTGTGACCTACACCACAGCTCACAGCAACGCTGGATCCTTTAACCCACTGAGCAATGCCAGGGATCGAACCCACAACCTCATGGATACTAGTTGGGTTCTTAACCCACTGAGCCACAAGGGGAACTCCCCCGAGTATATCTTAAATGCATAGCATCTCATGGCACCTTTGCCCTGGCCCTGGGAAAAGGAACTGTTTCTCTCTCAGGCAGGAAGCATGCTCAGAAGCTCAAGGCAGAATGTTAGAAGCAGTGGCCGGGATTTGAACCCAATCGGATGGACTCCACTGTCTGCAGGCCCCCATGCTGTGTGCTAGGCCGAGCACATGCCCAACTCACTGTACCCCAGGCCTCACTGCCTGGTCTAAGACAGCCTCCCCATCACCCCTGGGACATGGATGGTGTGACTGTTCCTGGTGCACTGATGAGGTCCCCAAGGCTCTGACGGTCACTCTGGTCACACAGCCAGGAAATGGGACGAAAGAGACAAAGCCAGATGGAGAGGGGACTATCCCTATGTGCCACGGCCGTGGTCCAGGCGAGAGGGAGGCCAAGAGCCTCCAGATGGCTCTTCCCTCTGCTTGATTCAACTGGGATCAAAATGTGAAACCGGGAGTTCCCGTTGTGGTTCAGCGGGTTAAGAACAAGACTAGTATCCATGAGGATGTGGGTTTGATCCCTGGCCTTGCTCAGTGGGTTAAGGATCTGACATTGCCACAAGCTGTGGCATAGGTCCCAGATGTGGCTCGGATCTGATGTTGCTGGGAGTTCCCATTGTGGCTCAGTGAGTTAAGAACCGGACTAGTCTCTGTGAAGATGCAGGTTCAATACCTGGTCTCGCTCACTGGGTTAAGGATCTGGTGTTGCTGTGAGCTATGATGGAGGTCTCAGATGGGGTTCAAATCTGGTGTTGCTCTGGCAGTATCTGCAGTTCTAATGCAACTCCTAGCCTGGGAACTTCCATATGCCATGGTGTGGCCGTAAAAAGAAAAAAAGAAAAGAAAAGAAATTAAACATAGAACTACCAGATGATCCCACTATTCCACTTCTGGATATATACCCAAAATAACTGATCTCAGGGACTCAAACAGATATTGGTACACACACGTTCATAGCAGCATTATTCAGTGGCCAAAAGGGAGAAGCAACCCAACACTGACAGGATGGATAAACAAAGTGGTACATCCATACAGTGGAATATTATTCAGCCTTAAAAAAGGAAAGAGATTCTGACACGTGCTGCAAGATGGATGAACCTGGAAAACATTATGCTAAGTGAGATAAGCAAGTCACAAAAGGACAAATACTATGTGGTTCTCCTAATCTGAAGTCTGAACAGTCAAATTCACAGCAACAGAGCACAGAACAGTGGTTGTTGAGAGGCTGGGGCAGGAGGGAATAGGGAGTTGTTGTTTAACGGGCACAGAATTTCAGTTTGGGATGATGTAAACATTCCGAATGTGCTGTTTTATTTATTTTATTTTATTTATTTATTTATTTATTTGTCTTTGGCATGTCTGAAGTTTTTTATTTTTTATTTACTTACTTATTTTTAGTACTCAATGCATTTACTACATTTATGTTTGTACAATGATCATCGTAATTCAATTTTATGGGATTTCCATCTCACACCCCCAGCGCATCCCCCCACCCCGGGAACTGTCTCGTTTGGAAACCATGAGTTTTTCAAAGTCTGTGAGTCAGTATCTGTTCTGCAAAGAAGTTCATTGTGTCCTGTTTTTAAATTCCACATGTCAGTGATAGCATTTGATGCTGGTGTCTCATCATCTGACTGACTTCACTTAGCATGGTAATTTCTAGGTCCATCCATGTTGCTAAAAATGCTGGTATTTCGTTCCTTTTAGTGCTGAGGAATATTCCATTGTGTATATGTACATCTTCCTGATCCACTCCTCTGTCGATGGACATTGAGGTTGTTTCCATGTCTTGGCCGTTGCAAATAGAGCTGCAGTGAGCATCGAAGGACGTGTGTCTGGAGATGTTCTGTATGTGCTTAATGTCACTGAATCGTGCACTTAAAAATGGCAAAGATGGTCTATTTTGTCTTATGTATATAGTTTTTAAAACTTTGAAAACTTTAAGAAACTGAAGGTGCCAAAAGGGATTTTTGACATTCCAAAGCTTTAAGAAGATATCACTAGCAGACATGCACAACAGGAAATGCTACAGAAAGCCCTTCAGACAAAAGGAAAAAAGACACCTTCCTCTGGATCAACAAATAAGAATGAAGAGCAGCAGGAATGGTAACTATGTAGGTTCAAATACACACTGGTTTTGGTTTTTTGGCAGCACCTACAGCATGTGGAAGTTCCCAGGCCAGGGATCAAACCCCCATTAAAGCAGCGACTAGAGCTGCTGCAGTGACAATGCTGGATCCTTAACCTGCTACGCCACAAGGGAACTCCCAAACGGAAAAGAAAATTGATTATTGAAGCAAAAGTCCTTCCAAGGTGTTGTGGAGTGTATAACACATGAACAAGTAAAATGTGTGGCAGCAGCGCAAATGGCAGGAGGGGGAACATGCAAATGTGCTCTTACAATACTTGGCCTATTCTTACACCGTATGTGAATTAGGAGTAGGGCAGGTTACAGTTACAACAAACGCTAGAGCAAACACTAAAATAATAAAACAAAGAGCCAATAAACCTACGAAGAGAAAATGGAATCATCAAGAAATACTCAATTAATCCAAAAGAAGGGTTTTGTTTGTGTTTTGCTTTTTAGGGCTGCACCTGCAGCTTATGGACGTTCCCAGGCTAGGAGTCAAATCAGAACTGCAGCTGCCAGCCATAGGTTACAGTTAAAACAAACTCTAAAGCAAACGCTGAAATAACAAAGAACCAATAAACCTACAAAGAAGACAAAATGGACTTATCAGGAAATACTCGGAATTCCCATCCTGGCTCAGTGGTTAACAAACCTGACTAGTATCCTGAGGACTCGGGTTTGACCCCTGGCCTTGCTCAGTGGGTTAAGGGTCTGGCATTGCTGTGAGCTGTGGTGTAGATCGCAGATGTGGCTCAGATCTAGCGTTGCTGTAGTTGTGGTGTAGGGCAACAGCTACAGCTCTGATTTGACCCCTAGCCTGGGAACCTCCATATGCCGCAGGTACAGCCCTAAAAAGCAAAAAAAAAAAACAAAAAACAAAAAAAACCCACCAAAAAACAAAACAATTAATCCAAAATAAAGTTTTTTTTGGTTTGTGTTTTTGCTTTTTAGGGCTGCACCTGCGGCATAAGGAAGTTCCCAGGCTTGGGGTCGAATCAGAACTGCAGCTGCCAGTCTACACCCCAGCCACAGCAATACCAGATCTGAGCCACCTTTGAGACCTACACCACAGCTCTCGACAATGACAGATCGTTAACCCACTGAGTGAGGCCAGGGATCAAACCCTCACCATCATGGATACTAGTCAGGTTCTTAACCTGCTGAGCCACAATGGGAACTCTAAGAAATACAGGGTTTTTAAAATTTTTTTTTTGCTTTTTAGGGCCCCACCCATGGCATATGGAGGTTCCCAGGATAGGGGTCAAATCGGAGGTACATCTGCCAACCTACACTACAGCCATGGCAATGCCCGATCCTTAACCCATTGATCGAGGCCAGGGATTGAAGCTGCAACCTCATGGTTACTAGTAGGATTCATTTTTGCTGCTCCACAACAGGAACTCCCAGAAATTCAGTTTTTAAAGAATTGGTTCTTTGAAAAGCTTCATAAAATTGATAAAAATCCTCACTAGATAAAATCAAGGAAATAAATGGAAAAAATTCCTGAATTCAGAATGAAAGAAGGGACATCACTGCATTTCCTAAAGAGACTAAAATAATTTTAAAAAGAGCATTTCGGGGAGTTCCCATTGTGGCTCAGTGGGTTAAGGATCCAGTCTTGATGTGAACTGTGGTGTAGACCAAAGACTGGCTCGGATCCCGCGTTGCTGTGGCTGTGGTCTAGGCTGGTGGCTATAGCTCCAATTGGACCCCTAGCCTGGGAACCTCCATATGCCACAGGTGCAGCCCTAAAAAAGACTGATAAATAACTAAATAAATATAAAATGGTACCTCACTTTGGAAAACAGGTAGATGGTGTCCTGACTAGTTGGATCTACATTTCCCTATGATTCAGAATTCTCTTGGGTATTTATCCAAAAGAAAATTAAATATATATATATATGTATATAATTAAGACTTTACACAAATGTTCATAGAAGATTTGTTCATAAAATTAAAAAATTGGAAATAACCCAAATGCTCATTAATATGTGAGTTGAAACAAATTGCAGTATATCCATACACAGGAAAGTACCATTCATCAATAAAAAGGAATAGGACACCTCCATGCAACATCATGCATGAGGGAGTTCCCACTGTGGCGGAGTGCAAATGAATCTGACTTAGTATCCATGAGGTTGCAGGTTCAATCCCTGGCCTCGCTCAGTTGGTTAAGGGTCAGGCGTCGCTGTGAGCTGTAGTGTAGGTTGCAGACGTGGCTTGGATCCTGCATCACTGTGGCTGTGGCTGTGGTGTAGGACAGCAGCTGCAGCCCTTATCTAACCCCTAGCCTAGGAACTTCCATATGCCGTGAGTGCAGCCCTAGAATGCCAAAGAAGAGAAAGCATGAATCTAAAACCATTATGCTGAAAGAAAGAAGCCAGCTCCCAAAGTGTACAGGTGACGTTATTTCATTTATATGAAATTCTAGCATGGGCAAAGCTAATCAGTCATAATCTAAATCAGATTTGTGACGGCCTGGAGGAGCTAAGGAAGACTGGCTGGAAAGAGGCACAAAAGAACTTCGTAACATATATGCTCTGTACCTTGATTTGTATGGAGATTACGGAAGTTTTTCAGCACTCAAAGAACCACGCATGTGCAGTGTGAGCATTTTTATTACAGGCATATTATACTTCCACAATGTTGACTTTATTTTTTAAGAGCTGAATCTGTGGCATATAGAAGTTCCCAGGCTTTAAAAAAGAAAAGATTATTCAATATTAGCTTTTGTGTGTGTGTGTCTTTTTAGGGTCACACCTGCAGCATACGGAATTTTCCAAGCTAGGAGTTGAATCCGAGCTACAGCAGCTGGCCTACACCACAGCTCACAGCAATGCCGGTTCCTTTACGCTCCGAGCGGGGCCAGGGATCGAACCCATAATCTTACGCATACTAGTCGAGTTCGCTACCACTGAGCCACAATGGGAACTCCCATCATGACCTCATCTTAACCAATTACATCTGCAACAATATGATTGCCAAACCAGATCATGTGCTTTTGGTACTGGGGATTCGGGCGCCACATTTTTTTGTGGGGAAGACACCATTCAACCCTTAACAGATGCCAAAAGACAATGGAATGACGTTTAAAGCACCGAAAAGAAAATATAACTTGTTAACCTAGAATTCTATATGGTGGGAGCAACCTTTAAACATGAAGGTGCATGAAAGGAAAAATAGGTTAAGTTGGACTTAAAAATTGAAAGTCAAATGACAACTCACAGAATGAAAGGAAATATTTGCAAAGCATAGATCTGATGGGACATGCATCTAGAATATATAAAGAATTCGTTAAAAAAAAAAAAAGAATTTGTTCAATTCCCATAATGAAAAGACAACCAGGAGTTCCCGTCATGGCTCAGTGGTTAACGAATCCGACTAAGGACCATGAGGTTGCGGGTTCGATCCCTGGCCTTGCTCAGTGGGTTAAAGATCTGGCGATGCTGTGAGCTGTGGTACGGGTCACAGACACAGCTCAGATCCCGCGTTGCTGTGGCTGCGGTGTAGGCCAGCAGCTGTAGCTCCGATTCGACCCCTAGCCTGGGAAGTTCCATATGCCGAGGCAGCAGCCTAAGACATGTCAAAAAGACAAATAATAATAATAATGATAAAATTAAAAAATGAAAATAAAAAGACAACCCCAATTTTTTTTTTCCTTTGCTTTTTTAGGGCTGGACCTGAGGCACATGGAGGTTCCTAGGCTAGGGGTGAAATCGGAACTGCAGCTGCCGGCCTACACCACAGCCACAGCAACGCCAGATCCAAGTCCTGTCTGTGACCTACCCCACAGCTCAGGGCAATGCCGGATCCTTAACTCACTGAGCGAGGCCAGGGATCAAACCCGAGTCCTCACAGATACTAATCAGGTTCGTTACAGCTGAGCCTCCGGGGGAACTCCTAGACAACCCAATTTTAAAATGGGAAAATGATCTGAGTAGAAATGTATCAAGTGTCCAATTCCAAGTGTCCAACAAGCGCATGAAAAGACACTCAAGATCATTAGTCACTAGGAACATGCAGGCCAAACCTACAGCGAGGGAGTTCCCTCCATGGCTCAGCGGTTAACAAACGCGACTAGGATCCATGACAATGCAGGTTCAATCCCTGGCCTTGCTCCATGGGTTAAGCATCTGGCATTGCTGTGCCTGTGGTGTAGGCCAGCAGCTGCAGCTGCAATTCGACCCCTAGCCTGGGAACCTCTAATGCTGCAGGTGTGGCCCTAAAAAGCAGACCAGAAAACCAAACACGCCCCCCCAAAAAAACCCAGTGAGATACCTCTTTAACTCACTATCGTGGCTGCAATAAAAAGGACAAATAATAAGTGTTGGCAAGGATGTCGAGAATTTTGAACTATCCTACAGCCAATCCTTAATTCCTAACCCACAGAAACAGATAACCAATGACTGCTGTTGGGTTTTTTTTGCTGTTATTGTTGTTTTCCTTTTTTGGCTGCACCCCTGGCACATGTCAGTTCCCAGGCCAGGGACGGAATCTGAGTCACATCTTGGACCCATGCCACAGCTGCAGCAATGCTTTTTTTGCTTTTTAGGGCCGCACCTGTGCATATGGTGGTTCCTAAGCTAGGGATCAAACAGGAGCTACAGCTGCTGGCCTACACCACAGCCACAGCAACATGGGATCTGAACCACGTCTTCAGCCTACACCACAGCTCATTGCAATGCCAGATCCTTAACCCAGTGACAGAGGCCGGGGATCGAACTGCCCCAACCTCACGGTTCCTAGGATTCGTTTCCGCTGGGAACTCCCGCAATGCCGGATCTTTAACCCGATGCACCATGTGGAAACTGAACTGGCAATGCCACAGAGATGAACTGGACCGTTAACCCATTGCACCACATCAGAAACTCCTGGGTTTTTTTTTTCTTTCTTTCTTTTTTAATCTTTTTGCCTTTTTCTTGAGCCACTCCCTCGGCATATGGAGGTTCCCAGGCTAGGGGTCTAATTGGAGCTGTAGCCGCTGGCCTACACCACAGCCACAGCCACGCAGGATCCAAGCCGAGTCTGTGACCCATACCCCAGCTCACAGCAACGCTGGATCCTTAACCCACTGAGCAAGGCCAGGGATTGAACATGGTTCCTAGTCGGATTGTTAACCACTGTGCCACAACGGGAGCTCCCCAAAGTAGATTTTAGGTAGAAGTATCCCTACCTAAAGAGTGAAAAGGGACATTTCGTGATTTTAAATGGATTAATTAGAAACACATAACAATCCTAAACTTGCAAGTCCCTAAGACATAGCTACACAAGCAAAAGCATCAGTTAACAGAACTAAAAGGAGAGGTAGACAAAGCCACAATCAGAGCCGAAAACTGCAAGATGCTTCACGCAATGATTCACAGAATGAGCAACAAATATATCAGAAACAATACAGATCCATACATAAAATTCATCAACTTGAACTGACACCCACAGAACACTACAACCAACAATGGCAGAATATACATTCTTTTCAAGTGTATATGGCTCTTTTATTTATTTTATTTTATTTTTAGGGCTGCACCTGTGGCATATGGAGGGTCCCAGGCTGGGGCTGAAGCAGAGCTGTAGCCGCCAGCCTACACCACAGCCATCGCAACATGGGATCCGAGCAGAGTCTGTGACCTACACCACAGCCCATGACAATGCCGGATCCTTAACCCTCTGAGCGAGGCCAGGGATCAAACCTGCATCCTCATGGACCCTAATCGGGTTCATTTAACTGCTGAGCCCTGATGGGAACTCCCACATGGCCCTTTTATGTCACTGCTGTTTTTCCAGCTTTACCTGCCTGGAGCTTGGAAGCTGCCACTCCATCTTAACAAGTCAAAAGCTGAGCAGATAGAAAAATCAACAGCCCTGCTAGGATGCTTAAGAGAGGTAAGGACACAGGGCAGATGACTGCTCCCAAGATTGGAGAGACTGAAGAGTGAAAACAGAATAAAAATTTACCAGAGCAGAGGTTCATGAGCAGAACCTGCAGCGGGAACCAGCGCCAGGGGAGGAAAACCCGAGCTGTGATCCAGGACGTGCTGGAGGCTCAGTGTGGGCACCTCTGAGCATTAAAAACACCAGGGGGACCCAGTTACTGGAGGGCCTCCACAATTTTGTGCGCGGGACCTCCAGGAGCTGAAGCTCGTTCCCACATCAAATACTTGAGGAAAATGCCCCCCTGCTTTTGGCCGGGGGAGGGGGAAAGAGGGCCGTTTTGAAACTCATCAGAGGTCTCTGTCCTTCCTAACAGGGCCCGTCCCAGGGAGACCTAGTTAACCCGAGCCTCACTGCCTGGGGAGGGGAGTACCCAATTTCCGCCCACACCAGTCCTGCTCTCCCACTTAAGAGGGAGAAGAAACTTCAAAACACCTGGGAAGCTCATAGTCTAGAGGCATAAACCCACTGAAAGACGGAGCCCAATCGCAGGTCTGCAGAATTCTTCTCTGCCCCTCCACCTCACCACCGCATTGCTAAATGCCTATCTAGTTCCTTTTGCCCAGCATATCACCTATGGATAATAATAATAATAATAAAAAAGGGAGTTCCTGTCGTGGCTAAGCGGTTAATGAATCTGACTAGGAACCATGAGGTTGAGGGTTCGATCCCTGGCCTCGCTCAGTGGGTTGAGGATCCGGCGTTGCCGTCAGCTGTGGTGTAGGTCGCAGACGCAGCTCAGATCCTGCATTGCTGTGGCTCTGGTGTAGGCCAGCAGCTACAGCTTTGATTAGACCCCTAGCCTGGGAACCTCCATACGCCGCAGGTGCGGCCCTATAAAGACAAAAAAAAAAAAGAAAAAAAAATTTTTTTTGAAAAAGAAGAGAAAAAAAAAGAAACCGCAGGAGAAGAGTGGAGTGAAATATTTAAAGTGTTGAGAGAAAGAATTCCGTGCAATTATCCTTCAAAAATGAAGGTGAAATAAGGACTTCCTGAAGCAAACCAAGATTGAGAGAATCTGTTTCTAATAGATCTCTTATGTTGTAATAATATTAATTATTTTTATTAATGTATATTATACTATATTAATATAGTATATTTATATTAATGTATATTAGTTATGTTAATCTACTATATTAATCTCAGCAGATTTCAAAGCAAGGAAAATTATCAGGGATAAAGAAGGGCATTATAGGAGTTTGCTGGTGACCTAGTGGTTAGAGGACCCAGCATTGTCACCATTGCAGCTTAGGTCACCACTGTGCTATGAGTTCAGTCACTGGCCCAGGAACTGCCACATGCGTGTGGTGGGTGCCGCCGAAAAAAAAAACAACAGGAAGAAGGAAGCACATTACAAAGTAGACCATAGAATATTCTGAGCTATAAATCAAGCCTTTTAAAATGTCAAGGGATGAAAGTCATGGGGTATATATTCTCCAATCACTTTTTCTTTTTTTGGTCTTTTGTCTTTTTATGGCCGCGCCTGGGGCATATGGAGGTTCCCAGGCTAGGGGTCTAATAGGAGGTACAGCTGCCGGCCTACCCCACAGCCAGAGCCACGCCGGATCCTTAACCCACTGAGCAAGGCCAGGGATCGAACCCACAACCTCACGGTTCCTAGTAGGATCCGTTTCCGATGCGCCATGACAGGAACTCCTCCAATCACTTGTGAATTAAATTCCAGCACTACAGTAGTGAGATAATTAGAATATTTCCATGTTTGGAAATTAAGGAACATACTTCTAAATAACCCATGAATCAAAGAAGAAATAAACATGGGAATAAAGAATTTCTTTTAACTGGATGACAGTAAAAATGCAACACAGCCAAACTTGTGGAGGCTGTAAACATGACGCTCACCTGCTGTACAGCCCAGGGAACTGCATCTAGTCACTACTGACCGAACGTGATGGAGGATAATGTGAAAAAAAGAATATATATAAATGTATGGCTGGGTCACTTTGCTGTACAGACAGAACATGTAAATCAGCTATAATAAAAAAATTTAAAACGAACATTATGTTTAGAGGGTGATATACAGTTGTTGGTTTTTTGTTTTTTGGGTTTTTTTTTTGTCTTTTTAGGGCCACACTCCTGGCATTTGGAGGTTCCCAGGCTAGGGGTCTAATCGGAGCTGTAGCTGCTGGCCTACACCAGAGCCACAGCAATGCGGAATCCTTAACCCACCGAGCGGGGCCAGGGATTGAACCCGCATCCTCATGGATACTAGTCAGATTCATTTCTGCTGAGCCACTACAGGAACTCCAAATGTACAGTTTTAATGCATTTGTCAGAAAAGTAAAATTTAAACATCAAATATCTAAGAAGGTAGAGAAAGAACAATTCAAAGTAGAGAATAATATAGATAAGAGCAGAAATCAACTACATGCGACTCTGAAAAAAAAAACAAACAACACGTGACTCTGGATTGGAACCCAGATAGGGAAAAAACATCACTAAAAAAGACATTATTGGAGTTCCCGCCGTGATGCAGCGGAAACGAATCTAACGAGCATCCATGAAGACTCGGGTTTGATCCCTGGCCTCACTCAGTGCATCAGCGACCAGTCGTTGCCGTGAGCTCTAGTGTAGGCCACAGACGCGGCTCGGATCCAGCATTGCTGTGGCTGTGGTGTAGGCCAGCAGCTGTAGCTCTGATTTGACCCCCAGCCTGGGAACCCAAATACGCCACAGGTGTGGCCCTAAAAAAAAAAAAAAAAGGCATATATCAGTGATAAATTTCCTAAGTGTCATCAAAGCATGGTTGTTATTAGGATAATGTGTCTTTGTCTGTAGAAATTACCTGCTAAAACATTTAGGAGTAAAGGATCATGATGTCTTAGTTGACTTTCAAACATTCACCCCCATCCCATCCCCAACATCACAAGTAGATGAGAGAGAAAGCAAATTAAGCCATATTCATGAGCAGTGACTCTAGAAGAACCATGTATAGATAGATACTAACCTTGTAACTTACATGGGTCTTTTCATTTTCAAAGTAGAACATTAAAAATAGCCTCACCTGTAATAGCTTCCTTTCTGTTCTTGAAGGGATCAAGCTTGATCCCAAGGTGAGGGCTCGCTCTTGCTGGGGAGATGGGTCTTCAGGTGTATTCCTGGAAGGGGTATGGCTAAGTATGAGAGAATATGCATCTGTTGTTTTGTTAGCTCTTGTCAAATTTTTCCCTACCTACCAGCAGGTGCATGAGAGTGTGTTTCCAGCTTAGTGAAAAATGCCACTTCAGAGCATTAAAGGGAATTGTTCTTACTATGAGCGTCTTTTCATATAGTTAAGGACCACTCATATTTGTTTCTCTGTGAACTGTCCATTTCTTTCCCACTTTTTTTTGGAGGGGGGGCGCGCTCGTGGCATCTGGACATTCCCAGGCTAGGTATTGAATTAGTGCTACAGCCTCCAGCCGATGCCACAGCCACAGCCACACCAGACCTGACCGTGTCTCCAGCCTACACCACAGCTCATAGTAATGCTGGATCCTTAACCTGCTGAGCGGGGCCAGGGACTGAACCCGCATCCTCATGGATGCTAGTTGCGTTCGTTAAATGCTGAGCCACAACGGGAATTCCTCACTGCTTTTAATGTTCGGTATTAATTAGAAAGATTTTCCCACTCCCAAAATGGAAAGGAATTCATTCATGGATTCTTCTCGTTGTGTTTCCATTTATTCCCAGAGATTTCTGATTCATTTGGAATTTATGAATGTATATGGTGGGAGGATTGGGTCCAATTTTATACATATATAAATACACACTGGGGGGTCTCTTTTTAAAAATATTTTTTATTGAGATTTAACCCACATACCATAAAACTCACCATTTTAATGAGTACGATTTAGTGGTTTTTTTGTTTCTTTGTTTTGCTTTTTAGGGCCAGGCCTGCAGCATATGGAAGTACCCAGGCTAGGGGTCCAATTGGAGCTGCAGCCGCAGGCCTTCACCACAGCCAGAACAACACCAGATTCCAGCTGTGTCTTCGACCTACATGGCAGTTCACTGCAACCAGATCCTTTAACCCACCGAGCGGGGCCAGGGATCAAATCTATATCCTCATGGATACTAGTCGATTTCGTTACTGCTGAGCCACAACAGGAACTCCTAGTGGGTTTTAGTATTTCCCAAAGTTGTGCAGCCATCTTTGCTCCGATTTATTTATGTTTGCATCTATATGTGTGTGTGTTTGTCCTCAAATGACTATCTAGGGGGGGTGGGGGGATGTGCTTGGGTTGTGGGATGGAAATCCTGTGAAAATGGATTGTGGTGATCACTATACAGCTACAGATGTGATAAATTCATTGAGTAATTTTTAAAAATGTCTATCTAGTTGTCTCTGCGCCACATATTTAAAACTTCATCTTTCTGCCAGAGATTTGAGATGCAGCCTTGTCACTAAATGTCCAGGTATTCAGGGGTCCAACTCTGTTCTCCTGGTCTGCTTGTCCATCTGCTTCCGTGCGTGGGACATCCTTGCTAACATCAACAGCCCCCACCCAGGATTCCAGAGGGGGCAGGGGGTGGAGGGGGTGGGGGATGCCAGACAAGGTGCCACGCCTCTTCACGGCCTTTTATCCAGTTCTTTCTTCGTTGCACCAAGCCACATTGCCCTATTCCAGTTCACTAAGAGATTTAAAGACTTTAATCCCTGGCGACTGAGAAGAAACCAATTGGGCAGGAAGATGGTCAGCAGGATATTCTGGGAAGGAGAGGTACCAAGGATCAAGATACCCGCCACTCTTGGGTCCCCCATCTCCTCTCTTGGCTCCCCCAGCCCCCGTGGGGGCCCTCCCCTTCTCCGGACGTCTCCCCGCCCACTTCTTGAGGACAAGTGAGCCCGGGCCAGGTACTGTTCCATTGGGCTCTCTGCCTAGGGCCGCCCGGGGAAAGCACCTGCACAGCGTGGTTGAGGCATCCGGGGGTTTGGGAGGTGAGGTCAAGCGTGTCCAGGGCCTGCCGAGCGAAGTCTTCAGGCTTCATTACGAACAGCCCGCTTTTCAAGGGCCAGGTCATATTGGTTTCAACCACTAAGGGGCTCACTGTCTGCAGGAAGAAGGGAGGTCAAGAAAAAAACTCCTCTCCCCTTGGGTCTCGGCTCCCAGGCCCTCTCTGAGCATCCCGGAGTCCCACCTTTCATGCTGGTCACGCCCACAGAGGGCCCCGGCCACGCCCTACACGCCACGCCCCCTCGAGAACCCAATGCTCCACTGAAGCTCTTCCAAGGCTGGATCCGGGGTCCTCTCTCAGACCGCCTCTTAGCACCCAACCGCGTACCCACCCTCCCACCCCCGCACCCCACCTCTGCTCCTAAGAGCGTCCTAGGTCCAAAAGCTCCTCCCCCTCGTCGCAGCCCCGCCCCTCCTGAGACGCCACTCTTATCGTGGCCCCTTTTGAGCCGAGTGAGTCAGGCACCTGCATCAAGATCCCCTTGGAGCTGTACTCTGCGCCCACTGCCGCCGAGAAGCTTCGCACAAAGGCCTGCGGAGAAGGAGAGGGAGGGTCCCAGGACCAAGCGCCTTCCCTGTGCAGACTTCTTCAGCCCCCTCTGGCCCCAGATTTAGAACACTCCCAGCTCCTGGAGGCCCCCAGGCTTCTCGCCCAGGTCCTCATCCTCGTATCGTTATGCCTTCCATTTCCATACAATCGCTCTCCTCCAGCCCGGCCAGTCTCTGAATTTCCTGACCTCGACCCGCCTCACTGGCTCTCCGGACCCCTAGCCTCGGTTCCTCTTAAAAAAGGAACAAAAAAGAATTCCCGTCGTGGCGCAGTGGTTAACGAATCCGACTAGGAACGATGAGGTTGTGGGTTCGATTCCTGACCTTGCTCAGAGGGGTTAAGGATCCGCCAACGGCTCGGATCCCACGTTGCTGTGGCTGTGGTGTAGGCTGGCAGCTATAGCGCTCCGATTAGACCCCTACCCTGGGAACCTCCATATGCTGAGGGAGCAGCTCAAGAAAAGGCAACAAGACAAAAAAAAAGAAAAAAAAAAAAGGGAACAAAAAGGAGTTCCCTGGTCGCTCTGAGGTTTAAGGTCCCAGCATTATTGCTGCAGCAGCTTGGGTGGCTGCTGTGGCGCTGGTTCCATCCCTAGGCCAGGAACTTCCTCGTGCCACCGTCAGGACCAATATATACATTTAGTTAGTTATTATTTATTTCATATATACGGAAAAAAATTTTTTAAAAGAACAAAAAGATCTGTCTTGCCCATTGGCTTGCGCTGCAACTATCTGTCTGATGTATGAATGGCCCGGGACTCATGTGATGTATCCCAGGCATTCTGGACTTTTTCACCATAACCTTCAAGGCCAGAATTAAGAACTATTACAGGATTTCAGCATGGCAGCCAGCCCTCCCCAGGCAGTGGGTGCGGGTACCTTGGAAGCTGCATATATTGCTAAGTACGGACAGGGACGACTGTCAGCTGATGAAGAGATGTTGATGATGATGCCTTTGGCCCTGGAGGAGGAAATATGCGTTGGAAGGCAGTCACTGCCAATGGGGAAGAGCCGGTCTGGGTGATTCCCCCACCTCCCCCAGGAGTCCCTGTCCTAATCTGAGAAAGATCAAAGAGACAGGGAAGAGTTGGGTGGGACAGCAGGGCAATGGAAAAAGCCCAGGGTTTGGAGGAGGAAAGATCCAGAGTGAAAGATAAAGAGACTGCCTCTTACCTGGCAACCATCTGGGGCAGGACGATTCGAGTCATCTGCAAGAAGGAATGGAGAGAAACCTGTCCATCCCTTCCCACCCCTTTCACCTGCCCAGATGCTTGCCCCTCCTCAAGTTCACTCTCATCTCCCTACCTCCCTCAGGGAATATTCCCCTAGCACTTCCTCCATGCCAGTGCTGGGGGATGCTGGGTACCACCCAGCATGGTCAAAGCTACACTGACCTTGGACTGAAGCCCTCCTAGGCCAGTCTCACCTGGGCCACAGACAGCATGTTGCAGTTTATAACATCCAAGATTTTCTGTGGGAAAAGGATAGAACCCATCAGTCTTTCCCTTTACCAGCCCTGCCACGACATCCACATTTTCTTATTTTCTAGCTTTTCTTTTAAAGTAGAACACTTTTAAAAAATAGTAGTATCTACTAGAATTTAAAATGCACATAACCAGAATTCCCACTGCGGCTCAGCAGTAACGAATCGGATTCGTATCCATGAGGATGCTGGTTGGATCCCTGGCCTCCCTCAGTGGGTTAAGGCTCTGGTGTTGCTGTGAGCTGTGGTGCAGGTAGCAGACACAGCTCAGATCTGGCATTGCTGTGGCTGTGGTGTAGGCAGTTATAGCTCGATTCATCCTCTGGCCTGAGAATTTCCATCTGTCATGGGTGCAGCCAAAAAAAGAGAAAGAAAGAAAGGAAGGAAGGAAGAAAATCATGGAAACCATGATTCCATGGTTCCATGATTCCATCATTCCAAAAGTTTTTTCTTTGAAAAGTTTAATAAAATTGACATTTACACTGAGTAAGAGAAAAAAACACTGGAATTATCAAAATCAGAAATGAAAATGGGGGAGTTCTCGTCGTGGCGCAGTGGTTAACGAATCTGACTAGAAACCATCCAGATTCAATCCCTGGCCTTGCTCAGTGGGTTAAGGATCTGGCATTGCCATGAGCTGTGGTGTGGGTCGCAGACGAGGCTCGGATCCCTCATTGCTGTGGCTTTGGCATAGGCTGGGGGCTACAGCTCCGATTAGACCCCTACCCTGGGAACCTCCATATGCTGTGGGAGCGGCCCAAGAAAAGGCAAAAAGACAAAACAAAAACAAAAAAAAAAAAAAAGAAAGAAAGAAAAGGAAATGAAAATGGGACATTACTACCAACTCTACGGAAATAAAAAGGATTACAAAAAGAACACTATAATGTTCTGTGGACAACTGTACCCCTATAAATGTATGATCTAGATGAAATGGACAAATTCCTAAAAACATAAAACCTACTATGACTCAATTAGAAAGAAACAGAATATCTGAATAGATTCATAACTAGTAAGGAGATTGAAGCAATAATCAAAAATTTCTCAAGAAAGAAAACCCCTGGATAGATGGCTTTGCTGATGAATTCTGCCAAACATTGAAAGAATTAGTGCCAATTCTTCTCAAACTCTTCCCAAAAACTGAAGAGGAGGGAACACTTCTTCACTTATCCTATGAGGCCAGCATTACCCTGATACTAAAGCCAGACAGAGACATTGCAAGAAGAGAAATCTACAGACCAAGTGTTTCTCATGAATACTGATGCAAAAATCCTTAACAAACTGTGAGCAAACGGAATTCAGCAGTATATTAAAGGGATTATACACCATGACCAAGTGGGATTTGTTCCTGGAATGCAAGGATGGTTCAATATATGAAAACTGACTAATGTAACACAACTCATTAACAGACTAAAGGAAGAAAACCCCATGGTCACCTCAGCTGATAACAGAAAAGTATAGGACAACTTTCAACACCTTTCATGATTAAAACATTCAAACTAGGAACAGAAGGAAACGATCTCAACATAAGAAAGATATGAGTAATATGCATCTAATAATATGAAAAGCACCACAGCTAACATCACATTCGATGGTGAACTACTGAAAGCATTTCCTATTTCGGCCATTTCTTCTTCTTTCTCTCTCTCTCTCTCTCTCTTTTTTTTTTTTTTTTTTTTTTTTTGGCTATATACATGGAAGTTCCTGGGCCAGGGATCAAACCTGCAACACAGCATTAACTTGAGCCACAGCAGTGACAACACCGGAGCCTTTACTGGGTGAGCCAGGGAACTCCGTGCTTTTGCCATTTCTATACGACACTATATTAGATGTTCTAGCCAGAGCAACTAGGCAAGAAAAGAACTGAAAGGCATTCAAATGTGAAAGGAAGAAGCAAAATTATCTCTGAAGATGATATGTATGATCTGACATGTAGACAATCTTACAGATTCCACAAAAAGTGAGAACAAATAAGCAAATTCGCAAAGTTGTAGCATACAAAATCAACACCAAAAGTCTGCTGCGTTTCTATACATGAACAATGAGCAACCCAAAAGTCAAGTTACAAAAACAATGCCATTTGCAAGAGCATCAAAAGGCATAAAAGAATAAATATACTTAGGAATTAACCAAGGAGGAAAGGCATATACTGAAAACTATAAAACATTATTGAAAGAGATAGAGAAGAGATAAATAATTGGAAAGACATCCCATATATATGGACTGGAAAACTTAACATTGCCAAGATGCCAACAAGACCCAAAGGGATCTGCAAATTCAATGCAATCTCTTTCAAAATCCTATCAGCAGAGTTCCCGTCATGGCACAGTGATTAACGAATTCGACTAGGAACCATGAGTTTGAGGGTTCGATCCCTGGCTTTACTCAGTGGGTTAACGATCCGGCGTTGCCGGGAGCTGTGGGGAAGGTGGCAGACACAGCTCGGGCCCTGCGTTGCTGTGGCTCTGGTGTAGGCCGTCGGCTACAGCTCCGATTGGACCCCTAGCCTGGGAACCTCCATATGCCGGGGGGGGGGGGGGTGGCCCTAGAAAAGGCAAAAAGACCAAAAAAAAAAAAAAAAAGTTCCTACCAGCATTTTTTGTACAAGTTTAAAAATCCAGCCCAAATTCATATGGACTCTCAAGGGACCTTGAGTAGACAAACTAGTCTTGCATCCATCATTTCCACTTCTGGGTATACGCCCCAAACAATTCAAAGCATGTACACAAACAGATATTTGGACACCAATAGTTCTCTGCAGCATTCTTCACAATAGCTAAAAGGCGGAAAAAACCCAAGTGTCTACCAAGAGATGAAAAGATACATAAAAACATAAAACGCGGCGTATACACACAATGAGATATTATTCAGCCTTGAAAAAGAAAACATGGGAACACCCTGAAAACATTATGCTAAATGAAATGCACCAGGCGCAAAAAGACAGATACGGTATGATTCCACCTGAACGAGGCATCTAGAATAGTCAAAATCATAGAGATAGAAAGCGTGGTGGTCACCAGGAGCTGTGGGCAGGTCACGGTTTAACAGGTAGAGTTTCGGTATGGATTCTGAACAACTTCCGGAGGTGGATGGTGGGGACTGTTCCATAACAATGTGAATGTGCATAATGTCACTGACCTATGTGCTTAAATAGACTTAAAGTGACAAAATGCATAATATATATATTTGCCATAACTTAAAAATAAAGAAAATAAAAGGAATGAAGTCCTCATACTCGCTACCAACATGGGTGAAATTGAAAACGTGATGCTCGGTGAAATAAGCCAGACGCAAAAGAGCACCTATTCTACAATCCCCTGTATGAAGTATCCAGAATCAGCAAGGTCAAAGAACAGAAAGTAGAAATAGATGTTACCAGGGGTGGGAAATAGGGAAGAAGAGGGAGATACCGCTTAACAGGACCGGAATTCCTGTTTGGGATGATGAGAAAGTTCTGGAATAGATGGTGATGATGGCATGCCACACTGAACTTAATGCCACTGAGTTGCACAATTTAAAATGGTTAAACTGAAGAATCCCCATCATGGTGCAGCGGAAACGAATCCGACTAGGAACCATGAGGTGGCGGGTTCGATCCCTGGCTTTGCTCAGTGGGTTAGGGATCCAGCATTGCTGCGAGGTGTGGTGTAGGTTACAGACGCTGCTCGAATCTGGTGTTGCTGTGGCTGTGACGTAGGCTGGCAGCTACAGTTCTACTCTGACCCTAGCCTGGAAACCTCCATATGCTGTGGATGCAGCCCTAAAAAGACCAAAAAAAAAAAAAAATTGCTGATATTTTCATTATCTTGGTCAGATGTGGGCCTCATTACAGTATCCTTTATTACTCTTGCTTTCGATCATTATTTTTCCTCTGCTATTCCTGATTATATTTTTTTGCATGCTGGATATGTAGTGTTTTTAAAAAATCTGAATTGCTAATTGCAGTCTCTGGACTACATTGGTTTTCTCTAAAAATGATTGATTTGGTTTGGTTTTGCTTGTCCCAGGCAGCTAAATAAACTAGGGGGCGCTCAAACATCAAATCGACTTAATCCCAAGGGGAATGGAGGTCTTTCGAAAACCAGATTCAGTTCCTGTGAAACCTCCTTTATCTCTTGGATTACTGCTTTCAGGATCCCAACCTAGGGCCTGGGCTATTTTCCCAAACTTTGAGCTACGGTATTTGTTGCAGCCCCAGCAGTGTGTGGAAGGCTCTGCTTAAGCTCTTTAACCGCACATCCACATGGACAGTAAATGTTGCTTCAAAGGTCAAATGCACCTCCTTAGATTCTTTCTTCCCTCGAATCCTGGTACGACCATTCCTCAGGGCCTTAGCAGTTCTATGACACCTTCAAACAGTTATTTAAAAATATTTTTATCCAGTTCTCCAAATCGTTCTAATTTACAGGGTAAGTATTAGACCTCAACTTCCTTTAATACAAGAGGCAGTACACACGGGCTGCTGCTCCTTAAATTTTCTAAAATGAGCATATGCATTACTTGTGTGTGTGTGTGTGTGTGTGTGTGTGTGTGTGTGTGTGTGTGTGTCTGTCTGTCTGTCTGTCTTTTCTAGAGCCATACCCATGGCATATGGAGGTTCCCAGGCTAGGGGTCTAATAGGAGCTACAGCTGCCAGCCTATACCACAGCCACAGCAACACAGGATCCAAGCCGCGTCTGCAACCTACACCACAGCTCCCGGCAATGCTGGATCCCTAACCCACTGAGCGAAGCCAGGGATCGAACCTGTCACCTCATGGTTCCTAGTCGAATTCGTTTCCGCTGCACCACGACGGCAACTCCACTTTTGAAATAATAATATTTAAAATGTAAACGCCATCCTGATCTTCTATTTTGTCTATGTCTAATCATCACAGCCAACATTTAGGGAGCACATAACTTAGGTTTATGTGCTTTATTTTACTCCACTGTCATGTCAGCCCGCTGAGGCCGGCAAAAATACCGATTCCCGTTTGATAGATATGAAACTAAGCCACTGACTCTCCCACGGGGGTCATTTCCCCTTAAAGCGAACAGCGCGGAATATACCAGAGCAGAACTAGACTCAAGGTAATCCCTCGCCGGGTCGGGCGCTGCAGAAGGGCGCCCCCTGGACGGAGACCTCCTTCCGGTCCCGGGCAGCAGAGGGTCCCAGCTTTCAAGACAATTAGCCAAGCGCCTGTACTGATCGGGATGTTCCAACAGAAGGAGCAGTGTGAGGAAGAGGTGTCCGCGGATTAGTTTTTACTCACTTTGCCGATGTCCTCACAGTCCAGCAGTTTCCTCAGGTCACGTGTGTACGATCTGCCCACATTGTTCACTGAGTGAGAAGGGACAAACCAACCGTGTCACTCCAACAGCGCCAGGAAGAGGCGGTGGGAGCAGAGGGAGGGCGACCACAAGAAAGTTCCGGGTCAGGGTGAGCACGGGGCAGGTAAGGGCAGCGTCCCTCCCAGCAGGCACGGGGACATACCCAGTACTCCGATCTCCAGGTCCTTCAGTCCTGCCTCAATGGCCTCGTAGATCTCCAAGCCCCCGGTGAAATCCACCTGGATGACTCGTGTGCTTTTCCCATGAAGCCGCTCTGGCAAGAGGGAGCCAGGCCCTAAGCTGGCATCCAGTCCCACCTCTGCTCCCATGCCACCCCGGTCCCTGTTCAGCCCCAGCCCCTAACCCAAGCTTGCCGGGCCCGGGACGCGGAGGCAGCTGGCTCCAGGCGCCCGCCTCGACCACGCCCCCGACCACGCCCCCCTCTAGCCTCAGCCCCTGACCCAGAACTTCCCCCGCTGCCCTCTTCCCCTTCTCACCTATCTCCTTTGCCTCGCGCTCTAACTTGTTCAGATCCCGGCTGATAAGGACGATGTTCAGACCTCTGCGGGCGAGCTGCGGGGAATGGGTTTACGGATTGATTTGCCAACTCCACGAACATGCACCGTGTGCTGACAGCGTGTTCCCCTGTTGCAGGCGCAGCGGATGCGGAGGTGAAAAGAGAAGTACCAAGATCTGCCTTCCTGGAGCATGCATCCTGGGGAAAGAGCAGGCCAGGCAGACGGAAAAGCAAGCGCAAAGGCCCTTGCACAAAGGCTAGCGGCTTAAAGGACGGCTTTCAGTCCAGCGAGCACTGAATGAAGTGACCAGTGGTATCGGAGCTCCTCCACGTGGTCGGGGAACCAGATCCTGGAGCCCTGGAACACCCCAGGAAAGGCTTCGGCTCTTATTCTCAGTGACAGAAGAATCCAATCATTTATCTACTTTCCTGCCCTCCTTCACACATTTATTCAAAAGGTGTTGAGGAGTTCGCTTTGTGGCTCAGCGGTAAGGAACCTGACCAGTATCCAAGAGGATGCGGGTTCGATCCCTGGCCTTGATTACTGGGTTAAGGATCTGGCATTGCCGTGAACTGTGAGGTAGGTCGCAGATGTGACTCAGTTCTGGCGTGGCTGTGGCTCTGGTGTAGGCCAGTGGCTACAGCTCCGATTTGATCCTTAGCCTGGGAACTTCCATATGCTGGGGGTGGGACCCTTAAAAAAAAAAATGTGTTGATTGAGACCCTGCTCTTTGCTGGGTGGTGCTGGGAACACTGGCTGCCCAGGACAGACAGAGTCTCACTCAGCAGCCAGAGGGCTCGCTCTAAAACACAAACCTGGAGTTCCCACCGTGGTGCAGTGGTTAACGAATCTGACTAAGAACCATGAGTTCCCGGGTTCGATCCCTGGCCTTGCTCAATGGGTTAAGGATCCGGCGTTGCCATGAGCTGTGGTGTAGGTTGCAGACACAGCTCGGATCCTGCATTGCTGTGGCTCTGGAGTAGGCCAGTGGCTACAGCTCCAATTCAACCCCTAGCCTGGGAACCTCCATATGCCGTGGGAGCGGCCCAAGAAATGGCAAAAAAAAAAAAAAAAAAAGACAAAAAAAATTAATAAATAAAACAAAAATCTGTTTGGGGTGAGTAGATGCAAACTGTTACATTTAGAATGGATAATCAGTGAGGTTCTACTGTACAGCACAGGGAATTATATCCAATCTCTTGGGATAGATCAGGATGGAAGATAATATAAGAAAGGGAATATATATATATAGATGTATGACCGGGTCACTTTGCTGTACAGCAGAAATTGGCACAGCACTGTAAATCAACTCTAATCACTAAATAAAAAATAAAACACAAACCTGTGCCTGCTGCCTCTCTTACTCTGAACGTGCCCTGACTCCCCAAGATCTTAGAGATAAAACCACATATTCAGAACTGCCTCTCCAAGGTCTCCGAGGTAACACTCCACTCTCTGGCCCCAAGTGGCCTGGCTCCAGCCTGAGCCTCCAGCTTCCATTCTTGCCAGTGGCCTATGGGAATCCAGCCACAGCAGACAGTTCTTTTGATCCCCGAATTTTCCTACCTCTGGTCCTTTGCACATGCTGCTCCTTCTGCCTTGAAGGCCTTTGCCCTTGAAAGAGAATCGGCAGATCATTTGCGGAGTGGATGCTGAGCAGCATTTTGGTGCACCTCCCACCCACTCAACCTGCCTGTCTGAGGGTGATGTGTTATGTGAGACTGCGTGTCCATCACTTTGGAGGGAGTCTGGGCACAAATTTCTCAACAGCGCCTGAGAGGGTGATGCTGTGAAGGTCATTTATTCATTCAACAAACATCTGCCCAGGATCTGCTTGTGTCTGGCCCTGTGCTAGGCCGTGCTGACCAACACAGCCACAGCCCTGCCCTCGTGGGGCTCACCTTGCAGTGCTGGGACATCGCAGTTCCCAGACAGCAGTGACGCAGACTGGCCAGCATTACTAGCTGATGTGCATCCAGACACAAATACTCTCCCTTTCCCCCAGGGTTGCCCTTCTACTCGTGCGCGAGCCTCTGCTCCCTTCTTCCCCACTCCAGGACATCACTCCAGCTTTATCCCTTCTCTTCCTCCTGCATCACCCCTCTCCCTCTTCTGGATGATTCTCATCAGCCTGCAAACCTGCCAGAATGTCTCCCACCTGTCCAGGTATTGCGCCATTTCTCATGGCCACACCTTGCTTTACTCAACATTCCAAGCGAGGACTGTTTTCCCTGGCTCCCTTCCCACATCCTCTTGTCCCCACTCCAATCGGACTCCTGCCCCTACCGTGCCACTCACACCACTCTGGTCACTAATAACTTTCACGTTCGTAAATGCTATGTTCTCAGCACCTCCTGGCAGCAACTGACACTTCATTACCCCATTTTCCTAGAAACACTGTTTTTTGTTTTTTGTTTGTTTGTCTTTTCAGGGCTGTACCCGAGGCATATGGAGGTTCCCAGGCTAGGGGTCCAATTGGAGCTACAGCTACCAGCCTACACCACAGCCACAGTCATGCAGGATCAGAGCTGCATCTGTGACCTACACCACAGCTCACGGCAACGCCAGATCCTTAACACACTGAGTGAAGCCAGGGATTGAACCTGCAACCTCATGGTTCCTAGTTGGATTCATTAATCACTGTGCCACAATGGGAACTTCTGGTCTCAGTTCTTGTGCCTCCTCAATCTTCCGGGTGCTCCAGGGAGCACCTTGGGGTGGTTCAGACTGTGCTCCCCTTCTCCATCGACACCCACTACCGTGGCCATCTCATCTAGTCTCATAACTTTATTATTAATTTTTTTAGGGCCGCATATGCGGCATATGGAAGTTCCCAGGCTACAGGTCTACACCACAGCCACAGCCACCCTGGATCCAAGCCACATCTGCAACTTATGCTGCAGCTTGCGGCAACAGTGGATCCTTAACCCACTGAGAGATGCCAGGGATTGAACCCAAATCCTCACAGACACTGTCTGGGTTCTTAACCTACTGAGCCACAAAGGGAACTCCTAGTTTCATGACTTTAAATGGCATCAATTAAAGTCATGCTTCAATTTATTTCTCCACCCAGACCTCCGCTTTGAACTTAAGAGTGGCATTTGCAGCTGCACACCTTTCAACTTGGATACTTAACCAGTATCTCAAACTTAGAATATCTAAAACTTGACCCCTTCCTGCTTCCCCGAAACCTGGTCCCCCCCTCAGTTCAGCTCCATCTCAGTAACAGCAGCTGCACTCTTTAGGTATTCTGATCAAAAATCTTGTAGCAATTTGCCAAAAATCAAACAAAGATATTACAAGGAAAGTACAAACTAATAAACTCATAAACTTAGAGAAAAATTCTCAAAAAAGTATTAGTGAATCAAATCCAGCAACTTAGGAAAAGGATAACAGACAATGACCAAGTGGGTTTTATGGCAGGAATGCAGGTAGAGTTCAACACTTGAAAAATCAGCAGTTCCCATTGTGGCTCAGCAGGAAAAAATCTGACTAGTATCCATAAGGAGGCAGGTTCGAATCCTGGCCTCGCTCAGTGCGTTAAGGATCTGGCATTGCTGTGAGCTGTGGTGTGGGGGTCACAGACTCGGCTCAGATATGGTGTGGCTGTGGCTCTGGCTGGCAGCTGTAGCTCCGATTCGACCCCTAGCCTGGGAACCAAAGGCGGCGGGTATAGAAGGGACCCTCCTTAACCATATAAAGGTCATGTAAACACATATATACACACATGCATACATTCAAAAAACCTGCAGCTAACATACTTAGAGGTTGAAAACAGAATGCTTTCCCCTAAGATGAGGAACAAGGTAAAATGTTTCACTCTTTCACTCCTCTGAACATCCTGTTTATTATTTGTTGTCTTTTTAGGGCCATGCCCAAGGCGTGTGGAAGCTCCCAAGCTAGGGATGGAACTGGAGCTGAAGCTGCGGGCCTACACCACAGCCACAGCAGCGCCAGGTCCGAGCTGCATCTGCGAGCCACACCATAGCTCAGGGCAGTATGGGACCCCTGACCCAGTGAGCGAGGCCAGGGATCAAACCTGAGTCCTCATGGATACTAGTTGAATTCGTTTCTGCTGTGCCACGACGGGAACTCCCCCTTCCGGGCTTGGCTCAGTGTTGTCTTCTCAGTGAGATTTCTGATCACCCTGTGTAAATACTGGCACCCGCCCACCCCCGGGTTCCCTGTTCTCCTCTCCTGACTGACGTTTCTCCTTAACTCTTTTTTCTTTTTCGCCAGGCTTCTGGAAAACTTAAGTTCCCAGGCCAGGGATTCGAACCTGGGCCACAGCAGTGACCTGAGCCACAGCAGAGACGATGCTGGATCCTTAACTGCTAGGTGACCAGCAGGTACTTCTTAACTCGTTTCACCATTTGTCACACTACCCATTCTGCTCGTTTACTCTATTCACACCTGTCTTCTCTCACTATATCCGAAGTTCCGTGAGGGCAAGGTCTTTCCTGTCTTTTTTGTTCACGGCTGTACTCCAAGCACCTAGAAGATGCCTAGCACAGGAAAGTGGCATATAAATATGTTTTGAGTGACTAGATCAGGGCAATGATGGGAGAGATCAATGGTCCCTAGAAGCCCAGGGTAAACACTGTCACCAGCCTGGGGTGCAGAGGGAAAGCCTCCCCGCGGAGAGGATGAGGAAACAAGAGGAAGCACAATTCTCACTCTGGTAGGGTGCGCTGACAACAGCCAAGCAGATAGGAGAGGCTCCAAGCCCCACCACCCGCTATGCTCCCACCACCCGCTAGGCTCCCAGCCCCACCGCCCACTCGGCTCACCTCATGTGCATAGGCCTTGCCGATGCCACTAGTGGCTCCTGTCACCACTAGAAAGGAGAGAAGGGGCAGGGGGCAGGAGGGGAGCTTGACCAGATCCTACCCCCTGTCATCCCCTCCCCTCTCCCTCTTGTCCCTTTTCATGCCTTTTCTTGGAACCCTCCTCACGGAGACCCAGCTCCTCCTGGTTCTTGTCCGCGTCCTTCATGGACCCCAGTCGCTGACTCCTGCGCCCATCACCAGCACAGGTTTCAGGACGTCATGCATCCCAGCGCCTCCCTTACCCTGGTCGCTGCAGCCTTCGCCTATCTTCATTCCAGGAGTCCCTGGCCTCGGCCCTGATTATGGGCCCTCACCTGCCACCCGTGCTCGTTCCTGCTGCCCCCACCCCTACCTGCCTGCCAGGGAGCCCTCCTTCCTCACCTGCCCAGGCTCCGTGCGATCGGAGCCAGGCGTTGCCCCGGCGCACCTGGGGCAGCAGGTAAATATACACCGTGCTGCCCACCCCCCAGATCACCCACAGCAGCAGGCACAGGGCGGTAACTGCTCCCAGCACTCTCAGCGCATCCCACTCCGACTCCATCCCAACTCCAGCCAGCAAGTCACCCAAGCGACGGCTGGGGCCGCAGCCTTGGTGAGCCTCTATTTCAAGCCTGGCCTGCGGCTCCGCGTGAGCCCCTCCCACTCCGCCAGGCGAGTGTTCCGCCGCGCCCCTCCCTCGAGCCACGCCCCACTGGAATATAGTCTACCCGATGGCCACACCTATCCGCCCAAGCACCGCCCCTGACGCTCTCGCCCGGCCCTCCTTGGGCCTACCGTGGGTCCCGAATGCCTGCGGAGCGGGTCGGCAAACAGCCTCCGCTCAGCCCACAGAGCTGAGCAAAGGCTGCTCACAGATGCCCTTTGTTTGGGTCACTGGAGTCCATCTATGGTTGGTGCGGGCCAGAGCTAATAATAGCAATCAATCGCGAAGGGCTTTTGTCAATACAGTGTGTCAGAAAAACTTGACTTACAGATACCTGCTTGCGGGATTACAGTGGTTTTAATTCCTTTTTTTGTTGCTTTTTAGGGCCGCGCCTGCGGCATATGGAGGTTCCCAGGCTGCATCAGAGCTGTAGCTGCCGGCCTCCACCACAGCCACAGCAACTCTGGATCCCAGCCATATCTGCGACCTACACCACAGCTCGTGGCAACGCCAGATCCTTAACCCATGGAGCGAGGCCAGGGATCGAACCCGCCACCTCACGGTTCCTCGTCGGATTCGGTGCCGCTGCGCCACGACGGGAACTCCCTTCCCCCTTTGCACATTCTTCTTTCTCCCCCCTGCTTTACTTTTGGTTGTTTAACAATAACATATTGTAATTATTATTTAATAATAAATTATAATTAGGTGATAATGAATTAGAGTTATTATTATACGATACAATTGTTACTTAATAATAAATTCATGTGGTAGAATATATGCAACATAAATTTTACCTTTATTTATTTTTTTAAAGCCATGCCTGTGTCACGTGGAAGTTGTTGGGCCAGGGATGAAACCCAAGCTACAGCGTGGACAATGCCAAATCCTTAACTGCTAGGTCACCAAAGAACCCCAGATTTTACCATTTTAACCTTTAAGTGGATGTGTAATTCATCAATAATTCCAAATATTGTGCAAATTTTCACCACTATCCATTTTCAGAAATATTTCATCATCCCTGATAAAAGGCAGATAACAGGTCCCCAGTGCAGTCACTCGTGCTAACAGCCTGGTCAGAAAAACAAAATTTAATAAATAACCTAACTGCAGTTTTAACCTTCTGGAATTTAACCTTTAGCCATTCAACCTAGAATCACCTCCTCAGTACAGTGAGATAATCCTCCCAATAAGCCCTTCCACTTCCCTTAGGAAGGTGGCCTTGACTGAAACAACACATTCTTCATTTGTCTTTAGAAAACCTTCCTTTTCCACAGCTCAGTGGAGCTCCTTTCTGTTATCCAATTTATGAAGCATTGCCTAAAAGCCAATTTGATCTTTAAATTTACTCAGTTGAATTTCTGTTATTTAACAGATTTGGTGACAGAGGTGGAACCAAAGACTAAGGACAAAAGGAGTCATACATGAATGTGCCGGAAACTACATCCACAACGGCCACCCAGCTCTGTTTTGGATGCTTGGCCACAGTGAGTCTATTTTGACTTTTATTTGGTTTTTTGTTTATTTGTTTGTTTGCCTTTTCTAGGTCCGCTGCCCACGGCATATGGAGGTTCCCAGGCCAGGGGTCAAAGTGGAGCTGTAGCCGCCAGCCTATGCCAGAGCCACAGCCACACGGGATCCTAGCCGGGTCTGCAACCTACACCACAGCTCCCGGCAACACCGGATCCTTAACCCACTGAGCAAGGCCAGGGATCGAACCCGCAACCTCATCGTTCCTATTTGGATTCGTTAACCATCGAGCCACGACAGGAACTCCTAAATCTACTTCTTGCCCTAAGGAAAATAATAACATGCTGGAAGATGGTAAATAATGTAATGTAGATGTATGCCTAGGTCGCTGTACGTACAGCAGAAATCGACACCAACACTGTTCATCAACTATACTCTAATAAAAATAATCCATTAATCAATAAAGTCTATTTCAGCAACCCGGAATCCCCTGGTGGATCAGCAGGTTACAGATCCAGCATCACTGCTCTGGCACGGGTCAATCCCTGGCCCCAGAACTTGTGTGTGGCATGGGCACGACCCCCAAAATCTTTTTAATTAAAAAAAAAGAAAGTCGGAGTTCCCTTTGTGGCTCCGTGGAAACAAATCTGACTAGTATCCAGGAGGACTCGGGTTGGAGCCCTGGCCTCACTCAGTGGGTTAAGGATCCGGTGTTGTCATGAGCTGCGCTGTAGGTCGAAGATGTGGGTCTGATCCCGTGTTGCTGTGGCTGTGGTGTAGGCTGGCAGCTGCAGCTCCGATTCGACCCCTCGCCTGGGAACTTCTCTATGCTGCGGATGTGGCCCTAAAAAGCAAAAAAAAAAAAAAAAAAAAAAAAAAAAAAGTCCCTTTCAGCACCTGAATGACTGCAGCCTCAGCTGTCACCCCTTAGGAGCTGAAGAACCACCTGGCTGAGCCCAGTGAATAGTCCAGCCCGCGAACAGCGCTGTTGTTTCAAGCCGCCAGGTTTCAGGGCACTTTGTTGTGCAGCAATACACAACCCCAACCGTCCGCCTGGCTCATTACTGCATTCCCAACACCTAGTGCACTGAGTGCCCTGAGCGACAGCCCATCTGCAAGCCCCTCACCACGACAACCCTAGGAACCAGCTAAGGGTCTCATCCTGGCTTAAGAGCTGTACCACTTGGTGGGGCTGCCATAACCAACTACCACAGACTGGGTTGCTTAGACAGGAGCCATTTGTTTTCTCACGATTCCAAGGGGCTAGAAGTCCAAGATCAAGCTGCTGGCAGGTTTGCTTTCCCTGGAGGCCTCCCTTCCTGGCTTGCAGCTGGCCGCCTTCTCGGGGTGTCCTTACAGGGTCTCTCCTCTGCACATGCCTGGGGCTGCTCTTTGTGTCCGAGAATTTCCTCTTCTTAGTGGGTAGCAATTGGATTAGGACTCACCCGAATGGCCTCTTTTAACCTAATCACCTCTTTAAAAGCTCTGTCTCCCAGAGTTCCTGCTATGGCGCAGTGGGTCAAGAACCTAACTGCAGTGCTTTCGGGTTGCTGTGGAGGGTTTGATCCCTGGCCTGGTGCAGGGGGTTTATGGGTCTGGCGCTGCAGCTGCAGCTGCGGCTCAGATGGAACTTCCATAGGCTGTGGGTGTGGCCATTAAGACAAAAATAAAAATAAAAGCTAGACCTCTATCTCCAAATAGGTCACATTCTGAGGTACCAGCGATTAGGGTCTCAATACATGACTTCTGAGAAGACCCAAGTCGGTCTTTCACACTAGATAAGGACATTCCTGCACCGGGAAGCAATTTTCCCAAAGTCACACAGCTCAGAGGTGCAAAGCTGAGACAGGAACCCAGGCCAAGCTGGCTCCGGAGGCCCTGCCTTAACCGCAGAGCTGCACCACCTGCTGAAGCAGGAAGTGACCTGGTCTCAGCCACCACCATTCTTCCCTCGGTCTCGAAGAGGCCAAGGACTTAGCCAGAGTTAGACCCAGCAGAGATCCAGGGCCAGCTCCGAGGCCCTGAGGTCTTCCACCAAGCCGGGCACTCAGCCCCCGGCATGGCTTGTGCCCTTGACTCAGCTCCTTGGTTCGGGGCATGTGGGCCGAACTGTGCTGCCTAGTGACCTCCATGTCTCACTCAGCCTTGGAATTCCCAGGTTACCTTAAATGGCCAAGGGGGGGCTTTAGAAGCAGTGACTAAATGAAATAAGAGTCTTGAGGAGGGGAGTCATCCTGGACTATCCAGATGGGCTCCAGATGTGATCACAGGTATTCTTATGAAGGGGAGGCAGGAGACTGGACAGAAGAAAGGAGGGGAGTTCCCGATGTGGTTCAGCGGTAACAAACCGACTAGTAACAAACCCCCACGAGGGTGCAGATTCGATCCCTGGCCCCGCTCTGTGTGTTAAGGATCCAGCGTTGCCGTGAGCTGTGGTGTAGGTCAACACATAGGCTCGGATCCTGTGTGGCTGTGGTGTAGGCCAGCAGCTGCAGCTCCGATTCAACCCCTAGCCTGGGAACTTCCATATGCTGCGGGTGCAGCCCTAAAAAGACCAAAAAAAAAAAAAAAAAAAGAGAGAGAGAGAGACAGAGAGGAGGCACAGTGACAACCTCAGCAGAGAAAGATCTGAAGGTCAGTGGGTTGTGCGGGGGGAGGATGGGGCCAGTGGGGCCAGGAGCCAGCGATTGCAGGCAGCCCCCTGAAGCTGGAAAAGGCGAGGAGACGGATTCTCCCTAGGCGCCTCCATAGGGAATCCAGTCCTGCTGATACCCTGATTTTAGGACTTCTGATTTCCAGAAAGGCAAGATCATACATCTGTGTTGCTTTAAGCTATTAAGTCTGTGGGACTTTACCACAGTGACAATAGGAAACTGTCCTGTCCATACCTGCATCCACGCTGGGGCCCAAGCCAGAAAGCCAGGAGCCAGCCTTGACCTATTCTTCCCTCCACCACCCAGAGCAGGTCTGTCGATTTCTTTCTAGAAGGCCTTTTATTTTTTCATTTTTTTTTTTTTCTCTTGGGCCGCACCTGTGGCATATGGCGGTTCCCAGGCTAGGGTTCGAATTGGAGCTGCAGCCGTTGGCCTACACCACAGCCACAGCAATGAGGGATCCGAGCCACATCGGATCCCGAACCACAGCTCTTGGCAAGACCGGATCCTTAACCCACTGAGCGAGGCCAGGGATTGAACTTGAGTCCTCATGGATGCTAGTCGGGTTCCTAACCAACTGAGCCACACCGGGATCCCTCCAGATGGAGTCCCCTAGACTCCATCCACTTGCCTCCATCTGTCTCGTCCTCACAAGTTGGGCAGGTGGTGCATGCTACCATGCTGCCTCATCGAGACCCTTACACGAGCCTCCTGCTAACCAAGAGTTCAGAAACAAAGCCCCAGCGGAAATAAAAAGGTGTTTATCGGGGGCTTGTTAGTGTCACTGAGCAGGACCCTATGGAGGCCTTTCCAGAACGGACCTCCGCGCATGTCCTCCACCTGCCTTTTGTCTACAGAAAAACCTTAGTCAAAGATTCCATTTAATCAGAGAAGTGAGGAATTCCAGAGAAAAACAAAAGCAGGCAAAACAAAATAATAACAGTTTAGTCATTTGACGAAGGACCAAGGATCTTTCGTTCTTCCTCAAGAAGATATTCTGAGCCATGTCCTTGGAGCTGTTCAGCAGGTGCTGAAACCCCCACTGGGTGGATGAAGTTAACTGGATGCTGCCCACAAGCACATAGACCCCAGACCAGCTGGAACCAGAAGGTTGATGCCCCTGACACCCAATGACCTCAGCACCCACCAATCAGGGCAGTGTCCCTGAGCTGACCACGCCCTGCTCCTTGAAGACCATGACTCCTCAATACCCCCTCCGGGGGGCCAGTCCTTGGGGCGCTAGCCTGCTGGGTTCCCCTCTTTGCCTGGCAATTAAGCTCCTTCTTCTGTTTCCTCCAACTCTGCCGGCTTTTCTCTTTGGTCTCAGTGTACAGAGGCAGCCGAGATTTCAGCTTGCAGCCCAGGAGACTCAGATGCAAGGAGCACTTGAATTGTTTTCTGCCAGACTACAAAGCAGGAGAGGCTCATAAAGGCAAAAACTACAAGGTTACAGCTGGTTCCATGAGTTGTTTCTTAAGGATTATAACTGGAGCTGGCAAGAAGGGTGCTTATTAAATATGGATTAGATTGGGGTCTGAAGTGGTTGCTTGGTAACAAGGGGAGACCTTGAGACCAGGAGGCTGCAGTTGGCAGGTGTGGCTCTGATTACGGCTGGGAGTGTCCTTGGATCGGGTACAGTTAAAGGAAGTTCAAGTTCTCAGTGGTGCAGAGAGGTGTCTGACTCCATTTGTGTACACTTGAACTTCAATTACCTCATATCATTTCAATTTGTCACCACTCCTAACTGGGCTCGCTGAGCCCAGTCTTGTTTCTTCAGCTAGTAGCTGATACGATTGTTTCAAAGTACAAATCTGATTACGTAACTTACTGCTTAAGTTCTTTTTTGATGTCCGGTTGCTCTTAGGAGAAAGGAACCCAATTCTTTGGTTTTTATTTTCTTTTTCTTTGTCTTTTTAGGGCCGCATGTGCAGCATATGGAGGTTCCTAGGCTAAGAGTCAAATCGGAGCTAGCCTATACCACAGCCACAGCAACACCAGATCCAAGCCGCATCTGCAACCTACACCACAGCTCACTGCAATGCTTGATCCTTAAGCCACTGAGCGAGGCCAGGGATCGAACCTGTGTCCTCACGGGTGCTAGTCAGATTCGTTTCCACTGAGCCATGACAGGAACTCCCAGAAACCCCGTTCTTATGGGGGCCCCCAGTCTGGTCTGGCCCTGTTGACTGTTCCATCACACTTCGCCCCCAGGTCTTTGCACGTAGTATGCCAGGCTCCTGCCTCAGGCCCTTTATCCCTGCTGCCCCCCTCTGCCTGGGACACCTACACTCATTTCTGATTTGCCTTCTGAAATATTTAAGATGTGCAAATATTACAAGGAACAATGAACACCTGTCTTTTTTTTTTTTTTTTTGGCCATGATCGCGACATGCTGAGGTTTCCGGGCCAGGGATTAACCCTGCACCACAGCCGTGACAGTGCCAGATCCTTAACCCACTGAGCCACGAGGGACCTCCCCCAAACATCCCTGTCTTGACCATTCAGTTCAAGAGCACAGTGTCATCAATTTAGGGGAAAACTGCTAATTACGCCTCCCTGATAACACCCTTCTCCTTGCCCACCAGAAGCCACCGATACTGCAATTGGGGGCTATTTTACTGCTCCCACTTTCCATTAAATTTATACGGTACTTGCTTATAAACCCAGCCATCCCCAACAGTCATGTGCTTGTTACTTAACGTTAGATGAAGGATAACATCCCGAATGTAGGCTGCAGCCTGCTGTGGTTTTCTGATGGTAAGTTGTGGGGAGGCGTTCCTGTCGTGGCTCAGCAGTTACAGCTACAGCTCCAATTCGACCCCTGGCCTGGGAACTTCCATAGGCTGTGGGTGCGGCCCTAGAAAGAAAAAAAAAGAAGTTGCGGGATTCTCCCTTTAGAAAAGTCCTGTCCCCTGCTGTATAGCATTCAATTCTACCCACATGGCACAATGTGTATCTTCATTCTTCCGTTAATTACCAGTGTCTCTATGCATAAAGAGCACGTGCTGGGGGGCGTGGGGTGGGTACATGACCAGCCTCACCAGGCACAGGTTCAGCTGCCTCCCAGGACAGTCCTGACCGAGTACATTTTCACCCCCGGGTGTAAGAGGGCTGTTGTTTCGCCTCCACACCAACAATCGGTATTGTTAGATTTCCAAAATGCTGCCAATCTGATAGGTGGGCAATGCTGTCTCGTTGTGGCTTTCATTTCATTTCCGGCCATTTAGAGCTACCCCAAGCACCATTTTTCAGCTATCAGATGGGCAAAGATAAAATCCGTTGCTGATGCTGTGTTTGCCATCGGAAGGAAGCGGGCACTTTCACAGGGAGTTTGCGGGGGAGGGAGGGGGTGTCACTGGCCCAGCTCCAGGAGGGGCAACTCTAATAGGAAGCTTGCATTTCTGTGTCTCCCTGTCTCTGAGGTCAGGTGCAGAAAGACTGTACATTCTCTCTCTCTCTCTTTTTTTTTTTTTTTTTTTTTTTTTGTCTTTTTGCCTTTTCTAGGGCCGCACCCGTGGCAGGTTTCCAGGCTAGGGGTCTAATCGGAGCTGTAGCTGCCGGCCCTCACCACAGCCACAGCAACGCCGGATCCTTAACTCACTGAGTGAGGCCAGGGATCGAACCCGCAACCTCATGATTCCTAGTTGGATTTGTTAACCACTGAGCCACGAAGGGAACTCCACATTTATTCTCTCAATGCCCATTTCCACAATGCGCGGATACCTCATCCCAGGCTGAATATTTTCTCTCTTATTCTCCCTTCCCCCTCCACCTCCCACTCGCAGGAGAAATCGCCAAAGCTTTTCCCAGAACACAGGAGTTGCTGTTGCTTTATGTGCATACAGGAGGGGCTATGGGGGACCTGGCTGCTTCTTAAACAGACTTCCTTTTTTTTTTTTTTTTTTTTGTCTTTTGTCTTTTTAGGCATATGGAAGTTCCCAGGCTAGGGGTCGAATCGGAGCTGTAGCTGCTGACCTATGCCCCAGGCTCAGCAACTTGGGATCTGAGCTGCATCTGCCACCTACACCAGAGCTCCCGGCAATGCTGGATCCTCAACCCACTGAGCGAGGCCAGGCATCGAACCCACGTCCTCATGGATACTAGTCGGATTCATTAACCACTGAGCCAAGACAGGCACTCCTTAAACAGACTTTCAGTCAACTCATCTTATAAGGAGAACAGACTGGTGGTTGCCGAAGGGGAAGGGGTTGGGGCAGGGATGGTGTGGGAGGCCAGGGCGAGCGGATGTGAGCTATGATACGTGGAGGTGACAAACGACAAGGGCCTCCTGCAGAGCACAGGGAACTATAGTCAGGGTCCGGTGATAAACCATAGTGAAGAAGAATACTTTTAAAAAGAATGCGTATATATATATATATATATATAAAACCGAATGATTTTGCTGTACAGCAGATATTAAAATTGAGACAACACCATAAATCAAGTATACTTCAATTTAAAAAAAAATCAATTCATCCTATTTCTTCCTTCTCCCTGCCACTGTAGCTCTTTCAAATAACTCCTGCAGGAGTTCTCCTGTGGCCCAGCGGGTTAAGGCTCCAGCATGGTCACTGCAGCAGCTTGGGTCACTGCTGTGGCGCAGGTTCCATCTCTGGCCTAGGAAATGTGGCCAAAATATATATAAATATACACACGCATGCACACACACACACACACACACACACACACACACACACACACACACATACATGAAAACAAAGCACTATAGTGTTATATTCCAGTTAATAAAATGTGCTGTTTAAAAAACCCCCTGTAACTTGAGGACATTTTGCTGCTGAAATTGGCCGGTTCTCAGCTGTCCATCTCTTCTAGGTTATTTTTCTCAGTACTGCTGAGACCTTCGCCACCCATCCGTGTGTGTCCCTCTTCCCAAGCCCTGCTGCTGTCGCATCCTCATCCCTTCTTTCCACCTCATAGGAGGTAGACATCCAACAGTCCCTTTTAGAGAAAACTAGAACAAACCTGTGAGGTTGGATTTGGACTAGAAAGAAATACAGCAAGTACGTGCCAACAATCACGGTCCTTTGTATTCATCCAAAGGAGTCGAAGATGTATATTTATGCGAAACCCACACACGGGTGTTTCTTGTCGGAGACCACTGCACAGCTGAACCATGCGGAAGGCAAGCACCTGCTGACTCTGAGTTCTAAAGTGCAGGGTCTGCTGCAAAGACGTGATGCATAAACTGCTAGCCTGTGAGCAGCTGCACTATGTGCAGCTAGAGGTGTGCACCAGTGCTAAGAGTGTGGTCGTGATTCACAAAGAGGTGGCTTCGTCATCGCCTGTGCTGGCTCCTGCCCACGATTCTACATTTGGCACCTTCCTTAGTAAAAGTCGTGTGGACTAAAGCCTCGGCGCCTTTGTTCTGCAGCACAGAGTGCCTCCCGGTCCCCCACTTTCTAAACGTAAGTCTTGTGTGTTCTGTTACACTGCGCAGTCCCTCCTCCAGGATTCCCCGTTGCCCTGCAGCGCTGGACAGGCAGTTTCTATCTATTGGCTTTAAATGCAAAAAGGCTGAAACGTGGAGGCAGCCAAGATATCCTTCAGCAGGTGAATGGATAGAACAACTGTGGTCCATCCAGGCAACGGGCTGTTATTCTGTGCTAAAAGGACATGAGCTATCCAGCCATCAGAAGTCATTGGAGGAACCTTAAATGCATATCGCTAAGTGAAAGGCTAAGAACTGCATGATTCCAACTATACCATCTTCTGGAAAAGGCAAAACGGGGGAGGCAGTAAAAAGATCTGTTGTGGTCAGGGGTTGGGGGAAGGGAGGGAACAGGCAGAGCACTGAGGATTTTTAGGGCAGGGAAACTAGTCTGAAAAGACACTTCACTGGCAGATACGTATCATATATATCTTGGTCCAAACCTATAGAATGTATAATAAGCGTGAATGTTCATCTAATCTCCAGGCTTTGGGTAATAATAACATGGATGCAGGTTAGACTGTAACAAATGTGCCCCTCCGTGGGGGGGAGGGATGTTGCTAATGGGTGGAGGCTGTAAGGAGCAGAGATGGGGGCACAGGGGAATTCTCTTTATGTCTTGCTCACTTTTGCTGTAAACCTAAAACTGCTCTAAAAAGAGTTGATTTTAAAATCTGTGTTCACTCTAGCCTGGGAACCTCCATATGCCGTGGGTGTGGCCCTAAAAAGACAAAATAAATAAATGAATAAATAAAATGTATGTTCGGTATGTAGGTTAGACCGTTCTTTTGTTTGTTGCCTGGTTTTTGTGTCTCTTCTACGTCTGTGTATTGAGAGGGCCTGGAAGCAGCAACACCTCACGAGCAATGAGCACACCCAACACCCACATCTTGGCTTCTAAACACCATTTCCACTAAAAGGAACCAGGGACCCTTGCAGAGACGGCTGATTCCCAGGCTGAGGCAGAGAAAGACACAAAGTGTGCCTAGATCATCTTGTGCTGGAGACCAGGAAAGCATTCAAAGAAGAGTAGAGAAATGTCAAAAGGACATAGAAGCCAGCTTGAGAAAGCTCCTCCTGGCCAAACCGGAGACAATTTGAGCATCAAAATCATGAGAGTAAGATGTTGCTATAACCCATCAAATAAAATAGGAAGCTGGACCACCCCTGATGTGACCTCACAATCCCCAGAGGGTCCGAGGGGCTGCTGCTCTTCTGTCTCAGTTACCCCAAGGCAACATGAAAGAGACGAACCAAAAAAGTCAAAGGCTCTCCCACAGTCCACTCCCCCATCTACTTGCGGTGACTTCAAAATAGATCCACAAATGGCGATACTCTCATCCATCAAAGGTGGATGTCACCCTTCCCCTACTCTGCCCCCGAATCTTGGCTAGACTTCAAGAACTTGCTAATAATTGACAGAAGGGATGGTGCCCGACTCTTGTGTGCCTCTGCTTTGCCCATGAAATATGTTGAGACCTGAGCTGCTATGTAAGGAATTTGATTACTGTGGGGCTGCCATGTCAGGAAGAAGCTCAAGCTCTAGGAGGAGGCCACATCCAGGCACTGGAGTCGGCAATTCTAACCCTTTAGTCACTGGAGTCGGCAGTTCTAACCTCTGAGTCAGTGGAGTCCAGCCACCTAGGTTACACGTGGCCAACTCGCCTGCCAGCTGAATACCTGAGTGACCCGCAAGGAGCCAGAGAGTCTTCAGCTGAACCGTGCTGGAGCTCTGGACCCCCAGCATCTGTGGGTCATAATAAAACAGTAGTTTCAAGCCACTGAGTTTGGGGCCATTCGTTACAGGGAAACAGGAAGCAGCACACTATGGCAGAGCACCTCTTTGTCCCTGAGCGCGTCTCAACATTTTGTTGGTCCTCAGATCCAGATTTCTTTTTTTCTTCCAGTTTCTCCAAGGTTAAATCTGAGGAAGGGAACCAGCAGCTCATACTAGTTCATCACTTTATCATCTCGTGTGCGCCGCACTTGTCACCTGTGAGCCGAGGCTGGGTCGCTATTAATCTGCTGTAATCCCACAAGAGGCCACGTGAGGGCGTATTTCCCGGCTTTGGCCAGAGGCTACCTGCCGTTGGTGTCTATGCTTGGTTTCCTGGACTGCTTCACAAGGGTGGATCCAAATCCCCATCAGGCCTGAAGAAAGGCCTGGGGTTAAGAATTTCCTGAGGAAAAAGTTCCTCCACCCGGAGCCCAAGCCCTAAGGGACAAGTTTCCTAGGTGCGCCTGGGTGTATCAACCAGCTTTTTTTCCTGCCATGTTCCTCCACCGAGGATGTAGCTGTTCCAGGGACCAGGTTCGATGCCTCTGCTTCTCTTCACACGGGCTGGCCCAAGCCCAGCAGCTGTTAAAAGTACAAGGCCCGGGGAGTTCCCTTTGTGGCTCAGCCGTTAAGGAACCGGACTAGTATCCATGAGGATGAGGGTTCGATCCCTGGCCTTGCTCAGTGGGTTAAGGTTCTGGCACTGCCGTGAGCTGTGGTTGTAGGTGGCAGACATGGCTTGGATCCTGCGTGGCTGTGGCCAGCAGCTACAGCTCTGATCAGACCCCTAGCTTGGGAACTGCCATGGGTTTAGCCCTAAAAAGCAAAAAAAAAAAAAAAAACCCCAAGGCTCAGGGTCTCTGGTATCAGCAAATTCCACTGGGGCAACTGTGGTTTGATGCAAGTTCTGCAATTTGGGCCCAGATTTCCCATATTCTCTCAGGGCTCAGCTCTACATATAAAAGCAAGTTTTATTTATTTTTTAATTTTACGACTGCACCCCATGGCATATGAAAGTTCCCAGGCTGGGGATCAAACCCAGACCTCTGCACTGACCAGAGCCACTGCAATCGGATTTTTAACCCATTGTACTATGATGGGAACCCCTATTTTTTTTTTTAATTTACTCAAATTTTAATTATTATTATTTTTATTGGCTGCACCTGTGGCATATAAAAGTCCCCAGACCAGAGATCAAACCCATGAGTTCGAAGCAGTGACAAGTCTGGATCCTTAACCCACTGAGCCACCAGAGAATTCGGGGATGTCTTATTTGTAGCACACTGCAAAAACACCAGTCTCAGGGAGTTCCTGTCGTGGCTCAGTGGTTAACAAATCCGACTAGAAACCATGAGGTTGTGGGTTTGATCCCTGGCCTTGCTCAGTGGGTTAAGGATCCGGCATTGCCGTGAGCTGTGGTGTAGGTCACAGACGTGGTTCGGATAGATCAGTGGCTACAGCTCCAATTCGACCTCTAGCCTGGGAACCTCCATATGCCGTGGGAGCGGCCCTAGAAAAGGCAAAAAGACAAAAAAAAAAAAAAAAAAAAAAAAAAAAACCCACCACCCACCAGTCCCAGAGTCTCCTTCAAAAAACACATTCATTGGAGTTCCCGTCGTGGCGCAGTGGTTAACAAATACGACTAAGAACCATGAGGTTGAGGGTTTGACCCCTGCCCTTGCTCAGTGGGCTAACGATCCGGCGTTGCTGTGACCTGCGGTGTAGGTCGCAGACATGGCTCGGATCCTGCGTTGCTGTGGCTCTGGTGCAGGCCAGCAGCTACAGCTCTGATTAGACCCCTAGCCTGGGAACCTCCATATGCCGCGGGAGTGGCCCAAGAAATGGCAAAAAGACAAAAAAAAAACAAAAAAACAAAAAAAACCAAAAAAAAAACATTCATCTAACGGCATCATTCTCTGCTTACTGGCTGTTGAATAAAGACCAAGAATCTTCCTGTGGTTTAAAAGCTCAGCTTCCTCCAGTCCCTGCTGGTACAGCACTCACCACCCTCAACACCCCTATCTCTCTCCGCTCTAGGTGGAAAACAGAAGCTATCACACTCCTTAGTTATTAAACAGGCTGGGCCTTTGCAGATGCTGTTCCCTTTGCTTGCAACTCTTTTCCACCCTCCCGGTTTCACCTATTTACCCCTTCAGGGCTTGGCTCAGGCTCACTCATCACTTTCTCAGGGAATCCATGTGACCTCCCCTGAAACAAGGTCAGACAGGAGTTTCTGTTGTGGCACAGCAGAAAGGAATCCGACCAGCATTCATGAAGATGCAGGTTCAATCCCTGGTTCAGTCTCAGTGGGTTGGGGATCCGGGTGTTGCGATGAGCTGTGGTGTGGGTCGCAGAAGTGGCTGGGATCCTGTGTGGCTGTGGCTGTGGTGTAGGCTGGCCCTGCCGCTCTGAGACGACCCCTAGCCTGAGAACGTCCATATGGGTAGGTGCAGCTCTAAAAAGAAAAGGAAAAAAAAAAAAAAGTCAGTGACATTTCAGTTGCACACTCACAAAACTCCTGTCCTTTTTTCCCACATCTTTTTAGGGCCTCACCGGCGGCACATGGAAGTTCCCAGGCTAGGAGTCCAATCAGAGCTGCAGCTGCCGGCCTACACCACACCCACAGCAAGGCCAGATCCCCACTGAATCTGTGGCCTACACTGCAGCTCACGGCAATGCTGGATTCTTAACCCACTGAGTGGGACCAGGGATTGACCCTGAATCCTCATGGGTACTAGTGGGGTTCTTAGCCTGCGGAGCCACAACGTGAATGCCAAAATTCCTGTACTTCTCCAAGGCACGAATCATAGTGCCCGAAAAATGACAAAGTATAGATTACAACGATTAACTATCCATTTATTTAGGAGAACATTCCATTCATGTCTGTCTCCCCAGTGGACTGTTATCTCCGTGAGGGCCCGGCCTGGCTGCTGCACCCCCAATGCCCAGCACTGGACAAGCACAGAACAGGAGCTCAGTAAACATGTGGTGAAGTAACAAAATACAAATAAGTGCAGAACCAGGGCCAAAATATCTGGGCCCTGATTTCCCAGCTACGGCTTCACCTCTGTTAAGTGAAGGGTCCCTTTCTTGGGACTGACATTTTGGGCGAAATCACCAACGCACCCCCAGCTTAGATGGCAGACAAGAGGAACTAACCAAATGAAGAAATGCCTTCTGTGTTAAGGAGTCTGCCTAGAGCGCTCCTGCCCACTTCTCCATCCTGGGGGCTCGGCTTCAGCTTGGGACAAGAGAGGGGGGAGGGGACCAAGTGCAAATGGGACCAAGGGACTAGGGCAGGGAAGAGACAGAGCAGGTGGGAGAGAGAAGGAGCTGAGCCCGGGCCCTGCCCCACCAGAAATCCAGGTCCCTTCAACATCCAGGGAACAAACAAAATGCACGTAGTCCTTATTTGGAAAGCCGTGTCACACTCTACCCAATGTTCCAGGGAAGGTCTGATTTGGCCCCTAAGTGCCAGCTGGGGGCCACTCTCGGCCTGAAGAAGCAGGAGGAGGCCTGTCTTGTACTGGCAGCCTGGGCAGGAAGCACCATCTTGGCCTTGAGGGTGGAGCAGACAGATCAGCTTGGGCCTGGAGAGCTGGGAGGAGCACCTCCTAGGGTCAGGAGGGGGCATCACCCTGATGAAGAAACCATCAGGGGGGTCCCCAGAGCCCAGAATTAAATAAGCTGGTAGTTTAAATAGGATGAAAGAAGCAAAAAGGAGAACCAAACCTAAGGGTACAGCTGGACGCAGGGAACAAGATCAGGCCAAGGGGGTGGCGCTAAGCCCAAGGAGAAGGAGCCAGGAGAAGGCAGAGCAAGGACTCGAAGGAGACAGAATCTGGGCCAAGCCTGGGAGCAGAGAAAGGGCCCAGACTAGAGGGACAGAATTGCAGAAGTGGGGCTAAGACCAGAGAGCCGGAACCGGAGTTCTCATTGTGGCTCAGTGGTTAACGAATCAGACTAGGAACCATGAGGTTGTGGGTTCAATCCCTGGCCTCACTCAGTGGATTAAGGATCTGGTGTTGCCGTGAGCTGTGCTGTAGGTCGCAGATGAAGCTCGGGTCCCACGTTACTGTGGCTCTGGTGTAGGCTGGGGGCTACAGCTCGGATTCGACCCCTAGCCTGGGAACCTCCATACGCAGCAGGTGCGGCCCTAGAAAAGACAAAAAAAAAGGGGAGGGGGGCGGAACCAAGAGAGTAAAGGAAGACATCAAGGAATCTGTGCCAGATTCTGGAGCTCCTGTGGGAAGAAACAAGCAGGACCAGCCCCTGTGAACAAAAACCAAACTCCAAACTGAGAAAGGCAGAGGAAAAGAAAGGTGAGGCTCCGTGAGCCCCCAAGATGGAGACAGATCAGGGAGCGGCTATTTACCCAAGAGTTAGAGCCAAGCTTCAAACAAGAGACTGTGAACCCCGGAGTAGGGGCCAGGGTCGGGGCTAGGGCCCGGCGCGGCTGCACACCTCCCCCCACCCCATCCCTCTACACAAACACGGGAGAGCATTTTCCAGGGGGCAAGGTCAGCCCTGAGGGTGACAGCAAGTTGGGTGGGTGGCTACACAGGACACAGAGCGACATCCCAAAGGCCGCCAGGGCGCAGTCAGGCAGGAGAGTGGGTCATGGCTAGGCTCGCGGTCCCGGGTCTTGTTCAGGCTCGGTTCCCGGCACGCCGCGGATGTCGGGCAGCAAGCGGCAGCCGGCTACGATGTCCAGGCGCTCCGCCAGTGCGCAGAGGTCCCCCCGCGCCAGGCGCACGCTGTGGGCCGCCGCCAATCCCGCGGCCTGGGCAGCCGCCAGCCTACCGGCCAAGGCGGCCACATCACGGCCCGCACGACGGTACACGCCGCTCACCGCGGCCGCTACGTCGTGGTCCAGCCGCGCCTGGCTCTCGGCCAGCCGGAGCTGCAGCAGCGAAAGCGCAGGGGCGGGTGCCGGCGTCTCCTCCTCACCCCAGGTCTCCCCGGCCGTCTCCCGCTGCACCACGAGCGGAGGCAGGTCCCTCGGCGCGGCCTTCGGCTCCGGCTCCGTGTCGGAGTCGGTCTCCGCGGCCTCGCCAGCCACCCGCAGCCCCGTGGGGCGGCCACGCGTCGGGCCCGAGGGGCCCAGGTACAGCTCCTCCTCCTCCGAGGACGCAGAGAGCTCCGAGTCGGTCTCGGCCGCCTCCCCCGGCACCATCGTCTCAGGCCTCCGCAGCGGCCTCCGCCGACGACTCTGGGACGCCATGGAGCCGAGCTAGGGAGAAGACGCACGAAGGGACGATGTGAGAGGCGGGCGCCCCGCGGTGGTTAAAAGGTGCAGGTTCTGGATTCTCACCCCTCCACTCTTAGCAATTTGGGGCCATCTGCTTCCCTTGCTAGGGCCTCAGTTTCCTTTTCAGCAAACAGCGCTCACCGTCCCTAATGATGATGATGTGCGGCGGGGTGGTGGCTACTGGACCCCAGCCTCTTCAGCTGACTTAGGAAAAACTGAGGACCACCAGCTCGCTCAAGGCACGAGTTCCCACACTCCCAAACTAAGCTCTTTCGGATTTTGCCTCCTAGCAGAAGCCACACCCTCCGCACCGTCCTTCGCAAGTATACGGGCTCCTGAGCCGCGCAGGGACCAACGGCTGGGTCACAGACAGGAGGACAGTCCAGCTGGACTCTGGGGAGGGTGCACCAGTGGGGGCGGGGTGGGGAACGCTATCACCGAAGACCGTACCGGGTCACCGACGCTCCGAGCCTGCGGGATCCGCTACCCAGCTGAAGTGCGCTCTTTACCGAGAAAGGAGGAAGGCGGCAGCCCCAACCAATAGGAGGGCAGGTTTTGCAGGTGTTGACGGCCAATCACCTGGGCTTCTCGGCTACCAACTAGGAAGCTAGCCCCTCAAGACCAATTTTGAGGGCGTGTGCGACGAGCCACGTGAATAGGGGCACAACCAATAGGAAAGCGGCTGGGCTGGAGCTTCCGGGTTGTGGTGTGAGGCTAGTGGACAACTAGGGATTCTAAAAGGGAAGATGTCGCGTGTAACCAGTGACTCGGCCAATGGAAATGCTCGAGGGCCCAGAAACAGGGAAGAGACGGAGGGAAGGGCGGAGATGCCTGTCACGTGCGGCCAATGTAGGAAAAGCAAGCCCTCCCCCTAGTCTCCCAGGTTCACGCGCGCACCACGAGAGCCCAGGGAAGGAAGGCGGGGCTAGTCTGAAATACCAATGGAAGCGAGAGTAGGCGGGCTCGCGCTCAGACACAGGAGGCGGGGCTTCCCCAGCTGGGCCAATGAGAGCACGAGGCGCTGGGCGGTCCTTAGGCTCTAGAGGCCGGCACATGGCGGACGCGGCACTGTTCGAGTTTCTGCACACCGAGATGGTAGCAGAGCTGTGGGCGCACGACCCAGACCCCAGCCCCGGGGTGAGCGCCGGGCCCTGGGGGTGGGGAGAAGGGGAAAAGAGGCACGGGCCGAGGCAGGAAGGCCAGATCGAGGCCGCGGGCGGCGCAGGTCGAACTCCTGCCCGCACCTGCCTCGCTTAGGTGACCTCGGGCGACGGCTTCCTCCTCTGCAAAGCGGGGGTCGCAGCAGGGCCAGCCTCGCGGGTTACTGCTAGAACTGAACGAGACAGCTCGGAGTAAAGCCCTAAGCTCAAAGCCTGGCACAAAGTAAGCGGATAGTAATTAGAATAAGTATGATTACTAGCTATATACTGAGGACTTACTGCCTGCGTCCCTCACGCTGGCTGTGAAAGCCGATTATTCGATTTCTCTGTGCCTCATTCCCTGACTTGTAAAATGGGATCATAACAGCACCCAAGACCCAAAGTGAGGCATTCATTCATTCGACAAACTTACTGAACGCCTGCTGTATTCCAAGGACTATTTTCCTGTCCTCGCGAAGTTTACTCTTTAATAGAGAAGTCAAACAATAAATAAAAGTAGACCATGCCACCAGCTAGTGAGAAGTGCTGTAAGGAAAAGTTAAGTAGAATCGAGGAAAGAAAAGGGATGGATGGTGGATGGTGGAGGAAGGCCTTTTCTGAGGAATAGAAGGGGGAAGGGCATTTGGAAGGGGGCAGGAAGTCTTCCTCAAAGCTTAGGGTAAGAAGCGTGCTTGGCAGGAGTTCCCGTCGTGGCGCAGTGGTTAACGAATCCGACTAGGAACCATGAGGTTGTGGGTTCCATCCCTGCCCTTGCTCAGCGGGTTAACGATCCGGCGTTGCCATGAGCTGTGGTGTAGGGCACAGACGCGGGCCCGGGCCCGGGCCCGCATTACTGTGGCTCTGGCATAGGCTGGTGGCTGCAGCTCCGATTAGACCCCTATCCTGGGAACCTTCATATGCCACGGGAGCAGCCCAAGAAATGGCAAAAAGACAAAAAAAATTGCTTGGCAATTTGGAAGTTGATCCTTATAAAAAATAAACGCTCACGGAGTTCCTGCCATGGTCCCTTGGACTAAGAATCCTGTCAGGGTGGAGGTGGGGGTTTGATTCCCAGCCACACACAGTAGGGATAAAAGGATCCAGGGGCTAGGATTCAACTCTTGGCCCCAAAACTTCCGCATGCAAAACTTCCGCATGCTGCTCGTGTGGCCATAAACAATAAATAAATAAATGCTCTGACTTTAAAGCACTAAGTGCAACATCAACCCTCAATTATAAAATGTTTCCAAGAAGAAAGGGTGAGGGAGAGAGCAGGAACTTAGTAAGTGCGGGGGCTGTGCCCACTTTTTTCATTATTATTCCTTTTATGATCTCATCATGTACATGCAAGACACTTTTATTGGCCTAGGTCTTCTTCCCCATTCGGGAGCCCTAACAAGGGTGCTGCTTGTTATCATCTCAACAGGGTTTTTTTTTGAGTTCATTCATTCAATGAACTGTAAAACCTGCAAGGTGCCAGACCCTGCCCTAGGCTCTGGGGATTACTCAGCAAATTGTGCAAAACCCTTGCCCTCCTGGAGCTTACACTGTAGTGAGGGAGACAAGTAAGTGAACAGATTTTGCACATTGAGGAAAATGCTGTGAAAAAGATAAAGCAGAGGAGGGGGAGTGACTGGCCTGGGGGCTGGGGGGAGGGTGCAGGGTCTCAGCACCCCATCCGTCCCAGCTTTCAAACCCGAAATCCAGGAGTCCCCAACCTCTGCTTCTACTCCCTTGCCTCCAACCATCTGCCAAGCCCGGCCTGTTCTGCTGTCTAAATGTCTCCATCTGTCCCCTCCCTGCCCCACACCAGTCTCCTCCCTCATCTCCCAGCGTATTCCACCTGTCACCTCGTCACTGCCCTGACACCTCTAAATCCTCCTGGTCTTGGCTCAAATGCCCCTCCCCCAGGAAAGCCTTCCCTGAGGGCCCCCCCCCCCCCGCCCCGTGGAAGTAGGTATCCTTGTTCTGTTCGCACAGCCCCCTCCCCATATCGCATTGAATAGGGAGCTGAATGATGTCTCCGCACAGTCCTTTGATTCTCAGCTGCCTCCTCTGCCAGGCTGCAGGCCATGTGGCAGGCAGCAGGTCCTCAGTGTGGATGTGGGGAGGAAGGGCGCACAGCCCCTGTGCCCTGGAGGAGGGTGGCAGGGACGGGGATTTATTCAGTACTGTGACTGGTAATAGCCCCACCACCTGCCCTCCTGGGCCTCACACTCCCGGATTTCATTCGATCCTCCCAACAACCCACAGAGGTCAGCGCCATCCTCCTCGCTTTGTAGATGAGGAGATGGAGGCATTGATGGATGGAGTCCTCACTGTCAAGTTGCAGAGTCAGGAATGTAACCAGACCTCCCACTTCCAGAGCCTGGGCTATAAACTCTCGCTTGTCTTAGCACATCTTCCTCCGGGAGGAGTGTCATGGGTTTCTGTGCCCAAGCAGGAATGGGGAACACGCGGCTACTGAGGTTTGCGCAGCACAGGGTTTTCAGAGCACGAGTGTGCCTGGGACCCTCAGCCTGGCAGTCCCCCCGTGCCAGGGTCCCACGCCAGAGATTCCCATGGAGCTGGCCTGGCCGGGGGCGGGGGGGTTATGCTGGGCATTGGGCCTTCCGGCTTCTGGGTGGTCCCTGCACGTAGCCAGAGTGATGACTGTCGCCGTCTCCCCAGGTTCCCTCAAGCCAGGGAGCCCCATCTCTCAGAGGCACATCGTGGGAAGCTGCTGTTTTCCCACAGTCTCTTCTCTGCTGCCCCTGCCCCTGCCCCTGCCCCCGGCCTAGTCCAGCAAGCATTCTGTCTGAACCACCAGCAGGCCTCCTGTTTCTTGGACACTGATCGTGTCTCCAGCCCAGCATTTTATCTGATTTCATCCTCAGAACAGCCCTCTGATGTGGACATTATCATCCCATTTTACAGAGGAAGGCGGGCTTTCCCACGCCACCCAGTCCCCCAGCAGAGACAGAATCAGGACTCGGGCATCCGCTCCGGAGCTGCTCCGGAGCTCCTCGGTGGCGTCAGGCCTGCCCCTCCCACCAGCCCCAGAGCTCCTTGAGGACAGGGCCCAGGGGGTTGGGGGGGGTGCTGGCTCGACGCTGTCCCCACAAGCTCAGGCGCCCAGGAGCCACAGTCCTCCTTTAGGGCTTTCTGATTGCCCGGTCCTGCCTGGTTACCTCTGGACGGTTACAGGTTGTAGGGAAGCCTGGCTGGAGGAACCGGGAGTTCAAAGGGCCTTTGTTATCAAAGCAGGAGAAGTTCCAGGAGGAGGAGGAAGCTGTGGTTTCTCCACCTCAGCACCTTCGAAGATAAGGGGAGCCTGTGGGCAAAGGAGTGAACTCCTCTGTGTGCCTAATGAGCTGTCATCCACTGGCTGTTGGCCCAGGAGCAGCCGTGCTGCCACGTCCAGCGAGCGCCCAGGCCAGCCCTTTGTCCCAGGAGGGCCTGCGGTGGGTGTAGCAGCCATCAGATACGGCCCTTGTCCTCCGGCAAGAACCTGGGAAGCCAACTGGTTCCTGGCAGAGAGGACAGGACGGGGGCAAGTGCCTCTGAGGCTGCGGAGCCACTGGTGGGGTCTCCGTGCGGGAACTGGGGCTCTGTCCTGAGAGCCAAGGGACCCGTAGAAGGTTTAAACTGAAGTGAGCCAGGTTCAGGTTTACTCTTTAGAAAGACCTCCCTAGCCACGTGGGTGAGAAGTGGATGGAGACTGGGTGGGAACAAGCGCCGCCGCCGCTGCCGCTGGAGCCCGGAGCCTGGAGCAGAGGCTGGGGACAGATACAGGGGTCGGGGGAGGAGGGACAGGGCGAGCTCTGAGAGGGTCCGGGGAGAAGGCGGAGTTTGGCATCGTTTGGGTGGATGGTGGGGAGAGAGGCCAGGGTGACGAGGTGGGGGGTGCTGGCTTTTCCCCTCTCACTCAGTCACTCAACACACTTCTCTTGAGTCTCGCACCTCGGGGGAAGCAGGAAGTATTCCCTCCTCCCTGTGTTTTCATGAGGGCAGGTTAAGGCAGGAACCAGGGCTGCTCCTTCCTAGTGTCTGCACAAACCACCCTCCCCGCCCCAGGCCTGGCACAGAGTGGCTCCGCAGGTGGGGGCCGAACCGCACAAACCGTGGGGGGCAAGGCAGGCCGGGCACTGCAGGCCAGGACGGGAAGGGGGCACGGTTGGCTCTGCTCGTTTTCCGCTCATCCCCATGGGAGCTCTGCGGCCCTTCAGCCTGAACACCTGAGCCAGCCTTTAGCTGCGCTCCTTTGCCTCCTGCGTCGCATCCAGCTTCCCGTCCTGGGCGCGTAGAATTCCAGACATTCGGGATCTCGTCCAGGTGTCAGCCTTTTCTCATTGTTTTTTCTAATTTGTGGTTTTTTCCCTCAACAATCTGTGGGGTTTAATCCACCTTCCAGACCTGTCTTTTTCTCGGCTCCCTTGTGAACAAACGTTTCTTTTGGCTCCCACGTTTTTCATTTCCGAGAACTCGTCCTGTCCCAGCATCCCTTCCCTCGGGCGCCGGTGCTCCTGAGTGGGTACCCTTCGTGCCCACGCCGATGAGCCTTCCCCCAGGGGGTCCCCCTCCCTGTTTCTCCTATGATCCCGTTTCCTCCCAGTGGGGCCAAGGCAGGCGTGGGGAGACTAGAAACACACCGGCTCTGGGCCAGGCTCCAGGCTCCGGAGGCACAGATGGATGGGAGAGCCCTGCCTCACCCTCCGTAGAAGGATGAACCCCTAGCATCTGGAGAGAGATTCGCAAGGACCAGGGTGTGAATGCTGCCAAGTCCCGGGAAGTGGCTTCTGCCGCCTTCCTCCTCCACCCTCTGCCCTGTCACCCTGTCACCCCCTGCCCTTCCCTCCCTGCCGCCCCTCCTCCTTCCTGCTCGCCTCATCCCCATCTCCCAGCCGTCCCAAGTCTTTGCCATTCAGCAGATACTTAGCTGGCCCCTGCTGAGGGCTGGGGACTGTAGGGCCACCAGCAACAGCACTGCAGAGCGACACAGCCGCAGCGGCCTCCAGCGCCGGGGACGTGGAGGCGCAGGACCACTAGGTTGCTTGCTCCAGGGTCGTGTGTCCAGCCGGCACCAGGGCCAGAATTCAGACTCGGGCAGTGTAAAGCTCACCCGAGGGAAGCCCCCCCGCCCCAGCCCCCTGGCCGGGCTGAGGACCCTGCTGGCTCTCTGGCACTGGCCCGGGGTACCTTCCCTCCCCAGCCCCTCCTGGCTTAACTCTACCTGCTTCCTCAGAGGCGTGCGCCCTGGCTGCACAGCCTCCATCCTTCTTGGCAGCCACCCGAGATGGCCACGAAATCAGCAGGGGCACCACCCGTTCCCCCCACCCCCCAGCCTCTCCCCCGCAACGCCAGCCCCACCGGGACAGGGACTGTGTGTTTCCTCAACCGCGCTGCACATCAGGAACCTTTGGGCAGCACTTGTCGTCACACGGGGAAAAGGCATCCTCTTCAGCCTGCTCTCTGGGGCCCCCTCCCCACCACGACCCCACCTCAGGGCCTAAGCCACGTTCTCAGGCTTTCCCTAGCCCCTCTCCTGCACACCTGGGGGGGCGCCCTCAGCCCTCCCCCGAGGTTGCCATCCCCGGGGCACCTGTCACCCCCACTAGGCACGGTTAGGCAAGCTCCTGGAGGCCATGAATGGGGGGTCTCGGGGTCCCCCCTGTCCCCTGGGAAACCCTCCGGACACAGATGCACTCTCCGGCAGAGCCTGGCCCGCCAGGAGCTGCCCCCTAGGAGGAAGGCAACACAGCAAGGGCAGAGAAGGCTGGCCGAGGGCTGGGCAGCACTCCGGGTGCTGGGCTCCGTCAGCCCACAGGACCGAGTCCTCCTTTGTGGGGTTTCCCTTCCAGCCCAGAGCTGCTTCCCCCATCAGCCAAGGCCTCCTCATGCAAAGCTGACAGATGCAGAGCCGGTGACAATGATGGTAATGCTTCCTGGGCCCAGCCCGGTGCGCCTGGCTTGTATTCACCAACTCCCTTAACGGTCCTCATTTTACACGCGAGGCACCTGAGGCACAGGCGGGACTCTGCCCCAGTCCCGCAGCTCGCACGGGTGGGGGGCTGATCTGACTCCTGACCCCGAACCCAGCCGCCAGGCCCGTGGCCCCCTTTGCATCTCGCGCCCCGGGCTCAGCTCCCACACATCACTCATTAGTCACTGGCCCTCCCTGAGAGGCGGCCCTGCTGTGCCTGCGGGAACCGGAGAGCCAGTGTCATCCAGCAGGAAACTGTCCTCCCCCAGGCCCGGTTCCTGCAGGAGGAGCACGGAATGGTGGGCCAGGGCCTGAGTGTCGCGCAGCCTAACTGCAGAGAGGGACCCCTTGCTCTGAAAGGCAGGCCACCTCTGCTCAGGCTTCCCTGCTCCCAGCACACCCCCAGGCAGGCCTCAGCTCCCGCCACCTCATGAGGACAGAGAGCCATGGGGGTCACCCTGGATGCTCACCCCTCTGCCACCCACGCTCAGGATTTTTTTGGTTTTGTTTTTTTCTTTTTAGGGCCTGCAGCACATGGAGGTTCCCAGGCTAGGGATCAAATCAGAGCTGTAGCCACAGCAACGTGGGATCTGAGCTGCTTCTACGACCTACACCACAGCTCTGGCAATGCAGGATCCTTAACCTATTGAGTGAGGCCAGGGATCGAACCCACATCCTCATAGATACTAGCTGGGTTCTTAACCCGCTGAGCCACAACAGGAACTCCCCTCTGGGAGGTTTTACCTAACCCCTCTGCACCCTGGTCTCCAGGTGTGAAATACAGCCTACCTTACAGGGTTGTTAAAGTTTGTGGGTTTTTTTTTTTTTTTTCCTGTCTTTTTGCCATTTCTTGGGCTGCCCGCAAGGCATATGGAGGTTCCCAGGATAAGGGGTCCCGGCCTACGCCAGAGCCACAGCAACGTGGATCCGAGCTGCGTCTCCAACCTACACCACAGCTCAGGGCAACGCCGGATCCTTAAGCCACTGAGCAAGGCCAGGGATCAAACCTCAAACCTCATGGTTCCTAGTCGGATTCGTTAACCACTGAGCCACGATGGGAACTCCCGGGGTTGTTAAAATTAAACAAGGGGATTTGTACCAGGCGCCTGGCACAGCGTACACTCACTGTCCGTTCAGCATCTGTCTCTTGTGCACCTCCAGTGGGCCAGGCCCCGTACTGGCCACCACAGGCTGTCCTGGTATTTCTGATGTCCCTGGTGCAGGCCCCCCTCCGTCGGCTCTCTCCAGGTCACACAGATTGAAAACAGGTCACTCCTCCTCCAGCTATGCCATCCGCGCGCCCGGGCATGTGCAGACACCAAGTGCAGCCCTCCCGCTGCCCCTGTCCCTGTGCTGCAGCCTCTCCACCGTGGGGACCTGGCCTGCCCTCCAGAAGGCCACTTGACCACCACTGCCTTCCCGAGCAACCAAGGGAGCACTCCCCTCCACTGAGCCCCTGCATGTCCCTTCCAGAATTTTTTTTTTCTTTTTTTTTTTTTTTTTTTTGTCTTTTTAGGGCTGCACCTCGGCATATGGAGGTTCCCGGACTAGGGGTCTAATTAGAGCTACAGCTGCCGGCCTACACCACAGTCACAGCAACGCGGGCATCCGAGCCGTGTCTGCAACCTACACCATAGCTCACAGCAATGCCAGATCCTTAACCCACTGAGCGAGGCCAGGGATTGAACCCACAACCTTATGGTTCCTATTCGGATTCGTTAACCACTGCGCCACGATGGGAACTCCCCTCCCAGAATATTTTAAGGCTTGATGATCACAACTGACTTTCACAGCTTCCTGCTGGCCAGGTCCCATGTGAGCCCCTGGGCAAGTCACCTTGGGCTTCCGGGACCATCACAGTGCTCCCCCAGACGGGTTGTAAGGGTGGACACTGCAAGTGCAAACAGGAAGCGTTGGGTGTCCTCAGGGCCGCAGCTGAACCAGAGCAGACCGCATTTCTCCTGGATCGAGGGGGAGCGGGTCCTGAGGGCTGGTGGGGGCCGTGGAGGTGTGTGAGGGAGTTGAGGAGTCATGGGGTGGAAGGACAAAGCCAGCCTGTCCGGCGGGCCCTGCAGGAAGACCCTCCCCACCCCTGCCCTGGCGGGGATAGCGGGTCCCCTGGCCTCTGCTACACCGGGTGGCTCCCGGTTGGAGGTGGCCGAGGGCCCCTGAGCCTCTCTTCCTCCACCTTCTAGGGACAGAAGATGAGCCTGTCGGTCCTGGAGGGCATGGGCTTCCGCGTGGGCCAGGCCCTGGGCGAGAGGTGAGAGGTGGTTAGGGCCTGAGGTTGGGCCCCTTCCTGGGCGCACCTGGCGGGCGGGCAGAGTGCGTTGCTCCGCACAGGAACAAGCCTGGCTCTCTCCCTCTTCCTCACCCGGGGCCCCCCAACCCAGCCCCGGCCCACTGTGTCTGCTGCCACCCCCCAGGTTGCCCCGGGAGACGCTGGCCTTCAGGGAGGAGCTGGATGTCCTCAAGTTCCTGTGCAAAGACCTGTGGGTGGCCGTGTTCCAAAAGCAGATAGACAGCCTCCGCACCAACCACCAGGTGACAGCCAGGGGATGGAGCCCAGAAGAGCGGGGCGGGGACCCCCATGAGGGGAAGCGGCGGCAACCCCCCCGCCCCGGACCTGCCCAGGCTGGGAGGCAGGCGCCTGGGTTTCCCACGGCAGCCACCGCCCCCTGGGCACCTCTGCACAGTACTCCCTCCGAGGGAAGGCAGGAGGCTGTGGTGGGCGTGGCAGCTATTTCCAGGCTCCCAGGATGAGACCCCCTGGGGCTTGCGGCATCCGGCCTCGGCCTGACAGCCTCGGCCTGACACAGCTTGTCTCGATCTGGTCTGAGCTCCCATTAGGCGCCCACGCCGTGCCTGTGCCCGTTCCCCAGCTGAGCTGGCCGCTCCCCGGGCCTGGGCTGCAGCCACCCACCCGGGAAGTAGCACGACCAGCGGGGGCGGACACTGGGCCCGGCTGGAAAGGTCCTTGTGCCGCTTTAAAGGACAGGCCGGGACTGCAGTGGCTTTGAGGGAAGGGTCCTTCCAGACCTCAGTGCAGCAGGGCTGGGGCACTGGGCCCTTGCTTCCTCTCCCCCCACCAAAGGCACAGGCGCCACCCCAGCCCTCACGGGCTCCTTCTCCGTCCCCAGGGGACCTACGTGCTACAGGACAACAGCTTCCCCCTCCTTGTCCGGATGGCCTCAGGCCTGCAGTACCTAGAGGAGGCACCTAAGGTACAGGTGTGGGGGTGGGTGCCAGGGCCCCAGCCCCGGGCAGCCTCTCCCCGCAGTGGCCCCCCGTGGCCTGGCTGCTGGCCTGCCCTCTCTTCCCTTGGTGACCTGTGTCCCCTTGCCCCCAGTTCCTGGCCTTCACCTGCGGCCTCCTCCGTGGCACCCTCAGCACCCTGGGCATCAAGAGCCTGGTGACCGCCTCCGTGGCAGCCCTGCCTGCCTGTGAGTTGTAGGGGGGGGTGGGGTGGGGGTTCCCAACCCTTGAGTGTGGCCAGGGGCCCCCTACTCCTGGGGCCGGGCCACCCAGCCCCATTTCACAGCGGGGAGTCTTCGGCCCAGAGAGGGTGAGTCACAAGCCCAGGCCACACAGCTGGTGCCGCCCATCCACGCCCCTGCCCCCGCCGTCCCCCAGCCCGGAGGAGAGAACTGTCAACGAAAACCTGTTAGTGGTTTGGAACGTTCTTCCCAGCACGGGAACCCAGGTGACATGACGGAGGTCACCCTGGTTGGCACTGTGATAACGGACTCCAGAGGCAGCCAGGCGCCCGGAACCTGTGGCCCATGTGACGGGGCAGCCCCCGGGGCCCCCACAGGGCCCTCTGTCAGACAAGCCGAGGCCCCATCCTTAGCCAGAGGCGGCCTGCAGCTGACTCTCCAGCCCCCTCTTTCCCTCTGCTGGTCCCCAGGTACACTCATCGCGGGGGACCTAGGGCCTGAGTGGGCCAGGTCTGAGCAATACATGCCATGGACGCCTGTGCCAGGCCCCACCCTGGCGACCTACATGCTTGGCCTTGGTGCCCCCAGTCACCCACACAGCCCTGGGATGCAGGCCAGGTGGGAGGGAGCATCACCCCCTTAGACCAGCGAGGAAACAGGCTGTGGGTGCAGAGCAGGGCTGAGCACCTCTGAGCTGCTCGGGTGCTGCCCGGCCCCTCCGACTCCAGCCTCACGCTAAAGCCAGATCTTCTCTTCCAGGTAAGTTCCAGGTGGTGATCCAGAAAGCCTGAGGAGCCCCAGGCCCCACACCCCGCTGAGCCTCACCCCACCCGGACCCCGGCCGATGCCTGTGGTGAGGGCCAGAGGGCCGGTGCTGGGGAGATGGGGGTCCCACCGCTTCAGGGCATCACAGGTGCTGAACAAACGGGTGTTGCAGGGAGGTGGGGCATCCCAAGGCAAGAGGGTCCCCGTCACAGTGGGGGCAGGTGTGGAGGGCTGCCCGCATCAGACACGTCCCAATAAAGATTCTGTACGTGGAACTAGATTCATGGAAGATGGGGGGGTCATGCTCAGTGCCAGTGGGGGCGGGGAGGGCATTGGCAAAGCGACCGTGTCACAGGTACTGTGGGGGAGGCAGAGCACCCCGTGTGGCTCCCCAGCCCTCATTTCCTCCCCTCCTGGGTCCCCCTGCGCCCCAGCCTCTGCCCCAGCCCTGAGGCTTGCCGCCTCCGGCCCCGCACACCTGGCAGGGGAGGGCGGCCCCTGGCGCCGACAGCCTCTCCAGCATCAACAAGTCCAGGGCTGCTCTCTGCCCAGCAGGGGCCACGGAAGGGACCTCTCCCTGGGTGCAGGGCCAGGGGCCCCCGGAGCGCTCGCAGGGCTGGGCTGGGCTAGGGGCTGCCAGGACCGAGGATGGATGGAAGCGGGGTGCGTCACTCTCAGCCCCCCCCCCAACTCCCCAACACACACATGCTCCAATACACACTTCACGTGCCTGGCAGACACAGCATCATACCCAGAACAGCGGCCTGGGTGACGGGTCCCTGAGGAGCTCAGCCTCTGCGCGCTCGCCCATCCCCGGCCCCCACCTCCCTGTTCACATTCATAGCATCTGGGGCCCTCCTAGAGCTGGACTGTGCCGGGCTCTGCCACCTGCTGCCTGATGTGGGTAAGTACCCCTGTCTCAGAGCTGAAAACCCAGGCTGGGGTAAACCCCAATGGGAGGAAGGAGGGTCTCCTAGCTTAAAACACCCCCAGCAGGAGCTCCCACTGTGGCGCAGCAGGATTGGTGGGGTCTTGGGCGCTCTGGGGCACAGGTTCAATCCCTGGCCCGGCACCGTGGCTTCGGGATCTGGCGTTGCCACAGCTGTGGCTTAGGTTGTGGCTGCAGCAGATCTGATCCCTAGCCCGGGAACTCCGTATACCCTGCGGCAGCCAAAAAAAAAAACCCTACCAAACAACAGTGACAACAAAACACCCCCAGCAGGGGCGGGAGGTTCCCCTGCCTCCACAGGGACCAGCACAGACACCCCAGCCAGCCCTTCTCTGGCGCACACAGCTGAGCACCACAGCCCCTGGCCTGTCTCCACGCCTTTGCACATGCTGTTCCCTTCCTGGGCTGCCCCACCCCTGGCCCACTCCCCAAACTCCTGCTCCTTCTTTCGTGTCCAGCAGCCACCTGGCCCCTGCTGAGCACCCTGTCCCTGGAGCGGTTACTCTGGTCCAGTGCCCGCACCCCTGGGTGGGCCTCTCGGCAGCCTCGTCCTGCCGCGCCACTGGGTTTAGGAGTTTACCTCCCGCCAGTCTTCCTCTTGGGTCCCTCTGGGTCCCTCTGGGTCCCTCGGCTGGGTGCTGGCACTGTCCAGCACAGAGCCTGCAGCTAAACTGTCCTGTGGCGGGGGGGGGGGGCCCAGGAGATTGGGGGACTGGCTCAGTCCTGCCTTCAAGAAACCCAGGGAGGAGTTCCCGTTGAGGGGCAGTGGAAACGAATCCACCTAAGAACCATGAGGATGAGGGTTCGATCCCTGGCCTCACTCAGTGGGTTAAGGTCCGGTGTTGCCAGGGGCTGTGGTGTAGGTCACAGAAGCGGCTCAGATCCAGTGTTGCTATGGCTGTGGTGTAGGCCGGCAGCTGTAGCTCTGATTGGACTCCTAGCGTGGGAGCCTCCGTATGCCTCAGGTGCGGCCCTGAAAAGACAAAAAGACAAAAAAAAAAGCAGCCCAGGGAGGGAGATTCCCCCCTCTCAGACACCTGCTGGGCCCCCCTGATGGGGCTGGGGCACTGGAAGGGGGCAGAGTCCTGAATTGGTGGAGGACAGAGAGGAAGAAGCTGCTTGAAGGCCTGGAGGCAGGAGAGTCGCCCCGGGGAGGGAGGGGCCGTGTCTGCTCTCAGGGGAGCCCTGCAGGCCGGTCAGTTCCCTCTTCCCTCTTCCGGGCGCTGTTTTGTGGGTGTCTCCTCCACCTCTGGGGGCCTCCTGCCAGCAGCGACCGCAGGGAGACAGGACTCTGGGGGGGCGGGGGGCATGGTATCTAAGGCGCCTCCTGCCAGCCCCACCCCGCTCCTGCCTCAACTGGAATGTGTGCAAGGCGCCTCCACCTACCCAGCAGGAGGGAGCAGAGCCCAGTGTGCGTGCAGCTGAAACCCTGAACCACTGCCCGCAGTGCCCGGCTCTGCCTCCCTGAGACCGGGGGCAAGGACTCCGTGGGTCCAGGCCTCTGTGTCCCCATCACTCCCGCCCCACTGGGGCAGGGGCAAGAGGAAGGGGTTATGGTAGAAAAGCATGTATGCTACGTGTGGCTTCTGGTGAGCCTGGTACGTGCACACGTCGTCAGCATTTTATGCGAAGCATTTGGAGCAGCTGGTAAATGGGCTGGTTGGTGCCCGGCGAGCGTGAGCTGCCGGTGTTGCTGTGTGCCGGGCCCTGGGCTCCGTGGACTCCTCCTGACAACCACGAGAGGCGGCCACGGCCACCGGCCCACTCAGCAATGAGGAAGCCGAGGCTCAGAGAGGTGAAGTCACCTGCCCAAGGTCACACAGCTGGGCCCTGGAGGAACTGGCCTCTGAACATGGGATTGCATCCTCTGCGGGCCCGGACTCCCTGAGGCTCCGTCCCGGCTTCCTTCCCTCCCAGGGCACAAGTGCCCAGGCCCTGTAGGCCCTGTAGGCCCTCCGGCGGGTCCTGCCCCAGGCAGCACCGAGGTGTGCCGTCTTGGTCCCTTACCTGGGGTACCGAGCAGGGAAGCCCCCCCCCCCCGGTCCTTGAGAGCAGAGCGCACAGGACAGGGCGGGCATCCTGGGGAAGGGGCGGGGACAAGGCGGGCAAACCGGTCGGGTGGCTGGGCTCCCAGATCCAGGGCCTCTCAGCAGTTGGGCCTGTGCTGACGCTGCCTGGCGGTGGGGCTGGCACAGCAGGTCAGCGGCGGCGGCAGCGGGGCAGGGAGCTGGGGCGGCAAGGCTGCTATCAGGTACAGGGGACCCCAGGCTAGGGGGATGGGCAGCGGGCAGGGGCCACACCCCTGGCCCCCAACCCTCTCTGACCCCGACTCCATTCCCACCCCCAATTCCTCTGGCCCTCGGCTTCCCCCGTCCCTGCCTCCAAACAGCATCCTTCCCCCCCTTCTGCTCTGGGCTCTTCACATTTGAAACCCAGTGCACCCCAGCTTATCCCCAGTTTGTGAGCCTCTCCCCAGATTGGACCATGCTGACTTCACCTGTTCCCCTCGAGTCCCCCACCCTCCAACCACTCACGGTCCCCAGGGTCCCAGCCCTGAAATTTCAGCAGCTCGGTGGCTCACTGACCCCCACCTCTCACCGCACGGGTTTCAAGTTCCTTCAAAAGGCACCAGCCTTCATCTCTCACCTCCCTCAGCAGTGCGCACCCCCAGAGCCCAGTGCCCCTCTGACTTTCCTCGGCTCCCAGCCCACGTCCACTCGGCACCCCGCTGTCCTCTCTGAAACTCCCAAAAGCTCCCAAACACCCAACCCTTGGAAATCTCACCCACCCCAAATTACCCCCTAACACCCCCTAACCGTTCCCTGTGCTCCTGCCTCGGGCCATCCCTCCCTGTCCTGCCCTCTCACTGTTACTCTGAAGGGCACCTCTGCCCTACGTGGGTGACCCAGGACCCTAAAATTGGGGGTGGGGTCTCATCCATCCCAGGGCCCTGGGAGCCGTCCCCTGGGTGGGATCTTACCGCTGGTATCCAAGGGGCTGGGTGCTGAGCCCGGCCTCTCCCTCTTCCCCCTCTCCAAGCAGGCCCCCGGCCACCATGCACAAGCACTGCACCGTCCACTTCTCCAAGGGCGCCCTGCCCCTCCGGACCCCTGCCGAGGCCTATTTCTTGGACCCAGAGTTGGGGCACCAAAAAGGTAGGGGTGCAGTGTGGGGGAGAAGAAAGACCTGTCGTGGATGGGCAAGCCGGAGAGAGAAGCTCCCAGCGCTTACTAGAGAGCCATCTGCATAAGGGACCCTGAGCGAATGTGGGAGCCCAGGCTGGGGGTGCCTGCAGGGGAGGCCCACCTGGCCTGCCCCTTCCCTAGCGTGGGAAGAATTCCCTCCCCAAATCGCCAGGCCTGGGGGGCGGGGAAGCAGCACGGTGGGGGGTAGGAGAGCCAGCCCCGACCCCACACTGAGTGTGGATGGACCAGGCGGCATCCAGCCTGCCGTGGTGACCTGGTGACCGCAGGTGCTCCTGCTTGGGGGTGGCGATGGGACAGTTACCTCCCATTAGGGCTGATCCAGCCTCCTTGGGGCCTGCACCTCCCAGGGCAGCCCCGCTTTCCACCAGCCTGGTCTGAGCCGAGGTGCGAGGCTCACCCCTCTCCCCAGTCGCCACCCTGCCCCCTTTCCCCTCCCATCCCTTCAGCCTCCTCTGGGCCAACCAGTTCAGCTCCCAGTGGCTTCTTCTCAGTCCCCCTCCCCCACCAGGAGACACCCCAGGGACTGAGGAATTTAGGGTAGCAGGGACTCCGCAGCGTCACCCCCCAGCCCCTCCCCTGGGAGAGCACAGGGCACGGCCTGGCCCACACCCCCTCCTCATTTTCTCTGGCTTCTCCCAACCTCCACCTCAACACCCGACCTGGTTCCTGCCAGGGCCCCTCCGGGGTCAGGGACCCAGGCCCGGTCACCCCCTACTTCCTTCCTTCCAGGATGCTGTCGCCAGTGGTGCCATGACCCAGCGGCACCTCAAGCCCACAGGCCCTGTCGGCCGTCCCCCCAGGTGTGCTGGCAGCTGGCCTACCACGGCCACCAAGGGGGTGGCGGTGTCTGTCGCCGGGGCCCCCAGGCCCCCATCCTGCAGCAACAGCAGCAGCAGCAGCCCCAGCCCCCACCTCCCAGACCCCTGCGGCAGCGGCTCTGCCCTACTCTGGGAGCACAGAGGGGGCCATCTCCAGCCACCACTGCCCCCAGGCAACTGGCCAGCGCCCTCCAGCCGCCCCCCGCACCCACCACCTCACCCACAGCAGCACCCGCCATGGCCAGAAGCAACCCAGCCCTGCCCTCCGCAGTCGGCATCCTCCTGGAGCCCAGCAGGCCCACGGAAGCCCGGCCCCTGCCCACCCCTTCAGCCTGCGGCTCCTTCACCTCCTACAACTCCGGTGCTCACCCAGCCTTCCCTTCCCAGGGCTCTGTTCCTGCCGCCTCGCTTCCTGCCTGGGCCTGGGGCCTGCCCTCCTCACCCCTCACCCTGGTCCCTGACCTTGGGCCTCAGGGCAGCCACCTCGGCTTCACCTGTCACGATCCAAGGCTTCCAGGCCAGGCCTGTCCGAGGTGCCTCTGTCCCAGGCTGGCCCACTTCTCTCCCTCTGCTGACACCCTCGCTCTGCCTTCTCTCTTCCTGGCCCCCACCTCCGGGGCAGGGGGCTGATGAGCACCGGCTTGCTGGCCAGCTCTGGCGTGGGGGAGACAGGTCAAGGGAGCAGGTGCAGCGAGAGGGAGGGGCTGGGGGATGGAGGGAGCACATGCGCGCCCCCTCATTCATTCTGTGACTCGGTACCGGATGCAGTGCAGGGCCGGCTCTGTTCTGGGGGTGCCACAGCGAGCGGGGCAGGTAGAGACCGCTGCACTCACAGAGCTCACATTCTATTGGCTGTGAGGGCGGGGATACAGGGAACTCGATAAATCAGGTTCAACAGTGTGCCCCCAGGTGATGATGGGGCTGGCAAAGAATCAAGCAGGGCGCATCGGGGGTTGCAAAGGAAACAGGGCCATCAGGCGACATGTGAGCAAAGATGAGGCTGTGCTCTCAAGTACGGGGCAGCAGGATCAGCAAAGGCAAAGACTCCGAGGTGGCCTGTTCAAGGGACAGCAAGGAGGTCTGGGTGGCTGGAGCCGCGGAAGGGAGGAGGAGAGGGTCAGACAGGGTCCAAGAGGGCAGAGGGCAGCCAGATCCCGGGAGCCTCATGGCCAAGGTGAGGGCCTGACCGTCTCCCCCCTGGGGAGGTGGGAGCCACGAGGGACAAGATGACTCAGGATCTGACTGTAGGAGGCAGGGTGGGAAGCAGAAGTCCAGGCCAGAGGTGCTGGCAGCCTGACCAGGGAGGTGGCAGAGGACTTGGGGACACGTGCTGGTTTCTAGGTCTGGTTTGAAATTAGAGCAACAGGAGTTCTGGTCATGGCGCAATGGCAAGGAATCCGACAAGGAACCATGAGGTTACGGGTTCGATCCTTGGCCTTGCCCAGTGGGTTAAGGATCCGGAGTTGCCATGAGCTGTGGTGCAGGTCTCAGACGCAGCTCAGATCCTGCGTTGCTGTGGCTGTGGTGTAGGCCAGCAGCTAGAGCTCTGATCCGACCCCTAGCCTGGGAACCTCCATATGCTGAGGGTACGGCCCTAAAAAAAAAAAAAAAAAAGAAAGAAAGAAAGAAAAAAAAAAGGTAGAGCAACAGCTAAGCGGGGACTCAGCTCCAGGTCAGGCACAACCTCAGCACAAGAGCCTCTGGGCCTCATTTCACATACGGGGACACAGACGCTCCATGGGGTAAGGTCAGCCAACGATCAGGCAGAGCAGGCTCAGATCCTCCCTGGCCACCACCTGCCACCTCGGCCTCCCAGTTGTGCCTCCAGGCCAGGCCCCTGGCGAGGGACAGATGCTGCAGCCCACAAGGCTTCCATGAAATCGGGCGTGTCATCCTCACCGTGCCCCAGGAGGCTGGCTCCGCGCCCCCACTACCAAGCGCTGCCTTTCCGGTGCCCCAGCTGCGGGTCTAAGGAGTAGTGCTCAGTGGGCGCCCTCTGCGGAGTGGACGCTGGAGCGCTTGCACACCAAGTCCTAGGACCCGGATTTATACTTGATCCTGAGCCTTCAAGGGCCACTCCAGATCACAACATTGACAGAGGGCCTGCCCTTTGGCACCCACACTCCCTGGCATCTCTGCGCCCCACTTTCCAGAGGAAGGGACTGAGCCTCCTAGGGGCATTGCTCTGCCCGGGTCATGCGGGAAAAGGTGGTGGGGCCAAGACCAGAAGACGTGTCTGCCTGGGGGCAGGGGCTCACGGAGAAGGAGAGGGACCAGGGTAAGCGCTGAACAGGAAGCCAGCCGAGGAGCCTCTGGGGGTCGGAGCCTGTCCGTGCTTGAACCAGGCTAGCCAGCAGGAAGGAACTTTGCAGTGTGGAAATGGGGTGTCTTAAGTATTTGAGGGCGTGGCGTCTCAAGAAAAGCCCATGGGATTTTTTCCCCATGGGAACCATGAGCCTGGGGCCAGGGCAGCCAGGTGCCCGCACACCCCTGGGCCAGGGCCAGGGGGCATCTAGCCTCCCAGGCTTGGTCTGGTGGAGCTGGGGCCCGGGGCAGGGGCACATCGGGCCCTGGAGGAGGGGGCTGCCTGCAGCCACAGAGACCTCTGGCCGGGGGGGGGGGGGGGGGGTGTGTTTAACCTGAGTCACAGCTGGGAGTCAGGGAGGGGGCTGCCGGTGCAGGCAGGGGCTGGGGGTGGGCACGGGGGAGGGCGGAGGGGAGGAGGGTGGTGCCCGGGCAGCCTCGCTGACTCAGCTCCCCCCCTCACCAACCCCGGCCCCCAGATATCCTGACAGAGGATGATGTGTACTGCAGCTGCCTGGCCAAGACCCTCTGCCACGTGCCTGTCCCTGTGACCGTGGGTTTCTACGCCCCCTTTGGCTGCCGCCTACACATGATGCTGGACAAGATCACAGGTGAAGATCTGTGTGCTTGGGGAATGAGGGCCGAAGGGAAACGGAGCCTCTGGCCCCTGCCCTGCCCCAGGCTTCCCCAGACCCGCTTGCCCCCGAGGCTGATCCGCCCCAGTCCAGGTGCCCAGAAGTAGGCCTTAACCAGGCCCCTCCCCACGCCTCTACTCCACCTCCTCCCCCCCCTCTATATCCCTAGCAGGGAATCTTTCTAAAATACGCAGCTAGCCCTGTCCTTCCCCTGCTCCAAGGCCTTCCAGAGCTCCCCAGCACCCGAGGGGGAAAGTCCAGCCTCCTCCCTGAGGCCGCAGGCTCCTGCCGTGTCCTTCCTGGCCTCTGTGCTCCTTCGACCCATCTCTTCTCAGCCCAGGGCCTGGTGCCCTCAAGACTCCCACCAGATGCTCCTAGCTCAAGACCGCAGCTGAAACTGGGCCAGTTTGGCGGCAGCTCGGCCCTGGTTCAAACCCTGCCAGAGCTCAGACCCCAGCCCCGGTCACGGCCAGAGAGGCCCGTGGTGACTCTTGCCTCCATGGGCCCAGCCCTAGTGAGCATCTACTGAGCAAGCACACGTCCTGCCCCCGTGCTGTCACAGAGCAGCCAACAGGGTCCTGGGAGGAGGAAAGATTCGGCTCGGAGGCAAAACAAAACAGTCGTGGGCAGCTTCGGTTCTGCATCGGGTGACTCCGACTCATGCCCTCTGGTTCACTCACTCGCCTCACAGCAGGCAGATCCTGCCCCGACCTCTCATGATCCATCCTCCCAAACATTCCCCCAGCACCTCCTCGGCATCCAGGGAACACAGGGTGACCAAACATCCGGGGCCCTGCCCTTCCTGGGCTCACAGACCAGCAAGGGAGACAGACCTGTCCCCAGACCGGGATGACCCAGAGTGGGCAGGGCTGGGGTGGGGGAGCCCAGGGTCACCTGACCCAGCTTGGGGGGTCAGGGAAGGCTTCCTGGAGGAGGAGACGGCTGAGCTGAGAGCTGGAGGAGGAGCAGTAACCCAGGAAAAATTGGATCGAGGGTGTACCGATGCCACCCAGCATTTGTCTTCCTCAGCACTGGCATTCATTCTTTCATTCCTTAGACCCCTCCCTGCCCCTACCCATCCTCTCTCCTCTGTGGGCTCCATTTCTGCCCTCCTCAGACGCTTGCCTGCTCAAGCCTGGCCCCAGACCACGCCTTCCCGCACTTCGGCACCTTCTCAGCTTTTTGCGACAGGCCCCAGTTCTCCGTTGACCCTCCAGGCCCCCCTCCCGGCGTGAGCCGGGTCTTGCGGCTCACGCGGTGCCCCGCGCCCTTATCCCCCGCAGCGCTGATGCAGCAGGAGGCGACCCAGCGCGAGGCCGAGGAGCTGCAGCGCGTGCAGTGGCGGCCGCGGCCCGTGCGCGGCTGGGGCTTCCCGCAGCTGCTGTGGTACCTGGTTTTCCTGCAGCCGGTCATCACCGAGGTGCACCTGCGGCGCAAGAACGTCAAGTTCCTCTTCATCCGCTTCAGCGCCTGGCAGTACGCGGGCACCGACAAGCTGTGGGCCGGCCTGGTGACCACGCTGTGCGAGGGCATCCGCCAGCACTACGGCGCGCTGCCCTTCAGCGTGTACTCCGTGCTGGGCAACAAGCCGGCCACGACGCCGGACTTCTGCCAGCGCGAATGGCACTGCCGGCGCCGCGTGTTGCTGGCGTTGCTGGCGCTGCTGGCGGCGCTGGGCCTGGGCGTGGGCCTGCTCTACCTGTCGGTGGGCGCCCGTGCGTCGGGCCACGGGGGCGCCAACGGCAGCCTGCTCCGGGTGTTCGGCAGCGCGGCCACCACGCTGTCGGGCTCGGGGCTGCTCATGGCCGTGTACTCGGTGGGCAAGCACCTGTTCGTGAGTCAGCGCAAGAAGATCGAGCGGCTGGTGTCTCGCGAGAAGTTCGGCAACCAGCTGGGCTTCATGTGCGAGGTGAAGAAGGAGGTGGAGCTGCTCACCGACTTCCTGTGCTTCCTGGAGATCTACCAGCGGCGCCGGCTGCGTGTTGTGCTCGAGGTCACCGGGCTGGACACGTGCTACCCGGAGCGCGTGGTGGGCGTGCTCAACGCCATCAACACGCTGCTATCGGACAGCCACGCACCCTTCATCTTCATCCTGGTGGTGGACCCCAGCATCCTGGCCGCGTGCCTCGAGAGCGCCGGCTCCATGAAGGGCACGGCCGACAACGGCTACCTCTTCCTCAACCGCACTGTCACGCTGCCCTTCTCCGTGCCTATCATGGGCCGCCGCACCAAACTGCAGTTCCTGCACGACGCGGTGCAGAGCCGCGACGACCTGCTCTACCGCGAGATGACGCGCAAGCCGCGGCCGCCGGGCCGGGGCGGGGGCGGGGGCCGGTGCCGGGGCCGGGGCCGGGGCCGGGGCGGCGAGGGCGCCGAACTCCTGGCGGTGGAGACTCAGCCCGGGGCCCAGCGCGCGCACAGCCTCATCGACGCCGAGGCTGCGCGCTGCATCCAGGAGGCGCTCTTCTGCCTGCACGACGAGCGCGACTGCCTCTACGAGTACGTGCCCGACAACGTGGTGTCCATGCGGCGCATCGTCAACACCGTGCCCATCACCGTGCGCCTGCTGCAGCAGCAGCAGCAGGGAGACTCCGGGGGGCCGTCGCCGCGCCAGGCCGTAGCTTGGGTCGTGCTCGCCAACCAGTGGCCGTGCCGCCTCAGCTGGGTGCTGCAGTGCCTGGAGGACCGGCAGCAGGCCGGGGGCGCGCCCGAGGCCCGCGCGCGCCTCTGGGACGTGTTCTGCGACAACAGCCGCGAGCTGCACACCATGACCAAGGCACTGCAGAACGTGCTCGACCTGGACGGCGACCCCGAGCTTTTCGAGCGCTTCCTGGGCACCGACTTCCCCTTCACCGTGGCCGAGGCGCAGAGCCTGCTGCGCTGCACCGTCAACCTGGACCACTCCATCCGCCGCCGCATGGGCCTCATCCGGGCCGTCAGCGCCCTCAAGCCGCCCAGCCCGCCCAAGTCCCCGGCCCGCGACGCCCCCCATGCAGCCAACGGAGCCAACCCCGCCCCCGGGGCCGGGCACTCCCCTGTGCGGGCCAGGGAAGCCCACGACCCCCGGGACAGGGCACACGCGGGCAAGCCCAGACCCACGGCCTGAGCGCCCTTCACTGGGGGAAATGCAGCCCAGGTGGGCTTGAACGGAAGGCGCAGCAAGGGGCAACACCCGTCTGCCCCCCATGAGGGTGCAGGGGGCCTGACTGGCCCGAGGCCCAGGATCCAGTGTCCGCAATGAGGCCTGCGGTGGCCACATTCTCCAGACAAATCCGTGAGCCAGAGAGAGATATTGGCAGTAGCCATCGGGAGTGGGGAAGTAGGTCAGTGCCAGCGTCTGAGCCGGGGCAGAAGGACCCATGAGAAATGTGGGGTTCAAGCGCAATAAATGAAGATGTGAAAGCCTCGGATTGGTCTTGGTGCCCCAGTCTCCCAGGCTCAGCGAGGGCTGGGGACCGGGCCTGCCCTGTCCTGCCAAGCCCACTTCATACCCGGGAGACTGGCAGCCTCCTGGCTGGCATCTTGGCAGCAGAAGGGGCTGCGGGGGCGGTGGGCGAGGCCGCGGAGGCAGGGGAGATGAGATGAAAGCCAGACGGATGTGCCGGTTGACTCAGGCAGTGAGAGCGCCCAGGCCTCAGGGGATCCAGGTCCTTGTCCCCACACCCTAGCTTGCCCCTCTGTGGGCAGGGCAGGTGCTGGCATTTCCGAGGGCGATGTCCCTGGTGACCTCAGCAGGCTGCTCCACTCTCGGGGGTGGCCCCTCCCCTGGTATAATGGGTTAGGACTCCCTGGCACCTCGGTCAGCTGAGGCGGGTAGCGCCACCTCCCCCCGACAAGTAACTGTCTGTCCAGGGGGTCACTCCAGGGCCACCTGATGAGCCCTTGATGAGGACAGGGAAGCTGAGGAACAGAGATGGGGCACATGTAGGACACGCTGATGGGCGCCAGAGCTAGGCCGTGGTGGGGGGTTTCCTAGGGCTGGACTCTACTGTCATCACTCCCCCTTCCACCAGTGCGACAGAGACCTGCCCCCTCCTCTGGGCAGACGGCCACCCTCTCTGGCCTGCGAGCCCAGCCCAGTCCAGCGGCGGCGGGGGGACCAACATTTAGCATACCCGGTGTGACCAGAGGTCTAGAGTGTGACTTCTGAGCCAGGACCGAGAGCTGAGGGGACATGCAGCCTGGGGGCGGTACTGGGCTCATGCCTTAGCTCCAAGGCTGGGCAGAATATGCCAACCTCCCGGGCCAAAAGTGGACACAGGACAGAGAACCAGCCCGTTCTGGTTAGAGGAGCTGCCGGGACAGAAGCGCTGACAGTCCTGACCTGTTGGGACATGTTTTCCAAAAGCAGGGGGAAGGCCTGCCCAAGAACGAGGCCACCACTGAGAGAGACACGCACAGGTCCTTGTGGCACTGTTAGATGGGTGTCTCTGCAGACGGTCTACTGGAGCCAACACACACCCCTTCCCTTTTGCTCCCAAGCCAGTATGACTTGGGCTTCTGTTTCTTTTTTATTGTTCTTTTGTCTTTTTAGGGCTGCACTCCCGGCATACAGAGGTTCCCAGGCTAGGGGTCGAATCAGAGCTACAGCTGCCGGCCTACGCCACAGCCACAGCCACGCCAGATCCAAGCCACGTCTGCGACCTACACCATAGCTCACGGCAATGCCGGATCCTTTACCCACTGAGCGAAGCCAGGGATCTAACCTTATCCTCATGGATGCTAGTTGTGTTCGTTAACTGCTGAGCCATGATGGGAAATCTGGGCTTGTTTCTTACCACCCAGAGTCCAGGTGGAAACAAACTGGCCCCAGGAGCGGGGTGCCCGGGAGGCAGGACTGGCCTATAGATTCCGGTGACGTCAAAGCAAGACTGAGGACCCCCACCCCAAGCCCCGCAAGCCCCAGGAGGATGCTGCTCCATTACGCGGTCCAACTGATCAGTGGTCAAACTGTTGCCCAATTTATCTTAGACTCTGACCATGTGCCTGCCAAAGCTAGAGCTTTGGGAGACTTTAAAAAAGTTCCTGCTGTGGCACAACAGGATCTACAGCACTGGGACGCTGCGGCCTGGCAGAGCGGGTTAAGGATCTGGCGTAGGTCCAGTGTGGGTTGCAACTGTGGCTCAGATCTGATCCCTGGCCTGGGGATTTCGTATGCTGCAGGGCGGCCAAAAAAGAAAACAAAACCAAAGCACCAGGGTGTCAGAGCGGCTGGGTATGGCGAGATGGCTCCCTGCCCACCAGCCTTGGCGGTCCCTACAGCGGGGCTTTTGTTGGGAGCCTGCATGGGGAAGGGAGCGCAGGCGAACCCTGTCCCTCCCCCGCCGTGGCCACAAGAGGCAGGTTTACCCTCTCCACTCTGCTCCCCACTCGCCTGCCGGAGCAGCAGGGTCTCGAGGCCTGGGGGACGGCAGAGCCACCAGAGGGCGTGGGGCCTGGGCTCCGGAGTCACCTAGTGAGAAGAGCTGCCTGTCACCCTGAACACCCATGTGCATGAAGTGTCCTCACGGCTTCCCCCAGAGCATGTCCGTCCCCCTTTCACGTGGGATCAGGGTCCTCCCATTGACCTCGTTTTCCCTGATTACCCCGATAAGGACCCTGTTGCCAAAGAAGGCCCCCTTCTGAGGTAGCTGGGGGGTTAGGACTCATAGCTTTGCGTGTTGGGGGGGTGGGGGCACAATTCAACCCTAAGGAACAGTCGGGAAGGCCGAACTCCCCACCACAGGCTAAACACGGTGCAAGGAAGAGCAGGGACAGGGCTGGGGAGAAGAGCCCCCCGGGCGCCACAGGAGGGAGAGGCGCCCCTCCTGCCACCAGCCCTGGATCGCCAGCCTGGAGGTAGAGGGAGCGCAGAGCTCCCAGCACTGCTCTAAGGGCCAAAACCCCCACGGGGGTTGAGTCCTGGGCAACAGCTAAATCTGGCTCAAGACCTACTGAGAGTTTGAAGGAACTGTACCGACACACCCCACCCGCAGAGAACAGGGGTCTCTCAGCATCTGAAGCCAAGCTCACACCCCCCAGTCTCTCTGAGAAGGAGGCTGAGGGAGGGCAGCCTGGCGGGGCTGGTCCCAGCGCCACCTCACACCGGCCAGAGCTGTACCAGCTGGAGGACAGCGCTGTCCGTGGTTCGGGAACTGGCCATGGCGCAGGCATCTCCCCAGCAGGGTGGGAGCCACAGGCCAGTGCCCGATGTGCATGGCTCCCCCGAGTCCCCCACCCAGATGGGCGCCCTACCCGTAGCTGTGGTTAGGACACTTGAGACGGAAGTGACTGAAGAGCAGAGACGGGGCCAGATGGAGAGGTGTTCATTCCAGCCGCCGGGCAGCGTGGGCAGGAAATTCCCGGGTTCGTGCAGGAACTGAAGGGGTCTCCGTCAGCGGCACTGTGAGTCTCGTAACCTTCGACCGCATCCCTCCCCTCCTGGAGCTGGCCTCCCACTCAGGGAAGGAGAAGTGTGTGCCAAGGCCTTTCCCCTTAAGTGGTTCTCTCTTCCTCTGAAGGGCAAAGCTCAGATTTCCCAGAAGTGCCCAACAGCCCTCCAGCCACACCCCAGAAGCTGCCGGCGACCCGCCAGGCCCCAGGGGGCAGGGCGCTCTCCACCTAAATGTCTAGGGCTGCCAGGGATGGCCTGGTACCTCTTCTCCCTGGGCCACAGGTGACTGAGCAGCAGAATGACCTCTGAACCCAGGAGTGTGAGCACAGGAGGATGCGGCACCGACGTGGGGAGGGGGCTGGGAAGACGTGGCTCCTGCCCATCTGGCCTCTCGGCTTTCCTCTGGGTACCACTGCCTGTATCCTGGAAGATGCTCGGCCGCCGGGACCGGCCGGCCCCTGCCCACCCCTCTCTGTGCCCAGAAGCCCGGCAGGGGAGACCTGGGATGAGCGCAAGCAGAAAGCAGGCGGATGGGGAACGCAGCTCTGGTTTATTAGAAAAGGTGTGAACAGAGTTGCACCAACAGGAGCAGCCCCTCCCCGCCCTCTGCCCACCCTCACCCCACCCCCGCGCCACCCCACCCCGGGTTGTAGTGCCTTTCAGGGCGCAGCCTCAAGTGGCCCGGACAGCAGGGTCTCCTGAGCCCTGGCTGCTCCCGACCCCAGCTCCCTGATAGATTTATTGCACTTAAGAAAAAGAAAGCTCTGGTCCTCTGCTCCCATCTCCCCCCCCCGCCCCCCAGCCCAGGCCCTCTCCCCGCCTGGAGCTGCTCTACAAATGCCAACCACCACCACCACCACCACCACCACCACCACCACTCACCGCCCCTCCCGAGCCTGCTGCCTGGTCCTGCGCCCGGGGCCACCGGGGGACCATCCCACCACCACCTAGGACTCCTGGCCTCGACGAGGCAAGCCTGGCCAAACGGGCCCCTGGGGAAAGGTGCCTGGCCTGGTGGCCAATGTCCTCAGAGCCGCACCCACCTTCTCCCGTTCCTCCTCCCATCCACCCCCAGCCCAGAGTCTTCGAGTGTCAGACACATAAATAGAAGTGCTTAAGTCAGGGTGGGGAGGGCCACTCCCTGTAGCTCCTGCACCCCGTGTAGTGTTGCTGCGAGGGGCAGGGGTCCCCAAGAAGGCCCCCCACCCCCTGGCGTCCTGGGCCTCAGGAAGGCTGGGGGTGAGGGTGAGCAGATTCTCATGGCTCTGGCCTCAGCTCATCGAAGACCGACCAGAAGAAAGGAACTTGGGGAAAAAAGATTGGGGGGAGGGGTCTGTCAGAGCCAGGGGCCCCATCACGGGCTCCCCAGCTCCCGGGGCCCCCGGCCCTCACTGCACCTAAAGTGTCACAGTGTCTCCTGCCCAGATTCCTGACTGGCTTCCAGAAGCAACTCCTCGAGCTCCTTCTCGTTCTTGGAGCAGCTCAGCTCTGAGCGGGAAGAAGGGGGGAAGCCTCCGGTCAGGCAGATGGGTTGGGGTGCCAGCCTGTCCCCGCCAGCCCTGCCCAAGCCAGACCCCAGGGTAGCAGAGGCCCAGGTGCCAACTGAGACCAGCGGACTCCGGTCAATAAATCTTAGGTGGCCCACCCCCAAGGGGCTCCCCGGGATCCAAGGGAAGTAAGGTGGGGACTGTGGTTCCAGTCCCACGTGTCCTGCCCCTTTCAAGAGGGGGAAACTGAGGCACAGCAACAAGCAGGCGCCTGCCGAGTCCCAGGTGGCACCCAGGGCCCCCGTCACCTGTCACCTGGCCCCGGAGCTCCTCTTACCGTGTTCCAGGCCACAGCTGCCCGCCTTGGCCTCGCACCCTGGCGGCGGCTCTGGGGGCAGTGCGAGGGCAAACTCAGGCTTCAGGCCGTTGGGCAGCGGTGGCCCCGGCTGGGGTGGCTCCGGCTGGGGCTGAGGCTCGGATGACCCTGGGTCCCGAGTGTTGATGGCCTCAGCTGGCGAGAGGGCAGGCGAGGTGGGAGGGGAGGCTGAGGCAGAAGGGGACGGGGGACAGGGAGGGGCAGGCAGGGAAGGAAGGGCATGTGGCACAGGAGGTGCTGCCCTCTCGGGTGGACTCTCCACCCGGGTCACCACAAATACCTTGTGGCCCCGGCCCGGGCTGGACACGGAAATGCGCTGCTCAGAGGGGGAGGAGGGGCAGCCTGGGGGGCTCCTGTCCCCAGGGCCCAGGGAGTCCGTGGGGGGCACCAGGGCTGGGCAGGGGGCCTCAGCCCTCTCCCCGTCCTCCTCCGCCCCGTCCTCGCCCTCGGAGTCTGAGTCTGAGTCTGAGTCTGGCCCAGGGCCGGGGGCTGTGGCCCCGTTCTCCTGCGCCTGGGCGGTGGGCTCCTCCCCAGGCCCGGGCTCGGGCTCGGGCTCGGGCTCGTCGCCGGGCTGGGGCTCGGTGACGGTGATCTCGGGCATGGAGGCCGACAGCTGCAGCCGCTGCTCCTTCTCCTCCCGCTCCCGCGCCAACACGAAGTTGCGCTTGCAGCCGTTCTGGATCTCGGCGAGCAGCGCCTTCTGCGTCTCGATGAAGCTCTTCACCTGTGGGCGGAGCGGGCCGGGCTCGGGCTCTGGGCGGCCGCCCACCTGCCTGCAGCCGCCTGCCCGCCTGCCCTCCTGCAGCGGGCCCTCGCGCTGCCCCAGACTGGCCCAGCCCTGCCCGCCTGCCCGCCCGCAGGGAAGAGCCGGCTCACCGCCTCCTTCTTGGGCTCGCGGTCAAGGTCCAGGCGCAGCAGAGAGTGGTTCACCTTGAGGGCCAACGACAGTGCCATGAGCCCGCCCGTCTTGATCTCGTTCTCCCGAAGGTCCAGTCTCAGGAGGCGGGGGCTCTCGGCGATGAACTCCGCCACCGCCACCGCGCCTGGGAGGGGGACCGCAGGGGCTGGCCACGGGCCCACACCCGGCAGGCCGCCCCCGCCCGGCCAGCAGCGCCCCTGCGCCCGGCCCCGCGCCCTACCCTCGCACGTGAGCTTGGTAGAGGCCAGGCCGAGGCGCAGCACGCTGCGGTTGCCAATGAGGCCGTTCTTGAGGTTGCGCACGCCCTCGTTCCCGATGGGGTTGTGGCCCAGGTTCAGCGTCTCCAGGCTGTGCGTGTGCGGCTGCAGGGGCCAGCGGTCAGAGCCGGCCAGGAAGGAGGCAGACACACAAACGCATGTGACCTCTCCTCGGCAGGGCCCCCGCCCCAGTCAGAGTGCTGGCATGAGCCTGCTTCAGGCCGATCCCTCGTGTACCTACGAGTCTCCCAAGCATCAGCTGCCCTGTGCCCTGCCCAGCCCTCTGAGCGCCCAGCCAGTGCCCTCGCCGGCATCCCGAGGGCTCCGGGCACAGGCCTGGCTGTGGGTGATTCTGAACCTGGAAGGAGTCTTTGTATCCTGTGGGCTTGCTTTAAATACCACAAGACAAAAAGATGCAAGACTTACTCAATGCTTCCAGAAACACTACCTTTCTATGCAAAACATTTTCTCCTCACACAAAGCACGGTACTAGGCTCTGGTGCTGGATGCAGAGACAGTTAAAGAAGGGCCAGTGTCCTCAAGGGAAAGAGGGTGCAGAAGCTGAAGCCAGGACCAAAGAAGGCTGAAGGAAGGGCGAGGTCAGCCTCCCCAGAGGGCAGGAGCAGCAGACTGGGAGCTGTCGAGAGCTGGGGGGGTGGGGGGGGCACAGGCGGGGAACCGGGCCGCTTGCTCCGCTCTCGGGCCCACTCACCAGCGTCATGCCCAGGAAGGCCATGCCCGTGTGTGTCAGCTGGTTGTTCCAGAGCACCAGGGTCGCCAGCCCCTTCCTCTGCTCCTTGAGGCCCTCGCAGATGTAGGCCAGACCTGGGGAAGGCCCGTGGGCAGGTCCTGTCTGTGGTCCGGGAATCCCGTCCCCACCCCCAGGGGCACGGGAGCCACTCTGCAAGCGAGCACCCCAAGCTTCCAGGGCCCCCCACCGCCCCCTCAGCCTGCCCAGCCCCCCAGACTCTGGCCCGGCCACCTCCTGTTGCTGCATCCCTGCCCTGGGCCTGGCACACATGGCTCCCCGATCCTCTGCTGGGCACACTCCTAGCCCATCTGCTCCAGACTTCTGCTCAGACAGATGTCACCTGCTCACAGGGCAATGCCCACCAGCCTAACCTCAGTAGACAGCTCCGCCCACCACTGCTGCTGGGTTTTTCTCCAGAGCACGTCTCCTCTTACTTACCTGGGCTTGGTCCCTCCTGAGGGCAGAGATCTCTGCCTCGGTTGTGACCCCAGAGCTGAGAGGCCCGTCACAGAGCAGGCGCTCAGTGATGCTGACGGCCCAGTGCCCTAGAGGCAGGCACAGCCTCCGGTGCCACTCTGCGCCCCTCCCGCAACCCCGGCTACACACTGAGCCCGGGGACTCTGCTCAGCAGGGACAGGGATGAACTCCACCCTCGGGCTGCCAAGGCCCTGCTGACCACAGCTTCGTCCCCTCTCACTCTCTGCAACCCGTCCCCCAGACACCTAATACCTAAGCGCTTTCCTGCCTCAGGGCTGCTGCCCCTGCCAGGCCCTCGAGCTGGGTTCTTTTCCTAGGCTTTTAAAAGCCCAGTTCTGCCCCAGCCTCCTTACCTCTGCCCGGAGGCCCCTGCCCGTGCCCCTCAGACAGCTTCCGACTGAACCCTTGTCCAACGTGCTTGCTCTCTCAGGGCACTTCCCCCAGAATGTGATTCCTTCAGTGATCTGGCCAGTACCCCGCCTCATTCTGCAGGGACTGTTCCCTCCTCCAGGACGCCCTCCCTAACCCCCAGACTGGGTCAGACACCTGCCCTGGGCTCCCACAGCCCCGTCCAGTCCGAGTCGTCGCTGCAGACAAACTGTGAGCCCCACGAGGGCAGGGCCAGGTCTGTCTGGGCCACCACTGTGTCTCTAGCACCACGAGCATCCAGCTGGGCACATAGTCGGGGTGGGGAGGCTGGACCTTGAACACACCTGAGTCCAGCACGTGGTTGTTACGGAGGTCCAGGATCTGAAGGGAGCAGTTGAACTTGAGCAGGTTGCCCAGCTGGGCCGAGTCCTGCAGGCCGTTGAGCTTGTTGTCAGCCAGGTACAGCTCCCGCAGAGTCATGTTCATCTTCAGGGCCGTGGCTGGGAGGGGGAGAGGGTGCTGTGACTGGCCAGGCGCAAGGGACCTGGCCAACAGCCCGAGCCCATCAGCCCGCTGCCCTGGGCTCACCGAGCAGCATGAGGGGCCGCCCCGACAGGCTGGCGTTCTCCAGGTGCAGCACCGCGAGGCTGCTGCGGATGCGCAGGGCACGGGCCACGAAGGGCGCCGAGTGGTCCAGCAGGGGTGTGTTGCGGGCATCCAGGTACTGTAGGCAGCTGGTCTGTGCCGCGGGCGCATGGGGTGGGGTCAGGCTGGCCCCAGCCCTCCCTGCCCTGGGGAAACCTCCGACCCCACATCCCAGCATCCCAGGGAACAGCAGGGCCATTCGTTTTTACAGCTGGGGACACTGGCCAGTGGGGATGAGCAAGGATGTGCTGGTAACAGCCGAGCACCCTGACTCCTGTTGGGCAGAGATGCCCCATGTGAGTGAAACAGAAGCGGGGACCACAGCTGCCTCCAAGGAACACATCATGGGCAAGTAGAGAAGGGAAAACCATAGGGGGAAGGGGCCCTCGGGCCCAGTACCCGCTGTGGGCTCATGGAACCAGGCCTCTGGAGTGGGACGGGGCACCCAGGCGAGGGCAGGGGAGTGCCCACCTTGCGCATCATGTGGGCGGCAGCCTGCCAGCCCCGTGTGCCAATGTGCTTGTTGAAGGAGATGTTGAGGTGGGTGGCTGACTCGTAGTACTCGATCATGTCAAAGAGAGCCGAGGCACCCTGGGCAGAGACAACGGGGCTCAGCCGCGGGGTGCGGGGCGCGGCCGCCCAGGGGTGGGTAGGAGGCAGAGGCTGAGTGCCTGGGGCGGGAAGAGCCCCGATGCTGCTCCCTCCACTCCCTGCTGGAGCCAGTCTGCTTCCTCTCACCTGCCCCCCAGAGCAGTCTAAGTGACGGGCTGAGTGACCTGGACAGGCCTCTGGTGTCCCTGGGCCTCAGGTCTCCAGGACACCCCCCACCCTCTCCGCCCCCCGGCCTCCTGGTGGCCTCTAGGTCTGCAGAGGTGAGGCCATCTGGGCACAAATGAGGAGGCTGCTTTCCGAACATTTCCCATATTCTCCCCTGCAGATGCTGTGACACCCAGCAGGGGGGAATCCTGGCAAGGCTCCGGGTGGCCATGTGCCTCTCACCAGGCCTGGCCCCCCATTTCTCCAAAGCCCCTGCCTTTGGGGCGGGTCTATGAGACCCTTTCTCTGGGCCCCACCCAGAGCCCAACGTTCCCCCATCGACTCTTGGCCACACTGGTCTCCCTAATCCTGTCCCCCACGAGGCCCTTCCCCCAAAGGGCGAAGGGGCAGAGGGCTCAGGGTGCAGGTATGGATGGGGGCAGGCTGCTCACATCTTCATCCAGGTTCGTCTGCTCCAGATCCACGACCTTAAACTGCAGCCTCTTGAAGATCTCTTCTAGGGCCTCGCAGGTCTTGTAGTCAAGCTTCTCGCCTGGGACGAGATGGGGCGCACGTGCATGCGTCTGAGAGGGGCCTCTGCGTGTGCAGGGCAAGGACTGGCTGGAAACCCGGGCTCCGGGCCAACGGAGGGAGCAAAGGCTCTCGGCCCCTCCCCACAGCTCGCTGCCCCTGCTTCACCTCCGGGAGGACGCCGACACCTCTCGCAGCCCAGCCCTGCCCGCCCTTGGCCATTACCCCTGCCCATTACCCAAGGGCCCCTGCCTAGGTCCAGACACACACCTTTCAGGTCCAGACAATCAATGCGGTGCCCAAGGTCCGTGAACTCCTGGAAAAGCAGAGTGGATGCTGGTTAAGACAGGGAGACACCTGCAGTGGCCAGGCTGGACCTCCCCAACAGTGGGGCAGCAGGGGCTCTGAAATGTGCAACCTTGGAACATTCTAGAATGACCCATCTGGAGGACTGGCACTGAGGCAGTGCTTTACCAACGTGTCCAGGCTGGGTGGGTACCAGGACAGGCGCCTGTGAGAGATAGCTGGGGGCGAGCAGACGGGTACAGTAGCACCCCACTCATGTAAAGACGGAAGCCGCCTTGTGTCTATGTACCGCTTACAACAGCACAGAAAGCCCAGGGGACAAAAACCCCAAGCTGTCACCTGTGGGGACTCCTGGGGAATAGGACTCGGGCAAGAAGTGAGAAATAGACTTTGCTTTTTATATCTGCAGCAGTCCCACTTTTTAAAAAAATCAGAGAACATACATTACTTTTGTAATTCAAAATCTTAAATTTCCTATACCTAGCTTTCCCCCTGGGGAGGGGAATTGCTTTGGGGAGTGAGGTACTTGAAAAGCGATGTTGTGCTTTATATAATCCCGCACTGCTTCGATACCCAGCAAGAGTTCGATGACGTTCAGAGCTGAAAAGAGGATGTTTTTCTTTTTTTCTGCTTTTTAGGGCCGCATCTGCGGCACATGGAGGTCCCCAGGCTAGGGGCTCCATCAGAGCTGCAGCTGCCGGCCTACGCCACTGCCACAGCCACAGCCACAGCCACGCAGGATCCTTAACCCACTGTGTGAGGCCAGGGATCAACCCCGCATCCTCATGGACACTAGGTCAGGTTCGTAACCTGCTGAGCCACAACAGGAACTCTGAAAAATGCATTTTCAAAGACCTATTTACCCAGGCCCTTGGCTGGCCAGGCTGGGAAGGGGAATGCTCAGTGTACCCTCTCTTGCTCGGTGCCGGACCGCAGGCCCTGAGCTGGCTGGGGTGGGGGTGGGGGTAGGGGAGACACAGCTTCACCCCAGGGCCCTCCCCACCCTCCACCCCCGCCCCCCACCTGGCATACCTGAAGCTGCCTGAGGAGCTTGGGGATCTGTCTGCAGTTCAGCTTCTGGCAGGCCTGCTTGTAGGCGCCAATGACCTCATCCACGGTCACATTCTGGGCTGCAAGCAGAGAGGACCCAGGCCTGTGACCCTCCACCCCCTGGGCCGCTTTCACCCAGCCCCACCACTGGCCTCTGCCCGCTCCTTCCTCCTCAGTGTCCACAATGAACCTTTCTTCCAACAATCAACTGAGTTCAGTCTTGCCGCTGGAGGCTCTCGCTGTGACCACTACTCTGGGGAGGTGGCCCCGGGTGCCCCCAAACCAAGTTAGCCCCAGGCACCACACCTCCCCATGGCTCCCCAAACACCTTCACATAAACACTTCACAACTAATATCATGCCATGCTTCTACCTGTCAGCTGTCCCCCGTGCTAGACTGGGAAACCCAGTGCAGGGCTAGGGCTGTCTTGGTCACCACTGTGTCCCCAACACCGTCCAGCTCTGGCCCAGATCAAGCTGGAGTTTGGTTTGTGGTTTGTTTTTTTTTTGTCTTTTTGCTATTTTTCTTGGGCCGCTCCCGCGGCATATGGAGGTTCCCAGGCTAGGGGTCTAATCGGAGCTGTAGCCGCTGGCCTACACCAGAGCCATAGCAACGAGGGATCCGAGCCGCGTCTGCAACCTACACCACAGCTCACGGCAACGCTGGATCCTCAACCCTCTGAGCAAGGGCAGGGACCGAACCCGCAACCTCATGGTTCCTAGTTGGATTCGTTAACCACTGCGCCATGATGGGAACTCCGGTTTGCGGTTTTTTTGAATGAGAAAATGAATCCACACTTCAACCCCATGAGGAAGTTGGGCTCAGAGAGGTGAAGCACCTTGCCCAAGGTCACACAGCTGCTAAGTGCTGGAGCCAGTATTCAAACTCAGCTCTTAACTGCAATGTCACATGGCCTCTCAAACTCCCCACTCCTAAAACATCCTCCAGAGCGAAACATTCCCTGGACGGTACTCAGGCTGTGGCTTCCTGTCCCAGGGACGCAGCTGCGGAGGCCCTGACACAGCCCCGGTGCCCACAGTAATGCAAAACGGACGAGGGATGCGTCCCAAACCCAACAACTGCACAGCCCTGTCCTCGGGAAGCGTGGGGCCTGTCACCGAGTAGAAGGTAAAGCTGGCCTTTCCGTCTGCACAGATTTGCCTCTTCTGGACATTTCATGGAAACAGTGGCAAACGCCAGGCGGCCTTTGATGGCCAGCTTCTTTCTGGAACATAGCAGTTCTGAGTTAGTGCTGCGCAGTACCCGTCTCAGCTGTGCATCGTGTGTACCCATTTGCCAGGTGGAAAGATACTTGTATTCTTTTCAGTTTAGGGCTATCAGAGCATGGGGTTTTGACCAGGAGAGGCTCCGAGCAGGGGAGGGACAGGGTCAGGCCTGGGAGCAAAACCTCTTGAAGTCAACAGAACGGAGTGGCCACGGGGATGGCGGGGGCACAGGCCAGCGGGAGCCACTGGGTAAGCATCTCTGAGGGGGTGCTGTGTTGGGTGGGGGTGCTGGAGGAAAGAAGCCGACCCACAGAGGCCCCAGCCTCCGAGGAGGCCAGACCAGTTCCTCGGCCCCATCTCTTCCTTCTCTTCCTCCTTGGGTGGAAGCAGGCGGGGTGGAGCCTGGGAGAAGCTACAGGCATCAGCAGCCCTCCCCAGGGTCCACCCCCCCACCCCCCGCTGACCTGGGGAGGGAGCTCTCTGACGTGTGTCCCGTGACGGCTCCCAGCTCTGGAGGGACAGGAGCAAGCCCTGCCTGGAAGGCAGCCCTTGGGACTGAAGCAGCTGCCTCAGGGTGTCCAGCCAGGCAGGGTCCATGATCCCGAGGGGACCCATGAATCTGAGTGGGGAGAAACCTCCTCTTTATTTTCACTAATTGAACTGAAATGAAATTTAGCATTTCCTTCTTATTAACACAGCACAAGAAAAAGAAAAGAAATACTGTTCAGCAGACTGCAGGACTGTCATCAATAGAAATGGCAGATGTTTTCACATGACACTCATTACAGATTTTGAAGGCTTATCATGACTTTGGTAATCATTTGAGCGGCTATATCCTATTATTTCATGTGTCAATGAGGAAGAGCGTAAATGCTAGGTTGTGATTTTTAAACTTTTTAATAAAGTCTACTTTAACTGGTATCCCTTGTGACCCTATTTTATTTTTTGCCTTCAAAAACCGTCACTCCGGAGTTCCCGTTCTGGCGCAGTAGTTAAGGAATCCGACTAGGAACCATGAGGTTGCGGGTTCGATCCCTGGCCTCGCTCAGTGAGTTGAGGATCTGGTGTTGCTGTGAGCTGTGGTGTAGGTCACAGACACAGCTTGGATCCCACTTTGCTGTGGCTCTGGCATGGGCTGGCGGCTACCGCTCCGATTAGACCCCTAGCCTGGGAACCTCCATATGCTCCAGAAGCAGCCCTAGAAAAGGCAAAAAGACAATAAAATAAAACAATAAAATAAAATAAAATAAAAAATAAAAACCATCACTCTGGAGTTCCCACTGTGTTACAGTGGGTTAAGAATCTGGCTGCAGGGAGTTCCTGTCGTGGCGCAGTGGTTAACGAATCTGACTAGGAACCCTGCCCTTGCTCAGTGGGTTAACGATCCGGCGTTGCCGTGAGCTGTGGTGTAGGTTGCAGACGCGGCTCGGATCCAGTGTTGCTATGGCTCTGGCGTAGGCAGGTGGCTACAGCTCCGATTGGACCCCTAGCCTGGGAACCTCCATATGCCATGGGAGCGGCCCAAGAAATAGCAAAAAGACAAAAAAAAAAAAAAAAAAATAGAATCTGGCTGCAGCAGTTCAGGTCACTTTGAAGGCACAGGTTCGATCCCCAGCCCAGCGCAGTGTGTTAAAGGATCTGATGCTGCTGCAGCTGCAGCGCAGGTCACAGTTGAGGCTCAGATTCAATTCCTGGCCCGGGAACTTCCACATGCAGCAGGTGTGGCTATAAAATAAAAATGATAAAAACCATCGCTCCAAGAAGGGGTACCCAGGTTTTTATCAGGCGGCCAAAGGGCAAAAACTGCTCCCCTAGATACACTTGCTTCAGTGAAGGCCCCCAGGCCAAGACTGGGAACGAAGCAGGGGCTGGGCACACACAGGATGATTGCCAGCGGCTCTCAGTGTCCTAGACGGCTACGGCTACGGGAGTAAGACCCCCAGGCAACCTCTCAAACTGCAGTGCGTCCTCCGGGTGTTCAGCTGTCATGTCCCTTCCTCCAGGAAGCGCCCCCTGACTGCCTAGGACTTCTGGCTCCCCACGTCCCCTAGGATCTGCCACCCCGGCCCTGCCTACTGTGTCGGTCTTTGTTCTGAGGAGCTTCCTGGTGAATGTGAGGCCCAGGGCCTCTGACCTTGCCACCTCCACACGAGACACATTCAGCCAGGCACCCATGGGGTTTGGATGTAGACACAGCCTCACACACGGTCACGGCCAGAACGCAGGGGCGGTGCACGGCTCACTCATGTACAGCAGAGGAAGCTGAGAGCAGGGGCAAGAAAGACAAATGTACTCAGAGAAGTTGGGGGCCCAAGGCCCAGAGCCACCGGAGATAAGAATGCCAACTGCATCCTGTCCCTCCTCTGACGCCAAGACACATGGTCAAGGTGGGGGCAGCCCTGGGGAAAGACACTAAAGGAACAAAAGCAGAGGTTCCGTCAGTGTGTTGCAGCCTGGGCTCAGCGGCCTATGGGCACCCCAACCCCAAGTCGACCTCCCCAACAGCATCACGTCCCCAGGCCTGGCCCGTCACCACTGGGCAAAGGCGAGAGCATCAGGTGGCTGGGGAAGGACCCTGCAGTAATCATTCCGTGTGTATATTTCATTCGTATACTAAAAAAAGAGAACTAGCACATCAAAACCAGCATTTTGCATATATTATCGCTCGGGACTGAATGAGATGAAACATATTCAAAATTTTTAAACGAACCAACTTAAAAAAAAAACAAAAAAAACGGTAAGGAAACGGCAGTACAGGTGGTCGGGAGAAATAACAGAGCATTTATACAGCACTTCCACTGCACCAGGCGCCACCCAGGCACTCTCTAAGCTGGCAGAGCTGGCCCAGGCAGGCTGGCTCAGGACCAGCCCCTACACACTCACCCATCTGTGATGATGTGAAATCATTAAGGCCTCCACCTCGGGTCATCCCGCCCACTCCCAACGGCTCCAGCCTGAACCTAACCCCCCGGGCCGTGGAGAGTCAACGAGCTGCGGCAGCTCCGAGGCTTCAGAGCTCGAGGCCCCAGAGCTCGAGGCCCTGGCCTCCAGGGTGCGTTCACGTAAGCCCGGCTGGACCCCAGGCTCACAGGGAACGGGGGCTGGGAGGAGGGCGCAGCAGCACGGACAGCTCCTGCAACGCAGTGATGGGACACTGGGGTGGGCCGGGCTGACAGGTCCAAGAACCAAGCTGGAGCCTGGGCTGCTTCTGAAGGGCAGGGCTGCAAAGCAGTGAGGACCCGCTGCAGCCTGCCGATCCCCGCCCTGCTCTCCGCGCCATGGGGAGGCCCTTCCCGGACAGCATCTCGTGCTCCCACCTGATACTTGGGGTCTCTCGGCAGGTTCGGGGCACAGGCTCTGGAGCCAGTCTTTGACTCCCAGTAAAGCGACTTAACCTCTGTGCCTCAATCACCTTATCCTGAAAACTCGTGTGACTCCACCAGGGTCACCATGGTGACCGAGCATGAGCCCATCCCTCAGCTCAGGGCTCAGCCCACACCAGCGATGGCTGTCATGATTCCTCCCCCACTGGAAGGCAGGGACCTACGACACTCTTGTCAAAGCACCTGTCAGTGACGGAAGGGTTGGCGGACACACACGTGGAGTCTGTGTCTCAGGCCAGGGCGTGTCTGCTTAGCTCAAGGCCACAGCTCTGAAGGTCCCACTGAGGCAGGGGCTGCTCCAGGCAGCTGGCAGGGAGGCGGGGTGGCAGTGCGGGCGGGAGGGAGAAGGCTGTGCGCTGGGCTGGGCTGCGCAGAGGTCGTGGCTCTGAGGAAGAGGACCAGTTCTCATCCGGTGAGGCTGTGCTAATGCTCACAACGACCTCTCCCCCGCTCGGAAAGGGACATCTGTAGGATCTCAGGAGATAAGGGTTGTGGGGGCCCCGCTAAGCAGCTGCCCAGCGCCTGGCCCGACTCAGCAGGAGACACGGCTGGGGGAAAAGATGACAATGACACTGGTGGTCACCACTTGCCCGTGTCGGGCAGCTCCTCTGCGTAAGACACAATGCTGAGCGCATTCCAGGCAGTTCGCTCGGCCAGCTCTGCGATCCTAGGAGACTGGCCATGACGCGCCCATCTTCTAACAGGGGAAGCAGCAAACTCAGAGAGCAAGCTGAGCGTCCAAGGTCGCGGAGCCAGGAGCGGCAGGGCTGGAACACACACCCAGCCCTGTCTTGCTCTGAGATTGGAACATGGCTTAATTTTCACACTACCCTGACAGGCCTGAGGGGGAGGCAGAGGCCAGGGGCAGAGAGTGGCCATGGCGGTCTCCTGGACTCTGGCTGGGGCCAAGGGAAGGTGTGAGCTTTGGGGAGGGACGCAGCTGTGTGCAGCTGGCGCCAGCATCCCAGGAAGAGGCTGCGGGCAAAGACAGCCTGCTCCCCGCACCACCTGCCACAGCCCTCACTAAGGGACAGAGAGAAACCCAATGCCAGGCATCAGATGACCAGCAGAGACGGTTGTCTCACCTCTGCACACAGGTGCAAAAGCACCCACGAGGTGCAAGGACAGGTTGGGCAGCAGGGGGCAGCAATGACTCAGGCCAGCCATGCCAGCCTAGAGCTGGTGGGAAAGACAGTCATTCAAGTGGGAGTCAAAACCCAGGGAGCAACGGGGTGGGGGGGGGGGCAGGGTTAGGGAGCCAGCTCTCACTGCTGGAGCTTCAAGAGCAAGTTGTGGACACAGATGAGACAGATACAAACAGAGCAGTGGGCAGTGGTCCCTGGGAGGGGTAGGTGTGACACGGTGGGAGCAGACTTGGCAGGACCCAGGGCATCAGGAGGTGAATGTGTGGGAGGGGTGGAGGTAGGAGGTGAGGTGGGGGACACAGGGACCTTAGCAAGAACTTTGCTCTCTGAAACAGGAGCCACCGGGGCTGGGTACAGAGCCACACTGGGAGCCACTCAAGTTCTGGGGAGGACTGAATCCATAGGACAGCTGGGCTGGGGAGGGCAGAGCCCACTGGATCCCCTAACAGGGACTGTCAGGGCTGGCACACCAGAGGTGAGGTTTAAGCGCATGGGCAGCTCCGAGCCAGGCCTGGGTTCTACCTGCCTCCATTAGCTAACTGCACGTGGCCTTGACTTCCCAGAGTCTGGCTACCGCATCAGCAGCTCCTACCTCAGGAGGCTGCCTGTCACGCCCTTCCCACCCTGCAAGGGAGGGGCACCATCGCCATCACCCTACTCGACAGGAAGGAAACCGAGAGTCTCATGGCAGGCAGATGACCAGGCCCACACAGGACCCTGGCTCTCAAGGCTCTTTCCTGCAAGGTCCTCAGGCTTTTGTGCTCCCACACCTCACGGTCTGTGGAACCAAACCCTCCCTACCCAGACCCCTGGGGCTCACACCCTCGGCCTGGAAGGCTGGCTCAGAGGGGACCAAGCCAGTGTTCAAAAGGCACAGGGGGGAGTTCCCGTCATGGCGCAGTGGTTAACGAATCCAACTAGGAACCATGAGGTTGCGGGTTCGGTCCCTGCCCTTGCTCAGTGGGTTAACGATCCGGCGTTGCCGTGAGCTGTGGTGTAGGTTGCAGACGTGGCTCAGATCCCGCGTTGCTGTGGCTCTGGTGTAGGCCAGAGGCTACAGCTCCGATTCGACCCCTAGCCTGGGAACCTCCATATGCCGCGGGAGCGGCCCAAAGAAATAGCAAAAAGACAAAAAAAAAAAAAAAAGAAAAGGCACAGGGGGAGTTCCTGCTGTGGCTCAGTGGGTTAAGAATCCGACTAGGGAGTTCCCATTGTGGCGCAGCAGAAATGAATCTGACTAGGATCCATGAGGTTGCAGGTTTAATCCCTGGCCTCATTCAGTGGGTTAAGGATCCAGCGTTGCCATGAGCTGTGGTGTAGGTCGCAAATGCAGCTCAGATCTGGCATTGCTGTGGCTCTGGCATACGCCGACGGCTATAGCTCTGATTAGACCCCTAGCCTGGGAACCTCCACATGCTGCTAGTGTGGCCCTAAAAAGACCAAATACAAAAAAAAAAAAAAAAAAAAAAGAATCCGACTAGTATCCACGAGGATGCAGGTTTGATCCCTGGCCCCACTCAATGGGTTAAGGATCCAATGTTGCCATGAGCTGTGGTGTAGGCCACAGATGAGGCTTGGACTGCATGCTGCTGTGGCTGTGGCGTACGCTTGGCTGCAGCTCCGAGTCCATCTCCAGCCTGGGAACTTCCATATGTATCAGTGCAGCCCTAAAAAGCAAAACAAACCAACCTCAAAGGCACAGGGAAGTGGGGGGCCTAAAGCTTAGAGCCCCCAGCAGCCCCACAGCAGCTGCCGTGTCAGACGTACAAGGTGCCCCTGTGCTGAGGCTGCCTTGCCCTGGGAAAGCACCAAGCGCCCTGCTTACCCGCCCGCCTTCCCCAAGGAGACCGCACTGGTCCCCCAGCTCCCTCATGACCCCAAGTGGGACACCTATGTTACTGCCACTCCCCACAGATCCCCGCCTCAAAGGGGCCCTGACCACACAGCCCCTATCACAGTGACTGGTGGAAGACGGGAAGCTGACCCTTGCAGGACCAGCCAGAGCCGGTCCCAAGGCCTGCGGTGGAGCTATCAGGAAATAAGGGCCTTCTTCCCACAGGGGTGGCTGAGTTTGCCTCCCACTTCTGGAGCTACAGACAGCCATCCTGGCATGCACCAAAAGGAGAGCGCCTCCTCCGAACAAAGCCAACTCGGAGGAAAAGGGAGCTCAGAGGTAAAAAGAGACAGTCCTGACGACGTTGTCTGGGACCCTGGGTCCAGCCGGGCCTGAAGCCAAACTATTCAGGACCCCTCGGATCCCTATGACAACAAATCCTCCCTTTTGGCTTCAGCCCCTCTGACTTAAGCTTCTAACTCAGAAGGATTCTAACTTTGATACCGCCTTGCTCGTCATGGGTCACATCTTCCAGGGTCTGCTGTGTGCTCTGGGCGGGTGAGGAGGACAGGCGTGGCTCTGCCCAAGCCCCTGCCTTTCCTCAGTTCCCATCTGGGAGGAGAGATACACAGATGATCCACGGAGGCCCTAGGAGAGCGCTGCGAATGCTCTGGGCTGAGCTAGGACAAGGCGGTCAGGAGGGAGCCAGGTCTCAGAGGCTCTTTTTAAGCCTCGTCCAGGAACTGGAGCCTCCCCACTCCCACCCTGACCCCTCCCTGCGCTGTGCTCTAGCCACACCCGAAACTCTCCCCTTTCCCAGAAAGGCCCAGTGCTTCACGGCACCTCATACCCTCCCTCCTCTTAGACACCACACTCATTTCGACCCTCAGCTCAGAGGTCCCCTTCTCCAGGGGACCCTCTGTGAGCCCTCAGCTGGTCAGGCTCCCTCCTCTGGGTCCCCCTATCTCAGCCCTGCCCACACTCAACTGTCACTGTCTAGGGACCAGTCTATATCCCCTGCTGGACTGGGAGCCCCAAGGTTGGGGTCCATGCACATCCCCTACACTGCCCAGCTCAGGGCCAGGCACAGAGAAGGCACCGAGACAGGATCAGGGACTGACAGACACATCTGGGCACAGTCCAAGGCCTTGAAGGGAGACTGGGCTTTCTGACGCTGGGGGGCAGGGTCCTGCTCCATCTGCAGAGACTATGGTGGAGGCTCGGCTTGAAGGCCACTGAACAAGGAAGCCTGGAGGGAGGTGAGCAGGATGCCAGGGCCCAGACCCTGCCAGAAACGACTCTGTGTGAATCGTGCTCTCGAATGCAGAGGCCCCTGCATGGAAGGATGCCAGCTGCTCCCTGTTCCACCCTCACTCGCTACAGGTGTTCTGCCTGGCACTTTGAGACGGAATCTTTAATCCTCATTGTAATCCCGCAGAGCAGAGATCCCAGGCCAACCACCATCACCGCACGGAGGAGCAAAGCTCTCAGACACTAACTGTCTGCCAGGGTTGTACAGCTAGAACGGGGCAGGGCCTGTTCGCAGCCCACCTACGGCCCTCAGCCGCTCGGCTTCAGGCTGGACGAAGGAGTCTGGGGGGCCTAGAAATGCAACCTTCTCTAATAGAGGATGCGGAGGTTGCCAGAGATCACGGTCCCTGGGTCTGGAAGCTGGTCCTGGCCTCAGCAGAGCTGCCCTCCGGGGTTCCCTCACGGCGCCTGCTGAGATGGGGCTCCACCATGGGGCCGGGGACTGCAGGGCAGAGGGGCGGGGCTGGCCAGTGTGTTCTCCCCCGGGGACAGCCTTCTCCCCTCCCTCAAAGGCCCCCATAAGCAGCCGCCGATGCCCATGTGCCAGCCCTGTCCCAGAGCCCCCCATGTGGTCAGGGAGACAAACCCGGAGGCTGCCGCACAGCAGCGTCACAGGCAGGAAGGCGGGGGGCACACAGAGGCGCGGAGCACTGGCAGGCTGTGATCTACTGGGGAGGGTGCCCCTGGAAAAGCCTCTCCGAGAAGCTCTTGACTGAGACAGCAGCGAGGGAATGGCATCCTGGCAAAGGGAGCTTTGTGAACACAGCACAGCAGCAGAGACCGCAGCACCTGCCTGCGTGGTGGGCTGCAGGCCTGGGAGGGGCTAGGGTGTGTAAGAGGAGGGGGTCGGCGTGGAGGCTGGTGGGGGAGCGCCCATGGAGGGCCTCGGTCCGGAGCACGGGATGGGAGTGTCACCCTAGAGGTGCTGCTGGCAGCGCTTCCTTCCAGAGGCCCCACGAGACCAGGCCCGACGCCAGTGGTTCGCCTCTGTCCACGGCCACCTCCCAGCCCTCAGGTCCTGGCTGTGGGAACCCTGCCATGCGAGTGTCAGTCTTCACTGCAGCACCTGCCAGTCTTTCCAGGGTGGGGGAGGCGCTGCCAGCCCCTAACCTCCCTCCTCTATTTGAGGGACTCCCCACGTGACGCCACCCAGACACCCACTCCCGCCCCTCCTAGGCCCGGTTCTCCACCTACCTGTGGCACCCTCCACCCCCTACACCTCTCTGCTGGGAATCCTGCAACCAAGAGCATGGGCCTCACACATGGGGTGACACCCAGGAGGAAAGCCCCAGGAGGAAAGTCCCAAGGGGGGTGCGGAGTGGGTGTTGAATCCAGGCCTATGCTTCTGATCCCCGACTCCAGCCACTGCCCTGCATTCATTAACAAAGCACTGCTCCGCCTGACGGCAGAGGAGCCGGGGAAGGGAACGCCTCTCTGGTGCCTGGAAGAGCCGTCGTTTTGCACCTACTTCTAGACAAAGTGATTTACAAACCTGATCTCATTTATGCCTCCTAACAGCCCTGAGAAGTAGGGGTTCCCTCCCCCCCATTCCAGACGAGGCCTGAAATGGGAAGTGACCTGCCCAACGACGCTTTTCCAGCTGGAAGCAGAGGCGGCAGCTGATCCGGTCTGCCGTCCCCACATCCCGCATCCTCAGCCTCGGGGCTGGGGAGGGGCCCTTCACTGTGAGAGCTGTCAAATTCCCCGCCCTGTACCCCTCTAAGAAGGCCTCCTCCAGTCCACTCTGCAAAGCAGGAGACCGCGAGCCAGAATTCTTAAACGCCCTGTGATTCTCAGAATAAAGAGAAATTCCCATTCACACACCGACATGCCATTTGCCACCTTCCAGACAAGCCAACACCACCGACCGGACAGCACATGCTGGTGACACTACTGGGAGGCAGGCCCACCCGCCAGTATAATCCCCTTCGAAAGCCATGTGGCTACACCAGTCAAAATTCCAAAACACACACTCATGTCCGCTCTGGTGCAGCCACTCCCCTGTGGAGATTCATCTACAGACACGCTTGCAATAGTGCAGCGAGATACCTCGACGCTTCCTCAGAACAGCACTGTTTGCGAATAGAGAACTGAGCAGCCATCAGCAGGGGAGCAGTCCACAAACCCTGGTCTGCGCAAGCGCTGGAAGCCTCTGCGGTCAGAGACTGAGGACGCTCTCGGAGCCGGCGGGGAACCACCTCCAAGGCACAGATGAGAAAAGCACAGCGCAGAGCGGCGCCACCGTGAACGCCACCTTTATGACATGAGGGGGAGACATAAAGACAGGGATCATCGTGAGAAAGCAAACGAACCCAGATGGAGCCTCGAGGGAAAGCCCCCTCAGGACTCAGAGAACGAAGACCCCCAGTCCTGGGCTCCCCAGTGGCCCCAAAGCCACATCCCAGGGTTGGAGCCTCCTTCAGGCAGGGGGGAGGTTGTATTCTTCCCCAAGCGCCACATACAACCGCCCCCCACAGGCAGGGCCACAAGAGAGCAGTCTTGTCCCAGCCCTGGGGGGACGACAGCAGAGGACAGACAGTGACTGGCTTAGGGTGCAGTGCCCACTGCTGCAGCAGCAAGGCAGCTCCCGGGAGCCGGGAAGTGGACCGACAGGTTCGTTATGCTCTGCTGCTGCCTGTGTCTGGAAATGTCCATAATACGAAGTTAAACTAAGCGGGGCAAAGCAACTGCTCAGAGCTGGTGGCCTGCATGGGGCCCAGAGGCAGCATTTGGGAAGGGAGGGACATCTGGCTCACGCCTGGGGCTGGCACCTTGGCTCAGGCCAAGGCCAGCCTTTCACAACAGCCTTAATTACAAAGCCAGGCCTGGCCTTGGTGGCAGCCACGCTGGGTGGCTCCCTAGGGCCTGGCCCAGCAGGTGCTCAGCGAATAAGAATAAGGGCTGAAGGCAGGCAGGCAGCAGGCAGCAAAAACACAGGCCTCAGCCCTGGACCGTGAGGGACAGGACAGCTAGATGGAAGGTCGTCTAGGGGAATCTAAGGGGCACAGTGAGGAGGAGGGGGGCCGACAGTTCCAGCACAATCCTGGGGATGGGGTGTCCCCAAGTTCGCAGGGAGCCCTGTGGCAGTGACACTGACTTGGGCTCCTAGTTGAGACTTCAAAGCTGCTCCACGGCTACTCGCCTGCCAGGAGGGAGCGTCCTTGGATGTCCTCGCCCACCTCAGGTAGAATCCAAGGCCTGGGACTCCCCAGCCCACTACCCCTGGGGACCTCTCCCTGTCAGGCCGGGGGCTTCCCCAGGACCCGGCATAGATCAGGGCACCACCGCCTGCTCCAGGGACCAGGGGCCGGGGGCCTGGACAGAGAATGAGGGCAGTGCCACGGCCCAGACAGAGGGGAGGGGAGCAGCTGCCTTTGCCAGCAGGTGGAGGCCCAAGCAGGGATTTCTAGCAGCTCAGCCTGTACTGAAAAAACCTCTGCTGGTGACTCTTCAGGATAAATGAAGGGACACTGGTCATGAGCTATTCTTCCCGATGAAGAATCGCTAAGGCTTCCTCCACCCCCACCAGCCTTTGGGGAACTGAGAGGGACTCACACTGAGGCTGGAAATGCTAACCTCCCAAGCAGAGAGGGCCCGTCCCACTGGGTTCATGTCGCCAGTGATGACGTCAAACACAACCAGTCCCAGGGTCCACCAACACCAGGCGCCACTCAGGAGGATCTCCTCTGCCCCTCACTCCAGCCAGTCTGGTCTACAAGCTGGCTCCAGCCTTGGCTTGGGCAGCCCCTTGTGTCCCTGCCAGGGCCAAGGAGGGCAATCTGCAGGTGGTGGGTTTGGGTCTACACCTTCAGAACCACATGTCCAGGGTGGGCGGTACACAGGAAACCCAGTGGGGGGGGGTGTAGAGAGACACCCCCCCCCCCGGAAAGGAAACGCCATCACCTTCGCAGTCCCGGCCCCTCAGAGACAAGCAAGCCATAATGAGCTAACAGTGACCGCGCCGAGGAACGGGCCGGGCTCTGCTGCCGCTGCTCTCCACGGTCTGGGCCTGCCCTGCGACTGAGCCCTGACCTCCTCGCCCAGGACAAGGCCCCCGACGCAGCCCTGAAACGGGCTCGCCCCTTTCTCTGCTCATACACCCCTCCCGGCCGCCCGGTCGCTGGCCTGACCCTGTCTGTTCCTGTCTCCAGGTCTGCAACTGCCATTCCCAGGGCTCAGAGCTCCCCCACGCCCAGCTCTCCTTAACCTGTTGTTCAGGACTCAGCCCAAAAGTCACCTCCTCTGAGAAGCCTTCTCTAACTCCTCTCTAAAGCAGCATCCCAGGAGTTCCTGTCATGGCTCTTCCAACCCAACTAGGATCCATGAGAATGTGGGTTTGATCCCTAGCCTCGCTCAGTTAAGGATCCAGCATTGCCATGAGCTGCACTATAGGTTACAGACAAGGTTCGGATCTGGCAGTTGCTGTGCCTGAGTCACAGGCCCGCAGCTGCAGCTCCGATTCGAGCCCTAGCCTGGGAAATTCCATATGCCGAGGGTGTGCCCCCCCCCCGAAAAAGCAGCACCCCACAGACACCTCAACACCCATCATTCTCCACCGAGTCCCTCCGAGTCCTCAGGGATACAACTCAGTGTGTATCTGTTAACTTGCTTGCTCCATCCTAGACCAAGGGCCCCCTGAGTCTAGAGACGTCAGTGCTCTGTCAACGGAACAGCCTCCGTTCCTTTGGCTCAGAGCCCTGCGACGCGTGGCGGGTCATGCACTGTGCCCTGGACAGGAGGCCCCTTGGGAGAGGCTGGGATGGCCAGTCCTTTCCTCTCAAGCCTGTGCCCTCCCCAGGCCTGCTGAGGGGCCGTGATGACCGCAGCTTCCTGGGTGACAGGAATGTCCTTCCCTGACCCTCCTGGGAGGGAGGCTGGTGCTGCCTCTAACCCTAACCCTAACCCTAACCCTACATCCACATGCTGCAGGATGCCTGCTGCAGGGGGCAGTGGGCTGGGCTTCCACAACCAGCCAGGGGCTTCAGCCGGGGCCCTGGGCCCCAGACGGGGAAGAGGAAGGACCTGCCTACTCCCATGAAGGGCGCGGATGGCAGGGACCGCTGGCCTCACCCTTACATGTGCGTCCTGACCTTCCAAGCCGCCTGGCCCCAGTGAAGATCCTGTCACAGAAACAGAGGCAGTCAGAAGATGCCTACAGCTTCCCAAGCTCTGGGGGCAGAAGGAGCCCAGCAGATCCCCAACCCTGCCCACCGCAGAGCCTCACACTCTGCGGGTGCTGGATAAAGCCAATGGTGCTCTAGGATGAAGGGGGAAGTCGAGGCCTTAATCCTGGGTCCCCGGCCGCATAGGGCGCACACAGAACCCAAGCTCCTGCTGCGTGATAGACAATTTTCAATTCTTTTTTTGTCTTTTTGCTATTTCGTTGGGCCGCTCCCACGGCATATGGAGGTTCCCAGGCTAGGGGTCTAATCGGAGCTGTAGCCACTGGCCTATGCCAGAGCCACAGCAACGTGGGATCCGAGCCGCGTCTGCAACCTATACCACAGCTCACGGCAACGCCGGATCGTTAACCCACTGAGCAAGGGCAGGGACCGAACCTGCAACCTCATGGTTCCTAGTCGGATTCGTTAACCACTGCGCCACGACGGGAACTACAACAATTTTCAATTCTAAGGTATCACTCCAACAACAGCCAACACTCACATGGCACTTTGCTAGAATCATTACTTCATTACCACTTTCGACGGCCCAATGAGGTAGGATTTCCTCCCCATCTGGACCTGAAGCAGAGGGCGTCAAGGAGCCTGGCCAAGGCCACGGAGCCAGGGAGGGAGGAGCTGGGATGCAGGCCTAAGCAGTGTGGCTCCACGGCCCCCGCTCTTAACCACCCCCCACCCTTCTGTCCACAGCCACTGTCTGGGGCCGATACCCTGCCCTGACCCTTTCCAGAGGCGGGGAGTGAGGCTCAGGAAGTGGAGAACTTGCCAAAGACGCACAGCCAGGACAGCGGAGCACGCAGGCCGGCCTGGCTCTGGAGCCCACCTCATCGGGCTCGGGGGGCGCCTGCCCTGGGGGACAGGCCGAGGTGTTTGATGTTCTTCCCTAAACCACAGCCTGGCCCGCCAGCCTCACCACCGCCTTCTCGACCCCAGGCTCTGGCCCACATCCTCCCCCAGCCTTTGCGGGTCTGGACCAGCAGCTGGCTGGCGATCTCTCTTCTCCTCCCCCTCTGAACGGCGAGCCCGCGAGGCGGGGCCGCGTTTACCTTGGCTGTGTCTGGGCACAGAGCTCAATACCAGCCTGAACCACCCGGAACACACATCCAACCCTGCAGTGGGTGGAGACCAATGACACCCACCGAACACAAGCGCCCAAGACTGTCCCTCTGACTGCAGGCTTTCTTGGGGTGTGGGGGGGAAGCGTTGCTGGGAGGTCCCCTGCGGCCTCCAGGAGCCCCCAGCTGGAAGGGGTGTCCCCAGAAGACGTGTACCTCTGAGGACACTGGTGGCTTTCTGCCTCGTGACGTGAATCCACCTTCTGGACGGCGAGCCGTGCAGCCTGGGGGTTGAGGGTGTGGCCTCGGGAGTCAGTGTGCAGCGGCTGCCCCTATTTGGGGTGTCTTCGGAGCCCAGGCCCCCTTGTCTGAGAGCTGTCCCCAAACCCCCACAAGGGCGGGCCGGCCCTCCCAGGCCCCATCTGACAGGAAGGATGTGGGATCTTTGCTAAGCCTTCAGAGGCTCCCAGGTCAGGGACCTGGGCCGAGCAGGCCTGTGCTGACCACCAGATGGCCAGGCTTATCAGGCTGGTGACCAGACGACAAGAGAACAAATCGGCAGTACATGCGGCCCGGAGAGCTGGAACCAGCTCTGGTCCCTGTCAGCTTTCGGGACCCCCAGGAATGGAGAGAGGCCCCTGCACCCTTTCCACAGACATCCTCGTTTACCCCACAGGGCCCCAAGTGGATTCTAGCCCTGACAAACAGATCCCAACCGCCACGTCGGGGAGAAGGCCCTAAGCTATTGATGGTCGAGTCTCCTCTTCTGGAAAATGGAGCCAATGGGACTCTTTCTCCCCCGGCCCCCCCGCGCCCCCTCCCTCACTCCCTCTCTCTCAGCAGCCCCAGCCCCCCCCCCCACACACACACACATAGGGGCTTCTAGAAGTAGTCCCTGAGATCACTCATGTAAAGTGATTGGTATGAGGCTGGCGTGCGGTTGAACAGTTGTCGCACCGACACTGGTGCTCCTGAGAAAGCAGATGCTGGATGAGCACAGGACAGACAAGGTGACCGGCTCCGCCCGGAGGCTCCTCTGCGCCTCCCCCCAAACCAGCTGCCTCCACCTGTCCCCTGCCACCTGGCTCGGAAATACTGGTCGCGCCACTCCTGCTTGCACAGAAACAAATATTTACCCAGGGCTGGGCACCTGAGGGCACAGAAGTGAAGACTTAGGGACAAATGAGCACCAACCAAGGAGCAGGAGAAAAGAGGCCTCCAAGGGAGCCCAGGCCGGGCTGACTCCGTCTCGACACTCCAATGTGGCCCAGGGGCCGCATGACTGTTCCTCAGTGCACCGTCTACACAGGGGAGACACTGCTCCTGACCCCCCTGCCGGCTGTGAAAAGTCAAGTACACAGGACGGGAACTCTCTGCTCAGCGCTGCTGCTGGGCTGAAGGGCGCAGGCTCCTGTGGGGCTTCCAAGCTCACCTCCAACTCACCCTCTGCAACTCACGGTCCGCCCTCATCTGAGAAACGGGGCAACAATTCCAGCCACCTTGTGGGACAGGGTGTGGACAGACAGGCTGACTCATGGAGAGCATTAGCGCTGTGCCTGGTCCACAGAGGGCACTCTGCAGACACCAGCCACTGTCACTGACGGATCCACAGTGAGCCCAGCCACTCCTCTGGGACCCCACGACATTTGCCTTGTCCACTTTTGTAAGGGTGCACGTGGCCTCTTGCTCCTGCCCTTTTGAAAAGGACACCCACGCCAACCAGCTCCCAGAGGGTTGGGTGGCCCCACTCTTCGGGGAAGCCTGGCTGCCTGGCCCTGCCTGCCGCAGCTCCTCTCTCAGCCGCCGAGGGCAGAGGCCATGTCCCCTCCTTCTGCTACAGAGCCAAGCATGGGTCCAGGCTTCTTCTTCTTTTCTTTCTTTCTTTTTTTTTTTTTTTTTGGCCACACCCATGGCATATGGAAGTTCTCAGGCCAGGAATCAAATCCGAGCTACAAGTGCAGCAACACCGGATCTTTAACCCACTGCCCCACAGTGGGAACTCCCTGAGGCCAGGCATCTTGAATGCTCAGCCAGGTGCAGAGGTACTGAGTGATGGGCCAGATGGGCCTGGGGCCCAAGTCTAAGGCCCGCCAGCATTGGATGCTGGACCCCACTTCTCCCTCTTGATCCCACCTGCCTCAAGAGTGAGTGTCTCAGCAGTAACTCAATAGATCCTTCACTGAACACCTGTTCTGAGCCCCACCGCGTGCAGGCGATGCTGAGGACCTGGCATCCAAAAGAGCGTGGCCCTGTTCCCAGTCCAGTGGGGGAGACAGCCCCGTCCCCAGACAGTGATGACCCCAAGTGGGCAGGAGAGCACCTAACCTGGTCTGGGGGTCAGGGAGGGCTTCCTGGAGGAGGGGCTGCCTAACAACACTGGTCACACAAGCCCAGGGACTGTGAGTCTCATTCACCATCACACCCTGGCACATAACTGTCCCTGGCACAGGGCAAGTGCTCCATGGGTATCTGTTGAAGGAAAGAAAAGGGGGAAGGAGAGAAAGGGGGAGAACGAGTAGGACTCAGACAGGTAACAGGGAAAAGCCAGTCAAGGGGGCTGGGCATCACGGTGTGAACATCCCCAGCCCTAGCAATGACACCCGGCAACGCCACTCCTCGGTCTGTCCTTGGGAGAAGTTCTTGCTCGCGCCCCGGGTGACGTACACACGGATGTTCACAGCTGCCCCAGTTGATGATACCGCAAGCCAGAAACAGCCCAAACGTCCAGCAACAGCGCAACAGACCGTCTAAGGCACAGTCACGCAATGGAAGGCTCTCAACTGTCTGCAAGGATGAAACTGGGAAACTGAACGTGAGAGGAAGGCAAGCCCAGGAGCCCACTCACGACACGATGCTGTTTTTATAACCCTCAAAACCGAGCAAAACCAAACAGCATACTCTTCAGCACACACAGACGATAAGACTTAAAAAAAAAAAAGGCATGACCATCACAACGTGCGGAGAGGCGGCCACAGGACTCCGCACTCCCCACCTGTCCGGCCAGAGGCGGGTTAACGGCAACGTGCACCCCGAGTCTGGGAGGCCGGTTCACGGGTCTTCATTACATGACACTCTGACGTCCGTGTGTGTCACATACATAGTTCACATGCCAAGAAAAGAACTGAATGACCATCATTTTAAAAGCAGAGGGAGAGAGAAGAGTGTTGCAGCAGAAGGAACAGTGTGTGCAAAGGCTCCGAGGCGAGAGAGCTGCCGGTACCCCCGGGGAACTGAAGGTCATTGTCAGAATCAAGTGAGGCAAACGGGGAAGGGACTCAGCACAGGGCTGCGGGCACCGAGGTGCTTGGAAAAGGTCTGCAAGTCATTCAGCGGCTCCCTGCTTCCCATCACTGCCGCCCATCAAAGTCCTAGGTGGGCGACAGGCCAAGCTCGGGGAAGGGGGCCTCTGAGAAAGCTGGTGCTCGTCGGGGGACAACTAGCTCTGTCAGAACCAGGCGGGCTATTTCAGGCTACCCGCCTTTGGCTTCCGGTCAGGGGCACCAGATGGCCAGCTGGACTCAGAGGCACTGGGGAGTTTTAGTTCGGAATTTTAAAATCAAATAACTGTGAGCTGTTGACTGGCCCAGCCGAGGCTCCAGGGATGGACACGGGATGCCTGGAACGTCTCCCTGCCCGACCTGACTTTGCTCAGCTACGGAAAGTGAGGAACACCATTCACCCTCGTGAGGTCTGCTCAGAAACTAAAGGACCTATTCGCTCTTTCTTTAATCAGCAACCTGGGCTGGGAGACAACAGAGAACAAAACAGATCTGGATCCCAGCCCTTGGGGAGCAATTGCTAGGAAGGCAAAGAATCACACAAATAAAAACGACAAATTAGAAGAAAGAAAACACTCTTATAGGAAAACAGAGGTGATGGGGGAAGTGACTGGGAAAGACCTGTTAGACGAACATTTAGGCCTAAAATTGAGTTAAGAGCCAGAAATTCATTCATTCCTTCAAGTATTTTTCAAGTGCCTGTTTCGTGCCAGACACTGCTCTAGACGCCGGGACTGCAGCAGTGAATGCGACACTTGAACTTGCCTTCCCAGGTCACGCACACTGGAGCAGGTCGGCACGAGGCAGTAAGCGGACACGAGCAGACCAACGTAACCACAGAGAAGCTGGGGAACGGCTCCCAGGCAGAGCGAAGAGCCAGCGCAGGGGCCGGGCATGCGGATGCTGGAGGAACTGGGGTCTGGGGCTGAGCCTTTGCGTCTGTGGCAGACTGGACATGTCCAGAGACCGGGGTGCCCTGGCTTCTGCCACCTTCCACAAAGGAGCGTGACCTCAGCAAGGGACTGACAGCACCAAGTCAAAATGAGGGGACCCACTGGCTTCGGCAGGTTGCTCGGCCTGGTGCACAGCAAACAGCAGTTGCGGTTGTGTGTACAGGGAACCTCTCTGGAACCTGCTGTCCCTTGGCCTGGGTCTGGCCGTCATGAGCAGGCCCTTGCCCGCACTGCACTGCCCAGGGCCCGGGCTGATACCCCTCCTCTGCACTCTTGGACCTGCCTGTCGGTGCCCTCTACCCCACGCTGCTCAGGCCAAGAAGGGCGCCCTGCTACCGAGAGCCACTGAAGAGTAAAGCGGGGATTGACTCCTAAGGAGGAAAGGAGGCTCGGCTGCCTCCACCTTTGCAGCAAGGCAAATGATAAATGGGAAAAAATATATCTGCACAATGAAATTCCAGAGAGTCAATATCTTAAATAGAGACAGCAGGCCTACAAGACATCGCCAATCAAATACGGGCACAGCGCATGAAGAAGCAACTCCAGGAAGTATGCAATGTGGTTAACGATAAACAGGTTAACTACTAATTAAGGAATGCTCAGTAAAACACAACACCATCTTGGCACCAAGACACCCGAATGCAAGTGCTACTCATTCATTCAGAAAAAGAAAAAAAAAAAAATCAAGAGATACAACCAAGTCCTGTCCCTCCAGGCTTCCAGTCCTATGTGGGCACAGACAGTGTGTGAAACTTCAAAGGTTCCTACCCTCTGACCCTGTAGAACTACCTTCTAAGAATTTCTTCTGGGAAAGCTACCCATGATGAGCAGAAAGATTATGGGCCAAGATGAACAGCACTGCGTTATTCCTGCAGCTCAAGACTGGAAAGGACCTAGATGCTCAGTAACGTGGAAACGGCTGGAACAGATCACAACACCCTGACAGTGGATTTTAATCAGACTTTGTAGAAAACAAAAAAATGATGTGAAAACACAGGACATTCCACTGTATACACAGGATTCACCTAGTTTTATTTATTTATTTTTTTGCTTTTTAGGGCTGCACCTGCGGCATATGGAGGTTCCCAGGCTAGGGGTCAAATCAGAGCCACAGCTGCCAGCCTACACCAGTCACAGCAACGCCAGATCCAAGCCGCATCTGCGACCTATATCACAGCTCACGGCAACGCTGGCTCTTTCGCCCACTGAGCGAGGCCAGGGATGGAACCTGCATCCTCATGAATCCTGGTCAGATTCGTTGCCACTGCACCAGGACGGGAACGCCACCACCTCGTTTCATTTTGATGGATCTGTGGCAGCACATCCAGCCACAGGAAAGAGATGGGCAGGAAGTGCTCTGGCATTTCACGCTGACGACATCCCAGGTGGTGCGTGTCGTTTCTGAGAAGCCTCGCCTCTAGAATATATATAGATCTCTTACAGCTCGACAAGAGACGAACCATCCAGTTTTTAAATGGGCAAAGGATCTGAAGAGACATTTCTCCAAAGAAGATACACAGATGCCCGAGAAGCACGTGAAAAGGCGCTCATCAGCGTCAGGGAAATGCAGATCAAAGACCCCCAGGAGATGCCACTTCATACCCTCGGTGGCCAGAGTCAAAAGGACAGTAACCAGGAAGCGGCTCAGAGGGGCTGGAACCCTTGTCTGGTGGAGGGAGTGCTAAGGGGGCCCATCGCTTGGGAAGACAGTCTGGCAGTTGCTCAAATGGCTGAAGTCCTCACACGACGGAGCGATTTCAGGCCTAGAAAAACGAAAGCTACGTCCACACAGAACCCGAACGTGACTAACCACGGCCACCTGAGGCAAACCGGCCAGACCGTAGAAACACCCCGCACACACCTCCAAGGATGGAGAGAGGACACGAGGCGTCTCCACGCGATGGAACATTACTCAGCCATAACAAGGAATGAAGTGCAGACACGGGCACAGTGTGGGTGAGCCCTGTAAACACGAAGCTCAGGGAAAGACAAGAAAGGCCACATGTGGCACAATTCCATTTACAGGAAAAGTCCAGAAGCGAACCAGAGAGAAGCAGATGAGCGGAGGCCTGCAGGCCGGGGGGAGGGCTCCCGGGCTTCTAGGGGGCTAATGAAACGGTTCCAAACCCGACTGTGACAGCAGAGCTACAGGTCTGTGAAAAACAGAATTTACACTTTACACGAGTAAAATGTACATGAATCACATTCCAAAAGAGCTTTTTTAAAAAATTCCAGATGGTGAGATGAAGAAGCAATTTTCATTTTCTTCTTCAGACTTCCCAACTCTTTAAAAAAAACCAAAACCAAAACCAAAACCAAAACCAGTGAACGTACCCCACTTTTAAGTTAGAAAAGGACCAAAGCAGGGATCCTCCCCTAGTCACAGCCATCATGAGCTTCCGGGGTGACAGCACGTGCTCTCCCCCTGCTCCCTCACCAGCTCCGCCGGGTGGGGCGGGGGTGGGCTGAGCCTCACACAGCACGAGCTTCACGGTGGGCTCGAGAGGGAACCTCCGTTCCCACAGGGCCCAAAGCCCTTCTATAAAAAACAACACACGTGGAGTTCCCGCCATGGCACGGCGGGTTAAGGGTCCAGCATGCTACAGCTCAGATTCGATCCCTGGCCCTGGGAACCTCCATATGCCTCGGGCGCGGCCAAGAAAGAAAACACCACCTTCACACAGCAAGGCGGGGAGGGGAACCCAGATGCACAACCATGCAGGTCTCCTCTCCTGCCATCCCCTAGGACGTGCCACTCTGCCCCCCAAAGCTACAGAGGTGGCTGAGGAGAGCGGCAGGAGCTGTCCCGAGTGCCAGGCCATCTTCTCCTCCCCGCTGCCTCGCTTATAAAACAAGGAGGTTAGAGTTCCCGCCGTGGCGCAGCAGAAATGAATCCGACTAGGAACCATGAGGTTGCGGGTTCAATCCCTGGCCTTGCTCAGTGGGTTAAGGATCTGGCGTTGCCGTGAGCTGTGGTGTAGGTCGCAGACGCGGCTTGGATCTGGTGTTGCTGTGGCTGTAGCGTGGGCCGGCAGCTACAGCTCCGATTAGGCCCCTAGCCTGGGAACCTCCGTATGCCGCAGGTGTGGCCCTAAAAGGACAAAAAAATAAAAAATAAAAAATATAAATAAATAAATAAAATAAGGAGGTTATCCCTCCACCCCTGATAATATGGACGCTGCAAAGTGGGAAGAGGCCAGTGCTCGCCGCAGATTCTCAGGGCTGGGTGGGCAGCGAGCACAGGCATTTGGACCCAAAGGCTGGTGGCAGCACAGGGTATCAGATGGCCCTGCCTCCCAAGGCCTGCCTCTACCCACCAAGCCCACCAGCCTAGGATGTCTGCCCCTAGGACCAGACAAGGTCAGACGTGGGGGCTCTAATCAGGGCTCCGTCTCTGGGCTCTGCCTGTACCCACCCCTCAACTCCATCCTAATGGAACAGCACTCACTAAGCACCACGCTGTGCCTAGAGCGGCGGAAGGGACAAGTGGGACAGACCGGCCAAACCGGCCCGGCCTTCCCGGGGCTCACAGTCCAGTGGGGAGACAGGGAGAGGGCAGCGGGACCTCGGCGCTGTGGATCTGGAGGGCTGAGCCCAGCCCAGCAGAAAGAACATCACCACCCTCCTCCCTGGCCCGGAGGCAGGCGGCACTTTCTGGGCACTGTCATCAGCGGAGGGAGAGCTGGGTCAGGAAGCAAGGATCCTAAGCTCAGGAAAGAAGGGGATTACCGAGCACAAGGAGAGGGAGGAGAAGGAGTGGGACGGAGGCCTGAGCTGGGTGGACACCACTGGCGTCCTCCTCCCCCTCCACCTGCAACACCCCTTGCTGGTGGGGCAGGGAATCAGCTCGCCTGCCACAAAGGTGGACTCGTTACAGAAACCTGGGCTCTCTTGGTGCCCCCCCCCAATATGAGGAGGTCCGGGACTCACTCAGTGCCCTAAATGGGTGACGGTGACCTATGGACAGAGACAGGGAAACATGCACAGCGGGAAAAGACCTTGGACACCACCTCGCTGCACAGAAAGGGCAGTGCCTTGGCCTCCAACCCACAGCAAGACAGCAGCAAAGATGAGTGTGCATCCCAGACCTGCATCCCCCGCACGCCACCGGGCTGCCCAGCTCGGGGGTCTGCCAGGTCTGGCTGGGGGACACCAGAGGCGGACTTGGTGCCCTCCTCCCCTCTTCACACTTCCTTTTCTGGACCCAGGCAGCATGAGGGCAGGGCCTGCCTAGTATCTGAGGTCCAGCATCACATCTGGCTTCCTCCTCTACCAACCACATGAGCACCTGCTCGAGCCGGGCTCAGCACCACATGCTGTGGGTACCAGGGGGCACAGGGGCACCAAGCCAAACCCACCTCTGCCCTCATGATGCTCACAGTCAAGGGGGGCAAGAGAGGATACCTGCAGGCCCACAGATAAACAGATCACTGACCACCTCATGAGGGGGGTGGGGGTACAGGATTTAGAGGGCCAGGAAAGAGGGGTTTGTGGATACCCGCAAAACAAGCCAGAGCTGTGACAACAAGGCAGGCATTTCAGGACAGGATGTGGGGAGCACCTCGCACGTGGGAACTGAAAAGAAGTCATTGCTCTTGGACCAAAGAGGGCCCAGGGGAAGGAGAGCCTGGTGTGGTCAGCGAGGGTGGCAGGGGCCAGGCCTTCCAGGCTGTTTTGGGGATCAGGATTGGGTCTGGAAGGCGGTGGGGGAAGTGGACCATAAGTGTGATCTGAAGCTGCCAGGAAGTAACAAGGTCTGCTTTTTCGGGAATGGAGCGGGAGCACAAGAGAGCACTCAGGACTCCTCCACTTGGCACGCGGCAGAGTGAAGCACAGGTGAGGGAGGGAGGCGAAGCATGAACAGATGACCCAATGAACATTTCCTTGGCCCCTGCTCTCTCAGTGCCCCGAGGTGCCTGGCCCGGGGCACTCGTTAGCAGACCCACTTCACTCGGAGTCCCCGCGGTGCCTGGGTGTGTTCAGTGGTTTGCCTCCTCTAGGAGCCAAACGGACAAGACGCGGTCCCTCATGGCACTTCTGGGCCCAATGCGGGGAGATGGACCCAAACAAATAACAATAGTGAGAGGTGGTGTCATGGGAACCCGGGAGAGCACAGCAGCATCTTATGGGGGACAACTCGTGCGCCAGTGCGGGACGGGTGAGCAGGAGCTGGTCGGGAAACGCTGAACAAAGGGAGTCTGTGGGTCCAGACAGGGGGGACGGACACCTGCTTTGGGAAGGGCTCCCACCAGGCTCAGAGCCGTGGCCTTTATCCTGTGGTGAGGAAGCAGCCCTGGGAAGCTCCTGGGGACAGAGTGGAGGATGAGCATCCTTCCTTCGGGTCTGAGCAGGGCTCTTCCCCTCACTACCTGTGCGGCCCAGGCACCCGTGAGCCTCAGCCTTCCCCTTCCAGCTGCCGCGAGGACTGGGTACATGTGCATGAAGAGCTTAGATCACCGCCGCCGCCGCCATCCCGAAGCACGACCCTCAGCAGGTCACTTTCCAGGCATTTGCCTTCATCTTCTGGCAGCCCTGCTCTTCCTCCCTCCCACAAGCCCTGCTGCTCTGAGAAACCCAGAGAGTTTGGCTGTGAAGGTGCGGTGCTTTGCAGAAAGGGGAGGGCTGCACAGAAGCCGGCGGCTTTCCCAGGGCCCTGCCGACAGCCGGAGACTAAGGCTGGGCCACACGGAGGGGTGGGTGTGAAGGTGGCACACAAGTCTGACCCCCGCGGATACCAAGAAGGACCCGCCCACCCCACTGTGGAGGACATCCCAGCTGGGCTCCCGCAAGGCCTCCAGAGCATCAGATGCGGGGCTCCTGCTGGAGAGCAAGAGGGCGTCAGGCAAGTCACATGAGCCGAACGGCTGTCAGCAGACACGCCCCACCCACCTCCCCCACCCGGAGGCTACGGCTCCACACCAGCTGTGGAGCAAGGCAGGGGGGAGAAGGACTACAGAGCGCCTACTGTGTACCTCATCCACCACCAAGGTGGGGGCCTGCGGGGTGCCAGGCACTGTGGAAAGTTCTGGGGACACAGAGGGAAGCCAAACCAAGACAGGCCTTCGTGGAAGTGACTGGGGAACAGGCGGGGGGGGGGAAACACAAGCAAAGCATGATGGGCGTTGGGCACTCCCGTGGGCGTCAGCCGCAGAGCCCCCTCCTGGAAGGGGGCCCTTCCACGTCTCCCAGCAAACGCAACACCAGACCCCAGCCTCTGGTCGCAGTTCTAGCCCAGAAAGCCCCCCCAAAGTGAGCTGCCTTAACCCGAGCAGCATCGGGGCCAGGATGGGCAGTGATGGTGGCTTCCCGGAAGCAATGACGTCCAGGACCAGGGCACTCTCACCAGACTGGCCTGAGCAGGAGTGCACTCCTGACGGCAAAGGCCTGGGCCTGGCTCCTCCCGGAGTCAGAAACCTTTGAAGGAGACTCCCCATCTGCCAAAATGGCTTCACAAACAAGCAAACTGTGACACGGGGAGGTTCCAAGATGTGCCCACATCCACAGAGCTGAATCCACCCTGGGCAGCGTGCTCATCCCTCCCAGCCCCGGGACGCGGGCTTGCTCCCAGAGAGCAGGGAGCCAGGCAGGCTCTGGAGGGACACAACCGCGTCCAACCCGAATGAGCCCTTCCTCAGGGCCAGACGTGTTCTGGAATTCAGAAGTCCTGGCTCTTTCCCTGAAGGGTGACAGGATACCTACATTAGGTAGACCCCCAGCAGGGCCTGGGTCAGTTTTTAAAGTGTCTGGACCTGGGAAGTGTGCGAGCTAAGGAGACTTGCACAGCCCTCATGCCGCCCACCCCCCACCTGAGGGCAAGATGAACTAACGGGGGTGGGGAGACAGAGGCTGAGACCCAAGGAGAGAACGAATGGAGGGAACTGTCACCTTGGAAGTGTTACAGAGAACACCTCAATGGCAAAACCTCCTTGGGGAAGGGGAGGTTCAGATAATTCTGATGCATAGGAGTTCCCGTTGTGGCTCCGTGGAAACCAATCTGACTAGTATCCCTGAGGATGCAGGTTAGATCCCTGGCCTTGCTCAGTGGATTAAGGATCCAGCGTTGTCGTGAGCTATGGTGTAGGTCACAGACGCGGCTCGGATCCCGCGTTGCTGTGGCTATTGGGTAGGCTGGTGGCTACTGCTCTGATTTGCCCCCTAGCCTGGAAACCTCCATATGCCCCTAAAAAAAAAAAAAATCTGATGCATAAATCAAGAAGTAAAATGTCAGCTACTAGCTACTGCAGGGCCACACAAAGGCGAGCCTACAGGCTCCTGACCCGTGGCCACCTCCCTGGTCCCCCAACCTCTCGCCTTCCTAATGCTACATTCCCAGAAGGTTCTGTAAAAACCTTCTGCGGGCTCCCTGCCACCCTCAGGCTAACACGCCTCAGGGCCCCACCTGAGTGCTCCCTCCCTGCCTCCTCCAGGCTTGCCTCTGAGCGCCCTGCCTCCGCCTCGGGACTCCAGTAAGACTAGCTTTCTCCTGTGCCTGGGATGCACCTGACTCACGCCCTCTGCCTCCCACCCTCTGCCCGTGCCTCCAACGGCTCTGCACACGGGAGGATTTCTTCAGGCCTTGGACGGCCCTTCCTCCAAGAAGCCACCTTTGCCCTGCCTGCCAGCCTGAGCGCTCTTCCTCCCCAGAGGCCTGAGCACCCTGCTTGCTGGGTGTCCCCCTCGCTCGACGAGGACCTCCTGGGCCCTAACGCTGCACTCACCATGTGAACGGGGGTCACCGGGTCAGCCGGAGGCACTGAGGACCTGCCACCTACGACACTGTGCGGCACAGGAAGACCTCGGGCCGGGAGTCCAAGCAAGAACCCAACACTGAGGACAGAGGAGCGACAGGCTCCCCGGGCTCCGGAAGCTGTCCGAGAACCACCGCGAGCCCCTCTGAGTGCTGGCTGGCCGGGCCCCTCGAGCTGGCTGTCTCCCGTCCCTGCTACCACCCTGCAGGGCTGGAAGTGCCAGCCACATTCTCCAAAGGGCAAAGGGCTCTGCGCCGAGGAGAAGAAATGCTACAGGCCGCAGAGCCGGAGGCACGGCCCACCGCAACTCTCGCAGGCCGTACCCGGGGGCTAAGAGTGCGGCCCGGGCCGGCTGCCTGGGCTTGAATCCCAGCTCCACATTCCTGGCTGTGTGCCCCCTCTCGGTGCTTCTGCTCCCGCATCTGCAGGCTGGAGAGGAGAGCACCTGCGGTGATGCCGCTGGCCCGGAGGCGGCACGAGGAGGGCAGCGAGTGGCGATGCGTGGGCTCAGCCAGAGAGCAGGGCTTGGGCCCGGGCCCCTCTGTGCTCTGCCGCAGCAGGCTGCTGCCCACGTCCAACCCCTGCATCTGCTCAAGCCAGATGCTCCGATCTGCTCTAGAAACAAGCCTCCGAGGCCAACCCCAGCCACCCCTGCACTGAGGTCTGGAAGGCACTCTTGGGATGGAGCGCCGAGTGGCCGAGCTGACTCAGGAGCCCTGAGCGAAAGAACAGCCAAACCTGGCTGCCTGGGGAGCTTTCTAGAAACATAGATTCCTGGCCTCCATTCCCAGAAGCCGCCTCAGCCACAGCCAATCCAGCCCGGGACGCCTGGCTTCACAATTCTGCATACTTTTGGGACCAAATGCCTCTGACGGACAGAAGAGTGGTGATGCCTGGCACTCAGAAACAGAAACACACACACACACACACACACACACACACACACACACACACACACACACACACACACACACACACACACACACACACACACACACACACACACACACACACACACACACACACACACACACACACACACTTCCCACGACCCCTCAGTGACTGTGCACTGAGGGCCTGCCGTGCACGCCCCCGGCCCAGCACAGACAGACGAGACTCCAAGCAGCTTTCTCCCAAGTGCCACCGGCGTGGGCGATCTGAGGGAAAACCGCCCTCCCTGGCACTCGTCAGTCCAGTGCCTGAGGCCTCCCGGGCGCCAGACTGAGGTCACAGAGGGGACTCGCAGTCCTCGCCCTTGAAGAGGGAAATACGATGCGAACACAAAGAGCTGCAGGTGGAAAGAATGAGGGCGGCCCGCCTGAGCCTGAGTGCGCAGGCGCTCCCATCGCAGTCCCGTCCGCGCAGCCCTGTCCCGATGGGCAGAGGGCTGAGGCCCATCCTACGGAGGGGACCAAGGCTCAGGGAGGAGCCGTAACTTGTCCACAGTCACAGCCGGTGTCTGGGTCTAGACTCTTGGTACCTTGCTGCCTCTCAGGTTGAGGGGCCAAGACACGCTGATTAAGTTTCAGTTCCAAGAGGTGAGGCAACCTGCCCAGAGTTAGCCAGCTTGTAACAGACAGGACCAGGCCTGGAGCCTGAGGTCCTTCCCCTGCCTAGTCAGGGATGTCGAGGATGCCTCTGAGGGACAGACGGCAGGTGGGGTTCCAACGAGGGAAGCGCTGGAGAGATGAGTGCAAATGCACAATAGTGACAGCAATGGCGCTAAGGGCTGGGGCTGTGGGTGGGGGCGGAAGGCTGGCGACGCCAGGAATAACAAGGGAGACACCCACCGAGCCTCGCTGTGGACGTTGTTACCTAACTGAGTCCTCACCATCACCCTACGAGGAGGGACTACTGTCAGCTGTATTTTATAGACAGAAAAATCATGGACAGAGAGAACAATTGCCCAAAGTCACACGGCAAATCGCCCAAAGTCACATGGCAGCGTCTACGTGCCAACACTGGCCATCAGAGGTGAGCTTGGGCCCCGGAGGGAAATCTGGGCAAGAGCATCAAAGCTGCCCCCACACCCCATTCCCTACTCCCCAGCAAGACCACCACTCCAGCCTTAACTTGGAAGAGAGCCTCTCTCCAACGCTGATAGGTACCTTTCCACCTGTCAGACCAGTTTCAAGGGCTAAATGTGCAGCACGGGTTTCAATGGGAACAAACAATAAGGCACTTCCTTCCTCTTTGATCCCCGTTTAAGAACAACACCACGGCCACTGTCCCATTTCCCCCTCCCGCCTGCCCCACTCAGGAGGCCAGAAGTGGGCTTGTTTGGGCCCCTGCACCCTGCAGGCACCTCCACGTCCCATAAGGAATTTCCTGGTGGGCAAAACTCCCTCTCCCCCCTCCAGGACAGACTCCACAGGCTGGAGGTCAGGGAGTGGGGAATGAGTCACTGGCGGGACTGGAGGGAGGGGGAGAGAGCCTCCCAGACTGTGGCCACTGTCACATGCTCCCTGATGCCTGCCTTGCAAACCCCGTGTCTCCTCCGCACAAGGCATTCAGCTGGGAAGACACCGAGCCTCTGGTCGTTCTTGCAGTTTGGTCTGAAGAGTTGCTGGTACAAGACTGGCCTTGGACCTCAGAGGAGCTAGGACCACAGGGCCCGCCACCACAGGATGGGGGGGATCGGGCTAGCCCCTCCTCCACTGGTGCCCATTCCCACCCCCCAGGGGGAGAGGAGCGCACACATGCCCAGCCTGGCAGGACGGAGGCAGCCTCCTCCCAGCTTCACTTCCCTTCTACTCGCAAGCAGCTGGCCACAGAGACCCTGCCCCACCAGGTCCAGCCCATGCACTCGGATATCCTGGGGGGTCAGCAGAGCAGGGATCACAATTTCACAGATGAGAGAACAAACAAGCTCAGCAAGAATAAAAGGCCTTGCCGGAGCCACAATACACTGCTACCAGGCTGCCCCAGCGCACCCCGGCTAGATGGCTCCCAGGTACGGCCTGGCCTCACCCCTTCCAGAATGGCTGCGCACATGGCCCTGACGCTCATTCAACCACCACCGCTGTCTGCCTTCCGAGGGACTGAGTGGAAAGAAGGACGGATGGTGTCTACTCCTCCATTCCAGGGGGGAGGGAGCCCACCAACACAGAACAAACATGGATGGTGGCAGCAGATGGCCGTTAGTGCCATGAGGAAAATAACCAGGCCCCCAGCGCTGGGGCAGGCAGGGACACCACATGTGATGGGAGCCCGGGAAGGCCCTTCCAAGCGCTGGGGTGGGAAGAGCCTCTGTAGGACCTGAGACCCTCCCGCCTTCAGACATCTCACCTCCAGGAGTTCCCCAGGATGGGACCTCTGGGAGAGCCAGACGGGGCTCAGGCAGACACCCCCAGAGGCTCCCACCCAGTGGGACCACCACACTAAGTCCCAGTCCCAGCCCTCTTCCGCCCCAGCCAGAGGCTCCAGCAGGGACTGGCCCAGCTTTCCTCCCAGGCTAAGGCTCTGCCAAATAGGCACCCTGTGCCGGGGCCCTGATTCCTCTAGTGGCCACCTGCTCCCAGCCCAGGCCGCTTCTCTCTCTTTGTGATGGAAACCAGCCTCCGAATGACCTCTCCTCCAATTCAGGCCCACCAACTCCTCCTTCACCCTTGGCCTTGGGGTCAAGTCACCACTGCGGCCCCAGAATGACTCCTTCATCACTCTTCCCACTAGAGCCACAGCTCAGATAACATGCCCTGAGCTTTCTCACAGCTTACAGACCAACTCCAGCAAATCTCCTGCCCCCCACCCCCACCCCCCGGCCCCAGACTGGCCAGGTCCTTCCTGAAGCCCCCAGCCAAGACCCTTTGACCTCTCAACTAGGCAGCACCTTGGCCCAACTTTCTGCAGCCTGGCAAACCTCCACGCCACCGCCCCTCTGCCAGTCGCTGGCCAGCAAACCACTCCACTGTCCTCCCCAGGCACAGAGGCTAGCCACCTGCTGCTCAGTCCTGCTGGGCCCTCCAATTCCCCGTCCTGCAAATCCCATCGTCCAGACTCACCAACTTCACCCGTGATCCCTCCCCTGCCTGGGGCCCAAGATCACCCACCTTCTCCACTGGCAGGCCAAGTCCTCAACCCCTTTGGCCCACCCAGACAGACTAGCCCTCCCAGTCCCTAAGCTGGTCCGTTTCTCCAGTCAGACCCACTGACGCCTCCAGACTGTGGGTACAGACCACTCCTTGCCCCCCCCCCCACCCCCATGAAACTACAGGGAATGACAGACCCCTTAGCCTGCAAGCTAGCACCACCGCGCCCTTACCCCGGGCAGACTAGTCAGCAACTGGCCTCCCAACCCGTCCCAGCCAGACTCCACCTGACCCTCCTCCTGGACATTCTTCCTCCTCTGGAACTCCCTCACTGCGTCTCCCAGACTGCCCGTGAGGCTCGAAAACAAACCAAAACCCACTGAATCCGCCCGGACAACAGCCGCTGCTGTTCATGTGGCAGGCGCTTACAAGAACGACCTGACTCAATCCTCACGACTGCCCCGCGGTAGACAGTAGCACCTCTGCTTGCACAGGAAGAAACCGGAGGCCCAGAGGGGAGAATGGCTTTCCAAAAGCCCGGCAGCTGGTAACACACAGCTGTTCCTCTTCTGGGGACCTGCAGACCAGGAACTCTGCCCCCTGCCCTGCCCACTGCCAGCCAGACTCTCCAGCTGCACCCCCACAACGCTCCAGCCCGCAGACGGAACACCGTCCCTTCCCCTGGCCCCAAGCCCACAAACGGACCAGCAGGTCTGCCCCTCTCCTGGAAGCCCGTGAAGCAGAAGCATCCAGGCCCCGCTTTCCTGGACTGGCCCCTCAAATGACCAGTATCACCTAACATCGGCCCCCCTGCAACCTTAGGAAGACTCGACCCGGCCAGTTTTCACTCGCCATCTTATGGAGTCCTCGCTGAAGCCCCGTGGCGTGGGTATTCCCACCAACACTTGGGAAAACTGGGGCTCCGAGGAGTTAGATAACCCGTCTGAGGTCAGGCAGTGGGTAAATGGGAGTCAGGATTCGAAGCAGAGCCCTGCTCTGCCTCTCCGGCTCTGAACTCCCTGGACTGGATACCACGCTACCACCAGGGCCGACTCCAACTCTTCCCTTCTTCAGACCCACTTCTCCAAGCCCTCCAACCCCAAAGTGACCACCTATCCCCCTTCAGACCCACTCCTCCAAGCCCTCCCCCGATCTCACCTATCCCCGGGGCGAGAGCACAGGGGCTTGGCTGGCTCCCAAAGCCAAGAACTTGAAATCGCCCTCCGCCTCTTTGACAACTGGCCAAGATGCCATTTATGGAGGCTCCGCGTGTGTTCAGCTTCCAGTTACCACATTTCCCACTCTCGCATCAAAGCCACCAATTCCTCCACTGCCCACAGACTAGCAACGGTTCCTCCTCTCTCCCCACGGCCAACAGACTGACTTGTGGAGAGTCACACAGCCAGGCCAATCCCTCTCTTGGTGGGCTCCATCCCAGAAGGCGGACACACCTCTCCAGGACTCGATACTGCCAGTCGTCTCTGGAGCGACTGTCCACCTTCCCAGCCCAACGGATAAAACACACCCCTCCAACTGTCCTTTCAGTCCCAACACTGAGTTGACCTTCCCCAGAGGACTTATAACCCAGGCACTCACTCTCTCTCTCTCCCAACATCTCAAGCCACCAAACTTCTTCAACCCTCTCACCTTCTACTGACCGGCATCTCCCATTCCCCAACTCTTTCTCAAGAGGGAAGAGAAAAAAGGAAAGGAAAAAAAAAAAAAAAAAAAAAAAAGATCCTTCTAGAGCCAGGCTCCAAAGTTCCTCAGTTCCTGAATGACTGACAATGTTCTGCTTCCCTTTTTTGGGAGAGGAAGAGGAGGCAGGCAGTAACTTTTTCTTCCTAATGCCAAGATCCAAAACACCTCCTCTGACTATCTCTCACCCACCTCCCACCCCAAATTGACCAGCAACTCAGCTCCTTTATTTACTTCTCAGGAAGCTTATTTACCTTGATTCCCTCTTCTCAACCCCCAGATTTACTAACTCCTCTACAACCATAGGCCAGGTTTATTCCTCTTCCTCCTTTCACCCAAGGAAGGGAGCAACAAGACCACCCCTTGCCCTGAGGCTTGCAGGCCAGCGATTTAACCTCTTTCCATCCCCATGGGCCCATCAAACTCCTTCAACGCCCATGTTGACCCACTCTCCCTCCTCTAGCTGCTCTATCCTCCTTCGAGGGAACTACGAACTCAAAGCCCTCCTAATTTTCCATGCCACCAAACTTTCTTCCATTGCTCACAGTTTTAATTCCTAAAACGATCGCCTTCAACGTCCCTTGGAGTGGGGACGTGGGGAACAGGTATAAACCAGCTACTTCTCACCTTCCCAACCCAAGAGCCACCTCCTCTCTAACACCCTCCAGCTCTAAACTGACAACTCTCTCCTTAAACCGTCATTAGGTGCAACTTATTGAGCTCCACCTCTGTGCTGGGCGCTGCACCGACACCCAGGTCCCCCACCAGCCCGCCCCCGCGCCCCAGCCGTAGCTACCGTGTCTCCAGGGGTCTTTGGGTTCCACAGCTCCGGACACGATATCTTCGTCGGAGGGGAATGTGACGCGTTTGGCCGCAGCCTTGAGGCGCCCGTCGGCCGGGGGCGACGCGGGGCTGGGAGACCGGGCCTCGGCGGGGGCCTCCTCGGTTTCGCCGTCCGCGCCCGGCCCGGGCGGCGCCTCTTGCGGCGGGATCTCCATCGCCGCCACCTCCTCACGGGGGCCCCGGGGACATGCCCCGGGCCCCGGACTTGTCTCTCCGGACCCTCCCGCCGTCCCGGGGCATGGGCTCCGCCACTGCTTCAGGCGCCGCCTCCGTCCGCTCTCCTGGTCGTCGTAGTCGTCGCCGCCGGCAGCTCCGGCGCACCTCCCCCGAGCCCCGTGCGCGCCTGCTCGTTCGCAGCCGCACTTTCGTTAAGGGCCTGTGAACCCGTCTCGTATTCAGAAAAGCAGAAAATCACTTCAAGCTGTTTTCAGGTAGAGCTGTCTAGTGGGTTGTTTAAAGGGCAAACAAAAGGCAGAAAGGGCCACAGGAAAAAGAAGCGTGAGCGGTGAATCTGCAGAGCCGGAACTGCAGAGCGGGGGGGGGCGGGGCGAGGTGGACGCCGTCTCCCAGAGCAGCGCGCAAGCGCGAACCCGAGCCGCCCCCCCCCGCCCCCCCGCGGGCCCCCCTCGTCACGAGCTCAGGCAACCGAGAAGGGAACGGAGTAGATAGAAAGAAAAGCCATCTGCTTGGTGGGGCTGGGCCAACCGATAAGGAGAGAAGGGGTGGAGAACTTGAAAGGAAAGGCGATAGGAACTGTGTTAATATATGAGTACAGGTTGTGGATGCTGACAGAAAGATCCTCTGCCTGGGGACAAGCCCGTCGCCACTTGCTAGTCTCTAGCCTTCTGTTTGCAGACTACAGTTTCAATAATAACTCTGTATTTGGATAGCGTTGTATAAAATACAATTTAAATTTAAAAACTAAGCGTTTCCTTGTGGCTTAGCGGGTTAAAGATCCCGAGTTGTCACTGCAGCGGCTTGGGTCACTGCTGTGGCACTGGCTCGATCCCTGGCCCAGGGACTTCCACATGCCTGTGCGGGTGCGGCCAAAATAAGAAAAAAATAAATTTAAAAACTAAAATATGAGCCACACTAAAATATTACAGCTCTGATTTAATTTTTTTAAAAACTAGACCAAAGAAGAAATGCCAAAAGCAAGGGGCGAATCTGCCAACCAAACTACCAGGCGATGGACCAGGTAGATTACTGAGCCAGTAGCAAACTAGCACGAACTCAAGCCACCCCCACACAAGTGCTCATCCAGGCGCTTAATATTCGCTCTCGCACTTTCGTCATGCTCTGCCAGCCTTTCCAGCCGCGGGGAGGGGTGGGTGGGCGGGGCTAAAACCAAAAAAGGGGACAAGAGGAGGAGCAAGCGACTCGTTGCCAAGGCAACTTGAAACCCTGGCCCAGGAATCGCCAGAGGTAGCGTTGTGAATGGACAAATGGGAGTTTAAGTTCTCCACGTGCTCCATTCAGCTTCACCACTGAAGACAGACAAAGCGAATCTCCTCTATATTTAATGGAACCTTCCCTTACATTTTTTCCTTTTGGCCACGCCTAAAGTTCTGGGCCAGGAATCCATCCCATACCACACCCGAGCCGCTGCAGCGACAACCGGGACCCTCAGCCCATTGAGTTACCAGCGAATCCCTTCACTTACATGTTTAAATTGATGTGACTATAAAGAGGGTAGAAATTACTTTTTTAAAGTAAATCTGCTGAGGAGTTCCCATCGTGGCTCAGTGGCTAACGAATCCGACTGGTATCCATGAGGTTGCGGGTGTGATCCCTGGCCTCGCTCAGTGGGTTAAGGATCTGGCCTTGCCATGAGCGGTGGTGTGGGTCGCAGACACGGCTTGGATCCTGCGTGGCTGTGGCTCTGGCGTAGGCCAGCAGCTACAGCTCCGATTAGACCCCTAACCTGGGAACCTCCATATGCCGTGGAAGAGCCCTAGAAAAGGCAAAAAGACAAAATAAATAAATAAACCTGCTGGAAGACTACTAAGTAACGGGGCTAAGCTAAGCAAGTGATGAGGCCTGCCATGCCACACAGCTGGGGCAAAATGAAGAGGGGGCGAAGTTTCACCCTAACCCATAACCCCTCTGCTTTTCCTCAGTGGCGCCACCACACACGGTCCGACCAGTCCGCAGGGACTGGGAAGAGAATGGGCCTACCCAGAAGCCAGGCAATAGGAGGAGTGCTTGTGAGTGACCATGTGACTCAATGTGAGCCTTACCCCTGTCCATCCCCACCTACCTGAAAGAGAAATCAAATCCAAATCTCCCAAACCGGGCATCTGGTTCTCTCTAGCCATTCCCAGAGACTAGGAGAGTCCAATCCTCCCATTCCCTTGATGCGCCCTCCCCGTCCTGGCCCAGCTCCACTGGGCTCAGCTCCTGGATAACCACCCTTCCACTCCCCAAATCTGGCTTCGTCCCTGCAGGTTACATTAAAAAACAACAATAACAACAAACAAAAGAAAACCAGAGGCATATTTTCCTGGGATAATTGGCTCTTTGGTGGGAGGGTAGTACTGGGGGGTATTTCCAAGGGGGCTGAACTGTGCAGCCTCTTCAACAGACATTTCCCACGAGGCAATCTGCCTTCCTTTACTCCCTCACCCCCGCCGCCCCAAGTCTTCAGGAACGGGTGACAGGCCCATATACCTGCAGCCTTTAGAGTTCTGTGAGGTAGAGCATTCCTTCCAACAGGATCTAAGACTCCTGGGATGCAGAATTTTACTGACTACACCCTGGAGGTCTTAAGAAGCCAGGGCTGCTTGGAGCTTGGCTCAAAATTCCAAGAGAATTCAGAACTCTATGGCCCAAAGGTCCCAGCTCGTGAGCAAATGGAGGCCAGGGAGACGGCAGCTACACCCCAGGCAGAAAGATGAGACGATACCAACTTCACAGCTTGAAGGCGTATGCGATAATGTCACTACACCGGAGCAGCGCCTCAGCCTGTACACCGATCGGGGTCTGCAGCTGCGACACATAGAAGTTGGCCACGTCCAGGTCCGTAGCTCCGAAGTGGGCAGTCACCTGCACGCCCTCGTGCAGCGTGAAGCTCACCTGGCGACCCACCATGGCCAGCAGGCTGCGGAGGTAGCGCTCCCGCAGGGCGGCTCGGGCCTGCTGTTCCTGGGATTCCTGAGATTCTTGAACTACAGGAGACTCCGGAGTTTCAGGAACCTGTGGTTTCAGGAGGCCCCTGCGAGCGTCGGGGGCAAAGCCTCGGCTCAGGCCATCCGGGCCCCGGGGGAGCCGGAGCACAGGCACGGGGATGGCCAGCGGCGTCTGCATTATCCTGGCTGTTGGGGGAAGAAGAAGAGTGGGGAGCCATGACGGGGAGCGTAGGGCCTCAGAAGGAGGGAGGCCGGGAGCAGAGGCCTGTCCACCGCATCTCCCCTTACGTGGCCGTAACCCAACTCCTGGCTTCCCTCCTAAAACCCCTGCCACCCCTCGGCCCGTGCCCTCTGCCCGGGCACCGTTCATGAAGTCCACGAGAGCAGGGCCTGTCACAGCTTTCACCACAGCCTCACCCCCAGTGCCTGGCAATAGGGATCTGCTGAGAGAACAAATCCTGGCTCCTCTCCTCTCTCGGGCACGGCCTGTCCAATCCATCAGGAAGTGCGTGCTTCCAAAAGAATTCCCAGCCACCCAGGAGCTAGCTTGAAAAGGCCAAATCTGGAGGGATCCATGATGGTTACGGATTATAACCCATTGAGTAAAACAGAAAACTGTGAGTCCATCCTCAAAAAGAAAGAAAGAGGAGTTCCCATCGTGGCACAGTGGTTAACAAATCCGACTAGGAACCATGAGGTTGAGGGTTTGATCCCTGGCCTTGCTCAGTAAGTTAAGGACCTGGCATTGCCACAAGCTGTGGTGTAGGTTGCAGACACGGCTCGGATCCTGCGTTGCTGTGGCTGTGGTGTAGGCCGGTGGCTATGGCTCTGATTAGACCCCTAGCCTGGGAACCTCCATATGCTGCGGAAGCAGCCCTAGAAAAGGCAAAAAGACAAAAAAAGAAAGAAAGGAGGAGAGGGAAAAATCCTCTTTTTTTAAGTATGTACGTACTTTAAGTAAACGTTGCCTCAGTGTGGACTGGCAGCTAAAATCATCAACGGATGCTGAGACTTGACGCTGAGCATTTGAGAAGGTCCAAGATATCGACATAAAGTACCTCCTCACGAGGTGCGCTTTGTAAAGAGTTAAGAGTAAAGAGGAGGGGGTTCCCGGCGTGGCTCAGCGGTAACGAATCCGGCTAGAATCCACGTGGACACAGGTTTGATCCCTGGCCTCGCTCAGTGGGTGAAGGATCCGGCATTGCCGTGAGCTGTGGTGTAGGTCGCAGATGCGACTTGGATCTGGTGTTCTTTGGCTGTGGTATAGGCCGCCAGCTCCAATTCGACCCCTCGCCTGGGAACTTCCATATACTGGAGGTGCGGTCCTAAAAAGACAAAAAAACAAAAAAGAGTGAAAAGTAACTCTATATTGCAGAAACCTGGCGGACACCTTCCTAATTCAGGCATTAAAACCACCATGTCCAGCAATGGGACAAACACACACCATGTGCATCCTGATGTGACAGGCCAAGGACAGGGCACCACTTCTGCAGAATTCCTGCCAGAAATGGATGACCTGACTCCACCTGAATCTAATAATGAAGAAAATCAAATTGAGGGACATTCTCAAAAAAAAAAAAAATTATTCTGGTTCTTCAAAGATGTCAAGATCATAAAAGAATTTTAATTTCACATATATGTCGATATTCACAAGCTAAATCTTCTTACTTGGTCCAGCCACCGTCCCTTCCTGCCTCCTCTCCGGATTCCCGCTTCCCCCTTCCCCTGCTGCCCGTCCATCCCCATACAGCGCCGGAGGGACCCTGTTATCACCTGAGGCAGATCACATCTCTCCTCTGCTCAGAGGCCTCCCCTGGGTTCAGAGTCAAAGCCAAAGTCCTCACCACAGCCCGCAAAGCCCTGGGTGCTGCGGATCCCGCCAGCCACTCGCCCTCCGCCCCAGCCACACTGGCCGCCTTGTGGGGCCTCGAGCACGTCTGGCGAAGTCCCTTCGTGGGCCCTGGTGCCTGCAGCTCCCTCTGCCTGCACCTGCTCTCCCCTTCCCAGACCACCCTGCCTCAAAGATCCCTCGTCCATCCCCTGAGTCGGCGTCCCCGTCATTGGCGGCACACGCCGCTCCTGGACATGACGTTGTATATTGATTTTTCTGCTTACGATCTTTCTCCCCTAGGAAACGGCTGCTGCCTCACGGGCAGCCACCTGGCTTTTTGCCCCCTGCTGTATCCCCAGCTCCTGGAACACTGAGTGGCACCAAGCCCAGCCTCCTTAAATACTGTTTCTGCTGGAAGGAACGGAGTGGAGACTGAGCTCCCAGGCCTGCTTAGCTGGGTGACCTCAAGCAAGAGACACTTTCTTCTTCCACTGTATGGAGAAACAGCACCAACGGCCACCTCTGCTTGCTGTCAGGACTCAACAGGCTCAGGCAGGACAGGGCCTGCTACATACTAGGCTCGCCACCAAAGTCGTTACAGTTGAGTAACAGCTGTATTCGTATTGGTACTGCTGTGTGACCAAGGGTAAGTTACTTAAATGCTCTGTGCCTCAGTTTCCCTGTCTATAAAATGGGGATGATATAAGAGGACCGACCTGTCAGGGTTGTCCTGGGGACTAAATGACCTAACACAGGTGCACGTTCGGCACTCACCTGGACCATATTATGGGCCACTGCACGGATGCTGACTGACTGCATGTAGGAAGATGCTGGCTCTGTGGGCAGGAGGAGGAGAGAGGGAAGGACCTGTTTCTGGCAGCTGCCCCCCTCCTTGTGTCTCGGACCCCCTCCTCTCTAAAGTGATTCACTGAAGTGACTGACACGTATCAGGCACCCAGTGTCCCATCCCAGGGTCACTCACCATACACAGGTGACTGGGATTGTCCTTTGTCTTGTGAGGCTCTCCCTGTCTCTGTGGCTCAATTGTCAGCTCCCTGTAAGAGAGGATCCTGCAGAGAAATGGGCCAAGGCTGAAGACCAGGGTTTCTCAACTTCAGCACTATCAGTGCAAGGGTTGGATCAGAGTTCCCAGCGTGGCTCAGTGGAAACGAATCTGACCAGTATCCATAAGGACACAGGTTCGATCCCTGGCCTCCCTCAGTGGGTTAAGGATCCTGGGTTGTGTAAGTCACAGACACGGCTCAGATCCCATGTAGGCCAGCAACTACAGCTCCAAGTCAACCCCTAGCCTGGGATCTTCCACGTGCCACAGGTGCGCCCCCCCCAAAAAAAAAGATGACAAAGAAGAATATATAGGGTTAGATCATTTTTGCCCCACTGGGTGGGGGCACTGCCCAGTGCATTGGCATAGGGTTTTAGCAGCATCCCTGGGTTCTACCACTAGAGGCCAGTAGCGTCCCCCACCCCTACTCCAAACTGAGACAATCAAAAAAGTCTCCACTGGTGCACAGAGTGGCAGGAAAATTACAGAATTACATCCCAATAAAGCCATCTTAAAAAAAAAAAAAAAAAAAGAAAGAAAGAAAGAAAGAAAAAGATCTCCAGGAATTCCCTGAGGGCCTAGTGGGCTGAGATCTGGCATTCTTACTGCTGTGGCTCGGGTCACTGCTATCGTGCAGGTGCGAGCCCTGGCTAGGGAACTTTCACATGCTGTGGGTGCAGCTGAAGAAAAAAGATCTCCATATATTACTAGATGTCTCTAGGTTACCCAAAAAAATCACCTCTGGTTGAGAACCACTGATGCAAACAGGAGGCAGGCAGGTAAGGATGACTCCTGAGCACGAGAACATATTTACAACCTAAGGGACCCCTTCAAAGAGGGGCAGTTTGACAGTTTCTGTGAAAACTGCAAATGCACATGAGTCATTCAGCCCATGAAAGGGAATTTTCGCTGTCTAAAGTTTTTGTACCTTTTGAATTCTGTCTGAATTTGGATCTCTTTTGGATTTGTATAACTAATTCAAAAGATTTTTTTTTTTTTTGCCTTTTTTCTTTTTAGGGCCACACCCTCCGCATATGGAGGGTCCCAGGCTAAGGGTCTAATCGGAGCTGTTGCTGCCGGCCTACACCACAGTCACAGCAACGTGGGATCCGAGCTGCGTCTGCAACCTACCCCACAGCCCACGGCAATGCCGGATCCTTAATCCACTGAGCAAGGTAAGGGATCGAACCTGCAAACTCATGGTTCCTAGTTGGATTCATTTCCACCGAGCCATGATGGGAACTCCCAAAAGAATTTTTAATTTTTTTTTTCTTTTTATGGCTGTACCTGTGGCTTATGAAGGTCTCAAGCCAGGAGTTGAATCAGAACTGTAGCTGCCGACCTACACCACAACCACAGCAACACTGGATCAGAGCCACATCTTCAGCCTACACTGCAGCTTGCTGCAATGCCAGATCCTTAACCCCCTGAGTGAGGCCAAGGATCGAACCTGTATCTTCACTGACATTTTATCTGGTTCTTAACCCACTGAGCCACAACAGGAACATCTTTTAAATTCTGACTTTAAAAAGGAAAAGATTGAGGAGTTCCCATCGTGGCGCAGTGGTTAACGAATCTGACTAGGAACCATGAGGTTGCGGGTTCAATCCCTGGCCTTGTTCAGTGGGTTAAGGATCTGGCGTTGCCATGAGCTGTAGTTTAGGCTGCAGACGTGGCCTGGTTCCCACGTTGCTATGGCTCTGGCGTAGGCCGGCGGCTACAGCTCTGATTAGACCCCTAGCTTGGGAACTTCTCATGTGCAGAGGGTGTGGCCCTAAAAAGACAATAAAATAAAATAAAAAGGAAGAGATTCACAACACTAAATCAACTATACTTCACTTAAAAAAAATAAAGTATGCCACAGATGTAGCCCTAAAAAGACAAAATAATAACAATAATAATAAAGTATCGTTCCAGCCTTATCTGAAAAAAAAAATGAAAAGAAAAAAAAGAAAAGATAGTGTCATCCTCCATATGTCTTAAAAAATGTTAGATTCTGGGAGTTCCCGTCATGGCTCGGTGGTTAACGAACCTGACTAGGAACCATGAGGTTGCAGGTTCGATCCCTGGCCTCGCTCAGTGGGTTAAGGATCCGGCGTTGCCGTCAGCTGTGGTGTAGGGCTATGGTGTAGGCCAGAAGCTGCAGCTCCGATTAGACTCCCTAGCCTGGGAACCTCCATATGCCACAGGTGTGGTCCTAGAAAAGACAAACAAACAAACAAAAAAGTTAGATTCTGGGAGTTCCCATTGTGGTTCAGTGGAAAAGAATCTGACTAGTATCCAGGTTCGATACCTGGCCTCACTCAGTGGGTTAAGGATCCGGCGAGCTGTGGTGTAGGTCACAGACGTGGCTTGGATCTGGCGTGGCTGTGGCTGTGGTGTAGGCTGGCAGCAGCAGCTCCAATTTGACCCCTAGCCTGGGAACCTCCATGTGCTGTGGGTACGGCCCTAAAAAGAAAAAAAAAAAAAAAAGTTAGATTCTGGAAGTTCCTGTGTGGCACAGCAGGTTAAGGAGTCCGCATTTGCTGCAACTGTGATGCAGACCACAACTGCAGTGCTGCAGTGTAGGTTCAATCCCTGGCCCGGGGAACTTCCACATGCTGTAGGTGCGGGGTCCCGCCCCAAAGAGCTAGATCCTCCCTCAGGAATCTGAAGTCCCTCTCCCAGCCTTGCTTACTGTCAACCACTCCCCAAATCTTTCTGCCTCTGACCCAGACCTTTCTCAGCCTCCATGTAACTGGTCGCCAAATTCTCCTGATCAGATATCTCACGGGTGGCCCAAATTTCTATGAACGGAACATATAGCAAAGGTCTGCAAATCTCCTTCATAAAGGGGCCGGTGGTAAATATCTTAGGCTTCGTGGGCCATAGGATCTCGGTCACAACTACTCAGCTCTTTCAAGGCAGCAGCAAAGTAGCCAGAGACCAGGGAAACATGGCCGTGCTCCAACAAAACCTCATTGGGACATGTAAATGCATATTGTCCGGAGGTGATATTTGCATTTTATATGCTTTCATGCACCACGAAAGGTTCTTTTGTTTTCCAATCACTGAAAAATGTAAAACCCACTCTTGGCTCTCAAGCCACACAAGAACAATCAGCAGGCCACAGCTCACCTCCAGGCTCAAAGGACAAGGACATGAACTAGGGGACACCAGGTGGGTCTGAGCCCTTCTGGATTCACTACAAGGGAGGTGCCCTGGGAAATAAAACATTAAAAAAAAAAGACCTCCTAGGGCTGTCGGAAGACTCATTCGGGCACAGGCAAAGGATATCCCACGGCATCCTGGACGCCTCACTTTCTCTCCCACCCATGTCCAATCCTTCAGTAAAGCTTGTCCCCTCCACCTTCAAAAAAGGCATCCAGGGAACTTTTTACCACCCTACGCCAGCCACCATCACCTCTCACCTGGACTATTTCAGCAGCCTCCCCGATGGGCCCCTGGATCCCACCTTCGCCCCAGTCTCTTCCCCATACGGCTGTCTGAGGGGTCCTCCTGTTAGAGCTAAGTCTGATCACACCCCTTTTCTGCTCAGGTCCCTCCCCTGGCTCCAAGGTAACAAGGCCCTATCGCCCTCTAACCTCATCTGCCAACCTCCTACCTTTTGGTCACTGTTGTTAGTCCTTGAACATGCCAAGCACATTCCTACCTCAGGGCCTTTGCACATGCTGTTCTTCCTGCTTGGATTCCTCTTTCATATGTGAGATATATATTTCCAGATACATGGCTTACCTTCCTCCCTTACTTCACTTGGGTCGCTGCTCAAACATCTTTTTTTTTTTTTTTTTTTTTGTCTTTTTGTCTTTTATAGGGCCGCTTCCCATGGCATATGGAGGTTCCTAGGCTAGGGGTCTAATTGGAGCTACAGCCGCTAGCCTACGCCAGTGCCACAGCAACTTGGGATCCGAGTCTGCAGCCTACACCACAGCTCACGGCAATGCCAAATCCTTAACCCACCGAGCAAGGGCAGGGACAGAACCCACAACCTCATGGTTCCTAGTCGGATTCGTTAACCACTGCGCCATGACGGGAACTCCCAAACATCGTCTTTACAGGGAGAAATTGATAGCTCTTTCACCCTGCATTATCTCTTTTTTCACAGCACTATCGCCTCCAGACAACATGCATTGACTTGTCTGCAAGGGGCTATCTGTTATGCCATAGAAGTAAGCCTTTGAGAGAAGGGATGTCTCATTGCTTCAAAATGCCATCCTCAGTCCCAGTCAGGGCTTGGTAATCAGGGGGACTTGGGAATACTTGTGGAAGGATTCACTCCCCCTGTGATTCGAGTGCCTGCTCTGTGCCTGGCTCATGTTGGGTGGTGCTGAACACACAACTGGGAGTGAAAGAGTCCAGCCCTGCTCTCCTGGGCTCACAGTCCAATGCATGACACAGACTTGGTCTCCAGAAAATGACGACCCAGAGTAGGCAGGGCTGGAATGAAAGAGCCCAGAGGGGACACCTGGCCCTGCCTGGGGGGGTAAGAGGTGGTTTCCGGGAAGGAGCTCAGGGAAGATCTCTCTGATAAGCTTACAGTGGAGCAAAGAGTGAAATGAGGAATTGAGCCATGTGATGGTCTGGGGCAAAAAGCATTCCAGTCCGAGGGAAGAGCAGATGCAGAGCCCATGGAAGGGTGACTGAGGCCCAGCCGGGAGGCCAGTGCGCAGGAAGTGGGAGCAGGACAGAGGGCCCAGGGGCCTTGAGGACCTGGGTCTCTCCATGGCTGCGTTCTGAGCAGAGGAGGGGCAGGGTCTGCCTACAGCCTTCATAGGATCCTGCTACCTGCTACAGATCAGATTGTGAGGGGCAGAGGGTGAAGCGGGGAGCCCAGGTGCCACTGCAGCGGTCGAGGTGGAAGACAGTGGTGTCAGGGACAGGGTGGGGGCAGTGGGGCTGGGGAGAAGTGGTCAGATTAAGGTATCTTTTTTTTTTTTTTTTTTTTTTTTCCCATGGCATTCGGAAGTTCCCAGGTCAGGGATGGAATCTGCACCACAGCAGTGACCAGAGCCACAGCAGTGACAACCTTAACCATTGGGCCACCAGGGAAATCCTACGATACATTTTGAGGGTTGAGAGCCCTATTTGCTGATGGACTGAACAGAGCCCAGGAAGACTCCCAGGTTTCTGCCCGATGGGCACAAAGATCACAGTGAATGGAATTAATGGGATTTCTACATTTTCACTATCTCACCACTAGGGCTGAGAATGGGATTAAGCAATATATACATTTTCTAATGACCACTGCATTCCCAGTTTAGTCAAGGGTCATCAGCCCCCAGGGCTTTCTCCAACCTAGGCTACCCTTGAGTGTTTTAGGAGAAACACCCTCCTCTCTAGGGCTAGTCCTTCACTGAAGGATTGATGGGAATTATGCAAGAGGCCAAAAAGTTGTGTTCAATTCCTGGCCGAGACAAACTTAAAGTGGCCCAGTGTAGGACCTGTTCTCGCTATTCGGGGGGGAAAAAAAGTCAATCCGATTTGGTCATACCAGCACAATCCCCATTTTCCTCAAGAGGAAACTGCAGCTGGGAGAGGCCCAGTCATTTACAGGGTGCAAGCTGCTGCATGGCAGGAAAAGGGAGCAAAGCCAGGTTGGTCTGATAACAGAGTCAGGGCCATCGCTCCTGCCCTATGCAGAAGGGCAGTTTTTTCAGCCGTTGGAGGTTTGGGAGTCAAGGTGTGACCTGATAAGACACTGGTTTGAGAAAGGTCACACAGGGTGTGCCCAAGACAGCAAAAGCAGGCATTATCCATCCTCCCTGGTGACCAAGCCTCAGCCCCGTCCTTTATCCTCTCAGACCCCAGCCAAGGATGTCCTGCCCAGGTTTCAGGGGAAAAAAACCTCTGAACTCATTCCCCACTGAAAAAAACTAAAGGCCCATCACTTGGGTTAATGGCAGGGTCAAGAGATTCACAGACCTTAAGAAAATGGCAATGACTGGATCGGTGGACAAACATGTAACAACACTTGAGTTGTCAGGGAACCCACTGAGTTTCCAGGTTAACAGCGAAGACCACCCAAGTCACCGAGGTACTGACCGGCCTACACCCCCCCCCCCATGGGCGGGCCCCGTCTGGATGCAAATTCGTTCCATGGGGCCTCGGGAGAGGGCCAGAGGGCCGGGACCCAAAGCGCAAATACCGCCCCCCCCCCCCCACCTCTGCCCACTGGGCCGGTCAGTTTCCTTTCCTTTCCGCCCTGGCCACCCAGCGCTCTCCTTTTCCTATACTAAGTAGGTCCTCCCGGCCCTCGGGCGTCCACTCCCCACTCCGCCCTGGGCTGGACGTTCTTCCCACCTCCCGGCTGTGAGGAGGCGAGCGATTCCACTGAAGCAAAGACGGGGGTCTGAGGACTGCAGCCGTTATTACTGCTATGAGCGTTGTCGTTATTATTTTTCCGAGAGGCTGCATTCCGCCCTGCCCCCTCCCCGGACCCCCCCGCCCCGTCCCGGCTGGAACGTCTCCGCTGCTGCATTCGGAACCAGAGTCCCGGGTGCAGGCGTTCGGGGACCAGAAAGTCGCAGCGGCCGGCGTGGCAGGCGCGGCGCGACCTGCCTCTTCCCGCCCCTCTTGTCCTGCCACGCGGTGGGCGTCCCGGGCCGGGCCCGGCGAGCCGAGAACGTGCTCGCGACCCACCAGCAACACGCCCGCACTCACCGAGGTCCGCGGCGGCTGGCGCCCCTACTTCCGCCGGCGCCCCGGCCACTGAGGCTCGGGCAGACCGCGAGCTGCCGAGCCTGGGTTCCGCCCGCGCCGCCGCCGCCCCACGTGGTCGCGAGCGGGCTCGCGGGCTCGCGGGCTCGGAAGCCAACGCAGACCCGGGCACCACACTCGGCCGCCGGCTTCGCCCCGCGCTCAGATCTGTTCCGCCAGTCTGTGAGGTGGGGGCGTCCAGGATGCCCATTTTACGGACGAACAAGTTGAGGCTCAGAGAGAGGAAGACTTCCTCCTGGCTGGGTTAAGGGCAGAGTTTGGAGTTGGCGCCCCCACCCCCTTACACGTGCACGCTCCCACGCTCGCCTCCAGTCTGAACCCCACCTCCCCTACTTGCAACCCTGAGATGGTTCGCTCAGTAGCCACACTCGGAAAAAGCCTTGCAGAGCAACAGCTGGTACAGAACAGAGGCTGAGGTTTTGTCCTGCATCCCTGTCTCACAAAGGGGAAACTGAGGCCCTGAAAGGCAAAATGTCTGGCCTGAGCTAGAAACTCGCTGCTCTGGGCTCAGAAGTCATTTTTGCCACAGGTTTCACTAAGGGAGGGAGTCGGGGGTGGCTTGTGGCCATCTGCTTCCCCTCAGATCCCCAAGACCTAGTGCCTGGTACACAGACCCTCTGCAAATAGCTACTGAAAGAATGCACATAGGTTCGGGTCTTTGGAACATGATCCGCCGGTTCTCCTTGCCTGGACCTGCAATAAACTTTTCTCTGCTCCATAAATAAATAAATTCATAAATAAATAAAGCAGGCACATAGCGGGAGCTCAATACACAACTTGCTAACTAAATTGTGAACAGTTAGGGGCTCTATTTGTGAAGAAGACAGACTTGGGCCTGCCCTCTCAGAACCTATAATCTAGGGAGGCTGAGAGGAACAGATTAGGTTAGCACAGGAGCAAATGCATCAAGTTCTTCCAGGCTTGAGAAGGAGGTGAAAAGAATAAAATAAGAGCAAGGGGCTAGCAGGTGGCAGGGTTGGGGAAGCTTCTTTAATGGGAGGTGGGGCGGGGGGGGGGAGGGGGGGGAGGACTGGCTTGAAGTAGAAGCCACCTCCAGAGACAGATGGGAAACCTGAGGCCCAGGAGGGAACCAGGGACAGATGGAGGTCATGGTGTGTAAATTGTAAGGCCCTGGGCAGGGTGGGGCTACTTTAGATACTGTGGTCAGGGAGGTCCTCTGCTCCTGGGAGGACAATTGAGCTGAGACCTGAATAACAATATGAGAAACCCTCAGGCCTGCAGGAGATTAGCATGTGCAATTCCCTCGGAGCTGGGCTCGGGACACTCCGGGGAGGACTGACCCTGGCCCTGACCTCAGGGGGCTTGTGTTGGGGGGAGGGGCGAGAGGACAGTAAACAAACAGCTCTAGATCACGATGCGGTCGGTGCCAGGAAGAAAAGAAAACTTGCAGGGTTGGAGGGTGGGGCAGGGTGTTGATGCCACTTCAAATAGCGATCAGAGAGCGCTGCTTGGGAGGAGGGAAGTTCCAGGAGGCCCCAGCTGAGCAGGGAGGCAAGACTGTGGGCTATTTGGTTCTCCTGGGGATTCCAGGTCTAGGAGCAGAGTGGATATATGCGATCACAGCCCTTCTCTGCTCAAAACTCTCCCGAGGCTCCCGGCTCAGAAAACCAGAAGACCTTAAAGCGGTCAAGAGATCTGACTTGGATCTGACTGCATTTTCTCACAGAACTCAATCAATAGAAACTTAATCACTACAGAGCCCACACCACGCCCCCCTTCCAATACCCAAGACCGGCTGGCTTAGGTCTCAAACTCCATCGTGCTTTTTCCCTGGCATGGGGGAAAAAAATTGAACCCCGCCCCCACATTCCATAATCCTGTCCCTTTGTAACCCTTCCTGGCTTGATTTTGTTCCGTGGCCCTTGCCATCCTGGAAGGCACTCTGTGTTTTACCTAGCTATCACCTTGAGAGTCTTGTCTCCCTGAACAATAAACTAAGCCCAAGGCCACGGTTATTGACCGTCTCGTTCCCCGTGGCAGCCTCAGTGCTTAGTCCAGAACCTGGCGCACAGTAGGCGCTCAATCGCTGTTTGCCCAAGGAATTTTTATTGTAATCCGTCTGATGGAATAGACCAGACGACTCTCGGCGCCTGGTTAGGAAAGTGGCCCCTACCGTATTCTCGCGTGGGCGTGTGGGCGCACACCTTGTGCCTCAGTTTCCATCATCTCGAAAACAAGATCAGGAAGAGCTGTTTGTGTCCGTGATCGCGTCAACTTGATAAGGTTTGGTCATTTAGCCAAACGCAGTGGGCACGGTCGCGATTGAGTTAGGCTGAGGGTGGGGCAGTCCCCTTCCGCCAGGCCCCGCCTCGGTGGGCGGAGCCACGGGCCGGGCCAGCACGTGTAAGAGTTCGCGGCGGGTCGCCGCAGTCACTCACCTGGACGCCTCGGTCTGAGCGCGCACGGCCTGTGCGTCCTCCGCCCGCCAGTCCGCCTGCCCGTGACCCATGTCCCGCCGCAAGGCCGGCTGCACGCCCCGCCGAATAGACCCCGCGCCCGCCGCCAACCCAGACGACGAGACGGAGATGCCAGACCTCGTCATCTGCGTGAAGCCCGAGCCGGACGCGCGGCCCCTACAGGCCCCGGGGCTGGGGCCCTTCAACCCGAAGGAAGTGCCCGCGCCGGGGCTGTCGGAGGGCGAATCCCGCCACCCCCACGGCCCCGTGCCCGCCGCCGGCCTCATCCACGCTCTCGGCCTGCGCAGCCAGTGCGCGGCGTGGACGCCGCTGACCCCGAACCCTCAGGGTGAGCGCTGCCTGCCCCTGCTCCGGGCCCACCTCCCCTCCCCTCTCCCGGGTGGGGCCTCCTTCTGGGGGCACCGACGCCGGTGCGCCCCCCCAACCCCCCGCCCCCGCGGCTCCTGCCCCTTCCCTATTTTCCTTGCCGGGTCCTGGGCTCCAGCCCCCGGGTTTTGACCTTCGGGTTTCCCCTCTGCCTCGGAACCCCCAGCCCCCATCCTGGCCCCACCCCACGCTCACCACCCGCTTCCTCCCTGCAGACCGCCAGCCGTGGACCGACAAACACCCAGATCTGTTGACCTGTGGCCGCTGCACGCAGACCTTCCCGTTGGAGGCCATCACTGCTTTCATGGACCACAAGAAGCTGGGCTGTCAGCTCTTCAGAGGCCCCAGCCCCAGCCAGGGCTCAGGTGAGTAAAGCCGGGATGCAGTCCTGGTCTCAAGTTCAAGGGCCCGGCTTCCTGTGGGAGAAGGGGCTGCGCTGGACAGGCGGGGCAGTGAGCACTACTTCCCCTTTCTGGCTCCCCGCCGGGTGCAGCCTAGGCGTGGCCAGGGCCTGCCCTGTCCTAGGGCTGGGACTACAGTGGTAGTGAGGGGGGGGGCGGGGGCGGGCTGGGCAGGGAGGGAGGGCCACCCATAGGGTGTGGCCAGCCCCAGAAGACTGGTCGGGGATTTGCCATACACACACACACACACCCCCAATCTGGTTTCACTTCTCCTTCCCCTTGGCCAGAAATAACTGCCCAGGTGGCTGGACCAGTGTGGCAGTAGGGGGGACCTCTGGGGAGGGCAGTGGCCATGGGGGAAGGGAGCTGAGGCCAGCTGGACTGGGGGTGTTGTCTACCCCTCCCACCTCCTTATCACTTCTGATCGAGGCCCTGGGCACTTGCTCAGAGCTGGGGAAGGGGCTTCTGGTTTCCTTCCCTGATGGAATCTCCCAGCCCTGCATGCTGGGAAGCCCCCGTTTTGAGCCAGGTCCTCCCTGGTGTTCTGGATACCTGGGTTCCTCCTCTAGGGTGGGAATTAAAACCCTTAACTTGGTACCAAATGAGCTTAGCTTTCCTTTCCGGGTCAGTGCTGATCATGTGGGGCTTATGGCCCCTAGGGTGTGCTCCTGGGATTTGTGAGAGATGGAATTATATTCAGGGCTGGGCCAGGGAGAGGGTCCTGTAGTGGGAGAGGGGAAGAGGGATTGCATTGGCAATGGCTCCATTGGCCCTGGCTCCATTGGGCGGCTGCAAGAGTTAGAGCAGAGTTAGATCCAGAGCAGGGAGAGTGGCCCTCCAGGTGGGTGGGCGGGCAAGGGAGGGGCTGTGATGGAATGGGTGGAACAAAAACACTGTAGGTAGCATGTGGACCTGGGAGAGTGATGGAGCCTCAGCTAATGTTTACCGAGGCTTGATGAACTCAAAGTCAACTGTTGTCCATTTGAGGTCCAGGCACTCCAAAGGGAGAAGACCCCTGGGAGCCTAGCAAATGAGGAAAGTGAGGCAGAGAGGGTATCTCTCGCCCAAGGTCACGCTAGGGAGGAGGAGAGCCAGCTGGAAGTCAGGCCAGGCTGACCCTCTCCGACCCCCACCTGTGCTCTTGACCCTGGTGTCGCATCAGGAAAGCTACCCCCCCACCCCCCATCCAAGACTGTCTAGCATTCCAAAAATACAGATGAGTCCATCTAGGAAGTACCTTACTGATGGTACCTGGAGGAGCCAGGGAAAACGTCCACTTGGACCGGGCTCTCAACTCAGGTTCCACGCAAAGGGCAGGGGACCTAGTTCACTACCCGTCACCCCTCTAGGTGGCTGCTAAGCCTCCTCCCCATCTAGACCTTAGCCCCCTCTTCTGCAAGGCAGGAAAGGGGGATCACGCGTGGAACCCGGGAGCTCAGGGCCTGGCACAGAAACCCACTTAGTCATCAAGAGCTGTTTTTTTTATTAAGCCGTTAATTTTTCTTGCAAAGCTCTTGTCTCTCACTCCTCAGGTTTCTGGATTGAAATCCCAGCTCCACCCCCCTTTCAAGCTGTGTGACCTTGGGGCAAGCAGCTGTCTGCCTCAGTGTTCCTGTCTGGAGAACGGAGGTCTTGTATTTCCTGTCCTGAAGGAAAGCCCGGGGAGGAAGCTGAGCAGGGCCTGTGCCTAGCATGCTGAACTGGGTCACCTCTTCAGCAAGGCCCTCCGGACCCCAGGATAAAACAGCATTCATGGTCCATCCCTCTGCTCTCACTTTTTCTTGAAGATTTTTCAAGGAGAATCCCCACATACTCACCATCCGCTCTGTGGATTTTCCTTGCCTCCTGTCTGTCCCCCCACCTCTCTGAGCATCAGTTTTCCGAGGGCAACGTGCAGTTTCTTCGCGTCTTCTTTCTGCTGCCTCTCAGCCCTTGGAATAGAGCCTCTGCCACAGCAGGTGTCCAGCTGGCAGCTGTCAACTGCAACTGCTCTGACTTGCCCGTCACAGTTACACTAACCCCGGCCCGTTCTCTTCTCTTCTCCACAGAACGGGATGACCAGAAGGCTCTGAGCTGCCTCCGCTGCGGCCGGCAGTTCACGGGGGCCTGGAAGCTGCTGCGCCACGTCCAGTGGGACCATGGACTGTCCATCTACCAGACGGAACCCGAGCTCCCGGAGGCCCCGCTCCTGGGCCTGGCCGAGGTGGCCGCGGCCGTGTCGGCCGTGGCAGGGCCAGAAGCCGAGGCCAAGGGCCCCCGGGTGGGGCACCCCCGGCGGAGCCCCACCTGCCCCATGTGCGCCAAGACCCTCAGCTCCTTCAGCAACCTCAAAGTGCACATGCGCTCGCACACGGGCGAGCGGCCCTACGCCTGCGACCAGTGTCCCTATGCCTGCGCCCAGAGCAGCAAGCTCAACCGCCACAAGAAGACCCATCGGCAGCTGCAGCCCCAGAGCCCCTGCTCGGCCGGGTCCAGCCAGGAGCCGGCCTCCGCCGCCCCTCCGGAGCCGGCCGCCCATGCCGCCGCCCCAGCCAGTGCCCTCCCGTGCAGCGGCGGCGAGGGGGCCGGGGCCGCTGCCACGGCGGGTGTCCAGGAACCCGGGGCCCCCGGCAGCGGGGCTCAGGCGGGCCCTGGCGGGGATGGCTGGGCAGTGGCCACCAAGGAGCAGAGGACTGACCCCACCAAGACCCAGAAGACGTCACCCAAGAAGGCGCCGAAGGCGGTGGGCAAAAGCCGAGGCCCCGGGCCCGGGGGCAGCTGCGAGTTCTGCGGCAAGCACTTCACCAACAGCAGCAACCTGACAGTGCACCGGCGCTCGCACACAGGCGAGCGGCCCTACGCCTGTGAGCTCTGCTCCTACGCCTGCGCCCAGAGCAGCAAGCTCAACCGCCACCGCCGCATGCACGGCCTCGGGCCCGGCGGCCCCCGCTTCGAGTGCCCCCACTGCTGCGTGCCCTTCGGCCTGCGGGCCACGCTGGACAAGCACCTGCGACAGAAGCACCCTGAGGTGGGCGGGGACGCCTGAGCAGCAGGGCTCCCCCCCCCCGCCCCGCTGTCCCTGGTGCCACTGTTAACCACGTCTGTGACCTCCTTGTCCTTCCCCTGCGAGTAAATCCTCCCCCAGCTCCACATGTTTGGACTCTGGCTTTCTTGGGGTGTCGGAGGTGGGGGGGGAGGCTTCCCTCCTTGGGGTGGACAGCTGGACGGACCGGTTTGGAATGAAGGGGTGAGGGGAGAGGCCAGCCCCAGGTGCCTGGGGCACAGCAGGACTGGCACAGAAAGCTGTGCTCCCGGTTCCCGGTGTGGGCGAGGCCAGGGCAGGGGCCGAGGCGAGGCGAGGGCGGGGAGAGGCCTGGACCTGTCACCAGAGGCCCCCGGGCAAAGTCCTGGCCCATCCTCCACATGCTGGGAGCTCAGCCCAGTTCCCACCGCATGGCACCCCTGCCCTCACCGAGTGTGGCAGGAGCAGTTTTCTTTACCAAGGAGCTGCTGCTGAAGTGCCCAGACGGGCGGGACTTCCCACCGGCTACATGGGTGCCTGTCCACCGAGCTCCTGGCCCAGCTGGCCTTGGCTGGTGGGCACTGGGGTCTGGGCGCCCTGCACCCACCACATAGACCACACGGAGGCCAGGTGAAGGGAATTAAATAACGTGTGATTTTATTTCATTAGAGATAAAACCAGCAGCATCACAGCTTGAGCCCTTGCTGCCCCCATCCCTCTGCCCCCTAAGCTTCTGCCTAATGTCGGTAATGGGGGCTTCGGGATCTGGATCTTGAGCGCCTGGAGAGAGAAAGGGGCGAGAGAAGCCCCATGAGGGTGGGCAGGAAGCAGGGGACCCACTGTGTGCTTGGGGACACTGGGGCTTCAGTGATGGGGAAGCTGCTGCAGAGAGGGCTGACCCTGCAAGGGGAAGGGGCTGGGAGTGGTGGAGAAATCGGGGCTGGAATCTCCTGCCAAAGGACAGCTGTGGTTCCCCAGGGAGCCGGGCCAGCCTGCTTACCTTCGGGAAGAGCTATATTCTCGACCTGGAAAGAAAGGACAGAGGTCAAGGACAGCTGAAAACAAGTGCCCAGGGCCGGCCTTCCCGGGTGTCTCTGGCTGTGGCAGCACCAGCCACTCCGGCCTGCCCACCACTGGGTCCCTCGGCCCACACCTGTGCATTGGGAACCAGCTTTGCTCCCAATTCCTGCAATTTTCCCTTGTGTGTCATTTACGTGCATCTGAAAGGTTTAACTTAGGCTAATGTGGAGGATGGATAGTGGTTTTTCCTTTTTTTTTTGGCCACACCCACAGCACGCAGAAGTTCCAGGCCAGCGGATCAAACCTGCACCACCGCATGACAACACTGAACCCTGAACCCGCTGAGCCACCAGGGAACTCCAATACTATGGATTTTTGTAAGCCAGTTTTTCTTTTTTGTTTTTTGTCTTTTGAGGGCCGCTCCTGTGGCATATGAGGGTTCCCAGGGTAGGGGTCTAATTGGAGCTGTAGCTGCCGGCCTACACCACAGCCACAGCAACGCCAGATCTGAGCCAAGTCTGCGACCTACACCACAGCTCACAGGATCCTTAACTCACTGAGTGAGGCCAAGGATCGAACTCGAAACCTCATGGCTCCTAGCTGGATTCATTTCTGCTGCGCCATGACGGGAACTCCTTGTAAACAGTTTTGAAACCTTTTGCTAACGCCCCAGAACCTCAGGCCTGGCTCTCCAGACCAAGCCACCAGGGGACACTCACTGTAACGGGGGGAGGGCGAGCGGCTCTGCCGGCTGTACTGGCGTTCCCATTCTTCTCTCTCCTTCTCTCGGCGTTCCCGCTCCCTGCAGGGGGAAGGGGCAGCAGACCAGGGGGAGGGGTGGGCATGCGGCTGCGCAGGTGGAAGGGTCACCCGAGGGCACGTCCTGCTCCTCTCCTCACTTGGGAACAGGGGCACTGAGCTCAGAGAGGGTCCCTGGCTGCTGGAGCAGCCTCTGAATCAGTCCACCTTGCTAGGAAAGGCTTGCTGCACAAACACAAAGGCGGTGGCGGGGGGGGGGGGGGCATTCCCTGGTCTCCTGTCCTGCTCAGGGTGCAGTCAGGACACAGAGATTCATGTGCTAAGAGCCTGACTGGCCTCTGTCAGAGTGACTGGGATCTGCAGCCCCAAGGGCTACATTTCTCGGGTGCTCCTGCCCGGCCCTGGCGGCAATGAGCTCTCCCAGCGAGCCATGAGGGGACAGCTAATCCATCCCCCACGCAGCAGCTGAGCAAGCGGAGGCCCAGACAGGGACAGCCCACGGCGGGTGGGTGGCAGAGGCAGGCAGGCTGACTGATTACACGGCCGAGTCCCCAGGCACCCTGCCCCTCCAGTCGGGACGAGAGCACGCGGCATCCTGGGGAGCCCAGCACACTATGGGCGGGTGACAATCAACTAACGGCAGCTCCAAGCCCCGCACGCCAGAAGCCTCTAACAAGACCCCACAGAGAGGGGCCGCCTGATCACGTCTGTCACACGAGTCCCAGCTCGGAGAGGTTAGGGTGCTTATCCAAGAACTCACGGCAACTACAAGGTGCAACCAGAAACAAGTACAGGCACCACAGCCTGGGGACTGAGGGACTGGCCTCCTTGCCCACATCAGCACGCCTCCAGTTCTGCCCACCGCCCCGGGTGGGCTGAGGCTTTGCGGGCACTAACCCCTGAGCTACCCTGTGTGGTCGGCACCAAGGACCGTCCTCACTCCAGAGTGTGGGCCAGCGCCCTCCCCAGGGCCACACAGGCAGAGAGGCAGCGCTGGGGCCGGACCCCGAGGCTGTCTGACCCCGGCTCCCGGCCGTTCAGCTCTGCAGAGTCGAGGTGAGAAGAGAAGCAGAAGCAGAGGAGAGGCGAGGAGGCCCTGGCTCCTGTGCGGAGCTGGCTTGTGTTCAGCAGACGTTTAACAAGCACCCATGGTCTAGGGGCTGAGCACCCAGCAGGAGCCTGGCAGCCGGGCCTGACTGAGTGGGGATGCCAGCAAGGGCAGGGCAAGGGCACAGGGCACACCGGGCCGCCAGGGAGAGGAGTGCTCTGAAGCGAGCAGAGTGGGGCCAGTGGACGGTGCTCTGGGGTGCTGCTCCGCACAGGACGGCCGGGGAGGGCCCCAGAGCAGCAAGGGAGGGAGGCGGGGGGTATGGGGCGGGGGAGCAGGAAAAGCCACCCAAGCTGGGCTGGGAGGTCACGGAGTTGGGAGGTCACGGCACTGCTTGAATAAGCTGGGGACGGGGAGGAGACGAGAGGCCTGAGGGCCAGGCGAGGGCTTTGCTTTTCATCCACCAGGGGACTTGGCCAGGGCTCAGGCGGTGGAGAACGTGAGGCAACCCAAGGCGGCAACCAGGAGGCAGGCAGCGGGGATGGTCTTACTTCATTCGGATCTTGCGGGCCATGGCTCGAAGCTCGTCTTCCCGCTCCTGCAACAGAGTCGCCGGTGAGGGCGGGCCCGGCGGGCACCCCCTGGGAGCCCCATCCTCTCTCTGGCACCCTTACCTGGCGTTCATGCTCCTGCTGGATCATCTTCTCCTGAGCTGCCTTCTTATCTGCCTTGACTGTGGGGAGGGACGAACACTGAGGGAGGCCCTCAAGGCCCACGTGGCCCCAGGGGTGGAGGCTGAGCCTCAGCTTCTAGGGAAGGGCAGGGCCTCCCCGGGGCCAGGCTGCGGGGAGGCGCCGGGAAGAGCCGGGGGAGGCGGTGGGACATACACTGCCTGTTCAGTGCCTTCTGCATTCTCAGCTTCAGCTTCTCCTGCGGCGTCAGCTTGGGCTGGGGAAGGGGGAGAAGAGGCAGGAGACCGGGTGGGTGTCCTGGAGCTCCCACAAGCCACCACATCCAAGAGCCTGGGACTTGCGGGGAGCGTGTGGAGGACAGGCAGGCTGTGGAGACCGGCTGTGAGGGTCTGGGAACCCCGGTGGACAGTTGAGGGGAGGTGGGGCACGGATCGCAATCCCGGGGGCTGGATCTCCCGGCCCACCCGGGCCCCCCTGCAGGCCCACCGGGCCCAGCTCTCGGGCACTGCTGCTGGCGGGAATTAGACGGGCGAGTTCCAAATTCTTACTGACTTTGGCAGCTCCTGTCTCTTTACCAGCGGCAGGTTCGGTCCTGGGAGGAAAAAGGGCAGCTGCCACCTTTGACCCCGTGCAGCCTCAGCACTGCCCTCAGACGGGACAGCAAAGGCCACAGGCCTCAAGCACCCGCAGGAGAAACCATGTCCCTCTCGGATTCTGCGGACAGGGCCATGCCCTCCTCTGAGCCCTCACCAAAGGCAAGGCCATGACCCCTCGGACCCCCCAAGGGCTGAGCTGTGGCCCCCCCACCCCAGACCTCCCAGGGCAAGATCAGGTTCCCTTCCAAAAGAGAACAGTGGCATCAACCCTCCCCACGGCGGGCCGACAATCCCCTTCCACCAGCTCTGGCCCCACTCACTTTTTCAGCTTCTCGCCCACAGCGGGGGACGCCGCCGGCCTGCTCAGCTTCTCCCTTGGGGGCGATGGCGAGTGACTCTGGCTGTGGCTGCGGCTGCGGCTGCGACTCTGACTCCGACTGCGGCTCTGGCTGGGGCTGCGGCTCCGAGTCAGGCTGCGACTTCGGGATGGGCTGAGGGACCAGCTGCTGCGGCTGCGGCTACTGCTGTGGTGCCGGGGGCCCCGGCCGCCTCGCCTGTACCGGTCTCCGGAGCGGGAGCGGCTCCTGGGGGTGCGGCAGGGCAGGAGGGGGGCCGTGAGGATCCAGGGGCCCCTCCCAAGCACCGATTCTACAGTCGCCCCCGCTCAGCCCTGTGGTTGTTCTGTCTGCAGGTATCTCCGCTGCTTTCCCTCAGAAATCCTCCCGGGCCGCCCCCAGTCTCCGGACACACAGGCCCTGAAACGGCTCTTCGCTTCTCGCTGGTCAGACACTCCTTCACCCACCTCCCTGGGAGGTGACTTCTGGGAGGGCAGGACTTGGCTGGTGGCCTCCCCCTGCTGGGGTCCAGGGGCTTGTCACCAGTGGGGATGCCTCCTCGCCCCCTCACGCCCACCAGACTGCAGCACAGACCCATGGGATCCATACTGAGGACGTGCAAGCCCCACGCTCTCTCTGCTCAGGGCCCTGGGGCTCCTCGGCAAGCGCCCACCCTCTGGCTGGTCTCCGATGTGACCAGGGCCCCCTCTCTCCCCTAGCCCTTCTCGGGCCATAGCCCTGGCTCACTACAGGGAACGAACTGGAAGGCAAACTTATGCCACCTACTGATTCCAGCGGTACTGTCCTGGATTTTACAAAACACAAATTTGTTGGCAATATTGAGAAAGTAAGCACCATTTTTTAAAAACATGACTCAATTTCTCTCAAAAAACTAAAAGACTGGGCAACACCACGCCTGCCACTGAGTGGCCGACAAGCCTGGGGCACGGCACGCGTGCTTCTGGTTCACCAGGGCCCACCTGGCCTCTGTGTTACCGGCCAGACCCCGTAGGTAGCTGACACCGTGATCCATGTAACAGTAACAACCACCTAACAGAGAAAAACTCAAGCACCAGACCCTGTACCAAGAGCTTACACAGAAGTTACCTGTCACACGACTCAAGCAAGGGGCTACTGTCATCATCTCTCTCAGAGATGAATTAACAGGCCCTGAGAGCTCCCTGGCAGGGCCAGAACGGCCGCCCAGCCAGCTGTTCCGCAGTCCGGGCTCCCAGCCACCAAGCCGTGCCCCCCCCCCCGCTGCCCCCGGGAAAGAGCAGCGTCCTGTCCCTGAGCGACTTCACTCCCACCCCACACGCAGCACTCCCTCCACACCTCGCCTCCCCTCCACAAGGGGAGCTGCCTTGACTTTCGGGCCGCTCCTCTGAGAAGGCTGCCCCGGGGACGGCGGCTGTGCTCCGGCACTGCCCTGCAGCCCCCGCAGGGGGCACAGCCCTGCCCCCTGCCACCCAAGGACTGGAAGAGAGGGGGCCCACGGCCAACTCAGGCCCTCCACCCCTCTGCACGCCCCCAGCCCCACGCACCTGCTTCTGCGCCGGGGCCCGTAACCAGCACGCCGGGCAGGCGAACGGGAGTAGCGGTGTCCGTCTCGGGAGCCCCCACCCGAGTGCCGTCGGCTGCGGCTGTGGGACCTCGAGTAGCGCCGGGAGCGGGACCGAGAGCGCGACCAGGACCGGGAGCGGGAGCGGGCGTGGCGGCCGGAGCGGTAGTAGCCCCCGCCGCGGCGGGAGCGGGAGCTGGAGCTGGAGCGGGAGCGGGAGCTGGAGGTCCTCGAGGCGGAAGAGGAGGAGGAGGAGGTGGAGGAGCGGCGGCTGCAGGTGCGGCACGGAGGGCCAGTCAGCACCCGCCCGGGCCGCGGCCCCCTGCCGTCCCGAGCCCCCCCACCAAGGTGGCCGGGGGGGGGGGGGGGGTGTAGGGCGGACAGCGTGAGCGTTACCGACCGGGCGCTGGCATTACGTCCCGGTGTGGGGCCGCCGGGCTGGGGAGGCGCGGGGGGCTTCCCTGGGGTGGCCCCCGATGCAGCTGCTGCAGCTGCGGCTGCAGCTGCCTCCTCGTCGCTGCCCCCGAAACTGGTGATGAACGTGATCTTCTCCTCGCGGCCTGGGGTCGGCGAGCGGGAGCGGGAGCGGGATTCGGAGCTGGATTCCGAGGGCGACCTACGAGAGCAGCAAGCAGGGAGCTCCATCGCCAAGCTCCTTGAGCCTGAGCCAGCTGAGCAGCTAACAACACCTACTGGAAAGCAGGAGAAAGGACGCGCGGGGCACGGCCAACCCTGGACAGCCAGCACCAACGGCCAGAGCCGGGGCGGACACCAGCTCTGCGAGGACGTGGCTCCTGGGCACAGACGCCCTCTCAACACAGCCAGGCAGGGAGCGACAGAAAGCGTCCCGACTTCACCTGCCCGCTCAAGAGGCACGAGCAAACCGAGCGGGACCGTGAAGCAGACGCCTTTGGCGCAGGGGTCGAGGGAGGGAGAGGGTCGGCAGGTGCTCAAGCGGGTAACGGGACCCAACTGCACTTTCCTAACAGCCCGGACCAAGCACTGATCTGTGCCAGGCCTCTCACCAAAAGGTGTCCGCGCCTTATCTCACCTGTCCCCGCTCCTTGAGCCTCGGGGCCAGGCCCCTCCCACCCCATTTGGAAAGGGAACCGGGGTCAGACTGAGGTCTGTCCACCCTCAAAGCCTCTGCCCCAGACACTCCCACAACCAGGGGATGCGAATGCTCGACCAGGCCATGCGGCGGTTGTTTCTGGGAGTTCCGGTTAAAGAGACTTGTTTTCTAAGTCACACCTTTCTCCCATGTTTGGTCATGTTTAACACAAGACTATGCTACCTACCTTTAAATCAAAACATTTTAAAGGTTCACATTGAAAGGAAAGAGAAATTGGGAAAGCAGACAAACAGTCTGGAAAACCAAAGAACGATCCAGACCCACAGCCCACACCAGGCGCTAAGACCCCCCAGAACACATGCCCCAGTCTGTGATCTCCGGGCAGCCTCCAGGGTGCCCCCCACCCCCTCCCCCCATCAGGAAGAGTGCTGGGCCCTGGGAACTCACCGCTTATAAGGGTCGTAGGTGGGGCTGTCTCGGCGGGCATAGCTAAGGAGCAAGGAACAGGAGGGGAGGGGACAGGAAAGCCCGGGGTTAGTGTGCGTGGAATTAAGGCCAAACTCCCACCTGGGTGCTCCCGGCCAGGCCCTGGGCCCACCCTCGATGCCTCCTGCCACCCTCCTCAGATCTGTCCAAAGCCTGAACCTTAGCCCCAACCCCCAATGTCCCAGGCCCATCCTGACCCTGAGCAACACGGACTGTGGCAGCCTCCCACCCAGCTGGCCTCGGGACCCCAGACTAGAAGGGTCCCTCCTCCCACTCCACGTCCCGGGTTCTGCTGGGTCCTGGCTTACTAATGACAGTGACAACACACCCAGGGGAGCTAACGTGTCATAGATGCACACCACGTGTCTGCCGCCAAGTGCTTTACTTCCCTCATCTCGATCGCTCTGTACAACTTTCTTGCTTTGTCTTTCTCGTCTTTTTACAGCCGCACTCGCGGCATATGGAGGTTCCTAGGCTAGGGGTTGAATCAGAGCTACAGCTGTCAGCCTACACCACAGCCACAGCAATACCAGATCCCAGCTGCGCCTGCGACCTACACCACAGCTCAGGGCAACGCCAGATCCTTAACCCACTGAGCGAGACCAGGGATCGAACCCACGTCCTCATGGATACTAGTTGGGCTCGTTATCACTGAGCCACAATGGGAACTTCCTACAGCTTTCTGACACGGGTACTGCCATTAATCATACATTGCAGCTGAGGAAACAGGCCCTGAGGTGACTTGTCCAGGGTCACACAGCTCACAAATGCTGGAGCCAGGTCCCAAGTCAGGCCATGTGCCCTGAGCCCAAGCCTTTATGCACTACACTGACCTGCACCTCTATGGCCCAGATGACAGCAAGAACCACCATGACTCTATAATGAACACTGTCCAGACGGCACACCAAACCCTAAACCCACAGCAAATCCCTAAACCTCAAAGCAACCTTCACTGACTCCCCCTGAACAGAGGAGATATGGCAGAGAGGAGTGTGTCTGCCCAGGGCTGCCAGGCCTGAGAGGCTGCGGCAGGCTGGGCTCTCTGCACCGCACTGGACTGCCTCCCGAAACCTGCCAAGACCTGGCTGTGGGCACTGGCACAGTCCCCTCCTGGGTGGTGCTGGTGCCCCTCCCCAGAGAGGAGACTGGAGCCCAAGAGAGGAAGTCACTTACACAAACTGACAGTGAGGGAACGACCAAGCAGGACCCAGTCAAACAGAACCTGGGGCCAGACTCAGGCGCCTCCACTCTGCCCTCCATCCTTCCAGCCACCCCACGCCACCTCCCCGCTGGCTCCCAGGGAGCATGGGAGGGCAGGTGTCCCACGCCCGTCATGGCCATTCCAACTCCAAACCTTCCCTATTCGCTGTCCTGCCGGGACGACTCTCCCTACAAGTTGCACGCTTGCCCCTAAAGTCTTCCTGAGCCCCCTGCCTTTGCCCAGAGTCCTGAAAGACTGAGGCTGGCAGGGCAGGGGCCCAGGGCAGAACCCAGCCTACCTGGGTGGGCTGATCTTTCGGCCCCTCAGCCGCTTCTCCCGGAACTCCCTCCGCTGGCGCCGGGAGCGACGGCCCTGGAGCAGGGCAGATACGAGGCTGGTGAGGGTAGGCCTTCCACGAGGGACACACCTGCCCGCCACCCCGGCCCAGCCCTCACCGAGTACATGGCCTTCTCCTCCTCAAGGGCCTTGGCGTGTTTGATGGCCTCTGCCTCCTCCTTGTCTTTCCGGAGCATCCTGTGGAGGCAGGGTGAGGGGCGTGATGGAGGAGGGGGCATGCCACAGGGGGTCTAGCCTTCATTCGGCACTAGAATTGAGCACCTACAGCACGCCAGGCAGGCAGCATTAGGGATTACTGAAAACAAAAATCCTCACCCTCATGGGCTAACAAAAGACTGCTACGTTGGACAGCGAAAACCTTGACGGGAAAAGAAATCATGGAGGGCGGAAAAGAAATCCAGGGGCCTGGCAGAGGCTGCTGCAGCTTTCCACAGGGAGGCCAGGGCACAACCAGAGAAGGTGACAGCTGACGAGAAACCTGGGGCAGTAAGCTACGCAGATGCCGGCAGAGCCAACAGAACAAGGGGTGGCCCTGAAGTCAGATGGGGCTCAGGTGCCAGAGGGGTAAGGAGGCCACGGAGGCTGGGCAGGAGTGGAGCAGGTGGGGAGAGGACCAGACAGCTGAGACCTTCTGGCTGTGGTGAAGAGGCTGACTGCCCCCGAGCGAGGCGGGAGGCACGGAGGGCTCTGGGAAGAGGGTGCGTGCGCAGACCTGGAAGTGCTCCTATTCTGGCCCCCTACGCTGTTAGTTGGGGCCAGACCCACAAGGCAGGGGCTCTATCAGCAGCTAAGAGCAGCGAGGCCTCTCCACTAGAGGGCGCTGTCCACCTGGCCCAGGACCGAAGAGCTTCCAGGGGTCAGATGGTCTTAGTTCTCACATTTGGGGCAGCCTCAGTTTCTACACAGGTGAGGCCAGTCACAACTGTCAACCCAGGAACTCAGGGGCCTGTGTGTGCAACGCCCCCGGCACCGAGCCCGGAACACCGGCACTGAGGGACAGGGGTAATGACAGAGATGCCAGGTCCACAGGGTACGGGGTGGGGGTCAGCCAGGAGGCCTCACCTGACGAAGTCACCATCAGCCATGCCATAGGTCGTGGCCTGTTTGTTGAGATCTGCCACCTGCTCCTGGTTCAGTTCATCCACGTCCACCTCCACGTCTGCACCAAGAGAAAGGCCGTCAGGGGCCAAAGCCAAGGGAGAGGAAGGGGAAGAGGGGCGGTGCCCACCAGACCGGAGGCCTCTGCAGGGCGGGAACGAGTCAGCTCATCTCAGCATCCTCAGGCCGGCACAGGGCTTGGACAGAGCCAAGCACAACAGACGGGCAGTGGGGTGGGAGTGGGGGGGCAGGTGACGTGACGTGGAGGGCGCGAGGTCAGCGTGAGGAGTGACTGGGGGAGGGACAGAGGGCTGGGACGATCTGGGTGGGCGGGAGGCAGGGGCTGTGGGTCGCGGGAGGCGGGGGCTGTGGGTTACGGCATTCGGGGCACAGATACATGATGGCGCAGTAGAAGGTGGGATGGAATAAAGAGCTGGCGGGCTGAGAGGAGGGAGGACGGCTTGGGCACGTAGGTGGGTGAGCGGCAGGGCAGGGCAGGGGAAGAGGGGAAGGAGATGCTGAAACTGGAGAAACATGTTTTCCAGAGAAAAGAGGAGGAAACTGAGAGGCTGACACAAGCAGAAGAGGACGGAGCCAGAACCAAGGCGGGGACAATGTCACAGAGGCAGAGTCCTAGAAAGAAGGAGCGCCACACAGAGGGAGGCCAGGACCAGGATGGCGAGGCTGGAGCGCCCCGGAGCAGGGGAGGGAGAGACGGGGCTTGTAAGCACGGGGCACCCACAGAGGGTGAGGGACGAGACACGAAAACGATGCCCAGGGACTGCAGGAGGGGAGGGCAGAGAGGGGACCCCACCGATGTCGGGGATGACCTCATCTTCGTCCGAGTTGCTCTCCTCCTCGGCCGGTGACTCCTCCTCCTCCGGCTTCTCTGCCGCCTTCTCCACCTCGGCCACCGTGCTGTCCTCGTAGGTGTAGCCGATGGAAGCCTTCTTCTCTGCCAGCCTGGGAGAGGGAGCCGTGAGCCAGAGCAGTGCCGGGGAAAGGTGGCCACAGGCGGGATGCAGCCCAGGCCAAGTCGGGGGGCCGCCCACCTCCCTCTCAAGTTCCAGGACAGCTGCTCGGCTCCCGGCCTGCAGACCTTCCTCAGCCCGGAACCCTCTGCGTCTCTCCCGCCAGCTCCTCCCTCTCCCTCCAGCTTCAAAGCAGTACCTTCGGGGAGTCCTCCCCGGGCGGGATCAGGCATCCTCAGCTGCCTCACCCCACTCACACTGGATCTGTCTCCCCCACCAGAGTGAGTCCTGCGAGGGCAGGGCCCAGAGTGACCTGGAGGTAAGAGGTCACTTCTCCAGCCTTGTCCAGAACAAAGCAGGGGCCTAGAGCACATCTGCAGCCGAATTCAGACCACAGTCCCTCCCCTTCCCAGCACCAGCCTCGCCCTGAACGGGGCTCGTGGATAAGGGCCTGAGTCACATCCATGAAAACTCTTCAGATGGAGGGACGCAGCAGGCGGTAAGGAGTCAGGGTGCCAGGAACAAGGGGAACGGTGGCTGCCCTGCCGGCAGAGGGAAGAGCCGGTCCTCGGGGACAACCCCTGAGAAGCCCCTCCGCAGCTCTCAGACCACAGCGTGTTGCCCGGCAGGCAGGCAGAGGCGCCGCCTGCAGCCCCCTCACAGGGCAGCATGCCGAGGCTCAGGCCTGTCCCAGCCCAGGGCCTGCCCTCCTAGCTCACGCCCACCATCCCACGAGTTGAAAACGCAACGCGGAGGGGCAACCTTTCCCCTCCAGCCGCCGCTTCCTCCTCTCAACATTGGTTAAGCGAGCACCTACCGTGTGGCGACCACCAGCTCCAGCTCTGGGGAGCCCAGGCTGGACAGCATGGATGAGGCTGTGCCCTGACGGGGCTCACAGTCCTCCCGCCTCCCTTGACCCTACCGCACCCCAGACCCGGACTCAGTTCTTTTTTGTCATTTTAGGGCTGTGTCTGCGGCACATGGAGGTTCCCAGGCTAGGGGTCAAATCGGAGCTGCAGCTGTCAGCCTACGCCTCAGCCACAGAGACTCGGGATCCTTGACCCACTGAGCAAGGCCAGGGATCAAACCCATGCTCTCCTGGATGCTAGTCAGGTTCGTTAAGGCTGAGCTAGAAGGGGGACTCCCCCAACTCACTTCTTCTTCTCGTCCTCACTCGGTCTCTGGAGGCCTCCGTACAACTCGTCAATGTAGATCTGGTACAGGCACTGCTCCTCTGAGACTGCGGCAGGGAAGGCAGCACACGGGTCAGAGTGGGTTGGGGATGCTGGGAACTTGGGGCGGGGGGGCGACACAAGAATGCAGTGGGGGATAGGAGGGCAGGCGTGACCCAAGCACAGCCAGGAGCAGAGTCACGGATCCCCAGATAATCACGCTGTGTGTAGTGGGGACACAGCAGGTGCAGGCCCTTGGTGCCTCAGGTTCCTCTCCAGGAAAACAGACCCAGTGGCAGAATGAGCGCTCAGTACCTGGGCGCCACAGTTACTAGCTAGGGAGGCCTTTGCTGGACCCTTGGCAACAATAAGCCCATCCTGAGTGCTGGGTGTAACCTGGACCCCATGGGCCACTCCACTGTGCGCCTCTGTGGCCCAGTTGAAATGAAGTGTGGTTAACTTGGGCTCTCACTGATCCACAACACCCAACCCAAGGAGCTTGGCGACGCACTGGAACCTGCCCTGATTTTCCTGCAGCGAGACACGTGCCCAACCCTGGGCAAGTCCCCTGCCCTCATTGGGTCTCGGCTGTAGAGCCAGGTGGGTGGGCTGGGCGAGCCTGGCAGTGACAGAGCACAGCCCTCCCCTCAATCCAGGTTCTGCCCAGAGTCTACAACGCTCCAGAGGAGGGCACGGCTGGCCTGCCGCATATGAGTTCCAGCCACACTGGCCTTCTCTGTCCCCCCAGCGCTGTCCATGTGGCCCAGGGTACCGCAGCCCAGCTCCCCTCCCTGGGGGCCCTGCCCGCAAACTGAGCCAGCCCCAGCCAAGCACATCTCTGCCGTAACAGCGCCTTAGCCTGTAATTACCACCTGCTTTGTGGTCATGTGTCTCCCCCACTAGAACCCTGCTTCCAGAGGGAGCCTGACACCTCACAGGTGCTCAGGAGTGTGGGAACGAATGAATGAACAAATGAACGAATGCAGAGTCAGACAGAACTAAGGGAAACCCTGGCTCCATCACTAAGAGTCTGTGTGGCCTTGGGGGAAGACAAAAACCACAGTGGCGGTGATGATGCAATTCTCTGCTTCTAAGACCTGGCCGATTACTAGAATTTGACAATCTCTGATTTTAGAGATGCTAAAACATCTATCTTAGAAACAAGGAAATACAAGAATAACGAACCCACATGGAGGGCCAACTGCCAGGCCTGGTGCCAGGGCCTTATGCCCCATCATGGAGCCTTCACGACCAGCCCGAGGGACAGAATCCGCCACTATCCCTTCTCCAGGAGGAGGCCAAGGCCCGCTGGGCTAAGGGACACACGCGTGGCCCATCCTCCCCTTAATGTCCCAGGGAGGTCCTGGGAGGCGAGCTAGAGCTCAGAGCCATCCAGCAGGAGGCAGCAGCGGTGAAGGGCAGGGTGAAAACCCCAATTCCTCCGACACGGTGTCCCCCCAACCCCTGAGCCGTGACTTCCCCATCTGTAAAACGGGCACCACCCCTACTTTGCTGGGTGGTCGTGAGATAACAGAGACGAAAAAGCCTGAGTCTGTCAGGGTCTGGAACTCCCCGGGCAAGCCCAGAGTTGGGGAAAGTCTCTCCAAACCCGTTTTCTCATTTGTCAGGTGTTAAAGGTGATGACTTGGAAAAAAAACACTGGACATACACGAATGCTTGGCAAACTGTCAAGCTCTGTCTAAACATTCATCTAAAACAAGGAGAAATTTCCTCTTCAGAGCTGACACTCTGACCCACACAGGGAAGGGAAGACACACGGAAGAAAAAAACGTGTTCCTGCCGTTTTTTAGGAAAAAAGCCATAGAGTTAGAGAGCGTGGGATGTGAGAGCGACCTTGGCGGGACCATCAAGTTCAGCAGACATCTCCTGTACCAGTTCCAGAGACGGAGGTGCCGAGATGGGAAGGGACATGGACAGAGCCGGGACCAATCTCATGGCCCCTCAGCAGAAAGTACAGGGACGACTTTTCTCAGTCTTGCAGGGGTCTTCCGGCCTCTAAGGACCCTCCCAAACCCACTCCCACAGTCCAGATCACTCACTGCCAGCAAAGTCGTTCTGCACCAGGCCTCGGTAGCGCTCGTAGTTACACTTCCGCTCGTCTGACTCCTGCTCTGGGGAGCTTCAGGGGAGGTCAAGGTCTTGAGATCACAGGCAGAGGGCAGATCCCACCCCGAGCCAGCAGGAGAGGGGATGAGGGCCCCTGCGTGCCCATTCCCTTCCTTCCCACGGGGGTGGCCCGCAGGCGAGGGCTCGGGAAAGAAGAGGTGCTGCAGGGCAGCAGTCCCCGCCGGGGAACCCGAGGGCGGAGCTTACATGGTGGTGAGCAGCGGCGGGGTGTAGTCGGGGATGTGGTCCAGGTGGGCGCGGACATCAAAGCGGTCGATCATGTTGTTGGTGTCCCCCTGCCAGGGCATCCTGAAGTGGGGAGCGGGGAAGCAAGAAGCCTAGGGTCCCCACCGCCCAGGACACAAAGCGCCTGCTCGCTGCCACCTCACACTTGGGGGCCTGGCCCTCAGCCCCTCTGATCCCCATGCCAACCCCATTCTCACCCCCCACCTCTCAGTCCCTTATGCCACAACCCCCCCCTCCCCCCCCCCGCGCACCGAATCTACACGTAGGCTCCTGACCTGAACCGGAGACCTGAATAAGGCTCTGGGAAAGCTGGGGTCCTATTTCTCAGAACCAAGCAAAAGCAGGGAACTTGAACCAGGTCCGAGGGGCCACTTGCTGAGCCCAGTCGCCCCCAAACACTCCCTCTGGCAACCTACTCTCTGCTGTATCTTGGCCTCTGGCCCTGGGCCCACCCACTCCCCTCTCAGTCCTTCAACCACCACATGCTGGGGCCTTTGTCCCAATCCCTACTGGATCTCCTTAGCCGGCAACCTTCACCTTCCCGTGGAGGCCAAGCCTTCCCTGCCTGCGACTCCAAAGGTCTGTCCGTACCCCAGGTCCCTTCCAACACCCACCCCCCAGTCACAGACACCACCCTACCCCCAAACCCAGTCTCACATGTTTACGGGGCTCTCAGCAGCCAGGGCAACTGCAGAGTCCAGGTGCACCTTGCAAGCTCGACCGTGCACCTGCAGGAACTGGGCTGGGTCCTTCTTCTACAGGGACGGATAGCACAGAGGTCACCACCCAACTGAACCCCAAGCACCACCACCCCCAACCAAGTTTAGCAGCAAGCTCATCTCTGATGTCAAGGCGGCCATGCTTCAGAGGTACAAGAACTTGCCTGGGGTGAGAGGTGGGCAGCACTGATGCAGGCCACCTAACCCCCGGGGACAGGGGAAGGGTTTCCTCTCAGGGTGGTGGGAAGAGATCCGAGCTCTGGCCCAACCTTCAACACAGTCAGGACCAAGACCGCCTGCCCTAAAATATTATCCCCCAACTCTTCACCCCCCCCCCACCCCACTCCAGGGCCACTCATTCAGAGCCAGGACCAGCTTCTTTTTTTGTTTTTTTGTTTTTTGTCTTTTTTTGTTGTTGTTTTTTTGCTATTTCTTTGGGCCGCTCCTGCGGCATATGGAGGCTCCCTGGCTAGGGGTCTAATCGGAGCTGTAGCCATTGGCCTACGCCAGAGCCACAGCAACGCGGGATCCGAGCCACGTCTGCAACCTACACCACAGCTCACGGCAACGCCGGATCCTCAACCCATTGAGCAAGGGCAGGGACCGAACCCGCAACCTCATGGTTCCTCGTCGGATTCATTAACCACTGCACCACGACGGGAACTCCCAGGACCAGCTTCTAAGACACCAGGACTGCATAAGCTCATGGAAAGATGACCAATGTCACTACTCATCACAGAAAGAGCCAAGTGAACTGCAAGCCGCCACCTCGCGTTCACTAGGACGGCTGCAGCTGAAAGGCCAGAGCAAGTAACACTGACGAGATTATGGAGAAATGTTTAGCTTCCTCAAGAAGTTAGCCCAGGAACTGCCATGCGATCCAGCAATGCCACTCCTAGATATATGCCGAAAAGAACTGAAAACAGATCCTCAAATGCTTGTACACAAATCTTTACAGCAGCACTATGCACAAGAGCCCCCAACTGTAAACAATCCAATGTCCCTCAACAGACGACAAATAAACACAACACGGCGTACCCAGACGATGGGATGCGGTTGGAAATAACGGGGAACGGGGCAGTGATCCACTCTTCAACGTGGATGAACGCTGAAAACATTATGCTATATGAAGGAAGGGAGTCACAAAAGGCCATATATACATGATTCTATTTATGTGAAATGTCCAGAAGACACAAACCCATAGAGACAGCCAACAGACCCTGGAGGCAGGGGGTCTGACTGCTAATGAGTCTGGGGCCTCTTTTTGGAGTCGGGAAAGAATGTTTAAAGTCAGACTGTGGAAACAGCTGCACAATCCCGTGACAATGAACTGTGTCTCCATAAAGCTATTTTTTTCAAAGGGCACCAAGATGGAAGAGAATGTCCCGAATCACCTGTTTTCTCCAAATGTTCCACTTGCATTCATCCATCACCTTAGGCCTGAGCCCTCGTATGAGAGTCACAATTCCAAGTCACCATAATTACACCAGGAAAGGGCAAAATCTAGGAGCAGCAGCTCCTGCCACTGAGCTTCCTGAGTGCCGAGCCCTGGCTTCCCACATGCCACGCCAGAGGAGGCCACAAGAGCCACAAGCCAGGCTGCCGGAGCACCCACTAAACCCTGGCCAGGCTCCCAGCAACACCTCCCCAGGCTCCAACCCCCTCCCGCCCCGCCTCCCCCTCTCAGGACCACTGGGGCTCCCCGTCTGCCCCTGCAGCCCATTCTCCGCTCAGCAGCCTGAGGGGCCCCTCCTCCCCTGACCGCCCCCAGCCCCAGGGCAGCCGGCTTCCAGCACAGGCTCCACCAGGACCTCTGCATGGGCTCTCGGCTCAGCCCACACTGCTCTTGCAGTTTGCTCCTGACTTGTTTCCGGTCTCCCTCTTGCACCTTCCTCATCAGCTCCCCCCACAGCCCCGTTCCAACTCCGGCTCCCTGCACCTGCCTCCTTCCTTCAGAGCACCCCCCGCCCGCTGAAGCGACACCCCCCGTCCTGCATCACCTGTCTGTCTCCCCCACTGCCGTGGAGCTTCCAGGAGGCAGGGTGCTCTGTTTCACTGGCTGTTGTGTCTCCAGCAGCTGGAGCAGGGCCCAGCCCACAGCAGGTGCTCGGGAGCCTGCCTGAAGGAGAGCACGCGTCCTCACTGACAGACAGGAGCCTCAGCCCTGCGGGGGCACCTGCAGCAGCAGGTTCCCAAGAGCCCGTGCGGCGTCTCCGCCTCCGCCGCCCAGGCCCAGGCCGCGCCAGCAGGTGAGCAGGAGCCGCAAGGATGGGCACTGGGGACAGCGCTCCCACCCGACCTGTGCTGGCCGGCTGGGGGCCAGGCGGCTCTCTTGCTCCTCTCACACCCACAGAGGCCGAGGGCGGGGTACCCCCCAAGACCCCAGGGTCCAGCGGGTGGCCCTGCTGGCCTCCAGCTCCTCACCCTGCACCTCGCCTGCCTCCCTCAGCCCGTCATGGCCCCCGGCCAAGCAGGAGGCCCAGAGCCCTTCCTGCGTCGGCGGCTGCCCCAGGCCACACGCCCAGCTCCCGCGGCCCAGACTCAAGGGACGCTGTTCACAGGATGGACTTTGGCCTGAAGGGCCACGCCAGTGCCGGCCCCTCGGGGAGGAGGAGAAAGCCCTGGGCTGGGAGCAAAATGCTGAGGTGGTGGGCTGGCCCTGGAGCACGGTGGTCTGCAGGGAAATGCTCGAGAGCGCGGGCCCTCGATATCAGGATCCCTCTACCACAGGAAACTTCGGGAAAGTCAATCAACTGTACCAAAACCCGAGCCCTGACCTGCGTGTTTCCTGTACATCCTCTCACTCAACTTTCTCAACCCGGGCGGGAGGCGCCGCTCTCACCCCCAGGTTCCAGCGGGCGCGGCTGGAGCTTGGCACGGGCAGCTCCTAGGTTGCAGAGGGCACCCGGGCAGGACAGAACGAGGCTTTGAGCCCAGATGGGCCTGACTCCCAAATCCACTCCTTTTTTTAAGACTAATTTTTTTTTTTATCATGGCAAAAGATGTATACTATAAAATCCGCCATCCTGACCGCTTTCAGTGTACTGGAGCATTAACCTGCATGACGTTCCTGTGCAAAGGATCCTTCTAGAGCTTTCTCAGCCTGTGAAACTGAAACTCTGCGCCCACAGAACTACTCCCCTCTGCCCCCCTCCCCAACTCCTGGCAGCCACGGATTTCTGTTTGTAATAAGGGCTTGACAACTCTAAATCCCTCACACAGGTGGAATCTGGCTTATTTCACTGTTCCCGAGGTGCCCCCCCCCCCACTCTGTGGGACAGGATTTCCTTTCTGAAGCGGAACAACATTCCACTGTACAGAGACCACGTTTTCTTTCTCATTCATCTCCCGACGGACACCTAGGTCGTTTCCACATCTTGGCTGTTGTGAATCACACTGCAACGAACATGGAGGTACAAGTATCTCAAGATTCAAAATCTATTCTTTTTTTTTTTTTTTTGCTTTTACGGCCACACCTGCAGCACATGAAGGTTCCCAGGCTAGGGGTCCAATTGGAGCTGTAGCTGCTGGCCCACACCACAGTCACAGCCACACCAGATCAGAGCCACGTCTGCGACCTACACCACAGCTCACGGCAACGCTGGATCCTTAACCCACTGAGCGAGGTCAGGGATCGAACCCGCAACCTCATGGTTCCTAGTCAGATTCGTTAACTACTGAGCCACAATGGGAACTCCCTCAAAATCTATTCTTAACCATTGCCGCTACGCCTCCAGAATCAGAGGGCAACAGAAGAGTTCGTGGAGTCTTTTGCTCACTCACTCAACCATTAAGCCAGGCCCCTGCGATGCCGTGGTAATAACTGAGGCAGCCAGCGCTGCCCTCACAGCTCACAGTCCAGTGTGAGGGACAGACCCAACCCCTAGAGCCAGGACCCAGAGTGGACAATGCTGGGATGGGGGAGCAGGGGATGCGCCACTCAGCCTGGGGCCTCCTGGAAGAGATGCCGGAGCTGAGATCTGTTTTATTTCCCGCTTTCATGTCCACAGGGAATTCATTCTGCTTCTTTATCCAAATCACTGATTAGAAGAAAGCTGACAAGGACAGGAACCATGACAGAACCAGGGGCAGCTAGGGGGAGAGAGCAGGCACCAAAGACAAATCAGGAGCCGAGAAATCAGCCATCTGGACACAGCCGTCTGGCCTGCCACGGCCTCCCTCGGCTCCTTCCACTCCCGCCTCGGCCTCCTCCCTTGGCTCCAGAGGGAGATGAGAGACCTCTGGGAGCAGCACCATCCCCTTCGAGAAGCAGCCACCATCCACAGCTTGGTGGCTCTGATCTGGATGCCGGTCACGTTCTGGTCCCAGGACAATGACTGCTTGTACAGGCCTGTACCACAAAGCACCCCACAGACACTGCTCTATTCTTGAGCCTCTTCCTTGTCACCCAGGGAGAGGGGCTGGTCAGCACCGCCGTCCCAAGGGGGCAACAAGCTCAGGGAGCTCCTCGGCTAACAGGGGCGAGAGCTGGAGGCCCAGGCCTTCTGAGAGACCTGGCTTCGGCCTTCGTTCCTCCACACCAGTCATCGACCTGGATGCAGTGCCAGCTCGACCTGGAAACCTCAGTACCAACAAGAGCCGGCACTTCCTGAGCAAGGGACCTGGGCAGGCCCACCTCGGTGGTCTCCGAACCCCATGCCATGCCTGGGAGGGAGGTGCTGCTGTGTCTGTGGCAGCACATTAACTGGCAACATCCATACCCCCTTCCTAGACAGTAATGACATTCCCAACATAACTGGCACAAGACCACCCGGAATAACGCCTAGCCTCTCGGCCTCCCTTGCAGCTGTGTGTGACCGTGGGGCTACTTTCTGGCCAGTGGAATATAAGCGGACATGTCATGTGCAAACTTCTAGAAGCTTTCTTAACAACTGGCATGAAAACCTTGGCCCCCTTTCCCTCCCTTCTTCCTCCTTGCTGGATGGAAAGAAGGCATGGCGGCTGGAGCTTGAGCAGCCCTCTTTTTTTTTTTTTTTTTTTTTTGGCTGCACTGGTGGCATGTGGCAGTTCTTGGGCCAGGGATCAAGCCTGAGCCACAGCAGTAACCCACACCACAGCAATGACAATGCCAGATCCTTAACCCACTAAGCCACTAGGGAACTCCTTGAGCAGCCCTCTAAGACCCTGAGACAAAACAACACTGGGAAGAGAAGCCATGCACAGCTGAACAACAAAATGGTCCCTGAGCAGAACTGGCCACTTCTGGGCTCTTATGTGAAGAGGAAATAAACTTCTGTCTTGTCTAAGCCACTGATGTTTTCCGTCTGCTGTTCACAACCGAATTTGATTTTATGATACATCATTTCACATGCAAAAGAGGAAACGAGGCTCAGAGAGACAGCTGCTTGCCCAAGGTCATGCTGTATGTAAGTGCAAAGACTGGAATGTGAACTCACAGCCCGGCTAAGGGCTTAACCATTTCAGTATTTTGCCTCCTGGCTGTGTCACCTTGGATAAGCTGCTGTACCTTTGTTTTGCTTTCGGCCGCACCACAGGCATGGGGAAGTTTCCAGGCCAGGGGTCGAACCTGCAGTGACCCAAGTCCCTGCACTGACAACGCTGGATCCTTAACCCACGAGCCACATGGGCACTCCAAGCTGCCGTGCCTTTCTAAACTTCTGTTTCTACAGCAGAAAGCCCAGAGGAAGACCTAAGAGAGGCTCAGGGTCAGAGAGTCTGGGTTAGAAAGTCAGCTCTGCCCTCTTGCTGTATGACGCTGGGCCATGACTCTCGGAGCCTCAGTTTGCTCACATGTAAAACAGAGCTAATGAGAAGCAAACCAGGAGTTCCCGTTACGGCGCAGCAGAAACGAATCTGACTAGTGTCCATGAGGATGCAGGTTCGATCCCTGGCCTCACTCAGTGGGTTAAGATCTGGTGTTGCTATGAGCTGTGGTAGAGGTTGCAGACGCGGTTCTGATCCTGCACCGCTGTGGCTGTGGCGCAGACCGGCAGCCGTAGCACCAGTTTGACCCCTAGCCTGGGAACCGCCATACGCTGTGGGTGCAGCCCTAAAAAAAGCAAAAAAAAAAAAAAAAAAAGCAAACCACCTCCCAGGCTGGGATGAGAATTTGATGGAACAGAGATGCCTGTCAAAGTACTCAGCACAGTGGTTGCCACATAAACACTCAAGAGCAATAGCCGTTATTATGAGCCTCACCTTTAATGCAGGGATTAATACCAATCTCAGGCCTGCCAAAGTAGCAGACAAGGCGCCTGGCGCACCATGGGCTCTTAACAAACGGCAGCTACTCATTCCTGAGTGCTGTGCTCCTGGCCCACTGCCGGGGCCTCGACTATAACCAACAGAGATGCAAACCGAGACCTCGTGGTCACGCTGGTTAGTCTGATACCACAGGAGACGGGCTCTCCCTAAGCCCAGTGGTTACTTCCTGGTTGACAGGAGGCAAGTGAGGCAAACTGCTAACCCTGTATACATCTTTTGTTAGAGAGTAGCCCTAGGTGCTGAGGAGGCCTGACGGCAGGACAAAGGAACCAGGCAGGAAGCAGAGTGGCCTGGAGCGGGTGGTAAAAGCCGGACCATGCAGGGTCTTGAAGGCTGTGTTGAGTAGCCTGGAACTAGGAAGCCATGGAGTTCTGAGCCAGAGAGGGAGTCAGCTTTTGCTTTGGGAGGACCCCTCTGGCCCCGCGAGGAGGGTGGATTAGCAGGGACAGGCCTGGAGGCCAGGACACCAGGGGGAGGCTGGGGCAGTGATGCAGAAGTAAATGGAAATTTCTATATAAATACCACCTGACAGGAGACCTGAACCTAGGACCCCTAGACCGTTTCAAGCTGGGGTTTCCAGGGCAAGTCACAATTAAGCAGGTGAGAGGAGGCCCTATGGGCTCAACACCCTGTGGTGACAGAAATGGAAAAAAGGCCAACAGAGCTACCTAAGGATGACGCTGAGAGACCAGGAGAGGCCAGACCACAAGGGCCTTTTGGGTCACAGGATGGAGTGTGGTCTTTTCTCCAAAAGCAACTGAGGCATCAAACAAGGGAGGGAAATGGTCCGAGTTCACCTAGTGACTGTCCAGGGCACTGCTTTGGGTGCCAAGTCAAACCCCGAGAACAGCTGAGCTCTTCCGGGCACTGGGAATACAGCAATAAGCAAGACAGACAACATTCTGGAGGTGGCCAATCTTCTGTCTGGACTGCTCTGAGTGTTAGACTTTCCTTCTTCCTGCTGGCACCTGCTCTGTACTCGAATCCACACCAAACAGCACAGTATACGCCAATAAACTGAATGCCTCAGGTTTTAGTGACGATCATGCTCCAAAAAATGAATATTCTCTTGGGGATACTGGGCTCTTGGCTTCATCTATTTCCAAGCCCAAATCTTACCAGGATGACCAAGGCCCCGCCCTCCTGGGGAGCTCCCAGCCCAGATTAAAGGTTACTCACGATCTTCTCATAGTACTCTCGCCGCCGCTCTGCCCTCTTCTTGTAGTCCACCATCATGCCTCGAAGCTTCCGCTCATGCTTCCGAGCCTCGTGCCACATCGTGGTGAGGCCAAGAGTAGGGCCTCAACCTGAGGGATGAGGGGAGGGGTGTGAGATGGGCTGGAAAAACCATATGGACAGAATCAAAGTTACCTAACAAGATGGTGACAGAGCTGATCCTGAACATCAGCTTCAGAACTGTGTGCCAGATGCTCAGCCGGATACTGGACCACTCTGGTCCAGTGGCTTGGCCATCGTGAACCCGCCCCCCTGCCCTCCCCCAGGGGTTATTCTGGAGTGAGCCTCCCTGGGAAAGGGGTATCCTCTATTCAAGGAGCCAGAATCAAGGATGAGAGATTTTGGAGTGGAAAGAGCAAGTGTTTGAAGTAGATCTGGGCGCAGATCTTGAGCAGCTGGGGCTAGAGCCCAAGGGAGGGGGAGAACTGAAACGGCTCCCATCAGAGCCATCCGTGGGGATGGGGTGCAGGGCCCTGGAGATGTAGGCAGGTGGGGGAAGAGTAGAAAGATTTTATGGGAACAGAGCAGTAGTTTGAAGATGGGGTCGAGGGCAAGTGAAGGGCGTGAACGGAAGACACTTAGGGGAGGAAGGGGAGCACGGGGGAGTGCTGAAAGGAAAAGCCTGAGTGCCGGTGAGGTCTAAAGAAGGAATCGAAATCGGGGGTGGGGGCCGGGGATGGTACAGAGATCGAGCGCGCAGACAGGAAGGGGTGGGCTGAGCTTAGGGGGAAGGCTGGTGGATCGGGCAGAGCCCCGAGGATCTGGACAGGGCTCGAACGTCGGGTCTGGACCTGAAGGTTCGGGTTAAGTTTTTTTGACAAGGGGGCGGGACCTGTGGCAAGCTGCGGGTCTGACGGCGCGAGTTCGGGCCGATGGCGGGGGCAGGGCGAGGCCTGAGGCCCGGCAAGCAGACGGGGTGCGGGGCGGGCGGCCCTCGGGGCCAGGGCCGAGCGGAGGTTCACAGCAGAACGGAGAGAGGCTGAGGCAAGGGCGAAGCTGGGCTGACGTCTACCAGAAGCCAGGAGACCGGGGCCCGCCGCCTGCACTCACCGGCTCGTCGCCGCCTCCCACCTCTGCGCTCTCGCGCGGCCCGCACCGGAAACGGAAGTGGGCGGTGGAGGGGAAGGGGGGCACGGTGCGGCGGAGGCGCGCTTCCGCCGACGCGAGGGGCGGGTCCAAGGTTAGGGTGTGGGCGGAGGGGCGGGGCCTGGAGGAGGGCGGAGCGGAACCGAGAGCCAAGGGACTTTGTACCCAAGGAGCCGGGGAATTTTCTCAAGTGCAGAAGAGATGAGACCCCCCCCGGGCTCAAAAATTCGTCTTTATTGGGAAGACTGTGAACAATTACCCCCCCCACCTTCAGGCGTGGGGAGGGAGGGCTAGGGATCTGCGCCCCCCTCCCCTATTTACACTTTAGAATCCGCCGGGAGAAGGCACCCCAGCTGAGGCAACTTTAAAGAGCTAGTATTTGGAAGCCAAACCCCTTTTCCTCTCCAGACTCAGTTTTCTCATTTGTAAAATGGGCTCAAGGGAAACCGATGCTACGGCGTTTCTCTCCAGCACTGAAGATGTCCGATTAGGAAGGATGAGGACGTCGGAAGACGGACCAAGGGCAGCCCAAGGGGATGGGGGTGCTGGACATCCCGGTTGGGTTTGCACGGCCCCTTCCACCACCCTCCCCACCCAGTGCCTCTCCTCCAGTGCCGCAGGGGCTACGTGGCCTCAGGCCCGGGGGACAGGAGGCCGCTTCCAAAGCCCCCCTCGCGGTACTGGTTGGGGAACATGTTGCTGCCCACGAGGCTGGCAGTGCCTCCATCCCCGGAGCCCGGGGCCTGGTACGAGTCCAGCGTCAGCGGCTCAGGGCCCGGGGGCTCCGCGACCGGGGCCCCTGCCCCCCCGTTGCCCGCGACAGCGCTGGAGAGTGGTGGCGCTGGGGGCAGCATGTCCAGCATGGTGAAGAGTGTGGGGGCAGCAGGGTCATAGGCAAAACCATCGTCCAGGAGATCCGGCCCGCCGGGGGGCTCCAGGCCAGGGAGGGATACAGTGCCTGGGAAGAAGTCTGTGTCTGGCAGCAGCGCTGACGGTGGGAGGAACGGGCCTGCAGGGAGGAGGAGAAAGAAGGAAATAGGGTGGACTTTGAGGATCAGCCTCCTGCCGGGTCCTAACTCAAATGCCCAGTCTGTTACTAAATGCATTTTCAGTGCAGTCTCCATTAATGTCAAGAAGAAAACCCTCAGTAAAAGCTATCACCATTCTCTCTTTTTTCTCTTTTTGGTTACCATAAAATTTTTTTTGAGGTATAGCTGATGTACAATATTGTATGTTTCCAGTGCACAACACGGTGATTCACAATTTTTTAAGGTTATATTCCACAGTTATTATAAAATTCCCTGGACTGCACAATATGTCCTTGTGCTTATTTTTATTTTTTAAATTTTATTTATTTATTTTTGCTTCTTAGGGCCGCACCTGCAGCATATGGAAGTTCCCAAGCTAGGGGTCCAATCAGAGCTACAGCCGTCGGCCACAGCCACAGCCATAGCAACACAGGATCCAAGCCATGTCTGTGATCTACACCACAGCTCATGGCAATGCCAGATCCCTGACCTGCTGAGCGAGGCCAGGGATCAAACCCAAATCCGCATGGACTCGAGTCGGATTCGTTTCCGCTGCACGACACTGGGAAGTCCCTATTTATTTTATACATAGTGGTTTGTACCTCTTAATCCCCTACCCTCTCTTCTCCCTCCCCCCTGCCCTCTCCCAGCTGGTAACCACTAGTTCTCTATATATCTGTGAATCTGCTTCTTTTTTATTTTCACTAGCTTGTTTTCTTTTTTAGATTTCACATGTAAGTGATATCATACAGTCTTTGTCTTCCTCTGATTTATTTCACTAAGCATAATATCCTCCAAGTCTATCCATGTTGTTGCAAAGGGCAATTTTTCACTTTTTATGGCGAGTAGTATTCCATCGTGTATATATACCATATCTTCTTTATCCATTCAGTTGTTGATGGGAACTTAAGTTGCTTACATATCCTGGCTATTGTAAATAGTGCTGCTATGAACCCTGGAGTTCATGTATTTTTTTTCTGAATTAGTGGAGTGGAATTGCTGGTTCGTATGGTATTTGCAAGTGAGATGCCAAATCAGGGGTTAGTATCCAAAATATATAAATAGTTCATACAACTCAACATCATAAAAACAACTGATTTAAAAATGGGCAGAAGACCTGACAGACATTTTTCCAAAGAAGAGATACAGATGGCCGACAGGCACATGAAAAGATGTTCAACATCGTTAACCATCAGAGAAATGCAAATCAAAACCACAATGAGATATCACCTCACACCTGTCAGAAGGGCTATCGGCAAAAAGACACAAATAACAAAGGTTGGCCAGGCTGTGGAGAAAAGGGAACCCTCCTACACTGTTGGAGGGCGTGTAAATTAATGCAGCCACTGGGCAAAGCAGTGTGGGGGTTCCTCAAAGCAGTAAAAATAGGACCATTCTTATTTAATAAGCAAACAGGCAAAATAAGTCACAGTCCACAGGCAAGTCATAGAACCAGGGTTGAGACCACACTCCTGCAGGGCTAGGGGGTTTTCCCCAAGAATGAGGAAGAAGAGGAGGCTCCAAAGCCCCCCAAATACAGAGACAACCCCCAAAGCAAAGTTTTCACACCAAAGGAGACCCAAGTGAGAATTCACAAGTGCCAAGGTTGGAAAACAAATGATAAGTGTCATTATGGGAGAGTCTCTCTCCTTTTTTTTTTTTTTTTTTTTTGTCTTTTTAGGGCCACACCCACAGCGTATGGAGGTTCCCAGGCTAGGGGTTGAATCGGAGCTACAGCTGCCCATCTACACCACAGCCACAGCAATGCAGGATCTGGGCCACATCTTCGACCTACACCACAGCTCATGGCAACACCAGATCCTTAACCCTCTCAGCAATGCCAGGGTTGAACCTGCATCCTCATGGATGCTAGTCAGTTTCATTTCTGCCATGCCATAATGGGAACTCCAGAGTCTCTCTTTTTGAGACAAGACAAACTTCACCAGCAAAGGCTGACTACACTTATCTTAGAAAGGGACACAATGCTGCTGGGACTCTATTTCCCAGCTTCCTTTGTAGCTTGATGAGGTTATGTGACTAAGTTCAGCAGGCTGGAATATGGGCATGATGGCTGGAGGTGCAGCAGCCACTTTGGACCATGAGATAGAAACTACGAGTTGTAAATGGCAGGAGCTTGAGTCTCTGATGATCATGCAGCCACCTAACCATCCCTGGGCCACCTACCTCTGGACCGTGTTTATGTGAGAGGAGAAATAATGCTCTATCCTGTTGAAGCCCCTGTTATTTTGGGGTTCACTGTGAATGCAGTTAAACATGATCATAACAAATTAGGTAGCATTCCTGGTTTCTGGCAAGTTCCTAACATCTCCTAAGGACCAACTCAATGCCAACCACTGTGCCAAGTAACTGTGACATGACCTCACTACAAATCTGGAAAGGAACCTCAGCGGGAGGGCCAAAGAGGTCACGTGGTGGCTAAACTGTGACCTCAGAATTCAAACTCAGTCTGATGCCAGAGGCCTTGCTCCAGGGCAGATTTGCCACAAGAGTGACAGAGCAGAACTCAGATGCTGGGAAATTGGGGTGAAGGAGCATGTGGATGGATGATAAGTGGCTGATGAGCAAGGGCTTCGGGGATGGGAATCGAAGTCGGCTGAAATGGACTAGGATTGGGGCTTTCTAGGGGCAGAGCTCCTGGGCCCTGGGTACCAGCTGCAGGGGGCCGGGGAAACAACAAGTGATACTTGAAACCTTCAGGGTGGGACTGGCTGGAGTGGTCCAGGCTCAGCAGACTGAGTGATTGGTGACTGGCTGGGCACCATAGGGTGGCTGGGGTGTTGGGGACAGTATTCTTAGAGCTAGCGGTCAGTGAGTGGGGAGGCTTCAGATGGCAGCCAGATAGAGTTCATGGGAACTGGAGGCTGTCACGTGAGTTGAGATGAAGGCAGCCATAGAAGAGGCCCGAGGGTGGCTGAATTCAAGGCTGCCTGCCTCTGACAACCACCCTCATTCATCCGCCATCAACTCCCTGCTACTGGTTTCACCCATGTCATCACCTGCGCCCGCCCCACCACAGACTGGCTGTGTGACCTTGGGCAAGAGACTTCACCTCTCTGGGCCTCAGGTTTTTCACTAGGAAAACAGGGGGAGGGGATGGTGGGTAGGACAGCACCCACCTCCCGGGGCGATGCACAGATTAAGTGAGTAAGGACACACAGAGCAGTTATGTGCTCATCACATAGTGTCTATAAAAATAAATACATTAAATTTTAAAAGGCCAGTGAAGTAGGTAGGTGATGAGACTTTTCACAGGAGCTCTGAGGCTCTGAGAGGTGAGCCGCTTTGTGAGGGTCGCACACCAAGTAAATGGCCTGCAGAGGTCGGAGCCCCTGGACCGGGTCCAGAACTGCTATTCTTGCCACGTTACGTTGCCAGCTCAGTGGTGAGACACTGGCCTCGTGGGAACTCTTGGGGGACCTGAAGAGGCCAGAAGAGCAGGGCCCCAGCTCCCCCTCGGCCCACCTCGGGGACGGGCTCATTCTGAGCCGGGACCCACCTGAGCCATGGCTGGGCAGGAAGTGATCCAGGAAGGCCGGCTTTTTCCTCCGTCGTTTGCTCTCGATGCCATGGGGGTCTGAGGGAAGCCAGAGATGAGGACCCCTGGAGCCCGAGCCCCTCCTCCCCAACCCCGGGGTGGTGCAGGGCAGTGGGGTCAGCCATCCCCCGCCCCAGGGGCCTGGAGAGGGACGGGTAAAGGGGCAGACGAGACACACCAGAGCTATTGAGCTCCCCAAGCACGTCAGGCATCCCCCGTTTCCGCTTCTTGTCCACTCCGTAGCTGTCTGTTCAGGAGATACCAGAGGCATACAAAGTAATCCATTAAAAATAAGAATTAATCACAGAGGGAGTTCCCGTGGTGGCTCAGTGGGTTAAGAACCAGCCTACTATCCATGGCCTCACGCAGTGAGTTAAGGATTCAGCATTGCCGTGAGCTATGGTATAGGTCACAGATGTGGCTCAGATCTGGTGTTGCTGTGGCTGTGGCCTGAGAACTTCCACATGCCACAGGGGTGGCCCTAAAAAACAAAATGCAAAATACAAACAACAACAAAAGAGAGTTAATCATAGAGACCATTGAGGAAGTTATTGAGCTGTTCTGGTTCTGGCCCAATCGACGCAAATAGATGTCCGCATTCGAATCAGACTAAAACTTGAATCCACTTCTAGCTACACTGGCCTATTTGTTGTTTCTGGAACATCCCAGTCACAATCCTGCCTCAGGGCCTTTGCACTTGCTGTTCCAGCTGCTTAAAACACGCTTTCTCAACTCTTACCACTTCCCTGGAGAACCATTTTTTGTTTTGTTTTGTTTTGCTTTGCTTTTTAGGGCCACACCTGCAGCATATGGAAGTTCTCAGGCTAGGGGTTGAACTGGAGCTACAGCTGCCGGCCTACACCACAGCCACAGCAACACAGGGGCCGAGACTCGTCTGCGACCTACACCACAGCTCATGGCAATGCAGGATCCTTAATCCACTGAGCAAGGCCAGAGATCAAACCCACATCCTCATGGATACCAGTTGGATTCTTTTTTGTTGTGCCGCAATGGGAACTCCCTGGAGAATTGTTTAGTTATCCCCCCAAGCTCAGGTCAGCCATCCCCTCCTCCAGAAGCCCTCACTGATCCCCAAGTCTGGCTCAGGCATCCCACTCTAGGCAATCTGAGTCCCTTAGGCAATGCCTCCCAGCCCTGCCTACTCTGGTCGTCACTGTAGGAAAGTGGACCTGTCCTCCTCATAGCACTATGAGCCTCCCGAGGGCAGGACTGGGGCCATCTCGGTCACAGCTGTGTCCCCAGCTCTATCCAGCCGAAGGCCAGGTATGAGCGGCCATGCTGAGGGCAGGAATGATTAAACACTCCCCGAATGCCATAAGACGGGTACTATAATTACTGCCATTGTGCTCAGGAGAAGCCTAACACTCAGAGAGGCCAAGGTCTCACACGCAGGAAGCGGCAGCCCAGGGCTTGAACCCCAGTCTTTGCAACACTTAGCCTGCATTCTCCTGCCCCTTCCCCTTTGGGTCACCCCCAAGCAAGGCCAAAGATCTGTTCTCTGGGGTGGCGGTTCGCCCTGGGCTGTCATGGTTACCGTGGTCCCGAGGCAGGTACGTGAAGGGCAGAGGCTCACTGCAGACCCCGTCCGTGAGCCGCTGCAGGAACACGTTCACTGTCACCGGTTCGACGATCTCCAGGTCCTCGTAGGGCGGTGTCTTGAACACGATGGCGATCTGGCGGTGCACGTCGGCCTGGGAGAAGTCCGCCCGGCCTTCCCAGGAGGCTCTGCTGAACACCACTGAGATGTCCTCTGTGAGAAAGGGGGGATGTCGTCTGAGCCAGCACACTGGGTCCATCCAGGCCCCGACGCACTCGGCCTCCCCTCAGAGCAACACCGATACTCCCAAGAATAAAGTTAATCATAGAGGCAGCTCACTTTCCCTTGAGCACTGACCGCATGCCAGTCACTGTTTTAGATATTTATATAAATCGTATCTTTTTGTATGTTTGATTTTAAGTGAGAATGGTAATGATTTTTAATTTTGTTTATTTATTTATTTTGCTTCTTAGGGCCACACCTGTGGCATACGGAGGTTCCCAGGCTAGGGGTCCAAGTGGAGCAACAGCTGCCGGCCTGCACCACACCTACAGCAACCCAGGACCTGAGCCGCGTCTGCAACCTACACCACAGCTCAGCTCATGGCAACGCCGGATCCTTAGCCGGATCCTTACTTAACCCACTGAGCGAGGCCAGGGGTCGAACCCGCAACCTCATGGTTCCTAGTCTGATTCGTTTCTGCTGAGCCACAACGGAAACTCCTCTTTAAGTCTTATCTAATCCCATCTAATCCTTTAACAACCTGAAAGGCAGGCATAATTAATATTCCCACCTTGTCAGGGGCCCCCAAGTCCACCATCAGATTCAGTGATCCTCTAAGGGGACTCACAGGACTCAGCATCCAGTTAAGACTCATGGCTCTGATTTATGGCCACAAAAAGAGAGACGAATACTCAGAAAAGAGGAAAGTTACCTGGAACAAAATCCAGAGGAAACCACGTACCAGCTTCCAAGCATCCAGGCAGAGGAATCACGCAGGGTAAAACCAGTAACACCCCCACCACTGCCCCCAGCAGCAACACACACGAAATGCTTCTACCAAGGAAGCTCATGAGAAACACACTGCCCAGGGGTTTTACTGGGGGCTGGTTACTGTCCAGGGGTTTTACTGGGGGCTGATCACGTAGGCGCCCTCAACGTGGCACACATCAAAATCCCAGACTCCCAGAAGGAAAGTAAGAAATCCACACAAACCACGTTATATGGTTTAGAAACAGTGAACCAGCCACTCTGAACGTCAGAGGACGGTAGGAACCCTCTCAAAATCCAAGTTCTCAGAAACCATCCCAAGGTCAAGGTCATAAGCGGGTCTTTCAGAGCAAAACCAGGCTCAGACTTGCTAAGTTAACTCTTTTCTATACACCAACTTTATAGATGGTGAAACTGATCCTTGGAAAGTTTAAAAGACTTACCTAAGGTCACACACTGGTGGTGGAATAGTCAGGATCCAGTGTGCTATTCTGCCTGCTATTTCTCTTTCTTGTCCTATTGCGCTCTTCCCATCACACTAACTGTATACACTGAGGCTTTAGCTGGGTTGAACACACACAGATGGCCTCTAAGAGACAACACCTATGAGAAAGCTTTATAATGGACTTTAGGAAGCCCATTATATTGAGGAGAAAGCAAAGGCACAGAGAGGTAAAGTCACCTGTCCAAGGTCACACAGTGAGCAAGATAGGAATCCACATAGACAATAGATCTTCACCACCCACAACTGGGGCTTGGAGAAGTTCCTGAAATCTCTGTTTCCTCATCTTAAAGGGGAAAGTCCTAGAACTCACCTCACAGGCGTTGTTAGGAGGATTAAATTTTTCACGCCAAGAAAAGGGCTTACGAGAGGGCTTAACCTAAGAGGCGCTCCGTCCACGTGAAGTATGATGGTATCTGTCACCATTCTGCAAAATACCAGCTCCAGGTCTGGCACTCAGTAAATCCTCAGTAAACGCTAACGCGTTGTGGTATGGTTCCTGGGTAGCTGGATCCTATGCCATCCTTACACCAGCTTATTTTAGGGATGAAGAAACAGAGGCTCAGGTGGTAAAGCCACCTGCCGGAGATCAGCCAGGGACTGAAGGATGGAACAGGACTCACGTCTACCTCTAGGCATTCACCCCGGGCAGGAAGCGTTTTGCGGCCCTCATCCCAAACCCCGGGCTCCTAACAATCTCTTTGGCATTCCTCAGATCTCAGCTTAAATATCGCCTCCTCTGGGAAGCCTTCCCAGATACCCAGACCATGTCTGATCTTCCTGTTGTTCCATCTCAGTACTTCTTTTTCTTCCCTCTTACCACTACTCACGTTTGCAACTGTATTTCTTTCCCTACCTCCCGCTGACCTGAGAGCCTGGGCTTGTCTCTCACCGCCGTGCCCCAGAACTGCCTAGCACAGAGCCCAGCAGAGAGCAGCCACCTAATAACCGGGTTCTCATTCATTCAAAATGTCATAAGGCCCTTCCACTCCTGGCTACCTATCCAAAAGGATTGGAAAAGAGGTGTTCAAACTTATCCATGAATGTTCATAAAAATATCCATAACAACCAAAAGGTGGAAATGACCCAAATGCTCATCAAATGGGACAGAGCCATACCATGGAGTATTCGCCATAAACGGGAAGAAGGCTCTGCTGGCTGCCACGGCGTGGAGGAAGCCTTGTGACACTGCGAAATGAAGGCGGCCCCCGCGGTGCAGCGGATAGTAGAAGAATCCAGACACAAAAGACCACATAGTGTACAATTCTACTAGTGTAAAATGTCCGGAATTGGAGTTCCCATCATGGTGCAGTGGAAACGAATCCGACTAGGAACTATGAGGTTGCGGGTTCAATCCCTGGCCTCAATCAGTGGGTTAAGGTTGGGTGTTGCTGTGTGTAGGTCACAGGTGCGGCCTGGATCCCATGTTGCTGTGGCTGTGGCGTAGGCCAGCAGCTGTGGCTCCAATTAGACCCCTAGCCTGGGAACCTCCATATGCCACGGGTGCGGCCCTAAAAAGACAAAAATAAATAAAATAAAATAAAATAAACTGTCTAGAATAGGCTAATCCATAGAGACAGGAAATAGAACAGTGGTTGCCAGGGGCTGGAAGAGAGGGGACTCAGGTGTGACTGCCTACACAGGGACCAGGTTTCTTTTGGGGGTGCTGAAAATGCTCTGGAATGAGAGTGTACTGTTTGCACAACACTGTGAATGTAGTAATTGCTGCTGAATTGTACACTCTTTTTTTTCTTTTTCTTTTTTTGCTTTTTAGGGCTGAGCCCATGCCATGTGGAAGTTCTCAGGTTAGGGGTCGAATCTGAGCTGTAGCTGTCGGCCTACACCACAGCCACAGCAATGCTGGATCCAAGCTGCATCTACTATCTATACTGTAGCTCATGGCAAAGCTGGAACTTTTTTTGTGTGTGTCTTTTTAGGGCTGCACCCGCAGCATATGGAGGTTCCCAGGCTAGGGGTCTAATTGGAGCCACAGCTGCCGGCCTATGCCACAGCCACAGCAACGTGGGATCCAAGCCGCGTCTGTGACCTACACCACAGCTCACGGCAATGCCAGATCCTTAACCCACTGATCGAGGCCAGGAATCAAACCTGTGTCCACATGGATGCTAGTCGAGTTTGTTAACTGCTGAGCCACCAAAGCTGGATTCTTAAGCTATCGAGTGAGGCCAGGAATTGAATCCACACCCTCATGGACTCTATGTGGGGTTCTGAACCTGCTGAGCCACAGTGGGAACTCCTTGTTTGTTTTTAAGAGCAAACTTTGTGGCAAAAAAAAAAAAAAAAAAATTGTCCCCCTGAGAACCTTATGTGTGCTTGGCTCTGGACTGGGTGGTTCTGGGGACAGAGCTGTTCACCAGGACACCCCCAGGTCCTGCCCTGACAACCCAGTAGTGGGGGTAGGTGGGTGGCGATAGACAATAACTGTGCAGTCATACAGCCTGAGAAGGGGTTGTGAGGGGACCTGGCACATTCTCCCCTCTCCTCCCCTCCCGCTGCCCTCTGGCCCATTGGCCTCCTTATTCCTCCAACAACTAGACCTGCTCCTACCTCAGGGCCTTTGCACTTGCTCCTCCTCTGCCAGAATCCTCTTCCTCAATGGCCACAGAGATTCCTTGTGGTTCCAGTGTCATCTCCTGAGAGTGGGCCTCTGTGGCCCCACTAAGTAAAACTGCGCTTCAGGCCCCTTCCATCCCCTTTCTCAGCATCATCCGTCTCCAAATACTACTTTTTCACCATCTTCCTGAATGTTTTCAACTCTCTTTTACTTTTTTTTTTTTTTGCTTTTTAGGGCCATATACGAAGGTTCCCAGGCTAGGGGTCCAATCAGAGCTACACCACAGCTACAGACAGCAACGTAGGATCCGAGCTGCATCTGTGACCTACACCACAACTCATAGCAACACCGGATCCTTAACCCACTGAGCAGGGCCAGGGATTGAACCCGCAACCTCATGGCTCCTAGTCGGCTTTGTTTCCGCTGCACCATGACAGGAACTCCATCAAATTTTTATTTATTCTTAAATTTTTGGCCTCACCCATGGCATGTGGAATTTCCGAAGCCAGAGATTGAACCCATGCCACAGTGGTAACCAGAGCCACAGCAGTGACAACACCAGATCCTTAACCCATGGAGCCATGAGGGAACTCCCAACTCTTATCGTCACTCTTCTTCCCAGAAGAATGATTACAAGCACAGACCGTCTGGATTCAAATCCTGTCTCTACCTGCCCAGCCATGTGACCGTGAGCAAGTTACTTAACCTTTCTGTGCCTCGGTTTCCTCATCTGTACAAGGGAGATAACAGAATGGACCTCAGAGAACCATTAGGCAGTTAGATGATTGGATAAATGATGTATAAGGACGTGCTTATGACAGAGCTTGGCAATATAATAAGAGCGGGAGAAATGTTAGCTTTGCTGTAGCTACCGATGTTATTTATAGTAGAGTCACATGACAGAAGATGCAAAGGATAGAGAAAAGATATACATGATAAATGCAGAGTTCTCCCCAGCCACACCATCCTGCGTGGGGTTTTTTTAAAACCCTATCTGAGGAAGGGACATTTGAACAGATGTGAGGCAAGTGGAAATGTCCCCTGTTTTCTCCATCCATAGACCTTATTATAACTGTCACAAAGCATTTATTTATGCACCTCCATGATTTTGAGTCCCCGGAGCTGGTGCTGGCGAGGACCACCCGGCACCCAGTATGGCCCAGCACAAACAGGCCTCCCTCTCTGTCCACGCATGAGCGGGTGAGTGAGGGAGGGACTCAGTGACTGAATGAATCAATCAGCTGTTTCTGTCTGACTCTAAAACCAGAGTTCTGGACCCTTCTACTCGGCTCTCCTGGTTAAGCAGCTCTTTCTCGCGCTCTCACCCTTCTGGGCTCCGCGGCTACCCCTGCAAGCGCCAGACTCCTCGCTGCCCCAGGCGCCTCACCTTTCTGCACCTTGTCACACAGCAGGTAGAGCTCCTCACCACCCGTGCATGGCCCGCTCTCCTTGTTGATTCGGCAGATCCGCAGCTCTGATGTGTTTGTGGACTCTGGGAAAGAGGAGAGGAAGAGGTGCATGAGAAAAAACAAGAATTCAGTCATCAAACCCTCACCACCCTGGGCTGTGGAGTGGTGGGAAATAGAGAAGCCAGGGTGAGGGTGCCTGATCCTTCTGGAACCTGTAGTCCAGATGGAAGAAGAAGATGCTCAGGCAGGAAGGGGTTAATGGACAATCATGAATCCTGCGTGCTGAGGTCTGCTGAGTGTCTGACTGAAAGGGAGACCCTCAGACTTCAGGGAGGGGTTGGTGGGGTCAGGAGTCAGGGATGAGGGCAAATGGCCTGAAACTTGTAGTGGACACAATTTTATTTTGCCTGTCCAGCAGTCCTGGCCCTTCTTCTGTCAACATCCCTCCAATTTTCCTTCAAGGGACCACCCTCCGCATCAGTCATGGGGATTGGGTAGGGCTGAGCCTGCTCCCAGCTCAAAAATGATCATGTGCCCTAGACCTAGACCTGGCCAATCAGAGCATCGCCTCCTCTGGCCACAGCTGATTGGTCAAAGAGGAGCACGTGACCAAATCTAGGCCAATGAGAGACAGCCCTAGGACTCTGAGCAAAAATGTTGGGTAAAAGAATTTCTCTTTGGGAGTGGGGCAGTAAGTGTTAAGCTGGTAGAATGTCAGACTAGAGCTGCACACGGTTATCTTGCGTCACATGAGAGGGCCCTGCCAAGAGTGACTTTAATGTGGAAGAAGTATGACTGACAGATGGAAAGAGACCCCTAATGATACCACAGAGAACCTGGATACAGCCAGACCTGAAGCACCGTGCTACCTCTGGATATTTTTAGTTAATAGAACAAATAAATTCTTCCTCTTTTCCTTATTTGATTCAATCTCTTGCATCCATAAAAGTCCTTACTCAATTAATTCCTTCCCCATTTTGATGCTTGTGGCAGTCACTGCAGGCCAGCTAAAAATCTAACAGCCATTCCTATATCACCTCTTTCATGCCTATACCCCTGTAAAGAGGATGGAAATAAAAAAACTTATATACTTGCTTTCCCAGACTCCCTTGCAACTAGGGGTGGCCATGAGGCCAAGTTCTGGCCAATAACACATAAGCAGACATCTACCAGGGCGATTCTGAGGCATATATTATTTTCTCTATAAAACAGAGAGCTATAGGAGTTCCCATCCTGGCTCAGTGGTTAACGAACCCAACTAGGAACCATGAGGTTGTGGGTTCGATCCCTGGCCTTGCTCAGCGGATTAAGGATCTCGCGTTGTCATGAGCTGTGGGGTAGGTTGCAGATGCAGCTTGGATCCTGAGTTGCTGTGGCTGTAGTGTCAGCCTACAGCTGTAGCTCTGACTGGACCCCTAGCCTGAGAACTTCCATATGCTGCAGGTGTGGCCCTAAAAAAAAAAAAAAAAAAAAACAAAGCAAAGAGATATTATTACTCGTGCTGCCTCTTCCCAAGGGTCGCCTAGTATAGTTGTACTGGTTGCGTATTCTACAAGACTAGAAGGCCCTGTTTCTTTGGGCTACACAGTAAACACTAACCTCTAGAACTGGGCAGTGTACAGCCTGCACAGTACACAGGATGATATGGCCCATCATGCCTTGAACACAGACACAATGTCTGGAGCTGTGGCAGCCAGCTCATGACAATGAGGGAAAGGCCAAGAGAATCAGAGCTGCTGCACCAGTGTGCTGATACAGCTGAGCACCTGAGTCAGTAGGAATGGACTTGGTAAGTGAGAAAAGAAGGAAGGAAGAAAGAAAGAAAGAGAGAGAGAGAAAGAGAGAGAGAAAGAAAGAAAGAGAGAGAGAGAGAGAGGAAGAAGGAAAGAAGGAAGGAAAGAAAGAGAGGAAGAAAGCAAGCCCCTGTTTGTTCAGGCCATTGTATGTGGGGCTTTTTGGTACCTGCGGCCAAGGACAATCCTAACGGACATAGCATCCTTGACTCACTCTTGTCGTAGACGGGCTCAGAGAGCACAGGGTCCATCCGGCGCATCTGTCCTTGTGGGTCCCTGTACGAGGCCTGGAAGCAGATCCTCACGACATTCATGTCCACCTCCTGATGGTTCTTCAAGGACCCAGCTGTGACACAGAGGGAAGGCTGAGCGCGGTGGTTGGAGACCCTGGGCGGGGATGGGGGCAGGGAAGGGACGGGGCTGGGGCGATGGCGGATGCTGGAGACGGCGAGGAGGCCAGGGGTCTGGGAGGATGTGATGGCGAGGCTAGGCGTGGGGACTCACCGTTGTAGGGGTCGATGCCCAGCTGAATCTTCCGCTCGATGGCGGCCTCGATCTCCTTCTTCCTCACGCACTGGATGCCCAGGTTGTTAAAGCTGAGCGGAGGGGAGGAGATGTGAAGGCAGGTCCTCCTGAAGGGGCAGGGGGCGCCCTAACCCACAGGAAGATGCTGCCTGGGACTCGTCTCAGAGGCTGAAGCCCCCAGGCCCAGGGGTCTCAGCAGTGGGAGGGGACTGGGGTTCAAACTCTTCAGGGATGTAGAGGAATTTTCTTTCTTTCTTTCTTTCTTTTTTTTTTTTTTTTTTTTTTTTTGCTTTTTATGGCCACACCCGCAGCATATGGAGATTCCCAGGCTAGGGGTTGAATCAGAGCTACAGCTGCCGGCCTACACCACAGCCACTGCAACGTCAGATCCAAGCCACATCTGTGATCTACACCACAGCTCATTGCAACGCCGGATCCTTAACCCACTGAGTGAGGCCAGGGATCGAACCCGAAACCTCATGGTTCCTAGTTGGGTTCATTTCTACTGCACCACAACAGGAACTCCAGATGTCGAGGATTCTTGAGAGAATCTGGGAACACATCTTATCTTTACCACATGAAAACACTGGTTGACCTCATTTATAATTAGAAAGTTACAAGTCAGACACCAATGTAATGCGGATTTTTAAAAACTCACCAAAACAGCAAAGATCAAAATGTTTGAGGGAGTCCCCATTGTGGCTCAATGGGTTACAAACCCTATTAGTATCCATGTGGCTGTGGGTTGGATCCCTGGCTTTGCTCAGTGGGTTAAGGATCCATCATTGCTGTGAATTGTGGTGTAGGTCACAAACGTGGCTTGGAACTGGCATTGCTGTGGCTGCGGCATAGGCCAGCAGGAGAAACTCCAATTCACCCCCTAGCCTGGAATCCATATACCTCATGTACAACCCTTAAAAGCAAAAAAAAAAAAAAAAAAGTTTGATAATACCCTTTGCTCTCGAGGTTGTGGAGAATCAGACACTCTCACCTGTTGCTGGTGGGACTGTACTGCCCCAGCAATCACATATTGGAGAAAAACATGGCAGTATTCATTCATTCCACCAGTGTTTCCTGAGCACCTACTGTGTGCCAGGGACTGTGCTAGGTGCTGGGGAAGACAGCAGGGAACAAAAGAGGCGAAATCCCTGCTCTCAGGGAGATGACATTTTCACTAAATTATGAATCACTGAAAGTATCAATGCACAGACTTAGGGCCAGCAATTTCATTTCTAGGAATTCACCTTAGAGAAGAAAGGGTATATATGTGAAGCTATTCATTGCAGCACAGTTAGTAATAGACCACCAAGAGATTGGAAGCATTGTGGATGCCCATTAACAAAAACTTATTCAATTAATTGTGTACATCTGTGTACTGGAATACTATGCAGGCAATAAAAAGGATAGGACGACTCTAAGTGTATTGATAGAAATGACCTCTAATTTGTTTCCTGTCGTGGCTCGTCAGAAACAAATCTGACTAGTAACCATGAGGAAGCATGGCCTCACTCAGTGGGTTAAGGAGCTGGCATTACTGGAAGCTGTGGTGTAGGTTGCAGACATGGCTGGGATCCTGCATTGCTGTGGCTGTGGTGTAGGCTGGCGGCTACAGCTCCTATTCAACCCTTAGCCTGGGAACTTCCATATGCCGCGGGTGTGGCCCCAAAAAGCGAAAAAGAAAAGAAAAAATAATGAAAGAAATGACCTCTACAATGTACTGGACCATAAAAGCAAGGTCCACGAGTTCCCTGGTGGCACAGCAGGTTAAGGATCTGGTGTTGTCACTGCTATGACGCAGGACCAATCCCAGGCCCAGGAACTTTCACATGCTGCGGGTGTGGCTAAAAAAAAAAATTCCAACTACACAAAAAAAGAAAAGCAAGGTGCATATGCCTGTAACCATTTACAAAGGAAGGAAAAAAAATATACGTACAGCATATCTTCAGTTGCCTCCAGGAAGGGGCACTGGTGGCTGGAGAACCAAAGATGGAAGGAAATGTCTTTTACTTTTTTTTTTTTTTTTTTTTTTTTTTTTGTCTTTTTAGGGCTGCACCTGCAGCATGTGGAGGCTCCCAGGCTAGGGGTCTAATTGGAGCTGCAGTTGCCAGCCTACACCACAGCTACAGCAAGGCCATATCTGAGCCGCGTCTGTGACCTACACCACATCTCACGGCAACGCCGGATCCCAAACCCACTGAGCGAGTCCAGGGATCGAACTTGCAAACTCATGCTTCCTAGTCGAATTCGTTTCTGCTGCGCCATGACGGGAACTCCAGGAAAAATATTTTTCACTGCACACCTTTTAATTTTTTATTCATTAAAAACATATAATTCGTAAAGCAAAAGAAAGAATGGGTCTTGCATGACATCAGGTCTGGAACCAAATCCCAGCTGTGCCATGGCCCTCTGGGCTCCTTCACCTTCCCGAGCCTCAGTTTCCTCCTCTACAAAATGGGCATAAATGTAATGCACAGGAATGTGTGCGCAGCAGGGCTGAAGGCCTAGGGAGGACCCTCCACTGCCCCCAGGCCTCGGTCTCCCCATCTAGGAAATGCAGGGGCTGGCGAAGCTGCCCCTGGCCCTAAGGCTTTCCAGGGTGGTCCTCAGCCCCTCAAAATCTCCATGAGCAAGGGTCAGGGGTCAGGGGTCAGGTACCTGTGCCGGGGGCTGACATGAGGCCGCAGCCGCACCCTGCAGACGCCGTCCGTGCAGTCCTTGCCCACCAGGCTGTGGGGGTGAACTCGGTGAGGCCAGTCCTTCCACACCAGGCACGCAGTCACCTCCACCTCCCGCAGCCCTCCACAGTCCCGGAGCTGCAGGAAGACAGGTGCTCTTAGAGTCCCACTGCAGACACCTGCACGCATCCCCATGCCCTGGGCCCCTGCTAGCTTCCCAATGCTCTCCCCTCTCCCCCCATTGATGGCCGAGTGTTGATTTAAGATCTCCCCCCACTTTTTTTTTGCTTTTTAGGGCCACACCTGCTGCATATGGACGTTCCCAGGCTAGGGGTGGAATCGGAGGCTGCCAGCCTACACCACAGCCACAGCAACGCAGGATCCGAGCCCTGTCTGCGACCTACACCACAGTTCATGGCAACACCGGTTCCTTAACCCACTGAGGCCAGGGGTCGAACCCACAACCTCATGGTTCCTAGTCAGATTCGTTTCCGCTGTGCCACGGTGGGAACTCCTAAGATCCCTCTGAGATCCTAAACGGGAGGCTTCCATCCTAGGGGCCTCATAAAGTGAAAGCTGCCCCACAGACATACTTTCATTGGCCACTCGACTTTTACAAAACTGGTTACACGCACAGTCCCCAAGTGTGGCCCTCATGTAACATGCTAATATGGAGAGACCTGATAGATACCACCTGGACCAGGTGGTCAAGGTCAGTGTCACCAACATGGGGCCAAAATAACACAGGCATCCCCTTCTAGGACTTCTATGACAGCCCCTCCGAAGGCTTAACACCTGAATCTAATCATGAGAAAACATCAGACAAGCCCAAACTGCGGGCCACCCAGTCAAAAATATCAGTGTTGGAGCTCCCCTTGTGGCTCAGTAGTATAAGAACCTAACTAGTATCCATGAGGACTCGGGTTCGACCCCTGGCCCCGCTCAGTGGGTTAAGGATCTGGTGTTGCTGTGAGCTGCGCAGTGCAGGTCTCAGACATGGCTGAGATCCTGCACTGGTATAGGCCAGCGGCTGTAGCTCTGACTAGACCCCTAGCCTGGGAACTTCCATATGCTGAGGGTGTGGGCCTAAAGAAAAAAAAAAAAGGTGTCGGAGTTCCCTGGTGGCCTAGTAGATTAGGGATCTGACTTGTCACTGCATAGGCTTGGGTCACTGCTGTGGCAGGGGTTCAATCCCTGGGAACTTCTGCATGCTGCAGATGTGACTGAAGGAAAAAAAAAAAAAGATGAGTGTCATATTTTGGGTTAAAAGACAACAAAATAATGTATTTTGACCTGGCTGGTAGTTACACAGTATGTACATTTGTCAGAATTCCTAGAGCTATATACACTTAAGATTTCAGCACATGTAACTCCATTTTTTTGTTTTGTTTTTTAGGGCTGCACCCTAAAAGTTCCCAGGAAGTTCCCAGGCTAGGGGTTGAACTGGAGCTGCAGCTGCCAGCCTGTGCCATAGCCACAGCATCGCAGGATCCAAACTGCATTTGCAAACTACATCACAGCTCACAGCAACACTTGGCTCCCCAACCCACTGAGTGAGGCCAGGATTGAACTGGCATCCTCATGGATATTAGTCAGATTCATTTCCACTAAGCCACAATGGGAATTCCCAAATATAACTCAATTTTTAAAAAAACGCAAAGTGGGAGTTTCTCCACCGATGGGATGGGTGGCGTCTCTGCAGCACAGGGATGCAGGTTCTATTCTTGGCCCAGCACAGTGGGCTAAAAAGACAGCTGCGGTGTAGGTCATAACTGCAGCTCAGATCTGAACTCTGGCTCAGGATCTCTGTATGCCATGGGTCGGCCGAGAAAGGAACAAAAGAAAGAGGCAAAGTGGAGTTCCTGCCGAGGTGCAGTGGGTTAAGAGTCCAACTGCAGTGGCTCAGGTCACTGCAGAGACACGGGTTTGATCCTCATCTCAGCACAGTGGGTTAAAAGGATACAGCGTTGCCACAGCTGTGGCATAGGTAGCAGCTGTGGCTCAGATTCAGTCCCTGGCCTGGGAACTTCCACATGCTGTGAGCGCAGTCATAAAAAAAAAAAAAAATTAGATAAAAAATGCAGAGAAGGAGTTGTGGCTCAGTGGTTAATGAATCTGACTAGGAACCATGAGGTTGTGGGTTCAGTCCCTGGCCTTGCTCAGTGGGTTAAGGATCTGGCATTGCCGTGAGCTGTGGTGTAGGTGGCAGATGTGGCTCGGATCCCGTGTTGCTGTGGCTGTGGCATAGGCTGACAGCTATAGCTCCGATTAGACCCCTAGCCTGGGAACCTCCACATGCTGCAGGTGCAGCTCTAGAAAAGGCAAAAAGACCAAAAAAAAAAAAAAAAAAAACCCAAAAAACAAAATTTTTCCCCATAACTTTTTTTTTTTTTTTTTTTTTGCCACACCTTCGGCATATGGAAGTTCCTGGGCCAGGGATCAAACTCATACCACAGCAGTAGGATCCTTTACTGCGAGGTCACCAGGGAACTCCCTCCTGTAACTTTCAAATGCACTGAATTTTCAAGGCCTGGCAATCATCACGCTAACTGAGAGAAGACTACATTTTGTTCAGACTGAAAATTGTTCACTTTGGAAAATCCTGTCACCGATAGTAACCCTGGATATGTGCTTGTTACGTCACCATGTCCACCGGGCTGGGTCAGGCTGTGTTCATGGCTGCAGTATTAACAAAGTCAAAAGCAACTGCTACTTTGTTTACATTTCCCTGAGGCTGCACTCAAGAGTTTACACACTGAAATAAATGTGTGTATATAGGCTATTATCGTTTCCTTTTATTTATCCTTCATACTAAAGTTGGGGCATTATAAAGGAGTTCCCTGGCTGCCTGGCAGTTAAGGATCCGGTGTTGTCACTGCTGTGGTGTGGGTTCCAGCCCTAGTGTGGGAACTTCTGCATGCTGCAGGTGTGGCCAAATAAGTAAGTAAATAAATAAATAAATGAATAAAGTTGGGGCATTACGGATGTTCCATCCCTGGTCTGGGCTGATGATGAGTAGAGGTAGGTGATATTGTCTATAAATTTCATTGAGTCCTACAGGATTAAAACCATTCATTTAAACAGCTGTAACCTCAGGAGATTGTGAAAATTCAGAGTCAACAGTTTTAGGAGTTATGAAGAGTGTAAGGCTGAAAGGTTTTCATCTCTGAGATGTCACATGAGGTTGTGTGTGGAGAAGACATTACGCCTTGGAGTCCGTTAGATCTGGTGCCAAATCCAAGGTCTACCACTGGCCACCTGCGTGATGAAGCTCTCTGCTCATGCCATCCTTATCTGTAAAATAGGTCTTATTAAGTACCTGGCACACAGGACCACCTAGTAAATGGCAGTAATAACTAGAATAAAATTGCTGTGTACACCTGAGCAAGTAACTTACCCTCTCTGAGCCTCGGTTTCGTTCTCTGAAAGATGGGGATACAATGTTGGCCATTTACTGTTCTAACTCTCTGAAATCAAAACTAACACAATGGGGAGTTCCCTGGTGGCCTAGCGGCTAGGACTTGGTGATTTCGACTTCAGCCTGGGTTCCATCCCTGGTCTAGGAACTGAGATCTTACATGAAGCTGCTGCATGCTCAGCCACAAAAAAAAAAAAAAAAAAAAAAAAAAAAAAAAAAAAAAAAGAGTTCCCTTGTGGTACAGCAGGTTAAGGATCCAGTGTTGTAATTGCAGTGTCTCGGGTGGTTCACTCCCTGGAACAGAAACTTCCATATTACACAGGCATGGCAAAAATAAATAAATAAATAAAGCAAGAAGAGAAAACCCCAATACTAGAAAAATCGCCTGGGGAGACTTAGAAATAAAAAGCTGGGGAAAACCGAGCCTCATAGTATCACCCCACAGATAATTTACTAATTACAAAAGGAAAGCTGCACCTTTACCATTAAGAGACTTTTTTTTTTTTTTTTTTTTTTGTCTTTTCAGGGCTGCACCTGCGGCATATGGAGGTTCCCAGGTTAGGGGTCTAATCGGAGCTACAGCTGCCGGCCTACCCCACAGCCACAGCAATGTCAGATCTGAGCCGCGTCTGTGATCTACACCACAGCTCATGGCAATGCCGGATCCTCCACCCACTGAGCGAGGCCACGGATCGAACCCACATCTGCATGGATCCTAGTCAGATTCGTTTCCTCTGCACCAGAACGGCAACTCCACAATGGAGAGACTTGTTGGTCACTACCTGTTGTGAGCTAAGCTGCACCCCCTCAAATTCATACATTGAAGCCCTAGCCACCCGGTACCTCAGAAGGTGACTTTATTTGGAGATAGAGCCTTTCGAGGAGTATATTTCCTTTTTATTTTTATTTATTTATTTATTTTAGGGCCACGCCTGCGGCATATGGAGGTTCCCAGCCTAGGGGCTGAATCAGAGCTATAGCCATCGGCCTCCACCACAGCCACAGCAATGTCGGATCCAAGCCACATCTGTGACCTACACCACAGCTCATGGCAACACTGGATCCTTCACCCACTGAGCAAGGCCTGGGATCAAACCTGTGCCCGAATGGTTACTAGTCAGGTTCTTAACCTGCTGAACCTCAATGGAAACTCCAAGAGGTGAGTAAATTATGGAGGCCTCAGGGTGGGCCCTAATTCAATCTGTGTCGTGACCACATCAGAAGAGGAAATGTGGACACAGAGACATCAAAGCCGACGGGGAGGAAAGACCATGTGACGACATGGCAAGAAGACGGCCATCCGCAAGCCAGGGAGGGAGGCCTCAGAAGAAGCCAGCCTCGCCGAGAGCTGGATTGTGGAGCCCAGCCTCCAGAACTGTGAGACAATAAATTCCTGTGGTTCAAGTCACCCAGTCTGTGGTAGCTTGTTACGGCAGCCGGAGCTGACCTCATCCACCACCTTAACCACAGGCTCCCGCTCGGCCTCCGATACTGGGACGAAGCAGCGCCCCGTGTGCCGTGATGTGGGACTCTGAGAGGGGAACAGCATCGCTGCTGAGGTGTTCCCGCCGCCACAAAGAAGCTGATCGCATCTGGAAACGGCCCATGAGCCCAGAGTGTGGGACTTTCTATAAAACACCTTTCCTGTCCTCCGCAAACGTCCATATCCTCAAGGGCGAGGGCACACTGAAGAACTAACTCAGGTCAGAGGACACCCAAAACCCCTCGGGCTGGAAGCCCAAGATCAGGGCGCCGGCGCAACTGGGTTCTGGTGGCACTCTTTCAGGTACAGGCTGTGTCACCGTGTCCTTACATGGTGGAAGGGGCCGGGAAGCTCCCTGGGGCCTCCTTCTTTTTTCTTTTTAGGGCAGCAACTGTGACATATGGACGTTCTCAGGCTAAGGGTCGAATCAGAGGCGCAGCTGCTGGCCTACACCACAGCCACAGCCACGCCAGATCCGAGTTGTGTTTGCGGCCTACACCACAGCTGATGGCAACGCCGGATCCTTCACCCACTGAGTGAGGCCGGGGATTGAACCTGCGTACTCATGGATGCTAGTCAGATTCGTTTCTGCTGAGGCATGACGGGAACTCTGGGTTAGGGTTTAAATATATGAAATGAGGGGGGACACAGACATTCAGGCCATAGCAAGACCTGGCACCTGGATGCAGCCCAGGACCCTGGACTGGATATTAAACAAGAAGACAAGAGAACCACAGCTATAAAGCCTATCTGGGGACAGTGGGGATCATTGGAATATGGATTTAATCTTAATATCTTCACATGAATTAGAGTGTGATCATGGTGTTGGGATTATGAAGATCCTACATTGTAGGAAAATGTTCTGGTTCTTGAGAAATCGACACTGAAACATTTTGGGCCAGGAATCACACGTCTGACTCACTTTCCAATCTCCCTCTGTCAATATCTATGTAGAGAGAGAGACACACAAAGCAAACATGGCAAAAAGAACACGGGCATTGGCTGTGCTTTTCTTTTTTTTTTTTTTTTTTTTTCTTTTTTTCCTTTTTTCTTGTCTTTTTTTTTCACTGCGCTATTTTTTTTTTTAATTTTTTTCCCCACTCATTGCACTATTCTTGTCTATTTTGTGCAGGTTTAAAATTTTTCCTAAAATTGAGGAGTTCCAAAGTTCTTGTCATGGCTCAGTGGTTAATGATCCTGACGAGGATCCATGAGACCTCAGGTTCCATCCCTGGGCTTGCTCAGTGGGTGAAAGATCCGTTGTTGCTGTGGCTATGGCATAGGCCGGCAGCTACAGCTCCGATGTGACTCTAGCCTGGGAACCTCCATATACTGCAGGTGGGGCCCTAAGAAGACAAAAATAAATAAATAAATAAAAATAAAATAAAATCAAGGAGTTCCCACTGTGGCACAGTGAGTTAAGGACCAGTATTGTCTCTGCAGCAGCGGGTCACTGCCGGGACTCGGGTTGGCCCCCACATGGGTGGCCTGAAACGAAACAAAAACGAAAAACAAAAAAACCTAAATTTCCAAAAATTCAGGCATAAAGTTCAAAAAAGAGCCCTTATCAAATTGGAAATACAAATTTTTTTTATTTTTTTGTCTTTTTGTCTTTTCTAGGGCTGCACCCACGGCACATGGAGATTCCCAGGCTAGGGGTCTAATCAGAGCTACAGCTGCCGGCCTACACCACAGCCACAGCAACGCCAGATGTGAGCCGTGTCTGTGACCTACACCACAACTCACCTTACGGCAACACCGCATCCTTAACCCACTGAGTGAGACCAGGGATTGAACCCACAACTTCGTGGTTCCTAGTCGGACTTGTTAACCACTGAGCCACGACGGGAACTCCGGAAATACAAGTTAAAGATAGATAAGGGGCTATGCAATTGCCCCTCAATCATCACACTTGGCTGTTTCTGAAAATTCAGTGATGGATTGTACACGTGAAAGTAAACCTTTTTTTTTGGCCACCCTGGCAGGGCCAGGGATGCAACCTGTGCCCCAGCAGTGACAATGCTGGACCCTTAACCACTAGGCCACCAGGGAACTCTGAGTAAACCATTCTTTTATACCCCACGCCCATGTTTTTTGGGGGGTATAAAAGAATGCTGCTTTTGGCTATGATGCCTGGAGCCAAATCCAGCCACCTGGCTAGTACGGGGCCCTGCACGCCCACGCTGGGCCATCTCCCTGTTTCCTCACAGTGTTCTCTGAGGGGCGGGAGCTTCACCCCCATTTTACAGATGAGGAAACTGAGGCCAGGAGAAGCCGTGGGCTTTCCCTAATCCCCACAGCTGGTGTGACAGAACCAGGACTCCAACCTGAGATGTTCTGACTCTAAAATCCAGACATGTTGGGGGTAGGACATCGTTGTCTGCTTGTCATCTAAATAAAGCCCCGAGGACAGACCCCACTGAGGGAGAGGAGAGGGAAGCAGATCGCACACCTGGGACCTGGGACCTGGGGCCGGTGTCAGGGGAGGAGTTGCTCAAGTGTCTGAGGCTTCACGGGTGAACAGGAAGTGACCAGGCTGCGCGCACAGAGCACTCCAGGTGGGAGGGTGGCAAGTGAGGTGGGGCTGGAGTTCACCTCGTGGCACAGCGGAAACAATCCAACTAAGAACCATGAAGGTGCGGGTTCGATCCCTGGCCTCATTCAGTGGGTTAAGGATCTGGTGTTGCCATGATCTGTGGTGTCAGTTGCAGACGCGGCTTGGATCTGGTGTTGCTGTGGCTGTGGTGTCGGCTGGCAGCTGCAGCTCTTATTCTACCCCTAGCCTGGGAACCTCCCTATGCCATGGGTGAGGCCCTTTAAAAAAAAAAAGGAAAAAAAAAGTAAGGGGGGCCCTGGCTGGGAACAGGTAGCAGATGGCAGACCATGAAAGGTCTTAGAGTCCCAGGGAGGAGCTTAGGCTTCCTCCTGAGGACACGTGGGAGCCAAGGGAGGAATCTGAAAAGGGGAGGGGAGCAGATGTGTGATTTAACAGCACCCCTCTGGCTGTCCCGTCAGTGGAAACCTGGAGGAGGCGGAGAGCTGGGTCCCAGGGAGGAAGCTGGAGGTCAGGGAGCAGCTGGGCCAGGACCCACAGCTAGTGGGAAATGAGGACACAATCCAGATTCCGTTTGTGCAAAGATCCAGAAACACATGAAGCCTCCATAGAGAGACACAAGGAACCAGCAATTCCACTTCCAGAAGTTATGTGAGTGACACACAGGAAGGGGATTAGAGATGAAGCGAGACACTTTCTACGACCCCACTGTAATAGCGGGAGTCAGCAAACGACCTAAACACCCTTTGGTCAGAGACTTGCACATTATATGCTCACCTATCCGCACAGCGGGGAAGAGATGCTGGAGAGACTAAGGCAGCAGTTCCCGTTGTGGCTCAGCAGTTAACGAACCCACCTGGTGTCCATGAGGACAGATTCCCTGGCCTCGTTCAGTGGGTTAAGGATCCGGCATTGCTGTGAACTGTGGTGTAGGTCACAAACGCAGCTTGGATCCGCATTGCTGTCGCTATGGTTTAGGCTGGTGGCTACAGCTCTGATTCAACCCCTAACCTAGGAACCTTCATATACTGCAGGTGCACCCCTAAAATACATATATATATATATATAAAACAGAGAGACTAAGCTTCAGTCATGCTGATATGATCTCAGCTCCAAGATATATTCGGGGTTTTTGGTTTTTTTTTTTTTTTGGCCATGCCCAAAACATGCTAAGTTCCTGGGCCAGGTATCAAACCCACACCACAGCAGTGACAACCCTGGATCCTTAACCACTAGGCCACCAGGGAATGCCTTTTTTAAAATTTTTATTTATTTAATTTCTGTTTATTTTTCTTTTCTTATTTATTTATTTATTTATTTATTTATTTTTGTCTTTTTAGGACCACAGCCATGGCATATGGGGGTTCCCAGGCTAGGGGTAGAATCAGAGCTACAGCTGCTGGCCTACACCACAGCCACAGCAACGAGGGATCCTAGCCAATTCTGCGACCTATGCCACAGCTCATGGCAACACTGGATCCTTAACCCACTGGGCAAGGCCAGGGATCGAACCTGCGTCCTCATGGATGCTAGTTTCCGCTGAGCCAGGAACTCCAAGGAATGTCTTTTTTAAAATTGCAGTGTAGTTGATTTACAAATGTTGTGTTAACTTCTGTACAGCAAAGTGACACAGTTATACATTCATATATATTTTTATAATACATATTTTAGGAGTTCCCGAGTGGTTTAGCGGAAACAAATCCAACTAGGAACCATGGGGTTGCGGGTTCGATCCCTGGCCCCGCTCAGTGGGTTAAGGATCTGGCGTTGCCTTGACCTATGGTGTAGGTCGCAGGTGCGTCTTGGATCCAGGGTTGCTGTGGCTGTGGTGTAGGCCGGTGGCAACAGCTCCGATTAGACTCCTAGCCTGGGAACCTCCATATGCATGGGTGCAACCCTAAAAAGACAAAAATAATAATAATATATATCTTATATACGTATATAGACTGTTTTTTTTGGCTTGAGTATAATGTTTAATGTAAGATTCGTGGATTGGGAGAGTCGGTACAAAGCTAAGAGATTCAGTTCTAGTCAGTGAGTTAACAGCTTAGGCATCTGACCTATGCCACAGCTGTAGCAAGGCCAGATCCTTTATTATTTTTTTTGTCTTTTTGTTGTTGTTGTTGTTGTCTTTTTAGGGCGGCACCCTCGGCATGTGGAGGTTCCCAGGCTAGGGGTAGAATAAGAGCTGCAGCTGCTGGCCGACACCACAGCCACAGCAACGCCAGATCTGAGCCTCATCTGCAACCATTATCATGGCCCATGGCAACCCCAGATCCTTAACCCACTGAGCGAGGGCACGGATCGAACCCACAACCTCACGGACACTATGTCCAGTTCTTAACCCAGTGGGGCACGATGGGAACTCCAGATATTATTAGTATTTTCCCGTTTGGAGAGGGGGAGGCACACAGGGACTAAGTAACCTGCCCAAGGCTGCACAGCTAGTAAATGGAAGAACCGAGATTCGAACCCAGGCACTCTGATTCTTAACGATGGTGAACCAGGAGGCTACACTGCCCTACCTGCAATGGTCATTTTGATCAACACCGTCAAGTTGCCAAAAAGAAGGTCTTTCTTTAAGTGCTTTTTTTTTGTCTTTTTAGGGCGCACCCACGTCATGTGGAGGTTCCCAGACTAGGGGTCTAATCAGAGCTGTAGCTGCTGGCTACGCCAGAGCCACGGCAACGCCAGATCCAAGCCGAGTCTGCGGCCCACACCACAGCTCACGGCAACGGCGGATCCTTAACCGGCTGAGCAACTCCAGGGACTGAACCGGCATCCTCATGGATCCTAGTGGGGTTTGTTAACCACTGAGGCACGACGGGAACTCCCTTTTTAGTGCTGTTGTGAATTTAAGGCCAAATGACTGTACTATCATCCACTCAACAATAGCAACGGCAATAATAATAACCACCATCAAATACATGAATAAATAAACACAGGCATATGAATTTGGGAGGCAGGGGAGAACGCGAGCCCCGCTGACCCCGGTCCCCACCTCGATGGCGGGCAGCGTCTTGCTGGCCTCGGTGCTGCTCTCCCCCAGGATGCTGCCGGCGGAGCGGCCCTCGCACTCGTAGCGGAAGCGCATCCCGCGCTGCTTGGGCTGCTCAGTGATGACCAGGTGCGGCCGCGGCCCGGGGCCTGGGGGCACCAGCCGGCCCAGGGGGCAGCCCCAGGCGGGCGGCGTGGCCGGGGGCGCCGCGGGGCCGAGGGTGACGGTGCTCAGGGAGGCCGCCCCGCGGGACACCAGGCGCGGCAGCCCCTCGCCGGCGCCCGGCGGCGCCCCCTCCAGGCCAAAGCCATTCTCCTTGATGTACTCGTCAATGATCTCTGCGGGAGAAGCAAAAACTGGGGGTGACCCTGATTGTTAAAGAAAAGGCCTTCTGACCCCCAGACTTGTGACTCCCTCGCCTTTTCCTGTCCATTCATTTCTTCAAGACATATTTCTTGTGGACCAAGCACAGGGGCTTTAGTGATGAACCCCAACACGACCCTACTCTCCTTCTTGCAAATAGTGCCCCAGCCTCAGTCCCCCAAGGGTCCCCCAGTTCTTGAAGCCGTAGACCGGAGGGATCTGCGCGGGGAGGGGGAGTGCGGGTCTGGTTTCTCCTTCTCCTGCACCTTCAGGTCCACTTGCTTCCAAAATAGCTGCTGCATCCATGCCTCCATCACCTCTCTCCTGGATCAAGGTAGGGCCAAGTGACAGGTACCCCTACCTCCACCTTGCTCCATTTAATAACAGAAATGGCAGCTGCTCTACCCAAGCTGTTCCCATCTCAGAAAGCGGCCCCACTGTCCAGAGCCCTCAAGCTGCAAGGCTGTGCCTCTTGGGCAGCAGCTCAGCATCCCACAGCCGCTATGTCCAGTCCATGAACTTCTGCCTCTACCTTAAATATGTATTACATTCCCACCGCTTCTCCCTGCCCCACCGTCCCCATCGTGTCCCATCAGAACCATTGCCCCAGGTCCCCACCTGGCCTCTTCCAGTCTGTCCCCCACACGTGGGCAGAGGGATCTGATGTCAGACCCTGTCCCCATCTGCACAGAAGCCTCCTGTGGCTCCCAGCCCCCTCAGAGTCAAAATCAACACCATCTTCACATAAAACCCTCAACTCCACACTTGTCTTTGACCCTTGACTCTGACCTAAGAGCCTTGGGTGGATGCCCCTCCCCCGGATCCACCCCCAGCTGTCCTGGGCCTCTCCCCTCACCCCGCTCACCACCCTCTAGTCTCTTTTCTGTTGCTTGCACCCACCATGCTTGGCCCTCCTCAGGGCATTGTACTTGCTCCTCCATCTGTCTGACCCATGCGTCCCCCCCCCCCCCCCCCGCTTCAACCCGTACTGACTCCTCATCCTTCCAGTCTCAGCTCGCCTCTTCAGAAAGCTCTGATCTAGGAGGTCCTGTTGTGGTTCAGTGGAAACAAACTCAACTAGTACCCGTGAGGACACGGGTTCGATCCCTGGCCCTGCCAAGTAGGTTAAGGATCTGGCATTGCTGTGAGCTGCGGTATAGGTCGCAGACGCGGTTCCAATATTGCACTGCCGTGGCTGTGGCTGTGGTCTAGGCCGGCAGCTACAGCTCTGATTAGATCCCTAGTCTGGAACCTCCACATGGCGTGGGTGAGGCCCGAAAAAGCAGAAAGGCCTGATCTAATATCTTTTCCCCAGGCCTCTTCCCCTGTTTCCTTCACAGACCTTAGTCCAATCCAACATCATCGTGTTCTTTATTCTTTGTCTTACTCTCTCCATCACTAGAGCATCTGCTCTGAGAGGGTGGGGACTGGGGTTTGTGGCTGAATCTCCGGTGCCTAGAACAGTGCCTGGCCTGCAGCAGGTGCTCAATACAATTCACTGAGGGAATGAACAATAGTCGTAGTAATAGTAACTAACCCTCAAGACAGCGGACATTTGCTGCATCTAAGTGTCGAGTGCTGCTAAGTACCTTGGGGACACATGACTTTGTTAAAATCCCCCAGCCGTCCCAGCAGTTATACTGTGACCCTCTCCCCAGCTAAGAAGGCCAAGGTCCCCTTCCTTGAGCACTTGGAGTCCTCAGCCTCCCCCCAGAACTGCCCTGTGATACTCACCCAATTCATCTGTGGAAGGAAGAGAAAGAGAAAAGTGAGGTCCGTGAGGCGGTCAAGACGTTCATCTTTTAAGACTGATTCCCCAGCCCCCAGCCCCCAATTCTTCCCCCTTGCCCCTCCCTCCGTCCTGTAGGAAATGTTGGGCTCAACTCCCTGGGGTGTCTAACCCCAACCCCCATCTCCCCCTCCTGGCCTACCCTTCCTTCAGCTTCCAATGTTGGGGTCCCAGCTTGGGCTACCCTCAAATGCCTCCCCCAAAACATTTAGTCCAGGGATTATGAAACATTGTTGAGGAGTTCCCGTTGTGGCACAGTGGAAATGAATCTGACGAGTATCCATGAGGACTGGGGTTTGATCCCTGGCCTTGCTCAGTGGGTTAATGATCCTTGTTTCAGTGAGCTGTGGTGTAGGTTGCAGACACGGCTCTGATCAAGTGTTGCTGTGGCTGCGGAGTAGATTGGCAGCTGCAGCTCCAATTCGACCCCTAGGCTGAGAACCTCCATATGCCATGGGTGCAGCTCTAAAATAAAACATAACAAAACAATTCTCATTGAGAATCCGAGGAAAAGTCAAAGGTCTCATTATCACTAGGAAAAAAATATAGTCACCCAAGATTTTAAACAAAATGTTGGAGGCGTTCTTGTCATGGCTCAGCGGTTAACAAACCCAACTAGCATTCATAAGCAGGCGGGTTCGATCTCTGGCCTCACTCAGTAGGTTAAGGATCCAGTGTTGCCTTGAGCTGTGGTATAGGTCACAGGCTTGGATCCTGAGTTGCTGTGGCTGTGGCTGTGGCCTGTGGCTACAGCTCTGATCCAATTGGATCCCTAGCCTGGGAACTTCCATATGCCATGGGTGCGGCCCTGAGAAGACAAAAAAAAAAAAAAAAAAGTTGGAGTGACCCTTGGGAGTTCCCTGGTGGTCTAATGGTTAGGATTCAGAGCTTTTACCCCTGCAGCCTGGGTTCAGTCCCTGGTCTGGGAACTGAGATCCCACATCAAGCCACTGCACGCTGTGGCAAAAAATAAAATAAAATAAAATAAAATAAAAATAAAGGCCTTCCCTTGAGGCACAGTAGGTTAGTGATCTCATGTTGTCACTGCAGCAGCTTGGGTGGCTGCTGTGGCACAGGTTCGATCCCTGACTTGAGAACTTCCACATGCTGCAGGAGAGGCAAAAAAATAAAAAAGGCCACCTCGGACCCTGAGAGGATGGTGTCTAAAGATCCAAGGAGGCAGATCCTCCACCTCCGGGCAAGCACCCACTCTGCATCCCGTGCCAGTCCCCCAGCAGGGCCCACTCGGTATCCAGGATTCGCTCCTGCTTGCTGAGCAGGGAGGCCAGCCGTGCTGGAGAAGCCCCCTATCACCTCGTCAGGAAAGCTCAGCCCTGGAAGGAGTCGTGGAGGAACTGAAACCAAGCTCCTGACATTCCACAGACAGAAGAAGGTGGAGCCCAGAGGGAGCAAGGAAGCCTTGGGGTCACATGGCAAGGAACGACAGGCCAGGGCCAGATGCCCCACCCAGGGTTCCTGCACGGGCCACTCGCCATGGAATTATGGCTGACCCGCCCTGCTGCCAGGCCTGTTCTCCTCCTCCACTCTCTGGGAGTGGCTCCTGGCAGCCAGACCTTTGCTCCATCTCATGCGATCTGTGAAGTCAGCCCGCTTGGTAGATGGGGACCCTGAGGCTGGGAGAAAGGAAGGGACATGCTAGAGATCACAGACAGAGGCCAATCTCAAGTCACTTCAGCTCAGAAAAACCTTCTCAGGCATCTGTGCTGGATGACCCGGAGCCCAAAGACGACTTGGACTTTGGCTAAGCCCTCAAGGAGTTCCCAGGCTGTGGGTGGGGAACCTGAGCCACTGTGGCTGAAGCTTTGCACCACCTCAGTTCAAATCCTGGCTCTGGGAGTTCCCTTTGAGGCTCAGCAGTAATGAACCTGACTAGCATCCATGAGGACGCAGGTTTGATCCCTGGCCTCGCTCAGTGGGTTAAGGATCTAGCGTTGCCGTGAGCTGCGGTGTAGGTTGCAGACGCAGCTAGTTCAGATCTGGCATTGCTGTGGCCATGGTATAGGCCGGCAGTTTCAACCCCTAGCCTAGACACTTTCCTATGCCACTGGTGAAGCCCTAAAAAGACAAAAAAAACAAATCCTGGTCTGTTCCTTGCTAGCTGTGTGGCTTTGAGCCCATGACTTAACCTCTTTTTGTGCCTTGGTTTCTTTATCTATAAAATGGACACAATAATAATCCCTGTCTCACTGGGCTGCTGTGAAAATTAGATGAGTTCCCACTGTGGCACAGTGTGTTAAGAATCAGACTGCAAACATGATGGAAGATAATGTGAGAAAAAGAATATATATATATATATATATATATATATATATATATATATATATGACTGGGCCACTTTGCTGTACAGTAGAAATTGATAGAACACTGTAAATCAACTATAATGGAAAAAATAAAAATCATAAAAGAAAAAAGAATCCGACTGCAGTGGCTTGGGTCGCTTGCAGAGGTGCGGGCTTGATCTCTGGCCTGGAGGATTCACCATTGCCACAGCTGAGGCTTGGATTCAGTTCCTGGCCTAGGAACTTCCATGTGCCACAGGTGTGGCCATTAAAAAAAAAATGAAATGAGTTAATATATGGGAAACTCTTAGAACTACCATAATAGTAGGCAGGACATAAATGCTGGCTGCTATTGGGTAAGGTGTTGGAAGACATTATTTCATGGACTTGGGTAAACTGCTTCCCCTCTCTAGGCCTCAGTTTATCTGTCTATAAACGGGGATGGTGGAAGACATAGTTACAGAGCATGGGTTACGGAGTCACCCAGCTGTTAGTTTGAGTTTGAATCCCAGCTGTCATTCACTGGCTGTGTCGCCTTGGCTAAGTGGTCTAGCCTCTCTGAGCCTCCTTCTCTAATATGAGGTCTGCTATATCTCAGATGTTAACATGAGGACTTAGGATCACACTGGGAAATTGCTTAGCCAGGTGCGGGCCTAGAAAAGACAAAAAAAGAAAAACAAAAAAACCCCTACCCCCCACCCCAATCTCCCACACAGATTTACCACCATTCAAGAGCAGCCAGGATGGGCCATGCTTGAGCGGCTACATCTTTCCTACCTCAGGGCCTTTGCACAGGCTGGCCTCTCCCAGAATGCTCTCCCTTTAGTTCTTTGCCTGGGCTCCTCCTCCTCTTTCAAGGTCCCTACTCAAATGTCACCTCCTAGACAGGTCTTCCCCGACTGCTTTATCCAAGATGGCCCCAGAACCCCGACTCCAGAAACTCAGTTAAGCACCTTTGTATTAGCGTTTTCAGCGCACCGGTTAGGATTCGACATGACCTTATTTATTTATTTATTTTTTGGGCCACACCCGAGGCACATGGAGCTTCCCAGGCTAGGGGTCGAGTTGGAGCTGTAGCTGCTGGCCTACCCCACAGCCACAACAATGCCAGACCCCAGCCACATCTGTGAACTACACAGGTCACAGCAACACCAGATCTTTAACCCACTGAGTGAGGCCAGGGATGGAACCCACATGCTGGGATCCTAGCCGGGTTTGTTACCACTGAGCCACAACAGGAACTCCTGATTTGATCTTATATTAGAGTGATTCATATCTACCTGTCTTCTGTAGACTGTGAGTGCCAGCAGGAAATACATCTGCCCCCTTCCCAGTGGATACCCAGGGTCCCATATGAGGGAAAATGAGGGAAAATTTCCCTCCCGCTCTATTTCAGTAGTTGTCCCATCCTCACCAGGGCATTTGATGTCACTGACCCCAAGATTTATTGGTAACCTGTATCACATTTTACAATCCTACTTTTTTTTTTTTTTTCTTTTTAGGGCTGCATCCGAGGCATATGGAAGTTCCCAGGCTAGGGGCCAAATCGGAGCTGTTGCTGCCAGCCTACGCCACAGCCACAGCAACTTGGGATCTGAGCCGTTTCTGTGACCTACATCACAGCTCATGGCAACGATGGATCCTCAACCCACTGAGCGAGTCCAGGGATCTAACCCGCATCCTCATGGATTCTAATCAGTTTCGTTAACCACTGAGCCATGAAGGGAACTCCCTACAATCTTACATTTAATTCATCGTGTATGTGTCTGCCTTCATATCTCGGTAGGAAAGCCCATGAGGGCAGAGGCAGGGCTGTCTCGGTCACTGCTGAGTCCTCAGCACTGCCCAGCACAGGGCCAGGTACGGAAGAGACACTCAATAAATATTTACTGAATAGCTAACATCAGAAATTACTCTCAATTGAAACCAAAGACCTAGATCTCAGGTCAGAGAAGTCTCAGGCTTGCTTGAGTGCCAGTGCCATCTCCCACCTTTCAGGATCTCCCAAACTTGCAGACCTGTTAGAGAACCCACAGAGCCTCCTCTGCAGCCAAGCCAGCACTGCTGGGGCCCATCTACTGGGGTTCGGACTCAGCCCACTGGGGCCACTGAGTTTTCCTGGTGGCAGGACTCATCCTCTGCCCTCCACACTCCAGCGCATTTATGAGTGAGGACATCATGGCCATGATTCTGCATTTCCTTGGGCAACTTTAATTCTGGATGGCACACGAGGAGGGACCTTTTAGGCTAGTGGTTCTCAGCATCTTTTGGGAACTTGCTAGAAATACAGACTCTCAGAGCTCATCCAAGACCTACTAAATCAGAAACTCTGGAGGTGGGGCCTCCAATCTGTTTTAGCGGCTCTCAGGGTAACCCTCAGGCACACAGAGGTTTCAGAACCACTCTTAGAGACTGTACTAATAATTATTATGATTATACCACCAACAGTTAACACTTAGTGAGCCTTTACTGTGTGCCAGACACTGCTTTGAAAGTGTAACTGTATCAGGAGCTCCTGCTGGGGTGCTATGGGATCTGTGGTGTCTTGGGAGCGCTGGGATTCAGGTTTGATCCCTGGCCTAGTACAATGGGTTTAGTAAGATCCTGTTGCCGCAGCTGTGGCTTAGGTCAAGACTGTGGCTTGGATCTGATCCCTGGCCCCGGAGCTCCATATGCCCTGGGGCGGCCAAAAAAACCCAAAAAGTTTAACTGTATCAGCTCATTAAATCTTCTCAGTCCTCCTAAAAGGGAGGCATTGATCTTATGCTCACCTTACAGATTAGAAAAACTGAGGCCCAGAAAGGGGAAGTGATCTGCAGACATTCACATAGTGAAGGGGTGGTGGCACCAGTGTGTAATTATCACCCTCTGTACTAGGACCTTCAGAAATAGTGAATTTCTAAAGAGGACTCCTCTTAGAGAGTGAACAGTTGGTTTGACTCGCTCAGCTCCTTAAGATTTGGGAGGTAGGTGCATCTGGGGATCCTATCTCAAGGAGCAGGGAGGAACACATGTCAGCAGAAGAAAAAAAAAAAGCCGAGGTGGACCTCTGCAAAGCCCTCAGAGGCGTGGACAATGCCCCCTCCATGAGATCCCCCCCTCCCCCGCGTACTGAGTGTGCAAATGGTCAGGAACTGTGGAGGGCTGCTCACCCGTGGTCCGGGAAACGGCTAGCGAGAGCGAGGAGAGGTCAGTGGACCCTGCAGGGAAGGAGGCATGTCTCAGGAGGTGATGGAGATACAGCGGGAGAGGCCGAGAATCTCCCAAGCCCCACCCGGTTTCCCTCCTGGCCCGGGGCCCTTTTGTTCGGCCCCCTCACCCTTACAGTCTGGCCTTACTTCCTTAACTCAGGGACAGGTTCCCTAGTTTCTGTCATTCCCTTCACCCTTCATCGCATGCAGGCCCTGCTCCTCTCCCGTAAGAAGGTAGAGAAGGGCCTGGAGAAGCCCTTCTCGACCTCAGTTAGGAAAGTCCCCACCTCCTTCCTTATTTCAGGGTCGACCCTACACCTTCACCCTGCCAGCGTCAAGCCCGTCCCCTTCTCCCTCTCAGACCCTGCCACTTCTCTCCTGAGGCAAGCCCCACCCCCTCTTTCTTGTCTGAACCGGATCCCGCCCTCTTTTTTTTCAGAACAGGCCCCGCCCCTCTCCCCTCTATGCGCGCGGCCCGGCCCCCTCCTCTCAGTCCCCGCCCCCTCACTCTGGGTCGGAAAGACCTCGCTTCCCTCTTTGAGCTAGGCTCCACCTCCTTCTGTGAGCCAGGCTGCTCCTTTTTCGCCCTCTCTGGGTCTGGCCACGCCCAATCTCTCAGGAACAGCTCCCGCTCCTCCTTCTCCGAGTCAGACCCCGCCCCCTCTGTTTGTCGCGCCCCGCCCCCTTCTTTGCCTCAGGGTCAGGCCCCGCCCCCTTCTCACTCTCTAGTGGGACTCCTCTCTTACCCTGGCCCGGTCCATGTCACCACACTCTGCCTCCTTCCTTCTCTTTGATATAGTGTCCCCAGAACCTTCACACTCGCCCCGTAAAACCCCTAGACTCCCGTAGGAACTACAGACTACTCCAGGACCCCCAGGACTCCTACATCTCTGGTCCCGCCCCAGACTCCTCTCCCGAACCCAGCCCGCTTACCCAAGGCCCCCAGCTCCGGCGCAGCGGACGATCTGGCGACGCGGCGACTCGGCATGGCCCGACCAGTGGGGACTGACGGCCCAGACGCCAGTCCAGACCAAAACACACACGCGGGCAGGCCGGACGGCCAGGTGGCACAGTCCGGCGGACGATTTCGGGTCGGGAGAGCGGCGCAGGGGCTGGGGCCGCAGGCCGGGCTGGACGCGCGGCGCCCGGGGCTGCGGGGGGCGCCGGGCCGGGCCGGGCGGGAGGCGGGCGGGGGCGGGGCGGCGGAATTCCCCGGCGCCGCCGGCCTGCACGCTCATTGGTCTGCACCCTGTCGTGACGTCACGCTAGGGGAATGGGAAAACCCCCACGCATCACGTGGCCGCGGGGGCGGGGCCGGCCGGGAAGAAGAAGCCAAGCGCGCAGGAGGGGTCGGGCCGGTGATGCTGCCCGTTGCTCTGCGCGAGACCACTGAGTCCTGCTTGAGGCCACTCACAGTCTACCCATGGAGCAAGTAAGGAAACTGAGGCCTGACCCCCAGGTCTGCCAACGGGACTTGATTTCTTCCCAACCATTTAGAACATGTAAAAGTTACACAAAACTGGAAAAAGCCGGATTTGGCCTGCGGGCTGTAGGCTCCATATGACAAGGGCATTGACAGGGAGGCTGTGATTTGATGTTCTAGAATCAGGATGTGTGGGTTCAAATCCTAGGTCTTCCACTTACTAGGAGACCTCAGACAACTGACTTCTGAGCCTCAGTTTCCTCATCTGAAAAATGGGTCTAATACTGGGATGGTTGTGAGGATTAGACACTTAATAGCTGACACTTGTATAGAGCTCTGACATGTGCTAGGTGCTGTTCTAAGCACTTTATCTTCTAAATGTTGCATCACATTACTTTGTGAGACTTTGGACCAATTAACCTCTCTGGGTTTCAGTTTTCTCACCTGCTCTTGTGAACATTTGACTTAACAGAGCTATTGCACACAGTACTGTTCCAAGAGCTGGGGACATAGCAAGTAACACACCAGACAAAAGCACCTGCCATCATGGAATTGAAATCCAAGTGGGGGAGACAGAGGGAGAAGAGATAAGCAAATAGACGCCTGGTGGTAATGGCGGTATTACACAAGATAAGCAAGATACATGGATTGAGCTTGGAGGTTATTTGGGTTAGGATGTTCAGGGAGGGTCTAAGGTGACATCTGAAACGGTGAAGGACCCATGTGAATATCTAATGAAGAGTGTTCAAGTCTTAGTGAACAGCATGTGCAAAGGCCCTGAGGTGGGAATGCGCATGGCATGTTCAAGGAACAGCAAGGAGGCTGCAGTGGTGACTGCTGGGGAAGGAGCCAAGATGAGGCTAGAGCGATGGCCTGTAAGGTGATGGGGCCATTGGGTAATATTAAACTTGCTGAAGCAAACCACATACAGCACTTAGACTAGAGCTTTGCTCGTGATTAAAGTGTTGAGTAATGGCTCCTACATATAGGATCGGGAACCCACCTCATCCTCCTCCGCTCCTTGAAAAGGTCAGGCTTCAGAGACTGTTGGGTGAATGACTGTAAGGATACATCAGAAGCCCTCAGTGCTCAGGATTCCCCTGGGGCTCTGAGTCCCGTGAGAGCAGGCCTGGGGCTGTCTTGGTCCCTGCTGTGAACACAGAATCCCCAGCTCAGAGCACAGTCCAGGGGAGGGGCTCAGGGAAGGTTTGTTGCCTGACTGTATCAGTCTCCCCACCAGTGCCTGAATGCAGGCCCCCTCAAGATCCACACTTCTGCATGTGCCTATGTCTGTGCAAGTCAGCACTGTGCAAACATGCACGGAGCAAACTTTCCCCAAGTGACGCCTGTGCCGAGGACACAGTGTGACCAAGACAGCTCTGGCTCTGTCTGTCCTAAGAGGGCTCCAGTCCAGCGGAGAATGACCTGTCCCCAGGTAGTGACGATCCACAGCAGGCAGGGCTGGGATGTGGGAACCCAGAGGAGTGCCAGGAGCTAAGAGAGCACAGCAGTTATAAAGTAGGGGAGATAAGGTCTCACTCTCCACAGCTAGGAGCCTGGGCTCCTCTAAGGGTACTGGGGAGCCATGGTAGGTCCTGAGCAAAGGATGGGCAGGGTCAACTTTGTGCTTTAGAAAGTTCTGGTTGCTGGAATGGAGAATGGGAGGGGCAGGAGACCAGAGAGGAGGCTGAGTGGGGACCCCAGGGTGTGAAGAGGAGCCTGAACTGGGTGGTCTCAGTGGAAGTGAAGAGGTGAGAGTCCCAAGCACCTGTGGGGTACAGCTGATGGCTGTACCATGGCAAAGGCTGGGCTGTGCAGCTGTGGGAAGAGGAGCTGGGCGTGGGGTGACGAGACCAGTGAGCCTGAGAGCCCCTGCCCCCTTCGGTCCTAGGAGTTCAGCAGAGGGGCCCTGAGAGGAGTGGGAGCCATGAAATGACACAGAACAGGGGAGGGGGCAGTGGAGCCTGTCAATGGCTGTGGCTGCCTGAAGAGTGGCATGTGTACATGTGTGCGCATGCGCGCTCTGTGCATACCTGGGACCTTGTGGATGCCCTGCCTGGCCCTGCCAGGCAGTATGGCAGCTGGAGCCTCAGGGAACCTGCCATGGTTCTCAGCCCTGGGCCTCCTCTCCCCTAAGTATTGATGAGACCACTCCCCAAAAGTAACCCTGGAAATGTGGGGTCCCAACCCCTCCAAGTGCACAGGCACCAAGGGCCTCAGTCTCCTCATCTACAAGGCAGGTGAACAGTCCCAGCACCCAGCCTGCTGAGAAGGCATACACGACACTGAGTTTGGCTGGGTTCTCGGCACCTAATAGCCATGGAGCGCTACAGTGGACACCACTCTGTGCCATGACTCACCCCCGGGGCCCCTGGAGGCCCAGAGATGCAAGGTCAGCTCTCCAGGGTCCCAGGACCACTGAATGAGGATGGCTGACGGGTCCGGATGGGGCGATGGGTACACGCCCCTGCCCTGCCTGGCGGCATGAGGCCAGGGGACAATCAGTGGGCAGTGGTGAGGCGGGCTCGACACAGCCTGGTGGGTGACAGCACAGGTGCAGTGAAGCCACAGCAAACAGCCAGCCTCCCCGTCCATGAAATGGGCAAGGTTATGGAAGCCCCTTCAGTCTCCTGGGAGGGGGAGGAGGGGGAGAAAGGGGCCTGGCCCAGAGGGTCACTGTCCTGCATCCTCCAGGTGTCCCTGCCAGACTCAGGAGAGCCACCACACCTGTTCTCCAGGGTGGCAGAGGAAGGAAGGCACGAAGTGGTGGGGTTGTGGAGTTTAAGTTAAACACCCATGTGAATTTATTAAATCCAGACTGTGTTAAAGGGCGGCGGTCCGGGAGGAGGGGGGCAACGGGGGATCGAGGGACAAGATGATGGATGGCCACGGGCGTCCCCAGAGGGGCCCCGGCCCCTCCCCTGCCTGGCCCACCCCCTCGGCAGCGCCACGTCGGCTTCACCATGATTCCCAATGGTGCTGGGCTGGCGGGGCAAGATGGCTAGAAACACAGAGGAACAGACGGACGGCGCCTCCACAAATGACGTGCCCTGGCCTGCCCCGGCCCCCACATCACACCCTGGGCCCTGGCCCGATCTGTCCAAGGGAAGGGCAACGGGGAGGGGAGGCAAGGGGGCCGGGGCGGCGGGGATGGTGGTCACCGGGAGCCCGAGCGGATGAGGAGGACCAGGAGCAGCTAATCCCTTTTTTTGTCCTCTGCTGGCTTTGGAGGGGCTTCCTGGGGCTCGCTGGCAGAGCAGGCCCCCTGGGTAGGCTTGGCGGGCAGGGGCACGGAGGCCTCCTCGCTGGCGGTGGCGGGGGCAGGAGGGAGGGCCCCTGCTGCTGTCGGGGCCTCGGCCACGGGGGCAGCTGCTGTCGGAGCCTCGCCACTCATGCCAAACTCGTTCACCCGCGTGGGGTCGACGCGGTAGATCCACCGTTGGTAGAGGTAGATGAAGAAGACCACATCTGGGGGTGGGGCGAGGGGGCAGGGTGAGGGGGCCGCCCAGCTCACCGTCGGCTGGGGGTGGGGTAGTCCTGCACAGAGGGGGCTGAGCCCCTCGGCCGGAGCCCCCAGGCCCGGCCTGTGCCCGGCTCTGGAGGGAGAGGGCTGCGGCCAGCCCACCCGCCAGCCCGCCCCCCCCCCCGCCCCCCGCCTCACCGTCCCGCAGGCAGCCGATCCGGTACATAACAGGCATCTTGATGACAAAGGCAAACAGGTCATCGATGAAGGTGTTGAGGGCCTTGTAGGTGAGCATGCGCCAGGGCAGGTGGGCTACGGACTTGAGCTTGTAGTTGATGAAGAGCTGGGGTGTCATGGTGATGAAGCCTGTGGCATCGGCAAAGGGACAGCCGTGAGCAGAGTCAGCCTGTCTCGACCTTTCTGACTGTAGTTCCGGCCTCTCCCCACTCACTGCTCCAGCCACACTGGTCTCCTCGCTGCTTCCAACGTCCCAGGCACTTCCTACCTCGGGGCCTTGGCACTTGCCATGCCCTGTCACCACATCTTTGCCTGGGGTTCCGTGGCATCCTTCAAACCTCAGCTTACTTTTTATTTTTTATTTTTATTTTTTTGTCTGCTGTCTTTTTAGGGCTGCACCTGGGGCATATGGAGGTTCCCAGGCTCGGGGTCTGATCAGAGCTACCGCCGCCAGCCTATACCACAGCCACAGCCGCGGCATGCCAAAACTGAGCCGCGTCTGCGACCTACACCACAGCCCACAGCAACGCCAGATCCTTAATCCACTGAACAAGGCCAGGGATCGAACCCGCATCCTCATGGCTCTTAGTTGGGTTCCTTAACCGCTGAGCCACGACGGGAACTCAGACCTCAGTTTACACATCGTCTCCTCGGAGGGGTCTCCCCGGCCACCTCCGTGCAGCCCTCGCTTTGGCCCCTTTGCAGCCTTGGGCACGTGCTGTAACTCACTTGTCTGCTTGTTTACTCTGTGGGTTCCCCTGAGGATGAGGACTGAAATGCCTTGCTTGGGGGTTCCCGGAAGCCCTCCCTGACCCCCAAACTGGACAGGGCACTCCCCTTTTGAGGCTCCCCACGTGACACCCCTGCCCACCCTGAGTGTCCCTGTCTGGGGACGAGGCTGTCTCCTGAGCGCCAGGAGGGCGGGGCCGGGCTGCCGTGATGACCGAGGAGGGCCCAGCAGCGTCCTAACTCGGGGAGCTGAGTGTGCGGGGCCGCTCACCAAAGGTCAGCAGGAAGCCGTAAAGCATGCTGAGCACCCAGGAGTACCAGCCCTTGTGCTCCAGGTAAAGGAGGCTGTAGACAGCGTAGCAGCCCAGGAGTGGGAAGAGGATCCAGGACAGGTACCGGAACGCCATCTGTGGGTGCAGGGCGGGGCTGGGACCTGGCTCCCTGCCCCATCCACCCATACCTGGTCTGGCAGGCCAGCCCAGGGGAGTTTCCAGGGGCCCTGGGAACCCTGGACTTGGCCAGGAAGTATATACGGCAGGCAAGGGACTAGAGGGTTCGACACAAACCATAGAGTTTGGCCTGTCGGCTCACAGGGAGACATCCTGCCCCCCCGCCCCCCGCACGGCCCAACCTCTGGTCCGCGGTGCCGGGAGACCCTCCCTGGGGCCCACTGTGGGGACACTCACATCGTCATACACTTTTGTCGAGGACTCAACGTATGTGGACTTGTCTTTGAAGGTTGGGCGGGGGAAGAGTCCTGCCACCTTGTGCTCCCGGTCCAGCTGCGGTCAGGGAGGGAGGCCGTGGCCAGCTGCTGTGCTGGCTCCTGCCTCCTGCCCCCCACCCCCAGCCAGTTCCAGCCCCTGCCCTTCCCCACTGTTCCCAGTTCCCCTGCCCCACGTGTGACCCGAAAAATCCCCTGGTGCAAAAACCCCCTTGGTCCTGGGAGCGCGGCAGGCCCTGGGAATCCCCCGGGGGCCGGCTCCAGGGTCTGGCTGGGCCAGGCAGCCCCGCTCCCAACCCCGGCGGCTCCCGAGACGGCTTGGTGGCCTGGCCTTACCCGGACGTCCATGACCTTGGTGATCTTCCAGAGGTCGATGAGGACCCCGATGAAGACGCTGACCTGGACCACGAAGTTGGTCTCATTGTCCAGGATATAGAGGAGGACCACGAAAGACTGGAAGACGCCAAAGAAGACGGAGCGCACGGACAGGCCCTCCAGGGACTGCCGGCTGTTCCAGAACTGGATATCTGCTCGCGGGAGTTGGGGGGAAGCCGGGAGGTTGAGGCGCCTCCGAGTCACTCCTGCAGCCCCATCCTCCTCAGACCCCGGGCAGCGCCGGGTCTGCCCAGAGGGAAGGGGGCACACCGCTTCCCTCCCCAGGGAGCCACCGGAGTGCTAGGCAGGCAGGATCCCTGCAGCCCTCACATCAGACACCCCCACCAAGGGTGCCATTGTCACCTTGCTTGACTTGCAGTGATGGAGACAGTGACTGCTGCCATGTCTCGGGTGCTCACCACTCACTAAGTGCTAGGGGCCGAAGTGCTGGGTGCCCTAAGGCCACACAGTCTGACCTGGCAGTCTGCCCGCAAGCCGGGTCTGTATGACCCCAGACCCCAGCTGTCCACCCTGGTGCCGTGGCACCTCCCCTGGACGAGCGCACCTGGGACATGCACTCCAAGACGGCGTCTTCCAGCCCACCGTCTGGGTCCACCACCCCCTTTCCTCCAGGGCCCAGGTGAGCCCTCCGAGTGCTGGCCTCCTTGAGGCTAAATGGGGTTAAGAGCACCACAGGAGCCTGCCTGGCCTGCTGCCATAGCACAGTGCCTGCATCTCAGAGAGGCCAGGCCCGCAGTCACGCAGGGGCACATGGGGCACTGGCTGTGCACCCGGCTCCAATTCTGATTCCGGGGCTCCAGTATGCTCGGCAGGCTCATGCCGCCCCCATCAGACCATGAGACCCTGTGGAGATCTGCAGGGGACACTCACAGGACCATCCCCAGCCCTAACTGGGAAGGATGGGGCTGAAGACGGGGCTCTGATGGGGTGGGTGGGTGGATCCTTGTCCTGCCTCAGGTACGGGGTGTAAAGCCGGCTCGCCCAGGGCCCACACCCTTGCTGTGTGACTCGGAGTAGGTAAGCACCTGTTCTGTGCCTTCATTTCTCATTAGGAAAAGAGGCACCCTGGGGGCCCAGGCACAGTGTGCACCGCAGCTAACAGAGCCCTCCCTATCGGGGTTGGCTCCACTTGACTATTCTGTTTTGGCGTTATAATTTTCCAGAAGGTAATTCAGTCTTGGCAGCGTCCTCTTATTGATGATAATAGTAATAATATTCACACCACGGCCACTTCCAGAGCATCAGGCTTCCTTCAGACTGGGGTTGTCTGGGGAAGGAAGAGGCCAGCAGGGCCTAGCATACGAAGTGGGCCATAGAGCCTGGAGCTACACCCTGGCAGTGCCACCTGGGAGTTGTGAGACTGTGGGCCAGTAACGAACCTCTCTGAGCCTCTGCGTCCTCACTGTACACATGGGGGTAATGACCCTTCCTCCCAGGGCGGGGGCTGCAGGGACTCAATGTGCTCACTGAGGAGGGTCCTTGGAATAGTGCCTGGCGTGTGGCCAGGCCCCTCAAATGCTGGCCGTCACCATGTTGGCCTTTGGAACGGAGGGGCCCTCTGGGTACAGGGCTGTCACCGCCCTGCTCAGGTGGGCCCAGTCCATTCAACCCTGAGGGGTCTTCCCCAACAGGTGGCCTCCAGGCAGGGTGGCAGGAGCAGCTCTGGGGCTTCCCTGCTCCCAGCCTTGGAGTTCCCCGGCCCTGCTTCCTGGTGGTGCTGGCCCGGCTTCTGCCAGAACAGCAGGCCCAGCCCCTCCCCCAGCGCCACACCCGGAGGCTGGGAGTTTCTGGCTGGGACTTTGCGGCCAGTGCCCTCACCTGCTCCCTAGGCCTCAGCGTGGGGCTAAGAGGCCCCAGGTAGGAGGAGGGCTCAAGGGGAAGAGGGAGGGGCAGGCTGTCCCTGGTCCCCCACGGCCTCTCAGGACCAGGGTCCCACCCCTACCGTTCTTGAAGGCCAGGAACTCAAAGACGCTGTGGACGATGGACACGACGATGGTGAGCGCCAGCAGGTAGGGGTTGGTCTCCAGGAGGGCAACCTGGGGGTGGGGAGGATGGCTGTGAGCACCGGCCCACCCTCGAGCAGGGCGGACGATGCGGCGCCTCCATGAGCCACCCGTCTCACCCCCCGAAGAACCTGACATTCCCCACAGCCCTAACCTCTGGGGGCTGCCCAGAGGGGGAGAGTGCTGGCCAGGAGAGCAGGCCCCAGGCGGGCAGGTGGGCACAGAGGTGGGCAAGGGATGCATGGAGAGGGAGGGAGAGAGATGGAGAGAGAGAGGGGGGATGCGGGGCAGGGGAGGCAGCGCAACTGAGACGAAGGGACAGAAACCCAACACCAAAGCCAGTGCAGGCAAGCACGGCCACATCTCAGCATGATGGACACGGCCAAGACAAGGATGACAGGCAAGGACCCAGCGAGAGGGAGCAGAGACCTCGAGTCGGGGCTTAAAGTCGGGGCCTAAAGCAAGGCGGACAGGTCTGGACCCAGGAGGTCCTGGCCGGGCAAACAAAAAAGCCTCGGAGACAGGCCCCCCGGAGTCGGCTGGGGCCCAGGGCCGAGTGCCTGTTTCCCCACCCACCGCGGGGAGGTTGTGAAACTGGGCAGGGGAGCGAGGGCCAGAGGTCCCCAGGCCCGGCAGCCGGGCCACTTCCCCTTCCCTGGCTGCAGCCCCAGAAGGTGCTGGAGCCCCGCCCCCGCCTCACCTTCACTGAGTCCTGCTCCTCGTCTGACTGCTCGTATAGCTCATCACCCAAGAAGTTCCAGGGGGACTTGGTGCTCTGGGCGGCGTAGAGCTGCCAGCGCCAGAGTGAGAGCGGGCAGAAGGAGACGCGGAGCGGCAGGCTGGCCAGACTCTCATTGATGGGGTAGTAGTCCTTCTGCAGGTTCCAGTAGTCATTGAAGTAGATGATGGGGTAGTAGTCACCGCTCACCGCGTCAAACTTCACGTCTGCAGGCAAGCAGGACACGGATACCACTGAGCCCGGGCCGGAGGCCCCAGGCAGCCGTGGGGGTAGGGAGATCCCTCAGCTTCCGAGGCCTAAGGTGCCAAATCCAGATATCTGCAGGGACCTGATGCCCCCCCCCCAAACCCCTGACACAGACTGGAGGACAGGAACGTGCCGGGCGCTGACGGGCCGCCTGACCTCAGCGGAGAGGACAAGGTGGAAAGGTCTGGCTGAAGGGGACTGCCGAGCTCAGCCCCAGACCGCGGCTGCCCTGAGGGTGGCCATGTGTCAGCGTTGTGTAAGAGAAGTCAGAAATCCGGGTTTTTAAGTGATGCTGCCCCAATTTCCAAGATTGGCAACAGATACTTCTTTTTTTTTTTAGGTCTGCACCTGCAGCACATGGAAGTTCCCAGGCTACAGGTCAAATCCGAGCTGCAGCTGCCAGCCTACACCAGGGCCACAGCAACGCCAGATCCTTAACCCACTGAGCCAGGCCAGGAATCAAACCTGCGTCCTTATGGACACTAGCCAGGTTCGTTACTGCTGAGCCATAATGGGAACTCCCAGATGTACGTTTTCTCAAAAAAAGCTCATGAGCTGGATGAGACTGGTTTTGGCACATGCTGGGGTCACCAGGGGCATGGCAGGGAGAGAAAGGAGAGTGGTTAGTGGGGCAGGGCGGGGGCATGGGAGGGGCTGGGATCTCAGGGCCAGGGGTCGGGGCCAGGCTCACACTGGTCCAGGGGCGGAGGCACGCTGCCCTTCACCCACGGCGTGTGGTCGTCCACGATGTTGATGGTGATGTTGGGGTGCCAGTGGGAGATCACCTCCACAGGCCCGTAGTCCTCGGCCCTCTGGGGAGAGACGGGGTGGTGGGGCCTCGGCTTCCTCCCGAGGACCCCTATCCCATTGCTACATGAGAGCAGCCACCACAGCGACCACTGGCCAAGGGCTCCCCTGGCCAGGCCCCACACCCGCCCTTAGAGACCCCCTGTCCTGGCTCCCCCAGGCACCTGACAGGGCAGAAGACCCAGGCCGGCCTATCTGGATGGGGAGACAGACCAGGCTGCAATGTGCAGGACCCCTCTGGCCCAGAATCATCTTTCGGAGAGAGGAGACCCCCCTCAAGTTACCAGCCCTGAATGAACCGGGAGCGTTCCTTCTGGGGCCATGTTATCGGGTGCCTACCCTGTGCCAGGTCGAGCCTGGCCTCTGGGGCCTGGCTCTTTGGGTGCAAATCCCGGCCCTGCTACTTCCAAGATGTGACATTTCAGGCAAGCCTCCTTGTGACAGGGCCCCCGCAAGAGGGCTGGCGAAGGGCTTCCACGTGGGCTCGTGTACAGTGCACAGGGCACCACTCTGTCTGCTGGATGCCAGCTGTGACCTGGGCTGGAGCCCTTGCCATTCCCTGGGAGGTAGCTCAGCCTCCTGACCCCATTTCCGAGGAGGGAAACAGCAGCTCTGAGAGGTGAAAGCCCCACACGGCTCAGTGGTGGCACCGGAAGAAAAGCCCTGGGGGCAGGCCGCCCAGGCCGCTGTAGGACCCGACGCTCTGTTGGTGTTTACCTTGATCATTTCTGGGTCAGCTTCTGTCTCTCCCGTCAACAGGTTCTTGGTTTTCTGAAACCGCCGGCGCTTGTATTTGTTGATCACTGTGGGAGGGGAGGCAGGGGAAGGGGCGCGTGAGGTGGGCCGAACTTGTGGAGCCCAGACCTCTGCCCACCAAAAGCGCTCACTGGCCTCCGGGCTGCCAGCCGACGGACGGCAGCAGAGAGCCTGCACTGCCTTCTCCAATCTCAGCCACTGCCTCCCGTCCTCACAGCGATATCAACGTCCACCCAGCTGTCCAGGCAGCCACCCGGAGTCCTCCGTCTCCAGAACTTGCTGCATCTGTTCCACCAGCGCGTCCTGGAGATGTCCCCTCCAGCACACGCCTCCAATCCGACCACACCTCCCATCTCCAGGGCCCCACCCCGGGCCAGCTGCGGCATCCCCTCCTGGATGATCTTAGTCACCTCCTCACTGCCCCTGTGGCCACTCTTGCCCCTTAAGACCCCCTGTGCCAGAGAGTCTCTGAAACCAAGCATCTGATCAGGCATCCCGTTGCCTCAGAACTCCAGGCAGCTCCCGCCACCCGAGCAGGACCCCAGGTGCTCACCGTGGCCCCACGGAGCTCAGCCCCCACCCCCGCCCACTCCCTTCTCATACAGCCAAGCTCGGGCCTTCAGCCTAGCACGGATCCAGCCTGGCTGGACTCCTCCTGGTTGGCGCCTTCTCGCCCTCCCAGCCCCTGGTGAAATGCCCCTCCTTGCACAGGGCTTTCCAACCACTCCGCCGAGGCAGGCTGCCCAGGCCCACTCCCGGCCGTTCCCGTTTCCTTCACTACAGCTCAGCTCTACCTGCCCTCTGACTGACTTGTCTGTTGTCCCCTCAACCAGCCTGTGGACCCCAGAGGGGTCTGAGCCCTTTTTGGACCCTGCACAGGGCCAGGCCCACAGTGACGAACAGCAGAACAAGTGAATATAAACAGCGGGGCTGCGACGGTTGTGGAGAAGGCTGGAGCCAGCGATGTGACAAATAGTTTGGGGCAGTGAATCCCCGGCCAGGAATGGACCTCACTTCCTCTTGCAGAGCCCAGGCCAGCCACGGGCTCCCTGCCACCCGGCCTGCCCGCAACCTCGCCAAGACATACAGAGAGGAAGGGGCTGGAGCCTGTTTATGCCCGGCCCCTGCCTGCATCTGCCCTGGCCTGGGCAACTTTTCAGCTCCTCCTTACACTGGACACACTCCGTGTCTTCTCCATCCCACTCCCAGGGGCTAGAGGGAGTTGGGGAAATGGGAGAGGGAGCCAGCCAAGCACGGGGGCCCTGGGGTCACACCCTGGGGTCTCCATCACCTCCCCGGACCTCAGTCCCTCTGCCTGAAGAACAGGGATCAAGGCTTCACCCCTTCCTGGTGGCACCCGCTGGACGTGGCTCTCTGCTCCCCAGAGCCCAGCCAGGCGGTGTCCCACTCGCTTGTCACAGTCATGCAAAGCCCGGGGCCGGATCGCTCCTGCCCGCTCAGGACCAGGGGCTTCTGGATTCTATGGACAAGCTCACTTCTGGGAACTGACTTAGGGGTTCAGCGCAGGGCCAGCCGCTCTCACTGTTGCCACGAATATCATCCAGTCCTTTATCGGCATTAACACACTGGAGGCCTTGCCCCCAGGTCAGGGAGAGCAGTGAACCCCCAAGGGTGGGCTTCCTGGAGGATAAATCCCTGGGGACAGGCTCCGCTGTTTTCCACACCTGGAGGAGGCACCTGGAAGAGGCAGTCCAGGGAAGGGAGGAGCCGCGCCCCGCCAGCCCCAGAGAACCTGGAGCAGGAGGCTCGGCAGATCAGCCCTGGCTCAGGTGGAGAACTTTCTGCGACTTGGCGGCATCCAGCTGGGATAATGACATGAGATGGAACTGGCTTCTTCAGGGGGGAAGGAGCCTTCTTTTCTTGGAGTTAAAATTTCTAAAATCACACCAGCCAGGTTGGGGGGTCACCGGCCACGCGAGACCACTGAGCACTGACAACGTGGCTGCTGGAAAGCAGGAGGTGCTTGAGTGCACGACACGCTGGAAAATGGGAAACTCAGTGCAGGAAAAAGAAAAAAGAGTGTAAAACGTCTCGGCAGTTTTTATACTAATTTGAAAGTTGAAATGACATGTTGACCTCAATAAAATGATGACTAACATTAATCTTACAGCCTTTTTAAAAAATGCGGCCACTAGGAATTCCTTTTGTGCCACAGCAGAAACAAACCCGACTAGGAAACATAAGGTCGAGGGTTCGACCGCTGGCCTCTCCCAGTGGGTTAAGGATCCAGCTCCGGCTGTGAGCTGTGGTGCAGGTCGCAGACACGGCTTGGATCCTGCGTTGCTGTGGCTGTGGCCTAGGCCAGTAGCTGTATCTCCAATTTGACCCTTAGCCTGGGAACCTCCGTATGCCGCGGGTGTGACCCTAAAAAACAAACGAATATATATCTATGTATATATATAACATATAGCCACTAAAAAACTTAAATGACTTCTGCAGCAGGAAGGCCCTGGAGCTCTCTGGGCAGTGCTGCGCTAGAGTCCTGATCAGTGGCCTTTGGGGAGAGCGCTTTTCTGATCCCATGCTGGCTCTGTGCCCTGGAGTAGGCCGCTGGCGGCTCCATGGGCGCCTGTGTCCCTGCTCCCAGGGGGCCCCGCTGCGGGGCAAGCCTGGGTGAGCCCGCAGTTTCTCAGGTTCACAGGCTGCAGATTCCATTTCGCAGACGGCACCAACAGCTGTCACACTGACCATGAGCACAACCTCGCCACACAGTGACAAGGCTCGTGCTCACCAAAGACAAAACCACAAAAGACGCGGGTGTGGGCAGATGTGGACTGGGGGCAACTGGGACGCAAGCGAGCAGCTGCCCACCTGGGTCACGCTTAAGGCAGCCTCCAAGGCCTCAGGCACAGACCCTCAGCGAATCCCATGTGCAGGGACCCCGCAGGCCACACCCCTCAGCCCGCCTCGGCCGCATCTTCGCTGGCTCAGGCAAGGGTGGCCGGTTGGCCAGAAGCGCCCGCAGGGCAGGGCTGCAGAAACACTTCTCCAGCACAGAGCTCAGCGCTCCCAAGGGACATGCCCTCATCCGTGCTGGGGACCAACACAGGGTCACCAACGTTTTGGTTCATCCAGTGTAGGTGGTAACAACAACATCTCATCTTCGGGATGTTTTTATACCAAAAGAAGTAGGAAAAGACCTCACCCACACCAAGTAAAGGACACCTGCTGCTGCGCCACATCAAACAGCTGCGGGGATTGTAACCAAGTCTACAGGTGCAGCAGAATCAAGGCAGAGGGGGCACATGAAAGTCACGTGAAGGGGACAGGGGCTTTCTGGGGAGGGGTCTGTCCTTCGGAGCTGCTGAAACGCAAGTGTGGAGAGAGATTCCCACGACTGCCCGTCAGGAGACAGGGGACGCAAGGACCGAAGACACAAAGGGCAAGTGAAGAAATGCCAACACTAATTAACCGCCTGCAAAAGGAGAAGTTGGACCCGAAAGGGAAAATCAGCTGCGTGCAGGATGTGCTTCAGTGCGGCTGAGAGGCACATACTCAGACCACCTGGATGCTGCTATCATCTAAGCAAAACGCCGTTCCTGACCTCAGACTCCCTCCTCAGCGTCGGAAGTCGAGAGAGAAGCCTGAAATGCCAAGAAACTGCACGACTGTCTAGTTACTGGGAGCCCTGGAGACTGAGTAGCAGAAACAGCTAAAGCAGGTGCCTGTGGGGAGTGGAAACCGGAGGAGACGGGGTGGACGTGAGACTGAAGAGTTTTGCTGTTGGTTGAATTCCTTGAATTTTAAACCATGTACTTGTAAAAAGAGACTTTTTAAAAAAATGTGTTTTTTGTCATTTTAGGTCCACACCCATAGCATATGGAGGTTCCCAGGCTACGGGTTGAATCCAGAGCTACAGCTGCCAGCCTACACCACAGCTCATAGCAACGCCAGAGGCTTAACCACTGAGCAGGGCCAGGGATTAAACCTGCATCCTCATGGATGCTAGTTAGATTTGTTTTCAATTGAGCCAAGACGGGAACTCTGATTAGAAGTTTTTTTAAAAGACGACGCCCTGGGCAGAAAGAACCTCCATTTCACTATGAGACCATGAAAAGAAGTCACACATGGCCCGCTCTGACCTGAGGTTTCTTGGGGCCACGGGCAGTTTGGCGGTTTGCTCGCCTGACTAGGATTCTCAGAGGGGCAGCCAGCACCCGGCGGGTGGCCAGCGAGAACGAGAACCGGGCCAGTCGGTGACCCGGCCCTCAGCAGCTTTCTTCATCAAAGGAGACACAGCTGAGAGGTTCGAGAGCGGCAACAGAGGCTCACAGCACAGCCACGCAGGACACATTCAAACCTGCAGTCTGGGAGCAGAACCCCCGGGCGGCCGCTATGCGGCAGCCACTCCAGGAGCAGCTGACACAGATGCAATCTCAGAGACCCCACTGGATGCAACCAATGGCAGAGGGCCTGCTGGTTTCTCTCCGTTCCTTCCGTTCAGCCATTGCTCACTGGCACTGCTCCTGAGCACCCGCTGTACTGGCCGCCCCATGCACCTGCCCACCCTCCCCTTCTGTGAACGCCGACGCCTCCCCCTCAGAAGCCCCCCTCCGCACCTGCTTCCTCTCCTGCCTGCCCACAGGTGGCCACAGAGGCATGTAGGGGACGCGGGGTTTGAGCCTGGCCGCCAAGCCCACCTCCCCAGGACGAGGGGGGACTTACTCCGAGACATGTGGACTGTGGCGAGCCGGCGGTACAGCGCCTTCTGCCGGGGGTCCGGGTGGAAGCCACTCTTGGTGAAGTAGACGTGGATGTAGATGGAGCCGTTCTGCTGGACACTCTGCAGGCGGGCGACGGGGACAAGGGAACAGTGAGGCCCCTCCCGGCACCCGCCCCCCGCCCCCAGGCCTCCTGTCCCCCCTTTCTGAGGGCTCAGGGAGGGCAGTGGAGCTGAGGGGTTAAGAGCCAGACACGAGTTAGACAAGAATTCTCAGTGCTAAGTCCCAGTGTTCACCCGCGGGACGGAGATGATCAGTACTGAGGGCACCGCAGGGCTGAGGGTCATCTGAGATGGCCAAGCAGGGTCACTCGCACACAGAGCAGGAGCTCAATGAGTGACCTTAATTCATTAAACAGCAAAACAGGAGTTCCTTTCTTGGCTCAGCAGAAACAATCCGACTAGTAGCCATGAGGAAGCAGGTTCAATCCCTGGCCCTGCTCAGTGGGTTAAGGATCCGGCGTTGCCGTGAGCCGTGGCGTAGGTCGCAGATGCGGCTCGGATCTGGCGTTGCTGTGGCTGTGATGTAGGCCAGCAGCTGCACCTTCAGTTCAACCCCTAGCCGGGGAACCTCCATATGCCCTGGCCTTGCTCAGTGGGTTGAGGATCTGGCGTGCTCCAATTTGAACTGTAGCCTGGGAACTTCCATATGCTGAGTGCGGCCCTAAAAAGACAACAACAACAACAATAATAATAAATAAAATAAAATAAACAGCAAAACAACAAAGGCCAGGTCTGGCTCTGGGCACTTCAAATGGTAACTGCCCAATCCAGTGAGTTGCCGTCCATACCGCGCACGTGAACCTGAGGTGGAGGTGACTAGGGCTCACACGGAGAGGCTACAAGCAGCAAGTAAGTGGATCCGAACCCAGTCTGTGGGCTCCCGGGCTCGTGGCTCTGCCTGTCACCTTTCTCACCCCCTGCCACCCCACACAGACAAGAAAACTGAAGCAGGCAGCCCCCTGCTGAGGTTCGAGGCCACCACGGAGCCTCTGTCTAAACTTTGTGGTGAGCTTGGCTTCACTCGGCCAGGCTGTGTCCTCACTTCGCTGCTTTGAAGGCCACCTGTGTGTTAACCATGTGTTTTATATTCTTTTGGGGGGGGGGGGCGCACCCCCAGCATATGGAAGTTCCCAGGCTATGGTTCAAATTGGAACACGCCAGATCCACTAAGCGAGGCCAGGGATCGAACCTGCAACCTCACGCTTCCTAGTTGGATTCTTTTCTGCTGCGCCATGATGAGAAGTCCCTTTTTTTTAAAATGTGTTTTCTATTCTCTGTTGGTTTACCATTTGGCCCAGAAGAGCTGAGTCCTATAGATAATAAACAACTCGCTGGCCTTTGAACACTCCTTTTAAAGTGCAAACCAGCCAACTCCAAGTCCACAGCCCCAACCACCCCCTTTATCTGCCTCTCACACACACCAGGCTGCACTGAATCGCCCAGGGCAGGTACCAGACAACCAGGGATCACGCCTGCAGCCCAGAGGCCGCAAGCCCTCCAAGCTGGTCAGTCCTAAGCTGTTTCCCCACCGGGCCTGCCCTCCCTGTGGGACCCTCGATGAAGCCTTCGGCTAGACCTCCCCTTGCCACTTCTGCTCCTGATCAAACCTGGTACTTTCCCGTGTGGCCCTGTGTGGTGTGCTGGGTCCCCTCCTCTCAGGAAACATTAAGTGGTAAATTCTTCTTTCAAGGGCATTGGACTCCATCTCACTCAGTCACCTCCATACTTTAAAATCAGGTACAAATGAGACAGCACCCCCCCCCATCCGCCCAAAGCTGGGAAGGAGGGTTAGTCCTTGGGAGTGGCTCTCACTGCCTGGCTTACTGCCCCTGGCCTTCCAGGGATCTCAGGGAGGGGTCTAGGGGCTATGAGGTCTGAGTGGGAGCCACGCCTCAGCGCAGGTCATCCCATCTCCTCAGAAAGGCGGCATCCAGCCCCTGCTTCCAGCTCCCCAAACAGGCCAAGACACAGCCAGGCAGTGCAGATATGCCTGCTCCTCCCCAGGAGGCCAAGGAGAGGACCTGATGGGAGGAATGAACAAGAGGGCAGCCCCAAAGAGATGTCAACTTTCACGGATTCATCAAATTAACTGATTTTTCTTTTTTTTTTTGCTTTTTAGGGCATATGGAGGTTCCCAGGCTAGGGGATAAACTGGAGCTGCAGCTGGTGGCCTACACCACAGCCACGGCAATGCAGGATCTACGACCTATGCCACAGCTCACGGCAACACCAGATCCTTAACCCACTGAGCAAGGCCAGAGATCGAACCCACATCCTCAGGGATCCTAGTCAGGTTCATTAATCGCTGAGCCAAGAAGAGAACTCACTGATTTTGCAACAGTCACTGACTCTGCCTCCAGTCCCGTGCTGGGCAGAGCTGAGGACCCAGTGGGGACCAAGGTGGTCCTGGCCTTCCCTTCCAAAGCTTCACAGTCCCACGGGGAAAACAGACCCATATCCAGGTAGTGACGGCCCCCCAGACCTGGGAGGGCTTGGGTGCAGGAGCCTGGCGGGGGGCACTGCCTGCACGTGGGTGTCAGGGAGAACTTTCTGGAGGAGGCAGGATTTGAACCTGGGGCTGCCATAGTCCAGAACCAGAAAGCCCGAGTTCAAATCTCTCACTAGCTGTATGACCTCAGGTGTTGCCTCTCTTATCAACCTACCCATCACAGGTTGCTCGGAGGTGCCCCCGGGTCAGCCTAGCCCGGTGCCCTGCACACAGTAAACAAGCACTTAAGCAACACTAACTACTACTTTCAAAGCAGGCTCCCCGACAGATGAGCGATGACTGGACACCACCCTCCCAAACCATTCCTAACCTCCACTGGTTTAGACCACAGATTTACCCAACCCTGAAAGTAGCAGGGAGGACCCTAGGCCCATTCCAACTCCGTCCACACGGAGACGTGGGGAGGACAAGGCCCAGAGACCTCAGGGAACTGCCTGTGGTCACACAGCATGTGAACTAAGTTTGGGGCCGGGCTTGGATCCTGCACTGCTGCAGGGCTGGGAGCTGGTTCGAGGCAAGGGCCTTAGTGCTGGCCGAGCAGCCATGGGGCCAGAACCCAGGCTCAGTCCCCACCTGTGGAATGTCGAGCTCGGCGAAGTGCTCGTAGCAGCCATCTGAGTTCTCGCCGCTAGTCCAGTCGCCATACACGAGGTCGTGCTGCTCCCAGAAGAGCGCCGACGTGGCATTGAAGTCTGTAAAGTGCTCGTGCTCTGAGATGTACACGTGCAGGTTCTGTTGGGAGGGAAGGGAGGGAGCTGAGGGCTGCCGGACGTCACGCGGCTAATCGCACAGCCAGAGGGCAGAGGAGCCAAAGGCTGCACTGGCATTGCTCAGGCCCCCGGCACGACTCCCGCTGCTCGGTAGAGGCCCGTGTAGGGGCCCAGGTCGCCCCTTCCTACTATCCACCTCCAATGCCGCCACTTCTACCGAGCCCGGCTTCACCGTGGCGCTCTCCCTGACGCTGGAGAACAGGATCCAGAACACGGCTCTCTGTGCTGACCTCAGTGGAAAACAATGTCCTGTCACTCAGGGCCAGGACATGGGCGCTACCAGGTGCCCTGGAGCCCAGACCACGCGGGCACCTACAAGGTCAAATTCTTTGACGAGGAGTCCTGCAGCCTCCCGAGGGAGGCGCAGACAAATACTGAGGACACTACCATCGTCCCACCTCTGTTCGGTCAGCGTGGACCATCGGGGCACTTGGCGTGGGCCCCGCGTCTCCACCGAGGTACCGGCTTTGCAGCCATTGGCCTAGTGACCGATTACCTGGCTTTCAGCAGGGAGTGGTGCGCCAGCTCTCCCGCTTCTTTCAATAAACAGTTACCAGCCACACCGGGGTGTGAAGAGCCAGGAAGACACTAATATGAATGATCGGAGAGGTAGTGGAGAGAAGAGTAGAATAAAATTGGCAAAATAAATTTTCGTTGTCCAGAGAGTTCCCGTCGTGGCTCAACGGTAACGATCCCAGCTAATATCCATGAGGATGCAGGTTTGATCCCTGGCCTCACTCAGTGGGTTAAGGATTGGTGTTGCCGTGAGCTGTGGTGTGGGCTGCAGTCGTGGCTCGGATCTCACGTTGCTGTGACTGTGGCGTAGATGGCCGGCAGGTGCAGCTCCGATTCGACCCCCAGCCTGGGAACTTCCATATGCCATAAAACAAGGAGAAAAAAAGAACAGCCAGTCTGCCAATTAGAACTTGGGGTAGGAAGGAAGGATCTGGAGCTCCGTGAATCAGCTTCTCTCAGCCTCTCATGGGCTCCTTGGCCAGGGCCGTAGGCTTACAGGCAAAACACAAAGTCGGGATGTGCAGGAGTGGAGTTCCCTGGTGGCACGGAGGTTGAGGATCCAGTGTTGTCACTGCATGGTGTGGGTTGGATCCCTGGCAAGGAATTCTGCGTGCTGCAGGTGGGCACCACTGCGCCCAAAAACAAAGGTTTGTTTGGGTGCAGGAGTGTCGGCTGGTTCCTGAGAACCCAGGGGAGCTGGGGGAGCCGGCCTCAGAACTGCCGCCTTTCTCAGGTCCCCGGGGCCACCTCTGTCCGGAGCCCTGAAGGCTCATTGATGAAGAAGAGCTGAGTGGTGATCAGCCTGCCGGCCAGAATTCCATGAAACCAGGAATCCCAGAGCTGCAGAGAACCGCAAAGGTGGGAGAGGCTGAGCTCACTGGGGTGTGAACACCTGTTGCGGGGACTCCCAGCCCGGGTGCCACCTGCCTGCAGGGGCGAGGGCGCGCTTCTCCCACCTCCTTCGCCCTTCCGGCCCCTCGCGCTCTCCCTCCAACTCCTCTTCTCACCCCCACCCCACACACCTCCCGTTGCGAGTGTTGAAGCCTGAACATCCTTTTGAAATACAACTTGTAAGGACTCTGTTGAGATAGTTTTTAAACGACGGAGTGACACCTCTGATGGCCCTCTTCCCCCAGAGGGAACCCCGCCATGAGACCAAAGAACTGACCTGCTGCTTTTGCGTGTCACTTGAGTCACTCCAGCTTCATGGGTGAAGATAACCCCAGAGTTTCTCAACCCTGGACCCATTACAGACCGGACAGCGAGCAGTCTGTCCCGACTGCCCAAGTCACCCCCCACCCCCTCCCCCACCTCCTGGGCTTGGCCCCCCAGCCGGTGGTTACCATTAAAGTGTCTTTGGGGAACAGGTTGCGGCTGGCGACGCGTGGGGCTCCTCCGGGGCCCGCCTGGTCCTGAGGGGCTGGCCCTCTGCGGAACCAGCTGCTGATGGCCCAGATGATGAAGATCCTGCGGAGGCAAGCAGGGCAGGTGCTGGGTCTCCAGGCCTCTCCAACCCGAAGCTGCCTGACCTCCTGCTGGGGCCTGCCAGGTGCTGACCAAGGTGGGAGTGTCCCTGAGTAGGCAGCTGCGGGGCTATGGAGAAGACGCCCCAAAGGCCACGTCTGGGGAGAGACCTTGGATACCCCTGTGGGCAGTGTGGGCACCTGGCATGCCCTGGTCTCCACACGGACTGCTCTCCAGAGGCGGGTGGCCACAGGGCGGCTGGGACTTGGAGCCTTGAAACTCCAGAAGCAGGAAACCTAGAGCCCCCGTCCCACAGAGTCCCAAAGTGAGAGAACCCTAGGATCTGGAGTCCCAGCATTTTAGAGGCATAGACCTTAGAGAGAACAACATTTTAGAACTTCAAATTGGAGTTGTCACTGCTGTGGCGAGAATTTGATCCCTGATCCGAGAACTTCTACATGCCACAGGCATGGCCAAAAAACATAAAAATAAAAAACAAATAAATAGGAGTTGGGAGTTCCTGCCATGGCTCAGCAGTCACGAACCTGACTAGTGTCCATGAGGATGTGGGTTCGATCCCTGGCCCCGCTCAGTGGGTTAAGGATCTGGCATTGCCATGAGCTGCAGTTTAGGTCACAGACTCAGCTTGGACCCTGAGTGGCTGTGGCTGTGGCATGGGCCTGTAGCTGCAGCTCTGGTTCAACCCTCAGCCTTAGAACTTCCATATGCTGCGGGAATGATCCTAAAAAGACCAAAAAAAAAAAAAAAAAAAAAAAAGAGAGAGTTCTCTTGTGGCACAGCAAGTTGGGGATCCAGTGTTCTCACTGCTGTGGCTCAGGATGCTGCTGTGGCATGGGTTTGCTCCCTGGCCTGGGAACTTTCACATGATGCAAGTGTGGCCAAAAAACTTTTTAAAAATTAATATAGTAAGAATATACCAACACTGGCTTTATATATATAATTATATCGATAATTTATATTCTACATATATTTTCTCATATCTAAACATACATACATGATATATGTAAACATACATCTTTTTTTCTTTTCTGGCTGACCTGGGGCATACGGAGTTCCCGGGCCAGGGATTAGATCCCCAGGGATCAGATCCGAGGTACAGTTTCCACCTACGCCACAGCTGTGGCAACACTAGACCCTTTAACCCACTGCACTGGGCCAGGGATCGAACCTGTGTCCTGGCGCTGCAGAGACGCCACTCATCCAGTTGTGCCACAGCAGGAGCGCCTTAAATATGTTTTAATGAACAAAATAAAAGCCCCACAATAAAACTGTACCAGATTGCTAGCTGTTTCCCAATACTCATTTTCCCCTTCCAGCTCAGAAAGAAAATTCCTAAATTTTAACTGGACCCCTTGGCTAACTGGAATAAAGACTACAATTCCAGGGAGTTCCTGCTGTGGCACAGTGGAAACAAATCCGAGTAGCATCCATGAGGATGTGGGTTCAATCCCTGGCCTCGCTCAGTGGGTTAAGGATCCAGCATTGCCATGAGCTGTGGTGTAGGTCACAGACGCAGCTCGGATCCTGCGTTGCTATGGCTGTGCTGTAGGCTGGCAGCTGTAGCTCTGATTGGACCTCTAGCCTGGGAACCTCCACATACCACAGGTGCAGGCCTAAAAAGCAGAAAAAAAAAAAAAAAAAAGACAATTCCATCCTTGCCTACAGCTCAGTGTGGACACATGGTGACGTCCCAGCCGGTAAACTGCAAAAACAGTGCGTTACGGTGGACTTTTGGGAAATGTCTTAAGGAGAAAGAACATCTCTCCCTTATTTCTTCTTCCTCCCTGGAACATGGACATGATGCCTGGATCCTGAGCAGCCATCTGAGGCCATGAGGGTAAGAGGCAAAACCCAGCAATGGTGGAACAAAGAGCAGGAAGGGCTCGGGGATGCAGAAGACCACAGAATCCTGGTCTGCCCAGGTCCAGATCGGTACATGGGAAACTTCTATAGTGTTAATTCAGGTCTCGCAGATACATGCAGCTCTGTAGTTATTAAAGGAGACAAGTACTTATTGATCACAGGGTAAAAAGCAATACATTTGATTCTTGAACAACAAAGGTTTGAACTGAGCAGGTCCACTTATACATGGATTTTTATTTATTTATTTATTTTTGTCTTTGAGCTACAATACAGCTCACAGCACGCTGGAATCTTAACCCACTGAGTGAGGCCAGGGATTGAAACTGCGTCCTCATGGATGCTAGTCAGGTTCCTTAACTACTGAGCCATGACAGGAACTCCTGGATTTTTTTTTCAAGAGTAAATACTACCATACTACACGATCCGTGCTTAGTTGAATCCATGGATATTGAACCACAGATATGGAGGAATCGCCAGTACAGAGGGTCAGCACCCCTGATCCCCACACTGTTCGAGGGTCAAGTGTCCAGTAGAGAAGTTAAGTGCTTGGCCTCTAAGCTGCAATATCTGGATTTGAAGCCCAGCTCTGCCACTTCCCAACATGTGACCTCTGGCAAGACTCTTCACCTCTGGGCCTCCATTTCCTCAACAATTGAAACAGGGATAAACTACCTATCCTGTAGGGTTGTGTACAGGCATTAAATGCACTGACACACAGAGACAGACAGACAGACAGACAGACAGACAGACACACACACACACACACACACACACACACACACACACACACACAAATCTAGAACGGAGCCTGGATCCAGCACTGCTACAGCTGAAGCATAGGTTGCAACTGTGGCTCAGATCGGATCCCAGGGCCAGGAACTCCATGGCGCGGCCCAAAAAGGAAAAAAAAAAGGATGGAGCCCAGTACACACTTAGCAACTGCTTTAGAAGTATTAACTATCATTGTTCTTTCGTTTTTGGCCCCACCTGCAACATACAGAAGTTCATGGGCTAGGGATCAAACCCCAGCTGCTGTGAGGAGCCAGGGATCAAACCCAAGTGCCCCAGACACAACGCCCAATCCCTAACACACTGTGCCCCAGTGAGAACTCCCTGTATTGTTATTCATCATAGGAAAGAGGCATAGAGAAAACTCTGAAATTGAAAAATACTACAAGGGGATTCTAGTGTGTGGGGGGGGTGACTCCCTGCTGAGCCCCGAACCATACCAAGGGCAGGATCAGGCACAGGGACTTGCCTCTGCCTGTAGAAGCCATGAAGCCCTAGGCTCCGGGGTCTCAGGGGCCATGGCCCAGCTGAGCATCTGCTGCCTCCCCGAGAGGTGCCTGACGGACACAGCTGGGAGGGTCTGGAACTGGCGATCTCTGGGGACCCCTCCACTTCCAAGAGGCCATCTTAGGAAACACGCCAAGAGAAAGGGTAGGAGCAAGGATACACAGACAGCTGTGCCCTGGCTTAGCACATGGCCTGCAGGTGGCCCACTCACTCTGGGCCTCTGGGACCCCAAGTGCTGGGTGAGGCAGACTGGCCGACTTCTCAGAGGATTCCAGATGCCCAGTCTGCTGAAGACCATCTGTGTGTGCCCACATACTCACATTCACACGACCCTCAGAGGGGCCACGGATGCCGCCCTGCATCCCTGAATCCCAGGTCAGGAGGCCCTGCCCTAGGAGCTGGGCCAAAGGGGGCTGGCCCTCACCTAATGCTTTTCAACTTACTGGAGTAAGAGCCAAAAAAAGACTTGAAATCCTCCCTCCCACCCCGAACAGGCATGCTACAGTCACAGAAAAATATTAAATACATGAAAAGACTTAGGGAAATCCTCCCTCCCACTCCATCCATTTAATCTGCCTAGTTCCTACCCCGCCCCCACTCCAGGTAACCACTGGGAGAGCCTGAGAATGAGCTGAAACCCACGGACTCTACCCTCAACCCCCCAAAAAGGCCATTCTCACGCACTCTGCTTGATGCTGCAGAGAGTTCACAGGCCTCGGAAAACAAACCCCGAATCCCACTTGAGAACTGCAGACGAGACGGTCTCCGAGCACCCCGCTGGCCTGATCGTTGGTGCTGCCTGGTTCTAAGGAAGGAAATTAGCCTACGCTGTGGCTGATGAAAACCGTCTCTCTAAGGGAAGCTCCCTTAAGTACTGATGTGGAAAGATTCCCGAGATACGCTGTGAATGAGAAAAATCAAGGTGCGGACTGTGTAAAAGAGGCTGCCTCTCAGGTGAAAGGGAAGGGAAAGATCCCGACCATCTAGTTCACAGCCGCTTGAGGCACGAGAGGAAGAAAGTGAGACACAGGAACCGTCTAAGTCCTTGATGCCCATGGGGGGCGGGGAGGGAATGGCCCGGGGAAGAGCAGGGAGGGGCACAAGGATGAAGAAACTCGGGGTGCACGTCAGGAATGACGCCCAAGTGTCCCAGCTCAACAGTGGGGAGTTTCTCTGGGGCCTGTGGACACTCCTGGGGGACTCCAGGGAGGAGGTTCTGTGGCCCCCCAGAATGTGACTGCGGCAGGGATGGTGGGCTGCCTGGGCTGTTTCGTTCAACCCTGAGCCTGTGCCAGTGCCCGCACCCCCGCCACAGACACGGATCCTCGTGGAATCCTTTCGATGACCTGTGAGCTAACTGCCAGGACTCCTCTGAAGTGGAAACTCAGGCACGAGGGGGTGATCACCTGACTGGGTGCCACGGCTCAGAGGTGGGGGGGCTGAGGTGTCACAGCAGGCCTGTGCTTACACGCTGGGGGATGCTACCTGCCCCCCAAAGCTCGGCAGCTGATCCCCTACCTGGACGAGCAAGCTGTCCCCGGCTCCTCTGGCTACAACAGCTCTGTCTGCGAGCATCCTCCAGGAAGCCCACCTAGGGTGGCCTGGGCGTGTGTTTACAGGATGGCCGCCGACACGCCGCCTCTTCATTACTGCCGCCTTCATACTGTTCAGTACTGTTTGAACTGTTTTCTTTTGTGGGTTTTTTTGTTTTTGTCTTTTTAGGGCCGCACCTGAGGCATATGGAGGTTCCCAGGCTAGGGGTCCGGCCTAAGCTGGAGCCACAGCAACGTGGGATCCGAGCCGCATCTGTGACCTACACCACAGCTCATGGCAATGCCGGATCCCTAACTAATTGAGCAAGGCCAGGGATCAAACCCATGTCCTCATGGATGCTAGTCGGGTTCGCTAACCACTGAGCCCCGACAGAACTCCTGAACTGTTTTCTTTTGTACGATAAGCACACGCCACCTATGAATCTACAGGAAAATCCAAGAACACAGGACAGAAGGGATGAGTAGTTGCCTCCCCCAAAGCGCAGTAACAGGACCCCTGCTTTTCAGCAGGGGCTCAGTTTCCCAGAATAAAGACAATTTCCAGGCTCCTGTGCATCTGGCCATGGCTGGGTCCACGGGGCCTCGCCAAGGAGATGACCGTTTCAAACAACTCTGCTGTGTATTTCCTTACGCCGGATAAAGGGAGGGAGGGGCTGCCTAACCGCATGGCCTGCTCTCTTGACCATTTTGCTCAAGCATCTCTCCAGAGAGGAAATGGCCATTGTGCAGATAGGTAAGCAAAGTCCTAGAGCAGAGAAGGGGGCTGTCATCAGGTCTAGACAGGCAGAGGCAGAAGCCAGTCCCAGGTACATGCCCCTACGCCCACCTGGCAGATCCCCCGGGCCTTAGTCAGCGGCCGGGCTTAAGAGGTGATGGAGGCTACGTGAGGTCAGAACTTAGGGTGGGCCCTGATGCAACACGACTGCTGTTCACACAGGAGAAGGAGATGAGGACACAGACACACACAAAGGAAAGACCACATGGCCACACAGGAAGCCGGCCATCCACGGGCCAGGGAGAGAGGCCCCAGAGGACACCCGGCAGGCTGACACCTCGGTCCCAGACTCCCAGCCTCAGAGTCATGGCGGAATGAAAAGGCCTCCTCCCTTCACAGCCATGATGGCCATCCTCAGAGATGCTGTGCTTTCCTCTCTATGCGTTTCTTATTTTGAATCTTTTTCGATGAACAAAACCAAAGCCGAATCTGCTCACCTGAACAGCACGCCTTTGATGACCTGCCAGGCGTTGGGTGCTGGCTGGGGGGGGGGGTTCTGGGGCTGGGTCTCTGCCGGCGGGTCCCTCCCGATGCTGCCATTGCTGGTCACCTGCAGGGACAGAAGCCAGGGTGAGGAGGGAGGATGGAACCTAAGGACCGAGGCCATCACTGGCACCAGCGCGTGCCAGGACCCACCAAGGGCTGAGCACAGAGGGGGCGCCCGGCCCTGCCCGGGGGTCAGGGAGAGACCCTGGAGGAGGGGACGTCGGAGCTGAGATCTCAGTCACAGCAGCTTGGTGCACAGGAGGCAATGAGGGAAGCAGCAGGTGCCAGAGCAAAGGTCAGGAACACAGTCTAACTCCAAGGAAGGATCAGTGCTCCGTGGGGCCAGAGCCCAGGACGCAAGGAGGTGGCTACTGGAGACAATGCAGAAGGGGTCACACAGCAGCTGTCCAATTTTGCGAGGCTTGGATTTATCTGAAAGATCCTTCCCTGGGCAAATAGTTCTTGAGGCCCCCTGTGGGGGGGCCATCCCTCCAGGGGCACTGGATCCAGCCGTCAAAACAGACATAGAAAAACACAACCAAAGTGTGTTAAGGATCCAGCATTGCCCTGAGCTGTGGTGCAGGTCACAGACGAGGCTCGAATCCCACGTGGCTGTGGCTGTGGCATAGGCCGGCAGCTGCAACTCCAATTCGACCCCTAGGCCAGGAACTTCCGTGTGCTGCAGGTGCGGCCCTAAAAGAGAAAAACACAACCAGAGCATGAGGAGCCACCCGGAGGTGTGTGAGATGTACACACAGCACAGGCTGCCCTGGGAGGCCAGATGTGTGAACATCTCCATTTGGCGGCCAGTGGCTCAGGAAGCCAAAGCCCCTTGTCCAGGTCACTCAGGAAGGACGATGGTGGCAGGACGACAGGAGCTGGGGGTGGGGTGTGGGCAGTCCAGGGCGTCAAGGAGAACCACCCAAAGAAAAAATCTTCACTCAGAAGCAGCAGCTCGGAAGCAGAGAATGTCTCAGTGTCAGGCTGGAAGGGCCCGAGGTGGGGAAATTCCCTCTGCCCCTCTCTGTGCACCTGCTGACTCCCTCGTCCTGCCCTCTTCCCTCCTACCAGCTGTCCCCTCACCCCTCAGCTCTTAAGAGGCAGGACCAGGATGGCCAGGAGCGCTGGTGAGTGGGAGCCCAGCCCAGCAGGGGGTGAGCAAGGAGCAGGGGCTCCATAAGCACCTGGGGAATCAACAAGTGCTCCCCGAACACCCAGGGCACCCAAACCCACCCGTTCCTGGGCCTCCTCAGCCCCCCACTGCCACCTCAGGCCCATGCCTCTGCAATGTCTTCTTCCGTTGGCTCCAGGTGCCCCGAGAGGAGGGACAGAGGCCTCCACAGCCAGATGCGGCTGCCACAAAGCTGAGGCCGGCATTTGTTAAACATGTCACTTCCATCTCCTTTACCAGGGAGAGCTCTTTCCTTTTGCCTCCCAGAGCGCAGGACAGCACTGTGATAAAGGGGGGCTCTGGGGCCCAACAGACTTAGGCGGTGGGATCTTGGGTGGGTCACGTCCCCCCTGACCCAAGGGCCGGCCTGTGATGAGGCCCATACATTTAGATTTCTTTCATATGTCAAAAAAAAAGTCTTTCCTGAGCACCTACTGTGCACCAGGCCCAGTGTGGGGCGGTGGGCTCAGTGCTGGCCACGCAGCTCTGTGCCTTGTCCTCCCAGAGCTCAGGGTCTACAGGGAAACATGGGGCAGAACAGTAAACAGGATAATTAACAATGGTAAACGAGGGAATTTCTGTTGTGGCTCAGTGGGTTAAGAACCTAACTAGTATCCATGAGTATGCAGGTTCAATCCCGGGCTTCATTCAGTTGGTTAAAGATCCCATGTTGCCACAAACTATGGCATAGATCGCGGATGGGGCTTGGATCCTGTGTTGCTGGGGCTGTGGTGTAGGCCGGCAGCTGCAGCTCTGATTCGACCCCTAGCCCAGACACTTTCATATGCGGCAGGTACGGCCCTAAGAAGACGCAAAAAAAAAAAAAGGTAAATGAAAAAGTGGCAGTCAGCTGGGGTGACAGCAAGGGGAACCCACTTGGGTCAAGTGGTCAGGGAGGCCTCCCGAGGCGCCACCTTTGACGCTCCAGTGAAGGGTGTTCGAGGGAAAGAAATGGTGTGGGCAAGGGGCCGGTGCGGTCCAGTAGGCACCGGGCCCCCTCGTTTAGGGCTGGCCTCGCTCCTGGGGGCACTGGAGGCACCAAGCAAGGGTTTCCAGCAGGTCTAAGCTGATTCTGGCTCAGGAAAAGGAAGCCTGAAGCCAGGATTTGAACCCACGTCTGGCAGACTCCCAAGTCTGTTCTCTTACGCACAGTGGTGGGCAAGCTGGCTGCAAACCCTCCCAGGGGAATACAAAGGTAAACCACCGTTAGGTGCTACTTCACTAGCATGGCCACAATCAAAAAGAAGGATGTGGGAGTTCCCGTCGTGGCGCAGTGGTTAACGAATCCGACTAGGAACCATGGGGTTGCGGGTTCGGTCCCTGCCCTTGCTCAGTGGGTTAACGATCCGGCGTTGCCGTGAGCTGTGGTGTAGGTTGCAGATGTGGCTCAGATCCCGCGTTGCGGTGGCTCTGGCGTAGGCCGGGGGCTATAGCTCCAATTCGACCCCTAGCCTGGGAACCTCCATATGCTGCGGGAGCGGCCCAAAGAAATAGCAAAGAGACAAAAAAAAAAAAAAAAGAAGGGTGTGAGTTCCCACTGTGGTGCACTGGATTAAGAATCCGAATGCAGCAGCTCAGGTAGCTGCAGAAGCATGGGTTCAATCCCAGGCTCAGGGCAGCGGATTTTAAGGATCCAGCGTTGCTGCAGCTGCAGCTCAGAATCAATCCCTGGCCCAGGAGCTTCCACATGCAGCAGGTGCAGCAGAGGTGAGGGGAGACAAAGTCACCAGTGCTGGCCAGGATGTGGAGAAATCGAAGCAGTTCTACACTGCTGGTGGCAGAAAGGGAACTGCTGGTTTGAAAAATATGGCAGATACTTAAAAAGTGAAACATGCCCCCACCATCCAAACCAGCAGCCCCACTCCAAGGTCTGTACCCAAGAGAAATGAGAACCCGCGTCGAACATCATACAAGCTTATATGCAAATGGCCGTAGCAGTATTATTCGTAAAGCCAGCAACAACCCCGAAGTCTTTCAGTGAATGGCTTGTGCTGTATGGGTGCAATGGAATACTACTTAGCAACAAAAAGGAACGCTGCTGGGGGCAGAGTCACTGTAAAAAGAAGCAAGGGAAGTATTGAGGGAACAGAGGTGTTCTGGGTTTGGTTGCACTGCACAACTGCATAAATGTACTCAATACCCCTGACCTCTACGCTGCCAGCAGGTGAATGTGGCTAAATTACCCCTCAATAAAAAGGTAACTCTCTCTGTGGCTTCCACTGCCCTCGGAGTAAAGGCAAAGTTGTTTCCATGGCCGCCAGGGCCTGGCATGAGCTGGCCCCCTCCCCTCAGTCACCAGCTCCAGCCTCCTCACTGCTCCTGCATCACACCAGGCACCGCCCACCTCAGGGCCTTTGCACTGACTGTTCTCTTTACCTGAAAGCCCCCACCCCCCACCCCAAGCGTCTATGTGACTCCTCCTCCCTCATCTCCTTCAGGTCACCTCCCCAGAGGGCCCTCCTTGATCACCCTATTTAAACTGCGACCCTCCTGCCCATGGCTGGGAGTTCCTACACTCCTCCCGAGCTTTGGTTCTGTCCAAGGCACTTACCACCATCTGTCCCACCATATATCTTTCTTATTTACCTTGTTCACTGTCCCGTCCCCTACCCCACACCATCCCCCAACCTCCAGCCCTCAGCAAATACCTGAGCTCCCGGAGGGCAGGGCCTGTCTTGTTCATTTGTATCCCAGCATGGGCATGAGCCCAGCATGTAGTGGGGACTTCCTACGCATTAGGCGAAGGATGGTTATCAGAGCTGGGGGCCCTGTGTCTGAGCCCCTGGCTGGAGGAGCAGGCTGACTGGGGCAGGAGATTGCGGAGGGCCCGCCCGTGGGCAGGGGAGGGTGGTGGCGGTGGCTGAGGACACAGCAGTGACTAAGACATGGTTCCTGCTCTTCGACCCGCATGCCCGATTTCACACACAATTCTCAGCAACACCCACTACAGGGCCCAGGAAGCCGCTGAGACCATGAGGCTGGGCCAGGGGCCGGGAGGGAGTCAGGCATTCTCCTGGACTGCTGGACCCACCAGGGAATCCCGCCCCGGCCCAGCCTCTGCCTCTGAACCCACCCACTCCACAGATGACAAGTGCCTGCTCTGTGCCTGGTCCTGAGCTGGGCGGTGCCAGGGGCACAGTGGTGACCAAGACAGTTCCGGCTCTGCCCTCCAGGGGCTCCCGGCCCACTGGAAGAGACAAGACAGTGACAGGCCAGAGTGGGCAGGGCTGGGACAGGGGAGCCCTCTGAGAGGGTGACAGGCTTCCTAGGGAAGAGAACACCTGAGGCGTACACGACTAGTAAGGATCAGCCAGGTAAAGAGGGGAGAAGCCTGTGCAAAGGCTATGAGGCAGGACACAGCCAACAAGGCAACCTCCTGGAAATAAAAGAGCCTCACAGCAGCTGATGCTCCTTTTGCCCAGTGTCTCAAGCTGGAACAATTTTTTGGCCCCCAGGGGACATTTAGCAATGTCTGGAGGCATGTTTTTCCATCTTTTTAGGGCCACATTTGTGACATATGGCAGTTCCCAGGCTAGGGTCTAACTAGAGCTGGAGCTGCCGGCCTTTGCCACAGCCACAGCAATGCCAGATCCGAGACGCGTCTGCGACCTACACCACAGCTCATGGCAATGCCAGGGATTGAACCTGAGTCCTCACGGAAACTAATCAGGTTCGTTACCGCTGAGCCACGAGAGGAACTCCCTGGAGGCATTTGTGATTGTCACTACTGGGGATGGATGTGTGTCCTACTGGCATCTAGTGGGTAGAGGCCAGGGGTGCTGGCTAACATCCTCCAATGGACAGGACTGCCCCCTACAACGAAGAATTATCCAACCCCAAATGTCAACAGTGCTGATGCTGAGAAATCCTAGTCTAAAGCAAAAAGGCAGATCATGCAAAGCCTTGATCTGCCAAAGAATTCATACTTAATCCTGAAAGCAAAGGCGTTAAGTCTTGAAAGACGATACGGAGAAATGGGACAGGAGGAGATCTGGGGGCCAAGGGGGTGTCTCTGTAAACTCAGGGCATCAGGGCACCCTGAGACCTAGTCTCTCTGACCACCTCCCACCCAGTAATCAACAGACACTCAAGAGGAAGAAAGACCTTCTTTTAGTGAGACTGGAAGGCCCCTGAAGTTAGGGGCTGAGTCTTCACTCTAGCCCTCACTCAACAAACACTTCCTAAGGGTGCCCCAAGGACCAGGCCCTGGATGAGGATGCTGAAAAGATCCAGACCAGGAATGGTGGCTCTGCCACACAATTCTCACCCCAGTGTCTTCCCCAGGTGACATTATTTGCCCCTCCTCTGGGCTCCTGCAGTCCCTGATAAAGACTTTGTGCCATCACCCTTGTCAGTCAGGACTATCATTCTTTGTTTACACGCTAGTCCCTTCCTCAGTAGAGTGAGAGAGAAAACACCAAAGGGCTGGCCCTCCTGTCCAACCCCTCCATGTACCCCTGGAGAACTGAAGGTCCAAAGGGGAAAAGGTACTTGCCCAAGGTCACATAGAGTCAGCTTCGTTCCCCCCACCCAACCTGCACTCCTCTCCCCCAGCTGCCTCCCACGTGTCAGTGACATCCTAGTGGGTGGGTCGGCAGCACCTGGCTGTCACTCCATTGATTCCCTAAATGGCTGAAGGATGGCTGCCTGAACTAGTATGTTCTGCAGCCTCAGTTTAGTTTAAGTGGCAATGGGTCAGAAGCCATCAGCACCAGGACTAAGTCCCCCATAGGGCTAATTTATGCTGCAAATACACCTAGCTCAGCCCCCACTACCCTGTTTCAGCAATGTCTGGTAAGTTCTAAAGGAAACGGCCCCCAAATCTAACCTGGGTGACCTTCTGCAAGCACCTTCCTTACTCTGCTCTTTAGACTCCTGTCTGTAAAATGGGTCTGTTCAGCGCGTGCCCTTAACCCATGACGGTCACCTAACTTCCCCAGACTTAGAAAACTCCCAAGTAATCAATCATTGCCCATACCTCGGGCACCGAGAAAAAGACCCCGTGAACGCCAGCCCACTGTGAGAACGGTCTTGGAGCCCAGGATCGCGGAGTCAGGAGAGAACCCAAGGCGCCTGGGTACAAGTCTGCGCCCCTCCGCGCCACTGTCTCTTTGGCTCGAGCAACGAGCCGGGTGGTAGCCCGGCGCGAGCGTGCAGGGGACCCGGCGCGCAACAGGGCCCCGGTCCCCGCACTGTCCGGCCTCCCGGATCGCCCGGCCCCGCCTGGGCCCTGTATTCAAGGTCCCTCTGGGCAAGGAGCCCCCAATGCACGGGATTCCGTGAATAGAGGCAGGACACGCCCCGTGGGAGGCCCCCCGAGTGGGGAAGAACCCCTCAGGCCCCTCTCGGCCTCCGTACCTGACCGGAGCCGCCTCCCCCGGCCGCCACTACGGCGCTGCCGGCCCCGTCCGCCTCCTGCGCCGCCGCCATCTTCCCGCTCCGGGTCCCCGCCCCCGCCGTCAGCCCCGCCCCATCCCCGACGGCGCCAGCGCGATCGCGCGAGATTTCACGCTTTGCCCGACCTGCCGGCCACCGTATCCGGCAAGAGCGCTTCAGCCACCCCTCTCAGAAGCCGCTTCCGGTTACGGAAGGGCGAACCAGGCCACCGTAACACCCCCTCCTTCCCGTTGCAACCTGAGTATTTTCACCTGGTGGGCACTGCGTGCCCCGAGCGCCCCAGACTTCTTTGGCCAATATGTGTGCTTCCCACAGCTTCCATTCTTTCTGTCCTCTCCCCCCAACAACCCCGCCTCTTCCAGTTAATATCATCCTCGCCGATTCTTGAGCACTTTCCTTTCCAAGTTTCTTGGGCTTTCCCGGCCACCGTAACCCTTCAAGGTGCTCTGCTTGAATCACGCCCCTGCTGCGTTAAAGGAACTTTACTGGCCTCCTTACCGAAGACTCGGAGGGCAGAGGCTTTGGTCAGTGACCTCGCTTCCTTTTTTTTTTTTTTTTTTTTTTTTTCTTTTAGGGCCGCATCCGGGCATATGGAGGTTCCCAGGCTAGGGGTCAAATCGGAGCTACAGCCGCCGGCCTACACCACAGCCACAGCAACACCAGATCCGAGCCGCGTCTGTGATCCACACCATAGCTCACGGCCACACCGGATCCCGGACCTACTAAGCGAGGCCAGCGATCGAACCGCAACCTCATGGATACTAGTCAGATTCGTTTCCGCTGAGCCACAACGGGAACTCCTGGCCTCTCTTCTCAACACTGCCTTTTCCTGTGTTAAGTCTCTCTAGGTTATAATCCTGTGCATTGAGTTACTATTTCAGCGTTCTCACGTCACCACACTTCCAAATTGGACCCTGTCAGCGCTTCCCTAAGTCTTCGGGAGGCCTGGCTTAATGCGCACGCGCGTTCCTTTGCGGTCTTTGCTTTCTAGCAAATCTCGCAGCTGTGGACTCGCAGTTTCCAGCGTTCTGAGAACTTCATGTCTTTTCTTTAGCTATTTTCCTACAGCCCCAGGCCCGAACACGTGTTGAGACCCTTGGCCCAAGGAGGAGTTATAGAGGCCCAGAGAGGACGGAAGACTCAGCGGTTTTTAAAACTTCACCAGTGAATTGGGTGGAAGTCGGACCTGGGTTCAAACTTTGGTTGTGCTACTGCCCGGCTAAATGATCCTTGACAAATAACCTATCTCTTTGGGCCTCATTTTCTTCCTCTTTTACAAACTGGGCATTATAATCATACCCCCTCTTCCTTCACCCCTTTGCTCCGTGGGGTTATTGGAAAGACTCAGATTAAGAATGTAAAGCACCTGGCCGCTTAGTAAATAATATCACACGCCGTTAACTACGTATTACCTGGAAAGGAGACCAGATTTAGCACTGAAATGTTCTAGTTATTTATTTTTCATTTTACTAGATAGATATAAATACATAAACTGTAGATACACCCTCCTCGACTTTCCTCAAGGTCTCAACTCAATAGTATTGTCCCTCCTCGAGGAGTGCCCTCACAGCCCCAGACTGGGTGTGGCCTCGCCTCCCAGTCCTCCCAGATCCCTGGACTGCCCGCTCCGCCCCTGCCCACTTTGCTTCATCCCTGACAGCGGCAGGTGTGTCTTGGAACTTCTCTTACAGATAACAATGGTAGTGGTAACAATTCTGTGAAGTTGTAGGGCCGGTCTTCAAGTCTAAAGGTGAAACAAGGAGTTCCCTGGTGGCCAAGTAAGTTAAGGATCCTGCACTGTCACTGCAGGGACTCAGGTCACTGCTGTGGTGCAGCTTTGATCCCTGGTCCGGGAACTTCTGCATGCTGCTGGTGTAGCTAAATAAATAAATTGAATAAAGGTGAGGTCCCGTCATGGTGCAGCAGAAATGAATCCGACTAGGAACCATGAGGTCTTGGGTTCGATCCTTGGCCTCTCTCAGCGGGTTTAGGATCTGGCGTTGCCGTGAGCTGTGGTGTAGGTTACAGACATGGCTTAGATCTGGCGTTGCTGTGGCTGTGGTGCAGGCCGGCAGCTGTAGCTCTGATGAGACCCCTAGCCTGGGAACCTCCATATGCCATGGGTGTGGCCCTAGAAAAGACAAAAGACTAAATAAATAAATGTGAAATGAGCATACTGATTAAATCCCGCAGAAGGCAGGCAGATTTGAGATTTTGTGGGACTCTTTCTTAAAGGTACAGAATTATATGTACAAATTTATTTATTTTTTTCTTTTTAGGGCCACATCCATGGCATATGGAAATTCCCAGGCTAGAGATCTGTCTAATCGCAGCTGTAGCTGCCACCCTGCACCACAGCCACAGCAACTTGGGATCCGAGCTGCGTCTGCAACCTACATCACAGCAGCACTGGATCATTAACCCACTGAGCGAGGCCAGGGATCGAACCCACAACCTCATGGTTCCTCATCGGATTTGTTTCCACTACGCCATGATGGGAACTCCTATTCTCCCTTTTTTTTTTTTTTTTTTTTTTTTTGGTCTTTTTGCCATTTCTAGGGCCGCTCCCTCGGCATATGGAGGTTCCCAGGCCAGGGGTCTAATCAGAGCTGTAGCTGCTGGCCTACACCAGAGCCACAGCAACTCGGGATCCAAGCTGCATCTGTAACCTACACCACAGCTTGCGGCAACGCCGGATCCTTAACCCACTGAGCAAGGCCAGGGACCGAACCCGCAACCTCATGGTTCCTCGTCGGATTCGTTAACCACTGCGCCACGACAAGAACTCCCTATTCTCCCATTTCTAACAGAGCATCACAGGCCAGACCCGCTCTGCACTCCACTAGGGGACGCCCAACACCCAGAAGCTGTGATTTCAGGTTCTAAAGGAATAGAGGGCTGGGGAACCGGAATTTCTGGGTCCTGAGGAGAATGGGTTGGGGGTCCTCAGTTCTGGGGGAGGAGGAGTCTGGGGGCCTGGACTCCTGGGGTCCTGAAGGGAGTGGGACTGGGGTGGAGGCTGAGAACGGAAGGAGGAGTCTGGGAAGGGCACCAGGATTGGTTGGAAGCAGAACAGTCCTGGGCAGTGGTTTGGTTTGGCTTGAGTCTGTGGGAAACAAGTGGACAGAGCAGGAATTGTTTCTCCAGGGTGTCCCCCCACCCCTTCCCGTCACCCCCTGAGCTTGGCAGCCTCAGCTCTTCCCAGGCCCTGGGGACTTGGGGGCATTTCCCACAACCCCTCCCTAAGACCTCTGTTTGCTGCTAGACTCACAGCTGCCCAGGCTCCGGACTGGGAAAAGTGCCCCAGGGGTGCCGAGAAGATTGGCCGGAAGTTCATGCCAAGTGGATGAGGAGAACGCAGGCCCCACATCCTCAGAAGGCAATAGCCCCACGCAGGGGATGTGGGGCCCAGGACCACCCTCTGCTCCCTCCAGATGCAAGAATCCAGACCTTCAGCCCCTCTATCCAGGGGCCCCAGCACTGTCCTCTCTCAGGCTGCAGAGAGTCCTCTGCTCGTGTTTGTACACCCTGTGCTTTTGGCCTGGACGTCCCCACTGCCCAGTCACCCTCTCCCATCCGCTCGGACCTGGGGACCAAGGGAGTGCTCCCCTCCCCTGCCCTCCTTTCCATTGCCAACAGCCCTGACCACCCTCCGTGGTGATGCATCCTCGGTCTAGCCAGGTCCTCCCTGCCCCTGAACCTACGACCTACCCAAGGTGGCCACACCCGGGCCTTGAACGCCTCACTTCCTCACCTTTTCTTCGTTGTTGTCTGAAGGTATCTTCTCATTGGTCGTCTGGCTCATCCTCTGCTTCCCACCCCTCAGCCTCTCTGTTTGTGGCCTCCAGATGGACCAGAGTAGGAAGGAGCTCAGGAAAACTTTTTACTGTTGCTAATAAGAGAATGGCCAGGAGTTCCCACTGTGGCACAGGGGATCAGCAGCATCTTGGGAGCACTAGGATGCAGGTTCGGTCCTGAGCCCAACACAGTATGTTAAGAATCTAGCATTGCTACAGCTGCAGCTTAGGTCACAGCTGCGGCTCGGATCTGGTCCCTGGCCTGGAAGCTCCATATGCCACTGGGCTGCCAGAAAAGAAAAGAAAAAAAAAAAACAAAAAAAAAACACAAAGCTGTAATCAATAAAACTATATGAGGGAGTTCCCCATTGGCCTAGTTATTAGGGACTTGCAATTGTCACTGCTGTGGCTCAGGTTCCTGTATGCTATGCGTGCAGCTGAAAGAAGACACACACACACACAACTGTGGCATTCCTGCTATGGCACAGTGGGTTAAGAATCCAGCTGCTGCAGCTGCAGCTGGGGTTGCTGCAGAGATGTGGGTTCAAGCCCTGGACTGGCACTGTGAGTTAAAGGATCTGGCAGGGCCATAGCTAGGATTCAATCCCTGGCCAGGGAACTTCCATAGCCATGAGTGTGGCCATAAAAAAATCCAGAAAAACAAAAAGTATGAAACTGGGTCAGGACCCGATCAGTACCTTTTTGAGGCCACATGAATACAAGACTGTCTTTTTCCTGCTGTGTCTCTAGTGCCTGGTTGCATTTCAATAAATACATGTGGGACAAATGTTTGGAACTGGCACAGAGCAGAGCTTTTGCAGTTCTACCCTCTTGGGTCCCAGCCCAACCTGGGTGCTGCCCTCCCGTGCTTGGCAATGACTCGTGGGCACCAATCTCCCCTCCAACACATCACCATTGGGACCCCCCCCCCACTGCAGCAGCATGAGTGTCAGCCTAGGACCTGGGCACTGTCAGAGGCCACTGCCGTTAGCTGTGTCCATTGTCATTTTACCAGTGAGAAAGCCAAGAGCTTAGTGAAAGGCACTTTCTAATTATTGTTGTTCAGATTATTCATGCTGGCATTCCCGTTGTGGCTCAGTGGTAACAAACCCAAGTAGTATCCAGGAGGATTTAAGATTCAATCCCTGGCCTCGCTCAGTGGGTTAAGGATTCAGCGTTGCCGTGAGCCGTGGCGTAGGTGGCAGACATGGCTCAGATCCTGCATTGCTGTTGCTGTGGCTGTGGCCAGCAGCTGTAGTTCCATAGGCTGAGGTGTGGCCCTAAAAAGCAAAAAAAAAAAAAAAAAAACCAAAAAAACCGAAAGGAGTTCCCATCGTGGCGCAGTGGTTAATGAATCCGACTAGAAACCATGAGGTTTCGGGTTCGATCCCTGGCCTTGCTCAGTGGGTTAAGGATCCAGCGTTGTCATGAGCTGTGGTCTAGGTTGCAGACGTGGCTTGGATCCTGAGTTGCTGTGGCTCTGGTGTAGGACGGTGGCTACAGCTCCGATTGGACCCCTAGCCTGGGAACCTCCATATGCCTCGGGAGCAGCCCTAAAAAAAAGAAAAGATTATTCATTTTTATTAATCACCTCTTTATTCCTGCTGACCAGGTTAGGGCTGTATACATAGAAGCGGTGCTGAATAAATGTTGGCTGGATGGCATGACAGCATCAGCCCCTCTATCTTGGCCCCTGAGGTCTCAGCAAAGCAACCACATTGAAGAGAATGAACTGGGCATTTTTTTTTTATTATTGATAAGAAGTCAGGTCAGAGAGTTGGGAGCAGGATGCTGAGTTGCTAGGAAGTAGGGGGAGTAGATCAGGGGAGCCAAGGGCTCGCCCCTCTCGCACACTTGGGGGTCCAGTTCTTAATGGTCTCCAGTCAGTAGAGAAAGGACCTGATCAGTGAAAATCCCTGCATAGATGGTCACAGCTGCCGTGCTTTTGCTGTACATGTCCCTGCGGAGAAAGGACAGAGGGTCTGAGGGAGGAGGGGCTGGGGGCCTGGATCCTGGGTCCGAGGGAGGAGGGGCTGGAGCCCAGCATTATGTGTCTTGTGGTGGGGGGTGTGGAGAGTGGCTGGAATGCAAACTCCTGGATCCCCGGGAGGGGCAGGGCTGGGATCTCAGAATCCCGGGTTCTTGTGGGACCAGGGGCCAGGAGCTGAGATACCTGTGTCTCAAGAGAGAGTTCAGGTTTGAACCTGGACTCCTGGGCCCGAGGGAGAAGGGGCGGGGCGCTGGGACTCGCGGTGCCTGGGGTAGGGGCGGGAGACAGGAGATACCTGATTTTCTCGTCCACGGTGGGCAGGTAAGTCTTCCTGTACAGGTCCTGGGCAGTGGCCTTGGCTGTATCCCAGTAGCCGTAGAGGGATTCCTGCACCTTGGTGAGCAGGGCCGGGCTGTCGGGCTCATCTTGCGGCGGCACGTGGGCCCCCTGGGCCTCTGCGGGAGGAGAGTGAGTTAAGGGGGCTGAGAGCCCGAAGCAGGGGGTGAGTGAGGCAGGGAAGGAGCGGAAGGGGATCCTCCTCCTTGTCCCCTCACCTGCTCCTCCCGGCGCCCCACCCCCGTGGACCATACTCACCGGATGCCAACAGCAAGAGGATGAGGAAGAGAGCCAGGAAGGATCGGGCGCCCATGGCGTCGGGGGACCTGGAACACTGAGGAGGGCGTGGGGCGGAGCCAGGGGCAACCCCTCTTCCGGGGGTCCCCCAGCACTCAGGGATGTGGGCTGGGTTCCCCTCTCCCCCTCCTCTCCACCTGAGCCCAGTTCCTCATGGCTCAACTTGCACCTCACTTCCTAACCTCCTAGGATGCTATTCTTGATTTTCAAGCTCTTTCTCTCTCTCTTTTTTTTTTTGCCACATCTGCAGCATGGGGAAGTTCCCAGACCTGGGATGGAACCCGGGGCCACAGCAGTGAAAGCACCAAATCCTGACCATGAGGCCACCCGGGAACTCCCAATGTTCCCTTCTTAGTTCTAACATTCATTCATTCATTCATTCAAGAAGCATTTCTTCAGCAGCGACTATTATGGGCCAAGCACAGTTCTGGGCACATCAGACCTGCCCCTAGTAAGCCGACCCAAGAGAGGAATACAATGAACAACTATCACATGAAGGAACAGAGCTGGTCACACTGATAAGTGCCCTGGAGCCCGGATGCTGTCTTGCGTTGCCTGGGAAAAGCTCAGCAGAGAGTGACACTGATGCTAAAACCCTATCGGTGCAGGGACACGTGCCACAGACTTGGTTAAGAGCTGCCACCACCTGGATGAGTGTGTTCCCTCTGCCCTGCGCTGTGTTCTACCCGCATTCATTTATTTTATCCAGATCCAAACCCTGTGAGGGGGGCATGTCAGTGACAGCTGTGCTCAGCCCACCGTGTCACCAGGCACATCTTGGAGATGAGGAAGCTGCAGCGTGGATGTTGAGGTCTGACCCAGATGGGGGTCGGCATAGGCAGACATTCTAAGATTCTAAATTCCATTCCATTCCATTCCAACATAATGATTCTATTATTTTTTTTTTTGGCGGAGCCTGAGACATGTGGAAATTCCCAGGCCAGGGATCAAACCCCCGCCACAGCAGTGCCCAGAGCAGCGACAGTGTCAACGCCAGGTCCTTAACCCACTGAGCTTCAGAGGAACTCCTTGCAGTTTCTGATTTAACAACCTGGCCCCCTCCCTGCTGCTCCCCCTGCGCCCCATGTCTGTCCCCTCTCTTACCGGACTCTGGCGGGCTGTCCTCACCAGCTCCACGCGGCAGAGAAAGGCTTTATAGCTCTTGAGATCCACCCCTCCGTGGCCACCACCCCCACCTCGATGTCTAGGCCAAAGTCCTGGCCAACATAACCACAGGGGGGTGGGGGGAGGGGGGTTGGCGTGGGGGCAGGGAGGGCAGTGACATCCCCAGGGTCAAGCCACAGGGAGCCCCCACTCTGAAAATTCACCGAGGGAGCAGGCTGGGGTGGTGGCGGGTGTGGGGGTTCTGGGTGCCCAGCAGGAAGGAGGCCTGGGGTCTCCATGGTGTGGGAAGTGGAGCCAGGCCGCTGGGAGGCTGGCTAATCCCGCCTCCCCTCCAGCCTTCGCCCTCCCCCCAAACTGAGAAGCGGGGAGTGTTCCACCCCCCACAAACCCGAGGTAGTGGGTCTCAGCCCTGGAGGTGGGGTGGAGGGTCCCTGCCACTCCTTCCCCCCACCCCCAGGGCTCGCCTGTCCCGTTCGTCCTCTACCCCTTAACCTCTGGGGGTGGGGGGTGGGGTTATCTCTGGCCTCTGGCCCTGTTGGAGAAGGACTGGGACAGGGACAGGGACACGGAGGAGAACTTCTTTATTGCAAAGCCTGTGAACCCTTGAAACCTAGTCCCTGCTTCCGCAGAAAAGCTGGGGACACAGGCTATGGGCCTTGTTCAGGAGGCTGTCCTTGGAGCTGTGGATCCAGGCCTTGGTGCGGGAGCCCAGGTCTCTCAAGTGATCATCGTAGTAGGTCTGCACAAAGCCCTGGAAGGCCCCGGGGCCCCTGCGAGGGAGAGGAGGTCACAGTGGAGACGCCAGCTACCCCCCAAGACCTCTGCTCCATCACCTTCTCCCTCTGACCCGGGAGTTCCTGCTCTCAATTCTTTTTTTTTTTTTTTTTTTTTTGTCTTTTGTCTTTTCAGGGCCACTCCCCTGGCATATGGAGGTTCCCAGGCTAGGGGTTGAGTTGGGGCTATAGCTGCTGGTCACAGCCACAGCCACAGCAACATGGGATCTGAGCTGCATCTGCGACCCACACCACAGCTCACGGCAATGTCAGATCCTTAACCCACTGAGTGAGGCCAGGGATGGAACCTGCATTCTCATGAATACTAGTCAGATTTGTTTCTGCTGAACCACGGTGGGAACTCCCCTCCTCTCAATTCTTATCCTCTACCTGGCTCAGACTGGGAGGTCACAGCCCCACCCAAGCCCACCCTGCTCCCTGGAAACCCCCTAGGTCAGACACAGCCCCTTCTCCCTCAGACCCAGGATCCAGGCCCCCGGCCCCTCCTCCCTCAGACCCAGGATCCAGGGCTCCAGCCGCCTTCGGGGCACACTCACCAGAACCACTCCCACCTTTCTCTGGTCCTGGTCACCAGCGGCTGCACCCACTCCTTCATCTTGCCCGGAACCAGGCTCCAGGCATGACTGGCCTTCGGCTCCGGCGAGGGGGTGGGGGATTCCTCCAACACAGCTTGCTGGCATGCTGGATGGGACCGGAGGGCAACTTGGGGCGGCTGGGACCCCAGAATCCTTCCATGTCCCCTTCCCTCCATGCTCACCATCGCTGTCACTCCTGGTGGCCCCCTGCCCGTCCTTTCACCATCTTATATACCCTCTGGACCTCTTGCTGCCATCAGTCACCTCCTTTTGCCCTCTGTGCCCGGGGTCCCCAGGCACCACTCGGTCACCCTGAGGTTTTCTCCCTCAGTCCGCATCAGCGCCTCTTGGCCCCCTGTCCCCCTCCTGACGTCTCCCTCATCCCCAATCTCGCCGACCCCTCAGCTCTCCTGTGACGGTCACACAGTCTGAACCACCTCTCCAGGCAGTGAGGGAGCTCATGGGAGGACTTCCTGGCTTCAGGAACAGAGGTTGGCAAGGCCATGTATTGGGCTGGTGGGCCAGGGGCTCTGCCAGGAATGGCCCACACCTGTCTGTCCCACACCTGGGCAAAGCCTCCCCTATAGAGACCAGCCATCACACGGGGGCACAGCTACACACAAGGACAGAGGCCCCGCCTGTGTCTGCGGTGTGCCCTCAGCCAATGACTTAACCTCTTCAAGACTCAGTTTCCCCATCTGTGGAATGGGATAATGACAAGATCTAGCTCGTAGGGTTATGGTGAAAGTTCAGAGTTAGCACATATAAGGCATTTTGACAGGTTTCCCGCATGTAGTAGGCATTGTATATATGTGTTGACATTTTATTTTATTTATTATTATTATCCTTGTTATTATTACTGCTTTTTAGGGCTGCACATGTAGCATATAGATGTTCCCAGGCTAGGAGTGGAATCAGAGCTACAGCTGCTGGCCTACACCACAGCCACAGCAACACAGGATCCAACCTGCATCTGCCACCTACACCATAGCTCACAGCAATGCCGGAGTCGTAACCCACTGAGCGAGGTCAGGGATTGAACCCAAGTCCTCATGGATACTAGTTGGGTTCATTACCACTGAGCCACAACAGGAACTCCTGTGTTGACATTTTTATTTAAAAAACAATTTTTTTTGTCTTTTGTCTTTTTAGGGCTGCTCCTGCAGCATATGGAGGTTCCCAGGCTAGGGGTCCAATTGGAGCTGTAGCTGCCGGCCTACACCACAGCCACAGCAACGCCAGATCCGAGCCGAGTCTGCAATCTACAACATGGTTCAGGGCACTGCCGGATCCTTAACCCACTGAGGGAGGCCAGGGATTGAACCCGCAACCTCATGGTTCCTAGTCGGATTCGTTTCCACTGTGCCATGATGGGAAGTCCCCGTGTTGACAAATTTTAAATGTATGTTCGGGAATTTCTTGGTGTGGCACAGGGGGTTAAGGATCCAGTGTTGCCATAGCTGTGAGAGGTTGCACCTGTGGTGCGGGTTCAGTCCCTGGCACGGGAACTTACACATGCTGCGGGTGCAGCCAAAAAAAAAAAATGCATGTGCAGAACTGACATACCAGCGCACATAGACACCATCCCACGTGACCAGACCCACAAATCTTTTGCATAAATACCCCCTGAAGACACACATGTGCACACAAGTGTACAGTTGCATGCTCACAGACACGCATGTACCACCACTGCATGCTCTTCTGCTTAGACGCACACAGACGTGTATTCACGGCCACTGTCATCTACACCAACCCCAAGTTCACTCTTCACACACAGCCGCCGCTAACATGTACTCACAGGCAGACACACACACCTGCAGGCCCCAGAGCTGGTCACACTCACACCCCGTGCTATAGCGGGGGGTCCCCACACCCTCCTGCCCGCTGCTCCTCACCCACAACACAGGCCAGGACCAGAATGCAGAAGCAGAGGGAGGGCAGGGCCCAGGGCCTGCCTCCCAGGAACAGCATTTCTGGGGGCTCTGTCCCTCTGTCCCTCTGTGCTCACTCTCTAGGCTGGGGGAGGGGGAGGCTGCACTGAGCAGAGCCCTCCCCTGGCCACCTCCCCACGCCCCTTGGCAGGGACTTCAGAGAGAGAGGGACCCAAGTGACAGTGACAATCAGAGGCTATGCCCGCCCCTGCTGGCCTCTTTCCATTCTTCTTCCTATTCTCCCACCCCTAACCTGACAGGGGAAGCTAGAAGGCTCTTTGGCCTCCTGTGCTGAACTAGGTCCAAATCCTGGCTCCATCTCATGGGACGGCCCCTCTTTGGGGCCTCAGTTTCTTCCTCTGTAAAATAGGCCCACAATCCATACTTTAGGACATTAATTAAATGACATGATAACAAGGGAAATTTTTTTTTTTGCTCTTTTCTAGGGCCGCACTGGCAGCATATGGAGGTTCCCAGGCTACGGGTCCTATCGGAGCTGTAGCTACCGGCCTACGCCAGAGCCATAGCCACATGGAATCCGAGCCACGTCTGCGACCTGCACCACAGATCACGGCAACGCCAGATCCTTAACCCACTGACTGAGGCCAGGGATCGAACCCGCAACCTCATGGTTCCTAGTCGGATTCGTTAACCACTGAGCCACGACGGGAACTCCAACAAGGGAAGTTCTTAAGGTGGAGCCTGGCAACATAGGTGCTCACAGAGCAGAGCTGTTTATCATTATTCCTTTTTTTTTTTTTTTTTCTTTTTAGGGCCAAATCCACGGCATATGGAGGTTCCCAGGCTAGGGGTCCAGTTGGAACTACAGCTGCCGGCCTACACCACAGCTCACAGCAACGCTTGATCCTTAACCCACTGAGTGAGGCCAAGGATCGAACCCGTGTCCTCATGGGGACTAGTCAGGTTCGTTCTTGCTGAGCCATGATGGGAACTCCCTGGAGTTTCTGTTTGGGATAATGGAACATTCTGGAAATGGAAGGGGATGATGATTGCACAAGCCTGCGAATGTACTTAAGGCACTGAACAACTAAAAATGGTTGAAATGGTAAATGTTATGTATTTTCCCAGAGTTAAGAAAAGAAAAAGGAAAAACCCACTTTGCAGGGTGTTATGAGAAGCAGCATGATGTCTGGCTTAGAGTCTGGCTCCACCTCCTTCCTGCTGTGTGACCTGATGCACCTTGCTCAACATCTCTGGGCCTGTTTCTCCATCCAGGAACCAGAGTCATGGACTACATACCTATCTGGGCGAGTAAAGCAGGTCGTTTTACCTAAGGTGCTGCGAGCATCACCTGACATGCTGCAAAGCCCCTCAGCAACACCGCTCTGTCTTTATGGAGCTGTGCCTCCTGAGCTCACGCTATGCATCAGGTGCCATGGCCGGGCTTAGTGAATAACTCGTTCAGTGGAGCTCAGTGCTGGCAAGTGGGCATCTTTTTCATTCCCATTTTACAGATGAGGAGAAGCCTGCAAGTGGGAAATTGGAACCCAGCCCTTTCGTGCTACCTGGCCAACCCAGGACAGCCTCTGCCCTCACCTCCCCACTGGAATCCTAGAGGGCAAGAGAGCTGGGGGCAGGGCCGGGGGTGGGTGGGCCCAGGGGGAGGGCTCTGACCCTGACCTGGCTCCAAGGTCAGCATGAGCTGTTTGCTGTTTGCCGTTTGCAATGTTTGCCCATCTCTGCGATCAGGGCAGGAACAGGCTGAAGGTCGTTCAGGGTGGACCTCAGAGGCAGCTCAAAAACAACTGTGGGTGGGGAGTGGGGACAGAGGGTCACAAGGAGCGGGTGGGAGTGGGGCCTCTGGCCCTGAGACCCCAGCCTGTGTGTCTGGGGAGAGGGAACATCTCTGAGCCTGAACTTCTGAGCCCTCAAGGTCACCATTCGCAACCACTGGACCCCCAAACCACCCTTTCTGTCCACCCCAGGGTCCCTGCGTCAGTCCTCGTCCCCTCTCCCCGGAATCCCCTCCAGCATCACTCACCACCCGCCGCCCTGACTTCTTCCGGTGGTGGCAGGGAAGTTGAGGGTGGAAGAGATGTGGCATCCTCACCTCTTTCATCTCTTCTTTCCGCCTTTGTCTGGAAGATCGCCATTCATTCATTTTTCAAAAATTGAGGTTTTCAAGGGAGTTCCCATCGTGGCTCAGTGGGTTAAGAATCCAACTAGTGGGAGTTCTTGTTGTGGTGCTACTACAGTTTTCTTTTTATTTATTTATTTAATTTACTTATTTATTGTTTTTTTGTCCTTTTAGAGCCACACCTATGGCATATGGAGGTTCCCAGGCTAGGGGTCTAATCAGAGCTGTGGCCACACAGCAATGCCGGATTCTTTACCCCCTGAGTGAGGCCAGGGATAAAACCTGCAACCTCATGGTTCCTTTCTGATTCCTTTCTGTTGCACCATGATGTGAATTCCCAGTTTTCTTTTTCTTTCTTTTCTTTTTTTTTTTTTTTTTTGGCTTTTTAGGGCCGAACCGGCGGCATATGGAATTTCCCAGACTCAGGGTTGAATAGTAGCTGTAGCCGCCAGCCTACACCACAGCCATAGTAACACCAGATCTTAACACACCAAGGGAAGCCAAGGCTCGAACCCAAAACCTCGTGGTTACTAGTCAGATTCGTTAACTGCTGAGCCACGAAAGGGATTCCAACTTTTTTTTAAAAAAAATTATGTAATTATTTATTATTAATATTTTTTTGTTTTTTTGCAATTTCTTGGGCTGCTCCCATGGCGTATGGAGGTTCCCAGGCTAGAGGTCGAATCAGAGCTGTAGCCTCCAGCCCATGCCAGAGCCACAGCAACGTGGGATCTGAGCCTCATCTGCAACCTACACCACAGCTCACGACAACACTGGATCCTTAACCCATTGAGCAAGGCCAGGGATCGAACCCGCAACCTCATGATTCCTAGTCGGAATCGTTAACCACTGCGCCATGATAGGAACTTCTAAAAAAAGTTTTTTTTTTTTTCCGAGCCTCAGCGGAAATGAACCTGAGTAGCATCCATGAGGACGAAGGTTCGTTCGATCCCTGGCCTCACTCAGTGGGTTGAGGATCCAGTGTTGCTGTGAGCTGTGGGGTAGTTTAAGATGCAGCTCGGATCCCACGTTGCTGTGGCTGTGGTGCAGGCTGGCAGCTGCTGCTCTGATTCGACCCCTAGCCTGGGTACCTCTATAAGCTGTGGGTGCAGCTCTGAAAAGACAAAAATTAAAAAAAAAAAAAAAAAGAAGAAGAAGTGTAATAAATGCCTTCTGTGTGCCTGGTGGTGAATCAGCCCAAGATAATGTTCCTTATCTTGGGCAGCCCAGCCCAGGAGGAGGGTAGTGGAGTGATTGCCTGAGGCTGGGGGGCCCCGATCCAGTTGTCCGCATGCTGGCTGTGTGACTTTACATCTCTGGGCCCTCTGAGGGTATTACCCCTCATGGCCTTAATAGTGCATAGCACCCAAGTTCTTGGAAGGAGTCTTTTTTTTTTTGTCTTTTTGCCATTTCTTGGGCCGCTCCCATGGCATATGGAGGTTCCCAGGCTAGGGGTCCAATCGGAGCTGTAGCCGCCGGCCTACGCCAGAGCCACAGCCACACGGGATCCGAGCCACGTCTGCAACCTACACCACAGCTCATGGAAAAGCCGGATCCTTAACCCACTGAGCAGGGGCCGGGGATCGAACCCGCAACCTCATGGTTCATTTCCGCTGAGCCACGACAGGAACTCTGGAACTTTGCTGTTCTTGACCACTTGGACACCCTAGGTCGTCTCATGGGTTTTTCCAAATTTCATCCCCTTTCTGGGGATATAGTCCAAGAAGCTGATGAGGCCTGGGGTCACCTAGGCTGGGGCTGAGCCTACCCAGAAAAGGGGCAGGGGTGCAAAACATTCAGTATTGGGAGCTCTTGGGGTGAGACTCCAGGGATGGTAAAGGAGATCCTTGAATGTGAGTCTTGGGGGTCATGGTGTTAAAATGTAGGAGAGGGTACTAGAGCGACCAGGTGGGGCTCAAGAGGCTGTGACGTGCTTTCCTCTCAGCACTAGACCAGGACCCCACCCTTTCTTAGCTGTAAAAGCAAGACAGCCAATCCCGGAGGAATGGGCATGACTACGTCATTGGCTGCCAGGGCTCCCCTGGGCAGATCACCACCCCCTGGGGGCAGCCTGAGAGAGCCTGAGCGGAACCCCGAGAGAACCCAGGTGCAGCTCCGATTCGACCCCTAGCCTGGGAACCTCCATATGTCCATAAGCCGCCGGTGCGGCCCTAAAAAGAAAGAAAGAAAAAAGCCAGACAAGTAATTCAATTTACACTGTGTCCCCAGGCCACCTCTATGGCCCCCGCCCACTTTTTCTTTTTTTTTCTTTTTTCTTTTTCTTTTGGTCTTTTTGCCATTTCTAGAGCCGCTCCCACGGCATATGGAGGTTCCCAGGCTAGGGGTCGAATTGGAGCTGTAGCCGCCAGCCCATGCCAGAGCCACAGCAATGTGGGATCTGAGCCTCATCTGCAACCTACACCACAGCTCACGACAACACTGGATCCTTAACCCATTGAGCAAGGCCAGGGATCGAACCTGCAACCTCATGATTCCTAGCCATTTCTTGGGCCTCTCCTGCGTCACATGGAGGTTCCCAGGCTAGGGGTCTAATCGGAGCTGAAGCCGCTGGCCTACACACCAGGGCCACAGCAACTGAGCCACGTCTACAACCTGCACCACAGCTCACGGCAACGCCAGATCGTTAACCCACTGAGCAAGGGCAGGGATCGAACCCGCAACCTCATGGTTCCTAGTCGGATTGGTTAACCACTGCGCCATGACGGGAACTCCTAAAAAAATTTTTAAATGGAGCTCCCATCGTGGCTCAGTGGAAACAAATCTACCTCAGAGGGTTTTATGAAAATGTCATGTTTATTTATTTTCTTTGCATAGGTAGCATACTCGTTTCACCAAATAATGAGTGCCCGTGCCAGGCCTAGTCATGTGCTGGGTTATGCCTGAGCATGGTGCCGATGAAGCCCTGTCCCTGTCCCCCCAGGGCTCACGGTCCAGTGGGGTGGGGTGGGGTCGGGGGGACAGGCCCATCCATCCCCAGAGAGTGATGACCCAGAGTAGACAGGGCTGAGATGAGGGGGCTCGATTCAACCTGGGGTCAAGGAGGGCTTCCTGGAGGAGGGGACATCAGAGCTGAGACTTGGAGAGGGGGGTTGGTCGGTCTGTTTGAGGGCTCTAGCCCTTGTCCACCTTTGACCTCTCTCACATCCCCCTTCATTATCCTTTGAAAGTGTAATCAACAGGAGTTCCCATCGTGGCTCAGCGGAAATGAACCTGAGTAGCATCCATGAGGACGTAGGTTCGTTCGATCCCTGGCCTCACTCAGTGGGTTAAGGATCCGGTGTTGCTGTGAGCTGTGGGGTAGTTTAAGATGCAGCTCGGATCCCACGTTGCTGTGGCTGTGGTGCAGGCTGGCAGCTGCTGCTCTGATTCGACCCCTAGCCTGGGTACCTCTATAAGCTGTGGGTGCAGCTCTGAAAAGACAAAAATTAAAAAAAAAAAAAAAAAGAAGAAGAAGTGTAATAAATGCCTTCTGTGTGCCTGGTGGTGAATCAGCCCAAGATAATGTTCCTTATCTTGGGCAGCCCAGCCCAGGAGGAGGGTAGTGGAGTGATTGCCTGAGGCTGGGGGGCCCCGATCCAGTTGTCCGCATGCTGGCTGTGTGACTTTACATCTCTGGGCCCTCTGAGGGTATTACCCCTCATGGCCTTAATAGTGCATAGCACCCAAGTTCTTGGAAGGAGTCTTTTTTTTTTTGTCTTTTTGCCATTTCTTGGGCCGCTCCCATGGCATATGGAGGTTCCCAGGCTAGGGGTCCAATCGGAGCTGTAGCCGCCGGCCTACGCCAGAGCCACAGCCACACGGGATCCGAGCCACGTCTGCAACCTACACCACAGCTCATGGCAACGCCGGATCCTTAACCCACTGAGCAGGGGCCGGGGATCGAACCCGCAACCTCATGGTTCCTCGTCGGATTCGTTAACCACTGAGCCACGACGGGAACTCCTTTGTGAGGATTCTTTTAAGATCATGAAGTTCAAAGTCCTCAGCACAGGCCAAGTAGAGGAGGCTCAGTCCATTTGCAACCTTGCTGCTCTTTCTCAGAAAAGAATCCCCGCCCTGGGGAATAGCCCTGGCCGCACGGCAAAGACTTTCGCTGCAGCTCCGATTCGACCCCTAGTCTGGGGACCTCCACATGCTACAGGTGCAGCTGTAAAGGGAGAGAGAGAGAAAAGAAGAATTTCTCTACGCGCAGAGGCGATAGGGCACGTTAGGGAGGAGGTCATCCATCTTTTCTTTGTTGGCCGCCCTGGGGCATGTGGAGTTCCCAGGCCAGGGATCAGATCTGAGCCACAGTTGTGACCTAAGCCACAGCTGCGGAAACACCAGATCTTTAACCCACTGTTCTGGGCCAGGGATCAAACTTGTGGCCCAGGAGTTCCCATGGGTGGCGCAGCGGAAACGAATCTGACTGGGAAGCGTGAAGTTGCGGGTTCCATCCTTGGCCTCGATCAGGGGTTAAGGATCCGGCGTATGAGCTGTGGTGTCGGTGGCAGACGCAGCTTGGATCTGCTGTTGCTGTAGCTGTGGCGTAGGCCAGTAGCTGTATCTCCAATTCGACCCCTAGCCTGGGAACCTCCATATGCCAGGGATTCGGGCCCCCCCCTCCCCCCACCGCCCAAAAAGTGAAAAACAAAAACAAAAAGCCTGGGTCTCAGCAATCCCAAGACGCTGCCCATCCTGCTGAGCAACAGCAGGAACTCGTTCTTTTATCCTTTGGGCTGTGCCTGTGGCATGCAGAAATTTCCGGGCCAGGGATGGAACCTGTGCCTGTCCAAGCCCAGCCCAGCACTGACAACGCTAGACCCTTAACCACTGAGCTGCCAGGGAACTCCTGGCCTGGCTTTTGAGGCCCACCATCTCTCTCTCTCTCTTTTGTTCGGGTGGCGGGGGGAGGCACACCCACAGCATATGGAAGTTCCCAGGCGAGGGGTCAAATTGGAGCTGCAGCTGCTGGCCTACACAGTCACGGCAACGCTGGATCCTTAATCCACGGAGTGAGGCCAGGGATCGAACCTGCATCCTCATGGGAACTAGGCGGGTTTGTTTCCTCTGAGCCACAGTGGGAACTCCAGGCCTGGGGTCTTCACCACCACCCAGGACCATCTCGGCAGTGTGGCTGAATGGGAGTCAGGAACCTGTCCCCTGAGATCTGAGAACCATCTGTGAGACCACAGGACTTGGTCAGCCTCTCTAGGCCTTAGTTTTCCCAGTGTGTAAATCCATCCATACCCCAGCCCTGCCTTGCCCTGGAAAAATTCCGTACGTGGCCTTCGGAGGAACTTTGCTGGTTTTTTCTTTTGGTTTTGCTTTTTGTTTTGGTTTTTTTAGGGCCACATCGGCAGCAAATGGAGGTTCCCAGGCTAGGGGTTGAATCAGAGCTACAGCTGCCTGCCTAGCCCACAGCCACAGCAACGCCAGATCCAAGCCGCCTCTGCAGCCTACACCACAGCTCACAGCAACACCGTATCCTTATCCCGCTGAGCGAGGCCGGGGATCGAACCCGCAACCTCATGGTTCATTTCCGCTGAGCCACGACAGGAACTCTGGAACTTTGCTGTTCTTGACCACTTGGACACCCTAGGTCGTCTCATGGGTTTTTCCAAATTTCATCCCCTTTCTGGGGATATAGTCCAAGAAGCTGATGAGGCCTGGGGTCACCTAGGCTGGGGCTGAGCCTACCCAGAAAAGGGGCAGGGGTGCAAAACATTCAGTATTGGGAGCTCTTGGGGTGAGACTCCAGGGATGGTAAAGGAGATCCTTGAATGTGAGTCTTGGGGGTCATGGTGTTAAAATGTAGGAGAGGGTACTAGAGCGACCAGGTGGGGCTCAAGAGGCTGTGACGTGCTTTCCTCTCAGCACTAGACCAGGACCCCACCCTTTCTTAGCTGTAAAAGCAAGACAGCCAATCCCGGAGGAATGGGCATGACTACGTCATTGGCTGCCAGGGCTCCCCTGGGCAGATCACCACCCCCTGGGGGCAGCCTGAGAGAGCCTGAGCGGAACCCCGAGAGAACCCAGGTGCAGCTCCGATTCGACCCCTAGCCTGGGAACCTCCATATGTCCATAAGCCGCCGGTGCGGCCCTAAAAAGAAAGAAAGAAAAAAGCCAGACAAGTAATTCAATTTACACTGTGTCCCCAGGCCACCTCTATGGCCCCCGCCCACTTTTTCTTTTTTTTTCTTTTTTCTTTTTCTTTTGGTCTTTTTGCCATTTCTAGAGCCGCTCCCACGGCATATGGAGGTTCCCAGGCTAGGGGTCGAATTGGAGCTGTAGCCGCCAGCCCATGCCAGAGCCACAGCAATGTGGGATCTGAGCCTCATCTGCAACCTACACCACAGCTCACGACAACACTGGATCCTTAACCCATTGAGCAAGGCCAGGGATCGAACCTGCAACCTCATGATTCCTAGCCATTTCTTGGGCCTCTCCTGCGTCACATGGAGGTTCCCAGGCTAGGGGTCTAATCGGAGCTGAAGCCGCTGGCCTACACACCAGGGCCACAGCAACTGAGCCACGTCTACAACCTGCACCACAGCTCACGGCAACGCCAGATCGTTAACCCACTGAGCAAGGGCAGGGATCGAACCCGCAACCTCATGGTTCCTAGTCGGATTGGTTAACCACTGCGCCATGACGGGAACTCCTAAAAAAATTTTTAAATGGAGCTCCCATCGTGGCTCAGTGGAAACAAATCTACCTCAGAGGGTTTTATGAAAATGTCATGTTTATTTATTTTCTTTGCATAGGTAGCATACTCGTTTCACCAAATAATGAGTGCCCGTGCCAGGCCTAGTCATGTGCTGGGTTATGCCTGAGCATGGTGCCGATGAAGCCCTGTCCCTGTCCCCCCAGGGCTCACGGTCCAGTGGGGTGGGGTGGGGTCGGGGGGACAGGCCCATCCATCCCCAGAGAGTGATGACCCAGAGTAGACAGGGCTGAGATGAGGGGGCTCGATTCAACCTGGGGTCAAGGAGGGCTTCCTGGAGGAGGGGACATCAGAGCTGAGACTTGGAGAGGGGGGTTGGTCGGTCTGTTTGAGGGCTCTAGCCCTTGTCCACCTTTGACCTCTCTCACATCCCCCTTCATTATCCTTTGAAAGTGTAATCAACAGGAGTTCCCATCGTGGCTCAGCGGAAATGAACCTGAGTAGCATCCATGAGGACGTAGGTTCGTTCGATCCCTGGCCTCACTCAGTGGGTTAAGGATCCGGTGTTGCTGTGAGCTGTGGGGTAGTTTAAGATGCAGCTCGGATCCCACATTGCTGTGGCTGTGGTGCAGGCTGGCAGCTGCTGCTCTGATTCGACCCCTAGCCTGGGTACCTCTATAAGCTGTGGGTGCAGCTCTGAAAAGACAAAAATTAAAAAAAAAAAAAAAAAGAAGAAGAAGTGTAATAAATGCCTTCTGTGTGCCTGGTGGTGAATCAGCCCAAGATAATGTTCCTTATCTTGGGCAGCCCAGCCCAGGAGGAGGGTAGTGGAGTGATTGCCTGAGGCTGGGGGGCCCCGATCCAGTTGTCCGCATGCTGGCTGTGTGACTTTACATCTCTGGGCCCTCTGAGGGTATTACCCCTCATGGCCTTAATAGTGCATAGCACCCAAGTTCTTGGAAGGAGTCTTTTTTTTTTTGTCTTTTTGCCATTTCTTGGGCCGCTCCCATGGCATATGGAGGTTCCCAGGCTAGGGGTCCAATCGGAGCTGTAGCCGCCGGCCTACGCCAGAGCCACAGCCACACGGGATCCGAGCCACGTCTGCAACCTACACCACAGCTCATGGCAACGCCGGATCCTTAACCCACTGAGCAGGGGCCGGGGATCGAACCCGCAACCTCATGGTTCCTCGTCGGATTCGTTAACCACTGAGCCACGACGGGAACTCCTTTGTGAGGATTCTTTTAAGATCATGAAGTTCAAAGTCCTCAGCACAGGCCAAGTAGAGGAGGCTCAGTCCATTTGCAACCTTGCTGCTCTTTCTCAGAAAAGAATCCCCGCCCTGGGGAATAGCCCTGGCCGCACGGCAAAGACTTTCGCTGCAGCTCCGATTCGACCCCTAGTCTGGGGACCTCCACATGCTACAGGTGCAGCTGTAAAGGGAGAGAGAGAGAAAAGAAGAATTTCTCTACGCGCAGAGGCGATAGGGCACGTTAGGGAGGAGGTCATCCATCTTTTCTTTGTTGGCCGCCCTGGGGCATGTGGAGTTCCCAGGCCAGGGATCAGATCTGAGCCACAGTTGTGACCTAAGCCACAGCTGCGGAAACACCAGATCTTTAACCCACTGTTCTGGGCCAGGGATCAAACTTGTGGCCCAGGAGTTCCCATGGGTGGCGCAGCGGAAACGAATCTGACTGGGAAGCGTGAAGTTGCGGGTTCCATCCTTGGCCTCGATCAGGGGTTAAGGATCCGGCGTATGAGCTGTGGTGTCGGTGGCAGACGCAGCTTGGATCTGCTGTTGCTGTAGCTGTGGCGTAGGCCAGTAGCTGTATCTCCAATTCGACCCCTAGCCTGGGAACCTCCATATGCCAGGGATTCGGGCCCCCCCCTCCCCCCACCGCCCAAAAAGTGAAAAACAAAAACAAAAAGCCTGGGTCTCAGCAATCCCAAGACGCTGCCCATCCTGCTGAGCAACAGCAGGAACTCGTTCTTTTATCCTTTGGGCTGTGCCTGTGGCATGCAGAAATTTCCGGGCCAGGGATGGAACCTGTGCCTGTCCAAGCCCAGCCCAGCACTGACAACGCTAGACCCTTAACCACTGAGCTGCCAGGGAACTCCTGGCCTGGCTTTTGAGGCCCACCATCTCTCTCTCTCTCTTTTGTTCGGGTGGCGGGGGGAGGCACACCCACAGCATATGGAAGTTCCCAGGCGAGGGGTCAAATTGGAGCTGCAGCTGCTGGCCTACACAGTCACGGCAACGCTGGATCCTTAATCCACGGAGTGAGGCCAGGGATCGAACCTGCATCCTCATGGGAACTAGGCGGGTTTGTTTCCTCTGAGCCACAGTGGGAACTCCAGGCCTGGGGTCTTCACCACCACCCAGGACCATCTCGGCAGTGTGGCTGAATGGGAGTCAGGAACCTGTCCCCTGAGATCTGAGAACCATCTGTGAGACCACAGGACTTGGTCAGCCTCTCTAGGCCTTAGTTTTCCCAGTGTGTAAATCCATCCATACCCCAGCCCTGCCTTGCCCTGGAAAAATTCCGTACGTGGCCTTCGGAGGAACTTTGCTGGTTTTTTCTTTTGGTTTTGCTTTTTGTTTTGGTTTTTTTAGGGCCACATCGGCAGCAAATGGAGGTTCCCAGGCTAGGGGTTGAATCAGAGCTACAGCTGCCTGCCTAGCCCACAGCCACAGCAACGCCAGATCCAAGCCGCCTCTGCAGCCTACACCACAGCTCACAGCAACACCGTATCCTTATCCCGCTGAGCGAGGCCGGGGATCGAACCCGCAACCTCATGGTTCATTTCCGCTGAGCCACGACAGGAACTCTGGAACTTTGCTGTTCTTGACCACTTGGACACCCTAGGTCGTCTCATGGGTTTTTCCAAATTTCATCCCCTTTCTGGGGATATAGTCCAAGAAGCTGATGAGGCCTGGGGTCACCTAGGCTGGGGCTGAGCCTACCCAGAAAAGGGGCAGGGGTGCAAAACATTCAGTATTGGGAGCTCTTGGGGTGAGACTCCAGGGATGGTAAAGGAGATCCTTGAATGTGAGTCTTGGGGGTCATGGTGTTAAAATGTAGGAGAGGGTACTAGAGCGACCAGGTGGGGCTCAAGAGGCTGTGACGTGCTTTCCTCTCAGCACTAGACCAGGACCCCACCCTTTCTTAGCTGTAAAAGCAAGACAGCCAATCCCGGAGGAATGGGCATGACTACGTCATTGGCTGCCAGGGCTCCCCTGGGCAGATCACCACCCCCTGGGGGCAGCCTGAGAGAGCCTGAGCGGAACCCTGAGAGAACCCAGGTGCAGCTCCGATTCGACCCCTAGCCTGGGAACCTCCATATGTCCATAAGCCGCCGGTGCGGCCCTAAAAAGAAAGAAAGAAAAAAGCCAGACAAGTAATTCAATTTACACTGTGTCCCCAGGCCACCTCTATGGCCCCCGCCCACTTTTTCTTTTTTTTTCTTTTTTCTTTTTCTTTTGGTCTTTTTGCCATTTCTAGAGCCGCTCCCACGGCATATGGAGGTTCCCAGGCTAGGGGTCGAATTGGAGCTGTAGCCGCCAGCCCATGCCAGAGCCACAGCAATGTGGGATCTGAGCCTCATCTGCAACCTACACCACAGCTCACGACAACACTGGATCCTTAACCCATTGAGCAAGGCCAGGGATCGAACCTGCAACCTCATGATTCCTAGCCATTTCTTGGGCCTCTCCTGCGTCACATGGAGGTTCCCAGGCTAGGGGTCTAATCGGAGCTGAAGCCGCTGGCCTACACACCAGGGCCACAGCAACTGAGCCACGTCTACAACCTGCACCACAGCTCACGGCAACGCCAGATCGTTAACCCACTGAGCAAGGGCAGGGATCGAACCCGCAACCTCATGGTTCCTAGTCGGATTGGTTAACCACTGCGCCATGACGGGAACTCCTAAAAAAATTTTTAAATGGAGTTCCCATCGTGGCTCAGTGGAAACAAATCTACCTCAGAGGGTTTTATGAAAATGTCATGTTTATTTATTTTCTTTGCATAGGTAGCATACTCGTTTCACCAAATAATGAGTGCCCGTGCCAGGCCTAGTCATGTGCTGGGTTATGCCTGAGCATGGTGCCGATGAAGCCCTGTCCCTGTCCCCCCAGGGCTCACGGTCCAGTGGGGTGGGGTGGGGTCGGGGGGACAGGCCCATCCATCCCCAGAGAGTGATGACCCAGAGTAGACAGGGCTGAGATGAAGGGGCTCGATTCAACCTGGGGTCAAGGAGGGCTTCCTGGAGGAGGGGACATCAGAGCTGAGACTTGGAGAGGGGGGTTGGTCGGTCTGTTTGAGGGCTCTAGCCCTTGTCCACCTTTGACCTCTCTCACATCCCCCTTCATTATCCTTTGAAAGTGTAATCAACAGGAGTTCCCATCGTGGCTCAGCGGAAATGAACCTGAGTAGCATCCATGAGGACGTAGGTTCGTTCGATCCCTGGCCTCACTCAGTGGGTTAAGGATCCGGTGTTGCTGTGAGCTGTGGGGTAGTTTAAGATGCAGCTCGGATCCCACGTTGCTGTGGCTGTGGTGCAGGCTGGCAGCTGCTGCTCTGATTCGACCCCTAGCCTGGGTACCTCTATAAGCTGTGGGTGCAGCTCTGAAAAGACAAAAATTAAAAAAAAAAAAAAAAAGAAGAAGAAGTGTAATAAATGCCTTCTGTGTGCCTGGTGGTGAATCAGCCCAAGATAATGTTCCTTATCTTGGGCAGCCCAGCCCAGGAGGAGGGTAGTGGAGTGATTGCCTGAGGCTGGGGGGCCCCGATCCAGTTGTCCGCATGCTGGCTGTGTGACTTTACATCTCTGGGCCCTCTGAGGGTATTACCCCTCATGGCCTTAATAGTGCATAGCACCCAAGTTCTTGGAAGGAGTCTTTTTTTTTTTGTCTTTTTGCCATTTCTTGGGCCGCTCCCATGGCATATGGAGGTTCCCAGGCTAGGGGTCCAATCGGAGCTGTAGCCGCCGGCCTACGCCAGAGCCACAGCCACACGGGATCCGAGCCACGTCTGCAACCTACACCACAGCTCATGGCAACGCCGGATCCTTAACCCACTGAGCAGGGGCCGGGGATCGAACCCGCAACCTCATGGTTCCTCGTCGGATTCGTTAACCACTGAGCCACGACGGGAACTCCTTTGTGAGGATTCTTTTAAGATCATGAAGTTCAAAGTCCTCAGCACAGGCCAAGTAGAGGAGGCTCAGTCCATTTGCAACCTTGCTGCTCTTTCTCAGAAAAGAATCCCCGCCCTGGGGAATAGCCCTGGCCGCACGGCAAAGACTTCCGCTGCAGCTCCGATTCGACCCCTAGTCTGGGGACCTCCATATGCTACAGGTGCAGCTGTAAAGGGAGAGAGAGAGAAAAGAAGAATTTCTCTACGCGCAGAGGCGATAGGGCACGTTAGGGAGGAGGTCATCCATCTTTTCTTTGTTGGCCGCCCTGGGGCATGTGGAGTTCCCAGGCCAGGGATCAGATCTGAGCCACAGTTGTGACCTAAGCCACAGCTGCGGAAACACCAGATCTTTAACCCACTGTTCTGGGCCAGGGATCAAACTTGTGGCCCAGGAGTTCCCATGGGTGGCGCAGCGGAAACGAATCTGACTGGGAAGCGTGAAGTTGCGGGTTCCATCCTTGGCCTCGATCAGGGGTTAAGGATCCGGCGTATGAGCTGTGGTGTCGGTGGCAGACGCAGCTTGGATCTGCTGTTGCTGTAGCTGTGGCGTAGGCCAGTAGCTGTATCTCCAATTCGACCCCTAGCCTGGGAACCTCCATATGCCAGGGATTCGGGCCCCCCCCTCCCCCCACCGCCCAAAAAGTGAAAAACAAAAACAAAAAGCCTGGGTCTCAGCAATCCCAAGACGCTGCCCATCCTGCTGAGCAACAGCAGGAACTCGTTCTTTTATCCTTTGGGCTGTGCCTGTGGCATGCAGAAATTTCCGGGCCAGGGATGGAACCTGTGCCTGTCCAAGCCCAGCCCAGCACTGACAACGCTAGACCCTTAACCACTGAGCTGCCAGGGAACTCCTGGCCTGGCTTTTGAGGCCCACCATCTCTCTCTCTCTCTTTTGTTCGGGTGGCGGGGGGAGGCACACCCACAGCATATGGAAGTTCCCAGGCGAGGGGTCAAATTGGAGCTGCAGCTGCTGGCCTACACAGTCACGGCAACGCTGGATCCTTAATCCACGGAGTGAGGCCAGGGATCGAACCTGCATCCTCATGGGAACTAGGCGGGTTTGTTTCCTCTGAGCCACAGTGGGAACTCCAGGCCTGGGGTCTTCACCACCACCCAGGACCATCTCGGCAGTGTGGCTGAATGGGAGTCAGGAACCTGTCCCCTGAGATCTGAGAACCATCTGTGAGACCACAGGACTTGGTCAGCCTCTCTAGGCCTTAGTTTTCCCAGTGTGTAAATCCATCCATACCCCAGCCCTGCCTTGCCCTGGAAAAATTCCGTACGTGGCCTTCGGAGGAACTTTGCTGGTTTTTTCTTTTGGTTTTGCTTTTTGTTTTGGTTTTTTTAGGGCCACATCGGCAGCAAATGGAGGTTCCCAGGCTAGGGGTTGAATCAGAGCTACAGCTGCCTGCCTAGCCCACAGCCACAGCAACGCCAGATCCAAGCCGCCTCTGCAGCCTACACCACAGCTCACAGCAACACCGTATCCTTATCCCGCTGAGCGAGGCCGGGGATCGAACCCGCAACCTCATGGTTCATTTCCGCTGAGCCACGACAGGAACTCTGGAACTTTGCTGTTCTTGACCACTTGGACACCCTAGGTCGTCTCATGGGTTTTTCCAAATTTCATCCCCTTTCTGGGGATATAGTCCAAGAAGCTGATGAGGCCTGGGGTCACCTAGGCTGGGGCTGAGCCTACCCAGAAAAGGGGCAGGGGTGCAAAACATTCAGTATTGGGAGCTCTTGGGGTGAGACTCCAGGGATGGTAAAGGAGATCCTTGAATGTGAGTCTTGGGGGTCATGGTGTTAAAATGTAGGAGAGGGTACTAGAGCGACCAGGTGGGGCTCAAGAGGCTGTGACGTGCTTTCCTCTCAGCACTAGACCAGGACCCCACCCTTTCTTAGCTGTAAAAGCAAGACAGCCAATCCCGGAGGAATGGGCATGACTACGTCATTGGCTGCCAGGGCTCCCCTGGGCAGATCACCACCCCCTGGGGGCAGCCTGAGAGAGCCTGAGCGGAACCCCGAGAGAACCCAGGTGCAGCTCCGATTCGACCCCTAGCCTGGGAACCTCCATATGTCCATAAGCCGCCGGTGCGGCCCTAAAAAGAAAGAAAGAAAAAAGCCAGACAAGTAATTCAATTTACACTGTGTCCCCAGGCCACCTCTATGGCCCCCGCCCACTTTTTCTTTTTTTTTCTTTTTTCTTTTTCTTTTGGTCTTTTTGCCATTTCTAGAGCCGCTCCCACGGCATATGGAGGTTCCCAGGCTAGGGGTCGAATTGGAGCTGTAGCCGCCAGCCCATGCCAGAGCCACAGCAATGTGGGATCTGAGCCTCATCTGCAACCTACACCACAGCTCACGACAACACTGGATCCTTAACCCATTGAGCAAGGCCAGGGATCGAACCTGCAACCTCATGATTCCTAGCCATTTCTTGGGCCTCTCCTGCGTCACATGGAGGTTCCCAGGCTAGGGGTCTAATCGGAGCTGAAGCCGCTGGCCTACACACCAGGGCCACAGCAACTGAGCCACGTCTACAACCTGCACCACAGCTCACGGCAACGCCAGATCGTTAACCCACTGAGCAAGGGCAGGGATCGAACCCGCAACCTCATGGTTCCTAGTCGGATTGGTTAACCACTGCGCCATGACGGGAACTCCTAAAAAAATTTTTAAATGGAGTTCCCATCGTGGCTCAGTGGAAACAAATCTACCTCAGAGGGTTTTATGAAAATGTCATGTTTATTTATTTTCTTTGCATAGGTAGCATACTCGTTTCACCAAATAATGAGTGCCCGTGCCAGGCCTAGTCATGTGCTGGGTTATGCCTGAGCATGGTGCCGATGAAGCCCTGTCCCTGTCCCCCCAGGGCTCACGGTCCAGTGGGGTGGGGTGGGGTCGGGGGGACAGGCCCATCCATCCCCAGAGAGTGATGACCCAGAGTAGACAGGGCTGAGATGAAGGGGCTCGATTCAACCTGGGGTCAAGGAGGGCTTCCTGGAGGAGGGGACATCAGAGCTGAGACTTGGAGAGGGGGGTTGGTCGGTCTGTTTGAGGGCTCTAGCCCTTGTCCACCTTTGACCTCTCTCACATCCCCCTTCATTATCCTTTGAAAGTGTAATCAACAGGAGTTCCCATCGTGGCTCAGCGGAAATGAACCTGAGTAGCATCCATGAGGACGTAGGTTCGTTCGATCCCTGGCCTCACTCAGTGGGTTAAGGATCCGGTGTTGCTGTGAGCTGTGGGGTAGTTTAAGATGCAGCTCGGATCCCACGTTGCTGTGGCTGTGGTGCAGGCTGGCAGCTGCTGCTCTGATTCGACCCCTAGCCTGGGTACCTCTATAAGCTGTGGGTGCAGCTCTGAAAAGACAAAAATTAAAAAAAAAAAAAAAAAGAAGAAGAAGTGTAATAAATGCCTTCTGTGTGCCTGGTGGTGAATCAGCCCAAGATAATGTTCCTTATCTTGGGCAGCCCAGCCCAGGAGGAGGGTAGTGGAGTGATTGCCTGAGGCTGGGGGGCCCCGATCCAGTTGTCCGCATGCTGGCTGTGTGACTTTACATCTCTGGGCCCTCTGAGGGTATTACCCCTCATGGCCTTAATAGTGCATAGCACCCAAGTTCTTGGAAGGAGTCTTTTTTTTTTTGTCTTTTTGCCATTTCTTGGGCCGCTCCCATGGCATATGGAGGTTCCCAGGCTAGGGGTCCAATCGGAGCTGTAGCCGCCGGCCTACGCCAGAGCCACAGCCACACGGGATCCGAGCCACGTCTGCAACCTACACCACAGCTCATGGCAACGCCGGATCCTTAACCCACTGAGCAGGGGCCGGGGATCGAACCCGCAACCTCATGGTTCCTCGTCGGATTCGTTAACCACTGAGCCACGACGGGAACTCCTTTGTGAGGATTCTTTTAAGATCATGAAGTTCAAAGTCCTCAGCACAGGCCAAGTAGAGGAGGCTCAGTCCATTTGCAACCTTGCTGCTCTTTCTCAGAAAAGAATCCCCGCCCTGGGGAATAGCCCTGGCCGCACGGCAAAGACTTCCGCTGCAGCTCCGATTCGACCCCTAGTCTGGGGACCTCCACATGCTACAGGTGCAGCTGTAAAGGGAGAGAGAGAGAAAAGAAGAATTTCTCTACGCGCAGAGGCGATAGGGCACGTTAGGGAGGAGGTCATCCATCTTTTCTTTGTTGGCCGCCCTGGGGCATGTGGAGTTCCCAGGCCAGGGATCAGATCTGAGCCACAGTTGTGACCTAAGCCACAGCTGCGGAAACACCAGATCTTTAACCCACTGTTCTGGGCCAGGGATCAAACTTGTGGCCCAGGAGTTCCCATGGGTGGCGCAGCGGAAACGAATCTGACTGGGAAGCGTGAAGTTGCGGGTTCCATCCTTGGCCTCGATCAGGGGTTAAGGATCCGGCGTATGAGCTGTGGTGTCGGTGGCAGACGCAGCTTGGATCTGCTGTTGCTGTAGCTGTGGCGTAGGCCAGTAGCTGTATCTCCAATTCGACCCCTAGCCTGGGAACCTCCATATGCCAGGGATTCGGGCCCCCCCCTCCCCCCACCGCCCAAAAAGTGAAAAACAAAAACAAAAAGCCTGGGTCTCAGCAATCCCAAGACGCTGCCCATCCTGCTGAGCAACAGCAGGAACTCGTTCTTTTATCCTTTGGGCTGTGCCTGTGGCATGCAGAAATTTCCGGGCCAGGGATGGAACCTGTGCCTGTCCAAGCCCAGCCCAGCACTGACAACGCTAGACCCTTAACCACTGAGCTGCCAGGGAACTCCTGGCCTGGCTTTTGAGGCCCACCATCTCTCTCTCTCTCTTTTGTTCGGGTGGCGGGGGGAGGCACACCCACAGCATATGGAAGTTCCCAGGCGAGGGGTCAAATTGGAGCTGCAGCTGCTGGCCTACACAGTCACGGCAACGCTGGATCCTTAATCCACGGAGTGAGGCCAGGGATCGAACCTGCATCCTCATGGGAACTAGGCGGGTTTGTTTCCTCTGAGCCACAGTGGGAACTCCAGGCCTGGGGTCTTCACCACCACCCAGGACCATCTCGGCAGTGTGGCTGAATGGGAGTCAGGAACCTGTCCCCTGAGATCTGAGAACCATCTGTGAGACCACAGGACTTGGTCAGCCTCTCTAGGCCTTAGTTTTCCCAGTGTGTAAATCCATCCATACCCCAGCCCTGCCTTGCCCTGGAAAAATTCCGTACGTGGCCTTCGGAGGAACTTTGCTGGTTTTTTCTTTTGGTTTTGCTTTTTGTTTTGGTTTTTTTAGGGCCACATCGGCAGCAAATGGAGGTTCCCAGGCTAGGGGTTGAATCAGAGCTACAGCTGCCTGCCTAGCCCACAGCCACAGCAACGCCAGATCCAAGCCGCCTCTGCAGCCTACACCACAGCTCACAGCAACACCGTATCCTTATCCCGCTGAGCGAGGCCGGGGATCGAACCCGCAACCTCATGGTTCATTTCCGCTGAGCCACGACAGGAACTCTGGAACTTTGCTGTTCTTGACCACTTGGACACCCTAGGTCGTCTCATGGGTTTTTCCAAATTTCATCCCCTTTCTGGGGATATAGTCCAAGAAGCTGATGAGGCCTGGGGTCACCTAGGCTGGGGCTGAGCCTACCCAGAAAAGGGGCAGGGGTGCAAAACATTCAGTATTGGGAGCTCTTGGGGTGAGACTCCAGGGATGGTAAAGGAGATCCTTGAATGTGAGTCTTGGGGGTCATGGTGTTAAAATGTAGGAGAGGGTACTAGAGCGACCAGGTGGGGCTCAAGAGGCTGTGACGTGCTTTCCTCTCAGCACTAGACCAGGACCCCACCCTTTCTTAGCTGTAAAAGCAAGACAGCCAATCCCGGAGGAATGGGCATGACTACGTCATTGGCTGCCAGGGCTCCCCTGGGCAGATCACCACCCCCTGGGGGCAGCCTGAGAGAGCCTGAGCGGAACCCCGAGAGAACCCAGGTGCAGCTCCGATTCGACCCCTAGCCTGGGAACCTCCATATGTCCATAAGCCGCCGGTGCGGCCCTAAAAAGAAAGAAAGAAAGAAAGAAAGAAAAAAGCCAGACAAGTAATTCAATTTACACTGTGTCCCCAGGCCACCTCTATGGCCCCCGCCCACTTTTTCTTTTTTTTTCTTTTTTCTTTTTCTTTTGGTCTTTTTGCCATTTCTAGAGCTGCTCCCACGGCATATGGAGGTTCCCAGGCTAGGGGTCGAATCGGAGCTGTAGCCGCCAGCCCATGCCAGAGCCACAGCAACGTGGGATCTGAGCCTCATCTGCAACCTACACCACAGCTCACGACAACACTGGATCCTTAACCCATTGAGCAAGGCCAGGGATCGAACCTGCAACCTCATGATTCCTAGCCATTTCTTGGGCCTCTCCTGCGTCACATGGAGGTTCCCAGGCTAGGGGTCTAATCGGAGCTGAAGCCGCTGGCCTACACACCAGGGCCACAGCAACTGAGCCACATCTACAACCTGCACCACAGCTCACGGCAACGCCAGATCGTTAACCCACTGAGCAAGGGCAGGGATCGAACCCGCAACCTCATGGTTCCTAGTCGGATTGGTTAACCACTGCGCCATGACGGGAACTCCTAAAAAAATTTTTAAATGGAGCTCCCATCGTGGCTCAGTGGAAACAAATCTACCTCAGAGGGTTTTATGAAAATGTCATGTTTATTTATTTTCTTTGCATAGGTAGCATACTCGTTTCACCAAATAATGAGTGCCCGTGCCAGGCCTAGTCATGTGCTGGGTTATGCCTGAGCATGGTGCCGATGAAGCCCTGTCCCTGTCCCCCCAGGGCTCACGGTCCAGTGGGGTGGGGTGGGGTGGGGGGGACAGGCCCATCCATCCCCAGAGAGTGATGACCCAGAGTAGACAGGGCTGAGATGAAGGGGCTCGATTCAACCTGGGGTCAAGGAGGGCTTCCTGGAGGAGGGGACATCAGAGCTGAGACTTGGAGAGGGGGGTTGGTCGGTCTGTTTGAGGGCTCTAGCCCTTGTCCACCTTTGACCTCTCTCACATCCCCCTTCATTATCCTTTGAAAGTGTAATCAACAGGAGTTCCCATCGTGGCTCAGCGGAAATGAACCTGAGTAGCATCCATGAGGACGTAGGTTCGTTCGATCCCTGGCCTCACTCAGTGGGTTAAGGATCCGGTGTTGCTGTGAGCTGTGGGGTAGTTTAAGATGCAGCTCGGATCCCACGTTGCTGTGGCTGTGGTGCAGGCTGGCAGCTGCTGCTCTGATTCGACCCCTAGCCTGGGTACCTCTATAAGCTGTGGGTGCAGCTCTGAAAAGACAAAAATTAAAAAAAAAAAAAAAAAGAAGAAGAAGTGTAATAAATGCCTTCTGTGTGCCTGGTGGTGAATCAGCCCAAGATAATGTTCCTTATCTTGGGCAGCCCAGCCCAGGAGGAGGGTAGTGGAGTGATTGCCTGAGGCTGGGGGGCCCCGATCCAGTTGTCCGCATGCTGGCTGTGTGACTTTACATCTCTGGGCCCTCTGAGGGTATTACCCCTCATGGCCTTAATAGTGCATAGCACCCAAGTTCTTGGAAGGAGTCTTTTTTTTTTTGTCTTTTTGCCATTTCTTGGGCCGCTCCCATGGCATATGGAGGTTCCCAGGCTAGGGGTCCAATCGGAGCTGTAGCCGCCGGCCTACGCCAGAGCCACAGCCACACGGGATCCGAGCCACGTCTGCAACCTACACCACAGCTCATGGCAACGCCGGATCCTTAACCCACTGAGCAGGGGCCGGGGATCGAACCCGCAACCTCATGGTTCCTCGTCGGATTCGTTAACCACTGAGCCACGACGGGAACTCCTTTGTGAGGATTCTTTTAAGATCATGAAGTTCAAAGTCCTCAGCACAGGCCAAGTAGAGGAGGCTCAGTCCATTTGCAACCTTGCTGCTCTTTCTCAGAAAAGAATCCCCGCCCTGGGGAATAGCCCTGGCCGCACGGCAAAGACTTTCGCTGCAGCTCCGATTCGACCCCTAGTCTGGGGACCTCCACATGCTACAGGTGCAGCTGTAAAGGGAGAGAGAGAGAAAAGAAGAATTTCTCTACGCGCAGAGGCGATAGGGCACGTTAGGGAGGAGGTCATCCATCTTTTCTTTGTTGGCCGCCCTGGGGCATGTGGAGTTCCCAGGCCAGGGATCAGATCTGAGCCACAGTTGTGACCTAAGCCACAGCTGCGGAAACACCAGATCTTTAACCCACTGTTCTGGGCCAGGGATCAAACTTGTGGCCCAGGAGTTCCCATGGGTGGCGCAGCGGAAACGAATCTGACTGGGAAGCGTGAAGTTGCGGGTTCCATCCTTGGCCTCGATCAGGGGTTAAGGATCCGGCGTATGAGCTGTGGTGTCGGTGGCAGACGCAGCTTGGATCTGCTGTTGCTGTAGCTGTGGCGTAGGCCAGTAGCTGTATCTCCAATTCGACCCCTAGCCTGGGAACCTCCATATGCCAGGGATTCGGGCCCCCCCCTCCCCCCACCGCCCAAAAAGTGAAAAACAAAAACAAAAAGCCTGGGTCTCAGCAATCCCAAGACGCTGCCCATCCTGCTGAGCAACAGCAGGAACTCGTTCTTTTATCCTTTGGGCTGTGCCTGTGGCATGCAGAAATTTCCGGGCCAGGGATGGAACCTGTGCCTGTCCAAGCCCAGCCCAGCACTGACAACGCTAGACCCTTAACCACTGAGCTGCCAGGGAACTCCTGGCCTGGCTTTTGAGGCCCACCATCTCTCTCTCTCTCTTTTGTTCGGGTGGCGGGGGGAGGCACACCCACAGCATATGGAAGTTCCCAGGCGAGGGGTCAAATTGGAGCTGCAGCTGCTGGCCTACACAGTCACGGCAACGCTGGATCCTTAATCCACGGAGTGAGGCCAGGGATCGAACCTGCATCCTCATGGGAACTAGGCGGGTTTGTTTCCTCTGAGCCACAGTGGGAACTCCAGGCCTGGGGTCTTCACCACCACCCAGGACCATCTCGGCAGTGTGGCTGAATGGGAGTCAGGAACCTGTCCCCTGAGATCTGAGAACCATCTGTGAGACCACAGGACTTGGTCAGCCTCTCTAGGCCTTAGTTTTCCCAGTGTGTAAATCCATCCATACCCCAGCCCTGCCTTGCCCTGGAAAAATTCCGTACGTGGCCTTCGGAGGAACTTTGCTGGTTTTTTCTTTTGGTTTTGCTTTTTGTTTTGGTTTTTTTAGGGCCACATCGGCAGCAAATGGAGGTTCCCAGGCTAGGGGTTGAATCAGAGCTACAGCTGCCTGCCTAGCCCACAGCCACAGCAACGCCAGATCCAAGCCGCCTCTGCAGCCTACACCACAGCTCACAGCAACACCGTATCCTTATCCCGCTGAGCGAGGCCGGGGATCGAACCCGCAACCTCATGGTTCATTTCCGCTGAGCCACGACAGGAACTCTGGAACTTTGCTGTTCTTGACCACTTGGACACCCTAGGTCGTCTCATGGGTTTTTCCAAATTTCATCCCCTTTCTGGGGATATAGTCCAAGAAGCTGATGAGGCCTGGGGTCACCTAGGCTGGGGCTGAGCCTACCCAGAAAAGGGGCAGGGGTGCAAAACATTCAGTATTGGGAGCTCTTGGGGTGAGACTCCAGGGATGGTAAAGGAGATCCTTGAATGTGAGTCTTGGGGGTCATGGTGTTAAAATGTAGGAGAGGGTACTAGAGCGACCAGGTGGGGCTCAAGAGGCTGTGACGTGCTTTCCTCTCAGCACTAGACCAGGACCCCACCCTTTCTTAGCTGTAAAAGCAAGACAGCCAATCCCGGAGGAATGGGCATGACTACGTCATTGGCTGCCAGGGCTCCCCTGGGCAGATCACCACCCCCTGGGGGCAGCCTGAGAGAGCCTGAGCGGAACCCCGAGAGAACCCAGGTGCAGCTCCGATTCGACCCCTAGCCTGGGAACCTCCATATGTCCATAAGCCGCCGGTGCGGCCCTAAAAAGAAAGAAAGAAAGAAAGAAAGAAAAAAGCCAGACAAGTAATTCAATTTACACTGTGTCCCCAGGCCACCTCTATGGCCCCCGCCCACTTTTTCTTTTTTTTTCTTTTTTCTTTTTCTTTTGGTCTTTTTGCCATTTCTAGAGCTGCTCCCACGGCATATGGAGGTTCCCAGGCTAGGGGTCGAATCGGAGCTGTAGCCGCCAGCCCATGCCAGAGCCACAGCAACGTGGGATCTGAGCCTCATCTGCAACCTACACCACAGCTCACGACAACACTGGATCCTTAACCCATTGAGCAAGGCCAGGGATCGAACCCGCAACCTCATGATTCCTAGCCATTTCTTGGGCCTCTCCTGCGTCACATGGAGGTTCCCAGGCTAGGGGTCTAATCGGAGCTGAAGCCGCTGGCCTACACACCAGGGCCACAGCAACTGAGCCACGTCTACAACCTGCACCACAGCTCACGGCAACGCCAGATCGTTAACCCACTGAGCAAGGGCAGGGATCGAACCCGCAACCTCATGGTTCCTAGTCGGATTGGTTAACCACTGCGCCATGACGGGAACTCCTAAAAAAATTTTTAAATGGAGCTCCCATCGTGGCTCAGTGGAAACAAATCTACCTCAGAGGGTTTTATGAAAATGTCATGTTTATTTATTTTCTTTGCATAGGTAGCATACTCGTTTCACCAAATAATGAGTGCCCGTGCCAGGCCTAGTCATGTGCTGGGTTATGCCTGAGCATGGTGCCGATGAAGCCCTGTCCCTGTCCCCCCAGGGCTCACGGTCCAGTGGGGTGGGGTGGGGTCGGGGGGACAGGCCCATCCATCCCCAGAGAGTGATGACCCAGAGTAGACAGGGCTGAGATGAAGGGGCTCGATTCAACCTGGGGTCAAGGAGGGCTTCCTGGAGGAGGGGACATCAGAGCTGAGACTTGGAGAGGGGGGTTGGTCGGTCTGTTTGAGGGCTCTAGCCCTTGTCCACCTTTGACCTCTCTCACATCCCCCTTCATTATCCTTTGAAAGTGTAATCAACAGGAGTTCCCATCGTGGCTCAGCGGAAATGAACCTGAGTAGCATCCATGAGGACGTAGGTTCGTTCGATCCCTGGCCTCACTCAGTGGGTTAAGGATCCGGTGTTGCTGTGAGCTGTGGGGTAGTTTAAGATGCAGCTCGGATCCCACGTTGCTGTGGCTGTGGTGCAGGCTGGCAGCTGCTGCTCTGATTCGACCCCTAGCCTGGGTACCTCTATAAGCTGTGGGTGCAGCTCTGAAAAGACAAAAATTAAAAAAAAAAAAAAAAAGAAGAAGAAGTGTAATAAATGCCTTCTGTGTGCCTGGTGGTGAATCAGCCCAAGATAATGTTCCTTATCTTGGGCAGCCCAGCCCAGGAGGAGGGTAGTGGAGTGATTGCCTGAGGCTGGGGGGCCCCGATCCAGTTGTCCGCATGCTGGCTGTGTGACTTTACATCTCTGGGCCCTCTGAGGGTATTACCCCTCATGGCCTTAATAGTGCATAGCACCCAAGTTCTTGGAAGGAGTCTTTTTTTTTTTGTCTTTTTGCCATTTCTTGGGCCGCTCCCATGGCATATGGAGGTTCCCAGGCTAGGGGTCCAATCGGAGCTGTAGCCGCCGGCCTACGCCAGAGCCACAGCCACACGGGATCCGAGCCACGTCTGCAACCTACACCACAGCTCATGGCAACGCCGGATCCTTAACCCACTGAGCAGGGGCCGGGGATCGAACCCGCAACCTCATGGTTCCTCGTCGGATTCGTTAACCACTGAGCCAGGATGGCAACTCCTCCTCCCCTTCTTAGTAGGTCTCTTCAGCTCAAGACTCTTCAGGAGTCTGGGGTCTCATAGTCTGCCTCCACACACCTGCCCACCATGCCATCTCCAATATCACTGTCCGACTAGCCCTTCCATTCTCCCCTCTCTCTGCATCTGGGAGACTCCCAGGCCTCCCTGGACGCTCTCTGGAGCCTTAATTTCACAGCCCCCAATCTTCCTTCAGTGGAGGGTCTCTCTCTCTTTCTCTTTTTTTTTTTTTTTTTTTTCTTTTTAGGGCCGTACCTGCGGCACATGGAGGTTCCCAGGTTAGGGGTCCCATGGGAGCTACGGCTGCTGCTCTACTCCACAGCCGCAGAAACACTAGATCCAAGCCATGTATGCGACCTACACCACAGCTCACATGTCAGATCCTTAAGCCACTGAGCGAGGCCAGGGGTCGAACCTACAACATCGTGGTTCCTAGTTGGATTCGTTTCTGCTGCGCCACAATGGGGAACTCCTGGAGGAGGTTGTCCTGAACCTGTCAGAAGTGCAGATGAGTTTCTGTTGTGGCTCAGGATGCCAGTTCCATCCCTGGCCCCACTCAGTGGGTCAAGGATCCGTCATTGCTGTAAGCTGTGGTTTAGGTCGCAGAAGCAGCTTGGATCTGGCGTGGCTGTGGTGTAGGCCAGCAGCTGCAGCTCTGATTCGACTCCTAGGCTGAGAACGTCCCTATGCCGCGGGTACAGCACTAAAATAAAAAAAGAGGCAGAACCTCAGCTGCAAGGCTCCTAATCTGTGCCCTCCACTGGGTCCACCAGAAACCCTGTTCCCCGACGCTGGGTTCCCTGCCTCTGCAAGCCTCCAGGTCCCTGGAAACACTCCATCTGCTCTCATGCCCCCTCTTGGCCACTCCTACCACCACGCACTCTCCCTGTCCCTTCCTCCACATTGGTTGGCAGGGCTGCCGGCCTAGGCTGCCCCCTTCCTCCAGCTGCCTTTGACTGCTCGTGATCCCTGGCAGCTGGGGGAGAGAGGCCCTGGCCCCAGACGCTAGGTTGGCTGGCCTCGTGCCCAACAACCACGTGTCAGCCTTGGGGCGAGGAGGGGATGGTTGTGAAAGACAAGCACAGATGCTACCCTGGCCGGATTGCAACAGCCCTCCGAGTGCATCCAGCCCCCGCCAGCCCCCCAGGCCCCTCTGATGAGGGCTGCTTCCTCTGTGAGCCCAGCGCTCCCCACATCCACCCGAATGTCTGCTCTCCTCCCCTCCCCACCCCGGATGACAGCTTGGTTTGGCCAGTCTCATCGTCACTGTCACCTCCGTTTAGGGAGGGGGAAACTGATGGGCAGCTAAGAAGGTTCAGAGGCTCAATGAGAGGCTGCGTGCCGCCCCCTTCTCTGTCCTTCATCATCTTCCCCCCTTCAGGCTGACTCTCTGGATCCCTGCTGGGGTCAGCCGCCACCCCACTGCCCCCCCTGCCAGCCTCCTTTCACTGAGAGAGGAACCTGGGCTGCTGGGGTGTGGTGGTGAGCGCCCCTCTCCGCCTAGCTGGCTTCAAACAGAATTTGAGATCCAGCTTTTAATTTTTTTATTTTTATTATGTATGTATGTATGTATGTATTTAGTTACGTATGCATTTATTTATTTTAGGGCCGCACCCAGTGCACATGGAGGTTCCCAGGTTAGGGGTCAAACTGGAGCTGCAGCTGCCGGCCTGCACCACAGCCACAGCCCCATCTGCTACCTACACCCCAGCTCTCGGCAACACCAGATCCTTAACCTACTGAGTGAGGCCAGGGATCGAACCCGCATCCTCATGGATGCTAGCCAGATTTGCTTCCATCGAGCCATGAAGGGAACTCCAAGATCCAGCTTTTAAAATGGGAGATATGGCTGAGAGCCCCACTCCCCGACATCTGGGGAATGAGATGCCCAGGCCCTGGACACACAGTGAGTGAATCAGCAGAAACTTGGCCCTGCCTCACACAGATGTAGCCCCGCCTCACACAGTCCCAAGGGTGGAACATCTGGCTGGGGGGAGGGAGCCTGATTCCACAGCGGCAAGCAGGGCAGGGAAAGCGCGGAGTGAGCACAGAGTTTACCAGAGCCAAGCGGGGCAGAGGCCCGCCTGGAAGACACAAGTCCGCTGGCTCTGGATGGAATCCTGCTCCCCTCCTGAGAACTGAGGGCGTGGGAGGGAAGCTCCTGCTTCTCCAGGCTCCAGCCATGCTGCGTGTCAGCTCCCAACATGATGGCCCCGCCCTTAATACCAAGGGTCACAGGCTGGCCCCTCTCTCCAGCCTGCACCCAGCACCTGGTAGGCTTGTCAAGGTAGCCAAGAGGCCAGTGATCCAGGGGAGGAGAGAAGGATGAGGGGAGATGGAACTCCCTGGTGGGCTAGTAGCTAAGGATCTGGCATTGTGACTTCTATGGCTAGGGTTCGATTCCTGGTCGGGGGAAGTAAAAAAAAAAAAAAAAAGAGAGGGCCCACGTGGTGGCGAGGGCAAACCTGGAGGAAGGGCAACTAGAAACAAGCAGGGCCAGGGGCAGGAGCAACCAGAGGGGGAGAGGACAGAAAGAGGCGGAGGAAAAGAGGAAGCCAGAGAAATGAAGCCTCTCAGGGAGAGCAGGACTGAGAACAGAGGCCAGGAGCAGAAAGGAGGCAGAATCGGGTAAGAGAGGGAGAGGGAGGAAAAAAAAATGAAAATGGCTCAACAAAAATGGCAGTGGGGGGGAAGGGGAGGGCGTGGGATGGACTGGGAGTCTGGGTTTAATAGACGTAAACCATTGCATCTGGAGAGGATAAGCAATGAGATCCTGCTGTAGAGCACTGGGAACTATATCTAGTCACTGGGGATGGAGCAGGATGGAGGATGATGTGACAAAAAGAATGTATATATGTGTGTGACTGGGTCCGTAGAAAACTCACAGAACGCTGTAAACCAACTACAATGGAAAAAATAAAAATCGTTAAAAAAAAAAAAAGACACTTAAAAAAAAAAACCAAATGGCAGTGGTTTCAGGTCTTTTGAGTAACAAGGCCATGAAGCAGGCATTTTAAAGCTGGGCCAACCGAGGCTCAGATGTTGATTTTTTTCCCCCTCTTTTCTAGGGTTAAACCCTGGGCATAAGGAAGTTCCCAGGCTAGGGGTCGAATCAGAGCTAAACTGCCAGCCTACGTCACAGCCACAGCGGTGTGGATGCAAGACATTTCTGTTACCTATACTGGAGCTCATGGCAATGTCAGATCCTTAACCCACTGAGCAGGATCAGGGATCGAACCCGCACCCTCATGGATACTAGTTGGGTTCATAACCCACTGAGCCACAACAGGAACTCTGAAGTTGCTTTTTTGCCCACAGTAGTCAGGGGTGGGGTTCCTGCCGTGGCTCAGTGATTAACAAACCCGACTAGTATCCATGAGGATGTGGGTTCAATCCCTTGCTCAGTGGGTTAAGGATCTGGTGTTACCATGAGCTGTGGTGTAGGTCAAAGATGTGGCTTGGATCCTGCGTTGCTGGGGCTGTGGTGTAGGCTGGCAGCTGTAGCGCCAATTTGACCCCTAGCCTGGGGACTTCCACATGCTGAGGGTGCAGCCCTAAAACGCTAAAAAAGGGAAAGCAAAGACAGAGTTAGAAAGGATGGAGTTCCCTGGTGGCCTAGTAGTTAAGGATCCTTCGTTGTGGCGGCTGTGGCATGGGTTCAATCCCTGGCCGGGGAACTTCCGCATGCCATGGGCTCGGCCAAAAAAAAAGAAAAGGGGGAGAAGAGACAAATAGACACACACAGGCAGAGGGCAGGACAGAGAACTGGGTGGTCAGTGCAGGGAAGGAAAGGGAAACTGAGGCTGGAGCTGAGAAATCACACGGGGACACCCAGAAGCTGCTGTGAAGCTTGATGAATCTTTATTAAGCAGGGGCCCACCAAGAGGGCAGCTAAGGCTGGGGGAGGCGGGGGAGTTGGGCAGGAACGGGGCCCCGAAGGGGGTGCCCGGATGAGAGGGCACTCACTGATTATCACTGGGCGCAGAGGTGGAGGAGCTGATGCTCACGGCCGACTGCATCCTCTCCACCAGCCCGGCCCACTGGCGCCGCATGTCTTCCACCAGAGGCTCGAACCAGCCTTTGAGGCGGGCCTGGAAGGCCTCGGCCTGCAGGCGCAACTGGCTGCCCTGCTCCTCCACTTTGGTGCGCACCTCCTCCAGCTGCTCACGCATCTCATCCAGGCGGTCGCGGGTCCGGCTGCCCATCTCCTCCAGCCGTCCGCGCAGCTTCTGGCCCCAGGCTTCGGCGCGCTCGCGCAGCGGCTGGCCGGCCCTGGTACTCAGGGTGGCGGCGCGCAATCGGCCCTGCTCCACCAGGGGCCCGAGGCGCTCGCGGAGGGCGCTCACGCTGCGCTCGGCGCCCTCGCGCAGCCCCGCCTGGTACACGGCCAGGCGCTTCTGCAGGTCCTCGGTGTCGCGGAGCAGCCGCTTGCGCAGCTTGCGCAGGTGGGAAGCCAGGCGGCTCCGCAGCTCCTCGGTGGTCTGGCCCAACATGTTGTGCACCTCGCTGCGGTAGAGCACCAAGCGGTTGCGCACGTCCTCCATGTCGGCGCCCACGCGGGCCTGCGCCGCCTGCAGCTCCTTGGACAGGCGCGCCTGCGTCTCCTGGGTCACGGGGCCCAGCTGCGCCTCCAGCTCCTCGCGGTAGGCCTTCACCTCCTTCATGCTCTCCTCTATCAGCTCCCTGGGCGCAGAGAGGGCGGGGGCGGGGAGGGGGAGAAGGAGGGCTCCTGAGCTGGCGATGGCCAGGACGTGCCAGAGATTCAGAGACAGCAAGGACGGCAAGACTGACCCAGAGACAGGCGAAGGCAGGAGCTCAAGATGGAAAGAAAGCAAGACATGAAGTCAAATGAAAGAAAAAAGAAAAAGTAAACTCCCCCCAAAAAAGGAAGAAGGAAAAAAAAGAAACAGAGACCCAGACCCCCAAGAGTTGGCGACAAGGACAGAAGGAAACCCGGACGGGTGGAGCCTGAGGGTCCAGAACACACGGTTCGCCAGGAGGGTCAGGCGCGCGCGCGCGCGCGCGCGCGCGGCGGGAGTCGGGTGGGCACTTACGTCAGTTCCTGGGTGACCTTGGTGCTGAGCAGCTCCTCCTGCACTTGGTCAGACAGGGACTGCACCCAGCGCAGGTAATCCCAGAAGCGGCCCAGGGCCTGCTCCCAGGGCTGGCTGCCCTGCCACTTGGGCTCCTCCCACCACACGTGCACCTCCGGCGGCGGCCCCGGCTCGTCCTCTGTCCGGCATCCTGCACCGAGCCAGTTCACAGCCATCAGGTCCTCTGCCCCCTCCCAGCACACGGTACCTGGTACAGAGCAGGTGCTCCCCCAGCCCCGGTGGGTGGGCTTCTCTAGAGCACTGGTGGGCAGGGAGGGGGTGGAAGGACACCCAGCCTGTCTAATTACTGGACAAGCATGGATTGTGTGCTCCGTGCACGCTAGTCACAGCTGACACGTATCTAATGCTCACGCCCTGCCAGGCAACAACGCATTAGAAACAGAAGCCCCCTTTCCTTTCTTTTCTCTTTCTTTCGTTTTTGTTTGTTTGTCTTTTAGGGCTGCACCAGTGGCATACGTGGAAGTTCCCAGGCGAGGGGTCCGATGGAAGCGATAGCTGCCAGCCTGCACCACAGCCACAGCAACACCCGATTCGAGCTGCATCTGCGACTTATGCCGCAGCTCATGGCAACGCCGGATCCTTAACCCGCTGAGCGAAGCCAGGGATTGAACCCTCTTCCTCATGGATACTAGTCGGGTTCTTAACCTGCTGAGCCACAGCTGGAATCTCTCAACATAACTCCCATTTTAAAGATGGGGAAACTGAGGCTCAGAGAGTAAAACGAGCTGTTCAGAAGCAAGGAGTGCCAGAGAGGCCTCACATCTAGGCCTCTCCTCAAGGGGAAGAGAGACCAGCAGAAGAGACCCAGGGATGAAGGAGGGGCACCGGGTACAGCCGGGGATGGGGGAGGGGCAGGGAACCTGAGCAAGCCCCACCCCCATACCTGCGAGGAGGGTTACCACCAAAGCAACCCACAGAACCCTCATCTTCTGGCTTGCGATTGGCCAACCTGCAGGAGGGAGAAATTGTCACTCAACAGCGGCGGGGCTCGCTCCTCCCACCCAGAGCCCAGCCCTGTCCAGTCACAGCCTTCCAAGCCTTGCACCCCCTTATCTGCATCAGCCTAATCCAAGCAGATATTTCCCGAGCAGATCCTTTCCATTGTCCGTGTAATTCCCTCATTGTCTTCTCCTATCTCCCCATCCCCAGGTCGGCTGCGGCCAAAAGCCTTCCCTCTCTCCCAGGGTTCAAATTCCACCCACGTCGCCCCCCACCCCCTCCACCCTGGAGTCCCATGTGAGCCCCAGCCTTGCTTTCTGGGCTCCAAGCTCACGTTCTTCCTGGTACCTTCACATTCCAAGCTCCAACTTCACATCTAAACCCTGTTTTCCACTCATTCCCTAATTTAATCCTCATTTACATGTCCTTCCACCAACGCTCTAGCTACCCTGCCGCCAGCCCGGTCGAGGTCACCCCTGGTCGCCGCCACCCCTGGGTCTCCTCGATGGAGCTCTTAGTGTGCTCAAAACTTGAGTAGATGCGCCATACCTGCCAGTACAATTCGTCGGCTCTGGCTCGTCTGGTTCTTCCTACAGGTCCCGCTGCTTCCCTGACCTCCCCTTCCAGCCAAGGCGGATAACCTCCTCCTGCTGCCCACCCTCCTTCTAGGTCCAGTCCCTGGGCTCTAGCCTCATCCCCAACTCCTGCCTCGGTGGTGGCCCCGGGGGGCCAGGTCATTTCCTCCTCCCCCGACAGCCCACCCCCCCACACCGAAGCCCCGAGCCCATCTCTGTGCCCCCAGGTCTGCTCCTCACCGGTTGCTTCCTCCTCCTCCTTCCTCCTTCCTCCTCCGGGGCTGAGTAGGATTCAGGGAGCCCAGATTCGGCCAATTATAGGGCTCCCCCCGCCCCGCCCACTCCTCCAGAACTGGGGCCAGCTGGGCCAGCCCCCGTCGGGTCACGAGGTGGGCTGGCCTCCCCTTTCACACAGCAGGGTGGGGGAGGGGAGGGGAGGGGAGGGGTGGGGCTTGGCAGCCTATCACCCCCCCCTTACTCCCAGCCCCCATGGAAAGAGGTGTCTCTCACCCAGTAACTCCCGAGCCTTTCTCCATGCCACTGGTGGGGGTGGGCTGGGCAGGGAGAAGGAGCAGGACCAGAAGGCCCGGCCCTGCCTCTCTCTTGTCCTGTGCTTGGATGAATAGAATTGGGGCAAGGCTGGGGACTCGAAATCCTGGGTCTGAGGTCTGGGATTTCTGGGTTAAGGGGGAAGGGAGCTGGAGGCCCAGACAGAAAGGGGATGAGAGGCGTGGGGGCGGTGTAAGGCATCTGCTCAAAGTTTAGGCTTTGAGAGTGTTCTTTTTGCTCAAAGTTTAGGCTTTGAGAGTGTTCTTTTTGCTTTCGTTTTTTTGCTTTTTAGGGCCACACCCGTGGCTTGTGGAGGTTCCCAGGCTAGGGGTCGAATTACAGTTACAGCTGCGGGCCTACACCACAGCCACAGCCACAGCCACAGCCAAGTGGGATCCAAGCCTCGTCTGCGACCTACACCACAGCTCACGGCAGCGCCGTGCTGGATCCTTAACCCATTGAGCGAGGCCGGGGATCCAACCCACAGCCTCATGGTTCCCAGTTGGATTCGTTTCCGTTGCACCACAGAGTTTTAACCCTCACTCCCTCTCGAGGGCCGTGACCTTGGGCACATCTGAGTGCTTCTCTGAGCCGCTTTCCCGATTTGTGCAATGAGGATGCAGCTCTCTGCCCCCACATAAGCCTTGCGCATTCCAGGAGCTCGCGGCCTGCATACCGCGCCTTCCACAGGCCTGGGAGTGTTCCTGTCCCGTCGCCTGGTTCGGACTGTGAACTCTGGAACCAAAGCCTCCAGGCCTGAATCCAGGCTCTGCGGGTTGTCAGCTGTGTGACCTTGAGCAAATGACCTAGCCTCTCTGAACATTGTTTCTCGGTCCACTAAGACGGGGAAAATGGTTGCATTTAACCCCATCATCCGGGGATAGAACAAAGAACAGTTCCAGTTAACTTCTGTGACAGATTGGTGAGCGCTGACTGCACCCCCCCCATCCCCCAGCAGCCCTGTTACACGACTCCCAGACTCAGAGTTGAGGTGTGTGGTGAGGCCACGTGGAACTGGAGGAGCTGGCACTCATTCCCAGGCCTTTGAGGCTGTGGGAACATGGGATTCCGTGGGGTCAGGGGAGGCTGGAAGCCTGGCAGCCTGGCCCCAGGAAGGGAGCCCCGAGGCCAGCCAGGCCTGAGCCTGTTTGCTTTGGCTTCAGAAGGCGTTGGCCAGGAGCGGGTGGGGGGGGCTTCTCTGGGCTGAGGGGTTACCTCTGGCCAGCAGCCTCCCTCCCAGACAGTGTGTCAGACATGGTTTCAGTTCCTCTGTCTGGAGAGGGGTCAGGGGTGTCAGCTTGCTGGTGTCCTAGGTGGGTAAAACCGACACTTCATTGAGTTTCCAGGCAGCTCAGCAGGTTAAGGATCTGGCCTTGTCAATGCTGGGGCCCAGGTGGGATCCCTGGCAGGGAACTCCCACAGGCCACAGGCCGAGACACAGGTGACCCTGCCCCCATCCTCTATCCCCACCAGGGGCCAGGAGTCCAGGCCTTTGCCCCTCTGAAGTAACTGACTCTGAAGCTTTTCCAGGTACTTTTTTTTTTTTGCTTTTTAGGGCCACAAGCCACATCTGTGACCTATGACCTACACCACAGCTCATGGCAACGCCTAACCCACTGAACAAAGCCAGGAATTGAACCTGTGTCCTCTTGGGATGCCAGTCCGGTTCTTAAGCTACTAAGCCATAATAGGAACTCCTCCTGAAGCTTCTTAAAAGCTCTGAGCTTCCTATTCCATGTCCTGGCATCCCTTCATCCCCTGCCCCTTTGGGAAGCAAGACCCCCAAGGAGTCCCAACTCCCTGCCCCCAGCCCCGCTGCTTGGTTTGCAGGGACAAAGTCCCCAGCGGCTGTGCTGGCCAGGCCAAGCTGAGGTGAGTGACCACCAGACCTCGCCCTCCTGATGAGGGGAGGCCCGAGATGTCCCTGCTGGGAAGGGCACAGGGAGGTGGTGTGGCCAGTGACCAGGTATGACCCCCTGGCTGTTCGCACCCCCACCTGGCAGCACAGGAGGTCAGGTCAAGGGAGCAGCCAAACGGGCCACGGTCACGCCACACAGAGGAAGAGGCCTCTCAGTTCATTTGTTTGCTTTTTTTTCCATGTATATTTTTTGTTGTTTTTTTTGTTTTTTTTCTGTAAAATGTCCCGGTTCTTCCATAACTTATAAACATGATTTATACCGAGCGAGGGGTGGTGGGGAAAGTGGGCGGGGGACGGACCGGGGACGGGAAGCTCTTCTTGCTGCCCCCTCGGGGCAGGGCCCGGGGCCCTTCGGGGGACGGGGACACCCCAACACCTCCCTGAGGTTGTCTGGCCGCCTCTGCCCCTGGTGCTCAGAATCTCGCGTGCTCTTCGATTCCAGAATGCCTTCCTGGACCCCAGGCCCACCGGGCACGCTGCTGCTGGTCCTCCGAGTCCTGATGTGCCCGTGGTTCCAGAATCCCCCCTCCGCTACTGGGGTGATGCGTCCCCTCCTTTCCGCTGCCCCCCTGACCCCCAAGGAGGGAGGGAAGGGAGGGGGAGGGGGGCTCAGGTCTCCCCTCCGTGGCAGGGGGCGGTGGAGGTGGGGCTGAAGGAGGAAGGGCGTGGAAGGCGGGGCCCAGCAGGGGCTCAGCCAATGGTGAGGCCAAAGCCGCACTGGAACTTGTTCTTCCGGTGATTCAGGAAGGCCCCCAGGGCCAGCGTCAGGGGCAGGGGCGGGAGCTTCTTCTCCAGCGTGGCGCCCACGATCCAGTTGCTGTCCACGGAGCCTGTGGGTACGCAGCCGCACTAAGAGCCGCCCTCCAGCCCGGCTCAGACACCACCAGCCAGACTGCAGGCGTCCAGAGCGCCGCCCCTGTCCTGCTCTGAGCTCAGAGACCCCCTGGCCCCAGGCCCGTCCACACTGGGTCGCTGCTCTGCTCTCTGGGGATGGGACTGTCCCTCCCGCTGAGCTCCGGGGGGTGGGGAGCCACCTGGGGATGGGCGCAGAGCAGGTGCTGAGCATCCGCTGAAGGAAAGACTGAGATCCCCTCTAGGGCCTCCGCACCAGACCCGCTGGGTGTGCAAGGGCCTGGAGCCGCCCCACGCCCCACTGAACCCGAGCAGAGGAGCAGAGCTGGGACCCAGCCCCAGCCCTGGGCTCGGGGCTGACCACAGAGTCAGCGGCCAGAAGTGAGCAGGGGAGGCAGGCTTCAGGGCCAAGCCCCTCCCTGGGCCTCCAAGCTGCCTTTGGAAGCCCAGGCTGACGGAAGCGGCCTTTCCGGGGCGGTCCCCACACCCCAAGCCTGAGAACCACGGGGGGCCTAGAAGAAACTTAAGTCAGCCTCGGGGAGGGCTTGCATCCAGCTGTGACCGTGCCACCTCCTGAACATTAGCTAGTGGGACAGCCGGGCTGTGCTCTAATTTGCCCTCCACTCGTGACAAAAGAAAAGAGCGGGCTGGGGAGGGAGACTGGTGAGCGCAAAGCTTGGGGCCCAGCACGCTGGCCCCCGTGCCTCCTCTGGCCTCCACACCGGTTCAGAGCGGAGCCACCTCTCGCCTGTTCCCCAAACACGGAGAGAGAGACCCGTACCTTTGAAGAGGAGATTGGCCTTGGGCAGATCCAGCTGGTACCCGAAGGAGACACTTGTGTCCTGCATCCTTGTGCTGGCCTCGAACTCCACACCCACCTGTAGCTGGAGGGGCCAGGGCAACATGCGAGGTCAGCCCCCTAGCCCCTGGCACCCCACACCCCACGGCCAGCAAGCATGCCCTTCTGGCCGGTCCTTGGACCAGCTCACCTGGTCGCTGGCTTTGTGGTAATACGTCGCGTGCATGCCCGCCTGACCCAGTGTTACTGTCGCCAACCAGTTGTTCACTACAAGGAGAGGTAGGCAGGTTTCAAGGGGGTGTGGGCATCCAGGAACCCATGTTCCCCACCAACCTCCCTCGACCCCAGGTCCCTCCACCCTCGGCCCCAGAGTCCAGGGCCCCCAGGCTCACGTGTGTATTTCCCAGCTAGTGACATAACGGTGCCCTCCTCCCCGGGCCGCCGGTGGTAGACCAGCTCTCCGCCCAGCGCCAGACACGGCGTGATGCTCTGGAGGTAGTGGGCCACGAGGATTCCTGCGGGCCAGACGGTGAGGTATTACTTCGGCTTGCAGGCTAGTTTCTGGCCAGGCAGGGGGCCAGGCTGGAGGCCTGCTCCAGGCAGCCTTCTGGGCTCTCCCTGCGGGAGCCTCACACCTCCCACGTGGGCCCGTTGCTGGAGTGGGTCACAGGGCTCTGAGGTCGGCCTCCCAGGCCCCAGAGAACCTCATCTCCTCTACGTCCCTTCGCCTCTACTGACAGAGGCGGCCACGGAGGCTGAGGGATTAAGACACTCCCACAAGGTCACAAAATGGGTCAGAGACAGAATCCAGGCTTCTCCACTTCCCACGCCCAGGCTCAGAGTCACGCTACAGCTGAGGCTCTTGAGCCCCAGGACCGAGACTCCTTCCCGTCGGCCTGCGGCGCCCCGGGGAACAGACAGACACCGGGACGCCCTCTCTGCAGATGGGAAGAACCAGGAGCCAGAGCGCGGGGGACACAGAGGCGGCGGTGACAGAGAAACGGGAAACAAGATACACCTCTGCAGAGACAGGGAGATCATCAGAAATGGAGCGGGATGGGGAACCGAAGGTTCCTGGCCTGACAGGACAGGCGAGAGCCAGCTTGGGAAGCACGCGGCTGGCCAAGCGGTGTGCAGGACTGGAGCAGAAGGGACGGCGGGAACGGGACCGCCCGGAGCTGGGGTGGGACTGGGTGGAAGCCCTGGGGACACGAGTAAGAGGTGTGAACCCAGATTCCAGAAGATGCTTCCCAGGCAGATGCGAGGCACGACTGGGGCTGCCTGAGGGAGCAGGCACATCCGGGAGGGGCTGCCACTAGCGGGGTTAGGGTGGGCTGGAGCTGGTTCCCCCCACCCCCCGCCCCAAGTGAGCAGCTGTCCTTTTCTTCTCCCTGTGAGTAGAGGATACAGATACCCCCCCCACACCAGCCCGACCCCTGGAGCCGGCTGTAACCATCAGCAGCACACCCCCAGCCAGGAGCAGCTCCTCCTTCAACAGAGGGCGACTCTGAGGCCCCAGAGAGAAAGGTGACCATTCAGAGGTCACACAGGGACTTCAACTTGAGTCTCCAGCCATGACGGGGACCCAGTGCCAAGAGACCCCAGAGCGTCTTACACCCCAGCTTCTGGGCCTGCCCCCCGGGGCCTGCCCTCCTCTCTGGTCTCTGGATTCCCCTCCGAGCAACTGCGCACAACCACGGTCAGCAGTAGCCGCGCGGCTGCGAGGAGACAGCAGCGCCTAAGGTGGCGGGGCCTCCCCTGCGGAGTCCTCCTCCCTGCTGCACCCTCATGGCTCGATCCCTAGTGCCTGAAGGACAGGATGAAGGATGCGCACATGGGGTGCTGAGGGCCTGACAAGGGGGCGTGGGGTGATAGACGGGGCCTGATGTGGCCACTGCTCAGGATTTCTCTGAGCGCATACTCTGTTCCCAGCACGGTTCCAGGCGCTAGGCACACAGTGGTGAGGCAGCCACATCCTCCTGCCTGGGAAGAGATGCTGTCCTGGTGTGGGGGGGCAGGCGAGGAAGTGGGGATCTCTGAAGCCTCATGAGCTGGCTGCGCGGCCTGACATGCACTCATTTGGCCACGGCAAGACCAGAAAGTTCCAAGCGGCAGGGACGGCAGATGAAAGAGGGCTCCTGGGCATCCAAGCCTTTCTGTGTCCCCCGTTTCTTGTTCTCAGGGAATAAGCCTCCACCTCCATGACCTTCCCTGAGTTCCAAAGGGCAGCTGATACGCAGGGAGGGGAGGGGATGCGGAGTCGAGGGAGGAGCAGGGCAGCCTAGGGGCAGGTCCCGGTTCCTCCTCAAGGAATGTACAGAACGATACCTATATGCCTTTCTGCAGAACTAAACCCCCCAAAAGGGAAGAGCTACTGGATGAAGCAGTCTTCACGCAGGAGAAAGACCAATGAACTGGTCCCAGGGCCGACACACACCGGCTTGGAGAAACAGCACAGGCCACCTCAACCCTGCTCCTTACCTACGGCCCATTTGCCACTCCCCAAACCATGAAACCACTTCTCATCACTCCCAAGGGGAGCACAGGCTTTAAGGCATTAGCCTGCTGGGCCCCCTCTGCCTGGCAAAGCAATAAAGGCATCTCCTCCTTCACCCCAACTCTCCGTTCCTATTCAGCATCTGCGGATGGAGTTTTGGCACCAATCCCAGCTGCAGTCCTCCTGGAGGGGGCCGGTGAAGGCTCCCACCTCAGGGCCTTGGCACCTGCTGGTCCTTCCGGCTGAAGGTCTGCGGGGCCCCTTCCCTGACACCCTCCAGTCTGCCTTTAAACACCGCCTATGTAATGAAGCCTTCCCGTTGGGATGGGGGTCTGCAGAGACCCCACCCACCCAGCCACCCCTCCTGAGGCTGCCGTCTTTCTCCCCAGCACCATCGCCCCTGGCCCTTGTGGGCCGCTTTCTGTGGCTCACTAGAACAGAGGCTCCCAGAGGACAGACGTGATTGTCCCCGCTGACAACCGTGTCCTCTGGAGAGAGAACACAGCTGGTACGTGAGTGAGGAAGCCTCGCCCCGCGCATGCGGAGACATCAAAGACGGACACCCATGGACGGGACGTGAAAAGGGGAAGCAGGGTGGAGAGGGTGGGAGGCCCTGGCCCAGGCAACCCAGACGGGAAACTGCCTCCTCAGCCCCGTGCCACCTCCCCGCCTCCCTTCAACTGCATGGGCCCCGCCTGCCGAGCGGGCTGTCCTGTGCCCTGGACCAACCCCAGGGCCCCGCAAGTAATAGCGGGAGCAGCTCCGCTCCTGGGGACCCATTGGGTGCCTGATCCCGTGGGAAGCACGTGAACTCCCATGACCTACTCAACGACCCTGTGAGGCAACCTGACTTCACAGATGAGGAAAGCAAGGCCCTCGGAGGCGATGGACGTGCCCACGGTGGCGCCAGGTCAGGGGCAGAGCTGGGGCCTGAACCTGCTTTCTCATCCACAACGCGACTGAAATAGGGCGGGAAGGGGGCAGGGCACAACCTTCAAAAGAATGACAAGGCCCTTGAGGACACACAACCACACTGGAACCAATTGTGGCCTAGATGGTGGAAGACTCCAGGGACCTTGGGCCCTCCTTCCATCCTGACCTACATTAATGCTCAAATGACATGCCCAAGGGTCCCAGGACAGGTCCAAAGCCAACCAGCAAAGGGACCAAGTGGGCGCAACCCAATTTCTGGACATCCCCGCCCCTCCCCCCAGTGGCTGGACTAATGCTGGCGCTCGTTAGCCTGTGAAATGACCCAGCCCCGGAAAACCCAGCACCCCACTTCTGTGGGTCTGAGAGGCCCCCGCCCTGTCAGAGGGGTGTTGCTGTCAGGGCGGCTCTCTGGCCCTTTGCGATGGACCGCATTCTGTTGGCGGAATGCGGATCTTCCAGGGCCTTCTCTGTGTATCTCTCTCCATGAATCTATTTCTCAGCCATCACTTGGCGTCTTGCTGAATTCCTCTGTGTAGAGACAGAGAGAACCTGAACCTCGCAGTAGGTCCTGAGACCACACACGCCATTCTAATGAAACAAACAAACAACACAGTGGTTCTGAGCCCCAGCCTGGGTTTTGGCTGGATTCCAGCCAAATCTGAGTTGTGCAGTTTGATGTTCTGAAGTCACACCTGTCTCAGGCCATTTCTTGGACGGCAGGAAGGGGCGGGGGAGTACGAGAAATGGATTTGTTGGTGAAGCTGGGACTGGGATTCGAGCCATCCTCCAGGCCCTGTGCCTCTTACCTGAACCCACCAGGACATCTGGGTTCCCCAGGGTAACGGCTGCCGTGAAGTCGGAGCCCCGGTACTCCCCATCCACCTGCCAGTTCACAAACTTCGACTGCTGGGTCTGGGAGGGAGGGGGAGGGGCAGGCGTGAGGGTACAACCTAGCAGGACCCCATGGGGCCCTCCCAGGTCCAAAAAGCCTTTCCCCCTTTTCTTTTTAGGGGCCCACCCGCGGCACATGGAAGTTCCCAAGCTAGGGGTCGAACTGGAGCTATAGCTGCCGGCCTACACCACAGCCACAGTAACACGGGATCAGGGCCACGTCTGTGACCTTATACCACAGCTTGTGGCAATGCCAGATCCTTAACCCACTGAGCGGGGCCAGGGATAGAACCTGCACCCTTGTGGATGCTAATCAGGTTCTTAACCTGCTGAGCCACAACGGGAACTCCACCTTTTTTTCTTGTATGTAGGAAAAAGGTTTCAGCCTCCTAGACCTCCAAATTCTACTAAATGGAAAAGCGAGGCAAAGCGAAAACAAAGGGAAGGCAGTCAATCAGCTGCCACGATAAGGCGGAGTCTCAGAACCTCCTCAGGTGCACGCCAACCATACGCGCCTTTGAGCTCCTCCATAGGGACGAGGGCCCCCACCCCTGGGAGGTGGGTACCTTCAGGCTGAGCACAGATTCCGGGTGTACCACTCTATTCCAGTCCACCGACCAACCCGAAGAAAGGCGCATGCCCTGTAGCCCTCCCCTCAGGTCTGCCTTGAAAAACTCCTTCCTGAAAACTATTAGGGAGTTTGGAGTTCCTGCTATGGTGCAACGGAATCGCCAGCATCTCTGCAGCACCAGGCCACAGGTTCGATCCCTGGCCCAGTGAAGTGGGTTAAGGATCCAGTGCTGCCACAGCTGCAGCACAGGTTGCAACTGCAGCTTGGATCGGATCCCTGGCCTGGGAACTCCATATGCCTCGGAGCGGCCAAAAAAGAAGAAAATAACAACAAAAACAAACAAACAAAAGTTCCCCTTCTGGCTCAGCAGTAACGAACCCAACAAGTATACATGATTGGCGCGGGTTTGATCCCTGGCCTTGCTCAGCAAGTTAAGGATCTGGTGTTGCTGTGAACTGTGGTGTAGGCGGCTGCAGCGATTTGACCTCTAGCCTGGGAACTTTCATATGCCGTGAGTGCAGCTCTAAGAGAAGAAAACCAAAAACCAAAAAAAAACCCAACCAACCAACCAAACAACCGAAAAACTACTGGGAAGCTGGGGACTTCAGCGCATAGGCCACGCCTGCTCCCTGCTTGGTCCTCACAACAAACCTCTTTCTGTTCTAAACCCAATGTTTCAGTATGTGGGGCTTCTCTGTGCATGGCGCGCAAGGACAAGAGCAGCCTGGGGCTCAGAGGGGTACGGGGAGCCACCGACTCCCCCTCACCTGGATGGCCATCTTGGACCTGAGGCCGGGGCCCAGCTGGTGAATGACCTGAGCATTGAGGCTGCCGCTATTGTCCATGTCACCCACCAGCACGGGGAACGCCTGTGGGGCAGAGGACAGGGTTAGAGGTCAGAGATCTAGCATTAGGGAAGAACACCCATGATGGGCCTCGGTGAGAAGCCGAGGATTAGGAAGCCTCAGATTGGGTCTTCTCCTCCAAGAAGCCCTCCAAGGCCACCTAGGCTGACCCAGGCTCTCCTCTGAGCTCACACTGCTTTTGGGTTCTCCCATCTCAGTCTTGCCCACCCTGGACTACTGCTGTCTGGGGACAGGCCTGTTCCCTTTCTCCACTGGGCTGTGAGCCCCATGTCTGTTTGAATCACTGCTATGTCCCCAGCACAGGGCTGGGCACAGAATGGGGGTGCAAGGAAGGTTGGTTGAGTAAATTACCTGGAAATGGTTAACATAAGCAAAGACTAATTTAGTCCCTTAAGCCCACCCGTGTCCTGGCCCAACCTCCTTCCAGGCCCCCAGTTTTTTCCACTCCCTTAATAGCCTCCAGACAACTTGAGAAATGCCAGTTCCAAAGCATTCATCTGGCCTCCTCTTGGCCTGTCTTTCCCTCGTTCAAATCTTTCAGTGGCTCTCCACTGCCCCCTAGTGCCCCCGAGGTGAAATGCCTAGCTTGGCCTTCGAAGCCCAGCAAGGATCCACACAGCCCAGCCCTGCCCACTCTGGGTCATCACTGGTGACCTTGGCGTCCTCAGCTTCTCTCGGCACAGGGCTAGGCTGAGAAGTGGAGGGCAGGATGAAGAAATGACCCAGGCTCCAGGGCACCTTGGAGAGACAGACAGCACGTCCCAACACCCTTGGCAGCTCTGACCTCCTACTGACAAAGCCTTCTTTACCTGTTTGGCTGCATTATGTGTTACAAGAAAGATACAATGAATGAATGGCAAAAGGAAGCTCACCTCTGTGGGACTCAGCTGCTTTGTCCCCACGTACGTGACCCCAAAGTGGTAGTTGGACTCCCCGATTGTGCTGAGGGCGACTGTATGGTTCACCTGGGAAAAGAGGGAGGGCTGTGGCGATGAGTCCGAGGACCACGCCCCTGCCCAAGGAATGCAGCTGAGCTCATGCCTAGGACAGCTCCCCTCCAGCCCAGGATCCGGGATCCTTGTCAATCTAGCTTTCCTATCAGGCTGGGCTGGGCTGAAGATGAAGACTGGGAGGTGTGCCCTGACTAGATTGGAAGCTTAGAGGAGGGATGTGCCAGGGCTGGGGCACACGCCTGGCACTTTATTCCTGCCTGGATGCTGGTTGGGGGTGAGGTGCATTATTTCTGGACTCTTGGTCCCCAGACTCTACACTGGTCGCCACGGAGTGGTTAGTCTGGCAGCAAGGAGCCCACACCTTTAGGCTGCAATAAAAGGGCTGTGTGGGCAGATGCAGGGGGATGGGGGGGATGACCCCTGGAGGAAGAGGGGCCCAGGAAGGCTCACCTGGAAATGATTACTCAAACCTTTGTTGACTGTGAGCTTGACACCTTCCATCTGAATAGGAAACAGCTCTGAGAAAGAGAGAATGCTGGTTGTCACACTCCGAACACACCGAACACACACACACACACACACACACACACACACACACACACACACACACCTCTTCTCAGGTGCCTTCCTTCCCTAGAATCCTCACTCTCCATTCCCCAGGTACCCACAAGCAACACATTGCAAAGTACCCCAACCAATACAGAGGCAAAACAGCCTAGTGTTTTGATGTGCTCAGGATCAAGGCCTTTGCCTACATCCAAATCCCAGGGCCACCACTTACTGCCAGTGTGACAGGAGACACGTCAACTCATCTCAGTCTGTCAATTTTATCAACTGGAAGTTGAGGATATTCACCGCATAGAACTATTGCAAGGGTTTCATGAGTTAACACGTACTGAGTGCCAGTGCTCAGGATGTGGCCACCACTCTTCCATCATAACTATTCCACATCGGGATCCAAAAGCCTTGGCTTCTACCCCCACTGCCCCTTGCTGTCACGGTGACCTTGGGCCTCAGTTTCCCTCACGATCACATGAGGCTGGCTTGGCTGATTCCTGGGGTTCCTGAGGTCCCTAAAGCTTTTCTCTGCTGCCTTGGCATTCCATCCCAAGGTTCCACCATTTGATCCCATCGTTCTAAGCCCCGAGTTCAACGTTGCACCATTCGACTCCAACATCAGCTCCTAACGCTGTGTTCAATGATTCCAGTGGTCCGTGCCAATTCCCAAGGTCCTCAGTGTTCTCCCCCTCCCCCCGAGATCCGGGCCATCACACTCCCGCCGGGCCCCTAGCCCCTCACCCTTGCACTTCCGGTGGCACTCCTCGAACGTGCCCGGGTTGGGCAGGCAGCCACAGGCCCCATCATCCCCGGTCCCTCCAGCGTTAGCGGCCGCAGTCCCAGGGGTCCGTTCGGAACCTCGACCTGTACCAGCCCCAGCGCCCAGGCCGCCCCCGAGCGGCGGCAGCGTGAAGCCGGGAGGAGAGGGCGGAGGCGAAGGCAGTCCCACGAGGGGAGGCGCAGGTGGCGGCGGCGGCCCTGCAGGCGGCGAACTAGCGGCCAAGACGTTCCCCATGGTCGCCTGCAAAGGGAAGGGTCAGAGGGCAGAGGTCAAGGCCCACGGGCTCCAAGCCCTGTCCCCAGCCAACACCCCCTTGCTCGTAACCCCGGTTCTCACCCGCGGCAGCGCCTCCTCCCGGTCTGGGCTCCGCTCCCACCCCGTGCGCCACGCGCAACCGAACCCGCTGCCGCCGCCGCCGCCACCGTCGCCCCGCCCCCCCCAGTCCATTGGTTTAACGGGCCCTTGCGTCCGCCCACCGGCTTCAGGGTCTGGCCTTACTATTGGTGTCGTGGATGAGAGTTCCACCCACTTCCTTGGAACGTCCTTTTCTGTTGGTTCCCACTCGCAGACAGGTCAAAGCACACCTCCCCGTCCTTCCCACTGGCTTGGAGAGCCCACGCCGATTGGTTCGCGATGCCGCGGGTTCCGGTGCTCGCCCGCCATTGGCCTGTGCTGCTTGCTTTGCAACGCCCTTTTGACGTATCGCCTCCGCCCCTTTCCAGAAGTCACCCCCCCCACACTTTCGACTCCGCCCCGCGGCGAAGTTGCCATGTTTATTGGTCGGCCTTGGTCCTTGACGCATCCTGATTGGCTCCGGCAGGTACAAGGTCCTACCCTATTGACGTAATCTATCTGGTGTGTTCATTGGCTAAAGTGCCGGGGTCAAAGGACATGGATAAAGGTGGGTTGCGCGGCAGAGGCTGCTAGGCAGCAAGGTCAGGCCTCGCGTCCCACCAGGCTTCGCGGCAAAGGGGCGGCCCCCTAGTCCTGAGTCGCGGACCGAAAGCCGGAAGTGCTGGCCGTTCCCACAGTGCCACGGGAGAATTCTAACCCGTTACATGAACCCTGTCCTGTTTCTTGTTACCCACAATGCCCCTTACCTATTTAACAGGACAGTTGCCGTAGACCCACCCCTTTCGTTACCCATGATGTCTTCTGGGTCTCCTCCCACCCCTGGCCAAGTCGCTGCGGCTTCTATCTTTGGCCCATTCATTCAGGTCCCATTACCCAGCATGCCTTCCGTCCCATTCATTTCAGTTTGGTTGCCTGTACTACCTTTAGCCCCTTTATGCCCGTTCATTCCCTTCATTCTTCTAGCTCTTCCTTAATTGAGCATCTAGTTTTGGGTCCATTACACATCAGCTCCATTATTCATCCCTCTGTCCCTGGCTTATTCATTCGGATCTATTACCCATCGTGCCCTGAGCTCCTATTAAAACAATACTGGAGTTCCCGTCGTGGCGCAGTGGTTAACGAATCCGACTAGGAACCATGAGGTTGTAGGTTCGATCCCTGGTCTTTCTCAGTGGGTTAAGGATCCCGCGTTGTGGTGAGCTGTGGTGTAGGCTTGGATCCCGCGTTGCTGTGGCCGTGGTCTAGGTCGGCGGCTACAGCTCTGATTCGACCCCTAGCCTGGGAACCTCCATATGCCGCAGGAGCGGCTCAAGAAAAGGCAAAAAGACGAAAATAAATAAATAAATAAATAAATAAATAAATGAAATAAAACATTAATACTTTTGCTTTTGGCCTGTTTTTATTGCCGTTTATTCATTACGCCCAAGCCCCTCGTACTTAATTACTGCTATTTCTCCTTTGTTCCCTTTATTTCTGTCTATTATTCATTAGATTACTGTTGAGGATTCCTTTTCCTTAACCACCATGCCTGGACTCCTTCCCCTCTCCTTCCATTACCCATCACTACGTTTTTGGCTTATGCATTCTTGCTCTTTAGGCCCTCCATTATCTTTGTCATATCTTTTGTCCTTTTTCTTTTTGTCTGTAACCTGTCTTGACTTCTGGTCTACTGATTCCCTCAAGTCCTCAGCCCCCTATTCATTTCCCATCCTGTTCCATCTCCATCCCCTTCACAGCCCACAAAAAAAACACTAGGTGAGACCTGGTCAAAGTACAAACTTGTATCTTGTAGGAAATGCTCTATTACAAAACAATATCACATCCCCAAACCCAGGTGATCCACTTTCCCATCCAGGGAGATGCTTGGTCCAATCCCACTGGACAGGAGTAAAGGGACTCAGTAGTTTTCAAAGTAACAGCAAATTCTCCCAAGGCTGGGGTCAGCAAGGCACACTCAGCATGAGGCTCACCCCATGTAGCCCTGAGTTGGGGCTTAGTTCCCTGTAGATAGGAAATGGGGTAGTGGGGGCTCAGGGAAGGGTCTGTACCCTGAGACTCCTGCCTGCAGGAGGGAGGAGATGGGGAAGTTCTGCTTTGAGCTGGGGACTCCCCTCCCTTCCACTTTTGGGGGGCAGGGTGGGGACTGGGTGAGAGGAGCTCTGCCACCTGGAGGGCTCAGGTCTGAGCAGCAGGATGCCCCCAACACCCACCCCAGCAGACCTACTGGGAGTCACCGTCTGAGGACAAATCAGCGATCTGGGGTCTTCTTTGGGATTTTTTTGGGGGGTGGATCTGGAGATGGTGAGACATGAGAGGTATGATCTAAGGTCACAGTCTTAGGGGTCCTTGGGTGAGAGGTTGTGCAGAAACATACCTTCCCCAGCCCCTCAAGAGTCAAGGTGTTTCCATTGTCATGGCCCATTTCTCTGGGTCAGAGATCATGGATTAGAAGTCTTAGCAGAGCCACCGGAGTAGAATTCAGATGAGATGCATGTGTGTTAACTGACAGTGGCCTGGCCAGAGGTCAAGGAGTCCTACATCCCTGGCAGAAAGCTGAGGGATCAAAAAAGAGAGGCGAGAGGCCAGGGCCATGGCAGTTTACACATACATGGCCCGAGACATGACAAACCCTTTGCCCTGGTAGGAGTCAGAGGGGCTGGAGTAGGACAGGGCATCATAGATGGGGTTGATCTTGTCCAGATAGTCTTCCTCCTCCTCCTCGTCCTCCAGATCCAGGGAAACCCTCTCCGCAGCAGGTGGCCCTGGGGGCACCAGGATGGGGGACCCCACGCTTGTGGCCCCAAGCAGCAGGGGCCCTGACCGCTCTTCCAAGGTGGGCAACTCATGGTATCGAGGCATTTCCTGGGGGCGCAGAGGGAATGAGCCCAAGGTCACCTCTTGAGCATGACACAGAATCTCAATCTGCTCCTTGACCCCCAAATCCTGACCACCCTCTCCTGTGCCAAGCAGACCTCACTCAATATCAGCCCTTGTCACGTGGACAGATGTTGCCCTGGAGCAAACATATGGCTCGTCCCTAACTGAAAGCCCAGGGCGTGAACCCCACCCAGCAATCCTGAGCCTCTCTTTTCTTTTCCTTTCATATTTTTTTTAGGGCCATGCCCAGTGCATCCCAGGCTAGGGGTTTAATCGGAGCTGCAGCTGCCTGCCTACACCACAGCCACAGCAACACAGGATCCAAGCCGGGTCTGCGACCTACACCACAGCTCGTAGCAATGCTGGATCCTTAACCCACTGAATGAGGCCATGGGTTGAACCTGCATCCTCAAGGATACTAGTTGGACTCATTACCACTGAGCCACGATGGGAACTCCAGACTTCAATCTTGACCTAAGCTTCACCTCTAATAGACCTTTGAAACTCGATTTGTCTCCAACTCAACATCCTACACCTGACCTCCAGGAGGCCACTAAGGGCAGGGACCATGTCTTGTCCCAGCTCTGGGCACAGTGTCCGGCAAATGGAGATGCTCGACCAGTCTTCTCTGATGACTTTAACCTCGTATCCTTGGACTTTTACGACCATGACCTTCGCCCCTGAATTCTAGATGCATCTCAGTGCTTTAAATTCAGAGATACAGGAGTTCCCTTCATGGCTCAGCGGTTAACGAACCCGACTAGGATCCATGAGGAAGCAATGGATTCCTGGCCCCACTCAGTGGGTTAAGGATCCGGCGGTGCCGTGAGCTGTGGTGTCGGTCACAGACGTGGCTCAGATCCTGCATTGCTGTGGCTGTGGTGGAGGCCGGCAGCTGTAGCTCTGATCCAACCCCTAGCCTGGGAACTTCCCTGTGCTGCAGGTGCAGCCCTAAAAAGCAAACAAACAAGCAAAAAAGTTCAGAGACACAGCCCTGAACTTGCATTGTAATCTTTAGTGTGTGACCTCTTAGGTCAGGAGGCCCTTTAACCCAGACACCAAACCCAACTCTGTCCTCTCCAGAGCACCTACCTGTTCAGGGCATGGGGCGCCAGCATCAAAGTAGGGAGTCTTGAGCGGGCTGTGCTCCGAGGCCCCCAGCGTGAAGAGCTGGGAAGGCTGTAACGGGAGAGAGAGGGACGGGTCAGGACCCCCTCGCAGTCAGCCTCTCCAGTCAGCCCTCCCTCCCAGCCCCGGCCACTGTGGGGAAACGTGGGCGGGACGGTGGGGCAGCTGGGGGTTCCAGGGGGAGGGCTCACCATCTCTGGCTCCTCCAGCTTCGCCTTGGGCGTCGGCGGCTTGTATGAGGGAGGCCCCTCCAGGCTGTGGGGGAGAAGGCAGGTCAGGTGGAGGCCAAGCCCCGAGAAGCCTGGTAGCCCAGGGCCCCAGCACAGTTCTTGACTCTGCCTGATCCCCTTTCCACTGCCCATGTCCCCTTGCCCAGCTAACTCCTCCACCCTTCTTCTCTCCTGGCTCTCCGGGAGGATTAGGAAACTCCTGGTATATGATCATAACTAGCTACATCTTCCTCGTGGGGTGCTTGCTGGGTTTGTATATGAAACATTACTTCCGGTATCATCCAGCGGCTGTGCCGCACTATGAGCCACATGAGGGCAAAAAACCAGATCTGATGCTGCCAACGGGGTGTTCCCACAACCCACTATGGGGCATGAAGGGAAAATCGTGTTAAAAGAAAAAATGAAAAAAGTGAATGAAATGCTTTCCTGTCCCCCGAATTATGTTAGATTCTGTCATTCTACCTACGCACAGACCAGAGCATCCTGTATCTGTAATGATGATGGCTGCTGACTATGCCTTCAAGCCCCAGCTTGGATGTCCCCGCCTCCAGGAAATCTTCCTTGACCTTTCAAGCTGAGTCAGGTGCCCCCTCTGGCCTCGTGTAGCTCCCTCAGCTTCCCTAGCCTATTGCTGGCTGTGCTGGACTGTCGCTGCCTAGGGACAGGTCTGTCTCCTCCAGACTGTGAACCCCAAGAGGGCAGGGTCAAGGCCATCTCAGGCACCACTGGGTCTCATGGGCTTAGAAAAAGGGATCAGAGTTCCCACAGTGGCTCAGCGGTAACGAACTTGGCCAGTATCCATCGGGACATGGATTTGATCCCTGGCCTCCCTCAGTGGGTTAAGGAACCGGCACTGCCGCACGCTGTGTTATAGGTCAAAGACGTGGTTCGGATCTGGCGTGGCTGTGGCCAGCTGTTGTGGCTCCGATTCAACCTCTAGCCTGGGAACTTCCATATGCCACAGGTGCAGCCCTAAAAAGCCAAAAAAAAAAAAAAAAAAAAAAAAAAAAAAAAAGAAAAAGAAAAAGAAAAAAAAAAGAAAAGAAAAGCAAAGGGGAACAATAGCAAGTCGCTGGTCTGCATTGCCTGGGTGACTGAGACAGAGCTTCACACACTTTCTTATGCATCGCAGGCAGCTTGTTATAAATCTGGGCACCAAACTCTTCTTGCAAAAGTTCTGATTCGGTAGATTTGATGTAAGCCCAGGCGTACCCATTTTTTTTCTTTTTTGGCCACCCTCCCCCTGGCTCCCGCATACAGAAGTTCCTGGTCCAGGGATGGAACCCGAGCTGCAGCTGCAACTCACTGAGAGAGGCCAGGGCTTGAACCCATATCCTCACGGAGGCCAGGCTGGGTTCTTAACCTGCTGAACCACAATGGGAACTCCCAGGAATATGCACTTTTAACACGTGTCCCCCTCACACAGGCTGGGTAGCCGTATTTCAGGACCACTTTGCCCCCAGGACACTTTCTTGCAGGATAAATTTCAGCAAGTGCTTTCGGCTCTCTGAAACCTGTTTCCTCTTGGACAAAATGGGTATCCTTAGCTCTCTCTGAGAATTTAGATGTCCATGGTATGATATGTTTACGTGTGTGGACATCTTTGAAAGGTTCATTGTGTCCCTAACTTTGAGGGCTTTGCCCCAGGTGGGTACTTTCTGAATTCCCATGGAACGAACGAGCGGACGTGAGGCTTCCTTGAGTTGCTGGTTTCTTAATTGCAAGGGCATTTCCGGCGTCCTGCAATTGTGCTCCCCCTCTTCTCAGTAGTTCTGGTTTGGGGAGCTATATTGGGGTGTGGATGAGTTCCCACATTTACTCTATGTTTGCCTTTGCCAGTGAGCCTTGTCATTTGTCATTTTTTTGTTTCTAGTTGCGACCTTTTCTTTTCCACCTAGAGAAGTTCCTTTAGTATTTGTTGTAAAGCTGGTTTAGCGGTGCTGAATTCTCTTCGCTTTTGCTTGTCTATAAAGCTTTTGATTTTCCTCCTTCAAATCTGAAAGCATTGCTGGGTAGAGTAATCCATTTTTTTTTTTTTTTTTTTTTTTTGCAGCACATGGAGGTTCCCAGGCTGGCAGTCCAATCGGAGCTATAGCTGCTGGCCTACACCACAGCCACAGCAATGCCAGATCTGTGCTGAGTCTGCAACCTACACCACAGCTCACGGCAATGCTGGATCCTGAACCCACTGAGCGAGGCCACGGATCGAACCCGTGTCTTCATGGATACTAGTCAGATTCATTAACTGCTGAGCCACAACGGGAACTCCAGGGTACAGTAGTCTTGGTTGGAGGTTTTTTCCTTTCATCACTTTATCATGCCACTTCCTCCTGGCCTGCAGAGTTTCTGCTGAAAAATCTGCAGATAACCTTACCGGGGTTCCCTTGTATGTTATTTGTTTCTTTTCCCTAGCTGCTTTCAGCGTTTTCTCTTTGTCTTTTAATTTTGGTCAGTTTGATTAATATGTGTCTTGGGGTGTTCCTCCTTGGGTTTATTTTGTATGGTACTCGTTGTGCTTCCTTGTTTGAGGGAGTGGTTCCTTTCCCATGTCTGGGACGTTTTCGGCTATTATCTCTCCAAATATTTTTTCAAGCCCTTTCTCTCTTCTCCTTCTGGCGCCTCTATAATGTTGGATGTCGGTGCGTTTAATGGTGTCCCCAAGCTCTCTTAAATTGTCTTCATTTCTTCTTTCTCTCTTTTTCTTTTTTTTTTCCATTCTTTTGTCTTCATTTCTTTTCAATCTTTTTTATCTTCTCTGTTCCACATCAGTGATTTCCACTAGTCTGTCCTCCACCTCGCTTATTTGTTCTTCTGCCTCCTGTATTCTGCTGTTGGTTGCTTCTAATGAATTTTTTATTTCAGTCATTGTATTTTGCACCTCTGCTTGCTTACTCCTTAAACCTTGTATTTCTTTGCTCAGTGTTTCTTGTAATTTATCGATCTTTGCCCACCAGTTTATTTCCAATTTTTTTTTTTTGTCTTTTTTTTGCCATTTCTTGGGCCACTCCCGTGGCATATGGAGGTTCCCAGGCTAGGGGTCTAATCAGAGCTATAGCTGCTGGCCTACGCCAGAGCCACAGCAATGAGGAGTCCGAGCTGCATCTGTGACCTACATCACAGCTCATGGCAATGCCAGATCCTTAACCCACTGAGTGAGGCCAGGGATCAAACCCGCAACCTCATGGTTCCTAGTCGGATTCATTAACCACTGAGCCACAATGGAAACTCCTATTCCCAATTCTTGAATCATCTTCACTATCATCAGTCTTTTTCCTGGAGGCTGATAATCTCCAGATCACCTAGCTGCTTTTCTGGGTTTTTTTCTTACTCCCTTATCTGAGTCATAATTCTTTGCCTTTTCATTTTTATAGATTTTTGATGTGGTCTCCTTTTTGCAGACAATAGAGTTGTAGCCTCTCTTGCTTCTGATGTCTGCTTGCCTTGTGGCTGAAGTTGGTACGGGGGCTTGTTGTAGGCTTCCTGAGGGGAGGGACTGGTGCCTCATGGGGCTTCATTGAAATCGCATGTGTAAGATGCATCTTACCAAGCCTGGCACACAGCAAGTGCTCTATACAGAGAAGTAGGGGTAGTGTCCCTCAATATCCAGGCTCCTCTTTCCTCCTAGTAATAGAGATTTTGGCTGGGGACATGGCTATCGAGAACAAAGACTACATTTCCCAGCTTCCTCTGCAGCTGGAGCAGCCATGTGACTAGATTCTGTCCAATGGGAAAGGAGAGGACGTGATGGGCTCCCTTACAGGGCTGCTGACAGCCTTCCATTTCTCTTTCCCTTTCCCACTGGCAGGAATGGGGTCATTGAGGCCAGGATGGCCATGTCTAGTTGTCATGTACGGAGACAATGATACAAGAGAGGGGAGCCATCTTGAAATGGGAAGGAAGTCCAGGCTCTTGCGTAGGCGGAACAATGAGATAGCAGGAGCCTGGGCTCTGATGACATCACAGAGCAGAACTGCCATACCCATGCTTTTCCCTCCATTTAAGTCATAGTGCTTTGGGGGTCACTCTGATTCACACTGCCCTTATGGATGACCTCCTCCCAGCCTACTGCCCCGCCCTGCCCTCCCTAGTTCTGGGACCCCTCCCCCACCCACTTCCTAGGGCCCATCACTCACTCCTCCTCCTCCTCAGCCCCCTGCAGCCTCTGCTCCTTCCGCTGCTGCCGACAGATGAGGATGCCCGTGGCGGCCACAGCAGTAGCAATGATGGCAGCAATGATGCCCCCAATGATGCCACCTGTGGCCCCTGCGCCTGCTGTGTTGGGCGTCTCTGCAAACAGAGGGACAGAGTAAGAAAATCTCTAGCAGGAAACCACAGCAGTCCCCTCCACGGTGCAATGGGATCAGCGGTATCTTGGGAACACCGGGACGCAGGTTTAATCCCTGGCTGGCACAGCGGGTTAAGGATCTGATGTGGCCACAGCTGTGGCTTAGGTCGCAACCGCGGCTCAGGTCTGATCCCTGTCCTGGGAACTCTATGTGCCATGGGGCAGCCAACAAAGAGGAAACCAGAGCACCTTATTTCCAGCTCTGCCCCTACCCCCAAGTCACCACCTACCTGCCCACCTCCTCTGCCCAGGGCAGGGGACTTTTTGGAAAAAATTCTCTTCATTCTTACTGAGCAATTATTGTGTGACAGAGTGGTCAACAAAACATATACAAGTCCCAGTCCCAAGGGACTTGTTTTTTGGGATCGAGGAGACCAACGACCAAAAGAGAAATGAACATAGTAGCTAATGTGCCAGGTGAGAGAGGATGTGGTACATGGGAAGGTGGTACATGACGGAGCAGGGGCCCTCAAGGGTGGACAGAGAGCCTTACTGCTAGGTGACATTTGTGCAAAGACCTGAAGGAGTAGCAGCGAGCAAGCCATGAGCACTGCAGAGCATTCCGGGCAGGGCCGATGGCCAGTGCAAAGGTCCTGGGGAGGAAGCCTCCCATTGTTCTTCTTTATTTTTTGCTTTTTTTTTAGGGCCAGATCTGCGGCATATGGACGTGCCCAGGCTAGGGGTCAAATCAAAGCTGCAGCTGCCGGCCTACACCAGAGCCACAGCAATGAAGGATCCGAGCCACGTCTTCGACCTACCCCACAGCTCACGGCAATGCCGGATCCTTAACCCACTGAGTGAGGCCAGGGATCGAACCCGCATCCTCATGGATACCAGCTGGGATTGTTATCATTGAGCCACGACGGGAACTCCTATTGGTTTTAAGGACAGCCGGGCAGCCATAGGACCAGAGAGAGTAGCGTGATGATGGGGAGAGCAGGGAACTGAGGGGAGGTAATGTGGGGTGGAAAGAAAAGGCAGAAAATTGGGCGAGGGGGGTGATTCTGGGATTGGGATCAGAAGCCCTCTTTCTTTGTATGGAATGGAGTCATCCTGGGCAGAGGATCACAGCTCCTCCAAGCTAACAGGAAAAAGGGTCGAGATCCAAGCTAACAGGAAAAAGGGTCGAGAGAAGCCCAGGCCCCCAGGTCTCTCGTTTACAAGCCCTCCCACTTCCTGAGTTGTCATGGGAGCAGTCACCTGTTCACTTGCCAATTTCCACACTGTGCACTCCGAGGGGCGGGGTCTGGCACACAGCTGGCATTTCCTAGCCGCGTAAGGAGGGGACCAGCAGGGACCCTCAGGGACCTACTCTAGGCCAGGCTGACCAAATTCCTACGCCTGCCTTCCTGGCACAACCTGCCCGTGGTGGGAGGAGGTGGCAGCAGAGGGCAGTGGGGACAGAGGGGGAAGGGGGCTGGACAGGGTGGTACAGACAACAAACAACCAGAGGAAATAGCCCCTGTGCCAAAGCCCCCACCCACAGGCTGCCCCCTTCCATCAACCCCACCAGGGGGACCAAGAGGGAAAAGCTGCCGGGGGAAGGCTGCCTGCCTCCCTGGACTATCCGACTTCCACCACTTTCCGTTCCACAGCCGGCATCGTCTGGACACCTTCGGGGTGTGGGGGAATCAGAGTAATTGCCGCTCAGGCCACACATGCTCACCCTGCCTGCATGTCCGGGAGGGCAGGGCGGGCTCTGCCCAAGTAAGTGGAAGGCACTGCTGGTGGAAAAAACAGACTCGCCATGGGCGTTCCCTTTGTGGCTCAGCAGTTAATGAACCCGACTAGGATCCATGAGGATTCAGGTTCAATCCCTGGCCTTGCTCGGTGGGTTAAGGATCCGGCGTTGCTGTGAGCTGTGGTGTGGATCGCAGATGTGTCTCAGATCCCATGTGGCGGTGGCCGTGGCTGTGGTGTAGGCCGGCAGCTGTAGCTCCAATTTGACCCCTAGGCTGGGAACCTCCATATGTTGCAAGTGTGGCCCTAAAAAGCAGCAAACAAACAAACAAACAAACAACAAACAAAAAACCAGACTCACCAAGCCCCCTCTCCAGCGCCCAGGTGCTCAGGCCCCTGCTGGGTGTTCAGGTGCAGCCTGAGGCCCTTGACTGCCTCGGGAACAGAGATGAAGTCCATCTGCGTTTTAGCGAGGTGGCCATGGGGCTCAGGAGGGCAGAGGTGACTGAGACTGAGCCTCACCCACACCCTGTGCCCCCACCAGTCCCCAGCCTGGGTTTAGATTTTTCTTTTTTTTGATTTTTAGAGCCACACTTGTGGCGCATTGAGGTTCCCAGGCTAGGGTTCGAATTGGAGCTGCAGCTGCCAGCCTACACAACGGCCACCACAGTATCACCAGATCTGAGCCACATCCACAACCTAGGCCGCAGCTCATAGCAATGCTGGATCCTTAACCCCCTGAGCAAGGCCAGGGATCGAACCCGTGTCCTCATGGATACTAGTTGGGCTCATTACCACTGAGCCACAACGGGAACTCCTGGGAGATTTTTCTAATGGGGTGGGTGTGGGGCGTGAGAAGGACACAGAGCTGTGAGTCCTCCTTCTAAATCACTGAAAAGCCCCTTGGGCCCAGCCTGGGGACAAGGAACAGGAAGGAGGTAGGAAAGACCACTGCGGGGTCCTCCAGAGGTGGGACCACTCCGGTGGCTCAGCACTACCACCTGCCCGGTCCCCTCAGAGCCCTGAGAATGCAGGTGGCAGCCCTCCCTCCCAGCAGCCTAGGTCACCTGGGGGAGGATCAGATCACAGCACCGCCCCACCCGGAGGCCCAGGAGTCCAGGATCCCAGCTCTGAGCTCCCAGGGAACTCAGGCCTCCCGGCAGTCTGGCCACTCCACCAGCGAAAGCAGCCTGTGTCCTGGAAGCCCAACCTCTAAGCCCAGTTCTGGGTCCCACGGGTCATAGGCATCTCGGCATCCAGTGTATCCTTCAAGGACCCAGATGACTGGAGGCCACCCCCTCCCACCAGTCTCCCCAGGTCTGGCCCCCACCAGGCTCCCAATCTCCAGCGGAGTCCTTCCCCCACCCCGGGGGGGGGGACCTAGCTGTCCCTGTCCCACCCCCCAAGGAGGGGGGTCTGATGTATTGCGAGACATCCCCGATGTTTTCCTCCAAGGCGTTTATTAACTCCTGAGTGTCACGGGGCCGGGCAGGCTGCAGCCAAACCCGAGTCTCTGGTGGGTGGGGGGGGTGCCCAGTCCCAAGCTCCCCCCGGCCTCCCCTTCCCCATGCGGCCCTGGAGACAGAAGTCCAGTGTGTGACGTTCACCTCCCGCCGGATCCCAGGAAAGGAAGTGGGAGGTAGCATCTGAGCTCCAAAGTCGACCGGACAAACGAGTTCAACCAGTCTGGAACCCCTGGCCGGTGTGGCAGGGGCGGGCCGGTCTCTGTCTCTGTCAGCCTGGCTCCGGGGGTCACACGTAAACCGCCCGCCGGGAGATCAGAGAGCCGTCCAGCTGGGACTCCATGTCGTCCTCGATGGCCGGGGGTGAGGGCAACATGAGGCCCTTCTCCTCCTCGTCCTCCTCGTCCTCCTCCTCCTTGCCCTCTGGTCTCAGGGGACCAGCGGCTGTCGGCGTCCAGAAGACGGGGCCCCCATTGCCAAACACCTGAGTTTTCGGATCATCGTAGGTCCCTCCTCTGCCGCCGTCTGCTCCTCCTCCAGGGCTCTTCCTCCTCCTCCTCACCCTCAGCAGGATGAAGGCCAAGGACCCCCCAGCCAGAAGCAGCAGCACCAGCAGCGTCCCGCCCACAGCCCCCCACACCACTGGACCCACGTCTTGGGGCGAGGCCCGGGGGGTGTCTGAGGAGAGAGAAGAAGGGAGAGAGAGAGAGAGAAAGGGAGACACCAGGTCAAGAGGATACATCTGGGGTGGGGGACACAGGACACAGTGGGGCAGCGACAACGGGAACCAGGGAGGTGACCAGACCCCCCAGGCAGAAGAATGGAGGAGGAGGTGGAGGAGGGAAGGGCGAACCCCTCACTCTTCGCTATAGGCTGGAGGGGTCCAAGGGGTGGCCTCCAGAGAGGCTTCCTCTTTTCTTTTTCTTTTAATCCTTAACCCAGTGAGCCCCCAGGGAATTCCCCGGATGGCCTTCTTTACAGTTGCACAGTTTTTCCAAAAATTAAACTTGCTAACCAAACCAAACCAAACCAAATCACGAAAAATAAAGCAAGAAAAGCCCCTAAACTGGCTAGCCAACATTGAAAACACCAAGCCACTTCACTGCAAATTCCAGATTTCTTTTAGAGGAGGAAAAAAATAAAATCAGATCTGTCGACACTAAACTCTCACATCCCCCACCTGGTGATGGGCTGTGGCTGAGGGAGGCAGGTGACCCTGAAGGGAACATACCTGGCCACCCAGTCACTCACCAGGACCTCATCGGCATCTGAGTTTGCGACCCCCTCCCAGAAGCTCTGAGGTCAGGGTCATGGCACCGCGGGGCCCATCCAGCCAGGAACAGGCAGATCTGGATTTGAACGGGAAGCTCTCTGCTTCCAAAGCTCTTTGTGAGGCAGGACAATAACTCGGGGAGGTAGTGTAGGAGCACGGCCTCCAATGCCTTCTTTGATACGGCCACTGATTAACGTCTGTGGCTTAAGGGCTCCAAGGAGCAACATCCCCACAGGCCTTGTTTACTGTAGGGAGTGTACCTACGCCCGCATGGAAATTAGTCACAAACCCGCTCCTCAACTGATCAAAAAGGAATGAGAGGAATGGAGAAGAGCAAAGACACCATAACACCTGGGGGCGTTTCCACCTCCGAGCCCCCTAGTGGACAAGGACTGAGAGAGGTAACTGGCCAAGGCCCATGGGAGGAAACCACATCTTTCTGGACCCCAAGCTGGTTCCCCCATCCTCAATGGGTAACCCCCCCTATAGGACAATAGCCAGGGGGACTCGTCTGCCCCCTCCCAGGGTCTGTGCTGGGAGCTGGGTGCTTTCCTGTCCTGAAGACTTTGCTTGCTGGCTGCCTGTGTGTTCTCGAAGGTCATGCTTCAGCGCCCTGAACAAGAACCCGGATTCGGTAACATCTTTCCAGCATCCTCTTTTGGGGGGTCGTCCGGGATCTGATCCACGACACCGGCGCTCACAAGGTACGCGGCACTTTCTACTTTATTCAGTTTCGTTTGCCTCCGAGAGGAGGGGGAACCCGTGACCGAGCTTGCGGGGCCCGAGTCGTGGCCTGGACATGAATCGAGGGCCGAGTCCCGATCCGCCGTTCTGTTTAAGCTCCTGCGCGACCTTATGCGGCCTGAAGTCCTGTTGGGAGTTTATACTGTCCTGCCACATGCCCAGAGGCACCAAACTGAGTGTCCCAAGAGGGAGGCAGCTGGAGATGGATGAACCAAGTCCCAAGCAAGCTTTCCCTCCCAGTCTCCCATCCCGAGGTCTCCTCCCTCTATCTACTCTGCCTCTGTAAAGCATTTGGGAAATCATAGGTTACCATAGTTCTGAAGCTTAGCAATTTGTTATTATTATTATTATTATTTGTTTTTTAGGGCTGCACCAGGGGCATATGGAGGTTCCCAGGCTAGGGGTCCAATCGGAGCTACAGCTGCCAGCCTATACCACAGCCACAGTCACGCAGGATCCTTCACCCACTGAGCGAGGCCAGGGATGGAACCCGCAACCTCGTGGTTCCTAGTCGGATTGTTTCCGCTGCTCCACGACAGGAACGTCAGCAGTTTTTGAAAGACATATAAGAAACACAAATGTTTTTGTGAATTCTTGAAGGGTTCAAGTGGCGTCCCTAACCCCTTACGAGACTCTCGTCTCCACCTCCCCTGCCTCGTACAGTCTGTTAGGAGCCAGCATTTTACAGTAAATGATGCTAGTCGAGGGGCCGGAGTCTGATGGAAATCCACCTTTTAGCACCCCCAAGAGGCCAAGACGCAACGAGACCCCTTGCCCTGCGGGAAAAAAGGTCCAGGGCTGTATGGACAAAGCCCTCATAATCTGGTTCTGTAAGCTTAGGGACTCCCCTTGAATGATAAGTCCATCCCACTACATCGCACTTCCGGTCTTCTGTCTGCCCCTCGCTATTTTTAGCCAGTTTGGCACCGCCCCCCTCCCCCAGGCTTTGATGCCACCAATTGGTACCCCCTCTTATACGACTTCAGCCTTGTCCCCTGGACTGGCTCATAGTCTGGTCAAGCGATGCCTGATCTCCTTAGGAGTCCTTTAAGGGACTAATCTGTTTCCTTCTCACTTGCTTTGCTGTTACCGCAAAGGAAACAGCCCTTTAGATGCTCGGAGCACCCGGGGCTGTTACCGTGCCTGCGAGGGAGAAGGGGTTCATAACCCGATTCATCTGAATTGGGCCAAGGACCTCGGTCGGGCCCGGCAGGGTCAGTTTTGCTTTTTGCTATTTACTTTCACCCTGGTTGGAGAAACCCACACCCGGTTCCTCCAACTTAGCCGGTGACTGTGGCTCAGAGACTTTTCCAACACAGGTCAAGGGCACGCCTTGTCAGAGTGGCACAGAATTTGCCAAGCTCAGGACAGCGCCTGTGTGCCTGGGTTTCTTCACCGCTGTCCAGAGACAGGCCATGGGGGGGGGACGATGGGAGGAGAGGTTACACGGGTAAGGAAGTGGTTAATTCCAGTCGGCCTGGGGTCGGGTGGGACATTTGACCATGAATGTCTAGCTGCTCCTTCCAAGAGAGGGGACACCCCCCCATAGCTGAGAAAGGATAGTAGGCGCTGGACGCTGGCCTTTTCTCTTTTTTCAGATGGGAGCCCCCTCCTCGAACCTGGCCCACAGCTCAGCAGCCACTCCTCTCACACGTGCCTTGAAGAACTGGGAACAACTTGATGCTCAGACTCTGAGAAAGAAACAGTTCATTTTCTTTTGCATGAAAGCCTGGCCGCTGCATAACCAGTCGGACGGAGTGCAATGGCCATCTGAGGGCTCTCTGGATTCTGCTACTGTTCTCCAAAGAGACCCACTGTGTAGACAAGAAGGGAAATGGTCAGGGGTGCCTCATGTCAGATCTTTGCAAGGAGGAAGACACTACACTGAGGAAGGAAAGCTTGTGGCTTCCGCAGGGCGTCATGCCAACTCCCTCAGGACCTCGGTGCCCACCTTGTCCTGGCCCAGCGGGGTCAGACCCTCCCGAAGTTAATCAGCCTTCCCCTATACTGCCCGAGGCTCCTCCTCTCCCGCCTCCAGTGCCAGAGTTATATCCCTCTCTACTCCCTTTGCAAGAGGCGGCAAACGGAGAAGGGGAACCCATACGGGTCCTTGTGCCTTTTTGGCTTCAGGACTTAAGGCAGGTAAAAACAGACTTGGGAAAATTTGCTGATGACCCAGAGGGATATATTGAGGTCTTTCAGGGTCTCACGCAGTCCTAGTTAGCCTGGAAGGACGTCCTGTTATTACTAAACCAGACATTGACAATAAGTGAAAAAAATAAAGCCTTAGAAGCGCCCGAGGCTGGGGAGATGGGCGGTGTGCTAGAAAACGCCAGAGGCAGATCTGAAGAGGAACCAACAAGAGTCCCCACAGGGCATCAGGCAGTCCCTGTGAGCAACCCTAATTGGTCTGCTGATGAGGGAAAAGATGATTGGCATAGGAACCACTTTACCACCTGCATAGTTGAGGGACTAAAGGCAGCACGAGTGAAGCCTGTTAACTACTCCAAACCATCGGAGGTGTGTCGAGGGGAACGAGAGTCCATCGGCTTTCTCAGAAAGACTCAGAAAGACACTGAGGACGCATACGCCAATGGACCCAGAATCCGTGCAGGGCCACATAATTCTTTTTTTGGTTTTGTCTTTTTCTCTTTCCTTTAGGGCTGCACTCACGGCATACGGAGGTTCCCCGGCTAGGGGGTCTAATCGGAGCTGTTGCTGACAGCCTAGGCCACAGCCCCAGCAACGCAGAGTCCGAGGCTCGTCTGCAACCTACACCACAGCTCACAGCAACGCCGGATCCTTAACCCACTGAGCAAGGCCAGGGATCGAACCCGAAACCTCATGGTTCCTAGTCGGATTCACTAACCACTGAGCCACGACGGGAACTCCTCAAATAATTCTTAAAGACAAATTTATAACTCAATCGGCGCCAGACATATGGAGAAAGCTCCAAAAATTGGCTTTTGGCCCTGATCAGGACCTGGAGCATCGCCTTAGAAGAGCGACTCAAGTATATTATAATCGGGACCAGGAAGAATGAAAGGAGAACAAGAAGAGAGACAGAGAAAAGGCTGAGGCTCTGGTTATGGTGCTACAGGGAGTCAGCCTGGGAGCTTCCAAGGCGAGAGGACCAGGGCAAAGGCCTAAGTCTGGAGCCTGTTTCCTCTGTGGAAAAGAGAGACACTTTTTTTTTTTTTTTTTTTTTTTTGTCTTTTCATCTTTTATAGAGCCGATCCCGCGGCATATGGAGGTTCCCGGGCTCGGGGTGTAATCGGAGCTGTAGCCACCAGCCTACACCAGAGCCACAGCAACACCAGATCCGAGCTGCGTCTGCGACTTACACCACAGCTCATCGCAACGCCGGATCCTTAACCCACCGAGCAAGACCAGGATTCGAACCCTCAACCTCATGGTTTCTAGTCAGATTCGTTAACCACTGAGCCACAACAGGAACTCCCCTGAAAAAAGGGACACTATAAATGGGAATGCCCCAAGGCTCAGACACAGCACTGAGGCCGTGCCCCATATATCGGGGCGATCACTGGAAGAGGGACTGCCCCCAAAGACAAAGGTCCCGGGTCGACCCCTCAGGCCCAGGAGCAGGACGGATGGGACCCGGGGTTTTCCATATTGGCGCCTCTCCTCACCATCCAGGAGCCCCGGGTGACTCTAAATGTGGGAGGACAGCCTATCGACTTGCTCCTGGATATGGGGGCCACCTTTTCGGTCCTCCTCTCCAACCCTGGGCCCCCTTCACAGAAATCTGCCACATTCGCGGTATTTCTGGCAAGCCGGTTACAAAATTCTTTGCACAACCTTTGAGTTGTGACTGGAAGGCCATTTTCTTCTCTCCTGTCTTTCTGATTGTTCTGCAGAGTCCAGCTCCACTTTCGGGAAATTTTTTTTCTTTTTTCTTTTTTTTCTGTCTTTTTGCCATTTCTCGGGCCACTCCCGTGGCATATGGAGGTTCCCAGGCTAGGGGTCAAATCGGAGCTGTAGCCGCCGGTCTACGCCAGAGCCACAGCAACGCGGGATCCAAGCCTCATCTGTGACCCACACCACAGCTCACGGCAACGCCGGATCCTTAACCCACTGAGCAAGGCCAGGGACCGAACCCGCAACCTCATGGTTCCTAGTCAGATTCTTTAACCACTGCGCCACGACGGGAACTCCTCGGGAAGAGATATTTTGTCAAAGGTGAAAGCCTCCACACACACGACCATGGAGCCTCATCAAGGTTTGGGCCTGCCTTTGATGGGAGTAAATACTGACCCAGGAGTCTGGGCTGTAGGTGGAAAGACAGGAAGAGCAGAAAATTCTCGACCAGTGGAAATAACTCTTAAAAATCCAAATGTATTTCCTTGCCAAAAGCAGGACCCTCTGAGAGCCGAGACACGACAGGGACTTACCCCGATTGTAAGACACCTAACGGAACGAGGACTATTAATCCAATGCCACAGCCCCTGTCACACCCCTGCGTTGGGAGTGCGAAAGCCTAACGGGGATTGGTGCCCAGTGCCAGACCTTCGTCTAAAAACAAGGCAGTGGCCCCATGACATCCAGTGGTGTCCAAGCCCTACTCACGCCTCTCGCAAATTCCAGAAACAGCAGCCTGGTTCCCTGTATTAGATTTAAAGGATGCCTTTTTCTGCATTCCCTGGGCTAAGGCTTCGCAATTTTTATTTGCCTTTGAGGATCCCTCTGACTCATCCACACAATGAACTTGGACTGTCTTGCCTCGGGGGTTTCTAGACAGCCCTCATTTCTTTGCAGGCATTGGCCAGAGATGTGGCAAACGTTAAGGCCTCCAAGCCTGTGAAAGGTGTTCAAACGTGGGCGACATTCTTCTCTGTGCTGACGCCAAAGAGCAATGTGAGGTGACGTCTTGTGATCTTAACTTTTTAGCAGTGTAGCCATGAGGCCTCCAGATCCAAAGCTCAGATGTGTTGACCTGAAGTAAAATATTTGGGTTTAAAACTGTCTCACGGGCATTCCCATCATGGCGCTGTGGAAACGAATCCGACTAGGAACCATGAGGTTTTGGGTTTGATCCCTGGCCTTGCTCTGTGGGTTAAGGATCCGGCGTTGCTGTGAGCCGTGGGGTAGGTCGCAGACGTGGCTTGGATCCTGCTTTGCTGTGGCTGTGGTGTAGGCTGGCAGCTGTAGCTCCTATTCAACCCCTCGCCTGGGACCCTCCACATGCCCCGCGTGCGGCCCTGAAAAGCAGACAACAACAACAAACAACTGCCTCATGGAACCAGAGCTCTAAGAAAGGAAAGGACGGGACCTATCCCAGAGGACCCACTCCCCAGCACTGTCAGACAACGCCGGGGATTCCTCGGCTTTACCGGAGGCTGCGGGATGCGGATTCCTGGTTCTGGAGAGTAGGCACGCGCCGCGGAGAAGATGTCAAAGGAAGCACAGCAGTTGGTACCCGCACCCTGCAGTGGGAACCTGAAGACAAAAAAGCCTTTAAGGCGCTTCAGCGGGCCCTTCTCTAGGCCCCAGATCTTACTTTACCTACCAGACAGCTTTTTTTTCCCCTTTTCAGGACAGCACTCTTGGCATACGGAGGGTTCCCAGGCTAGGGGTCGGATTGGAGCTGCAGCTGCCAGCCTATACCACAGCCACAACAACGCGGGATCCAAGCCCCATCTGCGACCTACACCACAGCTCGCGGCAATGCTAGATCCTTAACCCACTGAGTTGGGCCAGGGATCAAACCTGCATCATCATGGATGCTAGTCAGGTTCGTTAATCGCTGAGCCACAATGGGAACTCCACGGAGAACTTTTTAATCTCTTTGTCACGGAGACATCTGGAGTAGCTCTAGGGGTTTGAACCCAGCCAAAAGCGGCATCTCACCAGCCTGTAGGGTACTTAAGAACTGGACTCAGTAGCTCAAGGTCAGCTGCCCTGTTTATCAGTCGTAGCCTCAGTGGCCTTACTAACCTCTGAGGCCAGTAAATTAACCACAGGCCGAGACTTAGCCACACCTCGCACCATCTAACAGGGGTTCTAAACTCCAAGGGCAGACTTTGGCTCTGCGATAATCGGCTTCTCAAATATCAGACCTTACTCTTAGAAGGACCTAGAGCTGGGTTACACACCTCCTCAGCATTACATCCCGAGACTCTTCTTCCTGACTTGCGAGATCAGAAAGTCGTGCTTGATTGTCACCAGATCTTAGCTGCCAATTATGTAGCCAGGGAGGACTTAAAGGATGAGCCCTTCCCTAATCCTGATGTTACTGGGCTTACGGATGGCACCTCCTTTATCGAAAAGGGACAAAGCGGCGCAGGATGTGCAGCTTTCACTCTACATGAGACCCTAGAGGGGGGACCTTTGAGACCAGGAACAAGCATTCCGTGAGCAGAATTAATGGCATGAACTAGAGCACTGGAATTGGGGTCAGGAAAGAGGATACATGTTTACACCGACTCCGACTATGCCCTCTGGTCCCCCGCGCCCGTGCAGCCCTCTGAAAGGAAACCAAAGTTTCAGACCTCGGACGCAAGTCCTATGAAATATTTTCAAGAAGTCATGCATCTCCTAGATGCCATCAGACTGCCTTAAATTCACTCTCGAGGACACCAACACGATGCCTCCGAGACAGCTGGGAGGGAAATCCCAGGGCAGATGAACGAGCTAGAAATGGCTGCTCCCCAATCCTCCTGTTGCAGACACCCGGGCAGCGGAAGGAGACAAACAGGCACTGGGAGATGCGGCGCAGCAAGGTTTATTCAGCAGGAGTGCGGCTCAGAGGAGTCACCTCTGTAGTCTGAGCACCGGGTCTCTGTTCTCAGAAAGCGGATACAGTACAGGGTCTTGTTTTTTCCATATAAGCAGCGGGGGACCTCCTTCCCCGAGCAGACAGTGTTCCTGCCTAAGGAACTGAGCAAGCAAGGTTACAGAGCGAAACTGATAAGCCATGCTTGGAGCAGAACTTCGGGGCTGCTGGCTTGGACACAGCGCGCGGAGTTGCTGCAGAATTACAAGGATGGTATGACGCCAGCATAGCTGAAGAGGTATGCAGCTGCCTCTTCAGCCCGGGCAGGGGATGGGGGGGGGGGTTGTGTTCCTTAGTTAAAACTCTTACTTCACTACAATGTACAAGCCCCTCTCCTCTGGGAAGGGATCCCAGAAGAGATTAAACCCACTTACTCCCCTGAGGAACTCAGATATTCTCTTTCTCCGGGAGACACTTTACTTGCGGAGGCGGGGGCGCGGGGTCCTGCCGACGCCCGATCATAAACTGGTGCTGCCCCCTAGTGTCCAATGGAAGGTCCTTAAGCCCTTACATCAAGCTTTCCCTTTGGGAATTGAAAACACTTATCAGTCGGCCACAAATTTGTTTAAAGGAAAAGGGCTATTAAAAATTGTGAGTCAAGTAGCGAGGGGATGTGAGATATGCCAAAAGAACACCCCAGAAAATAACCAGTCAGCGCCACCCCTCTCCCCAGGTTTGCAGGGGACTGGCAAATATCCAGGGGAGGACTGGCAGTAGACCTCACGCATACGCCCAAGTCCAAAGCATACCCATATCTGTTGGTGTTGGAGGATAATTTTCCCGGATGGGTAGAGGTCTTCCCTTGCCTGACTGAGCAAGCAAAGGAGGTCATTCAAACCTAATTCAGGAGAGGATTAAAGGGCACGTCTGAAAGCTATTACAGGAAAACTTCCCTGGTTATCACGCCTTCCCTGGGCCCTAATAAGGCTCAGAAACACGGCTAGGAGTCAGGGGCTTCGTCCGTGTGAAATGTTCTGTGGATGGCCCTTCCTTAGAAATGAGCTCCTGCTTGATCCGGAAACAGCTGAACTCACGAAGGATGTAAGTAATCTGGCTGCTTTTCAACAGCAGCTTTCCACCTTGAAACGCAGTCTTGATTGGGAGAAGAAAGGGGAAGAATCTCTTTATCAACCAGGAGATTGGGCATTCGTTAAGTCTCTCCCCGACAATACCCCCTCGCTGCAGCCGATTTGGGAGGGGCCCTCCACTGTCACCCTTTCCTCTCCCACCTCTGTTAAGGAGTGTGTGTGCGTGTGTGTGTGTCTTTTTAGGGCTGCACCTGCAGCATATGGAGGTTCCCAGGCTAGGATCAAATCGGAGCTGTAGCTACCCGCCTACACCACAGCCACAGCAATGTGGGATCTGAGCCACATCTGTGACCTACGCCACAGCTCACGACCACGCTGGATCCTTAACTCACTGAGCGAGGACAGGGATCGGACCCGCGTCCTCATGGATACTAGTCTGGTTCATTAACCACTGAGCCACAACGGGAACGCCAAGGTTATAGGAATTGAGCTTGGATTCACCACAAGCAAATTAAAGCCTGGAACCCAAAGAGGGAAGACACCCCACTTCCAACCATCGAGGAAAATTCCCCTGAATATCAGTACACCCCTCTGGAGGGACTCAAGGGATTGTTCCAACAAACAGGAAAGAAATCAGAATGAAATGACTGGTCGCTATAATTGCTCTTTTCTCCTTTGCTGTGGAGAATTCCCCACTGTCTCACAGTGAGTGCAAGATAATGCTTTCTTCTCCCGGGCTGACTCCCTGCCTTTTTCCAAAATCAGTCAGACTGCCGGGTCTGTGGAGCATGAGCTCTGTCCTCAGTAGAAGGAGTCCCTTGGTGGGTGTCTCCTGTACAGGAAAACAATGATTTACAAGTATGTGGATTCCTACTCCAGGTGCGCGAAGCTACACTTCCTTGAGTTCTATGCTAGACAGAAACCTCACTGCTTTTTTTTTTTGCATTTTTAGAGCCACACTCGCAGCCTATGGAGGTTCCCAGGCTACTGCTTGAATCGGAAGTGTAGCCACTGGCCTATCCCACAGCCACGGCCACGCCAGATCAAGCTGCATCTGCAACCTACACCGCAGCTCATAGCAATGGCAGATCCTTGACCCACTGAGCGAGGTCAGGGATCGAGCCTGTGTCCTCATGGATACTAGTCAGATTCGCTTCCGCTGAGCCAGACAGGAACTCTCGAAACCCCACCACTCTTAATTGACGCCCTAAATCATACTCCTCACAAGGACCTCATACCTCATAAGGTAACTCTGTTATACGCTGACCAAGGACATGGCATACAGATATTTCATGGTGAGAATAGATATTTGATGGCGAATCAGAAAAATCATACAGGTTATAGGTATTTTAATCCATTTTATCAAATATGGGTTCAATATATGTGATCACTCCTGAGAAGGGTTATTTATTAACCCAGCCTGCAACTATTGGCTGGGAGCAAAATCAGGATTGTGTCGGATTTGGAGCGCGGGGGAGGGGGGGAAACACCCCCATCCTCTAATGAGCTAAAACCTTTAGGATATTTAGTGACTGAACGTTGTTTACAAATCATCCAGGCCACATACAATCCAGATAAGACCCCCGTACGGCCTGGAACGGACTGGGGATTTAATCGTGGAGTATGATGGCTAGCCCCAAATGGAACTTATGGGATATGGGGAACTAATCTGTGGCCTTGGCTGCCCCCAGGATGCTGTAGGGCGCTGCATTGTGGGATTGGCTTTTGCTCCTGGCAACATTATGAAAACTCTGCGCCAAGCACCAGCCAACCTTCCCTATGTACGTGCTGGATGGGCCCGATTAGCGTTCCACTGGTCTGATTACTTAGCAGCGACATTTGGGTTTTTATTGGGAACCACGGACATAACGCTGCGGGTGGAAGCCCTAACTAATTTTACCCGACAAGCTCTTAATGATACTGTGGAAGCTATTTTTACCCTAAATATGGAACAGCAACAAATAAGAGAAGTAGTGCTACAAAACCGAATGGCCTTAGGTATACTCACCACAGCTCAAGGAGGAACCTGTGCTATGATAAAATCTGCATGTTGTGTCTATAGTCCTGACTATTCAGAGAATGTGTCTGATTCCCCGTGAGATCTCCAGCAGCAGATTCATAAGCTGTCCGATCCGGCTCCAGCTTTTGGAGCTGCTCTCTGGAACCGGCCGACCTCCTGCTCCTGGTGGAAACATATGTTTACCACCCTCATCACCGTGATCTTGATCTTTTATTCGGACCCCGTATAATTAATTGTATTTCTCGATTCATTTCATCCCGATTAGAAGCTATCAACCTTCAGATGGCGATGGAAGGGGTACCCAATGGAATGGATCCAAGCCCACTCGGCTGTCCCAGGAGGGGAGACCTGCTTCCAGCTAATGATGCCCCTTGTCCGCAGGAAGCAGTCAGAGGGGTCGAGTCGCCACACACCACCTCCCCCGCGTGTCCAACTCTAGAGAGGGGATGCAGGCAGGATAATAACAGGTAGTATAGGAGCGCGGGCTTCGAGGCACTGATTAACATCTGCGGCTTAAGGGCTCCAGGGAGCAACATCCCCACAGGCCTTGTTTACTGTAGGGAGTGAATCTATTTTACGCCCACATGGACCTTTGTCACTACCTCGCTCCTCAACTGATCGAAGAGGAATGAGAGGAATGGCGGCTCTCAGTCTAAGGAAAAGAAGAGCAAAGACACCATAACACCTAGGGGGCGTTTCCACCTCCGAGCCCCCTAGTGGACAAGGACTGAGAGAGGTAACTGGCCAAGGCCCATGGGAGGAAACCACATCTTTCTGGACCCCATGCTGGTCCCCCCATCCTCAATGGATAACCCCCCCCCCATAGGACAATAGCGAGAGGGACTCGTCTGCCCCCTCCCAGGGTCTGTGCTGGGAGCTGGGTGCTTTCCTGTCCTGAAGACTTTGCTTGCTGGCTGCTTGTGTGTTCTGGAAGTTCACTCTCCCTGAACAAGAACCCGGATTCCCGTGACATCTTTCGGGCATCATTTGCACTTAGGGGAAAGGGGACCGAGAAGGGCAAGGGGCCTCCTGGGAATTCCTCCCTCCGGGAGCGGAACGTGGAGCTGCAGGGAGCGGGGAGCTGCAGGGAGCTCAGTCTCCAGTGTGGACAACGGGGCTCCTGGAGCCCACCGTCCTGGTTTCCTCTCCCACAGGGGCTGGGCTGGCAGGAGGGGAGGGGTCTGGGGGAAGTGGGGGCGGGGGAGGTGGAGAAGGGGGGGGAGTGAGCATGAGAGAGGGCGGGGCCTGGGCGCCGGGGCGGGGCTAGACCTGGACGAGCCACTGGCATTTATCCCTCCCGCTCCCCCCACCCCTGCAGGCGGGGCCTGCCCGGGAGTGACTGGACGGAATCTGCTCACACCTGCCCCGCCTCTCGGGAGCTGTGCCTCTGCACACAAGAGGGGCTGGGACCCTGGCTCCCAAGGGCATCTGTTTCGGGCGGGGTGTTTCGGGGCGGGGGCGGGGGGAGGTCACGGCCTAGACCTAGCGGGCTCAGCCGATCGCCTGGGTGACTCAGAGCCGCAGGACAAACAAAGCAGAAGAGAAAAATGTGGCCTCAAGCCTGAAGGGTAAGTACAACTCCGCGAAACTTTCCTTCACACAGAAGAGGACCCACGGCGCCTCCTGCGTCAGGAACGTCTGGAGAGCAGGTGGAGCGCATGTTGGAACGTGTGTCAGGAGGTGGTATTTTGGAGCCGGTGGGTGGCTCTGTGCCCGTCTGTGGGTCTGAACCTCTCTAACGCCTCCCTGACGCCCCGTCTAGCCTGTGGCGTGACCTCGGTACTTCTGTTTTCGAGCGTGACAGCGCATGCGTGGGCCTGCGTGCGCAGGAGGCTGGGGAGGTGTCTCTGAGATCCTCCGAGGTGACTCTGCCAAGAGTTGCGAGGGGGTCACCCCCTGGGGAGGCCCATCTGGTGGCACACTCACTCCCTGTGACTGGGTTTCCTGGGTGCTCAGAGCGTGCCCCCTGTCCACGGGTGTCCATCTGTAGGTGTGTGTCTTTGGGAGGAGGTTTTTGGTTTTTTTGGTCTTTTTGTCCTTTAGGGCCGGATCCACGGCATATGGGCGTTCCCAGGCTAGGGCTCGAATCGGAGCTATCACCATTGGCCCACGTACGGCCACAGCACTGTGGGATCTGAGCTGCATCTGCAACCTACACCACAGCTCACGGCAACACCAGATCCTTAACCCACTGAGCGAGGCCAGGGATTGAACCTGCATCCTCATGGATGCTAGTTGAGTTTGCTAACTGCTGAGCCATGACAGGAACTCCTGGGAGATTTTTGACCGTCTGCAGTTCTGTGGTTGCCTTTGGAGGAGTCGGGGGGCGGGGTCTTTGCATGGCACTGAGTTTCTCTCTGGGGGCTGTGATTTCTGCGGCCCCCCCCCCCCCCCCGCCTCTCCCCACGATCCTGAAGAGGCTCTGAGTCCATGGGTTTCACTGGGTGAGTGTTGCCACAGCTGAACTCTGAAGCTGGTGTTCTTTTCGGTGGGTTCCCTGGGGTTTCTGGGTGTTTCGGGGGCAGTGTCCTTGCTTCCGTGGCTGTGTGTCCCCCGATGGCCCTCCCGTGTGATGGCGTGTGCGTCCCACAGGCTCTGCCCCAGACATGGACTGAGTGTGGGTGGGGAGACATGTGTCTCAGGTGGTGTCCGGGGTCGAGGTTGCGGGGGTGCTATTTCCAGTCGAGCACCTTGCTGGCTGGGTGGAACTGACTCTCCTCTGGGTGTGCCTTTCAGGGCAGGGACTGCGACTCGGTCGCCTGCTGTATCCCCGTCATCGAGAATGCCTGGCCAAAAGGAAACCTCAGCAAATATTTGCCAGATGATTTGTTGAAAGAGAATGTCGGCCATGGGGTTTGGGGAGTTTCTGAGGGTGCGGCCTTGAGAGGTCTTTGAGTTTCTTTCTCAGAATCTGTGGATCAGGGGCGATGCTTCTGCCTGTGGGACTGCTGCTGTCCCAGGTTCTTGTAGCTTCTAGCTCGTCTGTGTGACAGCGTCTCTGTGCAGGTGGCCAGGAGTGTCAGAGGGCTGAGGGTTGGCCAGTGGTCCATGGCTGTTTCTGAGGGGGCTCCTCCCACCGGCCAAGCCCCCCGACAGTCCCTGCTTCCCTCTAAGCCCATGGGTCTACACGTGTGATTTCTACCCCATTTCCATCAGCATGCACCCGGGCTTGGCTTCATTCTTTTCCTCTCTGGCATATGGACGTTCCCGGGCTAGGGGTCAAATGGGCGTAAGCCACAGCCACAGCAACACTGGATCCAAGCCACATCTGTGACCTACACTGCAGCTCGTGGCAATGCTGGATCCTTAACCCACGGAGTTAGGCTAGGGATGGAACTTGCATCCTCCCGGAGGCTATGTTGCGTTTTTAACCCACTGAGCCACAATGGGAACTCCATCATCATGGAAACTCAGAGAATTTTTGACCCACAGATACCAGCCACCACCTCCAGAAACACAAACATCCCAACACACAAACTGGTTTCTGGATGGTACTGACCAGCGCTCACTGTAAAAAGTCCATTGTTTCGGAGTGTTTGATCCTGCCTCGCTGTCTCACCAATTTCGTCCCTGAGTCTGTGGGTGTGGCTCGTTGGCCGCAGGCGGGGCCAGTGACCCTGGGTCTCTTTCTGAAGACAGTTCCCAGGCCTCTCTACCTTCTAGAAAGCCCCCAGCACAGGCCTCGACCTCCTAACTCCTCTGTCAACACCTAACCTGTCACCCCAATCCATCCAGATGCCACCTAGGGGCGAGAATAAAAGCCACAAGGCACCTCCCCCATCAGCAAGGCGGGTCTGCACCCTCCCTAGGTCGGCGGCGCAGCCTCCCCCAGTGCGTCCACAGAACCCAGGCGGGAGACGCATGTGGGGAGCAGACCCCCTCGTCACACAACACCCCCACGCTTACCTCGAACGAGGACCACTTGCTCGGCATGGCCGGTGCCCACGGCGTTGGTGACCGTGCAGATGAAGGTCGTGTTGAACAGCTTGTCCACTGAGTGGACGATCAGCTTAGGGCCCTGGGCGACTGCTGACGCCGGGAAGACGCCCGAGGTCCTGGAGGGCAGGGGGGCCAAGTGAGAGGGACGGCAAGGTCCATGGGGAGCAGAGGTCGGGTCCCCGCTGCCACAACCCTCAGGAGCCAAAGTCTGTGGACCTGAAACTTACTCCTGGACACCCCAAACTGACAGTTCCCTCCTTCTGGAGGACTCCCGGTCTAGGGCTCTGCTCTCAGGACCCAGGAGTCCCACCCCCGGCCCCGCCTCCCTCAGACCCAGGATCCAGGCCCCCCCAGCCCCTCCTCCTTCAGACCCAGGATCCAGACCCCTGGCCCCTCCTCCCTCAGACCCAGAGTCCAGGGCCCCAGCCCTTCCTCCCTCAGACCCAGGATCCAGGCCCCCTGCCCCTCCTCCCTCAGACCCAGGAGTCTGGGACCAAACAGGAACTCACGTGCTCCAGTCGTAGCCTGTGGGCTCTGGTTTGCTGCGAACGTCACAGTTCAGAGTGGCCTCGCTACGGCCGATGTACCAGTTGTCATCATAGCCAGATATGGAGACCTCAGGGGGGTCTGGAGGAAATAGGGGGACTGGCTCAGAGATGGGGAGAATCCCAAAGTGGGTCATAGGTGAACAGATAGACGGGAATCCCAAAGAAATGGGGTGGGAGTTCCCCTTGTGGCTCAGTGGTAACGAACCCGACTAGTATCCATGAGGACACGGGTTCGAGCCCTGGCCCCACTCAGTGTTGCCGCAAGCTGCAGCTCGGATCTGGCACTGCTTTGGCTGTGGCATAGGCCAGCAGCCACAGCTCTGATGTGACCCCTAGCCTGGGAACCTCCCTATGCCATGGGTGTGGCCCTAAAAAGACAAAAGAAAGAAATGGGGTGGGCTGTCCTCAGGGACGCCACTGAGGGCCATTTCGAGGAAGTTACTGTTCCGTGCAGGTGGCCACTGCAGATAATGCGTGTTATTTGTGACATGCCCAGAGTAGATGAGGAAACTGGTTTAACTGCAGGCATTGTCTGGGGAACTAGTATAGAAAGTGCTGAGCTGGGGTCTGGAGTATGTTTGGACAGTGGCTGGAAGAGCTGCTAAAGCTACTGTTGGGCAGACTCCATGGGGAGAGTGCCAGGGGAGCTCTCTGGGTAATATTAGTGGGTGATGGTGTAGACAGCTTTGGGATGAACTAGCACAGAATGTATTGGAAGGGGTCAGTATTGACGGGTCCAGAGGGGCCAGTGTGATCATATCGGGGTATACAGACCTCTGGAGAGTCAGTATAGACAGTGCCCATGGAGCCAATTTAAACAGTGTGAATGAGGGTGTGTGCATAGACAATACTGGGTTGGGCGGTGTAGACAAGAGTAGCTGATATAGATAGAGAGGAAGCAGGGTCTGCTGGAGGACTGTGGGAGCCAGAAAAAGATTGTCAGGTGCAGCTGTGTGCTGGGAAACTAGCTCTCTGAAAAGAGGGGGCAAAAAAAAAAAAAAAAAAAAAGTAGCCTTGACTGGCAGTGTTTGCCAATTGCCTCGGTGTAAATATTCCCTGCACATCAGGGTATCCGTGGGATCTCACTGGATGTGGAATTGGGACGGACTGTATAAAACAGACCCTTGCAGACCCATTGGGAGTTACCATCAATGCTGGCAGCAAGGGGAGAGTCTAGCGAAGCCAGCATAGACAGTAAGAGGGCAGTGTGTAGACGTTATCCAGGGGAGCCAGTGTAGACCGTGAGAAGGAAGGTAGTGCAAAATGTGACCCAGAGCTGGAGTTCCCGTTGTGGCTCAGCAGAAACGAAGCCGACCAGGAACCATGAGGTAGACTCACAGCGCACAGAGAGGGTCACAGGCAGCAGGACAGGCTCCTTGAAGCTCTCGTGCTCCACTCTGCAGGTGATCTTGACACCATCTGCTCGGCCCAAGGGTACCAAGGTGAAGCGGCTGGTGACGGTGACTGTGCCAGGCACGGGCCCTGACACCTGGCTCTCTCTGGTCTCCCCATCCAAGGGCGAGAGCCAGGAGACTCGGGCGGGGGGCCGGCCACCTGCAGACACACAGCGGGCCACAGGGACGGGCTCCAGGCTGAGGGTGACCTCCTGGGTCTCGGCGTGGTTCTGGGGCTCGGCTGCAGAAAGGAACAAAGCGGGTGGGCGCTCCTTTCCTAGAGTCATTCAACAAACACCTCAGCTGTGACGCTGAACACTTTAGCCTCGATGGGCTGGGTTCAAATCCCAACTTTGCAGTTGTGGAGCTTTGGGCAAATCATTCCCTCTGTCCTTCAGTTTGCTCTTTTGTAAAGGGAGGCGGATGATAATACCCGCCACACGGGATCGTTGTGCGCGTGAAATAAATTGTCATGTACAGCACATTGGACAGTCCTTGACAGTGTGCTAAGCATCAGCCAGTAGAGTTTCTGTTCCGCTCTGCTGGAAAGGCAGAGGCAGGGTCCACTGGCCTGGAAGAGGCTGAGATTTTAAAAAGAAAAGCCAAACCATGGAGTTCCCATCGTGGCTCAGCGCTTAACAAACTGGACTAGCATCCACAAGGACGCAGGTTTGATCTCTGGCCTTGCTCAGTGGGTTAAGGATTCTGCCTGACTGTGGCTATGGCTGGTGGCAACAGCTCCGATTAGACCCCTAGCCTGGGAACCTCCATATGCCGCGGGTGTGGCCCTAAAAAGACAAAAAAAAAAAAAAAAAAAAAAAAAAAAAGCCGAAGCAGAATAATATGGTTTAAAGGTCCAGCTGAGAAGGCCTCCTACTTCTTTTCCTTCAATTAGGTGGTGGTGTCAGAAGTGGGACAAAGGCAGTGGAGAGTCCCCAAGCTGGGAATGTTTTTCCCTTTTCACCCAACCTCCTGGAACACATGGAAAAACGTTAGGCGGGCTAAACCTCAATGAGGGCTGATAATGCCAAAGTGCAGTTACTGGGCTGTGACATGACCAGAGGGTTCCGAGTTCCGACACACCTCCCTAGCTGCCTTCTGGATCTCACTGGGGTATCTCCTGAACTTCCCTCTCCTTTTTTTTTTTCTTTTGTATTTTTAGGGCCAAACCGGAGGCATGCAGAGGTTGCCAGGCTAGGGGTCTAATTGGAGCTATAGCTGCAAGCCTACACCACAGCCACAGCCATGTGGGATCCGAGCCACATCTGGTAGGCACAATCCAAGACGGGCCTCTGCACATCCTCCCTGGGCACCTGTCCTCTGGCAGTGCCAGGCATGGCCACGTGGCCCCTGTAGGGTCTTAGCGACTCATGCTGCCTGAAAAGCTCTGGCTTCCCTTCTCCTTGTCTTGCTCCTCCTCCTTCCCTAGAGTCCTTGCCTCACTTCCTGGCGGGGGAAACTTCCCTGACGTCTGACTCTCCAAGAAAGCGGGAGCTTCGCTGCCCTGTGGTCTTGTAGGTTCTGGGTATATGGGCGGTGCTCTCTATGTATCTCATGAACAGAACAAATGATTGCACAAGAGAGATGTTTCCGAGAAATGAGTGGAGGGAAGCTGTGCTTTATGCAAAACAACCAATGTCCTTGCTCTTCCTCAGAGGTTCCAGGCGTGCCCTGCCTCAGGGCCTTTGCACTTGCCCTTCCCTCTGCCTGAAACACTCTTCCCTGCGGGGCTCCTTCACCTCAGTGGTTTGGTTCAAGGAGCACTGGATTCCCCCTCGCTGAAACTAACCTGCCCTCCTCCAACTTCCAAAGCACCTATAACCACCTGACTCACTCTTATTTTTCTGGCTACTTTTGGGTTTTTTTGGCAGAGCCAGTGGCCTGCAGAAGTTCCTAGGCCTGGGACGGCACCCAGGCCACAGCAGCGACAACGCTGGATCCTTAACCCACTGAGCCACCAGGGAACTCCTTATTTTTCTTATTCATGTTATCTACTCCCTTAACGGGAGTCTGAGTCCTCTTCCCTCGCTGCTTTATCCCGAGAGGCTAAAGTAGCGCCTGGCACAGAGCAGGTACTCAGTATATATGTGCTGAATGCTTGTTGCCGGCTGTGTCACCAACTTGCAGAACAGCGTGTGGCAAACGGTAGGTGCTTCATGCATATCTGCCAATGGACTAAAGACCACCAGGTTGCTATCACCGCTCAAGTGGAGAAACCAGGTAAGACTCTCCTGCCTGGCACCCCTCCCACCTCGCTGCGCCCTGCCCCCTCCTTGTCCTACTCACCTATAACTCTGAGCCAGGTCACCCCCCGACTGGTGCCCTGGGGGAAGGTGGCAAACTCGCAGGTGTAATTGCCCTCGTCCTCCACCGTCAGCCCCCGGAGGGCCAGCGTGGCATCGCGCACCTCCACCTCCGTTCCCGGCCCGGAACCAGTGCTCTGCCCGGGTTTGACGAAGGACAGCCGCTCCTTGCCAGGCTTCGCTCTAGGGAAGCTGGGACCGTACTGAGGGTGGAAGATGGCCACGTTTTGGTTGTCCTCGGGCGTGTCCAGGCGCAGCCAGGTCACCTGTGACACTCGGACTTCAGGTGCTGGGGGCAGCAGGTGGCACGGCAACTCTACGGTGTCCCCCAGGTGGCCCCGCACCTCAGCTGCCACCCGAACTCGCACATCTTGGGCTCCTGGAAGGGAGAGGAGAGAGAAGCTCGGGTCGGAGAAGGATCCAGACACCTCCCAGCCAGGAAGGGCCATCACGGAGCGGGCTCCCCAGGCAAATGCAGGCACCTTTAGGGAGTCCCAATTCCCAAGAGGCCAGCTGGAGAGGGCAGTCTGAGGAAAACTGGGGACATTTGCATCGGGCTAGATTGCACATGATTATGGAATTACTGCGCAGGACGTTAGGCGAGATGGTTCAATTGTGGTTATGCAGTATTCTTTTCTTTTTTCGGCCCTGCTTGCAGCATGCAGAGGTTCCCCAGCCAGAGAATTAAACCCTCACCCCGGCAGAGACAACACCAGATCCTCAACCCGCTGATCCCACCAGGGAGCTCTGAGTGTCCAACTTGTAACATGGATCCGTGCCTGTTCCTTTTTACAGCTGAGTAATACTCCATTGCATGGTGGACCATGTTGTGTTTTATTCATTCACTGATGGACATTTGGGTTGTTTCTACCTTTGGGTGGTTATCGGTTTTTTTTTAATTAGCATTTTTTTTTTTTTTTTTAGAGCCACGCCTGTGGCACATGGAGGTTTCCGTATCGAATCAGAACTGCGGCTAGGGGTCAAGTTGGAGCTGCAGCTGCCGGCCTATCCCACAACCACAGCAACAAGGGATCCAAGCCAAGTCTGTGACCTACACCACAGCTCACGGCAACGCCAGATTCTTAACCCACGGAGTGAGGCCAGGGATGGAACCCGCATCCTCATGGTTCCTAGTTGGATTCGTTTCTGCTGCGCCACAACAGGAACTCCTCCCTTTGGGTGATTATGGGTAAAGCTGCTGTGAACTTTTGTGTACCAGTTTTTGCCTGAACTTATGTCTTTCATGTCTCAGCTTATCTCCTATTTTCTGACTTCGAATAAAAAACTAGAATAAAGATGAATGTTTCTCTGCTGTGCAAGGCAATACAGCATGGCTACTGAGGGCAAAGACTGCCTGAGTTTGAATCCCAGCTCTGCCTCTTATTGGCTGTGTGGTGTCAGGCAGGTCCTGTAACCTCTCTGTGCCTCAAAAGTTCCCTCAGCTATAAAACGAGGGTAACAATTGTCCCCACCTCCAGGGATTGCCCGTAAGGATTAAAGGATGTTTGCAGAGCACTTAGCACAGGGTTCCAGGAAACATGAGATCAGTGCTTGGTGAAGAGACACAGCCCAGTAAGTACAAGGACAAGTAGCCCTTGACATTCGGCCTCGAGGCAAGGCCCGGGTTCAGCTGTCTCTGCCTGAGATGCGAGCTGAGGTGCGTGTGCAGCCCTTGGCCTCCCACTGGAATCTGGGGGACATTAATGGGTGACCCGGGAGGGCCCCTTGTGGTGCAGGGGGATCAGCTGTGTCTTGGGAGTGCTGGGTTGCACGTTCAGTCCCTGGCCCCACACAGTGGGTTAAGGATCTGGCTAGGTTGCGGCTGTGGCTCGGATCTGATCCCTGGCCCGGGAACTCCATGTAACTCGGGGCAGCCAAACAAACACAAAACCAAACAGGTGCTCCAGCAGCCTCAGGAAGGACCCATCCCAGGCACTTCTTGAAAGACGCCATCCACGAAGGCCATGGTGTGACATGTACATCACCCCACAGAACCCCTACGCGTCTCGCAACTCGGACCCAAGGGGCCACCTTGAGAGATGGTGTCAGGTGTGGGACCCCAGAGCACGTGGCTGGGGGCTTCTGGCTGGCTCTGTCCCTGTCCAGGTGGGTGACCTTGTTTCGAGCCTAAATTCTTTCATCTGTGAAATGGGGACGTTTGAGCAGCCCTGTAGGGTCCCTTGGGACAAAGCCATTAAGATGATTTTCTCCAGGGCTGGCAGGACGCGGCAAGCCGAGGCAGCCAGCCACCCCCGCTGCAGGCCAAATCGGCCTCGCGCCCCCCTTGGCCCACATGAGCGCTGTTCCAGAAGCGAATGAGCAGCACAGAAGGGTCTGGAGATGAAAACTCAGAATCCAGACAAAAATCAGGATACGAGGCCCTGGGGGTAACAGTTAGGTGGAGTTGAGGAAGGGCCTCGTATCCTGATTTTTGTCTGGATTTTGAGTTTTTGCCTTTGGATTTTTGTCTTCCCTCAAGGGGCTCCCTCTGGTGCCAGGACCCATACCCACGTGGCCCCCAAAGGCACTGAGTATGGGACAAGGGTTCCCAAAGGTTCTGCCCCTTTCTAGCTGGGAGAGGAGGGAAGAAAAAAAAAAAAAGCCCAGACCAATGTGAGAGGCAGAGAGCAAAGCACGGTAGGGCCGGGGACTTAAGTCTCCTTCTTAGGGCAACTGGGAGCCATTGAGTGTTCTTCAGTTGAAGGACTTGGCAAAAACTGAAGAGACTTGAGGGGAACGTGGAGCTGGGTGGAAATGGCTTATCAGGTAGGCCTGACACTCGCTGGGGAAAAAACAGCAACCCAGACTGTGGAATGAATATCTTGCTCTGATCTGGGCGCAGGCACCACGGGTGTGTCAGGACAGGTCAGGCACCTGTCCTCCAGGGGCTGACACGCCAGCAGGGGAGACAGCACACAGATATTCATCAGGACCCGAAGACTGAAGGGGTGGGGCTGGGGGTGCTAGAAGAACCTGGAGCGGGCTGAGGGGAGGGGTGGCGGGGGAGGGCTTCCTGGAGGAGGAGACCCTTTCCAAGGGAAGCCAAGCTCCAGACTACGGAGCCCTACACCCTGCTCAAGCCCTCTGGGACTTGGATATCCTGTCCTAAGGGAATACTTGCTTTTTTGTTTTTTGGGTTTTTTTTTTTCTTTTTCTTTTTTTTTTTCTTTTTAGGGCCACACCCATGGCATATGGAGGTTCCCAGGCTAGGGGATTTAATCGGAGCTACAGTTGCCAGCTTATGCCACAGGCACAGCAACACAGAATCCGAGCCGCACCTGCGACCTACACCACAGCTCCACAGCTACACCACTGGATCCTTAACCCACTGAGCGAGGCCAGGGATCGAACCTGAGCCCTCATGGATTCCAGTTGGGTTCATTTCCACTGAGCCACAAGGGAACTCCCTAAGGGCGTCCTTGTGATGGCAGATGCCTCTGTCCTGAGGGAGGCTGCCCCCCTGTATCTAGGCCGGCTTCTCAGCCCAGGCAGCTTCAGAGGATTTTTAAAAAACCCACTTTTGGAGTTCCCGTGGTGGCACAGTGGTTAATGAATCCGACTAGGAACCGTGAGGTTGCAGGTTCGGTCCCTGCCCTTGCTCAGTGGGTTAACGATCCGGCGTTGCTGTGAGCTGTGGTGTAGGTTGCAGATGCGGCTCGGATCCCACGTTGCTGTGGCTCTGGTGTAGGCCGGCAGCTATAGCTCCGATTGGACCCCTAGCCTGGGAACCTCCATATGCTGCAGGAGCGGCCCAAGAAATAGCAAAAAGACAAAAAACAAAAAACCCACTTTTAGGAGCTCCCTGGTGGCCTAGTGATTGAGGACTGTCACCACTGTGGTTTGGGTCACTGCTATGGCACAGGTTTGATCCCTGGCCCGGCAACTTCCACATCCCATGGGTCCAGCCAAGCCCCCTTCCCTCCCACTCTCCCCCCAAAAACACTTTTAGTTTCTTGAGGGACCAGCGCCTCAGGAAGTTCGTTCCTCACCAGTACTCTGCCCCACAGGGCCGCCCGCCTCTCTTCTTCCTGATTAGCTGGGCCTCATCCCCTCTCCCCACACCTCACTTTCTCCGCATGGCCCGCTCCCCATCGCACACACCACATCTTCATGACCCTCCTGAGCCCTCAAAGGGCAGAAATTCTTTGCCTTGTCTTTTTTTTTTTTAATTTTTTTTGGTCTTTTTGTCCTTTTTTTAGGGCTGCACCTGCAGCATATATATGGAGGTTCCCAGGCTAGGGGTCAAATCAGAGCTGCAGCCACCAGCCTATGTCACAGCCACAGCAATGCGGAATCTTTAGCCCACTGAGCAATGCCAGGGATCAAACCCGCATCCTCACGGAGACTACATCGGGTCCTTAACCCACTGAGCCACAGTGGGAACTCCTCTTGGCCTTGTCTTGTTCACAGCTCTGCAACATGGACTGGGTCCAAGAAAATGCCTAATATTTATGGAATGAATAGGGTCCTGAAACCCATGGCTATACAATCCCTTTTCTAAGTTTCTCATTCTGAATGAATGGATAAGGTGGTTCAGCTCTCCGTTTTTGTTTTTGTTTTTTAGTTATTTCTGTCTCAGCAAAAACTTCGGGATGGAAGCTTCAAAGTCATCCCTGACTCCTCTCTTGCCCCATGTGCAATCTGTCCGGAAACCCTGTCAGTTCCACGTGCAAAATATATCTGCAAGCAGGCCAGGTCTGACCCCTGCATTGCCTGTATCCTGGCCCAAGCCAGTGGCCTCTCTCCCCTGGGTCATCTCCCACCCCTGCCCCAGGAATCTGTTCCCACACACAGCCTAAGAAGTTACAACAGATCGGGTCCCTTTTCTCTCTGCTCAGATCCCTCCTGTGGCTCACCCCTCACTCAGAAAAAGAGCTCAATCTTTTTTTTTTTTTTTGTCTTTTCGAGGGCCACACCCACTGGATATGCAGGTTCCCAGGCTAGGGGTTGAATCGCAGCTGTAGCTGCCGGCCTATACCACAGCCACAGCAACACCAGATCCGAGCCACGTCGGCGCCCTACACCACAGTTCACGGCAACGCCGGATCCTTAACCCACTGAGCGAGGCCAGGGATCGAACCCAAAACTTCACGGTTCCTAGTCAGATTCGTTAACCACTGAGCCACGAAGGGAACTCCAAAGAGCTCAGACTTTACAGCAGCCCACAAAGCCCTGCGTGATCTGTGTCCATCCTCCTTCTGACCTCATTTCTCACCCTCTTCCCTTGGGGTCTCACCTCAAGCCACACCAGCCACCTCACAGTTCCTCAGACACGCCAGGTGAGTCCCACCCCAGGGCCTTTGCACTTGCTGTTCTTTCGCCCAGGAACGCTCCTCCCCCACAGGTCCCACGGCTCCCTCCCTCATTCTCTTGGGGTCTTTACCCTGACCACAATAAGGATGAGAACAGCAACTTCCTTGATCCTGCTTCATCTTCCTCATGGCACCTGGTATACCCTCCCTGCTGGAATAACAGGGCCGGGGGCAGAGATCTTTTTCTAGTCACTGCTGTATCCCCAGAGCCTAGAACAGCACCTGGTACCCTGTAGGAGCTCCATGAATGTGTTGACTGAATGAATAAGGTGAAGATGGGGAATCAACAGGGCACTGGATCACACAGGCTGAGGCCGAGTTAGAGTTTGGGCTTTTTCCTGAGGGCACTGGGGAGCCATGGAGAGTTATGGGGAGAGAGAGGTTTGTGCTTTAGAACGAGTCCTCAGAATGAAGTGGCGTGGGGCTCAGAGGTCAGGGCAGTGGAGATGAGGAAATAACGATTGGACGCACATTCAGAAGTTGGAAGGGTTGGAGTTCCCATTGAGGCTCAGTGGAAACAAGCCAGGTTAGTACCCAGGACGATGTGGGTTCCAGCCCTGGCCTCGATCAGTGGGTTAAGGATCCAGCATTGCCATGAGCTGTGGTGTAGATGGCAGATGTGGCTCGGATCTGGTGTTGCTGTGGCTGTGGCACAGGCCAGCGGCAGCTACAGCTCTAATTTGATCCCTAGCCTGGGAACCTCCATATACGGTATGTGTGGCCCTAAAAAGACAAAAAAAAAAAAAAAAGAAAAAAAAAGAAAAGTTGGAATGGTTGGACCGTGGAGGCTGACAGGGTGAGGGGACGGGGTGTGGGGTCATGCCCAGATGTTTTGCATTTCAGGCAGAGGTTGCAGAAATGAAGCCAGGAGGATGGTTGGCCTGGAGTTTGGAACCTCATGTCCAGCAGGCTGCTGGGTGTGTGCCTGTGCCCTGACCTTGGCCGAGCCATGGCTAGCACCACAGTGGGGGAGCGTGTAGCCTTGGGAACACCGGCCTCCTTTAGCTTCCCTTGGCAAGCCAGGCAGGTGACGGCTTCACTAGATGTCAGCTGGGTCCCCAGACACACTTCCTCTCTCAGTGGGGGCGGGGGTGGGGGCTGGTGCTGCCCAGGGCATTGTGTGAGCCTAGGAGAAACCTTTGGCGGGAAACTGAGACGCAGAGCCTGAGACCCTGAGATCTGGGGAGGGGAAGTCAGGGCCGAGGGGAAAGGGCTGGGGGCCCAGACTCCTGGGTTCCGGACCTCTCCCCATGGATGCAGCACACTCCCGCGGGCCCTTAAAGGCCAGCGTGCTAGGGGCGCTGGCCCCAGCTGCTGCCTCAGCCACCTTGTTAATTAATTAATTGCATTAATCACAGTGCCCGCCCCCACAGCGGACATCCGGGAGCCAGGATATGGGGCTGTCGGCCTGAGCCTGCATTTCTGCACCTGCCTCCCCCAGCCTGCCTGGGGGGGGAGCCAGGATATGGGGCTGTCGGCCTGAGCCTGCATTTCTGCACCTGCCCTCCCCCAGCCTGCCTGGGGGGGGGCGGTTGCTGGTCGTCACTCAGCTCAGGGGAGGGCGCCAACCTCCTCTCCCTTGTCTGAGACTTGGCTGCCTTTCTGCAGGGACCTGACCACCCTGAAGGCCTCCCCTGGGGGGGTCTGACACTTCTTGGGGTAAATCTCAGCCGCTCAGTCCGAACCCCTCCCCCACCATTCTGCCCAGGCCAGAGCGGACCCCCAAGTACAAGCACGTCCGTCTCTGGGCCTCTGGCCTCCTCCTGCTGCAAGTGCTGTTTCTCTGATCTCTGTGTCTCTCTCTGCCTCTGCTTCTTAGGGTCTCAACTTCTAAGGCCTCTGCCTTTGTGTCTCAGAGTCTCCACCACTTTTACCTGTATCTCCCAGGGGCTCCAGCTCTCTGCTCTCAGTGTCTGTCTCTTTCTCTAACAGCCTTTTTTTTTTTTTTTTTTGCTTTTTAGGGCCGCACCCACGGCATGTGGAGGTTCCTAGGCTAGGGGGCAAATCAGAGGTACAGCTGCCAGCCTACCCTACACCACAGCCACCGCAACACCAGACCCTTAACCCACTGAGCAAGCCCAGGGATCGAACCCGCATCTTCATGATACTGGTTGGATTCATTTCTGCTGTGCCACACGGGAACTCCCTAATAGCCTTATTGAGATCTAATTCCCACACCATACGATTCGCCCATTTAAAGTGTGCAGTTCAATTGGGCTTTTAATAAATTCATAGCATCCACCACCACAAACAATTTCAGAACATTTTCATCAGCCCCCAAGGATCCCAGCTGTTCTCAAAGTCTCTTCTGTCTCTGCTGTCTGTCTGATGGCTGGGTCTTCCCGGGTCTGGGTCTCCTAGTCTCTGGAATCTGGCTCCCTGCAGACTCCTGGGGTCTCTAATCTCTTCAGGCTTCTGGGTTCCATTCCTCAGAGTCTCTGTTCCTCGGTGTCTCTGACCCTTGCTCTCTCTGCCTCCTGGGTCCCCCCCTCTCTGCATGTCTCTCTGCACCTCCAGCCTCCTTTCTCTTTGCGGGGCCATCTCACTGGGTCCCTTCCTCTCCTCCCCCTCTTGCTCCATTTCTTAGCATCGCTGGGACATTAAAAATGTAACAGTGTCCCTGGTAGGGGCGGGGGAGCTGGCTGGCGCGCCCAACTCCCAGTCCCTCCCATGTCCAGCACTCCCTGCGGCCCCCACACACTGCTGGCCTTGAGGCTCGCCTGTGCCCTGACCTCCCTGGGTCATGGCCTCACCATCACTGACGGCTGGGGTTCTTTGGGCTCCCCAACTTTCACCAAATCCTCGGCTCTCTATTTATGCTGTTCCTGTCTTCATCCTGATAGCCATCCAGCTCCTTTCCCCCTGCCTTTCTCTGTCCCATCCTAGTGTCTCTCCAACCCATCCCTGTAGCTGTATGTCATTCCATCCCTCGGTTCCATTCCTGTGTCTCTGACCACGACTCCAAATTTTTTCTGACGTCCTCCCTCTTTTGGCTTCTGCCCCCATCCCTGTAGCTCTAGCCTCTCCCTGTATCCTTCTCCCCCTTCTCCTCCCAACCCCGCTCCCCAGGATGCGAGCAGACACCCCCCCCCCCGTTCCCCCGGTTCTCCCCAGTCCAGTCCTCCTTCCCTAACAAGAAGAGACAGCAGGCAGCGGTCCCCTCTCCTTCCATCCCCCTCCACTACCATGGGGCTGCCTGGCTGACAGGGATGAGCAGTGAAAGCTGGGAGGACTGGGGAGGGGAGCTGGCCCAGTAAGAAGCCCAGGTGGTGCCCCCTCATTCCTGGGGGCCAAGGAGGGGGCAGGCGGAGGCGCTGGGGACAGGGAGACAGAGACGGATGGAAAGGAGACAGTGAGGGCGAGAAAGGAGGAGAGAAAGAGCTTGGAGAGAGATTAGAGAGCCAGAGGAGCTGAGAGGGAGAGGGTGAGAGACAGAGAGAGGAAGAAGGGGGGGAGTGAGGGAAGGAGCAGAGGGAGAGAGAGGAGAGGGAGGGAGAAAGGGAGGGGAGAGAGAGCAGAGAGCAAAAGCACTAGGATGGAGGGTCAGGAAAGGGGAAGACCTCCCCATCAAGTGCCACCCCTAAATCCTCCCAATGGCCTTGCAGGAAAGAACTATGATATCTGCTGTGCTAAGGAGGAAATGGAGGCTCAGGGCCGCTTGCTGAAGCCCTCGGGAGGAGGGGGGCGGGGGGAGTGGTGCTGTTCTCAAAGTCTCTTCTGTGTCTCTGCCATCTGAAGGCTGGGTCCTCCTGGGTCTGGAGGATCCTGGGAAAGGCTCTCAAGTCTGCAGGTGGCTGTGGATCCTGGGAAAGCGGTTTGCCCTTTCTAAGACTCTGTTCCCTCCTCTGCAAAATGGGAACAGGAACTGAACCTGTCTCCTGGGGGTGATCCGGCGCCTTCCACAAGACCACGCACCGAGTCCCCACCGGGTGCAAGGGGGGAGGGGTGGATTCTGAGCATTCTCCTAGAGGTGGCGGGGTCTGACTTTATCTCCCTATCTCCCACACAAGAGGGAGAGGCAGGTGATGGAAGCGGCAGTCCCTGACTCCAGGTGGAATCTGGGAGACAGTTCAGAGACCTGCTGGGAAAAAAGACCAGAGGCAAGACCAGAACTTCCCCAAGTTGCCTCCGCACTTTCTGGTAAACCTTTGGGAAACTCCAGTACACTAAGTTTCTAGCTGGGAATAAACAGCCCAGTCACCTGCAAGGGGCGGGGCCGGAGCCTCCTTCACCTGTTTCCTCCCAGCCCCTCCCTCTCCTAGGTCTGCGCCCCTCCCCTCTGGGAGGTGGAGGGAACAGGAGGGGGCTAGAGCGGAGGGAGAGAGAGGGGGGATTAGGGCGGCGTCTCCTCCCGTCCACCCCCCGCAGCGGCTCCGAGGACAAAGGCACGACTACAGGAAAGATAAGGTCCCGAAACCGGGAGTCTGGAACCGGGAGCCAGGAGAGCCCCCGCCCGGCCCGGCCCGGCCCCGCCCGGCCCGGCCCGGCTCGCCCAAAGTGAAACCCGGAAAACTTCCCTAGGGGCCTCCCCGCCGACGGCTCACAAGGAACGGGAAGGGTCCCGGCCGGCGGGACTCGGCCTCCTTAGTCTACCTGAAACACAGCCCACCGAGCCTCCAGTTTCCAGGCAGGGCCTCAGGCCCTGCATTTTATCTAGTACCCGAGTCGGGATTCCTGCCCACATGTGTATCTGCATCTCACGAGACATTCCAATGCCCCACAATTAAATCTGGAGCCCAGGAGACAGGGCGTTTGCCCTCCCCTTCTCCCAATTCTGTCTGGCACCGAGCAGACAGAGCCCTCGGCTCACCACACGGAACTCCTAAGTTTGAGCCCTTCCTGCCCTCAACTCTACCAGGACCCCGGCGTCCGTAGCCCCTAGCCTTCACACTACCTGGCACCCAAGAGACAGAGCTCTCACCCTCTAATTTTTCTGAGGCCCAGGAGTCAGCCCCAGTCCCTGGTTTTCTGGGGCCCGGGAGTCAGAGCCTCGGGAATCCTGAGGCCCGGGATTGGAGCCCTCAGGCCCTTCCCCAGGTCGCCCGAATTGTCATTCTTGGCCCTCCAAGAGGCCCAAAGTGCTAGTTCCCCGCCCCTCTCGAGGACCTCGGCATCTGGCTCCCTGCCCTCAATTCTCCCCAGGCCTCAGACTCCCAACTCCAGGAGAAGGAAAGATTGGGGGGGGGGGGTCTCGATTCATCATCTCGACCCTCTGCTGGGGTGGGGAAGGGGAGGGGTTCTCGCGCGCCAGGGAGGCGTCTGCGGTTTCTCACGGGTTTCCCGGAGCAGTAGTAGCAGCAACGGCAGTAGCGGCAGCGTCGGCGGCGACAATCTTGACGGCGGGAGGGCTGCGGCCCGGGCCATGGGGGGCCCGGGGAGGGGGACCGGGACCGGGCGGGGGCCTGAGGGCCACTCTGCGAGCGCCAATCGGTTGAGAGGACGACCAGGTGCCTGGGTGGCTCTGGCTCCCGGCCGGTTCCTGCCGCGCTCTCTTCTCCCGGCTTGGCTCTCGCTGCCTGGCTCTTCCAGCTCGTTGCCCCCCGGTTCCTAGCTTCTTTCTGGCTTCGGACTCGCTGACGTCACAGGATCCACCCCTTTCCTCCCCCCAAGAGCCGACCCGATCCCAGGCTCCGGCCACGCCCCCTCATGCTGTTCTGACCCGCCCCCTCCTGGGAGGCCCTGTCCGCGCCTCCCCAGGATTCAACGCCCGCCCCGCCCCCCAGCATTCCTCTCCCTCCCCTTCCTGCTCCTCCCCAGGATTCCAAGTTCGCCCTTCCCAGGGTTCTTTGATCACAGCCTCCTTGCCCCAGAATTCTATCTTTGCCCTCTCCCAGCGTTCAAGCTCCGCCCCCTAGCGTTATTGCCACGCCCCTTTACTCAAGGTTGCCCTCGTGCCCCGCCCCCTGTCTAAGGGGCGCTGTAGTCACGCACGCGTCGGAGCTTTCGGCTGTCTCCGCCCCCGTGAGGCTCCGCCTTTCGCGGTGCACCCCGCCCACCCGTTCTCCGCCCCTTCTCGGGAGCTCAGTCCTGGCCTCGGCCCCGCCCCAAAGACTAACCCGTCCCCTTCAGTTTTAGTCCCTGCCTTCTCGTCACACCTGCGTGAGGAGCGTGGGTTCTCATAGGCCCGCCCCCCTGGAACCCCGCCCCCACGCAGAGTCCCCACCCCCTTCCCTGCCTCTCGAATTCCCTAGTTCTCACCCCGTGCCTACTGTCGTTCATATCTGTGCGCATCTCAGCCTGTCCTCGTCGCTTTCTAATCTCTGCTTGGGACTCTAGGAGTCGCTGCATCGTTTCTTTTTAAATTTCTCTTTTAGTGTCTCTTTGTGTCTATTTTTTGCCTTTCTTTTTCCGTCCCTGTTTCTCTATCTCTGGGTTTTTCAGTCTTCACGTTTCGCTGTCACTTTGTGTAGCTGGTCTCTTTCTTTCTGGTGTCTTTCTATTGCTGTTTCTGTGTCACTTGATCCTTGTCTCTTTTCCATCCCTTTGTCTCTGTCTGCGTCTCTGGGTCTCTGTCTTCCTCTATGTGTTCCTATCTGTGTCTCTCTGCCTCTTTCTGTGTCTGTCTCTGTCCTTATGTCTCAATGGGTGTTTCGGTGTCTCTTTCCGTGTCTCTTGTTTCTCTCTGCGTCTCTCTTAACCTCCCTTCCCTCTCCGCATCCCCCAGTCCTCTCGGGTGTCTGGTCCTCACCAGTTCCTTTCCGCGGCCGCCCGCCAGGGGGCAGCACAGACCAGCCCCCCGCATTCCGCTGGCCCTGCCGCCCGGCTAGGGCCTCCAGACACCGTTGGTCCCTCCCCGCGTCCTTGTCCCACTTCTCTTATCTTTCCAGCCTCCTTGCGTCTTTGTTGTCTCTCGCTCTGACTCGGCCCCTTTGTCTCTCCTCAGAGGCTCCCGCTTCTCCCCACCCCCACCTACCTCTTCACATTCTTTGGGCTGCGGAGGTGGCGGGGAGCTGGTGAGGCCACCCAGCGTGTAGGGGTGAGGGGGGGAAGCAGGAGGCCAGAGGGAGGGGATGCCACTGAGCTCCTGAAATCCTTCGGTTCCTGTTCATCTGAATGAAAACTGATCAGCTGGGGGCAGATGCCTGGGAACTTCTTGCTTTACCAAAAGGAACGTCCCCCTCCGAACTTGCCATCCTTTCCACCTGCTGCACACCTGAGCTTTCTTCCCCAGATGGGCAAGATCTTAAGTCGTGGAGACTGTTTCTGATGGGCATTCACATCTTGGTAATAATACTTTTTTTTCTTTTTCCTTTTTGTCTTTTTAAGGCCGCACCCGCAACACATGGAGATTCCCAGGCTAGGGGTCCAATCGGAGCTGTAGTCGCTGGCCTATGCCACAGCCACAGCAATGCCAGGTCCAAGCCGGGCTGCGATCTGCACCAGAGCTCACGGCAACGCCGGACTGAGCGAGGCCAGGGATAAAACCGCGACCTTATGGACGCTAGTCAAGTTTGTTAACCACGGAGCCACGACAGGACCTCCTTTAATAAATGTATTTAGCACTTACTTTGTGCCAGCCGCTGATACAAAGGCTCTAGAAGTATTGTCTCAAATAACCTCCACAGCACTCAATGTGAGGAAACCAAGGCAGAGAGAGATGAAGTGACTTGAACCAAAGTCACAGAGTTTGCTACTTGGCAGTTAATTCTGCACAAGAATCCAATGATGGGAACACCATCAGTGACCCCCATGTCATTGAAAAGTAGTACGCAGAGCACAGAGTGGTTTTTTGCCCCATGCTGCCCGGCAAGCAGGTAGCAGATAATGCGTATCTCAGGCTCAGCACTAGTCTGGTATGAGGCCAGCTAGATAAATACAGAAGTCTCCCTTCATCTGCCATTGCAGCTACCCTGAAGTCAACCACAGTCTGAAATATTTAATGGAAAATTCCAGAAGTAAAAATGCTGAAGCTTTTTTTTTTTTCTTTTTTTAGGGCTGCACCATGGCACATAGATATTCCCAGGCTAGGGGTCGAATTGGAGCTACAGCTGCCTACCATGGCCACACCCACAGCAATGTGGGTTCAGAGCCTCCTCTGTGACCTACACCACAGCTCATGGCAACCCCAGATCCCTGACCCACTGAGCAAGGGCAGGATGGAATCCGAATCTTTGTGGATACTAGTTGGGTTCGTTAACTGCTAAGCCACAATGGGAACTCCAAAACTCATAGGTTTTAAGTCATTCTGAGTAGCATGATAAAATCTCCCTTTGTCTAGTGTATCTCACCTTATATGCTTACCTGCCCCTTGTCACTTAGTAGTGGAATCACAGTGCTTATATCCAAGGAACCCTTACTTTACTTTATAATGTCCTTAAAGCCCAAGAGTAGTGATGTTGGCAATTCTGATACTCTCTTACTGTGCCTCATTTACAAATTAAAGTTTGTGGAGTTCCCGCTGTGGCGCAACGGGATGGGCGGCGTCTTGGGAGAGCTGGGATACAGGTTTGATTGCAGGGCCAGGCACAGTGGGTTAAGGATCCAGTGTTGCCGCAACTGCACCTTAGGTCAAAACGGCAGCTCGGATCTGATCCCCTGGCCTGGGAGCTCCATATAATGGGGGTCAGCCAAAAAAAATAAAAAATAAAAAAAAAAAATAAAAACCCCCCAAACCAAAACAAACAAACAAAATTAAAGTTTGTTATAAGTATGTATGCGTAGGGGAAAAAAAAAACAAAAAACATTGTATATGTAGGGTTTGGTACAATCCATGGTTCCAGGCATCCTGGGGGGTCTTGGAACGTATCCCCCAGAGATAGGGGAGAATTACTGTAGGTGCGTGATAAATTCTCTCCAGAACTCTCTGTCCTTCCCTCCCCAGTCTGGGGCCAGACTAGAGGGCCAGGATCTCTGGAGTTAGTGCCAGATTTGCTACTAACTTGCTTTGTAAAATTCTTCCCCCTCCCCCATTTCTTCCTGGAGCAAAATAACCCATCCCCAGGGAAACTTCTTCTAGGAAGCTCCCCCCTTCCCTGGCCATGTTTAGCACCCACTCTTCTCCTGGCCTGCAAGGAGCGTGCTCAGGGAGTTTTCATTGTGGCTCAGCAGAAACAAATCTGACTAACATCTGTGAGGATGCAGGTTTGATCCCTGGCCTTGCTCAGTGGGTTAAGGATCTGGTGTTGCCGTAAGCTGTAGTGTAGATTGCAGACGCCAGCTCTGATTCGACCCCGAGCCTGAGAACCTCTGTGTGCTGTGGGTGTGGCCCTAAAAAGACAAAGATAAAATAAAATGAAATAAAATAAAAGAGTGTATTCAGCTGTCTCCTGGCTGTTTTGAGCAGAGGTGAGCCCAGGAGGGAAATCCCTGAGGGTGGGAGGCTGGAGTTTCAGGCCCCAGGTCACATGCTTAAGGGGCCGTGGATAAGGCTGAGCGCAATTGTGTGTGTTTGTTGACAAGTGACTGGGTGGGTCTCATACCTGGGGAGTCGATTTCCAGTGTCAAGGAGTCTTGGAGGTGACACTTCACTCAAAAGCCATAACCACCAGGAGGTAGGGGCACAGGGCCAAGGTTTTCCTAATGAAGCTGGGGAGTTGATGCCAAGTATTTTACCTACCCAGTAACCTCTTCTACACTGAGCCTTTATTGGTTCAGAGTGGTGGTGGCCCAGTCCTGGCCAATCAGAGCATTCCATCCCCTGGCCACAGGGATTGGTTCAGGGTTGGGGGTGTGACCACTTCCTGACCAATAAAAATTAGCCCTGAGACTTCTGCTTGAGCTAATAGGAAAGGGACACCCTCTTTTGATGGGGGTTGCTAAATTGGTAGGGTGGAAATCTGGGACTATGGGTGACACCAGAGACAAAAGCCCTGCAGAGTTGAGAAGTGGAAAAAGACTGCTTTCTGGTGAGACCATTTGAGCCCCTGGATCCAACTGTGCCCAAAGGTAATTAGCCTTTGATCTTCCTGGTTATATGAATGAATATTTGTCCCTTTTCACTTACACAAGTTTTTTTTTCCGCTTTTTTTGGGCACACCCACGGCACGTGGAATTTCCTGAGTTAGGGATCGAGCCCAAGCTACAGCAGTGACAACACCAGGTTGTTAACCTGGTAGGTCATTGGGGAACTCCTTACAAAACTTTTTTTTTTTAGGACCACAGTTGCAGCATATGGAAGTTCTAGGGATTGAGTGGGAGCTGTAACTGCCAGCCACAACCATAGCAACACCAGATCTGAGTTGTGCCTGTGACCTACACCACAGCTCATGGCAACGAGGGATCCTTAACCCACTGAGTGAGGCAAGGGATCAAACCCAAATCCTCATGGATACTAGTCCAATTCTTAACTCGCAGAGCCACAACTGGAACTTCCATACACAACTTTTTGACTTCAGTTTTTTGTGTTTTTTTTTTTTGTCTTTTGTCTTTTTGTTGTTGTTGTTGTTGTTGCTACTTCTTGGGCCGCTCCCAGGGCATATGGAGGTTCCCAGGATAGGGGTCTAATCGGAGCTGTAGCCACCGGCCTACGCCAGAGCCACAGCAATGCGGGATCCGAGCCGTGTCTGCAACCTACACCACAGCTCACGGCAACGCCGGATCGTTAACCCACTGAGCGAGGGCAGGGACCGAACCCGCAACCTCATGGTTCCCAGTCGGATTCGTTAACCACTGCGCCACGACGGGAACTCCTGACTTCAGTTTTTTGTCATTTGCAATGAAACATATCTTTATGAGTCCAGAAGAGGCACAAATTCCAGTAGAGTTCCAAGGATAAGAAACGAGGAGTGAACACGTGTCAGAATTCTTCAAGATGTCCAGGCTTTGAAGGATAGGCAAGCCTTGTTACAGGGGTGGTGAGGATGGAGGAGGAAGGACATTCTAGGATGGGGGAAGAGTGAAGTCACAAAGGCAAAAGGTGGGGGCACGTGTGAAAGAGGGAGCAGTGGGTGTATGTCAGGGGCAACATCTTAGTAGGCCAGGCAAAGGGTGGCGCGTGCTCCTGAGAGCAATAGGGAGCCACAGAAGGTTGAAGAGCAAGGGAAGTCTAATCTAAACTTTACTTCTGTAGCTCCAGATCCTGGGGTTTGTTCCTCCCCCTTCCCCCCTCCCCCAGAACCCAGGTGGGAGGAGGGATTAGATTGAGGGGGGAGGAGGGGTCAGATTGAGGGGGGGGCGAAGGCTACCATCTGTATCCAAATTGCCTGGGATGCCATGCAGATGACGGATGTTATGCAAATGTATGCCCTCCTGGGAGGTGGGCCAGGACCCTCCCCTCATCAAGTCGGGGACCAGGTGCTGGGCAGAGCACACCTTCCTCCCTGGGGTCCTCTCTCTGCCCTCCCCTCAGCCATCTGCTCACTCCCTCTCCAGCTCCCCAAATTCCCCTCTCCACCTGTCCCTTTTTTCTCTTTCTTTCTTTCTTTCTTTTTTTTTTTTTTTTTTTTTTTTTGTCTTCTTGTCTTTTTAGGGCCGCAGCCACGGCATATGGAGGTTCCCAGGCTAGGGATCGAATCGGAGCTGTCACCGTCAATGTCTTACACCACAGCCACAGCAATGAAGGATCCTTAATCAACCCACTGGGTGAGGCCATGAGCGAGGCCAGAGATCGAACCTGTGTCCTCATGGTTGCTAGTCCGGTTTGTTAACCACTGAGCCACGACAGGAACTCCATGGGTTTTTTTTCTAAATTAAAGCTTTGTTGGAGTCCCTGCGCTGGCGCAGCAGAAGCGAATCCAATTAGGAACCATGAGGTTTCGGGTTCGATCTCTGGCCTCGCTCAGTGGGTTAAGGATCTGGCATTACTGTGAGCTGTGGTGTAGGTCGCAGACGTGGCTCGGATCTGGTGTGGCTGTGGCGTAGGCTGGCAGCTACAGCACTGATTAGACCCCTAGCCTGGGAACCTCCATATGCCTCGGGAGCGGCCCTAAAAAGAAGACAAAAAGAAAAAAAAGAAAAAATGAAGCTTTTTGACAAAGCTGTGTCCAGTGAGTCTACCGAGGCCATTTTCCAACAGCATTTGCTCACTTCGGGTCTCTGAGCTACACTTGGTAACGCTTGTAATAGTTGAAACGTTTTCATTGTTATTCTCTTTGTGCTGGAGGATCTGTGACCAGTGGTCTTTGACGACACTACTATGACTCACTGAGGCCTCAGATAATTGTTGGCATTTTTAACCAGAAAGTGTTGTTTTTTTTGGCTTGTGAGGGCCACACCAGTGAACATGGAGGTTCCCAGGCTGGGGGTCTATTTGGAGCTATAGCTGACAGCCTACACCACAGCCACAGCAAAGCAGGATCCAAGCCGCATCTGCCACCTACAGCACAGCTCACGGCAATGCCAGATCCTTAAACCACTGAGCAAGGCCAGGGATTGAACCTGCATCCTCATGGATACTATTAGAGTTCATTACCACTGAGCCATGGCAGGAACTCTCTGGCTTTTTTTTTTTTTTTTTTTTTAAGATATAATGCTATTGCACACTTACTATAGTATAAATGTAACTTATATGCACTGGGAAACCAAAAAAGATTCACGGGACTCGCTTTATTGTGATATTCGCTTTATTGCTGTGGTCTGGAATCAACCCAAAATAGGTCCGAGGTATGTCTCTATTTCTCTCCCTGTCTCTTCCCATCTCAGTCTGACTCTGGGCTCCCTCTTATCTCGGAGCTGCCCTCCTCCCTCCCTCCCACGAAGCCTCTCCATCTGCCTCTCCAATCCCTCTGCCTCTGCCTCAGTCTCTCCAGCTGAGCTCACTCTTCTGCCCAGTTTTCTGCTGTTTCTTCTCGGCCCCAGGTCCCTTCGGCGGGGTTCCTCCAGGCCACCCCTCCTCCCCCAGCTGCAGGCACCAGGCTGTCCCCCAGGAGGCAGCTAAAGCCCTGCTTCCATCCACTCCACAGCTCAGAGAAAGCTTTTCCTCTAGAAGCTTCAGGGCCTCCAGGGAGAGAGAGAGAGAGAAAGAGAGAGACAGGGAGGGAGACTGGAACTTTTACTTAGGGGGACAGCACCCCATCCGCCAAGCAGGCACTGGTCCTGGGGGACCAGGCTCAGCTACCTCTGGACCCCCAGCCCCTCTCTCTTCCACCTTCTTCCAGATGAGTCACCCTCTGCTCTCTCTCTCTCTCTCTCATTTCTTTCTCCGTGACATCCGATTTCTCCCAAGGTTCAGCAAGGGGGCAGGAGGGCTGGGGGTGGAGGGACAGAAGGGCATTACCTGTGCCCCCTTCCTCCCCCCGCAGGAGGCTCTGGCTGCAGGATGGTGTCCACGTGACAGATAGCATTTATTCTAGACTCCAGTGTCCACAGATGATGGGGCGGGGGCGGGGGCGGGGCGGGGGTGGGGATCCAGTGTCAGACTCTGCAGCAGGACGTCAGGTGGGGGGAACCAGCGATGGAGGCAGGAGGTAAAAATAGCCCCGGCCAGCCGACCCTCGGAGCTTCGTCCCAGGCCGGGCCTTGGGCTTGGGTCCAGGAGCTATTCTGGGGCCTGGGAGAGTCATACTCCCTGAAGGAAGGTCCCCTCCCTCCCAGCAGAGGCAGGCAAGCGGCTGTGGTCCCTGCCCAGCCTCCAGAGGAAGGAAGGGAGGGCCCGAGAGGGAAGAGGGAAGGCCAGGAAGGCAGGGGCGGGTGGAGGCGCACGCGCAGGACTGGTTTTCTGGTGCCCACGACTCCAGGTCGGGTTCCTTAACTGCTCCTGTGAATGCCTCGGGCTTAGCACTGGGGGGAAGAGGGAGAGTCAGCAGGCCCCTAGAGGCTGTTCTACTCCCAGCAGGTCCCCCTTTCACTGGGGTGCCCAGCGCCTGACCCACCTCATCTCCGAAGCCCCCACTCCCATGCTTGGCTCCTCCAGAGGCACCCCCCATGAGAAGGCCCGTCTGCTCCGGCCCCTCTGACCCCGAGTGGCTCAGTTCTGGCTCCCCAGGAAGCCTGGGGGGGAGAAGGCAACATGTTGGCAGTGGTCCTGGCCATGGGGGGTGGGGACGGGGGGGCGGGGAATGGGGTGCGTTGGCTGGAGATTGACTCGGGGATGGGTGGGAATGGGCTGGGGATGGGGTCGGAGGTGGGAATGGCGCTGGGCCTGTGGTCAAAGATGCTGCTGGGGTTGGAGGTGGTGGTGATGCAGTTGGGGTCGGGTTTGAGGGTCGGCTTGGGGAATGGCTACAGCTGGAGAGTGGCCATGTGGTTGCAGCTGGAGATGAGGTTAGATTGGGGTACGGTTGGAGTTAGGAAGGGAAGCGGGAGTGGGTTTGGAGGGGCCCTGGGGAGGGGGTATGGTTGGAGTTGTGTCTGGTGCTGGTTACGGGCTGGAGTTGAGGATGTGGCTGGGAGAGGGCTTGGGGGTGGGGAGGATGTGGGAGTCTGGGGTGAGGTTAGGGGCCTGGTTGGGGTCAGGGCTGGAGAGGGGAATGATTAGGTGTGGGGGCTGAGGCTGGGGATACGGTTGGGGTTGGGGAGAAGGTTAGATGGGGATGGGGCATGGTTTGGGCTGGGTTGGGGTTGGAGGGGAGGACGAGGTTGGGGACGGAGAGGAGGCTGGGGTGCAGAGGGTGAAATTGGGGGTTGGGATGGGTTGGGGTTGGGAATAGCGGTAGGGATGAGATTGGGGATGGGGTGAAAATGGGCTGGGGGTGGGTTTGGAGCTGGTTACAGATGGGTTGAGGGTGTAGCTGGGATGCCGGTGGGGGAGGGGATGGTTATGAGGGTGGGAGGCTGGAGATGGGATGGCATCTTATTTGGCGATGGAGGCGAGATTGGGGGTGCGGTTGGATCGCGGTTGAGGCTGGGGATGAGGTCAGAGGTGGGTTAGAGAGGTCGATTCCCAGCTTGCAGGCCACTCACGGGGACCCCTTTTCCCCTTGCCGGCAGCAGCGGTGTCCCTTGCGTCTCATGCAGTAGAAAGCAGCAACGACGAGGAGCAGGAGGCCCACGCTGACAGCCACGGCCATGACCGCCACTCCGGCCTGGGAGGTCTGGGGGGCCACTGCGGGGCGGGACAGAGCGGGAGGAGGTCAGCCAGCAGCGCTCCGGCCACCCGCACCGGGGCCTGCTCCCACGGCTGTGCTGGCTCACCGGTGCCGAAGTGGAAGACGTGCCGGTCGTTCCCGTGGGGGTTGGAGGCCTCGCAGGAGACGCCGTCTCGGCTCAAGGCACTGGTCACCTTCAGGGTCAGGGAGCTGCTCACCCAGCCCTGGCCTCCGGGGGCTGGCTCCGCTGGCTGTGGAGGCTCGGGTCAGGCCGGGCTCATGGATCGAGGGCGGCTCAGACCCCCGCTCATGGGCTCAGGGGCCTGGGGTGATGGAGGAGGTGAAGAGGAAGCCGCGGGGAGAACCCAGTGCTTGGACCACTGAGGGGCAGGGGCCCTCGAGGGCTCTGGGGAGGGCGCCTGGGTTTCAGAAGGTTCTGGATGTGGGGGGGGTCCCTTACGCTGCCGCCCAGTTGGCTCCAGCTGAGTTTGGGCTCCGGGTAGCCGCGGGTGCGGCAGATGAGTTTGACCTCATCTCCTTCCCTCCAGCTGCCCTCCGCCTTGGGTTGCACCTCCTCTGCCCTTAACTCTGGTGGCCCTGTGGGTTGGCAGGGGTGGAAGGGGTGAGCCGGAGGCACCAGGGGGAGGGGGAGGAGAGAGGGAAAGAGGAGAGAGCGAAGAGCCAGCGGTGGACCCGGCTCATTTGTCCTGGCTCCCCAGCCCCCCAGCCCCCCCGCTCCCTTTGCCCCCGAACCTTGGACCAGCAGCTTGAAGCTCCGGGTGCGGCTAAGGAGGGGGACCGTGGGCATGGAGGCCTCACACGTGTACGTGCCGGCGGAATCGAAGGTGATGGAGCGGAGAGAGAGCGTGGAGTCATCCCCCAGGGGCACCGAGTCCTGGGTGGGGAGGGGACAGGCCAGTGGCCGGGCTGTGAGAGAAGGGGAGAGGCAGGTGGGAAGCGGGGGTGGGGGTGGGGTTCCCCCGCGCTGGGGGGGGGCTTCTTTCCCCCTCACCTTGGTCCAGCGCAGGGTCGGGGTGGGCAGGCCTCGCACGGAGCAGTTGACGGCTGTGCTGTTGCCCAGGGGTAAGGAAAGCTCCTCCCCAGTGCTGAGCTCCAGGGGGTCCAGGTCTGGAGGGGGGTTACAGACTGTCACCTTCCCCAGAGCCTCACCCCCTTGGTTAGGGGTTCTTCGGGGCTGCTGGGGGTGCGGAAGAAAGGAGCAATCGTCAGCGGAGAAGGCCAAGCTTGCCCATGGCTGCCACCTCTCCACTCTGCCATCCGGGCCCTCGAGCCCAGAGCTAGGACTCTCACTGTAAGACACATGCCCAGGAGTTCCCATCGGGGCTCAGTGGTTAACGAATCTGACTAGGAACCATGAGGTTGTGGGTTCGATCCCTGGCCTTGCTCAGTGGGTTAAGGATCTGGCGTTGCCGTGAGCTGTGGTGTAGGTTGTAGACGTGGCTCGGATCCTGCGTTGCTGTGGCTGTGGCATAGGCCAGCAGCTACAGCTCCGATCAGACCCCTAGCCTGGGAACCTCCATGTGCTGCAGGTGCGGCCCTAGAAAAGACAAAAAAAGAAAACAAACAAACAAATAAATAAATAAATAAATAAGCACATGCCCAGGAGTCCCCTGGTGGCCTAGCAGTTAAAGATCTGGTATTGTCACTGCGGTAGTGTGGGTTCCATCCCTGGCTCAGCAGTAATGAACCCTGCTAGGATCCATGAGGACGTGGGTTCGATCCCTAGCCTTGCTCAGTGGGTTAAGGATCTGGCATTGCTGTGAGCTGTGGTGCAGGTCACAGACTTGGCTCGGATCTGGCGTTAGTGAGGCTGTGGTAGGTGGGCAGCTGTAGCGCCGATTAGACTCCTAGCCTGGGAACTTCCATATGCTGTGGGTGTGGCCCTAACAAAACAAAACAAAAACAAGACAAAAACCAAACCAAAACAAAACAAAAACAACCCACATGCTCTCCTGGACCACTTGCCACTAGAGCTGATGTCTGGGGCCAAGTTTAACGGATACCCTGGGGACGTGAGGTGTCCCTCTCGGACTTACCCCCCAGAGCCCGGCCTTCTCCTCCACTCTACCTGCTCAAATCATCTTTCTCTGCTCTGCCGTCAAAATGGACCCTCCTGCCTCTTTCTATCTCAAACCCCTGGGATTCGACAGCCTCGAATGCAGCCGTCACCTCCTCACTGCTCAGCCCTTGTCGCTGCTTATTATCCTGCGGTGGTTTCCCAGTCTCCTTGGCTTAAAGGCCACATTCCTTGATGGAGCCAAAGGATTCTGCCTGGTTGACTCCGCCCACTGCTTCAATCTCAACCCCCACTCTCCCCCCTTGTCCCAAGCTCCTGATACCTTATTCTCCCCCCATATATATATATATATATATATATATATATATTTTTTTTTTTTTTTTTTGGCCACGTCTGGGGCATGCGGAAGTTCCCTGGGCCAGGGATCGAAACTGCACCACAGCAGTGACAACACCAGATTCTTAACTAGGCCACCAGGGAACTGCCCCCTCCCCTTATATGGTGTTACCCTATTCGCTCACTGTTGTTCTCCAGGATGCCATGTTGGGTCCTGCCTCAGGGCCTTTGCACGTGCTGTTTCCTCTGCCTGGAATGCTCTTCATATTCCTGATTCCATTCTTTGGTTTCCTACTCAAATGTCCCCTTCTCAGAGAGGCCTCTCTGACCTCCTAACATGCATGCACACTCCGATTTCCCCTTCAGCACGGAAGGGTTTATTCCCCCAGCTGTCGAGGAGGATGTCAGCTGTCAGCGCTCAGCTGTCAGGCCTCTCTGGGAACTGCCTGAGCTGCAGAGAGCCCCTCGCTCAAGGTCATACCCTCTCCTTCCCCAGGCAGCTCACATCCAATAAAGGGCTGATGTCGGGGTACAAAGGCTGGTCCCCCTTGCCCCAGCTGGGGATACCCCAGCTTCCAGGCTCCCTTAGACTAAAACTCAACTTGCCCCTCTGCTCAATCCTGCTTCCTTCCCCTCCCCACCCCCCAGGTAGACACAGATCCCATAAATCCCAAGGCGCGCCTCATCAATTTTCGACCCGTAGTCAGAATCTGCTTCCCAGGAACGCAGCCTCTGACATCCCCCCGCTAAAATAATCCTCATTCGCCCGGCCAAGCCCTCATCCCGTTACTCGTGTTAGTCTCTGTAGATGCAGCATCATTGCACAATGTGTCTGGTTCAGCATTTACCATCTCTCTGCCCTACTGGACCCGGAGCTGTGCAGAGGCAGGGACGCTACTGCCTTGTTCACAGAGATGTCCCCAACATCTGACACAGGGTCTAGCCCCGGGGAGGGAGGGGGAGGAATGCCGAGGGGGCACAGAGCCTTTGCACGGGGCCTGGGTGCAGGTGACCTGAGAAGGCTTCTTAGAAGACTGGACCGAGACAGTGATTACAAATGGGCCGTAAAGAGCCTGCGGAGGCATTGTAGGCAACAGGAGAGGAGCGTGGGTTGTGATGGGGAGAATGCTTCAGGGGAGAAGGGTCTGCCAGGTGGCCTTGAGGGCCCTGGTGAGGCATGTAGGTTTTCTCCCAAGAGCACCAGGGAGCCATAGCATTCCCCGAAGTCAGGGGAGGTCAGGTTTGTGCTTTGGAAAGGGCTCTCTGGCTGCCTTGTGTGGGCGACTGGAGGGGGCTGGGGCATCTGGACCAGGGCAGGGGCCATAGAAGTGGAAAGAGAGGGTCGGAGGCAGGGCTGCCCCCAGGGCTGGGGGAGGGCCGGCCAGTGCCAGGGGCCCCCCTCCCTGCTCTCTGGCGGCTCTTACAGGCCACGTGCAGCTCCAGGGTCTTGGAGAGCTCCGCGTCCTCGGCGGCATCGTAGTCCTCCACCCTGCAGCCATAGGTCCCACTCTGGCTCCGCTGTACTCCCTCCAGGGTCAAGTTCCCCTCGAGATTTGTTTTCAGCACATCTTCCTCCTGGTCCTGGGGGACCGGGAATGAGCAATCCGGTTCAGGAGATGCCCTGGGCCAATGGGTCCTGCTAGGTCACGGGTCCCCCAAGTCAGTCATCAGGCAGAGTCAGGATTCTCTCAAATCAGAGGTTGGAGATCCTATGGGCTCCTGGGTCACCAGTCAAGTGCCCTGTTAAGCCAGGGGCCACCGAGTGAAATGTCAAAAATTGGTGCAGGAGTTCCCACTGTGGCTCAGCAGGTTATGAACCCGACTAGTATCCATGAGGATGTGGGTTTGATCCCTGGCCTCGCTTAGTGGATTAAGGATCTGGCGTTGCTGTGGCTGTGGTGTAGGCCAGTAGCTATAGCTCTGATTCAACCCCCAGCCTGGGAACCTCTATATGATGCACATGTGCCCCCCCCCCCCAAATATACATATATAGGTGCAGGTGAGTATATTGCAGAGGTCGGGGCGGGCTGTTCCAGTGATGGGCTGGGGTACCTGAAGGCGGAAAAACGTGTACTCGGGGGTGGGGCTGCCGTCCCCTCGGCAGAAGAGCTGGACAGAGTCGCCCTCGCGTACCCAGCCCGCGGTGGTGGACGGGCTGCCCAACCAGAACTGCACATGCTCCGTGGGATCTAAGGGAAAGGGCAGACTCACGATCAGGGTCAAGTGTAAAAGGCAGGGCTGGACTGAGGGAGAGAGGTCAGCCAAGGAAAAGGCTGCGGTTGCTCAAAGGTGAGAGGTCCTATCTTTCAAGGCTCAGGTTCACACTTATTCTGCAATCAGGGACCATGGGTCGGAAGTTGAGACAAGCCGAGAGTATAGGTCAAGGGTCAGGCGTCATTGCCGCTGAAAGGTCAGTGTGGGATTCAGGGACCCGATTTGGCATGAAAGGGTGGGGCTCAGCGTTTAGTCATGAAACTCCGTGGGGTTCAGGGTACTGCGGGGGATGGGGGGCAGAAGTCAGGACGGGGCTCTTACTACTGTTTGAGGTCAGCGGTCAGAGGCCAGGACACACTTGAGCGTGAGGTGGGGGAGTGGCAGGTGGCTTGGAGGGTCAGGCCTCCGTGAGGCGTGGGGTCCAAGGTCAAGGCAGTCAGGGGCTGCTTAGGACTCACAGTGCAGGGTGAGGCGGAAGGCAGGGCTGTCCAGGCGGCCGTGCCGGCCGGTGGGCAGGCGGTAGTGCACAGAGCAGTGGAAGCTGGCGTCCCGGTCGGCCTTGCGGAGCCGCAGGTAGAGGGTGCTGGTGAGAGACAGCAGGCCCGAGGCCTCACGGACGGTGCGGCTGGTCATGTAGCCCTCTGGGAGGGAGGGAAGGTGGTCAGCGGGCCCGCCGGGCGCCAGCGCAACCCCCCATGTCTAGCTGGGCTCCCGGGCACTCACCGGAGTTCACCTCCAGGGGCACCTCCAGGCGCTGCCCATTCCGATACCACGTGATCTGGGGCACTGGGTTCCCGTTGCGACTGTTGCAGGTGGCGATCTGGGGCAGACACAGGCCTGGCACTGGGCTCGGAGCCAGAACCCTGAAACCTGGGTCCCCCTCAGACACAAGAGTCCAGCTCCCACCCCGATTCCTTTGGACCCGGGTTGGAACTCCCAGGCCCCTGCATCTCATCCCAGCCCATCCCAAACTCTTATTTTCTTTAGGGCCACACCCGCGGCATATGGAGGTTCCTAGGCTAGGGGTGGAATCACAGCTGCAGCTGCCAGCCTACACCACAGTCACAGCAACACAGGATCCGAGCTGCATCTGCGACCTACACCACAGCTCACGGCAATGCCGGATCCTCAACCCACTGAATGAGGCCAGGGATCGAACCTGCATTCTCATGGATACTAGTTGGGTTCGTTTCTGCTGAGCCACAACAGGAACGCCTCCCAACCTTAAGAGGCAGGAGTCCAGGACCGCAGCCCCCTCCTCCCCCAGACCCCCTGGAATCGCGGCATGGCCCGAGGTACCTCCTGGGCAATGTCCTCCATCACAGACAGGGTCCCTTTGTTGGGGGAGACCTCGGTGGCCTCGGGTTTTGCTGTGGGAGAGATGTTACTGTCAGGAGCCCCTTCCTGAGCGAGCCTCCCCCAGACCCTGCAGATACTCACCAAACACGTTGAGCCGTGCGGTGGCCTCGGCGGTCCCCGCTGCCCCGGCCCTGACCACACACACGTAGTCCCGCTCATCGCCCACCTGGGCCTCGGCCAGCACCAGGCGCCCCTGGGAGTCCAGCTGGTAGGGGGGGCTGCGACCCCAGGAGTCGTGCATCTTGTCCTGGAGCTCCGAGCCCTGCAGCTCGGCTGAGGCCAGGCGGTGGCGGACCCCAGTGCGGTCAGCCTGTCGGGGGGCGGGTGCCTCAGCTGGGGGCCCTTCACCCACTCTCCGTCTCCTGTCTCTCCACTTAACTTTCTTTTCCCTTTTTTTTTTCTTCTTTTTTTGTCTTTTTTACAGCCGCACCCATGGCATGTAGAAATTCCCAGGCAGGGAGTTCCTGTTATGGCTCCGAGGTTAACGAACCCGACTAGGAACCATGAGGTTGCAGGTTCAATCCCTGGCCTTGCTCAGTGGATTAAGGATCTGGCGTTGCCGTGAGCTGTGGTGTAGATCGCAGACATGGTTTAGATCCCATGTGGCTGTGGCTGTGGATGTGGCCGGCAGCTGTGGCTCCAATTCAACCCCTAGCCTGGGAACCTCCATATGCCACAGGTATGGCCCTAAAAAGACAAAAAAAAAAAAAAAGTTCCCAGGATAGGAATCAAATCAAAGCTGCAGCTGAGCCTATACCACAGCTCACGGCAATGCCAGATCCTTAACCCACTGAGAGGGGCCAGGGATCAAACCTGCAGCCTCATGGGTCCCAGTCAGGTTCTTAACCTGCTGAACCACAATGGGAACTCCATCCACTTGCGTTTCTTTCTGCTGCTCCGTGGGTCTCTGGCTCCCTCCCTCTCTGCTCCTTCTGCCCTTCTCTCCACTCCTGCCACCCCTGCTCTCTAACTGTTGTCACATTTTCCTGTTTCCCTCTTTCTCCATCTCGCTCACGCTGCTCCCACCTCTGCCTCCCTCTCCGGCCCTGTCTCTCCTGCCTCTTATGTTCTCTTCTATCTCTTTAGTCCCAACCCCAGGGCTCTTGCTTTCTGGGTGTCCGCCTCTAAATGTCCTCTCTCAAGAGCCAGCACTTTGAACAGGGGGTGTGGGGGTGGGGGAGCATCGTTCTAGTCTCAGCTGTGCTTGGGGTCCCCGCAGAGGGCCTCCCCTGTTGGGCCTCCATTTCCCCACCTGTGAAAAGTGGAGCTCCTAGGATCCTGTGGGCTCTGATGAGGGAGCAAAGGATTGTAGTGCCACTGCACCGATTCCCAGGCCCCCCTCTAGCACCCCCCGGCCCTCAGCCCGCAGCACTCACCAGGAACCATTCCAGCACGAAATGGTCATGAGTCCCCAAGGGGGTGCAGTCCAGAGTGACAGGCTCCCCCCTCATCACCTCCACCAGGGGGGGCACGGACAGGCGCACCTCAGCCTCGGCACCTGCGGGTGGGCGACTGAGCTCTCTCCCACTGCCACCAACAGGCAGAGCCCTCCGGACACAGCCCCTCCTCCCTTGGACCCAGGATCCAGGTCCCCAGTCCCTCCTCCCTCAGGCCCAGGAGCCCCAGCCCCTCCTCCCTCGGACCCAGCTCCATCCCTCCCTCATCTTCCACCTCTGTGCATTTTCCCTTCACCTGCAGAACTAAAGGCTCGTCCCTTGGGCCACTCAGGGCCCAGGTGGCCTCCATTCAGTCCTCCTCTTGGGCTAAAATCATGTCTGTTCTTGCTTTTCCCACTAGACCAAAAGCCCCTCAAGGGCAGGGCCAGGGCGGGCTCGTTCCTTTGCCTCCAGCACTTTGCGTAGGGCTGGGCCCTGGGCTGTGGGACAATTGTCTCTCTCCATCTTAGTCACCACCTCGGCGTGTGCGTTCCTCACCCAGGGTCTCCATTTCTCGGTTCCACAGTCTCTGTGTCTCTCATCAGTCCCTGTGTGGCTCAGCCCTGCCCCTGGGTCCCCTCCCTCAGGAACGGGGGCGGGGGGCTGGGGGCTGGGGGCTGGGCTGGAGCTGAGGCAGGATGGGTGTGTGGGCGCGGTGAGGGGGACAGGGCTGGGCAGGTTTCAGGAATGTGGGAGGGACAGGCTGGCTCAGACCTGCCCGAGCCCCCTACCCCTCTAATGCTTTGATAGAGCAGTGCGTCACCTCAGACCAGGATGGGACTGAGGCCCGGGATCCTGGGTCCTGAGAGAGAAGGGAGCCAAGGGCTCTCACTCTGGTGCCAGGATCCTGGCAGACAGAGCCTCTCGAATTAGGAAAGGGAGCTCTTTCACCCTCTGGGCCAGTATCCTGGCCTGAGCTCTGGTTCTTAGACCCTCCTCCACCTCCCCCCACTCTGCCCCCGCCCAGCCCGGCCCGGCTCTGCCCCTGGGGACCCACTATTGGCCATGCTGGTGCCAGAGGCCCGGATTCTCAGGCACCCACCTCTGGCCCGGGCCTGCCCCCTGGGAGGGCGTGTGGGGCCAGGCTGGTGCCCGGGGCTGGGTCTGAGCAGCAGAAAGTGAGGACAGACAGCGAGATCTCTCTCTTCTCCGTTCTCTCATCTCTCTGTCCCTCTGCTGCCAGTCCCCTGGGGGCCTCTTCCTCCTCCACCCTCACACAGGTGTGTGCATTTATCTGGGGCCCCGGGAAGGGGGCACTGTCACTCGGAAACATTTGATTCCGCTGTCACTGCCCAGAGCCAGGACTCCAGCCCTTTCCGATGGCGGAGGGGGCCAGGGAGGCAGGTCCTTTAGAGTCTGGGCTCTGAATCCAGATGGGGGGGAACCCCTCAAATGCATGTGACTTGCTAGTTTCTAGCCACAGGGTCCCTGACTCTCTCAAAACTTGACAACTTTTGAGCGGAGAGCCCTGTTTTGGTTGGAAAGCTGCTCCAGCCACTGGAGGCCTGGGCCTCTGGATCTGAGGGAGGAGGGCCTGGGTGGGCAGGGTGTGGGGGTGGGGGGCAGATCCCAGGGTCTGAGGGAGGAAGGAGCGGAGAGCCCCGCACTCCTGGGTCCCGAATTCTCAAGTCTCTAATCCATAGCTGACTGTCCCTAGCCCTCTGCCCGGTTGTACCCAGGTCTCTCACAGGGAGGGGTACCCCATGCTCCCATCTCCCTCCTCCCTGGGGTCCCCAAGTTGGGATTTCTAGGGTCCGTGAAAGACCCTTTCCTCTTCCCTTCCCAGGGCCCCCAGGGGCCACCCCCCAGCGGCGTCCTGCTCTCAGCCCGAGTCATACCTGGGTGCGCCCCCAGCAGGAGCGCGAGCACCAGCAGCCGCGGGGCCCGGGCGTCCGGGGGCTCCATGTTCAAGGCGGCGGCGGTGGTGGCGGCGGCGGCGGCGGCGGCGGCGGCGGCAGCAACTGAGCCCGGGCTGGGGCTCCCGGCGGCCGCGGGTCTGGAGGAAGGAGGCCCCGCCCCAGGCAGCCCCGCCCCGCCCCGCCCACCCGGCCCCCCTCGTCCTCCCTCGTCCCCCCGCCCCAAACCCGGGCGCCTGGCCAGGACCTCCCACTGCCCGGAGCCGACCTCCCAGCGCTCGGCCGCCGGGGAACGGGGATCCCTCCGCCCCCAGGCCCCGGGATGTCAGGCTCCGGCTGACCAGCGCCCGCAGCGGGTGGCCTGATCGACCAGTCCAGCCGGTGTCCTGAGCTGAGCGGGGACCTCACTGGAGAACAGCGGACTCTCTCCTCATTCTGAGCAGACGACTCGTTCCCACTATGGCCAGTGGCCTGGGCTCGCCCCGGTCCAGGACCAGTGGCCTGCACTGGCCTCGCCCCATACAACCAGCAATCCCCAGCCTGACCAGTGGCCTAGAACAGCTTCTCCCAGTACACCCTGTGCGGCCTCCCCAGTGGCTGGTGCTCTGGGCTGCTTTGCTGTCTGACCAGTGGCCTGGAACCCACCAGTTCGGTCTCCAGGGGAATCTACCCGTCTTCCACACCCCGGGTCTGCCCAGGCCTCTGTGAGGGTGGCAGGGCTGGGGCTGTGGGGTGCTCTTGCCTCCGCTCTCTTCCCCAGGGCCCTCCCTCTCTTTCCTCCATCCAGGGAATCCCAGGAATGCCACCCCCCCTTCCTCCCTTTCTCTCCCCTTGCCTCCCTCCCAACCTTGGGGGGAAGGGGAGGAGAATCAGGCTGGCAGGAGCAGGTGAATGGGGGAGGGGAGCAGGCCAGGGCACCAGAGGGAAGGGAGGAGGCCCCCCCCCCCCAACCTCTGCCGTGGCCATGGGTCAGATGGAAGGGTCAGATGGAAAGGTCAGACTTGGATCACAGATCAGACGGTCCAAGGCTCCTCACAGGCCAGACCTGATTGGGACAAAATCCCCAGATGCTGGCAGGGGTGGGGTGGGGTTGGGGGAGAGATGTCACTGGTTACCCTGGAGAAGCTAGCCCTCAACACTGGTCAGGATGGGAGCAGCTGGTCCTTTGGGGAGAGCTTCCCCTGGCCTCTGCTCAGACAGGGGTGGGGGTCAGTGGTAAGACACCGGGGAAGGCTTAGGTTACAGGTTGGCCTGGGAGTTATCGGTCAGACTGGTTAAGACTACTTTGTCCATACAGAAGGGCAATTGTTATAGCGGGAAAAGTGATCTCTTAGTATGAGGTGCACTACCCCCTCCACCAGGAAGCCCTCCTTGGTTCCCCTAAGCTGGGTCAGCAGCCCCCTCTGGGCTCTGTCCACTACGGATCGTCCCTCTGGGGATGGGTCTGCCTCCCCCACTGAACCGTGAGTCGTTAAGGGCTGGGAGTTTCCATTGTGGCTCAGCAGTAACAAACCCTTCCACGAGGATGCAGGTTCCATCCCTGGCCTCGCTCAGTGGGTTAAGGATTCAGTGTTGCCGTGAGCTGTGGTGTAGGTCTCAGATGCTGCTCCTGCTAGGATCTGGCCTGGCTGTGGCTGTGTCTGGCAGCTGTAGCTCCGATTCAAGCCCTAGCCTGGCAACTTCCATATGCCGCAGGTGCGGCCCTAGGGGAAAAAAAAAAAAGAAAGATGGTATATGATGGTGGTTGTCCCATTATGGGTGATGGCTTCCATGGCTTGGTTAAAGTGAATCATGGAATCCCAGACTCACCGACTCACCAAGTCAGTGTGGCTCCAAAAAGACAAAAAAAAAAAAAAAAAAAAAGGAAAGAAAAAAGAAAAGGGTAGGGTCAGGGCTGTTTCCGTCATGGTTGTGTCTGCAGCACTGCCCAGCACAGGCCAGACACAAAGCAAGGTTTGCAAGGCACCAGCCCAGGGGGAGGGGAGGGTTTGCAAGGCACCAGCCCAGGGGTATTCAGATCCTTGCAAATCCTACCCAGACTGCTCTGTGCAAACTTGTGGACCCAGCTTACACACAGTGACTGCAGGCACCATGGCTCCTCTGGCCCCTCTGGCCCCCAGCTCATGCACCCACTGCTTGGGCTGATGGGCCCCCTCTCAACAGCACCTCCTTTCCACCTTCCTCAAGCCCCAACGAGCTGAGGTTCTAGGTGAGGGAGGATTACCTGAGTGTGCGAAGAAGGGAAGTGATAAATACCAGCGCGGCTCCTCGGTTCCTCGCAGACTTGCAGAAACTAGCACTGAAATATCATCAGACTTTGTCCCCTACAATTTATTGCTACAAAACAGCCGGAGGGATCCCATTAAAATGTGAGTCAGCCCCTGTCACTCTTCTGCTCAGAACCTGTCCGTGGCTCCCCTCACTCAGACGAAAAGCTGCAGTTGCCTGCATGGTGCACAAGGTCCCGGATATGGTTTCATTACCTCCCCGACCCCCCCCCATTTCCCCCTCCTTTCCTATCTCCTGCCACTTTGGTCTCTTTGCTTCCATGTGCATCCTCCAACACCAGGCATGTTCCAGCCTTAGGGCCTTTGCACGTGCTTTTCCTGCTGCTGGGCCATTCTTTCCTGCAACAGCTCCCCTTCTCACTTGCTGCACAGCACCCCTTGCTAGCTCAGCCAGACTACTTCCTCTATCTCATTTTTTAGTGTCTCGCTCAGAACAAAAGCATCAAGAGAACAAAAACTCTGTTTTGTTCACCGCTGTCTCCCCAGTGCCTAGAACAGTGCTTGGCATGAGGAGAAGCTAAGTATCTATGGAATCAATGTATTTTCCAGGGCCATCCTTGCTGTCGCCTATGTAGATACTGATACATTTTAATGAACAAGCATTATCTTTTTTGTTTTGCTGTCCCAGGGCGTGTGGAGTTCCCAGGCCAGGGATCAGATCCAAGCTGCAGCTGTGACCTCTGTGGCAATGCTGGATTCTTTAACTCATTGTGCTGAGCTGGGGATCGGACCTGTGTCCCAGTGCTCCATCGTGCCATAGTGGGAACTTGGCCCAATCTTTTCTTTTCTTTTTTTTTAGTTTAGGCATATGGAAGTTCCCAGGCTAGGGGTCCAATAGGTGCTGCAGCTGCCGGTCTACACCACAGCCATAGCCACAGCAACTTGGGATCCGAGCCATGTCTGCGATCTACACCGAGGCTCGTGACAATGCAACACTGGATCCTTAACCCACTGAGCAGGGCCAGGGATAGAACCCACATCCTCATGGATACCAGTTGGGCTGCTAACTTGCTGAGCCACAATGGGAACTCCCTGCCCAGTCTTTTCTTTATCCCATTATCTTACATACATTGTGGGACCATTTACTCTAAAACTACTTCATAGCTTGGGGAATATGGAGGTTGTGATGTATTTGGCGGGGGGAATATCTGTCCCCCGTTGATTCCAGAGGTGCATTTGGAAAATATAATGACTCAAAATTTGTGTTGTCTGGGGGCAGTGTGATGCCTTTCTAGTTGTGCAAGAGTTAGTTGTGCAGGGAGAGCATGGATAAGAACTTGTGGGGGAAGAGAATGTAAGTACAGAGTGAAGGCTACATACTGAGGTCGACCATTCAAAAGGGTGGATTGGGAGTTCCTGTCATGGCACAGTGGTTAACGAATCCGACTAGGAACCATGAGGTTGCGGGTTCGATCCCTGGCCTCGCTCAGTGGGTTAAGGATCCGGCGTTGCCGTGAGCTGTGGTGTAGGTTGCAGATTCCGGCTCGGATCCCGCATTGCTGTGGCTCTGGTGTAGGCTGGCAGCAACAGCTCCGATCGGACCCCTAGCCTGGGACCCCCTTCCCCCCCACATGCTGCGGGAGCGGCCCTAGAAAAGGCAAAAAGACAAAAAAAGGGTGGATTGTAGCGGACTTTGGGGGAGGGTTAGCTAGCATCTGCACCCCCTCCCCCCACTTAAAAAAAGTCCCTTCCACCTGAAAGCCTCTTGCCCTTTGTTGAACCCAGTAAGGACAGGTGCTTTCCCATCTCTGTTGTCCCTCAGGTAACCTGCGTTTGGTGAGTCTTGCTACACATCCTGCTATACTGAGGAATCAGGGGCTAACAGTGCTAAAGAAGAAACACAGGCTGACTAGCCTATGCCGGCCATGGTGGCTGGGACATTTCAAAGATGGCGGCAATGGGAGTTCCCATGTGGCTCCGTGGGTTAAGAACTTGAGTGGTATCATCCATGAGGATACAGGTTTGATCCCTGGCCTCACTCAGTGGTTAAGGATCAGGCGTTGCCATGAGCTCTGGCGTAGGTTGCAGACATGGCTCAGATTCCATGTTGCTGTGGCTGTGGTGCAGACCAGCAGCTGCAGCTCCGATTCAACCCCTAGCCTGGGAACCTCCATAGGCCACAGGTGTGGCCCCCAGAAGACAAAAAACAAAGATGGTGGTAACAATAGCTCCCGCCCCACACGCTCCTCTGCTGTCAGCTTGACGATCTTTCCACTGGGAGGTGGGGTCCAAGCCCCCTCCTAGAATCTGTGCTGTTTTGTGACTCACATGTAACTATTAGAATGTGGCAGAAATGGAGTTCCTGTTGTGGCTCAAGGGGAACAGATCTGACCAGTATCCATAAGGACGCAGGTTTGATCCCTGGCCTCCCTCAGTGGGTTAAGGATGCAGCATTGCCATGAGCTGTGGTGTGGGTCGCAGATGTGGCTGGGATCTGGCGTTGCTGTGGCTGTGGTGTAGACCGGCAGCTGCAGCTCTGATTCAACCCCTAGGCTGGGAACCTCCATATGCCGCGGGTGTGGCCCTAAAAAGACAGAAAAAAAAAAAAAGTGGCAGAAGTGATACACCCTAGGACTCCCAAGATTAGGCAGGAAGAGCCACGGAGCTTCTGCCTGGCTCACTGGAATACTCTCCATGAAGCCTTCGGCCACCATAAAGCAGTCTGACTACCTGGAGGCAGCCTTGCTGTGGGAAAGTGCAAACTAGCAAGCGTGGAGCCCCCAAGGGTGAGGCCTGGGACTGCAGAGGCGGATGCTGTTTCCCCCCCCCTGCCCGCCCCCCCCCCGATACCCTGCTCCAAGCCCCTGAGCCCAAACCACCCAACTGAGTCCTTCCCCAAATCCTGGCCCAAGGCCGCTGAGAGCCATGAGAACGCTATCGCTGTGGTTCGCAAGTTCTGGTGCAATCCGTCCCACCCAGTGGCTAGAAGGCACAGCCTGTTTCTGGGGCAGCAGAGGCAGCGAGAGGACCAGGGGCCAGTGGTCGTCGGGCACCAGGGTCGCCTCGCCAGCCCTGGGCTGTGGTGTGATGGTGGCTGGGCTCTGATTGGAGGCCAGCTGCCCATCTTGTTCTTGATCCCGTTCCAGTCCTGCTTCTCTCATCACTCCTGGGAATCTCTGATGGATCCAGGTCCTCAATCGATTTCCTTTCTGCCCCTGAGGAGGCTTCTGTTGCTTGGAACTCAATCTGTGACGCATGCTCTGTTTACACTGAGACACCATTTCCTCATCTTTTCAGACTCATCTTCCATGTCCCCTCCTCCTGGAAGCCCTCCCTGACCTCCCCGGCTGGGTCAGCCATCTGTTCCTGGCTCCTCATCCCCCTGGTCTGCCCCCTATCCCCTCAATCTCAGCTCTGCCCACTCTGGGTCATCACTCTCTGGGGACGGGTCTGTCTCCCTCACTGGACTGTGAGTGCCAGGAGGCCAGCAGTCAGTGCCACATGCCCAGCACTACCCGGCCTGGGGCTGGCCTTGAGGCAGGGGCTTGGGAGATGCCAGCTGGTTTAAACTCAGGCAGAGGGAGGCTTGGGTCCCCTTGAGATGAGTGGTGAGGTCGGGAGATGCTTCTGCTGCTGTGCTGGGAGAAGGATCCAAAGAGGAACAGAGGGAAGAGAGAGGGATGAGGACGGACCAGGGCAAGACTGGGTGTGTAACTGTCACAGAAATGTGGGGTCTTTTTGAGGAGGGGACTTTGAACTTGTATACCTGGCTCTGGGTCCAGGAATTTTTTTGCTATGATAGGGAAAGGGAGTTGGATGCCTGATGCTCTGAGAACTTGGGACTCTGGATTCCTAGGTCCTGGAGAGTGGGACTCCCGGAGGGGAGGCTGGAGGCCAGACCCCTGGTCCTCCGGGAAAGTGGGAGGTGAGGAGTGTAGACTCCTGAGTCTGGGAGAGCAGGGGTTTTGGGGGGTCTAGAATCCTAGATCCAGAAATGCTGGGTCATCCCCCACCCCCACCCATCCTGTTTTCAGAACCCCGGACACCTGAGTCAATCAAGCCCCCGGGGACCACAGGTTCCCAACTCCAGGCTGCCCCCTGGTGGCTGCGACACTCCATCTCCACACAACAGAGGACGGACAAGGCTTGGCAGTTTATTTCTGCTTCACAAACCCCTTCCAGGCCCCGGGGTTCCCTTTAGCAGCGTATCTTGGTGCCCTGTGAAGCGGAGAGAGGAGGTTTATGTTAGATCTTATCGCATCCAGATAGGGTGGGGCCGGCAGGGCCAGGCTGAGGGAGGGAACTTGGGGCGGGGGGCTCACCTGGCATCGAGGCCTCGGAGGGCCCCTCAGGGGCAGCTGAGGGGGGCGCTTTCCCTTTAGGAATTCCTGCAGTGGGGAGAGTTTCAGGGGGGGCTGTGGATACCCTAGCATCAGTGTTTCCCTCCCACCCACCCCCTTTCCTTCAGACCTAGGAGGAGTCCTGGACCCCAGCTGCCCTCTCTACTTACTCTCTGGCTCCCTCCCTGGCCTGGGGGCTGGAGGTGATTTCCCATGGGGCTGAGGCTGAGGTCCAAAATCTTGGCAAGGTAAAAGGGGCCCGAAGTTTGGGGAGGGCCAGAGGCGCCTGCAGGTGACGAGATGAAGAAATTCCACAGCTGAGCTGCAGCTGTGGTTCATGTCACAGCCCAGACGGGGTAACACAGGGATGATGGGGGCGGGGGAGGGGCAGTATGGAAGGATTACATCCCCAGTCCATGCTGGTTTTTTTCCCCTAAAGTCTCTGGTTTGAATAGAAACAAGTTTTGTTTATCCCTCTATCCATCCATCTACCCATCCACTCACCCACCCCCTGTCCATCCATTCACCCATCCATCCCCCCACCCATAAATCCCTCCTTCTATCCCCCCATCCATCTGTCAACCCATCCATGGATCTGTCCACTCCCCCATCCATCCATTCACCCATCCATCCCCCCATCCATCCCTTCTTCTATCTCTCCATCCATCTATCTGTCCATCCAACATCCATCTACTCATCCATCCATCCATTCATTCATCCCACCAATTTCCTGAGCAGCTCTAGTGTGTCAGGCAATGTTCTGGGCTTCAAAGAGACAGCCATGAACCAGACAGACCAAAAACTCTGCCCTCATGGAGCCAACAGTCTACTAAGCAAAGGACTTTACCATGAGTGACCAGCTCATGAACAGGGAAATGTACCAGAGTGTTAGGTGTCCTTAGGAGAACGGAAATCGTGCGGTTGGGGGGGTGATCAGACATGAAGGTGGCCGGGGAAGGCCTCTTGGAAGAGGGGGAGACTGAGCAGACGCCCGAGTGTAGGAAGGATGTGGGCAGAAATGCTGCAGGGGGTGTGGGGCTTGTTGGCTTCTTGGGTTCATTGTTGCTGGAAAGAAGCTGAGGAGGTGGTAGCAGGTTAGAGAGGTGGGGAGGGGTCAGATCCCCAGACCTATGGGCTGATAGGATGTTGGCTTTAATTCTTGGAGTCCTGGGGTTTTGGGGGGCTACTGAGAGGTGAAGGAAGGGATCTGATTCAGGTTACAAATGCCCAATCTTGCAGACCCCACCACGGGGCCCGTGCCATGCCTGCCCTCATCCTCTGCATGGAGACAACTGAGGATGGGAGAGGTCCCCAGGGGCCACCTTGAGGTGCCAGGTCCTGTGAAATGATGGTGTCAGCCCCTCGAGGGGGACAGCTGGAGAACAGCAATGTGTGGGAGCGTGCCCAGCCGGGGGGATTCATCATGCCCACAGCAGGGCACACAGCAGGGACTGGCATCACGCCCATTTTACAGACAAGGAAATCAAGGATGGATTTGCCGGAACTGGAGACCTGGGTTCCAGTCCTGACTCGCTCACCTTTCAGCGGGGTGACCTCCAGATATCGGTGCCTCAGTGTCCTCCTCTGTATAGTGGGCGTCATAGTTGCCCTACCGTATCAGATTGTCATGACAATGAAATGACTATGTTGAAAAGCAGGACCAGGCGTGTAGCAAGGGTCAGACACGCGTTAGCTATTTTCACTGGGACAGTCCCCTTGCTGGGGCTCTCCTCTGCCAAGGGTTTTGAAAGATGGCTGGCATTTGAATCAGGCTGGGTTCGGGGAGAAGAGGAAAGGAGCTGCCAGGTGGAGGGCGCAGCCTGGGCAAAGGTGCCCTGTCAGCCCCTGCCCCCCCCCTTCCTTGTCCTCAGGGAGCCAGCTGAGTGCCTCTAAATGTTTCCATTTGTTTTTGGCTGCAGGTTGGGATCTGTTTTTAGCTTCCCTGGCCGGTGTGGCCACGCCCCCGCTGGCTCTCTTGTTTGCTGTGTTCGAATAAGGTTCCCGGACTTCCTGAGCTGTTTGTTTGAAGACCTCCCAGTATCGATCGGATGTGGTGTGTACTCAGCCTGAGATGCTAACAGAGACCTGCCCCTCCCCAGCCAGCAGGGAGCTCGGAAAATCCTAGGATGGGGAATGGGGGGACCAAAAAAAAAAAAAAAAAAAAGGCAAGGCAGGGCCTCGCTTAGAAAATAAGCCAGTGGTTTGGGTTTTTTGTTTTTTTTTTTTTAAGATGTCTCCTCTTTCAGGCTGTGGGTTTGGGCAGGTGCAGTCACCCCTCTGAGCTTTCTTCTGGAAAATGAGGAGAGGAACAATTTCGACTTCATGGGGCTGTTGGGGAAACTCATTCAATTGATTCAGTCAGTGCCTGGTTATTGAGCGCCTGCTGTGTGCCCAGGCACAGTTCAGAGAACAGAGAAGGAGGCAAAGTTCTAAGCCTCGAGGAGGGTTACAGCCTGCTGAGGGGGGCAGAAGACAACAGACAAAGAGCAGAAAACAACTCTGCAGCTGGCGGACTGCACCCTCTTTCCCAGGGCTGAGAGAATGCAGCCGGGCGGGGGCTTGCAGGGGTGCTACTTTCTTTTCTCTTTTCTTTTTAGGGCCAAACTCAAGGCACATGAAGGTTCCCAGGCTAGGGGTCCAACCAGAGCTGTAGCTGCCGGTTTACGCCGCAGCCACAGCCACACCAGATCCCAGCCACGTCTGTGACCAACACCGCAGCTCACGGCAACACCAGATCCTTAACCTGCTGAGCGAGGCCAGGGATCAAACCTGTGTCCTCATGGATATTAGTCCAGTTCTTAACCCAGAGTCGCAGTGGGAACTCCGGGGTGCTATTTTCAATAGGGTTGGGGGCGGGGGTCAGGGAAGGCCTCCCTGAGGAGGGGATGAGAAGGTGAGCCCAGGGAAAGGAGAGCTGGGCAGAAGGAACAGCTTGTGCAAAGGCCCTGAGGTAGGGCACGCCTGGGATGCTGGAAGGAGGGCCAGAAGTCCTGTGAGGGGGGAAGAGTAAGGATGAGAATGAGAGAAGAGGCCACAGGGGTGCGGATGCGCGACACCTTGTAAGTGGGTGCAAAGAACGAGCACCTGGCCTGCACCCCTGAGTGCACGGCTGGACCGGGGGTCCCAGGGGTGAAGGGGACCTGAGCTCAGACCAGTGCCTGACTTACCACTTCCAGCTGGTATTTGCTTCGGGGACTCTCCGGGGCCATATCCAGCTGAGAGGGGCGGGGAGGCGCTGAGGGGGTCACCTAGGGGAGACAGAGGGTGGGGAGGTGTCGTGAGCTGCCATGTCTTTCTCCTCCTGCCATGTGCCCTGCCTGGAGGCCCAGCATTCAGGCACTTTCTGGGCTAAGGGGGTAGATTGGACAATGAGACACAGTCCTAACCCTCAGAGGGTTATTTTAGAGAAAGCCAGAACCCCAGACCCCAGGGGAGGCCCCAGGATCCTAGAATCCCGCCACCAGCCTCCTCCTTTCTTAAGCCGCAGGAGTCTGGGCCCTCACCCCTCCTCCCTCAGACCCAGGAGTCCCAGCCCCTCCTCTTTCAGGCCCCAGGGACTCCATTTCCAGCTCCTGCTCCTGTTTACCTGGCCCAGCTCCTCCTCCCCATCTTCCTGGTCACTGCTGTCCCCTGGGTCCTCAGCGCCGGCTTCCTCTGGCCTCCCTTGGAACTGATGGATACTCACAGGCTCTTGGCCCTTGATCTGGCAGCGGCAGAAAGGGCAGGTCTGGCTGTCTGAGTTCTGGACAAGGTGGCAAGGGAGAGAGTCAGGGTATCGTTCCCCACCACATCCCCTGGGGTGACAGGGACCCGTACCCCCGACAGAACGATGTGGGGAAGAGAGACAGACAAGGAAAATGGAGGGAGAGAGAGAGAGATGGAGAGAGAGGGCAGGATGGGAAGGAGGGGCTTGACTAGAGCCCAAGGTTCAGTTGGAGGAACCCTGAGAGGGGGGTCTGGGTGCCACGGGGGCCTCAACCTCATGGTAGTGATGCTATGGGCTAGGAATGCCTGAGACACTCGCCCGGGCCATATGGGCCGCCCCACAGGTGCCCCTTTGTCACAGTACTGTGGCTGGACCAGCCCTTTGGTTCTTTTTTTTTTCCTTCTTTTTAGGGCCACACCTGCAACACATGGACGTTCCCAGGCTAGGGGGTCCAATCAGAGCTATAGCTGCTGGCCTACATTACAGCCACAGCCACACCAGATCTGAGCAGCGTCTGTGACCTACACCACAGCTCAGGGCAATGCCGGATCCTTAACCCACTGAGCGAGGCCAGGGATGGAACCCACATCCTCATGGATACTAGTCTGGTTCGTAACCTGCTGAGCCCCAACGGGAACTTCCCTTTGGTTCTTAGGACTGCAGGTGCACCTCAGCATCCACCATCAGGGAGCTTTGAAGAACAAGATGAATTACTCCTAGGTCCTTGAGGGTAAAGGGGTTGCAAGTGGAGAGAATGGAGAGAGAGAGAGGGAGGGAGCAGGATGGGGGGGCTCTGCCTTCACCGGGGCTGAGTGGGCTTAAGCAGAGGCTTAAGGTGGAATGCTTACATCACAATGGAAAAGCTTGCTCAGGCGTCTAAAAGGTGTCCACAGGGATGCCCTTTACCCAGAGGCCTGGACCCTCCCTTTGGGAGGTGACTACCTTCAGCCCCCCTCTCCTGAGAAAGCAGCGAAGGCCCAGAGAGGGAGAGCCACTGGCCCCAGATCACCCAGCGAGGGAATGCTCTTGGCTAGGAATGCCTGGGCCGGGCAGTATTAATTGCAGCCAGCCCCACAGACACCTGCCCCCCACCCCACCCCAGTCCGCTGGGGCCAAAGTTGTAGCATTTTCCACGAATAATGTAACTGGAGAAGGAGACGCAGAGGCGATAGATGCAGAGTGAGAGGGACAGAGGCACATATCAGTCTGCTCTCCCTGGGCCGCAGGTTCCCCATGTGATAGATGAGGCTTAGCGGCCACCCTCTGGAGGGGCTTTGGCTGTGGAGGTGGGGTGGGGACCAGGCGGGCCGGGGGCCTGGCAGGGTCAGACCCACCTGCCAGGTAGCCAGGCAGCGGCTGCAGAGCAGGTGCCCGCATGGCTCAATCTTCACGTCCTTGTTTCTCTCGGCACAGATCTTGCAGAGCTCGTATGTGGAGTTCATGGCCCAGTACAGCTGCAGCTGCTCCTGGCGGGCGAGAGGGGAAGCCGAGGGAAGGAGGGGTAACGTCAGCCAAGGGGATACACGTTGTGCCGCCGAAAGTAAGTCTCGAACCTCTGCACCAGCCCTGAACCCTCTCCCAAGTTCAAGGCCATGTGTCCTGCGGCCTCCTACAGGTGCTCTTGCTATGGGACTTGTTCTTTGGGGTTGTCTACACACGGGGCTGCCAGATCCAGCTAATAAAAATACAGGGGAGTTCCTGTTGTGGCTCTGCAGGTTAAGAACCCAACTAGTATCCATGAGGAGGTGGGTTCGATCCCTGGCCTTGCTCAGTGGGCTAAGGGCCCACTGTTGCTGCAAGCAACAGTCACAGATGTGGCTTGGGTCCCTAGTTGCTGTGGCTGGGGTGTAGGCTGGCAGCTGCAGCTCTGACTCAACCCCTAGCCTGGGAACATTCATATGCTGCAGGTTCAGCTCTAAAACGACCGAAAAAAAAATTTTTTTTTTAAAGGTATAAGTGTGTCCCCAAATATTGCAGGGGATATACTTATACTAAAAAACTGTATTTGTCATTTCTCTCACCCATGGGATGGCTGGAAGGCTAGAAGCTGGCACAGGGGCTGCCACTGGCAACTGTGCAAAGTGCACTGGCTGCTCTGATGATCTCAGCGGTATCATTTCTGGGTTTAATCCCCATGAAAACCCTTGGGTAAGAGGCAGGAGAAGCTGTGCCTTCCAGAGAAGGTTCCGAGAAGGTCAGAGAGGCCAAGTGATTTACCTCAGGTCACACAGCCGCCAAACCAGCACAAAACCCCAAGGTCTCTGGGGGTCCAGGGCCTGACTGAGTGGGAGAGGGTTCCTGAGCCAGGGGAAGAGGGGGCGGCGGGGCGGTGAGCAGGGGCGGGGCTCCGGCCAGGACCGCACCTCCGACACGTGGATGCGTTGATAGGGTCCCGTTCCGCAGAGCTCCGTCAGGTCCGGGTTGTGGTTCTTCCCATCAGGGTAGAGGTAGCTGGGAGAGGGGGAGAGGGCAGTGAGGCCAGCAGGCACCCCAACCTCCCTTCCCTTCAGATTGGGATTTTCTAGGGCAAGCTGTGTCGCTCAGACCCCAGGGCAGGACCGTGTCCCCTCAGACCCCAGCATAGGGCCTTGTCCCCTCAGACCCCACAGAAGGACACCCTGAATGACTCAAACTGGAGACTCAGACCAGATGAATGAAGATCCAGAAACGCAAAGCCTCCCACCCAGCGATCCCAGAGGGCCGGGGTCTTCTAGCGCTGGCGTAAGAGAATTTGTTGCAGATGCTCGAGTGTCCAAATCTTTTTTTTTTTTTTTTTTTTTTTTGGTCTCTTTGTCTTTTTAGGGCACACCCGTGGCACATGGAGGTTCCCAGGCTAGGGGTCCAATTGGAGCTGTAGCCACCAGCCCACGCCACAGCCACAGCAACGCGGGAGGCAAGCCGTGTCTTCATCTCAGCTCATGGTAATGCCGGATCCTTAACCCACTGAGTCAGGCCAGGGATCAAACCAGCGTCCTCATGGATGCTAGTCGGATTTGTTAACCGCTGAGCCATGAGGGGAACTCTGTCCAAATCTTAGCGTCTTAGGCCCACAGGGCTGGAAGGACCTCCTAGTCTGTCTACACCACTCCTCATTTCACAGATGGTGACCCCTGTCAGTGCTCAGTGCAGGAAGGGCGGTGCCCGAGGCCGCACAGGGAGGCCTGGAGGGATGCGGAGCTCGGGCTGGGGCCCAGGGCTGAGCACCGGGCTCCCGGACAGCCCAGAAGAAGGGCTGCACACTCTGGGTCTCCCATCCAGGTTGTCACCACACCTCTAGATCAACTCAGGGTCACAGGTCCCCCACGGCTGGTGGCCCTGCCTGGCCAGGTAGTCGTGCGGGCGCCCCAGCCCAGAGCGAGGTGCAGCTTCCTGCACACACACCGTGTGACCTGAGCTGGGCGACACTACCTCTCTGGCCTCAAGTTTTCTCTTCTATAAAATGGGCACAACCACTCCCAGGGCAGCTCAGAGAACAAGCAGCACATGTCCCCGCACAGAAACACCTGGGAAGGGGGCCACTGCTAGGATTCACTTTAGACCCAAAAGCCGTCTCACTCTGTGGGAGAAAGACCTTGGCAGCCCTTCTCTCTCTCTCTTGGTTTTCCCACCTTGAAAATAGTAGGGGGTTCCCACTGTGGCTCAGCGGATTAAGAACCCGACTTGTATCCATGAGGACGCAGGTTCAATCCCTGGCCTCGCTCAATGGGTTAAGGATCCGGTGTTGCCATGAGCTGTGGTGTAGGTCACAGAGATGGTTTAGATCCCATGTGGCTGTGGCTGTGGCTGTGGCTGTGGCCGGCAGCTGTGGCTCCAATTTGACCCCTAGCCTGGGAACCTCCATATGCTGTGGGTTCGGCCCTAAAAAGCAAAAAAAAAAAAAAAAAAAAAAGCAACATACTATGTGCGTACATGTAGAACCCCCCCAACACACACCCAATCTTGATTTCTCGTGGATTCTCTATTTGCAGGCTTGCCTACTTGCTAAATGTATTTAGAACCTCAAAATCAATGCTTGTGGCATTTTTATGGTCATTCACAGCCAGGCCTGCCCCCAACTGAGGATGAACAAGGCAGAATGTGGCCTTTTCCTTGCAGCTCTCCTATTGCAAACGTGTCCTTTCCCGAGCCTACTTAGTGTCCACTTTTCAGCTTTTTTTTTTTTCCTCCTTTTAGGGCCACACCTGTGGCATATGGAAGTTCCCAGGCTCGGGGTGGAATTGGAGCTGCAGCTGCCAGTCTACGCCACAGCCACAGCAACGCCAGATCCGATCCGAATCTGCAACCTCCACAGAGGCACACAGCAACACCAGGTCCTTAACCCACATCTTTTTGGACACTAGTGGGGTTCTTAACCCACTGAGCCATAAGGGAAACTCCTAAAGTAGGTGTCTTTATTTATTTATTTATTTATTTATTTTACTTTTTTTTTTGTCTTTTTGCCATTTCTTGGGCTGCTCCCATGGCATATGGAGGTTCCCAGGCTAGGGGTCGAATCGGAACTGTAGCAGCTGGCCTACGTGAGAGCCACAGCAACGCAGGATCCGAGCCATATCTGCAACCTACACCACAGCTCATGGCAACACCGGATCCTTAACCCTCTGAGCAAGGCCAGGGATTGAACCCGCAACCTCATGGTTCCTAGTCAGATTTGTTAACCACTGAGCCACGACGGGAACTCCACATAGGCGTCTTTAAACAGACACACACATAAAGCTTATTATGTAGTGACTGGTTGACAAAGATGTGACCAGACTCTTTCAGGAACCTACTTTTCCCAGGAGCAACATCTCAGTTTGCAAATTCAGTATTTGCTGTGATTTTGCACAACAGAGTTGCCACAAATAATGAGAAATAATGAGAATCAATTGCATATCACCTATTGTCTATCTATCTATCTATCCATGTATCTATCATCATCTATGCATCTATCCATTAACTATTTCTTTTTTCTTTTTTTTGGTTGTTTGTTTTTTCTAGGGCCGTACCCATGGCATATGGAAGTTCCCAGGCTAGGGGTTTAATTGGAGCTACAGCTGACAGCCTACGCCACAGCCACAGCCACAGCCATGTGGGATCCAAGCCGCGTCTGCAACCTACACCACAGCTCACGGCAATGCCAGATCCTTAACCAACTGAGCAAGTCGAGGGACAGAACCCACAACCTCATGGTTCCTAGTCAGATTCGTTTCCACTGCACCATGACGGGAACACCTCCATCACCTATTTCATAGCATATCTTATATGACCCCCAGCTAAGGAGGCTCTGGTTAAAGATCTGGGGTGAAACTCAGGAATCGCACCTGCCTCCCCCCCGCTTCCCTCCCTCCTACCCAAGGCAGATTTCCAAGAGGGCACTGAGGCACCCAAGATGACAGACCGAAAAACTGCAGCCTAGGAGTTCCCATCGTGGCTCAGTGGTTAATGAATCCAACTAGGAATCATGAGGTTGCGGGTTTGATCCCTGGCCTTGCTCGGTGGGTTAAGGATCCGGCGTTGCCGTGAGCTGTGGTGTAGGTTGCAGATGAGGCTTGGATCCCACGTTGCTGTGGCTCTGGCGTAGGCCGGTGGCTACAGCTCCGATTGGACTCCTAGCCTGGGAACCTCCATATGCCACGGGAGCGGACCAAGAAATGGCAAAAAGACAAAAAACAAAACAAAACAAAGAAAAAAAACCCTGAAGCCTAGCTGTTTGCCCAGTTCTTCTTCTGCTCTAGCAGTCTAGACTCTAGAACAAGAGGTGGATATCTAGAAGCAAAAGCTCTTAAGCTCAAGTTCAAGGAAAGTGGCCACTGGGGTTGGGTCCAACTCCCCCACTCTCCTGGGAGCTGCCACTAGCCCAACATGGCAGCTTTGCGGGAACCAGGAAAGGCGTCCATTCCTCCTGACCCCTGTCTGCCACCTGCTGGAAAACTGTAGTATTGCAAATTTATGTTTGCTCTGTGAACCTCAAGCCCTGGGACGTGGTGATCTCGGCCAGAGCTCAATAAGCATGGCCCTTCCAAGTGCGTTCTGCTGACACCCTCCCCCTGCTAGGAGGGTGACTCACAAGCCTTCCTTTTGTCCTTCCAGGAGTGCTTGGAACAGAGGTTTGTTGAGAGGGATGGTCTGCAGGATGCTGCCATCTGAGCTCACGTATCCGATGGCCCACTGTCCCAGGCGAGTGCAGCTGGGCCGGAAGATGTAGCTGGAGGAAGAGGTAGGAAGGGGTGGGGAGAGGGAATGGCCACTGCTGTCCCTCCTGGTCCCTCACCCTGTTGGGGATCCAGGTATCTTAAGACTTTGCTCCCTTATCACCCAGCTTCCTACTTTTTCAGGCAGTGAGGTGCTAGGTCCCTGTGTGCCACTAACAGGACTCTCTGCTGTTTTTACCTGCCTGGCTCCTCCTCCACCTCCACTGGGGTTTGGAATGATTCTGGCTTGGCCACCCAGTGCATTTTAGAACCCAGATCAAAGTCATGGGAGTCAGCCCTGGAACTTTTGCTAGAAGCATCAAGAGCAAGGCACCCCATTTCTATAGGGGTTGCCAGGCGAGTAGGGTGTACAGCTGGGGCTTCTAGAAACCATTTGTTACCATGAGTAAAGATTATGTCTGAGAATGGGGCTGACACAGAGGAGAGCAGGCTAAGAACAGGAATTTCTTTTTTCCTTTATCTTTTTTTTTCGTTTTCTTCGGGCTGCACTCATGGCATATGGAGGTTCCCAGGCTAGGGGTCAAAACAGAGCTATAGCTGCAGGCCTACAGCAGATCTGAGCAGTGTCTGCGACCTACACCACAGCTCACAGCAATGCCGGATCCTTAACCCACTGAGTGAGGCCAGAGATTGAACCTGCGTTCTCCTGGATACTAGTCTGGTTCTTAACCCGCTGAGCCACAACGGGAACTCCCTAGGTGGTCCTGGGAGAACCCAGGTTGCAGGGGGCATTCAGCAGCCTACCTCTGAGTTCTCCACTCTCTGGGGACCCACCGCACCCCATCCCTGGACCCAGACCCCTGCACCCCTGGCAGCCTCCTCCTCCTTGGGAAGCCTGGTCCTTTTACCTGCCTGGCTTGTCTCTGCAGGCCTGCAGACGCGCCTGGACCTCATCATATGTGAGGAAGGCCATGTAGCCTGGGTGGTTGACTGCCAGGAGCTGCCAGTTCTTGAGGAGTGTTGGCCACGGCTAGGGTGGGACAGCGCTAGGGTCAGGGGGGCTGAGGAAGCAGCCCATGCCCCCAATGCCTCCCGGGGTCCAAGAACACAGCCACCTCCTCACACCCACGGTGGGCTACAGGAATATCTTCGACACGGGAGATTCCAGACCCTTCCTTCTCCAGGACCCAGGAAACTGGCTCCCAGCCCCTCCTCCCTCAGACGCAGGATCCAGGCCCCCGGCCGCTCCTCCCTCAGACCCGGAGTCCAGGCTCCCAACCTCTCCTTCCCGAAGGACCCAAGAGTCTGGGCTTGCAGCCTTGGCCTTCCCTGACCTGAAAGAGCCGGGTGAAGATGTCAAACTCAAAGATGGACACGTGGCCGCTGCAGGTGAGGTCGATGGTGGAGCGCAAGGCCAGGGCCGTGGAGCCTGGTTCCACCGGGTGGCAGATGCACAAGAGGGCCTCGAACTCGGCCCAGGGCAGCACACACCTAGGGGGCGGGGGTGAGAGGGGACGCAGATGACGCTTCTGGGAGCCTGGGGTGGGAGCACTTTGGGGAAGCAGGAAACTGCGTCTGAGGGAGGAGGGCCTGGCTGAGGTCCCAGGCCGGGAGCCCACTCACCGGGCACCGCAGTGCTCCCTCCAGAAAGTGTGCGCCGCCACCTTGGTGAGCTGGTACAGGTGTCCACAGTACTTGCCTTGGGGGAAGAGCGCGCCGAGCTCCGCGTGCATGTAGCTGAAGACGAGGGCCAGCTTGGCCAGCTGTCGCCTGCGGGGATGGGCACGGAGGACCTGGGCTGGTCCTTGGGGCTCCCACGGATCCCTCCACCCTCTGTGGGGAACATCCACAGGGACGAGCCCCTAGACTCTGTCTAAGGTGCCAGTGCAGGAGAAAAGGCGATTCCAAGACCGCCTGCTGCGGTCCTGATGCCGCCCCTCTCAGAACCTCAGCTCCCCCACCTGCGATGCAAGAGGGGGTGCTGCCGAATAGCCAAGGCATCCTCCAGCCAGCAAATCCCAGCCTCTGCCCGCAAGCCTTGCCCAGTCGGACAGGGGGACCATGAAGGCCGGGGCCACTTAGGGTGGTGTGAGCGTAGGTCACACTCGGAGATGCCTGTTTGGTTTTAGCAGCACTGGACGGGGGACCCCTGTGCTTCCTCCTGCTGGCCGCCTCCCTGAGGGACAGCTCAGGATGTGCGGAGCGGCAGAGGGTAGCTCAGACACTGGAGCTGTGGGATGTGGGGCAATTCCGTTTCCCCTCCAAGCCTCAGTTTCCTCATCTGTGAAATGGGCATAAACATAGGCTAAGGACAGCCCCTGCCTCATGGGGGGAACGATGAGGAGTTTTGAGCACATAAAATACCAAGCACACCTGGCAGAGTTGGCACTAATTAGTATTAGTGTTCTTATTATCTAATGAAGTAACTTTTTGAGGGAGTTCCTGTTGTGGCGCAGCGGTAACGAATACAACTAGGAGCCATGAGGTTGCTGGTTTGATCCCTGGCCTTGCTCAGTGGGTTAAGGATCTGGCGTTGCCGTGAGCTGTGGTGTCGGTTGCAGATATGGCTTGGATCCCGAGTTGCTGTGGCTGTGGTGTAGGCCGGCAGCTACAGCTCCGATCTGACCCCTAGCCTGGGAACCTCCATATGCCGCAAGTGCATCCCTAAAAAGACAAAAGATTTAAAAAAAATTAATGTTTTGGCCATACCCAAGGCACTCGGAAGTTCCCGGGCCAGGGATGGATCCTGTGCCACAGCAGTGACTGGAAGCACCTCAGTGACAATACCAGATCCTTAACCCTCTGAGCCACTTGGGAACTCCCTTATTATTTTATATTAATAGCCTTCAAGTCTGTGGGATTCCTGATACCTCTTACAGAGCCATCTTTGATACTTTCTAAGCGCCTTCCCTTCCCAGAGTCTACAATGCAGTCACTATCCATATGTGACTGGTCCAAATGAGATGTGTGCTCCAAATGTGAAATACACCCCAGATTTCAGAAACCTAGCACAAGGGGAAATTTTTTTTTTTCTTTTGGTCTTTTTGCCTTTTCTAGGGCCGCTCCCTCGGCATAAGGAGGTTCCCAGGATAGGGGTCTAATCGGAGCTGTTGCCACTGGCCTACACCACAGCCACAGCAACACCAGATCCAAGCAGCGTCTGCGACCCACACCACAGCTCACGGCAACGCTGGATCCTTAACCCACTGAGCAAGGCCAGGGGTCGAACCCGCAACCTCATGGTTCTTGGATTTGTTAACCACTGCGCCACAACGGGAACTCCAGGAAAAATTTTTTTTAAAAAGAATGATCTAGGAGTTCCCGTCATGGCGCAGTGGAAACGAATACGACTAGGAACTATGAGGTTGCAGTTTTGATCCCGGGCTTTGCTCAGTGGGTTAAGGATCCAGTGTTGCTGTGAGCTGTGGTGTAGGTCACAGATGCAGCTCAGATCTGGCATTGCTGTGGCTGTGGCACAGACCGGCAGCTGTAGCTCTGATTAGACGCCTACCCTGGGAACCTCCACAAGCTATGGGAGCGGCCCTAAAAAGCAAAAAAAAAAAAAAAAAAAAAAAAAAGAATGCGATCTACCTCATTAATCGTTACCTTATATAGGTTATAATTTGAGATGCTAATTTTTTGGATATAGTGAATTAAAGAAAATGTTACTAAAATTCACTTCACCTGCCTGAAAAAACCCTTTTTGCAATACCTCTACTAGAAAATGACAACCTCATTTCAAATCCAAGTCATGGCACCAAAAAAAAAAGAAAAGAAAAAAAGAAAGAAAGAAAAGAAAACGAAAACCTACATATATGGCTTGCATTAGATTTTAGTGGAATTCCCGTCGTGGCTCAGTGTCTTAAGAACCTGACAGTGTCCATCAGGGTGCAGGTTTGATCCCTGGCCTTGTTCAGTGACAATGCCAGGCCCTTAACCTGCTGCACCACTAGGGAACTCCATGGTGATTTTTAAAGAATTATGAGGAATAGGGTATGAACCCTATGCATTTCGTTTCAGAATGGATTTAAGGAGATGCTACAAAATATTTGCTGTAAAGAAGGGGCATAGAACATTTGCAGCAACATGAATGGACCTAGAGATTATCAGACTAAGTGAAAGCAGTCACAAAGGACAAATATCATATGATATCACATATATGGAATCTAAACTATGACACACAACTTGTCTGTGAAACAGAAACTGACTCACAGACAGAACTGACTTGTGGCTGCCAAGCGGGGAGGAGTTGGGGGAGGAATGGATTGGAGTTTGGGATTTGCAGATGCAAACTATCCTATAGAGATTGGATGGATTCCCATTGTGGCTCAGCAGGTTAATAATCTAACTTGTATCCATGAGGACGCGGGTTTCATCCCTGGACTCTTGCTCAGTGGGTTAAGGATCTGGCGTTGCCCTGAGCTGTGGTGTAGGTCACAGACACGGCTTGGATCTGCCGTTGCTGTGGCTGTGGTGTAGGCTGGCAGCTGCAGCTCAGATTTGATCCCTAGCCTGGGGACGTCCACGGGCCACGGGTGCGGCCCTAAAAACAAAATGAAACAAAAAAATGGAATGAAATAACGAGGTCCTACTGTACAGCACAGGGAAATTATGTTCAATATCCTGTGAGAAACCATCATGGAAAAGGATATTAAGAAAAAAGACTATGTGCAGATGTATAACTGAAGCGCTTTGATGTACAGTGAAATTATACAACATTGTATATCAACTATACTTCAATTAAACAAACAAACAAACAAAAAGGGGCATGGGGGCATGACGGAGTTGAGAGTCACTGTCCCAAACCTAGCTCTGGGCTGTAGGTCTCAAACCTGCTGTCATTCATCAGGACCTTCCCCAGGATTCAGAACCAGACAAGCCCCAGGTCCCAAGCTGGCTCTTCCTGGGGAACTAAAGCCAGGCCCTGGCAGTTCCCCAGGCAGGGGCGGTGATGGGGGCTTAAGAGCACGCTTCTCGGAGTTCCCGTCGTGGCGCAGTGGTTAACGAATCCGACTAGGAACCATGAGGTTGCAGGTTCGGTCCCTGCCCTTGCTCAGTGGGTTAAGGATCCGGAGTTGCCATGAGCTGTGGTGTAGGTTGCAGACGCGGCTCGGATCCTGCGTTGCTGTGGCTCTGGCGTAGGCCGGTGGCTACAGCTCCGATTAGACCCCTATCCTGGGAACCTCCATATGCCCTGGGAGCGGCCCAAGAAATAGTAAAAAGGCAATAAATAAATAAATAAATAAATAAATAAATAAATAAAGCACGCTTCTCCCGTTCTCCTCATGCAGGACGTCCCCTGGGGCCCCCACGTTCCAGAATATGTCTAAATCCTCCAGGAGACTAAAGCCTGGGCGGCTTCTTAGCCAAGAAAGGAGGGAACCGGTTTGGGGTGGGGTGGGGGGGAGTGTGTGTTGAGGGCCTAGATGCCCAAGGAAGGACAAAACCGGGCGGCCCAGTTTTCCCGGTTCCTTCAGGGAGAAGGGGTTGGGATGGGGACGCCAGGGTCCGAGGGAGGAGGGAGGAGGGAGCAGCGAGCGAGCCCCGGGCCTGTCTCGCGAGATCACCTCTGTCCTGGCGCCGGACCTCACCTGAGTCTGGAGCCCTCCCGGAAGAGCTCGTCGGCGGCGGTCTTTCGGCCCCGGGGTGGCAGGAGCGCCGCCACCTGCCTGCTCTTGGCCTCCAGGTTAGCGAGAAAGACCATGAGAAAGTCCCCCGCACCCCCGGGACCCTCGGCAGCCTCGGGACCGCCTCCGCCGGCCGCCCGCCGGGCTTGCGCCACCTCGCGCAGCAGCTGCGCGGTGCGGGGCAGCAGGTCCCGCAAGGAGGGGGGACCGGAGCCGAGTCGGGGGTCCCTGCATTGCTCTCCTAGGCGCTGCAGCAGCCTCACCGCCCGGCCGAACGCGCGGGATTCTCCCCACTGCGGTCCCCGCCGGGCCGCCGCAGCCATGGGTCCCTTGGGTGCCCCGGGAGGGACGCGAGCGGCTGAGAGAGGCGCGGCCCCGCCCAGGCCTAGGTGGGACGGGACGGGGCGGGAGAGGTGAGGGCAGGCCCTGGAGAACCGAGAAGGGACCTGCCGGTACCTGTGACACCAGAGGGGGCAGGGGCTGGGGACTCTTGACAACTGGGTTCCCTCTAGATGGGATTGTAATGTCTGATCCCCAAAGAAGAGCCGGATGGGGTGGCTTGGGTGGGTGGCGATAGGACTTCCCAAGCGGGTAGAAATTGCAGGTAGGATACCTGGGCCCCTTCTGAAAGGGCGGAGAGTCCCTAGTTGGCACTGGAGGGGGTGGGGGAAACCTGGAACTTGTTGGATGCCAGAGTGGGGCTGGGAGTTTAGCTATCCAGACCCTGAAGGGGGCTGGGGTTGGGACGTAACTTTCCTGGGCTGCGGTGAAATGTGTGGCTCATCGGTCGTCGCTCGGGATTAAAGGTCAGAGAGCTGAACTTTCTAGGGTTAAATGTTAGAGAGATAGTACGGTCCCTTTGTCTCCAAGAAGGAACGCAGTGTGCCCAGACCCCTGAGTCCTCTAAGAGCTGGAGTGGGGGAGAAGGGTGTCTGAGAGAGCCGGGACCTAATTCCTGGGTCCCGGTGACAGGCGCCTGCAAGAAATCAAGCTGGAGATGAGACACCCAGATTTACAAAGAGGGTGGGGGCTTCTGGGTCTTTAGGGGACGAAGCGGGAAGATAGGGTTCCTGAAGGGAAGGGCAGGGCTGGTCTGCGAAGGGCTGGAGGGGCGTGGTTCCGACCCCCGCCAACGACCCGGCGTCCTGTAGCCTCGGCTGAGACTCTGCAGTCCTCTGGGAGGCCACCAGGGGGCGTTGTGGGCCGGATCATCCCTCCTCTCCCACGGGATCCAGGCCACGACCCTGGGCGTCCTGGCTACGCTCTGGCCGGGAGACCTGGACGAGGACAGATTACAAATATCCGCATACCTACAGAATTTCTAATCAGAGTGTTATAGTAACAGCTAACGGTTATTGAACAATTACTCTGTGTCGGGCCGTGGGTTTCAGGCTTTACATTTTCTCACTGAATTCTCAAAAACTCTTTGAGGAAGGAGGGGGATGAGAACTGAGGGGTTTCTGCTGTGGCACAGACCAGATCGATGGTGTCTCTGGAGTACTGGCACGCAGGTTCCATCCTGGCGTGGCACAGTGCGTTAAGGATCTGGTGTTGCCAAAGGTGCAGCATAGGTTGCAACTGCAGCTCTGATCTGATCCCTGGCCTGGGAGCTCCATATGCCGCAGGGCGGCCAAAACAAGAAAAAAGAAAAAAGAAAAAGAAAAAAAAAGAGCTGAGGCTGAGGCTCATGGCACCCTCCTCTTAGAACTCCTTATCTCTTAGAACTTGAGAATCCTTAACTTGTGAAATTTTGGAATCTTCAAATTTGCATTTCAGACTAAGCAGAGACAGGGTCTTTGCATCTTTGCAGTCAGGATGGAGGATTCTGTCTCCCAGCTTCTTGCCTTCCTGCCCTCTCCGAGCCTCAGTTACCACCTCTGTGAAATAGGTTGAAACCCCATTGGCCTGTGGATGAATTAAGTTGGAGAGTAATTTGACAGCAGCCATCCAAGCCTTGGCAGGGCAAGTCCGTTGCCAGCTCCATCTTTCAGCACCGTGGCTCATAAACACCTTTGCTCACATTGGGGTGTGAAACACCTGAAACAGATTGCTACACAGGGTCGGCCTCCCCCTGCCTGTGTGCATGCACTCTGATATCTTCTTTTCTATTTAACTTCATTTCATTAATGGGAAAATTGTGTTTGCAACCCACTAAATTGATTTCACAACCCACTAATGGATCTTGTTGGGCAGTTTGAAAAATACTGCGCTGAGAGACTCCAAGAGATATATTCGGGGATGTTAATTGCCGTCCTGTCCGAAATGGAGAAAAAACTGGGAAGAAGGCAAGTGTCCATCATCAGAGAAAGAATGAACACAGTGTGGTATCCTTTACCCAGAGGACTCCTGCACGGCCGTTCAAAGGGATGACCTGGATGGAAGCTGTGGCATAGGTGGCAGATTTGGCTCGGATCTAGCGTGGCTGTGGCTGCGGTGTAGGCTGGCAGCTGCAACTCCAATTGGACCCCTAGCCTGGAAACTTCCATATGCTGCATGTGCGGACCTAAAACACAAAACAAAACATAATGATGAGCATCCTGCGTTGAAGAGTGCCCCCCCTGCATTTCCTGTGAATGTGACCTTGTTTAGAAATAGAGTTTTTGCAGGTGTAACCAAGTTAAGATGAGGTCATAGCAAATTAGGATGGGCCCCAAATTCAATATCACTGGAAATTTGGAGACAGACACAGATACACCCACAGGGAGACAGCCATGCGATGATGGAGGCTGAGACTGGAGTGTCGCGTCTATAGGGCAAGGAAGGCCAAGGATGGCTGACAAGTTCCAGAAGTAGGAAGGGCAAGAGGGATTCTCCCCTAGAGCTTTCAGAGAGAGCATAGCCCTGCTAATAAGTTGAATTCGGGCTCCTCCTCCCCAGAGTTGTGAGGGAATAAATTTACTGTCTGAAGCCACTCGGTGTGGGTGCCAGAGTCCAGTTCCAGCGGCCAGGGGGCCAGGGATGCGCACCCTGTCGGGGATGGACGGTGTCGGCGAATGCACACGGAGACAGCCTCTTTGTCTCTTTTTCAGAGTGCTGGACTGCTTGATTTTATTGGTATAGATGATTGTTTACATAGACAGTTTTTAATTGCAGATTACGTCACCATGTTAAAAGTACACCACCTAAAGGTTAAGTTCTAAAGGTTAACTTTGAGATTATGTTTCCTGGTCACACGGTGCAGTAGTTATGATTACGTTCTAAGATCTTTAATTAAAACTAAGATCGATAAGCCCAAAACATCATGAGTACAAAACATCATGTGAAAATAAGAAGATTCAGGACAAAGCATCTTGTGGTTAGCTAATCTTTAACAGTTAAAAAAGGCTACAGACATAAGGATTTACAAATCGTGTTTTTAGATTAGTGCTTATCTTCAAGGCGTCGTGGTGGGAAGACAGTATGAGAAACTATAAATCAACTTTAATTAGCTAAAACTTAAAAGTCTCTTAGAGAATCAAAGGCAACTGATTATGTCTTTTTAATCATGAATAATATATGTCTAACCTCTATGAACCTTATTAAAATCCTAACTCTAAAGCTTACTGTATAACTAGTTAGTAGATAAACACTGTGTTTTTAATTAGATTAGATTTGAATAGGGGAAAGTCCTTCAGGATGAAATTCTTATTATATTATTTCTGTAATTTTGTTAAATCACACATCACCACAGGAAAATAAGAATGGAAAATAAGAATAATAAGCAAATAACAGGAAAAACTGAATAACAAGTAAAACAGCAGGAAAGACTAGGTCACCCAAGAAACAATCCATGTTCTCCGGCGCAAACATGGAAACTGTTTTCCCGGGAAAGCCCCAATTCTTCCCCATCAACGTCAACATGAGAGCTGTGTAATCTGAGGCCTGCCCTCGGAATTGCACCGCACAGGCAGGCCTCAGCCTGCCCTCGGTTTTTCACCATTCAGGCAGGCTTTTATCCTGACCAGAAGCCCACCTTCGGCTTGCACCGTCCAGGTGAGCTCCCTTCCTTGGTTAGGAACCTGCCTTCGGGTTTTTCTGCCGTCAGGCAAGGTCCCTTCCTTGAGTCCCTGCATCTCCTCGGCTCCCCGCATGTGCGGTCTTTTGTTATAGCAGCAACAGGAAACTAATACAATGAATTAAAAAAAAGCAAGTGCAGAAAGATGAGTGAAACACAATGTCATTGATACCAAGTAAGAAAACCTGCAAAATCAATGCGCTCTATTATTTGGGGATGCATTGGATGTGAAAATAATATGAAACCCTGGGTGGTAATGCTGAGTCCTAAAGGCAGGACATGGAAGAAAGAAGATGGACTCTGAGGATACACTGGAACTTCAACAATATCGTAGATGCTTTCATTTAAAAAATCTGGGGAGTTCCCTTGTGGCTTAGTGGTTAAGGATCCAGCATTGTCATTGCTGTGGCTTGGATCACTGCTGTGGCATGGGTTCGACCCCTGGCCCGGGAACTTCCGCATGCTGTGGGCATGACCCAAGATACATAAATAAAAATAAAAAAGCTGGACCAAATGTGGCAGACTGGTTAAGAGGTCATATAGTTGCACAGTGGATAAAAAAGAAGTGGATGATATGAAAAGATAATTGAAAAAATCATTATCAGGGAAATGAAAATCAGAACCACAGACCCCACTTGACACCTTCCAGAAAGGCTGTACACAAAAAGACAGATGATAACAAGTATTGCAGAGGCTGTCGAGAAACCGGGACCCTCAGAAACTGCTGATGGGGATAAAGTGTTCAGCTGTTTTGGAAAATGTGGCAGTTCCTCAAAATGTTTGGAATTCCATGCCTACATACATGTACAGCAAATAATTAAAGACATATACCCACACAAAGATTTGTGGAAACAAATGTCCCTCAAGTGCAAATGGATAAAGGGGAGTTCCCATTGTGGCCCAGTAGGTTAAGGACCAGATGTTGTCTCTGTGAGGATGCGGGTTTGATCTCTGGCCTCACTCAGTGGGTTAAGGATCCAGAGTTGCTACAAGCTGCGGCATAGGTCACAGATGCGCCTTCAGAGCCGGTGTGGCTCTGGCTGTGGTGTAGGCCAGCAGCTCTGATCCACTCCTGGCCCAGGAACGTCCATATGCTGCCGGTGTGGCCGAAAAAAGAAAAAAGATTGGGGGGAGTTCCCATCGTGGCTCAGTGGAAAGTAATCTGACTAGTATTCATGAGGATTCAGGTTCAATCCCTGGCCTTGCTCAGTGGGTTAAGGATCCAGCATTGCCGGAAGCTACATCCTCATAGATGCTAGTCAGATTCATTAACTGCCGAGCTACGACGGGAACTCCTGTCGGATTCTTAACTTGCTGAGCCACAAAGGTAACTCTGGGGTTTCTTTTTTTTAATTTTTTTTTTTCATTTTTTGGCCGCCCCGTGGCATATGGAGTTCCCAGGCCAGAGATCAAGTCCAAGCCGTAGTTGTGACCTAAGCCACAGCTGCGGCAACGCCAGATCCTTAACCTACTGTGCTGGGCCAAGGATGGAACCTACGACCTAGTTCTCCCAAGTCGCCGCAGATCCTGTTGCGCCACGGAGGGGACTCCCAGGGGTTCTTTTTAGAGTGAAGAAATGTCTTAAATTTGATTGTGGTGATGACGTCACAACTCTGACACTTTTCAATAGTTGGCTTATATTTCAATAAAGCTGTTCACAAAGCAGCCACAAGAGGACGCGCTAAGCATAGATGTACCTCCTCCCTTGGGAGCAGAGTTTCTCTGACCCTGCCCACACCTCTGAGGCTCTGGCCACGCCCCAAGATCCTGAACGCACGTCTGGATCTGGCCGGCCCCTCATCCAGGCCACGCCTCCTGAGACTCTGGCCACACCCCTAGACCTTAGCCATACCCTAAGGCTCAGGTCACACCCCAAGGCAGTGTCTGGAGCAGCAAATTCACCCTCCTAACTCCCCAAACTCAGCACAAACGCATGCACCGACTTAGATACTCTTAGAAACACAGAACCTTTAAACCATAGACTTTTAAACCATGACTTTTTATTTGCAAGCATTCCCTTCTTTTTTGAAATCATTTAAAACTTAGAGAAAAGTTGGAACAGGACAAAGGCTTCTTGTATATGCTTCGCCCAGACTCATCAGTTGTTAACAACTTGCTTAATCATTTGCTCCCCAACTCCCCCTCCCCCACCCCAACCATTTGAGAGTAAATTCTAGACATTATACCTCTTTGCCCCTAAATACTCTGGGTATGTATTTCCACATCTAAGGACATTCTCTTCCACAGTCACAGTATGGTTAGCACAAGCAGGACATGTTTTTTTTCTTTTTCATCCACATCTTCGGCATTTGGAAGTTCCAGGGCCAGTGATGGAACCTGAGCCATCGCAGAGATCCTTAACCCGATGCACCACAGCAGAAGCTCCCCACGGCAGGACATTTCACAGTGACACTGCAGCCTATATTCAAATCATTCGAATCACTAGTTGTCCCCAAACTATCCTTTATAGCAAACCATTTTTTCCCCAGTCACCTGTTGCCTTTAGTTTTGATGTCTTTTTAGGCTCTGGTTCGAAGGCTCAGCCCTTTCTTTGTGATTCATGATGTTGACGTTTTGGGCCATGAAAGACCAGGTCTTAGTTCGTCTGTAAGATGTTTAGATTTGGCTTTGCCTGACATTTCCTCGTGATCAGATTCTGGTAGCAGGAATATTATAAAAGTGATGCCATGTCCTGCTTGATGCATGGGATCATAAGGTCCACAGTGGGAGTTCCTGTCGTGGCTCAGTGGTAACGAACCCCACTAGTAACCATGAGGACATGGGTTGGATCCCTGGCCTCACCCACAGGGTTCAGGATCTGGCGTTGCTTTGAGCTGTGATGTAGGTCACAGACGTGACTTGGGTCACAGAACCCCGGACCGACCGACTCACCAAGTCCATGTCTTTCCTTTGGGGGCCTGCTTCCTTTTCAATAAAATGGATGAGTGGCTTACATGTGGGACTGCTAACACACCTAGCCAGCAGATGTGCTGCAGCCTTGCCCAAGGCATGTGGATGTTCCCGGGCCAGGGATCGAACCCGAGCCACAGCAAGAATCAGAGTCACAGCAATGACAATGCTGGATCCTTAACCTGCTGAGCCACTGGGGAACTCCAGATAGGTTCTGTTTACTTCTCATGCTCTTAAGGTCATTTTGGGGGGCACAGCACCAGCCTTTAAGATTTGGCAGATTCGCGCATGCACTTGGAGGAGAGAGTCTCTGACTGAGCGTCTGGGTTTATCCAGGGTGGTGCTGACAGGGGAGACTTTGCAACAGGGGCTGGGGCCCTGGAGAAATGCGTTGAAAGTATGATTTCTCCTTCTGGAATGCTAGGACTTTCACAGGCCAACAGGCTTGGTGGTAGTGGGTAAGGGAGGCCTGTTGAATTCCTGGGGTGGGGGTGGGGTTGGGGGCTGGGGACCGGAAACCCTCTAGATGGTCCTCCTCCCCCTTCCTCGGAGTCAGCCTGTCTTCAGGAGGAGGAGGGCTGGGTGTGGAAGGGCTCGCACCCAGGCCCAAGGTCAGGAGATGAGAGGGGATTTCCATGTGTGGAGAAGCCAGATCCTTCGTTTAGAGAAGTAACTTACCAAGGTCAGTGCCGGGTTCAGCTTTTGAACCCGGGGGTAGTTTCTCACAAGCAGAGAGGCGCATCGCCCGCAGCCTGGACCCACAGGTACAAGGAGACACACACTTCAGGCTGACAGTGGGGCTGGCGCCTCCTCCACTCACATCAGATCCTCATCAGCCCGGCAACCATGAGAGCCGGGCTTTCTGCCCATCTTACAGATGAGGAAACGGAGGCTCAGCGCCATGAAGTCACCTTGAAGTCACACAGCCAGGGAACAGAGGGCAGGACTCAAACTCAGTTCTGACCCAGGGCCTGTGCCCTCAATGACACACCCACCTGCTCTCCTACATCCTTTCCACACACACGTGCACACACTTAAAATCAGAGACAAAACCACACATGCCCTTCCTGTGAGGCAAGAGGCCCCCTCGCCCATGAGCGTGGGTTTGGGAGGCTGCAGACCTGGCCTTGGACAGGTGACTGCCTCTCTCTGAGCCTCATTTTCCTCATCTGGAATATGGGTGCCAGTCAGGTCAATACATGGCTGCTAGTATTTGCATTTCTTTCAATATATTCACACCCCCAAGTTGGTCACACAGGGTGACAGGGGCCCAGACACAGCCAGAAAGAATCACAGACATATAGCCGAAATTGACAGAACACTGTAAATCAACTCTAATAGAAAAAATAAAAATCTTAAAATAATGAAAAAAAAGAATTGCAGACATTGTAAGGCAGCAGAGGTGGGGGTGGGGTGGGGAGTGCACAGGGCTCAATTTTTTTTTTTTTTTTTTTTTTTGGTTTTCAGGGCCACACCGGCGGCATATGGATCTAGGCTCGGGGTCAAATCGGAGCTGCAGCTGCTGGCCTATGCCACAGCCACAGCCACAGCAAGGTGGAATCTGAGCCGTGTCTTTGACCTGCATCACAGCTCCCGGCAATGCTGGATGCTTAACCCACTGAGTGAGGCCAAGGATCGAACCTGCATCCTCATGGATACTAGTCAGATTTGTTTCCACTGAGCTACAACAGGAACTCCGGGGCTCATCCTCTTTACCATCTCTTCTCAGGATCTGCTCCCTGCCAGGCAGGCAGCATGCTGGCTGCTGTGGGTGGAGCAGCAAGAGGAAAGTGCCCTCCCAGAGTCTGCGGGAGAGACAGCCATTGTACATGACCTTGCCTGCGAGGAGGGACGATCACATGAGAAGTTCTCATGCACAGCTGCTTGCAGGGCCCGACGGTCACCCTCTGTAGTGGGTGGAGTGGTGGTCTCCCACAAAGATATGTCCCCGACCTACTCCACCCTCAAACCTGTGAATCTGACGTTATCTGGAAAAAGGGTCTTTGCAAATGCAATTCAAGTTCAGATCTCAAGATATCATCCTGCGTCACCTGAGCCCTAAATCCACGACAACAGTCCTTATAGGGGATGGAAGAGAAGACAGACACACAGAGGAGGCCATGTGAAGATGGAAGCAGAAACTGGAGTGATGTGGCCACAAGCCAGGAATGCCAGCAGCCACAGAAGCCAGAAGAGGCAAGGTAGGCTCCTTCCCTAGAGTCTTTTCAGGAAGAGTAGCCCTGCTGACACCTTGATTTTGGACTTCTGGCCTCCAGAACTGTGGGAGAATCCATTTCTGCTTCAAGCCACATGGTTTGTGGCCATTTGTTAATGGCAGACCTAAGACGCCATAGTATCTCCCAAGTCAGGCAGCTAGAGGGACACCATAGCCCAGAGGCAGGGTCAGAAGCACTGGTATGTGGTCACAAAGATGCATGGCCACTTAAGTCAGGAGGGCCAGGCGAATGTGGGCCACCCAGTCGGAGCTGACCCAGAAGTGCACGTTCACACACACACACAAACACACATACACAGCCATTCACGGGACCCAACGGTAAGGCACTTGGCCCCACAGATACAACATGTTGTAGTCATGGCAGCAGCAATGTTCACAGTCACCAAGACATGTAAAGACCCAGAGGCCCAGGGAGGCCCCCCAGATTGCAAAAACAGCACTCACCACCACCCAGAAACACAGGAAAACATGGTCACCCAAGACCGACAGAACGGGACGAAGGTTGCCAGCTTCTCTCAAAGGACACCCATTTCACCAAGGCTGGAAGCAGGGGTGGGGGTGGGGTGGGGAGGTGCTGACATGGGGTCCAGCATGTTCTCGGTGGTTCCAGCTTATCCCTGATGCCCCTCCCCCATACTGTACGTCCACCCTTCCCTCCGGACAGGCACGTCCCTGTGCCAAATCCCTGGTCCACATACCCACCTCCTGCTAATGTTGTTTGGCTTGGGTTTGGCTGCATCGAGTCTCCCAAGGAGCTATGACACCCTGATCCCTCATCCCTGGCCTCTGTGAACGTCACCTCACAGGGTAAAAGGGAAGTTAAGGATTTGGAAGGGGGGGCTTATCCTAGGCTATCAGGGTAGGCCCCGTGGAATCAATGGGGCCTCCTAAGAGGGAGGCAGGAGATCAGAGTAGATGTGCAGGTGGAAGCAAGGAGTTGGAGTGAGACAAGGAAGGGGCCACCAGCCAAGGGATGCAGGTGGCCTCTAGGAGCTGGATAACGCAAGGGAACAGATTCTCCCCTGGAATCCCCAGAAGGAACCAGCCCTGCTGACACTGTGACTTTGGTCCAGTGAAACTGATTTCGGACTTCTGCCCTCCAGAACTGTAAGAGGATGCGTTTGTGTTTTTTGTGTGTGTGTTTGTTTTTTGTCTTTTTAGGGCCGCACCCAAGGCATTTGGAAATTCCCAGGCTAGGGGCCGAGTTGGAGCTGCAGCTGCCGGCCTACACCACAGTGACAGCAACACAGGATAGAGCCGCGGCTGCAATATATACCACAGCTCACGGCGACACTGGATCCTTAACCCACTGAGCAAGGCCAGGGATCAAACCCGCATCCTCATGGATGCTAGTCAGATACGGCTGAGCCACGACAGGAACTCCTTGTTAGTCCTGTCTTAAACCACTGAATTTGTGGTGTTTTGTTACAGTGGCAAAAGGAAATATATGCAAACCCTGATTGATACATAAGAGAGATGTTCAGAAAGTCAAAAATATATGTGTGTCAGGGGGTCCTGGAGCCCCTGAGAAACATGTGACGCAGCAAGGGAGGCAGTCACATAGAAACAATTACATGGTAACTGGTGGTCTCAAAGTCAGCAACACTCAAAATGCCACACACACAGAGATGCAGAGACAGCTGGAGTAAACAGGTTGCAAGAGGTCAGCTGCAGTACCACAGGGATGGACAAACCGCAGAGTCCCTCAGAAATACCCCCTTACATGCGCGTAGCCAGGTCTCTACGGAATCCCACAGGGTCCTCTGGAAAGATGTCACACATCACGTCACTCCCGGGAACAAAGGCACAATGACAGGACACTTACAGCCAAACACACAGGCAGCCCGGGGTCACCCACTCAGGGTCGTTGTCAGTCTGAGACTCACAAGGTCACTCATGGAGCCAGCTGGACTCTGTGTCCAGGTGTGCCCACACCCAAACACACTTCCGCCAGCCCTTGTCACCAAGGAGGGCCAGCCAGGAGTTCCCATGGGGGCACAGTGGAAACAAATCTGACCAGTATCCATGAGGACGCAGATTCAATCCCTGGTCTTGCTCAGTGGGTTAAGGACCCGGCGTTGCCGTGAGCTGTGCTGTAGGTCATTGCTATGAGCTGTGGTGTGGGTCGCAGACGTGGCTCGGATCTGGTGTTGCTGTGGCTGTAGCTCCGATTCGACCCCTAGCCTGGAAACCTCCATGTGCCGTGGGTTTGGCCCTAAAAAGGCAAAAAAAAAAAAAAAAAAAAAAAAAAGAAAGAAAGAAAAAAAGAAAAGAGAAAAAAAAGAAAAAATTAGAGGGCATGAAAGAGGTATTCGAGGAAGAGAAAGCTGAAGCAAAAAAAAAAAAAAAAAAAAGAGGGCCAGTGGGCCAGCCAAGCCAGGGATATGGTACAAAAATAGTTTATTACAAAAGAAATCCGACCAAAATGCCTAATAATTTACATGTTATTAGTGCCTGGCTACAGCCTGGCTCTCCCTCCTCATGGATCTGGGTAGAGCAGAGGGCCGGGACTCCTTGGTTCCACCGGCTCTGGGAGAGGAGGAGGAAAGGAACGGCCGGCCGGTTGGGGCCGGGAGACCGGAAGACGGGTGCCTGAGAATAAGAGGGGTAAGAGTCCTGGGCTGGGTGAGGGGACCAGCTGGGGGAGTATTCGTGCTGAGAAGAGGGGGAAGTTACTGTGCCTCTGTGCAAATCCTGGTCCAGAAGATTGGGGCGGGGGGAGGCAGAGTGAGATCTTCACAGTTTGCAGGAGGGCTGACCCCACAGGGCAGCAGGGTCCCCCCTCATGAGTCCGAGATCTGCCCCCCCCATCCCACTCAGCTGCCTCCTGGAGCTGGGGAGGGGGGCACCGGCCGGCCAGGGGCCCGCAGGACCCTGGCAAAGGGCAGGAAGGTAGGTGGAGATGAGGGAGGAAGGAAGAAACTGGGGGGAGCCATGGAGAATCCAGGGGTGTCCTTGGGGGGAGACTGGGAGGGCGAGGAGGGTGGTGATGCCGACAGAAGACCTGTGGGAAGAAAAGCCAGAGGATGGGTGAGGGCAGTGGGAGGCTGGCTTCAGGGAGAAGGGGGCTGGGGGCCCCCCACTCCTGGGTTCTGAGGGCGGAGGGGGCTGGGGGGCTGGAGGCTGGGAGCTGGTTTCTCACCGTTGGAGCTCAGGCGGCTGCCGCTCTCAGGGGAGGTGGTGGCGCTCCGGTCGGGGGAGGGCTCCGGCTGGGATGCAGGAGCAGGCCGTGTAGCCTTCCCCCTCAGGATGTCGATGACCTGGAGGACGAAGGGGGGGGGAATCACCGCCAAGCCACCTCTGCCCCCACCGCCCTGCCTCTCTCCCCCTCTCCCCGGTCTCCTGGCGCTGGGAGCCCTGCCTCTTTCTCGGTGTGTTGGGGGGGGCAAGGGCAAGTCACTTCCTGTCTTTGAGCCTCAGTCTCTGCAGTCTAAAACTCACACCCACGCACTCGGGCTCACCCGCTCGCCTCCACGCCCTGGCACAGACGCGCACACGTGCTCACTCAGCCGTCACATCCACGCCGACCGGCGCTCGGGACCAGACATCCGCCCCCCCGCCCCGACCAACCCGCACCCTCACCCGCCGGCTGCGCGCCACCATGAGCGGCGTGTCGTTGTGGCAGTTCTTGAGGCCGCTGTCCGCGCCGCTGCGGACCAGCGTGCGCACGAGCGGGAGGAGCCCGCGGCCCGACGCCGAGTGCAGAGCGGAGCTGCCGGAGTACATCTGCGCGTTCACGTTGGCGCCGTGCTGCGGACAGGGCGGGGAGGGTCAGGACCCCCGCCGCCGGGGAGGGGGCGGGGCCAGATCCTCGTCTTGGGGACGGGGTGGAAGCTGGAACCAAAGGGCCGAACGGAGCGGGAATTGGGGGCGGGGGGGAGGGGCTCGGCGCTGAATGAACTAGAATTGGACTCGGCAACCCCAGCCAAAGTAGGGACCGAGCCAGAGAAGGGAAGGGTCCAGGGTCTGGGCCTGATCGTGGACGGAGTCGGAGCGGAAGGATAGCGCGGGGCCAGGGCCAAAGCCGGAAGGCGGGGTCAGCAAGACTCTCGGTGGGCGGGGCCTGGACCAAAGGCCCTGGATAAGTTCAGGGTGCGCGTGTGTGAGGTCATGGGGTTCACAGAACGAGGCCTAGAAGGAAGGGTCAGAGTGGAAGGCGGGGTTGGTGGCAGGGATGGGGCGACAGCCTGTTGGTGCCAGAGGAAGGGGTGGGCGAGAGATCATGGGCAGGGGCTGTACGCACCTGCAGCAGCAGCTGCACCATGCTAAGGCTGTTGTTTTCCACGGCGTGGATGAGTGGGGAGCGGCCGCTCTTAATGTCCTGCGGCAAGGGGGGAAGGTTTTGAGCGCCTCCAAACAGCCAGCAGCTGTTGTCCCAGCCGCTAAGTCCAGCATCTCCATCCCCTTAGATACTTCAAGCCCCACCCCACCCATTCGGGCGCCCCCCCAAGCCCCGCCCTGTGGGCCCGCCCATCCCAGATTCTCTCGGCCCCACCCCTGGCCCTAGCGCGCTCACCACCGCGTCGATGTCTGCGCCGTGCTCAAGCAAGAGCAGCACGGCTTCGTGGCACTCGGTGTTCACTGCCACGTGCAGGGCAGTGAGCCCTGAAGGAGAGGGGAGACTCAGGTAAACCTGGGCCTGGGGCTTTGCAGCCTCAGGAGGACCCCAGGTCCTGCCAGACAGCCCCTTGCGCCTGGGTAGGTACTCACCGTCGTAGTTTCGGGCCTCCAGGTCCATGGTGCCCCCGGCCGCGCTGTCCAGCAGCGCCCGCAGGCAGGCCGGGCTGCGGTGCTCGCACGCCAGGTGGGCTGCCGTCTGGCCGTGGCGGTCCAGTGCCATGGGGCTGGCCCCGGCCATCACCAGGAGCCGGACCACAGAGGGCAAAGTGGTTATCACAGCCAGGTGTAGCGGTGTCTGGGGAACAGAGACTGTGAGGGAACCGTGCCCTGCGGTGCGTCTGCGTCCTACCTCCCTCAGCTCTGGTCTTACTCAGGTACCAGAAATCTGGAGCGCCTCCTCCCTCAGATTCAAGAGTCAGGGGCCCCAGCTCTTCCTCTAGGATCCAGGAGTCCAGGTCCCTAGCCCCCTCTTCCAACAGATCCAGGCCCCCGGGCTCACCTGCCGGAGGTTGTTGTAGATATCCAGCTCGCGGCCGCCGTGGTGGAAGAGGCTGACTAGCCGATGTACCGCTGGCAGATTGCCCTGCACTACTGCAATGTGGAGTGGCCTGGGGTGGGGGGGAGGTCACAGGCATTAGGGGCTGGTCACATCTGCTCCAATACTCTTAGCAGTGCTAAATCCAAAATGTGCAAGATACTCCAGGAGTTCCTGCTCCCCACTCCCTACTCCCTCCATCCTGGTTCAGTCATTATCCTCTCCCTCCTCACTGACCTCCCAGCATCCACCCTGCCCTGCTCTCTGCCCCCCACAGGGCAGCTAGCGGGATGTTTTTATTTATTATTATTATTTCTTTTCTTGGCAGCATACGTATGGAAGTTCCTGGGCCAGGGATCGAGCGCAAGCCACAGCTCTGACCTACACTGCAGCTGCAGCAACACCAGATCCTTAACGCACTGCACCACACTGGGAACTCCTAGAAGGATGTAAGTCCGGTCATGCCCCCTTTCTGCTCAGAACCCTCAGAGTATAGGCCAGAGTCCTCACTATGGCCCACAGGCCCCGAAGCGATTTTGTTTCCTCTCTTCAATTCCTTTTGACCTCATCGCCGTCCCCTCTCACTCGGCTCTGGCCACTAGCCTCCTTGCTGTTCCTCAAACGTACCAAGCATGCTCGCCTCCTAGGGCTTTTGCAGTGGCTGCTCCCTCTGCCTGGAAGAGTCTCTCCCTCCCATATCTGTGAGGCCAGCTATCCTCATTTGCGTCTCTGCTAAAATGGTACGGCAGCCGCCCCCTCCCCTTCCCCTGACTTTATTTTCCTCCACATCACCTGACATTGTGCAGTTTACTTGTTTCCTGTCTGAGTCTCCCCCATAGAATGTCAGCTCCGCCAAGGCCGAGTGTTGTGTCTGCTTCCATCACTACCCAGTGCCCAGGAGGGCAGCTGGTGCTGACCACGTGCTCCACAAGCACGCACTGAATAAATGAGTCCGTCTCAGCGACCCCTGGCTATCCTTGAAGCGGGTGACCACATTCCCACCCTACTCTGGGCCAGTTTTCTCATCTGTGAAATGGGTGGGGAGGAACACGACACCATCAAGGGCTCCACGTTCAGCCTCCAACCCCAAGGTATTAACATGGAGGAAGTTTTGCCCAGAAGGGAGGTGGGATGATCTGGGGTGGGGACACTGGTTGGGAGGCTGGGCTGCTCAACCCAGATCCCCCCTCCTGGACAGAAGGACACATCCCCTCAGCTTCTGGGAAGGCTGTCAGCTCCAGGCTCTCTCTGGGAATTACCCTCTGCTGAAAAGAGCTGCTGGCTTGCCCAGGTCTCGGGCATGGGGTGCATAGATGCCACCCAATGTCATCCAGTGACTGGTTGGTGTGGGCATAGAAGGCCCAGCCTTCTGCCCCAATTCCGAGGGCCACTCCAGCTGCCACATTCCCTGTGGGCCGGCTGAGGCCCTGTTGAAACTATGCAGCAGGCTCAACTTCTCTCTCCGCCCAATCCTACTTCCTCCACCCCCGACCAGCATTGATCTGGAGAACACTTTCCAATAAACTTCCTGCCTGCTTCCCCAGGGCCCCAACCTGGAAGCCATCTGAGGGCAATCTGGGATGGCCATACGGGGTAGGGAGGGCATGAAGCTGACTGAAGTTACAGAGGCCCCACAATCTCTCTTTACAGTCCATTTGCTGGGGCAACTTCCGCCTCGCCCACCACCCTTGCTGACAAACCAGGGCCTGGCTAAGAGTTCCCTCTTAGTTCTCCTCTGCATCTCGAATCTCGAATTCAGCACCCTAGGTGCCCGAGACAGAGAAATCCTGAGGTCCTGGGGCTTTGTGGGGGCTAAACTGGCCAGGATTGCAAATTGGATTGCAAATCTCTCTAGCAGTGCCGCTAGGGCAAAGTCACATGGCCCATCAGCGCCTGGAGTTTCTCCTCGGTATGGGTAGCCCACCAGAAGGCCTATCTCCCAGGAGCAGATGGTGCAGGTTAAATGTTGAATCTGGATCCTGATCCGTGAAAGCCAAGTTTAAAAATACATCTTGCGGGGGTGGGGTGGTGTGGGATCCGGGCCGGGGGTGGGGGGGGTGCCTGAGAAGGGCTCCCTTCCACGCCGTATCTCCCAGGACAGCCGGCCTGGGTCCCCTTCGGGGCGGGCGGGGTTAAGTGAGGGCAGAAGGAGAGAATGATTTCAGAGAAACCGTCCAGGCCTGAGTTCCCATAAACGCGCGGGCCGCAGGGGGTGGGGCGGGGCTGGAGGAAGTGGGGACGGGAGGGGCGGCCCAGCCCTCGGACTTCCAGTAACAGGTCTGCTGGGCGGGGCTCCGCTTCCTGCTCCCGGGGGAGGGAAGCCTGTTCCGCTGGGGATCTACCCCGGCACCCCCAACTTCCATCCTCTAAAGGGGTGGAGCCCAACCCACAGCGATCTAGTTATCCCGGGGCGGGGAGGGCGGTTAGGACCCCAAGTCCTCCAGCCAGGGGGCCCCGCTAGAAACCCACCCTTCAGGGCTCAGACTGCAGCGGGGTCCCTATCCCCCGGCTCCTGGCACGCACCCCTAAAATCTCTTGGGCCCCAACTCTTTGCGCATGCGAACTGCCCCATTCCCTCCGAGTTCTAAATCCCCACGCCGCCCTGCCCCCGGCTCCTTCCCGGCTCTGGGGTCAAGGCATGCAGGACCCTCTGCTCTCTGGGTTTCAGAACGAGTCGCCCCTCTCTTGGAGACCCAGATTTCCAGCTCCCCAGTGCCTGAGGTCTGGGATGTCCAGATGCCCTGAGGGGCTTCCTCCCTCGCATCCCTGTAAGTCCTGCCTCCCAACCTTAGCGTGGCTGCTTTTGGGGACCTAGCGTGTCCCCCGCCCCCGCCCCCGCCAGGCCCGCCGCCTGCTGCCCATTCCGGTAAAGTCTCGGGCCCCAGCGGAAGGGGTTAAGGTTAGAGGGAGCGCCGGGAGGGGGAGGCTGCCAGTGAGTGACGGGTGCTGACGTGGGGGGAGGCAGAGCAGCTGTGCTGCGGTCAAGTTCTGCGGGAAGGGATTTCCCCCAACAGGCAGCTGAGGCAGAAGTGTTTGCTTTGGGGGAGAGGGGGGAGCTCGGGGCTGGGCGGCTGGGGCGTGGGGCTGGAGACTGGCGTGCCAGGTCGCCTTGTGCACCCAGGTTTCACAGGCTGCAAACAACCCCAGGGGACAGACACAAATTAAACCTATTTCGCGGATGACCCCAGAGGCGCCCAGAGGGGGAGGGAACTAGCTTTAGCGAGCCCTTTATATGTGTTTCAGGCACTTTCTCCTGCTTGAGCTCACAAGGATGGCCCACTACCATCCAGGGAGCTCTGTTGGCACAAAGACCTACTGTGTGCCTGTGCCTGTTTTATGTGCTGTAGGTATGTAGGTCACTGCACTGAATCCTAATTGTCATAGGTGCTATTACGAGCCCCAATTTCCAGATAGGCAAACTGAGTCTCAGAGATGTGAAGTCACCTAGGGGCCAGGGGTGGAGGCCCCCCCTTTTCTTTGCAGAAACCAGCCTGTTCATCCCACGCCCACGTGGGTTCCCAGTCCTATGCCCAGATCATGGCTTTATACAAATCGTTTCATTTCTGCCTTCGGAGGCTGTCATATGCATTTGGTCCCTGGGTTTACAGGGAGAAATTGAGGCAGAAAAGGGTGAGAAAGGAGCCAGCTGGGATTCAAACTGAGGTCACCAGAATAAGAAAAATCATGGTGGTCAAGTGTACTGAGTGCTTGCTCTGTGCTAGGCCTGGGACTAAACGCTCCCACGCAGGATTTCTCAGCAGCTTCAGGCAGCTCAGAGGCATGTCCTTCAAACTTCGGGTGACAAAACCATGGAATCTGTGACATCAACTCAAGAGACTGTCAGATTACTTTCGTAGGGTACGACCAGGAAACGACGGCAGACTAGTCTAGAATAGACTAGAATGGGTAGATTCCATGTCCTAAGAGCATTGCTTTGTTCTGCGCAATTTTTATGTCAAGTGTGTATGTGCGTGCGCATGCGTGTGCCGGGCTTAAGGTAAAGTGGTAATAATAGTAACAGCATTAACTAATACTTACTGAACACTTAACGATCTGCCAAGTTCAGTACTAGGAGTTAGCATGTATACTTTACGTAAGAAGTCAAAGAAATGCCTTCTTTCTCATCTTTGGATTTTGATTTTTAAAAATTTAAAGCCCATTGCTCCAAAAACAGTCCCGGGAGGTAAGTGCTGTCAGGGGGCCCATTTTTTAGAGGAGGAAACTGAGGCTCAGAGAGGGAAAGGGTCTCGCTCAAAGTCACACAGACAGCGGCGGAGACAGGATTCTGACTCCGGTCAAGGTTAAGTGGGAAGCCCACCCTGTGCGCCCCTGTGCTGCAGTGGCTGCAGTGGGTGGAAGGTTGGCCCCTGCACCCCCTACTCCTCCATTAATCCATTAACACAGCCCCTCACTCACGTGTCTCCATCCTCATCCGCACGGGTGGCCACGGCGATGTCAGCCGACAGGGGGTGTTCCATGGAGCACACCATGGGGTACAGGGGTGTAGGCAGGTTCAGCAGAGGAAAGGGAGAGCCCATGGTTGGGGTGGGGTACAGGGGCAGCAAAGGTCCTGGGTGAAGAAAGGACATGCATGGGGCCAAGCCCACGGACCCTCAAGCCACCTCCCACTCCAGACCTTCCTTCCTGTGTCACCTGCCCTTTTTCCCAAGTCCCTTTTGCATCTGAGTCCTCAAGGCCCAGGACAAACTGCCCACCACATCCCTCCTCTGGGCTCCCGCAGCTCCCCCCCCCCACTGAGACCCCAAGCCTGGTCACTCTCACTGTCACTTATCTTTACTTCTGCCTGACTCCCATTTCCTTCTGAGCAAAGAGTTCCTTAAGGACTGACCCCCCCAGCATCACCCAGCAGGGGGACCCCAGGGCCTGTTTGTGGAGTGAATTTGTGGCAGAGACAAGTAAGGATGAGGCACTGGGTGCACCGTGTGGAGTGGGTGTGCACAGAATCTGAGGAGGGGGTGGCTCAGGAGGGGTGAGGGAGTGTGCCAGAAGTGTTCACATCAAGCTGTTGGAAGGGACCATGGTGGCAGGCAAATCCATATCCACCCATTGCACAGATGGGGAAAACTGAGGCCCAGGTTCTCACCCAGGGAATGGGAAAGGGCGGAAGGCAGTGGCAGGCCTCCTGCTGCACAGCTTGAAGGGCTGTATCCTGAGGGGGTGGAAGGTACAGAAACTGGGCCCAGCCATGGGAGGCCCTAGCCATGGGGTCTCTGCAGCTCTGGGAGGGGGTCACTCGGAAATCGGGAGGTGGGCACAGCTGTGGGCAGGGCTGCTGGCTCCTGGAGATCAAGGATGGAGACAGGATCCGGAGAAGGGGCCTTGGGGGCTCCCATTCTTGAAACCTCAAATTTCCTTGTCCTTATATGTCCAACATCAGGCCCTGCCACCCTGAGGCCTTCTGCCCAGGGACCCCATGGCTCTGCTTCCCGGCCCTAAATCCTTGAGTCCCAGAACTCCCCAGGCCTGCCCTCAATTCTTAGGTTCCTTGGTCCCCAAGCCCCCTAAAGACACCTGACCTTGTGATCCCATCGGAGACACAGATCACTTGCAAGCACCCATAACCTGGGTGCTCAGAGCCCCAGATCTCTAGTTCCCTGGCTCCTGAGGACACCTGGTGTCTGGATCAGTTTCCTTGGATCCTTGTGCTCCCAGATCCTGGGGTGCTCAGAGCTCCACCTCGGCTCTCCTAATTCCCATTGTCTCCAGAGATCTCGGTTCCTGAGATTTTGACATCCTGGGGTCCTTAATCTCTGTCTCCATAGAAGCCCAGTCTCTGGTCCCCCACTCTCTTTGACCCCACAAATCTGGATGCCAAGAACCCCAGCTTCTTGGGTCCAAGTGCTGATTCCTCATAACCTTAGATATCTGGGTCCTTAAGAGTGTATAATTCTGTGTTCCTGGGACTTGATTCCCCGAGACCCCATATCTGTACTGCTGGGCCCTGTCTCCTGGCTCCCTGTATATGGCACTCAGGCCCTGGACTCTATCCCTCAGGGCTATCTGGCACCCAGCTTTCTAGAACCCCCATATCTGTGTCCCAAGGTACTGCTCCCTGAAACTCCCGTATATGTACCCCTGGGACCTCAGGCTCTGAGCCCCCAGCTCCCCAGGAACCTCCTATCTGTGTCCTTGGCACCTTGGCTTCCGTCGTCCCTCAGCTGCCTGAGCGAAGCCCACAATATTACGTCCGAGCTCTGCGCCCTGGCTCCGGTGACCCTATGCCCTGCCCGGCCCCCACCCGGCCTTGACCCGAGAAAGCCACTCACCCGGGTAGTAAACCGCCTCTGGCCGGGCCAGGCCGTGGGGGGGCGCGGGCACCGCCGGCGCGTCGGAGCCACCGCGGAGGGGATCCGAGGGGACCGCGGGGCCCGCAGCCCCGCGGGGGGCGGCCGGCTCCGGGGAGGGCGGGCGCAGAGGGCGCTTGCGGAGCGGCAGCGCGGCGCCGGGGGGTCCGCCGGCCTTGGGCCGGGTGCGCAGGTCCACGGGCCCCTCGTCCATGGTCCCCGCGGGGCATCGGGGCATGGGGCCGCCGGGGACGGCGGCCGAGCGGGCGGCCGGAGCGCGGCTGGGCTCGGCGGCACGGGAGGGTGGCTGCGCCGAGCGCCGGGACTTCCCCTGCCGCCGGCTGAACTGAAGGGACTTTTGTCGGCCCGGGCGGTGCCGGCTGCCCGCCCTCCCCGCCCCCGGCCCCCCCGGGGCCACCCGTCCGCCCCAGGGGTTTCCTGGACCCGCCGCCGCTGCCGCCGTCCCGCGGTGCAGCCCGCGGAGCGCCCCGCCCGCGCCGCGCCCCGCGCCCGCCCCCTCCCGGCCCTGCGGCGCCCGGGGCAGCAGGGCCTGGGCGGGGGGCGGGGGCGGGGGCGGGAAGGAGGCGGGAAGGAGGCGGGGTCGGGGTGGCGGGGTCCTCACCCCTGCGGCTGCGGGCTGCGGGCCCCCGTCTCCGTCTGCGGGCTTTTGTCTTTCTGCCTGTAGGTCTCTATCTCTGTGACGCTCAGTCTCCAGCTGTCTCTCCCCGAGTCTCTGGTCTGGGTGGATGTCTCTACTTCTGCGTGTCCTTTCTCTCGCCCTCTTGGCCCTGCTGTCTCTCTGTCTCCCTCACCATCTCCGTCTCGGGAGCGCTGTCTGCTTCTCAGTCTCTCACCCCAGGGAGACAACTCCCCGAGGCCCCGGGGTTGCTAGGGTGCAGGTTCGATTCCTGACTCCCACTTCCTCGCTGGGTGACCTTGACCAGGCACTTCCCTTCTCTGAGCCGTTTCCTCCTTTGTGGGAGCGAAAAGACGCACCCGGGGCAGGGACTACTCTCGGCGGGCGCCCAGGCACTCTCCCTTGGCCTGCCCTGCCCCATCTCAGCCTCCTCCCTGTGCCTCCTCAGCCTCGGGTCTGCACTTCGCTGGGGGCGGCGTGCGGTGGCTTGTGCGCAAACGCTGAGCGACGTGCCTCTCTCCGCGGGCTCCCTGCACCCGGCCGGAGTCGCCGGGCACAGGGTGGGTGCTCCGGGAACCCTCGATGTACAGTGAGAAAGAGACGTGGCCAGAGGGGCAGAGAGGGCGTGAGAGACCAAGGAAGAGAGAGACGGGGAGATAGCGGGAGGCGCAGGGACACGAGACCAGAGGCACAGCGACCAAAGCCGGGGCCCAGGAGGCGAGGGCAGTCTGGCCCCCTCGCTTCTGCCCCACGTCCCCCTCCCAGCCCGGGCGGGGTTGGCGGGTGGGGAACAGGCCAGGCGGGTTGGGGGCATGACTCAGAGGCAGGCAGGAGCGGAGGGCGCGGAGGAGGATGGGGGGGGCAGAGGCGGGCCTCCCCGGCGTCCCCTCCCCTGCCGCCCCTCTCCCCGCCCCGGGGAGGGGCCCCAGCGGCCCGGGGCTTTCCCGGATTTCCCTGGAGGCGGGGCCGTCGCCGGGGTTGAGTCCCGGTCACCGAGTTACCGGAGGCGGAGCGGGAGGCTTTGTGGAAGAGGGGCGGGGGAGCGGGTGCTGCACCCCGGCTCGGCCCAGGTGGCACTCAGGGTCTCTGTGTGTCCCCCTGCCCGCCCCCGTCTCTGCATCTCCATCCCTGGCCTTGCGCTCTCAGTCTCCAGCCCCGCCCCGTCTCTTTGCCTCCCTATCTGTTGGCATCTCTGTCTCCCTGGCAGTGTCTCTGGGACCCTGAAAGTGGGCGTGGGGCCCTGGTCCCCAGGAAGGGACTTTGCCCAGGACTGGGGCCCCACCCCAGTGGATGGTTAACCGGGATGCGAGGAGCTGCTGTGGGCAGAGGCCCCATGGGGGGGGGGATTTTTTTTTTCTGCCTCTCTGGATCTCCCTCTCCGCCCCCTGTAATGGGGGGGGGGAACGGAGGGGGGGAGCCTCAGGGGGCAAGACCTGGGTTCAAGTCCCACTTCCACCCCTTGCTGACGCTGGGTCTCTTGAGGCTTAGTTTGCTCTTCTGGGAAAGGGGACTGGTGTGTTCCCCCCCCCGCCCGCCCTCGGGATTGTGGGGGCTACAAGCCAAGAGGTGAGGCAACTAACTGGGTTGGGAAGTCTAGGTGCTGCGGTCCTTGCCCACCGGGCCTCACCTCTGGTGACTTTCCACTCGGGAGGGCTGGGACGCCGAGCACCACGCCACCGTGCAGGGGGCATCTGAGCCCGGACCAGCGGGGCTTGTCAAGATGAGGGCCCTACAGGGACGGTTGGAAGGAAACCCAAGGTCCTCCCCCTCCCGGGGTCCCTTGTGGCGCATGGAACAAGGGCTCTGGGCCCAGGCGGGCCTGGGGAGCGGGGCGTGTGTGCTCCATCCAGAGCGGGCTTGGAGGGCCCCAGCGAGAAGGCGGTTCTGAGGCTGAGGATGGAAGAGGCCTAAGGCTCTGAGGGAGGAGGAGCTGAAGGAGGAACCGGGTCTGAGAGAGAAGCAGATGGTCAGAGGCAGGAGGCGAGTGTCTGCGCGAAGGTCTGAAGGAGACGGAGAAGGACCGAGTGGGGCCAGAGGCTCTGAGGGAGGAGAAAAGAGTGGGGGGGGGGGAGAAGGGTTCGAGGGGAGAGGAGACCTGAGGAGAGTCTGAGGGCGGAGGCAAATTCCGAGGGAGGACACTGGAGGAGAGGGTCTGGGGTCTGAGGGGGAGGAGCCCTTTGAGGGGGGCCTCCCGGCGGCAGAGGGAAGAGCCTCCTGCTTGGGGAACCGGCGGCAGGGACCGAGCGGAGGGAAGAGAAGGGAGGCCTGCCGTCGCCCCGCCCCGCAGCTGTCTCCAGTTTCCCAGAATCTTCTGCTGCTCAGGAAAGTCCCAGCTCCCACAGCCGCCTCCCTCCAGTGTCGGGAACGGAGGATGAGGAACCAGGATGGCTCCCCCTCCTTCCCCCCCTTGCTCCCCAAGCCCTCAGTGGGGAGGACCAGGGTCTCCCCTCTCTCGGCCAGGAGCTCTGGAGGCCCCCCGCTGCTCATAGGGGCCGCCCCTGGATGAGTCCCAGAAACTTCCCAGAGAAGGCCCGGAAGTCCTGCTTGGTGTCTAACCACTTTCCCTTGCGCAGGCCACCCCATGTCCCTGCTCGGATCCTCCCCTGCCTCTTACAGCTTCTATTTCTCCTTGGGGAGAGAAGGGTCATGAGTGTGCCTGGTCAAGGTCCCAAGGGGGAAATGAATCCTAGACTAGAAGGCTGGGGGATGGGACAGCTTGCTTGCTCTTGGGGGCCTCAGTTTCCCCTTCTAAGAGGAGAAGATTGGGCTGGTCAGACCCCAAGTTCCTATTGGCATAGCTCCTGGGCCTTGTCCTGTTTGCTTCTGACTGAGGCCTGGGTACAAGGCCTGTCTCTGCTTTCATGAATTTGTGACTCGCAGGCAGTGACTTGACTTTGTGGAGCCTGAGCTTCCTCATTTATCAAACAGACTAAATCAAGAAAATACGCTTCCATTCTATAGGTTCTGAACTCTTGAAAGTGCCTGCTCCCATGTGGCTGCTACTGTTATTCTTCCTATTACAGCCATTCTTCCTGTTATAAGCTGGCAGAGGAACCATCACCATCATAATACTTAGTGTTGTTATCAATTAACCCAAATTGTCAACAGCAGGGTTCATTTCATTGAGGAAATTTGGATTCAACATGCTGGGCTCAGAGACATGGGCTTGAGCCCTGGCTCTGTCATGTGCTAGCTGTGTGACCTTGGATCGGTGGCTTTTCCTCTCTGAGCCTTCATTGTGACTTTATGGTCAGGAATGGTAACAGCTTCTGCATTCCAGGATTGCTGTGCAAATCGCATACGTGAAACCAGGGGTGTGGAACGAACAACTGAATGAATGAAGGATATCCATTCTTTTTTTTTTTTTTTCTTTCTTTCTAGGGCCACACCCATGGCATATGGAGGTTCCCAAGCTAGGGGTCCAATCAGAGCTGTAGCTGCCAGCCTACACCGCAGCCACAGCAATGCTGGATCCTAGCCACGTCTGCAATCTACAACACAGTTCACGGCAACACCAGATCCTTAACCCACTGAGCGAGGCCAGGGATCGAACCTGTGTCCTCAGTGATACTAGTTGGGTTCTTAACCCACTGAGCTGCAATGGGAACTCTCAGTCCTTTTTTGTGGACACCCCTTTTTACCCAGAGATGAGACGAAAGGGGCCCATTCACTGTGGCTGAGCTCCCACTAGGAACTGGCTCACTTCATTCTCTTGATACCTTGTGAGAAAAATTCAGTGAAAATCCCTCTTTTGCAGGGAAGGAAATGGGCACAGAAGAGTGAAATCACTGCCTCGGCTCACACAGTGAGAGACAGGGGCGGGTGGGGGGAGAGTCACCATTTTTAGCAGGGTCTCTGTGACCCCAGCATCCTGGCTGCTGCACTGCTGCACTGGGAGGAGTGGTCTTTAGACCCAGAGGCGGCAGGCCATCCCTCTCAGCTCTAATTCTAGACACTCCCTGGGGAGGGGCGGTTTAGATGGGGAAACTCACTCGGGCACAGGGGAGGCAAGGTTGCCTGCCCAAGGGTCTCCACTCTTTATACAGTGCTCTTCTTCTTTTTTATTTTTGTTTTTTAGGGCCACACCCACAGCATATGGAGGTTCCCAGGCTAGGGGTCCAGTTGGAGCTACAGCTGCCAGCCTCCACCACAGCCACAGCAACACCGAGTCCCTGACTCATTGAGCGAGGCCAGGGATCAAACCCGCAACCTCATGATTCCCAGTTGGACTCGTTTCCGCTGCGCCACAACAGGAACTCCTACAGTGCTCTTCTTCTTTTTCTCCTTCTTCTTCTTCTTTTTTTTTTCTTTTTAGGGCCCTACCTGCAGGATATGGAAGTTCCCAGGCTAGGGGTTGAATCAGAGCAGTGGCTGCCGGCCCATGCCACAGCCACAGCCACAGCCACAGCCACACCAGATCTGAGCCACATCTGCCAACTACACCACAGCTCGCTGCAACACCAGATCCTTAACCCACTGAGCGGGGCCAGGGCTTGAACCCTCGTCCTCCTGGGTACTAGTCAGGCTCTTAACCCAATCAGCCACAATGGGAAACTCCTTCTACAGTGCTCTTCTAATGCTTGCAGGCCAGGGAGGGTTGAGCAGGTGGACAGAAGTTGGCATTGTGGCAGGAGGAAACTGAGTTAGGTATAAGAGAGACTCAGAGAGAGCCAGTGAATTGTGTGGACAGAGGGAAAGAGAGATGGCAGCGGGCCTGGATGGGAAGGGACTTGCCGAAGGTCACACAGTATCCCATCTGGGTTCTGAGCTGGAAATCCACCCTGGGCCTGCAGACAGCTCTGCTCTCCGAGGCTCCACCCCACCCCCAGGGGTGAATGCGGGCCAGCTTCCTGGAGCATGGCCTGCACCTCCTGGTTCCTCCCCACCCTGGGGCCTTGGCAGCTGCTGGAATCCCTGGCACCAGGCAGGATCAGCCTACCTGGGGCCTGGGCCAAGACTTAATCTTCCCCTTTCTCCCTGGGTCTGCACGCACGCTGCTGAGTCAGAGGATTGCAACACCCTCTCCAGGCAGGCTTTGGGACTGGATGCCCTCCCCCTACCCCATTCACTGCTTTGATCTGACAGGGATGTTGCGGTGGGAGGGGTCCGGGGATACCTGCATTTGCCCTGGGAAGTTCTGGCGGTGTGGGGGTGGCTCTGGGAAGGTCAGGTAAAGGGCAGAGGGGTCATCACCAGCAAGGCAATGGTGGACAGTCAGAAAGTGTAGCACTGGGCCTCAGTGTCCTTATCTGTAAATGGGACTCACCATGTAAGGGTTTGGTTTCATATCCCAGCTTGGCCGCTTACGAGCTGTGTGACCCTGGGCAAGTGACTTACCCTCTCCGAGCCTTGGTTTCCTCATCTACAAAATGGGGGCAAACCTAGTGCATTCCTCGCAGGGTTGTTGTGAGGCTCCAATGAGTTAACAGCTGTTGCCCCCGCCAGCATGGAGGAAGCTCTCAGCACATGGAAGCTGTTGTTGTCAAGTGGTTGCTGTTATTAATAGAGAGAATGGTGTTGGGGGGGGCTGCCACAGAGGTGCCTTGCTTGGATTCCCTTATAAGAAAGGACTTGTGGGAGTTCCCGTCACGGTGCAGAGGAAACGAATCTGACTAGGAACCATGAGGATGTAGGTTTGATCCCTGGCCTCACTCAGTGGGTTAAGGATCTGGCGTTGCGATGAGCTGTGGTGTAGGTCTCAGCAAGAACCTCCATATACTGTGGGTGTGACCCTAAAAAGCAAAAAAAAAAAAAAAAAAAGGAAAGGATTTGCCAGCCATGCAGGTGGCTGACAGCCTCCAAAGGTTGGCTCCTTCAGGGTCTGCAGCCTCTGGCCATTGACAGGGCCAGGCAGGGTCAGTGGATCCGGTCATTTCTGCTCACTGTGCTGCAATTCCTCTAACAGGCAGCCTTTGTTTCAGGGGGTCCCTCTTGGGCTGACATCGTGGCCTAGTGGTCCCCCTACCCCAGTCCTGCTTCCTCCCCCACTTTCTCACAGGCCGCTCTCCACAAACCTTTGCCCTCCCAACGCTAAGCATCTGGACACCCCGTCTGCAACCATGGAGTCAGACAACTGAGTGTGAGGACTGCCTCTGCCCCAGTGGCTTTGGAGCTGCATCTGATCTCTCTGGGGCTCGGTTTCCCCTCTGAGTCATGGGGATGATGGCTGAGAGGGTCCGGTGAGTCAGCAGGAGCGCCCAGGGCATGGTTGCCTGGCGCAGATACCCCACCTTCCTTTGTAAAGAGTGAGGCGAATGGAATCTGGGTCTATCTTCCTCTCCGCCAATTTCCATCCCTGGGGTCACTGCCAAGTGTGTTGCCCTATGAGCCTGGTCTGTAAAGTGGGGCTGGACCCCGCCCTCCCAGGGTAGGGCACCTGCAGGTCAGGTGTGGGAAGCCCCACGGAGCCCAGCTCTTTGGATGCTTAATAGCCAGGTGGTGTCACCCTTGTGCCTGAGGCCAGGTCAGGGGTGGGAGGTGAGCAGGAATCTGCAGGGCGGGCGTATTTGACTCCCGTGAGGCCCGGGGCTGACAAGTAATGGGAAGTCCCAGGGCTGGGAACACGTCCTGTCCTCCCGCAGAAGTTCTCTGGGTCTAGGATACACCGTGGAGGCGGGGAGCCGGGAGCAGGGCCCGCCGCCCTGGTCATTCTGGCAGCCCGCGGGGAGGGAGGATGTGCGGGAAAGAGGGCGGGGCTGGGGGCTGGGGGAAGGGGAGGTGCCTCCCTCATCAGACTGGAGCTGTTGGAAAGTGGCAGGAAGGCCTCCACCACCAGACTGGCCCCTCAGGTGGGGACACTTTCTCCATCAGGGCAGGAGCTCCTTTGCAGGTGTGCACAGGGCTCCTCCTCCGCCATCAGATGAGTTTCTCCCCAAGAATGTGAGGGCGACTTCCCAGAAGGTTAGACATGTCAGAGAGGTGCCGCCTCCGCTACGAGGCTCAGACACCCCCCTCCCAGGATGACTAGGAAAGCTCGAGCTTCCCGAAGCATGCCTCCACCACCTCTAAAGCTTCCTCAGGGTGCATCTCTGTCCCGCCTCCTCCATCAGACTAGCTCACTGACTTGGGAGGCTCGATCCCGCCATCTGACTAGGAGCACTTAATGAGATTAAGTCTCGTCCCCAGTATTAAAGTATAAGCTGAGCATTACCCGGGAGGAAGCGGGAGCCTGCCTTCTTCATCAGCCTAGCCACTCCCTGCGCCGGGACGACCCTCCCATAAGGAACTGGGAGCCCCGCTTCCCAAGCCCACTTTCCCAGCGAAGAGCACAGAGCCCGGCTCAGAGGAAGGGACAGCACCATCCCTGAAAAGCTGGCTTTTTCCCTGGAAGCCGGTGCCTCCCCAGCCCCAGGCCACAACCTCCCCTGTAGCCACCGAAGCTTAAAAACACAGATGCAAAAGTCCCCCAGGCTCCTGGGAAAGCCAGGTCACCCCGGGCCCTTCCTCATTTGAGCCGGGGCCACGGTGGTCTCCTCTCCCCTGTCCCCAGCACCGTCCCAGTTGGGGCCAGCTCTGCCCTGCCGCACTTTCCCACAAGATCGAGCACCCAGCGGGCGTGTCTCCACCACCCCGCCCGGTGGAATCAGGCTGCGAGCTGGGAGCAAAGGCCCGCGCCCTCCAGCCTCGCAGCTGCGCAACCCTGGGCAGGCTCTGCATCCACACCTGAGAGCGTGTGGCTGGCGCCCGGCATCCGTGGGGTTGGGGCTGGCTGCTGAGCTGTGGGGGCCAGGGGAGCTCTTCATGTCAGGCTCCGCAGGGGTGGGCTTGGGGCATCTCCTTAGGACATTAGCCACCCCTGAACTTATGTCACTTCGGCTTCCGGTGGTCACACGGTCCCGGAACATTCTGCTCACGTCTGGGAAGATCGAATTGTATGGAGTGTCTCAGATCCCAGGTGCTCTTCTTGTGGGTTCCGCCCGCACCCCGCTGCCTCCAGGCGCTCCTCCCCCCTGGAGAGCCAAGGCCTCTGAGGAATAGAGAGGTATGGCATCGTGGGACTAAAAAGAGTATCTATTTCTTTAAAAATTTTTATGTTACCAAAGTATGATTGATTCACAATGTGTGGTGTTAATTTCTGCTGTACAGTAGTAACTCAGATATATATGTATATAGGAGTTCCCGTTGTGGTGCAGCAGAAACGAGACCAATTGGCATCCATGAAATGTAGGTTCGATCCCTGGCCACTCTCAGTGGGTTGAGGATCCGGCATTGCCGTGAGCTGTGGTGTAGGTTGCAGACACAGTTCAGATCTGGTGTTGCTGTGGCTGTGGTGGTAGGCTGGCAGCTGTAGCCCTAGCCCTGGGAACTTTTATATGCCATGGGTGCAGCCCTAAAAAAAAAAAAAAAAAAAAAAAAAAGACAAAAAATAGATATAGATATAGATACACACACACAATACATTCTTTTTCATATTTTTTCCATTATGGTTTATAAGAGGAGATCGAATATAGTTCCCTGTGCTATAAAGCAGGATCTTGTTGTTATATCCATGCCATATATAATAGTTTGCATCCGTTAATCCCAAACTCCCAATCCAACCGTCTCCCTCTTAGCAACCACAAGTCTGTTTTCTATGTCTGTGAGTTGTTTCTGTCTCCTAGATAAGTTCATTTTTGTCATGTTTTAGATGCCGCATGTAAATGGTATCACATAGTATTTGTCCTTCTCTGTCTGACAGACTTCACTTAGTATGGTCATCCCTAGGTCCATCCCTGTTGCTGCAAATGGCATCATTTCATTCTTTTTTACGGCTCAGTAATAATCCATTGCAGATAGAGAGATAGAGAGATAGAGATAGATAGATAGAGAGAGAGAGAGAGAGAGATACCATATTTTCTGTCTTTTTTAGGGCCACACCTCTGGCATATGGAGGTTCCCAGGCTAGGGGTCCTATCGGACCTGTAGCTGCCAGTCTACACCACAGCCACAGCAATGCCAGATCCGAGCTGTGTCTTTGATCTACACCACGGCTCATGGTGATGCCAAAGTCTTAACCCACTGAGCAAGGCCGGGGATTGAACCATGTCCTCATGGCTACTAGTCAGGTGTCTTTAGCACTGAGCCACGATGGGAACTCCCAACACCGTATCTTCTTGATCTACTCCTCTATTCACGGACACTTAGGTTGTTTCCGTGTCTTGGCTACTGTGAATAGCACTGCTATGAACATAAGGGTGCATGTATTTTTTTGAATTAGTTTTGTCCAGATCTATGCCCAGGACTGGGATTGTTGGCCTATATGGTGATTCTATTTTTATTTTTTTGAGGAAACTCCATACGTTTTTCCATAGTGGCTGCACCCATTTTCAAGGAATATGTATTTCTAAATTATGAAATTCAGTGTGGGAATTGCATAAGACAGAACGTTCCATTTCATGATCTATTATAAATGGAACAGATTCAGAAATGATTCTGCCAATTCTTCAGAAGCCCCTCCAGGCCTCTTTCAAATCACAATTTCCCTCCCCTCAAGGTAACGTTTTATGCTTTTATTGCTCTCCTTTTACTCCCTATAAGTACACATCAGACCACTACGGTTTTGAAATTTTTAAAATTGAAATATCATTGATGTACGATGTTGTATTAGTTTCAGATGTATAGCAAAGTGATTCAGCGTCGTCACTGCTGTGGCTGTGGTCGCTGCTGTGGTGTGGGTTGGATCCCTGGCCGAGGAAGTTCCGCGTGCCACGGGCGCAGCCAAAAAAAAAAAGGGGGGGGGAACTTAAGGAATGAGGAATTATCAGGTCACAGAGTCTTAGGAACTCAAGAATAATAAAAACGCATCTTTGGCAAACCTCAGACTCACCATGTGAACATTTTAGAAAAGAGGAAGCCCCACTGGCAGAGGCTTCCTAGCTCTCAGAAGGGTCTCAGGCAGGACCTAAAAAGGCTTCTGTCTTCTCGCTTTACTTGTGTCCGCTTCTCCACGTGGGCCTGAGGGCCACTTATGCTGGTCACCTGCCCTCCCCCTCCCCGCCTTGCCCAGGGCGCAGTGCAAGTCCAGGCTCCCACCACGGAGGCCCTGAACCAGGTACCACCTCCTTCTCCCCTTCCCCCCTTGTCTCCCACCTCCCCCCCACCCTCCTCCCACTCCCCAGCTTTGACCAGCGGCCTCTCCCCCCACCCTCCTGCACTCAGGCCCGGTTCACTTCAGCCTCAAAAAAGATGTCTCTTGTCTCTTCCACCGAGATCTAGACCAGGGCACACACACACTGTTCATAGGTGTTCGATAAACATATCAGGGCTCAGCTCTGGCAGCCCTTCCTCCAGAAAGCCCACCTTGATTTCTCTTCCTAGGCTCAGTGGCGTCCCCTCTGGATTCCCCAGCCTGAGCCCCAACCATTCGGGGACGTCGCTGTTAAGGGTGGGGGGCAGCTTGATCTCCCCTACACGTGAGGTGTGCCGTGAGGGCAGACGGGGTGGGGGGCTGCGCATTCCCCCACTCTGCCCACAATAGCTGAGACCTGAGGAAACTGGTCCTAGTCAGTCCCATGGGCCTATTGAAAAGACTTTCAACAACGCTCTGATTTGCGCCTCCCTGATGTCATCCCTCTGGGGCCCAGGGATGGCTCTGGCTTTTCTAGGTCAACAAGGGGTGGCCAGTGGTTCAAAGGGACTCAGGTAAGGCCTGACAGTGCTCAGCCCAGGACCCACCCTCCTGAGACATGGGAGCCTTGACAGTGGCTCAGCTGTCTGTTCCCACTTCCACCCTAAAAGCTCATAAAGCCCTTCTCTTTTGTGGTGTAAATGTTTGTTATGCGCACTTGTGTACCTGTGCACCCACCATGAGACCTGAGACCTCAGCACCCACCTTCTCCCTAAATCCCTCCTCCTTCACCAGCAGCACAGAGAGGTTAGAGGCTCTGCTTAAGGTCACACAGCCAGGGAAGGGCAGAGGGAGACAGGACTTTCATTTTATTTTCATAATTAGTTAATTCATTTTTTTCCCTTCTTTTTAGGGTCGCACTTACAGCATATGGAGGTTCCTGGGTTAGGGATTGAATCGGAGCTGTAGCCACTGGCCTACACCACAGCCACAGCAACACCAGATCTGAGCCGCATCTGAGACCTATGCTGTAGCTCACGGCATCACCAGAGCCTTAACTCACTGAGTGAAGCCAAGGATCGAACCTGCATCCTCTCAAACACTAGTCAAGTTTTAACCCATTGAGCCACATGGGAACCATTTAATTTAATTTAATTTATTCATTTGGCCATACCCATGGCATGTGGAAATTCCCAGGCCAGGAATATAATCTGCACCACAGGAGCAACCCAAGTTGCTGTGGTGACAACACTGGATCCTTAACCTGCTGCACCACAGCAGGAACTCCCAGGATTGTTAAAATCAACTTATTGAGATGTAATTTACATATGAAGGATGTGTACGAGGGATGAGCTCAGATAAAAGTTTACAGATTATGTATCACATCACAATCGAGATATAGAACATTTTCTTTTTTTTCTTTTTTCTTTCTTCTTCTTCTTTTTTTTTTTTTTTTGTCTTTTTAGGGCTGCACTCAGGACATATGGAGGTTCCCAGGCTAGGGGTCTAATCAGAGCTACAGCTGCCGGCCTTCGCCACAGCCACAGCCATGCAAGATCCAAGCCGCATCTGCAACCTACACCACAGCTCACGGCAATGCCGGATCCCAAACCCACTGAGCAAGGCCAGGGATTGAACCTGCATCCTCATGGATGCTAGTCGGGTTCTTAACCTGCTGAGCCATGACGGGAACTCTGATATCGAACGTTTCCGTCTCCCCCAAAATACCCTGTGCCCCATTTGCAGCCCAACCCTCCCTTTGTCCCCAGTACCTGGCAGCCACTGGTTTGTTTTTCACGCCTAGAGTTTTGCTTCTCCAGAACATCATAGAAATGGGATCATACAGGAGTTCCCGTTGTGGCTCAGCAGAAACAAATCTGACTCGTATCCATGAGGACTCGGCTTCCATCCCTGGCCTTGCTCCGTGGGTTAAGGATCCAGCGTTGCCATGAGCTGCAGTGTAGGTTCCAGGCGCGGCTTGGATCTGGTGTTGCAGTGGCTGTGGTGTAGTGTAGGCCAGCAGTTGTAGCTCTGATTAGACTCCTAGCCTGGGAACCTCCATATGTCCTGAATGCGACCCTAAAAAGGCAGAAAAATTGTTTTGTTTTGCTTAGAGTAAAACGCACTCTTTTGGCTGTACTGTTCTGTGAGCTTTGTGACACACACAGCCGGGTAGCTGCTACCAGCATCTAAATGCAGATGGTTGCCATTACCCCCCAAACCCCTCCCGCTGGCCCGCTGCGGTCACCCCCTCCCCCATCCCACCCCCACAACCGCAGAACTGCTGTCACTATCCAGCAGCCTTTTTCCGAAGGTCTTTGAAATGAATTAACAGGCCTTTTGAATCTAGCTTCTTTCACTCCTGCCTGTGAGATGCATCAGAAGCCTGTTGCATTTCATCTCCACCCCCCCACCCCCCGCCCCCGCCTGCCCCGTCGACCAGCAGAGGAACATGGGGGCTGTTTTTCAGCTATTGGTGGTTCTGAAGAGAGAGCTGCTATAAAGAGGCGCGTGCTGGGCCTTGTGTGACCTTAGGCTTTCATTTCTCTTGGGTAAATACATATTTAACCTCTGGGGAGACTGGCAAACTCTTTTCCAAAGTGGCTGCTCTGGTTGGCGACTGCAACACCAGATCCGGCAGCGCTTGTGGTTGCAGCGCCTCCATGTGAGTCCTGTTCTGTGAGATGGGGCTGCACTCTTGGCCACCGAGCCACCCCGCGCCTGGAAAACAGTGATTGCAACAAAAGCTCTTTCCCCCTTGGTCATCATGCATGCAGTTGCTTAAAAAAAAAAGAACGAGGAAGCAATTCTGGGCTGATGTGCTGCGATGCGATCTCCTAGATGTATGTCTGGGAGGAAAGCACAGGAGGCTGAGGTGTAAGGGTGTTTGCCATTTTTGGAAAGATCTGCATACATTTATTTATTTATTTGCTTTTTAGGGCCACACCCACGGCATATGGAGGGTCCCAGGCTAGGGGTCAAATCAGCTGTAGCCTCTGGCCTACACCACAGCCACAGCAACATCAGATCTGAGCCACGTCTGCAACCTACACCACAGCTCATGGCAATGCCGGATCCTTAACCCACTGAGCGAGGCCAGGGATCGAACCAGCAACCTCATGGTTCCTAGTCCGATTCATTTCCGCTGCCCCACACGGGCGCTGCTATACATGTTTTCCTGTCCATGTATAGACTACCTCTGGGTTAAAACGGGTAAGATAAGAGCGGGAACTGGGAGGCGGCAATGGGACTGGGGAGGGGCCGGGCAGGGGTCGTGGTGGATAAGCCCCTTCTCACTCCCGAGTTGTGCTTTTTGGATTTTGAAACTTGTGAGTGTTGTCCAGGGTCACGATAGACAACAGGCAACCCATCTGCCCCACCAGCAGGTGTTTCAGGCCTTGCTCTGGTTGGGAACAAATAAGTTCCAGCCCTTGGGGAGTCAGAGTCTCGCCTCTCCGACGGATGGTCAGTGAGACAAGGGAAATAGAGCCGATGTCAAGTATTTGCTGTGGAGAAAAAAGGTTGGGGGGAGAGATGGGGAGAGGTTTAAAGATTTTATAAATCATCTGGAGGCCCCTATAAGGAGTGACACTGGGGAAAGATATGAAGGAGGGGAGAGAAGGAGCCCTGCCGACATCTGGGGGAGAGTAGTCCACGTGGAGGAACAGCAAGTGCGAAGGCCCCGAGGTGGACGGCACTGGCTGGCTGAGTGTGCAGGGGGAGGATGGAAGCAAGAGTGGGGAGATGAGAGGGGGAGGGAGGGTCGAACAGATGGGTCTGGTCTGGTGGGTCGCTATGGGGACTTCGACTTTTACTCGGAGGGAGATGGGAGCCATGTGAGGGGTATGATCAGTTTCTTTCTTTCTTTCTTTCTTTCTTTCTTTCTTTCTTTCTTTCTTTCTTTCTTTCTTTCTTTCTTTCTTTCTTTCTTCCTTCCTTCCTTCCTTCCTTCTTTCCTTCTTTCCTTCTTGCTTGCTTGCTTGCTTTTTAGGGCCACAACTGCAGTGTATGGAAGCTCCCAGGCTAGGGGTCAAATTGGAGCTACAGCTGCCGGCCTACACCACAGCCACAGCAACTCCAGATCTGAGCCACGTCTGCAACCTACACCACAGCTCATGGCAATGCTGGACCCTTAACCCACTGAGCGAGGCCAGGGATCGAACCTGCATCCTCATGGATCCTAGTTGGGCTTGTTACTACTGAGCCACAATGGGAACTTCCAGGGGTATGATGTGAATTAGGATTTAATAGAGTCCCTCTGGCTGGACACGAGCAGGCGTCAGGCTGCATAGTGCCCAGCAGGCCAGGGGCTGCGGCGCTTCTCCCGAGAGCACTGGGGAGCCACAGCAAGCTCTGAGCAGGGGTCAGAATTAAAAAAGACCCCTTTGGTTGTGCAGGGGGACCAGCTGTGCCTCCAGAGAGCAGGTGACTTGGGTGGGGAGGGTAGTTGGGGGAGGAATGAAGAGGATTGCGGGGCGGGGCGGGGCGGGGGGGGGGGCGTGCTGCTTCTGGGGCCACCATCAGCCAGTGTCCCAAGGCTGAGTTCTGCCTGAACTCAGCGAGTCTGCACAAGCATGCAAAGCGGCAGCCCCTTTTCACAGCTGGGGAAACAGGCCACAAAATTTCCAGGGAACTGCAGTGGGGGACATTTGAACCCACACCACCTCCCTCTGCGAGGCTGAGATGCGGCCCTGCCCATCCCTGACTCTCCTGGCCAGCCTCGGGGCGGGGCGGGAGGGGGCGTCCTCGGGTGGGTTAGGCCGCCACTCCTTCCCCCTCCCTCCCTCCCTCCTGGCCCCGGAGCCCCAAGCCCAGCTTTGGACTTTATCCCCGGCCACGGCCGCCGCCCGCGCCAGTAAAAGACAGGCAAGCGGTGCCGAGGCCGGCGGGCAAAATTCCCCTACTCCCGATGCCAGGGGAGTTACCCAGGGCGCGGAGGGCAGAGGGCAGGTGCGGAGAAGAGGGCAGAGGGGGAGCTCCCGCAGCGGGACCGGGCCTGCGGCCTCGCTGCTCTGTGTCCCATTTCCCTCTCGGTCAAACAGGCGTGGCTGCTTCCACCGCAGCAAGAAGAACCCGCAGTGGCAAAGGAACCTTCCCCTCGTGTCTGAGGGGGAGACAAAGTTTCCCCAGTTTGATGGGGGAGAGGAGGAGCCCGATGGCAACGACAAGGAGCTCTCACCGAATCTGCGGAGGGAGACAGGACTTTCAGATGGGGAGGGGGAGATAAATCCCGGTTCCCCGGATGGAGAACAGGCGTCTAATCTGGATTTCCAGTCTGGTGCTGGGCGGTAGGAAGGACTCACGTCGAAGTGTGAGATGATGCGTTTCTAATCTGAGGGAGGAGACGGGTAGCTCCAGTCTGATTGGGGGGGGGGGGGCGGCAAGAATTCCCCTCATCCCCCTCAGCCGCCCCGCCCGCCAGCCACGACCCCAATGTGGCTAGCCGCTCTGAGCTTCCAATGTGATGAGAGATAAGAGTGTCTGCTGCAGCTCAGCCAGCTCTTTCCTGAGTCCCCGGAGTCTGAGCAGCAGCTAAATGCTTGAACTGTCACCGTTAGCAAGCTCCAGAGCTGGAGGGGCCAGGGCCGAGGGACACAGAGGCCAAGGGTTTGTGGGATTTGCTCCAGGGACCCAGGGGCAATTGTGGGCCTGACTCCCTTTTGCGAGCTCAGACCTGGCTGGTGGTGTCCTGGCGCCACCTAGCGGTGGCTGTAGACCAGGCCTCCCCTCCAGAGCTGGAGGACATTGGAGCCCCCAGGAGTCCAGGACCACCTCTCTCCGACTTAGGGGCAAGTTCTTCCCGCCCTCCGAAAAAGGAAAGCCACTTGTGATTCTGCGGTTTCATCGCGTTCATCCTCCAGGTGGCTGGGGGGGAGTGTCTTTCCGACTTACAAGCCTACTCCTGTCTCTCCTCCGCTCACAGATTGTCCATGGCTCCCCAGTGCCTTGGAAGGCAGCTCACACACAGGCCCGACCACCCTGTGTTTCGGCTGAACGTGAAGAGTGTTTGGAGCACGTCACACTCAGAACTCACCTTCAGGCCTTTGCACAGGCCGTTCCCTCTGCCTGGAACACCCTTTCTTGCCTCTTTGCCAGCATCTCTCCTTCTCTTCCTCCAAGTCTTGGAGTAGATGTCTCCTCCTCCAGGAGCCCCTCCCCGGTGCCCCAAGTCAGGGTCGCAGTCTCATGGGAAGGGCTAGGTCCCCATAGGGCTTGACCCTAGTGCCTTACTCCAGGGCATGTTTGTTTGCATGGATGGATGGATGGATGCCAGGCTAAAGAGTTTGCCAGAGAACAGGCAGAGGAGAGTTTAATCAGAAGAGGGACAAGGTCAGATTTAAAAAGCCCCTCTCTTAAGCCCTGGCCTTTGCATATGCTGTTCCCTCTTGCTGGCACATTTGCACCTATGAATCCCGCTTATCTTCTGGGTGGAGCCACCCCCTCCTCCAGGAAGCCCTCCCTGACCCCTCCAGCGGGCTGGGTCAAGCATCCACCGACTCAGCCTCCTGGGCTCCCCCATCTCAGCCCTGATCAATGCTAGGTTGTCACTGCCTGTGACAGGTCTGTCCCCCCTACTGGGTCCTGGGAGGACAGGACTGGGTTCTGATCACCCATTGCCTTCTCTGTCCAGCTTGCAACAGAGAGGTCCTTCTGTCCGGACCTGGGTTTCGATCCTGACGCCCCCACTCACAGTGTCTCGGGTGAGTTTGGGCCTCTCCCAGAGCCCCAGTTTTCTCGTGAGAAATGTGAAAAGAATGGTTGGTTCCTCTCCCAGCCTCGCAGGGCTGTGGTGGGACATCAAGAAGATGAGACCCTGGGTCCTGAGGTGACCGCATGCCGGGTGACTGTGGGTGACCCACTTCCCCTTTTGGGGTCCATCTGGCTGGATGAATGGGTGGCAGGGGCCCCATCCTGCTGGGACATTCTAGAAGGCCGGCACGGGGCTTCCCAGGGCGGGAGGGTCAGGGACGGGCAGAGGGAAGAGGTGTCTGCTGGGTTAGGGGAAAACCAGCCTTCCCCATCATAAAACGGATGACAGGAGGGAAACAAACAAGACCGGCTCCACTGGGGCGTGAGGGGAAGTTGGTGGAGAGGATAAGGGGCCCCTCGAGGTGGGTGAAAACCACAGTCCGCAACTTGTGCCAACTTCCCTCCCGGAGCCTGTGTGCCTCGGGGTCCAGGGCGACGGCTGGATCACTGTCCTCTGAAATGCCACGCACCTCCATTCCAGCCTCCCCCTCCATCCCGCTCCACCGGCGGCCTTCCAGCTTCATGCGCCTCCGCTGCTGCCACAGTTCCATCCTGCACCGGGTGTGTGGGGGGGGCACTCGCCTCTTCTTTCGCTCCCCCTGCATCCAGCCCATCAGCAGAGGCCACTGGCTCCACCTTCAAAGTCTCTGCTCACCTCCGAGGCCGCCATCCTGGTCTGGCTGCCTTCACCTCCTGTCATCACTGCTGTCACCTCCATACTGGGTTCCCTGTCCTTACAAGTGCCTTCAACAGTCTCTTCCAACAGGGGGCCAGAGGGATCCTGTTAGGACCGGAGCCAAAGCCCGTCCAGCCCCTGCTCAGAGCCCTCCTGGGGCTCCCACCTCCTTTGAGGTGACGGCCAAAGTCCACTGGAGCCTTCAAGGGCCCGCATGAACTTTGTCCCCCCTCTGCTCTTACCTCCCCACTTTCCCACCACCCTGCACTCCCTCCACATCTGCCCTCCTGCCTCCTAGCCTTGGCACATCCTGTGCCCTCCATTTGAAATGATTTTCCTGCTGACTTTCCACCCAGCTCCTCTGATCCTTCAGGTCTCACCTGTGATAGGCTGAATAATGCCCCTCTCCAAAGAGATGCATGTCTGAAACTCTGGAACCTGCGAATGTTCCCTCCTAGGACAGAAGGGCCTGGGCAGAGGGAGTCAAGTTCAGGATGGTGAGACAGGGGAGATTAGCCTGTATGATCTGGGTAGGCCCGAAATGCCACCACGGGTGTTCCCGTTGTGACTCAGCAGGTTAAGAACCCGACTAGTGTCCATGAGGATGTGGGTTTAATTCCTAGTCTTGTCTAGTGGCTTAAGGATCCAGGGTTGCTGCATTTTTCGACATAGGTCACAGACACGGCTGAGATCCCTGCGTTGCTGCGGATGTGGCGTAGTCCTATAGCTGCAGCTCTGATTCGACCCCTAGTCTGGGAACTTCCATATGCTGCTGTAAAAAGAAAAAAAAAAAAAAAAAATGCAAGCACAAGTATCCTTGTAAGGAGGAGGCAGAGAGACTTGACCAGAGAAGAGATGGTGATATGACAAGAAAAGCCAAGACTGGAGCCATGCAGCCACAGCTAAGGAATGGTGGCAGCCACTGGGAGCTGAAAGAGGCCAGGAGAGGATGTTCCCCCCTGGAGCCTCCAGAAAGAACCAGCTCTGTGGACCCCTTAGCCCTGCAAGACTCATTTTGGACTTCTGACCTCTGGAACTCTAAGAGAATACATTTCTGCTGCTTTATACCACTGTTGGTGGTGATTTGTTACAGCAGCCACAGGAAACGGATACCCACTTTCAGCATCACCCCACTGGGAGGCTCCTCTGGATGCCCAGCTTGAATTACTTTCTCTGGTGTTTCTCTCTCCGAACCCAGAAGCTTTTCTATCAGATCATCGTGACCCTTTGTGATGACCTGTTAACACCTGTCCCCCACTCTGGGCTAGGAGCTTCGTGAGGCCAGAGTTCCAGGTATCTTGGTCTGTATTTGTTCCTGTGACTTTACATGCGAACTCCTTCTTCTCCTTCTCCTTCTCGTTCTTCTTCTTTTTTTGCTTTTGAGGGCTGCCCAGGCGGCATATGGAGCTTCCTAGGCTAGGGGGTGAAACAGAGCTACAGCTGCCAGCCTACGCCAGAGCCACAGCAACGGGAGATCTGAGCTGCATCTGCAGCCTACACCACAGCTCACAGCAATGCCAGATCCTTAACCCATGAGCAAGGCCAGGAATCAAACCCGTGTCCTCATGGATCCTAGTTGTGTTCATTAACTCCTGAGCCACAGTGGGAACTGCCTACATGAGAACTTCTGAGGGGACACACTCAACAGATATTGGTCGAATTCTTCCACTTACTTATCAAATAGGTATTGAGTACCAGGGGTTTGCCTGGCACTGCTCTTGGAAGTGGGGAATGCAGATAGTGATTGGGGCCTTGCGTCGCCCCTTATCATGAACTGAACGTCTGTATCCTCCCTCAAATGCACATGTAGAATCCCTAACCCCCCAATATGCCTACATTTGGAGATGGGGCCTATACAGAAGTAATTAAGGGTGGGGCCCTGAACTGATAGGATTAGTGTCCTTTTTTTTCTTTCCTATTTTTTTTTTTTTAGGGCCGCACCTGTGGCATATGTAAGTTCCCAGGCTAGGGGTCAAATCAGAGCTGCAACTGCTGGCTTGCACCATGGCCACGACAATGGCAATGCCAGATGCCAGAGGTGTCTGTGACCCACACCACAGCTCAGGGCAGTGCTGGATCCCCGACCCACTGAACGAGGCCAGGGATCGAACCTGCATCCTCATGGATGCTAGTCGGATTCGTTTCTGCTGTGCCACAATGGGAACTCCCTCGACAGCATGTTTTAATGTCTTGTAAGGCAAGTCTCCTTATCATTACTACTATTATTTATTGAGCACCTGCTATGGGCCAAGCACTGATTTAGGTGATAAACAAAAGAGATAAAATTCTTGCCTGGTGGACCTCACGGTCCGGTGGAAAGGAACGAGTAAAGAAAGAAATATATAATATTGGAGTTCCTGTGTGGCACAATGGGAGCTGCATCTCTGCAGTGCCAGGGTGCAGGTTCAATCCCCGGCCTGCCCCTGGCACAATGGGTTAAAGGATTCGGCATGGCTATAACTGTGGCCTAGGTTGCAACTCTGGCTTGGATTTGATCCCTGACCTGGGAACTCCTTATGCCATGAGGTGGCCAAAAGGGGAGAAAGAAAAAAAAAAAAAAAAAAAAGAAAGAAGAAATGTATCAATTAAAGTGGATTGTGTGTCATAAATATTCTGATGAACAAAGCTAGACAACAGTGGGTGTTCAGGGAGGGGTTCTTCCTTCCGAGGAGATGACATCTGAGCCAAGACCTGAATGGAGTATCATGGTGAGAACACTCCTGGCTGAGAAAATCCCGTGCAAAGGCCCTGAGGCAGGAGTTGCACAGGTTGTTCAAACAACAGAAAGGCCAGAGTGGAGTGAGAAGGAAGGAGAGGAGGAGGGGATGGACTGTGATCCAAAGGGAAGATGATTCTAGAAAGGGGACCTTGCCTCTGGAGGGCTCTATTTCGTCTTCTCAGGAATGTGCACCTGACACCTGCTTCTGAAGGTCACTGTGGGAACCCAGGGAGCTTCTGCCTGTGGTTAGCAGCACAGGTGAGGCTCTTTGGTTGCCCTGGTCCTGGGCAACCTTGAGGAGCTGGCACGACCTCTCTGGACTCTGGACTCTGTGTCAGGTTGGGCTGGAGCTGGCAGCCTCCTTGCTTGGTTTTGGTTCCCAAAGTCTGGCCTTGGCACTTTGGTGCCAGACACCCCCTCTTCCCTCCTCCTCCTCTTTCTTCTCTCCATCCCCGCTCGCCCCTCCCTATTCTGTCTTCCTCCTTCCTTCCCTCCCTCCGCTTTCTCCCCCCTCCTCCCTCTGTCTCACCCTCCTCCCCTCTCTCCATCCTGAATCAACATTCCAGCCCAGGGGAGAAAAACAGGGCAGGCTTCCTTCCTCTCCCTGGCAGGGCTCCAGAGACTGATGGGGCCATTGTGTGCTTTGGCCTCAAGGTCATTCCCGCCCCTACCCCTTGTCCCCCCCTAGTGCGGAAAGTTGGCTTGAGAAAAGGCATCTTGGGTGAGGGCGTAGGGCTGGGGGGAGAGAGGCAGAGACGGTGCCAGAGGGCCAGCTTGGCTCCCATCCAGGGCGAGTGGGATCTGAGGGCCCAAGAGGACCCTAAGCACTCTCCGGGCTTTGTGGGGGGAGGTGGGGAGCCACTCTCATCCACCTGGGACAGAAGAGGGCGTCAGTCTGAGCCTTCACGCTGAAAACCTGCTGTGTGATCCCGGGCCAATTCCCGGCCCTGCCCCTTCCTGGCTGAGTGACTTTGGGCAAGTTGCCTCCTACTCTTTGTGCCTTATTTTCCTTTTTTATGTCAAACGGTCCCTGCACCTGGGTCCCCCAACTTCTCAGCTGACAACAATTACCCAGGCTATTTATTCTGAAAATCTAGTTTCCAGGTCACTACCCTGGAGACAGTTTTCCTGGGCCCAGGTAGGGAACGGGGAGATGTTTTCTTTTTTGTTTGTTGTTTGTTTTCAGGGGCGAACCATGGCATAGGGAGGTTCCCAGGCTAGGGGTCGAATCAGAGCTATGCTGGCCTACACCACAGCCACAGCAACGCTGGATCCTTAACCCACTGAACGAGGCCAGGGATTGAACCCGCAACCTCATGGATACTAGTTGGGTTCTTCACCCACTGAGTCACAATGGGAACTCCCTGGGAGATGGGAAGTATTTCAAATTAACAGCTGGGAGATTGGGGCCCCATTTCAAAGGGAGGCTGCAAGGGGCAAGTCAGGGAACCTGTGCTGAGAGCATGTTCCCTGGCACCTGGGATAATCAGCATTGGCATTCTTTTTTTAAATTAAATTAAATATTAGTTTATTTTTATTACTCAATGAATTTTCTTACATGTATAGTTGTACAACAATCATCACAACCCAATTTTATAGCATTTCCATCCCAAACCCCCCATGCATCCCCCACCCCCCAACCTGTCTCCTTTGGAAACCATATGTTTTTCAAAGTTTTGAGTCGGTATCTGTTCTGTAAAGAAGTTCATTGTGTCCTTTTTTAAGATTCCATATGTAAGTGACAGCATTTGATCTTGGTGTCTCACTGTCTGACTGACTTCACTTAGCCTGGAAATTTCTAGGCCCATCCATGTTGCTGCAAATGCCATTATTTCATTCCTTTGTATGGCTGAGTCATATTCCGTTGTGTGTATGTACCACATCTTCTTGATCCACTCCTCCATCAGTGGGCATTTAGGTTGTTTCCATGTCTTGGCTATTGTGTATAGTGATGCAGTGAACATTGGGATGCATGTATCTTTGCGAGTCATGGTTTTCTCTGGGTAGATGCCCAGGAGTGGGATTGTTGGATCAAATGGCAGTTCTATTTTTAGTTTTCTGGGGAATCTCCATACTGTTTTCCACAGTGGTTGCACCAATTTACATTCTTACCAACAGTGTAAGAGGGTTCCTTCTCTCCACACCTTCGCCAGCAATTAGTGTGTGTAGACTTTGATGGTGGCCATTCTGGCCCGTGAAAGGTGCTACCTCATAGTGGTTTTGATTTGCATTTCTCTAATAATTACTGAGGCTGAACATCTTGTCATGTGTTTTTTGGCCGTCTGTATGTCTTGGAGAAAACAGGAGAATTGTCTGTTTAGATCTTCTGCCCATTTTTTGATGGGGTTGTTTGCTTTTTTGGTATTGAGCTGCAGATGGTGTTTATAAATTTTGGAGATTAATCCCTTGTCAGTTGCTTCATTTGCAAATATTTTCTCCCATTCTGTGGTGGGATTTTTTTTTTAAGTTTTTTTTCTTATTTATTTATGTTCTTTTCTTTTTTCATTATTTTTTAATTTTTAAAATTAAAAAAATTTCAGCATCGGGATTCTAAAAGCTTCTACACGTGTATTGTTTTTCTTGTAAACCATTTTCAGGTGATTACAATTTTTAGGAATGGCTGGTATTCCATAAAATGAGGGGAACCTGTGCCATAGGGTTAATTAAGTTTCCCAGGAAGAAGGCATGATAGAAAAACGGTTATTTTTGGCTTTTCTGTCTGCCTATTGCCCACGCCTAACACCTGAGTGAATTAAAAAGAATTTATCAAGCACTTAGGTAACTAGATTCTTTCTTTGTTTGACTCATTTACTATTTTAAAAATTATTATTTTTTAAATTTTTTTGTGTGCTTTTGTTTTTTATGGCCGTACCCGCGGCATATGGAGGTTCCCAGGCTAGGGGTCCTATTGGAACTATAGCTGCCAGCCTACACTACAGCCAGAGCAACGCCAGATCCAAGCTGCATCTTTTACACCACAGCTCATGGAAACGCTGGATCCTTAACCCACTGAGCGAGGCCAGGGATCAAACCCACAACCTCATGGTTCCTAGGGATTCGTTTCTCCTGCGCCACGATGGGAACTCCCATTTTAAAATATTAAATTTATTTTTATTTTTTATTATTTTATTTTTTTTTCATTTAGTCTTTTCAACAGTCCTAGGAGGTGTGCACCACTTATTTATTTTTTGACCATGTCTACAGCAAGCCGAATTTCCCAGGCCAGGAGTCGAACCCATGCCACGGCCTGACAACACAGGATCCTTAACCCACTGAGCTATCAGGGAACTCCAGGTGGGCTATTTTTATCTCTGTTTTATGAGTGAGGAAAAGCCACGCTGCCTGGAGTCCCACAGCTAAAGTGCTACCTCGGCTCTGTCTGGGCTCCCAGCCTGTGTCCCAGCGGCCCAGCAGAGGAGTGAAGGGGTTTTCGTTGGCCAGCGCCTCTGCTTGGCCGCCGTGCGAACTGTGGGACCTGGGCTCTGTGCATCCCTTTCCTCACCCTGTAAAATGGAGGAGCTGCCAATAACCACTCACTTGGGTTCCTTCAGGAATTCATTGAGATGGAGAGACAAAAGGACAAAATTAATGCTCACCATACAGTAGCTATAATTATTTTGTGGTTGGTGCTGTTTTTCCTTCTTGGACTGTTTTTTTTTTTTTTTTTTTTTTGCCTTTTCTAGGGCCACTTTCGCGGCATATGGAGGTTCCCAGGCTAGGGGTCTAATTGGAGCTGTTGCCACCAGCCTACACGACAGCCACAGCAACGTGGGATCTGAGCCGCATCTGCGACCTACACGGCAATGCTGGATCCTTAACCCACTGAGCAAGGCCAGGGATCGAACTTGCAACCTCATGGTTCCTAGTTGGATTTGTTAACCACTGCACTACAACAGGAACTCCTCTTTCCTGGACTGTTAAAGAGCGGATTGGACTGCCTGGAGGATTCAGTCCAGGAGCCCAGCCAGGCGTAGGGAGACAGGAGACGTGGATGTGGTCCTGGCGACATGTGAGCCTCCACACTGTGAGGATGTGGGATCTGGCCTGACCTAGAAAACTGAGCTGCCATGCCCTCCCCTACTCCAGCTCCTCCTGCCAGTGCATCCTGCATTACACAATGCAAGCCCCTGCGGAACACAACTCCACTTTCCCAAATCCTTGCTGCTGTGGCTGGGGCTCTCTCCTCTTAGGCTTAGATAAGAAAGGCCATTTTGACTAGATTAGGAGGTAGGAGTTCCAAGGTTGGTCTTGGCAGAGCCTGCCAGCTGCCCACCTGGGATCCATCCTTCCTGTCATCCTTGAGAGCAGGACCCTGGTGTTCTTTGGGGCAGCCATAGACCCAGGGAAAAGACTACATGTCCCAGCTTCCCTTGCAGCAAAGGTGGCCACATGACTAAGATCTGGCCAATCAAATGTAAGTGGAAGTTGTAGAATGGCACTTCGGGTAAGATTCCTTAAAAAGAGCACCACCATAATTGGGCATGGGGCTATTTTTACCCTTTGTCCCTTTCTTTCTGCTTCCTGCATGGAATATGGATGAGGCAGCTGTGGCTCCAGCAGCCATCTTGGACTATGAGAGGATCAAGAGAATGGAAGCCACAAGCTAAGAATGATGGAGCAGAAAGACAGAATAAGCTGTGTCCCTAATGATGCTGAGGAGCCACCATCCCAGCTCTGAACAATCTGCTTATGGTCATCTTTTATGTGAGAGAGAAATAATCTTCTAGTCACGTAAGCTACTTTTAGACGTACCAGTTTCTCTTTTATATATTAGTGTCCTCTTTTTGCTGTTTGTGTTATTTCCAGTCTCTCTTATTAGCCACTGAAGAAAAATTCTGATCTATGTGACTCTTGTGTGAATTTGGAGGGGTGGGGGCAGCATGGACACTAGTTCCCATTTTGGGGCTGGATAGTATCATTTGGGTTAAGAGTATGGGCTCAAATCCATCCTCACTTCCCTAGCAGTGTCATTGCCAGAAGCTTCATATCAGAGAACGCTGATTTAGCTGATAGCTTTCAAACTCCATGGAGCTCTCTTGGTGCCGACTCAGGTGGGGCAGAGTCAGTGGACAGAACGTGTAGCTCTCTCCTTCCTTCATTGGCCAGAATTGATCACATGGCCACCTCTAGCTGCAAAGCTGTCTGGGAAAGTGAGTTCCTGTGGTTTTCAGCTTCTTTTATGGGAGGCAGTGCCCGCCATTGTGAGAGAGGAGAGGGGAGTGGCTGCTGGGGAACTATCCAAATTGTCTTACCTCAATATATATATTTATTGAGCACCTAACCTGGCACAGATCCTCTACTTCAATCAGAACAGTTTCTCTTTTACTTTATTTTTATTTTTTTATTTATTCTTTTGGTCTTTTTAGGGCTGCTCTGCAGCATATGGAGGTTCCCAGGCTAGAGGTCCAGTTGGAGCTGCAGCTGCTGGCCTACACCACAGCCAGAGCAATGCGGGATCCTTAACCCACTGAGCGAGGCCAGGGATCGAACCCGAGTCCTCATGGACTGAGCCACAATGGGAACTCCTCATTTACTTTATGTATTAGCCTTGTCTTGTTTGTCTATTTTATTTCATTGGTGTTTTCAAAGAACTACTTTAGGTCTTATTGACTAACTCTATCTTTGATTTTATTATTTCATCCATTTCTGTTTTTATCTTTCTTAATTTCTTCCCCCTGCCCCCTTTTTTTTGGCTTATTCCATGGACTTCTAGATTCTTGAGTGGCAACCTTATTTTGCTCATTTTCAAGCTTGTTTCTTTTTAGTACTCTCGATGTATTTCAGCATTGAAGACTATCATTCCCCCTCCACGTGTAGCTTTGGTCATATCCCACAGTTTCTATATATGATGTTTTCACTATCATTTGATTCTGATGGGTGTTTTGCATTTTAATGGTCTTTGTAATCTAAGCATTATGTAGATTTAAGGATTTTTTCCCCCCAAAATGTGTTGAAATTTGTTATGTAGGGGGGAGAGGGCTATAGCTTTTGAATTGATATCTACTTTTATTGCATTGCTCTCTTAAACAATATATTGACCTCCCATGTAAGCCTGTATTTGAAGAAAGGGCTCTGAGGCGAATAAAATGGTGTGGAATATTCTAGTCTACCCTAAGTCCACACTTTTTTACTGATGGACAAATTGAGAGTCTAGCGAATCCACAGTCAATGCAGGATTCAAAACTGGATTTTATAACCCTCATTCTGTGTATCTTTCACCTCTACCAACTCAACACAGCATCCCTAGAAAGGCTCTGTCTTGAAAGTATCTGGGAGATCTCTCTACAGGACCTTTCTGTCCCTGCCCAAATCTCTCTACCCTCAAGCCTAGAACCTGCTATCACTGCTTCGGACTATGACCAGGCCTCTCTGAAGTGGGCATCTTGGCTCGGTGGGGCCTGTGGCTCAGACCCTACTAATGAGAGGAGTCAGAAGACACATTCCCGTTGGTTCCCACTTCCCTGCTCTCCACCGCTCAGCTGCACCCCTGCCCCATTTGCATTCATTTCTGCGCAGGGGCTTTTTCTGTGTTTAGAGGAGGAGGGAGGTATTTTTAGGACCGTGCAGGTGATGTTTGAGAGGTATCTGGAATGGGAGGGACACTGGAGGACCCGAAAGGGCATCTTGGTTAAGTGGATGAGGACCAGAGGTGTGGAAATTTGGTCCTTCCTTGTCCTGTGCACAAGCAGCTTTGCATCAGGCCCTGGGTTAAGGAGGGAGGCTCAGCGCAGGAAAAGCTCACGTCTGTGGCTGCTTCGTGCCACGGCAGGGGCAGTCTTTGGCCGATTGGGAAGCAGCATCCTCAGATATAACCCGGGGAGATGTGGGAAGGACCTGAGGCCCTGATATCAAGTGGTGGGGGCTTGGAGCCTTGTGATCTGTCATCCCTGTGCAGGCATGCACCCAGCGCGACAATGATCTTGAGTGGGAAAAGAAGCAAGCGTGGCCACCAGGGCTGGTAGGGTTGGCAGTGGTGGAAGGAGAGGCTGACACATGCGTGTGTTAACCAGGATGTTTATAGCCTCTGTGGCTCTCTGACAGCTTAGTGAAGGAGTGGGGCCCCAGTGGCTCTAACTCTAGGGTGGAAGCAGGAGAAGAGTGCACCATGGCCCGGCATCCTTGCTGGAAGCGAGGGGTCCTCCACTCAGGGGGCGGAGATGAGGAGGGGGGCTCGAAGCGCTCATCTCTCTGGATGTCTCCAGGGTCACGGTGCTACTCCAGGGCTGTGGGGAAGGATGGGGCACAGGGGCAGAGGAGGCTGTCAGGGAAGTAGGGGGCCAGGTCCCCAGCGCCCCCGCGCCTCCTGCTCCCCTGCCCAGCCCTGGCCTCCCGGCGGCCCCTCCCACCCCATGCTCAGCCTGTGCCAGGTTCAGGTTCAGGAAGGTGGCGTTGGTCCTTGTGCGAGGAAGGGAGGTTGACTGCGAGAAGAGAGACAGGGTGAAAAGGAATTCTGAGGCCTCATCGGGGGTGGCCTACTGTCCTTGACCAGCATTCTCCCCCCAAGAGCGACCTGGAAAACTAGAGTCTGATGAGTGCATAGATGGAGGGTGCTGAGGGGTGTTGCGGGTACTGGATTTCCTGACTTGGGAAGCTTCAAGTCCGAGTCGGGGGTCACTGTCTTTGATTCAGGGATCTGGCTTCTGAGACTGCCTCGTCTGATGGGGGCGGCAAGACTCTAGATTGGGGAATGACCCAGTCCACAGTGTCTGACAGCTCTTGGTCCGAAGGATAAAACATGGCCCCGCCTCAGGGACTCGGCTTCTCAGACCTCTGGGGATGTTCAGTCTGATGGAGGAGACAAGGGCCCTGCCTCTGGGAGCTCCCAGGCTGATGGGGAGACATGGACCCTGCCTCTGGGGGCTCCCAGTCTGATGGAGGAGACAAGGGCCCTGCCTCTGGGAGCTCCCAGGCTGATGGGGAGACATGAGCCCTGCCTCTGGGGGCTCCCAGTCTGATGGAGGAGACAAGGGCCCTGCCTCTGGGAGCTCCCAGGCTGATGGGGAGACACAGGCCCTGCCTCTGGGAGCTCCCAGTCTGATGGAGGAGACATCATTCCTGACCACTGGGAGTTTCCACTGTGAAGAGGAAATACAATTCCCGTCACCTAGGAATCTCCATCCTGAAGGAGGAGACGGTCCCTATTTCAGTTTGAGAGAGACATTTGCGCTCTGAGGGTGAACATTCTGCTCTCACTGTTACTGAACCCAAAGCACGGACCATGATCCCCACTGTCTAGGAGGGAGGCAACCTCAGCCCCAACCCTCGCTCTGTGCCCCCATCTGATGGGAGAGGCACACGCCCACCGTTAGCCTGCTCCCCTGGTGTGGAGGTAGAGGCAACAGCTCCCGGGCTGTATGATCCACTCGTCTGCAGGAAAGAAGGATGCCTGCCCTTCACACTGCATCCCATACTTTGAAACCTTTCGTCTGCCGTGCCTCTTGGAGAAGAGAGAAAGCCTGGAAGCCCTGTTTAGCACTTCCAGTCAGATGGAGGAAGCCTCTCTACCCCTGGTCTAGGTCGTCTGTTTGACAGAAGAGGCAAGAGCTCCATGGGGGGAGTCCCACGTCAGACGGAGGAGGCAAAGCCCTTTTGGGGACCCCTCCCCCTCCCGCACACTCACGGGCCACCTGCAGCTCCACTTCCAGCGTCTCAGTCTTGCCCTGCAGCGTGACGGTCTTGAGCGTGTAGCGGCCTGCGTCCGTGAGGTTCAGCTTCTGTACCAGCAGCGAGCAGTTGGGGAAGCCCACCTCCCGGCCTGTGTGCGCAGGGCCTGCGATCCAGTTCCCCGAAGGCAGCTGGCTAAGCAGTCGGTTGGGCTCCGCAGCAGGCCCCCGGTACCAGGCGTAGACCAGCAGGTCCTTGGGGTAGCCCTGTACGGTCAGCGTCACGTCCTGGCCCTCCATCGGCCTGGTTGGCACGGGCACAATTGTTACGGCGACAGCTGCCGCTGGGGAGAGAGTGAGGGGCGCTGGGTCAGCTGGGCCAGCGTGGGGCAGAGCATGCCCTGCCCACCCGCAGCCAGCTCCTCCGCGCCTCCCCAACTGGTTGGCCCTCCTCGTGCGGGATGCCAGGAGGGAGACAGAGGGAGGAGGTGATGTGCGTGGCAGTGGAGCTGGATTTGGAGTCCCGGAAGGGCCTGCCGGCTGCCGGGGAGCCCTGTCTTCCCCCCTCAGGTTGGGAGATGCAGCGGGTGGAGGCCGACTCTTCCCCCGTGAGACTAGGAATTTCCAGCCTCTGGGGGGATCTCTCCCATTAAACTGGAAGACCCTAGGGAATCAAGTCATGTCTCCTCCATCAGACGGCAAATTCTTAAAAGTGTAGGGGCTGTGTTTCCATCAAACTGGAAATTTTCAGAACATGGGGGCCACGTCTCCCCCATCAGATTGTTGGGAGCCGTGTCCTCCAGGTCATGTCTCTTCTGTCAGACCGAGAGACCGCAGAATGTAGGGGCTATAATTTCCCATCAGACTGAAAGATTCCAGAGGCGGGGAGGTCATGTCTCCTCCATCAGATTGGAAATTTTGGATTTTTTTTATTGGGCTGAGTCTTTCCGGTCAGGGTGGGGGACCCCAGAAATTGAATGGGGGCATCTACCCATCAGACTGGAAATTCCTAGAGAGTGGGGGGGGCCTGTACTCCCCCATCAGATTGGGAGTACTCCAAAGGTGGGAACTGTGTCTCCCCCATCAGACTAGGAATTCTTAAAAAAAAAAAAAAAAAAAAAAAGGCCATGTGTCCTCAAGGCCATGTCTCCCCATCAGACCCATCAGAATACAAAATGTGGACTGTGTCTCCTCCATCTGATCGGAAGCTCGCTGAGGGGGGCTGTCATGTCTCCTTCATCCCTGCTCCAATGGAGGGACTTGCCCTTTCTCTCTGACTGGCAGCTCCTTGAATTGGGAGCCCTGCTTCCCTGTTCTAAGAGCATCTCTCCAAGGGCAGAGGTCATGTCTCCTCCATCAGATCGAAGTCTCCCCCAGGTGGGGGAAGGGTAGTGTCTCCCTTTCCTCTGTCTCGCCCCTGCACCTGCCACAGGGTTGCTGACAATTCAGGAAGCCCTGGGGGGCGCTGCACCCACTCCCTGCACATACCTGCACACCTTGGACAACCCCCATCTTGACCTGCACAGACAGGGCTCTGGGCAGCGCCTGAGATCATCTGGTCCACCCCCTGTCTCTGGCCCAGGCCAGCTGCCAAGGCCGGGGTGGGATGGGGCAGGAGATACAGTTACCTCTGGGGATGCCATTTCTGCTTGGGGTGAAAGGGTATCCACCCTTTGGATGAGACCCAGCCTGTCAGTAGGAGGGAGGGACTGTTCCCACTGTCCCCGGGGGGATGGTGGTCACTTGGGAAGGAACCAAGGGCAGAATGAATGAGGCCCTAGTGTTCAAAGCCACCATCCCAGGGGATGAGAAAACGTCCCTTGAGGATCCTGATGGCTCTGAGAACACCAGCTGTGTCTGCACTGCCCCTGCCACCAGGTTGTTTAAGGACAGAGGCAAGCCAGTGCCTCCCTCGCTGTGTTTTTCCATCAGCCAACAATTGGCTGTGATTTTCCGAGAGGCTCGTGCGCGTGTGCCTGGTATGCGCATGCGCACGCCCGTATCTGGGCCGGGTCACTGCAGGACTGCGTTGGCTGCGCCGAGGTTCAGCTGTCTGTGGGGGCAGGGAGTGGGTCCCGCGCGGAGCAGCTGTGACAGACTGAGATTAGAAGAGGGGCACCCGCACGAAGGGACAGCTGAATGTCTCCCCACGCTGCCGCTGCACAGCGTGGGACACGCCCCGTATCTCACTCTGCCATCCCTCAGGGACGAGAGCCTAGGGCGTCGTTTGCTTTCTGGGTGACAGAGCGTCAACCACCTCCTTCTGTCCCTTGGATGGGGGGGCGGTCCACCTGACAGGTCCCTTTGTCCCCCGAATGGGTGGAGAACCTCTCCCTTTGCAATCATCTCTTGGGCACACACACGGCAGCCCTCCTGGTGGGGGGAGCAGGCCGACTGGGGCTTCGCGGGGAGGGGGTGGAGGTCGGGCTGGGGGCGACTCACCGGAAAGTTTGACCACCACTGAGGCGGATCCAGAAAGCAGAGTCTTGGGGTTCTTAGCGATACACGTGTACGTGCCCTCCTGGGCCGCTGTCATGCTGCTGATGTTGAGGTGGTCCTGGCCGTTCCTTAAGGCCCGCCCGTTGAAGGCCCACACGTACTCGGGCTCCGGGCAAGACCGGGCCGCGCACCACAGCGTGAGTGACGTGTTGAAGTCGACTTTGATGGTGCAGCCCGTGCGGGTGGTGGAATCCTGGAGGATGGCCACGCGCTCTGGGCCAACTGTGAGAGCGGGAGGGAAGGAAAGGCGGCCGTGGAGGGAGAGGGCCGTGGGGGTGGGCGCCCCGCTTACTCCCCACCAAGCTGGGGCCCCTGGCGGGCGTGGGGGGGGGGTGTCTCTGGAGGGAACCAGAGCCCAGGCCTTTCCGAATCCCACATGGATCTCTAGCTTGCTCTAAGATCTGGACACTCACTTCCCCTCTCGGGGAATTTCAGTTTTCTCTTCTGCAAAAAGAGGGTGTTGGGCCAGACAACAGTGCAAGATATTTTTGAAATCTGTGGCTCCATGAAAAAAAAAAAAAAAAAAAAAAGAAGTCTAAACGATTGGTTTCTGATAAGCCATTCTAAGAGTCTAGAATTCTAGGGCTCCAAAAGCAGGTATTTCTATATTCTAGGATTCTAAGTTTTCTAGAAATCTATGTTTCTAAGATTTTAGAATTAGATTCTGAGTCTAAGGATCTCTGCTTCTAGAGGTTCTAGGATTTCCAGAGTCTAGAATTCAGTGCTTCTTAAATCCAGAGGCTCCTGGTTGTAGGATTCTAGGTTCTAAGTTTGTCTATGTCCCCGACCCTCGGGTACCTCAGTGCTTGCTTTTCTCTGGATGCCACACTGCATATCTGCTGCCCCTGGGAATGACTCTGTGCCTTGGTTATGTTTTTGATTTTATTTCCCCTCCCGTTCTACCACTGACATCCCCCCTCCCTCTCAAAACCAACCAGTCCTGGAGGTATCGATTCAAAGGGAAAAATTATTCAATATCAAAGGTGGTCTTTCTGCTTTAGGAGATAGGTCAAGTGCATCTTCATCTTTTTTTTGGCCATGCCCATGGCATGTGGAAGTTCCTGGGCTGGAGCTCGAACCCATGCCACAGCAGGGTTCTTAACCCGCTGAGCCTCCAGGGAACTCCTGCGTCAAGTGCATTTTAAGGGGGATCCCTGGTTTCTAACCCCAGCTGGCCTACTGATTCACTGTGTACCCTTGGGTGCCCTCTCCTGGCCTCAGTTTCCCCATCTATGAGGTTGGGGCACTGGGTGTCTCTGGCAGGGCCGGGCCAGGGGGACTCACAGTACACGGTCAGGTTGATGGGCTTGCTGCGGCTGACACTGACCGGGTTCCAGACCTCACACTGGTAGGCTCCGGCCTCCTCCCTCCGGACACCGTGCCGGATCAGGACCCGGCCGTCGGGGGACAGGCCAAGGCGGACGGAGATGGGCAGGGCGTCACCGTTGAAGAACCAGCGGACCTCAGCAGGGCTGGGGCTGCTGCATGTCAGGTGCAGGGTGTCCCGGTGCTCCACCAGTGCTGTGCTATTGGCCATGATCACAGGCTGGGCCAGGATCTCTGTGGGGCAAAAGACAGAGGGGGAGGGGGCAGGGCACCCCCTGCTCCCAGAGTCTCCCTGTCCCCAGGCAAGGGGCATGGCTGGATCCCGGCAGTGCCTCTGAGCCCCCAGCCAGAGAAGAAAGGATGGCCTGGGAGGCAGGTCTAATCCTGGAGGCCATCTGGGAGGAGGTGAGCATTTTAATGTTATTTTAGGTCTTTTTAAAAATGGTTTTAATATTTTTTAGAGTTTTGTTTGTTTGTTTGTTTGTTTTTTTAAAGAAAGATTGAGAAGGAGATGGGAAGTTCCAGCTGGGGTAGAGGGGGCTCCAGGGGGTGTCTCACCATAGACCTGCAAGTGTCCGTAGCCCACCTCCGTCTGAAATTGCCTGTTGAGAGTCTGCAGGATGTAGGTGCCCGAGTGCCGGGGCAGGACGCCCTGGATGTCCAGGCCGCCGTCAGGGCGCACAGCCTCCCGCCCCGTATGGGCCGGGCCGGGGGTCTCGTCGCCTGTGCTTACGATGTAGCTGGCCACCAGGTAAGACAGGCTGAGCGTGGGCCCCGCGTACCAGTTGTAGGCAAGCAGCTCCCCCGAAAGCCCCTGGACGGCCAGGGTGATGTTGTCCCCCTCGGCTGGCCGGGTGGGCTCGGGGGTGATGGTGATCTCGGCCCCCGTGCTCAGGAAGGCAGCTGAGGAAGAGGAGCCAGAGGCTGGGATGAGGCGGGGGCTTGATGGCTCAGGAGGAGACTCGGGCTCCTGGCGCCTGTGTTCCTGCTCTGCAGTAAGTGCTCAGTCACGGTTAGCGGGTCTCAGCCCCGGGGCAGGGGGCTGTGTTCTGAGGATTGAATCCGAGGTGTTGCACTAAGGCTGTAGCCCGAGGCCTTGCGCAGAGCCAGCTCGCAGCTCACGCTGAGCCTTTGGGACCTCAGATGTGACCCAAGGGTTTTCCCCTCTGCTGTGAGAGTCACCAGGCCCACGCTTACCAGATCAGGCTGCCTCATCCAGCCCCTGCCTCCCCCCATTCCCTCCGGGTCCAGGGCTCTTCCTCTGCCTCCCCAGGCCCCATCACAGCAGAAAGTCAGGACGTGATTAATCCACCCCACCCCTCTGTTCTTAACCCAACAGATAAGCCCCAAACCCGATGAGCTGGTCGGGGCTGCCTGGGTTTGAATCGTGTGCAGTTGCCTGGACTAGGGCGCCGTGGCAGTTCTCACGTAAGAAGTACTTACATGCCTGGCCTGGTTTCTGGTACTTTCCATGCTGATAGAGCATGGCTGAGAGGGAGGGCCCTGCGTCTAGGGCTCAGCCCTGCCGCGTCCCGGCTGTGTGACCCCAGCCAGTGACTTCACCTCTCTGAGCCTCAGATTTCTGGTCTATGAAGTGGGGGTCATGGGTGGGCCTCCTTAGGGTGCTTGTGAGTACACAGAAAGCATCTAGAACAGCTCCAGGGGCCAAGCAAGTGCTGGTAAATGCTGCTCATAATGACCTTCCAGTGAGCCTGGGCATTAGGCCCATTTCATAGACGAGGAAACTGAGGCTGAGATGAGGAAGGCAACTGCCCAAACCATATCCTGGGGGGGAGGGGGTGGGCAGAACTCAACTCTAGTTAAGGCTTCCATAGCTCGGTGAGGGTCTGCCTCACGACTGTAGGCATGAGCGCAGCCCCCTCGCCCCAGCTCACCCCCCAGGGTTAAAGTCCTCCAAGCCCACCCCGAAAACCTCTCTGGGTGATGGTCCCCAGCCCACCCCATGCTGGTGACTCTGGAGGGGGCCAACTCTGAGCCGTCCGGCCACGAGCACGCTGGATTTCTGACTCACACCTTCCCTCCCTTGGCGGGGCTCCCCTCCCTTGCCCGAGGCCAGGGGGGCTGAGGCTCTGGGGGGGCCGTTCTCGCTCACCACTGAGGAGAAGCCAGCTGTACCCGGTCAGCACCATCTTTCACCCCAAACCCGGTTCTTGGAGACAGCGGCGTTGGCGGCCCAGGGCTCCGGAGCCCTTCCTGGTTGGGGTCTGGCTCCAACTGGCGCCGGACCTGGGAGGGTTTGGTGGTTTGGAGCCGGGGGAGATCACCTGAATTTGGAGGGATCGAGTCACCAAGGATCTGGGGCCCCGTTTGGGTACCAGAACGGGTGTGGCGGGCATGGGCCAGGGGCCACGACCTGGCCAGGCCTCCTGGGGCACTGCCTAACCTCCTTTCTGCCGAGGGCCCGGGTTTGGTACCAGGAGAAGAACCAGGTCACCAGGGAGGGGGGAGGAGGGGCAGGGGAAGATTTTAGGGCACTTCTTACCCAGGGCCCAGGCCCTGGTGTCCCTGCCGAGCTGGGGGTCACCAAAGGATTAAACCCCCGCAGCAGTGACTACCGTTGTCCCAGCCTCCATGCCAGGGACGACCTTCAGGTGTCATCTCAGTGGATGCCCTGTGCTGTGAGCGCTGTCAGAATCCCCACTGGCAGCTGGGGAAACTGAGGTACCGCATTAGGGCTCTGACTTGCCCAAGTTCCTGCAGGGAGGACCCCTGCCGGTTTCCAAAACCACACTGGGAGGGAGGGAGGCTGGGTGGATGCATACTTTCCCCGGGGCTCTGCTTCTTCCTTCCTTCCTTCCTTCCTTCCTTCCTTCTTTCTTTTTGTCTTTTTAGGGCTGCACCTGTGGGATATGGAGGTTCCCAGGCTAGGGGTTGAATCAGAGCTACAGCTGCTGCCTATGCCACAGCCACAGCAATGTGGGAGCCAAGTCGCATCTGCAACCTACACCACAGCTCATGGCAACGCCAGATTCTTAACCCACTGAGCAGGCTAGGGATTGAACCCACGTCCTCATGGATCCTAGTTGGGTTCGTTACTGCTGAGCCACCACAGGAACTCCCCCTGGGTCTCTGCTTCTTGTCAGCCTCCTACGTGTTGCTGAGCAATCCACATTCTCTCCCTTCTCCTCACGAGGTCTTGTCCTTTCTGTCTGTCAAATAGGCATAGGCACAGACTTTGGGGCCAGGGCGAGTCCAGTTTTGACCTTGACTCTGGACTTAGCAGAAATGGGGCCGGGGACAGCCCCACTTCCTGAGCCTCCACTGACTGCCTGAAAAGACAGGGATGGTGCAGCCCCTACTCAGGATTGTTGAGAGCAGTTAGCACGTTAGATACTTAACCAGCGTCTGCCAGAGTCGGGTCCCAAACACGAGGTGCAATTGGTGTTACTGGACTCAGTGGACGTAGCTCTGTGTCTCTGTTGCCCTGGGCTAGTTATGGAGTCTGCCAGGCCTTAGTTTCCTTTCTTTTCTTTTTTAAATTTAATTAGCTTATTTTATTTTATTTTTATTAATGAGGCTGTACCTGTGGCATATGGAGGTTCCCAGGCTAGGGGTCCAATCAGAGCTGCAGCTGCCAGCCTACACCACAGCCACAGCAACACCAGATCTGAGCCGCATCTGCAACCTACGCCACAGCTCACCTACACCACAGCTCATGGCAACGCTGGATCCTTAACCACTGAGTGAGGCCAGGGATCGAACCCTCAATCTCATGGTTCCTAGTCAGGTTCATTATCGCTGAGCCATAACAGGAACTCCAATTTATTTATTTATTTTACCTTTTTTTTTTTTAAGTTTTATCGTAGTGTAGTTAATTTACACGGCTGTGATCATTTCTGCTGTACAACAGAGTGACCCAGTCATACATATACTCACATCCATTCTCTCTCAGATTCTTTTCTTTTCTTTTTTTTTGTTTGTCATTTTGCCTTTTCTAGGGCTGCTCCCACGGCATATGGAGGTTCCCAGGCTAGGGGTCGAATCGGAGCTGTAGCTGCTCTGGCCTACGTCAGAGCCACAGCAACGCGGGATCCGAGCCACGTCTGCGGCCTACACCACAGCTCATGGCAATGCCGGATCGTTAACCCACTGAGCAAAGGCAGGGATCGAACCCGCAACCTCATGGTTCCTAGTCGGATTCGTTAACCACTGCGCCACGATGGGAACTCCTCTCTCAGATTCTTTTCCCACGTCGATTATCACAGAACACTGGGGAGCGTTCTCTGTGCCGGTCAGCCTGTTGGGCCTCAGTTTCCTGAGCTGTAAAATGGGAGTGGTGATGGTATGCACTGCGTGGGCCGTTGTAAGGATTAAATGAGTGAATTCTGGCGACGTACTTACACTGCCGCCTGGCATGGAGCAAAGGCTTAAGAAATCACTCATGAATTTACTCTACAAATATTTGATGAGCATCAGTTGTCTGCCAGGCACTGTTCTAGGGGCTGGTAAATAAAATCCCTGTTCTCGTGGGGCTGATAAACAAATAAAACATAAAGTCTGTTCCATGTTGGGTGGAGGTTAAGTGCTGGGGGGCAAGATAAAGCCAGGAAGCGGGTGCGCGGTTTGGGAACTGAGGGCAGAGGCCAGGGTCTCCGGGAAGGTAATGCCGGGCAGAGGCCACGCTGCCTCCAAGGGAAGAGCATTCCTGACAAATGTGTTGTTATCGCTCTCTTGATGGCTTCAGCGTCCTGGTGCCTCCGAGGCCCCACCATCCTGCTTCTGGGCAGGGGCTGTACCTGTGGTTCCTCTGTCCTGGTTTGCCCCTGGGGCGCCGCCAGGCACCACGTCCTGAGCTGCCCTGGTGGGGCGGGGCTGTGACTTGGGCGAGAGGGGTGGGTGCGGCCAGGTGAGTTGTGGGTGACCTGGCGCTTTCTGCTTCCCCCACCTCTCCTGTGACCTCACCTCACCCTTCTCTGTCCCGGCCCAGCCCTCTCCCCTGAGCCCCGGGCCCTCGTCCCCGTGGCATCCAGGATGCCTACCCTCAGATGGCCCTGGCATGTCTGTCGCTCACCCCGTCCCAAACTGACCTGGGCATCTTCCCCCAGACCTGCTCCCCCGCCCCTTCCCCATCATCCTCTTATCAGGGATGGCGCCACCATCCATCTGTCACTGGGACAGAGAGACGGGGCCTTGTTCCTGACGGCCAATCTCCCCTCCCCCTGCATTCCACACTCCTTCATCCCTGCCTCTTAAATATCTCTTCCGTGTGCACTTTTGTCTCGCTCCCTGTGGCCCCTGCCCTGGTCCAGGCACCCCCCCCACCCCTCCCCCATCCCTTGTCTGGTTTTCCCTCCCCAATCCCCTCCTGGCCTCTAGCCCTGGTTTGGCCCCATCTTGGTGCTTAGAACCTGCTATGGCTGCCCAGCGCCCTGGGGAGAAAGCCCAGCTCCTCACTGCAGCCCACCAGGCCCTGCATGGCCTGGCCCTGCCCACCTGACCGGTCTCATAGAGCACCCTTTCCTTCTGGAAACTCTCTGCTCCAGTTTTGCTGCCTCATCTTGCTCTCTCCTCCTAGCACATCCCTGCTTCCTCTCCTCTGTTTCATTGCTTAGCCAATAACTCCTCCTCCAGGAAGCCGTCCTGGACTTTGGTGTGCCCTGAATCCCCAGTCCCAGCCCTGACCACCCTGGGTCCTCACTCTCCGAGGGGGAGGGGACCCTGTTTCTTCAAATGGACCATGAGTCATGGGAGGGCGGGACCAGGGCTGTCATGGTCACCACCATGTCCCCAGCACTGCCCAGCACAGGATCGGGTACAAAGCAGAGGCTCAGAGAGTGTTTGTGGAACCGGACACCGGGTGTGGATGACACAGAGACAGGAATCTCCAGGGAGGCCAGGGTTTCAGGTGACTTGCCTTCTGGCTGAGGAGAAAGAGGAGGCTCCGAGTCTTGGAGGCAGGTCCCGGCTTTTGTCCCACCTCCGCCATGGCTCCCTACCACCCGCAGCATCACACCCACCTTTCTCTGCTGTCTTTGCCCTTCCCTATCTGCTCCCAGCCCCTACCTTCCCAGCCCCTGTGCTGGTGCTTCCCCAGACATGAGCCTGAATTTTTTTTGTCTTTTTGCCTTTGCTGGAGCCACTCCCGTGGCATATGGAGCTTCCCAGGCTAGGGGTCTAATCAGAGCTATAGCTGCTGGCCTACGCCAGAGCCACAGAAACGCGGGATCCGAGCCGCATCTGTGACCTACACCACAGCTCACAGCAACACCGGATCCTTAACCCACTGAGCAAGGCCAGGGATAGAACCTGCAACCTCATGGTTCCTGGTCGGATTCGTTAACCACTAAGCCACGACGGGAGCTCCATGAGCCTGAATTTTTGACCCAGTTGAGGGCTGCAGTTTCCTTTGCATCTACTATGTGCTAGGCGCAGAGCCAGGCAGAAAGTAAACCTGATGACCCTGGGCAGGGGCCTTTGCCTGTCTAGGAAGTGGGTGGTGGCCGCTCAGGACACTAACCTCCCTGGGATTCCTCCAAGGGAGAGGGACAGCAGGTGCACGGAGGGCTCGGTGCTAAGCACAGGGTATGTGGGCGCCATTGTTCACCTTTCGCCAACCTTCTAGTGAGCATCTACCACGTGCCAGGCACTGTTCTAGGTGCTGGGTTACAGGCACACATTGGACGGACCGAAATCCTTGCCTCACAGAGCTGACCTTTTTTGGGGGGAGATAGTTGACAAACATGAACAGGTATAAGATATCAGGTGGAGATAATGCTAGAGAAAGAAAGAAAGGAGGGGAGGGGATGGACGTATGTGGGGCACTGGTTTCTGTAGGGCAGAGAGAAGGTGTTTTAGGAGGTGACAATGAAGTAGAGACTCAGTGAGGGAGCTGTGCTGAATCTGGGGGAAAAGCATTCCAGGCAGAGGGAACAGCATGGGCAAAGGCCCTGAGGCAGGAGTGTTTTGGGGAGTGTGGAGTGTGGCTGGAGCAGAGCGTGCAAGGGCAGAGAGGGAAAAGGGGTGGATCCTGCAGGCCTGTGGGCCACAGGGGGACTTTGGCTTTTATTCTGAGATGGGAGCCCTGGGAGCGTTGTGAGCAGAGGAGGGATGGGAGCTGACTTAGGTGGTACTAAGATCTGCTGGCTGTGTGTGGGGAACAGACTCGGGGAGGTGAGGGCAGGTGCTGGGAGGCAGTGAGGTGACTGCAGCAGTGTAATGTGATAGCCGCTTCCATTAGCTTGTTGGCCTTCAGATGAGCTGTCAGTGAAAAGTACACACCAAAGTGGTGATCATTTTGTGATGTGCAGAAGTGCTGAATCACTGGGCTGTGCACCTGGAACTAACAATGTTGCAGGTCCAGCCCCTCCAACCAAAAGAAGAGAAAGGACATGTCATCCGAGTACCCTAAGCAGTTCTGCAGTGAACACTCTTTTACATTGTTGTATTGATGCAAACATGAATTACTGATTACTTAAATGTATGATAAAATTTGGGGGAGAGGATGAGGAAGGAGAGGTGGAGGTATTAAATCTTCATCTTTTATAACACCTATAAATTTATTTTTATTTATTCATTTATTTAGCTGTGCCTGTGGCATGTGGAAGTTCCTGGGCCAGGGACGGAACTCGTGCCACAGCAGTGACCATGCTGGATCCTAACCCACTGAGCCTCCAGGGAACTCCTATATATATATATATATATATATCTTTTTTTTTTTTTTTTTTGGTCTTTTTGCCTTTTCTGGGGCTGCTCCCGCGGCATATGGAGGTTCCCAGGCTAGGGGTCTAATCGGACTGTAGCCACTGGCCTACACCACAGCCACGGCAACGCCGGATCCTTAACCCACTGAGCAAGGCCAGGGATCAAACCTGCAACCTCATGGTTCCTCATCGGATTCGTTAACTACTGCATCACAACGGAACTCCTCCTATACATTTAAAAATCATTTTTTCCTTGTCTTTCTATTGTATCTATAGGAGATGATAGATTCAACTATCCCGCTGTGATACTCATTTCACAATGCATGTACATTAAACCATCATACTGTACACCTTAAACTTACGACAGTGATGTATGTCAATGATTACTTTTCTTTCTTTTTACTTTTTTCTTTTTTTGATAGGCAAGAAATAGATTTCTTTCTTTCTTTCTTTATGTCTTTTTTTTAGAGCCGCACCCAAAGCATATGGAGGTTCCCAAGCTAGGGGTTCGAATTGGAGCTGTAGCCTATGCCACAGCCACTGCAACGCCAGATCTGAGCCGCATCTGCGACCTACACCACAGCTCATGGCAACGCTGGATCCTTAACTCACTGAGTAAGGCCAGGGATCGAACCCGTGTCTTCATGGACACTAGTCAGATTCATTTCCGCTGAGCCACGATGGGAATACCAAGAAATGGGTTTATTAAGATAGGATGCCTGTGAGAGATGCAGGTAGGCAACAAGGCTCTGCCTGTCAATAATTTCTTAAGAAAACTGAAACAAAAGAATCTGAAGGTGAATAGAAAAAACACACACGCCAAATACTGAAGAGTTACTGCAGACACATGCACACACACGGAATGCAAAATAGACCGCTTTTTATATTGAGTCCAGATTGTTTTTTTTTTTTTTTGGCTTTTGTCTTTTGTTGTTGTTGTTGTTGCTATTTCTTGGGCCGCTCCCGCAGCATATGGAGGTTCCCAGGCTAGGGGTTGAATCGGAGCTGTAGCCACCGGCCTACGCCAGAGCCACAGCAACGCAGGATCCGAGCCGCGTCTGCAACCTACACCACAGCCCACGGCAACGCCGGATCGTTAACCCACTGAGCAAGGGCAGGGACCGAACCTCATGGTTCCTAGTCGGATTCGTTAACCACTGCGCCACGATGGGAACTCCTGAGTCCAGATTGAAATGATAACATTTTGCCCATGCTAGATAGAATAAATTCAGTTCACCTGTTTTACTTTTCTCTGTGTGATACTAGAACATTTAAAAATGTATATGTGGGAGTGCCTGCTGTGGCACAACAGGACTGGTGGCGTCTCTGCAGTGCCAGGACACGGGCTTGATCCCTAGCTGGGCATGGTGGGTTAAAGGCTCCAGCATTGCCACAGCTGCGGCTTAGGTAGCAACTGTGGCTTGGATCTGATCCCTGGCCCAGGAACTCCATATGCTGCTTTGCAGCCAAAAAAGGGAGAAAAAAAAAGAATACTAAAGATTGAAAAAAAAAAAAGCATACATGGCTCACATCATATCTATAGGTTGGCCCTGGACCAGGGAGAAGGTGCAGGTGGCCCAGGAACTCCATATGCTGCTTTGCAGCCAAAAAAGGGAGAAAAAAAAAGAATACTAAAGATTGAAAAAAAAAAAAGCATACATGGCTCACATCATATCTATAGGTTGGCCCTGGACCAGGGAGGGTAGAAGTGCTCAGATCATTGATATATTTTATTAACGATACATTATTCATTTTGACCTTATTGGCTTTACCGGTTGCCTCAGCCAGCATCATCTGCCCTCCCCGCAGACCCATTTTGCCGACAAAGAAACTGAGGCTCAGGACCACAGCCTCAGGAGATTGGAGTGGGTAGGTCTTTATCTTCTTGGCACCACCAGCCAGCTGGGGACAAGGTTCTCTGACCTTGTTTTGCCAGCTCTCTTCCCCAACCCCGGCCCTCTTATCTCACCAGCTGCGTCATTAGTTCCCTGGGGAGGCAGAGGCCACCTGCGGCCTCCTCTTTCAGGCTCCTCGCTGAGACCCCGCCCACTACCCTCTTCATATTTGTTGGATGGATCCTGTGACCTGGGTGCTGCTTGCTTAGCTTGGCTGAAACAGGTTTCTGGACCCCCCTCTCCTCCCCGCTTATCACTCCGGGGCAAGGCTGAGGGTGCTATAATATTTGCTCAGGGATCTGACGCCAGGTGTGGCTTCCTGTTCCAGCCAGGCAAGGTCTGGGCTTGGTCCTGGGGAGGCTGGACTCGGAGAAAGGGCCCTATGTCCCCTTAGTTTCTCACCCTCAAAAGAAGCCCCAGGCTCCCACGTAGGAGGGGACGGCAGATTGGAGGGGTGAGCCTCGGACTTCGCACAGGCTGTTCCCTTTGCCTGGATAGTCCGACCTTTCCCTCACCCCATCCTCCTCATGCCTCATTCACCTGGGTTTTTCCAAGTCATTCAGTCATTTAACAAATATTTACTGAATGCTGACTATCTGCCGGGCTGTGTTGGGGATACAGGCAACATCCCTTTCCTTGCGGAACTAAATCCTATTGGAGGGAGATGAGCAATAATCAAAAAACTGATAGCATATTGTGTTGGGTGGTGATAAGCGCTATAAAAATATGAAATAGGGCAAGAGGACAGGGAGTGGCAGGGGTTGCTCTTTTGGTAGGGAGGTCAGGGAGGGCCTTTCCTAGGTGACATTTGAGCTGAGATCTGAAGGAGGCAACAGAGGGCGACTGTGACTAACTATGTGGGGAAAGAGTGTTTTGGGGTTGAAGTCTCAGCAAGTGCAAAGGCCCTGAGGCAGGATGGTCTCAGATGAGTGTGAGGATGGCGGCAAGGAGGTTGGTGTGGCTAGAGCTGAGGGAGGGGGACAGTGGGACAAGCCGGTTATAGAAGGAGCAGGGGAGGGGTTCCCTGGTGGCTCAGCAGCTTAAGGATCTGGCATTGTCACTGCTGTGGCATGGGTTCGATCCCTGGCCCGGGAACTTCTGTGTGCCTTGGGTATGGCCACAACAAAATTTTTTTTTTGGTCTTTTTTTAGGGCCACACCCACGGCATATGGAGGTTCCCAGGCTAGGGATCGATTTGGAACTGTGGCTGCCGGCCTACACCACAGCCACAGCAATGTCAGATCCAAGCTGAGTCTGGGACCTACACTGCAGCTCATAGCCATGCTGGATCCTTAACCCACTGAGTGAGGCCAGGGATCGAACCTTCATCCTCATGGATGCTAGTCAGATTCGTTTCCACAGAGCCACGAAGGGAACACCTGTGTGGAAATTTTTAAAAAATGGTTCAATATCTTGAAATGTTTGCCTCTCCAGTGGAACCGTTTCCTCACACGAATCTTCCATGGAGCCCCAGGCCTCCAGCAGATAAAAATACCTCTGTCTCTACTCAACCCCCTCCCCCGGGGATGGGAACAAGCCTGCACCCCCATCAAAGGTGTGGGGGGTGGTGAGGGAGCTTTTACAGCTCTCAAGGGCAGGCTACTCGCATCATCGGGACCCCCCCCCCCCCCGCCGCCCCCCGCCCCGGCGGACTGTTTTAGAGTGCAATGCCCTTTTGCATACAAAGGGGTTGAATTTGGGAGAAAAGGGTTTTCCCCATGAATCATAATCCGTCTTGGTCAAGCCCAGCCCGCTTCCTTCCCCGCGCAGCCACTTCCTCATTTGTAGAACGAGGAGCCACAGCCCTGAGAATCTAGAGGTGCCCCAGGGCCTCATGGGAAGGGGGTGTGGGGTGGGCAGCGACCCCTAGTGGGCAGAGCTTGGGTGGCGAGAACCAAGGAGCCCCACGGTCCCCGTCCCAGCCATGGACAATGGTCTCTTCCTAATTGGACCAAACCCTGAACCTAGTGCCTGAAATTCCCCCCTCAGCCACACTTCACACCTCCTTTGGATTAAGCGCCGCCCTGTCTGTGGTGTCCTCTGCTTAGACACACAGACCCTGAGACGTTAGTGGGTGAGTGAGTTACATCCCAGTCCTTCCTCCTTTTGGACTGAAATATGCAGAGGATAAAGCTTGCATGTTAGAAAGACGTTGGTTCCATTCCCAGTTTGACCCTTTACAGCCTGTGTGGCCTAAACCTTCTTAGCCTCCGTTTCCACATCAGTAAAATAGGGGTTGGATTTCCACTGTGGCTCAGCGGGTTAAGGATCAGACGTTGTCACTGCTGTGGCTCTGGTTCCAGCTGTGGTGTAGGTTCGAGCCCTGGCCTGGTAACTTCCACATGCTGAGGGTGTGGCCAAAAAAAAAAAAAAAAAAAAAGGCGGGGGGTAATCATAGGACGTACCTCACAAAAATGTCTTGAGGATAAAATAAGTAAAGCCCCTGAGAGTAGGGGCTGGTCTGGTTTATCTTCATGTCTCTGGTGCCCAGCTGAGTCATTTAGCAGAGCTTGGTGTAAAATAGTTGCTCAATAAACGTTTGTCAAGGAATGAATGGAGATGCTGGGCATAGGAAGGGAAGGATGTAGATAATGAGAATCCGTGTGTGTTCACGTATTCCACTCGCATTCCTGGAGCCCCTGCCCCAGGCCTGCTCCAGACAGGCAGAGCTATAACCCACTGGGTGACTGAGGCAGCCCTGGCTGTGCCTTACAGGGGCTCATGGTCCAGCAGGGAACTAAACCCACCTCCAGACAGTGATGACCCAGAGTGGGCAGGGTCAGGGTGGATATGGATATGAACTCAGAGAGGGGACCTGACCTAGCTTGGGAGGCAGAGAAGACTTCCTGCAGGATGAGGTGTCTGAGCTGAGACTGGAAATGAGCAGGGGCAGGGCAGGTAGTGTGGAGGGTTGTGGCTGCAGACATACTTCGGGCAGAGGGAAGAGACTCTGCAAAATTCTGCAAGAAGTTCAGTCTCTGGGATCATAGACCACAGGATAGGAGTGAAGGGAAGGGATCTGAGAGGTAAGGCTGAGAGGCTCATAGGAGCCAGGCTTCACAGGTAGTTAGTTGAAGGCCGTGGTGAGGAGACAGTTTTAGGGACACTGGGGAGCCGTGGATGGTTCTGAGCAGGGAAGGGCAGTGTGCTTTGGGCTTTAGAAACACCCCTTAGGTCGTCATGTGTGGGGAGCATGGGGGAGGACAGGAGACCAGGTAAGAGGCTGGGGAGGTGAGGGGAGAAACAGCAGCCTGGCTCAGGGCTGGGCTGTAGAGAGGAGGGAAGGCCCAGCTCAGGAGACAAGGGGTCAGGATCTGGTGCCTGCCCCATTAATATCAAGAGAGGGAGGCGCCCATGTTTCGGGACGTGGGCAGCCGTGCTCTCTGGGCACCCGGAAGGCTAAAAGAAGGGACAGAGGCTGCTGGCTGGTGGATGTGGGGGCACCACGCAGCGGTCGCTTGTCCGTGGGTCTGCGTGGCCCTCTGCTGCCCCCTACTGGCTCCACATTGACTCGCACCCTGTCTGCAAGTCTGACAACCAGGAATCCCAACCCCAATCCCAACCCCAGTCCCAACGAGGGACAAAGGAGGAGATTTCTTGGGCTGGGTGACCACGCTGCATGATGCACTTACCTTCACTGTCCTCAATCCCACACTCCTGACCCAGGTCTCCAGCTGTCTTCTCCTGCTAACACACTGAACTGAACTCAAGCCTGTCCTCCCAGACCTTCCCTTTTCTTTCTGTCTTTCTGTCTTGCTCCCTCTTTCTTTCAACAGTTGTTGAGATATCATTCACATACCATACAATTCACCCATTTATAGTGCACAGCTCAACATTTTATTATGTTCGTAGGATTGTGCAACCATCATGATCACCAATGTTAGAACATTCCCATCACCCCCAAAAGAAAGCCTGTCCCTGTTAGCAGTCATCACTACCCACACCATCTCCCTCTCAGCCCCTGGCAAACACTGATCTGCTTTCTGTCTTTTTGAATTTGCCTATTCTGGGACATTTCATATGAGTGGAATCATATAATGTGTAGTCTTTTGTGTCTGGCTTCTTTCACTAAGCCTCATGTTCACAAGGTTCATCCATGCTGTAGCTGGATCAGATTTCATTCCTTTCTGTGGTTGAATACTATTTCGTGGTGTGGGTAGATCATTCATCTGCTGAAGGACATTTGGGTTGTCTTCACTTTTTGGCTATTATAGATAATGCTTCTATGAACATTTGTGAACTAGTTTTTGGGTGGACTGTGTCTTCATTTCTCGCAAATCTGGCACTTTGGCAGCTTGAATGGCACCACTGCCCCCACCCTCCATCGGCAAACCAGGCTCCTGGGGGCATCCCTCACTTCATGACTCCAGCTTCCTCAGCACCTGCTTCATTCTCCCCCATAGCATCATTTTCCCTCAGGATCTCACATTTGATGCTGTTCATTGTCAGCTCACTGAGGGCAGGGATCTCTGTGTGCTTTGTTCACAGATGTATTCAGAGCCTGGAACAGTTGCACACAGCAGGTGATCAATAAATGTTTATTGAATCGATGAATGAACAAAGGATTGATAATGCCCTTCTTCCTCATCCCCCACATCCAATCCAGGACAGTATTCTATCAATGTTTCATTCTAAATATCTTTGGGCTCTGAGCACTTCTCCCCCAACCACCTGTACTAACCCAGCATTTGTGAATGAATGAATGAATCATTGAATGAATAGATGGGGGAGGGCAGGCCCACCTGGGAATCTCTCTTGGGAAAGCACAGTGGTTGGGAGTGTGGGCTCTGGTGTGAATCTTGATGGGGTATTGACTGGGCTGTTGACACATATTTTGGTTCTCCCTATTCTGGGTATGTGGTTGGATTGCACCTGCCCAGCCCTCTTGACATGAGCTTGTGTCTTGTGACTTGCTTTGGCCAATGAAATGTGAGTAGGAGGGTCTCTTCCCAGTGGAAACCTTTAATGGGCTATGCATGCTTTGCCTGGTGCCCTCCTTTCCCCTGTGTAGTGACAGGTCCTGTCAGCCTGGTTCCTGAATAATGGCACGTGAAGCAGAGCTCTCCTGACCCTTGTCATGACTGCCTACCTGAGATGAACAGGTAGCATGAGCAAGAATGAGCCTTTTGATGCTCTAAGCCATGGAGAGTATGGGGCTGCTTGTTACTACAGCATAACTCAGCTCATCCTGACTGCCACATTGGCCTTTCCTTTTTTTTTTTTTAATTTTAATTTTTATTTATTTAATTTTTATTTTTTCTCAATGAATTTTATTATATTTATAATTGTACAACAATCATCACAACCAAATTTTATAGCATTTCCATCCCAAATGCATCCTCAATGCATCTCCCCACCCCCCAACCTGTCTCCTTTGGTAACCATACGCTTTCCAAAGTCTGTAAGTCAGTATCTGTTTTGCAAAGAAGTTTGTTGTGTCCTTTTTTTAGATTCCACATGTAAGTGATAGCATATGACATTGGTGTCTCACCGTCTGACTGACTTCACTTAGCATGGTAATTTCTAGATCCATCCATGTTGCTGCAAATGCTGTTATTTCTTTCCTTTTAATGGCTGAGTAATATTCCATTGTGTATACCACGTCTTCTTTATCCACTCCTCTGTCGATGGACATTTGAGTTGTTTCCATGTCTTGGCTATTGTATAGAGTGCTGCAATGAACCTTGGAGTACATGTGTCTTTTCTAGTCATGGTTTTCTCTGGGTAGATGCCCAGGAGTGGGATTGCCAGATCAAACAGTAATTCTATTTTTAGTTTTCTGAGAAACACACTGGCCTTTCCTTATCCTTGATGTGTGAGGCAGTCACTTCACCACTCTGAGTTTTGATTTCTCTATCTGCAAAATGGAAATATAATAGTCCCAGCCTCCTGAGGCTACTCTGAGCATTTAAGAAATTCAGACATGCAGAGGCATAAAGTCCAGGCTTCCTTCCCTGCTGCTATTGTTATTATCATTATATTTAAATCTGGTTTTGTCGTGGTGAAGGAAGAAGGAATGGTACCCCATTCCTTAGGGCTGTAGTAGGAGTCTATATGAGTTGTCTAGGGTGGCTATGACAAAATGCCACAGACCTGGTAGCTTAAACAACAGTTATTTTCCTACAGTGCTGGAGACTGAAAGTCCAAGATCAAGGTGTCAGCAGGCTTGGTTTCTCCTGAGGCCTCTCTCCTTGGCTGGCAGGTGGCTGCCTCCTTGTTATGACTTCACATGGTTCTTTTCTTCATGCATATGCGTCCCTCATATCTCCTCCTCTTCATGTAAGGACACTGGTCCTATTGGAATAGGGCCCCTTCCTAGGACCTCGTTTAACCCTAATTATCTCTTTAAAGGCTCTCCCTCCAAATAAGTCGCACTGGGGGTTAGAGCTCCACTTGAATTTTGGGGGACACAATTCATTGCATTACAAAGCTAATACCCAGTGAGCTAGAATGCACGCAGCCAGGCTCAGAGAACTGACCCTTGGAAATACTGCCATCTTGGATGGGGGGCTGTGTTAATTAGGATTTACAGGGAGATAGGTGTAACAAAATCTCTAAGTAATGGTGGCTTAAAAAAAGAGAGAAGAGCATTCCTCTCTCAGGTAACCTTCTAATCTGGCTGGTAGCTCTGTCCACATCACTGTCCTGGCCTAGGTTCTTTCTAACCTGGCTCTGAGCTGCCCTTGTCTGTGTGATCCCAGATTCCCACCACATCTTTTCTGCAGCCAAAGAGAAGATGAACCAAGAAAAAGGGAGATGTTTTCTCTTTACGGGCATGACCTGAGGAGTGTGTATTTCACTTCCATTCACATCCATTGGCCTGAAATTAATCACATGGCCACACCTAGCTGCAAGGGAAGCTGGGAAATATAGTTTTTTATGCTCAGCAGCCGTATGCTTGGTTAAGAATGCTATTCCTGGAGAAGAGAACAGATATTGGAGGTTGTTTTTTTTTTCTTATAGTGATTTTTATTTTTTCCATTTTAGCTGATTAACAGTGTTCTGTCAATTTTCTGCTGCACAGCAAGGTGACCCAGTCACACATACATTCTTTTTTCTCACATTATCATGCTCCATCACAAGTGACCAGACACAGTTGCCAGTCTTAGAGTTTAATAAGCTGTTGCTGGTATGAATGAGAGGAAGGCAAGTGTGTGGGTTCTCCTCATCCAGGGTTGGGATGAAGAGTCTCCCCCTAGCCCACACTCGGAAACTCAGCAGGGCCTTGTGGGGCTCCTGGGCACGAAAGCCTTTCTGTGTCCCCCAGCTCGTATTTGTAGGAAATAGGCCTCATTTAGCCTCCATGACCTTCCTGAGTTCCAAAGGGCAGGTTCTAACAGTTGCCAATCAGAGAAGAAAGGGGGTGCAGAGACAAGGGAGGAGTAGTCAAGAAACAATAGTGCAGGAGTGCCCGTTGTGGCACAGCGGAAATGAATCTGACTAGGAACCAAGAGGTTGCGGGTTCAATCCCTGGCCTTGCTCAGTGGGTTAAAGGATCCGGCATTACTATGAGTTGTGGTGTAGGTCGCAGACTGGCTTGGATCCCACGTGGCTGTGGCTGTGGTATAGGCCAGCAGCTGTAGCTCCAATTGGACCCCTGGCCTGGGAACCTCCATATGCTGCAGGTGCAGCATATGGGGCAGGGTCCTGGTTCCCCATCATGGGAGACACATCATAACATCTTTGAATTCTTCTGCAGAACCAAAACTCCTAACACATGGAAGCTGTTCATGACTTGATGAAGCCCCTTTTCGTTCCAGGACCCCCAGAACCCGTCCCGGGGCCACTACACACCAGCTTTGAAGAAGAATGCAAGCTTGCGTCTCCCCTGATCTGCATCTGTGGCCCTATTTTCCATTCTCAAAACCATAAAACCACCTCCTCTTCTCTCCCAAGGGAGGGCACAGTCTCTAGGGCATTAGCCAACTGTGACCTCCTTTGCCTGGCTCAGCAAAAAAAATGGACTCATTTCTCCATCCCAAACTCGGCCTCTGTGTTTCTATTCAGCACTGGTGGACAGAGGCAAGTTTTGGCAACAGCCTAGCAGCCATTGCCCGGGTGAGCCCTGCCCGCCTGCTGACCTGCTTGACCTCGTCAGCATGCAGGAGATCAGAGGTCCAGGCACTGGGTGTCCTGAGAGGTCTGGAGCTGGAGAAGTCTCTCAAAGGGAGTATTTGCATACTGAGTCAGCAGCGGAACGGGCAACTTCCCTTCCTGAGAATTCTTCCTCATCCTCTGTATTAATTTCCCATGGCCACTATAACAAATTGGCATCAGCGTCGTGCCTTAAAACAGCAAGGATTTATTCCCTTACCATTGGGAATGCCGCAAGTCCAACACGGGCCTAGATCAAGGCATCAGCAGGGCTGTTGCCTTCTGGAACTTCCAGGGGAGGATCTGTTTTTCTTGCCTTTTCCAACTTCTAGAGGCTTCTGCTGGGGGCTCCTTTCCAGTTTCAAAACCAGCAAGGGACCCTGGAGTCTTTCCCATTCTGACGCTGTGCTGCCTTTGGCTTTTGGCCCCTTCTTCCATCTTCAAAACAAGTCACTCCAATCTCTGCTTCCCTCGTCATCGCAGCTTCTCTGATTCTTGCTCCTTCTGTCTCTCTCTCTTTTCAGAGCCGCACCTGCAGCATATGGCAGTTCCCAGGCTAGGGGCCAAATCAGAGCTGCAGCTTCAGGCCTACAGTGCAGCCACGGCAATGCTGGGTCCAAGCCACTTCTGTGACCTACGCCACAGCTTGTGGCAATGCCGGATCCTTAACCCACGGAGCGAGGCCGGAGATGGAACCCACATCCTCCTGGATAAGATATCAGGTTCTTAACCCACTGAGCCACCACGGGAACTCCCCTGTGTCCCTCTTATCTTTCTTATGACATTTAGGTAACCCTTGGGAACCACCAAGGTAACCCAGGGGAATGTCCCCCTCTTGGCATCCTTAACTCAATCACATCTGCAAAGTCCCTTTTGCCACATAAGGTACCGTTCCCAGGGGATTAGGACATAGAGAACTTGGAGGGGCCCTTATTCCGCCTCCTACGCCGTCTATTGTTCAGCTCCCAGAGCAAAAGCCAGTCTTTGCGGGGCCTTCCACGCCGGGCACCATCTGCCCCACCATCTCCCAGGCTTCACCTCCACCCTCTGCCCCTTCCTTGCTCTGCTCCCTCCACACCCCACCGGCCAGCTTGTTGCTCCTTGAACACACCAGGCAGACTCTGCCTCAGGGCCTTTGCCCTTGCTGTTCCCCCCGCCTGGAATGCTCTCCCTCTGGAAGCCTCGGAGCTCCCTCCTTCCCCTCCTTCAGGGCTTTGTTCAATGTTCCCTTCTCAGCGAGGCCCTCCCCGAGCTCTTTATTTAAAACTTCAATCTCTTAACACTCCCACCTCCCTTCTCTTTCTCTTTTGTTTCCTATTTTAGAGCCGCATCCGTGGCACATGGAGGTTCCCAGGTGAGGGGTCCACTTGGAGCTGTAGATGCCGGCCTACACCACAGCCACAGCAACGCCAGATTTGAGCCACATCTGCAACCTACACCACAGCTCATGGCAACACCAGATTCTGAACCCACTGAGTGAGGCCAGGGATCGAACCAATGTCCTCATGGATACTAGTCAGATTCTTAACCCGTGGAGCCACAAAGGGAACTCCCCACTCCTCTCTAGATTTCCCTCTCAACACACGACACACCACCTATGTTAGTTATTTATTTTGTTTCCTGACTGTTGCCAGAGAGCAGGAAGCTTTGTTTTATTTCGGGCCCTGCCAGAGCTGCAGGATCCAGAACCATGGGGGGCACACAGCTTGTTTATTGCTGAGCGCGTGAATAAATTATCGCACCCACCACTTTTAGGACAGGGTTGGGTTGGGGGTAGAGAAGGAAGGGGCTGCCCTGAGGGCCTTAGTTTGGGGGCAAATGGGGCAGAAGTTGGCCACAGGCTCTGAGACTGAGTTTTGAGAGGGGCGGGATCAGCCTGGGCAGGGAAGGGGCCCGGTGGCCGTGGTAACAGGCCAGGACTGTCATCTGGGGCCCTGGGCCCGTGAGGCCATGCCTTGCTGTCATGTGCCTTGTCCTCCAGGGCATGCGTGGCAGAGGCTGCCTTGTCCCCAGGGAAGGGGCTTCGAGGGCAATGAGCAGAGCCGGGTGGGGCCTTGTGGGCTGAGAGCAGGGAGCCCAGCCCAGCAGGTGCTTGTGAGGTCTGGCTGGAGGTAGGTCTGCAATCACCCTCTCCCCCGCCCCCGCCAAATACCCGGATGGGGGACTTTGCGGTGGGAAAGAGGCAGGAGTCTGCCGTTCCAGGGCATGCGGCCCAGGCCAGGTTGCTGGAGGACGAGACTTAAGGGCAGCTGTATGCTCAGAGGGTGAGCGAGCCCCAAACACAAGCGCCAAGCCCAATGCCCTGTGGAGTCTTTGGTTGGGTCCTCTCGTCAGCCCACAGCCCCGACGGCCTGGTCCTGCTGGGTCTCTGGTGTGGCTTCTCTGCAGGTGCATGGTCCCCGGGGAGGGCTGAGGTTTCCCCCTGCCCTGACTGGTCTGGCCTGGGACCCCTTCAGGGGGCTGGCACCAGCTGGCAGTAAGGGGCAGGGTCCGGATTCAGCAGGTCCTGGGGGAGGGGGAGAGAAAAGAGAGTGGTTGTTTTTGGGGGGTGAGAGCCAGGGGGAGACAGGGCAGCCAGGCAGAGTGAGAGTCATGGAGCGAGACACACACACACACACACACACACACACACACGGGGCAGGGGGTTCAGGACCGAGATGGAAAGAGAGAGACACACAGAGACACAGAGATACCAGGGGAGGACACGGGGAGACAGAGATGAAGAGACAAGAGAGACAGAGACATAGAAAAGGAGGGACAGGGGGTTCCTGTTGTGGTTCAGTGGGTTACAAAACCGACTAACATCCATGAGGACGTGGGTTTGATCCCTGGCCTCGCTGAGGCACAGGTCAGCAGCTGCAGCTCTGATTCGACCCCTGGCCTGGGAACCTCCATATGCTGCAGGTGTGGCCTTAAAAAAAAAAAAAAAAAAGACAAAAAACAAAAACACACAAAAGAAAAGGAGGGCCAATGAGAGATACAGAAACGAAGTTATGCGAAGAGCACAGAAAAGGAGATAAAAGACAAGCACACACAGAGAGCTGGGGGCAGGGCTGGGGAGACCCTGAGATGGGTAGAGAGGAGCCCAGAGAGTCCAAGCAGGGCACACGGGGACACGGTGACGGAGGCAGAGACCCAGCGAAAGACAGGAGGGGGATGAAGGGGGGCCGAGATCCAGGCCCGGGAATGGCTCCTGCAGGGGGTGGGGGTGGGGTCCCACTCGGAACCTGACCCGCTGTGTGACCTTGGGCAAGGCCCTTTCCCTCTCTGGGCTCCATTTCGTCCGTGCGAATTCACTGCTTTGGAATCCCTTCGACGAGGGAGGGGACTGGAACCCCCAGTGGGGCAAGGACTTGCCCATGGTCTCTCAGCGAGGCTGCGATGCGCTTCCGGGGGGCCGGCGACCCCGAGAGCTGGGGGCGGGCTCGGAAAGGACAGCCCCGCCCACCGAGCCGTGGCTGACTCCTCCCCCCGTCCCAGCTGCACACCTGGTAGGGCTGGTTCTCCGGCTCCGGCGCAGGGGGCGGGGGCGGGGGCAGGGGCGGCGGCTGCAAGGCAGGAACACAGGTGAGTCTGGCCCCGCCCCCGCCCCAACGCCCACCCCGCCTTGGCTCTTCAGTGTAGGGACCGACCCCCACTCCTCCCCTGAGTGTGGGGCCTCCGGGGGATGGGCTTAACCTCCCGCGCCCGTTGTGCTCGGCGGAGAAACTGGCGTCAGGGCGGCGCTGCCAGTGCGTGACGATCACCCGCTAAGGTTCCGCCTCCCCGTCAGCACCTGTGGTTCTAAGCGTGTCGTCTTAGCTTTTAAGCCTCTCTCTCTTTGGGCCACCCCCGTGGCACGCAGACTTTCTGGGACCAGGGATGGAACCCGTGCCACAGCAGTGACAACGTGGAACTCTTAACTGCTAGCCCACCAGGGAACTCTCTCCCTCTTTTTTTAAAAATTGAAGTGTAGTTTGTTTCCTGTGTACAGCAAAGTGATTCAGTTGTTCGTATATAACCGTGTATATATAGCCTTTTTCAGGTTCTTTTCCTTTACAGATTATTTTAAAATATTGCGGATAGTTCCCTGTGCTATGCAGGAGACCCTCGCTGAATACGTTATTTCTAGTCGTGTGTATCTGTTAGTCCTAGATTCCTGATTCATCCCCTCCGCCTCCCTCCCCCTTTGGTAACCATAGGTCTGTTTTCCATGTGAGTCTATTTCTGTTTTGTAAATAAGTTCATTTGTATCATTTCTCAGAGTGCACATGTAAGTCTCTCTTCTTATTTGATTATTCTTGTCCCCCCTTCCCACCTGATTATAAAGGGAATATTTACTCAGTGTAGAAAATACAGATTCTTACAAGAGGAAAACAAAGCCCGCCCATCAGCTTCCACACCCAGAGACCAATGCTCTTTATGTTGTGCTGTTTCCTTCCAGTCTCTTTTGCTTACGACTTTTCTATCTTTTTCTTTTTTTGTCTTTTTAGGGCCGCAGGTATGACATACGGAGGTTTCCAGGCTAGGGGTTGAATCCGAGCTACAGCTGCCGGCCTACACCACAGCCACAGCAACGCAGGATCCATCTGAGCCGCGTCTGAGGATCTACACCACAGCTCATGGCAACACTGGATCCTTAACCCACTGAGTGAGGCCAGGGATCGAACCAGAATCCTCATGGATACTAGTTGGGTTTATTTCTGCTGAGCCATGACGGGAACTCCTTGTTTATGATTTTCAACGTGGGGAGCAGCCTAGAGAGAGAACGGCAGTTCCCAAACTATGTGACAAGGCACCCTGGGGCACCACAGTCGACTTGGAGGGGAGGCGTGAGGTCAGAAGGGGAATGAGGAGAGAGGGGGCAGGAGCTTACCGCCATGGCGTTCATGGACCCCGTGTCACTGAGAGGGGACACCAGGAGGACCGGAGACGGCATCACTTCATAGATGTTGTTGTCGCCTGAAGCAGAACACGAGGGGAGGAATCGGCTGACGGGCCCACAGGCCTGCTTTAGCTGCTGCTGACATTTGTTTGTTCATTCAACTAACATTAGTGTTACGCTCTCTTCTGGCCCAGCCTATGCTGGGGACACAGTGGTGACGGAGGCAGCACTGGCCCTGCCCTCCTCGGGCACACAGTCAAGTGGGGCAGACAAACCTGTCCCCAGACAGAACTAACCCAGAGCAGGCAGGGCTGGAGTAGGGGAGTCAGGGAGGGCTTCCTGGAGGAGGGGCTGTCTGACCTTTGAGAGAGAGGTGAGAGGCTCTGCAAAGGCAGGAGAGCGGTGTGCAGAGGCCTGGTGGTGTGAGAGCTGGGCCTGTTGGAGGAACTGTTTCGTCCGTCTGGATTTTATATACGTATATACATTTCGTTGTCTCATTTTGTTTGGAGGATGGAAATGGTCCATGTGAGAGATGAAGCCAAGGAAGAGAGTGGGGACCCATTGATGAAGGGCCTCGAGAGCCATATCAAGGAGCCTGAACTTTGTCTTAAGGGTACTGGGGAGCCAAAGATGGTTTTTGAGCAGAGGAGCAACAGGGTTAGAGTTTTAGAAGGACCCTGCCCAGGAATGCGGTGGAGGTGAGCCGGGAGGCTGGGAGCTGGGTGTGTGGGGATCTGGGAGGTGGAGCTTGGGTTGGGTGGTGACCGCTGGCGGGTAGGACCACCGGTGTGGCCCAGTGAGTGTGATGGTGCCCAGGGACGGGAGTGCCAGACCCTGAGAAGAGGAGAAGCAGCTTTGGGCGAGTGCTGCTGCACTCAGAATCTGAGGGCTGGGAGTTCCCATTGTGGCTCAGCAGTTGACAAACCGACTTGGAGTTCCCGTCGTGGCTCAGTGGTTAACGAATCCGACGAGGAACCATGAGGTTTCGGGTTCGGTCCCTGGCCTTGCTCAGTGGGTTAAGGATCCAGCGTTGCCATGAGCTGTGATGTAGGTTGCAGACGCAGCTCGGATCCTGCGTTGTTGTGGCTCTGGAGTAGGCCGGCAGCTACAGCTCCAATTAGACCCCAGCCTGGGAATCTCCATATGCTGCGGGAACGGCCCAAGAAATGGCAAAAAGACAAAAAACAAATCCCACTAGCATCCATGACAACTCAGGTTCGATCCCTGGCCTCGCTCAGTGGATTAAGCATCCAGCGTTGCTATGGCTGTGGTGTAGGCCAGTGGCTACAGCTCCGATTTCACCCCTGGCCTGGGAACCTCCATGTGCCACAGGTGCGGCCCTAAAAGACCAAAGGGGGAAAAAAAAAGACTCTGAGGGCTGAGTCTGGGGAGGCCCAGTGAGGTCTGGGTGGGGCAGGTGCTTGGGGGCCCCCAAGTTGGGGACTGCAGTGGGGTTTTTGGCTTGGAGGGAGAAGAGGAGAGAGCCATGCGGAGGGCTGGGGAGCAAGACCGAGGCCTCTGGCTTACCGGCATGATGATGGGGGCCCAGCTCTGGTTTCTCCGAGGCCATCATCCTGGGGGCATAGGGAGGGAGGGAACATGTGAGGACAGGAAGATGCTCAGGTGGGTGGAGAGAGACTCAGGGAAGCTGGAAAGCCCCTCAGGCGCACAGAGATGGTCCCTGCTTCAGAAAGAGCCAGCACAAGAGCTGCCCTCATCCCAGCCTCTTCTCCCATTGTCTCCAGCCACACAGCTCTTCCTCAATTTCCCTGCTGCCGCCTTCCTCCAACGAGCCGTGCTTCCCTAATGCCAGCGTTTACACAGACCACCGAGACATTCTGCTGCTTCATCCTGTTTCAATGATTTCCTTCATATTTGGCTTTAAACTGGCTCATTTGAATACCCCTATTTAAAAAGTACACTGGGGGAGTTCCCTGATGGCTCAGCAGGTTAAGGATCCAACGTTGCCACTGCTGTGGCCCAGGTTCCATCCCTGGTCAGGGAACTTCCACATGCTGAGGGCATGGCCAAAAAAAAAAAAAAAAAAAAAAAAAAAAAAAGACATCATTACTGTAAATTCGTTAATTTGTTAAGCAATCATTGACAAAATATGGCCCATGGGCTGGGCACTGTGGACGGCCCTGGAGACACAGGACTGACAAAGACCCCTGGCCTCCTGGAGTGGACACTCTAGTGGGGAGAGAGAGAGAATTCAAATACACAATAGCCAGGGATAGGTCAGGGAGTTAACAGTGTGATGAAAGGAAATGAAAACAGAAAGGGCCAGAGGGTGGGTGTGTGGGTGCAGTTTTAGGTGGGATGGTGGGGGAGCCTCCCTGAGAAGGTAGCATTTGAGCAAAGGCTTGAAGTAGCCAAGGGGATCAGCTATGCAGAAACGGGAAGGGAGTTCTAGGCTGAGGGAGCAGTCTGTGCAAAGGTCCTGAGGCAAGAACAGGAACCAGCAAGGAGAGGGCCATGGTTGGGGCAGAGCGTGAGGAGATGACATCAGGGTAGTGGGGTAGGGAGGCAGCAGATTGGGCTGGGCCATGGTCTGGATTTTGGCCTTGACCCTATGTCCTGAGCTGACTGATTTTAACATGACTCTCTGGCTGCTAAATGGGAAACAGACTATGGGGGCAGGAATGGAAGCCAAGAGACCCCTCAGAAATTTTTACATTGTGTGGAGTTCTCGTCATGGCTCAGTGGAAACGAATCTGACTAGCATCCGTGAGGACGCAGGTTCGATCCCTGGCCTTGCTCAGTGGGTTAAGGATCCAGGGTTGCTCTGAGCTATGGTGTAGATCGCAGATGTGGCTGGGATCTGGCACAGCTCCGATTTGACCCCTAACCTGGGATCCAACATATACCTTGGGTGTAGCCCTAAAAAGACAAAAAAAAAAAAAAAAAGCGAAAAGAAGTTTTTACATTGTGAATGAAAAGAAAACTTCATATGGCTGAACCTAAGTAGAACGTGGGAAAATTTAGGAAAATCAAGCCATGGTTTAGATGTGTAGCTCACTGGTGTGGCTGGTTTTCTCTTTATAAAAGCGAGCGAGCATTTGGAAAGATGTTAAAGGCTGACTAGAACCTGATTGAGATGTTCACTGGCCACTAGCAGAATCATGCAAAAAGAGTAGAAGGAGGAATTCTTTTCACTTTTAAAAATAACCATAACTTTAGGGAATTCTTGTCATGGCACAGCGGAAACAAATCCGACTAGGAACCATGAGGTTTCGGGTTCGATCCCTGGCCTTGCTCAGTGGGTTAAGGATCCGGCGTTGCTATGAGCTGTGGTATAGGTCACAGACTGGGATCTGGTGTTGCTGTGGCTGTGTCGTAGGCTGGCAGCTGTAGCTGTGATTCGACCCCGAGCCTGGGAACCTCCCTATGCTGCGGGTGCGGCCCTAAGAAGACCAAAAAAAAAAAAAAAAAAAAAAAAAAAAAAATCGTAACTTTAAAAACACCATAAAAAGGTAAAAAGTTTTTAAATTAGAAATATTTCAAACTTATCAAGAATCCCTGGCTATTGGAAAGAAAGCTGGTCAGAGGGTCAGGTCTTGTGGGGTCTAGTTTTGGTTTTGGAGCTCATGAGGCATTCAGGTAGGGTTTCTATGCTGGGAACTTCTCGCCCTTGAGAGGCCAGTTCTATGCTATTTGGCAAATGATTCCTAGTCTCTCAGCCTTGGTTTGTTCTAGAGACTGGAAAACTATGGCCAGTGAGCCAAATAAATCTGTCCTATCGCTTCTTTTGTGTGTGTGTGGTGGGGGGCGGGGGGGGGGCACCTGCGGCCTATGAAAGTTCCTGGACCAGAGATGGAATCCAAGCTGCAGCTGTGACCTACTGGGTGCTTAACTCACTGCGATAGGCCAGGGATCAAACCTGCACTACCAGAGACAATGCTGGATCCTTAACCCCCTGTGCCACAGTAGGAACTCCCCCATCACCTCTTTTTGAATCACTTTAGAGCCAAGAAGGATATCTAGCAGGAGTGGCTATGTGCCTCCACTACCTTTGTTATGACTGTGGCAGACATTGTTAATCAATCACAGCATCCTTTCTCACTGAACTTAGATACAACCCCCGCCTCCTTCTCCACCAAGCTCTTTAATGCCTAGAACATAGCAAGCCCTCAACAAATAAGTGTCAATGGATTTACTGATTGGCATTGGGCTGGGGTGTGAAAACTATTTGCTAGCCCTAAACTAGAAGGTATTCAGAGAAAGACAAATAGAATCATGAAGGTCAAGAAACTATAACACATAAGAAAGAGTTGAAGGAAGAGACAGATTGCTGGGGATTATTGAGCAAAATTAGACATCTTCTCTGCCAACCAGCTCAGAACCAAGGTCAGGAGAGGACGTTCTGAAGAGGCTGATCTGATGAGGAGGGAATTTTTTTTTTTTTTAGGGCTGCACCCGTGTCATATGGAGGTTCCCAGGCTAGGGGTCAAATCAGAGCTACAGCTACTGGCCTATGCCACAGCCACAGCCACAGCCACGCCGCCAGATCCGAGCCTCGTCTGTGACCTGCACCACAGTTCACAGTGATACCAGATCCTTAACCCACTGAGGGAGGCCAGGGATCGAACCTGCGTCCTCATGGATGCTAGTAAGATTCGTTAACCACTGAGCCACATTGGGAACTCCTTTTTTTGCCTTAAGGCCGCATCTGAGGCATATGGAGATTCCCAGGCTAGGGGTCAAATCAGAGCTGTAGCCTCTGGCCACACTGTAGCCACAGCAACTTGGGATCTGAGCTGCATCTGTGACTTACACCACAGCTCACGGCTGTGCCAGATCCTTAACCCACTGAGACCAGGGACCGAAACTGCATTTTTTTTTTTTTTTTTTGTCTTTTTGTCTTTTGTTGTTGTTGTTGCTATTTCTTGGGCCGCTCCCGCGGCATATGGAGGCTCCCAGGCTAGGGGTTGAATCGGAGCTGTAGCCACCGGCCTACGCCAGAGCCACAGCAACGCGGGATCCGAGCCGCATCTGCAACCTACACCACAGCTCACGGCAACGCCGGATCGTCAACCCACTGAGCAAGGGCAGGGACCGAACCCGCAACCTCATGGTTCCTAGTCGGATTCGTTAACCACTGCGCCACGACGGGAACTCCTGAAACTGCATCTTCACGGATAATAGTCAGATTCATTTCCACTGAGCCATGATGGGAAACCCCCCCCCACCCTGCTTTTTTGGAACTTTTGATGAATAGATTCTCCCCTGGGGAAACAGCACCCCCACTACCACCACCCCACATAGAAGTAAGCAGAATCTGATGCCTTCGCCTGCCCATTATCCACTCCAATTTTTCGGCAATTGCGTCTGGTTATCCTTTGGGGAACTTCTCCCCACTCTCAATCCATTTGGTCACTATCTCTGGCTCCAAGGCTACACAGATTGCCCAAGTTTGGCCAATCAGAACATTCTAACACGTGGTCGTGGTGATTGGTTCATGTAAAAACATGTGATTTAAGTTAAGCCAGTGATCGGCAGCCCTGGGGCTTTTGTTGGAACTATCAGGCGCAAAGTACCATTTTTTCCTCTGGGTGGTGAGCTCCTGGGATGTAATCCTGGAGCCACTGGGAGCGATCTTGTCACACCTCAGGGGAGAGGCTGCCTGGGAATGAAGCTGCCATAGAGAAATACAGATTTGAGAGACCTTCAGAGGAGTTTCTTGACAAAAATTGGTCCCCTGGATCCAGGCATACCTGAAGCTCGTGTTGTATAGGACAAAAACATTTCTTATTTTTTGACAAACCAGTTTCAAGGTAGGGTTCCTGTCCCTTGCCATGCAGAATTCTGTCTAATGCAAGATAGGGGATCCTCTCCACATTGGGTGTTCCAAGGTTTGATGAGATTGTGTATAAGTTGGATGACGTGACATGTGGAAGAAGAATCCCTGGGACCCAAGGAGGGTGTGTGGAGACGGAAGGGAAGGAGAGAAAGGCCTGGGGCTCCTATACCTGTGGCTCTGGGCCCTCCAGCCTCTTGTCACCAGGAGGTAGGCAATGCTGCCGACGAAGACAGAGCCGGTGGCAAGGGACCCAATGATGATGGCAGCCACGATCCCAGCACTCATGGGCAGGTTTGTAATGGACAGCTCCTTCGGCTTTTCTGAGGGTGTGAGAGAGAGAGGATTGTGTTGTGATGTTTCCCCCCCACACCCGCCCGCCATGCATTCGTGACTATCCACGGAGCACTAATGTGCGACTTCATCTTCCCAGCCCCAGGCTCCCTCCTGCCTTTCTTTTTTTTTTTTCTTTTTGACTTTTTGCCATTTCTTGGGCCGCTGCCACAGCATATGGAGGTTCCCAGGCTAGGAGTCGAATTGGAGCTGTAGCCGCCGGCCTATACCACAGCCACAGCAATGCAGGATCTGAGCTGAGCCTGCAACCTACACCACAGCTCACGGCAACGCCAGATCCTTAACCCACTGAGCAAGGCCAGGGACCAAACCCACAACCTCATGGGTCATTTTTCTATTCATTATTCTATCTGTTCAGGAGTTCTCCCATGGCACAGTGGGTTAAGGATCCGGCATTGCCACTGCTGGTCTGGGAACTTCCATATGCTGGCACTGCCACTGCTGTGGCACAACTGTGGCACGGGTTTAGTCCCTGGCCTCGGAACTTCCATATGCCTCGAGAGCGTGCCAAAAAAGAAAAGAAAAGAAAAAGTCCGAAACCCATTTGGAAATTTAATCTTGTCACTAGGAGAAAGGAGATATATTGTATCCAGGCTTATCTGGTATTTGGGCGGAGCAGGCTAAATAAGGCCCTTTACGTGGGTGTGCAAACCAAGGCTGAGAGGGGCTGCCTTTGGGCCGAGGACGAAGTCTCCCCCTCTTACAGACCCTGGGCCAGCAACCTCTGTGCCTTCTGCCTCATTGAATCCCCACAACAGCGAGTGCAAATTCAGGCTTCGGTGAGTGACTCAGGAGGAGGAGCAAGGCCAAGGCTGTGACTCAGGGAGCCTCCAGGTCACTGTCCACCCCCCTCCCCCCATTGCCCACTCTTGTAACATTCAGACCCCCTTCTCCAATCTGCTTACTCTGGCCCTGCTGCCCCATATGCCCACCCAGCGTCATCACGCACCACTCCCTTCCTCACTCCGGGTTGCCCACCCCGGCCTTTGCGCTTGCGGCTCCCTCTGCCTGGCACACTCCTCCCCACGCTGTATTTCCGGCTCATTTTTCTATTCCCAGCTCCTTCAGGAAGACTTTTCTGACAATCCCAGGGCAAGGGGACTCCTGATACACTTTTCCTTCATACCTTACTAACTTAATTAGGCAATTAGTTGATTAAAGCCGGTAGAGAGGGACCTGTGGGCTCATCTCCCACTGGGAGGCCTCTGGGGGTTCAGGCCCAATTGGACCCACCCATCCCAGCTCTGGGTGGGGCTCTCATGCGTATATTCCCACCCCCTTGTCACAGTGATTGGATCAGGGATAGGCAGGCTCCCAGACCTAAACCAATCAGGGTACAGCATTCCTTTTGCCTTGGTGATTGGTTCAGACTGGTCCAATCAGAATAAAGTGAAGGACTGTGGTTCCGAATTATGGAAAGAGAGATTCCTAGTTCTGGAAGCAGCCCAGGAAGCTCCCTGAATCACCTACCCTGCCTGGCCTTGCCCTTTCCTGCTGAGGAGTGGTGGCGTCATTTTGCTTCCTTCAAGGGCCTATCCACATCTACTTCTTTGCAAAGAGAACCCCAAGCTTTATCCAGGCAGAAACCTGCCCCAAATGCATTTTGCAGCCACCTCTCTGAACAGCTCGTTCAAACATACCTTAAAACTCTGTGTTGACCAAATTGTATTTGAGCCTATCCTAGTGACCTCATTTTAACTTGATTACCTCTACAAAGACCCTATTTCCAAATAAGGTCCCATTCTGAAGTACTAGGGGTTAGGATTCAACATGTCTTTTTGAGGAGACATAATTCAACATACAATACCTCTCAAACCTGGTTTCCTGCCAACCCGGAAACTCTTTGAGCTGCTCAGGATCTTTTAATTTGTTCCTTTGCTTAAATCAACCAGAGGCAGTTTTTGTTGCTTCAGCAGAAACCTTGCGTCATTCACATGATTTTCACAATTTGTTATATTTCCTGCCATTTCTTATAGACGATGAGTTTGTAAAGAGGAATCCTGTGAATCATTATATTTTTTCAAAGTTGACTGCAACCGTATGCTCTTCTGGATGGGACTTTGCCCTTCTCCTATCCAGCAGAAGGTCTAATCCCCTTCCCTTAAACCTGGACCAACCTTAGTGACTCACACAAGTGGATCACAATCAAAGGATTGCAGTGTAGGGAGTTCCCGTCGTGGCTCACTGGGAACGAATCCAACTAACATCCATGAGGATGCGGGCTTGATACCTGGCCCCGCTCAGTAGGTTAAGGATCTGTGTGGCTGTGGCTGTGGTGTAGGCTGGCAGCTGCAGCTCCGATTTGACCCCTTGCCTGGGAACTTCCATATGCCGTGGGTGCGGCCCTAAAAAGCAAAAAATTAATTAATTAAAAAAAAAGGAATGCAGTGTAGGTGACAGTGTGTGATTTTCAAGGCTAGGTCAGAAGATGCCGTAGAGTTTCTGCCTCTGTCTTTGGGAACACTGGCTCTCCACATGTTCTCCCTCTATGGACCCTGAACCCAGCCGCCATGTAGTCAGGAAGCCCAAGCAGCCACAGTGGGGAGATCACGTGATAATGATCTAGTTGATTACCCCCCCTGACAGCCTGCTAGCGTGAGCTGCCAGACAGGTGAGTGAAGCCACCTGAAAGTGATTCAAGCCTCCAGCATTTGAGCCAAGCTCAGCTTCTTGAATCTACATTGTTTCTTCTTCTGAGACTAAAAATTTTGTCTTTTTTTTTTTTTTTTTTTTGCCATTTCTGGGGCCGCTCCTGCGGCATATGGAGGTTCCCAGGCTACAGGTCCAATTGGAGCTGTAGCCGCTGGCCTACGCCAGAGCCACAGCAATGCGGGATCCGAGCCGCATCTGCAACCTACACCACAGCTCACGGCAATGCCAGATCCTTAACCCACTGAGCAAGGCCAGGGATCAAACCTGCAACCTCATGGTTCCTAGTCAGATTCTTTAACCACTGTGCCACGATGGGAACTCCTCTTTTGGCTTTTCATTGGTCTCTGGGACTATCTGTACCCAGTTCTATAAACGAAGAATCCTCTGGATATTCTTCTGTGGAGCAGATGTATCCATGTTGCTCTTTGATTAGATACAATCACCTCTAAAAAGTGCTTTGAGGTACATACTCTCCTATGTTTATAGCAGCACTCTTCATCAACAAGGATTTACTATATAGCACAAGAAACGATATTTGAGGAGTTCCTGTTGTGGCTCAGTGGTTAACGACTAGGAACCATGAGGTTTCGGGTTTGATCCCTGGCCTCACTTAGTGGGTTAAGGATCTGGTGTTGCCATGAGCTGTGGTGTAGATTGCAGATGCGGTTCAGATCTGGCAATGCTGTGGCTCTGGTGTAGGCCAGCGGCTATAGCTCCGATTGGACCCCTAGCCTGGGAACCTCCATGTGCAGTGGGTGCAACCAAAAAAAAAAAAAAAGAAACGATATTCAATATCTTGTAATAACTTATACTGGAAAAGAATAAAAAATACATATATCTATTATGTCTACATATATGTGTGTGTGTGTGTATATATTTCAGTCACTTTGCTGTACACCTGAAATTAAGACAATATTTAAATCATCTACACTTCAGCAAAAATCAATGAATAAAAAGTGCTTTGAGAGACCAGTATACAAGTGGACAATGGCCAGACCATGTATAAGAACAGGACTCTAGCTCACAAGGTGCAGCATGTTGCCCAGGAAACCAACCCTCCTGTAAACAGCTCAGGAAGCCAGCCTGCCTTTGGTCCTCAAACACAGGAAGCCAGATTGCTGTCTCTAGGTACAATGCTGGGACCAAAACAATAACTTCTGCAACAGTCAGCGCCAAACAGCCAGGACTTAACAGCTAACAGCCCCCTCGTTTTTGTCCCTGCTTCTAACTTAGGACCAACCAGAGAAAGCCACGTATGTACCCAGATCAATTACCTAAGATGCTCTGCTTCTAATTAGCCCGCCTAACAGCTTTTCTATGCCATCAGCCTCCAAGTGGGGCACACCTGAAGCCTTCCTGTTTTCCACGATACAGCTTGCCCACCCCCGTGCCTGCCTTGGCGTCTCTGCTGAAAATCCAAGCGGTAGTGATTAACTCCCTTGCTACAGCAAGCTCTGAGTTAACAGACATTGCTTTTACTCCTTTGCTTGTTCCTTATTTCCACAGCTTCAAGAGCAGCAGCTTCACATGGATTTGCCAAGCCAGTCCTCTAAAGGCTCCTGTGCTGGGCGGTGTTGTTGCTGCTATAATTTTACAGACATTAAAAATAGAGGCTCTGTGGAGTTCCCGGCGTGGCTCAGTGGTTAAGGAACCTAACTGGTATTCATGAGGATTTGGGTTCCATCCCTGGCCTTGCTCAGTGGGTTAAGGATCCAGCGTGGCTGTGAGCTGTGGTGTAGGTCGACGATGTGGCTCGGATCCCCAGTTGCTGTGGCTGTGGCGTAGGCTGGTGGCTGCAGCTCCGAATGGATCCCTAGCCCGGGAACCTCCATGTGCAGTGGGTGCGGCCCTAAAAAAAGACTGGGAAAAAAAAAAAAAAGTCTCTGAGAGGTTTGGCCATTTGGCTAAATTTGTGTCGTCAGCCATGCTATGCAGTCCTGGTTCTAGGCACAGAAACTTTTTTGTTTTGACATACATTTCATTAGTTTCAGGTATAAAACATAGCGATTCAATATTTACATATGCTGCAAAATAATGAGATTTTTTTTTTAACCACACAAGCTAATTTTGTTTTTATCAGCAGAATGCCACAAAGGCTCACGATGAAACCAGCCTGAACCGGCTAGATCCAAGGTGGTGGGCTTTCCTTCTTGGTTGATCCCTGTGTTTCCATACCAACCCCCGAAAGCTGAAGGACATTTGCCTTGATTTATCTCTGCGTTTATTTCAAAAGCCCTTGGTGTTTGACCAGAGAGGTTTTGCAGCTGTGCTTTAGGAGACACACTGGGTTGACTGCCCCAGACTGGATCAGAGCAACGTGCCAGCCCAGATGGGACCTCAAGATGTCCGAGAGTTACCTCTGCTTTACGACCACGCTCAAATCTTCCCCTGAAGGGGGGATTCGTACGGTGCCAGGCACGGCTGGCACTGCGTGTGAAGGACTGCGGACGACTGCGCATGCCTGGGCTGCCCCTGAAACTCTCCGCCCCTTTCCTGCAGCCCTGAGGACCTGTGGGCCACCTAACCCCGAAAGTCCCCTTGTTCCTCCTACCCCTTGGGGGAGAAGATGCTTTTAGAACAGGAACCCCCCTTCTCCATTTTCTGGCCATTGTCAAGCCTGTCTTATGCGCACCAAAGCCTGTCCGTTCCAGGGGGACTTCGGTTCAGCCAGAGCCCCAACGGCGAGTGGGCGTCTCGTTTGGTAACGGCATCACTGGTAAGTACTAAACCCTTGGGGCCACATCGTTAGTCTTCAGTGGTTGGCTGTTAAGGCTAAGGCAGAATCGAGTCCTGGTTAAGAGTGGGCGCTCCGGAGCCAGCTAACCTGGGTTCTGGTCCTACATCTGCTGTTCCCTAGACATGGGGACATGTTACTTACACTGTGTCTCAGTTTTCCCATCTTTATAATGGGGATCATCACGCCCTGCCTGGGAGCCCGCAGAGGGTAAATGTGTGAGGAGCACTCTGCACCTGGGCAGTCAGGGGGAGCTGGGCTCCATAAGTAACCGCCATGGGTGTCAGAGGGCCCAAAGGCTTTGAGGAGCCCGTGCAGGTTGCTCGAAAGTCCCAAATCCTCTTGACTAGATTTATGAGACAAGAGACGCCAGCTGTAGATGACTGTCTGTGTCTGTGTAAACGACCGCATCTGTGCTTTGGAGCCCAGTTTCTGCTGCTTACAGGCTGTGTGACCTTGGGCCACTGCACTCCCCTCTCTGAGCCTTGGTGTCTTCACCTGTAAACTGGGGACAGCTGTGGTACCTACATGTCGTGGGCCTTTTCTTGAGTTCCTGTGAATTGTCCACCTCTGGAGTCCTGCCAGAGACTCCCTTTCTTAGGCTCCTTTTCCGCTGGGCCCGTGACCCAGGTTCCCTGATCAAATGCATCTACATGAACCTTGGGTCCAGAGGCCAGAGATGCCGGTACTGCATGGGGCCTTTGTGAAGACAGAGCTGGCAGGCTCACCATCATGCAAACTCCACAAGGGCACCGATCTTTGTACTTTCCCTCTGTAAACTCAGCGCCTGGCACACAGCAGGTGCTCAGTAGATGTTTGTTGAATGAATGCATGAGTGAATGCTGCCTTCCAGGGCCCCTTAGGCAGGGGTTCTGAGGCTGATGCTGTGGGCAGTGGTCACTCTGGCAGGAGCAGTTCTACCGAGTCATTTATTCTTTGTTCCTGGTCCCCCAGCTTTGTGGCGGTCCTGTGAGCACATACTACTTTTTTTCCAAAAATTAATTTTTTACTTTTTTATAGGTTTTTAAAAAAAATTTATGGTTGATTTGTAATATTGTGTTTCAGGTGTACGGCTTCAGAGTCTTTTCCATCATAGGTTATCATGAGATATTGAATATAGTTCTTTGTGCTATACAGTAGGTCCTAGTTGTTTCTTTTATATTAGAAGTGTGTATCTATTAATCCCAAATTCCTAATTTATCCCTCCCCCGCCCTTTGGTAACCACAAGTTTCTTTTCTGAGAGCCTGTTTTTGTTTTGTAAATAACTCGCACCATGAGGAAGTTCCTGGGCCGGGGATCGAACCCGCACCACAGCAGTGACAACACCGGATCCTTAACCACTAGGCCACCAGCTAACTCCTAGACATACTATCCTTTATTAACCCCCTTTCTGCACATGCCAGCCGGGATTGGGTTCTGTTACAGCCAAACTGCTTCATAATTAAGAGAGATCAAGTGTATGTGTTTCCTGGGACGCCCGAAGTGCTGTCAGCCACTTTCTTCTCCCACCTGGGTGGGGGGCTGAATCCAGGGCCCCAGCTGTCCCTAAATATAAGTGCCCTGGTGGCCAAGAAGTCCCATCCTGACATGAGGACGCCCCCAACCAACCCCAACCCCAATTCCCTCTGCATTTTCCTTTGTTCTTTTTCCATTGAACTCAGTGGGTTGCCTGGCTTCTCTGCTCCCTGTGCTCAGCCCCGTGGAAGCCAAGGCGGTTCCCCGCTCCCTTAACTTGCTGTCTCCTTGGAGACCCCTCAGGGCTTCTCTGGGAGGCCCCGTGGAAGAGCCAGGTGGCAGAGGGGTCAGGGCCATGAACTTGGACCCAGCTGGAGCCTGGGCTCCTCCCCTTCCCAGAGGTGTGCCGTGGGGCCCTCTCTGGGCCTCCATTTACCCGTCTGTGAAATGGGGATCATCCCAGGGCTACCTGCAAGGTTGTTAATGGGGATGGAATGAGATGAGGTTGGCAAAGTGCTTGGTTGGAGGTGCCTGGCATGTAATGAGTGTTCTGTAGCTGGGAGATGGCTTTGCAAATATTTATCGAGTGGCTAATGTGTGCTAAGCATGGCTCTAGGTGCTAAAGGATTGATGATGAATAAAATGATAATAAGTTGGAGTTCCCCTTGTGGCTCAGTGGCAACAAACCCGACTAGTATCCATGAGGATGCAGGTTCGATCCCTGGCCTCGCTCAGTGGGATAAGGATCTGGCATTGCTGTGAGCTGTGGTGGAGGTTGCAGACATGGCTTGGATCCTGTGCTGCTATAGCTGTGGCGCAGGCCAGTGGCTGTAGCTCCAAGTCAACCCCTAGCCTGGGAACGTTCTTGTGCTGCACATGTGCCCCCCCCCCAAAGGCAAAAACTAAAGAAAATAATAAGTTTATATTGTGACTGTTACAAAGCATGGCAGCTCTTGAGTCCTTGCTCATCTTCCCAACCCTGCTCCCCAGCTCCCCATCTTATTTGCTGTCAAGGGATGGACTCTTGACTCAAGGGGAAGCAGACCACAGACCAGACAGGGCCAACCAGATTCTCTCTCTGTCCCTCTGCCTGTCTGTCTCTCCAGCTCTCTCATTCTGTCTCTGGATTTTGGAAGAGGAGATTCAGAATATGCAGAGCAGCCTTAGCTGACACCCTGTTTACTCTCCTGGTGGGCATCCCTGGCCAAGAGGCCCGGAGCAGAGATGAGATTGGAGATGGCGCCCCCTGGAGGAGGACAGAGCACTTGCTTTCCACCAGCTGGAATCCTGGGCGGCCTGTTGTGCTGGCCTCCTGGGAGGCCCTTGGTTACTGTCTTGCCTCAGTCATGCTGGCCTCCTGCCAGCTCAGTTCATGAGACCACCAGCTTCCTGCCACAGGCCCTTTGCACAGGCTTTGCCCCCAACCTCCCAAAACGCTTTCTTCTCTACTTAGAATGGCCATCGCCATTCAAGGTTTGTTGAAGGATCGCCTTTCCAGGCAACCTCCCTGACACTCCTATTTGTAGCCTCATAATTCCTGTACTTTCCTTCCCTTCATAGTACCTGCAAGCTTCATGATGCTCTATTGTGTATGCGTGTGCGATTATGACTATGTGATTGATATCTGTCCCCCTCGCCCTTCCACCAGGCTGTGAGCCCTGGGAGGGCAAGGCCAGAGCCGCTTTGGTCACCACTGTGTCCCCAGCACTTCCAGCACTGTCTGGACACCGTGGAGGCCTTGAGGAGGTGGTGCTTGGGGACTGTTTGCTGAAGAGTGGATGAGCAGTTTAGCGACTGCAGAGGCAGCCGTGTGTCTGATTCAGGAGGCCCTGCACTCGAGTCCCAACTCTGCTGCCGACTTGCTGATGAGCTGCCTGGTATTCGAGAAGTGCCTTAAACCTTCTGGATAAAACAGAGAGTCACCCTGCCCAGTGCCCCATGGATGGGTTAAGCTGTGAAACAGATCACTCCCCAGATAAAGCCTCTAGTGGCTTCCTGCCTCTCTCTCCATGGCCTGCGAGCCTGGCCCCTGTCTACCTTGTAGACCTCCGCTCCCAACACCCAGCTTGCTCACTGTCTTTTAGCCGTGTGTCCTTCTGCCAGTACTTTGAACACATCAAGCTAGCCTAGCCGCAAGGCCTTTGCACTTGCTGTTCCCTCTACCAGAAACTCTGCTTTTTTTTTTTTTTTTTTTAAGGCCACACCTGCAGCATAGGAAGTTCCCAGCCTAGGGGTCAAATTGGAGCTGCAGCTGCCGGCCTACACCACAGCCACAGCAACGCCAGGTCCAAGCCACATCTGTAACCTACACCACAGCTCATGGCAGCGCTGGATTCCTCGACCCACTGAGTGAGGCCAGGGATTGAAACTGCATCCTCATGGATAGATAGTAGTTGGATTCATTCCTGCTGCACCACGACGGGAACTCCTGCTACCAGGAGCTCTTGCCCCAGAAATCTTCAGAGCTTTCTTCCCTCCCTTTGCTCAAATGTCAGTTCTTCAGCGAGGCCCATCCCAGGTCACATCATCCTGTTTATTTTTATTTATTTATTTATTTATTTATTTTTTGTCTTTTTTAGGGCCGTACCCACAGCATATGGAGGTTCCCAAGCCACGGGTCCAATTGGAACTGTAGCCGCCGGCCTATGCCACAGCCACAGCAACGCCAGATCGGAGCCACATCTGTGACTTACACCACATCTCACGGCAACACCAGACCCTTAACCCACTGAGCGAGGCCAGGGATCGAACCTGCGCCCTCATGGATGCTAGTCAGATTCGTTTCCACTGAGCCACGACAGGAGCTCTGTGAGATAAGTCCTTAAGGTGATAAATTAGAACACACAATGACAGGCACAAAGGTAAAGGGGTGAGCGGAGTTCTCTGGGGACGGAGAGGATAAGTGACTAGGTCTGCTCGGGAAGGTAGAGAAATTATTTTCCCTTCTGGTTTTATGGAGATATAATTGGCGTGTTACATTTCATGGAGTTTCAAGAAAAGGTAGAAGTGAGTTCATATAGGGCAGTGGTTCTCAAACAGGGGTGATATTTGGCAATGTCTGGGGACATTTTTGGTCGTCACGGTGGAGAGGGTGCCTGCGGCATCCAGTGACTAGAGGCCAGAGAGGGCTCTGAACACACAGAACAGGCCCCTGCACCCAAGAACCCGGTTGTAGCACCCCGGTTGAGAAGCCCTGCTCTGGGGCGAGTGTTTAGAACAGTATTTGGTCCATAACGAGCACCCGTGAACTCTTCGCTGTTGGCTGTTGTCTAGTACCCTATCTCTGGGGCTTTGCCCAGAGTGGATTCATTCATAAATACCTAAACTTATGAACACGTATCCCCCAGGACCAGGCACACAGTAGGTGCTCAAGAAATATTTCCTGAATTCATGCTCATGAGGAGTAAAGGAGCTGGTGCCTTCTCCAGGGGCTGGCTCAGTGTCTGGCCCAAAGTAGGCATTCAGTGGATAACGTTATTTGTTAATACACAGGAGGACTAAATGCTACCTTCGGGGACTGGTATACAGTAAGTGCTCAATCGGTGTGTGGCGCGTGGATAAAGGAGGGCACCAAATGTTTGCACAGAGCTTGGCACCTGGTGGCCGCGGAGGGTGCATTCGCCTCCCCACTTCCTCCCCCAGTGCCCAGCACTCACCAGCCACCTGGACTTCAGTCTTGGCCCGCATGGTCCATGCAGGGTTGATGGTGACAGCCACCTGGTAGGTGCCGCTGTCAGCGGGCTGGGCACGACGCAGCAGCATGGAGCCGTTGGGGAAGCCAACGATGTCGCGCTGCTTCATGGCGCTGCCGTCCCTCTGGGGCCGCAGTAGCTCCGGAATGTAGGTGAAGAGCATCGTCCCGCCATCGGCCTCCTCCCCCAGGTACCAGGTGAGGTCCTGGAAGGAGCCTGGGATGCCCTGGACAGACAGGAGAAGGTCCTGGTTCGTTTGAGGCTGCTCTGGAATCTTCTGGATGCGGAGGGCTGCCCAGGAGCCTTGGGGGACCCAGAGGGCCAGGATTGAGGCTGTGGGGTTACAGGGGAGGCCTGAGATCAGAAGCATTGGGCAGGGACCATGGCGTTCTCCTTCCTATAGGTCCTCAACGGGGAGCTCTGGGTGCCACTCAGGGGCAGCCGTGCTGGGATTGATTCGTGCTGTCTGTCCTGGGTGCAGGAGTGAGATCCAAGCAGAGATGCCACAGATTTGCCATCCCACTGGTCCTGAGATGCTATGTGGTCTGCCTCTAAACACATGGACTCTCTGAATTAATTTATTCACGCATGTAACCAATACTTTTTTTTTTTTTTTTGGTCTTTTTGCCTTTTCTAGGGCTGCTCCTGTGGCATATGGAGGTTCCCAGGCTAGGGGTCTAATTGGAGCTGTAGCCACCGGTCTGTGCCACAGCCACAGCAATGCCAGATCCGAGCCGCGTCTGTGACCTACACCACAGCTCACGGCAATGCTGGATCCTTAACCCACTGAGAAAGGCCAGGGATCAAACCCACAACCTCGTGGTTCCTAGTCGGATTTGTTAACCACTGAGCCATGACGGGAACTCCAATGTAACCAATACTTTTTAAACCAATATATTATTTATGCTACAATACCAATTATATATGATAGGTCTAAAATCCTTTAGACTTCTAGGCCCTGGGAATTCAGCAGGGAGTCAGATACCAGTAAATTCCACCCCGCATGGTCCTGATGTTCTAGAAAATTCCAAAGATAAAGTGGGGATGAGGTTGTGATTCTGCTGCCTCTTTTTCCCATCATGCTCTTAATAATTTCATCTTCCCTGACATTCTTTCCCTTCTGAAGAGGAAACCTCAACCCCTGGGCTAAGTACCCCTTCTCCCCCCAGACCTGGGGGTACATTTCCTCCTTACCTGAGAGCAGGAGGCCCCTTGGGAAGGGCTGCTGGGCCCCAGCAGGAATCTCCATTTTGGCGTCCTGTGGAGATGCCAAGGGGCCACTTACTGGACACCAAGGGGGTCAGAGGGCTGGGTCCTGCCCATCCGAAGTGGCCCAGCTCAGTGGGGGTCCCGGAGGTAGCTCTGAGGCATAGCTGAGGCCAGCCTAGCCCAGCACCCCTTTCCCACAGGCTCTGGAGGCTTCACCTGTGCTCCCTGGGATGGACGTGCAGACACCGGTTGAACCAGTTTTCCAGGGTGACTGGGGAACTTCCTGGGGCTTCCCAGGACTCCTCCCTGACCCCTTTCAATCCCTTCTTCCCAGTGTGACTGTCAGTAGCAACAGCAGCAATTATAACAACAACAGTCACAGTGGCCTCTGGTTGAGCAATCCCTTTGGACCAGGCAGCTAGGAACACCTCATCCCGCATCCACCATGCATAACTCTTCCCATTTCAGAGATGAGGAAACTGAGGCTCAAGGAGAGAGGCAGATCTGCCAGCAGGTACAGATGGATTTGACCTGTGGCTGGCTCACTCTGAAGCTTTTCACACAGTTGTGCAAAAAATCCCTCTATTCATTCACTCCAACATGCACTTGGTATGCCCACCCCTGTGCTGGGTGTTGGTGATGGTTGAAACAACTCCTGTTCTGCCTTCAGCCCACAAGGGGGCTCATGGGTGTGTGTGTGTGTGTGTGTGTGTGTGTGTGTGTGTGTGTGTGTGTGTGTGTGTGTGTGTGTGTGTGTGTGTGTGTGTGTGTGTGTGTGTAGGGGAGGGGACGGACCTATCCCCAGACAGTGATGCTCCAGAGTGATCAGCACTGGGATGAGGGAGCCCAGGGGCCTGAGAGATCCCGAGGGGATGCCTCACTCAGCCTGAGAGGCAGGGAGGCCTTCCTGGAGGAGGGGATGTCTGAACTGAGGCCTGGAGTGGGAGCAAGAAGGAGGTGGGGTGAGGTGTACTGGGGAGTGTAAACAGCACGGGCAAGGGCATGGAGACTGAGTTAGCCATCAAGTTGAACTGAAGAGACTGCAGCATCCTGGATGAGTGTGTGTGTGTTGGGGGTGGGGGGGTGAAGCTGGAGAAGTGGGAGGGACCAAATGTAACTTCGAACTCTGTTGGGACAGGGCCTGGGTGATACAGGGCCCAGGACTGTGCTAATACCATAGCCACTCATCACATATAACTATAAATAAGCTTAAATGAATGAAAATTCAATGCCTTAGAAAATTTAGGTCTTAGAGTTCCTGCTGCGGCACCATGGGTTAAGAAGCTGACTGCAGCGGCTCATGTCACTGCAAAGGTGCGGATTTGATCCCCAGCCTGGAGCAGTGGATTGAAAGGATCTGGCGTTGCCGTAGCTACGGTATACGTTGCAGCTGTGGCTTGGATTCAAGGACCTTCTAGTTCTGGTCCAGGAACTTCCATAGGCTGTGGGTGCGGCCCTAAAAAACCAACCAACCAACCAAAACAAAACAATTAAAAAAAACTTCGTCCCTCAAACTAGCTCCTTTCAAAGCGCTCAACAGCCCTCTGTGACTAGCGGCTAACCCATTTGACAGCGCGGATATAGAATATTTCCAACACTGTCCCAGAAAGTTCTCCTGGACAGCGCACATCTAGGGATCCGAGGGGGGTGGTGCCAGGTGAGATATCTGGGCCTGCAGGAGGAGAGGACCCCAAGTTAGAGCACCGTACATCAGCAGCAGCAGCAGTGTGTGTGTGTGTGTGTGTGCGCGCGTGCGCGCACACTCATCAGATTGTTGGGGGTGACGGCATCTTTTCCAGAGTTCCCAGATTGGGATGAAAAAGAAATCTTGACCATGAACCATCTCCAGGTAGTCGTGGCCCAGGCTTCTGAACCAACGCAGACTCCAGCCCTGCTGCAGGTGAGTGGGCCGGGCTCTCGGCTCAGTTCTACCACCACTTGGTATCAGGGGCCTGGGCAAATAAGTTTACCTCTTGCAGCTTCCGCTTCCTTCTCTGAAGGATGGGACAAGCATCCCCACCTCAGGGCCGTTAAGGAGAAAAGAGATACTGCCCATCGCTATAATTACAGTGAACCTCGGCTTTGGTCTTGCCCTGCCTCCCAGATCTGTGACCTGCTCGAGGGAAGTGTGTTTTCCTGGAGGCATGTCCAATCTCCCTCTTTCCAAACCTCTCTAAGGCCTGGAAAGTTTCCAGGTGGTGAGCCCAGTTGGCGTTCATGGGGTCAGAGTCCTTCCGCAGTCTACCCTCAGTCCTTCTTGCTGCAGTTTCGAGATTTGCTCTGTCAGTCTGCCTCAGAGTTTGCTGCAAACCTGGCCATTATTTCCAAGTGCAGCCGCCTAAGGGAGACCACCCCAATCTTGGGCTATAACCAGATGGCCCAAACTGGCCTCATTCCAGTAGGAATTCCACTTCGGCACAAGTGGAGTTTAGGGGCCAAGGGGATTCTGATGAATTTTCGCTGCTAAACCCCAGGAGCAAAGATTGTACCTAAAGCAAAGCCTGCTTTATTATTCCGGCTTTTCCAGTTCCTGAAGCATCTCTCTCTCTCCCACCCGCACAATGACTTTGACTCCTTTTACAATTATTAAAAGAAAAGCCAAGATTTATTATAGAAAATTTACAGAATGGACCCAAAAGGAAGAGAGTAAAATTCAGCCATCTTCCACCTACTCAGAAACCCTGTTAATACCAGAGGTGCAGGCTTCCATTCTCGCACCTGCAGCCCCCATCCCGGTTCCGTCCCAGCCCCAGAGAGCAGGTCCTGATTGGTTCAAGCCTCCCGGTGGTCCCATTCTTCTGGTCAGGGATTGGTTGAGCGGTGGGTAGTGCTGGCCAATGAGATCTGCGGGGAGGCTGCTCCAGACGCTCAGCGGGGATGCGGTGGGCTGCTTTACCAAGAAGGAATGGCCGGAATGCAGCAGCCCCCTTGGCATCTGCCTGAGGATGATGCCAGTATGTGAGGGAAAGCGGAGTAAACAGCAGAACCCCCACACGAGGTGCCTGGATTTGAACTAGAGGCGCCAGTTCTTGGCTTTTAATCCCACCGTGCGGAGTGGGGAATTGGCGGTGGAGGGAGGGGATCTTTCTGCTCTTGGCACCTGAAGCATCCACACCGTTACGTTTTTGTATACTGACGAAGAGCCTCTCACTGACAACTCTAATTCCGCTCTCCTGCGCCTTTTCCCAACTAGGTGTTGTTCCCGCGGAAAGGTTCTTTGTCTTGTTGTAGAAGGAATTCAGAAACACGACAGAAAATGAGAAAATAAAGTGAGAACTTATTTGAGAAATAAGCCCCCGGAAGGAAGGCGGGCAGACAGGTGAGCAGCTGCCCTGCGTTTCTTTGGCAAACCGGTTATGAAGACACACAAATGAATGGGCAGAATATTTACTGGGAAGGAGGGGCCTGGGGGGTCGTATTCCTTGATTTTCACTCCAGCTCCACCTCCTCAAAGGGCGGCGGCATTTTCGTCCTTGTTTAGCTCTGGAAGTGTCCGTGGCGGCGTAGGTTCATGATGGGAACTTCTTTTCTGCAAGGCTAATTGGAGTGTAACGAGCAATTCGGATGCGGAAGATTTGTGCCTTTTCCCACTTTTCTCTGCCTCCAAGACACTTAGGACCCCCAAAATATTTGGTTTCCTGTCAATCTGGAGGTTCCTGATTTCGTCTGCCCACGGACCCCCCCCCGCCCCCGCTTTACAAGATGGGTGGTTTCCCGACACACCTGGCCTGTGGTCCCCGTTTCCCTGCTCAGGCCTAGCCGTCTGTCTGCTCTAACAGCCTGATTTTTGACTTCTGTGTTCGTCTGCGCCTTGTCCGATTTTAGCAGGAATCTTTCTACATCGCTTTCACCAGGACCCCCCCCCCCCGCCCCGTTACTATCTCATTACCCTTGACATTTAATTGGGGTCCCCTCCCGCCCCCAGGTGATGTCTGATGGCCCTGGCCTGCCTTCGGCAAGAATCCTGGTATCCTGGAAGGTGAGCGCAGACAGAGCCCTTTCCCCTTGAGGTTACCTCCTGTTTCCATCCCCTGACCCCCACCCTGCTCCTTGCCTATGAACCCCCACTTGCTCAGGCTGTATTTGGAGTTGGGCCTGATCTCTCGCTCGAGGGCAGGGTCCTATAACCCCGCCCCCTACATCTATGGCGATGGCCCCTCCCTTTGAATAAAGTCCGCCTTATCGTGCTTTCAAGGGTGTCAATGAATAACTTCTTTCGTTAACAGTTAGGACATTATTTTTTTCTTTAATAAGTCACCCATCTTTTGCTCCATGAATTTGATTGGTTCTAAAGACGTTTGCCAGTAAGAGCTGGGAAATGAAAAAAATTTTTTTCTATAAAATTTTAAAATTATTTTTTACATGATAAAGCACACATAAAATCAACCTTTTTTTTTCCCCTTTATTTTTGGAGATCCTGGGCCTGAGATCAGATCTGAGCCACAGCATGGACCTAAGCCACAGCTGCGGCAATGCCAGATCCTTAACCCACTGTGTCAGGCCAGGGATCAAACCTGTGCTGCAGCACTCCCAAGATGTCGCTGATCCCATTGTGCTACAGGAGTAGCTCCTTGACAGTTTTAAAGCTACAGTTCAGTGGCATTTGGTACATTCACAATGTCATGCAACCATCGCCGCTATTTATTTCCAGATTTTTTTTTTTTTTTTTTTTTTTTTTGTCTTTTTAGGGCCACACCTGAGGCATTTGGAGATTCCTAGGCTAGGGGTCGAATTGTAGCTGTAGCCACTGGTCTACGCCACAGCCACAGCAACCAGATCTGAGCCACATCTTTGACCTATACCACAGCTCACAGCAATGCCGGCTTCTAAACCCACTGAGCGAGGCCTGGGATCGAACCTGTGTCCTCATGGATGCTAGTCAGATTCATTTCCACTGAGCCACGATGGGAACTCCTACTTCCAGGGTGTTTTTGTCATGACAAAAGGAATTGTGACGTGGAGACTGGTACTTGCCATCTGCAGCCCAGCACCCCCTGAAAGGAGCTCAGAGTGGAGCTCAGGAGTGAGGCCCTCTGTGCCCCAGGAAAACTGGCAGAATAGGGCTTCATACAGTTAGATATTTTCAGAAGATTCTATGAGCCCAATTCTTGCATCTCCTCTTATCTAGAAAAGCACTAAAATCTTTCATGGTGATGTCTGCTCCTCACGACTAGTAGTGATCTGAGCTGCATCTGTGACCCATAACACAGTTCATGGCAACGCCAGATCCTTAACCCACTGACCAAGGCCAGGGATTGAACCTGCAGCCTCATGGTTCCTAGTCAGATTTGTTAACCACTGTTCCATGATGGGAATTCCACAGAGACCATTTTAAAGTAAATATGTCAGTCATATCTGAGTGGCTCTGCCTCCTGGGTCTTGGGCTGCATCCATCCTGATCAGAGGGGAGTGTGTCCTGCACAGATGGATTTTCTGCATCCTCAGCACCTCTTGTTTTGGGAACAAATTCTTACATTCCTTGGTGGGTAACCAGGGTCTCGTCAACCCCAGGACTCTGGCTACAGATGCTTTCCTGGGACCGAGTTTTGGCAGAAGGTGCTTGGAACTGACAGCCTCCAAGTTCATGGCCACGAGTAGCTCCTTCTCCTTGAACAGCCCCAGGCAGCTGAGTTCTACTCTCTGGCTCTCTTCTGGTGACAGGGGCCAGTGGCTATTTCTTATAGCCACAGAGATTCAATGTGATTCAAGGCCAGAGGTCAAAGATTCTTTCAAAAACTCCCTGGTAGTTGCAACATTCTGTGCAGCTCTACTATTCAGGAAAGGATTAACCTTGCTCAAAAAGAGACCTGGCCCTTTGCCCCAGGCTCCTAGGAAGTAATATCTAAGTCGTTCCTTGGACTGTCCTGGCTGGTAGAGTCTCTGTTTACCTAGGGCTGTGGACCATATTGGATAATCAATACAGATGAAGTGATTATGGTGGGGGCCTTGGGCTGCACAATGCTGGCTTGACCTCTGTTGGTGCTAGAGACTAAGGTCAGCTACATGGGTGGTCACCCGTGTCAACATGATGGAACCCCAATAAAAGTTCTGGAACCCAAGGCTCAGGTGAGCTTTCCTGCTTGGCAACACTCTGTGTGTGCTGTCGCATGTCAGTGCTTGGAGAAGGAAGTGCTGTCCATATGACTCCCTGGAGTGGACAACTAGAGCTTGGGCAGGTCTCTCTGGGGACCCTTGCCCCAGGCACCTTTCTGCATTAATCTCATGCTTTCAGTGTAGTAGACCATAACCGTGAGTGTAACAGCTTCCCTGAGTTTTGTGAGTCCTTGTAGTGAATAATTCAACCTGAGGGTGGTCTTGGGGACCCCTGGACTTGTACCCGACTGACCATGGTGTTATGAGGCAGAGGGGACATTCTTGAGAGTGGCCAGTCTCTTTGGAGGGAGACTTCATCCATCAAGGTGGAGTCCAGCTGCAAGATCCCCATCCTTGCCAGCTTCAGGGTCTCTCTCCATTCAGTCTATATGCTGTCACCTTGTGCTTTCTGTCAGTGTATTCTAGGGAGAGCTGTCCCTCTGATTCGCAGGTAAATAGTGGACTTCCTAGAAGGGGGAATATGCAAACTTTAGTCTCAGGCCCTTTCAAAAAATTTCTTCCTGCCAAAGCCCAGCACACAAAGAGCTGCAGGTCTTTGCCTCCCCCACCTCTGGAAGCCAGGGAAGCACTTCTCCAGGTGTGGGTGTGAGTGGGGAGATAAGGCAGGGGGCACTGTGAAAATGCAGGTCTCCAGGCCCCAGCACAGACCCATTAGACCAGACTCTCAGGAGGCAGGGCCCAGGGGCCTGCATTTTAGCAAAACTTATAGGGAATTCTGCCTAGCAGGAGGGGTTGGCAACTGCTGCTCAAGGCATCTGAAGAAAAGGGCCAGGACGTGACCCCTCAGGCCATGCTGGCTTTTGATTAAGCACTGTGGCTGTCCAGATGCACTGGGTCCCTCCTTGGGAGAGCCCACAGTGATTAATCTGTGTTTCACCTCCCCCCACACCCTCCTCAGCTCTACCACCACACTTACGCCATTAGCAGGGGATCTTTGTGGGTTCCGACCTGAGGAAACAGGAGGGGAAGTGGTTAGGAACAAAGGACAATGCTGGAGAGCAGGGAGGAAGACATGCATGGGAAGCGAGGCCCCTAGAATTCTGAGTCCCAGCTCTGCTATGGATACGGGGGAGTCACTTCCCCAAAGGGTTTCTACATTTATAAAATACAACTGGGGTAGGTGCCTCATCTAGTTATTCTCAGTTATTAAGTATAAGGAAATATTTACTGAGCATGGGCTCTAGGACCAGATGGAAGGGTTCAGACCTCTTCAGGAGCTGTGTGACCACGGGCAATTGCCTTAACCTCTCTGTGCCTCAGTTTCCTCAGCCATCAAACAGGGATTTATTCAGCAAATAGTAAATGTTGGCTTTGACAGGTGCATTCTAGGTGCTGCTGATATGACTATGAACAAAAGTTCCTTCTCTCCTGGAAATTATATGAATAATAACAGGAATCGTCATAATAGTGAGAATAGTCATAGTTTGCATATACTCAGTGTGTGGCTTATGCTGTGCTGAATGCTGCTGTATTATCGGGTACCATAACTCCCATTTCACAGATGAGGAAACTGAGTTATAGAAAGTCATCTGCCCACAGTGATGCAAGAAAGCAGTAGAATGTGGGGAAGTTCCTGTTGTGGCTCGGTGGAAAGGGATCCCACTAGTATCCATGATGATGTGGGTTTGATCCCTGGCCTTGCTTGGTGGGTTAAGGATCCCACGTTGACATGAACTGTGGTGTAGGTCACAGATATGGCTTGGATCCTGCTTTGCTGTGGCTGTGGTGTAGGCTGGCGGCTGAGGTTCGGATTCGACCCCTAGCCTGGGAACGTCCATATGCCTCTGGTGTGGCCCTTAAAAAAAAAAAAAAAGCAGTAGAACGTGGGCTCAGACACAGGCAGTCTGACTCTGGACATGACCCATTTCAGCAAACACTTCGGATGCCTCTTTTATGCCTGGCCTGGTGGTAGGTGGTGCTGGAGACACAGCTGTGACCACAAAAACTCTGGCTCTGCCTTCCTGGGGCTTCCAGGCCACTGGAGAGACAGACAAGTCCCCATTAAGGCAAGGCTGGGTATGGGAGCCCAGAGCAGGTGCTTGGCTCCTTTTGAGGAAGATCAGGGAGGGCCTCCTGGAGGAGAGGGCCTCCTGCCGGGAGTGAGGAGGCAGTTTTGTTTGGTAGTTGAAGGAACAAAGCTTTGTAGCGAACAGAACTGCCTTTTCTTCCTAATTTCTACTCCTGTGTGCCAGTTAGAAGGTAACTTCACTGAGCAAATATTTCCTCATCTGTAAAATGGGCTCACAGCAGGGACCCTCTTTGCAGGGTGGTTGTGAGCATTCAAGGAGACTGGGCACAGAAAAAGTGCTCAGTAAAATGGAGGTCTTTTGGTGACAGAATTTGCCAGAGGGAGTGGTGAGGCTATTCCAGGCAGAGGAACAGCCTTGCAAAACCTTCGAGATGAGAGAGCATCAGGTCCTTTTAGAGCTGGGGATGGGAGTTCCTGCTACCACCTCTTTTCCATGAGAGCAGCTAGGGAGTCACTCCTAAGCAAGGCAGATGGAGGAAGGTGGGGGGTGGGGTTAAGTGTTATTCTGCCCTCCATCCATCTGGCAGGGGCTCCTGTGTCACCTGGATTAAAAGCCCAAGTCCTCATTGTGGCCTTTGAGGCCCTGCAGGATCTGTCCCCACTCCCTGAAGAACTGTAAAATGAATCAATGATCCACTGACTAAAACTCCGTCATGTCAGTGCCCTCGCCTGTCAAATGGGGGAACCTCATGGGATGGAGGTCAGGATTCAGTGAGAGGCTGCCTCGCGGAGGGTTTAGTGCAGAGCCGGGCACATAGTAGGAGCTCTATTATGGTGGCGGTGGTGATGTTCATTTACACAAACAGGCGGGAGATGTGCCAAAAAAGAGGGGACTCACGGGACCTTCTGGAGCGCCAGATACACGCCAGGATCCCCAGCAGTAGCAGTAGCAGTAGCAGTACCACAACTGAGATGATAATGACTTTTGAGGATGAGCTAGGATATGGCTTCTCCCTGGGAAGTCCTGCAGGAAGAGAAGGAAGCAGAGATTGACGTTCAGAGACTTTTGGGGTTTTCACCTGCCCTGAAAATATTACCCCTCATTTTTAAAGGAACCTACCATTTTGCTTCCCTCTGTCTATGTTGTTCAGGTAGACTTGACCCTACCCTCTGGTTCTTAGGATGAGACTTTGACCTGGGACTGCCCAATCAGAGCATTCCATTCTCTCTCCCTGACTGCTGTGATTGGTTCATAGGGGGTCTGTGACCTGCCTTGAACCGATGAAAGCCAGCCCTGGGACTTTGGCTAAAGCTATTGAAAGTGGTGTATTCTTTGGAGTTCCCGTCTTGGCGCAGTGGTTAACGAATCCGACTAGAAACCATGAGGTTGTGGGTTCGATCCCTGGCCTTGCTCAGTGGGTTAAGGATCCAGCACTGCCGTGAGCTGTGGTGTAGGTTGCAGATATGGCTCGGATCCTGCGTTACTGTGGCTCTGGTGTAGGCTGGCGGCTATGGCTCCGATTAGACCCCTAGCCTGGGAACCTCCATATGCCCCAGGAAGCAGCCCTAGAAAAGACAAAAAAAAAAAAAAAAAAAAAGAAAGTGGTGTATTCTTTCCCTTGGAATACTAAACTGGAGGGCTCTGAGCCTATATCTGCTGAGGAGTATCTTACCTTCCTTAGGGAAGAAGCTGCCAGAGGATAAAGCCAACATAGAGAAAAGCGGAGACAAGAGAGGTAAAGAAAAGTTCCTGGGTTACACAGTTGGAGCACCTGGATCTAACCATACCTGAAGGTGCTTTTCCAAAAAAGTCTTATTTTTGTTTGGACTATCTTGAGTTGTATTTCTATTCATTGCAAATGATAGCGTTCTGTCTAATACACTTGGAGAGGCCTTCCTGAGTCCCTCGGGAGGAGGTAGCACCCAACTACTTCCCTGCCATCACCCCCACCCACAGGGGTTTGCCCAGGGCCTGTGTCCAGGCAGCTGTATAATGGATCCAATAGTACAGATGTTGAGTTAACAGAGTAAAGCCGATCCCACTGAACCTTCCTGAAAGGATTTAGGGGAAGGATGAGAGTTAGCATTCTTGGGGCTGAGGGGCTTCCTTAACCAGGGACCACATCTAAACTTCTCCCTCAGAGGGACTCCTACTTTGATATCTCCCTTAGGAACCTCTGTTCTCCCCACCCAGGGGGGCTCCTCACCTCTGACCAGGACGGTCAGTTCTGCCTGGCCAGTCCCTAGCGCGTTGGTGACAGAGCAAACAAAAGTCGTGTTGATAGACTCGTCCACAGTGTGGATCAGAAGCTGGGTGTCCTGGGCCACAGCGGAGGGCGGCAAGGGTCCCATGGTCCTGGGAGAGACAGATGGGTGAGGAAGTGATAGGTGGGGGAGGCTCACTGCATGCTGGGAATACACAAATGCTCATGCTGTCTGGGGTCCCATTTGAGAGCAAGCCTGGAGTTCCCCTGACTTCCCCTCCCACTCCCAGCAGATCTGGTCTGCCTCACCTTCAAAATCTACCCCAAATCCTACCACTCCTTGGGCCGGAGCAGAGGACTTAAGGAGGTGAGGGTGAGCCGTATGGCTTCTGGTGGGAAGAGCATTCCAGGCATAGGGAACAGCCTATGCAAAGACCCTGAGGTGGGCGCATAACTAGAGTGTTGGAGGGTCGACAAGGAGGCCACTGTGGATGCAGAGGTGAGAGCAAAGGACCACGACCACCACGCAGGTCTGTTCTCCCTACTGGGCTGTGGTGATTACCTTCTCACTAGGTTCCCTCCATCCACCCCCACTCCCACCCGCCTCTGTCCCCATCTCAGCGCCTGATAAATGCAGTTAGGACAGAGTCATGCCACTGACCACATTATCTGTTGCTCACCTCTTATTCTTGCTCTTTTTTTTTTTTCCTGGCCACCCCCACAGCATATGAAAGTTCCCTGGCCAGGGATCGAATCTGAGCCAGAGCTACGACCCTACGCCACAGCTGCAGCAATGCTGGATCCTTAACCCACCGCACCAGGCTGGGCTGGGGATCAAACCAGTGTCTCCACAGAAACAAGCTGGGCTCACGAACCCCCTTCACCACAGTGGGAACTCCACTCACCCCTTGTTCTTCACTCTGTGACGGTGGCTGATTTGTTGATCCTCAAACACTCTAGTTATGCTCCCACCTCAGGGTCTTGGCATAGGCTGTTCCCCATGCCTAGAATGCTCTTCCCACCGGTACCCACATGGCTCACCCTCAGCTCCTTCAGGTCTCCGTCCAGGCGTAACCTTCATGACACCTGCCTTGGCCCCTGCACTCTTTCAACAGCAATGATTTCCTCCTCATCCCCTCCTCTGCTTTATCTTTTCCACGACATCTGACACCTCTGTCCTTGACGATGTCATCTTGTATAATTGCTTCTCTCCCACTAGAACAGGAGCTCTGAGAGGGGTGGGGATTCAGTCTATTTTATCTACCGAGGAATGCGGGTCAGCAGCCTCCGCACGCCGCACGCTGCACGCCGCACACCGCAAGCAAGAAACACTGGTTTAATGGACAGAGGAGACGGGGGTGGGGGTGGGGGCATGGGCTCTCTGCGGCGCTGGCACGGAAACTGGCTGTGTGGCTTGTGAGCCCAAATTGTGGCACTGTGGGACGGGAAGGTAAAGGCTGGCTGTCAACGCCAGTCGAAAACCTTTGATGGGCAGGTCCTTTGACAACTGAAAGGGGATTGTGGCCGTCCACGGGGGGGATGACACGCAGATGGTTGCCACCATGGCATCGGCATAACTGACAATCAAAGAGCGCCTCTGTGTCCCCATGTGGGGCTGGTTAAGTCATCGAGGGCATCACGTGTGATGGAATCCCAGCAGCATGAAGAAGGGGACTGAGGGTATTTTGAAAGGCGTAAAAGATAAGGACTGTTTGATGGATGGAGAGAGGGCTGGACCCATGGGTGGGAATGTGATAAAGCCAATACATGAAGATATTTGGGAGGGAATCCACGAGGTGGGTTTTTGAGCGCTCACTGGAAAATGCTCACAACTTTTCTGTGTGTTTGAAAGATTTCCCAATAAAATGTTGGGGAAAATGAACCCAGGTGCTTGGACATGGAAAGGGCTTCATGAGATAGAGGAAAAGTTTCAAAGAGTGTATGCACAGCAATCTTGTGTATGTTTTTGTGTAGAAACACCGGGAAAAAAATACAGGAAGGGGATCCAGCAAACGGTAAAAGTGGGTGTTTCTGGAGGCGCGCTGGGTACACTTGACAGTGGGGCTCATTCCTTTTGCTCTTGACCATATTGTCTGAAGTCACGACAATGCTTGTAAGTTTCTTTTGTAGTAAGAGAAAGGCGCCCCCAAATTATATAAGCCAATTTACCCCACTCTTAACCCTGGCCTCGGTATGAATTTGAGGAAATCTGATCATTCTGCCTCCCAGCTTTCTCCTCGAGAGACTGGGGACCGTCCTTGCTCTGTCAGAGGCCACTGAGCAGGTTAGGAAAGGTGGCTGCAGAGGGAGCACAACCCAGAGGCTAAGAGGTGATGGGAAAGTCACCTGTGTGCCCCCGTGGCCATATGCCCGGGCAGATGATGGCAGCCCCTAGGGCCCAGCTGCTCTGTCCCTGGGCGCGGTGATAGTGCGACTGTCACGTGGCATGAGAGGAAGGACCGGCCCACAGCAGACATGCCATAAAAGCAGGTGTGTCAGCAAAGCTGGACTCAGCACCTCATGGACTCTGTGCATGGAAGACATTTTCTTGGGAGCCTAAACTTGACTTCTTGCTCTCTTTTCACTTTTCTGCCTACACCCCTCCTCCCTCAGATCCAGGAGTCTGGGCCCCCAGCCCCTCCTCCCTCAGACCCAGGAACTCACGTGCTCCAGTTATACCCTGTGGGCTCTGGTTTGCTGCGAATGTCACAGTTCAGTGTGGCCTCACTGCGGCCGAGGTACCAGTTGTCATCGTAGCCAGAGATGGAGACCTCTGGGGGGTCTGGGGGAAACAGACGCGTAGGTTTAAGATGAGGAGCCTTCAGAAGGGCCTAAAGATATTTGGGATTCCTGTGACAACAGGAGAAGGGCAATCAAGATGGAGAGATTGGTTCCCTCGGAGAATACAAGTCTGGGAGTCCTTAGCAGGATGCAAGGTGGCGGGGCACAGAGATGGCTTCTCAGGACCTGCTTCTCTCTATTTGTTTTCCTGGGTAGCCAGGTCCTGGAGTGCCTGAGATATCCATGAGAAAAGGCTTCCTGGGTGCTCGTAACACACAGGAGCACATTCAAGGCTCTGACAAGTCCTGCAGGAAAGAATCCTGGATGACCCCGTTTCAGCCTGCTGCTTATCCAACTCATGTGTGATGGACAGGGAAGACTTTTCAAAGTCCCCAAGGGAAAGGCCAATGAGACAGAGGGTTTTGTGTTGGGGGAGGGTCAGTATAGATTCCCCCCGCCCCCAGAGGGCTGGTGTAGACAGTGCCTAAGGAAATCAGGGCAGCAGCTGCTGGGGAGGGAGTATGCAGTATAGACAGTGAAGGGAGGACATAGCCCCTAGAGGAGCCAGTGTAGACAACACTGGGGGGAAAACAGTGACAGTTCTCCAGGGGAGCCAGTGTAGACAGCGGTGTGAGTCAGTATGAGAGTGCCTAGGAGAACCTGGGTAGACAATGTAGGTGTCAGTGCAGCAGTGGTCATGGCACCACTCTAGACAACTCAGGGAACAGTGCCAACTCCCTGCAGCTGGTGGCCTAAACGACTGGTGTAGACAGCGAGGGCAGCACTGCCTGGAGCCCAGAGGAGCTAGTGTAGATGGTGGCAAGGCAGGGTAGAAAATGGACAAGGAAGTTGGTGTAGACAGTGCGGAAGCAGTGGAGCACTGGGGACAAGGCCAGTGTGGGCAGCTGCCTAGGGAAGCAGGTGTAGGCAATGTGTGTAGACTGGGTTCAAGGGAGCCAGTGTGGAGGGCCAGTGTAGACAGGGGCCAGGGGAGAGAAGCCAGGGAGCAGTGTGGACTGTGGTTGCCTACACCTAAGAAGCTGGTCTAGGCAATGAAGGACAGTGTTGTTTGTGGCCCAGGGGCGTCAATGTAGACGATCTGGGGTGGGTGCAGGCAACAGTCAGGGGAGCTAGCGCCGGTGACAGGGGTAATGTTGAAAGTGGCCTGGGGAGTCAGTGTAGACCATGGCGGGGGGGGTGTGTGTGTGGAGACAGTCTGGCAGCCCTGCCCACCCTCGGGTACACTCAGGAACACTCACAGGGCACGGTCAGGGTCACAGGCAGCACCATGGGCTCCTCAAAGCTCTCGTGCTCCACTTTGCAGGTGACGTTCTGGCCGTCCACCTGGCTCGAAGGCGTCAAGGTTAAAAAGCTGCTGACGGTGAAGGTCCCAGGCCGGGGCCCCGGCACCTGGCTCTTATAGGCCTTCGAGTCCAGGTGTGAGGACCAGGAGATGCGGGCTGGGGGGCGGCCCCCCGTGGAGACGCAGCGGGCCACCGGCACAGGCTCCAAGCTGAGTGGGCTGAGCGGGACCTCCTGGGTCTCAACCTTGTTCTGGGGCTGGGCTGGGGAGAGGAGCAAAAGGGACAGGTCACTCCTCGCCTGCAGTCATGCAACAAACATCTCAGCAGCTGTGGAGGGTGCAGGTTGTGGCTGGGTTCAAATGCTACCTCAGTCCCTGAGCAGTTGGGTGGCCTTGGGCAAGTCTGTGCCTCGGTTTCCTTGTCTTTCAACGATAGGGTCACTGTCGGAATTTGCAGGTCGGGCTCTTACAATGGTACTTGGCATATAATAAGTGCTCAATAAATATTCTTATTATCGTTGGCAATTGAATATATTGCTCAGTTCTGTAATGGGCAGTGGGGAGGACCCAGCAATGACTAAGGTGGCCCCACCTCTGCCTTCCTGGGCTGGACTGTCCAAGGGCATCACAGACTTCCTGAGACAGTGATGACTCAGAGTGGGCAAGGCTGGGATGGGGGCGCCCAGAGGGAGGGCCTGAATCTGGGGGCTGGGGAGTGGTTATGGAGGGCGTCAAGAAGGAGAGGAGGGCTGAGCCCATCTGTGCCCTGGAGGTTCAGAGGGCAAGTGATCGGCTCAAGGTCACAGGCTTGTAAGCGACGGAGCTGGGCCTTCGCACAAGTCTGACTCCAGAACCACCTTGATCCTTTCTTAATCATCATGCTGGTGATTTCTGGACTTGGGGCTTCACGTGGTTCCCTTCCCAGCAGTACTTGTGTTCTTGTTACTGAAGACTTTAATTTGACTCACTGGTTCTGTGTTACCCTCATCCTAAATCAAAAGACTTGAAGTCCCAAGTTTTGTGAAATGATGAGAGTTACCTTTGGTTGGGTGCTGTGTGCCAGGCATATTGCAAGCACTTAACCTTCCTTTCTCTGTTTCTCTCTCCCTTCCTTCCTTTCTCTTTTAGGGCCACACCCGCTGCATATGGAGGTTCCCAGGCTAGGGGTTGAATTAGAGCTGCAGCTGCCGGCCTACATCACAGCCTCAGTAACGCAGGATCCAAGCCATATCTGCGACCTACGTTGCAGCTTGCGGCAACGCTGCATGCTTAACCCGCTGAGCGAGGCCAGGGATTGAACCTGCATCCTCATGGATACTAGTCCAGTTCTTAACTGCTGAGCCACAACGGGAACTCCGAAGCACTTACGCTTTCAAGAGTCACTCATGCAAAGCCCATAATCAGAAAAGAAATGTCAGCTCTGATGTCGAGATTTCACAGGTGAGAAAACGGAGGCACAGAGACTTTGCAGCTGCCAAGAGGAGGGCCTGTCATATTCTCTCTGGTGCTCATGAAAATGCAGACATGATTCTACGACAATGCCAAGGGGGCTGCACCTCCCCCCCGCCCCCCAGCACCCCGTGAGAAATCCCTCCACTACTGGGTGTCAGAGTCCCCTCCTCGCAGTCTATCTCAACCCTCCCTTCCCCACCAAAGGGAGCAGCAGTAATAACCTGCTGTTATACCAGCTCCCATGGCCTCTGCTCGAAGCGGTTCACCTGGATAAACTCCAGGGACCCTCAGGATGGCTTTCGGAAGGCACTGTTCTTACTAATCCCATTTGATAGAAGAGAAGAGGAGGTTCCCAGATGGAACTGCTTGCCCAAGCTGGTGTGGCTTCCTGGCTTCCCAGACCCCTCCTTGTCCCTCCACCCCAATACTTGCACCAGCCGCCCTTCAGCACCCCCAGTCTCTCCATCCCCGAGGCCTTCGGTCTCCAAGATCTTGCTTCCTGGGATTTTTCCTCTCCTCTGGTCCTCCAGCCCCTCCCCACGCTAAGCTCCCCCCTCCCCTCCCCCCACTCCATCATTGTCCCACCTCCTCCTTTAGTCCCTTGGAATCTCTGCTCTGAAGGGAACCTCCCTCTCTCCTCCCCACCCCAGGCCCCTCCCTTTCGTCTCCCATGGTCCTCACTCACCCAGCACCCGGAGCCTGGTTCGGGCGCTCCGATCGCCGTCGGGGAATGTGGCGAACTGGCAGGTGTAGTTGGCCTCATCCTCTGCGCGCAGCTCCCAAATGATCAGCGATGCATCCTGCACCTCCTCACCGGCTCTGGCGGCCTCGAACTCCCACCTCCCAGGCTCAGGGAAGCTCGGGCCCCGGGTGGGGTGGAAGACTGCCACGCTGCGGGAGGCCTCCGACAGCTTTTGCTGGGTCCAGGTCACCTGCGTCACTGTCACTTCGTGCTGTAGTGGCTGCAGTTTGCAAGAGAGCTTCGTGATGTTGCCTAGGAAGCCGAGCACCTGGGCGGGGGCCAGCACGGAGGTCTGGGTCTCTGCGAGAAAAAGCGGGGCAGGTCACACACGGGTGTCCCTGGTCTGGATGGGGAGGGGTGTCCAGGTGGCCGCTCACCTGGGGCCTGGAGCCCCTTGGTTGAGACTGTCAGTAAGTATTTCTTCTATCTCAGCATCATCAGTTTTGCAATTTGTCATAAGTATTATGGTTTAAAAAATTAAATTTGCCACTTAAACCATTCAAAAAAGTACAATTCAGTGGCAGTAAATACAACCAATCACCATTCTCTCTGGTTCCAAAACTTTTTCATCACCCCAGAGCCAACAGTTTTAAGATGCACTGGGACTCTTTTTTACTTACCACCACTGAATTGTTCATTTTTTAGTGATTTAAGTGGCACATTAATCTTTTAAACCACAATATTTACCACAAATTGCAAAGCTGATGATGCTGAGATAGAGGAAATACAGTAATAACAGTCCAAGCAAGGGGCGCAGATGCAGTTGCAGACTCAGTCCAGCCCCTCTCACCCTTGCCCTTGTTTGCAGGGATCTGGACTGGTCGCACACCCCTCCCTCCCCTTCCTTGGATGGTCATTACCGTATTTCCTCTATCTCACAATCCTAGCATCATCAATTTTGCAATTTGTGGTAAATATTGTGATTTAAAAATTTTAAATTTGCCACTTAAACCATTTAAAAATGTACAATTCTGTGGCAATAAGTACATTCACAATGTTGTCCAACTAATCACCATTCTCTGGTTCCAAAGATTTTTCATCACCCCACAGTCATCAATTTTAAGATGCACTGGGACTCTCTTTTTTTTTTCCCCCTTTTTTGGCTGCCCCTTGGCATATGGAGTTCCTGGGCCAGGGGTCAGTTCCAGGGCCAGGAGCACAGTTTCGACCTAAGCTAAGCCCGCAGCTGCAGTGTGCCAGAGCTGGGGCTTGAACCTGCGTCCCAGAGCTCCCAAGAGGCCGCTGATCCTGTTGCGCCACAGCAGGAACTCTTGGGACTCTGTCATTTACAACAATACTCACCATCAGCAGTTAAAGCATCTCCCATATGGAAGAGTGCAACGGGGAAGAAGCTCTAGGTCTTTGAATCCAAGAAAGTGAGGATTATTATTATTCCTTTGTGTGGACTCAGGGAAATGTTTGCAGGGGATCCCAGCACAAGGCAGGAGGTGATTATGGCCCCAAGGGGTTTGGATCCCCTCAGATCTCTGCTGTGAGGCTTCAGGCAGGTTACTTAACCTTTCTGATCTTTTTCCTAGTTTGTAAAATGGGACCAGTAACATTAACATTCACAGGTCACTGGCTTACACAGATTGGGGGCTGTTCTGAGTGCGCCACCCATCTCCCAGCATGTAGTCCTTAAACAGCTTGGCACTATGGTCAGCCCAACTTTAGGGGTGGGGGTGAACCAAGACTGAATCTTTTGCTCCAGTCACACGGTGGGCGAGGTGGGATGTGAACCCCGGCCGTCTGCAGCCAAGACTCCTGATCTCGAATGCGCCAGACTCCCTATGAAAATCTCTCTGCCTGGAGCCCCAGCACATAGTAGGTCCTCAGTATATGTTGGCTTTTATTGATATGAATAAACATAATCCTGTGCATCTTTCTGATGATAATAAGGGAGAAAGGGAGAAGGAATAAGTTTTTGAATTTCAGTCCTGCCACTCCCTAGCTGTGTCTCTGGTTCCTCCCCTCTGAGCCTCAGTCTCCTCATCTGTAAGATGAGGGTGGTTGTCACTTAATTGGGTGTCGGAAAGACTGGATGATTAAGTTCATATAAAGGGATCAGCATTCACCAAGCATTCCATCAAGGTGGATATGATAGTTATTGTTAGTAGGAAGGGGAGGCCAGGAGGGAGTGGATGGGGTGCTTGGAGCATGCCGTGTGGAGGGAGGGTACCGTCTGGACCCCAGGAGATTGTGGAGTGGGGAGCATGCTCCTCTGCGTTGGAATGCCAGCTCTACCGCGGGCGTGCTGTGCTGCTCTGGGCAAGGGAGTCTCCCTCTCTGATGGCAAGAGCGCTATGAGGATGAAATTGGTGAAGCAGCCTTTCTCTGGGGTTGTACCCTGCATACCAGCCAAGTCCAAGCTCCTACTGTGTGCCGGGCCCTGGGCTGTTCCCCAGAGAAAGCCTCCTCCAACCCTCTTTTCGGCCCATGAGACAGGCTTTGGACAGAGGCTGAAGGAGATGGGAGCCTCGCAGGGTCAAGCTTCTTGCCTGGCCTAATCAGCAAGTGACGGCAGAGCCTGGGCTGAGACCTTCTTGGAAATGATGCGATGAGGACCTGCACATTCAGTATTGTTATTGTTCACGTGAATTATTCACCATCATTGTTGCTGTTCTTCTCAACTGCAGCTGACCTAGCTCCGCCTGTTCCCAAGACACCATCTTACTAGGTAGTGGGGGTTCCACTCCTCCCCCAACCCCTGCCCTCCTCTCCCGGACTTTATGGAAACACAGAGCTTAGGTCACTTTCCTGAGCTCACACAGGTATTAAATGCCAAAAGCTCTTTGGAACCCAGGGCCATCAGACGTCAGGGCCGTATCCCCAGTACTGGGAAGCTGCCCAGGTAGGTAGGTACTCAAGAAGCAGAGTGGCATGCAAGGTACATGTGAATGAATGGCTATGTCCTTAGAGCCAGACATTGGGGATAGAAGGGGGATGGGGTTGTGTGCCCCATCCTTCCCGCCACCCCGTCATCCTCTGTCGCGGTCACCGGGCTGTTGGGGGCCAGAGAGAACCGCTTGTATTCAGCAGGGTTGCGCAGAGTGGTGCCCGGGTGTGAGTCACCCTCCACTTCATTTTTCCCGGAGGTCGATCCCTCCCTGCCCTTCAGAAATCACCCTCTCGGTACCGGGCGGCTTTCTGGGAAGCTGAGCGCAGTTTCCCCAGCCCTGCCCAGCCTTCCTCCATCCCTGGCGCGGAGGGGAGCCGGTGACAAAGGGCGGCGCGCTCAGGCTTGGGGAACCCAGGGAGCCGGGTGCGCGGGTCGATGGGGAGGGAGAGGGGGAGCCGGGGCCGCCCGACCGCGCGGGGTCACTCACCGGCTCCCGTGGGACGCTCCCAGGACAGCGACAACAGGAACAGCAGCAGTGCCCAAGCAGAAGGAGTGGCTCCGGCCATGCTGGGCTCCTCCGCGGGCAGCCTGGCGGGGCGCGCCTCCTCCTCCACCCTCCGCTCCCGGAGGCGTCTGCTCGCTCTGCCCTCGGCGCCGCGGGTCCTGACTCAGCAGCTGCTGCGAAGGAATCCCGGCGGCACCCGGCCGGCGCTGCCCGGGGATCGGGAAGGGCAAGTTCCGCTTCCTCTTCTTCTCGGCCGACCGGCCACGGGGTAGCAGGAGACCTGGGCCGGAGTCCCCGCCGGGCTCCCCGTGCGTCTCTCGGATTCTGCGCGCTCCCTCTGCGCCTCCTCTGACGTTTGTCTTGATTTCGGCAACAGCGCTACTGATAGGGGGAAGCGTCCTATATACGGGTCCCCACGTGACAGGCGAGAAAACGGGGGCAGAGAGGGTCGGCGACTTTTTAAAGCTCGCGGTTGGTGAGGGACGGAGCAGAGATGGAAACCTGTAGCGGGGACAGATCCCGGGTTCCTACCCAACACGCTTAACACCCCCAAACCGCCCCCCACACCCCGGCTCATATCGGGCGACTTGCTTCTCTTCTTGGGACCATTTTCTCATCTGAAAAGTGGATCAGATAATAGTACTCGCCTCCCAGGATGGTTTGTAAAGACTTAAACAAGCAACTGCTTAGCCCCATTCCTGCTGTACAGCTTGTACGCAATAAACAGCAGTGACCACACCATCAACTACGGTTGCTTTACGGTTATCAAATAATGATGTTGGTGGGAATGAGAGCTCGTTCATTTTTCATTCAACAGATATTTATTGAACCAGGCAGTATTCCAGGCACAGGGCAAAAATCAGGCAGGCAGTAGAAAATCAGACAAGCATCCCTGCCTTCATGACGCCCACCCTCTGCTGGAGGGAAACCGACCGTTACAGACCAATCCCCAGAACCGCATCAGGTCTGGAAGCGATCACCATAATGGAGCAATATAGAGAAGGGAGAGAGATGAAAGAGAGAGACAAAGATAGGGACAGAGGGATGGAGATAGACGCACACTCAGAGAGAGAGAAAAGACAAAGAGACACAGGACAGACCCACGGGAGGGAACTGAGAGGTGCCAGAGACCCGGAGCCGTATACTCAGATATAGAACTGGGGAGACTTCCTGGTCCCCAGTGGGTCCATCCTGGCCATCACCCCCACCCGGCCCAAGAGCAGTTCTGACTCTTGTTCTGTGACCATTCTCATACCTTTCTAGAAAATTCCTCCTTTGGAATGTGGCCGGGTTGGAGGGCTCTGTCCTCTGCTGCCTTCTCTGACTTGGCCCTGGAACACAGCAGTGGGCAGGTGGCTCTGATGCTCGCTGTGGCTCACTCTGCGTGTATGTAGGCGAGTCTCTGAATGGGATGGTCTCTGGGAAATCTCTGAATTTTCTGGCTGCTGAGTTATTTCCAAATTGGGAACCTGTGGCAGCCGCCAAGTTCCTCCCCTGGAACATGATGTCACCTCTGGGGTTCCCCCTCCTCCCGGGGCTCCCAGTACGGGCTACTGTGGTTTCAGCAGCCTCCGCCTGGACCCTGGACTGTTTGGGCTTCAGAATTGGGGGTCCACCTCATCCCACCTTCTGCCCCTTCCCCTCTGGGCAACAGACCTGGACTTCTTGGCGACAGGAGGGGGGACTTTCTCTGAAATCAGACAGTTATCAGAGCCTTGGTTCTGAACAATTCTGCGAATGGGGATAATATAGGCTCTGTTATTGAGGCTCAAAAGTGGGCTCAGGGCAGGGCTGAGGGTCAGGGAGGGGAAGATTAGGGATGAAGTTAAAGTTGAGGTCCAGAAAAGGGAGGGTGTCAGGCATAGGGCTAGGTGAGGGTCAGTAGCGGGGGAAGGTTTGGTGGCTGGTATTCCCAGGGGGGGAAAAACCTTTGAGTCAGTAAATACTTGGGAAGGCCAAGCTGTCAAAATTGCTGAATGAAATAAAATGATGTCAGCTGGGCCATTGCCTGGGGAGAAGTGTTTCAGGCAGGCAAAAAAGCAAGTGCAAACGCCCTGAGGCACAGACCTGCTTGCTGCCTTGACAGAGGGGCCAGTGTGATTGAAGTGTAAGGAGGAGTGGGAAGGGGCTGGGTATTCTTGGACCCGGAGGCCATGGTAAGATGTTTTCGTTTTATGGAGATGGGAAAACTCTGGAGGGTTTTGAGCTGATGTGGTTGGACCAGAGGTTTTTTGTCTTTTTAGGGCCGAACCCATGGCAATGGAAGGAAGTTCCCAGGCTAGTGGTCCAACTGGAGCTGTAGCTTCAGTAGTCCATGTGGGAGGTGATGGAGGCAGTAGGGGAGGTGAGAAGAGGTCGTTGGATTTGAATGTATGCGGTAATTTTTTTTTTTTTTTTTTTTTTTTTTTTTTTTTTTTTTTTTTGCTGTGCCGGTGGCATATAGAAGCTCCCGAGCCAGGGATCAAACCTGTGCCACATCAGTGACAACACCAGATCCTTAACCCACTGAGCTGCCAGGGAACTCCTAGACATTTTTCTTTACTCAAGTGCCAAAATATCTGTTGAAAGTATAAATAAGTGAATGGATAGCTTCACTGGGTCTGTTATAATTCTTTGGAATTTATCGCATGGATGCCATGGTTTTCCAGCTTCCACATCCAGAAGAATCACCTGGAAGCTTGTATAATTGAGCAAATGTGAATCTATTTCCTTATTATTCCCTCTCACATTGAAAAAAAAAATAGTAGCTTTGTTCTTTCTCTTCTTACTTTTTTTTTTTTTTTTGTCTTTATAGGGCCGCACCTGCTGCATATGGACATTCCCAGGCTAGGGGTTGAATAGGAGCTGCTGCTGCCGCCGGCCGCCACAGCCACAACAACACCAGATCTGAGCCTTGTCTGTGACCTACACCACAGCCCACAGCAACGCCAGATCCTTAACCCACTGAGCGAGGCCAGAGATCGAACCTGCCACTTCATGCTTCCTAGCCGGATTTGTTTCTGCCGCACCATGACGGGAATGCCTCTCTTCTTAGTTTTTACTTAGCAGTGTATCTTGATGATCTTTCTACACAAGGACATAGCAAGCTCCCTCATTCATTTATTCATTCATTGCTTTGTCTGTTCATTTATTCACAGCCGTGTAGCATTCCATTGTATAAACACATCATAAATTTTGAACCAGTCCTTAGTGAATGGGCCTTTCAGGTGTTTCCAGCTCTTTGCATTTGCAAACTGTCCTGCCCTGAGGAACCACATCCATGCCATTTTCCATGCATGCGAAAGTGTCAGTGCCATAGGTTCCTAGAAGCTCATTTTCTGGGTCAAAAGGCAGGTGCATTTGTGGCTTTGGATGATACTGCCAAATTGTCCGCCAGTACTCTTTGCCAGCAAAGTAGGAGTGGGGCAGTGTTTCCTACCCAGGGATGCTCCTGGTGCTGAACGGAAACTTTAAAAATTTCAGATGGGAAGCTTTGTCCCAAAGGGTTTGATGTAGGAACCTGGAGGCTGGGTGGGAGGGTGGGGAGAGGAAGAGAGGGAGGCAAAGAGAGGAGGAGAGAGAAGAAAGAAGGGGGGAAACAGAGGCGGGAGAAAGGGAGGAGGGGAGAGAGAAGGGGGGGAGAGAGAAGGGGGAGGGGAGAGAGAAGGGAGGGGAGAGAGGGTGGGGAGGAGGGAGGGGAAAGAGAGGGAGGTGGGCACATGGGGTAGGGGCTCCTGAGTGTGCTCCCTCTGTTGAATTCTTTCACCTACCCACCGCCAACAGTTGGCATCCTAAATATTGATTCTCTTGCCTCCTTTTTCTCACTTGGACCATAGGGGATCCTCCAAACGTGTAGTGATGGTTAAATAGGTCATTTAGAGATAAGTTATATAGCTAAAAAGTTACTTGTTTTGCTGCTCAACACACGGCACCATTGCTGGCTTCCTGGGGCTCGTGAGACGCCCCGGGTTACCTTCGCGGTAATACCTGCTTAGGAACCACTGCCGCAGGCAGGCAGCAGACACCTGTAGGGTTTTCTGCAGGGCGAGGACCTTGTGACAAGGAAATTCTCCTGTTCCTTCAAAGGAAAACAGCAGTAACAACTCCCACTCTGCCTGCCTCTGTGATGCCGCCGTCATCCTGGGGTCGGACAGGCAATGGGGTGGTGGGGTTGGAGGGGTTGGTGAGGGCAGAGCGTTCATCTTCTATACGCTGAGGTCAGGCAGGAAAAAAGCCAGCAAAGAAACTGCCTTCCTGTCCCCCAAGAGGTCCCCCCAGCCCCAGGTTGTTCCCCCCCTTCTCCCCTTCCAAATCCCGAGGTCCTCTCGCTGCCCAAGGCAGGAAATGAAACCTGCCCGACCCCTCCCAGCGGATGACTCATTGGAGCCACACCCTTTGGGCATCTCTGGCCCCTGCTGGAAAGGAGAGCCTGACTAGCACTTGTCTGACTTTGGCTCCTGACCAAAGTCTGACATCTCTCCTTTTCCTGCTTTATGCGTCAGCCAGAGGGAAACTCTTGCGGCCCTAAATCCATCATGTTAGCTCACCTTCAGGCCAGAACACTTCCCCTCTGTTCTTGACTGGCTAATGGCTACTCCCCCTTTAGGTCGTGGCTGAGTCATCCCCTCCTGCTGGAAGCCTTCCTAGGAACCTCCCCCTCAACCCCACCTGCAGTCCTTCCTCTGGTTTCCCCCAGGTCCCTGAGCTCTGCCCACTGAGTTATCACTCTCTAGGGATGGATCTGTGTCACCCACTGGGCTGGAAGTCACAGAGGCAGAACTCAGGGCTGCACAGCCCACAGCTAGACAGTGACACTTCAACTTCCTCATCTGTACAGTGGACCTAAGAATAGCATCCACTTTCCAGGGTTTGGGGAAATAAATGGAAAGGATGTGTTAAAGCCCTTTAGCCCAAAGTCTCTCGTAAATATCACGGCGGGGTGGGGGGGTTGTGGCTGCTCTTGTCAAGCATCTCAGTGTGATCTCCAGTAGAGCTGACCCCTCCCCCACGATGCTTGCTTGGACCCTCAGGCTGTTCAGAGGTCCCCTCTGGGCTCCCATGTCTGAGCCCTGACTACTCTGGGTTGTCACTGCCTGGGATAATTCTGTCTCCCCCACTGGACTGTGAATCCTGGGGGGAGGTATGGGGATATGGCTGTCATGGTCACCTCTGGGTCCCCAGTACTGCCCAGCACAGGACCCCACACAGACCAGTTGCTGGAAGAAGTCATGTTGAATGAATGAATGAATGGCTTTAGTGGTTACCTGATCTGTTATATGTCCTTTATTTCTTTCCCACTCTAGTATATACAATTAGGTTTTCTGTAAATATTAGAATTTAGAGAAAACTTATTCCTTATAAGTTGTATGTGTGTATTTGTATGTGAAAGAGAGAGAGAGTGAACTTGAGAGAGCTTGAGGAAGAGCCTTTGGGCGTGTTTGAAAGAGGGAAGGGGTTGAAGGTGGGTGGGAAGGTGGGAAGTGGAGAGGGCTGAGGACTTGGGCAAAGGATGGGCTGAATTTGGGGGCTCTAATGTTTAAACTGTGAAGGCAGAGACCAAGTCTGTCTTGTTCACAGCAGTGTTGCCGGCATCTAGCATGAGCCTGCCACGGAGAAGATGCTCAATAAATACTTCTTTTTTTTTTTTTTTTTTTTTTTTTGTCTTTTTGCCTTTTCTAGGGCCGCACCCACGGCATATGGAGGTTCCCAGGCTAGGGGTCAAATCGGACCTGTAGCTGCCGTCCTACGCCACAGCCAGAGCAACTCGGGATCCGAGCAGTCTGCAACCTACACCACAGCTCACGGCAACGCTGGATCCTTAACCCACTGAGCAAGGGCAGGGATCGAACCCGCAACCTCATGGTTCCTAGTCGGATTCATTAACTGCTGAGCCATGACAGGAACTCCAATAAATACTTCTTGAGAGAATGAATGAACCAGACTTTGTTAAAGTAGCCTAAGAACCTTGCTGTGCCTCTGTAACTGTGGATCACCGTATATTCTGAGTAGGTCTCAACAGGGAGTAAAATTCTTTAGGTCTCTCTCAGGGAGTAGTGAGAACACAGCACCTGGCTTATCAGCATCGGAAGCAAACATGTGGCTGCTGACCTCACCCTCTTGTCCAAGCTCTCAGCAGACATTAGCAATCGATGCAGGCCCTCCTTCCTGGCAAGCATGCCAGCAGACATCAATAATTGATACAAGTGCTCCTTCCAGGGGAGCCTGCGTGGGTTCCCAGAATTCTTAGTACAAATCTTTGAGGACCCACTGCCAAGTCTATCAAGAGAAGAAATATATTTGTCAACCCTGGCAAAACGGATGTGAAAAATAAGAGTTGGGGGCAGACATTATGGTCACAGTTTAGAGCTGGAAATCCCTTGTGCATTTGGCTTTGTTTATTCTCAATCCTGTAGGCCTTTGCTCACCCTATGAGGACAGAAAAGAGCTAGGTTAGTGTTTTACTCCATGCAGCAGAACTTTTTGGGCTCAAAAGCATTTCTCTTTTTTCTTTCTTAATTTTCTTTTATAGTTTACTTTTTTTTAAATTTAAGTATAGTTGATTTACAATGTTGTGTCATTTTTTTGCCGTATAGCAAAGTGACCCAGTCATACATACATATATATACATTCCTTTTATTATTATTATTATTGCTTTTTAGGGCCGCATCCGCAGCATATGGAGGTTCCCAGGCTAGGGGTTGGATCAGAGCTACACTGCCAGCCTACACCACGGCCACAGCAACGTGGGATCCTTAACCCACTGAGTGAGGCCAGGGATGGAAACCCACAACTTCATGGTTCCTGGTCGGATTCACTTCCGCTGAGCCACGATGGGAACTCCTGGTTTTTTTGTTTGTTTGTTTTTTAATACTATCTTCCACCATGTCCTAACCCAAGAAATTAGACAGAGTTCCCTGAGCTATACCCTAGGACCCCATTACTTATCCATTCTTTTTTTTTTTTGTCTTTTTGCCATTTCTGGGGCCGCTCCAGCGGCACATGGAGGTTCCCAGGCTAGGGGCCGAATCGGAGCTGTAGCCACAGCAACTCGGGATCCGAGCCACGTCTGCAACCTACACCACAGCTCATGGCAACGCCGGATCGTTAACCCACTGAGCAAGGGCAGGGATCGAACCCGCAACCTCATGGTTCCTGGTCGGATTCGTTAACCACTGCGCCACGACGGGAACTCCTACTTATCCATTCTAAATGTAATAGCTTGCATCTACCAACCCCAAACTCCCCATCTCTCTCTCTCCCTCCCCCCTGGCAAACACAAGTCTGCTTTCCATGTCTGTGATCTGTGTCTGTTTTGTAGACAGGATCATTTGTGCCATGTTTTGGGTCCACATATAAGTGATATCACACAATATTTGTTTTTCCCTTTCTGACTTCACTTAGTGTGAGAATATCTAGTTGCATCCATGCTGTTGCAAATGGCATTATTTTGTCATTTTTTTTCTGGCTGAGTACTATTCCATGGTGTATAGGTACCACATCTTCTTAATCCATTCATCTGTCAATGGACATTCAGGTTGTTACCATGTCTTGGCTATTGCGAATAGTGCTCCAATGAACATAGAGGTGCATGTGCCCAGGAGTGGGATTGCTGGATCCTATGGGAATTCTATATTTAGTTTTCCGAGGAGCCTCTATGCTGTTTTCCATAGTGGTTGTACCAATTTACAGTCCCACCAGCCTTTCCTCCCTCCCTCCCTCCTCCCTTCCTTCCCTTTCCTTCCCTTTCCCTTCTCCCTCCCTCCCCTCAGCCAGTGTTTATGAGTGTCCATCATGAACTGGCAATATTGTAGCTTCCAAGGATAAAGTGTTGAGCAAAGGAACACGCAGTTCCTGCCCTTTGTGACTCAGACTCGACTGGGGAGACAGATTCGTCAAAATATCACCCCGCACTTATAAAAGTGGCAAAGTTTGATGACTATGGAGGAGAGGTTTGCTGAATGTGTGCAGCTGAGAGGGGGTGTGAAATCCAGACAGGTGCTGAGGTGGGATTTTTAAATGAGTAGGAATCAACTGGGCGAAGAGAGGAGAGCAAAGCACTCAGGCAGGGGAAACAGCATGTGCAAACGACCCGAGGTAGGACAGATGCGTTAAGTGCAAAAGAGTGAGGGAGACTGGCTAGCTGTTCACATTTCCTCTTATTTCCAGGAACTCAGCTAAATTACATTTCTCAGCAGCTCTTATTTTACTTGTGGTCGTGTGACCTAGACAGGGCAGAGACATAGGTTAGAAGAAGTAGAAGTTCTTGAATGACAAGTGAAGCAGCCTCCCTAGTAACCTGCACTGGAGCATGACCTCAGAGAGTAAGTCACTTATACTGGGTCAAACCATCAACATTTTGGGGATGTTGGTTACAGCAGTTAGCCGACGCTGACTAAAGTCAGTGCAGCTGGCAAGAAGGAGCATGAAGCAAGAGGAGACTAGAGATGCGAGCAGGTGATAAACCACGCAGGGCCTTGTGGGGGCACGTGACTAAGTTCTGAGCACAGGAATGTGAGTGGAAGTGATGTGAGCAGCTTCTGGGTCGTGCCTTCAAAGGAAGGCCATGAGTCTGTCTCCATTATTGCCACCTCCTGCTGGCTAGAGTGGGGACCTGGTGGTGGTGCACCATTTTTTTTTTTTTTTCTTTTTGGGAACAAACCCTCGGCATATGGAAGTTCCCCAGCTAGGGGTTGAATCAGAGCTGTAGCCGTTGGCCTACACCACAGCCACAGCAACACTGGATCTGAGCCACGTCTGCTACCTACACCACAGCTCATGGCAATGCCAGATCCTTAACCCACTGAGCGAGGCCAGGGATCGAACCTGCATCCTCATGGATACTAGTCGGGTTCGTTACAGCTGAGCCACGACGGGAACTCCTGGTGCACCACCTTGACCTCGTAACACCCTAAGGATGGAAGGGCCACAGGGTAAAGAAGCCTGGGTGCCTGGATGACCTCAGCAGGCACAGCCCCTGCACCTTTCTAGGATGGCTTCCATAAGGACTGTTACATGAGAGAGAAACCAACTTCATCTCAGGTTTAAGCCTCCGTGATTTGGGGTCTCTGCCAAATTTACATCCCATCAAGATGGGGGGATCCCTGGGAGAAGCTCGGGTTGAGAGGATGAGGTTGGGACACATCTTGGAGATAAGCTCATCGCATCTGAATTCTCCCCTCTTTGAGTTTCCCCTCATTTGAAGACAGTTCCGTTTTCTCTACCCTCTCCCACCCCATGTCCGGGCAGTTCTTCTTGCCACAGGCAGGAGCCAAGAAGGAAGGGTGGCCCCAACCCGACGGCTCGGGAGGGAGAGGATGCTGGGATGGAGGAGGAAAGTGCCAGTTCTTCTTCGTTTTTATCTTTTATCTGGATACAAAATGTGTGACGTCTTCATAGTCACAAATGAACGAGCACAGGGGTGGGATTCTCAGTTCTTTCATGATTCTGATAGTTGTATCCCCTCTCCCTCCTATCGTGGGATATTAACATACTATTTTCCTTGTTATGGGTCCATACTTTCGCTGTGGTCCAATTCATTCAAGCTGATATGTGGTCACAGGCTCCCTCCTAGCCACTCAAACTTTTGTTTTGCCAAATGGCATTTATTTTTATTTATTTATTATTGTTACTAATATTATTATTTATTTTATGGCCGCACTTGAGGCAAATGGAAGTTCCCAGGCCAGGGACTGAATCCGAGCTGCAGCAGTGACCCAAGCCGCTGCAGTCAGGTTCTTAACCCATGGTGCCACGGTGGGAACTCCTATTTTAATTTTTGTTTGTTTGGTTTTGTTTTCTTTTCAGGGCTGCACCTGTGGCATATGGATGTTCTCAGGCTAGGGGTCACATTGGAGCTACAGCTGCTGGCCTACACCACAGCCACAGCAATGTGGGATCTGAGCAGCATCTGTGACCTATACCACAGCTCACAGCAATGCCAGATCCTTAACCCACTGAGTGAGCCCAGGGATCAAAACTGCATCCTTACGGATACTAGTCAGGTTCTTAACCTGCAGAGCCACAATGGGAACTCTCCCTATTTTAATTTTTTTGACTGCTCCCACAGCATGCAGAAGTTCCTAGGCCAGGGACTGAACCTGCGCTACAGTAGGAACCCGAGCCACGGCAGTGACAATGCCAGATCCTTAACCACTAGGCCACGAGGGAACTCCCAAAGTGCCATTTAAATCTTTGACTTTATGGTTTAAATCTCATGGTTCGATAAATCCATTGGGAGTGGAATGGGCTGCAAGGAAAAAGAGAACTAAAACAACAGTGGCTTCAGCAAGTAGAACTCTATGCTAAATAAATAGCTATTGTGGTCAAGCCATTAGGGGATAGTTTGTTACACAGCCAATGCTAAGTGATACACCCTTGAATTCTTGGAACTTTTCCTGGATCCTTATATTACATTCTTCCTTGTTTTTGTTTGTTTGTTTCCCTTGAGCTACTTCAGTGAGTTTCTTTTCCTTGCAACCCAAGAGTTTTAAGAAATATAGATTGCTTACTTACATGGCTCCTAGGACTTGGTGAGATGGGCAGATGGGGTGTTGGCAGCTTGCAAGTGGAGACAAGAGCAGTCCCTGGGCCTCTCAATAAGATGGAAACATCTCACAAATGGTTAGGAAGCCAGGAGGGAGGAGGTCTCAAGTGGAGTTCCCAGGAACTTCATCCCGTCCCCAGCGCCAGGATTCTCCCCTCCCTGCACTCTTTCCTGGTATCACCACTTGGTTGATAGACAGATGTCCACACTTCATATGTACATTGCATTCTCTCTCTCTCTTTTTCTCTTTCTTGGCCACCCCACAGCATATGGAGTTTCCATGCCAGGGATCCGATCTGAAGTTTCAACCTATGCTGCAGCTGTGGCAAGGCCAGATCCTTCAACCCAACTGTGCTGGGCTGGGGATTGAAGCTGCTTCCTGGTGCTGCAGAGATGCCCTGATCCCATTACACCGCAGTGGCAACTCCTGTGTTCCCTTTTTGTGCCACCCACATATCCTGTCTTCTAATAGCAAAGGGTAGTTTTGGTAATGCCTACATTATTAAAAATGGTGGAGGGATAACCTCTACCCACTCTCTCTTGTAGCTGTGCCTATGAGATTTCATGGTTTTGGGTTTTTGTGTGTGTGTGTGTGTGTGTGTGTGTGTGTGTGTGTGTGATTTATCTGAATTTGTTCCATTACTGTGTAGTATTTCCCCATGGAACCCACTGTATAAAAATACCATGAATTTGATTGGGAAACAGTTTGGAAGCATCCTAAACACTGAAGATATACATAGTCTATAATTCCACTAGTGGGAAATTCCACTGCTAATCGTACCCTGAACAGAAATGTACACATGTGAGCCACAAAATGTACATTCTGAAACTGGACATTGTAAACTAGCTGTGTTTTGAGCACTACATAAAAACACATGATTAAAATCTGCTTGTGGAATTCCTGTCGTAGTGCAGCGGAAACGAATCCGACTAGGAACCGTAAGGTTGGGGGTTTGATCCTTGGCCTTGCTCAGTGGGTTAAGGATGTGGCGTTGCTGTGGCTGTGGAGTAGGTCGGCAGCTGTAGCTCCCATTAGACCCCCAGCCTGGGAACCTCCATATGCCGCAGGTACAGCCCTAAAAAGTCAAAAAGACAAAAAACAAAACCAAAAACAAAAACCCCAGAAAACAAAACTGCTTGTAATATTGTAAGAGACCATTAGCAATCCTGCTCTGCCATTGGCCAGCATTGCACAGGCCCCTCCCCTTCCTCTGCAGAAAAGGAGCCCGAATTTGGACTGAGGGAAGATGGTTTTTTGAGAACTAGTCTGCCATCTTCTCAGGCCACTAGCTTTCCAGTTAGAGTCGTTTTTCCTTGCCCCAACAGCTATGGTCTAGATCTATTGGCCTATTGTGGTGAGCAGTGATCTTGAACTCACAGCATCAATTTCTCCTTTTTTTTTTTTTTTTTTTTTTTTGTTGGTCTTTTAGGGCCACACAGCTGGCATATGGAGGTTCCCAGGCTAGACGTCGAATCGGAGCTGTAGCCGCTGGCCTATACCACAGCCACAGCAACGTGGGATCTGAGCTGCATTTGCGACCTACCCCACAGCTCATGGCCACGCCAGATCCTTAACCCACTGAGCGAGGCCAGGGATCCAACCCGAGTCCTCCTGGATGCTAGTCAGGTTCTTTAGCCACTGAGCCACGACAGGAACTTCAATTTCTCTTTTTGTCTAGATTTATTTATTTAAAAATTTTTTTCAATTTATTTAAACTGAAAAAAAAAATCCCCAAAAAGTTCACCGATTTGTCAGTCAGACCTACGACAAAGAGAGAGAGAAATAATAAAACAACAGCAGTAATGGCAATAATAATAACACATGTGGCCAAAATTCACTGAAGGCTCACTATGTGCCAAGCACTATTTACAGCACGTTACTCCCACCATCTTATGGCATCCAGGCCCCTACTCTTTGAGGTGGGTGTTAGATTACTATTATCCCTGTTTTACAGATGGGACCCAGAGCTCTCAAAGGGGTCACCCAAAGTCCCACAAGCTGGCAGGTGGCAGAGCTGGGATAAGCCTAAGGAACCTGGCTTCAGGGTCCGTGGCCTTAGCTGCAAACCCTGGGGCTCTCTCCGGGCCCTTGGTGGTAGAGGTGTGTGGGACGTCCTCCAGCTCCTAGCCCTCTTTTCTGAAGATTGACCCTCCCCACCAGGAGAGTCAGGATGGCCATGCTTGTCTTCATGACCTCATCTCCAAAGCCACAGCTGATTGGACAAGGCTGGTTCCTTCTGATGACGTCAGCATCGGCCAAGATGGCAGGGAGGACAGGAAGTGACCCCTCCTGCCGCTCATAGAGGCGGGGACACCGGGGGCTCGGGTGGAAGATTTTCGCACCAGCATGATTACTCAGCTTTTCCCTCTAAGAATATGACTTTGGAGTTAGATCTGAGTTTGATTCAGGGCATGTCAGCTGCATGTCCTTGGGCAAGTTGATGGATATCTTTTGAGATTTAGTTCTAATCATTCAGAAAGTGAGGACAAGAACCATACTGGGTTGAGAATTTTTGGGACTGGACCGAGATCCCAGGAAATTGGAACCACAGTGAAGAGGATGCTGTGGGGGGTTCAGGGGCCACGGTATCCCGAGTGCCTGGCACACAGTGGGCATTCGACAGTGCTGTGTGGAAGGGATGATTGTAGTGCTGACCACACCCCAGGCTGGGCTTTAAAGGCCTTAGAGATACTAGCTTGCTGAATCCAAACAACAGCCCTGGGAGGCAGGGGCTATTATTATGACCCCCATTTTGCAGATGTGCAAACTGAGGCACAGAGAGGGGAGAAGTGACTTGGCCATGGCCTCACTGCCAGTAAGTGACAGAGCTGGAAGGAAAAAAAAAAAACCCAAACCCTCTCATGTTCCCCTGAGCCGCTTTGGGAACTGACCAGTCCGATGGGCCCATCGGGAGTCAGTGTCATCCTCTCTGAAATGAGCTTAAAGCTCCTTGGGACGGGCTGTTGGCTTGGCTTCCGTCTTGCCGCAGAGCGAGTTCTGGGCCTTGGGGCTGCTGAGTGGATGGGAGTGAGGGAAGGCAGGTACCTTTTGTCGTGGATTAAGGTGTAGACCGAGAGTACGACCAGTGACATGATCACCACTAATGTGACCACGATGAGGGCAATGGCAGATCCTCCTGACAGGGAGAAAGTGGGGTTCGGCTTGATGGGCACAGGGTCTGTGGGCTCCACGTTGGCTTCTGGGGACCGAGAAGGGGGGAGTTTGGAGAAGACACCCTCCCTCCATGCCCCCCACTCCTGCCACTCCCCCTGCCCCTCTGCCTCCTCTGGGTCTCTACCCCAGCCTCCTCTCTGGTCTCTGGTCCCAGTCTCCCAGTCTCTCCCCTCCCATCTCCCCACCACGCAGAAGCTGGAGGGGTCTTTGAAAAGTTCACGCTTCTCCCTGTTCCTCCCCTACTCAGAACCTTGCCATGGTTCCCCCAGGACCTCACCTTGGCCTTTGAGGCCCTGCCACCTGGCCAGCCCCATTTCTTTCCACCTGCCACCTTTATAGCCAAGCCTCATTGGATTCTACTCCATTTTCTAAGCTCACCCCCCTCCCACTTCCAGGCCTTTATCTGTGCCCCTGGAATGCCATTTATGCCATTTTCTCCCCCTTGGCCTGGACAGTTCCTATGTATCCCAGTACCAGCTCAGATGTCCCCTCTTCCAGGAAGCCCTACCCGATCCCCTTGCTGGGTCAGGCATGCCCTTAGTACCCACCACCCTCTGAGCTCTCCCACCCTCGCCGTGCCCACTCTGGTCATTACTGTTTGTGGGCTGTCCCCTACTGGACTGGGAGTCCCATGAAGGCAGGCCAGGGCTGTCTCTATCCCCGGATATCCTCAGCACTGCCCAGCACGAGCCAGTCACATAGCAGGTGCTCAGTAACTGTGGGTGGATGATTCCTAAACAGTGGAGGAATGAGGAAGGGGGGTCTCGGAAGTACTTCATTCTCAATGACCATATCAAGGTCACCAGATGTTCCAAGATTTCAATTTTTTTTTTCTCCCAGTCAGTCCCTTTAAAAACAAATCCTGAAGCTCCCACTGAACCCTGGCCAGGAAGAGGAGGTGGCCCTGGGCAGTGTAGCCAAGCCAGTGTTCCATCATGCTCGCCCTTTTTGTGCACTGGACCTTTGCTCGTGTGTCCCTGCTGCCTAGATATCTACCCCCACTGGCAGCCAGCCCTCTGCGCCCGTCCAGCTCATTCCACTCCACTCATCCTCCATGAACCAAAACACAAAACAATAGGCTGCTATTTAAAGCACTTGACAGGCATTCTGCTCATCTATATGTACTATTTCAGCTCCAAACTTGCAGGGGTCTGCAAATCAGACCTTTATACACAGGAGGAAACTGAGACTCAGAGAAGGGACATCATTTGTACCAAGTCACCCAGCCAAGAAGCCACAGGGGTAGAAATGCAATCCCACTTTGGCTCCCAAATGACTTTTCTCATCCCAATGACTGGCTATTCTTGTTATTGCTGCCTGATCCTCCAGACACGCTTTTGTGTACAGTAACAGGCACAAGATTAAGAATAATTTGGAAAATGCTGATCATAGCAACAATACTGGTTCATGTTCTTTGAGCCCTCACTAGTGTTCAGGAGTGCTGGGTGCTCTCCTTTTAAACTGTTCACCTGCTTATTGCACTGACTGCACACAACTACACTTTGGGTTGGGTGCTCATGTTCTCCCAGTTTTACAGATGAGGAGATGGAGGCACAGAGAAGTCAAGGCAGTGGTCCAAAGCCACACAGCCAGGAAGTAGTGGTGCCAGAATTCAAATTCCAATTCCCAGTTGGAATTTGTGCTTATATTATCACTTTCATTTTTTTCTCTGGCATGTCCTGAGCACTCAGAGAGGTAAAGGGGCTTCCCAGGTTCACACAGCCGGCAAATGATTGGAGCCAAGACCCAGGCAGCAGGCTCCAGATCCTCCCCTGAGCTTTCATTGGAGTTTGTGTCTTTGGGCTCCAGCCTCTCATCTGTAAAATGGGTTAATAATCCCAACTCTACCAGGAGGATGAAAGAATGGGATGCCTGGAGTTCCTTCATGGAATCTGACCAGTATCCATGAGGGCGAAGGTTCGATCCCTGGCCTCGCTCTGTGGGTTAAGGATCCCATGTAACTGTGAGCTGTGGTGTAGGTCGCAGACACAGATCTGGCCTTGCTGTGGCTATGGTGTAGGCAGGTGGCTACAGCTCCACTTTGACCCCTAGCCTCGGAACCTCCATATGCTGTGGGTGCAGCCCTAGAAAAAAAAAAAAGACTGGGATGCTGTCTTGGCTATAAAGGGTCTCAGAGAGAACTGCTTACAACAGATGGCTCAATGGAATCAGAAAGCTGTCCACTGAGGAGCAAGGGGGCAGGGGTCGGGGGTGAGGATGGGGAAACTCACGTGGCAGCATGACCGTCACAGGCTGGGAGAAATACACCTCCTCACTATTCTCTGCCAAGCATACATAGGTGCCCAGATCCTTCAAGGACAACCTTTGGATAATCATTTTCTTCCCGGTCCCACAAAGCGAGCCGTTGAGGGTCCATCGTAGCACAGGTTCAGGGTCGATGGAAGCCACCCACTGCAGGATCACCGAGTAGTTGAGTTCGCTCTGGATGATACCCTGACTGTTCCCCGGGAATGTCATCAGCGGCACCCCACTGGAGCTGGCTGTGAAAACAGGGAGCAAGGTCACGTGGGTGGAGACGGCTCAGGGAGACTGAGCCCTTCTTCTGTTCATCCCGGAGGCATCCACTCATTCGTTCGATCATTCATTCACAAACAAGTGTGTTTGCAGTGCCTGGTCTGTGCCCGGTGTGGCTGCAGGCACAGGATGTAGGAGAGCTCTTGATGTCCCCACCCTCAGCTCCTCCAATGGCCAGCACTGCAGCTGTTGCTCAGGGTGTCTGCTGGCTGCCAGAACCCACTCTGCCAGAGCTCTAGGGAGTGGGAGACTTCCACATTGGCTGACATTGACTGGTTTATAAATACCCCAGCTCCCCGCCTGCAGCTGGACCAGGGTGAAGGTCAAGGAGCTGGGAGAAGGGGTTGGATTCTGGATTTTTTTTTTTTTGGTAGGGCCACACCCGCTTTTTTGGGGGGGGGGTTGAATTGGAGCTGCAGCTGCCAGCCTATGTCACAGCCATAGCATCGCCAGATCTGAGCCACATCCGTGACCTACACCACAGCTCACAGCAACGCTGGATCCTTAACCCCCTAAGCAAGGCCAGGGATTGAATCTGAGTCCTCATGGATCCTCATGGGGTTTGCTACTGCTGAGCCAAGATGGGAACTTCTACATTCTGTATTATTTTGAAGGCAGAGCCCATGAGATTTACTGACGGATTGGGTGTGGGTGGGAGAGAGGGGTCGAGGAGGACTCCAAGGCTTAGTGCCTGAGCCACTGGCTGCTGGGAAGGCTCGTTGCAGACTGCACACACGAGCCTCACCACAGCTCTCTTTTCATGTGTGTTCTTGTTTTGTTTTGTTTTGTTTTCAGGTGAAAGACTCAGGTCTGAGGCTTCTTAGGGCCAGGCCTCATGGTCAGAGAGAGACACAGCTGGGATTTGAATTTGACATTGCGGTGAGTGCTGGAGACTTCTGTGTGGAATCGATTTCCAATTTCAGTGCAATATGATAAGTGAAAAAAATGTAAGTCCAATCAGAGCACTTATGGAAGGCTCCCTAGAGGAGGTGGTGCCTGAGCTGAACCTTGCAGGAGGAGTAGAAGCCCACCAGGTGTGAAAACAAGAATCAATGTAACAGCCACCTAGACTGGACTCTTACTATGAGCCAAGCACCGTTCTAAACACAGGTTATCTCATGGCTTGTTATGTGGCCAGTGAGACCCATGCTTGGGTGAAATCATTTAGGAGGTTGTAATTAGCATTTAAAACATGAAATGATGGAGTTCCCTGGTGGCTCAGCAGGTTAAGGATCCAGCATTGTCACTGTAGAGGCTTTGGTTACTGTTTGATCCCTGGCCTGGGAACTTCCACAAGCCTCAGGCACTGCCCCCCCCCCAAAAAAAAAACCCCACATGAAATGAAATATAATAGAAAATATCATTACTCATAGCAATAATCGTTAATGTGTGACACTTGTCTTTCAGTGACATGTGGTGTGTGGATATATGGGATACTGGGTCATGATATGAAATGTATTTCTCAGTGTGGGTCATGATTAAAAACGCTCAAGGGGGAATTCCCATCATGGTGTAGTGGAAACAAATCCGATTAGGAACCATGAAGTTGTGAGTTCAATCCCTGGCCTCGCTCAGGGGGTTAAGGATCCAGCGTTGCCATGAGCTGTGGGGTGGGTCGCAAACACAGCTTGGATCTGGCGTTGCTGTAGCTGTGGCATAGGCTGGCAGCTGTCGCTCCAATTCAGCCCCTAGCTTGGGAACCTCCATAGGCCGAGGGTGCGACCCTAAAAAGCAAACAAATAAATAAGTAAAAAAGCTCAAAGAGTTCCTGTTGTGGCTCAGGGGGTTAAGAACCCAACTAGTATCCATGAGGATGATGTGGGTTCTATCCCTAGCCTCCTTCAGTGGGTTAATGATCCCGTGTTGTCATGAGCTGTGATGTAGGTCGCAGATTTGGCTTGGATCCTGTGTTGCTGTGGCTGTGGTGTAGGCTGGTACCTGCAGTTCTGACTCAACCCTAGCCTGGGAACGTCCATATGCCACAGGTGCAGCCCTAAAAAAGAAAAAAGAAAAAAAAAAAAAGCTTGAAAGCCATTGGATTTACTCATTTAATCCTCACAACAACCCTATGAGGTAGATTTTTTTTTTTTTTTATTGCTACTCTCCTTTTAATGAGAAAAAGATTCAAAGACGTCAAGTCCCTTGAAACCCTCATGGCTACACTGGCTTACTGTGTGCTAGGTACTGTTCCGGGCGTTTGACGTGGATGAACTCACTTGTTTCTCACAACACTCCTGTGATGGAGGAGGGTTGGCTGTGACTCCACTGCACAGATGAGGATGCTGAGGCCACTTGGCAAATTAAGTAGAGGAGCAGGGATTTGAATGCAGGTGGTTCTGGTTTCAGAGTTTGCAGAAGCGCTAAGCCGAGCATGGCACAGGCAAAGGTCGAGGTAGGATTTTAGAAGAAAAACTGGCCTTCAGATCACAGACGCACAGACTAATGGACATTAGCAACCCTTTCATCTTCTGGTGGAGGTAAAAAATCCTCTGTGTGGAAGGAAGCTGGGCTCGGAGCCTCCTCGCTCAATCTTTGCTTGTACCATAGAGATGGTGCCGGGCTAGAGAGGCACCGTGAGCTCCAGGATCATAGAGAGTGGTGTGGAATCCTAGCTTGGCCCTTTGCTTCTACCAGACCACAGGTTGTTGATGTCACCTCTCCAAGCCTCAGTTTTCCCACTCGTGCAAGGGAGTGGGTGCTTAGAGCATCTTCTTTCTCTGGTTGTTGTGAAATCCCCCAGTGTTTGGTCCATAGCGAGGGGTCAGTCAATTGGAACCACTCGCTCATGCTTACCGGGGTTTACTCTGGCTGGGCTCTTTCCCCAATGCTTCACCTGCAAAATCCTGGTCAGCCTTCAGGTCCCTGCTCAGCTATCCCTGCCTCTGGGAATCTCCCGCCATCTTTTCTCCACTTCTTCCTTTAGTCACAGAATCCCACATTTTAGCTAGGTGTGTGGTTGCCCAGGATAATGACTACATTTTCAGCATCTCAGAGCTAAGTAGGACCATGTGACTAGTTCCCAGCCAATAGGATGTGAGCCCCCTCTGTGTTGGACCTTAAAAGGAAGGCACCTTCACTCCTCTTCCCTTTCTTGTTATGTTGGTTGGAATGCAGATATGATGGGAACTGTCTTGGGTCTCACAGGTGGGACAGAACCTAGTGATGGCAGAAGAATTAGAAGGAGCCTAGGTCTGGCCACCATGAAGCCACTGTATCATCCCTGAACTGTTTATGCCAGACTACTCGTGAGTGTGTGTGTGTGTGTGTGTGTGTGTGTGTGTGTGTGTGTGAGAGAGAGAGAGAGAGAGAGAGAGAGAGAGAGAGAGAGAGAGAGAGAGAGAGGCAGACAGACAGGGGTAGAGAGAGAAAGATAGATCTTGTTTAAGACTGTTATTTTGGGTCTTTATTAGAGCAGCTGACTGTGAGTCCTAACTGATGATATGGTCTCTGCTATGGACTGAATATGTCTCTCCCTCATCTTCCCCCAAATTCATATGTTGAAGCGCTAACCCCCAGTCTCTCAGAAAGTGCCTATAGTTGGTGAATGGGCTTTGAAAGAGGTGATTAAGCTAACAGGGGGCCATGAGGTTGGGTTCTCATGCCTTCTGACCAGTGTCTTCTTCTGAAGAGATTTGGACACACAGGGAGACATGGGGTGGGGGGGCACACACAGGAGGAAGGCCATTCGAGGGCACAGTGAGAAGGCAGCCATCTGCAGTTAAGGAGAGAGGCCTCAGAGGAAACCACACCTGCTGACACCTTGATCTGGGACTTCCAGCCTCCAGAACTGTGAGAAAGAAATTTCTGTTCTTTAAGCCACCCAGTCTATGGTATTTTGTTCTGGAAGCCCTAGAAGACAAATACCTCTCAAAACTACCTTCTAGGGAGGATGGGTCTGGTTAACCTCAGGGCTTTGTTTTTCTGGCTCAGATGTGCAAGTGCAAGTCCAGAGCTGCACAGCTCATAAGGACAGAGGTGAGTTTGAAGGCTGCCACCAGAGCCCCCTGCCCTTCCTCACATGATAATGAACACATATTTAATGCATCTCTCTTGGCAAGTGTGAGAGATGACAAAAACATCCATGACACTTTGCAACTCCTCTCATCAAGAGCCAGAGCCTGGGAGTTCCTGTCATGGCTCAGTGGGTTAAGAACCTGATATAGTGTCTGTGAGAATGTGGGTTTGATCCCTGGCCTCCCTCAGTAGGTTAAGGATCCAGCCCTGCCACCAGCTGCAGTGTTGGTCACAGATGTGGCTGTGGTGCAGGCCGACCCCTAGCTGGGGAACTTCCATATGCCTCAGGTGTGGCCTTAAAAGACAGAGGGGGAGGGGCAGAGCCTTTATCTCTCCCCTCAGAGCAAGGCTGGTCATGTGATTCACTTTGGCCAAGAAAATATGGCAGAAGGGCTGGCACGCCAGTTCTGAGCCTGGGCTTCAAGGGGCCTTGCAGCTTCTGCTTTTGTTTCTCTTCCATTGCTGAGTAAATGAACTCAGACTATCCTGCTAGAGGGTGAGAGGGTTTATGACCCAATGACCCTCATTGCCCCAGCTGCCAGCCCGGCAACTGCCACATATGGGAAGGAGGCCATCCTGGACCTGGGCACTCATTCCCCAGCTGACCACAGACGTATGAGTGAGCCTGGCTAAAATCAGCTAACTGTGAAGCAGAATTCCAAGTAAAAGAAATGATGGCTATTTTAAGATCTGGGGTGGTTTGCCAGGGAGTGATGGGTGATGAGCATAGAATGAGTCCTGTGGGCCCTGTTGACTGGGAATTCGGCCCCTCCCGCCGTGGGGCCCCACTCACCCTTGACATGTATCTGTTCCGTCGCACTCCTGCGTCCCCTGCTGGTCTCCAGCACCACAGTGTAGCTGCCTGCGTCTTGAGTTGTCACGTTTCTGATGATCAGGCTGCCTTGGGGGTCCAGCGTCTCCCGGCCAGTGTGGCCGGGCCCTGGGAAGCCCTTAGGGGAGAAGATCATGGCTTCTGGCCGGGCCTCGTGCCCTCGGAACCAAGAGGTGGAAAGAACATCCCCGAGGCTTCTGGGGACAGGCAGGTGGGCATCAGCTCCTTCAGTCAAGGGGTCCAGAGACGCAGAGGAGGGCAGCTCTGAGGAGGCAGGGCCGGTACAGAATGCCAGCAGGCTGCCTTGGGAGGGGTGAGAGGGAGAGGGGAGAACAGGGGAGCAATGAGACCGAAGGCTGCCCAGCAAGTAACTCTTCCTGAACTGGTGAGAATGAGTCATCCACAGCTGATGATGACAACAGTAATGATAATAATAATAACGTAATAACAATAATAGTAGAAATTCAAAGGAACTTTCCTTGAGCACCTCCTAAACCCGGACACTGCCTAAGTGTTGAACACGTATTATCTTTTTTTTCTTTTTTTTTCCTTTTTTGCTCTTTAGGGCCCGCCTGTGGCACATGGAATTTTCCAGGCTAGGGGTCAAATTGGAGCTACCACTGCTGGCCTATGTCACAGCCGCAGCAATGCCGGATCTGCGACCTCCACCACAGCTCATAGCAACATTGGATCCGCAACCCACTGAGCAGGACCAGGGATTGAACCCGCATCCTCATGGATGCTTGTCAGATTTGTTTCTGCTGCACCACATCGGGAACGCCCTGAACACATGTTATCTTATTCCTACATCAGTCCCCCAGAGCACTTATGATCCTGGATGTCGTGTAGGTTCGCCCTCCACCTTTCTCTGCTCTGCTCTGCTTCCCGAAAGGCTGACTTCTCTGACCTGCAAGGCGGGGGAGCCCTGGCCTTTTGTTTCTGATTGGCTTCTGCCAGCGGGAGCTGTGGTGCAAGATCGGAGGTAGGACGGAGGGACCTTGAGGTCCCTGGTCCCACGGCTCCCTCCCTGCTCCATCCGCCCTGGTCCCTCTATTAAAGGTCCTATTGGGTGACCCTCTCCACACACCAGGCTTTTGGGATCTTGGAGTCTGCTCTTCTTTTTACAGCTTCTAGTTCAGTGGGGGTAATAGCTTCCTGCTGTTGCTAACTCCTGGGTGCTGCTTAATCCCATGTCAGTGTTCTCATTTCTCTGTCTCCACCTCTATCAATAGTCTCCATGTGAAACCCTTCTCCTCACTCCCTTTGAATAGACCATCTGCTTCTTGCCTCCACCCTGACCGATGCAGCTATTATAGCCCTACTAAAGATAAAGGGAGGGAGGTTCAGACACTTTAAGACATTCGTCCAGGATGTCATAGATGGTACACAGCAGAGCTGTGATCCTTGCCCAGACCATCAAAATTCTCAGCCACGAAACTGTACTGTCCAGAGTAATCCCTACCCCTGTGTCTTGCGCTTCCTCGAATTAATTTTCCATATTGCTTAGGGCACGGAGGCAAACCCTTGGAGTCTGGCTGCAGGCCCCACACGCATGCCCACCTCACTCTCATGCTTCTCACTGGACTGATCACTATGGCAGTAAGAACATCAACTCCAGTCCTAAAAGACTGAAAATTTTGACTTATTAATAAAAAGAAACTTTTGCAAAGTTAAAAAGTAACCTAACACCCACACAATCAAAAGGATAGTAACATACCAGGAAAGATTATTTGCAACTGCTATCACAGATGAAGAGGCCATTTCACTAATATATAAAGAGCTCCTAGGGAGTTCCCGTCGTGGCGCAGTGGTTAACAAATCCGACTAGGAACCATGAGGTTGCGGGTTCAGTCCCTGGCCTTGCTCAGTGGGTTAAGGATCCGGCGTTGCCGTGAGCTGTGGTGTAGGTTGCAGATGCGGCTTGGATCCTGAGTTGCTGTGGCTGTGGTGTAGGCTGGCGGCTGTAGCTCCGATTCAACCTCTAGCCTGGGAACCTCCATTTGCCACAGGAGCAGCCCTAGAAAAGGCAAAAAGACCAAAAAAAAGAAAAGAAAAAAAAGAAAGAAAGAGCTCCTAGATATCAATAAGAAAAATATCAGGAGTTATATTACTGCTGTGGGACAGCGGGTTAAAGATTGGGGACTGCAGTGGTTCTGGTTGCTGGGGAGGCGTGGGTTCAGTCCTTGGCCCAGTGCAGTGGGTTAAAGGACCCAGTGTTGCTGTGGCTGCAGTATAGGTTGCAGCTGTATCTTGGATTCAGTCCCTGGCCTGGGAACTTCACATGCCCAGGTGCAGACAAAAAAAAAAAAGAAAAAAAAATCAGCAACCTAAGAGGAAAATGTTCAAAAGATATGGGTAGGCGGCTCTTAGAAAAGAACATTCAGCAGTTCCCACTGTGACTCAGTGGTAATAAATCTGACTAATATCCATGAGGATGTGTGTTTGATCCGTGAGGATATGTGTTCGATCTATGGCCCTGCTCAGTGGGTTAAGAATCCCACGTTGCTGTGGCTGTGGTGTAGGCCAGCAGGTGCAGCTCCAATTCGACCCCTGCCCTGAGAATTTCCATATGCTGAGGGTGGAGCCCTAAAAAGCAAAAAAAAAAAAAAAAAAAAAAAAAAAAAAAGAAAAAAAAAGATTGAGAAAAGAAAATTCAAACGTCTCTTGACATAGGGAAGATATTCAATTGGACTCATAGTAAGAGAAATGCAAATTAAGACAAACCAGGATTATACTTTTCACCTGTCAGGTTGGCAAAGACCCAAACATTTGATGACGTGTGTCGGTGAGGCTGAGCACAAAGGGAAGCTCTCACACAGCAGCTGGCAGGACCCCATGTAGAGGGCATGTAGAGGGCAGCGTGGCAAAGTCTTTTTTTTTTTTTTTTTTTTTTTTTTTTTAGTCATAGCTGGTCTGGCAAAGTCTCTCACACCAAAAAATCCCCACATCCTTTGACCCTATGAGTCATCATCAGGGAATGTGTTCTATAGATTCACCTTCCAATATGAAATGATGACTCAGGCACAGGGTTATCTGCCACGTATTGTTTGTGATGAAAAAGCCTAGAAATACCCAACTGCTTATCTACAAGGGACTGATTAAACTATGGTCTATTCACACAATGGGACAATACAGCCATACCAAAGGAGGCGGAAGAACTTGGGGTGAATAGTTAAGACACAAATGCAAGCTGGGAACCCCTTATATGGTGTGCTAGCTTTGGGGTGAAAATGGGAGAAAATAAATATGTATTTTCATTTCCTTGAAATGAAGACTGTCTGGAAGGATATATAAAATAGTGGTCATTGGGGAGTTCCCGTTGTGGCCCAGTGGTTAACGAATCCAACTAGGAACCACGAGGTTGTGGGTTCAATCCCTGGCCTTGCTCAGGGGGTTAAGGATCCCGCGTTGCCATGAGCTGTGGTGTAGGTTGCAGACGTGGCTCGGATCCGGCGTTGCTGTGGCTGTGGTGTAGGCTGGCGCCTGCAGCTCCGATTAGACCCCTAGCCTGGGAACCTCCATATGCCATGGGAAGCGGCCCTAGAAAAGGCAAAAAGACAAAAAAAAAAAAAAAAAGATGGTCATCGGGGCACGTGGGGCGGGGAGGGAAGGGAAATTAGGAAGTGAGGGAAGGGAGGACAGAGGCTTTTATATTGTTGAGACTGGAGCATTGGAATTAATTATTCAAAAATTCAAAAATCAAGTAAAGTTTAAATAAATGAAATAAATATAAACTAGGTTCTTTTTTGTTTGTTTGTTTGTTTGTTTTTATGTCCGCACCTGTGGCATATGGAATTTCCCAGGCCAGGGAATGAATTCAAGCCACAGCTACAGCAATACCAGATCCTTTAACCCACAGCATGGGGCCAGGGATCGAACCCATGCCTCTGCACTGACCCGAGCTGCTGCAGTCGGATTCCTAACCCACAGCGCCACAGCAAGCACTCCCTAAAGAGGGTCTTAATTGTCTTGCATACAGTTCAGAATGCAGGCTGCAGAACTGGACTGCCAGCATGCACGGCCCAAAACATTAGCTCTGGCGACGTTTGGAAAGTGACTTAACCTTTCTGAGCCTCGGTTTCCTCATCTATAAAATGAGAATAATCACATCTATAATAATAATAATAATAATGTCTAGGGATGATTTTGCCCCTGCCCCAGGGGACATTGGAAATGTCTGGGAATCTTATTGATTGTCACGACTTAGGGGTGCTACTGACCTCTGGTGGGTAGAGAAGCCATGGATGCTGTTTAACATCCTGCTGTGCACGGGACAGCCCCCCAACAGCAAGGAGTCATCGAGTCCAAAATGTCAGCAGGGCTGATGTTCAGAAGCCCTGATGTAATGCTTATAAGGGGCTTAGACCAGTGAGCGCCAGATAAATGCTGGACATTGTAATTATCATCATTATTGTCATTCTTGCCCTCACACTTGCAAGGCCTGGCTGTACTGTAAATACGCCTTTAGGGTTAAAAAAAAAAAAAAAAGGCAGTATCATAAATGAATGAGAAGTAGTGGTCAGGAGTTCCCGTCGTGGCGCAGTGGTTAACGAATCCGACTAGGAACCACGAGGTTGCAGGTTCGGTCCCTGCCCTTGCTCAGTGGGTTAAGGATCCGGCGTTGCCGTGAGCTGTGGTGTAGGTTGCAGACGCGGCTCGGATCCCGCGTTGCTGTGGCTCTGGCGTAGGCCTGTGGCTACAGCTCCGATTCAACCCCTAGCCTGGGAACCTCCATATGCCGCGGGAGCGGCCCAAGAAATAGCAACAATAACAACAACAACAACAACAACAAAAAAAGACAAAAAAAAAAAAAAAAAAAGAAGTAGTGGTCAGAACAACGCCCAGAGCAGGTGGCGGCACCATCTGTGACAAATGTGCTATGGGAGGGTGTGTGTGTGTGTGTGGTCTCAGAAGGCAGCTTCTGGTGATCTGCTGACACCCGCATGCTGGCTTAATGATGAAGACTGCCAAACTCTCCCACCCATCATCCCAGCGACCCCCTCAACAACACTGAGGTTGGCGCTCCTCTATTTTGCAGGCAGGGAAACTGCAACACGGCAAGTGTGAGTCTCAGAGCCAAGGGCATAAGTGGAGAGTTGGGAGTTATCCCACCACAGGGGTTCCTTGGGGGTGCTCACGGTCCACCTCCCACCTCCACTGATTTTCCTCTTTGAGTTGGCAGCTGGTGTGACTTTTCTACTCTCCTGCTCATAAACTTTCCATGGCTCCCCTGTGCCCTCAGGACAGGGTGCAGACTCTTCCACCTGCCACTCCTGCTACGTCTTCATGCTTCTCTCACCACTCTTCCTTCAATCAGATTGAACTCTGTGCCATTGCTCTGGCCTCCAGGCCCTGTGCATGCTGTTCCCCTTACCTAGAATGCTGTTCCCTCCCCCCAGCTCTTTATATAGTTGTGATGCAAGTTTTGGCCTAGGCATCCCACCCGTGTGAAATCTTCCCTGACCCTCAGGTGTGCTTGGGAATAGATACTGCCGTGTTTGGGCAGGGACTTTAATTGACTAGCTGAGGTGATGGGAGCTTTTGCAAAAGTGACAGGAATAAAGCGTTATCCAAGTATCTGCCCAGGGTTTTGTGTTTCCATCTCGATGGAAAAGTTTCACCAGCTTCTGCTTTTATGAAACAAAAAGCGCAGGGATGCAGTTTGCATAGCTGATGTCCTATCTCTCTGAGGTCCTATTTGGATTTTGACAGCTTTGAAAGGTCCTCCCCCAGTCACCACCTCCCTAGCTTCAGACTGAACCCTCTCCTCTGGGTCTCCCTCCCCGCACCCCTTCCTGCCCCACCCACTCTGGGTCATCCCTGTCCGGAGATAAGTCTGTCTTTCCTCTGGACTGTGAGCTCCACAAAGGCAGGGCTGGGGCTGTCTTGGTCACTGCTGTGTCCCCAGCACCACCCAGCACAGGCTGGGCACAGAGCAGGCACCAGACGTGTTTGCTGAATAAGTGATCGAAGGGGAAGATTCCAGCTCACGGGGTGGGCATTTGGAGATCAGGTTCTGACTCTGACTCAGCCACAGGTGCCTGGTTATTCGGGGACTGTCCCTAAGGCATCTTAAGAGGAAAGCCTCACATCTTAGCCATCTTTACTCCAGCTGGCGTGAGATTGTAGTCTCATTTGTAGACTGTGAGGTCGCTGGACCTGGGTTCATAGCACTGACTCTGCCGCTTATTATTTCTGGGCTCTGAGCTTCGGTTTACCCACTCATCAAGGAGGGTGGTTGATAGTGACCATTTCACAGGAGCGCTTGAGGTTCAAAGAGATTGGGAATTTTCAGGGCTGAGGACAGTGCAACTTAGGATATATATATATTAGAATACATATATATAGGAGTTCCCATTATGGCTCAGTGGTAATAAACCCGACTACTATCCATGAGGATGTGGGTTCGATCCTTGGCTTTGCTCAGTGGGTTAAGGATCTGCGTTGCTGTGAGCTGTGGCATGGGTTGTGGACCCGGCTTGGATCCCATGTTACTGTGGCTGTGGTGTAGGCTGGCAGCCGTAGCTCTGACTTGACCCCTAACCTGGGCACTTCCACATGCCGAGGGTGCGGTCCTAAAAAGACAAAAAAAAAAAAACATATATACATAGAATACCTAAATATCTTATATGTAACATATGTAAGGTCTGTGTAACTTATATATAAGATCTACATAATACTATAATACCCTCTATATGGAATACCCATAAAACATATGAAATATATAAAGCATATATATGGAATTTCAGATCTGGAAACTTAGAGAAGATTCCAGGACTTGTACTCGACAGGAGCATGGCCATTTCATTTCGTCTCCAACCTTTCATCAGATTAGAAAAACGATTCAGTTTTTCCCCATTTGAGTCCAGGACACTCCCTGAATCACAGTGTGTGTATATATATGTGTGTGTGTGTACACATATGTGTGTGTGTATATATATATTTATAAATGGTAAGCCTGACTCTCCCATTGTCTTGAAATCTCCCCAGAGATTCCAGAGGCTGAGAACAAAATCACAGATGCCAAGACCCCCCATTCACAGCAGAGGTCTAGCCAATAGGTTACCCATCACTGGTTCTGCCAGCACCAGCTGCTCCCAACCCCGCCCCCCTCCAGCCTTGGGAAGGGAGACCATGTGTTCCTGGAGGGGAGAAGGTGGTGCAGGGTGACGCTTCCTGGGGGAGAGGTGAGAAAGAATCGGGGGGTCCTCCCCAGGGGTGTGGGTGGGGCTGGCTTCCACCCCTGCCAAGTGACGGTGGCTCTAAGGGAATCAGTTGGAGAGCTGGAGATGTGAGCAGGACCTATAAGACTCCAGGTGAGGGATGGAGAAGAGGCTGGTGTGGGCGGAGGAAGGGGGGGTGCTGGGTGGAAATGGCCCATCCCCCCAGCATTTGGTGGGACAACAAAGGCATCCAGGAATTTCCGCTGAGCCAGTGCAGATGCCTCTGAAGAGAGTCCGCTGGAGGCTGTCCCAGCAAAAACCCTCATGGGAGATGACTTGCTGGGTCGGTCCCCACGCAGAGAGCTAACATCATTCCTTAGTCACACAGAAGGTCACGTCCCCACCTTACAATGACAGCAGCCAAGTGGAAACTTTTCTGCCCCCTCCTGGCCTTCCCCCCTCTGCCCACGGCCTTGGGGCGCCACGGACCTCAGCTCTGGGTGGGAGCTAGAGCACAAAGAGAAGAATAGGAACGGGGCCCACCACGTCCCACCAGGGTCTCACTGCGCTCTGACCCAGTCCAGAGCTGGGGTGGGGGGAGGCGAGGCCTTAAACTGGGTGGAGATTGGGGTTTTGAAATGACACAGAACCAGACTTTTAAGATCCGGAAAAAGACATAATTTACTATCTGAGAGGTGGATGCATGTGGTCTCTGGAAAGTGTGGTGGTTTTGGTGGCTAGACCATCTGGGTTTAAAATCCTCTTCCTGCTACTTCCAAGCTGTGTGGCCGGGGGAAGACCCATAACCTCTCTGTGCCATGGTTTTTCCCTCTGTGGAACGGGAATCATATAGTCCTTGCCTCATGGGGTTAAGAATTAAATGTTACTGCAATGAAGCCCTTAGAACAGGCTGGCACATGCAAGGATTCAGTCACAATGATCTCTTTACAGTATGACCGTTATTACTATTGTTGTTGTTATTTAAAATTATTATTAGATGCGGCCACCTGGGGCGAGACAGGATGCTCTAGTGGAAAGGGGCTGGGGAGGGGTCCTGAATTCTGATTTTTGCCTTTGCCAGCCGCAGGCTTTTGAGTGAACGATCCCACTTCTCTCGGAGCCTCATTTTCCTCCTTTGTAAAAGGGGTTAACTGGACGGCCTTTTGGGGATTTCAAGAGCTCTCGTGCACACCGGGTGCCCGCGCTGCATGGGCTCTAAACCGACCCAAGTCAGAGCTCAGAGTTGGGGCGTTGTTGATTTGGAGAGTCACACGCGGGATGTCCCCTCCTAGTCCCCAACCTGTTGGGTGCAGCCCGTGTCTCTGACGTACCTGTGAGAAGCAGCGTCTTCCAGGCAGGGCTGTGGCCGTAGCCGGCGCCCAGAGGACACCGCATGCCGCGTTCTGTCCACCCTGTGCCGCGCAGGTGAGGTGGTGATGTCAGGAGTGAGGTCTCTCAGACCATACAGTGAAGAGACCTTGGCCCCGCCCCCGCCCTGGCCACGCCTCTCGTTCCCTGGCCACACCTCCACCACCCCCTGGCTTCTGGGTCCAACTGTGGGCTGGAAGGTCACCGCCCGATGTGTGATCTTCTCTAGCGCTGCCTTGGTGGCCGTGGTGGGTGGGGAGCGGGCTGGGCAGGGTCCTTGGAGAAGGGGCTCTGGGGTTTCGCTCTCCTCTCACTGCCTCCCCTCCCAGCCCCCTCCAGGCCGGGAGAATGATGACGATGGAGGGTGGGGCGGGATTGTCCTGCCCCTGCAACCCCACTGCAGAGGCGAGGACTGGCCAAAGGTCATCAGGTAGTGGGTGGCTGGGCTTCTCCTGGCCTCCTGGCTGTCTTTGCTCCAGATTCTGTGATCCTTGGCTCTGAGCTTCTGTAAAATCTAAGTGTTAGGAATACTGCCTGCCCCAGGGCCGGAGGGGCCCATGGACAGCAGGTGCCTGGCATATTTTAGGTGCTCCATAAATGGCCGAAGCTATTAACATAATGCTAATTAGTATTGGTATCCAGGATATTCTGGAGTCGTGTTCAGAAGCCCTTTCTCAGGGCTCTCCTCATACTGTATCCTGAGCTTTGGATTCTGGAAGGATAAGCCACCCACGCCCCTTTCTCTCATCCTTTTAACCTTTCAGGCCCTTTCTGTCCTTCTCAAGTTAATAATTGTATTGCCCAAATAATAGCTGGTGTTCACAGTTGCCTTTTTATAATTGTTGGTTTGACTGAATCCTCATAGCAACCGTGAGGGGTTAGTGTGATCAACCTCATTTCCCAGCGGTGCACAGAGGCTAAGGAATTCACCTAACGTCACAGCGATCCGTAATGGCTTTTGTCAGGTCTTCGGGTGAGACACTTCAGGGCCTTAGCACGTGTTACTCCTTTTCAGAGGTTTACCCAGATTATCTCATGGCTGCCTGCATCTCATTATCCAAGGCTCTGATCAAATATCAACCCTCCCCAAAAGCATTTCCTAACACCCACTGCAAATCCGGTCCCCACTGTCTCGCTAGCAGGACACACTGCTTTATTTTCTTTACCGTGTTTGCTGGATCTGAGATGATTTATTTCTCTGTCCACTTGTTTATCATCTGTCTCTTCTCTTCCGCATCCACCTCCCTAAGGAGAATGTCGGATCCAGGAGGACGGCGATTTTATCTGGCTCACAACGGTGTCCCCGGTGTCTCGAATAGTACCTGGCAGGTCATGGGCGCCCAAGAAGTTTCCTTTGGTGAATGCATGAAAGAATAAGTGAGTGAGGTTGGAATTTGAACTTCTATCTGATTCAGAAGTTCGAGCTGCTCTCTCCAAGAGACGTCTAGGTTCTTCCCCACCCTGGGGCAAAGTTTCCCCTGTGAGACTCTAAAAGTAGTCATTATCAAGTGAATTGGTTATGCCTTTTTTTTTTTTTTTTTCTTTCTGTCTTTTTAGGGTCACACCCGTGACGTATGGAGGCTCCCGGGCTAAGGATCAAATCAGAGCTACAATCCTGGCCTACACCACGGCCACAGCAATGTGGGATCTGAGCCGTGTCTGTGCCCTACACCACAGCTCATGGCCATGCCAGATCCTTAACCCACTGAGCAAGGCCAGGGACTGAACCCTCATCTTCATGGATACGAGTCGAGTTTGTTTACCACTGAGTCACGTCAGGAACTCTGACTTGGTTATGTCTTAATTAGTATTAGCCATACTGTTTCTTCATGATTTCTCTGAAGGCATCAGCTAGGGTGACTAGCGAGGCCAGGGGGGAACTGTTGGGTAGTAAGCAAATATTTGCAACACGATTAATAACCATCTGTGGATGAAGACTCTGTGGTTTCTACTTTATTCTTTTTCCAGGTAACAGCACCTGGAGCTTCTTTTGGGAAACCAACCTTCTTTTGGTTCCAGGGAACTGAGGGGCCCAGTCCCAGCCTATCTGAGCCCTTCACTCTCCAACCACAGTGACTGGGGGAAGGCTGCACATGTGACCCAAGCCTGGCCAGTCAGAGTATTTCAACCCCATGCCTCAGTGATTTTTTTTTTTTTTTTTTTGGTCTTTTTAAGATCGCACCAGGGGGCATGTGAAGGTTCCCAGGCTAGGGGTCCAATCGGAGCTGCACCTGCCGGTCTACACCACAGCCACAGCAATGCAGGATTCTAGCCGCCTCTGCAACCTACACCACAGCTCATGGCAATGCCAGATCTGTAACCCACTGAGCAAGGCCAGGGATCAAACCTGTGTCCTTATGGGTGCTGGTCAGATTTGTTTTTGCTGAGCCAGGAGAGGGACTCCCTCAGTGATTTTTTGAGTCTTAGACATATGACCCAGAGCAGGCCAAGGAGGACCAGGATGAAGACTTTTATTGGAACTCTGGGGAAGACAGCACTTCTTTCTGCTGGGCTTGCTAAGCTGAAGGGATCTGAGTGTGGAGCTGCAGGGGGTCCTCTTTTTACCCTGAGTAGAGAGGCTGTGTAAGAATGAGGCCAACACATAGGAAAGCATAGCCAGTAGATGGACAGAAATTTTTAGTGACATCGTTAAAAAACATCTAGATCCAGGAGTTCCTGTCGTGGTTCAGTGGTTAACGATTCCAACTAGGAACCATGAGGTTGTGGGTTCGATCTCTGGCCTTGCTCAGTGGGTTAAGGATCCAGCGTTGCTGTGAGCTGTGGTGTAGTCTGTGGATGTGGCTTGGATCTGATGTTGCTGTGGCGGTGGTGTAGGCTGGTGGCAACAGCTCCTGTTCAACCCCTAGACTGGGAACCTCCATATGCTGCAGGTGTGGCCCTAAAAAAAAAAGCAAAAAAAAAAAAAAAAAAAGTAGCGGTAAGAGGGCCAGGAGCAATCACATACATAGCTAGCTTTTACAGTCCAACCAAGGTAGGATGGAGTTTAAATAGACTCTTGCTTACATTCCAAGAAATGGCTAAATTACGCACATAGAAATCATAGCAAACCATCATCAAGTCCACTTCTACTTGGCAAAGAAATGACTGCTTAAGTAGGAAGAAAGAATGCAAATGGCAGATGTAATAGCTTATAAGTCACTTCTCTCATGAGGGTCAGATAGCTTAGTCTACCATCGCTACTGCCGTCATGTAGGTATTATGTAGCTCCTAATATGATGTACTAAGAAGGGTGCTTCACTTCTCTGGGCTTTCTTCCCACATAACCATAACCCAAGTCTGAGAAAGGCTCAGACAAATCCAAATCAAGGGACTTCTCCATAATATCTGACCACCAATCCTCAAAATGATCAAGGTTATGAAAGACAAAGACTAAGAAACTGTCACAAAGGAGACTCCGGAGTTAATGAAAACGAAACGTGATATATTATCCTGGATTATATCCTGAAGGAGAAGAAAGACATTAATGGAAAAATTGGTGAAATTAGAATAAAATCTAGAGTTTCGTTTAGAAAAACCAAAACCATGAGTCCCACTTGGAGGAAATAATCTTGCCATGATTGCTAGCATTTACGGAGAATGCAACTCTGAGTGGGCCATTGGTCTAAACACTTTACATCTTTTAGCTCATTTATCCCCTCAACAGCTGTCTGAGGCAAGTGCCACCGTTCTCCTATTACAGAGGAGGAAACCGAGGCACAGAGAGGGTCAGTGACGTGTCCAAGGCCACACAGCTGGGGGAGGACTGAGCATCAGATTATGAAGTCCGAGATCTTAAACATTCTATCCCACACTCTTTTAAGGTCATTTGGGGCTCCTAACATCTCTAAGGTGGCAGATACTATTGTTTATTTATTTATTTTTATGGGAGAAACCAGAGAAACATGCATGAGGTTAAATAAATTGTTCAACGTCACACTCATCTAAGTCACATTCTCCCCAAACAAGCCTCACTTCCTTCCTCCTATCCCATCCTTGTGCTTTTCCTGAGGCGCAAGGAAATGCGCCTGTTTCCTGTTTCCTTGGCTCCTTGAGTGCTTGTAGCATCATTTATTTCTCCTGGTGTGTGTGTGAGTGAGACAGGGAGAGAGAAAGAGAGAGTCCCAGAGGGAGAAAAAGAGGGAGATGGTGTGTTGAAAGAGAGCGGGGATGGAGTTCCCGTCATGGCTCAGTGGTTAATGAATCTGACTAGGAACCATGAGGTTGCGGGTTTGATCCCTGGCATCGCTCAGTGGTTAAGGATCTGGCGTTGCCATGAGCTGTGGTGTAGGTCGCAGATGTGGCTCGGATCCCACGTTGCTGTGGCTCTGGTGTAGGCCGGCAGCTACAGCTCCGATTCAACCCCTAGCCTGGGAACCTCCATATGCCACGGGAGCAGCCCTAGAAAAGGCAAAAATACAAAAAAAAAAAAAAAAAAAAAAAAAAAAAAAAAAAAAAAAAAAGAGAGAGAGAGAGAGAGAGGGAGAGCATCATTTTAGTCATAACAGGACAAATAGCCAGTGCTAGGCAGTTTGGGACAAAACTGAATTGAAGGCCAAAAGAATCTCCTGTCCTGCCAGGGGCTAAGTTTGGATGGGGAAAACCTTTTTTTCTTTCTTTTTTTTTTCGATCCTGCTGTGTAGCATTGAGAACTATGTCTAGATACTTACATCGCAACACAACAACGGGAGGAAAAAGTATGTATACGTGTATGTGTAACTTGGTCCCCATGCTGTACATCGGGAAAAAAATTTAAAAAAAAAAGTTGCAAAGCTCAAAAAAAAACAAAACAAAACGTTTTTTTTTCCTTTCTTGGCCATACCCACGGCATGTGGAAATTCCTGGGCCAGCTATTGCACCCATGCCACAGCAGTGACCAAGCCGAAGCAGTGACAATGCCAGATCCTTAACCCACTGAGCCACAGAGGAACTTCTGGGTGGGAAAAGTCTTATCCTACATGTTTCACTTTTTTTTTTTCTTCTTCTTCTTCTTTTTTTTCCTTTTTCGGGCTGCACCTGTGGCATGTGGAAGTTCCCAGGCCTGGGGTCCAATTGGAGCTGCCGCAGCCAACCTCCATCACAGCCACAGCAACGCCAGAGCTGAGTCACATCTGTGACCTGCAAGGCAACGCCAGATCCTTAACCCACCGAGCCAGGCTAGGGATCAAACCCACGTCCTCACGGAACTGTGTCGGGTTCTTAACCCACTGAGCCCCAAGAAATCCAAGCTGTTGTTATTTTGAATCTGTGCAGCCAAAGTGGAAGCTGTTTCCATTGGGAGCAGTAGAAAGGAGGCAGAGGCCATGGCACATCCATAGGGCCCGGCTTGCTTGTTATTCAGTAATCAAGCCATCATGTCACTTTCTCCTGTATCTCTTTCTCACTCTCAATTATTTCTGCCTACAGGCAAGGATGAGGGGGGATATTCCTTGAGATCTTAAATCTCCACCTAGGTGCTGGTAGAAAAGTAGGTATGAAGAAACCAGAGGTTATCTGGACCTTCTTCTGCAAAGCGGGACTACCTACACCGGGGAAAGACCGGCTGTGGGTTTCCCCCTGGATGTAGGAAGCCGAAGAGAAAATGTCCCAGGGGTTTTGGATGGTGGATGCCTTTGCTCGCCATCTGAGACTTCCTCCTTCTGGTACCCATACGAACAGAGGCTGGGAAGCTAAACCTCTATTTCCTCTCTTCCCTTGAAACCCGGGTTCTGCCAGTCTGACATATGTGCATGAGATTTGGAAAGCGAAATTGAAATGGAGACTCTGCCGCTGATGCTTCTGTCATATTTTGGAAAGCACAGGCACGGACAGGCTGGTGTTTTTTTGCTGAGGCACCACCGGTGACTGGCAAGGTGTGTTTCCCAGAGGCTCTTATCTTTGTGAATCCAGGAAGTGTGATGCGGTTCTGGAGCCACCATGTCCAGTACAGGCCTCCTAGCTTTAGAGCATTTCACAGATGTTATATTTTTCATAAGCGGAAGGTCTCTGGCCACTCTGGGTCAAGCAAACCTGTTGGTGCCACTTTCCAACAACATCTGCTCACTTCACATCTCTGTGTTGCAAATTCTTGCAAATTTCAAACCTTTTCACTAATATATACATTATATATAATCAATATATAATATATAACATGTATTAAATATATGTATATATATATATTTTTTTAGGACCGCACCTGTGGCACATGGAGGTTCCCAGGCTAGGGGTCGAATCAGAGCTGTAGCCACTGGCCTACACCACAGCCACAGCAATGGAGGATCTGAGCCACGTCTGTGACCTACATCACAGCTCATGGAAATGCCAGATCTTTAACCCACTGAGCGAGGCTAGGGATCGAACCTGCATCCTCATGGATGCTAGTCGGGTTCGTTAATCACTGAGCCACAACGGGAACTCCTCATTATTATATCTGTTATGTGATCTGTGATCAGGGATCTTTCATATTGCTACTACAACTTGCAAAAGTTAAAATTTTTTAGCAATAAAGTTGTTTGCTTTGGTGGAGTCTGTGGCACGCAGAAGTTCCTGGGCCAGTGATTGAACCCACATCACAGCCGTGACCAAGGCACAACAGTGACAACAATAGATCCTTAGCTGCTAAGCCAGCGAGGAACTCCAATAATAGAGGGTTTTTGTTGTTGTTGTTGTTGTTGTTGTTGTTTGCTTTTTCTAGGGCTGCTCCTGCGGCATGTGGAGGTTCCCAGGCTAGGGGTCCAATCGGAGCTGTAGCCACCAGCCTACACCACAGCCACAGCAACGCAGGACCCGAGCCGCAGTGATCTGATAAGAGGAAAAGACGCCAGCGTTGCACGTGCACAAAGAGGGAAGCTCATCTGAGGACCCGGCAAGGGGCCACTCATCCGCTGGCCAAAAAGAGAGGCCTCACTAGAAACCACCTTCTGCCAGCCATTGACCATGGACTTCCAGCTCCCAGAATATGAGATAAAAAGTTGTCTGTTGTTTAAGCCACCTTGTCTGTAGTATTTTATTATGGCAGCCCACGCAAACTAATACGGCAGATTAATGGGGGCTCTCAAAGCCTGGAACAACATCAATTTTTGAAGTCTAAGCGTCTTAAGAGACTACTTTATTAGAAATACAGTTACAAAGAGATTTTCATGAGGCAAAGAGTCTGATTTTCACAAGCTGCAGAAGAGGGAACATTTGCTTTCTTGTTGCTGAGATTTTTGTTACCAGCCTAAAACAGCCCAGAGTTTCAAGGCAAAGTCTTGCAATCGCATTTTTATTTTTTTATTTTTAGCACTAAGAGGAGGGAAAAGAAGCAGCTTCAACGTGGTCAAAACTTTTGCACTGTTAAAAGGAAATGGAAATAATAGGATTATTAGCAAATACAACACGAGTTTTGCATCCATCAAGATGAAGAAACAAAATAGGAGAGAAAAGTAACAATTTTAATTGAGCTATTCCAGGATGGCTGTGAACCCAGGCCAGACTTTTGGACTCAATAACCTGTCACTTTAAGCTGAATCCCACTTGGAGGCTGACAGCGATCTGCCTCAGTACAATTGCCTCACCTCTCAGAGAGTTGCATTGGAAAAACTTTTCTTGCAAAATTGAGGAGTCCGCAGTGGTGACGACTCCAGTCTTTAAGTCTTACTTGGGGCGGGTGTCTTCCCCTTAAATATGTTCATCTCTTATTTTAAAACCTTTATATCGGAGTTCCCATCGTGCTGCAGTGGTTAACGAATCCGACTAGGAACCATGAGGTTGAGGGTTCGATATCTGGCCTTGCTCGGTGGGTGAAGGATCCGGCGTTGCCATGAGCTGTGGCGTAGGCTGCAGACATGGCTTGGATCTCGCGTTGCTGTGGCTCTGGCCTAGGCCGGCAGCTACAGCTCCGATTGGACCTCTAGCCTGGGAATCTCCATATGCTGAGGAAAAGGCAAAAAGACCAAAAAAACAAAACAAAAAAACCCTTTATATGGACCTTCTTCTTTGCCACCTCTGTCTCTGTCCCTTACCCCATCCCATGCCTAATTGAGTCTGGATTACGATCAGGTGAGAAAACCGGCCTCCCAAATATCAGTTTAGATGTGTTTTGGCTGCAACAAATGGATAACCCAATTCAAAATGGTTTAAAACTCTGACATGTATTATCCTATGCAGCAAGGATTCCAATGGTGGTGCGGTTCCGTGTTGGTTAATATAGGGGCTTGGCGATTACACCAAAGACTCAGGTTCTGCATCTCTCTTCCCCGCCCTGGGCAGGTTGAATTTGGAGGCTGATTCCCTTCACGGTCCAAGATGGTCACCACCCGGGCCAATTGCAGCTTCGAAGGCGGAAAAGAGGACCAACTGTTCCTAATTTTCTTCAAGAGACAATAAAATCTTTTCCGTCGGCCTCCCAGCAGACTTCCTTGCACTTGGCATTGGCCAGAACGTGGTCACATGCCACTTGCTGGGAAAAAGAGCATCATGATTGGCTCAGCCTTTGACCAATCAGGACTTGTCTTTCCTGGAGGGCTCGGATCCTTAATTCACTGCTGCGGGCGGAGACGAAGGTGGCACTTCAGCAGCTCTAGGACTCTTGTAACAAGGAAGGCAGGGAGAAATGGGTGCTACGGCGAGGCTTTCCACCAGACTCCCATACCTGCTACATTTGAGAAGGGCATCTTGTTCTCCAAGCCCAGTTTAGAGCCCTCCCTTCCCTTAGTTGCAGCCTAGGGGTCGTCTCTCTGCATTCCTTCACAGTTAAGAGCAGCCCTTTGGAGAGGTCCCCCTGGGCGGCAGCTGGGGCCTCCAGCCAAAAGCCACAGGAATGCACCATCTTGAAAGCAGATGTTCTGGCCTTTAGTCAACCGCAGCTTCGGCCCTTACCTCGACGGAAACCTCACGAGAGACTCTGAGCCAGAACTACCCAGGTAAGCTGTTTCCGGATTGCAGAAACTGTGCTTAGTTACTGTTTTCTTTAAAGCCATGAATTCTTGGAGTAATTTGTTGTACAGCAGTAGAGACACTTGTTCACGGGGAAACTGGGTGGATTCATTAAGGGGATATGTAAACACTTGTGCTTGGCACAGGGGATAGTGTCAGTTTACATGCTACCTGGAAGTCCCATCGTGGCTCAGCAGAATCTGACTAGTATCCATGGGGACGCACGTTCAATCCCTGGCCTCGCCCTGTGGGTTAAGGATCCGATGTTGCCCTGAGCAGTGGTGTAGGTTGCAGACGCGGCTGGGATCTGATGGTTTTGTGGCTGTTGCTTAGGCCAGGGGCTACAGCTCCAATTAGACCCCTCCATATGCCTGGGAACCTCCATATGCCACAGGTGTGGCCCTAAAAAGACACAAATAAGTAAATAAATAAATAAATGCTATCGACTACTATTTCAGTTTTTACTGCAGTTTTTCAAACTTCCCCCTAAAGGCTTAAAATCAGTTTCTTTTACATGTACTTACGCCTGGCACAGTCCCTGGAAAGTAGGTGTCATTACAGTCTGAAGCAGCACTGAACAGTGGGATTAGAAGGCCAGCCACAGATGGATTTTTTTTTTTTTTTTAATTTCTGGGACTTACATTAAAAAACATGAAGATGGGAGGAAAAAAAAGCAGAATGACAGGACAATTCTTTTCACCTGTCTGCCACTCCCTACATAAATCTGGGTTCAGGTGGTCATCGTTCTGGTGGATTGAATTGATTAGTCATCGTAACTGAAGCTCAGTGCAGTTAATGTACATCAGGCTTTAAGAATCACTGGCACTTCCACCTTGAAACTTGGGTCTTACGACTTAATAGCCAAAGAATACCTGGGTGAGAATATGGGATTCTTACACATTTAGAGAGTCACTGATGTAGTGTTTCCTACCGGAAATGGGTTGTCTTGACACACTGCCATGAATAAAAATGGCTGGGTGCCACCCTCAGGAATTTCTGCCATGGGAATCAATGCTAGAAAACAACAGTAACAACAAAGGTGGGGGCTTCTCCCTTAGATTATTTTCTGTTGTTCAGAAGAAAGCCGTGACATCCTTAGCATGGCATTTGAGGTCTCTCATAGCCTGACCTCTACCAGCATTTCTCCTCTGCATTTCTGTCTTTTCTTTCATATATTCTCTGCCAGAGGATCTGGAGGCATATGCTTCACGTGTGGCTGCAGCCAAAATAGCCCCATTATTTAGCCGGGAAAATATCATTATGACTTAACAGCATCGCGTTTAGTTGCGGGAACTCCACAGCCATCCTTTACTCTGCCGCCTGAATGTAAGGATACTGCTGAGGTCTCTGCATCCACAAACCCCTAAGCAATGGCCCCTAGGCAGCATTGGAGAGATGTTTAATTGGTATGGAAGGGGAGGTCCCATTGTGGCTCAGAGGTAATGAACCTGAGTAGTATTCATGAGGACGTGGGTTCTATCCCTGGCCTTGCTCAGGAGGTTAAGGATCTGGTGTTGCTGCCCATTGCTGTACCTGTGGCATAGGCCAGACTCGACCTCTAGCCTGGGAACCTCCGTATGCTGCAGGTGTGGCCCTAAAAAGACAAAAAGAAATTTATTTTAATTGGTGTAGGTATATGGATAGCTGGGTTACTTTGCTATACAGCAGAAATTGACAGAACATTGTAAATCAACTATAATAAAAAATAAAATAATGGAGTTCCCATCATGGCTCAGCGGAAACGAATCCGACTAGGAACCATGAGGATGCAAGTTCAATCTCTGGCCTTGTTCAGTGGGTTAAGGATCCAGCATTGCCCTGAGCTGTGGTGTAGGTCGCAGACTCGGCTCGGATCCCATGTCGCTGTGACTGTGGTGTAGGCAGGCAGCTACAGCTCTGATTAGACCCCTAGCCTGGGAACCTCCATATGCCTGGGTGCAGCCCTAAAAAGCAAAAATAATAATAATAATAATAAATAATAATAATAAAATAAGAAACCTGCAAACAAAAAAATCAGTACAGAAGGCACACAATATGTCAGAGAGAGATTTTTCTGACTCCTGTGTGTGTATCAGGATCATGAGCAGAGGTTTGTGGACATACAGGTACCTGGGCTTCCGACCAGAGCCACTAAGTTGGTCTTGCTGGGGTTTCTGCGTTTGGGGAGGAAGTTCCACAGATGATTCTAATGTGGGAACCATTGAGTTTGTAAAAAGTGGATCAGTAGAGACTAGAACTGCATATGAACTAGGGCAAGTTTGTAGAGGAGGGGCCATGCGCCATACTATGAAGTTTGAAGGAAAGATATGCCTGATGAAGTAAAAGAAAAAAAAAAAAAAAAAAGCAGGAGTTCCCCAGTGGCTCAGTAGGTTAAGGATCTGGTGTTGTCGCTGCTATGATGCAGGTTTGATTCCTTGCCTGGGAGCTTCTGCCTGCTGTGGGTGCAGCCAACAAAAAAAAAGCAAAAGAGCAGACACTGAAGTCAAGGTGCAGTCAGGAGACCAGCTTTTTGAATAGATGGTTTACACGACAGTGATACCTGATAACTGTGGATCTGGTGTGGCAGGGCCAGATCACGGGGGACTTTGAAAATGCATGCAGACCCCAACAGACAGCAGAGGCCGACAGTCTTGGAGATGGTGCCTCACTGAATCTTGTTGTTATGGCAACACATGATCAGGAAGCGAGGAGCTTGTTTATGAAAATGCGGAAGGCCTCATCCATTCAAAAAAATTTCTTTGAAGCCTTTCTTGAGAAATGTATTAATTAAAGAATTGTGGAATTGGAGTTCCCGTTGTGGCGCAGTGGTTAACGAATCCAACTAGGAACCATGAGGTTGCGGGTTCGGTCCCTGCCGTTGCTCAGTGGGTTGACGATCCAGCGTTGCCGTTGCTGTGAGCTGTGGTGTAGGTTGCAAACGCGGCTCGGATCCCGCGTTGCTGTGGCTGTGGCGTAGGCCGGCGACTATAGCTCCGATTGGACCCCTAGCCTGGGAACCTCCATATGCCGCGGGAGCGGCCCAAGAAATAGCAAAAAAAGAGATTAAAAAAAAGAATTGTGGAATTTTAGGAGTTCCCTGGTGGTCTAGCAGTTAAGGATCCAGGATTGTCAACGAATCATGGAATTTTAGAGCTAAAAAGTACATACTTGTCCTTTGCTCTTAAGTAGAATTCTATAGAAAATGAGTTCCCCATTGGAAAAAAGAAGTGGTTCCATGATTAAATGAATTTTCTTTGGCGGGGGTAGGGGGGCTTCCCACTGTGGCTCAGCAGGTTAAGAACCTGATGTCGTGTCTGTGAGGATGCTGGTTTGATCCCTGGCCTCCCTCAGTGGGTTGAAGATCCAGTGTTGCTACAGGCTGCGGTGTATGTCACAGATGTGGCTTGGATCTGGTGTTGCTGTGGTGTAGGCTGGTAGCTGCAGCTCCGATTCAGCCCCTAGCCTGGAAACTTCCATATGTCACAGGTGCAACCGTAAAAAGAAAATTACTACTGAGATGCTTTACATTCTTTTCTTCATACGAAGCCTTCCAAACCCAGTGTGTATTTTACACTCGTAGTGCATCTCAAAGCAGACCGCTGGCATCTCAAAAGTGCTCACTAGCCACCAGTTCTGAAGTGTCCATGGTAAAGCAGAATCAGAGTGGTTTGGAGCCTGGCTCAAGGGCACACAGCAGGGCCCAGCTCTGCATTCTTCTGGGCTGATGTTTCCCTTCGAGTGAGGCCCAACCCACAGCATGTTCTAAGCAACTGCTCTCAAGTTCTCGATAATTTGAGAACATTCGAGAATTGCCTGGGGGAGCTTGTTAAAATGAAGATCCCAGCTGTACTGCAGACTTATAGCATCAGAACCTCTGGGGATGGAAGTCAGGAATCTGCATGAACAAACTTCTCTGGGTTCTGATGCACGTCTGTAGGGCACACCTGGAGGACCACTGCTTCCAGACACATTGGAGTCTCTTGGGGGAGCTTCTTAAAATTCCAGTGCCCAGCCTGCAGCCCTGATCAGCCAAATCATAATCTCTAAAGCTAGAGCAGGATATCGATATACTTTTAAAAATCCACCTTATTAAAGTAAAATTGGGGAGTTCCTGTCATGGAGCAGCGGAGACGAATCTGACTAGGAATCATGAGGTTGCGGGTTCGATCCCTGGGTTAAGTGGGTTAAGGATCTGGCATTGCTATGAGCTGTGGTGTAGGCTGCAGATAGTGCTCGGATCTGGCGTTGCTGTGGCTCTGGCGTAGGCCGGCGGCAACAGCTCCAATTTGATCCCTAGCTTGGGAACCTCCATATGCCACAGGAGCAGCCCTGGAAAAGGCAAAAAAACAAAAAAAGAAAAAAAGTAAAATTTGCATCCATTAAAATGCACCTGTGATGAGTGTAAATTTTGATATATTTGACCCTTGAAACCATCACTACTGTCAAGATACAGAACATTTTGTGACCCCAAAAGTTTCCTCTGTGCCTCTTTGCAGTTAATCCCCCCACCCTCGGCAAGGACAGATTGGCCTTTAAAAAAATGGACTAGATCTGTGTCTCTCAGCATTTCTTTATCAGTGGGTTCACAGTAAATGCACTCTTTTGAGTACATTTTGAACACTCATTTCATTCCGTGTGTTTTCGAAATTCAGCCACGTGGTTGCACATCTCAGTATTTCCTTCCTTTTTATTGCTGGGTACAGTTGACCTTGAACATGCTTGAACCGAGTGGGGCCATGTGCACACAGGTGTTTTTCACTAAGCAGATGGGAACATCTGTTCTGAACCTCACACGTTTCATTTTGAAGCGCCTCTCTTTACATAGGCATGTGGTGAACGATATTTCATATAAAACCAATGTGTTGGCTTTCTTACAGTATTGGTGTTTTTTTTTTTTTTAACTTGGCGTTCAAAGAATTACATAACCACATGCCCTGCCTCCCCTCCCCTCCCCCACCCAAATAATTGAAGAAACGGTGTGTCAGCCTAAACTTACAGGGAAGTGATTTTTTTTTTATGTTGACATTGTTTCTAATACTGTATAATGCATATGACAATCACACATGTATGTCGTAAAAATTTATAGACTGGGAAGTCCCCTTGTGGCACAGCGGGTTAAGGAGAGGACGTTGTCACAGTTGTGGTATGGGTTCGATCCACGGCTTGGGAACTTCCCATATGCTATAAGTGCAGCCAAAAAAAATAAATAAATAAATGTATAGGCTAGGCTACCGTAAAGCAACCATATTGCTGCTGCTTCATTATCGATGCACAAATTGTTATACTTGTAAATGAATATGAATTTCTTTTTCTCGTTATCTTTATTTTTGATGTCTAGTGTTAGTGATACGAATAATATCTGCAGATCCTACGTCGACGTAGGTACTGACAGGTGATTCATCTTGCAAACAGACAACATAAGCTTACAGTACCAATAAATACAGTACAGTATCATAAATATATTTTTTCTTCCTTATGTTTCTTTTTCACTTTTTAGGGCTACACTTGCGGCACATGGAGGTTCCCAGGCTAGGGGTCCAATCGGAGCTACAGCCACAGCAATGCGGGATCCGAGCCGCATCTGCGACCCACACCACAGCTCACGGCAATGCTGGATCATCAACCCACTGAGCAAGGCCAGGGATCGAACCTGCAACCTCATGGTTCCTAGTCGGATTCGTTTCCGCTGTGCCACAACGGGAACTCCTCCTCATGATTTTCTTAACATTTTTTTTTTTCTCTAGCTTACTTTCTGGTAAGAATATAGTATGTAATACACATAACCTACAGAATATGTATTAATCAACTGTTTCTGTTAGTAGTTCAGTTTTCAGGAAGCCAAAACTTATACATGGATTTTTGACTGCATGGGGGCGGGGGGTCCACTAATCCCCATGTTGTTTGTGGGTCACCCGTCTTCCCTTGTGTGGAGGTACCACGGCTCTTATCCACTCATCAGTATTTGAAAGTCTCCCCAACGGAGTTCATTTCCAGTGGATAAACAAGGTCGCAAAGTCTTGCTCTGAACTTGGAGCTTTTAATCTGTAAGCCTGCAATCCTATACATGTATAGTCTTTGAAGTATGATTCTGACGCCTTCAAGTACTGAATGTGACAGATTCTGGAATGAGTGATGGGGTCTAGCCTGTGCCCTGCAAAACATAGTTCTCCCAGCCAGTGTGCCTGCCTCGTGGTTTGGGGATACAAACGAGAAGGCTGCAGCCGTGACTTTGTCCCCGATCTTCCCTTTTCCTGGAGCAGCACCCTCCCCACTTTCTCCAGGCGTCCCAAGGATGCCCACTGGTTTCTGTTCTCAGCCCCCAGCTCCTCTTCCGCAGAGAGCTGGTGAGAACCCTAACAAGTCTGGCCAAGGGACTTGTTTGTTCTGGTGGTTTAGATTGTGCTGCCCTCTGCTCTTCTTCCAGAGGCTTAGTGATCCCCCCCCCCCCGCCAATGGTCTCTCTATTCCCCCCAAGCTCCAGTCCATCCTCCACCAAATTCTTCTTGGTGCTGGGCTGCGACCTTGTCAGTTGGCCGGTAACAGGAACCGTTATTCCACTCCACCCTGCTGCACCTTGCCAAGCTCTCCTCTGGAAGCTGACTTTGGGGGATGCACCCCCTCCATCTAGTTCTTTCTACTCCCTTTTCTCACCCTGTGAACGTGTGAACCAGATGCCCCTGCCTCGCCTAACTCTGTTGGATGTGCTCTGTGGGAATGGTGCCGCCTGGTGGTGGAGGTGTGTATTTGGGTTGAGGCCTTGGGTAGGATGGGTGTCTGTTTGGACAGGGCTGAGGGGTTGGGTCTTCTATCTCTGGGGGGTGCCAGAGACCAGACCCCACCCTGTTACAGCTCCTTTTACTGTGGCTGCCACGTGGGAAGACTGGATTACTGACTAGTGTCAGCTCCCTGCTGGGCAGGTGAGGACCTGGCCCTGGGTGGGGCTGGGAGGGTTTCCTCTCTTGATAAGAAGGAAGTAAATTGGGCTCCCACAGGAGATCACAGCTCCTTGGCCTTGGGCCTGCTTCCCTGGGCTGCCACCTGCCCCAGGCAAGCCACGTCCACTGGCCCACTGTTGATAGTTTCTTTTGGTGGAATTGGTTCTCTGAATGGCTCTTAGAAAGCTTCTCAGTTTGTTTGTTTATTTATTTATTTGCTTTTGAGGCTCGCGCCTGCTGCATATGGAAGTTCCCAGGCTAGGGGTCGAATCAGAGCTACAGCTACCAGCCTACACCACAGCCATAGCAACACAGGATCCAAGCCGTGTCTGCGACCTACACCACAGCTCATGGCACACTGGATCCTTAACCCACTGAGTGAGGCCAAGAGTTGAACCCACAACCTCATGGTTCCTAGTCGGATTTGCTTCTGTTGCGCCACAATGGGAAGTCCAGAAACTTCTCAGTTTAGAGGGCATCCAGCTGAAGGCTCAGGATGCTCTCCATCTCTGCAGAAGGATAAGGTTTTGGGAAAGAGCCCCCGATAATCCATACCTCTTCCTTCCTTGGAAATACAAACCTTGATTTTTATTTTTAAATTATTATTTAATTTATGTTTTGAAATAGAGTTGATTCACAATGTTGTGTTAATTTCTGCTGTTCAGCACATGATTCATTTATATGCATTCTTTTTTCATACTCTTTTCCGTTATGGTTTGTCACCGGAGACTGACTATAGTTAGTTCCTGGTGCTATAGAGTGGGACCTGGTTGTTTATCCATCCTGTACATAATAGTATTGCATCTGCTAACCCCAGACTCCCAGTCCATCTCTCTCCATCCCCCTCCTCCTTAGCAACCACAGGTCTGTTCTCAATGTCTGTGAATCTGTTTCTGCTTCGAAGATAAGTTCATTTGTGTCATATTTTAGATGCCGCATGTTAGTGATGTCACGTGCTATTTGTCTTCGTCTGCCTGACTTCACTTAGTACGATCATCTTTAGGCCCATCCACGTTGCTGCAAATGGCATTCCTTCATTCTTTTTTCTGGCTGAGAAGTATTCCATCATGTATATGCACTGCATCTTCTTTATCCGTTCATCTGCCCATGGATGTTTAGGTTGTTTCTATGTCTTGGCTGTTGACGGTTGTTTCTTGGCTATTGTGGATAGTGCCACAGTGAACACAGAGGTGCATGTGTCTCTTTGAATTTAAGTTGTGTCTGGATATGTGCCCAAGACTGGGATTGATGCATCACATGGTGGTTCTTTTTTTAGTTTTTTGAGGACCCTCCATTCTGTTTTCCGTAGTGGCTGCACCAGTTTACATTCCCAGCAACAGTGTAGGAGGGTTGCCTTTTCTCCACACCCTCTCCAGCATTTGTTACTTGCAGACTTTTAAATGATGGCCCTTCTGACAGGTGTGAGGTGGCACCTCACCGTGGTTTGATTTGCATTTCTCTGATGATTAGTGATGTTGAGCATCTTTTCATGTGCCCGTGGGCATCTGTATGTCGTCTTTGGAGAAATGTCTCTTTAGGTCTTCTGCCCATTTTTTGACTGGGTTGTTTGTTTTTTGATATTGAGTTGTGTGAGCTCTTTGTATATTTGAGATATCAACCCCTGGTTGGTTATGTCATTTGCAAATATTTTCTCCCATTCTGTAGGTTGTCTTTTTGTTTTGTTTGTGGTTTCCTTTGCTTTACAAAAGCTCGTGAGTCCCATTTGTTTATTTTTGCTTTTATTTTTATTGCCTTGGGAGACTGACTTAAGAAAACATTGGTATGATTTATGTCAGAGACTGTGTTGCCTATGCTCTCTTCTAGGAGTTTTATGGTGTCATGTCTTACATTTGTCTTTAAGTCACTTCGAGGTTGCTTTTGTGTATGGTGTGACGGTGTGTTCCAACTTCATTGATTTACATGCAGCTGTCCAGCTTTCCCAATACCACTTGCGAAAGAGACTGTCTTTTCTCCAGTGTATATTCCTGCTTCCTTTATTGAAAATTTTTTTTTTTTTTTGCCTTTTTGTCTTTTCTAGGGCCGCACCCATGGCATATGGAGATTCCCAGGCAAGGGGTCGAATCAGAGCTATAGCTACCAGCCTCTGCTAGGGCCACAGCAACTCAGGATCCGAGCCACATCTGTGACCTACACCACAGCTCACAGCAACGCCAGTTCCTTAACCCACTGAGCAAGGCCAGAGATCGAACCCGCAACCTCATGGTTCCTAGTTGGATTTGTTAACCACTGCGCTACAATGGGAACTCCCCTTTATTGAAGATTAATTGACCATAGGCTTGTGGGTTTTTGCTGAGCTCTCCATTCTGTTCCATTGATCCGTATGTCTGTCTGTGTGCCAATACCATACTGTTTTGATTGCTGTAGCTTTGCAGTTAAGCCTTGATCTTTAAGTAGACACTGGACCAGCAAAAATTACACTATGTTCCTCTTACCTAAGTGTGGCCATGTGACTACATTTTGGCCTGTAGACACAAGTAGAACTGTTGTATGGGACTTGCAGAGATTGGCCTTAAGGAGAGTTTCTCCAACCCCTTCTTGCTATGCACTACTGACTGGAATGTGGGCATGATGGCTGGAGCTCCAGCAGCCATCTTGAATCACAAGTTATGTGCTGAAGATAACAATAATATGAAAGGAGCCTGGGTCCTCATCATTATGAAGCTGCCATAGGAGCCCTGGATGCCCTACCTCCATATTCCATTGAGATAAGAGCAAAATAAACTTCTACCCTATTTAATTCATTTGATTTGGGTGTTTTTCGTTACTTGCAGCTGAACCTAATCTTGACAAAATGCTCTCTCATTGGAGGAGAAATTCAGGGTACATCTGTCAAGGCAAGTTATCTCTTGAAATTCTTTTGAGGCCACATGGCAGGAATCTAGCTGTAAGTAGTTGAAGGAAAATGGGAAATTTGCTATAAGGGAATTCCAAGATAACAATGGGCTGTGCCTCGGGGACACCCAGAACCAGAGGCTCAAACACCGGCAGGGATTTGCTGTCTTTCCCTTTCATAACCGCCTCATTCTCTCTTCTTACAGCCTGGTTTTCTCCACGGAGGCCCTGAACATAGTTACTCACAGCCCCTAAGCTCTCTCACAGTTTTGGCCACCCAAAGGGAACCGGATTCCCTCAAGCTCCCTTGACTTTGAGTCCCGAGTGAGCAGAGATGCAGTCCCGTGTTTCAGGAGGGCCAGTGGTGTCCTGGGGGGCCTCTGACCACCGGGAGGCTCTCAGCTTCCCTGCCTTGAGCCTCCCAAGGCACGCCCACTGCAATCTCTAGCTCTCTCTCCAACCTCACCCCCGCCTGCTTCCTTTTTGCCAGTTTCTCTTGTCCTGATTGTGCTAAATGAAACAATCACTCAGCCAACAAAATCTAGGGCCGCTGGACAAATTGAACAATGGGAGGAAGTGTTGCTGACATCATATGGGCTGGAATAAAAGCATGACCAAACTGCTTATTCCTGAGACCACTGAGCTCAGTTTCTCAGTAAGACCCACGCAGTGAGCTGACCTGAACACAGGGTGAAGGATGGAGGCCGGCCTGTGGGTTGCGTAGCCCAGAGGTTGAGCACACTGTCACAGAGCCAGCCGGCCTGAGCTCAAGTCCTGCCTTCACCTCTAGCCAGCTTTGAGCCCTGGGCAAGTTATTGTTCTTCCTCCTCACAGGTTCTCTCTTTAATGGAGGCATCATAATAGAAGCTACCTCATAGGGTTGTTAGGAATAATAGTCCTAGGACAGTGCCCCGTAGGTGGTGAATGGCTCGGTTTGGGGTGCTCCTGAGGCACAACAGTCAAAGTATCAACGCTTGTGCAGCATCTGTCTGCTGGTTTCCAATCCCAGTCCCTCCACCTGCTGGTGGGCGGCTCTGGCTTTGACAGAGCACCTGCCTGCATCTCCATTTTCTCCTTGGAGAGCAAGGAGAGTGCTTTGAGGGCCGAATGAGATGGGATCCTAGGATGCGTTGCAGTGGAGACTGAGTGAGGGCTTGCCAGATGGTCATTATCAGGGCTCTTACCGCCTCCGCCCCTTCAGTGGCTGCTGGAGTCCACCAGCTTGGTTGAGCTGTTGGAGATTCAGGAATGCCAGCTTGCTGTTAAGCATCAGTAGCTTGAAATCAGCCTTGGCAGGAGTATGCGGTGCCAGAAAGTGACAAGCACAACAAATTGGGGCTTTTCCTTTTTTTTTTTTTTTTTTTTTTTAGCAAGAACTGGTTTATTAGCACACCATTGCCCCCTGCTCCATGGTTCCCAAACATCCTTCTCTCTTGCCCACCTCCCTGCTAAGACCCAGAACAATCCACTGCCTGCTGCAAGCTGCTGCATACAGACCCTCAGGCCCCCTGTAGGAATGTGACTTTGTCACCTTTGTTCTGCCCGGCCCCCAGCACCTGTGGTGACCACATCTCTTCACCCTGTCACCCTCAGCCCTCCCACACTTTGGAGTCCCCTCCAGCTCCTGTCTCTCATACCCCCCATCCAGTCGGTCATCACATCCTGTTAGCTCTACCTCTGGAATATCTTCAGACTCTCCCATTGCTTTCCCCGGGCCTGGAAAGGTGCTTAGGTTGAGCCGGTCCACAGACAAGACCTCCACACACCCCAAGGGGGCAGGCTTCTGGGTCCTGAACTTCTGCTTCTGTCTTGGGTGACCAGCTTCCCTGCAATCCAGCCCCTCTGGAATGCACTGGCGTCTGACAGAGTGCGGTGAGATTTCCCAGTACATGTAACGGACAATGAAAAGGAAATTTAATTTTCGTTTTAGAAAGGAAAGGTGCTTAGGCGAATCGCTTCACAGGTCAGCCAAGTAGACTGCCAAGGTAGAGAAACGAGAATGAGAGAGGCACAGGCTTATAAAATTTTCCTGTCCTGGGCAAGAGGCTGCAAATTTGGGGGGGGAAAAAAAAGTTATTGTAAATGCAAAATTAAATGAGTGCCCTTCACATTTTTAAATTTTTTATTAATTTATTTTTTAAAAACTCCATGAACTTTGTTACATTGATAGTTGTACAGCGATAATCACAACCCAATTTTAAAGCATTTCCATCCCAAACCCCCAACCCACCCCCCACCCCCACATTGTGGGTGTTTTTAAATTATAATTTTCCCCTTTGAAATCGTTTGGCTCAAAAGACATGGCAGAAATAGGACCAAGAGTTCCTGTGGACACACTTCACTTGCTGTGGTGCTTTTACTCACAGCACTTGTGAGGCCACATGTGTGGCTCGCTTTTCTCACGACTGTCTCTGATTCTCCAACGCCAACAAACTAGCGTGTCCTGCAGTTCAGCTCCGACACTAACCCTCCCGGAGTCAGGGTCAGACACTACGGGTTAGGGGCTCAGTCCTGCAAGACCGCCTTCACTTCAGACGCCAGTAGCAAGCCTGGGGTCCCCAAGTTCCCAGAACTTCTCTCGGACTCGGCTACAAAGCTGGGGGCGCTGGTTTCCCCAGCTCCCTCTCTTTCAGGTGCAGTCATTTACCAGAACAGCTCAGAAAACTCAGGGAAGCACTTGCAGTTTCTTTTCTGTCTGTCTGTCTTTTTTTTAAATGCAACTCAGGAATAGCCAAATAGAAGAGGTGTATAAGGTAGGGGTGTGTGTCTGTGTGTCTGTGTCTAGAGTTTCTGTGCCCTGTCGGGGAGCACCATCCTCCCAGAACCTCTGTGTTTTCACCAACCCCTAAGCTCTCTGAACCCTGCCATTTAGGGTTTTTATGGACGTTTCATTACACAGGCATGACTCATCGCCATCACTGACCACAGGTGATTAATCCAGCCTCCACCTGTCTCTCCTCTCCCCTCAGGTCCAGGGTAGGATGAGGCTGAAAGTTCCAACCCCTTAATCTTGCCTCTCTGGTGCCCAGCCCCCATCCTGAAGCCATCCAGGGGCCCCCAAGGACCATTCACCTCGCTAACCTACAAAAGACCTCTTGCTTGGTAGAGTCCAAGGCTGGGTTTCAGGAGCTGTGTGCCAGGAACTGGGGTCCAAGACCAAACAGTTTTTATTGTATCACACCCAGCTGCCCTCCTGCGCTTGTATTTTACATAACAAGAGCCCTGTGTCAAAATCAGGAAACTGATGTTAGAACAATGCTGTCAATTCAGGTGCAGACCTTATCACATTGTTTTTTAAAAAAACTTTATAAAGTACCTAAAAGCCCACAAAAAACGAAAGCATGAAAAACCCCTTTCAAGAGAGGGTGAAACTGTAGGTAAAATGCACAGAACAGGATGGATTTCTAGGAAACTGGCTGCTGGGTGCCAGTTTTAGGCAGAATCCCCAGCAGCTGCAGGCAGCTAGACCCTGGAGTCAAGTACCAGATCCGTGCAGTGCCTGACTGAAGTGCCTCACCATCCAGCCCATCTGTCTGTCTGTGCGTAGCAGTTGGATACCATTTCTGATCCACCTTTTTTTTTTTTTTTTTTTTTTTTTTCCTGCTTTTTAGGGCCTCACCCAGGCATATGGAGGTTCCCAGGCTAGGGGTTGAATGAGAGCTGCAGCTGCCGGCCTCCACCACAGCCACAGCCACGCCAGATCCTTAACCCACTGAGCGAGGGCAGGGATTGAACCTGCAACCTCATGGTTCCTAGTCGGGATTCGTTTCCGCTGCACCATGACGGGAACTCCCCGATCCACTTGTTGATGACAAAAATGCAGTTGTTTTTAAGAGCAAATTGGTTTTCAAGAATGAAGTTACTGTTTTGAGACCAAAGTGAAATGACATGTCAGGTCGTCATTATCCGCATCTGTGGTTGCTGAGAAGTATTAGGTGGTGTCTCTAACCTGGAGGAAGCAGAGCAGACGGAGGACATAACACAACCACACCTTCAAGATGCCACCCAGGCTCCAGACATGATTTCAGCTGGCCAAACAAACGGAAAAACAGACTCCAGCAGGGATGAGGGCCCCGGGACCAAGATAATTTAAGGAGCTCTTAAACCTCAAAATAGACCCAAAAGGACTGTCCAAGTTCACACTAAGGACCTCAGTCCTGCTTCCCTTTCCTAAGCCCCCCTTCTCCTTTTTCCTTGAGTCTAAGTGACCTATCATGGGAAACCCTAACTACAAAAAAGCCCTTGCAGAGTTCCCATCGTGGCGCAGTGGTTAACAAATCCAACTAGGAACCATGAGGTTGAGGGTTCGATCCCTGGCCTTGCTCAGAGGGTTAAGGATCCGGCGTTGCTGTGAGCTGTGGTGTGGGTCACAGACGCGGCTCGGATCCCACGTTGCTGTGGCTCTGGCATAGGCCGGTGGCTACAGCTCCGATTTGACCCCTAGCCTGGGAATCTCCATATGCCGCGGGAGCGGCTCAAGAAAAGGCAGAGACAAAAAAAAAAAAAAAGCCCTCGCCCCAATAGCGGGGCACCGAGTTCTCTCTGCTCATGGCTCCCCACCGTTCTCTTGGTCAATAAACCTGCTTGGGCTCTCAGTGCTCCAGCCTGTTTCTCTGCAGTCCTACCAATAAGGACTTAGTAGCCCAGCTGCAGGGAGGCTCTATGGGGGGCTCGGGTTGAACAATTAGAGGGTGAAAAAGCAGCTATGTGGCGGGGCTGTTTCGGTGGAATATGCAGAGTTGGTGAGCATCGTCCGAGAGTGTTGGGTCTGAGCAAAGCTACTGTCTGCTGCTATTGAAATAGCTCTCTGAGGACCTTGGGGCACTGGCTCTTGCCTGGTGACGGCGACTCTTTTCCAGACGGGGGCGGGGTGGGGCGGGAGCCTCTGCAGCCTGGAGGAAGAGCGCCCTGCCCTCGGTGGCTCCGTCGTTTCCTAGCAACGTGCTCTAGCAACAGGCACGTCAGCGTTTCGCAGGTGGGCAGCTGGTCGTGGCTTGTGCTTGGTTAATCCGCCTCTCCCCAGAACCAGCTTGTAGAAGGGTGCTATTTACAATAGTGCCGTAAGTCTGTCATTAATTTGGAGAAGGTTCTTCCTTTTTTTTTTTTTTTTTTTTTTTTTTTTTTGCGCTTTAGAAGGCCACACCTGCCGAATCTGGAGGTTCCCAGGCTAGGGGTCGAACTGGAGCTACAGCTGTCCGCATACACCACAGCCACAGCCACGCCAGATCGGAGCCATGTTGCTCATGGCAACACTGGATCCTTAACCCACTGAGCGAGGCCAGCAATGGAACCCACGTCCTTGTGGATACTAGTCAGGTTCGTTACCGCTGATCCACACTGTTGAGAAGGTTCTTTCTTGATTGGCTTATTAAGAGACATTATCCTGGGAGTTCTCCTGTGCAGTGGTTTAAGGATACAGTGTTGTCACTGCAGCCCACTGGGTCACTGCTATGGTGCAGGTTCGATTCCCGGCCTGGAGAACGTCCACATGCCTTACTTAGGTGAGGCGAGAGAGACAGACAGACATCTTGTATGCTTCTGGCTTGTGAAATTCTTACATTTCCTGCAGTGAACCTGTGTTAGATAAAACATTGGCAAAGACCATCTCCGTCTCTAAGCATAATTTGCCCCAAACAAAACGCTGTCCCACCCTCACTTTTTTTTTTTTTTTTTTTTTTTTTGTCTTTTTCCAGGGCTGCACCCATGGCATATGGAGGTTCCCAGGCTAGGGGTCTAATCCGAGCTGTAGCCGCCAGCCTACACCACAGCCACACCAGATCTGAGCCAAATCTGTGACCTACACCACAGCTCACAACACCAGATCCTTAACCCACTGAGTGAGACCAGGGATCGAACCCACAACCTCATGGTTCCTCATCGGAGTCGTTAACCACTGCGCCACAACGGGAACTCCACACCCTCACTTGCTTCTGAGAGAGAAATCATTCTGTCCCCAAACTGAGACTGATGCCTACACTGTGCTCCGCATCTCTGGCCACTAGAGAAATGGATGGATCAGTGTGGGCGGGCTGAGCCCCTTGGCCTGACAGAGCCCACCCGACCCTGCTGGAGACTGGACACGGCTGCCGGCGCCTGGGCGCTAATTGGCTCCTCCTGGGGAATCAACCCCTTGCCGCAGGTTCATTGGTTTATGGTTTGTTTCCCGGAAGTTGCTTGTTATTTCTGATTAATGGCTCCTGCCTAAAGATGTCCTCCCCAGTCTCAAGCCACCGCTAATGACAATGTGTGCTTTGACGTCCTTGGGGAATTCACAGGACTGGGTCTGGCTGCACCGCTGTTTCCCTGCCCACCTTCACCGGCTCACTCGGCTGGTTCTCCATCAGTGAGACATCAACTTTGGCACATGCTTAAGACTCACTGAAGAAATTTATGTCCACATAATGCCTGCCCTGCTCCTGGGTTAAGAATCTGACTGCAGCATCTTGGGTCGCTGCAGAGGTACAGGTTTGATCCCCGGCCGGTGCAGTGGGTTCAAGGATCTGGCACCGTCACTGCTGAGGCTTGGGGCAAAGCTGTGGCTCAGACTCAGTCCTCGGCCTGGGAACTTCCATGTGATGCAGGTGTGGCTGTAAAAAGAAAAAAGAAATTTATGTCCAGAGTTGCTTGTGGCTCAGCGAGTTAAGGGTCTGGCATTGTCACTGCAGCTCGGGTTCCATCCCTGGCCCAGGGACTTCCACATGCCACTGGTGCTGCCACAGAGCAAAGCAAGTTTCTGTCCAACACTTTCCACATGGGAGCCTGGGATGGATGAGAAACCCTGGGGTCAGGGAGGGAGGAGATTCTGAGTGTCCCCTCTAGTGTCTATGTCACAGTCTGGGAAGTGTTAGACCCCACGCTCTGAAGCCAAGGAGGTATGGTTGGCTGCTGATTCAGTCATGACTTAGAGCGAGTGACTTGTAGAGCTGAGCCTCAGTTTCCTCATCTGTGAAATGGGTGTTGACTAGTAACTTACGTGTGAATCCGTAAAATTGCTCTTTATTTTCGTTTTTGTCTTTTGTGGTTTTAGGGCCACAGCCATGGCATATGAAGGTTCCCAGGCTAGGGGTCGAACTGGAGCTGCAGCTGCCGGCCTACACCACAGCTCATGGCAACGCCAGATCCTTAACCCACTGAGAGAGGCCAGGGATCGAACCTGCAACCTCATGGCTCCTAGTTAGATTAGTTTCTGCTCTGCCATGATGGGAACTCCTAAAATTGCTCTTGTTAATGAACTGCCAACAACCAACGGCAGAGAAACATCATTCTCTAAAATCAACTGAGAGAGACTTGGCTATTTGAAATCAAATTAATGAGAAAGGGATATTCCACTTTGGCAGGGGCTGGGGGTGGGTGGGTGGGGACACTAAATAGCTCTGACCCGGAGACACAGCCCGTTTCCAGCCCAGGTTCAGAGTTTCAGAGAAGGGATTTGTGGACTCTGTGTTACATACTTAGCCTAATCGGGTGGCTTGTAAAGGCAGCGGGCTCCGAGTTCTCACAGCCCAGGCCTTATTAACTCCCTTGTTCACAGCACTGCTTTTCTTTGTGCCAATCAAAACACTGTGCCATTTCAGTGTCACCCACACACTACCCTTCCCCACATTTCATAAAACCCTGTCTTTTTTTTTTTTTTTTTTTTTTTTTTTTTAGGGCCCCACCTGAGGCCTGTGGAAGTTCCTGGGCCAGGGGTTGAACGGAGCTGTAGCTGAGGCCTGTGCCACAGCCATGGCAACACTGATCCTAGCCGCATCCGTGACTTACACTGCAACTTGCAGCAATGCCGGATCCTTTTAACCCACGGTGCAAGGCCAGGGAGTGAACCCGCATCATCAGAGAGACAACACTGGGTCCTTAACCTGCTGAGCCACAATGGGAACTCCAATCATATAACCCTGTATCTCCTCTTGGGGGAGACTGCCCATCGGGGATTCGAACCCCTTGCTGCAGCACGAATAAATCCGGGTTTTCAAACTGTGGGACGTGTTCCCAGAGACTTTATCAGATAAACTTAATCACCCCTTGTCATTTTGCTGCGGGGAGGAGTAAAAGAGCTGAGGCCGAGAAAGTGCTTAGCAGATTTCTTGGCTCCTGAGTTGGTTTAACACGTTTAAAATGCGTCTGCATTAGGACGCATCTCATTGAGCCTGGAGCGGCTCTAGGGCTGGTTGATTCCTAGAGCGAGCAACTGACTCGCCCGAGAGGGGGCCTTTCATATGCAAACTAACCCACCCAGAGCTCACGCTCCCAACTGCTTTCTTTTTCCGGGACTCTCATGTTTTTCTGTCACTCTCTCCCTGCCCTAATCACCCCAGGGCCAGGGACCTGTCCGCGAGGGACTACCCCTTACGCCCCAGAGCCCGCTGAAATGATTCAAACTAGCCGATTTTACACCTGCTTAATTAACCCTGCTTCCTCGTTTCCTTCCCGTAAAAACCACAGTAAAGGCTCTCGCCCACAGCCCACCTGTTCCCTCCCCACCCAGGCCCGAGCCCAGCCTCCGCGTTCTCTTTCCTGGCGTATCTTCCTTGGGAACCGTGCGTCCTAAACCGTCTTTCCCGTGGCAGTCGTCTCCTGATCTCTTGGCCTCTCCACACCCCAGTACAAATAAAACCTACGTCTTCAAACGTCCCACCTGCGCTCACAAACCCACGGGTCTGCACAGACTCCACCGGGCTAAGCTCCGATGTTCACATCCGCTCCCTGACGTTCACATCCGCTCCCTGATGCCTGCATCGACAAGGCCAGCAACCCCTGGGCACTTGCAGGGGGGAGCTGGGGGAACAGCGAGAGTCCCCGGGGAGGTGGAGGAAGGTCAGGACCTCTTGCCGCTCAGGCTTTTCCTCTGTCCCCGGGGCCCTGCCTGCAGAGCCGCCTGATCCCGGAGTCTCCCAAGAACCCCCTGGAGCCAGCCATACCTGCTCCCATCCTTTCCCAGAGATTGATTTCCCAGATGAGCTCCTGGCCTGGGACTCTCTCCCAAGTGAGTGCCAGCTGTTGTAGCTGCATTTTCATCTAGGAGAGGGGCCTGGAGAGCTTTCTCCGGTTCTCCAAGGAAGCTTTCCCCATCCCCAGAAGATGAACAGTCTCATTTTAAACCCACCCCCATGATGTGCTGTGAGAATTATGCCGGCAGTGGCCTTTGGGGGGATGGGGGCACAAGGGCAGCCGCTGTCTCCAGCAGGCTCTAGCTCATGCTCATGTGGGTGCTGGCTTTGTGAGAATTAGGTCTTGCATACTTTCCTTTAAACGCATGAGAAGAATTTGGAGCGCAGTAAAACCAATATGACAAAAGCCTCAATGTTGTGAGATCTGAAGGGATAGAGAGGTTTGTTGCACTGCTCTTAGCTTCTGAGTAGGTTTGAAATTTTTCATAATTAGTATTCTAAAGAAACAGACACACATACTAAAATCCAAAAGCTTAGAGTTCCCACTGGGCTCAGCAGTAACAAACCCTACTAGGATACATGAAGACGCAGGTTTGATCCCTGACCTCGCTCAGGGAGTTAAGGATCTGGTGTTGCCATGAGCTGTGGTGTAGGTCACAACCACAGCTTGGATCTGCTGTGGCTGTGGCTGTGGCTGTGGCCGGCAGCTGTAGCTCCAATTGGACTCCTAGCCTGGGAACTTCTACGTGCAGCAAGTGCGGCCCCAAAAAGCAAAAAAAAAAAAAAAGAAAAGAAAAATTTCCAGCACAATTTCATCAGGTGAAATCTGAGACTGTTACATAGATTCCTGCTTCCCCCAGCGAGGATGGCTTCAGGCTGGGAAGCAGAGGGCAGAACCAAGCATGTGGAAAAACCTCTTTCTCTTGTTGGGATTCTGACCCCCTCCCTCCTCACCCCCCCCAGGTGGCTGAGCCGTGGAGGCACCTGGAAAGCTCTTGGGGAGGGGGGCGCACTCACATGAGGCAGGTCCTGGCACTGTGATTCTCCCCTTCGGTGGGGACTTTTGTGACCTGGAGCTGGACCTGAGCATCCAGCGCCAGAGGCTGTGTCATAATCACAAGGACAAACCCTTCCAAGAACTTTACGTGTATGTCTCAGGCTGGTTCTCTGGAAGGCAGACACACGGCCGAGTTAGTGGGGCGAGAGCTTTGCTAGGGAGCCATGCCTGTGACAGGAGAGGCAAGGGGACCGAAGACCACGTGCTGACCTCACAAAGGCCCAGCCGCCCAGGGAGCCCCTCTTGGAGGAGTCCTGCCCTGGGCAGAAATGGCCAGGCTCCAGTAGCCCCACCAGGTTCCATCACTGCGGGGGGGCCTTCCCCCCAAGAGCAGGACCACAGTTGAAAGCGGAGATGGAGCCTTCACCCAAAGACTAGGGCACCCATGTCCAGAACATATGATCTGTATGTTTATGCCTTATTCCTAACCGCCCCCGCTGGCAAGACTCCGAATGCCCCTCATCAGCCGAGTGGAGGAGCATTTAGCATTGCAGCACTATTCACAGTAGCCAAGACCAGGACATAACCTACATGTCCAGCGACAGATGCGTGGATGAAGAAGATGTGGTACATACACACCATGGCATACTACCCAGCCCTAAGAACAAAACAATGCCATTCGCAGCCACATGGATGCAACTAGAAATTCTCATACCAAGTGAAGTCAGAAAGACAGATACCATGTGATATCACTTGTGTATGGAATCTAAAATAAGGCACAGATGAACCTACCTACAGAAACAGACTCACAGACATGGAGAACAGACTTGTGGTTGCCGAGGGGGAGGGAGTGGGATGGACTGGGAGTTTGGGGTTAGCGGATGCAAACGGTTGCATTTGTTTATTTATTTTAGGGCCACACCTGCAGCATGTGGAAGCTCCCAGGCTAGGGCTGGAATTGGAGCTGCAGCTGCTGGCCTGCACCACAGCAACACCAGATCTGAGCCTCGTCTGCAACCTACGCCACAGCCTGCAGCTACACCAGATCCTTAACTCTGGATCTGAGTGAGGCCAGGGATCGAACCCATGTCCTCAGGGATGCTAGTTGGGTTCGGAAGCCACTGAGCCACAGTAGGAACTCTTGGACTATTGCATTTAGAATGGATAAGCAATGAGGTTCTGCTGCATAGCACAGGAAACTGTATCCAGTCACTTGTGATGGAACATGATAGAAGGTATTATGAGAAAATGGTGTGACTGTGTCACCATGCTGTACAGTGGAAAATTGACAGAACACTGTAAACCAGCAATAATGGAAAAAAATAAAAATCATTATATATAAAAACAAAAAAATAAAAAATGTATATATGTGTATGACTGGGTCACTGCTGTACAGCAGAAATTGACATGACATTGTAAATCAACTACAGTAAAAAAAAAATTTTTTAAATAAATGGAGGAACAGTTACCTTGGATGGGTCACCAGTGCGTGATGCTAAGCAGCAGAGGCTGGACATGGAAGACGCCACGACGTCTGATTCCGTTTCCACGAACTTTCCGGAAAAGAGGCCTCAGGGTGTCCAGGACGGTGCAGCATCAGCGGGCTTCAGGGAGAAGTGGGGTCTGGAGCTTAAAACCAGAGAGTCGGGCGCCCCCTGGTGGCTCACTTTCAGAGCCAGAGTCAGGGACCTGCAGCAGCCCTTTCGTCCCCTTGGTGGAGCTTGTCAGTGAGAGGATAATTAATAATAATAATAAATGCATAATCTATACACACATATAACAACAGACCCAAAGCCGTGCTGCGGACCAGGCAGTGTGCCCACGGGAAGGAGGTTTACTATTCACCCCTCGTGTGCAGGAGAGCAAGACAGGGAAACCGAGGGTGAGAGCCGTCACACAACTGGAGGTCACAGCGTGTGGGGCGAGACGTGGGATTTGAACCTGGTCTGTCTGAGTTCAGGGAGATGGAGAGAAGCCACTCTGAGGGTGTGGGGGGCCTGGCTGCTTTGGTCCATGAAACCCAGCCCCCTCCTGTCTTTGATCTGCAGGCAGCCTCTGGTCTCCTGATAATGAAACCCTTTCCACTTGCGTGATCTCACATTGGGCTTTCCCGCCCCTCGCGGCCAGCAGGGTGTTGTTGGCAGTGCGACCTCCTCAGGGGCCCCAAACCCTGACTTGCTTCGAGTGGCCGTCTCTGGGGATGGTCCGCTTCCCTGAATACGGTGTGCGTCTAGTGGGGCAGCTTCCTGCTGAGCCCCTGGGGAGTGGCTTTGTCCACCCCTCACCAGGGGCCTCGTTGGGCTCCTTTGACCACTGCCCATTGATACCTCGCTCATATCTCATGGCCAAGGGGGTGATACAAAAGCGCACAGCTTTCTTTGCGGGGGGGGGGGGGGGTCAGGCACGAGCAGCCTTGGCAGGCACGGAGAGCTGGAGGGCTGTGCCTTTGCAGCCCCCACTGGCTTTGGCCGTTCTTCTGAGGACCTCAGGCCTGTTACCCAACCAAACTTGGGGCTGCTCACGGGCGCACAGTAAAGCCGTTCCACGGACACCTAGTGGTAGAGAAAGAAAGTGCAGCGTCTATTGCAGGCCTCAAGCAAGGAGTCCAGGCAGCTGGTGCTGGAAAGACCCAAACTCTCTGATGGCTTTAAGGGAAAGGTTTCAAGACAGGGTGAGGGACAGGGTTGCAGGATATGTGATCAGCTTGTGGACATTCTTCTGATTGGTCGATGGAGAGGTAATTGGGGGAAGACATCATCAACCTTCAGGTTCCAGGTGGTTTGAGGTGTCCTGCTGGCGGGCAGCGGGGCAGCATAGGGTCCACTTCAAGGATGTGGCTCAGAATATTATCTACCGCCTTTGAGGAAGAACAAAAGGTCCTTGAACTTGTTTGTTTAGTGGTTAGACTATTATTACTGTTTTGTCTTGTGTGACTGTTTTCCTTTGTTTCTGCATTTTTCTCACCTCTCTGATTAAATCTGCTCTTTGCAACTTGGGGAAGGCCTAGGAGGCTAAAGTTTTTTCTACAAACAAGAGGCAGGAGAATGACACGAGGGGGTCTCTCCCAGGAAGGCCCCATAGGGTCCTGCTCAGTTACCCCCCCCCCCTTTTCTTTGATATGCCTCCTGTCTTGAGGGGAAACAGGGTCAGGACAAGAAAGAGAAGGCAGTTTCGGATACACAGGTTAGCGATCAGCTGAGCAGAGGGACTCAGTGTTAGGAGAACTTAGTTTCAGGATCACGTCACACAGTGTGTGTGAATTCTTACCCCATTTAGCTGGGGATGATAAAAACAACAGCTGCAGCAGATGCATTCAGAGCCCTGCCCTCGTCCCTCGGGTGGTCCATGGTGCTCCAGTGGGCTTCCAGCATACGTCTTGGTATCTGTGAACTGTTTTCTGGAACCAAAAAGCCCACTCGGCCTGAATGGGCCAGACTGGGAGTGCCAGGACAGCGACACCCTGTGGAAGCTGTCTTCGGCGTTGATGGAGGAAAACTGGAGCAAAAAATAGCGCCCTCGTGTGGCTGAAACTCTGCCTCTGTCCACAGGCGCTGAATAGAAATGCAGAGGCAGAGTTTGGGGCAAAGGAGAAAGGAGTTGCTTTTATTGCTCCAGGCAAAGGAGAATCCCTGACTCTCTCCTTTGGGAGAGCATAGGAGGTGGTCCTTAGTTTGGGGGTGGAAAGTAGGGCCGCAGATAAAGATCACGGTAGATGCACATGTGCATTTTTCTTCAAAGCTGGTGTCGGGCGGTGGTCCGGTGGTCCGGGGCCTGGTTCTGGTGGTCCTGGAGACTATGGCACCCATGACCTTCTTTGTGAAGTGAAGAATGCTTCCTCAAGTAGGTAACATGTTCCATTTGTTGGGGGGTTTAGTTCTGCAGAAGAATTCAGAGATATTGTTATGTGACTCCCTCGCCCCAGGCTGCTCCTTGTTTCTTTTTTCTTCTTCTTTTTTTGGCCACCCTGAGGTATCTGAAGTTCCTGGGCCAGGGATCAGATCCGAGTCACAGCTGTGACCTTCACTACAGTTGGGGCATCGCCAGATCCTTTAACCCACTGTGCCAGGCCAGGGATTGAACTTGCGTCCTGGCACCGAAGCGATGCCACTGATCCTGTTGTGCCACAGCAGGAACTCCTGCACGCTTGTTTCTTGACTGCTTTTCCCTGGTCTCTGCATCCCCTTCCTTCCCTGATTAGCAACCGTTCGAACCTGCCCCTTGAAACTCAGAGAAGGTCACGAAGCCTGAATGAAGCCTATTTCCTACAAACAGGAAGTGGGGGACACAGAAAGGCTTTTGCGTCCAGGAGCCCCACGGGGCCCTGCTCGGTTTCACTTGTCTTTAGGGGTGTACTCCGCCCCACTCCCCAGGCGCTCCCTGTTGGCTGGCTCTCGGATCACGCCCGGTGGCATCTGGCCTAGTGGCTACCCTGTGTTGTCTCCTTCCCTTCCCTGTATCCCACCACTGTTCCCTGCACTTCCCATTAACCAGGGAGCCTCAGAGTCATCTTCTGGGAGGTTCTGAACTAAGACCATAGCTGATACTTTTGAGCCCTTCTAAGCGTCAGGTCTAGTTCCAAGCACATACGCGTTCATTTAATCTTCGTGACAACCTCAGAGGTAGGCACTACTGTTACCCCCATTTTCAGGATGAGGAAACTGAGGCCCAGGGAGGGGCCGTCTATCCAAATGTGACTGGTTAATGCCCCCCTAAAGATGTCCACGTCTTAGTTCCTTGAACCTGTGAGTGTTCCTTCACACGGCAAAAGTGACTTTGCAGGTTGATTAAGGATCCCGAGACAGAGAGATCATCCTGGATCGCCCACATGGACTCAGTATAATCCCAAGAGTCCTTGTAAGAGGGAATCCAGAGGACCTGAATCAGAAGACGACACGAGGATGGGAGTAGAGGCCGGAAGGATGTGAGGAAGGAGCCGTGGGCTGATCTGGGGCGAGCAGGTGGCCTCTCGAAGCTGAGAGAGGCAAGGAAATGGGAAGCTGAGAGCCCGGAAGGAATGGCCCTGCCAGGCCATTTACCATGTCTGGCTGCCGGAGCTGTGAGACAGTACATTTGTGTTCCCCTGAGCCCCTCCCTTCGTGCTGACTTGTTACAGCAGCCACGGGAGACTAATACACCCAGAGAACCAGATGGAAGGCGCTCCATGACCTTTTGTGACCTCACCAGGAAAGGTGTGTGGCATCCCTTCCGTCTTACACTTTTGGTCGAAGCAGTCACAACAAGCCAGCCCAGATTCCAAGGGAAGGGTTGTGGTCCCCTACCTCTCTGTAGGAAGAGTGACAAAAAGAATTTGTGGCCGTTTTACTGTCTTAACAACCTCATGATAAACATATATCATAATTTCCGTTCCTCAGACCAGGAAATAGAGAGAGGCTCAGAGAGGTCTGGGAATTGTCCCACGATCAATCAGCTAGAAAGCAGTAAGCCAGGATTCAAACCCAGAGCCCACACTTTGAAAACCTTTCCAGATGCTTCCGGAAGCCAGGCCGTTGTCACCTCTCATGTCCTTTGTTCCCTCCCTCCTGGCTGAATCTGGTCAGGTGCTGATCACACGTGATTTTGGTGTCAGTTCAGAGACCAACCGCAATTCCATGTGAATTTTAGGAAAACCAATACTGCAGAACAAAACTGCAGTGAACACTCTGAAGTTCACTGGGTGACTATTGCTGTAGGGTAGTCTCTCAGAAGTGGAATATCTGGATGAAAAGAGTACGCATGTATTACATGTTTTAATAAATATTGACATCCCAAAGATGTTATCAGTTTACTTTCTCTAACAGTGTTTACAAGGGTCTCTTTTCCCAGTCCTGGGAATCGTTAATCATTCACATTTTATTGCCCATCTGTGTGTGAATGAACATTGGTGCCTCAATATTGTTTTAAATTAGAGTTTCCATTGTGGCTCAGCAGGTTAAGAACCTGACTAGTGTCCCTGGCCCTGCTCAGTGGGTTAAGGATCTACTGTTGCCATGAGCTGTGGTGTAGACCGGCAGCTGCACCTCTGATTCAACCCCTAGCTTGGCAACTCCCATATACCACAGGTGTGGCCCTAAAAAATATTTATTTTATTTATTGTCTTTTTAGGGCCGCACCCATGGCATATGGAATTTCCCAGGCTAGGGGTTAAATCAGAGCTACAGCTGCCAGCCTACACCACAGTTCATGGCAACACCGGATCCCTGACCCACTGAGCGAGGAAGAGGGTTGAACCCACATCCTCATGGATACTAATCAGATTTGTTTCCGCTGTGCCACAACAGGAACTCCGATATATTGTTTTAAATTGCATATCTATCACTAGTGAAACTGCCTCTCTTTTCCTAAGTGTTTGAAGATGACAGGCTTTGTGAATTGCCTTTTGTGTATTTTATGAATTTTAAAAATTGTGTTATTTTTCTTTGTCCTGTGGCCTTCTAGGAGCTTTTGGTATGTCAGAGATTTTAAGCAGTTATTTGTTCCTAAGTGTGAGCCTTCCTCAATGCTCACGGTCCTGGGACACCGATGGGGCAGTGTTAGTAAATGGCCACCAGGGGGCGGAGTTTCCCTCTGCCAAGGACGAAAGATAATTTTTGTCTTTGGGAGGAATGGCTGGGGCATCTCCTTGCAAGAGGGTTTGCTGTGATTCCTTATATCATTTACTTCTTATTTTTGAAAGATTCCCTGGTTAACTAAGGGGACAGCCACTGTCATTTTCTCTGGGCCTCAGCAGTAGCATTGCACATCTAGGGGCTATATAGAATTGTAGTTGAGACTAAGAATTGTAATGTGGGCTTCGGCATCAGACGGACGTGGATTCAGCTGCCAGCTCTTCCCCTTATGAGCTGTGCCGCTGGACAGGGACCTCTCTGAGCCTCCTTTCCTGCCTCTGTGTCATGGGAATGAAAACCCTCACTTAATTTGGATTAAATGCAGCTGGGCGGCAGGTTCTCAGACATTTATTCATGAAACACGTATCAAGTGCCTACTATAGGCCGAGGACTGTCCTAGGCTTTGGGTGGACAACAGGGAGCAAAACAGACAGAAATCCCAGCTTCATAGTTCCTGTTGTGGCTCAGCCGTAACAAACCCAATTAATATCCATGAAGGTGTGGGTTCGATCCCTGGCACTCAGTGGGTTAAAGATCTGGCATTGCTGTGAGCTGTGGTGTAGGTCGCGGATGCGGCTTGGATCTGGCACGGCTGTGGCTGTGGCGTAGGCCAGCAGCTGCAGCTCTGATCCAACCCCTAGCCCGGGAACTTCCATATGCTGCAGGTGTGGCCCTAAAAAGAAAGAAAAAGAAACCTCGATCTCATGGGGCTGATTTTAGAGGGAGGCAGATAAGCCACAAGCACAAGGCAGAGAAGGGACGTCAAATAGGAATGAGTTCTTTGAAGAAAAACAGCCAGAGAGGCGGGTACGGAGAGAGCTGGGGTGCCCAGAGCGTGGTCAGGGTATAATCTGGTGAGACTGGGACCAAACCCGAGTTGAGCCGCTCACTGCTCAGAAGGCTGGTACTTTAAAGATAAGTGTTGGTGGAAAAGGGAACGTTGCTTTCTTCGGGAGGCCAGCGGCCTGGGGAGATGGACTGACCTAGGCTTCAGGCCACCATCCGGATGCCCATTAGGAGAGGAAGCTTTTAAAGGTGGCGTGAGGGAGCGGTCAGTGCGTGCCCGATTCTCAGACTGGATGGCATCAAGAGGTGGCTTTGAGCAGCATCCATCACCAGTCCGGGGTCTGCGTGCTTGCGGTCCGCAGTTTTCATCTGGTGGGTTTTGCTTCCTGTAATGACAGGGTAGGAAGGCGTGTCAGGCCTTTATCGCTTCCAGGGAACTGAGAGTTGGCTGACTCTTTTATGTGGCTGGTTTAGAGTCTAAATTGTTACCAGTTTAAGCTTCCTGGCCCAACAGCTATACTTTGTTTCTCCATCTTTGCATTTTCTTTTCCTTTCTTTTCTTTTTTCTTTTCTTTTTTTTTTTTTTTTTGGCCATTCCCACAGCATGTGGAAGTTCCCAGGTCGGGGATCAAACCCATGCCACAGCAGTGACCCAAGCCATTGCAGTGACAACGCTGGATCCTTAGCCTGCTGCACAAGAGAAGTCCATCTTCCCATTTTCTGATTATTACTTGAGCCAGCCTTTTGAGACTCAGGGCAGGCCTTGGGAGACCAAAGATTTTCTTTCTCTGTCTTTTTTTTTTTTTTTTTTTTTTTTTTTTTTGTCTTTTTGCCATTTCTTGGGCCGCTCCCGCAGCATATGGAGGTTCCCAGGCTAGGGGTCAAATCGGAGCTGTAGCTTCCGGCCTATACCAGAGCCACAGCAACGTGGGATCCGAGCCGCGTCTGCAACCTACACCACAGTTCATGGCAATGCCGGATCCTTAACCTGCTGAGCAAGGCCAGGGATCGAACCCGCAACCTCATGGTTCCTATTGGATTCGTTAACCACTGAGCCACGATGGGAACTCTGACCAAAGATTTTCTATAAACAGGAGGATGTGGCCGGGTCTGTCCTGGGGAGGCTTGGTGTACCAGGGAAGGCCTCTTTGAAGAGGTGACATCTGAACAGGAGCCTGCATGAGGTGAGGGAGAAAGCCTGTGGATTATCTTGGGAAGAGTGTTTGGGGCAGAAAGAAAAGCCAGTGCAAAGGTCCTGAGGCAGGACTGTGTCCTGTGTATTTATAAAACAGTGGCAAAGCGGTGGGGCTGGAGTGGAAGGAGTGAGGGGAGAAGTCGGATAAGTGGCCTCCGTTACATGGGGCCTTGTGGGCCACTAAAAGGACGGTTTTTTTTTGAAGTTCCCAGGCTAGGGGTTGAATTGGAGCTGCAGATGCCTGTCTTTGCCACAGTCACAGCAACGTGGGATCTGAGCGGCATCTGCGACCTACACCACAGCTCATGGCAATGCCGGATCCTTAACCCACTGAGTGAGGCCAGGGATGGAACCTCCTGCATCCTCATGGGTACCAGTCAGGTTCATTTCCCCTGCACCACAACAGCAGCTCTATAGGGGCATTAGCTTTTATGCTGGGTAAGGTAGGAGCCCCAGGAAGCTTTTGACCAGGAGAGGAACCTATACCGGCTTAGGTGCTGATAGGTCCCTCCGGCTGGCTTTATTGTGCGGAGCAGACAGTGGAGGGTGGGGCAGGATCAGGGAGCCCAGTGGGAGGTGACTGCAGAGCGCCAGGCGGGAGATGCTGGTGGCTCTGGTGGCGCTGGTGAGAAGCAGTCGGATTCAGGAGGGATTTGAAAGCTGAACCACAGAAGGCTCCTGAGAAAGGTTTGTTGTTGTTGTCGTTGTTTTTTAAGGGCCACCCCTGTAGCATCTGGAAGTTTCCAGGCTAGGGGTCCAGTCAGAGCTGCAGTTGCCTGCCTCCACCCCAGCCACAGCCATGCCAGATCCAAGCTGCATCTGCGACCTACCCCACAGCTTGTGGCAATGCTGGATCCTGAACCCGCTGAGCGAGGCCAGGGATTGAACCCGTGTCCTCATGGATACTAGTCTGGTTCTTAACCCACTGAGCCACAACGGGAAGTCCAGTTTCCCTATTTCGGCAGCAGGACGGGGAGCTTCCAGCAGCCCCTGCTGGTGTTCGCCTACAACGAGAGCATCCAGGACGAGCAAAGGGCATGTGTCCCTGACCTGGGACCTGGTCAAAGATGAGGAGATAACGGGACATCACACCGTTGTAAACTGAGGAGGGCTGTGCCCGCCTCTCCCAGGCTGGCTGCCATTGCCACATGGGCGCAGCCCTCATCAGGGCCATGCAAGTCCATCTCCCCTCAGGGCTGAGGTTCTGGGCTGGACGCACCACCTGGCTGCCTCGGGCGGCCCTGGGGGTTTCGCGGGGCGTCCTCTGCAGAGCAAGGTCCTTTCAGGAGGAAGTGCTTCTGGGGACTGGGAGGACCCATGGCTCAACATCTGGATGTCCCCCATGGCCGGGCCGTGCCCTGGGTGGGGGCCCTGCTCGTAGGTGAGGAGTGACTGAGGGTGGGGTGGGGAAGGGCCAGCCTTCGAGGTCCAGAGCCCATGCACCTGACATGCATTCCCTGGGTTAGATCCAGGCATGCGGTTCCTCTCTGTTAAGTGATCAGGTCTGAGAGGGGGGCTGCGAGGCAGGGTGGCTTTAAGTGGGACCAGCCAGGTTAATTTCTTGCTTTCCCCCGGTTAGCTCTGTGACCTGAGGTGAGTCACCCAACCTCTCTGATCCTCTCAGTTTCCTTATTTGGGAAATGGGCAATGATGGGACTCCCGCTTAGGGCTGCTGCAAAAACCAAATGAACCCTATTTTCAGTGCCTGAAAAATCAGCAGGGAGCTTTATTTTTATTTATTTATTTATTTATTTATTTATTTATTTTGTCTTTTGTCTTTTGTTGTTGTTGTTGCTATTTCTTGGGCCGAGGTTCCCAGGCTAGGAGTTGAATCGGAGCTGTAGCCACCGGCCTACGCCAGAGCCACAGCAACGCGGGATCCGAGCTGCGTCTGCAACCTACACCACAGCTCACGGCAACGCTGGATCGTTAACCCACTGAGCAAAGGCAGGGACCGAACCCGCAACCTCGTGGTTCCTAGTCGGATTCGTTAACCACTGCGCCGCGACGGGAACTCCCAGCAGGGAGATTTAGACCGTGATTAATAAGAATGTTCAAAAGATAAATACAGGGATATAGTCCATTATGTGAAAATACTCTTGGGTCCTCGCTGAGCACTGGAGATGGGCCAGGCACTGCGTCAGGTGCTTTCATCATCAGCTCATTCGGTCCCCATCATCCCTCTGTGAGGGGGTGCTCTTACCGTCGGCCCCATTTTCCAGATGAGGAGACTGAGGCTGGGAAGCAGCATAGCATAGGATGTTGACATCGTGGATTCAGATCCAGCTCTGTAACATACACTTCCTGAGCTTCAGCAAGTCGTTGAAGTTTCCAGGGCCTCGGTCCCCTCATCCAGAAAATGGATATAGTAACCCCTGCCTCCAAGAGCTGCTGTGAGAGTCAGTGGGTTTCTGTTGGTAAAGCAGGCCGAACCATCCATGGTATGGAGTACACCCTTGATAAACATTTACACGAAAACTGCCGGAGATGCGGGCACCTTGCCCAGAGTCTTGCAGCCCTGTGAAGTGGGTGCTAGAAGCAGAAACTGGCTCTAGCATCTTCCCTGTTAATCATGTAAAGGTGCTTTTTAAGCAGTAAAGGAGGGCACCTGGGGGCCCTGAGGAGGTACCCAGCCTGCTCCCAGGAGGTCAGGAAGCTGGTGGAGGTGATCCAAGTTCACCCTGCAAGGATGAGCCAGAGTTAGCCAGGCAGGGGAAGAACAGCACCTCTCCAACCCAATTCCCACTGCCCTCGAGAAACCAAAGAAAAGAAAAAAGAAAGAAGCGCCGTAGAAAGAAGAAAGAAAAAGCACACACACTCCTATGACGAGTGTGTAACCTGGCTGGTATATAAACCTCAAGTGAGTGATCAGCGAAAGACGAAGAGATGGGGCTGGGGAGAAGGACAAGGGATATTCCATGAAGAGTCGTATAAATCTATTTTGCATGTCCCAGATTATTTTCTTAGGCTGAATTCCTGAAAGTAGAATAGTTGAGTCATATTTTCATTCTTGATACATGGCATAACATGACTCTTTTTTTTTTTTTTTTTTTTTTTTTTTGCCTTTTTGCCTTTTTGCTATTTCTTTGGGCCGCTCCCATGGCATATGGAGGTTCCCAGGCTAGGGGTCGAATCGGAGCTGTAGCCACTGGCCTAAGCCAGAGCCACAGCAACGTGGGATCCGAGCCGCGTCTGCAAACCTGCACCACAGCTCATGGCAACGCCGGATCGTTAACCCACTGAACAAGGGCAGGGACCAAACCCGCAACCTCATGGTTGCTAGTCGGATTCGTTAATCACTGTGCCACGACAGGAACTCCTAACATGACTCTTCAACATTACTATGTCAATGTGGCCTGGCACGAGGTATGAATGAGCGTGCCCATTTCTGAATATCTTTGCTCACACTGGGTATTACTGCCTTAAGAAGTTTTGGTGGTTTTATGCCATTAAAAGTTTCTAAGGAGAGAATATTTCCATTGAAGTTCTGAGGACAATGGTGTTTGAGGGTGAGGGGCCTGAGGTGTACGATGGATACAGGTGGGAAGGATGGAAGGTGGGTGGGAGGGAGACCAGTTCATGGTTTGGGGTTCAAGTACATAAGGCCAAGTGGCTTTTAGTTTTGAGATGCTTCTGATGGGGGGAGAAATCCCAATTGGAAAACAAGACCTCCTGGGAAGGTCCCATCCTTTTCCCCTCCAGTAACAGGGAGCTCACTGCCTCGCCTCCTGAACACTATCTGGTTCCTCTGACAATTTGCTGTTACTCTATGAGTTTCCTAGGGCTGTCATAACACATGGCTACAAACTTGGTGGCTTAAAACAACAGAATTTTAATCTCTTGCAATTCCAGAGGGCAGAGGTTGAAATCAAGGTGTCTGCCTCTTCTGTCTCTTATAAGGACACTTGTCATTGGATTTAGGGCCCACCTGAGTCATCCAGGATGATCTCGGTCTGAGATCTTTAGCGTAATTACATCGGCAAAGATGCTTTTCCAAATACGATCACATCTGTAGTTTCCAGGTAGGCATATCTTTGAGGGGGGCATCATTCAAACCCCCACACCATCATTCTTATAGTTGGAAAGCTACTAAGCACAGGTGCCTTCTTCCCTATTCCCTGGGCGTGGGGGCTTCTCTGAGCTCCTCCTTCCCTCCTCCTGTTCCCTGTGCCTTTTCCCCATCGCACATTTTTGGTTTTCTCAACTGGATGACTCTGCCTTCAGGTCTCTGTTTTTACTCCTCCGTGGTGCCACTTTCCCCGGCCCCTTTTCAGTAACACTGCTGTGTGTACATACATTTATTTGCGTGGATGGGTGGTTAATGTCCATTTTTTCCATTGGCCCATCCATAGGCTCCATGAGGGTAAGGGTTTTGATTTTTACAGTTTATTTTCTTATCCCATTGTCAGCCCTGGTCCTGGCACATGGTAGGTGCTCAGCAAATGTTTGTGGAATGACTATTGATGGAGTAACGGTCGAAAAGCTCCCATTTCTTTAACGGCTGGGTTTCTGACTCGATCCTGGGCATTCTACACGTCTGTCTTCATGAATCCTCAAGTCGCAGTGATGCTTCTGTTTTAAGAGCAGAAACCTTAGGGAGGTGAAACTGCCTGTCCAAAGTCACTGCGGCAGATTGGGTTTTTCAGAAGCAGACTCGGAGAGGGAGGGAGTTGGGGGGGTGTTATGAGTTGAATTATGTCCTTCCCCCCCCACCCCCGCCCCAAAGACTTGTTGACGTTCTAGCCCCTAGGACCTCAGAAGGTGACTTTATTTGGACGTCAGGCTGTTGCAGATGTAATTAATTAAGATGAGATTTTACTGGAGTGATGTGGGCCCCTCAATCCAACATGCTTGGTGGGTGGGGAGTTCCCGTCGCAGCTCAGCGGTTAACAAATCTTGACTAGTGTCCATGAGGACACAGGTTCGATCCCTGGCCTCACTTGGTGGGTTAAGGATCCGACATTGCTGTGAGCTGTGCTGTAGTTTGCAGACATGGCTGGGAACTGGCATTGCTGTGGCAGTGGCTGTGGCCGGCAGCTACAGCTCCGATTGGACCTCCAGCCTGGGAACTTCCATGTGCCGCAGGTGTGGTCCAAAAAAAAAAAAAAAAAAAAAGGCAACATTCTTGTGAACTCATAAGAAGAAAGCCATGTAGACTCAAAGACACACAGGGAGAAGACAGCCAGTGAACAGAGGACTAGAGTGTGCTTCTATGAGGCAAGGATGCCAAAGATGGCCAGCAGTGCACCAGAAACTGCAAGAGGCAAGGAAGGTTTCCCCTTTGGGTTTCCGAGAGAGCACAGCTCTGCCCACACCATTTGTGGGTTTTTTTTTGTTTTTTTTATGTTTTTGTTTTTTTCAGGGCCACACTCGCAGCATATGGAGGTTCCCAGGCTAGGGGTTGCATCAGAGCTGCAGCTGCTGGACTACAGCACAGCCACAGCAACGTGAGATCCAAGCCATGTCTGTGACTTACACCACAGCTCATGGCACTGCCAGATCCTTAACCCACTGAGCGAGGCCAGCGTTCGAACCCACATCCTCATGGATACTAGTCCGGTTCTTAACCCACAGAGCCACAGTGGGAACTCCTCTGCCCACATCATGATTTTGTACTTCTGCCTCCAGAACTGTGAGACAACACATTTCTGTTGTTTTAAGCCACAGCATGTACTCTTTTGTCATGGCAGCCCTAGTGAACTGATACGGGGGGCAAGGTGTTTATTAGAAATCAATGCCTGTGGGGAGTTCCCGTCATGGCTCAGTGGTAACAAACCCGACTAGTATCCATGAGGATGTGGGTTCAATCCCTGGCCTCGCTCAGTGGGTTAAGGATCCGGCAGTGCCATGAGCTGTGGTGTAGGTCACAGACGCAGCTTGGATCCCATGTTGCTGTGGCTGTGGTGGAGGCTGGCAGGGGCAGCTCTGATTCGACTCCTAGCCTGGGAACCTCCACATGCTGCAGGTGAAAAAAGAGCGAAAAAAAACCCCCCCAATGCCTGTGGAAGGAAGGCAAGGGGAGCAGGACTGGGCAGAGAGAGAAACTGAACGGGAATTCAGGCCTGACAAACCCTTAGCTGATTTATCCAGGAGCTGGGGAGTGAGAATTGCCCCTCAGCGTTGTCCTGTGTCAGTGGGAAATGGCCAGGCCTTGCTCCATCCCCAAAATATAGGCCACCCTGGGAGGGACGTGACCTTGGGGGAGGTGGCACTGGAGGCCATCTGCTGATGGGCTCCCCACGGATGGGGGAGGGGGTCCTGTCCAGCCCATCTCTGTGGTGTCACAGTCACACAGCTGGCAGCACAGGCTCAGCCGGGGCTGTTCCCAGGATCCTGCCGTCTCACGCTTCCCTGGCATTTCTGACCTCTTTTCTTCCCCACCCACCCCCAGCCTCTCTCCTGGGCTCCTGGGCCGTGCCAGCAGCTGCCCAGCTGACCATCACACTTGTCCTAACTCAAGCGCTGGAAGGGGGCAACATCACCCTGGCTGTTCAGGGCTTGGCCAAGGACGGGCTCCTGTCCTTCAACTGGTTCGGGGAGCAGGCACAGAGATGGCCCAGCAGATCTTAACTTTCCATGTGATCTCGGGGGGCCTGACCCTCGGCCCTGCTCACACAGGCCAGGAGACGGTGAAGCCAGATGGTTCTCACCGCCGGGCTCAACCTCGCAGACATGGGCCCCTACACCCTACGGAAGATTTTGATGGACATGAGCCACCCGACGTGGAGTGTCTACCTGCCTGTGTACGGTGAGTGCAGACACCCCTCCCAAGCAACCACCTCTAATCTGACCCCGTCCCACCCCACTCAGAACTTCCATGGCTCCCTGGTGCCCTAATGACAGTATGTGTATTTGCTGGAAGATTTGGCTATTGTGACAAAGGTTCAAACTAACGGTGTTTTAACACACACGTTTCTCTTCTCCTCCCCTCTCTCCCTCCTCCCTGTTCCCCCCTCCACCTCTCCCTCGCTTTCTCCCTAGTCCAGATGGAATAATTTTAGAGTGGCTGTAACCACACCATAGTGCCAGAGACCCAGTTTCTTCTAAATTCTCCGTCACCCTGGGGTATAGCCCTTGTCTGTGTGAACCAAGATGGCAGATGTGGCGATAGTGATGCCCCCATTCCAACCTGAGAAAGGGAAAGAAGGAAGGGAAGGGCACATCTCCTGCCTTCCTTTAAAACCACGAGTCACGCAGACGTGGAGATCAGACTCTGGTTGCCCAGGTGGAGGGGGAGGGAATGGGATGGACTGGGAACTCAGGGTTAGTAGATGCAAACTATTACATTTAGAATGGATAAGCAATGAGGTCCTGCTTTATAGCACAGGGAACTATAGCCACTCTCATGACAGAACAAGATGGAAGATAATATGGGAAAAGGAATGAGATATATATGTTTAAAAAAAAATGAGTCAGAGATGATGCCCATCACTTCTACTCACATTCCATTGGCCAGAATTTAGTCACATGGTCACTCATAGCTGCAAGGGAGGCTGGGAAATGTAGTCCTCACACTGGTGGCCATGTGTCAGGTTAAAAATTGGGCCACTAGTAGTATGGAAGACAAGACAATGGGCATCAGAGGACATCTAGCCATCTCTGCGAGGCTGGGGATGGAAAATAGAAACCTCTCCTTGGTTAGGAAAAAATGTAGACTGAAAGTTAGGGCTCTCCTTTGTCCCAGCCTTGATTTTTATATAAGGAAACAACAATGGCAAGGAAATTGCCCAGGGATGGGAATGAGCTGCGTCTCTGGACCTAGAGATGCTATGTTTGTGCAGATGAGGTCAGGAAAACCCACACTCTGAGCTTAAAAAGACCGAATCCAAAGAGCTTAGGTCAGCAAATCCATCAGTGTCCTGCCTTCCTCTTAGGTGAGACTGCCTTCTTTTCCCCGATAAGGAGATACAGACTCTTTTATGCACTTCTTGTTTATTTAAATTTGTGATAAAAATACAAGGAACAAAAAATTCACTGTCTTAACTATTTTAAGGGTACAGTTCAGTGGCATTAAGTACAACATTGATACCATACACGAAGTCCTCTCTGTCCTCAGACTGGGGTCAGGTGTCCCAGCTCTTGTCCCTTGGGGCCATCACCATCTGGGGATGAGTCTGTCTCCCTCACTGTACTGCGAGCCCCATGAGAGCACAGACTGGGATGGCTTGATCCCATACTAGTTAAATGAAGTAAGAAATGAATGGGTGGATGGAGGGATCAGTTAAAGGAGGTTCCCTGATCCAGCAGATTACCTTCAGTTTGTTTCTTGTTTTTTGCTCCCATAGGCTTATAATGACATCGTGCCCATGGATAATTTTTTAAAAAATACTTCACATTTTGAGCGCTTACTCTGCCCTTCAGAACTGGGGAGCCCCAGGAGGGCAGGGCTGGGACTGTCTTGATCACTCCTGTGACCCCTTCCCTACCTAGCACACAATGTGGCCCAGAGCAGATGCCAGCAGGTGTTTGTTAAATGAGTGACCAAAGGAATAATCAACATTATGCACTGACCAATTTTGCATTGTGTGTGTATATATATGTGTGTGTGTGTGTGTGTGTGTGTGTGTGTGTGTGTGTGTGTGTGTGTGTGTGTGTGTGTGTATTTTAGCATCATGGCCTCCACCTATATTTGGAAAAAAGGCCACACCTATGTGTCTGGGAAAACAACTTATTCATTCTACTGGGGTGATTACACAATATCCCCTCCCCCATGCCCCATCTTCAGTCCACGGACAGGAACGAAGGGTACATTGCTAGGCAGTTACTATCTGCAGGATCCTGGGCCAAGAGTGTCACGTATGTTAGTTCATGTCCTCTTCACAATGTATGTTAGTTCATGTCATCTTCCCATGAGGCTGGTGCTCATTTTTGGAGGTGACTGAGGCTCAGAGGGGGGAGGCCAGTGTGGCCAAGTTCCCCGAGGTGGGCAGTACCTTTGCTTCAGTTCAAGTCTCTTCCTCTCTCCACCCCACCCCCACCCCCTGTCACAGAGAAGCTGGCTCCACCCACCATCACAGCCTCCACCTCGGCTCCCCTGGAGCTGCGGGACTCCGTGACCTTGAGCTGCCAGTCCCCAAGCAATGACGCCACCTTCCAGTGGTACATTGGCAAGGAGCCCGTGGTGGGCAGTGGGCAGCTGGAGCTGTCCCTGGACCAGCAGAGACTGACCATCCACCAGGTGACCCGGAACGATTCAGGACCTTATCAGTGTGAAGTCAAGAACCCGGCCATCACCAGCCTCAGCGAGCCCCTGCTCCTTGACGTCATCTGTGAGCGCCCATCCCACACCCCTTGCCTCCTCCAAGGTCACCTCTCCTAAATCCACCTTGCCTGGCAGGTTGGGCTGTGGAGTGCGGGACCCAGGGATACAAGGAAAGGTTATAAAGGCAGGGTCAGCGGCTGGTGCCCATGTCTTTCTAAAGCATAAATTAGATCCTGTCTCCCCCTGTTCTCAAATCCCTTCCATGGCTCCCTAGTGCCCACCCCCTGCCCCAGTAGGAAGCCCAGGCCTCAGCCTGAACTCCAGGCCACAGTGCTCTCCGGACTCTTGAAGCCTTGCTTCTCACTACCCGCCATCTCTCATAGCAGCTTCCGAGTGCACCATGATCTGGCTGATCCCCCAGCCTTGCTCATGTGACTTCCTCTTTCTGGCATGCTTCTCCCCTTACTGCTCTCATCCTTTGCCCGAATACCTCCTCCTCCTCCGCCAGGTTTCAGCTCAGCTGTCCTTTACTCCAGGAAGTCCTCCCTGATGTCCCAGGCTGGGTCAGGCATCCCCCCGAACTCCCCCCTCCCCTGACCCCCTGCTCTGGACGTTTCTATTCCAGCTCAGCCCATGCCAGGTCATTGCTTTCAGGAACAGGTGTGTCTCCCCGAATGGACTGGGAGCCCTGTGAGGGCAGGGCCAGGCCTGTCTCAGCCTCTGGTCTCTGGTGTGTCCCCAGACTAGGACAGCGCCTGGTCCAAAGCAAGAGATCAAAAAACCTTTATTGAAAAGGTGGATAAATCTGCTGCCTGTCACTGAGATGAGTGCCTGCCTCTCGGATGGGTAGAGACAGTGCTTGAAATAGCTCCTTGGCTCCTGCAGAGCTCATCCAGTGCCTCATAACATAATAAGCCCTGGTTAATGGTTCATTTGTCTATTCAGCATATAATTACTGAGCATTGAATATGATGACAAAAATTTTTTAAAAAGAAAAAAAAATATGATGACAAAGTCATAGCCTTTTCCTTTGAGGAATATATAGACCAGTGCTGAGCCTACTGACCCAGAGAGGGCAGGTGAGTTGCCCAGGGTCACACAGCAAATGGGAGCCCAGGAAAGGGAAAAGGCAGGATCCAAGTGTCCAGTTGTGACTCACTCAGGGAATTTATTTTGGCTTCTATAGATGGTCTGGACATGCCCACAGTAACCACCACTGAGCTCAGCTTCATAGTCGGGTTCAACCTCACCCTTTCCTGCTCCACCACATGCAACCCTCCGGCCCAGTACTCATGGACAATCAATGGGAGCCCAGGGCCCTCTGGCCAGCAGCTCTTTTTGTCCGCCATCCACCTGGGCACAGCTGGAGTCTACACCTGTGAGGCCACCAACCCTGCCTCGGGCAGCCACAGTGCCATCAACACACTGATTGTCATCCCTGGTGAGTGGGAGGAGTCTGGAGGGGACTCTGGTTGACTCGATGGAGCTCGAGGAGCCCTGGGAGACCTCTCAGTCCAATCCCTGCCATTGCGCAGAGAAGGAAGAAGTTTGGTAGGAGGGCGTACGGGAGTTCTCACGATCACAGGAGAAGGTATCGGTTGGGACCACTGGCTTTCTCCTAAGTCCTTGCGTCCCTGAGTTTCATCATCATGGTCTTCAGAAAATGCCCCAAATCTCAGGGAATCTCTGGGCCTTGAGTTTCTGTCCCTTTAAGGTTTCAACTGCAGCTCAGAGATAATTAGAATCATCTCCTGATCAATGGGGTCTTATTCATTTATTCATTCCCATATTTGTTAAGCACCTGATGTGTTCCAAACACAGTTCTAGGGATCAGCAATAGACAGATAAAGAGAGAAGTGGTTCCTGCCCTCTTGCAGCTTGCGGTCTAAAAGGAGAGACAGGTGATTGAAAGATGGTCACACAAATAAATATATAATTGGACAATGCGACAAGTACTCTGAAGGAAGAGTAGATACAGTGAGAGGTTATAATGAGGATTCTGACTTACATAGAGTCCTTGGGAGGTGTATCAGTTAGCCATTGCTGCCTAACAAACAGTCGTGAGAATTCAGGCAGACTACCTATGATAAATAATTATCCTATGTCTGCAGGTCACTTGGGACTGCTGCACTATTCTCAGCTGGGTTCACTCACACATCTGCAAGTTGGTTGGGGGGTCTGCTAATCCAGCCCCAGCCTGACTGGGCTTGGCTCCTCACTGTGGGTTGGACTCGGGTCTGGTCCACCTGTGTTTATTCTGAGGCTTAGGTTAAAGCAATGGCAGCTTCCCAAGATGGAGCTCTTCTTATGACTGTGGCAGAGGTGCAAGGGGGCACACCCAATGACACAAGCACATTTCAACCCCCGCTTGCATCATGTCTGCTAACACCCACAGTCACGGCAGTGGACACATTCTGTGTTTTGTGGGAAGGACTGCAAGGTTACATGGCCAAGAGGGTGAATATTGGGAAGGGGGTACAGAGGAGTGGGGGGAAGAATTGCACCCAATAATTTAGTCTACCGCAGGAAGCTTCTCAGAAGCAGTGGCATTTAAATTGAGACCTGAAGGATGAGCAGAAGATGAGTTATTGAAGAGTAAATGGGAGCAAGACTGGCGTGTGCAAAGGACTTGTGGCAAGGACTTTGGAGGTATTGAAGGAACAGAAAGAACGCCAGTCAGGGGGATAGTAAGTAAGTATCAGGGCTTGGGGCTGGAACAGTTAGCAAGGAGCAGATCATTCAGAGCCCTGTCCTGAGGAGCCAGGAGCCAAGGATGGCACTTAACCAGGAGAGAGACACAACCCAATCTACATCTTAGGAAAAGATCATATTGCCACCATGTGGGCAGCAGATTGGATGAAGGCAGGAGATTAGAAGGACAGTTTGGAAGCTGTAACTGTATTACAATATTTGTGTGTATATTATCTCTGTTCGTCTTTATGAGGTGGCAGAGAAATTATTATTTGACTGGAAGGACACTGAGGTATGGTTTGGTCTTGTAATTCATCAGCTAGTGAGCTCAATCCAATGCCAGATCCTGCGTACATAGCCACCAGAGTAACGCTGTTTAATAGAAATAGAATGTGAGACACACACAGGATTTAAAATTTTCTAGTAGCTGCAATGAAAGAGTATAACGTAACAGGTAAAATTAATTTTAATAACGTCGTTAACCTAATATATTCAAAATATCATTTCAACATGCAATCAATATAAAATGTATTGAGCAAGCTTACATACTTTTTTCCATTTTGGAAACCCACTGTGTATTTTATGCTCATAGCATGTCTTAATTTGGATCAGCCATGTTTCAGGTCCTCTGTAGCCACCTGCAGCTGGCAGCCGCTGTTATACTGGTCAGTGTAGATCTAGACTAGATTATACTGACTAGAGGGCATAGGAGGGTGTGTGAGTTTCTAGGCTTGGGGAGGAGAGGGTTTCAGGAAAGGGGCAGATGCACAGAGGTCTAAGTGGTGGAGGTTAAGGACTGCAGGTTCTTGAATTGGCTGCAAAGAGGAACCCCACTATCTCACTGCTATTCCCTCTTTGCTCTGTGTCCCTGACAGAGTACATGCCTCAGCCCAGCATCCTGGCTGACAACATTGCCCCCATGGAGGACATGGACTCTGTCACCCTGACGTGTGTCCCTCCAAAGAGCGTTGCGGCCATCAGGTGGTTCAAAGACAGTGATGTCCTCTCCACTGGGGGCCGAGGGGAGCTGTCCCCAGACCACAGGTTCCTCACCCTCCGGAATATTACACGGAATGACACTGGGCTCTACCAGTGTGAGGCCAGCAATTCTGCCACTTCCAGCCTGAGCAACCCCCTCCCCGTGAACATGAACTGTGAGTCTCTTCTGCCTTTTGCTTACCTTGGGGGCACCTCGGGGAGGGGATGAGGCAAGTCCGAGTGATGTGATAGTAGTCACTATTGGTTGAGAACATATCACGTGCCAGGCACTGTTCATATAGGAACTCCTTTAATCCTTGCCCACAACCTGTGAGGTAGGTACTATGATTGTCCCCATTTCACAGATGAGGAAGTCGAGGCTTAGAGAGGTGCAGTTTCCCAAAGTTCATATATGGTAGAGTCAGATTTGAACCCAGCATCTGGCTCTAGAGGCCCGCTCTTAGCTGTCTTCCTACACTGTCTCCTTGCTTCCTGAAGACTTAGAGGCCATCGCATCGAATGTCCCCTTCTTAGGACTAGACAAACTAGAGGTGGAGGTAGAGGGAGGGGTGGCCCAAGGTACCTAGGAATTGTTCGGGTTAAGAGGAACAGAAATAGCACAAAGCTGAAAGAAAACGGAGAATGTACAAGAAGGTCACGGGAGTGCCATTTGCAAGCCACCGGATTCTGGGCTTCTCGTTCTTCTGTGGAGCTTTCATTCTGAGGTCTTAAACCACAGCCCCAGCAGGTCCACACCCACAACCCAACGGCCAGGCAACACCAGGAGAAAAAAAGCACCTTAATCCTGTAGGTTCCCTTGGAAGTTCCAAAGCTGACTCTCATTGGCCCATTTTGGGTCACGTTCCCACCCCTAAACCAATCACTGTAGAGGGAGATACTGTGCTCTCATTGGACAGTCAGGAGTCATGTGTCTGCCCCCAGCCTGTGAGGGGCGAGAAGGAAGATGGACCCCAGTGGAACCGGAACAGAATGGGCAGATTGAGAATGGAGGTGGGGTAGTTCCCTACTGGGCTGTAGAGTGTGGTTGCTGGTCAGGCAAAATCTGCATGTGGCCCCTCAGTTGGGTCCACCCTAGGGCAGGTGTGGGGTTCAGTCGCTTTTTTTAGATAAGGGTGGGTCATGGGATGGGGCAGGCAAATCCCCGTGGGGTTGGTCTCAGCTTAGGGATTCCTGGCACAGCGCTCACCCTGATGCCACGACCTTGCTACTGGTTTGGAGATGGATGGGTATTTTGCTTTGGGTTTCAAGCTTCTTCACTCCTCTTAAAAGGGATTAAATATTAACGTTAATAAAGTAAATTAATTACTTAAATTAATTAATCGCTCATACCTAGCACTGACCACAGGCCAAGCACGTGCATATCCCAGTGACTCCACACAATCCCGTCAGGTGGCCACTCTTTTCCCTGATTTTCACAAATGAGGAAATGGGCTCAGAGCTAATACATGAGGTTGCTGGCATTGGATTCCGGCCAGTCAGACTCCAAAACCTGCATCACCTCCTGAGGTCCTGCTGGCTGGAGCAAGCCAGACTCACTGCTCTCATTCTGTGTGGCTGTGCACACCACATTCCGGACACTGTAGTGGGTTGTGGGTCCTTCTGGACACCATGGTAGTGCTGTTGCGGAAACTGCAAAAACCATGGCAGTGGAAGGAGACAAACAGCACTCGGAGATATGGAAAAGCAAGGTTTATTCAGCACCAGTGCAGGCTCAGAGGAGCCACCTCCAGAGTCTGAGCACCAGGTCTTTGTTCTCAGTAACTTTTATACACTACAAGGTCTTGATTTTCCCATGTAAGCATCCCGGACCTCCCCCCATCCCCAAGCAGACAGAATTCCTCCCTAAGGAACTGAGCCAGCAAGGTTACGGAAGCGGAACTGACAAGCATGTTGGGTGCGTGATTAGCAGGGCTGCTGGCTTGGACAGAGGGCACACAGTTGTTACATTATTACAAGAAGGGTGGTATAGTGACCAGCATAGCTGGAAAGGCTTGCAGCTGCCTTCTTAGCCAAGGGGGGTTGTTCTTTAGTTAAAACTCTATTTCAGTGCAGGGGGCTTCAAAGAACCCTGCATGAAAAGAGGCCATTCGGTTGCTCTGGTCAACCCCAGCACCATATGTGCTCAAGAGGCAGCGGAGAGTCAAGGGCCCCAGATGCCATCACATCCTTCCCTTGTCCTTGTCAGTCACCTCCCCCTCTTCCCCTACCCACCCCGCATCCCCGTTCATCCGCTTCCTTGTCCCTCCTCACCAGACATGCGAAGGGCTGCCTAGGGGCCTGTCGGGCTGCCCCCACCTCCCCAGGGCTGCCTTTCCTGAGGCCTCCTGCGTGCCCAGTCCTGCTTTAAGAGCTGGGTGTCCAGGGCCGATCTGGGCCCTGTCCCTGGCTTCCAAGAAGGTGGCTCAATTATGGAAACACAAAAGCACAGAAGAGCGTCCCCTGATTCTGCCTGGGCACACCCCGGGAGGGCTTTCTGGAGGAGGTGACAGCTCAGCAGCAAACAGAAGGATTGATAGGAGCGGGGATGGTTGTGGGGAGGGAAGCAAGGACATGCGTAGAGGGGACCATCTATGCGAGGGCACAAAAGCCAGACCCAGCCCAGTGTCAGGGAACAGCAAACGGTGTCTTCCAGCTGAGGCGAAGTGTGTGCGTGGGGAAGTGTCAAGGGAAGCCAGGGCGGGGAGAAAATGAATTTGACTTTGAGGTAGGGACTGAGACCTTGATCTCTGGAGTCAGGCTCCCCTCGTACAAATTCTGGTTCCTCCACTCCAGAGCTGCTCAATCTTGGAAACGTGACTTACCTTCTTTTCCTGAATCTCAGTTTTGCTCATCTGTAAAGTGGGGATGTTAGTACTTCAGAAGTCGGTACTAATTGTTTTGAGGAAAAAATATTGTATTTCAGGTAAAGCCCTCAGCGCAGTGCCTGGAACATAGTTAGTGCTTAAGAAAAGGGAGAAATTACTATCATCATCATTAAAAAAAATTTTTTTTTAACTTTTTGCTTTTTAGGGCAGCACCCACGGCATATGGAGGTTCCCAGGCTAGGGGTCGAATCAAGAGCTACCGCTGCTGGCCTATATCACAGCCACAGCAATACCAGATCCGAGCTGCACCTGCGAGCTACACTGCAGCTCACAGCAACACCGGCTCCTTACCCCACTGAGCAAGGCCAGGGATCGAACCCGCAACCTCATGGATCCTAGTTGGGTTCATTAACCACTGAGTCACAAAGAAAGTTCCCAGTTATTATCATCATTATTCATCCCTTTCTCCAGGGGGATGAGGGAGAAGATGGGTTGCTGGGCTGGGGATACCTCAGTATCACTGGATTCGGTACAGAGGTACTGAGGTCCTCCTAGGTGCCTGGAGACACAGTTGCTCTGCAGACCCAGTAGTGAGCGGGCAGACCCATCCGCCCCTTGCAGAATTTAAAGGAGTTCCCTGGTGGCTCAGTGGATTAAGGATCTGGCATTGTCACTACTGCAGTTCAGGTCACTGCTCTGGCGCAGGTTCGATCCCTGGCCTGGTAACTTCCACATGCCATGGGTGCGGCCAAAAACAAGAAGAAGTCTAATTGTGAAGATTGATAAATGGTAGCATTTGCCCTGTGCCAGGTGCTGTTCTAAATCCTCAAGACTTTCAACAGCCCTGGGAGGTGGGCATTCGTGTGACAACCATTTTCCAGAGAAAGAAACTGAGTCAAGGACAAGTCAGGGCATCGGCCCAAGGCCACACAGCCAGTAGGGCCAGAGCTGGAGTTTGAACCCCCACAGCCTGGCTCTGAGCCCCTACCTTTGCTCCACTGATGGAAATGAACCCTTTGGACAGGAAGAGGTTTACGGGATAAGGCCCAAAGGGCCAGAACCACAAGAAAGGGGCTCGGACATGATTGGGGGGCGGTGAGTGGATCAGGGTCCCCTTTGTGGCAGAAATGTGATGGAAGTTGGGCAGAATCGGGACTCCGTGGGCCTGGGCTGGAAGGAGGGGAAGGATGGAGCGTTCTTCTCGCCTTGAGAATATCGCCTCTGTCTTCCCCAGACGGACCCGGTGTCCCGGTGATAAACCCCATGGATTCCACCTTCGTGGCTGGCTCCAACCTCACCCTCTCCTGCTTTGCCAGCTCCAACCCGCCTGCTGCGTACACGTGGAGGGTGGATGGGAGTCCAGGGCCAGCAGGGCAGCTCCTCTCCATCCTGGATGTCTCGCTGAACAGCTCGGGGCTGTACAGCTGCCATGCTGCCAATGCAGACACAGGCCTCCAGAGCATGGCCCAGCTGGTGGTCCACATCAAAGGTGAGGGGCCGGAGTGCTCGTCATGGTGCAGCAGAAATGAATCCGACTAGGAACCCTGAGGTTGCAGGTTCGATCCCTGGCCTCGCTCAGTGGGTCAAGGATCCAGCGTTGCCGTGAGCTGTGGTGTAGGTCACAGATGCGGCTCAGATTCCTTGTTGCTGTGGCTGTGGCTCTCATTCGACCCCTAGCCTGGGAACCTCCATATGCCACGGGTGCAGCCCTAAAAAGACAGTAAGTAAATAAATAAGGTTATCAGGATAAAAGGGAAAAAAAAAGGTTGAGGGGCCTCCTCTTGTTAGCCATCCGTCCAGCCAACCACTCCCCTGTTCCTCCCACACATAACCAACCTATCTACCCGCCCATTCACCTGCTGATCTATCCACATACCCTCTGGTTATCTGTGTATCCATCCATCCACCCTTCCTTCCTTCCCTCCCTCCATCTACCCACATACTCAGCCAGCCAGCCACAGAAACAGTCACCCACCCCATCTCTCTATCCACCCAGATAGTCAACTGACTATGGGTGGGGAGGGTCAGAGACTTGCAGGAAGAGGGGACAGTGAGTGCAGAGGCCCTGTGATGAGATGGAGTGAGGAGAGTTTGAAGGCCTGGGTTTGATTCACCTGGGTTCTCTGAGAGACAGAAGAGCCCTCTTCATAAGACGTTGGGGTCTCATGAGGAAAATGCTTCCATAGAATGGGGTGTTCCCTCCTTGGGGCTTAAAGACCCATTAGGGGCACAAACAGTGTCAGGCATCTTCTGGTCTCAGCCTGGCAGAGGGCATGAAAGGAGATGGCGGTGGGCATGGTTCCTGCCCTGATGAAAGCCAGGATGGAGACCTTGAAAGGAAGCTATTTCATCTGTGTCCATTCATTTGTTCAACAAAGTGCATGTGTCTTGAGTATAAGACTCAAACTTCCCTCCACTTTGTTACAAGCGCATCCACAGCCACCATAAAATCAGTGGTGCAGCGGATAATGGGCAGCATCTTCCAACTGAGAAAATACAGCATTTATGAAGCACCTACTGTGTGCCTAGAATTGGGTTAGGCCACAGGGAGGCAGGAACATAGTATGAGCATGGTTCTCCCAGAATTCAGGACAAGTTTAAGTGATGGTTGAAATGTCTTCAGACGGTACCTGGAAATGACATGAGATATCGTGACACAGAGCAGAAGTCCCACTTGATTTAGTTCGGTCTTTCTGATGATATTGAGAGAAAAATTTGATTTAGAGCTAATTTATCTTTTTATTTTTTTTTAATGGCTGCACCTGCGGCATATGGAAGTTCCTGGGCCAGGAGTTCCTTGCCCTATGTCATAGCTGCAGCAATGCTGGATCCTTAACCCACTGCAAGGGGGCCAGGGATCCAACCCACACCTCCACAACGACCCAAGTTGCTGCAGTTGGATTCTTAACCCACTGTGCCACAGCGGGAACTCCAAGAGCTAATTTATCTTTAACTCTCTCCTTAGCGCTTGCTCCTTTCTTGGCCCAACAGGAAGACAGCCAGACCCTGTCGCTGTATCTCTCTTGAACTGAGTGACATCCCTTTGTTTATACTGAACTTCTTTTAGAAGTTAATTTGTTCCTACTTACATTTACTTCAATAGAATTGTGAGTCAGTGGAATTCCTGTCATGGCTCAGAGGTTAAGGAACCCAACTAGTATCCATGGGGATGCGGGTTTGATCCCTGGCCTCGATCAGTGGGTTGAGGATCCGGTGTTGCCATGAGCTGTGCTGCAGGTTGCAGACACAACTCGGATCCTGCATGGCTGGGGCTGTGGCATAGGCTGGTGACCACAGCTCCGATTGGACCCCTAACCTGGGAACCTCCAGATGCCACAGGTGCAGCCCTAAAAAGACAAAAAAAAAAAAAAAAAAAAAACCAACAATATTGAGTCAATATAAAGACACATTAAGGCAGTAGTGGAAGTGAGGAAAATATTGTGGAGGGAGACAGTGAATGACGTTAGTAAAATACTATGTAGCAGGACGAAGAGTGGGTGGGGGCAGGACTCTTGGCGGAGGCCAGTATTCTCCCACCCTGAGCCCCGACCTCTCCATCTGAGAAACGGACGCTGGAATCCATGAGCTCCCTCACCCTGATCCTATGACGGGAAGGGCCGTAGATGAAAGATGCTCGGCTGAGAGCACAGATGAAATCCATGGTGGGTGCTGGTTCACGGAGGTCTTGGCTCTGTGTTGGTTTCCTGCGGCTGCTGCGACAATTCCACTTTTGGTGGCTGACAACCACGTGAATTTATCCTCCTACACGTCCGGAGATCAGAGGTCCAAAATCAGCATCATGGTGCCAGCAACAAGGTGAAGGCAGGGTTGGGCTCCCCTGGAAATCTCGAGGGGAGAAGCTGTTTCCTTGTCTTTTCCAGCTTCTAGAACTGCGTTTCTCGCCTTCCTTGGTTCATGGCCCCTTCCTCTGTCTCTAAAGCCAGCATCGGGGCATCTTCTTTCTCGGACAGTGCCGTCTGCTTTCTGTCACATGATCTTCTTCTGTATCAAGTCTCCTCTACCTCCCGGTTGTAAGGATGCTTGTAATTGCATTTAGGACCCAGTGGATAATCCAGGCCACCCTCCCCATCTCAAGACCTTTAACTTCATTGCCTCTGTGAGGTCTCTTTTGACCGTATGAGGGAACAGTCGCAGGTTCCAGGGATTGGGAACTGGAGATCTCTGGGTACCATTATTTAGCCTCCCACAGCCTCTCCCACTCCATAGATGCCATAGCTGAGAATGACCAGGGGGCAGCGTTCTACAGATCACCCATCCCTGGAGGGGGCATTGCTGGCATTGTGCTTGGAGTGGTGGTTGGTGTCATTCTGACGGCCACTGTGGCTACTTCCTGGGCTTCATGAGCGACCAGGTAGCCGTGGTCTCCTTTTCCCTAAAGGAGGGCTGGGCTCCTATCTCTGAAGGGAGGTGGAGGGATCCCTGGCTCGGATGAGGATAGAGGGATTAACCAGATCCCCAAGTTTTCTTGTTGCTCTGATCGAAATTAAGGGCAGACAAGTTGGCAGAGACTAGATCGTAGAGGCCTTGAATGCCAAGCCAAAGGTATCAGACTTTGACCCCCTTGGCATGGGGGATGAGAGAGTGCTCCCTGCACGTGGGACCCCTTCTCTATGACCCTGGGCCTGGTGGGATGGCTGCTGAAGAGAGGGTGCAAGGGAAGTGAGCCAGGAGCAAGATTAGAGTTCCTTTCTAGGCGCGTGGAAGCTAAGGGTGAAAAAGGAGATGGGCTGTTTGCAGAGACCTGGAACTCTGAGCCGAGGACCTGACTTCTCCCACAGGGTGTCAGCCAGTTCCGTCTTCAGGCAGATGCTCAGCTCCCTTCCCTTGTCGTAGGCCTGGGGCATGGAGATGCTACGGTGTTGAGTGAGGAGCAAGAGAATAGAATTCCCTGTGTGTGTGCGTGTGTGCGTGCGTGCTGGAGCTGGCAGGGCTTGTATTGTGGAGGCCTCTAACCCTAGATTAGAGATTTGGGATGTTATTGCCTTGCCCTGGGGGAGGCAGCGGACAACCCTCGCTCCCCGTACGGTGCCCCACCCCCAACCCTGGGGCAGAATTGAAATCCTCTCTCCTTCATCTTCCCCTCCAGATCAGGGCAGCTGTGTCTTCTCACCTGAGAAGGTAAGTCAGGGGATTACTGCTGACAGGGTCACTGGGTTTGGGTACATGGGAACCACGGGCTGGAGGGGTGAGGGTGGGGGAGGGAGGAGAGGGAGGAGCTTGGAAATGATTAAAATGTCCTTGTGGATAAATCACCTGCTCCACTTCTCATTTAGAAACATGACAATCTTGGGAGTTCCCGTTGTGATGTGGTGGAAATGAATCCGACTAGCATCCCTGAGGATGTGGGTTTGATCCCTGGCCTTGCTCAGTGGGTTGGAGATCCTGTGTTGCTGCAGCTGTGGTGTCATCTGGCAGCTGCAGCTCTGATGTGACTCCTGGCCTGGGAACTTCCATGCTGCAGGTGCAGCCCTAAAAAAAGAAAATGAAATATGACAGTCTTACCCATTTTTTGTCATTAGTCATTGTCTGAACCTCTTTTCCCCAAGTACATGCCAGTCTTGTTGCAATGATTTTCTTTGATTGAGCAGCTGCAGTGCAAAACTTTGCCCTTCTTCCTAAGTTCTCTGACTCACCTAATAATTAAATTGACATAAAACAGAGTAACGAGAGAGAAACAAATTGAATTTTCTAGGGCGGTCCCCATAAAAAAATGAGGTTCAAAGTACCCAGAAGCAGGCAGCATTTATTCCTTTTAGACAAGAAAACCATACATTAGCGAAGACTTGACAAGGCAAAGGGGGTTAGGCTCCCTTAGTAAAGAAATAACAAGGTTTAATTATACAGCCTTCTTGGCCCTGAATTCCCAGATTCTGGTGATACGAATGTCTTGTACCCTCCTGGTACAGGGAGGGGAACTTCCACATGGGAGGTCTGTTTCCTGATTGCCAGGGTGCAAAGGAAGGTCAGAGTGTCCTTTTTCCACGGCTGCTTATTAAATAACTTTAATTCAAAGTAATTAATTGCCAAAGTGGCATATATCAGGATGGCATATTCTGTTCTCTTTCAACTGTACAGCAGCTGTCACACATAGTACATTGTTAAATGAATTATGTATTTCTTTAGAGACAGGCAAACCTCGTTTTGTTGCACTTCGTTACTGTGCTTTGCAGATAATTGTCTTTTGTTTTTTCACTAATCAAAGATTTGTTGCAACGCTGCACCAAGCAATTCCATCTGTGCTGTTTTCCCCGCAGAATTTGCTCACTTCCTATCTCAGCATCATCACATTTTCATAATTCTCACAATTTTCAATCTGTTTACTCTTTAATGTACTTGTTATGGCGATGTATGATCAGTAATTTTTTAAAGCTTTTTTTTTTTAATTAGCGTGCAGTTGATTTACAGTGCTGTGTCAGTTTCTGCTGTACAGCATGGTGACCCAGTCTTTTTGTCATACGATCTTCCATCGTGTTCTATCCCAAGGGATTGGATAGAGTTCCCTGTGCTGTACAGTAGGACCTCGCTGCTTATCCATTCTACTCAGCCATAAAAAAGAATGAAATCATGCCGTTTGCAGCCACTGGATGCAACTAGAGATTCTCATACTAAGTGAAGTAAGTCAGAAAGAGAGGAGTTTCCGTCGCGGCACAGTGCTTAACGAATGCGACTAGGAACCATGAGGTTGTGGGTTTGGTACCTGCCCTTGCTCAGTGGGTTAAGGATCTGGCGTTGCCGTGAGCTGTGGTGTAGGTTGCAGACGCAGCTTGGATCCCGAGTTGCTGTGGCTGTGGGGTAGGCCGGTGGCTACAGCTCCAATTAGACCCCTAGCTTGGGAACCTCCATATGCCGCGGGAGCGGCCCAAGAAATAGCAAAAAAAGACAAGAAAAAAAAAGAGAGAAAGATACATACCGTGTGATATCACTTCTATGTGGAATCTAAAATGTGATCAGTAATTTTTTTTTTGGTCTTTTTAGGGCCACACATGGGGCATATGGAAGGTCCCAGGCTAGGGGTCAAATCAGAGCTGCAGCTGCTGGCCTACACCACAGCCACAGCAGTGCCAGATCCCAGCCGCATCTGTGACTTATGCCACAGCTCATGGCAGTGCTGGACCCTTAACCCACTAAGCGAGGCCAAGGATCAAACCCGTGTCCTCAAGGATACTAGTCGGGTTCGTTACTGCTGAGCCACATCAGGAACTCCCAGGTCGTTGTTTTTGTCTGCTATTGTGTCCACAGTGCCTGGAGCATGTGTGGCACACAGTAGGTGCCCAGTGAATATTTGTTGACTGACTGAGTGAGTGACTAGAATTCCCTGGGACTGTAATTTCTAAGGACCAGTGCACAGACTCTGAAGGCAAAGGCACTGGATTGGGTAGATGTGTCTACCACATCTATGGGGCAAAGTTCTCCAAGCCTTCTCTGTGGCTGTTCCCTTCTCCCGTCCTTGGGCTTCCTGGGTTCAGTCACTGACAGCCAGGGTGGGAGATGGGTGAGCTTTAGCCCTCACTTTCTGGGGACAGACACTGATCTTCTTTTTGTTTCTCTCTCTCTCTCTCTCTTTTTCCCTCTTTCTCTATCTCTTTTTAGGGCCACACCTGTGCCATGTGGAGGTTCTCAGGCTAGGGGTTGAATCAGAGCTACAGGTGCCAGCCTGTGCCAGAGCCACAGCAACGCCAGATCCGAGCCTCATCTGCGACCTACACCGCAGCTCAGGGCAATGCCGGATCCTTAACCCACTGAGGGAGGCCAGTGAGCGACCCTTTGTCCTCATGGAGATTAGTTGGGTTCTTAACCCACTGAGCTAGAATGGGAACTCTTGATCTTGCTTTTGTACGTTGCAGATCCAGACAATTCAACATGGAGTCATGATCCAGAAGGCCGGATACTACCTTGCAATTCACCACTTGACGTCTTATCCTGTCAAAGAAGAGAAGACCCACAAGCTGCATGTGCAGAGATGCTCCAACTGGGACGTGAACAGTGAAACAGCAGGATGTCATGGTACACATGGTAGCTTGGAAATCTGAGAAAGCTGGGTGATGACAGGTGTTCCTGGGGACATGGGGTCATAGGAGCCTCCGGCACTGCTGGTGGGACTATGGCTGGGGAACAGTGATTCTGTAGGACAACCTGGCCGGACTTGGACAAATCAAGCATAGTCCCTGGGACCCAGGCATTGTCCTCCTGGATAAGGAATGTCCTGACCGTGCAAAGGAACATAAAGCGGTGCGTTGTGGACCTCCATGCCTGGGGGAGTTGACAGCAGGATGGTGGATTCACACTGGAGAGCGTTGACAGCAATTGGAATACTGTTTGTTCACACAGCATCACAGATGGATCCTAAAAGCATGATAGTGAATGGAAAAAGTAGTTTATATTCATTAGAGTAAGTAAAACTAGCTGCTGTTGAGGTGTCTTCTTTTCTTTTGGGCTGCACCTGTGCCATGCAGAAGTTCCCCGGCCAGGGATTGAACCCAAGCCACAGCAGTGACCCGAGCTGCTGCAGTGACAATGGTGGATCCCACTGCTCCACAAAAGATCTCCTGTTGAGGGGTCTTCTTTGTGGTGATTGAACAGTTCTGTATTCTTCTTTTTTTTTTTTTTTGTCTTTTTGCCATGTCTTGGGCCGCTCCCACGGCACATGGAGGTTCCCAGGCTAGGGGTCTAATTGGAGCTGTAGCCACTGGCCTACACCAGAGCCACAGCAACGAGGGATCCGAGCCTCGTCTGCGACCTACACCACAGCTCACAGCAACGCCGGATCCTTAACCCACTGAGCAAGGGCAGGGATTGAACCCGCAACCTCATGGTTCCTAGTTGGATTTGTTTCTGCTGCGCCATGACGGGAACTCCCAGTTCTGTATTCCAATTGTGGTGAATACGTGAATCTACACAGGTGATAAAATTTCATAACACACACACACACACACACACACACACACACACACATCCAAGCTGGCAAAATATGAATTAGGTCTCTTGTGTCATTTATAGCATTGTACTGATGTTAATTTCTTGTTTTTGATAACCTCTGCAGTTAGGGAGGGCTGAGTGAAGGGTACGTGGGACTTCTCTTTACTATTTTTACAACTTTCTGTGCGTTTTTCATTTAAAATTTTCTCGTTTGAAACTTTAAATAATTTTTTTTTGTTTTGAAAAGATAAAATAAAAATAGGATCATCTGTTGTAACAGGTCCCCAAATCGTAGTGGCTGAACACAATGGCAGTCCAGTTCGGGTGGGTGGGGCACTCTGCTCCATGCGTCATGTTGGCGACTCAGGCTTTGTCCATCTTGGGGCCTCACTCTGTAGATTCTTGGCGCCTCCTCTGGTCAACCAGTGGCCAAGAGTGGAGAGTGAGATTCAAGAACGGGAGGACGTGATGGGTCAGCGACAATACCAAATGGAGGGGGTGATAGTAGCAGCTACCTCCTAGGAGGGTGATAAAGATGGAATGCGTTCACCAGGTCGAAGGACAGCATCTGGCCTTTGGTAGTTGCTTCCTACATATTCGCATTCTGAGCTTCAACAGACCCATCGGGCTAATTAGCTCCCGAGGAAACAGACCTCCCCACTGGGGACCGACTGGATGGTGGAGGAGAAGCCTCCAGCAGACGAATAGAAAATCACTCATCACCATGGCAACGGTTATCTCAGAGCCCTGGCTGGTCCCCACCTGCCTGTACTTGGCTTCCGGGCAGGAGACCAACGTGTGCGCACGGCGTGGCATTCCTGAGAGGCCATCAGATGGGATTGGGTCAAAGGGCACCCAGTCAGGGCGCTCTCTTGCCTAACAGGTGTCAGCTGTGCTTGGAAGGAGTGGCCGGAGTGAAACAGGGCCTCAACTCCCTGAGCCTTGGCTTCCTTTCCTTTAACTCCTCCAGGGCCTCTTTGAGGATGGATGTGATCGATCTCCTAAGACCCTTGGCAAACCGCAAGAACAGTATGGCTGATACCAAGAGATGCCCCCTTCTGATCTGTGTCTGTGCTGGGCTCAGAGACACTGCTTCCTCTGGGAGGGCACCCATACCCCTCAAGGCTGAGTTAGGGGTCCCCACCAGTGGTGTCCCACAGATGACATCTGTGGTATGAGCCATCCTCATCGGGTCATTACATCCTTGACTTTGTCCTGCCAGTTTACAAGCTCCCTAGGCCTGTGCTGGCTTCGTTCACTGTGGACCCCCTGACTTGTTGGGGGATAGTAGGGACTCCATATTTCCTGAATGAACATTATGGCTTGTGCTCTCTGGGGTTAAACTAACGTGAACAAATGAGTATTAAAAAACATACAGGGGAGTTCTCATCATGGCTCAGTGGTTAACCAACCTGACTAGCATCCGTGAAGACTCAGGTTTGACCCCTGACCTTGCTCAGTGGGTTAAGGATCTAGCGTCGCTGTGAGCTGTGGTATAGGGTACAGACGTGGCTTGGATCCGGCATTGCTGTGGCTGTGGTGTTGGCTGGTGGCTACAGCTCTGATTTGACCCCTAGCCTGGGAACCTCCATCTGCTGCGTGTATGGCCCTAAAAAGACAAAAAAATAAAAAACAAAGGAGGAGAACTTGGTAACATCTCTCCTTAAAAAAAATAAAAAGACATACCGTTCCTGCTGTATAGCACAGGGAACTATATCCGATCTCATGATAGAACACGATGGGAAATAATATGAGAAAAGGAATGTATGCATATGTATGACTGGGTCATACAGCAGAAATTGACACAACACTGTAAATCAACACCAATAAAACACATACACACACACACAAAACCATGGGGTTCCCAATTAACACATGGGCAAAAGATCTGATATACAGATGGTAAATAAACACATAAAGAGACTCTCAATCATTAGTCATTAGGGAAATGCAAAGTAAAACCACAATGGGACGCCACTTCAACCTATTAGAATGTTATGGTCCGGGTTCCTGTTGTGGCTCAGCAGGTTAAGAACCTGGCATAGTGTTCGTGAGGATCCAGGTTCGATCCCTGGCCTCGCTCAGTGGGTTAAAGATCTGGTGTTGCCCCAAGCTGCAGTGTAGGTCACAGATGCGGTTCAGATCCAGCGTTACTGTGGTTGTGGTGCCAGCTGGCAGCTGCAGCTCTGATTTGATCCCTAACCTGGCGAGGTTGTAGAACAACTGGAGATCTTCGTCACTGCTGGTTGGGATGTAAAATGTTACAGCCACTTTGGAAAAGAGTTTTTCAGCTTCTCTTTCCCCTCTTGGGTATTTACCCAAGAGAAATGAAAGCACGTATCCAAACAAAGACTACCCACGAATGTTCATAGCAGCTTTCTCTGTAATAGCCAAAACCCGAAAATAAGCCAGATATCTGTCAGCAGATGAAGGGTTAAAAAATTGTGCTGATAGACATAGAGTTGAATATCTCTGAGCAATAAAAAGGAATGATTTACTGATACATACAATTAACACATGTAAATCTCTCACTACCCTGAGTAGAAGAAGCTGGATAAAACCGTATATACTATATGATCCCATTCAGATCAAACCCCAGAAAGTGCAAACCAATCTGGAGGGACAGGAAGTAGATCGGCTGTTGGCGGGGGAGGGGGAGGAGCAAGAGGGAGGGATTTCGCTGGAGCTGGAGGACGTGCTTTGGTAACGGGTGTGGTTCCTATCTTGATTGTGGTGATGGTGTCACTGGTATATACATACATTAAAACCTATCAATTTATTGTATGTCAGTTATACTTCAGTAAAGCAATTTAAAAAAAAAATGGGTCACCATTTTTCACCTATTAAACTGTTTGAGTTTGTTGTTCTTATTTATTTTTTTATTTTTAAAACAGTGCATTTTATTATAGTTCTACAACCATCATCACAACCCAGTTTTACCACATTTCCATCCCAAACCCCTCAGCTCTCCACCACCAACCTGTCCCCTTTGGTTACCATAAGTTTTTCAAAGTCTGTGAGTCAGTTTCTGTTCTGCAAAGAAATTCATTGTGTCCTTTTTTTAGATTGCACATATAAGTGAGAGCATGTGGTGGTTGTCTCTCACTATCTTGACTAACTTTACTTAGCATGATAATTTCTAGGTCCACCTATGTTGCTGCAAATGCCGTTATTTCATTCCTTTTTATGGCTGAGTAATATTCCACTGTGTGTATGTACCATATCTTCTTTATCCACTCCTCTGTCGATGGACATTGAGGTTGCTTCCGTATCTTGTCTATGGTATATAGTGTTACAGTGAACACTGAGGTACATGTACATTTTTGTGTCATGGTTTTCTCTGGATAGATGCCCAGGAGTGGGATTGATGGCTCAAATGGTAATTCCATTTTTAGTTTTTTGAGGAATCTCCATACTGCTTTCCACAGTAGTTGCATCAATTTTACACTCCCACCAACAGTGTAAGAGGGTTCCCTTTTCTCCACACCCTCTCCAGCATTTATTGTTTGTAGACTTTTTGATGATGGCCATTCTGGCTGGTGTAAGGTGGTACCTCATAGTAGTTTTGATTTGCATTTCTCTGATAATGAGTGATGTTGAACATCTTTGCATGATTTTTTTTTTTTTTGGCGTCTGTATGTCTTCTTTGTAGAAATGTTTTGTTTAGGTCCTCTGCCCATTTTTATGGTTTTTTTTTTTTTTTTTTTTTTTTTGGTACTGAGCTGCAGGAGGTGTTTATGTATTTTGGAGATCAATCCCTTGTCAGTTGCTTCATTTGCAAATATTTTCTCCCATTCTATGGTTTGCCTTTTCATTTTGTTTCGGGTTTCCTTTGCTGTGCAAAAACTTTTAAGTTTAATTAGGTCCCGTTTGTTTCTTTTTGTTTTTATTGTCATTACTCTAGGAGGTGGATCTGAGAAGATATTTCTGTGATTTATGTCAGAGAGTGTTCAGCCTATGTTTTCCTCTAAGAGTTTTATAGTATACAGTTTTATACTTAGGTCCTTAACCATTTTGAGTTTATTTTTGTGTATGGTATTGGGGTGTGTTTGAATTTCATTCTTTCCCATGTGGCTGTCCGGTTTTCCCAGCACCACTTATTGAAGGGACTGTCTTTTCTCCATTATATATTCTTGCCTCCTTTGTCATAGATTAGTTGACTGTAGGTGTGCAGGTTTAACTCTGGGCTTTCTATCTTGTTCCACTGATCTACATTTCTGTGTTTGTGCCAAGGCCATACCGTTTTGGTTATATTTTTACATTTTTTTGGCCACTCCTGAGGTATGTGGAAGTTCCCAGGCCGGGAATTGAACCCCGTCACAGCAGTGACCCAAAAGCTGCTGCAGTGACAGTGCTGGATCCTGAACCCAGTGTGCCACCAGAGAACTCCTTGTTGTTGTTTTTAAAGATGATACCCAGGGTGGTGGAGTGTGACATCATCTCAATTTGACCATGTGTATAAAAAAGCCTTGAAATTCACATTCATTTTGACCCATTTGTTCTACTTCCGGGAATGTTTTCCAACTATACATGTGTACAAAGATAGAGCTACGTGTAGATTCATTTCTTTTTTAAACTGAGATCTGGTTGACATAGAACGTTGTATTCATTTTGGGTGTACCACATAATGAATGAAATAGGTATATATTGCAAAATGATCACCACCGCAGGTTTAGTTAACATCCATCGCCTCACATAGGTACAAGATTTTTTTCCCTGCAATGCGAATTTTGAAGGTCTATCTATCCTCTTAGCAATGTCCAATATAAAATACCGTATTCTCAACTAGAGTGTAACTTTTAAGCTGCAACCTACAGATGGCTATGGCAATGCTGGATCTTTAACCCATTACCCTGGGCTGGGGATTGAATCCACGCCTTCACAGGGACCCAAGCTGCTGCAGCTGGGTTCTTAACCCACTGTGCCACAGCAGGAACTCCTAGAGTATAGCTTTCTTTCTTAATACAAAAATAATCAAAGCTAACAAAAACGTCCAATAGTCCAACAGTCAAGTGTTAAATAAATTATTCTGCATCTATATAATAGAATACTCTGCAGTTCACATGAAGTTATCGAAGATGCTTAATGACATGGATCAATGTGCAATATCTGTTTCATGACTCATCTTTTTTTTTTTTGTCTTTTTTTTGCTATTTCTTGGGCCGCTCCTGCGGCATATGGAGGTTCCCAGGCTAGGGGTCTAATCGGAGCTGTAGCCACCGGCCTACACCAGAGCCACAGCAACGCGGGATCCGAGCCGCATCTGCAACCTACACCACAGCTCACGGCAACGCCGGATCCTTAACCCACTGAGCAAGGGCAGGGACCGAACCCGCAACCTCATGGTTCCTAGTTGGATTCATTAACCACTGCGCCACGACGGGAACCCCTCATGACTCATCTTTAGTCACTCTTGTGAACATTTTTTCGCATACAGAAATGTTCAGCTCTAATTTTATTTTTCAGATTTGCAAAATATTCCTTTGAATAAATTTGCCACAGTGTATTTCATGAATACCCTATTTGGGAAGTTTCCATATTTTTTCTTGCTATAAACAACATTTTTGTGATTAGCCCAGAAGTAAATATTTTCATATATATTTAATGCTTGAATCGTGAGGTCAAAGAGAATGCACATTTTTCCGTCTTTGAGCACTTCTTGCCTAACTGCTATCCAGAAAGCCTGCCCCGGCATACGCTCACCTTTCTTTTGCCAGTACTGGATGGCATCATTGAAAAATTCTAGGTCAGGGAGTTCCCGCTGGGGCTCAGTGGTAGGGAACCTGACTAGTATCCATGAGGACTTGGGTTCATTCCCTGGCCTCCCCCAGTGGGGTAAGGATCTGGCGTTGCCACGAGCTGTGGTGTAGGTTGCAGACTCGGCTCGGATCTGGCATTGCTGTGGTTGTGGTGTAGGCTGGCAGCTGCAGCTCCGATTTGACCCCTAGCCTGGGAACCTCCATGTGCCACAGGTGCAACCCTAAAAAGACCAACAAAAAATTCTGAGGCGGGGGGGGCTGGTGGTTTTCAAGCTTATTTTTTCCTTCGTCTTCTCCCCTACTGATCAGGTAATGATTTGGTCACCCCTCTCTGCCCCTTCACGCCTCTTGCCAAGCGGCCTGCAGACTTTGAAACTCAGGGTCAAGGTGATTTGAAAGCAGGCGGCTTCCTTCATCATCTCTAGGCCTTTGGACCTGCAGGTAGAAACAGCTGCCAGGCAGGATCTGAGGCGAAGGGGCCGTCTTTACCTTTACCTTGTTATCACCTGTTCCAATAAACTCCTGTCTGTGGCCTTTGAGGCTGTCCCATGTCAGCACCTCCGTACCAGGCTGCAGGCGCCTAGCAAAAATTAACCCGGACACCAGGCTTGTGCCAACAGCGCTGTAAGCCCACGCGGGGCCAACGCTGCGTGCCGGCCACACTGGTGATACTTTGCGTGGCACAGAGGACCTCTGAGAGGAGTGGAGGCAGCTGCCCCACCTGCCCTGGGGGCACAAGGCCACTTGCCTTGTCAGCGAACGTAGCACCACGCTGTTCTTTCTGACTTCAGCAGAGTTAGAGCTGGGCAGCTGGGTTGTTGCAGAGCCTGGAGGAATCTGCAGAACTGGTGAGAGCCTGGCCTCGTGGGAGTGGACTCTGCTTCTCCCTTCCCCCGTTCCCAAACCCCCAAGGCCCTGGGCCACCTCTGACTCTTACTGGGGAGGTGCCCCAGGGCCTTGGGGTTCACTCTGGGGTGAACGGGGGTGGGACTCAGGGGGACAGGATCGATGAGCTCCCCTTAGGGAAGAGGGAAAACCGGGGACCCTGCATAGGGACAGGGGCTTCTCAGACACTCTGGCTCTTCTTCTAGGCCTGGACTCTTGATGGGAGGAGGCAGGAGGACAGTTGGGCCATTGAGGCATCACGAAAGCACGGCTGGCCCCGTGGAGGGTCCCTGCAGAGGTGGTGGCCTTTGGAAATGGCTCGGTCTCGCAGGTAACAGCTACAAGGCCGTAACTCCTGATTTTCTTCCCCAACCTTCTTTGCTGTCCCCCCCCCACCCCACCCAGTCTTCACATCTCGGGTTGTGGCACCTCCATCCTTTCAGGTGCCCACGCCCCAAACCTCAGAGTCATCTCTGACTTCAGTCTTGCACTCACACCCCACACATCTTATCCGTCAGCAAATCCTAGTGGCTTCAGATCCCCAGTCTCACCATTTCTGTTTTCTGGTTGCAACCACTTCGGCCCAAACCACTGATGTCTCTGGCCTGGGTGGCTGTAGTCACTTCCTAACGGGTCCCTTCTGCTTCTGCCTTCCCTGGAGTTGTCATGTACAGCTGCACAAGTTGTGCACCACTCAAGTGCGGGCCGCGCTGTTTGTGTTAACGGCAATTTCACATTCACCAGCGGTTCCCTCTGTGGAGCTGCGTGATGTAGCACCTCTCCCCTCGGACTCCAAAGTCAGTTCACTCCGTAGCCAGAAGGATCCCTGCAGAACGTAAGGCACTTTCATGTTAGCCCTTAGCTCAAAAGCCTCCAGTGGTTCCCTAGTACTCTCTGAACAAGAGCCTGAATGAATTGATCCCAACCAGGGCTAATACTGCCCCCTAGTGGGGATTTGGTGAATGTGTGGCAGTGTATGGGTGCTGATACTGCCTGCCCCCTAGTGGGCATCTGACTCAATGCTGGGAGGAAGCTACTGGTGTAGTGGGGAGACAACCCCCCCCACCCCCACCCTGGGGTCGAACTACTTGCAATGCGCTGGGCACTCCCCCAGGATGAATAACTGTCTTGCCAAAAATGCAAGCAGCAACCTCTGCCCTTTTTTTCTACTTTGCTCACTTAATTCAGCCACACTGGTCTTTCCGATGTGCCCAACAATCTTACTCCTGCCCCAGGGCCTTTGCCCATGCTTTCTCCTCTTCAAATTGTTGAACTTGGATGAGTGAGGATCTAAGAGGGGCTGATTCTAGTGTCGAATGCTGCTCAGAGGCCCCCTTCTCCCTCAGCCTTCTTTCTGAGCTCATGCAGCAAGCAGGCATCTGCCCAGCTGACCATCACCTCCATCCCTCCCCGGGCCATGGAAGGGGGAAACATCACCTTGTCAGTCCAGGGGCTCCCTCAGAATCTCATCTCCTACAACTGGTTCCGAGGAGCAGCCACTTCCCAGGATACCCGGATCCTCAATTTTAAATTCACCAACCACGCCCTCACACCAGGACCAGCCCATAGTGGCCGGGAGACAGGCAGTGCTGATGGGTCTCTGACCGTCACTGACATGCGAGTGTTGGACAGTGGCATCTACACGCTGCAGCTCATCTCTGTGGACAGGACCAGTGGCCATTACGCTATGCTACTTCTCTCTGGGCATTCCTCTCTGGTGGCACAACTAGCAGTAGTAAGCATTTATTAATTGCTTTCTGTGTACCTGGTGCTATTCCGTACCCTCTGGAGATAGGTTGCCACGGGCTTCTCACTACCACTGAATAGGGGATTTGAGGCTCCGGGATGCTTAAGCAACACGGCCAGTGGCACCTACAGAGCTGGGATTTGAACCCAATCTCTGCTGAACCCTGAAGCCCATGTTTTTGAGTACTACATCAGAGTGCTTATTACACATAAGTAGTATAATATTACACCCTCCCTTTTATTAGAGTAACAACTCTCAACAGGTTCTTTTTCTGAGCAATTGTTTTGCCTCATTCCCTGTACCAATACTTAAAGGATTTATATACAATATATAAAGAGTGCCCACGAATCAACAAAAGGGAAAATACTTCAATAAGAAAAAGCAAGTGAAAGATTTGGATACTTGGTTGGCAGAGGAAGAACTATAAATGGTCAATAATGATATGAAAAGATGCTCAATTTCACTAATAATAAAGGAAATACAAACTAAAACAAGATATATGGAGTTCCCGTCATGGCACAGTGGTTAACGAATCCGACTAGGAACCATGAGGTTGCGGGTTCGGTCCCTGCCCTTGCTCAGTGGGTTAAGGATCTGGCGTTGCCGTGAGCTGTGGTGTAGGTTGCAGACTCGGCTTGGATCCCACGTTGCTGTGGCTCTGGCATAGGCCGGTGGCTACAGCTCCGATTGGACCCTAGCCTGGGAACCTCCATATGCCGCGGGAGCAGCCCAAGACATGGCAAAAAGACAAAAAAAAAAAAAAATAATAATAATAATTCCTCACTCACAAGGCTGTTAACATTCTCCCCCAGGTTTATGGAGGTATAATTGACACGTAGAATTTGTTTTTAGGGTATACAGTGTGGTGATATAATGTACACAGACATTGTGAGATGATAATTACAATCAAGTTGATACATCCATCATCTCACATGGATACCTGCGCATGCCTGGGGATGGGGTGGGGGGGGTGAGAAATTTAAGATCTGTTCTCTTAGCAAATTTCAAGTATATAATACAGTATCATTAACTATAGTCACTATCTTGTACATTAGATCCCCAGAGCTTTTTCATCTTAAATCGTGATGTTTGTACCTTTTGACCAGGATTCTAGCATTTTCCCCACCTCTCCAGTCTTTGACAACCACTGTGCTACACTCTACTTCTATGAATTTGTCTATTTTATTTCTTTATTATGATTTTTAAAAAATTTTTGGCATGCCTATGGCATGCGGAAGTTCCAGGGCCAGGGACAGAACCTGCTCCCCAACAGCAACCCAAGCCACGGCCGTGAAAATGCTGCGTCTTTAACATGCTGAGTCACCAGAGAACTCCGAGTCTGTCTATTTTAGATTCCACATAGAAGTGAGATAATACAGTATTTGTCTTTCTGTGTCTGGCTTATTCCACTTAACATAATGTTCCCCAAGTTCATTTGTGTTGCCGCAAATGTCAGAATTTCCTTCTTTTTATAGCTGGATAATATTCCATTGTGTGTGTGTGTGTGTGTGTGTGTGTGTGTGTATAACCATGCTTAAGGACTTTATAACTTTCCAGTGATGCAATGCTTTTATCTAATCCCCCATCCATTTTTAAACTTGGTCCATTGACCTGTTAAAGTCCTTTATAGCATATCTTACCCCATCAGGTACAGGAGTACAGGACTCGGGGTACAGTCAGGTCTTGCATTTCATGTCCTATCTCTTTGGCCTCCTTAAATCTGGAACTTTTCCACAGCCTCTCTTTATCTTCAATGACATTGACATTTTTAAAGAACATACCTCTCCCTTTACAAAGCAGAACCTTTCTCATTGTGCGTGTGTCTGATGTTTCCTCGTGATTAGAGTGCAGTGGGGCACTCCGAATACAGCACGCGTGATGTCGTGTCCTTCTCAGCGCATGTCCATCTGTCCATCATTGCCGATGTAATTGCTGATCTCCCGGTCAAGGTTTTGCCCACTTACTTCCCTGGATAGGGACTCTTTTCTTTTCGATTCCTTGTCACAAACAAGCAAGTGGGAAGACACTTTAAGACTATGTCTTATCCCTCATCAAAACTCCCTCCGTGATTTATCATCCCTTGATGATTCCTGCTTTGAAGGTCTTTGCTATGAGGGTTGCAAACGATGATTTTCTAAGTCCAGCACTCTCGTGACCTTGACCAGTCAGCACTTGGAATTCTTCTGAAAGAGCCCTCTCCCCCTCTTTCCTCTCTGTTCTCTCTCTCTGTCTCTCTCTCCGTATCTATCATCTACCTCCCTCCCTCCTACTTACCTGTGAACCTAGCTATCATGTATCGTCTATACCTATCTGTCCACCTGTCTTACCTGTTATCTATTGAGCATCTTCTTCATCATATCTATCTATCTATCTGCCATCCGTATGGACTCATGAATTTCTGTTTTTTAATGGTTTATAACTCATCACTGTACTTAATATTTTGGTACTTAAATTACTGGAGCTTTGCCCAGTGGGAGCCCCTTGGATCTTTCTTGCGTGGTGCCCTTCCCCCTCCCCCTTTGTTAAGAACGTCCTTCCTTTCTGGCATAAGGTATTTCGGGCTTGTGTTTTCCATGTCCTGCTTCAGTCCCGGATCCGCCACTTTTTTGAGACACCCTGGTTCCTTTTAGTGGGAAATGGTATTAGAGGCCAAGATCAGGGTGCACTCACTCTCCTGGGATGATTTTGTTTCCAGGAACTTTCAGTGACCAGAACTAGGACATACAAGCATGTTCACACCTATGCATACACACACATACACACCTACACACTCACAGCATACACAAGTGCACCGAGGCATACACAGATACAGAATTATGCCTATTTTCAAACTCATGAGTTTACAACAATACCTCAAGTTCCAGGTTCTTTCTGACCTTCCCGCATCCCACATGTCTCTTCTTCCACAGTGAGAATGCTGGCTCCCAACAACATTAAAACATTTCAGTTGCTTAATATAATAATTTTCTCAAAATAATATATCTAAAATATTTTTGTCTTTTTTTTTTCTTTTTGGGGGCTCACCTCCTACCGAGGGAGGTTCCCAGGTTAGGGGTAGAATCAGAGCTACACAGCCACAGCAACGCAGAATCCGGGCCACGTCTGCAACCTACACCACAGCTCATGGCAACACCGGATCCTTAACCCACTGAGCAGGGCCAGGGATCGAACCTGCGTCCTCATGGATCCTAGTCGGGCTTGTTACCACTGAGCCACAATGAAAACTCCCTAAAATATGTTTGAATTGCTTTGCCTATACCACTACAGGAAAAAAAAAATCCTATTAAAAAGAGTTCAGAATTTGTTTGTACCTGCCCTGCTGAAAAATCCAATAGTATGTTGGCAAATTACATGTCCCTCCCCCATCCTCCCTCCCTTTTGGATATCAAATCAACATACTGTTGATATTCATTTGAAATACAACTAAGTTCATTTGCTTTAGTTTGCTCTTCAGTTTTACTTCTCCCTTGTCCCATCTTTACTGATTTAATTTAATTTCTTGAATGTGTAGAATAGTAACCTGATTCCAGAATTACACATAAAGATGTGCTCAGAGATGTGGTCCTTCCTCCAAAATCTCTCCCGCCCTTGTGGGTGACCAACTTCATCATTGTCTCATTTATCCTTCCTATTTTTTTTTTTGTCTTTTTGCCATTTCTTGGGCGCTTCCATGGCATATGGAGGTTCCCAGGCTAGGGGTCTAATCGGAGCTGTAGCCACTGGCCTACGCCAGAGCCACAGCAACTCGGGATCCAAGCCGAGTCTGCGACCTACACCATGGCTCACGGCAATGCCGGATCCTTAACCCACTGAGCAAGGCCAGGGATCGAACCCACGACCTCATGGTTCCTAGTAGGATTCGTTAACCACTGCGCCACGACGGGAACCCCCCTATTTTTTTTTTTTTTGCAAAAATACACAGATATGTCTCTTTTTCCTTCAACAATAGATCACATACTCTAAATACTCTTTGCACTTTTATTTATTTATTTTTATTTTACAGAATGTCACCCTATGTCTGTTCATAGAGCTCTTCCTCATTCTTTTTTAATAGCTGCATAGTACTCCCTTGTCTAGAGGTACTGTAATTTATTCAACCACGTCCTTTGCTTGGGGGTTTAGGTAGTTTCCAATATTTTACAATGGCAAACAATGCTGTAACAAATAAGCTTGTGCCCATGTTTTCACCCCATTGGAAGTGTTTCTTCAGACTAACTTCCTAGGAGTGGGATTGCTGATTTGAAAAATTAATGCAAATAACAAGCATTGGTGCGGGTGTGTAGAAAAGGGAAGGCTGGTGCATTATTCGTGGAAATGTAAATTGGTGCAGCCACTATGGAAAATAATATGAACGTTCCTGAAAAATATTAAAAATAGAACTGTCACAGGATTCAGTAATTCCACTTCTAGGTGTTTATTCAAAGAAAACAAAAACACTAACTCAAAAAGATATGTGCACACCTATGGCCATTGCAGCATTATTTACAATAGCCAAGATGTGGAAACAACCTAAGTGCCCAGTGGATAAATGAATAAAGAAAATGTGCTATATATGGAGTATTATTCAACCATAAAAAGGAGGAAATCTTGCCATTTTTGACAACATGGGTAGATCTTGAAGGCATTACGCTAAGTGAAATAATTCAGGTAGAGGAAGACAAATACTGTATGATCTCATTTACATGTGGTGTCTAAAAAAATTTTCTTCTTCTTTTTTAGGGCTGCATCTGCAGCATGTGGAAATTCCCAGGCTAGGGGTCGAAGTGGAGCTGCAACTGCCAGCCACAGCCACAGCAACACGGGATCTGAGCCGCATCTGCAGTCTACACCATAGCTCATAGCGAGGCCAGGAATTGATCCCACATCCTCATGGATACTCGTGGGTTCATTCACCACTGAGCCACAATGGGAACGCCTAAAAAAATTTTTTTTACCTGAACTGATGAAGAACAGATGGGTGGTTGCCCCAAACTGGGATGGGGGGGGGGGGACAAAATAGGTGAAGGGGGTCAAAAGGTGAAGGGGGTTATAATAGGTGAAGGGGGTCAAAATAGGTGAAGGGGGTCAAAAGGTATGTATTTTATACAGTTATAAAATACATAAGCCAGGGGGTCGTGACATACAGCATGGCGATGGCAGTGGTTAGTGCTGCATTGCATGTTGAAAGCGCCTAAGAAAGTCCATCTTAAACATTCTCGCCACAGTCACACCCACCTCCCACTTCCCCTCTTGGGGTTACCATCCCTGACCCTTGGAAACCACCCATCTGTTCTCCATCTCTGTAATTTTGTCATGTAACCTTGTGAGAGCAGCTTTTTTTTCTTCATTTCCCACTCAGCCACAATGCCCTTGAAATCCAATCTAAGTCGTTACATTTCAGTAGTCTGTTCCTTTTGATTACTAAGTAGTTAGTCTACCCTGTGAAGGCACCATAGTTTATTTAATGATTCACTTATTGAAGAACATTTTGGTGTTCCCAGGTTTTGGCTATTACAAATAAAGCTGCCATGAACATTCGTTTACAGATATTTATTTATTTATTTATTTATTTTTGCTTTTCAGGGCCGCACCTGCAGCATATGGAAGTTCCCAGGCTAGGAGTCCGATCAGAGCTGTAGCCATCGGCCTTCACCACAGCCACAGCAACATCAGATCTGAGCGCATCCACGACCTACAGCACAGCTCATGGCAACACGAGATCCTTAACCCACTGAGCGAGGCCAGGGATCAACCCTGCACCCTCATGCTTCCTAGTTGGATTCCTTTCTGCTGCGCCACCACGGGAACTCCTACAGATTTTTATGTGGACATAAGTTTTGATTTTTCTGGGATAAATGTCCAGAAGTGCAGTTGCTGGATGTGGCAGGCATCTGTTTAATGATCTAAAGAAACTGCCAAACTGTTTTCCAGAACGGCTGTAACTTTTTACATTTCCACAGGCAGAGCATGGGAGATCCAGTTTCCTTGCCAACATTTGTTATTGTCACTATTTCTAAAAAATTTTAGTTGCTATATAGAAATATTTCATTGTGATCTTCATTTGCATTTCCTTAATAGCTAATACTGTTGAGCATTCTTTCATGAGCCTGTGTGCCATTCGTATATCCTTCCAATGAAATATCTCTTCATGTCTTTTAGCTCTTTTCTACTTGGATTGTTTGTTTTTTACAGTTGAGTTATGAGAGATTTGGGGGGTTTTTTGGTGCGTATTTTAGATACAAATCCATTGTCAGGTGTGTGGTTTGTAGATATTTTTTCTCAGTCTGTAGCTTATTTTTTGTGTGTGCTCTTAGTAGCATCTTTTGCAGAGAAACATACTGATGAATTATCAACTTTTCTTTTATGGATTCTGCTTTTGGTGCCATGTCTAAGAATTCTTCAACAATCCCTAGGATCATAAAGATTTTCTGTTTTCTTTTTTTTGTCTTTTGTCTTTTGTCCTTTTAGAGCCGCTCTTGTGGCATATGGAGGTTCCCAGGCTAGGGGTCGAATCGGAGCTGTAGCCACCAGCCTATGCCACGGCCACAGCAACGACAGATCCAAGCGGAGTCTTCGACCTACACCACAGCTCACGGCAACTCGGGATCCTTAACCCACTGAGCGAGGCCAGGGATCAAACCCACAACCTCATGGTTCCTAGTCGGATTCGTTTCTGCTGCACCACGACGAGAACTCCCTGTTTTCTTCTAAAAGTTTTATAGTTTTAGCATTTTACCGTTAAATCTGTGACCCATTTTGAATGAATTTTTGGATAAGGTGTGAGGTTTAGGCCAAGATTTCTTTTTTACTCATAGGTGTTTTATTGTTTGAGCACCATTTTTTGTTTTCTTTTTTTTTTTGTTTGAGAATTTGTCAATTTTAATTTTGAAGAATGCCGTTTTCTTTAATTTGATGCCCTTATTATTTTTTTTCATTAAAGTATGGTTGATTGGAGTTCCCATTGTGGCTCAGTGGGTTACGAACCCAACTGGTATCCATGAGGATGCGGGTTCCATCCCTGGCCTCGCTCAGTGGGTTAAGGATCTCACATTGCCAAAACTTCAGCATTGGTCACAGGTGTGGCTCAGATCTGGTGTGGCTGTGGTGCAGGCCAGTGGCTGCGGCTCTGATTTGACCACTAGCCTGGGAAGTTCCATATGCTGCACATGCGGCCCTAAAAAGAAAAAAAAAAAAAAAAGCGTGGTTGATTTACAATGCTGTGCCAATTTCTGCTCTACAGGTCTAGCACCATTCCTTGAAAAGAGATCCTTTCTTCAATTTGAAAATAAACCAACAACAACAAAAAACTCCACCCCCTGGAAAAAAAAGAAAGAAAGGAGATCTTTCCTCCATTGAATTGCTTTTGTACCTTTGCCAAAAATCAGTGGGACAGATTTGTATGAGTCTATTTCTGAGCTCTTTATTCTGTTTCATTGATTTATGTAATTATTTATCACCAGTACTCCACAGTTTTGATTACTGTAGCTATATAATGTATCTTGAAATCTGGTAGCATCATACTTCTCACTTTATCTTTTCTCCCGCAAATTGTTTTTTTTTTTGTTTTGTTTCGTTTTGTTTTTTTTGTCTTTTTGCTATTTCTTTGGGCCGCTCCCGCGGCATATGGAGGTCCCCAGGCTAGGGGTCGAATCGGAGCTGTAGCCACTGGCCTACGCCAGAGCCACAGCAATGCGGAATCCGAGCCGCGTCTGCAACCTACACCACAGCTCACGGCAACGTCGGACCATTAACCCACTGAGCGAGGCCAGGGATCGAACCCTCAACCTCATGGTTCCTAGTCGGATTCATTAACCACTGCGCCACGACGGGAACTCCCCAAATTGTTTTTATCTGTTCTGTGTGTGTGTGTGTGTGTGTGTGTGTGTTTGCTATTTCTTGGGCCGCTCCCGCGGCATATGGAGGTTCCCAGGCTAGGGGTTGAATCGGAGCTGTAGCTGCCAGCCTACACCACAGCCACAGCAACACGGGATCCGAGCCACATCTGCAACCTACACCACAGCTCACGGCAACGCCAGATCGTTAACCCACTGAGCGAGGCCAGGGATCGAACCCTCAACCTCATGGTTCCTAGTCGGATTCGTTAACCACTGCGCCACGACAGAACTCCTGTTTTTATCTGTTCTTGTTCCTTTCCATATAAATTTTTTTTTTTTGTCTTTTTGCTATTTCTTTGGGCCGCTCCAGCGGGATATGGAGGTTCCCAGTCTAGGGGTCGAATTGGAGCTGTAGCCACTGGCCTACGCCAGAGCCACAGCAACGCGGAATCCGAGCCGCGTCTGCAACCTACACCACAGCTCACGGCAACGCCGGATCGTTAACCCACTGAGCAAGGGCAGGGACCGAACCCGCAACCTCATGGTTCCTAGTCGGATTCGTTAACCACTGCGCCATGACGGGAACTCCCCAAATTGTTTTTATCTGTTCTGTGTGTGTGTGTGTGTGTGTGTGTGTGTGTGTGTGTGTGTGTGTGTTTGCTATTTCTTGGGCCGCTCCCGCGGCATATGGAGATTCCCAGGCTAGGGGTCAAATCGGAGCTGTAGCCACTGGCCTACGCCAGAGCCACAGCAACGCGGGATCCGAGCCACGTCTGCAACCTACACCACAGCTCACGGCAACGCCGGATCCTTAACCCACTGAGCAAGGGCAGGGACCGAACCCGCAACCTCATGGTTCCTAGTCGGATTCGTTAACCACTGCCCCAGGACGGGAACTCCTCCATATAAATTTTAAAATAATCTCTTCTATGTCTACAAAAATTTGCTAAGATTTTGATAGCACTTTCTTAAACCTGTATGTAAATTTTGGGGGAAATGACATCTTTACTCTGCTAAGTACTTTTTTTTTTCCTGCTTTTTAGGGCCACCCCCTCGGCATATGAAAGTTCCTGGGCTAGGAGTCGTATCAGAGCTTCAGCTGCCAGCCTACACCACAGAGACAGATCTGTGCCCTGTACATGTCACAGCTTGCAGCAATGACAGATCCTTAAGCTGCTGAGCGAGGCCCGGGATTGAACCTGACCCTGCATCCTCACAGACACAAGTCGGGTTCCTAACCTGTGGAGCCATAACAGGAACTCCATTTTAAAGCCTTTGATTTGTTTTGCCAGAGAGAGGTTTTTGCTAATTTATAATCTAGGTGTAAGTGTCTTTACCTGGGCTCCTAAGAGGGTCCTCAGAGTGACCCACAACACCTGAAATTAGGTGCAAATGCACTTTCTTGTGCGTGTGGTTTCTAGGGAGAGGATTGGGATGCCCAGACATTTAAGAACCTCTGCAGTGGAGTGGGTGAGTCCGTTGTGTGTGTGTGCGTGTGTGTGCTTATTAGACTCGAGGCTGACGCCAGGTATATTTACCTTGCGTCCGGCAAAGCCAGCAGTAGGGGGTTTCCGAGGCCTCAGGGCATTTCCTGCTCCTGATAATTTCTGGAACCCTGGGTGCCCTCCTGCCCTTGGCACGCTCTGGTTCTCCTTTCTCCTCCCCAGAGAAGCTGCAGCAGCCCCAGGTGGCCGCCCAGAACCTGGCCCCAGTGGAGCACATGGACTCCTTGCATTTGACATGTGTCTCCCCAAACAATGATGTGACCATCCGGTGGTTTCAGAACCTCGAGGTGATTCAGGAAGGAGATGGGTCAGCAGTCTCCACGGATGGCAGGGTCCTCACCATCCCCAGAGTCACACGAAATAACTCTGGCACCTACCACTGCGAGGCCAGGAACCACTTGGGATCAAGGCTCAGTGAAGCCCTCATGGTTGGCGTGACCTGTGAGTCTGGGCATCCCGGCCCCATGAGGGACCCACCCTGATCCACACAGTACCTCCTGCTCAACCGTCCACTGGTTTGTCCATTGTTTATAGCTTAAAGCAGGGGCTGTTTAGACCAAGGGCTCTATAGACTCCCTGGGTTCAAATCCCGACTCTGCTCTTTCTCAGCTGGTGAATTTGGGCAAATCGCTTCCCCCTTCTGTGCCTCGGTTTCCTCGTCTACAAAGTGGGGGTCACAATAGTATCTCTCTCACTGGGTCATTGTGAGGATTAAACAAGTGGGTTCATGTTTAGAACTTAGAACAGCGACTGGCACCTGAGTGCTCGAGAGACGCTTATGAACACTGTCCTGCAAGTTCACCCATCATTTGTGTATTTGTTGAGCTTGACCACGTACCCACTTACAAACTGTCGGATTCACCCTCTCTGAGGTCCAAAATCAAGTGGAGATCACGGGATTCCACCCAGAGAAATGCCAGACCCCAAACCATAAATATTTGCAGACCTGAAAGAATTTTCAGAGACCCTTTATTTTGCAAACAAGGAAACTGAGATTAAGAAAGAGAAGGGGCTTGCCCACAATCTCATAGTGTCAGGAGTAAAGATGGGAACTTGAATCCAGCTCTCTCTCCTCTCCCCCTCCCTCTCCTCCCTGTCTCTTGAAAAACATTCCTGTGAGCGCCTGTTGTGTGCCATGAGTTATTTTGGTCCAAGTGGTAAACAGACAAGCATCCTGGTCCTCATGGAACAGACATTCTGTACAGAATGAGAATGAGAGACACAGACCCAATAGCGAGGAGGCTACTGCAATAGTCCTTTCCTTCTTTCATCCATTCATTCATTTACTGGACAGACCTTTATGTTGTATCACTGTGCGCCCTCCTCAAGCTGCATGGCTTCCAGCTCTGAGCTAAGTGGACAACACAAGGGTGTGGGTAGGGGTGGGGGTGGGTGGGTGGGGTTGGGGATGGGGTCCGGATTCGCCCCACACTTCCCGCTGAAGACCATTTTCTCGTGGTCCAGATGGCCCTGACACCCCCACCATGACCTCACCAGACCCAGATTTTGTGATTGGTTCTAACCTCACCCTGATCTGCCTGGCCGACTCCCAGCCCCCTGCCCAGTACACGTGGAGCATCAGTGGGGTCCCCGGGCCCAAGGGTCAGACCCTCTTCATTCCCAGTCTCTCCAGGGCGCACTCGGGGATCTATACCTGCAAGGCTTCAAACTCCATATCCGGCTTGCACAGCAGCGTGGACATCAGCATTAGCATCTCAGGTACCGCTATGGTCTGAATACCTGTCCCCTCAGACACACCCCAAAAAACTCCTCTGTTGAAATCCTAACCCACAAGGTGATGGTATTAGGAGGTGGGGCCGTTGGGAGGTGATTAGATCATGAGGCTGGAGCCTCCTGCGTGGGATTAATGCGTTTATAAAAGAGGCTCCAGAGAGGTCCCTAGTCCCCTCCGCAGCGTGGAACCAGGACCCAAGAACCAGGAGGAAGGTCCTCACTAGAACTTGACCGTGCTGGCACCCTGGCCTTGGGCTGCCAGGCTTCAGAACCATGAGACATACCTTTCTGTGGTTTATAAGCTACTCACTCTGTGTTTCGTTATTAGAGCACAAATGAACTAAGAGGGGTAGGAAGCCAAGGTGGGAGGTTATTGGTTAGACATGAAATCTCCAAAATTAAAAAAAAAAAAAAAAAAGAAATCAAGACAAAAATCATTCCTTGCCTCGGGGCTTTATTGGTAGAGTTTGGTTTGGTTTTGGTTTTAGGATGCTTTTCTTGGCTGTTCCACTTATAAACATATTCAGCAAGATTTTTCTAACCCGTGCAGAATAAGTTTTTATTTTTATTTTATTTTATTTTTTGTCTTTTGTCTTTGTTGTTGTTGTTGTTGTTGTTATTGTTGCTATTTCTTGGGCCGCTCCCGCGGCATATGGAGGTTCCCAGGCTAGGGGTCCAATCGGAGCTGTAGCCGCCGGCCTACGCCAGAGCCACAGCAACGCGGGATCCGAGCCGCGTCTGCAACCTACACCACAGCTCACGGCAACGCCGGATCATTAACCCACTGAGCAAGGGCAGGGATCGAACCCGCAACCTCATGGTTCCTAGTCGGATTCGTTAACCACTGCACCACGACGGGAACTCCAGTTTTTATATTTTTAATCCAATTACAAAGTGATTTGTTTGGTGGGGGTTGCTTTCTAAAAATATTGTAGGCCACCTTTTCATATTTTAAGTAAATTGCACATTCATTACAGGAAAGGGAAGGTAGCCAATGGAGCCTCCCAGAGACACCTGCATAGCTTCTGTAATTCCCTTATTTCAATATCTACATTCAAATATATGTATTTCAAAACAAAAAATATTAGGAGTTCCCATTATGGCTCAGCAGTTAATGAACCTGACCAGTATCCATGAGGACTCAGGTTAGATCCCTGGCCTCACTCAGTGGGTTAAGGATCACACCATGAGCTGTGGTGAAGGTCGTAGATACGGCTCGGATCTGGCATTGCGGTGGCTGTGGTGTAGGCCGGCAGCTACAGCTCCAACTAGACCCCCTCGCCTGGGAACCTCCATATGCTGCGGTTGCAGCCCTAGAAAAGACCAAAAAAAAAAAAACAAAAACCAAAAACAAACAAAAAAAACAAACCCACAATCAAAAAATATTATACTCTATTTACCATTATTTAACCTGTTTTTAAATTTTAATCTTCTGATCTTCAGTTTCTATCTTGGTTAACATAGAGCCACATCACATCCTCATTTGGACTATTTCTTTATTGAACACATGCTGTATATTCAGTGCAAAATAAAATTAGATAATGGAGATATTTTTTTTTCTCTTTTTGCCTTTTCTAGGGCTGCTCCCACAGCATATGGAGGTTCCCAGGCTAGGGGTCTAATTGGAGCTGCAGCTGCCGGCCTACAGCACAGCCACAGCAACTCAGGATCAGAGCCGCATCTGCGAGCTACAGCATGGCTCACGGCAATGCCGGATCCTTATCCCACTGAGCAAGGCCAGGGATTGAACCCGCAACCTCATGGTTCCTAGTTGGATTCATTAACCACTGCGCCACAACGGGAACTCCTGGAGATACTTTTTAAAAGGGAAAGAAGAGGGAGGAAAACCCCACTCTTCCAGAGATGACCCCTGCTAATACGTTGGCGTCTCCTCTTACAGATTCATTCCTCATGCCTATGTCTTTTCTTCCTTTTTTTTTTAATTTTTTTTTATTTTTGTTGTTGTTGTTGTTGTTGTTGTTGGGGCCGCACCTACAGCATATGGAAGTTCCCAGGCTAGGGGTCCCACTGGAGCTGCTGCTGCAGGCCTACACCCCAGCAACGTGGTCCGAACCACCTCGGAAACCCACACCACGCTTGTGGCAACGCGAGATTCTTACCTAATGAGTGAGGCCTCGGATGGAACCCGCGTCCTCATGGGTACTAGTGGGGTTTGCTACTGCTGAGCCATGACGGGAACTCTGTCCCCATGCTTATTCCGATAAATGAATAAAGACACGTGCATTTTGTCCTACAAAAGGAGAGTGGATGGACTATGCATACTGTTTGGCAGCCAGCATTTGTTCGTTTAACAGAATTTCATGAGTGTTGCTTTAGAACACTGCCCATTGCTCTACAGTGTAGCTTTTTATACACTGTGTGTATATGTACACATGTTTTGTACATGATTTTCTTTATGGATATAGGGGGCAAGCAGCTTGGCCAGCACCCTGTGGTAGACCAGACAGGCCACTCTTGTGGGATTGGTCTAGTCTTTCTTTTCCCATTTGTGTGACAAAAGCTTCTAAATAAGGTCTGAAGAGGCCATTCCAGCCCTAAGATTCAAGGTGGCTTGACCTCCAATGTCACGTTTATTCAGCATTTGGAAATTTCCAGAAATGCTTCACCTCTAAGAGATCACACTTTGATCTCTTAAGAATAGATTTAATATAAAATCTAGAAGACAGAGTTCCCATTGTGGCACAGCAGAACTGAATCCGACTAGTATTCATGAGGATGCTAGCTTGATCTGTGGCCTCGCTCGGATCCCGTGAGCTGTGGTGTAGGTCGCAGATGCGGCTCGGATCCCGCGTTGCTGTGGCTGTAGCTCCAATATGAACCCTAGCCTGGGAACCTCCATATACCGTAGGCGTTGCCCTAAAAAGCTATATGTATATTATATATATATATATATACACACACATATATATATATATGTAAAATGGAATGTTCAGTGGGTGGATTGGTGGATGAATGAATGAATGGGTAGATGTGTAACTAGATTAGGTCACATGGACCTCTACCTCGGTGCTAGCCCGACTGAGGCCCCTTGCCCTAGCAGGCAAGGTTCTTTTTCCATGCAGTTTTGCACAGCCTAAAAGGAAGATGAAGCTGAGACTGAAGCAGCACTAGTTTTATTCAGTGGCCAAAGAATGGAGAAGCTGGAACTCCGTAAAATCAACTTCTCACCTTAACAGGGAGAGGGACTTACTTTTAAGGAGTAAGGACTAGGCGGAGAGGATGGAGACTAATGATGGGGAGGCTTGTGCATTAGTTTTCTGGGGAAGAGGCCTGGCTTTCCCAGAAATGGGGTATCACCTCTTTTCTGTCCTTTTTTGGGCTTTGACTTTTGGTTTTTGACTTCGGGTCATGGCCTCAGGCAGAGGAATGTCATTTAGTTTGCTAATGTAATCAAATCAGCATAGAATGAGACTCAGGATGTTTTGGGGGTCCGAGTCAGCACAATCTTGGGTTCAGCTGGTTCTATTCATTTTTTGTTTTTCTCTTCCTATAGCCTTCTTTCTTTGCGGCCAGACCTTGTAACTTAAAGATAAATGTTAGCTCCTGTTCATGGGAGGGGTGGGTGGGTTTTCAGCAAGGGTCTTGTGGCAACTCCAGTGTTAGATGGACAGGTGCATGTATGGATGTCGGTACAGGTAGGTAGATGGGATGTTGGATTTATAGGTAGCATGGATGGATGGATGGATGAATAGCAGATAAACAGGTAGATGGATGGATGATGGATAGATGTATGGATGATGGGCGGATAGAAGAGTGAACCACTGGGTGGAGCGATATATGAATGGCTGAGTTGGTGAGTAAATAGGTGAACTTATGAACAGGTGTATGGACAGGTGTTTGGACGAACAGATTATTAAAAGAATGATTGGGGAGTTCCTGTCGTGGCTCAGTGGTTAACGAATCCAACTAGGAACCATGAGGTTGCAGGTTCGATCCCTGGCCTTGCTCAGTGGGTTAAGGATCTGGCGTTGCTGTGAGCTGTGGTGTAGGTTGCAGACACGGCTCGGATCTGGCATTGCTGTGGCTCTGGTGTAGGCTGGAGACTGCAGCTCCAATTGGACCCCTAGCCTGGGAACCTTCATATGCCATGGGAGCAGCCCTAGAAAATGCAAAAAAAAAAAAAAAGATAATAAATAAATAAGTAAAAGAATGATTGGTAAGGACACTGATTTCTACCTGAGCCTATGATCTGTCAGGACTCAACACTTCTACCTCTTCCTAACTTTCCCACAGAGACACTTCTACAGCCCAATGTCTCAGCCAATAACTTAGCCCCTGAAGAGCATGTGGAATCCATCAGCCTGCACTGCTTCCCCCCAAGGAGTACAGTGGCCCTCCCTCCGGTGGTATGTCAATGGCCAGAGTATCTTCCCTGGTGGCCACATGGAGCTGTCCTCAGACCACAGGATGCTGACTCTGCACAACATCAGCAGGAACGACACAGGGCACTACCAGTGTGAGAGTAGGAACTCAGCCGCCAGCAGCATCAGCGACCCCGTCCTTGTCAAAGTCATTTGTGAGTTGTGGGCCTTGCTAAAGGATGGGTGGGGATGCCACACGGATGTGGCTGAGGGGTGAAGCAGGGGGTTGAAATCCAGCTGGGTCTGTTGGCCAAGCCGGGGGCGTCTGCCCTAAGGTGGGGGAATGCGTATTATTCGCATAAAGACCTCCCGCTGTTGAGGATCCTGTTTAAGTCCAAGCCAGAGATGCCCTGTCCCACTGTGCGATGTGTTACTAACTTCCTAGCAGCAGGTCCAACAGGGCATTTGGGAAAGACTTGCAAACTCCATAGGGAGGACATGGAACCCTAGCTCCACCAGCAGTATCTACACTGGGTGACAGACTCATTCACAGATCTATTTTCAGTAACCAGTAGGTCCTCAGTAAATATGTGTTAAATGGATGAATTAATGGAACATGTGGCCTTGGGGAAGATGTTTTATTCTCTGAGCCCCAGTGTCCCTATTGTTAAAATGGGGATGATAAAATCCACCTTCAGGATCTGGCAGAGGGGCAAGTGAAGTCTAGCATTTACAGCACCTGAAAATGTAAGTGGCATGTTGCAGGAACATGGTAAATGACAGCTGTTGTCATTGGTAATTAATGCATGGTGTTTGATTGACTCTTAATTAGTCAATACATTGAAAATATTTAGAGGCTGAAGGTGCACCAGAGTCCTGTGTTAAACCCCGAGCGTGCAGCAGAAAACAAAGCAGATCCCTGGTCCTGTCCTCCTGGGGCTTCTAGTCCAGTGGAGGAGACAGGCCTGTCCCCAGATAGTGGCAGCAAACAGAGTGGGCAGGGCTGGGATGGGGGGATCTAAGGGGTTGGAGGAAACCCAGCCGGGGTGCTGGACCAAGCCTGGGAGTCGAGGAAAGCTTCCTGGAAAAGAAGACCTGAAGGATGATTATGGAAGACATAGTTGAAAAGGTTAGGATTTGTAACCTTTATAATGTTCTGGGTGGAGAGAGCAGCTTGTGCAAAGGTCCAGAGGCATAAAAAAGCAAGAGAGGTCATGGAAACGCAGGAACATGGGAGTAGAGGTGGACAAGTGAAAGGTGAGCCTGGAGACTCAGGCTCACCTCACCCTGGTATTGACGTCCTTGCTGATGGTTTGTTCTTTACCAAAGGAGTGATGTGGTCGGATTTGCACTGAAATACTCTCTAGCCTGTCCTGTTGAAGATGGGTTGGGACAAATGAAAAGGCCATTCAGGAGGTTCAGTAACAAGCAGGAGGAAGAATGGACAGGGGCGAGGATCACAGGGAGGGGCTGGAGGTGATGCATCCTGAGGCACAAGGGAGAGAGGACAGGTGAGATGGATGGTGGCACTACCTTCGGAGATGGGACGCTGGGAAGAGAAGCAGGTTTTGAGGGAAGGCACTTTTATTTTTAAAATTTTTTATTCAAGTATAGTTGACTTACAGTGTTCCTTCAATTTCTGCTGTTCAGCAAAGTGACCCAGTCATACATATATATACATTTTTTTTCATAGTATCTTCTATCATGTTCTGACCCAAGAGACTGGACCTAGTTCCCTGTGCTGTACAGTAGGACCCATTATCCATTGGAATTGTAATAGTTTACATCTACGTTCCCCAAACTCCCTGGGGAAGACACTGTTTCAAAGTAAAATATATTCACAGGAAATGTGAGGTTCAGTAAGGCCAACGGATTGGGAGAGAATGGCCATTGAAAAGACAATTTGTTACTGAGAGTTCACAGAAGGAGGGGGACACTCTGCCATGGGGGCTACGTGGGGGAGCACCAGGGTTGGCCAGGAGGCAGGGGGAGAGGGGATACTGTGGGCAAGAGCCTTTACTGTGGTTTCTGCAGGAAGAAATGGGGGAGACAGAATAAGCAGGTGTACCGTTGGCTAGTTAGAATAATTTCAGTGGGTTCTGGGGCATAGAGACTGTCCCTAGGTGTCTGGGACCTGCCTCGGGGTGGTTAAAACAGGTAGGCAGTGGCCTGGAGTGTTGCAGATGATTTGGGTATGGGCTCTGGTTTTGTTGGTTTGCAGTTGAAAAGCATGATCATGAGCAAATTATTTAATATCTCTAGGAATTAGCTAACCCTGAGAGGGGCAGTCCCCCCAGGACCCAAGTCCTCACCGAGGAGGCTCTAAGATGTCACAGCATCAGAATACAGAAAGAAAAAGACATGGTCAATACAGACACCAAGTTCAGGGTTGGACAGCCAGCATCAAGCAAATAGATAAGTGTGAAGCTTAGAAAGAAGATTTGACTCGAGATGTGGGCTGGGACTCGATATCCTGGGGAGGTGATGGAAGCCTTAGGAATGGGTGAAATTGTCTTGAGGGGGGATGTATAAAATGAGAAGGATAGAAAGCCAAAAAGTGTGAACCCTGGGGCCCACCAGACTTAGGGCTCCAGTGGAGGAAGAGGAGCCCACAGAGGGGTTGACAGGGGGTGGCCAGAGGCAGGGAGTGGAGCGTGGTAGCTGAACAGCCAAGGACCAGGCGGCAGATTCATTCCACCAACCTGTGTTGAGCCCCTACTGTGTGGCAGGCACTGTACTAGGTGCTGGGGACCCAGCTGTGACCACAACACACAGAAACCCCAGCTCCACGGACCTGGCATGCTGGTGGGATGAGGAAGACAATCAACAAATGAGCAAATAAAGGATTTCCCTGGTGGCTCAGTGGGTTAAGGATCTGGTGTTGGCACTGCTGTGGTGTGGGTTCCTTTCCCGGCCCAGGAACTTCCACCTGCTGTGGGAATGCCACCCTCCACCCCCCGAATTAAGCAAATAAAAATACAATGTTGGCTGGTGATCACTGCAAGGACAAACCAAAGTGAGAGACCAGAGAGTGGCAGAGGGTGGTCAGAAAAGCCTTTTTGTTTTTTCGGTGTTTTTAGGTCCGCACCTGTGGCATATGGAGATTTCCAGGCTACGGGTTGAATCAGAGCTACAGCTGCCGGCCTACACCACAGCCACAGCCATAGCCACAGCCACGCCAGATCCAAGCTGCCTCTGCAACCTATACCACAGCTCACCTCAACAGCAGATTCTGAACCCACTGAGTGAGGCCAGGTATCAAACCCTCATCCTCATGGATACAAGTCAGGTTCGTTCCCACTGAGCCACGACAGGAACTCCAGAAAAGCCTTTAAAAATTTTTTTTTTTTGCTGTGATAGAACATGATGGGGGAGTTCTTGTTGCGGCACAGCGAAAACAAATCTGACTAGAAACCAAGAGGTTGCAGGTTGGATCCCTGGCCTCGCTCAGTGGGTTAAGAATCCAGCGTTGCTGTGAGCTGTGGTGTAGGTCACAGACACTTCTCAGATCTGGTGTGGCTGTGGCTGTGGTGTAGGCCGGCAGCTGTAGCTCCGATTAAACCCCTAGCCTGGGAACCTCCATTTGCCGTGAATGTGGCACTAAAATGCCAAAAAAGCCCACAAAAAAACAAAAACCAAAAACCCAAGGATGGAAGATAATGTGAGAAAGAGAATGTACATATACATATATGTATGTATGACTGGGTGACTTTGCCCTACAGCAGCAATTGACACAACATGGTAAATGGACTACACTTTGATTAAAAAAATTTCTTTTAATCTCATTGGGGTAAAGTTGATTTAAAACATTTGCTAGGCTTGAGGTGCACAGCAAAGTGAATCAGTCATACGTACATCTATTCTTTTTCACACATAGGTTATTAGGGAACAATCAAGCAGACCTCCCTGGGCTGCACAGTAGGTCCCCGGTAGTCACCTACCCTGTGACTAACAGCGCGCACGTGTCAACCCCATCCTCCTGATGTATCTGCTCCCTGCCCCCAGAAAAACCTTTTGTCTTTTTTTTTTTTTTTTGGTCTTTTTTTGGGGGGGGGGGCTGCACCCGTGGCATATGGAGGCTCCCCGGCTAGGGGTCGAATCAGAGCTGTAGCCGCCGGCCTACACCAAAGCCACAGCAAAGTGGGATTGGAGCCGCGTCTGCGACCTACACCACAGTTCATGGCAACACCGGATCCTTAACCCACTGAGCAAGGCCAGGGATCAAACCCTCAACCTCATGATTCCTAGTTGGATTCGTTTCTGCTGCGCCACGACGGGAACTCCAAGATAAGCCTTTTGAGGAGAAGATCTGGAGGAAATGAGGGGGTGGATATTTGCAGGGAGAGGAGACTGCAAATTCCGGGGCCTGGGGGTGAGGGTGCTTGGCCCGCTTGAGGAGCAGCAAGGGGGTCTGAGTGAAGGAAGCAGAGTGGGGGGGGGTGAAAGAGAGGGGACTGTCCCCAAAGAGGGAAGAGGGGCGGAGCGTGGGGGGCCTGTGGCCACTGGTGGGGGCTTTGGCTTTTAGTCTGCGTGAGCTGGAGACAAGGGTTTTGTGCAGAGGCAGGATGACATATGACTTGGGTCTGGCTGCTTGGTGGAGACTGGGGGGCTACAGGACAAGAGGCAGGCAGGCAGAAGAGGGGTCAAACACCCTTGTCCCCTGGATGGGGATGAAAAAGTGTCCGGGTCAGAGGCCCGAGGCTCTGATGAGGACGGACCTTGCTCTTCCCTCTGGCCTGACCTTGTCGATTCTCGGCAGATGGCCCAGACCTTCCCGTGGTCAACCCTCCAGACCCAGAGGTCAGGGCTGGTGCAGCCCTCACCCTGTCCTGCTTTGCCGACTCAAACCCCCCTGCCCAGTACCGTTGGGAGGTGGATGGGAAGCCAGGCCCTGCCACCCAGCACCTGGTCATTGCTGAGGTCTCCTTGGACCAGGAGGGCAGGTACACCTGCAAAGCCTCCAACAGCATCACTCACCTTTGCCGCTCAGCCAATGGGAAGATCTGGATCTCAGGTGGGTGTGGAGGTGTCATGGTGACAGTGGCTCAGGCTCTCTTGCCTTTATACAGGTGGCGATGGGGGTTGTGTCAGCCATACACTTATCTCAGGAAAGCTGCACGCTCCCTTCCCCAAAACTCGATGGCTCAAGACAGTGAACCTGTGTTATGACTCACACATCTATGGGTGATTCTTCTGGAATTGGCTGGATCACTCATGCATCTGTGGTCAGTCGCAGGTGGCTCTGCTGATCTTGGGGGCCAGCTGGTGTGGGATGCCCAGACTCTTGGTATCTTATCCTCCAGCAGGCCAGCCTGGGCTGGGTTTATATCATACATAGGCAGAGGAGAGAGAGAGAGAGAGAGGTGGTTGGGGCAGGGAGGAAGAGGGAGAAGGAGCAGGAGGGGAGGAGGGGAGGGAAGGTGGACGAGGAGGAGAAAGAGAAGGAGGAGGAGGGGGGAGGAGGAGAAAAAGCAGGGGGAAGAGGAGGAGGAGGTGAATAATACTTATTGAAGGTGGAAGCAGAAGCTACCAGTTTTGAGGGCTATGCTCAAAATTTGCATAACAACCCTTCTTCCCATTCTATTGGTCAAATGAAATCACATGACCAGCTCATAGTCAAGAGGGAGGAGGAGCTGAAAAAATCACCTGGCAAAGGGCATGTGTTCAGGGAAGGGCTGAGTGAGGACACCTTTGCAAGCAACCCAGCACAGGGCCGTCAGAGGGACCATGACTGCAGGCTTTGTTGGTCTTGTAGGATGCATTTGGGAAGCAGAGGAGCTGGGACTGCAACCCAGCCTGCCTCCAAGCAGCTGCGGCTTTCTGCACCAACCGCCATTAACTCTAGGTCATTTGAAGATAATAGCTGTTTGTTCATTGCGAAGACATTTCACAGGATCATGTGGTCCAAACGGGTCTCCTCCCTAAACGTGCTCTATTCTTGATGTATCTTCTGTTCTGAGTTCCCTGTGGTTCATCCTGGACCTCATTGTCCATATTAGAGTCACAAAAACACAAAGTCCCGGGCTCCCTTCTAAATTCTTTATACATGTGAGTTCATTTCATCCCATTTGTTTGTTTGTTTGTTTGTTTGTCTTTTTGCCATTTCTTGGGCCACTCCCTCAGCACATGGAGGTTCCCAGGCTAGGGGTCGAATCGTAGCTGTAGTCGCCAGCCCATACCACAGCCACAGCAACACAGGATCTGAGCTGCATCTGCAACCTACACCACAGCTCACGGCAACGCCAGATCCGTAATCCACTGAGCAAGGCTAGGGATCGAAGCCGCAACCTCATGGTTCCTAGTCAGATTCGTTAACCACTGCGCCACAACGGGAACTCTTCATTTCATCCTCCTAACCACTCTGTCACGTCCGGGAGGTACCATCATTACCTCTGCTTACAGATGGAGGAAGCTGAGGCAGAGGCAAAATGACCTGCCCAGGCCATCTAGCCATTGAATGGTGAGGCTGGGATTTGGCTCTAGATTCAGTCTTGCAGGTTCTCTGGAAGCCATGCCCATCACTCTCCCCCACAGCAGCCCCCTTAGTCTAAGCTGCACGTGTCTTGCCCGGACACTTAGGATGGCCTCTTCCTCACTGGTGACCCTTTCCCCCTGTGCCATCCTACACCCCTGGCCACCAGCAACTCTGCAGCCAGAGTGAGGTTGTTTTTTTTTTTTGTTTGATTGTTTGTTTGTCTTTTTAGGGCCCCACCCATGGTATATGGACGTTCCTAAGCCAGGGGTCCAATTGGAGCTGCAGCCACAGGCTTACACCCCAGCAACATGAGATCTGAGCCGCCTCTGCAACCTACACCACAGCTTATGGCAACATCGAATCCCTAACCTACTGAGTGAGGCCAGGGGTCAAACCCATGGCCAAGGCCTGCATGAAATGTCATTACCTCCAGGCTGCATTCCTGATCACCCCAGGTTAGACCTGGACTCCTGTAATATCATCATCGAGCAGCCCATTCTGCTCCTTTATCACCCTGGCACAACTTGCATGATGTTTATTTGCTCCGTGTGTGTTTTGTGTCTTATTTCCCTCCTAAAGTGTAAGCTTCGGGATGGCAGGAATTTCTGTCTACTCTGTTCCCAACTATACCTCCAGTACCTGAAAAAGGGCCTGGCACACAGTAGGTGCTAAATGAATATAGGCGAGTTCCTGCTGTGGCACAGTGGGTTAAGAACCTGACTGCAGTGGCGCAGGTTGCTGCAGAGATGCAGGTTTGATCCCCAGCCCTCACAGTGGGCTAAAGGTTCTGGCATTGCAGCAGCTGCAGTGTTGGTCACAGCCGTGGCCTGGATTCAATTCCTGGCCTGGGAATTTCCATATGCCACAGGTATGGCCAAAAAAAAAAAAAAAAAAAAAAAAAATCTATTGAATGAGGAATAGATACAAGTGATTCCCCAGAGGCGGAATAATGGAGGGGCTGAGTGTGGGCTCTGGCATCAGCACGTTTCAAATCATAATTCTACCACGTGTGCAATCATGGTTGGGTAGTTTAACCTCTGTGCCTCAGTTTCTCCCTCTGAAAAATGGGGGATATTAACAAAGCCTATCTCATAGAGTTGTGTTGAGCGATAGATGAGATAATGTCATTTACTGGTCATTATCACTTAGTATTTATGACTCTTAGAGCTGTTATCTGGTCCCGTTCTGGGCCTCAGTTTTCCAGGCTGTAAACTGTGGGGAGTAAAGGGCACACGTAGAGCGGGCCCAGCTTGGAGGCCCTGAACCCAGAGCCTGTACCTTGCTCTCTCTCACAGTCTCTCCTCCCTCTCCCCTCTCCCCTCTCTTTCCCTCTCCTCTCCTCTCCTCTCTCTCTTTCTCTCTCTCTCTCTCTTCCTCCAGCAGAAGCTCCAGACAGCAACCTGCAGCCGGCCTTGCTCAGGACCGCCATCCCTGGCGGGGGCATCGCAGAAATCATGCTGGGTGTCCTGATTGGTGTGGCGCTCACAGGGACAGCCGGCTACTTTGTCGGGGTCATGAGGTCCCAGGTACCCATTCTGGGCTCTTCAGAGGTCACGGAGCTGGGCCTGCCTGTCTGGAACAGTTCAGAGGGGGCTCAGGGCTGGGAGCCGTGCGGGTAGGGAGCTGGGGGACCAACGAGGGCTGGGCTCCATGGGGGGAGTGAGCCCTGGGACCTGGAGGCCAGGACTGGGGCTGGGGGTGGGTCACTGCTCACTTGCCCTGCGTTTAGTGTAGTGATTAGATCCTGGGCTCCCCAGTCAGCAGGAGAGAGCTCAAATCCTCCTTCACCACCTTCCAGCTGTGGTGATCCTGGAACTATGACCCAACCTCTCCTGCCTCAGTTTGCTCATCTGTGACTTGGGGATAAATGTAGCCCGTGTCATCCTGGTCACTGGCATCACTGGGGCTTAGCCAGTGTCTGCATGTGGTCAGGGGTCACTAACTCTATCATCATTCAGAACATCGTTAACGTATAATTTTATAATTATATCATCGTTCATCATAAATATGGCTCAGTTACAAAGAGCTAACTGCACCGGTCCCGGTTCTGGGTTTCCTCATGAAATCCTTCCAACAGCTTTAGGAAGAAGCTGTGCGTATTATTTTTTGCAGTTACGAGAAGAGAAATGGAGGCTCAGAGAGTCAGAGAGACTTGCCTGGGTCACATGGGATCTGCCCTTGACCTCAAAGGCCAAGCTGCCTCATACACAGAGAGATCTGGGTTCAAGTTCTTGCTCCACTTCTTCTGGGCTTTTGTCACCTTGGAAGAATTCTTTAATGTTTCAGTGTTGCTTTCCTTACCTGTAAATGAGGCTAATTATAGGCCCTCCATCAGTGGGTTATTAGGAATTAAAGGGTTGACACTCGTGCCTGCATCAGGGTGAATACAAATGGAAAATGATGAATGAATGAATGAAACAGTTAATTTAAAAAATTAATTTCACTGTCTGCTGAGCTGTTCGGTTCAGCCTCTCGCCATCTCACTGAGAGGGAGGTGCTGTGGTTATGCCCATTTTGCAGAAGAACAAGCCAAGGTTCAATGAGGTTCAGCCTCCCGCTTAAGGTCCCACAGCTAGCTAGTGGAGTAGCTGAACCTTGAACCCATTTCTGTCTGGCCCAGAGCCTGGGTCCTTACCTCCTCTGCTCTTAGGATCCCTTGAGCACACCAAGACTAGAGCAGGGTGAGGGGGGTCTGGGACGAAGATGCCACCTGAGTGCATCCCATCTGAGCGCACGCGAGTGGGCACCAAATAAGCTCCACTTTCTGGGACGGACCCAGTGACATCACACAGTCCCCTCTCCCTCCAAGGTTCTCGGGGAACTTGGGCTCATCCTAAAGCAGAAATCTAATCTATTGGAGTTCCCGTTGTGGCACAGTGGTTAACGAATCTGACTAGGAACCATGAGGTTGAGGGTTCGATCCCTGGCCTTGCTCAGTGGGTTAAGGATCTGGTGTTGCCGTGAGCTGTGGTGTAGGTTGCAGACGTGGCTCAGATCCCGCGTTGCTGTGGCTCTGGTGTAGGCCGGTGGCTACAGCTCCAATTGGACCCCTAGCCTGCGAACCTCCATATGCCACGGAAAGTGGCCCTAGAAAAGGCAAAAAGACAAAAAAAAAAAAAAAGAAGAAGAAGAAGAAAAAGAAAGAGCTCATCTATTTGTCCCCTTTCCCTCTTTTGGAAGGTGGGGTGGGGAAGCCAGCTTGGGTTTGGCTTAGCCGCAGAGGTGGGCACCTTTGCCACCTTCCTCATGGAGCTTAAGGCTTCTCTCCTTCTCTCTAGTCCAGGAATCCTGTGGCGTTCAGCTCAGCAAGGTAAGGAGGAAACGTTCTTGTCAAGGAAAAACTGTCTCCAAGATGCATCTAGAGAACATGGCTCGAGAGCCCGCCAGTGTGTGCGCAGGAGCTGCAGAGGAGAGACGCTGGGGAGGGAGGTTCCAGGCAAGGAAGCTTCAGATGCCAGAACGAGGAGTTTCACACTCACCCTGCAGATTTATCAGAGGAGAGATGGGGTATCCCCGACCTCTTGCAGGGTTAGATGGGGGTCTTGGAATCTCTCTCTCTCTCTCTTTTTTTTTTTTTTTTTTTTGTCTTTCTAGGGCCACACCCGAGGCATGTGTAGTTTCCCAGGCTAGGGGTCTCATCGGAGCTATGACCGCCGGCCTACGCCACAGCCACAGCAACGCCAGATCTGGGACACGTCTGCAACCTACACCACAGCTCATGGCAACGCCAGATCCTTAACCCACTGAGGAGGGCCAGGGATTGAGCCCGAAACCTCATGGTTCCTAGTGGGATTCGTTTCTGCTGTGCCACGACAGGAACTCCTGGAATCTCTTTTTAGAAGGGAGGGACTCTATGTCAAAGCTGCGATTTGGGAAGGGGGCCAGGATTGCTGTGGGCAGCCTGGAGATGGTGAATTCAGAGACAGGGAGGCTGGGGCAGTTTCACAGCTGAGGGAAGATGGCAGTGATGCCTAAGGTAGTGGGATGGAGAGAAAGGGGCAGATAACAGTTAATGAAAAGATGCAGAGTTCCCTTGTGGGTCAGTGGGTTAAGGATCTGCGTCGTCACTGCTGTGGTGTGAGGCTCTGACTGCTGCTGTGACTGGGTTCAATCTCTCACCCAGGAACTTCCACATGTCACAGGTACAGCAAAAAAAAAAAAAAAAAAAAAAAAAAAAAGATGCAACTCACGGGATTTGGTGACTGATTGGATGTTGGAGGTGGGTTAGAGAAAGGAGGGCATCCAGGAGGATGTGCAGATGTTTTGAATTTAAGAGAGAAAAAACAGAATTGAAAGAAGAGAGGACAGCTGACCCTGCGTTAGGAACCAGTCCCATTGCTGGAGGAAGCCGAGGCACGTCTGGGCCCTGGCGGCCAGAACAGAAAGATCCTTTCTTGGATAAGGTTGACCAAGGTTTCCTGTTTTTCAGAGGGGTGGAGATATCAACCTCATTGTAACCGCCTTTTGACACCTACGCAAGGATGCCAAGATCTTCCAAAGCCGAAAGGAGAAACTGAGGCATGCTTCGGCAGCCAGCTGTTTTAACAGATTTGAGATTATTTGCATAGGAGAGGATTGTAATCCCTCTCCCGTCTCTTTCCTTTTTTAAGAAAATACTTGAGTAAGAGGCTTGCTGACAAATAAGACTTGCCTTGTACCACAGCCTTTTTTCCACCAGTGAAGACGTGTTCTGGAGAACAGCCCCTTCCATGATGCATTCTTTACATCTGTGTGTAACCCTGTAGAAACCATGGCTTGTGCGGCTCAGTCCCAGAGTGGAACTGCATTAAAAAATTCATGATTCAGGGAGTTCCCATTGTGGCTCATTGGATTAAGAACCAGTCATAATATTGCTGAGGATGAGGGTTCAGTCCCTGGCCTTGCTGAGGGGGTTAAGGGTCCGGCATGGATGCAAGCTGTGATGTCCGTCACAGATGTGGCTTGGATGTGGTGTCGCCGTGGCTGCGGCATGGGCCTGCGCTGGGCTCTGATTCAACCCCTAGCCTGGGAACTGTCATATGCCGCAGGTGAAGCTGTACAAAGAAAACCTGCACAATTCAAATAGGAATTCCAGTCTTCACTCACCTAGCAAAAAGGACATTCATGGCCCTTGGTGACTTAGGCTAATGTCCTCATGTCATCAGTTTACCTTGAACATCCTTCAGTTCCTAGGACCCTCTCACTTTCCCAGCACAGAACCCTCCCTCTCTCTCATCCTCGATTTCCTTTCGCCACCATCTCACTTAAATGGAGTTTTCATGGCGGCCTTGATTATGGAAGATTGAAAACACTTTCCTCCCTTGCTGCTAGCTGAGAGGTCGGTAACTTACAAAACTGTTGATGCAGGATTGATCTTAAAGTAAACATAAAGCATCCTCTTGGCAAAGAAGCATTTCACTGTCTAACCGGTGGTGCCCCAAGTTCTGGAAGTCATGGCTTCAGCAGGGTGGGGTGGAATGTGAATTGTTAGGAGGAAGGAGGGGCTGGAATTGTGAGTGTTTGTGAAGTTATTGAGAACATCTTAGCTAGAGAAGCTTCTGAGCAAGTTCACTCCCTTGAACCATGATTGAGAAATGATGTGCCCATTCCTGTGAGGCCAGTGGACATAAGGAACTCAATAAAATATCTGAGTGTCTGTGGGCCAATGTTTTGTCTGTTTTCTGGATTGCCCTAGGATTTTACAGAGTCATGGCAGCAAGTGTGGTGTAGCAGCTTCAGAGGTGCAGGGTGATATGTGTCTGCAGAGATTCGTGGTAGATTTTTCCGATCATGTCTTTTTTTAAGGTTTTCTGACGTGTAGTTGATTTACGAGGTTGTGATCCTTTCTGCTGTACAGCAGAGTGAGTCAGTCTTACGTGTACACCCACCCATTCTCTTTCAGGTTCTTTTCCCACGTAGATCACCCAGAATATTGGGTAGAGTTCTCTGTGCAGGTCCCCGTTGGCCAGTCACTCCATATACCTCAGTGTGCATGTGCCCGTCCCAAACCTGTAGTCCATCCTTCCCACCCCACCACCTGTCCCCTTTGGTCACCGTAAGTTTTTCAAAGTCCGTGAGTCTATTTCTGTTCTGCGAATAAGTTCACTTGTATCCTTTTTTTTTTTTTTAGATTCCACATGGAAGTGTTATCATATGATGTTTGTCTTTCACTGATTAACATCACTTAGTATGATAGTTTCTAGGTCCATCCATGTTGCTACAAATGGCATTATTTCATTCTTTTTATGGGTGAGTAATACTCCATTGTTTATATGTACCACGTCTTGTTTATCCATTCCTCTGTTATGGACATTTAGGTTGCTTCCATGGTTGGCTATTGTAAATAGTGCTACAATGTACACCGGGATGCACGTCTCTTTATGGTTTTGTCTGGATAGATGCTCAGGAGTGGGCTTGCTGGACTGTATGGTAATTCTATTTTTAGTTTTTAGAGGAACCTCCACACTGTTTTCCATAGTGGTTGCACCAGTTTCCATTCCCACCAATAGTGTAAGAGGGTTCCCTTTTCTCCACACCCTCTCAAGTATTTATTGTTTGTAGACTTTTTGATAGTGGCCATTCTGGCTGGTGTAAGGTGGTACCTCATAGAATTTTGATTCTGATTTGCATTTCTCTAATAATTAGTGATGTTGAGCATCTGTTCATCTGTTTTTTTGCCATCTGTGTGTTTTCTTTGGAGAAATGTCTGTTTAGATCTTCTGCTCCTTTTTTGATTGGGTTGTTTTTGTTGATATTAAGCTGTAGGAGATGTTTGTCTATTTTGGAGCCAATCATGTCTTTGAGATGTTGCTATTGTATAAACTGGATCCTTTTATACTGCATCTTTCCTCTTCTCATTTATACTGCTCCTGCTTTCTCTACACGGTGGCACAAAGTCAGTGGTACAAAACTGAGTTTCCCAGGTGCTCTAAGAAGAAGACTCAGCTCTATGATCCTCAAGAACTTCACTCTCCCCTTTGGAACTCAATTTCTTCGTATTGAATAGAAAGGAGACAGACAGGAATCTCTTTTTAAACAGAGTGATTGTTGTGAGTACGTTCCTCCTCAAAGTAAGTTCTACAAGTTTTATTTCCCTCTAGGACCGAGAACACAAGCTCCATTAACTCTGAGCTTCTAAACAATCAGAGTTTTGATCACAAGGTGAGAAATTCCGGAGTTCCCGTCGTGGCGCAGTGGTTAACGAACCCGACTGGGAACCATGAGGTTGCGGATACGGTCCCTGCTCTTGCTCAGTGGGTTAATGATCCGGCGTTGCCGTGAGCTGTGGTGTAGGTTGCAGACTCGGCTCAGATCCCGCGTTGCTGTGGCTCTGGCGTAGGCCGGTGGCTACGGCTCTGATTAGACTCCTAGCCTGGGAACCTCCACATGCCACGGGAGCGGCCCAAGAAATGGCAAAAAGACAAAAAAAACAAGGTGAGAAATTCCAGTAAACATTTCCAGGGGTGACTGAACAGGGTACCAAGTAGGATACATTCAGCTGCAAACAAAAGATACCCTGGCTCCCAGTGGCAAAAAGCATAACTGTTACTTTACAAGGGGCCCTAGGCTTATTTCATGGCTCAGTGGACTCCTTCCATCCATCCCTCATTCCTGTGTGTTGAATATCCTCTCCAGTTTGCTACCTCATGGTCTCAAGAGGGCTGCTCAACTGTAGATATCCTGCCCTCACATCACAACATTGTGGTAAGCAGAAAAGATGTCCATGCCCCAAGCTGTGAATACGGTATGAACCTGTTACATAGCAAAAGGGGCTTTGCTGATGTTAATAAGGTTACAGACTCCCAGATGGGGAGATAGCTTGGATTACCAGTGGGCTCAATTGAACGACGCAAGCCCTTCAGAGCAGAGACCTTTCTCTAGCTCTAAGCAGTAGAGACATGCAGCAGAAAAGGAAGCCAGAGAGATGTGCTGTGTGTTGGCAGCTCTGAGACTCGGGGCTCACATGCAGGGACAAGAAAAAAGCTTCGGGGGCTAAGAGTGCCCACAGCTGATAACTAGCAAGGAAATGGGGACCTCGGTCTCACAACTCCAAGGAATTTGATTCTCCCATCAATCTAGGTGAACTTGGGAGCAGATTCTTCCCAAGGCATCTCCAAAAGAGCCCAGCCAGCAACAGCTTGATTTCAGCAGAGAAACCAGCTGAGCCAACCTGCACTCTGACCTTCCAAACTGTGAGAGATCATGAACGTGTCTTGTTTCCAAGCCACCAAGTTTGTGGTCATTTGTTACAACAGCAATGAGAAACTCGTGTGGTTATTTACACACAGGAAGCAGGGGGTGGCTCCTAGCTTGGCACTCTGCTTCCATTTTTTTCAGAAGTGAATTAATTCTTAAGACCCTCCAGTGCCTGTTTTACCCTCTCACCTCCTTCAAGTTGTTCTCCAAAGTCTATGAGGCCGACCCAGGCCACCCAATTTAGCCCGGAATCCAGTGTGCCCACCCAGCACTCTGACTCCCTTGCCGTGAGCCCCCGTGGCACCATCACTTTCCAACACCACGGATAATTCAGTTATTTATCACATATCTTATTGTCTTCCCCCAAACCTCCACTCTCCCTGCATGAAATGTACTTTCTTTAAGGGCTGAGGTCTGTGTTTTACTTGCTGGCACGCCCTCAACACCAAAATAGTGCCTGGCACATAGCAGGGCAAATAAATCTTTGTGAATGGTGGAGGCAGCCATAGCGTGGCAACGTGGGTTGGGAGGTCAGCTGAAGACACAGCAGTGAGCCAGCCTGCTCTGATGAGATTGGCAGGAGAGGGTGTGGGGGCAGGAAGGACTTGGGTTTACTTTCACCTGTTAGAAAGAAAGTGGAAGATGTGCTAGGAAAAGGGCCCAGGAAATCCTCCTTTATTGTGGCGGGGGCGGGGGGGGGGGCAGGAAAAGACACAACCTGCCTTGTGGAGGGTGGGTTAGTAGAGATTTAGGGAGAGAAATCTCCTCCCTTATAAGAGGCAGATCTGGAAGCCCAGGCCAGTGGGGGCTCTGTCCTCCTGGGTGGGGTGGAGGGAAGGAGGGCTGGGGCCGCTGAGTGGGTGAGACGGAGCAGAGGCAGGCGGGATCGAAGCCTGGATGAGGAGTGGTGGGGGTGTGGTCAGAAGCCTCAGGTATTCTGGGGAGGACAGGATGGGATGGATGGTGGGGGGTCTGGAATGCTGGCTCACTGGAACCTGGTGCCCTCAGCCCAAGGAGCCAAAGAGTTTGGGAGAGTGTGTGTGTGTGTGTGTGTGTGTGTCAGGGGTGGGGGGAATGATGTGGTTGCAATCTTCCCTGCCCCCTCCCCCCAGGCTGAGTCAGGCACTCACTCTCTCTCTGCATCCCGCCCTCCCGACCCTAGGACCTTTGTTTAGGAGCAGGAATCCGTATCACAAGCATCACTTCAGCTCATTTAGTATTTTCAGGCTGCTCATGGTGAGTTTGGCTCTGGGGCTGGTTTCTTTTTTTTATTATTATTTTAAAAAATTTTGAGGACCGCACCTGCAGCATATGCAAGTTCTTCGGTTAGGGGTCGAATCAGAGCTGCAGCTGCTGGCCTGTGCCACCGTCATAGCAACTGCCAGATCCAAGCCACACCGTGGCTTGTGGCAACGCAAGATCCTTAACCCAGTGAATGAAGCCAGGGATTGAACCTGCATCCTCATGGATACTAGTTGGGTTCTTAACCTGCCGAGCCACAGTGGGACCCCCGGGGCTGGTTTTCTTAAGCCCTTGACCACCGGGAGCCACCGTTATTGATTTTATTGCAATAGCTGTTGAGTATTTATAATCTTGGTTCCAGGCCCCTTTAACATCTGGCCCTGCCTCTCCCTGGGCTGCCCCCTCCTTGAAGTCAAGCGGGTGGGAGGAAGCCTAATTCCTCAGGGGATCCGGGGCCAAAGGGTGGGGCTTGCTTCCTCCTTTGCCACCTCGGGGGAAACTCCAGGGTTTCCGGGGCTCTCAGAGTGGAGAGGAGGAGAAGGAGGAACGTGAACCCTGGGGCGGAGGAGGGAGGTGCAGCCGAAGTTCCTCCCCCGCCTCCACCCCTGGCGGCCCCCGGGGAGGTGGGGGGGTGCTGTCATTGAAGAGCCTGTGAGTCTGCAGCTGGGCAGAGGGGAAGAGAAGGGAGCTGGAGGGCCCGCAGCCGGAAAAGGACGGTGCCTGCTTGAGCGAGCCGGGGAGGTGGTCCCCTTGGCCCTCTGAAGCCGGGTGGCAGGACCCATGGCGTCCACTGCCCTCTGGGCCCACCACTGGGCAGGACTCCTGCTCTCAGGTGAGTGCCCTGTTCCCCTCAGGCGGGGTGGGGGGTAGAAGGGTGTGGCTGTGGGTGTGCGTGCATGTGCCCAAAAGACACACACACACACACAGACACAGAAATAGAAACAGAAATACTTAAGAGATTGACAAAGGGAAACAGAGGCAGAGACAACAACATACATGCAGAGAGAGATGGAATCTGAACCATGGAACCAGAACCAGAACCAGAACCAGAGAGAGACAGACAGACCGTGAAAATAAGAGTAGAAACTGCACGAGAGGGCAAACTAGAGAGGCGAGAGGGAGGCAGGATAAAGAGCAAGAAAACTTTAAAGACACTCCGAGAAAAATAGATTCCGAGGGAGTCAGAGAGGGAGACAGGGAAACAGACGGGAGTGAGACAGGCAGAGGGAGACGTGCCAGCCCAGAGGGGCCAGGTTACACATCAGGACAGGGGATGGATGTGACACTGATGCTTAAAGGGCATCTGAGGCAAAAGGGAGAAGCTAGAATATTTGGATTGAAAAACAGGAATAGACTCAGAGACAGAAAACAGATTTACAGAGGAAAGATGTGGGGGAGGGATAAATTAAGAGCTTGGGGTGAAGTTCCTGTTGTGGCTCGGTGGTTAACGAATCTGACTAGCATCCATAAGGATGCAGTTTCAATCCCTGGCCTTGCTCAGTGGGTTAAGTATCCGGCATTGCCCTGAGCTGTGGTGTAGGTCACAGATGCGGCCCGGATCTTGCGTGGCTGTGGCTGTGGCGTAGACCGGCAGCTATAGCCCTGATTAGACCCTAGCCTGGGAACCTCCATATGCTGCAGGTGCGGCCCTAAAAAGAGAAAAAAAAAAAAAAAGACCTTGGGGTTAATAGATGTACATTAATGTATAAAAAAAATGACAGGGTCCTACTGTATAGTGCAGGGAACTATATTCAATATCTTATAATAACCCGTAATGGAAAAGAATGTATATACGTATATACATGTGTATATTTGTATTTATATTTGGAAAAGAATAGATATACACGTATACAAATGTATTATACGTGTATATACATATATATGTGTGTGTGTATGTGTACATATATATATATTTTTTGGCCATGCCTGCCACATACAGAAGTTCCTGGGCCAGCAGTGACCTAAGCTGCTGCAGTAACAATACCAGGTCCTTAACCCTCTGAGACACAAGAGAACTCCTATATTCTTTTCCATTACAGGTTATTAGATGAAATATATATGTATTATATATAATACAGAATAGTATATAAATATATACTGTTTATATAGTATATATAGTATAGTATGTATTTATACTATGTGTACTATATTATAAATATATTTATACTTACAATAGTATAAATATATATGATTCTGTATTATATATAATTATATACTATTCTGTATCATATATATTAATGGTATATATTATATAGATACATACTATTATATATTTTAAATATAATATAAAATATATTTAATACATTAATATTAAATATATTTAATATATAAATATATAAAATATATTTGATACATTAATGTTAAATATATATTTAATACATAAATATATATTATATATTATATGTATATATAAATTGAATCACCAGAAACCAGTGCAACTTTGTAAATCAACTAAACTTCAATTTTTTTTTTTTTTTTTTTGGCTTTTTAGGGCCGCACTTGTGGACTATGGAAGTTCCCAGGCTAGGGGTTGAACTGGCCTACACCACAGCCAGCACAGGATCCAAGCTGCAACCTACACCACGGCTCATGGCAATGCCGGATCCTTAACCTACTGAGCAAGGCCAGGGATCGAACCTGCATCCTCCTGGATCCTAGTCGGGTTCATTAACCACTGAGCCACGACGGGAACTCCTGACACTTTAATTTTTTTTAAAAAGCATTTTGGAGGTAAAGATGTGATTTTGCGATGTGTGGTATGCAGAGGTGAGGGCTCAGCCCGGCTTTGCTGTGTGGCTCTGAGACCCGCTCCTCCCTCTGGCCAGAGCTTCCTGGCTGCCCCAGACGGGCTGCACGGGCTCCTTGTCCCTCCTGGGAGGCTGAGAGTTATCAGCCACAGCATCTTGGGTTTTTCCTCAACGTTGGCCTCCTCCTAGAGGGACAGGAAGCAGGCTTCTCTGGGGAGGAGCCTCGGGGAGGGTCCTGGTGGAGGCTTTGCACGGAGAGAATTTCCGCCCTTGGATGAGTATGATGAGGTCCACCTGTGAGGCTTGCACCTGCAGTATTTCATTTCTCCTGTGACAATTATACGAGGCAGAAACTGCGATGACCCCCATCTTACAGACGGAGAAACTGAGACGCAGACAAGATGTCTATTTGGGTAAGAGGACACCACTTGCCCAAATAAACAGCAAAGCTGGGATTCAAAACCCAGAGAGTCAGGCTCTGAGTTGTGAACGTCACCTCTAATGGCGTTGAACATAGAGAGATACCAGTACAGGAAATAAGAATAACAGTAGTGGTAGAATAACAATCATAAAAATAATAGTGTCACATCTGATAGCTCCTCAGGCCTCACAATAACCTACTGAACTAAGTTCTTCTCTTCTCCCCATTTTGCAGTTGAAGAAACTGAGGCTCAGAGACGTAGAGAAAGTAAGCGTGAGAGTCCATATTTGCTCCCTAGGATCCAAGAGCCCAAGCCCTTCACCGCGAGTTGAGCAGGGGATAGGGCAGTGCTTGGGCTAAATTAGGGTCTTTGAAGGGTGGAGAGGGGCAGGACAGCCAGGCTCTGTTAACTGAGCTGATGGGAAGGGTGGGGGGGTATTAGGTTAGCCGCACACGGGCATGGCTGCTGGGGTTGGGGCTCCCCACCTATGTCCACCGTTTGAGTTTCCATAAAACTATGTGCCGAATGGCCAGATGGAAAACTGAAAACCCCTACTGTCTTGTTCCCTCTGCCTGAGGGCAAGGACGAGGAAGTACCAAAGGTTCCTTTCTCCCATCAAAGATAACAGAAGTTCCCTCTGCTCAGGGGCTGGCTCCATGCCCCAGCCCTGGGTCAGAGGAATGTCACAGTGTTGAGCAGGCAGTCTTTAGGGGCTGGTGGGCCAGGTTCAAGTTTAGCTTCTGACACCCACTACATGGTCTTGGAAAGTGAGCTCACCCATCTGAGCATCCGTCTACCTCTACGTGGAAAGGGGAGGCTGCCCATGCAACTTCCAGGGAGCAGGTGTCATTGGAGAAAGACAGGGACCCTTGGGGGACCCAGTTAAAGCTTGTCAGTATTCATGACCACCCACAGATATCCTAGGAGGCAGGTGATAATATGCCCATTTCGCAAGTGGGGAAATTGAGGCTCAGAAAAGATCACAACATGCCTGAAGGCGCACAGCCTGTAAGTGGTGGGTAGGAGTCAAGCCTCTAGTGTTGGAGCGCCTCATCCTCGACCTCAGACCTCCCTCTGCTAGCGAAGACCAAAACTGGACACCCCAACACACCCTTCCTTCCCTGAATACTTCTTCTTTCCCCCTCCAGCCTCGCTTTTGACCACATGGAGCCTGCCAGCTGCAGCCCAGCTCACCCTTGGTGACAGACTGCCTAAAGCCACCCGAAGTGAGAAGGATGTTATTCTGTCTATGTTGGGGACCCCTTGGTCGTGCCAGACTCATGGCGGATGCAGAGTCGTGGGCATAGGAAACAAGGCTGTCCATCTGTCTCCATCCATCAGGGTCCCATGCCCAAAGTCCCAACAGGACAAACTTGATTGGCCCAGTTGGGGAATGGGAAAGAGCTGCTCTGATCAGTTGTGCTGGGGGCAGGGTAAAGGGTGGACCATGGCTGTCATGGCCATGGGTGAGGAAGGTTGGCTAAGAAGTGAGTAGGGAGCCCCAGCATTCATTCCTGTTACAAGCTTTATTTCTTTGCAGCTGATACCCATGGTCATGTCCAAGACCATCTGTTTTATTTGTACAATCCCATTTAATGGGGCTTGGAGAAGGGAAGTGAGTTGCCTAAGCTCACACCTAGAATGAGAAGTAGATCCAGCATTTGAGCTCATGGAGCTTCAGCATGTCTTCATGCAATTCCAATCCATCCCTGTTTCTCTGGGTTCCCTTGGTGAGTGTGTATTGCTGGGTCTTTGTTTGTCTGAGTCTCTGCCTCTGTCTCCCTCTCTCTCATTCTCCTGTAGGCTCACTGGCCAAGCCCACCATTGCAGTCAGCCAGGGCACTGCCATAGAGCACAGGGAAGGGGTGAGCTTCTACTGTGACACCAAGGACGTAAATATTACCATCTACTGGGTCTCCAACAATCACCCCTTGAAGTTCGATGAGCGCATGTGGCTGTCCACGGATCGCAAGAACCTCACCATCCTCACTGTCCAGCGGGAGGATGCAGGGACTTACCAGTGTGAAGTTTGGGGTGTCCTCCAGGTCCAGAGCAGCAACCCCACCTTCCTGATCGTGTACTGTGAGTCCCTCTCCATTCTCCCCAGCCCCTCACCCACTTCTTTGGTGATCTCCTTAAGTCCCACAGCTTTACATACCATCCAAATGCAGACTCGTCCACCCTTGAACTCCAGATGTATAACTGTGTCACCTCTCTACTTGGATTCCACTGGGAACTTCCAACTTGACAGGCCTAAAACTGAGCTCCTTCACTTTCAGATGGTTGATCCAAAATATTGCCAGGGAAGGGGGTGAGGAAGGAGCATTTGCTGGCCTGCTTTAGGAGATGTATCTTCCTGTCCAGCTTTACCCAGGGATGAAACTGACATGTAATCATCCCCAGACCCTTGCATCTCCTTGTAATGGTTCCAGAGCTTGGATGGGAGAAGAGAAAAGTTAATATCTATTGACTCCCTAGGTTCCCCGAAGAGAGCTGTCACCGATGCTATCATTACTGCTACAGTTCTTCTTCTTCTTCTCTCAGATGGTCCTGACCCTGTTGAAATCAAGTTGGAGCCTGGTGTACCCAATGGGGAGGCAGTTGAGGTGATAGAGGGCTCCAACTTGACCTTCTCGGTGGAAACACTGTCTCATCCACACCCTGACTATTCATGGTTTTTCTCTAATGACTCCAAGCCCATCACGAGCTTGAGTTCCACCACGAGCACGTTTACCCTCCATGCTGCATCCAAGGAACACGAGGGCCTGTACAGGTGCTTGGTGTCCAACAAGGCCACCAACCTGTCCCGTCTGGGTGCCCTTAAAGTCCGCGTCCTTGGTGAGTGTCTTTTCCCTGTATGTCTCCTTTGTTTCTCTGAGAATCAGAGCTACACCAGTGTCCTAGACTTGGAGGAGGACCCAGTGGAGTGGGCATTTCCTGTGTGACTGGTGGCAGATCATGGCTCTGACCACAGGGAAGGTCTTGGGTCCTGGGTTGGCACAGCCACCACACGACCTTGCTGGGTCTCTGTGGGGTGTCTGTTATTTGAGTTTTTTGAAGTGGGGAGGTGATTGTCTATCCACACAAAGGCTAACACAACTCTCACTCATGAAGATCCCGATAATAGTCTTGCATGCATAGCACACTCACACATATGCACCAGAGACACATCCAACTCACACACAACACACACTCACACAAGACACATGTAACATGCACAAAACCGTACACATAATACATGCAACACACGTCACAGACACACAGCACACATAATACCATATAAAAAGCACATACTACACACTCACATAAGACACATATAACATGTACATGACAGATACACACAATACATTGTACATAATACATCGTAGACACACAACACATATACACACCATATGCACGAGCCCACAACATGTACATACAGTACACTCACACATATGCACAGCATGCACACAATACACAGGACGTGCTCATACATAAAAACACAGAAACACTAATCTCACATATGCAAGGAGCAATATCATAGACACACAACTCATTCGCCCATAAAACACATATACACACAAAACATTTCATGCACACAGTAGATGCACACAACATACATCACAGACACTCAACATCCTCCCATGCAACACAGAAAACACCTCACACACCACACATTCAACACCCTCACCCCATGTGTGCAATGATACAGAACAGATATACAAGGTTTAAATGCACTGCCCACACAATAAAGTGATACACAAATAGTACAACACATATGTATAACCACACACAACACTCATATCCAGAAAATATATACACAATACACATTCGCTGTATAAAAGTATATATATATATATATACCACCCCTACCTCATTGTCACAAAACATATACATACAACACACACACACACAAATACATCCATACACCACACACTCTCTCTACACACAAAACCCATAGCACATTCACAGAATTGTCACACAACACACACTCACAAAAGGCTTAGATGTACCACCCCCACAATACGGTCTTATGCAAAGCACACACACACACACACCACCCACAAAATGCATACACCGGAAGACCCTGTGGGCCCCGTATGGACGGGAGACAGGCAAAAGGTCCCTGGCCCCCATCCTGTGTCTTCATGTACTTCCAGAAAGAGTGACCAAGCCTTGCATCACATCCCCAAACCTGAATCTTGTGGAGAATGCCAGCCTGGTGGTCCTGACCTGCCAGACCAGCCATGAGGGGGTTGGAGTCCAGTGGTTCCTGAGGGGCCAGCCCCTCCTGCCCAGCCCGCACCTGGTGCTGTCAGCTGACAACAGGACCCTGGTCATCCACGGCCTCCGGCGAGATGACGTGGGGCCCTACGAGTGTGAGGTCTGGAACTGGGGCAGCGGGGCCCGGAGCGACTCCTTCAGGCTGAACATCAGCTGTGAGTCTCGTGAGCCGGGACCTTCTCTTCCTCCCTTCTCCCTCCCTTGCTTAAATTGTTCCTTCCAGCCGTTCATTCCATAAATATCAAATATCTGCTCTGTGCGGGGCATGTCTGGGCCCTGGACCAGACCACACACCTGCCCTCGTGGAGCTTATGTTCCCGTGGGGGAGACAGAGCACAAACAGCTAATCGAGGGCGAGCCCTGGTATGACTGATGGAGCGAGAGGCGGTGAGAACGACAGGCCTGGCCGGGAAGGTGTTGCAGTCCTGGCTGGGGTAGTTGGGGGCGGGGGGGGCGCTCCCCGAGGAGGTGGCCTTTGTGCAGAAGGAGGCGGGGAGCGAACCATGCAGATAGCCAGCAGAAGAGAGTCCCAGGGGAGGGACCAGCACTTGAGGTGGACTGTGCTTGACATGTCAGAGGAACACAAGGAGGCCAAGGTGACTGGAGAAGTCAGTCGGGGGAGGGGGGCAGTGGAACGGAAGAGGTCCGGAGAGTGGAAGTAGAGCACACGGGGTCTGGAACTGGGGCAGCGGGGCCCGGAGCGACTCCTTCAGGCTGAACATCAGCTGTGAGCCGTGGGGAGGACACTGGCAGCCACAGAAGGCTCTGAGCAGAGGAGAGGTAGCATTAGACTTAGGTTGTCACAAGGTCTCTCTGGCCCTTGTCTACGGGGTGGAAGCAGGGGAGAGGGAGGAGTTAGAGAAAGACTTGGGTTTGTCTGGCTCCGTGGAGAGGTGGACCCCAACATGGAATTAGACATGCAAGGATTTTACTAAGGGAATGCTCCTGTGCAGAACAAGGGAGGGAGCCTCAAAAGGCTGGGAGAGCCTCAAAAGGCTGGCACTGAGATGCAAGTCCGACTCCAAGTGAGGGAGAAAGGGAGAGCACGTTGGGTAGGATCGTGTAGACCATGGCGTGGTCTAAAGGGACACTGTCAGGACTCTTGAGGCGCCCATCCCTCCTGAAAGGGCTCTGCCTTAGTTCCCCCCCTACGCTTAGGTCCTGGCAGGGTGCAGCTTGGGAGAGGCTTGGGATGTGGGGATATAGCAGCCGGGCCCTTGGTCATTACACTGTGAGGTGCCTTCTCATGGGGGCCGCAGCCGTCCACCAAGAGATGATGAGGCTGAGCCAGGGTAGCAGTTGTGGGTGAAGAGACATGGTCAGGCCATGGATTTAATTTATTTATTTTATTTTATTTTTATTTTTATTTTACTGTATTTATTATTATTTCATTGATTTCATTCCATTTATTTTATTTATTGGCCACCCCACAGCATATGGAGTTCGGGGCCAGGAATCAGATTCGAGCCTCGGTGGTGACCTAAGCTGCAGCTGTGGCAACGCCAGATCCTGAACCCCCTGTGCAGGGCTAGGGATCGAACCTGCATCCCAGGGCTCCCAAGACACCACCCATCCCATTGCACCACAGCAGGGACTCTTGTGAATGTATTTTAAATATCAGACTCACAGGATTCGCTGCTAACTGACATGAAGCAAAGAGAAAGGGAAGAGTCAGGAATGACTCCAAGGTTTTTTTTGCCTGAGCTACTCAAAGGATGTAGAGGCTGTGAACTAAGCTCGGGAAGACTGGGGGAGCAGAGGTGTCTGCAGGGAGAGAAAGCGGGGGTCTATTCTGTGCACTGACTAGCAAGGGGGCAGCGAGTCAGAGACTAAGTACATGGCTTTCCCTTTCTCTCTTGCTCTCTCCTCCCTACTCCAGTCGTTCAATCAAAAGTGTCTAATTTGTTCTCTCTCTATACTGAGCAACAAGTCAGGCTCTGTGACTTTCAGAGCTCACAGCCTACTCAGGATCAGGAGATCAATAATTAAGCAAAGAAAATACAGGGTGTTAGGTGCTGCCATGACATGAGAGATCTGGGGACCCCAAAGAAAGCCCCTGCCAGTCTGGGGGACGTGGGAAGACTCGCCATGAAAGGCGATGTTACCTTGAGATCTGAAGGACAAGTAAGTAGGTAGAGACTCAGGGGAAGGGCATTCCAGAAGGAAGAGAGTATGCGATGTCTCTGAGGCAAGAGAGGCTGTGGCAGGGATGGAATATCCAAGTGGATCTTATTCCTGGATTGAGAGTGGGAGGTATGGAGAGGTGAGTGGTGGGGCTGGAGGGGTCTTCAAGATTGTGAATGAGCTCATAAGCCATGGGCTTCATTCCAAGGACACTAGGGAATCCGAGTAGGGAGGAGAGTGGGCAGGTGTACTTAGGAAGACACCTCTAGCTGCTCCCTGGAGGATTTGAGACCAGGACGGGGAGACCAGGGTGTGGACGAATGAGGGATCCTGATGGCTAGGGGTTAGGATGGGGAGACGTGAACAGATTCAAAGGATATTTAAGGGCAAGGGCAAGATTTTCCTTCTCTTGTGGGCTGTTGCAACTAGAAACTTTGCCTCCTTCCCTCCAGTAGTTCACAAGGACTTAAGACTCAAACTCTTGGTTTTGCATGAGAAATCCACCAGCCATATCCTTTGTTTCCTTCACGGATACGGGAGGAGAGCCAAGGACCACTGGTCTCCTTCTGGCTTTACAAAGAACAGCTACGAGCATCCCTGCCTTTGAGAATACATAGGTGTAAGTGTCAGTATTCTCACAGGGCTGGTAGTTATTAAGTAAGAGATTCCATCAGAATTGTGAGCTTTTTGGAAGTTAGGGGCTACCTTCACAGGACACACCAACAATTTCTAAAGCCTGGATGTCTTATAAGCCTCCTTTGTTAGAATTCAGTTTTGCAAGAGCAGAGGTTTCTGGCTTTTTTTTTTTTTTGCGGGTGGGGGGCTTGTTTTAAATTTTTTTTTGGCCTCAGCTGTGGCATTCAGAATTTCCCCAGCCGGGGCTCAAATCCCCACCACAGCAGTGACCTGAGCCATAGCAGTGATAACACCAGATCCTTAACCTACTGAGCCACCAGGGAACTCTGTTTTTATTTTAATTTTGTTTTATTTCAAAATTTTCCTCATCTGTGTTATGGATTATAATCCGTTTGCTGGGCTGCCAAGGAGGAAAGGGAGCATTTTTTTCTTGTTCTCACTGAGATTCCTTTGAACAGCAGGTGGAAGAGCCTTTGTTTTCCAGGCTACAACCTGGAATGCCCTTAGTTAGAATTGTAAAAGAAAAAAAAAAGGGGGGGGGGGGAGAACTTCCAATGCGGGATTGAATGGAGTGGAACAGGTATCTCGCCAGTGGAGGATGGGTGCGTGTGTTTGTCTCTGCACACAGATGGCCCTGATCGAGCGGACATCACCAGGGGCCCGGCATCCGAGGCGGTCAGCACCATCAAGGCAGAGTTCAACTCCAGCCTGACCCTGCAGTGTCGGGCTGAATCCCAGCCAGATGCTGAGTTTCACTGGACCCTTGAACACTCCACCAGTGTGTGGACGGGGGAGCAGCTGATCATCGAGGCCCTGACCTGGGAACACCAGGGGACCTACAACTGCGTGGCTTTTAACTCTCTGACCCACCTGGCCAGCTCCGCCTCCGTCCGGGTCAGGGTGATGGGTGAGTCCTTCAGGGCCCCTTCTCCTTGGGTCACCTGGACTTTTCCTGATGCTGGTCTTCCTTCCCCTGGGTTCGGGTGGCAGGGGGTGACTGCGAGTGTCCTGCAGAGGCAGGTTCCTAATCAGAAGCTGTGGGATCTCAACTCATAACACTCAGGTTCTAGAGACGCTCCTTCCTACCTGGGTGCCCTGGCCGCCTCTGCAGGGTTCTCTGAGCCTCAGTTTTCCCACCTACAGATGGGATTTGCGATGCTTACATTTCAGAGTTGTTTAGAAGCACAGTGAGTCAAGGAGATAGTCAAGGAGAGAAGGAATAAGCTGACTGGGGGAGCCAAAACTTGTATTAATAACAACCTGGTTGTGATGGCAGGAAGGCCCCTGTATTTCTCTCTTTTCTTTTCCTGAACCTGTGGCACGCAGAAGCTCCCCAGGCCAGGGATTGAACCCGCACCACAGTGTAATCAGAGCCATAGCGGTGGCAACATCCGATCTGTGACCTGATGAGCCACCAAGGAACTCTCCAAACCTCTGTATGTCTGTCTTGAGTTCTTGAGAAGGCAACACAGTATCACTGTTAGCCAGTCGCTGTTCACAACCTGGCTCCAATGCTGTGTGACCTTGGGCATGCTACTTAACTTCTCTGGGCCTCTGATTCCTTGCCAGTAAAACAGACATCAAACTTGTGCTTATGTCATAGGGTTGTGGAAGATTAATTCACATTGGTAAAGTTCTTAGGGCAGTGCCTGGCATATTGTGTGTGTTAAATAAAATGATTCTTTACTGAGCCTGTGTCACACCCTGAAGCCAGCCTTTCCATAGATACCATCAGCAAAGATTTCTTAGGTCCTCTTGGCCAGCCAGCTATGAGGCAGGCCTGTTGGTCTCTCCACCGTTCAGGAGACACTGAGATCTAGAGACTAAAGCCCCATTCCTGGGGTTTAAAACCAGGCTGGCCATCTCAAGAGCAGTGTTCCCAGTTGTCCAAAGAGTGGAGGGCCCCATACAGGTTCCCACACTATCTCATTTCTTCGTCAGAACAACCTCTGGTCTTGTTGAGACCACAGGATGGATGGAGAAGCAGAGAGTCAGGAAGTGGTGAGTTTAGTTGATGGTCACAGGGATCTTGTAGGTTTTGAATTGGATCAGGTACGAAGGGCTCTGGGAGCTTAGAGCTTGGTACATGGCAGCGTCTATCGCCATCATCATCGTTATTGCCTTTTATAAAGCACCTACTAAGTATCAGGCACTGTGTTGGTACTTTCACAGGGGATCTCATTTAATCTTTCATAAAGCCTGTAAGGTTACAGATGACGAGGCTTGTTCGGCCTTTAAAGAAATGGGTACTCAGAGAATAAAGTCAGGAATTCCTATGGCATCCAGGAAACCCCCTCCAAAGTGGGACCCTTTCCTCATAACCTTGACCCTCGGGTGGCTGCCTTCCTAATTCCTGTGGCTGTACTTCACCCCACTGAGAAAGGTTCTAGGCGGAAGTGGGATGGGTAAACAGTAGGCCACTGTTCATGGTAACCACTGCCGTGTATTAATCAATCACCTACTGGAGGCCAGGCATTCATGATCTCATTTCATTGTTGTGACAGCTCCATGCAGTAGGTACCATTTCCCCCACTTTACGGGTGCAGGAAAGAGACTCAGAAAGAGAAGTCACTTTTGTCAATGTTCACAGGGCCCCAGAGAGTCAAAGGTGACTCACTTAGGGGAAAGCCAGGTTTCTGGTTGCCGAAGTCCTTTCCTTTGGCCATACTTGGCCACATCTGATCCGTCATCCTAATCAGCAACGTCATCACACTAACACCAATCACTGCCCATGGGTCTAAATACTTTACCTACATTGAACATATTAAACATCACATATAGGGAACATGAATATATAAACACACACACACACATATATATATATATATATATTTAATCTTTCCAGCAACCATATGAAGTAGGCCTCATATTATCCCTATTTTTAGGAGTTCCCGTCATGGTGCAGCAGAAACCAATCTGACTAGGAACCATGACGTTGCGGGTTTGATCCCTGGCCTTGCTCATTGGGTTAAGGATCTGGCATTGCCATGACCTGTGGTGCAGGTCGCAGACATGGCTCGGATCCTGTGTTGCTGTGACTGTGGTGTAGGCTCTGATTTGACCCCTAGCCTGGGAACTTCCATATGCCCCAGATGCGGCCCTAAAAAAAAAAAAAAGAAAAGAAAGAAAAAGAAAAAGAATTTGTTATTTCTATTTTTACAGAAGAGTCAACTGAAGCCCAGAGGGGTTAAGTAGCATGGTCAAGGTCACACAGCTGAGATGTGAACTTAGGCTGTTTGATTCCAGAAATGATGCTAGTACTACCACAAACTTCTGCCTCCCAATGGCTGGAAAACAAGCGCTCATCAGACGACAGTGGAGATAAAGCCACAAGCTTGGAAGTGGGGCTGGGGACAAGGATGAGGGTGTGTCAGGCCCAGGTCCTGATTCTTTCTCCTTCCCCAGGTCCCCAGTTGTCCCAGTCTATAGGGGCCATCACTGGCATTACCATCGGGAGTGTGGCTGTTGTTGCCCTGGCCACAGGGCTGGCCTGTTTCCTCTACATCAGATATGCCAAAGGGTAAAGCTGGGAATGGGTTAGGGGGTGTGCCCCACAGGGGACCTGCTTGCAGACCTGGTGCTGACCATGGTGCTGAACGGTATCCATGGCGCATGGGGAATTGAGAGGGTTTGGGACATCGCCCAAAATGGACATGGGATATGGGCAGAGCCTGTGGAGATGGGCAGGAACTAAAGGCATAGAAGAATGAGGTTTCTCTGGGTTTCAGGTCCTCAAGGAGAACAACAGAGGACCTCATCCTTGAGGCCAGGACACCCACCTCTGAAACGACTCATCCTGCAGAGCCTGGTCGCAGTAAGTAACTCCATAGCTGATGCCCAGAGCAGGGGAAGAGGCTGGTGCAGAGAGCCTAGGTCTCTGCTCCCAGCTTTGCCTCCAGGTCATTATAATGTCATGGGCAAGCCCTGTATACCCAGAACCTCTGTGTCCCCATCTGGAAAATGGATGCAATCAGGTCAAGAATTCTGAGGGATTTTGCCTATTCCAATAGCCATAACACAAATATAGCAATATGCTGCCATTCTGTTCTTCCTTACTCTCAGAAAACTTTGTTAGTTGATTGCTCTAGACAGAGAGAATCGATCACAACACACTTCCCTGCTAAATTCAAAACCAGTCACATAGTCCATCTCAACCCAGTGCCTCAGCCACCCTCTGCTGATGGATAGGAGTTGACCAAAGATGAAATGAAACACCTTTGCTGTGTCTGGCCTAAGATTCTCATATGATGGGTTCGTGAAATGGAAGTCCTCTAGAAACTGTCCAATACAGCTCAATTTCACAGAGAAGAAAACCAAGGCCAGGAAAGATATATGATAAACACCATCTACAGAGGACCCTAGCACAACTGGGGCTAGATATTAGACTTTGGTGCTCATCTGTATCATCCATCTGCCTTTATCTAATCCAGACCTTGATTTCCAGGACATTCCCTGGTCAAGATCACTGGAGATGTGATGGGGAGTCCTGGGAAGAAAGGAAGGAAGGCTTCTGCCACATCCTTCTTGGGGCTAGAAGTGACCTGGACAAATAGACCCTTCCCTCATACCTCTTCCTAACTCCAGCCCTGGGCTGGCATTCATTTTCTCTAGACTGGCCCATGCCCACGTATGCCAATGTACCCAACACTCAAGAACAGGTCCGAGTCAAAAAGGTGGGTAGAACCTCCAGAGGAACCCTCTCTGCTCCCCTGACTATCTGGCCCTTCCTCACTCCAGGAAGGCTGTTCTGGCCTCACTTCCTGGGGTGGGTGGCAGCTTGGGTGTCTCCGCATCTCCTCCCTGGCTTTTCTGGGGATCTCAAGACCTTCCAAGTCTTTTTCATCCCTTTCCTTGTCTTCTTGCTCTTCAGCATGACAATGCCTAACCTGGAACCCACCCCAGGAATCAGAGGGGATGTAACTGTCTCTGAGGCCCAAGCTATTTCCAAGCATTTCCAGGGGTGTCCTTCATCCCAAGCCCCATGATCTCTTCACTACTTTCTTTTCCCTCAGGTGCTGACACAGGACCCTCCAGGGGAGTTCCATGAGGTGGGTTGTCCCTGCTTGATTTTATGAAAGAAGCTGCAAGGGAACACAATCCGAGAATGTTCTATGTGACAAGTCTGAGAAACCATCTTGGCTAGATCTTTCATTGAGCCTTGCAGGGCCAGGAATGGGGAGAAGGTACCCCAAAGCCTCACATGGAGCTGGGTCATATTCTAGGACTCTGGCTCCTATACTGAGCTGCTTCTAACCCCAGGGCTTGGAAATGAGGTGGCACTGGCCTAGCAAGTGCTGGGGTGGAAGGGAAGTTTTGGAGTAGAGGTTGTGGCAGTAGCCAGGTGAAAAGGGAAGGCTTCTGAGTCCTGGGTCCTAAGCCTCCTTTTGTTTCTGATACATTTTAAGAACCTGGTTGAATCACTTTCTCTTTGGATCACTGGGGAGTACACGTCGACTTTCCAGATGCTCTAATTCTAAGGCAGTCTGTGCCTGTGGGTCCTAAAGGACCTCTTTGTTCACTTCCAGAAGGAATCATCTTCAGCGGTCCATGGGGGCTATTCTCGTGGCCCCAGGAAGCCACAGCCCAAACTGGCATCGGATCCATCGGTCCCAACTCTACCAAAGGGAAACACAGAGTCAAACTATGAGGTATCCTTATGCCACATGGAGTCTTTGGACAGATAGAGGGGCTGACACCAAGCTGCTTTCCTCCTTGCTGAGGAGACTGTAGGATAAACTATCCAGAGATTCCTTTCGAAAGTCTTTTCAATCTTTTCAATTCAGTCCATTTCCATCCTTTTCAATCTTTTCAATTCAGTCCATTTCCATCCTGTCACTTTTGCTGGTTCATTTCATCCTATTCTCTTTCAGTCCACTCCATTGTACAGCAGCCCACATTTCCATCACATCTCTTTTCACTCCACCCATTTCCCTTCTATCCATTTAACTTCATTTACTTCTCACTTCATTCCAACCATTTCCTCTCCATTCCATTTAGGGTTTTTTTTTTTCCCCCATTCCACTCCACTCCATTTCTTTCCATTTCATTAATTTCCATAAAATTCCCTTCATTTGGAGTTCCCACCATGGCGCAGTGGAAATGAATCCGACTAGGAACCATGAAGTTGTGGGTTCAATCCCTGGCCTTGCTCAGTGGATTGAAGATCTGGCATTGCCGTGAGCTGTGGTATAGCTCGAAGATGTGGCTCGGATCTGGCATTGCTGTGGCCGTGGTGTAGGACAGTAGCTACAGCTCTGATTAGACCCCTAGCCTGGGAACCTCCATATGCCATGGGTGTGGCCCTAAAAAGACAAAAAAAAAAAAAATTCCTTTCATTGAAGTTCCTGCCATGGTGCCGTGTTAAGAATCCCACTGCTGCAGCTCAGGTTACTGTGGAGGTGTGGGTTCGATCCCCAGCCTGGTGCAGGGGGTTAAAGGATCTGGCATTGCCACCGCTGTGGCGTAGATTGCAGCTGTGGCTCAGATTCAGGCCCTGGCTTGGGAACGTCCATATGCTGCGGGTGTGGTCATGAAAAATTCCTTTTATTTCCCTTCCATTCCTTTTATTCCTCTTGTTTCTTTCTATTCCATTCCTTGTCCTCTCTTCCCATCCACTCCACTTGCTGTCATTCCTTTGCATTCTATCCCACTGCACTCTGTTCTCATTGTGTTCTAGTCCATCTTTCTGCTTTCATCCCTTCCCTTTCTTTCCCACGTCCCCCTCTTACATTTTATTCATTTTTATTTGTTCATTTTAATCTCTCACATTCTGTTACTGTCTAGTACCATCCTGTCTACTCCATTTCAATCCCATCGCTGTATTTCATTTCTATTCTTTTCCTTCTTGTCCCTTTTCATTCCTGTTCTTACATCCATATATTTCACCTACTCCATTCATTCTATCGCCTACCCTTCCTTCCACTTCTGGAATAGTCAGTGTCACTATTTACATTCATTTCCATTTGATTGGCTTTCCTTCCACCACACTCCATTTCTTCTCATTCTATATCTTCCTTTTCCATTCTCTTCATTTTCTTTCCACGTCCTTCTCTCTTTTCTCTTCACTTCCTCTTCCTCACCCTTTCCCTTTCCATTCAATTCTGCTTCCTTCTTTTCTCTTCCCTCTCATTCCATCCTCTTCCCTTCTATTTCTTCTTCACGCCTCCTTAATCCAGCCCATGCAAGGGCATCATATTCCACTCTGCTCCATTACTTATCGGATGAACCATTCTCAAAAGATGTGAATGTCTATGTGTATCTCAGGGATTTTTAATAAGAAAGACAAACCCCTTGAAAGGAGTTCAGGTAAAATGGAGAGTAATTAAGAAAACACTGGGGAATCTCAGATAGTTCAATTACAGAAATTACTTGGGACCAGAATGTTATCAGGAAGTTTTTCTCTCTTATGTGGTTGCCCATTTTTGCTGATCAATGAATCTGTTCCATTCTCCTTAGTCCAGATGGAATTTCTACGAAAGTTTCCTGGTCACGGCTCCTTTACAACTTGTATAATTATGTATGACAGCATCTTCTACTGCTGTTTAAAGGTTTCTGGGTTCAAATTTTCCAGAGAGAAGCACGCTTTCTCAGGCTGTTGCATGCATTGTGCTGAATTTGTCAGCCTCCAGGGAGCTGTGAACTGGTACAAACATAGCCTCTTAGGTCCTTATCTTCATCAGGGTCTGGGGAAAGGAGTCACATTTATTCCCTGTTATCGGTAGAGCAAAAGCTCTTCCTGGAAATCTCACCCAGTACACTGCCTCTTATATCTCCTTGGGTTGCAATGCCATGAAATGGTATTTCTTTTCTTTTTTTTTTGTCTTTTTTTGCTATTTCTTGGCAAATGGAGGCATATGGAGGTTCCCAGGCTAGGGGTCGAATCGGAGCTGTAGCCACCGGCCTATGCCAGAGCCACAGCAACGAGGGATCCAAGCCGTGTCTGCAACCTACATCACAGTTCACGGCAACGCTGGATCATTAACCCACTGAGCAAGGGCAGGGACCGAACCCGCAACCTCATGGTTCCTAGTCAGATTCGTTAACCACTGCGCCACGACGGGAACTCCTAAATGGCATTTCTTATTGGAAGGAAGGCTGAGAAAATGAGGCATTATCCTTCCCAGTCTCTTCAATAGAAGCAGGCAAGGGAGCAAATCTGGAGAAGAGTGTCCGGTCAGCCACCTCAGTGTCTGCTACGTTCTCAAAGGATGAGGAGGAACAAACGATGCAAAGGGTCTGGAATAGAACATTCCGAGTTGAGGGGCATCCAGTGAAAAGGCCCTAAAGTGAAAGAATTTGTTATTGCTGTAAAACAAATTATCACAAACTTCACAGCCTAAAACAGCACACATTTACTATCTCAGCAACCTAAAACAGCACACATTTACTCCCTGGTCAGGAGTCGAGGGGCTGCTCAGCTGGGTCTTCTGCAGGACTACAATAAAGGTGTTGGCCAAGTCTCAGGTCTCATCTGGGGCTCAACTGGGGAAGGATCCACGTCCAAGCTGTTATGGTTATTGGCAGCATTCAATTCCTTGCAGGCTGTCATAATGAGGGCCTCAGTTTCTTATTGGCTGTTAGCCAGAGGCTGCCCTCAATTCTTTGCCATGTAGTCCTTGCCTAACACAGCTTATAACATTGCATCTTGCATCTTCAAAGCCAAGACAGAAGTCATGATCTTAGATCACAGAATCACATACGTGTAAGCGTGTGCATCCTGTCACCTTTACCATAGTCTAATGGTTAGAAGCCAATCACAGCTCTTGCCCTCAAGGAAGGATTACATAAGGGTATGAATACCAGAAGGCGAGGAGTATGGGGGTCCCTTTAGAGTGTCCTCCACAGTGGGGACGTAAATGGGCCATTCAAGGAATGGAGAAGTTCCAGCGTGACTGAAGTACCGCAAGAAACGAGGAAGATCTTTGGAATTTTCAAAGGTGGGAAAGGAGAATGCTAGAGTGTTTGGGCCCCTACAGCAATAGACTAGGAAGGTCCACCTAGAAATGCAACTCACCTCTTCTCTTTGTATAATAGGTGCTGGTGAATCCAGAGCACAACCTTTACTGCCACATCAACTCCTCCGTCTAACAGAAGCAGAGATCATCTCTCCAGAAATCCTGAAGAAATCACGCCCAATCATATTTTCAATGACTTGTATTGCATACATATTGTATTCCAGCCTATCTCTTTGTAGAGCTTGTGACATTCTGTTTCGATGTGTTTTCCAGGCCCTGGACCCTAGCTCCCATCAAATCTCAGGCTTTTGACTCCTTTTTCTTTAAACGCAATAGAGACAAGGCAAAAGTGACCTAGAATGAGACCGCCAAGATCTGACACCCAGGAGTTGGGGATGCCATAGTGTTTGCCCATCCTTGGCAAACACTGTTGATAGATACAGTATCCAAGGAGAAGTGTGAGTCTGATCAGATAGAGATGAGTATGGGGTGTACACAGGAGTCCGATAAGCCGTGTCTTTTCAAATCATGGTAGAGAAGTAAGAAAAAGGAGCTATCAAGAGTTGGCACGTGGGGTTAAGGATCTGGCATGTGGCAAGTTGCGGTGTAGGTCACAGATGCAGCTTGGAGTGGTGTGACTGTGGTGCAGGCCAGCAGCTACAGCTCCAATTTGTCCCCTAGGCCAGGAACTTCCATATGCTGCAGATGCTATATATATAGACAGAGAGGAAGAGTTGGCGAGAGAAAACATAGAGTGAACCATGGGAATCAGGCACCTGGGGAGGTGCGGGCATGAGATTCTTAGAACCCCGAAGGACTCATTGATGGAGATGAGAGAACAAGGTTTGCCAAAAGTAAAGAGGAGTCAAGGGTGACTCCCAGGCTCCTGGCCAGAACAATGGAATGATCGGCAGGCTACTTTCTGAAGCAACAGTGTGGGAGGAGCAAATGTGGGATATACAACCAAGAATTTGGTTTAGACACATCAAGGATCAATTGGAGAATCCAGTAGGCAGATGTTCCTGAAGGTCTGGACAGAGCAGGACTATAGAGACACATTTGGGAGTTGTCAGTGGGATTTGAAGTTAGGGGGCTCCATGAAATCGTGTGTCGGGGGTCACCAGAACCACCCTCAGGCGCAGTGATTTGCTGAAAGGATTCACAGGACCTGGAAGTTGTTATGCTCATTGTTATGGTTCATTATGGCAAAAGGACAGAGAGGAAAATGAGCAAAGGGAAAGGGTGTAAGCAGTGGCGTCTGAAAGAAAACATGAGGAAGCTGCCAGGTGTCCCTTCTCTGGAGTCACAGGGGGATTCCCGCAGTAGGTGACCACATACGGGAAGCATTGCCAACCAGGGAGGCTCACCCTGAATCTGCGTGTTCAGGGTCTTTATGCGGGTCCGTCGCTGAAGCTCCAGACCCCCAGGAGGCAAGCAGGTGTGTTCACTACAGATCACCGTGCTTGTATAACTATCTAGACAGAGGGGTACAGGTGTGCAAAAACACCTCTATCTGATAGAACATTGCAGAAGCTTAGTTCCTAGAAGCTGATCAAGTCCTTTAAGCTAGGCCTTTTGAGGGGAATATGCAGGGTTTGAGCAACTCAGGCCTGCTGAGTTAACCCTTTCCCCTACAGACCCCCAAGAGAGGAGATGAAGATAGAGAAGAGCAGGGACTAACAAAGTAAATGTTGGTCCCTCCAACATTTATAGTTTGAGGCAGAGGATCGTGCAAAGGAAAAGGACAGTCCTTTTTTTTTTCCTGCCAAGAACTGCTTCCCCCTGAATCTCCAAGGGACGGGTCACACTCTCCCTCTCTCTTTATCTTTAAAGCAAATGGATTCGTGACCTCCTGGCTCTCCAGTGGATGGCGAGCCCTCATCCAGCTCCCCAAAAACAGAGCCTCATTATGAAACTTGGTCTCAGTCAATCCCCCAACACCTGAGAGAGAAATCTCTGGATTAGAGGGCATCTTTCTAGGAGGAGTTTCTGTTCTTCAAGGTCCCTATAATATTCAGCTTAGGTCAGGGATTCTGGTGCTCCTGGAAGTCAACATGACCATCCAGTTCATTTTGAAAGAAAAAAAAATGACCTAACAAAAAACAAAGTCACCTTTACATTATATATTACCAATGCTTTAAAGTAAAAAAATAACAGCTTAAAGTAAAAAAATAAAAAAAGTCAAAACATGTAAACTGAAAAAAAGGAAGACGAGGAGTTCCCTGGTGGCTCAGAGGGTTAGGGACCTGATGTTGTCACTGCCGTGGTGTGGGTTGGATCCCTGGCCCAGGAACTTCCTCGTACCGTGGGTGAGGCCAAAAAAGATGAACTAATGCTCAAAGCACCCCATTGTGATTCTGTCCTATGTATACTGCATCTGTACATCGGTCTGCAAGATTTGACATCTTTCCAACACAACCAATTGTAACGTGGCATTTCTATGTCTTTTGTCTCTCTCAGTAGGGTTTTGGAGGTTTTTTCCTAATGTCTCTATCTATCTTACTAAATTTACTTGTAGAACTTGTTTGCTTCTATTATGAATAAATGTGTACCTTTCTCTGCCTCGTTTGCAAACTTAGTCCTGCTATGTAGAGGAAAGATACCGATGTGCAGGCAAGGGGCAAAATATTGTAAGAGTTAAGAGCATGGACTCCAGAGTCAGACTTCTTGGACTCAAATACCAGCTCCGCCCTTACAGTCTAACATAAGTTATTTCATATTACTTCTGTAAAAAGAATAGCTGCTTAGAAAGGGAGAGATGAGGCGTTCCCATTGTGGCTCAGCAGTAACGAACCCGACTAGTATCCACGAGGACGCAGGTTTGATCTCTGGCCTCGCCCAGTGGGTTAAGGATCCAGCATTGCCGTGAGCTGTGGTGTAGGTGGAAGACATGGCTTGGATCCTGTGTTGCCGTGACTGTGGGGCAGGCTGGCAGCTGCAGCTCTGATTGGACTCCTAGCCTGGGAACCTCCATGTGCTACAGGTGTGGCCTTAAAAACAAACAAACAAAACCCTATTTTCATATAGCATGGAAACTTTCAGCTTCCCCCTGGGTGGGGTGGGTATGGGAAGTTAATGTGATGTGAGATGTTAAAGTGTTTAATGTAGGGCCAGGAAACTTTATTCAAAACAAATACTTAATTGAGCAGCTATTATGTGCCAGGTACCTTAGGTGCTGGGGATAGGGCAGTGATCAAAACAGATATAAATCATTTCCTTTATGGAGCTGACAGTCCAGTGGAAAAGGCAGATAAACAATAGACTAAATAAATACCTAAAGTACATAGAATATCAGTGAAAAGTTCTTTCTTTCTGCTTGCTTTTTAGGGCTGATCCCACGGCATAATGAAGTTCCCAGGCTAGGGGTCGAATCGGAGCTACAGCTTCTGGCCTATGCCACAGCCACAGCAACATGGGATCCAAGCTACGTCTGTGACCCACACCACAGCTCACCGGATCCCTAACCCACTGGGCGAGAGTAGGGATCAAACCCGCATACCATGGTTCCTAGTCGGTTTCGTTAACCACTGAGCCACAAAGGGAACTCCAAGTTCTTTAGAGAAAAAAATAAAGATGGGAGGAAGCAAGGAGTACCTGGGAGTGAAGATTTCTTTTGTAAGTTTACAATGGTTGGGGGAAGGTGGGGGAAATACCTCTTGAGAAGATGACACTAGCCTAAAGATAGGGGAATCCTCAGAGGTAGAACCTGCCAGGTAGCGCAAACAGCACACACCAAAGTCCTGAGGTGAGAGCCTGCTTGAGTTGTTGGAGAAAATGTAAAGGCCATCGTGACTGGAACTGAGTCTGGAAAACGGTCAAGAGATGAAGACAAAGAGTAAGGCGAACGGATAGGAAACCTCCTTAAGCCCTTATAGGTAGCAAAGAGAAAATTCAATTTAAAAAACAAAAGGACTTCACTATCATTAAGTACAAAACCAGACTCTCGAAGGGCTTGATAGGAGCTCCCTGGGCTGTATAATGAGTTTGTAGCAACTATCTTTCCCGTGAGGACAAAAGGAGACCATGCACGCGGAGCGTCTGACCAGGCAGCAGGTGCCCAGGAAGGGTCCCCGTTGTTTCCATCCGGATCCTGTTTTCACTGCCATTCCGGGGCGTCAAGCAGAGCCCAGAGGCGGCCTTTTCCAAGCCAGCCACGCCTCATGCATCAGGGCCTTGGCTCGGCCTCCGATCTTGCTACTTCCACTCCGCGGGCAGCAAAACCTCAGACACTCAAACTCGCAGATCCCTGCTGCAACCCTAGAGCCCCCTTCTTGTGTAGCTGCGTCCCAGCGCAAGCCGCCTCTGGGGAACTGGAATCCCACCCAATCGCAGCCCGAGCCGCCGAGGCTTCTGGGAGTTGTAGTTCTGGCTCTCCGAGCGCAAGCGCACTTCCTGGTTCAGCCAGAAGCGTAGCCATTGTCTTGCGCGCGGACGCTTTCTGTTTCGGCGCACCTCGGCCCTTTGGAAGTTAACGCGAGAGGCCTTGCGGATGCCGACCACGGGAAGGGACAGAACTAGCTTAACCCTAGTCTGTCGTGTGCAGAGTCGGGGCAGAGAGTTGCTTAACCGAGCTTGTCCTGCTGCAGAGCTGTGCTGGGCACTGAAGCTGGGACGGGCCCTGTTTGGTCCTGGAGCTGGTGGACGCCCAGGTTGGTGAGGGGCGGGGCAGTGCCGGGCGTCCCATGAGCGCATGCGCAGGGTTTAGGCGGGACGCTGCGTTTGAGAGTGTGGGTGGGAGCCCTGGGAACCGTGTGGCAGTGCTTTAGCCTCTGGTGGCCGAAGTTGGTGATGATCCTAGGAAAGCTGAAGATCTCCTGGCTGTGTCCTGCACGCGTGCGCGGTTACGCCGTCAGGTGGTTTGTGTGGGAGAGCCTGAGAATCCCGCCTCCCCTTCATCGAAGGCTGGGCTTGCTTAGTGGAGGACCTGAGGATGACTGGGTTGATGAAGTGCTCAATTGCAGATGCTGGTTCTCGGAGGAGAGGGCATCTGCCATTATTTCCAATACTCCTGAGCAGGTGTGTTTGAGCAGGTAACAGGAGGTGGGAAGTGAGGTTCTGGACACTTGGCTCTGGGATTCTGGAGCAGACACCGCTCTTTTTCGACGCCTGGGGCACCCTGGGTAGTGGACAGACCAAATTGGAGTTGCAGTTTCTTGCCTTAGGAGAGGCACTGCTACTTCAGTGACTGCACCCCCTTCTCCCCTCCGTGGGAATGGCTGATGGACTACAGATTCTTAGCTTGGTGGAGGGACTAGAGCCTAGGTCAGATTTAGGCGGAGGGCACGTGCGCATGTTACAGGTGCCTGAATGGGAAGCAGGAACTTGGACTGGTGATCCTGGGACCCATGTAGGAGACTGCAGAGTCCTAGGACTTACAAGTTTTGCTCGGAGCCCAGGAATGACAGGGTTGCAACAACTCCCATCAAATCGACAGCTGTTGGGGGAGGAAGCCAGATGCTGCCCACATGATTATGAAGTAGGTGTTCCCAGGACCTTTGCTGGGCAGCTCAGCTTGCAGGCTTGAGGATGCGCCAGTTGATAGAGGGAGAGAATCTGGGCTGCAGATTTAGACCTGGAAGGGGCTGGACTCTCATGGCACCCAGGGACTCACATTTGGGTTGTAAGAAGCAAAAAGACCCAATTCCCATGGGAGCTGCCTTAATATGAGCTCAGGAACCCCCAGGCTGGTGAATGTGCAAGTCCTAGGCCTGATTCTGGAGTTCTCTTCTCAGGGTGCTATTTGGATGTTCTGAATTTCTGGCAGTAAGCAGGCAGTGGGGCCAGGGACTTGAGAACCCTCACAGAGGCTTGTGGGTGCTTGAGGTGTCCTCGGAAAGTTGAGGCATAGCGTGGGAGATGCAGCTTCTCATCTCAGGACCAGGGACTTGCACAATGCCCAGGGCTGGCAGAGGACCCCAGTCCTGGATGCAGATTCTGGGTGTGAGCCTGCTCTGAGCACACGAGTGTGCCAACAGGAGGAGGGAACCTCGATCAGTGGCCTCTGTGTGGTGGCTGCTGGAGTAGAGACCTGGGGGACCCCAGTTCAGAGCCCCGGGTTCTGAGCTTGGGAGGGCCAAGGCTACAGTTTGCACACGTGCTGGCTTTTGGGCAAAATGGGGGGCGGGGCAGTCCTGGAGCCCTGGCACTGCCTGTGGATATCCAGGTGGATGGAAGGAGCAGCTTCGGATTCTGGGCTGCCGAGGGTGCCTGGGTGTGCTCTGCGCATGAGCACAGGTGTTTGGGTGGGAAAAGAGGGGCTGGAGGTGGGCATTAGAGGGCGCTGGGGTCTTTGTGCACATGGCATCCTAATCACAGCCTGATGACAGCCAGGTTGGTGGAGAGACGTTATTTCCCTGAGCTTCAGGTGCCCAGGAAGATACTTGGGTAGGAATTTGGGCAGATGTGACTCAAGTACGGGCCTGCAGAGGTTGCTGAAGGAAGCGGTTTGGGTGCAGGTTCAAGGTACAGCTGCATTGTGAAATCACACTACATACTGTTTGAGTGAGAATCCTGGGGAGCTTAGGGGTGGGTAAGAGGGAGAGATGGGGCAGGGGTGGTGTGCATAGGGTGGGATTTGCCAGGGGCTGTTCTAGTCTCAGACCCAGGAACATCTAGTTGGTAGAAAGACAATTGAGGTTCACGTTCTGGGCCTAGGAGGGGCTGGCATGTGCTGCTGTTTGTTGGGTGGCTCCCAGTTTCAGACTCAGGCCCGAGGACCTCCAGGTTGGTGGGGGGGCCAGGTCAAAAGAACAAATTCAGGGCCTAGGAGGGTTTAGGGGTGGGACTCTGGGCTGCCACTCTTCTAGTAGAAGTGCCGCCGACCCCAGAATGGTGAGGGACTGGGTCCTGGGTACAGTTGAGCCCCGTGCATATGCTTGGCTCTTTGAACAGGGAGCAATAGGTGGTCCACCCAAAACAGGTGCTGAAGGGTCAGGCTTGTCCGTGGAAGCATAGGATCCTGGGAGGGGGGGCAGGCTGTGTCGTGAGCTTCATGCAGTTAGTCATAGAGTTCGACTCTGGGCCATCAATCCCAGAGCCCTGCTGTTCCCCCTAGGAAGGGGTGCTGGTTTGGGGCTGCAGATTCAAGTTTGAGGATTAGAGTGCACACTAGGGGGCCCTCAATGTGATGGGTGTTTGTTTGGGGGGGGGGGTCCTAGGAGCCAGTGGGATAGAGAGGGACTGACTTGTGCTGCAGATTTTGGTGGTAGGAGGTCACATTTGGGCATGAGGTAGGCTCCTGGGTAGTGGTCCAGAGGCCCCAGGTAGTGAAGGAACCGCAGAGTCTCAGCCGAGGAGAGGAGCTGAGGGTGCATGCACAGCCCTTCCAGCAGGAATCTATCTGGGCAGGAGCCTCTAGAAGCACAGTTGCCATGGGGATTGCATCCTGGAAGCAGAGACTAACCCAGGGAGGGGGAGCCACAGTGGGCCTGCAGGAGGATGCTGTGCTCAGGGCTTCTCCCCTTGCAGCTCAGGACGTCAGGCTCCTGCCGGTGCCTGGAGGAGAGCATGGAAGAGCAGGATGAGAAGCCCCCAGGGCCCCTGAAGGCCTGTGCACAGGTGAGTGGAGCTTCCCTCCCCGCAGGGGACCCAGAGCTTGCTCCCAGCCACACCCACAGCCTGACCTGCTGGGCTTGGGAGGCTGTCCAGCTCTCTGGCTGTGTTTTGAGAGTTTCTGGGACCTCCTGACAAGCAGGCTTCTGGCACTTCTACACTTTACAGTGCATGAGTCTCCCTGCATTTTCTCACCCTTTAACTCAGATAACTCTTTCTGGGAGGAATTTTGTGTTCTGTTTCAAAAGTCCTGGGAGTATCAATTCCCCCGTGGCCAGCAGCTCACAGCTTTGCTTGAGAAGGAGCAATTGGAAAGAGTGTTTGAAAGTGTGCTCTGCAAGAGAAGAGCGAAATGAGTTAGGGCGAGGTCAGGATGAAATTCTCTGTAGCCGTTGATAGGGTAAAGCGTGTTTACCTACAGAAAAGGATGTTTGTGAGCTGTGTGAAGTAGATAAGTGATGAGAAAGGGATGGAGTTTGTGCGAGCATAGAAAACATGTTATAAGTAGATCAGTTAACAAAGAACATCTGTAAGTTATAGTCCAAGTGATTTTTTTTTCTTTTTATGGCTGCACTTGCGGCACATGGAAATTCCCAGGTTAGGGGTTGAATCGGAGCTCCAGCTGCAGCATATGCCACAGCCACAGCCACAGCAACACCGGATCTGAGCTGCATCTGTGACCTGCACCGCAGCTTAACCTGCTGAGTGAGGCCAGGGATCGAACCCGCATTCTCACAAAGACAACACCAGGTCCTTAACTCACTGAGCCACAATGGGAACTCCAGTCCAAGTGATTTTATGGTTTCATTTATTTACATATACTTTTGTACAGCGCATTTGAAGGTTAAGAAATTAACGATTTAGGAGTTCCTGTTGTGTCTCAGCAGAAACGAATCCAACTAGTAACCATTAGGTTGCGGGTTCAATCCCTGGCCTTGCTCAGTGGATTAAGGACCCGGCATTGCTGTGAGCTGTGGTGTAGCTTGCAGACATGGCTTGGATCCCAAATTGATGTGGCTGTGGCATAGGCCGGTGGCTACAGCTCCAATTTGACCCCTAGCCTGGGAACCTCCATAGGCCTTGGGTGGGACCCTAAAAAGCAAAAAAGAAAGAAAGGAAGGAAGGACAGAAAGAAAGAATTTAAAGCATTTCCCTACAGCAAATATTCTTTGAGAACGTTTTGCTTTTAAATTAGGGAGTTCCCGTCGTGGCTCAGTGGTTAACAAATCCGACTAGGAACCATGAGGTTGCGGGTTCGATCCCTGGCCTTGCTCAGTGGGTTAAGGATCCGGTGTTGCCGTGAGTTGTGGTGTAGGTCGCAGATGCAGCTCGGATCTGGCATTGCTGTGGCTGTGGTGTAGGCCAGTGTCTACAGCTCCGATTGGACCCCTAGCCTAGGAACCTCCATATGCCACGGGAGTGGCCCTAGAAAAGGCAAAAAGACAAAGAAACAAACAAAAAAAACCCACGTTAAATTAGGAGTTCCCTCATGGCCTAGTAGTTAAGGATTCAGCATTGTCACTTCTGTGGCGTGGATTCAATCCCTGGCCTGGGAGCTTGCACATGCCACAAATGTGGCCAAAAAAAAAAAAAAAGTAAGATGAAAATTTCACCTTTTCCCTCCTGTACAATTCAATCCTGAAGCTATTAGGTGGGGGCAGAGCTAGGTAGGCAGTTGAGGGAGGGCTACCTGATGTGTCATAGCCTGATCAAGGTGACAGGGGTATCCATGTGTGGTGGTGTCAGTGACCAAGAAGGGTGAGGAAAATGGCATCAGGAATCAGAGCCCAAGGTGGGTGAGGTAAGTGTCCATATGAGGAAGGAGGTTCCCGTTTGGGGTGACAAGGCCAGAGCAGGTGAGAAGGGCATCCAGAGAGAGAATGCTGGTGTGGGCACCCCAAGTGCAGTGAGGGTGTCCAGGCAAGGGCTGGTCTAGCGTGGGGTGGCAGAGCCAGAGCAGGGTCAGGCGTGCAGCCAAGTTGGGGGCGGAGCTGCATCGTGGTGTGGTGTGTCCCCAGCGTGAGCAGGCCGAGGGCATCTCCATATGGCGGTGGCTCCATGTGAAGGTGGCTGGGCGTGGAGGAGCAGAGCTCACACAGGATGCTGAGGGCATCTCATGGACTCATGCTGGACCTGCAGAGCTGAAGCCAAGGCAAGGTGACAAGGGTCCCTTGGCAGAGGACAGCCCCATGTGGGGTGGCAGAGCCCAGGTGGGCTGAAGCATGTCTGTGTGGGAGAGGGGGTGGTGGTGGAAATGGGAGATGAGTTACTTATGGGGCGGGAGTGGGGGTCGATCAGATAAATGCTTTTTAAAAATTAGTTATTTTCTTCTTACGGCCACCCCTGCAGCATATGGAAGTTCCCAGGCGAGGGATCGAAACGGAGAAGCGGCTGCTAGTCTGTGCAAAGCCACACCACTGAGCAAGCCTAGGGATGGAACCTGCATCTTCACGGACACTATGTCAGGTTCTTAACCTGCTGAGCCACCATGGGAACTCAGATAAATCAATACAGTAAGGGTCGTGGGAGGCAGGGTTCTCGCCGTCAGCCGTGGAAAGAGAGGATGTTGGAGGGAACTTGGAGGTGATACATGGGATTGGAGGTATTGGCGTGGCTCCTGGGTTTCATTCTACATAGATGTAGAAACATGTTGAGCGTGTGTGCGCGCACGCTCATGCATGTGAGCACACGTGTATGGAGGTGAACACATATTACCTGTCTCTGCCCACAGTGGGGGCCTCGGAGCAGAGACATTCTGATACCAGTGCGCACCCTTAGTGCCCAGATTCTCAGCTTCTAAATTTGCCACAGACTTTATGAGTTTCCTGTTAGTTTCCTGTTAATGGGCTTTTAGGGTTCAGCTCTTTGTTCTCCGAGTTAGCACTGCTGTGTTGCACGTGATTCCTCGTGCACATGTGCAAGAGTTTCCAAGAGTTATGCAAATGTAAATTTACATTCCTATCTTTATCAAAAATATAGGGAAAACATGTTTTGAAGTGACCATTAATACTGTACTTTAGTGACTTGGAGTATTTTCGGGGCATGGTTGCCGTTTTATTCTATGTTATACGGCGGACCTAGCAATCTCCTCATTACGATTTGACTTCCCTCACATATTTCTTGGTGGCCTAACCAGTGTAAGGCCCTGTGTGAGGCACCGGGGAGAAAGATGGCTTCGTTCTCACAGACAGAAATGCGCTTCCTGTATATTCCGAGGCTATATAGGTAGGAAAAGCTGAAACACCTTCCTTCTTGTATCAGTTAGCTGTAGTTGCATCTCCCAGACTTATCAGCTGAAAGCAGCCAGTGTTTATTATCTCCCACAGTTTCTCAGGGTCGGAATCTGGGAGCGGCTTCTCTGGATGTTTCTGGCATTCGGGGTTATCCACAGATTGCTGTAGGTTGTTGGGTGGGGCTGTTGCCTTCAGAAGGCCGGACTGGGTAAGAGGATCCACTTACACGCTTGCTTATGTGGCTGTTGGCTAGAGGCCTCAGTTCCGCACCACAGAGACCTCTTCCCAGGGCTGCTCACAGCACAGCAGCTGGTGTCACCCAGGGCAAATGGTCTGAGAGAAGGAGAGAGAGAAGGGGAGGGCGAGCTTGCACAGTCAGTTGCACACAGCCAAGATGTGTCTTCTGTCGTCTGTTCTCAGAACGCACCATCACTTCCTCTGTATTCTTTTTTGTTTGTTTGTTTGGATGGCTGTACCTGAGGCATATGGAAGCTCCTGGGGCCAAGGATTGAATCCAAGCCACAACGTCGGCAACACCAAACCCTTTAACCCACTCTTCCAGGCCAGGGATTGAACCTGTGCCTCTGTAGCAACCCAGGCCGCTGCAGTTGGATTCTTAACCCACTGTGCCACAGCGGGAACTCTGACTTTCTCTGTATTCTCTTGGTCACACAGACCCACCCGGGTATCCTTTGGGCCAGGACTACATAAGGGTGTGAACACCAGGACGTGAGGGTTGCTGGGGGCCATCTAGGAGGTTGGTTCCACACTTCTCAACTCTGAATGTGCTCTAGTTAAATTCATTCCTTATCAGAAGATGTACTTTGGGCCTGGAGATATTAAGTAGAGCGCTGGCAAGGAGAGACATCCGGGGGCCCAGGCTTTGGCTTTGAATGAGGGACACTCACAAAGAGACCACATGGGGAGTTCCCTGGTGGTTCAGCGGGTTAAGGATCTGGCATTGTCCCTGCAGCAGTTCGGTCACTGCCGTGGCGTGTGTTCGATTCCTGGCCTGGCAGTTTCCACGCATTCCATGTTAGGACATGACCCGAGAGATCTCAGTGTGGCTTACACATCAGGAAGTAACTCAGCCACGGAAGGTGACTGAGCCTTGCCTGCCTTTGGGGGCTGAGGTCAAAAATCCTGCCAAGGTGGTGACAGACCCTCACCTGTCCCTTGTCAGTCGCAGCACCAGAGCGGGACAGGTTGTTGGTGAGTTGGTGACCCCATGGTGGAGGGTCTGTTCTATACATTTGAGGAAAGTGGAGAATTTTTCATAGATGATGCTAGGGGATGGGAGAGGGAATTTTCTTGTGCATGAGAACTAGTGAGACCCTTGGGTCTGGAGGCTCTCTGAGGAAATCAGGCAGGGGAACTGTCCGCTGTCTAGTTTGAGCAGGGGGTGTTCTTAGCCCCTCTCAGATTTGTAGTTAAGAAGCCCTGTCCCTCCACACCGGCGTTTGTGTTGCATCCCTTGAGCTGAAATGGGGACTCTGCCCGGTGTCTCTTGCAGCAATAAGAGAAGCGAACACACCAAAGAGAGGAATTCTCCTGGTGCGACGCCTGTAAGAGTTTCTGTCCTGAACCCCTCTCAGAAGGAGGCGTTTCCAGTGGGACAACCCAAATGCAAAGCTTCAAGAACCGAGTTCAATCATAGTTGTGTGCTTTGACCAGAAGCTTGGTTTTACTGCCCTAAGAATCCCCCCGCCTCCGTTAGGAAGGGCGTGTTTGGTCAACTCTGATTTTTAGTCAACAGGACAGCAAGTAGCACATAGTCCTAGGGCCGACTTGAGCACAGGCTCCCTGCGAAGGGGACAGGTCCCACCATGTGGGCTCTGCTTGTCGCTCTTCCTCTGCCCTGGTTCACACGTGCTTCCATCCACGTCACCAAGAGAACAGTTAGGCTCTGCCTGTCACTCTCCTCCGTGTGGAAGGCAACAGACTCCTGTTCCAGTTCTGTAAAGAACACGGAGAAGAAAGCGGGTGTCCCTTCATGACATGGAGAGGATTGGTTTTTCACTGCTCTACAAGGACGTTATGTGAGTGAAATAAGCCAGACTCCGTGCACGAGCTCCCTTACAGGTGGAACCTAAAAAAAGTCAAACCCATAAAAGCAGAAGGGAGAGTGCCAGCTCCAGGGCCCGGGGCTGGGGAAGGGGGCGATGTCGGTCAGAGGTGCGCAGGTGCAGTTTCGTGGGGTGAATGAGTTCTGGGGATCTAAGGGACAGCCTGGTGACCAAAGTTAACAGTGTTGTGTCCTTGAAGTTGGCTCACAGAGTGATTGTAATTGTTGTCATCAAACAAAAAAGTTGTAACTCTGCGAGGCGCTAGGTGTATTCATGAGCTTGTCGTGGTGCTCATTGCACAGCGTGTACGTGTATCGGATCATCACGTTGTACACCTTAGATTTATGCAGTTGTAATCGGTCAGGTGTACCTCAGTAAAGCTGCAAAATACATCGTTGGAGTGCCGGTTGTGGCTTAGCAGTAATGAACCGGACTGGTGTCCATGACGATGCAGGGTTGATCCCTGGCCTCACTCAGGGAGGATCCGGTGTTGCCATGAGCTGTGTTGTAGGTTGAGGATGCAGCTCTGATTGCGCATTGCTGTGGCTGTGGCATAGACCGGCAGCTCCGATTCAGACCCTAGCCTGGGAACCTCCATGTGCCATGGGTATGGCCCTAAAAGAGACAAAAAAATAAATAAATAAATAAATAAAATTGTTAATAGTAAAAAAAATAAAACTACTCTAGAGCATATAAAAGTGGGGGTAGAGGCTTATAATTCCATTCATATATCCAAAGCCCCCACACATCTCTAGTCTTGTCGAATTCAGACAGCTCCCATTGGGCTCCTGGGCAAGACTGAGAATACAAAACTGAAAAATCTCTAGTTCTTAATAGACTGGGACTCATGACCCACAGGAGACCTGTATAGTGATAGAAGTAATTAGAGGAGAATTAGTTTACTGGTCCGGTCAGGGTCTGATAAAGATAGCCAGGAAATCCTAAGGAAAGAAAAGACGGTGCTGTCTGGGAATGCTTCATGGAAAAGGTGGCGTTTGATCTGGAGCTTAAATGGTTAGACTTGGAGCAGTGGGGCTGGGAAAAGGGGAGGAGTTCTGATCAGGTAGTCAGTGTTGGGACCATCTCTGGTGAACTCCCTGGACTTCAGTGAGTTTGTTTATTTATTTATCTATCTATTTATTTATTTATTTATTTTGTCTTTTTGCCTTTTCTAGGGCCACTCCTGAGGCATATGGAAGTTCCCAGGCTAAGGGTCGAATCAGAGCTGCAGCCACCAGCCTACACCAGAACCACAGCAACACGGGATCTGAGCCACGTCTGCGAACTACACCACAGCTCACGGCAGTGCCGGATCCTTAACCCACCGAGCTGGGACCATCTCTGGTGAACTCCCTGGACTTCAGTGAGTTTATTAAACTTTATTTCCAGTGATTTCTGTGTTGGTGAAATTGACATGTCACTAGGTAGATGAGATTATTTGCAGGAAACTGCAGGAGGTAAGATGTCAGTGCAGGAGATATTCCTAAAATGGTCAGCAATCCGAAGTGGATAGAGAGAGTGGGTGGGTGTAGGGGTGTGCGTGTGCGTGTGCGTGTGCGTGTGTGTGTGTGTGTGTGTGTGTGTGTGTGTGTGTGTGTGCATGTTTGCATACTTTTATGACAACATGGATTTTGAGCATTTAGTTTGAGAGAATAAGTTGGGGGTAGGTTCTGGAGGCTGATGCTCTGATTTTTCTGAGAAGAAAGGGCACCCAGTGGAGGTTTCTCATAATTATAGGAGGGACTTGAGCTCGGCAATGATTTGATGCCTTTGGGGACCATAGGACAAATGTAAAGGCTCAGGTACTATATTCTGTGTGGTTGTTTTACTGTCAGCATGTTTATGAAGTGCCTATTCTGCGTTAGCACAATTAGTCTGTATCCTTGGGATTAGCAGACTCAACCAACCATGAATCAAAAATATATTTTTAATTACAAAGTTCCAAAAATCAAAACTTGGATTTGCTGCTTGCCTGGCAACTCTTTATTTCACTTAAAAAAATTTTTTTATTATAGTTGATTTACAGTATTCTGTCAGTTTCTGCTATACAGCAAAGTGACCCAGTCATACCTCTCTCTCTCCCTCTCCCTCTCCCTCTCTCTCTCTCTCTCTCTCTCTCTCTCTATATATATATATATATACACATTCTTTTTCTCACATTATCCTCCATCATGTTCCAACACAAGTAACTAGATATAGTTCCTTGTGCTATATACAGCAAGATCTCATTGCTTATCCACTCCAAATGCAAGTTTGCATCTACCCCAAACTCCCAGTCCACCACACTCCCTCTCCCTTCCTCTTGGCAACCACAAGTCTGTTCTCCATGTCCATGAGTTTGTTGTGTTTTTTTTTCTGTAGATAGGTTCATTTGTGCCATATATTGGATTCCACATATGAATGATATCATATGGTATTTGTGTTTCTCTTTCTGACTTAATTCACTTAGTATGAGAGTTTCTAGTTCCATCCATGTGGTTGCAAATGGTGTTATTTTGTGCTTTTTATGGCTGAGTAGTATTCCATTGTGTATATATACCGCATCTTCTTAGCACATTCATCTGTCAATAGGCATTTAGGTTGTCACATCTTGGCTATTGTGAATAGTGCTGCTATGAACATAGGGGTGCATGTATCTTTTTCAATTAAAGTTTTGTCCAGATATAAGCCCAGGAGTGGGATTGCTGGATCCTTAGTTTTCTGAGGTACCTCCATACTGTTTTCCATAGTGGTTGTACTAATTTACATTCCCACCAAAAGTGAAGGAGGGACCCTTTTCTCTACATCATCTTCTCCAGCATTTGTTATTTGTTGACTTGTTAATGATGGCCTTTCTGACTGGTGTGAGGTATTACCTCATTGTAGTTTTTTTTTTTTTTTTTTTGTCTTTTTCTCGGGCCGCACCTGAGGCATATGGAGGTTCCCAGGCTAGGAGTCTAATATGAGCTTTTGCTGCCAGCCTATGCCATAGCCACAGTGATGCCAGATCAGAGCCGTGTCTGCAACCTACACTACAGCTCACTGCAATGCCAGATCCTTAACCCACTGAGCGAGGCCAGGGATGGAACCCGAAACCTCATGGTTCCTAGTTGTTCCCACTGCACCAAGACAGGAACTCCTCATTGTAGTTTTGATTTGCATTTCTCTACGTCACGTTTACATGGTACTTAGAAGTATTTACATAGCACTGACATGAAATTAGGTATTATAAGTAATCTAAAAATGATTCAAAATAGACAGGAGGCTTAGGTAGAGGTTCAATGCAAATAGTTCAGCGTTTTATATAAGGGACTTTAGCATCCATGGATTTTGGTATCTGCGAGGGTCCTGGAACCAATCCCTCATAGCCTTGGAGTGATGACTATGCTGGTTTTAAGCCCAATGAAGCCATGAATCGATGAAGCTATGGTAAATAGGAGAGAGGAGAGCCCAGCTCTTATGGTATCCACTCTAGAGGAGTTGGGTTTTTAGAAAACCAGAGTTCCTGTTGTGGCTCAGTGGTAACAAGCTGACTAGTATCCATGAAAGTCCCCTGGCCGCACTCAGTGGGCCAGGGATCCGGTATTGCTGTGAGCTGTGGTATAGGTTGCAGATGTGGCTTGGATCTGGTGTTGCTGTGGCTGTGGTGTAGGCCTGGCGGCTACAGCTCCAATTCAGCCCCTAGCCTGGCAACTTCCATATGCTGTGGGTGTGGCCCTGAAAAGACAAAAACAAAACAAAACATAACAAGGTATAAAGATACATGTGATGAGAACAAATGAAAAAACGAAAGCAGGGTAAAGTGGTAGAATTGACTCCTGGGGTGAGTTCAGGGAAGGACAATTGATGGAGTTGACTGTGAGCAGAACTGATCTCCCTTTTGTTTTTCATGTGGAAACCAAAGGGGTTGAGAACCATTTTTGTTTATTTTTTGTCTTTTTTTAGCACTGCACCCTTGGAAGTTCCCAGGCTAGGGGTCGAATCAGAGCTTCAGTTGCCGACCTACATCACAGTCACAGCAACGCCAGATTGGAGCAGAGTCTTCCCTACACCACAACTCAGCTGTGTCTGCAATCAGCACCAGAGCTCATGGCAATGCCAGACCCTTAACCCACTGAGCAAGGCCAGGGATCAAACCTGCGTCCTCATAGATGCTAGTCAGATTCATTAACCACTGAGCCATGACAGGAACTACAAAAAAATTACCATTAAAAAAAATAAAAACAGAGTGTATATGAAAAGTAGTGAAATCTGGATTAAAGTCTGAGTTAAAAGTACTCTACTGATGGAGTTCCTGCTACGGTGCAGCAGACTTAGAATCCAACTGCATTGGCTTAGGTCACTGCAGAGGTGTAGGTTTGATCCCCAGCCTGGCACAGTGGGTTAAAGGATCTGGTGATGTTGGTCACAGCTGTGGCTCGGATTCAGTCCCTGGCCTGGGAACTTCCATATGCCACAGGTGCGGCCATAATATATATATATACTATATATATATATATTAATATATATATATACTATATATATATATATATATATATATATACACACATGTATATTATGTATACACATATATATTATACAAGTTCCCTGGTTTTGACAATTTAGTGTGATTGTGTGTGATACTATCATTGGGGGGAGCTGGACGAAGGGTAATAGGAATTTTCTGTTCTTTTGTAACTTCTTGTGAGTCTTAAGTGATTTCAAAATACAGTGTTATTGGAGTTCCCGTCGTGGCACAGTGGAAACGAATCAGACTAGGAACCATGAGATCGTAGGTTCGATCCCTGGCCTTGCTCAGTGGGTTCAGGATCTGGCGTTGCCATGAACTGTCGTGTAGATCACAGACATGGCTCAGATCTCCCATTGCTGTGACTGTGGTGTAGGCTGGTGGCTATAGCTCCAATTAGACCCCTAGCCTAGAAACCTCCATATGCCGTGGGTGTGGCTCTAAAAGGACAAAATCAAAAAAATGCAGTGTTATTTTATATATACATGTATATCTCCCCAGTTCAAGAAGGTTATATCAACTTAAACTACCTCTAAGAGTGTATGAAGCTGTTGATCAGCGAGCCACCAGGACAGGAGTCATTAGCGATAGGCCGAAGAAGCACTCCATGTGGTTGTGATATTGATTACATACAGGGGTTTGAGCAAATAAGTACAGATAAGTAGGATAATGGGAGCTGGAGAAGGAAAGTACAAATATAGAAAGCAGGAAGGCTAGAATAAAATGTGTTGTTGAATTGTAATCAGAAGTATCAGAATTTGTGGTCTCTGTATAGGAAGGTTATAGAAATAGAGATGTGATTTTATCTGATCGAAAGAGGTGTGCCTCTGGAGTTCCCGTCGTGGCTCAGTGGTTGATGAATCTGACTGGGAACCATGAGGTTGCGGGTTTGATCCCTGGCTTTGCTCAGTGGGTTAAGGATCCAACGTTGCCGTGAGCTGTGGTGTAGGTTGCAGACGCGGCTCGGATCCCACGTTGCTGTGGCTGTGGTGTAGGCTAGCGGCTACAGCTCTGATTGGACCCCTAGCCTGGGAATCTCCATATGCCGTGGGAGTGGTCCAAGAAATAGCAAAAAGACAAAAGAAAAAAAAAGAAAGAGGTGAGCCTCTTTGTGTATTCACTGGCTGTTTTATTTCCTCATAATTGCATGTGCTTTTTTCTTTCTCCATTTTTCTGTTGAGTCTACCTATTTCTTTCTGATATGGAAGGAATCTTAACAATATAGATTCTTATTGATAGTACCCTTATTGGTGACACTTTTTGCCAAACATTTTATAGCATGAATTTGTTAACCTTTTTCTTTATCATTCTTTGGTCATGCTGTATAAAATCTTCTTTGCTTATAGTTGCATGATTGAGGAATTCAGGCAGGCATAACTGGTCAGTTCTTTTCTTCCACATAGTGTCTGGGGTCACTCAGCTGTATTCAGCTTGTAGATGGGCTGGCCTAGAAGATGCACAAAGACCTCATGCCATGTCTGGTGCCTCATGGCTCCTCCAGATGTCCCACCTCTCTCTCTCCACGTGGCCTGCTTAAGCTTTCCAATAGGAAAGAACAGAAGTTTGATAGGTGGGATGTGTTAAAACAGGTGGTCTGACAAATCCTGGCCAACTTACAGTGGGAGTTTTGAGCCATAACCAAGCTCCCTGATTATTTTCCTTTTTCTCATCTGCTTTGACTCCTCAGGACTCTCTCCTTCCTCAGGAGATTATTGTCAAGGTCGAGAGAGACGATGCTGGGTCACTGGCTGTCCCATCCCAGGTGAGTTGGACAGGCCATCTTTCTTTACGCTGAGAAATGTACATGGCTGGTGGGCTTCAGAAGCCAGTTTGAAATGAGCTGAGAAGTGAGTAGAAAATGAGAACATAGACATAAGAGTGGACAGTTTTTACAAACATTTGATTATCATGTTAAATATTGAAGAGAATGATAACTGCAGGGAAACCTGAGGTTGAAGGGCTTTTGAAGGAGAGAGAACTATATATAATGCAGAACTCACAGATATAGAGAACAAAGCAATGATTACCAGTGGCAGGGTTTGGAGGCAATATAGGAGTTGGGGAGTGGGAGGTACAGACTATTGGGTGTAAGGTAGGCTCAAGGATGTATCATACAACACAGGGAATATAGCCAATATTTTGTAGTAACTGTAAATGGAAAGTAACTTTTCAAAATGGTATAAAAATTTTAAATAAGAAATAAAATTTAAAACTAATAATAAAAAAAGAAAAACTGTAAAGCAGAGTCCTTCAGTAGTGCCAGGGGAATGAATTCAGAGCATATGTGAATACATTGGCTCTATTAGAGGAAGAAGAGCTCATTTAAGAAGGATGAAGTTGAGGGAATTATTTGAAGGCTTGCGTTTTTCTATGTGAACAGTCAGATAAAGTTATCCATCAAGCATGAGGGTGGGAATTGCAATGGAGAGATGTTTGACGGTCAGAGCACAATAGGCTTAAAGTAATAATTTGGATTATGAGAAACAGGCTGCTCCAGGAGTTAAAATAGGGTTGCTGTTCAGGCTGAAAGGCTCATTCTGAGATAGTGACCATTAATAATGTTTTATCCAGCTGCTTTTGTGGGTTTTCTTCCCCATCCTGTAACCTCCTTTTCATAGATAACAGACCAACATTCATATTTGTTTAGTTTTTGTAGCAAGATACATTCAGTGGAAGCCCCATAGGTCAAGGTAATATCTGAAAGAGAATTTTTGAATAGAAAGGTTAAAATGAATGATCCACAGACTCTAAAATGAATAACGAAAAAGACAAAAAAAAAAAAAAAAAAAAGAGTTCCCGTCGTGGCACAGTGGTTAACGAATCCGACTAGGAACCATGAGGTTGCGGGTTCCATCCCTGCCCTTGCTCAGTGGGTTAACGATCCGACGTTGCCGTGAGCTGTGGTGTAGGTTACAGACGCGGCTCGGATTCCGCGTTGCTGTGGCTCTGGCGTAGGCCGGTGGCTACAGCTCCGATTCAACCTCTAGCCTGGAAACCTCCATATGCCGCGGGAGCGGCCCAAAGAAATAGCAAAAAGACAAAAAAATAAATAAAAAAAATAAAAAAATAAAATGAATAACGGAGTTCCTGTCATGGCACAGTGGTTAACGAATCTGACTAGGAACCATGAGGTTGCTGGTTCGATCCCTGCCCGTGCTCAGTGGGTTAACGATCTGTCGTTGCCATGAGCTGTGGTGTAGGTCGCAGACGTGACTCAGATCCCACGTTGCTATGGCTCTGGCATAGGCTGGCAGCTACAGCTCTGATTCGACCCCTAGCCTGGGAACCTCCATATGCCACGGGAGCAGCCCAAGAAATGGCAAAAAGACAAAAAAAACAAAAAGCAAAAAACAAAACTGATTAAAATGAATAACTAAGATGGAAAAATAAAGAGACCTAAATAGAAAGAAAACCTATAGACTGGTGGATAGTAATAGTAGATATTTCAATAAAGGCTCTAAACCATCAAAGAATGAGAGGAGTACAGGGAGTAAAATTAAGCAAGGAATCTGATATTGTAACTAAAGAGTTATCAGTTCTTTATATGTGGCTTGAGAGATGGAGTACTTTATGGTGATTTTAAGATCTGGGGTCTCACCCTAAGGGTCAGGGGCTGGGAGTTGGCTGGCTATGGGTCAGTGACCGAGAGCATAGTCTGTGATGTTAGGCAAACTTGAGGTTACATTCCAGTCACTAACTTAGGCATATGTGTTAATTTCTCTGACTGCCTAGTTCTTCATCTGAAAAATCATACTGCTAATAGTATTTTTTTCCAGGGACCTTGTGAAAATTAAATGAGTGATAATTTATGCAACATGCGTAGCTCACTGCCTGACACTATGTAGTAAAGTGCTTCGTTAAAGTCAGTTTATTTTTTTGGTTGCATCCAAGGCATGTGGGTTAAAAGATCTGGTACTGAAGTTCCTGGGCCAGGGATTGAACCTGTGGCATAGCAGCGACCTGAGCCATTGCAGTGGCAGTGCCAGATCCTTAACCCACTTGCCATAAGGGAACTCCTAACATCAGGTTTTTATTTTTATTTTTTGCTTTTTTTAGGGCTGCACCTGTGGCATTTGGAAGTTCCCAGGCTAGGGTTTGAATCAGAGCTGCAACTGCCAGCCTATACCACAGCTCACAGCAATGCGGGATCCTTAACCCACTGAGTGAGGCCAGGGATCAAACCCATACCCTCATGGATATTAGTTGAGTTCGTTGCCACTGAGCCACAGCAGGAACTCCTAGGGTTTTTTGTTTTGTTTTGTTTTGTTTGGTCACCCTGTGACATACGGAGTTCCTGGCCAGGGATCACATTCGAACTACAGTTGCAACCTGTGGCACAGCTGCAGCAGTACCAGATCTTTTAACCCACTGTGCTAGACCAGGGATTGAACCTGCATCCTTGGTGTTGCAGAGATGCCACCAATCCCTTTGTACCACAGCTCCCTAAAGTCAGCTTTTTTTTATATTAATATCAGAGAACTCTACAAGTGGATGCTGTAGACCACATAAGGCAAGTTCTGGATGGTATCTGTACCTCTTGACTAGACTCCTTTGGTCACTGACCATCTCAGAACAGTTTCTAGGTCATCATGTTGTCCTTCTTCCTTCTGTCAAATTTTTCCTTCTCTATGAACTTGGAAGGAAATGATGCCCAGCTGAGCAGGAATGTGTGTCATGTTTTAGGAAGGAGTGAACTTCAGAATAGTGACTGTAGACTTCACTCAGGAGGAAGAAGGCACTTTGAATACTGCTCAGAGGGCCCTGGACAGAGATGTGATCCTGGAGGACCACAGGGACATAGTCTCTTGGGGTAAGAATATAGTCTTCTTTAATGAAGTTTATATATTGAAATGATATCTTATTTCCATTTTTCAAGATTAGAGAGTACAGAGGCCTTGATGATTCTGGCCACACATAGATTGTGTTTGTGCTCTTCATTCCCCAGTGAAGATTTAATTATAATTTTTAGGGTAGCAATGGTATAGCTTCTTGGATTTAGCTTATTCAGTCTTCTTGGTTCCTAAAGGCCAAAGACTAGGACCAGATTCTGCAGTGATTTTCTTTTGTCCCCAGCCCAAACACCCAAAGTCCTATACGTTTCCCTACCAGCTTTTCAAACCAGATGGTCTCTCCTAGTTGGAACATGGGGATGAGTACGAAAAGAATTTTCCAACACCCATATCCAGGTGAGAAGCAGACACTTAGGAGTCATTGCAGTTACAGAAGAAGATTTGTTTGAAATATCTGCATAGGACATGCCACATATTTCTTCATCTCCCACTCCTAGTGGACTGTATACATCACCACTTTTTCCAGGTGTGCTTTCTATTTTTTGGCCACCTAGGTTTCTGCTTATGAGCTAGTCGCCATCCTCTCTCATGTGGAACCATAAGAAACCATGGAGCCATGTTAGCCCCCAAAGCATTTAGGGAACCTGGGGTAATAGTGCCCCCATTCTTTTTTCCTGGTTCAGAAAGTAGTTTGACCTTGTATTATAATATAGACTCTGCTAGCAAGTTTCCTGCCTCCTGAAATTCCTAGAAATGTAGACATTAATTTCTGTTTCAGTGATCATGTGTCTAGCACTAAAGAGGGTATAAAGGACCCTCTATTTTTTGCTAAAGATTGCAAAATTGCTTTACGATTCTGTAGGTTCTGCATAGGTCATCTTATTCTGGAATGTGGAGATATATGACATCTAAAGTCTTTTTATTCAGCAACACTGAGATTGAAATAGTTTCATTTTAATGTCCTGTTATGGTATTGGACTGTGGCAGTTCTCTGCTTACTGCTTCATCCATTCCTTTTGCTTTCTCAATTCGGGCTGTAGGTCCATAACTAAAAACAAATCCACTTATATCTTGCATACTTTCTTGTTGGCTTTTTTCCCACTGTTACAGCTCTAAAATTTTTTGGCTAAGGTTTTATTTTGCTTTCTTCCAGAGTCGGTAACTGCACTTGGAAAACGAGAATCAACATCAAAGCAGAGCATTGTTGATGATGAACCATCCCGCAGAGTGAAAATAGAAAGATTGACAAGAGATAGTTCTTGGTTATCTTCATGTGAAGAAGTTCGGGATTGTGAGGAGCAGTTGGAGAAGCAACAGGAAAAACAAGGGAGACTTTTGAAGGAAGTGACGTTTACTCACAAGAAAGCTATTACTTATGAGAGAAGCAGCAAAAGTGATGACCTTGAGGAGAAGGGTGGTCTGAATTCCAGTCTTCTTTCACCCCAGATGATACCCATAAGAAACCATTTTCATAAACGTGCCTCACATATTAAAAAATTGCATTATAATTCTATGGTAAATGATCATCAGATGATTAATGATAGTGAGAAAGTCTGTGAAAATAATGAATGTGGTGGAAACCTCCCCCAGAGCATTCATTTTATTCAATTTACAAGAACTCAAACAGAAGATAAAGCCTATGGATTTAGTGACAGTATTCAACCTTTTAGCCATTGTACACCCCTAGATATACATGAGAAAATATGTGCACAAGGAAGATCCTTTGATTTTAAGGACTGTGGGCAAGTTTTAAACCATAGTGTATCGTGTAATGAACAACAGAGAATCTCCATTGAAGAGAGTCAGTTTAAATGTAGTAAAACCTCCCAGAGTTCATCTCCTGCTCAAAACATGAGAAATCGTTCTGAGGAGAAACCCTTTGAATGTAATCAGTGTGGAAAATCCTTCAGCTGGAGCTCTCATCTCGTTGCACATCAGAGAACTCATACAGGGGAGAAACCTTACGAATGTAATGAATGTGGGAAATCATTCAGCCGCAGTTCTCATCTCGTTTCCCATCAGAGAACTCATACTGGAGAGAAACCTTATAGATGTAATCAGTGTGGGAAATCCTTTAGCCAGAGCTATGTCCTTGTTGTGCATCAAAGAACTCACACTGGAGAGAAGCCTTATGAATGCAATCAGTGTGGAAAGTCATTCAGACAGAGCTACAAACTTATTGCCCATCAAAGAACTCATACGGGAGAGAAGCCTTATGAATGTAGTCAGTGTGGAAAATCATTTATTCAGAGCTATAAACTTATTGCCCATCAAAGAATTCACACTGGAGAAAAGCCCTATGAATGCAATCAATGTGGAAAGTCTTTTAGTCAGAGTTACAAACTCGTTGCCCATCAGAGAACTCACACAGGAGAAAAACCCTTTGAATGTAATCAGTGTGGAAAATCTTTCAGCTGGAGTTCTCAACTTGTTGCACACCAAAGAACTCATACTGGAGAGAAACCCTATGAATGTAATGAGTGTGGGAAATCTTTCAACCGCAGTTCTCACCTTGTTATGCATCAAAGAACTCATACTGGAGAAAAGCCCTATGAATGTAATCAGTGTGGGAAATCCTTCAGCCAGAGTTATGTTCTTGTTGTACATCAGAGAACTCATACTGGAGAAAAGCCCTATGAGTGCAGTCAGTGTGGGAAGTCATTCAGGCAGAGTTCATGCCTTACTCAACATCAGAGAACTCATACTGGAGAGAAACCCTATGAATGTAATCAGTGTGGGAAAACGTTCAGTTTGAGTGCTCGACTTATTGTACATCAAAGAACTCATACTGGAGAGAAACCTTTTACATGCACTCAGTGTGGGAAAGCTTTCATTAATAGTTCTAAACTTATTAGGCACCAGGCAACTCATACTGAAGAGAAACCCTATGAATGTAACTAGTTTGGAAATTTTTCAGCCAAAGTATCTTCCTTCTTTCCTCCCTCCCTTCCTTCCTGCCCTCCTCCCTTCCTTTCTTCCTTCCTCCCTCCCTTTCTCCCTCCCTCCTACCTTTCATTCCCTCTTTCCATTCCTTCAGGATTACTTGTATTAGAAAGAAATAGCATGAAAATAATGTGTGTGGAACAGCTTTCAGTTAGCTCTTTGTTATTGTGTATCTGGAAATTTCATTCTGGAGAAGAAAGAAAAACTGAATCACATTTACTTAGCAATTCCATGTCCAAAAAAGATCAAACTTGGCCCTTATGACACATTGCCATGAAAGTAATAAATATTGGCACTTTTCCTTGCAGAAAGCACTTCAGTCTGAATCTGAGAGAATTATTATTAAATGGGCAATATGCTGTGGAGTGATTGCCAGTGAGGTGGACCTCTTTTCCAATAAAGAATAAATGAGAATGCTAACACTGATAAGCTTGTTGAGAATGTTTATAAGTTGCTATAGTTATTCAAACTTAGATGGAGAACAACATTTCATTGTATCATTTTACAGCATGACTTTCCCAGCAGCTACGTGGTAATCTATTTCATGCAGCACTTTCCCCTGTATATGAAGATTTTGTAAAAACTAGGAAAATGGGGCTAGATAAGAATTTGAAAAATGCAGGGCAAGCATATGGAACATTCATTTATAGAACCATCATATTTGTGTATGGATCAGAATCAAAAGAGATTCTAGGTGTATCTTTTAATTTTAGGTTTATACCTGGTTTTCTTTTTCTTTTTTGAATGTATGCTTTTTTATAATACTAATAAATGATGTCAGAAAATAATACTAATGATACTAATAATTAGAAAACCCATGAAAACGAGCATGTCCTTTGACCATTTAGGGGAGCCTAGACAGCCAGATAGCAAAGGTCCCTCAGGGTTCTAAGAGTTCCATTTGGATTAACATGAACAGGTCACTCCTTAGGACTTAGATTCCCAGGAATATCCCTCGTTGGAAATAAAATACTTCCCTGGGAATGTGGAATTGGAGATTTAGGCCACAGGGACTGAGGATGCATGGGCAGAATGGAGGGCAAATGGCTTTTTTTTTTTTTTTAAACCCATACACTTAAAGCAGTATAAAGTAGCTCAATTTTTTAAGTTTTCTTTTTCTCCCCTTATGCAGTATTGTCTTTTTTCCTCTGGCATATATTCTCTAATGTAAGAGTCCTCTGAGTGGGATGGGACTGCCCTGGCTAAGTGCTCACCATGTAAATTAAGCTCACAAGAATGCTTTTAGTGAGATCAGGTTTTGTAGCTTCTCATTGGTTTTCTAGATTTGGTTCACCAGTCTTTCTGATCTTTGCCTCTAAATCATGAATTCTACTCCTGTGGCTTATCATGGACCTGAAACCTTTGATCAAGAGAGTTATTGAGAAATAAGCTGAGAGTTGAACTGAGAGACCAGAGAATAGAGGTAAATTCTCTGGAGAAAGAAAGAAAAAGCTAAAGTGACATCCGATAGGGGTTACCCTTTGTAAATTCTATCCCCATGAGATGATAGGTGGAGTTATGAGGATTAACCCAGCGAGTGCAGCACACCTGACAGTGATGGAATTTCTGAACAGTTGTTGATGGCTGGAAAACTAGATCTTTAGTCAATCCATGAATGCACAGATAGAGGAACACAAGGTATTCGCCATATACTGTCTCTTGGAGAGGACGTAAAATTGTGAGAATGCTAACTTGGCATAGGGAGTGGTTAGGCTTCTTTCCCCCAGATTAGTAGCTAAAGCCAATGGCAGTGTGAGGTACAAGTGGTTGACTTTCACTGGGCATGTTGAATCTTACTTTGAAGGCAAGAACAGGATGGTACAAATGGTATAAAGCCAACTGGGCTAAGGAGGGCTCTGAAGATTTCATGTTTGGGAGGGAATTTATTGCGAAGTAGTCTCTTTAGTGTTAAAAGTATTTCATTGAAAAAACTTCAAAGGATTTTGAAACGTGTGCGATGGTGTGTTTCTTGGTCAGGTTGAATACGTGAGCCATCTGTGTGCACTAAACCCTAAGTGTTACATCAGTTCCTAGGTGGTGAGTTATGGTTGCCAAGTGTTTTGAAGTAAGATAAATCCAACAAATAAACAAAAGTGCTAATTTCGAGTGATTTCCCTCTGTAAGGTATTCTTTTTAAAAAAATGGTCGACAGGAGTTCACATCGTGGCTCAGCAGTTAACGAACCTGACTAGCATCCATGAAGATGTGGGTTTGATCCCTGGCCTTGCTGGGTGGGTTAAGGATCTGGCATTGCCCTGAGCTGTGGTGTAGGTCACAGACATGGCTCAGATCTCAAGTTTCTGTGGCTGTGGTGGAGGCCAGCCCCTGTGGCTCCAATTCAAACCTTAGCCTGGGAACCTCCATATGCCACAGGTGCAGCCCTAAAAAGGCAAAAAAAAAAAAGGGGGGGGGAGTTCCTGTCGTGGCACAGTGGAAATGAATCCGACTAGGAACCATGAGGTTGCAAGTTCAATCCCTGGCCTTGCTCAGTGGGTTAAGGATCCTGTGTTGCGGCGAGCTGTGGTGTAGGTTGCAGACGTGGTTTGGATCTGGCATTGCTGTGGCTCTGGTGTGGGCTGGCAACTGCAACTCCGATTAGACCCCTAGCCTGGGAACCTCCATTTGCTGTGGGTGCGGCCCTAAAAAAGCCATTAAAAAAAAGTCAACAAATTATGAAAAGAAATTAAAGTGACAACATGTGTAAGTAAACTTAAGAACCTAAAATTTAGGATTAAGAAAGTCTCAGCTGCAACGAACCCAACTAGTATCCATGAGGATGTGGGTACGATCCCTGGCCCTACTGGTTGGGTTAAGGATCTAGTGTTGCTGTGAGCTGTGTTGTAGGTCCCAAATGCGGTTCGGTTCTGGTGTTGCCATGGCTGTGGCATAGGCTGCTGGTTACAGCTCCAAACCAACCCGTAGGCTGGGAATTTCCATATGCCACAGGTGTGGCCCTAGAAAAAGACAAAAAGGGGGGGGGGAATCAGTAACTTGATTTTAGTGACATGTATGATACATATAATGGCATATGTCTCTCTCTCTTTTTTTTTTTTTTTTTTTTTTTTTTTGCCTTTTCTAGCGCTGCTTCCCACGGCACGTGGAGGTTCCCAGGCCAGGGGTGTAATCGGAGCTGTAGCCGCCGGCCTCCCCCAGAGCCACAGCAACTCAGGATCTGAGCCGAGTCTTCAACCTACACCATAGCTCATGGCAACGCCGGATCCCCAACCCACTGAGCAAGGCCAGGGATCGAACCTGCAACCTCATGGTTCCTAGTTGGATTTGTTAACCACTGCTCCACGATGGGAACTCCATGGCATATGTCTCTTGAATAAAATTTTTTGTCTATAAAATTCACAAAGTAAAATTGTACTTTGCCATAGAAAAATTAAAATGTGTGGACATTTTTACAGGCCAAATTGCTCTTACCATACTCCAGGAATTATAAATAAATGAAGGGTGACCAACATGTTTTTAAATATCTAGATGTTAAGGAATGTTCTCCTAGAACCAATTTAAAAATATTTTTCAAATTGCATTAACATGTAATTGACCTAAGTTTAACGTGTACAGAATAATGAATTCTAAACATTGTGAAATAATTACCACAATTAGTTAACATCTATATCTCATACAAAAAAAGAAAAAAAATCCTTGTGATAAGAACTCTTAAGATTTACTCTCAGCAACTTTCAAAGGTCCCAAACAGCAGTGTTAACCACAGTCATCACGTTTCCTCCCACACTCTTGCTCAGTCTTTGGTGCTTTTTTTTTTTTTTTTTTTTTTAATTTTTCCACCTTATTTTGTGGTTTGATGTTTCCGCTTACTCACAGGCCTGACAAAGATAAATCTGCTTTTATTGATGTTTTTAGAGGTTTCAGCTAGGAGAGGGGAAGGAATCCAGACTTTTTGAGGCTATTTTCAGATACACCTTTGGATTTTTAAATTTCTTCTGGGTTTTGTACTTCACCGATATCTATTCTGTATGTCTTGTTTAATGTACTTGATAAGACCAGTTAATCTTACCCAGGCCTTTAGAACTTTCTCTTGAAAAATCAGTATTTTTCCAGTTGGTCGATAGAGATTACACATGGACTCAGTTTCCCTTTAGAAGATTTGATGGGTCACATTAGGTAAATAGCACAAATGGCTCTTTATAATCGTAGCAGCCTGGTTTCTTAATTGGAAAGCATATGAGCCAACTTTAGCCAGTTGAGTCAGGAAAAGATATTAGGTGGCTTCAAGAATTGGCAATAGTGGGAGTTCTGTCATGTCTCAGCAGTAGCAAACCCAACTAGTTTCCATGAGGATGTGGGTTCAATCCCTGGTCTCACTCAGTGGGTTAGGGATCCCGCATTGCAGTGTAGATTGCAGACGTGGCTTGGATCTCAAGTTGCTGTGGCTGTGGGGTAGGCTGGCAGCTACAGCTCTTATTTGATCCTTAGCCTGGGAACCTCCATATGCCATGGGTGCAGCCCTAAAAAGACAAAAAAAAAAAAAAAAAAAGGCAGTAGTGGAGTACCCTAGTGGAACAGCCAGTTAGAGATCCAGCATTGTCACTGCAGTGGCTCGGGTTACTGCTGAGGCTCAAGTTCAATCCCTGGCCCAGGAACTGCCACATGCCATGGGCACAGCCCCCCCCCCCCCCAAAAGAAAGGAATTGGCAATAGAGACCGTGTTCAGGGCTTCACAGAAAAAAATTGCTAGAATCATGCTGAACAGCCAGCTAAATTTCAGGAATCCTCCCTAAACAAAAGAGAAAATAGTCATGAATATAGTCATGACCTCAGAATGGACATTTAGTAGAACACAAAACATATTAGAGAGTCCATACAGATAATACAACTGCCACAGAAAAGTTTATTAATCCTAAATTTCAACCTGTTCCCACTGACATGCCATCCTTGGTGGACTACAAATCAATCCCACCTTGGCCATAAGACAGAAAATCCAACTTTTCTGTTCCAACATGAAGATTCACTTGGCAAATGTCAATAGTGATGTTTTTCTCTTTTAAATTTTTTATTATAGTTGATTTATGATGCTCTGGCAATTTCTGCTCTACAGAAAGTGACCCAGTCATACATATATTCTTTTTTTCATATTCTATCATGTTCTATCACAAGGGATTGGATATAGTTACCTATGCCATGCAGCAGGACCTCATTGCTTATCCATTCCAGATGTAATAGTTTGTGGAGTTCCTCATGGTTCAACGGAAACGAATTTGACTAGCATCCATGAGGACGTAGGTTTGATCCCTGGCTTTGCTCAGTGGGTTAAAGATCCAGCATTGCCATGAGCTGTGGTGTAGGTTGCAGACACAGCTCGGATCTCGAGTCGCTGTGGCCGTGGTATAGGCCAGGGGCTACAGCTCCAATTGAACCCCTAGCCTGGGAAACTCCATATGCCTGGGGATCGGCCCTAAAAAGACAAAAAAAAAAAAAAAAAAAGGTGGAGTTCCTGTCATGGCTCAGTGGTTAACAAATCCGATTAGGAACCATGAGGTTGCAGGTTCGATCCCTGGCCTCACTCAGTGGGTTAAGGATCTGGCATTGCTGTGAGCTGCAGTGCAGGTCACAGCTCAGATCCCGAGTTGCTGTGGCTGTGGTGTAGGCCAGCAGCTACAGCTCCAATTAGACCCCTAGCCTGGGAACATCCATATGCTGCAGGCACGGCCACAAAAAGACCAAAAAAAAAAAAAAAAGTGATAGTTGGCATCTACTAACTCCAAACTCCCAGTCCTTTCCACTCCCTCCCCCTCCCGCTTGGCAACCACAAGTCTGCTCTCCACGTCTGTGAGTCTGTTTCTGTTCTGTAGATAGGTTCATCTGTGCCATATTTTAAATTCCACATATAAGTGATATCATATGGTATTTTTCTTTCTCTTTCTGACTGACTTCATTTAGTATGAGAATCTCTAGTTGCATCCATGTTGTTGCAAATGGCATTGCTGTGTTCTTACAGCTGAGTACCATGCCATGGTGTATGCGTACCACATCTTGTTAATCCCTTCATCTGTTGATGGTCATTTAGGTTGATTCCATGTCTTGGCTATTGTGCATAGTGCTGCTGTGAACATAGGGGTGCATGTATAAATGTGATATCTTTCAGTGTAACAATATTATTTTTACTGCAAGACATAATAAAACCATCATTTATTTAGTCACCAAATGAATCCAAATAAGGATAAATTATCTCAAGCAGTAAAAATTGCCAGTCACCAACTTGTCTGTGGTTTTATAAAAGCAGTTTTAGAAAAAAGATTTTGAATATCTACCTACAACAAAACTTACTGAGTATTCATTAGCTTGGTCATTTGACCTGGTTTTACAATCCACCACCACGCACCCATCTTTTTTTTTTTTTTAGTGCACAGCATCTGAACTGTCCTTTTTACATGAGGGATTTTTTTCACAAGAAAAAAATGGATACTACTAGGAGATTGTAGATGAAGGAGTGAGAGCAATGTCAGGCCCTGCATTATCCTGCCATCAGGGAAAGCAGTCCATAGGTTTGGGGTTGGAATAGAGCTGTGTTAAGTTGGAGGCTACATAACCATATTCAAGTAAGTGAAAATGTAGAGTGAAGAAAAAGTTCACATATGGACTAGGCAAAAGTAGGCTATACTGGAAACTTTTTTTTTCTCTCTGCTGTTGTTTAGCAAATGAGAAAAAACTCCATGAATGAGTTTGCACAGTGAATTTGTTTGAATGGAATCTACAGCCCATCTACCACTATGGACTCTCCAGGAAACACCAGGGACTGGTGGCCCTGACATCCCAACCTTTCACACAACTCAGGTGCAGGCACAGTCTAGGATCTGCCTGACCTAGGCACCAGACTTGGAATCGGAAGAAATCAATGCAAAGGTGTATTAAATAATTTAATATATCTTCAGGAACTTTGAAAACATTGAGGCACTCTTTCGTGAGTAGCATCAGAATCGAGGGAAAGCTTATAACATACATTTCTGGGTCCTGACCCAAGTTTCTGATTCAGTAGCTCTCGGGTGGAGTTTGAGGATTTGCAATGATGCTGTTGGTCCAGACCATAATCTGAGAACCACAGTGCTAGAATGGTTTTATGTATTTAAATGAAATTAATTTACAACATATCTGCCTCACAAAAGTTCTAAGTTCTTGCCTTAAGTTGTCCCAACCTTTAACATGAAATCAAATCAGGAGAGGAAGTCTGGCAGACACAGCTGCCTGAGCTCAGATGCATGAGAAAGTGTGACGTCCCACCCCAGCCCCTTGGTATTTAAGCTCACCCCAGCTTCTTACTGATTAGATCTGCTCAGAGGCGAATAGCATTACGAATCGGTTAGTCTGAGCTGATTGTGCTTGGTCTTTACAGAGTCCCACCTACTTGGAATTTGATTCAGAAAACAAAGGAAAGAACACTTGGTAAGTAAGTCTCTCTGTGTCTGTTTTGTTTATTACTGCATCTGTTTAGAGACCTTGCCACCCTCCACCCCAAACACACACACCACACTACACTCCATTTGTGGGGTCAGAAAAAATGTAGGAGCCTCTGGGAGCTGCTGGTTTCTGTCACATCGTCATCTAAAGAGATTGAGGTCACACCTGGCTCCTCCCCTGAAGGGTCCCCCAGCCCTGACTCCCCAAACTAACGTGCTCACCTCAGTCACCCAGCTTCTCACTCTCCTCTCCCAGCAAATCTTCCATAATGGGCAGCTCCTCACCAGGGTCTCTGGTCTACCTATCAATCACCTCCAGGGGTTCACCAGATTTACCTCCATCATCACCAGCATCTCACAAATTCACATTTTCTTCTCCGAACCACATCAGAAATCACCAAAGCCATGTGGTCTGCCCTGTCCTCTGCTAGGGTTTCTTCAGAGTTGCCAAACTCATCAACAATATACCATATCTTCTTACATCTATCACCAACCAATTCACCAGCATTGCTCAGAGAATCTCGCATGTCATCCGGCTACTCTCCAGCTGTTCCCAGATTTCTGCATGAATCAGGCTAGCAAAGAGAAGGAACATGGAATAAATCAGAGAACACACCAACTTCCTCCCCATGTCTCCCATCTTTTCTCTCACAGCCCTCAGGAAATCGCCCGTGTCACCCAGCTGTAACTGAACCAAACTTGGGTCTGATTGCTCACGTGCAATAAAGCAAGGAGTCCAGGTAGCTAGTGCTCAAAAGGCCCATACTCCCCGAAGGTTTTCAGGGAAAGATTTTTAAAGACAAGTGAGGGACAGGGGTTGTGCGGTGCATGATCATCTCGTGGACTTTCTTCTGATTGGTTGGTGGTGAGGTAATTGAGAATCGACACCACCAACTTTCTGTGTGTGTGTGTATATATATATATATACATAATTTACATTCGTAATGTTTGTATGCCCTGTGAGAAATTGTGGATTTGTTTAAGAATATTGTCAGACCTTCTACAACGTAATAACTTTTTTTAAATGAAATAGTATTCCGATGCAGCAGAGCTGAGCGCCAGAACATCTTGCATCCCTCTGCATAAACTTGGCCCCGGGCTCTCCACCGGGCACCAGATGGACTCTTATTTTCTGTACAGTCAGGACCCAAAGACTATGCTTCGCAGAGCATTCTGGGAAGTGTAGTCTGGGCCTGTCGACTCGCCCACTTCCGCTTCCGGCCAGCGCACAGCGGTATGGAGGTTTCCAGGTTAGGGGTCAAAACCGAGCTGTAGTCGCCGGCCTACACCAGAGCCACAGCAAGGAGGGATCCGGGCTGCGTCTGCAATCTACACGACAGCTCACGGCAACGCCGGATCCCAAACCCACTGGGCAAGGCCAGGGACCGAACCTTCAACCTCATGGTTCCTAGTCGGATTCGTTCACCACTGCGCCACCACTGGAACTCCGGTATCGTTTCTTAAGAGATGGTGAGTAAGCTAAGGGACGTGAGTCTTATTGGAGGTCTTCGTTCTGGCTGCGGGCACAGGGGCCGGGTCTCTAGGATCTCAGGAGGAAAGGGCAGCAAACAGCCCAGTGTGGCAACAAGGGAATTTCAACAAGCTCCGCTTGGGGAAGGAAGGGTTTGAGGAAGCGGATCCCCGATTGGGATGGGGCAGGGGGTGGGGAGCAAGGCCCGGGTCGGCAGTCCTTGGTACTCCTAGGCTCGCAAGGAGCAGTTCCGGGCCGGTGGCTCAGACTCTAAGATGGGCATCGCCTCTTTGGGAGATTCCAATTCAGGAAGTCGCGGATTGATGATATCCTGAATTTTTTGATGGCGGTCATCCACCCACTTCTCTACTAATTTCAGAGCTTTTTGTCTGTGAAGCTATTTGTATAAAGAGCTGCAGAATTTGAATCTTCATGGTCTGTACGTATCCCTTTGAGAATTTGAAATCACAGCACAAGTTGTAAGCGATTGTTTTGCTGGTGTATTGTTGCCGGCTGTATTTTGGTAGCATCTGAGGCACACACTGGTGGAATTCCACTCTAAATATCACTTGGCATTTGAGAGTCATAGCCCAGCTCAGAATTCAATTCTTGAGACTGTATCCTGATTCTCATTGTCTCGCGGGAGCTACAGGGAGTGCAGGCTTGTAGACAGGGCCCAAAGCAGGACTAGCTTGGGCCCTGCTCTCTGAGTCCCTTAGGAGAAGTCCCCTTCCAGGACTCCTGAAGGAAGTAATAGGAGTAGGTTGCAGGAAAGGTCAATTAAAGGAAGTAGATTACATCCAACTGGTGCTCAGAGATTTTTCTCCCTGTGGTGTTTTGGGAGTTACAATAAAATCTTGTTACCTACCTTCTGGCTCATTTTTCTTTCACAGCCTTGCTTTCCTGGGAGTGTTCTTTGCCAGAGAGAATTACAAAGAAGAGGAAAGACTAAACCCTGGCCTCTTGTCATTAGAGCCCCAGGTGAGTAGAATTTTGGCCTCTTGTTACTTGTAGCTGTATGCATTAATTAAGTGGTCATTATATGACAATTATTACGTTGAAGGCTTTCACTGCTGTATCTCTAGTGCCCGGAACAGTGTCTGGCATATAGTAGCCTGGCAATAAATATTTGAATGAGTACATATATGTAATTTGCTCAGCAACTTCCTTAGTTAGATAATATTCATCCCATGTTACAGAAAGAATACTGAGGCTTAGAAAGGTTAAGAACCTTAATAAGTGTCACTTGGCTGGGAGATGTTATCACCAGAAGTCAGGGCCTTTGCCCTTGCACTTCCCTCTGTACGCGCATCCCAGATCTTTACAAAACTGACTTATTTTCACACATGTCAGAAACCCGATGACCTGATTTAATGTTGCCCCGCCCACACCTGCCACTGATTTTTCTCTACATTCTGATTTGGTAAGCAGGAATCTGTCATGTGTATTTTCTGCATGAACCTTTGTAATCAAAGAGCACCTTAATTGCTTGGAGAACAGACTTGTGGTTGCCAAGGAGAAGGGGGAAGGAGCGGGATAGACTGGGAGTCTGGGCTTAGTAGAGGCAAACTATTGCATCTGGAGTGGATAAGCAATGAGAGCCTGCTGTAGAGCACGGGGAACTATATCCAATCACTTGTGATGGAACATGATGGAGGATAATGTGAGAAAAAGAAGGTATATGTATATATGTATGACTGGGTCACTTTGCTTTACAACAGCAATTGACAGAACATTGTAAATCAACTATAATGGAAAAAATAAGTCTTTAAAAAAGAGCATCTTAACTGTAGATTTGTTTACCCACCAGAAGGCAGCATCGTAAGAACAAGTACCTTGCCCGTCTAATTTACTGCTGCATCTCAGTGTCTGTTATAGTGTCCAAGATGTAGTTAGATACTGGATATATGTTTGTTCAATGAACGGATGCCTGGAGTTCCTGTCGTGGCTTAGCGGAAATGCATCTGACTAGCATCCATGAGGATGCAGGTTTGATCCCTGGATTTGCTCAGTGGGTTGAGGATCCGGCATTGCCATGAGCTGTGGTGAAGGTTGTAGACACAGCTCAGACCCCTTATGGCTATGGCTCTGGTGTAGGCTGGCAGCTGCAGCTCCGATTCGACCCCTAGCCTGGGAACTTCCATGTGCCGTGAGTGTGGTCCTAAAAAGACATAAATAAATAACAAATAGCTCAATGATCTAATGTATAGTTAGCCAAAATAAAATCATCCTGTGTTTTACCTTATGCATTTAAAACATTTTTTTGAGCAAGAGCCCATAAATACCACCCAACTGCCAAAGGAGGTCATGGAGGAGTTCCCGTTGTGGCTCAGTGGTTAATGAATCCAACTAGGAACCATGAGGTTTCGGGTTCAATCCCTGCCCTTGCTCAGTAGGTTAAGGATCTGGTGTTGCCGTGAGCTGTGGGGTAGGTCGCAGACACGGCTCAGATCTGGCGTTGCTGTGGCTCTGCCGTAGGCTGGCGGCTACAGCTCCACTTTGACCCCTGGCCTGGGAACCTCCATATGCCGTGGGAGCAGCCCTAGAAAAGGCAAAAAGACAAAAACAAAACAAAACAAAAAAAACAAAGGCGGTCATGGAATAGAAGAAAGTACCAACTCTCATTTAGAAGACGTTTGCTCACCCAAAGTCTGATTTTCAGAATCCTTGAGGACAAGGGTGTGGGCTTGTTTTTTAATTTTTATTTTTGCAACCCCCACAGTATTGCAGTCATGAAGCTTTTACACTCTAGCTTTTCCTTCACAGGGCATAGGTCCCGTAGGTTTGTGGGATCTGCACCCTTCAGTAGGGCCCTGTGTCTTACTGCTGGACTTCTGCCCCTGGGCTCTCCTTGCAGATGCTTTTCTCTGACTGTCGTTAGCCCTCTGTGACATTCTTGGCCCACTGGTCCATGAACCTCCCAGAGCAGGGACTTTCATACAAACCACTCAGTACATGTCCTCTGTGTGAATGGTATGCATTCACAGAGGATATGAACTTTGGGACCTAGAACAAAGAACTCAGATAAGGTCAAGTTCCCTCTTGAGCCCACAGGTCCCTGGAACATGGCAACCCACCGGACTCTAGAGAGTGAAGGTGGAGGCAGGTCCTGGGGACCCCGGGTATCTGCTGGAAGCACCTGGTCAGAGCGTGGACAGTCTCAGGCAGTCCCAGTCTCGGGCAGTCTTTCGGAAGATCAGAGAATAAATAAATTTGCTTCAGCTCTGAAAACCTAGGAGGGGACACCATGGAGACGTTGACCTTGAGGCATGAGGAACAAGGTGAGAGTTAACGAAGGGCGAACCTACACTGGGTGCAGAGAGAAGGAGAGGCAGGTGGATGAGGAGTTGCATCTGGTGAAGAGAAAGCCGTGTGTAAAGAGGCAGACATCCCTGGGGTCCAGGGCGCTGTCAGAGAGCCTAGGCAAGCCCCAGCCTCCTCAAGGCTTCTCTCTCTTCTTGCAGGTCGGCCTTCTCAAGCCTCAGCCCTTCCCCAGGATGGGGAAGACAAGACCAAGTTTCAGGTGGGTGGAGTTTTTCTCCAGAAATAACAGCTTAAGACATCAGAGAGTCAACGTACCTCCCTCCCTTGGAAAAAGAAAAAAAAATTGATTGGGCAAGCTCCTCACATAACTCTGTGCATTTATCTCCCAGTAGCGACGAGAGAGGTCGGATGATCCTGTCTGAGAGATGAAGAAATGCATGTAAATCCTAGGTTTGAACCCAGGTCAGTAGGAACCTGTCGTTTGCCTTTTTGCTCTGCATGCAATAGTTTCAAGGAACTGAGCCCATATAATGTAGAGAGGTGACTCTCCAGATAATGAAGGCTTCTTCTCTGCCGAGGTTTTTCTCCTCCATGGCGTATTTCTCCCTCTTCATTTCCGGATGTTGTATTCTCCATGTAACACACTTTACCAAAACCTACACCTTGAACAAAGTCAAAGGTTAGAGTATTGGGTGAAAGAACACAGGGGTTGGGGAGTTCCCACTGTGGCACAATGGGTTAAGAATCCAACTGCAGCACCTTGGGTCGCTCTGGAGGTGCAGGTTTGATCCCCGGGCTGGTGCAGTGGGTTAAAGCCTCTGTTGTCGCCGCAGCTGTGGCTCAGATTCAATCCCTGGCCCAGGAACTTCCATATGCCGTGGGTGCAGCCATAAAAACAACTAAAAACAGGTTGGGAATAAAGACAAAGCATTCGTGTTCAAGAAGAGAGAAAAGAGGAGAAACAAATGACCAATCATCCTATGAAAAGATGATCAACGTGGAGGAATCAAAGTGATGCAGGTTGAAACAAGATACGATTCTTTTTCTATGGAGATGACCTGAAATTTGAAAGATCCGTGGTCCCTGTTAGCTGACATATAGGGAAACAGGTATATCCACACAATTGCAGGGGCATTTCAGCCTTTCTAAAAGTTCTGCACTCCTCCGCTCCAGTATTTCCCACTTCAAGTTTATTCTGCGTCAGAGCAAGTGGTCAAGGAATGATCATTGCAGCATTGTTCATTATAGCAAAAAAAGAAAAAGAAAAATGGTGGTGGAATGGACTGCATGTCCATCCATGGGCTTGGCGATGGGTTGATGGATTATTGTTTCATCCATCCTTTTGATCCTCTTCTGCTTGTCAAGTGAGATTCAGTGGGTAAAAATATTAGGACATGGAAATAGGCACTCTCTTTCTCTCTGTGTATAAACACGTGTATCTTGTAACTTAAAATTTATTTATTTTATTTACTTTTGTCTCTTTAGGGCCACACCTGCGGCATAGGGAGGTTCCCAGGCTAGGGGGCGAATCAGAGCTGTAGCCACTGACCTATGCCACAGCCACAGCAACCCAGGATCCAAGCCATGTCTGCCACCTCCACCACAGCTCACAGCAACGCCAGATCCTTAACCCAGGGATCGAACCTGTGTCCTCATGGAAGCTAGTCAGATTCATTTCTACTGAGCCACGACAGGAACTCCTAAAATTCTTCTTTAAATTGGGGAGGAAACGTCAAAGCAGTTGCAGAATTTTAATTACTTTTTTGTTACAGTTTTATTATAGTTCATAAAGGCTTCTTTAAAGAAAAAGGATTATAGGAAAAAATTTGAAAGTTTGAATAATTTGCTTTAATGTTAAGTATTATTGATGAACTCCCTGTAATGAGAACTGAAGAAATTAGCACTTTTTTTACTTCCGACCATCTCCTATATATTATTATCATTTTTCCCTTCTGATCTGTCACCATCGAGTCCCACCATTGGGTTGTCTCAGTTCTCTGTAGATGTCTTGCTCACCACCTCTTGTCCTTTTACCATGGTTTCTTTTTCTTTTTCTTTCTTTTTTTTTTTTTTTGGCTGTTCCCATGGCATACAAAGTTCCTGGACCAAGGATTGAACCTCGCCACAGCCGGAACCTGAGCCATAGCGGTGACAACAATGGATCCTTAACTCACTGAGCCACCAGGGAACTCCTGCCATGGTTTTTTCATGTGTGACTTTATTTTGATTTAAAATCTTTGCTTGGCTTAATTTCACCCACAGTTTGTTTTTTGTCCTTTTTTTTTTTAATTGTAGTTGACAATGTTCTGTCAATTTCTGCTATATACCTAAGTGACCCAGTTTTACACACACACACACACACACACACACACACATTCTTTTTCTCATAATATCTTCTGTCGTGTTCCATCACAAGTGACCGGATATAGTTTCCTGTGCTGTACAGCAGGACTTCATTGCCCATCCATTCTAAATGTGATAGGTTGCATCTCCTAACCCCGAACTTCCAGTCCATCCCGCTCCCTCCCCCTGCCTCTTGGCAACCATCGTCTGTTCTCTGTGTCCGTGAGTTTGTTTCTCTTCTGTGGATAGGTTCGTTTGTGCCATATTTTAGATTCCAAATACAAGTGATATCATATGGCATTTTTCTTTCTTCACTTTCTTCATATGGTATTTGTCTTTCATTTGTATCTGACTTACTTCACTTAGTATGAGAATCTCTAGTTCCATCCATGTGGCTGCAGATGGCATTATTTTGTTCTTTTTAATGGCTGAGTAGTATTCCATTGTGTATATGTACCACATCTTATGAATCCATTCATCTGTTGATGGACATTTAGGTTGTTTGCATGTCTTGGGTATTATGAATAGTGCTGCAATGAACATAGGGGTGCATGTATCTTTTTGAATGACAGTTTTGTCTGTATATATGCCCGGGGTGGGATTGCTGGATCGATCATAGGGGTAATTCTATTTTTTCTTTCCAAAGTACCTCCATACTTTTTTCCATAGTGGTTGTACATATTGTTTGTCTTTTCCAAAGAAGACTTGTGGATGCCATTTCCTCTGAGCTTGTCTTCCCTATCCAAAACTTAGTCCAAAAGGTATCTAAGTGGTTTTTTAATATTCATATTAAAATTTTTAAAATCTCTAACATGACTATAATTTACTTTTGTAAATGGCATGAGGTTGCTATTTAACTTTATTTTCTTCAAGATGGATAGCTAATTATGACAATGCCATTTATTAAATTATTCATTTGCACATCAGCTGATAATAGCATCCTTATGTATGTATTCACTTATACATTTGAGTGTGTGTGTATAATATGTATATACTTATATATATGAAGAGAGAACTGTCAGTTTACTCACTTTGTGTGATCTGTGACTTGTCCCGCATTCTGTACCCTGGTCCACTGAGCTACTTGTGCATCTCTGTGTTGTTTCATTATATATGCTGAACACATACTTTTGAAATTCAAAATTATTAAGAAAAAAACAAACAATGTTAAAAAATTAAAGTTTGGCTGAAACTTAATTGTAATGTTCTCCAAACTAAGTGCCCCTTTTCACGGTGGCTCTTGAATGGCTTTTCAGTCATTCGTGTGGTCTTTGGTCCATTGACATTTCCCTTCATGTAGTCATTCAGCAAACATTTGTTGGACACCTACTATGAGCCAAGCATTATTCTAAGCACTGGTGGTATATCAGAGACAACATCCCTGCCTCATGGGGTTGACATTCTAGAAGAGGGAGGCAGGTAGTAAGTTAAAACAAGATAGTTGCTCTCAAGTGCTTTAGGAGACATGGGCAGGGTTAGCTGGAAAGAAGTACCCACATCATCCAAGCAAAAAATCATGATGAGTGGGACCACAGAAATGGAAGCAGAGATGGGGAGAAGTGGGTAGATTTTAAGGATATTTTGGAATAATGATTAGCAAACTTTTTAAATGATTTAGATATGAGAAATGAGGAACAGGGAAGAATCCAGGATAACTTTAAGGTAGATGATAGTTTACTCCCATGGGGTAGGAGAGAACAATTTGGGAGGAAAGACTCAACTCTAAATGGGATTTTTCTTGGGGGGGGTGCTTCAAGATGCCCTTTAGACACCCAAGTGATAGTTGGCTATGGCAGGACTCAGTGTAGAAGGCAGGGCCAGCTGCTCGATGTAAGATTTGGAAGGTAGGGGCGGGTCTATTTAATTGCTGAACTGACCACCTCTGGCCTTCACTTTCTCCCACCTCTCGTCTTTTTGGTTTTTAATACACTTTAAAAAAATTCTTTAGGAGTTCCCTGATGGCTCAGCAGGTTAAGGATCCAGCATTGTCACTGCTATGGAGCACATTGGATCCCTGGCCTAGGAACTTTTTTATGTCACAGGTGCAGCCAAAAAAAAAAAAAAAAAAAAAATTCTTCTTCTTCTCTATGGTTTATCACAGAGCACTGAATATAGTTCCCTGTGCTCTGCAGTAGGCCCTTGTTTATCATCTCCATGTATCACAGCTCACATCTGCTGGCCCCAGCGTCCCACGCCATCCCTCCCCCAACCCCCTCCTCCTAGGCAAGCACCAGTTCTCTATGGCTGTCCCACCTCTAGTCTCGAGGTTGATCTAGGATCCTGCTGGGAAGCCTGCTCTGCTGGTGACACTCCTTCTCCACACGGGGAACATGGGCTCCTCTGATCTCACTGGGATGGCAGGAGAGCAGGGTGGTTAGGGAAGGGTTAGGCGGCCCAGGCTCAGTCCTGACTCTGCACTTCCTAGGTATACATTCTTGGCTAAAGAATATTCAACTCTCTGAGGCCACGTTTTTCTCATCTGTGAAAGGGGAGAGCTATGGTAACTACCTTGTGAGAAATTGCTGACCTAATCAAGATAATAGAGTCTTTCCAACATTCCAGAAAGTTCCTACTTAGGGTGAGTTCTGTGAGGGTGATGCGATAAAGCAGGGAGTTCCTTGGAGCATCTGGCTAAGGATCCAGCATGGTCTCTGCTGTGACTCTGGTTACTGCTATGGCATGGGCTTGATCCCTGGCCTGGGAAAGCCACCAGCATGGCCAAATAAAGTAAAATAAAAATCATAGTGGGGATTTCCCGTCGTGGCGCAGTGGTTAACGAATTCGACTAGGAACCATGAGGTTGCAGGTTTGATCCCTGCCCTTGCTCAGTGGGTTAACGATGCAGCGTTGCTGTGAGCTGTGGTGTAGGTTGCAGATGTGGCTCAGATCCCGCTTTGCTGTGGCTCTGGCATAGGCTGGCGGCTACAGCTCCGATTCAACCCCTAGCCTGGGAATCTCCATATGCCGCGGGAGCAGCCCAAGAAATGGCAAAGAGACAAAAAAAAAAAAAAAAAAAAAAAAAGACAGTGGTTGTTTCTGAGTGGTGGAATTAAGATTTAAAAACAAAATGAGATAAAGCATATAAAAATGCTTTGTCTAGTGCCCACCTTACAGTAGGAGAGCTATAAATATAAGGTATGGATATTATCTGCTTTATATCTTCTCTTTTTTCAGTTCTTTAGAAAATTGAGTTATAATTAACATACAGTGTTATATTAGATTCCGGCACACAGCTTAGTGACTCGGTATCTTTCTGTGGACTGGTCCCAGTGTGGCCGGATACCGCCCATCACCATACAGAGCTGTTAAAATGTTACTGACCCTGTTCCCTATATATATATCACATCCTCTCGACTTAGTTCACAGCTGGAAGTTTCTTTCCATTTCCTTGTTCCCTGGCAGTACACATTTTGATATCTGTAGGAAAGTCGTCAAAGTATAGTGGCTCTGGAACGAGGCTCCCTGTGTTCAGGTTCTAGCTCTGTGTCTTTCTAGCTCTGACCTTGGCCAAGTCACTTCACCTCCTGGACCGAAGTCCCCAAGACTACGCCCTGTTCAGAGATCTTCCAGGACTCAAGGGGCTCAGAGTATAGTCTTATTCATGGCTAAGAGTTACTATAGCAACACGCCCGGTTATGCAGGGCTTCGTCCAGACTTCACCCCATGTGCCTGAGTTTCCCTTTGCTAGTTTTAATTTTTGTTTAAGTCTTCACTATGTGTGTGTGAGTCTTTCTGGTGAATCACAGAGCTTGGAGGTGGTCTTAGGATCTGCCAACACAAGCCCCAGAAAGACAGGGCTGTGTCTTTCTTGCTTATCTCTAATTCCTGGGGCCTGTTTTATAGGAACTGAATAATTCTGGAAAGACCGTATGCTGGCCACATGCACTAAAGCTTCCTACAGCTTCTCTTGCCTGTCTTCTTCTTAAAAGTGAAATATCTGTGGAATCACAACTCACTCTTGTGATACTTTGTCACAGGTATTGCAGGGACAGCCTGAAGGGAAGGTGTCCTTCGGAAAGCCCTCCTGTACCGGTGTCTCCCTCTCAGGAAAGTGCATCACAGTCTAAAAGTGATGATAACGTGGTTGGTCACTGCACTTCAAAATCAATAACTGCCTTTCTCTTTTTCCTCACTGGACCGAAGCAATTCACTTAAGCAGCCTGGGCCACAGTTCATGACTAAGGATGACACAGTTATCTAAATGCCGCAGTTTGACCTGCTGCTTTAGCGGTCTCATCTGGGCGGGGAGATGGTTGCTTGGACACATGTTGGTTGCTTCTGTCCAGGGCTGACAAGAAAGCCCTAAAAGGTGTAGATGGGGAGGGGGTTGGGGGCTATGACAGCAAAGAGCAGGAGTTCCCAGCTGTTGATGGAGCGGGGAAGGGCTGGTGGGCAAAAAACAATCCCTCTGGCAGAGAAGGTGAGTTCGGGGTGTGTGTAGACGGCGGCCACTCAAACTAGGCGCTGGTGGAGCTCTAAGTTGTCATGGTGTTTTTGGAGGACACGTTGGTCATCTACAAGTTAGAGTCAGACTGGAACACGTGCAGACCCTGTGATTCAGCCGTTCAAGGTCGCGGAAATGGCCCTTGGAAGTGCTCACACCAAGCGAAGGATGCTCTTTGCTTTACTCTCTGGATGACCATGAAGAGATCTGCTGGGTGCAATGAGAAGTACTGGCACCAAACAGTAATGTAACTGCATTGGTTTCGCTGCCGTCCACCGCTTCCTGCCGTCCCGTCTGCTTGTCTTCGTAATGCCAAGTCTACCTTCCATCAAGTGGGTGTTGGTATCAATGGTGCTTCGCATTTTAGGAGCCGTCCATCTTTGAGGATGCGGCCGTGGCCTCGCCGAGGAGGAGCTGGGGCTGCTGGGCCCCGCCCGGAGGAGACTGTACCCGGAAGTGATGCTGGAGACCTTCTGGAACGTGGTCTCTGTGGGCGAGGGGGACCTCTAGGTAATTGGAGCTTAGCTTATTGGAGTCTTGCCCCCTGAAGAGAGGCTGGTTTTGGTCTTTGTGTGCCGGTTAAATCCTTTTTATGTAGAGCTGTTCTAACATACTTTTGTTTAGCCCGGCCTGCATCCTTTCCAGGTCTGTCCTTCAAAGGCCTGAAAGTCTTGGGGTTAGGGCTGCATTTTTCAGATTTTTTTTTTTTTTAAATAATGAGCCTTACTTAGTCTTGAGTTTTCTTGCGATTTCAGGGCAACCACCTCTCAAGCCTGGTAACATAGCCCGTTTGGGACAAGACACAGAAACTCCAAGACAGGCACATCCAGGTGAGAACCACGGAGCCTGGAGTCCTGGCCAGGCAGCCAGGGGTGAGCTTGCCACGCACAGGCCGATCCCCACCCTGACCTTGACTGTGGATACGGCAGGTACCACAGTAGGTGACTGTTGTGCGGCCTCATTTCTCTGACTCAGTCCTGACCTTCTCGTCGTTCCGTCACGCTTTCCAGAGAGTGACAGACCCAGAGCGGGAGAGGGGGTCTCTGGACTTTCTCCCGTTGATAGTAAGAGACAGGCAGTGGAAGACAAGCAAGCCTGGGGCAGAGAGACTCTTCCAGAAGGTTGAGAGGTCACGGATTTCTCACTTAACTTGGGTCCTGCAAGTTCGTGTCTAGAAACGGGTTCCTGTTACCTCAGCCTTAAAAGATAAAAATAGCCGAAAAGAATATCGGAGAGCAGGGACACATTTTTAAAACCATGTGGAGGGAGCTCTGAGGTAAATATGACAATGTACTGACTCAGCATCAGTGACAGGGATGCACTGAGATTTTTACGTCTCCAGACCTCATCCCTGTCACCTGGATTCCTGTGGCATATGCTCGCAGGAGCCACAGACGGAGCATTTTGCAGGATTTGGTGCTTTGCTCCCATCCCAGGTTCAGATCATACGTACTCAGAATCAGCGTAACCCTGGGGGGCAGTGTGGTGAGAGTGCCCACCAGGTGTGGGCTCTAAAACCAGACCAGTGTGCTGGGATCCCGGCACCCCGCTTCCTCACTGCTCCATGGAGCAGCGTAACTAGGCCACATACCGTCTCTGTGCCCAGGTTTCCCCCTCTGTAACATGAGGGTTATAATGAATCCCACCTCCACGGTATTCGGAGGGTGAAATAAGTTCATGTATGTACCTCTGCGGCACCTGGGAAGTATTATAATAGTGTCATATCATCATCATCGACATCAGCATTATTAAGTAAAGAAGTAAATTTTTAGGTGTAAAATACTGTTAAGAATTTTTCTTTTTTTCTGGGCAGTTCTATGATGACACATAGTCTGCTACTAATAGGATCCTATTAACATTTAGCCTCAAAGCTTATTAGCAGGAGCCTCTTCCTGGGAGTTCCCTTCGTGGCTCAGCAGTTAATGAACCCAACGAGGATCCATGAGGATGCGGGTTCGATCCCTGGCCTCACTCTCTGGGTTAAGGATCTGGCATTGCTGTGAGATGTGGTGTAGGCTGGCAGCTGTAGCTCCGATTAGACCCTTAGCCTGGAAACCTCCATATGCCACAGGTACAGCCCTAAAAAGCAAAAAAAAAAAAAAAAGCCTCTTTTTTTGGGGAGGGGGTCTTTTTTTTGTCTTTTTCTAGGGTTGCTCCCGTGGCATATGGAGTTCCCAGGCTAGGGGTCTAATCAGAGCTGTAGCCACTGGCCTACACCACAGCCACAGCAATGCCAGATCCTCAACCCACTGAGCGAGGCCAGGGATTGAACCTGTGTCCTCATGGATACTAGTCAGATTCATTTCTGCTGAGTCATGAGGGGAACTCCCCCAGAGTTCAAAACTTTTAAATCTTTAAGGTGCTCTGTGTCCGTGCAGACATTTAAATGGTGTATGTAGGACTTCCTTGGTGAGACTCTTCATTCGTTGATGTACATAAAAAGAGAAGGAAGTGTTCTGGGTGCTGTGCATGTGCGAAAACGTTACTGGAGCGCAGTCTTCGGACCTAAGAAATCTCGTTCAGCAGAGAAACCATAATGTGTAGTGAGAGAGTTTACTGCACACTTTAAATGCAATTTTTAAAATGGTATCCCACAGAAAGTCGTACTAAATTAGGTAGAACTAACATTTACTGAAGTGAGTAACCACTTAATAGAAGGCTAGTGATCATTGTCTAAAGCAGACACCACTGTTTCTTAGCAGGCTTGTTTAATAGTAGGTTTTCAGGAGTTCCCATCATGGCGCAGTGGTTAACGAATCCGACTAGGAACCATGAGGTAGCGGGTTCAATCCCTGGCCTCGCAAAGGATCTGGCGTTGCCATGAGCTGTGGTGTGGGTCGCAGCCGTGGCTCGGATCCCTCGTTGCTGTGGCTCTGGCGTAGGCCAGTGACTGCAGCTCCAATTGGACCCCTAGCCTGGGAACCTCCATATGCCTCAGGAGCAGCTCAAGAAAAGGCAAAAAGACACCCCCCCCCCCAAAAAAAGGGTTTTTAGAATGTGCTCATTTTGTCAAGTTCCTACCAAAATTGTGATGCAGTTTGGGATTATTGTTGGATTTACAATATATTTATTCACCTTTAATAATATCTTTTTTGTGTCTTATTTACATAGGCTTCTTCATTTGGATTATGTTTTAGTTTTTCTTACATGACATTTTCATACTAGTTACAGCTTGTATATGAAACAACCATTCAAATACAAATAAAACCATCCCTGAATGTTACTTTCTTACTGATCCAGGTGGACAATAGTGAAAGATTAATGAAACTCAGTGTCAATAAAGGAGTAGAAAAAAGTGAACATCCTTAAATGGGGGGAAAAAACAGGTGTAACATTTCTGGGGAGGATTTTGTGTATATGTATCAAAGTGTATAATGAGCCTTCTCTTTGAACACTAATCCTACTGCCCAGAAATTATCTCTTAAGACGTAATTACACAGGTGGGAAAAGATGGTTTCCGAAGGGACCATCTTCCAAGGATATTTGCTGCCGAGGTCCAGCCCCAGCAGCCAGGGAGTGACGGAGGAGAGGATGGGCTGTAAATGGCGCGGAAAGAATTGGAGCCAACTTCTCAGCTGCAGGCTGCAGATGACCCAATTTATTAAGTGAAAAGCATCAGCCTTTATACCATTTCACAATCAAGTCCTGTGTAAGATTTGACATTAACCTTTGATTTAAAGCCCTTTCTGTTCCTTCCACCTGAGATTAAAAAAAAAAAAAGGTTAGTTAAAACATGTTCCTCCAGTTTCAGATTTTTCCTCAAGATTACAAACTTAAAGTTTCACACTATTTTTCTTAAAAGGTCAATAACAGTAGCTATTCTATTCTATATAAAGAACAAAGCTTTAATAAGTAATAGACTGTGGTACCAAACATTCTTTAGCTAAAAGCATATGTAGTTAACAGAAACGCATGAGAGCCTTAGGCTCATGACATTCCTGAGGCTGCGGTTTATTTGGCGCCAGCAAGCTAAGCATATAACCTATTGTCCTGACTTACGTAAGCTCCAAACCACCAATTTCAATAGAGAGAAGTATTATACCTGAAAATTGTCAAGTGCCCCCACAAGGGATGATAAAAGTTACAGGTGACACTGTTATTTAATAAAAAAATATATCTGTTGTAAAAAACGGCAATTTGTAGGCCATACAACGCTTTTCCCAGCCCCAGACTTCTCATGTGAAGGGACTGAAATCATAAAAGTTTCCCCTTATACGCTTACAAAATAGGTGCCATAAATTTTTACTCCAAAACAAAGGCTTTTTCCATTACACTGTTTAAGTGACTTCACTCTGTTTTGGTCCAGGTGTTTACGAACCCAGGGCAAATCCCTAGCTATAAGAAAACTGTGAATCAAAGATAGAAAGAGAAGAATAAACACAGAAAAAATAGATTAACATATTTTTTAGAGGGGTGTCATTTTTCTCTTGTAGGAAACCAATGTTTTTCAAGGAATTGCTCTGCAATCCTTCTTCTTTCTTCAGCTTGTCTGTAGCTCTGCTAACCAGACAAGCCTCACGCAGGTGCCGACTGTGGCTTTGTTTTCTTTACTGGAGCAGCCTTATGGCTCCCGACAATTTGCAATAATAAAAATTGTAAACAACCTAAAGATCCACGAATAAGACATTGAGCAAATTATAGTATCCCTAAATAATGGAATAATATACACCATTAAAATGATCTGGACCTATAGTTTTTCATGCATTGTTTGGAGAAAAAAATCAAGTTATAAAAGTTCAAGTATGACGTGTGGCTGGTAGACAAGATTTTTAGAATGCAGAGCAGCCCTGGGAACCATCCTCCTCCACCACTCTACACGTTGCTTTTCAAGGTTATTTCAAGGGCTCTTTGGAGGATTTAATCCAGGGGTGGATATGCCTCACCTAGAATTGCTTTTCCCCCAATTATTTTATCTTCAATTTTCTTGTTAGGCACTCAGCAACTTGTATACAGTGTTTTTGTTTGTTTGTTTGTTTCATAATGGGTTGTCTGTAGAACTCATGGTGGAGAGGGTGGGCTGTTTGGAGAAAGCAAGAAATGGTAGGTAGGTGGTTGTGAGGTTTTGCTTTAGAAAGAGGCTGCCAGAAATGGAGGGCAATGGGCTTGACCTATCACTAGGTGGCGCTATAGTTAGCGCCTTGTGTGGGTAATTACTGCAAATGGACCCCACAGGAGAGCCGGCTCTCTTGTCACTGGATGGACTTCCTTGCATCTCTGTGCTAATTATGCTATGTTTGGGGCCAGTCCTTAGCTTGCTGAACTTTATCCTTTATGCCTGCCTATAACCTAAAGTTTCCTGAAGTACTGACCACTAGCTAGGACTCCAAGAGTGGGTTGCAGTTAAGTTCGGGAGCAATATGTCATTTACCAATTTATTGCCTTTCAGCTACAAATTTCACCCTTCAATACATACTCTGTGATAACAAAAGTAGTTCCTTTGAGCCTTTCTCCTTTGCAGTAAACACAGGGTTAAGCTTTCTCAGTAGAAGGTGTTGGGAGGAAATTGCAGGAGGAGGGGGCTCTCCTGCTGTTTGTAGAAGCTGCATGGTCAGTCACCTAGCCACATGCCCAGGATGCTCAGTCCCTTGGTGATCTCACAGCTCTGGCCCATTGGTCACACTCCCATGGACCTCTGGACATGAACTCGACCCTCCAGGCCTTCTACTCACTCAGGCTTGCCCATTCACATCCATGTACCTAATTGCTGGCTATGGCTCATCTGTTCTGCAAATGATGGGTGCCATTGGCACCTCTCCTCCCTCTGCATGCCCAGGCATCCCACCACCAGTTGCAGCTTGTTTACAAACCACCTACATCCTAGAATACGGATTCCTTTTTGACCAGCAACCAGGAACCTTCTCTGACTCAGGGAGCACAGAAAACTTCTCTGCCGTCAGGTAGGCTGCAGTCATACCTTCCATCAAGTCTGAAGCCCAGCCTTGAGGAGAGGATGCTCCTTCCAACTTTATCCTTCCTTAAATACTCTTCCTCAGCATTAGGAGACCATATAGAGTTTAAATGTATGGTATAGGTTCTCTTTTTGAAGTTTAATAAGTCTCTAGATAGAAGTTTTTTTTTATTATTATTTTTTAATTTATGGCTGCACCCGCCTGGATGAGATGGAATCTGACCCACAGCTTCACCCTACACTACAGCTGCTGCAATGCTGGATCCTTAACCCACTGCTCCGGGCCAGAGGTCGAACGTACACCTCCACTGACCTGAGCTGCTACAGTTGGATTCTTTTTTTTTTTTTTTTTCTTTTTTGTTGTTGTTGTTGTTGTTGTTGCTATCTCTTGGGCCACTTCCGCGGCATATGGAGGTTCCCAGGCTAGGGGTCTAATCAGAGCTGTAGCCACTGGCCTACGCCAGGGCCACAGCAACGCGGGATCCGAGCCGCGTCTGCAACCTACACCACAGCTCACGGCAACGCCGGATCGTTAACCCACTGAGCAAGGGCAGGGACCGAACCCGCGACCTCATGGTTCCTAGTCGGATTCGTTAACCACTGCGCCATGACGGGAACTCCCCTACAGTTGGATTCTTAACCCACTATGCCACAACAGAAATTCCTAAACATTTTAAACCGTTTAGTTTATGTCTCCTTATTGAACCCAGACTACTGACTGGGTGACAGCGGTAATAGCTATTTCAGTGGGAGTTTGGGGGTCAAAGAATACAGGGAGTTTCCTGTAATTCAATGGTGTGAGGAAGGAAATACAAGAAATATACCCTTTGACTGTCAGCTTTTGCATGAGAGTTGTAGACATTAAAGAGTTGCAAGAGTGGCCTCAACACCTGCAGGCAAACTGGAAGATGCAATCAGAAACCTGGTGCAGGAGATCCTGGTGACCAAGTATATTACACTGAATGTGGACAGAACTGGTTTAAAGGGGAAAATTCTGGCTGGGTGAGATTATCCACTATCAATAAGATAATATAAATACTGTAAAGGGTAAGTCAGAGGTGAAACTCAGGGTAATCACGGTTTAATATTTACCAGGGAAAGAGCCTTTTGGGGTCCAGGGGGTATTCCAATTTTCCTCAGCCTTCAGTTTTGATGGAAGTGTCACAAAAATATCATGTCTGGCAAGGAGAAACCCTTTCCTATCCCATTTAGCTTATTCATTTACTTATTTATCAGCTTGACTGAGGTATAATTGATATACAAAGACTGCACATAATGTACACAATTTGATGTGTTTGGAGGCACCCATACAACTGTGAACACAGCCATCAAGGTAATAGACACATCTGTCACCTCTAAAATTACTTCCTCTGTCCCTTCGCTTTAAAAAAAGTCAGAGTTCCTGTTGTGGTGCAGTGGAAATGAATCTGACTATTATCCATGAGGATGTGGGTTCAATCCCTGGCCTCACTCAGTGGGTGGGGGATCCAGCATAATCATGAGCTGTGGTGTAGGTTGCAGACGTGGCTCAGATCCTGCGTTGTTGATCTGTGGTGCAGGCCAGCAGCTGTAGCTCTGATTCGCCCCATGGCCTAGGAAATCCATATGCCAGGCAGCCTGGTGGGTGCTGCCCTAAAAAGCAAAAAACAAACAAACAAAAAGGTAAGAATACTTAACACAAGATGTTCATTATTAGCAAATTTTAAAGTGTATAATACAGTCTTCTTGACTTTAGCCACTATACTGTACAGCAGATCTCTAGACTGAATTTACTTGTATAACTGAAACTTTATACCAACTGAATAACTCTCCACCTCTCCCCTTCCCCAGCCCCTGGCAACAACCATTCCATTCTTTTTTTCCAATGAACTTGACTATTTTAGGTACCTCAGGTTAAGTGGAATGATGCAGTATCTGTCCCTCTGTGGCTGGCTTATTTCTTTGAACGTAAAGTCCCCCCCCCGCCCCGCGCCAAAAAAAAAAAAAAAAAAGAATGAAGTTGGAAGCCTACCTTATACTTCTTACAAAAATAAACTCAACATGGATTAAAGATTTAAATATAAGGTCTGAAACCATAAAAATCTTAGAAGAAAACATGGGGGACATGTCTTTACATTGGTCTTGGCAATGATTTCTTGGATATGACACCAAAAGCACAAGCAATAAACATGGGACTACACCAAGCTAAAATATTCTTCATAGCAAAGGAAAGAGTCAACAGAATAAAAAGACAGCCTATGGAATGGGAGAAAATATTTGTAAACCCTATAACTGATAATGGGTTAATATAGAAGATAACGAATTCCTACAATTTGATAGCAAAACCACAAACTGATTTATCAATGGGCAAAGGATAGATATTTCTCCAAAGAAGGTGTACAGATGTCCAACATGTATATGAAAAAACTTTCCAACATCACTAATCATCAGTGAAATGCAAATAAGTATCACAATGAGATATTACCTCACACCAGTTAGGAGGGATATTATCAGAAAAACAAAAGTTAGCAAGTATTGGCAAGGATGTCAAGAAACTGGAACTCTTCTATAGTGTTGGTGGGAAAGTAAAGTGAAAACCCCTATAGAAAACAATATATATGGACCTCGAAGGTATTATGCTAAGTAAAATAAATTGGAAAGGAGTTCCCATCGTGGCGCAGTGGTTAACGAATCCGACTAGGAACCATGAGGTCGAGGGTTCGGTCCCTGGCCTTGCTCACTGGGTTAACGATCCGACGTTGCCGTGAGCTGTGGTGTAGGTTGCAGACGCGGCTCGGATCCCGTGTTGCTGTGGCTCTGGCATAGGCCGGTGGCTACAGCTCCGATTGGACCCCTAGCCTGGGAATCTCCATATGCCGAGGGAGCGGCCCAAGACCAAGAAATAGCAAAAAGACCAAAAAATAATAATAATAATAATAAAATAAATTGGACAAAGATAGACAAATACTGTATCACCACACTTATATTTGGAATTATATTTTAAAAACCAAACTCACAGAGACAGAAAACAGATTAATTTCAATTGTTTCCAAAGGCAGGTGGAGCGTGGGAAAAATCTTTTTTGTCTGAAAAATTTTTGCTTCTATCTTACCCTGTTTTAATATATGTGAAACTTCAAGACTGAAATTACCAAATATTCTTTTTCCTTTTACAAAGATAGAATCTATTATATAGTGAATCATGTGATGTGACTTGTGATAATGGTTTCCTTGTTTTAAGCCGTGTTTTTGTATATATTGGCTGTTATTTTTGTTTTTCTCTTCAGAGAATGACTTGCCTAGGCTTTGCTATGGCTTTTGTTGAAGGGAGTATGTTTCCTGTTCAAATATTTCCAGTCCCTTCTGTGAATTATTCTTGCCACTCCCCCAAAAAGAACCTGTATCTAATCTATCTTTAAGTAAAAATCCTACTTTACAGGGAATTAAGAATATTGGAGGAGAAAGTATGAGAAGCTATTAGACACATCCAGAATTCAAACACCTAATATGACATCCAGCATTTCAAATCATTAAAAACAGAGGTGGTTGTGTATTACTCCAGAAACTCTGGAATAAATGAGCTTCAGGTGAGATAATCAAATACAATGAATTGATCTTCACAGTAACTGGAATAATAATATATTCCTTAAGTTTGCTCTCCAGTGAAGCACAAGCCAAGTCCCTTCCAAGTCTTTGGTCACACGTATAGCTTTTCTGCTAAAACTTGTTAATTTTCTTTTCATATGAAAAACTTCTCTATCTTCTCTCTAGATATCCATATTTCTTTTAAATTCACATGTGCTATTTTTTTCTTGAAAAACAGAATTACATAAAAAGAAAAAGACCAAGCGCTAACCCCGCTGAAGAAGTGACTCAGATTGAGTTTAACCAGAAGAAACAGTGGAGGCAAGGCGGAAGCACCGCCACGCAGAGGCTTCTGGGAGGTGTAGTCGAGAATGTAGGCCTATGCCACTTTGGCATTCTGGGAAGTGTAGTCCAGGAGTTCCGTGCACGAGACATCACTTCCTCTTCAGGAGTGCGGCGTGTGACCGTCTCGGATGGTCTCCGGATCCTGGGAAGTGAGTCGCAGGAACTTCCGCTTCAGGGTAGGTTGCCACCATCTTTCCCCAAGTGAACTTGAGTTCCAGCAACATCTCCAGCGCCTTGGCGCGGTACCTGCAGTGGCCCGGCCCTCTGCGTTGAGAAAGAGAAGCGATGGTCGCGGAGGACAAGAGGTAGAGGCATTTGCGCCTCCCTTTAGGCAGAATCTCTTAGTGTTTGCGGCAGGTATTGGGTCCCAGGTTGAGGGCGGCCTAGGATAGTGCATCAACAGTTTGAGGGTCTGTGGGCTTCTCTGTTCCACCACCCTCTCCTTGACTGTGGTCAGTCAGTTTTGCTACTGCCTAGTACTATAACGTTGGGTGAGTTAATCTCTGTGAATCAGTTGCCAGGGTATAATTATGTATTACATAACTCAGTGGGATTGTGAGAGTTAAATGAAGTTAAAACGCGTGGAATAGTAATGGCACACAGAAAAGGTTGCCTGTTGTTATGGATGCACAGAGCTCCAACCAAAGCAGATATAACAATGATCAAGTCTGTATGAAAATTTTTAAATTTCCCTATGTTAAAAAGGCACCACAGGAAGTTCACAGGAATTTCCCTGGTGGTCTAGTGGTTAGGATTCAGCTTTTTCATCACTGTGGCCTGGGATTCAATCCCTGGTCTGGGAACTGTGGTCCCACATCAAGCCTCTGCTTGCCATGGTAAACAAAACAAAAAACTATGACTAGGGCAGCTAGGACAGAACTAGCACATGGAAATGTTCCAATCAATATTCGTTGGACTATGAATGAGATAATGGATAGGCAGATGTCACTGTCTCCATTAGACTTTGAGATTATGAACAATACCTGTGTGATTAAGGAATATTGGTATTGGAAAACTATGGGCCTATTTTTGTAAATAAAGTTGTTTGTGCAATACAGTTGTACCCATTTGTTGGTTTTCGTTACTGTTTTTTTGTTTTGTTTTGTTTTTTTCCATTGTAGCCGATTTACAATGTGTTACTTTCAGGTGTTCACCAAAGTGATTCAGTTATACACACCCATTTGTTTATATATTGTCTGTGCTGCCTTTGCACTAAAGTGGCAGATGAGAGGAGTTGGGTAGGGTCCTCAAGCCTGAAATTCTATCTGCCCTTTAAGAAAGATTTATCAACACAATTCTCGAGTTTTGTTTTGTTTTAATCTTCTGATGAACATCTAACTAATAATTTGTCTAGCCTTTGTCCCGGGTTCCTGGGAGGTAAGCTCTAAACCCTTGGACTTTCCCAAGTGACGGTCATATTTTTGTTATTCATGATGGGCCCTTAGATCACACCTGAGTTTGTGTTAATGCAGTGACCCAGGATTGGGCTGGTCACCAGAAAAACCATGTGATTAGAGGGTTGGGGGTTAGGGCCAGGTGATACCAGTCTGATCTCCTCCCAGGAGGTGAGGGGGGCTGGAGATTGAGTTCAGTCACATGGCTAATGATTTGATCAGTTGAGCCTATGGAATATAACCCCAAGAAAAACTCTGGCAACTGAGGCTCAGATGAGCTTTCTGGTTAGTGAACACATTGATGGGCCAGGAGGGTGATGAGACCTGATTCCATGGAGGGGAAAGCATAGAAGTTTTGCGCCTGGGACCCTCCCAGATCTTGCCCCAATCCATCTCTTACTTGGCTGGTCCTGATTCCTATCTTTTATAATAAAATTGTAATCATAAGTACAGCACTTTGCTGAATTCTACGAGTAATTCTAGTGAATATTAAACCTAAGGGGGTCATGAAAATCCCTGAACTTGAGGCTAGTTCTGAAGTGCAGGTAACCTGGAAACCCCCAACTTGTGGTTGCAGCTGAAATGAGGGCAGTCTTGTTGGCACCTTTTCCCTTAAATATGTGGAGTCTGGGAGCTCCCATTGTGGCTCAGTGTTTTAGGGACCCAATGTTGTCTCTTTGAGGATGTGGGTTCAATCCCTGGCCTTACTCAGTGGGTTGAGGACCGGCTGTGGTATAGGTCGCAGATGCAGTTCCAATTTGACCACTAGCCCAGGAGCTTCCATGTGCCACAGGTATAACTGTAAGAAGACCAAAAAAACCTGTGGAACCTGTACTGACTTTCAGTGATTAGTGTCAGAATGCATGGCAGTATTTTACTAACCTAATTCCAACTTCTTAAGTGCCCTTAAGTACATGGCGATATTTATGCATTAGTCCATGGCTTTTAAACAAATTGTATATTCTCTCCCTGTGGTTTTCCTGTATCTTACCGTGACTGAACATACTCACTTGGAGAAAAGAAGTATTTTCTCAATAAATGGAGATTCTTAGAACTACTTTTTGGCAGGTCCTTTACTTCAGGGAAAAGAAACGTCTCAGCTGGCAATTGCCTTGAGATAGTTTTCCATCTGCATCCCATTTGTAACTCATAAAGTTACATCCACATAACTCCCCCAGATTCGCTTTTCCTGTGCCAGGAGAGGAAGTTAGGGTGAGAGTCACAAGAGTTCTAGAGCAAAATGTTTCCCTTCTTTTTGTTCACCCAGAAGACTGTACTATGTATCTTTATTTAAATTTTTTTCAAATATAGTCACTAAACATTAAATATCAAAGATAACCCTTCATATCAATGAAGATCTAGTATACAGTTTTTAACTGGGGAACATTATGAACTGTAAAGAATCAGGAAATTACCCTCCCCAAACTGACAGAAAGAACATATTTTGGGAGTTCTCCTGTGGTGCAGCAGGTTGAGGATCTGGTATTATAACTGTTGTGAGGGTTCGATCCCTGGCCCAGGAAATTCCACATGCCATGGACCAAAAGAACCATATTTTGGCCTTTTTTCTTTTCTTTCTTTCTTTCTTTTTTTTTTTTGTCTTTTCAGGGCTGCAACTGCGGCATATGGAGGTTCCCAGGCTAGGGGTTGAATTGGAGCTGTAGCCGCTGGCCTACATACACCACAGCCACAGCAACGTGGGATCCGAGCTGCATCTTCGACCTACACCACAGCTCACGGCAACGCCGGTTCCTTAACCCACTGAGCAAGGCCAGGGATCGAACCCAAAACCTCATGGTTCCTAGTCGGATTTGTTTCTGCTGCAACACGACATTAACTCCAAAAGAACCATATTTTGAAGTGGCACTTTGTTAATATATTTAGATTCAACAATGCATGATGGTGCACATCGACTTACTAGTGTCCTCCCCCAACCAACATTCTGCATTAAGAACTTAACTCTAGGAGTTACCTTGGTAGCGCAGTGATTAACGAATCTGACTAGGAACCATGAGGTTGCAGTGTTCGATTCCTGGCATCGATCAGTGGGTTAAGGATCCTGCATTGCCGTGAGCTGTGGTGTGGTGCTGTGCTTTGGATAGCCTTTAATCCTAGCAGAACTGACATTTCCAAGCTTTTCCCATTATGAATACCTTACTTGAGAAGGTCCTTTTTAAATTTCTATGATTTAGTTCATGTTATCACAAATAAATTAAATGGATATATTTATTCAACATCTATTTATCAAGAACTTGTCCTTAGGGATATTCCATTTCAATTGGAAAAGAAAAATAAAGACAAGTGAAAAGGCATATGTAGAGAGTAAGTCAGAAAGTAACAAAGTCTGTGTAGAAAAATTGAGCAGGGTAAAGGGTTGAGGATTGCCAGGGAATCCTGGCGATTGCCAGGGTTGAGGAATGGTTGGAAAAGATTTGCTCAATTATTATATTGAATGGTATGGTGTCACTGATAAGATGATCTTTGAGCAGAGCCTTGAAAGAAAAAGGGAGGTAAAGTTGTCTGGAAGAAGAATTTTTTAAAGGCAAAATATAGCTCTCCTTTTCTGTGGCTAGCTTTAAGAGTTTGCATTATCCCTTTTCCCAAGCTTTTGTCTCTTCTAAAATTTTAGTTCCTACGCCCCTCACAAAAATTAACTGGGAGTTCCCTGGGGGCTCAGCAGTTTAAGGATCTGGTATTGTCACTGCTGCGGCTCAGGTTGCTGCTGTGGCATGCGTTCAGTCCCTGACCCAGGAACTTCCAGATGGAGTGAGCACAGCCAGAAAAAAAAAAAAAAAAAAGGAGTAAAACGGATATAGGTATATAGGTTATGTGATGCTTGAACTTGAACAAAAACATAATTGAAAGTCTTACATAATATTTACCTCTTTATGTTGTAGTATCTCCACATTGATGTAGTTCCTCTCATTCATCTTATGACCCACATTTCACAATGAGCAGTTAAACGTCAAGAAAAATCTGAAGTTCTTGATGCTTCTGTTTTACACTTTAATAAAGCTTGCATCACTTTCTTGTGGGTTCTTGCGTCTGGGAATGAATAGCTAACATGCCAGGGAACACTCAGAATCCCAGTGCATCTAACACATATGGAATAAAGTAGAAAATCCAGTCATAGTAGCGTTGAGATCCTGTAGTCCTTACACTGATGCCTGGTTTCAAGTTCTGCATTCTTAGCCCACTCATATGTTCCCCTTTTAAACCTGTGCCTCAGTTTCCTTACACTTTTCAAGTTTCCTTCTTTAGGATATATTTTTTTTGGACATTCATATTTGCTTTGTCATTCAAGAAAGAAAAAAAAAATGAGATGAAGGGGAAAAAGGCTGATTTCGACCAGTGAGATAGAATTGATTCAGACTGAATCCAAAGAAATCCAAAAGAAAAATGGAAAGCCTGGGAAGAAGCGCTACCTGAAAAGGATTCTGGAAACTGTTGTCAAGGGGATTCACAGGGGCTGAAACACTTGCTGGGAAAAAATAAGTATAAATTAGAAGCTTGGACATCTTCGTTCATAGAAGACAGGACCAAGAGATTTGAGTTCTGCTCTGGAATCGTTTAAAATAAAATCCACGTTTTATTTTTATTTTTATTTTTCTATTTTTATTTTTGTATAGAAGCCGACCTTCTGCCCAAGGCAAAGACGTCGGCCAATTCGCGGGGGTTCTGGGAAGTGTAGTCCCGTACCTCCGCGTAGTCCGGGAACTTCTGCTACAGGGTGTGTGGCTGTGACGGCTCGTCTGGAATTCTGAGAGTGTAACCAAGAATTGTGGGTAGAGTCACTTCCGCCTCCGGGCAGTGAATGCGTGGAAGTCGTTCCTGGGAAAGAGCTTGGGTCAGGCACCCAAAGGCAATGCTTCATTTGGGGCCAGATGCGACACATCCCCCATCTTTTAGAAGAAAATCTGCAGCCAGAGGCTGAGGGGGGCGTCGGACCCTTACTGGAGTGAGCCTTCTTGCTGGTTGGAGGGTTGAGAGTCTCCTGTATTCCGTGCTTTCTGTTCCTACTAGCGGACTGAAGTGGGAGCCCGTGTCACCTCCTAGGGATGAGATTAGATACTAACTTAATCTGTGCCCTGCATAACTTTTCTGTTAAACGAGGGGAGTAATGGTACCTACCAAGTGGAGTTGTTTGGAGAGTTAAATCAGATAGTCATAAATGAAAAGCTTAAAACAAGAGGTAATTGTTTCTTTTAATTAATGTATTTTCATTCCCGGGAAATGTTCAGTTACCTGAAAACTTATATGAGCCCAGGAAGGGATCAGAGGTTCCACCTGCAGTGCTACCAGCCCTTTTCTCTCATCCCTGCCGGAGTCCGGGCTCCTCCTGGACTCCTGGGTTCTTGAGTAGATTTGAAGTTTTGTAAGAAATACTCTTCAGATTTGGCTCTACAGTCCACTAGCACGAGGTTTTTGTTTATTGCATAAAGATCAGTTTTTTCCTCAATACCCAGTGTAACTCAGCACTATGTATTGCATGCCTGCCCTGTTCCTGCTGCCCTTCAGGGCCACATTTGTTGCAAATCTAAAGAGGAACTTGTGTACATAGAAAATACAAAGGATCTACATGTAAATTTTAATATTAATCAGATAAGTTGGCAAGTTTGAAGAATAAAGGGGCAAGTGCAACGTGTAGTAGGCACAGTTAGGGTAAGGAGCGTTATCTTATTTCCACTTTCATGGAAAATGTTTTCAGTAGTTCAGTATTGCTTTTAGTGTTTGCTGTAATTTATTGCTACCTTCTAGAATTTTCTCATCTTGAATGGGTGATAGATTTATCACCCCCTCACCTTTGCATTCCTGGTAAGTCAACTAAGTCATGATGTATCATCCTTTTGTAGATTGTTGGATATAGTATGGCTACATTTTGTTTCAGATTTTTATATGTATATTTATGATGAGATAAACTTGCTATTTTCCATTCTAATAAAGCCTCTGACAGATTTTGGTATCAATGTTATGGTTGAAAATTGGTTGGAAAATGTTCCCATACTATTCTCAGGAGGAATTTTAAGATGAACATGGTGTCTTCCTTAAATATTTGATATAATTCACTGATGACCCTCTCCAAGACTAGAGAGTTCCTTCGGTGAATTTTTAAATAAATTCAATTTTTCGGAGTTCTCATTGTGGCTCAGCAGGTTAAGAATTTGACTAGTATCCATGAGGATGTGGTTTCGATCCCTGGCCTCGCTCAGTGGGTTAAGCACCCAGTGTTGCTGCAAGCTTCAGGATAGATCACAGATTCGGCTTGGATCTGCAGTTCCTGTGGCTGTGGTGTAGGCCGGCGGCAGTGGCAGCTCCAATTCAGCCCTTAACCTGGGAACTTCCATATGCCATGGGTGCGTCTCTAAAAGAAAAAAGAAACGAATTCAATTTTTCAATACTTCTAGATACATTCAGATTTTCTATTACTTCTTGTGTCTGTTTTAGTAACTATTATGTTAAGTTCTTTAGAAATTTATTCATTAAAGTTCTAAAAATTTTGCTGTTCCCATTGTGGCTCAGAGGTAATGAACCTGACTAGTACCCATGAGAATGCAGGTTTGATCCCTGGCCCTGCTCAATGGGCTAAGGATCTGGCATCGCCATAAGCTGTAGTGTAGTTTGAAGACTCAGCTTGGATCTGCTGTGGCTGTGGCTGTGGCTGTGACATAGGCTGGTGGCTGCAGCTCCAGTTCGATCCTGAGCTTGGGAACTTCCATATGCTGCAGGTGCAGCCCTAAAAAGATTAAAAAAAAAAAAAAAAAAAAAAACTCCAACAACTTAGATGCTTGGAAAAAAGACCTGGTGTCCTGAAACTCAGGCCTCTGAGGAAGCTGGTTCTGGTGTCCCTGAGCTGAGACATAGGGCCCCACGGTTCTAGAACTTAGACATCTGAGGAGTCGTCTTGGGGAAGCTGTTTGATATCTCTGAGGCTCCATAATGGAACTAGTTGTTAACTAAAACTCAGGTCTGGCTGCTCACTGCTCTAAAGCCAATACTTGGGAGACAAGGTTGGTGGGAAGGAAAGTGTGCTTTATTCCGGAGGCTGGCAACTGGGAGAAAAGAGGACTCACGTCCAAAGGCCAACTCCCCACTGACAGTCAGTGGGCAGGAGCTTTTAAAGGGGAGGTTCAGGGGTACACAGGTGGAGGGAGGGGGCTACATGCAGAAACAGCACAGTCAGCTCTGACAGTTACTTTGAAATTGATCATGCAGTGGTCTGATCAGCATCGCCTTGATTGTTTTAAGTAGTTAATCTTCAGTTCCTTGCTAAGTTTGTTCCGCTTTCCTTGAGGCCAGTTCTTGGAATTGTGTAAGATGGAGCAGCTTACGTCATGGCTACAGTCTGGTCCTCACGTGGCTAACTTCTTCCACCTGGTGGGGATTTCAGTATTTATAAAACAACTCAAAGGATATGGCTCAGAATATTATCTGTAGCCCTTGAGGAGAAACTCAATGTACTTGTCTTTATTTAATGACTAAACTAGGGAGTTCCTGTCGTGGCTCAGCCGAAATGAATCTGACCAGCATCCATGAGGACGCAGGTTCGATCCCCGGCCTCGCTCAGTGGGTTAAGGATTCAGCATTGCCATGAGCTGTGGTGTAGGTCGAGGATGCAGCTCGGATTCCGAGTTGTTGTGGCTGTGGTGTAGACCAGCAGCTACAGCTCCAATTCAACCCCTATGGGAACCTCCATATGCTGTGGGTGTGGCCCTAAAAAGACAAAAAAAAAAAAAAAAAGAAAAGAAAAGAAAAAAAGACTAAACTATGATTATTTGGTCATGTTTGACTGCTTTTCCTTTGTTTCTGTATTTTCTCATTTCTCTGATTAAAATTTATTCTTTGACTAAAGTTTTTCTGCAGACAGAATGCAAGCAGAGGACATTGCCATGGTGAGTGGGGGGTGTCCTGTCCTGGGGAGGCCTCCTAGGGTCCTGCTCAATTTCAGCTATTCAAGTGTGGGGAAAACTTCATATTAGATTGGGCACCTGCTCCGTGAAAGAAACACTGCTGCCTGGAAGCTCAGAAAGTGGCAAGTCTCTCCCTCCTCCAGCCTCGCGGTCTCCCTCTATTGGCAGAGACCCAGATGGACTGCTACAGTAGCTGCACATTGCCCATTGCAGCCCTGTGAGACAGAATAAGAAAAGGTTGGATTTGGAGCGAAGAGAGTAATTTATTAAGTGCATACATGGAAAATTTTAAAGTATCTTTTTGTGAGTCGAGCGACTTCTGCGCAGAAACACGAGCTGCGGCCGCCCCTCTGCAGGTGCCTGTGAGGAGGCGCGGGGGCCGCAGCGGCGTCGCAATTCCACCGGCCGCGCCCTAGCTCCCCGCGCTCCTGGCTCCCGGCGCTCCTGGCTCCCGGCGCTCCTGGCTCCTGCTGGAGGCGGCCGATGAGGGGCCGGCCTCCGGAGGAACCTCAGCCACCGGTCCGGGGCGGGCAGCGGTTGCCTAGGGACCATGGAGGAGAAGAGCAAGTTTGGAGCTGAATTTCGTCGCTTTTCACTAGGAAGATCAAAACCTGGAAAGTTTGAGGCGTTTTATGGATTCCTACAACATGTTCACAAGGTAGCCACTGCTAATGTTGTAGTAGGCTATTGCAGACATCCATGGAGAGTTCCTGCTTATACATGATGATAATAATTATCACAAAGCTGTTTCAACGGCCAACCCACTGCTTGGGATTTTTATACAAAAAAAGGATCCAGCAGAGCTTTGAGCCCGGAGAATGAAGACAGCGGTGAAGATGACATCATTATTGAAGACTGGAGTGCCACAGCAGATCCATAAGGCTGTTCCTAACGCCGAGAGCTTGGAGTCATTACCGCAAATAGAACTCAGTTTTGAGTCAGGACAGAACGGTTTTATTCCTAAGGAGGTCAGCTTAGCACCCGTAGCAAGTGGCACAAATACCCAATGTGAAACACATGTTCCACATCAAAAACCATTAGAAGAAGATGCAACAATCATAACACTCGGAAACCACTGTTTGAATGTTTTCTGAATGAAGATGCCATGGAGACGTGTACATTTGGCTGGTCTAAAGCATATATACCTCTGAACCAGTGATCTGGGATAGGCAGGAAAAAAATAATAGTGCAAGCTTCACATGTTATTAAAACAGTAGTTTGATAATTAATATAAACCAGTGGGTCAGAGGTGAATTTAAGTCTAAAAGGGGCCTTTGATAATGAAATGACATGCTTTTGCTATTTTGTCTACAGAGCACAGGGTGTTAGAGCACATTCCCGGAACTGAGTGCGGGGATGAGACCATTTCTGTATTTAATTCTGTTGCGTATTTAACTTGCTGTGCAGAGCCTGGGTAATTTCCCCCTTAAGTGTATGTTTTAAAATTTGACTGTGAGGAAGTCTGTGTCTGTCTTTGGTACTTTGGGGACCTTGGCTCCTATGTTCCCCGTGTTTTATCTTGATTTTTTTTTTTTTTTTTAGTATTGTTCCTCTGTTGCTAATTTTAACAAGTATTTTTTTCAAATGCTTTTTTCCCTAATTTCTGAGAAATCAAACCAATGGGCTGTTTTTGGAAGTTGCTTCCCACATTATAAAGCATCCAAGCTATGTTCCTGAAGTAAGAAACACCAGCAGATGTTCAGATCGGTCTTTGTCCATCCCTAGCTCTTGTCTTTATCGTCTCATTCCATTCGGGTGTAAGTTACAGCGTCAGAGGTAGTGCCATCCACTCTTGTGGTACAGGAGACTCTCTCCCTTCACTTCTTGCTCTCATTCCGAAGCTCGGAAATCATTCCTTTTGTGGTTTGTGTGTTTCATTGGTCTGTTTGTATACTCTTAATGCACGTGAGTAGCGTGAATTATTTTCATTTTAAAAATGCATCCAAATTAAGAGATTTTACACACAGGACAAACTTGTGCACTTTTTATATGAAAAATTTGGGTTTTCCTTAATGGGATTTCTAGGAACACTGCCTACCCTTTCATGAAAAGTATGTAGTATTCACCTTTGATAGGTACAGTATATCTCAATTAATTTTATGAGGCTGTTTATTCCTTTCCAGTGCATCCACTTAGAACAAGGTAAGAGTAAGGCTGCTAACTTTCATTCCTTGCCTCGTTTCATTGTCTGAGGGCCACAGGCGCTACAGTATGCTTGGATATAGAGACGAAGAATAGTGTGAACCATGTAAGTTCCTGTGGCTTATGGATGTTTCTTGCAGAGTTATTTATTGATTAATTTTATGGGAGGGCTAGAATGGATACCTTATAACAATTGTGTGCTATTAAAACAATGAAGAATCAAATGACTCCGTTTTGAAGGCTATTTTCTTGACATGGTAAAAATATATGAAGAAGTAAGGTCTTGATTAAATGAAGATCACTTGACTCAGAATACTTCAATGTATTTTGTTCACATTGCCACTAAACAGATTATCACTAAACTATTAACTGCATGACATTGTTATACGGTGTCCTTTTTGTTGAATTCATTGAAATTCTTCCACTTATAGAACCACCATTTTTTGTCTCTCTCTCTTTTTTTTTTTTTTTTTTGCTATTTCTTGGGCCGCTCCCGCGGCATGTGGAGGTTCCCAGGCTAGGGGTCAAATCGGAGTTGTAGCCACCGGCCTACGCCAGAGCCACAGCAACGCGGGATCCGAGCCACGTCTGCAACCTACACCACAGCTCATGGCAATGCTGGATCATCAGCCCACTGAGCAAGGCCAGGGACCGAACCCGCAACCTCATGGTTCCTAGTCGGATTCGTTAACCACTGCGCCACGACGGGAACTCCCCAGAACCACCATTTTTAAATGATATTCCAGGTTTAACAATCTGTGAGTTTTATAAATTTGACTCTGGGATGACAAAACGTTATTATGTAGAAGGTTAAATCTCACTTATAAGCAGTGCAGGGGTTCAACATTTTAAGTAAAAAATACTTTTCACATCCTACCTCTATCTTTCTGCTCTTTTTTTTTTTTTTTTAAGAATTTTAACATCGGTACTTTTAGGGGAAGAAATATTTCAGGGCTTGACTTTTTGTACAAGTTTTAACTGTAAAATACAGATTGTTGTCTATGTATTCATGAAAATGGAAATCAAAGCTGCTAGTGCTTTTTATTTTATTAATCTCGCTAAGGGTATACGTCAACAGTCTTTTCAACTGGATCTCTCATTTAAATTATTGGTGAAATAATTGATTACTTAGACATATTGTAAAACCAATCAGTCTTGGTTATACAGTAAAATGTCAGTTCGTTGGTAGTCTGAATTCATTTCAAGTGTACCTTATTAACAGAATATCAGTGGATTCAGCATAAAATTTTATTACTAAATATCAAGCTGTGAATTTTGTTCTGTATCTTAAGTAAATTTATGATAATGTCCTCATGAGCTATCTACAGAATATATGTACTTTTGTGAACTATGGATTTTCTAGTTAAATTTTACATGCAACTTGATTTTTACATGAATGCTACTTGGTTTAAACTATCAAATGTCAGTATTTTACTATAATTTTATTATAAAATGTACATTATCACTAAATGAACTTTGATTTTAAAAATCAAATTAGCTTTAGTTGTATATCATTTTTTACAAATAAAGATAGACTTGTATAAAGGCTAAAAAAAAGTATCTTTTTGTTACTGATTTTTGGCTGAAGTTCATTGTACTCAGAAAACATATTTAGTCTTATCTCAGCATTTTGAAATTCGTTGTGATTCTTTACTGGTGTACTTTATGACCCCTGTCTATAAATATTTTATATGTGCTTGAAAAGATCTGCATTTTATAGGTCTTCCCAGAACCTTTTGTTTCCCTGGCAGCGAATGAGCCTCACAGTGCTGCAGAGTTTCTAGGCTTTTCAGCTCTTTGACTAAACTATCGCCCCAGGAGAAAAGTAGTCCCAAACACATGACTCCCCCAAAGTTCTCGGAATGTTAGCCCACCATTTCTCCAGCACTTTGTCTTTTGATGCCTTCCAACACTATAAAAAAAGTGTATCCACCTTTCATCTGCCAGATGTTTGTCCCAAACTACCTACTTTATTATTGTTATTGGAAATGTAAGTTTACAAAACATTCTTTGTCTATTGCATTTTTACTTAAATTTTACTTCCCAAATTTACCCATTATCAAGTTTATCTTGCTTAATATATAAACTACATATTAAATACATATTTTAAAAAACATTTCCTTTTGGAAGGGTTGTTAAAGAATCACATGGTATAATTTCTTTAAATGATCCTCTTTAAACTATTGACCATTTGCACATAGTGGCTGTTGTGTCATTTTTCTTTTACTCCTCAGTCAGAGTATTTGCCCAGCATTAGGACTGGTTTCAGTTGGACATTGTATGGGACCTTGTTCATCTACTTTTCAGTATCATATTTTCCATATTCTTGCAAAATAAATCTAGGCTTTAACCTCTAGTTCACAGAAAATATCAAAGTTTCTAACAATAAATGCCAGATCAAAAAAGACATCAGATGCAAAAGAATTTGTTTGTAGGACAGAAACAGACTCAAAGACTTCAAGGTCAAACTTAGGGTTATCAAAGGTGAAACCATGGAGAGGGCGGGATAAATTGGAAGAATGAGATTGACACATGCACACTACTATATATAGGGTAGATAACTAACGGGAGCCTACTGTATAGCATAGGGAGAGCTATTCAATGTTCTGTAATAACCTATATGGGAAAAAATAGATCTATGTATGTATATAACTGATTCACTTTGCTGTAGACCTAAAATTACTGAGACATTGTAAATCAACTGTACCCCAATTTAAAAAGTTTTTTAAAAATACCATCAGGAGTTCCCATTGTGGCTCATTGGTAACAAACGCGACTACTATCCATGAGGATTCGGGTTTCATCCTTGGCCTTGCTCAGTGGGTTAAGGACCCAGCACTGCTGTGAGCTGTGGTTTAGTTTGTAGACTCGGCTCAGCTCGGATCTGGCGTGGCTGCGGCTGTGATGAAGGACAGCAGCTATAACTCCAATTTGACTCCCAACACGAGAACTTCCGTATGATGTGCGTGCGGCCCTAAAAAGATAAAAACAGAAACCATTTTTAAAAAGCCATCAGACAAACCCAGGATATAAGCAGTCCTATATGACAACTGACCTAGTTAGTTCAGTAGGTGAAGGACATAAAAAAAGAGGAAGGGAAGCCATTCTAGATTACAAAAGTCTCAAGTGACATAGCATCATATAGAGTAATGTACCAGCATAAAGGGAAATAATATGTATTTCTTCCCCACGAGAAGAATGGGCGATTAAACTCTCTCCTCTCTTTTTTTTTTTCTTTCTTTATTCTGCTAGTTTTATGGATTAGGCCATTACCTCATCCTCTGACCTCCCTGGATCACCATGTCCTCCCTAAGACATCTTATGGTGTTTACGATATCAAGAGCAGGGTTCAAATATGTGATATGATACTAGAAGCAAAAAAAAAAAAAAAATTCAAGATTTTATAAAGGATTTATCCCTTCCCATATTATAATGCTTTGTCTGTATCAATACAGCTCCCTCCTTTTGTCTTAGGACTCACATTTCATAATCAGCAATTAAAGCCAAGAATATGTGGAAAACATATGCTGCTGCTTTTTTTTTTTTTTTTTTTTTTTTTTTTTTGTCTTTTTGCTATTTCTTTGGCCACTCCTGCGGCATATGGAGGTTCCCAGGCTAGGGGTCAAATCGGAGCTGTAGCCGCCGGCCTACACCAGAGCCGCAGCAACGTGGGATCCGAGCCGCGTCTGCGATCTACACCACAGCTCACGGCAACGCCGGATCGCTAACCCACTGAGCAAGGGCAGGGACCGAACCCGCAACCTCATGGTTCCTAGTCGGATTCGTTAACCACTGCGCCATGATGGGAACTCCGTGCTGCTGCTTTTTGTCCTGGTCAGTGGTTGCATCTGTTTCTTGTGTATTCTTAGCATCCATGTCCATTCATCACAGAGCGAACAGCTCAGGGAAGGTAGCAGCATCAGAGTTCTAGGTGCATTCACGCCCATGTAGAATAAAAAAAGGCAATCCGGTCTAAGTAAGGTTGAGATCCTGTACTCCTTACATTCAGTGCCCAATGTAGGTCAACGAAATTTCCTCTTAGTATTGCATTTTTTTGCCTACAAATCGCTTTCTTTATATCATTTATTCCCTTCTCCCACGTTCCCTCCTTTCCTTCCTTCCCTTTTTTTTTTTTTTTTTTTTTTATTTCCCACATTCCTAACTTATCTGGTTTCTAGGGGTATTTTTTTGGGATAGGTAGGTGGGTAGGTAAATAGTATGCTTTGGTGGAGTTTGCTTTGTTTTTGGCATGTTTGACAGAAAAAAAATTTTAGAAAAAAAGCAAAGGGGAGGCCGAACTCGACTAACAGCATAGAGTTAATTTATTCTGAGTCTCCTAAAGAGAATATCGACTATTCAATTGTTGACTACCCGAAAGAAAAAGCGCAATCTTGCGGAAAGGGCTGCCGGGAAGGAGATTCGGGAATTGCAGTTCAGAAGATGCACAAGATCAGAAACAATTACGCTCTAGAAAAGCTCTTTTAGTGCATAGTCGGCTGGAGAAAATACATAAATGCATAGTAGACCGCTCTATCTTTGGAAGCATTTCAGCTCCAGGAAGGCGGGAATTGCGGAATTCTTTCAGGACGGCGAGGCTGTGAAGTAGAATCCACACTCTCAGCACAGCAGCCGGAACTTCCGCCCTGGGAAGGCGACGAAGTGCCTGGGAATTTCGGGAAGTGTAGTCCGGCAACACTGTAGTTGGATAACTTCCGCTACAGAAAGCTGAGGCCGTGTCCCTGCTCCCGTCGGGAATTCTGGGAAGCGTAGTCCGGGGGATTTGTGTAGGCAGAGTCACTTCCGGTCCAGGTACGCGAGGCCGCGGCCTTCATTCCTCTCGGAAAGGTGAGTCTCCCACAGCTTTGCAGAGCCCCTCTCCTCGTGTCCACACTGGCCGTTCTTGGGTTTGTTGTGGGCCACTAGCGACCCTGCCCTCGACCTTGGACAAAGAATCCGCTGGCAGCGAAGGGCAGAATTGGCGCTCCCTTTGAATGAGCCTTCTGGAGCGCGGGGCTGTGGGTGCATCCCCGGTTTAGGGGCCCAGGCCAGAGCCGTAAATCGCTGGGATTGAGGGTCTTCTGGGTTCTGTACTTTCCCAACCCTTTACCCGACCACCAGCTCTAGCTGCCGCTTCCCACCGGTATAATATTAGGCGAGTATGTCAGTGTCTCTGCTTCTTTTGCTCTTCTTTAAAGTTGGTATAAGTGTCTACCTAATAGGGCTAGTCTGAGAATGTGCAGGAAAAGAATCAGAGGCTGGTTTGTGAGCAAAAATAAGTCTCTTGTTACTAGTATCTTTAAACTTCTTGAGAAGTAAGTGCTTAGTTCCCCAAAAACGTCTTTGAGCCCGGGATGGGGTCAGAGCTCCTGCCTCAGTGTCCCTGGCCTTTCTCTGATCCCTGAAGAAGGCGTGGCTGTATCTGGTTTTCTAATCATTTTTTGAATTTTTTTTTGGAAAGGGTCGCTCCTGGCTGTGGTCTGGGACGTCCACTGTAATTTATGTCGGAGCGCAAATGAAGTTCTGATTTTGCTCAGCCTCCGTTCTTTTCCCTGTGTCAACTTTAAAAAATGCACAACATGAGAATTGTGAGTTAAGTTTTATTTGAGGGCAAAATGAGGACTATAGCCTGGGAGGCAGCATTTCAGAGAGCTCAGAAAAACTGCCCCAAAGAGGTAGGATGGAGGGTCGGTATATATGTGATTTTGATGAAGGGGGAGATACGTGCAACCAAGGACACATTTGCAGAAGGCTGCTGCTAGTCTCGAGGAGCAGATGTCTCCTTGAAGGGTTTGAGTGCTTTTCTAGATGCAAGAATTGGGCTCATCAAATCTTCTCCTGAAAACATCCATCTGAAGACCTGGTCTGCCAGTTTTCCCAGGGCACCGAGTGCCTCACTCCTGATCTCCACCGTGAAGACTCTCAGGGGATGTCGAGGGTCTGCAGCTGCAGCAGCTCATGATTCAATCCACGCAGAGACTGATAGCAAGTGCCGATCTCCGGTTCACACCTGCCTTGACTTGGAAAAGGCTGCAGCAAGGAGGGAACGACCCTTTGGCTCCAGGCAGCAGAGCCTCACCTGAGCAGGACTTAGCATCCTTCTTCCTCTTTTGTCATCTTATACGCATCTTGTGTGCAATTCTTCTGCTTTCCAAGATGCCCTGATATTTGTTGAACAAATGTAGGAAGGGATGGGGAATTCATGGCTATGAGTAATAATGATGATATTTCACCATTTAGTTGAAATACTCTAGGGGTTTTACATGAATGAGCGCAAGAGCCCTCTGGAAGCTGGGGATACTGTTATTCCCATGATAAAGATGAGGAGACTGAGACACAGAGAGCATAGGTCATTTATTCTAGGTCACACAGCTACTTAGAGGCCTAAGTAGGATTTGAATTTAGGTAGTTTCAATCTTCTGCCTTAATTCTTACTGTGTTTAGTGTCAGGTTGAAAAGGCATGTTTGGGTTTTTTGTAGAGGGCCATGAAAGCTTTGGGTTTTGTTTTTGTTTTAATGACCGCACCCACTAACTATGGAAGTTCCCAGGCCAACGATTGAATCTGAGCCATAACTTCCAGCTACACTTGAGCAACACCAGGTCCTTTATAACCCTGGGATCCTGTACCTCCGCAGCCTCCCTTGCCACTGCAGTCAGATTCTTAACCCACTGTGCTACGGTGGGAACTCCAGAGCTTTGAGTTGTTGATGGGAGTGGTTTTTTTCAGTCATCTGCAAATTAACTGTATTTTATTTGAGATAATATTATACTTCATACTCTGGTTACAGAAATAATGCATGTTGTAGAGAATAAAGAACATGTATGATGTATTAAAAAAAACCATAATTACCCATAACCACATGATGTAGAGATAACAGTATTAATATTTTAATGTTTTCCATTCTGTAGAATTATTTTTGGATTTTTACTTAAGTTTTTCAAAATAGGCATCATGCATTTTATTTTCCCCTTATATTATTACTGTGGAAATTTATAAACATAGCCGAATGTAATGAAATAATGCACTTCTGTAGAACTGTCACCCCAGTTCAACCCTTGTAAACATTTGCCAGTCTTTTATCAAAAAACATACCCTCACTTACAATGTTAGTTTTTTTTTTGTTTTGTTTTTTTTTTTGCTGCACCCGCAGCATATGGAAGTTCCTGGGCTGGGGGTCAAACTTACACCTCAGCAATGACCCAAGCCGCAGCAGAGGCAACTCAGAATCCTTAACCCGCACGCCACAACTCCTCCCCTCCATTTTTTGTTCATTTGTTTGAGTGTTTTAAAGCAAGGCCCCAACATTGAATCCATATGATAGTGATTGATTTATTGTCATAAATGCCAAGAAATGACTTGTCGTACATTGTTTGTATCCAAGACCAAGAAAGGGAGATATTAGCAGCTACTCTGAGGATTTTATTTTGCAGCTTGGAGAATGGCACACACTTGAGAAAACGAGGATATGAGAGCACTGCACCCTGAAGAGGGATGGTGATGGGTCTTGTTTTTCCATATACAGTTTGACTTACTCTTGTCTTGGTGCTCTTTGTGTCCTATCGCTCTCTTTCTGTACACTGGAAGTTCTTCTTTTGCTGGGACCATAGCATATTTTTCTCTGTGCGCCCAACACAGTGCAAAATTGGCAAGGGTTTTTGTGGTAAGAGTAGCTACTTGACAGACTTCTGGCATCAAGGTTTGCAGTGCAGATTTCCTGAAATTGGAATTAGGTAGCCAAACAGAATAGAAGTAACCTATGGAGATAATTCCTTAATCTCCTTTAATGTTAGTGAGCTGTGGAATCCATTATCTGTTTCAGATTATTGAAAAGCTTATAAGCAACTATTTTCATGCTCTAAAACAAGTTTCCTAAGAGACACACTGATAGAAATGATAATAACTAATATTAATAGATTATATTTTATGACTAGGCAGTGTTTCCAGTGATTTACATACGTTAACTTCTCATAACAAATCTATCATTACCCTCATTTGACAGATAAGAAGCAGGTTTTAAAAACAAAATCCATGATCAGGAGTCGTGGCTCAGCAGTTAACAAACCTGGCTAGTATCCAAGAGGATGCAGGTTCGATCTCTGGCCTTGCCCAGTAGGTGAAGGATCCCGAGTTGCCATGAGCTGTGGCGTAGGTGGCAGACGTGGCTTGGATCCTGCGTCGCTGTGGCTGTGAGGTAGGCCGGTGGCTACAGTTCTGATTGGACCCCTAGCCTGGGAGCCCCCATAGGCGGCAGGTTCAGCTCTAAAAAGACAACAAATAAAAATAAAAAATAATTATCAAACAGTAAAATTGACTTTTTTTCCTTTTGTCAGTACAGTTCTGTTAGTTTTACCACAGATAGATTTATATAATCATGATCATCATCAGATACAGAGCAGTTCCGCAACCACTATAACCCTCATTTAAATGGATTCATATCTTGCATAGCCTTTTAAGGCTGGGTTCTTTCCCTCAGCATAATGCCTTTGACATTCATCCAAGGTGTATGTGTCAGTACTTCACATTTGTTTTTAATATTGCTTAATATTACTTTTATGGATTTACCACAGCTTATCCATTCATCTGTTGAGGAATATTTGGAATGTTTATCGTTTTTGGCAATTATGAATAAGCTACTATAAATATTAGCATACAAGATTTCGTGCTTATTTCTCTAGAATTCGTAACCAAGAATGAGATTGTTGGTCCTATGGAATATGTATTGTTTAACTTTATAAGAAGCAGGCACACTCTTCTCCAAGGAACATATCTGCCATTTTGCATCCCCACGAACTTGACCCATGAGCATTCCAGTTGCTCCACACCTTTGGCAGCACTTAGCAGTGTATTTTATTTATTTATTTATTTATTATTTTATTTTATTTTTTGTCTTTTTGCCTTTTCTAGGGACAGGAAAGGTCGTGTGTGTTTTTTGTCTTTTTTTCAGGGCCACACCTGTGGAGGTTCCCAGGCTAGGGGTCTAATCGGAGCTGTAGCTGCCGACCTACACCACAGCCACAGCAACACGGGATCCAAGCCGCATCTGCGACCTATACCACAGCTCACAGCAGGCCAGGGATCAAACCTGCAACCTCATGGTTCCTAGTCCAATTCGTTAGTCACTGAGCCACAACGGGAACTCCTGTATTTTATTTTTAAATTTTAGCCATGATAGTAGGCATGTGTTGGTATTTTGTTTTGACTTTAATTTACATTTCCCTAATGACTAGATAACTAGTTCAACAGATATGTCTTTTCTTCAGTTTGTTTTTCATCTTTGCTAAAGTTTGTTTATATGCATGGCCCAGTTTTAAACTAGGTAATTGGGTTGTGTTTTCCTCATTGTTGATTTTTGAGAGTCATTCATATATTCTAGATCAAGTCCTTTGTCAGATAAGCGATTCACAAATATTTCTTCTCAGCCTATAGCTTGTCTTTTCATTCTCTTAACAGTGTCTTTTGCAGAGCAAAAGTTTTAAATTTTGATGAAGTCTGATTCATCAGTAGTTTCTTCTATGATTTGTGCTTTTCATGTCTAAGAACTGCACCGAACTCCAGGTCATGAAGGTTTTCTCTTATGTTTTTTTTCTAGAAGTGATGACGTCTGCTCTTTCACTCTGAATATTGGTAACTTTTGTTATCTCTCTTTTATTTTTTTACCATTCTTGCTAGAGGTTTTGTTATGGTTAAAAAACTACTTTCAGTTTCATTGATTTTCTCTCTTACACATCTACTTTCAGTTTTATTAATTTCTACTTTTACCTTTATTATTTCCCTTCTTTTGCTTGACTTGGGTTTATTTTAGTTCTATTTTCTAGTATCTTAAATGTACCTTATATGTTTCTTCTAAGAAGTGGAGCAAATCGCAAACAGAATGAACTCAGAGCAGTCTGAGCCCAGGCACATCATAATTAAACTGCTGAAAACTGAAGACAGAGAAAGAAACTAGAAAGCAGGATTTCCCGTCAGGACTCAGTGGAAACGAATCCAACTAGGAACCATGAGGTCGAGGGTTCGATCCCTGGCCTCACTCAGTGGGTTAAGGATCCGGCGTTGCTGTGAGCCATGGTGTAGGTCACAGATGTGGCTCAGATCTGATGTTGCTGAGGCTGTGGCATAGGCTAGCAGCTGTAGCTCTGATTCAACCCCTAGCCTGGAAACCTCCATATGCTGCAGGTGTGGCCCTTAAAAAAAAAAGAAAGAAAGAAAGAAAGAAAGAAAAAACTAGAAAGCCACCAGAAAAATGTAATGTGTTATCTTTATGCTCTAGTTGTCTTACACTGCACGTATGTACTTGTGGCCTACACCAGAGCCACAGCAGTGCAGGGTCTAAGCCGCATGTGCTGCCTACATCACAGCTCACTGCAGTGCCAGATCCTTAACCCACTGATTGAACCTGCATCTTTGTGGATACTAGTCAGATTTGTTTCTGCAGGGCCACAACAGGAACTCCCTACCAATTCCTTTTAGAGCTCCGTAAGAATTCCTAAGTCATCTGAGAATATCTTTATTTCACCTCATTCCCGAATCTTTTCCTGAACTATACCCTCAGTATACAATTCTGCTTCGACAGTTCTTTTCGTGCGCTACTTTAGAAGTATTATGCCACTTCCTTCTGCCCCCATGGTTTCTAATAAGAGATCTGGATTCATGGGAATCCAGGTAATGCATTGTTTTTCCCCAGCTGCTTTCAAGCAGCATTATCACCTGGGAGCTCCATGTAAAAGCAGATCCTTGAATCCAGCCCCAAACCAATTTATTTAGAATTTGGAGGGGATGGGACCAAGGATCTTCCTTTTACGGGGAACCTCAGGTGACCATCGTGCACTTTAAGGCTGTGCAGGTGCTTGTTCAACAACCTCATTGAATTTTTTTTAGCATTTATTGTTTAACCTACATACGATAGAATTAGTGTACAATTCTGTGAGGCTTGGCAGTTGCATGACATTAGCAGTTTGAGTGGGGATGGCGATCTTCCTTGTTTTAACCTCTAACAGCAATGGGAATTTATCAAGTAGCTTGACATAACTTGTGAGTCAAACAAAATTCGTTGGCAATGAAGTGACTTTACTAAGAATAAGGGCTGTTGTCCCCTTTTACTTTTAGGTTGAATAAGAAACGTCATGAAGTCTGAAGCTAAAGCTAATTTCCCAAACCATTCCGTATGGGATAATCGTGGTGGAGGGCAGCGTTTCTCACTCAGAGACCCTGAGATTTAACATCACAATATTATATGCGGAATCTAGAATATGGCCCAAATGAACCTTTCTACAAACAGAAACAGACTCACAGACACAGAGGCTGACTTGTAGTTACCAAGGGAAAGGGGGAGGGAGTGGGAGGGACTGGGAGTTTGGGGTTCGTAGATGCAGACTCCTGTGTTTAGATTGGATAGACAACAAGCTCCTCCGTACAGCACAGGGAGCTCTGCCTAATCTCCCGGGATAGGTCATGATGGAAAAGAACATAGAAGGGAAAGTGTGTGTATACGTGTGTGTGTGTAACTGAGTCGCTTTGCGGAACAACAGACATTGGCCCAACATTGTAAATCAACTATACTTTAATTTTTAAGAAATAAAATAAATATCACAATAACACTCTACTCTGCCCCGGATCAGAATGCGTACCTGGGGGGCCTCGATGTGAGAGAGGACTCTTGGGCTTAGTGGTGTAGGCTGTCCTACACACGTGGGCATCCTGCCAGGATAGCCTAGGGGCAGCTGGACCCCAGCTCGCACCCTGCCTGTGAAGGTGTGTGTGGCTGCATCTGTCTGGGAGAAGGGACACTTTTTTATGATCAGCATGGAGATGCGTTTCCCTTTCTCTCATGGCTTCGTTCTTACCTTTTGTGCCTTTTTAGGTTTCTGCCTTTCCCCAGGTAAAGGAGGAGAAGATGATCAATTTCCAGGTGAGTCAGGTTTTTATTTTTGTCACATGACTGTTTGCTTAACTTCTCAGTAAGTGGACATCTTTTTTCTCTTCCTTGCCGAGAGTAAAGGATGACATCAGACATTGAATTTCATTTATGTGCCGTGCGTGCTCTTTTGTTTCATTTTTTAAAAATTTACTTTGAGTTTTTATTGTTTTATTTCACAAATAATAGTGTAAAAGAGAATAGAAATTTTTAAAATGGGAGGAAAACACATATTACTGCCCTTCTTCCCTGGTCATTTTACATGGGCATTCATAACTGTACTTGCAATAGTCGATATAATTTTGAATTGTTTTTTTCCCTTAAAATTATACAACTTAATTTTTGTCATCCATTATTTCAGTGAACTCTTATACACCACCCTCCCTGTTTTTTTTAACTGTTCCTCATTCATAAGCTTTTAAATTCTTGAATTCTTGCAGTTATTATTGTACAACAGTATCAGTTTCTCTACATCCAAACTTTACTGAAAAGCACTTCTGAGAGTATTCTAATATTATTTGTCCTTATGTTCTAGAATCTCGAAATTAAAAAAAATTTTTTTTTTCCTAAGTGATACCTCACATACTATGTAAAAAGAATACCTGAAAGGTAGTTCTGCCTAACAGTATCATGTTGAAGGTAAACTCCAAAAAAAAAGTGTTAGCTCTTTTCATACAAAAAGAGCTAGATTCTTTCTTTCCAGGGCCTGAAAACTTTCTTTTTATGTGTCTGTGTATGCCTTTGAGCGTTACACCATTCACGAATTAATTTATTAGAGCATTGGAGTTCCAGTCGTGGTGCAGCAGAAACAAATCCAGCTAGCATCCATGAAGATGGAGGTTTGATCCCTGGCCTCACTCAGTGGGTTGGGGATCTGGTGTTGCTGTGAGCTGTGGTGTAGGTCATAGACACGGCTTGGATCTGTCATGGCTGTGACTGTGGCCTAGGCCAGCAGCTGTAGCTCCGATTCGACTCCTAGCCTGGGAACGTCCATGTGCTGCAGGTGCAGCCCTAAAACAAACAAACAAACAAAAAAAAAACTATGAGAGCATTGTATGTAGTTTTAAAAATTTTAGTCATACTATAATACAGGCACTTTCCATCTGTCACTTTATTCACTGCTGTGAAAGGGACTTCGAATCATGTGTCACTACTGTGGCACAGGTTCTATTCCTGGCTGGAGAACTTCTGCATGCCACAGGCACAGCAAAAAAAAAAGAGATAAGAGGTTTATATAATTTCAAGTCCTGTTCAAGTTCCTACAGTAAACAAGTCCTGGCCAACTCTAAAACCTTTGCTTTCTGGATCAAGAGTATCAGGCATACCATTTGGGTGGAAAGAAAGGCAAAAAACCCCAGCCAACCAAACAAACAAAAAAAAAACCCCAAAATACACCAAATCAGAGTTTTCATTCAGAGACCAAGAACTGAGGTGGTGATGTTTGGAGCCCCAGCCAGAACACATGCTATGTTGAACAGGTCTTCATATAGAAAATTTTAATTTCCCTAAAGCAAAAAAAATTAAAAGGTTAATATCCAGAAAGAAAGAAAAATCTGTACAGCATACTTGGGAGAAAAGGCCTTAATGTCCCCATGAATGAATATTATTACAAAACAAGAAATAGAGATGACCAGCACACACATGAAAAGAAAATGACCAATGACCTTCATTATTAATCGCCTTTTTTTTGGTTTTTTTTTTTTTTTTGCCTTTTCGTGGGCCGCTCCTATGGCATATGGAGGTTCCCAGGCCAGGGGTCTAATCAGAGCTGTAGCCACTGGTCTACGCCAGAGCCACAACAACCCGAGTCTGCGACCTACACCACAGCTCACAGCAACGCTGGATCCTTAACCCACTGAACAAGGCCGGGGATTGAACTGGCCACCTCATGGTTCCTAGTCGGATTCATTAAACACTGAGCCACGACAGGAACTCTACTAATCAACTTTTTTTTAAGTTTTATTGAGGAATAGTTAATTTACAAGGTTGTGATAATTTCTGCTGTACACAAAGTGACCCAGTCAGTCATACATATACACATATCCATTCTCTCTCAGATTCTTTTCACAGAATACTGGGTATTACTAATCAACTTTGTAAAAATTTTTTGAAATAACTAGTTTTTACTTCCCAAATTGATGTCTTAGTTTTTGTTTGTTTGTTTGTATGTTTGTTTAAAGTATTTGCATCCATTGTTGGCCAGGGTATAGAGGTTTAGGGATTTATACTTTTCTTTGAAGAATAAGTTTGGAGTTGCTGTTGTGATGAGAAGCTGACTCCAGTGGCTCAGGTCACTGCAGTGCTTGGGTCGCTATGGGTTCAGTCCCCTGGCCCAGGCTAAGGATCCCGTGTTGCCACAACTGGGCCGTAGGTCACAGCTATGGCTTGGATGCAGTATCCGGCCGAGGAACTTCCATGTGCTGTGGGCGTAGCCATAAATAAAAAATTTAAAAAAGAGAAGTTAGAAAAATATTTTTGAAGGAAATGCCTGCCATTATGGTTTCAAAACTCGAAAGTTTATTATTCTTCAACTTTACCATTTCTACTTTTTGAAATTTATTTTAAGGAGGTAACAGACAGACTTCTAAGGACTAGGGTCCATAGGAATAGATTTTTTTCAACATTGTTTATAATTGATAATCTAAAACTGAGTAAGCATGCATTATTTCGACCAGTTCACTGTATTCTCAATCATCAGTTCCTTGAGTTACTGTGCAGCCCTGAAGTGGGATGACAGAGCTGATGACAATAATAATAGTTGTGAACATTTACTGGGTACTGTGTGCCAGCACGTTCCTCAGTGCTTCACCTAAAGTCACTCATTGTATTACCAGCACCCTAGCATGCAGTTGTCAGCCTGCAAGCGAAGACAGGATGAGCAGTGGGTCCAGGGTCCCCCTGCAGAGCCTTCTGATGTGAACACGGGCAGTCAGGCTGCAGAGATGGGCTCGCAGCACAGCACCGTAACTGCCGCAGTCTCTAGATGAGCACGGAGGCTGAGCTGCATGCTGAACAGGAAGGGTGACTCATGTCCTGTAAGTTTGGCACCTTAAGCAGCGTAGGTGTGTAAAAAGGGAAAACAGACTCTATCACATGCTGTTGGAACTGAAGCTTTTCTGGCAACTCATGATGTGACAGAGTTCCAGGGACTTGCCTTGTTGGGGGTACTGACAAAAGGCAGTGATTGAAAGTGCAAGGGTTTCTTTTCCTGCAGCCCTTTCGGTGGATGGAATTGGCCAGGTAGAAGGCAAACAGAAGGCAGCTCCTTGAGTTTGCTTCTGTCCCTCAGAATCCAGAACAGCGTCCCATCCTTACCCCTTGCTCAGTGCTGCCCCTCTTCCATAAGCAGAGTCTGTGTGTTTGGTGTTGTAGGAGGCAGTGACCTTCAAGGACGTGGCCGTGACCTTCACCGAGGAGGAGCTGGGGCTGCTGGACTCCACCCAGAGGAAGCTGTACCGGGACGTGATGCTGGAGAACTTCCGGAACCTACTCTTAGTAGGTGAGGACGGGTGCCCTGTGACTTGGTGTCCGCCCCTGGGGTGTCTTTGTGTGCGCAGTTGTTTGATGCTCTGGGATTCCTGAAATCATTCTCTGAGCTTGGGCACCTGTGAGTCCTAATAATCTCTGTGCAAGAGACAAGGTATTTCCAATGTTTCTGTCCAGGAAAAAAAAAAAATCTATCCTTTGAACTGTAAACGGTCAGATTGTGACCATTGGTTTGTCATGAAATCAGTTCAGTGAGTCGCTCCAGCTTTTTCGAAGCTTCTGCAGGCTGCCAGTTGCTGTAGCTGTTTATTAACGTGATTTCTCAGAGGTGTTTTGTGTTTTGCTTTAACAATGTATTTGTAGATAACTTCAAATTTACAGAAAATTTTTACTGATCGAAAAGTAAAAGTATACAACAAGGACATCCGTATACCTTTTACCTAGATTCACTGATAGTGACCTTTTACCCCATTAACTTTATCATTTATGTGCATATTCTTTCCATAAATATTTATGTATAAATAGGAACATTTATACTGATTATTTTTTTCTTAACCATTTGAGCGTAATTTACATACACCAGAGCCTTTTAAATACTGTAAATACTTGTGTAAATGAAGAGTTCAGGAGTCCTCTGGACAACAGTTGCAAAGCTTGGGGATCCCTGAGCCTTAATTTGGTCGGAGGACTCTCAGGACTCACCAAACGCTGGTATACTGACAGCCACACTATTACATGGACAGGCTATAGAATAAATCAGCCAAGGGAAGAGGTGCCTGGGGCAGAGTCCAGGGGAACAACAGCCCAGACTCCCAGTTGTTTTCTCCCGGGGGGTGGGGGACAGCACTCACTCTCCCCATCAGTGATGGCCGACAGTGTACGCCCAGTATTGCCCACCAGGGAGGCTCCCACAAACCTTGGTGTCCAGAGCTGTAATTGCAGCTTGATCATATAGGTATGGCTGGACATCCCTGTGGCTGACCTTGTTTCCAGCCCCCCTGGAAATTAAGCTGATAAACGTGGCCCAAAGGCTCCACCATAAATCACATTTTTAAACTCTGGTGACGCCCAAAGCCTCCAGGTAAAAAAAGACACTCTTTTTTGCGGCGGCGGCGGGGGTGGGGGGGGGGCTTTTTAGGGCCACACCTGCGATGTGTAGAAGTTCCTGGGCTAGGGGTTGAATCAGAGCTGCAGCTGCCAGCCTATGCCACAGCCACAGCAACACCAGATCCAAGCCACATCTGTGACCTGTACCACAACTTGTGGCAATGCTGGATCCTTAACCCACTGAGCAAGGCCAGGGGTTGAACCTACATCCTCGTGGGTGCTAGTCAGGTTCACTACCGCTGAGCCACAATGGGAACTCCAAAAAAGACACTCTTATCAGGTAGTATATTATAAGCATGTGGAAATCACATCCCAAGAGCTGAGGGCAAAAGCTTTGGGCACGGTTAATGCTTCACCGAACAGTATATTTTGTAGAAATAGGACTATTCTCTTACATAGCCCCAGTGCAGATATAATACTTTTATCCAATCTATCATTTATGCCCTAATTTTATACAGAGCCAGTTGTGTAACTTAAGGCATATTTCTGTCTCTCCAGAGCAAGATCCAGTCCAGAGTCTAGTCTGGCTGCCAGTGTCTCTTTAGTCTCCTTCAATTTGGAACATTTTCACGGCATTTCTTTGCCTTTTATGACTGTGGCATTTTTAATATTCCCTCCCCCCGTTTTTAATAAAGCATTCCTCATGTTTCCTCATAATTAGATCCAGATGATCCATTCTGGCTGGAACACTGAAGCTGGTGGTGGTGTGTCCTTTCAAGGGCGTCACACCGAGAGGCACACCATCTGTCCCTCATTGGTGATGCTTATTTTTATCACCTAGTCAAGACGTCTCATGTCCCCACTGTAAAATTTTTGTTTTGTTTCCTCTTGCAGTCATAGGGCAACACTTTGTTTTTGTTACTCGGTGAGTTTATTACATTAATAGTTGTACAATGATCATTGTAATCCAGTTTTACAGGATTTCCATCCCACACCCCCAGGGCATCCTCCCACCCCCCAAACTCTCTCCTTCGGAAACCATAAGTTTTCCAAAGTCTGTGAGTCAGTATCTGTTCTGCAAAGAAGTTCATTGTGTCCTTTTTTCAGATTTCACATGTCAGTGATAGCATTTGATGCTGGTGTCTCATCTTCTGACTGACTTCACTTAGCATGGTAATTTCTAGGTCCATCCATGTTGCTAAAAATGCCGGTATTTTGTTCCTTTTAATGGCCGAGTAATATTCCATTGTGTATATGTACCACATCTTCTCTAGCCACTCCTCTGTTGATGTTTGCATGTCTTGGCCATTGCAGATAGTGCTGCAGTGAACATTGGAGTAGATGTGTCTTTTCAAGTCATGGTTTTCTCTGGATAGCTGCCCGGGAGTGGGATTGCTGGATCAAGTGGTAGTTCTATTTTTAGTTTTCTGAGCAATCTCCATACTGTTTTCCACAGTGGGGGCAACACTTTTTTAAGACCACACAAATAAGGAGTTCTGCTGGTGGCACAGTGGGTTAAGGATCCAGTGTTGTCACTGCAGTGGCTCAGGTTACTGCTGTGGCACAGCTTTGATCCCTGGCCTGGAACTTTTGCATGCTGCAGGTGCAGCCCACCCCTGCCCCTGCAAAAAAAAAGACCAAAGGCCACACAAATATTTTCCTATAGACGTGCATACAATGATGCTTCTTGCCTTATCTGTTCTTTACTCTGATTGTTATCAAATGATAATTTTGTTTTTCTTTTCTTTATTTAACAGTTAGCAGTTGGCTTTTTTTTTCTTTTTAGGGCTACACTTGTGGCATATGGGGGTTCCCAGGCTAGGGGTAGGTAGAATCAGAGTTATAGCTGCTGGCTTATAACACAGCCATAGCAACATGGGATCTGAGCCGCATCTGCAACCCACACCACAGCTTACGGCTGGATCCTTAACCCACTGAACCAGGGATTGAACCTGCATCCTCATGGATGCTAGTCAGATTTGTTTCCGCTGAGCCACGATGGAAACTCCAAGCGGTTGGCATACTACAGTGAGCAACCATTTATTTATTTATTATTTGTAGAGACTTGTGAATTCATTTTAAAAAATGGTTTATAATTTATTACTATAATAATTTTCATGCCAAAGTTTCCCAAATCTGGCCCCCTTTAAGCTGATTCCTGGGCCCTTTTAATTTGCTCTGGAATTGTCCATTCTGTTTATTGGAGACTGGTATCTAACATCAAGATCCGGATGCTAGGGATTGTCATTGCCACTGAGGTGTCTTTGTTTCCAGGTCCTGGGGCTCTGAGCTGGGAGGTAGGGGTGTGTCGGTATGTGTACACATGTATTCATACATACACACACATACACGTACATATAACTGTGTATACATATTATAAATATTCCGTTTCATTCAAAATAAGAGAGATGTTTATTCAAATTATACTGAAACACCATTTCTCACCCATGAGAGTAGCAGAAGTTCAAAAACTTAACACTGTTTTTGGGGACCAAGCTGTGGGAAATAAAGCACTTTCATGCATTGAAAGTAGGAATGCAGCATGATACCACCCCAAAGAGAGGCATTTAACCATATCTGATCCTACTCTGGATTTACCCTTTCCCAGCAATTCACTTATAGGGATTTTCCCTGAAGATAAGAAAGGGCAAAAGAGCATTAATAGTATAGTTTGTGTAGGAAAGAAGGGAAAATAGGTAAATATGTGTGTATCTGCCAGTCTTTATAAGAAGAAACATAAGGATTAATTAGGAAATCATGAAGTTAGTTTCTTGGAAGTAGGTGGGAGGTAAAAGTGGAAAGAGGTATTCCAGAGACCCGCACTGGGCTGAATATACCATTTTGTCTAGTTTGGACTATTTTTTTCCTTTCTAGGGCCGCACCTGCAGTGTATTGAAATTCCGGGTTAGGGGTTGAATCACAACTGCAGCTGTAGGCCTGTACTGCAGCTTGCAGCAACCCTGGGTCCCCAACCTCACTGAGTGAGGCCAGGGATCAAACCTGCATCCTCACAGACACTATGTTGAGTTCTTAACCCACGGAGCCATAGCAGGAACTCCTAGTTTGGACTTTTGAGAATATGTTAGTTCAACATATTCTAAAAAGTAAATAAGAATGCAAAGGGATGGTGATCTCAAACTCAAAGAAAAACGAAACCAATGAAGGTAACACCTTACCACGTTGCAGAGAAAAGGAATTCACAGAGAGCTGAGGAACAGAGTATATAACTATATACCCTTAGTTTTAGGTACGAGGAGGGGGATGGGAGAAAGAATTGTGATCCTGAACACTTTTTAGTGGATTCATTTATTGCGATAAGGAAAAAGCAATCCTGAAACTATTTTAGATGCATTACAGGTGCCAAGGCAATTCAGTGAAGAAAGTATAGTATTTTTGACAGATGGTGCTAAAATATTTGGACGTCTATATGCATAAACTTGCTTGCCTTACACCTCCAAAAAATTAATTAAAAATGAATAAGAGACCTAATGTAAAATGCAAAGGTATGAAACTTCTAGAAGGAAACAGGAGAAAATCGTCACGACCTTGGGTTAGGCAAAGAGTTCTTAGGTATGATACCAAAAAACATGATTCAGAAAAGGAAAAAAAAAAATGTTGGGGAGTTCCCTTGTGGTGCAGTGGGTTAAGGACCTAGTGTTGTCACTGCTATGGCTCAGGTTACTGCTGTGGTGCAGTTTTGATCCCTGGCCCAGGAACTTCCACATGCCGTGAACATGGCAAAAAGGAAAAAAATACGTACATGTTGGACTTGGTCAAACTTTAAAACTTATGCTCTCCTTGCCTTTTTTTTTTTTTTTTTTTTTTTTTTTTACAGGGAATCAGCCCTTCAAACCAGAGCTTATATTCCAATTGGAGAGAGAAGAAATGCTTTTGATGTTGGAGACAGAAATCCAGAGAGGTAGGTGTTCGGGTGAAAACCTTCCAGCAGTGACCCAGCCAGAGAGCCCTTCCTAAGACACTGGTCAAAACATCTCAGGCTCTGGTGTCTGTCTCCTCACCCCACCAGCGTTCCGCATTCTGATTCATTCTGCCGCAGCTGCACTGCCCCATTGCTGCTCATCAGACCTGTATAATTATGCTTCTCCTTCAGGTTGCTTGGCTTGCTTTGCTCTTTCCCTTGATCAGGTGAGTCGGTTAATACGTGCACAATCATCACTGCCTTCTGTTCTCCTTGAGGCAGCTAAAAGGGGTAGAATAACTCAGGCTGATGGAGGGATACTCCAGAATGTTGTTCGTCACCTGAGGATTGCCTGTCGTATTCTGACTGTTGAGGTGTCATTGAGTATTCGTAGGTAGGTCGCAGTTATTCCAAAGATTAAGAAGAGCCAGTCGAATGAAGGAAGTACCAAAAATCATCAATGCCAATGTTATAATTGACCCTTCTCATGCAGCAATTTCAAGTGAGACACTCTTGCATTAACTTCCTCATTATTCTATGAGGAAGAATAATTCCCATTATTCCCAAGTGGCCTCTTGACCTAGCCGCAGTTTTTAAAATTTTTTATTCAATTTATTTAAATACAAAACCAAAAATAGTTCACCTATTCCTCCCCAACCCCTGCCTCTTGAAACCAACAGTCTGTTCTTTGTATCTGTGAACTTGTGTGTGTGTGTGTGTGTGTGTGTTAGATCCCACGTATAAGAGAGATTGAGTGGTATTTATCTTTTTCTGTCTGATTTATGCCCTCAAGATCTATCCATATTGTTGCAAATGGCAAGATTCCATTCTTATTTATGGCTGAATAGTGTGTGTGTATCTCATATTTTCTTTATTTCTCCCTGTTGGACACTTAGGTTGTTTCGTCATCTTGACCACTATAAGTAATACCGCAGTGCCCATGGGGGTTCATGTATCTTTTCAAGTTAGTGTTTTCATTTTCTTCAGATAAATGCACAGAAGTAGAATTGCTGAATCATATGGTAGTTCTATTTTTACCTTTTTGAAGAACCTCCATACTGATTTCCATAGTGGCTACACCAACTTACATTCTCACCAGGAGTGTACAAGGGGTCCCTTTTTCCCACATCCCTGCCAGCATTTATTACCAATAGTCTTTTTGATAATAGCCATTCTAACAAGTGGGAGATGATATTGCATTGTGGCTTTGGTTTGCATTTCCCTGATGATAAATGTTTTTTAGCATCTTTTTATGTTGGCTGTTTTTATGTCTTCTTTGGGAAAATGTCTATTCAGATCTTTTGCTCAGTTTTTTTTATTGGATTGTTTATTTTTTGTTTTGATGAGTGAGTTCTTTATTTTGGATATTAGCCCCATTTGCAAATATTTTTTTCCCATTCAGTAGTTTGCCTTTTCATTTTATCATTGGTTTCCTTTGCTTTGCAGAAGCTTTTTAGTTTGATGGTGTCCCATTTGTTTGTTTTTGCTTTTATGGCTTTTGGTTTTGATACTATTATGTTTATCCTTGATTTTGTTAATGTGGTATATCATACGTGCGATTTACAACTGTCAAACCATACTGCATTCCTAGGATAAATCCCACTTGATTGTGGTGTATGGGCCTTTTAATGCATTGTTAAATTCAGTTTGCTAATGTTTTGTTGAGGGTTTTTGCGTCATGTTCATTGGGAATATTGGCCTGTAATTTTCTTTTTGAAGTAGAATTGCCAAGTTGGACATGTATGTGGGTCCAAACATTTTAGTAATGTTTCCTGAGTCCTCAGACTCTGATGTCCAAAGCCATTGTCACAGAGTTCTCTGGTGGCCTAGCAGTTAGGGATCCAGCATTGTCACTGCTGTGGTTTGGGTCACTGCTGTGGCACAGGCTCCATCCCTGGCTTGGGAATTTCTGTATGCCATGGGTCCGACCGACCGACCAACGAACCAAACAGAAACCCAATCTAGATGTCTTTGGATACTAGTGATTTTATTTCTGTGGAATAAATTACCCAGTGACTCAGAGATTCAAAGAGAAAAACTGTCCTCACTTAACTTTAACTTTGGAGTTGTAAGAAAGAGAGACAGAAATACGCCCTATTAACTTTCTTGCAGCCTTTGGGAGCTGATTTAATTGACTTGGGCAAAGAAACCTTTTGTTTTTTTAAAGTTTTTTTATTACGGTTGATTTACAATGTTTTGTCAATTTCTGCTGTATAGTAAAGTGACCCCGTCATACATACATAAACACTCTTTTTTTCACATTATCTTCCATCATATTCTATCACAAGTGATTGGATATAGTTCCCTGTGCTTTACAGCAGGACCTCATTGCTTATCAGTCTAAATGCAATAGTTTACATCTATTAACCTCAAACTCCCAGTCCATCCCACCGCTTCCCCTTGGCAACCACAAGTCTGTTCTCCATGTCTGCGAGTCTGCTTCTGTTCTGTAGACAGGTTCATCTGTGCCACATTTTAGATCCCATGTGTAAGTGATATCATATGACACTTGTCTTTCTTTTTGGTACTTACTTCACTCAGTAAGAGAATCTCTAGATCCATCCATGATACTGCAAATGGTGTGATTTTTTTTTTTTCTTTTTTCTTTTTAGGGCTTCCCTAGCAGCATATGGAGGTTCCCAGACTAGGGTCGAATCAGAGCTGCTGCTGCCAGCCTATACCACAGCCATAGCAATGCAGGATCTGAGCTGCATCTGCAACCTACACCACAGCTCATGGCAATCCACTGAGCAGGGCCAGGGATTGAACCCACAGCCTCATGGTTCCTAGTCAGATTCGTTTGCGCTGCACCACGACTGAAACTCCTGTTTTGTTCTTTTTAGGGCTGAGTAGTATTCCACTGTGTATACATACCACATCTTATCCATTCATCTGTCCATGGACATTTAGGTTGTTTCCAAGTCTTGGCTATTGTGAGTAGTGCTGTAGTGAACACAGGGGTGCTTGTATCTTTTGGAATGAAAATTTTGTACCAGATACATGCCCAGGAGTAGAATTGCTGGATCATACGGTAATTCTGTATTTAGTTTTCTGAGGAACCTCCATGCTTTTTCCATAGTGGTTTTACCAGTTTACATCCCACCAGTGGTGTAGGAGGGTTTCCTTTGCCCTACACCCTCTCTAGCACATGCTATTTGTAGACTTAATGATAGTGTGAGGTGGTACCTCCGTGTAGTTTTGATTTGCATTTCTCTAATAATTAGTGATGTTGAGCATTTTTTCATGTGTCTGTTGGCCATCTATACATCTTCTCTGTAGAAATGTCTGTTTAGGTCTTCTGCCCATTGCTTGTTTTTTTTTGTTTTTTTTGTTTTTTTTTTGCTGTTGAGTTATATGAGTTTGTATATTTTGGAGATTAATCCCTTGTCGGTTGCATTGTTTGCAACTATTTTCTTCCATAGGTTGTCTTTTTTTGTTGTTGTTGTTGTTTTGTTTTTGTTTTTGTTTAATGGTTTCCTTTGCTTTACAAAAGCTTCTAAGTGTGATTAGGTCCCATTTGTTTATTTTTGTTTTTATTTCTATTACCTTGAGAGACTGAGCTGAGAAAATATTTATGGTTGATGTCAGAGAATGTTTTGCCAGTGTTCTCTTCTAGGAGTTTTATGGTATCTTGTCTTAACGTTTAAGTTTTTAAGCCATTTTGAATTTATTTTTGTGTATGGTGTTGAGGGTGTGTTCTAGTTTCATCTATTTACATGCAGCTGTCCATTTTTCCCATTTTGTATTCTTGCCTTTTATGTCAAAGATTAATTGACTCTAGGTGTCTGGGTTTATTTCTGGGTGCTCTATTCTGTTCCATTGGTCCGTATGTCTGTTTTTGTACCAGTACCACACGGAACTGATTACTGTAGCTTTGTAGTATTGTCTGAATTCTGGGAGAGTTATGCCTCCTGCTTGTTTTTTTTTTCCCCTCAGGCTTGCTTGGCAATTCCGTGTCTTTTATGGTTCCATATAAATTTTTGCATTGTTTGTTCTTAGTTCTGTGAAAGATGTCCTGGGTAATTTGATAAGGATCACATTAAATCTGTAGATTGCTTTGGAGAGTATGACCACTTTACAATATTTTTTTTTTTTTTTTTTTTGTCTTTTTGCTATTTCTTGGGCCGCTCCCGCGGCACATGGAAGTTCCCAGGCTAGGGGTCCAATCGGAGCTGTAGCCACCAGCCTACGCCAGAGCCACAGCAACGCAGGATCCGAGCCGCGTCTGCAACCTACACCACAGCTCACGGCAACGCCGGATCGTTAACCCACTGAGCAAGGGCAGGGACCGAACCCGCAACCTCATGGTTCCTAGTCGGATTCGTTAACCACTGCGCCACGATGGGAACTCCCCACTTTACAATATTAATTCTTCCAGTTCAAAAGCGTGGGACATCTTTCCATTTCTTTGAGTCCCCTTTAATTTCCTTGATGAAAGCTTTATAGTTGTGAGTGTATAAGTCTTGCACCTCCTTGGTCAGGTTTATTCCTAGGTAATTTTTCAGAAATGCAATCCATTTCTGAATATTAATCTTGTATCTTGCTACTTTGCTAATTCTGTTGATCAGTCAAGTGGTTTTGTTGAGGAGTCCTTAGGGCTTTCTGTGTATAGTATTGTGTCATCTGCATAGAGTTACTCTTATATACCTCTTCTTTCTAATTTGAATACCTTTTGTTATTCTTTTTTTTTTTTTTTTTTTTTTGTCTTTTTGTCTTTTGTTGTTGTTGTGGTTGTGGTTGTTGCTATTTCTTGGGCCGCTCCCGCGGCATATGGAGGTTCCCAGGCCAGGGGTTGAATCGGAGCTGTAGTCACCGGCCTACGCCAGAGCCACAGCAACGCGGGATCCGAGCCGCGTCTGCAACCTACACCACAGCTCACGGCAACGCCGGATCGTTAACCCACTGAGCAAGGGCAGGGATCGAACCCGCAACCTCATGGTTCCTAGTCGGATTCGTTAACCACTGCGCCACGACGGGAACTCCCTCTTTTTTTTTTTTTTTTTTTTTGTCTGATTGCTGTGGCTGGGACTTCCAATACTGTGTTGAATAAAATTGGTAAGAGTGGGCATCCTTGTTTTGTTCGAGATTTTAGCTGAAAGGCTTTCAACTTTTCTCATTGAATATTATATTGGCTGTGAGTTTGCCATGAATGGCTTTTATTATATTAAGATATGTTCCCTCTAAACCCACTTTGGTAAGAGTTTTTATCACGAATGGGTGTTGGACTTTGTCACACGCTTTTTCTATTGAGATGATCATGTGGTTTTTGACTTTTGTTAATGTGGTGAAGTTGATTGATTTGTGTGTGTTGAAACATTCTTGTGAACTTGGAATGACTCTCGCTTGGCCATGATGTATGATCTTTTATATATGTTGTTGAATTTGGTTGGTTAAAATTTTATTGAGAATTTTTGCATTTATATTCATTAAAGATATTGGCCTGTAGTTTTTGTTTTTTGTTTTTTGTTTTTTGTTTTTTTTTGGTAGTATCTTTGTCTGGTTTTGGTATTAGGGTGATGGTGGCTTCATAGAATGTCTTCGAGAGTGTTCCTTCTTCAGTCTTTTAGAGAAGTTTAAGAAGGATGGATATAAGTTTTTTGTATGTTTGATAGAATTCTTCTGTGAAGCCATCTGGTCATGGACATTTGTTTGTAAGGAGTGTTCTTATTACATGTTCAATTTCATTTCTAGTGAAATTTCATTTCATTTATTGCATATTCAATTTCATTTTATTTGTAGGGAGTGTTTTTATTACATATTCAATTTTGTTTCTGTTTAAATGATCTATTTCTTCTGGATTCCATTTTGGTGGGCTGTATGTCTCTAGAAAGTTGTCCATTGCTTCTAGGTGGTCAAATGGGTTGGCATGTAATTGTTTCTAGTATTCTCTAGTGGTTTTTAGTATTTCTTTAGTATCCATTGAGATTTCTCCTTTTTCATTTCTTACTTTGTTTGTTTGGGTTCTCTTTCTGTTCTTCTTGGTGAGTTTGGCCAGAGGTTTGTCAATTTTGTTTATCCTTTCAAAGAACCAGCTCTTGGGTTCATTGATTTTTTTCTGTTATTTTTTGAATCTTTATTATTGATTTATTCTCTGATATTTACGATTTCCTTCCTTCTGCTGACTTTAGGTTTTATTTGTTCTTTTTTTTTTTTTTCTAATTCTTCTAGGTGGTAGGTTAAGTTGTCAATTTGAGATGTGTCTTTTTTTTTTGCTACTTTTTTTTTTTTTTTTTGTCTTTTTGTCCTTTTAGGGCCGCACCCACAGCATATGGAGGTTCCCAGGCTAGGGGTTGAATCAGAGCTACAGCTGCCGGCCTACACCACAGCTACAGCAACATGGGATCTGAGCCATGTCTGTGACCTACACCAGAGCTCACGGTAATGCCGGATCCTTAACCCACTGAGCACAGCCAGGGATCAAACCTGCGTCCTCATGGATGTTAGTCAAATTCATTTCTGCTGAGCCATGACTGGAGCTCCTTGCAGTATTTTTTAATTTCCCTTTTGATTTCCTGTTGACCCATTGGTTTTTTAGTAGCATGTTGTTTAGTCTCTATGTTGTCAGTTTGTTCTCATTTCTTTTCCTGTGGTTGATTTCTAGTTTCATGCCATTGTGGTCAGAGAAGATACTTAAAATAATTTCTATACTCTTGAATTTGTTGAGGTTAGTTTTGTGTCCCAGCATGTGGTCACTCCTTTAGAATGTTCCATGTGCACTTGAAAAGAATGTATATTCTGACTTTTTTGGATGTGATGTCCTGAAAATATTCAATTAAGTCTAACTGTTCTATTGTGTCATTTAGGGTCTCTGTTGCCTTATTGATTTTCTGTCTAGAGGATCTGTCCACTGATGTGAGTGGGGTGTTAAAATATCCTACTATTATTGTATACCCATCAGTTTTTCCTTTTATGTCTGTTAATATTTATTGTATGTATTTGGCTGCTCCTATATTAGGGGCATATATATTGGCGAGTGTAATATCCTCTTCTTGAAGTGATCCTTTTATCATTAAATAGTGCCCTTTGTCTTTCTTTATGGTCTTTGCTTTAAAGTCTATTTTGTCTGATATAAGTATTGCGACTTCTGCTTTCCTGTCATTTCCATTCTCATGAAATATCTTTTTCCATCCCTTCACTTTCAGTTTATATGTGTACTTTGCCCTAAGATGAGTCTTTTATAGGCAGCATAGTGTAGGCTCTTATTTTTTTTTATCCAGTCTGCTACTTTGTGTCTTTTGAATAGAGCATTCAGTCCATTGACATTTAAGGTAATTTTTTTTGGTCCTTTTGTCTTTTCTAGGGCCACACCTGTGGCATATGGAGGTTCCCAGGCTAGGAGTCCAATTGGAGCTGTAGCCACCGGCCTATGCCACAGCCGCAGCAACTTGGGATCTGAGTCACATCTGTGACCTACACCACAGCTCACAGCAATGCCAGATCCTTAACCCACTGAGTGAGGCCCAGGGATCGAACCTACAACCTCACGGTTCCTAGTTGGATTTGTTAACCACTGCACCACAGTGGAACTCCTTGAGAAATTCTTATGTCAGAAATTATGTCCAGATTTGTATTGAAACATGTGCTTTGTAAGAAATTGGGCTTTGACTAGCAAGCTGCTTTCATATTTTGAAGCTGCCACATCAGTCCCAAAAGATATGACTCTTTTTTTTTTTTTTTTTTTTGGCTTTTTAGGGCCATACCTGGGGCATATGGAAGTTCCCAGGCTAGAGTTAGAATCAGAGATGCAGCTGCCAGCCTACCGCCACAGCCATAGCAACGCAGGATCTGAGCCCCATCTGTGAACTACACCACAGCTCACAGCAACACTGGATCCTTAACCCACTGAGTGAGGCCAGAGATTGAATCCTCATGAACACTAGTCAGGTTTATAACCCACTGAACCACAGTGGGAACTCCCAAAAGACATGACATATTGAACTGTGTCTTTATGGATATACATTGAGTGTTTTTGATGATACCAGAAGTAAACTGTAAGCATTTGTGATTAACTCTAGTCCAAACTGCTCACATATAAGCTATTTACTGTATTTGACATGCTTCTTATTGCATGTCACATCACTTCATCTTTAGGTGACAAAATATTAATGTAGTAACTGAAAAGTTCAGTTTTGAGAAACCAGAGACATCACTAAACATTTTTTTAAAGTACTGGCATGAGTACCTACACTTTAGGTAAAGTGTTACCCTGCAGTCAGTTTACTGCCTCAGAGCCTGAGGCCACACAATCGTCAGTGTGGTCTTTTTTTTTTTTTTTTTAAGTCAGGGTTATGGAGTTCCCACTGTGGTACACAGGGTTAAGAATCTGACTGCAGCAGCTTGAGTTGCTGCAGAGATGTGGGTTCGATCCCTGGCCAGGTGTAGTGGGTTAAGGATCTAGTGTTGCTGCAGTAATGGTGTAGGTTGCAGCTGCAGCTCGGATTCAGTCCCTGACCCAGAAACTTCCATATGTCGTGGGTGAGGCCATTAAAATAATAATAATAATAAAAGTTGTGGTTAGGGTGGGGCTGCAGGTAAGATTTTGTACCAGAAAAACTACACCTTTCAAAGATTATTTGAAAAATAAAAGACATGGCTCATAAGATTCTTGTGACCTTTGCTTTTCCCATCAGCAAGTGGCATCTGAGTGTAGCACCACTTCTCATTCAGCCTTTCAACTTTACAGTAAAACTGCAATCCCCAGTTCCTTTCCTATGAAAAATAACTGACCTATATGTGCCTGTTTAGTTCTGTGAGTGAGAGTGCTTCGGACTCTGACTTGTTCATTCTATGCTTATAGAACAACTCTGTTCCCTAGGAGTGTTGCAGGCAGTGAGGCTAAAGCAGTGGACATAGCAAAGTGCTTGTCCTTGTGGGTAATCCATTCCAGAGTGCAGAGACAGGAATACACAGTAGAGAGGAAGAATTAGTATGTTTGAGGGTAATATTCATGATAGGATTTTAAAAAATCCTTCAGGATCCCATCGTGGCTCGGTAGTGTCCGTGGGAATGGGGGTTCAATCCCTGCCCTCCCTCACTGGGTTAAGGATCCGGTGTTGTTGCCAGCAGCAGCATAGGTCGCAGATGTGGCTTGGATCTGATGTTGCTGTGGTGTAGGCCTGCATCTCCAGCCCTGCATCAGCCCTTAACCCAGGAACTTCCATATGCCACAGGTGGGACTGTAAAAAGAAGAAGAAATCCTCTTCCACTGCTTTTTCTTTTTTTTTCTTCCGGATACTAAAAGAGAATGAACATACCACCAGGTGTTAGGAGAGTGCATGTTATTGTTCAACTCTCTTTACTCCTCAGGGAGTAAGTATATTTCTCACCAGGATTGAAGATCTGCTATCTGCTTATAATCAGAGCTTTAACAGCTGTGGAACAAGCCATTTCCGCCCAAACACGCCCATCTTCAGCCCTTCCAGTGCCTCAGATTTTCTAAACATTAAAGTACTTTTCCACAAAATGACACATGCCAAAGTCGGCCTTCATTGAGTTTTGTTTGAGGAGTTGCGTTGAGTTACCATGAAACCTACCTGTGCTTTCCTCCCTCAGCCTCCATTATTTCCTGATGTCTTCGGAGTTGAATTCTGTGACAGTGCTTCACATTCTGACCTGCACCATGGCCCTTGAGAGTTGCAGAGTATCTTTTGAAAGGAGTTTTGACTGATAGTGATTTACAGTGACTTCGTAAAGCCTACTGTTCTCATGAAGATAAATAACTCATTATAGTTGGCCATATCATACCTCAAACATAGGTGAAAGATCTGCGTTTACCTTTGTCTGCACAGCATTTAACACACAATCATCTTAGAAACAAAGGCATTACCATGCCATGTGCCAGAGGAAAAAACAGGAAAGGGTACTGTCAGAGTAAAAAGCATTTGTCCTCTTGAAACCGTATTTCCAATCTGAGCCTGTGCCCTTCTGTTTTCTCCTTGGATCTCCAGGCAGCCTGTGATAACCCCATGGTCATGTGTATATGGTTTAACTAGGCCTTTTGAACAGGGCCACCATCTTCGATGTCCAGATTGTGTTGCAAAGCCCTGATTTTGAGGCATAGAGATAACCCAAATTCTGTGGATCCGAAATTATTGTCCTGGTGTGGCCAAAGATGAGCCATTTTCTAGGTATTGTCAGAGGTATTAACATGAATTTTCCTCTAATTTATTGAAGTTTCATGTCATGATCTAAGTCCAAAATCTTGACGTCTCTGATTAAAAGTATTCACTGCACACATATCTGAATTCTCTTTATTCTTATAGGCACCAAGAGTCATCATAGTCTGGAAAGTGTTCAAGAAGTGGGATTAAGCTGCCTTTTTCCCAAAGAGCTTTCAGTGTGGCAGACCTGGCAACAAAGTACCCGTGAGTTAACCAGGTGTCAAGATTCCATGAAACAGTTTCAAGGGAATATTTCTCAGTTGCAAAAACAAGGTGATTCCCCCTGCCAGGTTTGGGCAGGAATACCAATTCAGACTTCTGAAGATGAGAATTGTGTATTGACTCATATAGATGATTCCAATTACATAAAAAATCAAGAATTTCCCTCTTGGAGAGCCCAGCATTCTTGGAGGAAACTGTATCTTACAGAGTCACATAATCATCCATGCAGGTGTCAACAAATTTCCATGAAAAATAATGTGTGTAAGTCTGCCATCAGTTGGCTCTCACATCACAGTGATAATCTGGGTGTCCCCAGAACAGAAAAAAACTATAGCTGCCATGACTGTGGAGAGGATATCATGAAGGTTTCATTGCTTAATGAAGACTTAATTCAAACAGGGCAAAAGCCCTACCCCAGGAATGAGTACCGAAGCGCCTTCAGCAATGACTCTGGCTCTGAAGTTCATCAGCAGTTGCACTTAGAAGGGAAGCCGGATGCATACAGTCCGTGTGGAAAGGACTGTGGTTATAGTTGTGTTCTTTACATTCATCAGAGTGTTCATAGAGGAGGTGATTGTGTTTTGGGGAGTTCACACCTGCAACCCCCTCAGGAAGGACCTGCGGAGGAGAAGCCGTGCAAACGTGAACATGGCGACCTCCATCAGCGCTCCTCCCCTGACGCTTACGAACTCACTCACACAGGAGAGGCTCCCTGTAGATGCAACACTTATGAGAAAGCCTTCAGGCATCGCTTAGACCTTCCTAGTACATGCAGGGTCCATACTGAGGAGGAACCCCAGGAATTTGAGGAGAATGGGAATGTCTTTAATCCGAGTTCTTGTCTTCAAGCCCATCAGAAAATTCACACTGAAGAGAAAGTGTACACAGATGTGGAGTGCGAGACAGGCTGCATTTGTGACCCAGATGGTAACATTCAGCACAGAGTTCATGTGGGAGGGATTCCCTATAATCCTGAGGAGTGTGGTAATGGCTTCAGTCTGGCCTCACGTTTTCAAGACCTTCACATAGTCCACACTAGGGAAGAACCATATAAACATTACGCATGTGGTAACAGCTTCAGCCAAAATTCCTATCTTCAAGATCATCAGAAAATTCACATCAGGGAGAAAACTTATAAAGAGTACGGGAATGGCTTCAACTGGAATTCCAAACATAAGGACCATCAGAGAGTCCACACTGGAGAGAAGCCATACAAATGTAACACATGTGGCAAAGGCTTCAGCCACAGGTCAGTTCTTAATGTTCATCAGAGAGTCCACACGGGAGAGAAACCTTATAAATGTGAGGAGTGTGATAAGGGATTCAGTCGGAGTTCATACCTTCAAGCCCATCAGAGAGTCCACACTGGAGAGAAGCCCTACAAGTGTGAGGAGTGTGGGAAGGGCTTCAGCCGCAATTCATACCTTCAAGGCCACCAGAGGGTCCACACTGGAGAGAAGCCATACAAGTGTGAGGAGTGTGGGAAGGGCTTCAGTCGGAGTTCACACCTTCAAGGCCACCAGAGAGTCCACACAGGAGAAAAACCATTCAAATGTGAGGAATGTGGGAAGGGCTTCAGCTGGAGCTTTAATCTTCAGATTCATCAGAGGGTTCACACAGGAGAGAAGCCCTATAAATGTGGAGAATGTGATAAGGGTTTCAGTAAGGCCTCAACTCTGCTGGCCCATCAGAGAGTCCACACAGGAGAGAAGCCCTACCAATGTGATGAGTGTGGTAAGAGCTTCAGTCAGAGATCATACTTGCAAAGCCATCAGAGTGTCCACACTGGAGAGAGACCTTATATATGTGAGGTATGTGGGAAAGGCTTCAGCCAGAGAGCCTATCTTCAAGGTCATCAAAGGGTCCACACTAGAGTGAAGCCATATAAATGCGAGATGTGTGGGAAGGGCTTTAGTCAGAGCTCACGCCTTGAAGCACATCGGAGGGGCCACACAGGAGGGAAACCATATAAGTGTGAGGTGTGCACGAAGGGGTTCAGTGAGAGTTCACGCCTTCAGGCACATCAGCGGGTCCACACAGAAGGAAGGCCCTATAAATGTGAACAGTGCGGCAAGGGTTTCAGTGGGTTTTCAAGTCTTCAAGCCCACCACAGAGTCCACACTGGGGAAAAACCATACAAATGTGAGGTGTGTGGAAAGGGCTTCAGTCAGAGATCAAACCTTCAGGCTCATCAGAGAGTCCACACAGGAGAGACGCCCTACACATGTGATGCGTGTGGTAAGGGTTTCCGTTGGAGCTCAGGTCTCCTAATTCATCAAAGAGTCCACAGTGATGATAAATTCTATAAAAGTGAAGAGTACAGTCAAGCTTACCCTTCATCAGAGGATCCATACAGAAAGGAAGTTCTGTAAAATGGTCTTCTAGTTGGTCCTCAAGTCCTCAGAGGGGAGCTGAAGTTTTCCATTCACTCGAATTCTTACAGAAAAACAATAATTTCTTTCGTGAGAATGTAATGTTTCTGCCCGACACCGACATTCACAGTCGTCAGGAGCCTGCAGAGCCGAGAGAGCCAACGAGAAGGGTTCCAGAGGGATTTGGTGAGAACTTTAACGTCAGTCATTGTTCCTGAGTTTAATCATTCGCGCCAGGGTTTATAAAGGGTATGGTCAGAATTTTTAACAAAAGTACAGTGATGAGCATCCGTCACGCCGTGTCCACTGGAATGTAAGCTTATGGAGAGAAGGGGCTTCCTGCATTGCTACGTCTCCCAAACCGTGACACTGCACACCTCAGTGTAGGTCCTCAGTACTTTTTGCTAAATGATTACAAGTGTGTAAAGATGTTGTGTTTGAAAATTTATTACGCTACTTCCCCCCCCAAAAAAAAATCATTTTAAACTGGATTTGGAAGAGGAATCCTGCATATGACCCTGATATAAGCACTTCAATACTATTTGAAATACTATTTGAAATGTAGAACATGGGCTGCACTGCAGTCCGAAATTACACGAACTTGGTTCTAACCCTGTGGGGATTGGTTCTCTCCCTTTGTCCCTCATAGACAGGGATGTGCTGAATTTCTTAGCATTTGGTCTCTTTCTCTACAGTCTACTGTCTGTTTCAGTGTAGCTGTGTGTGTGTGTGTGTGTGTGTGTATACCTGTGTGCACTTTAAATGACAGTACAACTGATAAAACAGTGTTTCTGGTTAACTTTGCAAAAATGGAACGCTGCATTTTATATAATTTTTACTCCTGCCCTGTGTGTTAAGGCAGAGTTTTACTGTAATATTTTGAAAGTGTCAGAAATTATTTACCAAGGAAAAATACTTTCTTAATAAATGTCAAAATTACAGTACTTGGTTTTTCAGTCTCCGTATCTGCGTCAAAGTCCTTTTGATCTAAGTTATAGCCCTTGCCCAATTTGCACCCTGTTAGGCAGGATTTGTGACAAGTTTGGAGGACTTTATCAAGTTTTATACCCCCATACTTCTTCCACTCACACAAAGAAAGGAAAAATTCTTGAATTTTTCAAAATATTTTTTCAAACATATTGATTATTAAGATAGGATTTCCTTTTACTTACTAGTCTGTACCTTCAAGAATAATGAATTGTTGTTGGAGGCAGTGAAAAACTCAAGTCTGTTAGAGAAGAGTCGTGTAGTATGTATCAAAATGTAAAGTCTGGAAATTGTAGAATAATAATTTATGATAAAGCACTTTTAACTGAAAAGATGTGTATATGAAGGTAATTTTTAAAATTAGAAATTAATAAGTTTATGGAGTTCCCACTGTGGTGCAGCGGGTTAAGGATCTGGTGTTGTCTCTGAGGGAGCCTGGGTTCAGTCCCCAGCCTGGTGCAGTGGGTTAAGTATCCAGCATTGCTGCAGCTGTGGCATAGGTCGCTGCTACAGCTCAGATTCAGTCCCTGTCTGGGAACTTCCATATCCCACAGGGGTGGCCGAAAAAAGAAAAAAAATACTGAGTTTAGATAAATTTCTCTGTGTTCCTGAAATTAAAAGCTACAGAAAGTATGGAATCAATCTAAAATGACAAAAGGATCATGCATTTGTTTAAAAAACCACAGATTGTGCCTCTTAATAGCCAGTTAAGTCTGTATACATAAACATTCACATATATGCTTAATACTCTGTGAAGGATTACTTACTATCATGTATACAGTGGTTTTCTGTGACAAGCAAAATTTTGGCTTAGTTTCTTTTTGTACTTATTTTTTAAAATTCACAATTAACATTTACTAATTTTACCAAAGCAATAAACTACTGAAATACTGCCCCTTTATAACTAAGAACTCTTAATGGGGTTGCTGTATTTCATTTGATGACATTATGGCCAAAATTAAAGAATAAAACACCTGAAGTTAATTTTCAGAAGTCTTTAGAGGATACCGGTAAATTAGGTGTCCGCAGCTTTTCCTTTCCATAAAATTTCTTTAGGTCTCAAAGCCTATGCAGCCTTAAGTGTCCTAGCACAATTCAGTAGTAGCATAAATTGGAGCCCCATAGTTTTTCTGTCACATTTCCCCCTGTTGGATGAATGGGGTGAACAACACACTGGCTTAACCTGGCTTCCAAATTGCTAGTTCAGTTTTCACAGTATCAGCAGAAATTTAGGGCTTCAAATGAATTTGTCTTTTTTTTTAATTATTATTTTTTGGGGCTGTACCTGTGGCATTTGGAGGTTCCCAGGCTAGGAGTCAAATCAGAGCTGTATGTAGCTCCTGGCCCTGTGCCACAGCCACAGCCACACAGGATCCTTAACCCACTGAGCAAGGCCAGGGATCGAACCTGCATCCTCATGGATGCTAGTCAGGTTCATTTCCACTGAGCTAGGAGGGTAACTCCTCAAATGCATTTCTTTACTGCTATCACTTCCAAGGGAACTTCATGAGAGCTCATGATGGTTGTATCAGTTAGGACGCTTTTGGGTGTAGGTAACAGTGTAACTCAGAGTTGCTTAACCCAAAAATATTTCTCAGTTCCTTTAAATGAAAAGATACAGGAAGGGTAAGACTTGGGTCCGGGCCAGTCAAGGGATCTTTACATTGCTTTTCTTTAATTATCTCGCCTTGGTCCCGTTATGTCTTGGCTTTGATTGGCGGCTGTCTTCAAACACTCGTCTGCAGTTTGCTCATAAGATGACTGTATCGCCTGCTTTTTTGTTTACAGCCCAAGAAATAGCTCTCATTTTTAGTGCTGAGTAGTCCTAGCTCCCAAACTACATCAGGTCTCTGACCTCTGCAGTCGCTACTCAAGACGAAGACTAAGGCAAGAGAAGAAGGGTCAACACTGGTCCCCATAAGAAGGCTACTTGCTCTTCGTGACCAACAGAAGCAGGCCACATAGGGAAAGGGCAAGTGCACAGGGGTGGCCAAGAGCTGAAGGTGGAGCGAGACCATTGAGAAAAACCCTCCAGCACTCCAGCTCCCACCCTTGTATAAGGTGACGTGAGGAAAATCTGAAACAGTTGTACTGCCTGTAACTATTCCAACAGCAGAATCCAGTTTCCTCATAATTCCTGAGCAGACCAATTTGACGCCCACCCTGACATCCCACAAAAAGAGAGGTGCCCAGTTCCAGACAAAATACTGTTTACTTCCATCTCTATTGTTCAATACATAGTATCTTACATTCAATCAAAAATTATAAGATTTAAACAAAACACACAACCCTCTTCCAAGAAACAGCAGCCCAAGCCATATGACCACACTTAGAGACAACCATGTTTTGGAAATAGAAGACTGGTTGCTGTGTTAAATGCTTTCATTAAAAGGGCAGACTGCATGAACAGATGGGGGAAGTTCAGTGGCAATTAATGAAGAATCAAGTGGGAAATGATAGAAAAGAAAATTATAACAAAAGATGATTTTTTAAGAACTCATAAATAGGCTGTGGTGTAAGCCGGCAGCTACAGCTCCAATTCAACTCCTATCCTGGGAACCTCCATATGCCGAGGGTGCACCCTAGCAAAAGACAAAAACAAAAAAACAAACAAAAAAACAAAAAAAAACCATGCAATCTAGAAGACAATAGAATAACATCTTTAACATTCTCAAATAAAATATAATGAATCAAAAATTCCAAGCCTGATGAACAAAATCTTCTTTAAAAGTATGCAAAATAAAGAGATTTTTGGAGTTCCCACTGTAGCACAGTGGGTTAAGAATCCAACTGTAGCAGGTCAGATCACTGCAGAGATGCAGATTTGATCCCGGGCCCTGCACAGTGGTTTAAGGATCCAGCATTGCCACAGCTCTGGCATAGGTCTCAGCTGTGGCTGGGATTCAATCCCTGGCCTGGGAAACTTACAAATATCATGGGTGTGGCCCTAAAAAGAAATAGACATTTTCTTATGAACAAAAGGTAATAGATTATGCTGCTGGCAGATCTGCACTCTAAGAAGTATTGAAGGAGTTTTCTACAGGCTGGAAGAATATCATACAAGGAATAGACTTGGATCTACGAAGAAATAAAGGACTTTAAAAATGGTTAAAATGGAAGTACGTATAAAGTAATTTTTCTCAGTGTTCCCACTGTGGTACAATGGCATCGGCGGAGTCTCTGCAGCACCAAGATGCAGGTTTGATCCCCAGCCCAGCACAGTGGGTTTAAAGGATCCGGCGTTGCCAAAGCTGCAGTGTAGGTTGCAACTTCAGCTCTGATCTGATCCCTAGCCTGGTCCCTCTGTATGCTGAGGGCGAGCAAAAAAGAAAAATAAATACATAATTTCCTCATTTTTAATCATTAGAGGACATACGTCCCTTAAGCAAAAACAGGAGCAAGGTTTTTTAAGTTTGTCATAAGCATACATAAAAGTAAAGTGGCATTCCTGCGGTGGTACAGTGGGCTTAAGGATCTGATGTTCCCACAGCTGTGGCTCAGATTTGATCCCTGGCCTGGGAATTTTCATATGCCATGAGTATAGCCAAAAATGAAAATGAAAGATGATGTCATATACTATGGAATTAACATTATTAGAAGGTATACTGAAAATTATAAGCCCAAGAGCAACCATTTAAAAATTATATTTAAGTGGCATATAACTAATAAGATAGTAGTGGAGATAAAACAGAATTTTAAAGGATAATCCAAAAGCAAATAGGAAAATTGAACAAATAACACATGGTACAAATAGAAAACAATTAGCATGATGGTATGATGGTAGGTTCAAATCCTGTGATCAATAATTACATTAAATGTAAATGTTCTAAACAGACCACTTAAAATAGAGATTGTCAAATTGGGGAGTTCTCTTGTGGGTGCAGCAGGTTAAGGATCTGGCATTCTCACTGCAGTGGCTTGGATTGCTGCTGTGGCATGGATTTGACCCCTGGCCTGGAAACTTCCACATGCCACAAATGTGGCCAAAAAAAAAAAAAAAAAAAAAAGAGAGATTGTCAGATAGGATAAAAAAGCAAGACCCAACTATAAGCTCTATATTTTCTAAAAAATAAAACCCACCCCCACCTTTTTTATTTTTTATTTTTTGGATGTACCCATGGCATGTGGAAGTTCCTGGGTCAGGGATCAAACCTGGGCCACAGCAGCCACCCAAGCTACTGCAGTGACAATACCAGATCCTTAACCCACTGCACCGCAAGAGAAGTCCAGAAACCCTCATAAAGAGATCTATGCAAAAAGTAACAAAACAAGAATAGCCTAAGAAATATTAAAAAATGAAGAACAGGAGTTCCCATCATGGCTCAGTGGTTAACAAATCCGACTAGGAACCATGAGGTTGCTGGTTCGATTCCTGGTCTTGCTCGGTGGGTTAAGGTTCTGGCGTTGCCGTGAGCCATGGTGTGGATCGCAGACACGACTCGGATCTGGCATTGCTGTGGCTGTAGCGTAGGCCGGCAGCTACAACTCCGATTAGACCCCCAGCCTGGGAACCTCCATATGCCAAGGGAGTGGCCCTAGAAAAGACAAAAAAAAAAAAAAAAAAAAAAAGAAGAAGAAGAAGAAGAATGTTCTTAATACAAAAGGCTTGAGGAAACTTTTTGGAGTGATGGAAGTATTCCGTATCTTGATTTTGATGGTATATATGTTAGTCAAAATTCACACAACTATATACTAAGAAGAGTAAATATTATCATTACAAATTACACCTCAGTAAACTGACTTGAAATTAATACTGAAACATTGCAAATAAAATTGTACAGAAAAACTCACCATGTAAGTGAAATTCTTTGAATACTCAAACTCACCACCTACATACATACTGTAAATACTTTGGCCTCATGTAACATAGTATATAATATTTTTTCAAAACTAGGATTATACCATGCATACTATTTTCTAATTTTTTTAACCTATCAATATGTTGAAAACCTTTACCCTATCAACACATTCATCTGCTACATCCTTTTAAGGGCTACACAATGTCCCACTATTTGTATGAATTATTTACTTCACTTATTTCCTACTGATGAATGTTGGTCACTCTTCTAAAATTCGTGAAAAATTGAGAACCACAAAGTTCATATTCTTTCCATTCTATTACCTCCTGTGCTAACACAAAGTAATCAATTTTCATGTCAGAATCACACGAATCAACATGTTATTAATGATTCAAAGGAAATAAGCAAAAGTCATACAGTACAACTTTCCTTTCACGTGGGGATAGGGCAGCCGTTCTAAGTAATCCCCCACATCTCAGGGGCTTAATACAATAGAACTTTCCTTCAGGCTAACTTGAGGGAGCTTCAGGCTGGTTGAGTTCAGGGAGGGGGCTCCTGGTTACCAGGCACCCTCCACAGGATAAGTCAGGGACCCAGGCTCTGTCAGTCCTGTGGCTCTACCCTCCTCAGGGTCCTTTCCATGCCATTGGCAAACAAAAAGAAAAGATCAAACATGGGAAGTTTTTCCTGGGCCAGGCTTGCAAATGATGCCCAAGGCTTCCCTTCACGACCCACTGGCCTGAACTGACTCATGTGGCCACACCTAACTGGAAGGGAAGCAGTCCAGCCCCGGAGAAGTGGGTTTGGAACAGTCAGTCAATGGCTGCTGTACCTGGAATTCTATTTTTAAAATAAAATTAAATGGACACACTAAATAGTGGATTAGATACAGTTTATACTCTTCTGTCTCTGTGACTCACAGTTCTAAGGAGTTAAATAGCCCAGTAATCTGAGCTTCTTCTCTAAGCTAAGCAACGTGTCTTAAATTCAACCCATATGTGGTCAGTGTTCCGAGAACAAATGGACAAAGCCTGGATATCGAATTTTTGGTGGGAACTTTTGAAAGCCAAGATTGAAGCTTTCAGCTAATTTTTTTTTCCTCCTCGCAGCATGTGGAGTTCCTGGTCGGGGGGGTCAGATCCCAGCCACAGGTGCAGCCTATGCCACAGCCATGGCAATGCCAGATTCTTAACGCACTGTACCAGGCCGGGGATTGAACCTATGTCCTGAGGCTCCTGAGACGCCACCAATCTCGTGACACCACAGCGGGAACTCTCCATTTCAGCTAATTTAGCGCTTCTCCTCACGCTACAGGACTCCCGGAACACAAGTAGAATTCTAGAAAATGAAAGCAGGAAAAGACAAGACATCACTCCTTGCCAAAAGAAATTTCCCCTGAGATATCTCAAAAAAAAAAAAAAAAAAAAAAAGCTATTCTGTAGCCTTCTGTTCTAGTTATTCAGGTCCTAGGGGATGGCATGGCCTTCAGGAAAATAAGAAAAGTGAAAGAATAAGATCTAAAAGCCTGAGCAGGAGTTCCCGTCGTGGCGCAGTGGTTAACGAATCCGACTAGGAACCATGAGGTTGCGGGTTCGATCCCTGCCCTTGCTCAGGGGGTTAACGATCCGGCGTCGCCGTGAGCTGTGGTGTAGGTTGCAGACGTGGCTCGGATCCCGCGTTGCTGTGGCTCTGGCGTAGGCCGGTGGCTACAGCTCCGATTCAACCCCTAGCCTGGGAACCTCCATATGCCGCGGGAGCGGCCCAAGAAATAGCAACAACAACAACAACAACAACAACAAAAGACAAAAAGACAAAAGACAAAAAAAAAAAAAAAAAAAAGCCTGAGCAGCTAGTAAGAATCTTCTAAGAGTCCAGGATAGGGACCTGAGGTGTCTGGAAGGTGAGAAAAGAGGAAAGGGCAACTTGGGAAGAAGGACATGCGAGGAAATCATACAGGTGAGTGAGACCCAGCAGTCCAGCCAGTTTAATGTTCTCACCCTTCCCTTGCAGCCCCCCAACTAACCTGGGTGGGGCTGGCAACAGTGATGTCAGGGGTTATTCCTTCTCCCTCAACTGTGCCTTGGTAGCACACGTGCTTTTCTTCAAAAAGAGGTGTTCCTTTGGGGGCTCAGTATCCATGAGGATTCCGGTTCAATCCCTGGCCTCATTCTTTGGGTGTGGTATAGGCTGCAGTTGAAGCTCCGATTCGACCCCTAGCCTGGGAAATTCCATATGCCGAAGGCGCAGTCCTAAAAAAAAAAAAAAAAAAAAAAAAAGGCTATATTACCAAGTTTCAGGAAATTTTGGATTTGCTTTATTTCTCCTAATATAGTGTTCCCTTTTTCATGAAGTGGACACATCCGGATAGTGCAAATGAAAAAAATCAGGCTGAGGGAGGTGAAGATGGCCACTTCAGGAGTTCCCAGCTGTGGCTCAGGGGGTTAAGAACCCCACGAGTATCCATGAGAATACTGGCCTCGCTCAGTGGGTTAAGGATCTGGCGTCGCAGTGGTGTAGGTCGCACAAGGCCCAGATCTGGTGTAACAAAAGATGACTGCTTCATTTCACAACAATAGCAGAATTTAAACTAAGTGGGCTATGATTACTTGAGGTTTTGCTGTACATTTTTCCAATAATGAAAAAGAGTGGTAGAGTCCCCTGTTTCCATCAGATTCCACATCAATAAAGATTTTGCCACATGGCTTATATTTCCTCCTTCTTTCTCTTCCTTCCTTCTTTCTTTTTTCCCTGAGATACTTTAAGTGCTTTTTCCAGTTCCAGCTCTCTGAAGTCCTTCTCTCACTTTCTGGCTGGAACGGGGTAGGTGCCACCTCTTGGCTGACTTTCACTGAGTCAGTTTAGGGATAGTAGTCAGCAGGGCTCCACCTCACAGTCTCCAAAACTCTCGGTCGGAAAGGGATGGTAGCCCCTCATTAGTGCAGGCCAGGAATGGAGAACAAGGCTCTGCCCACAGGCTCCAGAACAGCAGGGCTGAGGGAAGAGGGGAAGGAGAGCAGCCGAAAGAGAATACACTGAGTCAAAAGGTTCTGCCCTTGGAGGGTGGCGCACGTGCGCGAATGCATGCGCGCACACACAGACCTCACCTTCCTCGAGGCCTGGTTGGTGTTCCTAGCCGGTCGCCGTCTTCTTCCCCCCTTTTCAGAATTCTATTCGTTTCCCTGTGCTTTTTTGTGTGTGTAGGGATTTTACTTGTTCATAGAAGGAGGAAGAGGGTAAGATATGCTCTGTTGTTTGGCACTGGAAGTCCACTGCTATCCTCTTTAAACTTCAGGAGATGGATATGTCTCTTGCTGGTTTACAGCATCTATTCTTTTCCGATATATTATTATTTTTTTCTTTTTTGGCTGTTCCATGGCAAATGGAGTTCACCCGCAAGGGATCAGATCTGAGCCACAGCTGCCCTCTGGATCCTTAACCCTCTGTGCGAGGCCAGAAATCAAATCTTTGTCCCAGTGCTCTGGAGACACTACCCATGCCATTGCACCATAGCAGGAACTCCCCATTATATGTATTTAATATATATGTCCCTTAAAGTATGGCTTTGGCTACATCTAATAAATGTTGGCATGTATTTTTATTACCTCAAAATTCAAATATATTCCATATTTCACTGAGCACATCTGTTGAGCTTTTGTAGGTCAAGAATCCATGTTTAAGGAGTTCCTGTCATGGCTCAGCAGAAACGAATTTGACTAGGATCCATGAGGATACAGGTTCGATCCCTGGCCTCACCCATTGGGTTGAGGATCTGGCATTGCCCTGAGCTGTGGTGTAGGTTGCAGACATAGCTCAGATTTGGTGTTGCTGTGGCTGTGGTGTAGACCAGCAGCTACAGCTCTGATTAGACCCCTAGCCTGGGAACCTCCACATGCCGCATGTGCGGCCCTAAAAAAAAAAAAAAAAAGGAATCCATGTTTAAGATTGGTGTTCTTAATTTATAGATATGCTACAATTGTCTAGTAAGGATTTCCTTACTGATTTCTAGCTTTACTGTACCTCATCCAGATAACATAATTTATATTATTAAAGCATTTTGAAATTTTCCATTTATGCTTTACAGTCCAACATATGCTAAAATTTTGTGAACATTCTATATGTACCTGAATAGATGTGTATTCCACGTAAAATTCGATCAAATTTCCTAGCAGTGTGAAATCTTCTGTATACTTACAGTTTTGTTTTTGTTTGTTTTACTGTGTGCGTGTGTTCTGTTTGATAATCAGTATTTCTCTTTCAATTCTTCCAATTAAAAATATTTGAGGATATTTACTACATGCATATAAATACATATTTGTGTTACATTCTTAGATCATTCAATATTTTTGTCCATATGACATATCCCTTAGCAGTTCCAGCATAGTTTTTTGAGGTTAAAATTTACTTTGCGCATTATTGATGTGGTAGTTTTTAATGTTGGGATAATTTGTAGTCAAGGATGATATTGCCTTTCTTTCACAGAGAATGTGCTTTTCTCCTGCCACTTGGCCGCAAGGCCATTAACAATTCAGGATTACCTCAGTACCTTCTCTTGGGATAGAAATGATCTGGAGCTGAGCTGAAAGTCTCCTTCTCTTTCCAGTCTTACACTGAGGGTGCATTGCTTTGGAGTCCTCTACATGAAACAGCTGAAGGAAAATTTGGATGACAGATCCAGGAAGCTGTCAGGCAAATCAAGTATGTGGGAATCCTACATGACAACAATTTCTGCAATAGGGCAATGAGATGCAAGAGAGTCATGAGACTTACACAACAATCATGCAATAAATGGACAGGTTTTGATATTGATTCACAAAAACCAAGTGTAAAAGACTTTTGAAAGAATTTGGAACTTCAAATAAGGATAGGGTAAATTAATATTAATGAGATATTTTTAGTTTTGTTCAGTGTGATAATATTATTGTGGTTATACAAGTAAATGTCCTTATGTTTTTGAGAAATATATGAAAATATTTGGGGGATAAATGACAGATGTCATGGATTTGACCTTCATTTCAGTAATAAAAAAAAAGAAAACATGAGACAACCAGATCAACATATTAATAATGTTTAATCTGGAAGATGAATATGCACACTTAACTTTTTTCTCCAGTGTTGTTTCTTAAAGTTTTGGTAATAGAATATTTTGTTCTTGCCAAGGAGAAAAGTAGACAGGACAACCTTTCTGGGTTTTGTTGGTAGGCATTTTTTTTTTTTTGATGGTGGTAATTTCTGCTCTTCCACAGTTTTTCTAGACTTGAGCCCATATCTCACAGGATAAATCATAGCCTCTCTGATTTTAATTGGCTAGTGGAATAATAAGGCATGTTACTAATTATTGGATTTACTGTGAAAATAGCAGGTTGGTAGTAGGTGATGTGATATCTAAAGATCAACTCAAAGAAGAAACATTCTCAACATTTTATATAGGATTTAGCCCTTTCAGTATTGCAGTGTTTACTGCAATTCCCTGCCAGTGCAACCTCCATCCACTTTATTATTATTACTATTATTATTATTATTATTTTAATCTTTTTTTGGTCTTTTTAGGGCCACACCCATGGCATAGGGAAGGTCCCAGGCTAGGGGTCAAATCGGAGCTGTTCCGGCCTACACCACAGTCACAGCAACTCCAGATCTGAGCTGTATCTGTGACCTATACTACAGCTCATGGCAATGCTAGACCCTTAATCCACTAATCAAGGCCAGGGATCAAATCTGTGTCCTCACGGATATTAGTTAGGTTTGTTACCAATGAGCCACCACAGGAACTCCCCCATTCACTTTTAAAGTGAGCATTTAAAACTGAGGATATAGTTCCCTGTGCTATACTATAGGACCTTATTGTCAATACTGGAAGTTTTTGATGCTTCTGTATTATGATGTGATGAACACTTGCCTTTTTGCGATTTCTTGGTACTTTGGAATCAATAGATCACGGCAGTTAACATGTTAAGAGTTCTAGATGCATCCAGGTACACGCTGAACAAAGGCAATTCAGTCAAGGTAACACTGAGATCTTGTGTTCCTTAATTTTTTTGTCCAGTGCAGTTCAGGTCAATCCTCTTTCAAGATCTCCACTTTTAACCCACATATCGCTCCCACACTATGAAGCGTTTTTTTTTTTTTTCTTTCTGTACTTCAAGCTTCATTTTTTCTCTCCTATATAAGATGTTTCCTTGACGACCACTTACTAGTATAGTTATATAAGAAAGGAGGGACAAGTGAGAAAAAGAAAAGGAAAGACAGGAGTTCCTGCCATGGCACAGAATCCAGCTGCAGTGTCTTGGGTCACTGCGGAGATGCAGGTTCAATCCTTAGCCCAGTGCGGTGAGTTAAAAGATCTGGTGTTGCCACAGCATACGTTGCATCTGTCGCTGGGATTCAGTCCCTGGCCCAGGAATTTCCATATGCCATAGGTGTGGCCATAAAATTTTAAAAAATAATAAAAGAAGAAGAAAGAAAAGAGAAGACTGGTCTCAATCAGCAGCACAGAATTCATCCAAACTGAACCCAATTATTCATAACACCAAAAGTTCACTTAGCCAGAAGTACTACCAGGCTACCCCTCTGGAAACCAGTCTAGAAGATTCAGAATCTAGAAGAAGACACTTCTGGCCAGGCAAACGCGTCAGTGGCACTCAGTTAACCAGAGCTCTGGTTTTTTTTGGAGACATTTGTGCTTGTGAGACACTTTTTGGAGACACTTGTCTGTGAAATATTTTCCCCTCGAGTTTCCTGGGAAATTTAATGAGGTACTCAGAATAGTAATCCACATTTCCGCTCTGGAAGATGAGGCTGTAATCATTGGACTCCTAAGGCAACTGTAAGTGGTGTCCAGGCTCTCCCCACGGCTGCAAGCACTTTTGCCCCAGGCAAGCAGGACCGTGGACAGCGCTCTCCTTCGCCATTCTGGGAAGCAAGACTCAAGAGCTCCAAGTACCCGCATGCACTTCCGCTTCGAGGGGCGGGGCTGTGCATGTTGTCCTCCTGGGGCATTCTGGGAAGTGTAGTCCAGGGACTCCGTGTAGTCTCAGGTACTTCCGTTCCCAAAGGGCCTGAGAAATGCTGATCCAGTGCTCCCGGTAGCTGTAGGCACCTCCGGCACAGGTGGACGTGGTTATGACCCGGTTGTCAGTTTTGCATCCCGCAACCCTGCCGAATTTCTTCGACCTGCTCTTGAAGCAACAACCCGTTGTTGGTTTAAGGGGGAAAATGGATGTTTGAGGTGTAAGGATGGCTGGTTTAGCTCACTCTGGCGAGTCGTCTGGAGTTTGGAGAGTTTATTTCCCTGAGTTGGGCACAGGCCATGGTTGCAGTCTTTCCAGCACTCGGCTCCCTCAACTCGATTCCCCCACCTGTCAGCCACTTCCTGGCAGTATAAAATTGGGCAAGTTACTTAGTCTCTCTGTGCTTCTATTTGTTCATCTGTAAAATAGGTTGATAATAGTATCTTCCTAATAGCGTTGGAACGTCCCCTGTGATTTATTTGGGCAATGGTGATATTTCACAGCCTTCTTTCCCTTCCCAGCCCTGACTTCACAAAAAGGACTTCACCAAAGTGGAGGGAGTGAGTGATCCTGTAACTCCTGGTGCAGGCCCTGCCGTGAGTAGGTATTAACATTCTTTTTCTGTAAAGATATTCACATAAATCAGAGAATATGTAGGATGTGTATTTATCTGGTTGTGAGCGATGCCAGTAATTAAGCCTTAGTTGTTAATTTCCAGTTTAAGGGCTTTATACAAATTACATTTAGGGTGGCACTATGAAAAGTGTATTTACTATTAAACAATAGTAATACTTTAAAAAATTACTTTAAAACGTTTATTAACCTATTTTTAGAAAATAAACCTCTAACAACTAGCTTTATGAGAAAACTGTACGTCCAAAAAGAAATTTATTTATTTTTTGTCTTTTTGCCTTTTCTAGCCACAGCAATGCAGGATCCCAGCCGCATCTGCAACCTACACCACAGCTCACAGCAACGCCAGATCCTTAACCCACTGAGCAAGGCCAGGGATCAAACCCGCAACCTCATATTTCCTAGTCAGATTCGTTAACTGCTGCACCACGACAGGAACTCCCCAAAAAGAAATTTAATGAGAAGAGTAGCAATGTTTTATATTTTTGCCAATCTTTTAATTCTTGAATTTTCTTAAGAAAATTAGCTAGATACTTACATCTTCTGCTTTATCGTGTGATGGTTTTGGCTGAAGTAATGGAGAAAATCCAGCCTCCCATAGTTATAGTTAGAAAGGAAAGAATTATTAGACTTTACAGATAACATTCTCCTTTGAAACTGTTCCCAGGTTCAACAGGAAATAATTTCTTAGGGTTATTGCAATGTAGAATCTGAAACCACATCAGAGTACTTTTTTGTACTCTGTTACATGAAAATACTTGGGTCTGTCCTGTACTTTGAGTCTTTTATCCATTCAGGGTTTTGTGAAATTATGCATTGTTCATTTAGAAAATATTTATGGCCAAGTTTTTCAGACCTTTCACATATTGACAAGTTTGATTTCACAATATTTTTAAAAATGACATTCATCAGGCCCACCACCCATCTCCTCAAAAATGGTCTGTCTCAGAGTTCCCCTGTGGTGCAGTGGGTTAAGGATCCAGCATTGTCACCACAGGGGCTTGGGTCGCTGCTGTGGCTTGGGTTCCATCCCTGGCTCAGGAATTTCTGCATGCCATGGGAGTTGCAAAAAAAAAAAAATGTTCTGTTTTAAAGACCTTAAATCTTTAAGCACTGGGAACCGGTCAAGCTCTCAGTGATACAAATTTTCCAAAATTCTGATACTTTCTTGAAAGCATAAATTTTTGTCATGGGCAATAGATGCTGCCAGTAATTTTCTTTGAAGTGACAGGCTCATTTCTGAAAGTTCTTACAAATACCTAGATCTGAGCAACCATGCTTTGTCAGTTGTTCTTTCAAAAAAGGGGTGTTCTCTGGGGAAGAAATACCTTGTTTATCCGGTAAATCCAAAACCAGCCACTACTGCCTTTTCTTGGGACAGCGATTGGATCAGCAGTAAGTTAGCATTTTATCAAAGACGTTACAAGGACATGTGTTCAAGGATTGATATGCAGTAAGTTAATGATTTTTCCTCTTTGATCAAATACATTTTTATTTTTTTGCCTGTGGTATACAGCAGCTTGATGTGGGATCCGAGTTCCCCAGACGAGGGATTGAATGCAGACTGCTGCAGTGAAAGTGTGGAATCCTAACCACTAGATGACCAGGCAGCTCCTGCTCAAGTGCATTCTTTTTTTTTTTTTTTTTGCTTTGCTTTTTTTAGGGCCGCACCTGTGGCATATGGAAGTTCCCAGGCTAGGGACTGAATCGGAGCTACGGCTCTCAGCCTACACCAAGGCCACAACAACAGGGGATCTGTGCCATGTCTGCGACCTACACCACAGCTCATGGCAATGCCAGATCCCTGACCCGCTAAGTGAGGCCAGGGATCAAACCCACATCCTCATGGATGCTAGTCAGATTCACTTCAGCTCCACCGCAATGGGAACTTCCTCAGGTGCTTTCTTAAGTGTACCTGTCACCATTTTTACAGTTGTGACTCAGCAGTAACAAACCTGACTAGTATTCATGACGACTCGGATTCAGCCCTTGGCCCCCCTCATTGGGTTAAGGACCCCACATTGCTGTGAACTGTCATGTGGGTCGCAGACGACGCTTGGATCTGGCATTGCTCTGGCTGTGATATATGCTGGCAGCTACAGCTCCGATTTGACCCCTAGCCTGGGAACTTCCATATGCTAGGAGTGTGACCCTAAAAAGAAAAAAAAAAGCCCCCCAAAACAAACAAAAAAACTAATTCAAGTAAACAGTCAAAATGCAGAAGACCAATGATACCACAATTCATGATCCAGTTTGGTCTTATCCTCCTGTTCTCTCCCGGGCCTTTGTTCTTGGAGTGGGAAGATTTTGGGGCTGATCAAGGAAAACAATAATAACCAGGATGTGGCAGCAGCACCCAATGAGGTTCATTGGGGTGGTGCTTTGACAGGAAGCATCTGTGACCTTCCAGAGACTGCGGTGTGTGGCCACCGCCGTTGAGGAGAGAAGGAGAGGGCAAAGGAGCGCCCATGGGAAGGTGGGGATTGGAGAGGGGGCTTATGGGTCTAAGTGGTGTCACTGGGCAGTACAGGGTGGAGTCTTGGGGTCACAGGACTCTGAAAGGCAGTGGATGTTTAGGGTCTATCTCCAGGGTTGCTAGCAGATGTTGGATGCAATTTTGCAGAGTATACAAAATAAGCAGGCTCCAAATGACTAAAAGTGTGCTTATTGGTGATATACTAAAATAATTGGATATATGAAGATTTCCATTTGGCACCAGCAGGTTTTGCAGGGGTTGCTGCTTCCAGATGATGCGGGAGTAGTTGGAATAAGCACATAATCAGAGGTCACCTTGGTCCTAAGAAATAATATTGCCTGCCAATCCTCAAACAAAAAAAAGTTGCCGCAGTCATCAGCGATTGTGGTCAACTCCTAGGGTGAGCTGGTGAGGCCTGAGGGAACTCAGGAAGGAAACAAGCACCTGCCGTCCAGTAGCCCTCAGACCAAAGCCTCTCCCAACCATGAGGCCCGAGGCAACTCAGGACCTAGAGAAGAAAAAAAAAAAAAAAATAGGATTCTGGCCCCAGAAAGCAGAGGTGCTTACCAAAGGAATGATTTCAGTGAGCCTAGACCTTGCATCTCCCCATCCATAGAAAAGTGCTAAATTCCTTACCTTGAGATAACTAGTTTCCTTTTATTAAAGTAATCTTTGTGTCCTCCTGTGGTGCAGCAGGTTAAGGATCCAGCGTTGTCACTGTGGTGGCCCAAAAAACCCACCGTGGTGCTGTGGTCCACGCACGGGTTGGAAAAAAGAATTTTCCAGACTCAGAGCAGGGTGAAGAAGAGGCAAGTTTATTGAGGCAAGAAAGAAATGCTGTTAACACAGGGGGCCAGCTTCCTGCTGATCAGGGAGCGCTGATCCCGACCCTGAGGGCCTGGTGTGCCTGGTTGAGTACCTGGTGTGCCTGGTCATGTCTGTTTGTTTGTTTGTTTTGTTTTTTTTGCCACACCCTGCAGCATAGGGAGGTTTCCAGGCTAGGGGTCAAATCAGAGCTACAGCTGCTGACCTACACCACAGCCACAGCAACTCAGGATCCGAGGTGTGTCTGTGGCCTACACCGCAGCTCATGGCAACACTGGATCCTCAACCCACTGAGCGAGGCCGAGGATTGAACCTGCAACCTCATGGTTCCTAATCAGATTTGTTTCCCTGCACCACAACGGGAACTCCTGGTCTTGTCTGTTTTTGTAGCCCGAAGACAGAAGCGAGAGAAGAGATGTCTTACCATACACCTGTTGACCTGATGATTGGTTGGGGAAAGATGGGGTCATCCAGTACTCTTGCTGGTTGGTTGGCGGTATGTAGGGCCGCTATAGTGTCAGGGTGAGGAGTGGGCCATGTACCTGTCCTAGTAGGGGCTTAGGAAGGAGTACTCCTGGTTGCTGAGGCAGGGGTGGCAGGGGGAGTGGGGACTCAGGAATTTTGTAACAATTATGAAACAGGTGGGATGATAAGGGTCTGGTAATTCTTATCCTGGCCAGAGGCTTTTTGAGTTTTATCTCCTTGGAGAGGCCTTGAAGCCCCACAAGTGGGTTCAAGTCCCAGTCTGAGTTGTGCGGGTTCAAAACCAGGTTCAGTATACCAGAGAAGAAACTCGATTCATTGATCAGGGAATGGCCAAGGGGGCATCATGCTCTAAAAGCACCTTCTCCCCACAGGGAGGGGGGTAAGGGAACTTTAAGAGTTAGAGGCAGGCAGGTCCTTAGGGCTCTAGGAAATAGGCAGCCAGGGGCAGCTGGTGCATGTGCAGTCTTCTGTGCTTCTCTACAAATAGCAGGAGTTGTGCCTGGCAGAATACAAGTTGCCCACCTTGGGTGGCAGTCTTAGCGTGGTAATGAAGCAAAGGGAACTCTGGGACACCTCCACGTCTCATCTGTGCAGGCACATTCCTGTGGTCAGGTCAGCTGGTTCAGGGCGATTGATCACTGCCTATATCTTAAAGCACAGCTTCAAAACATCTCTGGTGCTTCTGAAACAGACACAGAGACAGAGAGGCGTTCTCTTGTGGTGCAGTGTAAGGATCCAGCACTGTCACTGCAGGGGCTCCAGTAACTGGCTCTCCTCTCTAGATTTCCCTGTTCTCCCGAATTTCGGACCGCTAATTCATTCTCCCCACATTGTCCGCTTGCTGATGGACTTTATACATGTGAGTACACCTGTGTCTAGTTAATGGGAATTACCTGTTTTGCCACTGGTCAGATGGAAAGCCTCCATTATATTTTTTAATTTGGCAGTCATCTTGATCTGAAAAGTATCTTTCCTATTTTGAGGTTAATCCTGTTTAATATGCAAAACTACAAAAGAATTATTACTCTTATGGAATCAAACTTGGGTCCGCTTGCCCACATAGTAAAGCCAATCTCCTAACACCAGGTCGTGGTGAAGGAAAGTGTAGCGTTTACTGCAGATGACCAAGCAAGGAGTCCAGGTAGCAAGTGTTTAAGAGACCTGATGGCTTTTGGGGAAAGATTTTTAAAGACTGGGTGAAGGAGGGGCTTTGTGGGGTGTGGGATCAGCTCGCGGACAGCCTTCTGAGTGATTCTGGGTGGGGTAATCAGGAGGTGACATCATCACCTTTCTGGTTCCACCTGGTTTGGGGTCTACATGCTTGTGGGCAGCAGACAGTTTTTTTCCACCTGGTGGGGGTTTCAGTATCTGAAAGCTTCGCCAAGGATGTGGCTCAGACTCATGTCTGTAGCCCTTAAGGAGGAACTAAAGGTCTTGGACTTTGTTCAGTGGCTAAACTATTATTATTTTGTCTTGCTCAACTGTCTTCCTTTCTCTCTATATTTTCTCACTTCTCTGATTAAATTTACTCTTTGGAATTTGGGAAAGGCCTAGGAAGCAAAAGTTGTTTTATGGACAAAGAGCCGGGCAAAGGACATGGGGGTGTGGGGGGGTGTCTGTTCCAAAAAGGCGCTATAGGGTTCTGCTGTGTTACTCTTTTTATATTTTATTTATTTATTTATTTATTGCTTGATTTTTAGGGCCACACCTGTGGCAAATGGAGGTTCCCAGGCTAGGGGTCAAGTCAGAGCTACAGGTGCCAGCCTTCACCACAGCAATGCCGGATCTGAGCTGCTTCTGCGACCTACACCACAGCTCACGACAAAGCCAGATCCTTCACCCTCTGAGGGAAGCCAGGGATGGAACTCGAATCCTAAGGGATCCTAGTCAGGTTCATTAACTTCTGAGCCAGGAGGGGAACTCCCCGTTTTAAAAAAATTTTATGGCCACCCCACTTCCTGGGCTAGCGATTGACTCCAAGCCACAACTGCAACCTATGCCACAGCTGACAGCAATGCCCGTTCCTTTAACCCACTGCACCCAGCTGGGGATCAAGCCTTCATCTTCACAGTGACTCAAGCCACTGAAGTCAGATTCTTAACCCACTGTGCCACTGGGTTACTTTTTGGCAAGATATTTTATTTTTTGGCAAAATCCTTTAACCCGATTCCTTAAAATGGTTCTTTCTTTAAAGACTGGTTGTTTTGATTTGTTTTTCCACATATTTATTGTTTTGTTTTTTTCCTATTCAGAAGTGCTTTGCCCACGATTTTTTTGGCTTCTGTTGGTTTTTGTTCACATCTTTCCAGTTCCACCTCTGAAGCAGTCTTTTTGTCAAAAGAGATGAACTTTAATCAAGCCTTTAGGAGTTCCCATCGTGGCTCAGTGGTTAACGAATCTGACTAGGAACCATGAGGTCGAGGGCTCGATCCCTGTCCTTGCTCAGTGGGTTAAGGATCCGGCGTTGCCGTGAGCTGTGGTGTAGGTCACAGACACGGCTTGGATCCCGAGTTGCTGTGGCTCTGGTGTAGGCCAGCGGCTACAACTCCGATTGGACCCCTAGCCTGGGAACCTCCATGTGCCATGGGAGTGGGCCTAGAAAAGGCCAAAAAAAAAAAAATCAAGCCTTTAGATTTAAATTTTACTTTATAGAAAACACACAAAATAGAAGAAATTATTTAATGATATGAAAAATAAACAGAGAAATTCCGAGTGTGGAGCATTATGAAAACAGTCCTGACTCCTCAACAGGTCAAAGGTCTGTAAAAATAAGTGGTCAGATAATAGTCAAGGATTAACACACCCGAGTCAATGAACAAATAAAATAAATGAACTCTGTGGCCATTAATTTGAACAAACTAGTTATGAAGGATTTTTGAGGAAGATTTAAATAGGGATCGGGCATTAGGAAATATTAAGGAATTAGTGGTATTTTATTTGATGTGATGATGGTATTGTGGTTTTGAAAGACTATTTTTATTTCTTAAATACTTAACATTTAGGGGTGAAAGATATGATGTCAGATTTCTTTGAAAAGTCTACGGTAACCAAAAGAAAAAAAACAGCGATAGATGAGTTAAATGGTTAAAATTAGTGTTAAATTGAATTTGGGATATAAGTATACGGGGCCCATTTCACTATTCTACTTTTGTCTGTTTTTGAAAACTTTCATACTAAAAAGCTACAAAATATAATCCCCTGCCTAGGAGAAGAATCATGGCCTCCTGGTTCACTTGGCTTATTCAGTCACAAGACACTTTATTTTATTTATGTCAGGAGCGGCATAGAAGTATATAATGAAATATCTGAAGCCAAACTTGAATTCAAAAGCAATTCAGGATTTTTATGTATGCGCACACCACAATATTTTCTTTTCTTTTTTTTTTTTTTTTTGTCTTGCTATTTCTTTGGGCTGCTCCCGCGGCATATGGAGGTTCCCAGGCTAGGGGTCCAATCGGAGCTGTAGCCGCCCGCCTACGCCAGAGCCACAGCAACGCGGGATCCGAGCCACGTCTGCAACCTACACCACAGCTCACAGCAACGCCGGATCGTTAATCCACTGAGCAAGGCCAGGGATTGAACCCGCAACCTCATGGTTCCTAGTCAGATTCGTTAACCACTGCGCCACGACGGGAACTCCCACAATATTTTCTTAAATTTGGGATTTCCCGTCGTGGCTCAGTGGTTAAAGAATCCGACTAGGGACCATGAGGTTTTGGGTTCGATCCCTGGCCTTGCTCAGTGGGTTAAGGATCTGGCGTTGCCCTGAGCTGTGGAGTAGGTCGCAGATGCGGCCCGGATCCCGAGTTGCTGTGGCTGTGGTGTAGACCAGTGGCTACAGATCCGATTAGACCCCTAGTCTGAGAACCTCCATATGCCGCAGGAGTAGTCCTAGAAAAGGCAAAAAGACAAAAATATATATGTATTTTTTTTCTTAAATTTCCTTCAGTGGAGCTGCTTTCCTTTGCCTAGACAACCATTTTTTAAATGAAATTCAAGATATTTATCTTTTATTGGCCAATCAATGTGTATATATAGCCTTTTTGCAAGTTCTTGGGAATATTGGAAGGAACAACTCTTTCTACAAAAACACTGTCAAGAGCCCTTTGGTGCCTTGCCGAGTAAAGGGAGCAAAGGAGTCAAAACACTATTCCAGTCCCTCCCCTTTCCCCAAGACACACAGCTTGGACAGCTTGGACACAGAAATTCAAGGCTTCCTACTGACCTACCTTCCCTCCCACGATTTACTGTGTACCTTAACACGGTATTATTACATATTATTAGCATACTTTAACTACTCCAGGAGATTCCTACTCAAGCAAATTGATTGTTTATTAGATGGAACTTTCACAGGCACCCATCAGGTCTTCCATCTCCTTAAAGTATCTACAGTTTGCACCTGTAGGTACCTCACCTGTAAATCCTTGCTGTTCCACCAATCCTGCCCAGCAACGTCAAAACCGTCACGCAATCCCAATCAAGCCTTTTGCATTTAAAAACCCGCCTTAAGCCAAACTTCTAAATCTCAGTCAGTCCCAACGTCGTCTTCCTGTCTCCGCCGACACTTTGTCAAGGTGCTTGAAGCTCGGCAGAGGTGGCGTTTTCCCTTACAGCAGTAGGCAATAAACTGCGTTTTTGTCTAACAGTTTTCATCGCTGATATTTGGAAAACCGGCTTTGGAAACAAGTTTGAAAGCCAGCGTTAAATTCTGTGTTAAGCAGCTCAGCCTAGGTCACTTTTACGTTTCCCATTTTTGTTTACCCTTTGCCTCTGCTAAAAATGTTGGGTTTTTATTTTCGTAGTGCAAGCCTCACTTTTCTCTCTTATACAGCGAATTTAAAAAATTTGTAGCTACTTTTAACCCGGAAAACTGCCTGCTTACATTATTTTCTCGTGACTTTAGGAAATGAATAAAACGAAAAGAAATTCTGACAGTTTCAGCACCGGAGAACTGACTCTAAATCCGAATCGGCTCTTCTGCCAAAACCAAGACAGCTGGTGGGAAGTGCGGTCACCCGAACTTCATTCTGGGAAATGTAGTCCAGGTGATGCGTGGAATCCGAGGCGCTTCCGCTTGGAGATTCTGGGAAATGTAGTCCGGGAGCTGTGTGTAGCCGGAGGCACTTCCGCTCCGGGAAGGCGAGGTCAGCGCCGAGATTACTCCCAGTGAGGTGAGTTAACCCCGTGTCCCTGTGAGCCCTCCTTGTCTTCTCGGCCTCTGCGTGGAGCTAGTGGAGACCCAGTCCTCGCTCCTGGGGCAGGGAAGGCGGGGGCAGCGACCCCGGTGTGCATCCTCGCGGCGGACCTCCGGCGTCGGGGGTGGGCTCGCGTCCTGTATCGAGTTTGAGGGTCTCGGCGCTGTCCGCTCCCCCAGCCTCCCCGAACTTACCAGTTGACTCTCTTTTCTTGCGGCCAGTTGTTGGGCAGGTTACTTAATCTCTCTCTGTTTCCTCAGATTAGTTCTTTTCCAATAGTGCTCTTTTGAGAATTAAGTGAGATTGTATTTGAAAAGCTTAAAAACAGTGCCTAGTGTATGGTAGAACGTTGGGTATTACCACGAATTCCGTTATAACATTCAGGCGTCCTGTTGTTGGAAAGGTCCTGTGAGCCGGCATGCGGGTCGGAGGTCCAGCTCCAGTCCACTGTCCCTTCCCAGATGACTGATGTGTGGCTGTTCCTGGATTCCTGGACTCTTTCTAGATGCTTGTTTAGGAAGGACAGTTACCTTCAGCTAGATCCTGGGAGAAGTTCTCTGTGGTTTATCCCAGGCAGAGATGATTTCGATCACAGCTTTGCAGAGTGCCTGCAGTGTAATGAGGCCTGGAAAAAAAACAAAAAACCCCGAAACAAACAAAAATCCCATGTCGGTGTTGTTCATTTAAATGCAATCCGATTTCTTAGTCTTAACTTTTTTTTTTTTTTTTTTTTTTTTTTAATTTTTAGGGCCGTGCCCACAGCATATGGAGGTTCCCAGGCTAGGGGTCTAATCAGAGCTGTAGCTGCTGGCCTACGCCAGAGCCACTGCCGCAGCAATGCCAGATCCAAGTTGAGTCTGTGACCTACACCACAGCTCACGGCAATGCCGGAACCTTAACCCACTGATCAAGGCCAGGAATTGAACCTGCAACCTCATGGTTCCTAGTTGGATTGTTTCTGCTGCAACAGGAGGGGAACTCCAGTCTTAACTTTTTATTAGTCATTGTTTACCTTCGTGCATAGGGGCGAAAAAAACTTTGTTGTGCTCCTTCAGCTTCAGAACACATGCACGCAGTTATACCTATTAAAAGAAAAAAGTCCATGGCCATTTAACTTTTTTTTTTTTTTTTTTTTTGCCATTTCTAGGGTCGCTCCCATGGCATTTGGAGGTTCCCAGGCTAGGGGGTCCAATTGGAGCTGTAGCCACCAGCCTATGCCAGAGCCACAGCAATGCCAGATCCAAGCCACATCTGCAGCCTACACCCCAGCTCATGGCAACGCCGGGTCCCCAACACACTGAGCAAGGCCAGGGATCGAACCTGCAACCTCATGGTTCCTAGTCGGATTTGTTAACCACTGAGCCATGACGAGAACTCCATAACTTTCATTAATGACAGCACAAATGACCTGTGAGACCACCAGTCGGAATTAGACTTTTTGCCTGAGGGTAAGGGTAACTCAGGGGACAGAACAATTATCTTTCTTGAATTGTGTGTTTCTTAAGATTTGTTTTCTGTAAAACCTATTCGCAGAGGCAGTCTTAGGAATCAGAAGAGCATCTCCTTGTCTGAAGCTGCAGGAAGCAGGGAATACTGGCACCATTAGGCCCATTTGCAGGTGACAGGTGTGAGGCCCAGAGAGATGGATAACTTGCTCAAGGAGTTCTCTTGTGGCCGAGCAAGTTAAGGATCTGGCACTGTCACTGCAGCAGCTTGGGTCACTGCTGTGGTGCGAGGCCCGGGAACTTCTGCATGCCAGAATAATAATGTTAATAATAGCAGTAATAACTTGTTCAAGATTTATGCTACTAGTAAGTAGGAGTAATAATTAGAAAGTCTAGAATTTGGGCCTCATCAAGTTGTACTGCCTGTCTGCCTCTCATTTCTTCTGATAACCAGCCTCAGGAATAATCTGGGAGCTATGAGAAGCACTTGGGTTAGAAGTGTTTGTTGTTGTTGTTGTTGTTGTTTTGTCATTTTTAGCCCCCTCCCCATGGCATATGGGCCAGGGATCAGATGTGAACCACAGTCTCGACTTAAGCCGCAGCTGGGGCAATGCCAGATCCCTGACTTACTGTGCTGGACTGGGGATCAAACCCGCGTCCCAGGGGCTTCCAAGATGCTGCTGAACCCATTGCGCCACAGTAGGAGCTCCAGGGCTCTTGACTAATTGTTCATGCACTAAGGCAGCTGTCAAAGGGGCCCAGGGGAAGCTGGAATCCAGCCCCTGTTCTCACTGGGTTATGTCGTCACTGAGCTTGCCTAGAGAGAGGGCCCCCTCTTCCTGGTCACATGAAGTCCCATGTTGACAGGCAGCATTCCCGGCCCCTCTCTTATGGTGGCTTTCTTTCCCTTCCCCAGTTTTGCCTTCCCAGAACTCTGCCGTTCCCCGGAAGGAAGAGGGGGGGACAATGACCAAGTTCCAGGTAAGTCGGGCTTGCTTTTCTGTTTCTTAAAATGACATCTCCTCCCACAAAGACTGAACACATTTTTCTGTTCAGGAAGGTTAAAAGGGGACCAAAGGTACTTGAACTGTTGTGTGGCAAGCCCTTGCTTTTTATTGCCAAATAACGGTGTGAAAATTAATAGATTTTTTAAAAAAATTTATTAAAGTATAGTTGATTTACAGTGTTGTGTTCATTTCTGCTGTGATTCAGTTATACATGCATATATTATTTTTCATATCCGTTTCCATTATGATTTATCATAGGATACTGAATGTAGTTCCCTGTGCTATATAATAGGACCTTGTTGTTTATCCATTCAAAATTAATAGGTATTTTTGGAGTTCCCACTCTGGCATGGTGGCTTAATGGTCCAGCTTGTCTCTGTGGAGGCAGCAGTTCAATCCTTAGCCTAGCACAGTGGATTAAGGATTCGATGTTGCTTCGGTTGTGGCATAGGTTGCAGATCCGGGTTGGATTCAATCCCTGACTGGGGAGCTTCATAGGCAGCTGTGCTGGGCTAGGGATAGAACCTGGGCCACTATAGCGGGAACTCCTCGTGTTAGTATATTTTAAAGAGTCTGAAAAGTCTAGTAGCAGTAGGGACTTGCCTGGCATTTATCCCATGGAGCAGCTGTGTAAGGACACAGATGGTCTTATCTGCATTTTAACATGAACAGATTTGTGAGCGTTCAGATACCTGTTAAAATCCTCTCCGTCCCCAGCTGACAGGAAAGTTTCCACTGCCTGAGCCAGGACTTTCAAGTGTCCAGTGAGGATAAGTGGAGAGATCCAGACCAAGAGGCTACTCCATTTGGGGCCCCGAGGCCCCATTGTGTGTCTGGCTGGCTTGGCTGGTGGGTGGAGGACTCCAAAAATAACTCTGCCCCTCCCCTGGCTCCTTTTCTTAGTGCCTGTCTCTTCTTTGCCAGATGTGTCAACAAGTTATTAAATGCATAGAGGCCCAGGACTTCAGCCAAAACAATTGCAGAGATGAGCAAAGTCTTTACAGAAATTATTTTATGTTATTATTCTGTCTTTTTAGGGCCACACCCGAGGCATATGAAAGTTCCTGGGCTAGGGGTCGAATCTGAGCTGTAGCCACTGGCCTACACCACAGCCACAGCAACACTGGATCCCAGCCTCATCTGCAACCCTACACCACAGCTCACAGAAACACCGGATCCTTAACCCACAGAGCAAGGCCAGGGATCGAACTTTCATCCTCATGGATACTAATTGGGTTCATTACCGCTGAGCCACAACGAGAATCCGAGAAATAATTTTAATTTTCATAAAGGAGAACACCACATTCAAAGTCATGAGAAACTAGGAAACAGGAGTAGGGGGTGAGGGTGGGAATTTATGCCTGCTAGAAAAAGCTTAATCTTCTTTGTAAGACTCTTACTGATGCATAAGATACCTTAATAGAATCATAAGCAAAGGACATGAACAGGCACTACATGGGGAAAAATATCAAAAGAGCTGTTTTGATGAAATTAAATGGAAAATTTTAAAACCATTTTTTAATCACCAACTTACCCAAGATTTGGGGGTTTTTTTGTTTTTGTTTTTGTTTTGCTTTTTAGGGTCACACCCACAGCATATGGAAATTCCCAGGCTAGGGGTCAAGTCAGAACTGCAGCTGCTGGTCTGCACCAGCTCATGGCAATGTCAGATCCTTAATGCACTGGTTGATGCCAGGGATCGAACCCGCATCCTCATGGATGCTAGGTCGGGTTCGTTACCACTGAGCACGATGAAACTCCCAACTTACCCAAGACTTAAGGAGTGAGTTAATGTCCAATTTGGACCAGAGTATGGAGAATTGGACCACTTCTGCTCTGTTATGGGAAAAGTTAATTGGGAAAATTGCCGTTTTACTAGCAAAGGTGCATATGTCTTGACAGTGCCGTTGCCACTTCGTGGAACTTGTCCTCAGGAAATTACCAGACAGTTGGCTGAGGTCTATGTGAAAAAAAATTTGTTTTTTGGCAGCATTATTAAGTTTAAAATCTTGTTAGTGAATTACTGGGAATGGTTAAAATCTATTTTCACTTTGTTGAAATAGCATGCAGCCGTGAATAATGCTGACGGTAACAGTGCTGGCTGACGTGTATCGTGTACTTAGTATGTCTCAGGTACCGTCCTAAATCCTGGCATACGCTCATGTAATCCCCTCTAGTACCCTGGGAGATGTGCTCTTGTACAGATGGGGAAATCGAGGTATTGAGAAGCCAGGTGACGTGTCCAAGGTCCCACAGCTAGTAATGGATGGAGCCTTCGGGTGTGGACCGAGACAGTCAGTCTCCAAAGCCTTTCCTCTTAACTCTGACAGTGAATGAATACTCCTGCCATTGACAGATAGAGCACGTCCCTGAGACCGAACAAAGTCCTTACCTGCCCGCAGAGGAACTGAAGGCTGGTTAGGTTGGCAAGCATTGACACAGAGTGGTACTTGCCCAGTGAGAGGAGGACATGGGCACTGTTGAATACTGTGGGACTTGGGTCAAAATTTGACTTGGGTAAAATTTCTTACAAAATTTGGTACTTTGGAATTTTAAACGTGTGTATGCCGTCGTGTAACAATGACAGTTCTAGAGACGCAGCTACATAAAGGACCAGTTTGCATGTACAGAAGACTTTTAAAGTTTATCTTTTCATTCCTTCCTCCATCCCACCCAGCATCTCTGGTGTGATGGTGGAAGAGGAAGCAGAGACAATCGCCTTAAAAAAAAAAAAGAAAAAGAGAGAGAGTTGTTCAGGCCGCTTAAACCTGAAACATTTGCCCGCATGTCTCCTTCACCTTCTCAGGGCTGCCCCCACCCCAGGGGCGCTCGGTTGGCAGATTGAGGCTACATGTGTTTGCTGTCCTAGCAGGCAGTGACCTTCACGGATGTGTGTGTGGTCTTTACGGAGGAGGAGCTGGGGCTGCTGGACCTTGCCCAGAGGAAGCTGTACCGGGACGTGATGCTGGAGAACTTCCAGAACCTTCTCTCAGTGGGTGAGGATGGGCGCCCTGTGATTTGGCTTCATCCCCTTGGGCAGAGTTTCCCAACCTCTGCACTACTGACATTTGGGGCCAGGGATTTCTTGGTCGTGGGGAGCCTGCAGCATGCAAAAGGACCCCAAGCAGGAATTGAACCTGCATCAGGGCAGTGACAACACAGGATCCTAGGTCACCAGGGATCTCAAGGTTTTAGGACCCCTGAGAGACCAGAGTTTTCCAATCCCTTTGGAAAATAAAGGCAAGATGTTTCTAGTCTTCGTTCCAAGGCAAGTGTTTGTCTTTCATAAACAACTGTGAAGGAACAGCAGAGCTTGGCTGCACCTGGTTCCTTATTTCACCTCCTTTTTTTTAATCCCAAACTCGCTCCCCCCCTTTCGCATTATATCTCTTTGAAACTTCTGGGTTCCCATCATTGGTGGGTCATGAAATTAATTTAGCAAGTGGCATCAGCGTCCTTGTAACAATGTAGAATAAAGTAGCAGCTTGAGCCCCTTAACAAAGCTGGTGCACATTGTAACAACTGCAGCTGCTTGCAGCAGAGTGCATCAGACCCAGGCAGAGGAGGTGATGACAGCAGACTTTGGAGAGACTTGGGTCTTTTAATCTTTTTTTTTTTTTTACCAACTTTTTAAGAAAAAATGTTATGGAAGTATAGTTGATTTATAGCATTAGTTGATTTACAGCATTGCATGTATTACTTAATTATTAATCATTAATCTTATTTCTAATGAGATGAAACATCTCTCTTACCATAGGTCTGATCAGAAATGTTCAGTAAACTTTGGGGAGGGGCGGAGCCTTCCATCCTGGACCTGGAACCAGGAGCGTTCGGTGCTTTTTCTTACCTTTGCCGTTTCGCAGGGCATCAGTCCTCCAAACCAGATGTGATAGCCCAGCTGGAGCGAGAGGAAAGGCTTTGGGGGACGGAGCTCCAAACCCAAAGAGGGAGGCTTGCAGGTGAGCACCTCGCCCCGTTATCCTGCTGTGCTCTGGATAACCTCACTCCTCTGCTTCAGGCCCTCCCCGACCCTCTTGCGAGAAAAGCCGGTTGTTAAGGGGCCCCTTCGCCAGGCCTCAGCCTCCTTCCCCCGCCCTCTTCCTCTGCCAGCCCCACCTCTTCCTCAAGTATGAGGATTAGGCTTCTGCGTGAGGACCTGGGCCGGCTCTTCTCTGGCTGGAAGGCTGCTGCCCCTCAAACCTCCAACCTGCCTCCTAGTCACTCTTGCCTTCACCCTCCAGTACCTGGTGTCTCCAGACTTATTAGCATTTATATATTTTTTAATTGTGGGAAAATATATGTAACAAAATTTATCATTTTAACTTTTTTTTTTTTTGTCTTTTTGGGGCCGCACCCGTGGCATATGGAGGTTCCCAGGCTAGGGGTCTAATCGGAGCTGTAGCCACTGGCCTACGCCACAGCCACAGCAACACCAGGTCCAAGCCACGTCTGCGACCTACATGACAGCTCCCAGCAGCGCTGGATCCTTGACCCTCTGAGCGAGGCCAGGGATCAAACCCAAAACCTCACGGTTCCTAGTCAGATTTGTTTCCGCTGAGCCATGATGGGAACTCCCATTTTTAACCATTTTTAAGTGTACAGCTCAGCGACACTACGTATATTCACTTGTTACAACCATCAACATTGTTCACCTCCAGAACCTGACCTCCCAAGATGAAACTCTCTCCCCTTAAGCGACTCCTCCCCTTACCCTCAGGCCCGAGTAATCACTGCTCCGCCTGCTGTCTCTGGATTTTGACTCTTCCCCGTGTACGCTATGAAAGGGGAACGGTGCAATATCTGTCTTTTGTGTCTGGCTTCTTTCTCTTAGCGTTCATATCTTTGAGACCACCCATGGTGCAACGTGTGTCAGAATTTCCTTAAGGCCGAATAGTACTGCATTATATGTATATAGAATAGTTTCTTCGTCTCTTGATGGACATTTGGGTTGTGTGCCCCTCTTGGCTATTGTGAATTGTGCTGCTGCGAATGTGGGTGTACAGATATGTTATAAAGCCTCTGCTTTCCATTCTTTGGTGTATATACCCAGTGAAGAAATGCTGGGTCATGTAATAATTCGTTCTCAATTTTTTGAGGAGCCGCTGTCCTGTGTTGTGTAGTGGCCGTACCATTTTCCATCCCCGCCCGGAAGGCTGAAGGCTTCCAGTTTGTAGCATTCGCTTTGGTTTTTGGTTTGCTTTTCATGTAAAATAGCCATCCTAATGGGTGTGAGGTGGTATCTCATTTTTGATTTGCATTTCTCTGATTAGTGATGTTCAGCATCTTTTCCTGTGCTTTATTGGCCATGTGTTTATTTTTGGAGAAATGTCTCTGCAAGTCCTCTGCTTATCTTTCAATCAGAGTGTTTCCTTTTGTTGTTTTGAAGAGTTCTTTGTATGTTTGGAGTATCAACCCCTGATCAGATGTTTTTAATTTTCATAAAGTTTTTAATTTCCGTAAAGTCAAATCTGCTTTTTGTTGTTGCCTTTACCTTGGGGTCCTAAGAAATCATGGCCAAATCCAAGGTCATACAGCTTTAACTGTTTTCTCCTAGGAGTTTTACAGTTTTCGCACTTATGTTTAAGTCTCTGATGCCTCTTGAATTGATTTGTGTATGTAGTGTAACGAAGGGTCTAACTTGATTCTTTCACATGTGAATATACAGTTTTCCCAGAACCATTTGTTGGAAAAGATAGTCCTTTGCCCATTGAATGGTCTGGGCACCCTCGTTAAAAGTTATTTAACCGTATATATTTATTTCTGGGCTCTCTGGTCTAGTCCTTTAGTCTGCATGAATGTCTCTCTACACTGTTTTGGTTACTGTGGCTTTATAATAAGTTTTAAAATCAGGGTGTGAGTCCTCTACTTTTGTCTAATTCTTCAAGATTGTTTTGGCTATTTGGGTTCCCTTGAGATTCGATATGGATATTGGGATGGGTTTTCTATTGTTGGAATTTTGAGATTGTATTGAATCTGTAGATCCCTTTGGGTAGCAGTGGCAAAATATTAAATCTCCCAGTCTATGAACATGAGGTGTCAATTCCATTTTTTTTTTTTTTTTTTAGTGTCTCTTTAATTTCTTTTATCAGTTTTGTTTTTTTGGTGTTTTTGTTTTTTGTAGTTTTCAGTGTATAAGTCTTTCACCTTTTTGGTTCATTCCTAAGTATTTTTTAAAATTTTATTATACTTACAGTTGTACAACCATTGTCACAACCCAGTTTTACAACATTTCCATCCCAAACCCCCAACCCATCTTGCCCCCCTCACCCCAACATGTCTCCTTTGGTACCCATAATTTTTTCAAAGTCTGTGAGTCAGTTTCTGTTCTGCAAAGAAGTTCATTGTATCCTTTTTTTCCCATTGTATCTTTTTTTACATTCTATATATAAGCGATAGCATATGATGATTGTGTCTCACTGTCTGACTTCACTTAGCATGATAATTTCTAGGTCCATCCATGTTGAAGCCAATGCCATTATTTCATTCTTTTTTATGGCCGGGTAATAATTCCATTGTGTATATATGTACCACATCTTCTTTATCTACTCCCCTGTCTGAGGCCATTTAGGTTGTTTCCATGTCTTGGCTATTGTATATAGTGCCTCAATGAACATTGGGGTGCATGTATCTTTTCGAGTCATGGTTTTCTCTGGATAGATGCCCAGGAGTGGGATTGCTGGCTCAAATGGTAATTTTATTTTTAGTTTTTTGAGGAATCTCCATACTGTTTTCCATAGTGGTTGCACCAATTTATATGCCTACCAATAGTATTAAGAGGGTTCCCTTTTCTCCACACCTTCTCCAGCATTTATTATTTGTAGACTTTTTGATGATGGCCATTCTGGCTGGTGTAAGGTGCTACTTCATAGTAGTTCTGGTTTTCATTTCTCTAATTAGTGATGTTGAACATCTTTTCACATACTTTTTGGTCATTTGTATATCTTAGGAGAATTGTCTGTTTAGATCTTGTGCCCATTTTTTGATGGGGTTGTTTGTGGGTTTTGGGGGGGGTTGTATTGAACTGCAGGAGGTGCTATATATTTTGCAGATCAATTCCTTGTTAGTCGCTTCATTTGCAAATATTTTCTCTCATTCTGTGGGTTTTATCATTTTGTTTAGGGTTTCCTTTGCTGTGCAAAAACTATTAAGTTTAATTAGGTCCCATTTTGTTTTTATTGTCATTACTCTAGGAGGTGGATCTGAGAAGATATTGCTGTGGTTTATGTCAGAGTGTTTGGCTTATGTTTTCCTCTAAGAGTTTCATAGTATCTGGTCTTACATTTAGGTCTTTAATACATTTTGAGTTTATTTTTGTGTATGGTGTTAGGGACTGTTCTAATTTCAATTGTTTACATGTGACTGTCCAGTTTTCCCAGCACCACTTATTGAAGGGACTGTCTTTTCTCCATTGTATATTCTTGCCTCCTTTGTCATAGATTAGTTGACTGTAGGTGCATGGGTTTAATTCTGGGCTTTCTATCCTCTTCCATTGATCTATAGTTTTGTGTTAGTACCATACCGTTTTGATGACTGTAACTTTATAGTGTGGTCTGAAGTTAAAAAAAAACAGGAACTCCTGGTTTTTCTCCTTAAAGTATCTTTAAGTGTTTTAGTTTGAAAATATTAAAGTAAAAAAGTAATGAAAAGAGTACAGCCTAGTCCACATACTTTCATACTGTCTCAATAGGTGTCATCTTTCTGTCGGTCCCCTTTTATTTATCCCCTGACCTTTGTTTTGGCTGGAGTGTGTCTCACAAGTCACCCATAGACACTTCAGTGTCTGCCCACAACAGGAACTCACCTACTGCCCTCTGCCGTGATCGGTATGGACACGTGTGTGTTTATTTCCACTTTGAGTTGTAGTCCAACATGGTGCTGTTTATTTTGCTGTCGACCTGCTTTGATCAGTGGGAACTCTTGCAGGTTGGCTCCTAGACCCAGGTCTCACCCCATCCTCCACAGATCAAGATAAATCCTGTTGGGCCACAAACTTCTTCCATGAGGTTGGCACCATGACAGGATTCGTTGGCAAGAACTGTCACCTGTGCCATTCAAGCAGATTTTCTTCTCCTCGCCTGAAACAAAAGTTACTCTAAATTTCAGAGGTTACCCCCTTAGCAGTGGCCAGGGTGGGGTGCGGATGTGGGCATAATCTCTGCAGGCCAGTGTAGGGCAAAGGGAAGAGAGGCTTTCACCTTTTAAAGTCTGGCTCTGATGTCATGGGCAGGAGTCTCCCTTTGACTTGGCGGTCCCCAGCATCGGTCTAAGACCAGGTGTCAGGCGGGGTCTCAGCTGTCGACGGATATCCAGGGTTCAGTTCCTCCGAGTTCCCAGCAGTTGTCAGGGGGCAGGAGCACTTGGAGGGGGGGGTCCCTTCGGATAAGGCTGGAGGGCTGTCTTCATTCTTTGTGATTCCAAGTGAGAGAGGTTGGAGAAAATTGGAAGCCTTCGTTTGGTGAGTCAGAACCAGATATTTGAGGAAACTAGAAAAATTCAGGGTCCAGTCCAGTTGACAGGTTTGTAACAAAACCTCCAAGACAGCAGGGCTAGAATCTAATATCTATAAACAAAAGTGTGAACAATTTTTTTTCTCACCATTACTCCCTCCCCTCATTTTTTTTTTTAACCAAAAGATGCTTGAAGTAAAATTTATGTATGTTAAACATGACCTGATTATTTCTATAAGCCTGGCAAGAAAGGTGATTGATTATATAATTTTTTTTTTTTTTTTTTTGGTTATGCTTGCAGCATGTAGAAGTTCCTGGGCCAGGGCTCGAACCCGAGCCCCAGCAGTGACAATGCTGAATCCTTAACTGCCAAGCCCCGAGGGAACTCCCATTATAGGTTCTTTTTTTAAGGCTGCTTTCCTGGAACCTTGTGAGCAAATCACCAGGTCACTTTTCTTCAAGCAGTTCCTTGAAGCTGAGCAGTCACATCTGAGTCTTTGCACATCTCTCAAATATGACATTCCAGTCAAAGCCTGGGTACCATAGCCAGTTTATTTTAAAATTTTAATTGAAGTATAGATGATTTACAATGTTAGTTTCTGCCATAGAGCAAAGTGATTCAGTTATATACACTTTTTTAAAAAATATTTTCCATTGTGGCTTAACCGTAGGACATTGAATATAGTTCCCTGGGCTCTACAGTGGGATCTTGTCTGACAGCTCACACCTGCTAACCCGACTCCCAGTCCGTCCCTTTCCTCTTGGCAACCACAAAGCTATTCTCTATGCCTGTGAGTCTCTTTCTGTTCTGTACATAGGTTCATTTGTGCTATATTTTGGATTCCATATATAAGTGGTATCATGTGGGATTTGTCTTTCTCATTCTGACTTACTTCAGTTAGTATGATCCTAGGTCCATCCATGCTGCTGCAAATGCCATGATTTCATTCTTTTTATGGCTGAGTACTATTCCGTTGTATATATGTACCCCATCTTCTTAATCCATTCATATGTCAGTGAACATTTAGTTGAGTCCATGTCTTGGCTCTTATGACTAGTTGGGAACATACAGGTATGTGTATTTTTCTGAGTTACATTTTCCTCTGGACATATGCCCAGGAGTGAGAGTGCTGGATCATATGGTAACTCTATCCTTAGTTTTCTGAGGAACCTCCATACTGTTTTCCATAGTGGCTGGACCAACATACATTCCCACCAGCAGTGTAGAGGGGGTTCCTTTTTCTCCACACCCTCTGCAGCATTTCTTATTTGTAGACTTTTCGATGATGGCTATTCTGACTAGTGTAGTTTTAATTTGTATTTCTCTAATAATTAGTGATGTCGAGCATTTTTTCATGTGCCTGTTGATAACCAGGGTTTGTCCTTGTATCCTGTTAGAAGGAGACGAGTTCTTACTGAACTTAGGCAAATAATAGTCTGACGAAAATAAGAAAAAAGAATACTCACTGAGACTTCCTGAATCCTGGAAGCGTCAGGTAGGGCAAAGTTGACGTTTCATCCTTGCTCACAAAGGTACATTTTATCAGATGGCTGTAAGTCAGGGCAGAGTTTTCCTTGGAGTTCCCTTGTGGTGCAGCAGGTTAAGGACCCGGCGTTGCCATTGCCGTGCCTTGGCTCACTGCTGTGGTGCAGGTTCATTCCCTGGCCCAGAAATGGGCACCTGCCTTGCGCGGGAGGGGGAGGTCTCCTTAAATGTGGAAAAGAAAGACATCAGAGCATCCTCAATTCCCAGCATCCCCAGTAATTAACACTTGCTCTGCCCGAATCTTCTTTTTCTGTTAGTTCTCTCGACCTTGCCTGATGACTGAGGCTGATGGGATAGTGATCATTCCAAGACATTTGCAAGGTTTTTGTGAAGGCTCGTGGGATTTGCCCAGTGAAGCGGGTGCCCTGATCACTGGAGACTGGGGAAGGTATACCCCAAGAGGGGAACACGTTCTTTAACGCTTTCTTTGCCCCCGTGAGGGCCTCGATCTTGCAGCAGGGAACAGCTGTAACCTCTTGGGAAAACATTCATACTGACAAGCCCTAGTGTGTGGCTCTTGAAAGAAGTCCAGCTGCCTGAATGTTCAAAGGTTCCAGAAAGAGGAGGTCTGAAGCCTCCAGGGACAAAGATCATTTTTCCTAAGTGCATGATGGTGGGTGAAGGAATGCAGAAACTAGAAAATGGGGATTTTATTTCATGCCTTGATAGACCCTTACACATTTGTAATTGTTACATCTGTTTGCTATATTGACCCTTTTGTCATTAAATGTCCTCTATTTTATCATGTCTTTTGTCTGTTTAGCCCTTCAAGCTTTCTTTAGGCATTGCATGGTATAGTCCCATGTTAGGTCTTTCTCTAGCCTTTTTCCTTTTTTTTTTTTTTTTTTTTTTTTCCTCCTAAGGGCTGCACCTGTGGACATGGGAGTTCCCAGGCTAGGGGTAGAATTGGAGCTGCAGCTGCCGGCCTATGCCACAGCCACGGCAACTCGGGATCCTTAACCCAACGAGCAAGGCCAGGGGTTGAACCCGAGTCCTCATGGATACTAGTTGGGTTCATTACTGCTGAGCCATGAGGGAAATCCTAGCCTTTTTCTTTCGGTTACTTGGCTTTAAAACACATCCCTTGTTGACGGCTGTAGGTGGTTCTTGCTTTCTGTCTTCTGCCTTTTGATTTCAGGGGAGTCCATTTCCACATCACAGTTGCTGAAACAGGTGTATTTACATTTACTTTTCTGGCGGGGCATCTCATCTGTTTTGTTCATCACTGTCCTTTTCCACATTCTTTTGGGTAAATCAGGTGTTTTTAGTATTACTTTCATGACTCTTGGCTTCTAGCCGACACCTTAGGGTCCAGGCCCTTGACTTTCCCCTGTCTGCATCCTTACGAGATCTGCCAGGGATGGGGGCAGACCTCACGCTGGGATCCAACCTGTGTCACGGAACCTGCTCTGCCACCAGCAAACTCCTGGCTTTTCTGGATTCCGTGTTCTCTTGGTTTCTTCAGACCTTTGACTTTTTCAGAACTCTTAAGTCGTTTTCCCTCGTCTCTGGTTGTTAATCTCATGTTTCCATGGGGGAAGCAAGGGCGCTGAGCTTCCTAATCCAGCATCGTGGTGATGTCACTCTCTCCATCCTTAATTCCTCATTCTCGTTTTCCTCTTCAGGAGGCAGGAATCAGAATGAGATGGAGACGCTTCCTGAGATGGCAGTAGGGTGCCTTTCGCTGGGAGAGCTTTCCTGCTGCCAAATCAAGACACATGTTGTGAGCGAATCAACCAAAAGTCAAAAAGACTCGGGGATAAATGTTCCAGGAACGAGGTCTCACTTGCCCGAACTACCTCGTTGCCCGGCAGGCGTCCCCCGTCAGGCTTGCACGGAGGCCAGCTGTCCTCTGGCTCTCAGGGAGCAGCGGTCCAGCTTTTCTGAAAACCGAGCATCTCCCGCCAGACGAGCGCCCGGCCCCTGTCGGAAACTCTGCCTGAACGGGGCCCAGAATTACCCGAGAGGCGGCGCGCAGACTCCAAGCCGGTGCACATGCTGCGCGTTTGCCCCGTGTGCCCACGTGCTCCGAGGCCTACCGCAGCGCCTCCAGGAGGAGCCGGCGCCCCCGAGAGAGACAGCGCACAGCGGCCGAGGGCCTGGCGGGGAGGCGGCCCGGGCGCCCCGCCTCGTGCAGCGCAGCCTGATGGCCGTGGGGCCGAACCCCTACCCATGCGACGAGCGCCAGAGAGGCTTCGGCGACCGCCCCGGCCTGGCAGCGCCTCCGCAGGCACCCCGGGGCGCGCCGGCCCCTCTGCGGCGGACGCAGGAGCGGGCCCTGCCCATCGCGCAGGGCATCCTCCCGGGCAAGAAGCGCTACTGGTGTCACGAGTGCGGAAAGGGCTTCAGCCAGAGCTCCAACCTGCAGACCCACCAGCGCGTGCACACGGGGGAGAAGCCCTATTCGTGCCACGAGTGCGGCAAGAGCTTCAACCAGACCTCGCACCTCTATGCCCACCTTCCCATCCACACCGGGGAGAAGCCCTACCGCTGCCAGAGCTGCGGGAAGGGCTTCAGCCGCAGCACAGACCTCAACATCCACTGCCGGGTGCACACGGGCGAGAAGCCGTACAAGTGCGAGGCGTGCGGCAAGGGCTTCACGCAGCGCTCCCACCTGCAGGCCCACGAGCGGATCCACACGGGCGAGAAGCCCTACACGTGCACCGACTGCGGGAAGCGCTTCAGCTGCAGCTCCAACCTCCACACCCACCAGCGGGTCCACACGGAGGAGAAGCCCTACAAGTGTGAGCAGTGCGGCAAGTGCTTCAGCCTGAGCTTCAACCTCCACAGCCACCGGCGGGTCCACACCGGCGAGAAGCCCTACAAGTGCGAGGAGTGCGGCAAGGGCTTCAGCTCCGCCTCGAGCTTCCAGAGCCACCAGAGGGTCCACACCGGAGAGAAGCCCTTTCGGTGCAGCGTGTGCGGGAAGGGCTTCAGCCAGAGCTCGTATTTCCAGGCCCATCAGAGAGTCCACACCGGGGAGAAGCCCTACAAGTGCGAGGTGTGTGGGAAGCGCTTCAACTGGAGCTTGAATCTTCACAACCACCAGAGGGTCCACACGGGGGAGAAGCCCTACAAATGTGAGGAGTGCGGGAAGGGCTTCAGTCAGGCCTCGAACCTTCAGGCGCATCAGAGCGTCCACACCGGAGAGAAGCCTTTCAAATGTGACGCGTGTCAGAAGCGCTTCAGCCAGGCCTCCCATCTCCAGGCCCATCAGAGAGTCCACACCGGAGAGAAACCCTACACGTGTGAGACGTGCGGGAAGGCCTTCAGCCAGAGGTCCAACCTGCAGGTCCATCAGATCATTCACACGGGAGAAAAGCCCTTCAAATGCGAGGCCTGCGGCAAGGAGTTCAGCTGGAGCGCAGGGCTCAGCGCCCACCAGCGGGTGCACACGGGCGAGAAGCCCTACATGTGTCAGCAGTGCGGGAAGGGCTTCAGCCAGGCCTCGCATTTTCACACGCATCAGAGGGTCCACACCGGAGAGAGACCTTACATCTGCGACATCTGCTGCAAGGGCTTCAGCCAGAGGTCCCACCTCGTTTACCATCAGAGGGTCCACGCCGGAGGGAATCTGTAGAAGTGGCAGGCGGGGAATGGGCTGCAGGGAGAATTCCTATCATCGCCTCCCTCAGAAGGTCCGCGCTGGTCAGCGGGACACGTGCCTTCCAGAGTCGGAACCTTCCCGGCGCCATCACAGGACGGAAGTTCTAGAGAATGCCGTCCTTGCGGGATTCAGTTGGGAGGCAAACTCTTGGCAAATGTAGGATTTCACAGCAGAGAGAAGACCTATGCACACAGCCAGGGGTTGTCCGCACACCCCAGTTCTCAGGATGGCAGCACAAGAGGAAGGGAGCCTCTCCATGAAGGTTAGGAGGCACAGGCAGGACCGTAACAAAAGGGTATTGATGGACCAACAGCAGGTGTCAGCGACAGCGAAACCTCCACGTGGGGAGGGCTAGGGGTTTTTTGTTTGTTTGTTTGTTTGTTTGTTTGTTTTAACCACTGAATCTCTACTGTGTAGAACTGCGCTGGGCTCCTAATAGGTGCCTGGCCATTACTGAATCAAGTGGAGAAAAATCGCTCTACTTAGGACAAATATTTGAAAATTCTAGTCCGTTCCCTCTCCTAAATTCATGACACATGCAAACAAAGTCCTGTGAGTTGCCTTAATAAGATGAATTCCAGGAGATGTATTAATTGAAGCACAAAAGGTCACGTCATAGCGCCGTCCACACGAGCAGAGTCGGGGACGAGAATTGCGCGTGGCTGGCAGCCTCCTTCCAGCCTCGGTTCCATGGACAGTATTATCCATGGCGTGCAGCTTGCTATTTGGTAACATGAGTTCGTATTTTATAGACTGAAAAATACTGGGTTTTTTAAAAAAAATTAACCTGATACCTTCCTGCAGTTTGTATGATGGGAAATTTAGAACCCTGATCCATTAAGGGAGGGTTTTACTGTTAAAAGTAGTTACTAATGACAAAAGGTTTCCTAGTAAACTTGAATTGTTAACTAATTGGTTTTTCATTATTTCCATTCAGGCATAGGTCACATTGCCTCCCCGCCCCGCCCCCGCGGGGGGCCCCCCCTTTTTTTTGTTTTTTTTTGTTTTTGGCCACCCTGCCGCATGTGGAGTTCCGGGGCCGGGGGTCTGATCTGGGCCACATTGTGACCTACACTGCAGCTGCGGCAATGTGGGACCCTTTGACCCACCGTACAAGGCCAGGGCTTGAACCTGTGTCCTGGCACTGCAGAGACACCCCGATCCCACTGCACCACAGCAGCAACTCCACACTGTCCTCACTCTGCCTCGTCCTCAGCCAGGCCTCTAGTCAAGAGCTTTGGCAGGAATCAAGGATGTTAGTTTTGTCCCACTCCACCCTAAAATGGGGTAGGGTAGAAGGATACCTGTTGGCTTTTTAAAATAATTTTTATTTCTTTCCATTATACCTGTTGGATTTTGATTGAGATTTCTTTCAAGGGAGCAATTTAGATTAATTGGCACACGCGTACACCTGGCATTGTGTGTTCATCACCTCTTAGTAGGAGTGAACGACGTTAGCCAGTCACTGTGTCTCCAAATCTGACCTGGCAAATCCTAGCCTCAGGGGTTTGGCTGTAGGCGACTATAGCAGGAATAAGGATTGGGAGCTCCCCCGGTGGTGCAGCAGGTTAAGGATCCAGTGTTGTTACTGCAGAGGCTCAGGTCACTGCTGTGGTGCAAGTTCAATCCCTGGCCCAGGACTCCCAGAGGCCACAGGCACAGCCAAAAAAAAAAAGGTAAGAAGGATTGTACACAAAGATATTTATACTGAATTCAAAAACAAAAGTATCAGCATAAATATATTCTAACATAATCATGAAAAACATGATACAGACAGTGTTCCCATTGTGGCGCAGTAGAAACGAATCCGACTAGTAACCATGAGGTTTCAGGTTCCATCCCTGGCCTCGCTCAATGGGTTAAGCATCTGGTATTGCTGTGAGCTGTGGTGTAGGTTGCAGACGCAGCTCAGATCCCATGTGACTGTGGCTGTGGCGTAGGCTGGCAGTTGCAGCTCCAATTCGACCCTAGCCTGGGAACCTCCATATGCTATGGGTATAGCCCTTAAAAGCAAAAAAAAAAAAAAAAGATAACAGATGTATAATGACAGGGAAAGAACTGTCATTTGTGAAAAAACTAGGTTAGAGCCTTCCTGGCCTGATCAAGAAATAAAAGCTTTTGCCCCTGAGGGTGTGATTAGTGGTAATAGGTGGAAGAATACTGGTTAATACGCTACCTGGTTTACTCTGGCCAAGAGGGTTGATTTTTCTTTACCTTTCTGAAAATTTACGGTGACCATTATCTATTTTATCAAAGCAATAAAACTAGGACAAAAATTACTGCATGAAAATCCCTTACAGCTAAATCTTACTGCTTTATCTCAGGCCGTGAGACCCTGTGTTGTGGATATTTGTCAAAGGACGCCCCTGATGGCATTATGGGTGGCAGCACACTTTGCATTCATCAGTGGGATTTGACAAAATAACTCCTGTTGTTTCCATTTGGTGGAATACTATGCAGAATCAAGTGAGAAAGTTTGGTTTTGGCCATGCCCCCAGCATGAGAAAGTTCTTGAGCCGGGGATCAAACCAGCGCCGCAGCAGTGACAACCTTGGATCCTTCACCCAATGAGCTACCAGGGAACTCCAAGAAAAGGTAAGTTCAAAGTTAATGATATTGGTGGATACAGAACCATGTATCCTTTGAGTGTCTAATGCAATGAGTCAGATCTGTTTATCCAGTACCTGCACCGAAAACCCAAACTGCCCTGGCACGGGGCTTCCAAGTCTACATGGCCCTCAGCATGACCACTTGATACCACGTGGTGGCTCAACATCTGCCAAGAAAAGCCAGCGGAAGTACTGTGGCCTTTGCTGATGTATATAATCTTGGAAGTAACAGACCATCTGCTGCAATCAGTCTGTTGAAATGGTCAGAAAAGCTTATCCAGGAGCTCCCATCATGGCTCAGAGGTTAACGAACCCGCCTAGTATCCATGAGGATGCGGGTTCGATCCCTGGCCTCCCTCAGTGGGTTAAGGATCTGGTGTTAGCTGTTGTGTAGGTCACAGACACAACTTGGATCTGGTGTTGCTGTGACTGTGGTGTTGGCCGGCAGCTACAGCTCCAATTCAACCCTTGGCCTGGGTAGTTCCATAGGCTGCTGGGAGGGCCTTAAAAAGACAAAAAAAGAAAAAAAGCCTATTCAGGAGCAAGGGGAGGGAACATGGACTCCACCTCTTCATGAGAGGAGTGTCAGAATTTGTAAACTTTTGTTTTTTGATTTTGCTTTTCAGGGCTGCACCCACGGCATACAGAGGTTCCCAGGCTAAGGGTTGAATCACAGCTACAGCTGCCAGCCTATACCACAGCCACACGGGCTCCAAGCTGTATCTGTCACCTACACCACAGCTGCGGGCAGTGCTGGATCCCTAACCCACTGAGCGAGGCCAAGGATCGAACCCACATCTTCGTGGATGCTAGTCAGGTTCGTTACCACTGAGCCACGACAGGAACTGCTGTAAATGTATTTTAAGACTTATTATGCATTGCTGTAACATTTTCTAATCACTTTACTCAAATACCACAGTTTCTCACTATGTATTTGTAGTATTTCCCCCCATTTCCTCATCTAATCTTAAGACATGTCCCACCCATTCCACATCATTCTTTTGTTGTCCAGGAAATCGGAATCATCACAACCTTCACTCACTAGGGCTTGTTTGTTTTACGGCCGCACCTGTGGCACACGAAAGTTCCCAGGCCAGGGGTAGAATCTGAGCCATGGTTTCGACCTACGCCACCACTGTGGCAACGCCACCTCCTTAACCCACTGCCCTGGGCTGGGGATCGAACCCACAACTCTGCAGCTACCTGAGCTGCTGCAGTTGGATTCTTAACCCGCCGTGCCACAGCAGGAACTCCTTTACGTAGTAGTTGTAGCATTCATGGATATTCTCCATCAACTACTGTGTGATCGAAGAGGGTGACCTTCTTGCTCCATCCTGCCTTCTGTATTTAGCAGTGGACTTTCTACAGTTAGAAGAGCTTCCCCTCCCCCTCAAGTGTCTCTATCATCGGCATGAACGATTGTTTTCTGGTGCAATAAGAGTAGGTTTATTCTGTAGGTTGTCTGCTACAGCCATGGATTCTATAGAGCCCTGAATCCTTGGAGCGGGGAAACCATGATCTGGGTGCTGTATGTTCTCATTGGTACTGGGATAGGTGTGTGTGTGTGTGTGTGTCTGTCTGGGATAGCAGTGTGTGTGTCTGCAAAATGTGATACCTTCCATTTCGATAACTGTTGCTGCTTTTTTTTGGGCCACACCTGTGGCCTATGCACGTCCCTTGGCCAGAGATTAAACCCGCACCACCGCTGTGGCAGTGCTGCCTCCTTCAGCCACTGCGCCACAGGGGAACCTCCCCACTTTGCTCAGTGTTTCTGTCTAGTCTCCCCCTCGTCCATGTTTACTTCTTTCTCCAGTTGTCAAATTGGCTCCCAGTCAATCTGTTTACTATTTGTTGAGTCCTCCAGTGTGAGGCAAGTAGTTTTGAGGTAGCCAAACAATGTCACTGCAAGAAACAAACCTGGCCGTGCTCAGGAACTTTTCTACAGGCCTTTCTCTCGTTAGATGAAATATACATGGACCAAGTACTTTGTTTAAAAGTTACTTCACCTAGTTCTTTTTTTTAAAATCCCCATTCAACCCAATCATGTGATTCACTTGAAATTAAAAAGTGTTTGTTTTTTTATCTATATTCTCCATCAGGTTCCCTTCTCCCCTATCTTTTGATTTACAACAATTGGGAAGTGGATTAAATTAGGATTAAACAATAATTCCACCAGTACGCTAATGTATTTCCTTGATTTCCCTAGATAAAGTTTACCTCCTTGGGAATTCTCGTCATCCTCAGTGGAAACTAATCTAACTAGCATCCATGAGGATGCAGGTTCGATCCCTGGCCTCGCTCAGTGGGTTAAGGATCCAGCATTGCTGTGAGCTGTGGTGCAGGCTGCAGACACAGCTTGAATCCTGTGTTATTGTGGCTGTGGTGTAGGCTGGCAGCCGCAGCTCCTATTCAACCCCTAGGCTGGGAACTTCCATCTACCATATGCTTTATGCGAAGCACAAAAAGAAAATTCCAAAATTCTTGGGATTTGAAAAAGTAATTCAGATTTTGGAGATTGACCAGTTTGCTAGAATAAGTTATCCATGAAACATTTCATGAGCTGGCATGAGATAATTGGGAAACAGCTTATGGGGATAGACATGGATGTAAACAAGTGACTGTATATGAAGAATGTGATAACAACGAGGATTTTTTCTTTTTATGGCCACAACTGTGGCATATGGAAGTGTGGCTGCCTTCTCTGTCCTCAGCCATATAAGGCAGAGGACACTTAAATTTATCAAGCCAATACAGAGTGAATTGAATTGCAATTTGAGTTGCCAACCACAGGTAAGAAAGCATTTTCAGTCTCAGTCCAATTGAGCTCAATTAAGTACCTCATAAAAATATTTTAAGAAATCAGTACTTGGTAGGAACATTAGAATCTAATTTCTTCCATATTATCACTGCCAGTGTCCAGGATACAATCCAGAGTAACTGGATAGATGAAAGAAAAGGGAAAACATAACCCATTCTCAAGAGAAAAGAGAGGAGTGGAGAGCATCCCCCAAATGACCCACATGTTGGAGTGAGGCAGCGATTTTTGAAAGCTGCTCTGACCACACTTAAAATGTAAAGAGATAGTTACTCGAGGCAGGATCAAAATGGCGGAGGACTGAGACGTGGCCTCCCCTCCCACAAACTCCTCAAAAAAAGCAAAAAACAAACCCATCTACATGTAGACTGATTTGCATAGAACATTTCCTGAACACTGGCAGACCTTGAACCTCCTTAAAAGGGCAAGAAACCCTCCATCTAACTGGGTAGAACAAAAGGAGGAAAAGAGGGAAAGGAGTAGGGACAGGACTAGCTCTCCTGAGAGGGGAGCTGTGAAAGAGGAGAGGCACCCCCTGACTGATGGGGTGATCAGCAGAGATGGAGGGACTGCAAAGCCTCAGAGACGAGTTCAGCCGCTGGAGGGAGGAGGGCAAAGCAGAGAGCCAGCTGCATGGACCACTGCTACCACCTCCCAGGACACCACGGCCTGAGACACTCGGAAGGGGCTGGGCACCGAGACTCAGGCTCTGGAGGTCAGTTGCGGGATGAGGACTAGGGTTGGGGACAACCTGAAGGGCGAGGGAGAGGAGCGCCCCAGCCAAGTGAACCCGGGAGAGGGTCTGGGCCCACAGGAAAAGCAAGGCGCCTTTGTAGGGGCAGATTGGCATAGGAGTATCTTTCTCTGTGCACTCAAAGGGTGGGGCTAGGGGTGGTAGGTGCCTCTTGCACAAGCCTCTCGGTCTAAGCACAATGGAGAGCCTCTTGGGTGGTCTACAGAGGGTGGGGGCAAACTGTCATCTCAGATGTTAGAGGGGGGCATGGGCCATCACCACTAGGGGTCCGTGGACAGGCACCCCCACTGGCCCCAGTCAGCTCAGAGGTCTGCAAAAAGGAGGGCCCTGCAAGCCAAGCACCACCCGTTGTTGCTCTCCCCTGGGAATGCACACACCCTGCTGAGGCCCCTGCCAAATTCTCCACGTGCTGCCTACACCTGCCTGAGCATCACTGTCACTTCCCAGAGCCCTGCAACTAGGAGCAGCCTGCACCACCTTCCTGCAGGTCCTTGCCACTGAAAAGGGCCCAGCAAGCAGGCACTGGCTACTCACCCTGCCCATTGCCTTCATCTCCCTGGAAGCACATGCAGCCCCCTATCAAGGGGTTAACAGCCTGCACACACTGAGGAAAGAGACAGCAAGCATCCAAAAATAGCAGCCCTGATGCCAAAAATAAATGGTAAGCCCTCATAGAATACCCAGGGGCACTCTCGCATACCAATAGCCCTCCAAGACTATAGTAACTGGTTTCCCTAAACACACAGAATAAGAAAAATATAAACAAAATGAAGCAGCTCAGGAACCATTCCCAGTTAAAAGCACAGGAGAATTCACCTGAAGGAGCAAACAATGAAACAGACCTGTGCAGTCTAACAGACACAGAGTTCAAAAGGAAATAGTGAAAATACTGAAGGAATTAAGAGTGACTATGAAAGAATTGAGTGGACATGAACAGAAATGCAGATTACTTTAGAAAGGAACTAGAAAACATAAAGAGGAGCCAAGAAAAAATAGAAAATTCATTTGCAGAGACACAAGCTGAGTTAAAAGCACAGAAGAGGAGACTGCATAATGCAAAGGAATGAATTAGTGACCTGTTAGAATAATGGAAATCACCCAGTCAGGGCAGCAGACAGAAAACCAAATGAAAAAAACATGAATGCAATATAAGCCATCTATGGGATAATACAAAGCAAGCCAATCTATGCATGATAGGGATTCCAGAAGAAGAAAAAGAAAAGAGGATTAAAAACACATTTGAAGAAATTATGGCTGAAAACTTTTCAAATCTAAAGGAAACAGATATCAAGATATAGGAAGTATAGAAACTATTGCTTTTGGAATGGATAAGCAATTAGATTCTGCTGTATAGCACTGAGAACTATATCTAGCCACTTATGATAGAGCATGATAATGTGAGAAAAAAGACTGTATGTGTGACTACCTTGCTGTACAGTAGAATATTGACAGAACACTGTAAACCAGGTACAATGGAAAAAAATCATTAAATAAAAATAAATTTACTTTTTAAAGCAACTTAAAAAAATTAATGTAATGTACAGCAAGGTGACCCAGTCACACATATGTATATACATAATTCAAAAATAATATTTAGAAATAAAAATGGTAAACATGTACATAAATCAAATAAAAATTCTTTATAAAACATCAAAAAGAAATCAGTTGCATTTCTGGATACTAACAGTGAAATATTAAAAAAGGAATATAAAAATACAATGCTTTTTAAAATCACACCACCAAAAATTAAATACCTAGGAATAAACCTGACCGAGGAAGTTTAAGACTTACACACTGAGAACTATAAAACATTAATCAAGGAAATTAGGATTCAAAGAAATGGAAAGCTATTCCATGCTCCTGCATTAGAAGATTTTTTTTTCTGCTGTACAGCATGGGGACTAAGTTACACATACATGTATACATACTTTTTCCTCCCATTGTTGTGTTGCAATGTAAGTATCTAGACATAGTTCTCAATGCTATAGAAAAATTAATATTGTTAATATGGTCATACTACCCAAAGCAATCTACAGAGTCAATACAATCCCTATCAAATTACCCATGACATTTTTCACAGAACTAGGAACAAACAATCCAAAAATTTATATGGAACCATAAAAGACCCAGAATTGCCAAAGCAGTTATGAGGAACAAAAACCAAGCAGGAAGCATAACTCTTCCAGACTTCAGACAATATTACAAAGCTACAATAATCAAGACAGTGTGGTACCAGTCCAAAAACAGACATACAGACCAATGGAACAGAATAGAGAGCCCAGAAATAAACATGGACACCTATGGTCAATTGATATTCGACATAGGAGGTAAGAATATAAAATGGGGAAAAGAATCTTTTCAGCAAGTGGTGCTGGGAAAACTGGACAGCCACATGTAAATCAATGAAACTAGAACACACCCTCACACCATGCACAAAAATAAACTCAAAATGGCTTAAAGACTTAAACATAAGACACCAGAGTTTTTGTTAGCTTTGAATCATTTTTGCTGTAGTCTTTTTAAAGGAAAAATAAAACTATGCTGTTTATATTGTCATTAAGTTATACAATCCATCAAACAAAAAAGACCATAAAACTCCTAGAAGAGGACATAGGCAAAACATTCTCTGACATGAATCACACAAAGGCTCCCAAGGCAATAGAAATAAAAACAAAAATAAACCAATGGGACCTAATCAAAACTTAGAAATTTTTGCACAACAAGGAACACGCACCCTCCCCCCAAAAATGAAAAGAAAACCTATGGAACAGGAGAAAATAGTTGCAAATGATGCAAGCAACAAGGGCTTAATCTCCAAAACACACAAACAACTCAAGTAACTCAACAGCAAAAAAAAACAACCCAATTGAAAAATAGGCAGAAGACCTAAATAGACAGCTCTCCAAAGAAGGCATAGGGATGCCAACAGACGCATGAAAAAATGCTCAACATCACTATTAGAGAAATGCAAATCAAAAATCACAATGAGGTACTACCTCACACCAGTCAGAATGGTTATCATTAATAAGTCTTCAAATAACATGTGCTGGAGGGGGTGTGAAGAAAAGAGAACCCTCCTATACCGTTGGTGGGAATGTAAATTGGTAAAACCACTAAGGAAAACAGTATGGAGGTTCCTCAGAAAATTAAATATAGAACTACCATAGGATCTAGCAATCCCACTCTTAGGCATATATCCGGGACAAAACTTTCATTCAAAAAGATACATGCAGAAGCATGTTCATTGCACGACTATTTGCAATAGCCAAGACATGGAAACAAGCTAAATGTCCATCGACAGATGAATGGATTAAGAAGATGTGGTATATATACACAATGGAATACTACTTAACCATTAAAAAACAAAATAATGCCATTTGCCGCAACATGGATGGAACTAGAGACTCTCATACTAAGTGAAATAAGTCAGAAAGAGAAAGACAAATATCATGATATCCCTTGTATGTGGAATCTAAAATATGGCACCAATGCAAAAAACAAAACAAAAACAGAAAAAAACGCAGCAAAAACTAATTCAGCTAGGAACCATGAGGTTGTGAATTCGATCCCTGGCCTCGCTCAGTGGGTTAGGGATCTGGCGTTGCCATGAGCTGTGTGTGGTGTAGGTCCCAGATGCAGCTCCGATCCCGAATTGCTGTGGTGTAGGCCGGCAGCTGTAGCTCTGATTTGACCCCTAGCCTGGGAACCTCCATATGCCACGGGTGCGGCCTGAAAGGCAAAAGACCAAAAAAAAAAAAAAAAAAAAAAATGGGGGTAAGCAGCGAGGTCCTGCTGTATAGCACAGGGAACTATATCCAATTGCTTTTGACAGAACATGATAGAAGATAATATGAGAAAAAGAAGGTAGATATGTGTGTAACTGGGGCATGTAGCTGTACAGCAGAAATTGACAGAACATTGTAAGTCAAGTATAAAAAAAAAATTTAAAAAGAAAAGCAAAAAAAAACCCTAATAATTCCCAATCATAAAGAAATATCTACACCATGCCATGAAATAGAATTTTAAGAGGAATGAACTGATTAATGGAACAATATTGATGAGTCTCAATTTTATGTTAAGTGTCCTAAGTCATACACTGAAGAAGTTCCCAGACTAGGGCTCGAATTGGAGCTGCAGCTGCCGGCCCACAGCCACAGCCACACCAGATTCTAGCCACATGTGCAACCTATACTGCACCTGACAGCAATGCTGAGCCTTAACCCACTGAGAGAAGCCAGGGATTGAGCCTGCCTAGCAGGTTAAGAGCCCCATTCTTAACCTGCTGAGCCACGATGGAATTCCAAGTTTTAATTAAATTTTTTTTTCTTTTTATAGCCACACCTGCCAAAAATGAACGTTCCTGGGCTAGGGTTTGAATCAGAGCTGTAGCTGCAGGCCTCTGCCACAGCCACACGGGATCTGAGCCGCCATCTTCAACCTACACCAAAGCTTGTAGCAACACCGATCCTTACCCCAACCCCTCCAGTGGGTTACACGGAGCAATGCCAGGGATCGAACCCCCATCCTCACAGACACTGTGTTCTGTTCTTAACCCGATGAACAACAATGGGAACTCCCCGAATAACCCAGTTTTTAAATGAGCAGATTAGTTTTTTTCTTTGTTTTTTGTCTTTTCTAGGGCCGAACCCGAGGCATGTGGAGGTTCCCAGGCTAGGGGTCTAATCAGAGCTGTAGCTGCCAGCCTACACCACAGCCACAGCAACGCCACATCCTTGACCCAATGAACGAGGGATCGAACCCCCAACCACATGGTTCCTAGTCAGATTCGTTAACCACAGAGCCACGATGGGACGCCACAGATTAGTTTTTTAAAGGGCAAATCAAAACCATAAATACAGCTTCACACCCACTAGGATGACTAGATGGAAAAAAATAGTAACACATGTTGCAACAATGTCAAGAAATTAGAACCCTCACATGGTGCCTGGTGGGAATGTAAAATGGTGCAACCACTTTGGAAAACAGTCTGGCAGCTCCCCCAACATTTAAACATACAGGTACTAGTTGACCCAGCAATTCCACTTCTACCCAAAAGAAAGGAAAACATAGTCAAGTGGAAACTCGTATACAGAGATTTACGGTAGCAACTTGTATACAGAGATTTATGGTAACAACTTGTATACAGAGATTTACGGTAGCATTATACACAGCAGCCAAAAGGTGGAAACAACCCAAGATCATGAATTAAAAAAATGTGCTACATCCGTAAATAGAATATTATTCAGTCATAAAAAGGGAAGGGGTAGGGATAGATGGCACATGTGGATAAAACTTGAACCCATGACACCAAATCGAAGAGACCCATCACAAAAAGACTACATATTGTATGATTCCATTTTTATGCGGGGTGAAGGGGGTATAGTAGCTAGACGGTACAGGGCTGCTAATGTGATGGAAATGCTCTGAAATTAACTCTGCTGACAGTTCCATGTATCTAACTATATTTTTAAAAACCACTGAGTTTTACACTTTAAATGCATGAACTCTACGGCATATGAACTATCTCAATAAAGCTTTTTAAACAGTAGGTGAAGAAAGCACTATTCAAAATCTTTTTTTTCCCCTATGATTGCAAATATACTTATGAATGCCTTTTTTTCCTCTCTTTGGTCACACCCTTGGCATGCAGAAGTTCCTGGGCCAGAGACTGAACCCAGGCCACAGGTTAAGGACAATGCCAGATCCTTAACCTGCTGAGCTGCAGAAGAACTCCTGGATGCCTATATATTTATTTTTTTTATTTTGTATTTTGTCTTTGTAGGGCTGCACCTGTGGCATAGGGAGGTTCCCAGGCTAGGGATCCAATCGGAGCTACAGCTGCTGGCCTACACCACAGCCACAGCAACGCCAGATCCTTAACCTACTGAGCAAGGCCAGGGATCAAACCCACATCCTCATGGATACTAGTTGGGTTCGTTAACCACTGAGCCACGACAGGAACTCCAAATGCCTATTTTTGAAAGAGCATTAAAGAGTTGGTTGGTGGCTCAGCAGGTTGATGACCCAGCATCGTCACTGCTGTGGCTCTGGTTACAGCTATGGCACAGGTAGATAAACAAGAATTTACTGTATAGCACAGGGAACTACATTCAATCTTGTAACAAACTATGGTGGAAAAGGATAAAGAATATAAATACATGTATATGCAGCACATAGATATATACATATATTGCTGTACACCTGAGACTAACAATACTGTAAATCAACTACACTTCAATTAAAAATAAAGGGAGGGTTTTTTTGTTTTTTGTTTCTTTTGCTTTTTTAGGGTCGTACTCGCAGCATATTGAAGTTCCCAGGCTAGGGGTCGAATAGGAGCTACAGCTGCCAGCCCATGCCAGAGCCACACCAACACAGGTTCCAGGCCTCATCTGTACCTACACACAGCTCACCACAACACCGGATCCTTAACCCACCGAGTGAGGCTGGGGATCGAACCTGCATCCTCATGGTTTCTAGTCAGATTCATTTCCACTTGGCCATGACAGGAACTCCATAAAAGAGATTTAAAATAGAATTCAAGAAAACAACGGGTTTGTAAGGCAAGTAGTAATGTACAAATTTTAAAAATTCACTTCTATACTGTCATTAGGGAAACAAAAATGAAAACAAAATCTATAAATGAAATCACATAATAAAAGGCAAATGCTTGGTTCGTTACAAATACTCAACACTTGGCATCATCTCTCGCTCTGAGATTCAGAAAGGACACAGCCACTCACTGCAGAAAGACGTGGAGATGCAACTCAGCCGCACCCTGGCGATTTTCTCTGTTCTCTGGGGAAGGGCGGAGGCACGGAGGACCAGACAGGGGAGAGGAAACGGAGACGCAAGAGAAGGGCAGGAGGTCCCCAGCTGGTCTGGCGTGTTTGTGAAAATCAGAGGCAGGTACCTTCCACCCAAAAGACGCAGCCCCACACGCCTCGGTGAGTGGCGTGTGGGCTGGAGTCCAGCTACCACCAGGTCACCTTGGACGGGCACCAGCCGCACAGCTGTGTCGCACAGCTGTGTCCAACAGCTGGTCCCAGCGCCCCTAGGCCAGCCAGTGGGTTAAGGATCTTAACCCACAGCATTGCTGCGAGCTGTGGTGTAGGCTGCAGACACGGCTTGGATCTGGCGTTGCTGTGGCTCTGGTGCAGCCCGGTGGCTACAGCTCTGATTTGACCCCTAGCCTGGGAACCTCCTTATGTTGTGGGTGCAGCCCTAAAAAAAAACAAAAAAAGTCCAGGTTCAAATCATGGCCGTGCTACTCAAGTGGTCGAGTAACGTTGGTTTAAGTTAATCTGTCATCAGCAAATTTGAGGATTCTGATTGCGTCCTCTGAGGATAGTTGTGAAGATTGGACAGGTGGCAGGTGAGTTGCTCTACTCTGGGGACCCATTTCCTGGCAGTTGCCCAGAAGCAGTTGCTGTTCTGCATCCCTTTTTTTTTTTTTTTTTTTTTTTTTGTCTCTTTGCCTTTTTGTCTTTTTAGGGCTGCTCCCTTGGCATATGGAGGTTCCCAGGCTAGGGGTCAAACTGGAGCTGTAGATGCCGGCCTACATCACAGTCACGGCAATGCCAGATCCAAGCCACATCTGCGACCTACACCATAGCGCCGGCTCCTTAACCCACTGAGCGAGGCCAGGGATCGAACCCAAAACCTCATGACTCCTAGTTGGGTTTGTTAACCACTGAGCCACGACGGGAACTCCAGGCTAGGATTTTTTTTGATGTTCATATTTGTTCCATAAAAAGAAATCACTGCTGGTGGATTTTCTGCCTGAAGCCAGAAACCACTCAATGGCACATGCCTCTTCTCTGTTCACAGACTAATGATTTGTTGTGTTAAATAAAACATTTTAACAAAGCAAACTCTCAGGGTTCCCACTGTGGCTCAGTGGGTTAAGAACCTGACTAGTATCCATGAAGATGCAGGTTCAATCCCTGGCCTTGCTCAGTGGGTTAAGGATCTGGTGTTGCCATGAGCAGAGGTGTAGGTCGCAGACACAGTTCAGATCCCATGTTGCTGTGGCTGTGGTATAGACCAGCAGCTGCACCTCCGATTCAACCCCTAGCCTGGGAACTTCCACATGCCAAGGGTGTGGCCCAGAAAAAATAGCCACAAACTCTCTACAAAACTTGGGGGGAAAAATGTTTAGGGAGTTCCCTGGTGGGCTAGTGGTTCAGCACTTTCACTGTTGCAGCCTGGGTTCGGTCCCTGGTCTGGGAACTGAGATCCCACATTTAGTTGCTGTAGGCCACGGCCAAAAAAAACCCCACAACACAACGAAACCCCTGAACCCTGTGAGTCTCTGCTTCGTTTAACGGCACTTAAGTAATGATGACAAAACCCAACCCGTACCGTTGTGAGACAGGCTGGGACGTGAACATCTCCTCGAGCAGCAAAATACAAAGAAACGATAAGGGAGGAAGAATAACTGTACCTGTGCAGCTGGGGCAAATGATGGACCACAAAATACAAAAATACGAACCACCCACGGCTGCGGCTGAAGAGGTGAGCGCAAAAGCAGGGTAGCAGAGGGGCCCCCCAGCTCAGAGCATCACCGAAGGGCTGGGCGGGCCACCGAAGCCACCCCTCTGGCTTGACCCCAGGACCTCCCCTTCCCCTCGGCTCCTGTAAGGAAGTAGCCCAGCCCCCCTTAGGGAGGGAGCGAGCCGGGGACCCTGCTGTTTGTCGCCCCCCACCCACCGCAGCAGGGGCCCCAGGAGAGCCCTGCCTGAACCTCCCGCCTGCCCCCTCGGCAGCATCTGCTGATTAAGGAAGGCCGAGAACCCAGGTTGGTAACAGATTTGGTCCCACCCTGGGGTAGCCGTCCCCTCCCTGGGAGAGGATCTGGCACCTCTGGGGCCACTGAATGCAGTTTCCCCTTGAGTGACAAGCGGCCACCTGATCTTCATGTCACCACGTGGGGTGAGTCTGCCTCCCTGGCCGCTGGGGGCCGCAGTGGCTCCATCCCGGCAACGCCCTCCACCTCCCTTCTGTCCCTGTCCCCCACCTGCCCCCTTCTACATCTCGCTCTGTCCTCACCTCTAAGAGTGACTTTGAGTGGCTGCAGCGTCACTCCTCTCCGCTTGGGAGAGCTGCTCCCTCTGGCCGACATCGGCTCACCTTGCCGGGTGACAAGCAGAGGGGGAGAGGCTCGTCGCCCTGACAGGAGGGGATGAGAGTGAGAGTTCAACCCTCCCGTCCTGTAGTAGCTGCAAGTCCGATCCTCCCAAGTCTCATCTGTATTCTCCTGCTGTCTCTCTTTTTCAGGCTTTTCCGTCCCTCCTTGATCCTTAACCCCTGTACTCTCATCGCCTTTATCCTGACACCTTGACAAATTTTTTTTTTCTTTTTTTTTTTACAGCCACACCTGCAGCATATGGAGGTTCCCAGGCTAGGGTTCGAATCAGAGCTGCAGCTGCCGGCCTATACCTCAGCCACAGCCACTGGGGATCCAAGCTGCATCTGTGACCTACACCAGTGCGCACAGCAACACCAGATCCTTAACCCACTGAGCAAGGCCAGGGATCGAACACACTCACAGACACTGTGTCCGGTTCTTAACCAGAGCCACAACGGGAACTCCTACCCTGACAACGTCCCATTTGTGTCTTTGTTTTAGGTAGTTTGGTCGATCCAAATGCTTCTGCAGGTCTCTGCCGAAATGATGGGCACAGTAGAGCATTTAAGCCTTGAAATACAAACAGTTCACCTTGCCTGAGACTCCAGTTTGGGGTTACCTCACAGGATTTTAAAGAGAAAAAAAAAAAAAGAGAGAGAGAGAGAGAGAGAGGAGTTCTTGCTGAGGTACGCGGGTTGATGATCTGGCCTGTCTCTGTGGGGCCAGCTTGATGCCCGGCCCAGCACAGGGGGTTAAGGATCCGGCATTGCTGCAGCTGTGGTGTAGGTCGAAGCTGCAGCTCAGATTCAATCCCTTGCCGAGGAACTGTCCCATGCCTCAGGTGCAGGGAACGGTGGAGGGGGAGGGCAGGAGAAATTTCACTTCCCTCCTCTGCCTTTGCCGTGTAACTATTCTGCCTGGGCTCTTGGGCACTATTTGATGCCCCTGTAGTCACCCAGACTGAGGGAAGATTAAAAAAAAAAAAAAAAAAAGACCTTTTTAAATTCAAGCAGAAAAACTGAGATCTCTGGTTCTGTCGGTCTTTATGTAAAAATTAACTTGCAAGTGAGCTGTATTTAATTGGCTTAAAGAAAACTAAGCACTTAATCACATTTCAGAAATATGAAAGAAATTCACTAGAATACTTTGCGGGTTCATGTGATCTGGGAAATATTTAATCTTGAATATCTAGTATTAAGGCCAGTTTAAGCTGTGCATTTAATTAATACAACTGGATCTTTAGAGTTTTCAGCATTAAGTATCATACTGTAATTGTGCTTAGGGTTACTGGAAGTCAGTAAAATCTGCCAACAAGGAAAAGAACCTGGTGTGAGATGGGCTGGGACCTGGGACCCTTTGCTGCAGTGCTTGTACCTAAAGAAACGTCTCCTCAAGCAACAAAATTCAAGGAAATTATAAATGGAGTTCCTGCTGTGGCTCAGTAGGTTAAGGACCTGATGTTGTCGCTTTAAGGATGAGGGTTTGATCCCTGGCCTGGCTCAGTGGGTTAAGGATCCAGCCTTGCCACAAAGCTGCGGTCACAGATGTGGCTCGGATACGCTGTGGCTGTGGCGTAGACCGGCAGCTGCAGCCCTGATTCAAACCCTAGTCTAGGAAACTCCCTATGCTGTGGGTGCGGCAGTAGAAAGAAAAACAAAAAAAACAATAAGAGGCTAAAAATAACTGTGCAAATGCGCAGTGGGGACAAATGATGGACAAGATACCAAAAAACCTAAAAACCCAACTGCCACGTCTGAAGAGCTCAGAGGCAAAGCAGGTCCAAGGTGTGCCCCCTGCACACAGTGCCACCAAAGGGGTGGGCAGGCCACCTGAGCCACGCCTCTGGCTTGTCCCTACCTTCACCCCATGGAAGGAACCAGCCCGCCCTCCCATACCCCACGATTAACAAGGAAGGAAAGGAAGCTGTCCCTCATTTTTGCTCCCCTCTTCTGCAGCCGGGGCCCAGGAAAGCCCTGCCTGAACTTCTTGTCTGGCCTTTTATCAATTTCTGTCGATCAATGAAGGCCAAGAACACAGGTCGGTAACAGTTATTTTGGAGATTTTGTGAGCTTATCGATGTGAGGCTCAGGGCCTGGAACCCTAGATAATTCTCAATGAGCGTCAGGATGCCTGTAGCCCCCATTTAACAGATAGGAAGGCTGAGGTGCAATGAGAATAAGTTGCTGGGGTCACAGGGCTGGCCAGTAACAGAGGCTGGGCCTGAATCCAGCTCTGACTCAAGAGCCCGTGCCCTTCGCCCTGTTGCCGGCTGCTCAGCAGATAAATACAGAGGAGATGGGGCAGGAGGGGGGTGGGTGGGTGGGCGGGTTCGGGGGAGTCTGCGGGAATCAAGAAAGGACAGTCACTGAGTTCCCGTCATGACTCAGGAAGAATGAACCTGACTAGTATCCACGAGGATGCAGGTTCAATCCCTGGCCTCGCTCAATGGGTTAAGGATCCAGCGTTGCCATGAGCTCTGGTGTAGGTCGCAGACTCGGCTTGGATCCTGTGTTGCTGTGGCTGTGGTGTAGGCCGGTGGAACCTCCATATGCTGCAAGTGTGGCCCTAAAACAATCAAACAAAACAACTACAAAAAGAAAGGACAGTCAAGGGGTGGATCCTTTTCTCGTGGCTATTATAGAAAATTAGCACCAATCCAGCTTAAAACAACACAAATGTATTCTCTTACAGTTCTCAAGGTCTGGAGTCCAAAGAGAATCAGGCTAAAATCAAGGTGCGGGCAGGGCTGATCCTTTCTGGAGGTTCCAGGGGAGAATCTAGTTCTTGCTCCTTCCAGCTTCTAGAAACCGCTTGGGGCTCCTTCCTCCATTTTCCAGGCCAGCTGCCTGGAATCTTCTCTCCGAAGGCCCGGCCTCCTCTCATAAGAGCTTTGTGATTGCATTGGGTCCACCTGCGTGATGCCTGTCCCCTCCCCATCTGGAGATCCTCAATTACATCTGCAGACGCCCTTTTGCCAAATAAGGGAACAGAAGCACGTGTTCTGGGGATCAGGCAGCAGGCATCTTGCTCCAGGGGGACCCTTAGCCGGTTACAAGGAGTAAAGGACAGACGCAGAGAGGGAGAAGGTGCTGGCTGATGTAGGATCTGCCTGCCACATAGCACAATGCAGGGATGGTGGGGTTTCTGGAGCCACATCTTTGAGGTTTGGGTTTGTTTTTTTTGAAATTTTTAAAAATTTTTTCTTGGAGTTCCCACTGTGGCTCAAATCTGACTAGTATCCATGAGGATGTGGATTCGATCCCTGACCTTGCTCAGGGTTAAGGGTCTGGCATAGCCGGGAGCTGTGGTGTAGGCTGAAGACATGGCTGGGATCCAGCGTTGCTGTGGCTGTGATGTAGCTGCCAGCTACAGCTCCGATTGGACGGGGAATCTCCATATGCTGTTGGTGTGGCTCTAAAAAAACAAAACAAAAAAAATTTTTCTTTAAAAATTTCCAGGGCATATGGAAGTTCCAGGCCAGGGATTGAATCTGAGCTGCAGCAATGCTGAATCCTTAACCCACTGTGCCCTGCTGGGGATTGTCACAGAGACAATGCCAGATCCTTAACCTGGAGCATCACAGTAAAAACTCCCTTTGAGGTGTGAACGCGGACTTGCTGCCTCTCTGTGCCTCGGCCTCAACTGTATAAAAGGAACATAAGCTTAACCCCTCACAGGGTCCTGGTAAAATGCAGCAGGACCCTGTGGGGCCCCCTGAGACAGACACCCCCACCTCCGCCATGTCCTCCACTTGCCTCTTGTTTGTAGAAAAGCTTTACCCCCCACAGGCCTTCCCCACGTCCCAAATCACAGATTTAATCAGAGAAAGCACAACATGCAGTAGTAAAGGAACACAATCAAGCCGGACAAAATAACAATAGCCATGAAACCGCGTCAAGGACCTTTAGTTCCTCCTCAAGGGCTGTAGAGACATTATTCAGAGCCATGTCCTTTAAACCGTTTTGCAGAAACCAAAACCTCCACCAGGCGGAGGAAGTTAACTGCCACTGATCCCTCGCGTGCAGACCTCAGACCAGTGGAAGCAGGAGGTGGGGGGTGGTGACTCCCAACTACCTCACCACTGACCAACCAGAAGAGAGTCACGGGCTGATTGCACACACCACAACCCTCTCCTCCGCACACGGCCCTTTCCCCTTTCCCCTGTATTATCTGGGGTGCGGGGAGTTGGAGTTGGTTCTGGGCACATGAGTCCACCTTCTCACTAGGGTTGCCAGCTTCCTCAATAAAGCTATCTTTCCTTTCACCCAACACTTGCTTCTCCATATTGGATTCCTGAGCAACACGCAACTGAACCCGAGCTCCCCAACAGCCCAGAAGTCATATGCAGTGAATATACACAGAAGGGCAACCCTCCCAGGCATTCAGTGAGCCTTTGAGACACATTCCGTGTACTTGTTAGTTCCTCTCCCTACTTGGAGAAATGAAGGAGGATAATAACTTGGGGAGGTAGTGTAGGAGCACAGACTCCAATGCCTTCTTTGATATGGCCACTGATTAACATCTGCAGCTTAAGGGCTCCAGGGAGCAACATCCCCACAGGCCTTGTTTACTGTAGGGAGTGTACCTACGCCCACATGGAAATTAGTCACTAACCCACTCCTCAACTGATCAAAAAGGAATGAGAGGAATGGCGACTCTCAGTCTAAGGAGGAGAAGAGCAAAGACACCATAACACCTAGGGGGCGTTTCCACCTCCGAGCCCCCTAGTGGACAAGGACTGAGAGAGGTAACTGGCCAAGGCCCATGGGAGGAAACCACATCTTTCTGGACCCCATGCTGGTCCCCCCATCCTCAATGGGTAACCCCCCCATAGGACAATAGCGAGGGGGACTCGTCTGCCCCCTCCCAGTGTCTGTGCTGGGAGCTGTGCGCTTTCCTGTCCTGAAGACTTTGCTTGCTGGCTGCCTGTGTGTTCTCGAAGTTCACTCTCCCTGAACAAGAACCCGGATTCCCGTGACATCTTTCGGGCATCAGAATCAGCACCCCCGCCCACAACTCCTAACATCCTCTCTCTGCCTCCTGGATCATCGGGTGCCTCTGCCCAGTAGCTGGGAGTTGCATGGAGATCTGACAATTCTGGGTGTTTCGTGGGGTGGGGGGGGACTTACTGGGCCAAATAAGGGTCTGGTGCGCCTGGCTCTGTGTGTCTGTGACATCCAGCAGGGAAAGACGTGACTGGCCAGACTGGCCTTCCCTGAGTCCTCAGGTCCTATATCCCTTGGTGTGGGCCATTGTCTGCACCTGGAAGGCCCTCTTTCCCTTCATTTTCCTGGAGATCTTTCACGTGTCCTTCAAAACCCTACTCAGCTGTTGCCTCCAGGAAGCCCTCCATCCCCCTCCAGGGATATTTTATTAATTAATTTCCTGTGTTGCCTGAGAGGCGGTTAATTCTTACTCAGCTTCGTATCACCCAGATAGTATCAGTTCCCCAGATAAAAAGGCAGAATGCACAGTGAACGGAGGAGTGAATGACCCCCCCAAAGTGGAGAGGGGACGTGTGGTTCAGGTCAGAGTTGAGGTCCCCAGGTCAGAGGCTTTAGAGAGCTGCAGTTTCATTGTCTGGTGCGTCTTCTGAGTTTCTTATTGTCTCTGCTGTTCCCAAGCATCTCGAGGACGTGGGATGTCTTCAAAGACAATAAACACGCCGGTTTTTGTACGATGCCCTGATTTGGCCACCCGCTCATTCCCCGCCTCCTCCCCCACAAAGTTCCTGCCAGCCCTTCTTCCTTGGCCTTAAAAGGGCCTTTTCCTGTTCAAATTTAAAGACTTCCCCTTGTGCTCAGCAAGCTGAAAACCTGACACAGTGTCCGAGAGGATGCAGAGATTACAGATTAAGCATGTTAAGGATGCGGTGTTGCCTTGAGCGGCGGTGAAGGCGGGCATCTGCAGCTCCTATGCAACCCGTGCCTGGGAACTTGCATATGCCACGGGTGTGGCCCTAAAAAGCAAAAAACAAACAACAACGACAAAAACATTTTATACAACAGTCTTTCCACACACGTAGCATTGCAGGGCTTCTCCTCCTTAAGGTCTCTAAAGAAAATCAAGATATTTTCTCTCTCCGAGGCTCTTTCCACCCTAGTCTCATGAAGTCCCTCCTCCTGAGAGCAAATTAAGAGGACTGGAAGGACCCCACTTGAACTGAACTGGAAGGAACGCTGGAGGAGTTTTAGGATTTCTCCCTGGCGTGCACCCCCTAGTGGACACAATGGGAACTCTCCAGGCTCTTTGGGTTAGAATTTCTTTCCTATACCCCTGAAACACAAGTCACTTTATATTCTTCCGGCGTGAACTCGGTGACGGCTGTAAGAGATGAGACCCTGCTGAAGCCCTTACACATGTTTATACTCTTTTCTGAGAGAATAAACTGATGTCTGGGAATATACGAGCAGGGTCAAAATCATACCAGTTATGTCCTCTGACCATAATGAAATCCAACTAGAAATTAAACTGAAAAACTAAACAGGAAAACCTCCAAACATCTGGAAATGGAATGAAAGTGAAAATACAACATCTTAAACTCAATGGGTGCTGAAATTCATGCTGCTTACATGCTTCTTACATTGGTAAAGAGGAAAGATCTCAAAACGATAACCAAAGCTCCCACTCAAATAACTAGGAAAAGAAGAGCAAAATAAATCAAAGCACAAGAGAGGAAATAATAGAGCAGAAATAAATACAATTAAAAAAACAGAGAAGAGTTCCCGTCGTGGCTCAGTGGTTAATGAACCCGACTAGTATCCATTTGGACATGGGTTCGATCCCTGACCTCGCTCAGTGGGTTAAGGATCCAGTGTTGCCATGAGCTGTGGTGTAGGTCACAGATGCAGCTTGGATCCCGTGTTGCTGGGGCTGTGGTGTAGGCCGGTGGCTATAGCTCTGATTCGACCCCTAGCCTGGGAACCTCCATATGCCACTGGTGCAGCCCTAAAAGACAAAAAGACAAAAAAACCAAAACAAAACAGAGAAACAGGAAAATTAATGAAACAAAGCTGATTCTTTGAAAAGATACACAAAATTGATAAGCTTCCAGCAAGACAAGGACATTACCAATATCAAGAATAGAATGAGGGAGGAGTTCCCGCTGGGGTGCGGTGGGTTAAGGACCTGGCGTTGCTGCAGCTGTGGTGAATCTCAGATTCAGTGCCTGGCCCAGGAACTTCTATACGGCATGGGGAAGTGGGCGGGGGGATATTTATGAACAACTCCATCCTCATAAATTCACCAACTTAAATGAAATGGACCAATTCTTTGAAAACCCAGATTCACCCAATATGAAATAATCTGAATAGTCTTATAACTATTGGAGAAATTTTATCCCACCCCCACCTGCCACTCCCACACTCCCTCCGCCACCTCTCCCACACGAACACACACAGTGTCAAAGGGCTCAGGGGGAAGGTGAACTTCCACCCCCATTTGGACCCGTGTGCTACACCTAGACAGGTGACTTCCTGCTGAAAAAGATCAAATGGGATCCAGTCTTGCAACATGGCACCCCAAATATCCAGGATACAAGTTTTTTTGGCTGTACCTATGGCATGTGGATGTTCCTGGGACAGAGATCAAACCCACACCACAGATATAACCAGAGCCACAGCGGTGACAATGATGGATGCTTAGGGAACTCCAAGGATACAATTTAACTTTTTGAAATAATGACATAAACCTTCTTTTTGTCTCAGCTTCTTCGAGTTTTCTATTTCTTACAGCTGAGAACATCCTAAAGGATACAACCATGAGCTCCAATAGGCCACCCCAGGGTCTGGTTGGCCCAGGATTTTTTTTTTTTTAATGGCCTAAGCATATGGAAGTTCCAGAGCCAGGGAAGGAATCCAAGCTACAGTTGCTGTGGCAAGCCAGATCCTTTACCCACTGTGCCAGGCTGGGGATCAAACCTGTGCCTCTGCAGTGACTAGAGCCAGTGCAGCTGGATTCCTAACGAACTGTGCTATGACTGACGGGAACCCCTGGCCCTAGATCTATTGATTGATGGGCTGATCGATTGATTTCCCTGGATTGACTGATTGATGCTTGTTAGGGCACTCAGATGTTCCCAGGCTAGAGGGTGGAATCGAAGCTGAAGCTACCGCTGTCAGCCTACACCACAGCTCACGGCAATGCCAGATCCCCGACTCAATGAGCGAGGCCAGAGATCGAACCCACATCCTCATGGATACTGGTCGGATTTGTTCCCACTGCACCACAACCAGACCTCCTGGCCCTGGATTTCAGACAGTAACATGAAACTTGAGATATAATGGAGCTTAAGTATCCAGTGTCCTGAAAGATAAGGTAGAAAAGAAAAAGCTGAGGGAACAAGAATACCCTACTGGACAGCACAGACAACCGCACTCAATATCCCGTAATAACCTATAAAGGAAAAGAATCTGAAAAAGTACATTAACTGCATTACTCTGCTGTACGCTTGAAGCTACACAACACTGTCAATTAACTATACTTGAATTAAAAAAAAAATGGGAAACTCTCCTCCACCTCTAGTAAATATACACCCGAGTTACCCTGAAAACTACAGAAGCGCCTGAGAAGGATGGGGTGGAATCCAAAATGCTCTGTGCCTTCATAGCTGAGTGCAACATCCAAAATGCAGGTTCAAATATGCTCTCTTTTGCACACCTCTTGCTCGTGACTAACTTTATGGACATAAAAACAAAGTTCTCTTTTTCATCCCGTGTCTTGTTCCCGAAGACCCAATAAAAGAAAAAGAGCGAAAGAGTTCCCTAATGGCTCATCAGGTTAAGGGTCTGGAGTTGTCTTTGCTGTGGCTGCGGTTACTGCCATGGCTCAGGTTCAATCCCTGGTTCAGGAGCTTCTGCGTGCCTTGGGCGTGGCCAGAAAAAAAAAAAGGAATAAAAATAGTAAGACTTATGTTGTATATAACTTATAGTACACTGTACAGAGAAAGTCTTTTTTAAAGTGCTTTTTTTATTTTATTTTATGGCTGCACCCTTGGCATATGAAGGTTCCTGGGCCAGGGATTGAGTCTGAGCCGCATGCAGCTATGGCAACACTAGATACTTTAACCCACTGTGCTGGGCCTGGGATCAAACCCCTGCCTCTGCAGCGACCTGAGCTGCTGCAATTGGATTTAGCAGGAACTCTGAGAAAGTCTTAAATGCTAAGATAAAAACCTAAGCCCATTACTGCTTGAAAAGTGAAGGGGAGCAGGACAGGAGCCAACAGCAAAAATCTTACACTCAAATTGCAGATTGTGTGATTTTATGTATTTTTATTAAATGAGTGTTTCCTTGAATTACTTAAGGCTTCTTCCAAGATTTCTCTTCCTAGTATGACTTATTGTGACTAACTGGGTTTGGCCTCACTGAAATTTTCAAATTTTTGTCCTCATTATAGTATGTTTTCCTCTCCTTCAAGGTAGCCAATTCCAGGGCACCTACTGTGTTAGGCAATGGCCAAGGTTATGCAACAGCAAACACACTTCCTGGCCCCATGGAGCTTACACTCCAGTGGATGTGGATTCTGTCATATCCATCCTTATGCTTTTGCTAAAGTCCTGATCATCCTTCTCTTTTTTTTTCTTTTCTTTTTTTTTTTTTTTTTTTGTCTTTTTGCCTTTTCTAGGGCGGCACCCTCGGCATATGGAGGTTCCTAGGCTAGGGGTTGAATTGGAGCTGTAGCTGCCGGCCACAGCCACAGCCACAGCAACACAGGATCCGAGCTGCATCTGCAACCTACACCACAGCTCACAGCAACGCCAGATCCTGAACCCACTGATCGAGGCCAGGGATCGAACCCACAACTTCATGGTTCCTAGTCGGATTTGTTAACCACTGAGCCATTTCGGGAACTCCAGCATCCTTCTCATTTTTTTTTTTAATCTTTTTTTTTTTTTTTTGGTCTTTTTTGCCATTTCTTGGGCCGCTCCCGCGGCATATGGAGATTCCCAGGCTAGGGGTCTAATCCAAGCTGTAGCCGCTGGCCTACGCTAGAGCCACAGCAACGTGGGATCTGAGCTGTGTCTGCAACCTACACCACAGCTCACGGCAACGCCGGATCGTTAACCCACTGAGCAAGGGCAGGGATCGAACCCGCAACCTCATGGTTCCTAGTCGGATTCGTTAACCACTCCGCATCCTTCTCATTTTTAAGGCCTCTCCCCTGTATAGACTCTCCTGAAAGTAAAGATTCTGGCTGAAATTTCCTGCACTGTTCCTACAAGGTTTCTCTTGGGACGTGTGACCTTTTGGGCTCTACTGGAAAGACTGGCCATCCTCATACAACCAGCAGGTTTCCTGCAGTGGCGCTTGGATGACCAAAAAATGCAGCTCACTCATGAATTCTTAACACACATTTTATAAATAGCCCCTGCTCTGTGGGTTTTCCAGTAAAAACGAGAAGCCTGGGTTCTAGAGAACGCTTTTATCACACTCATTCGTGCTGGATTTACCACTACTGTGGACTCTCTGATGAACGTGAAGACAGGAAGGAACTCTTGCTAAAGCCCTGACCACAGGCAAGACATCTGTAGGGTTTCGCCCTGTGTGGACCCTCTGATGGGCTTGGAGATGTGAACTCTGGCTGAAGCCCTTCCCACACGCGTCACTTTGGGAGGGCTCCTTTCCGGTGTGGACTCTCTGATGGGCCTGAAGTTCTTACCACACATGTCGCGCCTGTATGGTTTGACGCCGGTGTGGATTCTCTGATGGGCTTGAAGGTTTGAGGCCTTATGAAGTCCTTCCCATGTACCTCGAATTGATACGGTTTCTCTCCAGGGTGAACTCTCTGGAGAGGACCCGATCTCCAGCTGAACATCCTGTCACATGCCTTCCGTGTGTGTGTGTGTGTGTGTGTGTGTGTGTGTGTGTGTGCGCGCGCGCGCGTGCGCGTGCGTGGCGCGCTTGCTTGTGTGTACCTTTTGTCTCGAGGGAGCGCTGTCCGGTGAGCGCGAAGCTGTGAGGTCTGACCGACGCCTTTATCCCACAGCTCCCATTTCCAGGATTTCCCTCCAGTGCTGTCAGCGCAGTGGCTGCTGAGGTCCAAGCTATGACCGGAGCCCTTCTCACAGCTGCTGCCCCCCCACGGAGTTTCCCCTGGGTGAAGGGGCTCAGGAGTGGGAAGGGAGGTGATCTGACTGCAGCCCTCTGCACACACCTGCCATCTGGAGGGTTCCTCCCTGCTGTCGGCTCTCTGATGGGTGTGCAGAGGTGAGCTCTGTTGGAAGCCCGCCCCACGAGCATCATTCCCTGGGCGTTTCCCTCGGAGGTGCACACTCTGATGGCCGAGAGACACGGAGCTGTAACCAGGGGCCCCTCCAACACTCACTGCACATCTGGGGCTTCTCTCCTGAGTGCAGCTGCTGCTGAAGTTCAAGATCAGAGCCCAGGCTGAAGGCCTCTCCATTCTCATCGGAAGTCTGTTCTCCAGAGCAGGTTACACTGTGCCGGGCGGGGTTCTTCAGGAAGCCTTTTCCGTGATGTGGCCACAGGGCTTCCTGCTTTTGCGTCTTTCCTCATTGCAATGGGGATGAGAGATCCTTCTTGTGTTACAATGGTCACATTTACTCAGATTACTTGTTACGGCAATTTGCTGACACCTACTCGGATAAGTCTGGATTCTCTCAGATACATCTTCTTCCAGAAATCCCAGGAGGTCTGAACTGGAAACTCCTGATGGGCGGTACTGCTGGAACGGCCCCCCTTGAAGCTTCACTGCATAGTTCCCATCTTCGGGAGCCTGAGCAGGTTCTCCTGCCCACACCCGACAGGGGGAATCATCTTGTTGGAGCAACGTGGATGTCTTGCCTTGCAGACGGACGATAGAGTCTGGGGTTCTGATGACTTTACCTGTAAACTGTTCTTGTGTTTGCCAGCGCATAAGGTCTTCCGGTAACAGGTGTCTTAATCCTCCTTCTTGAAGGCGCTCTGTCTCATTTCGATTCCTGTGTCCTGGAAGGAGAAAGAGAATTCAGAGATGAAACCGAGGACAAGTGAATGTTTGTGCAGGGGTAATAATTAGTTCAAGGCTCGACCATATTTGGAGACCGTATTTAACCAGTGGAGCGTTCAGCTGGACGCTTAAGTTTTTGTTTTTTTTTTTTTTCATGCCTAAGGAAACAGGGAGGTGATAAGGCTGTTCCTTCCCACTGTTAATGAGACTAATATATCAACACTCATGTATGGGACCAAATTACAAATGCAAGGCTAGGAGTTCCCTGGTGGCTCAGAGGATTTAGGATCTGACGTTGTCACTGCTGTGGCTCAGATTACTGCTGTGGCTTGGGTTCGATCCCTGGCCCAGGAACTTTCACATGCCTTGGGTGCAGCCAAAGGAAAAAGGGAATACAAAACTACAGAGCAGGGGACACTCTCAAAAACTGAAAAGAATACATTTGCAAAGGGAAATATCTTCTCAGCCCTCATAAGGAACCCATGAGATGGTAGCTTTATTTCCTGAATTTAGCCATTTAATGTACTTTTTTTTTTTTTTTGTCTTTTTAGGGCTGCACCTTTGGCATATGGAGGTTCCCAGGCTAGAGGTCGAATTGGAGTTGTAGCTGCTGGCCTCTGTCACAGCCACAGCAACTCGGGATCCCAGCCTCGTCTGCAACCTACACCACAGCTCATGGCAACACCAGATCCTTAACCCACTGAGCGAGGCCAAGGGTCAAACCCAAGTCCTCATGGATGCTAGTCAGGTTCCCGCTGAGCCATGACAGGAACTCCTAAATGCCCATGTTAATACACGAGCTAGATTTCAGAGAATTCCCCTTTCTTTCAGTTATGTCCTAATATATTATATCCAACTAGCTGGAATGCCCTGGTGGCCTAATGGGTTAAGGATCTGGCATTGTCACTGCTGTGGCTTGGATTACCACTGTGGCAAGGGTTTGATCTCTGCCCCAGGAATGCACGCCGTGGATATGGCCAAAAGCCAAAAAACTAGAAAATGTATTTCCTCAACTGACACATCCATGGAAGAATAAATCCTATGCTAACTACTGCTGCTTAATTTGGCTGAATTTTCTGAAAAGCTTGAGTGGCTAATATTTATCTTCCAGGTTTTGTAGATGCGTATCTGCAAATACCACGTGCTGTGGGAGTGAGCACACAAGAGCGCCCCCAATGATCCCTGCCTCCTGGTATCCATACCCACCCTATTGAAGTCCCCTCCATGATGTACCAGGATTGGTCTGCGAAGACAATGGACTATGGCAGAAGGGATGGTATGTCACTTCCAAGGTTATGCCATAGAAGACACTGTGGTTTCTGCCTTCCACGCTCTTGGGTGCAACTAGCTTGGGGCAAGCAGCTGCCATGTTTTGAGGACACGCAGGCAGCCCTAGGGAGAGGCCCACCTGCCAAGGCACTGAGGCTTCCCCATCTTGGAAGCAGATTCTTCAAGCCCATCAAGCCTTCAGGGGATTGCAGCAGTGGCAGACTCCTTGCGTCCTTATGAAATTGTGAGCCAGAACCACCCAGCTAAGCTGCCCCCAGATTCCTGGCTCACAGAGACTGTAATGTCTAGTTTCAAGCTGCTAAGTTTTGCTTTTTTTTCTTTCTTTCCTTTTTGGCTACCCCACAGTGTATGGAGTTCTCAGACCAGGGATCAGATCCGAGATGCAAGTTGACCCACGCCACAGCGATGGCAACGCCGGATCCTATAACCCACCGTGCTGGGCTGGGGATTGAACCTGTGCCCTGGTGCTGCAGCGAACCTGCCAATCCCATTGCGCCACAGCAGGAACTCCTTAAACTGCTAAGTTTAAGAGTAACTCGTCACACAGCAATTGATGGCTAACACAAGTCCCAAAGAAATTCACATCAGGTTGCACAAGCATCAGAAGGTAATAATCCTTTTGTCCCACTGGGGTATTATCCACTCGTGAGCTGTCTGCAGGAGGAGTGAAAGCGGCGAGATCCACTTAGCACCAAGGACTTAGCTGCTAGGACTCCACCCTGCTTGGTCTTCACTGAGCACCCATCCCTGTGGGTTTCTGGCTCCGCCCAAAGCTGCTCTCCTCTCCCTAACTGCAATATCCTATCTACTTTGGGGGGTTGATATCCTGTGAAAAAGAAATAGAAAAGGCACAGGTGAGTACATAAATTAAAATTTTTATTCCACCACCACAATCTTCATGCACTCTTTAAGTAGTACTTTTCCAAATTCTGACTGTGGCCTGTGGTAATGAATACCTTCTCTGTCGTGATCCAGTACCCAAATACACAGATCACAGAATCGAGGGATCGAATGACCTGATCCCAAGCACTATTTACTTTCATCTCATCTCTTTTCCCATCCGTTACTCACAATTTCTGTTGCACTGTATACAGACGCTGACAAGAAGCTATGATGGTTCTGCCTTGTTTCATTAAATGCAATAGTGATGCGATTCACCAACTGATTTAAACCCCCACCAAGATGGCATGGGTGGAAGTTTCTGGGCCAGGGATTGAACCTGCGCCAGAGAAGCAACCTAAGCCTCAGCCAGGACAACACCGAAGCCTTCACCTGCTGCGCCACAGGAGTCTGCACATTTGAAACCGAGACATGCCAGGAGGCTGGCAGAGTCACAGGGGCCCGTCCCCACTGAGAGCAGGTTCTGGAAGTTCTCCAGCATCATGTCCTGATACAGCCTCCTCTGCGTGGGGTCCAGCAGCCCCAGCTCCTCCTTGGTGAAGGTCACTGCCACCTACACCACCAAGCACATGCAGCCTCATGCGTATGATCTGATCCGTGGCCACTGGAGCGGGGGCAGCAGGGAGCGGGTGGAGAGGGTGGGGGGGGAGGCGGTTCTGGATCCCAAGGGCCTCGAGTCCACCTTACGTCATTTCCTTCTCTTCTCCATCCAGCATGTCAACCCCATGTGCTACACACAGCAATATTTTTATGAGCCGCTTTAAGGTTCTGGTCGGATGATGTACTTTGAAGACATTATGCTAAGTGAGACAAGCCAGTCACGAAAGGATGAGGTGTGCGACTCCACGCATGTGAGGTACTCGGAGTAGTCAAGAGTATAGAGACAGGAAGTAAAACGAGGGTGGCCAGGGACTCAGGGGAGGGGACAGGGAGTCACTGTTTCACTTTGGGGCTCTTTGGGCTTCTGGTGATGGTTGTGCAACAGGGTGAACGTACTTCAAACACTGAACTCTACGCTTAAAACGGTTAAAAAGGTAAATTTTATGTTATATATATTTTACCACAATAAAAGTTGCCCATTGACAGGTGAATGCGGGAGTTTCTGTTGTGGCTCAGCAGGTTAAGAATCTGACTAGCATCTGTGAGGATGCGGGTTTGATCCCTGGCCTCATTCAGTGGGTTAAGGCATTGTCATGAGCTGGCATTGTCATGAGCTGTGGTGCAGGTCGCAGATGTGGCTTGGACCCTGCATTGCTGTGGCTGTGATGTATGCCGGCAGCTGCAGCTCAAATTTGACCCCTAGTCTGAGAACCTCCATGTGCCGCAGGTATGGCCCTAAAAAAAAAAACCCAAGTGAATGAACAACCAAATTGTGGTATGCAATGAAATACTATGTAGCAATAGAAAGGAACAAACTATTGACATGTGTTCAAAAACATTCTGATGAATAAATGAAGCCAGACACAAAAACATTCTGTGAAGATGAAACTCAAGAAAAGGTGACTCTAATCTGCAATGACATAATCTCAGTCAGTCATTGCCTACAGTTGGGGCATCAGGGAACCTTTTTGGTGATGGAGACGGTCTGCATTTAGACTGTGGTGGGGGTCACGCGGGTGTGTGTACATTTGTCAAAATTGATCGGATACATTTATTATATGTAAATTACACCTCAAAAATGATTTTTTTGGGGGGCTGTGCCTGTGGCATGCAGAAGTCCCTGAGCCAGGGATCGAATCCATGCCACAACAGTGACACCAGATCCTTAACCACTAGGCCACCAGGGAACTCCAAAAATGATTGGATTTTTTAAAATTTTATTTATTTTTATTTTTTTGCTCTTTAGGGCTGCACCCAGAGCATGTGGAAGTTCTCAGGCTAGGGGTCTAATCGGAGCTACAGCTGCTAGCCTAGGCCACAGCCACAGTAATGCAGGATCCAAGTGGCATCTGTGACCAACACCACAGCTCACGGCAATGCCAGACCCCTGACCCACTGAGCAAGGCTAGGGATCGAACCGGCATCCTCATGAATCCTAGTCGGATTCGTTTCCGCTGTGCCACACAATGGGAACTCTCCCAAAATGATTTTAAAAGGCATAATTAAGGGAGTTCCTGCTGGGGCACACTGGGTTAAGGATCCAGCACTGCCACAGCTATGGCATAGGTTGCAGCAGTGGCTTGGATTTGACCCCTGGCCCAGGAACTTTCGCATGCCACAGGCATGGCAGAAATAAAAAAAAAAGACACAAGAAAACAAATAGACTTTCTGCAAAGAATCTGAAAAAGAATGGATGTGTGTATATGTAGAACTGAATCACTTTGCTGTGCACCTGAAATGAACACAATGGAGTAAGTCAACTGGACTCTCATACAATTTTTAAAAAACCAATAGACAAACCACAGAATGGCAAAAATTATTCACAGTACACATATTTAACAAAGGACTTGAACTAAGAAAATATAAAGAAATCCTTAATAATAAAAAGAGAAGCCAAATGTGTAAATGAGCAGATGACGTCAACACACTTTTCACAGGGGATGTGCAAATGGCAAAAACACATGAGAAAGCTTCCAGCATCACTTATCAGGAAGCAGGTATAAACTATAGTCGTGGTGAGAAGGCATTTTATTAGAATGGCTAAAATAAAAAAGCCCGACGACACCAAATGATGCCACAGAGGTAGAGCAAGCTGCAACTTTGCATGTACCACTGGTGGATTGTTTTTGTTTTGTTTTGTTTTGTTGCTTTTTAGGGCCGCACCCATGGCATATGGAGGTTCCCAGGCCAGGGGTCCATTCAGAGCTACAGACGCCGGCCTTCACCACAGCCACAGCAACGTGGGATCTGAGCCGCGTCTGCATCCCACACCATGGCTCACAGCAACACTGGATCCTTCACCCACTGAGCAAGGCCAGGGATTGAACCTGCAACTCATGGTTCCTAGTCGGATTTGTTAACCACTGGGCCATGATGGGAACTCCCCCACTGGTGGATTATTAACTGGTACAACCGCTTTGGAAAACAGTTTACATTTACCTACCATACAAACCTAGTCATTCCACTTCTAGATGCTTATCCAAGAGATAGGAAAATATGTCCACGAGATTTACTCAGAATGTTCATGGGAGCTTTATCCATAACAATTAAAAGATGCAAAGAGGAGTTAAGGGTCTGGCACTACCACTTCTGTGGCTCTGGCTGATGCTGTGGTGAAGGTTTGATCCCTTGCCTAGGAACTTCTGTAAGCCATGGGTAAGGCCCTCCCCTGCCAAAAAAATAGAAACCCTTCTCAGACTATACATTAAAAGTATGCTGAAACCTCGAGTGACAGCATATATGAAAAAATTGAAGAAGTTCCCACCATGGCTCAGCGGAAATGAATCTGACTAGTATCCATGAGGACGCAGGTTCGACCCCTGGCCTCACTCAGTGGGTTAAGGATCAGGCATTGCCATGAGCTGTGGTGTAGGCCACAGGCGCGGCTCGGATCTGGCATTGCTGTGGCTGTGGTGCAGGCCCTCAGCTACAGCTCTGATTCGACCCCTAGCCTGGGAACCTCCATATGCCACAGGTACAGCCCTAAAAAGAAAAAAAAATAAAACAAAATAAAAATGAAAATTGTCCATCACTGTGATTATAAATAGAGCTGATTAACAAGCAGTGTAGTAATTTGTTTTTAAAATCTCAGGGAGTTCCCGTTGTGGCTCAGTGGTTAATGACCCAACTAGGAACCATGAGGTTCTGGGTTTGATTCCTGGCCTCGCTCAGTGGATTAAGGATCTGGCGTTGCCGTGAGCTGTGGTGTAGGTCGCAGACACAGCTCGGATCTCATATTGCTGTGGCTCCGGTGTAGGATGGCATCTACAGTTCCAGTTAGACCCCTAGCCTGGGAACCTCCGTGTGCCAAGGGAACGGCAGAAAAAAGGCAAAATGATAATAATAATAATACTAATAATAATAACAAATAAAATAAATTTTAAAAATAAAAAAAAGTAAGTACCTGGCATTTAACAAAGTCATTTTCTTCCTTATCCTTTCCATAGAAGAGAAAAGAGATATAATTTTAAGAGATAAAAACCAACTCACCTGGAACTTGGTCAGTTTCTCCCGCCCCTCGTGGGGACGGGCAGAGTCCTGGGAAGGCACCACTGGCAAAGGAGAAAGAAACCATGAGATGCGGGTCTGAGCCCATGAATCACAGCCTCTCAGCCCCGGGCCCTTGTAAACAATCTGCTCACGTCCAAACAGCAAGGCTCACATGAGCATCCTGGCGTCTCCCGGGGTTCAGGTTCATCCTGGCTGTCAGGGGAAATGGACGGCAGGGGGATGGGGACGCTATGAAGTGGACTCTGGGGCCAGCAGGTCTGGGTCAAAGCTGGCTCTGCTCCCGTGAAATCATATTCTGGTTTTGGCCCCTCGTGCCTGCCACGGGGCTCCTGAAACCCTTGTCATTTCCCGGGTGCCAGGAGTGTCTTTTGTTCCAAGGCGGTGACTCCTGGTGAGCTCCTGGACAGGGTCTGGTCACCAGAAAGACCAAACCACGATTAGATGCGGGAATTTGCAGCTGCACAACTCCCTCCCAGTCTCCAGAGAGGGAAGAGGGGCTGCAAACGGAGTTTACAGTTGATGGTGACTACATGAGGACGTGTCCTTAAAACCCCAATAGCACGGGGCCTGGGGAGCTTCCAGGTGGGCGGCCACACCCCCAGATCAGCGGGACAGAATTTCCTGTACTTGGGACCCTCCCAGACCCTGCCTTGTGCATCTCTCCCCGTGGCTGTTCATCTGTATCCTTCCTTTAACAAACTGGTAAAGGTTAAGTGTTTGTGTTCTGGGGGCCGCACCAGCAAATGACTGAATCCATAGGGGACGAGTCGTGGGAGCCTCCGATTTGCAGCCTTGTCAGACCGGAGGGTGTGGGGAACCTGGGGACCTAGGATTGGCAAAGGGCATCAGAGGTGGAGGAGGGCAAGCTTGTGCACCTGAGCCCTTGCCCTGTGGGATGGGACTCCATCCCCAGGGAGAGCGCGTCTGCACTGAGTTAAACTGCCGGGCGCCCGCCTGGAAAAGCAAAATTGCTTGGTGTGGGGGGAAAAAACCCACCACGTCTGGTGTCAGGAATGTTGTGACTGCGGTGGGAGAGCGAAACTAATGGAGAAACACGGTGGGGGGTGGGGGTGGGGAGAAAGCTTCTCTTCCACAGCTACCGACACTGCTTAAGGTGATGAACCTTCTTGTGCCTCAAATCGGCCACCTGCAAAGTGAGACCTGGGCTTCCCTGACAGGATGGGTGTGTGGGTAAGTATATGAGCGGACAGAAACTGTAACTGATTTCACTGCAGCTGCAGAAAAGCAGGGGATGGTATGCATCATCAAATTGTCCTTGAAAAAATCTTTTGCCGTCATTTCCAATAAAGGAGTCTTTTATAACATCCAGATTTCAGGGACGATACAATGCTTTCAAGGTCTTAGGAAATTTTCCTGATGGTCCAGTGGTTCCAAGTTGGTGCTTTCACCTCGGAAGCCAAGGTCTCTGGTCTGAGAACTGAGATCTCACATCAAGCTGTTGCACACTGTGGCAAAAAAAAAAAAAAAAAAAAAAAAAAATCCTTTATCTCTGTTAAGTCCAATTCTGGTTGGCTACATTACTTAATTTCTGGCCCCGTAATCATATTTTTTATTAATATCAACATCTGGTTTTATAAAAGGCATAAATAGGTGTTTCCATCATGGTTCAGTCGTTAACGAATCTGACTAGGAACCATGAGGTTGCAGGTTCGAACCCTGGCCTTGCTCAGTGGGTTAAGGATCCGGCATTGCCGTGAGCTGTGGTGCAGTCACAGATGCGACTCAGATCCCTCGTTGCTATGGCTCTGGCATAGGCCAGTGGCTACAACTCCGATTCGTCCCCTAGCCTGGGAATCTCCATATGCCTCAAGAGCGGCCCTAGAAAAGGCAAAAAGACAAAATAAAAAATAAAAATAAAAATAAATAAATAAAAGGCATAAATATTTGGGAATTTACTTCATGTAGCCAGAGAGCACATCCAAAAACACATCCCCCCTCCCATGCTGACTACAGTAAAGAGAAACATTCGTTTATTTGATTGTTTGGTTTTTTTTGTTCTTGGCTGTGCCCATGATACATGGAAGTTCCCAAGCCAGGGATCGAACCCACCCCACAGCAGTGACCTGAGCTGCTGCAGTGACTTATGCCAGATCCTTTACCCACTGAGCTGCCAGGGAACTCCAAAAGAAACTATCTTAAAATATGACTGCTAGTTTCTTTTACATTTTAAACAAAGGTCTGACAGTCTGTCTCACTTAAATGAACAATACTGCAGGGGCCAAAACAGGTCCTAATTTATAAGGGGGCTTTGGGGATTAAGTGAGCAAGTCCAGTCACCCTGATTAGGCAAGTGGCTACTAGGGGCTGGGAGGGCAGCAATGACGGCTCGGGAGTGTGGGGTTTCTTTGGGGAGTGATGTAAACGTTCTGGAAGGAGACAGTGGTGATGGTTGTACAACCTTGTGAATATACCAAAACCCAGTGAGTTGTGTACTTGAAAAGTTGTGTGACTCTTGGGAGTTCCTGTCGCGGCTCAATAGTAATGAACTCGACGATGATCCGTGAGGATACAGGCTCGATCCCTGGCCTCGCTCAGTGGCTTAAGCATCTGGCGTTGCTGTAAGCCGTGGTGTAGGTCGCAGCAGCTTGTAGCTCCAATTTGACCCCAGCCTGGGATTTTCCATATGCTGTGGGTACGGCCCTAAAAAAAAAAAAAAAGAAAAAAGAAAAAAAGAAAAAAAAAAAGATGTGGGAATCTCATGATATGTGAATTATATCTCAAGCTGAAAAACAGAGGGGAAAAAAGCCTTGGCTCAGTGCCTGGCATGTAATACAAGTGACATGATATTGCTGTTCCCCTGTGATGGACCAGATGAAGTTACTGATAATCACAGAGCTGGTGAGAGGCAAGACCACCTGACCTGACTAACCCACATCGAACTCTGACTCCAGAGCCCCTGCTCTCAAGCTGGCCTCTGTGTCTCTAACTACAAGCATGCAGGAGGATGAGAGGGGTGTCCTTAGGGTGGAGAGAAAGGGCAGTGCCTGGTTACAGACTCTGCTGAAAGGGACCCGCTGAGATATGCAGCCAGAGCATCAGGATTCTACCCACACTCCTGACTCACGAGCTCTTTGGTCTATTTCCACATCTGCACAGTGGGAATAATGACAACAGCTAACACGGAGGGCTGATGGGGGTTTCGGAGAATCCACACAGGTAAGTGCCAGTGGCGGATAGCTCCTCCTACTTGTGCTTCCGCCTGCTTCAGGCAGAAACACCTTCGTAGGGATGAGAGCAACTCGGCCACTTCCCAAGCCTTGGAAGAAAGATCGGTCCTAACACCCAACTCCCTTGCTCCGGCCCTGTTCTTGCTGCCCTCTCTTGCCCTGCTCAGCAACAGGTTTTGCAAGGAGACCCGACATTTCCCAGAATTTAGTAAGAGAAAGCCAGTCGGGGTTGGGGTGCCTGGCTCAGCCCTACTCACTATGCGCCCTTCAAATCCCTGCACCCAGAAGTCTTCTGTCCCCCGAGGGACATCTGGGGGTTAATGAGTGGCTGAGCATCTGTTTTGCCAGTGAGATGATTAACACGACTTTCTATCCCCAGTGCCTAGAATACAGTGAGCACTCAAGACATACCGAGGAGAATCAAAGACTGAAGACACTCCCTTGGATAAGGATCAGACCGATCCATCTGAGGTTCCTCTGAGCTGGAAAATTTGGAGGCTGTTCCTAATCAGGAGAAGGAGAGGATGAACTGGATATTCTTTTTCTCTGGGGTTTTTTCTTTTTTCTTTTTTGGCCACCCCACAGCTTATAGAGTTCCCAGGCCAGGGATCAGATCAGAGCCACAGTTGAGACCTACACCACGGCTGTGGCAACTCCAGATCCTTTAACCCACTGTGCCAGGGCTGGGATTGAACCTGTGTCCTGGATCTGCAGGGACGCTGCCAATCCCGTTATCACAGTGGGAACGCCTCTCTGGGTTTCTTTTTTTTTTTACTTGTTTTGCTCAAGCAACACTAAGGTCACCCTTAAAAGTAAGAGATAAAAGGGAAAATCATGGGCACTGGATGAGGCCACCCCCATCTATCTATCTACCTATATATCTATCCCAATCAGGTATTTACTCAAATGTCATTCTCCTTGGAGTTCTTCCATAGGCATGCTTTATATAATTTAAATCCCCTGTTCCACGTAGGCAGAAGGTAGCTGAGCCCCAGGCTGAGCAGCTGCAATTTGTCTACTTTGAGATAAAGATAATGCACGAGCAGAGCTCTGCTTGAGTAAAAGATAAGGAGGCCACATTCTTCTTGAGATCAAGGAGACCTCCCAGGCCACACACACATGCAGAATAACCCTCAGGGGTCAGGGAAGGGACGGGGCACCAGCCCATAATATGCCCAGCCAACCTCCCAGAAACCCTCACATTGGAATCCACCTTGGCTGAAAGATGTTTGTCCACATGGGGAGGGTCCTGAGTCAGAAGAGGCTTAGACAACAAGCACGACGACTGGCCAGAGGGAACCCAGAAAACTGCCCCATATAAGCAACTTAAGCCACCCCAAAAGCAAGACTCTCTGGGCCCATGTGTGTTGCCTTTTCACACACCATGGCTTCTAATAAACACTTCCCTTCTTCACTGCCTTCTGCATCTTTGCTGAATTTATCCTTCCAAGAAGATAAAGACTGAAGTCCTGCCTCAGGTCCACGGGCCCTCGTGGTCTAGCATTTAGGATTCAGTGCCCTCAGAGCCATGGCTCAGGTTCCCTTCCGGGTCAAGGAGCCAAGACCCCACTGCAAGCTGCTGTACCCAGCAGCCCCTCAAAATCACCGCTTCCCTTCCTCTCCCATCCCTTCCCCTTTTGCAGTTAGGGTCTAGTATATGAGTGTATCTTGTAGTTACTCATCTCGCTTATGTCTGCCCACATTTTTACAGGGAGCCTCAATGTTTCCGTCCCGACTCGTTCTCCAGGGCCTAGAACAGTTCATGGCATGCAGCAGGCACTCAACATAGATTTGTTTGAAAAACAAAAAACAGTGAATGACGGAATGAATAGTTAACAAAGATACATCTTGCATATTACCTGAAAGCCTCATTACTACTCACCAGGATCATTCATCAACTCATTCAACGAATACTTATTGAGCATCTAGCATATACCAGGCACGACTGCATGTTAAAGAAACAGTGGTGGGAGTTCCCGTCATGACACAGTAGAAAAGAATCTGACTAGCATCCATGAAGACTCTGGATCAATCCCTGGCCTCGCTCAGTGAGTTAAGGATCCGGCATTGCCGTGAGCTGTGGTGTAGGTCACAGACGCAGCTCAGATCCTGTGTTGCTGTGACTGTGGCATAAGCTGGCAGCGACAGCTCTGATTCAACCCCCAGCCTGGGAACCTCCACATGCTGCAAGTGCGACCCTAAAAGGACCCCCCCCCCAAAAAAAAAACAGTGGTGGATAAAATTCCTGCTTTCATGAAGCTGATATTATAGTAGCGGAGACACATAATAAGCCAACAGATAAGTATGTAACATGTTAGCTAGTGATAGACACTGTTAAGAAAAATATGGCCGGGAAAGGAGGGGGGGGGTGGAGAAAGACGGGGAGGTACTATTTTAGGAAGGGTGGTTCAATTCCAGTGCTGAGTTACCAGGTGAGTGACATCTGCAGGCCAACTATCTTCTGGGGCCTCATGTGTAACATGTGGATGATAACAGGTTTTTTTTTTTGAGAAATAAATGAGAAGGAGTTCCCGTCGTGGCTCAGCGGTTAATGCATCTGACCATGAGGTTGTGGGTTCAATCCCTGGCCTTGCTCAGGGGGTTAAGGATCTGGTGTTGCAGTGAGCTATGGTGTAGGTTGCAGACACGACTTGGATCCCGTGTTGCTGTGGCTGTGGCGTAGGCCGGTGGCTACAGCTCCGATTCGACCCCTAGCCTCTGAATCTCCATATGCTGCGGTAGTGGCCCAAGAAATGGTAAAAAGACAAAAAAAAAAAAAAAAAAAGGAAAGAAATGAGAAGCACTGGAAACTCTGCTTGACTCAGACTAAATTCCAATGAATGCTAGTTATTGTTATTATAACCTGTGATGAATACAGAAATGATGCATTAGTCCTGGTTTGCTTCAAAATACATTTGTTTTCAGAGATGAAAAATATTACCTTTTGTATAATAATTCTGTATAATTGTATATCAACTTATGAATACTCTGAAAACCTGAGGATTCTCCATATTTCTGAGATTATGTGAGATAAAGGACAAGTAATATCAACATGGATTGTTTGGTCACCTAATCCATTTTCATGCATTTAAAAAGTTTCTCAGAGCAGCAGCCCTTGTATCCAGCTACCAACTGAACACCTGTACCAGCCACAAACTTCACTGCAAACCTTGTCACAGGGCTGGGCACACTAGAAAGAATATAACACGGTCCCCCACAACATAGGAATCTAGACTGACTGGCAACCAAGAGCAAATTAAATTCCAAATGAGCACACAAATCCATCACCGTCTTTTAACTGCCACTCTTTTGGGGCCCCTGGGCCTCTCACTAACCACTATTTTCCTAGTTACCAGGTGAAAACTTTGGAATTATTAATGTTCTCCATCCTATGACCTCCACATATTTATCATAATCTAGTATAAATCCTCTTGACTCAAGGTCTGGATTTTGTATTAAAATATTCAAAAAAGAAAAAAAAAGGAGGGGGGATCATATAACAAAATTCACAAAGAGCATATGACGGCTAAAGGTTGACAAGGGTTGACAGCCATGTGAAAATTCATTATATTCTTTCCTCTACATTTGTGCTTGGAAAATGTTCTTAATTACTAGTAACCAAATATAACAGTACTACAAGATGATACAATTTTTGAGAAGCATAGAAAACTACACAGACATAGAAACAGCAAAAGAGAAATACATGAACATGGTTACAGTTGTCACCACGTGCTGGAATTATGGATAATTTTTGGCTTTATTTTTCAAATTATCTATCATGAGCACAAATTACTTCTAGAATCAAAATAGACATAATATCATAAAAATAGCAAGAGATTATTATTATTATTATTTTGCCTTTTTAGAGCCATACCTGTGGCACATGGAGGTTCCTAGGCTAAGGGTCCAATCAGAGCTGCAGCTGCCAGCCTACACCACAGCCATGGCAATGCCGGATCCTTAGCCCACTGAGCGAGGCCAGGGATGGAATCCGAGTCCTCATGGACCCTAGTTAGGTTCGCTACTGCTGAGCCACAACAGGAACTCCAGGAAAAGGTTTTTAAAGACAGTGTGAGGGTGAGGGTCACCAGGTGAGGGATCAGCTGGGGCACAATTCTCTGGCGGGTTAACGGTGTGGTAACAGGGTGATGTTTCAGGATCCAACCTCTCTGGGGTCTCCATGTTGGTGATCAGCATGAGGTTACTTTTCCCACCTGTTTGGGGTTTACTGTCTGCAAAACAACTCAAAGATGTGGCTCGGGATATTATCTACAGTCTTTGAGGGGGAAATAAAGGTCCTTCTTCACTTTATCGCTGAACCATTATTACTTTGTCCTGCTTGACTGTTTTCCTTTGTTTCCGCATATTCCCACTTTTATGATTAAATCTGCTCCCAGTTCCAAACTCCGGGAAGGCCTAGGAAGCAAAAGCTTTTTTCTTTTTACAAAACAAGAGATGGTAGACATGGGGGTGGGGGTGGGGGTGGTGTCGTCCTCAGGATAAATCACAGCAGACATCCCCAGGCACCAGCTGGGGCTGAGACCCACTCCTTCCTTTAAAAAAAAGTGCAGGGGGGAGTCATTGAGAATTCTGGGGGAAAAGAAACCCTTCTTCCCAAACGGGTCAGAGAAAAGCCAGTGGCTCGCAGCTGGCCCTCAGAACCCGCCCAGAACCCAGCTGGGGCTCCCAGAGGCTCTCAGGGACTGAGCTCTTCCCTGAAAGAAAGACGGGGGACAACTGACTGCCCTTTAACAGGTGCCAAGAGTCAGTTCTAAGCATTTCTACCTCTATTTGCTTCACCCGAATCTCACACGCATCTGCTAGGAATGTACTACCATTAACTCCACTTTACAGAGGAGAAACGGAGAAATTAACTCTACGAAGATCATATCGTTAAAAGACGGCAGAGCGGGCAGAGATGCGGGAGGCGAGGGAAACCCAGCGTCTGGGAGACTCTGAAAACCCAAGACGGCGCCCCCGGCCCGCCCCCAACCGGTGGCGCACAAACCGCCCCAGACACCAAGGGGATGAAAACCGTGACCCCGGCCCTCCTCGGCCTCTATTCTCTGAGGAGGAGGGCGGCCCCTGCGGGTCCCACACCCTAGCAGGCTCGGAAGACAGGCGAGTTCTGGGCACGGACTCACCTCCCGGAACCTACTGACGACCGCAGCCTCTCACTCCTCTCACCGAACTGCCGCCCTCTACGCCGCTCCTGGACCACACTTCCCAGAATCCCCCAGCGAAACAAAGACTACAGCTCCTCCCAGCGAGAGCGGAAGCGGCACTGACTACCGGGCGCTGCCAGACTGCAATTCCCAGAATCCTCAGCAAGGTCATGCCTCTGAATGAATGAATGAATGATAAGATGGTTCAGTTTTGTCAGTAGGCAGGCGCAATTAGCGTCCTCCTTGTTTTTTAAAATTTTGTTTGTTTTTTAGTTACATTACTTATAGGCGTGACTGAAAAGGAAATGGTGGCTAAGGAGTTCCCGTTGTGGCTCAGTGGTTAAGGAATCCGACTAAGAACCATGCGGTTGCGGGTTCGATCCCTGGCCTCGCTCAGTGGGTTAAGGATCCTGCGTTACGGTGAGCTGTGGTGTAGGTCGCAGACGCGGCTCGGATACCGCGATGTGGTATAGGCTGTGGTGTAGGCCAGTGGCTACAGCTCTGATTCGACCCCTAGCCTGGAAACCTCCATATGCTGCAGGAGCGGCCCTTAAAAAAGCAAACAAACAAACAAAAAGGAAATGGTGGCTATACAGGGAAGAAAGGCAGAAAAGGAGCGTTTGCTTTTGTTTTGATGTTATTGGTTTCCTTCCTTTATGGATACACCTAGGTCCCCGACAATGTTTACTTGGTCTGAGCTATTCATTCCAAAAATGCTAAAGACTCACAAGAATGAAAAGCAACCTTTGGAGTTCCCATCGTGGCGCAGTGGTTAACGAATCCGACTGGGAACCAATGAGGTTGCGGGTTCGGTCCCTGCCCTTGCTCAGTGGGTTAACCATCCGGCGTTGCCGTGAGCTGTGGTGTAGGTTGCAGACGCGGCTCGGATCCCGCGTTGCTGCGGCTCTGGCGTAGGTTAGTGGCTACAGCTCCGATTCGACCCCTAGTCTGGGAACCTCCATATGCCGCAGGAGCGGCCCAAGAAATAGCAAAAAGACAAAAAAATAAAAATAATGGACATGCCTGGAGTTCCCATTGTGGCGCAACGGAAACGAATCCGATTAGGAACCATGAGGTTGCGGTTTGATCCCTGGCCTTGCTCAGTGGGTTAAGGATCTGGCGTTTCGGTAAGCTGTGTGTAGGTTGCAGACTCGGCTCTGATCTGATGTTGCTGTGGCTGTGGTGTAGGCCGGCAGCTGTAGCTCCGATTTGACCCCTAGCCTGGGAACCTCCATATGCTGTGGGTGCCGTCCTAAACAGCAAAAAAAAAAAAAAAAAGTAAATTGAAAGCCAAGACATCCATCTAATCATGTATAGGTTACTGATTTTCTTAAAAAGTGACACTACACGAATTCCCACAGTGTGTTAAGAATCTGACTGCAGGGAGTTCCCATCGTGGTGCAGTGGTTAACGAATCCGACTAGGAACCATGAGGTTGCGGGTTCGGTCCCTGCCCTTGCTCAGTGGGTTAACGATCCGGCGTTGCCGTGAGCTGTGGTGTAGATTGCAGACGCAGCTCGGATCCCGCGTTGCTGTGGCTCTGGCGTAGGTTAGTGGCTACAGCTCCGATTCGACCCCTAGCCTGGGAATCTCCATATGCCGCGGGAGCGGCCCAAGAAATAGCAACAACAACAACAACAACAACAACAGACAAAAAACAAAAGACAAAAAACAAACAAACAAAAAAAGAATCTGACTGCAATGGCTCAGGTCGCTGCAGAGGCATGGGTGCAATCCCCAGTCAGTGGGGAGCATTGGGTTAAAGGATCTGACATTGCAGCTGCAGAGTAGGTTGCAGCTGTGGCTAAATTCAACCCCTGGCCCAGGATCTTCCATATGCCACAAGTGCAGCCATTAAAAAAAAAAAAAATTTATAAGGAGATCCTGCTGAATAGCATTGAGAACTTTGTCTGGATACTCACTCATGTTGCAACAGAACAAAGGGTGGGGAAAAAAATGTAATTGTAATGTATACATGTAAGGATAACTTGATCCCCTTGCTGTACAGTGGGAAAATTTAAAAAAATAAAAATAAAAATTAAACAAAAGGTGGCACTGCAAAGTAGTGGGGAATAAGAGAAAATTTCAGTAACTGGTATAAGAACAACCAGATATACATATGGAGAATAACTAAATTAGGTGGAAGGCAATATAGACTTTTAAGATTACATTATCTTCAAAGTTGATTTTAACTGTCATCCACCAAAAAATAAATAAAAAGAAGAAGGGGGGGGGTTGGTGTTTGACTCTTTTCCTGACACATGGTTCCCCAAATTCTTATACTCTCCTGGACAATAAGCATGACATTTGGTCTAACGAGGCAACTCTAGGTAGGCTCCTGGAGGAAGGCTTTTCACCAAAAAGAACATCTCTCTTGGATTCTTTGAATGCTTTGTCCATAGTTTCCTTTAGCACTTTGAGAATATAAGTGCTAAAGTTGACTTAGGCGTTCCCCGGTGGCTCAGTGGGTTAACGATCTGGCATCTGGCATTGTCACTGCTGTGGCATGGGTTCAATCCTCAGCCCAGAAACTTGCAAGTGCAAGTGAAGCCAAAAAAAAAAAAAAAAAAAAAAAAAAGTTGATTTAAAATTTATCTAGTTAAGTTCAACTACTGTACTTGGACTTGGGGACAGTTTTGGTTCATTTCTCCTCTGAATGGGTGATAATTTTTGTTTATCATACTGTGGAATTTTATGTTGAATATTGTGATGTATTATCTCTTGAAATTAGATTCTTCCTTCTGCTCAGAGTTTGTTTTCGGTGCTTGCTTTGGGTTGTAATGGTGTGTTTGTTCAGTGACTATTAAGGGCTTGTGGGCCACCAAAAATATACTGAAGTCCTAAACTCCAATACTTAGGAATGTGACCTTGTTTGGTAATAGGCCCTTTGCAGATGTAATCAAGGGTACGGTGAACCCAGTCCAATATGATTGGTGTCCTTAAAAGATGAGAAAAATACAAGTTAACAGCAAGTTTCAATGGTCACCACCAGGGGGGAAGGAAGGAAGCAGAGCATGGCCCTACTGATACAGCCGATTTTTTTTTTTTTTTTTTTGTCTTTTTGCCATTTCTTGGGCTGCTCCCACGGCATATGGAGTTTCCCATGCTAGGGGTCAAATCAGAGCTGTAGCTGCTGGCCTACACCAGAGCCACAGCAACGCGGGATCCGAGCCGCGTCTGCGACCTACACCACAGCTCACGGCAATGCCAGATCCCCAACCCACTGAGCAAAGCCAGGGATCAAACCCGCAACCTCACAGTTCCTAGTTGGATTCGTTATCCACCGCACCACGACGGGAACTCCCAGCCCGATTTTTTTGATGTCTAGCCTCCAGATCTCTGGGAGAATAAAATTCTGTGTTTTAAGTTTCCCCAGTTGATGGTATGTCATTATGGCAGCATAGGAAATAAATACAATGACTTTCCTAAACTTTTAAAAACTCTTATGTGATCTGTAAGTCTCTATTCCTTTAGTTTGTGTTCAACTAGTGTGTTAACAGAGATTTCCTGGGATGCCTGGATAAAGGAGGAGGAGGAGGAGTCTATACGTATTTAAAGTCTTCCTTTTTTTTTTTTTTTTTGGCTTTTGTCTTTTTAGGGCCACACCCGTGGCATATGCAGGTTCCCAGGCTAGGTGTCTAATCCGAGCTACAGCTGCCAGCCTACACCACAGCCACAGTAACGCCAGATCTGAGCCTAGTCTGCTAACTACACCACAGCTGACAGCAACACAGGATCCTTAACCCACTGAGTGAGGCCAGGGATCGAACCTGCAACCTAACGGTTCTTAGTTGGATTCATTTCCACTGTGCCACAACAGGAACTCCCTAAAGTCTTCAATTTTTAAAGTTTTAACATATGAATGCATCCTGAAAACCATCACCACAGTCAAGGTAGCAAACATATCCATCATTCCAACGTCACCTCATATCACCTTTTTAATCCCTTCATTCTCTTCACTAAACCATTACAACCTTGTCTTGGGAAAAGTATTTAACTTCTTGCAGCCTAAATTTTCTTGCAAAACCAGAAATAAATATCATCTATTTTTAGGACTGTAGTTTGGACAATAATAGCATAATACTTCATATATGGTCAGAACTTATTAAAAATTTTTTTTCTTTTTACAGCTGCACTGTGGCATATGGAAGATCCTGGAGTAGGGGTTGAATTGGATCTGCAGCTTTGGCCTATGCCACACAGCTTGTGGCCACACTGGATCCTTAACCCACTGAGTGAGGCCAGGGATCAAACCCACATCCTCACAGAGACAACATTGGGTGCTTAACCTGCTGAGCCACAATGGGAACTCCTTAAAGAATTAATTGTAGTTTACTTGAGGCTCTGCAGGTTAAGGATTGGTGTTGTCACTGCTGTGGCTCAGGTTGCTGCTGTGGCAAGGGTTTGATCCCTGGCCCGGGAACTTCTGCATGCCATGGGCACAGCCAAAAAGAAAAAAAAAATTTTTTTATACAGATGGCAAACAGGCACATCAAAAGATGTTCAACACCGCTGACTATTAGAGAAATGGAAGTCAATATTACAATGAGGTATTGCCCCACACCAGTCAGGACAGCCATTGCTAAAATGTCTACAAATAACAAATGCTGGAGAGGCTGTGAAGAAAAGGGAGTCCTCCTACACTGTTGGTGGAAGCATAAATTGGCGCAGCCACTGTGGAAAATGGTATGGAACTTCCTTCAGAAACTAAACAAAGAGTTGCCATATGATATAGCGATCCTGCTCCTGGGCATATACCTGGACAAAACTGTAATTCAAAAAGATACATGCACACCCAAGTTCCTAGCAGCACTATATACAACAGCCAAGACACAGAAGCAAGCTAAATGTCCACCAACAGATGAATGGTACATACATACGATGGATTACTACTCAGCCACAAAACAGAAGGAAATAATGCCATACGCAGCAACATGGATGGACCTAGAGATGGCTTCTACTAAGTATTTCAGAAAGAGAAAGACAAATACCACATGACATCACTTTTATGTGGCATCTAAAATATGACACAAAGGAACTTACTGAACAAAAAGAAAGAGACTGCAGTTCCTCTGTGGAGTACTGGGTTAAGGATCCAGAGTTGTCCTGCAGCAGCTCAGGTCGTTGTTGTGGCACAGGTTCAATCCCTGGGCCAAGGGATTTCCATATGCTGAGGGTGTGGTCAAAAAAAAAAAAAAAAATCCAGGAGTTCCTGTTGTGGCGCAGTGGTTACGAATCCGACTAGGAACCATGAGGTTTTGGGTTCGATCCCTTGCCTCACTCAGTGGGTTAAGGATCCTGCATTGCCATGAGCTGCGGTGTATGTAGGTTGCAGATGCGGCTCGGATCCCGTGTTGCTGTGGCTCTGGCGTAGGCTGGCGGCTACAGCTCTGCTTCGACCCCTAGCCTGGGAACCTCCATATCCGCAAGTGCGGCTGTAGATAAGGCAAAAGGACAAAAGACAAAAAAAAAAAAAAAAAAAACCCAAGCCCTCCCTCTCCCCCCTAAAAAGAAACAGACTCACTGACACAGAAAACATATTTATGGCTACCAAAGAAGAAAAGGAATAGGGGAGGGGTAACTTAGGAGTTCGGTACTAGCAGACAGAGTTATTACAATTTTTGGCCATGCCCACAGCATATGGAAGTTCCCGGGCCAGGGATGGAACCCGCACACAGCAGCAACCTGAGCCACTGCAGTGACAAAGCCAGATCTTTAGCTCACTGCACCCCAAGAAAACTTCTGAAAAGTGGCACATTATTTCAAAACAATACATTTAAAGAAATATAAAAATGTATATGACGCAAAATCCCCTCATTTAGAGATAGGTAGAAATAAAACCTACTTTTTTTTTTTTTTTTAAATGAGATCACAGAAAAATCACGTGCTATGTTTTCTCCAGGTTACCGTATTCGGGACCTCTTCCACCACCCATAATGACAGGTTTACCCTCTCCTATATGATGTTTGCACAGAGTTCCACTGGATCAACAAATCATAAAAGACTTTGGTAACCCACCTGATTATTTGTTTGCTATTATAAACAAGGATGCAATGAACACTCTTTTATATACATTTGCAGCAGATAGTATTTACTTCCAAGATCAAAGGTTCCTCTCTGGGGATCGATTCCTTAGTTTTAATCCAATATGTCATATGAAATAAAACGACCATATTACAAATTCTTGGCTACAGGAAATCATCAGTAATTTTATTCATTTCATTTTTCATAAGTTTGACAGCTTTGGTAAAAATGGGTCCCTGTAAATAAGTATAAAATGGAAGCCGAAGGAAAAATAATCCCGAACTCTTTGACCTCCCCCCCAGAACTCAATAGTCTATGGCAAATATCCTTTTCACATATTAGTGTTAGGCATATATTCACTTTGAAAGATCCTTTATATCAAGTGGATCTTACCAAGAGGGTTACAACCGATTCCTCCCCTATGGCTATGGCATCATTTTAATGGATTTGTTAGAAAGAGTCCATCTGAAGGAAGCCCTCTCCACTCTCGATACTTCATGGTTCATCACCTGTGTGGTCGCTGCAAAAACCTGAAGGTGTGTCTCCTGACTAAAGCCATTAACACACTTCTCCTTTTCAAAGATTCTTGCCAGCGTGGACTTTCTGGTGGTATGTGAGCCGGGAACGGTGAGTGAAGTCCTTACCACAGACGGCACACTTGTATGGTTTTTCTCCCGTGTGGACCCTCCGGTGGGCCTGAAGCCGTGAACTCTGACTGAAGCCCTTCCCGCACTCCTCGCATTTAAACAGTTTCTCCCTCGTGTGGACACTCAGATGGACGCGAAGGTTTGAGGGGAGACTGAAGGCCTTACCACACTCCTCACACTTATGGGGTTTCTCTCCTGTGTGGACCCTCTGGTGATGGCGAAGATTCAAGCTCCTCCCGAAGCCTTTCCCACACTCCTCGCATTTGTAAGGCTTTTCGCCAGTGTGGCCTCGCTGGTGGTATATGAACTGCGAACTGTACCTGAAGCCCTTTCCGCACACATCACATTTATACGGCTTCTCCCCAGTGTGGACCCGCTGGTGGGACTGGAGACCAGAGGACTGACTGAAGCCCTTCCCACAGATGCTACACGTGTAGGGCTTCTCCCCAGTGTGGACTCTCTGATGCACACGGAAGTCTATGGCCTGACTGAAGCTCTTGTCACACTCCTCACATTTGTAGGGTTTCTCGCCTGAGTGGACTCTCTGATGCGCGTGAAGATTTGACCTCCAACTGAAGCCCTTCCCACACTCCTCACACTTATACGGCTTCTCTCCGGTGTGAATGACCTGGTGCAGCTTAAGGTTTGAACTGTAACTGAAGTCCTTACCGCACACATCACATCTGTAGGGCTTCTCCCCAGTGTGGACTCTCTGGTGGGTCTGAAGCTTGGATGACTGGCTGAAGCCCTTCCCACACGTCTCACACTTGAACCGTTTCTCCCCAGTGTGGACGTTCTGGTGGACCTGCAGATTTGAAGCCTGACTGAAGCCCTTCCCACACTCTTTGCACTTGTAGGGTTTCTCCCCGGTGTGGACTCGGAAATGGATGTGAAGGTCCGTATTACGGGTGAAGCCTTTCCCACACGCCTCACACCTGTACGGCTTCTCGCCAGTGTGGACTCTCCGGTGGCATATCAAGGGGGAATTGTGACTGAAGCCCTTGCCGCAGACATCGCACTTGTAGGGCTTCTCCCCCGTGTGGACCCTCTGGTGGATGTGATAATGCGCGGCCTGCGTGAAGCCCTTCCCGCATGCCTCACACCTGTAGGGTTTCTCTCCCCTGTGGACCCGCTGATGAACACGGAGGTTAACGCTCCACCCGAAGCCCTTCCCACACTCCTCGCACCTGTAGGGTTTTTCTTCAGTGTGGACTCTCTGGTGGCACTGAAAATTTGAACTCTGACTAAAGCATTTGCCACACTCCTCGCATTTGTAAGGCTTCTCTCCCGTGTGCGTCCTGTAGTGGATGATGAGCCCCGTGCTGCTGCTGAACCCCTTGCCACAACTGTCACACCGAAAGGACTTCTCTCCCGTGGGATGAGACTGAAAGGAGTTGTTCCTGAGACAATCACCAGATTCGGGACATGTATTGACTTTCTCTCCCAGGGGAACTTTCTGCCGAGCTTGCAGAGGGCAGCCTTCCTCTCCTGTGTAAACCCTCTGAGGCACTGGAAGCACAGGGCTGTAGCTGAAGCCCTTCCCACAGTCACCACATGGATGCAGTTTCTCTCCTTTGGCGGGTTTCTGTTCTGTGTCAGTTCTAACACCATCATTGAGTGGTGATTTCTTCACAGAGGCTGCACATGTACGGAGGTTATGTTTCCCTCCACTCTGACTCTGTGACTCACTCAGATATGTTTTCCCATGAGAATCCTGGGTTCTCAAAATCAAAAACTCTTGATCTTCAAGGTAACTGGAGTTATCGCCTTTATGATTCATTATGTGGGGCTCATTTTCAAAAACATGGAGGGAGCCACCTTGCGGTAACTGGGAACTCTTCCTCTGAAGTCGCCGGGTTAGGTCACCCGCAACCTGTTTCCAGATTTGCCAGCAGGACAGCTCTTCATGTGAAAGGTATTTTAATGCAACTTTTCGAAGAGTCTCCATTTCATTTGGATTCTTGCTGCCTGCAAGAAAAAGCCACATTCAGAAGTGAGGACGAGTAAATGCTTTATTCAGAAATATAAGGATTTTGGAGTTCCCATTGTGGCTCAGTGGTAACGAACCTGACTGGTAATCCCTGAGGACACAGGTTCGATCCCTGGCCCCACTCAGTGGGTTAAGGATCCAGCAATGCTAGGGCTATGGCGTAGGCCTGCAGCAACAGCTCCAATTTGACCCCTGGCCTGGAAACTTCCACATGCCCTGGGTACAGCCCTAAAAAGACTAATTAATTAATTGATTTAGGTGGCAACCTAATTTGTGTCTACATACATAGATAAAATTAGATTTAGCCAATGTCTGTTTACATCATATTTCCTACACCGCTTACTGCAAATGACGTTTGTGCTGAAATGTGAGGAGGACTTGATAAGAGATGCTGATGGTTTCTGTCCTTGTTCTATTTTATTCTATTTCACTGGGAAAAAAAGAAATGCTAGTACAATGAACTAAGTTGTCTCCACGACGCACCATAGTATTTGAAAGACAAAGCAGAGAAGCTAAGCTGCCCATTTACAGCTCATTTAAAACTAGCTTTCCTGAAGTTCCATAGTGGCTCAGTGGGTTAAAGATCTGGCACTGTCACTGCTGTGGCGCTGGTCATAGCTGTGGTGTGGGTTCCATCCCTGCCTGGGGAACTTCCACATGTTAAGAGCATGGCCAAAACAAACAAAACTGGATTTCTCACCTGAGGGATTACTGATCTTTTGGACTGGCTAATTCCGTGTGGTGGGGTTGTCCTGTGCACAGTAAGAGGTTTAAACCATCACCAGCCACTAGCTGCCAGGAGCACCCCTCCCCCAGCTGTGACCATCCAAAGTGTCTCCAGACATTGCCAAATGTCCCCAAGGAGGCAAAATCACCCCTGGAGAGAATTCTGCCTTAGCAGGGAGGGACAAGAAAAACCTGCGGATTAGAAAAACTTGCAGCTCCAAGGGTCAGGGAACCATTTGAAAAGATTCAAAGCTTTCAACAACAGAGCACCAGGGACTCTTGGGGGTGGGGGGGGACGGGGTTGAGGTTCAGGTCAGAGGGCACCCGTCCTCACCTACTGAGAGCAGGTTCCGGAAGTTCTCCAGCATTACGTCCCGGTACAGCTTCCTCTGGGTGGAGTCCAGCAGCCCCAGCTCCTCCTCGGTGAAGGTCACGGCCACGTCCTTGAAGGTCACTGCCTCCTACAACACCACACACAGTAACCTAAATCTGACAACCTCCACTGGAAGAAGGGCAGCATCGAGAAGGATAAAAATTACCCCAAAATCGGTTATCAATTTGGAGAGACTCCCAGGAGTTTTCAGTCCCAACCATTGTCCCTCTCAGTGACAGTGACGTTGCCTCCCTGCCTCCCCACTGCGTCACTGTTTATTGTTTGCTAAGTTTACAGGCTTTCAGCATTGCTACAGGACAGGCACATAGCTCCTCCTCTGCACTTTTAAGGCAGAGCCTTGTCCACCCACTGCCGCATGCGCGTGGAGACGGTGAAGGCACAGGCCGAGTTCAAATTTCAAGGTTTTAATTACAGGCCCTTGGCCAGATTCCTTCACCTCTCATTATCTCAATCTCCTCTTCTGTATAATGGTGTCACAAAAGAGCGCAAAAGGATTAGATGAGTGAATGTCTGTAAACCACTCACAAGGGCTCCTGGCTCATGACAAGTGCTCGGGAATGGGAACAAGTAGTGTCATCAGAATCTCTTTCACTCCAACTGTGACTACCCTAGTACAGTATTCCCTAGGATTGATGTTTAGTGTTAATCAATCCAAATAAAGCACAATTAGCTACAGATTTTCGCTTATAATCAAAGCTGCAAAGATCCTTTTACAGAGAGCTTAGCCAAGTTACAGCAATTGCAAAGTCATAAAGCATGCACTGTAAAATTTCTGAAAGGCAGATTGCCCTCTCAAAAGGTTTTTCCAGTTCACCTTTCATGTGAGAGGGTACAGATGTTCTTGAATCTCTAGACTGGCCAAATAGGACACAATTCCTAATCTCTGGAGTTCTCTGGTGTCACAGCAGGTTAAGGATCTGGCATCATCACTGCTGTGGCTATGGTTTGATCCCTGGCCCAGAAACTTCTGCATGCCACAGGCACAGACAAAAAAAAAGAAACAAACAAACAAAAAAACTTCAGGGTGGGAGAGACAGATTGGGGGTTTGGGACTGGCATATTCACACTGAGGTATATGGAATGTTTGGCCAACAGGGACCTGTTGTATAGCACAGAGAACTCTACCCAAAATTCTGTGATAACCTATGTGAGAAAAGAATCTGAAATAGAATGGGTATGTGTATATATACCACTGAATCACTTTGTTTTACAGTAGAAATTATCACAATGTTGTAAATCAACTATACTTCAATAAAACTTAAAAAGGCAAACAAAAAATTCTTCAACAATCTAAGCAGAATAAACAGAAAGCTTTTATTCATATTTGCACACATTTAGTTTTAGGGTTTTTTAAAGTTTTTTTTTGGCTGTGCCCACGGCATGTGGAAGTTCCTGGACACACAGTAGTGACTTGAGCCACAGCAGTGACAATCCCAGAACCTTAACCTACTGTGCCACCAGGCAACTCTCCACATTTAGTTATTGATGATCATTATTGACTTCGTAAACTTACTTCCCTTTTTTTGTGACATTCCTATTCATTTTTTTTTTGGCCATGCCTGAGCATTTTTTTTTCCCCCAGGCCAGGGATAGAACCTGTGTCACTGCAGGAACCCAAGCCATAGCAGCAACAATGCTGGATCTTAACCTGCTGAGCTACCAGGAGTATCCTTTTTTTTTTTTTTGTCTTTTTAGGGCTGCACCCTCAGCAGGTAGAAGTTCCCAGGCTAGGGGTCGAATCAGAGCAACGTCAGCATGGCCACAGCAACACCAGATCCGAGCTGCATCTTTGATCTACACCACACCTTATGGCAACACTGGATCCTTAACCCACTGAGCAAGAACAGGGATCGAACCTGCATCCTCTTGAATACTAGTCGGGTTTGTTACTGCTGTGCCACCATGGGAACTCCTCTACAATTTTTTTAAAGATTGCTTTGTGAAATCACAAAGATGGTAAAACACTCACACACCAAGTCTGGTACACAACATGCACCCAAGATGTGTTGTGTTCCATTAACCTTTCCAACGAAGAGAAAAAAGATGTGCCTATTTGAGAAATAAAATCCCAACTTAGGGAACTTCCTCTTGTGGCTCAGCAGGTTATGAACCCGAACAGTATCCATGCGGATGTGGGTTTGCTCCCAGGCCTTGCTCAGTGGGTTAAGGATCTGCCATTACTTGGCTGTGACATAGGCTGGTAGCTACAGTTCTGATGTGGCCCCGGCCCGGGAACTTCCATATGCCGTAAGCACCCCTTCCCCCGCTTCCCCGCATAAAGCAATTAAGAGACAGAGAGTTATGCCTTACTTACCTGAAATTTGGTCATTTTCTCCCATTCCTTCTGGAGAAGGTCAGAGTCCTGAGAAGGCATAACTGGGGAGGGACAAGGAAGCCATGAGCTGCAGGCCAGGGCTGCCATGAGCCCATGTGGGTCTCTGCAGCCACATACAGCATGGAAAGCAGAGCTTGGCCTAGACTACAGCTGTCGACAGATACGTCAGCTTGGACAGTAAACAACCTGCACAACCAAACTCAGTATCCTTACAATAAAGGTTAAAGGGGGAGATGGGCTGGTCCTGGTTGAGGAAGAACTGAGAGAGGGAAAAGAGAATGGGGGGTGGGGAATGGGACAATCGTTGAGCTACAGAGGAAAAGTATGTAATGAAAGGGGATTTTAAGAGAATTGGTTGTATGAGATGAATGATACCCTGTGGTACTTTGCAAGAGAATTCAAGCCAAGTTTAAATTTCTTAGAATTAAAAAAAAAAAAAAGGAACTGAGAGGCAATGTAATGACATGTGGGTTTAAAAAAAAATGTGGGGTGTTCCCGCCGTGGCTCAGTGGTTAACGAATCCGACTAGGAACCATGAGGTTTCGGGTTCGATCCCTGGCCTCACTCAGTGGGTTAAGAATCCAGTGTTGCCGCGAGATGTGGTGTAGGTGGCAGATGAGGCTCAGATCTGGCATTGCTGTGGCTCTGGTGTAGGCTGGCGGCTATAGCTCCGATTCGACCCCTAGCCTGGGAAGCTCCATATGCCATGGGAGCGGGCCTAGAAAAGACAAGACAAAAAAAAAAAAAAAAAAAAAAAAAAATGGGCTCTGGAGTCAAGTACCAAATCCTAGAAATGAAATTACCCATCCCTGTAACATCGAGGGTATTACAAACCCCTCTCTGTGCCCGGCTTCAGTCATCTGAACAATAGGGTAAGAAGAGAATCATAAATCATACCCCCCCCAGAGGGTCAGCCCAAGTATTCAATGAGTACATGGAAAATTCTAAAAATCCAAGAGTCCCTTTTTCTTACACCTGCAAAAAGGCAGATAATTCTTTGCATCCTAAACTGTATTTGCAAACGTCTTTTATAACAACAACAAAAAGGAGTTCCCTGGTAGCCTCGTGTTAAGGACTCAGTACGGTCACTTTTGTAGTGAAGGTTCAATCCCTGGCCTGGGGTCTTCCACATGTGGCCAAAACAACAACCAAAGAGACCTGAAAGGCATCTGGACTTCATATATAATTGCTCACCTATTAAAGTCACTTTCATTTTCTGAAAGCTCTAATTCTGACTTAAAATTTCTTAACAATTTGTTGCCCAGCTAATAACATTTTACCCACACTCATATTAGTTTTCCAAAAAGTATCACTTAAGTCGATTTATTTCAGTGAAGCCAGAAAAGGCTTATTGGTAGAAAGCTTTTATCCTATGTGCATGGAGATGAAAACACACACACAGACAAAAGAAAAAGAGACAAAATAAAAATCAAGAAACAAGGAAAACAGGAGTTCCCATTGTGGCTCAGCAGAAACGAACCCAACTAGTATCCATGAGGATGCAGGTTCAATCCTAGGCATCGCTCAGTTGGGGATCTGGCATTGCCAAGAGCTGTGCTGCAGGTCATAGATGCAGCTCGGATCTGAGTTGCTGTGGCTTAGGCAGCTACAGCTCCAACTCCACCCCTAGCCTTGGAACTTCCATATGCCGAGGTGTGGTCCTAAATAAGCAAAAAATAAAAATAAAAAATAAAAAACAACTGAATGTCTCCAAAACAAAGAAAAAAAATCGTCACCTTAACATCTATGATGATTAATCTAAATGATTATTTACATAAGAGAAGACAAAGACATTACAGCTGGAAAAAAAAAAAAAAAAAAAGAAACAAAGAAAATTTATGACTAAATGAACCCTGAAGGAAGCAATGGTAAGAAAACATGTAAGCAGGCGTTCCCATCGTGGCTCAGTGGTTAATGAATCCAACTAGGAACCATGAGGTTGTGGGTTCCATTCCTGGCCTCGCTCAGTGGGTTAAGGATCTTGTGTTGCCGTGAGCTGTGGTGTAGGTCACAGACTCGGCTCAGATCCCGCGCTGCTGTGGCTCTGGTGTAGGCCAGCAGCTACAGCTCCAATTGGACCCCTAGCCTGGGAACCTCCATTTGCTGGGAGCGGCCCTAGAAAAGGCAAAAAGAGAAAAACAACCACAACAACTAAAAAAACATGTAAGCATGTTGGTACAATCTTTGTTAAAAAAAAAAAAAAAAAAAAAACTTCCAAGGACAATATGACAAATTTTGAGTGTGGTTATTTAAAAAAAAAAAAAAAGCCTACAATTAAAAAAAAGGTGGTAAGGGGGAGCACCATCAAATTTCAAATATATTTTCAGTCTCTCTTTTTTTGGGGGGGAATGAGTGAACATGCCGATTAAATTCAGTATTTGTTGAGACAAATACCACTTTTTTTTTTTTTGTCTTTTTTGTTGTTGTTGTTGTTGTTGTTGTTTCTATTTCTTGGGCCGCTCCTGCGGCATATGGAGGTTCCCAGGCTAGGGGTTGAATTGGAGCTGTAGCCACCGGCCTACGCCAGAGCCACAGCAACGCAGGATCCGAGCCGTGTCTGCAACCTACACCACAGCTCACGGCAACGCCGGATCGTTAACCCACTGAGCAAGGGCAGGGACCGAACCCGCAACCTCATGGTTCCTAGTCGGATTCGTTAACCACTGCGCCACGACGGGAACTCCCACAAATACCATTTTTAAAAGTCAGAATACAAGACCATATAATTTCCAAATCAGCTGAGGGTAAATAAAAGGGAATAAACTGAAGTGAAGACAATAAAGGAGGGAAAAAAAATGGATAGCACAGTGAATTTGAATATATATTATAAAAATACTTTAAAGATTTTCAAAATGAATAAGCAGAATATTTTAAAGTATATATAGAGTACTTTAACGAAATATTTATATATCATATATATACTTTAAAACATTTATTTTTATTTTTGTATCTTTAAAATGTATGTAAGTGGGAGAGAAATCCAAACATACATATTAACAAGCAGATTAAACAGTCTCAGGTTTATTCAACAAATAACATTTTCTTAGTAATAATTTACTGAATGAAGGAAACCTGCGGATTAACTGAGAACTGATGCCAGAACAAGAAGGAGCTTTCAGTAATATTTACCTGGGGCTACGGTGAGAGAGGGCAAAAAGGGCCTCCTTCCCCTCTCCGAACTCAGGAGTGGCGAAGAATACAATGCGGTGGGACAGCGCGACTACGTCCGTCTCCCGGAAGAACTGCAGCGGACATCCCCAAGCACTAGCGCGGAGTGACTCAGTGCTTCCTAAAAAGAGATCAGTAAAAGCTCGGGAAGAGCTCGGCCTCCTGATGGATGACAGAAGGGCCATGGCATTGCTACTGGGGCGTCCAGTCAAAACGGCGCTGGTGGGAAAATTAACTGTATCAATAGCAAGAGCCAACACGTTAAGCGCTACCGGCGATCTAAGCTGTTGACAGATCTCACTTAATTCTAATCACAACCCCACCCAGCAGTTACCATCTCTCGCTATCTTATAGAGGAAAGCAGTGGGCACGGATAACAACTAGCCAGATATTATACCGGTAGAAGTAGCAGCGCTGCGTCGTAAGCGGAGGAGGAAAGCAAAGGGAATCCACACTTCCGCCCGCCGCCTCTCAGCCTCCACCGGGGGCCGCGACTTCTCCATCCTAAGACAGCCGACTAGGTAGCGACTAGTCCCCACGCTCTGGCCGAAAAGGCTCAGAGGGGTCGTAGGAGAGCAGGGTTGACTCACCTCCTGGACCATAAAGATGGTGGCTGCGTCCTTTTCCCGGGCCGGAAGAGCGTCTGACTACCGAGCTCCCCGGAACTACACTTCCCAGAAGGCCCATGAACCAAGGGCCGCAGACCCTTGCGTCGGGACAGGGTTGGGGGAATACATTTCCCAGAACTCCAAGGGAAGGAAGGGCCTTCCCCGCCCACTTAGAGGTTCTAAAGGAAACGGAACAACATGAACTCCAGGGAGTTCTCAGCCAGCAACTTTCAGAGACACCTTCACTCGGAGGACCTGAAGCAGTTCTCTGATGCCAGCTGCCCTAGTTCTTTCTCATTGATAGGAAGTATTTGAAGAGTCATTGTCTTTATTTTTTTATATCTTTGGTCTTTTTAGGGCCGCACCCACGGCATATGGAGGTTCCCAGGCTAGCGGTGCTGTAGCTGCCAGCCTACGCCAGCCCCACAGCAACGCCAGATCCGAGCCGTGTCTGCAGCCTACACCACAGCTCATGGATACGTCAGATCCTTAACCCACAGAGCGAGGCCAGGGATTGAACCTGCAACCTCATGGTTTCTAGTCAGATTCGTTTCTGCTGCGCCATCACAGGAACTCCTGAAGGGTCAGAATCTTAAAAGGACTGTAAGAAACCCTACCAGGAAAAAAAAAAAAAGGGGGGGGTGGTGGATAAGAGCCTTGATAATGCATTTTTAGATACTTTTTATATACAAAAAGAATGGAAGACCAAAAAAAAAAATAGGAGTTCCCATCGCGGCTCAGTGGTTAACGAATCCAACTAGGAACCATGAAGTTTCGGGTTCGATCCCTGGCCTTGCTCAATGCATTAAGGATCCAGCGTTGCTGTGAGCCGTGGTGTAGGGCGCAGACGCGGCTCCGATCCCGCGTTGCTGTGGGTCTGATGTGGGCCAGTGGCTACAGCTCCGATTGGACCACTAGCCTGGGAACCTCCATACGCCGTGGGAGCGGCCCCAGAAAAGTCAAAAAGACAAAAAAAGACCAAAAAAAAAAAAAAAAGAATGGAGTTCCCGTCGTGGCTCAGCAGTGAGGAACCTAACTAGTATCCATTTTGACTGTCTCTAATTTATGTATCCTGTGTTTATCCTTTGAGAAGAATATTTGCTAACTTGTTATGGGTGGTCATTCTTATTTAGAATATTTTAATGATCTAAAATATTATCAATAATTGTATGTCAACTTTTGAATGCTATGAAAAAATTGGTCAATTTTGCAACCGATGAAAGTGAGATAAAAGGATCACTAAAGGTTCTATTGTTCCCCTTTATTGTTTCCTTAAATCCATTTCAGGAATTCTGAATAAAATCTAACTGAACTGCAAGCCCCTGTTTCAGGATGTTGAGTGGCTACACCAGCCACAAACACTGAAGAACTTCATCTGCCAGTCTCCCACTGGTTGCTAAGCACACTCTAAAGAACGGGACATTCTCCCTCAACAAAGGAGCACATTAGCTAAAGAAGAGACACATCAGAAACCAAGATACAGAAGACTTTCAAGTCAAGTTCCAAATAAAGAAACCAAATCCAGGAGTTCCCTGGTGTTGTCACTGCTGTGGTGTGGGTTTGATCCCTGGCCCAGAAACTTCGGTGTGCCATTGGTGTAGCCAAAAAAAAAGAAAAGAAAGAAAAAGAAAAAATAAATAAATTCGTAATTATTGCTCTCCAGTGCTCGCTTTCGAAGCACATATACTAAAATTGGAATGATACAGAGAAGATTAGCATGGCCCCTGTGCAAGGATGACACAAAAATTTGTGAAGTGTTCCATACTTTTATAACATGAGCAGGAATTGAGCCTTTATATTTTAAGCCACCAAAATAAATAAATAATTATTGCTCTCCAAATCTCACTGTTTCTATGTCCCTTAGCTTTCTTCTATACATACTTGATCTTCTTGGTTGCCACCTATGAAAATCCTGAAGTTATTAACAGTTGCTTTCTTTTGCTCTCCACATATCAATTTACGCTAATGGATTTTAAATTCTGGTGACTCCATGACTGGGGATGTTTTCAGTTTAAACTATTTTAGTAGTTTTTGTTGTGGCTCATCGGTAATGAGCCTGATTAGTATGCATGAGGAAGACGGTTTGATCCCTGGCTGCATTCAGTTAAGGATCTGGCCTTGCCTCAAGCTGTGGTGTAGGTCACAGACGTGACTTGGATCTTGCCTTGCTGTGGCTGGGGCATAGGCTGGCAGCTACAGCTCCGATTCCACCCCTAGCCTGGGAACTTCCATATGCCGCAGGTGTGGCCCTAAAAAAAAAGACAAAACAAACGATTTTAGCTCTTCCTCCTCCCAATCTCCCCCAAAGCATTTTGTGTGAGAAGGGGAATGGATACAAGATGGGCAAAACATTCACGAGGGTTGCAGATGGCTGATGAGGGTGGGGGGAAGGTTTTATTATGCTATTTTCTCTGTGTATATTTGGGCCTTAATAAAAATTTAAGGAAGAAATACCATGTATAATACAGCTCCGATGCAAATGCATTAAAACCATTAACAGTGGTTATCTCTAAATCCTGATGTTATGGTAATTTTTATTATTACTTATTTTGCCACACTGGCAGCATGCAGAAATTCCCAGTCCAGTGATCAAACCCATGCCACAGCATAACCAGAGCCACAGCAGTGACAATGCCAGATCCTTAACCCACTGAGCCCCCAGAGAACTCCAATTCTTTCTCTCTTATATTTATATATTTCCTAATCTCTCTATACGGGCATACAGTCCTATAATGAGGATATAAACTACAAAGCCCCAAACCACCTCACAAACCTAATAGCAAACAGACTTCCTTAAACTATACACAAGACTATTTCCTACAATTAAAAAAAAAAAAAAAAGGTACAGCATAGAGATTAAAAACACAAACTTGGAGTTCCCTGTTGTGGTGCAGTGGAAACAAATCTGACTAGGAACCATGAGGTTTCAGGTTCGATCTATGGCCTCGCTCAGTGGGTTAAGGATCTGGCGTTGCCATGAGCTGTGGTGTAGGTCACAGACACAGCTCAGATCTGGCATTGCTGTGGCTCTGGCATAGGCCAGAAGCAACAGCTCTGATTAGACCCCTGGCCTGGGAAACTCCATATGCCGTGGGTGCGGCCCTAAAAAGACAAAAGACAAAAAAACAAAACAAAACAAAACAAAAACACCCACAGACATGAGGCTGCAACTCCTTGGTTCAAATGATAGTTGTGCCTCTAACTAGCTGTTAAGTCTTGGGCAAATCAGATAAACTCATTAAGAGCAAATTAAAAAAAAAAAAAAAGGATTTCCCTTGAACAAAGTTCTGTTTTTTTCCTGTTTCCTTTTTCTTAGAGCAATTCTATAAGAAACCCAATGGTTGGGTCGCCTTTCTCTAATCTTTTGATATGCATGTCAGAAGCTAAGTAAGGCTCTTACCAAGTTTACAACCTAGGAGTGCTTCAAAAGTTCTGAGGTTTGTTCCTTTTGAATGTAAGGGAGTTTAAAGGAGGTGTCTTTCTGAGCCGTAAATCTGCTAGCAGAGGAGTACAGATAAATTTCATTATTCCTTCGGAGAAAATCAATTAACAACGACTAGATTTTCAAGCAAATTTAGGAATGAACTCATCAGAGAATTTGTAACAAATGAGGCAGTCACGTCCTCTTACAGGAGGACAAGATATCATTTAATCTTGAGAATGTTATGTACTGAGTGGTAAAAAAACAGAATAGTATAAAAAGCTCATCATTGTTTGACCGTATAAATAGGGTTAAATTTCTTATTTTGTAATTTCTTCCCACAAATTATCTACAATACTGTACTCTGGAAATGCTTATTCAGTAATAGGACTGCTTTCTTTCCTACTTTGTGTAGAGAGGACTTTCTGCGTTGGTAGGATGTTTTATTTCTCCAACAATACCTCTGATTTCTTAACTGCTAAAAAAATTATTATTCTATTTATATTTATATTAATAATGTATAATTATATAATTTATATAATAATAATTATTATTTATTATTTTTTAATAATTATTTTTTTTAAAGAAGAAGAAAAAGAGAGCTCCCTCTGTAGCGCAACGGGATCGGCGGCGTTTTGGGATCCCCTGGGACGCGGGTTTGATCCCAGGCGCAGCACTGTGGCTTAGGGATCCGTCGTTGCCGCAGCTTCGGCTTAGGTCGCATCTGTAGCTCCGATGTGATCCCTGACCCTGGTGCTCCTTATGCCACAGGGCGGCCAAAATGGCCAAAAAGAAAGAAAGGAAAAAAAAAAAAGGAAAAGGAGCCTACCTCATAAGGCTGTAGCGGTCATCTAATGCGTTGATTTGTATAAAACGATAAAGAACTACCATTAAATGACACTACTTTTATAGAGATGAGGGTAGTGAAGCCAAGAGACACTAAGTAACTCACATTACGTTATACTCCGCTAGGAGGTGGCAGAATAGGCTGATAGGTGAGGGAAGCCGGCTGGAGCGCCGGGAAACTTTCAAACTAGGCGACACTCGACCCGGGCACCAAGTGCTCCGAGCGAGAGGCTCAGCGGAAGAGAACGCAAACTTTCGCAACCCCATGTTCTGCAACAGTCCAAGGCTTCTCTTCTTTCTCTTCCCGATGGCGAGGGCCAGGGCCTCGCTGGCTCCCCGCCCAGACTTGGGTAGTTCCGAGCCTGGAGGGGGTCCCGGGGATCGACAACACATCCACCCGAAAGGAAGATCCTGGCTCTCCTACAACGGAAGGACCTCCTTTTGACTAGAGAGAGCCCTTGGGCACCTTCCCAGAATTCCCTAGTACGGAGATCCGGAAGCGGAAGTGCCTTGGGCTGTAACTACCCCAGACTACATTTCCCAGAATGCCCGAGAGAAACGACCGCCACAGCCCCGCCCTCTGAAGCGGAACTACGTCTGAGTACCGTGAGTTTCTGGGTACAGATTCATTCCTACAATGTTAGCGCTAAAGACGGCCAAGTTGTACTTTTTGGGGCTGCTGGTGTCTTCCTTGTTGGCTCCTCCCATTCTTCTATTGAAAGTGGAGTAGCACTTTATCTACATTCAAGGGGTTTGAGAGGAGGTCGGGGTAGGGAGGAGTCCGTGGTGAGATCGCAAAGAGCTGCCTTATAAAAGATAAAACGGTAGTGGATCGTCTTTGGTAGAGACTGAAGCTGAAGTCCAGATTATCTAGTGCTTGAAATTGGATGAGTGAAACTTTTTTGTTTGTTTTTTTAAGGGCCACTCCCGCAGCATATGGAAGTTCCCATGCTAGGAGTGGAATCTGAGCTGCAGCTGCGGGCATACACCACAGCCACAGCAGTGCTGGATCCAAGCCACGTTTTCAGCCTACACCGCAGCTCATGGCAATGCTGGATCCTTAAGCCAATGAGCCACAAAGGCAACTCCTCGAATGAAACTTTTTTGTTAGCGTCTTCAAGCATCTAATAAAACAGAACAAAACAAAATGTAAATCCTCTCTAGAGAAGGGAGCATCATCCTAGTTTCAAATTATTTCTGATTTTAAAATATTATTATTAAGTAGTCCTTGAAGAAAAAAGCATTAAGATCTACAAAGAAACGCTTCCTAAATTTCAAATTTCAAGAATAACAACTTCACATAATATAAAGCAAACTTGAAAAAGCAAAATTGGCAGAACCACAAGGAGAAAAACAATTCACCATCAAAATGGGAATTTTTAACGCATACTCAGGAAGAAATTCTAAAAGCATATACTAAAATTTCAATTTCAATTTCATGAAATTGAAAGCCTCCATCTCAGGAATTTTGTTTTGTTTTGGCCACACCTGTGGAATATGGAAGTTCCTAGGCCAGGGATCAAATCTGAGCTCCTGCTGTGACCTACTACCACAGGTGCTACAATGCCAGATCCTTAATCTGTTGCACCACATCAGGAACTCCTCAGAAATTTAATAAATAACAGAAAATACAGTAAGTAAATGGAAGAAAATGATAGATTCATAAAATAGAAAATGAACAGGGAGTTCCTGTTGTGGTGTGGTGGAAACAAATCCAACCAGTATCCATGAGGATGTGGGTTAAATCCCTGGCCTTACTCAGTGGGTCGGGGATCCAGTGTTGGCAATGAGCCGTGGTGTAGGTTGCAGATGCAGCTCAGATCCTGAATTGCTGTGGCTGTGGTGTAGGGCAGCAGCTATAGCTCCAGTTTGACCCCTAGCGTGGGAACTTGCACATCCCACAGGTGCAGCCCTAAAAAGAAAGAAAGAAAAAAAAATAGTGCTTTTGGTTTTCTATTTTGGTACTTACAAGGCAGTTGTTGTGTTCAATTGTCCTTTCTTATCAAAATAGCCCTTGCACCGTAAGGAATTTTGCTAGTTGTTGGTTATTTCTACTGCAACTTTGCATTCTGGAACTTGGGAAATAACCGTAGGATTAGTTCAGGGATCCATTCAGACCAGCTCATATGGACAACCATCATTTGTCATTTAAAAGCCCTCTACTCACTGGTGGGCCACATGCCATTTGGGGTGTCCAGGAGCTCTAATGTCTAGTGAGTCCTCCATATTCTGGTTATTCCCACTTACCTAATGCACAACCTCCATAAAATATGGCTGGAAGTCACTTTGAACAAGTCTAGGATGATTAATGGTTTACAGGTTTTTTGTTTTTGTTGTCTTTTTGCCTTTTCTAGGGCCGCTCCCGTGGCATATGGAGATTCCCAGGCTAGGGGTCTAATCAGAGCCGTAGCCACTGGACTGCACCAGAGCCACAGCAACGTGAGATCCAAGCGCTGGGGTTGTGGGATGGAAATCATATAAAATTGGATTATGATGGTCGTTGTACAAGTATAAATGTAATAAATTCATTGAGTAATAAAAAAAATAAGCAGAGGCAAAAATTCCTGTGTATGAAAGCATTCTAATAATCCCTTTGATTTTGCTGTTCATTATGAAAAACACACTCATTTTATCTCTGCCCACAAAGTGCCTCCAGTTGACCAATGATGCCCCAGGATACTATCTTCCTTAATGAATTTAGGGAACACATTTGATGTCATAATTTCTCTCTCTCACTTCTGGTCTGCAGAGAAGTCACTACAAACCTCCCCAAGAGCTTCCTTGACTGCCCGCTTGCATCTCTCACAAGCATCCTATCTTAATAAATCTATTTTTGGCCAAAATAACAACTTAACAAAAAACCTCCCCAAGACTGTTTTCCATTCTTCCAGTGCTCTGTTCACCAATGTGTTTATTTCTTCTTTTTTTCCAAGCCCATGTTTTCTTTTTAAAAGTTATAGTTGATTTACAATGTTGTGCCAATTTCTGCTGTACAGACCAATTTCTTTGGCAAAGGGAGTGTCCTCTGAGCCCTCCTAGGACACAGAGTGGGACACAGCTCTTACCTGGTAAATCACTCCAGCAGTGTGGCATTCCTATGTCCTTGTATACTTTCTTCTACAGCAGTGGTTCTCAGTTAGGGACAAATTCTCCCCCAACCCCCATCTCAAGAAAGATGTGGCAGTCAGTATCTTGAGATATTTTTGATTATTACAACTAGGTTAACAGGGAAGGAAATATGCTACTGGCATCTAGAGGGTAGAGACCAGAGATGCTGCTAAACATCCTACAATGCAAAGGACCTCTTCCACCAACAAAAAGCTATCCAGTCCAAAACATCAGTTGTGCCAAAATTGAGAAACTCTGCTACAAATACTTAGAAAGTTCTGGTATTTTTTCCTTTAGCATAAGCTATCTTTGGGTTCAGACTTCAGTTATTTGACGGAAAACTGCTGAAGGCATTCTCGTGTCCTCAAGCTAACACGCAGTCTGGAATAGGTGGGCACCTATACAAACAAGCTCAGCCTAATCCAACACTACATTATTCCACCTGACTTAATACCCATAAAATCCACAATCATATATATCTCTCAGATTCCTATTGATATAAATTAGAAAAGTACTTATTTTGGCAGGTATAGTGTCTCCTCATGGTCACACTTTTATATCTTGTGTGTCCCCATCCCTTCCCTGCTACTCTCTCCATGGCCTGCAAGGACTCTAGTCTGAGTCATAGATCTAGAAAAATGAGAGGTGGTGGAGGCAAGTCTTGGGCTTCTAGATCCCTGCAAGGAAAGTATCTCAGAGGAGAGGAAGACTTTCTTCTAATAGCAAAGGAGGCTCAAGTACATTTAGAGGTCAGAGACCTCCGTTATGTTAGAATTTGCCCATATGTTCCTACCTCAATTTTTCAGGATTTCATTCCTTCCCATTTATGTCCTATGACATAAGAGAATCTACAAGACTATGAGTCAGTGTTGCCATTCAGCTACTGACTGAATTTGACTTTGCATCCTCTTTATAGAGAAAAGCTGATTATATATATAACAAGTCCCCCAAAGTGTGACAATGTAGTCAAGGTCAAAGCTAAGACAGAAAATTCCCTAGAGGTCAAAAACAGATTTTGAGCCTATGGTATCAAGAGGGAAGGCCCTACAAAAGCCAATGGAATGGGACACACAGCTAAAGGTTTAGTCTTTAGTGTAGATGGGAGTCGAGATCAGAGGAGCCATGCACATTGGGAGTGAGTAGTGAACTACTCAACATGAGAGATGAAAGAGCAGCTCTTTTATTGGCTGTGATGAACCTAGTTTCCGCCTTCTTTGAATCAACCTAAAGAAGAGAGGCAGATAGGAGAATCAAAAAGAATATCTGTCTAGAATCATCACTGAATCAAGTCTAAGTTCTGGTCTACTTGTGGTCTTTCAGTTACAGAGACAAATCTTTTGGGCTTAACACAGGGGTCAATAGACTTTTTCTGTAAAGGGCCAGAAATATTTTAAGTTTTGTAGGCCTCAGTGCTTGTCACAATCACTAAACTCTGCCATCCCAATAGGAAAACAGCCAACAATGATACATCAACAAATGGGCACATAGAAAACTTTTATGTTCCAATAAAGTTTTAAAGGCAGTATGCCAGACCTGGCCTTTTGGTAAACTACGAATTACCTTGAGAGCTGGTGGGCTATGCTATCTACTAAATGAAAACAAAGGATGAAAGACCTAGGATTTGTGGTATCTAATGCAATCTGAGGTAGCAGGGACTTAACATACCTAGCATGTGAAGATGTGCTCTAGAATATCAATCTTGGAAACCCACCTCTCACATTATATGTATCTTTTGCTAAGTAAAACCCATTAAGTAACCAAACAGGTGTTAAACACCTGTGAAATGACTAAATAGTAGGACATGGCACTCAAACCTGTACTTAACAGCTTGTTCCCATTATGCAAGTTTCCTTCCCTATACACATCCTTCCCTTAGGAAATCTTTGATAAATTTTACCTCCAAAACTTATGTATTTCCACTCTCTTATCCTCAGGATTTGCCCAATCACTGTTATTTTGTAAAAAAAAAAAAATTTTTTTTTTTGGTCTATTGGGTAAAAAGCCTTTGGGGGGGGGTTGTACCTGAAGCATGTGGAAATTTCTAGGCCAGGAATTGAACCCATGCCATGGCAGTGACCCAAGCCACTGCAGTGACAACTTGGGATCCTTCATCTGGTGTGCCACAAGAAAACTCCAACAATCTTTTTGTAAATTCCATTTCCCCCACTGCCCAAGTTTTTCTGTGTCATAGTATCTGCAATAACCCAGCTACTTCCCCAATCAGACCAAGCACTTGAAAGGACAAGCCCATACCTTGGGCTACCCATCCACTCACCCAGTAAGAAAGTCTGACAAGAACTAAGATGTATAAATTTCTACTGTTGGAATTAAAATACTACCTTCTGGGCCACATGGATTTATGCCTAAACTTCAAATCCATTAAATAGAACCACACTCACTAACACTCTGTATCTTTGAATGACCATATAAATTTTTCCTTTTTATAATTTATTTCCAGAGTTCCATTCCTTAATTTTGGCTCTATATAGCACATAATGATAGGATTTCTTAGTTGAGGGATTAGTGTGTTCTTACTAATTTTTCACATTATATTTTACATAATTTTACTATGTTACTGTAAAAATAACATTTAAAATAAAGAAGTTAAATGTGGAAAATATCCCTGAAAATCTTGCTTGCCACAGCCGACCTAAGGGTGAATATTCCCATACAGGTAATAGGACACATTCTCTCTCCCTCTTCCCCTCTCTCTCTCTCACACACACAGTTTTGACTAGGGTATGTGATGTCCCCAAACTACATTCAACTGTTACATGCTTCTGTCCTAGGGCTTAGCCAAAATTTTAATGGATCTGTTATGGCATATGATATCAAAATATATTTAAAGACATTCCTATTGATTTACTTTTACAAAATTTAGTAACAACATTGATGTGCTACTCACCTTTTCTATTTGAATTTCCTAATTGTAAGTTCCTATTTTATGATTGCTATATCAAGCAGATTCACAATCTATATTTTGATACCAGCTGCTCTTCGAAAAGCAACTTTTCAATCCGCTGCTAGGAAAAAGTTATCAAATTCCAACAAATATTTTTTTCCTTTTTTCCTCATGCTGGGAAGTAATGGGGTAGAGAACTTGACAAAAGTAGTTAACTTTAAAGAGCCTTTCTACTTAAGAAGTTGCAATAAAACCCTTGGAAAACAATCACACCAAAGCCTAGATATGAATGTGGAGAATAAGAAACCAACAATCAATTCATACTAAGAAATGTATGTCAGAATCATTAGCAGCTCTGATTCTTAAAACTCTGCCTTGATATTCTTGAAGTCTACAGTATAATTTTTTCCGTACTGCAAGATTAACAATCCACTTTGCAATGAGTCTATACTGTCACAAATGATAACTGAACTTGTACTATAAAAAACAAACAAGAGGAGTTCCAGTCGTGGTGCAGTGGTTAATGAATCCGACTGGAACCATGAGGTTGGGGGTTCGGTCCCTGCCCTTGCTCGGTGGGTTGACGATCCAGCGTTGCCGTGAGCTGTGGTGTAGGTTGAAGATGCGGCTCGGATCCCACGTTGCTGTGGCTCTGGCATAGGCCAGTGGCTACAGCTCCAGTTCAACCCCTAGCCTGGGAACCTCCATATGCCACGGGAGCGGCCCAAAGAAATAGCAAAAAGACCAAAAAAAAAAAAAAAAAAAAAAAGAAAAACAACAACAACAACAACAACAAAAAAACAAGAGAAGTTCTCTTTTGGCACAGCCAGTTACGTAAGGATCTGGCATTGTCACGTAGTGCAGGTTCAGTCCCTGGCCTGGGAACTTCCACATGCCCCAAGCAAGGCCAAACCAAAAAAAAAAAAACCAAAAAACAAAACCAAAACAAAAACAAAAAACAAAACAGGAGTTCCTATTGTGGCTCAGTGGAAATGAATCTGACTAGCATCCATGAGGACACAGGTTCAATCCCTAACCTCACTCAGTGGGTTAAGGATCTGGAGTTGCCATAAGCTGTGCTGTAGGTCACAGATGCAGCTTGGATCCCACGTTGCTGTGGCTGTGGTGTAGGCCAGCAGCTACAGCTCTGATCTGACTCCTAGCCTGGGAACCTACATATGCCACGGATATGCCCCCCTCCACACACAAAATAATTAACAAAATACTAGACAAAATCCAAGATAAGAATTCAACTTGAAGTGAGGCTGGTGGTACAATAAGAGCATATCACAAGAGGAGATGCCAAATTAATATTACAGATGGTGGATTTCTCATTAAACACTTAAACTCTGTGTCTTCCTGAATTAATTTTAAGGCCACATTTACATTACTCGTTCTGAAAACAAATTTTTATGAAATTTTGGAGGTGACTGCAATATAATTTCTTCCCAAATTTCTCATTAACAAATATTGGGCACCCACAAAGTATTTGGCAATGTTAAGACTATGTAGATTCAGAACAAGCGCCTCTACATTTAGGGAGCTTACATTCTAAGGGGCATTAATTTTGGCATGTCCATCATAGGCCTAACAAAACTTATACTAAGGCCTCTCTCCTCAGTAATATTTAATAAGGGTCAAAGTTCAAGCTGAAGCCCTAACTATATCACAAGAATTCTCTGCCGTGTGGCCTCCTGACTATTTGGACATGTTGAACTATGGCTGAAACACTGACTTTAATGAAATAAATGATTTTTTAAAAAATTTGATTACTGGAAGAATCCACATGACACTTGAGGTGGTTTTTTAAATCATTTTATAGAATTTTGTTCCTGTGTGAACTGATGGTCTTACCGCCTCTACCAGTTTTATAGGATTTATCACCAGCATGGATTCTGTAATGAATTGTTAGGTTTGAGCGCCAACTGAAGCTCTTACCACATGTCTCACACTTGTAAGGTTTCTCTCCTGTGTGAACTCTCTGATGAGACTGTAGTTGTGAAGACCGACTGAAGACTTTCCCACACACATCACATCTGTATGGCTTCTCTCCAGTGTGGACGCTCTGGTGAAGCTGAAGACTTGAGGCCTGACTGAAATGCTTCCCACACTCCCCACATTTATACGGTTTTTCTCCTGTATGAACCCTCTGATGCATGTCGAGGTTCAAGCTCCACTTGAAGCCCTTCCCACACTCCTCACATTTATATGGCTTTTCTCCAGTGTGGACTTTTTGATGGGCTTGCAGGTGTGAACTCCGACCGAAGCTTTTCCCACACTCTTCACATTTGAATGGTTTTTCTCCACTGTGGACTCTCTGATGTGCCAGAAGATTTGAGGCCTGCCGGAACACTTTCCCACACTCCTCACAATTATAGGGTTTCTCTCCCGTGTGGATTCTGCAGTGAATTTTAAGGTCTGCTCTACGACTGAACCCCTTTCCACAGTCTTCGCATTTGTATGGTTTCTCGCCAGTGTGGATCAGCTGATGGATCTGAAGTCGTGAACTCTGATTGAAGCCCTGCCCACACTCCTCACACTTGTAAGGTTTCTCTATGCTGTGGGCTTTCTGATGGATTTGAAGATATGAACTCTGACTGAAGCCCTTCCCACATACCTCACATTTGTAGGGTTTCTCTCCTGTATGGACAACCAGATGAACTTGATAATGAGAGTTCCTCCTGAAACTCTTCCCACACTCATCACACTTGTATGGTTTCTCTCCTGTGTGAACTCTTTGATGTGCCTGAAGGTTTGAACTCAGAGTAAAACCTTTGCCACACACATTACATAGGTATGACTTCTCACCAGTGTGGATCCCCTGATGGGCCTGAAGACTTGAAGGTCGACTAAAGCCTTTACCACATTCCTCACACTTGTAGGGTTTTTCTCCTGTGTGGACCCTCTGATGAATGTACAGATTTGAGCTACAAATGAAGCCTCTCCCACACTCCTCACATTTGTATGGTTTCTCTCCTGTATGGACTCTCTGATGGGACTGAAGATGTGAATTCCGACTGAAGCTCTTACCACATGCATCACATTTGAATGGTTTCTCCCCTGTGTGGACTCTGTGATGGTCCTGAAGGTGAGAGGCCTGACTGAAGGCCCTCCCACACTCCTCACAGGTATAAGGTTTCTCTCCCGTGTGGACTTTACAATGAACAGAAAGTGCTGATCTACGACTGAAGCCTTTCCCACATTCCTCACATTTGAATGGTTTCTTTATGGTGTGGACTTTCTGATGAGTTTGCAGATGTGAGCTCTGAGTGAACTCCTTCCCACACTCATCACATTTACTGCGTTTTTCTCCCATATGAACTCTCTGATGAATATGAAGAACTGAGCTATAACAGAAGCCTTTTCCACACTCACTACACATGTGCGTCTTCTCTTTTGAGTGTAATTGCTCGTGAAGACCAAAGGTGGAGAGACTGGTGAAGGTTTTTTTACATTTATCACACTGGTAAGGTTTTTGTTCTGTGTGAATCATACTATTCTGAAACGCTGAAAGCCTTATGCTGTCTTTTCCATAATCATCATGGTTATAAGAGTTTTCACTTTTGTGTTCTCGATGACCATCAAGGTGATGTGAAATCCAATTGATGTTTTCAAAATCCTCTTTACACTGATATAGCTTATTTTTCATGGAAATGGGCTTGTGTCTATAGTGATAATTCTGTGACTCAGTCAAGGAAGTTTTCCTCCAAGAATTCTGGACTCCCAAAGTTGCAAACTCTGGATTTTCAATACCACTGGGACCATTCATTTTCTCACTTAATATACAGTTCTCATCTCCAGAAATATGAATAGATAATCCTGCCCCAACCTGGCAGGGGGAATCACCTGTTAGTTTGTGGAACTGACAACTATTTATCATGGAGTCTTGACATCTGGTTAAGTCATCTGCAATCTGTTGCCAGATTTGCCAACAGGAAAGCTCTTCATGGGATCCTCTGTCTTGAATGGCCCTCAACTCACTTTGATTTTGACTGTTTTCTCCTATAAGGACAGAGAATTCAGAGAAGTAGACAAATAAAAGCTTATTCAAAGATTCAAGATTTTACACGTAAGACACAGTACGAGACTGTAATGAACCTGAGGATGGTCTGGCTTATCTTTTTCAACAAAAATGAAGTTCCCTGGTTTATATACTGACAGAAACCAAGAGATGGTTCACTAAACCCCCAAATAGTTAGCATTAATGAAACTCACTTAAAATTACCTCCATCTGAGATACCATTTACTTCTTTATTCTACCTACTAACTGTGACCAAGGGCCAGGCTATAGCAGTAATCAGAGCCATAACAGTGGCAATGCTGGATCCTCTACCCACTGAGCCACCAGGGAACTCCACGACATAACTATTTAAATCGTTTTCAAAAACTACGTGTCATTCCAACCACAATGCAGTATCAATAAAGACAAGCAATGTGTTATGCTCACAGCTTTAACAGTGCCTGGCAATTAATCAGGGCTCAAGAAATACACGCACATGGAATTCCCATCATGGCGCAGTGGAAACGAATCTGACTAGGAACCATGAGGTTGCGGGTTCAATCCCTGGACTCGCTCAGTGGGTTAAGGATCTGGTGTTGCCGTGAGCTGTGATGTAGGTTGCAGACATGGCTTGGATTTGGCATTGCTGTGGCTGTGGTGTAGGCTGGTGGTTGTAGCTCTGATTAGACCTCTAGCCTGGGAACCTCCATATGCTGCTGGTGTGGCCCTAAAATGACAAAAAGACCAAAAAAAAGAGAAAAAAAAAAAAGAAAAAAAAGAAATACATGCACAGATGAATCCCAGTTTGATTTCTAGGATTCTCCATAATTCTGATTTCCAGTTTAAGTTAGAACCAAGTCAGAGAAGCAGAAGAGCTTTTACAAGCACAGTATCTGAAAAAGGAAAAAGACTAGAAAGAACGGTTTTCTGAGAAATTGAAAGGATGCATCAGAAGCGGTGGGACATAAAGGGACTTGATGCTGAGGAGAAAACCAAAGGTGCTAAGAATCAGCTGGGGTGAAAGAAAGGCACGAAGACCTATGCAGTGGACCCTTCTGAGGCACTTGTACTACCTCTCTAATACATTTTCTAACCCCAAGTAGGAGTCAAAATTTAGAGGCCAGGGGAAAATGCTATCTCTTTGAAAATAGCATGGAAAATTTTTGGACATGGAATACATTGGCCTTTAACAAGAATGATTTCCACGTGAAAAATCCAGTTTATTAGTGATCTGGGAATAAATTCCATAGTTTATTATAAGTATTTTAAAGAAACAGACTAGAAACCATCAGTTACCTCACACACACAGTCATCACAAGCAGCGAAGGTGATATTACCGAAATGTCTTCTAAAGTGACCCATACAGGAGTCCTTACTGCAGCACAGTGGGGTAAGGATTCAACGTCTCTCCAGCAGCTCAGGTTGCTGCTGAGGTGTGGGTTTGATCCCCAGCCTGACCCAGTGGGTTAAGGTTCCAGCACTGCCAAAGCTGAAGCTTGGATTCCATACCTGGCCCAGGGACTTTCACGTGCCATAGGCATGACTCCGCCATTTCCCGCCCGCCCCCCACCCCCAAGATGGGGAAAGGCTAACTCTTCAGCTGGCTATATTCTGAGACCTTTTCTCCCTGATATAAGGATAAGGAAATAGATTTTTTTTCCTGGAGCTCCCCGGTGGCCTAGTGTTTAAGGATCTGGCATTGTCATAGCTGTGGTGTGGATTCAATCCCTGGCCTGGAACCTCTGCATGCTGCAGGCTTGGCCATTAAAAAAAAAAAAAAAAAATTTTTTTTCCTTCTGTGGGAGAGATACTTTAGAAGTGATCATAAGAATCCTCATTCAAAAAAATATTTCCTCCTCAAATGAATATGCTCTGCTACTAACAGTTCCAGAAAAACCACAGAGAAAGCATTTTAATCAGCTTGGTTATAATAACAGGTTCTATACATGTGTCTGTACAAGCTGAAGAGGGCAAACTTGTACAGAAAGGCAAACGCACACATACACACACCATGGGCACCTGAGAAATTAGTTAGGCTAGGAATTGATTTGAAGACCAAAAAAAAAAAAAAACCCTTATTCATGTTGATTAGTTTATCACCTACTTGCTATAGCTCTATCCATTAACACAAACATGGATTTAGCAAATATTTACAGAGTCCCTGCCATATACCAACATTATTCTAAGCACTGAGGACAATGAGCAATGAACATAACAGACAAAATTCCTCCACTCCTGGATTACCCTCTGGTGAGGAGGGAGAGGTGAGAAACAAGTGAACAAAAATATACAAGAGTGATGATCAGTGCATAGATACAAAACAAAGTAAGGCAGGGAAGAGGAAGTAAGAAAGAGTGGACTTTATTTTCCATAGGGTGGTCAGAGGACAATCCTCTCACAATCTTCAAAGTGAGTGACCTGAAGGAAGTGAAGAGGCCTGGAGGATTATAGCTGAGAGAATATTCCAGGCCAAAAGAAGGACGAGAAAAGGGCTACAGGGCAGAAGCATCCTTTGCAGGTCTGATAAACAGCAGGAGGAACGATGTAGATGGAAAAGACAGCAAGAGGGAGGTCAATAGATGTACCCAGAAAGGTAATGGGAGACGAATGGCAGACTGTAGAGGACTCTAAAAGCCACCTTAAGTGGCTTTTATTCTAGGTAAAATAAGCCACAAGAGAATTTTGAACAAATAACTGACATAACCTGACTTAAAAATCATTCTGACTGCCACTTTAGGAACAGACTGTAAGAGGAGAAAGGTGGGAGCAGGCGACGAGCACAAAGACCGTGCAATTACCCGGGAAAGAGATTTCCAGTTTGGACCAGGTGATGGACAGCAGAGGGACTATGACAAGCAAAAAAGATGGAGAGTTATCCACAAGAACTCATAATCATTTGGTTCTTATCTAAATTTCTACCTGGGTTGCTAAATTCATCATCCAAAGCTTCTCTTTTTTCTTTACATGATGTATCTCGTTTGAAGGGTTGATGTCCTGAGGATTCGTAAAGCCACAAGTTAAAATTTGAGTCCCAACGCATATTCAAGACATTGAGAGGAGGAGGTCCCACCATGGCTCAGCAGATTAAGGACCTGATGAAGTATCTGTGAGGATTTGGGTTTGATCCCTGGTTTTGCTCAGTGGGTAAAGGATCTGGCATTGCCTCAAGTTGCAGTGCAGGTCACAGATGTGGCTCAGATCTGGCATTGCTGTGGCTGTGGCATAGGCCAGCAACTCCAGCTCAGATTCAACCCCTAGCCTGGAAACTTCCATATGCTGCAGGTACGGCCCTATAAAGACATTGAAAGCAGTGTTTTTCAAACTTTGTACCATGATCCACTGAAGAAATAGCATTTGTTTAACGACCCAGATTCATATGTAGATATATGTATTACTTAAGTGAAGGCTGAATGACCTAGTTTCTAACCAATGTCAGTTTTCATTAAATCTATTCCCGCTGGCTCTCACACTACTCATGCAATGAGCCAGAGTTTCTGCTGCAATGTGTTCTACTCTTCCTAAGAAGCGATATTTTCTATACTATTTTATTTCATTAAAGATTACACACAGGGAGTTCCCACTGTGGAGCAATAGGATTGGTGGCATTTCTGGAACATGGGGACACAGGTTTGATCCCCAGCTCAGCACAGTGGGTTAAGGATCCAGCACCGCCAGAGCTGCAGTGTAGGTTGCAACTGCGGCTCGGATCTGATTCATAGTCTGGGAACTCCATATGCCTCGGGACAGCCAGAAAAAGAAAAAATATATACATATCACATACAGGGCTCAATAAACATGGCTTTATAATCTACCAATGGGACAGGAGTGGAAAGTGAAAAAGAACAGATCAGGTACAGCAGTATGCTATTTACAGTTCTTTTGTGAAACACAAATGAAAAAGACCTGAGACATATTGTTTAGAAAGACCAGAAACATCCTCCTGTGCCCATAGGAATTAGAAAAGTCTGGGCCCCAAACTAAGGGAACCATTTCAAGATCTTTAAAGCCTTGAAATGCCAAGGTCACAAAGACACTTCAGAGAAAGGCTGTCCTCACCCACGGAGACCAGGTTCCTGAAGTTTTCTACCATCACTTCCTGGTACAGCTTCCTCTGGGCAGAGTCCAGCAGCCCAAGCTCCTCCTCAGTGAAGGCCACAGCCACATCCTTGAAGGTCACTGCCTCCTACAACAAACAATATCACCACAACCTTACACTCATGGAAAGTGGAAAAGAGTCAGCACTGAGGTGAGGAGGATAAGTGGGAAGGTGCTCTGGTTCAAATTCATTCTGTAGAATTCCCAGCCCCCACCTTGCACCCTGCCAATGCCACACAGCCTCAGCAGAAGTGCGGGCATAGAGGAGAAAGCTTTGTGTGTTTACCTGGTGCTCTCAGTAAACTCCATAGAATTCTAACTGTTGAATCTTGAACTAAAAAGGTATTACCTTTTTTGGGGGGCTGCACCAGTGGCATATGGAAGTTCCCAGGCCAGGGCTCAAATCCAAGCAACATCAGTGACAACGCCAGATCCTTAACCACTACGACACGAGGGAACTTCAAAAAGTTTCACTTTTTAATTATTATTGCCAAGTGCCCCAGAAACATTTACCAATTTAGTCCTGGCAGTGTTTGATGGCACCTGCCTTCTCACTGAGATGGGAACCAGATGAGAATGAACAACATTATATGTGGAAACTAACCAAGGCTGCCAGGTCTCTGAATGAAAACTCTTTCTTCTTGTCTCTGACTTTTGCTTGAATGCAGTCCTTTGACTTCACATCCTTGGCTTTCTGGATGAACTTGAGCTGGTTCCTCATTCTTCACAACCCTTTTTCTTTATATTTAAAACAAAGATGGGAGTTCCCATCTTGGTGCAGTGGTTAACGAATCCGACTAGGAACCATGAAGTTGCGGGTTCGGTCCCTGGCCTTGCTTAGTGGGTTAAGGATCCCGCGTTGCCGTGAGCTGTGGTGTAGGTCGCAGACGTGGCTCAGATCCTGCGGTGCTGCGGCTGTGGCACAATTCGACCCCTAGCCTGGGAACCTCCATATGCCACAGAAGCAGCCCTAGAAAAAAGGCAAAAAGACCAAAAAATTATAAAAATTAAAAAAAATAAATAAAACAAAGATGAAACCAAGCACCTCTTTATCCTGAGGTGTCAATGAGGTGACAAATGCTTTAAGTACCACTGGACTTTTTAAACTGAGGTCATGTATTACTTTGACTAGAAAAAAAATACATGACAGAAAAGCAAACAAACGAATAAATCAGTAAATGAATACACACAGGGTCTGACTCAGGCATGGGGAACACAGGATCTAGCTCTGGTCTAGAAAGACCCTAACTACACATCTTTTTTCTTCTGTGTGAAGCAGCAGTTTGATCCTGCTGTGCTGTGCCCTATTTGGATATTCTATCAAAAACATCCACGGTGCCACATATAAAACATATCTCTTCAATTCTGAATACCTCGTATATTAAGGGCGAAAGGGGCAATATTTCTCAGAATGGATTTCTTTGTTAAATCAGCAACATTGTCATTGAGGTGCTACTAAAATAATGAAAGTTCTAAACTGAATGTCTACGAATAAAGAATAGTTTAAAAAAATAGATACACAGGTTTGTGGGAACATGATAAAGCAATTAGAAGGGAATGTTATGTAGTATTAAATGAAAAACAATTTTAATTGTATTTATGTTACAAATACAAACACGGAGCTATGAATACATATGGTGAAGAGATCAAGGAAATATAAAAGTAGCTGATTTATAAGCTGGGAAGTAGTAAAGTGGGAGCTGGTCTTCATTTCCATTAATTTCTTTTACTTGTGAAATAAAAAATGATGAAATAAAAGAAAAACAAGGAATTCCCATTGTAGCTCAGCAGGTTAAGGACTCCACATTGTCTCTGTGAGGATGCAGGTTAGATTCCTGGTCTCGCTGAGTGGGTTAAAGATCTGGCGTTGCCATGAGCTGTGGTGTAGGTTGTAGCTCTGATTCAACCCCTTGCCTAAGAACTTCCATATGCCTTGGGTGTGGCTCTAAAAAAGATGGAAAATAAACAAAAAATAAAGAAGTCATCATATAAAAAAAAAGAAAAAAGAGGAGTTCCCATCATGGTGCAGCAGAAATGAATCCAACTAGGAATCATGAGGTGGTGGGTTTGATCCTTGGCCTTGCTCAGTGGGTTAAGGATCTGGCACTGCTGTGAGCTGTGGTGTAGCTTACAGACGCAGCTTGGATCCTGCGTTGCTGTGGCTGTGGTGTACGCTGGCAGCTGTAGCTCCGATTTGACCCCTAGCTTGGGAACCTCCATATGCCGCGAGTGCAGCCCTAAAGAGCAAAAAGAAAGAAAAAAAGAAAAATAAAATAAAGAAAAAAGAAAAAAATCAAAACCAATTAAACGTAACAGGGATTAAAAAAAAAAAAAAAAGTACATGGCACACTCAACAGGTCCTCATATGTCCTAACTCTGTGAAAGAGAAAAACTTGGGTTCAATCTCTGAATATGAAAATGATGTTTTTAACGGCAAGAAAGGCAAACGCTACTCACCTTGAATGTGCTCATTTCCTCTCCTTCTGGGAATAAATGCAGGGTCCTAAGAATACCAACTGGGAAAGGAGAAGGAAGTTAATGGACACTGTCCTTAACCCACATGATGCTCACTGTGAACTGGCAAAGCACCCAGGCCTCCAGGGTGGCCACAGCTGAACCCGCTTAATGAGCAGAGCCTGGAGTGGATACCAGACCCCTGTCACCCCTCTCAGTAGCTGTTCAAGGAACAATGTGCCCAACACAGACAGTGGCCCCAACACAGTGTTCCTGCAGCTTCCATAGGAAGCTTACTCTTGGGAGGTGTAAACTACGTAAGTAAGAGTAAGCTTTGGAGTTAACATGCCCTGGATGAAATCCTGGCTATGCCACTCACTAGCAGTGTCATCTTGAGCAAATTATTGACGTCTGTTTGTCTCAATTCAGTCATTGGCAGAGTTGGGGGGAGAACAATGGTACCCACCTCATGAGACTGTTTTAAGGCAGAAAGCTAGCTCTGAGAAGACCCTCAGGGTTTCTTATTTCTTAGAAACTGTAGTAAAGCAGATGATATTTTATAGTTTGAAATCATCCTTATAAATGTGATTTCTACCAACAGAACACTGTAAGATCCGTGGATGTCATAGCTTGCTGGTCTGTCACATGAGTCTTTAGACTTCTGAAAATCTCTGTCTTCCTAATAATTTTGTTGCCTCAACAATACTGAAATTGACACAAATTTTTACAAACAGTATAAAAACATGTTGTTTCTGTTTAAGCAGGAAGAACTGTTTTTTGTTTGTTTGTTTAAGGGCCTCAAGTGCAGCATATGGAAGTTCCCAGTCTAGCCGTTGAATTGGAGCTACAGCTGCTGGCCTACATCACAGCCACAGCAACGCTAGATCCCAGCCGTGTCTGCAACCTACACCACAGCTCGAGGAAAGACCGGATCCTTAAGCCACTAAGCAAAACCAGGAATCAAACCCACATCCACATGGATACTAATCGGGTTCATTTCTGCTGAGCCACTATGGAACTCCCTGGAAGAATTCTTTTGACAAGTATGCAGTGCAGTGAAGGAAACTAATAAAAACCAAGGTTCAGCAACAACAAAGCTTGACAATTCATACTTATTTTAAATAAAAAAGAAGGGAATCTGAGTTACAAATGTATTGTTATAAATAAAGGAATGTTTCAGAAATAGACGAGAAGAGAAAGCTCCCCCTATGGTGGAATGCAAACGAATAACTGTAGAACGAAAGATGGTTGGAAAATCATCAATGGATGCTAAAAATTGGTGAAAGTTTGGTGAGGAATAAGATAGCCATATAGCCTCAAAATATTAACTGCAAAAGGAAAAACAGTAACCTGGCAGACACCTTAACCAAGGAAACAGAGTTGAGACCACCAATTGAGACAAATCCACAAACGGACGTTTGTGTCATACGATGCCCTGAGAAGGCTGCCTCGCCACTTCTGTGGCATCTCTGCTGATAATGCACAGCCTGAATCTAATCATGAACAAATCTTGGATAAACCAAAAAAGAGGGATCTGCCACAACATAATTTGCCAATACTCTTCAAAAATATCAAGAGCCAAAAAGAAAAAGCCTAATGAATCATTTTAGATGAAAGGAGACTAATGAAACAAAAACTGAGTACAATGCATAAACTGGACTGGGCCCAGAACTAGGAAAGAAAACTGGCTCTCGAAGACTTTGTTAGGAAAAACTGAAAAAAATTAAGTATGGATTGTGGATTAGATAACAGTGTGTTATCAATGTCATTAATCTCCTTTTGATCGATCCAGCTTGCTCTCAAATGGCTCTGCCAACAAACAACATATAGGCGTAATAAAACTGTGAAAGAGAAAAACTGGATAGCACTGACAGCTAATAGCAGCAACAGCTAGAGCCTGGTGTTTTCAACTTATCAACAAGCACAGTACTGAACAAGAAAAAGACAAGCTGCTCCATAACACAGACACTCTACAATGACTAAAATAACCAAACAATCCACCCCCCCAAACGGGAAACATGAGTGACGACTTCATGAACAGTAACAACTTCAGTCTGATTTTGTTTCTCCCACCTACTAGATACAAATTATGACAACAGTCAGTCATCAAATTATGTCTGCTTCTTGACAGCATCCAAATCAGAACAAACCCTCACTGCCTAAAAACCTCCCCAACTCAGCTAACACAAGCCAAAACCCTAAAAGCAGCTCCACCTGATTGCCTCTTACAAAGACACCCTGTGGTGTCTGGGCTTCCTTGCTTCAATAAGCCAAAACAAACTTAGCTCTTTGAATACAGGAGTGTTCCTGGTGGTTTCTGGCTGGTTACAAATGAGCAAACTGGGGCGTTCCTATTGTGGCTCAGTGGAAACAAATCTGACTAGCATCCATGAAGACGCAGGTTGGAGCCCTGGCCTCGATCCTGCGTTAAGGATCCTGGTTAAGGATCTGGCATTGCCATGAGCTGTGGTATAGGTCGAAGACGAGGCTTGGCTCTGACGTTGCTGTGGCCATGGCGTAGGCCAGCAGCTACAGCTCTAATTCGACCCCTAGTCTAGGAACCTCCATATGTTGCAAGTTCAGCCCTAAAAAGACAAACAAAAAAAAAACAAAAAAAAAACAAAAAAAAAAAAACCAAACAGCAAACACTCAAAAAAATAATTGATATCTCTGTGTAAAGAATACATGAAAATTCTTTATCCAATTTTTGCAACTTTTCTTTGTAAGTTTAAAATTATTTTGGAGTTCCCGTCGTGGCACAGCAAAAACGAATCCAACTAGGAACGATGAGGTTTTGGGTTCAAACCCTGGCCTCACTCAGTGGGTTATAGATCCTGCATTGCCATAAGCTGTGGTGTAGGTTCCCTAACCTGGGAACCTCCATATGCTGCAAGTGTGGCCCTAAAAAGACAAAAAATACAGAAAATAAATAAAATTATTTTTATATTAGTTCATATTATTTTTATGAAAATAAAAAGTTTAGGAAACAGAGTAATAACAAAACTAATAGCACTGGAGTTCCCACTGTGGCACAGTGGTTAACGAATCCAACTAGGAACCATGAGGTTGTGGGTTTGGTCCCTGGCCTTGCTCAGTGGGTTAAGGACCTGGCGTTGCTGTGAGCTGTGGTGTAGGCCGGCAACTACAGCTCCAATTAGATCCCTAGCCTGGAAACCTCCATATGCCGTGGGAGCAGCCCTAGAAAAGACAAAAAAAAAAACCCTAAAAACTAATAGCACCAGTTCTAATGATGATGATTATAGCAAAAATACCCAGGATTAACTAATGGTAACTACTGATTGACTTTCCTACTTTAGGTACAAATCTTCTGGTATAAATGATGGCAATGAACCCACTCCCCAAAGCCTGGGAAAATCCAACTTCACAATTTCTGATTCCCTCCATTTGACTTGTTACTTGCCAGCTGCCCCTTCTGCTCAAATCAAGATTTTGCAGGGAACCCTAACAGCTGACAATTATTAGTGGGGAAATAAAATCTTTGGACTGAGTAGGGCTCTAGTGTATCCAGCTCAGGTTTATCTGTGACATCTGGCAGGGTCAACTTCCTAGGCTTCAGTTTCCATACAAGACTCTTTCCTAGGCGTGAATTTTCATGTGCACAAGAATGACTGCAGGATTTTGTTGGAATGCAGACTCCTGGGTCCCATATGCAGAAATTCCAAGTCAGAAGGTCTTGAATGGGGCTTGAGGCAGGGCAGCTCTACCCAAGTGATGCCAAGGCCACTGGTTTGTGAACCGCAGTTTGAGTAGCACTGCAGAGTAACATCAGTGCTAAAGAAAACAGCCTCCAATAAACAGAAATATACACAGAGAGTAACTACAAAAGGGCACAAAAATATTTACTATTGTTACCTTTACATCCTAAAACTATGAGTAACAAATTTTTCAACATATCTATACATAGCTTCATTTTCCATAATCTTATGTTACTTCCATAATGTAAATTTTTTTTTTTTTTGGTCTTTTTGCTATTTCTTGGGCCGCTCCCATGGCATATGGAGGTTCCCAGGCTAGGGGTCGAATCAGAGCTGTAGCCACCGGCCTATGACAGAGCCACAGCAACGCCGGATCCGCCGAGCCACATCTGCAACCTACACCACAGCTCACGGCAATGCCAGATCTTTAACCCACTGAGCAAGGGCAGGGACTGAACCCGCAACCTCATGGTTCCTAGTCGGATTCGTTAACCACTGTGCCACCTTGAAATAAAATAAATGACCCAGGAGTTCCCATCATGGTGCAGCAGAAACGATTCTGACTAGGAACCATGAGGTTGTGGGTTCGATCTCTGGCCTCGCTCAGTGGGTTAAGGATCTGGCGCTGCTGTAGCTGTGGCATAGGCCAGCAGCTACAGTTCCGACTGGACCCCTAGCCTGGGAACCTCCAAATGCCGCTGGTGGGGACCTAAAGAAAAGGACCAAAGACAAAAAATAAAACAAATGACCCAGTTGAGAAAACTATTTTAAAAACTCAAGAAATAGCCTAAACCTTGTTCTCAAGGTCCCCACAGTCATTTCCCAACCTACTTTCAAATGATTCTAGCCAGTTCCCCACGCTCAACGAGAATATAACAAAGAGATTAATAAAATCAGATGCTGGACTGAGACTGCCTAGGTTCCAACCCCTGCTCTGCCTCCTACTCTCTAGGTGGGCTTGGGCCAACAGGTTGTGTTTCCCGTTTCCATCTCCCCATCTTTAAAGCAGAGAAAATACCAGTACCACTTCAGAGAGCCACTATGGGGCTCTCAATATGTTCATCTGTATAAAGCTTTCAGAATGGAACTGAGTGATCACGGCTTAGTTAAAATCATTGCTCATGCACCGCACGTTCTACAACTTATATGAATACGTTATGTAGGAGAATGCCAAGTCCTACTCACCGGGGGCTCTGTTGCCTCTTCCTCCGTTCAGTGCTTTTTGAGACAGAGCTGGGGAAGGAAAGGAGGTTGTGAAATACCAGGATTGTGATTCCATGCCCTATAATTCGACACAAGAAGAGGCACTCAAAAGGACCAAGAGTTCAGGACGATTCAGCTTCCTGGCTCATAGACTCTCACCGGGTGTTTCTGAGAGAATTATGGCAGCATTAATAAGAACAATCAACATGTCGGGCAATTGTAAACCTTTTACTTGTACTATCTGTTTTTTTCCTCAACACTGTATTAGCAACACGTTCCTTTTATTTCCCTTTCGCAAAACAGCAACGGCGGCTCAGAGGGGTTAAGTAACACACCCTGTGTGGTACCGCAAGAAGTGGCAGGGCAAGCTCACAAGTTAGGGGGTCGGGCGAGCGGTGCATAAAGCCGGGAAGACCCTCAAACCCCGAGAAGCAAGACCTGAGCCCACCCCATCCCGGGGACGTCCCAAACGGCAAGAAGCTCCGCCTAGGGGGACGCACATCACCACCCTCGGCCCTCAAACCTCCGCTTTTAGCCGCTCCTCCTCTTTCTTCCCAAAGGAAATGTCCATAAATGCTGACCCTACGAGAGTTTCGGGAATGTTTGAAAGGGTCATGAATATCCGACCTGAATCTCCCTAAGCAGGGAAAAGATGGCTGCCGCGTTGTCCTGGGCCGGAAGTGCCTGCGACTACCCGGTTTCCTGGACTACATTTCCCAGAATTCCGCGGGGGAGACCGTTTACTGTGGATCTTACTGTAGCTGCAGTACGTGGGACTTCACGGAGCCCTGGACTTCCGGTCCCAGAAGGTGTTTTGTTACCATCTTGCAGTCCGTGCAGAAGCAAGTGAAATTCCTTTCTACTGAGAGATATCATCATCCTAGGTTTCAAGTTATTTCTAGATTGTAGAATTTGTGATACTGACATTTGACCAAGTGAAATTTAAAGGGAAGGGGGGGCATTATTTAACAGATGGTGGGACACTTCATAGTGAGAAAAGTTTCAAGTTACCAGAAATTGGTAACTTCAATTCGTACTTTATAAAGCGAAATTTGAGAAAACCATAAAAAGAAAGAGTCAAACTCATAATTGGATCCAGGGATTTTAACACATATATAGAGGGAAATGTTGAGCCTTAAATGAATATACTAAAATAGAGAATTGAAATTTGATTCGGAAAAACATCCATCTCAGGAAGTTAATAAACTCGTGGACAATCACATTTTGTTCCCTGCACTTGTGGAAGTTCAGACTTGGCTTATTGCTTCTGCAACACTGAAGACTGTAAGTCGATGGAACAAGAATTGAAGATTTTGGTGTCTTTGGAATATTTTTATGTTCCAAATTCCTTCAGGAAAACATCTTCCAAGAACTATTTCTGATTTAAGGCAACAACATGGCACTCAGATTTCTTTCCATTACAAGTAAACTGAAATCTTGGGTATAGTATGATAATATATGGTAACAATTTAATTTTATTCTATTCACCTCCTTTTCCCCATGGCACTCTCCAGTCCCTTTTCTACCCCATAAGCAACCATTCTCATTTCTGTGCGTCCTTTTGATTGTGTTCTTGTGCAAAATATGTGCAGTTCTATACATATATTTTTAATTTATATAAATTATATTGTGTCATAAAATTCACTCTGGTGTTTGTTTTCTTCATTCAGGAGTATATTTTTAAGATTCAGCAGTACATCTCATTTGTTTTATAGAATTCTATTTTCTGCGCTCAATATTTTACCTGTCTCCTCTTTCCATCTGCTATGCCAATAACAACCAAACGAACATCTTCATACATTTCTGTTCATAGACATATCTGAGAATTTCTTCGGAATACATAACCAAGAGAAATTATTTCATAGAAAATGTGTATATTTAAATTTAAATGTATGTATGACTGGGTCACCTTGCTATACAGTAGAAAATTGACATAACACTGTAAACCAGCTGTAATAGAAAAAATAAAAATCGTTTAATAAATAAATAAATTTAAATATACCTAACGCTGCAAGTGCAGCCAATTTTTTTTTTTTTTTTTTTTTTTTTTTTTTTTTTTGCTTTTTAGGGCTACACTGGCTGCATATGGAGATTCCCAGGCTAGGGATCTAATTGGCGCTATAGCTGCTGGCCTACGCCAGAACCACAGCAATGCCAGATCTGAGCTGTGTCTGCAACCTACACCACAGCTCATGGCAACACCAGATCCTTAACCCACTGAGTGAGGCCAGGGATGGAACCTGCAACCTCAAGGTTACTAGTCAACTTGTTTCCACTGTGCCACAAGGAACTCCCAAAATTTTTAAATTATACTTAAATTTAATATAGGCAGGTTGACCTCCAGAATGTACTCTATTACAAAGAGTTGCACATGAGATTTTTGTGCAACCACTTTCTCTTCATTTGGATGACTCATCACCATAAGTTCTGCTAGTGTATTAAATGTATAGTAGAATCTTATTTTATTAAATTTTGCTGATTTTCTCTCTCTCTTTTTTTTTTTTTTTTTTTGTCTTTTGTCTTTTTAGGGCTGCACTTGTGGCATATGTAGGTTCTCAGGCTAGGGGTTGAATTGGAGCTACAGCTGCTGACCCATGCCACAGCCACAACAAGGCAGGATCTGAGTGGTGTCTGCAATCTACACCATAGCTCACGGTGTAAAAGTTCCCACTGTGGCTCGGTGTAATGAACCCAACTGGTATCCATGAGGATTCGGGTTCCATCCCTGGTCTCACTCAGTGGGTTGAGGATCTGGCATTGCTGTGAGCTATAGTGTAGGTCACAGACATGACTCGGATCTGGCACTGCTGTGGCTGTGGTGTAGGCTGGCAGCTGTAGTACCCATTCAACCCCTAGCCATATGCCACTAGCACAGCCCTAAAGACAGAAACAAACAAACAAAAAACCCAAAAACAAACAAACACTAAAAGGCAAAAAGTGAGAGACATTTTAGCACATCTTTATAATAAAAAGACTCAGATTCATCCCTAACACCCATGCATTCTTCAAGGGTGAGCTGTTGAACCCTTTGGTTCCACCCATAGATATAATCCTCAAATGAGCACATAAGACGTGTTCTAGACTGATCTCATCACCACTAACTGTGACAACCAAGAATAGGGAAATTACCCAATACTCACCAATAATGGAATGAATAGATAGATTTTGGTATGTTTACACACTACAATGACATCCGCCAGTGAAAGTGAATCAAAGTTGTCCACACCCAATAATACAGATGAATCTCATGGGTATAATGTCGAGCAAATGAAGCCAACACAAAATAGTACATATTGTATGACTCCACTTATACAAAGTAAAAAACAGGCTAAATGAAGTTATACCACTTCAAATTAGTGGCTACCATCCAGAAAGGGAGGTTACTAGAAAGAGCCAAAAGGGGTATTTCTAAGGCTTGGGGTTTGCCCTGGTCCTCCAAGAACTAGATGGCAAGATGCTAAGAGAGAATTTAATGAACATTTTTTTTTGGCTGCACCTGCAGTATATGGAAGTTCCCAGGCTAGGGGTTGAGTTAGAGTTACAGCTGCTAACCTACACCACAGCTAACCACGCCGGATCCTTAACACACTGAGCGAGGCCAGGAATCGAACTGCAGCCTCACGGATACTAGTCAGGCTTGTTGCTGCTGAGCCACAATGGGAAATTCTTGAACAAATATTTTATTAGGGGAAATATTTGAGGGGAAATGGCAGGGAGCTCTGAGAGGCTGGCAGAACCATCTACTCACAGTGCAGGTCTGACCTTGAGCAAAGAGCTGGAAGAATTATTTGGTAAATAACCCTAGACTGCCTTGTAATCTAAGTAAAATCCTCAATGCTGTCAGGAAGTCCTTGGGAAAAAAAGTCAATGCACAGAAGAATCCTGGTCTTCCAAGAAATGGCCTTTGGATCACTGTTGTGTCGACAAAGGAAAATCAGGTGAAAGACTTGCCTTTGTGCAAATGTGGTGATGCACCTGAGAGCAGCAGCTGGGACTTTGCGTCAGTTTTGCTCCTTGTAGACATAACTGTGAAGCGGGAAAGTCTCTCAATTTGGGCATTTCTTAGTGATTAGATCTGGTTGTGTATTTTTGGCAGTAATAATACTGAAGCAACATGGTGTCTTCTCAGTACATCATATCAGGAGGTCTGAAATGTTGGTCAGTTTCATTACTGATAATGTTCATCTTTGTGGGGGTTCCTGTCATGGCTCAGTGAAAAAAACTTTGACTAGCATTCATGAGGACACAGGTTTGATCCCTGGCCTCGCTCAGTGGGTTAAGGATCCGGTGTTGCCACAAGCCATGGTGTAGGTCACAATGCGGCCTGGATCTGGCATTCCTATGGCTGTGGTATAGACCAGCAGCTACAGCTCTGATTCAACCCCTAGTCTGGGAACCTCCATATGCCATGGGTGTGGCCCTAAAAAGACAAAAATATATAAATATTAAATATTTTTTGAAATGTTTGTCTTTTTAGACAAGAAAAATATACCGCACCTGTGGTATATGTTCATTTTTTTTTTTTTCTCTTTAGGGCCGTATCCACACCCAGAGTATGTGCAAATTCCCAGGCTAGGGGTCGAATTGGAGCTGCAACTGCCATTCATAGCCACAGCCACGTATGATCTGAGCCTTTTCTGTGACCTACACCACAGCTCAAAGCAACGCTGGATTCGTAACCCACTGAGTGAGGCCAGGGATCAAACCCGTACCTTCATGGATACTAGTCGGGTTCATTGCCACTGAGCCACAATGGAGACTCTTGATAAAGTGCTAAGATAGTGTTCACCAAATTTATACCTACTTACTATATTTCCTTTGGTAATTAACACTACCTTGTAGAGAGATATTCTGGGGTTTAAAGTATCCTGTTCCTCATTAACTTTCAACCAGCTGTTGCACAATTCCTTAATTATTCTTGCCAGAATCAATAATCTCTGTGGCGGTTGCAAATGATGATTTTTTTTGGCCCCACCCTCAGAATGTGGAAGTTCTCCAGCCAAGGATCAAACCTGCACCACAGCAGTGACCTGAGTCACAGCAGTGACACCACCAGATCCTTAACCTGCTAGGTCACCAGGAAACTCCAAAAATAATGATTTTTAAACTACATCATTTCTTCTATATTTATGGTTTGGCATTTTACTAGGCAGCCCTTACTTTATTCCCTCCCTATTTTCTTTTTTAAATTCATATCATTATATGAATAATTATTTATTTTTATGGTCAAATTGCTCATATTTACCCAGCGTGAGCCTCTTCATCCTGGACCTTTTAACATGTGCCACTGCTTCTTCCTACTTGCTGGCACAGCAAACTTTTTCCAGAAATATTTTGTACTTTCCTTGCTCCAGCCTGAAACAGGTATGTGGATACACAGACTTATATACACCACATACACATTTGTGTATCTACTATGCATGTCTATATCTACTTCAGTAAATATCTAGCACATTCCATCTCTCTCTCTCTCACACACACACACAGTATTTACTATTACAAAATTCCTCTGCATATAAGTGGACTTGCCCAGTTCAAACCCATCTTTTTGTCTTTTTAGGGCCACACCTGTGGCATATGGAGGTTCCCTGGCTAGGGGTTGAATCAGAGCTACAGCCTTGGGCCTACACTACAGCCACACCAACATCAGATGTGAGCCGCATCTGTGACCTACACCATGGCTCATGGCAATGCCAGATCCTTAACCCACTTAGCAAGGCCAGGGATCAAACCTGCATTCTCATGAATACTAGTTGGGCTTGTTACTGCTGAGCCACAAAGGGAACTTCCCAAAGCCATCCTGTTCAAAGGTCAGTTGTAACTTGCTGAGTAAAGCTCTTTAACCAACTACACTGAAAACATCACCATTGTGTCTCAGTATGGAATGTCATCCAAACCTGCTTTGTCCTTCCTGGTTCCACATTCAGAGGGTTCTCTGCTATTATGCTATGTTCTCTCATGCACATCTTTTCAACAGGGAATCTTTTTTTAAAAAAATACCCCCACAATGTATGCATATCCTTTTTTTCCCCTAGCTCTATGTTATGGATTTATAGTTAAAGCACAGCATAAATTATAAAGCTTTGATTGGTGAAATTCATCAATTTATCTGTATATGCAATACAATTTGAGAATATTTTTTTTTGAAATTGGCTTCTAGAATCCATACTGCAATTTTCTTACATGCCATGTGACAATATAGAACAATCGTATTATGAGGTCTTAACTACAAGGAATAATTATTTAGTACTTTTCCAAATTCTACTGTAATAATTTACTGCCTTAGTATTCTCACTGGTCAATGAAAAAACTGAAACATGAGATGAAATTCAAATGGATGGAGTTCCCTGGTGGCTTCGTGGGTTAAGGATCCAGTATTGTCAGTGCTATGGCACAGGTTTGATCCCTGGCCCAGGAACTTCCATATGATGAGTGCAGCAAAAAAAAAAAAAAAAAAAAAAAAAAAAAAAAAAAATTAAAAAAAGGAAAAAAAAAAAAAAAGAAAAATACCACAAAATATTCCTCCTTGCCAAGGAAAACCACTATCAAAGAGCATCCCTTTACACATGACCTTATGTGTGTACACATACAAATGTACACATACACACAAACTCACAAAAACTTATGGCTGATTACACTATGAAAACTATAATCTGTGACCTCTCAAAGCTCATGTTATGTATTTCTCCTGCCATTACAGATATCTTCCATAATTTTAATGGCTTCAGATTAATATAGGAGTATATCAAAATTCAAATTCCTATAGATGTATACCTATTTCCATGAAAAAAGATTCAGTGATATCACTAATGTGGTGCTCATCTTTTTGGTATTTTAATCTATAACCGTAATATCCAATTTTATGATTTCCAGGTAAAAGATGTACAGTACAACATATATTCTGAAAGGTACTCCTTTCCTGAAACCAAGCTACCAAGAGCGAAAAGCATATAAATGTCAGTCTTGCCTCAATAATACATTTGATAATTTTATCAAATTCCCACAAGTTTTCTAGGTATTTGCTTTGTGGCTGTGGGGGAAGAATATAACATAGCCCCTACCTGAGAAGGTTTCACAGAAGAAATGCTACAGTAATTAGAAGGCAAACATTTCAAAGTATGGATGAAAATGCAGTGAATTAGAAGTCAATTACAAATTCAAGGTCGACTAAGAACATTTTTTGTTATTGACAAGCAATTTTCCTGACACCTTCAAAGTGTTACAGTAAACCCTGCCTTAACATTGAAAGACAAAAAAAAAATCAATTGTATAATATGCAGTCACCTATTGTTGCAACAGTAGTAACATTTTTTCAATTTGTACTGTCAGAAAAAAAAAATCACAAAATAGTTCAATTTAAACTGGACACAATCCTTGGAAAACTAGAGAAGGCCTTGAATAACCCAACTTGAGAACAGAGGCTCTGGAAGGCAAGGAGCCAATTACAATAGGCTAACACCCCACACTTATATTAATACTGCAGATTGTAATATTGAATGTTTTCTGCATTTCAATAAATGTTCATTTCCTGAATCAATTTCACTTTGCAGTTTTCCTCCTCTGGATACAATTTTCACATACTGTACACTTCCCCCTTTTGGTTTATTTAACATACAAGTACTGGGCATACCCATTTGCGCTATTCAAGGTTAAGGTTGTGTAGATCCAGCTGCCAAGTCCCTGCCTCATGGAGCTCACATTCTAGTGAATATTGATTCTGACAGCCCATCCTCACACTTCCGTTAAAGGCCAAACTCTTTTCCTTTCTAGGTACCATCTCCTAAGTGACATCTGATAAATGTCAAGTTCTGAATGCAGCCGCCCTTACTGCACCACTCAGAAGGGTTCTCTGTTGTGCGGTCTGATGAAAATAACTGCTTCAACACCCACTAACCCAAAATATTTTCTCTATCAGACCTGACAGTTACAAGAACTCAGGCTGCACATGACTGTTCTTAAAACATCATCTTGCAGAACTTCTTTCCTCTGACAGTTCCTTGATGTTCTTACCACTCTCATCGTTTTCATAAAATGCATCCCCAGTATGGACTTTGTGATGATTTACAAGGTTGGAGCGCCAGCTGAAGCTCTTTTCACACATCTCACACTTGTAAGGTTTCTCTCCTGTGTGAACTCGTCTGTGATACTGAAGCTGGGAAGACCGACTGAAGACTTTCCCACACACATCACATCTGTATGGCTTCTCTCCAGTGTGGACGCTCTGGTGAAGCTGAAGACTTGAGGCCTGACTGAAGTGCTTCCCACACTCCCCACATTTATACGGTTTTTCTCCTGTATGAACCCTCTGATGCATGTCGAGGTTCAAGCTCCACTTGAAGCCCTTCCCACACTCCTCACATTTATATGGCTTTTCTCCAGTGTGGACTTTTTGATGGGCTTGCAGGTGTGAACTCCGACTGAAGTTCTTCCCACATGCTTCACATTTGAATGGTTTTTCTCCACTGTGGACTCTCTGATGGGTCAGAAGGTGAGATGCCTGACTGAAGACCTTCCCACACTCTTCACAACTATAGGGTTTCTCTCCTGTGTGGATTCTGCAGTGAATTTTAAGATCTGCTCTACGACTGAACCCCTTTCCACAGTCTTCGCATTTGTATGGTTTCTCGCCAGTGTGGATCAGCTGATGGATCTGAAGTCGTGAACTCTGATTGAAGCCCTGCCCACACTCCTCACACTTGTAAGGTTTCTCTATGCTGTGGGCTTTCTGATGGATTTTAAGATATGAACTCTGACGGAAGCCCTTCCCACATACCTCACATTTGTAGGGTTTCTCTCCTGTATGAACCACCAGATGAACTTGATAATGGATTTTCATCCTGAAGCTCTTCCCACACTCACTGCATCTAAAAGGTTTCTCTCCTGTATGGACTCCCTGATGGGCTTGAAAACTTGAACTATAAATGAAGCCTTTACTACACACTTTACATACATATGGTTTCTCTCCTGTATGGATTCTCCTATGGGCCTGAAATTGCGATGGCTGAATGAAGCACTTACCACACTCCTCACATTTATAAGGTTTCTCTCCTGTGTGGACCCTCTGATGGATATGAAGATTTGAGCTACAAGTGAAACACCTCCCACAGTCCTCACATTTATATGGTTTCTCCCCTGTATGGACCATACAATGACTATTAAGTGCTGATCTACGGCGAAAGTTCTTACCACATATATCACACTTGAATGGTTTCTCCCCAGTGTGGATTCTCTGATGTTCCTGAAGATGTGAAGCATGAATGAAGGCCCTCCCACACTCCTCACAATTATAAGGCTTCTCTCCTGAGTGTAATTTACAATGAACAGTAAGTGTTGATCTACGGCTGAAGCCTTTCCCACACTGCTCACATTTGAATGGCTTCTCTACAGTGTGGACTTTCTGATGAGTTTGCAGCTGTGAATTCTGACTGAATTCCTTGCCACACTCATCACACTTATAACGTTTCTCTCCAGAGTGAACTCTCTGATGAATTCGAAGGGCTGAGCTGTAACAGAAGCTTTTCCCACATTCACTACATGTATGAGACTTTTCTCCAGAATGTATTTGCTGGTGAAAATCAAATTTGGAGACATCACTGAAAGATTCTGTACATTCATTACACTGATAAGGTTTCCAGCCTGTGTGAATTATAGACAGTCCTGCCCCAACCTGGCTAGGTGCGTCACCATGTTTGCAGAACTCAGAACTTTTCATCATGGAGTCTTGACACCTGGTTAAGTCCCTTGCAATGTGTTGCCAGATCTGCCAGCAGGAAAGATCTTCATGTGGTCCTGCTTCTGGAACAGTCTCTGTCTCATGTTGGATCTTGCCTCCTATAAGGACAAAGAAGGGATAAGGATAACTGAAGGCTCCTTTCAGTGTTTTCAAGACTTTACATTTAGGCGAGAGTGCAAGATGTGAATAAATCCAGGGAACATTCAGTCTGTCTTGTTTCTTTCATTGTGTGTCATGTACTCTGATTTGCATGCCAGTGGGAACCAAGAAGTGGTCCAGCTGGCTCAAATCTGCTAAGTATACCGAACCCATTAGTGCACAACAAGTTTCCTATGTTAGGTGTTAGTTAGATGTCAAAAACTTAATTACATAGACATATACACATACACACTACTGTATGTATAAAATAGATAATCAACAAGGACCTATTGTGTAGCACTGGGAACTCTTTCAATACTTTGAAATGAACTATAAGGGAAAAGAAACTGAAAAAGAATATACACACATACATATAACTGAATCACTTTGCTGTATTCTTGCAACTAACACAATACTGTAAATCAACTATACTTCAATAAAAAAAAATGAATATTGAGGTTCCCATGAGGTGCAGCAGTTTAAGGATCTGGCACTGCTGCAGCTGTGACATAGGTGTAACCCTGGCCTGGGAACTTCCACATGCCAAGAGCATGGCCAAAAAAAAAAAAAAAAAAAGAACAATGTAGGCAGAAAAGTTACACAAATAATAAAATATGATCAACTAGAACTTTAAGGAAAAGCAGTAACTTTTCTTTAAAGCAAAACTTGAAAGCAACCAAGATGTCCTTTAGTAGGTGAGTGATTAAATAAATTGTGGTTCCTTCACACAGTGGAATATTATTCAGTGCTAAAAAGAAATGAGCGATCAAGCCAAGAAAAGATATGGGGGAAATGTAAATGCATATTATTAAGTGAAAGAACTCAATCTGAAAAGGCTACATACTGTATGAGTCCAAATATATGATGTGTGGAAAAGGCAAAAATATGGGGCCAGTCAAAAGGTCAGTGTTTGCCAAGGGCTGGAGGAGGGAGAGATAAATAAGCAAAGGGGATTTTAAGGTAGTGCAAATACTCTGTATGATACTGTAATGATGGATACATGGTGTTACACATTTGTGCAAATCTATAAAATGTACACCACCAAGAGTGAACCCTAATGTAAAGTACAGACTCTGGATGATAGTGATGTGTGAATGCAGGCTCATCAGTTGTATTTGGTGGGGCATGTCAGTAATGTAAGAGGCTGTGGGTGTGGGGAGGGCAGGGGATGGATATATGGGGTATCTCTGTACCTTCCTCTCAATTTTGCTGTGAACCCCAAACTGTTCTTAAAAAAACAGGCTTCTAAAATTTTATTTCTTTTTTTCTTTTTAGCCATGCCCACAGAATGTGGAAGTTTCCAGACCAGGGACTGAACCATACCAGAGCAATGGCCGAAGCCACTGCAGTAACAATGCTGAATCCTTAACCCATGGCACAGGAGAACAACCATTTTTTTCTTTTTAAAAATTTCTATTGAAGATTAGTTGATTTGCAATGTTGTGTTAATTTCTGTTGTACAGCAAAGTGATTCAGTTATACGTACACACATATTCATTCCTTTTCAGATTCTTTTCCCATATAGATTATCACAGAGTATTTTTGTGTGTGTGTGCTTTATAGGGTTTTGCCTGCAGCATATGGAGGTTCCCAGGCTAGGGGTCTAATCAGAGCTACAGCTGCCAGCCTACGCCATACCCACAGCAATGCAGGATCTGAACCTCATCTCTGGCCTACACCACAGCTTACAGCAATGCCAGATCCTTTATCCAATGAGCGAGGCCAGGGATCGAACCTGCAACCTCGTGGTTCCTGGTCAGATTCTTTTCTGCTGTGCCATGACGGGAACTCCATCACAGAGTACTGAATAGAGTTCCCTGTGCTATACAGAAGGTCCCTGTTGACCATCAAAACAGTCTTTTTTTTTTTTTTTTTTTTGTCTTTTTGTCTTTTGTTGTTGTTATTTCTTGGGCCGCTCCCGCGGCATATGGAGGTTCCCAGGCTAGGGGTTGAATCGGAGCTGTAGCCCCTGGCCTACGCCAGAGCCACAGCAACGCAGGATCCGAGCCGCGTCTGCAACCTACACCACAGCTCACGGCAACGCCGGATCGTCAACCCACTGAGCAAGGGCAGGGACCGAACCCGCAACCTCATGGTTCCTAGTCGGATTCGTTAACCACTGCGCCACGACGGGAACTCCCAAAACAGTCTTTAAAAAAAAAAAAAAAAAAAAAGCAAGTACTTGTGATGAAATTTTTACAAAAGAGAAATTCACTCTCCTCCCTTTAAAGCTGCCTCCTCTTTTGATCCAGGAGACATATGATAAACAGCCTCCCTATAACTCTGCCTTATGTCATCTTATTGGAAAGTTACTTTAATGAGGTGACTAGAATGGCTAGAATGACTGGCTGGTCTGGGAGCAAATATCTAGTCACACACTGAAAAAAACACAGTGAAAGCAGAGAATGGAACTTTAGCTCCCACTGGCACGTGTTCTTCAGTAGGAAAAAAGGGAAATAAAGTTGAACAGGTAACACACACTGTTCTAAAACCTGATACTAATTCAGACTTCTAAGGAAAAAAGTGAAAACATAGAAGGTAACCTTTTATGCAAAACCAGACCCTGGGAGAAGGAAGATGAAGACACAGTATAAACTCTGAAAGCCAACCCTAGAATGGGAGTTAGATTCTGCCAGGAAGACTTGGCAGACAGACCCACAGATGGCTCCACATGTCTTTTAGGCCTCAGCTCAATAGCAGCCCACCAACTAGGCCTCTTTACCACCCAGTGTAAAATAATCAACCCTGTCCTCACTCGATCTACCCCTGGCCATTCCATAATCCTTGAACCTGTTCTACACAGCACTTTTCCCCACATAACACACTAAGTCATTTGTGCTTTGTTTTGGCTCCACTCATGGCATGTGGAGGTTCCTGGGCCTGGGACTGAACCCAAGCCGCAGTGACCAGAGTTGCTGTAGTGACAATGCTGGATCCTTAACCCACTGAGCCACATGAGAACTCCCATTTGTTGTTTAATATGTGTCTTTCCCACCATAATGCAGCATCAAAGCAGGAAGTATTTCACACTTGATACATGGAACGTATTTTACACTTTCCTCCTCATAACCACTGTCCAGAATCAAGTCTGGAGTACAGTGAATCCTCTACAAATGCATGTTCAATGAATAAATGAGTCCCAGTTTGACTTTTTTAATGAGAGTTTAAGTCAAGTCCTAGGAGGAAAACATTTCTTTCAAGTAAGTTATTTGAAATAACAAAGGGACAGAGAAGTAAGTTTTGCTGAGAAGCTGAAAAGCTGTCCCAAAGACAGGGATACAACAAACATGCTGTTAATAAGAATATCAAAGATGGAGTCTTCATTGTGGCTCAGCAGGTTAAGAACCCGACTGGTATCCATGAGGATGTGGATTCGCTCCCTGGCCTTGCTCAGTGGGTTCAAGTTGGGTTGCTGCATGCTGCAACAGAGGTCACAGATACAGCTTGGATCCAGTATTGCTGTGGCTGTGGCAAAGGCTGGAAACTGTAGCTCTGATTCGACCCCTTGCTGGGGAACTCCCATATGCCACAGGTGCAGCCCTAAAAGGAAGAAAAAAGTCAAAGGTGGCCAGAATCCTTTAGGGTGAAAAGAAAGCAAGAGAGACCATTGCTGGTTCCTGCTGAAGCTTTTGGACTGTCTCTTCGAAAATGCAATGTAGGAAAACTCTGGCAGGAAATAAAATAGCTTATCACACCAGTTCTTCAAATCGAAAACTCCAGCTCTCTAGTGAGCTATGAAATAAACCTAAAAGCCTATAATAAGCATTCAGAAAAAAGAACCAGGATAGAAACTATCAGAGCTTCATCACCAACAGAAAAGAGGTCATCCCATGAAATGTCTACGAAAGTGATACACAGAAATCACCAACACGTGAAATGTGGATTCTGGTTACAAACAAAGGACGTTTCTTTCTTTTTTCTTCTTTTTTTTTTTTCAGTCACAGCCTCAATATGTGGAAGTTCTCAGGCCAGGGATCAAACCCATGCCTGAGCCATTATAGTGAAAACATCAGATCCTTAACCTGCTACGTTACAAGAGAACTCCAAGGGACATGGTCCTTGCCATGGCTCATATTAAAAGAGAAAAACCTTGAGGAGTTCCCTTGTGGCTCAATGAGTTAAGGATCCAGCTTTGTCACTACTGTGGCTCTGGTTACAGGTGTGGCATAGGTTCGATCCCAGGCCTAGGAACTTCTACACACAAAAAAAGAAACAAATAAAAAATTGAAAACTTTGGTTGGAAAAGTTAACCTAGTCCTTAATTAAACACTGTTGAAATGGAAAAATAGGTTCCAAGAGTGGAAGCATGGAAAAATATTACTAGGTATGTCTTTCTTGATGGCTAATGTAATTTATGGTCATATGACCCTTAAAAATAGTTGTATGACAGGAGTCCCTGCTGTGGTGCAGTGGGTTAAGGATCCAGTTTTGTTACAGCTGTGGTGCAGGTCATAGCTGCAGTTTGAATTGGATCACTTGCCCAGGGACTTCCATATGCTGCAGGGGCAGCCAAAAAAGAAAAACAAAGATGTGTGATGGAGTACTCTTGTGACTCATCAGGTTATGGATCTGGTGTTGTCACTGCAGTGGCTCTCAGGTCACTGCTGTGGCATGGGTTCAATTCCTAGCCCGGGAACTTCCATATGCCAAAAGTGTGGCCAATAAATAAATAAATAAATAAATAAATTGCTAAAAATAATAAATAAATAAAAATTCAAGATCCCCAAAGCCTTCAACACCTGAGGACATGAAGCCAAACCAAGGAGCTGACTTTCGGTTAGAGAGGGCGCTCATCCTCACCCACTGAGACCAGGTTCCGGAAGTTCTCCAGCATCACTTCCTGGTACAGCTTCCTCTGGGTGAGGTCCAGCAGCCCCAGCTCCTCCTCTGTGAAGACCACGGCCACATCCTTGAAGGTCACTGCCTCCTACAACACCAAATACATGCCACCTCAATCTTAAAATCAAAGGCCACCTGAAAAGGGACAGCACCAAGAAGGTCAAAAAGATGGGTGGAAAGTGAGTCTGGATTTTGAGAAACTTAATCTGCAGATTTCTCAGATATTATAGCCAGAAAACAGTCAACAGATCGAATGTACTGTGTCTTCTTTCTACATTGCGCTCACAGGACAATAGACTAGTAATGACAAAAACTTGACAGACTTTTCAGGAATGATTTGGGGGGGGGAGGTTTTGTGGAAGAAAACTGTCACTGCTGGGTTGCTTAAAACAAATTCCTACACCATTTAAATATCTATGGGTAGGTGGGAAGTAGTTAAAAACAAAAAGTTACAAAAAAGTAAAAAACAAAATAAAATAAAAGCAAACAGGTGTATCAAATCAATGGCAAATGGGATGTACTCACAAAAAAATGAACATTATATAATATTAAAGAAAAGCAGTCAAATTTAAAATTAGCTGGATATTACAGCAGAAACTGACACAACATTGTAAAACAACTGTACTTCAATTAAGTATTATTTTAAAATAAAAAACTTAAAAAAATTAAATTAAATTAAATCAGGGAGTTCCCATTGTGGTGCCAAGGAAATGAATCCAACTAGTATCCATGAGGATATGGGTTCAATCTCTGGCCTTGCTCAGTGGGTCAGGGATCTGGCGCTGCTGTAAGCTGTGGTGCAGGTCGCAGACACAGCTTGGATCCTGTGTTGCTGTGGCCGTGCTGTGGGTCAGCAGCTGTAGTTCCAATTCGACTCCTAGCCTGGGAACTTCCATATGGTGTGGGTGCAGCCCTAAAGAGCAAAATAAATAAATGAATTAATTAATTAATTAAATTAGCTGGATACCATGAATAAGTTATGAATGTGAGGAAAAGAGTAAGAGAAAATGAAAACAGACAATTTGTCTGCAGAGAAGTAGTAAAGTGGCAGAGCTGTTCATTTTTAGTAATTTTTCTACTTCATAAAATAAATAACACTACAATAAAATAAAAACTAAAAACAAATGCAAAGAAAACTCAAAAGGGACAAAAAAAGAACCAGGAGCAGATGGGCCCTCCCATGCCTGTTCTGCTTGAGTCTCGCAAAGAAGAACATGCAACAATCTTAGCCATGAGATGGAAGTTCAAAATCGGGAAAGGCGGGCCCTACTCACCTTGACCGAGGTCATTTTTCCTCCTCCGTCTGGGGATGGGCACAGTCCTGAGTTACATAGATCCTGGGAGATCAGAACTGTGCCTGGCAGAGTGTATGGGAAGGCGGAAGAAAGACAGGAAAGAGTGGCTAGGAACACCACTCACCCACACAGACGTTCTTGTGAATGTGCACAGAATGCTCACAGCAGCATTATTCATAGTAACCTAAAACTGGAAACAACCGAAATGTTGGCCAAAGTGTGAACAGACAAACTAGCTTCTCCACACAATGGAATATTATGCAGCAATGAAAATGAATGAAATACTGATTATGTTACAACATGGGTGAACCATGCAAACACTGTGGAAAGCAAAAGTAGACAAACAAAAGCCTACATAGCGCATGATTCCATTTATATGAAATGTCCAGAATAGGCAAATCTATGGAGACAGAAAGTAGGTTAGTGGTAGCCTGGGTCTCTGAGGAATCCGGGTAGGAAAATGAAAATGTTCCGAGCTGAATTATGGGGATAGTACTAAAAATTACTTTAGCAAAGTTACTAAGAATCATTGATTTGTGTGCCTGAAATGAGTGAATTCTATGGTATGTACAATATACCTCAAGCTGGTAAAAGTAAACGTTTGCTAATCTACAGGTCATTTAAATTAGTAAAACTAGGAGTTCCTGCCATGGCTCAATGGGTTAATGATCCAATTTCAGCAGCTCAGATTGCTGCAGAGGGGGAGGTTCAGTCCCTGGCCCGGCACAGGGGGTTAAGGATCCAGTGTTGCCCAAGCTGCAGCTTGAATTCAATCTGTAGCCTGGGAACTTCCATATGCCATGGGTGCGGCCACTGAAAAATAATAATAATATGGGAGTTCCTGTTGTGGCTCAGTGGTAATGAACTTGACTAGTATCCATGAGGATGCAGGTTTAATTCCTGACCCCACTTAGTGGGTTAAGGATCCAGTGTTGCCATGAGCTGTGGTGTAGGTTGCAGACGCAGCTCGGATCCTAGGTTGTTGTGGCTATGGCGCAGGTTGGCAGCTGTAGCCTGGTAACTTCCATGTGCTGCAAATATGGCCCTAAATAATAGTAATAATAATAGTAATAATAGTAATAATAATAATAATAATAGTAATAATAGTAAATAATAGTAATAATAATAATAATAATAAAATAAATCATCCAAACTAATTTATGGGTTCTGAGCCCTTACTAATATTTATATTTAAACAAATAAATAAGCAGAGGAGGAAGGGAAACTTCTCTTTATAGTAGAATGTCCACTAATAAATATAACTCCCCATAAAGAAAGCTTTATTAATTTCAAAAAAAAAAAAAAGAGTAACTTTACAATGGAGAAATCTGACAGATATCCATCCCTTCAGCCTAGTGAACAAAGTTGAGTTCTCCAATACAGGGGCGAAGTGACATCCTCTGGCTCCTACTATGTGGCAGTGACAAGAACAGGACACCTGACCACTTCTGCAGAATCCCTGCCAACAGTACATAATGAACCTAAACATGGAGTATATCAGATGAACCTCAAATGAAGGACTTTCTCCAAAATAACTTGCCTCTAGACTCCCCAGAAATATGGAAAACAACAACAAAAAAAGGCTGTGGAATCATTCTACATTAAAGAACAACATTGAGAAAAATATGATAAACATGTATAAAAAGTTTATAAAAAAATATAGAACTTAAGGCAAGGCATAGAGTTGGCCTTTGAACTGAGGGTAAAACTGGGTATGAAAACTTTTCATGACAAACAGAATAATACAAGACTGTGAATCATAGAGCAGTATGTTATCTAATAGGCTATCTGGCATTATCTTGTGTTGCCTATTAACTATGATTAGTAATAACTTAATAGATATCTAATAGATGAACACTGCTCTTTCGTATAACGTCTAAATTACCATTGTGATGCTAAAATCCTATTATCAGCCTTTCTTAAATCCCTCTTATCAAGACACCTCCTGATTACCCATGGTATGTGGGCTTTCTTCATGCAGAAAGCTAAGATAAGCTGTCACTGAATACAGGTACATTGCTGGTGTTATTTGGCTGATGGAGCCAAAGAGCAGAAAGGCAAAATGTAAACAACCGGTAAATTTGGGTAAGGTCCTTATGCTATTACACAATTTTTGCAACTTTTCTATAGATCTAAAACTATATAAAAATAAAACATTTTTTAAAATCAGGAAATAATCATAGGAATAACAATAATAACAAAAATAGTAAGGATGATCACGATGGAAGTTCATTAGTTCACTCTTTCTTGTCAGTATTTGGAAATTGCCATAATTAAAACAAATAAGAAAGGTATGATAAAAATTTGTAGAAGTTCCTGCTGTGGCACAATGGGTTAAGGATCCAGACTTGCCACAGCTGTGGCACAGGCCACAGCTGCAGCTTGAATTCCATCCCTGGCCCAGGAACTTCCATATGCTGTGGGTGCAACAACAAAAAAATGTTTTTTTATAAACAAATATACAAAAAACCCCACTAAACAGAAATGCATTAGAAACTTAACAGCTACTATCTTAAAATTTTTTTTTAATTTTTTGGTCATTTTAGGGGCACACCCAAGGCATATGGAAGTTCCCAGGCGAGGGGTGGAATCAGATCTTTAGCTGCCGACCTATACCACAGCCACAGCAATGCTGGATCCTTAACCCACGAAGTGAGGCCAGGGATCAAAAGCAAATTCTCATGGATACTAGTCAGGTTCAATACTGCTGAATCACAATGGGAACTCCACAGCTGCTATCTTTGCACCCTGAATGAATGAGTAAATTAAAAAAACTGTTTTCTCTCATGTTTCTGTAATTCCTGAATATTCCACAATGATACAGTTCTACAAGAATAAGAAGTATTCAGGGAGTTCCCGTCGTGGCGCAGCAGAAACGAATCCGACTGGGAATCATGAGGTTGCAGGTTTGATCCCTGGCCTAACTCAGTGGGTTAAGGATCCTGTGTTGCCATGAGCTGTGGTGTAGGTCACAGTCGCGGCTCAGATCTGGCATTGCTGTGGCTCTGGTGTAGGCCGGCAGCTACAGCTCTGACTAGACCCCTAGCCTGGAAACCTCCATATGCCGTGGGTGTGGCCCTAAAAAAGGACAAAAAGACAAAAAAAAAAAAAAAAGTATTTGGGAGTTCCCTTGGTGGCACAGTGGGCTAAGGATCCAGTGTTGCTACTGCAGTGGCTCAGGCCACAGTTGTGGCATATTCAATCCCTGGCCCTGGAATTTCCGAATGCCACAGCCAAAAAAATACAAGATAAAAATACAAAACAAAGACAAAAAAAGAAATATCATTTGTAACAAGCAAAACAAGAGTTCCCTTTGTGGCAGCAGTTAATGAGCCTGACTAGGATCCATGAGGTTGCGGGTTCAATCCCTGGCCTCACTCAGTGGGTTGAGGATCCTGCGTTGCTGTGTAGGGAACCTCCATATGCTATGGACTCAGCCCTAAAATGAAAAAAAAAAAAAAAATTCCACAAAAAACTCCAGAAAACCAAGCAAAACAAAATAGTTGATAAAGTTTGTAAAAACTCACTGAAAAGTCTAAGCCCATTTGATTAGATTTTAAGGTCCCTCACAACCAAGTCCTAGCTAGGGTGCCTGATTCCACCTAGTTCCTAAGGCTTAAGGAGAATTACATCCAAGAGATTCTGAACTCAAGCTCTGGACTCAGGCTGCCTGAATTCCAACCCCAACTTGGCCTCCTACTTGGTGGGTGACTATGTGCAAATAATGTACAGCTCCCTAGGTCTCAATCCCATTTTACAGAATAGGGAAAATGCAATGTTTCTTCACGGAGCCATGATGTGGCATAATATACTTACTTGTGCAAAGCCCTCATCATCGAAGTTAGTTTTTTAAAATTTTATTTTACGGCCGCACCCTCGTTCTGAGCCAGGGATTGCAGCTGCGGCAACTACGGATTCTTAACCCACTGCTTCGCAGCCAGAAATCTGAAGTTAATTACCAACAATACCCATGTCCAATTACACGTTCTATATATCCTCTGATTGATGTGCCCACCATTGGAAAAAAAAAAAAGGATGTCAAGTTTCATTTACTCCGGGCATTGCTCTCAGTAGCCCAGGAGTCACTCCTTCTACCTCAGTGCAGCCCTTTCTGAGAAATCACGCTGGGGAAAGAAAGAACGCTGTGGAATGCGACGATCGAGTCCCCGTCTCTGATTAAAGTTAAAGCCTCCCCTCCCTTCAAGCAATCTGGAAGCAATCCTCACCTTTCCCTCCAAAAAAGTCAGAATAGGTCCGGGATTATCCAGCATCACACAGGCAAAGACAGAAGGGCAAGAATCACTGAAGCTGGATCTCTGACCCTAACCCGGGGACCTAACCGCTCCAGGGTAAATTAACATCAAGAAGAGATGTTAATTCACTACGTGCCAGGTACTAGTTAAGACGTCAATTTGTACCATCTCTTTTAAGTCCCCAAACGATTGTATCAGGAAAGTCCTAATATCCTAATATTTTAAAGAAAAGCAACAAGAGGCACCAGGAGATTAACTCCCAACGCAAGGAAACAGAAGGGTGCGTGAAAAGTGTAGGGAGGCGGACTGGGCGAGCTGAGAGCAGGAGAACTCTCAATCCTGGGGATACGCAATTAGAGTTCGTGCCCTATCTGGGTAAAGAGACGACTCTCAATGCACAGAGGCTCTGAGTAGGGAATACACACCGCTGTCCTTGCGCCTGGGTACCTGTGCTCTCCGCCAAAGATTCTTTTCCCCTAAATCTGTTGTCAAGTCCTTGCGGCTCCCGAGCAAACATCCAGGAAGTTCAGAAGGGCCAGCTAGACTCGGAACTGACGCACCGCCCCCACAGAAAACACCAGCAAACTAACACTCGGGGAACGGAAGTGCCTACGAGTTCGCGGAGCGGCTGGACTACACTTCCCAGAATGCATCAGACCCCCGGAAGTGCAATTGGTGCGCAGAGGATCTGGACTACACTTCCCAGAATGCACCAGGCACCACCCTCCTCCCACCCACGCCCACGGAAGTGCAAGCGACTACGCGGAGCATCTGGACTACACTTCCTAGAATACCAAGGAAAACCATCGGGAGTCTCACCTTCCAGGTAGACGTGTTGGGGGCGCAGGAAGTTTCTTGCCTCCACTTCCCAGGATGCCAGGGCGGAAAGAATCCCACAGTCCCGACTTCCGTGGTGGTAGTAAGAGTCTGCTCCTGAGTCGTCCCGCGAAGGTATTCCACAGACACGACTTTTTGAAGTAGAAATCCTCCCAATTATGGCAGCAGTATTGTTGGCACGGGAGGGGGGGCGGGGGAGGAAGTGAGGAGATAAAACCTTCAAAAAATTAACTGAGGAATGACTAGGGGACGGTAGGTGATTAAAAGGAGAGTAATTTGAGTATAATCTGACAGTATAAGGCTAAAGAATAGGCGAGGTAGAATGATTTGGGTGGAAAAATGAACGAAGAAGGTATTAACCCAACTCCAGACCCTGTGGTATCACTGGTTTGGCAGGAAAAACAACTTGAAAGGGCCAAAGTGGGAGCCTGTTTTTATGGAAAATTGCTTTTCCTTTATTGAGGTTATTACAATACCTACTTTGGAGGTGAAAACATTAAATTTCAGAGAAGTTAAGAAATTGTTGGAATTCCCACTGCGGTGCAGCAGAAACAATCCCTGGGTCTCACTCAGTGGGTCAGGTATCTGGTATTGCCATGAACTGTGGTGTAGGTTTCACACAAGTCTTGGATCCTGCGCTGCTGTGGCTGTGGTGTAGGCAGAAGTTGTAGCTCTGACTGGACCCCTAGCCTGGGAACCTCCATATGCCAAGGGTTCTGCCCTAAAGACCAAAACAAAAAAAGTACATTAATGGCTAAGGCTACTTCTTTACCTTTAATTAACGGCATTAACAATGGCTGAAAATCTTGGCATTGGACTCCCAATGCCAAGGCTGACTCCCAAAGCCTATGATTTGTTTTTTTGTTGTTTTTTTTTTGGCCACCCTGTGGCATATGGAGTTCCCAAACCAGGGATCAGATCCAAGCTGCAATTACAATCAAAACTGCAGCTACAGCAACAATGGATCCTAAACCTTCTGTGCCAGGGCCAGGAATCCCAAAACACTGCCAATCCTGTGCACAGCAGGAACTCCCAAAGCCTATGATTTAATGTTAGAGCAGTGAGGAGTCTACTGGTGAGGGAAGATGTTTTGTATTAAGAGTTTTTCCTTTATATTTTCTGGTTAAAGTATCTTTATTACAATAGTAATTTAAAAACACATGTTGGAGTTCCTGTCGTGGCTCAGTGGTTGACGAATCTGACTAGGAACAATGAGGTTGCGGGTTCGATCCCTGGCCTTGCTCAGTGGGTTAAGGATCCAGCGTTGCCATGAGCTGTGGTATAGATTGCAGATGCATCTCAGATCCTGTGTTGCTGTGTTGCTGTGGCTCTGGCGTAGGATGGCAGCTACAGCTCTGATTGGACCCCTAGCCTGGGAACCTCCATATGCTGTGGGAGCAGCCCTAGAAAAGGAGAAAAGACAAAAAAATAAAAAATAAAAAAATAAAAGCACATGTTACTGAAAGCTAATTAAATATAGCATAAAGTAAAATGGGGGGGGGGCGGAGCACCTAGACTCCTTCCCCTTGAAGGTAAGTTTTTTTTCTCCCTGTAAACATACATATATGTATCATCATATACATTTTTAATGAAATCCCATGTTAAACTCAGTATAGGCTAGACATTTTCTAATATCAGCACTGAAAATCTCTTTCCAAATGTTGGCTATATAATGCTTCACTGAATGAACTGAGAGTTGAAAGCAAAACTGCCCCTGACATTAGGAAGCTGGTGTGACACTCACAACTAGGCTAACATTATTCTCCTTTGGGACATCAATCAGAATATCATCCTCAAAGAAGTTTCTCTGAGACCACGGTAGTGAGACAAAACAAGGACCCTTTATAATTTTGTTTAGACAAAAACAAGGTCACTGTGCCACTTGTATAATGCCAAACATGCCCCTCTTGTCTAAAAGAGAGGTACTTCTTTACCACTTAGAGATTTTCCTCATTTTTTTGTTTTTTTTTTTGTTTTGTTTGTTTGTCTTTTTAGGGCTGCACCCATGGCATGGAGGTTCCCAGGCTAGAAGTTGAATCAGAGCTGTAGCCACCAGCCTACACCAGAGCCACAGCAACGTCAGATCCAAGCCAAGTCTATGACCTACACCACAGCTCACAGTAACGCCAGATCCTTAACCCACAGAGCAGGCCAGGGATCGAACCTGCAACCTCATGGTTCCTAGTCGGATTTGTTTCCGCTGCGCCATGACAGGAATTCCAAGATTTCTTTGTTCTCAGCTACTCTCCCAAAATAAAAAACTTGAGCTACTAGGTCTTCAAATTGCTACTTTCTGACAGCATCCAATCTACAGTGAGCCATGTTTCCTTAGGCCCTCTCCCAAAACACCCGACCAGAGCCCAAATCCTAGAATAGATTGTGACACCCTTTTGTGACATCTCATGGTTCCCCTTGATGGGTGTAGTCTCACTGCAACAAACAATAAGCCCAACTTGTCAAACCTCTGGTGTGTTCCTGGATGAAGTAAATAAGCATTTTAGCACATGCCCGATGAATATTAGATTTGCTATTATATCTGAAGCTTCAGTGAACAAAGTTTTATATTCTTCTGGGACAGATGCCACTGGCAGTGAACCAACTGCCAATCACAAGCCACATGTCCATAAATAGAACTTGCCAAGGAGATGCTGGTGGAGTGGGTTATTATGCACTGATTATCAATCCCATGGGAATAGAGTACAATGCACCAGTTATCTGCCTTACAGCTTGGCCCAGTGAGCAGGGCCATGAAGGAAACATAGTACGGCATGGTGGAAATGCAAGGGTTTGTCAGCTCCATTGCCCCAGTGTTGCCAGCTCCCCAAGTGATGAGCTGAGGTGTTGGCCACCCTCTGGCCACATGAGGACAAACAGGATGTAGATGAGCTAGCTCCCGCTTAATAGGGATGAGTTGGTGTAATGTGTGAGGGAAGAAGTATGAGTCCTAAGAAACCTTTCCAAGGAAATGAGTGTAAACGTTCTTCAGCGATTTTTCCAACTTGGATCTTCATCAACAGTTAAACTCAGGAGAGAATTCTCATACATGTCAGGAGTGTGGGAAACACTTCTTTGACAGTTTAGCACTCTGCATTCATCAGATGTCACATGGGAGAAAATGATGTTAAGTATGAATTTCGTCAGCGTTCATGTCTGCAAACTCATCAGAGATTCCCTGCACTGTAGAGAAGCCATTCACACGTGAGCAATGTGGAAAAGGCTTCAGTCGTAGATCAACACTTAGTGACCACTGCAAATTATACTCGAGAGAGAAACCTCTTAATTGTGACAAGATATGCCTGCTCCAACCTAGTTAGGAAAATCACCTTGTCGGGGTGGAACTGATAACTTTTTTTCATGGAGTCTTAACCTGGCTGTCACTTGCAATTTGTTGCCAGATTTGCCAGCAATAAGTTCTTCATGTAGTTCTTTTTCTGGAACAGTTTCCATCTCGTGTTAGATCTTGCCTCCTACGAGACAAAGAATGCATAAATGTGGGCAAGTAAAGACTCCGTTGGAGTTCCCGTAGTGGCGCAGTGGTTGACGAATCCGACTGGGAACCATGACGTTGCAGGTTCAAACCCTGGCCTTGCTCAGTGGGTTAAGGATCCAGCATTGCTGTGAGCTGTGATGTAGGTCGCAGATGCGGCTGTGGCTGTGGTGTAGGCCAGCGGCTGCAGCTCCGATTGGACCCCTAGCCTGGGAACCTCCATATGCCACGGGAAGCAGCCCTAGAAAAGGGGAAAAAAAAAAAGACTTTATCCAGTGTCTTCAGATTTCCAGGTTGGAAAACATGAGATTTTAATAAACCCAGAGAATGTCCACTATGTCCCTTGGGTGCGTACCATGGGATCTGATTTATATGCCTACAGAGACCAAGAAGTCCAGGAGGCTCCTATCCACTGAGCATCAGTGAAACTAATTTATGTTTTCCTTAGATATGTGTCTTAACTATCTAGGGGCTGCTTTTCCAAAGCATAGAATGCTTCCTGTTTTCTCCATCCTGAATTCCCCCTTAGATGCAGTCAGTGGGCAACTTCAGGGGCTAATGACTTGGTCCCTGCAGAAGAGGAAGAGTAGGCAACATTTTCTTTTTTCTTTTTTTCTGGGGCGGGGGGGGGGGCACACCCACAGCATGTGAAAGTTCCTGGGCCAGGGATCAAACCCATACCACAGCAGTGACCCAAGCCGCTCTAGTGACAACACCAGGTCTGTGGCCTGTTTGGAGCTCCCCTGTGACCTGCTGTGCCACAGGAGAAATCCAACATTTTTTCCTTTTACATTAGAAAATATACACAAATATGTAGAGATATCATGTCTAGTGTAATCTCAAATTCTTCAAAAAGAAGTTATTATAGAAACATGAAGGAAAAAATGGCAAGAAAAAAATGATAGCTGGCAGAAGTTAGGCCGTGGTGTTTTCAACTCACCATAAATAGTTTGGAAAATATCAACAATTTTCACACATAACCATTTAGTGACAGTGCTGCAAAAAGACATGCTTTTGAGAGGTGTGGGGAAGAAAAGAAGGCTCTGAAATACCAGGCTTATGTCTATATCCCTGAGAAATCAAAGATATCTGCACTCTCCTCCAACCTTCTCCTTTCTAGACAGAAATGGTTTGGGATAAGTCTTTAGAAGGGATCTGGGACTACCTAGCTTCCTATGGGGATCAGAGAGAAGCATCAGTGGGCACTGCAGCTAGAGCTTTTACCTCATTAGGATTCATGGCTTTCAGGGAACTAAAAGCACATCCCCACTGAAACAGTACGAGTAACAAGAGACCACCATGTACCATGTGGCAAAACTGTTTTAAGATGGTCAGTGCAAAGAACCAATAATCAATTTATAATAAGGAATAGGAAAGACTTCTATTAGAGCCAGATTGAGGACTATAGCCTGGGAGGCAGCCTCTCAGTAGCTCTGAGGAACTGTTTTGTTGAGGCATGATTTTCAGAACAGTCTTATATCAGCACAAAGAATATATATCGATCATGACAGAGGAACATTCCTTCAAGATTTCAAAAGGGACAGATTTAGTACAAATACATCAACACAGCATGAGCACAGCATCTGAGAAGGGAAGCTTATCTTCAAGGGAGTGTTAAAAAAGATTACACAGGAAGGGAGTTATTTATCCTTATCTTTAAAAGGGATATTTTCTACCTTAATGGTTAAAGCAGATGTGCTGTGTGTATTTGACAGGCCATGAGGTAGGCTGCTTTACCTCACACAAAGTTCAGGCCCAGCCATGTGTAAGCCAAAACGACTGTCCCCACATCTCAATATGTGAAAAGTTTTCTCCATCAGTACTTTTACTTAAACTACCTAATTTAACTCTCAAACCACTGTATTAGGAAAATAGTGTTAAAAAAGAAAGAACAAGCCCCAAATGGAGTCATTAGCCCTCTCTTCTCCTCAACGACAGCAAATCAAGACTTAACTGCAGTTTCCTCTTTCCTCAGAAATGTAGCCTTAAGGTTGTTATTTTATGGTCGACATTAATGAGGTCATCTGTTACAAAGTCCTTCTCTATTCCCCAAAGAAGAGGCAACCTGCATGATAAAGCCCTAACCTTCTCCCTAAAAAGAAGACGGCCTGACCTAAAAATAATCTTTTCTTTTCTTAATTTCTTTGCCTAAACGAAGTCTTCCTTTTTGTATAACCCTTCTACCTAGTAGACTGGTTGCTGCTCAACACATCAACTTTTGTAAAAAGCCAATTAAATCTTCAAATTCACTCAGCTGAGTATTTTTTTTTTTTAAGAGTAGTAATGTCATTGCAATTTTACAGGAAAGCATCAGAGACAGAAAAAATTAAGCCATTCACCCAGTGTTCTACTGAGGGAGACAAAGAAGGTGCGCCCTCAAGGCGAGAGCCCTGGAGACCGTCCAAGGCCAGGTACAATCCTCCCACCCCTCAGCCTCTGCCCAAAGGAACCACTGCCCACGACCCAGCCTTCAAGCCATCGCTCTCTGACGCAGCGCTTCCACACAAAATTAATGGCTGGGTTAGATCGCTAACCGGGGAAGTTGGGAAGAGTCGCAAAACGCGAAAGCAACTCACCACAGCCAAAGAAAAGGCGAGAACCAAACCACCCGGAAGGGAAGTGACTGAAACCCCGCCCCCAGGCTACGATAGGGATATCCTTCCCAGAATTCCCTTGTCGCTGCTGCGCCTGTACGGAAGTGTAAGAGTCGCCACAGAACTGTGGACTACATTTCCCAGAAAACCAGAGGAGAACACAGCCCGAGTTCCCATCCTTCTCCACCGGAAGTACTGGAGACGCTTCGGAGACGTTGGACTGCAGTTCCCACAATACCCTTAGGGACGAAGTTTCTATTGTGGAGCTCCTGAGCAGTAAGATGGTTTCCTACTGGGGGCTAGTGGGAAGTCTGATATATTAGGAGAGTTTCCTTTGTGGCTCAGTGGTTAATGAATCTGACTAGGAACCATGAGGATGTGGGTTTGATTCCTGGTATCTCTCCGTAGGTTAAGGATCGGGCATTGCCTGTGAGTTGTGGTGTAAGTGGTAGACACAGCTCGGAGCTTCGGCTGCGACCCTAAAAGTATATATTGTATGTTGTTTAAGCCACTACTTGTTTTGTGCCTATTGGAACACAAACCCAGTTAATATATTATTGGAAAATTTATTTCAGACTCCAGTGGTGAACTTAAGATTCTCTGAAGAATGCACAAGAGATGAAGGCTCAGGGAGCTGCACTATTGGAAATCTACGTAGCAGAACTGTTGGTCAAAACATTTTAGTTTAAAACCGTATTACAACACAGTTTTCTCATGGTGTAATGGGTTAAGGATCTGTCGTTAGTCACTGCAGGGGCTTGGGTCGCTGCTGTGGTGTGGTTTCAATCCCTGGCCCTGGGAACTTGGCGGGGGGGGGCACAACCAAAAAAAAAAAAAACTAAAAATTACTTACAAGGGTGAATATTAAGTTATGTGAATTATATATGATTAAAAAAAAAAAGAGATTGGGCTGTTTGAGGCTATTTCCTATTCACACATTATTACGGACCAAATTGAGTCCTCCAAGATTCATATGTGGCCACTAAGACATATAGTTAAATGTGCCTCAGATCATACCTTGGTCTTTAACCACTCTTGCAGTAAGTTCTCATATGTTGAAATCCTGACCCCCAATGTAACTGTACAAATAGGTCAGGATCTTTAAGGGAGGTAGGATCTTTAAAGAGGTACGGTCTTTAAGGGAGTAATTAAGGTTAAATGAGATCATTGGATTGGGGCCTTAGTCTAATAGAACTGCTAACCTTATAAGAAGAGGAAGAGTCACCAGAAAAGGCCATGAGACAACCCACTGAGAAGGCACCCCGTTCTAGGGCAGATGATAGAATGAAATCCATTGAGAATTGAGGACCCATGCCCCCCCCCCCCAAAAAAGCTGTTGTATATGCTACAAGAAAACTCTTTACCAAACCTGCTATCCTTCCCCAAAAGGATAGTTTTAAGGGTTGGCTAGCACATCTCTTTTTGCAGAAAATATGTCTTGGTACCTGGTCCCACACCTACAATTGTGTAGGACTTCCAACAAGTGTAAGCAGATCTTAAATTCCCAGTGCAAACATCCTCAAATAGGATGTCAGCTCTAGCTCAAGCCCATTATGGCAAGGGGGAGCCACTACAGGATCTCAGATATTACCTATGACTCACACCATAATAAACAAGCATCCCCAGCATGCTGAGATCTACACATCAAAGGCACAAGTATGTCATTGTGGCACATTCTGGCTCTACTTGTGCTGAACATTGAAGCCCAGCTGAATGCCAAACTCCTTGGGCTTCCTTTCACTCACCCTACTCCAATTCAATGCCAAACTCTTCTGTCATCTACACATGTTTGGGTATTCAATCACTTCACAACTTCCCCATAAGTATTTACTCAATAACAACCACAGGCAAAAATGACAGAAGACAAAACTGTACCTGTAAAGCTACTTATAGTCTACATGTGATGCATATGTGGCCACATATGACATATAGTCAAATGTGCCTCAGATCATATCTTGGTTTTCAGTTACTCTTGCAGTAAGTTCTCAAATGTAGAACTTTGCCTTGAGGTTTTGGCATTAGCCCAGACCCCACCTTAGGAGTCTCCATCATCTACCACAACTCAAGTCTCTATCCACAAGTCAATCTCAGATGACAGCACAGCAACAGGGATGAATATCTTAGCTCAGGAGCCCAAAGTACCCCAAATGATGACTTCAGCACAATTGACTTCAGTTCCAACCCTGTTATTGACACTACAAGATGTTCTATTACCATAATTTCATGCCAGGGCCCATTAAATAATGATCTGACTTTCCCTCTGTTCCAAGCTCAAAATACAGCTCTTCATTTTTTGTTTGGTTGATTTTTTTCTTTTTATGGCCACACCTGAGCATATAGAAGTTCTTGGGCCAGGGGCCGAAATGGAGCTGCAGCTGCAGCCTACACCACAGCCATGGCACCATTGGATCTGAGCTGCATCTGTGACCTATGCCGCAGCTTGCAACAACATTGGATCCTTAACTCATTGAGTGAGGCCAGGGATGGGACCCATGTCCTCACAGAGACAGTGTCCGATGCAGCTGACACTCAGTAATCTGCTGAACCGCAGTGGGAACTCTGACATACAGCTCTTCTGATCAATTTGCATCTCCTCCTGCAGCCCCTTTAACTCTCCCAACTGCCCTTTCTTCTCACTTTCTGCCTTATCCCCAAAGTTTCCATCTATACAGTCTTGCTTACACTTTGTTCCTGACCTAGGCAATGCCGACATTATTGTTGATTACTTAACTGAAGCTTCCACATTCTCTCCTTATGGAAGTCTCTGCAATCTCCATATTCTCCTCTCCTATACAATGTAAGCTCACTCTACAAGAAGCTTTATTTTTTTGGTCTCACCCTTGGTATGTGGAAGTTTCCTGGCCAGGAATCAAACCTGTGCCACAGCAGTGACCCAGGCCACAGTAGTGACAATGCTGGATCCTTGACCTGTAGGTCACCAGGGAACTCCTAAAAGAAGCTTATCAGCAGGCCCTTCTTATCTAAACATACCCAGGCCCTGATGAAGTACACAGGGATCTACCATTGCCTGTTTACCTACTCCAGTGCATCAAGGAATGCCCAGCTGATTAGATTTGTGCTTGACCCATTCTATTCCTTCTTAATGTGTTGCTCCTCTGGCACAAGCTAGTACCCTGCGTATTAGCCAACTTAACATGCACTGTTGCCCCACTTCTAAGCACACAAAGATCTAACACTCCACCTCCTACCATGATTAACAGTTGAGTCCTGGGCATGTTGACTGCTTTCCGCTATGACACCCGAAACCATATCAACTCCAGTTGTCTGTCCAACAATCCATCCTTTACACTCCACTATTGCATCACCATACCACGTCTACTTTCCTCCACTTGCTGGACAGTATCTATAAAACAGTTACAAAACATGTTACTCAAAAGATAAAACTCCAACAATGCTGGGCTTGTTACTGGGAACCCCAGCCTGAGTAATCACCTACACAATGAATTGTGTAGCTTGGAGTTCCTTGCTAACCGTAACAACTACTCACCATCTTCTTTGGTCACTCTCCAGCTCCTTTACTTTTCCTAGCACTCCTTCACCTTCACCACATTTCATTTGTGAATATTCCCTTCACAAACCCCATGTCCTTCTTGGCCTCTATCAACAACTGATATTACGTACAGCTATTGAAACTATAGTCTCCACATGTATGGACTGATACACGCCCTTTCCATAAGAGTACACATAGCCAAACAATGTCACAAATCCTGGCAGACCACATATACTAAAGATCCCAAGATTTGGAAGCCCTTGATAAGAGATAAATCTCCATAGCTGCTATGGTAGCTGGTAATATATTGCACTAGACAATTTACTGGCATCTTAAGTTAGACTCTTGAAGGGAACTTCTAGCTGCCAGTAGGTCAATAATACAGAAAGTCTCAGAACAGTTCAACAGATAAACTAACAAATCCAAAACAGTCAATGGTTTTTTGTTTTGTTTTTGTCTTTTTGCCTTTTCTAGGGCCACTCCTATGGCATATGGAGGTTCCCAGGCTAGGGGTCTAATCAGAGCTGTAGCCACTGGCCTACACCACAGCTACAGCAACGCCAGGTCTGAGCCATGTCTGTGACCTACACCACAGCTCACAGCAACACCGGATCTTTAACCCACCGATCAAGGCCAGGAATCAAACCCGCAACCTCATGGTTCCCAGTCGGAGTCATTAACCACTGAGCCACGAAGGAAACTCCCAACAGTCAGTGGTTTTAATTATTAAAATTCTCCAAGAGATTTCTTGAATCCCCACTTATTTTTCTTGGCTCTTTTTCCTGGATGGATTAACATTATCTACACCTACCTTATCTTTCAGGAAGCTATCATAGTAACTGCTGTCCTAATTATTTTGGGTCAATTTTGCAAACGTGGCCTCTCTCAAATAGAAGTTTATTTACAGGAATACCTGGTAGGTTGCCAGGAGTGAACTGTGAGGACGACAGGAAACTTGGATGTTGGATGTAGTGCCAGCAACCCCAAAGCCTTACCTTCTGTCTATGTCCATTGTCTCCTTCATAATGCTGATAAAGTTCAAACACCACCACCAAAGCACATGCACCCTCCATCACCTCTTTTAAACTTCATGCAGGCCAGGACCTCCCCTCTATAAAATGCCTGAAAACTGAATATTCCTTCTCTGTGTTCTGGATCTTTTCCTGGACAGTCTTCCCCTCTATTTTTAATCATACCAAAGGACTACTGTCATGAGTTTCATCATCCAAACTTAACCTTGGGCGGTGTGGGGGAAGGGGTTTCCTCACATCATAGTGGAGTTGCTGTACCATGCACAACAATTGGCAAGGAAAAAAAGAACTTTTCTGTAAGTAATATGATTCTCTACACAGAAAATCCCAAGGGATCTATAGAAGAGCTACTTTAACTAGTATGCAAGTTTGGTAAGATTGCAGGATATAAGGTTAACATACAATAATCAGTTTATATACTAGCAACTGACAACTGGAAATGAAAAATGGAAAAATAGTCCCATTTAATTGAGGACCAAAAATCAGAGTACTTTGACATAAATCTAACAATATGTGCTGAAACTACAAATTACTGAAGAAAGAAGTCAAAAGAGTCCTTTAAAAATAGGCAGAAATACCACACCTATGGTTTAGAATATTCAATATTGCTAAGGTGTCAATTCTCCCCAAACTCATCTCTCTCTGCATATTTTACAGTGCAATCCCTGTAAAATTTGGAGAGTTAGAATTTATTTTTAAAAACCACAAAGTTAATTCTAAAAGTCATGGGAAAGCAAATTAGAATAGCCAAAATAGGAGTTCCCATCATCGCTCAGAGGTTAACAAACCCGACTAGCATCCATGAGGATGTGGGTTCGAGCCCTGGCCTCGCTCAGTGGGTTAAGGATCCAGCATTGCCGTGAGCTGTGGTGCAGGTCGCAGATGAGGCTTGGATCTTGAGTTGCTGTGGCTGTGGTGTAGGCCAGTGGCTGCAGCTCTGACTGGACCCCTAGCCAGGTAACCTCCATATGCCACAGGTGCATCCCTAAAAAGCCAAAAAAAAAAAAAAATAGCCAAAATAATTTTGAAAAAAGATTGAAGTTAGAAGACTCACACTATCTGATATCCGGGCTTATTGTATAAAAGTTACATATTGGCAAAAGACAGACATATAGATCAATGGAACTAAATAGAGGAGCGGTCAGAAAAAGACCCACACATGTAAGAGCAATAGATTTTTTACAAAAGTGCAATAGCAATTTGATGCTGAAAGGATCATTAACTGTATGTTCATATGCAAAAAAATGGACCTTGATCTCACATTTCACAAAGGTTAAATCACATGGATCACAGACCTAAATGCAAAACCTGAAACCATAAAACTTTTAGATTAGAAAAAGAGGAGTTCCCCCTCATGGCTCAGTGGGAATGAACCTGACTATTATCCATGAGGATGTGGGTTCAGTCCCTGGCCTTGATTAGTGAGTTAAGGACCTGGCATTGCTGTGAGCTGTGGCATAGGTGGCAGACACGGCTCAGATCCTACATTGCTGTGGCTGTGGCATAGGCCAGCAGCTACAACTCTGATTTGATCCCTAGCCTGGGAACTTCCATATGCTTCAGGTGTGGGCCTTAAAAAAAATGAGGCGGTGGGGAAATCTTTGTGACCTTGGATTAGGCAGAGTTCTTATACCTGAAAGACAAAAAAAACACAATCCATAGGAGACAAAAACTGACCTTCAAAAAAAAAAAAAACTTTCACTCTGAAAAACACTTTTATGGAATAAAAATACAAAGCACACAAATATTTGAAGACGCATAACTGACAAACAACAGGTGTCCACGAGTTTCCCTGTGACACAGCAGGTTGGGGACCTGGTGTTGTCACTTTCGTGGCTCGGGGATGGGCTCAATCCCTGGCCCCAGAACTTTCACTTGCCACAGGTGTGGAAACAACAATAAAAAAGACATGTGTCCAGAACATATAAAAAACTCTCAAAAATTGAGAACAAAATACTTCACCAAAGAAAATAGGTATATTGTTAGCAAACATTCACATGTAAAGATTCTCAACTTAGTAATTAAGGAAATATAAATTAAAACAAAAATGAGACAGTGCTATAAACCCATTTAAATGGTAAAGACAAACCCTAGTGTGCACTGATGGTGGGAATGAAAAATGGCATACCCATTTTAGAAACCTTTTTTTGTTTTTCATAAAGTGACACATACCCCTACAACTCAACAATCCCACTCCCAAGTATTTACTAAGACAAAGAAAACGTGATCAGGCACAAACTTATATGCAAATATTTATAGTTGTTCTCTTCAGAATTGCTAAAATTTAGAAACTCGATATTCAAGTTCTAAATGGATACGCAAAATATAGCAAACCCATACAACAGACTACCACTCAGCAATAAAATGAATGATCATTAAAACATCTATCCAGATTAATGAATCTCAGCAGCATTAAGTAAAAAAAGCAGGATTCCAGAGGTTACATACAGTATGATTCCATTTATAAAACATTCTGGAAAAGGTCAACTTTTGGGACAAAAAACACATCTATGGTTGCCAAAACGTTGAGGGTGGAGGGAGGTGTGGGTCATGGAGAGAGGGCTTGACCAAAAAAAAAAAAAAAAAAAAAAAAGCACAGAAAGGAATTTCAGGGCAGGGGGTGCAAACTATTCAATGTCTTAATTACGGTGGTAGTAATACAAGAGTAAGCATTTGCCAAAACACAGCAAAACCCAACAAAGAGTTGATTTTACTGCATATAAATTATTCCTTAATAAACAAAAAAAGAACATTAGCTTATAGTATCTTCATAGATGACTTTTATCTCACTGAACAATTTTTATCATGAATGGATATTGAATTTTGTCAACTGCTTTCTGTGAACTGATGATCATATATTTGATGAAAAGAATCCCGACATAAGAGTACATACTGAACACATGTGAAACTCAAGAACAGAGAGACTTGATTAATATATGGTATAGAAATCATAATACTTCTTGTCACTGGAGATGGGACACCAAGAAATGTACACAAAGAAACATCCTGGTTTAATAGAAATATTGTATATATTGTCCTTCGTAATTACACAGGTAGATACATTTATCAAAATTCATGAAGCTGTAAACATGAAAGTTATGCATGTGACCGCATGCAAATTACATCTCTCAAGAATCGTTAGCATACAAAAGTGCTGGCTGCAACCTGGTGAAGTGACTCTTCTGGACCCACCAATGGGTTACAACCTTCAGTTTGATAAACACTAGTTCACAGGACCTATAGGGCTGAGAAAATGGGCCCATGTGTCTAATTTAAATGTCCTCCAAACCTTGGAGAATTCCTTTTCTGAGTACAATTTTACAGAAGTTTTTAAGAGAGGAACTGAATGAAAATTTCAAAAGTGACTGTTCTCCCTTTTACTCACTTAACATTACTGGACACCTGCAGTGTGTTAGGCACAGAAGGAGAGTGGACTTGGCAATCTAAAAAAGTCCCTGCCCTCTGGGAGCTTTTATTCTAGTGGAAGAAATTTGGCATTTCTGTCTTAGTACTTTTGGATAACTCGGGATCAGACTCATTCTTTTTCAGCTTCTCATGTGTTTAGTACTTGCTAAATGTCACGGTTCTGAATGAAGTTCTTATGTCTCCACTCTCATGAGGCTCCTCTGCCATGTGGTCACCCAACCACTGTGATGTGTCAAGCTTAGGCAGAAATACTCTTTCATAAAACAAATGTTCTGCCTTCTAGGACAGGGCTATTCTAGCACCCATTTGAGATATTAAAGCATGTAGTTTTATACAGCTTCTTCGCCATATGCATTCTCTGATGAGGGAAAGTCCTTGTCACCCTCATCACCAGCATGGACTCGCTGATGGATTATAAGACTTGAGCTCCAACTGAAGCCCTTCCCACACTCCTCACATTTGTATGGTTTTTCCCCAGTGTGGACTCTCTGATGAGCCTGGAGGTAAGAGCTCCAACTGAAGACTTTCCCACATTCCTCACACTTGTATGGTTTCTCTCCAGTATGGACCCTCTGGTGGGCTTGAAGGTATGACCTCTGTCTGAAGCGTTTACCACACACATCGCATCGGTATGGTTTCTCTCCTGTGTGGACACCACGATGAGCCAGAAAATTTGAGGCCCGACAGAAGCCCTTTCCACACTCCTCACATTGGTAGGGTTTCTCTCCTGTGTGGCACCTCTGATGGGCCTGAAGCTGTGAGCCCACACTGAAGCCTTTCCCACACTCTGCACACTGATATGGTTTCTCTCCAGTGTGGACTCTTTGATGCACTTGGAGACTTGAGAACTGACTGAAGGCCTTCCCACACTTCTCACATTTATAGGGTTTTTCTCCTGTGTGGATTCTACAATGAACATTGAGATCAGAACTCCGGCTAAAGCCCTTCCCACATGTACCACATTTGTATGGTTTTTCTCCGGTGTGGCCTCTTTGATGGGCTAGAAGATTTGAGGCCTGACTAAAACCTTTCCCACACTCCTCACATTTATAGGGTTTCTCTCCCGTGTGGACTCTGAAATGAATGTTAAAATCCGAGCTACGACTGAAGCCCTTTCCACAGGCATCACATTGATACGGTTTCTCACCACTATGACCCCTCTGATGGTCCAGAAGATTTGAGGCCCGACAGAAGCCTTTCCCACACTCCTCACACTTGTATGGTTTCTCTCCAGTGTGGCTTATCTGATGGGCTTGAAGGTGGGAACCCACACTGAAGCCTTTCCCACACTCCTCACATTTATAGGGCTTCTCACCTGTGTGGATTCTACAATGAATGTTAAGGTGTGAGCTGTAACTAAAGCCCTTGCCACATGCATCACATTTGTATGGTTTCTCCCCAGTGTGGATTCGCTGATGAGCCTGTAGGCGTGAACGCCAAGTGAAGCCCTTTCCACACTCTTCACATTTATAAAGTTTCTTTCCTGCATGGACTCTCTGATGGACATGAAGATAGGAGCGCTGACTGAAGCCCAGCCCACACTCCTCACATTTATAGGGTTTCTCTAGCGTGTGGACTATCAGAGAAGCTTGAAAATGTGAGCTTTTCCCAACATTCTTCCCACATTCCTCATATCTGTGTGGACTCTCTCCACTGGGGACTCTCTGATGATGACGAAGATATGATCTCTGACTGAAACCCTTACATGATGAGTCATATTTGTTCAATTTCACTCTACTGTGGACTCTCTGATGGGCTTGAAGACTTGAAAGCCGACGGAAGGTATTTCCACACTTTTCACATTTATAGGGCTTCTCTCCTACAGGGGCTGTGTGGTGAATTTGAAGTTGAGAACCCCTTATGAAACCCTTCTCACACTCTGCCCCTTTGGAGGGTTTTTCTCTAGTGTGGTCTCTGTGGTGAACTTGAAGGTGTGAACTCCGATTAAAGTCTTTATCAAACTCATCTTTATAGAGCGTGTCACCTTGTTTCTCCAACTGAGAGCCAGTTACTTTAATATTTCCCAGGGAATCTCGACACCTGGCTAATTCCTTTATAACCTGTTGCCAGATTTGTGAGCAGAAAAGCTCTTCATGTGGCAGATACCTTAATCCAATTTCCTGAAGGGTTTCCATGCTATTGAGATTCTTATCTCCTAAAAGGACAGAATTTAGAGATGAGACATGTTCATACTCTGCAGAGATGTCAAGGTTATAAACTTGGGCCCACGTCCAAAGACTTTATTGAACCAAGAAAAGCTTCGTTTTTCTTTAACATTATGTGTCATGTTCTCTGATTTACATGCCCCTCCAGAAACCAAGAGGTAGTCCACCAGGGTCCCCTTCACCTCACAGCAATGGGGTCCATCTAAAATCCTAAGTTTCATAGGTGAAATACAAGTTAGAAATTTGGTGGCTACTAAGCAAGAAAATACCTCCTAGGGAATATTTTATGAACATGATGCTTCATCTTGCTAAAAGCCTTACCGTCTTTGCTGTAGTAGGTATCTGATAAATAGCTGCCACATAATTCTGCCTATTGCATGCACATCTGACCAAAATGCCTAGAAAGATCCTTACAGATAAAGTATTGAGAGATGTCCCCAGGCAATGTTGGAAAACCTTTGCTTTATTTTATTGGAAGTTTATCCCAATGTTAGGAGACTTTGAGGCACCGGATAGGTTGGAAAGATAACATGTTTGGGAGAAAATAACCTTACTACCTAAGGGCCTAACATACACAGTAAAGCAAAGAGTGGTCCTTTGCTTCCTGTCTTCAGGAAGAAAGATGAGTGGAGAGGTTTACTGCAATAACATACATTATTCTAAAACTTCATAGCAATAAAGTTCCTAAAACCTCTAAGGGGAAAAAGAAAGAGTGAAAAATTAGAAGGTAATTTTTACAACAGAGTAAGAACTTGCGAGGAGGAAATAAAAAGGGCACAGGACTGATTCTCAAAGTAGTATGGGACAGGAAAAGTTATGTCCTCCCTGGAACTCTGTTTCACCGATTAGCCATATAGCTTGCGATTAACTTCTTTTCGGGTGCCTCTTCGAATAACACCTTATCAGTGAGGCCTCTTTTACCACCAATATCTTGTAGTGAATTCTCGCTATCCATTCCATAGTCCAGGCAATCTCCATTCACCTTACCCTGTTTTCTTTTCACACAGCACATATTCCCACCAGCATACTATAAATGCCCTTGATCTGTTTCACTTTATGTCTTCTCCCACTTCAATGCAGTCTCCACGAGGATAAGCACTTCATATTGTTCATGGCTTTATCACCACTCCCAGAACACTGTCTGACATAGTGATCAATAAATATATGTTGAATGTATAAATAAATCCCAGTTTGACTTCCTTCTGAGAGTCTGAGCCACATTACAAAAGTAAAAGAGCTTTCTGGAGTTCTCTGGTGGCCTGACAGTTAAGGACCCAGTGCTGTCACTGCTATGGCTTGGGTTTGATCCTTGGCCTGGGAACTTCTGCATGCCACAGCCAGAAAAAAAGGGGGGGGGGCAGTGGGGAAGTAGAAGAGTTTTGTAAAGTAAGAAGGAAGATGGAGTTCCCACTGTGGTGCAATGGGATTGGTGGCATCTCTGGAGCCCTGGGATACAGGTTCAATCCCTGGCCTGGCACAGTGGGTTAAGGTCACAACTGCAGCTCAGGATCAGATCTGATCCCTGGCTTTGGAACTCCATATGCTGCAGGGGTGGCCAAAAAAGAAAAAAAAAAAAAGGTGGGGTGGGGAGGAGAAGGAATTGGATACAGCAATGTTGTTGGGAAGCTGAAAGACTTCACTAGATGCAGGGGATGTTGCTGATGAGAAGATCATTATGATCACGAAGTCACGGCGAGAACCAGTTGGGAGGGGAAAAAAAAGCCAAGGTATAGAAATGGTCATGGGGCTTACGGATTGGCTGCTTCTGAAATTTGCTTTTTTGGCTGCGCCCATGACATACAGAAGTTCTTGGGTCAGGGATCAAACCCGTGTCACAGCAGTGACAATGCTGGATCCTTAACCACTAGGCCACCAGGGACCACCACTTCTGAAATTTTTGTACTCTTTCCATACATGTAAAATTTCCCACTTTTCAAGTAGGAGTCAATATATAGACCTGCCAGAGAAAGACTTGTTTTTGTAAGCAGGCTATAACACTGATGGGAATACGGGACATTATAAGCCACTTCAAGTGCCTAAATTTTATTCTGAATCAGTAAGAAGCTACAAGAGTTCTGAAGAGAGAAACAAGATCTGAATTGAAAAGAATCACTTTGAGGACAGAATTATCTGTAAACAAGCAAAGCAGATGAGAGAGCAGTACGAAGATTGGGACAGAAATCCACAGTTTAGGCATTGACGTGGACCAGAGTCATAGCTGTGCAGGTGACAAGAAGCAGGACAGACTCAGAGTGGCACGGCCCTCACCTGAGGAGCAATAGCTCGGGGTTGCTGACTTGATCATCCAAAGCTTTTCTTCTCTCTCCACCTGGGATATTATATCTGGTGTGAAGGAGTGACGCCCTGTGAAAAGGCAAGGACAAACATTTCAAATGAATACATTAGAGGCCCAAGTTATTAAAAATTGTGGTTCCCATACATCATCTTCGGGACTTCAAAATCGGTGTTTTCTCAACTTTTAATTACAGCTTGTGGGAGGAAATACATTTTATGCAAAACCTGAGGATGTGTAGATGTAAGTTCCTGGGGGAAAAATGTCTATTTTTCTAGCATTACATCCTCTCCACCATTTCTCACACTATTCTTGGCAACAGGGCATATTTTCTACCCACATTTATTTCATTTAAAAAATGCGAAGGGAGTTGCCATTGCAGCTCAGCAGAAATGAACCTGACTAGCATTCATGAGGATGCGGGTTCGATCCCTGCCTTGCTCAGTGGCATGGGCTGGCAGCTGCAGCTCTGATTTGACCCCTAACCTGGGAACTTCCATACACCACAGGTGCACTCCTAAAAAGAAAAACAGAAAATGCCAATACAACTCCCTCATGAATGTCATGACCCACTAACTGGAGACAACCACAATTTTAAAGGGCTAAAACTAGACAGCAATCATGTGGTCAATTTACAGCTCATTTATAAACTGACTGTGGTCAGGGGAGAAAGACTAGAAAAATGCCATCTCTGTATCTTATGCTGATGAGAAAACTGGAAACCAGTTCAAGAGTTCCAAGGCCCTGCACATCCAAGGACACATAAATACTGCAGGGGGCTGGCGTTCAGTCACAGGGCACCCGTTCTCACCCACAGAGACCAGGTTCCGGAAGTTCTCCAGCATCACTTCCTGGTACAGCTTCCTCTGGGCGAGGTCCAGCAGCCCCAGCTCCTCCTCCGTGAAGACCACGGCCACGTCCTTGAAGGTCACTGCCTCCTACAACACCAAAAACACTCCACCTGAATCTTGCAACAAAGGTCTCCTGGCGGAAGGGCAGCTCTGAAAGTAGTGGGGAGGCTGTATATGAAGTGGTTCTAGATTTGAAGAGACCAGAGTCAGTTTTACCATAATATTGTAATACTGTATATTAAACAAGCCCGATAATGCATTTATGTTTTAGATTTCTTTCTTTTCATAAAGGCTGAAAAGAACAACCTTCTATATAGATATTAACTCCTCATATAATTATTTTTTAGGATAAAATTTCTAAACAGTGGAAACTGCAATATCAAAGAATATGTTTTCTTTCTTTTGTGTGTGTATGTGGGTGTGTGTGTCTTTTTGTCTTTTCTATGGCCACACCCGTGGCATATGGAGGTTCCCAGGCTGGGGCTCTAATCGGACTTATAGCCTCTGACCTGCTCCACAGCCACAGTAACGTGGGATCCAAGCCGTGTCTGCCACCTACACCACAGCTCACGGCAACGCCGGATCCCTAACCCACTGAGTGAGGCCAGGGATCGAACCTGCAACCTCATGGTTCCTAGTCAGATTCATTAACCACTGAGCCACTCCAGAATATGCTTTCAAAATTATCATGTACAACAGATTTTCTTTCACCTCTTTCCCTATTTTATCCTTCCTCTAGGAGAACATAAGTATCTCTGACTCTCCCTTACTATACTCATTGAATGTAACCATCTTTTAAAATCCTAGGCAATCTTATCAGCAAAAAATAACTTACTTGGATTATTTGTACTTATTTGAAAATTAATAAGCTCATCACATTTTGACATACTTACTAGCCATCTTTATTTTCTTCTTCAGAACCTTTCCTGTTAATGTTCTTTGCTCATATTCCAATTGGGTTTTTACCTGAGGACACTGTGACATTCCTATTGGAGATATTAAGTGTTTTTTGTTTGTTTGTTTTTTGTTTTTTTGGTTGTGACTGAGGCACGTGGAAATTCCTCAGCCAGGGATTAAACCTGCACCATATCATCGAAAACACTGGATCCTTAACTTGCTGAGCCACAGGGGTACTCCAAGCTTTTGCTTGGTTTTAGCATGTATATCATAAATATTTCAACCACAGCTTTGCGTTCAGCACAGGTTCTCATCTTTGGCACTACTGACATTTGGGGCCAGATAATTCTTCACCGTGGGGGCTGTTGGGTACAAAGCAGGATGTTGGGCAGTATCTCTGGCTTCTACCACTAGATGGCAGTAGTGCCCCAAGCTGTGACACCAAAAATGTTTTCAAATATTGCCTGTGGGCAAAATTGCCTGTGATGGAAGAATTACGTGGATTCAATATTGTCTTAATTTTTCTTTTGTCTCTCTTTTTTTGGGGGGAGGGTTGTCCTTTTTTAGGGCTGCACCCATGGCATATGGAGGTTCCCAGGCTAGGGTAGAATTGGAGCTGTAGCTGCTGGCCTACACCATAGCCACAGCAATACCAGATCCAAGCCGCGTCTGCAACCTACACAACAGCCCAAGGCAATGCCAGATCCTTACACTGGGAAAAGCCAGGGATGGAACCTGTACTCTCATAGATACTAGTCGGGTTCGTTACCTCTGAGCCACGACAGGAACTCCATCCTCTTGTACTTTTTAAATTATGTGTATTACTTTAATAAAATTAATGTGTAAATAAAAAATATAAATAAAACAAGTACATGATATAACTCAGACACGAGTAAGAGACAATCTAGCCTTCTTCTGTGTGAAGCATCAGAGAGATGCTGGTGTACTGCTATATCTGAATATTCTGTACACAAAATACCCAAGGTACCGCACATCAAACCTACTTTTTCAATTTAGAGTTCTTAGAACATTAGACCAAAGAATGGCGAACTCTTCCAAATTCCTTTTTGAGGAAAGGGGTTATATTAGGAAAACTGTTACTACAATGTTTTTTATTTTACTTTATTTTATTTTAACTTTTTTTTGCTTTTTAGGGCTGCATCCATGGTATATGGAAGTTCCCAGGCTAGGGGTCAAATTGGAGCTACAGCTGCTGGCCTATACCACAGCCACAGCAACACCAGATCAGAGTTGCAACTGCGACCTACACCACAGCTCACGGCAACTCCGGATCCTTAACCCACTGAGTGAGGCCAGGGACTGAACCTGCAACCTAGTCGGATTTATTTCCTCTGCACCATGAAGGGAACTCCTGCAATGTTTTTTAAAAAAGTAAAAACTGTAAACTACCTAAATATCCATGAATGGGTAAAAGTTATGAGACACAAGCAAGCAAACACACACACACACACAGTACAAAAATTCAAGGGAATATGATGTCGCCATTAAAGATGTGGGGCATATCATATGATACATACATACATATGATATGATATGATATCATGTACATGTGGTATCTAAAATATGACACAAATGAAGTTATCTACAAAATAGGAACAGACGCACAGACATAGAGAACAGACTTGCAGTTGCCAAGGGGTAGGAGGGGTTGGGGAAGGATGGGCTGGGAGTTTGGGGCTAGTAAATGCAAACTATGATATATAGGATGGACAAACAACAAAATCCTACAGAACAGGACAGGGAACTATGTTCAATATCCTATGATAAGCCACGATGGAAAAGAACATAAAAAAGCATGCACATATAACTCATTCTGCTGTTGAGCAGAAATTATCCCAACATTGGAAATCAACTGTACTTCAATTAAAAATTAAAATAACATGGAGTTTCTGCTGTGGGGCAATGGCATGCAGGTTCAATCCCCAGCCTGGCACAGTGGGTTAAGGATCCAGCATTGCCACGGCTGTGCATGGGTTGCAACCATGGCTCAGATCTGATCCCTGGCCGCAGGAACTACATATCCCACCAGGTGGCCAAAAAAAGAAAACAAAAATTTTAAAGTAAAACAAAATAAGAAAAGATGTGGGGAATATAATATTAATTATAAAAGGTATAATTTGAGAATTTAAACTCTACTCCAGTGATTACAGATCTACAGCTATGAATACATATGAAGTAAAGAGTACGGGAGGAGTTCCCGTCGTGGCACAGTGGAAACAAATCTGACTAGGGACCCTGAGGTTGCGGGTTTGTTTGATCCTTGGCCTCGCTCAGTGGGTTAAGGATCCCTTGTTGCTATGGCTCTGGCGTAGGCCGGTGGCTAGAGCTTCAATTAGACCCCTGGCCTGGGAACCTCCATATGCTGTGGGTGCGGCCCTAAAAGGACAAAAGACAAAAAAAAAAAAAAAGAGTATGGGAAAATGAAGACGGTTTGTAAGAAAAAGAATAGTAAAGTGGGAGTTTTTTTCACTGCAATCGACTTTCTATTCTACTCTTATTTGTGAAATTACAAAAGGCAAGAGAAGAACAAAAATGAAACTACACGAAAATAACAAAGTAGTGATCACTGGCATAAGAAGAAGTTCCCCAAAGGCGAATCAGGATGTGCCTACTCACTGGGAAATAAGGTAACAATTTAAAGCCTAGAAAGGCAAGCCCAACTCACCTTGAACTTGGTCATTTTGTCCTCCTCCTTCTGGGGACGCGCTGAGTCTTGGGAAGGCACAATAGGGGAAGGAGAAGAAGGCTGTCAGAGTCTGGCGGAGGGTGGCACCTACCCACACGGTGGCTTCATTCGAAACAGCAGCCCCTCCCTCAGGTGGCCTGATGGGCAAAGCCTGGGCTGGATTCCAGATGCCACTCACCCCTTCTGCCAGGAGCCCCTGTGCAATGACTGACCCGCCCAGCCACACATGGTGGCTCTGCTATAAGTCTGCAAAGGCTTCAGGATATGATTCTGATTCTAGGGAGTGTGGAAATTGAAAGCACCCAGGTTAAGGGAGTTCCCATCTCGTAGTGGCTCAGCGGTTAATGAATCCGACTAGGAACCATGAGGTTGCGGGTTCGATCCCTGGCCTAGCTCAGTGGGTTAAGGATCCGGCGTTGCCACGAGCTGTGGTATGGGTTGCAGACGCAGCTTTGACCCCGAGTTGCTGTGGCTGCGGCATAGGCTTGGCAGCTACAGTTCCGATTCGACCCCTAGCCTGGGAACCTCCATATGCTGTGGGAGCAGTCCAAGAAATGGCAAAAAGATTAAAAAAAAAAAAAGAAAAAGAAAAAGGGAGTTTCTGTCGTGGCTCAGTGGTTAATGAACCCAACTAGGAACCATGAGGATATGGGTTCAATCCCTGGTATCACTCAGTGGGTTAAGGATCCGACACTGCCCTGAGCTGTGGTGTAGGTTGCAGACATGACTCATATCCCACATTGCTGTGGCTGTGGCTGTGGCCGGCAGCTGTAGCTCCGATTTGACCCCTAGCCTGGGAACTTCCATATGCTGCGGGTGGGGCCCTAAAAAAAAAAAAGAGAGAGTACCTAGGTTAAGAGAGTAATCTCGGAGTTCCCGTTGCAGCTCAGTGGTTAATGAATCCGACTAGGAACCATGAGGTTGCAGGTTCGATCCCTGGCCTTGCTCAGCGGGTTAAGGATCCGGCATTGCCGTGAGCTGTGTTCTAGTTCGCAGATGCGGCTCGGATCCCACATTGCTGTGGCTCTGGCGTAGGCCGGTGGCTACAGCTTCAATTCGACCCCTAGCCTGGGAACCTCCATATGCCGCAGGAGCAGCCAAGAAATGGCAAAAAGACAAAAAAAAAAAAAAAAAAAAGAGTAATCTCTGGAGCCAAATGTCCAGGTTCACGGGTCCACCATATATCAGCTATGAAATCTTAGACAAATTCTTAGTATCTCTGTCCCTCAGTTCTCCCATCTGTGAAATGCAGGGATTAACAATGCCTAGCTCATAGGACTGTTGTGGATAGGCTGAAAGCTCAAAGAACACCTTCAGGGTATTTCTCTGCAGAAATGCAGGCAATATTCAGAAACGTAAAACCTGACCTTGGAGTTCACTGGTGGCTCAGTGGGTTAAGGATCCAGCATTGCTTGGAGTTTACCTGTGGCTCTGGTTCAGTCCCTGGCCTGGGAACTTTTGTATGCAGCAGGCGTACCCAAAAAATTAAAAATAAAATTAAAAAAATAAAACCTGTTTTCATAAATAGTTTCAATGGAGGCTTAAGAGGTTGTTGCTTTGTTGTATAAAAATCACCTTTATTTTTTTTTCCTTTTTAAAGCCGTACCTGGGGCATCTGGAAGTTTCCTAGCTAGGGGGTTGAATTAGAGCTGCAGCTGCCAGCCTACATCACAGCCACAGCAACACTGGATCTGAGCTGCATCTGTGAACTACACCACAGCTTGTGGCAACACTGGATCTTTAACCCACTGAGCAAGGTGAGGGATCAAACCTGCATCCTCACAGAAACAACGTCAGGTCCTCAACCTGCTGAGCCACAATGGGAACTCCAAAAATCACCTTTAACCTCAGAAATATCTGTTCCTCTCTCTTAGTTTGTCACATTAATCTTGATGCCTTTGCAGTAATATTTAAGATTACTTTGATGAATTTTTTTTCTTGTAAATGTATATATAACTTAAAATTTTCCATTGTAACCATTTTTGAGGGGGAGAGCTCATTAAGATTCAATTGCCTTCAGACTGTTGTGCAACCATCGCCACTATCCATCTCCAGGACTTTTTCACCATCCCAAACTCAGACTCTATACCCATTAAATAAGAACTCTCCATTCTCCCTCCTGTTGGCCCCTGATAACCACAATTCCACTCTCTCTATGAATCTGACTTTTGTTTTGTTTCGTTTTTTAAGACCACACCTGTGGCATATGGAGGTTCCCAGGCTAGGGGCTGAAGTCAAATCAGAGCTGTAGCTGCCAGCCTATACGAGAGCCACAGCAACGCAAGATCTTTAACTCACTGAGTGAGGCCAGGGATCGAACCTGCTTCCTCATGGATGCTAGTCAGATTCATTTCGGCTGAGCCAAGACGGGAACTCCTGAATTTGACATTTTGGATGACTGTTTTTTAAAAGACAAAAGATCTTTCCAACTTGACTGTGTTAACAGTGGGGCCTTAAAAAGACTCTTATCATGAAGAAAAGTTAATAAAATCTTGTGATTTGACAGTAAGTTAGGTAATCAATACATTTAGGCTAAAAAGCTATAGTAATTATTGTAATGATAAAAACAACAAAAACAGCAATGTTTCACATGAAATAAGCACTCAAAGCACATGTTAGAGACCTTGAGAAGCATTTGAACGCTTTGTTTCATGAGGCACCTGCCACACACCTGTGAAGAAGCTACCGGTGTCGTAGTCGTGTGACTCCTGTCCAGTCACCAACGTCTCTGTGCCTCTTCTCAGCTATCACAAGGAGAGGCAAAAAAGAGTGTCAGTTACAGGGTTACTGCAGGGGATAAATGAGCTGATGATGCAATGCTCTTGGCCTTGTACCTGGCATTGTAGCAAGTTCTCAATACATGATGACAATGATGACTGTTGTTCCCACGTAACAGATAAGGAAGCTGAGGCTTGGGGAGGTCGAGAGGCAAGGCTGGAACTTGAATCCGGTCCTTACACCAGAGCCAGACTTCAGTATCTTCTCTCTCTGCTGCGTCTAAAGAAAAAAATAAACAAACAGATGGGAGGCTGAGGCTTCACAGAAAGAGAAATGAGATCTAATATGTAGTACTGGGTCACTTTGCTGTACAGCAGAAATTGGCCCAACACTGTAAATCAACTATACTTTAACAACAGCAACAAAATTTAACCAAGAGAAATGAGATCTTGAGAGTTAGGGATAAAGGACCGAGAAATGATTCTGAAGCCAGAGGATCTGCTTGAAGGAGGGGAGAACAGAGCTGGTTTGGCTGTAGAGGCTCTGGGATCAGACCACCACTATTCGCATACTGGCACTTCCAACCTGCTACTACTTAGTCCCAGTGTCTGATCCATAAATTAGGGATGAGGATGATGACAGGAGTAATAACAACATCAACGTCACAGGAAAGCTGGTCCAAGTGACTACACATAAAACAGAGAAGACTCCGCAGCGGCTGAAACATTCACTGTGGCTGCTTAATATGAAAGAGTCAAGGAAGCCCTTCCTTGGGGTGACTGCAGCCGCACACGGCTTGATGAGCAGAGGCGGTGGACTGGATTCCAGATGCTGCTCACACCTTGGCCAAGAGCCCCTGGGAATGACCAGCCCAACCACATACGGTGGCCCGAACACAAGTTCTCCCTGTGGCTCCCAGGGTATGATTGATTGGGAGGCGAATAGAAATTTCAAGTGAAATACCCATATTAAGAGATTATTATTAGTTACTTACTAATTAACTAATCAGCAATTAGTAAATTAGTAATTAATTACTGGTTAATTTATTCCTTATTAATCATGATCAGTCCTACTCCAGAAGGAGTAGCACAGAAAAGGGTAGTGTAAAACTTTCCAGTCAGGAGTGCCCACCCACCATGGCTCAGTGGTTAACGAACCCAACTAGTATCCATGAGGACGCAAGTTCAGGTTGCAGACATGACTTGGATCCCGCATTGCTGTGGCTGTGGTGTAGGCCGGCAGCTGCAGCTCCGATTCGACCCCTAGCCTGGGAACCTCCATATGCCACAGGTGCAGCCCTAAAAAAAAAAAAAGACAAAAAACACACAACACCTTTCCAATCTTAGAAAAAAACGCCCTTTCAGAATTTGCAATTCACTTTGTGCTGACTCTACATTTGCCTGGTGACTTCTGCTCAGTGAGAAGCGTTTTACAGAGAGCTCTATCACCGCTGGGGAAAGGGGATAATTAGTCAATCAACTGTCTGTCTTGTGATTAATACTGACTCAGCTTTACATTCCAAGAACCTAAAACAGTGCTAGGAGCACAGTGGTTGCTCAGTAAACACTCAGCAGTCACTGTCAGTGACAATGTCAATGTCATGAGCCCAGCACCCAGGCACCTTCCAGCAGAGGCACAGGGAAAGGCCAGACTCATTGGTCGAAGGTCTCTCCGGGATGTAAAATCCTGAGACTGGTCCCACTACAGAGGATTTGGAAAGGAGGGGTTTTATTTCCATGTTTTTCCTCTCGGTCTTTCACAATATTTGCAAGAGCAAGGTCATCTCTGGAAAGAAAAGGGCCTCTGTTACCATTTTAGGAAGGTGCTTTCCACTCTTCAAAGTTAATGCCTAAAAGGACTCTTGTTACAAAATCCACAAAATGTGTCCATCAAAATATTGAGAATGGGGAGTTCCCTGGCAGCTCAGCGGGTTAAGGATCTGGTGTTGCCACTACTGTGGCACTGGTTGCTGCTGTGGCATGATTTCAATCCCTGGCCCAGGAACTTCCACATGCCACAGGCACAGCCAAAAAAAAAAAAAAAATATATATATATATATATATAGAGAGAGAGAGAGAGAGAGACAGAGAGAGAGACAGAGAGAGAGAGAGAAGAACAGCAAATATTTCATTGCCTACATGATTAGCACTAGATAGGATTGACTTGTTAATTCTTTATTTAAAAAATGAGTTTATTAACTCAATGAACATTTATGGAAATCAGACTAAAAAGATACAATTACTCGAGCTGTTGATAGTCTAGTGATTAGGACGCCAGCAATCTAGCCGCACGCTGCACAGTACCGGGCTAGTGAGTGGGGCGCTTTGGAGGCACAAGTAATGGGTCTTGAGGGCCACACTCATACGGAGCAGGTTCTACATCAGCGGGGCTTGATCTAAGCCCTGTAGGATGACTGCGGGTTTTTATGTTTGTTTGTTTTTTTAGGGCCGCACCTGTGGCACATGGAAGTTCCCAGGCTAGGCATCAAATCGGAGCTACAGCAGTGGGCCTACACCACAGCCTCAGCGATATCAGATCAGAGCCGTGTCTGTGACCTACACCACAGCTCATGGCAACGCCGGATCCTTAACCCCCTGAGCGAGGCCAGGGACAGACCCACAACCTCATGGTTCCTAGTTGGATTTGTTTCCACTGCGCCACAATGGGAACTCCTGGATGACTGGGTTCAGTCGGAAAAGCAGAATCACGGAAAAACCTCAAGGGAACACATGCCACGATTGTACGTGAACACAAACAAGAGGCAGAAAAAGACGGACAGGAAGACAGGACTCAACCCATGGTGCTGTGAGTCCCTGTTTATCAGCAAGTCAGCAGGAAAGCAGGAAAGGAGTGAGGAAGTGAGTCAGAGGACTCCTTCTGTGTTGGAAAGAGATGCTCTCCCAGCAGACGGGAGCTCTGAGGGGGAAGAGGCGGGGGCCAGAGAGCCTGTGAGGAGGGCCACACCAAGATTCACGACCTCCTTTTTTTTTTTTTCTTTTTTTTTCTTTTTAGGGCCAATCCCACGGCCCATGAAGGTTCCCAGGCTAGGGATCCAATCGGAGTTGCAGCTGTCGGCCTGGCCTACACCACAGCCACAGCCACAGCCACGCTGAATCTGAGTCACATCTGCAACCTACATCATGACTTGTGGCAATGCCAGATCCTTAACCCACTGAGCAAGGCTAGGGATCGAATGTGCATCCTCATGGGTGCTTGTCAGCTTCTTAACCTGCTGAGCCACAGTGAGAACACTTTTAAGAATAAGAAGGCAGGATAAAGGGTAAGAAGAGATGGAGGGAGGGGCCACTACAGACAGAGCGTTTGTCCTGGAAGGCTTCTGAGCAAAGCGCTGAGCTAAGAGGCAGACAGCCAAGCAGGTATCTAAAGGATGAGCAATTTAGTTGGAGGGAAACAGAAAATAGTTTGTTCAAAAGTCATGAGTCAGGGAGTTCCCGTCGTGGCACAGTGGTTAACGAATCCGACTAGGAACCATGAGGTTGCGGGTTCGATCCCTGCCCTTGCTCAGTGGGTTAACGATCCAGCGTTGCCGTGAGCTGTGGTGTAGGTTGCAGACGTGGCTCGGATCCTGCGTTGCTGTGGCTCTGGCGTAGGCTGGCGGCCACAGCTCCGATTCAACCCCTAGCCTGGGAACCTCCATATGCTGCAGGGGCGGCCCAAGAAATAGCAAAAAGACAAAAAAAAAAAAAAAAAAAAGTCATGAGTCTATTCTCTCACCCTGTGCTTCTCAAATTTTCACGTTCCACAGCTCAACAGCAGACCCTGCCAAGATAAAGGGTCCTATGTGTCACCCCCAGAAACTCTAAATCAGGAGATCAAGGATGAGGGACTAAGAATTGACATTTTTTCTTTTCTTTTTTTTTTTGGCTGCATACAAAAATTCCCAGGCCAGGGATGAAACTGGTGCCACAGGCATGAAAATGCTGGATCCTTAATGCACTGAGCCACCAGGGAACTCCTCCACATTTCTAATAAAATGCCAGGATGGTGGTGGTGGTTCCTGGATCACAATTTGAGTGGCATCGGTCAAAACCAGCCCTCTAGAAAACTTTCTGACAGACTAAGGACTGGAGGTTTTCACCTTCAAATCATTCTACTAACCTCAAAGAATGCTCTGTTACCTGAGGGCAAAAAAATTAAAGAAGGTAAACACTGCAAGCTTCTCTTGCAGTGGGATTTTAACAAATGGGATTAGAATCAAGGTTTGTTAGGATCAGACGGCGCACCAAAGCCAACTCTAAGCACCTAACTTTACCCACTAGAAGATCCAGGCCCTTCATAAAACACTCCCCACATCAATGATCACAGCTGATGTTTACAGCGGTTGACTCACCACCTACCAAGGTGCCATTTACATGAGCGCTTTACATGTGGTATCTGGTTTCATCCTCATAACGACTCTTCAAATTAAGACAGCAATCATCCCCATTTTATTTTATTTTTTTTTATCTTTTGGCCTTCTCCAGGGCCGCTCCCAAGGCATATGGAGGTTCCCAGGCTAGGGGTCCAATCGGAGCTGTAGCCACCAGCCTACGCCACAGCCACAGCAATGCGGGATCCAAGCCGCGTCTTTGACCTAACACCACAGCTCACAGCAAAGTCAGATCCTTAACCCACTGAGCGAGGCCAGGGATTGAACCCGCAACCTCATGGTTCCTAGTCGATTCATTAACCCTGAGCCACCACAGGAACTCCAATTATCCCCATTTTACAGATAAGGAAATTGAGGGACAGAGAAGTTAAGTAACCTGGTTATGATTAACCAGTAGCCAACAGAAGACTCAAGATTTTTCACTCAGAAGTTCCCTGGTGGTCTAGTGGTTAAGGATCCGGCATTGTCACTGCTGGGGCTCAAGTCACTGCAGCGCTGTGGGTTCAATCCCTGACCTGGGAACTTCTGCAGGCCATGGGCTTGGTAAAGAAACAAAAACAAAAACAAAACAAACAAACAAACAAAAACATTTCACCCAGAACCTAATAAATGAGAACAGTAGTTCTCAGCTCTGGCAATATATTAGACTCTTAGGGAAATTTAAAAAAAAAATGCTTAAGCCTTATTCACAACAAACTAAATCGGAATCTGTAGAAGTGGGTTGCTGACATCCACGTCTGCACGTCCCTCCCAGCACCCCAGGCTATGATTTCAATGTCCAGTCAAGACACTGCACCAGGCAATGAACTCAGGCAAAATGACACTGGGGCCCGTGACCCTGACCAATAAGCAGTGGCTCCCCAATGCTAGTGTGTGTCGGTATTGAAGGCCTGAAATTCCAGTGCTGCCTTGACAGCCCTGAGCCTCACAGGGCCCGGAAGGCCTAGCGGCGAGCTCCCCTGCGCTCTCCAGATATGGCCCTTTCCTAGGGAAAGGCAGCGCATCCAGCCAGCTCCCTTACATCTCTTAACTATGTTTTTAGATTCTCTGTTGGCTGTCTGACCGGCCCTTCCTAACCTCTCCACAAGTCTGCTGAATCACAGCCCAGACTTCGACCACATTTCTTTACAAATTCCCTGCAAGCCGCCTTGTGAGGGCACAGCAGAGTCATGTTATCACTGCCCCCCACCTGCCTGTGCTCACTGTGTGCTCAATAGGGGAGGCCTCCACCTACTGGTTACCTCCCGCCACTGTCGTCATAAAGGCACAGTCCCAGGTGCTCTCTCTGCTTCCTGACCCTTGCATGCAACAGGCTTTGTGTGACTCCATGTGGGATGCTGTGCCTTTCACTCCAGGGAGGAAGATATTAAAAACCTTCTTCCTCAACAGCATTAACCTCTCCATGTTGTCATTTGATCACTTTTACAAACTATTTTTAAGTTTTTATTTATTTATTTATTTATTTATTTATTTGCTTTTTAGGGCCTTGCCTGTGGCATATGGAAGTTCCCAGGCTAGGGGTTGAATTGGAGCTACAGCTGCTGGCTTAGCCACAGCCACAGCAACACGGGATCTGAGCCGCATCTGCGACCCACACCACAGCTCATGGCAATGCCGGATCCCCGACCCACTGAGCAAGGCCAGGGATCGAACTCACATCCTCATGAACGCTTGTCGGATTCGTTTCCACTGTGCCACCCATGGGAATTCCCACCTGTATGAATTAAGACCTGATTCAATTCAACCCATCAGCTGGACCAGCTGCACCCAGGTTTCACCTCCGTGCCAGTTGTGAAATTATTCAAACGAGCCAATCACAGTCCCCTGCAGGAATCAACGGTCACGTTACCCTCTGCTCACTACAAACCCTGCCTCCCAGAGCCCCTGCTGCTTCATGCTACTCCAGAGTGCAACCCTGGGTGCCCCTGCCTAGCAGGCAGTGTCGTCCTCCCGCAGGCTATGAATGTATGACAAGGAAACTGCTGCCAACCTCATCTGCGTGAGTGTCACAGGTTCAACCATCTCATCCTATTTAGGACACAGATTCCTCCTTCCTAAACCAGGCAAATAGAAAGTGATTGGAAGAGCATCGCAATCACCAAGGAAGCTATTAAAGAACACAGAAGGGGAGTTCCCATTATGGTTCAGTGGTGACAAACCTGACTAGTATCCATGAGGACAAGGGTTCCATCCCTGGCCTCGATCAGTGGATTAAGGATCTCGTGTTGCTGTGAGCTATGGTGTAGGTCGTAGACTGGGCTCAAATCTGACGTTGCTGTGGCTGTGGTGTAGGCCGGCAGCTGCAGCTCCAATTCGACCCATAGCCTGGGAACTTCCATATGCCGAAGGTGCAGCCCAACAAAGCCAAAGAAATAACTAAATAAATTTTAAAAAAGAAGAACAAAGGAGTTCCCGTCATGACTCAGTGGTTAGAGAATCCAACTAGGAACCATGAGGTTGCGAGTTCGATCCCTGGCCTTGCTCAGCGGGTTAAGGATCCGGCGCTGCCGTGAGCCATGGTGTAGGGTTGCAGATGCAGCACGGATCCCACGTTACTGTGGCTGTGGTGTAGGCCGGCAGCTACAGCTCCGATTCGACCCCCAGCCTGGGAACCTCCATGTGCCGCGGGAGCAGCCCTAGAAATGACAAAAAGAAAAATAAATAAATAAATAAATAAATAAATGATAAAAAAAAATAAAAAAGAGAAACACAGAAGCCCAAACTTAAAGGAGTTTGAGTTTGTCAAAGGACTGGGTCTTTATAGGTTTTACCAAGTTCCCCAGCTGACTCTAATGTGACCAACGTTAGGGAACCCGTGGCATTATTGCCTCTGCCTCCAAGGAGTTATCTGAAGTGCCCAAGAACATCAATGGAGCCAAGGCTGGGGCTCGGTCTGACACTGAGGCCTCCTGATGACAAGCTCCCTGCTTCTCTCCATTGTAAGGTGCCCTTGGAAGTCAAAGAGGCGAGAGCGACTTGTAAAGGCCCCTGGAGGCAAATCCTCAGAGGGAAAAAGGAATCTTTCATTTACTCTTTATTTTTTGGCCACCCTGCAGCATACGGAGTTCCTGGGCCAGGGATCAGATCCAAGCTGCAGCTGCAACCTAAGCCACAGCTGTGGCAATGCTGGATCCCTAACCCACTGTGCCAGGCTGGAGATCGAACCTGTATCCCAGGGCTCCCAAGATGCTGTCAATCCTGATGGGCCACAGCAGGAACTCCGAGAAAGCTTCCATTTAGACTACTAATGTCCAACAGAAATGTAATGCTGGCTACAAGTGTAATTTAAATGTTTCCAGTAACCACGTGAAAAAAAAAAAAGTAAAAAGAAGCGTATCGGCTTAATTTTGACTACATTAAAAATATATCATGCTTTTTTATTTATTTATTTAATGGCCACACCCATGGCATATGGAGGTGCCCAGGTCAGGGACTGTGCTGCAGCAATACCAGATCCTTTAATCCACTGCACCAGACCAAGGATCCAACCTGCGCCTCCAAAGTGGCCTGAGACGCTGTCGGATTCCTAACCCACTGCACCACAGCAGAAACTCCTAATGATACATTTTAATTAACACAATAGATCCAAAATACTGTCACTTCACCCTCAATCAATATAAAAATCAGCGGGGATACTTCATGTTCTTTTTCAGTGAAGCCCATCATTTGTCTTAGAGCACATCTCAAGCAGCACCAGCCACATCTGAAGAGCTCAAAAGTCCCATGTGGCCAAAGGACACTGTAGTGGATGGTGCAGACTTAGACTTTTTTTCCCCTGGTCTTTTTGTCTTTTTAGGGCTGCATTCGCGGCATATGGAGGTTCCAAGGCTAGGGGTCTGATTAGAACTGCAGCCGCCCCTGGCCTACACCAGAGCCACAGCAACGTGGGATCCAAGCCACATCTGTGCCACGTGGGATCCAAGCCACATCTGTGACCTACACCACAGCTCCCGGCAATGCTGGATCTTTAATCCACTGAGTGAGTCCAGGAATCAAATAGCATCATGGAGGCTACTTGGATTCGTTGACTCCTTAGATTTTTTAAAAGCAACTGAAACCATATAATCATCTCCCAGAGACTCACTAGGTTCAGAAGACCACAGATAATGGTAGCTATAAGTTTTAGCCATGGGCAGTACAGAAACTATTCATTTTTGTTCATCTGTATGGTGGAATTGATGTATTAAAAGGAGAAGGTGGGGGAGAAAAGAATACTTTAAAATATCCTTTGCCCTTTTAATAGCTCACTGCCTTTCTCATGTTGCACACTCGTCTGTGACAAATGAAGGACAACTCCAGGCTGTAATCCAGGGAGGATATACGATGTGCCAGGCACTCTTTCGAGTCCTTCCCATATCATATCTCCTTTAATCTTCACAAAACTTTTAAGCACTTTTCATATCCTATCTCTTTTAATTTTCACAAAAATTGTATTAATATTGTGGTTACCTGATGTAAGAAGACTGAGGCACAGAGAAGTTAAGTAACCGGCCCAATGTCACCTTTCACAGAGCGCCAAAGTGAGCTTTCAAACCCAGCTGCTGAGGGGTGATCCTGGCTCTGCCCCTTGTTAACTGTGCCACCAGGGCATTTGTTCAATTATTTGTGACTGTTTCTTCTTTTTTTTTTGGCCATGCCCGCAGCATGCAGAAGTTCCCAGACTAGGGATTGAACCTGAACCACAGTAGCAACCAGAGCCACAGCAGTGACACCACTAGATCCTTCACCCACTGAGCCATGGGGGAACTCCTGTTTCTTCATTACAAAAATGAGAATAATAGGAATTCTCTTGTGCTCCAGGGGTTAAGGATCCGGCGTTGTCCCTGCAGCAGCTCGGGCATGGCTACCGTGGCATGCAATGGATCCCTGGCCCCGGAACTTCTACGTGCTGTGGGGAGGGCCCCCAAAAATGAGAATAATAATAATAGCACTGTCACAAAAGATAAATGAGTGGGTGCACAGAGAACATTGGAAATTCGCTGAGTCACAAGAGGTACCCAGCAAATGTTAGCTTTTTTTTTTTAGAGAAGCGCCTGTCCGCTCGCTGCCCATGCAGCGCTACTGTTAGCTGTGCTGATCATCCCTGTCATGATCCCTGTGTGATACACAAAAAATTGAACATTAACATCAATTTGAAAACACATTGATGGTTATCAAAGGGGAAAGGAGGGGAGGGATATTTGAGGAGGTTGAATTAACATATATACCCTACTTTGTATGCAACAGATACACAACAAGGACTTACTGTCTAGCACAGGGAACTATATCTTGTAATAACCTATAGGGGAAAAGAATCGGAAAAAGAATCTATCTATCCATAACTGAATCGCTTTGCTGTACACCTAAAACTAGGACCATGTGTAAATCAACTATACTTCAATTTTTAAAAAAACGGATTTGTTTCTAACGAAATTGGTTTTAGAGTGTGATATTAAGCGTGATGGTAACCAACTTTCAAACCCTCTGAACAGGGTGGCGGAGTCTCCAGCTCACCAAAAGGATGTGAGGGACCAGACAAGGCCTGTGGTTACCAACTGTTTCTATTTTGTTTTCTAATTCCAGGCTGTGGCGCCCCGTGGGGCAGCTACATGAATTACACTTACTCACTGAATTCCTCTGCTCTGCCAACCACGTGCTGGGCACTCCGAGAAGAATACGACAAGGTCCATGGAACACAGATCGATGTGGCCGGACAGGAGAGAGAGATGAAACGAAGAGTCATCACCAATGTCAAGGGCAATGCCAAGGGGGCAAACGAAATTTATTTTTCCTTCCCTAACTGCCACCCTTTCTAACTTTCTCATATAAGTCACATTCTCCTAGTTGCCAAGTGCGAAAATCTTATAGTTAATATTTGTTAGGGGCTAAATTGTGACTCCCAGCCCCCAACTCACAGTCCTCATCCAGAGGACCTCTGAATGTAATTGTCTTTGGAGACAGGGCATTGAAAAAGGTGATTGAGTACAAAGGAGACCATTAGGGTGAGCCCTCAATCAATCTGACTGGTGTCCTTCTAAGAGGAAATCTGGACCCACAAAGGAAAGACTGTGCGAGGACACAGCAGGAAGGCAGCCATCTGAACACCAAGGAGGAAGATCTCAGAAACAACCAAATCTGCTGACACCTTGATCTTGGACTCCTAGCTCCAGAACCACGAGAAAATAAATTTCTGTTGCTTAAGCCATGCAGTCTGTGATATTTTGTTCCAGCAGACTTAGCAAATTAATACAATCTCCCCTCCCTTGGTCTTTGTATATAAAGCACTTATAATAATGTTTCAGTCCTACTTACTCAACATCTGGGTTTGCTTTAAAATACTCAGTGGGAGGGAGTTCCCGTCGTGGTGCAGTGGTTAACGAATCCGACTAGGAACCATGAGGTGGCAGGTTTGATCCCTGGCCTTGCTCAGTGGGTTAAGGACCCAGTGTTGCCGTGAGCTGTGGTGTAGGTTGCAGACACAGCTCGGATCCCGCGTTGCTGTGGCTCTGGCGTAGGCTGGTGGCTACAGCTCCCATGAGACCCCTAGCATGGGAACCTTCATATGCCTCAGGTGTGGCTCTAGAAAAGATGCAAAGACAAAAAAAAAAATAAAAATAAAAAATAAAAATAAAATAAAATACTCAGTGGGATAACAGGTGTGCATGGGGAGAGGGAGAAGCAAGATTAGTAAGAACTGGACCTGGGTGATTTTTACATAAAAGTTCCTTATGTTACACTCTGGGCTGTCTGGAAATTTCCAGAATTGAGTTAGAGATATGGGGAGTTCTTGTTGTGGCTCAGTGGTGACAAACCCCAGTAGTATCCATGAAGATGTGGGTTCGATCCCTGCCCTTGCTCAGTGGGTTAAGTATTTGACGTTGCTATGAGCTGTGGTGTAGGTTGCAGACAAGGCTTGGATCCCACATTGCTGTGGCTGTAGTGTAGGCCAGCAGCTGTAGTTCTGGTGTGACATTTGACCCCTAGCCTGGGAACTTCCATATGCCACACTTGCAGCCCTAAAATAAGAAAGAAAAAAAAAAAAAAAGAGTTAAGGATATGAAGGAGTTCCTGCTGTGGCTCAGCAGGTTAAGGATCCACCCTTGTCTGTGAGGATGCAGGTCTCACTCAGTGGGTTAAGGATCTAGCATTGCCGCAAGCCGCTGCATAGGTCACAAGTGTGGCTCAGATGCGGTGTTGCTGCGGCTGTGGCTTGGTTGAAACTGCCTCTGATTCAGCCCCTAGCCCAGGAACTTTCATCTACCTCAGGTGCGGCTGTAAAAAGAAAAAGAGTTAAGGATATGAATAGTCTGACAACGATTTTGTAAAACATAGATAAACACACACTGAAAAACTGCGAAACAGAAATGTGCTGAAATGTTAATGATCATCTATATCTTATATGTCTATGTCCTGCCATACATCCTATATATTACAACACATGCATCTATATGTGATTCTTAACGTTTTTCGTTATGTCGTATCTCTACATTTTCCAAATTCTCTGCAATAAATGTGCATTTCTTCTATAATCAGAATATGAACTATAAATATTATTTAAAATAAGATTAATAAGAATACTTTCAAAATGTTATAAAGATACCCAAACTCACTAACCCTGCTTTCAAATCCACTCAATAACCTTGCTTTCAAATCCTCTGAAATAAAATTCTTTTTTTGTGTGTTTAGCTATTTATTGGGCCGCTCCCCGCGGCATATGGAGGTTCCCAGGCTAGGGGTTGAATCGGAGCTGTAGCCACCGGCCTACGCCAGAGCCACAGCAACCCAGAATCCGAGCACTTCTGCAACCTACACCACAGCTTACCGCAACGCCGGATTGTTAACCCACTGAGCCAGGCCAGGGACCGAACCCGCAACCTCATCGTTTCTAGTCGGATTCGATAACCACTGCGCCATGATGGGAACTCCTAAAATTCTAACCTATGTTCACAACTTGATCCCAAATGTCTCCTCTGTAGCCAGTTTCCTATGGTTGAATATTTTGATAGATTGTTTTTCTATTTTTTTTTCCTAAGTCCAATTATGGGATTCTAAACCAGGGAACCAAGATACCGAACGATATCAAAAACAAAAACAAACAAACAAAAAAAACAAGCTCTAAACTCAAATCCCACTGGTCTTAAATAACTTATGCTGTCTTCATTTCCTCACCTGTTAAACAGAAGTAACAATTACAGTATCCACTTCATACGGCCTTGTGAAGGTTTAATGTGCTAACTTTTATTTATAAGTTCTTAGGACTCGATGTTTAAATATGATGACTATTGCTCAGCCCTTGTATATGATCTACATATTTTCACTGCTATGTAACAGTAACTGAGCACTTCTGTAGCAGAAACATTTACTAATGAATAAAACACCTCTTACCACTAGGAACAGAAAAGGAAAATGCTAAGTCCTGACGCGGTGGGGCTCTGCTGCCAGGAGCTCTGGGCTCATTCCCCTCCCCAGTCTACAGCCCCTCTCCACTTTCAGAAGTCAGGGCAGGGGAAGGAAAGGAGGCTGGGAGATAACCACGACTTGTCTGTGGTCCTGGAAAAACCACAGAGAGTATCTGTGGGTGACACACTCTTTCTTTAAAAACGGGTCAGAAGTCGTACAGGCACAGCCTCCTTTCCTGCAGGGATGAGAAAGAGCCAGTGGCACATCGAGGAGCTGCCTTCCACCCAAAGGGATGCTTTTCTGACTATAACAACATTAACAGCTAACACCCTGCCACACGCCTGGTGTGTTTCAAATATTTAACTTGCTTAAGGTAGGTATTTGTAATATCCCTTATTACTGAAAACAGAAGTACAGAAAGATTAAATTCTCATCCGGTGTTATCTCGTTTGGAAGTAACAGCGTGTGGAAGGTGTTGGGGAAGGCGGGCTGGACAGCAAAATGCCCGGGGGACCGTCAAACTCTGCTGATTTTGGTCCGCCTACAACCCGAGGACTAGAGAACCGCCCCAAACACAGAGAAACTGACGAGGGGAAGTCAAGCGGCCACCCCTGCCCCTCCACCCCGCCGTCCGCCAGTGGCGAGGCTTTTCAGCCCTGTGACCAAGGACCAGGCCCGGGTGAAGCCAGGACCAGGTCAGAAAAGTTAAAAGAGGTCGCGAGATCCCAGAGATCACTCACCTCCCGGCGAGAAGGCCGCAATCTCAATCTCCTGAAGCGGAAATACCTCCGACTTCGCGGAGCTCCTGGACTACATTTCCCAGTATTCCCGAGAGGAACAAGAGCCGCTGCCCCGCCCCCTGGGCGGAAGTACCCGCTCCAACCTTAACGGCCTAAATCGAATTTCCCAGAATCCACGAAAGGAGCAAGACTTGTATTTTTCTCCCACAGTCGGAGTGCCTCCAAACACACAAAGCACTGGAAGATATAATTTCCTGTTTCCCAAAGGAGCAAATAACATGTCTGTGCTCTCCCGGAGCTGAAGCGTCCCAATCACAGGAAGCTTCCAGACTACGCATCCCAGAATCCTCTGTAGGGCCGAGCTTCCCGCCTGTCAACAGTTTTACTTTAGAATTAGCAGGTGGAGTCTAAATAAGCCATCCGGGACTTGTAAAACTTGGCTTGCCTTTTCTTTTTCTCACTGTTCTGTGACAAATTGGAAATATGAATGGAAAAATAAACAGAAAATAATTTTAAAGTCGTGCTATGTGTGAGATAAAAATAGAGATCGGAAAAAGGAAGGGCTGAGCAGTAATGAAATCTTTGCTACCTGCACCTGGATTCACCCTTGATCAAAAACTCAAAGAAAAGATGCAGCCATAAAAATGCGACGTGAAACAGAAGCAGCAAAATTCCCCGCTTTTCCTTTGCTTTGGTTTTCTTGCATTGTTAGGGAATTGGAGAAAATATTATAATATAGGGTGGGGTTCACAGCATATAATTATCTTTAAGAATTATTCTTTGAGTTCCAATTAAGAAATCCTATCACATAATTTTGGTCTTTTAAACTTTAAAAAATATAATTGACATTGTGTAAGTTTAAGGTATACACATGTTGATCTGATACATATATTTCTTGCAGCATGATTACCACCTTAGTGGTCGCTAACACTTCTATTACTTCATCCAATTTTCTTGTCTTTTTAGTGTCCTTTCAGTGCGAGTAAAATTAAGATTTAGTCCCTTAGCAAGTATGAAGTTTATAATATAGTGCTGTTGACTATAACCACTATGCTGTGCATTAGCTCTCCAGGTTTTATTTATCTACTAGGTCCAAATTTGTATCCTTAAAAAACATAGCCCCAATATCCACACCCTCCAGCCTGTGATGGCCATCATTTCTACTATTTTTATGAATATGCCTTTAAGATTCCACGTATGAGTAATATACAATAACTTATCTTTGTCTGATTTATCTCTTAGCATAATGCCCTCAAGTTCCACCCATGTTGTTGCAAATGGCAGCATGACCTTCTTTCTCATGGCTCAATAATATTCCATTGTGTAAATGCCCCAACTTCCTTATCTATTCATCAGTTGATGAAGGCTTAGGTTGTTTCTCTTTCTTGGGTTGTTTCCATATTGTGAACAATGCTGAAATAAATGTTGCGCATATACCTCTTCAGATTCCTATTTTTATTTACCTTGGATATATACCCAGAGGTAGATTTGCAGCATCATATGAGAATTCTATTTTTAATTTTTTGAGGAACCTCTATACGGATACATCAATTTACATTCCCACCAATGGTGCACAAGTGTTCCCCTATCTCCACATACTCACCAACACTTGTTATCTCTTGTGATTATCATATTCTCTTTCTTTCCCCCTCTTCTTCTCGATCTTGCCCGTGACATGCAGAAACGCCCAGGCCAGGGAACATGAGCCACAGCAGTAACACCACCAAACCCTTTACCATTAGGAAACCCCATCTCTTAGCTTCTTGATGACAGCCATTCTAACATGTGTGAAGTGACATCTCATTGAGGTTTTTATTTACTTTTCCCTGATGATTAGTAATGCTGAGCATCTTTTATGTACCTGGTAACTATTTGGATGTGTTCTTTAGAAAGGTGTCAGTTCTTCTGCCCATTTTTAAATTGGATTATTTGGAGTTTTTTGTAATCGAGTTGTATGACTTCTTTATATATTTTGGATACTAACCCATTGTGGTTTGAATATATTTCCTCCCATTCTGTAAGTTGACTTTTCATTTTAAAAATTATTTCTTTTGCTGTGCAGAAGCTTTTTGGTTTGATGTAGTCCCACTTGTTGACTTTTGCTTTTCTTGCTTGTGCTTTTGATGTCATACACAACAAATCATTGCCTGGTTCAATATCAGAGTTTCTCCCTGTGTTTTTTTCTAGTTTTATGGCATCAGGTCTTATGTTTAAGTCTCAAATCCATTCCAAGACAATTTTTGTGATTTAAAATAGAGGTCAAATTTCATTTTTCTGCATGTGGTTATCCAGTTTACCCAACACATTTTTTTTTTCTTTTAGGAATGCTGGAGGCATGTGGAGGTTCCCAGGCTAGGGTTCAAATCAAAGCTGTAGCCACCAGCCTACGCCAGAGCCACAGAAACACAGGATCTGAGCTGCTTATGCAACCTACACCACAGCTCACGGCAACACTGGATACTTAACCCACTGAGCAAGGCCAGGGATCAAACCCGCGTCTTCATGGACGCTAGTCGGGTTCATTACCACTGAGCCACGGCGGACACTCCTATCCAACACTATTTTTTTGAAGAGGCTATACTTTCCTAATTAAGTGTTTCTGACTCTCTTGTCAAATATTGACCACATACAGGGGCTTATTTCTGGACTCTCAATTCTGTTCCATTGGTATATGCGTCTAATTTTATGTCAGCATTTTTTTTTTTTGTCTTTTTGCCATTTCTTGGGCCACTCCCACGGCATATGGAGGTTCACAGGCTAGGGGTTGAATTGGAGCTATAGCTGCTGGCCTATGCCAGAGCCACAGCAACACGGGATCCAAGCCGTGTCTGCGACCTACTACACCATAGCTCACGGCAACGCCGGATCCTTAACCCACTGAGAAAGGTCAGGGATCGAACCTGCCAACTCATGGTTCCTAGTTGGATTCGTTAACCACTGCGCCATGATGGGAACTCCTTGTTTTGTTATATCTTTGTAGCATAGTTTGAAATTAGGAAGAGGGATGCCTCAGGCTTTGTTCTTTCTCCTGATTGCCTTGGCTATTAGTGGTCTTTTGTGGTTCCATATGACGTATGATTGTTTCTTTCTGTGAAACATGCTGTTGGAATTTTGATTTTACATTGATTCTACAAATGGCTTTGGGTAGTAGGAACATTTTAACAATATTAGTTCTTCTTATCCATGTACATGGGATAATTTTTATGTTCATCTGTGCCTTTAATTTCTTTCACCAAAGTCTTAAGAGTTTTCAGTATACAAGTCTTTCATCTCCTTATTTAAATTTACTGTTTAATTTTTAAAATTTTATTATTTTGATGTCAATAGAATTGTTTTCTTTTAAAGATATTTTGTCATTAATGTATAAAAAGCAACAGATTTTTATGTTAATTTTTATTGTTCAACTTCTCTGAATTCATTGATTAGTTTAACCATTTTGGAGTGGAGTCTCTAAGACATTATATCTATTGTCTTTCCAAAGGAAGACAATTTTATTTCTCCCTCTTCGATTTGGATGCCTTCTATTTCTTTATATTTTCTGATTGCTCTGCTAGGACTTGTATTATTATGCTGAATAGGCATATTGAGAGTAGGTTGAGAGTGGGCATCCTTGTTTTGTTCCTGATCTTAGAGGCAAAAGCGTTCTGATGTTAGCACTGGGTTTGACGTACATGGCCCTCAAACTTAAGTAAATATTTGACTTGAATTGCTTGGTAAAAGTATGTTTGCATGGTAAATGTTAACAAAGTTAGTTTCATAAGAACATGCTAGCCTCTTTTCCAAGATTGCAATACCAAAATCATGTAAGATTTACAAGTGCTCCAGACAATATTTAGTGTTGTCAGTCTTTATAACTTTAGCCATTCTGGCAGGTGTGTAAAGATATCTCATTGCAGTTTTAGTTTGGATTTCCCTAATGATTGATGATTAATGATTAATACCCTTTAATGTTGTCTACTGGCCACTTGAATATCTTTTTTGTTGTTGTTGTTGTTGCTATTTCTTGGGCCGCTCCCACGGCATATGGAGGTTCCCAGGCTAGGGGTCCAATCGGAGCTCTAGCCACCGGCCTATGCCAGAGCCACAGCAACGCGGGATCCAAGCCGCATCTGCGACCTACACCACAGCTCACAGCAATGCCGGATCCTTAACCCACTGAGCAAGGGCAGGGACCGAACCCGCAACCTCATGGTTCCTAGTCGGATTCGTTAACCACTGCGCCACGACGGGAACTCCCTTGAATATCTTTTTGGTGAACTCTCTATTGAAGTAACTCCATTTTTAGTAGGTTATTTATATCTTTATTGAGTTATAAGAGTTCTTTCTGTATTCCGATTACAATACTTTTATGGGATATAGGTTTTGCTAATGTTTACAAGTCAGTGGCTTGCCTTTTTATCTTTTAAAACACAGATTCTTTGGGGAGTTGTCTTGTATCAGAGCAGGCTAAGGATATGATGTTGTCACTGCAGTGGCTTGGGTCACCTGGCTCTGCAACTTCTATCTGCTACAGGTGCAGCCAAAAAAACAAAAACAAAAACAAAAAAACAGGTTCTTCTGCAGAGCAAATATTTATAATCTGATGAAGTACAATTTGTTAGTGTTTTTTTATTTAGGGGTCACATTTTTAGTGGGTCAATTCCAGAGTCTCTCTTCTGTTCTGTTTATCTACATGTCTATTTTAACACAAATACCACACTGTCTTGTTGAATGTATTGTTATAATTCTTGAAGTTAGTGTGAATACTACACATTTCTTCCTTTTCAAAATTGTTTTGGCTATCAAAATCCTTTGCATTTCCAAGTATTTTTAGAATCACCATATTAAGAAATACTTTAAAAGCCTTCAGAAAGTTTGATAGGAATGTATTGAGACTAGCTAATTTGGGGGGGAATGGCTTCTGAACAATATAAATCCTTATGAACATGACTTTTCTCCATTTATCTTTTTCTGTAATGTATATTTTTCAGAGTACAGGCCTTGCACATGTTTTGTTGTATTTATAACAGTATTTTGTATACCTATGTCTACTCTAAATAGTATTTTTATTCCAATTTCAAATTGAATAAATACTACTAGTACATAGAAATACAATTAAATTTTGTATATTGACCTGGTATCTGATATATAGCCTTGCTAAACTAATTTAAAAATTCTAATAGTGTTTTTCAGATTTTATTAAATATATAAATATTGCATATTTCTTTAAATTTATTATATTTGTTAAATATTTAATATTTATTGATTTTATTAAATATTATTTTAGTAAATATTTTATTGTAATATTAAACATTATAAGTATTAGTAATTAGTATTAGCATTTATAAATTATATGTATTTTCTAGGTAATCTTTATCAAACACTGAAGACATCTGGGCCTAGAGGTTTGTTGCAAGAACTAAGATTTTAATTACAAGTTCAATTTCTTTAATAAATATTCAGCTATATAAGTTATCTATTCCTTTTTTGAATACTTGGTTTCTTTTTAAGGAATCAGTCCATTTTAACTGAGTTGTCAGATTATATATTACCATGAAGTTTTACATAATATTTCCTTACGATTCTTTCAATATCTGTTCAATCTGTACTGATGTCATTTCTGCCAGTCTTTTTTTTTTTTTTTTTTTTTTTTTTTGCTTTTCAGAGCCACACCTGTGGCATAGGGATTGAGTTGGAGCTACAGCTGCCAGCCTATGCCACAGCAACAGCAATGCAGGATCTGAGCCGTATCTGTGACTTATACAACTCACCGCAACGCTGGATCCTTAACTCACTGAGCAAAGCCAGGGATCAAACCCTTGTCCTCATGGGTACTAGTTAGGTTTGTTAGTGCTGAGCCACAACAGGAACTCCATCCTTTTTTTTTTTTTAAGGGCTGCACCAGTAGCACATGGATATTCCCAGGCTAGGAGTCCAATTGGAGCTATAGCTGCCAGCCTATGCCACAGCCGCGCAGGATCTGAGCCATATCTGTGACCTACATACACCACAGCTCACGGCAACGGTGGATCCTCAACCCACTGAGTGAGGCCAGGGATCAAACTCGCAACCTCATGGCCTCTAGTTGGATTCATTTCCTTTGCACCACAATGGGAACTCCTGTTTTTTTTTTTTTTTTTAGGAACTCTATCTTGATATTGGTAATTTATGTCTTTTCCTTTTTTTCCTGTCCCAGTTTGTTGATTAGTTTATCAATTAACTGATCTTATCAAAGAACCAGGTTTTGGTTTCATCGATTCTATCTTCTTTTTTATATTTAATGAATTTCTTTTAAAAAAACAGCTTGATTATATTAACATACCATACCATACACCCACTTAAAGTGGACAATAGTTTTTAATATATCCACAGAACTGTGCATCCACAATCTAACTGTGAAATTTTCATCTTCCTCAAAGTCCCAAACTCATTAGTTATATTCCCACCCCGCCCAACCACAGTCCCAAGCAATCAATAATCTATCTAGCTCTATGGATTTACATATTCTAGATATTTCATATAAATGGAATCATATAACATGTGATTTTTTTGTGACTGGCTTCTTTCACCCAGCATAATGTTTTCAAGTTTTGTCCATGTTATGGCATGTATCAGTATTTCATTTCTTTTTTAGCATTGAATAATATTCCATTGTATAGATACGTAACTTCATTTGATGCATATTTGGTTTGTCTCCACTTTTTGGCTATTATAAATACTGATGTCCTGAACATTTGTGTCCAGAAGCCTCAGTATCAAACTCAATGGCAGGTAGTGCAGGTACCTTATAATGCAGTATTCCCAATTCTTCCCTCTCACTCTTATAACAATATTGTCATTCATTTCATTTATTGGTATGTTATAATCACACTGTTATTATTACTTTGAATAAAGTTATATATTAGATAAATTGGAGTAAGAAAATAAAAGATTTTAGTTTATCTTCATTTATTCCTTCTTTTCTTCATAGAGATTAGAATTTGTCACCTATTTTTCTTTTTTTTCTTTTTGTCTTTTTTGTTGTTGTTGCTATTTCTTGGGCCGCTCCCACGGCATATGGAGGTTCCCAGGCTAGGGGTCCAATCGGAGCTGTAGCCACCGGCCTACGCCAGAGCCACAGCAATGCGGGATCCGAGCCGCGTCTGCAACCTACACCACAGCTCACGGCAACGCCGGATCCTTAACCCACTGAGCAAGGGCAGGGACCGAACCCGCAACCTCATGGTTCCTAGTCGGATTCGTTAACCACTGCGCCACGACGGGAACTCCGTCACCTATATTATTTATCTATAAATTACTTTTAATATTTCTTGCAAGGTAGATTTCCTGACAACAAAGTCTCTTCATTTTTGCTTATTTGAGGAAGTCTGAGGAAGTCACCTTCATTTTCGAAGGATAATTTCACTGGATATAGGATTCTAGGTTTGTAATTTTTTCCTTCAACACTTAAATATTTCACTCCATTTTCTTCTTGCATGTTTTCTGAAGCCTGATTTAACTTTTATCCTTGCATCTCCATAGGTCAGTTGCTATTCACACCCTCTAGCTCCTTTTTCAAAGTTCTCTCTTTCTTTGGTTTCCTGAAGTTTGAATATGATATGCCTAGGTGTCGTATTTGACATTTATCCTAAGCTTTCTGGATCTGTAGTTTTGTGTCTGTCATTAATTGTGGAAAATCCCTAGGCAGTAGTAATTAATTTTTTTCTCTTTCTTCTTCTCCTCCCTATAATCTTATTTACATATGTTACACTTTTTATATTTATCCCCAAGTTTTTAAAATATTGTTCCACTTATCTTTTTTTTTTTTTTTTTTTTGTCTTTTTGCTATTTCTTTGGGCCGCTCCCGCGGCACATGGAGGTTCCCAGGCTAGGGGTCCAATCGGAGCTGCAGCCACCGGCCTACGCCAGAGCCACAGCAACGCGGGATCCGAGCCGCGTCTGCAACCCACACCACAGCCCATGGCAATGCCTGATCATTAACCCACTGAGCAAGGGCAGGGACCGAACCCGCAACCTTACGGTTCCTAGTCGGATTTGTTAACCACTGCGCCACAATGGGAACTCCTCCACTTATCTTTTTGTCATTGTTTTTCTCTGGATTTCAGTTTACAAAGTTACTACTGACATACCTTGAAGCTCAGGGATTCTTTCCTTGGCCATGTCCAGTCCATTGGTGATCCCATCAATGGCATTCTTTACTTCCATCACAGTGTTTTTCATTTCAGGCATTTGTTTTCATTATTATTTTTCCGAACTGTGGTAAAATGCACATTACATACAACTTATTTATTTATTTATTTGTTTGTTTATTTATACTGCACCTGTGGCATATGGAAGATCCAGGTCTAAGGATTCAATCTGAGTCACTGCTGGACCTATGCCACAGGTGTGGCAATACCAGGTCCTTAACCCACTGTGCCACAGCAGGGACTCCAAAATTCACCGTTTTAAGTGTACAGTTCAGTGATGTTAAGTATATTCACACTGCTGTACAACCAGTATCACCATCCATCTCCAGAACTCTTTTCATCTTACAAAACTGAGAATATGCCCATCAAATAATAACCTCTCATTCCTCCTTCCCATAGACCTGGCAACCACCACTCAACTTTGTGTCTCTATAAATCTGACTACTTGAGGTACCTCATATGAGTGGATTTATACAGTATTTACCTTTTGTGATGGAATTATTTCACTTAGTCTTATGTCCTCTAGATTCATCCATGTTATAGCAGGTGTCAGAATTTCCTCTTTTTAAGGCTAAATAATAAAGTCCACCATATGCATAGGTACCATTTTGCTTTTCTCTTCATCTACCAATGGACACTTGGGTTGCTTCCACTATGTTACTATTGTAAATAATGTGGCTATGAATATGGATGTCTACCATTTCCCTTGGAATCTTTCTTAGAGTTTCCATCTCTCTGCTTATGTTATACAACTGTTTTTCCAAAGTTTTCTTTTTTTTTTTTTTTTTTTTTTTTTTTTTTGTCTTTTTGCCATTTCTTGGGCCGCTCCTGTGGCATATGGGAGGTTCCCAGGCTAGGGGTCTAATAGGAGCTGTAGCCGCCAGCCTACGCCAGAGCCACAGCAATGCGGGATCCGAGCCGCATCTGTGACCTACACCACAGTTCACGGCAACGCCGGATCATTAACCCACTGAGCAAGGGCAGGGATCGAACCCGCAACCTCATGGTTCCTAGTCGGATTCGTTAACCACTGCACCACGACAGGAACTCCCCCAAAGTTTTCTTGAGGAAAGATTCTAAAAGTTGTATATAACCTCTGCCCTAGTAATTCTATTAGGAATTTATTTATAAATACATATATCCTTATTTTTTAGGAGATGCATACTAAAGTATTTAGTTATATATTAGATATATATTTAATATTTAGTATTTTATTTAAAATGGAAAAAAATTTAAAGTCAATGTGAAAATGGGAACACCAAAGATATAACTATTATTACTGACAATGGCCACTCTGCCATTCAAAATTGCTATATTTTAACAGCAGTAAGTCTTACATAGGAAATATAAATCTAATTTTGCATTTCATTGAAATATACATAAAACAATGTATTAATTACCTATAATTTGAAGTTTGGCAGGTAGTTCTCTGATGGACAAATTCAACAGATCTAAACAAGTATTCTCTGAGTCACAGTTTTCTCTCCAGAGACCGAAGTAATAATATTGCTTGATGCAGAAATCAGGACATGACTCTTTAGTCTCTGCCCTAAGCCAAAAAGCTTGTCCAGGTGTAAATCATGTCTGTAGCTAAAGGCTTTCCAAACTTATCCACTAAAAATTCCTTCACGGCACAGAAGAATGGAAGCTTACCTCTGGGTGTCTAAGATGAATACAAAAGTGGCAAACTTTTGCATATAGAACATATGGCTTTGAATTCTTTCTTATTTGAAAAAAAATAAAAGATCATTTGTATTCTCCTTTAAAAGAAAAAAAACCCCGTCGTGGCGCAGTGGTTAACGAATCCGACTAGGAACCATGAGGTTGCGGGTTCGGTCCCTGCCCTTGCTCAGTGGGTTAACGATCTGGCGTTGCCGTGAGCTGTGGTGTAGGTTGCAGACGCGGCTTGGATCCTGCATTGCTGTGGCTCTGGCGTAGGCCGGTGGCTACAGCTCCGATTCGACCCCTAGCCCAGGAACCTCCATATGCCACGGGAGCGGCCCAAAGAAATAGCAAAAAGACCAAAAAATAAATAAAAAATAAAATAAAATTCCTATTAAAAAAAAAACACCTATCCGATCAAATATAAAATACACAAATGATGGAGTTCCCATTGCGCCTCAGTGGAAGCAAATCTGACTAGCATCCATGAGGATGTGGGTTCGATCCCTGGCCTCGCTCAGTGGGTCGGGGATCTGGCACTGCCGTGAGCTGTGGTGTAGGTCGCAGACGCGGCTTGGATCCTGTGTTGCTGTGGCTGTGGCATAGAACAGCAGCTGTAGCTCTAATTCAGCCCCTAGCCTGGAAACCTCCATATGCCACACCTGTGGCCCTAAAAAAATAGACCAAAAAAAAAAAAATGGTAAAATTGATCTATAACAGAAGTTGCAGTAATGGCTACCTCTGGGGTGGGAAAGTGCCTATGAGTTTGGAACTTCAATACACTGCAGGTGCAAAAAACAAACAAAACAAAACAAAGCAAAGCAAAGCAAAACAAAACAAAAAACACAAATGATTTGCCAGATAAATAGAAATCCTTTTTATCCAAATCTTGAAGTCACTGCTCCAAAAAGATGCAACATTTCTCTCTTTCACTGTTGAGAGGAGTAAAGTGGCTTATAGTCACTCACAAACATATGCAATGATATACTATCACAGGGTTCTATATTCATATAATTAAAATCACACATATTCAGTTCAGAGTCATGCAGTTTCTCAGTCAATAAGCCTGTTCACACAGTGATCCACATTCACAATATCCACAGAAAGCACACATAAGAAAAGCATATCTTCCAAAACCTCACCTTAATTTTAAGTCATACTCACAGATAAAAACATATAATCTCATAACTAAAGTCAGAGTCTCGTGGACCTCAAAAATGTATTATTACATAATTCAATAGTCACAAAAACACTCAAACTTTTTACTACCTATTCCCAAAGAGTCTGGGAAAGAAAATTTTATTAGGAGACTAAAACACATATTCAAACTTCATTCCCAAGGTGCCCAGACAGCCAGGGAAAGAACCATTCCACCCCCAGCCCAGGAATTTCCACATGCCTTAGGTGCGACCCTAGAAAGGAAAAAAAAAAAAAAAAGACTTTTTTATGGGCCCCTAAAAGTACTGTGGGCCCTAGACATTTTTCCTACTGTGTCTACTGGATGAGTCGGCTTCTCTAATATGCCTTTGGCAAAAGTTTGCCACACCTGGCCTCCAAAGGAGAGAAAGACAAGTGACGGCACAAGAATTTCAGGTGGGGATGGAGGAGTGGGGAGGAAGGGTGCTTAACAAGTTTTATCATATCTCAAAATCTGAAACATTAACCATTTTCATATCCACACTAGGAAACAAACCACAAGCAAAAACACAACCCCATCTACATGGTTACAGACCTATAATGGGTCCCACAATGTCACCGAGAATGAAAACGCCAACACCTACACACGCCCAGGCGTCCTTTCTTTAAACAAATGCACACTTAACGCCAGCTGTGCTCCCGGCGCTACTGCAGGTGCTGATGCTACCTTGGTGGGGAATGAAAGATTCAAGTCCACAGAGCTCATACCCAGGGGACCGCCGCACCCAGGAGCCTGCCGCCTCCTCCTGCACGCAGGTTTGAGACTCTCAAGTTCCTCAGCGCCTGCTCGGCCTCCTACCGCCTGGACTCAGATCCCACTCGCCCTTCCACGCGGGACCACCGGAAACCACCACCCTCCCGAATTCTGGTCTTTCTCCGCGAAGCGCAGCCACACGCCTGCGCCTGCGCACCGCGGGTCTCCGGCGCCAGGCCCTTGCGGGCGGGACTGCATTTCCCAGAAGGCACCGGGCTGACAGCAACCTCGGTCCCCGGGTCCTCTTCCGGTGGCCGAGCAGCTGTGGTACCTACGTGGTAAGTAGATCATATCCATAGATAAAAATCGGCGAAGGCTTCCACAATCCCCGACTGCAGCTGACAGGAACCCGCGGTTGGGGGGACAGGTGCTCAAGGCGAGGATGCTTTGGGAGCGGACAGGGCGTGTCGGGCCTCGAGCCTCGGGCCCTTGTCTGCCTGAGCAGCAGAGATTTTTATGCCTGCGGAGAGTGTGTGGGTGTGTGTAGACGTGTCTTCTTGACGATGTGCCCGTCATTATTTAACTGGGAGGTTGTTATTTAACTGCATGGCATATGGATGAGCGAAGTTTGTGTGGCCGTGAGGGCTGTCACTGGAACTCCAGGCTCTAGCTCGGCAGATTCCTCAGCCCTCTCGCCTCACAGCCACTTGGGGTCTGAACCCGGTAAAGGGTGAAAGCCAGATGCTGAGGTTTAGAATGAAATAATGGAGGATCCCAGCGAGAAGACACAGATTCGATCATGAGATGAGATTTCCTGAAGTTGGTTGAAGCCCCAAGACAGGCCTTTGGGAAGACTTGATGATGAGGTCCCAGGAGTAGGATTCCCTCCTTGGAAGGACCCCCCTTGAAAGTTCCAAGGGGTCCGGCTGTATGTTTCACAACCACAGCATTTCTGGCCCTAGGAACCTACTGTGAACTAGACATCAATGACCCTGGCCTCTCTTATACTGGGGAAAGTCAACACTGTTCCACTCCCCTTTCTACTCCCATCTGGTTGTGTGTGATGGCCTGGGTGAGAGGGTCTGGTCATGGAGGGAGGGTGTTTTGTAAATGAATATGCAGTCCAAGAAAATCCTGATGGCTCATGATTGCCTTCTTTTTTCCCAGTGCTGCTGGTCTCTTAAATTTAAAAAAGGATCCTGAGAGAGGAAAGAATTTTTGTTACACATCTAAAAGTTTAAGTTCAGGTGAGTTGTTTCCTCATTATTCATAAAACACACTTTAATTTTAAAGGCATGAATCCATCTTTTCCTTCTGCTGAAATGTCCTGCCTAATAGTGACATATCTATAAATTGCAGGGCCATGCAGATGAATCACCCTTATCAGGGTCCCCAAGCCCTTCTCTCCATAATTAATTTAACCCATGTTCTACGATTAGCTATTATGTTTCTATTGTTGGCTAAAAACTAATGTACTAAACTAGTCTTTAATGAACATCATTATGCATAGGTCTTTATGTCCTTTTACAGTCCTAAGCTAAGGATGAACTTACTAGTTTGAAATTTGAGTCAAATACCAGACATTTATACTTGTACTCATTGGCATATAATGATGAAAAGGTGTAGTTGCTATCTTCAAATGACTTGTTATCCAGTAAAGACATGAAAAAAACAGGAATAAGCAAGATAGAGGATCTCAAATTCCACTCGGGAAATTGAGGTGAGCTGCCTTGGGAATTGAGAGAAGAGATATTATTCTGTCTAGAGCAGTGATGCCTCAATATGATCAAATTATGAGAACCCTGTGAAGGAAAATGGATTTTACACCTTAGAGGTTTTATTCTAATGATGGTAAATGCATAATAACATTAAATGTGACAAAATGTCTCAACAGCTGTTTGCAGGACATTGTGGCTAGAAGGACAGATTCAGAAGCAAAATAAACCTGGAGTTCCCATTGTGGTGCAGTGCTTAATGAATCCAACTAGGAACCATGAGGTTGCAGGTTTGATCCCTGGCCTTGCTCAGTGGGTTAAGGATCTGGCGATGCCGTGAGCTGTGGTGTAGGTTGCAGATGTGGCTTGGATCCCATGTTGCTGCGGCTGTGGTGTAGGCGGCGGCTACAGCTCCGATTAAACCCCTAGCCTGGGAACCTCCATATGCCACAGGAGCGGCCCTAGAAAAGGCAAAAAGACAAAAAAAAAAAAAAAAAAAAAAAAAAAAAAAAAAAGAAGAAGAAGAAGAAGCAAAATAAACCTATCGATTGGGAACATATACTAGGAAGCAGCCTTGAGACTCCCATTAATACACACAGAGCATCAAAGTCTCTAGTTTACACAGACACACATTTCTATAGGCAAACAAATTAGGGTTGGTTCAGGTACTGGGCACTGATCAAAATGAAATCAAACCTTTCAGTAAAAACACAGCAACTGTTGGAGTTCCTGCTGTGGCACAGTGGCAAGAACCTGACTGCAGCGGCTCAGGTCACTATGGAGGTGTGGGTTCAATCCATGGCTGGTGCAGTGGGTTGAAGGATCTGGTATTGGATCCCTGGCCTGGGAACTTCCATGTATTGTGAGTGTGGCTAGAAGAGAAATAAAAACAAAACCAAAAAACCCCACAGCAGCTATTTTTAAAAGGACCACGTTGGTTCTCAAATGGCAGGTGCATCACCTGCTGGCCTTGTTCAAAAACAGTTTGCTACCTAATTGTCCATCAGAAGAGGAATGGATAGAAAAATATGTGGTATATATATACAATGGCATTTTTTTTGTTGTTTTTTTAGGGCTGTACCCACGGCATATGGACATTCCAAGCTAGGGGTCTAATTGGAGCTGTAGCTGCTGGCCTACACCATAGCCACAGCAATGCAGGATCCAAGCCACATCTTTGACCTACACCACAGCTCACAGCAACACTGTATCCTTAACCCACTAAGTGAGGCTAGGGATCCTACCCACGTCCTCTTGGATACTAGTTGGGTTCATGACTGCTGAGCCATGACGGAAACTCCTACAATGGCATGTTACTCAGCCATAAAAAAAGAATGAAACAGTGCCATTTGCAGCAACACGGATGGACCTAGAGATATCATACTAAGTGAAATAAGTCAGACAAGGAAAGATAAATATCATGTGATACCACTTATATATGGAATCTAATTTTAAATGATACAAATGAACTTTATTACAAAACAGAAACAGATTCACAGGCCAGGGATTGAATCCAAGCTGCAGCTGTGACCTCTACACCACAGCTGTGGCGGTACTGGATCCTTTAACCCACTGATCCAGGCCGGGGATCAAACCCACACCTAGGCTACTGCAGTCAGATTCTAAACCCACTGCACCACAACAGGAACTCCCTGTAACCTATTTTTTTTTTGTCTTTTTGCCATTTTGGGGGCTGCTCCTGTGGCATATGGAGGTTCCCAGGCTAGGGGTTGAATGGGAGCTGTAGCCACCAGCCTATGCCAGAGCTACAGCAACGCGGTATCCGAGCCACGTCTGCAAACTACACCACAGCTCATGGCAACACCAGATCCTTAACCCACTGAGCAAGGCCAGGGATCGAACCCGCAACCTCCTGGTTCCTGGTTGGATTCATTAACCACTGAGCCACCACGGGAACTCCAACTTATTTTTTTAACTGACACAATATTTTGAATATTTTCATTCCCTTAACAGTTTCTCAAACTTAGCATTTAATGGCTGCTTAGTATTTCATCACATGATAAATGAGCTTATATACAAAACAGCAACAGACTCACATAGAAAACAAACTTATGGTTACCGTAGGGGAAAGAGGGGAGTAAAATGAAGAGTTTGGGATTAACAGATACACACTACTATGTATAAAACAGGTAAATAACAAGAACCTACTGTATAGCCCAGGGATGTATATCAGTGTCTTGTAATAACCTGTAATGGAATGGTATCTGAAAAAGAATACACGTACAAATGAATCACTTTGCTATACACTTGAAGCTAAGGTGACACTGTAAATTAACTATACTTCCGCTTTTAAAAAATGGTTCAAAAAAATCTTCCATCACATGGATGTTCTGTTACACATTTAACTAATTACTGAGCTCAGAATGCTGAACATGCCTGCTCTCCATGCTTTTCCACTGCCATGTCTTGATCCACTTCACTTCTTTCAATTTCTCAGGGCCATATGGGAACTCAGGTTCTTGTAATTTCAGGGGTAGTGCTGTTTGGGAATATGGCAACAGCCCTTTACTGGTTCAGTATTGACAACCATGCTCTCTCAGAGGAACTTATATAGGGATGTAATACTCAAAAATCACAGAAGCGGGAGTTCCTGTCGTAGCTTAGCAGTAATGAAGCCGACTAGTATCTCAGTCCCTGGCCTCGCTCAATGGGTTAAGGATCCGGTGTTGCCATGAGCTGTGGTATAGGTCGCAGACACAGCTTGGATCCCACGTTGCTGTGGCTGTGGCATAGGATGGCAGCTGTAGCTCTGATTGGATCCCTAGCCTGGGAACTTCCATATGCCACAGCTGTGACCCTACAAAAAAGCCAAAAAAAAAGGACACAGAACCTTGACGTTCCAATTTGAGATGGTCAACTCAAAGACCTTAAGCCCTTGGAGGAAAAAAAAATCTCATCATACCCCAAATATCACCATATTCAGATCTCTTTTTTTTCACCCTCAATCTCAAAGAGAGTGATGAGTCTAGTATAATTTTTGTCATTAAAGTAATACATTCTCATACAATAATTCAGAAAATTGGAAGTTCCCTGGTGGCACAGCAGCTTAAGGATTTGGTGCTGCCATTGGCACCATGGCACAGGTTTGATCCCTAGCCTGGGAAATTCCATGTGCCGTAGGTGCAGCCAAAAATAAATACATTTTAAAAAAGAAAAAAATTCAGAAAATATAGAAAAGCTCAAAATGAAGAGACAATTATGTAATCATTTTACTATAGATTTTTTTATCCATTCCCTCCGTGCACATGCATATATTTATACATGTTTTACTTGCTATACCAGGAGAACATTTTGAAATATAATGCTTTTACTCATCATCAAATAAAGGTCTCTATCATTTTTTGGTTGGAACTTATATTACATATATAATGAAATACATATATCTTAGCTGTGTATATGGTGTAATGAATCTTTTCGTTGTTTTTGTCTCTTCAGGGCTGCACCCGAAGCATATGGAGTTTCCCAGGCTAGGGGTTGAATCAGACCTACAGCTGTGGGCCTACACCACAGCCACAGTAATACCAGATCTGAACCGCATCTACACCCTACACCACAGCTCACAGCAATGCCAGATCCTTAACCCACTGAACAAGGCCAGGGATCAAACCTGCACCCTCATGGATACCAGTCAGATTTGTTTCTGCTGCACCACCATGGGAACTCCTAGTCTAATGAATCTTTACATTTGAAAACACCACCCAGACCAAGACACAGAGCATTTCTATCCCCCCCCTCAGCCCCCGGAAGATGTGCTTGTGTCCTCTCCCAGTTAGAACCACCCTCCCCTCCAAGAAGTCAGCATTATTCTGACTTCTGTCCCTCAAGATGAGATTCGCCTGTTCTTGAACTTCACATAAATGGAATCTTTTGTATCTGCTACCCTTTTTGTCCAAAATTGTACTTTTGAGATTCATTCATGGGTTTTTTTTGTCAATCAGTAGGTCCCCCCACCCAAATGTTGGGTAGTATTCCATTGCATCACCTTACCACAATCCACAGTTTGTTGATGGCTTCTTGTAATGAGTTGTTTCCAGTATTTGACTGTTATGAATAAACCATCTATGAAAATTCTTGTACACGTCTTTCTGTGGATACCTGTTCTTGTTTTTCCTGGGAATATACTCGGGGGTGGAAGTGGTTAACCTAATTTACACTCTGCAATGTACGCAAGGTCTAGTTACTTCTTGAACTGGCCAACACTTAATCTTGTCAGTCATCTTAGATTTAGCCATTCTGATGCATGTGTGGGAGTTTCTCATTGTGATTTTAATTTGCATTTTTCTGGTACATAATGGTGTGAGCATCTTTTCATATAATACTGTCCATTTTGACATTCTCTTATGAAGTGTCTATTCAGATCTTTTGTCCATTTTTTAGCCTGGCTTTTTCCTCTTGATTTGTAGGAATTTTAGGTGTATTTTGAAAAGTTCTTTGTGTTCTTTGTGTGTGTGTGTGTGTGAGAGAGAGAGAGAGAGAGAGAGAGGAGAGAGAGACAGACAAAGGGAGTATCTTTTATTAGCCTGTAGCTTCTCATTCACTTTCTTAACGGTATCTTATAATGAAGAGACGACCTTAACTTCAACAGAGCTCATTTACCAATCTTTTTCTTTTATGGTTATTGTATTTTTGTTCCGTTTAAAACATCTTTTCCTGGGGAAGAAGGGACAGAACTTCCTTACAGTAAAAGTCCAGTTGTTAAATATAGAAGAGGGACACAGAAAATGGCCATTGGGCAAACACCACAGTAATAGTTGCTTCAGACAAGATCCACTGATAGATGCTAAAATCAGAGGGTGAAAGTTTGAAGAGAAAAAGGATTTGCCAAGTGTCAAAGTATTTCCCACCACCCACCATTCTTATTAACTACAGAGGGAAAGGCAGTATCTTTCTCGCAGGGAAACCCATCGGAAAGCGGCGGCAGCAAGTGACGAGGTTAACGTGATCAGTGAGAGAGCACGGACATCGTGAGCCCTTCCCTGTGATGCAGTGAGGACGTCGCATCACTGCGGTACTGCAGAGCCTCTTTCCAGTTGTGAAAACATCAGACAAACTGAGCGGAGGGATGTTGCACAATATAAATGACTAGTACTCTTCCAAAGTGGGGCGGTCATGAAGATAGGTGTGGTGGACAGACTGTGGGGTGACCTCCCCTGACTCCTGCCTGCTTGTGTCTATGCCATTGTATGGTCCTTTCCCTTGGCGGGCAGGCAGGACCTGTCATTTGCTCCTAACCAATAGAGGACAGTAAAGGTGAGGAGATGTCACCGCTGTGATTAGGTTACTTGATATGGCAAAAATAATGGGACATCACCACTGGGCTTACATGATGTCATTTAAGACTTCATCATGGCCACCTGGAGACTCTCCTTGAGGGCTTCAGGAAGTAAGCAGCAATATTGGAGAAGCCCATATTGCAAGAAACTGCCGGCAGCCTCTGGGATCTAAAGGCACCCTCCAGCTGACAGTCAGCAAAAAGCTGGGGCCCTCAGTCATGTAGCCGCAAGGAAATGAATTCTGCCAACAATCTGAATGAACCTGGAAGTGGATTCTTCCCTGGCTGAGCCTCTGAATGTTGTTGGCAACTTACGAGACCAGCCTGAGGAGAGCACCCAGTGAAACTGTGTCTGGCCTCCGGGTCCACAGAAACTGTAAGATAACAAATGTGTGTTTTAAGCTAAATTTTGTGGTAATTTGTTATGGCAGCAATTGAAAACTGTTACCATAAGAAAGACTGTGGAAATTGGAAGAGACTAAGAAATAACAGCCCAATGCATGTGGGGTCAGGTATAGGATCCTGGATCCACTTTAATGGGCTGAACTGGTGCTATTTCCACAGGATATGGTGTTTGTAGTACTGTACCCATGTTAATTTCCTGTTTTTGATCATTGCCAAGGTGTTCACAATAGGCTGAGAGATATACAGAACTCGCTGTACTACTCTTACAACTTTTCTCTCAGTCTAAAGTAAATGGAAATAAAAATTAAACCAAAAAAAAAGGAAAGTTTTGCTTACCCCAATATCATGAAGATATTTTCCTGTTTCTTCTTCTAGCACCTGTATGGTTTTAGTTTTCACATTTAGGCTATGATCCATCTTGAATGTATATCTGTATTGGTGGATCAGGGTCAAAACTTTTTTTTTTCCACACAGCTAGCCAAGGCACCCTTTGTTGAAAAGACTATTCTTTCTGCTCTAAGCTGCAGTCACATTTTTATTGTAACAAAAAAAAAAAGTGACTATATGTACAGATCTCTTTCTGGGCTCTCTGTTTTGTTGGTCTGTTTGTCAGTCTTGTGTCAGTCCCACTGTTTTAATTACAGTAGCTTTATTATTATGTCTCGATATCTGGTGATATGCATTCAACACCTTCTTCCTTCAAGATTGCCCTGGCTCTTCCTGGGCATATAATTTTTGAATGAGTTTGTTAATTCTCTTAAAAGCTGCTGATATTGTTTGGAGATGCACAGAATCAGCAGGTCAATTTAGAGAGAATTGGTAATCTTAAAACTGACTCTTCTAATTCATGAACATGAAATATGTTCCCATGCACTGAATTCTTCTTAAATAGTTTTTCATTGTTTTACTGTTTTTGGTCTAAAAGTCTTGCACCTCTTTTGTTAGATTTATTCCATAGTGTTTTATATTTTTTATGTTTTTTATAAGCCATTGGGATTCTTTTTTGTTTTGTTTTGTTTTTTGTCTTTTGTTTTTTGTCCTTTTAGGGCTGTACCCATGGCATATGGAGGTTCCCAGGCTAGAGGTCAACTCGGAGCTGTAGCCATCGGCCTACACCACAGCCACAGCAACTCCAGATCCAAGCCGCATCTACAACCTACACTACAGCTCATGGCAACGCCGGATCCTTAACTCACCGAGCAAGGCCAGGGATCGAACCCAAAACCTCATGCTTCCTAGTCGGATTCGTTAACCACTGAGCCACGACGAGAACACCCTCTTTTTTTTTTTTTTTTTTATTTTGTCTGTACCTGCAGCATGTAGAAGTTCCTAGGCCACAGCAGCGACCAGAGCCACTGCAATGACAATGCAGGATCCTTAACTGGCTGAGCCACAAGGGAACTCCCTGTTGAGATTTTTAAAACTTCCTTTTTCAATAGCTTTGCTTTCATATAATTATTTGTTTTATACTGTGACCTTTTATTCAACAAACTTGTTAATAAATTCATATACTAATTCTCATAGCTTGTAGAACTGAATTTTTTTCTATGTACAAAATCAGGCTTTACCTCTCTCTTTCCAATCTTCATAGCTTTCATTTCGCTTTTTTCTCTTATGATATTGGACAGGTCTTCTAGCATAAAGTTGATTGGAAGTGGTAAACGTAGACACCTGCCTGTTCCTGACCTCAGAAGGATGTGGTCCATACTTCACCTCTCAGTTTTATTCTGTAAATCTCTTTCACCAGATTAAAGAAGTTTCCTTCTTTTTTTGGGGGGGGGGTGTCTTTTTAGGGCCACACCCACAGCCTATGGAAGTTCCCAGGCTAGGGGTCAAATTGGGGCTACAGTTGCCCACCTTCACCACAGCCACAGCAAGCCAGATCCGAGCAGCATCTGTGAGCTGCACCACAGCTCATGGCAACACTGAATCCTTAACCCACTGAGCGAGGCCAGGGACCGGACTCGAGTTCTCATGGATCTAGTGCAGGTCGTCACTGCTCAGCCACAACAGGAACTCCCATAAAGAAGCTTTCCTAGGTTGCCGTGAATTTTTATCACAAACTGATGTTGAATATTATCAAATGGTTGTTCTCTATCTAATATAATGATTGAATGGTTTTCTCCTTTATGTTTAAAGTTGGACGATAACATTGATGGCCTTTTGAAAATTAAGTGGCCTTCGCATTTCTAGAATAACTCTCGTGGTCATTGATGCCACTGGTCTCTCCTTGCTGATATTTTAATATGCTTGACTCTGGGTTCATGAGAGAGTTATGCTCTAATTTTCCTTTTTTGTAGTGTCCTTGTCAGGTTTATGCAACAGAGAAAGCCTTGTCAGGTTTAATCGTATACTGGCAGTGCGGATAATATATTATAGAGACTCTGGATTATGTTATTGTCCTTTGGCAAGTCCATATCAGGGCTTCTCAACCTTGGGGCTGCGGCACTTTTTGTCTTGGTAATTCTTTGTGGGGGGCTTTCCTGTGCACTGCAGGATGGTCAGCGCCCCTCCCCATCTCTTCCCACTAGATACAGGCGTACCCCTGCACACACTCTGACACCCAGACATGTCTCCAGATATTACCGGGCGTGCCCTCCGGGGCACAATCACCCCCTGTTTGGAACCAGTAATCTGCACAATCATTTTTAGCATCTACTTTATTTCCTATTATATTGAGTGTCTGTCATCACATTCCTTTACACACCTGTAGGCACGTTTTATAGTTAATTTCCTTTGAATGGAGTCTCAGAAATAGCCTTTCATCATTAAAATCTTCTTATGCTTAATTTTTCCTCTTATGCAAATGTCTCCGTTGCATGCAGTTTTCACAGGTCTATAGGACAGCATGGGAATGTGCTTCTCCCTTACCCATACGTGGTGCATCAACATTTTGAAATCTGGCAGCTGGAGTTCCCTTGCGGCTCAGCGGGTTAAGGATCCGGCGTTGTCACTGATGTGATGGGGATTCAGTCCCCAGGGCAGGAACTTATGCATGCTATGGGTGCAGAAAGAAAAAAAACCCTAACAGCTGTATAGCTATAAAAATGATACATCTTTTTTCTTCTTTATTTAATGATTTTTATTTTTTCCATTGTAGTTGGTTTACAGTTCTGTCAGTTTTGTACTGTACAGCAAAGTGACCCAGTCTCACACACACACACACACACACACACACACACATATTCTTCTTCTCACATTATCCTCCATCCTGCTGCATCACAAGTGACTAGATATAGTTCCCTGTGCTATACAGCAGGATCTCATTGCTTACCCATTCCAAATGCAATAGTTTGATGATAAGTCTTTATTGCTTTAAAACATTTCTTTAGTAAATCTTGTGACAGATGATGTCTTTTTTTAATATTTTCTTTTTAAAAAAATTTAAGTATAGTTGATTTACAGTGTTGTGCCAATTTCTGCTGTACAAGGTGAGCCAGTCATACATCTATATACACACACACTCTTCCTCGTATTATCTTCCATCATGTTCTACCCCAAGAGACTGTATATAGTTCCCTGTGCTATAGAGCAGGACCTCATTGCTTATCCATTCTAAATGTAATAGTTGGCATCTACTAACCCCAGACTCCAAGTCCATCCCACTCCCTCCCTCCTGCCCCCTGGCAACCACAATTCTGTTCTCTGTGTCTGTGAGTCAGCTTCTGTTTTGTAGATGGGTTCATTTGTGTCATATTTTAGTTCCACATATAAGTGATGTCGTATGGTATTTGTCTTTCTCTTTCTGACTTACTTCACTTAGTATGAGAATCTCTAGCTGCATCCATGTTGATGTCTTAATTACTTATACTCAGGTTTCACACAATAGAGCAAAACTGGGGGGGTCAGAGACAACAGTTCAAAAAAAAGTTGGAGTTCCCATCGTGGTGCAGTGGAAACAAATCCGACTAGGAAGCATGAGGTCATGGGTTTGATCCCTGGCCTCACTCAGTGGGTTAAGGATCTGGCACTGCCGTGAGCTGTGGTGTAGGTTGCACACACGGCTCGGATCTGGCATTGCTGTGGCTGTGGTGTAGGCCAGCAGCTGTAGCTCTGATTGGACCCTAGCCTGGGAACCTCCATATGCCACGAGTGCAGCCCTCAAAAGACAAAAGACAAAAAAAAAAAAAAAAGTTGACTTTATCATAATAAAAACGTTTTTCAAAACACATCACTCTTACTTATTGTTTGTGACACAGAAAAATATCTTTACTTTTTTAAGCTTCTATTTCCTCATCTGTTGAACTGAGTTAATAAGTAGATTTCAGGATTAAATGTTAGTGTGTATAAGGCACCTATCCCATAGAAGTTTGCAAAAATCTATGTGTTGCTTTATAGCCTCAGTGAGCATGAATTCACTCCTCTCTTGTGGATACTGGATGGGTGGGAAGCCCAGGAGAGGGGTAAGAAGCAGTGATTCGTGCCAACAAGCAAAAATGGATCCTGATAGGGAAGCCCAGGTTGGTCAGCCCAGAGGATCTTGGGAGTCAAGTTCAGGCTTCCCACGGGCAGGCAGTTTTACGGTGGTCGAGATCTCTAGGTTGGTCTCTACTGTTGTCTGCCTTTTATCTAGCAGAACCCAGGTTCACCTTAAGGCCGTGAAGGTTGTTGAGGTTTGTGTTGCATGGCCTGGTCTCAACCTTGGAAGGTAGGGCAGGATTGGGATCTACTCAGGACGACAGCCCAGGCTGGGTACATCTGGCCCAGTCAGAAGGAGAGGTAGGCCAGAGGGGCCTGTCTGTATCCTGCTTTGTTTGTAAGAGAGCCTCTGTTCTGTATCCACACTGTGTAGCTTGCATGGATTTGCCTGGATTCCGTCTCATATCTCCTGGCATGTGTTTGTGTGTTTGAAAGGGCAGAGGGTGGGCAAGGATGGCAGGAAGCAGGAATAAATAAGAGAAAAGAAAGGCTGGAGTTCCCTCGTGGGGCAGCAGGTTAAGGACTTGGCATTGTCACTGCTATGGCTCTGGTTACTACTGTAGTGCAGACTTGATCCCAGGCCTGGGAACTTCTGCATGCCACAGGTGTGGCCAAAAAAAGAAAAAAGAAAAAAAAAAAAAAAAGACAAGAAAAGAAAAAAGAAAGCCTCTCTTACCTTCAAGAATTTTTGGAGTTCTGAGCTACACTTGGTCTCAAGGATTCTTTTTCCTCCCTCAGCTCTGGCTTCTCTGGACTCAACTTCTTAGAAGGATTAGCAGTTCTAAAGCCATGGCCCAGGTAAGTGGATGTCTTTTCCTTTATCCTGAAATATTATGATTTTTAATTCAGGTTATATTTTCATTCTTTATCCTGAACCCTCCTTCCTAGGAAAGCTGTAACTCTGAACCTATGTCAGTTTATCCCCTTTTAGAGGTTGGTGCCCTCCCTAGTTGCTCCTTTCGTGTGTGTGTGTGTGTGTGTGTGTGTGTGTGTGTGTGTGTCTTTTTAGGGCTGCACCTGCAGCATATGGAAGTTCCCAGACTAGGGGTCAAATTGGAGCTGTAGCTGCTGGCCTACACCACAGCCACAGCAACGCCAGATCCAAGCTGCATCTGCGACCTACACTACAGCTTGTGGCAATGCCAAATCCTTAACCCACTGAGCAAGACCAGGAATTGAACCCAAATCCTTATGGATACTAGCTGGGTTTGTTTCCACTGAGCCAGTATGGGAACTCCATATTTGCTCCCTATTTTTGAACTGATTTTTCACTTTTTTGTTAAATTACTTATTCAGTCTTCTCTTGAGGGCAGTGTTGGAGCAGTGAATGGGTGAAGTTCCATGAAGGAAGTATTTGAGCTTCCCTTGTTAGGTTTTTAGTTTCATTATATAGAAATGGTGGTCCTATTTGACCCAAGAAAAGAGAACTTTCTTCAGTTTTCCAGGTAGATAAGGGAGAATTTGGTGATAAATGGTCTTAGTGGCATGAGACTTCAGCTTTAAAAAGCTTTTATCCAACAAATGAATGGATAAAGAAGATGTGGTATATACATGCAATGGAATACTACTCAGCCATAAAACAGAACAAAATAATGCCACTTGCAGCAACATGGATGGACCTAGAAATTATCATGCTAAGTGAAGTCAGGCAGAAAGAGAAAGACAAATACCATATGATATCACTTATATGTGGAATCTAAAATACAACACAGGAGTTCCTGTCGTGGCTCAGCGGTTAACAAACCCGACATCATCCATGAGGATGCAAGTTCAATCCCTGGCCTCGCTCAGTGGATTAAGGATCTGGCATTGCCTTGAGCTGTGGTGTAGGTTGCAGATGCAGCTCAGATCCCACATTGCTGTGGCTGTGGTGTAGGCCTGCAGCTGTAGCTCAATTTGACCCCTAGCCTGGAACCCCATATGCCATGTGTGTGGCCCTAAAAAAGACAAAAAAAAGATACAACACAAATATATAACCACTATGGAAAACAATATGGAGGTACCTAAGAAAACTAAATATAGAACTACCATATGATCCAACAATCCCACTCCTGGACATATATCCAGACAAAACTTTCATTCAAAAAGATACATGCACCCCTATGTTCATTGCAGCATCACTTACAATAGCCAAGACACAGAAACAACCTAAATGTCCACAGACAGATGAATGGATTAAGAAGAAATGGTACATATACACAATGGAATACTACTAAGCCATAAAAAAGAACAAAATAATGCCATCTGCAGCAACATGGATGGAAGTAGAGATTCTCATACTAAGTGAAAGAAAAGCTTTTAAGTTTGGGCTGAAATGGGATTGATACCTGTCTAGAGAGAGGGGGGTTTCCAGCTAAGGAATCACTGAGAAATGAATAGGTTTCTGAGGTCCATTTTGTAGTGGAAGTGAATTTCTGGTCTTGAGTGATTCATTGTTGTTTTGGATCATCTTACATGAGTGTGTTCTAACTCAAGAACCAGAAGTTCAGTAAGAGACTGTAGAAAAGAAGGTCATTTAGAACCACCTCCGGTTAATACTGAACCGTGGGGAAGAAGTTAGGATTTGTGTCCAGCCTAAATACTATAATAGTATAATACTCTACATATTTGTGTTATTATAAGTAGTATTTTAATACTTTGGGAAAGATTAAACCTGATGTCTAATGGCCCTAGGGACTAAATGAAAACAAATTTGTCAGAATAAAGGAAATACTTATGATATAATCTGACATGTAATAAACTTGTCTCAATAAAATTATTTTCTTGGAGTTCCCTTCGTGGCTCAGTGGTAACGAATGCGACTGGGAACCATGAGGTTACGGGTTCGATCCCTGGCCTTGCTCAGTGGGTTAAGGATCCTGCGTTGCTGTGGCTGTGGTATAGGCCAGCGGCTATAGCTCCGATTGGACCCCTCGCCTGGGAACCTCCATATGCCATGGGAGCAGCCCTAGAAAAGGCAAAAAGATAAAAAAAAAAAGTAAAATTTTTCTTTTTGGCCTCACCCATGGCATATGAAAGTTTCCAGGCTCAGGGGTTGAACTGGAGCTGCAGCTGCTGGCCTACACCACAGCCACAGCAACACTGGACCTGAGCCGCCTCCCTACTGACCCTATGTTAGGTCCTTAATCTGCTGAGCCACAATGAGAATAGTGATAAAATTAATTTTATACAAACTCTAAGAAACTTCATAAGCTTTTTTGAGGTATATTTGACATATCATTAAATGTATATATTTTGTCTTTTCAAAGCAGCTGTATTGAAATATAACTGGCAATAAATTACTCATATTTGAAGTATAGAATTTGATAGGTTCTGACATGTGAAACCATCACCACAGTCAACAAAATGAACATACTGGTGTTCCCTGGTGGCTCTGCAGATTAAGATCAGGCATTGCCACTGCTGTGGCTCAGGCCACCGCTGTGGTGTGGGTCTGATCCTTGGCCTGGGAACTTCCTTATGTCGTAGGTGTGGCAAAAAAAAAAAAAAAAAAAAAAAGATAATGAACATATCTATCACTCCAAAATCTTTCTCGTTCCTCTTTATATTTGATTCTCCCTTCCCATAATTTACGTAAATGGAACCATACATTATATACTCTTTTTTGGTCTGTCTTATTTCATTCAGTGTATTTATTTTGAGATTCACCTATGCCATGCATTCTATTTTATGGCTGACTGGTATTCTGCTCTCAGGATATACTGCAATGTGTTTATCTCTTCCTCTGTTGATGGGCATTTGGGTTCCTTCCACTTTTGGAATTTACAAATAAAGCTGCCATGAACCTTCATGTTCAAATCTTTGTGTGAACATATTTTCATTTCTCTTGGGGAAGCACTAGGGGGAGAATGGCTGGGCCATATGGATGCTTAACTTTTTAACAAACCAGTGAACTATTTTTAAAGCGATTGTATCATTTTACATTACCACCAGCACTGTATGAGTGTTCCATTTTTTCCCTCATCCTCATCAACATTTAAAATGGTCAGTTTTTAGTTTATTAGGAAGTTTACTTTTGGAGGTAATCTAGGGCGATTACAAAGATCACTTCAGTTGTTACTTGCCTCAGGGATCACAGTTTTCCACTGCCCAGTGTTTTCTGTCTTGAAAATCATATTTTAGGCGTTCCTGATGCAGCGCCACAGGATGGGTGGTGTCTCTGCAGCACCAGACGCAGGTTCGATCCCCAGCCCGACACCGTGGGTTAAAGGCTCTGGCTGTTGCCGCATAGGTGACAAATGTGGCTTAGATCTGATCTCTGGCCCGGGAACTCCATGTGCCAGGGTGCAGCCAAATATGAAAACAAACCATGTTTCATAAAATTTTGTCCAGGCTTTTAGTTATTTTTCATCATTATGAAGGTATATCTAAGCCCTATTATTTCATTTTGGCTGGAAGAGATTTTATAATTCATTTTTCAGGAAGAAATCAATTCCTCAAAGTGAAAAGATGTAAGGACTTACATTTATTAACGGTCTGTGATTTAGGGGTTCCTGTTGTAGCAGTAATGAACCTGACTAGTATACATGAAAATGCAGGTTTGATACCTGGCCTTGCTTAGTGGGTTAAGGATCTGGCATTGCCATGAGCTGTGGTATAGATTGCAGACACAGTTTGGACCTGGCATTGCTCTGGCTGTGATGTTGGCTGGCAGCTGCAGCTCTGACTCCGTCCCTAGCCTGGGAATTTTCATATGCTGTAGGTGCAGCCCTAAAAAAAAAAAAAAAAAAAAAAAAGTCTATGATTTAAATACTTAGCAGGAGGTAATGTGCTTATATGTACTATTTCACTTAACTGGGTCAGTCATTACTTCCTTCATTCATACATTTGGATACTTCAGCTTTTCTATATCATTAAAGAAATTCTGTGCTCCCATAGGATGCTTCAAGACCACATAGGCATTCTACTTCAGATATGCTAATTTTTTAATCTAACTATGTCATAATCTTTAACTATAGCTACTTGTTTCTATATATCATCCCCTACTGCAACTCAATATACTGCCTTGAACTTTTTTTGTTTACCTTTACAAATAATACGTGGATTTGTCATTTCAGGTGCCACTGACATTCAGTGATGTTGCCATAGACTTCTCTCAGGAGGAATGGGAATGCCTAAACTCAGATCAGAGGAATCTATACAGAGATGTGATGTTGGAGAATTATACTAACTTGGTATCACTGGGTAAGGACATCTGCCTGACAGGATGTAGAATCTGCTATCTGGAATATCCACTTTCTCTACTATATATTTTATGCTCTGTGCCAAGAAACCAGCTACATTTCTGCTCCATATTCTCCAAGGACTAGTTTGAGCTTGGTGAGACTGAAGTGGGCATCTCCATTCCGCACTTAAGTCTTTCCTACCCTTAATCTACCTTCCATTTTCCCTTTGTTCCATCCTCCTATAGCTTTTCGAAATAACCACAGGATTGAATTCTGGGACTTTTACTGCATAACTACTGGCAAAAAAAAACCCCAAACCCTAAATTTCATATGTATGTTCAGAATGTATGTAAATATCATATTTTAATTGCTGATCCACCTACATGGAAAACAGATAACATAAAGTCCTGGTTTTCTCTTTATTACAAAGAGCCTTTGTAATATTTACAGTGGTAGAAAGAATCAAGATTATTTTGTTTCTGAGTATTTTTTTGCATTTATAATAGTGGAAATGTTGGCTTTCAGTGATTTGATAGATTCTACTCAGAGGTCTTTGTTCAGTTTTTATTAAATACTAGACCATTCTCTCCTTTCTTCTGGGATTCCAGTTATACATATGTTAGATCTTTTGATCCTATCTCACAGTTTTATCATGTATTAATTTTCTATTCTGTTATTTTCTTTTCTTTTTTTTTTTTATTTTCCCACTGTACAGCAAGGGGGTCAGGTTATCCTTAGATGTATACATTGCGTTATTTTCTGTTGATCTGTATTGCAGCTCACTTTTATTCTTCTGTGATGTGTCTGCTTTTAAAGAAGGGTTCTTCATATCACATATTGTTTTATTCAGTTTGATTGTCTTTATAACTTCCAGTTATCTGTTGTACTCTTCATTCTTTTATTCACTGTCTTTTTATAACTGTTTTTTCATCTATTTTCTTAAACTTTTTTTTTTTTTGTCTTTTTAGGTCCTCACCCATGGCACATGGAGGTTCCCAGGCTAGGGGTCAAATCGGAGCTGTAGCCACTGGCCTACACCAGAGCCACAGCAATGCCAGATCTTTAACCCCTTGAGCGAGGCCAGGGATCAAACCTGCATCCTCATGGATACTAATCAGATTTGTTTCCGCTAAGCCACACCGGGAACTCCTGTTTACTTGAGCATTTTAATCAATAGTTATTTTAGAATTCCTATATGCCTTCATTTTTTTTTTTTTTTTGGTATCATCTAAGGGGCTACTTCTTTTGTTTCTTTTTTTCTCTTGTTATTTGTCATATATTAATGCCTCTTCAATTTTCTAGTAATAGTGATTGTGTCCTGGACTTTGTGTATAAAAGAACTGAAAAGAGTCCAGATAATGGTATCTTCTACCAGAGAGTATTTATTTTCCTCCATGAATCTAACAGAATAGCAGAGATTAAGCTGGGTCACTGCTGGTTTTCAGTTTTGGTAACAGCTTTTTATCACTGTCCTCAGAATCAGTGAGTTTCTCTAGTGAAAACATGGTGGTAGATCCTCAGGGCCAGTCCATTAATTCTTTAATGGCTCTTGGCCTATCCATTTTGATTTTAAACTTCCTCTCCCAATGATTATTTTATTTCCAGAAGAAATGCTGTAAATTAATAAGCTAATCATCCATTTGATAGGTTAGGAAAAGAGGAGCATAGTAGACTTAAAGGAAATGGAAGGAATTAAATAAAAAAGTACAGAACAGAAATTAATGAAATAAAAACCAAACCTATACAAGAGCAAGTCACAACTATAAGTTTGGTTATTTCAAAGAAGTAATAAAATTGGTGCAACTCTGGCAACACAAATCAAGAAAAAAAAATCTATGTAAGGAAAAAAAATGAGACCTAATTACAAACCATTAAACCTTAAAAATATGATGCTATTTTGATAAACATTATGCCAAAAACTGAAGAATCAAATGCAATAACTTATAAAATTTTATTCTACAAAATTCTCCACTCAAGGAAAATGAAAATGTGAAAAGTCTCACAAGCGCTAAAGAAACTGTATTTGTCATTAGGAATCTTCCCACAAATTGGAAGATTCAGGCCAGGATGGTTTGTCATTACAGTATAAGTGCAAAAGTTTGAACATGTAAGAATCTGGGGTGTGTATAACTGAATCACTTTGTTGTACAGCAGAAGTTATCACAACCTTGTAAACCAACTATACTTCAGTAAAACTTCAAAAATAAAAAAAAAGTAAATTAAATACTGAAGGGGAAAATAAAAGAATTTGGGGGAAAATTTCCCCATGACCTCTTATATTTTGAGTCTAACAAAGAAAAGTAAGAGATGACTAGAAAAAGACTTGAAAATATAGAGTACATATATAATAGCTCTTTTAATATCCTTGGGGTTTTTTGCCTTTTTTTTTTTTTTTTAAGGGCCGCACCCACGGCATATGGAGGTTCCCAGGCTAGGGGTCGAATTGGAGCTACAGTGTAGGTCACAGATGCGGCTCAGGGCCCGTGTTGCTATGGCTGTGGCATAGGCCAGCAGCTACAATTCCGATTTGACCTCTAGCTTGGAACTTCCATATGCCACATGTGTGGCCGTAAGAAGAAAAAATAAAAAATTTTTAAAAATGATACCATCTGATATAATTTCTGAAAAATTACTGAGATATATTTCTGAGAAATTCAAGAATGATTGGCCTTGGCTATAAAGGAATCAAGGGGAGAATTTGGGAAATGCACTTAGAAACAAAACAGATTGAGCATCTGTACGGTGGATGAATAATAGTAAAATTACCCTGATGAAGGTAGAAAAACATAACTTTGAGATTCAAAACAGAAACAATCATGCACAGGATGCATTACACAATAGTGGTAAAGACATGTATAGTTTTAAGGGGACAAGCAATTACAGAATGATCAGGCATCAATTTTTCCATTCATATTTTTGACTGAATTGGTCTAGATGAGCCTTTTTTTCATCTGTAAGGTAAATGACAGAGGAAAGCATATTTTGCTATAATAAGATGTGGGAGATTAAAGTTAGAGATGGTTGGTAATTGTTACATAATTTTTAGAAAGTAGATGGTTTTTTACTCAGTTCCCTTCTCCAGTGACTTTGATTTTCATCCTATTTACCTTTTTTATCCAAGTTATCTTTTTAATTCAATATTTTATTCTATAGCTAATTGTTTAATACTACCCTTGTGCTAAACTTGTTTTCCAGTGATGGTTGAAAGAAATTTTAAATACATACTTGAGTTTTAGAGTAAGAAAATAAGTAGTAAAACAAATGAGACAGTAAATATGTAATAGAGAAAAGCACCAGGAAGACAAAGAATTAGGTGTTGGAATACAAAATAAAGGATATGAATTTACTTAGCAGAGCCAGCCTTTCTAAGGAACTGACTTCTAACCTGCAACACCTGGAGATAGTCATTTAGAGAAGCCACCTAAGAGGATTCCTGAAAGGTAGGGCATCTGTGTGAAGCCCCAGCAATGGAAAAAGTTGTGATATGTTCTAGTAGCTGAAAAGATGCAGTGTGATCGGATATAGGGAACAAAGAGGTCAAGGGGTTGAACTGAATTTGTAGAAATAGGACAGTCTTCTTATTCATTGTTATGCACTTGAATTTCATTCTAAGATAAAGGCAGACTGTTGAAATTTTACGTTGAGGAGGGATGGGCTGGGGGTTTGGGATGGAAATGCTATAAAATTGGGTTGTGATGATTGTTGTACAAATATAAATGTAATAAAATTCATTGACTTAAAAAAAAAAAGCAGAGTTAGGACTTGTCTGTGACCCCAGTATGTTCAGGTGCAGACAGTGAGGGAGGTTGGGAGTCCAGGCCCCTCTGTTCCTTGTGGCCCAGGACACACCTCAGCCAGGGCTGCTGCATTCCCTGGGCACCATAGGCCATTGGCTGTGTCCACTAGAGATTCTGGGGTCCACAAACATGTTTGAGATCTGGGGAGAAAAATCATTGGCTCTGAAGTACATAAATGAATAAATGATGGAATGAATTTCCACAAAAATCAGAAAATTTACATAGAGAGTCATCTGGAAGAGAATATTAAAAAGGTGGATGACCAGGACCTACTCGTATATTCTGATTCACTCAGTCTCAGTGGCTGTCCTGAAGAGTAGTATATGTAAATTTCCTTGGTAATCCTGATCCACAACTAAATATGAAAACTACTGATTTTTTTTCTTTGCCTGCTCACAAACCTTACATTTTCATGTGAACTTTCATAATTTTCTGAAGCCTTCTTGCTTTTAAAAAACTTCATCAGTATTTATTTTACAATTTTATGACCCTGTTACTTCTAATGGATATACTTGTGAATTTATCATTATTCTTACTACATTTTCTCTGTTCCAAGAAAAACAGCATTTGTTTGTTTTCTCATTATCTTTCAGACTTTGATTTCACAACTGAGAGCAACAAATTATCTTCAGAAAAAAGCAATTATGAAGTAAATTCATACCACTGGGAGACAACAAAAAGAAGCAAAACCTTCAACCTTATGAGGTTTATTTTCAGAAGTCATTCAGAGAGCAGAATTGAATTGGAGAGAAAACAGGCACCTAATGTGGGATATTTTAGTCAAATGATATTCAAAAAACATATATCACATCCTCTATATCAGAGGATTCATACTAGAGAGAAGTCATATGAATGTAAGGAATGTAGGAAAGGCTTTAAGAAATATTCACACCTTACTGAACATTTGAGAGACCACATTGATGTGAGACCCTATGAATGTAAGGAATGTGGAAAGGCCTTTGTAGTTCTCCAGCATTTTATTAGACATAAAAAAAGTCACACTGACTTGAAACCCTATGAATGTAATGGATGTGAGAAGGCCTTTCGGTTTTATTCACAGCTTATTCAGCATCAGATAATTCATACTGGTATGAAACCCTATGAATGTAAGCAGTGTGGAAAGGCCTTTAGACGTTATTCTCACCTTACTGAACATCAGAAAATTCATATTGGTTTGAAACCCTATGAATGTAAGGAATGTGGGGAAACTTTTCGATTGTACCGGCATATGTGTCTACATCAGAAAATTCATCATGGTGTGAAACCCTATATCTGTAAGGAATGTGGAAAGGCCTTTGGTCATCGTTCAAGTCTCTATCAACATAAGAAAATTCATTCTGGTGAGAAACCATATAAATGTAAACAATGTGGAAAGGCCTTTGTTCGCAGCTATCTACTTATTGAACATCAGAGAAGTCACACTGGTGAGAAGCCTCATGAATGTAAGGAATGTGGAAAGGCCTTTAGTAGGGGCTCAAGCCTTCTTAAACACAAGAGAATTCATAGTAGTGAGAAACTCTATGATTGTAAGGAATGTGGGAAGGCCTTCTGCAGAGGCTCTCAACTTACCCAACATCAGAGAATTCATACTGGTGAGAAGCCCCATGAATGCAAAGAATGTGGGAAGACTTTTAAGCTCCATTCATACCTTATTCAACATCAAATCATTCACAGTGATTTGAAACCATATGAATGTAAACAATGTGGGAAAGCCTTCAGTCGTGTTGGAGACCTTAAAACACATCAGTCAATTCATGCGGGGGAGAAACCTTATGAATGTAAGGAATGTGGAAAAACCTTTAGACTTAATTCTCAACTAATTTATCATCAGACAATCCATACTGGTTTGAAACCATATATATGTAAGGAATGTAAGAAGGCCTTTCGTTCTATCTCAGGTCTTTCTCAACATAAGAGAATTCATACTGGTGAAAAACCTTATAAATGTAAAGAATGTGGTAAGGCCTTTAACCGTAGTGATCGACTTACTCAACATCAGAGAATTCATACTGGTGTGAAGCCACACAAATGTAAGGAATGCGGGAAGGCCTTTACTCGTTGCTATCAACTTACTCAACATCAAAGATTCCACATTGGTGAGAAATTCTTAATGTAATGAGAGTCAGAAAGTCTTTAGCTATGGCATATCCTTTAACATTGTCATTCTTCTACCACCTAATGATGTTATGGTAAAGACCCTAAGAGCATATACTAAAAATCTTTCTATCATCACTCATCCATATTTCATTTCAGATAATTCATTCTGGACAAAATTCCATAGCATATATTAAACAAGAAACAAATTCAAAGCTCATCCCCTTGAAGATTAATAATGGGAAGAAACCCTATGCCTTTGTTGCATATTGAGAGTGTAGCTATTGAAAAACTAGAAAGTGGTTGGAAGAAATTTTCTGACAGTAATTTCTTTAATACAGATAATGTACCATCTACATTCCATACAATTCATGGAAATTAGAGATTAACAATTGGGTAGCCAAAGACAGGTGTTGAATTGGAAAAGTTTTCTTTATGTTTTTGAAAAATTGCAAGTTTACATAAAAGGTATAACAGGAGTTCCCGTCATGGCGCAGTGGTTAATGAATCCGACTAGGAACCATGAGGTTGTGGGTTTGATCCCTGCCCTTGCTCAGTGGGTTAATGATCTGGCGTAGCTGTGAGCTGTGGTGTAGGTCGCAGATGCAGCTCGGATCCTGCGTTGCTGTGGCTCTGGTGTAGGCTGGCAGCTACAGCTCCGATTAGACCCCTAGCCTGGGAACCTCCATATGCTGTGGGAGTGGCCCAAGAGATGGCAAAAAGACAAAAAAAAAAAAAAAAGGTATAACAGTGGTGCAATGAAGGTTTGTTTGCCTTCTACCTAGATTCAGTATATCCTCTCTCCTGCTCTCATATGAAAATATATATATAAAGATTTACATGTATCATAATTACCACATTGTGTATGTATACACATGTATGCATATATACATACATATATATGAAACTGTGTGTATATATACATATACATGTACATTATATATATATACACACACACACACACACACACAACTCCTAGACTTCCTAAAGATTATCTTCTACATGACCACTAAGATACTGTCACCTAAAAAACATTAACAATACACTTATAATGTTCTAATATTCAGTCCATTCACAGATTTCTCTAGTTGTTTAAAGTGCTGGCTTTTTTAAAAGGCCAAAACCAAACTAAGCTCATACATTCTATATGGTTATGGCTATTGAGTCTCTTCTGATCAAGAACTTATCCTCCACCTGTTTTGTGACTTAAACTTTTTGAAGACTCAGGAGAAGTAACTCATATAATGTTGCACATTCTGCATTGTCCTAATTTTTCTCCAGATGGGCCTAACATGTTTCTGTATCCTTCATATTTATTGAGAACTGGGTCTTATGTCTAGAGGATTGATTACGTTTCTGATTAAACATTTTTGACAAGATAACTTCAAAGATAATATTGTGTACTCAATATTATAAAAGAACAGGTGGCACACAAGTGAAGCTAGGTTTTATCTCTTGATTCATGTATTAACTACCACCAGCTCTCTCCACTGTACTGTACTTTTTTTTTTTTTCAATTAAGAAGTCATCCAGGGAAAGCCACACCATCACTCCACTTGGAAATTTAAATAGTCTTGTGTATTTTTAAAGAAATTAAGACCAAAAAACCCTTATCTTTTATATTACTCATATATTTATCCTTTCACATGATCTTCACTCCTTCTCAATGATCTAAATTTCCATCTGGAACTACTTCCCTTCAACTTGAAGAATTATTTAGGATTTCTTGGAGTTCATATCTGCTGGTGATGAATTTTCATAGTTTTTTTTTTTTGTTTGTTGGTCTGTTTTTTTACTGAAATCCCTATTCTCAAAGGATTTTTTTTCTTGCTATAGAATGCTGGATTTTATATATATATATATTTTAAAAAAGATAATATGTCACTGATTTCTGGCCTCCATAGGTTATGAGAAGTCATGTGAATTATTTTTCCTCTGTGCATAATGTGTCATTTCCCTCTTTGTGCTTTCAAGATTTTCTCATTATCTTTAGTTTTCATTTTGAATATGATGTGTCTAGGTAAAGTTTTGTGTTCATACTTTCTGGGGTTCGCTGAGCCTCTGAAATCTGTACACTTATACCTTTCACTAAATTTCAGAAAAATGTGGCCTTTATATCTTCAAATGTTTTTTTTTTTTCTGCTCTTCTCCTTCTGGGACTCCAGGCATTCATATGTTAAATCTTTTGATACTGTCCTACTGGTCACTGGCTCTGTTATTTATCTTCAATCTTTTTTTTTTTTTTCAGTTTTTGAGATTGGATAATTGCTATTGCTCTGTCTTCAAGTTCGCTGATTCTATTTTCTGTCCTCTCAGTTCTGCTGTTAAGCTAATATATCAAATGTTTATTTTGAGATACTGTGTTTCTCAATTCTAGAGTTTTTATTTAGTACTTTTTAATACTTTCTATTTCTTTACTAAGATTTCCTATTTCTTCATTGAAAGCATATTTTTGCAATGGTATTGATTGCAGTGAAAATATTTTCTATGTTGATTTACCTAGAAAATATGTAAAACTATTTTTATTAACTTATTAAAAATTTCAACAAATGTTCCTACCCTTTTATCTAGGTCAGAGAAAACGGCTTTCCTTTCCTTAAAGTTTCAGATTCTGTTTTTGCAAATGCAGCGTGATATTGGTGAGAAAACATAAATCAGTTGATATGCGGGGGGCTTTGATTATGAAATATTTGGCAAGGTTTTTTGTCTCAAAGTTCAAAATATGGTAAATCTTTGTAAAACTCTTTCATCATTCAACCAATGAGCATTGGCAAAGAACATAAGATAAATGTATTGTTTTTCTCTTTCAAAAGTTCCATAAAGTAATCGTGATTGAATACATATACATATATTTGCTTTTTAGGGCTGTACCCATGGCATATGGAAGCTCCCAGGCTAGGGGTCAAATTGGAGCTACAGCTGCCAGCCTACACCTCAGCCACAGCATCATGGGATCTGAGTCATGTCTGTGATGTACACCACAGCTTATGGCAACACTGGATCCTTAACCCACTAAGCAAGGCCAGGGATTGAACCTGTGTCCTCAGGGATATTTTTTGGATTCATTACTGCTGAGCCACAACAGGAACTCCAGAAAGATCTTATATTCTAAAGGCAGTTGTTAGGTGGCTTAATTAATTTTTTGCTTTTTATAAAATATAACTTTTAGTTCTTTCTCATAATAAAATCTCCATAATTAAAATAACCATTTATCTTGCTCTCTTTTCACCTAAAATTTGATTTCTCTTTTGTGCAAGACCCAAAGCCATTTTATAGCCAAAGTTATAAGTTCAGATTATGTTTAAAATTTTACGTAAAGTTTTCATTGCCTATTTAATTCAGATTTTAGGCAACTAATTTTATCTATTCTTATTTGCTTATCAAGATGAAATTTCTTACTGAATTTACTAGAATTTTTGATGAAAATATCTCACATTTTCCACTTTATTAAATAATTAAGTATACTTTTTATGTACTCAAACAGCTTTTTGTTGTTGTTGTTCTGATATAGCAAATTGCAATTGCCATTTGTCATGAAATTCACAGAATATTTTCTTCTAGTCTCTTACTCGTTGCTATTCTGGCCGTAGTACTTATCTACATTGATTCTGCATCAGTAGTATGCTTCCATGTTAAGTTAAAAAAAATCTGTAAATATTTTTAAACCTAGAATACTAATATAATTATTTTAATTACCAATTATTATTTCCTTCATATCAGTGTAACTCATGGTCTTCATAAAATATTCAAATAAACATACCTATTTTTTGCCACACCCATGGCACATAGAAATTCCTGAGTCAGGGATCAAACCCATACCACAGCTGTGACCTGAGCCACAGCAATGACAATGCCAGATCCTTGACCCACTGAGCCATCAGTAAACTCCGACATATCAATTTCTTGATACCAACTAGATCAGTGATGTGTTTATGTGTGATGCTAAACACAACATATACACAATATGCACAGTAAAATAAAAAAATTATATCTATGCAATGCAGTGACTAAAGTGAAATGTACCCTTACCAAAACAATAAAGTTGTCAGTAACAGGAAAATATTTGACATTGCTTCAGTTTTTTAAAATTCAGATTTAAATTAATTAAAACTAGATAAAATTAAAAATTTAATTATTCAGTCATACTAACCCTGTGCCTTAGAAAGTTCTATCTGATAGAAATACAGATAATATTGGATGTAGTGTGGGGATGAGAGAGGTATCAGAAAAAAGCTGAATGGAAAATACCCGTGCAATATTTTTAGTTATTGCAATAATCCAGATTGGACATAAGGAAGATCCACTACAGCTCTGATGGTAGAAAAATGTTAGATATTTTTCATATGTTAAGTACAATCAGCAGGACATAATGATTAATGGGGTGGGAAAAACCAAAAATACCAGAGAAATTCTCAATACTTACCTCGACACTGTAAGAAATACTTTTAAGCCCCCATTTCAGTTACTTTAATTTCAGCCTGCTAGATCTTTTATGTGAGTACTGGTGTCTAGGAGGTTGGGTTTCATCGCTGGAATTTAAATTACGGGGTAAGTCTGCTAATTATTCCCAATATTCATCTCCCTTTTCCCCCCAATATTAAAAAAAAAAATCTCTTTATTTGCTTATGTGGGCCACTTAGGATCAGGATTATCTTTTTTTAAATTTAAAAAATTTTTTATTACAGCTGCTTTACAATGTTCCATCAATTTCTACTGTATAGCAAAGTGACCCAGTTATACATACATATACATTCCTTTTTAGGATCAGGATTGTCTTTCCCCACTTTATTGGTCCATAAATCTTCAGTTATGACCAATTGGAGATAACTGGAATTGCGTGGCAGTTTGGGGGAACCTTCCACAAATGGGCCTGTTCATTTCCTTTTCTCTCTTCCTTCCTCCATGCCTCCATTCTCCACCTTCTGGATTTAAAGAAGGTGGCCTGGAGGGCTTTGGAGTAGAGCCGCAATGCCAGGCTTAAACTGCCCATCTCCAAAATTTTATGTGACAGAAGGATTTTTTCCTGATTGAACCACAGACCTTCTGGATCTATCTGTCTTACTCACAGCCAAACATAGTATTTACTGATGCACTCAGGTTTCTTTTTTTCTTTTTAGGGCTGCACCTGCAGCATGTGGAAGTTCCCAGGCTAGGGGTCAACTTGGAGCTTCAGCTGCCAGCCCACACTTTCAGCTACAGCAACACCAGATCCAAGCCACACCTGCCACCTTCACCATAGCTCATGGCAATACCGGATCCTTAACACATTGATCAAGGCCAGGGATCACACCCACATCCTCATGGGTACTAGTCGGGTTCTTAACCTACTGAGCTGCAATGGGAACTCCTCACCCAGGTTTCTATACACTAGGAACAGTCATCAAATCCTCCAATCTCATCTCAATAAAAAGCAGAGCAAAGATTTCCCATGAGTGTTCCCTTGTAGGTACTCATTCCTACCTCATTAAAAATTCAGAGTACCTGCAAGACACAAATATTTTCCTTCTGGACTATGTTTTTCTGGCAGGGTGAGAAATGTGCTAAATGACATATTGAAAGGTTGCATGAACTTTAGAGGTAAAGGTTTTAGGGGACAATATCTAAGATTATCCCTTGGGGGAGAGCAGCCAGTTTAATTAATAGAACATTGTAAGATAGGAGCCTTCGTTAGATAAATGCTTCTAAAACTGAGAAACAAAAGAAATGAGCATTAGCAGAAATAAGGTGAATTATCAAATGCCCCTATCCTTGGCTTTTAAAACTGGAGTCACTGTTTCCCGATATGTGTCTTTGGGAAATTGAAATAGAGCAATGCTTTGAGGCAGGTAGAGAAAGGGGAGTCACATCCACGAGTAAACTGTCTTGTCTTGAACCTCCTAACTGACCAATTTACAATAGTTGCATTCTGAAATTTAGACTTATTAAGTTTAGGCTTCTACCTCCAACCTTGGGAACCCTAGGTTCTTTGAAGAGAGAAGCTAGAAGTCTAGTCTATCAGATGCCATATTCTGATTCATTCACTTTGCCGAGGGGGCTTATAGCTTTTCTTACAAAAGGCAGAATGAAAGTAGAAGTTCCCGCTGTGGTGTAGTGGGTTAAGAATCCAACTACAGTGGCTCAGTTGCTGTGGAGTGCGGGTTTGATACCCAGCCCAGTGCAGTGGGTTAAAGGATCCAGCGCTGCTGCAGGTACAGCATGGATTCAATCCCTGGCCCAGGAACTTTCATATGCTGTGGGTGCAGCCATTTAAAGGAAAGACGAGAAAGAAAGAGAGAAAGAGAGAAAGAAAAGACAAAGCGAGAAAGAAAAGAAAGAGGGAGTTCCCATCGTGGCTCAGTGGTTAACGAATCCAACTAGGAACCATGAGGTTTCGGGTTCAATCCCCGCCCTTGATCAATGGGTTAGGGATCCGGCATTGCATTGAGCTGTGGTGTAGGTTGCAGACGCGGCTCAGATCCCAAGTTGCTGTGGCTGCGGTGTAGGCTGGCGTCTATAGCTCTGATTAGACCCCTAGCCTGGGAACCTCCATATGCCGCAGGTGCAGCCCTAGAAAAGGCAAAAAAAGAAAAGAGAGAGAGAAAGAAAAAAAAGGAAGAAAGAAAGAAAGAAAGAGAGAAAGAAACCAGGCCCACAGAGAAGTCTGAGAATTAAGCTCTGGACTAGGATGTCCATCCTTGACCTGTTTTGAGCTAAATTCCTGACATAAAGAACCAATATAAGGAGTTCCCGTCATGGCTCAGTGGTTAGCAAATCCGACTAACATGAGGTTAACAACCATGAGGTTGCGGGTTTGATCCCTGACCTTGCTCAGTGGGTTAAGGATCCGGCGTTGCCATGAGCTGTGGTGTAGGTCGCAGTCATGGCTCGGATTCTGCGTTGCTGTGGCTCTGGCGTAGGCCAGTGGCTATAGCTCTGATTCGACCCCTAGCCTGGGAATCTCCATACGCCATGGGAGTGGCCCAAGAAATAGCAAAAAAACAAAAAAACAAAAACAAAAACAAAGAACCAAATATAAGACTTAGGTTCTTGGCACTGTAAGGATGAAGGCTTCTTCCCTAAGACCTGGGATAAATACTCCTGTGAATTTCCAGACCCAAATGAACCCCTGTCGACATGGGATTGGCCCTTCTCCCACATAGCCCACGAACAAATATTTCAATTCCTTCCTCTGCAGGTCATCATCTACAAATTTGCATAACTTCTAATCACACTATCTGACACTCTTTCTCTGTGATTTCGTTTCCCATCAGCATGCTCAGAACAAGGACCTTCTTTTATCCTACAGAGCGCCCTTCTACTGGGGACACACAGCAAATATGAAATGTATCTGCCTTCAAAGATCTGCCTGTTGATTTAGAAATGTTGACCAATAAAAATATACTCATAGCGTATTGCAACTAAGAGCTATGAAAGGTAGCTGAAGCAAGTACCGAACAGAGTCTAGCAGGACTTCATGAATATGGAGACTTCTATTGAAAGCAAACTAGATAACCTGAAAAATCTTACAAAATACCTAGACATGCTCAGTAAAATAGAAAAATTATTTCAAATGCTGATATTCTATCAAATCCTTAGATAGCTTAGTATCTTAAGAATATTAAAGAAATCTGCATTGGGGAAAACTGAAAAAGGAAACTGAAAAGCCAGTAATGCTGGGGATCCTCTAAGATGCTGCTGCAAAATGAATGGACCTGGAATGGAAAGTGATACAAGAGGCACATGGAGAAACAGACAAACTCATACACACAGTGGAAGATTTTAACACTTCTCTCATTAAGTGATAGTCCAAGCAGATAAAAACTGCGTGATGAACATATTGATCTGATGAGCATGTTGCAAAAGCCATGCAGTTAATACATGCTTAAGCTCACATGGAATATTTTCTTTTTCAATTGATAAAGTTTCGAAACATCCTGATTTCGAAAGTTACTGCAAACGTATCATCAAAATTGTGTTACTGATTCCTCTATTTCTGATTTTTTCTTCTTTTTTCTTTTTTGTCTTTTTTTGCCTTTTCTAGGGCCACTTCCCACGGCATATGGAGGTTTCCAGGCGAGGGGTCTAATCGGAGCTGTAGCCACCAGCCTACACCAGAGCCACAGCAACTTGGGATCTGAGCCACATCTGCAACCTACACCACAGCTCACAGCAACGCCGGATCTTTAACCCACTGAGCAAGGCCAGGGATCAAACCCGCAACCTCATGGTTCCTAGTTGGATCTGTTAACCGCTGTGCCACTACGGGAACTCCTCTGATTTTCTTTTTCAAGTTTATTTTGGCTATTCTAGGTCTTCTGTGTTTCCATACAAATTTTAAAACTTTTTGTTCTAGTTCTGTTAAAAATGCCATTGGTAATTTGATAAAGATTGCCCTCAATCTGTGTATTATTTTAGGTAGTACAGTCATTTTGAAAATATTTTTTCTTCCAATCCAAGAGTTGGAGAGGATCCCTGGCCTTGCTCAGTGGGTTAAAGGAACAGGAAACAAACAAACAAAAAAAACAGATCAAATGTACTTCATCAAATTTAAATACCTTTGTGCATCAAAGGTAACTATAAATACAGTAAAATGGCAACCCTCAGAAAAAGAGAAAATTTTCAAATTATTTATCTGACAGATTAATATGCAAAATATATAAAGAATTCCTACAACTCAACAACAAAAAATAAACAACCCAATTTAGAAATGAGCAAATGCTTGGATTGGAAGAATTAATACTATTAAAATGGCTGTACTACCCAAAACAATCTACAGATTTAATGTGATCCCTATCAAATTACCCATTACATTTTTCACAGAATGAGAACAAATAATCTTAAACTTTATATGGGACCATAAAAGACCAATAATTGCCAAAAAATATGGAAGAAAAAGAACAAAGCAGAAGACATAACTGTCCCAGATTTCAGACAACATTACAAAGCTACAGTAATCAAAACAGCATGGTATTGACACAATAACAGACATATGGATCAATGGAACAGAATAGAGAGCCCAAAAATAAACCCACACACCTACGGTCAATTAATCTTCAACAAAGGAGACAAGAATATACAATGGACAAAAGACAGTTTCTTCAACAAGTGATATTGGAAAAGTGGATAGCCACATGTAAATAAACAAAATTAGAACACACCCTCTTACTTTGCACAGGAATAAACTTAAAATAGCTTAAAGACTTAAAACATAACACCATAAAATTCCTAGAAGAGAGCACAGACAAAACATTCAATGACGTAAATTGTACCCTTAGGTCTGATTAAAATGTTTCCTTAGGTCAGTCTACCAAGGCAATAGAAATAAAGACAAAAATAAACAGGACCTAATCAAATTTACAAGCTTTTGTACAGGAAAGGAAACCATAAACAAGACAAAAGTCAACCAGAGAATGGGAGAAAATATTTGTAAATGATGCAACTGACAAGGGTTTAATTTCCAATATACCAACAGCTCATACAACTCAATATAAAAAAAAATAAAAACTATACAATTGAAAAATGGAAAGATCTAGGCATTTATCCAAAAAATAACTGCTCAACATCACTAATTTATTAGAGAAATGCAAATCAAAACTACAATGAGGTACCACCTCACCCCAGTCAGAATAACCATCCTTAAAAAGTCTATAAATAACAAATGCTGGAGAGGATGTGGAGAAAAGAGAACCCTCTTACACTGTTGGTTGGAATGTAAGTTAGTACAGCCACTATGGAAAACAGCATGGCAGTTCCTCAGAAAACTAAGAATAGAGTTACCATATAATCCAGCAATCCCAATACTGGTCACATATCTAGACAAAACTATAATTCAGGAGTTCCCGTCGTGGTGCAGTGTTTAACGAATCCGACTAGGAACCATGAGGTTGCGGGTTCGGTCCCTGCCCTTGCTCAGTGGGTTAACGATCTGGCGTTGCCGTGAGCTGTGGTGTAGGTTGCAGGCGCGGCTCGGATCCCGCGTTGCTGTGGCTCTGGCATAGGCCAGTGGCTACAGCTCCGATTCGACCCATAGCCTGGGAACCTCCATATGCCACGAGAGCGGCCCAAAGAAATAGCAAAAAAAGACCAAAAAAAAAAAAAAAACTATAATTCAAAAAGATACTTGCACCCCTATGTTCATAGCAGCACTAGTCACAATAGCCAAGACATGGAAACAAACTAAATGTCCATGGACAGATGAATGGAAAAAGAAGATGTGTTATATATATATATATAATGGAATACTACTCAGCCATAAAAAAGAACAAAATAATGCTATTCACAGCAACATGGATGCAACTAGAGATCATCACAGTAAGTGAAGTAAGTCAGAAAGAGAAAGACAAATACCCCAGGATATCACTTATATGTGGAACCTTAATTATGACACAATGAACCTATCTATTAAACAGAAACAACTTCACCTAGGGAACAAGCTTATGGTTGCCAGCAGGGAGGGATTTGGGGAGGGGATGGAATGAGAGGTTGGGGTTAGCAGATGTAAGCTATTATACATGGAGGGGATGAACAACAAGATCCTACTGTATAGCATCGACAGCTATATTCAATGTCCTATGATAAACCATTTTGGAAGCAAATATATAAAAAGAATACCTGAATCAGTTTGCTTTACAGAAGAAATTAAGAGCATTCTGCTTATGTTTTCCTCTAGGAGTTTTAGAGTATCTGGCTTTATATTTAGGTCTTTAATCCATTTTGCATTTATTTCTGTGTATGGTGTTAGAGTGTTCTAATTGCACTCTTTTACATTTAGCTTTCCAGTTTTCCCAGCACCACTTGTTGAAGAGACTGTCTTCTACTTTATGTTCTCACCTCTTTTGTCACAGATGAGTTAGCCATAGAGCTTATTTCTGGGCTTTCTATCCTGTTCCACTGATCTATGTTTCTGTTTTTGTGCCAGTACCATATTGTTTTGGTAAAATATAGCCTTGTAATATTGTCTGAAGTCAGGGAGCCTGATTCTTCCATTTCCGTTTTTCTTTTTCAATATTGCTTTGACTCTTCAGGTTCTTTTGTATTTCCATACAAATTTTATAATATTCTGTTCTAGTTCTGTGAAGAATGGGTAATACTACCCAAGACACTGGGTAATGCTACTACCCAATGTCATTTTGACACTGAGTCTTCCAATCCAGAACCACGGTGTATCTTTCCATCTGTTTGTCTCATCTTTGATTTCTTTCATCATCATCTTATAGTTTTCAAAGTATAGGCCTTTTGCCTCTTTAGGTAGGTTTATTCCTAGGTATTTTATTATTTTTGATGCGATGGTAAATGAGATGGTTTCTCTGATTTCTGGTTCTGATCTTTCATTGTCAATATATAGAAATGCAATTGATTTCTGTGTATTAATTTTGTATCCTACAACTTTGCCAAATTTCTGGTAGTATCAAAAAAAGTACATTTCTATAGGATTATTTATATTTACAAAGTTTGGAAATCATAAGCAACAACAATTATGCATTGGCAGATAAAATACTGTATTCCAAAAAATGGAAAACTTGGTAGGCATTAATAATTATGTAGGGATATAATGACTAATATTCCTAAGACTATTTTTCTTTTTTCATTTTTTGGCCACACCCACAGCATATGGAAGTTCCTGGGCCAGGGATCAAATCCAAGCTGCAGCTGCAACCTATGCCACAGCTGCAGCAACATCATATCCTTAACCCACTGTGCCACAGCGAAAACTCCTCTTTTTTCTTTTTATAAATTGCTTTGTTTGTTGGTTGGTTTGTTTGTTTTTGGTCTTTTTAGGGCCACACCTGCAGCATATGGAGGTTCCCAGGCTAGGGGTCTAATCAGAGCTACAGCTGCTGGCCTACGCCACAGCCACAGCAATGCCAGATCCAAGACGCATCTGTAATCTACACCACAGCTCACGGCAACGCTGGATCCTTAACCCAATGAGCAAGGCCAGGGATCAAACCGACAACCTCATGGCTCCTAGTCAGATTCGTTTCCACTGCACCATGCCAGGAAGCCCTTAATTGATTTTTTTATTGAATGGTTCTTTAAATTCTATAGTGCTTTACAATTTTCAAAAGTTTCACACATATGTAATCCCACAATAACCTTTTCCCCCCTACTCCTATATTGCCCCTCTCCTCTCCCTACTGGTAACCCTCTAGTTTGTTCCCTGTATCTGTGAGTTTGCTTCTTTTTTGTTTGGCTCACTAGTTTGTTGCAGTTTTTCAGATTCCACAGGTAAGTGACATCATACAATATTTTATTTCTCTGACTTGTTTCACTTAGCATAATGCCCTCCATGTTGCTGCAAATGTTTTTTTATGGCTGAGTAGTATTCCATTGTGTATGTATATCACACCTTCTATAACCATTCATCTGTTGATAGACACTTAGTTTGCGTCCATAACTTGGCAATTGTAAATAATGCTATGAACATTGTAGCACATGTATATTTCTCTTTTTTGTCTTATTTCTAGGGTTGCACCTGCGGCATATGGAAGTTCCCAGGCTAGGGACCTAATCGGAGCTGTAGCCACCAACCTACGCCATAGCCACAGCAATGCAGGATCCGAGCCGCATCTCCAACCTATACCACAGCTTATGGCAATGCCGGATCCTTAACCCACTGAGTGAGGCCAAGGATTGAACCTACATCCTCATGGATACTAGTCATACTCATTTCCACTGAGCCACGAAGGGAACTCCATTTGTTTGATGTTTCTGCAAGTGTTTCTTTTCAAATTAGTGGTTTGGGTTTTTTGGTTTGTTTTTTTTTTCAGGTATATACCCAGGAGTGGACAGTGGATTGCTGGGTCATATGGTAGCTCTACTTTTAGTTTTTTGAGAAAACTCCATACTGTTTCTACAGTGGCTGCACCAATTTACATTCCCACTAACTTGTAGGAGGGTTTCCTTTTCTCTACATCTTCACCATCATTTATTACTTCGGGGTTTTTTTGATAATAGTCATTCTGACCCCTGTGAGGTAACAACAGATCATTGCAGTTATTGATTTGTATTTCCTTGATGATTAGCGATATTGAGCATGTTCTTGTGTGCCTGTTGCCCACCTGCATTTCCTCTTTGGAAAAATGTCTATTCAGTTCTTATGCATATATAACCCCTTATCAGTCATATTATTTGCAAATATATTCTCCCATTCAGTAGGTCGTCTTTTTGTTTTATTGATGATTTTCTTTGCTGTGCAAAAGCTTTTAAGTTTAGGTCCCACTTATTTATTTTTGTTTGTTTCCTTTGTTTTAGGAGACAGATCAAAAAAAAATATTGCTGCAATTTATGTCAGAGTGTTCTGCCTATGTTTTCCTCCAGGAGTTTTATAGTATCCAATCTTACATTTAGGTACTTTTTTTTTTTTTTTGGTTGTGCCTATGATGAATGAAAGTTTCTAGGCAAGAGATAAAACCTGTGCCACAGCAGCAAACGCTTGTGACAAACCGTAATGGAAAATAATATTTTATTTTATTTTATTTTTGGCTACACCTGCAGCACGTGGAAGTTCCCAGGCCAGGGATTGAACCTGAGCCACAGCAGGGACCTAAGCCACTGCAGTGACAATGGCAGATCCTTAACCTGCTGCACCACAAAGGAACACTTACATTTAGGTTTTTAATCCACTTTGAGTTCATTTTTGTATATATGATATCAGAGAATTCCTAATTTCATTATTTTACAGGTAGCTGTCCAGTTTTCACAGCACCGCTTATTAAAGAGACCATCTTTCTCCTGATATTCACAAGATTTTAAGAAAAAAAAAAGGTTATATACAAAAATGCAATGTCTCTCCAACTTTGTAAGAACTATAGATATGCCCTAAAATACAACTGTCTAACATAAACACAGTATTTTTATTCATTTTATTTATTTTATTTTAGTCTCTTTTTTTAGGGCCGCATCCACGGCACATGGAAGTTCCCAGGCTAGGGGTTGAATCGGAGCTGTAGCCGCCAGCCTACACCACAGCCACAGCAACGCAGGATCCAAGCTGCGTCTGTGACCCACACCACAGCTCACGGCAACGCCAGATCTTAACCCACTGAGCAAGGGCAGGGATCGAACCCGCAACCTCATGGTTCCTAGTTGTATTCGTTAACCACTGCGCCACGACGGGAACTCCCCAACACAGTGTTTTTAAAAGTACATTTGAGGGAGTTCCCGTCGTGGCGCAGTGGTTAACGAATCTGACTAGGAACCATGAGGTCAGGTTCGGTCCCTGCCCTTGCTCAGTGGGTTAAGAATCTGGCGTTGCCGTGAGCTGTGGTGTAGGTTGCAGACTCGGCTCAGATCCCACGTTGCTGTGGCTCCGGCGTAGGCTGGCGGCTACAGCTCCAATTCAACCCCTTGCATGGGAACCTCCATATGCCACGGGAGCGGCCCAAAGAAATAGCAAAAAGACAAAAAAAAAAAAATTACATTTGATATTAGACACTAACTCTGACTAGTTTACAAAACTTTTGAAATTCATGACCTTTCACTCAAATAGATAATTTCTTCTTTAATATCTGTACAATACAGAGGAATTAAGCCTTGGAGGCACTGAAACACAACCATCTCAGATCAAATCCATGTCATTCCACTTAGAAGTTGTGGACCTTGGGCAAGTTGTTTCTTTATTGGGATAATGGCAGTGTTACTTACTACCATACACACAGGGTTTTGTTTCTAGATTTAAATTAGTTAATTACATGAGTCTTTTAGCACTGACACATGGAAAGCATAAACATAATTTACTCAGTCACCCTCCTTGGGATAGGCACATTGTCACTGGGATAAAATGGGCAGTGACGGCTGGGTGGGACACCAACAGAATCTACAGGCCTAGCCAAGATACTACTGTATGAGAGCTGCGATGGTTGATTTTTCTTTTTCTTTTTTTTTTTTTTTTTTTAGGGCTGTGCCCACAGCATAGCAAAGTTCCCAGGCGAGGGGTTGAATTGGAGCTGCAGCTCTTGGTCTGTGCCACAGCCACAGCAATATTAGATTCGAACCACATCTGCAACCTACACCACAACTAAAGGCAAGGCCGGATCCTTAACTCTCTGAGTGAGGGCAGGGACTGAAACGGCGTCCTCATGGTTACTAGTTGGGTTTGATACTGTTGAGCCGCAATGGGAACTCCCAGTGGCTGATTTTTTTGTCAACTTAACTGGGACATGTGTGACCAGACATTTGATTAAACACCATTTCTGGTGTGTCTGTGAAGGTGTTTTGGGTGAGATTAATATTTGAATCACTGCACTGAGTGAAGCAGACTGTCCTCCCTGATGTGGGTCTCACCGAATCAGTTGAAGGTCTGAACAGAACAAAAAAGGCTGGAGAGGATTCTGTTTTTGAGCTGCAACATCAGCCTCCCCCTGCCTTCGCACACAGACTCTGACTAGAACATACATCTGCTCTCCCAGTTTGTGATCCTTCCAACCAGACTGGTATTGGGACTATACCATCCCAGGTCTCCATGTGTCCGCCGTGGAACTTGGGACTTCTCAGCCTCCACAACTGTGTGAGCAATTCCTTATATCTATATATATCTGTATCTATCTATCTATCTATCTATCTATCTATCTATCTATCTATCTATCTATCTATATCAACTATCGGTTCTGTGTCTCTAGAGAACCCAGACTAATACAAGAGCAAAAGAAAATCTCAGACAGGCAGGGCTCAGCAGTTATGCCATCCACTGTAAGTGACCCTGGAAGTTATCTGAGGGAACTCTTAGGGGATGGGACCCAGGCAAATGATTTTTAAATCAGAACTAAGCTTCCAGCGAAGGCGCAATGAGGTGCACACCTGGCAGTGATGCTCCCACACTTCTGACCCTCTTCCAGTTTCTCTCAAAGTCTCCCAGCACTTTCCCTTCGTGGTGTTGGTCCACACCTCGGGAATTCCCAGATGACATTCTAAACTGGCCTCGGTACATGGACAGCATGGAGAGACCAACGGAAGAGGCAGACCACTGCAGATTGGTAGGTGGCAGTTTTCATAAGCAAGGGAACTTACATAGGAGCATTGTCTTGGGTGGTTGCAAGCAAGCCAATCTCGAATCCTGCCTGCCAGAATCTTAAGTTTGTGTGGAAGCTTTAACTTGGTTCAGTCATGTATACCATCTGGATAATTTCAACAACACATTACTCCCTCAAGGCTACATCCTTGAATTGGCTCCTAGTGCAGGAACAGTGGGCAGAAGATACATCCTGAGGACAAGGAAGGGCAGGAGTCTCCAGTTACCTGGGTCCAGCTTGTGGATCAAACAGCAATCACCACCTCTTGAGGATCTACCACCTCCATCTTTTAAAAGGCTGTCGGTGGGATTCTGCACAGCCTTTTGTCAGAGCACCTCCCTGTCCAGCAGTGCGGTCCAGATAACGGTCGAAGGAGTTCCCTATTGTGAGACAGCCCCATGAAGTAAGGACACCCACTTGTCTGTCCACACTTTTTATTTCTTTGTCACAACGTGCTCACGTGGTGGTGGGGGGGTCACATTTTCAGGAAGTTCGTATGAAGAAAGGTCTTCAACTTTGGATATTAAAAAGCACCTTAATGTACAGAGTTCTGTCCATCTTCCCTGTAATTCTCTCCACAATTATTCATAAACAGACATTTATACTTTTTCTGGCCATGCCAATGGCATGCAGAAGTTCACAGGCCAGGGATCAAACCCACGTCACAACAGTGACCCCAGCCACTCACGCCATAGTAGTGACAACGCTGGATCCTTAACCTGCCAGGCTACCAGGGAAGTCCTCGCTAGTTTTTAAAGTAAGAAATATATATGACTTTATAAATCTGTATAGCAACTCTGAGTATGGTTATAGGAAAGATTTATGTTTCTCAACTAACTAACATCATGGAGATAAATTATTATTGTTGAAATTACTAACTATTGCTCAGCTACCCCTGCAGTGGGTTGTGCTGCGGCGAAAGGATCCAAGCTATGTTGTTATGAGTCTGGGAGCTTACAGTGTTTTTCCACAATTCTTTACTCTGCCCTTGGCATGGCTTGCCCCTGCTCTATTAATGTTGGGCTTGTCCATCTGACTTGTCTAATCAACAGAATGTGGGCTGATGCGGGTGAGGGTAGAGACATTAAAGATGCTTCGGCACAGCCATTGGTGCTTCTGCCATGCACCTTAAAAAGAACATGCCCAAGAACCTCCTGGCCAAAATAAGGACAGTGGAAACAGAAGGACAGAATAACTGTTTTTTTTTGGTTTGTTTTTTTGTCTTTTTAGGGCCGCACCCTCAGCATATGGAAGTTCCCAGGCTAGGAGTCAAATCGGAACTGTAGATGCCGGCCTACACCACAGCCACAGCAACGCTGGATCCTTAACCCACTGAGAAAGGCCAGGGATCGAATCCACATCCTCATGGAGACTTGTTATCACTGAACCACGATGGGAACTCCCAGAATAACCTTTTTACCACATGAGTTATTTAAAAAATCACCCCTTCTAAGAAAGCAACTGGAGAATGAGTAGAAAACTAGAAGTTCAATATAGCAGAGAAGTGAAAAGAATCTCTATAATGCGGGATCCTTTACCCACTGAACCAGAGAGGGGATCAAACCAGCACTTCAGCGGTGATCTGAGCCGCTGCAGACAATACCTGAATCCTTACCCTACTGCCTTAATCCTTAATCCACAGATGGAACTAGAAAACTAATTAAGGATCTCCAATTCAAAACAACCAACCAAACAAAAAAACCAATACAGTCATGCAATTTTAGAGAACAGGTAATTGCAATACAAAAACAAACAAAAATACATTTAGAAAATTACTATATGGTCCCACTCATGAGATGTAAAAATTCTAAATAAAATAGTAGCAAATGAAATCAAGCAGCGTAGCGCGCGCACACACACACACACACACACACACACCAGTGATTAACCTTGGTATATCTAGGAATGGAAAGAGGACAGAGAGTCTGTAGGTATAAATTATCACATTAACAAACTACTCTAAAACTGCAGGAGAGATGATGAAATGGCATTTGACAAAACTCAGGAGCCATGCCTACTTATATACAACAAAGATTTTTTACTCACAAATAATAGAAAATGTTAGAAGGTTAACTGAAAGCAGGAGCTAACTGCCACCCTGTTTAGCTAACAACCAGACCTGGTGACTGAAATTTCCAACTTTACTGTAAAGTCTCTTTTAGATTTTGCAGCATTTCCCAATGCAGTTTCACTTCCTTAGGATGATAATGAGTAATAAGAATTGTTATTTCCAAGGTAAAGTTTGAGATATACCAATTTAAACAAAGTTGAAAAATTTTTCTTCACTAGAATACACTTCAGTCTTGATGAGGTGCTTTTGCACATTCCTTAAGTGGGGATTGTGAAGATGTTGCTTCATGAGCTTCTTTAACCAGAGAATTCCCCTTGTTTTTGAAGTGTTATTAAGTACTGGTGATTTCTGAGATAATTTTAGAAATGCTGGGATAAGGCACCACCTCCCCATCTCCTAGTTAGCCTGCAAATATGGTACCCAGGAGTGAGATACTAGCCAGTTGATGGCTTATTCTATTAAAATGATCAAAGTATTCTACTTTGTGTTACATTTTATTATTAAAAGAGCAATTCTGGGAGTTCCCGTTGTGGCTCAGTGGGTTATGAACCCAACTAGAATCCATAAGGATGCGGGTTTAACCCCTAGCCTCATTCAGTGGGTTAAGGATCTGGCAGTGCCATGAGCTGTGGTACAGGTCGCAGATGAGGCTCAGATCCTGCATTGTTGTGGCTGTGGTGTAGGCTGGCAGCTGCAGCTCAGATTCAACCCCTAGCCTGGGAACTTCCTTGTGCCACAGGTGTGGCCCTGAAAAGAAAAAAAAGAAATTGCAATTCTGCGGAATAATGCTATCAATCTATCAATAATGCTATCAATAATGCTAGACAGCAAATGACTGAACAGTCACGTCATGGATGACTTAACTGCACAAAATGGACATAGAAGGGAGGTGCAGATTGAAACAATAACCACCATATCACAGACATGCAGTTTTGATGGAACTGACATTTTTGGAAGTAGTTTTTAAAGGGTTGAATTCTAACTATGAGTGTATAAACACATTCCCATTGCATAACTAATACTTTTTTTTTTTTTTTTTTTTTTTGCTTTTTAGGGCCACACCCATGGCATTTGGAAGTTCCCAGACTAGGGGTCACATAGGAGCTGCAGCTGCTGGCCTGTGCCACAGCCAGAGCAACTTGGGATTTGAACCGCCTGCGACCTACACCACAGCCCACAGCAACACCAGATCCTTAACCCACTGAGTAAGGACAGGGATCGAACCCACATCCTCATAGATAGTAGCCGGGTTCGTTACCACTGAGCCACAATGGGAACTCTGTAACTGATACCTCTGATGCTAGCACTACATCATGACAGTCACCTAGTGGAAAGTGATGGTAAGAAGCTACCAATTTTGAGATGCATTCTGATTTCCAAATGCCAAAGTCTTCTTAGAATTGATTAAATCATGTGATATTTCCTACTCTAAGTCGTATAAATCTAAGATAAACTATGACAATGAATTATAGTTGCAGTGATTCAATTTTTTGTCAGCCTATATTTATAAGTAAACCAGAACATTTTGGTTCTGGGCATTCCATACAAATTACTTCATGTTGCACAATTCTTACAACTTACATTTGGATTCTGCATGCTGATATTTTAATCAGAGTTTCTGAATTTACCTAATTCAACTAATTTAGCTTTTGCCTTTTAGAAGTTTCCTACATTTAGTTTTTGTTACTAGATTTATGTTATCCACATAAGATGAACTAATAAAGTTTTTACTTATTTTCACCTTAAAACTTTTACCCAAGGAGCTGACAATTTACAAACGTTGTTTCTAAAAAGGAGATCCTGGACCAATTTTTTTCAGCCTTTGTTTATTGGCCCAAATAGGTTTAAATACATTGTATTACCTTAAATTTTTAAAAATCTCCATATCTAGAATTAATTTTCTTTCTTATTAATGACTACATAGTGTTGCTTTTTTTTTTTCCCCCAACAGTCACACCTGTGGCACATGGAAGTTGCTGAGCTGGAGGGGAATCAGAGCTACAGTTGCCAATCTATGCCACAGCCACAGCAATGCGGGATCCAAGCTGCATCTTTGACCTATGCTGCAAGACGCAGCAATGCTGGATTTTTGATCCACTGAGTGAGGCCAGAGATTAAACCTGCGTCCTCACGGACAGTGTGTTGGGTTCTTCACCTGCTAGGCCACAATGGGAACTCTAACGTTGCCAAATTTATCTTGGTTTTTCCTTGTTCGGGTTTATCAAAGACTAATTGAAATTAGGGGACTTTTCATAGCAAAATACTGACTGAAGATTACTGCTTCAACTCCTAATCATTAAGCTCAAATTTTAGTTGTATTCATCGCTTCTGTATATTGGCTTAGGGTTTGCTGTTTTTCTAGCTTCTTAAATCAGTGTGCGGGGACTATGGAGATACTGGGAAAAACAAGGCATAGTTCTGTCCCTCCATCTGGGCCACATGCATCTTGGTTTCTTCCAAGATGTGTTAAAAGGTATTACTCTTCCACTAAGCAGAGCTTCAGGAACATCCTACAAAGTTCAATACACAATGGTTTCATTGTCGTCATTTTCTGAAGAAATCTGTAATTGTTTCTTTTCTCTCTCTGATGCATAACCTACACATATATACGTGAGAGTACATTCCCAAAAGTAGTACAGCAAGGTCCACCAATCCTACTAGTTGTCTAACGGATGTTTTTTTCTTTTTTTTTGTCTTTTTAGGACCACACCTGAGGCATATTGAGGTTCCCAGGCCAGGGGCCGAATCGGAGCTGTGGCCGCCAGCTCTACGCCACAGCCACGGCAACGCAGGATCCAAGCCCGGTCTGCAACCTACACCATAGCTCATGGCAACACCGGATCCTTGATCCACTGAGCAAACCTCATGGTTCCTAGTTGGATTCGTTTCCACTGCACCACAATGGGAACTCCAGTCTAATGGACTTTAATAATGGAGAGCTTAACAAAGGCTGAATAGTGTTGGAAAGCTTCGACACATTCACTAAATGAACATATATGGTATAAATTATGCTTTTATGAGCATAAGAATATTGTGTTCCCCCACATCAGCCAAATCTTCCCACAGTATGAACAGTATGAATATTCTGCTACTCTAATTAGAGAGATGACAAGTGAGATTCAGGGCAAGAATCAAATTAAGTTTAGGTTCTGCTCACCTCTCTCTCTTTTTTTTTTTTTTTTTTTTTTTTTTCTTTTTAGGGCCACACCCATGGCATATGGAAGTTCCCAGGCTACGGAGATATAACGGCCAGCCTATATCACAGCCACAGCAACATGGGATCCAAGCCAGGTCTGCAACCTACACCACAGCTCATGGCAACACCGGATCCTTAACCCACTGATCGAGGCCAGGGGTTGAACCCATGTCCTCATGGCTGCTAGTCGGGTTCGCTAACTGTTGAGCCATGACGGGAACTCCTCTGCCCACATCTTTTCAAGACTTTCTAACGAGCATAAGTCCTCCAACGTTTATGAGACTTTTGTACTATGAATTAAAGATCTTCACACATTCCTCACATTTAAATGGCTTCACGTAAGTACAGATGTTCAATAAGATCATACAGAAGTCTAAAGACCTTTTCACATTCCTTATATTCAAAATATTTCTCGCTAGTATGAATTTTCTGATATCGTAAATTGTCCACACACAGGTAAGTAAGGCTTTCGAACATTCCCTATATTCACAAGGTTTCTCAAGAATAAGACTTCTCCTCAAACTGAGTAAGCTGTATGCACACACAAGTTCTTTCATAGTTCTTCAATCATAAAGTTTCAGCAGCATCGACTGTCTCATCTGAGTAGACTGTCCATATAAAGGCTTCCCCACATTCTGTGTATTTGTACGGTTTATCATTACTGTGAATTCCCTCATGTTGAACAAGGCTTGAGTCGTAAGTAAAGGTCTTCCCAAAGTCCTCACGTGGATAAGGCTGCCCACCGGTATGAATTCTCTGATGCACACTGAACTGATAGCCACTACCAAGGGCCTTCCCATAGGCTTTACAGTCATAGGACTTCTCTCTGATATGGACTCTCTTGTGTTTAGCAAGGCTTGAACCCCAACTGAAGGCCTTTCCACATTCCTTACATATAAAAGGTTTCTCACCGGTGTGGATTTTCTGATGCTGAGTGAGGTGATAGCCACGACTAAAGGCCTTGCCACAGTCTTTACATCCGTAGGGCCTCTCACCAGTATGGATTCTCTCATGTTGAACCAGACTTGAGCCACAATTAAAGGTCTTCCCACATTCCTTACACTCATAGGGTTTCTTGCCAGTGTGGAATATCTGATGTCGAGTCAGCTGATAGCCGCTACCAAAGGTTTTTCCACATTCTGTACATTCGTAGGACTTCTCACCAGTATGGACTCTCTCGTGTTTAACCAGGCTTGAACCCCAACTGAAGGCCTTTCCACATTCCTTACATTCAAAAGGTTTCTCACCGGTGTGGATTTTCTGATGCTGAGTGAGGTGATAGCCACGACTAAAGGCCTTGCCACATTCTTTACACTCATAGGGCTTCTCACCAGTATGGATTCTCTCATGCTGAACCAGACTTGAGCCACAATTAAAGGTCTTCCCACATTCCTTACACTCATAGGGTTTCTTGCCAGTGTGGAATATCTGATGTCGAGTCAGCTGATAGCCCCAACAAAAAGCCTTTCCGCATATTTTACATTCATAAGGTTTCTTACCAGTATGGATTTTCTGATGCTGAGTAAGTTGATAGCCACGACTAAAGGCCTTGCCACATTCTTTACATTTATAAGGTTTCTCACCTGTATGGATTATCTCATGTTTAGCCAGGCTTGAGCCCCAAAAAAAGGCCTTCCCACATTCTTTACATTCATAAGACTTTATGCCTATATGAATTTTCTGATGCTGAGTAAGATGATAGCCGCGACTAAAGGCTTTCCCACAGTCCTTACATTCATAAGGTTTCTCACCAGTATGGATTCTCTCATGTTTAACAAGGCTTGATCCCCAACTAAAGGTCTTCCCACACTCCTTGCATTCATAGGGTTTCTCACCAGTATGAAACTTCTGATGCATGGTGAGTTGATAGGCACTTAAAAAGTCTTTCCCACATTCTTCACACTCGAAATGTTTTTCAGCCAAATGAATTCTCTCATGTTGAATAAGTTTTGAGTCACGACTACCAGCCTTCTCACATTCCTGACAAATGTAGGGTTTCTCTTGCTTATGAATACTTGGATGTGCAGTAAGAGATTCATGTTTTCTGTAAGCAGGTACTTTTTCATAGCTGATTATCATTTGACTTAAGTATCCCTCTTGATGTCCCTGGAGCTCCTCGAATCCACTCTCACACTTCCAATTATTTTTGAAAACAGATGCCTCAAGGTCAAGGGTTTCACTGCTTTCCACTATCTCCCACTGGGAAAAATTTATTTCAAAAATGTTCTTTTTTGAAGATGTATTTTGGGTCTCATATGTTGACTCCCAATCTGGAAGAAAATAAGAAAACCACACATTTTATTTCCTTTACTCTAAAAAAAGCCCTTTGTAGTAGAAATAAGAGACAAATTGAAAACAATATCCACAAGTGAACTGAATCAGGAGACTTACTGAATTTCTAAGCATCAAGTCTCTCCTCTGTCCCACAATGGACTCAGCTTTGATTTTTCAGCTTTTGTGGGGTTTTTTGGCCATGCCCACAGCATGCATAAGTTCCCAGACCAGGGACTGAACTCCCACCATAGCAGCAACCTGGGCCACTGTAGTGAGAACACTGGATCCTTAACCCACTGCACCACAAGGGAACTCCCTCAGCTCTTGTGATTTTTTTTTTTAATCTTTTATTTACTCACATATTTTTTTCCTACTGTACAGCATGGTGACCCAGTTACACTTACATGTGTACATTCCTTTTTCTGACATTACATGTTCCATCATAAGTGACTAGACAGAGTTCCCAGTGCTACACAGCAGGATCCCATTGCTAATCCATCCCAAAGGCAACACACGCTGCATCTATTTACCCCAAGCTCCCAGTCCCTCCCAGCCCCTCCCCCTCCCCCTTGGCAAGCTCTTGTGATCTTAATGTTCTGCTTCGACAGTTTTCTGGAGGATTTCACAAAGGTCACTTTAACAAGTCCCTCATCTTTCTGTGTAAATGGTCCCTTAAACCAAAATGTGCTCTTCCACCAATCAAGTCATTGGGCAAAGGATATTAGGATCTGAGATCAGAGGTGCCAAGACGACTGAAATATGTGGTTCAAGGTTTATTAGAGGAAGAAGCCCTGCAAAGGAGCCCAGGAATTCTATGTAGGGATTCTCCCCTGGATCTGCAACCAACTATTTCCAAGCATCTAAGGTGACTCTCCACAGGGTGACTGGGATACTGACTATGATCAGAGATTCTAGAGTTGTACCCCAGAGTGCCAGCCCAGCCTGACTGGAAAGACCTCAGAGCATTCATCTGAGGGCTCACAAAGGCTACATAATGAAATTAAGAACCACACCCTGGAGCAGTAGTTATCAAACTTTTTGGATTCAGTATCTCTTATATGCTTAAATATTATTGGTGAATTCCTTGCTTGCTCATACATAGGTAAATTTGTATATTTTTTTATTGTAAACATAGTATTTTTGCCTATTGGTGACTGTATAATGTTTTGGGTGAGTTATAGAGTTCCCTAGTGGCTCAGTAGGTTATGGATCTGGCATCATTGCTGTGGCTCTGGTTACTGCTGGCCCAGGAACTTCCACATGCCATGCATGTGGCCAAAAAGTGTGTGTGTATGTGTGTCTATTTGGCTCTGCTATTAAATGGTGGATGAGTATTGTGGCTGTGTCTATGGGAAGTAATTTTAATAACGGATAATTGGTCACGGCCTAAACTGCACTAACTATAGCTGTTTTATGTAACAATGTTTTATGGCTTTATACACATTAACATTTGGATGTAAATACTGTGTATACATCCAAAGGGATGCCACAGTATTTAAACTAAGGAACCTAATATTACAACTGCTTACATGTGACCAAATGTAAACTAGAAGGAGTGCAGTTTTGTACAACTTAACATCAATAAATAGTTCAGTAAATCCACATTGCCACGCAAAGGCTTCCATATGGTTACTTGGTACTTGAATGTTTCGTGTGAGGCTTATCAATGTTAGTAAATGAATAGAGGTTGAACTTCTCTTCCAATGTTTAAAAAAAAAAAAGCCCCGAGGGAGTTCCTGTTGTGGCTTAGCAGGTTACGAACCTAAATAGTAACCGTGAGGATGCGGGTTCGATCCCCCTCAGTGTATTAAGCATCTGGTGTTGCTGTGAACTCAGACACGGCTCAGATCCTGCGCTGCTGTGGCTGTGGCACAGGCTTGCAGCTGCAGCTCTGATTCGACCCCGACCTAGGACCTTCCATATGCCACACGTGCAGCCTTAAAAAGAAAGGAAAAAAAAAAGCATTGAGGACCAAAAAGACCTTGCTTTTGTTTATGTGAGTTATATCCTTTGATATTTACCATATTAGAAATTAAAACTGAGAAACTTAAAAATTTTTAATTCATTTTAAAATAATGATAAATTGGAAGTTCCACTGTGACACAGTGGGTTAAAGAACTAGCGGCGTCACTGCAGTGGCTCCAGTTACCGCTGTGGCAAGGGGTCAGTCCTTGGCCAGAGAACTTCCATATTCTGCAGGCACAGCCAACAAAAATTTTTTAATAAAAAAAAGATAGATCATTAAATGTTAACATAAGTAAAACATTTTGTGAAAAATAATTATATTTTCCAAAGGAAAAAATAAGTGAAGTATTTTAATCTTTTGCAAAACTCTTTACTATCTGGTTTAACAGAAGATGACTGGATTCTCACATCTGCTTTTGTGTTCAATCTGTGGCAATGCTATTTTCGTTGATGCATATGAAGAAAACACACACAGATATGTAATTACAAAATAGCAGAATAGTCTATGAGCCTGTTCAGATGGATATCTGTGGATGTCATTCTTTGATACTACAGTAAAACTTGAGTAGTGGTGGGTTTTCTTTTTTTATTAAAGATTCTTTAAATTCTATAGTGCTGTACAACACACACATGATTTCATATAATCTCATAATAACCCTTCTTCTACTGACCCCTATATTGCTCCCCTCCGCTGGTATTATTTTGTTCTCTGTAACTGAATCTGCTTCTTTTTTGTTTTATTCACTAGTTTGTTGTATTTTTCAGAATCCACATATAGGTGATATCTTACATTATTTGTCTTTGTCTGACTTATTTCAATTGGCATAATGCCCTCATCCATGTTGCTGCAAATGGGCAAAATTTCATTCTTTTTTTATGGCTGAGCTGTATTCTATTGAATACATATACCACATCTTCTTTTTTTTTTTTTTTTGTCTTTTTGGCTTTTCTATGACCGCTCCCACGGCATATGGAGGTTCCCAGGCTAGGGGTCGAATTGGAGATGCAGCCACCAGCCTACGCCAGAGCCACAGCAACGCGGGATCCGAGCCACGTCTGCAACCTACACCACAGCTCACGGCAACACCAGATCCTTAACCCACTGAGCAAGGGCAGGGATGGAACCCGCAACCTCATGGTTCCTAGTCGGGTTCGTTACCCACTACGCCACCAAGGGAACTCCAACATCTTCTTTACTCATTCATCTGTTGATGGACACTTGGGTTGCTTTCATATCTTGGCAACTGTAAATACTGCTGCTATGAACACTGGGGTGTATATATCTTTTCAAATTAGTGTTTGGGGTTTTGTGGATATATACCCAGGAGTGAAATTTCTGGGTCATATGGCAGTTCTAATTTTAGTTTTTTGAGAAGCCTCCATCCTGTTTTCTGCTGTGGCTACAGAGAAGTGGTGTTTTCTGTTGTTGTTGTTTTGTTTGTTTGGCATATGGAGATTCCCAGGCTAGGGGTCAAATTGGAGCTACAGCTGACGGCCTACACCACAGCCACAGTCACACAGGATCCAAGCCAAGTCTGCAACCTACACCACAGCTCATGGCAACGCCAGATCCTTAACCCACTGAGCGAGGCCAGGGATCAAACCTGCAACCTCACGGTTCCTAGTCGGATTCATTTCCGCTGCACTAGGACAGGAACTCCTGGATGATTTTTATCCATGCATAGTTTTACAACATCATGCACGAGTCATGTGAAAATAACAGTTCACTGAGTTATGTAGATCTTTGAAATATCATATTTCATTACACAATATCAAAAAAATCACATGTTAACAATACCATTTATCTCATCAGAAAAGCTTTTATTTATTAGGAAGCTATGAAGTTCAGTAAATAAATAATGGATATGTTTCATACAATTCTAAATTTTACTTGAAAGTTTGAATTTTATCATTGGCAATAAATACTTTCAGGTGTTCTTAAAGTGACAGGTTCATTCGCAAGAAAAGGTTTTCCAACTACCCAAGTCTGAATAACCATAATTTGTCTGTCAGACATTCTTTCAAGAAATAAATGGTATTCCAGGGGGGAAAAAGCAGTTTAACTCACAGTTCAAACAATGGCATGGGTTTGTTCTCCAAGGCAACTATCACACTTTAGTTACAGCAGAAGAGCTTAATGAAGACTTCCACTTTCATCACATGGAATATTTTTAAAAATGCATCCTCAAGGGTCAAGATTTAATAAAATGAAGCCCAGAGCAGGGTACTGAAGGTCAATCAGCACGAGGAGGGTTTCAGTATAAAAGGGTGATCCCATATTAGGAGCCAGAATGCAAGCAGAGAAAGACAAGTGTCTGTGAGTGAATGACCTGGCATGAGGGGGGGTTATAGCCCAAGTAGGACTAGAAAGGCAATCACACAATCAAGGCAGTGGTAGTGGTGGCGGTAATGGAAGACTCGTTACACGTAGAGGGTTTGATCAAGTGAGTACAGTCAGCCCTTGGCATCCTCAGGGGACTGGTTCCAGAACCCACCACGGATATCTGAGGATGGGAAGTCCCATAGCCAGCCCTCCTTTTCCATGGATGCAGAACCCATGGAAATAAGAGGGTCAACTGTATATTTATCAAAAAAATATGCATAAAACTGGACCTCCACAGTTCAAAACCATGTTGTACAATGGTCAACAGCAAATATATTCCATTATAGCAACCCAGGTTTTTCAGTCTAAGAGAAGGGAGTTAGAAATATGCAAAGTGAATAATCTCCAGTGAAATCTGCAGTGCTGAATTAGAATTGGGGTTATCTGTGTGAATTAAGGGTTTAAATCTACCGATGTATATGTGTGTGCACATATACATATGTATACATATAAATATATTCCCTACTCTGTCCAATGAGAGGGCCTAGGGACAGCTGTCCCCTGGCAGCAATGAGCAAATTTAGTGCCCAGATTTGGCTTCTAAATACCATTCTCAACTGAATGCAACCAGATCATCTTGAACAAATGGCTGACTTTAGGGCTAGAGCATGGAAAATGCAAAATGAGCCTGGAACATGGTGTTGTGTCAGACAGTAAGGAGGTACTTTAAGTGTGATGGTGGCATGCCAAGGGACACAGAACCCATCACTGAGAGGGTTCCCACAGATCCAGTCTTTGAAATAAATAATGGGAAGAACATATTACCACCCACTGACCAGAAATCAAACATATGAATAAGTTGAAACTTTAAGGAGGAAGACAATATTTAACTGTCTTAAAGTTCCTCCTCACAAAAGCCTCATTAAAGGAAAAAATATAAACTCCAAAGATAGGAAGCTGGTAGACACCACCAAACTCAAATGTTCAAAGTAAGTACCATCCATAATGACAAATCATTTGCTCCACCTGACAGAATGCAAGCAGAAGACAGTGTCAGTTCTGTGCTACTCCTGCCAAAGATGCATGAATTGAATCTAATCATGAGGAAAGAGCAGACAAACCCAAACTGAGGAATACTGCACAAAATAACAGGCCTAGAATTTTCAAAAGTAACAAGGAATGAGTATTTTGATGGAGACTGCATTAAATCTGTAGATTGCTTTGGGAAGCATGGTCATTTTAACAGTGTTAATTCTTCCGATCCAAGAGCATGGGATATCTTTCTATTTCTTTGAATCATTTTTAATTTCCTTTATAAATGTTTTATAGTTTTCAGTATCTAGGTCTTTCACCTCCTTGGTTAAGTTTATTCCTTGGGACCTCTTTTTAACAAGACTTGAAATGAGATTTCTTTTTAACTTTCTTTTTGATATTTCATTGTTAGTATAAATAAATGCAATAAATTTAATTTGGTATCCTGTAGCTGAATTCATTTATTAGTTCTGACAGTTTTTGTGTGGAGTCTTTAGAGTTTTCTATATAGAGTATCATGTCATTTGCAAATAGTGAGTTTCACCTCTTCGCTTCCAAGGGGATACCTTTTATTTCTTTTTTTTGCCTGATTGCTACGGTTAGAACTTCCAATACTGTGGCTGAATAGAAGTGGTAAGAGTGGGTATCCTTGTCTTGTTCCTAAATTTAGCAGGAATACTTTCAGCTTTCCACCACTGAAGCCTATGTTCACTGCGGGTCTGTAGTAAATGGTGTCTATTATGTTGAGATATATTCCTGCAAATCCCACTTTGGTAAGAACTTTATCAAATGGATAAACATGAATGGATGTTGGATTTTATCAAATGCTTTTTCTGCATCTATGAAGATTATTGTATGTTTTTTATCTTCTCTTTTGTTAATGTGGAATATCGTATTGATTGTGTGTGTTAAACCATTCTTGAGGCCCCGGAATGAATCCAACTTGATCATCCTTTTTATGTATTGTTGGATTCTCTGTGGTAATATTTTGTTGAGAATTTTTGCATCTATATTTATCAGAGATATTGGGTTGTAATTTTCTTTTTTTTAGTGTCTTTGGTGTTGGTATCAGGGTGACAGTGGTTTAAGAGAATGAATTTGGGAGTGTTCCCACCTCTTCAGTCTTTTGGAATAGTTTGACAGGATACAAGTTCTTTGTATGTTTGGTAGAATTGCTCAGTGAAGCCATCCAGTACTGGACTTTTGTTGGTATTCCAACGAATACTATGTTGTTCATAGTATTCCTCTTATGATACCAGTTATTTCCCCTTTCATTTCTTATTTTGTTTATCTGGGTTCTCTCTCTTTTCTTCTTGGTGAGCCCAAGCTAAAAGTCTGTCAATTTTATTTATCTTTTTCAAAAACCAACTCTCAGTTTATTGATCTTTCCTACTGTCTTTTTAATCTCCATTTTATTTATTTCCTTTCTGATCTTTATTATTTTCTTTATATTACTAACTTTGGATTTTGTTTGTTCTTCTTTTCCTAATTCTTTTAGATAGTAGACTGGTTTATTTGAAATTTTTCTTACTTATTAAGGAAGGCCTACATTGCTATGAACTTCCCTTTTAGAACTGCTTTTGCTGTATCCCATAGATTTTATATGGTTGTTTTCATTGTTGTTTGTCTCATTTTTCACAGAGCTAGAATAGTCCTAAAATTTATATGAAACCATAAAAGATCTAGAATTGCCAAAGCAATCCTGAGAGGAAAAATGCTGAAAGTATAACTCTTTCCAACTTCAGACAATACAACAAAGCTATGGTGATCAAAAAAACATGGTATTGGCATTAAAAAACAGACATATACAAAGTTCCCTTGTGGCTCAGTGGGCTAAGGATCCAGCATGGCCCCAGCTGTGGTGCAAATTACAACAGAGGTTCAGGTTCAATCTCTGGTCTGGTAACTTCCAAATGCCACAGGTGCAGAAAACACACACACACACACACACACACCAAAAACAGACATACAGATCAGAGGAACAGAACAGAGTCCAGAAATAAACTCACACATCTATGGTCAATTAATGGATGTCAAAAGAGGCAAGACATAAAATGAATAAAAGACTGTCTCTTTAACAAGTGGGGTTGGAAAAACTGGACAGCTAGCTACACGTAAATCAATGAAATTAGAACATTCCCTCACACCATATACAAAAATAAACTCAAAATGGTTAAAAGACCTAAATAGAAGATATGACACCATAAAAATCCTAGATGAGAACAGAGGCAAAACATTCTTGAACATAAATCATAGCAATATTTTCTTAGATCAGTCTCCCAAGACAAAAGAATCAAAAGCAAAAATTAGCAAATGGGACATAATCAAACTTAAAGTTTTTGCATAACAAAGGAAACATCGACAAAATAAAAGACAGCCTATGAAATGGGAGAAAATATTTGGAAAGGATGTGATCAACAAGGGGTTAATATCTAAACTATACAAACAGCTCATACAACTCAGTATCAAAAAAACCCCAAACAATCCAAGCAAAAAATGGGCAGAGGACATAAACAGACATTTCTCCAAAGGAGACATAGAGGCACATGCAAAGATGCTCACTATCACTAATTACTAGAGAAATATAAATCAAAACTACAATGAGGTATCACCTCTAACTGGTCAGAATGGCTATCGTCAAAGAGTGTACAAATAATCGACACTAGAGAGAGTGTGGAGAAAAGGGAATCACCCTACGATGCTGGTAGGAATGTAAACTGGTACGACTGCTCTGGGAAAATAGTGTGGAGGTTCCTTAAAAAAACTAAAAACAGAGCTACCACACGATCCAGCAATCCCACTCCAGGGCATATACCCTGAAAAGATAAAAACTCTAATTCAAAAAGATACACGCACCCCAGGAGTTCCCGTTGTGGCACAGTGGAGACGAATGAAACTAGTACCCATGAGGATATGGGTTCGACCCCTGGCCTTGCTCAGTGGGTCAGGGATCCGGCATTGCCGTGAGCTGTGGTGTAGGTCACAGATGCTGCTCAGATCTGAGTTGCTGTGGCTGTGGTGTAGGCTGGCAGCTGTAACTCTGGTTTGACCCCCTAGCCTGGGAACTTCCATAAACCGTGGGTGTGGCCCTAAAAAGACAAAAAATAATTAAGAAATTAATTAAAAATAAGGAAGTGAAGAAAGTCAGAGAGGGGAAGACAGTATATGATATCACTTATATGTGGAGTCTAAGAAATATGACAAATGAACCTATATACAAAACAGAAACAGACTCACAGACATAGAAAATAAACTAATGGTTACCAAAGAGGACAGCAGGGGGAGGAATAAATTAGGAGTACAGGATTAACAAAGACACACTACTGATACACAGAATAGATAAGGAACAAGGATTCATTCTATAGTACAGGGAACTATAATCAGAATCTTGTAATAACCTATAATGAAAAATAATCTGAAATACATACGTGTGTGTGTCTGAATCATTTTGCTGTACACTTGAAACATTATATTGTAAATGAACTATATTTCAATTTTTTAAAAAAGGTTTAAAAAATAACAATAAATGAGAAACAAGGAAAGACATATGAATTGTTTCAGAGTAAGAAACTAAATAACCCAAATTCCTAAGACAACAACAACAAAATTACATACTATTTAGCACTTGCCTACCTCCCTGACCCAATTTTGTAGTGCACACCCCTTTATTAACTCCACCCTGGCCTTCTTAGAGTCCTTCCAATCAGGTTCCTTTGCACTTGTTCACAGTGATTGATATATTCTTCCCCCAGGTACTCATAACCTGACCCCAGGCTTCACATCTCTATTCAGGAAAGCTCTCCCTGACCATCGTGTCTGAAGTAGCCACATCAATTCCCATCATTTTCATACTCTTTTTCATACTCTGTTTCCCTCTCCTGAGTATATTTCATTATATGATACTATTTATCTATTTATTTACTTATGTAAGGAAAATGATCTAGTTTTAGTCTTGCTGAGGTTCTGTCTCTTTAGAAAAGACAGAACACAGTGGTTGAGAATACAGATTCTGGAGCCAGGCTTCCTAGGTTCAGTTGCTGCCACTGCTGCTCACCAGCTCAGTGACCTTGCGAGGTCACTTGAATTGTATGTGCCTCAGAAATCTCACCTTTAAAAAGGGTTAAAGGAGTTCCCATCATGGCATAGCAGAAATGAATCCGACTAGGAATCATGAGGTTACAGGTTCAATCCTTGGCCTTGCTCAGTGGGTTAAGGAACCAGCACTGCTGTGAGCTGTGGTGTAGGCTGCAGACGTGGCTCGGATCTGGCATAGTTGTGGCTATGGCTTAGGCCAGTGGCTACAGCTCTGATTAGACCCCTAGCCTGGGAACCTCCATATGCCATAGGTACACCAGCCCTAAAAAGACAAAAGACAAATAAATATATAAACACATAAATAAATAAAAATGGTTAAAAATAGTACCTACCAGAGTTCCCTGGTGGCTCACCAGGTTAAGGATCTGGCATTGGCACTGCTGTGGCTAGGGCTGCAACTAAGGGTCTGATCCCTTCCCCCGGAACTTCCATATGCGTGGACATGGTCAAAAAAAACAAAACAAAACAGTACCTACCTCAAGGGGGTGTTGTGAAAGTTAAATAAGTTAATGTATTTGCTCTGCTTAGAACAGGGCCTGTTTCTGGTAAGCATGATGTTATTTATTTATTTATTTATTTATTTTTGTCTTTTCTAGGGCCGCACCCGTGGCATATGGAGATTCCCTGGCTAGGGGTCCTACTAGAGCTGTAGCTGCCGGCCTATATCACGGCCACAGCAACACAGGATCCAAGCTGCATCTGCGACCTACACCACAGCTCATGGCAACACCAGATCCTCAACCCACTGCACAAGGCCAGGGATTGAACCCACAACCTCATGGTTCCTCGTCGGATTCATTAACCACTGAGCCACAACAGGAACGCCACCATAATGTTAATTATTAGTATCATTACTGTCACTATTGTTATTTTGCTAAGAGGAAAACAAGTTTCATGAGATATTTTTTAGGATTTAATTCAGTGTAGGATGCAACTTTGTATAATGCCAAGCTCACAGATTGTAATTTCAACTTCAACTATGTTGGAAGTAAAGGAATGTGTTCCTTTAGTATGACATGAATTGTGTTCACTCGACCGCCGCTATATAAACTGGAGGCTCTGGTATGAAAGCAACAGTATATCAGGACCATGTTTCCAACTGTGCGCCCCCATTTGTGGGTCAGAATATAACAAAGGGCAGTGATTCTCCAATATGCATAAAAATCACCGGGGGATCTTGTGTGAATGCAGATTCTGTCCGGCAGGCAGGTCTGGGGTAGGGCCTGACAAGCTGCATTTCTAACAAGCCCTGGCAGAAGCTGATGATGGACATTTGCATGATATTTAATAATAAAAAAGCTAAAAGCCCACAAAAACCAAATCGTGATGTCTAAGCACTGAGATAACAATCCAAATTCTTCCCTCAAACCGACAACAACACTGCCTGTCACCTGGGCCCTGCCCGGCTCTCTTGACTTCCTGGTTCTCCCTCCTTCATGAACTCTGCTCTGGCCTTTCTCTGGTTCCTCAGACACGAGAACTACATTTTGACTCAAAGCCAGGACACAAACAGAAATGCTGAAGCTAAGCACAGTATGAGATCTGGTTTCTTTGACAGTGGCTATGAAATAAGCGCCCCATCATGCAATCCCCACGACTTGGTCATTAAAGAAGAGAAGGCCAGAGGGAGGAAGATCAGGGTGCTCAATGAACCCAACAAATAACAAAAGCAAGGTGCTTAATTTCTAAGCCAACAAGTATCAAAACATTCCTTTGAGAACAGGGAGGACACATTCACCTGCAGAGAGCCCTGTAACTCCCAGGGAGAAAGCTGAGGCTGCAGAGAGGAGGTTCTACATGATTTCAGGCCGAGGACCTTACCCAGCGAGACCAAGTTGCTGTAGTTCTCCAACATCACGTTCACGTACAAGTCCCTCTGAGCAGAATCCAGGAATTCCCACTCCTCCGCAGAGAAGTTGATGGCCACATCCTTGAAGGTCACCGAGCCCTAAGACCAAAACCCCACACATTAATTACTTATGAAATTAAAGAAACTTGGAGTTCCCGTCGTGGTGCCGTGGTTAATGAATCCGACTGGGAACCATGAGGTTGGGGATTCGATCCCTGGCCTTGCTCAGTGGGTTAAGGAGCCAGTGTTGGCATGAGATGTGGTGTAGGTTCCAAACACGGCTCAGATCCCACGTTGCTGTGGCTGTGGTGTAGGCCAGCAGCTATAGCTCTGATTGGACCCCTAGCCTGGGAACCCGCATATGCCGCAGGTGCGGCCCTAGAAAAGACAAAAAAAGAAAATAAATTAAAGAAATTCAGAAAATATCTCCAAGAGGAAAAAAGAGGATTATGAAGGATAAACTATAAGAAGAGGAAAATATAACAACCAGGTCAGCTGGAGGCCTGTGAGACTTACAAGTAGGGAAAAGTAAGGAAATTAGTATAACTAAAGCAGAGGGTCTACATGTTCTAGAAGAATCTCGTTAACAGCAGAAAAAACTTGCTGAAATACTGTGAGATAATGCAGCCATCCAGACCTGTCTGATAATGTATAAAATAATCCCAGTTTCTCTTCTATTAAATAAAAAGAGTCTATGTTGTGGGGGGAGGCGGCAGTTCTCTTGAGGTGCAGTGGGTTAAGGATCCAGGGTTGTCACTGAGGCGGCTTGGGTCACAGCAGTGGCACAGGTTAAATCTCTGACTCAGGAACTTTCATATGCTGTGGGCATAGGCAAAAAAAAAATAATAATGTGTGTTGCGGGGGAAAGGGATAGGGGTAATTATGGGTGTATATATATACATAAACCTGCTATGTGCCTGCTTCATAAATTCTTCTTTTTTTTTTTTTAACTTTATGGCTGCACTTGTGGTATATGGAAATTCCCGGGTCAGGAACTGAATCTAAGCTATGGCTTCAGCAACACCAAATCCTTTAACCCACTGTGCCAGGCTGAGGTTTGCACCCGAACCTCCACAGTGACCCAAGACGCTGCAGTTGGATTCTCAACCCACTGCACCATGGTGGGAACTCTATAAATTCTTTTTTTTTTTTGGTCTTTTAGGGCCACAATGGTGGCATATGGAGGTTCTCAGGCTAGGGGTCATAATGGAGCTGTAGCCACCAGCCTATGCCACAGCCACTGGAACACGGGATCTGAGCCGCACCTTTGACCTACACCACAGCTCACAGAAACACTGGATCCTTAACCCACTGAGCGAGGGCAGGGATTGAACCCCGTCTTCATGGATGCTAGTCGGGTCTGTTAACCAGTGACCCACAACAGGACCTCCCATAAATTTTTTTTTGGGGGGGTCTTTTTGCCATTTCTAGGGCCGCTCCCATGGCATATAGAGGTTCCCAGGCTAGGGGTCTAATCAGAGCTATAGCCACCAGCCTACACCAGAGCCACAGCAATGTGGGATCCAAGCGCAACCCGGATCCTTAACCCACTGAGCAAAGCCAGGAATCGAACCCGCAATCTCATGGTTCCTAGTCGGATTCGTTAACCACTGAGCCACTATGGGAACTCCAACCTCCCATAAATTCTTTACAAAAGTGAACTGCTATATCATCTTTAAGAAACTGCTATACCCTTTAAGAAATACAAAAAACCTCCACTTTTTCCCAAATGTACCATAAAATCTCTTTATTTTAGAAAAATGATTTCCATTAAGTTAAGGATTATCATTAAGCCTCAAGTGAATCACTCTGTAAGATTACATCTTAAGTATTTTTTCTTATGATGATGAATTGAATATATAAAATGTCTTTATTAGCTGTAATTCAGGTCATCATGTGGATATATAGGATTAATAACTATCATACATTTAGCTTGAGCAAAACTTCTAAAGATTTTCTTGATTCTAGGAGTATATGATCATCCAGTACTTAAGAATGTGCATCACTGGAGTGCCTGTCATGGCTCAACAGTAACGAACCTGACTAGTATCTGTAAGGACAGAGGTTCGATCCCTGGCCTTACTCAGGTGAGTTAAGGATCCGCCGTTGCCGTGAGCTGCAATGTAGGTCACAGATGCGGCTCAGATCTGGCATTGCTGGGGCTGTGGTGTAGGCCAGCAGCAACAGCTCCGATTTGCCCCCTAGCCTGGGAACTTCCATATGCCACAGGTGCAGCCCTAAAAAGATACATAACACCTTCCTTGTTCCCAGATGGGAGGACACTGCTAGAGAGTATTAGGCACGACAGAGATGTCCATCCTGGTCAATAACGAAATGGACTTTGACACTGGGGTTAACTGATTAGAGAATCCCCGGAAAAGACCCACTCATTCCCTGCTCTAACCCTGAAAGCTCGCAAAGCGTGTGAGCTCCTACAAACTGAGGCGAAGACCAAAAATCCCAAATTCCACCTTATTTCTCTGGAAAGCTCAGGTCTATAAAGAAGCTGCAAGTTTGTCTGGGTGGTCCAAAGGGACTCTCATCACTAAGTCATCACACCGCAGGCCTGTCGTGGGAATGAGAAATTCCAATCAGGGAAATGGGGCCGCCCTGGCCAAGCAAAGCCAGGAGCAGTAACAATGGCAAGACTCAAGACAGCCTGATGTGGATACATCCCAGTCAAACCCCGGAGCTCTTCTGGAGAACACACAGAGTGCTGACACTGTTCTCTGGGGCACCGTCCAGCTGGTTGAGGGCAGAGTATCCTGAGTGGCTTCTGTATTCGTTGCCTGCTAATCAGCATCTTAGCCTAAAAAGGAAAACTGTTGCTTCCCAAATGTCTGCAGTCTCATTCTCTCCTCTTTCCTCCTCCACTTATATGAATCCTCTTTGTGCCTTTGAAAGATGAACTCCATCTACTGTTGGTTTTCCCTGGATATAAATACAAGTGTGCTGATTTTTCACTATATTTTTTTGCATTATTCTGTGACAGACGGTCAAGTATTTCCTTCAAAAGCCTCCATTCCTTCACTGCTCTTGGCAGAAGACTGAGCCACAGTAGTGTGTTTGATGAATATGATGGCACTGATTGGAAAAGACACTGAGGGAAGACTCGGGGCTATTTGGCATCTGCCTTCACTAGAATCGGAGGAACTGAGAAGCAGGTTTGGGGGTGGGGTTCTGTTTAGCGGAAAGCTTTAGGATAATTCAGAAAAAGATTCATGTGACCTAAAAAAAAAAGAAATCACATTTCAAGGAGAGAGAAATACCAACTTACGTCAGTCATGGTTCTAGAACTGGAGGAACTGATCAATGTTCCATAGGGTTCCTCTATTGCTGAAGCAGCGTCCAGAAAAGCCAGAGCTGTGGAAGGAAAAAGAAGCTTTAGGACTTCCCGTTGTAGCTCAGCAGGTAAGAACCTGACTAGCATCCACAAAGATGCAGAGATTCAATCCCTGGCCTTGCTTAGTGGGTCAAGGATCCCTCGTTGCGGAGAGCTGTGGTGTAGGTGGCAAATATCGCTTGGATCTGCATTGCTGGGGCTGTGTGTAGGTCAGCAGCTGCAGCACCGATTCGACCCCTAACCTGGGAACCTCCATATGCCGTGGATGTGGCCTTAAAAAGAAAAAAAAGAAGAAGCTTTAGACCAGAGGTGCTTCAGTGACCCTGTTCTGACTTAAGCTAATGTAGCTTTTATTTCCACCCCATGTCCCATACACCTTCTATGGAATCCACACTCTCACCTCAAACCCTGGTATTGCCCAACTCTGGGGGTGCTGATAGAGGCTTGAGGTTGGACTATTCAGTCCTGCCCAGATCAGATGCTGCTCCCTCCATTCCTACTTCTCAGGGCTGAGGAAGGGGCTACATGGTCCAAGCCAAGACATCCTCCAGGAGCTCAGGGCTGAAAAGAGTTGGTCAACACACAGGGGCAGCAGGATGTCTAAACTGCTCAGACAACTGCCTGAGCCCAAAAACTGACTTTTTTTTTTTTTTTTTTTTTGTCTTTTTGCCATTTCTTGGGCTGCTCCCACGACATATGGAGGTTCCCAGGCTAGGGGTCGAATCAGAGCTGTAGCCGCTGGCCTACGCCAGAGCCACAGCAACTCGGGATCTGAGCCTCGTCTGCAACCTACACCACAGCTCATGGCAACGTTGGATCCTTAACCCACTGAGCAAGGCCAGGGATCGCACCCACAACCTCACGGTTTCTAGTTGTATTCATTAACCACTGAGCCACGACGGGAACTCCCGAAAGCTGACTTCTTAATCCATTCAGAATATCCATGCAGGGCAACATCATGAAACTATGCTAAGTTGGGGAAAATAATCAAGATATATTGTCAACAGAAAGAACAGGTATACAGAGGGAGCTATATTAGGAATTTGGGATTAACATATACACATTACTATACATGAAATAGGTAAACTGGAGTTCCCATCGTGGCTTGGTGGTTAACGAATCTGACTAGGAACCATGAGGTTTCGGGTTTGATCCCTGGCCTCTCAATGGGAAGGATCTAGCATTGCTGTGAGCTGTGGTGTAGGTCGCAGACGCAGCTCAGATCCCGTGTTGCTGTGAGTTGTGGTGGAGGCTGGCAGCTGTAGCTCCGATTAGACACCTAGCCTGGGAACCTCCATATGCCACAGGTGCGGCCCTAGAAGATACAAAAAAAAAAAAAAAGAAAAAGAAAAAGAAAGAAATAGGTAAACAACAAGGACCTACTATGTAGCACAGGGAATTATGCTCGTTATATTGTAAAAACCTATGAAAGAATCTGAAAAAGAGTATATATATATAAAAATGTATATATAACTGAATCACTTCATTGACAATTGAAACTAACAACATTGTAAATTAGAATGGAGTTCCATTTAAAAAAAAAGATGGAGTTCCCTGGTGGCCTAGTGGTTAAGGATCTGGTGTTGTCAAGTTCAATCCCTGGCCTGGGAACTTCTACATGCCATAAGTGCAGCTGAAGAAAGAAAAGAAAAGAAGGAAGGAGGAAAGAAGGAAGGAAGGAAGGAAGGAAGGAAGGAAGGAAGGAAGGAAAGAAAGAAAGAAAGAAAGAAAGAAAGAAAGAAAGAAAGAAAGAAAGAAGGAAGGAAAGAAAGAAAGAAGAAAGGAAGGAAGGAAGGAAGGAAGGAAGGAAGGAAGGAAGGGAGGGAGGGAGGGAGGGAGGAAGGAAGGAAAGAAAAGAAAGAAAAGAAAGAAGAAAGAAAAGTTACAGTATCATTATAAAGTATCATTATAAATTACATATACACATATATCAATACAGAAAGACTGACAGACATCAACAGACCAAAAAAATGTCTGAAGTTACACATCTATATACAATAATGTAATATATTCTTATTGAGATCAAAATGTTCTTTTTGTTTAGGGTATTCTGCCTAATTGTTTTGACCACAGCCATGCATTATACTAACTATATGATTTCTATGTATGCTCAGGTCCTATCTAGAAAAAATGGCTGAAGTTCCCCCAAGAAATGTCATGGGTATACTTCCTGCTTCTTTTCACATCTTTTGACAATGGGTTTATTTATTTTTTTATGGTTTTATTTTTTATTTAATGAAAGACTGGTGGATAATCATGAATACAGAACAATTACTTCAGATCATTCTTCATACCATATACATGCAGACCGGTGAACACAATCTGAAAGAAAATGCAGTCAGCAATGAAGTGCACAGCTTCTCCTTCCCTTGCTCAAAAAAATTTAAAAACACAAAAACTTAGAATCTTGCCAGCACACACTCTCCTGTGACAAATGATTCAGACATAAATAGTAGGTGCAAAGAAACTATATGCTAACACATGTATAACCTCTGTTAGTGAAAAACAGAAGTGGCCAGAATGATTTGAGATACATTCAGTTATCGATAACTAGTCATGCCCTAAAGGGCATTATCAAAAGAGAAATCATGTTGTAGAGAAAAGCAATATTTACATACACAGTGAGAAAATAAACTGCAAGATTAATGCATGCATGGGAGGGGAGGATGGCCTGTGTCCACAGCATGCAGGAGTTCCCAGGCCACGGATCGAACCTATACCTAGCAGTGATAACGTCAGATCCTTAATCCGCTGAGCCACCAGAGAAATCTGATATATGAATGTTTAATACTGGAAAATTGCAACCCTCCAAAATTTCACCACTTTTTTTTTTTTTTCTTTTTAGGGTTGCACCTATGACATATGGAACTCCCCAGGCTAGGGATCAAATCGGAGCTACAGCTGCTGGCCAATGCCACAGCCACAGCAATGCAAGATTCCAGCTGCTTTTGCAACCTACACAATAGCTCATGGCAATGCCTGATCCCCGACCCACTGAGCTAGGCCAGGGATTGAACCTGCATCCTCATGGATACTAGTCAGATTTATTTTCACTGTTCCACACGGGAACTCCCACATTTGTTATAAAAGCCCTTTGCACTCAACTAAAATTAAAATGATTTTGGAGTTCCCATTGTGGATCAACAGTAACAAACCTGACTAGGATCCATGAGGATGCGGTTCGATCCCTGGCCTCACTCAGTGGGTTAAGGATCTGGCATTGCCATGAGCTGTGATATAAGTCTCAGACAAGGCTCAGATCTGGCATTACTGTGGCCGTGGCATAGGCCAGCAGCTGTAGCTCCAATTCAACCCCTAGCCTGGGAACTTCCATATGCCATGGGTGTGGCCCCAAAAAAGGAAAAAAAAAAAAAAAAAAAAAAAACAAAACTTTTTTTTTTTTGTCTTTTTGCCATTTCTTGGGCCGCTCCCACGACATATGGAGGTTCCCAGGCTAGGGGTCGAATCGGAGCTGTAGCCACCGGCCTACGCCAGAGCCACAGCAACACGGGATTCAAGCCGCATCTGCAATCTACACCACAGCTCACGGCAACGCCAGATCCTTAACCCACTGAGCAAGGGCAGGGACCAAACCCGCAACCTCATAGTTCCTATTCGGATTCGTTAACCAATGCGCCACAACGGGAACTCCCCCCCCCAAAAAAAAACATTTTTAATGATCTTAAAAGGATAATACTTGTAAAATTTACTTAAGTCTTTTCAGCCACAGAAACTGCAATGGAAATAAATGTTCAGAGTCATTTTCAAAACAAAAACAAAAATCTATTCTGCTGATGACATGCATGAGGTCTATCCAAGATGCAGTGCTCCACATTCTCAATTACTAAAACCTCAAGTCAATATTTAGTTTGCAGATGGTCAAAGGATTTTGTATTCTAGCAGGAGTTACCTTCGGGATCTTTTCACCAACAACTACTGGATTTTCCTTTCTGATTTTCTTAGCAGCATCAGCTTTGTAATGGTAAGAGCAATTGTGTACATCTGATAATGGTGCACACCACAGCAAAAGATTCCATACCAGCATTAACGTCCCACTCTCGGAGTTCCTGTCGTGGCACAGTGGTTAACGAATCTGACCAGGAACCATGAGGTTGCGGGTTCGATCCCTGGCCTCACTCAGTGGATTAAGGATCTGGTGCTTCCATGAGCTGTGGTGTGCGTTGCAGACTCAGCTTGGATCCCACGTTGCTGTGAACTGTGGCGTAGGCTGGTGGATTAGACCCCTAGCCTGGGAACCTCCATATGCTGCAGGAGCGGCCCTAGAAAAGGCACAAAGACCAAAAAAAAAAAAAAAAGTCCCACTTTCTTCCCACACATGAAACAGAGATTCTTTGTTTGATCTGGTTTTTCAGGACACTTGCTTTGCTCTTTAGATGGCTGCTGTGATGCTTCTGATACCAAACCTCGAAGATCTTCTGTTTCAGGTAGTGCTTTGTCCAGATGCGCTGTCCACTTGGGATGGCGCTACAGATTCTGATAAAAGTGACTGCTTTGATACAGGGCTCGGCCACATAGATGAAGAGGCAGAGGCTAATGCTGACTGAGCTGATAAAGCCCCAGACAGACTACTGACAGAAGGTGCCGATGGGCTTACCCCACCATTACCACTATTCTGTCCTTGAAGATGTCTTTACAGCATGCTGAACACAGGCCATTTCTACAAAGGTCTCCATAAAATCCGCAGCCAGTGGAACAAAGCACAGGCACTTGGCTGTGATTAGTTTCTTTCTTTCTTTCTTTCTTTTTTTTTTTTTTTTTTTTTTTTGTCTTTGTGCCTTTTCTAGGGCTGCTCCTGCAGCATATGGAGGTTCCCAGGCTAGGAGTCTAATCGGAGCTGTAGCTGCCAAGCCTACGCCAGAATCACAGCAACGCAGGATACGAGCTGTGTCTGTGACCCACACCACAGCTCATGGCAACCCCGGATCCTTAACCCACTGATCGAAGCCAGGGATTGAACCTGCAGCCTCATGGTCTAGTCAGATTTGTTAACCATTGAGCCATGACGGGAACTCCTGTGATTAGTTTCTGAGCCATGTTCCTCCGACGGCAGCTCTCTCGGCCTGACATGCTGCCAATCACCACTGGTGAATGGGGACAGGTAAGGTTGCTGAACCCATGCTCGCTCCAGCCCCATGGCCACCAGCCCCTCCATCCACTCATCACTCAGCTCCATATGGGTTTATTTTTCATCTGGACCTGTCTTTTTAGACATGATACACCCTCGGATAACTGCTGAATCACCTAATACTGTACCTCACTTGTAACTAACATTAGCAGGATAAAAACCCTAAGGCATAAAACTCACAGGATAAACTCCATGTGCCTCCACAAAGTTGGTCATGACCCAACAGTACTGCATATAGTTAGCTTCCTACAAAGGTTTTTTTTTGTTTGTTTTTGTTTTTGTTTTTTTCTTTTTGCCTTTTCTAGGGCTGCTCCTGCGGCATATGGAGATTCCCAGGCTAGGGGTCTAATCGGAGCTGTAGCTGCCGGCCTGTGCCAGAGACACAGCAAAACGAGGGATCCGAGCCGCGTCTGCAACCTACACCGCAGCTCACAACAACACCGGGTCCTCAACCCACTGAGGAAGGCCAGGCATCGAACCCGCAACCTCATGGTTCCTAGTTGGATTCATTAATCATTGAGCCATGACAGGAACTCCCCTATGAGTCCTTAAGACTGGCACCTGAATTGCCTTATCGGCTTTTCTTACTGGCTGCCTTAAACTTATTTCTATGATTATTTCATCTTTCTTGTCTGAAAGGTAACAATTATGTATTTTAGTTATTCTATCACCACCCAAGCAGTACACTATCTCAGGGTCTTACATTTGGATCAAATGTTTACCCCAAATTCCATTTCTAGAAATGAATCCTTAAATACCTAGAGAAGTACACAAGATGTACACACAAAGATATTCAACCAAAAATAACTTATGATAACCATGAATTAGAAACTATGTAATACTAGCAGGCAAAGAGTTTAATAAATTATGGCTTACTATACCCTCATTAGTTATGATGGCAATGGACCATATTAATTGGTGAAGAAAGACATGCATAGTCAATTTCTTAGTGAGACAGACAGGTTTGTAAAGATATGTAATGTGGGAAGTATACTGAAATCGAGATAAAGGCTCTGGTGTGAGACTTTCAGGATATAAATCTGAGCTTGATGGGTACCAATTTCTCAACACTTCTATTTCCTTGTCAATAAAAGAGGGATAAGAATAATGTACACCACAGTTGGTTGCACTGAATATTGGGAAAATCTATATAAAATACTGAATGGTTTACAACTGCTTAAGTTTTATCCATTATTACTCAAGACAAAGATGACTACTGTCCCTTAGCCCATTATAATAAAGAGAATTAATGCCATTCTTTCCATTTTTCTCATAATAGAATCTGTGCTGCTTAGGCCGGCTTACTTTTTCTTCCTCCCTTTTTCAGCCGCTCCTGTGGCATATGGAAGTTCTTGGGCCAGGGTGTAAAACCAAGCTGCATCTGAAACCTACACCACAGCTGCAGCAACACCAGATTCTTAATCCACTGCACGGGATCGAGGATCAAACTGGCAATAACACACAGACAAGCTGGATCATTAACCCACCGCACCTCAGCGGCAACTCCTAGGCCAGCTTACTTTTAATGCTAACTAAAATTTATAGTTGATGCCGCTATTCTTCCTAAATAACAAGATGAGCAAAACAGGTTCTCAGAAAGATACAGAGGAAATATCACCTCCTCCCAGAAGCTGCAGATAGAGAGACAGGATTCAGCATTATAAAGCCGGCTCAGAAAATATGACCCAATTAGATATCAAGCTCAGAACATTAACCAAGAGGCTCAATCTTGTTCTTCCATGCATGGTGGTTTAATATTTATAACTATAGTCTTCTTACTCAACATCTGGTAACTAATACCTATCCCGGAAACATTACTTGTAGAATAGATTTTTTCTTTTCTTTCTTGTTTATTTATTTATTTATTTGCTTTTTTAGAGCTGCACCCGATGCATATGGAGGTTCCCAGACTAGGGGGTGAACTGGAGCTGTAGCCGCCAGCCTATGCCACAGCTCACGGCAACGCTGGATCCTTAATCCACTGAGCGAGGCCAGGGATAGAACCTGCATCCTCATGGATACTAGTTGGATTTGTTTCCACTGAGCCATGATGGGAACTCCCCAGATAGATTTTTTAAAGACAGCCATAGAGTAGAGATTATTGCTATTCTCTGTGGAAATAAAGTTTAAAATAATCTAATTCTGAAAGACTGTCCTTGGTGCTCTGGTCATTAATTTTTAGATGGTATTTCTCTTTTTCTAAAAGCTGTAAATTAAGAAAGCAATCCCCTAGTGCTCTTCTTTCTACCCATTCAAGATTAAAGTCAAACCTAAATCTGAGTTGAATTTCTTTTTCAAGCCAAAAGCTAGAGAGTCCTCAACCAATTACTGTGATTTCATTCTGCAAAAACAAAACCAGACAAACATGCCCATAGGGGAAACAAAACAAAAAAAAGAATAAAAATACAGCTTTTTTTTTTTTTTTTTTCCCAGGCAGGCTATAGAAATTCCCAGGCCAGGGATCAAAGGTGGGCCACATCTGCAACCTACACCACAGCTGCAGAAACCAGATCCTTAACCCACTATACCAGATGCTCTAGATTCAGAGCCTCACTCTTAACCACAACACAGTACTGCCTCTCACAACCCACAGAGAATTGGACCTGAAACAACTCATGTTTAGCAATGCTAGATTTCTACCTGAAAATCATCTGAATGTCTCCACCCTTGTAGGTGCAAACTGCAAATTCCTGTGCTCAAAGCTCGATCATACTCCTGCCCTAAAAAGCCTCACAGCACTGTAATTTATTAAATAATCAATCCCCTCCTACCTTGCCTTGCTTTTAAAATCATGACTGTGGAAAAGACAAAATATCTGTCAGAGTTCCTGCTATGGCACAATGGGTTAAGAATCCTACTGCAGCGGCTCAGGTCACTGGAGGTGCAGGTTTGATCCCCACTGAGTTAAAAGGATTTGGCGTTACCACGGCTGTGACAAAGGTCTCAGCTGCAGCTTAGATTCAATCCCTGGCCCGGGGAACTTCCATAGGCCACAGGTACGGCCATAAAAACAAACAAAAATTTGTCTTAAATACAACCTAAATGCTAATCTCTTCAAATAATCATAGTCTAAAATAAAGCTCTAGGAGTTCCCTTCATGGTTCAGCAGAAATGAATCTGACTAGTATCCGCTGAGGGCACAGGTTCACTACCTGACCTCACTCAGTGGGTTAAGGATCCAGTGTTGCCATGAGCTGTGGTGTAGGTCACAGATACGGCTCAGATCTGATGTTGCTGTGGCTGTGGCGCAGGCAGGCTACTACAGCTCTGATTCGACCCCTAGCCTGGGAACTCCCATATGCCATGGGTGCCGCCCTAAAAAGACAAAATAAATAAATAAATAAATAAAAATAAAGTAAATTTCTAACATTAATTTCTAGGAGATGTATTTCTAAACTATCAGGATGCTCAGAAAGGGAGAACGTACTGGAGAATCTGAACAATTTGCCATAGGAACAGATGGCTACTAACTGAGGAAAAGGGCAATGGGGGCCTCTGGGAAGAGTGATGCACCAGCATGGTGGGTCATTTGCCAGAAGGAAGACCCACAATAGACACTACTAGTCAAGATATTTCAGGCCAAAGAAAGCAAATATTCTTATGATCTAAAAACCAAAGGTAAAAACAAAGCAATTGTCTGAATAAAAAGAAAACACAAATTCATCTGAACCCTGATACTTTACTATGCAACAGTTCTTTCCTCCTCCCCCTCAGGGTCCTTCTCTGAAACCCCACAGCAATGCCAGGGCCAGGGGGTGGGGGTTTCGGGGAATCCTAAGACATCAGTATTTCTTGGAACACCAACAGACTTAATTAAAAACAAGCAAAACAAAACATAAACAAGACACTCTCCAGGGCCACATCTGCCTTCATCCACATGTAAACAAACGGAATTAAAAGGGAAGCTGGAAATATGGATGGAATTAGATTATCATACTAAGTAAAGGAAGAAAAACAAAAATACCCTATGATATCACTTACATGTGGAACTAAAATATGACACAAATGAACCTATCTACAAAACAGAAGCAGACTCACAGAGAACAGACTTGTGTTTGCCTAAAGGGAGAAGGGGGAGGGGAGGGATGGAGTGGGAGTCTAGGGTTAGCAGATGCAAACTACTATACAAAGGATGGATAAACAACGAGGTCCTACTGTAGAACACAGGGAACTATAATCAATACCCTGAAATAAATCATAATGGAAAAGAATATGAAGAGGAATGCATATGTAAAGATATATATAACTGAGTCACTTTGCTGTACAGCAGAAATTCACACACCATTTATATCAACTATACTTCAATTTCTAACAAAAAAAAATGAGGAGGAAAAAGGGAAGCTGGAATTGACAGCAATTCTTGGGAGCAGAGGTCTGGTGGTAAAGACTCTGAAACATGGAGCAGGCCCTCAAGGAGGTAATTTTTCCTACCTTTGAGACCTCCGCACCATGTCTTCCCAGAAGGCTGCCACGAGGACTCTTCTAGATGTCAAATTTTCATCCCAATACTAGATCTGTGCCTTCCTGCTGGACGTACATTCTAGGGCTTCCTACAGGACTTCCTGTCTTACGGTCACTTAACTTTAGCAACCCCTAACAGAGTCTAGAGGGAACCCAGAGCCTCGGGCCAAAGCAAACCACACCGACAAACAAGGCCACGCTTTTCATCATCCCATCACACATCCCCAGCCGCAGACACCGTTACAGAGACATCCCCCCCGGCCTTGTAACGCCGTCTGTCACACACAACCTCTCAGCCGCTCGCTCAAACACGGGCTTGAGGATCCAGGCACGACACGCCCTATCCGCGCCCGGGGCCTTCTCACTTCTAGCGCCTCGCGGTGTCACGCCCACCCTTCCTGCAGGTTTTGATCCCGCTCTGAAGTCAACTGAGCCCTCCCACCCCCACCTGGCGCTGACTACTTCCAGGGACACGACCAACTCACCGCGCAGAGTCCAAAAACCTTGAAGACACGGGAAAGGGACGCAGAAACAGAGGTTGGTTTGGGCCCAGAGGCTCATGGGAAATAAGAGCCGGAAAATCCTCAGAGGCTCGGCGCTTCTAAGCGCTCTTCTCAGGCAAACTCGCCCCGCCCCGAGAAGACCTGTGCCCGGAGATTTCTGGGAAATGTAGTCCTCGGCAGGCAAACCCCGAAAGCTGGGAACCTGGACCTTCAGAATGCTCCCGACATGCAACTCTGCTCCGCCTCTCAGAGGCAATGTTTTCCGAAGCGCAAGCGGATCTCTGCTGCGCGGTCTTTGCTGGAGGGATTAGTTCGGGTCTTGGGCGACCCTGTGGCTCACTTGACTTTGGTGTGGCTGAGGGTGAATTAAGACGTTCTCAAAGAAGACTGAGGAACGCATTCGGGAGTCCAGAACGGGTGGAGGTGGGAATGGGGGCGGGGATGACTAGGGACTTAGGCCTCAGTGAGCGGGGGTATCCGGGATAAAATCCATGGAAGTGACCCTGAGTGGTGCCACGAGCTTACCTGTGTACAAGAGACTGGAGCAAGGTCTGGCAGTTGAAAAGATGAAGGTGTCTTGCTTTGGGTGAGCTTGTGGATCCGATTCGGGGTCTGGAACCCTGTGTACAGTTGTTTATATTCGCAGGACAGTTTTTACAAATTTGAATCTTTGTTTTGTTAGATATGAGGCAGTTTTTATTAGAGGTTATACACCATTGCTGGAAAGCAACGAAAAGTGGTCGCGAATGGACATTGTGAACAGGGGGACCTGTGAGAAGGTCTCTGTAGGACTGAGACTTGAGGAGGTCTGTGGCTTTGTGTGTTTCTGTTAATGTAATTGAAGATGAAAATATTTGTAAGCTGTTTTTTTCTAACTGGCTTTTCTTTTGTGTGCATACCATGGTGACTGTGAAAGTGGATCACCATCCTCCAGCTTGGATTGAAAAAGCAAGACACATTCATCTTGTGGAGTATATCTACAGTGGGATAATGCACAGCAGTGAAAATTACTGAATTTAACAAATATGATAAGCAAAGAGCCATAGAAAATACATACATTTTAGATCCATTCATAAAATTTTAAAAAGAGGCAAAACATTTTTTGCATAAGTGGTTCATAATAAAAAACAAAGATATGATAAATAAAATTCAGGAATGTGGAAACTACAAGAAACCAGGAAGATGAAGAGATAAATTTGCAAGCTGATTCAAAGTTATTCGTGTATTCTTTCTTAAGCTGGATTGTATTTACACAATTATATACTTTTAAAATATATTCTTCAGTAATTATAATTTATCTTTGATGAAATTTAAAAAATTTAAATATAGCAATTGAATAACTGTCCTCGTATGATTGTATGAACATGGAAAAAGTCATGGGATATGCATATCATATTTTTAAGTGTTCTACACAAGGGTAGTGTAGGAGCTTGTGAAGGTAAATATGTACAGAGGAGAAACTGATAGGTGATGTAAGAAAAAAAGCCTGTTAAATGCGTAAAATACATATATCTGTTATTTACATGTATATGTGTTAGAAGATACTAAGAAATACCGAGAATCATTATCACAAAGCAGTAGGCTTTCAGGTGTTTTCACTTGGTATTTTTACGCCCCACTTGAATTTCTGACAAGGTCTATTTCATGTAATAAAAGTATGGCCACTCCTGCTTTCTTTGGGTTACCATTTGCATGGTATGCTTCTCCCACACTTTCAGCTTCTGCATGTCCTTAAAGTGAGTCTCTTGTAAATAAAATATAGTTGGATCTTTTAAATTATTAATTTAACCAGTCTATGTTTTTTGACGGGGAAGTTTAGTCCATTTACCTCTAAAGTAATAATAGGGAAGGACTTGCTATTAACAATTTTGTTATTTTGTTAACTTTTTTCTGTTTGTCTTACAACTTTTTTGTCACTCCTTTCCCTTCTTCCTGTCTTTGTTTCATTGGTGTGTGTGTGTGTGTGTGTGTGTGTGTGTGTGTGTGTGTGTGTGTTTGGTGATGTACTTTAATTCCTTTCTCATTTTCTTTTGTGTCTCTTCATTAGGCATTTTCTTTGTGGTTACCATGGTACTTACCTAAAACATCTTATAGTCATAACAAGTATATTAAGCTGATAACAACTTAACTTCAATCATATACAAATACTTACATTTTTATTTCTCCCCTCAGGTGTTGTGTTTTTATACTGTATATCTACTAACATTTTGTAGTTACAATTTTTTTTGGCTGTGCCCACAGCATTATAGTTATGTTTGTACTTCTACATTTTAACCTCTATTTCAGAATTAAAAGTGATTTATGCACCATCACTGCAGAATTATAGAATTCTGCATTTGTCTGTATTTACAGTTTCCAGTGATTTATACTTTCGTATTCTTTCATGTTGCTCTTTAGCATTCTTTTATCATTTCAGCATGAAGAACTTCCTTTAGCATTTCTTGTAAGACAGGTCTAGTGATGATAAACTCCTTCAGCCTTGTTTCTCTAGGAAAGTTTATTTCTCTTTTACTTTCAAAGGATAGTTTTGTCAGATACATCATTCTGAATTGGCAGTTTATTCTTTTAGCAAGTTGAATATATTATCTCACTCCCTCTAGCCTGCAAGACATCTGCTGAGAGTCTTACAGGGGTCCCCTTGTACATGACAAATTGCTCTTATTGCTTTCAAAATTCTCTGTCTTTGACTTTTGATAATCTGTCTCATTGTGCACTACTTTGGATTCATTCTTTTTGGAGTCTATACAGCTTTTTGAATCTAGATGTCATTTATTTCCCCAGATTTGGGGAGTTTGGGGCCATTATTTTCTTTCTTTTTCTGACTGAGGCAACACTGATGTATAACATTATAGAAGTATCAGGTGTGTACAACATTAAATTTCAACTTCTGTATTATCTATGGCATGCTTACCACTAAAAATTTAGCTTCCATCCATGACTATACAGTTGAGCACCTGTTGGGAAGCAGAGATATTGAATAGTACCCTCTGAAAATGAACTTTGAGACTGAAAAATGAAGGCAGCAACTCCATAAAGTGCAACTATGAAATTTATTGTGGGTAACTTACATACAGGCAGGAACTATCAGATGGTGGATAATCCACACATATTCACAGCTGCACTCCACATCATCAAAAAGGGTACAGGGAAACTTAAAGAGACCAAAGATAAAAATACACGCTGACTACCGTGCCAACGGGAACTGAGGATTTTTCCTCTCCCTGGGGGGGTCTCATGACCATTAACCATATACATCAGCAAAAGGCAGTCTTCCAGGTTTTTTATATCAGATAAAGGCAAAGGTAAAAGTTGATGGGGAACTTATCTGGCTTCGGCACATTCCTTATAAGTAGGCTAAAGGGGAGGAGCTCCTGTAGGACTGTGAGCCTGAGATGGAGCTGACAAAATGGAGCCAGTATGGTTCAACCACATACCCCCTTTACCCATTTCACCTCTCCTCCTGCCCACCCTTTCCCCTCTGGTAACCACCATTATTTTCTCTATATATACATTTAGTTTGCTTTGTTCATTATTTTGTTTTTGTTTGTTTTATATCCCACACATGAGTGAAATCATAAGGTATTTGACTTTTTCCATCTAATTTATTTCACTTAGCATATCCTCAAGGTTCATACATGTTGTCACAAATTGCAGAACTCCATCTTTTTTATGGCGGAATGATAATTCATGTGTGTGTATATCACACATCTTTTTTATCCATTTATCCCTTGGTGGGCACTTGGGTTGTTTCCATATCTTAGCTATTGTGAATAATACTAAGATGAACATGGGGTACATATATCTTTCTGAATTAGTGTTTTCATGTTCTTTAGATAAATACTCAGGAGTAGAATAGCTGGATCATATGGTAGTTCTATTCCTAATTTTTAAGGAATTTCCACCCTGTTTACCATAGTAGCTCCAGCAATTTATATTCCCACCAACAGTGTATGAGCGTTCCCTTTTCCCCACATCCTTGCCAACACTTATTTCTCACGTTTTGTTGTTGTTGTTGTTGTTGTTTTCTCCTTTTTGGATGTCCTGCAGCATATGGAGTTCCCAGGCCAGGGATCAGATCCAAGCTGCAGGCTTGACCTAAGTCACGGCTGCAGCAATGCCTGATCCTTAAGCCACTGTTCTGAGCCAGGCGTTGAACCTGCATCCTAGTGCTCCCAAGACACCACCAATCCCATTGCACCACAGCAGGAATGCCATTTCTTGCCTTTTTGATAACGGCCATCCTAACAGGTATGAGGTGATTATCTCATTATGGTTTTGATTTGCATCTCCCCAATAATTAGTGAATGTGTGTGTGTGTGTGTGTGTGTGTGTGTGTGTATTCACACATTTAGAGTGTATGGAATAATTAAATGACTCAGTGAAAATCATGTAAATACATACTTAATTTCTGACATAGGTATGGATTTTCTAAGTATAACACCAAAGATAAAAACACTAAATAGGAGTTCCCATTGTGGCTCAGCGAGTTAAGAACCCGATGTAGTCTCTGTGAGGATGCAGGTTTGATTTCTGGCCTCACTCAGTGGGTTCAGGATCCAGTGTTGCCACAAGCTTTGGCATAAGTTGCAGATGCAACTCAGATCTGGGGCTGCTGTGGTTGTGGTAGCATAGGACCACAGCTGCAGCTCCAGTTCAACCTGTAGTCTGGGAACTTCCCTACGCTGCAGGTTCAACCATAAAAAGGAAAAAAAGAACCTATATAAATACTGAAAGTTTGACTTGATAATTATTTTTAAATATCCAACAATGCCTGAATGGTCATACATTTTTATTTCATTTCATTTCATTTCATTTTTGCCTTGCCTGTGGCATTCAGAAGTTCCCCAACCAGGGATCGAACCAAGCCACAGCAGCAAACCAAGCCACAGCTGGGGCAATACCAGATCCTTAACCTGCTGAGCCACCAAGGAAACTTGCCAATGCATACATTTTTAAAAACTGAATTGGGACCAAAAAAATTTAATGTATATGACTTACAAACAGATGATCATCTTGACACAATGTGCTTGCTTCACTCAGTATGTTAATAGCCCATACCCAGAGAGGAAAAGAAGCCAGTCACTTTGTGTTTTGGGATTTCATCCTGCCTTCTGTAATGTGCAAGCTGTGAACTTATAGATCACTCATTACTTCCTTAAGTTCTGTTTTGGATTCCATACTCCTCAATAATCCCAGGACGCCCTCTACTTTCACAATACTCCCTTGCCTCTTCCTCCTCAATGAAGACATTCCCCCAACCCTGCTGTATTTCTTTACACTTTTCGGTAGGTAGCTCCACTTTCTTCATAAGCATGCTTGATTACTCCAGTGTATATTCTGATATATTAATCGATGCAGGTTTTTCCCTCCTGCTTTTTCTATTCGGTGACCTGCTCCTACCGCTCACACCCTCCCCCGGCATTCCAGCAGGAGGCCAGGAGACATCTATCACACTGTGGTCAAGAAAGGAGAAAGAAGGAAACAAAACCCAAACTCTGTTTTGGAGTTCCAACATCAGATTTTAGATGCAAGGTAGCAAACATTTTTGGAGGATTTTTACTCCTCCAGACTAGTTCAGATTGCCTGGTTTTGCAGAGGGAAGAGGGGATTTTTGTAATGTGAAGCTTCCCTCTCTACAAAGCAGTGGGAATGTCTACTACAGACTGGACTTAAACTCCACCCTGCAAAGAGAGACACCAAAGGGGCTGATGAACACTGAGTGGGATGAGTTTGCCCTCAAAATGACAGGGAATAAATTTATGCTACAGGGAAGAATGATGACCTCAGCAGAACTTGTCATGAGTCATCATAAAATGAACATGTTTGCTTTTCACTCCTCAGGCTGTGGCCCAATTCCTTTTCAGCGCATAATGTGGAACTGCTACCTAAACATTAGGCTCACACACAGGTTTTCCCTCATGTACCAATGCTCATTCTGAGGAGGATCATTTGTTTTCTCCTGGAAAATGTTATCTCAGAAGTTTGGTGTCGTGGCTCCATTGCCTTATAGTGTTCAAGTTTGCTTTTTAGAAATCTGAAGACATTTTTCATTTTTCTTCCCCTTGTTTGCCTTCTGGAATCTTCAGGAATCTCTTCTTTCTCCTCACCACTCCAAAATTTGGGTATGGGCTTATTTTAAATCATTTCCCATTAAAAAAAAAAAATGAGCCCTTTCAGTCTGTAAACAGATGTGTTTCAGCTCTGACCATCTTGTATACTTTCTTTGATATTTTCTCCTATTCATGCATCTATTTCTTTCTTCTAAGGATATCTATTATTAAGATATTCACCCCCAGGAAAGTTTTGCTATTTTTCTAATGTTTCTCTTCTAATATTCTTTTTTTTAATAATTTTTTTTATTTTCCCACTGTACAGCAAGGGGGTCAGGTTATCCTTACATGTATACATTACTCTTCTAATATTCTTACCTCTTCTTTCAATTTCCTAAAGTTCCTCCATATTATCTTCCAGCCACTCCAGTGAATATTTTATCTCTTCTGTTTCTTATTCCCTAAAGGCCTTTTTGGCCTTCTATCATTCACTTTAATAGCATCCTATCCTTGCCTTACGCATGCAGTGGAGTTTCATATCTCACCAACAATATTACTTACAAATTATAAAATTTTGTTCTACTTCTTTAATGTGCTTTTTCTCCCATGTTTTTTTTTTTTTTTTTTTGGTCTTTTTGCTATTTCTTTGGGCCGCTCCCGCGGCATATGGAGGTTCCCAGGCTAGGGGTCAAATCGGGGCTGTAGTCACTGGCCTACGCCAGAGCCACAGCAACGCGGGATCCGAGCCACGTCTGCAACCTACACCACAGCTCACGGCAACGCCGGATCCTTAACCCACTGAGCAAGGGCAGGGACCGAACCCGCAACCTCATGGTTCCTAGTCGGATTCGTTAACCACTGCGCCACGACGGGAACTCCCCATGTTACTTTTTTTTTTTTTTTTTCCTGTTGGTCTGTTTGTTTCAGGATAGATTGTTTCCTTCAAGTGCCTACTGGTCCTTGATGATCCATTTTAAGGACATGGCCTTAAAATGCTAAATCAGGAGTTCCTATCGTGGTGCAGAGGAAACGAATCTGACTAGGAACCATGAGGTTGCGGGTTCAATCCCTGGCCTCGCTCAGTGGGTTAAGGATTCAGCGTTGCTGTGAGCTGTGGTGTAGGTTGCAGGTGTGGCTCGGATCCCACATGGCTGTGGCTCTGGTATAGGCCAGCAGCTGTAGCTCCAATTCAACCCCTAGCCTGGGAACTTCCATATGCCACGGGTGTGACCTTAAAAAGAAAAAGAGAGAGAGAGAGAGAGAAAATAACAAATGCATATAGAAAATTAAATCACAAGACAAATCTCGCACAGAAAAATAGTACATTTCAGATGAGTCTATGGTTAAACCCAGTCGTCGAATACTGAGTGCTTAAAAATTATTGAATGGGAGTTCCCATCGTGGCGCAGTGGTTAACGAATCCGACTAGGAACCATGAGGTTGCGGGTTCGGTCCCTGCCCTTGCTCAGTGGGTTAAGGATCCGGCGTTGCCGTGAGCTGTGGTGTAGGTTGCAGACGTGGCTCGGATCCCGCGTTGCTGTGGCTCTGGCGTAGGCCGATGGCTACAGCTCCGATTCGACCCCTAGCCTGGGAACCTCCATGTGCCGTGGGAGCGGCCCAAGAAATGGCAAAAAGACAAAAAAAAAAAAAATTGTTGAATGAAGGGCAGATATTTGTAAGAGGACTATTTGGAGATTTTTGTTTTACCACAAGTAACAATGCAGGTTCTGAAGATTTGCGTATCACGACTGATGAGCACAAAGAGGCTGAAAACTGGAAAACAAGCAGCCAGGAATGCACTGATGTTCACTAGTTGCAAGGGTTGATTGACAAAACAAGTCATATAAAGTGAGAAGAGGGAGGAAAGCGAATAAAAGGAAACAAAGGAGCTCACCAGAAGCAGCACAGTGTGAGTGGCCAGAGGCTCTGGGAGGCTCTGGGAGAGAGGCTGATGTGGTAAATATATCGGATTCTCTGCTTATGTCTTTGCAGGAAGAGCACAATGGAGCCAATGGCCCAACCCATGGGTCCCAGACACAAAATATCAAGGAAGGAAAACAGGAATGTGTAGAGTGAAGCCACGGGTGAATCAGACCCTTTTGCAGAACACAATCCAAAAACGCTTTCCTGTCATGTTTATAGTATTCCCTAGGTCAGCCACTCGCTTTGGCACAACAATATTTATCAGGAGATAAAGAATCCAACACAGGGAACAGGCGGGTTGAACAAATGTAGGAGCTTTACGTTTGAGTTTGGCCCACCTGGAGTTACTAGGGCTGATGGTGATGGCCTTGAAGCTGCTCAAGAGGCAGATGGTGCAGAGAACCCCCCCGCCCCCAGGCCACTCTGTGAGCGGAAAAGCTAACCTTACACCCAACTTCTCCCAGGAAGTATTTCCAATCAAAAGCATCCAGTGTCTGAGGGAGTCCCCTAGAGAAAAGGACCAGGAAGTTGGCGAAGGTCAATGGGTTGAGAATCAGATCTGTGGGCCTCTGAGTGTGTTTAGTGAACGAAGTCAATATGTAGAGATAAAGGAGTGAGGAATTCCCTAGAAGCCCAGCTCCAGGCTGGAAGAGGAAGAGAAGCCCCATTACCAACTCACCAGAACCCATAATGTCAAGGCCCATGAGTTTATTTTATCATCAAAGCCAGATGCTGGAAGGAAAGAGAAGGTAATACATGATTTTCCTTGGTGTGGCAAATTCGATATGAACAAATTTCATCTTTTCTTTCTTTCTTTTTTTTTTTTTTTTGTCTTTTCTAGGGCCACATCTGAGGCATATGGAGGTTCCCAGGCTAGGGGTCTAATCGGAGCTGTAGCTGCCGGCCTACACCAGAGCCATACCAACACAGGATCCGAGCCGTGTCTGCAACCTACACTGCAGCTCATGGCAACGCCAGATCCTTAACCCACTGAGCAAGGCCAGGGATGGAACCCACAACCTCATGGTTCCTGGTTGGATTCGTTAACCACTGAGCCATGACAGGAACTCCGAACGTATTTCATCTTTATTCACATATGCAAAATCCTACTTCAGATGACTGGATAGACACATATTGATTCAAACTACCTTGAAAGAGTAAACTAGTTCTTTCCAAAGTTGTATATGATTTGCTAGCATTTTATGTAGGGTGAATGGATATGTATTTATGAATGATGTGTGTCAAAACAGGCTACATGATGGCAGGAAATGAGCAGTTTATGATCCCAATATTTCCTTTCTTTTTCCCACTGTGTAGTTTAAAAATTTTAGATTAAATGCCAACTTTTAAACATAGATTTTTTTGGGGGGCAGGGGGTTCTCTTGAAAAGAAAATGCCAGAGTTCCCATAGTGGCACAGCAGAAATGAATCTGACTAGGAACCATGAGGTGGCGGGTTTGATCCCTGGCCTGGCTTAGTGGGTTAAGGATCCGGTGTTGCTGTGAGCTGTGGTGCAGGTCACAGACGTGGCTCAGATTCCGCGTTGCTGAGGCTGTGGTGTAGGCCGGCAGCTCTAGCTCTGATTAGACCTCTAGCCTGGGAACCTCCATATGCCGCGGGTGCGGCCCTAAAAAGCAAAAAAAAAGAAAGAAAGAAAAGAAAATGCCATGGTGTTTTCCCATGAAAACAGTTACTAGAGCTAGGTAATAGCAACGACATCAACTAGGCAGACACCCTCTACTTCAGCATAATCTCCATGATAGCAGCTTGATTCATTCACATTAACGGGCTTAAGATTTTTTTTTTTTTTTTTTTTTTTTTTTTTGCTTTTTACGGTTGCACCCGTGGCATATGGAGGTTTCCAGGCAACACCGGATCCTTAACCCATTGAACGAGGCCAGGGATCAAACCTGCCTCTTCGTGGATGCTAGTTGGGTTCGTTAACCACTGAGCCATAACTGGAACTCTGGCTTAAGATTTTGAATTGACAATTTCCTCTTTATAGTAAAAGGTTTAGTAAACAGAAGGGCACAAGATGATGTTAAACAAATATCTACATGAAAATTTCACTCAGTTCCAAAAATAAGTATAGCAAATCTGAATAACATGAGGGAGTAATTTTAAACTGTGGGAAAAAAAATTTTAAATCAACCAAATGCATTTTGCTAAATTTTGCTTAGGAATGTAGAAGGAAGGTAGCATTGAAGATAAGAGAATAAACTAATGAACTAGAAATGAAAGTAACTCTACTTGATACAAATATAAAAGATGTAAATGAAACTATATTGGTAAACAAGGTCAAGACAAAAGGGAAAAACATGAACAACTTTATGATATTGAAACACTACTACTACAAGGAGTTCCCTGGTGGCACAGTAGGCTAAGGATGCAGCCAACAACAACAAAAAAAAAAATATATATATATATATATATATATCTCGCCTGTAAACATCGTGAGAGGATATTATGTTCACAAGCTTAAGAAACATGTCGATGGGTGCAGAAGAAAGATGATAATTTTGGAGAGAGACCTTTGATGTTCTACACTTGATGCTCCCCTGTGTTGTATTTAGAGGCCAAAGCCTTAGATAACAATATGCCAGGTGACATGATTTGGGAGCAGCTGATTCAGGGAAATGAAAAGCCTTGCTTACTTGAGAAAATGATGAAAACAAACACAGGATTACAACTCTCCTCAGACACTCAGTCCTCTCTTTTCCCACCAGATCCCAGGATGGCAGATGAGAGAAGAAATCTCAGGAGTTCCTATTGTGGCTCAGTGGTAACGAACCCAATTAGTATCCACGAGGACGTGGGTTCCATCCCTGGCCTCACTCTGTGGGTTAAGGATCCAGCGTTGCCATGAGCTGCAGTGTAGGTCGCAGATGCGGCTTGAATGTGTTGCTGTGGCTGAGGCCAGCAGCTCCCATTAGACCCCTCTAACCTGGAAACCTCCATACGCACCACACGTGACCCTAAAAAAGCAAAAAAAAAAGGGGGGGGTGGGGATCTCCCCACTAGGTTCTGCTTCTTTAGTATTTCAAGTGGAGTCCCTGGCCAGGGAAATGGCAGTGACAGGGTGGCTCACTGTGGTTCTGTGGAACTTGGGGCTTCCCGAGCTACAGCCGTTGCCCTCTCCTCTGCTTCCACCCAGTAAGGGCCCAAACTAGAGCCTTGCTGTGACCTTTCCACAGAGAGATTACCAGTCAGGGATGGACAACAGATGCTTGCAGAATAAGACTTAAGAGAGAGGAGTTCCCGTCGTGGCGCAGCAGAAACGAATCCAACTAGGAACCATGAGGTTGTGGGTTCGATCCCTGGCCTTGCTCAGTGGGTTAAGGATCCAGCATTGCCGTGAGCTGTGGTGTAGGTCGCAGATGTGGCTCGGATCCCACGTTGCTGTGGCTGTGGCATAGGCCAGTGGCTACAGCTCCGACTGGACCCCTAGCCTGGGAACCTCCATATGCCTCAGATGTGGCCCTAGAAAAGACAAAAAAAAAAAAAGAAAAGAAAAAAAAGATGAAATTTCTTCATAGTGAATTTGCCACACCAAGGAAAATCATGTATTACCTTCTCTTTCCTTCCAGCATCTGGCTTTGATGATAAAATAAACTCGTGGGCCTTGACATTATGGCAGCCCTAGAAAAGACAAAAAAATAGAAAGAGAGAGAGTGACACTTCTCCAATAATAAAAGTTTATATACTTAATTTTTTTTTTCTTTTTTGGCTGCACCCAAAAGCTCCTGGGCCAGGGATTGAATTCAAGCAGTGACTGCAACCTACTGCACAGCTGCAGCAACACTGGATCCTTTCCCCACTGCACTGGGCTGGGGATTGTACCCGAGCACCCCAGAGACAACAGCAGATCATTAACCCACTGCACCACAGTGGGAACCCCTACTTTTGATTTTTTGAACCACATTAACATTCAAAAAACATCACCAAGGATGGCAAAGGGAAAAAAACTAAAACTGAAAGAAATGAACCCAACTGTACTTCAATGACTACAATGAAGGAAGAACAAAAAGAAAACTGAGAGCACAACATTTGAATAAAAACCCTCAGTCTTAGGGTCAGGCAGAAGCGGGAGGAGAACAGCAAACTGATGGCAAATAAATCCAGAACTCTTTTGAGCAGGTTTGTTTTCTGTAGTAGTGCAGATGAAGCAGTCCTGAAACTACGATTTCTGCACTGGGAAAATGAATAATTGTGTTGCTATTGCTATTGAGAGCTGGTGTTCTCACTAAGGGAGAACAAACTTTCAATAGCCACTCAGTAGAAAGAAAGGCCACGATGTACCACGTGGAGTTTGAATAGAGCCCGCTTTCATTCTAAATGGTCCTGGTTAGGGAAATAAGTCATTTGTTCATGCTAAGCCTATAAACTCTGGGAGTCAGGGGGTGGGGTAGGGGTATCACTGGTGTGACCATGTGTATCGAATGCATAAAATCAAGGGAGGAAAAAATGTTCTAAGTATAGTACTTTGCACATTTTAACTTACTAATTTCTCTTTAAAAACAAGAGAGGGGGAGTTCCCATCGCAACTCAGCAGAAATGAATCTAACATCCATGAGGACAAAGGTTCAATCCCTGGCCTTGCTCAGCAGGTTAATGATCCAGCGTTGCCATGAGCTGTGGTGTAGGTCAAAGATGTGGCTTGGATCTGGTGTTGCTGTGGTTGTGGTGTAGGCTGGTGGCTACAGCTCCGATTCAACCCCTAGCCTAGGAACTTCCATATGTCGAGGGTGTGGCCCTAAAAAGACAAAATAAATAAATAAAATAAAAATAAGAAAGGAGTTACTGTTGTGGTTCAGTGGGTTAAGAACCTGACTAGAATCCATGGGGATGAGGGTTGGATCTCTGGCCTCGCTCAGTCGGTTAAGGATCCAGGGTTGCCACAAGCTGTGGTGTATGTCACAGATGTGGGTCAGATCCAGTGTTGCATGGGCCAGCATAAGCCGACAACTGCAGCTCTGATTCAACCCCAGCCTGGGAACTTCCACATGCTGCAGGTACAGCCCTAAAAAGAAAAAAGAGAAAGAAAGATGCTATTATCATCACCCATCTACAGATATGAAAGATTTAACAAATTACCTAAAATTACACCACAGTAATGTAGGAGCTTTTGAATCCAACCATATCTCCTACTTTCAACCACTATATCATAGCTAAGCACAGAGCCTTTTCAGAAAAGGAGTTTAACAGCGTCTTGTGTACAAACGCTCACTCCAGGATCTCAGAAGTCACCTCACTTTCCTTTGGAGGTGTGCACAGCACACATCCTTTGTAATTCTGGTGAAGGAGCTGTGGTCAGAGAAGGGAGAGGGGAATCACAGATTAGCAATATCACTATAAAGTCTATCTTTAGTATATTTTAGTAAAAAAAAAAAAAGAAAAGGGAAAAAAGGAAGGGAGAGAAAGAGAGAGAATGAAGGAAGGGAAGGAGGGAGGCCTGGTGTCGTTCTTCCCCGGGATCACATTAATGAATTTCCAAGTGTCCAGAAGCAATGGCACATGCAAAGGCATCCACGCCACTTCCTGTTTCCAGCTCCAAGTACACAGTGCTGAAGGGACCCCCCACACTCTATCTGAGATGTCACGTTGCCGGTGACAGGATATCAGTTTTTAACAGCTCAGATTTGGGGTCTTCCGCCTTTAAGCTGAGCCTCATGTTCACTATGAAACAGGACAAACAGTGCTTTAGGTCAGCATCCCTGCCCACCACACCCCTCACCAGAGCCTGTGATGCAGAAGCTGTCAAGGTGCTACTGAGAGAGAACTCTCCGGAGGGAAGGAGGCAGGGAGGGCAAGGAAGAGAGGCAAGCCTGATCCCACAGGGGCCCTGGCACACACCCTGCAGCACGGAGTTAGTCCCCCATGGAGACGATGGTTAGGCTGGCCTTACAGACCCTGCTTCCGTTCATGGGCTGCTAGCCGCTCAGGTGATAGCCTTGCAGGGGAGGCTGCTCTTTAATGAAGGGCAGAGCTTCTGAGGGATGTGCAGGTGTGAGGCTTTAGTAGCCAGCACTCAGAGCAGCTGGGGATGGATACACCAGCCAAGTTTAAGGGATTCCCTGCCTCAATCTGCCTTGGGGGAGTGCAGTCATGAGCACCAGGGCAGACTCCGTGAGAAGCCCCCAGAGTCCCACGAGTTACAGTGAATGAGCGCAAGTCACTGGAAATAAGCACAGTGTGGGAGTTCCCATCGTGGCTCAGCAGATACGAGTCTGACTAGTATCCACGAGGATGCAGGTTCAATGGCTTCAAGCAGTGGGTTAAGGATGCAGCATTGCGAGTTTCTGTTGTGGCACAGCGGAAACGAATCCCACTAGGAACCATGAGGTTGTGGGTTCGATCCCTGGCTTTATTCTGTGGGTTAAGGATCTGGCATTGCTGTGAGCTGCAATGTAGGTCACAGACGCATCTCGGATCCCTTGTTGCTGTGTGTAGCTCCATATCAAACCCTGGCCTGGGAACTTCCATGTGCTGTGAGTGCGGCCCTAAAAAATAAAAAATAAAATAAAAAATAAAACTTCACCTTTGGAGTTCCCTGGTGGTCTAGTGGTTAAGAACTCAGTGTTGTCACTGCTGTGGCTCAGGTTACTGCTGTGGTTTGGGTTTGATCCCTGGCTCTGGAACTTCTACATGCCACAGGCATGGCCAAAAAAAAATTTTTTTAGGTAAGCCCACGTTCAATGGGCTCTTTGCTGGATCCTGCCCTGGTGTGTTTCATTTCTTCTCTAGCACTGAGGGCAGGGTGGGGTCAGACCTGGAAATGTGAGAGGGACCCATCCAGAATTAGAGCCCCAAACTCAGGGTTTCTTCTCCCAATGTCATGGCCCATTTGATGACTGAGGCTCAGTACTGAGGATGTGGTCCAGGGGTGGCTTTATATCCATGACTGGTTCTGGGAAATAAATTCAGGAATACATCTCTCCTGTCACGGCTCAGTGGTAACAAACCCGACTAGCATCCATGAGGATGCTAATCCATGGGTTAAGGATCCAGTGTTGCCATGAGCTGTGTGTAGGTCGCAGATGTGGCTGTGGCGTAGGCCAGCAGCTATAGCTCCAATTCAACCCCTAGCCTGAGAACCTCCATATGCCACGAGTGCAGCCCTAAAAAAACACACACACAAAAAAAGAGAGACTCAGAATCAACAATTACATCTCTTTCCTGTGGCCTAAGAAGAACCTGAAACAATAGCCCAAAGGAAAAGCTTTATATGGACAGTTTTCTAAAGCCAATATTGAAGCAGAGAAACAAGAAAAAGTGAACCCACATTTTCTACATCCATGGTCAAAACCAGACATATGGTCCCAATTTCTTTGGCCACATCTGCGGCATGTGAAAGTTCCCGGGCCAGGAACTGAACCTGAGTCACAGCAGTGACAATGAGAGATCCTTAACCTGCTGAGCCACCAGAGAACTCCATCAAAATTTAAAGAAAATATTTTAAAAGGTTGGAAGGAAAGGAGGAATCTGGCATGTCTAATAGCCAGAAAGGGTGGACAAGAGGTCTCAGGAGGCAAAGAACAAAAAAAAAGAATAATTCTAAATACAGTAAAAATGCAAGAGATGTTAGAGGCCTCATGAGAGTCATAAGTTTCCCTGTAATCTTCAGATTTAATACGGCATGCCATGCCTTCCCAAGTAAGAAAGCATATTAGGATTCCAAGATAAAGTTCCAGCACTGAAAGTCACTTTATTGGGACATTTTCTAAAAGGAGAAAAAGGAAAAGCATACTCACACCAAGCAGATCTCTGACACCTGCATAGTGATCCCGTCACTGCCAGGGTTCATGCCCGAGGGTGCGAGAGAGCACCTGACCCTGAGTTATAGGTTAGCGACACCGTGATCTCGTTTCCCACCAGAGAAGCCATTATAATGTCACTGGTGCAATGACATTGTCTGCAAGGGGAACTGATAATACCTCTGAGAAACTGTTGGCCTTGATTTAAAAATAGTAATAATGATAACATGAGCAATTACTAACCCTTGATGAGAAAATTCCAGAGAGCCCAGCTTACCTTGCAGAGAAACTTTCCTGTGATATGAGGACACAGATGTGTGCCAAAGGTGGAGCAGAGGCAACCTGCATGGCGTGAGCGCAGGACCTCTGGAGCGCCAGCGTCAATGACAACCCCCATGTGCCCATGCTGACATTTTCATCTAACACTGCCTGCCTCATCTGCCTCCACAATCTACACCTCGCCCCTCTAACTGCACTCCCCTCCACCCTCCAACTGAGCTCGTCTAGGTTCACTAGGCAAACTTGACTTTCTAGCAGCCAGGAATCCCCTCTTGCTTTCCCAATGCCGGGAGGCAGTGATTGCTTTTCAGAGTCCAGTTCTCGAGGTAAATGCCTGATGTCTAGGTGATACACTTAATTTTGGACCAATAGATTCCATTATCTGCCAGCATTTTTCTCTGTACTGAGTAGAGAGCAGGAGTTGGCACACTCTTCCTGTAAAAGGCCAGAGAGTAAGTATGCTAGACGGGGTCTCTGCTAGAGCTGCTCAGCTCTGCCCTTGCAGTGAGACAGCAGCCACAGACAGTATCTAAACAATCCAGCTAGGTTTCTTTTCTTTTTCTTTTTTCTATTTTTTTTAAGGCCACATTTGCTGCATATGGAGGTTCCCAGGCTAGGGGTCCAATCGGAGCTGTAGCCACCAGCCTACACCATAGCCACAGCAATGCCAGATCTGAGCCTTGTCTGCCACCTACACCACAGCTCACAGCAACGCTGGATCCTTAACCCACTGAGCACGGACAGGGACTAAACTTGCATCCTCATGGATGCTAGTCAGATTCATTTCCACTGAGCCACGACGGGAACTCCCAGTGCAGCTATGTTTCAATAAACTTTTTTTTAGACATTGACATTCGAATCTTGGAATTTTCAACTGTCCTTAAATACTATTTACACCTCTCTCTTTTTTTTTTTTTTTTTTTTTTTTGGCCGTACCTGCAGCATGTGGAAGTTCCTGAGCCAGGGATCAAATCCAAGCCACAGCAGCGACAACACGGGATCCTTAACCAGCTGAGAACTCTTCCCATTTGTCTCCTTTTGCTAGGAGTGAAGTCTTTAAGTTAAAATGGTTGAGGAGTTCCCGTCGTGGCGCAGTGGTTAACGAATCCGACTAGGAACCATGAGGTTGCAGGTTCGGTCCCTGCCCTTGCTCAGTGGGTTAACGATCCGGTGTTGCCATGAGCTGTGGTGTAGGTTGCAGACGCGGCTCGTATCCCGCGTTGCTCTGGCTCTGGCGTAGGCCGGTGGCTACAGCTCCGATTCAACCCCTAGCCTGGGAACCTCCATATGCCGAGGGAGCGGCCCAAGAAATAGCAACAACAACAACAACAACAAAAAGACAAAAAAAAAAAAAAAATGGTTGAGTATGTCAAGGAGTAAGTGGCTGAGAGAGTAGAAAGTAGCAGAATATCTTTCAAAATAATAAAAACATTACTGCTAATAAAAACATAATGATTTGGTAGTATTTAGTTAACTGTTGTTTTAAAATATTCACACAACTGGAGGTATATAAATTAAAAAAGAGTCTTCCCCTACTCATAGGTTCTCTACAGAAGCAACTAAAGTTGCCATTTTTAGGTGTTCTTCCAGACTTTTCTGTACACTGGATATATGTATGTACAAGGATCATCTATTTTATACAGAAATGGTATCATGCTATACGTATTGTTTTGCTATTTGCCCTCTTCATTTAAGCACAATTCCTCTACTTCATTTTATGTCAGTTATAGAGATTTAACTCATTTTAAATGAAGAATGATTGGAGTTCCCATCGTGGCGCAGTGGTTAATGAATCCGACTAGGAACCGTGAGGTGGCAGGTTTTATCCCTGGCCTGGCTCAGTGGGTTAAGGATCCAGCGTTGCCATGAGCTGTGGTGTAGGTTGCAGATGCGGCTCGGATCCCGCGTTGCTGTGGCTCTGGCGTAGGCCGGCAGCTACAGCTCCAATTCGATCCCTAGCCTGGGAACCTCCATGTGCCGCGGGTGTGGCCCTGGAAGAGGCAAAAAGACAAAATAAATAAATAAATAAATGTTGAATTATTATCTAGCTGTCCAACATAATTTTCTGTGATGTTGGTAAGTTTTGTTTCTATCTGTGTTGTCCAATAGAGTAACCGCTAGTCACATTGGCTAATGAGCATTTGAAATGACTAGTTTGATGAAGAAACTGAATTAATAAATTTTACTTAACTTTAATAACTTTATTTTTTTTTTCTTAACCAACTTTATTGGCAGCGGGATTCAGAACGAGCGGCTGGGCAGCAACCCCGCAGGGAGGGTGGCTCACCGAAGACTCACTGTGCTCCCCGCATCCGCGGCCGTGCCAATTTTAATAACTTTAAATAGCCACAAATAGCTACCATCTTGGCCAGCAGAGAGTAACAATTCCTCAAAAGATGGACATTGAAGTTGGTCTCATCCCTCAGTATTACAGATACAGCTTCAGTAAGTGTTACTGTATCCACATCTTTTTCTTTGAAGTTAGCATTTTGGAAGCTAGTCTTAAATGTAAAAATGCTAGTTGAATGAGTTTGCTTTCAGACATTATGATAGCTACTACCGAACTCAATTACAAAAAGGTTGTAGTCATTACCAATAGCTATCTATGAGAATTCTCATTTCCCCACATTCTCAGCAATATTGTATGCTATCTACATTTGTTTTTAAAAATTGGTAAGTGAAGGCAGAGCTTCTGTGCCTGCCCGCTTGCATCTCTCACAAGCGTCCTATCTTAATAAATCTGTTTCTTAAAAAAAAAAAAAATTGGTAAGTGAAAATGTGGTATGTCATTTGTTTCTATTATCAATTTCTCGCCCCAGTGCACAATGGTTACCTTTACCAGGAGAGGGCGCTGGAAGGGCACTGCAGGAGGAGGACTTTGGGGAACTCCTCCATCCCCAATCAACACAACAATAAATCAAGCCCTGAGCTGTAGTGGCTGCCATTTCCCATAGTGTAAACAGTCCTATCATAGCCAATTTCTAGCTACCAATATGGTATCACTGAAAGTGGAGCTGGGAGATGTACAGTGGTGACCGTGATACAGTATAGACACAACAGGCAAGAGCACAGATAATCAGGAAGTGATGTGCTGTGCATTTTTTACCTTAGGTTTTTCACGTATTTTACTGTATTGTGAGCCTACGCAAATTTTTTTTTTTTTTTTTTTTTTTACAGTCTAGGTCTTTTATTTTCTTTACACTTATCATGCCATGAATCATAAGGAATGGGTTCCAACAGTTCAGGCTCCTTTCCATTGGTTCTCACGAAGTGAGCTTCTCTGAGTGGAGGAGGCTGGCACTTCAGAAGAACCCAAGTCCCTTTCTCTTTGGCTTCCTTCTTTCTCTGATCATTTTCCTTCACACATTCAGGAAGCTGTCTCGGCTCTTAGAGTGTCTGAAATGCTCCATATGCACATTAATTCTCTTGGCAAGAATCTTGCCCTTAACTTGTTTGTTTACAGCAATGCCAACAGCATGCTGGACTACACTGTAGACTCTTCCAGTTTGCCATGGTAACTTTTGCACTGCATTCCTTTTGAACAGTGCCCATCCCCTTGCTGTCTACAGTATCACCTTTCTTGTAGATTCATATGTATGTGGCCAAAGGAACAGCTCCATGTTTTCTAAAAGGCCTAGAGAACATATAGCGGGTGTCCCTCCTCCTTCCCCTTGTGTTGGTCATTTTGGTGAATTACTGGAAGATGGCAGTGCCAGCCAAAAAGCAAGTCTACATAATTTTTAAACACAGCCCTCTGTATCCACTGGTTCTGGATCTGCAAATTCAATTAATATTTTTCAAAAATACCTGAAAAAAAATTCCAGAAAGCCACAAAAAGCAAAAATTGAATTTGGAGTTCCAATTGAGGCTAGGCGGAAATGAATCTGACTAGGATCCATGAGGACGCAGGCTCAATCTCTGGCCTCGCTCAGTGGGTTAAGGAGCCAGCCTTGCCCTGAGCTCTGGTGTAGGTTGCGCAGGAAGCTCGGATTGGCGTTGCTGTGGCTGTGGTGTAGGCCAGGGGCTACAGCTCCTGTTCCGCCCCTAGCCTGGGAACCTCCATGTGCCGCGAGGTGCAGCCCTAAAATGACAAAACAAAACAAAACAAAACAAAACCTTTGTTGCACCCCAGTAACTATTTACACAGCGTTTATATTGTACTGGGTACAAGTCATCTACAAACAATTTAAAGCATAGAGAAGGATGTACACAGGTTACATGCAAATCCTATGCCATTTTATGTATGTGGCTTCAGCACCATCAGCACTATCCGCGGGGGTGGGGTGGCTGGGTGGGTGTGTGCGATCTCACGCACAGCCTAGAACCCGAGCAGATACCGAGGGACCACTGCAACGGTTGTGTTTAACATACGTCTCAAATATTCCAAGAATCTGCCAGTAGGAAGTGGCTCCAGAACACTGCTACATTCATTGACAGCCATACAATCGGCCCTATGACTGCCGCAGTAACCGTCACAGCCACCCACCCACCCACACACACACAGTGCCTGCTGTGTTGCCAGCACTGCCGCACCTCAAGAAGCATCACAAACAGATCACAGACGACACCCTGCTTCATGGAGCGCAAACATGGTCAAGCACGTGCTGCCTCTCAGGGGTTACCCAAAGCTCCAGGGAAGGCGCCTGCGCACTGGGAGCAACTGACTGCAACTCCCAGAAGACCCGGGGGCATCCCATAGCCCTTGGTTTTCCGGTGTCTCTTGCTTTTCCGGCTCTTGACTGAATTTCTCCCAGGTCACTGGGTTGGAATCCCCTTGGTCTCCGAAGTTTCTCAAGGTTCTTGGGCTCCGCGTGAGCAGGTCCGGTGGAAGGAGAAATTGATGCAGGGCGAGGCGGGAAGGGCTTTGCAAACTCGGACCCCAGCGGGTGGTGGGGTGAGCCTATGGAAATAGAATATTTGCTTTTTGTGAACATGGGGGATGAGGTGTGACAGACAGGAGGAGGAGTGGGGGAAACAGGTCAGCGTGTCTTCTGGCCGTGTGTGATGGAGAGTTAGGTATGGCGCAGGGCCAGAGTGTGTTGCTGTGCCGATGAGAAACAGCTGTGGTATAGGAGCTGTGTGTGAACATTGTGCGCTTGATAGAGCCAAGATACGCCACTTTGTGAAAAGTGACATTGCATTTGCATGATTGCACACGACAGGACTGGGACATCCTGTGATAGATGCAACGGGAGCGGGAGTATGTGGGCATCTGTGCACACAAAATGGCCATTGTATGTCTCTTCGACTGCATGTGAAATAGGTTGTATGCGCTCATCTGGTGCTCATGGGGGAGCTGGAGTGTGTCTCCACTACTGTATGGCGGACTCTACATGTGTGTGTGCCAAAGGCACAGGATCCGTGATGGAAGGATGAATCCGTGATGGAAGAGTGTGTGTTTGTATATATCATGACAGAGCAGGAGTGTGAAAGTTCTGGGGTGTATCTCTGTGATTATGTGGGACAAGTGTATATTATGACCATCTATGTGAGACACATTAGCATATGTCTCTGTGACTGTGTGATGGTCATTGTGTATGTGTATTGAGTGGGATTTTTAGTATGACATTTGCTCTAAGTTTCTTTCTTTCTTTCTTTCTTTTTTTTTCTTTTTGCCATTTCTTGGGCCGCTCCCCCAGCATATGGAGATTCCCAAGCTAGGGGTCTAATTGGAGCTGTAGCCACCGGCCTACACCAGAGCCACAGCAATGCCAGATCCGAGCCGCGTCTGCAACCTACACCACAGCTCACGGCAACGCCGGATCCTTAACCCCCTGAGCAAGGCCAGGGATCGAACCCACAACCTCATGGTTGCTAGTCAGATTTGTTAACCATTGAGCCACGGCGGGAACTCCTCTAAGTTTCTTTTTTTAAAAAACACACAGACACTCTTAATTTGGATAAGTTAATTTCAATTATCAGTTTGCTAAGACTTTTCATTATTATTACTAAGAATTTCTGTTGATTTTTTTTATCAGAGGTCCCTTCGGCCTCTTACTAATATGACCATAAATTTTTTTCTTTATTTTGTTAACACTGGTTTTTTGGAATGTTAAACCACTCTCACATTTTTGGAATAAACCAACCAGGGCATGATGTAAGATCCTTTTTGTGCATTTCTGTGTACATCTGTTAATATTTTGTTAGTAGCTTGATTTATACTGCCAGCATGTTCTGGGAAACAGACTTGGAATTAGTATAAAATTGATTCTGGGCTTGGAGTGCCAGGATACTTGGAGAACTCAAGGAAATTCTCTGGAGGATTGTAACTTCCATTCATGCCTTGAAGAGTTTTTATGGTTGTATGATTATAAATATAATAAAATTCATTGAGTTCAAAAAAAGAGTTTTTATGGATAACCCCAAATTTAACACGAGGAAATAAGCCACTATGTATTACAATAGCAAAAATAACAAACAATAGAAATAGAACACTAAGAAATTAAGGCATTAAATTGATTGGGTACAGAAGGTAACATAAATTCAAAAGAAGGGAAAAGTAAAAAGGATAAAAAAGTATAGGCTTTGTCTAACCTGAGAAGTTAGAAAACAAAGAATGACAGAATGAATAACAGAAAATGGGTCAAAGCAAATAATAACCATATATTAAGGAAGTATCAATGAATCTATGACAAAGGAGGACAGACCAGACAGTGGAAGAAATAAATGGTGCCTCTTCAATAAATGGTGTTGGGAAAACTGAAAAGCCACATGTAAAAGAATGAAAGTAGGACGCTATCTAACATCATATACAAAAATAGACTCAAATGCATTAAAGACCTAAAAAAAAGACCAGGCACTATAAAACTCCTGGAGGAAAACATAAGCAGAACGCTCTTTAACATAAATCAAGCAACATCTTGTTTGATCCACCTCCTAGAATAATGCCAGTAAAGACAAATAAACCAATGGGACCTAATCAAACTCAAAGGCTTTGCACAGCAAAGGAAACCAATAAAAAAAAAAAAAAGAAGACAACACAAAGAATGGGAGAAAAATCTTTGCCAGTGATGCAACAGACAAGGGCCTAATCTCCAAAATATACAACTCAACAACAACAAAAAACCCACAAACAACCCAACTGAAAAATGGGCAGAAGACCTAAATAGACATTTCTCCAAAGAAGATGGCCAACAGGCATATGAAAAAATGCTCAATATCATTAATTATTAGAGAAATGCAAATCAAAATTACAGTGAGGTACCACCTCACACAGTCAGAGTGGCAATCATTAACAGGTCAACAAATAACAAATGCTGGAGAGGGTGTAGAGAAAAAGGTACCCTTCTCCACTGTTGGTGGGAATGTAAATTGGTACGACCACTATGGAAAACAGTATGGAGGTACCTCAGGAAACTAAATATAGAACTACCATATGATCCAGCAATTCCACTGCTGGGCACATATCCAGACAAAATTTTCAGTGAAAAAGATACATGCACCTCTATGTTCATAGCAGCACTATTCACAATAGCCAAGACAAGGAAACAACCTAAATGTCCATCGACAGATGAATGGATTAAGAAGATGTGGTACATACATACAATGGAGTATTACTCAGCCATAAAGAGACAAATTAATCCATGAGGATGCGGGTTCGACCCCCGGCCTTGCTCAGTGGGTCAGGAAATGGGTGTTGCCAGGAGCTGTGGTATAGGTTACAGACAGGGCTTGGCTCCCGAATTGCTATGGCTGTGGTATAGGCCGGTAACTGCAGCTCCAGTTCAACCCCTAGCCTGGGAGCTTCCATATGCTAAAATCCAAAAAACAAACAAACAAACTAATGCCATTTGCAGCAACATGGATGGATCTAGAGACTCTCATACTAAGTGAAGTAAGCCAGAAAGAAAAAGACAAGTAGCATGTGATATCACTTATTTGTGGAATCTAAAATATGGAACAGATGATCCTATCTAAAAATAACAAACAAACAAAAACCAGAAAGAGATCATGGCCAAGAAGAGGGGACTTGGGCCTCCCAGGGGGAAAGGGGAGGGAGTGAGATGGATGGGCATTTTGGGGGTTTTTTTGGATGCAAACTGCTGTATTTGGAATGGGTGGGCAATGGGATCCTACACAGGGAAATAAATGTGTGTGGCTGGGTCACTTTGTTGTACAACAGAACTTGATGAAACAGTGTAAATCAACTATACTTTAATACTAAAAAGAAAATAAAACTAATGAAGTAGAAAACGCTGATGAGGCGTTCCCTTCGTGGCTCAGTGGTTAACGAATCTGACTAGTATCCATGAGGATGCAGGTTCAATCCCTGGCCTTGCTCAATGGATGAAGGATCTGGTGTTACCGTGAGCTGTGCTGTAGGTCAAAGACTCGGCTCGGATCTGGCGTTGCTGTGGCTGTGGTGTAGGTCAGTGGCTACAGCTCCAATTCGACCCCTAGCCTGGGAACCTCCACATGACGCAGGTGCGGCCCTAAAAAGACAAAAAGAAAAAAGAAAACACTGATGAAGCAGAGAGGCTATTTAACTTTTTTTATTTAAAGTGAGCATTTGAAGTTATGTACTTCTGAGATGACTAATAAAAAAGAGAGGAGTTCCCTGGTGGCTCAACAGGTTTAAGGATCCAGCATTGTTACTGCTGTGGCTCAGCTCATTGCTGTGGTGTGGATTCAGTTCTTAGCCTGGGAACTTCCACATGCTTCAGGCAAGGCAAAAAAAAAAAAAAAAATGGAGAGAGAGAGGGCACAAACAAACATTTTTTAATTTACTTAAAGAAGGAAAAAGGCTACACACACAAAAATAGATTTTAAAATTAGAATAAATCTGAAAACAGATGACATAAGCGGTTTCCTAGAAAGATAAAGAATTAACAAGAATAGAAAATTTTAATAGACAATTAACCATTAATGATATATTATCAGTAGTTTAGAATCCTGTCTAACCATCACCCGGCACAGATAATTGTGTAGCAGAGTTTAATTAGAGAAGAGTTCAAACGCGTGTGCTGCTTCATTCATCTCCTCTCAGCTTCACCTCTGCCTGGGGCCTTTGGAAACTTGTTTCTCTTGATTCACTGGGGCAGCAGCCATCCCTGCCTGAACTCTGGCCAATTCCACATGGGCACGACCCACAGCAGTGCCTGGCCTCGTGCCTGCCCTGGGCACCTCTTGCCCCAAGCCATCTAGGTCTGTCTGGTTGTGTTTTTATCCTGATCAACAAATAAAATAGATTCTCCAGAGGGTCTGAATGGATGTTATGGCTCAAACTTTCGATTTCTTTGTGAGTAAAAGTTCATGTTCGTAAATATTTCCATTAGTTGGCCCTGTCAGTCTTCGTCCCTATGTTTCTTTTTGTCGTTGCTTTTTTTTTTGCTTTTTAGGGCTGCACCCACGGCACATGGAGGTTCCCAGGCTAGGGGTACAATCAGAGCTGTAGCCTCTGGCCTATGCCACAGCCACAGCCACGCAGGATCCAAACCACGTCTGCAACCTATACCATGGCTCATGGCAACGCCGGATCCTTAACCCACTGAGCAAGGCCAGGGATCGAACATGCATCCTCATGGATGCTAGTCAGATTCATTAACCACTGAGCCACAAAGGGAACTCCTTCCTCCCTATGTTCTTCACTGTTATTGCACTTATTGTGTGAAGGGGAGATGAATGACCAAGGTTCAAATCATTCAGCCCTTTAAAAATAGCCTGCAAAACTTAAATGTCCATCAACAGATGAATGGATTGGGAGTTCCTGTCATGGCGCAGCAGAAACGAATCTGACTAGGAATCATGAGGTTGCGGGTTTGATCCTTGGCCTTGCTCAGCATTGCGGTGAGCTTTGGTGTAGGTCGAAGATGCAGCTTAGATCTGGTGTGGCTGTGGCTGTGGCATAGGCCGGTGGCTACAGCTCCGATTAGACCCCTGGCCTGGGAACCTCCAAATACTGGGGTGCGGCCCTAAAAAGACAAAGATATGGTATATACATACAATTGAATACTACTTAGCCATAAAAAGAAGAATGAGGAGTTCCCGTCGTGGCTCAGTGGTTAACGAATATGCTTAGGAACCATGCAGTTGTGAGTTCAATCCCTGGCCTTGCTCAGGGGGTTAAGGATCCGGTGTTGCCGTGAGCTGTGAGCTGTGGTGTAGGTCACAGACGCGGTTGGGATCCCGAGTTGCTGTGGCTGTGGTGTAGGCCGACGGCTGCAGCTCCAATTAGACCCTAGCCTGAGAACCTCCATATGTCGAGGGAGTGGCCCTAAAAAAGGCAAAAAGACCAAAAAAAAAAAAAAAGAATGAAATAATGCCATTTGCAGGGATGTGGATGGACCTAGAGACTGTCATACTAAGTGAGGTAAGCCAGACAAAGACAAATAGTGTATGAGATCACGTACATGCAGAATCGAAAAAGAAAAATGATACTATTCACAAAATAGAAACAGACTTACAAAGATAGAAAACAAATTTAGGGTTACTATTCACAAAATAGAAACAGACTTACAAAGATAGAAAACAAATTTAGGGTTACCAAAAAGGAGGGAGGGATAAATTAGGAGTTTGGGATTAACGGATACACATTACTATACACAGAATAGGTAAACAACAAGGACCTACTATACAGCATGTGAAAACATACTCAGTGTCTTGTAGGAACCCATAAAAGAATCTGAAAAAGAATATATATATTTATGTGTGTGTATATATATATGTGCATATATATATAGTGTGTGTGTGTGTATGTGTCTGAGTCACATTGCTGTATACCTGAAACTAACACAACATTGTAAATAAGCTATACCTCAATTTAGAAAAAAACAGCCTGCAGAGAGGGATGAGAGTCACACTGGGGAAAGACTCCTTGCCCTCCAGGATTTTAAATTTAGGGGTGAAGCAAAATGCTATCTGCCACTTGCTTTTTTAGTGGTTCAACAGTGATGGAAAGATAGATGGATGATAGATAGATACATAGAGAGATAGAGAGAGATAGAGAGATAGGGCAAAAAATAACCACAAATTATTCCCTTCCTGCTGGCCACACCCTTTGTCAGGGCCCTTCCACAGTGACTCTGGGCAAGCCTTGTGACTTGCTGGAGCGTGACATTAGCAAACATTACTTGAGCAGAGCCATGAAAAGCACTTGCTTACTGGAGGTTGCCCTTTCTTGCTGCCCTTTGGAAATTTGCCATTTCCACGTGGAAAAATCCCCCAGCCTTCAGAAGGATGAGAGGCCATATGGAAGAGAACTGAAGCTGACTCATAACCAGCCAACTATGGGTCTTGAAAATGAGACCATCCTAGATCATCCAGCTGCCATCCCACCCATCAGCGGATCACGGACGTGTGAGAGAGCCCAACGGAGATTGGTCAGGACAGCCCACGCCAGAACAACCCAGGAGACCCAGGGAATCAGGAGATAAACAAAATACTTGATTTTCTGGTTTTGTTTTTGTTTTTGTTTTTGTTTTTGTTTTTTTGGCTGTGCCTGCAGCATATGAAAGTTCCCAAGCCAGGGATCAAATCCCACACCACTGCTGTAACCAGAGCCACAGCAGTGACAACGCCAGATCGATAACCGGTTTAGTCATCAGGGAACGCCAAAATACTTGTTTTAAACCACTAAGTTTTGTTTGTTGTTTTTTATGTGGCAGAAGCTAACTGATGCAGAAATATAGATAGAATAAGAACATACGGCGAATGTTAACACAGTTGGCCCTCAAACAACACGGATCTGGGATGCCAACCCCATATGGAGTCAAAAACCCACATATAGCTTTTGACTCCCCACAAACTTAATTACCAATAGCCTATTGTTGAGCTTACCAGTAATAAACATTCAATTAAAAGATTTTTTGTTTTCTGAGTTTTTTTGCTTTTTAGGGCCACATCTGCAGCATATGGAAGATCCTAGGCTAGGGGTCGAACTGGAGCTACAGCTGCCAGCCTACGCCACTGCCACAGCCACTCAGGATCCAAGCCACATCTGCAACCTACATCACAGCTCACGGCAATGCCAGATCCTTAACCCAAAGAGCGAGGCCAGGGATCGAACCTGCATCCTCATGGATCCTAGTTGGATTCGTTAACCACTGAGCCACATAGGGAACTTCTAACAGATATTTCGTATATTATATGTATTATACCACATTCTTACAATAAAGTAAGCTGCAGAAAAGAAAATGTTATTAAGAAACTTATAAGGAGGGAGCTCCATTGTGGCTCAGCAGTAACAAACCTGACTAGTATCCATGAGGATGCGGGATGGATCCCTGGCCTTGCTCAGTGGGTTATGGATCCCGTGACGCTGTGAGCTGTGGTGTAGGCCAGCAACTACAGCTCTGATTTGACCCCTAGCCTGAGAGCTTCCATATGCTGTGGATGCAGCCCTAAAAAGACAAAAAAGAAAAAAGAAAATCATAAGGATGAGAAAATATGTTTACAGTGTGGTACTATATTACTTGGTTCCATAAGTTTACTTGTCTGTTTACAAGATGAATGGTCTTTCAGTACCTCCATCAGTATTGCCATATGTGATACAAAACACTGTAGGTGTTATAAGTATTACTAACACTGGCTGTCGAAAGAAAAAGATAATGTGAAAAATAAATTCATACTTATTTACAGGTATAATGTTATCATGCATTGATCATAAAAAGCAACAGTTTTGGAGTTCCCGTCGTGGCGCAGTGGTTAACGAATCCGACTAGGAACCATGAGGTTGCAGGTTCGGTCCCTGCCCTTGCTCAGTGGGTTAACGATCCGGCCTTGCCGTGAGCTGTGGTGTAGGTTGCAGACGCGGCTCAGATCCTGCATTGCTGTGGCTCTGGGGTAGGCCGGTGGCTACAGCTCCGATTCAACCCCTAGCCTGGGAACCTCCATATGCCGCGGGAGCGGCCCAAGAAATAGCAACAACAACAACAACAAAAGACAAAAAGACAAAAAGACAAAAAAAAAAAAAAAAAAAGGCAACAGTTTTAAGGCAGGGGGGTTCCTGGTGTCCTAGAGGTTAAAAATCCATCATTGTCACTGCTGTGGTGTGGGCATAGCCAAAACCAGAGAGAGACAGAGAGAGAGAAGCTACACTATAATTGCTTTATGGTAGCCTAGAGTAATCGGTACAATTACTTTATGGTAGCCTAGCCTATATACTAATGAATGAATCATTATAAAATTTTTATGGTACACAGTCTTATAGTCATATTCATAGTAAGTATTAGGAAGACTGTTACTTTCTTTTTTAAAAAATTTTAAAAACTACTTATGATGGGAGTTCCCATTGTGGCATAGCAGAAATGAATCCCGCTAGAACCCGTGAAGATGAAATTCAATCCCTGGCCTCGCTCAGTGGGTTAAGGATTTGGCATGGCCGTGAGCAGTGGTGTAGTTTACAGACGTGGCTTGGTCCTATGTTGCTGTGGCTGTGGTGTAAGCTGGCAGCCCAGCTCCGATTAGATCCCTAGCCTGGGAACCTCCACATGCTGCAAGCGCAGCCCTAAAAAGAAAAAAAAACTGCTTATGATGATAGGCTGATACACAGTTTCTCCAATTATAAGAAAGAGGGACATACTATGCAATAATGTAATTCTTTGAAAGCAAAGTTATAAAACAGTAAGGAAACAAACACATTATTAATTTTATATTAAATTTCACTCACTTTATGCTATGCAGGGATAAACTAGTATCTATATATATCTTGTGCATTCATGACATACCTATCTTTAAAATTATTTTTTCAGGAGTTCCCATTGTGGCGCAGTGGTTAACAAATCCAACTAGGAACCATGAGGTTGCGGGTTCAATCCCTGCCCTTGCTCAGTGGGTTAATGATCCCGTGTTGCTGTGGCTCTGGTGTAGGCCAGCAGCTACAGCTCCGATTTGACCCCTAGCCTGGGAACCTCCATATGCCGCGGGAGCGGCCCAAGAAATGACAAAAAGACCAAAAAAAAAATATTTTTCTGATATTTCTAGACTAAATCTGCAGGTTTTTTCAAATTGCTACAAATCTCCAACTTTTTTCCAATATATTTTTGAAAAAAAAAGTATAAGTGGACCTGCAAAGTTCAAATCCATGTTGTTCAAGGGTCAACTCCAATTTTTTTCTCCTTTTGAGGCCACACCCGCAGCATATGGAGGTTCCCAGGCTAGGCATTGAATTGGAGCTATAGCTGCCGGCCTTCACCACAGCCACGGCGATGTGAGATCCGAGCTGTGTCTGCGACATACACCACAGCTCATGGCAACACCAGATCCTTAACCCATTGAGTGAGGCCAGGGATCGATCCTGCATCCCCATGGATACTAGTCAGATACGTTTCCACTGCGCCACGACGGGAACTCCCCTAATAATTCTTTATGAACATATTTTAGAGCTGTAACAGAAACTACACAAACGCTGCCAAAGAAAGGGGGTTGATCATGCCTTTTGGGGTCTAGTGCCCTTTTACATGTTTGCTATGATTTTTAAAGTATTTTTTTCTGTTAAAGCAGCAATATCTTTCTTCTTCTTTTTTTTCTTTTTTGGCTGCCCCACAGCATATGGAGTTCCCAGGCCAGGGATCAGATCCAAGCCACAGTTGGCACCTACGCTGTAGCAACACTGGATCCTTTAACCCACTGTGCCAGGCTGGGGAATCGAACCGGTGTCCCGGCATTGCAAAAATGCTGCCAATCCCATTATGCCACCTTGGGAACTCTGTTCTCTTTCTTCTTGAACCAGTTTCTAGGTTTACAATCTTATCCTGTATTTGGTCTAGGAGTTGTGTTTAAGGCTTCCTCCATGCCACTCAGAGTATTCCTAATTCATGAACAATCTATGGTTTGCATTTCCAAAGCACCTCTCATGTTTAAGTTTCCTACAGCCCGTCAAATCCAAAAAGGAAAAGGAAAAACTACCAAATTTGGTTTCAATTACCAGCTATTTTGAAACTGCTCAAACTCAGTAAGAATCAGACAGTCCACATGGATAGCCCATCACTTTTTCATGTGTTTACCCAACAAGCTGGACTTTTTTCTCCTGTTGCCTAATATGTTAACCAGAACCGTCAAAGCAGACACATGCAACTCTACCTAATACCAAGCTTAACGATCAGAAAAATACCATCTGAGGAGTTCCCTGATGGCTCATCAGGTTAAGGTCCTGGCATTGTCACTGCTGTGGCTCAGGTTTGATCCCTGAGTTTGGAACATCTGCATGCCACAGGGATGGCCAAAAAAAGAAGAGATACCATCTGGGAATGTAAATTGGTGCACCCACTGTGGAAGATAGTATGGAGGTTCCTCAAAAATATAACAATAGGAGTTCCCTTCGTGGCTCAGTGGTTAGTGAATCTGACTAGGAACCTTGAGGTTGTGGGTTCAATCCCTGGCCTTGCTCAGTGGGTTAAGGATCCGGCATTGCTGTGAGCTGTGGTGTAGGTTGCAGACGCGGCTCAGATCCCACGTTGCTGTGGCTCTGGCGTAAGCCGGTGGCTATGGCTCCGATTAGACCCCTAGCCTGGGAACCTCCATATGCCACAGGAGTGGCCCAAGAAATGGCAAAAAAAAAAGACAAAAAAAATCTAACAAATCTAACAATAGAGTGGTCATATGATCTAGCAATCATACTCCTGGGTATATACCCAGACAAAAACTATAATTCAAAAGTTACATGCACCCCTATGTTAATAGCAGCACTATTTACAATAGTCAAGACTTGGAAACAACCTAAATGTCCAAGGACAGATGAATGGATAAAAAAGATACAGTACATATATACAATGGAATACTACTCAGCCATTAAAAAGAATAAAATCACGCTATTTGCAGAAACATGGATGGACCTAGAGATTATCATATTAAGCAAAGTAAGTCAGAAAAAGACAATATATGATACTTTTATGTGAAATATAAAATACAACACAAATTAACATGTCTCAGAAACAAAAACAGACTCAGACATAGAGAAGAGACTTGTGGTTACCAAGAGGGAGAAGAATGAGGGACAGAAGGATTGGGAGTTTGGGATTAGGAAAGGCAAACTATTATATATAGGATGGATAAAAAATAAGGTCCTACTGTATAGCATAGGGAACTATATTCAAATCTGTGACAAACCAGAGTGGGAAAGAATATGAAAAAGAATATATAGGCAGGCGGTGCCCCCAACACCTGTGTGTCATTCAAGGGTCAGCTAAGCTAGCAAATAATTTTAAAATAAAATTTCAAAGCAATATGATTATAAATCGCATTAAAACTATCTAGAAATTAATATAATGGGAGATTTACAAGGCCTACAGTTAATGCTATAAAATATTGACTTTGAAAAATTAAAGACATATTCCTGGATTGGAAGACTGCTATTAGCCTGTCAGCTCTCCCCACATGTATCTATAGATCCAACACAACCCCAGGAAAAATTCCTGCAGGCTTTTTAAAAGAGAAGTTAACAAGATAATTCAATATTTTATATGGAAAGGACTTAAAATAGCCAGGATAAGAAAGAGGATTTATATCACTCTATTTCAAGGCTTATTCAAAAACTGGAGTTCCTAGAGTTCCCCCATGGCTCAGGGGTTAACGAACCCGAATAATATCTGTGAGGACTCGGGTTCAGTCGCTGGCCTCGCTCACTGGGTTAAGGATCCAGCATTGCCGTGAGCTGTGGTGTAGGTCGCAGATGCGGCTCTGATCCCGCATTGCTGTGGCTGTAGTGTAGGCCAGCAGCTACAGCTCCCATCTGACCCCTAGCCTTGGAACCTCCATATGCCACGGGTGTGGCCCTAAAAAAACAAAAAGACCAAAAGAAAAAAAAAAAGAAGAAGAAATGAGTGGGAGGGGGAAGAAAGGCAGGGAATGTGGGGGCAACTGAAAGGATAGCCTGGAAAGACTTAGAAGCTGGGGGAAAGAAAACCGAAAGGGGTGGAATTAGAGGAGAGGAAGTTGGGGAGAGGCCGGGGAAATTTTTTCTAGAAGTGAAAGAGAAGTAGGTGGAAGTGGGATGTGCCAGGAGAGGGGAAGCCGGGAAACTGGGGGAAATCTGGGCTCCAAGAGGGAGAGAGATGCAAAGGTGGAGAAAGGGGCAGGCACTGGAAATCCTTGAAAAAGCAGAGATGTTTGGAATATGGTGGGAATTTGGAGTGTTCAGAAGGTGTGGATAGAAACAGAGGAATCCAGGGATGAAGAGCAATTCTTCTGAGTGACCTGAGATCCCCTAGTCCCTCACCCTCCCAGTGATCATGGGTGGGTGTCTACACTGGTGTAGCCAGAACACGGCCAAGCCCCCCTTGAAGTTCAGCCATCTCTGCTCCTACAATGACAGCATATGATCCCCACCCCTTCCTATCCTGATCCATTCCTGAAGACCCCAGCCTCTTTCGTTCTCAGAAACCTGGGAGGTCAAAGAAGGCAGGGTTCCCAGCGTAGAGCAACTCCTGCCCTCCCCCACGACTAAAAGGAGCAAAAGAAGCTCAGGGAGAAGGAAGGAGTCTCTGAGGAGACACAGTGAACAACACAGGGTAGAGCCTGGGTCTCCTGGCTCACATCTGATGACCTTCCCACACCTGTCATATTGATTTGCCTTCCCTGATCCCAATCTTCCCTTTAAGTGATCCTAAAATCCATTCTTATCTAATTCCCCTGCCCAGCTATTCCTGGCAGTGGATCTCTGCCTAGAAGGCTCCTGGCTATCTTTTACTTTGTCATGAGCCAATGTTTGCCCTGACACATGCCCCATCTGTGAATGGCTTTCCAGTGTCACCATGTATAGTTGTTTGTGTTGGGCACTGAACAAAAGCACTACATCTAACAAGGTGACATTTACATCACAGACATCTTTATTATTTTGAAAACAGTCATCTGGAAATGTTTCTGTATTGTGTTACTCTTTAGCTGACTGCAAAGTGATTTATAATTTATTGCAATCAGGTTCCAGCAGATGGCAGTCAAGGGTCTTGCCACAACAGGGTTCACAGCGCCCATTCCTCTTCCCCTTACAAAGGACAAGTAAGTTTGAAAATGGAAAGACCCTATCGATCTCATATGGTCTAAAGTAGCCTGTGCTTCTAAACAAGGAGCTGCTTTTCCGCCTGATATAGAAAGCATCTTAAAAAAAATTCCTGTTGCCATCAGTGTTTTGGCTGCATTCAGTGTTTCATATTGCAGTTTGTATTTTCTGCTAAGTATTATTTACTGTTCCACACCAGAATTACGGAATTCCAAATTTAAATCCACATGTAGACTAGGATTACTGAATTCCAATTTAAAATCCGCATGTCTTTTCACTTGGCATAAATCTCTACATAATAACTAACATCCGATTACCATTAGCAATCCACAAAGAATGTTAGGTGGCTGGAAATTAAAGAGTATTACGCAATAGTCTGTTAATTATATTATAGCAGTGTTTATTATTGCTTTAGAAATTCCATCAGCATAAAAATTAGCTATTATTTAAAAATTCATGATTTGTTACCTACATGCTATTTCAAGATTTAAAATTCAAAAAAAAAAAAAAAAAAAAACCTATTTGACATCTGTCAAGAAGAAAAAAGAATCAGGATCCGAAAATGGAAAGCTATTATAAAACTAATTGGGTCACTGAACACATTTTGTGGAAAATAAGGTGGCGGCTGGGGGGGGCGGGGGGGGGATTTCCACACCTGCTATTTCAGCTGAATGTACATGAAGCCAGATCCATTACTGATTGACATAAATGTACCTTCTACCTCCATATAAAACATGAAGCAAAAAATTCAAGAAATGGCTGAAAGAGAAAAGTGAAGAACCTTTTAATTAAATGTTTTTGCATATTTAATTCAATCCAGGTATCTAGCCACCTAATTTGAATATTAGACTCTTAAAATTTGAATGTTTGGATATTAAAGTCAAACTTAAACTCTTAAAAAGTACCCATTTTATTTATTTATTCATTTATTTATTTTTTTTTTTTTTTTTTTTTTTTTTTTTGCTTTTCAGCGCTGCAGATGCAGCATATGGAAGTTCCCAGGCTAGGGGCTGAATCTGAGCTACAGTTGCTGGCCTACACCACAGCCACCACAACATGGTCAAGCTGCATCTTCGACCTCCCCCAAAGCTTGCAGCAACCCCAGATCCTTTGACCCACTGAGCGAGGCCAGGGATTGAACCCACATCCTCATGGATACTAGTCAGGTTTATAACCCACTAAGCCACAATGGGAACTCTATTTTTATTTATTTATTGGCTGCACCCACAGCATTCAGAAGTTCCCAGGCCAGGGATCAAACCCACACCACAGCAGTGACCCAAACCACAGCAGTGATAACAATGGGTCTTTTAATTGCTAGGCCATCAGGGAACTTCAAAAAGCACTCACTTTAAATAAGAATCATTTAACTTCCAAAAGACAGTAACAGTGGACAGAAACATTTCACCAAATCTCTCCAACTGGGGAATAAATTATCAGATTTGGGTAAGTTTATTTCATCTCAAAGGTTCCTGTGATTCATCTTTATTTCAAACTCTGGAGATGGAAAAAGACACTAAAAAAGAGGAGTTCTCTTTGTGGCTCAGCGGTTAATGATCCCGACTTGTATCCATGAGGATGCAGGTTTGATCCCTAGCCTCGCTCAGTGAGTTAAAGATCCAGCATTGCCATAAGCTGTGGTATAAGGTCGAAGACGCAGCTCTGATCCCGCTGCTGTGGCTGTGCTGTAGGCTGGCAGCTGTAGCTCCATTCAAGACCTCTAGCCTGGGAACTTCCATATGCCACAGGCGTGCAGCCCGAAAAAGCAAAAACAAACCAACCAAACAAACAAAAAACACAACACTAGAAAGGGAGAATGAGTAGAGTGTGGCAGATGCTGTGATTTGCCACCAAGATCTTTTGAGGACTGATTGCTTCTTTCAGCTGCTGAGATTCACTTGCCGGAGCTTCCCCAGGGCGGCCTAAGCCCATTGTTGGGGCCGAATCACAGCCCGACTTCCCCCTCTGCCCCATCCTGACACTCCCTTTGCTGCCCTTCCGCAGCTGGAGGGTCCCCATCCTGAGCACTAATCTGTGCCTCAGTCTTGCCTCCCAAAGAGTCACGCACAAACTGACAGCCTTGATCACATATTTGAAAATGAGACAGTGAGGGGCACACCCACAATAGTTGGCAATGTTCCAAGTTAGGATCTGATTTGGTGCCTTTCCACAAGAATTGAGAGCATCCAAACAGCTGTGTGCCCATGTTCACTGCAGCCTTACTCACAGCAGCCAAGAGGTGGAAGGAATCCATGTGTCCATCAACGGAGGAACGGATAAGCAAAAGACAGTGCATATGTAAATACAACAGAATATTATTCAACCTTTAAAAAAAGGAAATTCTTGGAGTTCCTGTTGTGGCTCATCGGAAACGAACCCAACCAGCATCCATGAGGATGCAGGTTCGATCCCTGGCCTTGCTCATTGGGTTAAGAATCCAGCATTGCTGTGGCTGTGGCGTAGGCCGACAGCTGTAGCTCCGATTGGCCCCCTAGCCTGGGAACCTCCATATGCCACAGGTGCAGCCCTAAAAAGACAAAAGACAAAAAAAAAAAAAATTTTTTAAGGAAATTCTTGGGAGTTTCCTGGTGGTCTAATGGTTAGGATTCAGCGCTTTCAACACTTCAGCCCAGGTTCAATCCTTGGTCTGGGAACTCAGATCCCAACATCAAGCCGCCACTGAAACAAAAGGTGGGAAGGTTTTTGGCGCTGAACGGTTTTCAGTGGGAAAGTGCCAGTGTGCCATTTCAAAGGGCTGGCTCCCATGTCCTGAGAAAGACAGTCCCAGGTTGTAAAACTGGCAAGAGGCTGGGAGACGATTTACCCACACATCAATGGGACCGAGAAAGAAGGGCAATGACAAGTTTTCAACAGTAAATGCTCTAAGAAAAGGGAAGTTGGGGGCCTGTAGTCAGGGAGAAACCCACATAAAGTTTAGCTGAGCTCCAGAGACCATTAAGGCTGTCCTGGTCATGACAATTCTGTCACCTCTCCCCATCCGTCTGTGGGTCCGTGACCCTCATCTCTGCACAAGCCTGTCACCCGCCCTGCCTGACACAGTGAGTGGCTGTGATGCCAACAGGCAGCCCCTCCAACCAGCGAGAAGGGAGGCAGATCAGGAGGTGTAGACCTAGGGTCTCTGGCCCAGCTCCCACTGCCTGCAGGGCACCCATCTGATGTCCCCATCTGCCTGGTGTCTGAGTGTCCACGTGGGTTTGTCCGCATCCTCAGGGGACAGGATATCCCGCCAGTGGTCCGTCTGTGTCTCTCTCTCCTCCAGTGCCTTGTTTTATTTTGTCTTTTTAGGGCCGCAACGGCGGCATATGGAAATTCCCAGGCTAGGAATCGAATCAGAGCTGCAGCTGCCAGCGCCACAGCCACAGCAACACCAGACACGAGCTGCATCTGTGACCTATGCCACAGCTTGTGGCAACGACGGATCCTTAACCCACCGAGTGAGGCCAGGGATCAAATCCGCATCCTCATGGATTCTAGTCCTGCTGAGCCACGACGGGAATTCCTCCTCCAGTTTTTTAATTCATTCATTTAATAATCTAATAAACTTTTATTAAACACCTTCTGTGGGCATGTCCTGATCATCAAGTCTGGGTTTGTCTGCGTGTCTACATGTGCGTTTGTCCACACCGGGTACGTCTGTCTTTCTGCATCCCATGTGGAACTGCCTCTCCAGGAGTCTCATCTCCTGTCACTCTCTCTCTCTCTCTCTGTCTCTAGTTTGTTTATAAGTTTGTGATTCACTCATTCATACAACATCCCAAACATCCCCTGAGGCCTCTGAGGAGTTCACAGCCTGATGGGGAAGAGAAACACTAGTCCAACCCAGGGTGACCAAGGCTGGGAGACAGGGAAGTGCTTGAGGTGGAGGTAGGTGGGTGATTAGGGTGAGGGTGTAGACAGAGGCCTTCAGGGAGGAGGTGATGTTTGTGTCTTTGGTCTGAAGATGTAGTCCCATATGGTGGCATGTGTCAGGGTGGAAGAAGAGAAATCGAGATGCCATGTGTGCCTACTTAGACTAGAACACAGTGTGGGGAATGGGGAAGAAAGAGAGCCCACAAACACAAAGCCCCCCCAAAAAAATTAAGGGTTATAGGCCCTTAGCTCCTTCCTCCTTTAGATCCAGAAATCCAGGCCCTCAGCCCCTCCCCGCTCAGACCTGAGACGCATCTTGGCTCCATCGTGATTATCTAGGAGGAGACCAGCCCAAGTGCAGCAGGGCGGGGGTGGAGGAATGCCAGCCAGGCTGGGTAGCCTGGATGCCTAGGGCTGGGCTGGGAGAACCAGCCCAGCAGAAATCAGAGCAGGAGGAGCTGTTCCCGGTGTCTCCACTCAGCTCCACAACCAGGCAATGGAAGTCCCCAGAGCCACCCTGCTGCGCCTCTTTGGGGCTGTCCTCTGCCTGACAGGTGTCCAGACTTTTGAGTCCAATGGTAAGAAGGGCAGTAGAGTGATGGGAATTTGGACTCTCCTGGGTCTGAGGGAACAGAGAGTGGGGCCCAATTCCACAGACTGTGGGAGGAGAGAATGAGGGGCCTGGATCCTGGGTCTGAGGGAGGAGGAGCTGGGGGCCTGGATCCTGGGTCTGAGGGAGGAGGAATTGGGGGCCTGGGCTCTGGGTCTGAGGGAGGAGGGGTGGGGTCCCTGATTGCTTCCCGGGTTGTGGGAGGGAAGAGGCCTGGAGACTGTGCCCTCCCCACTTCTCTTCCTCTCCTCCATTCTTTCCGTATCGCTCATTTCCTCCGGGGTCTCTGGTCCGCTCCTCCAGCCTTTCTCACCCTTCCTGCCCACACTTCCACTCAAAGATACTTCTGAGGACCTTTTGGGGCTCTTTTCAGAAATGGCAGGGAACCTTGGCCTCATCCTCAGGCAACCCCTTCCCCCGATTTGAGTAAGGACTGGGACATACTCATGTCAGGACTCAAGTGGCTACAAAGGCAGGGAATTTGAGAGGCAGGAAGGAGCGATGCCCCACACAGTGACTTTGTGTGTGTGTGTGTGGAGGGGTGTGCGCGCACGCACGCTCATCCACAGAAGAGAGATCAAGTTCTGTGTGTGTCCATGTGTCAGTGCGTCCTGTGGCTCTCTGTGCTTGTATGTGTATCTATGTGTACCAGGTTTTGATGTCTGGGTGCTTGAACAAATGCCTTTATGGGTCTGTTTATCTCTGAGCCTCCTTTTCTTTGTAAAAGAGATGTGTGTATAATTTTGTGTATCTGTTTCTCTTTGTGTTTGTGCATCTCTGTGATTGGTAGGCCTGTGTTTCTCTCTGTGTACATGTGTTTGGGCATTTTGATGTGTGTCTGTCTCTCTGTGTATCTGTTGCATGTCTCTATATATCTTGCATCTGAATACGATTTTTTTTGTTTGTTTTTCATCTTTTTAGGGCCATGCCCATGGCATATGGAGGTTCCCAGGCTAGGGGTCTAATCGGAGCTACAGCTGCCAGCCTACATCAGAGCCACAGCAATGCCAAATCTGAGCTGTGTCTGTGCTCATGGCAACGCCCGATCCTTAACCCACTGAGCAAGGCCAGGGATTGAACCTACAATCGTTCCTAGTTGGATTTGTTTCCACTGCGCCACGACAGGAACTCCTAATTTTTTTTTTTTTTTACTGTGCCCATGGCACACAGAAGTTCCTGGGCCAGGGACTGAATCTGAGTCACAACAGCGACAACACTGAATCCTTAACTGCCAGGCCACCAGGGAACTTCCTCTAAAAATATATGATTTTAGGAGTTCCCATTGTGGCTCGGTGGTTAACAAACCCGACTAGTATCCATGAGAACTCAGGTTTGATCCCTGGCTTCACTCAGTGGGTTAAGGATCTGGCGTTGCCATGAATTGTGGTGTAGGTCGCACATGCAGCTTGGATCCCACGTTGCTGTGGCTGTGATGCAGGCTGGCAGCTGCTGCTCAGATTCAACACCTAGGCTGGGAACTTCCACATGCCACAGCAGCGACAATGCTGAATCCTTAACTGCCAGGCCACCAAAATAAAAAAAAAATAAAATAAAAAAAGATTTTAAGTTGTCTGCTTTTGCAGGTCTCTTTTTTGTGTATTTCTCATTCACCTATTTGCAAGCTCCGATTTTACTTGTGTCTATGATTCGTGGATCTGTATTTCTCTCTCTCTCTCTGGGTATGACTTCCTAAGTTCCCGAGTCTCTGTGTGCTGTGATTGTTTCTGCAGCCACGTTTTTCCCTCTCTGAGTGTGATTTTGCATGGGTGAGATGCTGCGCCTTGGTCTGGGGTGTTTCTATTGGAGGGTCTGGGTGGTTCTTGCTTGGACGTGAATGCAGAACTCTACATGGATACGTTCAGGGTACTCTGTATATATCTGTGAGATTTATACGATCCCATGTAATTTTGTGTTCACGTCAATGGTTTTTCCCATCTTTTATTAACTTACAGTTGAATTACAATGTTGTGCCAATTTCTGCTATACAACAAAGCAACTCAGTCATACATACACACACATTCTTTCTTATATAATTTTTTATCATGGCCTAGATCAATGTTTAAGCGTTCTGTGCGTGTATCTTTGGGGCTGGCTTTATGTATGTATTTAGCATAAGACTGCTCATCCCGGTGCCTGGACTGGACTGTTTGTTTTCCATCAGTGGCCTTGTAGTGCTACTGGACATCGTGAGTTTAGCTGGGAGAGGGATGGGCAGAGCCAGAGTGAATCACTTCCTCCTTTATCAGCATCTTAGAGGGTGGCGATCTGGAAGAGCCGGGGAAAACTAGACTGGCTGGTGCAGAGGCTAGTACTGGGCCAAGAGGCAGACACAGCCACGACCAGCCACAGCAGCAGGCCCCAGTTCTCTCGAGGCAACAGGGCCTGTCTCTACTCAGACCAGAAGAGCCTGGCCCGTGTGGCTGTCGTCTGCAGGGTGAAGCCCTGAGTTCCTGGCCTACGCTCATCCCTGGCCTGCTCCTCTCACCCCACCCCTGATCTTTCCCCAGGGTCCCGAGCCCTGCAGTGCTACAGCTTTCAGCACATCTACTTCGGGCCCTTTGACCTCAGTGGCATGAAATTCCTCAGCGTCTCCTGTCCTCATGGATGCTCTGAGGCTGTCTCCTCCTTGAGCACAGGTGAGAGGCGGACAGCCCAGAAGAGAAATGGGTGGGAGATGGGGACAAGGATGAGAAATTGGGAGGAGGAGACAAGGCGCTGGGCTGGGGGTAGAAGAAAGGAAAGATGAGGATAAACATGGGGAGGTGGAGAGAGGAGAAGGAATGAGGGAGCGGGCGGTGAGAGCAGGAGACCGGGAAGGACGGGGAGAGAAGGCGGGAGGGGGCAGAAAGGAGGAAGGGAGGGGGAGAGAAAAGGAGAAGGAAGAAAGGGTTGGTGGTGAGACAGAGAGCGAGGGCGAGGGTTTGGGGGTCGGGGGAGCGGAATTTGAGAGGGAGGAAAGGGCGGCGCAGGGCAAGAGGGGGGAGCCAGGCTGCGTGAGCCGAGAGCGGAGGAGGCGAGGACGGGGGCGGAGGCTTGAGACCGAGGGAGAGAGGTGGAGAAGATGGGGCGTGGGACAGGACAAGGAGGGCTGGGGAGGAGGCGGCGCACCAGACCCGGTGCCCTCCCGCCTCCAGGGTACCGCGCCTCAGTGACCATGGTCCAGAAGGGCTGCTGGACAGGCCCGCCTACGGGTCAGATGCAGTGGAACAACAAGGCGCTGCCACCCGACTACTCGGTGGTGCGCGGCTGCAGGACCGACCTGTGCAACTCAAACCTCCTGACCCACGACTCCCTCCCTAATCTGAGCCCAGGTGAGAGGGAGGGCGGGGCGGGGGCGGGGCCTCCTCTGGGCTCCTCCTCCGGGATTCCCGCCCCGCCCCCTCCAGTGGAGCCCGGCAGGAGCCCCGGCGCAGTGCGCAACCCCAACCACTGTGCCTGAGAACTTTTACCTGAGTGTGTGCCTCGTTGTCCTGCCAGCGCCCAACCCCCAGACGCTCAGCGGCATCGAGTGCTACGCCTGCGTGGGGATCCACCCAGAGGACTGCACTCCGGAGAAGTCCCGGCGGGTCCAGTGTCACCAGGACCAAAGTGTCTGCTTTCAGGGCAATGGCCAAATGACCGTTGGTGAGGGGCTGGGAGGGTGAGAGGGCTTGGGCAAGGGGTGTGGAGGACGGCAGGCCTGACTGGGAGACATGGCCCTGGTCTGAAGGAGGGAGGCATTGGTCCTAGACTGAGGGAGGGGGCATGGCCCTGGTCTGAAGAGGGAGACTGGAAGTAAGTCTGAGGACCCAGTCATGGCCCTGGCCTTTTAAGTGGAGGTTCGGGTGCCACTGCCTCCCTCAGTTCTGACCCCTCCTCACTGTCCCCCGCCCCAGGCAATTTCTCAGTCCCTGTGTACATCAGAACCTGCCAACGGCCCTCCTGCACCATCATGGGCACCACCAGCCCGTGGACAAACATCGACCTCCAGGGCTCCTGCTGTGAGGGGCACCTCTGCAACAGGGACTCCGTGACCCAATCCTTCACCAGTGCCTCGGCCACCGCTGCTCCCCAGGCACCCCACGTCCTGGTCCTGCTCCTCGTGATCCCCCTACTGGCTGGCACTCTGGGGGGACCCCTGGGGCTCTCCTCATAGACAGGCCCTCCAGCCTCTTCCTGAGCAGATGCTGGGGGGCAGGGCACACCCATCCCTTCTCACTGCTTCTGTCCCCAGAATGCGGAAAATAAGAGTCGTACAACTGTCTCTCTCTCTCTCCCCCTCCTCCCTCTGTCGCCCTCCCTCCCTCCTGCTTCTCTACTAATGCCTAGCCCCTATTGGTCATCAGGCCTGGAAGAAACTGGATAAGGCCCCCAGCATCCCGGGGTGGGGAGAAACAGCCACATCCCACCCTGCACACAGAGCAAACCCAGTGACAGTTCCTGTGGTGGCTCAGCGGTAATGAACCCGATGTATCCATGAGGTGCGGGTTCAATCCCTGGCCTCACTCAGTGGGTTAAGGATACGGCATTGCCGTGAGCTGCAGTGTAGGTCGCAGATATGGCTCAGATCTGGCCTGGCTGTGGCTGTGGTGGAGGCCGGCAGCTGTACCTCCGATTCGACCCCTAGCCTGGGAACCTCCATATGCCGCAGGTGCGGCCCTAAAAAGCAGAAAGAAAAAAAAAAGCAAACCACAACCCTGCTTCCTGTGATGTCCCTCCAGAGCCCAGGATCAGCCCCAGCAGGGAGCTACGAGGATGTCTTTACTAGTATCATCCTGGGAGCCTCAAGAGCCAGTACATCCAGCGTATTCTAGAAGTTAGGAGCCTAGGCCCTGGAGCCAGGCTGCACGGATTCAAACCCTGGTTCTACCATTTTGCCTGTGGGTGACTTTGGACAACTTACTCAACCTCTGAACCTATGTTTCCTCACCTGTCAGGCAGATGTGAAAATAAAACGGACAATAATGACGAGACTTACTTTATGGTGGTGTGGATGGGATTTAATGAGATGAGAATGGAGCACTGGGGACACAACAGTCACCCAACATAAGCAGGCCATTGTCATAATCCCCATGTTACAGATGAGCAAACGAGAGTTCCCGTCGTGGCTCAGCTGGTTAAGAACAGTACGAGGATGTGGGGTCACTCCCTGGCCTCATTTGGTGTGTTAAGGATCCAGCGTTGTCGCAAACTGCAGTGTAGGTTGCAGATGCGGTTTGGATCTGGAGTTGCTGCGAACTGTGGTGTAGGCCGGCCACTCAGCTGTGATTCTACCCCTGGCCAGAGAACTTCCATGTGCTGCCGGTGCAGCCCTAAAAAGACAAACAAACAAACAGATGAGCAAATGACAGGTGAAGACACTTGCTGAGCTCATGTATCTAGTGAATGGGGAGCCTAGAGTGTGACTCAGAGCCTTGGGGACCGCTAAGCAACCCTACCTCTCAAACCACATGAGTGCTGATTAATTTCACAGAGAAATACTTGAGGCAAAGCTGAACCAGGCAAAACTCCCCAACTGGTGGAAACCAGGGAAGACTTCCTGGAGGAAGTAAGCCTTAAGCAAACCACATGAGTGCTGATTAATTTCACAGAGAAATACTTGAGGCAAAGCTGAACCAGGCAAAACTCCCCAACTGGTGGAAACCAGGGAAGACTTCCTGGAGGAAGTAAGCCTTAAGCAAAGTCCTAAAAGAAAAAGAAGAATTGGTAAAGAGAAGTAGGAGAAAGGGCCCCCCACCTAGAGTGGTGGAAGAGAGCATGGACAAAGATCCAGAGGTAGGAAGGGACCCAAGGTGTGCAGGACACTCACACAAGCACTTCATTTACAAGGAATCCTGGAGTTCCCATCGTGGCTCAGCGGAAACGAATCTGACTAGTATCCATGAGGATGCAGGTTCAAGCCCTGGCCTCGCTCAGTAGGTTAAGGATCCAGCGTTGCTGTGAGCTGTGGTGTAGGTTGCAGACGAAGCTTGGATCCTGCGTTGCTGTGGCTGTGGCGTAGGCCAGCAGCTACAGCTCTGATTAGACCCCTAGCCTGGGAACCGCCATATGCCGCGGGTGCAGCCCTAAAAAGACAAAAACCAAACAAACACAGAAACCTCCAGCGTGCCTGTGCACATTCTCTACAATGTTCCTTCATGTCGTTTCCCCCCCCCAACTTAATCCTCCTAATGACCCAAAGGGGCGAGCAAGAAAGGGAGTTGCATCCCCATTTTGCAGATAAGCTGCCCAAGGCACAGAGAGAGAGAGAGTGATTTTCAGAGTAAGTGGCACAGCAAGGCTGGACTCCCATGTCTTCAACTCTATTCCAACAGGCTGTCTCGTGGGTAGGAGGGCGTCTCAGAAACACTCCTCCACCCCTGTGAGGTCAAGGGGAGAAGGGTTCTAGACGTCTCTACATCCTGACATAGATGGGAAAGCTGAAGGTCACCATTCATTCATTCATCACATTTACTGAGCACCTACTATGTGCCAGGCACTGTTCCAGGTGCTGCGCATACAGCAGTGAACAAAACAGGCAAACGTCCCTACCTTCAAGGAAATGACCTTTCTAGTGTGGGAAGCTGACTTTGAATTTGATTACAAATGTGGGGTTTTTTTTGTTTGTTTGTTTGTTTTTGTCTTTTTGCCATCTCTTGGGCCGCTCCCGCGGCATATGGGGGATCCCAGGCTAGGGTTCAAATTGGAGCTGTAGCCACCGGCCTAGGCCAGATCCACAGCAATTCAGGATCCGAGCTGCGTCTGTGACCTACACCACAGCTCACGGCAACGCCAGATCCTCAACCCACTGAGCAAGGGCAGGGACTGAACCCGCAACCTCATGGTTCCTAGTCGGACTCGTCAACCACTGAGCCACGACGGGAACTCCTACAAATGTGGTTTAAGCAGGATGGTCAGTCTGATGCATCCTGGCTAGGCTACAGTCTCAGCTATTCGTTCAAAGGCTAATCTCAGTGTTGCAGGAGAGGTATTTTGTATAAGCGATTGAAGTTCATGATCAGCTGACTTTAAGTGAGAGAAATTACCTAAAGTCAAATGGCTGGGTGTGATTCAATCAGTTCAAAGGGGAGTTCCCATCACAGCTCAGCAGAAACGAATCTGACTACTATCCATGAGGATGTAGGTTCAATCCCTGTGGGTTAAGGATCTAGCATTGCCGTGAGCTGTGGTGTAGGTCGAAGACCCCTAACCTGGGAACCTCCATATGCCACGAGTACAGCCCTAAAAAGACCAAAAAAAAAAAAAATCAGTTCAAAGGCCCTAAGAGCAAAAGCTTAGGCTTCCCTACAAAAGATCTGCCTGTGGACAGCCACTTCAGTCCACCACCAAGAGTCCCAGCCTAACTTTTCTGACAGCCTGCCCTGTGCGTTTCCAACTTGCCTGGCCAGCCCCCACAATCACATAAGCCAATTCCTTGCAACCAGTCTCTTCCTATACAGCTTCCACTAGTCCTGTTGTTCTGGTCGATCCCAGACAGAGGCAGACACCATTGGAGGATTTATACCAGGGGAGAGTGTGTGTGTGTGTGTGTGTGTGTGTGTGTGTGTGTACACACATTTATATATATATACACACACACATACACACATATACACACACACGTATGTAATATATAATATATATGCATAAAATATATAATACATATTACATTTATTTTAAAAATATAAATATATTTTATATATTTTATACATAGTATATGCAACATTGTATATATTATAAAGGTAATAATAAATAATTAAATGTATATGTAATTATATATTTTGTTCATTGAAAAAGTTATATATGTAAAATACAAACAGTAAACTACATAAAATGCAATTTTTTTTGTCTTTTTGCCTTTTCTAGGGCCACTCCCACAGCATATGGAGGTTCCCAGGCTAGGGGTCTAATTGGAGCCGTAGCCACCAGCCTAAGTCACAGCCACAGCAACGTGGGATCCGAGCTGCGTCTGCGACCTATACCACAGCTCACGGCAACGCCAGATTCTTAACCCACTGAGCAAGGCCAGGGATCAAACCCGCAACCTCACGGTTCCTAGTCATATTCGTTAACCACTGTGCCACGACAGGACCTCCCCAAAATGCAATTTTTCTTATGTATACACCTCAGTAACTTCCCTCCAGAGCAGGATATAGGATATTTCCAGCCTCTACTCCCCAAAGCCCCCTCATAGCCCCTCATAAGCACTTTCCCATCTCAGAGGTAGCCACTACTCCAACTTCTATCATGATCAATTTTGCCTTTTTTTTTTTTTTGCCTTTTTTTTTAGGGCCACACCCATGGCATAGGCAGGTTCCCAGGCTGGGGGTTGAATTGGAGCTACAGCTGCTGGCACACACCACAGCCACAGCAACACCAGATCTGAGCCATGTCCGCAACCAACACCACAGCTCACAGCAGCACTGGCTCTTTAACCAATAGAGTGGTGGCCAGGGATTGAACCCACATCTTCATGGATACTAGTCAGGTTCACTTCTTCTGAGCCATGACAGGAACTCCTTCAGCCATTTTTTAATACATTCAACACCAAATTATTGCTGTCTCCTAAACTGCAGGGCATGAGAAATAGCCAGTTTTGGCAAGAGGGAAAAGGCAGTGAAAAAGTAGGATTGAATGCTATCGATAAAATTTCAGAGAGCTCCCTGGTGGCTTAGCAGGCTAAGGATCTGGCATTGTCACTGCAGCAGCTCAGGCTGCTGCTGTGGTATGGGCTTAATCCCCTGCCCAGGAACTTCCACATGCCTTGGGCATGGCCAAAAATAAAAATTTTAATTTGCGAACATCAGGACCACCACCCACAATCTTTAAATAAAATAATAAAGGGAAAGAAAAGGCGAGGTGAAAAGAAATCTGTAGATGGACAGACAGATACATGAAAGATAAACATAAAGGACAGGAGGGAGGGAGGGAGGATATGAGGGAAGGAGGGAAAAAAACAGGCAAAGAAGAATATATGCATAAATCACACGGCTCAGTCACCCCAGAAAATAAAGGAATGCTCTTCTTTGCCCACTGGTTCAGCAGCGGCATGAAGAGCCCCAAATGGCCACTTTCCATTCAGTGGACCCACTGCTGTGTCTCTGGCGGCAGCAGTCTTTCCTCGGGAACCAAGACCTCCACAACAGCAGAGCTCAAAGTCATGGGTATAGGAAGCAAAAGTGCCCCAAGTGGGCATTAGATGTAACAGTGAGAGGGGCCCCTGAGGCCCACTGATACCCAAACCCATGTATTCGGGTTTGGGGGTGGGTGGAAAGCACCTACACCCTGTAAGACACAACTCCATCCTTTCAGGGTGTCGACTCCTGTTTGGCAACAAGAACTGAGTCATTCCCTTGTTTTATCAAGTGAGCTTCTTCCAGGTGATGGGGTATGAAGTAAGAGCAGTGAAATCTGTGGGCACGAGCTTGTAGTCACTCTTCATTCATGGTGCAATGGATACACCGTGGAAGAGAAAACATCCAGCAGCCCTTGGGTGGGAGGTGGGAGGAGTAAGGAGAGCCCTAATCCTCTAAGTTTCCCATTACGCACAGAGGACAGCTTCAGACACAGATCTTGGAAATGAAGCTGAAAGGTGGTAGAGAAACATCATTATCAAAGCTGGATATACATCAGTCTCCATCATTCCCTCTGATCCTCCTCTGCTCCTGGCCATGCACTGGGCACTGGGGAGTCCCAGGCCTGAAGGAGCTCCCAGTCTGATGGAACAGACAGATCTGTGCTCAGACACCCACAAACCCGTGATGGAGGGATGTGCACAGACAGGAGGGGCCAGCACTGGAGGACAGATGCATGGGGGCTGGTGCCAGAGGGAGGCAAACCTGGCGACAGGTCTTAAAGCATGCCATATGGACAGAGAAGGGAACAGCATTCCAGGCAGAGGGTCTAGCCCATGCAAAGACAGAGACACAGAGGCAGAAGCAATCTCAGTAGAGATCCAACAAACATTTGTCATTCATTCTTCCGTGCTGGGTGAGCTGGGAGCACCCCACCCTTGAAGAGCTCTTAGTCTGATGAGAAACACAGACTAGGGCCCAGATGGATATAATACCCAGAGAGGTGAGGGCAGTAAATAAGGGAAGCGCTTGGGCTGGGAGTGCTGGCAGGTAGAGAAAAAACCCTCTGACTGGGGCTCAGGGCATCGGGAGTGACTTGGAGGATGAAACCTGTGCTGGGTCCTGAAGGACAAGGGAGATCACCAGCTGGACAGAGTGGGAAGAGCATGCCAGGAAGAAGGGCCGGCCCACAACAAAGCGGTAGGAAACATTTGTTAAATAGCAGCGGGAGAGCAGGACAGAGGCAGGAACAGTAAGAGACAGAGAGAGCTGCAGGGAGGGAGAGTCAGCAAACATTTACAATCTATTCTTCTGAGCTGGGTGGTGCCAGGGACCTAGCGATGAATCAGACCCAACCCTGTCCTCTTGGTCTGGAAAGAGACAGTCCCAAACCCAGAGGCTTATGGTTGCTAAATCACAAAGTACAGAGGTCAAGGGGAGTTCCAAAGAGGTGGACCAGGAAGGCTTCTGATGGGAAGGAATCTCTGAGAAGACACTTAAAAGACAGGTCATAATTGGCAAAGGAGCAGGAGGAAGGGCGGAGTGCAAAAAGGCTTGGTCTGTGTACAAAGCATGAGGAAGGAAGACAAGGATGAAGAGGACGGCAGTGCCCCTGAGGGGCTTAAAATGTCAGATGCGGCTAAAGCTTGGCTATTCTGTCCAGTGGGGATCATGGAAGGGCTTCAGGCAGGGGAGAGGCATGGCTGAAGTCAGGTGTTGGGAAGCCTTCCCTGGGACCATACAGAGGACAGACTGGCAGGAGGATGACTGGAGGCAGGGAGACCAGGAAGAGGCTGGTGATGGAGTTTCTCACTCATGGTCTCCGGGATCTTCTACCCTTGAAGTGCTGAAGGGCTTGGAGGGAGAGGGCAAGACTAAGACAACAGAGTGTGTGCGCGCTGAGGAGTAAAGGTGCTTGTGTGTGAGATGAGTGGCTTCCTCTGGAGGTTGGGAAGGGGAGTGTGATCATAAGGAGCACACAGGGAGATTCGGAAGAGCAAGAGTATTCGCTCTGGGTCTGCAGTGATTTCATGGGGGTTCATGAATATGATCCCTTGTTCAAAACGATACCTCTAAATTTCATGCTTTTTTTGCACGTACGGTATGTTTCAAACAAACAAAAAAATGCCAATAGCAAAGTCAAGGCTACAGCCCAGGTCTTTGGACTCCCATATTGTGGCTTTTTAATCTTTGGTGGCAGAAGTCAGAATAATGACTGTCTCTGGTGTATCAACCGGGAAAGGGTTCAGGAGAACATCTTGTGAAGGCAGAGGTGCTCTCTGACTTGCTCAAGGAGGGGGTTACACGTCTATACACAGGTGGAAGTGCATCAGGCTGTGCACCTAAGATTTGTGACCTTTACAAGGCATAAGCCACACTACGACAAAAAGAAACAAACGTAAAAATACGACATATAATTAAATGATATCATGTCTGGGATTTGCATGAAAATAACAGAGGAAGTGAGGAAGTGGGTGGAGGCACAGATGAAATGCAATTAACGGTGACTTGGTACTTGTTAGATGGGGACATGGAGGTTGCTTATACTCTTCCGGCCACACGTGTGTGTTTGAAGTTTTCCAAGACATTGATATATTCTGTTGCCTCCAAATATTAATGTCATGGGAAACCTGTATGTGTGTGTGTGTGTACATGAGACAGAGAGAGAGAGATGGATAGAACAAATACCTGTTGGACTCAGTGATTCAGGCATTTCCCCCCCTTTGGAACTCAGATGCCTACCTTCCCTCAGTGATCCAGATGCTCCAGAACCTGAATCATGCCCGGACGGCCCCTTTTCTAAGATTCTGTTGCCCTTCTTCAGATTAACGGAGGTGGGAGCCTAGGTCAGCACCAAGGACAGAGCCACAGCACTGGGTCTCAGAACCAGAGCAAGCGATGCAACCAGCAGGTGGGACACAGGACGGGGGGTGGGGGAAAGAGGAATGCCATCCTTCCCACTTTCAGGACAGCATGGAACATGGTGAGAGGGCGCAGCTGAAGGACAGCCAATCAGTACTATCGAATAAGATCATTCCTTCAACAAACAGCCATTGAGTATCTCCTATGTGCCAGGCCCTGTTCTGAATGCTAGGGATGGCAAAACCCCTGTTCTGAACAATTAGAAAAATAAGAAAACAGGATCATTTAGACAGTCCTAAGGGCCGGGAGAAAAACAAAGCAGCGAAATATTATACAGCGTGGAGTTCCCTTGTGGCGCAGCAGGTTAAGGATCTGGCCTTGTCGCTGCAGCGGCTGGAGTCACTGCTGGGGTGTGGCTTCCATCCCTGAACCGAGAATTTTCACATGCTGTGGGACATGCGGCCAAGAAAAAAAAAAGAAATATGAAATGAGTTACTTATGGGGCGGGAGGGGACCACTTTTGAAGAGATGGTCAAGGCGAAGATTATATTGAGCAGAGAACTGAATGAAGTATGGAAATGACCTGTGAGGAGACTGGGGGTAAAAGCCAATCAGGCAGAGGGAAAAGCAGACACCAAGACCCGGAGGCAGGAAAAAGTTTGGCATATTTGAAGATCAGCAAGAAGGCCAGTGTGGGGAGAAAAGTAAATGCAGGAGAACGTGGTAGGAAGGGTTTTGGCAGGACAGCAGTAGACACGCAGCGAGCAGGAGACAGAGCAAGAGACAGGAGAATATGAAAGACAAGCAGAGACAGAAAGAGTCAATAGGGCCCAGAGGTAAAAAGAGAGAAGCAAAATGATACTAGGTACAATTTCCATGATCTATTCCACTATTCCATTACCTGTTCATATATAAATAGTCACATATATTCATATGCATGTGTGCATATTCACACGTGTGTATACACATATACACGCTTTTATTATGGACAACTTCAAACAGAAAAGTGAACAGAAAAGTATAATATTCACTGTTATTACTGTATAACAAACCACTGCAGGAGTTCCTGTCGTGGCTCAGTGGTTAACAATCCAACTAGGAACCACGAGGTTGTAGGTTCGATCCCTGGCCTTGCTCAGTGGGTTAAGGATCCGGTGTTGCTGTGAGCTGTGGGGCAGGTCACAGACGTGGCTCATATTCCACGTTGCTGTGGCTGTGGTGTAGGCTGGCAGCTGTAGCTCTGATTAGACCTCTAGCCTGGGAACCTCCATATGCCCTGAGAGCGGCCCTAGAAAAGGCAAAAAAGACAAAAACAAACAAACAAACAAAAAAACCACTGTAAAATTTAGTGTCTTAAAATGTATATTATTTCTCATGATCCTGAGGGTTGGTAGGGACTTCCGTTGGTCTTTTCAGAGGTCATTCCTGCAGCTGCATTCAGTTGGGGCTCGACTGGGGCTTTTGGCCAGGGTGCTGTGATTCTCCTCTGCATGGCCTCCCCACGTGACTAGCTTGGGCTTCTTCACAGCATGGGAGTCTCAGAGCTCTAAGAGAACAAAGGCAAAGGCATCTGGTTCTCTTAAGAACTGGACCATCATTCTATTAGTCAAAACAAATCACCAGCCAGCCTGATTGAAGACGGGACATAGCATCTACCTCTTGGTGAAGAAGCCACATGCCAGCACAGAGAGAGGAGAAATTACTAGAACCAGCTTGGGAGTCATTGTATCATGAGGACATAACACATCCTGGGCTGAGGACTCCATGTGCTCCACTTCCCCTAATCTTTAAGCTATCATGAGAAATAACACACTTTTTGTTTTAAGACAAATGCAGGGTATAATAATTCCCATTTTACAGGTCGTACAGGACGCACGGCTAGAGACAGCAGAGCTGGACATGAACTTGGGTCTGTCTCTAAACCAGGCTATATGTGTGTTATGTTCCACCCAAAAATAAATCCAGTGGCCATGGCCATGTCAAGTCTTGACCCAACTGACCAGATGGGTCTCTAAGACACCCAGATTGTGATTGAGATATCTCTATCCAGATACTGACAAACAATTTAACAAAACGAAGTACATAATTTTTAATTAGTGGGGAACACATAGATACAAAGGATAAAATAAAAATGGAGGGGCATGCACTTGAAGACAAAGACCAGGAGACAGAAACTAAGAAGAAAGATCAGTAAGACAGAAAGAGAGAAGCAAAGACTCAAAGACAAACCAAAAGCACAAGAGATTGACAGAATAACAGGATCTCCCTCCTTAACCAGGAAGCTCCAAGAGAGCCGGGGTTTTGTCTGTTTTGTTATTACTGTATCCCCAACAGGTACAGCAATGCCTGACTGGTGGTCAACAAATGCCACCTGGAAACTAGACTAGACAAGCGGAGAGCCCGCAGTACCCCAAAACACCACCAGGTGGCAGTATCCCAATGCACTGAAGCCTCCAAATGCCTAAATCCAAAAGACAGCCAGTTGGAGGATTTGCCGCCAAAGGCCTCAGACGTTCAGGATGTCTTCCTGCAGGCTGAGCCCCGCCTTTCCCTGCACAAGCCCTGGGCGACGAGTGACCTTTCCGTCTGAGACACCCTCTTCACCCCTTCCACCACCCTACTGAGTTAAACAACTCTTTGTCCTTGGCCCCTTCCGGCTGAGCCCCAAGGCATCTGGGTCCTTTCCAGGCCCGGAGATGGGGCTGGGGTGAAGGTGGGGCAGCTGGGATGAGGCCAAGGAAAAGTCTTAGGGACTTTGGAATCAGTTCTTGTAGTCTTTTTTTTTTTTTTTTTTTTTTTTTTTGTCTTTTCTGTCCTTTTAGGGCCGCACCCTGGAGGTTTCCAGGCTAGAGGTCTAATCAGAGCTAGGCCACAGCCACAGCCACAGCCACGCCAGATCCGAGCAAAGCTGGATCCTTAACCCACTGAGAGAGGCCAGGGATCGAACCCACAACCTCATGGTTCCTAGTTGGATTTGTTTCCACAACGCCACAAGGGGAACGCCAGTTCTTCCAGTCTTTGTGGACCAAGAATAAGAGATCCAACCCCCTCCTAGTCAGACCCTGAAGTCCAGCCCCCAGCCCCTCCCTCAGACCCAAGGGTCAGGCCCCCAGCCCCTCCTCCCTCAGACCCAGGAGTCCAGCCCCCAGCCCCTCCTCCCCTGCAGCTGCCCGGGTATTCCCCCTCCCTCTTGTACCGAGACCCCCTCTCCCCCTTACTCCTCCCTCCACAGTAAAGACCAAGGCTGAGTCACAGGAAGCGCTGGGGCCCTGAGTCACCAACCCCCTCTCTGGGCTGGAGGGAGCTGGCTCTGGAGCTTCATGTCCTGTGAACTGATCCCCACAGCCCAAAATTTCCGTATGGAGGCAGGTGCCCTACCCCCTGCGACCCCATCCCTGCCCACCCTGGCGTCTCCCACGCCAGCCTTCTCTCCACTTTTCTCTTTTCCTTGTGGTCTCTTTGGAGACAAAATGTCCTTCCACCCTAACTTCTATGTCATGATTCTGACTCCTGCTTTCTCTTCACTTCTGGTCTCTTCTGAGTCCATCTCTGAGTTTTTAAAAAATTCTCTCCCTTGGAGTTCCCGTCGTGGCGCAGTGGTTAACGAATCCAACTAGGAACCATGAGGTTGAGGGTTTGATCCCTGGCCTTGCTCAGTGGGTTAAGGATCCGGCGTTGCCGTGAGCTGTGGTGTAGGTTGCAGACGCGGCTCGGATCCAATGCTGCTGTGGCTGTGGCGAAGGCTGGCGGCTACAGCTCCGATTAGACCCCTAGCCTGGGAACCTCCATATGCCGCGGGAGGGGCCCAAGAAAATGGCAAAAAGACACACACACACAAATTCTCTCCCTCCCCTCGTCCTCAGTCTGTCTGTCTCCCTCTCCGCTGGCTACAGCATTCAAGGTCTCCCTGATTGTCTCTCCTCCCTCTGCGTCATGGTCTCACAGTCGCCTGCACCGGAGCAGAGGCTGTGGAGGGCCCGGGGGGCTGGACGTCTCTGTCCCGTGGCCTCTGATCCCTTCACACAGCCGATAATCTCTGTGTCTCTGGCCCTTGTCCCCTGAACGAGGCTGGAGTGGAACTGCAAGGGGCAAGGCAGTCCCCAGGTGTGCCGGTGAACAGGAGAGAGAAACTGAGGCAGAGCTAAGCAAAGAGAGACCCAGAGAGAGAGACAGAGACAGAGAGAGCCCTAAAGGGAGCCATGAGACAGGGAGAGAACGAGACAGAGAAACCAAGTCATGGACAGAGGCTGAGAGACCTAGAGTCAGCAGGAGATGGAGACGGAGCGCTAGAGATGGGAGAGAGGACACGCAGAGGTGGAGACAGAGAACAAGGGATAGAGACACCAACAGCCACCAACACAGAGAGAGAGAGGACCCAGAGACAGTCAGGGACAGGGAAAGAGAGTGACGGAGGACAGCAGAGGGATGCAGGATAGAAGCAGACACAGAGATGCTAAGCGACACAAAGACCCAAAGAGAGGCAGAGCCTGAGAGAGAAACAGAATCAGACAAACAGAGTCAGAGAAACTTAGACAGAGCCAGAGCCAGAAGAGAGAGGGGGACAGAGAGAGAAAACAGACAGAGGAGGACAGACGGAGACAGAGATTAGCTGGACCCAGAGGCTTCCGGAGGAGGAGAGACGCAGACGAGTCCAAGGTGAGGCCAGAAGCTGAGAGGGAGGAGAAGGCAGCAGGGGTGCAGGGGCGTCAGGGCTGCAGCCTCTCGATCGCCCTGCAGCCACATCTTCAGCCTCTGGGTGCCTGGGGCGCGTCTCCATCACTCTCCGCTGCTGCGTCTCATCCCAAGTGGGAATCACATGCGCACCGTGGGGCGGGGGCCCGGCATAGGTTGTGTTTTTGTCACCAGGCGTGTCTGTGTGTGCGGTTTGGTGTTTCTGGGTGTGTCTGTGTGGGTTGTGTTGGTGTGGCGCCAGGCATGTCTGTGTGTGAGTGTCTCATTGCCCTGTGGCTGGCGGGTCCATGTTCCTGCATGACATATGCCGCTGGAGGGGAGAGGGGTTATGGCTGTGTTTCCCCCCACTCCGAAGAGTGGCATCCGTGGGGCCACTGGGGCCACCATGTGAGGAGTTTGGTCTCCCCCTGACAGTGAGTCCCCATGAGTTGCTGTTGGAGGGTTTTGATCTGTGTTCAGGTGTACAGATCCGTGCATGACTTCAGTGCTGCCGCATGTGGCCACCTGCCACATGGTTGTCACTCTGGGAGTCATTATTCTGCATTGCATTTGCCGCTCTGTGTGTCAGCATGTGTAGTGTGTCTTTTTGGGTGTTATGTGTGTGTGTGTACATGTGTAATGCTGTGTATCACTCAGTGATATGACCCTGTGTCTCCTTCAAGGTGTTATGTCCATGTTGGGAGCCTCTCCTTTCCCTGCCCAAGAACACAGCCTGGGAACCCACACTCAGAGTTGTGTTTGCACAGCCGTGTATCACATTGTACCAGAGGGCGTCCCCTGGTGCCGAGTGCTTGTTGTGGCGGGCCTAAGTGTCGGCTGTGTCAGTGGGTCACACCTGCAGGTTCACGTAACATTGTGTTCATGCTGGGAAATAGCGTATCACGTGTTTTGTGTCACTGTCTCTTCATGTATTACTCTGCACACGCTGTTTGTTGGGCCACCCCTGTTGGAGTGTATCGTGTGGGGGTGTTGTCAGTCCAAGGCAATGGTGCATGTTTTACTCTGTGCAATGTCGCTCTTGGGCATCGGGGTCCATGTCACCTGTGCCCAGTCCCCGCGCCACCTGCCCCCTCCCGGGGCACCATGCCCTGCTGTGTCCTCTGTGATGCACCAAAATAGACCAGAATGTCTTACACCAGAATGAGTCACTGCGCTTATAGGTCTGGCCCCCCTGCATCCATTCATTCTGTCCTTTGACTCTGTATCAAATGGCGCTGTGCATGGGGGTATATTGTGTGTCGGAGTGAATCCGAGCGTGTTTTGAATCACTCTGTGAGTGTATGTGCTTGAGTGGCCAAGGCCAGGATGCAGGGCAGTGTGGTCCTCTGTGCTGGACGGTGGAGCCTGCCATGCGTGTGTCCATAAAAGCTGTCTGCGCGTGTTGGGTATCCTTGCACAGGTGTGTGAGGTCTGGGGCGTCATGAGTGCCTCGTTCACAAGGACATGCTGTGTGTGGCATGTGGATATTGCTAGGTCAATATAGACTGTGTGTCTGTGGAACACTTGCATATATTGTGTTTTCGTAGCTACAACTAGGCATCATCCTGTGTGTGGCACCTGGGTGGGACTGTTTGTGTCAGAGGATGTTGTGCCAACTTTGACTGCAAAGTTTGTGGCTGTGTGTGGACAATATTGGGTGGCCATGTGTGCCACTGGGCACTGCCTGCCTCACTAAGTGCCAGCGTGTGTCACACCATGTGTGTGGTGTCTGGGTGTGGCTGTGGGTTTTAGAGCTTGTTGGGAGTTGTGAGTCACTCAGTGTAGGTTGTGTTGTGTGCCCATGGGTGTTGGGTTCCATCTCGGGCCATGCTGGGTGTGAGAGTGTATCACCCAGGGTCGCGTGGTGTCTGGGTGTGGCTGAGTGTAGGTGTGTATTACACGCTGCAGACCGTTGTGTGTGACAAAGCCCATTGTGTGTCAGTGTGCCTCTTAATCCACGTGGACACACGCCTCTTCCTTGCTGTGCCCCGAGACACACCCCAGCCCCTCCTTAGTCTGAGAAGGGGGGGGTTGGGGAGCCTCCCCTCAGCCCAGGGGCCTCCCGAGCACCTCCCCGCCCTGCCCAGCAGTCACCACCCCCCAGAGGGCACAGGCTCTGCCGTGCCTCAAAGCAAGAGCCCAGAGCAAGGGAGCAGAGCAGGCCGGGGACCTGTAAGCCACAGTGGCTGCCCTTTGCGTGCTGCGAGCTGGGGGACCCTGGGAAGGAAGCTGGCTGAGCCCCAAGACCCTGGGGGCCATGGGCGGGGAGCTGGTGCCGGGCCTAGGGGCCCTGCGGCGGCGAAAGCGCCTGCTGGAGCAGGAGAAGCATCTGGCTGGCTGGGCAGTTGCACTGGCGGGAATCGGCATCGGGCTCATGGTCCTGCACGCGGAGATGCTATGGTTCGGGGGGTGCTCGGTGAGTGCAGGCTGGGGGCTGGGACTCCTGGGTCTCAGGGAGGAGGGGCTGGGGGCCTGGATCTTGGATCTGAGAGAGGAGGAGGCTGGGGGCTGGGACTCCTGGGTCTCAGGGAGGTGAACATTGGGAGCGCTCCTGCAAAAGGAGGGGAAGAGGGGTTACAGAGTGTCAGTCTTGGAAGGTACTGCAATTTGACAGTTGGAGATCCAGGAACCCTGGAGGCCGGGGGGTGGCTGATCAAATTAGGGGAGAGGTAACCCCAGGTTTAGAGAAGGGAGGGTAGGGAGAAAGACTAACTTCTTCCAGTAGGCGGCGGCTCCTTGGTCCTTATCTGAACTCTGGCATTTGCCCAGTATCTCAGAGGCAGAGGGCAGAGACGAAAAGAACTGGCTGGGGTGGGGGTGGGAAAACAAGCCCCCCCCCCATCTCCGGCATTAAGAAGCTCAGCCCCCACCCCCAGAATCTACAGGCTGTTCCGTCTGGGAAATAAGGGAGAGGCAGCTTCATCACAGCCTGGACTGCGGGGTCCCCCGGGAGGAGGGGCTGGGGGCCCGGGCTCCTGGGTTTGAAGGGGAAAGCGGCTTAGGGCATCTTTGTGGGAAGAGGGGCTGACTTTGAGGATGGTGTGAGAGGGGAAGGAAAGGACAGGTGGGGCCGGGACAGGTCTGAGCAGGCTCCCAGCACATTCCAGCCCCGGTCTGGGCAGCGATGGGGGCAGATGAAGGACGTGGGTCAGAACTGGCGGCTTGAGGACGGGACAGAATTGCTCAACAGGAAAGGAGGGGTTGAGGTCTGTCTGGGGTAAGGGACGTGGAACTGGGCTGGTGGAGGGGGGACACCGATTTGAGGACTGAGTTGGGAGATTCTTGGAGCACAGGGTTCAGGCTTGGACGTGGGGGTGGGAGAGGCAGGCAGCTCTGAAGTGACCAGGAGCTGCACGGAGGATCAGGGCAGGCCGGCTTCCTCTGGCTGGGTGGCCAGGCCACCGAAGCCCATGCCAACAGGAAGCATGGCTGGGCCCGACTCGCCGCTCCCGGTTCGGCATCCCGCCCAGCAGGGGAGGGGAGGGGAGGAGACGGGAGCCCTGGCAGATGGGGAAGGACAGGGGTCTTTCCTGGGCCATGGGGTCCCACCTCCCATTGCTTCCTTCCTCCCACTGCCAGCCAGGCTCCTGCTCTGAGCAGGGCATCTCTGGGATCTACAGTAGCTCCCTGAGCCTCAGTTTTCCCAAGTGGAAACTGGGGGCGAGGGTTGAAATACATGACCCGAACATTCCTCCTCAGCCACCTTTCTGTGGCTGCCTTGACAGCACCACGTCCCTCCCCACACTCTTCGTAATCTAATGAACTCATTCTGCAGGGATCCAGACACCTGCTCAGCAGGGGGAAGGGGCTGGAGGAGAGGCAGGTGCCAAACCCCATGGATGAGGGGGAACATGATGGAGATACTGGGGAGGAGGAGGTAGAGACCCAGAAAGACAGAGCAATGCAGTAAGAGGCAGAGTGGGGCAGCCACAGGGAAAGGGGGCCGGGACTGGGAGCAAGAGGAGGTGGAGGAAGAGGACCCCCAGAGCAGTGGATTGCAGAGTGGGGAGGGGGCTGTGTCTACTGGGGTGTGTGGGTCGGGACCAACTCAAGAAAGATGGGGGAACTCGGGAGCCAGAGAAGGATGAAGGGATGGGGGAGGGCTAGGGACAACAGCACCATTGTTCGGGGAGGGGGGGGGCAGGCCCCCTCGGGCAGGCCCCCTGGGGCAGGAAACTGGCCTTCTTCCCCTGCACAGAGGCCAGGCCCTGGCCGGGCCAGGGGAGCTGGCAGCCTTTTAGGAGAAACAGGTACTGGGCTCAGCCTGGGAGCCCAGATAGCTCCTTCCCCAACACCAGCCCCCAGGCAGAGATACACCCCTCCTCCCCACCAGGGAATCTAGCAGTCCAAGTTCCCTTTAAATCCCTCCCTCAAGAACTTTAGATTCCTCTAAGGTACTGCCACACAAAGAGGGAAAAAAACTTCCCGTGGTTTCTGGAGGCCATGTGCTTCCGGCCAGACCTACCCTGGGCTTAGATCCAGGAGAGAGGGCAGGAGGTGGGGAGGAGGGGGGAGGAGACACACAGGGCCGGACTGGGGGGCCTTTCTCAGAGTAGGCGCTAGGGTCTCAGGGACCCAGCCCCCTGGATGAGGGCAGGGGAGGATGTCATTTGTTCCTTGGGGATTGAAGGATAGTTTCTAGACTCCTCAGGAACTGGGGTGTGTGGGGGGGCTTGAAATTACTTTCTCAGGTCAGAGACCAGCTGGGTGGGAAGGGAAGGGGGGGCACTCTTGAGAGGTTAAATGTCTGATTCTAGACACCCCTCCCCCAAATACATACACACACAACTGAGGTACTATGTTTGACGGGGCACGAACCATACAGGGGGACTTAAGAAGGAAAGTGCGTTTCAAGGTCTCCCTCACGGTGGGGTCCGAGGAGAAGAGCTGGGGAGGATTGTGAACACTGGCACCGAGGCCAGGGCTGTCCCACTGGCAAGGAAGAGGACATTCTCCCTGGGGACCAGATGATGCTTTTGGGACTCCGCCAGACCTGAGGCCTCAGGAGGAACTGGACTGGGGTGGTGGGGGTAGGAGGCTAGGAAATTGGAGATTGAGAAGCAGTGCTGGTTTGGGAGGCAGGTAGAGGGGACTGACCAGAGGGGACTGACCTAGGATCTCACCGCTTTTTCTCTCCCTCCCAACAGTGGGCGCTCTACCTGTTCCTGGTTAAATGCATGATCAGCATTTCCACGTTCTTGCTCCTTTGCCTTATTGTGGCCTTTCACGCCAGAGAGGTCCAGGTAAGGCAGGCCCCGCCCCTGGCCCCCTCCTTGCTCCCGCAGCCCCCGCCGCCCGCGCCCTGTCAGCTCACACTTTCCACCTCCTGGGCTGAGTAATGAGCTTCCTCCGCCCTGAGATGCATCCACACCCACATCCACCCTGAGGGGTGAACCATGGACCGACCCTCCTCCACCTATTGCCCTCTGTCTCACCTTGCATGCCTGGAGATGCTGAGGGTTCCTGCCCCAGGCCTCTGTCCACCTTGCCCCAGGCAGCCTCCCAGGTCCCCGCCTCCATCCCTGAGTCCCCACCTGTTCTGGTCCCAAGCAACCCAGATCCCAGCCTTGAACCCACACGCCCCTCCCTACTCCTGAGCTCCCCACCTCTGTGCCAATAATCGCCCAGATTCAGGAGCCCTCCCCACCCATATCCCCCTCCCATTTCATGACTTTCCAGCCCTTCTCCCCTGGTTCCACCCTCCACATCCCCAGATCCTGCTCCCTTTTCATATAAAAAGGGAGCTATTGCCCATGTGTAGTAATGCACCTTGCAGTGCCTGGCACACGAGAGGTGCTGGGGACAGAGTACATGTTATCATTAATAGCAGTCACTAGAGGAGCTAAATGCCCTGGATTGGTATCCCAGCTGTGCAGCTGCAGCTGAGGGCCCTGGGCCTCAGTTTCTGCACCCACGAAATGGGAGTAAGAATACTTTCAGTCTCACTATCTCATAAGCATTCGCTGAGTCACGACATGTGAAGAGGACAGTGCAATGGTTGGCACCTCCAAAGTGTCTTGTGAAGGTTAACTATTGTCATTGCTAATGGGATGAGGGCAATTACTGCAGTGTCTCTAGAAACAGGAGGAGGACACAGCTGCATGGATGTGGGCCCCACGCTCCTGGGAGGCAAGGGCTTCTATTCTGTTCACCAGCATTCTCAATAGATAGACCAATGTCGGGGAACACAGTAGGCGTTCAATAAGGGTTACTGGGCTGGAAGTTCTGGAAATGGGCTGTAACTAGGACAGCGGCGGCGGGCGAAGGCCGGAGAGGTCTTCCTCCAGTCCTGCCCTGCTCCCTCCCCACCCTTCCCAGCCCCGGGCCCCTCTCTCGGGGCTCCGGCGGGCGCGCCCCCCTTATCTCCCTGGGCGCGCCCCCCTTATCTCCCCGCGCAGGCTGGGGAGCGGGCGCCTGACCTCTGTGTGACACCCCCTTCTCCGTCCATCCCCCTCCCCGCAGCTGTTCATGACGGACCACGGGCTCCGGGACTGGCGCGTGGCGCTGACCGGGCGGCAGGCGGCGCAGATCGTGCTGGAGCTGGCAGTGTGCGGGCTGCACCCGGCGCCGGTGCGGGGCCCGCCGTGCGCTCAGGGTTCGGGACCCCTGCAGACCGCGCAGTCCTGGCCGGGCTTCCTGGACCAGGGGGAGGCGCTGCTGTCGCTGGCCATGCTGCTGCGCCTGTACCTGGTGCCCCGCGCCCTGCTCCTGCGCAGCGGCGTCCTGCTCAACGTCTCCTACCGCAGCATCGGCGCGCTCAACCAGGTCCGCTTCCGCCACTGGTTTGTGGCCAAGTTGTACATGAACACGCACCCCGGCCGCCTGCTGCTCTGCCTCACGCTTGGTCTCTGGCTCACCACTGCCTGGGTGCTGTCGGTGGCCGAGAGGTGAGGGTGCTGGCGGGTGGGGAGTGAGGGAGCATCTGGAGAGGCCACTTACAACCATGGGTCGCCCTGTCCGGTGGTGCAGGTTGGGACTCCCTGGGACCAAGCCGTGGAGAAAGCTATTTGTCCACACTCTAACCCACTGGGGTGGGAGGAAGCCACAGGCCAGCATCAAAGCCTTGGCCCCCAAACCTTTCCTCCACTTGCAGCCTCCAGTCTCCCAGACACACACCCACCCCAGGAAGCCCTGCCCTTCCTGCTTCCAAATCTCTCCTGCCTCAGGTTTCCAGGCATCTGTTCAGTTTCCAAACCCTGGGGCCTGGCCAAGGGTTGCATCTGTTTTGGAGGAACCGGACATCTTTCCCAAATTAGCAGGGATGCCTCCTAGGTGCTCCCGGGGACCCTGGGGCTGCTCTGTAAGGGAATTTCCTACAGGAGATTGGTACCAAATTGCAGGCTGCCTGCTGGACTCTGACCTGATGCTGGGTGTGTACACTTTCAAGGCCTCCGTTTATCTTGCAGATAAAAGAAATTGGGGGCAATCTTAGCCAGTAGTTCTTTAAGTGTGGTTCCGGGACCAGCAGCATCACCTGGGAACCGGTTGCAAATCCAAATTCTCAGGCCCCACCTGGATCTAAGGAAACCTAAACTCTGGTGGGCGGGGCCCAGCAATGTGTTTTAACAGTTAATTCTGATGCTGGCTCAAGTTTGAGAATCTTTGATTTAGTACATCTGGAAAGGATTTTTTTTTTTTTTCCTGTCTTTTTAGAGCCACACCCACAGCACATGGAAGTTCCCAGGCTAGGGCTGAACTGGAGCTGCAGCTGCCGGCCTACACCACAGCCACAGCCACAGCCACGCCAGATCTGAGCCAAGTCTGTGACCTACACTGCAGCTCAAGCAATGCCAGATCCTTTAACCCATTAAGTGAGGTCAGGGATCAAACCCACATCTCCATGGATACTAGTTGGATTCTTAACTCACTGAGCCACAAGGAACCCCTCTTTTTTTTTTTTTTTTTTAATGACCACACACTCAGCATATGGAAGTTCCCAGGCCAGGGATTGAATCTTAGCCACAGCTGCAACCTACACCACAGACGCAGCAACACCAGATCCTTTAATGCACTGTGCCAGGGCCAGGGATCGAACCCGAACCTTCCCAGGGACCCAAGCTGCTGAAGTCTTTTTTTTTTGTCTTTTTGCTATTTCTTTGGGCTGCTCCTGCGGCATATGGAGGTTCCCAGGCTAGGGGTCCAAACAGAGCTGTAGCCACTGGCCTACACCAGAGCCACAGCAACGCGGAATCCGAGCCGCGTCTGCAACCTACACCACAGCTCACGGCCGGATCCTTAACCCCCTGAGCAAGGCCAGGGATCGAACCCGCAACCTCATGGTTCCTAGTCGGATTCATTAACCACTGCGCCACGACAGGAACTTCCTGAAGTCCATTCTTAACCCACTTCACCGGGGCAGGAACTCCTGGCAAAGGATTCTTGAGGGGAGGTGGAGAATGAGAAGATCTGGCCCTAGATCCCTCCTCTCTGAGCCTAAATTTCCAAATCTGTAAAATGGGTATCAATTCCACCATCTTGAAAGTCTCCCTGGCAGCCCTAATCTTTCATGATTTTAAATTCATTCTTCTCAGAGGATCTCGGTTTTTCTCAGTTGGGAAATCGATCAGGATCAGTAAATGATCCTTCCACCAATTTTCTCATTTGAAAAATGGGAGGATGGGGAGGGAGCCAAATTTCTAAATCTGAAGGCATAAGTCTTCAAACTGGAATGAACTTTGGGATGAAGGGGGCGTGGCTTAATGGTGCAGCCTCAGTGCCCACCTCCAGACACTGATTCAGTGGGTTTGAGGTATCTGGGGCCCTGGTGAATACCTTCCTTGCTTTGGCCTAACAAATCCCAATTGTCAGTCCCTGCCATGGCTGGACCTAAATGTCCCCTTCTCTGAACTGAGGGGAAGAGAGGCAGAGTCCCGCCAAGCCTTTTTCTTTTCTTTTCTTTCTTTTTCTTTTTTGTCTTTTTAGGGCTACTCCTACAGCACATGGAGGTTCCTAGGCTAGGGGTCAGTATCGGAGCTGTAGCCTCCGGCCTACGCCAGAGCCACAGCAACGTGGGATCTGAGCTGCGTCTGTGACCTACACCGCAGCTCACGGCAACGCCAGATCCTAACGCACTGAGGAAGGCCAGGGATCAAACCTGCGCCCTCACGGATACTAGTCAGATTCGTTTCCGCTGAGCCATGACGGGAACTCCCTCTTTTCTTTTTTGGTCATGTCCATGGCATGGGGAAGTTCCCAGGGCAGAGATCAAACCCGTACCACAGCAGTGACAACGCCAGATCTTTAACCTGCTGTGCCACCAGGGGAACTCCATCAAGCCTTTTTAGAGTCCCACCATTTTAGTCCTGATAAGGCCATCTCCAGACCCAACAGCATCTTTGGCAAATTAGAAAAAGGCACCCCTTCCTCCGGGTAGATGCAGCCCCCTGACCCTGGTCAGGATCTTGACAAGCTGGACTTCGGGCTGGGTTTCTGCCCCTCAACCACATGCTCTGAATGCAGCAGCCCTGGAAGCCTAGCTGAAACCAAATGGGCTTTGGAATTGGCCAGATCCAGGTTCAAATCCCACAGCCCAGAGTAGCTGAGCATCTTGCCCAGGTCACACAGCAAAGAGGAGGCCAGGCAGGCTCTCCAAAGCCCAGAACTTACTGGCGTTTTCTCTGAGTGCTTCTTGGAACTATGGGTGTGTGTTAGGAAGGAGGGTATCAGACATCATGGGAACCTCAAAACTAACCCACCCTTCCCCACAGGCAGACCGTTAATGCCACTGGGCACCTTTCAGACACACTGTGGCTGATCCCCATCACATTCCTGACCATCGGCTACGGGGACGTGGTGCCGGGTACCATGTGGGGCAAGATTGTCTGCCTCTGCACTGGGGTCATGGTGAGTAGAGCCCTCTCTGGGGCCCTACCTTTGTCTCAAGCTGCTCGTCCCCTGGGCCCCAGGAAGCCACAGAGCCAACAGAGCAACTCAGGGATACCCCTAGGAAACGTGGGTGTCTGGACCCCCACAGCCCCATTCCCTGTCCAGGATACAGACACCAGGCTCATTTCCTTTGGAAAACCAAGAGTCCATCCCCTAAAAGTCTTGTTCTCTCCTGACCTAGAACCCCAGCCCTCATCCTCCCCAGAAACAAGGCCTCTGACTTCCCAGTCCATTTCCTCCCCAAACCAAGGCCCTCTTCCCGCTTTATCCTCTCCATCATCTAGGACTCAGGCACCTGGCTTTCCAGCTCTAGGCTCCTCCAAGGACCCAGGAATCCAGTCTCCTAGCCTCCATTAAGGCTACTGAGTCTGGACATCAAGAGCATGCCTGGGGGATCAGGCTGCCCAGGTTCAAATCGTACTTCTTCAAGATCCTAGCTGGGAGTCGGCGATATACTCTTTCCAGGCCTCAGTTTCCTCATCTATAAAATGGGGATGCGGGAGTTCCCATTATGGCTCAGCGGTAACAAATTTGACTGGTATCCATGAGGACGAAGGTTTAATCCCTGGCCTCGCTCACTGGGTTAAGGATCTGGCATTGCCACAAGCTGTGGTGTAGGTTGCAGACGCGGCTTGGATCTGGCGTTGCTGTGGCTGTGGTATAGGCCAGTGGCTACAGCTCCAATTCGACCCCTAGCCTGGGGACCTCTGTAGGTATGGCCCTAAAAAGACCAAAGCGGGGGGGCTCCCTGAGAAGACTAAATAAATTAAACCATGATTTAATCTGAGACTAAAGGGTCTCAAGCACATAGGAAATGCTCAGTAAATGGGTCAGGAGGTGGTGATGGGGAGGCTGTTATTGTAACTTTTCCCAAGGATCCAGCTGCCCCTCCTTCAGCTCCTGTGCCTTCAAGGATGAGGCAGAGGCTCTGCAAGCCCAGGCTCAAGCCTCCTCCCCAGAGTTGACCTCCTCCTGAATCTAGAATCCATCCCCTTTTCTTTTTTTTCTTCCTTCCTTCCTTTTTTTTTTTTTTTTGCTTTTTAGGGCCACACCTGCAGCATATGGAGGTTCCCAGGCTAGAAGTCAAATTGGAGCTGCAGCTGCCAGCCTACACTACAGCCACAGCCACAGCCACGCGGGATCTGAGCCTCATCTTCAACCTACGCCACCACTCACAGCAATGCCGGATCCTTAACCCACTGAGCAGGGCCAGGGATCGAACCCACCATGTTCTCATGGATATGAGTCAGGTTCATTATCATTGAGCCACAATAGGAACTCCCACCCCCTTTCCTTCATAGACCCTGGCCTCCAGTTTCCCCCCTGCCCAGCCCCTATCCCCCTCTAGGACCCAGCACCCCATTCCTTGGCCTTCACCTCCCCATGAGCGATGGCTCCCCTCACCCTCAAGGACTCAAGCAGCCAGCCCCCAGCCCTTAAGCTGAATCCCGCAGCCCTGGGTCCAGAGGTAATGCAGAGGGTGGCAGGGAAATGTGCCACGCATCCCCCTCCCCCATGCCATTGAGCCTCTGCAACTAGGAAAGAGGGGCAGAGACTCAACCAAAGGGTTGGGGGTGGGGGGACCTTCAGGGCTGCCTGGGACCTCCTCCCTCATTTGACAAAGGGAGAAACTGAAACAAAGACCAAGAAGGCGATTGGCACTACAGCCTGCAACCTCCCCCACCCCCCTGCCCAGAGGTTCCATGGCACAATGGAATAACAATGGCTGGCTTGTATTGGGCACTCACTCTGTGCCGGGCTCTAAGAACTTTCCAGGTGTCAATGCTTGGAATCCTCAGGGTAATGCTGTGAGGTGGTGCCCATTTTACAGATAAGAAACTCAGCCGCAGAGATTAGATAACTTGCTCAGGGCTGGGCTTGGAACCCAAGCCACTGTTTGCAGCTAGTAAACTGTTCTGAGTGACCAGGAGTTGAAACATGTCGGGTGGGGCAAGGCTTCAGAAGACTCATTCTAACCCGAGGGAGAGGGAGCAGGTGCTTCAGGGCAGCTGGGATTTGACGGGCCTCCAAGGATCAAAGGCCTTGGGGAAGGAAGGGAAAAGAAGGAGAGCTGACCTAGGTGCTCAGGCAGGTGAGGGCCCAGGGGCCTGGGAGGGAGGCTGCTCGGAGTGAGGCCTAGACCTTGGAAGGTCTCGAAACCTGGGCTAAGTACGGGGCAGTGGGAGCCCAGAGGGAGACTGGAGTGAGGAGGTCAGGTTCATGAGGGTCAGCGCGGGGTGAGGCTGGAGATTTTCCAGGAGGGAGAGGACTTGGCCAGAGCTGAGTCGGGGGAGGGGGAGGACGACCTTCTCAGTGACCTGAGGGCTGACTGGGCAGGGGGAGAAAGGGATGCTGCAGGAGCCTGAGGCGTGCCCTTGCCCCAGTCCTTTTCTTCCATCTGCAATCATACCCCGAACAAAAGAGGACATTGTGAGGGTATAAATACCGTGCCCGAGTTGGATTGGACTCGGAGAGTGACTTTCTGATCCCAGCTCCGCCTATGGGAGTGGTGGGTCCCTGGTTCTTTCTGAGCCTGCTCACTTATCTGTCAACTAGGGGTGGTAGTGCCTGCCGTCTGTGGCTATTGGGAGGGCCCAAGGAGAGAGTGAGCTGGTGGCACATGGCTGGCCCTCAGAGCCCCACAGCTTTTGTGCCCTAGTGCCTACTGTGCCCACAGGGGGTCTGCTGCACAGCTCTGTTGGTGGCCGTGGTGGCCCGGAAGCTGGAGTTTAATAAGGCAGAGAAGCACGTGCACAACTTCATGATGGACATCCAGTATGCCAAAGAGGTGAGGATGGGCCTCCGCCACCGGAACATGCCCTCCCTCAGCCCCAGGAGCCCCAGCCCAGCCCCTCCTCCCTCAGACCCAGAAGCCAGGCCCCTCCTCCCAGAGCCCCAGGGGTCCATCTCCATGAACACTGTGCCACCCACCCCAGATGAAGGAGTCGGCTGCCCGTGTGCTGCAAGAGTCATGGATGTTCTACAAACACACGCGTAGGAAGGACTCCGGAGCGGCCCGCAGGCACCAGCGCAGGCTGCTGGCGGCCATCAACACGTGAGGGCCTCTGTGTGCGCGTGCACGCCATGTGCGCGTGCACGCCGTGGGCACCCTGTCAGGGTTTTCCTCTCTGCGTGGCGTGCGTGTGTATGAGAGGGAGGGTGATCATGAACTCGTGCCCGGGTCAGGACGCCCACGCGCGGTCCCACTGAACCAACGCCCTCCAGACCTCACCGGGACTGTGTGTGCGCGACGGGCCCTTTCTCGGCGTGTCTGCGGGTCTGGAGACCCCCTCCCAGGGGACAGGGGCTCAGGTGCAGCCACCGCCTCCTGGCCTTCAGTCCTCCGGCCACTTCTCCCTCTGTCCCGCGTCTCTGCGCCTCTCCCCGCCCGCGTCCCATCCTCAGCGGGGGCCCCTTCCGACCTCCAGCTCTTTGGCCCACAGGTTCCGCCAGGTGCGGCTGAAGCACAGGAAGCTGCGGGAGCAGGTGAACTCCATGGTGGACATTTCCAAGGTACGCGGAGCCCGGAAAGGGCCCTGCAAGGAGAGGGAGGCTGGGGGCGGCGGGTAAGGAGAGCCAGGGATGAGGGGACGCTGGCCCACGCATAAAGGTCTGTGGTGGAACGAATGAATGAGTGAATGATGCCACAGAGTTTCTCGTGTAAGGTGCAGCTCCCTTTGAAACTTTTAAAAAGAACCTGCACAAAGAGCTCCAGTGTTTGATGTTACATTATTTTCTTTGTCAGATTACTTACATGGGGACGGATATAAAATTCCTTTCAACAATGACTCTTATACAACAATAAAACCAAAGCAAATTGACAAACCAAGTTCAAACATAAAGGGCAAAGCAATAAAAAGCAAATTAACAGCACTGACGCTAACCAGTGACATTGTTTCAGGAAAACTCAATCTGTGCTGCTATTACTGGGAAGAGGGGCCTCAGGGCGCCCCAGGGTACTCCCACGCTGAGCAGGCCTGCCTGGCCAAGGGGTGACTCAGCTTGCCCCTCCTGCTGGGACCACTTAATTCCAAAGCGTTGGGGCCTGTGACATCACACCCCCACCCCAGCTTGGCTCCCTGGGGGCCCTTGCTTATCCGGTCACCTTTGCTTTTTTCTCATTAGCCCGAGACAATTCAAACAGTGGCCCTTGGCACCAATGCCATGGTAAACACAGTCACAAATACCGGCCCCTAAATGCACGGCAGGTCTCCACAAGGAGGTTGTGGCCTAGATCTGCCAGAACTGGCAGGTCGTGATTTCCAAGATTATCCATCTAGCCCCAATAAGGAAGTCAAGAGTTCTCATAGAAAGCTCTCACACTCAAGAATGAAGCTGTGAATGCGAGCGCAAGGAGGCAGAGAAAGGGCCATGTGGATTTTGAAGTCAGTGGGGGCAGGGTTGCCAAGCCCACAAAGATTTAAATGAGCACCTTCTACGTTCTAGGGCCTCCCCAGTCCAGGTGCTGCCTTGGGCACCTCACTGAACTGCTGCAGGCGTGGGTTCTCAGCTGTTAAAAATGGGAACAGGATTCTCCCTCCCCACACTTTTAACTGCACATGAAAGGCACCTGGCCAATTCGATGAGCCATGGGAGGTGGTCGACAAATGGCCACCGTCATTGTTGAGGATACTCCTTGAGGGCCTGCAGGACTCAGGAAATGCTGGCTGTGCTGCCTCGCCCCCTACCCCACGGGCAGGGAGACAGTCTACTCCAGTTCCCCAATCCCTCCAACCCTCTCTCTGCCCAGATGCACATGATCCTGTGTGACCTGCAGCTGGGTCTGAGCAGCTCACACCAGGCCCTGGAGAAGCGGATTGATGCACTGGCAGGGAAGCTGGACACCCTGACCGAGCTGCTTGGCGCTGCCCTGGGGCCACGGCAGCTTCTAGAACCGAGCCAAGAGGCCACGTAGCTGGTGAGCAGGCCGGGACTTGGGCAGGAGAGCTTCCGGGAGGGAGCCTCACCCATGCGGCTGAGGGGGTGAGGGAGGGATGGCCAAGAGGCGAGGCCACGCTTTTTCTTCTGCTCTGGCTCCATCTGGACAAAAGGACCACAGGTTTGGGGCTGGACCGACAGCGAGGGCAGCCAGCAGTACGTCCCCCCTTCGCCGACCCCCAGCGCCCTTTCCCTCTTTGCTTGGTCTCTGTCTTTTCCTCTGGTGTTAGGCCTGCCTGTTTATCCATCTCTGTCTCTGCAGGACCTGTGGAGGAAGAACCAAGCTACCTTCCCCAGGACTGAGGTCAAGGACACTCTCCCTGCTACTCCTGACCCAGCCCCACGCACAAAGCACCTCAAGTGTGAGGACCGAGAAGGGCCGACCTGGAGATGGGTTGACTCGCTGATGGCTGCTGGAGGGGACACTGGCTGAAGGAGGAGGCTGAGGTCCACCGGCCACCAAGGCCCCAAGTAGGAAAATGGTCATCAGTACCCCCATACCCTGGACAAAAACATCCTCACTCTGCTGCTAACGACGACCACTAGCTTTCAGGTAGACGTGGGAGTGCCTGGAGGCTGGGACTGCTGGGTCCCAGAGGAGGAGAAAGGAAGTGGGGGCCAAGAGTCCAGGATCCTGGGCTGCCTCAGTGCCCCGCTGGCCGGCAGAGCTGAAGGAGCCAGGCCTGAGGCTGGGAGGAGGCGGGACGGAGCGCCCCCTGGTGGGAGAGTGAGGAGGACACCATTTCTCCAGAGCTGCACAGAATTACCTGGTCGGCTCTTAGACTTTGTAATAAATGTTAAACGAAGATAGAAGTTGCTGTTTCTTTCTAAGCACATCCACACTCCAAACAGGCAGGCCAACCAGCGCAAGACCCTTGTCCTGTCTGGGAACCTGTTTCCCCATCTATAAAACAGGCCTCCCCGAAGTTCCCTCCCAGGTCTGTAGGCTGCAGAGGCCTCAACATCTGCTTCCCCCACAACCCCGCGCCCCCTGCCCCCCACCCCCGATCTGAGGCTAAGAGCAAGGACTCCAAATTCTGGCAGATTAGGGTCCAAATCCTGACTCTGCTGTGTGACCTCGGGCAAGTGGCTTCACCTTTCCGAACATTTTACTTCACTTGGAAAAAGGGACCACCTCCCCAAGGAACAGCTGTGAAGATTAAAACAGGGAGTGGCACAGAGGACCTGAGATTCTTAATCTTTTTTTTTTTTTTTTTTTTTTTTTTGGTCTTTTTGCTATTTCTTGGGCCGCTCTCGCGGCATATGGAGGTTCCCAGGCTAGGGGTTGGATCGGAGCTGTAGCCACTGGCCTACGCCAGAGCCACAGCAACGCGGGATCCGAGCTGCATCTGCAACCTACACCACAGCTCACAGCAACACCGGATCGTTAACGCACTGAGCAAGGCCAGGGATCGAACCTGCAACCTCATGGTTCCTAGTCGGATTCGTTAACCACTGCACCGCGACAGGAACTCCTCTTAATCATTTTTTATTGATGCCACTGATTTGCAGACACGAAGTGTAGCTGCCCTTTTTCTTTCTTTCTTTCCTTCTTTTTCTTTTTGCTTTTTAGGACCGCACCCATGGCATATGGAAGTTCCCAGGCTAACGGTCAAATCGGAGCTACAGCTGCCGGCCTCCACCGCAACCACAGCAACTAGCGGGATCCGAGCCAGGTCTGCGACCTACACCACAGCTCACGGCAATGTCAGATCTTTAACCCACTGAGCAAAGCCAGGGAGTGAACCAGCATCCTCACGGTTACTAATGGGATTTGTGTCTGCTGTGCCATAATAGGAACTCCTGCCCTTGTTCTTTTTTTCTGCTGCCCTTTTCCCTCTACTCATATCCCACCAGAACCTAGATGACAACTCACCGGGTCAGGAGACTAACAGGAACCCGAACCATCCCACATACTTGTTTCATATCTGCTAGGACTCGGACAGGAGAAGAGAGAGGGGCCGCCACGGAGCTCTACTGCCTGCCCAGCTTGAGGCTCCTGTTGTATAAATCACCCCACCCCACCCCATTGTACAGATGCAGAAGCTGAGGTTTCAAGAGGAGCCGGGGCCTTGAAGTTTGGAATCCCACCTGCAGGGCCTGGATACACACCAGCTCATCCCCCTGCTGAGCCAGAGGCAGAACGGCCTTGGACTTCAAACCTGGGTCTCACATCCCATGCCTTGTCCTTCCACTTTGAGAGGCTGATTCATCCCCACTTCCTTGATTTGTGGGGAAGCCCAGGCTGCGAGTCATCTTCTCTGCGGAGCTATCTTTGGATGTCCGCAGCAGCCTCACCCCTCTGCCCTGGGCCAAGAGCTAAACTGTGGCTTGCACCACCCACTGCCACAGGCTGCCCTTCCTCTGGAGGTCCGCCCACCTGGGGAACAGAGGAAATGAGGACTAGACGACTAGACGGACCTCCAAAGACCTTTCCAACACCCTCTGCTGGCAGCAAGCCCTCCTCAGTGCTGCCAGATCCCCGGCCAGCCTCATTCCACCGGAACCACCCCTTCCTAGCTCTGCTCCATCTCAGCTGGCAAACTCCTTCCTGCTCCTCTTTTGGGCCTCAGCTTAGACATCCCCTCCTCCAGGAAGCTCTCTCAGAAGCTTCCATAGCTCTGAGAACCTGTCTCTATCCCAATGACAGTATTTATTGCACCAAGCCTCACACCAAGTCCTTTATGTAAATGATCTCACAAAATCTCTACAAAAGGAGACAAAGTGTGTATTACTGGTCCCGCTTTAGAGATGAGGAAACTGGGGCACCAAGGGATTAAGAAACCTGTCCAGAGCCATGGCAAAGAGATGAGGGAGCTGGGATTGGACCCGGGCAGCCTGGCTCTGAAGCCCCAGCACTGAGCCAACCAGCGCCTTCAGACACTGAGAGGTCATGACACTATTTTCATTTTTGTTCTCTATTGTGTCTTCAACGTCGAGGGCCTGGCCTATGTCATGCCTCAGTGCTTATCCCTGAATGGACACACAGACACCCGGAGTGGCCAGAAGCTCCTCACCTTCTACCACGTGTTGGTTTCTGTTGAGACGAGGTAGAAACTGGCTACAAGGGGCTTTTGACTGAGAAGCTCAGGGCAGAGCTGAGAGCTCCTGTTCTGAATTCTCTTGGATCTGCCCCAGACTCCCTGCCCCCACCTTCCACTGTGGGGCGTGGGTCTGGACGCCCCCTTCCAGCAGTCTCTGCTCTCCCCTCACAGGACCAGCACCTCCTGAAGGCCCTGCCCCAGGGGCAGGCTGCAGGCATGAGCCAGAGGGCTCTGCCTTTGAGGGGCTGCAGCTCACTTGCCCCTTTGGGCAACTTGCCCCTCCTACTTTGGCTCTGGCTCCACCCCGAGAGGCCTGGGTGGGGAAAAGTGGGTCCAGAGAGGGCTGGGGGCTTAGCACAGTAAGAGAGCCAGTCAGGAGCTGGGGCCACTGCCCACCCTCTAATGGTCCCAGACATGACTGAGTCCTTCCCTTGCACAAAACCCTTCAACGGTCGCCATCTGCCCTTCCGCCAGAGTCGAACTCCGAGGCCTGGCTCATGTTTTCTCTTACTGAGGTTTTACATTGAGGACACCTATTTGATTTACTTATTTATTTATTGTCTTTTTAGGGTCACACCTGAAGCATATGGAAGTTCCCAGGCTAGCAGTGAAATCGCAGCTGCAGCAATGCCAGACCCAAGCTGCATCTGCGGCCTACGACGTCACAGCTCACGGCTGGATCCTTAACCCACTGACGGAGGCCAGAGAGGGAACCCCCAACCTCATGGATACTAGTCAGGTTCGTAACCCACTGAGCCACAACAGGAACTCCAAAGGACACTCTTTATTTTTACTTTATTATTTTGCTTTTCAGGGTCGCAGGTGTGGCATATGGAAGCTCCCTGGCTAGAGGTGGAATCGGAACTGCAGCTGCTGGCCTACGCCCCAGGCGAGGCAACGGGATCCAAGCTGCGTCTGTGACCTACACCACAGCTCATGACAATGCTGGATCCTTAACCTACTGAGCAAAGCCAGGGATCAAACCCACATTCTCGTGGATACTAGTCAAGTTCATTACTGCTGAGCCACAATGGGAACTCCAGGACACTAGTTTTAAAAGAAGCCTCAATGGATTTTTACAAATGCATTCACCCAAGCAGCGACCACTCAGCTCAAGCTTGAAGTTTCCATCCCCCTAAAAACTCCCATGTCCCTCCCATCTTGAACCCTTTTGCCCAACTTTGAACTCTGCAAGGAACCATGCTGCATGCCCTGGTGTGCACCTGCTTCTTGGTGCCAGCCAGGTATGCATTCTTCTCCACTACAGGATGGGGTTAATACCCCACAGGCTCTTCAGGCTCTCCCCCGCCCCAACCTCCAGCCTCCCCAGCCCCTCCCTGTTCTGGCTGCTAAAGATTCTGCATCCAGTTCCAGCCCGTGAAGTTTTATCTCATCCACACCAAGCAATTCTCAGACACCACAATTCAACTCAATCCTGACACTGTCTGTGAAGAGACAGCATCAGATTCCACAGGTTAAGAGTGCTGTCCTACAAGACTGCCCCCCACCCCCACCCCTTCAGACGCCGATTTCAAGTCCAGGCTGTCAACTGTGCTTCTGACCAACTGGCTACAGATCCAACAGCCCCTTCCTTGGGTTTGATGAGTGGCTCACAAAATTCAGAGATGCGTTTTACTGACTAGATCACTGGTTTATTATAAAAGGATGTAACTCAGGGACAGCTGGATGCAAGAGATGCAGAGGGCAAGATATGGGGAAGGGGCAGGGAGCTTCCACACCCACCTAGGGCACCCCCCAAATCTTCCACCCATCTGGAAGCTCACCAAGCCCTGTCCTTTTGGGTTTTTTTATGGAGGCTTCGTTACATGATTATGTTTAAGTAAATCATTGACTACTGGTGATTGATTCAACCTCCAACCCCCTTCCCCTCCCAGGAGTCTGAGGGATGGGACCCTGGCACCCAGCCCCTATCCTTAGGTTGCCTAGGTGCTTTCCAAAGCCACCTCATTAACATAACAAAAGATACCATTATTGGTCTCATCAGAGGAAGTTCTCCAGGGGTTTTAAGGAGCGCTCTGCCAGACTGGGGACAAAAACCACATACATACTTATTATAAATCATAGTGTCAGGGGGCTCCTCTTCCTCCCCAAGGATTCTGTTTTAACTGCCCACGCCTCTCCTGTAGAACAAACATCGTCAGTATTGCCGCCTCCATGGAGAACAAACATCGCCGGCACTGGTCCAGTTCATTATGACGGTCCGTAAAAGATGCCATATCCTCTACATCAACACCAGACCGCACTCCCAAGTCTCGTTTTGAGCTTTTCTGTTGTGTGGGACAACTGCTAACATATAAAAAACCAGGAGAGTGGCTTTTACAATTTGGAGGGGATGGCAATTGGTAACACTTGCCATGCTTTTACCAGGATGGAATGGCCCTTCTTCAAGCCCATGCCCACTCTGCACTTGAACCCTGTCTGTACCCTTTCCCGCCTCCTTGAGGACCAGGTCCTAAGTCTCCTCTCTCGTAGACTCTCGTGCCATCACTCCTATCAGCACACAGATAGGCTGCCATTCCTCCCATGTGAAAAACATCCCACCGGAACTGGAAGGACCTTTACGGAATTTACAGACTCCATCATCCTTAAAGCTCACGACGTTTTCACCAAACTGCAAAACATTTGGAATTCAAATTTGGAGTCTTATGTTAGATATTGTAAAATAACCTGTATGTGGAAATGCATTTTTTTTTCTTTCCTAGGGCCGCTCCCGCAGCATATAGAGGTTCCCAGGCTCAGGGTTTAATCGGAGCTGTAGCTGTCGGCCTATACCACAGCCACAGCAACGCCGGATCCTTAACCCACTGAGCAAGGCCAGGGATCAAACCCGCAACCTCATGGTTCCTAGTCGGATTCATTAACCACTGAGCCACAACAGGAACTCCTGGAAATGCTTTAAAAGTAAGTTCTTACAGAACAAACTCCTGGTACATTTCATAGTAGGGAGGACACAGACTCAAGAGGTAAAGAAGGCAGACAACACAGAAGACCTGCTATAAGATTTCATTTCTATCAAGTTCAAGAGCAGGCACAACTCATCCATAGTGAGTGGAATCACATCAGTGGCTGCTTCTGGAGTGGGGGAGTCGACAGGGAAAGGGACCAAGAGAAAGTTCTGGGGTGTTGGAAAGGTCTCCATCTTGACCTGGTTAGTGGTCCCACAAGTATATATATTTATAAAACTTCATTGACTTAAACCCTCAAGATCTGGGCCTTTTCTGCACCTTTAAGTTACACCTCAACAAAAATAAAGAAAAATAAGTACCTATAATCTTTGCCTTGTCAATTCTGTATTAGGAAACTGAGACGTTTCCATGACATAGCGAGACTGGGGGATACGGCCCTGTTTTCTTCACAGCGGACCCTACGTCCCCCTCCAGCTTCTGCCCCACATCTCTGCTCCCCAGTTGATCACCGTCTTTTCGGAACACTGTGTTCACTTGGTCCCAGGTCATCACCTGTCCTGATGTTCCTGCTCCCTCTCGGCCCCCCTCTAAGATGCTGGTCCTTTCCCTGACTCCTAAATATGGGAGATTCACGCCCAGTCTCTACTCTCTACCAGTCTGGGTAGTTTCAGCAAATCCTGGGGCTTTAAATACCATCTATATACTAACAGTTCCAAAATTCATGACGTGGTAGCTATTGATAAAATGATAGGACATCTGAGATTTGCTTAACAGCTTAAAAAATAATCGAGACACTCCAGGAAAATGTGTACTTATACGTGGGAAAGGAAAACAGAGGAAACAACGTAAGTAAAAGGTAATTATCCACACCGGGTGCTGGGTATGTGGGAGTTCGTTATACCATAAAAGTTTTTAAAATTCGGGAATGAAAAGACTGTAAAAATTTCTGTGTCTACAAAGTTGGGCTTCGCCCAACTGCAACTGTGTACTTGACGTCCAATGTGTACCTCCAAGTTACGAAGTTCAAAGCTTGTCAATTCCCCATCAAGACTCCTCTTCCCCATCTCAGTAAAAAGCATCACTCTTCACCCAGCTGGTCAGGCCCCAAGCTTCAGGATAACTTTTTTTTGGCCTTTTTGCCTTTTCTAGGTCCGCACTGGCGGCATATGGAGGTTCCCAGGCTAGGGGTCTAATCGGAGCTGTAGCCGCCGGTCTACACCAGAGCCACAGCAATGCGGGATCCGAGCTGCGTCTGTTACCTACACCACAGCTCACAGCAATGCCGGACCCTTAACCCCTGAGCGAAGCCAGAGATCGAACCCACGTCCTCATGGATACTAGTCGGGTTCGTTAATAGCTGAACCAGGACGGGAACTCCCAGAATAACTTTTAAGTCATCCCTGATTCACGCTTCCTCTCACACAAGCTTCCTCCTGAGTCACCATTATCTCTCACCCAGGGAAGGACAGCAGCTTCCTCCTCTCCTGCTTCCACGGCTGCCCAGCTACAGCCTCTTCTCTTTCACAGCCACAAGCACTGCTTTAACTTTTTGTGCACAAATAACAGTCACATGGTTCCAAAGTGTAACAGTCTCAAGAAGCCTTCCTCCCAGTTCTGATCCTCATCTACCTATAACCTTCATCACCCCACCCACAGTCAACCACTGTTATTACTTTTTGGTGTTCACTAGAGAAAGCTTTTTTTCTTTCTTTCTTTTCAGGGTCCCACCTGTGGCATACTGAAGTTCTCAGGCTAGGAATCAATTTGGAGCTGTGGTTCCCGGCCTACACCATATCAATGCAGGATCTGAGCCACATCTGTGATCAACACTGCAGCTTGCGGTAACACGGGATCCTTAACCCACTGAGGGAGACCAGGGATTGAACCTGTGTCCTCAGGAATACAAGTCGAGTGGTTTTATTTTTTTCATTTTTTAATAATGATTTTTATTTTTTCCATTATAACTGGTGTTTTTGTTTGTTTTTTTAAGGGCAAAACCCATGGCATATGGAGGTTCCCGGGCTAGGTGTCATTGCTGGTGCCACAGCCACAGCAATGCAGGATCTGAGCTGTGTCTGTGACCTACACCACAGCTCATGGCAACGCTGGATGCTTAACCCACTGATTGAGGCCAGGGATCAAACCTCTGCCTTCGTGGATGCCAGTCAGATTCGTTTCCCCTGAGCCACAATGGAAACTCCACTAGTGGAGTTCTTAACTCACTGAGCCACAAGAAGAACTCCAAGAAGTCTTTATAAAACAGACATCGTAACACTCTGGCCCTGGCTTATGATTTCCTGTTGCAGTTGGAAGTAAATTTGAAAGCCTTGACCATGGCCTACAAGACCTCATGCACCCTTCTTTAAAACTAGAGTCCTTTTCCACTCTGCTGAGGCCACTCTGGTCACCTTGATGATTCTTGAACGCCCAGGTTCACTCCCACTTTGGGATCTTTCCACTTGTTCTTCAGCATCTTCCTATGGCTGATTTCCTTACCATCTTTCAGGCCTCTGCTCAAATGTCACCTCCTCAGTGCAGCCTTCCCTGACCACCTTTCACTCTCTGTGACCTGTGTCACTCTCAATTCTCTTATCCTGATTTTTCCTTGCATACATCTTTTACCTGACATCGTCTGCCCTACCAGATCTGCTCCTGGAAGGCAGATGCTCTGTCCTATTCACTATAGGATCTCCAGCCTATATGCACGCCTGGCAGATAACAAGCATTCCATAATTAATTCAACAGATATAAACAAATGCATGAAAGGAACAGAGAAATGAACTGAGACATGAACAGATCCTTTGGTAAATGGCTCTTAAAATTCCCCGTGCATGTGCCCTTTGACCCAGCAATTCTACTTCTAATGAGACAGTCTATTGATGATACCTTCATGTACGTGCAATCAGATGTGCAATCAGGGATATTCACTGTGACAAACGTTTGTAAGAGCAAAGGTCCAGAAACAGCCTAAATGTTTATCAATAGGGAAATGGTTAAATAAAGTATGGGCCATCCCCACAATGGCATGCCATCCCACTAATATAAGGAAAAAGGCAGCTCTCTGGGTGCATGATTGCACCACTGACTCACCGCTAGGCAGGTTGCCTGTTGCCAGGGAAAAAATGTGGGCTCACCCTAGAGTGAGACGAGCTTGGGTTTGAATCCAGGCCCTGATGCTTCCTGGCTTTGGGGACTTCAGTAAGGCCCTTCTTCTCCTGCAGACTCATTTTCTGCATCTGTTAAATGAGGAGGGGAGAAGATTGTAGTGACATCTGTAAACCAGAACCTGGCATACAGTGGGCCCATGGTCCAATGCCAGGCCCCTCCTTTCTTCCCTTAAGTCAAATTTCCACCTCTGAGGGCTGCCCAGAGGTGACAATGACATGGGGGCTAATCTGGGGTTGAAAAACTCAAGAAAGGAAAACAGATGTGACCTAACAGATGAGAATGCGAAAAAGGGACCCTGACAGACATAACACAAAGAGGACCTGTCCTCTGTATTTCCGCCAAACAACCAGAATCTTCTTGAAAATCTATAAACAACAAGACTCTCAACTCAGTCTGTGTGAAGGGATCTGTCACTCAACCTATGACAGTCTGGAGAAATGGTCCCACCTGGCACCTGTGCTGGGAAAAATGGCAGCAGGGATGAGGCCTGGAAGGTAGGTGGCGGTTCAGACTCAACCGTTACCATTATCAGGGTAAACCACAACATAATGAGAACACATAGTGCTACTATGCCCCAGGAACTCTTCTAGGTACTGTCACCCATTTAACTCTACCAGTGTTATCAACCTGGTGCCCTCATCTCCATTTCAGAAACAGGGGCATAGCAGCAGAGAGTTAAGGAACTTGGCCAAGGTCAGCCACCATTTATGTGAACCCAGCCTCAAGCTCTCAACACCAATGCTTTAACAGTAGCTTCAGAAAGAAACTGGGAGGGGAGTTCCCGTTGTGGCGTAGCAGAAACAAATCTGACTAGGAACCCTAAGGTTGTGGGTTCGATCCCTGGCCTCGCTCAGTGGGTTAAGGATCTGGCATTGCCGTCAGCTGTGGTATAGGTTGCAGGCCCGGCTTGGATCTGGTGTTGCTGTGGCTGTGGTGTAGGCTGGCGGCTGTAGCTCCAATTCAACCCCTAGCCTGGGAACCTCCATATGCTGCGGCCCTAAAAAGATAAAAAAATAAATAAATAAACAAAAAGAAAAAGAAACTGGGAAATGGTGCTCTAGGGATGGAATATGGGGACAAGGGTGGAAAGTGGCTTTTATTGTGGACCCTACTGGCTGCTTGAATTTTGTCAGAATGTACAGGTGAGGTGCTCCCTGTCCAAATATAGTTTCAAATGAAAAATAGCCAACGCCCCACTCACCTACATGTCTATGAATATACACAAACTGCTGTCTTCTCTAGTACCACCTGTCAGTCTCAAGGGTAACCCGCCACTAGTGGACTGCGCGTGTGCTCTCTGCACCGGGCCAGGTATTCCTCAACGCCTCACACAGGTTGCACCCTCAGGCGGTTCAAATTTCCACCCGGTCTCCGAAGGGTTTAATACGTGGTCTTGGTATTCATACCAATCGTCGACTCTTGTCCCTTCAGGATCTGACCTGCCCTTGTCTACTGCCTCATCTCCCGCCTCAGTGGAACTCCAATAGTACAAGCCAGTCTGGACCTTCCCCCAGGGTTCCCCCGCCTGGAGGGCCCTTGCCCATCAATTCAAGATCCAACGGCGCCCTGCAATGCCTAAGTAGTTTGATCCACTAGCTGTCTCCCGCCGCAGACCGGGATCTTTTCCAGCACATATGCCAAGTCTGATTCATTCGGCAATCACCGAAATTCCTCACTTGCTGCCCCACCCCACCGCATGCCGCCTACACTCCAGAAGAGGTGGGACTCGAACTCAAAACCTCCAAGACCGCAGCCTCTCCCTCAGCTCTGCCCGCCCACGCACGCCCCTAGAGACGCGCACGCGCACAGAGGAGGAGTCGCCGCGTCCTCCCACCTTCCCTCCGTAATCCGCACGCGTGTTGAGGCCAACCACCTCCATCTGCGCATGCTCAGCCCGGCGCTCACGCTCGATTCTCGCGCGCTCAGCTTGCGGCACATGCGCAGGGGCGGCAGCTGGCGCAACCTGATCTCGGCTTGACCCCGCGATATCTCCTCCGCCTTTTCCTTCCGCGTGCCGGCCTCCCTTGGGTGACGTTTCCCGGGTACCCCGATCGGTTCTGGATTGACCGGTGCTTGTTCTCTGCCTCTCTCCCCTCTACGATTCCGGACCCCCTGACTCCATTTACAGGCCGGTGGCTCGTGGTGGAACCCCCTGCCCCCACCCCTATCTCAGAGCGCCCGCACCTCTGCTCCCCAGAAACCAATCGACTAAGGTAAGGGGCCCGCGTGCCCGCGCGCTGCTGGCGCCCCAGCGGGGGGCGGAGCGCGGGGCGGGTTTCGGGGCCCCGCCCCCTCCTGGGCCGCTATTCGGTCGCTCTGATGCCTGGGCGGGTGTGTGTAACTTGAGTGTGGAGCCAAGAGCAACCCATTAAATACCGGGTTGGCGGGAGTTGGGTGGGGAGGATTCAAATGTGTATGTGGGAACTTCAGTTCTGGGAGGCCGTAATAGAGCCTGTAAACTGGCCGTAAATTATTGCGAAGTCTCTCTAGTAACGTGTATAGAGAAACTTCAAGTTCTGGGAATTCTCGTAGAAGGCCTGCAAACGATCCTTAAACACTAGGGAGGACCTTCAAGTACTTCCAGTTACTGTGTAAATAGAAACTAAAGTTCTGGGGTTCCTCGCGGGAAGCCTGTAAACCGTTGTCTAATTATGAGTAAATTCCCTGAGTAAAACATAGATTCAAGTTCCAGGGGAGACTCCATATAAGAGACTAAATATATGTGTAATTGCTAGAGAGTTTTCAGAAAAATAGTGTGGATAGACTCAAGTCCTGGGGAGGGGATGCTTCATTAGACCGTAAATACGGAGTTAGGAATTGGGAGTCTCCCCAAATAACTTACCAACAGGCACTTAGATTCTGGGAGATCCCCAAAAGGGAGGGATGAAGGGATGCTTAAGTACTGAGGGAGCCTCACAAAGAATTTGTAATTAAGGTTCTTAAATTCTGGAAGGTCACTGTAAGAGATCTGTAAATAAACACAAGTAGACTGGCTTTATACTTCTGGGGGTGGGTAAGCCCCAGAGGAGCCTGGAAACAATATTGGGGGTCTCCAAAATTCTTGTAGGTGGACTCTTAAATTCTGGACAACTCCTGTTAGGGGCTGTGGAATAAACTCAAATACTGTGGAAGTTCCCTGAATAACATGCATGGGAAGGGGCTCCTCTTAGGTTTGTAAACAGACACTTTAGTGCTGGGGCAGAATCCCCAGTGAGACAAGGGAACAGACACTTAATTGCAGGAGAGGGAGGAGTCCCAATTTCTAAGGGGAATAATCACTAGAAACTGTAAACAATTATTTGCAAATGTGCGGAATGAATCAGTTTGCATGAGCATCTGTAAGCAGCCCTTGCCCTCCTCTGTCTCAGCCTTCTCTTAGGGCTGGGGCGCAGGGGTGCCCAGAAGAGCCGTGGGAGAGGAGCTAGACCAGCTCCTACCTGACTAGCAAAATTTCTACTGCGTGCTCTAAACAGATACTAATGTTCCTGGGAAAGAGTCTCTCACAGGGACCTGTTAATGTCATTACGTAGTGGGGTAGGAAGCAGAGAGATTCATAAAATGATTTGAAGGCACTTAAGAGCTAAGCAGGGAGGAGTTCCCATCATGGCTCAGGGGTTAACGAATCCAACTAGGAACGAAGAGGTTGCAGGTTCAATCCCTGACCTCGCTCAGTGCGTTAAGGATCCAGCATCGCCTGAGCTGTGGTGTAGGTCGCAGAATCGGCTCGGATCCCGCGTGGCTGTGGCTGTGGTGTAGGCCGGCAGCTACAGCTCCAATTCGACTCCTAGCCTGGGAACCTCCATATGCCGTGGGAGCGGCCCAAGAAATGGCAAAAAGACAAAAAAAAAAAAGAGCTAAGCAGGGAGTTCCCATTGTGGCTCAGCGGTAATCAACCCGACTAGGATCCATGAGGACGCAGGTTTGTTCCCTGGCCTCCTTCAGTGGGTTAAGGATCTGGTGTTGCCACAAGCTGTGGTGTAGGTCACAGACACGGCTCGGATCTGGCGTTGCTCTGACTATGGTGTAGGCCGGCAGCTGCAGCTCTGATTCAACCCCTAGCCTGGGAACTTCCAAAAGCCACGGTGCGGCCCTAAAAGAAATAAAAATTAAAAAAAAAAAAAAAAGAGCTAAGCAAAGGTCAGCAAACTTTTTTTGTAAAGATCCAGAGAGTAATTATCTTAGACTCTGCAGGTCATACTGTCTCTGTCTCCACTATTCAACTCTGCCATTGTATCGAGAAGGCAGGGCCATAGGAGCTCTCGCTGTGGTGCAACAGGATTGGTGCTGTCTTGGGAGTGCTGGGACACAGGTTCGATCCCCGGCCTGGTATGGTGGGTTAATGATCCACAGCTGTGACTTAGATTGAGCCTGCGGCTTGGACCTGATCCCTGGCCCAGGAGCTCAATATGCCACGGGGCAGCCAAAAATGAAGAAAAAAAAAAAAAAAAGGCAGTCACAGACAATTTATTATTTATTTATTGCTTTTTAGGGCCACACCTGAGGCATATGGAGGTTCCCTGGCTAGGGGTCAAATTGGAACTACAGCTGCCAGCCTATGCCACAGTCACAGCAATGCAGGATCCCAGCCACGTCTGCTATCTACACCACCGCTCACAGCAGTGCCAGATCCTTAACCCACTGAGCGAGGCTGGGGATCGAACCCACAACCTCATGGCTCATAGTTGATTCGTTTCCGCTGTGCCACAACGAGAACTCTTGACAGTTTATAAATTGATGGATATGGCCATGTTCAATAAAAATTTATTTCCTGAAACGGAAGAAAAACCAAATTTGGTCCATAGACTACAGTTTGCCAGTTTGACCTCTGAGCCATAGCATTTGGCCTTATGCTCCTGCAAACAGGCTACTTCCCTGGAAGGGAGTGTAACCAGCTGGGGAACCTCCCTAGGGACCTATAAACAGCGAGTTCAGTGGTAGGGAGTGAGTCATATAGGTAAACTGATATTTTATAATGTCTTAGATTAAACATCGGTGAGACCTTGGAGTGTGAGGGATGGCAGACCATCAGGAATGGGAGGTAAGATGCCGAAATGTAAGGGACCCCAGGTGAAAATAGGCCCTTGAGTGCCGGAGCCCCACCCTCAGAGTCACCGTATTGGGTAATCAACGCGGAGTTGGCAGACTGAAGGTCACGTGACACATTTGTAAGGAAATGTTTTGCTGCGGTTTGGGAAAGACTATATGTCCTATTTTTATGTGACCCTCCCCCATATGTGCTATTGTTTGTGTCAGGGCGTGTGTGATAAATAGTTGGGAATAGTTTGGGCTGTAAAAGAGAGAAAGGGACTTGTTCCTGCTTCCAGAGATAGGCAAGTTAAGGTTAAGAGGGAGCCCCCCATCCCCGTTGTTCTTCTATGTTCCTCCCAATAAGTTGCCTCACAGACCACAATGGCTGCTTCAGCTCCAGCCTCCGCAGCCACATTCCTTTCAGTTGGGAGGAGGAAGGGACAAAAGGCATGTGCCAATGTCTGTGAAGAACAGTTTCTAAAAGCTTCTAGGACACACTTCTGGTTTTATACCACAGGCCAGAAAGAACTTAGTCACATGGCCATAGCTAACTGCAAACTAGGCTGAGAGGTGTATTCTGTTGTTTTTTCTTTGTGTGTGTGTGTGTGTGTGTGTGTGTGTGTGTGTGTGTGTGTGTGTGTGTGTGTGTGTGTGTGTGTGTGTGTGTGTGTGTGTCTTTTCAGGACTGCACCCATGGCGTATGGAGGTTCTCAAGCTAGGGGTTGAACGGGAGCTGTAGCTGCTGACCTATGCCATAGCCACAGCAACGTCAGATCTGAGCCATGTCTGCGACCTACACCACAGCTAACAACCACGTTGGATTCTCAACCCATTGGCGAGGCCAGGGATTGAACCCACATCCTCATGGATACTAGTAGGGTTTGTCAACCATTGAGCTATGACGGGAACTCCGAGCGGTGTGTTCTGGATAGCCAGGTACCCAGCTCAAGACAGAGGGTTTTATTTCTTTGGAAGAATGGCTGTTGGGAGCCAGCCGGCAGTCACTGCCACAGCCAGAGTTCTCTTGAAAGGAAATGCCTTCTTAGAGCCTGGGGGATGCCAAAGAGAGTGGGCAGAGACTTTCTTCACCCTGGAATTGCCCTCTTTCTCCCTGTAGGTGACCATGTCTGAGTCTGGGCACAGTCAGCCTGGGCTCTACGGCATGGAGAGGCGGCGGCGGTGGAAGGAGCCAGGCCCTGGCGGCCCCCAGAATCTCTCGGGGCCTGGCGGTCGGGAGAGGGACTACATCGCCCCCTGGGAAAGAGAGAGACGGGTGAGTGAGCCTGGGGCAGCATTCATGTGTCTGCTGGTTCGACAGTTGTTTATTGGGCCCCTGCCTTGTGCCAGGCGCTCATCTAGATGCTGGAGATTTATCAGTGGACAGCAGACTGCCCTTGCAGTGATAAAGGGCCCTTCTTAGATGAAGGGGAAGGAAAGGCCTTTCTGAACAGGTGACTTGACCAGAGACCTGAAGGAGGCAAGGAAACAAGCTGTGACATGATCTTGAGTGAAGAGCATTCAAAACAGAAAAAACAGCAGATGCAAAGGCCCTGAGGCCTTTATCTGGTGTGTTCAAGGAGTATCCAGGAGGCCAGCCTGGCTGCAGTGGACGAAGAAGAAAAGTGATAGAAGATGAGATCAAAGAGGGGACTGGGGCCAGCTCACATGGGACTGGATAGACCTTGGAAAAAATGTCGGATTTCTCTGAGTGGAATTGGCGTTGGAGTTTGAGCCGAGGTGCCGGAAGCCCGTGTTTTATGAGGTCGTCTAATAATAGCAGCTGTTTCTATTTATCGAGCAGCGTGGGGTGAGCTGGCACCGTGCAAAGTGCTTGCCACCCTTTGGGTCTTCCTGGACCATGAAGCTCCCCCATGAAGTAGAGCCTGCGACGGGTCCAGTTTTTACTGCTCTGAAAGAGTCTTAGAGGGGAAGGGACTTGTTCAAAATCCAGAGTCAGTAAGCTTTGGGGCTAGAACCCAAATCTAAGTGAACCTCAGCCACAGCCCCGTTTCATCCCCTGTAGAGTGTTCTGGACTGGGAATCAGGAATTGGCGGCTTTGGAGTGGGCTGGGGTCCTGCCTTGCTCTCTCCTGTGCATGGTGACTTCCTGCCAGAACCTTCTCCTCTACACCCCCCCACCCCCACCCTGTCCTTTCGCCAGGGCCCTGCCCACCTCTGAGAGCTGCGTGGCAGGGTGGAGGTAGGAAGTGGTCGTGACAGTTTCTGAGCCATAAAACTGCAGACGTGAAGAGATTGGGTTCACACTGAGCTTGGCTCTGCGTGTTCCTTTCCGGACGCACAGTGTGAGGGAGAGCTTGTGCCCTCCTCCTTCCGCACGTCCTTCTGTTACCATCTTCCTGCACCTTCAGCTTCAGTCAGCAAGAATCCCCAGACCTCTCGTCTTTGACCCTGACTTTGCTGCTGAGCCCTGGCAGCCTCCTGGTGGCCAGTGGAACCCCCCACATGCCCACATCCTCCCTGTCCCCTGGTGACCTCAGCATCTTCCTGCCACTTCTTCTTCTTCTTCTTCTTTTTAGGGCCACACCTGCGGCTTATAGAGGTTCCCAAGCTAGGGATCCAATTGGAGGTGTAGCCACTGGCCTACACCGCAGTTCATGGCAATGCCAGATCCTTTACCAACTGAGCGGGGCCAGGGATTGAACCTGCGTCCTCTTGGATGCTAGTTGAGTTCATTAACCACTGAGCCATGAGGGGAACTCCTGCAAGGAAGGAATTCTGTCACCGTTTGCCAGGAAACAAGCCCAAGTGAGGGTGGTTCCTTATCCACGTTCACACAGCCGACAAAAGCCAGAGCCAAGTTTGAACCCAGGTTTCTCTGGTGCCAGGCCGCCTGGCTCCATTGCTTCGTGGCTGTGTGACTTTGGGCAAGCCAGTTAACCTCTCTGATCTCAGTTTCTTCCTTTGTAAAAGGAGGATAATAGTATCTCTCTCATGGGCTGTTGGTAGGGTTGAAGGAGTTCACACAGGAAAGCGCTGAGAGTGGTGCTTGGCAAGAAACGGTGTCCAGGGAGCCGGGGGGGGGGGGGGGGGGGGCACTTCCCGAGTAACCGCCCTCCCTCACCACAGGATGGCAGCGAAGAGCCGGGCACGGCCGTCATGCAGAAAACGCCCATCATCCTCTCAAAGCCTCCAGCAGAGCGGGTGAGCAGCGAAGAAGGGGCGGCCGGGGGGCAGGGGCGGCTGGGAGCAGTTAGGGCAAGGATCTCTCCCACCCACCGACTGGAACCTTCTGTCCCATAGTCAAAGCAGCCGGCGCCCCCAGCAGCCCCTGCCGCCCCGCCTGCTCCGGCCCCTCTTGAGAAGCCCATCGTCCTCATGAAACCACGGGAGGAGGGGAAAGGGCCCGCGGCCTCGACCCCCGCCTCAACCCCCGAGGGCACCACCCCACCCCCGCCTGCGGCCCCCACGCCGCCCAAGGGCGAGAAGGAAGGGCAGCGGCCCACACAGCCTGTGTACCAGATCCAAAACCGGGGCATGGGCACTGCCGCGCCAGCAGCCATGGACCGTGAGTGGGGGCCGGGCGGGCCCTGGTTGGGGGCTGGCTCCCCCCGCACGCAGACCCTCAGCACGTCCTCCGTCTCCTGCTTTCCCTTTCCTGTCTCCAGCCGTCGTGGGCCAGGCCAAGCTGCTCCCCCCGGAACGCATGAAGCACAGCATCAAGTTGGTGGATGACCAGATGAATTGGTGCGACAGCGCCATTGAGGTACAGGCATTGGGGGGGCTTCTCCCTGCTCCAGCTTCTCCAGGTCCCACGCCCTTGCCTCCCCCTCCCTCCACCCACTTGGTGGGCAACACCCCAGACTAGGCCTGGCCGTTGAAATACTGAACTACTTTGATACTGGTGGGCAAACCAGGACTAAACCACCACTACCATCGCAGAGGCTCTGGGATCTCTGGTGCCATCCCACAGCGGGTGGCCTCCCGGACCTGCCCCAGTCCTCCTCCTGATTGGTTGAAACCCAGCCGGTGCGGGGATTTACTGGTTGGAATGTCACCCCCTGGAGGTGTCCCCTCCATCTCAGAGGCTCCTGCTCTAGTTTGCACCTCACACTCCTGGCCTTCTAGCCTTGCAGTCTCCATTTCCCCTCTTCTGCTGCTTTCCCCCCAGATCTGTCATTGGGGTGCCCCGTCCCCTCCCCCAGCTTGGACTCACTGGGCCAACATGCCAGGCCCTCCTATTACCCGGCCCTGCTGCCTTTCCATGTCCACTCTGTCTTGGTATCAACTGGAGAGCTTTAAAAAAGAGGCACTGTCCAGGCCCTGCTATTGAGCACTTACTTTCACATCCCCAGAGGTGGCTGGTGTAACCGAGGAACTGAATTTTCAATTTTATTTAATTTTAATTAAAGTAGCCACATGTGGTCACTGCCATCTTGAGGGCTAGCCCTCAGCGTTCTGTTTTCATGTGTCTAGGGTTTGGCCCCTGGATGAGCTCCCCCCACCCCCTTTTTCTTTTAAAGTTCTCCAGGTGATTCTAAGGAGCAGCTGCCACCCTGAGGACAGGACTGTTTTCCTTGAGGAGTGTTTCTTACGCCCCCTGGTGGTGAAAGTCAGCAGAGCTGGCGGCCCAGAGGTGCCGGTGTCAGGATTCTCCAGGACCTTTAAACCCCACAGACAAGAGCCAGGATGGGCTGGGCTCCCCTTCCTGTTCCCCGCTCCCTTTCTCATGCTCCCCTGTGTTTTCCCAACCTGTCTGGAGCCTAGAGCCTCCCAGGAGTCCGGTCCAGTGGCCCTCAATTACCCAGGCCTTTCCACCTGTCCTTTTGTCCCTGTGCTTCTCCCCTTCTCTTCCCAAGAGTCAAGTTTTCCTTTCCAGCCACACTGACGTCCTGTTAGCTTCTTGACCAGCCAGGCCGTCTTCTCTGGAGCTCTCACAAATGCTGTTGTCTGTACCCAGAACAGTCTGTGTGCCCCACCCCACCACACATACCCAGAGGTCCTTTAAAGCCCAGTTGAGGGGATTGGGGCCATAAAAGTTTTTCTTCATGTCCAACAAGTCAGGCGGTGAGCACGGACGTCTCTAGGCCCCCATCCCACCTCTCCAGCAACCTGCAGCTTTACCAAGGTCGCATTCCTGCATCTTCCCACAGTACCTGTTGGATCAGACCGATGTGCTGGTGGTCGGTGTCCTGGGCCTCCAGGGGACAGGCAAGTCCATGGTCATGTCGTTGTTGTCAGCCAACACTCCTGAAGAGGACCAGAGGTGAGGGGGCTTGGGGCTGGGGTATGGAAGTGGCCAGGAGGGAAGAGGGCACCCGCCTGGATCAGGATGGTGTCACCAAGGGACTTGGGGGAGTTGCTTCCCCGCTGCTGACCTCAGTGTCTCTGGCAGATGAGGACAGTTAGGGGCTGGGCCAAGTCTTCGTGTAGCTCCAAGGAAACCAGTCCTGTTCCTCCCTCCGCCCCTTCCTCTGGGCAGTGGTGCAGGGCCAGCCGGGACCTGGGATGGTGTTTTGATGAAGTCTTTGGATTTAGGTCACCTCCATGTCAGCCCTGCCACTCTCTAGCTGGCTGACCTGGGGCAGGTCCCTTTATCTCCTGGCATCTCACTTTCTCGTCTGTGAAGTGGGTTTTTGGAGGATGAGACAAGATCGGGAAGGCAGAAGTTAACAGGAGCCTGGCACAGAGAGAGCACTCACAGGATGTGGCCAATAAGACCTGGGAACCAGTGGGGCCCAGGATGAGGGGACAGGGGTTGTAGACCAGCCTTAGTCGTGTCTTGTCCACCGGGGACAGGGTATGATCATGAAGACAGAAGATGAAGTCACAGGAGGGGATTTGGGGGAGGAGGGAGCTTAAGAACTAGGGCCCCAGACTGAGGGCAGGAAGGAGAGAGAGAGAAAGAAAGGCAAGGTTAGGGAGTAGGGGCCACAGTCTAATTAAGGACACATCAAGACGGGGGGTGAGAAGAAGTAGGAGTTATTTGGGATTATTGAAAAAAAAACCTTGGGGTTTGGGTTTTTTATAAAGCAGGTGATGGAGTTCCCCTCCTTAAAAGTGGTTAATGAACCCGGCTAGTACCCAAGAGGATGCAGGTTCAATCCCTGGCCTTGCTCAGTGGGTTAAGGATCTGGCGTTGCCGAGAGCTGTGGTGCAGGCCGGCAGCTGTAGCTCTGATTTGACCCCTAGCCTGGGAACCTCCTTTTGCCTCAGGTGTGGCCCTAAAAAGACAAAAGACCAAAAAAATAAATAAATAAATAAAGCAGGTGCTGTTTCCCTGGACCCCATGGACGGGCCTCCAGCAGGTGGTGAACCCCCTGACGGCCTATGCAGGACTTTTACACACACCTGAGGTCAGGCTTTTCTTCTAAGGAAAGGCCCTAGTTTCCAGCAGATCTCAGAGGGGCGTGAGGGAAACGCAGAACAGTCTAAGAGCCAGACCCAGAGTGGCAGGGGCTCCGCCTCCCAGGTGCTCTTCCCACCCCCCCCCACCCCACCCCCGTCCTCTGCTCGCTCAGCTCGGCCTGGTTGTGCGCTGGACCAGCCACAGCATCCTTCCCGTCTCAGCCTCCACCCGCAGCTAGCGCTTCCCCATGGCTCTCAGCTCAGATGTCTGAGCTGGAGAGAATCCTCCGGGCCCAGCATGTCTTTCAGGTCAGCCTGGGTGTGGTGGACTCCGGGACCAACTCTTGTCATCCAGTGTCCTGAGTTTTACGTCCTGATTACCTGGAGACTGCATTGGCTCCTCTCCTCCTTCACGGCCACCTCCTGCTACAGTTCAGTTCAGCAAGTGTTTTCAGGGAGCTTGCTCTGTGCCAGGCCCTGTCCTCAGTGCCAGGGCTACAGCAGGAAATGACTGGCAAAATTCTTTGTCCCCATGGGGCTTGCATTTTAGCAGGGAAGGTAATAAACACCTTAGGAGATGATGACCAAACAGGAAGGAATCACAGGGAGGCGGCCCTGGGACCACGATACGGTTTAAGTCGGGTGGTCAGGGCGGGCTTCTGGAAGGGGGGCATCTGTCAACCAGCACACTCAGGAGAGAGAGAAGGGAAAGTGCCCCAGTCACAGGGCGTGGCGAGGGCGGACCTCTGGGCGGAGCCGCCCTGGAGAGTGAGCGGAGTGCAGAGCCCCAGCAGGGAGGGCATGGAGGTGGGGTCACAAGCAGAGGGAGCCCTCAAAGTCAGACCCGCTTTCCACTCAGCAGGCGCCATCGCACAGCAGCACAGGGAGCTTGCCCAAACCCAGATTCACACCTCTCACGTCTTCGGTCCCTTCAGGGGCTTCTCCAGCCTCAGGGCCCAAAGCCCCAGCTGCCTGGCAGGCCGCCCAAAGGCCTGGGTGCCAGCATCCCTGTGCTCTCCGCTCTTAGAGCCCTGGATGCTCAACCCTCATGCCTGCCCCCAGCTTCTTCCGGGGGTCGCCTTCCCTGCCCTCCTGCCTGCCCCTCTCCTCATGCTTCAAATGCATTAAAGTTGCTTCATTAACTTCTCTTCCTCAGTGTCATCTGCCACTTAGGGCAGCCCTGCCTGGCTCCCCCACTAAGTCGTCCCACCCGGAGCTCCACACAGCTCCTCTTCCGAGGGCAGAGCGGCTGCTATCTATTGCTCTGAGCTGCACCAGAAGGTCCATGCGAGCAGAGGCTTCGTCTTTCTCATTCTCTGCTTCGGCCCAGGATCTGGCACAGAGCGGAGTTTCGGGACAGTGTGTGTTCATTTTTGTTTTTTTAGGGCTGCACCCACAGCATATGAAGGTTCCCAGGCTAGGGGTCCAGTCGGAGCCACAGCTGCTAGCCTACACCACAGCCACAGCCACAGGGGATCTGAGCCCCATCTGTGCGACCTACACCACAGCTCATGGCAATGCTGGATTCCCAACCCACTGAGCGAGGCCAGGGATCAAACCTGCGTCCTCATGGCTACTAGTCGGGTTCGTTTCCGCTGAGCCACACTGGGAACTCCACGGAGTCCCTGCTTTTAAACACCTCAGTCTCCTGATTTTGTAAAGAGTTAACAGATTGACTTGTGGGTGGGGATGAAGTCACGTGGTATAAAATAGGGCCCCAGACAGCAGGGGCCGGGGATGAAGGGTTTCGCAGGCAGCAGCCCTCACTCTGGAGGCGCAAAGGTGAGGACCAGACCTCTGATGCCCGCACCTGCTCCCCTCCACAGGGCGTATGTTTTCCGGGCCCAGAGCGCTGAAATGAAGGAGCGAGGGGGCAACCAGACCAGTGGCATCGACTTCTTCATTACCCAAGAGCGGATCGTCTTCCTGGACACACAGGTGCCGTCCGCTCATGCCGCGTTCAGCTCCATTCCCGAGTGTGTTTAAGCCAGACCCCTGCATGGATTCCACGGTGCTCTAGCCAACTTGTGTCTTTTCTTGGCCCTTCGACTCCTTGTCAAGTTTTAGCTCCTCCCCTCCCATCCATTGGGTACACAGGAGCTTAAAGAATCTTCTAGCAAAGCAGTTAAAAGTGTGGGCCTTTTAGGGAGCTCTGTTATGGCGCAGCAGGTTAAGGATCCAGCATTGTCACTGCTGTGGCACAGGTTCCATCCTGGCTCTGGAACTTCCACGTGCTGCAGGTGTGGCTTAAAAAAAAAACAAAAAAAAAAACAAAAAACAGGTGTGGGCCTTTTATAGTCAGTCTGTATCCAGATTCCCTCTCCTTCTTACCCCTGGGTGACCTTAAAGTTTTAACCCCTCACATCCCTCAGTATCTTCACTTGTAAGTGGGTGACAGGTGTTCTCGGCCTTGTAGGGTGGCTGCAGGGAGTCAGTGGAGCAGTCCAGGCAGATCGCTGGGCACAGGCCTGGCTCCTGGTGAGCCTTCTGACCTGTCTTGCGTGTGACTGGCAGCTTTCCTCAGCTCCCTAGGATCCCTTTGCCTTAGCCTGGCATCTAGGGCTCACCTCCCTCAGACTCTCTGGCCTCCCCTCTGGTGTAGACATCAGCTCCACCACGCACACCGCAAGGCCTCGCCGTGCTCGCTCTCCTGAGCTGTGCGGCCTTGGCCTAATCATGTAACGTTTCCACCGCTCCGTTCTCTAAAGTGGGAAAAACAACACTGCCTCCCTCGTAGGGTCTTGGTGAGCTTTCGGTGAGTCTGCACCAGTCCTGACAGTGCCCAGCCTGAAGCACGTTCTCAGCATTCTCGGCCGTCGGGGCGTTGGTGTTAGAGCACCCTCTCCCCCAGCCTTGCTGCCTGGCTAATGCCTTCCCCTCCCCGAACGTAGGGCATGGCCTTCTCCCGGAAGCCTTCCCCACCTCTGGGTGCCGTGCCTGCTCCCCGCCGGCACGCGGCTCCAGGAGGGGGCTGGCCCCAGGCTGCCGCACACTGAGCGTTAGGGGAACGTTCTGGCCTCTCTACACATTGATGGCACAGAATGTGCAAAACCTTCCACAATGGAACCAGCTGGGCCAGGGCCCACATGGGGTTGAGCAGAAGTTAAAACAAGGCAGAATGGAGTTCCCCAGGGGCCTAGAGGATCTGATATTGTCGTTGCTGTGGCTCAGGTCAGTGCTGTGGCACGGGTTCAGTCCCTGGCTTGGAGCTTCTGCCTGCCATGGGCACAGCCCAAAAAAAAAAATTCTATTCAGTGCAGTAAGGAATGAGCAGACCCTCCAGCTGACTTAGGCTCCTGTAGTTAGTTTGTTTTTTGGCTGCACCCACGACATACAAAAGTTCCCAGGCTAGGGATCAAGCATGCACCACAGCAGAAACAAAGCCAAGTCCTTAACTTCTAAGCCACCAGGGAACTCCCCAGGTTCCTGTAGTTTTCAGATGGAAGGCTCCTTCAAGAAAAGGTGATGAGCTCATCACTGATGCTTTTACATGTGCTGGTGTAGCTTGTCGATCCTCACCAGTTTTCGTCATTCGTCACTGGTTTCGGACCTGAGTGATGAGCGACGTCTTGAAAGCATTTGAAACAACAGGACAAGGTTGCTGTGGGGACATGATTGGTTCACATAAATGTTTGGTGTAGGAGTTCCTGTCGTGGCTCAGCAGAAACGAATCTGACTAGCATCCAGGAGGACACAGGTTTGATCCCTGGCCTTGCTTAGTGGGTTAAGGATCCAAGGTTGCCATGAGGTGCAGTCTAGGTCGCAGATGCAGCTCAGATCCTGCATTGCTGTGGCTGTGGTGTAGGTCGGCAGCTGCAGCTCCAGTTCGACCCCTGGCCTGGGAATCTCCATATGCTGTGGGTGCGGCCCTAAAAAATAAATAAATAAATAAATATGAGTCTATCACCACTGGGAACGTTCTCCTGGGGCACTTGAGAGCGGGGTGATTTGTAAAAGCTGGGAAAAGTGCTGGAAACTAGAACTGCTTTGAAACGTTTTTCTTTCACCTTCTGCCTCGCTGACTAGCTCTGTACTGGTGAGGGCTTGCCTGTGTTTCGGACCTTATTTTGTCCTGAAAGGCAGTATATTTGCCGTTGTCATCAGGCGGCACTTGGGTGGCCGTGTCCCCTGGGGTCCTCACCCCTGGCGTCTCCCCAGCTCCTTCCTCTCTTCCTGCTCCAGCCCATCCTCAGCCCCTCCATCCTGGACCACCTCATCAACAACGACCGCAAGCTGCCTCCTGAGTACAACCTGCCCCACACCTACGTGGAGATGCAGGTGAGGGGGCCGAGCCAGGCTGGGGGACCTCGAGGCAGAGCTGGATGTGGGCTGGGCTACGTCCTACTTCACAAGAGCCTTGGGAGCCCCAGGAGCTGGAGGGAGAGCCCAGCACCAAGTCAGGTCAGGCTCAGCCCTGCTGCGGCCCCTCGGAAGAGTCACACCCGACAAGCCTCTGTGTCCACCTGAGTAATGCAATGGGGGTGGCATTCCTGCCGTGCCCCGTGTAGAGGTGACTGTAGGGGAAGTGCCAGCACAGTCTAGGCACACAGTAGGTGCTTCTAGGTTCAGAGGCCCTTGCCCTGCTGTCCCCTCAGCCAAGTCCTAGGATCAGGGACCCCCGTCTGGGCTGCGGGGACCTTCACCTCTGTTGTCCCTTCCTGCCCAGTCGCTCCAGATCGCTGCCTTCCTCTTCACCGTGTGCCACGTGGTGATTGTCGTCCAGGACTGGTTCACGGACCTCAGTCTGTATAGGTGAGGAGCTGTGGTGGGGGAGCAGGTGGGGGACGGGGCCCCAGCCCTTAGCCACTTGTTCCCGCTCTCACGAGCTCCCTCACAGCCACAAGGACCCTTGGAAAGCACAAGTGGGCCTGAGTCGCTGCCCCCTAGTTCTCTGTCGGCACATGGACACGCAACCCTCTGCGATCTGCTCGCGTCACTCAGAAGAAAATCCCGAGTCCTTCTGTGTGGCTTATAGGGTCCCACTTGCTGCGGCCCCAGGCACCACACCAACCATTCCCACCACTTTCCCTGTCTCCCTCCTTCCAAGCCCTTGTGGCCTCGTTCCCGTTCCCCGTGCCTCGCAGGACCTCTGCACCCCTCGTCCCTTCCCACGAGTGTCAGCCCCCCCGCCACGTCCTTCAGGTGGACCCCGGCCCCCCTGACTTGCCGATGCCACCTCTCCTGTGACTGTCCCACTGTCACCCTGCTGGGTTCTCCTTCACTGCCCAGGACGGTGTAGACCCAGCTTTACAGCCCGTCTCCCTCATTAGAACAGAAGCCCCAGTGCTCACACGGCGCCTGGCAGCTGCAGCCCCAACTTGACCCCTAGCCTGGGAACCTCCACATGCTCGGGTGCGGCTCTAAAAAGGCAAAAAGGAAATCTCTGTACTTTCCACTTAATCTCAAGTATTTTTCTTGATGAGATAAACTCATTGCAAAGTACACGCATGTTGACATAGGTCCATGGATTGGTGTCTGACAGGGTTGTCTCTGGATTCTCTAAAAATGTGTGAGGAATATGGTTGTGTGCGTGTGCGTGTGCGTGTGTGTGTGTGTGTGTGTGTGTGTGTCTTATCCGAGTGCAGCTGTAGCCTTAATCAGATCCGCAAAGCGTGCCCCTTCCTTCCCCAGACTGTGGGATATGGGGGGGCCGGTGCCAGGGCAGCAACCTCTTGCCCCAAACCCCAAGGTTCCTGCAGACGGCAGAGATGGTGAAGCCCTCCACCCCATCCCCCAGCCACGAGTCCAGCAGCTCTTCAGGCTCCGATGAAGGCACCGAGTACTACCCCCACCTGGGTGAGAGGTTTTCTGGGGGCTGCAACGGGGCGGGACGGAAACCAGGAGTCCTCGGGGGAGGTGGGGCTCAGGGAGCACCCTGGTCTCCCTGCTGGGGTCCCCGCAGGTGTGGTTCCTTGGCCGGCTCAGCCCAGGCTGTGCTCTTGTGCAGAAACGCGGTTCCTTTATGCCACCTCAGGCAAGCACTTCCCTGTTTCCTCCGCCTCCCTAGCCCCTAGCGGTTCCGTCTGGCTCCTGATCACGAGGCCGTCTTCCTCTTCTGCCTTTTCCGTCAGACCCGGGGCTTCCGGGGGAGAAACCAGCTCGTCATTTTTCTGCATCCCCAGCATCCCCCAGCGCAGGGCCTGGTACTGAAGTGAAGTTACATGTCCCATGACTGAACCCAGGAGCAGGGCAGGTCTTCAGTGGCCCAGCTCGACCCCCCTCACGGCCCCTGTCCTCCCCCCCCAGTCTTCCTGCAGAACAAAGCTCGCAGGGAGGACTTCTGCCCCCGGAAGCTGCGGCAGATGCACCTGATGATCGACCAGCTCATGGCCCACTCCCACCTGCGTTACAAGGGTGAGGGTCCTCCGGTCCCCCGACCCCAGGCTCCTGATCCCGTCCCCTGGCCCCGAGCCCTGCTGGACCATCCTGTGCATCCCCCCCACCACCCCGCGGCCCGGTGGCTGCAGCCTCACGGGTTCGCTCCGCAGGTACACTGTCCATGTTACAGTGCAACGTCTTCCCTGGGCTCCCGCCGGACTTCCTGGACTCCGAGGTCAACCTCTTCCTGGTGCCCTTCATGGACAGCGAGGCCGAAAGTGAAAACCCCCCAAGAGCAGGTGCGCTTCTCTCATGAGGATCTGGTCTGTAAGCAGACACCAGTCAGTGTGAAATGCAAGTTTAGCAGATGTTAGCAGCTGTGTTCGTTTTTGTTTTTTTGCTTTTTAGGCCATGCCCGCAGCCTGTGGAGCTTCCCAGGCTAGTCTGTGACTTACACCATAGCTCACGGCAATGCCAGATCCTGAAGCCCCCATAGCTACTGTATTTGGACCAGTAAATGTGAATTCTTCTGCACGTGGGGAAAAAAGAGGCACAGGCTGGTCTGAGGGGAGCCTTGACCCGGCCCTAAGGTGCTCAGACCTTTTCATAGGAGCCTGTTTGCGAGTCGTGAAAAGACAGGAGGACCTGGGCTGGCGCCTACTCCAAAGGGCTCCTCGAAGGCCGGGCTGCTCTCGGGGCCTGTCCCCTCAGCCTCCCCTTCTGCCTTTCCAGGACCCGGGTCCAGCCCGCTCTTCTCGCTCCTCCCCGGGTACCGGGGCCACCCCAGTTTCCAGTCCTTGGTGAGCAAGCTCCGGAGCCAGGTGATGTCCATGGCCCGGCCACAGCTGTCGCACACCATCCTCACCGAGAAGAACTGGTAAGAGCGCTCGGCAGGGGGGCCCCCGTCCGCCACGTCGAGGGTCTCAGATCTCCCCACCCCTCGGCCTCCCTTCCTGGGGCATCAATGGCTGTTCCCATTGTGCTGCTGTTTCACGTTATCTTAGATCCTAATGAGCTGGTGGGTGTAGGTCTTGTCACCAGTTTTACTAGCGGGGAGTGCAAACAGCAGCAGGACACCACCAGGGCCAGTGCAAGGCCAGAGGAGTCAGACCACGGATCCTCTCATTGGTCTAAATAAGGGCCCAGGGAGTTCCCTCGTGGTCTAGTGGTTAGAATTCAGTGCTTTCACTGTTGCAGCCCCAGTTCAGTCCCTGATCTGAGAACTGAGATCCCTGGAGTTCCCGTCGTGGCACAGTGGTTAACGAATCCAACTAGGAACTATGAGGTTGCGGGTTCGATCCCTGCCCTTGCTCAGTGGGTCAAGGTTCTGGCGTTGCCATGTAGGTGTAGGTGTAGGTCGCAGACGCGGCTCGGATCCTGCGTTGCTGTGGCTCTGGCGTAGGCTGGCGGCTACAGCTCTGATTTGACCCCTAGCCCGGGAACCTCCATATGCCGTGGGAGCGGCCCAAGAAATGGCAAAAAGACAAAAAATAAATTTAAAAAAAAAAAAGAACTGGGATCCCACATCAAGCTGCCGCACACCACAGTCAGAAATAAAGTAAAATAATAAACCAGGGCCCAGCAAGGAGGGGAGATTGGGAGGTGGGAGAGTTATGCTGCTGCTAGAAGTTTCTGATCACCGCCGACTCTGGAGGGACATAGAGATAGGCCCCTACCCACAAAGGCCAACACCAAGTGGGGCAGGGAGCAGGTGGGGCTTGAGGCCTTAGTCCAAGACCAGGCACCTTGAGCCTTGCTTCCCCTGGGGGAGGCGAGGGGATCAAGCCACCTGCCGTCGGCAGTGGCATCTGCCCGAATCCAGGCGAGGAGGTGATGTCAGGTCATGCGGGGGCCGCAGCCGGGGCAACTCTGACTGTTGACCTCCCCTCCCAGGTTCCACTATGCCGCCCGCATCTGGGACGGGGTGAAGAAGTCATCCGCCCTGGCAGAGTACAGCCGCCTGCTGGCCTGAGGCCAAGGGGAATGTCGGGCAGAGAACCCCCTCCCGGGCCCCAGTGGATGGCTGGGGGCACACACATTTCCTCCCCCCTCAGGGTGGAGAGTGGCAGCAGGCCTGACAGACGAGGGACGGCAGCTTCCTCACCCAGAGACACGAGGTGTCCAGGGCCAGGCCCCCACCCTCAATGGAGCGTTGTTTTGGGGGGACTTTGAGATTCCCCCCCCCAACCTGGGCGGGGCAGCCCGTCCTCAGCCCCCCACGGGGACAGGCGGTGGCAGGAGCTGCGAGGTCACCGGGAAGCCCAGGCTGCATCTCGGCCTCCCTCTGCAGGGACAGGGACAGCACGTCCCTCTGCCCTGACTCAGGCCCTGGCCTGTAGGTGAGGCAGGGTTGGGGAGCTCTTTCTCAGGGCAGATCTGGTGATTGGAATAAAAAGTCGTGCAGGCTTCTTGGGGTACTTCTTTCTCCCTTACCCCTGGTGTGCGCAGCTGGGTCCCTGCCCTTGGAGGCAAGTTGGCCGAGGCCACCCACCGGAGCCTGAATCAGCTGTGAGGGCACACCCACTGTGGGTCATGGAGTTGTCGGGAGCAGAGAAAGTCCTGTCTGCGCTAAGGAGGAAGCCTCTAGAAAGGGGCGTTCTCTCTCCTGGGGTGATGTCAAGCCTTCCATCTCTGTTACGGGTGGGAAAGAACAATACCCCCTCGTGTCCGCTGCTCTCTCTTGAAGACAGTGCCTGCCTTTGGTGACATGCCTAGTTACATGCAATGCCCAATTCAATACGCACAAAAGAGAACATGGCCGGGAGTTCCCTTCATGGCACAGCAGAAACAAATCCGGCTAGTATCCATGAGGATGCGGCTTCGGTCCCTGGCCTTGCTCAGTGGGTCGGGGATGTGAGCTGCGGTGTGGTCGCAGACGTAGCTTGGATCCCCCATTGCTGGGGCTGTGGTGTAGGCTGGCAGCTACAGCTCTGATTGGACCCCTCACCTGGGAACTTCCATAAGCCGTGGGTGTGGCCCTAAACACACACACACACACACACAAATGGAACATGGCTCTAGTTAAATACACTTAGTTAAATATAGTGCACTCAATGTCCATGGGAGATTGGTTCCAGGACACACACACCGGCAGATACCAAACTCCACAGATGCTCAAGTCCCATCCCTTATATAAGTATTTATATAAGGAATAGTGTAGTATTTGCATAGAACCTACTTAAAAAACCTAATCCAATGTCAATACGATATAAATTGTTGTAAATACAATGTAAATGATATGTAAATAGTTGCCACTGCTTGGAAAATTCAAGATTTGCTTTTTGGAACTTCCTGGAGTTGTTTTTCAAATGTTTTTTAAGTTTTTTTTAGGGCCGAACCCGTGGCACATGGAGGTTTCCAGGCTAGGGGTTGGATCAGAGCTGTAGCTGCCGGCCTACACCACAGCCACAGCCCTGCCAGATCCGAGCCATGTCTGCGACCTATACCACAGCTCACGGCAATGCCAGATCCTTAACCCACTGAGCAAGGCCAGGAGCGAACCTGCGTCCTCAGTGATAACTAGTCAGGTTCTTTACCTCTAAGCCACAGCAGGAACTCCTGTTTTTCAAATTTTTCACTCCAAGGTTGGTTGAATTGTGGATGTAGAACCCTCAGACCCAGAGGGCTCCCTGTTTCCCCCCAGTCAGAGCAGGTTCTGCCCTTCAAATGCTCTAGTTCCCTTGCACACAATTGCTTCCCTCCCCTGAGAACCTCATTGACTCGCTGAGTGAGAAAGGGTCCCTACCTTTAAATCCAGAAGCTCACTTAAATACACCCTGCGGTTCATTACAGTACCTGCCTGCCCTCATCTGCTCAGTTAAATACTTCGTGGTGCTTCCCAAAGCTTGGCTCCACATTGCTGGTCACCAAACCCTAATGCCCCCTCCACCCTCCAGTGCAGCAGTGGTTCCAGTCGAACCAGCTGATCTGGTCTGTCCACCCCCTGCCCCAGTGCCACTTAGGTCTCCCCCCCTAACCCCCCCTCCTCCTGGGCATATCCTGTATCCAGTCCTGGGGTCCAGGTTGTGCGGATCCAGGTCTTTTGAGAAAAAAGCACAACTACTGGAGAGGGTGGGGGCAGGGAAGGCCTGGAGTGGAGTGGGGAGTGTGCAGACCTGAGGTGGGGAGGTCCAAGGCCTGGTGTGGGCTCTGGCCCTGAGACCTTAGGAACCTCGCTCATGACCCCTGGGCCTTTGCGAGCTGTGACGTTTGCTTCCCTCTTAAGGAGACGCTTCTGAATCGTTGCTCCTGGCTGACCTCTGCAGCCAGACCACTGCCTCCTTCCCCTGCCTTGTCAGAACTTGTCACTCCTGCGTCCTGTCCCCTCCCCCTGCTTCCCAGGGGACTGTGGTTGACAGTGGGTGTTCAGCAGAGTAGGGAAGGTGGAGGCAAAAGGCCAGAGAGGGTGTGAGAGGCAGGGCCCAAAGCACAAAATGGCACACGGGCTCAGCCCAAGAGACTTGGAGTTTCTTCCTTCCCATCCCTCAACGCCACCCAGCCTGGGGACACACGGTGCCTGCGTGCCCCCAGCCCCTCACTGCCGAGGCTCAGGGCTGGGGTCCTTGATCAGGTTCACCTAGGAGCTTGCAGTCAGGATCGGGGTTGTCCGGGAAGGCCTGGAGCAGCACGTTCTCAGCATCTCTGACGGCCATGTCTAGGGAGGTGCGGAGCATCCGGTATACGGTGGCGAAGGACAGGCCGCAGGCGGCCAGGGGTCCCAGGATGGGCACATTGAGGAGCTCCTGGCTGAAAGCCGAGGCATCCCCAGAGGCCTGGCCCAGCCGTTCTGCCACCAGCGCCTCCGTGACCTTAGTCTTCGGGTCGTGCAGGGCTTCCAGGATCTTGTGCAGCGGCCGGCCCGTGTGCCCTGCCAACCTGATGAGGGAATGCTGGTCCAGGCCGAGGCTGTGGCGGTAGCCCTCCAAGGAGTGGGTGAGCAGGAACAGGTCGCATGCCACTTCCGGCACGCCTGGCACGGGACTCGGGTTGGCCCCACAGGCCACCGTGGCCACCAGCCAGATGTGCTTCCGCAGCGAGGCCGCCTTCCGCTCCAGTGTGGGCTTGGAGACGTTGGGGAGGGCCATCAGGAATGCGTGCCGCTTGTGGCTCTCTAGGCCCCTCACCATCGCCTCCTCCAGCAGGTCGAAGTCATATTTGCCCAACTCAAACATGGAGAGCAGGAAGACCTTGGGGTCCTTGAGGCCCTCCGCTGCAGGAGACAAGGGCACCTTCAGGGGGTGTCCACGCCCAGCAGGCCCAGCTGTCCTGCCAGCTTCCCCAGGCGCAGGCTGGGTCTGCACAGCACTTGTTTTTAGAGCGTCTGCCCTGGAGGCAGGCTGCCTGCGTTCAGATCCCAGCCTCGCTCCCTACTCCCTGTGTGGCCTCGGGCTGGTTACCAAACCTCTCTGGTTTTACTTACGCGTAAAACAAGGGAATGATTCTACCCACCTCCTAGGGATGTGGTGGTGGTGAACTGAGTTTGTGAAAGTGGTGCCTGGCCTGTGCTGAGCCAAAATGTTAGCTGCCGCCAGCAACAGGTGCCAGCATTTGCCTGGGCGGGTAGTGTTTGCACGGTTCTACCTTTGCAAATACACGAGTCAACACCTACCCTTTTTTGCCCTTAATGCAAGTGACCGTTCTCTGTCACCTGAGACTGCAATGGCAGCTGTAAGCAACCTGCACCCTGAGACCCCGTTCCCTCACCCTGCGTGACGCTGGGCGGGCCCCTCCCGCCAGCCCGGGTCTCGCGGGAAGATGCAGGGGAAGGGGCGGGCCGTCCCTCCAGAATCCAGCTCCCCCCAGAGCCTGCCCCTCACCCTCCAGCCGCTGTACACAGTCGTCGCGGATCTGGCTGAGCACCCTCTCTTCCGAGAAGGAGCTGGGGCGGCGGCTGCGGGAGGCGGCGATGTCCACGTCCACCTTGGAGCGGACGCAGTAGAAACGCTTGCCCTGCTGCAGGATCTCGCGGGCCAGCCGTGCGTGGTTGGCAGTGAAGCTCTCGGACGTGAGGAGGAGGAGGAAGTCGTACCGGTCCAGCAGCACCCGCTGGACATATTTGTCAGCCTGGAAGGCGGGGGCGCCTATGCCCGGCAGGTCCCAGATGATGACATTGGGGTACTTGGGGTGCAGGTACGGCGTGGGGGCCATGGTCATTTCCACCACGCCCGTGCAGGCTGAGGTGGGGTCCTCATCCCCCAGCCCGCGGATGGCATTGACAAAGGTTGACTTGCCTGAGCCCGTCCCCCCGGTGACACCAATGTCCAGCCGGACATTCTCCAAAGAATGAAGTGTGGACTGTAACATGGCAGCTACTGCTGGCAGGTCCCCTGCCTCGAAGGCCTCCTTCAGAGCCCTGGTGTCCCCCAAGAGCTCCAGCATCTTGGACTGGCTGAGGCCTGACGGGAAAGCTTCGCTGGCCATGGGCTGCCTGATCCCTGGTCCTCCGCCTTCAGGACTTGGTGACCCTGAACAGGACAGGCAGGTAAGGGAGTATTTTCCCTCCGAGCAGCACCCTCTTCCTTACATCCCTCCTCTTGCCCGAAGGATGTGAGACACCAGCAGGAAGAGCACTGAGAATGTCATACGATGCCACCCACCCCACCCCCACCGGCGCCCTGAGCGCCATTTTTGTTTCTTTTTAGGGCCACACCCGAGACATATGGAAGTTTCTAGGCTGGGGTTGAATCAGAGCTGCAGCTGCCGGCCTATGCCAGAGCCACAGCCACGCCAGATCCAAGCCACATCTGCAACCCACTCCATAGCTCAAAACAACGCCAGATCCTTAACCCACTGAGAGGGGCCAGGGATGGGATCCGCATCCTCATGGATACGAGTCGGGTTTGTAACAGGGACTCCCTAAGTGCTTTATTTTTGTTAACATGTATTCATCACGGCCAGCTTCTCCTGCAGCATCTCATCCAGTCCTCTTCACAGCTGGAAAAGGAGATCCTTCCCACCCACATTGGGCACCGAGACCATAAGTCACTTGCCCCAGGCCTCCAGCTCGTGCATGGGGATGTTGGGAATAGGACCGAGGTCTTCCGAGCCTAGAATTTGAAGTTTTAGTATTTAGGAAGCATTTACCATGTCCTGGGCACTAGGATGAATCATAAAGGGTGGTGACTAAGAGCTGGAACCCTCATCATTGCTGGTAATCATAACGTTGATTTGACGCGGACTCCGGGCCAGCCCCTGCTCTAACCACCTACACAACTCCACCAAGGCCCCGTTTACAGACCAGAAACCTCAAGCTCAGGGAGGTAAAAGTCACTTGCTAAATGTCCTAACAGCCTGACCAGAGCCAGGATATCTGCCAGCTCCCTCTGATCCTTTTGCCGCATACCAGGCCCCTCAGTCCTTTCCCAATTGAGCCCCTGCCTATGAGCCAAGACTTCCTTTGGGTGCAACAGTTCTCCTGTACCAGCAGGAGACCCGGTGGGTCTGGCGCATTCCAGGAATTTTTTTTTTTTTTTTTTTTTTTTTGCTTTTTGGGCCTGCACCCGTGGCATATGGAGGTTCTCAGGCCAGGGGTTGAACCGGAGCTACAGCTGCCGGCCTATGCCACAGCCACAGCAACTCAGGATCTGAGCCCCATCTATGACCTACACCACAGCTCACAGCAACGCCAGATCCTTAACCCACTGAGCAAGACCAGGGATCAAACCCCCAACCTCATGGTTCCTAGTCAGATTCGTTTCCACTGAGCCACGATGGGAACTCCCTGGTGCATTTGTGGAAATATTGCTCACCCTTGCTGCATAGCTCTTGAGTACCCTTGTCTGCTGGGGAACTCACACAAGCCAGCCCCTTCCCACCTCTGGGCTTCGGAGTCCTGGCGGTAGAATGGACGAGGCAGCCGCACCTACATCCTGGTGCTGCACGACTGCATCTAGTAGTGCACTACTATCCTGGTGTCGTGGGGTTGCATGACACGGGGCAAGTCCTATCCCCCCTGGAGCCTTTATTTCCCCCTGTGACAGGTGGGGGCATCGGTTTCCTCACCGGGGGGGAGTGAACGGTGACTCCTCAGAGTCCTCCCAGCTCTGCTGTTTGAGGAAGACTCAGGGTCTTACTGCAGATGAAGCTCAGGCAGAGGCCAGCTTGGGAAGGGCTTGGGACATCTGGCTGAGCTTGACCTTTCTCTGCGAGTAGCCACGAAAGGCTTCTGAGCAGGGAAGGGAGGGGTTGGAGGCAGACGTTCAAAAGAGCCCTCCGTGGCCTTCCGGTGTATGAGATTGGAGCCTGGGAGACAAGGCAAGGGGCTGGGGCAAGACCCAGGTGAGAGGGCAAAGCCCGAGCTGGAGCAGGGGCTGGAGGACGTGACAGGGGACAGGGAAGGGAGAGACGGAGGCAGAAGGGACAGGAGGAGGCCACCAGATGGAAGCAGGAGATACAAGTAACCCAGGCTCTCTTTTTTTCTCCCCTTTTGGCCACATCTGGGCCAGGGATCGAATCCAAGCTGCAGTTGCCAGATTTTTTAAAATATTTTTTGGGGGGGACTCACACCTGCGGCATATGGAGGTTCCCAGGCTAAGGATTGAATTGGAGCTGTAGCCACTAGCCTACGCCACAGCCACAGCAATGCCAGATCTGAGCCGTGTCTGCAACCTACACCACAGCTCACAGTAACACGCAATTCTTAATCCACTGATCGAGGCCAGGGATTGAACCTGCGTCCTCATGGATGCTAGTCAGATTTGTTTCCCCTGAGCCAGGAAGGAACTCAGTTGCCAGATCATTAGGTTGTCTCTCTAACCTTAGGCCCAGTGTGGTGAGGGCATGCCTGACCGTTCCAGCCCAGCCACTCAGGGCCATTGAGTCCTGTGCTTAGGAGGAGGTCTGAGGGTCCACAGGTGTAGGGATGTGGGCTTTCTTGAGAATGGATTTGGAAGGGGCCGCCTTTCTTGTGCATCTGGGGGTCTGGAATATCCTATGATCCCCCCACCCCCTTTGGTGCAGGAGGGTCCATGTGAACCCCAGAGTCAACAGGAGACTTTCTGGGAAGACAGGAATCCTTTTTTTACCAACCACAGAGCTCTTCAGCAAAGAGCATCAGCACCCCGTTTAATCCTCCAGGCAAAAGTGGACCCCCTTAGTCTGTTTCCTAGGGGTAATTTGAGGCCCCCTGATGAGGCTAGAAGTATCACCAGGGCTCAGAACACCCTTAGGGAGTATTGGTGAGGCCACCTCCATGGCACTGGAGCCACCTTGTGAATTCCTGGAACCTCACCTTCTCTGCACTTAAATCCTTCCCTTCCCTGACCCTCATCCATGTCCGAAGCAGCACCCAGGTCAACCTGTCCTGTCCGAGCCCCCCGTCTGGTGGATCTTTAATTTTTAAACATGACCCACCCTTGACTCAGCATGTGCTTGAACAGATGAGTATGTCAGATTCACTTTTGCCTCTGGCTGAAGAGCCAAGCATTCAGCGAAAGGCTGTGCCAAGGAGCTGGGTTCCCAGGGACCCCAGGAACACCTGGGCCAGACTAATTCGCTCATTCAATGTGTTGAACACCATCTGCCATCCAAAGCCTCGTGCAGCTTCAGAAACTCCAATAGGCGCAGACAGACAGACACACACACACACACACACACACACACACACACACACCCAGAAGCCCAGTCGCAACCAACCACCCTGGATCTCAGACCCACAGCATCTCCCAGATCTTTCTGATCACAGACACCAGCAAGCGCATCACCACATACATCCACATGCAGACAGCACACCAGCTTTCTCAAACGGGACTCGTTCTAGATGGCCCACTGTTGTGGCCACCTCCTCTTCCCTTGGAGGCTCCTAGAAGCACCCACTGGTCCTCTCACCACCTCCGCTCTCGTTCTGCCTTCCCCAGGCTCTACACAGAGGCCAACCCAGTGGCCACCTGGCCTCCCCTCTCCCTGCCACCCACCCTCACCATCACTCACAGGCAGTAAGGCTGGCCCAGGATGTCTGGTCTCCCCCACATTTGTGTAACCCAGTTGCTAAGCACCATTGTGCCCATCCCTGGGCACCGATTGGTTGCCCCTCCCCCACCAGAGTAGGCCCCTGGGACACTGGGGTTCTCAGAAAGGGACATAAGATTGCAGGCCCCAGTGCCCCCTCAGCCACCGACCAAGGTGGATCCAGGGTGGGCTGACCTGTCACCCCACAAATCCCTCTTGGTCACTTGGGGGATCAAAGAGCCCTGGACCCCCATCCTCACCTTGAACCTCTCCCTCGCAAGGTCAATTCCTATCCCAGGTCAGGATATCCCTCTTGGACTTGGGCCCACCTGCAATCCCCCGCCCCCATCCCTGCCCCAGCCCCTCCACACCCCGCCCCTCAGCAACTGCAGCTCTCATTTTCACCACATTGGCCTTTTGGGTTCGGCTGGTTTTGTTAAGGCTTGGTTTGTGGATGAGGCAGGGGGGTGGGGGCTGTGCTTTTCATTTGTCTTCCGACAAGTCGCGCTTCTTCCAGCTGTCCAGAATGTACTTGAGGAGGAGGCCGAGCTTCCGGCGGGCTGAGAGCGGGGCCTCCTCGCAGCTCCCCTCCCTGGATCCCCGCTTTTCCACACCATTGTCACCAGCGGCCTCCAGGCTGACGGGGGGCTGTGGCTCGTCCTCTTCCAGGGCCTTGATGCGGACCCGCTGGGCGTCCTCCGCCATCTCGTTGAGGCAGCCCTGGAGCATGGTGTAGACGGTGCCGAAGCTGATGCCACCGGCCACCAGCGTTCCAAACACGGGGATGCCCTTCTCAAAGGCCCGGGCCACGCGCATGGCACCGTCGGACGACTGCGAGTAGAGCCGCAGGACCGTCTCCGGCGAGACCTCGTTGGCCAGCGGGGAGCGGATAACCGAGCGCAGGTCGCCTGCCTGTTTGCCCACCTGCTCGGCCAGCTTGGCCAGCGAGTCATCGTCCAGGCCAAAGCTACGGTGGTAGCCGCGCAGCGAGCGGATGAGCAGGGCGTCGTCGTAGGCGGCCGCCAGCCCCGGCACGGGCAGGGCCTGGATGACGCCTGATACCAAGGCCGTCTTGAGCACCTGCTCCTGGAGCATGTCCTTCTTCTTCTGCAGGGCCTCCAGCGAGATGTCGGGCAACGACAGCAGGCCGGCGTGGCGCCAGTGCGCGGGCAGGTCGTGCTCCCAGGTGGACACGAGCAGTGGAAAGTCGTAGCGCGCGGGCGAGAGGTTGGACACAAGGAAGATGCGCGGGTCGCTCACGCCGGCCGCGCGCAGCCGCTCGGCGCAGTGTTCGCGGATCTCCTGCAGGACCGCCGCCTCGCTGAAGCCCGAGGGCCGCTGGGTGCGCGAGGCCGCCAGGTCCTCGTCCACCTTGGTGCGCACAAAGTAGAACTTCTTGCCCTGGCGCAGGATCTCGGAGGCCAGGCGGGTCTCCACGGCGCCGCAGCGGCGCGGGGACACCAGCAGGAAGAAGTCGTAGCGGCCGAAGTCCACCTGCTTCAGGTACTTGTCGGCCGAGCAGCCCGGAGAGCCGGCCCCCGGCAGGTCCCACAGGGTCACGTCTGGAAGCTGCGGGTGCGGGTAGGGCGAGGGCTGCATGGTGGTCTCCACGACGCCGGTGAGCGCCGCGCCGGGGTCCTCGGCGCCCAGGCCGCGGAGGGCGTTGATGAGCGACGACTTGCCGGCGCCCGACTCGCCGGTGACGCCCACCTCCAGCCGACCGCCCTCCGAGGAGGCCAGCAGCTGCTTGAGGCGGGAGGCGGCCTGCGGGATGTCACCCGACTCGAAGGCGGTGCGCAGGGCCTCCAGCTCTTCCTTGGCCATGAGGATGGTGGTCTCCTCCTCCCCGGGCACCGCGGGCAACTTCGAAGTAGCCATGGTGACCGGCGGTTCAGAGGGCGCGGGAGGGGGGCTGGGAGGGTGTCACGGACCGACGCGTGATCCTCGGCGTCTGCAGAGAGCGGGGAGAAGGAAGCCGTTCACGCCTCCGGGGCCTTGGCGTGGGGCAGGGAGAGAGACTCACTAAGCACGTCCCCGTGGAACCGCACAGCCCTCTTCCTTCTCAAAAACCCGGGGACCGCTTGGGACACCGAGTAGGGGGCCTTGGAGTCTGGTAGGCCCGGGGTCCCATCCCATCGAGGCTACCGACTCGACGTGGGACCTGGGGCAAAACGCGGCACCTCTCTGAGCCTGTTTGCTTCCAGGCTTAATGGATGTAACAACCGACCAGCCTCTGGAGGTGATGAGGACTCTTCGGAATAAGCTAGGAACTCAGACATTTCGTAGGCAGCTTGGAAACCCATTCGGTCCCACGGACCTCCAGGCTTAAAAGCCCAGCTCTTAGCTTATTGCTGTGGTGACCATGACTAAACGTCCTGCGTTTTCATCTTGCACTGAGCCCCAAAGCAGCCAGGCCTGTGCCGAAAAGGGCTTCAGCTCAGCTCCTGGGCTCAGGCATAGAGAGCAGCTGCTCTCCCACTGCTGCTGTGATGGGAGCAGCATGAAGGGATGGCCAAGGGCACCCGGACCTGGATCCACACTGCCGGGGATGCCATCAGGCCCTGCCATGTACCGGCTGAGACGCTCAGGGCAAATTCCTTACCTCTGCCTCACCTTCCTCATCTGGAAGACGAGGATCCTAATGCTCATAATAGCAAACTAAGGGCTGTTGAGAATGAAACGAGTTAACATGTCTAAAGCACTTAAAATAGGGCTCGAGAAGTTCCCATCACGGTTCAGAGGAAACAAATCTGACTAGCGTCCACAAGGACACAGGTTCGATCCCTTGACCTTAAGGCTCCTGCACTACCATGAGCTCTGGTGTAGGTTGCAGTCTCAGCTCGGATCTGGCGTTACTATGGCTGTGGTGTAGGCCAGTGGCTATAGTTCCAATTTGACTCCTAGCCTGGGAACCCCCATATGCCACAGGTTTTGCCCTAAAAAGACAAAAAAAAAAAAAATTGGGCTCAACTCAGAGCAGGGGATCTGTGTCATCAGCATCATGGTCACTAGTATCATGATTCCTATTCCTCGCTGTGTGACGTCCCTGCCCTCTCTGAGCCTCAGCTGCAGCTTTAGCACCAGGGAAGGGAACCTTGCCCACCTCTCAGGGCTGCTGTGACCATCGTGAGCACCATCGTCTGTCTGACCCTGGACCACCTCTGGAGACAGTCTTGGGTTCAGCCTGGCCTCATTAGACACCCAGCCCTGCTTGGCAGGCCTTGCTAGGCCAGGTCCCCGGGGCCCGGGGAGATGGTCTCTCCTGGGATCCCGTCCTCCTCACCTTGCAGCTTCCCTGGCCCTCCCTCTTCCCGGTCACCCTCTCCTTGTCCATCGCCTTTAAAATACACGCCCTCCTTGTCTGAGATACTTCAGAGAACCCTGGGAGAGACGCTCAGGTCAGGGATCACTGTCCCCATCAGATGGAGACGGACTGAGCCTCAGACTAGACAAGCGATGTCCCTGCTCAGAGGCACAGCCAGGACTCAAACCAGGGTCCCTCCAAAGAGCTGCTCTCCCTTCAAACACGTGTCCTTGCCTCCCCTCTTCTCTCCTTGGCTGTCCCCTTCCTACCTCATCTCCATCCCCTGCAGAAGATTGCCCTTATTCCATTGTTCCCACCAGGTCTGATCTCCCCCCCACCTCCGCACCCCCAGGGCTACCCCAGTCCCTCCTGCACCTTGTCCCCTGCTGACCCACAGGGCCCAGCTAGAGAGCCCTGCCCTCGGGGAACTCACCTGCCCTGCAGGCTCTCCCTCTCCCCTCTCACTCTCCCTGCTGGTGGGGCCTCCTCCCCTGTTAGCACAAGGTCAGGGCCCCCCGTTGCTAGGACCCATTATAATGGCAAGCCACAGCTTATTGGTCAGCCAGCCCTAGCGCAATAATGTAAGAGTGATGTCAGGGGGGCGGGGTCCCACGTGGGACTGGGACCCCGCCCCCCAACTGCTCACCGGCCACCACTCACCCACACACAGGGACCCAGGGAGAACTTTCTGACACCAACTTTTTCCAACCCTGACTGTGGTCTCCATCATCCCCGGACAAAGTCCCAGCTCTGCAGCCGGGCATCTGAGGGTCTGGCCCGATCACCACTCCACTGTCTATTTCTCCTCCATCTCAGGACTCCGTCTCCCAAACAAGTGGTTCGCGTTCCCTTCTCTGCACTGCCTACGCACTTACCCACCAGACAAGGGGTTGCACATGCGCTGAGGGTGGCTGCTGAGCTCAACCAGCGCTGGCTGGGATGGGAAGAAATGCTGGCCAGGACTCTCGGCCTCTAGTGGTAGCCAGGCAGTGCCACATCCCAATTCAGGATCTGGTTGCCAGGCTCCCTGCCCCCTGGAATTTTAACATCCTCTACCCACCCCTGAGCCCATCCTTCAAATCCCAGCTCAGGGAGTTCCCATTGTGGCTCCGTGTGTTAAGACTCTGATTAGTGTCCATGAGGATGCAGGTTCAATCCCTGGCCTCACTCAGTGAGTTAAGGATCCTGCTTGGTGCAAGTTGCGGTGTAGTTTGCAGATGCGGCTCGGATCCTGCCTTGCTGTGGCTGTGACATATGCAGGCTGGTAACTGCAGCTCGGATTTGACCCCTAACCTGGGAACTTTCATATGCTGCAGGTGTGGCCCTAAAAAAGAAAAAAAGAATGTTCCTGACGATCCGAAACTCAGTCATGGAAAGGTGCTGCCAGAAAACAGCTGGGGAGGAGGTGGAGGCCCAGAAAGGTAAGAGACAGCTCAAGGCCGCACTGAGAATGGAGGAAGGGTAGTCTGCTGACGAGTCTAAGTTATCTTAAACCACAGGCAAGACCACGCAGACTCATACATCCTTCTTGACACTAACACAGAGACCAAGAGATTTAAAAATATTCTCAGACATTCCCAGACAGCAAACACACAGACCAGGGTTCCTCCCCCAAATCCACAGACACACACCCCTGGCCCAGGAGGGAAAGGAAAGACACAGACCCTCAAAGAGAGTCATTGCAGAACAGCCAGACGCAGGCAAACATACAGATACGACAGCCTCGAAAACAACACACTTTCAGGTACACACAGACTGGATCCTCTGAAACCACTGCATCCCTTCACTCTGCTCCAGCTCCCGAACCCCTGTACCCAGCCATGAGCTGGCAGGGGTCCCCACAATTGCCTCAGGCCAGACTCTGCCCTTGGGGCCTCCAGGTCAGAGGAAAGGGGGATGGTCACAGCCCAGGGTGACTGTGGGCCAAGCCAGCTGCAGGGCACCTGCACAGATGCAGTCAATGCAGGCTGCCACGCTGCCAGGCATGCTTCCCCCAGCTCCTGAGAGCACCAGTCAGAGAGAGGCTGCACCAGTGCCTGCCTACCAAGCCTCCTCTTTTCTTCTTTCAGCAAACACTCAGCACCTCCCCAGGCTCCATCCTGGGCTGGGTCCTAGGGATGCAACAATGACTAAGGCAGCCCTGGGCTTTGCCCCCACAGGACTCAGCATCCAGTGGCAGAGTCAGATCCATGCCCCAGACAGGGACAGCCCAGAGCAGGCAGGACAGAGATGGCAGCCCCCAGAGGGCTGTGGGAGTGCCAAGGGACCACCTGACCCAGGTAGGGGGTCAAGGAGGGCTTCCTGGAGGAAGAGGCACCCGAGCTGAGCTCTAAGAATGAGTAGGAGTGAGCCAGATGGCCTGCAGGGGAGCTGCATCCCAGGCGAAGGAACCAGCCTGGGCAAAGATGCTGCGTTGAGAGCTCTCATTCGCCTGGTGACTCACTCAGTTATTTGGTCATTCCACACGCATGTGTTTGGACCTGACCCCAGACCCAGTGCTGGTCCAGAGACGTGACACACACACACATCCCTGCTCTCGCAGATGTCCCGGGGCTGGTGGGGGTGCTGACATGCTTACATGCCAAGGCAGAGGGTTCATTTTCAGAGTGTTTATGAGGCACCAGATGTGCATGAAGCCCATCAGATGGAGAAATGGCTTCCCCAGGGCTAGAATTCTGGCCTTCCACCTATCATCCCAAGCCAGACACGAAACCCAGGAGCAAGACTGGAAGAGAGAGGGAGACAGAGACAGATGAGATGATCACATCCAGCCTTCCCGACTCCCGCGGGTTCGTTCCCCACATCCTCCAGATGAAGGTGCCATGGTCATCAGCGGCACCGTTTTCCATCCCACTAACAAGGGGGTATGTGTGGAAATGCTGCCACTGAAACTATGACAGGAGTTCCCTCGTGGTACTGAGGGTTAAGGATCCAGCATTGTCACTGCTATGGCTCTGGTTACAGCTGTGGTGCGGTTCGACCTTTGTCCAGGAACTTCCGCATGCCTCAGACATGACCAAAAAGAAAAAACCCACCAAAAGAACCCCCCCCCAAAAAAAACTATGACATATATCCTTATTGCTTAAAATGTTTATTTTACACTTATTGCAAGCGTTCTTTGTAGACTTATTTTAAAAATATGGATCTTTATCACTCACCACTCATGTGGGTATCTAACTAGGAAACTACACAGGAAACAAACCTGGCTAAGCTCTTCCTAAAACCACAGCATCTGACTCTGTGGAGTCACTTCTGCCTCTGAGCAGCAGACATCCGCACTTTCCCCCACCACACATGTCTCATCAGGGGCAGCCACGAGGCTATAAAAAGCAGCTCCATTGCCCTGAACCCAGGCAGTGACAGCTGCGTCACAATGGCTGCCTGGCGGTAAGGGGCCATCAACTGTGACACTTCTCGATTTCAGAACTGCTAAAATGCAGGGAGGGTGATAGGGGTACCTCTTAGAATCAATGACGGCCTTTCCCGAGTGTCCACCCTGCATCTGCCGGTCCAGGAATCCAGTGATGACGGAGATAGGACTTCACGCAGGGGTGAAGTTTGTGCAACCTATGCTTTCCTTTCCAAGGAGAGGAAAAGAGTGAAGCCTTGAGTCAAAAGATTCAAAGCATGGAGTTCCTGTTGTCGCTCAGCTTAAGAACCTGACATGGTATCTCTGAGGATGTAGGTTCGATCCCGGGCCTCACTGTGGGGGTTAAGGATCCGGCACCACTGCAAGCTGAGGTGTAGGTTGCAGATGTGGTTCTGATGCAGCGTTGCTGTGGCTGTGGTGCAGGCCGGCAGCTGCAGCTCTGATTTGACCCCTGGCCTGGGAACCTCCGTGTGCTGTGGGTGTGGCCCTAAAAAGAAAAAAACAAAAAATTCAAAGCATGGACATGTGTTGCAAAATTACAAATACCACGTTCAGGGCGAGTTTATCTCATGAGAGGAGAGAGGAAAGGCTCGCGGTCAGGACAAGGGGGTTTCGACTGTTTTGACAGTGTTTTCTGCCTTTCAGCTGAGCGGTGCGAAACACTGCTTATTTCTTTGTTTTTGGAGGTTTGGAGTAATTTATAATGTATTTTTTAACTTGAATAATGGGCTCACAACTTATGCCCTTACAAAAAAGTAGAAACGTACCAGAAGTTCCCATTGTGGCTTCATGAATCCGTCTAGGAACCATGAGGTTTCAGGTTCGATCCCTGGCCTTGCTCAGTGGGTTAAGGATCCAGTGTTGTCGTGAGCTTGGTGTAGGTCACAGATGTGGTTCGGATCCCGCATTGCTGTGGCTGTAGTGTAGGCTGGCGGCTACAGCTCCGATGAGACCCCTAGCCTGGGAACCTCCATATGCTGCAGGTACAGCCCTTAAAAGCAAAAAAAAAAAAAAAAAAAAAAAAAAGAGTAGAAACATTCCATAAAATTAAAGTCTCTGCCATATTGGCCCCATTCCATCCCCCAAAGCAGTCCCTTTCTTCCCCTGCAAACTCCAGGGTCACCATCATTCAGCGACTGTTTCCGCCTGTGATCATTTCCTGAGCACCTGCCATGGGCTCCCAGCTCATCCGGTGTGGATCACATCCTGGCCCCATCCCCGGGGGCCTCCAGGCTCACAGAAACGTCTCCTTCCTTCCTCGCCCCGTCCCCACCACCCCAAGGCCCTCTGCACCCACACCTCGGGGCAGGAATCCTCCAGACAGGTTGTGCTGGGGAGAAAGAAAGGGGCTTTTGAAGTAAACACAAATCCTGACCGCGTGGCCCCCGAGGGTTCACTCCCTCCGCATTAACAATAGTAAATGTGGAGCTCCCGTTGTGGCTCAGCGGTTAATGAGCCCAACTAGTATCCATGAGGATGCAGGTTTGGTTCCTGGCCTCTCACAGTAGGTTAAGGATCCAGCATTGCCGTGACCTATAGTATATGTCACAGATGCCACTCAGATCCTGAGTGGCTGTGGCTGTGATGAAGGCCAGCAGCTCTGGGTGCTGCCTAAAAAGACCAAAACAAACCAACAGTAGTAAATGTTCCTGGTTATTTGTGTAACTCTTTCCACGTGTACTTTTCTGATTTCTGTGCACAGTTCAGTGCTTTCAACCATCACATCAACTCTGTGCGTGGGAACTGTTACTGCCCCATGTCACCAATCCCAATGGGAAAATTGACTTCCAGGAAATCACCCAAAGTCATAAAACTGGTAACTGGCTCAGCTGTCTTTGGAGCCCAGGCAGACGGGTGTCAGAGTCCCTATTTTTAACCACTGGACTGGACTCTCTGATTTGCGTCTCCTCTCTGGCTACTGAACTTTTGATTTGATTTTGCTATGGAGAGGCCTTAGAAGAATGCCACTTCCCTAGGGGTGAAGTGAGATCTCTGAAGGTCAAGGACATTCTAGGAAGGGCCTTTTGCTAATGAGCAGGGAGGGAGGCACGTCATGCCTGGCTCTCATCGGACTCTATGTTGTGTGTATGGGCTCTGAGGCACCCTGAAGTATTTGAGGATGAAATACAATGTCTGGTATTTGCTTTAAAACTTCTCAGCAGGAGTTCCCATTGTGCTGCAGGAGAAACCAATCCGATTACTATCCATGAGGATACCGGTCTGATCCCTGGCCTTGCTCAGTGGGTCGGGGATCCCAGCATTGCAGTAAGCCGTGGTGTGGATTGAAGATGAGGCTTGGATCCCACATTGCTGTGGCTGTGGCGCAGGCCAGCAGCTATAGCTCTGATTCGACCCCTAGCCTGGGAAACTCCATATGCCATGGGTATAGCCCTGAAAAGCAAAGAACAAACAAACAAACAAACACACAACTTCTCAGCAGAGGAGTTCCCTGGTGGCCTAGTGGGTTAAGGATCTGCTATTGTCACTGCTATGGCTCAGGTTGCTGCTATAGCATGGGTTTTATCCTGGCCTGGAAACTTCCACATGCCTCATGCATAGCTAAAAAAAAATTAAAATTAAAAAAGCTTTTTAGTGAAAATAAGATAGTAAACAATTATGAACTTGTTTCTAATTATCATTCTGTGGTTTGGCAAATTCACAAATACTTTTTCACCTTTTTTTTTTTTGTCTTTTTGCCTTTTCTAGGGCTGCTCCCATGGCATATGGAGGTTCCCAGGCTAGGGGTCTAATCAGAGCTGTAGCTGCCAGCCTATGCCAGAGCCATAGCGACGTGGGATCCAAGCCTCGTCTGCAACTTGCAATGCCGGATTGTTAATCCACTGAGCAAGGCCAGCGATCGAACCCACAACCTCATGGTTCCTAGTCGGATTCGTTAACTACTGCACCACAATGGGAACTCCCCCTCTTTTTTTTTTTTAAGGCTGTACCCCTTCCCAGGCTAGGGTTTGAATCGGAGCTACAGCTGCTAACCTACGCCACAGCCACAGCAATACTTGATCTGAGCCCCATCTTCAACCTACACTACAGCTCATGGCAATGCCAGATCCTTAACCCACTGAGCAAGGCCAGGGATCAAACCCACGTCCTCATGGATACTAGTCAGGTTTGTAACCTACTGAGCCACAATGGGAACTCTATTGTTTCTTTTTATGGCTGAATAGTATTCCATTTTATTAAGAAGTACCATATCTTTTTAATCCATTCATCTGTCAATGGACATTTAGGTTGTTTCCATGTCTTGGCTACTGTGAATAGTGCTGCTATGAACATACAGGTGCCTGTATCTTTTTGAATTGTAGTTTTGTCCAAATATATACCCAGGAGTGGGGTTGCTGGATCATATGATTGCTCTATATTAAGTTTTCTGAGGTGCCTCCCCAGGGTTGAAGTGGGGAGACTGTTTTCCACGGTGGTTGAGGGTTCCCTTTTTTCCAGACCCACTCCAGCATTTGTTATTTGTAGACTTATTAATGATGGCCATTCTGACTGATGTGAGGTAGTGCCTCATTTTAGTTTTGATTTGCGTTTCTCTAATAGTTTGTGAAGGTGATCATTTGTTCATGTGCCTCCTGGCCAAGCGTATGTCTTCTTTGGAGAAATGTCTATTTAGGTGTGAACTGGAGTTTGGCACTTGCCTCTACATGGATTAAATCATACGTGGTGCTCTGTGATCTGGGAAAACTGAAAGTTTTCGATAGATTTTTTTAGGAGATTTTATATGCCCACTTCTTACATCTCCGATTTGACCCCTAGCCTGGGAACCTCCATGTGCTGCGAGTGCGGCCCTAAAAAAAAGTCCTTCTCTTGAAACACCTAGAGTGGGTTGCCTTTCCTGACTGATCCCTATGGATTTAGCCACACTCCTCCTTCTTTGCTAACAGAGCCCCATTTTTGTCAAGAATCTGGGGTAGCCATGTGAGCACTGGGGGCCTCTCTCAACCCCAGGAACTGAGTCTTAATTAGGCAAAGTCAATCAGGATATGCCCTCACCTTGCCAGGGACTGGCCCATGGGACAGGGAAGCCTGCCAGGGGATGGGTTTCTGAGAAGATAAGGTTGGGAAGCCACCTCTTCCAGCCTCGGCCGTGGATGTAAGAGGACATGGTACTGGAGCTCTAGCCATCATGGTGCAAACACCAGCATGCTGAGGATGGCAGGGCAGCAAGGTCGATCCTCCAGGGCTCCTTGGAACTGCTGAAGGAGTTCCCCGGGGACCCCCACCCCCATTCCTTCTGTTGTGCTGAGTAACATGAGCTCTTCCTTCCTGTTGCTACCCCCAGGGGGCCTTTGTGTTGGCCATTCCCTCTGCCTGGAGGGCCCCCCACTCACTCCCCAGGCATCTGCAGGGCCCCCTCCTCAGCCCCTTCAAGTCTTTACCCAGATGTCACTCTTAACCCCACCCCGTATGAAAATGCACCCCTTTTGCAGCGTCCTCACCCCTTTTCCCTGAACTGATTTCTCCAGCGTACCCAACACTATCTGGAGTATCATATGAGAGCTTTATTATCTTCCTGAGAACATAAACTTCCTGAGATCAGAGGATTTGATTTTTTTTTTTTTTTTTTTTTTTTTTTTTTTTTTTGTCTTCTTAGGGCTGCACCCACAGCATATGGAAGTTCCTGGGCTAGGGGTCAAATCGGAGCTGTAGCCGCCGGCCTACCCCACAGCCCCAGCAACACTAGATCTGAGCCATCTCTGCAACCCACACCGCAGCTCACGGCAACGCCACATCCTTAACCCATTGAGCAAGGCCAGGGATCAAACTCACCCCTCGTGGATACTCGTCAGGTTCATTACCACTGAGGCATGACAGGAACTCCCATAGGATTTTATTTAGTGAGTATCCCAGTGTCTGACACTGTGCTGGATGTGTAGTATTGTGATCAGCGCATTTTTGTTAAATGAATGCGGAGTGAACTGTCTCAGTGCTGTAGTTGGACTTTCCATTACTTTAGGCTACACGCAAATGTTCTTGGCATCCTGCCGCCTGGTAAGGTCCTCAGGTTTACCTCTCTGCTCCGTCCTTAGGGTCCAATGCTTGCTCTAAAATGATGCTCACTCCAGATGGAGCATGTGATCTTAATGCCCATCCTGGCTCCTGGACATTATCATCTGCAGGTCCCCTCAGGTCCCAGAATCCCCAGAGGTGAGAAGAGACCACACATCAGGGCCCCACTTAAGGCTGCAGTGGCAGACAAAGGAAACGGCACACCACTCGGCTTTGTGGGATGTGATTCATTCAGACGTGGTTATACCAGGAAGACCAAGGCTGGACTGAAGGGGGCCCCTGGTCAGGATGGAATGAGCCACTCTGAAAGCCTTGGAGAGGGAGTGTATTTGGCCTCGAACCTCACCTTGGCTGCCCGGGATTTTGCTAGACCCCAAAGAGGGAGACAAAAGGAGGAGTTGTTTCCCAATGTTCATGAGAAGAGATAGAGCCCTCATCTGAGGCAGTGGCCTGGTGCTCCCCTAGTTTGAGGAAGACTGCTTAGTCTTTGGGGACCCCAATCTGAAGGAGAATGTGTAACCGTGGAGCCATCTCTAATCCGAGGAAGAAAAACAGCCTAGTCTGAGGGAGGAGGTAGAGTCTTTGGGGTCCCGGCCTGAAGAAAGAGGACTAGCCTTGGGGAGCCTCGTCGTCCGATGGAGGATGTTCACCCTGGTTTTTGACTTTTCTTACCAGAAACTTCCAGGCCCCTAGAGATGCCCTAGGAAGGGGGAGCCAGGGCGCCATCTAGCGGAACAAGCAGGGGGCTGGGGGGATATGAGCGTGGACTGGGTGGGAGGGAAGGGGTGAGCGGGATGAAGGCGGAGAGGAAGGGTCGGGGGTAAAGGGTTGGCGGGAGGGAAAGGGGTGCGGGGGAGGTTGTTCGGGGAGGGGGATGCCTCAAGAGAGCGCCGCGGTGCCCAGGGCGACCATCAGCAGGGGCAGAGCGAGGCGGAGGCCGGGCGCCGCGCCCGAGTGGCACTTGGCGTCCAGGACGGCGCGTTGGCTGGTGCTGCAGACGGGCCGGCGGGCCAGCCGGTGGCTGGGGAGCGCCGGGAACGCCTCGTTCCCGCACAGGTCGCGGGTGCCGCAGCCGCGCACGCTCACGTTCCGGCCGCCTGCGGAGACACGGGTGGATACGGGGACGTGAGGATGCGCGCGGGCAGGTGACCCACTGCCCGAGCGCGCCTGGCACACGCGCCTGGCGCCTGGCACCAGCCCCGCGTCGCCGTCTCCAGACCCTGGGGGTTCCTCTAACCAAGCAGGTTTCCCTGAAACTCCCTCTAGCCCTATGGGGTCACTTTCCTAAAACACTCTGTCACCTGGAAAGGGGAACATGGGAGCCGGCCAGCCTCAGAGGGAGTGTCACAAATCCATGTCCTTCGGGAAAAACTCACTGGGAATGTTCCGATTCTTGAGGTGGGGCCGGTCATGGTCAGCATGTGGAAGTTCCCAGGCCAGGGACTGAACCTGAGCCACGACAGTAGCCAGAACCACAGAAGTGACAATGCTGGATCCTTAACCTGCTGAGCCCCTAGGGAACTCCCCTAGAAAAAAAAATTTTTTTTAAGCTTTATTGAAGTATAGTTGATTTACAAGTTGCAGAAAATTTTAAATTACACCTGTGAACACTGTGTTTCTTTTGGACAGCACACATCTAGAAGTGTAATGGATTCTCTTAACTATCACAACAGTCTTGGGGGTAAGAGACCATAATTGCCCCCTTTCTCAGACGGGGAAATCCAGGCACAGAGAGACAAAGTCTCAATCCCCAGATCACTTGTCTCATAAGTGGCAGATCCAGGATTGGAACTCGGCAGCCTGGCCCAAGTCCCACTGTGGGCCCTCTACTCCACCACCTTGCTCATGAACGCACTTTATCCTCACAAAACCCTGTGAGATGTGCTCCCACCATCCCCATTTATCAGAGGAGAAAACTGAGGCTCGAAGACATGAAGTTGCTTGTCTTGGGCCACATAGACTCAGTGATGGAGATGGACCCCAAACCCAGGCCTGCCTCCACCCAACAGCAGGGCATCAGGCTCACTTCTGCACATGGGCACGCATGCACACTTACCTTCTTCAGACACCAGGTCCAGCTGGACACACTCGGTCTCCTCGCTGGGACACTGCATGTAGAAGGAGTGGTTGCAGGGCCCCGAGAGGCCCTCGGGACATGCAGGACACAGGAACTTGCTCAGGGTGCTTGAGGCCGGCAGAGTGGCTATAGAGGGGAGAGTGACCAAGAGCTGGTCAGGACCTCCCAGGGCCCTTTGTGCCCTCATTGGCTCTACTACAGGAGAACAACCTTCATGAGCTTTCCCACGGAGATGGGCAGCCTGGTTGGGAAATGGAGCTGGAGGGCCTGCCCTCCTCAACCCAGGACAAACTTCCCTCCAGAGTCACCCCACCACCTCCTCAGCCACCCATCTGACTGCTCTCTGGCAGCATCATACCCAGAGGGGTGGGCGCCTGGCAGTTGCCTTGGCAACAGGTGGTGTTGACCCAGAAACCAAAGCCAATGCTGTAGGTCAGGGCAGAGATGGAGTTGTCAGATGGGCAGTCCTCGGAGGCCATGCAGGAACCATTTCTCCAGGCGACAGAGTTACCTTCACCTGAGGCTGGAGAGGTATGAAGAGAAGCAGTCACAAGCCACCACCCAACGGAGTCCCCCAGTCCCTCTGGGTGCTCACTCTGCCTGAGATGCCCCTACTGCATGTGACGCTATTGCTCATCAGATGCATAAATTCAGAAAGTCGAGTTCCCGTCGTGGCGCAGTGGTTAACGAATCCGACTAGGAACCATGAGGTTGCGGGTTCGATCCCTGCCCTTGCTCAGTGGGTTAACGATCTGGCGTTGCCGTGAGCTGTGGTGTAGGTTGCAGACGCGGCTCGGATCCCACGTTGCTGTGGCTCTGGCATAGGCCGGTGGCTACAGCTCCGATTGGACCCCTAGCCTGGGAACCTCCATATGCCGCGGGAGTGGCCCAGGAAATAGCAACAATAACAACAACAACAACAGCAAAAAAAAAAAGAAAAAAAAAAAAAGAAAAGAAAGTCTTCCTCCTGGTGCCTTCTCCTCTGACGGTTCCAATGAACAGGTGGCTTGGTACCTGTGATGTCTCCCCAGTCTCTCTCTGAGTCCCACATGGGCTTAGCCAGAAACTTCTCTGGGACCCTGAAAACGCCCAGCACTTGGTCTGGTACATTATCGTCAGTGTTCCTCGCTATATCGCTGGAGTTCCTCTTTCTCCCATTCATGTACATCTTGGAATTCATACCAGAGAAGAGCGGATTTCTAGTTTAATTCCTCTTCCCATTTACAGAAGAGTCCAGTCTTTCCCTTTATGGGGCAGCCGACAGGGAACTTGGGGGCTCCCTCTCCCGAATGTTGCAATAGATGCCAAGTTGGCTGCAACTGTATCTCTCAGCCCACATGCTTTTTTTGCAACACGACGACCACTCTCCCATCAAGAGGTGGCATCTATTGGAGTTCCCTTGGTGACTCAGTGGGTTATGAACCCGACTGTTATCCATGAGGATGCAGGTTCAATCCCTGGCCTTGCTCAGTGGATTAAGGATCTGGTGTTGCTGTGAGCTGTGGTGTGGGTCTCAGACGAGGCTTGGATCCTGAGCTGCTGCGGCTGTGGTGTGGACCAGCAGCTGTAGCTCTGATTTGATCTCTAGTCTGGGGACTTCCATATGCCACTGTTTAAAAAAAAAATGAACTTTTTTTTTTTGGCCATGCCAAAAGTTCTGGGGCCAGGGATTGAATCCACGCACAGCATTAACCCAAGCCACAGCAGCGATAACACCAGATCCTTAACCCATTTAGTCACCAGGGAATTCCTAAAATTTACTTAACTTTTTTTTTTTTTTTTTTTTTTTTTTGCTTTTTAGCACCTCTTGATGGCACCTGCTGTATATGGAGGTTCCCAGGCTAGGGGTCTAATCAGAGCTACAGCTGCCGGCCTACACCACAGCCACAGCAATGCAGGATCCAAGTCCCATCTGTGACTTATACCACAGCTCACGGCAATGCCAGATCCCTGACCCACTGAACGAGGCCAGGGATCGAACCTGCATCCTCACAGACACTATGTCAGGTTCTTAACCTGCTGAGCCACAACAGAACTCCCTAGTATCAGATTTTAAACTCATAGCCCCCATTGCAACCAGCCTCTGTTCTCCATGGCCAGGGAAGGGCTACCATGACTGGAGTCAAGGCAGCAAACTCGGGAGGGCAAGCAGAGGTCTCCATGTGTCTCAGGCCACATTTCTTTTTTCATTTTTTTTTTTTTAAGGGCCGCACCTGCAGCATATGGAAGTTCCTAAGCTATGGGTCTAATCAGAGCTATACCTGCTGGCCTATGCCACAGCCACAGCCACAGCAACATGGGATCCGAGCCATGTCTGCGACCTTCACCACAGCTCATGGCAACGCCAGATCCTTAACCCACTGAGCGAGGCCAGGGATCGAACCCGCATCCTCATGGATCCTCATCAGGTTCATTAACCGCTGAGCCATGAAGGGAACTTCCTCGGGCCCCATTTCTGCCTCTCCTCCCCAGTCCTTTCCGCAGGGGCACTTACCTGTGATGCCCGCTGTCTGAAGGCAGTGGGTCCTTTCTTCTGGGAAGGGGAGAGGGCTGCAGTGGTAAAGCTCTGAGCAGGTGAAACAGGTGGTGACCTTAGCCTTGGTGTGGGTTGCAGGTGCACGGGGACCTGAGGCGAGAGGAAGATGAGCTGGCTGGAAGACAACGCGTGCGTGCCGGCGTGCCCAGGTGAGTGCGTGTACGTTTCTGAGCCCATGGCTAACTGCCTGTGACCGTGTTTTGTGTATGCACTTCTGTGATGATGCAGTTTGTGTGCACGAGCATACGGGCCTGTTTCTCTGTGTGCACACATGATTGTGTGCGCCTACATTGCACTCTGAGTGTTGTGGATTTTTCTGAGGAAGGAAAAATGTGGGTGTGTCCGCTTCCACGGCCCCTGTGTGTAGGTATCTCTGTGCATATCTGTGGGAACAGAGCCCATGTTTATGTGTGGGTGTGAAGAAGGCTGGTTTTGGAGGTCTGTGTTTCCAGCAAGGCCTAGGATGCTTGGAGATATAGGTCAGCGCATAGATGTGAATTTTGCGAATGTTAGTAAACTGTTTCAGGATGTCTGTATGTATTCTGTACCTTTGTGTGTTTGTGTGTTTGTACCTGAGTCTTTCCCGGTCCATGAGTTTCGATCTGATAACCACTTCGTCCCCACATGGATATATTATATGTCCGCAAGGATTGTATACACAAAAATCCCATGTCTGGGAGTTCCCATTGTGGCCTAGCGGTAAGGAACCCGACTAATATCCATGAGGATGTGGGTTTGATCCCTGGCCCAGCTCTTGGGTTAAAGATCCGGCATTGCTGTGAGCTGCCATGTAAGTCGTAGACATGGCTCAGATCTGGTGTGGCTGTGGCAGTGGTGTAGGCCAGCAGCTGCAGCTCTGATTCGATCTCTAGCCTGGGAACCTCCATATGCTGCAGGTGTGGCCCTAAAAGGACAAAACAAACAAACAAAAAACCCACGTCCCATCTTCCGGTTGTTAGTAATCCTGCGATGCCCTTTTCCTTTTCCATGTTGTACATTTTAGCTCCCACGTCTGCCTTTTCTCTCCCTTTGTCATGATCAGCCATTCTATCCTCTGCTTAGTTTGGAAAAAGAAACCTCCTATCAGCTGGTAATCTGAGGCAGTGAAGATGAGAATGTTCCCACACTGCCTAAGATTCAGCAAACAGATCCGCTCCTGCATCCCAGAACTGGCCTTGCTGTGCGGGTTCTAACAAGCGCATCTCTAGGTCCCTGGAACCGAAGGATGCTGCTCTATCCAGTTTTGAAAATTGCCTTTGCTCCTCTGAAGGGTCTGTGCTTCTATTCAGTTGTCTCACTTAAAAAGCTGTTGCCCTGATAAATACTATATCAATTAGCACCTGTCTCTTCTGGAAGACAGGTTATGGTCAATGTTCTTTGTTAAGCTGAAGGAAGACTGTTGGCAAATCTGTCTTCTTTCACAAGCAAGGAAGTGAAGAAAAGAAAGGCTGCCAGGTTTCTTATTTCAACCAAGTTTAGATCTCTAACCTCATTTACACAACAGGATGTTTGTGTTTAGAAATACTTGCTCCTCTGTAGGTGTGTTTTGGGTGATGAGACCTAAATGTAGGTGTCTGTTGATGTGTGGATATGTGCCCATGGGATTTTCTGCTTCCAGGTGTCAGGTGGTGTGAGTGTGTGTGTGTGTGCGCGCGCCTCTGCGCTCGCTCATGTGGGTAATTGAACCCCCAGGAGCGGGATGAGAGGAAGGGACCCATAGGACTGGGAAGGGCAGGTGGGATTAAGGGTGGGCAGAGAGGGTGGGGTCTCAGGAAGTCCAGGCTCGAAGCACCTGACTGGGTGGGAGGAGCCACATAGTTGCATTCAGGCTTGGCAGTGAGATGAAATCCACACGCTTCCGGGCCCAGGGTGGTGTTTGCTTGCAGATGGCAGAACTCCAGGGTAGCACAGCCCTTCAGGACCTGGGGAACCCCTGCAGAAACAAGGGGACGCTGCAGGGAGAGACTCTGAGCTTGAGCCTTCCCACTTTTTTGTTTGTTTGTTTGTTTTTTGCTTTTTTTTTAGGGCTGCACCCATGGCATATGGAGGTTCCCAGGCTAGGGGTTCTATCAGAGCTGTAGCCACTGGCCTACACCAGAGCCCCAGTCAATCTGTTTTTTGCTATTACTATGTATCAGCATTCCCAAACAATGGCAGTGATAAAATACCTCTGTCCCTGAGTGGACCACCCCCATCATTCTTGCTCCTCCCACCCCCACCTTCCCAGCACATCACTGCTTAGAGCAGAAAGACCCCTCAGAGAATCTAGTCCACCAGACTGTCAGGAGCAGAAGCCCAGGCGACTTCTCTCTTTCACTTTGCTGGCTTCATAGTCTATTCACTGATCAGTGTGGTTCTATTCTAAGCTTTCTGCTCAAAAAGTCTCTGCTCCAACCCTTTGCAAACCCATAGTGATGATTTAAAAATACATCTGTAGGAGTTCCCATCGTGACTCAGTGCTTAACGAACCCGACTAGTATTCATGAGGACGTGGGTTTGATCCCTGGCACCACTCAGTGGGTTAATGATCCTGCGTTGCTGTTGCTGTGGCTGTGGTGTAGGCTGGCAGCTACAGCTCTGATTCAACCCCTGGCCTGGGAATCTCCATATGCCATGGGTGCGGCCCTAAAAAACACAAAAGAAAAAAAAAAATGCATCTGCAAATTCTTTGAGACCAAGAGGTGGTGGCCTATACCTCCTCTCCATGACACCAAATGGACTTTTGTGATCTTTCAACCAACAAAGTATGGCAGAATAACAAGGTGTGATTTCTTAGTCTAGGTCATAAAAAACCATGTAGCTGCCCCTTTGTTTGCTGGAATACTCGCTCTTATAATCAGTTGCCGTAAAGATGGTGGCAGCCATGATATGAGGAAGCCCAGTTTGACCAAAGAGGAGAAGCCACATGGAGAGAGAGAGAGCGACCAAGTAGCCCCAGCCACTGCCTTATTTGCTGCACTATTCGGTATTAGAGTCTCCAGCCACCAAATAAAGAGCCCTGAGGCAGCCATGCTGTGAGGAAGCCCATTCTAACCAATGTAGAGAGAACACCTGGAAAAGCCCGGAGTCTACATGGATGAGATGCTCATCAAGCCCCTAGCTGCTCTCAGCCCTGCAGTTCCAGCTCCAGCCACCCTCTGACTGCAACTATATGAGTCCCACAATGGTCCAATGGAGCTTTTCCTGAATTTCCAACCTACAGAAATCATAAGAGTTAATAAAATGACTGTTGTTGTTTTAAGTCACTACAGGCAAGAGTGATGCGTTAAAAAGCCATAGATAACCAGAACACATCTGCAAATAAACCTCAACACTTATTTTTGTGCAGGTGGGAGGGAGGCTGGCCGTGCAAGGGACTTCCTGAAGGGGACGCTTACCTCCATGCCGTGTCCCGTTGGGGGTGAGACACATAGTCTGGTTCCCGGTGCAGTTCATGACCGAAATGGAGTCACACGGGGCCGTCTTATCCCCAGAACAGTAGCGACACTTCACCCCATTGGGCTGAGCTTCGGGTTCTGCCTCTGGTGGGAGTGGGTGTCGTGAGGGTGGGGTGGAGCAGAAGAAGACCCCCACTCAGCCCCCCTGCCCCACCAGCCCTCTGTTCTTGCTGCCTCTGTCCACCACAGCCAGGCATTTTCCTCAAAAGTGGGACCAGCCTGGTGTCAGATGCCACCTTCTGGCCCTTGAAGATGTCTTCTGAGGAGAAGTGATCTGGCCTCACCACGCTACTTTGTCCTAAACAAACCTTCAGGCTGAATTCCAAGGGTTTGTCCATTCATTCCACAAGCATTTCTCTCTTTTTTTTTTCTTTCCCCACAAGTATTTCTTGAGCACCTACTATATGCCAGGCCCTGTTCTGGAGACACAGTTCTGACCACACAGACAAAAGCTCTCCCTCAAAGACCTTGAGTTCCAAAAGCGATGAAAAAGCGATCCTTGTCACTGTAGGTTCTGAGGGGCTGTGGTCTTCTACAAAAGAGTGGGACTGTGGCTTCCGGGTCCTCTACCACCTTATTAATTTCAGAGCTTCCTTAGAGATCCGAAACATTTAAGAGGAAGCTGTTTACGCATATTTTTGCTGCATCCAAACTAAGCCATAGATCTTTTTAATGTGGGTTTATACTGAAATGTTGGCAGATACAGAAAAGTAGCATCAAGAACTGTGCTGGCTAATAGGTGGCTGCTATCTGCACACAGCTACTAAGTACTTAAACTGTGGCCGATTCCCTCTGGGAGGTATTGTGAGTATAAAACACACCCTAGGAGTTCCCGTTGTGGCTTAGTGGTTAACAGATCTGACTAGGAACCACAGATCTGAGTAGGAACCACGAGGTTGCACGTTCGATCCCTGGCCTGGCTCAGTGGGTTAAGGATCCCAGCGTTGCCGTGAGCTGTGGTGTAGATTGCAGACATGGCTCGGATCCCGCGTTGCTGTGGTGTAGGCTGGCGGCTACAGCTCCGATTCGACCCCTAGCCTGGGAACCTCCATATGCCATGGGAGCGGCCCTAGAAAAGGCAAAAAGACAAAAAGACAAAAAAAAAAAAAAAAAAAAAAAAAAACCATCCTAGGCTTCACAGGCTTAGTATGGAAAAAAAGAAAATATTAATAATTTTGTATTAATTATCTCCATGTGGAAATAATGTTGACTTATTGATCTATTTATTTATCCGCTTTTTAGGGCCTCATGTGCGGCATATGGAAGTTCCCAGGCTGGGGTCGTATCAGAGGAGAAGCTGCCAGTCTATGCCATAGCTCACAGCAACACTGGATACTTAACCCGCTGAGCAAGGCCAGGAACTAAACCCGCATCCTGAAGGATACTAGTTGGGTTTGTTACTGCTGAGCCACAGTGGGAACCCTTTTAGATAAGATACCTTAAATAAGATCTGTCTTGAAAACTAATTTCACTTGGTTCTTTGTACTTTTGAACGTGGCTACTAGAAAAGTTTTCATTCCAAATAATGCCACTTGCTGCAACATAGATGGACCTAGATTTGATCATACTAAGCAAAGTCGGAAAGGCAAAGACAAATATCATATGCCATCACTTATATGTGAAAGCCAAAATGATACAAATGAACTTATATATGAAACAGACTCACAGACATAGAGAACAGACTTGTGGTTGCAAAGGGACCGGGGTGGGGTGGGGAAGGGATGCAGTGGGAGTTTGGGATTAGCAGACACAAACTATTATATAAACTACAAAGTCCTACTGTAGAGCACAGGGAGCTGTATTCAATATCCTATAATAAACCTTAGTGGAAAAGAACATGAAAGAGAATACACACACACACATGTATATATGTGGTGTACTTTGCTGTATACCAGAAACTAGCAACATTGTAAATTCACGATACTTCAATTATTAAAATAATAAATTAAAAATTTTTAAAAGTAAAGCTTTGCTGTACAGTAGAAAAAAATTTGTCTTGGGGAAATAATTTAAAAAAAAGAAAAAAGAAAGAAAACTTTCATCCCCACTATGGCTCACGTTATATTTCCACTGCCAGCACTGCTGTGACCACCTACAGGAGACAATTGCGCCAAGTATTCCGAGGGAGTTTGGTTTGATGCTCTCCTACGAGCCGGCTTTACAAGCTGCCTGGCATGCCTATCTCGCAGCTCGGACCTGGCTATTTGATTCGGTTGACGTGCCCCGTTTAGGAGAAGGGAAATCAGCCCAGACTGTAGAGCTGTCTGCCCACTGCTACACCTGCCACATACAAACTCCTTCTTTGGAAAAAAAGAGCCAAGGAACACAAAGTGATCTTTATCACTGCTCAGGGGCAGGTCTGGAGTGAGCCAGTGAGGAGGTGCTCACTGCCAAAGTCAAGCAAGTGCAGAGTCCTGAGCACCTCCGCTCACCCTGGCCTGGGGCCCATGACATTTCTTGTTGTGCTTAGCTGGCCTTCAGGGAAGTCCCTCTTCTAAGGAAAAGTAAGAGCCTGGGGCTTCTCTCCAGCACCCCAGCAACTCAATAAGCACAGGTACATTTTTTTTTTTTTTCTTTTTTGGCCATCCCGTGGCATATGGAGTTCCCCAGGCCAGGGATCAGATCTGACCTGTGGTTACAACCTAAGCCAGAGCTGCAGCAATGCAGGGCCGAGCAGGGACAGAACCTGTGTCCCAGTGCTCCCAAGATATCGCCCAAATCCACACAGCTAGCGATTTATAGAATGCCCACTCTGTGCCAGCCTTATGCTAGATGCTCCTCCTGCCAAAGTTATTTCACACCTATTTCCCAGATGAGAAAACCAAGGTTCTTCTTGCCCCCTAATCATCCAGGCAGTGCCAGGAACTGAGGCCAAATTCCCACGACATCCCACCCGGGTGTGTGATGCCCCCAGGTCCCCACTTACAAACCTTGTAGGGTAGACAGGCTGCAGTCACTCTCACAACAGGCTGTGCTGACCTGGAGACTCAAGCCGGGACCGTAGGTCAGGACATAGATACCTTCGCGGCACTCCTCGGGGGCCATGCAGGATCCATTCCTAATGAGAGTCCCATTTGCTGGTGACAGATGTTGAGGAAGGGAGATTAGAGACGCCCCCCTCAAGCCCTGTGGGACTTCTGCCTCCTTTGCAGCCATCCCCAGAGGTCAATCTGGGACCTCAGCTGGAGTTGAGACCACACCCCCACACCCCACACCCCACCGAGCCCAGCAGCACCAAGCTGAGCCAAGAGGGAGTTTGGGACCGCCAGTCCCAGGGGGCTTGTCTACACCTTTCCCCTCCAACCTCCACCCACCCATTTCGTCCATCCTCTCTGCCTAGCCCCCTCCCCCAGGCTGGTCCCCCACCCATCTGCATCTGGCTGAATAAACAGGAGTCCTGGGCCAGAGGTCAGGTTATCTCCGTGCAGTTTCCCAGCAAAGGGCAGGCTGGACATGTCTTGGAGGTCCCTGTGGGGAGAGAGGGGTGATCAGACCTTGTGATTTGAGAAGGAGAAAAGGAGAACACGCACGCGCGCGCGCGCACAGGTGCGATTCAAGAACAGAACTAAGGGCTGGGGAGTTCTCGTCGTGGTACAGTGGTTAACGAACCCAACTAGGAACCATGAGGTTGCGGTTTTGGTCCCTGCCCTTGCTCAGTGGGTTAACGATCCGGTGTTGCCGTGAGCTGTGGTGTAGGTCGCAGACGTGGCTCAGATCCTCCATTGCTGTGGCTGTGGCGTAGGCCAGTGGCTACAGCTCTGACTGGACCTCTAGCCTGGGAGCTCCATATGCCATGGGAGCGGCCCAAGAAATAGCAAAAAGACAAAAAAAAAAAAAAAAAAAAAAAAAAAGAACTAACGGCTGGGGCTGAATAGCATAGGGAACTATGTCCAATCACTCATGGTGGAACACGATGAAAGATAATAGGAGAAAGAGTGTGTATAAATGGATGCCTGAGTCACTCTGCTGTACAGCAGAAATTGACAGAACAATGTAAATCAACTATAATAAAAAAATTTTGAAACAAAGACAAGTGCTTAGGTACAATCATAAAATCAGTTATTTGTGCAGTATTGCCATGAAAAAAAAATAGTAACTAAGGGCTGGGGTTGGAAGGCTATGGGGAGAAGATCAAAGAACCTGGTCCCAGTGGCATGTGAATGGCATCCTGGGTGGGTGAAGCAGCGTGGGCAAAGCCTAGGAGAGGGAACCAGCATCTCCACGCTGGAGCTGTGGACCGTCTCCATCTGATCTCAGCATGAAACTCATCCTCCTAACTTCTCCCCGCCAAGCCCAGAACCGAGAGATGTGAGCTCCAGGTTTGGTTCCAGCCCATCAGACTCTGGCTCTGGGCAAGCCCTTCCCCTCATCCCAGACTGAGCCTCATTTTCTTCATCTGCAAAATGGGAATGAAGATTTCCAAGGTTGTCAGGAAGATCACAAAGGGACTACAGTGTCACTGTCTTAGAAAGATGGGAGGCCAGATGGGGGAGTAGTTTGCCAAAAGAACCAAAGGATAGGACCAAAGGATAGGACTAAGTGAAGTTAGTCAGACAGTGAAAAACAAATATCATATGATATCACTTAGATGTGGCGTCTAAACAAGGCTACAAATGAACTTAATTTGCAGAACAGAAATGGACTCACAGACTTTGAAAAACTTGTGGTTACCAAAGAGGACAGGTTGGGGGTGGGGGTGGGAGGAATGGGCTGGGGGTTTGGGGTTGGCCCACATGGAAGGATTGGCCAATGGGGACCCGCTGTACAGCACAGAGAGGTCTACCCAGCGCTCTGTGATAAGCTATGTGGGAAAAGAATCTGAAAGAAAATGGATGTGTGTCCGTGTTCAAAGGCATCATTCTGCGCAGCAGAAATTAGCACAACATTGTAAATTAACTATGCTTCAATAAAACTTTAAAAAATGACAGAAAATTTGGAGTTCCCGTCGTGGCGCAGTGGTTAACGAATCCGACTAGAAAACATGAGGTTGCGGGTTCGGTCCCTGCCCTTGCTCAGTGGGTTAACGATCCGGCGTTGCCGTGAGCTGTGGTGTAGGTTGCAGATGTGGCTCGGATCCCACGTTGCTGTGGCTCTGGCATAGGCCGGTGGCTACAGCTCCGATTCGACCCCTACCCTCCATATGCCGCGGGAGTGGCCCAAGAAATAGCAAAAACAAACAAACAAACAAACAAAAAATGACAAAATTTAAAAAGAGAAAAAAAAAGAACCAAAGGGGAGATAGGCAGGCAAGGTAAATGAATAAAAATAAGTCATTCATAAGAGCTCACCATCAGACAGGACTACTCATGGCCTCATACTATTCTGTGCTCTTAAAAACTCCTCAAACAGGAGTTCCCGTTGTGTCAGAGTGGAAACAAATCCGACGAGGAACCATGAGCTTGAGGTTCAATCCCGGACCTCACTCAGTGGGTTAAGGATCTGGTGTTGTCATGAGCTCTGGTATAGGTCACAGGCTCGGCTCGGATCTGATGTTGCTGTGGCTGTGGCGTAGCTCCGATTCAGCCCCTGGCCTGGGAACTTCCAAATGCCCCGGGTGCGGCCCTAAAAAGCCAAAAAAAAAGCTCCCAACCATATTTTTTTTAAGTTGAGAGTTATGTTTTATTTGGAGCGGTGCTGAGAACCTAAGCCTGGGATACAGCCTCTGAGAGACTGTTCTAAAAAGATAGTGGAGTTTCCTTGTGGCTCAGCAGGTTAAGGTGTGGCACTGTCACTGCAGTAGCTCAGGTTGCTGTTGTGGTGGGGGTTCAATCCCTGGCCCAGGAACTTCCATATTCTTTAGATGCAGCCAAAAAAGGGGGGGGGGAGCCAAGGTATATAGGAGTTTTTGCAAAAAAAAAAAAAAGCAGGTAGCATGTAGTCAAGTATCAAAAGATTACTGCTAATTAAAGACAACCCCGAAGTTCCCTGGTGGCTCAGTGGGTTAAAGATCTGGCATTGTCACTGCTGTGGCCAGGGTCGCCACTGTGACAAAGTTTCCATCCCTGGCCCAGGAACTTTTACATGCCATGGGCACAGCCAAAAAAAGAGAAAGAAAGTAAAAGAAAAGAGAAAATCCAGATGTCTCAAGTTAATGAATTTACTGCTTTTCTATCTCTTCAAACATATTAATTTAATGAATGTCCCCAACAGTCCCCTGATGCAGAGTCATTATCACCTTCATCTCACAGGTGGGGAAACTGAGGCACAGAGAGATTAAGTGGCTTTCTCAAGGTCACACAGCTAAAAAGTGGCAGAGCCAAGATTTGAACCCAGACAGCCTGGCTCCAGAACTATGCTCTCAAATACTCTCTTCCGCTGCCTGTGCCAGACAAAAAGCCAAGGCAGAGGAGCAGGGGCTCAGACTCTGAAGCCAAATTCCCACCACCCACGGGACCTAAGGGTCCACCCTCTCGCTCTCTGAGGGACCATGCAAAGCATGCCTACCTTCTGGGGCTGCCAGCGCTCCAAGGAACGCCAGAGGAGGGAGAAGCCAGAGTATGATCCAGGCTGGAGAGGAGGAAGCAGGACCCAGGTGCCCAGGCCTTTTATCCTGGAGCCTTGGCTAGGGAGGCAGCCCTGGGAGAGGGAGAGCAAATAAGCTGGGGAGATAGAGGCCTCACCTGCCATCTGGGCCACTGGGACACTGGGCAGGGAGGGGACTTAGAGAGCTCAGAGATGGGGAGACTGAGTCCTGCAGGGCATGTGGGACAAGCCTGAGGCTACACACTGAAGCCAGAGAAGGATGATGGGGGATTCTTCAGTGGCTCAATGGGTTAAGGATCTGGCATGGTCACTGCTGTGGCTGGGGTTGCTGATTCGGCACTGGTTCAATCTCTGGAACTTCCATTGGCCAGAGACATGGCCCCCCTAAAAAAGGATGATGAGTATGTTATTATTATTCCTATCATTATTAAGTTTGCTGGTCATTCCATAGAGATGTTAACTCACTGGACCCTTAAAATAATCCTGCAAGCCGGGAGTTCCAATTGTGGCTCAGCAGATTAAAAACCTAACATAATGTCTGTAAGGATGTGGGTTTGATCCCTGGCCTTGCTCAGTGGGTTAAGGATCTGGTGTTGCCACGAGTTGTGGTATAGGTCCCAGATGTGGCCTGGATCCAGGGTTGCTGTGGCTGTGGTGTAGGCTGGCAGCTGAAGCTCCGATTTGACCCCTAGCCTGGGAACCGCCATCTGCCATGCATGCAGCCATGAAGGGAAAAAAAAAAATCCTACCATTACCATTAGCCATTAGCCTCAGGAGGCGTATTCAAAATATTTGACCATCAGTCAGTCTAGGCCAGGCTATATGGCGGTAACAATTCTACCCCATTACTAGAGTGGCATCCTGGTGCCCTCCATGGACCTGGCGTCTCCCTTTTAGTTACTGGAAACTGGGGGTGTCTGGGAGGACCCAGACCTGTCACTGGGTGTGGGGAAGCCAGAGTCTTGGGAGGGAAGATTTTTACCAATCAAATTTGGAAGTATCTCAATTTGTTTTTTTGTTTTTTTTTTTTTTTTTTTTTTTGGCTTTTTTAGGGCCACATCCATAGCATATGGAGGTTCCCAGGCTAGGGGTCAAATTGCAACTGCAGCTGCTGGCCTATGCCACAGCCACGTGACGCCAGATCCGAGCCACATCTGAGTCCTATGCCATAGCTCACAGCAATGCTGAATCCTTTATCCACTGAGCAGGGCCAGAGATTGAACCCACATTCTCATGGATACTAGTCCGGTTTGTTACCACTGAGCCACAGTGGGAAGTCCCATCTCAATATTTTAATAACTGATACCGTTGAAATCAGCCCTAGTTTTCCCATCACACAGAGAAGGAAACTAAGGCTCAGAGCAGCCCAGGCCCTTGTCCAAGGCCGAAAAGTGAGGATGTGGGCACAACAAGGATTTGAACCCAGGCCCCTCTGACCCTTGGGCTTCACTATGAGGAGAGAGGAAAGACAGCCCTGCTCTGGATGAGGCCGGCATTGCTCTCTCACCCCTGCCTCTGCTGGGCAGCCTTGATGTGCCTATCTGTTCAATGAGAATAAGGTCCATCTCAACCGCCCCCAAAGGGCCTTCCAGCCCCAGCGCTTGGAATGTCTCTGCACAAACCTAGAGTCCCCACCTCTCCTTTGAGGTATAATTATGAGGACCTCTCTTCCCTTGTTTGGGGGCCTGAGTGTGTTGAACCCTAAGATCCATTTCTTTCAATTCTGAAAGCCTATGATTTTTTTTCCCCACTGTACAGCAAGGGGATCAAGTTATCCTTACATGTATACATTACAATTACATTTTTTTCCCCACCCTTTGTTCTGTTGCAACATGAGTATCTAGACAAAGTTCTCAATGCTATTCAGCAGGATCTCCTTGTAAATCTATTCTCAGTTGTGTCTGATAAGCCCAAGCTCCCGATCCCTCCCACTCCCTCCCCCTCCCATCAGGCAGCCACAAGTCTTTTCTCCAAGTCCATGATTTTCTTTTCTGAGGAGATGTTCATTTGTGCTGGATATTAGATTCCAGTTATAAGTGGTATCATATGGTATTTGTCTTTGTCTTTCTGGCTCATTTCACTCAGTATGAGATTCTCTAGTTCTATCCATGTTGCTGCAAAAGGCATTATGTCATTCTTTTTTATGGCTGAGTAGTATTCCATTGTGTATATATACCACATCTTCTGAATCCAATCCTCTGTCGATGGACATTTGTGTTGTTTCCATGTCCTGGCTGTTGTGAATAGTGCTGCAATGAACATGCGGGTGCATGTGTCTCTTTTAAGTAGAGTTTTGTCCGGATAGATGCCCAAGAGTGGGATTGCAGGGTCATATGGAAGTTCTATGTATAGATTTCTAAGGTATCTCCAAACTGTTCTCCATAGTGGCTGTACCAGTTTACATTCCCACCAACAGTGCATGAGGGTTCCCTTTTCTCCACAGCCCCTCCAGCACTTGTTATCTGTGGATTTATTAATGATGGCCATTCTGACTGGGGTGAGGTGGTATCTCATGGTAGTTTTGATTTGCATTTCTCTTATAATCAGCGATGTTGAGCATTTTTTCATGTGTTTGCTGGCCATCTGTATATCTTCTTTGGAGAAATGTCTGTTCAGGTCTTTTGCCCATTTTTCCATTGATTGATTGGCTTTTTTTTGCTGTTGGGTTTTATAAGTTGCTTATATATTCTAGAGATTAAGCCCTTGTCGGTTGCATCATTTGAAACTATTTTCTCCCATTCTGTAAGTTGTCTTTTTGTTTTCTTTTTGGTCTCCTTTGCTGTGAAAAAGCTTTTCAGTTTGATTAGGCCCCATGGGTTTATTTTTGCTCTAATTTCTATTGCTTTGGGAGACTGACCTGAGAAAATATTCATGATGTTGATGTCAGAGAGTGTTTTGCCCATGTTTTCTTCTAGGAGTTTGATGGTGTCCTGTCGTATATTTAAGTCTTTCAGCCATTTGGAGTTTATTTTTGTGCATGGTGTGAGGGTGTGTTCTAGTTTCATTGCTTTGCATGCAGCTGTCCAGGTTTCCCAGCAGTGCTTGCTGAATAGACTTTCTTTTTCCCATTTTATGTTCTTGCCTCCCTTGTCAAAGATTAATTGACCATAGGTGTCAGGGTTTATTTCCGGGTTCTCTATTCTGTTCCATTGGTCTGTCTGTCTATTTTGGTACCAGTACCACACTTTTGATGACTGTGGCTCTGAAAGCCTATGATTTTAAATCACAATTGCTGGAGCTCCCTGGTGGACTGGTGGCTAAAGAACTGGCATTGTCACTGCTCTGGTGCAGGATCTGAGCCATACTTGCAACCTAAACCACAGCCATGGCAATGCCGGATCCTTAACCCACTGTGCCGGGCCGGAGATCGATTCCATTGCACCGCAGCAGGAACTCCAAAAAGCCACCACAATTGTTAATCCCCAGTGGGCAGGTCTATCCTCCTGCAAGCCCATGCTCTGGCCTCAGGGGGCAAGGTCAAGGATGCCCACCCCCAATATCTATATTAGATCTTAGGAGACCATAGCTGGACTGGCACATCCCAGGAAGGAAAGAAGTTATGTTGTCAGGCCTCCACCAGTCCCTAAGCACGTGACAGACAAGGAGAGTGAGGTGTCACTGCCCCAGGGACACTAAACCGACTTAGGCCAGTGCCTTCAGGAAGCTCTCGATCAATGGTCGCAATATGACCATAGGGGGGATTTGTACTAGTGACGCTCAGGCTTCCAGGAACCCACAAGCGTGCACACACACACAAGCGCGCGCGCATCCAGAGGGGGATGAGCGCCATGGAGCCATAAGGCCTGGATTTAAGTTCCGTTCAGCTGCTTCCAGCTGGGTGGTCTGGGACATTTCACCCACCTGAACCTCAGCTTCCTCGATTGTCAAGCAGGGCAACTAGGAGGATCTACAGAAAAGGGCTGCTGTGAGGATAAAATGAGCTGATGTATCAGCAAGAGCTGAGAACAACAGACACTCTATAGCATCATCATCTCATCATCATCTCATCATCACCGTCATCATCTCATCGTCACCGTCCTCATTCTCTTCTCATCATATTCATCATCATCTTCATCTTCCTCCTCACCTTCCCATCTAGCAGCAGGCCTGGCAAGGCTGTGTGGGCCTCTCCTTTTGGCTCAGAGGAGAACTCCCAACCAAGAGAAAGGACCAATCCAAGGCCACTCAAAGTGCAGGCCGGTCAGGCTTCCCAGGCTATGGGGCGATGAAGGCATCGCATCAAGGAGCTCGCTTTAGAAGGCACCAGTCCTCAGGGGGAAGGGAACCTGGGGACTCCTCCTGCCAGGGCGCTGCAGCAGGGACAAGTTTGGGGAGGAGGCCCACCTCCTTGCCGGGTGAGCCCTGAGCCCCTTTGTTCAGGAGCAGTGGAAGAGGGAGAACCGTCCCCGGGGAACCAGGGAGGAGGGAGGGGCTCCTGGTGGTTCGTGACTGGAAGCCAGTCTCCGCAAAGGTTAGTTGATAACTCGGGCTGGGTACACAGGCCACGAGCTGCACAAACATGATGTTTTCAGGGTAAAGAGCATGAAGGGCAAGGAGACAGGGAAGGGATGTTTCCTTGCCCTTAATTTGAAACCTGGAGGTGAGGGGACATCGGAGAAGTTCTTTCATGCACATCGAAATAAGTACCAGCACATGCAGCTCCCTTTTATGACCAAACACACTGTCCTGCCCCTAGACTTTTCTACCTGACAATCATGTAACCTGACTTACAGAGTTTCCTCTTTCTTTTTTTCTGCTGGATAAGTGTGCTTCTTGTATTGTTAGGTATGTTCCCATTGCTCGGTATTACAAACTCTGCCGCTGTAAAGAATTATGTACCAAGTTCGCTCATGTGGTAAGTGGTTTTGAAATGTCAAAAAGGTTTTCTACATTTGTAACTTTGAGAACAATTGCAAAATGACCGTCCACGGGGTTGTACCAATTTACAGCAGTGTGGGGTGGTCCCTGCAGATCCTCCAACTCTGTGTATCATCCGATGGTTTTATTTTGGCCAATCTATAGGTGATTGTGGCCATGAATTCTCTGTGGATCCTTCCATCAAGAGATCAAATCTATTTCCCTTTCCTCAACTCTGAGCCAGCCTTGGAACTTGCTTTGCCTGATAGAATGTAGCAGAAATTGGAGTTCCCTGGTGGCTCAGTGGGTTAAGGATCCAGCATGGTCACTGCTGTGGCTGGGGTTTGACCCCTGTTCTGGGAACTTCCACATGCCAAAAAAAGAAAAAAAGAAGATCGCATGGGTTCTGAGCTTCACCTAAGGGGAACTTGCAGCTTCTAATTGTCACTTTCTTACTGCCGAGAACCGTTCTGCTGCTGTGTGAACCAGCTTGCCTCCTGCAGGATGCGGGAGCTGAGCATCCCAGCTTTTCCAGCTGACAACCTCCAAGTGAGGCCGTCTAAGACCAACCGGGCCTGGCCAAGCCAACCTGAACCAAGATGAGGCCAGACCACCCACAGACTCTCCAGGCGTAATGTTTGCTTGTTTCGAGCCACTTAATTCTGAGGTGCTATGACAGCAAAAGCCAGCTGCCCCAAATGGTATATTAGCATCATTTTCATAAGAGCCATTGTGCCTCCTCTTTTGTCTTTTCCTAATTTTTCTATCGATTCATAGGAACTATATCAATTTCCTGTGGCCACCACAGCAAAGTACCACAAACTGGGTGGCTTAAAACAACAGAAATGTGGAGCTCCTGTCGCGGCTCAGCAGTAATGAACCCGACTCATATCCATGAGGATGCAGGTTCAATCCCTGGCCCCCACACTCAGTGGGTTAAGGATCCGGCATTGCCATGAACTGTGGTGTAGGTCACAGCCGCAGCTCAGATCTGGCGTTGGTGTGGCTGTGGCGTAGGCCAGCAGCTGAAGCTCCAATTAGACCCCTAGCCTGGGAACCTCCATATGCCACAGCCATAAAAAAAAAAAAAAAAAAAAAAGAAAGAAAGAAAGAAAGAAAAAAAAAGAAAGAAAAACCAGAAATGTATTGTCTCACAATCTGGAGACTGGAAGTCCAAAATCCAGATGTTGTGAGGGCTGTGTGCTGTGCTGATATGCTGGCAGTCTTTGGCTGGCAGCTCATAACTCCAATCTCAGATTTTAGCATCACATGGCCTTTTCCCGTGTCTCTGTCTTCACGTGGCTATCTTCTTCTTTTTTTTAATTAAATGTTATTGGAATACGGTTGACTTGCACTGTTGTGCTAGTTTCAGGTGTATAGCAATGTGAATCGGTTATCTGTACACATATACCCATTCCTTTTCTGATTCTTTTCCCCCATAGGTTATCACACAGTTTTGAGTAGATTTCCCTGTGCTAGACAGTAGGTCCTCGTTCCTTATCTATTTTTTATTTTATATATAGTACATGTGTGCATGTTAATCCCAACCTCCTAATTTATCCCTCTCCACCCACCCCCACATTTCCCTTTGGTGAATATAAGTTTGGTTTCAAACTCTTTGCATCTGTTTCTGTTTTGCAAATGTGTTCTTTCACACGTGGCCATCTAAAGACACCAGTCACACTGGTTTAGGGGCCCACCCCACTCCCTTGTGACCTCATCTTAACTAATTACCTCGGCAACAACCCTGTTTCCAAATAAGGTCACATCCTAAGTACCAGGAGTCAGGACTTGGACGTCGATGCACTTCTCCCTCCCTCCCTGTCCTATCTTTCTTTTTCCTCCTTCCTTCCTTTCTTTCTTCCTTCCTTCCTTCTTTCTCTCTCTTTCTCTCTTCCTTTCCTTCTCTTTCTTTCTCTCTCTCCCTTCCTTCCTGCCTTCCTTCTCTTCCTTCTCTTTCTTTTCTTTCTTTCTCTCTCTTTCTCTCTTTCTCATATTTCAGTCCCTACTAGGGACTTTTTATCTATTAGCAACATGAGCCCTTGCAATGGAATGGTTATTTCTGCTACTGCAGCTAACTGGGGAAACCTGAGCTGCTCAGTGCCAGAGGGAGGAAAATCTCCTTCGCACAAACTCAACACATCTTTCCCCTCTGGATCCCCTCTTCTCCCCAGGTCACCCCAACCCCATGAAGCCAGAAGGAGTGTGGCAAACGGGATGAAGGGAGGATGGGATGGAAAGAGGCTGGGGCTTCCAACAGCTGGTTCTCGTCCCTCCAGGGCAGTGACACTCAGCGCTGTAATTTTGAGCGTGGGTGGTAGAGCCAGGCTGCTTGGATCCAAGATCTATACTTACAAGTCATCTTAGTCAAGTGACTTAATCGCTTGTATTCAGTTGCTATTGTTGATGTAATAAATTACCACCAACCTAGTGCCTTAAAGCAACAGAAATGTATTCTCTTACAGCACAGAGGTCAGAAACCTGAAATGGGTCTTCAGGGGCTCAAACCAAGGGGTTAGCAGAGCAGTGCTCCCTCTGCAGATGGTAGAGGTGCAGTGGTCTCCTTGCCTTTTGTCTTTTTCTTTTCTTTTCTTTTTTTTTTTTTTTTGGCCGAACCCGCAGCATATGGAAGTTCCTGGGCCAGGGACTGAACCCAAGCTGACTCAGTGACAATGCCGGATCCTTAACACGCTGTGCCACAAGAGAACACCCTCCTTGCCTTTTTCAGTAGCTGGAGCTGCACCCCTTGCATTCCTTGGCCCGTGGCCCCTTCCTCCATCTTCAAATTCGGTAGCAAAGCAGCTTCTCTCTCTGACCCTGCTTTCATCTGCTTCTGCCTATAAGTTGCGAGTCACCTGCCTCTGTAAGGACACTGGTGGTTACAGGTAGGACCCACCCATATCATCAGGATAATGTCCCCATCTTAAACTCTGACTTAATCACATCTGCAGAGACCCTTTCTTCCCATGAGGGACATTCACAGGTGGCAGGCTGAGGACCTGGCTATCTTGGGAGGCAGGTTCAGCCCACCACACCTTTCTAAACCCCCGTTTCCTCGACTGTAAAACAGGAGACTCTGAAGATTCACTGAGTTATACAGAAAAGCACTCAGACAAGTGCCGTGCATAGCACAGTCACCCAGTCGCATTGAAAGGGGAGGGAACTCATTTAATGGCACCCCTTTGGGCCTCAGTTTCTCTGTCTGGAAAATGGGGGAAGAGGGAAGGAGATCGTGGGGGTTTCCCAGCTCTGCTGCTCTTGAGGGGTATTCCTCTTCTTCTTCTTCTTCTTCTTCTTCCTCTTCCTCTTCCTCTTCCTCCTCCTCCTCCTCTTCCTCTTCTTCCTCTTCCTCTTCTTCTTCCTCTTCCTCTTCTTCTTCCTCTTCTTCTTCTTCCTCTTCCTCCTCTTCCTCTTCTTCTTCCTCTTCCTCTTCTTCTTCCTCTTCTTCTTCCTCCTCCTCCCCCTCCTCCCCCCCTCCTCCCCCCCTCCTCCTCCCCCCTCCTCCTCCTCCCCCTCCCCCCCTCCTCCCCCTCCTTCCCCTCCTCCCCCTCCTCCTCCTCCCCCTCCTCCCCCCCCCCTCCCCCTCAGCGTATGGAGGTTCCCAGGCTAGGGGTTGAATCAGAGCTGCAGCTGCCAGCCTTCACCACAGCCACAGCAACTCCCGATCCGAGCCACGTCTGCAACCTACACCACAGCTCATGGCAATGCCAGATCCTTAACCCACTGAGCAAGGCCAGGGATGGAACCCACAACCTTATGGTTCCTAGTTGGATTAATTAACCACTGAGCATGACAGGAACTCCTCCCACCTCCTGTTTTCTCAGTCTCTCTCTCCCTTCTCTGATTCCCCCTGAGTTGTCTTCAGCCTCTAGCTCTATCTCTCTCGCTGTGTCTCCTTCCCTGTGTGTGTATGTGTGTGTGTGTGTGTCTGTCTGTGTGTCTCTCTCATCTCTCTCCCTCTGTCTCTGCATGAGAATTCTCCTCTCCTCAGCCCTGGGAAGCCCCCGAAACTGTGGGCCTCACCAGGAACCCCCAGGCAGGTAAGAGACGGGCGAGGCCCAGGTGAGTCACAGAGGAAGGAGCTGACATTCCAGCCGCTTTTCTGGCGTCTTGCACAGCCCAGCCTCCTGCCTGCCCCCTCCCGTGTAACACGTCACTGGACCTCACAGTGTGTGTCACTTGAGACACAGAGAGAGCGAGTCAGAGACAGAGATAGAAAGAGAGGGACCGAAACAGAGGGACCGAAACGAAGACATGGAGAGAGACTAAAAACAGAAAAAAAGATATAGGAGTTCCCATCGTGGCGCAGCGGAAATATATCCGACTAGAAAGCATGAGGTTGCAGGTTCGATCCCTGGCCTCACTCAGTGGGTTAAGGATCCGGCATTGCCTGTGGTATAGGTCGCAGATGTGGTTTGGATCCTGCATTGCTGTGGCTGGGGTGTAGGCTGGCAGCTGTAGTTCCGACTAGACCCCTAGCCTGGGAACCTCCATATGCTGCAAGTATGACCCTAAAAAGCAAAAAAAAAAAAAAAAAAAAAAATACAGAGACACAGAGAGAGGGAGACAGAGTCAGAGAGAGACCAAGAGAAACAGAAACAAAGAAAAAGAGTAAAACAGAGGTAGAAAAAGACAGAGACAGAGAGACCCAAAAAAGGGGGGAGACAGATGGACAGATTTACAAGACCAGAGCAGTCTGAGGTGGGGATGGGAGCGCTCTCAGTTTATTTCTCTAATTCTTCAAGTAAGAGAGAATATCTCTGCCTGGAGAAGTGAGCTCATCCAGCCCGGAAGTGATAGGTCCAGACCCCACAGCTCCATGTGACCCTCAACCTGAACTTACTTTGCCCTAAGAGATGCCTCCAGCCACCCCAACCCCAACCCCATTTCACAGCTGGGAAGAGCAAGATCTGCCAAGTGAAGCCACCTGCCCAGGGTCCCCCAGGAGCAAGTGGCCGAGCTGGGTCTCAGGCCCACCTGGACCAACACCCCAACTTCCTCTCTTCTCATTTCATCTGCATTCACATGCCACTCCATCTTCAGGCCAACCCCAAAAGAGGCCCCTTTTGCCACATGAGGAAGTCATGGCTTGTGGGGGAAGGATATCTGTTGACCCAGGTGACGTATCCTGCTGTTGTCAGCATGACAGCCGCTGTCCTCAGACTCCTGACGGCACTGCCTTCCTCCCCATACCACAGAGAGGAAATTCAGGGCCAGAGTCTAATAACAATGGCAGTGATGTTTTTGCTGAAAACTTACTACGTGCCAGGCATGATGGCAATCTACTGGGGGGCCCTTTTTATGTCCTTAGCCCACCAGCCCTGGGAGAGAGGCACTTTGCTTTCCCGATAAGGGACTTCAAGCACAGAGAGGTGAAGTAACCTGCCCAAGACCACACAGCTAATGTGTAGCTAGAATTTGAACCTTCAGAGTCTGATCCCAGACCCCACACTCTTAACCCCTAGGCTGTACTGCCTCTTAGAAAAGAGGATTTCTGGAGTTCCCACTGTGGCTCAGCAGGTTAAGAACCCAAGTATCCATGAGGATGCAAGTTCAATCCCTGGCCTTGCTCAGGGGGTTAAGGATCTGGCATTGTTCTGAGCCGCGGCATAGGTTGCAGGCGAGGCTTGGATCCTGCGTGGCTGTGGCTGTGGCGTAGGCTGGCAGCTGTAGCTCTGATTAGATCCCTAGCCTGGGAACCTCCATGTGCCTTGGGTGCAGCCCTAAAAAGCAAAAAAAAGAAAAGAAAAGAGGATTTTTTTTTCAGGATTTTTCTTACCTTGTCTTAAAATGATTACCTTAAGACTTTGGTGAATTAGTAAGAATAACAATAGTATAATCATTTTCACAGTGGCAGGGGTGACTAGGGCTTACTCACAGCCTACAGCTGTGTCCCTCCCAATTCTGTTCCCGTCACGCTGGCCTTTCTGCTGTTCCTTAGGTCGCCTCAGGTCCCCTCCCACCTCTAGACCTTTGTATTTACTGGCTGTTTCCCTTCCCTGGAACTCTTCCTGGACCATCTGCCCATCTTCTCGCACTACATTCAGCCTCTGCTCAAAGGCCACCTCCTCAGGAAAGCCCTCCTGGATCACCTGGCCTAAAACCAACCTCGCCTCACTTGTATCCTTGAACCTCCTTTGTTTTTCTGCATTTTACTTATCACTGCCTCATGGTGACAGATTAGATAGCATATATTCACTCCCTACTGTTTCAAGGGCAGGGACTTGGTTTCCTGCCATGTCCCCAGCTCCTGGACCGTTGCCTGGCACAAAGTAGATCCTCGGTAAATGTAAAGAAATTTTTTGAGTCCTCCATGTGGGCCAGTGACTGCTTCAGGCATTTAACTGCATTACATTGCTCTGACTGGTCAGAAGCATCCTGGGAAGGAGAAATGACTTTATCTTTTGCACTCTTCCTTTTTAAAAAACTTATTGTAGGAGTTCAGTGGTAATGAACCCAACTAGGATCCATGAGGACAGGGGTTCGATCCCTGGCCTTGCTCAGTGGGTTAAGGATCTGGCGGGCCGTGAGCTGTGGTGTAGGCTGACAGCTGCAGCTCCAATTTGACCCTTAGCCTGGGAACTTCCATATGCCACGGGTGCGGCCCTAACAAGACAAAGAAAAGTGTTTTAACAAAACATTTATTATGAACTCTTACCAGTTACTACAAACTTTTACACAGAGGAGACAGAATGGCATGTAAGTTAGCTTGATATAATTGATAGATTTTTTTTTTTTTTTTTTTTTTTGCTAGTTCTTGGGCCACTCTTGTCGCATATGGAGGTTCCCATGCTAGGGGTTGAATTGGAGCTGCAGCCACCGGCCTACGCCAGAGCCACAGCAAAGCTGGATCCGAGCCGCGTCTGCAACCTACACCATAGCTCACGGCACCGCCGGATTGTTAACTCACTGAGCAAGGGCAGGGACCGAACCCGCAACCTCATGGTTCCTAGTCAGATTTGTTAACCACTGTGCCACGACGGGAACTCCTCGATAGATATTTTTGCTATTTTACCTTTCCCTTTTCCCAAGGTATTTCAAGGTAAATGCAGACACCACTGTCTTTCAACTTCTAACACAACTTATCACAGTGGCAGGGGATGACATGGCTTACTCAGTGAGCATCTGTAAAATATAAGAATAATTTTCCCACATAACCACAAAGCCACTGTCATAACTTTTTGGCTTTTCTACTTTTTTGGCTAAAGTGTTTTAAGGTAAATTGGAGATGTTATTTCATCCCCAAATACTTCAGCGTACGGCTCTAAATGATAAAGACATTTCTCACATAACCACGATACCGTTATCCTTCCCAACAAGACTAAGGAAAGCCTTGTATTATCTAATAATCAGCTGCAGATTTGCTATCGCAAAAAAAAGTTTTAATCCGAGGTGTGAGGTCCTTTGCCCAAAGTCCCATGGCAGGAAGAGAACTGGAATTTGCACCCAGGCAGTGTGGGGACAACTGTGACTACGGCCAGCATGAGTCAGAGTAGAGCCAGCCCCCCACCCCGGGCTGGCCGCGCCCTGGTAAGGGAAATTTTTGAGGAAGAGGGGGGTGCCCCACGCATCTGGAGCTGACTCCTTCTTTCGCAAAACGTTGGGAGGAGCCCCCGGAGCCACAAAACCGTCTCCTTCCTGGGGCCAGACTGAGAAGTGCAGGGAGACGGCAAACAGGAGCCGCTGCCGGACATGGGCTGCCCCTTGCTGCTGCTGCTCTTGGTTCAGATCTGCGTTCCAGGTAGGGGCTGGGTGCCTGAACCCCTGCTCCGGGGACCAGGACCGATGGCGGGGGAGGGAGAGGGAGGGGAGGGGAGGGGAAAAGAGCTCAAAGTCTGATGAGTTGGAAGAGGAGGTCTTAGCATCCAGCTTCCCCCCCACCCCGACCCCACACTCATGCTCAAATAATTCTGCTATCTGCAGCCCCACACGGCACAGTACCTGGCAACCAGTAGATGCTCAGGAAATATTAGTTGAATAAAGGCACTTGACTTCTGCCACCATTTGGCGAGTGCGTTCTTGATTCCAGGCACTCTTCTAAACTCCTTCCTTGCAATTTCCAACTGGGCGGGCAGTAACTATTTTAACTCCGTTTCACAAAGAAGAAAATAGGCACAGAGAGGTTAAGAAACTGGCCTGAGGTCACACAGCACTCCATGAATAAGTGGGATTCTGACCCCGTAGGGGCGTCTCACAGCCCTCTCTTCTCCCCCCTCCACACACACACGCACACACACACGCACACACACTTGAAAGAGAGAGGACAGCGCCTCATTTTACAAAAGGTCTAAAGAGAGGCTGAGCGTCGCAGAGCCAGGGTTCGGGGACCCAGAACTTGTCCTTCGAGGAGCCTTTACTGTTTTCAAGCCGACAAGACCCTCTCAACTCCTTTCCCCGGAAAATGTAAAAAGTGTTGAAAAACGAAAGGAAATTGGGAAGGAACTGTCAGGGCGGGGCGGGAGTAGGGGTGGGGGTTGGGAAGTGGTTTAGTAATGAATACCTCGGAAAGCCTTCCGGACCGCGGGAGGCCTAGAATGAGTAATGACTCGGGGCAACTCGGAATTTGGAATGGGGAAGGGACCGCAGTGGGGGTCCGGGGAAGGGATAGGCCTTGGGGCGGGGCTAGTGGGCGGGGGCTAGAACGTCGGGGCGGAGCTGGTGGGCGGGGTTATGCTGTGGGGGCGGAGATGGTGGGCGGGGTTAGAAAGTCGGGGCGGAGCTAGTGGGCGTCGTTGGGACGTCGGTGGGCGGGGCTAACATCTCCGGAGCAGCTAGTGGGCGGGAGGAACTCTTCCCCCCTTGGCTCTGTCAGTTGCGGTTAAACTCTCCACAGGTCTGATAGGCGAAGTTAAAAGTTTTCTTGGATTGCTGGATGGGGAGAGAACGCTGAAGAGAGGCCCCGGAGGGGAGGAGAATTTGTGTGTGTGGGCGTCGTGGGGGGGCACCGGGAGCCGGGGTAGAAAGTAAAAATCCGGAGTTCCCATCGTGGCGCAGTGGTTAACGAATCCGACCAGGAACCATGGGGTTGCGGGTTCGATCCCTGCCCTTGCTCAGTGGGTCGAGGTTCCGGCGTTGCCGTGAGCTGTGGTGTAGGTCGCAGACGCGGCTCGGATCCCGCGTTGCTGTGGCTCTGGCGTAGGCTGGCAGCTACAGCTCCGATTCGACCCCCTAGCCGGGGAACCTCCATGTGCCGCAGGAGCGGCCCAAGAAATAGCAAAAAAATGACAAAAAAAAAAAAAAAGAAAAAGAAAGAAAGTAAAAATCCGCTGGTGTCGGTGAGGGTAAACACCCCTAGAAGAGCTCTCGAGGCCAAACAGACCGAAGGCGGGCGGGGTGGAGGAAAGGACCTAAAAGGGAGCTGGGCTAGAACGTCCACACGCGCAGAGACATTGGGGTATCAGACTTTCAGGATGGGCCCGGCGCCGACAGAATTAAAGGGGAAATGAGCGAGAGCAGGGCCTTGGAAGGACCTGTAGTCGGGGAAAGGTCTTCAGGGTAGAGCGCGGGGTTAGGACGTTGGCCTAAAGATAGGCTCGAAGTACAGCTGGCTGGAACCCCGGGGCGGGCACGAGGCCTGGAGACTTGGTCCCAGGTGTTAGGGCTTAAGGAGGCGAGAGGGGGATCCTGGTGCTGAGAAATAACACTCTCCTTCCCTCTGCCCCAGCCTCCTGGGGCCTGCAATGCATGCTCTGCAAGAGGACCGGGAATTGCAAAGTGGAAGAATGTGCCCCTGGCCAGGACTTCTGCAGGACCACGATCCTGCACACCAGGGAAGGTGAGCTCCCCCAGTGCCCCCACCACCACCTCCAGGCAGGGAATGCGAATGCGAGTGACTGAAAAACCTTATCTAGCAAAAAATCAGGGAAATGCGCACCAAAAAGACAATGAGACTCAAGACCCACCAGGTTGACAAGCATTTAAAAATCTGACAAGGGAAGTTCCCATCGAGGCCCAGCAGAAACGAACCCAACTAGGATCCATGAGGTGTGGTTGTGATCCCTGGCCTCGCCCAGTGGGTTAAGGATCTGGCCTTTCCTTGAGCTGTGGTGTAGGTCAGAGAGGAAGCTCAGATCCGGATTTGCTGTGACTGTGGTGTAGGCCGGCAGCTACAGCTCTGATTTGACCCCTAGTCTGCGAACTTCTACATGCCGGCGGTGTGGCCCTAAAAAGACCAAAAAAAAAAAAAAAAAAAAAAGTTCTTAACAGTATGTTTGTGATATGAAAAACAGGAAAGAACCTGAAGTCAGTGGTCAGCAGAGGAGAAACATGGCATAGTCACATATTATAACCCACCGCAGCTTAAAGGAAGGAACTAAGGTTCCAAGTATTAACATGGATACATCTCAAGTCTGTGGCGCACCAGACTGTGTCTAAATAAGAAACTTAAGATTGAGGAGTTCCCGTCATGGCGCAGTGGTTAACGAATCCGACTAGGAACCATGAGGTTGCAGGTTCGGTCCCTGCCCTTGCTTAGTGGGTTAACGATCCAGCGGTGCCGTGAGCTATGGTGTAGTTTGCAGACGCGGCTCGGATCCCACGTTGCTGTGGCTCTGGCATAGGCCGGTGGCTACAGCTCCGATTTGACCCCTAGCCTGGGAACCTCCATATGCCGCGGGAGCAGCCCAAGAAATAGCAACAGCAATAACAACAACAACAAAAAAAAAAAAAAAAAAAAAGAAAAGAAAAAGAAACTTAAGATTGAGAGGAAAAAAAGTGTATTGCAAAGTCTGATACCTTTTGAATAAATAGTATACAAAAATTTAAAAAAATAGAGATTCTCTTGGTGGCCTAGCAGTTAAGAGTTGTGTATTGTCACTGCTGTGACTCTGGGTTGATCCCTGGCCCAGGAAGGAACTTAACACGCTGTGGGCCCAGCCAAAAATAAATGAATCAATTTGCAAAATATTGATCCAGAAATTCCTCAATCTGCAAATAAATGATAGTATATATTGTTACACTTAGAGAGTGTGAGAGTTGCACCAGAGGTTGCCTCTGGATGGGCATAAGGGGAATGGGATTGGGAGGGTGGTGGTAAGCAGCAGGATTTACCTGACATGTGGAGTATGGAGTTCCCAGGCCAGGGATCAGATCCAAGCTGCAGTTGTGACCTAAGCTGAAGCTGCCACAACATTGGATTCTTAACCCAGTGTGCCAGGGGCCAGGGATCGAACCTGTGTCCAGTGTTCCCAAAAGGCCGCCGATCCCATTGCACCACAGGGGGAATTACTAACTAACTATCTTTTTTTTTTTTTTTTTGGTTTTTTAAGGGCCGCACCCGCGGCATATGGAGGTTCCCAGGCTAAGGGGTCAAATCAGAGCTGCCACTGCCAGCTTACACCACAGCCACAGCAAGGCAAGATCTGAGCTGAATCTGCAACCTACACACCACAGCTCATGGCAATGCTGGGTCCTTAACTCACTGAGCAAGGCCAGGGATCAGACCTGCAACCTCATGGATACTAGTCAGATTCATTTCTGCTGAGCCACAACAGCAACTCCACTAGTCCGGTTCTTAATTGGCTGAGCCACAACGGGAGCTACCTATCTTTTAAATTTGGTGTCTTTTTTCAAAAAATATCTGAAAACATATATGGCAAAATGCTCATATTTTATAAAGTTCAGTGATGAATGCACAGTATTTATTATATCATTCTCTTATACTTTTTGGTAAGCTCGAAGCATCTTCCTTTAAAGATTCCCACTAGGGAGTTCCCATCGTGGCTTAGTGGTTAACGAATCCGACTAGGAACCATGAGCTTGCGAGTTCAATCCCTGGCCTTGCTCAGTGGGTTAAGGATCCCACATTGCCATGAGCTGTGGTGTAGGTCACAGATGCGGCTCAGATCCCCTGTTGCTGTGGCTCTGGCGTAGGCCAACGGCTGCAGCTCCGATTAGACCCTAGCCTGGGAACCTCCATATGCTGCAGGAGCAGCCCAAGAAAAGGCAAAAAGACAAAAAAAAAAAAAAAAAGATTCCTATTAGAGGCATGTCCCTGCTAAGCGTACCAAGCTGAGAGGGAGGGGTAGATGGATCCAGAAGTTCCCAGAGATAGTGGTGTCACTAAGAGAGACACTGGAGGGGCGGGGGCGCGGTAGGGGGGAGATAACTCTAGAGAAGATAGAATTGGATTCGAGCAAGAGGAGAGGCCTGGGCAGGGATCAGCCCTGGGAGTGGGTGACCTTATAACCAGGTCACCCCAGAGGCTGATTAGGCCCAGCAGAGCCCGTGGGGTGACAAAGAGACTTTCCTCGCAGGAGGTGAGGAGCTGGAGGTGGTGGAGAGAGGCTGTGCCCACCCGGAGAAGACCAACAGGACCATGAGTTATCGGACAGACCTGCAGATCGTCACCCTTACAGAGGCCGTGTGTGGCTCCAATTTGTGCAACCGGCCCAGTCCTGGTGAGTAGGGCAGTGCTTGCCATCCCCAGCCCCAAAGCATCCCCACCTCAGCCTTATCCCCATCCTGATCCCATCCCAGTCCTATCCTACCTCCACCCCAACTCCATGCCTGACCCCAGCTCAGACCTTTCCTTCTCCCAAATACATCCCCAGCCCAGCCTCACTTTCAATCCCATCCCCAACTTTGTTTTACTCCCAACACTCCCAAATGCAAACCCATCTTCCCTCCAAACACATGTCAACTCCATCCCCCAATCAACCCCATCTCATATCAGACTGTCCCCAATCCCACTCCCAACTGCACACACACCCCATCCCTAATCCTTTCTCATCCTGTACGTGTCTTGTGTGTGTGTCGTTGTTTTGTATAAGATGCAACACCTTCCTTTAGAAGCTATACACACCGCTTGAGGGATAGGTGAGGTTCCTCACTGCAGTTTTGCCATCTAACTTTTCTCAGGGGACAGGAGATGGTTCGGGCAATAGATGCTTTGTGTCTTGGTCCCTTAGCAGACTAGAGATACCAGAGACTTAAAGTTCTTAAGGCACATCAGAGAGGAGGGGATCAGACAGACGGTGGGCCCAGAAAGTTTCTTAGAATTGACGATCCTTGAGTTAAAGGGGAAGAAAATTCAAAGAAATTTCATGTTTGTTTTTGTTTTTGTGTTTTAAGGCCGTACCTGCAGCCTATGGAAGTTCCCACGCTAGGGGCCCAAGCAGAGCTGCAGCTGCTGGTCTACACCACAGCCACAGCAATGTTTAGCTCTGAGCCACATCACAACTTAGGCTGGATCCTTAACCTTCTGAGCGAGGCCAGGGATCAAACCTGCATCCTCATGGACACTAGTCAGGTTCTCAACCTGCTGAGCCACAGCAAGAACTACCTCCATAAGGTTTTTTGTTGAGTTTCATGGCTTTGGGCTCTGGTCAGTTTCAGAAAAAGATTTAGAGGCGTTCCCTGGTGGTCCAGGTTAAAGATTCAGCTTTGTCACTGCTATGGCTTGGGGGCGCAGATTAGATCCCTGGCCCAGGAACTTCTGCATGCCGGGGGCATGGCCAAAAAAACAAAAAGGAAAAAGACTTAGAGAGGCTCAAATTCCCAAGGTCTCACAGGAGAGGAAGGGTGGGGAAGGGTAGACCCATGGTGTGAGTTCAGGCAGACGTTCCTCTTTCTGGCCCTGGTGAGGAAGGAAATTGTCCAGGCCAGGCGGGTCACGGCGACCGACACGTCAGCAAGCAGAACGCCTGCAGATGCGCTGGGTATTTTCTTGCTCTTCATCCTTCCTGATTCTGTTAGATTGTCATTTATCTTGCCCTCAAACTTTTATCTGTTGGCGGGGACTGAATCAGATGTTTATTTTCAAGTAAGTGACAAAAGAGAGGATGCTAGCTTCCTCTCCCTGTTAGATGTGCTGAAAGAAAGCACTAATAATTGAATCCTAGTAATACTTGTAATCAGAAGTAATATTCAAAATATTTAACAATAGGGGTTCCTGCTGTGGCTCAGCAGATTGAGATCCCAACTAGTATCCGTGAGGATACAGGTTTGATCCCTGGCCTTACTCAGTGAGTTAGGATCCAGCGTTGCCACAAGCTGATCTGGCGTGGCTGTGGCTGTGGCCGGCAGTTACAGCTCTGATTTGACCTCTAGCCTGAGAATCTCCATGTGCCTCGGGTGTAGCCCTAAAAAAAAAAAGGACAAAATATTTACCTGTTTGCCAGGGCAGAAGGCATTGACAAGTCAGGACAGACTCCCCTGGAAGCTTCCTACTGGGCCTGGTGATGCCCCTGTAGTGAATCTTGCAGACGTGATAGTTCTCAAGAGGAAATTGGAGAGTTTTCTGGTGGCTCAGCAGATTCAGGATCTGGTGTCATCACTGCAGCAGCTCAGGTTGCTACTGTGATGCAGGTTCAGTCCTTGACCCAGGAATTTCCACATGCCGTGGGCATGGCCAAAAAAATAATAAAAATAAAATAAAGGAAGGGTTGGGAGTGGTCAGGAGCCCACCAGGGCGCTTGGGCAACAGCTGTCAATTCAGTAATTTAATAACTGATATAACTATGTCAGTCCCATTTATTTTTTATTTATTTATTTTTTGACCACACCCGCAGCACATAGAAATTCCCAAGCCAAGGATCAAACCCATGCCACAGCAGTAACAATGCCAGGTCCTTAACTGCTAGGCCGCTAGGGAACTCCATCAGCCCCATTTCTGATGCCATTTTACCCTTCTCATGCTGATTAGAATCGTTGGCTAAACCACATCCTGTACCTACATGATACTTGGTCCATAGCAGTGACCAAGACAGCTGTGGGCCCTGCCCCTGTGGGGCTCATAATCGAGTGTGTGTTTGTATATGTGTGACAGACCCATCACCAGACAGTGACTGCTGTGACTCACATTAGTCAGAGCTGGGACAGCAAAGAAGTCAGGTCAATGATGGGGAAACAGAGACCAGAGGGGTCAAGGCCAGGATGACTAAGAGTAGAGGCTATGGGACATTGATGCAGGTCAGGGAAGGTTTCCTACAGGAAGCAACAGCTAAGCTGGATTTTGAGGGCTGAGTAGGAGTCAGACTGTTAAGACAGTGGAGGAGTTCGCGCTGTGGCATAGCAGGTTAGAGACCTGGAGTTGTCTCTCTGGCAGCACAGGTTCGATCCCCAGCTCAGGCGCAGTGGGTTAAGGATCTGGCATTGCTGCAGCTGTGGCATAGGTTGCAGCTGTGGCTCAGATTTGATCCCTGGCCTGGGAACCTCCATATGGGGCAGCCAGAAAAAAAAATAAATAAATAACCCACAGTGAAAAGGTGGTCCAGACAGAGGGAGCATCCGATGCAAAGACCTAGAGGTGAGTGAAAGTAGCAGGGCTGGAGGAAGGACGAGATGGGGCAAGAGGAACTGATGAAACTGGTCAGGTCCCATTACCCAGGGCCTTCTAGGCTGCGGCGGGGAATACAGACTTCACCCGGGGGACACGGAAGGTCATGAAAGGGCTTAAGCAATGAGTGTCAAGATCAGACTTGTATTTTTTAACAAGTTATTCTGGCCTCAGAGCGGAAGATAGACTGGAGAGAAGCAAGGATGGTAGACGGAAGACAGGCGAGGGGAGACTGACTTGGAGGTGTGTGAGGCTGTCCAGATAGGGAAGAGTGTCCAGAAGTTCCCGCCATGGCCCAGTGGTTAACAAACCCGACTAGTATCCATGAGGACGTGGCTTCAATCCCTGGCCTCGCTCAGTGGGTTAGGGATCCAGCATTGCCGTGGCTGTGGCGTAGGCCGGCAGCTGTAGCTCCAATTCAACTCCTAGCCTGGGAACCTCCATATGCTGCAGGTATGGCCCTAAAAAGACAAAACACAAAAAGAAAAAAAAAGAAGAAGAAAAAGCATGTCCACTGTGCAGATGGAGAGAAGGAGATGGGTTTAAGAAATATTTAGCAGGTAGATAATCAGGACTTAGTGATGGATTAGATGTAGGGGGTGGGTCTGCAGTTCTGGTCATGATGCAGACTCTTGTATCAGATCCCCCACCACCACCAATGACAGCTGTGAAAGCTGGACAAATTAGAAAGTTATTGAAGTCACTCAAGAGCAGCAGATGAAGAGAGGAAGTTGAGGTGCTCCGGCCTTTGAAATAAGGGAAGCACAGAAGCTGAGTTCCACAGACAAGCTGGCTTTTTTCTTGAGCGCACTTTGTAATTCACGGTTCTGGAGGGGAAGTAGAACACAAATAGAAAGAAATCATCGCGAGACGGAAAAGGCAGAGGTTGGAGTCTGCGGCTGCCAGAGTGTCTGGGAAATGAGAAGTGAAGTCCTGGAATGCATGGAACCACAGAAAAGGGAGTCCCCAAATCTGCAGATTTCCTTCAAGTCATTGGCAAGCTGTACATGCATAGGGTGAGGCTCCAAGAAACTCACAGAAAATAGTATTTGGGAAACTACAGAACTGAAGAGGGATTCCAGCAGACATATGGTGCTGGGGGACTGAGGTTGCCAAGTTGGAAAGAGAGGTCTTGGGCTTTCCTCTGAGACCACACCCTAGGCGTTAGGGCAACACTGAAATAGACCAGCCATAAAAACGCCTTCATCCAATCTTCAACAGGAAGAAAACCTAATCCTCTTTGGCAAAAGATGAGATCATTTAGAGCCTTTAAAAATCATCTTCATGGGAGTTCCCATTGTGGTTTAGCAGCTAAGGAGCCCGACTAGTGTCCATGAGGACACAGTTCGATCCCTGGAAGGATCCCGCATTGCCGTGAGCTGTGGTATAAGTCACAGATGCGGCTCGGATCTGGCGTTGGTGTGGCTGTGGTGTAGGCCAGCAGTGGCAGCTCTGATTCGACCCCTAGTATGGGAACCTCCACATGCCACAGGTGCAGCCCTGAAAAGAAAAAGAAGAAAGAATTCTCTTCATAGAGTTCCCACCATGGTGCAGTGGGTTAGGAATCTGACTGCAGCAGCTCCACTCCTTGCAGAGGTGTGGTTTCAATCCCAGGCCCAGAACAGTGGGTTAAAAGAGCTATCATTTCCACAGCTGTGGCTTAGATTCAATTCCTGACCCAGGAACTTCCATATGCCATGGGTATAGGCATAAAAAGAAAAAAAAAAAATTGTCTCCTATATCTGGTACAAGGTCAAAACTTGCAAGGTATCCTAAAGGAAATAGAAAAGACCAATTGACCAGAAACCAAGAGAAAAATCCAACAATTGAAACAGACTTGAAGTTCCCGTCATGGCTCAGTGGTTAACAAATCTGACTAGGAACCATGAGGTTGCGGGTTCGATTCCTGCCCTTGCTCAGTGGGTTAACAATCCAGCGTTGCCGTGATCTGTGGTGTAGGTTGCAGATGCGGCTCAGATCCCGTGTTGCTGTGGCTCTTGCGTAGACCGGCAACTACAGCTCTGATTACACCCCTCCCCTGGGTACCTCCATATGCCACAGGTGTGGCCCTAGAAAAACACAAAAAGACAAAAAAAAAAAAAAAAAAAAAAGAAAGAAAGAAAGAAAAGAAAGAAACAGACTTACCATGATTTAGATATTGGAGTTATTAGACTGGGAACCTTAAATAGCTATGATCAACATAGTCAAGACAATAGCAGGATCTTTTTTAGCAGAAATCTGGAATCCAGATTTAAAATGAGTCCAATAAATAGAGAATAGGGGCTGAAACTCAATAGACATGCTTAATGGAGATCAGAAACAGCAAAGAATTAGAGAACTAGAGGACAGGGCTGTAGGAGTATCCAGAGTCTGCCAGATTTCTCCCTAGGGGACTTAGGTCCATCTCAGAGATGTGGAACTCAGGAGATGGAACAATTTGGAGAAGATGGTGTCTCGTTTGGGGCATGTAAAGATTCAGGTATTTGATGGATAGTCAGGGGACCTCCAGGAGGCACTTGGGTGTACAGATGTGAAGCCCAGAGAGAAATCTTGCCTGGAAAGAGATTTATGAGGTCCTAGCAGATGGGTGGAGATGAAGCCATGTCAATGGATAATATCCCATGGAGAGAGTGTGTATCATGAGAAATGATTAAAAAAAAAAAAGGGCTTAGGACAGAGCCTGGGGATCACCCACATTTAGAAGAGAGACATGGGAAGAAGAAGACCCACGGGTGCTATTTTGGCAATGATGGCAATTCATGTTTTTATTTTCATGGTAGTTCCTATGAGAAGACATGGGTAGTTGGCCTTATTTTTCTTTTGCGAGGGTGTGGGGAAGATTCAGCTTTGGATGTAAGTGATTCACCTAATTATAACTGCTGGCCTGCCAGTTGAGAGCCTTGGCTGAGGCAGCCCTCCAATTTCTCTAAGACCTGGCCCAAACTCAACTCAGATATCTGGGGTCAGGAAGAAGAGGGCATGCCAGGCTTGGGAATGGTGTGAGCCAAGACCTGGACCGAGGAAGGACTCTGGTGTTTCCAGGGAAAAGTAACTCATCCCCTTGGCCTGGACCGGAAGGTGCATGTGAGAGAAAAAAGTTATCACAGATCAATCAAGTAAGGCTTTGACCTCTGACCCAGTTGGGTAGTATATTATCTATTGCTGCATTAGAGATTGGGCCAGAGCTTAAAACAAAAATAAGCGTGTATTATTTCACAAAGTTTTTGAATTCAAGAGTCTGGGAGTGGCTTAGCAAGGTGGCTCTGGATCTTTCAAGGGTTTTTGTTTGGTTTTTGTGGGTTTTTTTTTTTCTTTTTAGGGCTGTACCCACAGCATATGGAAATTCCCAGGCTAGGGGTTGAATCGGAGCTGTAGCTGTTGACCTACACCACAGCCACAGCAACACCAGATCCAAGCTGCGTCTGCAACCTACACCACAGCTCACGGCAACACCAGATCCTTAACCCACTGAGCGAGACCAGGGGTCACACCTGCATCCTCATGGATACTAGTCAGATTAATTTCCCCTGAACCACAATGGGAACTCCTTTCACAGGGTTTTAGGGAAGAATGAAAGTAGGCCGCAGTCATCGGAAGGCACCCAGGGTACCTTCATTTATGGAGATAATAAGCTCCCATGGTTGTGGCAGAGGACTCAGCTCCTCATCATGGAGACCTCATAGTGGGGCCGCCTGAGTGTCTGTACAACAGGGCCCAGCTTCCCCCAGAGACAGTGATCCAGTGGAGTCAGGAAGAAGTTGCAGTGTCTTAGATGAACTAGCCCAGAAGCCATGCACCATCATTGCCACAATATCCTGTTGGTTCCACAGGTCAGCTTTATTCCTTGTGGGAAAGGACCACACAGGGGCACAAACACCAGGAAGCAGGGTTCACTGGGGGCCATCTCCGAGGTTGGCTACCGCAGGGAGCAATAGAAGGGTTTTAAGTAAGTGTTCGTTCTCCCATTCATTCATTCACTTATCAAATATTTCTTGAATATCTTCTCTGGCTCTGGCCCTGTTCTGGGTCATATTGGGACACAGTAGTGACCAAGACAGCCCTGGCCCTACTACCTCTTGGGACTGAATCCAGCGAGGGAAACAGACCTGTCACCAGAGTGGGCAGGACTGGGACTGGGGAGTCCAGCCTGGGAAGTCAAAGAGGGCTTCTTGGAGGAGGTGAAATTGGAGAGGATGACCCCTTGCAGAAGGAGAAGGATATACAGAAAGGAGGCAGCGAGGGACAGTGTTCCAGGCAAAGGCAACAGCAGATGCAAAAGCGGGGTGTCAGGCAGCACATGCACTCGGGGACTGAGGGCAGCCTGTGTGGCAAAGAGTCTGAGGGGCCGGGGGAGGGAAATGAGGCAGGAAGGGTGGCCAGGACCCAGCCTTTGATGGGCTTTGAATGCCACTCTGAGTTCTGTGGATTTTATTCTGAGAGCACCGGGGACCCACGGAGGAGTTTTGAACAGAGGAGAGGCAGGGTCAGATTTGAGAATTAGAGACTTCCTTCCAGGGCTGTGTGGGATGCACTGGGGTGGGAAGGGCAAGAATGGAAACCAGGAGGCCAGGGAGGAAGCCGGTTTTGAAGGAGGTCTAACCTGGTCATGGAGCCGGAAAGGAAGGGATGGATTCTGGAAAGATTCAAGAGGTGGCACGTGCAGGACCTGATGATGGCTGAAGGGTGGGATGAAGAAGGATTGATGCTGATGTGAGTCCTCAAGGGAGCTGGGTCTCTAGGACTCTCCCCATGGAGCCTCACCCTCCTGCTCCTTCCCAAACAGGCCGGGCTCCTTTCTTTCCCCGAAGTCGTTACCTTGAATGTGCTTCCTGTGCCTCGTCAGACCTGAGCTGTGAGCGGGGCTGGGACAGGAGCCTGCAGTGCCGCAACCCTGGAGAACAGTGCCTGGATGTGGTAACCCACCGGAGCCTGGAAGGTGAGCCCCCACCTGCCAGCAGCTCCTCCTCCCTGCTTTGCTCCTCCCCAAGGCTGTACTGAACAATCCCCAAAATAACAGGGGTTTTAGCAGGGTAGAAAGTACTCACAAAAAGTCCAGTGAGGGGAAGTCCAGGGCCACTAGGGCAGTTCCACAATCACCAGGAACCCAGATGCCTTCTCATTCCTTCCATAGTGCTTCCATTCTCAAGTTTGCCTCTTAGTCCAATATGGCTGCCTGAGCTCCAGGCCTTGTGCCCAAGTTCCAGGAAGGAGGAGGAGGGAAAAGATGGGACAAAAAGGGGGCACCCCTCCTTTTGGGAAGGTTCTCTTTTCTGGAAGTGCCATAAAACCTTCCTACTTAGATCCCACTGGCCAGAACTTAGCCACATGACTATACCTACGGAGGCTGGAAGTTGTATCTTTTGGCTAGACAGATGGCTGCCTCCAAGACAATGAGGGCTGTATAGTGAAGGAGGTAGCAGAGGACGGATGGCCAACTGTGGCAGCTGGCGAATTCAGTCTCAGCCCCTCACCAGCAATCTGACCTCGTCCTCTGCCCTTTACAGGGAGTCCCGGGGATGAGCGCCACACCCGAGGCTGCGGCAAACTTCCTGGCTGCCCCGGCCCCACCGGCTTCCACAATAACCACACTTTCCACTTCCTGCGGTGCTGCAACACCACCAAATGCAATGGGGGCCCAGGTAAGGGGCAAGGGACCTGGCGTGAGGCCCAGGATTGGGGCAGGGAGGTGCACTCTGGCTGACTGCTGCTCACAAGCAAACCCCTCTGAAAAATGAACCTACCAAGCCCCTCCTCAAAGAAGGATTCTGTGTGGGGAGTTCCCGTTGTGGCTCAGTGGATTAAGAACCCAGTACCGTGTCTGTGAGGATGCAGATTTGATCCCTGGCCTTCCTCAGTGGGTTAACGATCCCTCATTTCTGTGGCTGTGGTGTAGGCTTGTGGCTACAGCTCCAATTCAACCGAATGTGGCGAGTGGCTACCACATTGGACAGTGTAGCTTCAAACTGCAAGCTCTCTGAGGGCAGGGACTGTTTTGTCTTACCCAGTGCCCGCCAGGTAGGGACCAGGAAGGGGCTCATGGGTAGCAGGGAGCTGGGATTTCCCTCACAGGCCCTGGAGAACCCTCCCAAAGTGGGTGCTGTTCCGAGCCTGGCCACAAGGAGGCCCCATGACATCTCGGGTGGAGAGTTGGGAGTCCTGGGGGGGTGATGCTGTGAACTCCCTGTGCTAATTTCCTTGGTTTGTGTCCTTTTCTCCCTAGTCCTGGATCTTCAAAAGCTGCCTCCAAATGGCTTGCAGTGTTACAGCTGTGAGGGGAACAGCACTCATGGATGTTCCGCTAACGAGACTGCCCTCATTAGCTGCCGAGGCCCCATGAATCAATGTCTGGAAGCCACAGGCACTAACGGTGAGGCCCTTAGGTGACTGGGAGAGAATACTTATGGGGGGAACGGCCTTCTGCAAGAGGGGACTTCCTGTCAAGTTGGATTTAATTGAGATGGATCTTCTTATTGAAAAAGGCGGGGCTTCACTCAGGAGAGTGCAAAGCATAGTAAAGAATTAGGACTTGTTCATTAGGAACTGGATCTTTGAGCCACAGAAACATGGACTTTGGGGCTGGGACTTCCTGTGGACCTCATGGGAGTCCATGCTGTGCCATCCTGGGCAGGTCCCTCTATTCCAGTGGTCCTCAAACTTTGGGGTCTCAAAAGTCCTTCATGCCCTTAAAATGTATTGTTTATGTCAGTTATACCTGTAGATATTTATTGCATTAGAAATGAAAACTAAGAGACTTTAAAAGATGTATATATTCATTTTAAAAGAACCACTGGAGTTCCCTCTGTAGCACAATGGGATCAGCAGCATCTCTGCAGCTCCAGGACACAGGTCTGCCCCGGCCTGGCCCAGTGGGTTAAGGATCCAGCGTTATCACAGCTGTGGTATAGGTCGCAGCTGCAGTTCAGATCTGATCCCTGGCCTGGAAACTTCCATATGCCATGGGGAGGCCAAAAATGAAAATAAAAATAAATAAAAAATAAAAGAACAACTAGGAAACTCATGACAGATGAGCATAACACAGTTGTTTTATGGAAAAGAAAAGACATTTTCCAAAAACGAAAAAAAAAAAAAATGTAACGAGAAGGCTGGCATTGTTCTAGCATTTCGCATTTCTTTAATGTCTGGCTTCACAGAAGACAGCCTGATCCTCATATCTGCGTCTGCATTGAGTCTGTTGCAAGATCCCACGCCCTGAGGTTTCTGGGAAATCCTGTTGAACCCCTGTGAGAGGAAAAAAATGCCGCATGATGTTTTAGCATTATTGTGAGAATAATGTTGGCTTCACATATCGCCTGGAAGGGTCTGGAACCCAGGGTCCCGGGACCATTCTTCAAAGTGCTGCTTTCTCCAGGCAGCGGCCACAAGGTGGCGGGTCACCCAGCCCCAGGTCTCACAGGATCTCCTCTCTCCTCAGGCCTGGGGAACCCAAGCTACACTGTCAGAGGCTGTGCAACCCCTTCATGGTGCCAAGGCCTCCACGTGGCTGAAGCCTTCAGCCTGACCCATCTCAACGTCTCCTGCTGTACTGGAAATAGCTGTAACCAGCCAGCCCTGGATGTCAGGCCCCGCACTGGGGGCGCAACGCGGCCTGACCCTGCCTACTTCAGCTTCTTTGTCACCCTGCTTATGACTGCCAGACTGTGGGGAGGCACCCTCCTCTGGACCTGAACCTCACACCCCCACTGCCCTGGCTGGATCCAGGGGACCCCTTCGCCCTTCCCTCAGCTCCAGCCCTGCCGACTTGCTGTGTGACCTCAGGCCAGTGTGCTGCCCTCTCTGAGCCTCCGTGTACCCAGCTGTCAGAATGCTTATCTCAGAGGAGACTTGTGAGAAGCAGAGGAGAAAAGCCAAACAAAGGCTGCGGGCCAGCAGGCTAGAGCTCTTGTTATGATGAATATTGTTGCCGCTATTATTGTTATTATTAATTATTTGTTTTATTTAATATTTTATATGGAAATAAAGATTTTTCTACCAGTGAACAAAGGCAGGTCCACCCTTCGCCATGTGGGACGGATGGGGGCGGGCGGGCACATTTCCTCAGGCTCCTGGAATTAGGGGTCACATTGTGGGAACTGGGCAATAGAGGCCCGAGCCTGGGGAGCTGTCCCGTGGAGGCTTCCACCTTAAGCCACCTCCATCTCTATTTCTGGGCTCCACATGCAACCTTCTAACTCACTCCCCCAAGCACTAAGCTGCCAGTCTCTTCTCCCACATCCAGAGATCAAGGCTACTGCGCTGTTCTGAGGAGACATGCCTGCATTTCCTGGGGGTTCTGAGATGGGAGATGAATAGGAGATGACCCCCGAGTGCCCTGCGGTGAGAAGCAAGGACAGGACTGCGTTCCCCTGCTGCTCCGGGGGCCGGCGATCAAGGCTGGCCTCTCTTTCCTGGGATGCCCTCAGACTGACTGTGAAAAAGACACAACTCCCATTTCAGTGGCACTCTTTGAACACAACAGGGAAGAATTCATGTTTTCCCTGGTTTGCCAAGAGACTGAATTACATTCCCATGGCTTAGGAAGAAAAAGGACTTTTTTCAGAGTTCCCGTTTTGGCTCAGCAGGTTAAGAACCCGCCTAGTATCCATGAGGATGCAGGTTCCATCCCCAACCTCACTCAGTGGGTTAAGGATCCAGCATTGTCGCGAGCTGTGGTGTAGGTCACAGATGAGGCTCGGATCTGGCTTGGCTGTGGCTGTGGTATAGGCTGGCAGCTGAAGCTCCGACTGGACCCCTGGCCTGGGAACTTCCATATGCTCCAGGTGCTGCCATAAAAATACAATAAAATAGGAGTTCCTGTTGTGGCTCAGTGGAAACGAATCTGACTAGGAACCATGAGGTTGCAGGTTCGATCCCTGGCCTTGCTGAATGGCTTAAGGATTTGGCGTTGCTGTGAGCTGTGGTGTGGGTTGCAGACACAGCTCGGATCTGGTGTGGCTGTGGCTGTGGCGTAGGCCAGCGGCTACTGTTCCAATTTGACCCCTAGCCTGGGAACCTCCATGTGCCACAGGTGTGGCCCTAAAAAGCAAAAAAGAACAACAAAAAAACCCAATAAAGTCAAGTCTCTGGGGAAGAATCCTTCCTGGCCTCTTCCTCACTTCTGGGCATTGCTGGCAATCCTTGGCTTGTGGCCGTATCACTCCAGTCTGCCTTGGTGCTTAGGTGGCCTTCCTTCCTGGCTGTGCGGCTCTGAATCTCTTTCCTTATAAGGATATTAGGCATTGGATCGAAGGGCCTGCCCTAATCCAGTATCATCTTAACTTATCACATCTACAAAGACCCTATCTCCACATAAGTTCACTTTTTTTTTTCTTTTTTGGCCACACCAGCAGCAGGCAGAAGTCCCCAGACCAGAGATCAAAACTGCACCACAGCAGCAACTGGAGCCACAGCAGTAATAATGCTGGGTCCTTAACTGATAGGCCACCAGGGGACTCGAAGTTCACATTCATAGAATCTGGCGTTTGGGATTTCAACATATTTGGGGTGGGCACATTTCAACCTACAACACCAGCTGGTTTCAGATACATGGCCCTAGATAAATCAGCCCATCCATCTCCAGCTGTTCCAGCCAGCCCATTTGGGCCCCAGTCCCTTGAGCAGACACGCACCGATCCTGCTGTGCCTTGCTCAAAGTCCTGACCCACAGAATCATAAAACAAAGAGGTTGTGCTTTTACACGGCTGAGTTTTGGATAATTTTGCTATGCTACAGCGGTTGGCTGGAACAATCAATTGTTTGTCTGATTTTTTGCTAACTCCCCAGGAGCATTTCCATAACGGGCAGTGTCTTTTATTTGCTCCCTACAGTATTCCCAACACCTAGAAGAGTGCCCAGGGCATGGCAGGTGATGAAGAAAGGAAGGAAAGACTGCATCTTCTATGCAAAACCTGGGCTAGGGTTATATTGCCCATGATGCCCTAAGGCAGAGTTGAGGCCAAGATGACATTTTCTGAGATGCTTCATAATTAAAAGTGAGGTTAGTTTCACTTTCCCTGTAATGCCCTACAGCACAGATTGTGTTGCAGAATCCAGCCCTCACACAACCAAAGCCCCCCTAGTCAGTCAAGGAATTCTCTCCCACTCAGGTTTGTGCTGCCAATAACAAAACTGAGTTTGGTGCAAACAAAAGAGTCTTTTATTATTATTTTTTTTTTACAGCTTCACCTGCAGCATATGGAAGTTCCCAGGCTAGGGATCAAATTCGAGCTGCAGCTGCCGGCCTACACCACAGCCACAGCAACACCAGATCCAAGCCTCGTCCAGGACCTACGCTTCAGCCTGTAGCAACACCGGATCCTTAACCCACCCACCAGGGCCGGGATCAAACCCACATCCTCATGCATACTAGTCAGTTTCTTAACCTGCTGCACCACAGTGGGAACTCCAAGACAGGCTTTTATTCAATGGCCAGAGAATGGAGAAGCGGAGCTTAGGCTCTAAAATTTCCTTCTCCCTGACTGCAAGCTGGGACAAGCTTTTTATAGAAAAGTGTGGGGAGTTCCCTGTTGGTCTGGTAGTTGGGACTAGGCGCTTTCACTGCTGCAGCCTGAGTTGGATCCCCAGTCTGGGAACTGAGACCCAGCATCAAGCCACTGCAGGCTGAGGTGGCAGGGAGGGTTGAAAAAAAAAAAAAAAAAAAAAGAGTAGGTGTTCCCATCATGGCTCAGTGGTAACGAATCTGACTAGAATCCATGAGGAGGCAGGTTCGATCCCTGGCCCCGCTCAGTGGGTTAAGGAGGCTCCTGGGGATGGGGGTCTTTTGTCATCCTGATTCGTGGCAATGGGTGGTGATTTTCCAGAATGCAGTTCAGGACTCTTTTCTGTCCTCCTCTGGCCCCTTGCTGTCTGGGTGGGAACTGGGTGAACCGATAGGGTGTAGCAGGTGGAGACCTTATTAATGCAATGAGATGGTAATGAGCTGTAGAGCAACATTTGTCTCGGTTTTGAATTTCAGTCAGCTTATACTGGTTTCTCGAGGTTAAAGCCCTCATGTCTCTGTCTTGTAAATGCAGCTAGAAGATTTAGTTTGGGTTCTCCAAAAGTCCACTGGAAGTAAGGATTTTATTAGAAATTGGGGAGGGGAGCCTTCCTTACCTCCTTGCCTAAGACAAGAGTACTTGTTTTGTAGAGACAGTTAAGGAGCAGGTTAGGACTCTTGGGTTGGCTCCCCTGGGTGACAACTGGAGGCTAGGATTGCATCCATCAAGATACCCCAGAGCAGAGACAGGAGGCTGGGAATACAATTCCCATGATGCCTCACAGCAGAAATAGAGGCTAGGACTACATCTCCCATGAGACCCTACGGCAGAGAGAGAGAAGGTTAAGATCTCATGTCCCGTGAGGCCCTAACAGTGGGGATCAAAGGATGGAAATGTATGTCCCATGGTGCAGATATTGGGGCTAGAGATAAAATTCTCATAATGTTCTACACCAGAGCTCGTGATCAGGACCTCATCATTAATGGCTCCCAAGTTTTTGTTCAGGGATCTTGGTTGCAGGAAATAAAATCTGTTTAAGCTGACTCAAGCAAAATGACAGCATCATTGGAAGTTTAGAATTCAAGCAAAAGCTAGGTCTCTGGACTGCACCAGGGACAAGACACAGAACTGGAAAGCCGTGTGTGAAATCAATGTTGTGCCCCTTTTGCAAAATCTCTGTCTCTCGGTCTATGTCCCTCTCCCCCCTGAATATTTGGTTTCCCTCAGGGGCTGGGCTTCTGCTTTAGTTTTGTCTCCTCACAGGCTACCTTCTTCTGTCTCAAACATAGCAGCCAAATATGTCCTTGAAATGTCAAATGCCAATGAAACTGAACAGGAGGACCCTGTGGGTCACCTCAGCACAAGCCTTTGTGTCCCCCCATTCTTGTTTGAAAGGAATAGGCCTCGCTCAGCCTCCATGACCCCCCAAAGGGTAGGTTGGGTTACCCATCAGAGAAGACACCCCCCCCCCCACCGCAGAGACCAGGGAGGAACAGTCAAGAAACAATAGTGCAGCCCTGGGGCAGGGTCCCAGTTCTTCTTCAAGGAATATACACAACAATAACTTTGAGCTCTTCCGAGGAGCTAAAACCCCCAAGAAGTGGAAGACATTATGAAGACGGCTGCACTCCAGGACCACCAGAACCAGTCCTGAGGGCACCAAACACCAACTTTGACCAAAAATGAAAGCGTGCCTCTGCCTGATCCTTATCTGTGGCCCTATTTTCTACACCCAAACTGTAAAACCACTTCCTCATCTCTCCCACGGGAGGGCACAGTCTTTAGGGCGTTAGCCTACTGTGGCCTCCTTTGCCTGGCAAAGCAATAAAGCTATTTTTTTTTTTCTCCTTTGCTCCAAATTCTGTCCGCATGTTTCTATTTGGCACTGGTGGACAGAGGCCAAGTTTCAACAACACCAAGAACTACTTGTGTCTGGTTCTAAAATTTTTTTTTTTTTTTTTGGTCTGTTATCCTTTTAGGGCCACACCCTCGGCATATGGAGGTGCCCAGGCTAGGGGTCTAATAAGAGCTGTAACCGCCAGCCTACACCACAGCCACAGCAACTCGGGATCCGAGCCACGTCTGCAACCTACACCACAGCTCACGGCAACGCCAAATCCTCAACCCACTGAGCAAGGCCAGGGATCAAACCCATAACCTCATGGTTCCTAGTCAGATTCGTTTCCACTGCACCATGACAGGAACTCCCTGGTTCTAAAATTTTAATGAACAGACTCTTCTCTGATGGGGTCCAGTTTGGGTCAAGACTTGCCTGTGACCCTCCTCGGCTATGGCCAGTGATGTTTACATCAAAGCCCCCCGGTATAGCAGTAAACAGATATCCACTGCTCCTGCAGTTATCCTGTTAGGAGACCATTGACTGAAACCACTCACCTCAGCCAGGCACAGTAATAGCCACTTGCAAAAGGATCCTGAGCCAGACCAAGTACGGGCCAAGCTAGACAACTAGCAAGAGACAACCAGTCTCTTTCCCATAAAACGGGAGACTGTGAGCTGTGTGGTAGAGCAGTTCTCCTGGGTTCCTTTACCCTCCTGCTCTCCACCCAGACACCCTTTCCCAAGAGAGTCTTTTGCTTTGTCAGCACATGTGTCTCTGTGGACAATTCATTTCTGAGTGTTAGACAAAAGCCCATTCTCGGGCCCCGGAAGTGGTCCCCCTTCCTGCAACAATGGAACACAGCCCACAGCCCAAAGATGGTACACAGCCCACTATCCTAGCTCTGGCCCCATGGGCTGTGTACACATTGTGGGGGAGCAACTGAAAAAGAACACTGCTCCTTAGAATGTTTTAATCTGCAAACAGGGCTGCCTCCATGTGTTCTATGGGAATCACAGGCAATATGGTGGCCAGGGCTGTTTTTAAGAGGACACTCAACTCAAAATGGTTGAAACAAAGAGGAAATTGATTATCTCACAGAACAAGAGATCATGAGTTAGGGCAGTTCCTGGGCTGACTAATTCAATGCTTCCATTATGTCCAAAAGGATCCATTCAAGCCTCATCACCTCATGGCCTCAAGATGGCTGCTGCAGTTCCACACATCACACCCACATTCAGAGGCAATAACAAAGGGCCATCTCTTCTTGGGTCTCTTTTTAAAACAAAGAAAGCTGATCCCCAAATTTCCAGGCCTACTTGCCCTCCTCATGCTTTACTCATCTGACTAGTTTTATACTCCCATGCCTACAGCATTCACCAGAAGGCGGTATGGAACCACAGTATCGGGCAAAGTGTATTCAGACCCCACTCCTGGGGCTTCCCCCACATCTTCTATTAAAGAAAGGTTGATGCCTGAACAAAATCAGGATTCTCTTAGGAAGGACCCAAGGGAGAGGGAATGTGTATGAGAAAAAAACCCCAAAGCACCACCCAGTTTTCTTCCAGTACAGGGAAAAACACACTTCTTCCCTACTGTGTCTTTCTCCTGTGTGTCTCCTTTCCTCTCACACTATTACCACATTCACAACACTTCTGGTTTCCTCCACACTAAGGAATTCTCTGTGACACCAACTGGGTATTTTACAACTTCACTCACTTCTGATGCTACCTACCTGGAAATAGCCCCAGATCCCACAGATTAAGGGCTCAGTCCTACACTCTGCACTTCAGATAACAGTTGGAAGTCCAATAGTTTCCCAGTGGCTCAATGGGTTAAGGATCCAGTGTTGTCACTGCTGTGGCAAGGTTTTGATCCCTGGCCAGGGAGTTTCCAGGCACAGCCAAAAACAAAAGTGTCAACTAAAAAAAATACAACCTGATAGTTGAGAGTTAAGTTTTATTTGGGGTGAGATTAGGACTTAAGCCTGGGAGACATCATCTTGGGTAGCCCTGAGAAACCGCTTGGAGGAGACAAGGGGGAAAGCTAGGGTTTATGAGTTTAAGAGGGTTTTTGGGTTTTGTGTGTTTTTTGCTTTTTTTTTTTTTTTTTGTCTTTTTTGTCTTTTCTAGGGCCACACCTGTATTCCCAGGCTAGGAGTCCAATTGGAGCTGTAGCCGCCGGCCTATGCCACAGCCACAGCAATGTGGGATCTGGGCCGCGTCTGTGACCTACACCACAGCTCATGGCAATGCCGGATCCTTAACCCACTGAGCAATGCCAGGGATCGAACCGCAACCTCATGGTTCCTAGTCAGATTTGTTAACAACTGTACCACCACAGGAACTCATAGGATTTTATGAGTTTTTGCAACAAAGGAGGGGGTAGTAGGAATAAAATATTTACAGATAACCGGATTTACAGAAGATTTACAGAAAACCCATTTCTGTGGGAAGACTAAAAGTCTAGGCTTACTGGAATCCCTCCTTCATACGCCTTCCTGAGTTCCCTCAGGGCTCATTGGCCCACCCTTGGGAGCGGCTGTTCTCACAGGTGACCATGACATCTTTTGTCTTGCCCACCAACTACAGCCCAGGAGGCAGTATTTCAGATAGCTCTGAAATACTACTCCAAAAAGGAAATATCAAATGTAAGTGGAATATCAAAATATAAGTGATAAAGCTGAGGGGGAGGTGCGTGCAGCCACACACACATCTTACAGGAGTTTTCTGCTGGTCTTGTGAAGGTGACTGCTAGTCACAGACATTCGTCATCATTGATAGATTTAGTGCTTTTCCTAGATATGAAGAGATGCAAGAATCAGGCTCATAAAATCTTCTCCTAGGGAGTTCCCTTCGTGGTTCAGCAGAAACGAATCTGACTAGAATCCCTGAGTTTGATCCCTGCCTCAATCAGTGGGTTAAGGAGCCAGCGTTGCCATGAGCTGTGGTGTAGGTCACAGACTCAGCTCAGATCCCAGGTTTCTGTGGTTGTGGCTGGCAGCTACAGCTCCAATTCGACCCCTAGCCTGGGAACCTTCATATGCCGTGGGTGTGGACCTAGAAAAAAATGCACAAAAAAAAGGTCTCCTAAAAATATCTATCTGAAGATCTGTTCTTCCAGTTTTCCTAGAGCACAGAGTGCTTCACTCCTGGTCTCCACCCTGGGCTCCACTGGGGGTGCTGTGGGGTCGGCAGCTTCAGTGGCTCATGTTTTACTCCATGTAGAGGCTAATGGCAGGTGCCAGACTTCAGTTCACGAAAGAAAGTCCAGGAGTTCCCGTCATGGCTGAGTGGTTAACTAACCTGACTAGTATCCATGAGGACTAGGGTTCGATCCCTGGCCTCGCTCAGTGGGTTAAGGATCCGGCATTGCCATGAGCTATGGCGTAGGTCACAGACCTGGCTTGGATCCTCTGCTACTGTGTCTGTGGTGTAGGCTGGCAGCTGTAGTTCTGATTCAGCCCTCAGCCTGGGAACTTCCATATGCTGTTGGTGTGGCCCTAAAAAAAAAAAAAAAAAAAAAAAAAGGAAAGTCCAGCTTGTTACCTGTTCATCTGACCAATAGGCTATAAATCAGAGAGGTTCCCATGAACCCTCTCTTCAGGTTTAATTAATTTGCTAGAGCGGCTCACAGAACTCAGGAAAATAGTTACCTTTACTGGCTTATGAAAGGATGTGATTAAGGATACAGAGGAACATCCAGATGAAAGGAGTTCCTGCTATGGCACAAGGGGGTCAGTTGTCTCCAGAGTGCTGGGATGTAGGCTCGATCCCCAGCCTGGCACAATGGGTGAAAGCATTCAGAATTTCAAAGCTGCAGTGTAGGTCACAACTCTGGCTAGGATTTGATCCCTGGCTGGGGAACTCCTTATGCCTTGGGGTAGCTGAAATAAAAAAAGCAAAACAAAACAAAGAGCATCCAATTGAAAAAGATGCATAGGGCAAGGTCTGCCGGAAGGGGCACCAAGCTTCCATGTCATCTCTGGGCGTGTCACTCCCCTGGCACCTGCACATGTTCACCAGCCCAGAAGCCCCCTGAACCCCGTGCTATTGGGATGCTGACAATGTCAAGCTAGCAATCATAGTTTGGTGTTTCGGTGATCAGTCCTTACCCAGGAACCCACTGAAAGTCACCTATTAGAACAAAAGACACTTTTATCACCCAGGAAGTCACAATCATTTCAGGAGCTCTGGGTCAGGAACTGGGGTCAGAGACCAACTATTAGCACAAAAGATGCTCCTGGTACGCTTATCATCTAGGAAATCACAAGGGTTTCAGGAGGTCTGTGCCAGGGACCAGGGGCAGAGACCAGTATATATTCTTATTATCTCACAGAATGATACTGAGAGAACAACTAAGCAACTCCGAACCTTATCAGGACTTCAGAAACTCAAGAATGATCAACTCATGGTGTGCAGCCCATCTGTCCCCAAAATGGCAGGCACAGCAGCTGTCTTCCCAGTACCCACTTCCGTTTGAGAAATCTAACTTCACCTCTGACCTGGGGATGGGGAAGCCCGTGGTTCAGATCTAAATTAACCAACTTAATCTCATCCCTTAGCCATTGGCAGTGATTCAGTGATTCAGAGGTGCCATCATCTGGACCACCGAGACACAATGGAAGGTGGGTTTTTTTTCTGGGGGTGGGGGGATGCTCCTATGGAAAAATACTTCCCCACTCTGCTGACGAAGCTCTTTCTTCTCTCCCTTTCTCTTTCTCCACTCCATCTCCCACAGTTTGGCTCTTTGAGTCTGTCTATTTTTTTCTCTCTCTCCCCCTCTCCAAATGTGGAGGAAAAGTGTGGCCCCAGGGCTATTTGCCAGCCATCCTGCAGCATAAGTGAACCATTTATCCTTAGGAGAGATCATGCTGAAGCCAGCCATGCCCAAGATTTTTTATGTGTGAAACAATCCTCTTTTTCTTAATTTTTTTCTTTTTTGTCTTTTTAGGGCCGCACCCATAGCATATGGAAGTTTCCAGGTTAGGGGTTGAATCAGAGTTGCAGCTGCGGTCTACACCACAGCCACAGCAATGCAGGAGCCAAGCTGCGTCTGCAACCTAGACCACAGCTTATTGCAGCATCGGATACTTAACCCTCTGAGCGAACCCGCATCCTCATAGATACTCGTCAGGTTCATTACCACTGAGCCACAATGGAAACACCAACAATCCTCTTTTTCTTAAGCCAGTTGGGTTGGATTTGCTGATACTTGCATGATAACCCTAATGGAGAAAGTACCCTGGAGGAGGACAGGGACGGGACCGTCACTCTTTTGATGCCCTCAGGTGGAAGAAAAGGTGGGACCCCAAAAAGACAGCTGAGAACCAAGCCAACATCCCCCAGGGCACCCTGCAGATGGAGCAAGAGACGTCGGTTAGAGCCATGAGCAGGGGGTCTAAGGTTCTTGGGAGGAAAAACCACCCTTAGCTACTACCCCCAACCCAGTTGGACACCTCTCTTCCAGCTATCCTAACACAGAGTATGAGCCCTGGAAGGATTGGAGATTATCCAGCCTGACCATATCTTTCCCTGGTTTACAGAAAGGTAAACTGAGAATTTAAAAAGAACAGAATCACTCAGGGCTGTGGTCCTGGGACTTAGAGGTTGATGGGAGTTTGGGTCCCAAAGACAGAGGACGCTGGGAACTGGACACTGAGGACAGAAAGGGTGCTGGCAGCTGAAGCTTGTTGGTGGACCTTGATATAGATTTATTTGTTCTTTCTACAGCCTCACTTGTGGTACATGGAAGTTCCAGGCTAGGGGTTGAATCGGAGCTGCCACTGAGGCCAGATCTGAGCGGCATCTTCCACCTACACGGTAGCTTTCAGCAACACCAGATCCTTAACTCACTGAGCAAGGCCAAGGAGGGAACCCGCATCCTCATGGATACAAGCTGAGTTCGTAACCCACTGAGCCACAATGGGAACTCCTGGGTGTAGAATTTTTTTGGTGGTGATGGAGATGAAGAGCAAGGATTTTTATAGGTGGCATATCCCTGTCTACCCGATCATCACCTGATGATGGAAGAGGTTGAGGTTTCCTAGCTTCTGTTGTTTCTCTCATTCTTCCTGGGTCCTAAGGGTGATAATCCTGCAACAGGTCTACAGGATCCCACAGAAGTGGGCTCAGGGAAATCCACCTCCCAGGAGGGAGAAGGGACCCAAGTCTGGATGGGTGAGTCAGCACCAAAGATGGGAGAGAAGTGAGAAGGGCACACAGACAAGGGCACAAAGAGAGACTGGGGCAGGAAGAGCAGGGAAGCAGGGTGGGGAAGCTAGACGCCAAGGAGCCTCTCCCTCCGGGGGAATGATGCAGAGGGTGAGGACAGGAGGGAGGGTGAGACCTGACCCCAGCCCAGCCTAGTCCTGCCGCCAGAGATCCTGGACCTGCCCAGACTAGGCTGCTGCCTCCCCTCTCAGGGTGGCTCAGGGCACAGCCTGTCACATGACACTTTTACCCTCACACTCACCTGTCCACAGAATACCTCTCACGCTCACCTTTCCCATAGCCCACTCCCGTTTCCTCCACGCTCGCACCTTCACAGGCACTCCCCCTCCAGGGTATGCGCACCCCGCACCCACACCTCCACTCACCACTCACACTCACCTTTCTTGCCCAATTCCCCCTCTCTCGACGCTCGCAGCCTCACACACATCCTTCCCCTCCACGCACACCGGAGCCCTCGTGCACCCTTCCCACGCCACCCTCACCTTTCCCACGACACACTCGCGTCACACCACCTGCACGCCCTCCCCTCTTCACCTGTCACCCACCACCTCTGCCCTCACCTACCACCCGCACTCTCGCGCGGCGGATCGGGCTCGCACACGCCCCCAGCCCGCCCCCGCCCGCGGCCCCCCCAGCTCTCAGGCACCGCCCCCCTCCGGCCCCCCCCACTCTCTCGAGGTGCCCTCTCCCCGCTCGTCCGGGGCCTCCCCGCCCCCTCCTCCGCGCCGGCCCCGCCCCGGCCCCGGAGCCCCGCCCCCCGGGCGGGCAGGGGGCGGGGCGCGGGGGGCGGGGCGGGCGGCGCGGGCGGTGCAGGTGCCGGGCCGGGAGCGAGCGGCGGCGGCGGCGGCGGCGGCACCATGGGCCGGGCCCGGCGCTTCCAGTGGCCGCTGCTGCTGCTGTGGGCGGCCGCGGCGGGGCCAGGTAGGGTCGGGGGCCGGGGCCGGCGGGCCGGGCTGGGGCGGGGGGCGCGCCGCGGTGACAGCCCGGGCGGCCGCGGGACCGCAGAGGCCGAACAATGCGCGTGGGGCCGGGCCGGGCCCCCTCCCCGGGACAAAGCGCAGCGCGGGCCGGGAGCCGCGAGCCGCGAGCGGGGGAGGGGGCGCGGGCCCTGGCCGCTGTGCCGCAGCCCCCCCACTCCGCACAGGCCCGGAGCCTGGCGGGGACAAAGGGCCCGAGACCCCCTCCTCCAGCCCCCAGCCAGCCTTCTTGGGGCTGGCCCCGCTGTCCTTCGGTCCGGCGTCTGTGTCCCTCTGTCCACCTGTCTCTGAGTCCCTCAGTCTCTCTCCTTGTCCCCCTACCCTTGTCTTCTGTCCCTCAGTCTCCAAGTCTGTCCCTCTGTCTGTCCCCCTTTCTCCTTGCTTCCCTGTCCCCCACCTCTCTACCCTGTCTTTGTCCCCCACCTCTTTCCCGTCGTCTCTGTTCCTTTTTACTGGGTCACTCTGCCAGCCCCCATCACCCCCCTCCATTCCCTCTCTGTCCCCCTGTATTTCTGCCCTCCCCCTCTGCCCCCATTCTCCCTCTCTGTCCCTGTCTTGCTGTCACCTCTGCTTCTCTCTCCCCACCTGTCCCATTCCCTTGTCTCTCTGTCCCCTTTCTGTCATTCCTGTTTCTTTAGCCCCCTCTGTCTCCTCTCTCCCTCATTCCCCACTATCCCTTCTCTCTGTCCCACTGTCTCCCCATCTCCCGTCTCTCTGCCTCCCCTCTCTACCCGTACAGCCTCCATCCTGGGATTCCCCCATCGCCATCCTTCATTTCTCCGTTTCTCTATCCTTCTGTGTCCCTGGAGAGGAATTGAGTCAGGCAGGGCATCCTGAAGGGCCCTGGAGGGAAATGTGTGTGTGTGGGGGGGACCTTGGCATGTGGGCACACACGTGGATTCAGCAAATGCCTCCCAAACGCTGCCCCTCCCCACCCATTCACATAGCCAGGTGGTGACCTACAGAGAAGCCCCCACGCTCCAGGACATCCAGGAAGCCCTCCACATACCCTTGTCACACACAAGGAAAGCTGGAGACCTCCAAGATAGGGTGACCCTGAGATTGGGGACAAGGTCAGGAAATGTCACCCCCACACTCACACTCTCACACTGGGGGAGGAAGCCACTCTTGGGGGGAATGGTGACTGGAAGGTGGCTGGGCAGAAGTGGGAGGGCTGGATGTCCTGTAGAGACTTGGGAAATGTGACCAGATGGCACAGGGCTGGGAGCCTGCCTGGGTTGAAATTCTGGCTCTTGGCATTTGCCAGAGCAGCCAATGGCAAGCTCTCTTCCCTCTCGGGGCCTCGGTTTCCCTTTCTTTAAAGTGAAGTTGTTGAACTCAGTGACCGGAAAGGAAAGGAACTCCAGCGTGGACCCCTGAAGGGCTTTCTGGCAAGCTGGGTGCAGTCGCACCTTCCCCACGCCAGAGTCTGAGGCAGAGCCTCCCTCTCCTCCCCTGGGCACAAGGCGAGGGACAGAGCTGGCCGGTCAGGCACCCTCCGCCTTGCTTGCTTCTATAGTTCTCTGCTGTAGCTTCAGAACTTTCACCATTACCTCCTTTCTTTGTGGCAGAGATGACACAGTTTCCCAGATGAGTGTTTTGGTACCTTGGCTACTCCTCCATCCCGTATTTCTTTCTTTCTTTGTTAGGCCCTAAAATCCTGGCTCACAGACTCCTAAAACCAAGGAATCCAGTAAACAAAGAACCGGGGATTTTAGAACATTGACGTCTTTAAGCTTCTAGAATCCCAGAGTCTTCAGAATCTTGACACCTTTAAAATTCTAGAACCTTGCTGGCATTGGCCGCCTAGCCTCCTGACATCTTCAAAATCCTGAAACCCTGACCTCTTGGAGATCCCGAATCTTGACCCCTCTGATGTCTAGAATCTTGACAGTGTAGGATCGTGGGACTTTGGATTCTCGGAGTCAGAAGATAGCCTGATGACCAGCTGCTCAGTTCAAAGAATCTCTTCTGTAGCACTTCTGGGAGGGAGCTGTACAGGCTCGGCCCTTGTTTAGTTTTAAATTCACTGCTTCCTGGCACCCTAATCCCTTCCGTAAACTTCCTCCAAGTTAAACGGTGTGGGACTTTACAGGTTGAGAGAGAGCTAGGTGTCTCGGGAAGTACTCTGGAACCAGGCCTCTCTGGTGTCATTCGGACCCCTGCCCGGGCCCTCTCTGAGTCTCACTTCTCATTCTGTAAACCATGGGCTGGGCAGCTGGGATGCGTAATCTCAGAGGACCCTGCCTGCTTTCCTTCTCCTTGGAGATTTCTGGACGGCCTTGGCCACCAGATTTTAGGAGGTCCCCGTGGTCCCCACACTTCCCTCTTAGTCACTGCCCCCCTTGCACTCTCACCTGGCCCAGTCAGCAGGGGTGGGGATGGGAGATGGGGTTCATTTATGCCCTTTCAAAAATGTGCTCTCTTTTTCCTGGCTCACTCATCTGCCAAGAATACCAGAAGAGGATGGTGAGCTTTCTTCCAAAAGAAAGAAGGGTCCAGGCTGGGTGGGTGAGAGGAAATGAGAGATGGGTTGCCTGCTCAGAGATGCCCCCAGGCAGAATCTGAGACCCTACCTGCAAGCCAGGAATTGGATGTACGTGAAAGAGCAGAGGAAACAGATAACCGAATGCAAAGGAAAGACATAGAGGCTAGTAAGGGTTGGGGGGCTTTGTGGAGGGAGACTTTGTTGATCCCCAATAATGCTTTCCTCTCAAGTGACTCACGTTCCCCTCCCTCTTAAAGTTCTGACCAGCCACTCTGAGAGCAGGGTTCTGTCACGGATCCCCTCCCACCCATGAGCCAGATGCCTGAGTCCCCAGAGCTGGGGTCAGGCTCCGCAAGGGATTCCAAGACCTTCGACACAGCAGGGCTGGGGCCTGGGGTGGGTTAATGTCGTGCGAGCCTGGCCTGTCCCCGTCTTGGGGAACACAAAGGCAGCTTTCTCTCTCTGGGGTGGGGGTGGGGGGGCTGGGACACCGTCGGACTCGCCAGCGCCCAAGGGCCTGTGGCACCAGGACCCAAGCACCCACTGGTTCCCGCCTGTGCAGATCCCAGGCCTCTAGGTCCTCTGGGAACCAGGCACCAAGGCTCCTCAGTGGGCACCCAGTGGGGCAAGAGGGCAGCAGCAGAGCCCAGGCTCTTCTGGAGAGGGGTGAAGAGGGGGCACTGGGGGTGGAGGATAGGACAGTGCGTGCTCAGTGCAGACTCACACGCTTCCTGGAGGAGCAGGAATTCTTCCCCTGACCCCACACCCGGGGAAAACCTCCGGAGGACTCCCCCACCCCCTGGCTGGGCTTGTGGCCCGGAATCCCCGGAGTTCTGACTATCCCAGGAACGTGGGGGCTACAGGGGGAACTTTGTGTGTGAGGCTGCTGACTCACCCCTACGCCCCCACCTGATGCTTGCTTCTCAGATTGGGGCTCAAGAGGGCTGGGGAGCCAGGGCTGTGCTTCTGGGGGTTGAGGACTGTGGACCTTGAGTCAAAAGTTCCCAGGAAACGAGGGGGCTGGGGGCCTGGACTCTGGGTCCGAGGGAGGAGGGCTGGGGGCCTGGACTCTGGGTCCGAGGGAGGAGGGCTGGGGGCCTGGATCCTGGGTCTGAGGGAGGAGGGGCTGGGGGCCTGGATCCTGGGTCTGAGGGAGGAGGGGCTGGGGGCCTGGATCCTGGGTCTGAGGAAGAAGGGGTTGGGGTTTTAGATTCCTGGGCCTGAGGAAGGAGAAGGCTAGGGGTCTAGACATGTATGTCAGAGGGAGTAGGGGCTGCGGGTCCCAGACTCCTAGGTCTGAGGGAGGAGGTGGCTGGGGTCTTGGACTCTGGCTCTGAGGGAGGCGGGGGCTGGGGGCTTGAACTCCTAGGTCCCAGACTCCTAGGTCTTGAAGGAGGGAGGAGTGGGGGTACAGACTCTTGAGTCCTGAGAGGAAGAGGCTAGGGGTCCCTCTCCAGGTTTCTGAGGGAGGAGGGGCTGGGACCCCGATGCCTAGGTCCTGCGAATACAGGCGCCTTCACAAGGCTGAGCTGGGAAGAATTGATGCTTTGTGCGAGGATGTTCGGACTCCGCCATTGATGGGGGGCTGAGGGGGGGGTTTGGTCAGGACACAGGGATGTACCACCTCCCTAGGGAGGAAGTGGGGGAAGGAGGCATGATGCCATGAGCCCCCTGGGGAGAGGATACAGAGGGGGTGGCTGTGACCTTCCCGGAACCGTGACCTTGAGACTCCCTTGGGTATTCGCTGACTCAGGACCCAGGAAGTGCTCCCCCCACTCTGCTTAGTCTCCGTGGAAACATCCACCAGCTGTGTACTCTGGACCCCTGGCTCCTGGGTCCTGAGGGAGGAGGGGGTTGGAGGCCCAGAATCCTGGATTTGAGGAGGGAGAAGCCTGGGGGTTTGAGACGTCTGGATTTGAGGGAGGAAGATGCTGCGAGCCCAGACTCCTGGTCCTGATGGAAGAGGCCGTTAGGAACCTGGACTCCTGGATCCTGGGGAAGGAGGCAGCTGGGGGCTGGGTTCCTGGGTCTTAGGGAGAAGAGAGGTGGATTCTGGGTCTCTATATCACCTGCTCAGCCACTCTTTCCCAAACCCTCCCCAGTCCCTTTTCCAGGCACCATCCCCATGACGGCTCCAGGCTGTCAACACGTTTAAAGGGCCAGCGCCCCAGTCCCCAAAGCTCAGCCCCTCTCTGACCAGAGTCCTGCCTCGCCACCCCCCAACCCCGAGACAAAAGCTCCTGGGACATTAATATTCCGGGCACAGACGCTGTTGGTTACTGACTCCTCAGGAGGGGGAGGGAATGAGACAAAAGCCCCCCACCCTCACCCCATGTGCACCCTCAAGTAGAGAGCAGGGGATACATGGAGGGGGTGCAGATCCGGAGGTCCCGATGGCTTCCAAGAGATGGTGAGTTTCTGTCACTGACTTGCCTGGGACCCTGAGCCTCATTCTCCACATCTGTAAAATGGGGGGCTAGCACTGGACGAGCCCTGAGGTCCAGGATCCACCGATAGGCTTCAAGATGATTTTTTTTAAATCGCCGGAATGTGCAGGCAGGCCAGTTTTCCTGTGAATGGGCATGTTTCCAGAGGTTGTAATAAGAGCAGCTTTGCACAGAGGGCTCCCAGAGCTTCGGGTCCAGGACTAATCCTTGTGAGTCAGGACTGGCACCATCCCCATCTTACAGACGGGGCATCTGAGGCTCAGAAAGGTTAGGCTACTTGCCCCCGTTCACACAGTTGGCAAGTGGTCCAGCTGGGATCCACCGAGGCGTTTAAAATGAGAATTATGTGATGCCACAAAGTTGTTGTGAGGCTGAAATGAGATAGTGCCTGACACATACAATCCAGGCATCAGCCTCCCCGGCCATTTATCAGGTGCCAGGCACGCTTCAGCACTAGGTGCAGCAGTAAACCTGAGGGGCTACATCCCTGCCTTCATGGGGCGGATACTGGAGTGATGGGAGACAAACAGATGATAAACTAGTACACAAATTCATAATTTCCATCAAGTGAAATAAATAAAAGTGAAAAATTTCCATCAAGGAAATAAAACGGTGGTGATGAAATAGAAGGAGTTCTGGCGATGAAGGCACAGGGGTGGGGGAAAGAAGGCCTCTCTGAGGAGCAGAGACCTGAATGAGAACAGGAGGCAGTCCTGGGATGATCAAAGGGGAAGTACTTTCCTGGCAGAGGTTAAGAGCAAGTGCAAAGGCCCTGAGGTGGGAACCAGCTCAGCATGTTTGAGAGGCAGCAAGGCCAGTGAGGCTAAGTGAAGTGAGTAGCAGGAGTGTGGTCAGAATTGTGGTCAGAGGGGGGGCCAAGCCACAAAGCACCTTGAAGACTAAGAAGTCTCCATTTTCTTCTTCTTCTTCTTTTTTTTTTTTTTTTTCCTTTGGCTTTTGGCTTTTGGGCCACACTCACGGCATATGGAAGCTCCCCAGCTAGGGGTTGAATTGCAGCTACAGCTGCCAGCCTACACCACAGCCACAGCCATAGCAACGCAGGATCTGAGCTGCCTCTGTGATCTACACCACAGCTCACAGCAATGCTAGATCCTTAACCCACTGAGCGAGGCCGGGGATTGAACCCATGTCCTCATGGATACTAGCTGGATTTGTTTCTGCTGTGCCACAAGGGGAACTCCCTGTATTTTCTTCTAAGTGTCATGGGCAGCCTTTCAAGTGTTGTAAGCAGAGAGGTGACTCGATCTGATATCCTTTCTTGAAAAGTCCATCCAGTTGCAGTGCGGAGAATGGCCTGGGGGGAGGTCGCTATGGAAGTAGGGAACCTCAGTAGCTCTTAAAGGTCCAGGTAAGAGATGCTGTCCTTGGACTGGGTGATGGGAGGTGAGGCAGACAGGCGAGTAGGTTTGGGATACGTTTGGGAAGTAGAGTGCCTGGATCTTGCTGACAGAATGGATATCAGCGGTGAAGGGAAGGGTGAGAAGGCAGATGATTTCTAGGTTTGGGGGCCTGAGCACCTGAGTGGATGGTCATGACATGTACTGAGATTGAGAAAACATGGGGAGGAAAATGTTTGGGGCAAGGGCTGGACGTGTTCAGTTTGATTTTTCAGGAAGTAGGAAATAAACCCCTAATGGTGGCTTAAGTTCACAAACTTTAACTTATGGTTATATTTAAACATAAGAGAAGGCAGAAGCAGGCATCCAGGGCTTTTATGGCAGCTCCACCTCATCACCAGAGACCCAGGAACAGACTTGTCCTCTTTCTTTCTTTCCTTCTTTTTTTCTTTCTAGGGCTGCACCTGCAGCATATGGAAGTTCCCAGGCTAGGGGTCCAATCAGAGCTACAGCTGCTCGCCTACCCCACAGCCACAGCAATGCCAGATCCGAGCGAGCCGTGTGTGTGATCTACACCACAGCTCATAGCAACGCTGGATCTTTAACCCACTGAGTGAGGCCATAGATAGAACCTGCAACCTCATGGTTCCTCGTCGGATTTGTTTCCACTGCACCATGACGGAAACTCCTGTCCTCTTTCTTTAGGAGGTCCTCCCCAGATGACACAGGACACTTTTCCTTCTGTCTGATCAGAGAACTTTATCACATGGCCTCACTTAGCTGTAAGGGGGTCTGGGAATTTCTCTTTCTACTGCATCCAGGGCAACAGTAAAATACAGTCAGGATTCTTTTACTAAGGAGAAAGGGAGGACTGGATACTGGGTGGAATGCTAGCTGTCTCTGCCTCCTCCGCTTAGAATTAATCTTTTCCATCCCTCAGCCCCCAAATCAGGTAGCCCATCCCTCTTACAGGGACCATAACACTTCGATGGGATATTACATGATTCATGTCTGCTTCCCCATAAATCTTGAAGGCCTTCCAGAATAGGGACCTCATCTGCCTCATCTCTGGGCACCTAGCCCCTGAACATCCCCCACCCCCCACACACACAGCTCAGGAAATACTCAAACGAATGAATGAGACAGAATGTAAGAGGCACGAAGCGATAGTTATCCAGACTTTAAAGGTAAATAACCAGGTCCAATGGGGCTCTTTCCCACTCCAGTTCCTTCACTGGCCTTCAGGATAGAAGCTAATCTCCTAGCCTGGCATTAGAGGCCCTTCCTAAGCACATCCCACAGCCCCTCGCCAATGCTCGATACTTTTCACCCGGACAGCAAGGCGTGGATGTGATCAGGATATAGAGCCGAGGGATCTGGATGTAGATCCTGCCTCTGCCACTCTCAGGCTGTGCCCCCCGGCCGAGTCATTTGCTCTCTCTGGACCTATTTTCCCATCTATAAAATGGGAATTAGAAAAAAAAATCGGGGAGTTCCCGTCGTGGCGCAGTGGTTAATGAGTCCTGCAACCATGAGGTTGCGGGTTCGGTCCCTGCCCTTGCTCAGTGGGTTAACGATCCGGCGTTGCCGTGAGCTGTGGTGTAGGTTGCAGACGCGGCTTGGATCCCGCGTTGCTGTGGCTCTGGCATAGGCTGGTCGCTACAGCTCCGATTCGACCCCTAGCCTGGGACCCTCCATATGCCGCGGGAGCGGCCCAAGAAATAGCAACAACAACAACAAAAAGACAAAAGACAAAAAAAAAAGAAAAGAAAGAAAAAAAGAAAAAAAAATCGGGATTGATAATAGTGCCTGCCTTGCGATGATGAAATGGAAATTGTAAAAGTGATGCCTTTACCACAAAACCTGGAACAGGAAGTGCCTAATAAACAGTAGCTATCGTGGTTATTGTTGTTTTGCAGATGATAGTGACAATGGTGATGCTTCTGATGATTAATCTCAGCTTCGTAGGCTGTTTCCTCAGCTGGAAACACCTCCTTACTAATCTTGTACCTTGTTTCTCTGATGGGTTCATCAGGTTAAGTTAACTGCTATAACAATGGACCTGAATCTCAATGGCTTAACAGAAAAGTGTCTTTCTCACTCATGTCACAGTCCTCTGCAGGCAGGTCCCAGGGTGTAGGCAGGCAGGGCCCTGGGCGCCTTCCAGCTGGTGAGCCTGTCCTCCTCTGGGCTCCTTGGAATCCTCTCCATTTAGGCAGCATGAAGGATTGCCAGTGAGATAAGGCTCAGAGAGGCAGTTCTCTCTTCTACCTACAGCCCATTGGCCAGAAATCAGTCACATGACCCTATCTAAGCACAAGGGATCCTAGAAAATGTAGCCTGATCGTGTGTTGTCCTGTTGCAGCAAGAGGGACCCCTTCCAGGACCCGAGCACAGGCTCTTGTCTAACACTCAGAAATGAATTGTCTGAAGAGACACATGTGCTGACAAAGCAAAAGACTTTATTGGGAAGGGGCGCCCAGGGGAAAGCAGGAGGGAAAGGGAATCCAGGAGAACTGCTTTGCCACGCGGCTCAAAGTCTCAGATTTTATGGGAATGAGGTTAGTTTCCGGCTTGTCCCTGGCTGATCATCTCAGCCCATGCTTGGTCTGGCCCAGGGTCCTTTTTGGTGGCACGCGCACCTTTTGGCCAAGATGGATTCCAGTGCCAAGGATCCTGAGGGGTTGGTTGTCCCTCCCAAATCCTCCGGGTGAGCCTTCAGGGCAGCACCGTGTGTGCCTTATCAGGGCCTCCTGTTGTGAGACAACTTGTGCAGGCAGCTATTAAGGTAGGCAGTTTCAGCCGGTGGTCCCCTAACAGTACCAGTTAACTTTAGTGGTGTTAAGAGATCTTCCAAGATTATCTGCCTTAGGAGTTCCGATTATGGCGTAGCAGAAACGAATGCGACCAGGAACCATGAAGTTGCGTTTTTTTTTTTTTTTTTCTCTTTTTTTTAAAGGCCACACTTTGGAAGTTTATGGACGTTCCCTCGCTAGGGGTCAAATTGGAGCTGCAGCTGCCAGCCTGCACCACAGCCACAGACACGATGGATCCTTAACCCACTGAGCGAGGCCAGGGATCAAACTTGCATCCCCATGGATACTAGGCAGGTTCATTACCGCTGAGCTGCAATAGGAACTTGTAAATTTTTTCTTTTTTCTTTTTTTTTCTTTTTTTTTTTGATTAGTTGCATGTTCGATTCCTGGCCTCGCTCAGTGGGTTAAGGATCCGGTGTTGCTGTGAGCTGTGGTGTAGGTCGCAGACAGGGCTTGGATCCCACGTTGCTGTGGCTGTGGTGTAGGCCGGCAGCTGTAGCTCCAATTTGACCCCTAGCCTGGGAATCTCCATATGCCGGGGGTGCAGCCCTAAAAAGCAAAAAACAAGCAAAAAAGCAAAACGATTAGCTGCTTTTATTTATTTATTTATTTTTGGTCTTTTTGCCTTTTCTAGGGCCGATCCTGTGGCATGTGGAAGTTCCCAGGCTAGGGGTCTAATCAAAGCTGTAGCTGCCGACCTGCGCCAGAGCCACAGCAACGCGGGATCCGAGCCGCGTCTGCGACACACCGCAGCTCACGGCAATGCCAGATCCTTAACCCACTGAGCGAGGCCAGGGATCGAACCCACAACCTCATAGTTCCTAGTCGGATTCGTTAACCACTGAGCCACAATGGAAACTCCAACAATTAGCTGCTTTAAACGACAATTATGTTATCTGTTCATGGCTCTTGGTGGGGGCGGGTCAGCAATTTGGACCTGATCAGTTGGGCACTTCTTCTCTTGGTCTCATCTAGGGTCACTCATGTGGCTCCAGTTACCTAGCGGTGCAATCCACTGGGGCTGGATGGCGCAGGATGGCCTCACCCCCATGGCTGGCAGTGGGTGCTAGCTTCTGGCTGGGTTTCTCTCTCCATGTGGTTTCTCATCCTCAAGGAAAGCTAGTCTGGACATCTTCACCTGACAGTGTCGGGGCAGCAAGAGGGTGTGAGCAGAAGCTGCAAAGTCTTTTGAGATCTAGGCTTTAGGACTCATGCAATGTCACTTCTAGAAAATTCTGTTCGTTAAAGCAAGTCACAAGGACTCCCCAGATTCACAGGGGCAGGGTGCTTCGTTAATGGGAAGAGCAGCAGAGTCACTTACAAAGGGCCCGTACATGGGTGGGAAGAATACCATGGCCATTTCCGCAGACAAGCTACAACGTATGCTCAGGTGTGAAAGATGGGGTTTGGTGAATGCATAGCGGGTTCCCATGCCTGGTGAACTCCTGCTCGCCCTTTAAAATGTGGATCCAATGGTGCTTTCTTTTAGAACCTTCTCCGAGCATCCATCTCCCTGGGTGATCTCTGTCCAGGTCCTCTGGGCTCCCAGGGTGCTCTGTGCTGCCCCCATTAGAGCACATACCCCTGGATCTTGCCTGCTGCGCCACTAGAGCAGGGGGCAGGTTTTGTCCACCTCCCCAACTCCAGCCCATAGGAAATGTTGGGTGTAATGAACTGAATGATGGGGGAAGGGAAGGGATTGGAGGTTTGGATGGGGAGCAGCGGGAGAGAGCAAAGACTGAATGGCACCCCTCAGCAAGTCTCCTTTCCTGTCTCTCTGTCATCTGGTCCAGGGGCAGGACAGGAAGTACAGACAGAAAATGTGACAGTAGCCGAGGGCGGGGTGGCCGAGATAACCTGCCGCCTGCACCAGTATGATGGATCCATAGTTGTCATTCAGAACCCAGCCCGGCAGACCCTCTTTTTCAATGGTACCCGCGGTGAGTGCTGGGGTCTGGAATCCTGGTTCTTGAAGGAAGAGAGGGCTGGAGCCTGACTGAGGACAGAGCTGAGACTCTGGGCTCCTAGGTGGGAGGGAGGAGGGGGCTATCAGCCTGGATTCCTGGTCCTGTGGGTGGGAGGGCGTGAAACGTTCTGGGTCCCCAAGGGAGTAAGTAGGTGGGCGACTTAGACGTAGCTACGGTTGGAGAAAAGCGGCAGAGAGCTGGACTCCAAGCTCCTGGAGGAAGATGGGACTTCTGAGGTCAGGATTTCCCAATTTCATTCTTGCTCGTTCACTCTCTAGCCCTGAAGGATGAGCGATTCCAGCTTGAGGAGTTCTCCCCGCGCCGGGTACGGATCCGGCTCTCAGATGCGCGCCTGGAGGACGAAGGGGGCTACTTCTGCCAGCTCTATACGGAGGATACGCACCACCAGATCGCCACGCTCACTGTCCTGGGTAACGGCCTCGCCTTCCTCGGACCCAGCCCTTTCTCCTTTCTCCTCTGCTTACCCCTTTTCCTGAAACCTGACCCTGTCTGTGTTTTAACTTCCTGGACATCTGGACCCAGGACATAGGGCCGGCCTTCCTGACCTCTGGCCTCTGGGTTTGACCCCTGCCACCTGGGACCCTTGTTCCTGTTGGTCCCTGGAATCCCTGAAGCTTGGGTACTTTGAGGCCCCCCCCGCCCGCCCCCCCCCCAGGGTCTCCCCTGACTTCGCCTTTGCCCTCTTCTCCCTGTGGCAGTGGCCCCGGAGAATCCTATAGTGGAGGTCCGGGAACAGGCAGTGGAGGGTGGCGAAGTGGAGCTCAGCTGCCTAGTTCCGCGTTCCCGCCCGGCCGCCATCCTGCGCTGGTACCGAGATCGAAAGGAGCTGAAAGGTACTACCTGGGGTCGGGGATGTGGTTGGGTAGGGGAGGTGCCAGAAAAGGGCAGGTCTTGAGAGGAGGCGGGCCTCCTGGGGGCGTGGTTTGGGAAGGGCCGTTTACGTGTGGGCGGGGCTTAAGGAAGCGCACAGGTTTGGGCCGACACCCTTCGGTCACTTTATAGCTGTTGAATCAATTGATAGATAGGAGGGCGTGGGGTGAAAAGGGGAGGAGCTTTGTGAAGAAGCTGGTGGGGTTCTGGCCCTCTTTCGGGGAGTGGCGCGATTTGCAGGATTAGAGGGGAGAGCTGTGTATAAGGGGCGACACTTGGCAAAGAGCTTGCTTTGGGATTGGCTGGGGGAGGCGTTGCTCCTTCGGAGTGGCGCCAGAATCTGGGACTGACAGTGTCTGGGCGGGGCCTGGCAGGGGTGAGCAGCGGCCAGGAGAACGGCAAGGTCTGGAGCGTTGCGAGCACAGTGCGGTTTCGTGTGGACCGCAAGGACGACGGCGGTATCGTCATCTGCGAGGCACAGAACCAAGCGCTGCCCTCTGGACACAGCAAGCAGACGCAGTACGTGCTGGACGTGCAGTGTAAGTGCCCGGCGAACCAGAGGGAGGGTTCCTAGCCACGAGTGATAACCCAGACAACCACTGGTTCTGTCTCACTTCTGCCCACAGACTCCCCCACAGCCCGGATCCATGCCTCCCAAGCTGTGGTGCGAGAGGGAGACACCCTGGTGCTGACGTGTGCTGTGACGGGGAACCCCAGGTGAGTTCTGGGGCCCGAGAATCCTGGGTCCTGAGAGAATAGGACTGGTGACTGGACACACGTGTCTCGGGAAAGAGGGGACTGTGGCCCGGACTTCTGAGTCCTGAGAGAGGAAGGATCTGGGGGCTCAGACTTCAGATTCCCCCCCCCCTAAGGAAGGAGGTTGTGGGGCTCCGGACTCGAAGATTCTGAAGGTAGAAGGGGCTGGAGGAGAGGCCAGGATTCCTGAGACCCTGGTGATGGGTAGAAGCTAGGCCCCGGACTGTTAGTTTTCTAGGAAGGAGAGGGTTAGTAGGGACCCTCTTACTGGAAATGCTGCGCATTCCCGAGATGTCGGTATTGGGTGCTGGCACCTGCATCCCTAACTCTCACTAACTTTACCTCCGCCCAGGCCAAACCAGATCCGCTGGAACCGCGGAAATGAGTCTTTGCCGGAGCGGGCCGAGGCAGTCGGGGAGACACTTACGCTGCCCGGCCTAGTATCAGCGGATAATGGCACCTATACCTGCGAGGCGTCAAACAAGCACGGCCACGCGAGGGCGCTCTATGTGCTCGTGGTCTACGGTGAGCACCTGCTTCAGCAGGCCCTCGGAAAAGGCTCAGGGCCGAGTCGGTGCGGGTCTCCGCTTTGTCCTGGGTGGGGCGGGGCCTTGGGAGTGGGTGGGCTGGACTGGATAGTGTTTGAGGCCCCAGGCCTGTGCAAAGAACCATCTGAGTTCAGATTCGGTTCTGCACTGTGCTATTATGAGTAACTGTTCCTTAAGTTACTCATCGGTAAAGTAGAAATGAACAATATCCGGAGTTCCTCTGTGGCTCAGCGGGTTAAAGACCCAGCATTGTCACTGCTGCAACTCCAGCCGCTGATGTGGCACAGGTTGGATCCCTGGCCCGGGAACTCCCACATGCCATGGGCACCACCAAAAAAGAAAAAGAAATGAACATCACGTACCTTATAGGGTTGTTGTGAAGATTAGATGAGCTAAATATAAAGCGGTCAAAGGCCCTAGCTCAAAGTATTAAGTGTTTAGCTCCTACGATGTGGGGCAGGCATTTTGGAGTGGTTGGGTCCTAGCTTAGCATTTTAAATACGGAGCGGTTTTAGACAAGATGGGAAGAAACTTGGAACTGAGGTCAGAAGCAAAGGGATGTACTGTTTTTGTTCTCTGGGGGGGGGGGGGAGGGCGGAGAGGGGAAGAGGAGGAAGTTGGCATTAACAAGATGACTTGGGGGTCGAGTCGGGCAGTGTACAACCCGAAGTTTGCTTCGGGAAAGAGTGGCACCGGGAGCCAGGGGCCACCCGGTGGCAGTAATTTGAGGGGCGTGGTAGTAAGGGGGCGCGGTTGGATGTGGCTTGCAGAATGGTTTAAGACAATGGCAGCAGTGCAGCCGGGCTGGGACTGTCCTCTGATGACCTGGTCCTGCGCCCTGTCCCTCTGGCAGACCCTGGTGCCGTAGTAGAGGCTCAGACGTCAGTCCCCTATGCCATTGTGGGTGGCATCCTGGCGCTACTGGTGTTTCTGATCATCTGTGTGCTGGTGGGCATGGTCTGGTGCTCAGTAAGGCAGAAAGGTGAGTGGGGGCGAGGCCTCAAATTCGGCAAGGGCTGTGGTTGGTGGTGGGGTTCGGAAAGGGGTGGGGCCTAGAAGATTCGTAAGAGGGCGGGCGCAGAGCCGGGACAAGGGGGTGGAGCCTACATCTAGCATTTGAAACTTGGGGCCCAGCCCCCAAAAGGGGCGGGTCTTTCAGTGCACAACCCTGAAAGAGATGAAGGGTTGAAGCTGCGTTTAGGCTACGCCTTTGAGTTCTTAACTGCTGAATTTGTTGGGAGCAGAGTAAGGGGATGCCACCGCGAGGAGGGATAAAGGGCTGATCTTTCTGTGAGCTTTTGGAGTGTCGTCCTAATTCTGCTTTTGCCCCTTTCTCTGCCCCCGTTTTGCTATTTCCTGGACTTGATTCCCTCGCCCTGTTTGTTTCATCTCTCTCTCTTGCTTCGTCTGGTATGTCTTGTCTGCCTCCCTGACCAACTCCTGGGTCCACACCTATGTGTCGCCTCTGCCCCCGGGGCACCCCTCAGGCTCCTATCTGACCCATGAGGCCAGTGGCCTGGATGAGCAGGGAGAAGCAAGAGAAGCCTTTCTCAATGGCAGCGATGGACACAAGAGGAAAGAAGAATTCTTCATCTGACCCCACCTCCATCCCAGGCCTGGGCCTGGGCTGGGGTCCACCCCACTGCCAGCTGCAAAGACATTTATCAGAGTCTGGGATGGTGGGCTTCTCCCCCCACCACTAACACCTCAGACACTTGGGCAGGGATGGGGGTGTCGGATGCCTGGGTCTCTGCAAGGGCCAGAAGCAAGAGTCCAGAGGTCTGGGTCCCCCAGGGGGCAAGGGCCAAAGGTCCAGAAGCCCCAAGTCCAGGGAGGGCGGTAGGGATTGGGTTGGGGGAAGATAACTGGGGGAAGGTCAAGGCCCCTAGGCTACAGAACCAGGTCTTGTGGGGAAGGGTCAGATTCTGGGAAGGGTGGGGTGGGCAGGGAAGGGGAATACAGATTTCTTTGGGGGTCCCAGACCCCATGCCAGCCATTGTAGGAGTTCCACAGAGCTCTGGGCACCTCTTTGCAAAGCCATGTTTGCACGGTGGGGGTAAGGGTGGGGGGAGGGCGTGGAAACAGGGATTCTGTGTCTTTGTGTCATAATTTTGATGGGGGCAGTGAGGGAGACAGCCCCAACTCTTTTCTCCAATCCCCCTTCCCCAGGCTCCTGGGCTCCCCTCCCCTCCACCTCCTCCCCCCACATCTGTCCCATCCATATTTGTCTCTCTGTCCACCCACTCCTGGGGGGGGCCTTCCCCATCTCTCCTCCGGCCCTCCAGGGAGGGGGAAAGGAGTTTGGGGGGAGGGTGCGTTGGTCTCTATGGTTTTATATATAATATATTAAAAAAATCAAAAATCTGTATGAAAATATCAGATTGCGCCCCCCTCCCCCCATTCCTGGCTTTTGCCCCCTTTTTCTTGTTTAAAAAAACAAAACAAAACACATTTTGTACGGGGCGGGGAGGGGAACGGGGAGGGGGGTTTGGCAATCCCACTAACCACCATTAAACTGAGGAGAGAACACGTGTTTGGGGTGGCTGTGTGTCTGTCCTTCTGCCCAGAGCTGCAACATGTTGGGAGGGGTACTAAACCAAGGGAGGAGGGAGGGAGTGTGATGGTTGCTGGTGGACAGTATAGGCCAGGAGAGGGTCCTTCCTTCTCCAAGGACACCTCCACCCTCCCAGGAAACCTGGATTTTTTCTGGTCCATCTTTAAACCAAAAGTCACAGTCTTTCTTCATCAGCCGCTGAACTACCCCATCCCCTCCCAATGGCCAGGATTCTTCCACTAGCTCACCCCAACCCTGCCATCACCCTTCAAGGAGCTCAATCACTCACATCTTTTGTTGTATTTTTTTTTTTTTTTTGTCTTTTTTGTCTTTTCTAGGGCCACACCCGAGGCATATGGAGGTTCCCAGGCTAGGGGTTGAATCGGAGCAGTAGCCGCCGGCCTACACCACAGCCTCAGCAACGCCAGATCCGAGCCACGTCTGTGACCTACACCACAGCTCACGGCAACGCCGGATCCTTAACCCACTGAGCAAGGCCAGGGATCGAACCTGCATCCTCATGGTTCCTAGTCGGATTCATTAACCACTGAGCCACCACGGGAACTCCAATTACCGGCATCTTGACCTGTCAACACCTGTCCCTGCCCTACTCAAAAATCTTTCCCTAGCTCCTCATCACCTCCAGATCAACTAAGAGCTCATCCATTCATCTAAATTTAAGACGAGTGATTCTAATTTTCGATCAAGAATATATTAACCTTACTTTGTGCCAGCTGTTGCTAAAAGGGTTGGAGATGCCATGATGAATACAATAGGCAAAAGTTAGGTGTTCCAGACAGCTTAGCATTAATCTCAAACTAAGGACCCAAAGTGAAAAAGGGTAACTCCAGTCTTACCTTCACAAAGCTTTCACGAGGGAAACAGGAAGCAAAAAAACTTAATATCAAATTGCCATAAGTACTATTAAGATGAAGTACAGACGGAGTTCAGTTGTGGTGCAGCGCTGACTAGGAACCATGAGGTTGCAGGTTTGATCCCTGACCTTGCTCAGTGGGTTAAGGATCCGGTGTTGCCAGGGCTGTGGTGTAGGCCGGCGGCTACAACTCCGATTAGACCCCTAGCCTGGGAACCTCCATATGCCGCGGGTGCAGCTCTCAAAAGACAAAAAGACAAAAAAAAGGCAAAGTACAGAGTAAGGGGGTGGGGAGGTACTATTATAACTTGCTATTATGGAAAACATCAAACATACAGAAGTTTGCAGGATAATGAAGTTCCATACACTTGTCACCCCAGCTTGAACAACCATCAGCTCACCACCAATCCTGCTTTATCCGCAACCCATTCACTTCTCTAAAGCCAATTTGGAGGTGCTAGCTTAGATCAGGGAAAGCCTGTCAGATTGACATCTGTGCCAAGATATGAATGATGAGCACAAGAGTAGCTATTAGAAGGTCGGGAGGCAAAGCATTTTCAGGCAAGAACAGCAAGGGCAAAGGCCTGATATGGTAAAGAGATCGGGGTGTTTGAGGGGGAAGTGGAGCTAGATAGGCTCTGATAAAGAAAGGCTGGTGAAGCCAGAGATAAGCAAGATTAGACCACGTGTACAGCCTCTGGACCATAATAAAGGGTTTGGATTTTTAAGTGGTGGGATCTCACTGGACAGTTTTAAACTGGAATGTGAGTCACTTCCAGGAAGCCTGGAACGCAGCAGTAAAATCTGAGCTCTTAATGTCACCTGTGAGACTTTCCTCTCTCTAACTCTGTTCCGGGCATACTAAACTGCTTTCGAGTCAAATCTTGCGATTTTTTTTTTTTTTTTTTTTTTTGCCTTTAGGCCTTTACTCTTGCTATTCCATCGCCAGAAAGACTCCCTGGGGCAGGCGCCACCTCTGGTTCCCAGTTTCCTCTGTTCAACTTAACCCCCAGTCTGACTACTCTGGCTTGTGGTTCTGATTATGTGTGACCCTCCTTCCTTTGATTCGAGGGCCAGGGAGGCAGAGGCCGAGTATGTTCACTGAAGAAACCACAGTGCCCAGGGCCTGACATAAAAGAGAGCAATAAATATTTATCTTGGTTGTGGGGTGAGGGTTGATAAGGGTCAGTAAGGGTCTTGTCCCTTGTGCCACCTCTCCGGATGCAAACTAATCCTGACTAATCTAAACTCACGCTACCCACTTCGCGCTAGTCCACAGCCCCTGTGCGCATGCGCTACGGTCAGGCGCAGCGCCCCCCACCCCCTATGCTCCGCATATGCTGATCACTGCGCTCCGGAGTAAGGCCCCTCAGGAGAATATGCAAATCAACCCTCAGGAGAATATGCAAATCAACCTTGCCAGCGCCAGAGGCCTCCCCTGGTCCCGTGCTAAGATTATGCAAATGAGCAAGCCTCAGGTCCAGGATCCTGGCCGAGCTGGCAGCCCCCCACCCGCAGAAAATCCCATTTTGCGCCTTAGGCGCGTTCAGGCTCGCTCACGCAGGCGCGAGGCTTGCAGCTTCTAGTTCCGTCCGGCAGCGGACTGTACCAAGTAAGCCCGGACAGCGAGGGGCAAAGCCCAGAACCCTCGGCGCGAGGTTCGTCGATTGCCCAACTCAGAAAGCCCCTCTTCCCACTGTGCGACAGGAATGGTCTATCTCGCCGCGCAAGCGCCCTAGGCTCTTCACGCCCCTTGCACGCCCTCCTACCCACTTGCGGCGCAGGCGCAAAGCCTGGGCGTGCAGCCGCTGCCGCCGAGCCGGAGCTGGGGGCCGCCAGCGCGGGTGAGTGTACGGGATGGAGGTGCGCGGGGCATGCTGGGAGGCGGGCGCTACGGCACCGCTGCATGATGGGAGTGACGGCTCCCGTCACCGAGGAGCCACCCGCGGTCGTCAGCGGCCGTGATGGCCTGAGGGCGAGACCCGGGCTCCCTTTTCTCCTCCGACGAGGCTTCGTGCTGCCCTGGGGCATCCTGGGAAGACGGGATGGCCTGCCCTAAAGCATTGTGGGAGTTTGTTTGCTAGTCGTTATGGGCCTGGTGCATTCTGGGATTATCCTAGTATCTTGTGGGGAAGACGTCCCTTTTGTCACACACCTTCCGCTGAGCATCCTGGAAACTTGGAGTGCTTCGACGAAGAGCGCATTGGAAGGTGGTCATTATAGGCCCCATACATCCTAGGGGAAATTTCTGCAACAGCAGGGCATTGTGGGGAATGGTCCTTATATTCCTGTTTAAGATTTTGCTCTTGCCTTCTTGTCCTAGCTTTGTGGGAATGGATGCCTATTATGTTAACGCATGGCATCTTGGGAGGTGGTTGCTGTAGGCTCAGGACATTGTTGGGTCTTGGTACTGTGTTTGCATCATGGTGGTGAGAGAGCCTCATTTATGCCCCTCTAAAATCGTGGAAGCCAGTCTGGCCGCCATATTCATTGTAGGAATGGAACTTGGGCACCAAGGAATGCCTCCACCTGACATCTGGAGTACTCTGGAAGGGGCTTTGTGTGATGTGGGCTTGGGGAAAGGTAGGCTAGACTGGAGAGCAATGTTTCCTGGCAATCCAATAGGAAGTTTTGTCCGTGCTGTGTGGTTTGTTGCCAGTTAAAATATAGAACATCCAGTTAAATTTGCGTTTAGATAAAGAATTGTTTAATACACCTATGTCCCATGCAATATTTGGAATGGACATTTCTGAAAGACTTTATCTGAAATGCAAATTTAACTGGGCATAGTATATTTTTATTTACTAAATCTGGCAAGCTTATCCTGCCATAAAGTAGAATTCCCAAATTAAATGGGGCCCTATAGGCCATAGGGTATTATGAGAACCCTCCTGTGCCAGTTATGAATCCTCTCTGTCTTTAAAGCCCAGCCCAGGTGTCATTAAAAAGCTTACCTGCCATTGATGCCAGCTTTCCCATGCCCCAGCTTCCTCCAGGCTTCAATCCTAATCTTTTTCTCTTTAGTCCCTAGCATTAAACTTGCCCTCTAGATTTTGAAGGGATCATCTACCTTCCATCATATTACCCAGTGCCCAGCACAGGCCATGGCATGTAAGAGGTGCAGCTAAGACTGCTAGCCCCTTCATAACTTGCTCTGCCTGGCTCTCTACTGTCAGCGAGCGCAGTGGGAGACAAAAGAAGCTGTGTGTGTGTAGGGAGTATTGCTGAAGGAGAGGCGTCAGAGAAGGCTTCTTGGAAGAAGCAGAGGTGGTATTTGGGTGGGCAGAAGTACAGAGGTTCTTGTGTTTGAGGTGGGCTTTGGAGGGGAGTAAGCGTTCTCCAGACAGACAGACAAGGAGGAAGGAGCACATTCTTGACAGTAATTGCAGGATTTGCTACAGCAAATGTGAAATGTCCTGGCGTGCACAAGGAGAGGTGAGATGTCTGGAATGGCCAGGGTTTATGGAAGGGTGGGGATAGTGATAACCACAGTTAATGGAGTACCTACCAGTAAGAGCACTTTATATGAACTGAATCTTCAAAAAGTCTTTTCAGCTGTAAGCCCATTTGATGAAAGAGCTAGGATGACATGGCTTCAAATCCTAGATCACCCACCTACCGGTTTGGTGTGACCTTGGCCTCCTTGTTAATCCTCTTTGTGCCTTAATTTCCTCATCTGTACCAGGGAGATAATTATCTGTCTCAGTGTGCTTATGAGGACATAAATTAAGCCCTGGAAGCCCTGTTTGTACCTAGAAGGAAACAGGCTAGCAAACAGGCTTTGCTGGAACCTACACAGCTAGAATGTGGCAGATTTAGGTTTCAAACCCAGACACCATCTTTCCAAGATGTGAATTGATGTAGAATTAGGGCGGACATTCACAAATTAGTGCAGCCATTCTGGTTGTTTACATACTGAACTACTTCTAGACTGGTTGTATATCAAGTGAATCCCTACCTCCAGCTGCCACCTTGGACTCTCCCCTCAGCCCCGGACCTTCCCGCAATCCAGCAAGTAAAGGGCTCATGCACAGGACCGTGTTCCATTCTCAGTTCTTTTTTTTTTTTTTTTTTTTGTCTTTTTGCTATTTCTTGGGCCTCCCCTGCGGCATATGGAGGTTCCCAGGCTAGGGGTCGAATCGGAGCCATAGCCACCGGCCTACACCAGAGCCACAGCAACGCGGGATCCGAGCCGCGTCTGCAACCTACACCACAGCTCACGGCACCGCCGGATCGTTAACCCACTGAGCAAGGGCAGGGACCGAACCCGCAACCTCATGGTTCCTAGTTGGATTCGTTAACCACTGCGCCACGACGGGAACTCCCCCATTCTCAGTTCTGATTGGTTCCCCTGTCAGTCCCTGCTGTTAAATATTTGAAATAGTACCCTTCCCCACCCCATCGAATGGGAACCACAGACAGCTTTGTTGCCCAGATGGGGAAATTAAGGCCTATAGAGGGGCAGAGCCTGCCATCAAGGCCCTATAGGCACTCAGGGACAGAGCTGGGGTCATCTTTGCCTTGCCCACAGCAGGGAGCACACCGAGTCCTGCGGAGGCAGATGCTATTAAAAATTTATTGAGTCACCACAGGCCTTTCCTTCCCCTGTCCAGCATCCCTCTCTACCTGCCGACATCCTGCCTTTGAGGACTTGTGGCCAAGGTGTGGCTGTGGAAAGCTGGCCGGGGAGGGACACTGCTCAGCTGCTGCTCTGCTCCTGTCTCCCATCCCCTCCCCTGGCCATGACAGAGACCCGTGAGCCTGCTGAGACTGGGGGCTACGCCAGCTTGGAAGAAGATGATGAGGACCTCTCTCCAGGTGAGATGGCCTTAGACGTGGTGTTGGCTTGAAACCCATCCTGCTTTGGGATTAGGGCCACACTGAGAAATCTTGAGGGGGAGTGGGTCCTTGTCTTGCTAGGTGTTCTATTCTGATGAGGACTCTGTGCCCTGCTAGGGGATCCCTTCCTGCTGAGACTCCTGGGGGTTGTAGATTGGCTGGCATTGCTCTCTTTGCTGGAAGTTCCAGATTGGCTGTGGTCTCTCGTCTTTCTGGGGGTTCTAGATTGGCTGTAACATCTTTCCTTGCTGGAGGTTCTAGTCTTGCTGTGATCTCTCTCCTTGCTAGAAGTTGTAGATTGGCTTTGATCTCTTTCCTTGATGGAGGTTCTAGCTTGGCTGTAATCTCTTTCCTTGCTGGAGGGTCTAATTTGGCTGTGATCACTCTCCTCACGGGAGGTTTCAGATCGCCTGTGATCTTTCTCTTTCTTAGGGGTTCTAGATTGGCTGTCATCTCTCTCCTTACTGGAAGTTCTAATTTGGCTGTGATCTCTCTCATCACTGGAGGTTTGAGATTGTCTGTGCTTTCTCTCTTTTTGGAGAGTTCTAGATCGGCTATGATATCTTTCCTTGCTGGAAGTTCTAGTTTGCTTGTGATCTCTCTCTCTTTTGGGAGTTCTAGATGGACTATGATCTCTTTCCTTGCTGGGGGTTCTAGAGGGTCTGCGGCCTCTGTCCTTGCTGGGGGTTCTAGAGCGTCTGCGACCTCTGTCCTTGCTGGGGGTTCTAGAGCGTCTGCGACCTCTCTCCTTGCTCGGGGTTCTGGATTGGCTGTAGCCTCTCTCCTTGCTGGGGGTTCTAGACCGGCTGTAGCCTCTCTCCTTGCTCGGGGTTCTAGATTGGCTGTGACTTCTTTCCCTTCTGGGGGTTCTAGATGGGTTACAATTTTTCCCCTTGCTGTAGATTCTAGACTGGCTATGTCTTCCCATCTGACTGGGAGTGCCCTTCCGGGTACGACTTCTTGCCCTACTATGATTTCTCTTCCAACTGTGACTTCTTGACCTGCTGTGGGCCCTCTCCCGACTGCGACTTCTTGCCCTTCTGGGCATTCTAGACTGGCTGCGACTTTGGGGCCTGCTGGGCGCACTGCCTTGGTGGTAACTCTCGACCTTGCTGGACTCTTGAGTTGGGCTGTAACTCCATTCCCTGCTGGGGGTAATCATCTGACTGTAACTCTTCACCCTCCTCGGTGACGCTGGAGGCCGGTTGTGACCATCCTCCTTGAAGGGAGTTCTTGTGGGGCTATAACTCTTGGCCCTGCTGGGGGCTACAGCCAGGCTGGAACTCTTCCCCGGACCCGAGGCTCCTGGTGGGCTGTAGCTCTTCTTTCTGCTCTTGTGTCTAGGCTGGCTCCTACTCCTTTCCCGATTGTTGGTTCTAGGCCGGCTGGAACTTTGTTTTTGCTGGGAAGTGGCAGTTCTCACCCTGCTGGGCGTAGCTGCTCTGGCACCATGAGTTCTTACCCTGCTGGGAGTGCTGGCCCTGTTGGCTGACCTCTTGGAGCTGCGGCTTCCCCTTCTGCCCGGAGTTCTGCCCCGGCTGCGTGTGCCTCTGCGCCGGTGTCTTACCCCGCTGGCCTCACTCGCTTTGCTGGCCCTAGTGTCGGTGCTGGCTTTGCTAGGCGTTTGTGCCCTGCTGTGGACTCGGGACTTGCCGCAGGACTGGCTAGAAGGGGCTGCCTTTGTACTTGCCCATTTGGGAGACTTGGAACTGCCTGGGCTTGTGACTGAGTTGGGGGCTCTCGATGGCTTGGTGGGCACTGGGGAGCTGTTGGGCATTGTCGATCTGGTGCTCTTCAAGGAGGGTGGAGGCTTGGGAGACGCTGCGGGCATCGAGGGTCCAGTGGACGCCGGAGACATGCTGGGCTTTGGGGCTCTTGTGGGCGGAGAAGGCGTGGTGGCCGCAAAATGGCTTGTGGTCCTGGAAGTCATTGTGGACATGAAAGGCCTGGTAGCCGTGGGCGATGACCTGATTGCCTTTCCCAGGCCAGCTTCATGAAGTCACAGTGGGCAGTGAAGACCCCGGAGGGGAGGTGGTGTGAAGTCAGGTGTGGGAAGAGAAGGAGGGGTGGGGCCCCCACCCAAAGGTGGAGGTGTTTCCTCTCCGTTTTGCAGCCATTCAGCAAATGCCTCCCAAGGCTGCCTTAGGCTCAGCATTGCTGTGGACGCAGAGATGGGTCAGACCCAGGTCCTGCCTTCTATGAGTCTCCAGTCTCCAGACCCAGGCAGTGAGGGTGTGTTAGGGGCAGGGGGAGCCCAGACGAGACACGGACCGCCTGGACAGGTGGGGGGGACCTCACAGAGGAGCTGATGTGGAGTTTCGGCTTAAAGAGGAGCAGGAGTTTGCTAGTAGAGAAGGAAGGGTCTCCCCAGGTGGGACAGGAGCAGAGGCAAAGGCCTGGAGGAGGGAGAGCAGGGCCTCGGGGCCACCCCTATTCATTCAACCCTCATGTCCTGTTGGGGACCCTGAGATGAGTCAGACCTGCCCTTGAGGGGTTCCTAGCCCGATGGGGGAGACGTTCTGGGGCCCAGACGGCTACAGCCTTTAGGGCAGTGACAGGGGAGAGAGGACAGGAAGAGGGAAGAGACCCTCCCCCTGAAGTTGTCAGGGGTGGTGACTTCCTAGAGGACAAATCCTGTGCCAGGCAGATAGAGCTGGAAACAGTTCCAGGAAAAGGGACCAGCCCAAGCCAAGGCCTCAGGCAACATTTGTTAAATGGCAGACGATAGGGTAGAGGAGGCGGGAACAGGTAAGAGCACAAGAAAGCTGCAGGAAAGGATGTTGAGCAAAAGTAACCTGTTCTTCCGAGCTGGGTGTTGCCTGTGACCCAGCAGGGAGTCTGACCTGGCCTGCCCCCGGGCTGGGGGGGAAGGGACTTGGACAGGCACAGCCCTGCGGGCTCAGGGCTAGGACAGCCCAAGGTAAAAGAAAGCGGCAGGCTGCCTAGGATTAGGAGACCTGGGATGCGCTCTTGCTCTCTCGGGGGGAAAGCCCTCCTGCTACGTACTAAATGATGCCCTGGAGACCCCAGCAGAGGGAGCCCATGTGTGAAAGCCTCAGCAGAGGTTTGTCAGATTGAATGCCAGGCACAGAGACTGTTTCAGATGCCAGGGACACAGCCACGAACCAGACGAAGTCCCTGCTTTGGGGGACAGGCAGTAAACACACACGTAGGTGTTGCATACGGTAAATTGAGGAGAAAAATAAAGCTGAGCTGGGGTGTAGCGAGTGCTGGGGAGGGATTCCTGGGTAGACAGTCTGACCAGCGTTTCACTGAGGTGACACTTGAGCAGAGTCGTGGCAGAGGGGAGGGATCAAGCCTTAGTTATCTGCAGAAAGGGTGGCAAAGGCCCCGAGGGGGGTGCCAGTCTGGGCTGTTGAGAGATATGAGGAGCCAGTGCGCCTGGCTCAGTCATGACAGGGTCCCCGTGCACTGCCAGAATGAACTGAGGAAGGGGGGCTGGATATCCAGGGCTAGGCTGTCGCTGTCCTGAGAGATGCTTTTGGCAGGCTCCTGCCACTGCACCTGAAGAAGCCAGTATTTCCCACCCTGCTGCTGCCGCTGAAGTGGGGGACTCCCTGGCCATGACCAGGCCCGAGCCCGCATCCCCCATAAGAGCTGCTGGTGCCACCATTTCCTGCACACCAGCTCTAAATTTTTTCCTTTTTTTTTTTAACCTAAGCTTATCCTGGGCATGTCCTTCATAGCCATGAAATCACAGCAGTATATCTATACTTATAAGTAAATTAACTCAACTGGATTTTTTCTTTCGGCCACACCCACAGCACACAGAAGTTCCCTTGCTGGGGATCGAACCTGCACCACCATAGTAACCTGAGTCACAGCAGTAACAATACCAACTCCTTCACCTGCTAAGCCAACAGGGAACTCCCAGATATTTATGTGTATATGTATGTGTTATAATTTGCTTCGATACCTGTTCAAGTGTTTGGCTTCCTGAAATGCTCCAGTGTAGGCCATCACCATGTGTGGCTTTCCTTGTTAGAGCTTTGTGACAGGAGGCCAGTGAGGTGCCTGACTTCTTTGTGCCTCAGTTTCCCCATTCGTCACTTAGGGATCGCAATGGTACTTCCTTCAGGGCTGTCCTAAGGATTAGTTAATACATAAAACTAGGTCCTTGGAGTTCCTGTTGCGGCTCAGCAATAACAGACCGACTGGTACCTATGAGGATGTGGATTCGATCCCTGACCTTGCTCAGTGGGTTAAAGGATCCTGGCTTTGCCTCAAGCAGCGGTGTAGGTCGCAGATGTGGCTCGGGTCTGGTGTGGCTGTGGCTGTGGTGTAGACTGGCAGCTTCAGCTCCAGTTCGACCCCTTGCCTGGGGTGCGGCCCTAAAAAGCAAAATAAGACAGGAGTTCTCATCGTGGCTCAGTGGTTAACGAATCTGACTAGGAACCATGAGGTTTCGGGTTCAATCCCTGGCCTTGCGCAGTGGGTTAAGGATCCAGCATTGCCGTGAGCTGTGGTGTAGGTTGCAGATGGGGCTCAGATCCCGCGTTGCTGTGGCTGTGGCATAGGCTGGTGGCTACAGCTCTGATTAGACCCCTAGTCTGGGAGCATCCACATGCCTTGGGAGTAGCCCTAGGAAAGGCAAAAAGACAGAAAAAAAAAAAAAAGGCAAAACAAGACAAAACTGTTCTTGAAATAGCAGCGGACACTGTCGTTTTTATGATTCCCACTTCTCCAACTTTGCTCTTTTCACACGCCTAAGATGAAGTTCATTTGCTTGACACATAGGTGCTGAGCGCCTGCTGGGTGCCGGGCTCTGTGCATAGGGAAGAGCGGGGCGTGCCCAGGTTCTCCTCCCCCTACTGTGGCCAGTCTGCACCGGGGACAGAGAGGGGACAGCCAGGCGTAGCCCTCCGTCCTCTGATGCCATGACCTTCCTCATCCATCTCCCATAGGCCCCGAGCATTCCTCTGACTCCGAATACACTCTCTCTGAGCCGGACTCCGAAGAGGATGAGGAGGAGGAGGAGGAGGAAGAGGAGACCACTGATGATCCTGAATATGACCCTGGCTACAAGGTGAAGCAGCGCCTGGGGGGGGGCCGGGGGGGCCCATCCCGCCGGGCCCCCCGCGCAGCCCAGCTCCCGGGCCCCCCAGCCCAGCCCTGCCAGCTCTGTGGCCGTTCACCCCTTGGGGAGGCCCCGCCAGGCACCCCACCTTGCCGGCTCTGCGGCCCCGCTACAGCCCCCCAGGAAGCGCCAGCCCCTGACAGCAGGGCTCTCGGGGAGGAAGCGGAGGAGCCACCTCGGGCTGGGGAGGGCCGGCCAACCGGGAGGGAGGAGGAGGAGGAAGAGGAGGAGGAGGAGGGCACCTACCACTGTACGGAGTGCGAGGATTCCTTCGACAACCTGGGGGAGCTGCATGGGCACTTCATGCTGCATGCCCGGGGTGAGGTGTAGGCAGAGCCCCCCCCAGGGAGCTTGCAGGGGGGGTGGGGTGGGGGTGGGAGGAGGGGTGGAGGACATTGGGTGGTCCCAGTAGTCCTGGGGACGGGGTGCCGCCGATCTGTGTTGTCTTAGCAGTAGATGTGTGAAGGCCAGAATAAAAGCCGAATTCTGTGTGTGTTGGCCCAGTGTGCGTTTGGTGTGTGTGTGTGTGTGTGTGTGTGTGTGTGCGCACGTGTGCGAGCACTGGTATGTGAGGCACGTGCCTGGGCATTAACCCACCATCCCTGGCTCCTTCGGGAAACCCTAGGATGGTTGTTGCCAAGATAATTAATATTTACTAAGTATGTATGTTCAGTGTGGTTTCCGTGTATTTAATCATAGACCCCATGATGTATATAGGCCCAGACACAACAGAATTTGGCGGGTGTTTCGGGTGGGCAGATAACCTCCACAGGGTGGTTTGGGGGCCCAGGCCATCTTGTCAGCTTTTCGTCTTTCACACGGTCATGGCTGTGTCCGTGGCCTGGCTTCTGCTGGTGGAAGGGGAGAGGGAGCCTGGAGAGGTACATGTGTTCTCTTAGAAGCCCCAGCCTGCAAGAGGTGCTGCTTCCACTTAGCTTCCTTTGTGGAGAGATGAGTCACATGGCCACAGCTCGCAGCAAGGGAGTCTGGGAAAGGCGGTCTAGCCAAGTGCCCAGAAAGCGGAAAACAGTTTGTGGAAGACAGCTCGTGCTCTCTGCCATTTCATCCAGGACCCTCACAAAGAGGACTTGAATTATAATCATAGCTGTGCTTCACGAGCGCTTCCTGGGTGCCAAGTGCCGGTCCAAGAGCTTTATAGATATTGACTCGGAGAAGTGGTGCATCTAGGAACTTACAAAAATAGAACCTTAATTATAATTACAGCTGCCATTTTCCCAGCACTTACAGAGTGCCGCATTTTATTTGCATGAGATCATCGGGTCCTTAGAATAACTCTGCGAGATAGGGACTGTGATCCATTAATTCATTTAGCAGGTATCTTTTGAGGACTTGCTGTGTGCTAAGCATGGGGGACATAGCAGTGAAGAAGATAAAATCCTTGTCCTCGTGGCGCTTACGTGGAGGTGGGAAGGGGCCGCTGTGGGGCAGACAGTAAACAAGCAGGACGCAGCCCAGGCTGGATGGTGCTAAATGCCATGGAGAAATACAGAGCAGAGAAGGTAGAACAGTTCTGGAAGAGGGTGCAGTGAGGGTTTTTTTATTTTTATTTTTCGGTTTTGGGGGGACAGCTTTAAATAGTGGGGTCCTCCCTGAGGAGGTGACAGAGACCTATGCCGAGACCGGAAAAACGGGAGGGAGGGAGCCTTGCACGCCAGTGGGAAGAGGATCTCAGCAGGAGGAAGGAGGAGCCCGCCCCACGCGTGGTTGGAGGGGTGAGCTCCGGGGAGCAGAGGGCCAGCTCATGACAGCCTTGTGGAAACATCGCCTCTTGCTCTGAGATGGGAAGTATTAATTCACAGAAGCTTGGCATCAAAGCGCCTTTGAAAATAGAAGCCTAATTATAATAATAGCTACCCTTTACTGAGCATCTACTGTGTGCCAAGCTCCGTTCTAAGGCGCTTTACATGTGTTAACTCATAGAAGCTTGGCAGCTAAGAACCTTCAAGAATAGAACCTGAATTACCATAATGGCCATCATTAAGTCAGCACTCACAGCGGACCAGGCCCTGGCTATGCGCTTTGTGTGGACAATCGCATCGGATCCTTATGAGGTAGGGACTGTTCCTTACTTACTCATTCGACGAGGATTTCACGAGCACCTAGCAGCTGCAGGCACTGCTGGGGGAGCTGGGCATAGAGTGGTGAACACAGTGAACAAGGATCTCTACCTTTGTGGAGGTTATGCCATAAAGGGGAAAACAGATACTTAAACAGTTAAGTAAAATGTGTAGAACGGTAGAAGGTAGTATGTGTGGTGGAGGAAAAGGGGAGGGAGATGGGGAGCTTTTGTGTGTGAAGCCGTTTCAAATGGGGGTAATCAGGGAAGGCTCCACTGAGAACATGACAGCAGAGCAGAGACCTAGAGGAGGAGGAGGCGACCATGCTGCTGGCTGTGGGAGCAGCAAGTGCAAAGGCCCTGAGGTAGGAGCCTGCCTGGGATGTTTGTGAAAGCATCCTTGGGGTTGTTGCTGAGGACGGCAGGGGAGGAGACGGTGGGAGGGCAAGGGCCGTGGGGGCCAGAGAAGGGCAGCAGGGAAGAGGGCCAGGTCGTGTAGGCCATTGCACCAACTTTGCTTTTTCTCTGAGTCTGTCATCATCGTAATCGTTAGAGGCATAGGGGCTGTCATCCTGCCCACTTTACAACTCCTACAATTAGGGCGCAGAGAGGTTGAGTCATCTGCTAGAGGTCACACAGCTAGAAAGAAGCAGAGCCCAGGTTTGAATCCAGGCAACTGGATGCAGGGCACACATTCTTAGCCACTGAGCCACACTCGAGAGATGGCTGTTCATAGCCACCATCTGATTTGCAGGAGTGTATTTGGTCTCTAGAGTTATTGAGGTTTTTTAATCACATTGGTTGCCAACATTTTTAAATGGGCAGATTCGACCATAAAAATGGAAGTTTCCGGCTTCCCTGCTGAACCCACAATCCCATGGGGCGATAGTTTGCTGGAGCTCAGCAGGGGTCACCTGTTAATGGCCAGTTCCTCCCACATGCCCGGTCCCCACTGTCTGGCATCTGGACCCCTCATACCCTGCTTGCATCACTGACTTATAGTACCTGCTTGGCCCCAAAGAGCATTTGCACTTTGACGCTGTTACAGGATCTTAGACCAAAGTATTTCAGAACGCATACTTTTCATCCTAGAAGCTCCGAATCTCAGAACCTGGCATATTTCCACTCTTTGAGGCTTTCATAGCCACTATAGCTTAGCATCACTGAATCTCAGAATCGTCAAACTTAGGGCTCATTAAAACAGCAGGGATGGATTTTATTTCCTGGGGCAGCATGCCTAACCCTCTTCTGATGTCACACAGGGTCTTCTAAGCACAGAGGTAGAGAATTACCCATTCATCAGCTAAAGTTACTAGGGATCATGAGAGACTGGGAATCAAGAGACCTGGTCATGCCATTCTGGGTCCAGGCAGGATATGGAAACCACGCTAGGAATTCCCAAGCGGATTCAGTGCTGGGAATTGGTTATCACACAGGTGTTAGAAGGCTGAAAGCACAAATGTGGAAAAGTGAGGTAACCGAGAAGTTAGTGTCTGCCAGGCGCTCCTCCCTCTAGGGCTGGGCTACAGAAAGGGAAGCTTGGTGACCAGAACCAGTGGGAGCTCGGAGGGCAGGCAGCAATGTGTGGCTGGTGAGGGGACCGGTGACGAGGTGCCACACAGCTACTGCTAAACCTCGAGGGAGCCATAGTGCCATGTGCTGAAAGTAAAGGGGCTGGAGCCCGAACTGCTGCTGGAGGAGGGGTTCCAGCAGGAGCCCAAGACAGGGTGAGTCCCTTCTCCCCTCTTCCAGCTTTCCTTCTGCTCATCGCCCTGTGGGAAGAACTGAAGGAAGCCAGCTCCACAGGGGGTCTGGGAAGCCCAGCTGCAGGAAGCCCAGCATCAGGGAGCAGTGCGCAAGGGTGGGCTGAAGCTGAGAGATAGGTAAACAGTGGGGCACGGTCAAGGAGTTTTGTGGGCAGGGACAGGGGTGTCTTTTTAGGGGGCGCACCTGTGGCATATGGAAGTTCTCAGGCTAGGAGTCAAATTGGAGCTGTAGCTGCTGGCCCTACACCACAGCCACAGCCAAGCCAGATCTGAGCCGCGTCTGTGGCATGCACTGCAGCTGACGGCAATGCTGGATCCCCAACCCACTGAGCGAGGCCAGGGATCAAACCTGCATCCTCGTAGATACCAGTCAGGTTCGCCACAGCTGAGATAGTTTTAGTGGCCATGGTAAAGTGCTGTCCTGGGTGTGAGGATAAAGCAGTGGGGAAGACATCACACTTGCCTCAGCAGCTGGGCACAGAGGGAGGACACAGATGACATAAACAAGAGTGATAATTCCAGGTGTTGAAGAGTTCTAGGAAGAAATTAAATCAGGGTAAGGGTTATAGGTGCCATTTTAGCTAAGAAGGCCCTCTCTGAGGTGGCAGGCATTGAGACCTGAATATTGAGGAGACAGTTTTGCAAAATTCTGGACAAGTGCAAAGACCCTGAGGCAGAAGCCAGCCTGGCACATATAGCTGGAGTGTAGTGAAGAAGACAGGAGTTCCTGTTGTGGTTCATCAGGTTAGGAACCCACCAGTATCCATGAGGATGTGGGTTCAATCCCTGGCCATGCTCAGTGAATTAAGGATCTAGTGTTGCTGTGAGCTGTGGTGTAGGCTGGCTGCAGCTCCAATTCAACTGCTAGCCTGGGAACTTCCATGTGCCGCACCTGCAGCTCTTTAAAAAAAAAAAAAAAAAAAGACAGGAGAGTTGAGATTGCTTACTGGGCTGGGACCCAGTCATTGTTGGGTTTTGGGGGCCTGGGTAAGGTCTTTGTATGTTATTTATGGGATGGCATTGAAGGGTTTTAAATGAGTGATGTCAGCTGATTTACATATACACAGGGAGTGGTCTGTAGTAGAGACCTGGGGGTGGGCATGGGGAGCAGTAGTGATAGCAGACCCAGCATCCTGCTGTCTTGCTGCTCTGCCATCCTATGGTTGCTCTCATGGTCTGAGATGGCTGGATACCATGTTCATATGCAAGGCGGGAAGGTGGAAGGAAGGCAGGTTCCCTTCTGAAGCTTGAGGACTCTACTAAGGAATTTAGTGAGAACTCAGTCCCAGGGTCACGCCTAGCTGCAAGGGCATCTGGGAAATGTAGTTTTTGTAACCACCATGTCCCTAGCTAAAAACTGGGAGATAGCTCAGTCTCTCCCATATCCTTCTCACCTATGGGCTTTCAAAATATCCCTCAATTTGAACAGAGTCTATGATTATTGTACGAAGGGCACCAACCATTGTCTCAAGGGCAAGGCAGGCAATGCAGGGGAGTAAAAGCTGGTCCAGTGGAACTCAGCCCAGGGTTGGGCCTTTCAAGAGCTGAAAATAGGATCCTAATGGGCTATCTCCCAGTGTTGGCCAAATTCAACAGGAAACAGAAGGTATCTCTGTTTGATTCCAAACTGGTTCCCCCACAGGGCCAGACCAGCTCTGCCCTGAGCTCCCCACTCCCTGAACCTTGCTCAAATGCTGGAGTTCCTTGCTTAGACAAATTAGTATGGACCTTTTCTGTTTTTAGATTGTTTATTTATGCCATCTCATACATATAAAAAATACTCCATGACCAGAACGGTACATAAAATCATTTAAAAGAACAATAGGAGTTCCCGTTGTGGCGCAGTGGTTAACGAATCCGACTAGGAACCATGAGGTTGCAGGTTTGGTCCCTGCCCTTGCTCAATGGGTTAAGGATCCGGCGTTGCCGTGAGCTGTGGTGTAGGTCGCAGACGCGGCTCGGATCCTGCGTTGCTGTGGCTCTGGCGTAGGCCGGCGGCTACAGCTCCGATTCGACCCCTAGCCTGGGAACCTCCATATGCCGCAGGAGCGGCCCAAGAAATAGCAAAAAGACAAAAAAAAAAAAAAAAAACAATAAATTACCTGGGGAGGAGCGGCTGGGGGTGGGGTGGAGGGTGGGCCAAGTTCCAATACCGTGGCTCCTCTTGAGTGGGAAAGGCTGGCAGGGGGTGGGAAGAGACCAGGGCAACCCCCATATGACTTTGCTGCCCCATCCCCCAAAGGCCAGTTGCTCCACATCTGGAACCCATTTGGTGGCATTACAGGCACCCCTCACTCTCTCTGCCCCATTCAGGCACAAATCCAGGGCAGTTTGCTCTTACAGCCCCACTGCATCCATTCGGGGAGAACTAAAGGTGATTACACAATCCGCAGCTCGTTGTGATTTCAAAGTCTCTAGTTGGGAATGAGATACAAATAATAATTTTCCCTCTTTCTAGTTAATTTCTTAAAGATCTCACTGTTGCCTGATTTTACGTTTCCCTAAAGGCTTTTGTGTCCTCCAAAGACTGAAGCTCCAACCGAGCATCTTCTGCATCCTCTTTATCAGCAGTCTTCTGCCTTTCCTGCCAAGTCTCCCATTCCCATATCGTAGTGGGTCCTACCAGCCACAGAGCCCCCACTGCCCTGGGGAGGGCTTAAGCCGCGCTCAGAGCTCACCCCGGGCATGCCGGATGTAGTGTTGATGCAGCCCTGCTTCCTGGGCAAAGTCCTGACCACACTCAGTGCAGGCGAAGGGGCCAGGAGGTGTGCGGGCCTCGTGTGCCTGGCGATGCCGCCTCAGAGAAGCGGCCTGCCCAAAGGTCTTGCCACAGTCAGGACAGGGGAAAGTGGGCTGGGTGGTGGTGGGGGCAGCCAGCTGGGAGGGCCTGACTGCTGGACCGTGGCTGCGCTGATGGGCGATAAGGGCCTTGGAGGAGGGGAAGGAGCGGGCGCAGGTGAAGCAGATGAATTCGACCCCCTGCAGCTTCTGGGCCACGAAGTCCTCTGGGTGCTCCCGCTTCATGTGACGCTCCTGGAACTTGGAATCGGCAAAAGTGATGAGGCAGCGGGTGCACTGCAGGGTCCCCTGGTGGCCTGAGGGACACAGGGTGAGGTTGGGGGAGGCCAGCAGGAGTCCCCAGGGCCTCTCCTAGCTCCAGGGTCATGCTAACTGAGGGTGCAGTGCTTCCTACATGCCAGGTGCTATGCCAACGCTGGACAGCTGCACAGGGAAACCTATCAGACCTGTCTTGTCGCTGAGCAGACTGACACTCAAAAAGGTTAGGCAACTTGCCAACAGTCATGATGCTAGGGACTGAAATGCTGGAGTCGGGATTGGAACCCAGGAGGCTGCTCTTCTGATAGAGCCATGTGATGAGAGCACTGCCAATGGAGCCAGCTGCCTGGAACTGAATCCCAGTTTTCCTGCTTCCTGGGCAAGTAAAAACAGTGTTTTCATCTGGAAAATGGCACCCATATACCATAATGATATCAGTATCTACCTCATAGGGTTTTTGGAAGGAATAGGTGAATTATAAAAAGTGCTTTGAACAGTGCTACACAATAGTTTGCAAGAATTACTGTTGAGAAAAGCAGCCCTGCAGCCAGGAGCTGGCCTGGCACTCACAGCTAGGCCTCAGCGTTCTCCTGTTGAGCATAAACAATTTCACAGAACATCGTCAGAAGAGGCCGTGCTGTGACTGAGGCGAATGAAGACTAGGCCACGCCATGATGCCGTCTGAACACAGACAAAACGTGAACACTGTCTGAGCCGCAGAACAGGCCAAACATCCCCCTGTTCTGCTCATATGAGCGCCTGCTGCTGTTCTACCAATCACAGCTGGAGCCTTGCTTTGTTCCTCCCTCCTTCTAGGTAAGATTTATTAAAAAAAAAAAAAAAAAAAAAAAGCCAATTGTGTAACTGCCCCCCTGCTTCCTGGCAGCATCCATTCAGAACAAATACCCCTTTCTTGAACCCTTCCCCAAATCACCTACCACAAACCCAGATCCTGTAATTTTCTTATTACTAAGATGCCCCGTGGGGTGTGTGCTTTTTCAGTGCAATGAGCAATAAGCCCAGCCAGTTCAGCTCTAGGTATACTCCTGGTGGTCTCTGGCTGGAGATCATTGACACCTTGCCTCTCACTACAAATACTTAACCTCTCTGCCTCAGTTCCTTCATCTGAAAGCGCTAAGTACCAATTGCATAGGGCCTGTTAGGAAGACTCAAGGAGATAACGGGTTAAACTCTTAGAATGGGCCCAGCACATAACAGGCAATCAAGTAGGAGCTGTTGCTGTTACCCTGTGTCAGACCGGCTAACTTCATTAATGCCAGGCTTTTCCCTTTTTCTGCTCATTCTCACACCAACCCTGTGAGGTAGTTAGCAACATACCCTCTTGATAGGGCAACAAGAGGCTTGAGCCACACTGCAAGTCTGGGGCAGAGTTGGGACTGGAGCTTACTGTCCCTTCTTAGCCACTTCTCCCACCCCAAGCCTCTCTGGATGCCACTTTGCCTCTGAGCTGCAGCCCATGCATGCTTATGTGGACAGAGCAGTGTGGGTATCTCTGAGGGTAATAAGAGTAAGGGCAGGGAGTGGCAGGTCCTGGTAGGGCAGCTCATGGGTCATTACAGCTCCTTCCCAACAGGCAAGTCCCTGCAAAGCCTTGGACACTGAAATGCTGTAGAAATCCTTTTAGCATCAGCTCCTGCACCCACCCTCCTCTGGTCAGCAGGACTCACAGTTGTCACCACCTGGATTTGGGGCACTTCTCTCCTTGGACGAATCCTGCTGCTCCGTGGTCACTTTGGAGTGTGGGACCTCCAGAGGATCCTGCTGCTCCATGATGACTGGGATCCCCCTGGTTAAGAGAGGGACATGCATGACAGAATAGTAAGTCAAATGAAGTCGCTCATCTCTAGCTAGCCTTAGAGGGCCCGCTAATCCTATGACCTTTGACAGGCTCTTTGCCAGCCTTTGCCCCCCAGGAGATACCATCTTAAATTGTAACCGGATGGAGTTTTCGCTAGACAAGATTCAATCTTCCCCAAAGATTAAACTTGCTGGGTTTGTGACTCCCCTTAGAGCCTTCTCATTTGCTTGAGATCTCTGACCTATGCCTCGTATGTCAAACTCCCTCCCTGAGCTCAGAGCGTGGGACCCTTGACCTTTGACCCTAGCCTCATCCCCCTTTCATCCCACGTGACTTGAGGCATGTGGTGGTACCCACGGTTTAGCCCGCCTCCTTTCGGGAAACATCTTTCTCCGACATCCCGAAACCCTTGTTCCACCCAGAGGCCCCTCTTTCCCACGCGCGCGCTCAGCCGCTGTGTCCCGCTGCCGCCAAAGCTGCGAGAAGCCCAGGGCTCCGCTTTTCTCCAGACACCAGAGGGCTGCCTTTCGTTGTGCCTGTCAGTCACTCGTCACAGCGCCGCCACCCGAAGGGAAGCGGGGTAGGGCCCACCGAGTCTAAAGTCCCGGTGGTTTCCACGGCCTTTCGCCTGATGAGCCTTTCAAAGCCGAGGTCCCCGATCGCCATCCGGCAGCAGTGCAGTCGCACCAACCCGGTCCTCAAAATAATGGGCGAGGTCCTTCTCTGCATTGGGGTGCGTAATGATGACGTTGCAAGCCATTCATGCCGTAAAGACCTAAGCTTATTGCACAAGTGTGTTAGATGTTCCTGGTGCGCACGCGCTCTCGTTCCCTCATTGTTCAAGGCCCGGCGGCTGCAGAGTTAGAGAAGGAACATTCTTCCGCCGATCTGCGCAGGCGCTGCCAAGGGCCGTGTCCCTGAGGTCACGCTTGCGAGACACGCCCCCTCCTGAAAGGAATGACATCAGGTTAGAGCCCCCGGAACGGGTCTGGACGTCCCCAATTTCTGGCGCTCTAGCCTCCTCGGCCTCCGTCCCCGGACCACAGGGGCGGGGCTTCTCAGCGGCTGACCGGCTGCTACGGACTGCGCTCTCCCGTGTGACCTCGCTGTTTGTTCGGTTGGTGACTTGGAAGGGAAGAGTGAGAGATTAAAAACATTTGTGTCCCTGAAGGAGGAGGAGGCTGGTGGCCGGTTTCTCAATTTTTGAAGCAGAAAGGGAAACATCCAGAAAGGGCGGCCACCACTCCCGGATCCCTGGGGAATAGGGCCCGGGAGCGAGGTTTTTAGGTGCATGGGTGTGATAACCGAGAACGAAAGAAGGGTACAGGATGAAAGGCTGAAATCTGAGACCAGAGTGGGGCGGCTAGGAAAGAAAAAGGTTGAATGCTTCCTGACCCAGGTCTTGTCTCCTTGCTTTCTAGCTATGCCTTCGCCACGGGGTGATGTGACCGTCTTGTTCCTGGGGCCTCCGGGCTCGGGAAAGTCTGCGCTGATTGCAGCGCTGTGCGACAAGGATGTGGAGACTATAGAAATCCCCGACAAGCGTCCGGATTCCGGGCTCCCCAGCCTTCGAGCTGCGGGCCCAGGCCTCTTCCTGGGTGAGCTGAGCTGCCCACCCGCAGCGCCGGGGCCCTGGGCGGCGGAAGCCAACGTGCTGGTACTGGTGCTGCTCGGCCCCGAGGGGAATGGGGAGCCCTTGGCCCCAGCGCTGGGGGAGGCAGCGCGGGCCGCCCTGGCCCGAGGGACGCCGCTGCTGGCTGTTAGGAATCTTGGCCCTGGGGAGTCACAGAATGAAGCCCAGGCCCGGGATCAGACAGCGGCCCTGCTGGACAGCGCCGGTTTGGGCGCCGCGGCTCTCTTCGTGCTACCGACCGACTGCCGCAGCAGCGAGGGCTCCGAGGAACTGGAGCGTCTGCGGACGGCGCTGCGGAGCCAGGCGGAGGCGCTGCAGAGGTGAGCGTGGCGTTTCAGGGTGGGTTGCAGAGGCCTGGGGCTTTATTGAGTCTACACCTCCCACCCCTAAGATGCTCCTTGAGGTCTGCGAGACCCCACCTCCAGCGCATTTTGAGCCAGCCTTAACAGAATATCTGTTGGAAGCCCTGTTCCCTTGTCTGGGTCCTGCCTTTTAGCGCTGGTTTTGAGGTCTGTGAGGCTCCACCCCAAACTAGCACCCTTTTTTGTCATCTGGGCTCCATCCCAGCCAAGGGTCAGCTAGGTGTTCTGACTTGTCATCCAGGTTCTGCCTCCTGTGAGCGCTCTCTGAGGTCACAAGTCCCTCTCCCGAGAGAATTCGAGGAGAGCCCAGGACCTAGCACCCAAATACTACCCCAGGCCAAAGTGTGAAGGAGGGCTCGCCATCGCCCTATAAGCTGGTAATTCCTTCCCATATTTTACCGGAAGACTCTGCTTTCTAGTCTTCACCCTCCTCTCCACCATCTGCTTGGTTCTCAAAGATTTCAGTCTCTGGAAAGCCACGGCCTCAGCGAGCTTTGTCGTTTTGGGGGCCTTCCCCCACTTCCTTTCTCTAACCCCTCTCTCCACTTGCTGGCTACTTTGTAAATTTTCTCCACCCACCCGGGAGACATCAAAAAGAGATGGACTCAGGGAGGGGCAGCCTCTTCTCTGGGCCAGGCCCACCACTCATCTGTTTTCCTTAGTCACACCCCTTTGGTAAAAACTAGATGCGGCTTCTCCCCTCCCTGGTGTTTTTTTTCTTTCTTTCTTTCTTTTTTTTTTTTTAATGGCTACACCTGAGGCATATGGATGTTCCCAGCCTAGGAGTCGATTTGGAGCTGCAGCTGCTGGCCTCTGCCACAGCCACACCAGATCCAAGCCACATCTGCGACCTGTACCACGGCTCCCATCAATGCTGGATCCTTAACTCACTGAGTGAGTCCAGGGATTGAACCCACATCCTCATGGATACTAGTTGGATTTATTACCACTGAGCCATAATGGGAACTCCTCCCCTCACTGGTCCTGACATCCCTTCCTACACCTACTCTCAGTAAAGAGCTCCCTTGCCTGTCCTTCCCTCCTTCCTCTCTCTCTCTCTCCTTCCCTTCCTTCCTTCCTTCTTTCCTTCTTTCCTTCCCTGCACCTGTGGCATGCAGAAGTTCCTGGGCCAGCAATGGCATCTGAGCCACAGCAGTGAGGATGCTGCATCCTTAACCAAGTGAGCCACCAGGGAAGGCCTCAATTTTCATTTACAGTCCTGATTCTGTCTTTGCTCCAAGCTTCACTCTGAGTTTTGTCCCACCGGCACAGTCTTTTCTTAATCCTGCAGGTTTCTCAGAAAGCCTCCCTCCTAAAGGATGTAACCCTAGGGAAGTGTAACTCCCAGAGTGTAACCCCAGCCTGGTCCCAATCCACCTCTCCTGCCTCCTCTTTTTTCTTTTCTTTTTTTTTCTTTTTTTTTTTTTTTTTTTTTTTTGTCTTTCTGCCTTTTCTTGGGCTGCTCCTGAGGCATATGGAGGTTCCCAGGCTAGGGGTCGAATCGGAGCTGCAGCCACCGGCCTACACCAGAGCCACAGCAACATGAGATCCGAGCCTTGTCTGCAGCCTACACCACAGCTCAGGGCAACGCTGGATCCTTAACAGGCTGAGCGAGGCCAGAGATCGAACCCACAACCTCATGGCTCCCAGTCGGATTCGTTAACCACTGCGCCACAATGGGAACTCCTCTCCCACCTCCTCTTTAAGCGCCTCTCTTTTCTTCATAGCCCTGGTTTCTATTTTCTGTGCCATTAGTCTGGCCTTTCCTTCTTCATTGAAAAGTTCCACCTTGGTCATGATAGCCCAGCTTCTGCACTTGACCCTGTCGCTCCCTGTCCCCACAGGCTCCTACCACCGGCTCAGGATGGCTTCGAGGTGCTGGGCGCAGCAGAGTTGGAGGCTGTACGTGAGGCCTTCGAGACCGGTGGCCTGGAGGCGGCGCTGTCATGGGTTCGAGCCGGCCTGGAGCGACTGGGCAGCGCACGCCTGGACCTGGCGGTGGCTGGTAGGGCTGACATGGGCCTTGTGCTGAACGTGCTTCTTGGGTTAGATACTGACGACCCAGGTGCAGTGCCTGCCTCAGTGCCTGAGAGTCCCACTTCCTATCCGGCCCCAGAGCGCCCCAATGTGGTGCTCTGGACCGTGCCTCTGGGCTCCATGGGCACTGCTGCCGTCCCACACCCGACCCACTACGACGCTGTCATTCTCGTCACCCCTGGGGCCCCCACCGAGAAGGACTGGGCCCAGGTCCGGCCCTTGGTGCTACCGGATACACCGCTGGTCTGCGTGCGAACAGACGGCAAGGGCGAGGATCCAGAGTCTCTGGGAGAGGAGGAAAAGACGGAGAAGCCCCGCGGCGAGAGCTTAGAGAACGCAGGTGGAGGAGGGGGTAAAAATGCACGCAGTGAGGGGAGGGAGACCCCTGGCACTGGGTCGCAGAAAGCAGGCTGTGGGGAAGGTTCCAGCAGCGAAAGTTTGCAGCCGATTGCCGTTGGCGCAACGAAAGCGGGCAGCGGGGACTCTGAGCGCACAGCGGCAGTGAGCCCAGAGGACGAGGCGTGGGAGGTCCTGGAGGAGGCGCCCCCGCCGGTGTTCCCGCTGCGGCCGGGCGGGCTCCCCGGGCTGTGCGAGTGGCTGCGGCGCGCTCTCCCCCCGGCCCAGGCGGGGGCTCTGCTGCTGGCGTTGCCCCCGGCATCTCCCCAGGCGGCCCGAACCAAGGCTGCGGCGCTGCGGGCAGGGGCGTGGAGGCCGGCCCTGCTGGCTAGCCTGGCTGCGGCGGCAGCCCCGGTGCCAGGACTGGGCTGGGCGTGCGACGTGGCACTCCTGCGCGGTCAGCTCGCGGAGTGGCGGCGAGCGCTGGGGCTCGAACCCGCGGCGCTGGCACGTCGGGAGCGAGCCCTGGGCCTCGCGCCCGGGGAGCTATCCGAGCGGACGCGCTTCCCCGGTCCCGTGACTCGCGCCGAAGTGGAAGCTAGGCTGGGTTCGTGGGCGGGCGAGGGCACCGCCGGGGGTGCGGCGCTGGGCGCGCTCTCCTTCCTGTGGCCTGCGGGTGGCGCGGCGGCCACTGGCGGCCTGGGCTACCGCGCGGCGCATGGCGTCTTGCTGCAGGCGCTGGACGAGATGCTGGCCGACGCCGAGGCAGTGCTGGCACCGCATGTGCCCACGCAGTGAGCGCTGAGTTGAGGGCCAGGGCTTCCCGGGTGCCCTGTGTGCAGGCCACTCGGCTCTGTCAGGGGCTGAACACTCAAATCCGGGTTAGAGGGAGAGGGCATGGGGGTTCGGACTCTAGCATGGGACGTCTGGGCCTGCGAGATAACTCAGAATCCTGGGTGCTTGAACCGGAGGAGGGCTCTGACTGCTGGTGGGAGGTGTGACTTCCTGGGTCCTGAAGGGGAATAGAATTTGGGGGATAGGACTCCTGATTTCTCTGGGAACCAGAGGCTGTGATCCTTAGGCTCCTGAACTCCTAAAGGGAGTTGAGGGCTTGGACTCCTACAAAGGGGTATATCTGGTCTCCAAAAAGTAGAAACCCGCCAGAGGGAGTGGAAGCTCTGATTCCTGATGAAGGGGGTCTCCATCACCCTAGGAGTCTGGCATGGAGGAGGGGGCCTGGGTTCCCCAGGGACCTGGGAACCTTGGACTTCTGAGCCACAGGGGGGTGTAAGGTCTGGGTGTCCCGGGGTAGGGGTAGGCTGCCTGCAGAGAGGGCCTTAAAGCTTCCCTGGGGGGAGGAAGGTCTCCTGGTTCTCAAGAGGGCTGTGGATGTTGGGTCCTATTTCATGGGTGGTGGAGGGTCTCCATCAAAAGAGGCGCTGGGGGCTGTGTGAGAGAGCTGGGGACCTTTTGATCCCTCTTGGGGAAGGTAAGAGTATCTAATACTTGCTCCCCCAGGGCCTGGTGACCCAGATGTCTTTCCCAGCTGTCTTGGGAAGAACGGTAGCACAAAAATGAGAGGAGACAAGAGGGCTGGGCATGGTGGGCTCTGCGTGTAGCCAGAGACTAGGAATGAGGCTTTCTGGGTGTGGAAGGGCAGAACCTGGGGCATCTCCCACAAATCCCTATTGGATTTGGATCCTGGCAACTGCCTCTCTCTGAGTTGGTCTGGGAAGGGCTATGACTGTCCCCCATTTTATAAGTGCTGAGCGATTATGGGGCTGTTCCTCCATCCTCTCTCCTTTAGAGGTTTTCATCATTTTTTAGTCTTGGTTTCTTCTGTTATTAACTTGAATCCTTTCTGGCTTTGGTATTTTGTACAGCAGCTGCCTTTTGGGAAAAGCAGCTGTACAGCTGCAATGACGCAAACTTATGTGTTGGCCACTTTGGATATTTCCAGAGGGGACACAGAGTATGCTGCAGTGAGCACAGGACCCACAGAACAGCTGGGCAGGGGTTCCAGACCATGGGCATGTGCCACAGTGAGACAAAGGCAGAAGCCACAGGTCACGGAACCCTTCAGTGTCAAAAACAGAAAGGGGGGGACCCGAGAGGCCCTCCAGTAGAATCTCTGTTATGTTAGATGGGGAAAGCAGCACTCAGAGAGGGCAGGCTCTGGGTCCAGCAGCACACAGCGAGGCCCCTGCCTGTTCCCATTCCCTGCTCCATCCCATCCCCCAACCAACCTGATCTGTCTGCTGCTTGAGTGGGCCACCCGGGCTCCTGCCGCAGGACCTTTGCACTTTCGGTTATTTCTGCCTAGAATGCTCTACTCCCACATCTACCCCTGACTGGTTCCTTCTTGTCAATCTGGTCTCAGCTCAAATGTACCCTCAGAGAGGCCCTCCCCAACCACTGTAACTGAAGTAGCCCCCACCCCCACCCCTATTATTCATCTTGGCTGGTTATTTTCCCTTGTAATCATGAAAATCATGTAATCCCTTGTAATAGAGAATTACTTTATTTATTTATTTATTTACCTGTTTATTGGCTCTTATCCCCAAGTCTTGGTCCCTGCTGTACCCCCAGCACCTAGAATAGTGCTTGACACACAGAAGGTGCTTGACTGAGTTCGTTCATCAGTGGCAGAACTAGAGTTGGAATTTAGGTTGTCGGCCTCTTGCCTCAAGGCAGGGAAAAGGAGTGAGATGGGGGAGAAACAAGCATCTCCTGGAAGAGGAAGCCCCTGTCTGAGGTCAGGGGACCTGGGAAGGAAGCACGGCTTTGCCACTGTCACTCTGGGTGACTTGGGCCAGTGCCTTATTTTCCCACCTGAGAAATGAACGGGCTGGATGAAAACCATACATTCTTTCAAGATCCTACTCAAAGTTACCCTTCGAGTGTAATTGCTCTGAGGGGCAGGTACTTGAGGGATGTGGCCGTCTTGACCTTGACCTCCCACCACTGACACAAGGGTGAGAAGGCAAAGACTCTAATACTGAATGGCTCCTGGCATTGTCCTCAAGGCTCTTTCGACCTTGGGAGACTGTTGCTCATCCATGTCAGTGATACCCAGAGTAACACTGTCTCCCTCAGTCCAGAGATCAAGCCTGCCTGCCGTGTGCAGGAGCGGGAGAGGTGCCGAGCAGCGCTGTCCGGTAGAAAGAGAATGTGAGCCAACATGTAATTTCACATTTTCTAGTAGCCACGTTAAAAAAGGAAAAGGAAACAGGAAACGAATTCTAATATGTTTTACCCCAATATAGCCAATATTGGAGTTCTCTGGTGGCTCAGCAGGTTAAGGATTCTGCATCATCACTGCTGTGGCTCTGGTCGCTGTTGTGTTGCAGGTTTGATCTCTGGCTCATGATGCAGCCAAAAAAAAAAAAAAAAAGACAAAATATTATTATTTCAACATGTAATCAATGTAGAAAGTAAGAAAAAATATTCCGCCTTCTTTTTATTGCTAAATCTTTGTAATTGGTGTGTATTTCTCACAGCCCATCTCAATTCAAATGATACATTTTCATCAGAAATACTTGACCTCTGTTTAGATTTCATAAAATTCGTATTCGGGGAAGTCGATTCATATAACCCAAGTCACCCCAATTCTATTGAATAGTTTTTCAACAACTGACATGAGTATCAGTTTTTAACCTAATTGGATGTGACAAGTGTAAACTTCAGTTTCCCAGTTGGACCAGCCGTATGGGGCGCGTGGCTGCAGAAGTGGACGGCACAGCCCTTGCACGTCTCCACCGTCGCAGGGAGTTCCGTGCACAGTGCTAGGGTCACACAGCCCTTTTACCGACCATGGAGGCGACCTCGGGTGGTCACTCCTCAGCAAGTGGCATCTACCTCACAGGGTCACTGAGAATTGAGTGTACATTTATACGTGCATTCCTTCTCACACACATCAGTGTAACCGCAGCCTCTCCCGGAAGCTGGCACATTGGGAGCACGAACTTTAGTCTTACTGCCCTTGCCCACAGCCCCTCAGCCCGGGCAAAACAAAGATGACTCATCGTCGGAGCCCGTGTCTCAGCGCTATGCCTTTGCTCAGAGTGCCCTCCCCTCTTTCTGCCACTTTGACACCCCCTCTCACTGGGTCCTGTCTGGCATCTCTGCTCTACACTCCTCTGGGTCACACTCCCTCTGCCCTCCTTCCTGCCAAAGGGAATCATGCCTGAGATCACATCTGAGAAAGCGAGACCCAGTTTTGTTTTCATGTGTCACTGTCCCTTGTGGACTGTGCGCATCGTGTTCATAAAGTTGTCGGTCGGCACTTTTGGGTGTCACCACTGTCTTTCGGAGGGGTTGCCATTTAAATCATGCCTTTTGAAGGGTTGAACTTCAGGCTCTGCCAAGGCAGCAAGTCGCTAGTGAGGCATCTGTCTCTGGGAGCATCCAAGCAGAAAAGACTTAGGGATGGATGGATGGCTACCATCACAGTGTGTCTACCTGGCACCTTCGGGCTGGAAGATCTTCGAAGGCAGAAATTCAAGAAAATGTATTATGAATCTTGGCATTGCCATTGCCGGAAGCAGAATAAGTGCAAAAGACTTGTCACCTCATTGAAGTTTCGTGCTTGTCTGGACAATGATGGAGAGACGTGTGTCCACTGGGGTGGGGAACCGTGAGGGCAGGTGAATTGAGGGTGGGTTGGCCTGTGGTGCTTTCTGGACAGGTGAATAAAAAGGAGCAGAAACTCCATGGTGCGTCTGTTCTTTGGGAACTTGAAGGGGAAAAAGATGCTTGGGGTCTGGACTGGAGCTGGAGGCCTAGACTCTTGGGTCTGAGGGAGGAGGGGTCCAAAGGTGGGTCCCTAGAGAAGGAGGAAGAGGGGGGTCTCTGCAGGGTAGAATCTCTTGGGGTGGAATTGAGAGACTGAGTTGTGCCACCATGGTGGGGGGGGGGCGGGGTGGACTAGTAACTGTATGGACCTTGGGGGCTGTGATATAAAGCATTTTAGTTCTGGAACAAGCTTGGCCCATGAATGCCCCCAATCTGTTCAACTTCTCTGTAGTCATGTCCTCAGAGAGTCCCTTGTCATCCTGACTCGAGACCTGGCCATGTGACCTGCTTGGCTGCTGGGACAATAGCAAACATGCAAGTGGAAGCTGAAAAACGGCTCATGCACTAGGACTTCCTCTCCTGCTGTTCTTGGGACCCCTGCCACTCCCACCACACAAGAAGCCCACGGGCGCCCTGGTGGCTCAGCAGGTTAGGATCTGGCGTTGTCAACTTCTGTGGCTCTGGTCACTGCTGTGGCTTGGGTTCAATCCTCGGCCCTGGAACTAATGCATACTGTGGGTGTAGCCAAGAAAAAAGAAGTCCAGGCTGACCTGCTGTGATAAGACATGTGGCCCGGTCAGCCCTGACACTCCAGTCAGGGTCAACCCTGTGAAAGAGAGCTGCCTAGCTGCAGCTGAAGCCAGCAGAGACTAGTAGAACCACCCAGTTGATCCCAGAGCAAATTGCCAACCCAGAGAATGAGCTAAATAAAAGGCAATTATTCAGAGTTCCCATCATGGCACAGTAGAAACGAATTCGATTAGGAACCATGAGGTTGAGAGTTCGATCCCTGGCCTTGCTCAGTGGGTTAAGGATCTGGCATTGCCGTGAGCTGTGGTGTAGGTCGCAGATGTGGCTCGGATCCCACGTTGCTGTGGCTGTGGCATAGGCTGGCAGCTGTAGCTCTGATTCGAACCCTAGCCTGGGGGCGGGGGCGAGGGGGGGAAGACAGCTTGTGGATGGGGCTAGATACAGAAGGTGAAGGGTGAGTGGACCTTTAATGAGTGGGTACTTGTTCACCCAGTACCACACCTCTCCCTCCCACTGGAGGGGGAGTATACTTCCCCCTCCACGGCTGTTGGCTTTGACCCTGTGATTTACTTTGTTCCATGGAATATTGGCACTCCTGACCTCAGCTGGGACTTTGGTGCGCTTGGTTTTTGTGCCCCTGTGATCAGCCATGAGAAGAGCATTAGCCAGAAAGCCATTGACCCCAGAAGACTGGGGAACCCCATGGAGGAAAACTTGAGTCCCCCCACTATCCAGACTGGAGCCAAACCCACTAATGCACAACCAGAAGCAGAGCCACCCCAGCCAAAGCCGTATAGAGAAGAATGCTTGAGACAAGTCTCAGTTGGGGGTGGTTTGTCACATGTCATTACTGCAGCACGAATTGACTAATACAACTTTTGGTTTTTTACGGCTGCTATGCCCATGGCATATGCTGGGACCCAGGCTAGGGGTCAAATCGGAGCTGCAGCTGCCAGCCTACACCACAGCCACAGCAACGTTAGATCCTTAAGCCACTGAGCGAGGCCAGTGATCGAACCTGTCACAGACACTGTGTTGGGTTCTTAAGTCACTGAGCCACAACGGGAATTCTGATTAATATAACTTTATTGTTTTCAACCACTGAGATTAGGGACTTGTTTCTGTGGCATAATCCAGTCTGCCCTGATTGATGCCAGGGTCTAGTACCTGCCAACTAATGGCCACTCAATAAGTGGCAGCTATTACAGTGATTTGCCCAGACTCATTGCCTCCAGAACCAGCATTGTCTTAAAGGGGCCAGGCACTGTACTAGGGCTTGTTTAGTTATCTTTCATTTGACTCTTGAGACAGTCCTGTGAGGTTGTAACTATTAATATCCACATTTTGCAGACATGAAAACTGAGGCAAAAAGAAGGAGAGGTGGGGGAGTTGCCTCTTGGTTTGGTGGTTTATTGGTTAGGATACAGCGCTTTCACTGCTGCGGCCCCGAGGGGGAGGTCAACCCGGAGAGGTGATCATGGACTCTGGAATCTGACCCTCTCTAGCTCTCTGACCCAAGGCAAGTGACACCACAACCCATGCCTCAGTTTGCTCCTCTGTAAGATGGGGTAATGCTTTCAACTTCATAGAGTTGCAATTATGAAATGAGGTATATGGCATGAAAAGCACTTAGCACAGTATGGCAGGAAGTAATCCCTTAGTAAAAGGTAGGGTCTTCCCTCTTTTCCTTCCAAAGAGGCAACTCCCAAGGTTTGAGACCCCTATTTTCTGCATCACACCTCCCTGAGATGCATTATCTCACAAGGACTCAGGCTTGCTGTTAACCTGTTTAATTTATAGGCACATGGGAGGCTGTAGGTAAGGATGAACAGAGACCAAACACCTCATGTGCCTTTGTTCTTCACTTAGTTGCCAGAAGGTTGGGGGCCTGGGAAACAGATGGATTGGCTGATGGTGTAGATACTGGAGGCTGAGGGCACAAGGGTCCCAGGCTTGATGTGGCTGGCATTCTCGGTAGCACAGCCTTGAGTAGAGAATTTGATACCTGGGAGGGGGGTTTCCGACCAGAGTCAGGGCCTCCAACCCCCACCCCCCCATCACCCAGAGGTCCTGCCTCTGCCAGCTCCTCACCCAGTTCTCTGGGACCACAGTCTCCCCCAGAATCTGGAAGTCTGGGCCTCCAGTTCTAGGGCCCCTGTGCCCTCCTCCAGAAATCCAGGTGCCCCTTACCAGCCTGCACATTACCAGTAAAGGTGGCGCAGTGGGTTTCCTGGCCAACACAGAGGACCTCCTTGGTGGCAGAGCATGTGTCCTTGAAGGAAGCGGTGCAGGAAGGGCACTGGAGGCCATTCTCAGTAGGATTCTCGAGGGAGCTGGAGAAGAGGGGGGAGAATAAGGTGCAAAGGGACCAAAAACCCTTTCCCAACCAATCTGGGGAACACCAGTTGCTAATGGACACTGCATCTCACAGGTAAGGAGACTGAGGCTCAGAGCAAGGAAGATGCCTGCCCAACGTTACAGCGAGGGTCAGTGGCAGGCCAGAACACTCACAGCCGGCTCCGGGGCAGGCGGCAGTCGCGGGGGACTCCAGATGTGGGCTGAGCTGGCGCTTACCAGGCGCAGCATTGTGGTTGCAGCCGTCGCTCTGGCAGCAGCGCATGTTGGACACCATGTGATTCTCGGGGCTCGTGGTGATGGAGAGGAAGCCTGAGCTGCAGGCGCTGGACTTCACGCATCCTTGGTACCTGTTGGTTGACTGGTGGCCCTCTGCTGGACGGGGAGGGGGGGCACTCAGGGGCCTCGGGGTCTCTCCCAACCTCACCCTTGCCCCCAGCCCATGGCTCTCTAGGGTGGTCCCTTCCCGCCCCCAAAATCAGACCCCCTTATGTGCCCAGGGTGTGGTCTGGATGGTGTTTTACACATACCCCTCCCCCCAGGGTTTTGGGAGTCTCTTGGTGCCCTGGTGCCTACCTGATGGTTCCTTGCACCCACCCCACCATACTGCCATGCTCTAAGGGTCTCACCTTTTTCAGGCTACCTATGGCTGCCTCCATGCGCAGGTGAAATTGTCTCTTCCAGCTTTCAAGATTTCTGCCCTCCCCTGACCCTCCGAGTCCCTGTCACCAAATGCGGGGATGCCACTCTCACCTCCCACCCTGCAACACCCACATCCTTCTCTGTTTAACGTGGTCACTCCCCAGACCTCCCACCAATGCCTCTTGCTGCCCTCCTTGACCAGGCCCAGGTCTTGCCTAAAGCGCCCCCTTCCCAGCTCCAGGCCTTCCTGTTCTTCACCGTATGACGGTCTCTTCCAATCCAAGGATGTCCCTTCTCCACCCCACAGAAGGGTGGTTTTTCCCAGCTTCCTCCATCTGCCCCAGGTCGGCATCACCCCCCAGCATTTGCCTGGATGGTCTCTTTAAGCCTTTCGAGTCCTTCCCCCGCCCACACCAATGTTTGCTAGGTGAGCCGGTATGCAGTCTTCTATCCCGCCTTCCTTACACACCCTCTCTGCCCCAGATGGTTCCTTCCCACACTCCTCATTGCCCTTACTCCCGTCTTAGGCTTTATCCTCCAATCCTGCACTGTGCCCATCAACTCTCTCTGAGCGAAGGTCTCTGGGTCTCCTTCAGCTTTGGATGGACACACCCAACCCCCTGCCAGTGATTTCTTCCTTTGCTCCCCTTCTCCTCCATCCTTTCTCAGGGCTGGGATAGTCCCTTCCATTTAAATCTTGCTGCTCCTTTCCCGTTTTTTAATTAATTAATTAATTTTCTTTTGGGGGCTGAACTCACAGCATATGGAAGTTCCCCCACTAGGGGTCAAATCAGAGGTGCAGCTGCCGGCCTGCAGCACAGCCACAGCAATGCTGGATCTGAGCCAAATCCATGATCTACGCTGCAGCTCACAGCAACACCGGATCCTTAACACACTGAGCAAGGCCAGGGATCGAACCCAAATCCTCACAGACACTAGGATGTATTCTTAACCAGCTGAGCCACAACGGGAAACTCCTCCTCTCCCATTTCACCCATATGCCGCCCCTTTGCCCCATCTCCACTTCTCCTCTGTGCTGATTTGGTCCGTGCTGCAGGATTATCTTCCTTCTGCCTGGTGTGGTCCCTTTTATATCTCTCCCTCTACCCCAATATCATCTCTCCTCCTCCTGTCACAAATGGTCTCTTAGAGTTCCCATTGTGGCGCAGTGGAAATGAATCTGACTAGGAACCATGAGGTTGCAGGTTCGATCCCTGGCCTTGCTCACTGGGTTAAGGATCTGGCATTGCCACAAGCACAGCGTACATCAAAAATGCAGCTTGGATCCCCCGTTGCTGGGATCCTGCATTGCTGTGGCTGTGCATAGGCTCAGATCTGATGTTTCTGTGGCTGTGGCATAGGCCAGTAGCTGTCACTCTGATTGCACCCCTAGCCTGGGAACCTCTATATGCCACGGGTGTGGCCCTAAAAAGCAAAAAAAGAAAAAAAGAAATGGTCTCTTCATGGAGTTCCCATTGTGGCTTAGCTGGTTACAAACCCAACTAGTATCTATGAGGATGCAAGTTGGATCCCTGGCCTCGCTCAGTGGGTTAAAGATCTGGCGCTCCAATCTAGTGCTGCTGTGGCTGCGGTGTAGGCCAGCAGCTGCAGCTGATTCAACCCCTAGCCTGGGAACTTCCATATGCCACAGGTGTGGCCCTAAAAAGCAAAAGAAAAGAAAAGATCTCTTCCAGTCCCCACTACCCCTCCATCCCTGGGATATCCCTTTTGCCCCACATGACCAACCTGATGGCGTTCCTTCAACCCATCCCAGCCCTTTCCTTCTCTTCCATACCCCATTTCGCCTCTTGCATATTGGATTCCCCCCTCTCCCCGCGTCTGGATTTCTCTCTTTCCCCTTGTCCTTTCTTTCCTGATAATCCCTTCGTGCCTAAGAAAGTCTTTCTGTCTGCTCCTCCCCCCATCTTCTGCTTGGGAGCCTCATTTTCAGAAAGCGATGACAATGGCGGTTGTGGTCTTCCCATCAGCATCCTCGCTCTGTCCACCTTGGATTATCTTTCCCTCTTTCCTGCCCGCTCACCACGCAAAGGTTCCTCCCAGTGCGCATGTGCTCCCCTGAAGGCACCCCCCCCCCCGCCCCCCGGATCTGACTCTGCCCCTGCCCTCTTACTTCTGACTTCTCAGCCGCCCGGACCACGCATGAGTCCCGGTCGGCGTCGCAAGTCCTCACATCTCCACCGCAGGTGAGTCGGAGCCTGTACACACCTCACAGCCTCCAGATCGTTCATGGGCGGGGCACTGACCTCTGTCCAGGGAACTGTCTGAAGCTCTTGCAGGGACGGGAAGCGACTCTACCTGGGGCAAGTTTCCCAAACTACAAGGCTGGGGGCTTTGGACGCTAGGGTCCTTGGAGAAAGCTTGGGAACTGGGATGGGGAGTAGGGGGAGCTGGGGAAGAAGATTTGCATGGACTTTTGTGAACCTTCGGATCCAAGTGGTTCTCAGATGTGGGCCTCTTCCTTTTAGTTACCCTTCCGTAGGTCTGCACCCCCAGTCAAGAAGGAGGGGTGAGGGCCAGGAGGGCAAGGGCATGGACCCCTTGGTCGTGAGAGAGGAGGCAACTAGGGGCCCAGACACCTGGGTCCTCAGGAAGGTGGAGTTTTCTTGAACTCCTGCATCTAAGAGAGAAGGGGATTGGGGACCAGAACTCCGTAGAGTCCTGAGAGAAAGGAAATCTCTCCCTTTCCAACTATTAAAAAAAAAAAAAAAAAATTCCCTTTCTGGTCATACTCTGATCTGATTTTCTAGAATTCAAATGGGTCTTAATTTATTTTTGGGGGTCTTTTTAGGGCCACACCCGAGGCATATGGAAGCTCCCAGGCTAGGAGTTGAATCAGAACTGCAGCTGAGGCCTGTGCCACAGCCACAGCAATGCCAGATCCGAGCCACATCTTCAACCTACACCGCAGCTCGAAACAACACCAGAATCCTTAACCCACTGAGCAAGGCCAGGGATCAAACCTGCATCCTCATGGATACTAATTGGGTTCTTAACCTGCTGAGCCACAACGGGAACTCCCCAGATACCTTATTTTGAGTGCCTTCCCCCAGGGATCAGAGGATTCAGAGCCCACCCACCCCCACTCCTTTCTCAGGGATTCAAATGCAAGTTTTTGAGCTATTCCTCCTCTGGGATCCCAAGCTTTCTCTCCTTTACCCTCTGCTTTCACCATGAATCTGAATTTTCGGGACTCTTTCCCCCTGGAGGACCTTGCTGAATGCTGTCAGTCTTCTTTCCTGGAGTCCCAGAAGTCCAGGCCCCTAGTCACCCAGACCCAGGAGGGTGCAGAGCAGGGCAGAGGCCAGCAGGAAGGTCTCAGGTTTCACGGAAGTCCTCATGTTGGGTGAGTGAGCCTGCAGTTCCAGGACCCCAGCTCATGGGAAACTGAGGAGGGGTGGGTCTGGACACAACTTACCCCTAGGGTGAAAAGTGGCTGATGTGTAAGATCTGGGGGCAGGCCTCTGCACCTCTGGGTAGGAGAAACAGAACCAGAATCCAAAAGGGACATGGGCATCTGGTGCCCAGCCCCCTCCTCCGCCCGGACCCCAGGAGTCTGGGCCTCCATCGCCTTTCTTCCATCAGGACTCAGACGGGCACTTCCCTCTTTTTTCCCTTTCCCACCGATCCTTCCCCGACCTTTTATTTTCTGGCCTGAAGCCCAAGATCAGAATCTGGACATTAGATTCCCTGTAGGATAGAGCGGCTGGAAGGACTGAGATGCCCTCTCCCTTCTCTCTCTCTTCCCAGGGAGGTCCTCAGCGTGGGCGGGGCCCTAGCTGGGAGCGCCCACCTTGTCCAGGCTCGTTCTGCAGAGGCGCCGGCGCCTAGTCTCCCTTCCTTTCTTGGCACGCTTGGTTCATACTCCCTTTTCTGTGTTAAGGCTCTCTCCAGCTCCAACCCCACCCGAAGATGCGCTTCTGGGTCTCGTGGGGACCGAACAGATGGGTGCCTGTCAACCGGCAGGGATGGGCGTGTTACGAGACGGATGCCCACAGGTCATATTGGACAACTGAGGCAGGGTTGGGAGCCGTCGAGGCTGCTTGTGTGTCTGCCTTGGGCACGTGCTTTGGGTTTTATTTAGGTCCTTTACCCACTCTCTCTTGGCCTCAGGCATAACTTTCAAAGGTCCGAGATTTTTTTTCCTTGTGTGTTGGGCGGGGCGGGGGAGCGGCGGCAAGGGAGTAGCCAGCAACCGCTGAGGGGATCCGGTTGCAGATCCCTGCAAAGATCTGCTCAGGTTTGCTGCCCTCTTGCTTTTCGGGCTTCAGTTTGGGCGGTGAGGATGGCGAATTTCTTCTGGGGTCCCACTACCCGAGGCCGTTCGGGTAGCAAGACTCTCTCTCCGAACGCTGGGTGTGAACGTCACTGGGAGGAGGGGCTAGAGAGCTGTTTGGCCTGAGGGAGGCGGGAACAGCTCGTTCGTTGCTAGGGAACAGCGCCTCTGGCCTCTGGCTGGAGAGACGCACTGGGCTTGCGCAGTGTTGACGCGACCTCCGGCGCGCCGCTGTTTGAAAGGCCCGAGCCTCGCGCGCTTGCGCAGTTAAGCCCGCGCAGGGAGCACCCCCTGTCCGCCCCCTAAACTCAGACCCTCCTGCGTCTTTCTGGCCAGGCGAAGCCCACGGCGCTGACATGCCGGAGATCCGCCTCCGCCATGTGGTGTCCTGCAGTAGCCAGGACTCGGTGAGGGACTGGCGTGGGGGGAGGTTGGAAGAAGTAAAGGAAATCGTGAGGGGTCTCTATGAGAACTTTTGGAGTCTAAAAGGTGTTGAAGAGAAATCAGCATCTGGGCTGCAAAGAACAACGAACTTTATTTGGAGTCTTAGGAATTGCAATTCGAGAGATATAGATTCCCATAAAGCTGAAAGAGGGTTGGGAAAGAGAGTCAGGAGCTTATGAGGACGAAGGCTCGTTAGGTTGAAGTTGTCTGGAGAGAACTGTAGTTGACTCTGAAACAAGTAAGGAAACATTTAGCTTTAAAGAATAGGCTGTCATGAGTTACTTTAGGGTAAGGGAGCCATAAATAGATAGGCTGGCATGAGTTATTTACCGAGAAGGTTGGATTAGTATCTTGAGTTTCTAGCAGATGTTTTGGATATCTGTGTTAATGCAGTAAGCGGTCACAAGGTCAGGTTCCGTCCAGGCTGAGACCTGCATGGGCACAGTTCCTCAGTGGCCTCCCAGCTCCATTTTAGCGAGCTCTCTTAGCAAAACGGACTTCATTTTGATTTTCCTTTCAAAAAGGAACTTCTGGGGATTCTAAGGAGGCCACGGGGGAATTTCCTGGCAGCCGTAAGGGAATTCTGGGAGAGAAGTGGAATAGGAGGCCTTCTGGGCATCTATGGAACTTCCAGAGAGGAGAGGAGGGAGTGGGGAGCTTCCTTAATTTCCAGGAGAAAGTGCTGTAGGGGACTCAAGGCAGAGTGTGGGGAATTAATTGGGAAACTTAAATCTGGGGGATTTCAGCGGGCTTGGGAGGACTCAAAGGAATAATCTGAGAGCTGGGGAACTAGCTGGCATCTCAAACTCTCCCTTTCCCACTCTTCTCTCCAGACCCACTGTGCAGAAAACCTTCTCAAGGCAGACACTTATCGAAAATGGCGTGCAGCCAAGGCGGGCGAGAAGACCATCTCTGTGGTTCTCCAGGTGATCCTGCCCTCCCCCCTCTCCTCCATAGGAGTCTGGAGACCCAGGTCTGGACTCTGCTCTTGAGTTAACTGGCAGTGAGTTGAGACACTTCCCCTTTGGACCTCAGCTTCCTCACCTGGAAAGTGAGCAATGTGATCCCTTTGCCCCTTAGCACAGGAGAAAGGTGATCCGGGGCCCAGGCCAGGGATGACTGTAGGAATCGGTGCGGGCCCAGGTAGGTTGCTGCTACTTTCTGGGCTGCAGGTTCCTCAGCTGGAACGCAGTGAATCATTGCCGTGTATCCTGCCTTTTAAAGTCAGTGGGTTCAAGGCTGGAATGTGTCTCAGATCATCTAAGCCAGGCAAGCTAATTTTAAAGATGGAGAGGTGGAGGGAGTTGCCCTTGTGGCTCAGCAGTAATGAACCCAAATAGTAGCCATGAGGATGCAGGTTCAAACCCTGATCTTGCTCAGTGGGTTAAGGATCCAGCGTTGCGGTGAGCAGTGGTGTAGGTTGCAGACGAGGCTCAGATCTTGTGCTGCTGTGGTGTAGGCTGGGAGGTACAGCTGCTCTTTGCCCCCTAGTCTGGGAACCTCCATATGCTGCAGGTGCGGCCCTAAAAAAAAGAAAAAAAAAAAAGATGAGGAAATGGAGGCGTAAGGGAAGGAGAAGTGAGGTGGCTGTCTGAGCTGCCACGGCTGGAAAGCTGAGTGCTTTGGTGCCCCTTTCACCAAGTCCGCCCCCAGCCCTGTGGAGTTGGAGGAAGGCAAAGGGGAAAGGGGAGTTTGACCTGAGATGGTTATAGAATTCCAAACAGGCTGCTCCCTTTGGGCATAAGAAACTGATGGGAGAAGCGAGCTCAGTGTGATTTAAGCGTCTGCCCTTTGCCAGGTGCCAGCCTGGGTGTTTTCCTTGCATGTTCTGGCTCTTCACGGAGTCGGATGTCCTAAGGGCTGTAAGAACCACTAGTAAATGGCAGTGCTAAGACTTGAGCCCATTGTGGGTGCTCATAACCATTTTGTCATACTGCTTCTTGTTCACACATGGGCTTGCATTTTTTGGGGGTAGATTTATTTATTACTATTTTTTGGTAACATAAAGCATTGTCAGGAATTGTACCCAGACTTTATGGAGCACTTCATACCAGCTATGTTTCACTCATTCTTTTTTTTTCTTTTTTTTTTTAAGTTTTATTGAGGTATAGTTAATTTTCAAGGCTTTGGTAATTTCACTCTGTACAACAGAGTGACCCAGTCATACATATGCACACATCCATTCTCTCTCAGATTCTCTTCCCACGTCAATTGTCACAGAGTACTGGGTAGAGTTCTCTGTGCTGCCGCTTCATTCTTACAAGAACTCTGTGGGAATTCCTCTCCTGGCTCAGCAGGTAACAAATCTGACTAGCATCCATGAGGATGCAGGTTCGATCCCTGGCCTCACTCAGCGGGTTAAGGATCCGGTGTTGCCATGAGCTGTGGTGTAGGTCACAGACGCGACTCTGATCCTGCATTGCTGAGGCTGTGGTGTAGGCTGGCAGCTGTAGCTCTGATTTGACCCCTACCCTGGAAACCCCCATATGCTGTGGGTACGGCCCTAAAAAGCCAAAAAAAAAAAAAAAAGTATATGTGTGTGCGTATATATATGTATGTATGTATACATTACACACACACACATATATATATGTCCTACCAGAAGGAGGGCCCCTGCTTTATAATGTGGGAAAGGTACAGATATTGAGTTCTTACCTCAAAGGTACAGTTGAAGGAGTGCTGCCTTATGACCTGGCAGGTGGGTGCGAGTTTCTTTGCCAGTCATTAGCTGTGTGTGACATGTGAGCCATGTATTTACCTGTCTGAGTATCAGTTTGCCCATTGGGAAAGCTTCCGCCTAAAGTGGCTGTGAGGATTCAGTGAAGCCTGGCCCAGGGGGAGCGGAGCCAAGTGTGGGAGACAGAATTATGGCCCCCTGAAAGGTGTCTGCATCCTAATCCCCAGAACCTGGGGCCATGTCCTTTATGGGACATCCTTTAAGGGACTTTGCGGATGTGATGAGCCAGGATCTTGAGATGGTGAGATTGGCCTGGATGATTTTGGGGGGTGGGAGCGGGTGTAATGTAATCACCAGGGTCCTTATGAGGGAACGAGGGAGGCAGGAGAACCAGAGTCAGAGATGTGAAGACAGCTTGAGTGGTGCTGCTGCTGGCTCTGAAGAGGGAAGAGGGGCCACAGCTGGGGAGTGCAGGGGACCTCTAGAAGCTGGAAACGGGACAAGGAACCGATCCCCACCCCAGAACCTCTCGAAGGAAAGTTTATCTCAGCTAGTGAGACCACATTTCAGACCTCCAGATCTGTTAGGATGTGTTGTTTTCAGCCGGGAAGTTTGTGGTAATTTGTTAGGACAGCAATGGGAGACCAGCACCTGGCACTCAATAAGAAGTGTTCTTTTTGCTTTCTCTGTTTTTTTTTCTCTCTCTCTTTTTTTTTTTTTTTTTTTTTTGCTTTTTAGGGCTATACCTGCAGCATATGGAAGTTCCGAGGCTAAGGGTCAAAATCAGAGCTGCAGCTGCTGGCCTACACCACAGCTACGGCAATGCTAGATCCTTAACCCACTGAGTGAGGCTAGGAATTGAACCTGAATCCTCATGGATACTAGTTGGGTTCTTTTTTTTTTTTTTTCCCCTCGCTTTTTTTTTTTTTTTTCTATTTCTTGGGCCACTCCCACGGCATATGGAGGTTCCCAGGCTAGGGGTCTAATCGGAGCTGTAGCCGCCGGCCTACGCCAGAGCCACAGCAACGCAGGATCCGAGCCGCGTCTGCGACCTACACCACAGCTCACGGCAACGCCGGATCCTTAACCCATTGAGCAAGGGCAGGGACCAAACCCGCAACCTCATGGTTCCTAGTCAGATTCGTTAACCACTGCGCCACGACAGGAACTCCCCCCTTGCTTTTTAAGGCCACACCTGGGGCATACGTAAGTTCCTAGGCTAGGGGTTGAATCAGAGCTAAAGCTGCCACCCTACACCACAGCCACAGCAATGCAAGCAAGATCCCAGCCATGTCTGTGACCTTCACCACGGCTCACGGCAACACTAGATCCTTAACCCACTGAGCGGGCCCAGGGATTGAGCCCTTGTCCTCATGGATACTAGTCGGATTTGTTACCACTGAGCCATGAGGGGAACTCCCACTTGTTGGGTTCTTAACCCACTGAGCCACAGCAGGAACTCCCTGTTTGTTTTTCTTTTATGATCTCAGCATATGGAAGTTTCTGGGCCAGGAGTCACATCTGAGCCAGAGTTGGATTTGCTGCAGCTGTGGTAATGCTGGATCCATAACCCTCTGCACTGGGTGAGGAATCGAACCCTCATCCCTGCCATTGCAGAGACATTGTCAATCCTGTTGCACCACAGTGGGAACTCCAAGAAGGTGTTTTTTTTTTTTTAATTGACATATAGTTGATTTATAATATTGTGTTGGTTTCAGGTGTATAGCAAAATGGTTTGGTTTTAGATAGATAGATACATCAATTCATAGATAGTTGTATGTGCATGTTGTCTTTTTGCAACTCTTTTCTATTATAGTTTATTACAAGATATTGAGTATAGTTCCCTGTTCTTTTTTTTTTTTTTTTTTTTTTTTTTTTTTGGTCTTTTTGCTATTTCTTGGTCTTGGGCCGCTCCCGCGGCATATGGAGATTCCCAGGCTAGGGGTCCAATCGGAGCTGTAGCCACCGGCCTATGCCAGAGCCACAGCAACGCGGGATCCAAGCCGCGTCTGCAACCTACACCACAGCTCACGGCAACGCCGGATCCGCAACCCACTGAGCAAGGGCAGGGATGGAACCCGCAACCTCATGGTTCCTAGTCGGATTCGTTAACCACTGCGCCACGACGGGAACTCCAGTTCCCTGTTCTATACAGTAGGTCCTTGTTGTTTAGTTTATAAATAATGGTGTGCATCTCTTAATCCCAAACTCCTAATTTCTCCCTGCCCTCCTTTCCCCTTTGGTAACCATAAGTTTGTTTCCTACATCTATGAGTCTGTTTCTGTTTTGTAAATAAGTTCATTTGTCTTGTGTTTTGGATTCCACATCTAAGTGATACATTTGTCTTTCTTTGGCTGACTTCACTTAGTATGATAATCTCTAGGACCATTTCTAGGTTGCTGTAAATGGCATTATTTAAAGAATTTTCAGGAGTTCTTGGAGTTCCTGTTGTGGTGCAGCGGAAATGAATCCCATTAGGAACCATGAGGTTGCAGGTTCAATGGTTGCAGGCCTTGCTCAGTGGGTTGAGGATCTGGCTTTGCCATGAGCTGTGGTGTAGGTCTCAGAAGCAGCTCGAATCCGGCATTGCCGTGGCTGTGGTATAGGCCAGCAGCTACAGCTCCAATTAGACCCCTAGCCTGGAAACCTCCATATGCTGCAGGTATGGCCCTTAAAAAAAAAAAAAAAAAAAAAAAGAATTTTTAAACTTTAGCCGTGATGATCCTTTTGTGACAGATGAGGACTCTGAGGCAACTGACTTATCAAACCACTTGGTGAGGGAGGGCAGAGCCCAAGTTATAACTCAGGGGCCATTGTTTCTTCAGCAGGTGGTTCCTGGGGGCCCCCCATCCACCTGTCTGTCCATCAGGAATGTATGGAAGGTCTTCTGTGACGGCAGGATCTGCTGCCATTCATGGAGCCTGTGCTCTGTCCGGGCCCTTTCCTAGAGCATTTGCACGTGTTCTTCATTTGAATCTGCACAGCGACCCTGTGAGGTATAAGTAGTTTGTTTGCATTTTAGAAAACAGGCCCAAGGGGTGACATGAAACCCTTTGTCCCAGAATCACACAGAAGTAAGTAAGCAGAGCCAGGAAGGGCCAGGCACTGCACCTGTCACAGGGGACACAGTAGGACATGACTCCAACATGGTCCCTGCTCTCACAGAGCTGAAAGTCTGGTGGGGGAGACAGATGCCAGACAAAGACAAATTGAAAATGTAACTATATAATGTCAAGTGACGATGATAAAGAGCAGTAAAGCAGGGTCAGAGGGTGGAAGGAGCACCGGGTTGGGGGCGGCTTCGGTGGGTCTGAGGAAGTGACATCTGAGCAGGGACCTGAGTGGTGGAAGGAGCCAGCTAGGGGAGGGTCTGGGGGAAGAGCGGGCTAGGCAAGGGGAAGGGCTGGTGCAAAGGCCCTGCGGTGGAAAGGAACCGGCCTGTTCTCGGGCAGAAGGAAGGCCGGCCTGGCCGGAGGAGAGCCACCAGGTGGGGTCAGGGGCAGAGGAGTAGCTGGGGACTCGTGTTTCTGGGCGGCACCTTGCACCATCCCAGGCCTCGGAGCTGGAAGCTGCAGTGGAGGCAGCGGGCTTCCCCTGGAGCCCCTTCCCTCAGCACCTCGTCCTTCTCCAGCCCACCCGGGGTGGGTGGCAGAGCACACCTGACTAGCCAGCCTGCTTGGGCTCCTGCCGCGTGACCTCAGGGAAGTGACAGAACCGCTTCCTGCCTGTTTGCTCATGCGGAAGATGGAGATAATAATAGTTCCTGGCTCGTGGGGCTGTCATGCAGAGAGAAGATAGACCTCCGGAGCACAGAGCTGTCCGCTGCGGGGCCTGTGGGTGGCGGTGGCTGGTGTTCTGTGCCATCTCAGTTTCCTTCGGAGGGAGGGTTGTTGTGACGCCCCTCCCCCTTCACGCGCGAGGAAACTGCTGCTCAGAGAGGTTGTACGTCACCCAGGGCTGCACAGCTTGGCAATGGCAAGGCTGGATTTGAATTCCAGCTCGTTTTCCCCCAAGTCCAGGCTCCTTCCCCGCCTGTAGCCGGTCCTGTCTGTAGCACTGTGTGGGTGGGGTGACAGGACAGATTGGACTGTCACATGATCCTGGCAGTGGGCGCAGTGTAGGGTTGTGGGTGAGGTGCCTCAGAGGATGCTAACAACGCATCATTCTAGGAGCTAAATTAAAAAGCCCCAGACTGGAAAGCAGGAGACTGGCTTCAGCTGTTCCCAACTGCCGTCCACCCCGCATGCCTTTCTGTGCCTTTACTGTCAGACGGGGTGGGACTGGCAGAAGCTTTGGGGGAAGCCTTCCTAGGTCTTTCCTTCTCAGGAAGAAGAATCGTGGAGCAACAACAATGATGCCTCCTGACTGACAGCAGCAGAGGGCCTCCTGCAGGCCGTGCCCTGCAGCCATAGTTGTTTATGCACATAATCCCAGATTGGGCGACATCCACATTTTGCAGATGAGGAAGCTGAGGCTCCGAGAGGTTAGCTGACAAGGCTAACCTTGTGCAGAGCTGGGGTTCAAACCCAGGAGCCAGTGGTGAGCAAAACCAGACCAGGCCCTACCCTCAGGGAACTTCCAGGGAGTCCTGTGTGATTGGAGGTGGGGGTGACAGATATGCCATTTGTCTGCTTAACTCTGGCAGGAGAGCTCCATGGTGGCAGTTTATAAACTAATCCGGCCAAGTCTGGCGGAGTTGGGGAAGTAGGTATAGGGGCTTCTGCAGACAGTGAGAGAATATTTTCGAGCTCTGACTCTGGGCCACACCCTGTGCTGTGTGCAGGGGATACAGTGGCCCCACTCAGCCTGGCTCCTACTGTCATGTTGACATTACTAGGAGATGTGGTGGCCCCGATGGTGGCCATTTATCTTCTAAGGTTCCATGGCGAGCACTGACTGTGCTTTCTCTCCCCTGCAGCTGGAGAAGGAGGAGCAGATACACAGCGTGGACATTGGGAATGATGGCTCAGCCTTTGTGGAGGTGCTGGTGGGCAGCTCGGCCGGAGGGGCTGGGGAGCAAGACTATGAGGTATGCAGGGCCTTCTGGCCCAGAAGCTGACTGATCCCTGCCCCAGAAACTCTCGTCATTGCCCCAGGGTCCCCCAGGCTCCAGGCCAGGGCGGTGACAAGTCACACTGACCTACCTTCTGGAGGAGCCCAGGGTTCAAGGAGACAACAGACCCAGGTGGTAGGCCGTGCATGGCAGCTCTGAGTCCAAGCTTGCATCCTGATTGCATGAAGAAGCAGAGGCACCTCTTTCTTCTCTGATTCAGTCATTACTTGAGAGCAAAACTGCTTTTCTCTGGTTCCAGAACTTGTTAAGGATATCCCTGCAGATTGAGATTCCAGATTGCTTAGGGTGCCTCTGTTAGCACCTCTATGTATAACAAACATTTACAAGAAGGAATGCCCTTTACTCTCTTAGGAGTATTTAAAAAGTTGTCCTAGAGTTCTGTTGTGGCTCAGTAGTAAAGGAACCCGACTGCTATCCATGAGGATGCGGATTCGATCCCTGGCCTTGCTCAGTGGGTTAAGGATCCAACGTTGCCATGAGCTGCGGGGTAGGCTGGCAGATGCAGTATCTGATGAGACCCCCTAGCCTGGGAACCTCCATTTGGCACAGGTGTGGCCCTTAAAAAAAAAAAAAAGAAAAGAGAGAGTTCCAATCTTTTTTTTTTTTTTCTGGTTGAATTAATTCAAGCTGGATTGGCGAGATCATAACAAGTCAGGTAGTGAATTAATGACGTGTTTTGGGGTAAAAATAAACCTACTGTGAAAAAGAGAGTTTACAATTTTAGGTGGCTAAATTAGTTTTCTACAAGATATATATTTTTTCTTGCAGTGAAAAATTGCTTTTCATGGGGGTATGTCTTGCATAGAGTGAAATGCACAGGTCAGAGTTCTGAGAAATGTGTATGCACCTGCAGAGCCATCCCCCAACTCGAGACACAGCGTTGCTGTCTCTCTGACAGTTCCCCCTGGTCCCTGTGCGGCCACTCCTCCCACCCTCAGCTCAGGCCACCACTGATCTCTTCTCTGTCACTACAGACTAGTTTTGCCTGCCCTAGAGTTTCATGTAAATGGAATTTTAGGAGTTCCCGTCGTGGCTCATCGGTTAACGAATCTGACCAGCATCCGTGAGGACACAGGTTCGATCCCTGGCCTCACTCAGTGGGTTAAGGATCTGGCATTGCCGTGAGCTGTGGTTTAGGTTACAGACCCGGCTTGGATCCCGAGTTGCTCTGGCTGTGGTGTAGGCCAGCAGCTGTAGCTCCGATTTGAACCCTAACCTGGGAACCTCCGTATGCCTCCAGTGGGCCCTAAAAAGGAAAAAAAAAAAAAAAAAAAAAGAATCTTATTAACATGTATTCTTTTTTCGTGGTTGGCTTTTGCTCAATGTCCTATTTTTTGAGGCTCTTCCTTATTGTGTATGTATGTCAGCGGTCCGTTCCAGCTTATTGTTGAGGCGTAGCACTCAAAGCGTAGATCACGATTTGTTCATCCAACCCACTGAGCCAAATGGAAACTCTGCCACATTTTTTTTTTCCTTTTTGGCCACCCCGTGCCATATGGAGTTTCTGGTCTAGGAGCCAGATCCGAGCCGCAATTGAAACTTATGCTGCACCTGCAGCAATGCCAGATCCCCGACCCACTGTGCCAGGCTGGGGTTCAAACCTGTGTTCCAGGGCTCCAGAGACGCTACGGATCCTAATGCACCACAGCGGGAACTCCCACCACTTTTTGTTTACTATGAAAAAAACTGCTGGGAACATTCTTGTGCAAGCCTCTGTATAGAGATCTCTTTTGGATAAATATCGAAGCATTTAGTTTCAGGGTCTTCGTTTAGGTATGTGCTTTAAGCTTACTGGGAATGGATGCCTTTCCAGAGTGGTTATCCCATTTCATATTCCCTTCAGCAGCATGGGAGTTCTCTCTGTTTCACACCCTTACTTATGCTTCATGTTGCCAGTCTTTTAAGTGAACACGTGTTGAATTTCATCAAATGTTATTCCTGCCTCCCAAGGTGGTTTTTAACAAATGAGGTTTTCCTGAAACACACATTCTAAAAGTCCTCTAAGTTCTCAAAAGGCAAACTGAGGCACATTATGTTCTGAAGAGTTTCTCTGAGCCAACAGTTGAATCAGGCAAACAAAACTGAACAATGATTCAGAGTGCTGCGTGGTGGGCTAGGACAGAGGTTTTTATAGAGAAGACTTAGAAGCAAAGCAATTATTTAATTGGCTAGAGCTTCAATGGTTGCCTCACTGGGAAAAGTTAGGACTTAGCTGTTTATGATTAGTTGTTCCTACATTTCATTTTCTTAGATTTGATTTTGCCAACTCTGCCTTAGATTTGGGTTGGTTTACTTAGGCTACCTAAGCCTCTAGAGCCACCCAGTCTAATGGCCTCCTTGTTTACAATTTAAACAAAATTAACAGTCTTTGGGATGATTTTTTTAAAATTCTCTTTTTTTTTTTTTTGTCTTTTTAGGGCCGCACCTGCAGCATATGGATGTTCCCAGGCTACAAAATAGGAGCTACAGCTGCCCACCTATGCCACTCCCACAGCAATGTGGGATCCAAGCCAATCTGTGACCTACACCACAGCTCACGGCAACACTGGATCTTTAAGCCACTGAGCGAGGCCAGGGATCAAACCCGCAACCTCATGGTTCCTAGTCGGATTCATTTCCGCTGAGCCACAATGGGAACTCCTAAAAGTTCTCTATTCTTAGCAAACAGATTTAACTCAAATTCTACCAATAAATAAATAAAGGAGTTCCCACTGTGGCTTAGAGGTAACAAACTCGTCTAGCATCCATGAGGACACAGGTTTGATCCCTGGCAGCAGGTGCGGTCCTAAAAAAAGAAAAAAAAAATTCTATTTTGTGAAAAAAGAGGAAATGTATCTGGTGTTTGAATCTTTATTATTCCCCTTTTTATCTAGCCAGGAAGGTGGAATGGCTAGCTCGGGGCTTCATCTTTTCTTATATGTCACAGTCTCCCGTTCTCTCGAGATTTTTTTTTTCTTTTTTTTTTTTTTTAGAAATAAATTTTTATTTGCAATTGTTCATCTCAGACTCACATACTACCAAAAACCAGAAATGGTGGCTTCTTGTTTTTTCTGAATCTAACGTTGTGGGGTTTTTAAAATTTTTATTTTTGTCTTATATTTCTCAAGATTTTTTAATTAAACTTCTGCCGGAAGTTTTGTTATAACTTCTAGCCAAGACCAGATTCAAGACTCTAGGGCTTAGAACACCTGGCTTCTGCCTGGAGGCTAGATATGCCTGGAACGGGCAAAAAAAGAAAAGGAAAAAGGGCCGAGCAGGGCTGGTCCGTGCCGATGTCAGCAATACAAACCAAGCTGAAGGCACACATTGTAATAACTAATAGCATTTTCTACAAAATCAACACCATGTTCTTTTTTGGCTCTCCAGATTCTACAAAGCAGATACCTAAGCTTGCGAGGTCAACACAGGCTAGAGGACAAAGGTTTAATCCTGGAACCTTAAAGGCAGTCTTGGACGGTAAAGTGACTGGAGCTGTCTTCTCTTTACAGGGAGTGGGAGGAGAGCTCCCCCTTAGTGTGGGTGGCAGCTGCCAGCCACAGTTTACACTGCCCCATCATTTAGTCACTAGGTGATGATTCAGCTCCCCCATCAGCTCCAAATCAGTCCTTTTATAAACAAGTATAGTCAAGGCCAGGGAGATGACTTTCTTCTGTATAATTTTCTGCATCTTTGTTGTTTCCTTTTCATAGTCGGAGCTGAGCACAAAGAGATACTTAGTTATAATCTGTGTTTTTCTCAGCAAAAATCTTCCATTTTCTAATTTCACAAAATTCACAGCGTGTCAGTTTGAAGAGACTAAGTAACAGATTATTACCCAACTAAAACTGGCTCGCTGCCTAAGGATAGTTATTGTTTGTTTAGGAGGGATATTAATTGGATTCTTAACCTGCTGAGCCACAGCAGGAATTCCTAAACACACATTTATATTGTGTGTTTAATGATATCAATATACGCCGTCTTTGCGGGTCTGAGTATGCAGTTTGTGGTTTCTGCTGACCCTAAATCATGGCAGCGTTTCCTTATGCCTCGTGTGTGTGTGTGTGTGTGTGTGTGTGTGTGTGGTATATGTGTGATTGTTAATTCTGTTCTTGGGGAATATATCTGTGGGAATACTTGTGGTATGTGGAAGTTCCTGGGCCAGGGATTGAACCCGTGCCAAGCTCCTACAGTGATAACGCTGAATCCTTTAACCCTCTGTACCACAAGAGAACTCTGCTCCACATCCTCGAGAGTCCAGGCCTGTGGTTAGGAGTCTCCAGAGGGAATTTTTCACCTTTTCTCTGAGGTTCCCCCAGAGCTAAGGCTCCCACTGACTCTCCCCTCGAGACTCATTTCCCCCCCATTTACCCACAGAGGGTGTTGCCCTTTGGAGGGCCCGTCTCTCCTCCCCATGGCCATGGCTGTGTCTCCCCTTCTTCCCTGCTGCCACCACGTAGAGCCCTTTAATGTCAAGCTCTGTGCCACCTGGAATCAGCAACAGGGCAGACACCAACATCAGTGCTACCCACTGTACCAGTCAGGAGACTGAAGCCACACCAGTTAGTTTAACAGAGAGAATTAACCTAAAGAATTAGGAGATAGTAACATAAAGAATTAGTGAAGAGGCCAGAAGCCTAAGGGAGGACAAACCAGCAACTGCAGGGCGAAGCCGGCACCCTTAGGGCCGAAGGATCCAAAGGAAGAGACTGGAATTACTGAAATGCAGATGCTTAGAAGTTTGGAGGTGGGGCTCTTGGAGGCGAAACTCAGACCCCGGAAGGGGCCACCCCGGCTGGCCCTGGTATGTGCCTGAGAGGGTGGCGTGAGGCTACTTCTGCAGCTTCTGAACTGATTCAGGCAAACTGGATTCACCTGCCCCCCAGGGAAGTGAGCACAACTGGGGGGCTGCTCACAGATCTGCAAGAAGGCGCAGATCCCACCTCCCTCCTCCAGCCTTGAGCCCCTGTCTCTAGTTCCCCCTGTCAGCAGAGCCTGACAAGGAGCAGCTGGAGATGAGAAATGTCCCGAGCATCCCAGAGCTGGGCCACCAAGGGTGCGTTTGAACAGAGAAAGAGTCATTTCATGACAGGCCAGCCCCCCACCTCCTTGGATTCTGCACTGTCATTTCTGGCCTGCTGTAATTCCCCTTGCCTTTTGGCCGATTCTGCCGTGCGTTTCCAAAAGGTGTTTGCATACAGTGCTGGTCCTTGTGAACATCCACCCTGCTGTGGGCGTTTCCTTGGGCTGTGTAGCCTGCTGTGTAGCCAAACATGGAAGTCTGCGCAAGAATTTAGGGAAGGATGGCCCGGATCTGGGGATAGAAGGATCCTTCCAGGGCCTGGGTCAGGGGAGGATTGCCTGGAGGCCCAGAAACAAGAGAAGAAGCCTTGAGACCCGTTGAGGTGCAGCTGGATCCAATTACTCCCTGGTCCCCACTCAGGCCCGGCCCTCTTCCAGCCCCTAGGAGGTGTCACTGAAACCAGCCAAGCCTGGTTCTCACTCACTGTGCCTCTTCCCAGGTCCTTCTGGTCACCTCATCTTTCATGTCCCCTTCCGAGAGTCGCAGTGGCTCAAACCCCAACCGCGTTCGCATTTTTGGGCCCGACAAGCTGGTCCGGGCAGCAGCAGAGAAGCGCTGGGACCGAGTCAAAATTGTCTGCAGTCAGCCGTACAGCAAGGTACTCGAGGTGGGAGCTGTGGTGCAGGGTCCTTGGTCCTGAGTCCCAAGAGAGGTGAGGGGCTGACATGGGGTCCCAGAGGGCTGGGAGGACCAGACAGTGGATTTTCCGTGGGGTTATAAGGAGACTGGGTCCCTGTGTTCCCTGAATTTGGGTATTTGGGTTGAGATCCTCCCCAGGTAGGAATCTTTGTGTCCTGGAGGGAGAGCTCAGGGAAGTTGGGAGGGGGAGCCTCTGACTTGTCAGAGATGTGGCCTCATAGATTTGGGCCCCGGAGTTTAAGATCATGAGCTCTCGAGTCAGAACACTGGTTTAAAACCTGGCTGTTGGAGTTCCCATTGTGGCGCAGTGGAAATGAATCTGACTAGGAACCATGAGATTTGGGGTTCAATCCCTGGCCCCACTCAGTGGGTTAAGGATCTGGTGTTGCCGTGAGCTGTGGTGTAGTTTTCAGGTGCAGCTCTGATCTGGTGTTGCTGTGGCTATGGCATAGGCCGGCAGCTGTAGCTCTGATTTGACCCCTAGCCTGGGAATCTCCATATGCCACAGATGTGGTCCTAAGAAGAAAAAAAAAAATAAAACCTGGCTATTCCCCTCCTTAGCTGGGTGACCTCGGGCTAGTGACTGACTTTACCTTTCTGGCCTCAGGTTCCTGATCCTTACAGGGTTGCTGTAAGTTAGGGATGCTGCGCTGTGGTGACGAGGCCCGGTGTGTAATGACAGCACACGGGAAAGGTGTACTTCTTACCCAGGGGTCTTTCCCTGGAGGTGCTCGGCTGGTCATGCTGGGACCCAGGCTCCTTCCTGTGGCTTCGCATCTGCCCAGCAGAGGGAGAAGGAGCCTGGAGAATTTCTGAGTTCCAGAAGTGGCACCCAGCCCTCCCTCCTATTCTGCAGGCAGGAATTTGGCATGCAGAGTGGATTCGCTTAGACAGCAGCCTGTGCCAATTGCTCTGAGGCTCAAGGAGCAGGGGCATGCAAAGGGCTTGGCCCCGAGCCTGACCCTGAGTCAGGGCTCAGTGACAGCTCGCTCTTGTTACCCTCATCATTGTCATCTGGCACCTCCCCAGACACAGGTGTCCGTAGGAGGGAAACATCCAGAAAGGGTTTCCCTGAATGAAAGGGACTGAGGCCACGCCTCTGTCCTTGGCCAGACTCCCTGACTCCTACCCCTCCTTTCCCAGGATGCCCCCTATGGCCTGAGTTTTATACGGTTTCACAGCCCCCCCGACAAAGACGAGGCCGAGGCCTCATCCCAGGTAAGCTCTCCCTGCCACGCCCAGAGCTTTCTCCCTACCTCCTCGCCGCCTGCCCACAGCCCTCCCACTGCACTGACCTTTGGGACCTTAGAAGGTGACCAGGCTTGGCCAGTTCCGCGTAAAGGAGGAGGATGAGAGCACCAGCTCCCTACGACCGGGAGCGCTCTTCTTCAGCCGGATCAACAGGACACCCCCAGGTAAGTGCGGAAAACCTGGGTCCTGAGAGAGTAGAGGCGGGGGGCCTGGATCCTGGGTCTGAGGGAGGAGGGGCCGGGGGTCTGGACTCCTGGGTCACTGCTGGGGTTGGGAACAATACTCTGTGCCCCAGGGACAGGAGCCAAACGGACTAAGGGCCCAGCCTTTTCAATCTGGATCCACTTCCCCCCTGTCCAGTTGCAGCCAGTGACCCAGCAGGACCCAGCTATGCAGCTGCTACACTGCAGGCCTCCAGTGCAGCCTCCTCGGTGTCTCCGGCCTCCAAGGCAACAGGCAGTGCCTCCAGGGCAGCAGGCAGCACCTCCAAGGTGAGCTTACCAGCCCGGGTGGGGAGCAGAAGGAGAGGAGCTGGAGGCCTCAGCCCCTCCCACCCCCTCAGCCTCAGGAGTCCCCCAAAGGCAAGAGGAAGCTGGATTTGAACCAAGAAGCAAAGAAGACCCCCAGCAAACCGTCAGCCCAGCCCTCACCCCCCGCCCTCAAGAGACCCAAACGTGAGCCACCTGGATTCCTTGTTCCCGCAGGGGCCTGATCCTGGGTCTGAGGGAGGAGGGGCTGGGGGTCCGGCCCCCCTTAGGACTGAGTCTACTCTTTGGCTTCCCCAGTGCCAGCTGCTCCCCGGACCCCAGCCACGGCCCCGCTCCCTGCCCCAGCACGGGGGGCAGCACCTGGGAAGCCCCGAGGAGAAGGCGCCAAGCCCAGGGCCCCCCGAGCTGGCCCGCAGGAGCTGGGGAAGATCCTGCAGGGTGTGGTGGTGGTGCTGAGTGGCTTCCAGAACCCCTTCCGCTCGGAGCTCCGGGACAAGGCCCTCGAGCTGGGGGCCAAGTATCGGCCAGACTGGACTCCGGACAGCACGCACCTCATGTGGGCCCCGCCCCCTCGCGTTGCCTCTTGCTTTCGCTCCCTGTCACTTCGCCTCTGCATCCTCTGCCTCTTCTTCCCTCTGATTCCTGCATCTTCCTCTCGGCCTCCCTGCCCCTTGGCCCGTGTCCTTCTCCCTGGCTCCGCCCTTCACCTCTCAGGTCCCACCTGGCTGACACCCTCCCTTCTCCCCACCAGCTGCGCCTTTGCCAACACCCCCAAGTACAGCCAGGTCCTAGGCCTCGGAGGCCGAATCGTGCGCAAAGAGTGGGTGCTGGATTGTCACCGCATGCGGCGGCGGCTGCCCTCGCGGAGGTGAGGCCTTGCTGCGTGTGTGTGTGTGGTTTGCACACGCACACCTGGGTTCAGCCTGTGATCCCTGTGAGCAGTGCCGGGGATCTGGAGAGAACTCAGGCTGGGGTCTCCAGCCCAGAGTCAGCTGACTTCCCGGAGGAGGAGGAGGGGCAGGGGCCGGGAGACGGAAGAGGGAGGGTGGGCTTGCCTAGGGTGTCCATGGAGGGCTCTGGGTAGTCTGCTTGGTCGGGAAAGGACACTGCAGGCTGAGGAAACAGTTTGCAGTTTGCAGGGCAGAGAATGGAGTGTTGGGACCTGATCACATTCTTTCCTCCAAAGCCTCTGCTTGGTGCCAGGCTGGGCTGGGCAATGCTGGGCCACAGACATTGGGTCCTGCCCTTAAAGGCCTCTGACTTCAGTGAGGGTCCAGACTTGTTCTGAAACAGTTTGCAGGAAGACCCTGGGGGGAACAGGGACTGCAGCGAGCCAGGGGTCTTCAAGGAGAAGAGTTTTGCTAGGCCAAACAGAGGTGGACAGCATGCTGGACGGAGGAGCCAAAGTAGAGTCAGCCTGGCATCTGCCTGGGCAGCTGCGGGGATGCGCAGTTCGCAGTGGGAGGCAGGAAGTGGCAGGAAAACGAGGCTGGGGCAGCAGGGACCACAGAAGGCTTTTCAGCTGGGGAAAGGCAGGGTCAGATCTGAGGCCTGGGGATTGGAGGGGAGGCCTCCTGAGTTGTACTCTGTGTGGTGAAGACAAGGCCCGAGCGTGTTCAGTGTTGGGGCTGTGCCTGGCGTGCTTGAGAGACAGGCTTTCCGGGAGGCGTGCAGGTGGAAGCCAGAAGGTGGATGGCTGAGCTCAAAGGCCTCCCAGGGCCTGGGCTCCGTCCCGCTCCTCAGACCCCTCATCTGTTGTTTGGAAATTCAGTCATCCCTGGAAGCCAAGAGTGAATTTCTGTGTTTAGCACACACTTGCTCGGCTGCTGATTATCCTGAACTGGTGCAAGGCCATTTATGGACTTTATTTATCCCATTGAGTGTATCGTCATATTTATTACAGAAATATGTGTGGCTTTGGTTTGCAGAGCGGACTCCCTTATACCCCACTGGGGGACATTCTCTAGCAATCTGTGCACCTGCTGTTTGCTGTTGTCATCTGAAAAAATCAAAATTCTGAACCGTGTCTGGCTCCAGGGGTCTCCTCTGTGCGTAGTAGGGAGCCAGGGGAGCTGTGTGTCTGGGGACAGGGCCACCTCTGTTGTGAGGGGTGAGGTGTCAAGGGGAGGCTGCAGGTGGGGACTCTGGGGGAGGCTGAGGCCTGGGGTGGGAAGAAGGTGGGATTGAGGACAGAGGAACTGGATTTGGACTATCGTCTGCCTAGGAGGGGTAAAAGGGTACGTGGAAGAAAAGGCAACCAGACAGACAGTATCGGATTTGTAACTGGATTTTGACCCTGCAAAATTCAGAGAGCACTTTATATTTTTAAAATCCAGCAATAGAAGGAAGGCTCCAGGGTGATGGTCTTTTTAGGGCCACACCCACGTCATGTGGAAGTTCCCAGGCTAGGGGTTGAATCGGAGCTGTAGCCATTGGCCTACACCACAGCCACAGCAACGCCAGATCCGAGCCGCGTCTGTGACCCACAGCACAGCTTACGGCACTCTGGATCCTTAACCCACTGAGCAAGGCCAGGGATTGAATCTGTGTCCTTGTGGATCCTAGTTGGGTTTGTTAACTACTGAGCCACAATGGGAACTCTCAAATTGAGTGTTTTTTTAATTTTTTAATTCAAAGTATTGTATTTTCTTTTTTTTTCTTTTTGTATGTGCCTGTGACATGAGGAAGTTCCAGGGCCAGGGATTGAACCCAGGCCGCAGTAGTGACAATGCCAGATCCTTAACCCACTGAGCCACAAGGGAACTCCTCGAAGCACTTTAAAGAAAAAGCTTAGTAACCCACCATCAATTCTGCATCCACTACTTTACTTTAAATCTTCTAAACTTCCCCTGAACCACAGTTTTACAGTGGCGGTGACTTACCCAAACAGGGTGTCACCAGCTTTGAAACAACCAAATCATGTGCAGAAGGGTTGAAACGTACAAACTAGGAAAGCACAGCCAACAGGTTCATTTGCCTTCTGCCGTATACATACTCTTCCCTGTGATTCGGGGCAACTTGATTGACCTCTCTGGGCCTTGTTTCCTCATCTGTGAAATGGGGCTAAAAGTAGCACCTACCTTAGGATTCAGTAACTCTGAATCTATTAAGTGTTCAGAACACTGCCTGGCATGTAGGAGATCCTGTACTGTGTTAGCTGTTGTTATGATCAGAACTAGGAAGATTCTTTTCCTGGAGTATCAGCGGCTTGAGGAACACTGAATAATATAGCATCAGGGTCTTTAAAAATGTGTTCGCTTTTGAGAATTTTCCCTTGATTGTCAGACATTCTCCTAATGAGAAACTGACTTTGAGTCTCAAAGGGAATGGTCATTTCTGACTTTTTTCTTTAAGAGGGAAGAGAAGCCAGAGAATGCTCTGGTCTCCAGTGTGGGTGGCTGGGGGACCATGGGGCCCTTGAGAAGCTAGGAGGCGGGGCCACAGTTGCCTCCCCAAATACATAGTAAACGCCAATGCCTGATGCTCCTTAAATATCCTCCCCTCCTCCCCCGGAAAACACGTCTGCTGTTTGTCTGAGGGCCCAATCCTCCCCTAGGTACCTCATGGCGGGGCCAGACTCGAGCAGTGAGGACGAAGGGGGCTCTCCTGGTGGCAGCAGCGGGGATGAAGCACCCAAGCCTCCCCGACAGGTCTGACACCCCCTGCCTGGGTGGGGGAGGGTGGAGTGGGTTGGAGAACATGAGTGTCGTGATGCCCCAGACTCTCCACGCCTGCTTCCTGCCGGCTCACACCTGCATGGCCCCTTCCCCCCTCACCAACCCATCCGCCCTCCTCAGCGTCCCCAGACCAAAGCCAGGCCCCCTCAGGCAGCAGGACCCAGCTTACCCCAGAGACCCCCAGCCCCAGAAGAGACCAAACCAGCCTCACCAAGGCCCCAGGACGATACCGACATCGAGGGGGAGCAGTCAGGTCAGAGCCTGAGGAAGGAGGGGCCGGAGGCTGGACTCTGGGCCTGAGGGAGGAGGGGCTGGGGCTCCAGCTCCAGGGCCTGGGAGCAGAGGGGCTGGAGACCCAGACTCTCTTATCAAAGCCTGAGCTCTCGGGTCTCAGGGAGGTGGGGCTGGATCCCAGACAGTCAGATCCTAACTGGATCCTCAGTGGGTCTGGAGGGCAGTTGAGATTGGGGGTTGGGATGCCCACATCTGTGCTCAGGCTTGAGACTGGGAGGGAATGCAACACCAGTCTTCCCGGAACATGAGTTAGGGGCCTCACATTGACTAAGCTTCCACCCGCAGGACAGGACAACGGGGCAGAAGATTCTGGGGACACTGAGGATGAGCTAAGAAGGTAGGACTGGGTCTGGGGGTCAGGGTGGCCCTGGCTTGGGAGGAGGGGCATCGAGTATGCAGGTTTTTCCCCCTCCCCTCTTGGCCCCGCCAGGGTGGCTGAGCAGAAGGAACAGAGGCAGCCCCCTGGCCAGGGGGAGAACGGCGAGGACCCATACGCGGGATCCACGGATGAGAACACGGACAACGAGGGGCCCCCAGAATCTCCTGACCTGCCAGTTCCTGAGCTCCCAGGTGGGAAATCCTCCCTCCTCATGTGGGATCTCTCCCTGTCACTTACCTACCATGACTTGCCCCAGCCCACCTTGGGGTCACTGCTGCCCCGTGTGACTTGTCTCTTAGTCTCCTCATCCCACTCTCCGGCCCTGGCCACCTCCTGTCCCCTTAGGCCTCTTCCCCTCCCTTTGGATCCTCTCCCAACTTCCCTCCCTGTCTCTGTCCTGGCCTCTGGTGTGATGATCACAGCCTGGCTCTGGGCATGACCTCCTTTGGCTTTCCACTCCCCCCTGCCCCCCACCACAACGCCCCTCCCCAGACGCCAGGACCACCTGGGCTTTGAAAGTCTGCGGGTGCCCAGGCCCCAGCAGCAGGTTGAGTTTTGTCAGTGAGGGACGGGGCCCAGCACACTGACGATGAGGACATTGCTGTCTGTTGGGACCTACGTGGTGACAGCATTGTTATTTGTCACCCCAGACTTGCACATGGTGGGGTGGGGACAGGAGTCAGAGCTTCTGCCGGTTGAGAATGAGGGTCTGAGCAGAGGTGAAGTTCGTGGCCCCTGGAAGAAGCCGCTTCCACCCAGTTCCTCACTGGTGACAGGCGGGGGAGTGCTGCGCTCCTCCCGAGCCCCCAACGTGGCCTTGGTCAGTCGATGGCAAGTCACGTCAAACTGGATAAAAGGATCAAGACAGGAGTTCCCGTCGTGGCGCAGTGGTTAATGAATCCGACTAGGAACCATGAGGTTTCGGGTTCGGTCCCTGCCCTTGCTCAGTGGGTTAACGATCCGGAGTTGCCATGAGCTGTGGTGTAGGTTGCAGATGCGGCTTGGATCCCGCGTTGCTGTGGCTCTGGCGTAGGCCGGTGGCTACAGCTCCGATTGGACCCCTAGCCTGGGAACCTCCATATGCCGCGGGAGCTGCCCAAGAAATAGCAACAACAACAACAAAGACAAAAAAAAGACAAAAAAAAAAAAAAAAAAGGATCAAGACAGCCACAGTTGGGGAGCGGCAGGATGGAAAATTCCAACCCGGGCCGAGCTCACGAAGAGATTTACTTCATGTAAGAAATAGTAATTGACTTTTACCATTAAAGCAAAACAGCAATGACAATAACAGCAACTACCCAGAGGCTCAGCTGGGCCTGGCCGGGAACCACTGCCTATCATGTATTATTCCCACGCCAGGGTGTGCTCGGACACTCCAGCCCCGCTCCAGCTGCCCCACCACCTTCCTGTCCCCCCTCCGCGTGCCCTGTGGCTCCTGGCTGGTGTGCTGGAACTCCAGGGACCTCAGGCCAGGTTCTTTCCCCGTCTCCCTTGCAGATTTCTTCCAGGGCAAGCACTTCTTCCTGTACGGGGAGTTCCCAGGGGACGAGCGGCGGCGGCTCAGCCGATATGTCACAGCCTTCAACGGGTTGGTCTCCAGGGAGGTTGTGGGGAGGCCGTGGAGGGTGGAGCAGGGGTGTAGTCTGCAGGAAGGCCATGGAGTTGGGTGCCAGCCCCGCAGGCTCTGCTGAGGAGCCCTGGATGCGTAGCTTCCCCTCGGCTTCCTCTTCTCCAAAGCAAGGCTCCCCACCACCCTTCTGAAAGGATGGGTGACGGGTGGGAGCTTCGTGGCTGTGGCCAGCCTGGCCCATGAAAGAGTGGGGGACCCACAGGCATACCATAGGGGACACAGGTGGGGATGGGAGAGGATGGCCTTGGAGGACAGCTGGGGAGTAGGGCGTCAAGAGAGGGGACACCGATTCTCTGCCTGTTTTCTTCTCCCACCAGGGAGCTTGAGGACTATATGAGCGACCGGGTCCAGTTTGTGATCACGGCACAGGAGTGGGACCCCAGCTTCGAGGAAGTGAGTCCAGGAGGGGCAGGGAGAGGGGACCTAGCCTGTGCTTTGCATCCCCTCCATCCCCTCCTCTCTCACACGTCCTCATTTGCATCCCGCCCCGCCCTCAGGCCCTGATGGACAACCCCTCCCTGGTGTTCGTCCGCCCTCGGTGGATCTACAGTTGCAACGAGAAGCAGAAGCTACTTCCCCACCAGCTGTATGGGGTGGTGCCCCAGGCCTGAGGTGTTTGCTTGTGCACATGCACACACACACAGGAGTTAATAAAGGTGACTTGGTTTGGAGCAGCTGCCCCTCCAAAGTCTCCCCAGGTCCCCAACAGGCTTCCAGCTTCCTGTCTTATGTTTGGTTTTGCTTCCACTCCCAGGTCCAGGCCTCTGGGCTACCCAGTGACTTCTGTCCTCGGGTCCCCAAAAGAACCAAGGGGCTCTTTGTCACTCCTTCCCAGCCACTCACCTCGGTGGTGGCAGGGAATTGGGAATCCGACGCTGAGCTGCTTCTGACCCTCTGAGCCCATTCCCGGGTCTTGGTTGTCTGTCTGTGGGTCCTGGGCTGCAGGCCAGAATGTTCACGGGGTGAGCCTCTCTCTCAAAGTCTTGGCTCCCCTGGGCCAGGGACATCTCCTTTCTCCAGGGCTCTCAGAGGGAGCTATGTAACTGTCACCAGCCTGGCTTTATGTCGTCTCATTTAGGAGGTAGGCTTGGGTGAAGGAGCATTTTAATCAACCCACCCAAATCCTAAGCCCCCTTCAAGACTCTGCCACATTCAGGGTGGGAATTGCATGGGGTGATAGAGAATCAGGGCTGAAGCTGGGAAGGTGCTCTGGCGGGGGCCAGGGCCCTGGGGGAAGGCCAGGAAGTGGGAACCAGCTGGTGACCTCTGGTGACGAGGCTTTAGGGGCAGGCCTGGCTGGAAAAGTGGGCACAGTCCTGGCAGATGTTGGCACAGGTGGCTGTTTAACAATAGTGAAACGAAAAATTCCCTTCCCCAGTTCAAGTGCTTAGTGGCTGCTGGACAGGACAGCACATGGAGTGCATGTCCCTCACCGTAGAATCGGGATGGGGCTGTCCTGAAGTGCTGCGAACTGCAGGCTGAGAAACTTGGACTTCATCCTGGAGGTGGGCCAGGGAGGGGGCAAAGGGTAAAGGGCGGGGTCACAGCTGAAGAGCAAATTAACCACAAACTTAGTGTCTTCAAACAAAAGAAATGAGTTTCCACTGTGGCGCAAGGGGATGGGCGGCATCTACAGCACCAGGACACAGGTTCAATCCCTGCCCTGGCACACTGGGTTCAAGGGCCTAGCATTGCTGCAGCTCTGGTGCAGGTCAACTGCAGCTCTGATCTGATCCCTGATTTGGGAACGCCATATGCCACAGGGTGGCCAAAAAAGGAAAAAAAAAAAAAGAAAGAAATGAATAAGCCTTCTAGGTCTGGAGGTCTGAAGTCCAAAATGGGTCTTACTGGGCCAAACATCCAGGTGTAGGCTGGGCTGCGTTCCTGGAGGCCCCAGGCAAGAATCTGCTCTAGTCTCTTCCAGCTTCTAGCAGCTGCCCACGTCCCAGTCCCCATTCGACCTTCAAAACCAACAGTAAGTCTTTCTCACGCTGTGTCACACTGACACTGACCCTTCCTGTGGTTACTCTGAGCCACCCGGATAACCTGGGATAAACTCCTTGTTCTAAAGTCAGCTCATTAGCAACCCTCATTCCTGCTACCTTAACCCCGGGGATCAGGGTGTGGGCATCTCTGGGAGACCATTATTCTGCCAACCACACCCACCAAGTGTGAGACACTGGGGCTGCCACCTGAAAAAAAGACCAGATCTGCACTTAGGGTTGATTGGCTAGGGTGGCGCTGGGCAGTGATAAATGCCATGTGAGCTGGGCAGTGTTCCACTGTGAGAAGATGGGCGTCTCAGAGGACTCAGCCCAGCACGGCACTCAGGGTAGTTAGGGTCTGGTGGAACCATTCCAGGCAGAGGGAAAGCAAGTGCGAAGGTCCTCAGGCTGGACACGTGCCAGGAGCCGCAGGGCGTCCTCGTGTCTGGAGACCCAGCATCCACCCCACTCAGCACTCCCCCCATGTTTGCTTGTAGCCAAACCCCATCTCTCCTGGCATCAGCTTTCCCATCTGGACCAGGTAAGGCTGGACCAAAGGAGTTTGTGTCCTTGAAACTTTGATGCGGGTGTGGTTGCTTTGGAGGAAATCTTCCAGGACAGCTCCACTGTCAGCATGATGCCAGGTTCCTGCCGGCTGGGAGGAGGGATCCTGCCCCTCTGCTGCTCTTCCCCCAGGGCCGTGCTGACCGGCCCACAGCTCCTCCGCCTGCGCTGCTCTGCGGGTTCCATCCTTTTGCTGGAGATTCTACAAACTATCTCTCCCAATCTGAGCTCAGACAAGAACTCCTCAAGAAGGCTTTTCCTGGAGTTCCCTGTTGTTGCAAAATGGCATCAGTGGAGTCTCTGCAGTGCCAGGATGTAGGTTCGATCCCTGTCCTGCACGGTGGGTTAAAGGATCTGGTATTGCTGTAGCTGCTGATCTCTGACCTGGTAATCTTATGCCGCAGGAGGTGTTTAGGGAAAAAAAAAAAAAGAAGGCCTTTGCTATCCTAATGGAATATGGTATTGCCATCATAGCTATAACTTGGTTTGTTTATGGCCAAGTTTACTTGTCAGTTTTCTCTACAATTTGTACTTATTGTATCTTAAAGATATTTTCTCTGTAGTGGAGGTTATACCAAGATGTTCTACTTTATTTCCTTCTAAATACTTCAGTTTTGTGTTTCAAATTTAGATTTTTTTTTTTTTTTTTTTTGCTCTTTTTAGGGTCTCACCTTCAGCATATGAAAGTTCCCAGGCTAGGGGTTGAATCGGAGCTACAGATGCCAGCCAACACCATATCCACAGCAACACAGATCAAGCCTTGTCTGAGACCTATACCAAAGCTCATGGCAACGCAGGACCCTTAACCCACTGAGCAAGGCCAGGGATCGAACTCGTGTCCTCTTGGAGAGTAGTTGGGTTCTTAACCTGCTGAGCCACAACGGGAACGCCCTAGATTTGGGGGGGCAGGGCATGCTTGTAGCATTCAGAAATTCCCAGACTAGGGATTGAACCCGCGCCACAGCAGTAACCAGAGCCATAGTAGTGACAACACTGAGTCCTTAACCACTAGGCCAGGAGAGAACTCTTCAGATTTGGATCTTAAATCCTTAAAAACATTTTTGTGTATGGTGTGAAGTAGAGATCTGTATTAGTTTTATGCTGCTCTAACAGATTACCACAAATGTAGAAGCTTTAAACAACACAGATTTATTGTCTTAGAGTTCTGGAGGTCGGTAGTCCAAAGTCCGTCTGAGTGGGCTGAATTCATGGTGCCAGCCAGGCTGTGTTCCTTCTGGAAGCTCTAGGGAAGAACCCCTTTCCTTGCCTTTTCTAATCTCTAGAAGCTGCCTGCATCCTTGACTCATGGCAAGTGCAGGTCTGTGTCTGAGCTCTCAGCGCCTTCTCACTAGCCTATTTGCAAGCCAGTACCACCGGCCTCGTTACTGTAGCTTTGTAATAATTCTTGGTATGGGGGAGGCAAGGTTCCCCTACCTGTTCAAAGTGGATGGCTTCTGTCCCTCGTTTTTGCCACTACTTGATTGGTGACCATTTCCCTCACTAGACCAGGTCTGATCTGTTCATGGCTATGCTCCTAACACCCTATGAGGAGCCTGGCACACAGTACCTGCCGAATACACATCTCTAGAATGAAGAGCAGCCTACTGTCAGCTCAGTCATCCATGTTTTATAGCTGGAGAAACATGCTCCAAGAGAGGGACCATCTTTGCCCAAGATGATGCTTGTAATGGCCTGTAACACTCCCATTTTATTTTTTATTTTTTATTTATTTATTTATTTTTGTCTTTTCTAGGGCTGCTCCCGTGGCATATAGAGGTTCCCAGGCTAGGGGTCTAATTGGAGCTGTAGCCACCAGCCTACACTAGAGTCACACCAATGCTGGATCCAAGCCGCATCTGCTACCTACACCACAGCTCACGGCAACACCAGATCTTTAACCCACTGAGCAAGGCCAGGGATCGAACCCGCAACCTCATGGTTCCTAGTCAGATTCGTTAACCACTGCGCCATGACAGGAACTTCAACACTCCCATTTTATAGATAAGGCATCTGAGTCCAGCAAAGTGAGGAAGTTTGTCTAGGGCCTGAGGCTCTTAATCAGTGTGTGAGGGTTGGCTCCAAAGCTTGGGCTTTAATTTTTTTTTCCTTATTAGGGCTGCACCTGCAGTATATGTGAATTCCCAGGCTAGGGGTAGAACGGGAGCTGCAGCCGCCGGCCTACACCACAGCCACAGCAACTCCAGATCCGAGCCCAGTCTTTGATCTACATCACAGTTCATGGGGCCAGGACTGAGCCCCCATCCTCATGGATCCTAGTTGGATTTGTAACTGGCTGAACCAGGTTTGATCCCTGCCCTTGCTCAGTGGGTTAAGGATCCAGCGTTGCCTTGAGCTGTGGTGTAGGTCACAGACGTGGCTCGGATCTGGTGTTGCTGTGGCTCTGGTGTAGGCCGGCGGCTACAGCTCCAATTAGGCCCCTAGCCTGGGAACCTCCATATGCCGCAGGAGCGGCTTCTATTGTAGTACACCCTTTGTTCTTGCTTTGATTATTTCGTCTATCTTGGGAATCCTTCCATGTAGAGCTACCTTTTCCCCTAGAGATACATCTTCCGTGCTATGGCTGTAGTATAATTTCTCATCTGGTCCCCTAGTGATGGTGTGCATTGTGCACCTTTATGGTTTTTGGGTTTTTTTTTGTTTTTTTTGTTTTTTGCCATTTCTTGGGCTGCTCCCGCGGCATATGGAGGTTCCCAGGCTAGGAGTCGAATCTGAGCTGCAGTCACTGGCCTACGCCAGAACCACAGCAACACGGAATCCCAGCCGCATCTGCGACCCACACCACAGCTCACGGCAATGCCAGATCCCCAACCCACTGAGCAAGGCCAGGGATCAAACCCGCAACCTCATGGTTCCCAGTCGGATTCGTTAACCACTGAGCCATGACAGGAACTCCTGGTTTTTGTTTTTTTCACCTGCTTATCTACCGGATAAATTCCTAGAAATGGAACAGTTGACATGAGCATATGGGCATTTCAAACTTTTTATAGAAACAATCAATGGCCAAAGTGGAGGCACTAATTTAAACTCACCACAGAGTGTTTCTCATGCTTCTAACCAGCACACAATGCCAGCGGACATTTAACATTTGCTGTGTGAAGAGGTGGGAAAAAAACAGACCTCCAGGTCTAACATCTGGGTGCTAACTCTATGGGTGCACTTTCCTTTCCCCCAAACAAGGAATTCCTCCGCCTTCTAAGTTTGGCCGGAGGGGCTGACCTCTCTTCTGGCTACCTGGAAGAGGCAAGTCCATACAGCCTGGCTCAGATGCCACCTCTTTATTGACAGGGGTTGCCAGCAGAGGAAGCCAGTGAGCCAAGAGGAGGGCTCACTCCCGCTCCCCAGGGCTCTCAGCCTGGTGGTGGCTTCGTTGGTGAATGAGCAGGAGGCGTCTCTGGCCAAATGCCTGGCCGCAGTTGGAGCAGCGATGCCGGCTGGTGGCCTGGTTGCCTGGAGCGGTGGGGGGGTCGTGACATAGGCGATGGGCAGCCAGTTTGGAGGGGAATGAAAAAGCCTTAGGGCAGTGGGGGCAAGGATAGGGGCGGGCATCGGTGGCATGGTGTGTGTGGCGGTGGGCCGCCAGCTTGGAGGGATAGCAGAAGGACTTGGGACAGTCGGGGCATGGGTAGGGGCGGGCAGGAGCATGGGTCCAAAGGTGGGCTGCCAGCTTGGAGCGGTGGCCGAAGGCCTTTGGGCAGTGTGGGCACGGGTGCGGGCGGGCGCCGCTGTGCGTGAGGCGGTGGGCCGCCAGCTTCGAGGGGTAGGAGAAGGCCTTGGGACAGTCAGGGCACGGGTGCGGGCGGGCACCGCCGTGCGCCAGCCGGTGCGTGGCCAGCTTGGATGGGTATGAGAAGGCCTTGTCACAGTCAGGGCAGCGGTGCGGGCGCTGGGGCGGGGGCCGCCGGCGGGGTCTGGAAGGTGCCCCCGTGGACGTGGCGGGCCCTGGAACCGACTGGCTAGGCTTCTGCGGCGGACCCTGGTTGGGAGCTAGGGGACAGGAGGGTTGGTGGGCTCCCATGAAGCAGCCAACGCCCTGAGTCTAGACCAGGCTCCCCTTCGTTCTTGATAATCTATTGGATCATACTGAGATCCCCCAAAAGGCATGTTCCTGCTCCTCAGCCCCTGCCATGCATCTTGCTAAGGGGCTCCAACGGGTTACCTAGAAAGAACCCCAGAGCTAAGGCCTCCCCAAAGCTACTAAGGTGTCCGTTCTAGTATCTTCCCAAGTGATCACCCTGAAATCCCCCACATCATCTCCTCTAGAAAGGATCACCGAATCCTCCCAAGGACAACCTGGAGGATTGCCCAGAACGTCAAGCTTTGGGGATCCGAAATTGTTATCACTCTAGGCCCTCAAACTTTCACCCCGAGATTCCCTCAATATGTGCTTCTCTTAGCCCCAATTCCTGGACAATGTCCCTTACCCACAGGTGGAGCGGCTCTCACCTTCTCCCTTGGTCACGGGTTCCTTGCCAGTGGGACTAGGATCGGTGCCCCCGGCCTCCGACTCCACATCTCGCTCCAGCATCTTGCCGGCCCAAGAACCTAGACGAAGGGCCTAGGGAGGGAGAGGGGGAGACGCGGGTGGTTATCGGGCTGTTGGGAATGGGACTGGAGAGGTTATTATCAAGGGTCGGTTTGCTTAGGAGCAGGGTCTATTTAAGTCTGAGATCCTATTAGGAGAGGGTAGCGGTTGCCGTAAGGCGGGGTTATGCAAGTCCGACCCAGAAGCAGTCCGTTTGGAACTTAGTCCCAGAGTTTGAGCTTTCGAGCGGAGTGGGCGGGGTCTCTACAACTTCAAGTCCTGGCGGCCCCCTGCGCGGAGCTGGCGGGGCCTTCCTAGTGGGCGGAACCGGCCACGGAACCTCAGATGCGGCTGGCTGGAGCTATACAAACGGGACCCAAAGTCGGTTGCTCAGCAACTCTGTACTAGGGGAGGGGCCTACAAGCTCAGTAGGCGAGATTTCACAACGAACAGGTAGCTTTACCCAGCTCTAGGCTTAGTCTCAGTTCTCTGACGCCGGGTGAACTGCCCCTTTCTTGTCACTAAATTTCAATCCCGGCATGGAGTTGGAGCCGTGGAAGGTAGATGGGAGACCTGAAGGAAAACACAGACAGAGGGTGGCTCGTGCATTGCGATCCAGAGACCCCTAACGGACTTCTCCCTAGAGGTCCCAAACGTCTTGACCTCCACGAACCCCATGGGATCAGGGCATTCGGGCACCAATGCATCCTCGCAAGGCTCAGGCGCCAATGCAGCCCCTCTGGAACCTATGCATCAGGACCCCAATCGATCCCTCTTCGGGAGTTCTGGCGTTCAGCCCCCAATCCACTTCCCGAAGACCCAGGCGTCTGGGCCCAGACCCCTGCCCTTCTCACCTGCGGACGGCCCCTCCCCGGGGGCGGGGCTCCGGGCCCCTCCCTCGGCGGCCGCGGCCACTGCGGTGCTGCCTTCGGACTCCTAGGAGCTGCACCGCCCGGCGCGCGCCCTGCGACGAGAGGGCGGGGGAGGGAGCGCGCGCGAGCTGCTGGACCCAGCCTCATTTCCATCCCCTCCTCCCACGCCGAGCCGGTGAGGGCGTCAGTACGCATGCGCAGTCGCGGCCCGCGGAGGCTGCTGCAGGGGAGACGAAATGGAAGGAGTGGGTGGGTGCACAAGGCCAGCAAGTGGGTGAGCAAGCGCAGAGCTATCAGCCTAAGTACTGGAGGAAAGAGTACCGCCGCTTGCGGGGCCTACGGTGGCTGACTGGAGTCAATCACGTGCAGAAGCTAACACGGGGAAACCTCACTCAGAGATCACCGAGACAGCGCTCAGCATGTGTACTTTCCCTTCTTTTCGAGAATTCCTCTGAGTCCCGTCTCCCGAATCAGTTTCAAGGCCTTGGCAAGAAAAACCTAGCCATTTCTTCGAGAGAGAATGGGAGATGGACTCCCGACTCAAAGCGAGCGGAAGGTTAAAGTCACGTTATTAGCATAGCGCCTGGGACTCTTCGCCATTGGGTGATTCGGGATCTTCCCACCTCAGTGCCACGGACCTAGGCGAGGAGGGCAGCAGTGTCCAGGGCCCTTGTTCCTGGCTGGAGGTCCTGGTGGCAAGCGCGGGGTGGCTTGCTTGGCACCCTTGCCCCCTGGGAAGTAACGGCGCACCTTCGCGCCCAGCACAGGAATGACAGCGAAGCTCCCATAAACCATCCCAGCATGGGTGGGTCTTCAGCCTGATAATGTACAGGGATAATGTACTGGCCAGTCCTGGGAGCGGTGGGAATTATATGAAAGGATAATTGGGGCTCTGGAGCCAGATTACTTGAGTAACTGGAATCAAGACTGGCACTTTCCAGCTGTGTAACCTGGGGCAAGTGACGTCATCTTTCTAAGCCTCAGTTTCCTTACTTATAAAATGAAGATTTGTTATGATTAAATTCAGTAATCAAGAGTTCCCCTTGTGGCTCAGCAATAATGAACCCGGCTAGAGTCCAGGAGGATGCGGGCCTCACACGGCGGGTCTAGGACACAGCATTGCCCTTAGCTGTGGTTTAGGTGGGCAGCTGCAGCTCCTATTCATCTCTTAGCCTGGGAACTTCCCTATGCCGCGGGTGTAGCCCATTAAAAGAAAAAAAAAACAATAAAATTTAAAAACGAAAAATAAACTTTAATGAGATAATCTGTTGTTCTGGGACTCACCCAACAGCCCCTCAAGGCACGAATGACCCTGGGGAGTTGCCATCGTGGCGCAGCGGAAACATCCGACTAGTATACATGAGGATGCCTTTTGATCCCTGGCCCTGCTCAGTGGGTAAGCGATCCAGAGTTGCCATGAGTTGTGGTGTAGGTCACAGACGCGGCTCTGATCCCCTGTTTCTGTGGCTGTGAATACGGCCGGCAGCTGTAGCTCCGATTGGACCCCTGGGAACTTCCATATGCCTCGGGTGCGACCCTAAAGAGAAAAAAAAAAAGACACTAATGACACCAAAACATACATTTTTTTTTCTTCCCACCGCTTGCTGGGAAGTGTACTGGGGTCTCTTGTTGGGTTTCCCTTCTCTAGGGAGAGAAGTTTGTGCTTCTCTCAGTGTGTCTCCCTCGCCCCGTCCCCCCTTTTTTTGTCCTTTTAGGGCCGCTCTCTCGGTTGATGGAAGCTCTCAGGCTAGGGGTCCAAACCGAGATGTAGCTGCCAGCCTACAGAGCGAGGCCAGGGATCGAACCCGCGTCCTCCATTCTCCTGGGTACTAGTCGGATTTGGTGTCTCCCTGTTCTTTGTTTTCCTAGATCTCACGGTTTTCTATCTATCTCCCCCAGCCCTTTTCCGTCCGTCCGCGTCCTCACCCCCAGGACCTCCCGGCCCCTTTAAGGCGGGCCCCGCCCCGTCCGCCCCGCCCCTCCGGGGTCATCCCTGGGTGCACCCGGCTTCCGCGGGCGTTCAGACTCAGCTCTGTCTCCACCCAGCCGCGGGCGCGATGGCCGCTCTGAGGGTCGCTGGGCGGCAGCTCAGCCAACACCGTGGGTCTGGAGCCCCCATCCTCCTACGGCAGGTTGGTGATGGCTGGACTCGGGAGCGGCGCAGGGGCGGAACTCCAGGGTCTTTAAAATCAAGAGAGATACCAGGGCTCCGAAGCTTGGATCTTTGCGGAAAGGGGCGTAGGGCTAGACTCCGGCGTCCTTTAAAGGGGAGAGTTCTAGGACCCCCTGGGCTTGGGGCCGGACTTTTGCGTCCGTTCCAGAAGAGGGTGATGGGGGCCCAGATTTGGGGATGGATGGAAGTTGGGACTCATTGGTTCAGACGGAGTAAAGTTTGGAGGTCCCAGACTCCTGACTCTGAGAAGGAGGGAGAAGGGGCTGGAGTTTCTGCTTCTGGATCTTAGGAGGAGAATCAAGTTGAAGCCTGGACTCGGGGTTGGTCCGCAGTGAGTGGGAGTCTGGTTCTGTGCCTTAACCTGCCCCCCTCCCCTTTCCCAGCTGTTTGAGCCCAAGAGCTGCACCTATACTTACCTCCTGGGTGACAGAGAGTCTCGAGAGGCCATTCTGATAGACCCGGTTCTGGAGACGGCGCATCGGGATGCCCAGTTGGTCAAGGAGCTGGGACTGCGGCTCCTGTATGCTGGTCAGTTTGGGGTCCGTACTTCTGGGCCTGAGGAGGCGGGGCGGTAGAGTGAAGAGGGAAGCTGGGGGCCGGGGTCGAACTGCAGGGTATGAGGGAAGAGGGGGCCGGGGGTTGGAAATCCTGCGTGCCCTCCAGAACCTGGCCCTCCTCTCTCTCCTAGTGAACACCCACTGCCATGCGGACCACATTACGGGCTCCGGGCTGCTCCGGTCCCTCCTTCCCGGCTGCCAGTCTGTCATCTCCCGCCTTAGTGGGGCCCAGGCTGATTTGCACATTGAGGATGGAGACTCCATCCGCTTCGGGCGCTTCGTGAGTTAGCTGCTGGTCCTCGAGAGGGTGCTGGCTTGGACTTCTTGGACCAAAGGGAAGAGGGGGTTGGGGCCCTGGGCTCCTGAGTCCAAGGGCCTGGGTTCCTGTTCCCTGAGTTCCTGTCTCTGGGAGGAGGGTGCCATAAACCCAGACGGTCAACTGGGCCGAGAGACTCTGGGCAGGTGTGTCTCTGGCTAAACCCCTTCAGTCAACACTTACGGAGTTTCCTATAGCCTTGGGGGAACTCCTTTGGCCTAGAGTCTCATAAAATTTGACTGGGAGTCTGAATTCCAAGGTCACAGCTGAGGGAGAGACTCAGCCCTGTCATCCCAGAGCCACTGTAGGAGGAAGGAGTAGCCTGTCGCCCAGGACTAGGACTAGGGTGAGGCAAGAGAGGCAGCTAGGGCACAACATTTAAGGAAGTGCTCCTTCTCAGGGCCCTGCAGAGACAGGGCTGGTACCTTTTAGTGGGCGCCTCCTTAAACATTGAGCCCTGCTTGCCTCACCCTAACCCCAGCCCTGCTATTGCCTCACTCTAGGAGGGTCTGAAGGGCCCTACCTCCTCTCTTTTCTTTGCCACAAGCATAATCAGCAGGTTTCCAGCCAGGATTTCACCCAGGGTAAAAGATGGGTGACAAGCATACTGGGGAGTCACTCTCAGAGGGAGGGGAAACAGCTGGCAGGACTTCTTTTCAGATCAGAGTTGCTAAAGATTGGCTGGCTTTGGGGACAGAATGCCAGGTGCCAGGTTTCCAGCCAGGATTTCACCCAGGGTAAAAGATGGGTGACAAGCATACTGGGGAGTCACTCTCAGAGGGAGGGGAAACAGTTGGCAGGACTTCTTTTCAGATCAGAGTTGCTAAAGATTGGCTGGCTTTGGGGACAGAATGCCAGGTGACTGGGTAACGACTCAGCCTCCAGGTTAGAGGGTTTTGCTAAATAGTTAAAATCTGAGTCCGTGTTTTCACGGAAATCAGGGCTTTATGTGGGATCAGAGGGTTTAGCTCCACTGGATTACAAGCCTCTTTATTTCAAGCCGCCTTCTGGAAGCAGGTAAAAAAATGCCTTGTACATTTAAGTATACGGTACATAATAGACAGGTACTAACAAGCATTTCTTGGGTTGAGAAACCTTAGAAGTGTTAGAAATGGTTGAAGTTGGAGTTCCCGTCATGGTGCAGTGGTTAACGAATCCGACTAGGAACCATGAGGTTGCGGGTTCGGTCCCTGCCCTTGCTCATTGCGTTAACGATCCGGCGTTGCTGTGAGCTGTGGTGTTGGTTGCAGACGTGGCTCGGATCCTGCGTTGCTGTGGCTCTGGCGTAGGCCGGTGGCTACAGCTCCGATTCGATCCCTATCCTGGGAACCTCCATATGCCGTGGAGCAGCCCAAGAAATAGCAAAAAGACAAAAAAAAAAAAAAGGTTGAAGTTTTTTTTTGTTTGTTTTTTGTTTTTTTGTCTTTTCGTCTTTTCTAGGGCCACACCCATGGCATATGGAGGTTCCCAGGCTAGGGGTCTAATTGGAGCTGTAGCCACCAGCCTACGGCAGAGCAACGTGGGATCCCAGCCGGGTCTGTGACCTACACCACAGCTCATGGCAATGCAGGATCTTTAACCCACTGAACGAGGCCAGGGATCGAACCCGCAACCTCATGGTTCCTAGTCGGATTTGTTAACCACTGCGCCGTGACGGGAACTCCAGAAATGGTCGAAGTTTTGTGTCAAGATGAGCCCGTTGTTAAACTGGATGAGTAATGTTTTCAGCGAATCAATATGAAAGGGTTTTGCTGTGGAAGATTTAGCTTTAGTGTTTGGTTATTTTATTTTATTTTCTTAATAATATCTTTTTTTTTTTTTGGTCTTTTTAGGGCTGCACCTGCAGCATATGGAGGTCCACAGGCTGGAGGTCTAATTGGAGCTGCAGCTGCCAGCCTATACCACAGCCACGGCAATGCAGGATCCGAACCGTGGTTGCCGTCTACACCATAGTTCATGGGCAACACCAGATCCTTAACCCACTGAGCAGGTTGGGTTAAGAGGCCAGGGATCAAACCTGCGTCCTCATGGATACTAGTCAGGTTTGTTACCCCTGAGTCACAACGGGAACTCCCAGTGTTTGGTTGTTTTAAACAGCTTTATTGATAGAACTCACCAACCATCCAGTCCACCCATTTAAAGCGTACAATTCAAAGTTCTCCTATGGTGCAGAAGGTTAAGGATCCAGCATTGTCACTGCATCATCTAGGGTTGCTGCTGTGGTGTAGTTTCATTCACTGGCCCAGGAACTTCATATGCTGTGGGTGTGGCCAAAAAAAAAAAAAAAAGTGTACTATTCAATGATTTAGTACATTCTCAGAGTTGGGCATCCATCATCACACACTGGGAGAAGCACAGACTTCTCTCCTTAGAGAAGTGGAAAGCCAACAAGAGATCCCAATACTGGAGTTCCTGTCATGGCTCAGTGGTTAACGAATCCGACTAGGAACCATGGGGTTGTGGGTTCAATCCCTGGCCTTGCTCAGTGGGTTAAGGATCGGCGTTGCTGTGAGCTGTGGTGTAGGTCGCAGATGAGGCTGGGATCCCAAGTTGCTGTGGCTGTGGCGTAGGCCAGCGGCTACAGCTCCAATTAGACCCCTAGCCTGGGAACCTCCATATGCTGCGGGATCAGCCCTAGAAAAGTCAAAAAGACAAAAAAAAAGAGAGAGATCCCAGTGTACTCATAGCCCACAGGGGAGGTTGTGTGAGTCTTCCAGTTCCTCCACATCCTTGCCAACACTTGTTAATATCTGTCTTTATGATTATTCAGCATCTTGTTTGGTTTTCATCTGAATTCTTTATAAACCTTTGGAGACGGGTCACTTTTTGTTTTTCCCCTCTTATCCCCCCACCCCCGCCAAGTTTTAAAACTGGGGAGTTGCCGTTGTCGCTCAGCAGTTAATGGATCTGACTAGCATCCATGAGGACACAGGTTCGATCCCCAGCCTCGCTAAGTGGATTAAGAATCTGGCATTGCGGAGTTCCCGTCGTGGCACAGTGGTTAACAAATCCGGCTAGGAACCATGAATGAGGTTGCGGGTTCGGTCCCTGCCCTTGCTCAGTGGGTTAACGATCTGGCGTTGCTGTGAGCTGTGGTGCAGTTTGCAGATGCGGCTCTGATCCCGTGTTGCTGTGGCTCTGCTGTAGGCTGGTGGCTACAGCTCCAAGTAGACCCCTAGCCTGGGAATCTCCACATGCCGCGGGAGCAGCCCAAGAAATAGCAAAAAGACAAAAAAAAAAAAAAAAAAAAAAAAAGAATCTGGCATTGCTGTGAGCTGTGGTGTAGGCTGGCAGCTACAGCTCTAGTTGGACCCCTAGCCTGGGAACTTCTATATGCTGTGGGTGCGGCCCTAAAAAAAATATAAATAAAATTTGAATTGTAACATACATATTTTCATGCACATATTGTACATGTGCAGCTTGGTAAATTTTTACATATATCTCTTCTTGAGTATCCACCACCCAGATCCAGAATATACCTATCATCCCAGAAGGCTTCCTTGTCCCTCTTCCTGGCCATTGACCCTCCCACCAAGGGACTGTTCTTCTGACTTCTTTAATCATAGACTAGTTCTACCCATTCTGGATCTTATAAATAAATAGGAATCATAGAGCGTGTACTCTTTGTATCTGCTTCTATCACTCTACATAGTTTGTATATAATTGTAGTTCTTTCCTTTTTTGCTATATAGCGGAGGTTGGCAAACTTTTTTCTGTAAAGGACCAAATAGTAAATATTTTCAGTTTTGCAGGCCATAGGGTCCCTGTTGCAACCACTTAATTCTCCTGTTGGTGTGAAAGCAGCCATGGACAATGCCTAAATAAATAAGCATGGCTGTGCCCAAGTGAAACTTAATTTATTATGGTCACTGAAATTTTTTTTGGGGGGGCTGTGTCCATGGCATGTGGAAATTCCCGAGCCAGGGATTGAACCCGAACCACAGCAGTGACCCGAGCCACTGCAGTGACAAGGCTGGATCCTTAACCTTCTGTGACACATGGGAACTCCCACCAAAATTTTAATTTCAGTAATTTTCATGTATCATGAAATGTCATTATTTTTTTGATTTTTTTTCCCAACCTTGAAAAATGTAAAAACCATTATTGGTGTTTTCTTGTGGTGCAGTGGGTTAAGGATCCAGTGTCGTCCCTCAGTGGCTTTGGTCACTACTGTGGCAAAAGTTTGATCCCTGGCCCTGGAACTTCCACACACCGCAAGTGTGGCCAGAAATAAAACCCAAACCAACCAACCATTCTTACTTCTCAGGCCTTATAAAAGCAGGTGACAGGCCAAATTTGGTGCACTGACCATAGTTTGCCAGCCCCCGATGTAGAGCATTTCATTGTGTGCCTTGATGACAACTTATATCCATTTTCTTTTTGATGGTTGATTCCAGTTTTGGGCTATTAAGAATAATGCTGCTATGAAAATTCTTACATAAATTTCTTGGTGGACATTACCCTCAATTCCATGGAGTGGGCATGGTAGGTCCTAGAGCTGATATAGATTTGACTTTAGTAGAAACTATCAAATAGTTTTGGACTGGTTGTGCATTTTACATCGAGTGGGCCAAATTTGGATGGTTTCACTGTAGAATGGATTTTCTGTTTTGATGAGCAATGATTGAGACTTGAACATTTTAGCTCCCATGAGGGGTAACATATTCTGAAACTTAGTCTTGCTTGTTAAATATGTTGCTTTTGAGAGGGTGGTGCTCAAAATATTAACCCCCAGGGCCTATTTTAGAGATTCTGACTTAGTTGTTTGAGGCAGAGACAGGAAATCAGTACAGTTTATGAGACTGAACTCAGGACCAGGAAATCACTTTTTGTTCTGGCTGCCTCTGTGGCATGCAGACATTCTGAGCCAGGGATCGAACCTGAGCCACCAGGGAAGTCCAAAATTGGTTGTTTTTTTGTTTGTTTTGTTTTGTTTTGTTTTTGCTTTTTAGGGCTACACTAGTGACATATGGAGGTTCTCAGGCTAGAGGTCGAATCGGAGCTACAGCTGCTGGCCTACACCACAGTCACAGCAATGCCAGATCCTTAACCCATTGAGCGAGGCCAGGGATCAAACCCGCAACCTCATGGTTCCTACTCGGATTCATTTCCACTGAGCCACGAAGGGAACTCCTCCGTCTTAATTTTGACCTATCTTTTAAGCTGTAGATCTCGGTTACATGATCCCCTAAACAGAACAAGTAATTTTGTTTTCTTTCACCAAGGAAAGAAGGTTTAGGTGGTGAAGGTTCAGAGTATTTAGCTACAGTGGAAAATGACATTTTGGGTTTTTGAGTTTAGAGGGCACAGAAACATCAGTTGGTTATACCAAGGTTAAGTGCTTTTAAATTAACAGTGCTTTTAAATTAGCAGTAGCAAAGGAATGAACTTGAGAACCAAATTGAAAGCGCGAGAGCTTACTTGCCACCAGGGGGCAGTGCGGGCCATCGGAACGGCCAGACGAGGGAACAGCAGTATTTTAGTATTTTCAAAACAATTAAATAAAAAGAAATACAGTTAGGAAGTTCCCATCGTGGCTCAGAGGTTAGTGAATCCGACTAGGAACCATGAGGTTGCACGTTCGATCTCTGGCCCCGCTCAGTGGGTTAAGGATCCTGCGTTGCCATGAGCTGTGGTGTAGGTCACAGACATGGCTCGGATCTGGCGTTGCTGTGGCTGTGGTGTAGGCTGGCGGCTACAGCTCCGATTAGGCCCCTAGCCTGGTAACCTCCATATGCCGCGGGTGTGGCCCTAAAAAGATTAAAAAAAAAAAAAAAGAAAAGAAAAGAAATACAATTAACACCTTCATATACTTCATCTGATATTCACCAGTTGCTGACATTTTTTCTTTTATCACATTTGCTTTATTCCTCTCTCGTGTACATACTTTTTAAGCTAAATTGCAGACTTTTTACCCCTAAAGACGTCTAAGAATAACATTTTCCAGAGTTCCCCTTGTGGCTCAAGGGTAATGAACCCGATTAGTATTCACGAGGATTCGGGTTCGATCCCTGGCCCTGCTCAGTGGGTTAAGGATCCTGCGTGGCTGTGGCTGTGGCCATCAGCCCCTAGCCTGGTAACTTCCATATGCTGCGGGTGTGGCCCTAAAAAGAAAAAAGAAAAAAAAAAAAAGAGTAACAATGTTTTCATACATCAGCAGTTTCAAACACAAATGCTTTGGTCTCAGAATTCCTTAACCCTATTAAAAATTACAGACGGCCCTAAAAAGTTTTTGTTTACCTGGGTTCTATCCATCAAGACATACGGTATCAGCTATATGTCAATTATATCTCAATTTTTAAAAGAAATGAAATGTAACTGTTTAGATATGCAAATATATTTACTGTATTACAAGTTGAAACCGAGACTTTTTTTGAAACGCAAGAATATACAAGCCCACATTCCATCAGTCATCAGAGTGAGGACATCATCGCAAGTCATGGAACTTCTGGAAAACTCCAGTGAACTCCCCTTCAGTGTGAGAGGGGAAAAGGGCCAAAGCCATCTTCTTCACATTACGAAGAGTTTTGATCTCACAGACCCTCAGGGTTCCCTCAACTGCACTTTGAGAACTATTGGTTTATAAACTCCTTGTTGCGTTTAACAATAGACAATAATTCTTTTTTTTTTTTTTTTTTTGCCATTTCTTGGGCCGTTCTCTCGGCATATGGAGGCTTCCAGGGTAGGTGTCGAATCGGAGCTGTAGCCACCAGCCTACACCAGAGCCACAGCAACACGGGATCCCAGCCTCGTCTGCAACCTACACCACGGCTCACAGCGACACCGGATCCTTCACCCACTGAGCAAGGCCAGGGATCGAACCCGCAATTCTTGGGCCGCTCCCGCGGCATATGGAGGTTCCCAGGCTAGGGGTCGAATCGGAGCTGTAGCCACCGGCCTACGCCAGAGCCACAGCAACGCGGGATCCGAGCCATGTCTGCAACCTACACCACAGCTCACGGCAACGCCAGATCGTTAACCCACTGAGCAAGGGCAGGGACCGAACCCGCAACCTCATGGTTCCTAGTCGGATTCGTTAACCACTGCGCCACGACGGGAACTCCCAATAATTCTTAAATATTTCTGAAATCCAGCCCATGTTGAAATTTCTCCAGTTGTCCAGGAATCATTTTTACAGCTGTTTTTAGGAACCAGGACCCAATCAAGGTTCATACCTGGCATTTGGCTGTTCAGTCTATTTAGACTCTTTTAATCTAGAACAGTTTCATACTCTTTCTGCCCCATGAAATTGACTTAAAGATTTGTTTAAAATTATAGGAGTTTCTGTCATGACTCAATGGAAACTAATTTAACTAGTATACATGAGGACACAGGTTTGATCCTTGGCTTCGCTCAGTGGGTTAAGGATCTAGTGTTGCCGTGAGCTGTGGTGTAGGTCGCAGACACGACTTGGATCCCACATTGCTGTAGCTGTGGCTAAGCCGGCAGCTGTAGCTTTGACTAGCCTGGGAACCTCCATATGCCTCGGGTGTGGCCCTAAAAAGACCAAAAAAAAAAAAAATTATAGTTGATTTACAATGTTCTGTCAACTTCTGCTGTACAGCCAAGTGACCCAGTCATACATATATACATAATTTTTTTTTTTTTTTTTTTTTGGCCCTCCTGCAGCATATGGAGTTCCTGGGCTAGGAATCAGATCTGAGCCACAGTTTTGACCTAAGCTGAAGCTGCAGCAATGCCAGATCCTTAACCCACTGTGCCAGGCTGGGGATTGAACCTGCGTCCCAGTGCTCTCAAGATGCTGCCGGTTCCATTGCACCACAGCAGGAACTCTTTTTTTTTTTTTTAATTCTTTTTCTCGTATCACCTTCCATCATGTTCTATCACAAGTGATTGTATATAGTTCCCTGTGCTATACAGCAGGATCTCATTGCTTATCCATCCTATTTTGAAGGTTCCGGCCTATTGTAGAATAGCCCACTTTCTGGCTGTGTCTGGTATTTCCTCGGTGTCCTTTAACTTGTTGTTGTTCTTTTTTTTTTTTTGGCTTTTTTAGGGCCACACACACGGCATATGGAGGTTCCCAGGCTAGGGGTCCAATCAGAGCTACAGCTGCTGACCTACACCACAGCCATAGCAACATCAGATCCAAACCGTGTCTGTGACCTACACCACAGCTCAGGGCAACGCCGGATCCCTAACCCACTGAGTGAGGCCCAGGATCAAACCCACAAACTCATGGTTCCTAGTCGGATTTGTTTCCCCTGCAGCACAACAGGAACTACCTAACTTGTTCTTCTAAAACTTTTCTTTGCCTTCAACTGAAGTAGATGGCAGATATTTTTGTGTTGGTTAATAATAATAATAAAATAATGTAATGAAATAACTTAATAGTTAACAAATATTGAGTGTTTGCTTCTCACTAAGCATTGTGCTACACTCTGTGAGTGCCTTTTCTCAGGGATTATCTCACAGGATTTTCAGAATCAAACATACCTCCTGGTAGCAGGGAGTGGTGGGGCCTGTGGCAAGTGCAGGGGTGTGTGCCCCATTAACGGAGGACACCCCTACGTAATTCAAGTTGATTATTCATGCTTTGGAATGTAGTCTGTCTACTGTCAAGCCTTCTTTTTCCAAATTAGAAGCTGCAAAAGTAGGAGTTCCTGTCATGGCTCAGCGGGAACGAATCTGACTAGCATCCATGGGGATGCAGGTTTGATCCCTGGCCTCTCTCAGTGGGTTAAGGATCCAGCATTGCTGTGAGCTGTGGTGTAGGTTGCAGAGGAGGCTCAGATCCCATGTTGCTGTGGGTGTGGTGTAGGCCGGCAGCTACAGCTCCTATTCGACTCCTAGCCTGGGAACCTCCATGTGCCACGGGTGCAGCCCTAAAAAGACCAAACAAAACAAAACAAAAAAACAGAAAGAAAGAAAGAAAGTAGCTGCAAAAGTACATTTTTGAGAAATCTTCCAAAATTTAAGGGTAAACTACAAATTTAGTCTTTTTTTTTGTCTTTTTAGGGCCGCACCTGCGGCATATGGAGGTTCCCAGGCTAGGGTCAAATCGGAGCTGTCCTCATGGATGTTAGTCAGATTTGTTTCCACTGAGCCATGACAGGAACTCCCAGACTTTTAATAACTATGGAGCAGTACAAACAAAACATTGCTATTAAGCCTCCACTGTTTTGTTTTGTTTTTTTTAATTTTTCCTTTTAGGGCCACACCCGAAGCATATGGAAGTTCCCAGGCTAGAAGTTCAGTCAGAGCTATAGCTGCCGGCCTACACCACAGCCACAGCATCGCTGGATCCTTAACCCACTGAGTGAGCCCAGGGGTTGAACCCACATCCTCATGGCTACTAGTCACATTTGTTATGGCTGAGCCACAACAGGAACTCCTCCATGCATCTTTTCTGACAACTAGATCTCATTAAACCTTCATAACCACATAGTGAGAATCAGAAATAGCCCCCATTTTACAGAGAAGGAAGTGCAGCGAGGGAAAGTGACTTGCCCAGAAGTTATACTGAGAAAGTGACTGAGCCAGGATTTGAACCCAGGAGGCTTTGTGGTTCCACTTGATCAGTGTTTTGGAAGTTATAAAACACTAATTATTTTTATTATTAGCAGTTAGTGTGTGCTGGGCATTTTAAAAGTGCTTTCCATACATGAAATAATTTAATCTTTATAAAATTCCAGCAAAGTGGAGACAATTATTGGCCCCATTTTACAAATGATCAGAGAGGCTCAGAGAGGTAAAGTGACTTGCCCAAGGTCATACAGCTAGTAATAGCAGAGCTAAATTTAGAAGCCACGTCCTCTGGCTCCAGAGACTGCTCTTAACAAGGGTCCAGGCGCCCTCGCCAGGAGAGAAATATTTTACATCTGGATTCAGCACCGAAACCTCAGTTTCATGAAATATCACTTACCCTCCCTGTGTCCCAGGCACTCTGAGATTTCCCACTATTCTCTTCCTCCCCACTCCACTCTCTATGTCCAGCCCATTTTTTTCCCCTCATTGTCTTGATGTGGGATTCATCCATATCATCACGTGTAGTTATATATAGTTTGTACATTCTCATCCTCTACCTCAGTTTTCCTCATCTGTAGAATGGGGACAGGAATGGCACTTGGGAGTTTCTGTCGTGGCTCAGTGGGTTGCAAAGCTGACTAGTATATATGATGACATGGGTTCGATCTCTGGCCTTGCTCAGTGGGTTAAAGGATCTGATGTTGCTGTGAGCTGCGGTATAGGTCACAGATGCAGCTCAGATCTGGCATTGCTGTGGCTGTGGTGTAGGCTGGTGGCTATAGCTCTGATTCGATCCCTAGCCTGGGAATTTCCATGTGCTGCAGGTGCGGCCCTAAAAAGACAAAAAAAGAAAAGAAAAAGAAAAAAAGAAATGGTGCTTACCTCATAAGGATGGGTGTAGCCTGAATGATTTCAGTTAGGTCGAGTGCTTAGATGAGAGCCTGGCTCAGGAGAAGGGATCCATCAGTGTCAGGGCCCCTGAAGAGTGGGTAGTCCTGACTGGTGGGAGAAGAGGGAATTCCGTGGGCAAAGAGGTGTGGAAAAGCCTGGTGTTTTCTGGAAATGATTCTGGGGTTCAGAGTAGCTGGGGAGAAGTTCCTGTTGTGACTCAGCTTGTTAAGAACCCGACATAGTGTCAGTGAGGATGCAGGTTCCATCCCAGGTCTTGCTCAATGGGTTAAGGATCTGGCGTTGCCACAAGCCGGGGTGTAGGTCACAGATGTGGCTCAGATCTGGTGTTGCTGTGGCTGTGGTATAGATCTGCAACTGTGGCTCCAATTTGACCCCTAGCCCGGGAACTTCCATATGCTGCAGGTGCAGCCATAAGAAAGAAAAAGAAAAAAGAACTGCCAGAGTAGCTGGGGAAAGGAGGACGTTATAGAACATTGGGTGGAAGAGTGGGCAGGCACCAGAGCAGGGGTTGAGGGGCTGGATCTCTGCCCCGATGGCAGTGGGAGCCAGGGAAGAGTTTTGAGCAGAGGGGGCAGAATTGGCTCTGGGTGATCCTCCAGCTCGAGGTCATGCAGGCGATGGAGGAGGCTGGTAGACTAGGGAGAAGGCTGGTGGTAGGTCAAGCAGGAGAGGCATCCACAGATTCACCAAACCGGATTGTGTAGTACTATAATAATTACTACTGAAAAAAATCCGACTATGTGTGGAACCACACAGTTCAAATCCATGTTGTTCAAGGGTCAATGGTATATACTCTTAAAACCTGGCTGTTTACAACGGATGTCCTTCTGAGTGGCCAAGAGTCATGCGATAACCGATTCACGTGGTTAAATATTTTGAACACTACATCTACATTTTTAGTTCCAAAGACTCCCATGCCTTTTTATTTTTAAAGACATTTGGGAGTTCCCGTTGTGGCGTAGCGGAAACAAATCTAACTAGTAACCATGAGGATGTAGGTTTGATCCCTGGCCTCGATCAGTGGGTTAAGAATCCTGCGTTGCTGTGGCTGTGATGTAGGCCGGCAGCTGTAGTTCCGATTCGACTCCCAGCCTGGGAACCTCCGTATGCCTCAGGTGTGACCCTAAAAAGTGAAAAAAAAAAAAAGAAGGAAAGAAAGAAAGAAGGAAAGAGAGAGAGAAAGAAAGAAAGAAAGAAAGAAAGAAAGAAAGAAAGAGAGAAAGAAAAAGAAATTTGAGGAGTATGGAAACATACAAAACAAAAAGTGAAAGATCATCTTTCTACCACCAAAAGGTAGTATTAATTTGGGGTGGGGGATATGTTTTTTCCCCCAAGATTTTGCAAGGTTTGTGATTTTGCTTTGCTTTTGCTTTGCACTGCACGTGTATGCTATTGTAGATGAGTTAGGAAAATATTTGGCAGAAAGTAACTGAAAAACCCATACAGTGGTTTAAATAAATAGGAGTTTAATTTTCTCCTATAGCAGGATATTTGGAAGAAGGCAGTCATTCCCTTTGATTTAACAGCGCTATCGTTTGTGGGTTCACGCAGCTTTTTCTTCATGGTTGCAAGGTGGCTGCTACAGCTGCAGCCATCACACCTTGAGTTCAGAGCCAGATGAAGTGGAAAGGTCAGGTGCCAGTCCCTTTTATCAGGAAGGGAAAAGCCTTCCCTGAAATCCTCAGGAGACTTATTGAGATCTCACTGTTGACCACAGAGCTGTGTCAGGGCCCCCCAAGTTGTCAGGGAGGATGGGGAAGAGCTGGGCTTGGCTGGGCACACTGATGTCCCAAACCGAATTGGAGATCTGTGAGTGGGGAGGGTTAGAGTCGATATTGGATGGGTGTGGAAACGGTCTGCACACAGTGTCCTTCAATAACCAGCAGTTGACTGACCTGGACAAGGATGCTAGTTGGTAGGAGGGACCTCTGTTGAGAGGGGCGGAGGGGTGTGTGAGTGGGAACTAATCTTATAAGCGATTGTTAGATCATTGGAGTAGTAATTTTTTCTGACAGCTGCTTTCCTGAACTGCGTGTGGGGATTTAGATAACCAGGATTCCCTGGGCAGTGTTTTTGTGCTCGTGCATCAGGGGTTCTTTTTTTTTTTTTTTTTTTTTTTTTTTCTTTCCTTTCCTCTTTTTATTTTTAGGGCTGCACCTGCAGCATCTGGAAGTTCTGAGCTAGGGGTCCAATTGGAACTGCAGCTGCTGGCCTACACCACAGCCACAGCAATGCAGGATCCCAGCAACAGGGGATCCAAGCTGCATTTTTTTTTTTTTTTTGTCTTTTTGCCATTTCTTGGGCCGCTCCCACAGCATATGGAGGTTGCCAGGCCGAATTCCCAGGTCGAATTGGAGCTGTAGCTGCCAGCCTATGCCAGAGCCACAGCAACGCGGGATCCAAGCCGCGTCTGTGGCCTACACCACAGCTCAGGGCGACGCCGGATCCTTAACCCGCTGAGCAAGGCCAAGGATCGAACCTGAAACCTCACGGTTCCTAGTTGGATTTGTTAACCACTGAGCCACGACGGGAACTCCCTCAAGATGCTTTTTTGACCTACGCTGTAGCTTGTGGCAATGCCAGATCCTTAACCCACTGATGGAGGCCAGGGATTGAACCTATATCCTCATGGATACTAGTCAGGTTCTTAACCTGCTGAGCGACAGTGGGAACTCCTGTCGGGGTTCTTAATGGCAGACCTTAGAGTACCTTTGAGGGGTCAGAAAGTGTGTGCCTCTGAGACGTTACTAGGAGATGCTAAGCTGTGCTCTAAAATACTATACCCTCAAACACCCTTAGCTGCTCTGACAGTAAGCAGTCTGGTAGGCGAAAAACAAGGGCTTTAAAATTTAGATCTCCCTTTCCTTCCTTTCTTTTAAGGGAGAGCAGATATGTTTTCAGATATTTTTTGACTATGTTCCCTCTTCCATGAATTGCTCTGTTTTTTTCTTTTGCCCATTTTTCGTTTACTGGTTCTTATTGATGTTTGGGAGCTGTTTATGTATTGTGGCAATTCACACTTTGTAATTCTTTTTTATACACGCTAGTAATATTGTCTCTGAATTTTTTTGTGTTGTAACTCTGATTTTTTTTCCTTTTTTCTAATGAAGTTAAACTATGCAGTCACATCTGTCACTGTTTTTCCCTATGGTCTCTAAATTTCCTATTGTGCTTAGAAAAACCTTTCCTACCTCAAGATTTTATATATATTATGTGTGTGTGGGTGTGGGTGTCTAAAAGAAAATGTATATATTCTTCTGTATTTCCTTCTAGGATTTTTATGGTTGTTTTATGTTTAGATATTTAGTTTATCCTGAATTTTGTGTTTTATTTTTAATTATAAAATGACATGTTTGCTGTAAAAAAGGTAATATAGGAAAACCCCCCCAAAAATATTTTAAGTTAATGAGTATATTTTTTAAAAAGATGACACTGTACAAGTTGCTTTGCAAACTTTTTTGCATTTCCTAGATGGTAAAACATCTTTTCGTGCCTTTAAATATTTCTGTGCAGCATCATGAAATTTTATTTCAGTAACATAATTTTAAATGACTGCTTAGTATTCCATATTTATATTAATGTGCTTATCTTTTTCTTATTGATTTGCAAGGTCTGTTTGTACATTAAGTATCCTGACTACTGTGTGGTATATATATATGTATTGCAAATATTTTTTGCCAGCATGTTGGCTCACTTGAAATTTTATGACATCATTGCCATTCAGAAACTTTAAATGTATTTAAATTCAAACCATTGATCTTTCCCTTAATGAGTTAAGACTTTGGGGATCACACTTGAATGTTCTTCCCTGACCAAAAAGCATGTATTTATTTGTATTCTTATTGTCATCATTGTTTTATGGTTTTATTTTCTTACTTTAAGTTTTTAATTCATTGAGAGTTTAAGAGTGCGGTTTGAGTCTAGGATCTAACTTTTTTTTTGTTTGTTTAATCAAAAAGCAGTTATCTGGATGTGACCCTGGGATGGGGCAGGGGCTTCTGAGGCCAGTTTCACTGTGAGGGAAAAGCCACAGGCTTCTTGCTGACTCTGTACTCTCCTTCTCTGCCAGGCCTTGGAGACCCGGGCCAGCCCCGGCCACACCCCAGGCTGTGTCACCTTCGTCCTGAATGACCAGAGCATGGCCTTCACTGGAGACGCCCTGCTTATCCGTGGATGTGGGCGGACAGACTTCCAGCAAGGTCCAGGCCCCTTTCCCCAGCACAAGATCTTAGTATGGTTATATGGGTACCAGGGTTTTAAGTGTCAGTTTCAAGAAGGAATGAATGATCAATTATATTTTAATTTTAAAAAAGTTAATTAAAAAAAAAAGAAGATCCCTAAAAGCACAAAATATCAGTTAAAAAAAAATGAATGTTAAGACTTTTAGGGGGTCAGGATTAGGTTCAAGTGTAGCTTCTGGAGTGGGGGAGAGGTGGGTTTAGGGTTAGCTGTTGGGGGACAGTTAGAGTCAGGCGTCAGGCGTGTCAGTTATCTATTGCTGTAAAACAAGTGGCCCTAGAACCTAGTGGCTTAAAACAATGATTAACATTACCTCACACGGGTTCTGAGAGTTAGGACTCTGGGAGCCGCTTAGCTGAATGGTTCTTACTCAGGGTCTTGCATGAGCTTGCAACCAAACATCTACTTCCAAGGCAGCTCACTTTGGCTCCGATGGCCTGAGAGCTATTGCTGGTCGTTGGTGGGAAGCCTCAGTGTCTCATCATGCGGACCCCTCTCCAGGGCTGCTTGAGTGTCCTCATGCTGTGGCAGCTGGATTCTCCCAGAGAGAACAATCAAAGGGACAGACAGAGAGATAGAAGCTCTTATTTATTTATTTTTTAAAATCACCTTGTTTCAAAAGTTAAACTCTGGGGAGTTCCTGTCATGGCTTGGTGGACACAATCTGACTGGCATCCATGACGAGGCAGGTTTGATCCCTGGCCTTGCTCCATGGGTTAAGGATCTGGCGTTGCTATGGAGCTGTGGTGTAGGTCACAGACACGGCTTGGATCTGGCGTGGCTGTGGCTCTGGTGTAGGCTGGTGGCTGTAGCTCTGATTCGACCCCTAGCCTGGGAACCTCCATATGCTGTGGGTGCAGCCCTAAAAAGCAAAAAAAAAAAAAAAAAAAAAAAAAAAAGTAAAACTCTGTTATTTCTGCCATATCTTATTTATTTGAGGCAAGTCACTTAGTCCAGACAACTAAGTCAACATGAGGGAAATGAAGTGTCACATTTTGAAGAGTTTCAAAGTGTTTATAGACTTATTTTTAACCATCCCCCCGCCCTCAAGGGGTTTAGGTTGGGGGGGGGAAGGGCATGGGCTTTGATGTGAGTAGCTGTGGCGTTAGATTTGGCAGTTTAGCTGCTAGGAGTCTGTTCGATTCAGGGGTTTAATTGCTAGGGGGTGGTGTTACAGTTGGGGTTAGCTGTTGGGGTGATTAGACTAAGGGGTTTTGCTGTGGGAAGGGTGTTTAGTTTCAGAATCTCAGGGTTCAGCAGCCCTTTGAGTGTGTGTGTGAATGTGGGGTGAACAGGAGAGTGGGAGGGTTTAGCTCAGGAGGCGGGCGAGGCTGCATGAGAGAAGGGGGAGGAGGCGCAGTGAGCTAGCTGGCAGTGGGTGACCAGATTCCCAGGCTGCATCTTGCTTCCTCTTTCCTTATCTCTTTGTCTTGGTCTCTATCTTTTTCTCTCTCTGAGGCGCCTAATCTATTTATCCATTCCCAATACTGTCATGAGAGTGAAAGATTTAGGCTGAAAGGAAAGGTGGCAGAATGTTCCAAAGAGGTTCGCTTCTGTCCCAACATAGGATTCAGAGCTTCTTGTCAGAACCATGACTCCATTCTCTTCCTTAGCCACTTTGGCATCAGTTTCTTACCTCCCAGTCCACCTTCCCTGCTTGGAACCCTTTCTTGGCACTTTGTGCTTCAGGGCCTCATCCCAGCCTTCTTTACAGCTGTGTTGAATTTCTCATTATTCCCCAATTCTTTGCATATGTGGTTCTACCTGCCAAGAACACCCTTCCCTCTCCTCCTCCACTCAGACAAAGGGCTCCTGGCAGAAAATGAGTGGGAGGGTTTAGCTACAGTGATTTTTTTTTATCCTTCCATTCTTTTCTTAAAGGGAAGGGATTTGGAAGTTTCTCTTGTTCTTTTGCTCCATTGACCTCTTGAGTTTTCCCTCCCCAGGCTGTGCTAAGACCTTGTACCACTCGGTTCATGAAAGGATCTTCACACTTCCAGGAGACTGTCTGATCTACCCTGCTCATGATTACAATGGTGAGGGCTTCCTGGGGGAGGTGTGGGATTTACATAATTTGCTATTTGAGAGGAAGCACCAAACTGCCGTAATCCTCATGTGGCTTGGAGACTACAATTCCCAGAAAGTCCTCTGGCCAAAAAAATCAAGTACTTAGTAGTGTACTGAGTGTGGATGTGGAAAATTTGATGCCTGGAATTCCACAAGACATAGACTTTCCAGGAACTTCCTTGCAGAACTGAGGGAACTGTGGGAAACTACACTTCCCATAGGGCCCATTGGGGAGGGAAAGCAACCTGTTAGTCCACAGAGGGCCTCCTGGGAAATGTAGTTCTGGGAGGCCCAAGGCACTGGACTGACTGGACAACATTCCTCCCCCTCCCTTGGCCACTAGGGCTCACAGTGTCCACTGTGGAGGAGGAGCGAACTCTGAACCCTCGGCTTACCCTCAGCTGTGAGGAGTTTGTCAAGGTCATGGACAATCTGAAATTGCCCAAACCTCAGCAGATAGGTGAGCCGTTGGGGGTCTGGATTTCTGGGTCTGAGGGAGGAGGGGGCTGGGAACTGGACTTCTGGGTCTGAGGGAATGAGGGGCCTCAGGGCCAGAACTCTAGTTTCCCACAGAAGAAGGGCTCTTAGGATTTCTGGGGTCCCAGTGGGGTGGAGGGGGGATTGGGAGGGTCTGTCTGGGTTCCTTGGTTTCACTCTGGTTTCTTCCTTTCAGACTTTGCTGTGCCAGCTAACATGCGCTGTGGGGTCCAGACCCCCCCTTCCTGACTCTGGTTCTCAGGTGCCCGTATCCGTTAAGAATGCTCTAGGTGGGGTGAGAGGAGAGCTGCCGTCACTGGAACCTCTCTTCTCTTCCCCTCCCTCACCAGCCCCTCAAACTTCTTAAATAAAAAAAAAAAATTTTTTTTTCTCCCTCTGACTTCTGTTTTCTGGGCGAAGCAATTGGGTTTCTGGCTGAAGTGCCTGTGGCTAGTTCTGGTCCCTGAAGTGGCCAGGGCAGAGGGCAGGGTCCCAGGACTGGAAGAAGGAGATTTTTCTAATTCACAAGATAGAAGCAGGCAGATACCAGGGGCAGCGTTTCTCAGCTCCTTTGATTAGAACATCGTCTTGAGTTCAAACCACTTCACTCTGTGAGACTCAGGATAAGGTACTTCGCTTCTCATAGCCTCAGTTTCCTCATGTGTACGATGGAAAGAATAGCAGTAATAACAGGGTGTTGTGAGGATCCAATGAGCCCGTATGTATGAAGTGCTTGGCACACTGCCCGGCAGACTGCCCATCAGGGTTTCTTACTGTCTTTGAGAATCTCCCAGGCACTTCCAGGCTTGAGTGTCAATATGCCTAGTGGTCAAGACCATGGACTTTCCAGAGAACAAATACGATGTTAACATTAACAACACGTGTAGACTTTGGGTTCACTTGCCCCCCTCAGCCTCAGTTTCCTAACTCTAAAATGGAGAGAGTCATCTGTTTCTCTCTAGGCTGCTGTGAGGATGAAACATTAATGTCCGTGAAATGTTTATCCTTTATACACATGGCTCGTGATAGCCAATAATCCTTTCTCACAGACCAGTTATCTTCCTGTTTTTGCCCAGAGAGGAAAGGGTCTGGCTGAGACCTTTAACCTCTGCTCTCCACCCGTAGCAAACTGGGGGGGGCACACCTCTCCCTGTCTTTGGGAGAGTTTCTGACTCAGCTCAGGGCACCCCCTCCCCTCGCCCAGCTCCCCAAACCGGTCGGGTCCCTTCTAAAGGGCTCATTAGAGGGGAGAGGCCCCTATCTCCATTCCCCTCTTCCTTTCAGTATTCCCAGGGAGTCCTGGGAGGTGCTTATGCACAGGTGATCTAGGCGCCTGGCCCTCCAGGGGGCAGGAATGGGGGCGCTGGGGGCAGAATTGGGGGGGTCGTCGTGCTGGGTTTGCTGAAGGTGGGGCCGGTGGGGCCGGGATGGCCGGATGCCGCGGCTGCGGGCGGGGCACGCTGGTCGCTCCCTCCTCCCTTGAGAGCTGTTGGACCTGTTGTTCCCCCCCTCCACTTCCGGGATGGTGGGGAGGGGGATAGAGCAGCCTCTCTCTCCTCCCTCTTCCCCAGCCACCTGTCTAGTGGGCCGACACCGCAGCGCCAGAACGCAGAGCGGAGCGCACCGAAACTTGAGCCGGTGAGGGGGCCGGGGCTGCGGGGGCCGGAGGGGTCTGGAGTTCTGGGATCTCGCTCCGGAAGGAGCCTAGGACTCGGACTCCTGGTTTGTCCAGAGAGAGCGAGAACAGAAGTTCCGACTCCTGGATCCTGGGCGAGGTGGCAGGGGCGCCTCTGCCTTACATGGTGGGGTCGGAGCTGAGATTACTGCCGCTCCAGAGAGGACGGAGCGGGAGCCCGGACTCCTGGGTCCACGAAGAAGAAGGTGACCGGGTCGCTCTAAAGTGGTCCAGGGGTTGCAAGGGGGCTGCAGGGAGAGTGCGAGGCTCGACACCTGGATAGCAGGGCGGGACCGGTAGGGGGCGAACTAGGACCTGGGACTCAAATTCCGGTCCCGCCTCCAGGGGCGTGACGCCCTGGGAGCCATCGAACCCCGCCCCTAGAAACTCCAGGTCACGCCTTCGGAATGCTCAGTCCCATCCTTTGAACTCAGGCCGCACCTCTGGAACGCTCTCCCGGCGCCTCGGCTCTCTGGCGGGGCGTTCCGGCCTCTTGGACCACGCCCTCACGCTACCCGGCCGCGCCCCCGGAACTCCAGGCCCCGCCCACCCGGCTGGTCCCGCAGCAGCCATGGGGACCCGGAGTAGCCCAGACGAGGGGACCCCGCCGCCTGCTGTCCCGGAGTGCAACGTGGAGGTCCAGTCACAAGTAGCCGCCCAGCTCCGGGAGCACCCCAAGGACTCCGGGGATCAGGAGGGGCCCGAGGCCACAGTAGAGCTTCCGAGCGGCCAAGGAGCTGAGCAGCAGACGGAGGAAGAGGAAGAAGTGGGAGAAGGCAGCAGCACGGAGAGCAGTCGCGATGCGGTGAGGGCCCAGGGGGGCGAGAGCCGCGGGGGGACCCAGAGAGACAGACCCAAGCGAGTGACAGAGAGACAGGTACAGAAAGACCAGACAGATCCGGAGACAGGGAGACTGAAAGACAAAGACCCAAAAGAGTCAGAAACATTGAAAGACCAGAAACAGAGACTCAGAGAGATGGGGATAGAGACACAAACGGAAACCCAGAAACAAAGATGCTCAGAGAAACAGAAATAGAGACAATGAAATCTTGAGAGAGCGGAGGGAGAAAGAAAAATAGCGATTCAAAAAAGAACTAAATCATTTGCAGCAACATGGATGGAACTAGAGACTCTCATACTGAGTGAAGTAAGTCAGAAAGAGAAAGACAGATACCATATGATATCACCTATATCTGGAATCTAATTTAAGGCACAAATGAACCTTTCCACAGAAAAGAAAATCATGGACTTGGAGAATAGATTTATGGTTGCCGAGGGGAGGGGGAGGGAGTGGGGTGGTTGGGGAGCTTGGGGTTATTAGATACAAACGATTGCCTTTGGAATGGATTAGCAATGAGATCCTGCTGTGTAGCACTGGGAACTACGTCTAGTCACTTACCATGGAGCAAGATAATGTGGGAAAATAGAATGTGTACATGTATGTGTAACTGGGTCACCATGCTGTACGGTAGAAAAAAATTGTGTTGGGGAAATAACTACTAAAATAATAATAATAATAAAAGAAAAATAGGGATTCAGAGACAGAGGACAGATACTGAGTCAGGAAGATGAAGCCCAGAGAAAAGGGGGAAAGACTCAGACCAGGGAGAGAGAAAGGGAGATGCAGAGCCTTCGAAGACCTGACACGAAGAGAATGGGACCTGGATAAAGCGAAACACTATCCTTGGAGTTCCCTTCGTGGCTCAGTGGTTAACGAATCCGACTAGGAACCATGAGGTTGTGGGTTTGATCCCTGGCCTCTCAGTGGGTTAAGGATCCAGCGTTGCCTTGAGCTGTGGTGTAGGTCGCAGAAGTGGCTCGGATCCCGCGTTGCTGTGGCCCTGGCGTAGGCCAGCAGCTGCAGCTCCGATTAGACCCCTAGCCTGGGAACCTTCATATGCCATGGGTGCGGCCCTAGAAAAAGACAAAAAAAAAAAAAAAAAAAAAAAAAAAAGAAAGAAAAAGAAACATTATCCTTGAGTTGGCTTATACCCCCTCCTCAGACTGCGAGGGCCTGGGCCACCTCCTGGGGCCGAGTGGTCCTCGGACCTGCACCCCCCGCGCCTTGAATAAAAGAGCTTGAGGTTGAGTTACGTCGACTCAGACCCTCAGGGTGGGGGTTGGGGTGGGGAACACACTTAGTGACGGGAGGGGACGAATCCTCTCCAATTGACCACGCCCTCTTCAACTTCAGGCTGAGGCTCCGCCTCCCGTTCAGACCCTGGGCACGCCCCCCGCACCCACTCCATCTGGAGAAGGGGTGCGAGGGGTGGCGCGGCGGCTTCGAGCGCAGCAGCTGGAGGCATTGACTCGCGTGGCCTTGATGGAGCAGCGAGTGAAGGAATTACAGCGTCAGAGGAAGGAGCTGAGGATCGAGGTGAGGCTGAGGATCGACCTCTTGGGAAGTCTGGCTCCAACTCTTAAAGAACCCACAAGGTCAGGCTCCCAGTTCTTTCCAACTAGGCATCCAGCTCCATCCTCCCTTTGAATCCAGTTTGGAGTTCAGATTCCCAGGTCCCTCGCTCAGACCCAGGCGTCAGAGCTGCCAGCAACCTCCCTACTCAGACTCGAGTTTCTGGGTCCCCAGCCCTTGCATTGTCTCTGCAGATGGAGGTGGAGGTGGCCCTGCTGCGGGGTGAGCTGGCTGGAGAGCGAGTGGCCGCTCGGCGGGAGGAGGAGCAGCTCCGGGAGCTGCTGGGACAGCAAGTGGATGCAGAGCAGGGCGGCCAGGAGCAGCGGGAACAGGTCTGTTTGTCCTGCTGGGTCTTCCTCGTCAATTTTCTTCGTTGTTGGACAGACATTCCTGGTGATGCACCTAAGGACCTGGGCCCCGGATTTGGGGATACTTGGCCTGGGGGGTGGGGGGAGTGACTTTCCCTGTTTTCCTCCTTCCTTCCCCGTTTATGATTTTGGGGCCTGACTCACTGGGGCGTCTTTCTTTGCCCCATCTCACTTTATGTCATATTGTGAAAAATGTCAAATCAACAAAAATAGTCAGACGGCTGCCAGGTGGTGCTCTCCCAAGCTTCATCAGTGAATTGTCTTTCATTCTGGTTTCAAATTCCCCAAATTTGCTTCCCCACATGCAGCTTGTGGAAGTTCCTGGGCCAGGGGTTGAACCAGTGCCAGAGCAGTAACCTAAACTGCAGCAGTGACAACACAGGATCCTTAACCCCTGAGCCACCAGGGAACTCCAAGAACTCCTTTTAAAAAACATTATCCCTATATCATTATCACACCTTAAGAATTAATAAGTTCTTGGAGTTCCACCTTGGCACAGTGGGTTAAGAATCTACCTGCAGAAGCTCAGGTTGCTGTGGAGCTGCGGGTTCCATCCCTGGTGGCACAGTGGGTTAAAAGGATCCAGTGTTGCCTGTGGCTCAGATTCAGTCCTTGGCCCAGGAACTTCTCTATGCTGCTTGTGCAGCCATATTAAAAAAAAAAAAAAAGTGGTAATTAGAAAAAAAAGTTCTTAATGTCTTCTCATTTCCAGTCAGCTTTCAAGGGTCCCAGATTATCTCAAAAACAGCAGTTAAGGAAGTTCCCATGTGGCGCAGCTGGCTACGGATCTGGCAATGCTGCATCTGTGGCACGGACGTGGGTTTGATCTGTGGCCCAGGAACTTCCACATGCGCTGATGCAGCCAAAAAAAGAAAAACAAAACAAAACAAAACAAAAAAACACTAACCAGCAGTTAACAGCTGGCTGTTTGAATCAGATCTCCCAAAGGCCAGTATACTGTAGTTGGATGAAATGCCTTGTGTTGTTTCACCTCTAATGGTTCCTGCCTACTGTTTTTCCCCTATACTGTTTTTTGGAGAAACCAAGTCTTCTGTCGCCTGGTCAGTATGTGACTGGCTGTGTGCCTAGCGTGTCCTTTTTCTCATTTCCTTTCCAGCAAGCAGGTGTTTGGTTAGATGTGGTGGCTGGACGGGATTCAGCTGTGCTGTAGTGCTTCCTGTGCGCTGTGTTGGGGCTGAGGGTGGCAGGGGGGTAACTCGTCTCCGGTTCAGACCTCTGATGCCTTTATTGTAATCCTTTACTTAAAGGCTTTAACATCCATTGGTGGTCATTCCTTGGACTGGTTCGCAGTATAGATTGGAAAATGATAACTTTGTAATTTTCTCAATCTCTTTCTTTGCCCTTATCTTATATATTAGAATTACCTTGGGTTGGGTCCTGAGCCTCTATACCCTCAAAGAGCCTATAATTCTCCCAGTCCTGAGTTCTCTCGCAAAATCTAGACCTGTGTGTCCCACTTCCTAAGATGCTGGTTCCTAGATGCTCTTTCCTCCCCTAGAACCTGGGATTCTGGACCCCCATCCTTCCTCCCTCTGACCCAGGAGTCCATGCTCCCAGCCCCTCCTCCCTTGGACCCAGGATCCAGGCCCCCAGCCCCTCCTCCCTTGGACCCAGGATTCCGGCCCCTGGCCCCTCCTCCCTCGGACCCAGGAGTCCCAGCCCTTCTTGTTCACCATAGCCAGAGCTGACCTCAGCAACTCCCCTTTCCATATTGTCCCTTTGGTCAGCAGGCCAGAGTCCTGGGCCTTGCTCTGCACGTCTCCTTATCTCTCACCTCAAGCCTGTCAGTTGCCACGGTCTCTTCTCTGTGCCCTCTGAATCTCCTCTGCAGTCTGTCTCCTTTCCATCTGCGCTGCCCAAACCTCAGCGAGGTCCCGTTCGTATTGCTGGGAGGACTCCTGAAGGAGCTGTCCTCAGACCCTGGAATCTACCTCCCAGAGGGATGATTCCACACCTAGATGCTCCTCTATCCTTTCATCCTTCCCCGGCTCCCCACTGCTCCAGCTTAGTGGCTTCTCGGCCTGGTGGGCCAAACGGATGTGAACTGCACCTTGCCTGCCTTTCCACAGTCATCTCCCACTCATTTCTTCCCTCCACCCCCCGACCCTATCTTCTTCCTCGACAAGAGTTTGCCCCCCACACCTCCTGTACTTTTCAACTTCCATCTATTTGTGCCCTCTGTCCCAAATGCCCTTCCAGCCCTCTCTATCTCCCCAGGTCTAAGGGGAGACCTGTTTTTTGAGGCTCCTCACTTTAAAATCCTCACATCCAGGAAGCCTAGGATTATCCCAGTTGAAATTGCTCCTGCCCTCTGGGTTCCCACAGTCTCTGTTTCACTGCCCTGCTGGCCCCAGGTTTTTAACTGGCTGTGTCCCCACCAGGAATGCAGGGTCCAAGTCTGCCCCTTGCTCTGGGTCCCCCGTATTAGTAACCCAGCCTGGAAATGTTTTACATTCATTCCCTCATTCACTTCTTTGAGAATCTTTTTAATTTTTTTAAAATTTAATTTTTGGAGTTCCCCTTGTGACTCAGTGGCAATGAATCCAACTAGTATCCATGAGGACACAGGTTCGATTCCTGGCCTTGCTCAGTGGGTTAGGATCTGGCGTTGCTGTGAGCTCTGGTGTAGGTTGCAGACCCAGCTTGGGTCTAGCGTTGCCATGGCTGTGGTGTAGGCCAGTGGCTATAGCTCCCATTCGACCCCTAGCCTGGGAACCTCCATATGCTCAGGTGCAGCCCCCAAAAGACAAAAGACAAAAAAATTTTTTTTTAAATTTTTTATTAGAGTATAGTTGATTTACAATATTGTGCCAAGCTCACTCATTTCTTGAACAGCTCTTTCCTTGACACCTGCTCTGGGCGAGCTCATACAAGCATGAAGCAGACAGTTAGGGTCCCTGCCCTCCTGAAGCCGACATTCCAGGCCAGGAGGGGTTTGAGATCCGGCTGGCCTGGCCCTGTCTGGCCTCTCTTTCCCTCCTTGTGCTCAGGCTGAGGCTAAGAGCCGGGTTGTTCATTCAGGAACAGAGGCAGCTGAGCGAGGAGCGGGATCACGTGGAAGAGCTTCGCCAGAGACTCCGGGAGGCCCAGGGACAACTCGACTCGCAGCCAGAAGACCAGCGTGAGCGGCTTCTGCAGGGGGTGCAGGAGGTGAGGGCCCTCTGGACCCTCTCAGGGACCCCATGTCCAGGCCACTCAGGACCCAGACATCCAGGCGCACGGTCCCCTCCACCCCCACCCACCTAGGAGCTCAGGCCCCAGCTCCCTTCCTCCCAGAATTGGGAGTCTAGATCCTCCGCCCCCTCCCCCCTCATTCCCAGGAGTCCCGGTCCCTCCCACTACTTTCCTGCTTCCCAGGGGTCCAGGCCTCCAGCTCTTTGGCATCCACCACCCCCCCATACACACACAGATGAAGGAACAGCTGGACGTGGCCCAGCGCGCCTATGAGGACCTGGAGTTCCAGCAACTGGAGCGGGAGAGCCGGCGGGAGGAGGAGGACAAGGACAGCCCAGGCACGCGGGCTCTGGACCCCAAGGTCCAGGAACTCCAGGGCAGCGTGGCACAGCACAAGGTGAGCCAGGTTTGGCCATCCCAGCCTCCCCTTGCATTGCCATCTCTCTCCTCCCCTCTCTGTCTGGCCTCTTCTCTGTCCTCATTTCCTCCCTCTGTCATTGCTTCAGAATAGGAATGACACTCGCTGATGTTTATTGAGCATTTACCATGTGCCAGGCATGGTCCTAAATATTTCATGAGTATTAGATCATTGAATCCTTATAACAATCCTGGGAGACAAGTCTATTTTTTTCCCCCCATTTTATAAATGAAGAAACTCAAGGTCAATGTGCTCAAGGAATCTTGTCTAAGGTCATTTCGTTTGTAAAGAATAGAGCTGGGATCTGAACCCACCCCAAAGCTGGGATCTTTGCCACTACGCCCTTTGCCTCTCAAGCCCTCATCCCAAAAGATGCTTCTACCAGTCCTTTCTGGAAGCTTCACATTCAAGGGTTTGACAAGTCTTGCTGGAAAAAGCAGCATGTTTGACTGTATTTAACATGGAGTTTCCCAAAGCTTTGGATGAGAAAATTCTGATATGGGGAGTTATCATTGTGGCTCAGCGGGTTATGAACCCGACTAGTGTCCATTAGGATGCGGGTTTGATCCCTGGCCTTGCTCAGTGGGTTAAGGTGTTGCCATGAGCTGCAGTTACAGGTCGAGGATGCGGCTCGGGTCTGGCCATGCTGCAGCTGTGGTGGAGGCCAGCAGCTGCAGCTCTGATTCGACCCCTAGCCTGGGAACCTCCATATGCCGCAGGTACAGCCCTAAAAAGGACAAGAAGAAAAAAAGTTGTGATGTAGGTCTCCTTTCCCTGCTTCTATTTCTGGCTCTTTTTTTCTGTCATTCTTTTTCCTTCCTGTCCACACAACTTCTGCCTGTTTTCCTTCTGTTTCTGTCTTGTCTCTGCATCTCTGTCTCTTGGCTCTGTCTTGGTTCATCCTTTCTGTATCTATTCTGGTTTATCTCTGTCCCTTTCTCTGTCTCTGTTCTTGGTGACTTTTTCTGGGTCCCTGTCTCCCTTAGTCTCTGGATTTTGGCTCCTCCATCCCTCCAACCAACCCCGGGTCTCTTCTGGACCCCAAAGGGAAGAGGGCGCCGGGGAGGTTAACTCTGAGTCCCCTACCCTCTCCCAGGCACCCAGACCCTACGGTCTCTGTTATGGGGCAAACCCCACCCTCTCAAGGGGGACTTGGTTCTGTGGGAGCCAGTTGGGGACCCCTGGGGCAGCTGAGTAACAGGGCCTGGGGGTGCCCCGCAGCGCCGGATCCAGGTCTTGGAGGAGCAGCTCAAGTCGTTGGGGGAGCAGATGGCAGCTGAGAGCCGGGGTCTGAGCCAGAAGAAGGAGGAGGCCCTTCAGGCCCTGACTCAGGTAAGTTCTCCTCAGACACCTGGCCTACTGTCCTCACTTCCCCTGGAGCCTTCCATCACCTCCCTGCACCCCAGATGTCTCCTCGAATCAGGGAGAGCTGCCGTAACGGCCCAATATGACCCTGAGGTGTGGTGGTCACTGATGTCTTGCCCTCCCCAGGAGCGGAGCCGACTGCTTGAGCTCAGCTGCCCTCAGGGAAGTCCTGGCAGGGAGTTTCCTGAGCCCAGCCAGGCCCTCACCAAGGTATGGGGATTTCATGGGCCCCCAGTCCCTCCTCCCTTAGACCCAGGAGTCCACCCCCCAGCCCCTCCTCCCTCGGACCCAAGATCCAGGTCCCCAGCCCCCTTCTCCCTTGGGATCTAGGATTCTCACCCCCTCATCCCATTTACTCCGGGATCCAGCAGTTCGGGCTCCAGGCCCTCCTGCTTAGGGCACCAGCAGTCTCTGCCCACAGTCCTCCCTCACAGACCACAGTTCAACTCTCTTGGGACCTTGAGCCTTTGTTTTTCCATCCAAGAAAATGGGCTGGCCTGGAGGCGGGGGCCAGGGCATCCTTCCAGCGCCGTCACTTCCACCCCTTCTCCTGCAGCTCCTGTTCACCCAGAAGACAGACCGCCAGTTGCTGGTTCTCCAGGACCCCACTGCCCACACTGCCACCGCCTCTTCCTGCCTGTTCTCTGTTCACAGCTCCCTCCAGGTGCCCCCCCAATGCCTCACTCACCACCCGGGTCTCTCTGGTTGCTGTGGCTTTCTCTGCTGTGAGTGTGGGGGAGAGGGAAGGTTGATCAAGGGGCTTTGTCATTTTTTTCTGGCTCCAGCTTTATTTTTTATTGTTTCTTTCTTCTCCCTAACACCTCACCCTTCCCTTGGAGGAATGGGAATGTGCTCCCCCAGCTGTAAATTTTAAAAGTGACCCAACAGGGCCTATTGATAAGAAGGCCTCCCCAGAGTTTCCGTTGTGGTGCAGCGGAAACGAATCCAACTATGAACCATGAGGCTGCGGGTTCAATCCCTGGCCTCCCTCAGTGGGTTAAGGATCCGGCATTGCTGTGAGCTGTGGTGTAGGTAGCAGGCATGGCTTGGATCTGGCATTGCTGTGGCTGCGACATAGGCTGGAGGCTACAGCTCTGATTAGACCCCTAGCCTGGGAACCTCCATATGCCTCAGGTATGGCCCTGAAAAGCAAAAAAAAAAAGAAGGCCTCCCCTCCCCACCCCACTGGCCCCCAGCCCCCTCCCCAGGAGTGGCACAGCGCCTTGTTTCTTGAATATCCTTCCTTCCAAATCTTCTGGATTTTTTTTTTTTTTTCCAAAAATGTGTCTACTTAGCTACTAGTGGCTTTTATTTTCTAACTTAACCCTCTACAGTGGAGAATGTTTTCTGTTGATACATTTAGAGCCTCCTCTTCCTTTTTAATGGTTCTGTAATAGTAATAATGACGTAAATAATAACAATCATGATGACAGCTAGTATTTGTGGAGCCTTTATAGTGCATCAGGCACTGTTTTAAATGCTTCCTGTGGATTCACTCATTTAGTCTTTGCAACAGCTCTGTAAGCTGGGTCCTTCTTTTTTTTTTTTTTAACTGCTGCATCTGCGGCATATGGAAGTTCCCAGGCTAGGGGTTGAATCTGAGCTGCAGCTGCTGGCCTACACCACAGCTCACAGCAACACCGGATCCTTTACCTGAGCAAGGCCAGGGATTGAACCTGCATCCTCTCAGATACTATGTCAGGTTCTTAACCCACTGAGCCACAGTGGGAACTCTCCAAGCTGGGTTCTTATCTCCATTTTATAAATGAGGAAACTGAAGCGGAGAGGTGGTTACTGAACCAGCTAGTCTGTGGCAGAGCTGGACTTTGAACCCAAGCACTCTGTTATCGGAGCCTATGCTCTTAACCCCTCCAGGCTTCGGTGCAGCGCACAGTTCTACTGGGGACCTTGCCCCAGCTGTCCCTCTGCAGATGGCGATTTGAGTGTTTTGCCGTTTGAGCAGTTGCCGTTACGAGATCCATGTATGTGTGTCTTTGTACACCCAAAAATAAGATTATAAATAACATTAATTATTATCTAAATAATTATATTGCATATTATAATAGTTTTGTTGATTACATTGCCTAATATAATTTCTTATTAATTAATGTTAATATTAATATTTGAGGAGTTCCCGTTGTGGCTTAGTGGGAACAAACCTGACTAGTATTCAGGAGGATGCTGGTTTGATCCCTGACCTCCCTCAGTGGGTTAAGGATCCAGTGTTGCTGTGAGCTGCGACGTAGTTCACAGATGGAGCTCGGATCTGGCGTTGCTGTGGCTGTGACTGGCAGTGGCTGGCAGCTGCAGCTCCAATTCAACCCCTAGCCTGGAAACTTCCATATGCCATGGGTGTGGCCCTAAAAAGACAGAAAAAATATTACTATTTGAGAGCTTAATGTAGGCCAGGGTCTTCTCAAAACCATCTTATCACTTTGAACCATATGAAACAGCTATTATTTGGAGATGAGAAACAGTCAAATACTGACAGTTTGCTGTGCTTCAACCTATATGTGTGTGTGTGGTGTATATATATATACACCACACACACACACCATATAGCATGATATAATATATGATATATATAATATATATAATGTAAGATGTGTTTCATGGATATATAGTATAACCCAATAACATATATATTCATGAAATTATATTTATGTATTTATATAGTTTTTTTTTTTACTCAGAACAATCTGTAGAAGTAGGTCCTATTATTATCCAGGTAAAGGGTTAGCAGATCTTGTAACTTTCTAGCTGGTTCCCCTAGAAGCGTGATAAAGGTGGATTGTCCGCTGTGTTGCCAGGCAGCATGACTTAAGGTAAATATGACCGTTATAAGCAAATCGCATATCTATACTTGGTAGGAAGCCGGGTCCATTCCTATGGAGTCGCTACCTGAGTTAATGGCTCCTGTGGACATGGAGCTTCTCAGGCCAGGTGGACCCTGTACCCACAAGTATGGGTCCCATACTCACCTTGTATCTGGGGGTCCCCTGGGGCCAGACACTGACCCCTGGAGGCTGGTGGCTGTGCCGGGCACTCTCCTGTGTGCCTTGTGTGAGGTCACTTGTTGTATCAGCCACGGCAGGGCGGCAGGACGTTACTCCCTTTACAGAGGGGGGTTCCAGCCTGAGGAGAGATGTGACTTGGCAAAGTCACACCTGGCTAAGTGGCAGAGCCAGGTGGCAGTCACTCAGAGCTAGTGGCAGTGGACCAGAGGGAGTGACTGGGGACCTCTGGGCACAAAAAGAGCCCAGGGAGTATTTATTTACTCAGCCAGAGAGACAGTAAACAAGTGGACAGATAGGAGTTCCTGTTGTGGCTCAGCAGGGTAAGAACCCAACTAGTATCCATGCGGATACAGGTTCGATCCCTGGCCCCAACTCAGTGGGTTAAGGATCAGGTGTTGCCGTGAGCTTTGCTATAGGTCAAAGATGTGGCTTGGACCCTGTGTTGCTGTGGCTGTGGCGTAGGCCGGCAGCTGCAGCTGTAACTAGACCCGTACCTTTGGAACTTCCAAATTTAGGTGTGGCTCTAAAAAACAAACAATGCAAAACAGCAACAACAATGGAAAAAAAAAAGCCAAGTGGACAGATGAATGCAGGAATTAATAAATTACTCCTCCTTGACCCTTCCTCTCTTTCTCTGCAAGTCGTATTAAATCCATCTCAAATTTCACCCCTTCTTTCCAGGATCATTTGATGCCTAAGAGTATCCACTCTGCTTGGGTTCCAATACCTGTTCTGCCACTTCCTAGCTGGCTAAACTTAGATACAGCTCCATGCCTCAGTTTACTTAGCTACAAAATGGGAATAATTGCAGCATTCATGGGTTTAATGCATTGAAGTGCTTAGTGCTTGCCTGGCACATAGTTGGTGCTCAGTATATGTGGGCTGCTCCTGCTCTGATGATAGTTATAATGATTGGTATTAGTATAATTATCATCATCCTTATTCCACCCACCTCCCACTGTCATCTCTGGATGCTGTGACCCTGTACCGGCCTCCTCACTGATGTCTCCATCTTACCTTTTGTCTCCCAATAATCTATTCCCCAAACAACAGCCTGATCTTCTTTCCTCCTACTTCAGTCCTTCACACCAAAAGCCTTCAGTGATTCCCCCAAGCTTCTCACCATGGCCCACAGGTCCCTATGTGATCTGACGCCTCCCCACCTCTCACCAGCGCCCCCTGTACTGACTCTGCTCCAACCTACCAACACTCCATACTTATTCCTGCCTCAGGGCCTTTGCACTTGCTGATCCTGCCACCTGGAACACCCTGCCCCTCAGTCTCTCCTGGCCAACTCTTATCCTTTGGGCCTTAGTGTCAGTGTCCAGAAGGCTGTTCCTGGCCTTCCAGTTGGAAGGTGATCCTCTTTTATTTCACCCTTTTATAACACTTACAGCAGTCTTCACTCACAGCAATTTCCGATAATACACTCATTTATATGATGGCTCATTCAGTTCCTATAACCTAAACTTTTCATTATTAAAATAGTACAAAGATAGGAGTTCCCATCGTGGCGCAGTGGTTAACAGATCTGACTAGGAACCATGAGGTTGCGGGTTTGATCCCTGCCCTTGCTCAGTGGGTTAAGGATCTGGCGTTGCCGTGAACTGTGGTGTAGGTTGCAGACATGGCTCTGATCCCACGTTGCTGTGGCTGTGGTGTAGGCCAGCGGCTACAGCTCCGATTAGACCCCTAGCCTGGGAACCTCCATATGCCGCGGGAGGGGCCCTAGAAAAGACAAAAAGACAAAAAAAAAAAATAGTACAAAGATAGAAAATCACATTCAACACATGCACAGCCTAACAATGGGAACACTCCAGTAACTCCACCTGTGTCCAGAGATAGACCCCCCCACCTGTAGGCCTTCCCCAGTGAGGGCCCCTACTGGCCTCCTGGAGAATAACCACTTGCCTGATGTTTTTTGCTTTTTTTTTTTAAGGGCTGCACCTGAGGCATATGGAAATTCCCAGGCTAGGGGTGGAATTGGAGCTGCAGCTGCTGGCCTACACCACCACAGCAACACCAGATCTTTAACGCACTGAGCGGGGTCAGGGATCAAACCCGAATCCTCATGGATACCAGTTGGGTTCGTAACCAGCTGAACCAAAACGGGAATTCTGAGACTGACGTTTATCGTCTTTTTTACGTTTCTTTCAAGTTCCACCAGTTAAGTATCTATCTCTAAACACTGTAGTCTTACTTGTGTGTGTGTGTGTGTGTGTCTCTCTTTTAAGTCTCCTTTAACACACAGACTTCCCCTGCCTTTCTTTCATCATCCCCTTTGCAATTTATTTGGTGAAGAAACCAGGAGGGGAGTTCCTTTCGTGGCTCAGTGGTTAATGAAACTGATGAGAATCCATGAGGACGAGAGTTTGATCCCTGGCCTCGATCAGTGGGTTGAGAATCTGGCATTGTGGTGAGCTGTGGTGTAGGTTGAAGATGCAGCATGGATCTGGCATTGCTGTGGCTGTGGCTGTGGCTGTGGCTGGCAGCAGCTGTAGCTCCAATTAGACCCCTCACCTGGGAACCTCCATATGCCGAGGTTTTGGTCCTAAACAAACAAACAAACAAACAAACAAAAAAACAAGAGAGAGAGAGAGAAAGAAGAAGAAGAAGAAACCAGTAGTTTGCTCTGTAGAGTTTCCCAGGCAGGGTTTGTATATGGCACCCATGAGAGTCATTGTCACTTTGCTCTGCCTCTTTATTTCCCATAGAGTTGGATTTGGGGCCTGAGCAGAAGCAAGGTTGGCATTTTGGTAAATCCTCCCTGACATGGCATGTCTGTTTCTCTTTTTGCGGCATCAGTGCCTTCACTGAGTCATTGACTAGAGGTCATGAGTATAGAATCCCATCTGTCACTCCTTCTTCATTTATTGATTGAAATACTTCTTTAAAGAAGGGCTTGCCTTCATTGGTTATTTGGTTACCCAGAGATGTGGTTTTTGTAGGAAAAGCGTGGAAAATGCTTGATGGTTTCAATTTTTTCACCTGTCTTCAGAACAAAGAGTTAGTTCTCTTGCATCTTCCAAGGTGACCCACTCGGCTTTTCTTTTAGTATTATTATTAGTTACTCATGGAGTACATGTATTTGATGAGCTACAAGCTATGGGTGTGAATATCCCTATTGTTGCTCAAATTATGCGTCTTATTTATTTTTCATATTTTTTATTATCCAGGCAAAATTGTTGCTGCTTTTTTAAAAAGAAACAATTTCCATTTTCCTTATTTATTATTCTTTTTTTTTTTCATTTTTTGGTAATTTAATTTTTCTTTTTAGGGCTGCACCTGTGGCATAGGGAAGTTCCCAGGCTAGGGGTCCAAGTGGAGCTGCAGCTGCCGGCCTACACCATAGCCATGGCAATGCCAGATCCAAGCCACATCTGTGACCTACACCACAGCTCAGGGCAATGCCAGATCCTTAATACACTGAGCAAGGCCAGGGATCAAACCCACATCCTCATGGATATTGCTTGGGTTCTTAACCTGCTGAGCCACAACAGAAACTCCATTTCTTGATAATTTTTAATTTTGAAATGGTTCGAGAGTTAAAGAAAAAAATTCAGAAATAGTAGAAAGAATTCCTGTATACCTGTCACCCCATGCCTAACATTTTACCACAGTGGATATTTGCTTTGGTTATTCTCTCTCTGTACACACACACACACACACACACACACACACACACACACACACACACACAATTTATTGTTTTCTGAAGCGTGACTCCCCTTTACCCCTAAACACTTCTACATTTATTACTTAAGGCCAAGGCCATTCCCGAGCATGACCACAGTACAGCAATTGCATTCAGGAAACTAACATTGAGAAATACTATTCAAGTTCATAGATGTTTATACTTTGTCAGTTGTCCCACAAATGTTTTTTCCCTAGCAAAAAACGAAAAAAAGAAAAAAAAAAAAATCCGGTCCAGAAACATAAGCTGCATATGCTTGTCATGTTTATTTTACTTTATTTTTTTTATTTTATTTTATTTTATTTTATTTTATTTTATTTTATTTTATTTTATTTTATTTTATTTTATTTAAAAACTACCATTCCCCTCATTCAAAGTTCAAAGGGCATGGGAAGCTATTGAGAGAAAATACTTTCATGGCTTGTTTCCATCCTGGGCCAGCCAGGCTCACTAATTTCTCCTGTCTTCCCAGAGATGTTCTATATTCAAACAGTCGTGTGTATACTTTTCCCCTCTTTTTATGCATAGATAGTAACTTCTTTGCACTGTTACGTGCTTGCTTTTATCTTGGATGTTACTCTTTATCTGATAGAAAGGGCACCCTTCTGCTTTTATAGGCTTTGGAGTTTTTCTCAATTCTGATGATCCCTGGTTTATCGATCCTGCCCCTTTTTGATGGGCATTTACCTTGAACTCAGGTCATTTTTGCACATGTCTCCGTGTATTCACAAGATATAGTTCTAGAAATAGAATTGGGGTTCAAAATTTTATGCATTAGTCAATTTGACTTTTTCTTTTCTTTTTTGGTCGCCCCATGGCATATGGAGTTCCCAAGACAGGGATCAGTTCTGAGCCTAAGCCACAGCTTCTGCAATGCCAGATCCTTAGCCCACTGCCAGGCTGGGGATTGAACCTACGTCCCAGGGCTCCCAAGATGCCACTGATCCCTTTGTGCTACAGCAGGAACTCCTCATTTTGATTTTTAGAGAAGAGGCAAAGTGTTCCAAGGGAGTTCCCTTGTGTGCAGAGGGTTAAGGGTCCAGCGTTGTCAGTGCAGTGGCTAGAGTAGCTGCTGTGGATCGGGTTCTATCCCTGGCCGAGGAACTTCCACATGCCGTGGGCCTGGTCAAAAAAAAAAAGATCGACTCAGTAAAATGTCCCCAGCATTGTGGTAGAATGTCTGGTTTTCCCACATCCCCCCAACACAGTAGGCTTTTTTTAAAAAACCATTTTATCAATACATATAATCCACCCACCCCATAATTCACCCATTTAAAGTGTGCAATTCAGTGGGTTTTAGTGCAGTTACAGAGTTATGCAATCCTCACCACAATTGATCTTAGAGCATATTCATTCCGTACCCTTTAGCCATCACCCCTCAATTCCCCTCTCCTCCCAGCCCCCGCCAACCACTAATCCACTTCCTGCCTCTCTGGATCTGCCCATTCTGGATGTTACACTGTGTGGTCCTTTGCGACTGGCTGCTTTCTCTCAGCATCGTGTTTATGGTGGCTTTTTGATCTGTGCCAATTAGATGGTGGTTTTGCTTGGAGGTTCTCCAACTTAATGGTGGAGACCGAGCTTCTTTTCCTGTGTGTTTTCAGGGCTCCATCGGCCTCCAAAGGACTGGAAGTCTGTCCCGGAAGAGGGGGGAGAGAGGGAGCCAGAGGGGATCCCCCCGGCCTCTGTCCCTCCACTGTACTGGTGAGTAGGATGGCGGAACCTGGATGCCTCCTTTCAGGGACACACAGGGGTGCTTAGGAGCATCCCAGCCCCCTAACCCCAGCCCTTCTCCCCAGGAGCCCTGGAGGCCTCAGCTCTCCCACCAGTCGCCGGAGACTCCGGGAGATACCCCCTCTATCAGCTGCTGAACTGTGGCCCCAGGAATGGGTGAGACGTCAGGGAGAAGGTGGGGAGATGGGGAAGAGGCCGGGCCACTGTAACCCGCCCCATCTCTGCTCCCTCCTCCCAGCTGTGCGGCCCTCCACCCGGACATCGCCCGCATGGAGCGCCTGCTGAAACAGGCCTTGGCGGAGAGGGAGCGGCTGCTCCAGGCCAGGGTGAGACCCCAGACCCTCCTCCTTAGGGGCAGGAGATTCCGCCCCCTCCTGCCTCTGACCCAGGGACCCAGGAGTCCAGGCCCGCCCCCCCCCCTTCCTCCTTCAAGGGCCCGGGAACCCAGTACATGTTCCCCACTTCTTACTGGTTAGCGTTCTCATTCTCGTTGATGCTGTCTTTCTGCATCCACAGGAAGGGACGAGAAGGAGCACAGAAGCTTCCTCCGGCCCTGATGTACCTGCCATCAAGGTCAGTCCTGCCCCTGCCCTCCTCCTCCCTCTCCCCTGCTCTGTCTCACCCCCTGGTGTCTACCTTTCTTATCTCACCCTCTCCTCTCCTCCAAAGGCACAGGAAAGTGTCCTGGGAGTTCCCGTTGTGGCTCAGCAGGTTATGAACCTGATTAGTATCCATGAGGATGCGGGTTCAGTCGCTGGCCTCTCTCAGTGGGTTAAGGATCCAGCGTTGTCGTGCGCTGTGGTGTAGGTCGCAGATGTGGCTCAGATCCGGTGTTGCTGTGGCTGTGGTGTATGCCAGCAGCTGCAGCTCTGATTCGACCCCTAGCTTGGAAACTTCCATATGCCACAGGTGCAGCCCTAAAGAAAAAAAAAGAAACAAAGAAACAAGATTGTCCTGGGTTTGGCAAGGGAGGAAGAACTCAAAAAGACCTAGTTTCTGGAGTTCCTGTTGTGGCTAAGTGGAAACGAATCTGACTGGTAACCATGAGGATTCGATTCCTGGCCTTGCTTGGTGGCTTGGAAATCCGGCGTGGCCGTGAGCTGCGCTATAGCTTGCAGACATGGTTTTGATTCTGCGTTGCTGTGGCTGTGGTGTAGGCTGGCTGTGCTGTAGTTCCGATTCGACCCCTAGCCTGGGAACTTCCATATGCTGTGGGTGCAGCCCTAAAAAGCAAAAAAAAAAAAAAAAAAAAAAAAAAGTCCTCGTTTCTGTTCCCACCCCGGGGTCATCTGTATCCATGGCGTATCCGTAGGTGCCATGCTCTGTTCTCTGTGCCTCGGGGGTGGCAGAGTAAGTGTGGGTGTTATCAGTTACTGCAGAATGAGGGTATCTATAAGCTGGGGCTTTTAAGTGTTATTTAAAATTTTGCTTTATCTTTTTGATTCTTTAAAAAAAACTACTATAGAAATGTTCAAGCATATTCAAAGGTAGACTAGACTAATAAACCGCCATGTGCCCACCATGCTGCTCTGGTGTTTATCGATTTTGAATCTTGTTTTCCAACTTTTTTGTCCTGATGCCTTACCTCCTTCCCACTCTGCAGGGGCATATTTTAAAGCAAATTCCAGATATTGTATCATTTCACCCATACCTCACTATGTATCTCCAAAAGATAATTTTTTTAATGTAACAAAAATTCCATCCTCATACCTTATGAGATTATTAATAATTCTATAAACTTTTTTTTTGGCTTTTTAGGGCTGCACCTGCAGCATATGAAGTTTCCCAGGCTAGGGGTCTAATCAAAGCTATAGCTGCCGGCCTACGCTACAGCCACAGCAACACAGGATCCAAGCCACACCTGTGACCTACACCACAGCTCACGGCAACCCCGGATCCTTAACTCACTAATCAAGGCCCGGGTTCAAACCTGTATCCTCATGGATACTAGCCAGATTCGTTTCTGCTGCACCACAATGGGAATTCCCTGTAACATTCTGGTACACGGTCCATTTTCATATTTCTGTAATTGTTTTCAAAATATCTTTTTTGTAGTTGGTTATCTGAATCTGAAGGCAAACAAAGCACACACAGTGCATTTAGTTAAAATGCTTCTTAAATCTGACACTGAGCCCTCCTCACTTAAATAAAATGCCGTTTATTCACGGAAAAAGTCACTTATCCTGTAGAATTTCTCACACTCTGGATTTAGCTGTTAGGTCCTTATTAAAATTTTATGTTTACTCATGCTATTAGCATGAGACTTTTTGGTTATAACAAATGCTATAGAATTGGGGAAAATGAAGGTCTCCTTGCCTTCCCTCTGGAGTTGCAGGTGTTTTCTATCATAGAGAAGCCTTCGAATCTTCTTTTGTATTCTGTGAATTTATTATTTTTCTTGTAAATGAACATACCATTCCCAACCTGCTTTTTTTTTTTTTCCTGGCTGCACCCATGGCACACAAAAGTTCCCAGGTCAGGGCTTGAACAGGTGCCACAGCATTGACCCAGGCCGCTGCAGTGACAATGCCAGGTCCTTAACCCACTCTGCCACAAGGGAACTCCTCAACCTGTTTTCTTTTTTCTCAACTATTTGCCCTTTCCTTATTCATTTCAACCCAATATTTATGGAGTGCCTCCTTTGTGGTGGGTCCTGGGTTATAGTAATGACCAAAGTGACAATCCCTGCCCTTGGGGAAGCTGGCATTTAGTGGGGGAGATAGACAAAAAGCAACATCAATAAGTAAAATAAGTAGCGTGTCACGTGCTGCTAAAAGCCTGAGAATAAAATGAAGCAGGACAGGCGGTGGAGCCTTCTGGGTGTCAGGCATAAGCTCTACCTCATTAAAAATGAAGCACTCCTGCTGTGTAGCTCATCACTTATTAAACGGTCCCCTGTTGTGTGCATTGTCCCCCAAGCCTGCCCCCTGACACTTCAAGCTGCCTTGTTGTACCCATGAGCAAGTGCGTCTCTGGGATTTGCACCCGGAAGTGGGATCAGCAAGTCAGGGAGCCTGACAGCAGGGAGCTCATCCATGAAACAGCCCCGTGAGGAGGGCTGTGATAACCACCGAGTTCCAGTGCAGGGAAGCCAAGGTTCTGAGAGGGGCAAGCATTCCCTGGAGGGGATGCAGGTGGGCAGTGGGGGAGCTGACAGTCCCAGGCCCATCCCCACTGTCCTGGATCAGGGCCTGCCACATCCCACCTGGGGAACCTTGGTGAGTCACTTCCTCTCTAGAAGCCTCAGTTTCCTCATCCGTGAAATGGGGTTATCTCTTTTGGAGAGGCAAGGAGGTGATCCCTTGGCACAGTGCCAGACACATAGTAGGACCTTCCATTCATGGTGATCATTAATGTTACTGCGTGGGAGTCCCCATTGTGACTCAGCAGAAACGAATCTGACTAGCACCCATGAGGATGCAGGTTCGATCCCTGGTCTTGCTCAGTGGGTTAAGGATCCGGAGTTGCTGTGAGCAGTGGTATAGGTTGCAGACGAGGCTTGGATCCTGCGTGGATATGGCTGTGGCATAGTCCACTGGCTATAGCTCTGCTTTGACCCCTAGCCTGGAAACCTCCATATGCTGCAGGTGCAGCCCTAAAAAAAAGACAAAAAATGTTACTGTGTGAATTTGGCAAGATGACCCGCATAAGAGTCCAGGCCCCAGCGGGTACCTCTTTAACCCCCTCTTCCTCCCCTGTGTGTCCCCAGCTCCTCCCCATTTCCCCTCCTCCTAACTTGCCCCTGCCTCCCATGAGTCTTACCTCTGTTTCTCATCTCTTTTTGCTTTGGCTTTGTGTCAATTTTGTTCAGCCCTCGATATTCAAAGCGTGGTCCGTGGACCACCAGCATCAGCGTCCTGGTTCTCTGAGCTTGTTAGATGTTCAGAACTTCACCCCCACCTCAGAATGGTTGCAGCTGAGCCTGCATTTTAACAAAACCCCTAAGGGGTCCACTTGCATGCTGAAGTCTGAGGTGTGCTGTTCTCTCTCTCTTTTTTTTTTTTTGATTAAAATATGTAGTGAACACATTTATTTCTCATTGACAGTTTTTCCAAGTTAATGACCTTCTGTTATATCTTTTTTTTTCTTTGAGAACTTTTATTTTTATTTATTTATTTATTTTTAAAATTTTCCCACTGTACAGAAAGGGGATCAAGTTATCCTTACATGTATACATTACAATTACATTTTCCCCACCCTTTGTTCTGTTGCAACATGAGTATCTAGACAAAGTTCTCAATGCTATTCAGCAGGATCTCCTTGTAAATCTATTCTAAGTTGTGTCTGATTGAGGTGTGCTGTTTTGAGCCTTGGTGGGACCACGGGGATCATATTGTTCTTTGCGGGAGACGTTGGGAAGAACCGATGATCAGCCGGGGCCTCGGAACAGTAGGCACTTTCCTTGCCTTCATTCTTCTCCCCTTTTTGGCCACCTGAGATGACCACTCTGCCTGGGAAGCCCTGACTCAATCAGCTTGGGCTGTGTGTCTTGGGCCTGGTGACTTAACCTCTCTGAGTCTTGGTAACATCTGGAAAATGGGAATGACGAGGTATTTACCTGCTAAAGAGAGTTTGAGGGGGCAGAGGGTTTTACCTATAGCAGGTCATGATCACAAATTTCATCATGACAAGAATAATATCAACAACAACAATGATAATGGAAACAATGTTCTCCTTTATTGCTTACTCACTATCTGGTCCCTGTTCTACAGAGGCAGTAGATGAGGGTCCCGCCGAGATCTGTCACTTCTCTGACATGCCTCTGATGTTTCAGGATGTGAGCCCTAGGGTCAGGAATACCTGGGGTCCCATCCCAGCTCTGCCACTTAGACGCTCTGTGTGACCTCCTGTGGATTATTTTGTCTGTACCTGCCCATCTGAAGAATGGGGCTCATGGTAGCCCTGTCCCAAGGGTGGTCGTGGGGAGTCAAGGAATGGATGCTGGTAAAGCCTGGCCAGAGTGTCAGTCAATCAGTGTAGCTGACCGAAATATATACATTTATTTCTTTTTCATGCGGCATCTGTGGCATATGGACGTTCCCAGACTAGAGATCCAACTGGAGCTGAAGCCGCTGGCCTACACCACAGCCACAGCAACGAGCTAGTCGGGTTCATTAACCTCTGAGCCACGGCGGGAACTCCCTGGAGGAAATATCTTGATCTTCATTTTTTTTTTTTTTTTTTTTTTTTTTTTGTCTTTTTGCTATTTCTTGGGCCGCTCCTGCGGCATATGGAGGTTCCCAGGCTAGGGGTCTAATCGGAGCTGTAGCCGCCAGCCTACGCCAGAGCCACAGCAACGCAGGATCCGAGCCGCGTCTGCAACCTACACCACAGCTCACGGCAACGCCGGATCGTTAACCCACTGAGCAAGGGCAGGGACCGAACCCGCAACCTCATGGTTCCTAGTCAGATTCGTTAACCACTGCGCCACGACGGGAACTCCGATCTTCATTGTTAACGCTGCTGTTAAAGGCTGTGCGGGCTCAAGCTTTACCTTGAGCTACGCCTTCAGACCGGCGCCCCCAGCCCCTGGAGGAGTCCAGGAGGCTGGACCCCCTGAGGACCCGGTGACGTCACTGCTCCGTCTCGTCCCTCCCCAGGCCCCGCCCACGCCCCCCTCTGGCCCTTCTGGCCCTCGGGTCTTGGATCTCCGGCAGCACCTGGAACGCTGGGGCCACAACCCGGAGAACTGCCCGCATGTACGGGTGTCCGGGGGCTGCTGCCGCGGACCCCTGGTGAAGATGGGCGGCCGCATCAAGACTTGGAGGAAGCGATGGTTCTGCTTTGACCGCCAAGCCCGCCGCCTGGCCTACTACGCGGGTAAGCCCAGACTGACTGCCTTGGGCCGCAGGCCCCCAAGACCCCGGAAGAGGCCACGCCAGACTTTCACCCCAGAGACCCGGGAGTTCCACCCTCAGCCTTCTTCCTCTGAGGCTCAGGAGTCTGGACCCCCAGCCCCTTCCCTCTTTTGCCACCCAGCCCTCCTCAGCGCACGGAGAACAATTTTGTGCCATTGGCTCCCCAGACCTCATTTTCCTAAGATACACTGGAGGAGCCTGAGCATTGTCAGAGCCCAGGCTCCAATCCTAGGGGTCCAGGCCCCTCCTCCTTCCTCTCTAGGGGAACCAATGATTCTGAGCCTCTCTTTGAGTTCCTTCCCTTCTCAGTGATGGAGGCACTGGGGATGGATTCCAGCTCCCCAGACCCCCTTCTCCAGTCTTGTCCAGTCATCACACCCAGGCTCCCACCTGGCATCAGCATTCACTCACCTCCCAACCACAGTGCTGTAGGGACCTTCAGATTGTCACCGTGTTCCTCACTCCTACACCAGTCTCCGGACTTGGGTCCAGCGATCGCCAGCCCCTCCCACATACACACCCCACATATGCACACACATCTCACTGGTTCTGTTTCTCCTTCACCTCCCCCCATCAGACAAGGAAGAGACCAAGCTCAAAGGCGTCATCTACTTCCAGGCCATCGAGGAAGTCTACTATGACCACTTACGCTGCGCCTTCAAGGTGAAGCCCCTGCTTGGTGCTGCCCTGCCCTGCCCTCCCCGTTGGTGCCCCGCAGTCAGGTCCTAGCTTATCCCCTGGAAAGGCCCCTACTGTCAGGGTACTTCATCCAGCACAGGAAACCAACAGGTCATTTCAATGCAGGGACCAAAAATTAAGAGCTCCGTCTTGGGCTCTCAGCCACTGTTCATTTTCTTGGAATGAAAGTTGTAGAGTAAAACTTTGGCAAACTCAGAGGCCAAGTTGAGAATAAATGACTAAATCGGGCAGGGTGATGACTGGGGGGGGCAGCCTGGGAGCAAGTCAATGAGATGATCGTTTCTCAGCATCTGCCCATAATTGCCAAATGGGAATGGGCCCCCATGGTGTCATATTGTATTTATTTCTTCCCTAGAGAACACAGAAATTGGAATTTTCATAAAAGTGCTGTGCCAGAAATGTACATGTTGGCAACTGATACAGTGTTTAGAAAGCTCTGAGAGCAACTGTGCCTTTTTAGAGCTTAGGTTGGAATCCAGTTGTCAGACATCAGGAAAGTGACTCCCCTTCTGCAGCCTTAGCTTTGTCATCTGCAGAATGTGCACTCTTCAACCCATTTCCTCAGAGCTGAGGTTAAAAAGAGACGTAAGGGATTCATTTAACTTGGGGTTGGGAAGTGGATACTCAGTAAATCGGTTGTAGACACTGGCTTTCCCCAGTTATGAACCAGAAAAATGGACCTAGATTTTGGGGGGAAGGGAAATTTGAATGCCTGTATTTCTAATATAGGATGAGGTAGGCTGGGGGATTAGACACAAGTCCTTTAAAATTCCTCTTGTTCCCAAAATTCTAAGTGCCTTCCTGTGTTAATTCATTCAATCCTCATAACCCAGTGAACCAGATAGCATTATTTGGGAAGACAGATGGACAAACATTCAGTGAATCTAAAAATTTGCCGAGAGTTCAGCAGGCTAAGAATCCGACTATTATCCATGACGATGCGGGTTCCATCCCTGGCCTCACTCAGTGGGTTAAGGATCTGGTGTTGCCTCAAGTTGCAGTGTAGGTCGAAGATGCGGCTCAGATCTGGTCATGCTGTGGCTCTGGCGTAGGCCGGCAGCTATGGCTCCAATTCATCCCCTAGCTTGGGAACTTTCATATGCTGCAGATGCAGCCCTAGAAAGCAAAAAACAAAACAAACAAATAGACAAAAAACAAACTTGTCCAATGCCACATAGCCCGTAAAGAGCAAGGCTGGGATTCGAACTAGGGGGGACCCTGGGTCCGTTTTCTTAACCGCCTCTGGTCCGCTTCTTCTTCCAGAGCCCCAACCCTCGCCTAACGTTCTGTGTCAAAACCTACGAACGCCTTTTCTACATGGTGGCACCCAGCCCAGAGGCCATGCGTATTTGGATGGACGTCATCGTGACAGCAGCAGATGAGAATCACGCCCCCTGAGTGGCCACACCCTCTCCGGGCGTGGTCCCAGCAAGGCCCCGCCCCACAGCCGGAAAGCCCAGGCTTGCCCCTTTGGAACTCTCCCAGGAATTTTACAATCGCTGTGTTTCTGCTGGTCAGAGCCACGACGTTCTGGGCTGCAGGTGCCTTCCCCCATCAGGAAGCCAGCCCCTGGGGTCCTGCCCTGGGCAGGAGGATGATTGCGGGGGGCGAGAAGGAACTATTTATTGGTGCCCCTGTGATGCCGAATTAAACATGGAGGAAAAACAGTGGTTATTGCTGAGGTTCCCAGCACAGGCTTCTAGGGTCCCTCCGCCCCTAGGGAGGACATCTGAGTTAGGGATACCTCTGACAGCCAAGTTCCCCGCAGCCAGTTCTCCCCTTTAGGAACGGAGGCCTTCAACCCCAAGGTCATGGCTGGGAGAGGGGACGTTGGGAGGCGTGCGTCTTTAGTCTTGTGGCAATTTTGTTGTTTCAGTTTGTGTGCCTGTCTGCTTCCACTCTTTCGGACCTGACTAGGCCATTGGCAATTTCTGGGAACTCCTAGTCCTGCCCTCCAGGAGTGTTATTCCCTTTGCCTTTCCCTTAACCAGCTGGCTCCTTATTCTTCATGTCTTAATTAGAATGTCCCCTCCTAGAAGCCCTCCCTGACTCCCAGCTGGGTCAGGCACCCCTGCCCCCACTTTGAGCTCCCCTGTCCAATCCCTGAACATCCTGGCTCATCACTGGTGACGGATCTGTGTCCTGATGGACTGGGAGCTCCATGAGTGCAGAACCAGGGCTGTCCTTTTCATGGCTGTGTCCCCAGCACCAAAGAGTACATTTCATTTCATTTCATGAAGAAAAAAAAAAGCCGTCCTTTCACCTCTCGATCTTTGTACCTAATATTCCCTTTGCTAAGTCACTTTTCTGCACTCTGTCCTACTCATCATTCAGGTCATAGCTTAGATGTTCTCTTCTCTAGGAGGACTTCTCTGATCCTCCTGGCTGAGTCAGATGCTCCCTCCGGGCTTCTTGTACCAGCCCCGATCATGCCTGTGCCTTCCCCATCGTGGCCTTGACTTTGGGTCATCCCTGCTGATGAGTGTGTTTTCTGTGCTGGATGGGAGCCCCAGGAAGCAGGTATTGAACTCTTCCCATCCCTCTGGAGTCCTTGGCACACAGCAGACGGTCTATGTACAAACTAGGTATTGAGGGAATGTCTGGTGGGTGAATAAATTGATGAGGAAGATGCTGAGGATAGGGCAGTGGTAAACGAGGCAGACCTAGCTCTTATTGGAAATGTCCCCTCCATTGGGAAGCTCTCCCGGATCTCTGGCAGGCCTCCAGAGTCCCCTAGGCACCTCAACCACAGCCCTGACCACTTCCTGTGTGGAACGGGTCTTTTCCTCCCTTAAACCTTTCTGGAACTAGGCATTCACTATCTCTTGCTCCCACCTCTTCAGGACCTAGGTGTCTGGCCCCAGGATTCCTCGAAGATCTAGATCTGCTCCTGAGTCCCAGGAAGGCAAACACCCTTCAATCCCCAGGCCCTTGGGGACCCCAGGTCTTCTTTGGCCTCTGCCTCCAGGTGTGAGACATCTGGATTCTTGGATCGTTTCATCCCTCAGCTCCTCTGCAAACTGGGTGCACCTACCGGGGCCAGCTTCACAGGCATGTGACTAGTGTAGTTGACAGGTCCCCATGCTCGGAAGAACCCTATTGAGTTTAGTCATCTGTGATTTCTATCTGGAAATTTTTTTTTTTTTTTTTTTTGGTCACCCCATGGCACCTGGAGTTCCCAGGCCAGGGATCACATCTGAGCTGCAGTCTCAACCCATGCTGTGCCAGGCCGGGGATTGAACCTGTGTCCCAGTGCCTCAGAGATGCTGCCAATCCTTTTGCACACACAGTGGGAACTCCCATCTGGAAATTCCTAATTTTGTGTTTGAATTTGTGTTTTGTTAAGTCTGAAGGGACATGGAGCTTGAGCTGGGGGGATTGGGGCCTTGGCTCAAATAAGATCCCACACCTGCCATCTCCCACTCCCCCAGGACTGGTTCTGTCTGCCTTCCCCTCCCTGCTCCTGCCCTATGACCTCTGCCATCCTCTGGCCCTGGCAGGGCCTGGGTGATGATAGGAAAGTCAGGCATTTGTGCCTCATGGCATCTCAGGTGGGGCATGGAGGGGGCAGATGATGGAAGGGGAACCCAACAACCAGGTTGCTTCGGTTGTGGGGCATGGTCACCTGCGGGGGTCTGTGCTCACCCCACGAGTGTCCCTGCGGCCAAGGGAACATAACATTACACACCGTAAGGGCTCAAGCCCTAACCCCACCCCTGCTCTGACAACCCAGACAGAGTAGGTCTGAGCCAGGCTGAGAACGTCACTGGGCTAAGAGCCTGCCTTCCCCCAGGGGACAGGAAGCCTATAGTGACTATAGCTCCAGGTTTCTCTGAGGCCCTGACTTCCAGGTCGGGGGACCTGGTGCCTCCATACTAACCCCACTGTTTGTCTATCTGGGGAACCAATTCTAAATCTCTTTGCAGTGACCCCTATGGAGAGGAGCTGGGGAGAGTCCCAGAGTAGGTGTAAGTAGAGGCCCCACATTCAAACCGCCCTCTGCTCTCTGGTCCCTGGCAGCAGGGAGTGGGGGTGGGCAGGGAGTGGGGGTGGGGGGAGCGCGTCAGTGCCGGGATCTGGGCAGGCCTGAGCAAGAGGAGACTCCCCACCCTGGGTCCCACTCCCTCCCAAGACGCCAGCTCTTCTGGTCTGGCCAGTTGGGGTTCCTCCCTGAAACTCTCCCACGCACCTGGGGCCTGCCGGGCTCCTGAGCTAACGATAATAATAGTATTGTCACTCCCTCCCTCAGGAGAGAGGGGTTTTCAGACCTATTTGGCAAAGGAGGCAGCTGAAGCTCAGAGAGGGAGATGGAGTTGCTTGAGGTCCCCCAGTAAGAGGATGACACAGGCAGTATCAAAATTTCTGCCCTATCTGCCTTTGACACTTTGCCCACTGCTTCACTCCACCGTGAAAGACCCTCCTTCCTTTATTATAAAGCAGACACCTCAGAGGCTCAGAGAGGTGAAGACACTTAGGCAGGGTCACACAGCAAACCCTAAATGGGGCTGGGATTCCAGGGCTGGGAGGCAAGGAGGCAGGGGGCAGTGCTGAATGACTTCACAATCAGTCACTGACTTTCTCTCTCTGAGCTTCAGCATGATGCCAAGTGACCCAGCCTCAGTGACTGAGGTGCTAGTCATTGCTGAGAACTGGGGTGCCCCACAGGGTCCGGCCAACGATAGAATCTTTATGAACATATTCACGGGCAAGGAGAACAGACTCACGGTTACCAAGGAGGAGGGGTTGGGGGAGGGATGGCGTGGGAGGCCGGGGCTGGCAGATGTGAGCTATGATACACGGAGGCGATAAACAACGAGGGCCTACTGCAGAGCACGGGGAGCTATAGTCAGGGTCTGGTGATAAAACATAGCGGAAAAGAATATGAAAAAGTGTATATATATGTATAACTGAGTCACTTTGCTGTACAGTGGAGAGGAACACATTGTAAATCAACTATACTTCAAGAATAAAAACAAATCTTTATGAACACAGCTGCTATTTTTCCTGCCATAGGTCAATTTTTATCTATGAGTCAGGAGAAAGGAAGCAAGGGTAAATCTGTCTCTTAAATAATAATATCATAAAAATCATATATAATATAAGCAGTCACTTACACTAGCCAGGAGGTGAGGATGCTTAGTCATTTCGTGTTTTGCACAGTGTTGTCTTTGTTTCTGTGTTCAGACATGGGAGGCCATGGTCCTGATGGTGTCTCCACTGTGGTCACAGTGTGGCCCCATTTTTTTTCGATCTTTTTAGGGCCGCACATGGGGCATATGGAGGTTCCCAGGCTAGGGGTTGAATTGGAGCTGCAGCTGCCGGCCTACACCATGGCCACAGCAACGCCAGATAGGAGCCTCATCTGCGACCTACACAGCTCATAGCAACACCGGATCCTTAGCCTACTGAGCAAGGCCAGGGATTGAACCCCCATCTTCCTGGATACTAGTTGGGTTCGTTACCTGAGCCACAATGGGAACTTCCTGTGATTCTCTGTCTATTTGTACACGCAGGTAACTACTGCCCAGATGAAGACAGTGGGGGCTCCTTACTATTGCTCCTCTGGGCCAGTGCTCTTTGCAGTCACCATTTTGATTTCCATGGCCACTGATTAGCTTGTCTGTCCTAGAACTTCATAGAAATGCAGTCACATGGTATGTTTTATTTATTTAAGTCTTCTTGAGTGCAACACGAAGTTGTTGAGATTCATATTGCTGTGCAGGCCAGAGGCTGGCCTGTTTTCATGGCTGTGTAATTGCATGAGATTAGTGAATCACTCTTCCTTCTTCCATGCATTTCTTGATAATTTTGGCCTCATTTGCCAGACTGATAGATTAAACCAGCAAATCTGATTGTGTCCTCCAGCTGGTTGAGACCCCTTGAAACATTCTCCATCTTTCTCAGAATTCATTCAAATCTCTCCTCGGGGCCTATAATGCCCTGCCGGTCTGGCCTGCGCCTGGCTCTTCTGCCTCAGTTTGCACCCCCTCCCCTTCTGCGCTCTCCTCTCTGTGTCTGAATGGTGCTGTTTCTCATCCGTCTTTGCATGTGCTTCTCCTTCTGCTCTGCTGTGTGCTCTGCCTCCACCCTCACCTGCTTCACTGGCTGAACCTCCGATTCATTGAGATTGTGAGGCCACTTGATTTACAGCCTCAGGGAGGCTCCACCAGCCCCACTTCTAGCTTCCACACTTTGTAGCTCCCTACACTTCTTCCTTCATTGTCCTTGCTGTAAATAACAATTTGTCAGATGATGTGATTGATACCTGTCGCCCCCATAAGACTGTGAGCTCTGTGAGGACAGGCACTGGTTCTTCCTCTCCAGCATCAGCCGGCCCAAAACCTGCATCTCATTCCATATTTACTAAATGCTGAGGGTTGGGCAGACCCTCTCCCTGAGCCTCGGCGCTCTCCCCTCCACCCCTCAAAGACACAGACTTTCTCCTGGGAACTGCCACAGAAGCTTGACGCCCTGCCCTTTCCCTCCTTGGCAACTGTGGGTGACGCACCCAGGGGCGGGTGTCTCGCCCCATGGCTGACGCTGATTTGGCCCAGTTGAGCAAGGCCATGGTTGCCCTGGGGGGAGGTTACTCATCCTGGGCTCAGGTAAGAGGGCCCAGGTTGGGAGGCGGCACACCTAGGGGGGAAGCCGAGAGAGCAGGACCGAACCATGGACCCTGCCGGGAAAGCAGGCGCTGGGGCAGTGATCTGGACTACAGGCTGGCTGCTGCTGCTACCGCTGCTGCTTGCAGAAGGTGAGTCTGCTGCTGGAAGGGGGCCGGGAGGGTAGAGTGGGAAGCTCAAGGGTGGAGGGTTCCCTCATCCCCTGCAGAGAGGGCTGTGGGAAGGAGCTCCCATCCTGAGCACAGGGCGCTGTGGGAAAAGATCTTCTTCCATCTGCAGCAGTGGGAAAGCTGACCTGCCTCGTCAGAGGGGGCTGTGGGAAGGGTTCCCTCACTGAGCCCACTTGAATGTGGGTAAAACTCTCCCATCCTGAGTGGAGAACTGCAGAAAGGAGTGTCTCCCCCCCCCCCACACCTCCCCCCGCCCCATCCACGGCAGACATCCTTCACCTTGGTCTTAAGGGCCGTGGGAAAGATGCTCCCGCTGTTGCATAGGGAGCTTGAAGGGAAGGGACACAATTTCTCCCATGGCCTCAGACCTGGGGAGAGGTTTTCTTTACTCCCGCCCTGGAAAAGGGTGTGCAGTAGGGTTGCATAGGGACACAGGAAGTGGGAAGGACTACTTCCCTTTTGAGGGAAGAGGCTTCAGTAGGGATCGCTCAGTTCTACCTGTCCCCAACCCCTAGGAGCGCAGGCCCTGGAGTGCTACAGCTGCGTGCAGAAAGCAGATGACGGATGCTCTCCGCAGAAGATGAAGACGGTGAAGTGCGCGCCGGGCGTGCAAGTCTGCACAGAGGCCGTCGGAGCGGTGGAAACTAGTGAGTGGGGCCTCGGGGGTCCCCTGCTTTACCCCTTCAAGAACCTCCACCCGGGCCCCACCTCCTTATGGTTCCACCCCTCCCTCTGAATTTGGCCACACCCCCTTCAACACCACCCTATTCTTCCAGCCTGGCCTGGGTCCTTCAGCACGACCGCGCCATTAGGGTTTAGAGGGGTGCGGACTGAGACTTGCGGATGGGTGGGGTGAACTGGGAGAACTGGCAACTCGTCTCCTTCCAGGGCACACCCTATCCATTTCCCCGGCACCACTGAGATCTTCCTACCCACTTCTGTCCCTGCCAGTATACTCCCCACCCCAACTCAGCCTCTCCCATCCAGCGGGGCCCTTGGTGATGGATATCCCTCTAGAGGTCATCTCCTGCGGTCCCTGAGTTGAGGCTCATCCCCTCTGACCCGCTGCTATCTGAGGCCACAGCTCCTAGGAGGCCCATCTGTCTCTGATCCTGTGCCTTTTTTATCAGTCTCAGTTCCTTCTGATGTTGTTTTCTGCAGTTCTGATCCTCTACGGTCGTGCCCCTTGTGTCCTCGCTCCACTCTTGGCCCTCCGCTGTCAATTGTGTTGAGTGTCTGTCAGCCTGTCTGTCCCCTCGGACTCAGCTCTTTGAGGTTTCGCCCCTCGGACTTTGGTTCTTTGCTTTCAGATAGCATCTCTCTGAGCCCTCCGCCCTGCCACCCTGACCTATCTATCCTCTGGTACGGGCCTATTGGAGGCGGCTCCCAGAGGCCTGCCCCTCTAATCCAGCCCCCTCCCTTCTGCAGTCCACGGGCAATTCTCGGTGGCTGTGCGGGGCTGCGGTTCGGGCCTCCCCGGCAAGAATGACCGCGGACTGGACCTTTACGGGCTCCTGGCCTTCATCCAGCTGCAGCAGTGCTCCCAGGACCGCTGCAATGCCAAGCTCAACCTAACCTCGCGAGGGCTCAACCCCGCAGGTCGGTGGGGGCGGGGCCCTAGACCCGGGGCGGGGCCACCTCTGGGCGGAGTGGCTGGGGGCCGCCACCAGCTGGAGGCGGGAGATCTCCGCACGGGCTGGGGGCGGGGCCACGCCCTGGGGCGGGGCCGCGAGGCCGAGTGTCCGTCGAGGGGTGAAGACAGGGCGGAAGGGACCCCCGAGCTGTGCTTCCTGAGCACCGTCGACCCCTCCCTTGCTCCCCGCTCCCCTCGCAGGCAATGAGAGTGCCTACGGCCCCAACGGCGTCGAGTGCTACAGCTGCGTGGGGCTGAGCCGCGAGGCGTGCCAGGGAACGGCGCCGCCCGTCGTGAGGTGCTACAACGCCAGCGACCACGTCTACAAGGGCTGTTTCGACGGCAACGTCACCTTGACGGCAGGTGAGCGAGCTTTGGCGTACCGGGCCTGCACGGGTTGCGGTGGCTTTTCTGAGGCCTCAATGGAGGGTGGGTAGCAGCCGTTTGCCGAGAGGGTTCCTCCACCTCCAGCGCATTGTGGAAACTGGAGGCCTAAGTTCTTGTCCTAGAGCATCATGAGAACTGCCGTCCTAGCCCCAGTTTAACTCGGGAATAGGAATGCTTTTGTCCTCGAGTTTTGGGAGAAATACGTTTTCGCAGAGGCCTGCAGAATGGGCGGATGTGCATTGGGAAATGTGTTTAAGCCTCCAAGCTTCTGCCCAGGCAGCGTGGGGAATCATTCTGACTCCTAGAGGCTCAAGGGGTTAGGGTCCCCACTTGTCCCAAAATATTAGGAGAGATGTGGTGCTGGTCTCTTGTCTCAGGGAACCATGGGAGATGGTCTTCAAATCCCATCCTTTGCCAATTGTATTGTGGGAGATGTAGTTCTGACTGGATTCTGGTGGGGTGGGAGAAGGGAGAGGGGAGGCCATGATCTGTTTTGCCTGTGAGGGGTGTTGTATCCCATTGCAAACCTTTCTTCCAAGGCATTGTGGGACTTGTACTTCGGCCTACACATTTTTCCCCCTCCCAAACTACTCTGGGAAATGGAGTCCACTATATGTCAAAGACAGTGGGATGGTGTTTCTCCAAGTGGGGCCTGAATTGAGACTTTTGGGTTAATGTATCCAGAGTCCTTCGGTCCCTGTTTTGGGAATTCTTGTCCTTGTTTCACCCCTAAGTTTCATTCTGGCTGTACCTACCCCATCCCTCCAACCACGGTCGTACCTGTGTCTCCCCCCTGCAGCTAATGTGACTGTGTCCTTGCCTGTCCGGGGCTGCGTCCAGGATGAGTTCTGCACCCGGGATTCCGTGACAGGCCCCGGGTTCACGCTCAGCGGCTCCTGCTGCCAGGGGTCCCGTTGTAACTCGGACCTCCGCAACAAGACCTACTTCTCCCCTCGATTGCCGCCCCTCGTCCTGCTGCCCCCTCCTCCGTCCACCACTCTGGCCCCAACCACTTCTGTCACTACTTCCACCCCGGCCCCAACCACCTTCACCTCCACCTCCAAACCCACTCCAGCTCGGACCAGCCAGATTCCACAAAAGGTTGAAACTGAAAACTCCCAGGAAACAGAATCTAGCTTGGTTGGAGGTGCTGGTGGCCACCAGGACCGTAGAAATATGGGGCAGTATCCTACCAAAAATGAGCCTCATTATAATAATAAAGGCTCTGCCGCTCCCTCTGCGGGGTTGGCGGCTCTTCTGTTGGCTGCAGCTGTTGGTATCCTACTATGAGCTTCTCCACCTCTTGCCCCACTTCCTTGGCCCAGGGTACTGTCTCTTGCCATTACTCCCTTTCCCACCCCTGGACTGGGCTGGCCCAGCCCCTGTTCTCCCAGTCTCCCCCGGACCCCCAGCTTCCGCTGCACTGGTTTGCGGCTTCGAGACAAAGTCACCGTTGTATATATATATATATCCTGCCAGGGTGTTCTAGCGTTTTGAGGGCAGCAATGGTATCTCCCTCATCTTTGTCTCTCCCTGGTCTCCTCGTGGTGCCTAGGACAGAGGAAGGTCAGAGCTGGCCCAGGGAAGGTGGAGGAGACAAGGATAAGCTTCCTGTTCGCTGTCTCACAGCCAACCTGGAAAAGGAGGGGGCGGGTGGTGGCGGAATGGCTCCCTCTTCTGACGGTTCTGCCCCCACCCCTCCTTCCTTGTGGGAATCATTTTGGCGCCTTTGTCTTCTTTTCCAGACTGTGAGCTCCTCAAGGGCAGGGACCCATGCCTTATGCCTTGGTGTGGTCAGTGTCTGGCACAGAAAGGCTTCAATAAAAGTTTAATTACTTTGTATAGTGTTTTAAAGGAGTTATTTCTACTTCAGCCGCTTACACTAACCTCCTGAAGCTGAGCAGAGTGGGAATGTCAAAATAGAGAAACTGAGGTCCAGAGTCACAGCCCTGGGGGAAGTCAGGTTTGATCTCCTTTCATCTCCTGAAGTTTATACCCACTGTTGGGTGATCCCACTGGTGAGGGGGAGAGCGGGTGAGGCCATCGAGCAGGGTGGAGGGTGAGGGGACTTTCAGTAAGGCTTGGGAACAGATGAGAGCTTTGTTTCATGGCTTTGTACACTGTCCTCAGGCCCCACCCACCTTGGCACTCTGTGCTTTCTTAAGAATCATTCAGTGGCTCAGCCACCACTGGGGCTGAGCCAAAGAGCTGGCGGGTGCTGCTGTCAGTCTTTGCTTCCTGTTGGGAACTTGGGGCCTGAGCCCCACCACCATCTCCTCCAATCAGATGAAGGCTTGGAGGTTCAGGAAGGAAAAGCCAAGCTTAGGAAGAAGAGGCGTTGGTAGGCTTCGGGCCTGCTGGATGGAGGGGGAGCAGGTGTGGGGAATAGCTGAGATAATAATGGTAATTGCCGACACTGCTATTTTTTAAACAGATTTATTGAAGTATAGTTGATTGACAATGCTGGGTTAATTCCTGCTCTATACCAAAGAGATTCAGTTTATATATATATTCTTTTTCTCATTCTTTTCCATTATGGTTTATCACAGGACATTGAATATAATTCCATGTGCTCTGCAGTAGAACTTTGTTGTTTATCCATCTTATGTATATTAGTTTGCCTTTGCTAATCCCAAACTCCCACTCCATCCCTCCCCAACCGCCCTCCCACTTGGCAACCACGGATCCGCTCTCTGTCTGAGATGCTGTTTTTCTTTCATAGATATCTGCTTTACTGTTAATACTAGAGAATAGTGTGAGGTAATAGTGAAATAGTGGGAAATAGTGATGATAGGAACACAATAGGGAATAAGAGCCTGAGCAACAAACAAGTATCTGTAATAGTAACTATAGTTACAGGAATGTTAGTCATTGAACAGTTTTACCAGAAGTTCCCCCTTTGGTGCAGCGGGGTTGGTGGTGTCTCTGCAGTGCCAAGGTTGAACGTTTGACCCCTGGCCTGACACAGTGGGTTGAAGGATCCAGTATTGCCACAGCTGCAGTGTAGGTCGAAACTGCGGCTTGGATCTGATCCCTGGCCCGGGAACTCCATATGGTGGGGGCAAAAAGAATAAAAAAAGTCTTACCAGATGCTAGGCTTGTGCTAAGGTTGTTTGCATCCATCCTTTCATTTAATTTTCCATATAAACTCTCAGATGGGATGATTGGCTAAACCCCAGGCTCCAAACGATAAAAGTAATTTAACCCACAGCAAGTAATATATTTATTATGTGCCAAATACAGGTTTAAGTGTGGTACTTGGATTAACCTATTTAATCTACACAACCATCTGTGAGTTAAGTATTCTATGAGTTAAGTATTAATCATCGGCTTTTTATAAGATGAGGAAACCAGACCCAGAGAGGTTGAGTAACTTGCCCTGGGTCACCCAGCTAATAAGCAGGGAATCCAAATTTGAACCCAGGCAGACCAGCTTTATAGCTCATGACCAAGAGGGCTGTAACTTTTCCCTCAGCTTAACTAAACTTTAGCTAGACTTCTTCCTGACTCTAAACTGCTGTCCTCCCTCTCACCCCAGCCCTTGGAATCCAGGGCTGGGGTGAGAATCCAGATGGCCTAACCTCCTGTTTCTTAGAGCATTTACTTTAGAAAACTTGTCATCATAAATTTTTTCTGCCCTTTTGAGATGTATATAAATCTCTTTAAAAACCTCTCGCCAGGAGTTCCTGTTGTGGCACAGCGGAAACGAGTCTGACTAATAACCATGAGGTTGCTGGTTCGATCCCTGGCCTTGCTCTGTGGGTCAGGAACCTAGTGTTGCCGTGAGTTGTGGTGTAGGTTGCAGACATGGCTCGGATCTGGTGTGGTTGTGGCTATGGTGTAGGCCAGCAGCTGTAGCTATGATTTGACCCCTAGCCTGGGAACCTCCATATGCTGTGGGTGCAGCCCTAAAAAGCCAAACACAAAAAACAAACAAACAAACAAAAAAAACCTTACAAAAGACAAAAAACAAACCTCTTGCCAGTTTTACAACCCAGGCAATGTCTTTCTTAAGGACCTGGGAACCGTCTCTTTGAAATAGAAACATCCAAGGAGATAGTACCTCCATCTCCCGTTTATCCTAGAAGCCTGACCTCAGTGGGGGTCTTTCTCCAAATTGTGAAACTATCCCTTTTCCCCAAGATACAAGAAAATTTCAAAACTTTGCTTTAGGTGAAGCCAGTTAGCAAACACAGATGACCTACGACCTCCACTCCCGAGCCCACTTCTAAAACCCAACTGCCTTGTGTTTCACCGAGTTGAGCTCAGACTGAGCTCTGGCCTCTGTCTCCCGTTGGAATACCCTTGAATGAGGCTTCTTGCCTGTTTAACGTTGTCCCATGTGGTTTATGCTTTGACAGGCAGGACCTGCTCCCAGTGTATTACACAATTTCAGGCAGCTCTGAGCCTGCGTTTTGCCATCTTGGTGGTGTAAGTCAGAGGACTCCCGGGCTTCTGAGGGTGTTGAGGCTGGAAATCCTCCTTTTATCACCTCATCTCAGTGGGGGGGCTTTTTTTCTAATCTTTGGAGGAAGTTCCAAGGTGGGGAAAAGACTCTAGGATTCCCCTAGGGCTTTGGGCATGAAGGTTCCTCTCACGTCTCCCCAGCATGGCCTGACCCCCTCCATCCTGCTTAGGCCTGCAGTGGGTGACAACGCACAGTCCTCGAGCTGAAACAGGTGTTGAAGGATCATTTTTTTTTTTTTCTTTTTTAGGGCCACACCTGCGGCATATGGAAGATCCAAGGCTAGGGGTCTAATCAGGGCTGCAGCTGCCAGCCTACACCACAGCCACAGCGATGCCATATCTGAACAAATCTGCAGCTTACACCACAGCTTAAAGCAATGCCAGATCCTTAACCCACTGAGTAAGGCCAGGGATCGAACCTGCATCTTCATGGATACTAGTTGGGTTCTTAACCCACTAAGCCACACTGGGAACTTTAACTCTTATTTTAAAAAACATAAATGGCTCATGGCTTTTACACAGATACAAGATGAACCCTTGTCAAAGATTTTACTTAACTCACTCATGAGTGAGGGAGCCTGCAAAATGTTACAGCCAGTTCAAAGGAGAATTCCAAGAGCTCGTGCATACAGGACATCAGGAATGCTGAAACAAATTCATGAGTGGATGTTGAACTGGTCAATATCCAGGTGGAAATACTCAAGTGTATTCCACCAGGCAGGGATCTTTTGCATTGCTCTCAGGTTACCGTGGGTCTGGTATTACTGTCACAGTTTAAGACAGTGAAAAGTGGAGCTAACCCAGAACAGTGTGCTAGGCAGGACACCCAGTAATCCCTCCTGCCCATTACAAAGGCTTTCACCTCTGCAGGTCCCCAGTGTGGTTGGGGAGGCCCAGACACAGTTCTGATACGGTGCCCTGGGAGTTGGGGAAGGGCGTGTTGAAAGCACAGGTGAGGGACAGAGGAAGGATTTCCTCCAGGTGTGGGTCTCATATTGCTGATGGTGCCCCTCTTACCCCCACTTCTGTGTAATCACTGAGTGTTGTCCATTTCAGAGACTGCATTAGCTTCCCAGGGCTGCTGAGGCAAAATACCACAAACTGCGTAGCTTAAAACCACAGAAATGTATTGACTTACAATGCAGGAGGCCAGAAGTCCAAAAGCAAGGTGTTGGGAGGTGCCCCACTCCCTTCACAGCCACTGGGGGAGGAGCCTACCTTGCCTCTTCTGGCTTCTGGGAGCCCGAGGAGCTCCTTGGCTTCTTCAGCCTCCAGTCTCTGCCTCCTTCCTCCCATGGGAGATCTCCCTGTGTGTCTGTGTTCACATTTCCCTCTTCTTACAAAGTCATATTAGAGATTAGTCATCTTACATTGATTAAATCTGCAAGACTTTATTACCAAATAAGATCATATTCACTGATCCTGGGGGTCAGGACTTCAACATACCTTTTTAAATTTTTTTTTTTTATTTGAGGGGGACACAGTTTCCTGCTTAAAAAAGGACCAGTATAGAATAAAGATTTAGAGACCAGATGACCAGGTTTAAATCCCACCCATTACTGCTTTGTATGTACCTTTTTTCACTCTGAGTGAAAGCGAGCTAGGAAATTCTCTCCAAGCCTCAGTTTCTTCATCTCTTAATTGGGATTATAATGGGAAATTTTAGTCTACCATTAGGACTCTTGTGAGATGTGAAGTTGATAACATAAGTCAGGTACAGGGCCTGGCATATAGTAAGTGCTTGCTCAGAATATCTGGAACCAGGACTTCCCGTTGTAGCTCAGTGGTAATGAACCCGACTAGTATCCATGAGGACGTGGGTTTGATCCCTGGCCTCACTCAGTGGGTTAAAGATCCAGCGTTGCTGTTAGCTGTGGTGTAGGTCACAGATGCAGCTCGGATCCTGCGTTGCTGTGGCTGTGACGTAGGCCGGCAGTTACAGCTCCAGTTCAACCCCTAGCCTGGGAACCTCCGTATGCTGTGGGTGAGGCCCTAAAAAGACAAAAACAAAAACAAAAAAAATCCAGAACCAGGAAGATAGTACAGTTAACTCAAAACCATATAGATGAGATGGAAGTATGTTTAGTCAGTGAAAAGAAAGAATGGTGAAATAAGATTGAAAAAATGATATTCAAAATGCATTCTTGTCTTACAGGGTGATAAAACCTTAATTTCTTTTTGTTTACTGGGCAAAAATCATTCCATCAGAAATTATTTGTGGGAATTTCTGCTGTGGTGCAGTGGGTTAAGGATCTGGCATTGTCTCTGAGGTGTCACTGGTTCCATCCTCGGCTGGGGAACTTCTGTTTGCCAGTGGGTGCAGCCAGACAACAAACAAAACAAATTATTTTCAACTTTATCAGACAAAAATTGATTGCAACTAAATCTTCTTATGATTTGCAAAAAACATTTGCAAAGTTAATATCCAAACTTTATAGAGTTTGGCCCTTAATCAGTGATAAATAATAAGGCATATTCCTATTACCCCAGAGAATCAGATAATCCCTGAGTGGGTCTGTTTCCCTTTTATCTTATTTCTAAGTTTTAAGTCATCGAGGCCCAATGGAAGTATATTTCGAGACACATTTTTTTAAATGGCCCTGCTCATGGTATATGGAAATTTCTGGGCTAGGGATTGAATCCAAGCCACAGCTGCTGACCTATGCCACAGCTGCGGCAGTGCTGGATCCTTTAACTGACTGCACTGGGCAGGGGATTGAGCCCACCCCTCTGCAGCAAATGAGAGAGCCACTGCAATGGGATTCTTAACCCACTGTGCCATGGCAGGAACTCCAAGATATATTTAAATTATGTATATGACTAAAAACTTTCTGGTATCCACATTAAACAAGTAAAAAGGGAAGAAGTAATTAATAATATACAAATATTATAAAAATATATAGTCAGTATGAAAGCATTATTAATAAGATATTTGGGGAGTTGTACTGAGTTTTTGGAATCCCATGTGTATTTTATGCTTTTATTAATTTCAGTTTGCACTAGCCTCATTGCAAGTGCTCACTATCTAGAGCTATAGAACTTTGTAAAAATGGAAATATACTGTATAAGCTCTTTTATGTAAGGCTTCTTTCACTTAACAGAATGTGGTATATCACAGGTTGTTTATTCATTCTTCTGTCAATGGATACCTGTTTCCAGTTTGGGGCTATTACGAATAAAGCTGGTATAAGTATTCTTGTATACTTGTTTTTATGAAAATTGGCTCTCGTTTCTCTTGCGTAAATACTGAGTGGAATTGCTGTGTCAAAGGATTGAGGTATATTTAGTTTAATAAGAAACTAGCAGACCCTTTCAAAACCGATTATCTGGAGTTCCCTGTGGCACAGTAGGTTAAGGATCTGGCATTGTCACAGCAGTGGCTTGAGTCACTGCTGTGGAACAGGATTGACCATCCCTGGCCCAGGAACTTCCACATGCTGTGACTTAGGCTAAAAAGAAAAGAAAAAAAAAAAAAAAGAAAAAAGAATAAAACCCCCCAAACTTAGAGTTCCCCTTGTGGCTCAGTGGAAACGAATCTGACTAGCATCCACAAGGACTCAGGTTTGATCCCTGGCCTCGCTTAGTGGGTTAAAGATCCGGTGTTGCCTTGAGCTGTGGTGTAGGTTGCTGATGGAGCTCGGATATGGCGTGGCTGTGGCTCTGGTGTAGGCTGGCAGCTACAGCTCTGATTCGACCCCTAGCCTGGGAACCTCCATATGCTGTGGGTGCAGCCCTAAAAAAACAAACAAAAAACCCAAAAAAAACCCAACAAAAAAACCCATAAAACCGCCAAAAAAATCCCAAACCCGATTTTTCCATTTCACTGTCCCACTAGTAAATAAGAATTCCTGTTGCTCCACGTTGTCGTCAACATATTGTGTAGTCAGTAGTTCTTTCATATTTTATCCATTCTGGTTGGTGTATTGTGGTATCTAATTGTGGTTTTAATATGCATTTCCCTGAAGTCTAATCATTTTGAGTAATTTTTCACTAGTGTGGTGTCCAAGAGAATAATGAGAGGAGCTTTGTGGAGAGCTGAGAAGGTACCATGCAGGGGAGTAGGCGAGTATGTGGACCATGACCATCTAGGCTGATTTCCAGGCGGAATCAAGGGCTCACTGCAGGTTATATATCATAAATTTAAAGCCAGGTTTTTCAGTAGGGTTGTGTGATTTTTCTCCAGAAAAAAAGAAAAGAAATCAAAATGGAGTTGGTATTGCTAAGCGAGCTCTCTGAAATAGAGCTGGAAGCCACTGAGGAAGCGTGGCTTGTGCACATGTGACCCTGGATAGTATCTGATCTTTTGACCAGATCATCAGCCAGAAACTCAAGATATTTATCCGACACGACCCTAAAATAACTCATGATAGTCTCTCTACTTATTGGACCTCTGCCCTGAAACAGCTTGTGATTCCTTAAGGACAGATATTTTCTTTCTCTCTCTCTCTTTTTTTTTTTTTTTTTTTTTTTTTTGGTGTGTGTTTTGAGTGCTGCACCTGTGACATATGGAGGTTCCCAGGCTAGAGGTCGAATCAGAGCTGCACCTGCCGGCCTACACCACAGCCATAGCAACGCAGAATCAGAGCCGAGTCTGTGACCTACACCACAGCTCATGGCAAAGCTGGATCCTTAACCCACTGAGCAAAGCCGGGGATCAAACCTGTGTCCTCATGGACCCTAGTCAGATTTGTTTCTGCTGAGCCACGGCAGGAATATTTTTCTGACTCTCATTAGAGTCCATCACAGTTGTTGCCAGGCAACTTGTAACAACCTCGTGGCTCTTTGTCTTTATAGCTTTGTGGGCACCTGACTTTTTCTCTTCCTTGGAATACTCTTTTGGGGTTAGCTGACTCTGTGTCTCCCAAATCGCAGTTCTTAAGACCCTGAAAAAACTCTCTTTTGTTTGTAGCCTCTTGCATTCTTTTTTGATTGACACCAGCTTTGATTACTTATATCACCTTGATGTAAACATTGAGTGGATAGAAAGTTGGATATTACTGTTTTGTTTTGTTTTGTTTTGTTTTGGCTATGCCTGTGGCATGCAGAAGTTCCCAGGCCAGGGATCAAACCCTTGTCACAGCAGCAACTGGAGCCACAGCAGTGAGGATGCCAAATCCTTAACTCACTAAGCCACCAGAGAACTCCTGAAATTTCATTCTTATAGTACAAAATTAATTAATGAATGTAGGCATTCCATTGTGGCTCGGGGGTTAAGAACCTGGCTAGTATCCCTGAGGATGCTGGTTTGATCCCTGGCCTTGCTCAGTGAGTTAAAGATCCTGTGTTGCCACGAGCTGCAGTGCAGTTTGCAGAGGAGGCTCGGATCCCACGTTGCTGTGGCTGCGGTGTAGGCTGGCAGCTGCAGCTCCGATTTGACCCCTAGCCCAGGAGCTTCCATATGCCATAGGTGTGGTCCTAAAAAGAAAAAAAATTAATTGTTGAATGTAGAAGGAATAATGGAATCAGAACATCACCATTTGGCAACCTTTATAATGATTATTGATTCAAGCAAGGATCAATCACAGATGCTGTGATACTGTGATTTATAATAAAAAACATATATTTGGTCTTCTTGCTTCTGGCACCGAGCTCCTAAAACCCTTGGAAATTCCTAAGTGATAAGAGTGATAAGGTGTCTTGATATTCCTAACAAACCCCTTTGAACCACACCTGAGTTTATGTTTACGAGGTAACATTCTACAAAATAACCAGTCTCTGCTCCGCAAAAATATTGCTATTACGGAACACAAAGAATGATGGAGGCCCTGTTCCAGATGATAGATCCAAGGACCAAATGCACAGCAGCAACCAGGATTTTCTTTTGCTGCAAGACACATTATTAAAGCAATTGGCAAAAATCTCAAGAAAGTCTACAAACTAGATTAGTTCATGATTTAGAGAAATGTATTGTGAAAAGGAAGTGAATGTTTTTGTTTTTAGGAGATGCACACTGATGTATATCTTAGAGGAGAAGTATTCACATGTCTGTCTCTTACTCTCAAACTGTTCAGGAAAGAAACAGTATTTCTTCTTTTTTTTTTTTTCTTTTTCTATTTTTGGCCATGCCTGCAGAATGTGGAAATTCCCAGGCCAGGGACTGAACCCACACCACAGAAGGGGCCAGAGCCACAGCAGTGACAAAGCTGGATCCTTAACCTGCTGAGCCACCAGGGAACTCCTGCAGCAATATTTCTATCAAGATAGAAAAGACTGAGGAATTCCCTTTGGGGCTCAGCGGAAACAAATCTGACTAGTATCCATGAGGATGCACGTTTGATCCCTGACCTCGCTCAGTGGGTTAAGGATCTGGTGTTGCCGTGAGCTGTGGTATAGGTCACAGATGCGGTTCAGATCGCGAGTTGCTGTGGTTGTGACTTAGGCTGGCGGCTACAGTTCCGGTTCAACCCTAGCTTGGGAACCTCCATATGCCTCGAGTGCAGCCCTAAAAAGACACACACACACACACACACACACACAAAGAAAAGATTGATCCATGTGATAAAATGTTAACTTTTGGGTTAACCTAGGAATTCTTTGTCATTTTCACAACTTTCCCATATGTCTGAAATTATGTCAAACACTTAAAAAAGAAAAGTAGGAGTCCCTGTTGTGGTGCAGTGGAAATGAATCTAACTAGGAACCATGAGGTTGTGGGTTCTGTCCCTGGCCTCCCTCAGTGGGTTAAGGATCTGGCGTTGCTGTGAGCTGTGGTGTAGGTCACAGACTCGGCTCGGATCTGGTGTTGCTGTGGCTATGGTGGAGGCTGGCAGCTATAGCTCCGATTGGACCCCTAGCCTGGGAACCTCCGTATGCCACGGGTGCGGCCCTAAAAAGACAAAAGACAAAAAAAAAAAAAAAAAAAAAAAGAAGGAAAAGAAAAATGACAGAGACAGTAGTAATACTATAGTAAAGTAAATAATAACATACCTGCCTCACAGAGTAGTTGTGAGGATTCGAATAAACTAATATTTATAAAACAAGACAGTAGCTAGTTTTTAATTTTTAATCTCATACTTTTGTGATGGTTATAATCTCAAAACAAAACTAGACAGAACTGGTGGGAGAATTGCACAATCAGACAGTACATGTTCGTCTAGGAATGCCAAGTGCAACCGAGCATTGACCTCGGCCATCAGTCTCGTGCTCATCTTTCCAGTAACCGTTTCATCTTAGTAAAAAATCTTTCCTTATTACATTAAGATGATGCCATTTTGGAGTCTCAAGGATGATATACGAAAGGAAAGAGACAAAAGAATGTACTTTATATGATTCCATTTGTATGAATTTCAGGAAGATGAGAAAAACTAGCTTTAAAGTATGGCTTACATCTGTGGCAAGGAGGTGAATGGGGCACAGTACTGGCCACAAAAGAATATGAGGGAATTGTCTGAGGTATAATAAATGTTTTATACCTTGAATCCTGAGGTCATCACTCAGGTGAATATAAATACAAATAACGTGTATGCAATTTATGTAACTTTACTCTTGATTCAGATACGTTGTTGTATGTCCGTTGCTCTTCAATAAAACATTTTTTATGAATTAAAAAAAAAAGTAAAAAGGAGTTCTGTTGTGGTGTAGTGGAAATGAATCCCACTAGATTCATGCCAACTAGAAGAGGTCGCGGTTTCGATCCCTGGCCTTGCCCAGTGGGTTAAGGATCTGGCGTTGCCCTGAGCTGTGGTGTAGGTCGCAGACGTGGCTTGGATCTGGTGCTGTGGTTGTGGTGTAGGCCGGCAGCTCTAGCTCTGATTCTACCCCTAGCCTGGAAACTCAGGTGTGGCGCTAAAAAGCAAAAAAAATAAGAATTAGAATAAAAAATGTGAAAAGGAGTTCCCTAGTGACTCATCGGGTTAAAGATCCAGTATTGTCACTGAAGTGGCTTGGGTTGCTGCTGCGGCTTGGGTTCAGAATCAGAGTTCTGCATGCTGTGGGGTGGGGGCAATTTTTTTTTTTTTTAATTAAGAAAATGAACTAGGGAGTTCTGTTGTGATGCAGTGGGAACAAATCTGACTAGTATCCATCAGGATGTGGGTTCGATCCCTGGTCTCATTCAGTGGGTTAAGGATCCAGCGTTGCTCTGGTGTAGGCCAGCAGCTATAGCTTCGATTCAACCCCTAGCCTGGGAACTCCCATATGCCACGGGTTCGGCCCTAAAAAGCAAAATAAGAAGAAAATTTATCAAATAGTTCTCTGGTGGTCTAGTGGTTAGGACCCAGTGCTTTTAACCATGTGGCTTACGTTCAATCCCTGGTCTGGGAACTAAGATCCCACATCAAGCCACTGCATGCTGCAGCCAAAAACCCCATAATACCCCACCCCCCAACTAATATATATGAAACAGAACAGTACCTGGCATCTAGGAAGTGCTCATTAAGTGTTATTATTGCTTGTATGATTCTGCCTCTGGCACCCTACAGAGAAAAGATATTTGCCAGATAAACGCTTGTTCAACTTGTAAAAGCATCCATTGTTTCTGTGGACCAAGCACCTGAGAGAAGCAGTTTCCAGACTCCACTGAATATTCAGAGCTGTCTTATAAAATAGTATGAGCCTTCTGTTTTCTAACTTTCATTATGAAAACTTTCACACCTACACACAAGTTAGGAAGATCACGCACTACACATCCACTTGCCCTACAACTAGATTCGAAAATTTTAAACTTTTTGCGAGACCCACTTATGGTTCTCCATTTTACAGATGCTAAGACTGAGGCACAGACAAGATTAGGTTGCTTCCTCAAGGCTTACCAGAGCAGAGATGTGGACCCAGGGAGACTGACCCTAGAAGGTGACCTCCCCCGGGCCCTGAAAAACTAGGTCATATTTTAGGTGTTGGGGGACACAGATGGGAAAGCCCTGTCCTCACTTCCTGCAGCTCACCTCGTGCTGCACTGTTGAGTAAGGTAGCCACCAGCCACAAATGGCTATATACGTTTAAGTTAAAATCATTAAAGTTATGGGTTCCTGTCATGGCTGAGCAGCAATGAACCTGACTAGCATCATGAGGACGCAAGTTCAATCCTTGGTTACGCTCAGTGGGTTAAGGATCTGTTGTTGCCATGAGCCATGGTTTAGGTTGAAGATGTGGCCAGATCCCACATTGCTGTGGCTGTGGTGTAGGCTGGCAGCTGCGGCTCCATTTCGACCCCTAGCCTGGGAACCTCCATGTGCCGCAGATGTGGCCCTAAAAAGACGACAACAACAACAACAATCATTAAAATTAGAAAATTCAGTTCCTCGGTGCTCTTCAAGTTCTCAGATAACCTCATGTGGCCATTGTATGACATTTCAGATATAAACTTTTCCATTAGTACAACTGTCAATGGAAATAATCAATAAACAGTCCAACAGGAATAGAAAAGAGTTTTATTTGAGGAAAACTGAGGGCTATAGCCCAGGAGACGCTGATTCAAGAAGCACTTGAATTGTGTTGACTGCAAAATGGGGGAGGCTCATAAAAGCAAAAACAGCAAAATTACATAAAGTGTGTGTTGAGCGTCAGGATTGGAGCTGGCAAGCAGTGAGGGTGCTTGTTAAGCAAGGATTGGCTGGAGTCCAACAAGGTCGCTTAGTTACGAGGGGAGACCTTGAGACCATAAGGTTGCAGCTGGCAGCTGCTCTCAGATATTATGTTTTTGTTTTGTTTGTTTTGTTTTGTTTTGTTTGGGGCTGGGTCCACAGCATGCAGAAGTTCCCAGGCCAGAGACTGAATCCTGAGCCACTAGTGGCAATACCGGATCCTTAACCACTCGGTCACCAGGGAACTCCCACACATATTGTTTTGAGAATGGCTGGTGGTGCCCTTGAGTCTGACACAGTTCAGAAAACTCAGGTTCTTGGGAATGCAGGAACGTGTCTGAAAGCACATCCCATGATGGCCAGCTGGCACCGTTTTGGATGCCTCAACCACAGTTATTCCATATTTATTTATTTATTTATTTATTGCTTTATTTTATTATTAATTTTTTTAGGATATGGAGGTTCCCAGGCTAGGGTCAAATCGGAGCTACAGCTGTTGGCCTACACCACAGCTCATGGCAACACCGGATCCTTAACCCACTGAGCGAGGCCAGGGATCGAACCCCAAACCTCATGGTTCCTAGTCAGATTCATTTCCACTGCACCACAATGGGAACTCCTCCATTTTGATTTTTAAATGCCTTCTTCTTTTCTTTTCTTTCTTTCTTTTTCTTTTTTTTTGTCTTTTTGCCTTTTTTAGGGCCACTTCCCACGGCATATGGAGGTTCCCAGGCTAGGGGTCCAATCGGAGCTGTAACCGCCGGCCTATGCCAGAGCCACAGCAACTCGGGAGCCGGGCCACGTCTGCAACCTACACCACAGCTCACGGCAACACCAGATCCTTAACCCACTGAGCAAGGCCAGGGATCGAACCCGCAACCTCATGGTTCCTAGTCAGATTCGTTAACCACTGAGCCACGACAGGAACACCATTAAATGGCTTCTTTTCTTTAATGGTTAAAGCAGATGTGCAGGGTATGTTTGATAGGTCACAAATAGGTTGTTTTAGCATAAAATTTGACTTAAATCATGGATAAGCCAGAATGACTTCCCTACACCTCAATATGTTAAAATTTCTTCCATCACAGCACTGGACCCTAGTGGGTAAGATCATTTCAATCCACATGGCAGTGGTGATGTTGGTGAACTTTGGGGCCCAGTTAAGAGGATGTGTCAGCAACAGATTGGGGAAAAATTTAGCCAGCTGGACGTTTCCTCCCCTCACTCTTATCTTTAATCCTTTTTTTTTTTTTTTTGCTATTTCTTGGGCCGCTCCCACGGCATATGGAGGTTCCCAGGCTAGGGGTCGAATCAGAGCTGTAGCCACCGGCCCACGCCAGAGCCACAGCAACGTGGGATCCGAGCCGCGTCTGCAACCTACACCACAGCTCACGGCAACGACGGATCCTTAACCCACTGAGCAAGCGCAGGGACTGAACCCGCAACCTCATGGTTCCTAGTTGGATTCGTTAACCACTGCACCACGACGGGAACTCCTTATCTTTAATCTTTTATTATTATTTTTAAAAATCTTTTTAAAAAAGCTTTTCCTCTGCCCCCACATGCCTGTTATTCTTTCCTGTTCTCCACCCTCCCTCTGACCTATTATCAGCATAAATTCAGTGGTTAGTCTACTGTAATCCTAATTGCTTTGATGAATATCAGGATGAACATTCCAGTGGCCTCAGTCGGAATTATTTTCACTCTGGAATCAATGTCTCTCCTTGGCTTGCTTGTTTGCTTTATTTATTTATTTTTTATGGCCACACTCGAGGCATATGGACGTTCCTGGGCCAGGGATTGAATCTGACCTGCAGCTTTGACCTATGCTGCAGCTGCGGGAACACGGGATCTTTAACCCCCCATGCCAGGCAGAGTTTCAGGGTCCCCCCCACCCCACCCCCACAGTGATCTGAGCCACTGCAGTCAGACTCTTTTTTTTTTTTTTTTTTTTTTTTCCTATTTAGGGCTGCACCTGCAGCATATGGAAGTTCCCAGGCTAGCGGTCAGCCACAGCCACCTGGGATCTGAGCTGCCTCTGCTCACCTACACTGCTGCTTTTGGCAACATGGGATCCTTAACCTACTGAGCAAAGCCAGGGATGGAACGTGCATCCTCATGGATACTATTCCGTTTCTTGTGAACCGGCAGATTGCAATTTTGTTTAATTTGAATTAAATTTAACAAGCCATATGTGGCTTGCGGCTGCCATGTTGGATGCTGAAGCTCTTGATGGACAGCCTGAGTGTCGGTGAAAGTGGAGTGCTGCTTCTTATAATTTAGTTTGAAGAACAGTGCTTCCTGGTTTGGGATCTAAACATGGACAACCTTTCTCCTTGACTGTACATGTCTGTTCTTGGGGACTAGTCTCTGCTTTTCAGAATCAGCCTCACCATGGATTGGCCATTTGGTTTTCCTGAGCCTTGGTTACCCTGTCTGTTAAATGAAGGATAATCCTATCCCTTTTGCAAGGTGTTGTGAAGTCAGGCTGAAATTCTAAGCCAGTTCCACCTTTTCCTGACTGTGTGACCTTGGGAAAATTACTTAACCTTTCCATTTGTTTCATCAAGATGGGAACAAATGTGACCTTCCTCATAAGATTATTGGGAGGATTAAGCAGTATCTGCAAAGTATTTAGAACAGTGATTTGGGCATGATACAATCTATGTATGTGTTTGCTCTTATAATAAACTTGCAAAAAGACCAGACAAAGATCATAGGCCAGGAAATTAATTAAGTCTCCACCACTGCTTTTGGGGGGCTGTTTCTTGGAATTTATTTTCTTGTGTTATATTAATAATTTACAAAACTATATTTTATGTTATCTTTTAAAATTTTTTAATTTAATTTTTTGGGGAGACTCTGACCATGGCATGCAGAAATTCCTGAGCCAGGGCCTGAACCCATGCCATTAGCAGTGACCTAAGCTGCTGCAGTGACAATGCCAAGTCCTTAATCCACTGTGCCACAAGGGAACTCCAGTATTATCTTTTTAAAATTGATGTATAGTTGATTTACAATGTTTAAGATATACATTAAAATGATTCAATATATCTATATTCTTTTTCAGATTCTTTTCTATTATAGATTATTACAAGAAATTTAATATAGTTCCCTGTACTATACAGTATATTTTTGTTGTTTATCTATTTTACATATAATAGTACGTATCTGTTAATCCCCAACTCCCTGCTTCTACTTCCCCTTTGGTAACCATAAATTTATTTTCTATGTCTGTGAGTCTGTTTCTGTTTTGTAAATACATTCATTTGTATCATTTTTTTTAGATTCTTCATATAAGTGATATCATGTAATATTTGTCTTTGTCTGACTGACTTCACTTAGTATAATAATCTCTAGGTCCATTCAGTATTATCTTTTTGAGCAAGGATATGTTTTGTTTTGTGATACTTTTGTGTCAGTTTCACAAATAGGCTTTGCATTGCTCTTGATGTCAAATACATTTCCTAGTCCCAATATGTTCAAACAAGTTTTGAAAGCACTGCGTTAATATTTTTAAATTGGAAAGATCTCAAGATCTCAAAATTACAGAAAGGTTGCAAGGACCATTCAGAGAAATTATTTTTCCTAAACCATGCAAGAATGAGTTGCCAGTGTTATGCCTCCTCACCTACTGATGTTTAAGTGTGTGTTTCCTACAAACAGGACCGTATCTTACATAATGAAAGTACAGCTCAAAAATAAAAAATATTGGAGTTCTCTTCTGACACAGCAGGTTAAGGATCCGGCATTGTCACTGCAGTGGCTCAGGTCGCTGCTCTGGCGAGGGTTCGATCCCTGGCCCAGAAACTTCCGCATGCCTCAGGCGTGGCCAAAACAAATTAGCTACCATCTGATAAGTTACTACCATCTCATCCTCCTGCTCTGTTCAAGTGTCACCAGTTGTCCCAATAACAACCTTCATAGCAAAGGTCCTGATCTCGACTTTTGTGTTGCATTTTGTTGTCATGTTTCTTTAGCTTCCTTCCTTCCTTCTTTCCTTGCTTGCTTGCTTGCTTTTTAGGGCCACACCTGAGGCATATGGAGGTTCCCAGGCTAGGAGTCAAATTGGAGCTACAGATCCCACCCACAGCAACATGGGATCTGAGCCACATCTGTGACCTACACCACAGCTCACGTCAACGCTGGATCCTTGACCCACGGATCAAAGCCAGGGATCGAACCTGCATCCTCATTGATCCTAGTCAGGTTCATTAACCTCTGAGCCACAAAGGGAACTCCTCTTTAGTTTCCTTTAGTGCGGAAACATTCTTCGATCTTTCCCTGACCTTTGTGACTCTTGTGAACATTACAGGCCTGGTTGGGGTAGGATGTCCATCCACTTGCCTTCATCTGATACCTTCTCCTGATCAGTTTCTGGTCCTCCATCTTTGGCAGGAATCTTGCAGGAGCAATGTTAGGATCTTACATCCTATCAGGATGGTCACATTAAGGTGGTATCTTTCAGGCCTCTCTGCTGTAAAGTTACTCTTTCCCCCTTTGTGATTAATATGTTTTCTGGGGAGGTCATTTGGGGCCATGTAAATACCCTGTTATTTGTCAAACTTTTGATTTATTCATTTATTTAGCCTTATCGGAAGACTCATAGAGTCAAGGGACTGTAATTTCTTACAATTATTGTTTTTTTATTTATTTTTTATTTTTTTTGTCTTTTTAGGACCACTTAGGGAGGTTCCCAGGATAGGGGTCAAATCGGGGTTGTAGCTGCTGCCCTCTGAGACAGCCACTTTAACACACAATCTGAAACCTACACACAGCTCACAGCAACGCCGGATCCCAATCCACTGAGCAAGGCCGGGGATGGAACCTGTATCCTCATGGATGCTAGTCAGATTTGTTTCCACAGAGCCACAGCGGGAACTCCTCATTGTTTATTTTGATGTTCTAGTTATTCCCACCTTGACCTGTGAGAGCCCTTTCCAGTTGGCTCCTGTGTCCTGCTGGCTTGTCCCCAACATTCTTGGAGTGTTTCTTTGCTTCCTGGCACAATAAGTTGTGCCAGGCTCACACACTCTCCCTGCCCCACTCCTGGAATTAGCCTTTATTGAAGGAATCCCTGGTCTATTTCCCTGGAGAATGATGTTTCAAAACCAAGAGCTGGGGGAGTTCCTGCTGTGGCACAATGGGATCAGCAGTGTCTCTGCAGCACCAGGATGCAGGTTCAATCCCTGGCCTGGCACAGGGAGTTAAAGGATACGGCATTGCCACTGAATCTGATCCCTGGCCTGGGAACTCCCTAAGCCGTGGGGCAGCCAAAAAAGAAAAAAACAAGGGTTGGGAGTTCCATATGGTCATTGCTGTTGGCACTTACTGCACCCAGGCTCTCTTAGTGGACAGAGGTGGGAAACGTCTGTGTGCATGTGGGTAGATACAGATTTACATCTTATTTCTTTTTTCCTTTTAAAAGTTTCAACTTAAAACATACAGATGTGGGTTTATTTAACAGTCTTTGATGAGAAGCCCAGGCTTTTCTTTTTTGAAAAATCTTTGTTGAAATGTTACTGATTTACAATGTTGTTTTTGTTTCAGATGTACAGCAAAGTGATTCATATATATGTAAAGATTCATATATATAAAAAACAAGATATTGAATATAGTTTCCTGTGCTGTGCAGTAGGCCCTGTTGGTTATCTACTTTATGTTTAGTGTGTATATGTTAATACCAAACATTTATTTATTTATTTATTTTCGCTTTTTAGGGCCACACCTGCGGCATGTGGAAGTTCCCCGGCTAGGGGTCAAATCAGAGCTATAACTGCCATCCTACCCTACAACCACAGCAACTCAGGATCTGAATCATATCTTTGACCTACACCACAGCTCACAGCAACGCCAGATCCCAACTCACTGATTGAGGCCAGGGATTGAACCCCCACCCTCATGGATACTAAGAAGATTCGTTTCTGCTGAGCCACAACAGGAACTCCTGTATTAATTTTTTTTGGGATTCTACATATAAACATATAAGCGATATGTGATATTTGTCTTTCTCTGACTTACCTCGCTCAAGCTGATAATCTCTAGGTTCATCCATGTTTCTGCAAATGGTATTACTTCATTCTTTTTTTTTTTTTTTTTTTTTTTTTTTTTTGCTATTTCTTGGGCCGCTCCCGCGGCATGTGGAGGTTCCCAGGCTAGGGGTCGAATCGGAGCTGTAGCCACAGGCCTACGCCAGAGCCACAGCAACGCGGGATCCGAGCCACGTCTGCAACCTACACCACAGCTCATGGCAACGCCGGATCCGCAACCCACTGAGCAAGGGCAGGGATGGAACCTGCAACCTCATGGTTCCTAGTCGGATTAGTTAACCACTGCGCCACGACGGGAACTCCCCACTTCATTCTTTTTTATGGCTGAGTAATATTCCATCTATATTTATTTCTACATTTCCCTATTGAAAATCATGAGTTTACACGGATATCCCCAATTCCAGCCCAGCACTGCAGTGATCATTCCTGTTTTCTCCCTTTGTATGATGGTAGCTTATTTTTCCAGCAGTGAGAACTCTGGCTCCTGGGAGTTCTCATCGTGGCTCAGTGGTTAACGAATCTGACTAGGAACCATGAGGTTAAGGGTTCAATCCCTGGCCTTGCTCAGTGGGTTAAGGATCTGGCATAGCTGTGAGCTATGGTGTAGGTTGCAGACATGGCTCTGATCCCACGTTGCTGTGGCTGTGGTGTAGGCTGGAGGCTACAGCTCTGATTAGACTCCTAGGCTGGGAACCTCCATGTGCCACGGGTGTGGCCCTAGAAAAGACAGAAAAAAAAAATCTGGCTCCCAGTGCCCTTAATATATTTCCTCATCTGCTTGATTCCCCTGAAAGTAACCAATCTCTTACAGCTGCTGCTGCCCACACCCCTGGCATGTGGGGTGGATGCCCTACTCACTCCACTTGGGCCCTGACACCCTATTCTGGGCCCCTCGTCCCCTTCCTCTAGCCCCTCCTCCAGACACTGTCTTGCTGGGCTCAGAAGGGAAAGGAGAGGGAAGAGATTGATGTGTTTAAAACAGAGTCAATTATTGTCTTGCTCTTCCAATTTCTACTTTTTTTTTTTCTTTTGTCTTTTTAGGGCTAAACTCATGGCATATGGAGGTTCCCAGGCTAGGGGTCAAATTGGGGCTGTAGCTGCCAGCCTACACCACAGCCACAGCAATGCTGGATCCAAGCCACGCCTGTGACCTACAGCACAGCTGAGGGCAATGCCAGATACTTAGCCCACTGAACAAAGCCAGGGATCAAACGTGTGTCCTCATGGATACTAGTCAGGTTTGTTACTGCTGAGCCACAACAGGAACTCCTACTTCTTTTTTTTCTTTCTTTCTTTTTTTTTTCTTTTTGCTGTGCCTGAGACATGTAGAAGTTCCCAGGCCAGGGATTGAACCCGCACCACAGCAGTGACTGCATTGGACGGATCCTTAACCCACTCTGCCACCAGGGCACCTCCAGTTTCTACCTCTGAGCTCCTAGCTATTCTTTCCTTTCCTTTTCTGTTTCTTGTTAAAAATGCCAGATTTGGCATAACTTAAGTGTTCTTTTATTGAACTGGACAGAGCTTAAAAAATGTTTTTTTAGTGCAGTGCTCACCATAGCAGAAGTCAGAGAAAGAAGGAGAAAGAGGAGAAAGAGGAAGATCGTGAAGCACGGGAAAGGATAGTCACATAAAAAGTGACAGAGGGGTCTGAGTTCCCTGGTGGCTTAGCCAGATGGGGCTCTGGCATTGGCACTCCTGTGGCTCGGGTTTGATCACAGGCCTCAGGAACTTCTGCTTGCTGCAGGAAAAAAAAAAAAAAAAGCACCAGAGGGGAAACGACATAATCTTATGCCCGTGTTCTTTCCAGGGTTTGATATTGGAGGTCCACGTTTGTGCCTGAGAAATGGAGTTCAACATCAGGCAGGGCTTGCTGGGGACAAGGCAGGTGTGACAGGGGATAGGGTGGGAGGCTCTGCCCAAACTGGCCTTGCTGGTTTCTCTTCTTCCCAGGCTTGTGTTTTTAATGAAGGGTTTATTTAATTTTAATTAATAAGTAATAGCAATACCTTCTCACTGTAAAGGACTCGAACGATGCATAGAGAGAGGGAGTTCCCATTGTGGTTCAGTGGTAATGAACCTGACTAGGAACTATGGGGACTTGGGTTCAATCTCTGGCCTCACTCGGTGGGTGGATCCGTAGGTTAATGGCGTTGCTGTGAGCTGTGGTGTAGGTCACAGTTGTGGCCTGGATCCCGTGTTGCTGTGGCTGTGGTGTAGGCTGGCAGCTGCTGCTCTGATTTGACCCCTAGGCTGGGAACTTCCATATGCCATGGGTGTGGCCCTAAAAAGACCAAAAAAAAGTATATGTATGTGTGTGTCTGTGTGGGTATATATATAGAGAGAGAGAGAGAGAGAGAAAGAGAGAAAGAGAGGGAGAGGGCAAAAAAGCCCTTTTGAGGAATGGCAGTCAGCTAGCAGCTGAGGGAGGAATTCGGAGTGTAGTGTGGAAATACCTGTCAAAATGACAAAAGCACATCACTTTTTTTTTAATTAAAAAATTTTTAAAAGTATAGTTGATTTACAATGTTCTGTCAGTTTCTGCTGTACCACACAGTGACCCAGTCATACGTATATGTACATTCTTTTTCTCATATTATCTTCCGTCATGTTCTATCACAAGTGATTATATGTATTTCCTTATATTTAGCTTCCCCTTTGGTAACCATAAATTTATTTTCTATGTCTGTGAGTTGTTTCCATTTTGTAAGTATGTTCATTTGTACTATTTTTTAGGTTCCATATGTAAGTGGTATCATATAATGTTTGTCCCTGTCTGACCTCAGTATGATCATCGCTAGGTCTGTCCATGTTGCTGCAAATGGCATTATTTCATTCTTTTTATGGCTGAGTAATATTCCATTGTATATATATAGCAGATCGTCTTTATCCATCTGTCGATGGATATCTAGATTGCTTCCATATCTTGGCTATTGTAGATAAAGCTGCTAAGAACACTGGGGTGCATGTACGTCTTTATTGTCAGATAGAGAGTGAGTTCCCCGTGAAGTCCTAGATCAGTGGGATGGGTGGCAAGGTCTCTTATTAACAGCCCATCTGCTGCGCCAGCTCTGTTTTTGGTTTTTTTGCTTTTTAGAGATGCACCAGTGGCATATGTGTCCTCATGGATGCTAGTCAGATTCATTTCCACTGAGCCATGACAGGAACCCCCTTAAGTTTTTTTTTTTTATTATAGTTGATTTACAATGTTCTGTCAGTTTCTACTGTATAGCAAAGTGACTCAGTCATACATATATACATTCTTTTTTTCATATTATCTTTCATCATGTTCTATCATGAGTGATTGGATATAGTTTCCTGTGCTGTGCAGCAGGACCTCATTGCTTATCCTAATTCCCTTTCCAGAGGCAAGAATGTTTACTGCCTTGTGGGAATTTCTCGAGATATTTTAGGCATATATAAGCATTCACATCTCTTTTTTTTTTTTTTTACAACATGATGACACACAATTCTGCATCTTACTTTAATTTTTCACTTAAGATTATCTTCAGGCTCTGTCCAGATTAATACAAAGAGATGTGGCTTGTTTTTTTAAAAAATGCCCTTAGAGGAGTTCCTGTCGTGGCTCAGTGGTTAACGAATCCGACTAGGAACCATGAAGTTGCAGGTTCCATCCCTGCCCTTGCTCAGTGGGTTGCGGATCCGGCGTTGCCGTGAGCTGTGGTGTGGGTTGCAGACGCGGCTCGGGTCCTGCATTGCTGTGGCTCTGGCGTAGGCCGGTGGCTACAGCTCCGATTCAATCCCTAGCCTGGAACTTCCATATGCCGCAGGAGCTGCCCAAGAAATGGCAAAAAGACCAAAAAAAAAAAAAAAATGCCCTTAGAACATCAAACTGTCTGAATGTACCACTGTTAACTTAACCAGCTCCTCTTAATAAACACTTAGGTGATGCCTAGTTTTTTGCCATGACAAACACTACTGTAATTAACATCACTTGGGCAGACCTCATGTTGGCCGTATGATCCATGCCCATTAGAGAAATTCCTAGGAGCCTAACTGCTGAGTCAAAAGTGATGTACAACTTGTGGTTGCCAAGGGCAAGGGGAGAGGGAGTGGGATGGACTGGGAGTTTGAGGTTGATAGATGCAAACTATTACATTTAGAATGGATAATCTAAAAAAAAAGTGCAAATGAACTTATTTACAAAACAGAAACAACTCACAGACATAGAAAACAAACTTATGGTTACCAAAGGGGAAGCGAGGAAGGGATAAATTAGGAGTATGGGATTAAGAGATGCACACTCTCATGAATGAAATAGACAGGATGGACCTACTGTATAGCACAGAGAACTGTATTAAATATATTGTAATAAACTATAATGGAAAAGAATTTAAAAAAGACTATAGATGCAAAACCAAATCACTCTGCTCTACACCTGAAACTAACACAACGTAAGTACAGTATATCAACTATACGTCAAAAAAAAAAAAAAAAAAAAAAAAAAAAAAAGAGTCACTACCATTTGCAGCCACCAGTCTGCATCCAGATGCACAAGGGAGTTTCCTAACTCCTTGGCAGCCTCTGGTGGGTAAGAGAGAAGATAAGATAGCCCCATCCTTTCCTACATCTCTGCATTCCCACCCACACTCTTGTGCTTGAGTCCCACTGTGGGTTTCCCCTTCAGAATTCTCAAGAATCACCCTCATTCTGTCCCTGGGGAGACCTCTGGGGAGCGGGGGAGGGGCTTCGGTGGGCTCTTGCTCACCCAGCCTAATAAGTGACCTGGATAGGGCCCATCTTGGTTCAACATGCCAGGAGCTCCATCGCCTGGTCCGAAACCCTGTTCCTCCACCAGTTTGTGACTTTGGGAAAGTCCTTTCATTTCTCTCTGCCTCAGTTTTCTCATCTATAAAACGGAAGCAATTCCTACTTCATGGGGATGTTGTGAAGATATTTTAATTAGCTCATGTGTCTGGGTTTGCTCTGTTCTGGCCAGTCATCACATGTGGCTATTGAGCCCTTGAAATGTGGCTGGTCTTAGAGTTCCCACTGTGGTGGAATGGGAATCGGCAGCGTCTTGGGAGCACTGGGATTCAGGTTCCATCCCTGGCCCAGATGGATTAGGGATCTGGCGTAGCTGCAGCTTTGGCTTAGTTGCAGCTGTGGCTCGGATCTGGTCCCTGGCCTGGGAACTCCATATGCTGCAGGGTGGCCAGAGGCAAAAAGAAAAAAAGAAAGAAATGTGGCTGAACTCAACAGAGGTGAGCTGTCAATGTAAAATACATACTGCAGGCGTTCTCATTGTGGTGCAGTGGAAATGAACCTGACTAGTAACCATGAGGTTTCGGGTTCTATCCCTGGCCTTGCTCAGTGAGTTAAGGATCCAGCATTGCCATGAGCTGTGCTGTAGGTTGCAGACATGTCTCAGATCCTACATTCCTGTGGCTGTGGTGTAGGTCAGCAGCCGTAGCTCTGATTGGACCCCTAGTCTGGGAATGTCCATATGCCTCAGGTTTGGCTCTAAAAAGGAAAAACAAAAACCAGAAAACAAAAAACAAAAAAATGCATAATGCGTTTTGAAGACATAGTATGAAAAATAAGAGAATGTAAACTACTTCATAATTGTCATGTTGATCACATTCTAAAAATGATAATATTTTGGATGTTTTAGATTAAAGTATGATTAATCTTACCTGTTTCTTTTTGCTTTTTTTAGTTTTGGTCATACCAGAGGCATGCATAAGTTCTGGGGCTAGGGATCGAACCCATGCCACAGCTGCAACCTGAGCCACAGCAGTGACAATGCCAGATCCTTAACCTGCTGTGCCACCAAGGGAACTTCTCTTTTTGCTTTTTAAAATGTGGTTACTAGAAAGTGTAGAATTACAGATGAGGCTCATATTATATTTCTGTTGGATGGTGCTAGTTTAGAAAAGTGAGGGGCACACGAATTTTAGCTACAACTACAAGAAGCCCTCAGAGCCCATTTCTGTTCCTACAGTCAACGTATTAGTTTTTTGCACAGCTTTTTTTTTTTTTTTTTTTTTTTTTTTTTTTGCTTTTTAGGGCTACACCTGCAGCACATGGAAGTTCCTAGGCTAGGGATCGAATCAGAGCTGAAGCTGCTAGCCTATGCCACAGGCACAGCAGCGCCATGTATGTAACCTACACCACAGCTCACAGCAACACTGGATCCTTAACCCACTGAGTGAGGCTAGGGATCAAACCTGAGTCCTCATGGATGCTAGTCAGATTGGTTTCTGCTGAGCCACTACAGGAACTCCAGATCCCTAAAACTTATTCATCTCATAGCTAGAAACTACCCTTCGACCAACATCTATCCCTTTTGCCTGATTGTTACTTTGATTGTTTTTTGTTGGTTTGTGGGGTTTTTTTTGGGTTTTTTTGTGTGTGATTTTTTTTTTTTTTCTTTTTAGGCTGCACCTGTGGTATATGGAAGTTCCTGGGCCAGGGACTGAACCTGAGCCACAGCTGTGACCTATGTCACAGCTGCAGCAACTTGGGATCCTTATCCCACTGCGCTGGTTGGTTTTTTAGAATAAGAAATTAGGACACGTGACCAGCAAATACAGAATTCTGTGTCTCTTGAATGCCTCTCAAATCTCTTCATTGCTTCTGTCTCTACTGCCTGTGCCCAGGCTGCCTCTTTTCTTGCCTGCTCCCTGCTGTTCTCCAAGCTTCCCTGATCATGTGCTGTGGTGGTCATGGCTCCTGGTCACCAACAGTCAGTCCTCCTCTACTTCTGGTTATTTGGAAGGATCTTTCTTTTTCCCACGCCCGAAAAACAAACAAACCAAAAAAACGCGTGGCCACGTGACTCGCCATGGCCAATGAAATAAGAGCAGAAGTGATGAAGCCTTGCTTCTAAGCGGAAGCCTTTGAGTTGAGGGGTGTGGTCCTCCAAGTTCTCTGACTAGACCTAGCACTGACCTTGTTTGAGCCATTGAATTCTGGAGCTGTCGCCAGGGCATAACTGAGACAATCCTGAGAGCTGTGTGCCTCACCACCCCTCCCCCACTGTGCTCTGCAGTTGGAATCGTTTGCAAATGTGATGAAGTCCACTGTCTATCACCGTTTCATGACTCCTCAGCACCGTCAGGAGATGGTCTGTTCGGCTTTACTGTGGCCATACCTGCCCTTCCACATCAGACTGACTGCCTGGCACATCTTGGGCCTCTTCCCACCCTTTATTTACATTCGTACTCCGGCGATGCGCAACTTCCAGTTTACCGTGAGCATCCCACTCTTCTGCTCACTTCCTGGCTTTCCATATGCTGCTATTCCCTCGGCCCAGAATGCTTTTCCTTTGTCCTGCCTTCGACCTGGCGGATACCTTCTTTCGGATTCGGCTCCGCTGTCCTCTCAGCAGGAAGCCCTCGCTGACCTCCAGTCTGGATCAGGTGCTGCCTCTGGGGCTCCCACAGCCACGGAGCTCCCCAAGTAACTATTCTGATCACACTGGAAGGTCCCTAGCTGAGGAAAGGAGTCTGTCTCCACCACTGGATTTTGAGTCCCCTGAGGGTAGGGCTGGGCATAGGGGAGGGTTTCAGTAAATGTTGAATGAATAATAAATGAGTTCAGATGTTGAACAGATTTCTTTATCACAGGATTTCTTTATCACAGGAGAAGTGGGGGTGCTGTCTCTTCTACCCTTTTCCCTGTGTTTCCTACAGATGCTTTTCTTCAGAGCATAATTCAGTTGGCATAATTCATTTCTGAATGCTGCAGGGAAGTGGCTGTGGTTTCTGTGGGAAATTCCCAGAGAAATTCTTATTTTCTTGGCTCCTGTAACTGATTCAATCCAAGTTTCTTTGCTGACATCACTCTCATCAACTTTTATTTTTACACTTTCCCAAACTTTTTTAGTGAAAAATTTCAAACATAGAAAAAAGCTGAAATAATTTCACAGTGAACACCTAGACTTGACCACTACCATTTTACTGATCCATTTTACACATCCACCTATCTTTCTGTCTTTCTGTGTATCCATCATGCCCTCTGATTTTTCTGATGCATTTCATCGTTGCCATCACAAATACACTTTCCTCTCAACACTATCACCTGTGTAAAATTAATGAGTTCATATTTATTTACCATTCAGTCTCATTATTTAGTTTTACTTTTCAGGCAAAGCTTCCATACACTAAAATGCACAAATCTTTTATTTTTTGGCCACACCCACAGCATATGGAAGTTCTGGGCCAGGGATTGAATCTGAGCCACAGCTGCGACCTATGGCACAGCTGCAGCAACACTGGATTCTTAACCCACTGAGATGGGCCGTGGATCGAATCCTTGCCTCTGCAGTGACCCGAGCTGCTGCAGTCAGGTTCTTAACCCACTGTGCCACAGAGGGAACTCCTGAAATGCACAAATCTTGAGTGCATTGTTAGAGTTATGACAAATGTGTAGATCTGTGCCAGCCAGATTCCTATCATGAATCAGGGTTCCTTGCACCCCTTCTGGGTCAATGTCTGGTTTTCAGAGAGGAGTAGGGAAGGAAAGGTAAAGCAGTGAAAATTCGGGCTAGAACTTGAAGGCCCTCTTAGACCATGATGAGGAGTTTAATAATAAGATCAGTACTATTGATGATGATGATGATAATGCTAATATTATCAACATGCTGGATATTTTTAATTTACCATACTCTTGGGAACATGATCAAACCTTGGGAGGCTGATCAGTATGGACAACAATGGACTTTCTTGACCTCTAGCTTCCTGTTTGGGTTGGCCAGTGGGGACACTGGCAAGAGATTGGAGAGAAGCATGTTTATTTCCCCAACTCCTCTGATGTGGGGGTTGCCTCTGGCTGGTTGTGTCTTTCCACCCAAGGCCACAGCTCCTGCCTGGAGGTCCACTCCACACGCACCTGGGTTCTTTAGTCCTTGAGGTAATGAGAAGTCCCATTTTCCTATGCCTCAGGTGCTGCACCATCCTTGTGGTTTCCCTGCTCACTGCTCTGCCTTTGTAAATAGTCTTTTTAAAAATTATATTTATTTAGTTATTTTTGGTTTTTTAGGGCCGCACTTGTGGCACATGGAAGTTCCCAGGCTAGGGGCTGAATCAGAGCCATGGCAACACCAGATCCAAGCTGCATCTGCGACCTACACCACAGCTCAAGGCAATGACAGATCCTTAACCCACTGAGCAAGGCCAGGGATTGAACCCACAACCTCATGGTTCCTAGTTGGATTCGTTAACCCCTGAGCCACAACAGGAACTCCCATTCTTTCTTTTTTAATGGCTGAGTAATTGCAAGTAATCTTTTTTATTAAACACACCCCAATCATTCAGTTTGAACTTTCTGTCTGCTTCCTGGTGAGACCCTGAGTAATGCAGCAGCTAACCATACTGGTTAAGTTTTAAGTGATAGTTTGTAGCTTTACAGAAAACAACCTATTTAATCCAGTTTATGACACTGTGAAGGAACAGAGGTCTAGAGAGGTGGTCTCTAGCTTCAATTTCAGAATGAATAAGCAGCAGGACCCAGGATTTGAACTAGTAGTAATCTTAATTGCTAAGAGTTAGCTGGGACCACTGTGGGGGTTTTAAGCCATGAAGTCTGGGTGGTGTTTTGAAAGCGCCCTCTGGTGGCCAGGAGGAGCATTGTCAGCTGAGTTACTGTCTGGGCTACCCTGGCTTTGTAGAGTACTTCTATTTGGGCTAATGCAGCGACAACATTCAACTAAATCCTGCAGTGGAGCTGCAGATAAGTGGACTCTGCCAGAGTTCCAGGATGTTTTCTGGGAGGAGGTGACATTGGAGCATGGACAAGTAGTGAGGGCCTGAGAGAATCCACCTTGTTCTGGGAAAAGGTTGCAGCTTTGTGTGGGAGGGAGTCAGGAGCCAAGGCTGGGGAAATAGGTCAGGGCACATTTGCGAATGTGCCATGGCTTTGGAACTTTGTCCTATAACTTAGTGTGGCCCTTGTGAACCAGCAAATTGCAAAGACAAAATTGGAGGGTCAGAGTTGTCACCTTTTTATCCTGCCAGTATGAACTTTAAAAAAAGGAGTGAGCTCATTTTTATTTATTCTAAAAGCTTTTACTGTGTAGCCACTGTGGATTAGGGCACGTTCTGGGGCCAGGTCTGAGTCTCTTTTCCCACTGTTGTGCCCTCAGAGTCCAGAGTCATGGAAAGCCCCTAACAAAAGGAATAGATGAAATTAAAGATAATTGCTAGGGCAAGGTCAATGTGGGAACAAGCTGCTGAGAATGAGGTCAGAGTGGGTGGAGTTATAGATGAGTTTGGACATAGGAGGGAATAAAGTTGGAAGTCTTCAGTCTTTATATATTATTACCAGTGTAAAAATAATTCATTTTGTTTTTATGATTATTTCTTATATTCTGGGGATTTGGATTAGGGCCCATACAACAGAAATACTCAATCCTGGTGAGGCAGAATATTAACTCAGGGAGTCAGTGTAGGAGCATGGGCTTCAGTGCATTCTTTGATATGGCCATTGATTAACATTTGTGGCTTAAGGCTCCAGGGAGTAACATCCCCAAAGGCCTTGTTTACTATGGGGAGTGTACCTACGCTGAGATGGACTTTAATCCATAGTCCCCTGTGACTCAGTTTACAGGAAGAAAAGGTCAAAGAAACTATGAGACTCACGGGGCATTTCCACCCCAAGACCCTATTGGATGAGGACTGATGTAGGTAATTGAACAAGGCCAATGAGAGAAAGCCACATCTCTCAGGACCCCATGTTGGTACCCACCCCCCGACTTTAAGGAATAAAAACCCCTAGAGGACAATAGAGAAAGGGGGGCTCTTCTCCCCCCTCCCAGTAACCCTGGGAGCTATCTGCTTTCCTTTAATAAAAACTTTGCTTGCTTGCTGCCTGTGTGTTCACGGGGTTCATTCTTCGATCGCTGTGAACAAGAACCTGGATTCTGGTACCATTTTCCCAGCATTGCTGGGAAAAACATCCCCTTGACTACCTCCTTCCTAGTGAGCCAAGCAAGAGAGAGGTGAAGTAATTGGCTCAAGGCCCTGAAACTGATGAGTCGCAAAGCCAGAATTTGAATCCTGGGCAGACTGGCCCAAACGCTTATGAAAATTAATAACCAGAAACTTCATTTAAAATGGATTCAGGAGGCCAGAAGGGGGGACTCTCAAGCACCATCACACCGTGTTAAAGGCAGACCTACAGGAGAATAGGTACTTTCTCATTTCCTGCAGTTACAAAGTTACTTCCTCCTCCTACCCAGAGGGAGGAAGGAAGAATTTCTTCTTGCCTGGCAACTTCCCAGCCAATGAAAGTCTACCACACTCACCCAATGAAAAGCCACGACACTTTGAACTCTCAGTTTCCTGCAGTGAACTCTGTCTAACAGCTCCTCCCAAATACCCCTTCTCCTTTAGAAACCAAGCTTCCTTCTTCGTTCTCTGTATTTACATGTGGTTTCATATAGGTTGAATGTGCAGAATTGCAATTCAGGAACTTTGCCATTCCTGAATAAATTCATTTTGATGTAAAATCTGTTTTACTGTTTTAGTTAGGTCAATACTCAACCATTTTCCTCTAGGGTTTAAATTACTTCTTCCTAGAATTTCATGTTTCTTCTAAGCTAAAGCTTTTTCTTTCCTTTTTTCCCCCCAGTGACATTTTCATTGATTTTGTAGGAATTCTTTTGCATTGGGATAACTTTGTTTGATAGCATATTTGTATAAACATCTCATCTTCTTTAATCTCACAGGTATCAAAATTCAGAGCAAAGTAAACTCAGTGGAGCAGAGAGGACACTTCTGAATTGGAACAGCACGTACAAATCACGTGGTAGTGCCCTGGAGGCACCCAACCTTTGAGGTCTGCCTGACTCTATAAATGGTTTCTGGAAGGAATTAAGATGAATTTCAAAGTGAAGGTTTTAGGTACCAGGTGGGGTTTTAGTTTTCCTATCAGTCTACAAAAGATGGGATTGATTTTTTTCCCTAAGAGAATTTACTTCCAATTATGTTTGTTATTTGTTTATTATTTTTTATTTATTTGTTTATTTTATTGCCCAGACCTGCAGCATATGGGTGTCCCTGGGCCAGGGATTGAATCAGAGTCCCAGCTGCCACCTACACCACAGCAGCAGCAGTGCCTGATCTTTTAACCCACTGCTTCTGGCCGAGACTCAAACTTGCACCTCGGCAGTGACCCGAACTGCTGCAGTCAAATTCTTAACCGACTGTGCCACAGTGGGAACTTTAAAAAAATTTTTGGCCATTGCCTGTAGCATGAGGAAGTTCCCAGGCCAGGGATCAAACCAGTGCCACAGTGTATCACAGCAGTGACAACGTCAGATCCTTAACCTGTCCTATTTTTGTTTTTTTTTAAAAATTGAAATGAGTCACATAATGTAAAATTAACATTTTAAAGTGTACAATTCAGTAACATTTAGTACATTCACTGTGTTTTACAATCACCACCTCTATCTAGGTCCAAAACATTTTTATCACTCCAAAAATAAAGTCCATATACATTAAGCCATCACTACTTATACCTTCCTTCCCCAGCCCCTGGTAACTACCGATCTGCTTTCTGTCTCTGTGGGTTTTTTCTTGTGGATGTTTCTTATAGATGGAATCATACAAGATGTGATCTTTTGTGTTTGTCTTCTTTCACTCAACATAATGTCTTTGAGGTTCATCCACATGTAGCATGGATCAATGCTGCATTCCCTTTTAATGGCTGAATAATATTCCACCATATAGATACACTGTATTTTATTTATTCATTCATCTAGTCATGGGTCATCGGGTTGTTTTATGTTTTTTTTTTTTTTCCCAACAGAAGCTCTCATATATTTATTACTGAACCAACTTACTAATGCAGAAACACAGAGAAAAATATTTTTATGTCCAGGTAACAAAACACATCCATGTAATAGTGATATTTTCTGAGTAATCTGATAAGATGCAAGGGACCCCGATATGGCATAAATATGTGTGCCATCTTGTTTGAGATTCCTTACAGACCTAGCTTGGTTCTTCTACAATGACTCCTTTTGTATTTGTATTCATTTTGGTTACCAGTTTTCTTTGACTCCATTGGAGAATGGGACAAGTCTACTTTTGTTTCTTGGCCAGGAATTGCTTGATCCTGAAAGTCTGGTGAGAAGACATGGCAAAGAAGAGTCAACTGCACACATCACAATGGCACATGTGTGTGTGTGTGTCTGTGTGTGTGTGTTCTAATCCCATACATGATACGTGGACTCAATCTTGCTGTTGCTATTCAAATGAACTGGGAGTTCCTGATCTGGATCAGCAGGTTAAGAACCCGACTAGTATCCATGAGGATGTGGGTTTGATCCCAGGCCTCACTTAGTGGGTTAAGGATCCAGTGTTGCCCTGAACTGTGGTGTAGGTCGCAGATGTGCCTGGGATCTGGTGTTGCTATGGCTGTGGTGTAGGCCAGCAGTTGCAGCTCCAATTTGACTCCTAGCGTGGGTGTGGCCCTGAAAAGCCAAAAAAAAAAAAATAAATAAATAAATACATAAATAAATAAAATAAATAAATAGAAAAGAAAGAAATTTAAACGATACTGACTCAGAGTCCAAAGTGAAAACTTCCCCATGTCAGGATTTCCCCCGTGAACCTCTTTCTTTTTAGTTGCAGGAAGGGCAACCATCCCACCAGAATTTTTCTCTTAGGGACCCCAGAACAGGGAGACACACCATTTTGTGGGTGAAGTGAAAGCTGACTCTTACCCTCATGACCCTGGCACTCTCCAGAGCGTTTACCTTTGCACATATTAATTCATTTAATTGTCATGACAGTAAAATGTGAACTCCTTACCCCTCAGGATCTCATCACTGCCCCCTTCTCACTGCCCCCCCACCTCCTGCCACTCTCCTCCCTGCCTTTTCCATTGTACCCTGCTTCCCATTCTTCATGCCCACCACGCTCACATCCACCTTCAGCCCTTTGCACGGGCTCTCCCCTCGCCCGGGACAGCTCTCCCTCTCCCTCTCTTCCGATGGCTTCTTCCTCTGCATTCCTGTGTCTGCTGGAGCGTCACCGCCTCTGAGTGGGCTTCCCTGACCACCTAATGAGAAGCAGCACCTCTTCTCCTGAACCCTCAGCCCCCCATCCCTCTGCTCTGCTCTACTTCTCTTTATCACGGTTCTCCCTGCTGACATTCTAGTGCAGATCAGTTTTTTGTGTTACTCTTCAAAAATTACAGTTCATTCACAATATTGGGCTATACAGTTTCTGCTGTACAGCAAAGTGACTCACATATATATATATATATATATATATATATATATATATTCTTTTTTCATATTCTTTTCCATCATGGTCTATCCCAGGAGATTGGATACAGTTCTCTGTGCTCTACAGTAGGACCTTGTTGTTTACCCACTCTATGTATAATAGTTGGCATCTGCTAACCCTAAACTCCCAGTCCGTTCCACCCCCGTCTCGCCTTGGCAATCACAAGTCTGTTCTCTGTGTCCATGAGTCTGTTTTGTAGATAAGTTCATTTGTGCCATATTTTAGATTCCACATATAACTGATATCATATGGTGTTTGTCTTCCTCTGTCTGACTTCCTTCACTTGCTATGATCATCTCTAGGTCCGTCCATGTTGCTGCAAATGGCATCGTAAATCTCTTTTTCATGCATCTGCCCTACTCGAATGTCAGCTCCAAGAGGGCGGGAACTTTATCTCACTGTCTTTTCTTCCTCACACAAGCAGTAGGAGCTCCATAAACATCAGGACCCTGAATGATGAAACAACCCTGATGAGTTAGAACGGCTCTCATCCCATTTTACAGATGAGGAATCCAAGGCACAGGAAGGTTAAGTCACTCAGCTGACAAATGGCAGAGATGTGAAAGTCCAAGCAGCTCAGCTTAAAGATTTGACCAGGGAGGAGTTCCCGCTGTGGCACAATGGGATTGGCAGTATCTCTGGAGTGTTGGGATGCAGGTTCCATCCCCGGCCTGACAGACCGGGTTAAGGTTCAGGCATTGCTAAAGCTGCTGTGTAGGTCGCAGTCTCAGCTCAGATCTGATGGGGGACTCCATATGCCTTGGAGGGGAGAGAAAAAAAATTAAAACACCCAAAATACCAACAGCAAAAAAAAAAAAGATTTGCCCAGGGAGCTGCAGGTTTCCTGTATTATTGAGCGTTTGCTGCAATAGTGCTGTGTAACAAACTACCCCAACTCTCAGTAGCATTTATTTAGCTCATGAATTTGTGGTGAGCAGCTTCGGCTGGGCTTGGCTGGATGGTTTTCCTGGGCTCAGCTCTGCTTGCCCACAATTCAGCTTGTTGGCCGATCTAGCCTGGTCTTGGCTGAGATGGCTGGGAGGCTCGGTTTTGCTCCACATGGCTGTCATCTTCCAATAGGCTAGCCCGGGCTTGTTCTCATGGAGGCTGAAGAACAGGTAGAAATGTGCCAGGCCCTTCAATTAAATCACAGGCTGGGAGTTCCTCTCATGGCTCAGCGGAAACAAATCTGACTGGCATCCATGAGGACGCAGCTTTGATCCCTGGTCTCGCTCAGTGGGTTAAGGATCTGCGTTGCCCTGAGCTGTGGTGTCCGTCACAGACAGCTCAGATCTGATGTGGCTAAGGCTGTGGCTGTGGTGTAGGCCGGCAGCTATAGCTCCGATTTGACCCCTAGCCTGGGAACCTCCATATGCCTCAAGTGCGGCCCTAAAAAAGACAGAAACAAACAAACAAACAAAACCCAAAAAACATAGACTGGAGATGGGCTCTCTGTCACTTCCATCTGACTGTGTTGGTCAAAGCAAGCCACACACCCGCATGGGAGGCATAAAACTACGAAGTTGCATGGTGAAAAGTGTGGCTACTGGGAGGGGTGTACTATTGGGGCCAACAGTACAATCTACCATAGCTCCCATGAGCTCAAAGATTTTGGGCCCTGCTCCCCGGCAGGAGAGGTCAGAGGCTATTAGGGAGAGGACCCCAGGGAGCTGCCCGCTTCCTGCTTCTTTGAAGGAAACTCTCAGGCTCAGGGTTTGTGTGGGGGAGGGGAACAGAGTAGTAGAGGGTGACTGGGGAAGGGGGGAGAAGCTGTTGAGTCTGCATTTCTTGTTTGGGTGTGACTGTCTAGAGGAAGCTGGCAGGAAGCTAGGATGGCCTCGCATTTGCTGACTGAGGAGTAAACGCCTCGGTATTATTTGATCATAGTCACTGCATTATCTGATTTGAGGTTTTCAATCTAAGTGAATTAATTTAGGTCTGTCTATTTACCTATCAATCAATTATACATTGATTTACCTATTCTGAATTCTTGCCTTTGGCTCAGCTAAGCCTTGGTTTGTATTTTTATATATATATAAATATATTTATATATAAATATATATATATACACTTTTTTTTTTTTTGCTTTTTAGGGCCGCACCCTCGGCATATGAAGATTCCCAGGCTAGGGGTCAAACTGAAGCTGCAGCTGCCAGCCTCCGCCACAGCCACAGCAATGCTAGGATTCAAGCCTCGTTTGCGACCCACACCACAGCTTACAGCAACGCCAGGTCCCCAACCTACTGAGCAAGGCCAGGGATCTAACCTGTGTCCTCATGGTTCCTAGTCGGATTCGTTTTGCTGTACCGCAACGGGAACTCCAGCTTTGGTTTGTAAATAAAGGTGCAGATGAGGTTTTCATGTGTCCTAAGATCTTTTGAGTTCCTTTGAAAATCTTTCGTCCTTGTGCTTGTGTTAAGCTTTGTAAGCCTCACAAACCCGAATTCCATCCTGCATACCCTGCAGAAGCCACTGAATCGTCACAACAGCCAAACTATGATTATCTCTGTTTCACAAGGGAGGGAAGTTTAGTGGTTTCTGCAAGCCAGTTTCCCAGAACTTTTGCTGCTTATAAAAATTACTGGACCCAGATAATTCTAGAACTTCCTTGGGTTAAAAAAAAAAAGTGAAGCTGGTTGGGTTGTCACCAGCAGATTAGAGACAGCTGCTCTGGCACAGGCCTGAGGCAAGGATGCAGGCACACACCCACCTCTTCAGCAGAGGGGCTGGTCTGTCTGTAGTTGTCATTCTTACAGTAACTGTGGGTGTGGGTTTTTCCTGGTTCCTAGTCTGGAATAGCCTCCCTATCCTCAGGGCTCAGAGGCTTTGAGAAGCTCAAACCTGTAATAACAGTGATACTTTTACAGCTAATCTGGCAAGACTAAGCCCAGTCTCCCACATTTGCAAGGTCTAGTGTCCCTCATGGTGCATTTGGAGTGTTAATTAATTTCATTGTGTTTTCCCAGTCAGAACTCAAGTTTTTTCGTCCTTGATCTCAGAGCAGAGGGAGAGACATGTACATCCCGGCCACTCAGAGATATTGTGGCCCAGAGCAAAGAACCTGGGTTACATGTTGGGCTTTTGCAACACAGAAGATGCTCCTAGCTCTCCCCATGCCTATCGCTGCATCCCTAAGGGCTTCAGTACAGATCATCAGACCAGGAACAAAGGTCCTATCGCCCAGCTTAGAGCTGGAAGGACATTATCAGCCTCCCACCCTGGCACCTTCAACCCACCAACCTCCTGGGAAGGCTGCCCACGTGTAGGGACAGTCCAAGGATTAGAAAGTACTTCCACACAGGACCTTGAGGCAGCTGGCCTCTTGCAGCTTGAGGGCTCCCCATTTCCCAGGCTACACCCCACTCCTGGCTTTCCTTGTCTCCTACTTGGCTTTTTTTTTTTTTTTTTGTCTTTTTAGGGCCACACCCTGGCATATAGAGGTTCCCAGGCTTGGGGGTCTAATCAGAGCTACAGCTGCCGGCCTACGCTAGAGCCACAGCCGTGCAGGATCCGAGCCGTGTCTGCGACCTACACCACAGCTCATGGCAACGCTGGATCCTTAACCCACTGAGTGAGGTCAGGGATTGAACCCACAACCTCATGGTTCCTAGTTGGATTCGTTAACCACTGAGCTACAACGGGAACTCCCCCTTGTCTTCTACTTAGAAGTGTAGCCAGACTGCTGGGGTTCAAATCCTTGCTCTGCCCTAGTAAGCATTCTTTGACATTTTATTTTATTATTTTTAAAATTATAGTTGCTTTACAATGTTGTATTGGAGAAACCATTTTAGATAGTCATTCCCCAAACCCAATTATTCCTATAGAGTTTATCTAAAGGCTTTTGTCTCATTTGCCTTTACCTAAAGCTTCATCATATCAAGTTTTCCCCTTGCTGACAAATGTTTGCAACAGATGAAAGGTCTTATTTGATCTCTAATAAACCTAGGTACAACAGAAGTTTTGTACTTAACATTTGATGACTCTAAAGGCATGTCTAATTAATCAAAGCTAACTTCAGTACTGAATATTTCCCAGATCACATGAGCCTGAAATTCATTATGGCCAATTTTCTAAATATTTAGATTTTAATTTGTAAGTGCTTTTAAATCAATTAAATAGAGCTCACTTACACATTACATAAAGACAGAACCACAAATCTCACAGTTTTTGTAAGAATACCCTAGAGGACTATAAGATAGAACAGAGCTCTGGTCACCTCTGCCAAGGCCAGCACAGACGGAGTGGCGAGAATTCCCAGCCTTTCCATTCCTGTGACAGTTCTAGCTGAAGGATAGTGTGGTGATTTAGGCTACCACTACCATTCAAAGGCCACCTTTCCTCATTTTCAAGAATGTACATGGATCAGACAAAATTGCAATAAAATTTCATTTTCTTCTCCATCATAGGTTCACAGCAATAGGTTGGCCAGTCCACCAGAATTTTCCTTAGGAAGCTATCCAGTGGATTGAAGAAGCACTTCCCAAGTTAATTGAAAGAACACTCATGGAGTTCCCGTTGTGGCTCCTTGAGGATTCAGGTTCAATTCTTGGCCTCGCTCAGTGGGTTAAAGATCTGGCATTCCATTTTATTTTATTTTTACTCTAAAAAAATTGAGTTCTCGTCTTGGCGAAGCAGAAACAAATCCAACTAGGAACCATGAGGTTGCGGTTTCGATCCCTGGCCTTGCTCGGTGGGTTAAGGATCTGGTGTTGCCATGAGCTGTGGTGTAGTTTGCAGATGTGGCTCAGATCTGGCGTTGCTGTGGCTGTGGCGTAGGCTGGCAGCAACAGCTCCGATTAGACCCCTAGCCTGGGAACCTCCATATGCCTCGGGTGTGGCCCTAAAATGACAAAAAGACAAAAAAATTTAAAAAAAATTTAAAAATTGAAGTATAGTTGATTCACAATATTGTGTTAGTTTCAGGTGAAGGCATCTTATTTAGACGTTCTGTGCCTCAGTTTCCTCACCTGTAACATGGTAAACATAGTAAAAAAACGACAGATCTCATAGTGTTGTTGTGAGGTGTTAAGTGCTTCCACCCCTGCTGTGTGGCACGTCCTCTAATCACTGGCTATTGATGTTATAACTGTTCACAGTGTCATCCTTACAATGACACTCACTCCTCCCAGGAGAAGAGGAAGGTTTCGGGGGCCCAAGGTCGCTGGGTGTGAAATGACAAGTCTATTTATGTATCCCTTTTGCTGTTGACAGACATGTGGATTGCTTCCAATTTTTGGCAATTACAAGTGGCACTTGTAGGAACTTTTTTTTTTTTAAGGGCCTCACCTGCGGCATATGCAAGTTCCCAGGCCAGGGGTTGAAATGGAGCTGCAGCTACCGGCCTACACCACAGCCACAGCAACACCAGATCCAAGCCGAGTCTGCGACCTACACCACAGCTCATGGCAAGGCCAGATACTTAACCCATGGAGCGAGGCCAGGGATTGAACCCATGTCCTCTTGGATACTTGAGTTCATTACTGATGAGCCACGATGGGCACTCCTGGGAACATTCTTGTACAAGTCCTTTGGTGGACATGCCTGGGCACTCCTGTCGAGTATATAGGCAGGTTTGGAAGTGTGGGGTCAGGGTATTTATGGGTTCAGCTAAATACTGACAGTTTTCCAGTGGTTGTATATATTTACTGAACTTTGAACCATGAGATTTTCTGTATAAATAAAGAAAATTAAGATGCACAACTATAGACAGAATTATGCTGCCTAGACATTACTAAAGCTGAAGGTATTGGTTTCCAATCGCTGTTGTAACAAATGCCCTCAAACTTAGTGGCTTCAAACAATGCAGGTTTATTATCTTTCAATTCTGGAGGTCAGAAATCTTAAGTAGTTCTTACTGGGCTAAAATCAAAACTGTCTTCCTTAAAGATGCTCTCAGGGAGAATCTACTCCTTGTCTTTTCCAGTTTCTAGAGGCTGCTTGTGTTCCTTGGCTCCTGGCCACATCACACTGACTCCTGTTTCTAGGCAGGTTCTGGTCCTCCTGCCTCCTTCTTATAAGGACCCAGGTAGTTACATTAACCTTTCCTGATAATCCAGCATAATCTTCCCATCTCAAGGTCTTTAACTAAATCACACCTGCAAGGTCCCTTTTGCCATGTAAGATAACACATTTACAATTCCTGGGAATTGGATGTGGAAAATTTGGGGGGGGGCATTATTCTGTCTCCCACATCGAGGCACACAACTTTGGTACCTATAGAAAGACTCATGAAACCCTCTCGGCCACAGATTTGGACCAGCACTGGCTGTGGTGGCTTTTTTTTCCCTCTCAATAATCTTCTGTATTTTATTAAAAGTGAACAGGGGAGTTCCCAATGTGGCACAATGGAAATGAGTCTGACTAGTAACCATGGGGTTATGGGTTTGATCCCTGGCCTTGCTCAGTGGGCTGAAGATCTGGTGTTGCTGTGAGCTGTGGTGTAGGTCATGGACATGGCTCAGATCCTGCATTGCTGTGGCTGTGGTGTAGGCTGGTGGCTCCAGCTCCAATTCGACCCCCTAGCCTGGGAACCTCCACATGCCACTGATGAGGTCCCCACCCCCCGCAAAAAAAAAGGAATGGGCCATTTCCATGTCCTTGATTTGTGATCTACATAAATAAAGTCTTAGGTTTCGACATGTGATGACGTGTAATTATTCTGTAGTTGCAGCATCTCAGGTTAATCTCAGAAAACTAAAGACTTAATTATTCCTAGTATGGATTATGAGATGTATGGCGTGTTGTAAGAATTGATCAAAAAATTTACGTATTCATTACATGTGTAAGAATTATCCCCAACATGAATTCTTCAGTGAATCCTGGGGGTGCACTGAAAAGAACATAACGGCATCTTTTCTCTCCAGCTCAGCCAGTTCCCCATACCTAGTTGGTCCTTGAAGAAGTGAGATGCTGGGTCTTAAGACCCATATTGGTTACTGAGATTTTCTCTCTTAGTATTAATTCAGTTAATGACTCTGGGCTCTTCTTCTGTGCCAGGTGATGTCTAAGGGCTTCCTGAGGACTAACTCTTTTTGCTTGAACAACAACCACCACACTGCAAGGTATGTACTAATATTATTTCCACTGTACAAATGAGGATACTGGGGCACAGAGAAGTTAAGGAACATTCCAAAGGTCACACAGCTAAGAAACGACAGAGCTGGAATTCAAGCCTTTGCTTTGAAAGGGCTACAGTCCTCTGTAGTGAGGCCGGGGTCATTACGCAGCATTCCCACCCTAGCCCTACCCTCTCCTTTTCTGGAGCACACAACTCTCCACCCGCAGTGACCCTTCTCAGTGGGCAATATCATCTTCAGCCAGTTTTCCCTCCCAGACTTGATCAGAGACTTGGGGGAGGAGAGAGTGCCGCCTTGTGGCAAGAGAGGGAATCCGAGGTTTGTGCTCCACCTGAACAGTCCTGCATTCTAGTATTTCGGTCTTGAAAGTACCAACATACTAATCATTTATTCTATTTATTTAAACATTTAAAAAATTAACTTTGTATTGGGGTACCAGAGCAAAAAACTGAAGGGTACAGCTCGATGCATTTATATACATGTGTTCATCCATATCACTACCAGGTAGGTCCAGGTATAGAACATTTTAATCATTCCAGATGGTTTCCTTGTACCTCCTGCCAGTCAGTACCACCCAGGGGCCACCACTTTCCGGTTTCTCTCACCATAAGTTGGATTTCCCCATTTCTGATGTCTATATAAAAGGATTTGTTCAATTATGTACTCTTTCGTCTCTGATCTCTGGCTTCTTTCATGCAACATTATGTGGGCAGAGTCAACCATGTTGATACATGTAGCAGTATTGTTATTTTTTAAATTGATGTGAAGCCTTTCATCTTATTAATGTACCATATTTATTTACCCAAGTCTATTGTGGATGGACATTTGAGTTGTTTCCAGGTGTTTTTGTTTTTGCTTTTGTTTTGTTTTGCCACATCTGCAGCATGTGGAAGTTCCCAGGCCAGGGATCAAACCTGTGCCACAGCAGAGACCCAAGCTGCTGCAGTGACAATGCTGGATCTGTAACCTGCTGGGCCACAGGAGAACTCCTCCAGTTTTTAGCTATTGTGAGTATTGCTGCTGTGAGCATCCTTGTCCTTGGATATATGCCTTCATTTTTCCTGAGTTTATACTCAGATGTAGAATTGCTAGGTCACGGCAAACATATGTTAGCCTTAGTTGGTACTGCCAACCATTTCTTTTTCAAAGTGCATACTGGAATTTTTTAACTCTGTGATAGAATTCTTTTCTGTATTTTAAAGTGAGTCAGAAATCTGGAGTTCCCGTCATGGCGCAGCAGAAACGAATCCAATTAGGAACCTTGATGTTGCAGATTCGATCCCTGGCCTAGCTCAATGGGTTAAGGATCTGGTGTTGTTGTGAGCTGGGGTGTGGCTTGCAGATGCGGCTCGGATCCCGCGTTGCTGTGGCTGTGGTGTAGGCTGATAGCTGTAGCTCCGAATCGACCCCTAGCCTGGGAATCTCCATATGCTGTGGGTATGACCCTAAAAAGAAAGAAAAAAATAAAGAAATCTGAGTCATTTGTCTTGCAACATGTTGAGAAAATCAAAATACTGCATTAAAAGTTTGTCTTGCAAATATCATATGATACACTTCTAGGTGGAATTTTTTTAAAAAAATGATGCAAATGAACTTAGTTACAAAATAGATCCACAGACTTTGAAAACAAACTTATGGTTACAAAAGGGAAGGGTCAGGTGGGGGATGGATGGATGGGGTTTGGGATTGGCAGATGCACACTTTTGTATATGGAATGGATAGTCAATGGGGGCCTGCTGCATAGCACAGGGAAATCTACTCAGTGTTCTGTGATAAGCTATGTGGGGATTGAGTAGATTTATATATGGCCGAAACACTTGCTGTATTGCAGAAATTAACACATTGTAAATCAACTATACTTCAATAAAATTTTAAAAAAATTTGTCTTGGGAATTCTTTGATGGCATAGTGGATTGAGCCTCTTGTGTTCTCACCGCTGTGGCTCTGGTTGCTGCTGTGCGGTGTAGGTTCAGTCCCTGGCCCAGGAATTCCCACATACTGCCTGCGTGGCAAAAAAGAAAAGAAAAATACAATTCCGCCTTCCAAAAAACCAAGAGAGAACCTGAAATAAATGTTGCAACTCTTGAAAAAAAAAATTTGTCTTGAACAAAATTTGCTCATCTCTATTTCCCTCCCTTCTTTATAAAGCTGTCAAGGTAATTTACTAGTGTTTTAATTTGCATTTCCTGGGTTCCTAGGGAGGGAAATTGAACATCTTCTCCACTCTGCTGGCACTTTAGATCATTTATGACTAATGCTTTTGTCTAAAGGCTTGGATCCACCACTGGGGGGCACCCCAGAAGCACCCTCCAGGGGCCATTATTTACATATATTGCTGTAGACTGCATTGCTGGGGCTCTGCCTCTCTTCCCCTAGGATAACTTTTTTTTTTTTTTAAAGAAAACCCAAGACTCTTTTTCAAGTATCCCATCTGGATTTAGCATCTAACTTTGAACCCGGGAGGAATAGTGAGGTGGCCGAGGACACCACATAGAACAATAGTGACCAAAGTTATTGAATAAAATATTTGCCGAGCACCTCTTCTGTTCCAGGCACTGTTCCGGTCACTGGGGCTACAACTTGGAACAGAACAGACAAACCCCTGCTCATGTGGGGCTTGTTTTCTAAGGAGGGAAACACTGAATACTGTAAACAAGTACGACATATGATGGCAGTAGTACCAAGGAGAGGAAAAAGGAGGGGAAGAGGGAGTGCCTGGTTTGGGGAAGATTGTTGGAATTTCAAACAGTGTGGTCAGAGGAGGCTTCCTTGAGAAGAGGGCATTTGTGTGAAGCCCTGAAGGAGGTGCACCTTAAAACAGAAGGAACAGCAGGTGCAAAGGTCCTGAGGTGGGACCATACCTGATGCCTTAGTAGAACAAGAAGAAGACCAGTGTGGCTGGAGCAGAGGGACCCAAAGGATGTGCCTTAGGAGAGAAGGTCAGAGAGAGTGGTGAGGTGTAGAGAGTGTAGGACCTTGTAAGCCATTGAAAGAACTTTGACCTTGACTCTGAGTGAGGTAAGAGCCATTGCAGGATTTTGAGCATAGGTTTAGATTTATTTATTAATTTAGTTTTTTTTTCTTTTTTTCTTTTTAGGGCCGCACCCATGGCACGTGCAGGTTCCCAGGCTAGGAGTCAAATCAGAGCTGTAGCTGCTAGCCTACGGCACAGCCCCAGCAACATCAGATCTGAGCTGTGTCTGTGACCTACACCACAGCTCACGGCAATGCCTGATCCTTAACCTACTGAGCGAGGCCAGGGATTGAACCTGCGTCCTCATGGATACTAGTCAGATTTGTTTCTGCTGAGCCAGATTTATTTTTTACTTTTTAAATTAAATTATAGTTGATTTACAGTGTTGTGCCAATTTCTGCTATACAGCAAAGTGACTCAGTCATATATATAAAAGGAATGTATATTTATATTTATAGATATATGGTCTCTCTCTCTCTCTCTCTCTTTTTTTTTTTTTTTTTGCTTTTTGGGGCCACACCTGAGGCATACGGAAGTTCCCAGGCACTAGGTGTTGAATTGCAGCTGCCAGCTTATGCCACAGCCACCACAACACAGTATCTGAGCCACGTCTGTGACCTCTGCCACACCTCATGGCAACGCCAGATCCTTAACCCACTGAGTGAGGCCAGGGATCGAACCTGCATCCTCATGGATACCAGTTGGGTTTGTTCCCACTGAGCCACAAAGGGAACTCTGAAATGGGTTTTTCAAAGCAATGAATTAACTGGCTAAGATTAAGCAAGGATTCTGGTGAGCACAACAAATCATGGTCCTGAAACAAGCCTTGCTAAGCAAACTCTTGTGTAATAAGTGAGCTTTTTGGCCTGTGTGAGTAATTGGTTATCTTGAAAGTGGAGCTGTTTGCCCAGATGAGCTCAGTTCATTTGCATGAAGTTCCTAGGGGTAAATAATGAGTTATTTATTGTTTCCCAGACTTATCTTTCTAGGCAAGACTTTCTTGGAACAAACCAAGTCAAGGTCACATTTGGAGGTTCTGGGTAGATGTGAATTTGGGGGAGGCACTATTCAAACCAACACAGCTACCTGAGCAACTCTTGTACCTATCAGACTCATTTATGAATCTCTCCAGAACCCCAGTTTGGACTTTGAAAAAAAAAGGAAGAGGGAGAATGTGTTCACTGTTGGAAAATGATATTTCATTAAACAATAACCTTTGGTGTTCCTTCACCTGAGAGGAAAGTTTTTCTTTTCTCTGACCTAAGTGCTTCTGTCACTCAAAGGCTTCCCATCCTCCAAAGCTCGATAGAGTGTTTATCTCTGATTTTGGTAGCAGGGTGACTCTCAGGCCTGTGGAGAAGGATTTTTCTGAGACTCGACAGGTAGTAAACGCAGGAGTGGATGTTTAAGGTTATGGATGGCCTGCACCCTTGTTGAGCACCAGATCAGTGTGTGTGTTTGGGGAGGCGGTGGGGGGGCACTCTAAAATGTGCTCTCTTGCCTAAGTCTTGCCCAAGGAAATTCTAAGTGCTATTCTAAATTAAAGAAGCTAAAAAGGCATCACAGGAGTTCCCGTCATGGCACATCGGAAGTGAATCGGACTAGTATCCATGAGGATTCGGGTTCGATCCCTGGCCTTGCTCAGTGGGTCAGCGATCCGGTGTTGCCCTGAACTGTGGTGTAGGTCGCAGACACAGCTTGGATCCTGTGTTGCCATGGCTGTGGCATAGGCTGGCAGCCGATTGGACACCTACCCTGGTAATCCATATGCCACAGGTGCTGCCCCCCAAAATAATAATAAATAAATAAGTAGGCATTAAAACCAAGTGCAGTGCATGGACCTAGATTGCCTTTTAGTTAAAAGACAAATAGGCTTCTTTTTAGGGCCACACCCGCAGCACGTGGAGGTTCCCAGGCTAGGGACCTAATTTGAGCTACAGCTGCTGGCCTACACCACCGCTCACAGCAACGCCAGATCCTTAACCCGCTGAGCAAGGCCAGGGATCAAACCCGAAACCTCACGATTCCTAGTTGGATTTGTTTCTGCTGCGCCACGACAGGAACTCCAAAAAACAAATAAACTTTGAAAGACATTCTTGGAATAATTGAGGATGTTGGAACAAAGATAGATATCCAGGAGTTCCTGTTGTGGCTCAGCAGTAAAGAACCTGACTAGTATCCATGAGGCCATGGGTTTGATCCCTGGCCTTGCTCAATGCGTTAAGGATCCCACCTAGCCATGAGCTGTGGTGTAGGTCACAGACCTGGCTTGGATCTGTGGTAGCTACAGCTCTGATTCCACCACTATCTTGGGAACCTCCATATGCAGCCCTGAAAAGACAAAAAAAGACAAAAAAAAAAAAAAAAAAAAAGAAAGACAGATATCCGATGACATTGTGAAAATATTGTTAACTTTTTGTTGTTTGACTCTGATGATGATAATTTGGTCCTCTCTTGCCATTTTATTTTTTATAACGCTTATTGGAAATGGCTTCTTTATTGGGGTGAAAAACTCATTGCAAATAACAACTGCATTTTTCTTTTTTTTTTTTTTTTGTCTTTTTGCCATTTCTTGGGCCGCTCCAGCAGCATATGGAGGTTCCCAGGCTAGGGGTTGAATCAGAGCTGTAGCTGCCAGCCTACGCCAGAGCCACAGCAACGCGGGATCCGAGCCGCGTCTGCAACCTTCACCACAGCTCACGGCAACGCCAGATCGTTAACCCACTGAGCAAGGGCAGGGATGGAACCCGCAACCTCATGGTTCCTAGTTGGATTTGTTAACCACTGCACCACGACGGGAACTCCTTTTTTTTTTTTTTCTTCTTCTTTTTGCATTTTTCTTAAAGTAATGAAAGTGAGACATGCATTTTATTATTTAAAATGATTTTTATTTTTTCCATTATAGTTGGTTTACAGTGTTCTGTCGATTTCTACTTCACAGCAAAGTGACCCAGTCACACATGTGTATACATTCTTTTTCTCACGTTATCCTCCGTCTTGTTCCATCACAAGTGATTAGATATTGTTCCCTGTGCTATACAGCAGGGTCTCATTGCTTATCTACTCCAGATGCAATAGTTTGCATCTGTTAACTCCAGACTCCCAGTCTATCCCACTCCCTCCCCCTTGGCAACCACAAGTCTGTTCCCCAAGTCCATGAGTTTCTTCTCCGTGACAAGATTCATCTGTGTCGTATATTAGATTCCAGATATAAGTGATTTCATGTGGTATTTGAGACATGCATTTTTGTGAAACATTATAGAGACTTAATTCTGTTATATGTGATAATGGTCTACATAGAAGATTGTTCTTATTCTTGGAAGATGCTTGTTGAAATGTTTAGGAGTGAAAAGTTATGATATCTGAAATGTACTCATGGCAGGGTGGGGGAGGAAGAGAGAGGAAGCAAATATGGCAAAAAATTAGTACTTGTTGGATCTGGGTAGAGACTATATGGTTATATGTTGTTCAAACTTTTCCGAACAAAAGTTTAGAAACTAAACTTTGTAAAATTTTATGTAAATTTTGGAAATATGTATGTATGGGAAATTTTTAATCAAATTTTGAAGAAAAGAGAATGTAAAGGAGAAAGGCCATTAACATTTAAGGGGGTGAAGTTCCCGTTGTGGTGCAGCAGAAACAAATCCGACTAGTATCCATGAGGACGCAGGTTCGATCCCTGAGCTTGCTCAGTGGGTTAAGGATCCGGCATTGCAGTGAGCTGTGGTGTAGGTTGCAGATGTGGCTCGGATCCCATGCTGCTGTGGCTGTGGTGTTGGCTGGCAGCTGGAGCTCTGATTTGACCCCTAGTCTGGGAACCTCCATATGCCGCAGGTGCAGCCCTAAAAAGACAATAAATAAATAAATAAAAACCCCACAAAAAAACATTTAAGGGGATGGATGCATATCATTTATATTTGTCTAAATCCTCAGAATGTGCACTCCCAAGAGTGAACTCCAATGAAAACCATAGACTCTGAGTGATAATGATGTGTCAATGTTTAAGTTCATCAATTATAATCCGTGTCCCACTCTGGCGTAGGGTATTGTTAATGGGCAGGAGGTTATGCATGTGTGGGGGCAGGAGGTATATGGGAAGTCTCTGTACCTTCCCTTCAGTCTTGCTGTGAACCTAAAACTGCTCTAAAAAAAATTTTTTTTTTTTTTGCTCTAAAAAAATTTGTAATAATTTTTTTTTGCTTACACCCATGGCATGCGGAAGTTCCTAGGCCAGGGGTTGAACATGAGTGGCAAAAGTGACATCACTGGATCCTTAATTTTTAGGCCACCGGGGGGATGAATGCCCTATTAAAAATTTTAAGGGGGGGAGTTCTTGTCGTGGCTCAGCAGAAACGAATCTGACTAGCATCCATGAGGACACAGGTTCAATCCCTGGCCTTGCTCAGTGGGTTAAGGATCCAGCATTGCTGTGAACTGTGGTGTAGGTCACAGACGTGGCTCAGATCTGGCATTGCTGTGGCTGTGGTGTAGGCCATCGGCTACAGCTCCAATTCGACTCCTAGCCTGGGAACTTCCACATGCTGCGGGTGTGGCCCTATAAAGACAAAAAAATTAAATTAAATTAAAAAAATTTAAGGGGAAAAAATAGCAAATGATTTAGAATGCTTGAGGACTTGATGAATTCTTAGAGAGTGAGCAGAGTTTTGATTGGCATGATCAATCATTTTTTTTTTTTTTTGTGGAGGTTCCCAGGCTAGTGGTCAAATCGGAGTTGTCGCTGCTGGCCTACACCACAGCTCAAGGCACTGCTGGATCCTTAACCCACTGAGCGAGGCCAGGGATTGAGCCCGCATCCTCATGGATACTAGTTGGGTTCGTTACTGCTGAGCCACAATGCGAACGCCAGTCACCACTTTTCAAGGTTTACTGACGTGTAGTTGATTTACGAGGTTGTGATCCTTTCTGCTGTACAGCAGAGTGAGTCAGTCATACGTGTACACCCACCCATTCTCTTTCAGGTTCTTTTCCCATGTAGATCACCCAGAATATTGAGTAGAGTTCTCTGTGCAGGTCCCCGTTGGCCAATCACTCCATATACCTCAGTGTGCATGTGCCCATCCCAAACCTGTAGTCCATCCTTCCCACCCCACCACCTGTCCCCTTCGGTCACCGTAAGTTTTTCAAAGTCCGTGAGTCTATTTCTGTTCTGCAAATAAGCCCACCACTGTTTATGACATGAGCACACGTGGAAACCGTATACCTCGGGATTGTATGCCACGGTGACGGATGCCTGCTCCCCCCAGGCCTGAGGATGGGGGTCAGGATGAGACACAGCCTTCACACTTTAGTAACAGAAGAGAAGGACCTTGAGAATTTAAAGGCTTGTGCTTTTAGAATTTGTTAAAATGTGTTGTACGTTGCTACCGAACCTAGATGAGGGTCGGCTCAGCGGATGCCTGTGCAATAGAACCAAGAGTCCTGACCCCAGGTTGTGGTGAAGGAACGTATCGTGTCAATGTGCAGAGTCCAAGCAAGGAGAACGGGCAGCTGGTGCTCAAAAGACCCACACTCCCTGATGGCTTTCAGGCACAGGTTTTTAAAGGCTATGGGAGAGGGTGTGGCTTGCAGGGTGCCTGGTCAGCTGAGGCCGTTCTTCTGGTTGGTGGCGTGTGAGGTAACCAGGTGATATTTCGGGAAACGACATCATTCATCAGTCTGGGATCCACGTGCTGTGGTCAGCTGTTTCCACCCGGTGGGAGTCTCTTCTGTAAAAATCAGGCATGTGCATCAGACAGTGTTATCTGTGTCCTTCAGGGAGGAACTAAATGTCCAGTGACTCTGCTGTATGGCCAGTCGGTTGTCTAAATTGTTATCAGTTGCCTGGCCCAGTTTTTCTTTATTCAGCATGTTCACATTTTCCTAATCGTGAACTTTTCAGCCAGCCTCTGAGACTCAGGGGAGGCCTGAAGGAAAGGCTTTGACTCTACGAGAAGGGGACATGGAGTTCCCATTGTGACTCAGCAGAGACAAATCTGACTAGTACCCATGAGGATGCAGGTTTGATCCCTGGCCTCATTCAGTGGGTTAAGGATCCAGCATTGCTGTAAGCTGTGCTGTAGGCCAGCAGCAACAGCTCCGATTTGACCCCTAGCCTGGGAACCTCCATATGCCAGGGTGTGGCCCTAAAAAGATAAAAAAAAAAAAAAAAAGAAACAAACAAACAAAGAAAATGGGGACACGAGGAAGGAGGGCTCTTGCATACCCAGGAAAGTACCACAGGGTCCTGCTTGCTTTCAGTATCTATGAAAATGGTATTTATTGCCTCCCCAGCACCCCCAATTATAGCACTCATTCATTTGTTTATTGGGTGTAAATTTCCCCACTAAGAGCCCTAAAGACCCAGATACCAATTCAGCAGTCTGCTCTGCAGGAGCTCACAGCCAACGAACCAAAAGTCAGCATGTTAAAAGTATACTTCGATTAAGGATAGAAGTTAGAAAGAAAAAAGAGGTATAGTGATGACACAATCACTCCCCTCTGAACAATAAATTCAACCAACACAAGGTATCCTTAATATTTTTGTTTTGAATGTTTCGGTATCATGCTTCTTTATTCTGTTCTAGTGAATTATGCCAAACTTCCTAAGGTAGAGCCCTTGTTTTAGGAGCTTGCTCTTTTGTTGATTTTTGCTTTGACAAGAATATCTTGGAGTTCTCATTGTGGCTCAGTGGTAACGAACCCAACTAGTATCCACAAGGACTCGGGTTCGATCCCTGGCTTCACTCAGAGCATTAAGGATCTGGCATTGCCATGAGTTGTGGCAGAGGTCACAGACACAGCTCTAATCTGGCCTTGCTGTGGCTGTGGTGTAGGCAGGCAGCTGCAGATGTGATTCGACCCCTAGCCTGGGAACCTCCAAATGCCACATGTGTGGCCCTAAAAAGACCACCCTCCCAGACCCACAATAATATCACTTGTGTTTCACCATTACTTATGTGACCTTGGCTGTTGATTTGGAAAAGATATTTCTTAGCAAGTTAAAGGGATATTCTGTTTCTGTTTTAAGAGGCTTTATTAAAAGTGGGTAGGAGTTCCCACCATGGTACAGCAGGTTAAAACTCTGACTACAGTGGCTTAGGTCTACGCAGAGGTGAGGGTTCACCCCCGGCCTGGCACAGTGGATTAAAGGATCCAGCATTGCTGCAGCTGCAGCATAGGTCGAAGCTGTGGCTTGGATTCAGATCCTGGCCTGGGAATTTCCATATGCCACAGGTGTGGCCATAAAATTAAAAAAAAATTTTAGGAGTTCCCATTGTGGCTCAGGCAGTTAAGAACTCAACTAGTATCCATGAGGAAGTGGTCCAGTCCCTGGCCTCACTCATTGGGTTATGGATCTGTGGGTTAATGGTATTGCCGTGAGCTTCGGTGTAGGTTGCAGCTACCGCTGGGATCCTGCATTGCTGTGACTGTGACATAAGCCAGCAGCTGCAGCTCCGATTTGACCCCTAGCCTGGGAACTTCCATATGCCACAAGTGTGGCCGTTAAAAACAAAAAAAAAAAAGAGCAAAAAAAAAAAAAAAAACTACAAACTCATCAAATACATTTACTAACTATTGAGATTTTATATATATTTTACAAATACGTTTACTAACTATTGATATTTAAAATTTTTTTTTTTTTTTTGTCTTTTTGCTATTTCTTGGGCCATTCCCGCGGCATATGGAGGTTCCCAGGATAGGGGTTGAATCGGAGCTGTAGCCACCGGCCTATGCCAGAGCCACAGCCACGCAGGATCCAAGCTGCGTCTGCAACCTACACCACAGCTCAGGGCAATGCCGGATTGTTAACCCACTGAGCAAGGGCAGGGACCGAACACGCAACCTCATGGTTCCTAGTCGGATTCGTTAACCACTGCGCCACGACGGGAACTCCACTATTGAGATTTTATATATAGATACATATTTTTTTTCCCCATTCAGCAATGCCTCCTGTGTTCCAGGTGCTGCTCTGGGCTCTGGGGCACAGGAGTAATCAAAGCAGCCTAACTGGTTAGAGGTACTTTTAGTAGAGAAATTCAAATTATGTTTCTTAATTATCATTATTAGTGTTTTTGCACTGCCTTAAGGGCCTTCACATGCAGTTCTACTTTATTTTATATGGAGAGTTTTGACATAGATCCTATTCTTGAAAAATGATTCTGCTGCTAAAAAAAAAGAACCAAAACAAAAATTTGGTTTCATTCCTAGCTCATCTATTTCACCCCATGACCTTGGGCAAGTTATATCAACTCTCTGTGGCTTCATTTCCTTTTTTTTTTTTTTTTTTTAAAGTCAGTAATATCTTGCTCAAAGGATGGCATGGGAATTAAAGTTGAGTGTAAATGGATAATGACTGCAAGGCTCTTAGCATGTGCTCGGCTCACAGGAAGTGTTCTGTCAACGTTAGCTGTGATTGCCATCACTTCTATTATTCTTCTAAACATTTTTTATGGGAGTTCCTGCTATGGCACAACAGATCAGCGGCATCTTCGGCTCGCGGGGATGCAAGTGCCATCCCCAGATGCGTACAGTGGGTTAAGGATCCTGCGTTGACGCAGTTGCAGCGTAGGTTGAAACTACAGCTACCTGGGATCTGATCCCTGGCCCGGGAACTCCATATGCTGCGGGGTGGCCAAAAAAGAAAAAAATATATATATATACTTTTTTTTTTTTTTTTTTTTTACTGTGGAAGATTTCAAATGTACACAATGTAGAGAGACGAGCATAATGAGCCCCGTGTAGGTACCAGTTTCGCCCAGTTTCCGCAGTTGTTAACAGCGGTTGCTTTCGTTCTCTCTATTCCCACATAACACTCCCCTCAGACCCTCCTTTTAAGCTAAAGTGTTTCGAAGCAAGTCCCAGACAGTATGTTATTTTACCTGTAATTACTTCTGTAAAATCACTGTGAGTCAGTGATTCCAAATTAAAAGTTCTGGAATTGTTTGATTTTCTAATTCTGAGCCTGCATTGCTTTTCTAAAAAAATTCAAAATATGGTATCTTATTAATCTTTTAATGCATTGCAGCATTCTCTTTTTTCCTGATGATATAATTATTTATGCAGAAAATCCAATAGGCTGGTTTTTGGGGTCATTTAATTCTTTTTTTGAAGTTGAAGTATAGTTGATTTACAGTGTGTTAGTTTCAGGTGTACAGCAAAGCAATTCACATATATATACACACTTTTTCAGATTCTTTTCCCTTATAGGTTATTACAAAATATTGAGTGGCGTTCCCTGTGCTATACAGCAGGTCTTTGTTGTTGATGTATTTTATACATAGTAGTGTGTATATGTTAATCCCAAATGCCTAGTTTGTCCCTCTCTCTGCCCCTTTCCCCTTTGCTATAACCATGGTTTGTTGCCATGTACGTCTATTTCTGTTTTGTAAACAAGTTCATTTGTACTATTTTTTAGATTCCACATAAAAGGATACCATGTGCTATTTGTCTTTCTCCGTCTGACTTACTTCACTTAGCATGATGGTCTCTAGTCCATTCATGTGGCTGCAAATGGCATTGTTTCGTTCTTTTTATGGCTAAAAAAAGCATTTCATTGCATATATGTACCACATCTTCTTTATTCCAATAGACTTTTTTTAAAAGGAAGGGAAAATGAGATAATTTGAGAGGGTGGCTTTTGTCTCTTCTTGAAACAAAGGAGAGTGAACTTTCTCCAGCTCTTTTTCTTTTCTTTTCTCTCTCTCTCTTTTTTTTTTTGCTTTTTAGGGCTACATCCATGGCATATGGAAGTTCCCAGGCTAGGGGTTGAATCTACACCACAGCCACAGCAATGCAGGATCTGAGCCAAGTCTGTGACCTACATACACCACAGCTCACGGCAATGCCAGATTCTTAACCCACTGATTGAGGGCAGGGATCGAACCCACATCCTCATGGATATGAGTCAGGTTCATTTCTGCTAAGCCATGACAGGAACTCCTTCCCCCACCTCTTAGATTTGAATCTGAATATTTCTCTGCATTTTGTTTCTTGGTTTGTTGTCTTTCTCTACATCAAAGGCTTCTCACTAATTCAACAGAATTAGATATCCTGAAATGCTTACTATTTCCTTCTCTGCGTATTTGTTTTTGTGTCTCTTTGTTCTTTTATTAGTTGGTATTTCTTGATTTCAAGAGTGTCTTTACCTTTTATCTGATTAGAATTTTCTGAAACAAGATTTAAAGTATTCTAAGATCCTTACATAAATTGAGTAAGATGAGAGTAACATGATTAAAGTAGCATGTTAAAAATATTAAAATAAACATAATCACTTATAGATGAGAAATAAGACAAATGACTTCCAAATAGTATAAGAAATAAAAAGGGGAAAAGCAACATTGTCAACAGACTAGAACACTATAAATATTAAACTAAATACATATTAAATGTTTATTAAATATTAAATGCTAAATACATAAATAAAGGTCAGGAGATACGTTAAAAAAATTAAAACGTATTCTCTGAACTAGAAGAAATCATCTTTTGTTTTGTTTTTTTGTCTTTTTAGGGCTGCACCCGCGGCATATGGAGATCCCCAGGCTAGAGGTCCAGTTGGAGCTGTAGCCACCAGCCTATACAACAGCCTCAGCAAGGCAGAATTCAAGCTGTGTCTGTGACCTACACCACAGCTCACAGCAACGCCGGATCCTTAACCCACTGAGGGAGGCCAGGGCCCAAACCGGCTTCCTCATGGATGCTAGTTGGGTTCATTAACCACTGAGCCGCAACAGGAACTCCAAAATCATTTTTGAAGTGTCACTTTTTCTAACTTAGGGTCACTGTCCTGTGACTTGAAGCCCCAAACTCGGTCTCTCTCATGCATCCCAAGCCTGCTTGACCTCAGGTCAGATAAATACCACCGGAGGAGAAAGGACTTATTTATCGAGCATGTTATGAGCTTATAAAATCCCCACCAAAATCTTGCAAGTGGCATTGGCCATTCCCATGTACAGAAGAGAAAACCAAGACTCATGAGGGGTATTTTTTTTTTTTTTTTTTGCTGTACTCTGGGCCAGAGATCGAACCCGTGCTACAGCAGCGACCCAGGGTGCTGCAGTGACAACGACAGATCCTTAACCAGCTCCACCACAAGAGAACTCTAAATGAAGGATAATCTTCATTGGAAGTATTGTGGTTGGAGCAAATATTCTTTTATTTTTTACAGTGTTGTCCAATTTGTCGTGTCCAGCAAAGAGCCTATCATGCATATTTACATACCCTTTCTTCCATCATGTTCTGTCCCAAGAGACTGGATACGTTTCCCTGTGCTGTACAGTAGGACCTTGTTGTCTGTCTATTCTTCAAAAAATTTTTTTGGTTATAGTTGATTTACAATGTTCTGTCAGTTTCTACTGTATAGCAAAATGACCCTGTCACACATATATACACGGCCTTTTTCTCATTATCTTCTATCATATTCTATCACAAGAGATTAGATATAGTTCCCTGTGCTGTACAGCAGTCTCACAGCTTATCCACTCCAAATGCAATAGTTGGCATCTACTCATCCCAAAGCCCCTTTTCATCTACAACCTCCCCTCTCCCTTGGCAACTACAAGTCTGCTCTCTATGTCTGTGAGTCTGTCTTGTTCTGCAGATAGATTCATTTGAGCCGCATTTTAGATTCCACATATAAGTGATCTCATATGGCATTTGTCTTTCTCTTTCTGACTCACTTCACTTAGTATGAGAATCTCCAGTTGCATCCACGTTGCTGCCAATGGCACTGGTTTGCTCTTTTTTGCGGCTGAGGAGTATGGAACAAATATTCTTATAACCACATCACATTATCTCTTTCATGTTTGGCATCTACATGCTGTGACTCCATTCTGAAGGCTAGCAGAGAATAGATTTAGGATTTGGAGTCCGAGTTTCATTTCCACCGTTCACTAGCTGTTATAACCTGGGAAATATATTTAACTTTTTGCTCTCTTATGTATAAATGGTGACTTCTAAAAATCTTACTGCTTTGGGAGTTCCCGTTGCGATTCAGTGGAAATGATATCTGACTAGTATCCATGAGGATGTGGGTTCAATCCCTAGCCTTGTTCAGTGGGATGGGGTGGGGGGGGTGGGGATCTGGCGTTGCCCTGAGCTGTGGTGTAGGTGGTAGACGTGGTTCGGATCCCTGTGGCTGGAGGCTGGCGGCTGTTGCTCTGATTGGACCCCTAGCCTGGGAACTTCCATATGCTGCAGGTGCAGCCCTAAAAAGCAAATAAATAAATAAATAAATAACACCGTGGTCAGACTGTGATTCAGTGTCAAGTTCTCACCACAGTGTTGTGCAAACAGTTAACTTTAGAGCTTGTTCGTTTCTCTCTCCTGTTCCCCGCCCCCGCCCCACCCTGTCCTCTTTCCCCTCTTCTCCATCTCCCCACTTTCCTTGCTCTCACCCTCCTTTCTCTTCCCTCTCTCCCCATCCCCTTCCATTGCCGCCCCACCTCCATTCCTCCTCCATACCCTCCTTGTCACAGCTGTGATATTGTGAGCTGCTCTCTTCCTTGCATAGGAGGAAGAGCTGAGAGGTGCATGGCTGGGAGGAGTAAGCGTTGGGGTGGAGCAGAACAGAGAAAGGGGTACAAGCAAGAGAGAACCATCAGCTGAAACAGACGCTACATCCACGGAGAGTATCGGGGATATAATTAACTCAAGGCAAGAGGCACAGCTCATGTTTTGCGTTTGGGTGGCGGTAATAATAAATGAATGTGGCTTTTTCTTGAAGGCAGGGATATGTCAGGGCCTCATCATTGGTCAAGGGAAAGATGGTGAAAAAGGAAACAAGGATAAGGCCATAGAATCAGCTTTCTAGTGTTGAGTATTTTATCTTTATTGCTTTCTCCTATAGGAATAGATTTTTACTCCTGTAATGAGAATAGCTAATTTGGAAAGCCCACAATAAGCATAGTGAACGCCATCATTCAGTTTCAAAATCCACATACGCCCATACTATTTGCTTGTCACATTAAAAAATTTCTACTATATGTCCTTCCTAAAAAAAAATAATCAAACATAGAAAGTCCATTAAGCCAAGATCCCCAGTGAGTCTTTTCTGGCATCTTTCAGTGTTAAAAATAACGTTTTTTAAAAAAAGATATTTAAGGAGTTCCTGTCGTGGCGCAGTGGTTAACGAATCCGACCAGGAACCATGAGGTTGTGGGTTTGATCCCTGGCCTTGCTCAGTGGGTTAAGGATCCAGCGTTGCCGTGAGCTGTGGTGTGGGTTGCAGGCGCAGCTTGGATCCTGCGTTGCTGTGGCTCTGGCGTAGGCTGGTGGCTACAGTGCCGATTTGACCCCTAGCCTGGGAACCTCCATATGCCGGGGGAGCGGCCCAAGAAATGGCAAAAAGACCAAAAAAAAAAAAAAAGATTTTTAAAGTTATAGTTGATTTACAATGTTCTGCCAATTTCTGCTGTGCAGCAAATGATCCAGTTATGCATGTATGTATACATTCTTTTTCTCATACTGTCTCCTATCATGTTCTATCACAAGTGATTGGAAATAGTTCCCTGTGCTGTACAGCAGGACCTCACTGCTTATCCATTCTAAATGTAATAGTTTGCATCTACTCACCCCAAACTCCCGGTCCAACTCGCTCCCTCCCCCTCTCCCTCCCCCTTGGCAACCACAAGTCTGTGTTATGTCCATGAGTCTGTTTCTGGAGAACTTGTTTTCTGTGAAAGTTTGGACTCACTGATAAATTTCTGCCAGGTCTGAGAATTAGATGTAGAGAGATAGAGTTGAAGGCAGGGGGGAGGAGAGAGAAAGAGGAGAGATAAGGCACTTGTGTTTTTTTTTTTTTTTTCTCTTCCTTTCTTTTCTTTGTGGGTGTGTGTGTGTGTGTGTGTGTGTGTGTTTGTGTGTAGGCGTATAGGAACAGGAACAGTTCAGTAGTACTGGTAGGATCGTGTGGGAAATAGCCATGCTATTCTGATCATCTTCTATACCTTAAATATGGTATGAGGTGACCTAATAAACACCACCCAACACTGCACAGATGAGACTGGCCATGGTGTGTAAACCACATATGGTTACAGACTTGGGAAGAAGGACAATGCATATCCCACAGGACCACCCAAGGGTAGCACACAGGTGCAGAGCAAATGAGCAGGGCCTTTAGGAGGCAGGTTTTGCAGGAATAAGAGGAGGAGGTACCCCCTGGTTCTCTAAGTTTGATGGAAATCCAATCATGAAAATTCATGTGGCTGATGCAGGGGGTAACACGTATCGATTAATCCCTGGGAGGCATCTAGGTCTAAACTCTGATTAGTATCAAGAACAGTCTCATTGTCCAGCTCTCCTGCTGACTGAATAATGGTCCAAGCTGTGGAGCCCAGTGTAAGCACCCAAGAAACTTCCTTTTATTCTTGTTTTTATTTTTAATCTGATTTATTACGTTAAATTAAATTTTATTTTTTGTCTTTTTAAGGCCGCACCCGTAGCGTATGGAAGTTCTCAGGCTAGGGGTCGAATCAGAGCTATAGCTGCCGGCCTACACCATAGCTCATGAAAATGCTGGATCCTTTAACCCACTGAGCAAGGCCAGGGATTGAACCTGCATCATCATGGACACCAGTCAGGTTCTTAACCCGCTGAGCCATAACGGGAATTCCTATTGTTTTTAAAAGGAGCTTTATTGAAGCATAATTTGCCACTCCAAAACCCACCTGTTTGATGTGGGCAGAGGATTGCAGAAAGAAATTAAGATTTAAATCAATGGTAAGACAGCTCGAGTTCATGGATGAGAACGGTTGACATTGTTAAGATGGAAATACTCCCCAAGTTGATCTTATTATTACTTCTGCCCCTTTTTCTCTTCTCCCTCTGGTGTCCCCATTGTGTGTATGTTGTGATAATGTTGCACAGGTCCCTGAGGCCCTGTTCAGTTTTCTTCATTCTTTTTCTTTCTTTCTTTCTTTTTAATTAAAACTTTTTTAATATTTTTTTTCTGCCTTTTAGGGCTGTACCCGTGGCATTTGGAAGTTCCCAGGCTAGGGGTTGAATCTGAGCTACAACTGCCTGCCTATGCCACAGCTCATGGCAACACTGGATCCTTGACCCACTGAGCAAGGCTAGGGGTCAAACCTGAGTCCTCATGGATACTAGTCAGGTTCACTTCCACTGTGCCACAATGGGGACTCCTATAATTAATTTTTTTATTAAAGTGTAGTTGACTTACAACGTTGTGCCAATTTCTGCTGTACAGCAAAGCGACCCGGTCAGACTTATATACACATTCCTTTTCTCATATTATCTTCCATCATGTTCTATCCCAAGAGACTGTTCCCCAGGCTGCATAGTAGGACCTCACTGCTTAGCTATTCTAAATGTAATAGTTGGCATCTACTAACCCCAAACTCCCCGTCCATCCCACTCCCCCCACCCCCTGCCATTCTTTTTTGTTCTTTTCTTCAGACTGGATAATCTCAATTGATATATCACCAAGTTCACAGGTTCTTTTGCTTGCTCAAATCTGCTCTTGGACCCCTCTACTAAGTTTAAAAATTTTCGTTATTATACGTTAAAAACTCCAGAATTTCCATTTGGTCCTTCTGAAAAATTTCTATCAGGATTCTCTATTTGATGGATTAGAGTCAGCAAACTTTCTTTTAAATCTATGGCATGGCTTTTTTTAGTTCTTTGAAGGTATTCATAATATATGCTTTGAGTCTGTCTGGTAATTCTACCATCTGAACCTGTGAAAGACAGTCCCTATGGATTTTTTCCCCTGTGGAAAAATACCTTTTTCTGTTTCTTTGCATAGCTCATAAGTTTTTTTGTCATAATTGTACATTTTATTTTCTTTTTAACTTTTTAAAATTGAGGTATAGTTAATGTACATTATTTTATGAGTTTCAGGTGTACAACAGAGTGATTCACATTTTTTATTATATTATTCATTTTTTATTAAAGTACAGTTGATTTACAATGTTGTGTTAGTTTCGAGTGTATAGCACAGTGATTCAGATTTTTATATATATATGTAAAATATATAAATATATAATACAAAAATGTATTATACACACACACACACACACACACACATATACATACATACATATACATACAAACACATTTCTTCTTTTCAGGTCCGAACCTACAGCATATGGAAATTCCTGGGCTAGGGGTCGAATCAGAGCTGCAGCTGCCAGCCTGCACCACAGCCACAGCAACACCAAATCTTTTTTTTTTTTTTTTTTGTCTTTTTGCCATTTCTTGGGCCGCTCCCACGGCATATGGAGGTTCCCAGGCTAGGGGTCTAATCGGAGCTGTAGCCGCCAGCCTATGCCAGAGCCACAGCAACGCAGGATCCGAGCCATGTCTGCGACCTACACCACAGCTCATGGCAACGCCGGATCCTTAACCCACTGAGCAAGGACAGGGATCGAACCCGCAACCTCATGGTTCTTAGTTGGATTCGTTAACCACTGTGCCACGACGGGAACTCCCAGCAACACCAAATCTAACCCACATCTGTGACCTACACTGTAGCTTGTGGCCAGGATCCTTAACCCACTGAGTGAGGCCAGGAATTGAACACACATCCTCATGGAGACTAGTCGGGTTCTTAACCCACTGAGCCACAATGGGAATTCCAGCACTGGGTTTTTCTGACCAGGTTAAAATTTAGTGATTAGGCTTTGAGGCCCTCCATTATTTCTGCCACCTGTGAATTTTTCTTTCATTCCAACATAGTTAGTGGCTGAAATAATATTTGTCTAAAATTTATGTTTTTTAAGTATGCATGTATGTATGTATATGTGTATTTATTTATGGTTATGCCTGTGGCATGTAGAAGTTCCCAGGTCAGGGATCGAACCATGCAGTGACAATGTGCAGTGACAAGGCCAGATCCTTAACCACAGGCCACCAGGGAACTCCCTCTGTTTGTTTTGAAAAGGAGAGGAGTCTCCTTTAAAACTAAAAGTGGACCCAATAATCATCCAGAGAGGCGTTTTTTCAGAAAACTGAAAACTCATTTTTTACACAGAAGTTTGTACAAAAATATTCATAGCAGCTTTCTTTGCAATTGTCCCAAACCAGAAACCATCCAATATCTTTCACTTAGTGGGAGAAGAAATAAACTAGAGAACAAACTAGCGGTTACCACTGGGGAGAGCGACAAGGAGAGGGACAAGTTATGGGTATGAGATGAAGAGATAGGATCTACTATGTACAAAATAGATAAGCAACCAGGATGTACTGCACAGCATAAGGAAATACAGCCCTTATCTCACAATAACGTCTTTGAACGGAGCATAATCTATAAATGTACTGAGTCATTCTGCTGTCTTTCTGAAAGTAATACAGGATTGGAAACCAACTGTGCTTCAATGAAAAAAAAACAAAAAACATTTCTAAACCCTGAAAAAAAAGAGAGATGGAGGGAGAAAGAGAGTGAGTAGTCCTTTTGGAAAATGCCAAGTATGTGTCAGGTTCTGACTCAGAACTGAGGCAGGGTACACGCAGTCCATCTTGTCCTCCCCAAATTATGGTCCCCCAGGGAAGAGGGACAGTTTAACTGCACGTAGAGAGTGAATGGCCTGGAAGGACATGATGAGACTCCTTCTACTGGGGAGTCAGAGAACAGCTCCAGGAAGAAATGACACTTCAGCTCAGCTGGGAAAAGACAAATCTTTTGTGACAAGGACCAGCCCTCCCTCCCCTCTGGGACCTTCTCCCACCCTCATGTCAAGTCTCCCCACCAGGCCTTTACCTCTCAGTCAAGCCCCTAGGAAGGACAGTTGCGATGGGTATTGATGGTCCATCAGGGCCCAGAGGAAGGGCAGGGAAGACAGCAAGATGCTGCCTGATTAACGTGGACACGCGGAAGCTCTCCCATCTGATACATAGGGTTCTTTGTAGGAAAAGTAAAGGAACAAAGACCACATCTGCTGAGAAAGTGGTTTATTGATTGGCCCCACGTACAGGGGGAACGTGGAGGAGATGCAGGGAAAGGACGTCCCATCTGTCACTCAGTGTCACTTTCATGCTTGAGATGTCTCGGTTTTCTTCCCTGAAGTTTCAAAGGCTTGCCTGCATTGCCGGCCGTGGGGAGAGGCACTGTTCAGCACCTGAACATGGCCTTCATGAGTCTGCTGTTTTCCCATCAGTGCATGGAGGGCAAAGGTCTGTTTCTCCTTTGCTCTCTGCTCTGCCCACCTTGACCCTGCTGTCTCACCCCTGCTCTGAGACTGTGTCTTGTCCTCTCCCTGCCCCCCCGGCTCCCCTTCTCTTCCACCTTCTCTTGCCACTAATCCTGCCCCGATGCTCTTTCTTCCATTTCTTATCCTACAAACTCTCTTCTTCCCCTTTGGGCTCTCTCTCATCTTTGCATTTGGCCTTTGTCTTGTCCTCTCTTTTCTCCCCTTCTCCTGTCCCTCCTCTCTGAACCTCCTCTTCACTCTTGCTCCTGCCCCCTTCTCCTTCATTCCTTCTCTCCCCCGCTTCCTCCTTCCCTCCCTGCCCCCTGTGGCCCCAACTTGGTCCAGATCTCTCGCCCCTGCTCACCCCTGTATTTCCCCTCTTCCCTGGACACTCTTACCTTTTTGTTGCTAGCAGTACCTCCAAGCTCGATCCTGGTCATAATTTGGGGTGACCGGGCACCAATACTTTGAAAAAACACTCCCTTCTTTTATGCAACTGTCATATTCTTTGCCTCGAAAGATAAAGGGCAAAGCACACCTGGCATAGTCTGAAAAATGAAAGGAGTGCGTGAAAAAATTTGTGGTAGGGTGATTTTTAGTCTTCCCAAGAGAAAGGAACATGAACGGAACACACGGGGCTGGGGGAGGAGGTGCCCGGGGCTTCCGTCCAGGAGGCAGTCACGCACGTTCCCCTTCACCTGGGAAGCCACGTGCTCCCTACATGAGGACCAGATGCCCGCTCACCTGTGCTTCTGCAGTATCTCCATCTTTTCATATAATAGGTAGTTACGGAACACCAGTAGTATGTGGAGTCATGCAGAGTGCAATCGAAATACAGGTTGCCTTTATAGATGAATGGGAAAACACATTTATCATCTGAAAAAAAGAAAGACATTGCTCTCTTCTTCAGTTCTTAGTGTTTCATGATCTCTGCAGTAACTCTGGCAAAGTCTCCATGCCCGCTGGCCCATCATCACCAAGGGCCTGCCACGTACAGGGCCCCCTGCTAAGCATCAGGCTGTCAGGGTCAATATGGTGTGGCCCCTCCCTCAGGGACTAGGGTGAGGTCTTTAATTTTGCATGTTTCTACCTTTGCATGTGGCAGCAGCTCTGAAGGCTTTACCCTGCGTTCAGAGTCCAGCCCCAGCATCTACAGAACGGTCCCCCTTGATAAGGAAACATCTCCGTGGGGCCTCCTTGGGGGATGTGCGCACCTGCCTCTCTCTCATTTCCGAGAGGGTGAAATTAGCTCATGCATGTAAAGCATCTTTGGAGAATTCCGATCACAGTTCCCACCCCACCCATGTTAGTTGGTGGTATTTGATTGTTGTTTTGTGGCCTTTTCTTCCAGTGTTGGTTACCTGAGGTAATGGCAGGAGTAAGGAAGCGCCCAGGCAGATGTTGATCTGGAAGAAAAACAGGAGCAGAGGAGATGGATGAGGAGGAGTGAGAACAAAGCAGGACCATGACCAGACTGAAATCTATAGTAGGACCTGACCTGCATCTCAGTTTAAATTTCATAAGTTGCTTTTAAATTAAGGAAAATGCAAAGCCCTTAATAGTATCTAGCTCTTGGGATGTACTCAAGAAATGGCAGCATATTTGTCACAGCTGTTATTACACTCATTATTTTTACACATCAATCTGCGTCTGGGACAGACTTTTTCATACTAGTTCCAGCCCATCTCCCCACCCTCACCTCCATTCACAGGGTCCAGGGGTAGGAATACAGATACGCCAGCCCAAAGCAGAAAGATCCCCAAACGCGGTGCCATGGCAGCTTGCTTTCCTGTGACCTGACAGACGTCAATCTGCTTCTTATATAAGCTGTTATTCCTCATACCCCCTCGACCTGTTATCAGTCTGGCTCGGACAGTGCCTATGCACACTTAAGCCTGAGAGCATGCAGTTCAAGTTTATCTCTCTGATGGAAGGCACAGGACTTTGGCTGGGAGTTTAATGTCTCCAAGCCTCAGAGAGTTTGAAACACACTGAAAATGAGGCCAAAGTATTTGCAAACTCTTCGCAGTTCTAGTGTCCCATAATTAGGCAAAGGGACAAGGACAAATGCTAAGGACCGTTTTCTCTCCTGGGAGATGGGGGCTGTGCATCCATCTCATCTCATGCAAGTCTTCCCGTGGAGGAGGAGGAAACAGGCTCAGAGAGTTCCGCCAGGGAACAGGGTGACACCTGCTCGGCTGCTTTATTGGGTTGCTCTGAGGCTCCGACGGGTGAGCTGACTGATCCTCAGTCTGCAGTCAGGAAAGGAGATGAGATGGATGCTGTTGCACACCCATGAGAGAAAACGGTCTTTTTCACCTGTCCCTCTTCCCTTTGTCTGGTCATGGGATGCTGGGACTGAAAGAAATTTGCCAAGATTTTGGCCTCATTTTAAATGCATTTCAAAGTATTGTAGTTGGGAGATAGAGTGACAGATGTTTGAGTTGCCTTCAACTCCCTACAAAACCACCAAGAGCTTATACAAATTGTATTTCTAAAGCTCTTAGTATAAAGCAAGAAACAGATCAATTGCCCAATAAATGATAATTATTTTCAATCACATTAAATAACAGTACAAGAACCAGAACCACTAGCCCCTGATCAAAACTGACTCCCACCCTGGCATCACTGCCCCAAACTAAAATGTGCCTGCCCGACCATTTAAAACATCATTCACCAAATAATGGAATAGTTAGCTGTTTACCTTTCTGCAGTGCCCATCCTTCTTCGACTTCTGCCGCTCTTCTTGTCTACTCTCTAGAACTTCCTGCCGTCTTTCCTCACATCAGCATCAAGTTTAAGGTCATTGGCTGAGGTTGGCGGTGGTTAGTTTAGTTGTTGGAGAGCAGTGTGTGTATGCGTAGTGGAAGTTTGGTTCACTTTGCTCAGCAGTTCTGGGAGACCCATGGCATCACGTTGCCAGTCATGTCTTATGGGTGCTGCTAAGCTGTAAAGCCGTTGGAAACAACGCTGGTCCTTGAAGTGTACAGGGGAGACTGTACATTGTGTGGGAAACAGTAAAGTATTAAAGTGAGGTGGGCAGATATGCTGGAGCTCTGCTGAGGGAGATCAGTGGGTGTCAGAGAAGTCAGGAAAGGTGTGCTGGAGTTGGCAGTAAGATGTCTGGGGGGCCCTCCAGGGTGGTAGGTGGGCAGAGGGAGGAAGGAACAAGAACAGAGCCTTGGGAGGAGCAGTGAATATCATGTGTGATGACAGAGGCTAAATCCAGGTGGGTGAAGTAGCTGTATGGCAAGGTATATTTTGCTATTAATATTATCTCTCCACACCCCAATTCTTTTTTTTTTTTCTTTTTCTTTTTTTTCCTTTCTAGAGCCACACGTGGAGCATTTGTAAGTTCCAAGCTAGGGGTCAAACGGGAGCTGCAGCTGCGGTCTGTGCCACAGCCATGGCAACACAGGATCCAAGATACATCTGCAACCTATGTCCCCCTTGTGGCAACACCAGATCCTTAACCCATTGAGCAAGGCCAGGGATCGAACCAGCATCCTTACAGAGACAAGATCAAGTCTTTAACCTACTGAGCCACAAGGGGAACTCCCCCACTTCTTTGTAATACTTCTCTTTCACCTTCTCCTCCGTTCAGTCAGTAGGCATATTGCTGTAGAAATGTAAATAGCCAGAAATGTCTTCATGTTCAGCTTTGAAGTTTTAAAATAGGCTACTTAAAGTAGAGGTAGACATAATTCTACAGGCCCAAGTTTTGACTTGTTAGACTTGGAATTTTCAAGTTTCAGGCTAAGAATATAGGCTTTATGGAGTGGTTATTGAAAAAAAAAAGTCAATAGATTTGAGGAGGATGTATAACAGTGGTCTGTGTATGGTGGGTGATAAGTTTAGGATCTAGGCCCCATCTCTTTCCCAAGTACCTTGGGAGAAAGCGATTCCCTATGAAACTATCTTTTCTCCTGATCTTGGATGAATTGTATCAGCTATATGGGACACCTAGGCAGCCTTAGTGGGATTCCTGAAGGACCTCAGTGGGATTTGACAGCAGTTGGAAGAGGCCCTTAAGTAGCTGAGAGGAATGGCAGAGCCTACAGGGCCTGTGTGGATGCCCATGAGTGCCCAGACAGGTTGAAGGTTTCCCAGTGGAAGCCAGCAGGAGTGGAAGCCGAGTATCAGGCATCAGCAAGAACTTGGACATGAGCAGCATGAGAGATGAAGGCTAGACCCCCCTCCCATCAGTACTACAGCAAAGCCCGATGTGAGGAGAGTGGAAAGGAAAAAAAGCCCTGAATTGACTGAACTCAAATCTGAAATGACTGAGAAAACCCTGACATGACTGAGTTTATTCAAACTGGCTAAGTTTCTACCTACTGCTAGGCAGAATTGAGGATGGTTATAAACAAATTTATCATAAAAATAAATATTTAATTTTTATACTATATATTTATATTAAAATATTAGAAAGTTTGTACACTTGAGTTTGTGGCCTGAGAAATTTGTACGTGCTGCTTAAAGCTCTTTGGCATATGATAGATACAGTTTTTAAAATACCAAGACAATTCACAGACCAAATTTTGGGAAATTGTGGCCTTCCTTCATTGACTCAGGAATGTCTCCTGCAACTGTCTTCAGTGCCATTAAAAAGCCAGTGTCCTACATAGTTTTTTTTTTTTGTTTGTTTTTTGTTTTTGATTTTGTTTTTTACCCCAAATAGTATTTACCAGTCATGGCTCTGAATGTTGGTTATTTCCCAAATTTCTGTGTCCCCACATTAAATTAAATTTTTTTTTTTTTTGGTTGCTATTTTAAAGCTGCACTTGCGGCATATGGAGGTTCCCAGGCCAGGGGTTGAATCAGAGCTACAGCTGCTGGCCTACGCCACAGCCACAGCAACGCCAGATCTGAGCTGCGTCTGTGACCTACACCATAGCTCATGGCAATGCTGGATCCTTGACCCACTGAGCGAGGCCAGGGATTGAACTCACGTCCTCATGGATCTTAGTTGGGTTCGTTAACCACTGAGCCATGACAGGAACTCCTAAATTAAAACTTTGTTGGTGTTTCTTCTCCCTCTTTCAAGAGATCCACCAAACTGGCACAATGGAGAAGTGGATGCCTAGGAACAAAGATAAAGTGTTAGCTTGAGTGGTGCTTTAACTCAAAGAATTAAATTAGAGAACTTTCTAGAAAGAATTTGGTGGGAGTTCCCTGGTGGCCTAGCAGTTAAGGATCTAGCATTGTCACTGCTGTGGTGTGGGTTTAATTCCTGGCCCAGGAACTTCTGCATGCCTGTGGCACTGCCAAAAAAGAAAAAAAAAAGAAGAACTTGGCTGGAATACACTATGATCAGACTTCCCTGTCCTTTGTTTGTGAGAGGTGTCAACAGTTTGCATTAAAAGTCTCTCCTCCCACCCCCATTTACTATCAATTAAGCCTCAATAAATCTGTTTTTTTTTTAAATGGGAAAAGATCTTTTATTATCTCTACATTTTACTTTTCTCTGTACAGCTCCTATATTATTGGAGTCTTTCACAGTAACATAGATTTTATATATTCTTGAGTAATAATAGGCATAAGAATCTGAAAAAAACCCAGAGTTCCCATTGTGGCTCAGTGGGTTACAAACCTGACTAGTATCCACGAGGACACGGGTTCAATCCCTGGCCTCTCTTAGTGGGTTAAGGATCTGGTGTTGCTGCTGTGGTGTAGGTTGCAGATGCGGCTCGGATCTGGCACTGCTGCATCTGTGGTATAGACTGGCAGATGCAGCTCTGATTTGACCCCCTAGCCTGGGAACCTCCATATGCCTTGGGGATGGCCCTACAAAGAAAAAAAAAATCTCCCCACCCAATAGTTCTAGGCTGACATTCATCAGACTTTACTGAGCCCCAGATCCCTCCTAAGTTCCCTCTGTTCACTAAAGAGGCATTAAGTAGGCAACAGAGATGGGAAGGAATGATGTAAAGTGGGCAAGGGACAAACAGGACAGGGGAAGATGGGACCCTAAATTCTTTACTCATTACAATAGGACTCTAAATTCATTACAGTTGAAAAACTTAGGGTCTGATTTTTCTCATTCTGCCACACCTCCGGGGAAATATTAAACCCCAAAGCAGATGACTCTGGCCTTATGATTGGGTTAAGAGTGTTCTAGGGGAGGATAATGTTAGTCTCTTGTCCAACCAGCAAGAGAAGGAAGCCTATTAGAGGGAATGGAAAACCAAACTTTAGGTCAGAATATCAAAATTCTGGTCCTTACTATGCCCATAGCTGTGTAAGTGTGAGAAATTCACTCAAGTTTTCAAGAATCTCTGATTCCCTTTCTGCAAAATATGTGGGTGAAGATGAATATTAAGGGCGCTTTAGCACAATAATGCCACTTCTAGTCTTGAGCGATATACAAATCACAGCAGAAGCTTTATTCAAAATGTCAAATACAAGCCACAAGAACTCTTGGTTCTTCAAATCTCCACCTGCTCCTCAATCTGCTGTTGGCCAGTCAAAAGAAGTGTCCAGTAAAACTGGGACCAGAAACCACTCCTCAATGGACAAGCAGGGGCAGTAACAGCAGCAGCGGTAGCTCTAAACTCCAATATGAAGTGGGAAGCCACATGGCACCACTTTGGACTTTTCGGGGAGTGAGAGACTTGAATGGACAAGTTTCCTTCACCCACAGGGGTCCTATTGTAAAGATCCCAGACATTATCCTGCAACCAGTTATGGCTGTACAGCCTTTGATCTCCAAAGGTGAGTTGATGCCTCCTATGGAAGAAGAAAGGATGGGGAGATACACAGATGTTTTAGAAAATCAGAGAAGAATCCTGAGTGTCAGAGCCTCCTGGGCTATACTCGGATGTCTGGTTTTCTAGCCTCTGAAATCATCAGCTGTTCAGTTTACCTCCAGTGACCTGAAGTTTTCCTTGATAGCATCGATTTGTATCATTGGGACAAGGAAGAGAAGGAGCACTCAAACAGTTCCCCAAAGCCACACAGGTTGGGCAGTGGAGGGTTGCTGGCTCTCTGGGAGCTGAAGAGGGAAAGAGAGGGACAATTAAGGGTGTGTCCTGCCTCTGGAGTCGTCTTTCCTTGCTGCCTTCTCTTCCTGGAGTCTTTCCTGCTGATGCCTTGCTAATCTAAAGCCTATTACTACAACCTTCCCACCTCTCTCCAACTGATTTCTGTGCTGTCAGAGCCCTATCCAACATGACTTCCAAACTCTGCGCTTAGGTTATGGAGATACAGAAATGAAAAGGGCACAATTCCTGCCATCTGGGATCATTGTCTTGAAGGAGAGAGACATGTAATTAGTTAACTACAATATAGCTCAGTAGGCACTGCATCCAAGGTATAGTGGCAAAGAACTGGGAGAGGACCTAACTACCTGAAATAATTTGGTTAAGTATTTTCACAAAGTAGACACCTGAGTTGAGATGGAGGATGAACAGAGGTTAGCTATGTGAAGATGGGGGCTGGGTCAGAGTAGCAAAAGAAACAGCAAGGATAAAGGCCTCGAGGTGTGAGCCTGCTTGGTGGACTGGGGAACTGTGAGAAATTGCAGCACTGACATTCATCTGGTAGGCACAGATAGGGGTGGACTATTTTTTATAGCCAGCTTCCATTCTGATTGGCCAGGACATTTCCACTGTTAAATGTTTTGAACACAAGCCCCGACTGGAACACAATAAATGAGACAGGGAAGAGAAGGAAATGAGCAGAAAAGAGGCAGGGCCAGGTTACTATAGGCCTTCAGGACTGATGGGGAAACTGGCCTGTGGTCATGCAGCAATGAGGAAACAATAGACTAGTGATGACACCACCCTGTTCAGAAACCTCTACTGATGTCTTATTGCTTAATAAATGCAAAACCCATTTTACACTCCAGTCTTCACTGATGTCCCTGCTTGGAACGGTGTTTATAGACCTCATGCTGACAATTTAGAGGGACAAGCAAAAGGTCTGAAGTCCTTTTGTGTATGGTCCACTTGGACCTAAGCCAAGTAAGAACACAAAGAAGGAAGACCTATCATTTTTCAGGGGTTTATAGAGTTTCTTTTAACACCCATCTGTCCCCTCCCAAGGTACCTTCATACTCCGCTTCAGGCCATATCTCATACAAATTCTCTCTGTTGTTGCAAAGGGGATCATCACAGTAGTTATTGTAGGAGATTGTGACTATGCCAGGGGGTGGAGAGTGCTGGATAAACGTTATTGCTGGTGTCCCCTCTGAACTGCAGCCCTTAGTGGCCAAAATTGCTGTCTCGGTCCTTCCTGTGAGACAAGAGGCAAGGAAAATGGATGCTAATGTTTGGCCTGGGGAAGGGGGAGCAGCATTAACATGGACATTTATCACTTTCCTACCCACTGTCCCCACCAACCTAATTGCCCCTTTCTCATTTTACCTGATCTGATCATTAGCACAGTTTCCTGGCACAATGCCCCATTGTCACAAATCTCAACATTGTCTGTGGTCCAGTTAAATGTATACATTGGATCGCTTTCTAAACCCATGAATGTACTCCTTTGACAAGGCAATTTTTGTGCCGCTGGGGAGAAAATGAGATGAAAATAAGCACCTGCCCCTCTCTGTGGGGCCCAAATCACTCCTTTTTTACCTGTGACCCAGCTGAGGCCCCCCCCCATACCCTAATACATACAGATCAAGGTTGGGGCTCCTAGGATAAAGAGGAACAGCAAATGCTGGTTGTGACAGGTTCCCATGGCTTCTTCTATTAAGAGATTTTGGAAGAGCTGATCAGGATCTGTGAGTTGACGGACAAGAAACTTTTCAACCATAAGGAATGAAATTAAATCTAGGTTCTGGCAAGTACTGACTACAGGGCCGAGTTTGCGGGTCGGTAAAACGATGACTTCTAAAGTCAGCCTGTCCGGATCCAGCACGTTGAGTTTGAACAAGTTAACTAGTGAAGAGGCCTCAGTTTCCATAGCTGTAATTCTCAGACTCAGTCACCTAGACCAATACCTTCCAATCTCAGGATCCATAAACTGGCCCAACGGCCTCTTCCCCCTCAGACCCCAGAGCTCAGGTTTAAACCCACGCTCTTTCGAGGGCCAAGTATCTCAGTCCCCAGCCCGCGATGTCATCACAAACCGGGATTCTGGGATTCCAGGGATCCAAGAGCTCAGATTCTGTCACTTCTTCTGGCGGGACACAAGATTCCGGGCACCCAGCCCCCCCCCCCCCATTCCCCTCAGACCTGCGAGCCCAGGGCCCCAGCCTTCGCCCTCCCTCACTCCCAGAGTCCCAGCTCCCCAGCCTTCCCTTTCCTCAGGACCCAGGAATCTGGGGCCCCAGCACTGTCCCCCGCCCCCCACTTTCCTTCTGGCTTCCAGATAATCTCACAAGAATCTTACAGCGCTGAAAGAACACCCTGAAACGCTCCACTCTCCGAACCCTGCCTTTGCTTTCAGCGTCTATAAGGCCCAGAAGCCGGGGCCTGCTTCACCAGAGCCATCACTCGAAGCCCCATTGGTCGAAGTGAAAGCATCCGATGAGCTCATTGGATGGACCTGGAGGAACGCCACACCCCATTGGCCCAGGAGAGGCCTATCCCTGGCCGTCTTGGAAGGTACACATGCGCAGAACAGCAGTGAATGGCGGGCAGGCCAGGCGACCAAAAACTCACTGGCTTTTGCAGTGCGTGAGGCTTGCAGTGAACCCTGAGTTGTGTGTCCCCAAATGATCTTGCTTACACTTTACTCTCTTTGGGCTATGGAGTCCCTACTTCTGTAGCCACACTAGGAGATCGGACCCTTGGTCTTCAGCCACTGAACTTTTCTCCCTGCCAGAACCGCCTCTGAGATTTCCACCCTGGCCCCTGGCCCAGTGCCCATCCAGTGACTGTAGCCAGGAGTCAACTTCGCTTACAGTAGTTTCTGCCAAGCCTAAGCCTCATTCTCTGAACACATCATGGCACGAGCCCCCTCCATGGTCTGCTAGAAGGCTGAATAGAGGAGTGCTAGCTTCAGTGCTATTTCTGGCACCTCTGAATGACAAACCACCATTATATCTAACCTGCATGTCGATCTCAGTACCACGAACAAGATGTGTCATTCAGATCTTTATGTTTATGAAATAGGACGTGTGTGTGTGTGTGTGTGTGTGTGTGTGTGTGTATTTATGAAAACTTTCTGGATGTAACATGGAGTAAAGGTGCATTATGTGTTCTTTCAGACTTAAGTATTTGTGAGTTCTATGGTATAAGTGAATATTTTTATTTTTTAATACTTTTTATTACTCAAATGAATTTATCACATATGTAGTTGTATAATAATCATAACAATCCAATTTCACAGGATTTCCATCCCGCAGCCCAAGCACATCCCCCCCACCCCCAAAACTGTCTCCTCCAGAGACCATAAGTTTTTCAATGTCTGTGAGTCAGCATCTGTTCTGAAAAGAAGTTCAGTCTGTCCTTTTTTCAGATTCCACGTCAGTGAAAGCATTTGATGTTGGTGTCTCATTGTATGGCTGACTTCACTTAGTATGATAATTTCTAGGTTCATCCATGTTGCTAAAAATGCTGGTATTTCGTTCCTTTTAATGGCTGAGTAATATTCCATTGTGTATATGTACCACATCTTCTTGATCCACTCCTCTGTCAGTGGACATTTAGGTTGTTTCTATGTCTTGGCTATTGCAAATAGTGCTGCAATGAACATCGGAGTAGATGTGTCTTTGCGCCTCGTGGTTTTCTCTGGATAGGTGCCCAGGAGTGGGATTGTTGGATCAAATGGTAGTTCTATTTTGAGTTTTCTGAGGAATCTTCATACTGCTTTCCACAGTGGCTGCACCAATTTACAATCCCACCAACAGTGTACTAGTGTTCCTTTTTCTCCAAACCCTCTCCAGCACTTACTGTTTGTAGACTTTTTGATGATGGCCATTCTGGCTGGTGTAAGGTGGTACCTCATAGTGGTTTTGATTTGCATTTCTCTAATAATGAGTGATGTTGAACATCTTTTCATGTATTTTTTGGCCATCTGTATGTCTTCTTTGGAGAACTGTCTGTTTAGATCTTCTGCCCATTTTTTGATGGGGTAGTTTGTTTTTTGGTATGGAGCTGCAGGAGGTGTTTATAAATTTTGGAGATTAATCCCTTGTCAGTTGATTCACTTGCAAATATTTTCTCCCATTCTGTGGGTTATCTTTTTGTTTTGTTAGGGGTTCCTTTGCTGTGCAGAAACTTTGAAGTTTGATTAGGTCCCATTTGTTTACTTTTGTTGTTTTTATTGTCAATACTCTAAGAGGTGGATGCTGAGAAGATGCTGCTGTTTATGTCAGAGAGTGTTTGGCCTATGTTTTCCTCGAAGAGTTTTATAGTTTCTGGTCTTATATCTATGTCTTTAATCCATTTTGAGGTTTTTTTTTGTGTGTGTATGGTGTTAGGGAGTGGTCTAATTTCATTCTTTTCCATGTGGCTGTCCAGTTTTCCCAGCACCACTTATTGAACAAGCAGTCCTTTCTCCATTGTATATTATTGCCTCCTTTGTCATAGGTTAGTTGGCTGTAGGTGCATGGGTTTAATTCTGGGCTTTCTATACTGCTCCACTGATCTATATTTCTGTCTTTGTGCCAGTACCATATGCTTTTGATGACTGTTGCTTTGTAGTATAGTCTGAAGTCCAGGAGCTTGATTCCTCCAGTTCCATTTTTCTTTTTCAGGATGTCTTTGGCTATTCTGGGTCTTTTGTGCTTCCAAACAAACTTTGAAATATTTTGTTTGAGTTCTGTGAAAAATGTGCTTGGTAATTTGATAGGAATTGCATTGAATCTGTAGATTGCCTTGGGTAGTATAGTCATTTTGACATTAACTCTTCCAATCCATGAGCATGGTATATCTTTCCATCTATTTGTGTCATCTTTGATTTCTTTCATCAGTGTCTTATAGTTTTCAGAGTACAGGTCTTTTGTCTCTTTAAGGTAGGTTTACTCCTAGGCATTTTATTCCTTTGGATGCGATGGTAAATGGGATTGCTTCCCTAATTTCTCTTTCTGATCTTTCATTGTTAGTATATAGAAATGCTGTCGATTTCTATATATTAATTTTGTATCCTGCAACTGCCAAATTCATGGATGAGCTCTAACAGTTTTCTGGTAGTCTTTAGGATTCTCTAGGTATAGTATCATGTCATCTTCAAATAGTGATAGTTTTACTTCTTCCTTTCCGATTTGGATTCCTTTTATTTCTTTTACTTCTCTGATTGCCGTGGCTAGGACTTCCAAAACTATGTTGAATAGTAGCAGTGAGAGCAGACATCCTTGTCTTGTTCCTGATCTCAGCGGGAATTCTTTCAGCTTTTCACCACTGAGAATGATGTTCGCTGTGGGTTTGTCATATATGGCCTTTATTATGTTGAGGTAGGTTCCCGCTATGCCCACTTTCTGAAGGGTTTTTATCAGAAATGGGTGTTGGATTTTGTCAAAGGCTTTTTCCGCATCTATTGAGAGGATCATATGGTTTTTGTTTTTCGGTTTGTTCATGTGGTGTATCACACTGATGGATTTGCGGATGTTGAAGAACCCTTGCATCCCTGGGATAAATCCAACTTGATCATGATGTACAATCCCTTTTAATGTACTGTTGGATGCTGTTTGCTAGTATTTTGTTGAGGATTTTTGCATTGATGTTCGTCAGTGAAATTGGCCTGTAGTTTTCTTTTTTTGTGGTGTCTTTGTCTGGTTGTGGTATCAGGGTGATGGTGGCCTCATAGAATGAGTCTGGGAGTGTCCCTTTCTCTGCGATTTTTTGGAATAGTTTCAGAAGGATAGGTGTTAGCTCTTCTCTAAATGTTTGATAGAATTCGCCTGTGAAGCCATCTGGACCTGGACTTTTGTTTGTTGGAAGTTTTAAAATCACAGTTTCAATTTCAGTTCTTGTGATTGGTCCATTCATCTTTTCTATTTCATCTTGGTTTAGTCTTGGGAGATTGTACTTTTCTAAGAATTTGTCCATTTCTTCTAGGTTTTCCATTTTTGGTGTATAGTTGCATGTAGTAGTCTCGTATGATCCTTTGTATTTCTGTGATGTCCATTGTTACTTCTCCTTTTTCATTTCTAATTTTATTGATTTGAGTCCTCTCTCTTTTTTGCTTGATAAGTCTGGTTAAGGGTTTATCGATTTTGTTGATTTTTCAAAGAAACAGCTTTTCGTTTCATTGAGCTTTTCTATGGTTTTCTTCGTTTCTATTTCATTGATTTCTGCTCTGATCTTTAGGATTTCTTTCCTTCTACTAACTTTAGGTCTTGTCTGTTCTCTCTCAAGCTGTTTTAGATGTAAAGTTAGCTTATTTATTTGAGCTTTTTCTTGTTTCCTGAGGTGGGCTTGTATTGCTATAATCTTTCCTCTTAGAATGGCTTTTGCTGCATCCCATAGGCTTTGGAGTGTCATATCTTCGTTGTCATTTGCTGCTAGGTATTTTTTTAATTTCCTCTTTGATTTCTTCAGTGATCCATTGGTTGTTTAGCAGCATGTTGTTTAGTCTCCACGTATTTGTGTTTTTTTGAGTTTTTTCTTGTTGTTGATTTCCAGTCATATAGCATTGTGGTCAGAAAAGATGCTTGATATGATTTCAATTTTCTTAAAGTTACTGAGGTTGGATTTGCAGCCCAGGATGTGATCAATTTTAGAGAATGTTCCATGTGCACTTGAGAAGAATGTGTATTCTTCTGCTTTTGAATGGAATGTCCTATAAATATCTGTTAAGTCCATCTGGTTTAATGCATCATTCAGGGCCTGTGTTTCCTCATTGATTTTCTGTCTGGTTGATGGTGTCCCTTGCTGTAAGTGGGTTGCTAAAGTCCCCCACTATAATTGTGTTATTGTTGATTTGTCCTTTTAAGGTTGTTAGCAGTTGCCTTATATATTGTGGTGAACCTGTGTTGGGTTAGTAGATATTTAAAATCGTTATATCTTCTTCTTGGATTGATCTTTTGATAATTATGTAATGTCCTTCTTTGTCCCTTAAAATATTCTTCATTTTAAAGTCTATTTTGTCTGATACGAGTATTGTTACTCCAGCTTTCTTTTGATCCCCGTTTGCATAAAAGTAATATTTTCTTCCATCCTCTCCCTTTCAATTTGTATGTGTCCCTAGAAGTGAAGTGGGTCTCTTGAAGACAGCATATATGTGGGTCTTGTTTTTGTATCCATTCAGGCAGTCTACGTCTTTTGGTTGGGGCATTTAGTCCATTAACATTTAAGGTAATTATTGATTTGTATGTTCTTATTGCCGTTTTATTCACTGCTTTGGATTTGTTTTTGTTGCTCTTTTTTCTTCCCTTCTTCTCTTGTTCTCTCCTCTTGTGGTTTGATGACTATCTTTAGTGCTGTATTTGAGTTGATTTGTGTATCAATTGTAGATTTTTGGTTTGCAGTTATTCTGAAGTTTTGATATAAGAGTCTATATGTATATGAGATTGTTTTAAGTTGCTGGTCTCTTAATTGCAAGTTCATCGCCACTGGTCCTGCATTTGTACCCACCTCTTCTCATGATTTCTGATTTTGGTGGTATAATTGTGCATGGATGATTTCATATCTTTACTGTATATATACCTTTACTGGTGAGCCTTGTCATTTGTGAAGTTTTTGTTTCCTGTTGCTGTCTTTTCTTTTCTGCCTAGAGAAGTTCCTTTAGTATTTGTTGTAAGGTTGGTTTAGTGTTGCTGAATTCTCTTAGCTTTTGCTTATCTGTAAAGCTTTTGATTTCTCCTTCAAATCTGAATGAGAGCCTGCTGGGTAAAGTAATCTTGGTTGGAGGTTTTTTCCTTTCATCACATTAAGTATATCATGCCACTTCCTTCTGGCCTGCAGAGTTTCAACTGAAAAATCTGCCAATAACCTTATCAGGGTTCCCTTGTATGTTATTTGTTTCTTTTCCCTAGCTGCTTTCAATATTTTCTCTGTCTTTAATTTTGGTCAGTTTGATTAATATGTGTCTCAGTGTATTCCTCCTTGGGTTTATTTTATATGGTACTCATTGTACTTCCTGGATTTGAGTGAGTGGTTCCTTTCCCATGTTAGGGAAGTTTTCGGCTATTATCTCTTGGAATATTTTTTTCTGTTCCCTTCTCTCTCTCTTCTCCTTCTGGCACCCCTATAATACGGATGTTGGTGCGTTTCATGTTGTCCCAGAGTTCTCTGAGACTCTCTTCATTTGTTTTCAATCTTTTTTCTCTTTTCTGTTCCACACCCATAATTTCTACTAATCTGTCCTCCACCTTGGTTATTCGTTCTTCTGCTTCCTGTATTGTTAGCTGCTTCTAGTGAATTTTTTTTTTTTGTCTTTTTTTTAGGGCTGCACCCACGGCATATGGAGGTTCCCACGCTAGGGGTCGAATCGGAGCTACAGCTGCCGGCCTACACCACAGTCACAGCCATGCAAGATCCAAGACCCGTCTGTGACCTACACCTCAGCTCAAAGCAACAGTGGATCCTTAACCCACCGAGCAAGGCCAGGAATCGAATCCGCAACCTCATGGTTCCTAGTTGGATTCGTTAACCACTGAGCCACGGCGGGAACTCCCTAGTGAATTTTTTATTTCAGTTGTTGTATTTTGCATCTCTTCTTGTTTAAGTTTTATATCTTGTATCTCTTTGCTCAGTGTTTCCTGTAAGTTATCCATCTTTGCCTCCAGTTTATTTCCAATGTCTTGCATCATCTTCAGCACCAACAGTCTAAAGTCCTTTTCCTGGAGGCTGAGAATCTCCTCATCGTTTAGCTGATTTTCTGGGCTTTTTTCTTTCTCCCTCATCTGAGTTATCTGTCTTTTCATTTTTATAGGTTTTTGGTGTGGTGACCTTTTTACAGATAATAGAGTTGTAGCCTCTCTTACTTCTGGTGTCTGCCCCCCTTGTGGCTGAAGTCAGTATGGGGGCTTGCTGTAGGCTTCCTGATGGGAGGGGCTGATGCCTGCCCACTGGTAGGTGGAGCTGATTCTAATCCCTCTGGTGGGTGGGGCTTAGTCTCTGGATGGGATTAGAGGCAGCTGTGTGCCTGAGGGGTCTTTAGGTAGCCTGTTTACTGATGGGTGGGGCTGTGATCCCACTTGGATTGTTGTTTGGCCTGGGGCTTCTCATCGCTGACTGACGGGTGAGGCCAGATTTTCCCCAAATGGCCCCCTCCAGAGAAAGGCAGCTGCTGAAGATTCCTGAGAACTTTGCTTTCAATGTCCTTCCCTCACAACAAGCCACATTCACCACTGTTTTCCCACAGTGTCCTCCAGGAACTGCAGTCAGATTTGACCCAGATTCCGATGGAGACTTTGCTTTGCCCTGGGACCAAGTGCACATGAAAGTCTGTGTGTGCCTTTTTTTTTTTTTTTTTTTGTCTTTTTGCCATTTCTTGGGCCGCTCCCTCGGCATATGGAGGTTCCCAGGCTAGCGGTTGAATCAGAGCTGTAGCCACTGGCCTACACCAGAGCCACAGCAATACAGGATCCGGCCACGTCTGCAACCTACAACACAGCTCATGGCGACGCCGGATCCTTAACCCACTGAGCAAGGCCAGGAATCGAACCTGCAACCTCAGGGTTCCTAGTCGGATTCGTTAACCACTGTGCCACAACGGGGAACTCCTGTGAGTGCCTTTTAAGAATGGGGTCTCCATTTCCCCCAGTCCTGTGGAGCTCCTGCGCACAAGCCCCACTGGCCTTCAACACTAGATGCTCCAGGGGCTCTTTCTCCCAGTGCCAGATCCCCACACATGAGAGTTTGATATGGGGCTCAGAACTCTCACTCCTGTAGGTGAGTCTCTGTGAACCAGTTACTTTCCAGTCTGTGGGCCTTCCCACCCAGGAGGTATGGGGTTGTTTATATCACGAAATCACCCCTCCTTCCTCTTGATGTGGCCTCCTCTTTTTCTTCTGGAGTAGGATATCTTTTTTAAGGTTTCCAGTCCATTTGGATGAAGAATGCTTAGCCTTTAGTTGCGAATTTTGTTGTTTTTAGGAGAGATGTTGACCTCCAGTCCTTCTATTCTGCCATCTTAATCCCATCCGAATATTTATTTTTAATAGAGAAAATGCTACAGTAAGAATGGTGTTGGTGGAGGTGCTGCTTGGCACAGTGGATTAAAAATCCCACTGCAGGGAGTTGCCACTGGGCGCAGAAGAAACAAATCCTATTAGTATCCATGAGGATGTGGGTTTGACCCCGGGCCTCACTTAGTGGGTCCTGGATACGGCATTGCCGTGAGCTGTGGTGTAAGTTGAAGATGTGGCCCGGATCCCGCCTTGCTGTGGCTGTGGTGTAGGCTGGCAGCTGTAGCTCCAATTCGACCCCTAGCCTGGGAAACTTCATATGCCTTGGGTGTAGCCCTAAAAAGCAAATAAAATAAAATAAAATTAAATTAAATTAAAAAAAAATAAAAAATAAATAAAAAATCTGACTGCAGTGGCTCAGGTCACTGTGGAGGTGTGGGTTCTATCCCTGGCCCAGGCACAGTGGGTTAAAGCATCCAGCATTGCCACAGCTGTGGCGTGGGTCACAGCTGCAGTGTAGGACATAGCTGCGGCTCTCATTCGATCCTGGCCTGAGAACTTCCATATGCTGTGGGTGTGTCCATTGAAAAAAAAGAATGCTGTTGGTAAAACTCTTAATTTTATGTGAAAATATATTAAGAACTTTCAATTGAGGCCTGTCAATATTAAGAATGAAATTATTGATATTGTTATTAACATAAATATTAGGAAGAGTTAATATATATATTAAGAGAGATTTCTAGTTCCAAAGACCCTGTCCCTTGCGACCTGGGACTCTGAGCCACTCTCCCTTCTTTTCGGGGCTCAGGCCTCCAGTACTGGCCTCCCTTGATCTGTAACAGTATGTGGTTTTCCTGGGTCACTGTGTAACTACAGGTGTGGGACAGGGTCTCAGATCTTGGCCATAGTTGCCAATGCAAGACCAGTGGGTTAGGCGGAACTGGACGGCGGAGAGGGTGGTTGGGAGCTGCACAGCCACCTGCTTTGAGCTCTGATACCTCATCTCAGCCCCCTCGTCCCTTCCCATCTCTCTAACACTTGCCCTGTCTCTCCGGTCCTAGCCCCACAGCTGTCTTCTAGCACCTGTTGTGAAGGTCATCTTAAATGGACTCTTGGCCTCTTAGTTTGCTGGGGCTGCTGTAATTAAGTACCACAGATTGGGAGGCTATAAGTCCAAAATCAAGGTATCAGCAAGGTTGGTCCCTTTTTTTTTTTTTTTTTTGTCTTTTGTTGTTGTTGCTATTTCTTGGGCCGCTCCCGCGGCATATGGAGGTTCCCAGGCTATGGGTTGAATCGGAGCTGTAGCCACTGGCCTACGCCAGAGCCACAGCAATGCAGGATCCGAGCCGCGTCTGCAACCTACACCACAGCTCACGGCAAGGCCGGATCGTTAACCCACTGAGCAAGGTCAGGGATCGAACCCGCAACCTCATGGTTCCTAGTCGGATTCGTTAACCACTGCGCCACGACGGGAACTCCGGTTGGTCCCTTCTGAGGTCTCTGAGGAAAGGATCTGTTCCAGGCCTTTCTCCTTGGCTTGCAGTTGGCTATCTTACCCTTGGGTGTTCACATCATCTTCCCACTATGCATGTCTCTATGTCCAGGTTTTCCCACAGTATAGGGATACCAGTCACATTGAATCATATTATAGTACATTAGGCCCACCCTAATGAGCTCGTTTTAACTCCACTGCTTCTAAATAAGGTCACTTTCCGAGGTGCCAGGGGTTAGGACTTCAACATAATGAATTTGGGGGCAGTTTCACCCATAACAGTCTGATGTAGTGAATACTGAATAGTGCTCCAGGGACATCCTGCTTTGTAATTACTTCTGCATTAGTGTCATTCCTGATGCAGGCTTTGTGTCCCATGGAGGCTACCTTGATGGCTGGTAAGGAAGGGGGTGAAGATACAAGATTGAGGGGGTATCCCCCGAGTGAGACAGGGGCTTGAAGTCTCACTCAGGGATTCTAAATAGTCCAGAGCAATGAGCTGAATGCAGGGTTCCCTGCTAACACAAGGCAAATACGGTGTCCCAGTGGGTGACTGTGTTGGGGGAACACCCCTTTCTACCCAAGCCTACTCACCTGACTCTATTATGAGAAGAGTAAGAATCAGACATAGGTCTAGTTCCTAGGGAAGGCTGTGGAATTTCTCCTGCCTTTAGTTTTGCCCTGTTTTTGACATCTTTGAATGATTACACATCAAAGCATCTGGGAGAAAAGTGCCCCCCTTGTCAGGCTCCAGACTTGGGAAGATGATGACATTCTGGAGGTACACTCCAGGTGACCTGGCCACAGAGTCCCTTGATCTCAGATTTAGAAGGACCCTTGGAAGTCTAATTCTCCCCTCCCCCATTCTTCACCCCATTTCTGCTTATATGCCTTTAGGGACCTCCTTTCACCACCTACCCCCTCTCAGAGAAGTGGCTCTGCCTTTTTGGTGTGAGAGAAATCCATAGATCCTTCTTAGCCTGAGCTCATCTCTTTTCCTTTCTGAGCTTTAGTTTCCTCATCTGGAAAGTAAGAAGGTTAGTCAACAGCAATGGTTGGCAAATTATTTGTGAAATTATGTGGAATATTTGCAAAACAAATCTCCTAAATTATAAGTTTCCTGGGGTCTCTACTGAATGTCCTAGGGGTTCAACAAGGTCTCTCTGCCTGGTTTGTTGAAATTTGAATGTTTTCTCTTTCTGTGTGAGCTCTGGATAGTGTTCCACATATAGCCCCTGGAAGGTTATTTATTCGTTTAATGGCCACATGCATGACATATGGAAGTTCCTGGGTCAGGAATCGAATCTGAGCTACAGCTGTGACCTACAACACAGCTGAGGCAATGCTGTACTTTAACCCACTGTGCTGGGCTGGGGATCGAACCCATACCTCTGCAGCAACCTGAGCCATTAGACCAAATATATGCCTCTGGTCACCTGAGTTTTATAGTTGTCTCATCTGATTGATTGGTCACAGGCTGGTGTAGATCATAGAAGAATTTTTGTAATTTGTATACCTGACTCCAGTTTCTTATTTTGTATTAGGTTTCAGTGGCCTGGATCCATTGCTTTTTCTTTCACCACTGTTCTTTTTTTTTTGCTCCTCCTTCTCCAAGGCAGTTTCCAACATAGTCCAGAGAAGCACAGGGCTTTATCTGGCATGAGCATGCTGTACACGGAGAATGTTACAGGACCTCACTAGTCTGCACTAGCAGGAGTTCTGGAGCATGTGTATGGACAGATTCTGTGCCTGTCATCTATTTATTGCCTATCAGCTCCAGACCCACTATTCAGGGCCCTGCTGGATCTTTCAAGTGTTTTTTCATTTCTCTGGGTCAGTGTTAGACTTTGCCAGTAGAGGGTGCTAGAGGAACGCTCTGGGAGGAGGAGCCTGTTTCCAGCTCCGAGTGTAGAGGTGGTCCCCTAGATCTGCTTGCAATTCACTTATCTTTATTTATTTATTTATTTATTTATTTTTGTCTTTTTGCCATTTTCTTGGGCCGCTCCCGCGGCATATGGAGGTTCCCAGGCTAGGGGTCGAATTGGAGCTGTAGCCACCAGCCTACGCCAGAGCCACAGCAACGCTGGATCCGAGCCGCGTCTGCAACCTACACCACAGCTCACAGCAACGCTGGATCGTTAACCCACTGAGCAAGGCCAGGGATCGAACCCGCAACCTCATGGTTCCTAGTCGGATTCGTTAACCACTGCGCCACGACGGAACTCCTATTTTTTTAACTAATATTATTTACTTGATATCATCTGGAAAGTATTTGAAGTTGACTGGAGGAGGACAAGGATGATGTGGTGGTTGAAATAAGTGAATGTCGAGTTCCTGTCCTGATGCAGTGGAAGAATCTGACTAGGAACCATGAGGTTACGGGTTTGATCTCTGGCCTCGCTCAGTGGGTTAAGGATCCCGTGTTGCGGTGAGCTGTGGTGTAGGTCGCAGACGCGGCTCAGATCCCGCGTTGCTATAGCTCTGGTGGAGGCTGGCAGCAACAGCTCCGATTAGACTCCTAGCCTGGGAATCCCCATATGCCACAGGTACAGCCCTGAAAAGGCAAAAAAAAAGAAAAAAAGAAAGAAGTGAATGTCCATTTAGTCCGTTTTATTTGATAGACTTTGGAAGGACGCGTTTAAAAACACTGATTTTTAGGAGTTCCTTGTGGCTCAATGGGTTAAGGATCTGGTGGTGTTGCTGCAGTGGCTTGGGTTGTTGCTGTGGCATAGGTTCGATCTCTGGCCTGGGAACTTCCACATGCTGTGGGCATGGCTAAAAAGAAGAAAGAAAAAACCCCTCTGTTTTTATTTTACATTTATTTATTTATTTGCTTTTCAGGGCCGCACCTGCGGCATATGGAAGTTCCCAGGCTAGGGGTCAATTGGAGCTATAGCTGCAGGCCTATACCACAGCCACAGCAACTTGGGATTCAAGCCGTGTCTGTGACCTACACCACAGCTCAGAGCAACTCCAGATCCTTAACCCACTGAGCAGGGCCAGGTGTCAAACCCACATCCTCATGGATACTAGTCAGGTTCGTTACCACTGAGCCATGATGGGAACTCCCCCATTGTTTTTATTTTTTATTTTTATTTTTTTGTTTTGGTCTTTTTGCCATTTCTAGGGCCGCACCCGTGGCATATGGAGGTTCCCAGGCTAGGGGTTGAATCGGAGCTGTAGCCACCGGCCTATGCCAGAGCCACAGCAACTCGGGATCCGAGCCTCGAATGCAACCTACAGCAATGCCGGATCCTTAACCCACTGAGCAAGGTCAGGGATCGAACCCGCAACCTCATGGTTCCTAGTCAGGTTCATTAACCACAGTGCCACAACGGGAACTTCCCTCATTGTTTTTAGATAGTGGCTTCTCTGAAATATTTGACGTGAATCATATCCCTTTTACTGGAATTCTTTTCCTTTGGCTTCCATGGGAATGCTTTTTCCTGGATATATTTCTCATCTTTCCTCTACTGTTTCCTCTTGTATAATCTCTTCTCTCTTAAGTATTGCTCTCCCCAAGGGTCTTTCCTTCATCTTTTCTTGTGATATACATTCTTTTTTTTTTTTCTTTTTTTTTTTAGGGCTGCACCCATAGCATAAGGAGGTTCTCAAGCTAGGGGTCTGATCAGAGCTACAGCTGCCAGTCTATGCAATGTGGGATCTGAGCCAAAACTGCGACCTACACCACAGCTCACGGCAATGTTGGATCCTTAACCCACTGAGCAAGGGCAGGGGTTGAACCCACAACATCATGGCTCCTAGTCGGATTCGTTTCCCCTGTGCCACGACGGAAACTCCCTTTATGCTATATGTTCTATCTAGGTTAACTTCATCTATCCATATTTTCAGTTTCTACTGTTTTGTTGTGGCTTTTTTGTCTTTCGGCGTAGAATATATTTTTTATAGTTTCCAGTCTTTTTTTTTTTGGTCGATGGTTGTTCAGTTGTTACTTGTGATTTGGTGTTTTTGTGAGTGGAGGTTAGCTCGAGTCCTCCTATTCCTTCCTTCCTTGTCTTTTCTTTCTTTTTTTTTTTTTTTTGGCTTTTTCTAGGGCCACTCCCACAGCATATGGAGGTCCCCAGGCTAGGGGTCAAATCAGAGCTGTAGCCACCAACCTACGCCAGAGCCACAGCAACACGGGATCCTTAACCCACTGAGCAAGGCCAGGAATCGAACCCACAACCTCATGTTTCCTAGTCAGATTCGTTCACCACTGAGCTGTGACGGGAACTCCCCTTCCTCCCTTATCTTTTAAAGTTCTCTTTGCCTACCTCTTAGTAACCAAAGCCCTCTTAATCCTCACCCCCTGTTACTAGTTAATGTTTTTTTTTTTTTTTGTTGTTGTTATTTTGCTTTTTTAGGGCCACACCTGCAGTATATGGAGGTTCCCAGGCTAGGGGTCGAATTGGAGCTACAGCTGCTGGCCTACACCCTAGTCACAGCAATGCCATATCCGAGCCGCATCTGTGAACTACACCACAGCTCATGGCGATGCCAGATCCTCAACCCACTGAGCGAGGCTAGGGATCAAACCCTCATCCTCATGGATCCTAGTCGGGTTCGTTAACACTAAGCCACAACGGGTACTCTCTAGTTAATGATTTTTATATTAAACTTTCCCTGTTAAAATTAGAGTGTAGTTCCTGAGTCCTGCCTGGATGCTGATACAGATTCTAAGAGTGTGGGATCAAATAGGACCAAGAGGGAAACTTTATGGGGCTGGATTTTCTCACATAGGATACAGGATTGAAAGTGTTGGTTCAAGCACCTGGAATATCCTTACTAGTCGGCTAGGTTAGTGAGTTAACATCTGGACTCCATGCCAGAACTTCTGGGCCTATTGGGGAGGAATTCCCAAGTTTGGTGGCCTGGGGAAGCTGGAATAAGTCAGCTTTCTCAGTCATATCCTTATCCTATCACCTGGGAAGGCCTTAGGAAGTTCACAGAAGAGGGAACATCAAGAAGAGCTCTGTGGTGGCAGAAGAACCTCTGAGGCAGAAGATGCTCATGGGAATTGCTGGAAAAAGAGGATTCGGGAGTGGCCAAGTGGTGACACTGGGTATGCAGAGACGACATGGCCCTAATCATTGGAACAAGCCACAGAGCAAAACGTCACCAGAGTGTTTCGACAGGCAGATGTCTGTGGTGAAGCTAAATGACTGATGGGTAGATACCTAACTAGGGTCACCATGCAAGGCACTTAGGACTTCTTACCCAGCTCCCAGACTAACCCAGTTCATAGACCTGGAACCCCGTGAATGAGTGGGGAGCCTGGGTCCATTTGAGGAGGACCCTGCAGTGTAGGCATAGCGTAGTGAATTTTTCCCGACGCCAGAAAGACTGGGGCCGTTTCTCCAGAGGAATCGGTCACTGGTCAGAGGGAGGTAAGTGCTCAGACCTTGTGGGGATTCTTTGGATGATGGCTCTGGATGGATGCTTATCACTGTCATATCAGTAGCACACCATGTTTCTGTGATCAAGTAAAGGACAGGAATTGTGTGTCTTCTATGTTGAGGACTCTGATTTTCATCTGGACAAAGGGAAGGGGTGGAATGTGCTGGACATGTTGTTTCTTTTTCCAGATTCTCTTTCTCCACCCATTCCCCAGCACCCACTCTGCACGGTGGGGACTGTCAGTGGGAACTCCTGCCTCCCAGCTGCGTTCAGTCAATGGGGAGCCCCAACGGGAAACCAGAGGGAGGACACTGAGAGAGGCTGGAGTGTTAACTCCCCAGCTCCCTTCCTGTTGTGTCACTGTTGGATGAAAGATTTTCAGCCTGAGATCACAACTCCTGTGAGGCGGCCCTCTCTAAACACCACCCCTTCCAGATTCTAGTAATGGTAATGATTTCTCAGTCTTTGAGGTCTAGGATGGTAACAGACCCAGTGATATCAGCCTCAGGAAACTGCGAATTCTCTTGTTTCTCTGTTTCACACAAACCCTTATGTTAAGTTATTCAGGTGGGGTGAGTCCCCTGTTTGTGTGCTGGAACAAGAACTTCATTGGTCCCGGTGTACCTGCACCACCCAGATCACAGTGATGCCCAAATATTTTTGGCTGCAGCATTCTGAAGGCTCTGCTGCCGTTCAGCTTGTCCAGTGGGGATGGGGACCAGACCAGTAAAGGACAGGCCTGAGATGATAAATCTCTCATGGGATTCCTCTCCTCCCTCAGGCCAGATCTCTCAGAGTCCTGCCCCCCCCCCCCCCCCATCGAGAAACCCCAGCATTTGGGGAAAGGACAATGTCTTTATTATCCCACACGTGGCCACTGCTTGCATGTCCACTCTCCTGTAAAGCAAGTTCAGCTATTCCCAGGCCCTTCCATGAGCTGTCATCAGGGACTATAGTCTGTGGGGTGTGTATGGATGATCATTTGTGGAGAGGACTGAGAAGTAATTCAGTATGCAAGACTCTTTAGTTATGAGGTCAGAGGGAGGGAGGGTTGGGGCTAAGGGGTTAGCAAGGGCTGAGAATCAAGGGGAAGTGGGATCAGGAGGGAGGGCCCCCCACACCAAATGGCTAGGGAAAGCCCCAGCCATACCATCCAAGCCAGGTAGGGGGCAGGAGCAGCTCCATTTTGGAGTATGTGCTTATTCAAATCTTCACCCCCCTCATCCCTGCGATTGCTGTTCTCGGTCACAGCAAAGACCCCAATATTCCGGGTATGGTTCAATAAGGAGCTGGAAGGTTTGGCCACACAGCCTTGGATGTTTGATGAAGAGCTTAGCCCACCTAGAGAATGAAGACCGAGTCAGAGAGGGTCCAAGCTTCCTCACACTTAAATTCCTAAACCTTAGGAAAACGAGACCCTCAGATCAGATCAGGCTCTTAGTCCCCTCCTCCCTAAGACCTAGAAAATCTGGGTCAGTCTCCAGCTCCCTCCAGCCTCAAACCCATGAGTCAGGGTCTCAAGCACCCTCCCATCTCAGGACCAGTGAATCCAGGCTCCGGGCCCATCCTTGGGACTTGACCTTGAGCACTCACCTCCTTGGATAGCAATGTGACCGTTGTAACAATGACTGGTACCCTCAGGACAGGTCACAATATCAGGTGAGCAGGATCCAAATATTCCCACACAGGTGGGACACCGTAGGTGTCCTGGAGCAGGGGCAGCTGGGGAGAAGAGACAGGATGGGGGTGCACAGCTCTGCTCTCAGCTGCAGCCACCCTCCTTGAGCCCTGGAGTATGTGTCACTGGGACCCCATCTCTCTGTGCCCCTGGCCCCACCCAGCCCACTGGTGTCCCATACCTAGACGAGGAAGGGAGTTCAACAGGACGCTGCTGCTGCTGGCTGAGTTGCACTTGTCAAAGGAGCAGAAATGGGCATAGGACGCAACGAGTACTCCGGGGGGCCTTGAGTGTATGGAGATGGCCTGGGGTGCCTGTGTCCTGGCCTTGCTGCAGCCTTTGCTTGCCAGGAGGAGTGATCTGTGTCCTGAGGGGTAAGAGAGTGAAAGCCGGGATGGGGGAGGGAGACTCCAAGGGCTGCAAGCCAGGGATTCCTCAGGGCCAGCAGGCAGAGGAGGGATGCCCATTCCCTGATGACAAGAACACAGGTCCTGCTGAGGGAGGGTGAAGAGTGGGGCCAGAGCCTGGGTCCTCCCCCAGCAGTTTTTGCTCAGATGTCACTTCTCAGTAGAGGATCCCTTGTTTTCAAATTATAACCTTTGGGAGTTCCTGTTGTGGCTCAGTGGTAATGAACCCAACTAGCATCCATGAGGTTGTGGGTTCCATCCTTGGCCTTGCTCAGTGGGTCAAGGATCTGGTGTTGCCATGAGCTGTGGTGCAGGTCGCAGATGCGACTCAGATCTAGGGTTGCTGTGGCTGTGGTGTAGGCCAGCAGCTACAGCTCCGATTTGACCCCAGCCTGGGAACTTCCATATGCCACCAGTATGGCCCTAAAAAGCAAAAAAAGGGAGTTCCCGTTGTGGCGCAGTGGTTAACGAATCTGACTAGGAACCATGAGGTTGCGGGTTCGGTCCCTGCCCTTGCTCAGTGAGTTAGCGATCCGGCGTTGCTGCGAACTGTGGTGTAGGTCACAGACGTGGCTTTGATCCCGCATTGCTGTGGCTCTGGCGTAGGCCGGTGGCTACAGCTCCGATTAGACCCCTAGCCTGGGAACCTCCATATGCCGCAGGAGCGGCCCAAGAAATGGCAAAAAGACCCCCCCCCAAAAAAAAATACAGCGTTTGTGTCACTCTCCCTATCTCCTTTCCCTGCTGGATTTCTTTCCACAGCTCTTATCTTCATACTCATATCTTACTCCTTTTTTTCTGCTTCCTCACTGGCACAAAGCTGCAAGAAGGCAGATGCAATGGGATCTACAGCACCTACAACAGCACCTGGCCCACCACAGGAAGCCCGTCGGATCTTGAATGCAGTCACTGAGCTTCTCTGTGCCAGCTCTGTCCTCAGTCCTTTGCCTGGAACCAGATATATCCTAGCGACTACCCAGCAAAATAGGTACTATTATTGCTATCACCTCACCCCCGAGTTTTCAGAAGTGGAAACCAAGGCACAGAAAGAGGAAGAGTTGGGTTTAGAACTGCAGGCATGAGGGGAACCAGGCAGGAAGTTCAGGGGACGGAATCCAGGGCAGGGAGACCCAGGACCCTGTGGGGCTCTTGCCTTCTTGCGCAGCCCACCCACCTGCATGTATGAGCAGAAGCGTCTCCTGACACACCTCCCCGAGATCACACAGCTGCTCCGCACTTGTGGTCCATTCTTTAGGTTTCTGAGTCAGGTTTTGAGAAGCTGTCAACATGACCCCCCGATGACAGATCAGAAAATCTGTGGAGAAAGAAAGAATCACCAGGGTCCGTGTAAGCCAGGGACCAGCTGTGTCTGTCCTTTAGGGTCTCAGGCTTAGGAACACAACCACACTCTTGGAGTTCCCATTGTGGCGCAGTGGTTAATGAACCTGACTAGGAATCATGAGGTTGCGGGTTCGATTCCTGGCCTTGCTCAGTGTTAAGGATCTGGTGTTGCCGTGAACTGTGGTATAGGTTGCAGACGTGGCTCGGATCTGGTGTTGCTGTGGCTCTGGCGTAGGCCGGCGGCTACAGCTCTGATTGGACCCCTAGCCTGGAACCTCCATATGTCGCAGGAGGCGGCCCTAGAAAAGGAAGAAAAAAAAAAAAAAAAGACAGAGTTCCCATTGTGGGGCGGCGAAAATGAATCCGACTAGGAATCATGAGGATGCGGGTTCAATCCCTGGCCTCACTCAGTGGATTAAGGATCTGGTGTTGCCGTGAGCTGTGGTGTAGGTATAGGTCGCAGACTCGGCTGGGATCCTGTGGCTGTGGCTCCAATTTGACCCCTCGCCTGGGAACCTCTGTATGGCGCAGGTGTAGCTCTAAAACAAAAAATAAATAAATAAAACACAAGTTAAAAAAAAAAAAGGAAGACAACCACATTCTTGAGTCACCCTCCAAACCATCTGGCCACTGGGTCCCTCAATCTCTGGTTGGGAAGAGACCTTGGAGTTGAGCCTCAGCCCCATTCTTCACTCTGTTTTTGCTTGAACACCTGCAGGGACCTTTCTCAGCCCCCCTGAGGACAGCTGCTTCCCCCTCTGGGTGTGAGAGAGACAAATGGCTCTTCCTTAGCACAAGACATTCTCCATGTCCCTCTCTGGGCTTCATGGTCCTTATCTGGATAATGAGGAAGGTAGCCTGCCACCATATATTTATTTTAGCTGAGAAACCCCACCTTCCAAACAAAAATACTCAAATGCCTTGTGTGCACTGCACATTTACTATGTGCTTGGTTGCCAGGATTACTTTCCACAGATTTATCCACCTAAGCCTCTCAAGGAGCTCACCTCGCCTGGACTGCCTCCTGGCAACCCCCGCCCCCAAGTGGGTGTTGCTATCATCATCATCATCATCATCATCCCCATTTTCAAGATGGGAAAGAGAGGGAGGTATTTTGCTCAGCGTCTCACCCCGAGTGATTAGCAGAGCTGGCTGGGAACTCAGGCATCCTGGCTCCTTGGGGTGAGTGGCGGGGAAGAGGGGGATTGATGACCGGATATCCTGGGCTACCTTGGAAGTCTAGTTTGAAAACCATTAGGCCTTCTCTTAAGGCCATCACACCATCAGCCGTGATGTGTCCCAGGATGCAGAAACCCCTCGACTGAACCTGCAGCATCCACAAGCATGTAACTGTCACAACAGCCCCCATGAAGGAGGCCCACTCTGCTCCCTTCCCCACTTCACAGATGACAAAATCATGGCTCCTGCTGCCCTCCCCCAGCCTGGTCCCTGCTTTCCCCACCCCTCTCTTCCCCGTCTTAGTCAATGGCACCGCCTTTCTTGCAGTTGCTCAAGTTGAAAACATTGCTGTCATTCTCCGCAGTTCCTTCTCTTACACCCTGAGCTGTACCCATCAGGAAATCCTGTTGGCTGAAGCTGCAGAATACATCCAGAACCTGACCACTTCTCACCAACGCCATGCTTCTACCAGGGTCCAAGACGCCTTGGCTCCCACCTGCTTCCTCCTGAGTCTCCCTGGGGGTCCCTTCCCCCGTGTCCACCTCCCCTTTCCTCTATTCTCCACCCAGCAACCAGAAGGATTCTCATGAAGGTATGTTGTTTCACATCACTCCTCTGCTCAGATTCAAATAGATCCTCACTCTGCTCAGAATAAAATTCTAAATCCTTAAAATGGTCCCAAAGGCTCTAACATGATCTCCTCTCTCCACCTCTCCATCCACGGGTCCTGCTCTGCTCCCCCTTGATCACTCTGCTGGACTCGCACTGCCTTCTGGATTCTTCCTTGAACTCATAGCAGGCATACACCCACCCCAGGGCCTATGCATATGCTCTGCCACTCCTGCCAGTCTGGGATCATCTCCTCCTGCCCCCTGAATTTGGCACAAGAGGCTCAAAGACTTGGTAATCCACAAAAGTTAGTCAGGGGCAGAGCCCAGACAGAAACCCATGTCTTTCTGAGTTAGACTCTAAGCTCTTAATGGCTGTGCTCTCTTTGTGACGACCCACTGCTCTCTCTGGGACCACCATCCAATTCCTTGGGAAGCAGACAAGGCTGTTTAAATTCTAGCCCTTTGGTTTTTCTTCAATATACGTGCCTGTGATGGCCCATTTTCAGGGCAATCTAGGCCCTTGCACCCAATCTTCTCCGCCCATACGCCTTCCAGGCGCTGTTCTCCCTGGCAAGCCCTTCTCTCCTCCATGTACTCCCTGATCTTGGTGTATCCCAGCTTCTGATGCCTGGCCTTGCTGATGCTCAGTAGGTATCTGTTAAGTTACCGAACTGAACTAAGCCAGGGAAGGCAAGCACATCCTCCAAGATCTGGCTCTGATGTTGAGAGCTTACAGAATAAGGACATATATTAGGAATATACATTTGTGGCCCTACTTGCTATGTTTTATGTGACACACGTATGGATTGGGCAGCACACATGTGTGAGACGTGTCTGTGTGTATGTGTGATGTGTTAAATGTGTGTATAGTGATACGGTGTGTGTGATGTATATGGTATGTTTGTCATATGGGCATGCTGTGTTGTGTGTTCTGTGCATCTGTGTGTTGTGTGTGCTGTCAGTGGCATGTGATGTGTGACCTGTGTGCTGGGTGTGGCCTGTGGTATGTGTGGTATGAGTGAGATATAAGGAGGCATGTGTGTGGTACGTGATGTGTACGTGGCATAGAGTGTGTTTGTGTCTTCTGTGTGTATTGTGTTGTGTGCACTATGGAGCAGGGTGTATGTGGCATGGATTTGTTTCTGAAATGCCTTCTGGATTACAAATATTACCTAATCCCAGAGGTGAGGTTCAGATAGTTAAACCACCATTAAGTAAAAGGAAAGATTCAGGAGTTCCCATCGTGGCGCAGTGGAAACAAATTCAACTAGGAACCATGAGGTTGGGGGTTTGATCCCTGGCCTTGCTCAGTGGGTTAAGGATCTGGAGTTGCTGTGAGCTGTGGTATAAGCCGGCAGCTGTAGCTCTGATTAGACCCCTGGCCTGGGAACCTCCACATGCTGCTGGTGAGGCCCTAAAAAGCAAAAAAAAAAAAAAAAAAAACCAAACAAAAAAAAGGAAAGATGCAGACTCTGTCCCTCCATGCTCAACACCCTTCCACAGCTCCCCTGCCCTCAGCGGAAGGCCAGCCCCTCAGTCTGGCTTTACAGGACCCACCACCAGCAACCCTCATCTCTCGGCTTCCCATCAGTATCTGTTCCCAAGACAGATATTGGGACACCAGGTGTTTCCTGCCCCCTTGACCTGGCACCTGCTGTTCCTTCTGCTTGGAATGGCTTTCCTTTAGTTGTCCACATCCCTTGTCTACTTGGAAAATCTGTACCCACCCAGCAGTCCCAGCTGCACCCCATTCTGTTGAGGTGCCCTCCTCAGGCAGAGCCAAGGGACCCTTCTTGAAAACAGCAGGCTGCTCCCACCCTGAGGCCTTCACACATGTTGTCTCCTCTGCCTGTTTATGTCCTTTTCCTCCTCTGTGAATAAACTGCAGCTCATCTTTAAGACACAGCTCACAGGTCACTTCCTCCATGAAGCTCTCCCTGATCCCCAAACCCAGGACATCACTATCTTCCTGCTCTGAGCTTCCCAGACCCTCTCCATCATAGCCCTGTGACCATCTGTGTCTGTAATGTCTCCTCTCCAGGTCCTGGAGGCCCTTTAGGCCAGGGCCAGGGTCTATGTCCTCTGGGGGCTCCATGGGAGACCTTAGAATCCTGTAGAAACTCACATCAGCAAACAAACACACCCTGGGCTCCCAGCCTCAGCCAGCCCTTGTTCTGCCCGAGACTAGAAACCTTGGTGTCACTGACAGCCAGGCTCTGACTTCAAGTCTCCCAGTCTAGCCAGTGATTCAAGGGGAATGTCTACTGATCTCACTCAGCTCTCTCCCTGAAACTCAGACAGGGAAGACCCTCCTCCCACTTTCCCAAGACCCCACTCCGCTCCTCACCCCACCCCCCTCCTTGCCTCGACAGGTGCTTCACACCAAGACACTCCAGGTCACTCTCATCCACTGGTGTTCCAGTTGAGTTGGGTAAATTTCCATGGGTAAATGGGGACCCCACCCCCACCCCCGTGTCTCCCTTGGCTCTGGCTTTCCCTGTCACACCTGAAGCACTCTCCATATTTTCTCTGATCTTTTCTCCCTGCAGCATGGCTGCTGGGGTGCTCCAGTACCATGCGGGCGGGGGGGGATGGCTGAGAGTGGGGCGGGGGTAGAAGAGGGCAGATGGGAGACCCAAGATCACCCAAGTTAGGGGAACGGAAAAATGGAATTGGAAGCATCGAGTGACTCCCAGCAGGCACTCCTTACTCACTTCCGCACCCAATGGATAAAGTAGCAGCCCACCCTCTCTGCCCTCTGACCTTCCTCCCTGCTGCCTTGCTCCTCTCATGCCCAGACAGGCTGCTCTAATTTGGCCAGGCTCAACATCCTTTAAATCACCCACCGGGAGGCTCCTGTTCTATAGATCTGTCCCCTTAGACCATGCAACCTCTCTCCCCCCAAGGCTGGACACCTCTTACTGGCACCCTCACCTGATGGGCCCACTGGGAGAATCCCTCCCATCACACAGCCTGAATGAGTAACAATCATCCACTTGACTTGGGGTACCGGCTTTGGCGTGATGTGTTGGGATGTCTGCCTTTCACGGGGTCATGGTGCCCCAAGGCTGCAGTGCAGAGCATGTGGTCTGATGCATGTGACACTCACCTTTAGGATCACAGGTCTCCCTCAGAGAGATGGGCCCAATTTCCCGAGTCCCATTAAGCAGGTTGCAGCCTGCTTGGGTCATGCATCCCTGGACTTTCAGACGGGTGGAGAGGCCCCCTGGAGAAAGGGAGAGAGGGGGAGAGGGGGACGCTGCCACTGGGATCACCCAACCCTCAGCGGGAGGTGCAGCTCCCAGGAGCCAAGCCCTTCCTCCTCCTGGTCCCAGGCCTCAGCTACTCTTCCTCCTCAGAGACTCAGATCTTGGTCCTCAGGCCCCCTCCCCACCTCCCCCCAGTTCAGTGCCAGGCAGAGACCCCAAGTCTGGCTCACCCCGGCTGAGCAAGAGGGCCCCATTGTAGCAGTGTGTGCTCCCGGCAGGGCAGGTCAGCTCTGGTGCAGACAGACAGCCTTCTGCAGATAAGCAGACTGGACACCGCAGAGACCCCAGGCCTGAGGAAGTGGGCGAGAAAGGGAGGGAGGCCTGAGAGGCTGTGGATTCAGACTGCGCACCTTCCCTCAGCCCGCTTTGCTGGTCCCGAGAATCAACTCCTGACTGAATCAAGTCTCCCCCAGATGGGCCCTCCTCAGGCTCCTCTCATGAAGGCCAGGAGTTCAGGGAATTCAGGACATGAAGACAGAGAGAGCACAAATCCCAGAGAAACATGGTCTGGAAGGGATGCCTGGGACTGAGCACGGGGTAGTAGGAGTGGGGAAGGGGTGCCCTGGGAGGAGCCAGCAGCTTCACCCACAAATTCCACTAAACAGTCCAAGAAGACAAGATGCCTCTGTCCACAAAGATGCCAAAGGCAAAACACGATCCCAAACCTGCTTTATGATCTCAGAGAGAAAAGGACAGTGGGAAGTTACAGGCCACTTTCACTTAGGAAGAGGCAATGCCAAAACCTGAACAGCACAAGAGTGAACCAAATCCAATGGTGCGGAAAGGAGGAGGTGGCACCAGGTCAGGGGTGCTGGGGGAGGGGGAGGCAGAGAGAGAGTCTAAAGGAACAGTCCCTCCCCACCTGCTACCCTGCGTGTGTGCTCACGCCACCCCCTCAGCCCCGTTGCTCCCCTCCTCCTGACAGCCCCTCTCCTCTCTCCTCCTCCTCCTCTTCCCGCCTCCCTCGGGCACCTGTGGTTGGGGGCATGGTCCAGAGAGGGAGGCTGGTGGACAGACTGTTGCACAAGTTTTCCCGGCATACATGGGTATAGGAGGCGATGGAGAGGCCGGGGTCTGTCCTGTGGTGGGTGACTCGGGCCTCCTGGTTGGCCTCCTGGGTACAGCCCTTGATGATCACCACGTTCACATGGGGTCCTGGAGAGAGAGGGAGGTGGGGGCGGGGGCGGAGAGAGAGAGAGGGAGAGAGAGAGTGCTCGCAGTAGACAGGCAGGCTGAGGTGGGGTCAGGACTCTGGGGTCCTAGAAGATGGGTCGGCATCATGGTCTGGGGTGACAGGCTGCAGAGGAGGCCCCTGGGCAGCCAAGGAGGAGGCACTGTTGGGGGGAGGGGTCTTCTGAGTTTCTACAGAGAAGGCAGGTAGGGCTGGGTGATAGGGGGGCCTTTACACAGGGGGGTCGGGGGAGTCAGGAGTGCGGCCTGAGCGGTACTTCTCACCATTCTCAATGAGCATCAGCAGTTCCTGGCAGCCCCAGCCATCCTCACAGTTCTTCTGGCCCGTTGTCCACTGGAGGGGCAGTTCTGATGCATTCCTCACCTCCATCAGTGACCCCCAGAAGCAGGTCAGGGTCTGCACTCCTGAGATGGGAAGAGCAAATCCATCTTAGCCCGTCCTCCAGGGGCCTCCCTGCCCGGGCTGGGGTCCTCACTCACGAGGCAGGGTGAGGGTGACGACCAGGAGGGCCAGCAGCAGGGCAGGGCTCATAATGAGGGCACTGGAACTCTTGCTCCTGCTCCTTCTCCCAGAGAAACTGAGCCCTTTTATATCTCGCCTCACCTGAGGCAGCCCAGGAAAGGGGTGGGATGGGCAGGGTCTTGCTAAATGAGTTCTGGGCCCACCCTCTGAATCTCAGCAGCCGAAAGGCAGAGGGATCTGGTCCTCCCTCCTTCCCCAGACCCAGGAGCCCAAGCCCTTGTTCCCTTCTCCTCCCTCAGACCTAGGAGTCCAGTCCCCCAGCCCCTCCTCCCTCAGAGCCTGGAGTCCTGGGCCCAAATCCCCTCAACAGTTAGAGATTGAGGCACCCTGGCTCCCAGGGTTCACTGGTCCAGATCCCCACAGCCCTCTTCCCTCCTGAGGCCAGCTTTGTGGGTCCCCACCCTGTTTAAGGCTTGTTTGCAAGGCAGTTTCCTCATCTCATAGCAACTTGGCCACCTTCTGGCCCCAGGTAGGGAAATGGCCCAACTGCCTCTGAGCACACTGTGCAGTGGGCTTTGGCTGGTCCTCCTGCTCTTCCCTATCCTACATACCCTCTGCCCCCATGGATTCCTACTTCTCTTTTCTTTCTCTTTCCTTCCTATATTGCTGTCTCTCCCCCCCCCCTTTTTTTTCTTTTTAGGGCTGCACCAACAGCATATGAAGTTCTCAGGCTAGGGGTCTAATCCCTAGTTGCTGCAGCAGCCGACCTACACGACAGCCACAGCATCATGGGATCCAAGCTACGTCTGCGACCTACATCACAGCTTATGGCAACATCAGATCCTTCACCCACTGAGTGAGGCCCGGGATTGTACCCGAGTCCTCATGGACACCAGTCGGGTCCGTAATCTGCTGAGCCATGATGGGAATTCCTTGCTGTCCTTTTTATTCTCTTTTTTAAGCCCTTCCCTCATGCTTTTTTTTCCCTTCTTCTGTTCTCTCTCCTGCCAGAGAGCAAAACAGGTCCTAGAATCTCTGCTTCCTCCCCGCTACCCAGGAGGGAACTAAGGTGTGGCAGGGGGAGGGGGTGGTGGTGGTGGAGGCTGAATATCTATTCAAGAATTAGAATATTCTTCATCAAAGCAAAGTGCCTTCGCCAGGAACAGATGGAACAGTGGTGTGCTAGAAAACCAGCTTTTCCGAAAAAACAGCATCAACAAACCCTGTCTTGTAACATCGGCCTATTTCTTTGGTGTAAATGTCTGATTCTAAGCTACCATTCATTTAACAACTAGCTCATAAAATCCCTAAACATTTAACAATTGGCTTTTGTAAACCTGAACAAACCAGCTCTAGCACACTGGGTAGAAGAGACACAGGGAAGAATTGGGGGTGTTTGTTGGTGACTGCAGAGGCTAGATGTGGGTGCATGAGAAAGAGGGGGAAGAGAGAAAGGAGTATGGAGAATAGTGCAGGAGAAACAGAAATGAATATGAAACTTGCAATTGTATGTTTACTTCCATATCTTTATACATTTTATTTTTCTTTGTGTTTGAAAGTTTAAAATTTGTTCCGCGGGCAAAAGCATGTTCCTCTCACTTCCCACTGTGTCTCTACAACTAACCTGGCATAGAGTCGGGGCTCAATAAATATTTATGGAAGGAAGGAGGGAAGGAGGAAGGATGGTAACAGAGCCATCACTACATCTGCAAAGGTTGTGCACCAGACATTGCCCCCATCCCAGTGAGTCACATCGCTACTGTGTGAATGGCGCTCTCTGGAGTTGTGTGTGGCCTGAAGCAATGCCCCTGGAGGGAGAGGAGAAGGAAGTGTGAGCAAAGAGGCCATCGGTACATAAATAGTCAACTAACTGGTTTTAGTCAACAAATATTTATCAGGCTGGACTTTGTGCCCAGCACTGTCCTAATTGCCAGGGAAGCAGGAAGACCAACAAGAATGAGGCCACCACTTTTGTTGAGCTCATGGTCTGGGGTGAGAGACAGATACTAAACAATACATGAGCACGTGCACACCCACACGCATGCACGCGCACACACACACACACACACACACACACAAATGGGGCTGAGTGCTGGGCAGAGAGTGAAAACCAGGTGATGTGAAAGTAAGTGACTGAGCTGGGTTCAGGAAGGGCCTTCCTCAGGAGGTGACATTTGAGCTGAGAGCAGAATGAAAAGAGCTTGCTGTGGATAGACAGGCAGGAAGAGCATTCCAGGCAGAGGGAGGCGCAGGTACAAAGGCCCTGAGGTGGGATCAAGCTTGGCTTAAATGAAGGTGGGAAAGAAAGCAGGTGGCTAGACTGCAGTGGGTAAGAGGGAGAGAAAGAAGATGAGAAAGGAAAGGCTGGCAGGGACCCAGCCAGGTGGGGAAAAGTCAGGATATTAAGGCAACCTTCCTGGGGGGGCCTACATATTTCAAGTGGCAAATACCAAGGCTGAGCGTGGGACTGTTTAGCCTGACAGTCCCCAATGTGTAAAACTCTGCTACAGGACTGGATTCTGTTGCTCCCTGATTGTGTAGCCTTGGGTCATTCACTTCCCCTCTCCAAACTCTCTAAACTGCATCATCCTCTTCTGTGAAGTAGTGTGATGATCATCTGATTATCCACACCGCATGGGTTGTGGTAAGGATGAATATCTGCATATAACCTAAAGTATGTTTTCAACAGAAGATAACAATAGTTAATATTATGAGCTATACTCTGCTCCAATCCTAGTCCAAGACCTTTATATATGTCAACTCATTGAATCATGACCCAAACTATATGGGAGATTCTATTAATATCTCAATTTTGTAGTTAAAGAAACTGAGCATGGAAGGAGTTAAATAACTTGCCCAAGGTCACACAATGTGGCAGAGATAAGAGCCCACCAAAGATCCTGGTCCCTTTAGGGTAAAGAGATGTTGCTAAGGGGTGACTGTCTAGCTAGGAACTACATTTCCCAGGCACCCCCTTGCCTCTAAGTGGACCCCATGACTAATCTCCACCAATGGAATGTGGGCCAAAATTACTGGTGTCACTTCTGAGCCTGAGTGGTTAAGAAGCAGGAGTGCCTCTGCCATCTTCCACTTGTGGCTCCAAGGTCATTTAGAGAAAAGGTGCAAGGGAAGCAGCTTGGGGGTGACAGAAAGACTAAGGAAAGAGGTGCCTTGGCTGGAAATGCAATTTAGGTGGATCTCAGACATTGTCCCACAGGGTTGAATCTGAAATTAAACCACCTCCTTTTGCATCCCCATTTCAGGCAGCCCCTGGCCAAGGTCTGCCCTTGAACTGAGGGTAGTATGTGTGGTCTCCCTGGTGAAGGGTTCCCATTGGGCAACAGCAATTCTCCAGGGAAGGGGCAGCCGTGAGATGCTGCCAGCCCACACCAAGGGCATCTGGACGAGACAGCACATCCACTCCAGCACTGGAGACAGATTTGATTCCAGGGGCCAGCTCTTAACCACTATACCATACATGGCTGTCAGCTAATTTCTATGAATACCAGCAACCAGCAAGAAGAGAAATACTAACAATGATGGAGCCTTGTGCTAAGAGCCCAAAGACAACTACCTGCAGTGCTGCCAGGGCTGTGCTTTTTTTCTCTTCTGTCTCTCTCTGTTTTTTTTTTTTTTTTTTTTTTTTTGGTCTTTTTAGGGACACACCCATGGCATATGGAAGCTCCCAAGCTAGGGATGGAATTGGAGCTACAGCTGCCAGCCTATACCACAGCCACAGGAACGCGGGACCCGAGCCGCATCTGCAACCTATACCACAACTCACGACAACGCTAGATCCTTAATCCACTGAGCGAGACCAGGGATTGAACATGTGTCTTCATGGATGCTAGTCAGAGTCGTTTCTGCTGAGCCACTATGAGAACTCTTTTTTCTTTTTTTTTTCTTTTTCTTCTCTTCTCTTTCCCTATTAGGAGCAACAACTGTAACTCTTCCTTGCACCACTTATAGAAGAGGATCCAGAAACCAAGAGGGAAAGGAGCTTGCCAAGGCCTATGATTCAGGCTGTGGCTGAGCTAGAATTAGTTTTAGGCCCCTGGGCCCACAGTTTGGCTGACTCTGCTTTCTCCTTCTTGACTGACCAAGGAGTTTGGCAGTTACGAGAAGCCTGGGTCATGCCAGAACATGCTGCAGACATTTACCTGTAGAGGACAAAGCAAACCCTTTAGCACTTGAGTGGGGCCTCCTGCATACAACACACATACTTTCTTCCCCCTGAGATTACCTGAATGGTGTGAGAAACAAGTACCTTCACTCTGGATTGCTACAACCTGGGTTTGGCTGTTTCTGCAGGATGAGTCATTTTAGTTGTTTTTAAAAACATTCTACATGGGTGATGTTGCATCTTTTCCAGTGCACCCGGTTTGAAATCCCATGTCAGTTTGTTGCATTTTGGGCTACTTAATGAGTAATCTGCGGGGTGAACCACTGAGGCCATGTGAATATCCTAGTCCCTGCCAATGAGACGTATCTATTTCCTTGCACACACTGTCCCTGAACCATTTCCAGAATGTCCTCCTTTATCAACACATATTACACTTGGCTGGCATTTCTCCCTCTGCCCTGTGCTGCCCATGATGCACAGCCCTTCCACCCAGTGGCTCATCCCTCAGAGATGGTATTATTAACCCACCTCACGGAGTGGGAAACTGAGCCCTGCAAAGGGGAACAGGAGCTTGAGTGACAGGGTCAGGAAATGTGGCAGCACCTCACACTCTGTTTCTCTGCACCCCAGCGCCCCAAAAGTGCTCATTTCTACCCCTTTGTGAGCTCTCGGTTAACTCGGGATCAGTCTCCATTCGATGCCCCTCTTCAGGAACATTTTCCCTGGCCTTTCTGTCTAGGTCAGAATCCCAGTTATGAGAGGACATAACTAACTACATGAGGAGCAGCTAAACCCACCTTGTAGGAGAAGAAAGTTTTGGGGAGTGGTCATATGTCTCTGATGTTAAAGACACAGTCTTGTTCCGCAATGACAGGATTTCTCCATGTGACGTGGAGGGCAGGACACCCAGAGATCTGGCTCGAGGGAGGAAAAGAAACCAGAGAGAGAGTCACCATCCCAAGCCCATACTTCACTGGTCTGGTGCACGTCTTCATTCCAGCTCCAGGGGTAGCAGAGCCTTCAGGGTGCTGTCCCCAAAGGTATTTGCCCATCACCATGACCTGGGAGGTGAAGGTGAAGGATTCTACCCAGCAGTCAGGGCCCCAGCTCATTTCACCCGAGTAACTTAGATGAAAAATGAGATAATTGTTGGAGTTCCCTGGTGACTTAGTGGGTTAAAGATCTGGTGTCACTGCTGTGGCATGGATTCAGTCCCCTGCCACTTGGGTGGCCAAAGAGAGAGAGAGAATTGACAAAAGTGTGTGAATGTTGTGGAGACACAAGGGTTAGAGTACTTTCCTGGTGCTGATACCACTGGGTTTCTGTTACCATTTTATTGGAACGTGGAGAGGTTGCAAGACAGAGACAGAAAGAGAACTTTATCTGGAGAGGGCTCCTTGACAAGAACTCCAACTTCAGGCTGAAAAATTTATCCTGCCCAGTGACAAAACAGGGAGGAAGCTGAGGAATTAACACCCCAGCCTCACTCAGTGTCCTCCCTCTGGTTTCCTGTTGGGGGTCCCCATTGACTGAACGCAGCTGGGAGGCAGGAGGTCCCACTGACAGTCCCCACCGTGCAGAGTGGGCACCGGGGAGTGGGTGGAGAAAGAGAATCTGGAAAAAGAAACAACGTGTCCAGCACATTCCACCCCTTCCCTTTGTCCAGGCGAAAATCAGAGTCCTCAACATAGAAGACACACAATTCCCATCCCTTCCTTAAGCACAGAAACATGGTGTGCTACTGACAATGGGTTATACACCTGCAGGGCTAGATAACCAGTTCTTTAAGTATCAGTGACAGGAAGAACAGAGGAAAGAAAAACCATAAAACAGAGCTGCAAAGGTCCTGGCTGTGTAGCTAGTGGTGATCAGAGCTGCCTTCTGCCACCTGTTTTATATGCCCTTAGCTGCCAACGCTTCCTCTGGACAATTGTGATGCAAATCTTTATTCTTAGGGAAAGTGTTTGATGGTCTTGTCCTTACTACTGGCCACTTTCTGCTGAACAGAGCCACTGGCCAAGGAAATACTACCCCCCAACACATCCCCTGACTGGCTTCCAAACACGGTCCTCCTTGACCAGCAACCCAGCCTCCCTCTGGTGGTCAGTTTTCCTCTGGCAAGCAGCAGAGTGGTCTTCTCTGCCCATTGTTTCAGCAGCACAAGGAGCACAAAATGGCAAAGGGATAGTCATGGCTTCCAGTTGATTAGAGCTAGGATCAGGTTCCTTACCCACACCAAGCCCAAGGTCGCAGAGACCAGAAGCAAAAATACTTTAAGTGGGTTGTTATGTGTACTAGTGGGAGGGGGCACTCTTTTATCCTCCCCCTGTTTCATGGACCTCTGCTTTCTGGCTGTGGGGGAGGTGACACCATAGTCTGGCCACTGGCTCAAGACGTATAGCATCTCCTGTTGGTTGGCAGGGTACGGTCTCTTTCCCGGTGCCCTCATAAGGCATTGTGGCCATCACCATATCTTCCTTTGCCTTAAAATATGTCCCCTCGTTGGAAGCAATATGTTATGGAGTACTGTAGCAATAGAAGAGACATCTTCTAAGTCCCCAAATGGCAGTGTTGACTGAAGCAGTGAGTATAAGGAAGATAAATTAGAACTGACAGTGTGTGTTTATCCCTATGAGGAGAAATCTAAGACCTCTCCAGGGTGGGGTAGGTCCTGGGAAATCCCGCTGTAGAAAGATGCTGTAACAAGCTTAGAATCGGCTCTGCCACTGTTGGTTTGGGCACTGAGTAGAGTCAACAGCCAGGTTGCCAGAGTTCCTGATGTGGCACCACAGGATCAGAGGTGTCTCTGGAGCAGCAGGTTCTTTCCCCAGCCCAGGGCAGTGGGTTAAGGATCTGGCATTGCCACAGCTCTGGCATTGGCTGCAACTGCAGCTTGGATCTGATCCCTTGCCCAGGAACTCCATATGCCACAGGGCCGCCAAAAAAGGAAAAAAAAAAAAAAAAAAAAGGGAAAAAAACCCCAAACAGCCAGGTTGCCTTACAGAGAGTTGACACCTATTGGTGTCACTGTGTGGAACCTCCACCATCCACATGGCCACTTCGCACATGGACCTGGTGAGCAGACACTGATGGGAAAGAATCTGCCTGACACTATGCGCAGGTACCAAGAGCCTCCTGTTCAGGGCATGCTTTCTGGTGGGCATCTGTGTGGGATGTGAACATCTTAACACTCTGTACCCTTCCCCAGAGGACCATACACATATCCTCCCTGTCTTCATTCGATATTTTTGTTCCTTCCAAGTCTTTGACCACAGCGCCACAGCAATAACTCCTCTAGCATAATTCTTTTGAGGTTTAAATGGTTTGTTCTGTTTTATTTTATTTATTTACTTAAATGGCCGCTCCCACGGCATATGGAGGTTCCCAGGCTAGGGGTCAAATCGGAGCTGTAGCTGCTGACCTACACCACAGCGCATGGCAATGCTGGATCCTTAACCTACTGCGGGAAGCCAGGGATTGAACCTATATCCTCATGGATGCTAGTCAGATTCGTTTCCACTGAGCCAAGGAATTCTGCTGGACAGGAACTCCTTGTTCTGTTTTATAACTTATGGCTACTTCCTATAGTCTATTGTGGTCTATTGTTTACTATTCCTACTGTTTAATATTAAAATATGCCTGCATTTATCAACACATAATTTTACTTCAGAACCAGTTGAGGATTAGCCAAGTCAGATTTCCTCTTACAAGAAGTTAAGGGTTTTGCCCAATTGTATTTGTGAAAACAGGATGCAAAGTTTTAAAAATCAATTGTGGAGAAGCTGATTCGGGAACTGGGTTCCTGCTTCTCCATTCTTTGGCCATTGAATAAAGCTTGTGCTGTTCCAGTCTCAAAAAGAATATTCACTTATCCCTTGCAAAAAATCAACTGTGGGCTACTTTAGGAGAAAAAAGCATTGGAATTTCAATTTGGCTTGTTTATTTGTAGAGCTTTGAACCAGCTAATGCTTGATTAGTTTCTAAATTATTCATGTTGGGTCTAAAGTCAATTTCAATCGACAAAGAATCAACTTTTAAAAATGTTTAAATTCTGCTAATTTGAGTTGCAAAGGTAAAGGTGGAGGGGGAGAGATGGGATTAAGAAACAGCAAGGAGGAAAGAGAGGACGAGGGAGAGAGAGAAATGTCTAACTGGGTCACCTTGCGGTACAGTGGAAAACTGACAGAACACTGTAAACCAGCTATAATGGAAAAAATAAAAATCATTATAAAAAATAAAATAAAATAGGAGTTCCCATCATGGCGCAGCAGAAACGAATCCGACTAGGAACCATGAGGTGGCGGGTTCGATCCCTGGCCTCACTCAGTGGGTAAGGATCTGGCGTTGCTGTGAGCTGTGGTGTAGGTAGCAGACTTGGCTTGTATCCTTGTTGTTGTGGCTCTGGCATAGGCCGGTGGCTACAGCTCTGATTAGACCCCTAGCCTGGGAACCTCCATATGCCGAGGGTGTGGTCCTGAAAAGACAATAAATAAATAAGCGAAATAAAATTGAAACAAAACAAAACAAAACAGAAGCAAAAGAAAGTTAGCTACAGAATGGAGGAGAAAAAAAAAGTAGAGACAGAATACTAAGTTCAGGTTCATAGTACCTAAAGATCAGCCTCTCTCCTCTGGACATTGATCTCTGATCTGATCCCAGAACCAAACTAATTCTTAACTCTGACCTCATTCCAAGCCCACATTCTGACCATAAACATTGTCGCACAATGGTTCGTGACTCTGACCAGGCTAAGCCCCAACACTGACCTTAAGCCCTGATTTTGTTACTTGCACTGCAGACTTGAATAAAGTAGTCATTTTCCCCAAGTGGGTGTTCATGCCCAGAGATGTTGCTTCTCAGGGTGACAGTGGGTGAGGCAGCCTGTGCCCTGCCAGACATCGATTTCCCCTCTGCATCAGCTCTATCCCCCACTCCCACAAACACACATCTTCTAAAGCCTTTCCTTGAAAACAAGTCACTTCCTTGGTCCTTCATTCCTTTTACTGTGTCTTCCCTTATCAGTCAAGGGTCTTCGATTATCTGGACTTTTTTTTTTCTTCTATTTTTTCACAGTTCAACCCCTCCTCCATGCTCTCCTTCCGTCTCCTCTAACATTGCTTTTACCAAGATCAACAACATCCTCTTTTATTGCTAAACCTGCCAGGTGCAATAAAAGGCTAGTTTTGCAGCATCTGACATGACACACCTCTTCTTTCCTGGAATAACCCCTGTGAGGGTAAATACAAATTGAAAAAGAAGAAAAAATTAATTTTCCTGGTGCAAAAGGGGAGAGATTCCTCTTTCTTTCAGAGAATTTTCTTTAGAAACCTTATCATTGTAAATTCTTTCTCTGTCCCTTTGAGGTGTATCTTCACAATCCAGGGATGACTTTCTCAAGGACCTGGGAGCATCACTTTGAAATGTAATTAACAAGGAAGATGGTGCCTGTGTCTCTCAGTTTCTGGGGGAGGGTAGGAGCTGAACTGAGGTGGACACCTCGCTCCAGGTTGCAAAACTACCTCTAGTCATGAAGACATGAGAATTTTACTTTTCCTTTTGATAAAGCAAATTAACTAACGTAGGTGGTCACTCCAGTTACCAGGTGAAGTTAGGATATGTGACAAATGGTTCTGTCAAGTCCTATTACTTGAGGACTAGTTTTTGTTTATCTTGAGGAAATACATGTAGTGGGTTGTATCTGCCTGACTATATAAGTGAGTGCGCTTTGCTTCTGTCCTCACAATTTCTTAGCAGACTGCCTGTGGTGCACATCACATATTGGTTTAATGCTTATTCAATAATAAAACTTTTTTTGGAGTTCATGCTGTGGCTCAGAGGAAATGAATCTGACTAGGAACCATAAGGTTGTGGGTTTGATCCCTGGTCTTGCTCAGTGGGTTAAGGATCTGGCGTCGCCATGAGCTGTGGTGTAGGTCGTAGATATGGCTTGGATCCTGCATTGCTATGGCTATAGTGTAGGCTGGCAGCTACAGCTCAAACTAGACCCCTAGCCTGGGAACCTCCATATGCCATGGGTGCGGCCCTAAAAAGCAATAAAATAAAATGAAATGAAAATAAATAATAAAACTTTTTCCCCCCTCGTCTACTGGTGTGAAGAGGATTTCTGCAATGAGAAGAACCTTTGCTTTTCTTTTAAAATTGAATGTATTTGACATATAACACTGTTTAAGGTGTATAAATGTTAATTTGATATATTTATATATTGTTTTATGATTGCCATTGTAGTAATATTTCCTACCAGTATCCCATTACATAATTTTCTTTTTTTTTTAAAGTTATTATTTATTTCGTATTTTTTTTTTTTTTTGTCTTTTTTGCTATTTCTTTGGGCCACTCCCCTGGCATATGGAGATTCCCAGGCTAGGGGTCTAATCAGAGCTGTAGCCGCTGGCCTACGCCAGAGCCACAGCAACTCGGGATCCGAGCCGCGTCTGCAACCTACACCACAGCTCACGGCAACGCCAGATCGTTAACCCACTGAGCAGGGGCAGGGATCGAACCTGCCACCTCATGGTTCCCAGTCGGATTCGCTAACTGCTGCGCCACGACGGGAACTCCCCATTACATAATTTTCTTTTAAGTGGTAGGAATAATTAAGTTCTAGTGTCTCAGCAAGTTTGATGATTACGATACAATGCTGTTATCTGTATTCATTATACTGTGTGTCAGAGCTCTGTGACTTATTTACTACTCACTGCAAGTTGGTACCTTTAAACAACATCTATCTTATCCCCCCAACCCTATTCCCTGGTAATCACCATTTTACTGTTTTCATGACTTTGACTTTTTAACGATGTAACATATGAGTAATATCATACAGTACGTGTCTTTCTCAGTTTGACTTACCCCACCTAGCATAATGTGTTCAAGCTCCATCGATGTTGTCATAAATGGCAGGATGTCCTCCTTTCTCATGGCTGAATGATATTCCTTTGTATATATAGACCACACCCTTTTTTTTTTTTTTTGTCTTTTTGCTATTTCTTTGGGCCGCTCCCGCGGCATATGGAGGTTCCCAGGCTAGGGGTCGAATCGGAGCTGTAGCTACTGGCCTACGCCAGAGCCACAACAATGCGGGATCCGAGCCGCGTCTGCAACCTACACCACAGCTCACGGCAACGCCGGATCGTTAACCCACTGAGCAAGCACAGGGACCGAACCTGCAACCTCCTGGTTCCTAGTCGGATTTGTTAACCACTGCGCCACGACGGGAACTCCAGACCACACCCTTTTTACCCATGAATTCACTCATGGGCTTTTAGGTTGCTTCCATATCTTAGCTATCATAAATAATGCTGCAATAATGCGGGAGTGCATATGTCTCCTCATAGTTCTATGTTCACTTCCTTTGGGTTCAGATCCGAAGTGGAATTATTGGATTTTTTTTGTTTATATTTTTAATTTTTGAGAAGTTTTATGGCTGCACCTGTGGCATGTGGAAGTCCCCAGGCAAGATATTAAATCTGTAGTACAGTTGTGGCAATGCTCGATCCTTCAACCCACTGTTCCAGGCTGGGGACTCAACCCACGCCTCTGCAGTGACCCAAGCTGCTGTAGTCAGATCCTTAACCCACTGTACCCTGGCCGGAGTTCCAGGATTTATCTTTAATTATATTCTCCTAACACTCTCAACCTTCCAAATTTCTAAGACATCATCTTTCTGGCCACTCCTCATCCTTTTTAAGCTACTTCAGGTGGCCTGTAAATGGGGCTGTTCCCCAGGGTCCATGCTGGCTCCTTCCTCTGACTGTCCACACCCCCTCCTATCCACATTCATGGTTTTACTTCCCTTCTATAAGCAGATGCCTCTCAAATCTCTGACTCTAGGCAGGACCTCACTCCTGAATTCCAGGATCCAATGTTCAAGTTCCCACTGGACACCTCCACAGGAATGTCCCATTGGAAACTCTTGTGATGGACACAGTTCATGTTCTGATTGCCCAGCACATTTCAAATGCCGTTGTTATACTGTATTTTGGAAGTTTCCTGCCCTTCCAAGTCCAGAGAGCTTATTTCCCTGGGATCCCTTGCAGGAATGATACCGACATGGGACTTAGGTTTCCCTAATTAGATGCAAGACACTCAAGACACAGGTTTGTAAGCAGCACCACAAAGCAGAGGGCACATGACATTGATTGTCTCGAGTGAGGATGGGTGGTAGTAGTGGCAGTGAAAAAGCTTCTGGACTCCAGGCCAGCTTTGGCAGAGTGGGATATGTGTGGTTTCTCCGCCTAGCAATGGGGCAGAAGATCCTGACCAAAGCTGCCTGGGGCCTATAGTTTGGGCATTGTCCTGGGCCATGTGGCCTCCAAACCTGCTTTTCTGATTCCTCTGGAGCTTTGGGATGCAAGTTCCATTGGCCTGGTACACTGGGTTAAGGATCCCTGGCCTGAGAACTCCATGTGCTTTGGGGTGGCCAAAAAAAGGAAAAAATAAAATAAAATAAAATTCTGATTGTCTTACTTAAATCTGTTAACCTATTGCATATATATACATGTGAGAGCTGACATTAATTAATTAGTTAATTATTTCTTTTTAGTGCTGCATCTGAAGCCTATGGAAATAGGGGTCGAATCAGAACTGCAGCTGCCAGCCTATACCAGAGCCACGGCAACACCACATCCAAACCACATCTGTAACCTACACTGCGGCTTGCAGCAATGCCCGATCCTTAACCCACAGAGGGAGGCCAGGGATCAAACCTGCATCTTCATGGACACTACATTGGGTTCTTAATCTGAGGAGTCACAACGGACATTAATTTAAAAAGAAACATGAGAGTGGGTCAGCAGAGACAAACAATCTTGGCCCCTTTGAGAAAATCGCTGAAATTGAGAAAACTTTTGCAATATTCTCCAAGGCGAAAAGGAGAGAAGGCACAGGTTACCAGTATCAGGAATAAAAAACTAGGAAATCAGCACAGATCCCAAAGACATTAAAAATATGACTTTATGCCATTAAATTTGAAATGTCAAAAACACACAAAAAAAATTGAAATGTCCAATGACATGAGCAAATGCCTAGAAATACATAACTTGACAATTTACATAAAACCCAAATGATTTGATGACTATCAAAGCAACTGAGTTTGTGACATGAATGAATGCAAGGAATTGTTGTTATTCCATTTCCTATCAGATAATGAAACTACAGCTCCTGGCAAACCTGGCAGACTTTCACTTCCCTTGGTCAGACCTTGGGCCGAAGAAGGGAGGATGGTTCAGGTGAGACACCCTCTGGTGGAATATTTACCAGGAACTGGAGAGAGAAAAACATTAATTCTTGGAGGCAAAGGCCAAATTAAAAGATGAAGACAGACCAGAATTCACAAGGCCTTTACACGCCTTGGCCCATGGCTAACAGTCACCTCTCAGCTAAGTGCTTTCTGTGATCACCATTACCCGCCCTGCCCCACCAGACACTTTCCCTTAATAGTCCTTTTCTCAATTATAATTAATTCCTTAGTTCCGTGATTTTCTCTCAGTGCCCGTGTCCCTGTTACAAGGTGAACTCTATTAATGCAAAGCCAATGTCTGTCCTATTCTCTGTGGAGTCCAAGGGCCAGGCCACTGCCTGACATATCACAGATGCTCAGTAAATATTCCCTAAACTAATGAGGGAAACTACATGACAGAAACCTGTAACTTCAGTGTGACAAGTGGGGCTCAAAGCATGTTCCCTGTAGACACAAGGCCACTGGCATCAGCCTGGGAGGAGGCCTGTCAGTGCCCACGGCTGCTCTGGGATCAGCCTCTATTCCTCCCGGAGTCAGGAAGGAGGACGGGGGCCTCCTAACTGTGACGAGTCAGACCCCCACTCATTCCCAGATCAACCCCTCCCATCTCTACCCTGTGAGACACTTCTTGTCTCCCTGGAGGGCCTGGGCCAGCAGCCTGAGTCCCTCTCCTTCTCACAGAGACCTGACCTGGCACAAGCTCTGTTTCTCCAGCACAACTGGAGTCGCCACAGGGGAGGAGGGGGCTCCAGCATGAACTGAAAGAAATTAGGGCACAGCTCCTCATCCCGAAGCTCCCTGATCTGTGGGGAACCTGGCTAGGGTCCCCTGGGGACATCACAGCTACCGGGCCTCTGGGGAAGGAGGAGAGCTTCCTGTGCGGGTTGGCACAGGGAATCCAGCATCTGCAATGGCTCCATCTCAGAGGGGCTAGAGTCCCACAGGGCCTCCCCTCCCTTGGGGTGGAGGAGGAACTGACGGCCCTCTTGACTGAGTCTCCAGGTGGAGCTGCCCCAGGTCCTGGGCCCTGTGGGGAGGCTGAGAGCAGACGAGACCAGTGCACCCACTCCCCAAAGCCTCAAGAGTCCCCTCAAGGGCCCTTCCTTTGAAGCCCCAGGGACAGAGAGCTCCTTCTGAGGCACACATCTACCTGGGTGGACAGTTCTCCTGCCACTGGGTCAAGAGGGCCGTCCTCTCCCTGGGCCCAGCCTCCACTGGGATGGAGGTGGGAAGCTTGGGACCCACGGTGATCAGGACCCGGGCTGACAGGCCCCTCAGCCTGGAGGTCAGAGCTCACCTCTGCCAGGGCTCAGACCCAGCTCACACTCTTTGGAGCCTGGTCAGCACACCTGGTGCAGCTCCTGACATGGGTCCCAGGTCTGGGCATACCCTCCAGGGGGCGACATTGGGCCGTGCAGACAACACACAGGAAGTCAACAGGTGAAATCCCCTAAGTTCAGCCTAAGGAGGTGGCGAAGGAGCCTGATTTCCATCCTTCCCTCAGTGAGACCTTTCTGGGCCTCTCCTGGGTGCCAGCTCTACCCCGCCTACTCCTTCTAGGGGTCTAGGAGACCCTGCCACAGCAGCTCTCTTGCCCTGCCTGGTACCACCCATAGGAAAGGCCAGGGTGGCCACAGGAAAATCAGCCAGGCAGAGGCCTGAGTACCTCTGGTAATGTCAGGGAGAACACGGACAGTTTCTGAGCCAAGGCTCAGCCAAAAGACAGATTATTTCTTTTCTTTTTCTTTTTTCTTTTTGTCTTTTTTTTTTTGCCATTTCTTGGGCCGCTCCTGCAGCATGAGGAGATTCCCAGGCTAGGGGTCAAATCGGAGCTGTAGCCGCCGGCCTTCGCTACAGCCACAGCAACGCAGGATCCGAGCCGCATCTGCAACCTACACCACAGCTCATGGCAATGCTGGATCCTTAATTCACTGAGCAAGGCCCGGGATCGAACCCGCAACCTCATGGTTCCTAGTCGGATTCGTTAACCACTGAGCCACGACGGGAACTCCAAGACAGATTATTTCTGCACCTGACTAAACAACCTATGGGTAGGGGCAATTTGTGTCCTGAAATATTCTGCTTGACGTCTCCCTCCTGAAGCCTACATCTACTTCCTGAAAACTAGGCAGAGCTACCTGAGAGCAGAGCTCAAAACATTGTGGTTTGGGAGTTCCTGTTGTGGCTCAGTGGTTAAGGAACCTGACTAGTATCCATGAAGATGCAGGTTTGATCCCTCGCCTTGCTCAATGGGTTAAGGGTCCAGCATTTCCCTTTCTGTGAGCTGTGGTGTAGGTTACAGACAAGGCTTGGATCCTGCATTGCTGTGGCTGAGGTGTAGGTCAGCAGCTACATCTCCAATTTGACCCCTAGCCTGGGAACCTCCATATGCCCCTGGTGCAGCCCTCAAAAGGCAAAAAACAAAACAAAACAAACAACCAAAAAACACAACAAACCATTATGGTTTGTTTAAACTATGAAACCTTAGAAAGTTAAGAAATGGAATTCACTGCAGTAGTTGGGAGAACATCATCAGATTTTTTTTTCAGGGAGAGGCTCCCTGAAAACTTCCCCAAGGAGCAGGGAGCTCACAGCCACCTGACCTCACAGCACCACTGTCCTCTCTTCCCAGGACACACAGGAAACCTTTCCTGTCACACCTGGGAACTGCACCCGCCCTGGGCCTCTGTCCCTAGAAACAGACTCCAGGCTGTCAGGTCCCCTCACCAGACATCACTCAGCCTGTCCCATTCTCACCTCCAGAGCCATCTGGGATCTTCTTGCTAGCAGTAAATCCAGGCTTCTCTGATATTTGAGAACTGGGGAAGGCCATCCCAGGTGCCCAGCTGGGGTTCTATGTCACAAAAGGAAATTATCACCAGAGTTTGGAGACCCCTGGGTCTGTGTGGTGCTGACAGACCCCAGATCAGAACATAGCAGAGGCCAACACTAGGATGAGTGGGTTGACCTCAGGGGACAAGGGTTCCCATCAGCCTTACTACTGGAAGTGTGCTCCAGCCCACTCACCTACAGTCAATTAAGCTTCGATGAAGGAGGTAAGAATATATAATGGAGAAAAGACAATCTCTTCAGCAAGGAGTGTTGGGAAAACTGGACAGCCTCATGTAAATCAATGAGTGATAACATTCCCTCACATCATACAAAAAATAAACCCAAATGACTTAAAGACTTAAACATAAGACATGACACCATAGAACTCCTAAAAGAGAACATAGGAAAAACATTCTCAGATAGAAATCACAGCAATATTTTCTTTCTTATTTTATAGCTGCATCTATAGCATATAGAAGTTCCTGAGCCAGGGATTGACTCCAAGCCACAGTTGCAACAATGCTGGATCCTTTTAACCCACTGCACCAGACCTGGAATGGAACCTGTGCCTCCACAAAGACCTGAGCTACTGCATTCGGATTCTTAATCCACTGCGCCACAGCAGGAACTCCAGCAGTATTTTTTATATCAGTCTTCTAAGGCAAAATAAATAACTGCAAAAATAAACAAATGGGACCTATTCATACTGCTAAGTTTTGCAGAGCAAAGGAAATCATAAACAGAAAGAACAGACAACCTACAGACTAGGGGAAAATATCTGCAAATGATGCAATTGACAAGGGTTTAATCTCCAAAACATACCAATAGCTCATGCAACTCAATATACAAAAAAAGCAAAAGATCCAATTAAAAAGTGAGCAGAAGACCTATAGACATCTCTCCAAAGAAGACATACGAATGGCCAATTGGCACATGAAAAGATGTTTAATATTGTTAATTATTAGGGAAATGCAAGTCAAAATTACAATGAAGCATCAACTTACACAGGTCAGAAGGTTACAACAAAAAGTCTATGAATAATAAATGCTGGAGAGGGTGTGGAGAGAAGGGAACTCTTCTATACTGTTGGTAGGAATGTAAATTGGAATGACCACCGTGGAAAACAGTAAAAGGTTCCTTTATTATTATTATTATTATTTTGTCTTTTTAGGGCCACACCCACAGCAAATGGAAGATCACAGGCTAGGGGTCGAATCAGAGCTGTAGCTGCTGGCCTACACCACAGCCACAGCAACGCCAGATTCAAGCCATGTCTGTGACCCACACCACAGCTCACAGCAATGCCAGATCCTCAACCCACTGAGCAGAGCCAAGGACCAAACCAGCTTCATCATGGATTTGTTGGGTTTGTTACCACTGAGCCATGACGGGAACTCCTGAGGTTCCTTTAAAAACTAAAAATAGAACTACCATGTGATCCTGCAATCCCACTCCTAGGCATATTTCTGGATAAGAGGAGAACTCTAATTTGAAAAGATACATGTTCTTAGCAGCACTATTTATAATAACCAAGACATAAAAGCAACCTAAGAATGGATAAAGATGATGTGTATGTATGTATATAAAATATATACACATTGTATATATGTAATATATATACACATGTGTTATATATATATATATATATATATATACACACACACACAAATAACTCAGCCATAAAAAAGAATGAAGTATTACTCACCCATATAAAAGAATGAGTAATGCCACTGGCAGCAACATAGATCATACCAAGTAAAGCAAGTTAGAGAAAGACAAATATTACATGATATCACTTATATTTGGAATTTAAAAAATAATATAAATGAACTTATTTACAAAACAGAAACAGACTTACTGACATAGAAAATAAACTTATGGTTATCAAAGGGGAAATGAGGGGAGGGATAGATTAGGGGAATGGAATTAACAGATAACACACTTCTACATATAAAACAGCTAAACAACAAGGATTTACTATAGAGCACAGGGAACTATATTCAATATCTTATAAATTATAACAGACTTCCTGTTGTGGCTCAGGGGTGACAAATCTGACTACTATCCATGAGGATGTGGGTTTAATCCCTGGACTTGCTCAATGGGTTAAGGTTCTGGCATTGCCATAAGCTGTGGTGTAGGTAGCAGCCTCGGCTCGGATCTGGCATTGCTGTGGCTGGCAGCTACAGCTCTAATTCGACCCATAGCCTGGGAACTTCCGTTTGCTGCAGGTGTGGCCTAAAAAGACAAAAAAAAAAAAAAAAAAAAAAAAAAAGGAAAAGGATCTTTAAAAGAGGATATATATATATAGTCTTCCCCATGCCTGACATTATGGGGTCTCAGCCAGGCAGGGCTTGCATGTGACCTGAGCAGCTGCTAAAATAGCATTTCTAAAGTGTCACCTGGGCATTCCCAGTCTTCATAAAGTTCTACAGGTGATTCTGATGCATAGCGTGGGTGACATCCCTGTGACAAAGGTTTCTGAAGTAGCCCCTGGGCTCTTGATCTGAAGGGAAAAACCATAGGGAGTGAGACAGATCTATGAGAGAGCCTACTGTGCACCCCACCTGAAGCTGGCGGAAGCTGAGGACACTGGGGCCCCTCAGCTGTTCAAAAAAGGGTGCTTGTACCAGCAGGGCAGGAGTACACCACAAATCACATGCCCATTAAGACAGCAAACTTAGGAGTTCCCATCGTGGCATAGCAGAAACGAATCTGACCATGAGGTTGCCAGTTCAATCCCTGGCCTCGCTCAGTGGATTAAGGATCTGGCGTTGCCGTGGGCTATGGTGTAGGTCACAGATGAGGCTCAGATCCCACATTGCTGTGGCTGTGGCTGTGGCTGTGGCTGGCAGCTACAGCTCCAATTAGACCGCTAGCCTGGGAACTTCCATATGCCATGGGTGCAGCCCTAAAAAGACAAAAGACAAAAAAAAAAAAAAAAAAAAAAAAGACAGCAAACTTAATTGATGAAGGTTCTGTGTGTTCTGCCTCCTCTACCAACTGGCCATCTCCCCTATCTCTTTCACCTTTCCTCAGTCTCCCTAGTCCCTGAGACATAACAAAATTGAAATTAGGCCAATTAATAACCCTACAATGGCCTCTAAGTATTCAACAAAGGAAGAATCAATCGATGCAGCAAATTTCATTGTCCTCTTATTTTAAAAATTGCTACAGCCACCAACTGTCACTAACTACTTCCTTGATCAGTCTGTAGCCATCAACATTCAGGCAGGATCCTTCAGAAGGTTAGCATTTTTGGCAATAAAGCATTTTTTTTTTTTTTTTTTTTGTCTTTTGTCGTTGTTGTTGTTGTTGCTGTTGCTATTTCTTGGGCCGCTCCCGCGGCATATGGAGGTTCCCAGGCTAGGGGTTGAATCGGAGCTGTAGCCACCGGCCTACGCCAGAGCCACAGCAACGCGGGATCCGAGCCGAGGCTGCAACCTACACCACAGCTCACGGCAACGCCGGATCGTTAATCCACTGAGCAAGGGCAGGGACCGAACCTGCAACCTCATGGTTCCTAGTCGGATTCGTTAACCACTGCGCCACGACGGGAACTCCAATAAAGCATTTTTAATGAAGATATGTACACTGGGTTTTTTTTGGAGGGAAATATTGCTATTGCACACTTACTATTAACTACTGTACAGTGTAAATATCTTAAAATATACTAAGAAACCAAAAAAATTGATGTGACTCAATTTAGTGGGGGTCTGGAACCAAACCACAGTATCTCTGAAGTGTGCCTGTCTAGAGAGAAGGAAGCAGAAGAGGGAAACAGGGAGGCAGGAACAAGAGGGGAGGGAGAGGGAGGGTCCTGGAGAGACCCCGCCCCTACCCCCACCCATATGACCCAGTGAAGTGCTCCTGCCCCAGGAGGAGGCCCAGCACAGAGGGAGGAAGGACAGCAGAGCTCACACATCAGACAGCAGTGCTTGTGGGCCTTTCTGGAGCAGAAATTCTTCTCTCACAGGGAGGGACACAGCAGGCACCAGGCACCATGGAGCCCCCCTCAGCCCCTGCCCACGGAGGGCGCATCTCCTGGCACAGGCTTCTGTTGGCAGGTGAGAGGGGACAATTTTCAGGGAGTGGCTGGAGATGAGAGAACAGAGCCTGGCTGGGGTCTCCTGGGGAGACAAGGCTCTGAGAGGGGACTGGGGTCTTCTTTTTGGACCTGAGGGAAGAGGACAGAGGACCAGGGTAGGAGGGCGGAGGGGCTCAGCCATAGGAAAATCTCAGTGAACTGGAATTGGTGAGGGGCCGGACACCTCGAGTCTGTAGGTCTTGCAAATTATTCTTCACTGAGCAATAACTGTTGAAAACTGATGACAATAGTAACAATCTTTATGTCAGGGAGTTACTACAGAAAAACACAACCAGGACACTAAATACTATCATTACCCACACCCTTAGAAATTGACAAGTAAACACCAGGGTGTGGAAGGCCCTGGGGACACTGATTCCTTCTTCACTAGATATTCGGAGCCTGTTCTAAGCACTCAGGGGACAACAGAATCAGACAAGTCCCTGCCCTCACAGAGCCCACGTTCTATGGGAGGAAGACAGACAAGCAAAGAGATTCAGCATGTGCTGTCAGCGCTGACAAGTGTCTTGAGGAAACAGAGCAGGGAAAGGTTAGAAAGTGAAGATGGGGTCATTAGAGCAGGTAGTTCGGGAGGACAGCTCCCAACAGTCCCCTGAGTATGAGCATGTGTGTGAGGGTCGTGAGGGAGTGAGCCAGGCACACATCTGGGGAGGAGTATTCTAAACAGAGAAAATAACAAGCTCAGGAGGGCAAAAGCAGTGAGGTTCTGCTGCTGACTTTAAACCAGTAGGACCCACACACAACAAACACACATTCTACAAAAACACACACCAAAGCCGAGGGATGAAGAGATCTACTCAGGACCTAGGACTGCATTTCCCCATCCAAATATTAACTGATTTCTCTCTCTTTCACCCTAGTCTCACTCCTAAGCTTCTGGAACCTGCCCGCCACTGCCCAGATCACTATTGAATCAGTGCCCTTCAAAACTGCAGAAGGAAGGGATGTTCTTCTACTTGCCCACAATGCGACAGAGGATACTCTAGGCTACAGCTGGTACAGAGGAGAAAGAGTAGAGAACAACCAACTAATTATATTATATAGAGTAGACATTCAAGCAAATACCACAGGGCCTGCATACAGTGGTCGAGAGATAATCTACCCCAATGGATCCCTGCTGTTCCAGAATGCCACCCAGAATGACACAGGATACTACACTCTGATGGTTACAAAGAATGATTTACAGAGAGAAATTGTAACTGGACTACTCCGTGTATACCGTAAGTGATTCCTTTCTGACTTCTGGGTGTTGGGTGGGGTGAATTCTATTCACAGACTCAGGATTGACAGGCCTGGACTGTGCCCCCATCCCCTCTGCATTATGTCCCATGTCGGGGTTTGAAAATTTAGTTCAGGACACACACATAGGAGATAAAATTCAAAGGATCAAACTTTCTTTCCTGGAATCCAGACCCTGCAGACATTCTGTGCAGAAAGAAGGACCAGTCTGATGGCAGTAACTCAACAGAAGGAGATCAGACTCCCTGTGACCATGACCCTGAGGAAGACCCTGTAGGACTCAGTAGGGGCCTGGCCTCAGGGCCCCCTGGGAGCCTCACAGAGAAGCTCAGTCCCAGGAAGCCCCTCCTCGGACCCTGTCCCAGGGCCCCTGCCTCCAGTGACCCTAGAGGGTCTGTGCCACTGTTGGGTTCTGGGCTCCTGGACAAGGCTGACGGGGAGCAGCGAGTTCCCAGCTGCCTGAGTCCCAAGGCTTTGAGCTGCTCACCAGTCAGGGCTCAGCCCCAAGAGCCACATCTGGGCAGGGGTGGAGCCTGGTCCTTCACCTGAGATTCGGCATGAAAAGCAAGGTGAGCCAGGTCCCCAGGCCATTAGCCAGTTGCTGTGGGGACTAAGGAGACCCCAGAAGAAGGTCGGTGTCCACAGGGATGAAGAGAGGAGTGAAGATGCTCCTCGTCCACCAGGGTAAAGACCAGGGGGGCCTCCCCCGTGGATGCAAATAATAGCGGGCAGTTTATTTGGTAACTCCTTTATGCCCAGCTTTAGGCTGTTTATTTAAATGATATAAGGTTAATATACAAACAACATGACAAGCCTGAGAGCATTTACCATTTATCCCATTTTACTGAGGAAAGGCCAAGTTATGGGGGGGCGGGGGGATACAGTCACTGAATCAGAGTCACACAGACTATGACTAAGCAATCAGTCATGCCAAGATTACAGCCCCAGCCTCTCCTCCACCCCAGAGGCCTTACTGTACATCTGTGGACCCAGAAACCAGCTGTTGGTTTGATCCTTTCTTCTTGGGCATCCTCAGCTCAGAGGGAGAGAGGCTGACCTGGGAAGTGAAAGCAAATGGAGAAGTAATTCTCTTTATTCTAGAACTGAATTACCTGTATTGACCATCAGTCAGTGATAGGAATGTCCAGGCTTCCCCCTCTGAGGTAGACGAAGCACAAGCTCCTTGCTCTGGATTAGAAATCATGTATTTTTTTGTTTCCTGATGTGTTGGATGTGACTCCCACTAGAGTGAATGGAAAGGACTTGGCTCCTTCACGCCCCGGTCTACACTGCAACTAGTACTGGGCCCAAGAGGTAGCAAACTCAATCTTTCTTTGATGAAGGAAGGATGGAAGGAGTAAGAATGAAGGAATGATCTACAGTCTCTTCAGACACTGGAATCAGGATGCAGAGCCCTAGCAGGTTCTGGCCACACCTGGTGCCTGTCTCTCCAGGGATGGGAGCCATGTTCCATCCTCTGACCACCTGCCCCTGAAGCGCGCTGAGAGCCAAGTCTCAGGCGGTGGGGCTGCTCAGCCGTGGGAGGGCTTCCAGGGTGGCATGGGTCCTGCTTCTGGGCAGCTGTGGGGCTCTTGGACCTTTGGATCTTTGAAGTCACCTGTAGCCTCCACTTTGAAGTCACTTGTAAATGCACATTTCTCCCTCTCTCGGCTCCTTCCTTGTCTCTCATCTTCCTCCTCCTTCATCCCAGCCGGGACTGGCCCTGCTCTGCACAGCTGCCCCCACCATTAAACCTTCCACGAATATTCCCACAAACGGCTGACTGCCCTGTTCCCATCCTGCAACTATTCTGTGTCCTTTTTTATTGCCCACCCTCCTGGCAATAGTAAAGGACACAGAAATCAGTGGGAGCAGCAGCCCCTGTGAGGCTCCAACATGAGCCAGGCTGCCCAGGTCACCAGGAGAATGAGCTTCTGAGGTCATAATCCTGTGATGGGAGAAACACATTAATGTCTCAACTCAGAATGATGGAAAATGAGCAGTGGTCATGGTTGGAAAGTTGTTTTTTTTTTTAAATTGTACCTGGTTCAGAGAGATATATGCATATATACCAGGAGACTGGACGGGGCCATCCTCATTCCCTAATAAATTATTTAATAAGAAGTGCTTTCCCTACTTTATGTAATGTTCCCTTGGCCCCAGAGATGCACAGAGCTGGCAAGACTGTCTTCCTCAACATAGGCCGAAGCATATATAAGGAATGGGACCTGAACATTTCATTTTTCTTCTTTCTTTCTTCCTTTTTTCTTCCTTCCTATGTCCCTCCCTTCCTTTCTTTTATTGGGCCGCACTCACAGCATACAGAAGTTTCTAGGCTTGCGGTCAAATCAGAGCTGTAGCTGCCGGCCTACACCACAGCCACAGCAACACCAGATCTGAGCTGATTCTGCAACCTACACTGCAGCTCATGGCAATGCTAGATCCTTAACCCACTGATTTCAAGGCCAATGATTAAATCTGAGTCCTCATGGATACTAGTCAGATTTTGTTACCGCTGAGCCACAATGGGAACTCTGGATCTGAACATTTTAGAGCCAAATAAAGTCCTAGGAAAGGGTCAAGAAAATTCACAGGAAAAAACTCTACTTGATGATGAGAGTGCTGGACACATGGGCTAACAAGATACTACAGAGATGTCGAGGGGTCAGGGGTCACCCGGCGGTATCTGGCTTTCAAAAAGGAGGTGCCTCCCTCTCCTTACACGGCATCAAGGAAGAGAGACCCAAGACCTTGTTCACAGGGTCAGGGCCATCCTCTGAGTCACCTTTACAGAAGTTGCTGGGCCCCAGGAATGGCTGAGATCTCTGAGGAAGGAGCGTGGCCCCCGGCCCCAGACACACTCGCCGCCAAGTCACCTCCTCTGTTTCTCCACAGCACCAGTGACAAAGCCCATCATCGAAGCCAACAGCACCACCGTCACAGAACAAAAGGACACCGTGGTCCTGACCTGCATCATAAATGACACTGAGGTCTCCATACGCTGGCTCTTCAATGGCCAGAGTCTACTGCTCACAGAAAGGATAAAGCTGTCCCAGGAAAACAGCACCCTCACCATAGAGCCCGTCAGGAGGGAGGATGCTGGGAATTATCAGTGCGAGGCCTCCAACCCAGGAAATTCCAGCCTAAGTGACCCTCTCAGGCTGGATGTGAAATGTAAGTGACCACTGGCCTCATGCTCCACCTTCCCGCTACCCATGATTTGCAAAAAAGACAGAGGTCACAGCAGGCAGAATATTGTTAAGAGACCATTACCAACAGAATGCCAAAATGGTTAAGTGCTCAGTCAATGAAAAATTAGTTTCTGATCCTTGGTCTGGAATTACTCTGTGACCCTGAACAAGATTTTTTTTTCTGATATACTTTATATGGTAAAAAAATTTATATATGTAAGATTTACCATTTAAATAATTTTTAAGTTTTTGTTCAGTGGTATTAAATACACTCATATTGTTTTGCAACCATTACCTATATATATCCACTACACTTGGGTTAATATTGGCCTCTAAACAATATTAAGGCTTCCAGTCCTTGAACACTGAATGTCTTTCCATTTATTTATATCCTCTTTATTTTACAATGTTTTCTCCTTTAAAAACTAAAACTGTTTTTTAGTTTTTCCATACAAGTCTGTCACCTCCCTGGTTAAGTCAATTCCTAAATGCTTTATTTATTTATTTATTTATTTGGTCTTTTGTCTTTTTAGGGCCACGCCCACGGCATATGGAGGTTCCCAGACTAGGGGTCGAATTGGAACTACAGCCGCTGGCCTACGCTACAGCCACAACAATTCCAGTTCGGAGTCCTGTTTGTGACCTACACCACAGCTCACGGTAACACAGGATTCTTAACCCACTGAGTGAGGCCAGGGATAAAAACCTGTGTCCTCATGGATACTAATCAGGTTCATTAACCACTGAGCCATGATGGGAACATGTATAAGAGGAATTTAAAAATTTTCCTTTTCAGATTTGTTCATGTATAGAGATACCACTGTATTTATGTGTTGGTTTAGTATCCTGCAGCTTTGCCAAATTTGTTTATTGGTCCTAACAGTTTGGTTTTTTTGGGGGGATTTTTAGGGTTTTCAGTATAAGGTCATATCATCAGCAAACAACTTTTCCTCTTCATTTACAATTTCAATGTTTTTTCTTTCTTTCTTTTTTCTTTTTGCCTAATTGGTCTGCCTAGTACTTTTTTTTTTTTTTTTTTTTTTTTTTTGCTATTTCTTGGGCCGCTCCTGCGGCATATGGAGGTTCCCAGGCTAGGGGTCGAATCAGAGCTGTAGCCACTGGCCTACGCCAGAGCCACAGCAACGCGGGATCCGAGCCGCGTCTGCAACCTACACCACAGTTCACAGCAGCGCCGGATCGTTAACCCACTGAGCAAGGGCAGGGATCGAACCCGCAACCTCATGGTTCCTAGTCGGATTCGTTAACCACTGCGCCACGACGGGAACTCCTGCCTAGTACTTTTAATTCTACTTTGAATAGAAGTGGCAAAAGCAGGCATCCTTATCTTGTTCTTGATCTTAGTGGAAAACTTTTAGTCTTTCACATTTAGAATGATGATAGATGTGGGTTTTAATATATGGCCTCTATTTTGCTGAATCAGTTTCATTCTATTCTTATTTTACAATGAAGGATTTTGAATTTTGTCTAAAGCTTAAATTGATTTAATCTCTTTCATAGTTATAGCTCTTCATATTTTCTGTTTTTGTGATTTTACCTTAGGTAGCTTTTATGTTTCCAGGAATTTGTCCATTTTATTGAAGTTATGCAATTTGTTAGCATATAATTATTCATAGTATTCTTGTAATTCTTATTATTTCTTGAGACTTGGTAGTGATGTTCCCATTTTCATGTGTGATTTTAGTAATCTGAATCTTCCATTTTTTCTTGATCCAACTAGTTAAATGTTTGGCAATTTTGTTAATCTTTTTTTCTTTTTCTTTTTTTGTCTTTTTAGGGCCACATTTGCAGCATATGGAGGTTCCCAGGCTAGGGGTTGAATCGGAGCTACAGCTGCCAGCCTACACCACAGCCACAGCAATGCAGGATCTGAGCCAAGTCTGCAACATATACCACATCTCATGGCAATGCCAGATCCTTAACCCACTGAGCGAGGCCAGGGATCTAACCTGCGTCCTCATAGATGCTAGACAGATTGGTTTCCACTGAGCCATGACAGGAACTCCTTGTTAATCTTTATTGAAGAAACAATTTCTGATTTTATTGATTTTCTCTATTATTTTCCTATTCTCTTTTTTATTTATCTCTACTCTAATTGTTATTTTTTTCCTTCCTTCTGCTAACTTGCAGTTTGGTTTGTTCTTCTTCTGCTAGTTCCTTAACTTATAAGCTTGGTTATTGATTTGAGGTCCTTCTCTCTCTTTTTTTTTTTTTTCTTTTTAGAGCTGCACTTACGGCATATGGAGGTTCCCAGGCTAGGGGTCGAATTGGAGCTGTAGCTGCTGGCCAACACCAGAGCCACAACAACACAGTATCTGAGCCATGTCTGTGACCTCTGCCACAGCTCATGGCAACACCGGATCCTTAACCCACTGAGTGAGGCCAGAGATGGAACCCACAACCTTGTGGTTACTAGTCAGATTTGTTTCTGCTATGCCACAACAACGGGTACTCCCCTTCTTTTTTGTTTTGTTTTGTTTTTTGTTTTTTTATCTTTTCTACAGCCGCTCCTGTGGCATATGGGGTTCCCAGGCTAGGGGTCGAATCGGAGCTGTAGCTGCCGGCCTATGCCAGAGCCACAGCAACGTGGGATCCAAACCATGTCTGCAACCTACACCACAGCTCACAGCAATACCAGATCCTTAACCCACTGAGCAAGGCCAGGGATCGAACCCACAACCTCATGGTTCCTAGTCAGATTCGTTAACCACTGAGCCACGATGGGAACTCCCTCCCCTTCTTTTTTAATGTAAGCTTTTACAGTTTATAAACTTCTTGCACAAGATTCTTAATTTTTCTGAGCCTCAAATTACTAACTGAAAATTACAATTAAAGTACCTGCTTCATGGCACTCTTCACAGATTTGAGTAATATTCAATTAAACCCTTAGTGAAATGCCACACATGGAGGAAATGTTCCATAAATGTTAGATGCTATGGTAACTACTATTACCATTAAACTCTATAAAACCAGGTACTCCTAAGTTCAAGGACTACCTAACTCTTAATCATCTCTTATTAGTCATATGACTTTGGGTATGTTTTTTCACCACTGAAAACCTCAGGTTTTCTACTTGTAAAATGGAAATACTGTCAATCTGACAGAGTTATTATATGAATTAAATGAGACATATTGAAAGTATATAGCACAGAGCCTGGCACATAACAGTAACTCATAACAATAACTAACATCAGCATTAATCTTCATATTTTAGTAGACAGGTGAGGGCAACAGAAATTTTTAAAAAAGAATAAACAGATGCAAAAGTTATTATATATTGGGGGGGAGCATAACATAAAAGACCCACAGGAACATGTTACTGATGAACTATGGGAGAGAAAAAAAGGAGTTGAGTGCAAAGTTTCATGTCTGGAATAAGAGTTTACATCCTGTGATATGCAGCCAAGATGGGATTAGACAAACAAGACATTTATGCAGAAAAATGCCCATGAAGGCAATTTGGGGAAGAGTGGGAGGAGGCTGGGAGGGTCCTCAGACCATGATGCATATCTGACCCGTATGAAAAAGAACAAGAAGGAAGGAAGTTTTAGATTGCAGTGCAGTTTTACAGGGTGTCAGCAAAGCTGACGGGGAGTCCTTAAGCTAAAATCGCCCATGGAGGAAGATCAGTTCTCACAGAATTGGGATTGATTTCACATCCTTGCTGAATGCCTGTGTGAAGTGTGGTCTCTGTGCAAAGAGGTAGTGAATTCAGAGAGCCTTCCATCAGTTAAGTTCCCACTACAAGACACATAGAACCCAGAGAAAGATCCAACCATGAAAAGGTGGTAAACTTAAACTAAAACACACAAAAATAGCCATCAGCCTTTCTTATATTCCCAAAGCCTTCAAAAATATCCATGTGCAGAAATGCTAGATTGGAACTGAGGTTAAGTTTGACCACCCATCTATAAATAACACTGAGAAGAAAAAAAAAAAAAAAACACAAGAATATAGTCACCTAATCACCACACAGCAGCCTTCCCACAGAAAATTTATTCCTTGAAGGAACAAGTAAAGACTCCTTCAGGAGTTCCCGTCGTGGCTCAGTGGTTAATGAATCCGACTAGGAACCACAAGGTTGCAGGTTTGATCCCTGGCCTTGCTCAGTGGCTCAGACCCCACATTGCTGTGGCTGTGGTGTAGGCCAGCAGCAACAGCTCTGATTCGACCCCTAGCCTGGGAACCTCCATATGCCGTGGGATCGGCCCTAGAAAAGGCAAAAAGACTCCTTCATGTTGACACTTCTTTTGCAGAGCACCTCCCACTGTAAAATAATGTCATCTTAATTCATTCTTCTCTTTTCTTTCCATGACAGTTGATTCAATACCAGGAAGTACTTCTGGCGTCTCAGATGGTGGTATTGCTGGCATTGTGATTGGAGTCCTGGCTGGGGTAGCTCTCATAGCAGGCCTGGTGTAATTTCTGTGTATCAGATAGACTGGAGGGTATGTGCATTTCCTCTTGTTCTGTTTCTCTAAGCCTAACCGTCATGCTTGGGAGAGGGAAGGAAACTTCATCTCTGTCTCTGGGTCTGGATCTGCTCCTCTCTCTTCCTAAAGCCCTGCTTCTTGGCATTAACACCTGCAGGTCTCTTCTTCCCTGGTCTTCATGCTGCTTGTGCCCTGCTCTCACGTGGACATGGTTACTTCCATCCCCTTCTGGCTTAGAGGGGGCAGAGCCAGTTGTGTTCCTCTGTCCGCAGTCCAGGAAACCCAGGTCCAAAATGGAAAACTAATGAGGGAACGAAAGGAGAAGCAGGAGGAAGGGACTCCTGTGCTCTCATGACAACAGTAGCAGGAGGAGGGAGCGATAGGACAGGAAGAGAACCTAATGAAAAGGCAGAAACAATCAAAGGCACTTGGGAAATAAATAAACTGAGAAACAACCAGCCATCTACCTACAAAAGGGGAAAGGTGCCAGGGTAGAAATAGGCTCGGAAGCAGTCGATGTGAAAGGCCCTAAATGTGAACAGCCAGTAACCAGGAAAGGAGTAAACACTAGAAGGGATGATTGTAGACTGAAGGAGGTCCTCAGAGGCAAGAGTACCAACTGAGTGTAAATGAGCGTTGAGGAGCCCCAAGGAATCACGCTGACAGTGTCCTTCCTAATTCAAGGTGCAAATAAATGTCAGTCACAGTGTCTCACATTTATTTAGGGCAAGTGACCGGCATGATATCACAGAGCACAAATCCCCAGACTTCAACCATAGTAAGTAAGTAAACCTGCTCACTCACCACATGCCCTGCCCCAGTCGAAAATCCTGATTCCCAATATCTCCCTCCCTTCTGAGTTTTTAGAAGGGCTCTCCGTGTCCCAACCTTAATTTGTCATGGGTTTTCACACCCTTCCTTGCCAAGCAAGATTCCCCTGAGACCCAGCTCCGGGAGAGACGCTCACTCCCACCAGACCAGGCAAGCCAAGCAGGCCATGACATGGACAAGTTCCCAGGAGCCATTCCTCATCCTTGCTCCTTTCCCTCCTGCCTCTGTTATGGACGCAGGCATCTCCTTTGGTGAGACTTTCCCTGCCTTTGCTGCTCAGGGTGCTGTGGGCCTCAATGCCCCTCCTTGACACTGAAGCCTGTTGCTGAGAAACACTCCTGGGCAAAACTCAGGCCTTGTGAACTGGAAGAAATCTTCAGAAGCCCACGGAGGCCTCCTGTAGCTGCCAACCCCTCCTTGGTCTAATGTCCTGGGGTCTGGACCACAGACTGAGGGAAGGAAATTCCTTAAATGATCATGGGCCACCCCACACCCCACCCTGCCACCACCTGCCACCTCCTTCAGCCAGAAGTCACAACAGCTTAGGAACACCACGTTCTGAGGCCACAAGTCAGCTCTGCATTTTCATGGGCTGATAACTCTTCTTTTGCTTCCCCAGGTCACAGCCATGTCAACTACTCACCTAACAAGGTAAGTACAGCCAGTTTCATCAGCTCCTTTTCTCATGGAAATATCTCTGTTTAGAATGGGTTATTCTTGAAGACAAATGTGAGATCAAGTATAGGCCAAAGTTCCTCACTGCAGCAACAAAGAAATATTGTTCAGTCTCTCCTATGGGTCTAACTCATGGAAGAAGATTGACTTTGGAATTATTCCCTTCCTGTGACATTGAGCAAGTAACCTCTCTGACCCTCAGCTTTATTGTCTGTACAATGAGCATGCTGCTACGCTAAAGAGAAGTTCAAGGAATTAAATGACATAGCAAATGTAAAGCACCCAGTACAATGCCCAGCACAGAGAAGGCACCTCCTTCCTGTGCCTGAAATCTGACCCTGCTCTCCCTGTCAAATGATAGTTTCTATTCTACTGGGTCTGAGGTCTTAGTTCCTTTACAGTCTATTATTTTTACTGAATTTTTTCATCTGATCCTTCAGTAGGTATATTGAACTGTATATAACCTGAAAAGTGCTTAAATCATATTTCAACAATCTATGAATTTTCAGGAGTTGAATAACACATGTAAACAGCACCCAAATCAATAAATAAAGCATGTCACAAACACCCCCTTTAAAAAGACCAGTTACTCCCCTTCAAAGAGTAGCCACTATGTTGACTTCCAAATACTAGATTTTTTGAACCCAATTTTTGTTCTTACATAAGCAAAAAACACACCATGTCCTTATATGTGTTTGGCTTCTTTCATTCAAAATTGTTTTTTGAGATTCATCCATATTGTTCATGTCTTTAAGGTTTTTGTTCTTGTTGCCGTATCATGGTATTCCACTGGAGAATTCCATTATCTATCTTTTCTAGTGATCATTCAATAGGATGTTAGCAAGCAGAGACGATGGCTAGTAAAAGCCCTTCTTTGAAGCCAAAAGTCTCAAAGTAGTGAAATCATGTGGAGCTGGATCACACTAGCCAAGGTGAGGGCCTAGGCTGTGACACTGATTTAACTGACTGCTGCTTATGCCTTTCAGATCGATGAAGTTACATATTCTTCCCTGAACTTCAATGCCCAGCAATCAAAGAAACATAGTTCGGCCTCCCCACCATCCCCAACAGCCACAGAAATGATTCATTCAGAAGTTAAAAAAAAAGAGAGAAATGCAACCAGTCCTGCTCGCTGCACTGCTGACTTATTCCAAGCTTCTCAGCCCCATCCCCAGGAGACCCCTTTCCCCTCAGGGAAAATGGGAAGAGGGTCTTTCCCCCTCTTCATTCCCCAGTGAGGCTCATCCAGGCTGCCTGGTCACAGCCTCCTCCTTCAGTGTCAGTAGATGAAAAGGCACATGTAGGAGGAGGTCTGCAGGAAACCCAACAGTCCTTGTCAGTGACATGTGGCTAAGCAGACCTTGGGAGAGAGGTACCAGGGCCTCTGCCCCTCCCCATTTCCTGACTGGTTTTAAACTTGCCTGTTCAGAACACACTCATTCTTTCCCACCTCAGCCCTGTCCTACTGGAGTCTAACTTGAATGTGACATAACTTACAGAGTTATGTCCTTATGCATTGAAACACATGTGCCAGAAAAGGAGAGAAAAAGGAAAAAGAAAACATCCAAACTCCAGTATGAATCCAACATCACAGGAAAATACATACAAAACTAACTTAGGACTGCAAATTCTACAACTTTGTCCACTATCAGTGTTGTCTACCCAGAGGACCAGGGCCTAAACACCTTGCTGCTTACTTAAAATACAATCTATGTTCTTTGGAAAGCATGTTTCCAGAGAACCTACTAGAAGCAACCAGAAAACTAAGTCAAGATCCATAAGTGATTCCTAATGAAAAATTTAAAAACTGCAGGTATGTTTTAGTAACTTTAAGGGTTTTATTCCAGGAAATACCCATAGAGGGAGAGATTATCATCACTTTATGGGGCAGTCAGACCTTAACAGAGATAATCTGCTAGGATTTGGGAATGAATAAGAAAGCTATTCTTCAGAAATTATTTAAATAATTTTTAAAGAATGAACAATTTGGGGTATTGGGTTTTTTCCCTTCTTCTGAGACATTCTGCTATTTTACTTTTTGTAACTGCTTGTTTATGTGAAAGGGGTTATGTTTACTTAGTTACCTGTGCAAGCCAATCCGACTACACTAGGTGAAAGAAGCCACCCACTCCCCAAGTCCCTCTGGCCAGGAGCCCCTCAAGCCTTTTACGTCAGGGGCTCCACTCAGAAAATAGGAAGCAGCTGTTCTCTACATTCCTGGCCAGAAATGGATCTCACTCAGTTTCTAGGCATCAGACCAATTATCAGCACCACCATGATCCATGTCCCTGCCTGTGCATTTCCATCCGTCTGCCCCACTCACCTTCTCAGGAAATCTTGGCCTCTGCTAAGCTGTGTTTGGTCCTTGAGAAGTGCGGGCGCCCTGAAGGAAACTACCACTCATGCTGTTGGTGCTGCTTGCAACCTAGAAAGCTGCACTGGTGCTGATGCTCCTTAGGACCCAAGGGGAGGGATGTAACTCAGCCCTAGGCTTCTTGAATAACCTCTGCAATCTGTTTTCTGCCCTGGCGCCTATGAGACCCAGTATGTCAGCAGAAAAGGAAGGGAGGGAGAAAGAGAGGCATGTCCTCCTGCAGCCCAGCCTTCTGCACAGATGGAAGCGCCTCAGGGCTGTTGAGAGAAAGGTTTTATTCCACATCCATGACCTGACCTCATGCTGTGTGGAACTGACCCCCTCAAAGAGGGCTGGACGGCAGGTCTCTGTACTCAGGTACCTCTTTCAGGGTTTTCTAACCCTGACACAGACTGTATGCACCTTCTCTCATCCATGCTGTTCTGTGTAATTTAGCTTTGCCTGGCTAAGGCTGCTTCTGAATTATTTGTAAAATTTGCTCTATATTTATAATAAAAATTATATATCAGACATCAACGTGCTGCCTCACACTTTTGCTGCTTTCCACAATGTCTTCTTTACTTACAAAAGAAACAGAATTTGCTTAACTGGGGGTCACAGTGAGCCTATCTCTAAGTCCACAGATATTTGACCTAGTGATCAGAGAATTAGCTAAATGCATTTGCACATCTGTTAGGAAACACTTAAAATGTAGGTATGATTGATATACAAAAATAGACTCAAAATTGATTAAAGACCTAAATGTAAGACCAAATATTATAACTCCTTGAGGAAAATATAGACATAACACTCTGACATAAATGGCACCAATATTTTTTGGATCCATCTCCTAAAACTAAGGAATCAAAAGCAAAAATAAACAAATAGTACCTAATTAAAAGCTTTTGTATAGCAAAGGAAACCGATGACAAAATGAAAAGACAACCTACTGAATGGGAGAAAATGTTTGAAAATGATATGATTGATAAGGGATTAATATCAACATATATAAACAGCTCAGGAGTTCCCACTGTGTCACAGTGGGTTAAGGATCCAACATTGCCACAATTGTGGCTCTGATACAGTCTTAGCCCGGGAATTTCTATATGCCACAGTTGCAGCTGAAAGAGAAAAAAACAAACAAACAAACTACATAAACTGCGTTTACAACTCAATATCAGGAGTTCTCGTCGTGGCTCAGTGTTTAAGGAACCCGACTAGTAATGATAAGATTTCGGGTTCAATCCCTGGCCTTGCTCAATGGGTTAAGGATCTGACTTTGCCATGAGCTGTGGTGTAGGTTGCAGACGTGGCTCGGATCCCATGTTGCTGTGGCTGTGGTGTAAGCCGGTGGCTACAGCTCCGATTCATCCCCTAGCCTGGGAACCTCCATATGCGCAGGTGCAGCCCTAAAAAGACAAAAGACAAAAACAAAAACAAAAAAAACAAATCAATATCAAAACAACCAAACAACACAGAGTTCCTTCATGGCACAGCAGGTTAGGGTCCAGCGTGCACTGCAGGTTCTTGGGCTGCTGATGTGACGCAGGTTTGATCCCTGGTCCAGAAACTTCCACATGCCATTGGCATGGCCAACAAAACAAAACAAAATGATATTTAAAAAGTGGGTATGCTGTATTGCACAAGTATACCCAGTATTCTGTGATAATCTGTGTGAGAAAAGAATCTGAGAGAGAATGGATATGTATATATATGTATGATTGGGTCACTTTTTAATGATTTTTATTTTTTCCATTATAGTTGGTTCACAGTGTTCTGTCAGTTTTTACTGTACAGATATAGTACAGATATATAGATAGGTATATTCTTTTTCTCATGTTATCCTCCATCATATCATGTTCCATTATAAGTGACTAGATATAGTTCAATTCATCACTTTGTTGTACAGCAGAAATTATCCCAGCCTTATAAATTAACTATACTTCAATGAAACTTAAAAAAGAATGTATGGGATGAGGGAGTGAGAATCACAAGAAGGGAGCTGTGACATCAATTTCAGAGAAAATATTTAACTGCTCCAGGGCCATGTGACTCCATATGTACCCATAGAAAGAACTCCCTTTAGTACTCTTCTTGTTAAAAAATAAAGGGAGTTCCTGTTGTGGCTCAGTAGGTTACAAACCTGACTAACATCCATGAGGACCTGAGGTGTAGGTCGCAGATGAGGCTTGGATCGTGCGTTGCTGTGGCTGCGGCAACAGCCGCAGCTCCAATTCAACCCCTAGCCTGGGCACTTCCATATGCCACACGTGTGGCCCTAAAAAAGCAAATAAAATAAAAAGTTCCTACATTTTTTTAAATGGGCAGAACTGAATGGACATTTTCCCAAAAAGGAAATGCAGATGGCCAAAAGGCACATGAAAATTCGCTCAACATCACCAATTATCATAGGAATTCAAACTAAAACCAAAATGGACCTCACACCTGTCAGAATGGCTATCATCAAAAAGAACACAAATAACAAATGTTAAAGAAGATGTGGAGAAAAGGGAACCCTCCTACACTGTTGGTGGGAATGTAAGTTGGTGCAGCCTATGGAAAACAGCATGGAGGGTCCTCAAAAAACTAAAAATAGAACCACCATATGATAATGTACTTTCACTGCTGGGTATATACCCCCCAAAGCCCCAAAACACTAATTCAAAAAGATACATGCACCACAATGTTTATAACAGCATTATTTATAGTTGCCAAGATACAGAAGCAACTAAGTGGCCATCAATAGATGAATGGATAAAGAAGATGTGGTACGTACACACACACACACACACACACACACACACACACAGGAATACTACTCAGCTACTGAAAACGAATGGAATTTTGCAGCAATATGGATGGACTTGGAGGGCTAATAAGACAGAAAAAGACAAATACTGTATGATAAAGAGTTAAACAAGAGGTTAAAGAAACATAGGTAGGATTGAAAAACTGGAGTTGAGTGAACATTCCATGAGACAGACATTAGGATAGTCTGCAGGCCCAGAGAAATGCTCAATTAAAAAATATTAACAAACAGTTACACTGACAATACCATGTGTTGTGAGAATGAGAAACAACTGATATATACACACACACATACATACACACACACACACACACACACACACACACACACACACACACATATGTATTTGTCTTTTGTCTTTTTAGGGCTGCACTAATGGCACATGGAGGTTCCCAGGCTAGGCGTCCAATTGGAGTTATAGATGCCAGCCTACACCACAGCCACAGCAACTCAAGACCTGAGCTGCATCCGCGACCTACACCACAGCTCATGGCAATGCCGGATCCTTAACCCACTGAGCGAAGCCAGGAATCTAACCCACAACCTCATGGCTCCTAGTCGGATTCATTTCTGCCATGATGGACACTTCAAATATGTTCTCTTTGTCTTTAATTTTGGTTGGTTTGATTAACATGAGTCTCTGGGTGTTCCTCCTTGAGTTTATTCTATATGGTCCTCATTGCGCTCCCTAGATTTGAGTGAGTGATACCTGTCCCATAGCAAAGAAGTTTTTGGATATCATCTCTTCAAATATTTTCTCTGGCATTTTCTTTCTCCTTCTTGTACCCCTATAATGGGAATGTTGGTGTGTTTAATGTCCCACAGTTCTTTTGACTGTCCTAATTTCATTCTTTTTTCTTCATTCTGTTCCACCTCAGTGATTTCATGGTCTGTCTTCCATCACATTCTTCTGCCTCCTGTATTCTGCTATTGGTTCCTTCTGAATGAATAAATTTTTCATTTCAGTTACTGTGTTGTTCATCTCTGCTTTTTTATTCTTTAAGTCTTCTATTTCTTTGTTAAATATTCTTATAATTTATCTGTTTTTGCCTCCAGTTTTTTCCCAAGATCTTGGATCATTCTATCATTAGGTTTCATGTAGGTTGTTTATCTTCACTTCGCTTAGTTTTTGAGGTTATGTCTTGTTCTTTCATTAGAGGCTCATATTTCTCTCTATTTCATTTTGTCTAGTTTTTGGAGTTTGTGGTCTCCTTTCTGCAGGCTGCCTGGTTATATCCTCTCTTGCTTCTTATGTCTGCCCCCTTGTGTGTGAAGCTGATACAGGGGCATGTGGCAGGCTTCCTGATGGAGGGATTGGTGCTTGTCCACTTGTGGGTGGGGCTGCGTTTCTGTGTGTGATTAAAGGTGGTTGTGTGCCTGGGAGGACTTTAGGCAGCCTGTTTGCTGATGGGTGGGCTGTGTTCCCACCCTGTTTGTTGTTTGGCCTGGGGCTTCTCAGCCCAGATGGGTAGGGCCAGATTTTTCCAATATGGTGGCCTCTGGGGGAGCTAATGCTGATGATGATTCCTAGGACCTCCACCTCCAATGTCCTACACCCTCAGTGAGCCACAGCCAAAACCCACTTTCCCAGGAGACCCTCTGAGACTCACAGGTAGGTCTGACCCACATTTTTATGGAGTCTCTGCTTTGCCCTGGGACCCAGTGCCTATGAAACCCTGTGTGCACCCTCCAAGAGTGGAATCTCTGTTTCCTCAGTTCTCCTTTGCTCAAGCTCCACTGCCCTTCAACGCCAAATGCTCCCAATGCCAGACTCCCCAGGCTGGGGAACCTGACGTGGGGTTTGGAACTCTCACTCTGTGGGAGAGCCTCTGTGATATAGTTAGTTATTTTCCAGTCTGAGGGTCACCCACCTGGTGGGTGTGGGATTGTTTATATTGCAAAAGTGCCCCTCCTACCATCTTGTGACTTATTCTTTGTCTTTGTGTGTAGGATATATTTTTGGTAGCTTCCAATCTATTTTATTGATGATTGTTTGGCAGTTAGTTGTGATTTTGGTATTTTCATGAAAGGAGGTGAGCTCAGTCCTTCTACTCTGATATTTTATCTCAGAAAAACTTGGTAATCACCATCTTTAGATTTTATTTTTATATAATTTTTAAAGGTTACTTTCCATTTATGATTATAACATAAACTATAGTTATCTATAGTAAACTAATAGAAAATATTGCTTATATTCCCTGAGTTATACAGTACATTCCTGTAGTCTATGTTACACCCAAGAGTTTGTACCTCCCACTTCTCCACCCTTACATGCCCCTCCTCCCCCTCTGGTAACCGCCAGTTTATTTATATCTGAGTCTGCTTTTTTGTTATATTCACTAATTTATTATATTTTTTAGATTCCACGTATTGATATCATATAGTATTTATGTCTTATTTGATATCTGTCTTATTTAACTTAGCATAAATGCCCTCCAAGTCCATCCATGTTGCTGCAAATGGCAAAATTTTGTTTTTTTTATGGCTGAGTAGCATTCCATATCTTCTATATTCATTCATCTGTTTATGGACACTTCAGTTGCTTCCAGAACTTGGCAATTGTAAATAATGCTGCTAAGAACACTGCAGAGAATGTATCTTTTTGAATCAATGTTTTAATTTTCTTCAGATATATACCCAGAATTGAAATTGCAGGATTATATGGTAGTTCTAGTTTCAGTTTTTGAGGAACCTCCATACTGCCTTCCATAGTGGCTGTACCAGTTTACAATCCAACCAAGAGAGTACTAGGGCTCCCTTTTCTTGACATCCTTGCCAACTTATGATATTTATGTTATTTTGATGATAGCCACTCTGACAGTGAGATGTGATATCTCATTGTGGTTTCAATTTTCATCTCCCTGATAATTAGAAATGTTGAGCATTTTTTTCATGTGTTTTTTGGCCACCTGCATTTCTTCTTTGGGAAAATGTCTATTTTCTTCTGTTCATTTGGGGGGTGGGGGTTGCACCTGCAGCATGTATAATTTCCAGAGCCAAGGATCAAACTCAAGCCATAGCAGTAACAACTCTGGATCCCTAACACACCGAGCCACCAGGGAACTTCTATTCAGTTTTTAATCATCTTTTTTTGGTATTGAGTTGTATGATCAGCTTATATATGTTGGATATTAATCTCTTATCAGTCATGTCATTTGCAAATACTTTTTCCCATTCAGTAGATTTTCCTTTCGTTTCACTGATGGTTTCCTTTGCTCTGCAAAAACTTTTAAGTTTGTTTCATTCACTTTTATTTACCTTGGTAAGCATCATTTCTAAAGTACATCTCATGCAAATCCAAAATTTTGTAAATTCAGAACCCAAGTGTATTAGTCAAAGAAAAAGAATGAAGAGGATGAATACATAATTAGCTAGATACAGAGATAGAGAGATATAAAGAAAGAGATTATAAGGAATTGGCTCCCTCAATTGGCTCACATGATGAAAAGCCATATTCCTCTAAACCAAAGTCAGAAAAGTGATTCTTGAGCAGCTGACTCCCTGGGACGGAGCCCTTCCCGACGGCCGCCAGTTCCAGCTCCTGTGTTTTCCTTTCGGGGCCTGTGAGAAAACTTTGGGACTGCAGGGATAATACCTTGCCAAAACCCCTGTTGAACAGAGTGGGTTGGAAGAAGCCCTGACACTGTGTGAACCCAGGTCCCAGGAGGACCAGTGTCTCTCCTACCTCGCCTTGACCCAGGGCCACATCTTCCACATGCCCACCTGGAAGCAGGCTTCCCTGTCTGGCAGTAACAGCTATCATTTACTGAGTGCTTCTGTGTGCCAACCACTATACCCTGAGCTTTAAATGTTCATCTCGATTAATTCTTGTTAATGTTCTCTGAACTACACAGTCCACTGAGGTAGGTAAGCACAGGATCTAGGGTCCAAATGTCCAAATTCAGAATCTCAGCTCCACCACTTACATGTTACATGAACTTGGAGCTGCTACTTAACTTGTTTCTGCTTCAATTTCTCATCTGAGAAATGACAGGTACCCTATTCATTCCTAGAAACATATAAGGATTAGCTGAATTAATAAGTATAAAATGCTCAGTACATGTTGGCTATTATAATTGCTGTTATGTGGGCATTGCCTGCATTTTACAGCTGTAGCAACTGAGTCTTGAAGAGCTTATGTCACTTGCCAAGGTCACACAGTTAATGAAGGACAAAGTATGGATTCAAACCCAGGTCCAGTCTACCTGACTCCAAAAGCACATGGACACTTGACAAGCTCAGGGCCTGAAGCTTCTCTGTCTCTCTCTCTCTGTCTCTGTCTCTTGGTAAACTGCTCTTAGGAGCTGCTGGGTGGTGAAAGAAAAACAAAAGTCCTTAGATTTTAATTACATTTCCAGGGTCATCATGGAGAAGTAGATGGGTGCAAGGCCTAGACCAGCCCTAGGAATGTGGGGTCTGGAAGACTTTCACTCACCCCGCCCCCTGTGATTTTACACAAGAACATTGGGGCTAAAGCGAATATCACAGGCAGTATTGAAAGAGAAAGAAGTTACACAAGGGCCCCAAGAAGCCTTAGCAGAGGGGGTTTTTAGCACAGAGGGCAGGTCCCACCAAGTTGACTTGGGGCCTCAGTGTGGTCAAGGGGACATACGCCTAATATGGGAGCCTCAGAAAATATTTGGCACCGGTTGCTCTGAGCATTTTCGTGCATCTTTCTCTCCACCTCACCCTTAGCTACTGTTCAATCTCCTGGTCTGAACGGTTCCCTAGACACAATACCACAAGGCCTCCAACTGCCCTGACCTCTCACTGCCACTGTCCTTAACAGTGGCTAACAGTGGCCTGCTTCTTGCTTGTCAAAGCGCCTCTAACCTTCCCGGAACAGGATGATTCCTCTGTCATAGACGCTCTCAAATCACCTGGATCCTACTCACAAGTCCAAGGGTGATGATGACTAAATACTCAACACTGAATTTCTGAGAGCTGACCTCAGACAGCTCAGGAAGGTCTGGTGTGTCATCCTCCACTGCCCACACCCTCACACACATTACACACCTAAGAATAAAACAAAGCAAATTTCAGTCCACATTAAGGAAAGGTCTAACATCTTTTTAATCAGCCCTCTGACAACACAAGTTACTAGTACATTGCATAAAAAGCAGAAACATAAAGAGAACAAACCCAGCTTCTGAATCACTTCCTCTCACCATCAACTGCCATTGACCCCACACTCTGACCCACAGGCTCACACCCAGGCTCAGGTAATTCACTCTTGCTCATTCACAGAACCCACTCTCAACTCTTTTTTTTTTTTACTGAAGCATAATAGATTTACAATATTATATTAGTTTCAGGAATACAACGTAGTGATTCAATATTTTTATAGATTATATACCATTTAATGTTATTACAACATAATGACTATGTTTCACTGTGGCATACAATATACCTGACACCAAACTCAGGTTCAGCTGTGTCACTTGAAAGCCAATACTTGAGAGACAAGTGTTAATAGGAAAGGAAAGTTTGCTTTATTCAGGAGGCTGGCAACCTGGCTAGAAGGTGGACTCAGGTCCCCATTGCCAATAACAGGGCAAGAGGTTTTATTTTATTTATTTATTTTTTATTTTTATTTTTTTGTCTTTTTGCCTTTTCTAGGGCCACTCCCGCAGCATGTGGAGGTTCCCAGGCTAGGGGTCAAATCAGAGCTGTAGCCGCCAGCCTATGCCACAGCCACAGCAACGTGGGATCCGAGCCGAGCCTGCAACCTACACCACAGCTCACAACAACACCGGATCCTTAACCCACTGAGCAAGGCCAGGGATCGAACCCACAACCTCATGGTTTCTAGTCGGATTCATTAACCACTGTGCCACGACGGGAACTTCAGGGAAAGAGGTTTTAAAGAAGAGTTTCATTAAGCTCCTTGGTAGCTTAGCAGTTAAAGATTTGGTGCTGTCATTGCTGTGGCATGGGTTCGATTCCTGGCCCAGGAACTTCTGCATGCTGTGAGCATGGCCAAAAAAAATAAAGGGAAGTTTCAGAGGGAGGAGGCTATGTGCACAACAGCACCATCAGCTCCAGCAATCATCTTGAAATTGCTCATGGGGTGGTCTGATGAGCATCATATTGATTGCTTTAAGTACAGTTAATCTTCAGTTCCAGGGTCGGTTTGTTTCAATTTCCTTGAGGCCAGTCTTGAAATCATGCAAAATAGAGCACTTGTGTTGAGGCTACAGTCTGGTCATCATGTAATTAACAGCTACCTGATGGGGGTTTCAGTGTCTGCAAAACAGCTCAAAGGATATTGCTCAATATTATCTATACCTTTGAGGAGGAACTAAATGTCCCTAAATGTGCTTAATGGCTAAACTATTATTATTATTATTATTATTATTATTATTATTGTCTTTTTGCCTTTTCTAGAGCCGCTCCCGCGGCATATGGATGTTCCCAGGCCAGGGGTCGAATTGGAGCTGTAGCCACCGGCCTATGCCAGAGCCACAGCAACACAGGATCCCAGCCACATCTGCAACCTACACCACAGCTCAGGGCAATGCCAGATCCTTAACCCACTGAGCAAGGCCAGGGACCGAACCCGTAAACTCATGGTTCCTAGTTGGATTCATTAACCACTGAGCCACGACAGGAACCCCCATAAACTATTATCATTTTTTCTTGTTTGACTATTTTCCTTTGCTTCTGCATTTTCTCATTTCTGTGATTAAATTTATTCTTTGGCTCAAGAATATTCTTTGACAAGAGGCAGGAAGAGTACATGGGGTTTCTGTCCCCAAAGGCCCCACAGAGACCTGCTCAATTACATATCCTTGTTGTTAATTTATTTTATCTATAGTAGTTTATGTCTCTTAATCCCATACTCCTATCTTAACCCTTCTCCTCTCCCTCTCCCCATTGGTAGCCACAAGCTTGTTCTCTAATCTATGAATCTGTTTCTGTTTGTTATATACATTCCTTCATTTTATCCTTTAGATTTTACATATCAGTGATAACTTAGAGTTTTCTCTTTATCTGTCTGATTACTTCACTAAGCATAATACTCTCTAGGTCCATCCATCTTGTTGCAAATGCCAGAACTTCATTCTTGTTACAGCTGAGTAGTATTCCATTGTATAGCTATACCACATCTTTTTCTTCCCCCTGGGCTAGAATTCCCGGGCTAGGGGTCGAATTGGAGCTGCAGATGATGGCCTATGCCACAGCTGTAGCAACACAGGATCCAAGCCACATCTGGGACCTATACCACAGCTCATGGCAATGCCATATCCTTAACCCACTGAGCGAGGCCAGGGATCAAACCCACATCCTCATGGATACTAGTCAGGTTCATATCCCCCTGAGCCCTACAACAGGAACTCCCTTTTTTTCATTTTTTCAAGTTTTATTGAAGTACAGTCGATTTACAATGTTGTGATAATTTCTACTTTACAGAGTGATTCAATTTTACACATACACATATCCATTCTTTTTCAGATTCTTTTCCCAGAATATTGGTTAGAGTTCTCTGTGCTATATAGCAGGTCATTGGCCCATCATTCCATATACCACAATTTATGCCACAACTTCTGTAACCATTCATCTGTTGTTGGGTACCTAGGCTGCCTCCATATCCTAGCAATTGTAAATAATGCTGCTACGAACACTGGAATTCAAGGATCTCTTCAACTTAATGTTTTCATTTTCTTCAGATATATACCCAGCAGTGAAATTGCAGGATAACGTGTTAATTCTATTTTTAGTTTTTTGAGGAACCTCCATACTGGTTTTCACAGTAACGGCACCAATTTACAATACCACCAACAGAGTACTAAAGTCCCATTTTTTCCACATCCTCACCAACATTCCTTATTTGCAGTCTTTTGGATGACAGCCATTCTGACAGGAGTGAGGTGATACTTCGTTGTGGTTTTGATTTGCATTTCTGGATGGTTGGCAATGTTGACCATAATTTCATGTGCCCATTGGCCAGCTGTATTCCTTCTTTGGAAATACGTTGATTCGAATCTTCTGCCCAGTTTTTATTGATACTTTGTTTTTGTGATATTGAGTTTTACGAGCCCACTCTCAACTCTTAGTTGGTAGGAACAGACATCAGGGCTCCACAAGGCTTCACATATGTGTTAGGAGGCAACTTTAAGAACATAACCCCACCCTTCACCATACGCAAATGCTGGGAGCTGGAGGGGGCACATGCGTCCCCCTGAGCCCTGTGTGTTCTGTCAGGCTCTATGGGGAAAGAGGAAAACATGAAGCAGAGACCCTGGTGGCTATGAAATGAATTTCCTCCTCTCTGTTTCAGGGAACTACAGGCAGGAAAGAAACAGCCAGGAAAGTTATCAAACAATCTTAGCCCACTCCGGAAACTGAAAGGGATGCTCAGGGCTGGGGAGGGAGTGGGGGGAGGACAGGAAGGAAGTCTTGTCACAACAAAACAGAGTCTCTATAATGGCAGGGTACCTACCAACTAGGCCTCCTTCCCCAGCACCACGAGGACTCCTGGCTCCAGAGACTCCTCACCACCTGCAGGGCACATCACGAGGCCACTGCAACACAGCGCTGTGCAAGAGGGGCACAGACAGAACTCACTACCTGCTTGTAGGGGGGGAGACATGCATGTGAGACATAATAAATACACACACACACACACACACACACACAAGAAAGAAGCATTCACAGCTCTGTCACACCTGCCCTGGCCTCTGAGACGGATTACAGAAGCAGAACTTGAGAGCAAAGATTTTCTCACCCCAATCCAACAATTCCTAGATGGGAAAACTCAAGTCCAGAGTGAGCAATTGACTTTCTCATAGTAACAAAGAAACTGGTTGCTGAGCTGACTCAGAACCAGCTCTCCTCACTCCCAGCCCCAGGGCTCTGCCCCCCACCTCTGCATGTCCCCAAGACCACGGTGTGGGAACATCCTAAAATTATCAACTGTAGAAACTCTCCAATGCCCTTACTCAAGGTAGGGAGTATGAATGCTGCAGGAAGGGGGACAAGAGTGGGTTCTCGTCTAACACTCAGAAATGAATTGTCTGAAGAGACACACCTGGTGACAAAGCAAAAGACTTTATTGGGAAGGGGCACCAAGGAGGAGAGCAGGAGGGAAAGGGAATCCAGGAAACCGCTCTGCCATATGGCTTACAGTCTTAGGTTTTATGGGAGTGGGTTAGTTTCCAGGTTTTCTCTGGCCAATTGCCCTGCTTGGCCCCTACTTGGTTTGGCACAGGGTCCTTCTTGGTGGCACATGCATCTCTCAGCCAAGATGGATTCCAGCGTCAAGAATTCTGGGAGGTTGGTTGTGTCATTCTTCCTATTGGCTCCTCTCAAAATCTCCCAGTTAGTTTTTCGGGGTAGCACTACGTTCCTTATTGGGGCCTCCTGTTGTGAGAAAACTCATGCAAGCAGCTATTATTGTATCTGGCCAAGATGAGTGGTTTCAGCCAGTAGTTCCTTGCATAACTGGATCAGCCCGGTAAACGTGTTTGGATGCTCTCTATTTCAACCAGTTTCTCTGCATTGCAGCTCAGAGCCCTTAGGGAGACTGACCCTCCATTTCAAAAAAGATGGGGAGCATGCAGACCTCTGTGTGGGTGACAGATTGCACTGCACATGCCAGGCTGCCACTCCACCATCCCCACCCCTGCTTTCAGCATGTCCCTGGGTGAGACCTATACACTTTAGTTTTTTTTGTTGTTTGTTTGTTTGTTTGTTTTTGTCTTTTTGCTATTTCTTGGGCCGCTCCCGGGGCATATGGAGGGTCCCAGGCTAGGGGTCGAATCGGAGCTGTAGCCACCAGCCTACACCAGAGCCACAGCAACGCGGGATCCAAGCTGCGTCTGCAACCTACACCACAGCTCACAGCAACGCCAGATCCTTAACCCACTGAGCTAGGCCAGGGACTGAACCCGCAACCTCATGGTTCCTAGTTGGATTCGTTAACCACTGCGCCACGACGGGACCTCCCACTTCAGTTTTAATAAACATCCCAGGTAACACTCACACGGACGGTCTGAGCACCACTCTGTGAGAATCCCAACTCATCACATCCCCACAGGACTGCTGAGTGGTTAGGAGCACAGGCCAGAAAGTCCCCCAGGTGACCTGGCTTCAAATTCTGGCTCAAGCCCTGCAGCTGCAAGGCCTTGGGCAACAGACTACATCTTGGTCCCCACATCTGTAAAAAAAAAAAGGGGGTGGGGCTCATAAAAGTACCTACCACATGTGCCCTTGTGAGGAACAAATGAGGTCATCTGGTTATTTAAAGTGTTTAGCACACTGCCTGGCCTGCAGTAAGCACACAATATTTGTTGATTGTCAGTTGTTCTATTAGTACACGACTAGTGGTACTAGTTGTCAACTGTACTGTCACCAGCAATGTCAATCAATGCGCTGGCTGTTAGGAGTTTCTACTGCAGTATGTACACATCAAACGCCTTACCCCCGAGGAATGGGCAGGTCAAGAAATTTTTAAGCAGTAAGGAGCCTTCCAAGGACGTTTCTAGACCTAGGAGCCTAGCCACTAGCTTCTCCTTCTAAGGCACTTCTTCCTCTCCACCCTCCTGGTCTCACCCCTCCGCCTTCTGCCCGTGGACAGGTGCTCTCAACACAACCTTACATTCACGCTGTGCTCTGGGTTTCGTAAAGAAAGCCAAAGGGCCTTAGAGTGCGTGACTGCCTGCCCTTCTCTGCCACCTTTCTCCAGAAGTTCTTCCTTTCTCCCTCCCTCCCACCTCGCCCCTCGTCGCGTAACAGCGCCCATTTGCCAAAGACTTACATTACAGGCAGGTAGTAAGTGACCCCCAGGTTAAGAATGTCTCTCTCGCCCAAACCCTGAAAAGGCACCCTGATCAACAGAGGAAAGGGTGATGAGGAGCGGAACTCAGCCCTGTGCCTTGTGACGAGGAGACCAGGCCGAGGCACAGGCGCAGCCTCCGGGCTCGCTCCCGCTTCCCCGCCTCAGCCTCCACCACTCACTCGCTCCAGCCCCAGCTCCTTGGGGAGCTTCTTCCCACTGCCTGGGCAGCACTTCCACCTGCACAGTCCACAGGCATCTTGTCTAAACATTTCCAGGTCTTAGTTAGCATCTCGGGCCCTAGACAACCTCCCCTCATCCTTATCTCAGGGTTCGTGGCATCTGATCGCCCAAGAGCCCTAACTGGACGCCGCTCCCCCTCATCTTCAGGCCTCCTCCTCACCACCCTCTCCTCTCGGGTCACTCGCCAAGGCCTGCTCGTCTTCCAAAGGCTCTCCTGTCCCCTGTTCCCCAGGCCTTCTGCTCTCCCCGTTCAGATCTCAGCCTCTCATGGGGACGCTCCACAGCCACAGTTCTCCAAAACACAGATCTGACCAGGTCACTTCCCACTTAAAGCCGCTGGTGGTTCCTCAGTCACGAGAGTCCAAACTCCTTAAGCTGCTCGTCGAGACTTTCACCATTTCATACAACCCTGCCCTTCCTGCCACCAAAGAGGGTCCCAAATGAGACCAGGCCAAAAATATCCACCCTTCACTCCATCCTAAAAGACCAGCCAACTGGGTACAGGATACCTGGGAGCGGGTCCCCTCTCACACAGACATTAGTCAAGTTAGTTTTATCTGATGGTGGATCCTTGGGCTCTGAAGGAATGATACAGATTTCAAAGAGGAAAAGGAAAGAAAATGCATGGTGGGTGTTCAAGCCGGAGGGCCTGAGCTCATCGTTCTGCCGCAGGGAAGGCTGAGGCCTAGAGAAACAAGTCTACTAATGCAAGGTCAAGCTTAGTCACCAGCCCCAGGACCCAGGTCCCCTGGCCCACAATCCTGCTTCTTCTGCAAACAGGCCTAGAACTGCATGGGATTCGCACAGGCCTCCCCTTTCCCTGCACGCAACTCGGGACCCCCTTCCAGCCCCGCAAGCCTGCAGATTCTAAGATGACCTGGAAGAAACAGAACAGGGAAATTTAACCTGTGGCACCAGTTCAGGGTGGAACTTCTAGGGACAAACACAGGGGCCTTTTACTGTAGAAAAAAAACAGGCCCCTTGTTATGATGGGTGGAACCAAACCACAGCAGGATCAAGGAAATGAGTTTTATGCCCAGAGAGCAGCAATCGGCACTAACATATAAGGGTGGTGAGGAAAAAAAGGGAGAAACACACATTTTTTTAAAAAAAATAAATCAATTACAACTTTTTCTTACTCACCTTTGGTTTTGGGGTTTTTTTGTTGTTATTGTTGGGTTTTGTTTTGTTTTTTTGGTTTTTTTCCTCACATAGAGCTCTGTGTGGCCTGTGAGTTCCCCAGGATCTAGGAGGGCCAGGAATAGGAGTGGTTCTCTGGTGGGTGGAGAACTCTCAAGATGAGATTCTACGGCTCTATTCTATTCTCTACTGTTAGTAGAGAAAGAAGTCACTCTATCTTTTTCCTAACTGCTGGTGAAAGAAAAAAACAAAAAACCACTCCACTCCTAACAAAGGCAACAAACCCTCCTGCAAAATACAGGGGACCTATTTGGGGACTGGGAACCTGACCACCTGCAGGAAACAGGAGGAGGGAAAAGCACAAAAGCCTGAGCCTTAAACAACAATTCTTTCAGCACATCCTCCCCAGCCACCGAGTCTGAAGCTACTTGGTATGATTTCAAAATGCCAGAAAGTCTTGGTTCAGCCCATAAAATGTCCCCAACCATATTCCTTGATACCTAGAGACTCGTCCCTTTGGACTTGATCCTTTGCATGACTGAACACTTATTTAGACTGAAGGACAAAGTCTCATGCTCACCCCCAACAAAGTCTATCACTCCTCCTTCCTGCCCTGGCACCAGCTGTTCCTCTACCTGCAACATCCGTCCTTCCCCTGCCCTTGCCCTCAGCAAACTCACAGGGCGCGCGCCCTCAGAGTGGGAAGGGCCTCCACAGGCAAAAGAGAGTGGTTCCCTCTCTGTGCTCCCACAGTTCATTGAACATACTTATATTTCAACGTTCATAACATCACAAAGTAATGATATTTCATTTTTATTTTTGAAAATTAAGGTAAAGTATGAAAAAAACGATCGCCCGTGTTCCATTCTCCACCCATCATCTAGGCTTAATCAGTTTAATATATGGACATATTTCTACCAGTCTCCTTTCCTAGGTGGCAAACTGGAATCTCCTTGAAATGCAATGGCAATATACACCCCTCCACCCCCGTTCATACAGTTCTAGAGGTAGAAGCCCAAAATGGGTGTCACTGGGATAAAATCGAGGTGTTGGCAGGATGGTATTCCTTCTGGAGATCCAAGAAGCAAAACCGCTCCCTGCTCCAGTTTCCAGGGGCCACTCGCATTCCTTGGCGCACAGCCCCTGCATCTGCAAAGCCAGCGATGCCGGTGGAGTCTTTCTCACGCTGCGCTGTTCTGACCCTGACTCTCCTGCCTCCCTCCTTCACTTATGAGGAAGCTTGTGATGACACTGGGCCCAGCTGGAAAACCCAGGATATTCTCACTGTCTCAACATCCTGAACTTCATCACATCTGCAGAGTCCCTTTTCCCCTAAAAAGTAACATTCACAGGTTCCAGGGATCAGGATGGGGACGTTTGAGGAAGACCATTATCTGCCTAAACTTGACCCACACCCAAACTTGCTTTGCCTTCCTTCTCTTTCCTTTTTCTGATCCACACGCAGGAGCACGAGCCTCGACGTGAAACACACTAGCTCTGTCATTAACTGGCTGGATGACCCTGGAGCCATCACTTCGTCTCCTTTAGCCCCTTCTTCCTCATCTGTAACACGAGGATAACTCTTACCGCACTGGGAAATGACAGTAAGACAGCAGGTGAGACATCTAAGGCATTAAACACAGTGCCTGCTCTGTTGATGAGCCACAGTAAACATCCCTTTCAACTCCTGCCTGTTTCCATCCTGTTTTCTCTCACCCTCGTCCATCTTCTCCTTCATCTTCTTTCACTTCAGTGAAGCAGTCTAATCCCATAATTCTAAGAGCTAATACCCACCCATATTCAACATATGCCTCTCAAACACCATGAACATTACCACCCAGGGTTTTACAGATTACAAAAACTGAGACAGAGAAGTGATTTACCCAGCATCTAACAACATAATTTAACCTCCTTTCCCACTCAAATAAATGTTAATGATTTAATCTTGGTAGAAGACGCCCTAAGATTGCTGAGGTCTCCTGAATGAAATCCACCTTCCTGAATTATTTTTGCCCCTCCATTTTCAAGATTTGACAGTCATCCTTCTGTTTTCTCTCTTGCCCTTGACTTACACACTCACAATTACACATCCCCTCATAAAGCAAGCTTTTATGAACCTCAGCCTCTTTGGGGGAAGAAACAGGATCAGGTAACTGGAAAAGTCATTTTTATTGAACTGTCAACTATTTGCACAGCCATTCTCTGGCCATAGACAGGGGACACTGGGGACAAAATGGGTAATGAGTAGGAAAGAGAGGAGGGAGAGTCCCTGGGTTGATCACAAAGGGGAAGAGGTCCTAAATGCAGAAACAATCATAAAACACACCCAGGGTTTGTGGCCTTTGAACAATGGCAGCCCCACCTGCCTCCTTCCCTACCTGCTGGCCTCTGACTTCCTCCCCAGCATGCCCCTCCTGGCCTTGACGTCTTAGACCCATACTAGGGGCCTGGAACCGGGGGCCAAACCAGAGCACCCAACACCGAACTGTGTGGGTGGAGGGAGCAGCAAGGGAGAAAGCACTCAATTTACAAGGGGCCTGACTCACTGTGTACACAACACCTGGGCACAGAATGGATTAGGGACAGGTTGCTAAGCAGAACTCATGGTTTAGGGAGTTTTACAAAGGACACTTCCTCAATGTCCTACTGAGAGCAGAGGGGTGGGTGTGGGAGGCATGATGGCCTCCTCCCAATGTTTTTAACCCATTCTCTACCTGCCCCCACCCTGCTAGTTACATTCCTCTATCCATAGGTCACTTATTTGCTGAGTTGGTTTCCAGAACAAAAAACAAAAAAAAAAATCTCAGTTGAATTCCTTAAAGATCCAAGCACTCAGTTCAGAACAAGTGTGTCTGTCATCTTAGTGATGACCAGTCAGATATCTTTTCAGGCTCTGGAGGAAGTTTTGACAAGAGCCTTTGCACCACACACTATCCCCCTGGGGACCACTGAGCTACAAACAAGAGGAGGAAGGAAGCTCCCGTGTGCTGGGACATTTATGTTTGCACCTCATCTGATGCTCACGATGACCCTGTGAAGTAGGTACTATTATCCCTATTAGGGAAATGAGAAACAAAAATTGCAAGAAGATCAATTTTCTTGGCCCTTATCCAAGAACGGGTAAAAGTGAGAACCAAGATTCAGACTCACATGTTTCTAAATCTAAAGCTCATATTTTCACTCCACATCATCCTACCCACCAGCATCCAAGGACAGGAAAGTGACTGTTTTTAACAGAAATACTCATAAAAGTTTTCAGTGAAGGCACAGGATCTGAAATGGGCCTTAGGATGAAAAATAATTTAGGAAGCTGAGTAGGAAGTAAGGGAACTACAGGAAGAAGGAAAAGAATTAGAATAAATGCAGACATGGGAAAATAAAACTTGAGTTTGAGTCTTACTGCAAAGACCAAGGAAGCAGATGGGGGACATGCTATGGGGCTTTCAATGGCAACCTAGGATTTTGAACTTCATCCTACAGAAGACAGGAGTCACAGGAAAGCTTTAAAAGGTCAGAAACATGACAAAATAGCATTTTCAGGAAGATTACTTAGGGAAGTGGTTCTCAACTCCGGCAAATCATTAATTAACTGGAAGCTTTGTTTTTTTTCTTTTCTTATGTTTTATTTTAACATAAGATACCACTAGAAAAACGGCTCGAGCTCATCAACAAATTTGGCAAAATTGCAGGATACAAATTAATAGACAGAAATCTTGAATTTTATGCATTAACAATGAACTATAGGAATGAGAAATTAAGAAAACAATCCAATTTACAATCTCATCAAAAGGAATAAAATACCTAGGAATAAACCTACCTAAGGAGGTAAAAGATCAGTAGTCAGGAAACTTAAAGACATTGATGAAAGAAACTGAAGACAGGAGTTACCTCTGTGGTGCAGTGGGTTAATGATCCAGCATTGCCACAGCTGTGGCACAGATCACAGCTGCAGCTCAGATTCGATCCCTGGCCTGGGAACTGCAATATGCCATGAATGTGGCCAAAATGACCATACCATTTAAGGCAATCTCCAGATTCAATGTAATCCCTATCAAAATACCAAGGGCATTTTTCACAGAACTAGAACAAATTTTTTTTTTTTTTTTTGTATTTTCTAGGGCCGCACCCGCAGCATATGGAGATTCCCAGGCTAGGGGTCTAATCAGAGCTGTAGCCGCCGGTCTACACAACAACCACAGCAATGCGGGATCCGAGCCGCATCTGCGACCTACACCACAGTTCACAGCAAAGCCAGATCCTTAACCCACTGAGCAAGGCCATGGATGGAACACGAAACCTCATGGTTCTTAATTGGATTTGTTAACCACTGAGCCACAACGGGAATTCCTAGTACAAATAATTTTTAAATGTACATGGAAACACAAAACACCCCAAATAGCCAAAACAATCTTGAAAAAGAAGAAGAGAGGTAGAGCTATCATAGTCCCTGATTTTGGACAATACTACAAAACTACAGTAATCAGAATAGTGTGGTACTGGCACAAAATCAGACACACAGATCAATGGTACAGAATAGAGAGGCAAGGGAGTTCCCGTGTTGGCTCAGTGGTAATGAACCCGACTAGTATCTATGAGGATGGGGGTTCAATCCATGGCCTTGCTCAGTGCATTAAGAATCCAGTGTTGCTGTGAACTGTGGTGTAGGTCACAGTTGTGGTTTAGATCTGGCATTGCTGTGGCTGTGGTAAAGCTAGTGGCTACAGCTCCAATTTGACCCCTAGCCTGGGAACTGTCATATGCCATGGTGTGGCCCTAAAAAGACAATCAATCAATCAATCAATAAAATTTAAAAACAGAGAGGCCAGAATTAAACCAATGAATCCATTTACGGTCAATTAAGCTATGACAAAGGAAGAAGAATATACAATGGAGAAAAGATAGTCTCTTCAATGAGTGGTGCTGAGAAAACAGGACAGTTACATTTAGAACAATGAAATTAGAACATTTTCTCACACCATATACAAAAATAAACTCAAAATGAGTTACAGACCTAAATATAAGATTGGAAACCATAAATTCCTAAAGGAAAATAGAGGCAGAACACCCTTTGACCTACATCATAACAATATTTTCTTTGGATCTGTTTCCTAAGACAAAGAAACAAAAGAAAAAAGAAAAAAACAAACAGAACCTAACTAAACTTAAAAGCTTTTGCACAGCAAAGGAAATTACCAACAAAATGAAAAGGCAACCTACTGAATGGGAGAAACTATTTGCAAATGATATGATTGATAAGGGATTACTATCCAATATATAAAAATAGCTCACACAACTCAATATGTTAAAAAAAAAAAAAAAAAAAAAACAGGGAGTTCCCATCATGGTTCAGTGGTTAATGAATCCAACTAGGAACCATGAGGCTGCAGGTTCAATCCCTGGCCTCACTCAGTGGTTCAGGATCTGGTGCTGCCGTGAGCTGTGATGTAGGTTGCAGACGTGGCCCAGATCTGGCGTTGCTGTGGCTCTGGTGTAGGCTGGCAGCTACAGCTCCGATTAGACCCCTAGCCTGGGGACCTCCATAAGCTGTGGGTGTGGCCCTAAAAAAAGACCAAAAAAATAAAAAATAAAAAAGTGGGCAGAAGTCCTGAATAAACATTTTTTTCCAGCAAAGACATACAGATGGCCAACAGGTGCATAAATAGATGTTCAACATCACTAATCATCAGAGAAATGCAAATCAAAGCCACCATGAGGATATCACCTCACCCCTGTCAGAATGGCTACTATCAAAAAGAACATAAATAACAAATGTTGGTGAGGATGTAAAGAAAAGGAAACCCTTGTACACTGTTGGGAGACATGTAAGTTGGTGCAGCCTATGGAAAACAGTATGGGGGTTCCTCGAAAAACTAAAAATAGAAACACCATCTGATCCAGCAATTCCACTCCTGGGTGTATGTCTGCAGAAAATGAAAACACTAATTGCAAAAGATACATGAACCCCTGTGTGCACAGCAGCATTATTTAAAATCACCAAGACAAGGAATCAACCTAAGTGCCCATGTGTAAATATATAAAATGAAATATTACTCAGCCATTCAAAAGAAGGAAATTTTCCCATTTGCAACAACACAGATGCTTAGTGAAGTAAGTCAGACAGAAAGACAAATACTATATTTTATCACTTATACCTGGAATATGAAGACATACAATAAACTAGTGAGTATCATAAGAAAGAAACAGGGAGTTCCCGTCGTGGTGCAGTGGTTAACGAATCCGACTAGGAACCATGAGGTTGCGGGTTCGGTCCCTGCCCTTGCTCAGTGGGTTAATGATTTGGTGTTGCTGTGAGCTGTGGTGTAGGTTGCAGACGTGGCTTGGATCCCACGTTGCTGTGGCTGTGGTGTAGGCCAGTGGCTACAGCTCCGATTAGACCCCTAGCTTGGGAACCTCCACATGCCGAGGGAGCGGCCCAAAGAAATAGCAAAAAGACAAAAAAAAAAAAGAAAGAAAGAAACAGGTTCACAGATATAGAGAACAAGCTAGTGGTTACCAGCGAGAAGAGGGAAGAAGGAAGAGAAAGACAGGAGTAGGAGACTTAGAGTTATAAACTGTTATGTACAAAATATATAACTTATAGAATTATATGGTATAGCACGCAAATATATAAATATAACCAATATTTCATAATGACTATAAATAGATTATATAAATAGAATATAATCTACAAAAATATAGAATCATTAAGTTGTACTCCTGAATCTAATTTAATATTGTAAATGAAAAAAGAAAGAAAGGGGGAGGGGGAGGGAGAGGGGAAGGGAGGGAGGAAGGAGACTATGCACTTAAAAAAAACAAATGCCTGCCTTCCGGGGACACCAGTGTTAGTACTCCTTTGACAATAAGACTCCCTCCCCAGGCCGTGCTGAGGCCATGCTAACTTGCTGTGTACATGGCTGATCTGTTTTTATTTGAAACCTTGAAGGAATGTAACTTGAAGGACATGTTTGATGGTCTTTCTGACAATATATAAAATTGGGCTGAAAACCATGCTTCTCCAGAGCAGTTTCTCAGACCTATTCACTGTCTCCAGGGCTACCATCCTCTGTTTGGCTCCAATAAAACTCTTTTTTACTATTACTATAGATTGGTTATTGATCATTTCCATCAATCGGAGTAACCAAAGTGATGCCTTGAGCAAAGATCAAAGGGGATGGTGGTGAAAATGGGAGTTCTTGTTCCTAAAGCTACAGAGTCACCACCACGACAGTAAAGAGGGCCACACGATACAGTGGAGAGAGAACTGGACTAAGAGTGAGAAGCTTTGGTTTAGATGGAGAAACCCAAGTGCTCAAGTCATGGCTATGTCAGGCAAGTCACCTTCTCTCTCCAGACTTCAGTCTCTCTTCATCCATAAATCTGGGGAAGGGAGAATTAATCTAAATGATTTCTTTTGGGGGAGAGGGAGTAGTTTTGAGTTTTAATTGCTTAGACTAAACATTTGAGAAGCCCTCTATAGATAATGTAGACAATTTAAAACAAGGTAAACATTATAAATTGATTACAATATAGTACTTTTTCTTCCACCATCACTCTTCAGCACCCCCTCCGTTATGGGGTAAATTAGGTCCTGAGGCCAACATGAAGTCCTTATTATAGTAAATGTCTTTAAATATCATTCATCTCTATGTTTTAAGTGATATTAACTATAGCTTGTTTTTCCAATAGTGTAGCTAAGAGGCAATTAGCTATTCTTCTAATTCTTTTTTTTTTTTTTTTTTTGTCTATTTGTTATTTCTTGGGCCGTTTCCGCGGCACATGGAGGTTCCCAGGCTAGGGGTCGAATCGGAGCTGTAGCCACCGGCCTACACCAGAGCCACAGCAACGCGGGATCCGAGCCGCGTCTGCAACCTACACCACAGCTCACGGCAACGCCGGATCGTTAACCCACTGAGCAAGGTCAGGGACCGAACCTGCAACCTCATGGTTCCTAGTCGGATTCGTTAACCACTGCGCCACGACGGGAACTCCTATTCTTCTAATTCTTAACCTTTCATAAATCACATTCTCTGTTCTTTCATAATTCACACGTAGTCTTTTTATTTATTTATCATAGTTTTATTGAAATATAGTTGATTTACAATGTTGTGTTAGTTTCAGGTACATAGCAAAGTGATTCAGTTATACACACACACACACACACACACACATTCTTTTTAACATCCCTTTCCATTATAGGTTATTAAAAGATACTGAATATAGTTCCCTGTGCTATACAGTAAGTCCTCATAGTTTATCTATTTTTTTTTTTTGGTCTTTTTTGCCATTTCTTGGGCCACACCTGTGGCATATGGAGGTTCCCAGGCTAGGGGTCGAATCAGAGCTGTAGCCACTGGCCCACGCCACAGCCACAGCAACGTAGTATCCAAGCCGCGTCTGCAACCTACACCAAGGTTCATGGCAATGCTAGATCCTTAACCCACTGAGCAAGGCCAGGGATCGAACCTGCAACCTCATGGTTCTTAGTCGGATTCGTTAACCACTGAGCCACGACAGGAACTCCCATAGTTTATCTATTTTATATAGAGTAGTATGTGTTTTAAAACCAAACTTCTAATTTATCCCTCTTCTCCTATTTCCCCTTTGATAACCATAAGTTTGTTCTATGTCTGCCAATCTATTTCTGTTTTGTAAATAAGTTCCTTTGTATCATTTTTTAGATTCCACATATAAACAATATCATGTGCCATATGTCTTTCTCTGTCTGACTTACTTCACTTAGTATGATGATCTCTAGGTCCACCCAGGTTGCTGTAAATGGCAACATTCCAATCATTTTTATAGCTGATTAATATTCCATTTTATATATGAACCTCATCTTCTTAATCCATTCATCTGTTGGTGAACACTTAGGTTTCTTCCGTGTTTTGGCTGTTGTAAATAGCATTGCTATGAAAAATGGGGTGCATGTGTCTTTTCAAGTTATAGTTTTCTCCTGCTGTGTACCCAAGCAAATGACTTCTAAGTCTTTGTTATTCAAAGTGTGGTCCAATAACCAGAGCAAACAGCGTCACTCAAAAGCTTATTAGAAATGCGGATCTTCAGCTTTAAAAAAAACAAACAAACAAGTGAATGAAATTACAGGGAAGGAAAAAAAGGTAACAGTTGGCAATGGAAGCAGTAGGGAGAAGTTGGGACTGACCAGCTGAAGGCTGCTATGGGCAGCTGGTTATCTTCTTCCTGGCAGCATTCTGATTTTTCTGGAAAAGTCAGAGAGCTGGAATTTTAGAGGAAACCTCCATAGTCTTCTTTGTGGCTAATGGAAGTTCCTCAGATACTGTGCTAGGAACCGCCACAAATCCTTGAGCTCCATCAGGCTCGCACATCACTTCTGTTTATGCCCAGTGTCAGGTACCAGGTGGACCCTAATAGCCATAAAACCGCCCAACCAAGTGCTGCATGCTAGGCAGTGTTCTAGACACTTGACGCGGATTGACTCATTTAATTCTCACAACAACCTTGGGAGATAGGGATTATTACTACCCTTCATTTTCTGTATGAGGGCAGGAAAACACTAAGAGGTTAGGTTACTTGCCCAAGGCCACATAGTAAGTCCTGGAGCCAGCCAGGAGCCGGTTGAGGCGATCTGGCTCCAGAATTGATGCTGGTAAGCTTTGTGTTCCAGTTCCTGAAAAACAAAGGTGCCGACGTGCACAGGCAGACATAGTGCATAAGGAGTAGGAATGAACTGGATTTCACGTGACCAAAGATTCTGGATGAAAAATATCACTTGAGATGTCCCTCTGAGCGGCGGGGATGGTCACCACCTCTGCCCTATTTCTGCTGCCATATTTCTGAGGTCTGGGGTGACCATTGTCCTAGTTAACTTGACGTCCTGTCCCTTCTAGCACACGTCCTGGATTTGTCATCTTTTCAACAGTTTTAGAGTTTTGATTAATAATAGTTTTTAAGTGGAATTTTTATAGTTTTTTAATAAAACATTTGTGATCAAAAAAAAAAAAAAAAAGAAATGCGGATCTCTGAGGAGATCCCGTCGTGGTGCAGTGGTTAACGAATCCGACTAGGAACCATGAGGTTGCAGGTTTGATCCCTGCCCTTGCTCAGTGGGTTAATGATCTGGCATTGCCGTGAGCTGTGGTGTAGTTTGCAGACGCGGCTCGGATCTCGCGTTGCTGTGGCTCTGGCGTAGGCTGGCAGCTACAGCTCCGATTAGACCCCTAGCCTGGGAAACTCCATATGCCGCGGGAGCGGCCCAAGAAATGGCAAAAAGACAAAAAAAAAAAAAAAAAAAAAAAAAAGAAATGCAGATCTCAGGCACTACCAGAAAAATAAGATCTATAGTTGGACAAGATACTCAGGCGATCTGTTAGCATATTAAAATTTGAGATACTTCTCTAAAGTGTCTGCCACTTCCAAACTGTAATGGTTTTACAGACTCGCTGATACAGAAAACAGACCTGTGGTTGACAAGTTGTAGGGCAGTGGAGGAGGAAAGGACTGAGATTTGGGGAAAGAAGATGCAAATTACTATATATAGGATGAATAAACAAGGTCTTACTATATGGCACGGGGAACTATACTCAATATCCTATGATAAACTATAATGCAAAAGAATATGAAAAAATACATGTGTATAACTGAATCACTTTCCTGTACAGGAGAAAAACATTGTAAATCACCTATGCTTCAATAAATTTCTTTAAAAATTATAAAAAGTAAAATGTAATAGTTTCAGATTTATCTCAACTCTGGACTTATCGGAAAAAAAAAAAAAAAGTTTACCTAGTCACTTCACCTTGCCCTTTCCCTAATCCTAAACAGAGCTCTTACACTGGCAATCACTGTAGTTTTAGAAACACGAGTGGGGCACCGCTGCCACCTTGTGGTCACGCTCTGGAAGTGCAATGAGTTTACAGTTCTCGCAGTAAAGGAGCCGGGAGGGTGTGAGCAGACCAGGTGGAGACCAAGGCACAGATTACACAAGAGAATCACAACCACCCACAATGACGAAGTAACTGTCAGACCTGGGCCTGCGTCATAGAGTAATGTCACATTTCAAAGGGCAGTTTCTATAATACCTAATAAAATGTGGTGTTAATGGGAATCCAGGGGGCCAAGCCAAGCCCTACCCTAGTAACCTTCAAGAAGAAAATCACTATGACAGTTATTTCCAGACATCCAGCTCCTCAGTAAAATTTTCGTTTTCCAAGGAAACTTACTTTACCCTGACAGTTCTTTCTCATCCTGAGCCAAAATGTGTCCAATGCAGACTCACAAGCCTACTGCTACTCTCTGTAGGCACAGAAATGCCTCATACCTTTTCACACAACAGACCTTCAAATACTTGTGAGCAACCACCATGCACCCCTCCATCCTCCCTCAGCCATTTCCAAAATGACATATTCTGAAGTTCCCTGTGCTCTCTGGTCACTTTCTGACGGGCAAGTGAGGTGTGTCAACCACAGCAGAAACACCGAGTCCGGGGACTGTTCCAACCCCAGCAGCACAGCCACAGGACGACCCACGTCCCCATTCTGAGCACCTCACCTGCATTTAGAGAGCCTAATTCCACACCAGCTGCCGTCAGGAGACTGGATTCGCCTACTTGTGCTGCTGCCCAGTCAGCCCTTACCTGTGCAGGTGTATACGTTCTGTTCAGCTTTACTGTTAAGAAGCATTTATCAGAGCCTGCTATGCGCTGTGCGCTGGAGACACAGGGATGAATCGGACCTGGCCCCTGCCCTCCCTGAGGACCAGGCATGGAGGGAACCCCACTCAAAGCCAGAGCCTAACAGTGACACGAGAAATGCTGTGAAAGATGTAGACAAAGACTTGGGCTCATTTCATCAACCTCCTGTGAAAATCGTCCGCTCTGGGGTTTCTGGGCTCTCACGCTCCTCATTTCAAGCTCCAAGTGAAAAAGTAAAAGAAGGCGAGTGGCCCAGATTGTTGCAGGCAAGGTTCAATCAGACATTTCCCTCTGGAGTCTCCAAATGTTGGTGGGCTCCCTCTCCATCCTGAACGTCCTCTCTCTCCTACCGGAGCTCAGCACATCTGCACCGGCAGCAGCCAGGCAGCCGCACACTAGCAGAGATTCCAGCAAGTCAGGAAGCCCGAGTTTTCCTTCCCTGGCTTTGAAGCTAACTGAGTGAGACCCTGAAGAAATCACATAATTTCCCTGAGCTTTCATTTCTGCTTCCACAGAGGGGCAGCTGGACGAACTCTCCACAGGTCTGTGTGTAGTGACAGTTCCTCAGAGACAGCGTCACACCTTCCTCTACTCCGGAGACACCGCCTGCAAATGCCCGGCACACATGAGGGACTCAAATGCCCACTGAATGTAGGTGTGAACAAATGGCTATTCTTAGAGCAGCAGGAAGCATGGATACAGTCAACAAGCATTTTGGAATGTCTAACTAAGCACACTGTAGAGTGGGGAGACGAAATTACAGTGGGAAAACAGTTATTTCTCCCACTCTCCCCTTACCTCCGTCCTGGAGGCGGACCTTTGGAAGTCACAGAGTGTTGACTGTTCTAGTCAGAGCTGGTGCTCTGAGTAGCTGTCAGTATTAACAAGAGAAGAGCCTGTCGGGCTTGGGGTGTTTTATAGCCATGGACCTGAGGGACCCAAAGCTCCCTCCCGTGGAAAACAGGACCCGACACCCCATCAAAGTCCGTAGAGGAGAAAGCCAGACGGAGCGAGCTGACAGGGAGCCAGGACCTGGGGAGAGCAGAGGGGCAAACAGAGGGGACCTGGAGGGAGGTGTGAGGACGAGCTCCCTCATCCCCCGGCAGTCTCGGAGTGGACTGCGGGGCCACTCGATGGGACAGCAAAGCAGCCCCTCAGGCTCATGTGTGTGTGCACATGATCTTCTGTCAGAAAAACGGTTCTTTCTGGTAATGGGCTGCACTTCCACATGCTTCCTAACGTAGCAGGCCTAGTTAAAGGGTTACAAAAATATCGGTCAATTCAACAAACTTTACACACTACCCACATGAGTTCAGGCACATAGACATAAACAAGAAACGGCCCCTGCCTCAAAAGCCCCCACCCAATCAGCTCCAGGCTCCTTCTCTGCCCTGCCCCCCCTCTGCCCTCCCCCAACACAAATCCTCCCCCACCCTCCAGACCCAGCCCAAGTTCCGCTAAACCCAGAGTCCCCTGGTGTCTCACAGTCCACAGTGAACTCTTGCCTCTTCTCAAATTTGGTCCCACTGTGTCTCTAGGTGTTATGACGTATACACGTCACCTCCCTGGCTAGACCTGAGCTTCCTGAGGACACAGACCACTGCTAGAACGTTGCAGGGAGGAGCCACATCAGTGGTTTATATCAGACCAAGCTCAGCCGAGCCCGAGCCTTCAACTCCAGGACAGGACAACCTCCACTGCCTGGCACAGGGCCTGCTGCCTGCAGATGCTTTATAAACTCCATAGTAGCAAAGTCTACAACCTGTCCAAAGGCAGACAATCTGAAACCGAGAGGGTAAGAAAGAGCAAACCAAAGCCATGCCTTCCTTGCCTCCTCCCTCCTCTTGGCTGGAACAGTCACACCACCTGTTCTCACTCTGGTCTGGAGGAGCCAGGGAGGACTTCCTTGTTAACCTTCCCCTCAGCCCCACAAAAATCACCCAGCACTCAAGGCCAGCCTCTGCTCTGTCTTTGAGCCCATTTCCTAAAGTCCCTGGAGTGAGTCACACTTAATAAGTGTTCATTTCCTGTACGCTTGGTGTTTGCTCCAGGTAGGGTCAGCTCCTGCTTTAGCCTTGGACTCTTTCCAAACGAGGTCTGGCGCCAAGAGCCCAGCAGCCTGAGCTAACACCTTCCCCGCTGTGGTTCCTGTTTCTCAAACCCTCTTGGACCTGAAGCCTTGAGGGTCTTCCACCAACCCAGGTCCCTCTCCTTTAGGCACCGCCACCTTCCTGACCAACAACAGGAGGCCTGGTTTGACCCAGTGCTCCAGGGCAGGGCTCGGGGCAAGAGACAGAGCCTCTCCTCCCTCATCCTCTCTGCTTCCCACCTCGTGTGGCCACAGAACTCGAGGAAATTGTCAAAGTCAGGACACGGCAACTTCCCAAACAACAACACTGCTATTGCCGATAATGTGCCAAGGCTGGGAGTCGGGAGGGCAGAGGGGAAGCAGACCGTGTCCTCCTCACTTTGCCAACCCTGAGACTCGCTTTCCTGTCAGAGACTAAGCTAGAAAATGCCACTCAACGGTATAAGGAAATTCAAACAAGCAGACAGACTGGGGGAAGAAATCCTAGCACGTTGGGGGGTATAGAGGGGGAGGGAAGCAGCGCTGCTGCCAAGTTATCAGTCACCTGCTCAGGTTCTTAAGAGTCTTTCACTTCTTTTGTTTGCCTGGTTTTCCCTCCCAGATTCCGATAAAGCCCATGATCCAACCTGTTACCTAACAAGGCTGGTGGCACTTAGCCCTTCTCACCCTCTAGTGGGAACACTGGCCTGGGATTAAAGCGCAGACCACCAACCCCGAGCCACACACAGCCTGAGCCACCCCAAGGAGTGGGAACCTGTCACACAGTCTTCAAGCGACTTCAAGTGACTTGTCGCAGCACCAACAGGTGGAATGAAAGTTCTAATCGCTTCCCTCCTTCTGTTGCTGCCACTAAGGCTGATGTCCACGGTCTCCAGAAGCCCAAATACAGGTAAAAAAAAAAATTTTTTTTTAATTTTCTGTGAAAGATAAAAAGGTGGGAGAAATGTGGCAAAACAGAAAGGAGCATGACCACACATGCAGTAAAATGCAGCCCCTCTAGGCCTCAGGGACTGGGGGCAAGTTAGCCTTTCTCAATGTCTGTTTGCTCCTTTATAAAAAGGAGAGAACTGTACAGAAATCCAGAGAGGGCTGTGAGAGTTAAAGGGGCGGATGTGTGTGAAAGTGCCTGCAACTGTAGCTGGCGGGGGAGAAGAAAACACAGGCTCCTCAAAGATTTGCCGCCTTACTTCTGCCCCAATCCCTGTGGCAGAGAGCAATAAACCTCCCCAGGGCCAGCCTGGGAGGCGGTGGTGGAGGGCGTTGAAGGTGACTGGACATCTGAAGACAAGAAGTCGGTCCTCCATGACATTCTTTACAGCGCACCAGACGTGTCCCAACCATTTTTAGCGCAACTTCATGGTAAGGTGATGATGAACTAGAAAAATCACACCACCACACAGTACCCATGTTTGAAGCCCTGTTCGCACAGCTCACCTTTGGGTTAGGGGTTCCGAATAAGCGCCACTTTTCACTACAGCCAAGTGGCCGAGCCCCTAGCAGGGCAACTGTGCAGAAGGGACCTCATCCCCACGTGTGTGCCCACTGGAGGGGAACATCTCCCCAAGGGCTACCTGAAGGCCAAATAGCTTTGTCACTCAGCAGTGACTCGGCCCTAAAGCCACGGCACCCCAATTCCCCCGACTCCACCCCAATTCCAAACGTTCCCTCCCTTACAGAGAGAGCTCTCTGGAAGCCGCTGGCCCCACAGCCCTGGCACTAGACCACCATTCTGGAAGGGAAGGCTTTTCCACCGCTGTGACAGATACCAAGGCTCGAGTCCTCAGGCTGGATTCAAAGCTCCAGCCACGGCTGCCTTTCAGTCCACCCCTCCTCACACTCCCGAGTGCTCTGTGCTCCACTCAGCTAGACCCCGGGGCTGTTCCCCAGCTGGTCTGGTGCTTTCCCAGCTCAACTTTGCTCACACAACCTGCTCCAAACCACCTCCTCCCACAGCCTGCCTTGATTCGCCCCAGGCCCAGACGTGAGCCCTCCCTCCTGTGAACAAGCTTAACTTGACTCTCTGCACTTTTCAAGCTCTGCCTTAGGTAAGCTGAGGTGTTGGTGTGCCTCTCCTACCCCTGGCCCTGCCCTTCTACCCTGCACCCTCCCCATGGCACCTCCCAGTGTATTGTTCCACATCCCTCACACTATCCTGCACAGTGCTCACTAAACATTCGCTAAGTAAAGAAAAAATCCTCAGGTTTCTAAGAGGAAATTTCAAAGGAAATAGCTAAGAACCAATGACAGTGTTAGGAAATAAATTACTTATAATAATACTCATCATTTTAAAATTAATAAGATTACTTATTAATTTTAAAATTACTTATAATAATACTCTCCATGTGTTAAACAGTCCCATGTGGCAGGATTTTCCTGAGCACTTTACACATACTACTTCATTGTGTCCTCACTGAAATCTAGTATACTTTTTTATTTTTAACTTTTCATTTTTCAGACTTAAAAAATGTAAAATTAATCAGCTCCAGTATATCCAAAAACACCAAACACCATGCAATAACTATAATATGATTATCAAAATCAGAAAATTAGCAATGCTACAAAATTATTAGCAAATGTACAAATCCTCAGATTTTGCTAATCATCCGGGGAAGTCCTTTTTCTGGTCTAGAAGACAATCTAGGATCCCTCACTGAAGAAAGACAACATCTCTCCTGGTCTCCTCCAATTTAGGGTAGTTTCTCAACCTTCCATGTGTTTCATGACCTTGACACTTTTGAAGAGTACCATAATGTATTTTGCAGAATGGCCTCAATTTAGGCTTATCACGATGCTTCCTCATGATTCAACTGAGATTATGCATTTTGGGCACTAATACCACAGAAGTGATGTTTGCCTTCTCAGTGCAGCACAGCAGAAGGCCCATGATAACAATATCTCTCAAGACGGATTATGTTAAATTTGAACACTGGTTAAGATGGTGTTGGTAAAGGTACTATTTTCCCATTTCAATAAGTATCTTGTGGAGAGGTACTTTGAGACCATGCAAATAGCCTGTTTCTTCTCATCACACTTTTGCCCATTAATTTTTAAAATACACTGATGATTCCTGCCTCCAATAAGTATTACCGTGGTCTTAGCAAAATGGTGATTTTCTATTTCTATCATTCCTTCTACATTTATTAAGATTGTACTATATGAAAGAGCTGTTCCTTCCCTCCCATTTTTTTAGATATTCGATTATTTGTTTATAGAGGTAAAGACTCAGGGATATTTGTGTTTGATAATCCATTACTACCCTTATTTATAATGTTGCTCATATTGTTCCACTGTTGCTCACTGGCCACTGGGCTCAAGGTGGCTTTGATGTGTTTTTGACATGTCATTTCTTTAGCAGTTCCTGAATTTCTCACACCACAAAGATGTTCCAGGCTCATCTTGTACTTCCCTTCCCCAGCCCTGGAGTCAGCCGTTTCTCCACAGAGTCCTGGTTCCTTTCATAGGAGAACAATAGTCACAAACCTTGGGCACTAGGCATTGCCCATTGCTACTAGGGCTACTGTATCTGGGCCCTCTGGTGGACAGAGCTAGGAAACAGAAAATGCATACACACACCAATGTACTTTCTTTAGCCCTGTTTTACAAATTATGTAAATGAGGCACAGAAATGTTAGGCAACTTGTCCAAAATCACAATGCTAATAAGTAGTGGAACTGAGAAGTCAAAATTAAAATAGATTTATCATTAAAGCTAACAAGTGGAAATGACTTCTTTACACAGGCAAGTCCACAGAAAACAAGAAGCCTAACATTCCAGCACAAACACTCCCTTTGGGAAGTAACTAGAAATCTGCAAAAACAACCAGGATAATAACCATTGTGTACTGAACACCTGCTTGGGCCCTGAGCCCACAGTAGCTCCTTTAGTCCTAACAACACTGCCAGGTGGATACTAATATCCACTCTGCAAACCAGAGAACCAAAGATCATAGAAGCTAAGTGACTTCTGCAAGACTACACAGTTAAGCAGTTGACCCCAGGTCTGTCTGGATATAAAGTCCATGCTCTTTTATTGTATTAATATTTTCCAAAACCGATTTTAGATAGAACACAAACTAGCTTCTACTTTAATATTCATATACTTATTTTAATGCATGTATAAAAAAATCTAAGCACGTATCAAACTCATAATCTCACAGAAAATACTGCATAGAATGAAGATGTTATAAAAGTTGGAGTTCCTGTTGTGACTCAGTGGAAACGAACCCAACTAGTATCCATGAGGATTCAGGTTCGATCCCTGGCCTTGCTCAGTGGGTTAAGAATCCAGAGTTGCCATGAGCTATGGTGTAGGTCACACATGCAGCTCGGATCCTGCATGGCTGTGGCTGTGGCGTAGGCCAGCAGCTGCAGCTCCAATTCCACCCCTAGCCTAGGAACTTCCATATGCTGCACCTGTGGCCCTAAAAAGAGCAAAAGAAAAATAATTTTATTTAAAACAAAAGCAGGAACTAATTAATAGTAGAAGTGGTATAAGCTATAGCAAAAATCATTAAAGTTGTCCAAAAATGTTTGACATTTGGGGGACATAATATACTATAGTAACCTGTTATCTTTGTTTTCAGTTATACCATGAAATATAGTCATGTAGAGTTGCAGAAAAAACAATAGTCTTGGACCTGGCTTTTAACTCCAGATGGGTCACCATTACCTTTGTGAAGTTTGGCATTTCATTTGCTCTCTCTGGGTCTAGTTCCTCATCTGAAAATAAAAGGGATAGTGATTTAGTTCATTAGTACAACTCTTTTAAAAGCAACTTATAATGATACCAAGAAACAAAACTGTTCTTAATTTTTGATCCAGTAATTCCGCTTAGAAATCTTCCCCAAGACAGCAAATCAATATTTGGAAAACAGTCACAAACACGAAGAGATTTATCGATATCCAAAAATACGCTTGATCTTAGCCAAAAGGCTGAGAAGCGATCGATATCCAAAAATAAAACAATCTAAATATTTAGCAATGGGAGAACAGTTAAAAAATCTGGAGCACATACACTTGGGAGTGTTATACAGTCATTCAAAATGTATGTTATAAATGTTGTAAGACAACACAGGAATAAGCTTATAAAGTGAACAGAAGGAAATCTGTTAACATACTGTGGTTATCTTTTTATATAAATAAACTCATACGCAGGAAACATACCCAAATTCCTACAGTTGATAAGGGTAAAGATTTCTTCATCTGTACTTTACAAATTTTGTCTAATATTTTTACATAAAAATATATTACATTAAAAAATGAAAAAGAGGGAGTTCCCGTTGTGGCACAGTGGTTAACAAATCCGACTAGGAACCATGAGGTTGCAGGTTCGATCCCTGGCCTTGCTCAGTGGGTTAAGGATCCAGCATTGCCGTGAGCTGTGAGCTGTGGCAGATGCGGCTCGGATCTGGCGTTGCTGTGGCTCTGGCACAGGCTGGCGGCTACAGCTCCGATTAGACCCCTAGCCTGGGAACCTCCATATGCCACGGGAGCGGCCCTAGAAAAGGCAAAAAGACAAAAAAAAAAAAAAAAATAAAAGAAAAAAAAAGAAAAAGAAAAGCTTTTCAATGAAGGAGTTCCACTAATAATGTCCAAGATTCCTTCTGACTCTAATATTTTGTGGCTTTTCTCTGGAACTAGAAGTAGAGGTCAGTTGAGAGTGAAATATTAGAAAGTTTAGATGGCAAGGACTATGCCTGTTTAGATTAACACTACTCAAAACAGCACATGAAAACATTTGGAAAACCAGCCTTTGGGGAAATGATGCAACATCCCCCATCTGTGTGACAGAAAGGGCGAGACTCTGGGAAATAGGCAAGCTGGGTTGAACAAGATGCTGCTCCAAGGGCCCTCTCTGGATGACTTGTCCATCCACTTATCAAACATTTACCAAGTGCCTGCCATGTGTCAGGGGCCAGGAAGCTGAATCACTACCGAGCCACTGGTTCAGAATCCAGTGAGGGAGAAAGACATTTAGTTTGCTAGGACTGCCATAACAAAATACTACAGACTAGGTGGCTTAAACAACAGCAAATTATCTTCTCATAATTCTGGAGGTTAGAAATCTGAGATCAAGGTGTTGGCAAGTTTGGTTTCTTCTGAGGCCTCTCTTTGGCTTACAGATGGTCATCACCTTGCTATAATCTCATCTGGTCATTCTTCTGGGCACATACATGCCTGGTGTTCCCTTGTGTGCCCAAATCTCTTCTTCTTATAAGGACTTCAGACAGATTGGATTAGAACCCAACATTAAGGGCCTCATTTTAACTTAATCGTGTCTCTAAAGGCCCTGTCTCCAAACACAGTCATTCTGAGTCATTAAGTGTTACAGCTTCGGTTAGATTTAGGGGGACACAATTCGGTCCAGAACACATTTCAAACAAACTTTTCATAATTGTGCAATGATAGAGATGCATTCAAACGTGACAGGGAACCATGTGAAGTCATAATAAAGTCTGGCAGGAAGTATTAGCAATTCCTACACAGAGGAAGCATCATCTGAACCCAGTTCTTAACCAGAATCTCTATAAAACATCATCCTTGATTGTTATAAAAATATCTCAGGTATCACAAAATGGGCATAAGGCAGCATTAGGTGGTAACACATACTTGAATAGAGTCCCAAAGAGGAAAGGATTTGTGCCAGAGGAACAGAGGTAAATACCATCCTCTTGCAGTTAGTTGATCTGGGATTATGGATTCAAATACAACCAAATGTGGGGGTCAGGTGAAGTTCCTGACTGGTTTATGGAATAATCTACTCCTTGCTCTTATTCCTTAAGTCATGAGAATTTTAATGTAGGTAGGGGAGATCTTTTATTTTTTTATTTTTTTATTTTTTGTTACTCAATGAATTTTATTACATTTATACTTGTACAATGATCATCACAACCCAATTTAATAGCATTTCCATCCCAAACCCTGTAGGGGAGATCTTAATGAGGGAAGGTTGTAAGATGTTGATCAACCCCTACCTTTTGTCCTCTCTCCTATCCAAAAGCCATTATTTCTCCATCTGGTTCCAGCTAATCTTTTCTCTAGGCCAGATTTTAAACCTCAATTTTTTACCTATTTAAATACTAGTCTCTTGAAGCACCCTAGATCCCTGAGTGAAAAAGGAAGAGCAAAAGGAGATGCACTGAAAAAATGTGGACCATTTGTCTTGGTCTCTTCTTCATCCAGTGCCTGGAAGTGACCTGTTTCCTTCTGACAGGAATCGCCAGAGGCCATAGGGACCTACGGCAGGCTTCTGGGAAGTGGCTCCAGGAAGATGTCCAAGAATGTGAGTGCAAAGGTCAGTAATTCAACATTGACAACAGTGATGCACCGTCAAGATCCCAACTTGCTCCCTGGGTCCCTCCGAGACCAGAGCAGATGTTATCTGAGCTGACCTCACCCTGTTCCCTCTCCACCAGCCCATCACATGCAGCACCAACATTTATTTTCTTCTTGAGTCTCAAGCAAATGCTGGACTCCTCTCAGGTCCAGGAGGGAGTTGGCTGAATCTCTGGCTGCCCTCCCTTTATCCTTTTCCCCAACATCCCAGGGCCACAGTCAAAGACCTTCTTGGACCCCATTCTCAACCTTATTTCACTCAAATGTAAGACTGAAATCAAGTGCCAAAAAGGCTTGCTCAAGGCAAAGCAGCCACTAAAAGGTACCTAGGTCTAATTCCTCATTTTTCAGTCTCCTTAATGATACCCTGATGCCTCCTCCAAAACTGCCACCAAATTCTTGCCCAGAGAGGTCAAGTAAAACAACTTAGAAATGCTGGTGGCCATATAAATGGCTATCTCCACTCTTCTGTGTTGATCCACTTCCACACTCGCTGCAGTATGAAAAAGAACTGAGAGGCAAGAAAGATGGCAAGTAAGCCCTGCCTTAAACACATTCACCCTCCTAAGCAGAAACCCCCTTATTTCAGATTGGTTCCTGAGAGCCCCTAGAAGAAAATTCATGACAGCACATGGGCTGCCGAAGAAGCCATGTCCCTGTGACCATTTCAAGGGCAGAGTGAAGAAAACCAGTAAGTTGCAAAAGAATGACCTTCCTTAAACCAGAGTCACTGTGGAATCAACTAGGGGTGAAGCAGGGGTGGAGAAGAGACAAGAGAAATGAAATGAAGACCAGGATAAGCACACAGCTCAGCCCTTTCTACTCAGTGTCAACTTGTGGGGAAATAGGAAGAGCAAGAAAAGCAAAACACAATTCTTTTATGACTAGAGAAGCTTAACCCAATTCTTTAATGATACCATGCCATTGCTTATCAAAGTGGAGGGAGACAGGGCTGTTGGGGACCTGTTCATAGATCTCTGACAGTGACACCAGTGTCGGTGTCAAACAGAATTTGATTCCTCCATAGTCTAGGTATAATTAAATGTCATATAAAAAGTATATTGGTGGAGTTCCCTGGTGATCTATTGGGTTAAAGAAACAGTGTTGTCACTGCTGTGGCACAGGTTGGATCCCTGAGATGGGAAATTCTGCACAGGGCAGGCACAGCTGAAAAAAAGTATATTGGCAAATGTTAAACTGATATTATGCTGTTATGAAGAAAAAGATAAATCTAGATCATTATCACAAATGATGGAAATAAAATACAACATAATAATACCTATCAAAAATTTAAATGTGTGTACTTTTTACCTAGTAATCTCACTTCAAGGAACCCTTATTATAAGGAGTTCTCTTGTGGTGTAGTGGGTTAAGGATTGTCACTGCAGTGGCTTGGGTCAGTACTGTGACATTAGTTCCATCCCTGGCCTGGGAACTTCCACATGCCATGGGCAAAGCCAAAAACAACAACAACAACAAAAAAGAAATCTCTTATTATAAATACCAGCGTGGATAGTCAAAAATTTTGTACGAGAATATGAATTATAGCAGATTTTGTATTGACAAATATAATCATTTCACAATGTATACAAATATCGAACCATCATGTTGTACACCTGAAACTAATATAATGTTAGATGTCAATATAAGGTTAGATTTCAATAAAAAAATTTCATCAAGAGGAGTTCCCTTCATAGCGGTTAACAAACCCAACTAGGATCCATGAGGATGCAGGTTCGATCCCTGGCCTCGCTCAGTGGGTTAAGGATCTAGTGTTGTCGTGAGCTGTGGTGTAGGTCACAGATGCAGCTCGGATCCCACATTGCTGTGGCTGTGGCATAGGCTGGAAGCTGCAGCTCTGATTAGACCCCCATCTTGGGAACCTCCATATGCCGAAGGTGCAGCCCTAAAAAATACCCCCAATTTTTTTTTTCATCAAGAACAAACTGGGCAATTCTGCAGTTGTCAAAAATAATTAGACAGATCATTATACATTGATTGGAAAGTTATCTACAATATATTAAATGAAAAAAGATGCAGAAACCCTCTATTTCAAACCCATCACAAAAATAAATTTCAGTGATTTAAAGATCGACATTTGAAAGGCAAACTTTTTTTTTTTGACTGCACCTATGGGCTCCAGAAGTTCCTGGGCCAGGAATCAAATTTGGGCCACAGGAGTGACAATCAGATCCTTTTAACCATTAGGCAATGAGGGAAATCCCTGAAAGACAAACTGATAAGGGAATATAGCAGAATATATTCATGACCTTGGGGTAGAAAAGGATTTCTTAAACAAAATAGAAAAAGTATAAATCATAAAGGAAAAGATTAACAAAGCTGACTTCACTGAAATTAAGAAAATTTGGTCATCAAAAGAATAAAATGACAATCTACAGAGTAGAGATATGTCTACAACTTTTAATACTGACAAAGGATTAATAGTCAGAATACGTAAAGAATTCCTATAGATCAATGAGAGGAAGGCAGGTAACACAACAAATAGGCAAAAGACTTGAATAAGCACTTCAGAGACAGGAAATCCAAATAGCTAACAAACATGGGAAGTGACCATCAAGTTTACTAGTAACTAGGAGAATATGAGTTAAGCCCAAACAGAGATCACTCTACATCATCAGATTAGCAACAACTTTAAAGTCTGACAATACCAAGTACTGGCAGAGAGTAGAAAAGAGAAACTTTCAGCTCCTGTTGATGAGAATATAAATTGGTAAAGCACTTTGAAAAAGTGCTGGTAGTTACCTACTAAAGTTTAAGCTCTGTGACCAAGAAATTCCACTCTTAGACTATATACTCAAAAGGAATGCATGCTTATGTACACCGGGAGACATGAACAAGGATTTCATAGCAGCATTATTTACAAATATCCCAAACTGAAAATTGGCCAATGAATAAATAAATAATAGTATAATTGAATATTGCCTGTCTGTGAGAATGAACAATAATAAAATGACCTAAATGAATGTAACAAATATAATGTTCAGTAAAAGAAAAAAATGAGAATAGTTATAGCATGACTTCACATACATAAAGTTAAAGAATAAATAAAATTAAACTAACTTATTTAAAATGTATAGGCAGATGGTAAAACCATAAAGAAAAAAAAATATATTAACACAGCAAAAGCCAGGATTACCTACGTGATGGGGAAAGGGAAGGTAGTGATCAGAAAAGGAGGAGAGTTGCTGTTAGTATTTTCTTTCCAGGCCTGGGTAGTAGTTTCATGAATACTTCTTTGTAACCATTTATTGAACTGCAAATTTAAGCCTTACGGACTTATACAGATGTATAATGCAGTAATAAAAGATTTGTTAAAGGAACACAACAAAACAATGTGTATAATATAAGCTCATTTTTGTTTTTAGGAGTAAACTATTATGTTTATATACAAAAATATATGGAGCAAACCAGTAACAATAGTTAGTTCTGAGAAATGGGGAATGGAGGCTGGGGTTGGGGCATCTTTAACTTTTTACTGGACATATTTTTTATTGTAATATTTTTCACTACATTAGCCTTACTTTTTTTAAATTTTTTTTTATTTTCCCACTGTACAGCAAGGGGGTCAGGTTATCCTTACATGTATACATTACAATTACAGTTTTTCCCCCACCCTTTCTTCTGTTGCAACATGAGTATCTAGACATAGTTCTCAATGCTATTCAGCAGGATCTCCTTGTAAATCTATTCTAAGTTGTGTCTGATAAGCCCAAGCTCCCGATCCATCCCACTCCCTCCCCCTCCCATCAGGCAACCACAAGTCTCTTCTCCAAGTCCATGATTTTCTTTTCTGAGGAGATGTTCATTTGTGCTGGATATTAGATTCCAGTTATAAGTGATATCAAATGAGTCTTTCTGGCTCATTTCACTCAGTATGAGATTCTCTAGTTCCATCCATGTTGCTGCAAATGGCATGATGTCATCCTTTTTTATGGCTGAGTAGTATTCCATTGTGTATATATACCACATCTTCCGAATCCAATCCTCTGTCGATGGACATTTGGATTGTTTCCATGTCCTGGCTATTGTGAATAGTGCTGCAATGAACATGCAGGTGCATGTGTCTCTTTTAAGTAGAGCTTTGTCCGGATAGATGCCCAAGAGTGGGATTGCAGGGTTATATGGAAGTTCTATGTATAGATTTCTAAGGTATCTCCAGACTGTTCTCCATAGTGGCTGTACCAGTTTACATTCCCACCAGCAGTGCAGGAGGGTTCCCTTTTCTCCACACCCCCTCCAGCACTTGTTATTTGTGGATTTATTAATGATGGCCATTCTGACTGGTGTGAGGTGGTATCTCATGGTAGTTTTGGTTTGCATTTCTCTAATAATCAGTGATGTTGAGCATTTTTTCATGTGTTTGTTGGCCATCTGTATATCTTCTTTGGAGAAATGTCTATTCAGGTCTTTTGCCCATTTTTCCATTGATTGATTGGTTTTTTTGCTGTTGAGTTGTATAAGTTGCTTATATATTCTAGAGATTAAGCCCTTGTCAGTTGCATCATTTGAAACTATTTTCTCCCATTCTGTAAGTTGTCTTTTTGTTTTCTTTTTGGTTTCCCTTGCTGTGCAAAAGCTTTTCAGTTTGATGAGGTCCCATGGGTTTATTTTTGCTCTAATTTCTATTGCTTTGGGAGACTGACCTGAGAAAATATTCATAATGTTGATGTCAGAGAGTGTTTTGCCTATGTTTTCTTCTAGGAGTTTGATGGTGTCCTGTCGTATATTTAAGTCTTTCAGCCATTTGGAGTTTATTTTTGTGCATGGTGTGAGGGTGTGTTCTAGTTTCATTGCTTTGCATGCAGCTGTCCAGGTTTCCAAGCAATGCTTGCTGAATAGACTTTTTCCCATTTTATGTTCTTCCCTCCCTTGTCAAAGATTAATTGACCATAGGTGTCAGGGTTTATTTCCGAATTCTCTATTCTGTTCCATTGGTCTGTCTGTCTGTTTTGATACCAGTACCACACTGTTTTGATGACTGTGGCTTTGTAGTATTTCTTGAAGTCTGGGAGAGTTATGCCTCCTGCTTGGTTTTTGTTTCTCAGGATTGCTTTGGAGATTCTGGGTCTTTTGTGGTTCCATATAAATGTTTGGATTGTTTGTTCTAGTTCCGTGAAAAATGTCATGGGTAATTTGATAGGGATTGCATTGACTCTGTAGATTGCTTTGGGTAGTATGGCCATTTTTACAATATTGATTTTCCCAATCCAGGAACATGGAGTATCTTTCCATTTCTTTACATCTTCTTTGATTTCTTTGATTAAAGTTTTATAGTTCTCGGCATATAGGTCATTTACCTCCTTGGTCAGGTGTATTCCGAGGTATTTGATTTTGTGAGGTACAATTTTAAAAGGTATCGTATTTTTGTATTCCTTTTCTAATGTTTCATTGCTGGTATACAGAAATGCAACTGACTTCTGAATGTTAATCTTATATCCTGCTACTTTGCTGAATTTATTAATCAGTTCAAGGAGTTTTGGGGTTGAGTCCTTAGGGTTTTCTAGGTATAGTATCATGTCATCTGCATACAGGGACAGTTTGATCTCTTCTCTTCCTATATGGATGCCTTTTATTTCTTTTGTTTGTCTAATTGCTGTGGCTAAGACTTCCAAAACTATGTTGAAGAGCAGTGGTGAGAGTGGGCATCCCTGTCTTGTTCCAGATTTGAGTGAGAAGGCTTTCAGTTTTTCCCCATTGAGGATTATATTTGCTGTGGGTTTATCATAAATGGCTTTGATTATATTCAGGAATGTTCCCTCTATACCCACTTTGGCGAGGGTCTTGATCATGAATGGATGTTGAACTTTGTCAAATGCTTTTTCTGCGTCTATTGAGATGATCATATGATTTTTGACTTTTTTTTTTGTTAATGTGGTGTATGATGCTGATTGATTTGCGTATGTTGAACCATCCTTGTGAACCTGGGATGAATCCAACCTGGTCATGGTGTATAATTTTTTTGGTATGTTGTTGGATTCGGTTGGCTAAGATTTTGTTGAGAATTTTTGCATCTATATTCATCAATGATATTGGGCGATAGTTTTCTTTTTTGGTGGTATCTCTGTCTGGTTTTGGAATGAGGGTGATGGTGGCCTCATAGAATGTCTTTGGGAGTATTCCTTCTTCTTCAATCTTTTGAAAGAGTTTAAGGAGGATGGGCACCAATTCCTCTTTATATGTTTGATAAAATTCACCTGTGAAGCCATCTGGTCCTGGACTTTTATTTGTAGGGAGTGATTTTATGACCTCTTCAATTTCATTTCTAGTGATTGGTCTGTTCAGTTGGTCTGTTTCTGCTTGATTCAGTTTTGGCAGGCTGTAAGATTCTAGAAAATTGTCCATTTCTTCCAGATTGTCAAACTTGTTGCCGTATAGTTGTTCATAGTATTCTCTTATGGTTTTTTGTATTTCTGCTGTATCCGTTGTGATTTCTCCTTTTTCATTTATAATTTTGGTTATTTGGGTTCTTTCTCTCCTCTTTTTAGTGAGTCTGGCCAGGGGTTTGTCAATTTTGTTCACCTTTTCAAAGAACCAGCTCTTGGTTTTATTAATTTTCTCTATTGTTTTTTGAGTCTCTATTTTATTGATTTCTTCTTTGATCTTTATAATTTCCTTCCTTCTGCTGACTTTAGGACTTTTTTGTTCTTCTTTTTCTAATTCATTTAGGTGGAGGGTTAAGTTGTCAACTTGGGATCTTTCTTCTTTTTTGAGAAAGGCCTGTATTGCTATAAATTTCCCTCTGAGCACTGCTTTCGCAGCATCCCATAGATTTTGAGAGGTTGTGTCTTCATTATCATTTGTTTCAAGGTAGTTTTTAATTTCCTTCTTGATTTCCTCATTGACCCATTGGTTTTTTAGTAGCATGTTGTTTAGTCTCCATGTAGTAGGTTTTTTCTCTTTGCTTTTCCCATGGTTGATTTCTAATTTCATGGCATTGTGGTCAGAGAAGATACTTGAGATAATTTCTACGCTCTTAAATTTATTGAGATTCGCTTTGTGTCCCAATATGTGGTCGATTCTTGAGAATGTTCCATGAACATTTGAGAAGAATGTGTATTCTGATTTTTTTGGATGTAGTGTCCTGAAGATATCAATTAAGTCTAAATTTTCTATTGTTTCCTTTAGGATCTCTGTTGCTTTATTGGTTTTCTGTCTAGAGGATCTGTCCATTGATGTGAGGGGGGTATTTAGGTCTCCTACTATGATTGTATTCTCATCAATATCTCCCTTTATGTCTGTTAATATTTGTTGTATGTATCTGGGTGCTCTTATATTTGGGGCATATATGTTGATGATAGTAACATCCTCTCCTTGGATGGATCCCTTAATCATTAAATAGTGTCCTTCTTTGTCTTTCTTTATGTCTTTTGTTTTAAAGTCTATTTTGTCTGATATGAGCGTTGCGACTCCTGCTTTTCTGTCATGTCTATTGGTGTGAAATATTTTTCCCCACCCTTTCACTTTCAATCTATATGTATCTTTTGTCCTAAGGTGAGTTTCTTGTAGGCAGTATATTGAAGGTTTTTGCCTTTTTATCCACTCAGCCACTCTGTGTCTTTTGATTGGGGCATTCAGCCCATTGACATTTAAGGTGATAATTGATAGATGATTATTTATTGCCATTTGAACCTCGTGTTCCAGTTGATTCTATGGTTCTCCATTCTTCCTTTCTTTTTTTTTTTTTTTTTGTTGGATGGTCTCCTGTTATTACCTGCTTGAGTGTATTTTTTTTTCATTTTTTGCAAATGAAATATTTGGTTTTGGCTTGTGGTTGTCCTGTTTTTTAAGTATGCTAACCCCTTCCCATAATTGTGTGTTTTAGCCTGATGGTCCTGTAAGTTCAAACACTTCATTAGTATATTAAAATTAAGAAGAGAGACATACAAACAAACAAAAAGGGTTATTTACTTCCTAACATCCCTTGCCCACATTTTATGGTTTTGATGACTCTTTTTTATTTTTTTCTTTTTAATTTTATTTTGTTTGAAGCATGTTCATGATTAAATCTGTATGCTGGCTTATTTGAGTGACTGCTCTCTGATAGCGGTTTCCTCAGTCCTAGTTCTTCCTCTTCTTCTTCTTTTTTTTTCTTTTCTTTTCTTTTTTCTTCCCTTTCCTTCCTTTCTTTTTGGTTTAGAGAAGCCCTTTCAATATTTCCTTTAACCTGGGTTTTGTGTTGCTGTATTCTTTAAGTTTGTGTTTGTTGGGAAAAATTTTTATTTCCCCTTCTATTTTAAATGATATTCTTGCTGGATAGAGTATTCTAGGTTGCATATTTTTTCCTTCTAGCACTTTAAATATCTCTTGCCATTCCCTCCTGGCCTGTAGTGTTTCTGTAAAGAAATCAGCTGATAATCTTATGGGGGTTCCCTTGTAGGTAACATTCTGTTTTTCTCTTGCTGCCTTTAGGATCCTCTCTTTATCACTAACTTTTGCCATTTTTATTATGATGTGTCTTGGTGTGGGTCTGTTTGGGTTCAGTTTGTTTGGGGCCCTCTGTGCTTCTTGTATCTTGAATCCAGTATCCTTTAGATTTGGGAAGTTTCCATCGATAATTTCTTCAAATATATTTTCCATTCCCTTATCTTTTTCTACTCCTTCTGGAATTCCTATTATGCATAGATTGGCCCGCTTTATATTATTCCATAGGTCTCTTATATTGCTTTCCAGTTTTTTGATTCGGTTTTCTGTCTGTTGACTGGATTGAGTGATTTCCATTATTCTATCTTCCATATCACTGATTCGTTCTTCTGCATTATTCATTCTGGTTTTTACTGCCCCTAGTTCAGTTTGCATCTCTGCAAATGAATGTTCTAGTTTTTCTTGGCTCCTCCTTATATTTTCTAGTTCCTTTCTGAGGGTATCTGCATTACTGTTCATATCTTCTCTTAATTCCTTCAGTATTTTCACTATTTCTCCTTTGAACTCCAGGTCTGTCTGACTGCAGAGATTTGTTTCATTGTTGACTGTTTTAGGTGAGTTCTCCTGTTGGTTTGACTGGGTGTGGTTTCTCAGCTTCTTCATCTTGCTTGTTGTTTTCTTTCTCTTGAGGGAGTTGTACTCTCCGTTATCAGGCAGTGTTTGCCTTGTCACTGCCGTGGATTATTTCCTGAGGGCTGGCGTTGTTGGTCAATCTTTTTTGAGGCAGTATGGCTTTTCTGGAGTGTTGATGGGGCTAACAGTGTTTCTTTGAAGCAAAGGAGGGCTTCCTGAGGGCAGACAGGACTGGGAGGTCCACACCACGATGGCAGCAGATTTCACTTGGTCATGCAGAGCTTGCTCTGGTGTTTTTAGGCTGTGGGGTTCTTGCAGGGGGTTGGCGGTGTTGGGCAGCTGCTCCTCAGGAGTTAGCCTTACTTTTAACATTTTAAAAGCTCTCATGAAAACTGAATTTTTAAAATGTTTTTATACAGAAGAAATTGGTACATTATAAATCAGCTATACTTTAATTAAAAAATAGAGCAAAAAAATGTTTTTAACAGTTGTCTCTCCCTTTTCTTTTCACCTAGGACACCAAAGACACCACAAGAAGCAAAACAAGCCCTCCAGAGCCTGCCAGCAATTTCTCAGACGATGCCAGCTGGAGAGCTTTTCTCTGCCTTTATAGGAGCTCTGAGAGCCCACCTTCCTGATGAAACACTGTCAGTCAACAAGGCAGTGAGCACACCTAGAAGATGCTCTTCTCCCGCCTCAAGCTCCCCACCCCTGTCCCTGCTTCCTAAATCATTCCACTGTTCTCAAAAAGCATTTTCCCCAAGATTATTGCTCCCTGGAGTGCCTTCTTCTCTTGTCAGTCTTTTCCTGGGGCTTCTCCTTACCCAGCTTAAACTTACTTACCTGAAAGAAACCAGGAGTCCCCAGTTGCTTAGCTGACCTTAAATATAACCAAGCAAGTAGCAAACAAAAGGCAACAAATATATTTAAATGTAATAAGTCAAAATCATTTTCAATTAGGGTCTAGAAATGTACATTCGATCCAGATGACCCACTTTACCCTGTTCACTCCAAACTCAATCCAGATTATACGCACATCCAATACTACCCTCAATCTCTCTCCACTGCCCAATTTTTTATTCTTTAATTCATTCAACAAAATTTTCGGAGGTAAGAGCTAGGTAAGGCAAAGAAAGAAGTTAAAGCAATGAATCAAACATAGTCTTACTAAAGATAACATAGGTTAAAAAAAAAAAAACCTGGCACAGTTTTCTTAGCACATAAAACCTCTCCATTATTTATCCTCATCATCATCATCATCAATGGTCATCTGACACTGTAAACTTCCAATCTAGTAAAGGAGACATATGCAGAGGCATAATAGTTCAAGGCTAGAAACTGATGTGAACGATCTCAAGTGCCGTTGAAAAGGGCTTCAAGCTGAAGAAATAGGAGGATATCTTTTTTAACATGAGAATAAAATGGTCAGAATGATAATATAAGGAAATAAAGGTGGCAACCATCTGAAAGAATGAATTAAGAGGGGAAAATTACAACAGTTTATCCTGCTTTCCCCTCTGACCCTCTCCTCAAACATCAGAAGTAGAGAATATAAAAGGAACACTGATCAGAATCTGGCTTCTGTCATCCAGATGAAACAGAGGACTAAGTTGGAATGCTGGCCTTAGGAGAAGAAACTTTTTAACTGAGCGGTGAGTGGGATGGAGTTCATTTAAGACACAATCCCTCTGGTAGGAGACTGTTGGGCCCTCAGCTTCCATCTGTTCATAATCCCTCCTCCCACAGCAGGAGGCACAGAGTGATTCACTTGGTACAGGAGTGGGGCACTAGCAGTGGTTGGCCCACTTGTCAACTGCCTTCAAAAGGAAGACCAGGGAGTTCCCGTCGTGGCACAGTGGTTAACGAATCCGACTAGGAACCATGAGGTTGCGGGTTCGGTCCCTGCCCTTGCTCAGTGGGTTAACGATCTGGCGTTGCCGTGAGCTGTGGTGTAGGTTGCAGACGCGGCTCGGATACCGAGTTGCTGTGGCCCTGGCGTAGGCTGGTAGCTACAGCTCCGATTTGACCCCTAGCCTGGGAACCTCCATATGCCGCGGGAGCGGCCCAAGAAATAGCAACAACAACAAAAAAAACGACAAAAGACAAAAACAAAACAAAACAAAAAACAAACAAACAAAAAAAAAAAAAAAGGAAGACCAGGGATACCAGAGTGAAGGAGTGGAACCCCAAGGGAGGTGCCCTCATGAGTAACCAATGAGGGATCTGCGACCAAGGAGGCCTGTGGGGGCCCAGAGGTATGAAGCCTGGGAGGTCAGCATCTCCCATGAGGGACATACAACAGTGGAGCCAGGTTCTAAGTCAGTATCTGGGCCACTGGGAACCTGAGCCACACCAGACACTAATCGCCCAACCGGACCCTGGGCCAGAAAAACAGCCACAGCCAAGCCAGCATCTAAGGATCAGCAGGGACCCAATATACTCCTCACTCAGCAGGAGCCTCTTGCCCAAAATGAAGCTGAATCCCAGCAGGAACCTCAAGCCCAACAAAAATCTGCTTTGTAGCAGGAATTTCTTGCCCCACAGGAACCTGCACCTCAGCAGTCACCCCCCCCCCGCCCCCCATCCAAAAGATGCCCTTCATGAAAGAGGAAGCTGCTTCACAGCACAGACCTGGGCCAGCAAAAGAATCTAGAAATCAACAGGAGCCAGAATTGAGAGAGGGACCTGGAGCCCAGCCACGACCTGGCCTGTAGAGACACCTCCAGCTCAACAAGAAGCTGGATCAACACCTCTGGCCAAGCCGGGACTAGGACCCTCAAATGGACCACCAGCCCAGACTAAACCTGTATCCCAAGACAGCCGGCAACAGTCAGACCCTACAGCCCCAGCACACAGCTCCAGCTCAGGGAGCCAGATCCCAGCAGGGATTTTTGGCCCAGTGGAGATTTCTATCAAAACCAAACCAACCATCCTACAGAGACCCGCCTCAGAGTGGAAGATATTTCTTGAATGGGTCACAGATTCTGGTGCAGATTCATTACTGGGGTCCACATTAGACAACAATTCGCCAGCTCAGGGGATGGCACAGTGGCCCAGAGAATGAAGTTGGCCTTCAAGGGAAAACCTGGTTAGGAAGTGACATCAGGATTTGGTGGGATGCCAGCACTCAAGAAGAAAACCAGAGGCCAGAACCCCCGACACTACCGGAACACAGGTGAGTTGACCTTGGAGGCACGGAGGCCTCCCAGGGACCGTCCTTCTTTAGGTCAAGAAGGACTAAGACCTACCAGAATGTCAGGTGAGCTCAGGTCCTGCCACACACAGATCAACAGCCCCATCTGATGGAGGAGGAAGCTGAGGCCTAGAGAAGACAAGGATGGTGCAGGAGGCTGGGCGGTGAGGGGCTGGCCACGCCAGGATCCCCAGCCAGGCTCTGACTCCTTCCCCTGCACCAGGCTGCCTCCCCACAGGGGTCTGGGGGAAATCAAACCGACACTAAAAAAGGCCCTGGGCAAGGAGCCAGTACTCACCCCTGAGTTCCAGAACACTCTGAGCACAGCTCTGGGGCAGGCACCATGTTGAATGTGGGCCCTTACCTTCGGGAGTTTCCGTGCAGGCCAGGCTGAAGATCGGGCAGGAGCCACCCTGGAGCTCTCTGGGTGCCCAGCGGGCAGGAAGGCGCTTGTTCCTCTGCCAGGTGGCCCCCCAGGGGAGGCCCCGTCCCGACAGTCCATGGCCTCGTGGGGTGTGATCTCAGGTAGGGGGAGCCTGGCTGAGGCGCTGGGGCTCCGTTCAAGTCTCAGGCAAGGTCGGGGCTGCACGGAGCGAGAGCTGGGGGAGCGGTGTGAGCGAGTCATGGGCTCAAGACTCCGTGGGCAGAGGCACTCCTCCCGAGCTGACCATGCTGCCCCCGGGGAGCAGGCTCAGGCCCTGAACGCCTCCTCTAGGCTCAAAGGGGCACGGAAGTTCTACCCATGGAATGTGGGGAAACTTGGTGAAATAGCCTGAGGTGGAGAAAACAGCACGGGCCCCAACCCGAAAGCTGAGGGCGCTGTGAGGCCGCTTAGGCCAAAGGCTGGTAATGGGGGGGGGGGGGTCTCGACTCAGAAGTCTGTGTCCCCTAGAAGGGCTGTGCCATCTCCCTCAGGGACAAGGAGAAGAGGGTCATTTGGGCTCAGTGCCAGGGCTGGTCCTATGCTTTAGGAGGGCAGGGAAGAGGGGCGGGATGGGAAGAGAGGGTTCCAGATCTGCTATTTCCGGTATTGACACGGTAGAGCCGCTTGTCTAGGCCTCCCAAACCCAGACTCAAACAACACCCTCAGGACAGAGCGGAGACAGCCGAGGACGCCCCTCCCCGAACTCCCAGAGGCAGTTGAGTGTGTGGGCATGCGCGAGCCTCAAGCCTTTCCCGCCTTTTCCCAGGCTCACGCCACGCCCCCCTCAGGCGGCTCCATATGTGCGAGGCGGTGAGCAGCTCTGGCCCGGTACGCAGGCAGGCGTTGATCACTGCACAGCCACCATCTACTCCCTGCAGGTTCTCGCCAGGAGGGAGAGGGCAGAGAAAAAGAAAACACTTGTAGTGCTGGAGGAAGAAGGTGGAGGAAAACCCTTCCTCTGCCAAAGGCTCTCAGGCACTGTCTGTCCCCCAGCCTGGCTTACAATTGCCTTAAGACCTTGCCTTACCTCCCCGCCCCGGCCACACACAAACTAGAATGCGGCTCAGTGCCACCCGTCTCCCGCTCTAGCTGGCGGGTGCGGTGCTTTCTAGAAGATTTCTGTGTGGGAAGGTCAGCGGGGAAAACGACGCTGACACCCAACACGAGAAAAGACGGGTTTCCCTGCTGGGGTGACTCCCGCAGGACTCCCCACTAGTTCAGCTTGACACGTAGGCTTTGCTGCCTCCAGGGCTGTATTTTTTGTTGATCCAGGGCTCTTTTCTGTGATGGACCCAGGCTGAGCCAGGACTTAGGCCCTAACCATGGAGGTTGGGGCCCCAGCAATGGAGAGAAGCCCGGATTTCTCAGGGGGCTGGACGCAGAGAGAAGAAAGTATGGGATTGGGTGGTGTGGGGGCTCCAGGGTCTACTTGGCAAGGACTGGCATTCAGGGCGGGGCCTGGCGGCAGGAATTGATCTGGAACCTCAGAGGAATGAAGGAGTAAACTAGGGGAACCTGACCGCATTGGCCAGTTCCCCCCGCCACCTTGAAGAGGGCCAAAAGAGCTGTAGGCGCCAGTGGTGGCTAAACTGCAAAGCCAAAGGGGAGGGGAGAGATCAGCCCTGAAGGAAACTTAGACGTCTAATACTACAGGAAACTGGGGGCCAAGTGGACTGACTCACTGCCAAGAGAAAGGGAGGAGCCCATAGACTCCCTGCCCAGTGTAGGAAAAATTCACTGTGAGAAGGGGGTGATGTGAGAGAGAAATATCACCCCCAGCATAGAGACTCTATAGCACCTCTGGTACCCTCTGGGAGGAGAGTCCAGAATGTGAGTGTTCCAGACCAGGATTCTGTAACTGAGCAAGACTCTATGAGGCCTTCCCAGAATCAACACCCACCGATGTCCTCTGCCTGCTTTTTGTCTACAGAAAAAAATTTAGTCAAAGAATAAATTTAATCAGAACATGACAAAATGCAGAAAGAAAGGGAAACCTTCAAGCAAGACAAAATAATAATAGTTTAGCCATTCAACAAATCAAGGACCTTAAGTTCTTCCTCAAGGACTGTAGATAATATTCTGAGCCATGTTCTTTTTTATTATTATTTTTTTTTGTCTTTTTTTTTTTTTTTTTTTTTTTGCCATTTCTAGGGCTGCTCCTGTGGCATATGGAGGTTCCAAAGCTAGGGGTCTAATCAGAGCTGTAGCCTCCAGCCTACACCACAGCTCACAGCAATGCCGGATCCTTAACCCACTGAGCAAGGCCAGGGATTGAACCTGTAACCTCATGGTTCCTAGTCAGATTTGTTAACCACTGAGCCACGATGGGAACTCCTGAGCTTCTTTGAGTTGTTTTACAAAGACTGAACCCTCACCAGGTAGAAGTTAACTATATGATGCCTACAAGCAAGTAGACCCCAGACCAGCTAAAACCAGAAGGTTGATGATGCTGACCCCCAATTACCTCACCACCAATCAATCAAAAGCATGTCCATGAGTTGATCACACCTTGCTCATTGAACACTCTAAGACTCCTCACTACCCACTTCAGGGCGAGACACAGTGTTGAGAGCATTAGCCTGCTGTGGCACCCTTTCCCTGGCAATGCAATAAAGTTGTTCTTTTCTACTTTACCCAAAACCTGTTTCTGTGTTTCTACTCAGCACTGGTGAACAGAGGCCGGGATTAGGTAATGATTGCTGTTCTACCTCCATACTTCCTTTGTAACCTTGGGCAACTCCTGCCCTCAGGGTTTCCAAAGTGAGAAGTGGTCCAGATTTTGAGGTCTCTGCCACTCTTCAGATGGTAATGGGGAAGAGGTTTAGTGGCTGTTGCCCAAAGAGGAAGTTTAGGGGTGAATCAGGAAAAGATAGGAGGAAGGGGTGCTCCATAGTGGGGACTGCCTGGGGGAGGGGCACAGTACAGCTCAAAGCAGTCCTGTCCCACCATCCCTCATTCAATCCGCTCATCCATTCATTGTCAGTTCACCTGCTTCAGCCTGGCTGCCCTAGGACCTGACTTCCTGATACCTACTCCTAGGACCAGGGGGCCCAGGGTTGGCTTTGGACACCCTAACCATTGCTTAGGAGAAGGGAGAGCTGTCACCTTGGTTCTCTCCAGCGTCACATTATTTACAGATCTCAGCAGGCTGGAGACAAACTAATGGGCCAAACAGAGATGGTACAAGCCTCAGGCAGAGGCACACATGAAGTCCTTGCTGGATTAGGAGTATGCGTCAACCCAAGTGAGGACCTATGGGAGGTTCCTGTGCAGGAAGGAAACTGACAGAGCCCTCAAGCCCAGAGACCCCCAAGCTCATCATCCTCCCTGCCATAGACTTTATCATTAGCAAGGATAGAACTGGAGTTGGTCCAGATGCATAAGCAGGCTTAAGTAGGCTCGGAGCTCAGACTGGGGCCCAAGGGCCTTCCCTGTCACACTGTTAAGACTCAGCCCCACACACAGGACACAGAGCCCAGAGGCAGTACAGACCATGGTCAAGAAAGGGAGACCTGGTTCCTCAGGCTATGAGGAGTGGGACACAGACAAGAGCCTCCCTCCTTCCCTGCCTCAACTTTCTGAGCTATAAAATGGGCGTGATGACAGGAGTGCCTATCCCAGTGCTGTTGTGAGGTTTGGAGGAGAGCAGTAGTGTGTTTGGCGCTGTCACACAACCGGCCCTCAGGAGGGATGGGGGTTATCCTTACCTTTGCTGCCATCTAGCCTGTGAGTTCCCTGAGAGCGGGGCTCTGTCTGCCCCACAGTTGCAGAGCCTGCTGTGCCAGGACACAGGCACTCAAATATTCATTCCATTAAGAAGGAAGGAATGGGTGAACTGTAACACGAGGATAATAGGGGATAATAATGATCGTGCTGCCCTTAGGGTTGTTGTGAGAAGTTAGAATCCTCTTGGGTAGGGCCCCCTGCACAGGGCTGAGCCCGTCCTACTCCCAAACCCATGGGCCTGCCTACTCCCAAGGGCTCATCCCCCCAATCCCCTAGATTCCCCTGTCGTTTCCTGAGGCCCTGCCCTGGTGCAGGCCTCTGCTGAGTGATTCAGGCCCCACCCCTGCCCCAAGGGCATCCTGGCTGGCTAGAGCCATCCTACTCATCAGTTTGGTCTGGCCAGTAACAGATGACACTAGTGTCATTATGATCACCCCATTTCCCAGATGATGACACTGAGGCTCTGAGGGAGCGAGGGCTCCTGGGCATCCTTGCCTGGCCAGTGAGGGCAAGGACAAGGCCACCCCAGCCTCCTAAGGGCAGGGAGTGTGTGAACTCAAAACTGCCGTGTGCCCCAACCTTGATTCTGAACCCAAAAGGCTCCATTGGCACAGACTCATTCAGCAAACATCCAACAAAGCCTTACCTGAGCCAGGGCTGTTTTCATAGTGAGGACAAACTCATGTTTGAGCTAGGGATACAGGCATTAATAACCCTCCCACAAGTCAGATATAATTATCTGATTATCTGAGTTTTCTCATCTGCCAAAATGCGGTGAATACAAGAGGGGAAATCCTGAGAAAATGTAAGAGGGAGGCTGCCCAAGAAGGTGACACTGGACTCAAAGATGAGCAGATGGCTGATGGGCAAGAGGGGCCGAGAGGGTGACAAGGACAGCATGAAGAGAACCTTGGAGCCCAAAGAAGTGGCAGCTTGCAGTACAGAGGGAGCTCACTGAGGGAGGGGAGGAGGAGAAGGGGCCAGGTGCACAGAGGCCCAGATTTGGGCACCTGGTTTGGGAGGTTGCGCCCAGGATTTGGGGCTTTATCCTGAGAGCAAGGATGGGCCTGTTGAAAGGCTGGGAGTGTGTGACCAGATTTAAGTTTTAGAAAGATCCTCTGGCTACTTTGTGGAAAAGGCCTGGAGGGGGCAAAGACAGAGACACAGAAATATCTGTCACAGTTATTAAGAGGAGGGGGCGCTGGAGGTGGGAGAAGGGCCAGATTCCTATGGTTTCTAGAGGGGCCAGGGGAACAGGACTTCATGATGGACTGGATGGGAGTAGGACGTGGCCAGGATGATGCCCTGGGTTCCAGCTGGAGCAAATGGAAAGAGGTGGGTACCAGACACAGAGACGCACAAAAGTACATGACTTAGATCCAGACATACACACACAGAGACAAGATATGTGCCTACAGACACCCAACCTCCCAGAACCATCATCCTCCTTTCCGAAATACACAGGAAACCTTTCCTTTCACGCCTGGGAATTGTACCCGGCCCTGGTTCTCTGACCCTGGAAACAGCCACCAGGTTGGTAACACTAAAGATGGAGGTCAGGTCCCCTGAGCAGTTGTCACTCAGCTTGCCTCTTTCTCACCTCCAGAGTCATCTGTGACCTTCCTGCTGGGAGTAAATCCAACTTTCTCTGATTTTTGAGAACTGGGAAGAGCCACCCTGGGTGCCCAGCTGGGGTTCTGTGTCACAAAAGGAAAGTATCACAGGGTTTGGAGATGCCTGGCTCTGTGTGGTGCTGACAGACCCCAGGCCAGAACACAGCTGAGGGCAACACTGGGGTGGGTGGGGAGAAGCAGCCTCACCAGCATTGCAGGCTCTCAGCCAGGCTGGGCAGCATGTGATCCAGGCAGCTGTTGAAGCAGCTTTTCTAAGGTGTCACCTGGGTGTTCGTGGTCCTTATAAAGTTCCAGAGCTGATTCCCATGCACAGTGGGGTGACATTCCTATGACAAGGCTTCCTGATGCTTCTCCCCCAACCCAGGCTCCTGCTCGGGAGGGAAAAGCCAGGCGCTAAGAGAGGGCTGTGTGGGGAGCCTGAGTGTGAATCCTAATCCACAGCTGCAAGGAGCCCATGACCCAGATACCCCCAGGGTTGTGCTTGTCCAAACAATAGTGTGTGTGTGTGTGTGTGTGTGTGTGTGTGTGTGTGTGTAGGTGGAGAATCACTACTGAAGAAGATGGAGGACTCAGAAGTGATCAGGGAATAGAAATATAGACAGAAGGGGAGGGGAAGGAGGGCACTGGGGAGACAGGAACAAGAGGGGAGGAAAAGGGAAGGTCCTGGAGAGACCCCGCCCCCACCCACGTGACCCAGTGAAGTGCTCCTGCCCCAGGAGGAGGCCCAGCACAGAGGGAGGAAGGACAGCAGAGCTCACACCTCAGACAGCAGTGCTTGTGGGCCTTTCTGGAGCGGAAACTCTTCTCTCACAGGGAGGGACACAGCAGGCACCAGGCACCATGGAGCCCCCCTCAGCCCCTGGCCACAGAGGGCATGTCCCCTGGCACAGGCTCCTGCTGGCAGGTGAGAGGGGACAATTTTCAGGGAGTGGCTGGAGATGGGAGAACAGAGCCTGGTTGGGGTCTCCTGGGGAGACAAGGCTCTGAGAGGGGACTGGGGGCTTCTGTTTGGACCTGAGGGGAGAGGACAGAGGACCAGGGTAGGAGGGGGGAGGGGCTCAGCAACAGGAAAATCTCAGTGAACTGGTATTGGTGAGGGGCAGGACACCTCAATTATTTATATTTTACAAGTATTCTTCACTAAGCTACAATTGTTGGAAAAGAATGACAATAATAACACTTTACCAGTTGTCACTCCAGACAAAAATATAAGCAGGACACTAAACATTACGTTACCCACCAACTTCAGAAAATGACAAGTAAACACCAGGGTGTGGAGGGCCCTGGGGACAATCCTTCCTTCATCACCAGGTATCTGCAGCCTGTCCCAGGATCAGACAAGTCCCTGCCCTCACGGAGCTCATGTTCTATGTGGGGGAAACAGACAAGCAAAGAGATCCGGAATGTGCTGTCAGTGCTGACAAGTGTCTTGAGCAAACAGAACAGGGAAAGGAAGACAGTGAAGATGGGATCTTTAGAGCAGGTGCTCAGGGAGGGCAGCTCCCAACAGCCCCCTGAGCGTGAGCAGGCGTGTGAGGGCCGTGAGGGAGTGAGCCAGACACACACCTGGGAAGGCAGAGGAAATAATAAGTTCAGAGAAGATGAAGTAATGGGGGTCATGCTGCTGACCTTCAACCAGTAGGACACACACACACACACACATGCACACACGCACGCACACACATAGACACACGCATGCACGCACTATAAAAACAAACACTAAGACTCAGAGATGAAGAGATATCTGCACAGAACTCAGGGCTGCACGTTCCCATCCCAGTACATAAGTCAGAATATTAACTGATTTCTCTCTCTTCCCTCCTAGTCTCACTCCTGACCTTCTGGAACCTGCCCACCACTGCCCAGATCACTGTTGAATCAGTGACCTTCAATGCTGTAGAAGGAAGGAACATTCTTCTACTTGTCCACAATGCTATAGAGAATATTCTAGCCTACCACTGGTACAGAGGAGAAAGAATAAAGAACAGCCAACTAATTGCATCATATGAAGTAGACCGTCAAGTAACTATCACAGGACCTGCACACAGCGGTCGAGAGATAATCTACCCCAATGGATCCCTGCTGTTCCAGAAGGTCAACCAGAACGACACAGGATACTACACCCTGAGCATTATATACAATGATTTACAGACCGAAAGTGTAATCAAACAGCTCTACGTATACCGTGAGTGATTCTTCCCTGATCTCTGGGTGTTGGGTAGGGTGAATTCTATTCACAGACTCAGGATTGACAGGCCTGGACTGTGCCCCCATCCCCCTCTGCATTATGTCCCATGTTGGGGTTTGAAAATTTAGTTCAGGACACACACACTGGAGACACAATTCAAAGGATCAAAATTCATTTCCTGGAATCCAGACCCCACAGACATTCTGTGCAGAAAGAAGGACCAGTCTGATGGCAGTAACTCAGCAGAAGGAGATCAGACTCAGTCCAACCCCCTGTGACCATGACCCTGAGGAAGACCCTGTAGGACTCAGTAGAGGCCTGGCCTGAGGACCCCCTGGGATCCTCATGCAGAAGCTCAGCCCCAGGAAGCCCCTCAACAGACCCTGTCCCAGGCCTCCTGCTTTCATGGACCTGAGGATCCTGTGCCACATCCCCAAGCTCCTGAGCTGGTCACCAGTAAGGGCTCATCCCCATGAACCACATCTGGGAGGGGCAGAGCCTGGTCCTGGGTCTAAGACCCAGCGTGAAAAGCACAGATGGTGAGGTCTCAGACCATCAGCCAAGTGCCCTGGGGGACTTGAAAACTCTAGAGGAAGGTCAGCATCTCCAGGGGGAACAGAGGAGAGAAGATACTCCTGGCAGCTCATCTATCAGGATGCTGGCCAGGGAGCCCTCTCATGAGGCAGGTCAATGCAAACCAGGACAGGCACCAGGTGGTCTCTGACTCCAATCCTGTTCTTTCCACAACTATGGAACTTTGCATAACTAACCCTAGAGGAAGCCCATGCTTTCTCCCAGACATAGGGCAGGTGGCCTTACATGTCTGAGCTCAGCTACTCATGCATTTGTCTCGGGACACATAGACCTGCCTTATTCTTTAAAGACTCAGGTTGACTGAGAAATCAGAGATGCCAATTCTGACTGAAGACACTCTTGGAAGAGTCAAAGGTATAAGAGAGGCAATGTTCTCTCTGTTACCTGCACAGCGGTGTTACCCAGGCCCATCATCACCAGCAACAACCCCAACCCCGTGGAACACGAGGACACTGTGGTGTTAACATGTGAACCTGAGACTCAGCACATAACCTACTGGTGGTGGATCAACAACCAGAGCCTCCCCAGCAGCACCAGGCTGGACCTGTCCGAGGACAACAGGACACTCACTTTAGTCAGCATCAAAAGGAATGACACAGGACCCTATGAGTGTGAAACCCAGAACCCAGGGAATGCCGCTCACAGTGACCCATTCACCCTGAATATTATCTGTGAATCCTCTGTTCCTATATGGCCTCAGCTGACCACCTAAATCCACACTGCCAGTACACAGACCCTCACTTCTGGACACCCAGGCTGGACATGACTTCCTGTCCCAGGCAAATCAGGACAGGTTCAGCCTTGAGCCAAGACTGAGAGGGGATAGATGCTCTGTCTTGAGAGGCTCAGGTCGCCACAGTGTGATGGGAAAGAGGTTAATATCTTAGACCCGGGGATGGGTGCACATGATTAAGTTATGGTTGGGACTTTTTAGACAAGATTGTGACTCAGCTCAGAAGGAACTGTGGCCTTCATGCAGACCAGGAACTTCCCTTCCCTTGGACTGCATCATGTGTGGCTTTGTCGTCTTTGATCCAAATGGCCACTTTTCCCCCTCAGACTCCTATGGCCATTCAGAGGCAAACCTCAGCCATTCCTGCCATGCAGCCTCTGCCTCAGCCACTCAGCGTTCTTGCCTTATCAATGGGAGGCCCTGGCAATCACTCAGGAGCTCTTTTTTCCTAATTACATCACGTAACTGCAGATCCTAATCCTGTATCTGGCATGGAGAGCACCATATTAAAAAGTCAGAGTCTCTGGCAAGTGGTCCCTGGAGTTTTGGGCTAAGCTTCAGTTGGCAATGTCTATGGTTTTCTAAAAACATCCTGAAAGTAGTTTTCTACCAAGCTGTGTCCCACAGGACAGTTCCCCAAAATATATAGTTTACAGGAGGACTAAGTATATACATGTTTTTGTTAAAACCATAACCACTTCTCTCTAGAGATTTCTTTCACCATGATATTCAATCCACAGACCAGGACTAAAGGACTTCTTCAGATTACAAAATCATTCAGCGGGAAACTCTCCAGGTCCTAAGATCATGAAAATGACCTGTACCATCTGAATTCGCTACGAAATTATTTCACTAAAAGGAACACCTTCCCTGATAATGTAAGCTGTTCTGGTCTAAGACATGGAGAGGGCTAGCAAGCCTGCCTCCCCGAAATACACAGAAATGTATACTAGATGAGAGGGGCTAATATCTCTGAAGTCACAGAAGACCTTAGGAAAGGCTCACATAGATGCATGAGAACAAATTTCCACCTGATGATGAGGTTGCTGGATTCACGGGCTGAGGAAAGGTTCCCAGGGCTGATACTTGTTCAGGGGACAAGGCAAAGGTGACCCTGGGGTGAACTGGAGGTCAGAATGATGTGTGATCATTTCATTTGCATTGCCACCTGAACAAAGGGCTTTGTTAACAGTGTTAGGACCTTCCTCTGAGTCACATTTATGAGCTCACTGGGCCCTAGGAGTGGCCAAGAGCTCTGAGGAAAGAGTGTGGCCCCAGGCGCCTACCCACTCTCAGTCACTGATTCTATTTCTCCACAGATTTGGTGGCACAGCCCTCTGTTTGAGCCAGCATAACCACAGTCACAAAACATAAGGACCACATGGTACTGACCTGCCTTACAAATTATGACACTGGGATCACCATCTCCTCTGTTTCTCCACAGCACCAGTGGCAAAGCCCATCATCGAAGCCAGCAACACCACCGGCACAGAACACGGGGTCACCGTGGTCCTGAAATGCCTCACAAATGACACCGGGGTCGCCATCTCCTGGTTCTTCAATGGCCAGAGTCTACTGCTCACAGAGAGGATGGAGCTGTCCCAGGACAACAGCACCCTCACCATAGAGCCCGTCAGGAGGGAGGATGCTGGGGATTATCAGTGCGAGATCTCCAACCTGATCGGTTCCAGTAAAAGTGATCCCTCCAGGGTGGATGTGATCTGTGAGTACCCATCAACACCTTCTATGAGTTGTTGAAATCTAAATCTCCTTTTTTCTTATGTGTACAATGGCATTTATGATGCACTAACTTTATAAAGTTGTTGCACATAGGCAACAAATGAAAAGTGGAAAGCATGTAGCAGAACTGTCTTCTGGCAATAAATGTTCACTATGTTAACCGGCACTATCATTGCTATTGGCTTACTGTCACATTCAACTCCAGATTCTTTCACTGGTCTTCCCGGTTGCACCATCATCCCTACAGTGGAAGTGACACCATTTCTTCACAGGATGGGTGGTGGTTGTGCTGAGAGGTGGGGGCATTGAGTACTATGACTTACACAAGATAAACTCACAGCGTGGTCTGTTCCGTATTGGTCAATTAGATCTCATTTTTTTACAGTGCTTTCACCTCCTCTATTTCCTTACTGAAATTATGTCTGACTGTTCTATCCATTATTAAAAGTAGAATGTTGAAGTCTCACTAGTACAACAGAATTGTCTATTCCTCTCTCCAGCTCTATCAATTTTTGCTTCACAACTTAGGTGATGTGTTGTTAGGTGCATATATATGCTTATAAACATTCTATTTCCTTGATGAATGGAAACTTCTCTTGATATGTTAAGGTCCTACTCTGTCCCTTGTAACCTTTTTTGACTTATTATTTTATCAGACACATGTATAGACATCCCAACTCTCTTTTTGTTAATATTTGTGTGGACTCTCTTTTTCCACCCTTACTTCAACCTTCTGTATCTTTGTATCTAAGTGAGTCTCTTTGGCGTTCCCACTGTGGCGAAATGGGATCGGAAACATCTTGGGAGTGCTGGGACGCAGGTTCGAACCTCAGCCTAGCACAGTGGGTTAAGGATCTGGTGTTGCCACAGCTGTGGCTTAGATCACAACTGTGGGTTGGATCTGATCCCTGGTCTAGAAACTCCATATGCCACAAGGCAGCCCAAAATAAATAAATAAATAAATAAATAAGTCTCTCAAAGACAGCATAAAGATGGGTCAGCATTTTTATCCATTCTTTCAACCCCTGCCTCCAATTTGAAGGCTCAAGCCATCTATGACTCAAATGCTTACTGACAAGGAATTCTGCAATTCAGCTATTTGTTATATGTTCTACATGCTTTGTGTTCCTCAATTTCTCCATTACTTTCTTTTTTCAGTATTTAGCTGATTTTCCTTGTTATGTGCCACTTTGATTCTCTTATTTCTTTTCTCATGTATATTTTAGTTCTCTTCTTAGTGGTTAACTTGGATTAACATCTTAAATATATATCTACCTAGTTGGAATAATACCACCTTGGACTCTATAACATACAAACACTGTGCTCCTGTACATCCCCGTTCCTCCCATTTTGTACAGTTATTGTCATAGGTTTCATCAATCTTTATACACTGTGTGCACATTACCATAGATTTTATTAATGTTGCTGTATGTATTGCCCCTGAAATCAAAAATAAAGGAGTTCCCGTGGTGGCGCAGTGGTTAACGAATCCGACTAGGAACCAAGAGGTTGCGGGTTCGATCCCTGCCCTTGCTCAGTGGGTTAACGATCCGGCGTTGCCGTGAGCTGTGGTGTAGGTTGCAGACGCGGCTTGGATCCTGCGTTGCTGTGGCTCTGGCGTAGGCCGGTGGCTACAGCTCCGATTGGACCCCTAGCCTAGGAACCTCCATATGCCGCGGAAGCGGCCCAAAGAAATAGCAAAAAGACAAAAAAAAAAAAAAAAAAAAAAAGAGCAATTACAAAAAAAGAGACCATAATACTGGCTTGCTTAAGATATTAACCAATGGAGTTACTTTGACTATTGCTCTTTCTATCTTCCTATGACTCTGAGTTACTGTCTAATGTCTGTTCATGTCACCTAAAGGACTCCTTTTACATTTCACATATGGCATGTCTCCAAGTAACGAGTGCCCTTGCCTATTGTTTACCTGGGAATGTTAACTTCTCCTTCATTCTTGAAGGAGAGTTTTTCTGTAAATAACTTTCTTGGGTGACAATCTTTTTTTCAGGGCTTAAGCAGGTCATCCTTAAATAGATCAGTTCCTTCTGACTGCCATGGTCTCTGATGTAAAATTGGCTTTTAATCTTAATCAATAACAATTGCACATAAGTCACTTCTCTTGCTACTTTATCGTTCCCTTCTTTCCCTTGGCCTCTCAACAATTTGATGATAGTGTGTCCCAGTATGTATATCTTGGAGTTAATCCTTCTTGGAGTTAAGTTAATGTTCTTTAATATGTGGATTCATCACACATCTTTTTCAATTTTGAAAATTAGAAGTTATTTTTTTAATATGTTTTCTGCACTTATCTCTCCCTCTTCTACTTCAGGAACTGCCGCACTGAATATGGTTGTCCACTTGACAGAATCCTGCATAGTCCTTTGGCTGGGTTCCCTTTTTTTTTTTTTTTTTTTTTTTTTTTTTCATTTTTTCCCCTTTTAATCCTCAGACTGGATAATATCTTTTTTTCTATTTTCATGTTCAGTAATTCTTTCTTCTGCTTGCCCAAATATGCTGTTGAACCCATCTGGTAAATTATTAATGTAGTTCTGATACTTCAGCTCCAGATTTTCTTCAATCCTGGATAAACCATTTAACAAAGAGCAAGAATACATCCTTCTTATGAAGTAGGTTTTCCTAAACAGGCTCAATATGGTGATGGCCATCCTCCCACCTGAGGACATATTTTAGACAGGATGCTGATCACAAAGCTATCTGAGTCAACCTCAGAGAAGTACATTGGGAGGAGAAAAACAGCACAGGGAGGAAGCCAGTAGTGAACAACAGGGAGGAGAAGGATGGTGGCTCGTCCCAAGGAGCCCTCAGATGGGATCAATCAATGAACTGCCCTTGTCCTCAAGTCTGACATACATTCTTCTCCCCCTACATGATCAAGAACCAGGCAAGGATCATGCCCTTCCCCTCAGAGCTGCCCTGAGAGCCTCCAACCTGGGCCTAAACTGGCCAAATGATATGGGAATATGCATTTAGTGATCAGTCAATCAATGACCAGAGTTTTTGGCTCTTTGATAGGGTGATGCTGCCTTGTGACAATAAGCAGTGTCAGAAGGAGGATGTAGAGTCCCATCAGTGAGGTCCCCCCATCAGTGTCTGCAGATGTGAATGCTTCTGCCCAGCGAGCACTGTGAATTACCTTCAACATCATTACATCTTCCTTTGTAATTTCACTAGACATGGATGTGTAATGAAGACAAGTAATGAGTATCTCCCTTCATGGCCTGTAGAACATATTCAATTAAGCATGGAGGACCTAGCTAATCTTGTCATGTGGGGGTTATTATTTATACCAACTGTTTGATTATGGGCAAGACACATGACCTCTTAAGTCTGTTTCCTCATTTGTAAAACTGGGGGGCGGAAAGAGCTGGACCTTAGGGCTGTGGTAAGGCTATTTCAAAGAGGTTGATTAGATTAAATATTAGCAGGGTCCTACACAGAGTCAGGGCTCAAGTAATGTTTTCAACTAGTATTATTTTTAACACTGTTTTATTAGCTGTAAAGTCAAGAAGAACCTGTTTAAAATTTTGTTTTACCACTCCCAAGTTCTATGACTTCCATTGATTGATGCATCTCAGGTCTATGTATGCACAATAATCCCTCTCCCTCATGGGTTTGGAAGGGTCAGAGCAGATGAATGTGCCTGGCACACAGAAATCACCTGGAAACAGTCAAGTAATATTATTATTACTAATCAATGTTGAGTGGCCTGGTAAAGGCCTGCCCTCCGTGACCCTCAATAGTGATGAAAAGAAGAAACAGAGAGAAGGGTCATAGTGTGAGAGAAGACATTCTAAAAGGAAAATGAACAAGATGTGGAAATGGCTCCATGTGAGAGAACATAAAGTAAGTTCAAGGTTTCAAATGCAAGAAACAAAAAATGATGCAACCACCTTCAGTGGGAGAGTTGGGAGGATGTTGTGATGACAGCACACACACACCACACACAGACCTCAGTTGCATTTCCTTCCTCCCTAACCAGGCCCTCTCCCTATAATGCTTCTCATGGTTTTCCCTCCAATGGATTTGCCTTTCATTTACCCCACTCTTTCTCTTCTCCTTTTAGTGCAAGAAAATGGCCCAGTCCTCAGTGTGGGGGCCATTGTTGGCATTGTGATTGGGGTCCTGGTTGTGGTGGCTCTGGTGGCTGCCCTGGGATGTTTCATTTTCCTCGCAAGGATTCGCAGGTACAATGGTATTTCCCAGATGCTGCTCTTGTCTCATAGACTGACCCCAGGTCAGGAAGGACACCCCGTCCTCTGATTCTTGGCCTGACTTTCCACAGCCTCCCTACTTCCCCATGGAGATCCCCTCTCATCCATGTGGCTCCTTCCTCTCCAGATGCTGACCTGGGGTGGCCTCCTTAACACCATTCTCTTCTATAAGTTAGCACAACTAAGACACGACCACCACCACAGTGTTGTCCTAGTTCCCTAAGCACATCTACAGTTGTGTTGGCAGGTATTAAGTCCTCAATAAATGGTACCTCTTGCTGTTTATTTAAATCCAGTTACCCTGATGAAGGGGATTCACAGCCTTAGGATCTGAGGGTCATTCTGGTCAAGGTCATACAGCAGAGAGTGGAAATCTGGATAGGCCAGGTGGGGTCAAATGACCCACATGACAGATGCATTAATGATAGCCCCTGATGTGTGAGACAGAAAAAACAAGCCAGGATGGCAGGTCATGGGCTATCCTTTATGCCTCTTGTCCAGGCAGATGGAGATAGAGGACAAGACCACTGTCACATTTTAGCATCTCCTGGCCTGAAGGCAGGTGGCCACAGCAATGAGGAGATCTCCTTGAGGTCTCCACATCCTACTTAGAAAAAGGAACTTCCTTGTCCCATGCTGTGGTACCAAAATTGTGACCTCTCCCTGCACTTCTCACAAATAATCTTGACCTTTCCTAGCCCTGGTTGCCTGCAGAACAGCAGAGAAAACTGGTACATAGAGTCAACACCGGGTAAGTGTCTGTTCAGCTCATAAGTGGCTGGGAGCCAGTGGGCTTGCCTTGCAGTGTACACTCCAGCCACACACCCCCAGTCAGGCCTCTGACCCTTTCCCTGGGGCTTCAGCACAGGGAGCCCCACCTGGCTACACTGAATGACCTATGGGTTCTGAGTCATGGGTCACTTCGTGGTCCACACTAAACCATAAAATTGCCAAAGGGTCTCCTTGTGCAATGCTCTTTCTCCACTGGTTCTTTGGAAGCTGGAGCCCCATCCTCTCCTGGCTGGATGGGCCTAAGCTTCCTCACACCCCTGGTGCTAACTCTTGTTTCTGCTCCCAGGATATGGTCCCTCCAGCAGCTCTCTCTCCCCGGTAAGCACATTCCTTCCCTGTCCCTTCACCTGGGGTCCTGGCTATGCAGACTCAGGGCAGAAGGACCATGAAGCTCTGCAGCACAGCACAGACACCCCTCACCCTGGAGGAGCCAGGACAAGACAATCCCTCCAAGCCAGGAGCCAGGCCTACTTCTGGGGCAGGACAACAACCCAACCTGTCCTGAGGCTGCCTGGTGCCCTCAGTTGACCTCAGGAGAGCCCTAGAGTCCAGCCAGGTGCAAAGGGAGCGCTGAGATCATCAAGCAGAGGTCTCTGGCTAATAAGAGTGAGGTCAGGGGTGCAGCATGGATAGGGTAATAGGCTTGAAGAGAGCTCGGGAGGCAGAGATGTTCACTCTCAAGGAGAAATGACTTTCCCTGTCAATTTGACATCCACTCTCTTCCCTGCCCAGGCCTGCCTATCTGACCGCATGCCAGAGGTTCCCATCTACCAGGTGAGTGTTGTCCCACAGGCCCAAGGAGCCCCAAGAAATGCCCCAGCAACCCTGGCTGTGTTTTGAGGTCCGGAAAACAGCAGAGAAAATGGAACAAGGGATGAAGAAGACAGAAGGGTCTGGGGTCAGAATACCCCCAGCACAGCCAGGCCATCTCCCCCCGACAGAGCATCCCTGGAGGACCCAGGGCCTGGGAGATTCTGGGACACATTCTGAGGAGGTTACACGAGACCTCTTCTTTCTTCTACAGGAATTAGTACACCCCGACACAGACATTTACTGTGGGATGGACCACAAAGCAGATGTGGCTTCTTAGTGACTGCCAGGAACTTCTCCTTAAGGGCTGTGGAAAAGAGTCCAGCTAAGATGCCAAACCTGAGATGGAGTCAGAAGGTGGAGCCTGAGTCAGGGAACCAGCTTTGAGCCCTGAGGATATTCAAGAACCTGAGTCTAGGTTTGGGATCCCTCCTGGATTTCTGGAGACCCTGACAGGCTGCCCTGAGCCCTTGATGGACTAGGAAATGGGCTCCCATTCCTGCAGGAAGTGGTGGGGGGCTAAGAGGGAAAGCGACTGGGGCTGTGACCCACCATGGACCCCCAAGAAATACGAATAAAGAGCACCTTCCCACCATTTGCCCTTTACTGCCCATGAGATCTTGTCTGGGCATAACTTCACCTGAAACTCAGCTCCATTCTCTCTTGGATCCCACAGGGAAAGTATTAACTCTAAGTTACCCCACTTGCCCATCTATTCTCTGGGAGAGAGGAGGGAGAAGTGTGTGGAGATGGTAGGGGAACCATGCTAACGGGAAAGAGAGGGTCACAAGAGCCCTTGTCCAGCCGGTGGGGCACTCAGCTGTCCTCAAGCTGCCCTGAGGTCATGGACACCTCCCAGTGTTTCCTCATTTGCAAATGCTCATTGAGTTCCTGGAGCACAGACTCTGGGGCCATATGAGGTCCACTGGAACATGAGTCAGAAAGGAGCAGCCATGAGAGGCAGATATTATTGGTGAGGCCCCTTTGCAGCCTCTTGATGTCCTGAGCTCTTTGGCCCTCCTCACCACACCCTTCTGTCCTTGACTTGTGGCCTCTTTCCTGTTCCCAAATCCAGGATCGAGGATTCCTACTCTGTTCATGGGTTTTTGTTGTGTCCCTAAGCCCAGCCCTCAGACATCATTCCCTCTGGGGGGACAGAGAGGCTATCAGGATAACCATGGTGGGAGGGATCCAGAATCCATGCCATGAGCAAGGCCCTCGCAGGCACTCCCCATGACCACTACCTTCCACTTCCTGCTGCTTTCCATTTTGCTCTCTGTTGTGGCTCTTGCTGAGCTGAGCCTCCTCCCCACACATGAACACTGGGTCAGAGGTGCAGGGCTCCTTCTACTAAAACTCGCCCTGGCTCCCATGGCAAAGGGACAGACTCTCCCTTTCCTACCTCAAAGTGTCCCAGGGCCCTTTTCCACCTGGGCTTCACCTGCAGCCCCCACCACACACCTGGGCCAACAGTTCTGTCCTTCCCTAAGGGCCCTGGGGTGGGTGCTGCTCCCCTATAGGTTCACTTTGACAGATGCCCACACTCACACAAATAAAGCTGGTATGTACAATAAGGCACAGAGCCCACAGTTTATGAGGGTGTTCTTCCAATGCCCAAGTGTCATTTGTCCTGAGCTGAGAGTTAAGGAAAACCACCTGCAAAGATTCACATAATTTATCTCTAAGCTGCTTCTTATCCCACATGAACCCAATCTTGGATTGGACAAGGTGATGCCTCTTATAGTTTCTTGTTGCCACTATAACAAATTACCACTAACTTAGTGGCATAAATCAACACAAATCAAGGAGTCATTATGATTCTGTTCTTTCTGGAGGCTCTACAGAGAGCTCGTTTTCTTGCCTTTTCAAGCTGTTTGAGGCTGCCTGCTTTCCTGGGCTTGTGGCCCCAAATCCAGCAGTGTAGCATCTTGATGTCTTTCCGTGCTCTGCTTCCATCATTATAGCATCTCTGGCGCTGCTTATCCTGCCTCTCTCTTTCATTTACAAGGACCCTTTTGATTATATTGAGCCCAGCCAGATAACCCACCACAATCTCCCAATCATGTGATCCTTAATTTCATCTGTAGGCTTCCTTAATCATGGGGCATATTCTCAGATTCTGGGCATGAGGATGTGGACATCCTTGGGGGCCCATGTTTTGTCTACCACACCTCTCAAAGCTGCAGTCATCATCTTCTCTCACTCCAACTGCTCATGGGCAGCCTGGATTTGGTCATCCTGATGTGGAGTCATGTCCTCCCGTGACATCCACAACATCCTCACTACCCCTGAGCTATGGAGACAGAGCCCAGGCCATACTCCATGCAGCTCTCTCCACCTCTTCCTTTCCAGAAATACTCCATTTTTAAGAATAAAAAGAAAGCAGATGTAACACAAAGACCACAACTCCCAAGCCCCTGGGTAGCTGGTGTGTGTCAGCACCACAAATAGTGTCTCCACTGTGCTTAACCCTGGATGGCATCAGGGAGGACACCATACGGACCACTGGAAGTGAGAAAGATGCAACACAGCAGCACGTACAAGGATAACTCAATTCTGCTCTAATTTATAAATTGGGAGTGCTTTCTTCTGTCTGGACAGTGGCTGTTGGTACATGCATGACAACTCCTTAGGCAGATGAGTGCTGCACCCAGAGACCATCCTCAGAGAGGCTGAGAACTGACTCTGAGAGTCAGACAAGCATCATGCCTAGAACACTGAGGGAACATTTCATGATTAACTTCTGACCTTTGGTGACTGACTTTGGGGACACACCCATCAGCTGACAGCCTCAAGTCCCCTGAGCAGAGGCTCCTATTTCCAACCCCATCTGAGCCCCCCCACCCACCCCTACCAGGCAGCAAGACTGAGCAGAGCCTGTGGGCTACTCTCCCAGCTCCTCCAGGCCAGGCCACATGCCTGCTATCAGAGGCCTTTGCCAACTATCCATCCTTCCAGCGGAACAAGGACCTCCTGAAGGACAAGGGGGAGGGGAGGCATGAAGACCAATCTCCAGGATAGAACTCATCACCTGAAGGCTCCTCCATTTGCCTGGGAGCCCCAAGGGGAGAAGAAAAACTGGGGCCCCGATAGTCACCCTCAGCTTCCTCTTCCCCATAAATATCCCAATGGACAGAGCAGAATCTGATCCCACAGACCCAGACCCATCCTTCCCAGGGGCTCAGGTCTAACTCATCTGGTGTCCCTGCCAGGCAGTCAAAACACTCAAGATACAAGTCAAACTGTCTCCTGAGTACACATAAGGCCTCCCCTGCCTTTTGTGGGGACAGACCTCTTCTCACATGCTGCCACACCTGAACAGTCACCTAGGTCCTCTGTGCACTGTTCTGCACCCTTTGTTTCTGCCCTGGGTCAGCTGCATTTTCTCACCTGGACTCAGACACAGCTCCAGTCAGGGAGAGTTGAGGATCTGTCTTCTGTAAGTCCTTCACGCTCTGACCATGTGAACCCACTCAGCCCCATCCAGAATTCTCACCATAGCCTTGTCCTCCAGGTCCCTGGACACCAGGTTCCCCTTCATTCAAACCTCTGAAGAATGGCAATATCATTGCCATGACACTCACCCCCAGCCATGTGTCTAAAGAGAGTCACCAGAAGAGACCCCCTACACTCCACATGCCAGAGCCTTAGGTGTTGTAGGGGCATCCTCATCCCCCTCCTCCCTCCCTGGGCAGAATGGACACAAAAACTGCCTCGGAACACCAGCTCCTTCCCCCAGATCCATCCTGACCCTCTACACAGTGAAGTACTGGTTAAAGCTGACACTAAGAGACCCCCAACACCCAGGCACCACACCAGACCTCAGGCTTCCTCATATCTACAGTTGGGATAGACGCACATATCACACTTCTACTCACCTATACAACCCCTAAGTTCAATTGCCAGTTCAAAGCTACAGACAGGATGATCTCCTTGCTGTTCTTGGTCATGCAGGCATGTTCCAGCCATTGTGGTGCCTAGGGTGCCCTCCCTCCCCCTCCCTAGCAGCCTCAACTTACCTTCATGTCTGACTGACTTAAGACCAAACTCGTTAGTTTCCCCTTAGTCTTCCCTGAGCATCGTCATGGATGCGACCACTTCTAAAACCTCCACCAGTCAATAATCAGCCTCGGGTGTCAGAGGTGCTGCAGTAATCACCTGTGCTCACGTGCACCATCTGTGAAACCATGATTCCTAGAGGGAGCTGCTGAGGGCAGAGCCAAAGCACTTAGTGAAAAGATGAATGGGCAGACACTTAAGAGCATAAATGAGGGATGGGTGTGGGCAGAGAGATGGACATATGGACATACGTGCTTTCTGCTCAAAGAATTATCCCATAAAATGTGAGGATGCTGGAAACAAATTTTCCTATACTCCCAATGGGATTGCAGTTTAGTACATATAATGATGTTGGCCTCTTTTTTTTTTGAGATTTTTTTTTTTTAATTTAAATTTTTTTATTTTCCCACTGTACAGCAAGGGGGTCAGGTTATCCTTACATGTATACATTACAATTACATTTTTCCCCCACCCTTTGTTCTGTTGCAACATGAGTATCTAGACAAAGTTCTCAATGCTATTCAGCAGGATCTCCTTGTATATTTATTCTAAGTTGTGTCTGATAAGTCCAAGCTCCCGATCCCTCCCACTCCCTCCCCCTCCCATCAGGGATGTTGGCCTCTTAATGTTCAGTGTGCACACGTGTTCACTAGAACCCCAGTTCTAAAAGCATCCCTGAGCTGGGAGCTCTGAGAAGGCAGTATACACCTATACTGTCTCTGCTGGGTCCACCGACCAGCTCCAAGCCTGGCACAGGGAGCCCCACAACTGTGTGCCCAGTGAATGAGCTCCTGGATCATACTCCATATAGCAGACATGTGCATATATGTGTGTGTGTGGGTGTTCACTGCAGAATTGATGGTCAGTATGAAAAGGCAGGATGCATGCCAGTGGCTCTGCATTTCTTAAATTAAAATAAATTTACAGTAAAATCACACAAGTGGCAGAGAAGGTCCTCAGCCTGTTGAAACTTAGTGTTGACATGGTATTCTGGATATCTGAGAAATAAGGACTTTTTTTTTTTTTTTTTGGTCTTTTTGCCTTTTCTAGGGCCGCACCCGCGGCATATGGAGGCTCCCAGGCTAGGGGTCGAATTGGAGCTGTAGCCACCGGCCTACGCCAGGGCCACAGCAATGCAGGATCCAAGCCCCATCTGCAACCTACACCACAGCTCACGGCAACACCGGATCCTTAACCCACTGAGCAAGGCCAGGGATCAAACCTGCAACCTCATGGTTCCCAGTCAGATTCGTTAACCACTGAGCCACGACAGGAACTCCTGAATTGGATGAAATCTTGTTGAGGGAGATAAGATCCTGTATGTACCATGCTTGAATTTAAAACCTCTCTGTATGTAAGAGATTGTAAATTTAAGCATGGTACATGATTAAGCATTAGTATGATATATAAACACCTAACAAATTCTTGAGGTGCCGTAGAAAAAAATAATACTTGGAACAATGACTTTTCCTTCTATGCTTCCCTCTTGGCCACCAGAGGGAAGCAGAGCTCCTCCACAGCCTGGAGTCTCCCCAGGAGCTGCTTGACCCACTGCCCCTTAGCATGACCCAGTGCCCAGCAGAATCTGACCCTCAAGAGCCTCACTCAGTCCATAGTCCTCCTTGCTCTCCCAGCCCCTGACCCTTGACTGTCAGCACCTCCATCCAACCAGGCCTACATGAAGGTCAGTCCCTCCTCAGGCAGCTCCTCCCCCCATGCCTTCCATCCTTCTCTGGCCAATGTCTGCTCACCTTTCAGGTTTCAGTCAAAAGGTCATTTTCTCTGGGGTGACCTCCATGACCCCCAGACCAGCTGAGACCCCATTACAGGCCCAATGCACCAGACACTTTCTCTTCATGGTCCTTCTCTCATTTATAAACAGCTTCTGAAATCCATGATTTTTCTGTGTGCCTGTCTCCCTTTTATAAACTAAACTCTGTGAACACTGGACCCACATCTCTCCTGTTCTCTGTGGAGTCCAAGGGCCAGGCCACTGCCTGACATATCACAGATGCTCAGTAAATATTCCCTAAACGAATGAGGGAAACTACATGACAGAAACCTGTAACTTCAGTGTGACAAGTGGGGCTCAAAGCATGTTCCCTGTAGACACAAGGCCACTGGCATCAGCCTGGGAGGAGGCCTGTCAGTGCCCACGGCTACTCTGGGATCAGCTTCTATTCCTCCCGGAGTCAGGAAGGAGGACGGGGGCCTCCTAACTATGATGAGTCAGACCCCCACTCATTCCCAGATCAACCCCTTCCATCTCTACCCTGTGAGACACTTCTTGTCTCCCTGGAGGGCCTGGGCCAGCAGCCTGAATCCCTCTCCTTCTCACAGAGACCTGACCTGGCACAAGCTCTGTTTCTCCAGCACAACTGGAGTCGCCACAGGGGAGGAGGGGGCTCCAGCATGAACTGAAAGGAATCAGGGCGCAGCTCCTCATCCCGAAGCTCCCTGATCTGTGGGGACACCTGGCTAGGGTCCCCTGGGGACATCACAGCCACCGGGACTCTGGGGAAGGAGGAGAGCTTCCTGTGCGGGTTGGCACAGGGAACCCAGCATCTGCGATGGCTCCATCTCAGAGGGGCTAGAGTCCCACAGGGCCTCCCCTCCCTTGGGGTGGAGGAGGAACTGACAGCCCTCTTGACCGAGTCTCCAGGTGGATCTGCCCCAGGTCCTGGGCCCTGTGGGGAGGCTGAGAGCAGATGACCCAAAGGGACACAGTGCTGTGAAGGAATGAGGCACAGGGCCTTCTGGGGTTCAGCCCACAGGCCGGCACACTCTCCCCAAAGCCTCAAGAGTCCCCTCAAGGGCCCTTCCTTTGAAGCCCCAGGGACAGAGAGCTCCTTCTGAGGCACACATCTACCTGGGTGGACAGTTCTCCTGCCACTGGGTCAAGAGGGCCGTCCTCTCCCTGGGCCCACCCTCCACTGGGATGGAGGTGGGAAGCCTGGGACCCACGGTGACCAGGACCCAGACTGACAGGCCCCTCAGCCTGGAGGTCAGAGCCCACCTCTGCCAGGGCTCAGACCCAGCTCACACTCTGTGGAGCCTGGTCAGCACACCTGGTGCAGCTCCTGACATTGGTCCCAGGTCTGGGCATACCCTCCAGGGGGCGACATTGGGCCATGCAGACAACACACAGGAAGTCAACAGGTGAAATCCCCTAAGTTCAGCCTAAGGAGGTGGCGAAGGAGCCTGATTTCCATCCTTCCCTCAGTGAGACCCCTCTGGGCCTCTCCTGGGTGCCAGCTCTACCCCGCCTACTCCTTCTAGGGGCCTAGGAGACCCTGCCACAGCAGCTCTCTTGCCCTGCCTGGTACCACCCATAGGAAAGGCCAGGGTGGCCACAGGAAAATCAGCCAGGTGTCAGGGAGAACACAAACAGTTTCTGAGCCAAGGCTCAGCCAACAGACAGATTATTTCTACACCTGACTAAACAACCTATGGGTAGGGACAGTTTGTGTCCTGAAATATTCTGCTTGACATCTCTCTCCTGAAGCCCAGACCTACTTCCTGAAGACTAGGCAGAGTTACATGAGAGCAGAGCTCAAAACATTGTGATTTGTTTAAACTCTGAATCCTTGAGAGTTCCCATTGTGCCTCAGCAGGTTACAAACCCAACAAATATCCAGAATTCCCTGGTGGCTCAGCGGGTTAAGGATCTGGTGTTGTCATTGCTGTGGCACAAGTTCAATCCCTGGCCTAGAACTTCTGCAGGTGCATCCCAAAACAAACAAACAAACAAAACTGAACTAGTATCAGTGAGGATATGGGTTCGATCCCTGGCCTTGCTCAATGTGTTAAAAGATCCGGTGTTGCCAGGAGCTATGGTGTAGGTCACAAACTCAGCTCCGATCCAGCATTGCTGTGGCCAGTGGCTGTAGCTCCAATTCAATCCCTAGTCTGGGAACTTCCATATGCCCCATGTGCAGCCCTGAGAAGCAAAACAAACAAACAATGAAACCTTGGAAAATTAAGAAGTGGAATTCATTGCAGTAGCTGGGAGAACACCATTAACAAATTTTTTTCAGGGAGAGGCTCCCTGAAAACTTTCCCAAGGAGCAGGGAGCCCACAGCTACCTGACCTCACAGCACCACTGTCCTCTCTTCCCAGGACACACAGGAAACCTTTCCTGTCACACCTGGGAACTGCACCTGACCTGAGTATCTGTCCTTGGAAAGAGACACCAGGCTGGTGACACTAGAGATGGAGGTCAGGTCCCCTAACCAGATGTCAATCAGCCTGTCCCATTCTCACCTCCAGGGTCATCTGTGACCTTCCTGCTGGAAGTAAATCCAAATTTCTCTGATTTTTGAGAACGGAGAAGAGCCACCCTGGATGCCCAGCTGGGGTTCTGTGTCACAAAAGGAAAGTATCATAGGATTTGGAGATGCCTGGATCTGTGTGGTGCTGACAGACCCCAGGCCAGAACATAGCAGAGGCCAACACTGGGGTGGGTGAGTGGCCTCAGGGGAGAGGGGCTGCCATCAGCCTTGCTATAGAAAGTGTGTTCCATAGCCCAGTATGATCAGCATCACCTGAGAGCTAGTTACTTGCAGGCTTTAGGTCCACCCCATACCTGCTGAGTCAGAATCTGCATTTTCACAGGGTCTTCTGGCTCGAACTAGAGAGGGGAGAATCTTTCCCATCCCTCACATCATGGAGTCTCAGCCAGGCTGGCTAGCATATGACCTAGGTAGCTGCTGAAGCAGCTTTTCTAAGGTGTCACCTGGGTGTTCGTGGTCCTTATAAAGTTCCAGAGCTGATTCCCATGCACAGTGGGGTGACATTCCTATGACAAGGCTTCCTGATGCTTCTCCCCCAACCCAGGCTCCTGCTCGGGAGGGAAAAGCCAGGAGCTAAGAGAGGGCTGTGTGGGGAGCCTGAGTGTGAATCCTAATCCACAGCTGCAAGGAGCCCATGACCCAGATACCCCCAGGGTTGTGCTTGTCCAAACAATAGTGTGTGTGTGTGTGTGTGTGTGTGTGTGTGTGTGTGTGTGTGTGTGTGTAGGTGGAGAATCACTACTGAAGAAGATGGAGGACTCAGAAGTGATCAGGGAATAGAAATATAGACAGAAGGGGAGGGGAAGGAGGGCACTGGGGAGACAGGAACAAGAGGGGAGGAAAAGGGAAGGTCCTGGAGAGACCCCGCCCCCACCCACGTGACCCAGTGAAGTGCTCCTGCCCCAGGAGGAGGCCCAGCACAGAGGGAGGAAGGACAGCAGAGCTCACACCTCAGACAGCAGTGCTTGTGGGCCTTTCTGGAGCGGAAACTCTTCTCTCACAGGGAGGGACACAGCAGGCACCAGGCACCATGGAGCCCCCCTCAGCCCCTGGCCACAGAGGGCATGTCCCCTGGCACAGGCTCCTGCTGGCAGGTGAGAGGGGACAATTTTCAGGGAGTGGCTGGAGATGGGAGAACAGAGCCTGGTTGGGGTCTCCTGGGGAGACAAGGCTCTGAGAGGGGACTGGGGGCTTCTGTTTGGACCTGAGGGGAGAGGACAGAGGACCAGGGTAGGAGGGGGAAGGGGCTCAGCAACAGGAAAATCTCAGTGAACTGGTATTGGTGAGGGGCAGGACACCTCAATTATTTATATTTTACAAGTATTCTTCACTAAGCTACAATTGTTGGAAAAGAATGACAATAATAACACTTTACCAGTTGTCACTCCAGACAAAAATATAAGCAGGACACTAAACATTACGTTACCCACCAACTTCAGAAAATGACAAGTAAACACCAGGGTGTGGAGGGCCCTGGGGACAATCCTTCCTTCATCACCAGGTATCTGCAGCCTGTCCCAGGATCAGACAAGTCCCTGCCCTCACGGAGCTCATGTTCTATGTGGGGGAAACAGACAAGCAAAGAGATCCGGAATGTGCTGTCAGTGCTGACAAGTGTCTTGAGCAAACAGAACAGGGAAAGGAAGACAGTGAAGATGGGATCTTTAGAGCAGGTGCTCAGGGAGGGCAGCTCCCAACAGCCCCCTGAGCGTGAGCAGGCGTGTGAGGGCCGTGAGGGAGTGAGCCAGACACACACCTGGGAAGGCAGAGGAAATAATAAGTTCAGAGAAGATGAAGTAATGGGGGTCATGCTGCTGACCTTCAACCAGTAGGACACACACACACACACACACATGCACACACGCACGCACACACATAGACACACGCATGCACGCACTATAAAAACAAACACTAAGACTCAGAGATGAAGAGATATCTGCACAGAACTCAGGGCTGCACGTTCCCATCCCAGTACATAAGTCAGAATATTAACTGATTTCTCTCTCTTCCCTCCTAGTCTCACTCCTGACCTTCTGGAACCTGCCCACCACTGCCCAGATCACTGTTGAATCAGTGACCTTCAATGCTGTAGAAGGAAGGAACATTCTTCTACTTGTCCACAATGCGACAGAGAATGTTCTAAGCTACCACTGGTATAGAGGAGATACAGCAGAGGAAAACCAACTAATTGCATCACATGCAGTAGACTTTCAACTAACTATCAGAGGACCTGCACACAGCGGTCGAGAGATAATCTACCCCAATGGATCCCTACTGTTCCAGAACGTCACCCTGAGAGACTCAGGAAACTACACTCTGATGGTTACAAAGAATGATAGACAGAAAGAAATTGTGACTGGACAACTCCGTGTATTCTGTGAGTGATTCCTGTCTGGGTGTTGGGTAGGGTGAATTCTATTTACAGACTCAGGATTGACAGGCCTGGACTGTGCCCCCATCCCCTCTGCATTATGTCCCGGGTCAGAGTTTGAAAATTTAGTGCAGGACACATGCAGTGGAGACAAAATTCAAAGGAATAAAATTTCCTTCCTGGAATCCAGACCCCACAGACATTCTGTGCAAAAAGAAGGACCAGTCTGATGGCAGTAACTAACTCAGCACAGGGAGATCAGTCTCAGTCAACCCCCTGGGCCCTTCCCTGTGACCATGACCCTGAGGAAGACACTGTAGGACTCAGTAGGGGCCTGGCCTCAGGGCCCCTTGGGAGCCTCACAGAGAAGCTCAGCCCCAGGAAGCCCCTCCTCGGACCCTGTCCCAGGGCCCCTGCCTCCAGTGGAGGGTCTGTGCCACTGTTGGGTTCTGGGCTCCTGGACAGGGCTGACGGGGAGCAGCAAGTTCCCAGCTGCCTGAGTCCCAAGGCTTTGAGCTGCTCACCAGTCAGGGCTCAGCCCCAAGAGCCACATCTGGGCAGGGGTGGAGCCTGGTCCTTCACCTGAGATTCGGCATGAAAAGCAAGGTGAGCCAGGTCCCCAGGCCATTAGCCAGTTGCTGTGGGGACTAATGAGACCCCAGAGGAAGGTCGGTGTCCCCAGGGATGAGGAGAGGAGTGAAGATGCTCCTGGCAGCTCCTCGTCCACCAGGGCAAAGACCAGGGAGGGCCTCCGCCATGGATGCAAATAATAGCGGGCAGTTTATTTGGCAACTCCTTTATGCCCAGTTTTAGGTTGTTAATTATGAATGATGTAAGTTTAATATACAGACAACATGGCAACCCTGAGAAGATTTACTGAGGAAATGCCGAGTTAAGGGGGGATGCAGTCACTGAATCAGAGTTACGCAGACCACAACTAGGTGATCAGAGTCACGCCAAGATCCAGCCCCAGCCTCTCCTCCACCCCCCCCCCCGGGGGGGGGGTGTTTATTGTGCATCTGTGGACCCAGAAACCAGCTGTTGGTTTGATCCTTTCTTCTTGGGCATCCTCACCTCAGAGGGAGAGAGGTTGACCTGGGAAGTGAAAGCAAATGGAGAAGTAATTCTCTTTATTCTAGAACTGAATTACCTGTATTAACCATCAGAGTCAGTGACAGGAATGTCTAGGCCTCCCCCTCAGGCAGCTGAGGCACAAGCTCCTTGCTCTGGACTAGAAATCATTTAAAAATAAATAAAAATAAAAACAGAGTTCCCATAGTGGGACAGTGGAAACAAATCCAACTAGGAACCATGAGGTTGTAGGTTTGATCCCTGGCCTTGCTCAATGGGTTAAGGATCTGGCATTGCCGTGAGCTGTGGTATAGGTCACAGACACGGCTCAGATCCTGTGTTGCTGTGGCTGTGGTGGAGGCTGGCAGCTGTAGCTCCAATTCAACCCCTAGCCTGGGAACCTCCACATGCCACAGGTGTGGCCCTAAAAAGCAAAAAAAAATTTAAAAAGAAATCATGTATTTTTTTGTTTCCTGATGTGTTGGATGTGACTCCCACTAGAGTGAATGGAAAGGACTTGGCTCCTTCACACCCCGGTCTACACTGCAACTAGTACTGGGCCCAAGAGGTAGCAAACTCAATCTTTCTTTGATGAAGGAAGGATGGAAGGAGTAAGAATGAAGGAATGATCTACAGTCTCTTCAGACACTGGAATCAGGATGCAGAGCCCTAGCAGGTTCTGGCCACACCTGGTGCCTGTCTCTCCAGGGATGGGAGCCATGTTCCATCCTCTGACCACCTGCCCCTGAAGCGCGCTGAGAGCCAAGTCTCAGGATGACGGTGGGGCTGCTCAGCCGTGGGAGGGCTTCCAGGGTGGCATGGGTCCTGCTTCTGGGCAGCTGTGGGGCTCTTGGACCTTTGGATCTTTGAAGTCACTTGTAGCCTCCACTTTGAAGTCACTTGTAAATGCACATTTCTCCCTCTCTCGGCTCCTTCCTTGTCTCTCATCTTCCTCCTCCTTCATCCCAGCCGGGACTGGCCCTGCTCTGCACAGCTGCCCCCACCATTAAACCTTCCACGAATATTCCCACAAACGGCTGACTGCCCTGTTCCCATCCTGCAAATATTCTGTGTCCTTTTTTATTGCCCACCCTCCTGGCAAAAGTAAAGAACACAGAAATCAGTGGGAGCAGCAGCCCCTGTGAGGCTCCAACATGAGCCAGGCTGCCCAGGTCACAAGGAGAATGAGCTTCTGAGGTCATAATCCTGTGATGGGAGAAACACGTTAATGTCTCAACTCAGAATGATGGAAAATGAGCAGTGGTCATGGTTGGAAAGTTTTTTTTTTTTAATTGTACCTGGTTCAGAGAGATACTTTAATTCTATACATACATACCAGGAGACTGGATGGGGTCATCCTCATTCCCAAATGAGTTATTTAACAAAAAGAAAATGCCTTTCCACTTTATGTAAAATTCCCTTGGCTCCAGGGATACACAGAGCTGGCAAGACCATTATCCCAACATATACAAGGTATATGTAAGGAATGGGAGCTGAACATTTCACAGCGAATGAAAGTTCTAGGAAAGGAGCAACAAAAGTTTAAAAGGACAAAATTCCATTTGATGGTGAGGATGCTGGACACAGAGAAGTTACTACAGATGTGTCTAGAGGACTGGTCAGGGCTCATCCCGGGGGACCTGGAGGTCCGAGAGGAGGTGCTGCCCTCTCCTTACACTTCCTCCATGAGGAGAGACCCAAGACCTTGTTCACAGGGTCAGGGCCATCCTCTGAGTCGCCTTTACAGAGGTCACTGGGCCCCAGGAATGGCTGAGGTCTCTGAGGAAGGAGCGTGGCCCCCGGCCCCAGACACACTCGCCGCCAAGTCACCTCCTCTGTTTCTCCGCAGACCCAGTGGCAAAGCCCATCGTCGAAGCCAACAGCACCACCGTCACAGAACACGAGGACACCGTGGTCCTGAAATGCCTCACAAATGACACCGGGGTCGCCATCTCCTGGTTCTTCAATGGCCAGAGTCTACTGCTCACAGAGAGGATGGAGCTGTCCCAGGACAACGGCACCCTCACCATAGAGCCCGTCAGGAGGGAGGATGCTGGGCATTATCAGTGCGAGGCCTCCCACCTGGGCAATTCCAGCAAAAGTGACCCCCTCAGGCTGGATGTGAAATGTAAGTGACCCCTGGCCTCACGCCACATACCCTGGATGATTCGACCAATGATGTGCAAAACGGATAGAGGCCACAGCAGGCAGAGTTATCAGTCAAGAGACCACTAGGTAAACAGAATGGCAAAACGGTTAAGAGCTCAGTCTCTACCTCACATACACTTGGTTTCTAATCCTGGGTCTGGCAATTACTCTGCGAGCTTGCGCAAGAGTCTTCCTTTTCTCACAGTGGTAATCTCCACCATTTTTAGGTGGGTAAAATATACGTAAGATTCACCATGTTAACTGTGTTTTAAGACTACAGCTCAGTGGCATTAAGTACACTCATGTTGTCGTGCAGTCATCACCTCTGTCCATCCAGAACGTTCATGTTAACCGTACCAAACTCTGTACCCTTTACCTATACTCCCCTCTCCCCAGTCTGAACCCCTGGCAATCATCCTTCCGCTTTCCGTCTCTTTGAATCTGACGATTCTAGGTCCTTCTTTCAAGTGGAATCATACAATACCTTTCCTTTGGTGTCTGGCTTGTTTCACCAAGCATAATGTCTTCAAGGTTCCATCTCTCGTATAGGCTATAGCAGAATGGCATTTCTTTTGCTACATCTGTGGCATGGGAAAGCTCCTGGGCCAGGGTTGGAACCCACGCCACAACAGTGACCCAAGCCACAGCAGTGACAATGCCAGATCCCTAATCACTAGTCCATCAGGGAACTCCACAATGTCATTTCTTCTTAGGCCTGAATTACATATGTTCCCGTGTGTGTGTGTGTGTGTGTGTGTGTGTGTGTGTGTGTGTCCCCATATGTATGGATATACACACATATATATCACATTTTGTTTATCACTCGTTAGTTGAACTTTTGTTTGTTGCCACATTTTGGATAATATGCATAATGTTCCTATGCACATGGGTGGACAGATACCCGTTCAAATTCTAGCTTTCTGAGTTCCCCTTGTGGCTCAGCAGTAAAGAACCAGACTAGCATCCTATAAGGATGCTGGTTCAATCCCTGGCCTCGCTCAGTGGGTTAAGGATCTGGCTTTGCCGTGAGCTGTGGTGTCGGTCGCAGAAGCGGCTTGGATTCCGCATTGCTGTGGCTGTGGTGTAAGCTGGCAGCTATAGCTCAGATTTGACCCCTAGCCTAGGAGCTTCCATAGGCCACGGCTGTGGCCCTAAAAAGACCAAAAAAAAAAAAATCCCTGCTTTCAATTATCTTGAGTAGAAATAATCGCTAATACTTCAGAAGTGGAATTGCTGGATCAAATAGTAAGTCTTTGTTCCGTCCTTTGACACACTGCCATACCATTTTCCACAGTGGTTGTACCCTTTTACATTCCCACCGGCAATGCACAAAAGTTCCAGTTTTTCCACATCCTTGCCAACATTTGCTGTTCTCTCTTTTTATTATGATAGCCCTCCTAATGAGTGTAAGGTGGGTATCTCCTTGTGGTTTCAATTTCATTTCCCTAGTGATCAGATATACCAATGAACAAGAAGCACATGCATCTTAGTATGTGCTTATTGGCCATTTGCGTATATTCTTTGGAGATGTCTATTCAGTCGTTTTTCTGGGTTTTTTTTTTTTTTTTTTTTTTCCTTTTACGGTGTACCTGCATCATACGGCAGTTCTCGGGCCGGAGGCTGAATTGGAGCTGCCGTGGCGGCCTACACCACAACCAAGTCAACACTGGATCCAAGCTGCATCTGCAACCTACACCACAGCTTACAGCAATGTGGGATCCTTAACCCACTGAGCCAGGCCAGGGATCGAACCCACCACATCTCACAGAGACAACACCAGAACCTTAACCTGCTGAGGCACAAGGGAACTCCCACTCTGCCTCTTTATTTTTCTTTTTAGGGCCACACCTGCGGTATATGGAAGTTCCCTGTTAGGGGTCGAATCGGAGCTACAGCTGCTGGCCTACACCACGGCCACAGCAACACTGGATCCCGACCCCCTGAGCGAGGCCAGGGATTGAACCCGCATCCTCAGGGACACTGGTCAGACTCGTATCCACCGCGCCACAATAGGAACTCCCACTTGGCCTATTTTTAGATTGAGGGGTTTTTGTTGCTATTGTTTCTGTTGGGTTGTAATAGTTCTTTATACATCCTGGGAATTAATTCCTTAACAGATTTATGTTGTGCAAATATTTTCTCCTATTCTGTGAGTGGTATTTCCTCTCTGTTGATAGTGTGCTTCGGTACACAAGAGTTTTCAATTTTGATGAAGTACAGATTATCTTATTTTTTTAATTTGTCAAGGGTGCTTTTGGTTTCCTACCCAAGAAATCACTGCCAAGCCCAACATCGTGACGCTTTCACCCTATGTTTCTTCTGTTTTGTAGTTTCAGCTCTCACATTTAGGTCTTTGATCCATTGTGAGTTAATTTCTTGTGCATAATATTAGGTAAGGGCTCAACTTCATTCTTTGCTGGCTATCCAGTCTCCTCGGTATCAGTTGTTGAAAAGACCATCCTTACCCCACTGAATGGTACTGGCACCTTTGCGAACTATCTGAGCATGTATCCAGAATTTATTTCTAGACTTTCTATTACATTGGTCTATATGACTGTCTTTATGCTATCATCACACTGCCTTTGTTTTAAGGTTATGTAGCAAACATTCAAAAGAGGAAGAGCGAGTCCTTCAAGTAGCTCTTTTTTAAATTTTATTTTCGGGCCATTTCCACAGCATGCAGATCTCCTGAGCCAGGGATCAAACCGGCACCACAGCAGAAACCTGAGCTACAGCAATGGCAATGCCATATCCTCAACCCACTGAGCCACCAGGGAACTCCTTGTTCTTCTTTTTTGCCAGATTCTTTCAGTTCTCCGGGTCTCTTAAAATTCCATATGAATTTGAGGATGGATGTTTCTATTTCAGAAAAAAAAAAAAAAATCATCGGGGTCTTGGTAGGCATTGCATTGAACCTGCGGATCTCTTTGGGTGGTACTGTCATCCTAACAACTCATATCTTCCCATCCCCAAACACGGGATGTCCTTCCATTTTGTGTGTGTGTCCTCTTTAATATCCTAGCAACATTCGGTAGACTTTCATGGACAGGTCTGCTGCCTCATCGGATGAGTTTATTCCTAAGTATCTTATTCTTCTCAAAGCTGTTGCAAAGGAACCGCTTTCCCAATTTCCCTTTTGGATAGTTCCTGGTTAGTGCATAAAACACACAACTGATTATCATACGTTGATTTTGTATCCTGCAGCTTTGCCAAATTCATTCATTAGTTCCAACAGGTTATTTTGGTGCGGTCTTTGGGGTTTTCTACCCGTGAGGTCATGCCATCTGCCAACAGAAGTAATAGTACTTCTTCCATTCCAATGGAAATGCATTCTGTTTCTTTTTCTTGCCTGTCTGGCTTGGACTTCTGCACTGTGTTGAATAGCACAGCGAAAGTGTCATCCTTGTCCTCTTCCTGATCACAGAGGTAAAGCTTTCGGTGTTTCGCCATTGCCTGTAATGTTAGCAGTGGGCTTTTCATATACTAAGGGCTTTGTTTAGTTGCAGGGGTTTCCATCAATTTCTAAGAATGCCAGTATTCTGATAAACCAGTAACCATGACCCTAGTGATCTCCTTGGCTGTGATATTCAACACAAAGTCCAGGAAGAAAATCTCCCTGTAGAGTGAGAAAGACTTGGAAATGAAATCTCTTCCATTTCTAAGGTCAGGAAGACAGGGACGAGCCAGTCTCATTCCCTAATAAGGTATTTAACAAAAAGGAAAATGCCTTCCCTACTTTATGCAAAGTTCCCTGAGCCCCAGAGATGCACGGGGCTGGCAAGCATTCTTTCCCCAACATACCGAGAAGTTCACATATTCAAATCCCTAAAAGGAATAGGACCTGAACTTCCAGGGCCAAAGAGAGTTCCACAAAGGGCCAGTGAAACCACGTGGGAAAAGAATTCCACCTGGTGAGGAGGATGCTGGACACAGGGGCTGACAAGACACCACAGAGATGTCGAGGGGACTGGTCAGGGCTCATCCCGGGGGACCTGGAGGTCCGAGAGGAGGTGCTGCCCTCTCCTTACACTTCCTCCATGAGGAGAGACCCAAGACCTTGTTCACAGGGTCAGGGCCATCCTCTGAGTCGCCTTTACAGAGGTCACTGGGCCCCAGGAATGGCTGAGGTCTCTGAGGAAGGAGCGTGGCCCCCGGCCCCAGACACACTCGCTGCCAAGTCACCTCCTCTGTTTCTCCGCAGACCCAGTGGCAAAGCCCATCGTCGAAGCCAACAGCACCACCGTCACAGAACACGAGGACACCGTGGTCCTGAAATGCCTCACAAATGACACCGGGGTCGCCATCTCCTGGTTCTTCAATGGCCAGAGTCTACTGCTCACAGAGAGGATGGAGCTGTCCCAGGACAATGGCACCCTCACCATAGAGCCCGTCAGGAGGGAGGATGCTGGGCATTATCAGTGCGAGGCCTCCCACCTGGGCAATTCCAGCAAAAGTGACCCCCTCAGGCTGGATGTGAAATGTAAGTGACCCCTGGCCTCACGCCACATACCCTGGATGATTCGACCAATGATATGCAAAACGGATAGAGGCCACAGCAGGCAGAGTTATCAGTCAAGAGACCACTAGGTAAACAGAATGGCAAAACGGTTAAGAGCTCAGTCTCTACCTCACATACACTTGATTTCTAATCCTGGGTCTGGCAATTACTCTGCGAGCTTGCGCAAGAGTCTTCCTTTTCTCACAGTGGTAATCTCCACCATTTTTAGGTGGGTAAAATATACGTAAGATTCACCATGTTAACTGTGTTTTAAGACTACAGCTCAGTGGCATTAAGTACACTCATGTTGTCGTGCAGTCATCACCTCTGTCCATCCAGAACGTTCATGTTAACCGTACCAAACTCTGTACCCTTTACCTATACTCCCCTCTCCCCAGTCTGAACCCCTGGCAATCATCCTTCCGCTTTCCGTCTCTTTGAATCTGACGATTCTAGGTCCTTCTTTCAAGTGGAATCATACAATACCTTTCCTTTGGTGTCTGGCTTGTTTCACCAAGCATAATGTCTTCAAGGTTCCATCTCTCGTATAGGCTATAGCAGAATGGCATTTCTTTTGCTACATCTGTGGCATGGGAAAGCTCCTGGGCCAGGGTTGGAACCCACGCCACAACAGTGACCCAAGCCACAGCAGTGACAATGCCAGATCCCTAATCACTAGTCCATCAGGGAACTCCACAATGTCATTTCTTCTTAGGCCTGAATTACATATGTTCCCGTGTGTGTGTGTGTGTGTGTGTGTGTGTGTGTCCCCATATGTATGGATATACACACATATATATCACATTTTGTTTATCACTCGTTAGTTGAACTTTTGTTTGTTGCCACATTTTGGATAATATGCATAATGTTCCTATGCACATGGGTGGACAGATACCCGTTCAAATTCTAGCTTTCTGAGTTCCCCTTGTGGCTCAGCAGTAAAGAACCAGACTAGCATCCTATAAGGATGCTGGTTCAATCCCTGGCCTCGCTCAGTGGGTTAAGGATCTGGCTTTGCCGTGAGCTGTGGTGTCGGTCGCAGAAGCGGCTTGGATTCCGCATTGCTGTGGCTGTGGTGTAAGCTGGCAGCTATAGCTCAGATTTGACCCCTAGCCTAGGAGCTTCCATAGGCCACGGCTGTGGCCCTAAAAAGACCAAAAAAAAAAAAAAATCCCTGCTTTCAATTATCTTGAGTAGAAATAATCGCTAATACTTCAGAAGTGGAATTGCTGGATCAAATAGTAAGTCTTTGTTCCGTCCTTTGACACACTGCCATACCATTTTCCACAGTGGTTGTACCCTTTTACATTCCCACCGGCAATGCACAAAAGTTCCAGTTTTTCCACATCCTTGCCAACATTTGCTGTTCTCTCTTTTTATTATGATAGCCCTCCTAATGAGTGTAAGGTGGGTATCTCCTTGTGGTTTCAATTTCATTTCCCTAGTGATCAGATATACCAATGAACAAGAAGCACATGCATCTTAGTATGTGCTTATTGGCCATTTACGTATATTCTTTGGAGATGTCTATTCGGTCGTTTTTCTGGGTTTTTTTTTTTTTTTTTTTTCCTTTCACGGTGTACCTGCATCATACGGCAGTTCTCGGGCCGGAGGCTGAATTGGAGCTGCCGTGGCGGCCTACACCACAACCAAGTCAACACTGGATCCAAGCTGCATCTGCAACCTACACCACAGCTTACAGCAATGTGGGATCCTTAACCCACTGAGCCAGGCCAGGGATCGAACCCACCACATCTCACAGAGACAACACCAGAACCTTAACCTGCTGAGGCACAAGGGAACTCCCACTCTGCCTCTTTATTTTTCTTTTTAGGGCCACACCTGCGGTATATGGAAGTTCCCTGTTAGGGGTCGAATCGGAGCTACAGCTGCTGGCCTACACCACGGCCACAGCAACACTGGATCCCGACCCCCTGAGCGAGGCCAGGGATTGAACCCGCATCCTCAGGGACACTGGTCAGACTCGTATCCACCGCGCCACAATAGGAACTCCCACTTGGCCTATTTTTAGATTGAGGGGTTTTTGTTGCTATTGTTTCTGTTGGGTTGTAATAGTTCTTTATACATCCTGGGAATTAATTCCTTAACAGATTTATGTTGTGCAAATATTTTCTCCTATTCTGTGAGTGGTCTTTCCTCTCTGTTGATAGTGTGCTTCGGTACACAAGAGTTTTCAATTTTGATGAAGTACAGATTATCTTATTTTTTTAATTTGTCAAGGGTGCTTTTGGTTTCCTACCCAAGAAATCACTGCCAAGCCCAACATCGTGACGCTTTCACCCTATGTTTCTTCTGTTTTGTAGTTTCAGCTCTCACATTTAGGTCTTTGATCCATTGTGAGTTAATTTCTTGTGCATAATATTAGGTAAGGGCTCAACTTCATTCTTTGCTGGCTATCCAGTCTCCTCGGTATCAGTTGTTGAAAAGACCATCCTTACCCCACTGAATGGTACTGGCACCTTTGCGAACTATCTGAGCATGTATCCAGAATTTATTTCTAGACTTTCTATTACATTGGTCTATATGACTGTCTTTATGCTATCATCACACTGCCTTTGTTTTAAGGTTATGTAGCAAACATTCAAAAGAGGAAGAGCGAGTCCTTCAAGTAGCTCTTTTTTAAATTTTATTTTCGGGCCATTTCCACAGCATGCAGATCTCCTGAGCCAGGGATCAAACCGGCACCACAGCAGAAACCTGAGCTACAGCAATGGCAATGCCATATCCTCAACCCACTGAGCCACCAGGGAACTCCTTGTTCTTCTTTTTTGCCAGATTCTTTCAGTTCTCCGGGTCTCTTAAAATTCCATATGAATTTGAGGATGGATGTTTCTATTTCAGAAAAAAAAAAAAAATCATCGGGGTCTTGGTAGGCATTGCATTGAACCTGCGGATCTCTTTGGGTGGTACTGTCATCCTAACAACTCATATCTTCCCATCCCCAAACACGGGATGTCCTTCCATTTTGTGTGTGTGTCCTCTTTAATATCCTAGCAACATTCGGTAGACTTTCATGGACAGGTCTGCTGCCTCATCGGATGAGTTTATTCCTAAGTATCTTATTCTTCTCAAAGCTGTTGCAAAGGAACCGCTTTCCCAATTTCCCTTTTGGATAGTTCCTGGTTAGTGCATAAAACACACAACTGATTATCATACGTTGATTTTGTATCCTGCAGCTTTGCCAAATTCATTCATTAGTTCCAACAGGTTATTTTGGTGCGGTCTTTGGGGTTTTCTACCCGTGAGGTCATGCCATCTGCCAACAGAAGTAATAGTACTTCTTCCATTCCAATGGAAATGCATTCTGTTTCTTTTTCTTGCCTGTCTGGCTTGGACTTCTGCACTGTGTTGAATAGCACAGCGAAAGTGTCATCCTTGTCCTCTTCCTGATCACAGAGGTAAAGCTTTCGGTGTTTCGCCATTGCCTGTAATGTTAGCAGTGGGCTTTTCATATACTAAGGGCTTTGTTTAGTTGCAGGGGTTTCCATCAATTTCTAAGAATGCCAGTATTCTGATAAACCAGTAACCATGACCCTAGTGATCTCCTTGGCTGTGATATTCAACACAAAGTCCAGGAAGAAAATCTCCCTGTAGAGTGAGAAAGACTTGGAAATGAAATCTCTTCCATTTCTAAGGTCAGGAAGACAGGGACGAGCCAGTCTCATTCCCTAATAAGGTATTTAACAAAAAGGAAAATGCCTTCCCTACTTTATGCAAAGTTCCCTGAGCCCCAGAGATGCACGGGGCTGGCAAGCATTCTTTCCCCAACATACCGAGAAGTTCACATATTCAAATCCCTAAAAGGAATAGGACCTGAACTTCCAGGGCCAAAGAGAGTTCCACAAAGGGCCAGTGAAACCACGTGGGAAAAGAATTCCACCTGGTGAGGAGGATGCTGGACACAGGGGCTGACAAGACACCACAGAGATGTCGAGGGGACTGGTCAGGGCTCATCCCGGGGGACCTGGAGGTCCGAGAGGAGGTGCTGCCCTCTCCTTACACTTCCTCCATGAGGAGAGACCCAAGACCTTGTTCACAGGGTCAGGGCCATCCTCTGAGTCGCCTTTACAGAGGTCACTGGGCCCCAGGAATGGCTGAGGTCTCTGAGGAAGGAGCGTGGCCCCCGGCCCCAGACACACTCGCCGCCAAGTCACCTCCTCTGTTTCTCCGCAGACCCAGTGGCAAAGCCCATCGTCGAAGCCAACAGCACCACCGTCACAGAACACGAGGACACCGTGGTCCTGAAATGCCTCACAAATGACACCGGGGTCGCCATCTCCTGGTTCTTCAATGGCCAGAGTCTACTGCTCACAGAGAGGATGGAGCTGTCCCAGGACAATGGCACCCTCACCATAGAGCCCGTCAGGAGGGAGGATGCTGGGCATTATCAGTGCGAGGCCTCCCACCTGGGCAATTCCAGCAAAAGTGACCCCCTCAGGCTGGATGTGAAATGTAAGTGACCCCTGGCCTCACGCCACATACCCTGGATGATTCGACCAATGATGTGCAAAACGGATAGAGGCCACAGCAGGCAGAGTTATCAGTCAAGAGACCACTAGGTAAACAGAATGGCAAAACGGTTAAGAGCTCAGTCTCTACCTCACATACACTTGGTTTCTAATCCTGGGTCTGGCAATTACTCTGCGAGCTTGCGCAAGAGTCTTCCTTTTCTCACAGTGGTAATCTCCACCATTTTTAGGTGGGTAAAATATACGTAAGATTCACCATGTTAACTGTGTTTTAAGACTACAGCTCAGTGGCATTAAGTACACTCATGTTGTCGTGCAGTCATCACCTCTGTCCATCCAGAACGTTCATGTTAACCGTACCAAACTCTGTACCCTTTACCTATACTCCCCTCTCCCCAGTCTGAACCCCTGGCAATCATCCTTCCGCTTTCCGTCTCTTTGAATCTGACGATTCTAGGTCCTTCTTTCAAGTGGAATCATACAATACCTTTCCTTTGGTGTCTGGCTTGTTTCACCAAGCATAATGTCTTCAAGGTTCCATCTCTCGTATAGGCTATAGCAGAATGGCATTTCTTTTGCTACATCTGTGGCATGGGAAAGCTCCTGGGCCAGGGTTGGAACCCACGCCACAACAGTGACCCAAGCCACAGCAGTGACAATGCCAGATCCCTAATCACTAGTCCATCAGGGAACTCCACAATGTCATTTCTTCTTAGGCCTGAATTACATATGTTCCCGTGTGTGTGTGTGTGTGTGTGTGTGTGTGTGTGTCCCCATATGTATGGATATACACACATATATATCACATTTTGTTTATCACTCGTTAGTTGAACTTTTGTTTGTTGCCACATTTTGGATAATATGCATAATGTTCCTATGCACATGGGTGGACAGATACCCGTTCAAATTCTAGCTTTCTGAGTTCCCCTTGTGGCTCAGCAGTAAAGAACCAGACTAGCATCCTATAAGGATGCTGGTTCAATCCCTGGCCTCGCTCAGTGGGTTAAGGATCTGGCTTTGCCGTGAGCTGTGGTGTCGGTCGCAGAAGCGGCTTGGATTCCGCATTGCTGTGGCTGTGGTGTAAGCTGGCAGCTATAGCTCAGATTTGACCCCTAGCCTAGGAGCTTCCATAGGCCACGGCTGTGGCCCTAAAAAGACCAAAAAAAAAAAAAATCCCTGCTTTCAATTATCTTGAGTAGAAATAATCGCTAATACTTCAGAAGTGGAATTGCTGGATCAAATAGTAAGTCTTTGTTCCGTCCTTTGACACACTGCCATACCATTTTCCACAGTGGTTGTACCCTTTTACATTCCCACCGGCAATGCACAAAAGTTCCAGTTTTTCCACATCCTTGCCAACATTTGCTGTTCTCTCTTTTTATTATGATAGCCCTCCTAATGAGTGTAAGGTGGGTATCTCCTTGTGGTTTCAATTTCATTTCCCTAGTGATCAGATATACCAATGAACAAGAAGCACATGCATCTTAGTATGTGCTTATTGGCCATTTGCGTATATTCTTTGGAGATGTCTATTCGGTCGTTTTTCTGGGTTTTTTTTTTTTTTTTTTTTTTTCCTTTTACGGTGTACCTGCATCATACGGCAGTTCTCGGGCCGGAGGCTGAATTGGAGCTGCCGTGGCGGCCTACACCACAACCAAGTCAACACTGGATCCAAGCTGCATCTGCAACCTACACCACAGCTTACAGCAATGTGGGATCCTTAACCCACTGAGCCAGGCCAGGGATCGAACCCACCACATCTCACAGAGACAACACCAGAACCTTAACCTGCTGAGGCACAAGGGAACTCCCACTCTGCCTCTTTATTTTTCTTTTTAGGGCCACACCTGCGGTATATGGAAGTTCCCTGTTAGGGGTCGAATCGGAGCTACAGCTGCTGGCCTACACCACGGCCACAGCAACACTGGATCCCGACCCCCTGAGCGAGGCCAGGGATTGAACCCGCATCCTCAGGGACACTGGTCAGACTCGTATCCACCGCGCCACAATAGGAACTCCCACTTGGCCTATTTTTAGATTGAGGGGTTTTTGTTGCTATTGTTTCTGTTGGGTTGTAATAGTTCTTTATACATCCTGGGAATTAATTCCTTAACAGATTTATGTTGTGCAAATATTTTCTCCTATTCTGTGAGTGGTCTTTCCTCTCTGTTGATAGTGTGCTTCGGTACACAAGAGTTTTCAATTTTGATGAAGTACAGATTATCTTATTTTTTTAATTTGTCAAGGGTGCTTTTGGTTTCCTACCCAAGAAATCACTGCCAAGCCCAACATCGTGACGCTTTCACCCTATGTTTCTTCTGTTTTGTAGTTTCAGCTCTCACATTTAGGTCTTTGATCCATTGTGAGTTAATTTCTTGTGCATAATATTAGGTAAGGGCTCAACTTCATTCTTTGCTGGCTATCCAGTCTCCTCGGTATCAGTTGTTGAAAAGACCATCCTTACCCCACTGAATGGTACTGGCACCTTTGCGAACTATCTGAGCATGTATCCAGAATTTATTTCTAGACTTTCTATTACATTGGTCTATATGACTGTCTTTATGCTATCATCACACTGCCTTTGTTTTAAGGTTATGTAGCAAACATTCAAAAGAGGAAGAGCGGGTCCTTCAAGTAGCTCTTTTTTAAATTTTATTTTCGGGCCATTTCCACAGCATGCAGATCTCCTGAGCCAGGGATCAAACCGGCACCACAGCAGAAACCTGAGCTACAGCAATGGCAATGCCATATCCTCAACCCACTGAGCCACCAGGGAACTCCTTGTTCTTCTTTTTTGCCAGATTCTTTCAGTTCTCCGGGTCTCTTAAAATTCCATATGAATTTGAGGATGGATGTTTCTATTTCAGAAAAAAAAAAAAAAAATCATCGGGGTCTTGGTAGGCATTGCATTGAACCTGCGGATCTCTTTGGGTGGTACTGTCATCCTAACAACTCATATCTTCCCATCCCCAAACACGGGATGTCCTTCCATTTTGTGTGTGTGTCCTCTTTAATATCCTAGCAACATTCGGTAGACTTTCATGGACAGGTCTGCTGCCTCATCGGATGAGTTTATTCCTAAGTATCTTATTCTTCTCAAAGCTGTTGCAAAGGAACCGCTTTCCCAATTTCCCTTTTGGATAGTTCCTGGTTAGTGCATAAAACACACAACTGATTATCATACGTTGATTTTGTATCCTGCAGCTTTGCCAAATTCATTCATTAGTTCCAACAGGTTATTTTGGTGCGGTCTTTGGGGTTTTCTACCCGTGAGGTCATGCCATCTGCCAACAGAAGTAATAGTACTTCTTCCATTCCAATGGAAATGCATTCTGTTTCTTTTTCTTGCCTGTCTGGCTTGGACTTCTGCACTGTGTTGAATAGCACAGCGAAAGTGTCATCCTTGTCCTCTTCCTGATCACAGAGGTAAAGCTTTCGGTGTTTCGCCATTGCCTGTAATGTTAGCAGTGGGCTTTTCATATACTAAGGGCTTTGTTTAGTTGCAGGGGTTTCCATCAATTTCTAAGAATGCCAGTATTCTGATAAACCAGTAACCATGACCCTAGTGATCTCCTTGGCTGTGATATTCAACACAAAGTCCAGGAAGAAAATCTCCCTGTAGAGTGAGAAAGACTTGGAAATGAAATCTCTTCCATTTCTAAGGTCAGGAAGACAGGGACGAGCCAGTCTCATTCCCTAATAAGGTATTTAACAAAAAGGAAAATGCCTTCCCTACTTTATGCAAAGTTCCCTGAGCCCCAGAGATGCACGGGGCTGGCAAGCATTCTTTCCCCAACATACCGAGAAGTTCACATATTCAAATCCCTAAAAGGAATAGGACCTGAACTTCCAGGGCCAAAGAGAGTTCCACAAAGGGCCAGTGAAACCACGTGGGAAAAGAATTCCACCTGGTGAGGAGGATGCTGGACACAGGGGCTGACAAGACACCACAGAGATGTCGAGGGGACTGGTCAGGGCTCATCCCGGGGGACCTGGAGGTCCGAGAGGAGGTGCTGCCCTCTCCTTACACTTCCTCCATGAGGAGAGACCCAAGACCTTGTTCACAGGGTCAGGGCCATCCTCTGAGTCGCCTTTACAGAGGTCACTGGGCCCCAGGAATGGCTGAGGTCTCTGAGGAAGGAGCGTGGCCCCCGGCCCCAGACACACTCGCCGCCAAGTCACCTCCTCTGTTTCTCCGCAGACCCAGTGGCAAAGCCCATCGTCGAAGCCAACAGCACCACCGTCACAGAACACGAGGACACCGTGGTCCTGAAATGCCTCACAAATGACACCGGGGTCGCCATCTCCTGGTTCTTCAATGGCCAGAGTCTACTGCTCACAGAGAGGATGGAGCTGTCCCAGGACAACGGCACCCTCACCATAGAGCCCGTCAGGAGGGAGGATGCTGGGCATTATCAGTGCGAGGCCTCCCACCTGGGCAATTCCAGCAAAAGTGACCCCCTCAGGCTGGATGTGAAATGTAAGTGACCCCTGGCCTCACGCCACATACCCTGGATGATTCGACCAATGATGTGCAAAACGGATAGAGGCCACAGCAGGCAGAGTTATCAGTCAAGAGACCACTAGGTAAACAGAATGGCAAAACGGTTAAGAGCTCAGTCTCTACCTCACATACACTTGGTTTCTAATCCTGGGTCTGGCAATTACTCTGCGAGCTTGCGCAAGAGTCTTCCTTTTCTCACAGTGGTAATCTCCACCATTTTTAGGTGGGTAAAATATACGTAAGATTCACCATGTTAACTGTGTTTTAAGACTACAGCTCAGTGGCATTAAGTACACTCATGTTGTCGTGCAGTCATCACCTCTGTCCATCCAGAACGTTCATGTTAACCGTACCAAACTCTGTACCCTTTACCTATACTCCCCTCTCCCCAGTCTGAACCCCTGGCAATCATCCTTCCGCTTTCCGTCTCTTTGAATCTGACGATTCTAGGTCCTTCTTTCAAGTGGAATCATACAATACCTTTCCTTTGGTGTCTGGCTTGTTTCACCAAGCATAATGTCTTCAAGGTTCCATCTCTCGTATAGGCTATAGCAGAATGGCATTTCTTTTGCTACATCTGTGGCATGGGAAAGCTCCTGGGCCAGGGTTGGAACCCACGCCACAACAGTGACCCAAGCCACAGCAGTGACAATGCCAGATCCCTAATCACTAGTCCATCAGGGAACTCCACAATGTCATTTCTTCTTAGGCCTGAATTACATATGTTCCCGTGTGTGTGTGTGTGTGTGTGTGTGTGTGTGTGTGTGTGTCCCCATATGTATGGATATACACACATATATATCACATTTTGTTTATCACTCGTTAGTTGAACTTTTGTTTGTTGCCACATTTTGGATAATATGCATAATGTTCCTATGCACATGGGTGGACAGATACCCGTTCAAATTCTAGCTTTCTGAGTTCCCCTTGTGGCTCAGCAGTAAAGAACCAGACTAGCATCCTATAAGGATGCTGGTTCAATCCCTGGCCTCGCTCAGTGGGTTAAGGATCTGGCTTTGCCGTGAGCTGTGGTGTCGGTCGCAGAAGCGGCTTGGATTCCGCATTGCTGTGGCTGTGGTGTAAGCTGGCAGCTATAGCTCAGATTTGACCCCTAGCCTAGGAGCTTCCATAGGCCACGGCTGTGGCCCTAAAAAGACCAAAAAAAAAAAAAATCCCTGCTTTCAATTATCTTGAGTAGAAATAATCGCTAATACTTCAGAAGTGGAATTGCTGGATCAAATAGTAAGTCTTTGTTCCGTCCTTTGACACACTGCCATACCATTTTCCACAGTGGTTGTACCCTTTTACATTCCCACCGGCAATGCACAAAAGTTCCAGTTTTTCCACATCCTTGCCAACATTTGCTGTTCTCTCTTTTTATTATGATAGCCCTCCTAATGAGTGTAAGGTGGGTATCTCCTTGTGGTTTCAATTTCATTTCCCTAGTGATCAGATATACCAATGAACAAGAAGCACATGCATCTTAGTATGTGCTTATTGGCCATTTGCGTATATTCTTTGGAGATGTCTATTCGGTCGTTTTTCTGGGGGTTTTTTTTTTTTTTTTTTTCCTTTTACGGTGTACCTGCATCATACGGCAGTTCTCGGGCCGGAGGCTGAATTGGAGCTGCCGTGGCGGCCTACACCACAACCAAGTCAACACTGGATCCAAGCTGCATCTGCAACCTACACCACAGCTTACAGCAATGTGGGATCCTTAACCCACTGAGCCAGGCCAGGGATCGAACCCACCACATCTCACAGAGACAACACCAGAACCTTAACCTGCTGAGGCACAAGGGAACTCCCACTCTGCCTCTTTATTTTTCTTTTTAGGGCCACACCTGCGGTATATGGAAGTTCCCTGTTAGGGGTCGAATCGGAGCTACAGCTGCTGGCCTACACCACGGCCACAGCAACACTGGATCCCGACCCCCTGAGCGAGGCCAGGGATTGAACCCGCATCCTCAGGGACACTGGTCAGACTCGTATCCACCGCGCCACAATAGGAACTCCCACTTGGCCTATTTTTAGATTGAGGGGTTTTTGTTGCTATTGTTTCTGTTGGGTTGTAATAGTTCTTTATACATCCTGGGAATTAATTCCTTAACAGATTTATGTTGTGCAAATATTTTCTCCTATTCTGTGAGTGGTCTTTCCTCTCTGTTGATAGTGTGCTTCGGTACACAAGAGTTTTCAATTTTGATGAAGTACAGATTATCTTATTTTTTTAATTTGTCAAGGGTGCTTTTGGTTTCCTACCCAAGAAATCACTGCCAAGCCCAACATCGTGACGCTTTCACCCTATGTTTCTTCTGTTTTGTAGTTTCAGCTCTCACATTTAGGTCTTTGATCCATTGTGAGTTAATTTCTTGTGCATAATATTAGGTAAGGGCTCAACTTCATTCTTTGCTGGCTATCCAGTCTCCTCGGTATCAGTTGTTGAAAAGACCATCCTTACCCCACTGAATGGTACTGGCACCTTTGCGAACTATCTGAGCATGTATCCAGAATTTATTTCTAGACTTTCTATTACATTGGTCTATATGACTGTCTTTATGCTATTATCACACTGCCTTTGTTTTAAGGTTATGTAGCAAACATTCAAAAGAGGAAGAGCGAGTCCTTCAAGTAGCTCTTTTTTAAATTTTATTTTCGGGCCATTTCCACAGCATGCAGATCTCCTGAGCCAGGGATCAAACCGGCACCACAGCAGAAACCTGAGCTACAGCAATGGCAATGCCATATCCTCAACCCACTGAGCCACCAGGGAACTCCTTGTTCTTCTTTTTTGCCAGATTCTTTCAGTTCTCCGGGTCTCTTAAAATTCCATATGAATTTGAGGATGGATGTTTCTATTTCAGAAAAAAAAAAAAAAAAATCATCGGGGTCTTGGTAGGCATTGCATTGAACCTGCGGATCTCTTTGGGTGGTACTGTCATCCTAACAACTCATATCTTCCCATCCCCAAACACGGGATGTCCTTCCATTTTGTGTGTGTGTCCTCTTTAATATCCTAGCAACATTCGGTAGACTTTCATGGACAGGTCTGCTGCCTCATCGGATGAGTTTATTCCTAAGTATCTTATTCTTCTCAAAGCTGTTGCAAAGGAACCGCTTTCCCAATTTCCCTTTTGGATAGTTCCTGGTTAGTGCATAAAACACACAACTGATTATCATACGTTGATTTTGTATCCTGCAGCTTTGCCAAATTCATTCATTAGTTCCAACAGGTTATTTTGGTGCGGTCTTTGGGGTTTTCTACCCGTGAGGTCATGCCATCTGCCAACAGAAGTAATAGTACTTCTTCCATTCCAATGGAAATGCATTCTGTTTCTTTTTCTTGCCTGTCTGGCTTGGACTTCTGCACTGTGTTGAATAGCACAGCGAAAGTGTCATCCTTGTCCTCTTCCTGATCACAGAGGTAAAGCTTTCGGTGTTTCGCCATTGCCTGTAATGTTAGCAGTGGGCTTTTCATATACTAAGGGCTTTGTTTAGTTGCAGGGGTTTCCATCAATTTCTAAGAATGCCAGTATTCTGATAAACCAGTAACCATGACCCTAGTGATCTCCTTGGCTGTGATATTCAACACAAAGTCCAGGAAGAAAATCTCCCTGTAGAGTGAGAAAGACTTGGAAATGAAATCTCTTCCATTTCTAAGGTCAGGAAGACAGGGACGAGCCAGTCTCATTCCCTAATAAGGTATTTAACAAAAAGGAAAATGCCTTCCCTACTTTATGCAAAGTTCCCTGAGCCCCAGAGATGCACGGGGCTGGCAAGCATTCTTTCCCCAACATACCGAGAAGTTCACATATTCAAATCCCTAAAAGGAATAGGACCTGAACTTCCAGGGCCAAAGAGAGTTCCACAAAGGGCCAGTGAAACCACGTGGGAAAAGAATTCCACCTGGTGAGGAGGATGCTGGACACAGGGGCTGACAAGACACCACAGAGATGTCGAGGGGACTGGTCAGGGCTCATCCCGGGGGACCTGGAGGTCCGAGAGGAGGTGCTGCCCTCTCCTTACACTTCCTCCATGAGGAGAGACCCAAGACCTTGTTCACAGGGTCAGGGCCATCCTCTGAGTCGCCTTTACAGAGGTCACTGGGCCCCAGGAATGGCTGAGGTCTCTGAGGAAGGAGCGTGGCCCCCGGCCCCAGACACACTCGCTGCCAAGTCACCTCCTCTGTTTCTCCGCAGACCCAGTGGCAAAGCCCATCGTCGAAGCCAACAGCACCACCGTCACAGAACACGAGGACACCGTGGTCCTGAAATGCCTCACAAATGACACCGGGGTCGCCATCTCCTGGTTCTTCAATGGCCAGAGTCTACTGCTCACAGAGAGGATGGAGCTGTCCCAGGACAACGGCACCCTCACCATAGAGCCCGTCAGGAGGGAGGATGCTGGGCATTATCAGTGCGAGGCCTCCCACCTGGGCAATTCCAGCAAAAGTGACCCCCTCAGGCTGGATGTGAAATGTAAGTGACCCCTGGCCTCACGCCACATACCCTGGATGATTCGACCAATGATATGCAAAACGGATAGAGGCCACAGCAGGCAGAGTTATCAGTCAAGAGACCACTAGGTAAACAGAATGGCAAAACGGTTAAGAGCTCAGTCTCTACCTCACATACACTTGGTTTCTAATCCTGGGTCTGGCAATTACTCTGCGAGCTTGCGCAAGAGTCTTCCTTTTCTCACAGTGGTAATCTCCACCGTTTTTAGGTGGGTAAAATATACGTAAGATTCACCATGTTAACTGTGTTTTAAGACTACAGCTCAGTGGCATTAAGTACACTCATGTTGTCGTGCAGTCATCACCTCTGTCCATCCAGAACGTTCATGTTAACCGTACCAAACTCTGTACCCTTTACCTATACTCCCCTCTCCCCAGTCTGAACCCCTGGCAATCATCCTTCCGCTTTCCGTCTCTTTGAATCTGACGATTCTAGGTCCTTCTTTCAAGTGGAATCATACAATACCTTTCCTTTGGTGTCTGGCTTGTTTCACCAAGCATAATGTCTTCAAGGTTCCATCTCTCGTATAGGCTATAGCAGAATGGCATTTCTTTTGCTACATCTGTGGCATGGGAAAGCTCCTGGGCCAGGGTTGGAACCCACGCCACAACAGTGACCCAAGCCACAGCAGTGACAATGCCAGATCCCTAATCACTAGTCCATCAGGGAACTCCACAATGTCATTTCTTCTTAGGCCTGAATTACATATGTTCCCGTGTGTGTGTGTGTGTGTGTCCCCATATGTATGGATATACACACATATATATCACATTTTGTTTATCACTCGTTAGTTGAACTTTTGTTTGTTGCCACATTTTGGATAATATGCATAATGTTCCTATGCACATGGGTGGACAGATACCCGTTCAAATTCTAGCTTTCTGAGTTCCCCTTGTGGCTCAGCAGTAAAGAACCAGACTAGCATCCTATAAGGATGCTGGTTCAATCCCTGGCCTCGCTCAGTGGGTTAAGGATCTGGCTTTGCCGTGAGCTGTGGTGTCGGTCGCAGAAGCGGCTTGGATTCCGCATTGCTGTGGCTGTGGTGTAAGCTGGCAGCTATAGCTCAGATTTGACCCCTAGCCTAGGAGCTTCCATAGGCCACGGCTGTGGCCCTAAAAAGACCAAAAAAAAAAAAAATCCCTGCTTTCAATTATCTTGAGTAGAAATAATCGCTAATACTTCAGAAGTGGAATTGCTGGATCAAATAGTAAGTCTTTGTTCCGTCCTTTGACACACTGCCATACCATTTTCCACAGTGGTTGTACCCTTTTACATTCCCACCGGCAATGCACAAAAGTTCCAGTTTTTCCACATCCTTGCCAACATTTGCTGTTCTCTCTTTTTATTATGATAGCCCTCCTAATGAGTGTAAGGTGGGTATCTCCTTGTGGTTTCAATTTCATTTCCCTAGTGATCAGATATACCAATGAACAAGAAGCACATGCATCTTAGTATGTGCTTATTGGCCATTTGCGTATATTCTTTGGAGATGTCTATTCGGTCGTTTTTCTGGGGGTTTTTTTTTTTTTTTTTTTTCCTTTTACGGTGTACCTGCATCATACGGCAGTTCTCGGGCCGGAGGCTGAATTGGAGCTGCCGTGGCGGCCTACACCACAACCAAGTCAACACTGGATCCAAGCTGCATCTGCAACCTACACCACAGCTTACAGCAATGTGGGATCCTTAACCCACTGAGCCAGGCCAGGGATCGAACCCACCACATCTCACAGAGACAACACCAGAACCTTAACCTGCTGAGGCACAAGGGAACTCCCACTCTGCCTCTTTATTTTTCTTTTTAGGGCCACACCTGCGGTATATGGAAGTTCCCTGTTAGGGGTCGAATCGGAGCTACAGCTGCTGGCCTACACCACGGCCACAGCAACACTGGATCCCGACCCCCTGAGCGAGGCCAGGGATTGAACCCGCATCCTCAGGGACACTGGTCAGACTCGTATCCACCGCGCCACAATAGGAACTCCCACTTGGCCTATTTTTAGATTGAGGGGTTTTTGTTGCTATTGTTTCTGTTGGGTTGTAATAGTTCTTTATACATCCTGGGAATTAATTCCTTAACAGATTTATGTTGTGCAAATATTTTCTCCTATTCTGTGAGTGGTCTTTCCTCTCTGTTGATAGTGTGCTTCGGTACACAAGAGTTTTCAATTTTGATGAAGTACAGATTATCTTATTTTTTTAATTTGTCAAGGGTGCTTTTGGTTTCCTACCCAAGAAATCACTGCCAAGCCCAACATCGTGACGCTTTCACCCTATGTTTCTTCTGTTTTGTAGTTTCAGCTCTCACATTTAGGTCTTTGATCCATTGTGAGTTAATTTCTTGTGCATAATATTAGGTAAGGGCTCAACTTCATTCTTTGCTGGCTATCCAGTCTCCTCGGTATCAGTTGTTGAAAAGACCATCCTTACCCCACTGAATGGTACTGGCACCTTTGCGAACTATCTGAGCATGTATCCAGAATTTATTTCTAGACTTTCTATTACATTGGTCTATATGACTGTCTTTATGCTATCATCACACTGCCTTTGTTTTAAGGTTATGTAGCAAACATTCAAAAGAGGAAGAGCGAGTCCTTCAAGTAGCTCTTTTTTAAATTTTATTTTCGGGCCATTTCCACAGCATGCAGATCTCCTGAGCCAGGGATCAAACCGGCACCACAGCAGAAACCTGAGCTACAGCAATGGCAATGCCATATCCTCAACCCACTGAGCCACCAGGGAACTCCTTGTTCTTCTTTTTTGCCAGATTCTTTCAGTTCTCCGGGTCTCTTAAAATTCCATATGAATTTGAGGATGGATGTTTCTATTTCAGAAAAAAAAAAAAATCATCGGGGTCTTGGTAGGCATTGCATTGAACCTGCGGATCTCTTTGGGTGGTACTGTCATCCTAACAACTCATATCTTCCCATCCCCAAACACGGGATGTCCTTCCATTTTGTGTGTGTGTCCTCTTTAATATCCTAGCAACATTCGGTAGACTTTCATGGACAGGTCTGCTGCCTCATCGGATGAGTTTATTCCTAAGTATCTTATTCTTCTCAAAGCTGTTGCAAAGGAACCGCTTTCCCAATTTCCCTTTTGGATAGTTCCTGGTTAGTGCATAAAACACACAACTGATTATCATACGTTGATTTTGTATCCTGCAGCTTTGCCAAATTCATTCATTAGTTCCAACAGGTTATTTTGGTGCGGTCTTTGGGGTTTTCTACCCGTGAGGTCATGCCATCTGCCAACAGAAGTAATAGTACTTCTTCCATTCCAATGGAAATGCATTCTGTTTCTTTTTCTTGCCTGTCTGGCTTGGACTTCTGCACTGTGTTGAATAGCACAGCGAAAGTGTCATCCTTGTCCTCTTCCTGATCACAGAGGTAAAGCTTTCGGTGTTTCGCCATTGCCTGTAATGTTAGCAGTGGGCTTTTCATATACTAAGGGCTTTGTTTAGTTGCAGGGGTTTCCATCAATTTCTAAGAATGCCAGTATTCTGATAAACCAGTAACCATGACCCTAGTGATCTCCTTGGCTGTGATATTCAACACAAAGTCCAGGAAGAAAATCTCCCTGTAGAGTGAGAAAGACTTGGAAATGAAATCTCTTCCATTTCTAAGGTCAGGAAGACAGGGACGAGCCAGTCTCATTCCCTAATAAGGTATTTAACAAAAAGGAAAATGCCTTCCCTACTTTATGCAAAGTTCCCTGAGCCCCAGAGATGCACGGGGCTGGCAAGCATTCTTTCCCCAACATACCGAGAAGTTCACATATTCAAATCCCTAAAAGGAATAGGACCTGAACTTCCAGGGCCAAAGAGAGTTCCACAAAGGGCCAGTGAAACCACGTGGGAAAAGAATTCCACCTGGTGAGGAGGATGCTGGACACAGGGGCTGACAAGACACCACAGAGATGTCGAGGGGACTGGTCAGGGCTCATCCCGGGGGACCTGGAGGTCCGAGAGGAGGTGCTGCCCTCTCCTTACACTTCCTCCATGAGGAGAGACCCAAGACCTTGTTCACAGGGTCAGGGCCATCCTCTGAGTCGCCTTTACAGAGGTCACTGGGCCCCAGGAATGGCTGAGGTCTCTGAGGAAGGAGCGTGGCCCCCGGCCCCAGACACACTCGCCGCCAAGTCACCTCCTCTGTTTCTCCGCAGACCCAGTGGCAAAGCCCATCGTCGAAGCCAACAGCACCACCGTCACAGAACACGAGGACACCGTGGTCCTGAAATGCCTCACAAATGACACCGGGGTCGCCATCTCCTGGTTCTTCAATGGCCAGAGTCTACTGCTCACAGAGAGGATGGAGCTGTCCCAGGACAACGGCACCCTCACCATAGAGCCCGTCAGGAGGGAGGATGCTGGGCATTATCAGTGCGAGGCCTCCCACCTGGGCAATTCCAGCAAAAGTGACCCCCTCAGGCTGGATGTGAAATGTAAGTGACCCCTGGCCTCACGCCACATACCCTGGATGATTCGACCAATGATGTGCAAAACGGATAGAGGCCACAGCAGGCAGAGTTATCAGTCAAGAGACCACTAGGTAAACAGAATGGCAAAACGGTTAAGAGCTCAGTCTCTACCTCACATACACTTGGTTTCTAATCCTGGGTCTGGCAATTACTCTGCGAGCTTGCGCAAGAGTCTTCCTTTTCTCACAGTGGTAATCTCCACCATTTTTAGGTGGGTAAAATATACGTAAGATTCACCATGTTAACTGTGTTTTAAGACTACAGCTCAGTGGCATTAAGTACACTCATGTTGTCGTGCAGTCATCACCTCTGTCCATCCAGAACGTTCATGTTAACCGTACCAAACTCTGTACCCTTTACCTATACTCCCCTCTCCCCAGTCTGAACCCCTGGCAATCATCCTTCCGCTTTCCGTCTCTTTGAATCTGACGATTCTAGGTCCTTCTTTCAAGTGGAATCATACAATACCTTTCCTTTGGTGTCTGGCTTGTTTCACCAAGCATAATGTCTTCAAGGTTCCATCTCTCGTATAGGCTATAGCAGAATGGCATTTCTTTTGCTACATCTGTGGCATGGGAAAGCTCCTGGGCCAGGGTTGGAACCCACGCCACAACAGTGACCCAAGCCACAGCAGTGACAATGCCAGATCCCTAATCACTAGTCCATCAGGGAACTCCACAATGTCATTTCTTCTTAGGCCTGAATTACATATGTTCCCGTGTGTGTGTGTGTGTGTGTGTGTGTGTGTGTCCCCATATGTATGGATATACACACATATATATCACATTTTGTTTATCACTCATTAGTTGAACTTTTGTTTGTTGCCACATTTTGGATAATATGCATAATGTTCCTATGCACATGGGTGGACAGATACCCGTTCAAATTCTAGCTTTCTGAGTTCCCCTTGTGGCTCAGCAGTAAAGAACCAGACTAGCATCCTATAAGGATGCTGGTTCAATCCCTGGCCTCGCTCAGTGGGTTAAGGATCTGGCTTTGCCGTGAGCTGTGGTGTCGGTCGCAGAAGCGGCTTGGATTCCGCATTGCTGTGGCTGTGGTGTAAGCTGGCAGCTATAGCTCAGATTTGACCCCTAGCCTAGGAGCTTCCATAGGCCACGGCTGTGGCCCTAAAAAGACCAAAAAAAAAAAAAAATCCCTGCTTTCAATTATCTTGAGTAGAAATAATCGCTAATACTTCAGAAGTGGAATTGCTGGATCAAATAGTAAGTCTTTGTTCCGTCCTTTGACACACTGCCATACCATTTTCCACAGTGGTTGTACCCTTTTACATTCCCACCGGCAATGCACAAAAGTTCCAGTTTTTCCACATCCTTGCCAACATTTGCTGTTCTCTCTCTTTATTATGATAGCCCTCCTAATGAGTGTAAGGTGGGTATCTCCTTGTGGTTTCAATTTCATTTCCCTAGTGATCAGATATACCAATGAACAAGAAGCACATGCATTTTGGCATGTGTGATGAGAAAACGTGAGGAAGAGAGGGAGAGTCGCTGACATCAGATATTCTCCAATAAATAGAAAAGGGAAAAAGACAATGGAATTTTGACAGGGATTGCATTGAACGTATGGATCGCTTTCGGTGGTATTTTCATCTTAACCACTTATGTCTTCCCATCCACAAACATGGGATGTCTTTCCATTTTTTGCGACCTCTTTAATATCCCTGCAACATTTAGACTTTCGTGGACAAGTCTATGGCCTCATCAGATATGTTTATTCCTAAGTAGCTTATGTTATTTGATTTTTCTGTTGTTGTTGTTCTTTTTGCCATTTCTTGGGCCGCTCCCGTGGCACATTGAGGTCCCCAGGCTAGGGGTTGAATCGGAGGTGTAGCCGCCAGCCTATACCATAGCCTCAGCAACGCAGGATCAGAGCCGCATCCACAACCTACACCACAGCTCATGGCAACACTGGATTCTTAACCCACTGAGCAAGGTCAGGGATCGTACCTGCAACCTTATGGTTCCTAGTCAGATTCGTTAACCACTGAGCCACGACGAGAACTCCATTTGATGTTTTTGTAAAGAGAATTTTTTCTTAATTTCTTTTTTTGTATAGTTCATGGTTAGTGTATAAAACACAACTGATTGTTATATGTTGTTTTTGTATCCTGCATCTTTGCTGAATCATTCATTAGTTCTAACAGGTTATTTTGGTGCAATCTTTAGGGTTTTCTACATGTAAGGTAATGCCATCTGCCAACAGAAGTAATAGTACTTCTTCCATTCCAATTTATTTATTTATTTATTTATTTATTATTGCTTTTTAGGGCCACATCCACGGCATATGGAAGTTCCCAGGCTAGGGGTCAAATCCAAGCTACAGCTGCTCGCCTACACCACAGCCACAGCAACGCAGGATCCGAGCTGCATCTACAACCTACACCACAGTTCACAGCAAAGCCAGATCCTTAACCCACTTAGCGAGGCCAGGATTGAACCCTCAACCTCAAGGTTACTAATCAGATCGTTTCTGCTGTGCCACAATGGGAACTCCCTTCCATTCCAATTTAAATTCATTCTATTTCTTTTTCTTACCTGTCTGGCTTGAACTTTTGTACTCTGTTAAAGAGTGGTAGTGAAAGGGACATCCTTGTCTTCTTCTTGATCATAGAGGTAGAGATTTCAGTGTTTCACCATTGCCTGTGATGCTAGCTGTGGGCTTTTCATATAATAAGGCCTTTATTTAGTTGAACTTAGTCACCTCCTCTGTTTCTCCACAGACCCAGTGGCAAAGCCCATCATCGAAGCCAACAACACCACCGTCACAGAACACGAGGACACCGTGGTCCTGAAATGCCTCACAAATGACACCGGGGTCGCCATCTCCTGGTTCTTCAATGGCCAGAGTCTACTGCTCACAGAGAGGATGGAGCTGTCCCAGGACAACGGCACCCTCACCATAGAGCCCGTCAGGAGGGAGGATGCTGGGCATTATCAGTGCGAGGCCTCCCACCTGGGCAATTCCAGCAAAAGTGACCCCCTCAGGCTGGATGTGAAATGTAAGTGACCCCTGGCCTCATGCCTCATACCCTGGATGATTCTACCAGTGATGTGCTAAACAGAGTATCACTTAAGAGACCATTACAGTAAGCAGAATGATAAAATGTAAGAACTCAGTCTCTAAGTCAAATATACTTAGTTTCTAATCCTGGATCTGGCATTTAATCTGTGACCTTGCACATTATTTTTTCTATGTTACACTTTTTTTACATGGAAAAAAATTTGAGATTTAGCATTTCAGAGTTCCCATCATGGCTCAGTGGAAACGAATCTGACCACCATCCATGAGGAGGCAGTTTTGATCCCTGGCCTTGCTCAGTGGGTTAAGGATCCAGGTGTTGCCGTGAGTTGTGGTGTAGGTCGGAGACGTGGCTCGGATCCCCTGTTGCTACGGCTGTGGTGTAGGCCGGCAGCTATAGCTCCAATTCGACCCCTATCCTGGGAACCTGCATATGCTGGGTGTGTGGCCCTAAAAAAAACAAACAAAAAGATTTATCCTTTAAATAACGTTTAAGTTTATATCTCAGTGGCATTAGTACAGTCATATTGTTGTGCAATCATTACCTATATATATATATACACTCACTCTCCTTAGTATTGTCATCTAAACAATATTAAGTCTTTCAGTCCATAAACACAGGACATATTTCCATTTATTTATGTCTTCTTTAATTTCTTTCACAATGTCTTTTTTAAAAATTATTTTTTAGTTTTTCTGTGTACAAATCTGTCAACTACCTTGTAAAGTTAGTTCCTAAATATTTATTCCTATCGATCCTGTTGTAAATGGAATTTTTAAAATTTCCTTTTAATATTGTTTGTTCATTTTTCATGTATAGAAATACTGCTGTTTTTATATGTTGGCTTAGTATCCTGCAGCTTTGCCAAGTTTGTTTATTGGTCCTGATAGGGTTTTTTTGTCGGATTTTTATGGTTTTCTATATAAGGATCACCTGGATTTCATTTGGAAATAGTTAATTTTACTTCCTAATTTACAGTTTCAATGTCATTTATTTCTTTTTTCTTTTCTTTTTTTTTTTTTTTTTTGCCTAATTGGTCTGCCTATTACTTTTATTTTTTATATCTGCATTTTTTCATTTTTTTATTTTTTATTTTAAGTGAAAATTGCACCTTTTTTTTTTACTTGCTTTTTAGGGCTACACCCAAGGCATATGGAGGTTCCCAGGCTAGGGATCAAATCAGTGCTGCAGCTGCCAGCCTATGCCACAGCTCATGGCAATTCCAGATCCTTAACCCACTGAGTGAGGCCAGGGATCAAACCCGCAACCTCATGGTTCCTAGTCGGATTTGTTTCCACTGTGCCGTGACAGGAACTCCTGCCTATTACTTTTAATATTATTTTGTATAGAAGTATAAAAAGCAGGCATCCTTATCTTGGTCTTGATCTTAGTGGAAAAACTTTACTTCTCAAATTTAGAATGATGTTAGACTCAGGTTTCAAAATATGGCCTCCGTTTGTTTAGGTGGTTTCATTCTATTCCTAGAGGGTTTTACAATGAACATATTTTGAATTTTGCCCAATGCTTAAACTGATTTAATCTCTTTCATAGTTATAGTTCTATTTATATTTTTCATGTCTATATGATTCTGCCTTGGTATCTTTTGTGTTTCTAAGAATTTGTCCATTTCACCAGTTATGCAATTTATTGGCATACAATTATTCATAATACTCTTGTAATTCGTATTTCCTGAGAATTGGTAGTAATGGTCTCACTTTCATTTCTGTTTTTTTTAATTCTTTTCTTTAATGAGATTGTTCTCATTTTCTTTCAGTTTTTATTTATTCATTTATTTATTTGTCTTTTTGTCTTTTTAGGGCTGCACCCACAGCATATGGAAGTTCCCAGGCTAGGGGTCAGATTGGACCTACACCACAACCACAGCAATGTGAGATCCGAGCCACATCTGTGACCTACACCACAGCTCACAGCAAAGCCAGAACCTTAACCCACTGAGTGAGGCCAGGGATTGAACCCGAGTACGCATGGATACTAGCTGGGTTTGTTAATCACTGAGGCACAACAGGGATGCCCTCATTTCTGATTTTTGTAATCTGAATCTTCCATTTTTTTTTCCTTGATCCATCTAACTAACACTTTGTCAATTTTGTTAATCTCTATTGAAGAAACAATTTCTGGTTTTATTGATTTTCTCTATTATTTTCTTATTCTCTATTTTATTTCTTTCTACTCTAATTGTTATTATTTCCTTCTTTATGCTAGCTTATGGTTTGGTTTGTTCTTCCTTTGCTAGCTATTTCCTTAAGTTGTAAAGTTTGGTTGTTGATTTGATATAATTCTTTTTATCTATTTTTATTTTTTATTTATTTATTTATTTATTGTCTTTTTGCCATTTCCTGGGCTGCTCCCGCGGCATATGGAGGTTCCCAGGCTAGGGGTCAAATCGGAGCTGTAGCCGCTGGCCTACGCCAGAGCCACAGCAACGCAGGAGCCGAGCCATATCGTTAACCCACTGAGCAAGGGCAGGGATCAAACCTGCAACCTCATGGTTCCTAGTCGGATTCGTTAACTACTATGCCACGACGGGAACTCCTGATCTGATATAATTCTTTTTAAATGTAAGCATGTATAATTATAAACTTTTTCCACAAGATTCTTAACTTCTCTGAGCCTCATACACCTCAAAAGAAAATCAAAATGAAAGTACCGGCTTCAAGGCATTATTTCACACATTAAAGTAATAGTCAATTAAAACTCTTAGCAAAATGCCATACACAGAAGAACTATTCCATAAATGTTAGATACTATTATTACTATTACCATGAGGCTCTATAAAATCAGGTACTCTTAGAGTCAAGGACTACCTGACTCTAAATCATCTCTTATTAGCTATTACTAGGTTTTTTCACCACTGAAAGCCTCAGGTATTTCACTTGTACAATGGAAATAATGTCAATCTGGCAGGGTTATTATATAAATTAAATGAGATATATGGAAAGTGTATAGCACAGAGCAGGGTACATAATAGTAACTCATAACAATAGCCAGCATCAGCATTAATCTTCAAACTTGAGCTGATTAGTGAGGGCAACAGAAATAAAAAAGAATAACCAGATGCAAAAGGTATTATATATTGATGGGAAGAGAGGCATAATACAAAACACCCAAAGGAACATATTACTGACTAAATATGGGAGATGAAAAAAGGAGTTGAGTGCATAGTTTCATGTCTGATATGACAGTTTACATTCTGTGAGATGCAGCCAAGATGGGATTAGATATACAAGACATTAACTGGGGGAAATGCCTGTGAAGGAAAGTGGGGCAGGAGTGGGAGGAGCCTGGGAGGGTCCTCAGACCATGATGCATACATATCTGATGTCTGTGAAGAAGAACAAGAAGGAAGGAAGTTTTAGATTGCAGTGCAGTTTAAGAGGGTGTCTGCAAAGCTGACAGGGAGTCCTGGTGCTAAAATCACCCTTGGAGGGAGTTCAGTTCTCAAGAATTGGGATTGATTTCACATCCTTGCTGGATGCGTATGCGAAAGGTGGTATCTCTGCAAAGGGGTAGTGAACTCGGAGGCCCTTCCATCATTTAAGTCCCCACCACAAGACACCTGAGAGGCACATATTTATGGCTACAACACTTAGTACCCAGAAAAAGATGTAACCATCAAAAGGTGGGAAGTTATACAAAACTAGCCATCAGCTCCTCTTACTTCAAAAATATCTGAGTGCAGAAATGCGTGGTGGAAATTTAAGCAAGTGAACATCAACCTAAAAATACAGTGAGAGAGAGAGAAAAAAAAACACAAGAATATAGTCGCTTAATCACCTCTCAGCAACCTTCCCACAGAAAATTTATTCCTTGAAGGAGCAAGTAGGTACACCCTCATGTTGCCAGTTGTTTCCCAAAGCATCTCCATTTGTAAAATAATACCACCTTCATTCATTCTTCTCTTTTATTTCTATGACAGATGATTCAGCAACTGGCCTCTCAAGTGGTGCTGTTGCCGGGATCGTGACTGGAGCCCTGGCTGGGGTAGCTCTGATAGGAGCCTTGGTGTATATTCTGTGTGTGATATAGACCAAATGGTATGATGCATTTCCTCTTGTTTTGTTTCTCTAAACCTAACTGCCATGCTTGGGAGAGGGAAGGAAACTTCATCCCTGTCTCTGAGCCTGGACCTGCTTCTCACTCTTCCTAAAGCCCTGCTTCTCGGCATTAATTCCTCTTCTTCCCTGGTCTTCATGCTTCCTGTGCCCCACTCTCACTTGGACATGGTTATTTCCATCCCCTTCTGGTTTAGAGGGGGCAGAGCCAGTTGTGTTCCTCTGTCCCCAGTGAGTAAAGCCAAGATCCAAAAAGGAAAAGTAAAGAAGAAATTAAAATAGGATCACAGAAAGGGAGTAGTCTGCTCTCAAAAATAGTAGCAGAAGGAGGGAGCGATAGGACAGGAAGAGAACCTAAGAAAAGGCAGAAACAATCAAAGGCACTTGAGCAATAAATAAACTGAGAAACAACCAGCCATCTACCGACAAAAGAGGAAAGGTGTCAGGGTAGAAATAGGCTCAGAAGCAGTCGATGTGAAAGGCCCTAAATGTGAACAGCCAGTAACCAGGAAAGGAGTAAACACTAGAAGGGATGATTGTAGACTGAAGGAGGTCCTCAGAGGCAAGAGTACCAACCGAGTGTAAATGAGCGTTGAGGAGCCCCAAGGAATCACGCTGACAGTGTCCTTCCTAATTCAAGGTGCAAATAAATGTCAGTCACAGTGTCTCACATTTATTTAGGGCAAGTGACCGGCATGATATCACAGAGCACAAATCCCCAGACTTCAACCATAGTAAGTAAGTAAACCCGCTCACTCACCACATGCCCTGCCCCAGTCGAAAATCCTGATTCCCAATATCTCCCTCCCTTCTGAGTTTTTAGAAGGGATCTCCGTGTCCCAACCTTAATTTGTCATGGGTTTTCACACCCTTCCTTGCCAAGCAAGATTCCCCTGAGACCCAGCCCCGGGAGAACACTCACTCCCACCAGACCAGGCAAGCCAGGAAGGCCATGACATGGACATGTTCACAGGAGCCATTCTTCATCCTTGCTCCTTTCCCTCCTGCCTCTGTTACGGACGCAGGCATCTCCTTTGGTGAGACTTTCCCTGCCTTTGCTGCTCGGGGTGCTGTGGGCCTTAATGCCCCTCCTTGACCCTGGGGCCTGTTGCTGAGAAACACTCTTGGGCAACACTCAGGCCTTGTAAACTGGAAGAAATCTTCAGAAGCCCACAGAGGCCTCCTGTAGCTGCCAACCCCTCCTTGGTCTAATGTCCTGGGGTCTGGACCACAGACTGAGGGAAGGAAATTCCTTAAATGATCATGGGCCACCCCACACCCCACCCTGCCACCACCTGCCACCTCCTTCAGCCAGAAGTCACAACAGCTTAGGAACACCACGTTCTGAGGCCACAAGTCAGCTCTGCATTTTCATGGGCTGATAACTCTTCTTCTGCTTCCCCAGGTCACAGCCATGTCAACAACTCACCTAACAAGGTAAGTACTGCCAGTTTCATTAGCTCCTTTTCTCAAGGAAATATCTCCATTTAGAATGGGTTATTCTTGAAGACACAAATGTGAGATCAAGTATAGGCCAAAGTTCCTCACTGCAGCATCAAAGAATTATTGGTTAATCACTCCCAAGAGTCTAACTCATGCAAGAATGTTGACTTCGAAATTTTTCCCACCCTATTTGAATCTTGGCTATGACCTTGAGCAAGTAACTTAACCTCTCTGATGCTTAGCTTTTTTAATCTATAAAATGGGCTTGCTGCCCACTTCAAAAAGAAGTTCAAGTAATTAAATGACATAACAAATGTAAAGCACCCAGCACAATGTCCAGTGCAAGGAAGGCACTAGATTATCCTCCTTCCTGTGCCTGAAATCTGACCCTGCTCTTCCTGTCAAATAATAGTTTCCATTCTAATGGGTCTGAGGTCTTAGTTCCTTTAGAGTCTATTAATTTTACTGAATTTTCTCATCTGACCTTTCAGTAGGTATACTGAACTATATATACTGAAAAGTGCTTAGATCATATTTTAACAATCTATGAATCTTCAGTTGAAAAATATATGTAAAAAGCATCCAAATCAATAAATAAAACATGTCATTCTCCAGCTAAAAAAAGATATCCAGTTACTCCCCTGCAAAGAGTAACTGCTATCCTCACTTCCAATGTACTAGATTAGTTTGTCTGATTATGCTCTTACATAAGTGAAAAACACAGTATGTCCTTACATGTGCTTGGCTTCTTTCATTCAAAACTTTTTTTTTTTTTTTGAGATTCATCCATATTGTTGATGTCTTTAAGGTTTTTGTTCTTATTGCTGTATCATGGTATTCCACTGGAGAATTCCATTATCTATCTTTTCTAGTGATTCTTCAATAGGATGTTAGCAAGCAGAGACGATGGCTAGTAAAAGCCCTTCTTTGAAGCCAAAAGTCTCAAAGTAGTGAAATCACGTGGAGCTGGATCACACTAGCCAAGGTGAGGGCCTAGGCTGTGACACTGATTTAACTGACTGCTGCTCATGCCTTTCAGATCGATGAAGGTGCCTATTCTTCCCTGAACCTCAATGCCCAGGAATCAAAGAAATCTACTTTAGCACCTCCATCTCCAATAGCCACAGAAACGATTCATTCAGAAGTTTAAAAAAAAAAGAGAGAGAGAGAAATGCAGCCAGTCCTGCTTGATGCACTGCTGACTTATTCCAAGCTTCTCAGCCCCATCCCCAGGAGACCCCTTTCCCCTCAGGGAAAATGGGAAGAGGGTCTTTCCCCCCCTTCATTCCCCAGTGAGGCTCATCCAGGCTGCCTAGTCACAGCCTCCTCCTTCGGTGTCAGTAGATGAAAAGGCACATGTAGGAGGAGGTCTGCAGGAAACCCAACAGTCCTTGTCAGTGACATGCGGCAAAGCAGACCTTGGGAGAGAGGTGCCAGGGCCTCTGCCCCTCCCCATTTCCTGACCTAAACTGGTTTTAAACTTGCCTGTTCAGAACACACTCATTCCTTCCCACCTCAGCCCTGTCCTACTGGAGTCTAACTTGAATTTGGCATAACTTTAAGAGTTATGTCCTTTTGCACTGGAAGACGTGCCATTTCTGGAAGAAATGAGGAGAGAAAAAGGAAGAGGAAAAGCTTCTCCTTGCTCTCCAAAACCTGGTGTGAACTCAACACCACAGGGAAATACCAACTTGGGACTGTAAATTTTACACCTTTGTCCGCTGTCAAGGTTATCTATTTTCAGGACCTGGGTCTAAACACCTTGTTGCTTACCTAGAATACCACCTGGCCTTTGGAAAGTCTATCTTCAGAGAATCTATTAAAAGCAACTAGAAAACAAACAAACAAATAAACAAACAAAAAAGGAGTTCCTATTGTGGCACAGTGGTTAACGAATCTGACTAGGAACCATGAGGTTGCAGGTCCTATCCCTGGCCTTGCTCAGTGGGTTAAGGATCCAGCATTGCTGTGGCTGTGGTGTAGGCCAGTGGCTGCAGGTCCGATTAGACCCCTTGCCTGGGAACCTCGATATGCCGTGGGAGTGGTCCTAGAAAAGGCAAAAAGACCAAAAAAAAAAAAAAAAAAAAGGCAACTAGAGGAAGCTCCCTTCTCGGCTCAGCAGTTAACAAACTCAACAAGAATCTATGACGATTCAGGTTCGATCCCTAGCCTCTCTCAGTGGGTTGAGGATCCAGCATTGCCATGAGCTGGGCGTAGGTCACAGACATGGCTCAGATCCCAAGTTCCTTTGGCTGTGGTGTAGGCCAGCAGCTGTAGCTCCAATTCGACCCCTAGCCTGAGAACTTCCATATATAGCAGGTGCAGCCCTAAAAAAAAGAAAAAGAAAAAAAAAAAGGCAACTAGAAAACCACTTGTCAGGATCCATAAGTGGTTCCTAATGAAAAATGCAAAAAATATATATATAAGTATATTATAATAACTTTATGGGCTTTATTCCAGGAAATATCCATAGAGGGAGACATTACTGCTTTAGGGGACAGTCAGCTCATAACAAAAACAGTTTGCTGGGATTTGGGAAAGGAATCTGAAAGCTATCCTTCAGAGATTATTTAGATAATTGTTAAAGAAATCACAATTTGGGTATTGGGTTTTTTCCCTTCTTATGAGGCATTTTACTTTTTGTAACTGCTTATTTACATGAAAGGGGTTATGTTTACTTAGTTACCTGTGTAAGCCAATCTGACTGCCTTAGGGAAAGAAGCCCCTCAAACCCTCCAAGTCCCTCTGGCCAGGAGCCCCTCAAGCCTTTTACATCAGGGGCTCCACTCAGAAAATAGGAAGCAGCTGTTCTCTACATTCCTGGCCAGAAATGGATCTCACTCAGTTTCTACGCATCAGACCAATTATCAGCACCACCATGATCCATGTCCCTGCCTGTGCATTTCCATCCGTCTAACCCACTCACCTTCTCAGGAAACCTTGGCCTCTGCTAAGCTGTGTTTGGTCCTTGAGAAGTGGGGGCGCCCTGAAGGAAACTACCACTCATGCTGTTGGTGCTGTTTGCAACCTAGAAAGCTGCACTGGTGCTGATGCTCCTTAGGACCCAAGGGGAGGGATGTAACTCAGCCCTAGGCTTCTTGAATAACCTCTGCAATCTGTTTTCTGCCCTGGCACCTATGAGACCCAGTGTGTCAGCAGAAAAGGAAGGGAGGGAGAAAGAGAAGCACGTCCTCCTGTCACTCAGCCTTCTGCACAGATGGAAGCTCCTCGGGGTTGTTGAGAAAGGTTGTTGGGTTTTTTTGCTTTTTAGGGCCACACCCAGGGCATATGGAGGTTCCCAGGCCAAGGATCTAATTGGAGCTACAGCTGCAAACCTACGCCACAGCCACAGCCACAGCCACGCCAGATCCAAGCTGCATCTGTGACCTACACCACAACTCACGGCAACACCAGATCCTTAACCCACTGAGCGAGGCCAGGGATTGAGCCTTCAACCTCGTGGTTCCCAGTCAAATTCATTTCCCCTGGGCTACAACGAGAACTCCGAGAGAAAGGTTTTATTCCATATCCATGAGCTGATCTCATGCTGTGTGGAACTGACCCCCTCAAAGAGGGCTGGATGGCAGGTCTCTGTACTCAAGTACCTCTTTCAGGGTTTTCTAACCCTGACACAGACTGTATGCACCTCCTCTCATCTGTGCTATTCTGTGTAATTTAATTTTGCCTGGCTAAGTCTGCTTCTGAATTATTTGTAAAATTTGCTCTATATTTATAATAAAAATTATATATCAGACATCAACATGCTGCCTCACACTTTTACTGCTTTCCATAATGTCTTCTTTACCTGCAGAAGAAACAGAACTTGCTTAACTGGGGGTCACAGTGAACCATCTCTAAGTCTACATATAATTGATCTAGTGATCAGAGAATTAGCTAAATGCCTTTGCACATCTGCTGACAAAGTGAGTCTGTCTAGAAACAACAGCCCACAGCCCCAAAGTGCCTGGAAGAAACTGCCTATCTTCCTCTGGGAAACAGGACGATTTCATGAGTAAAAGATCTCCTGGCCTCATTATTAGGAATAAACCACATTTCCCACACAGATGTTCTCATGAATCAGATGCAGCAATACAGCTTTCACTCCTAGCAGTCTCCTCAGGTTCAAGCATATAGAAATCTCTCTAGCACCCGCCCTCTTCTTTGTGTCCCGTTCCTTCCTTCTGTCCCCTCACAGGTCAGATCCATTCTAACCTGGATAACCCTCCTTTATTAACTCCACCAAAAATTAGCTGCTACCTCATTTCCTTCACTGCCAAGCAGCTGAAACATATGCTGTCTCTCCCCTGCCCCGTCACCTGATTCCTCCTGGCGCTCTGCACTGCTGCCTCTGTTCCCAAGACAGAAGCAGCATAAAATCAGTACCCATCTCTTGGCCAATGCAAAAGTACATTCACTGCCCTTGCATGGTTCACTTTTACAACATCTGAGACCATAGACAACATTTTCCTTCTTGGACGTTCTCCTCCTACGCCCCAACCTGTGCATTGCACCCCCACATCGGATCTCAATTCAGATCTGCCAGTCTCATTCCACACCACCCTCGTTCCACAACTTCCATGGCACTCTGCAGACGGCTCCTTCACAAATACCTCCAGCCCCTACCACTTCCCAGAGCTCAGACACTCACATCCAAACACCTTCTGATCACAGCAACATCTTATTTGATCCACCTCCTAGAATAAAGACATTAAAGACACAAATAAACCAATGGTACCTAATTAAACTCGAAAGCTTCTGCAAAGGAAACCATTAAAAAAAAAATAGACAACCCACAGAATGGCAGAAAATTTTTGCAAATGACTCAACTGACAAAGGCTTAATTCCAAAATATATAAACAATTCACACAACTCAATGCAAAACACACACACACACAGTTGAAAAATGGGCAGAAGACCTAAATAGACATTTCACCAAAGAAGACATGCAGATGGCTAGCAGGCACATGAAAAAATGCTCAACATCACTAATTATTAGAGAAATGCAAATCAAAACTACAGTAAGGTACCACCTCACACCAGTTAGAGTGGCCATCACTAACAAGTCAAAAAATAACAAATGCTGGAGAGGATGTGGAGAAAATGGAACCCTCCTACGCTGTTGGTTGGAATGTAAATTGGTACAACCAGTATGGAAAACAGTTTGGAAACACCTCAGCAAATTAAATATAGAACTACCATATGACCCAGAAATCCCATTTCTGGGTATATATCCAGACAAAACTTTCATTGAAAAAGATACATACACCCCTATGTTCACTGCAGCACTATTCACAATAGCCAAGACATGGAAAAAAACTAAATGCCCATCAATGGATGAATGGATTAGGAAGATGTGGTACATATATGCAATGGAATACTCAGCCATAAAAAAGGACAAAATAATGCCATTTGCAGAAACATGGATGGAACTAGAGACTCTCATACTGAGTGAAGTGAGTCAGAAAGATAAAGACAGACACTACATGTATCACCGATATGTGGAGTCTAAAAAATGGCACATATGATCTATCTACAAAACAGAAAAGATCATGGACATGTAGGACAGACTTGTGTTTGCCAGAGGGGAGAGGGAGGGAGTCGGATGGATTGGAGTCTGGGGTTAGTAAATGAAAACTCTTCCATTTGGAGTGGATAAGCAATGGCACAGTGAACTATATAACTAATCACATGTGATGGAACATGATGGAGGATAATGTGAGAAAAAGAACGGGTCTCTTTGCTATATAGTAGAAATTGACAGAACATTGTAAATCAATCATAATAAAAATTTTAAAAAATAGGAGTTCCCGTCGTGGCGCAGCGGTTAACGAATCCGACTAGGAACCATGAGGTTGCGGGTTCGGTCCCTGCCCTTGCCCAGTGGGTTAAGGATCCGGCGTTGCCATGAGCTGTGGTGTAGGTCACAGACGCGGCTCGGATCCCGAGTTGCTGTGGCTCTGGCGTAGGCCGGAGGCTACAGCTCTGATTCGACCCCTAGCCTGGGAACCTCCATATGCCGCGGGAGTGGCCCAAGAAATGGCAAAAAGCCAAAAAAAAAATTTTTTTTTAAATAAATAAATACCTTCCAAAACTTCTCCCCACCTAAATGGCTTCCCCCACAGCACATGCATTTCTCTGAGGACACCACTGCTTCCTCAGCCCTTGCTCTTTTTTTTCCCAGACTCAATGCATCACCAGAAGTCTGTTGATTCTTTTTTAACATCTCTGTTAGGTTGTTCTCCCCACTCCCATCCCCCTAAGTAACCCAGGCCCTTAGCACCTCTGCTGGAAGCACGGCTTGAATTCTCAGCTTTGGTCTCTCTACTGAAATCCTCCTTACACACTACTGCCTCACACTACCTTCCTAAACACTGGTTCACTCTCCTACTCAAGAACCTACAGAGGCCTCCCTTGGCCAATCAGAGAAGTTCCAGTTTCTTCATCTTTGCTAATACTTCTCTTGCCAGTAGTATATTCCTTCGTTCTAATTAGATTTGTCTCCTTACCCATCCCTGCTATACACACACAGAGAATCCGTAGTCCCAATAACATGCCTGAAAACAGATACCAAACGGGGCGATGTTCTCTCCCTTATCCTGAAGGGAGGAGTTATTCACACCCATCATCACAAGCAGCAACTCTAATCATGGGGAGGATGAGGGACCTGTGGTATTAACATGTAAACCTCAGATTCAGGACACAACCTGCTTGTGATTGAGAATCTTTTCCTGACGACCAGTTTACACGTTCATGAAATCCTTATGGCACAGCTACTGGGCTACAAGTCTCCGTGTTGGATCCCACAAAAAATATAGAAATGAGAAACACAGGGCACCTACCCCAGGGAACAGAAAGGCTAAGACAGGAGATAAGACATGATAATTTATTATAATACCAAAATAGAAATGGAAAAATGCCACAAGGCAAGACAGGGAGAAATCCAGTGGGACATATAGCTATACATTAGAACAACTGGGAAAATTTTAGAAACAACTGGTATCAGGCCCCACCCATATTTGATTTAACTGGTAAGGGGTGGAACCCAGGCACTGGCAATTTTTTTAAAGTTTCCCAGACACTTTAGAGAGGTGAGATTAAGATGGCAGAATAGAAGGACTGGAGCTCAAATTCTCTCCTAAAAACAACAAAATCACAACCAAATGCTGAGCAATCCTCAACCAAATAGACTAGAAACTTTCAAAAAGATATCCTACTCCAGAAGACAAAGAGGAGGCCACATCAAGAGGTAGGAGCGATTACATGATATAAGCAACCCCACACCTCCCAGGTGGGTAGCCCCACAGACTGGAAAGTATATCACAGAGACTCACCTACAGGAGTGAAAGTTATGAGCCCCACATCAAGCCCCCACACCTGGGGATCTGGCATTGGGAGAAAGAGCCCCCAGAGCATCCGGCATTGAAGGCCAGTGGGACTCATGCACAGGAGCGCCACTCCACAGGACTGGGGGAAACAAAGACCCCATTCTTTTTTTTTTTTTTGTATTTTGCTATTTCTTTGGGCCGCTTCCGCGGCATATGGAGGTTCCCAGGCTAGGAGTCGAATCGGAGCTGTAGCCACCAGCCTACGCCAGAGCCACAGCAACGTGGGATCCGAGCCGCGTCTGCAACCTACACCACAGCTCACAGCAACGCCGGATCCTTAACCCACTGGGCAAGGGCAGGGACCGAACCCGCAACCTCATGGTTCCTAGTCGGATTCATTAACCACTGCGCCACGACGGGAACTCCGAGACCCCATTCTTAAAAGGCGCACACAGACTTTCATGTGTACTGGGTCCCAGGGCAAAGCAAAGTCTCCATAGGAATCTGGGTCAAACCTGACTGCAGTTCTTGGAGGACCTCCTGGGAAAATGGGGTGAATGTGGCTTGCTGTGGGGGAAGGGCATTGGAACCAAAGCCCTGCCTTTCTCTGGAGGGGGCCATTTTGGGAAAATATGGCCCCACCCATCAGCACTGAGAAACCCCAGGCCAAACAACAACCCAGGTGGGATCATAGCCCCACCCATCAGTAAACAGGCTGCCTAAAGACCCCCGCCCAGGCACATAGCCACCTCTAACCTCACCCACAGACAAAGCCCCACCCACCAAAGGGATAGGAATCAGCTCCACCTACCAACGGGCAAGCACCAGTCACTCCCATCAGGAAGCCTACAGCAAGCCCCCATACTGACTTCAGCCACAAGGGGGGCAGACACCAGAAGTAAGAAAGGCTACAACTCTATTATCTGTAAAAAGGTCACCACACCAAAAACCTATAAAAATGAAAAGATGGAGAACTATAACTCAGATGAGGGAGAAAGAAAAAACCCAGAAAAACAGCTAGGTGATCAGGAGATTCTCAGCCTCCAGGAAAAAGACTTTAGACTGTTGGTGCTGAAGATGATGCAAGACATTGGAAATAAACTGGAGGCAAAGATGGATAATTTCCAGGAAACACTGAGCAAAGAGATACAAGATATAAAACTTAAGCAAGAAGAGATGCAAAATTCAATAACTGAAATAAAAAATTCATTAGAAGCAGCCAACAGCAGAATACAGGAAGCAGAAGAACGAATAAGCGAGGTGGAGGACAGATTAGTGGAAATTACGGATGCAGAACAGAAAAGAGAAAAAAGATTGAAAACAAATGAAGAGAGTCTCAGAGAACTCTGGGACAATGTTAAATGCACCAACATCCATATTATAGGGGTGCCAGAAGGAGAAGAGAGAGAGAAGGGAACAGAAAAAATATTCCAAGAGATAATAGCCGAAAAAATCCCTAACTTGGGAAAGGAATCACTCACTCAAATCCAGGAATTGCAACGAGTACCATACAAAATAAACCCAAGGAGGAACACCCCAAGACACATATTAATCAAACTGACCAAAATTAAAGACAAAGAGAAAATCTTGAAAGCAGCTAGGGAAAAGAAACAAATAACATACAAGGGAACCCTGATAAGGTTATTGGCAGATTTTTCAGCTGAAACTCTGCAGGCCAGAAGGAAGTGGCATGATATACTTAATGTGATGAAAGGAAAAAACCTCCAACCAAGATTACTTTACCCAACAAGGCTCTCATTCAGATTTGAAGGAGAAATCAAAAGCTTTACAGATAAGCAAAAGCTAAGAGAATTCAGCAACACTAAACCAGCCTTACAACAAATACTAAAGGAACTTCTCTAGGCAGAAAAGAAAAGGCTGCAACTGGAGACAAAAATTCCACAAATGACAAAGCTCACCAGTAAAGGTATATATACAGTAAAGATATGAAATCATCCATGCACAATTATACCACCAAAATCAGAAATCGTGAGAAGAGGAGGGTACAAATGCAGGACATTGGAGATGCACTTGCAATTAAGAGATCAGCAACTTAAAACAATCTCATATATATATATATATAGACTCCTATATCAAAACTTCAGAGTGACTGAAAACCAAAAATCTACAATTGATACACACACAAATAAGAAAAATCAACTCAAATACAGCACTAAAGATAGTCATCAAACCACAAGAGGAGAGAACAAGAGAAGAAGGGAAGAAAAAAGAGCAACAAAAACAAATCCAAAGCAATGAATAAAATGGCAATAAGAACATACAAATCAATAATTACCTTAAATGTTAATGGACTAAATGCCCCAACCAAAAGACACAGACTGGCTGAATGGATACAAAAACAAGACATATATATATATATGCTTTCTTCAAGAGACCCACTTCACTTCTACGGACACATGCAAATTGAAAGTCAGAGGATGGAAAAAAATATTCCAGGCAAATGGGAATCAAAAGAAAGTTGGAGTAGCAATACTCATATCAGACAAAATAGACTTTAAAGTGAAGAACATTTTAAGAGACAAGGAAGGTCACTACATAATGATCAAAAGATCAATCCAAGAAGAAGATATAACAATTTTAAATATCTATGCACCCAACATAGGTTCACCACAATATATAAGGCAACTTCTAACAACCTTAAAAGGACAAGTCAACAACAACACAATAATAGTGGGGGAATTTAACACCCCATTTACAGCAATGGACAGATCGTCCAGACAGAAAATCAATAAGGAAACACAGGCCCTGAATGAAGCATTAGACCAGATGGACTTAATAGATATTTATAGGACAGCCATCCAAAAGCAGAAGAAATACACATTCTTTTCAAGTGCACATGGAACATTCTCTAAAATCAATCACATCCTGGGCTACAAATCAAGCCTCAGTAACTTCAAGAAAACTGGAATCATATTAAGCATCTTTTCTGACCACACTGCTATATGACTGTAAATCAACAAGAAAAAAACTGCAAAAAAACACACAACACGTGGAGCCTCAACAACATGCTGCTAAACAACCAATGGATCACTGAAGAAATCAAAGAGGAAATTTAAAAATACCTAGGGAGTTCCCATCGTGGCACAGTGGTTGACGAATCCGACTAGGAACCATGAGGTTGCGGGTTCAGTCCCTGCCCTCGCTCAGTGGGTTAAGAATCCGGCGTTGCCGTGAGCTGTGGTGTAGGTTGCAGACGCGGCTCGGATCCCGAGTTGCTGTGGCTCTGGTGTAGGCTGGTGGCTGCAGCTCCGATTTGACCCCTAGCCCGGGAACCTCCATATGCCGAGGGAACGGCCCAAGAAATAGCAAAAAAAAAGACAAAAAATAAATAAATAAAAATACCTAGAAGCAAATGACAACAAAGATAAGACAGTCCAAAATCTATGGGATGTAGCAAAAGTATTCTAAGAGGAAAGTTTGTAGCAATACAAGCCTACCTCAGGAAACAAGAAAAGGATCAAATAAACAAGCTAACTTTACATCTAAAGCAGCTAGAGAGAAAAGAACAGACAAGACCTAAAGTTAGTAGAAGGAAAGAAATCCTAAAAATCAGAGCAGAAATCAATGAAATAGAAACTAAGAAAACCATAGAAAAGATCAATGAAATGAAAACTTGGTTCTTTGACAAGATCAATAAAATTGATAAACTCTTAGCCAGGCTTACCAAAAAAAAAAAAAAGAGAGAGGACTCAAATCAATAAAATTAGAAATGAAAAAGGAGGAGTTCCCGTCGTGGTGCAGTGGTTAATGAATCTGACTAGGAACCATGAGGTTGAGGGTTCGGTCCCTGGCTTTGTTCGTTGGGTGAAGGATCCAGTGTTGCCGTGAGCTGTGTAGGTCGCAGATGCGGCTCGGATCCCACGTTGCTGTGGCTCTGGCGTAGGCCAGCGGCTACAGCTCCAATTAGACCCCAGCCTGGGAACCTCCATATGCCACAGGAACGGCCCTAGAAAAGGCAAAAAGACCAAAAAAAAAAAAAAGAAATGAAAAAGAAGAAGTAAAAATGGACATCACAGAAATACAAAGGATCATAAGAGACTACTGAATGCATCTACATGCCAAAAAAATAGAAAACCCAGAAGAAATGGACAAATTCTTAGAAAAGTACAATCTCCCAAGACTAAACCAAGATGAAATAGAAAAGATGAATGGACCAATCACAAGAACTGAAATTGAAACTGTGATTTCAAAACTTCCAACAAACAAAAGTCCAGATGGCTTCACAAATTCTATCAAACATTTAGAGAAGAGCTAACACCTATCCTTCTGAAACTATTCCAAAAAATCGCAGAGAAAGGGACACTCCCAGACTCATTCTATGAGGCCACCATCACCCTGATACCACAACCAGACAAAGACACCACAAAAAAAGAAAACTACAGGCCAATTTCACTGATGAACATCAATGCAAAAATCCTGAACAAATGCTAGCAAACCGAATCCAACTGTACATTAAAAGGGATTATACATCATGATCAAGTGGGATTTATCCCAGGGATGCAAGGATTCTTCAATATCCGCAAATCCATCAGTGTGATACACCACATGAATAAACCGAAAAACAAAAACCATATGATCCTCTCAATAGATGCGGAAAAAGCCTTTGACAAAATCCAACACCCATTTCTGATAAAAACCCTTCAGAAAGTGGGCATAGCGGGAACCTACCTCAACATAATAAAGGCCATATATGACAAACCCACAGCGAACATCATTCTCAGTGGTGAAAAGCTGAAAGAATTCCCGCTGAGATCAGGAACAAGACAAGGATGTCTGCTCTCACTGCTACTGTTCAACATGGTTTTGGAAGTCCTAGCCACGGCAATCAGAGAAGTAAAAGAAATAAAAGGAATCCAGATTGGAAAGGAAGAAGTAAAACTATCACTATTTGCAGATGACATGATACTATACCTAGAGAATCCTAAAGACTCTACCAGAAAACTGTTAGAGCTCATCCATGAATGTGGCAAAGTCGCAGGATACAAAATTAATACACAGAAATCGACAGCATTTCTATATACTAACAATGAAAGATCAGAAAGAGAAATTAGGGAAGCAATCCTGTTTACCATCGCATCCAAAGGAATAAAATACCTAGGAGTAAACCTACCTAAAGAGACAAAAGACCTGTACTCTGAAAACTATAAGACACTGATGTAAGAAATCAAAGATGACACAAATAGATGGAAAGACATACCATGCTCATGGATTGGAAAAGTTCAATATTATCAAAATGACTATACTATCCAAGGCAATCTACAGATTCAATGCAATCGCTATCAAATTACCAAGGACATTTTTCACAGAACTCAAACAAAATATTTTAAAGTTTGTTTGGAAGCACAAAAAACCCAGAATAGCCAAAGACATCCTGAAAAAGAAAAATGGAGCTGGAGGAATCAGGCTCCCTGACTTCAGACTATACTACAAAGCAATAGTCATAAAAACTGTATGGTACTGGCACAAAGACAGAAATATAGATCAGTGGAACAGGATAGAAAGCCCAGAATTAAACCCATGCACCTACAGCCAACTAACCTATGACAAAGGAGGCAATATTATACAATGGAGAAAAGATAGCCTGTTGATTAAGTGGTGCTGGGAAAAGTGGACAGCCACATGTAAAAGAATGAAATTAGGACACTCCCTAACACCATACACAAAAATAAACTCAAAATGGATTAAATACCAGATAGTATAAAACTCTCAGAGGAAAACAGGCCAAACACTCTCTGACATAAACAACAGCAACATCTTCTCACATCCAGTAAAAACAAAAATAAATGAAAGGGACTTAATTAAACTTAAAAAGTTTCTGCACAACAAAGGAAACCCTAACAAAACAAAAAGACAACCCACAGAATGGGAAAAAATATTTGCAAATGAATCATCTGACAAGGGATTAATCTCCAAAATTTATAAATACCTTCTGTAGCTGAATACCAAAAAAACAAATAACCCCATCAAAAAATGGGCAGAAGATCTAAACAGACAATTCTCCAAAGAAGAGTACAGATGGCCAAAAAACACATGAAAAGGTGTTCAACGTCACTCATTATTAGAGAAAAGAAAATCAAAATCACTGTGAGGTACCACCTTATACCAGCCAGAATGGCCATCATCAAAAAGTCTACAAACAGTAAGTGCTGGAGAGGGTGTGGAGAAAAAGGAACACTAGTACACTGTTGGTGGGATTGTAAATTGGTTCAACCACTGTGGAAAGCAGTATGGAGATTCCTCAGGAAACTAAAAATAGAACTACCATTTGATCCAGCAATCCCACTCCTGGGCACCTATCCAGAGAAAACCACGAGGCGCAAAGACACATCTACTCCGATGTTCATTGCAGCTCTATTTGCAATAGCCAAGACATGGAAACAACCTAAATGTCCACTGACAGAGGAGTGGATAAAGAAGATGTTGTACATATACATGATGGAATATTACTCAGCCATTAAAAGGAATGAAATACTGGCATTTTTAGCAACATGGACGGACCTAGAAATTATCATGCTAAGTGAAGTCAGTCAGACAATGAAACACCAACATCAAATGCTATCACTTACATGTGGAATCTGAAAAAAGGACACAATGAACTTCTTTGCAGAACAGACAATGACTCACAGACTTTGAAAAACTTATGGTTTCCAAAGGAGACAGTTTGGGAGATGGGGGGATGCACTGGGGGTTTGGGATTGAAATGCTATAAAATTGGGTTGTGATGATCATTGTACAACTATAAATGTAATAAATTCATTGAAGAAGAAAGAAGTCATACAAGGGCTCCAAGAAGCCTTAGCAGAGGGGGTTTTCAGCACAGAGGGCAGGTCCCACCAAGTTGACTTGGGGCCTCAGTGTGGTCAAGGGGACATACGCCTAATATGGGGGCCTCAGAAAATATTTGGCACCGGTTGCTCTGAGCATTTTCGTGCATCTTTCTCTCCACCTCACCCTTAGCTACTGTTCAATCTCCTGGTCTGAACGGTTCCCTAGACACAATACCACAAGGCCTCCAACTGCCCTGACCTCTCACTGCCATTGTCCTTCTTAACAGTGGCTAACAGTGGCCTGCTTCTTGCTTGTCAAAGCGCCTCTAACCTTCCCGGAACAGGATGATTCCTCTGTCATAGACGCTCTCAAATCACCTGGATCCTACTCACAAGTCCAAGGGTGATGATGACTAAATACTCAACACTGAATTTCTGAGAGCTGACCTCAGACAGCTCAGGAAGGTCTGGTGTGTCATCCTCCACTGCCCACACCCTCACACACATTACATACCTAAGAATAAAACAAAGCAAATTTCAGTCCACATTAAGGAAAGGTCTAACATCTTTTTAATCAGCCCTCTGACAACACAAGTTACTAGTACATTGCATAAAAAGCAGAAACATAAAGAAAGCAAACCCAGCGTCTGAATCACTTCCTCTCACCATCAACTGCCATTGACCCCACACTCTGACCCACAGGCTCACACCCAGGCTCAGGTAATTCACTCTTGCTCATTCACAGAACCCACTCTCAACTCTTTTTTTTTTTTTACTGAAGCATAATAGATTTACAGTATTATATTAGTTTCAGATGTACAACAGTGATTCAATTTTTTTTTTTTGTCTTTTTTTTGCTATTTCTTTGGGCCGCTCGCGGCATATGGAGGTTCCCAGGCTAGGGGTCGAATCGGAGCTGTAGCCACCAGCCTACACCAGAGCCACAGCAACGCGGGATCCAAGCTGCGTCTGCAACCTACACCACAGCTCACGGCAACGCCAGATCCTTAACCCACTGAGCTAGGCCAGGGACCGAACCCGCAACCTCACGGTTCCTAGTCGGATTCGTTAACCACTGCGCCACGACGGGAACTCCCACTTCAGTTTTAATAAACATCCCAGGTAACACTCACACGGACGGTCTGAGCACCACTCTGTGAGAATCCCAACTCATCACATCCCCACAGGACTGCTGAGTGGTTAGGAGCACAGGCCAGAAAGTCCCCCAGGTGACCTGGCTTCAAATTCTGGCTCAAGCCCTGCAGCTGCAAGGCCTTGGGCAACAGACTACATCTTGGTCCCCACATCTGTAAAAAAAAAAGGGGGGTGGGGCTCATAAAAGTACCTACCACATGTGCCCTTGTGAGGAACAAATGAGGTCATCTGGTTATTTAAAGTGTTTAGCACACTGCCTGGCCTGCAGTAAGCACACAATATTTGTTGATTGTCAGTTGTTCTATTAGTACACGACTAGTGGTACTAGTTGTCAACTGTACTGTCACCAGCAATGTCAATCAATGCACTGGCTGTTAGGAGTTTCTACTGCAGTATGTACACATCAAACGCCTTACCCCCGAGGAATGGGCAGGTCAAGAAATTTTTAAGCAGTAAGGAGCCTTCTAAGGACGTTTCTAGACCTAGGAGCCTAGCCACTAGCTTCTCCTTCTAAGGCACTTCTTCCTCTCCACCCTCCTGGTCTCACCCCTCCGCCTTCTGCCCGTGGACAGGTGCTCTCAACACAACCTTACATTCACGCTGTGCTCTGGGTTTCGTAAAGAAAGCCAAAGGGCCTTAGAGTGCGTGACTGCCTGCCCTTCTCCGCCACCTTTCTCCAGAAGTTCTTCCTTTCTCCCTCCCTCCCACCTCGCCCCTCGTCGCGTAACAGCACCCACTTGCCAAAGACTTACATTACAGGCAGGTAGTAAGTGACCCCCAGGTTAAGAATGTCTCTCTCGCCCAAACCCTGAAAAGGCACCCTGATCAACAGAGGAAAGGGTGATGAGGAGCGGAACTCAGCCCTGTGCCTTGTGACGAGGAGACCAGGCCGAGCAGTTCCGCACAGGCGCAGCCCCCGGGCTCGCTCCCGCTTCCCCTCCTCAGCCTCCACCACTCACTCGCTCCAGCCCCAGCTCCTTGGGGAGCTTCTTCCCACTGCCTGGGCAGCACTTCCACCTGCACAGTCCACAGGCACCTTGTCTAAACATTTCCAGGTCTGAGTTAGCATCTCGGGCCCGAGACAACCTCCCCTCATCCTTATCTCAGGGTTCGTGGCATCTGATCACCCAAGAGCCCTAACTGGACGCCGCTCCCCCTCATCTTCAGGCCTCCTCCTCACCACCCTCTCCTCTCGGGTCACTCGCCAAGGCCTGCTCGTCTTCCAAAGGCTCTCCTGTCCCCTGTTCCCCAGGCCTTCTGCTCTCCCCGTTCAGATCTCAGCCTCTCATGGGGACGCTCCACAGCCACAGTTCTCCCTACATAACAGCTGCCAGAGCACATGTCCCAAAACACAGATCTGACCAGGTCACTTCCCACTTAAAGCCGCTGGTGGTTCCTCAGTCACGAGAGTCCAAACTCCTTAAGCTGCTCGTCGAGACTTTCACCATTTCATACAACCCTGCCCTTCCTGCCACCAAAGAGGGTCCCAAATGAGACCAGGCCAAAAATATCCACCCTTCACTCCATCCTAAAAGACCAGCCAACTGGGTACAGGATACCTGGGAGTGGGTCCCCTCTCACACAGACATTAGTCAAGTTAGTTTTATCTGATGGTGTATCCTTGGGCTCTGAAGGAATGATACAGATTTCAAAGAGGAAAAGGAAAGAAAATGCATGGTGGGTGTTCAAGCCGGAGGGCCTGAGCTCATCGTTCTGCCGCAGGGAAGGCTGAGGCCTAGAGAAACAAGTCTACTAATTCAAGGTCAAGCTTAGTCACCAGCCCCAGGACCCAGGTCCCCTGGCCCACAATCCTGCTTCTTCTGCAAACAGGCCTAGAACTGCATGGGATTCGCACAGGCCTCCCCTTTCCCTGCACGCAACTCGGGACCCCCTTCCAGCCCCACAAGCCTGCAGATTCTAAGATGACATGGAAGAAACAGAACAGGGAAATTTAACCTGTGGCACCAATTCAGGGTGGAACTTCTGGGGACAAATACAGAGGCCTTTGACTATAGGGGAAAAAAATAGGCCCCTTGTTATGATGGGTGGAACCAAAACACAGCAGGATCAAGGAAATGAGTTCTATGTCCAGAGAGCAAGACTTAACACTAAAATATCAGAGTGGAAAGTAATGAAGGGAGAAACAGATACTTTAAGGAAATAAAGGCAATTACAAAGTTCATCTTACTCAACTCTGGTTTTTGTTTTTGTTGTTGTTTTCTTTCTTTTTGTTTTTTTTTTACCTCACATAGAGCTCTGTGTGGCCTGAGAGTTCCCAGGATCTGGGAGGGCCAGGAATAGGAGTGGTTCTCTGGTGGGTGGAGAACTCTCAAGATGAGATTCTACGGCTCTATTCTATTCTCTACTGTTAGTAGAGAAAGAAGTCACTCTATCTTTTTCCTAACTGCTGGTGAAAGAAAAAAACAAAAAACCACTCCACTCCTAACAAAGGCAACAAACCCTCCTGCAAAATACAGGGGACCTATTTGGGGACTGGGAACCTGACCACCTGCAGGAAACAGGAGGAGGGAAAAGCACAAAAGCCTGAGCCTTAAACAACAACTCTTTCACGAGCACATCCTCCCCAGCCACCGAGTCTGAAGCTACTTGGTATGATTTCAAAATGCCAGAAAGTCTTGGTTCAGCCCATAAAATGTCCCCAACCATATTCCTTGATACCTAGAGACTCGTCCCTTTGGACTTGATCCTTTGCATGACTGAACACTTATTTAGACTGAAGGACAAAGTCTCATGCTCACCCCCAACAAAGTCTATCACTCCTCCTTCCTGCCCTGGCACCAGCTGTTCCTCTACCTGCAACATCCGTCCTTCCCCTGCCCTTGCCCTCAGCAAACTCACAGGGCGCACGCCCTCAGAGTGGGAAGGGCCTCCACAGGCAAAAGAGAGTGGTTCCCTCTCTGTGCTCCCACAGTTCATTGAACATACTTATATTTCAACGTTCATAACATCACAAAGTAATGATATTTCATTTTTATTTTTGAAAATTAAGGTAAAGTATGAAAAAAACGATCGCCCGTGTTCCATTCTCCACCCATCATCTAGGCTTAATCAGTTTAATATATGGACATATTTCTACCAGTCTCCTTTCCTAGGTGGCAAACTGGAATCTCCTTGAAATGCAATGGCAATATACACCCCTCCACCCCCGTTCATACAGTTCTAGAGGTAGAAGCCCAAAAATGGGTGTCACTGGGATAAAATCGAGGTGTTGGCAGGATGGTATTCCTTCTGGAGATCCAAGGAGCAAAACCGCTCCCTTCCCTGCTCCAGTTTCCAGGGGCCACTTGCATTCCTTGGCACGCAGCCCCTGCATCTGCAAAGCCAGCGATGCCGGTGGAGTCTTTCTCACGCTGCGCTGTTCTGACCCTGACTCTCCTGCCTCCCTCCTTCACTTATGAGGAAGCTTGTGATGACACTGGGCCCAGCTGGAAAACCCAGGATATTCTCACTGTCTCAAGATCCTGAACTTCATCACATCTGCAGAGTCCCTTTTCCCCTAAAAAGTAACATTCACAGGTTCCAGGGATCAGGATGGGGACGTTTGAGGAAGACCATTATCTGCCTAAACTTGACCCACACCCAAACTTGCTTTGCCTTCCTTCTCTTTCCTTTTTCTGATCCACACGCAGGAGCACGAGCCTCGACGTGAAACACACTAGCTCTGTCATTAACTGGCTGGATGACCCTGGAGCCATCACTTCGTCTCCTTTAGCCCCTTCTTCCTCATCTGTAACACGAGGATAACTCTTACCGCACTGGGAAATGACAGTAAGACAGCAGGTGAGACACCTAAGGCATTAAACACAGTGCCTGCTCTGTTGATGAGCCACAGTAAACATCCCTTTCAACTCCTGCCTGTTTCCATCCTGTTTTCTCTCACCCTCGTCCATCTTCTTCTTCGTCTCCTTTCACTTCAGTGACTCAGTCTAACCATTAAGCTAAAAAGGCTATACATTCATCTCTCATGATTTTTTTGTTTCAGTGCTTCTTCGGATGGAATCTGCCATCACTCAAGGTAGCTCAGTATATTTTTAAGGAGAGATCCAATTTTTAAAAAGTCCTCTTATGTTCACATGAAACTTATATATATATATATATATATATATATATATATATACGTCCTACATCTTATACCTGCTGTCCCAATTCTGCCCTCTTAATATCCACATACATTTCCTTATTTCCTTTTTAGTCTTGCTCTTTACACATTTTAAATAAGGATGCTACACAGACAAAAGTACTGCCTGGGCCACAACAGGGAATTCCTTAAGCAAGATGGTGCCTATTGCAAGACATACCCTGAAGCCTGGTTATAAGCGTGGCTTTCAGCAAAACCATTTAACTCTAGGACACAATCCTAGACTCCCAGGGACAAAAACTGTGACACAAGCCACATGCCCTCTACATATTCCTGCCTTTACATTAAGACATTTTCCAAAAGGCCCCTCATGAGTTACTGCTACCCACTCTCTCCAGTCATGCAAGGTAAGCCTCCCCCTACCATCTTCGTCTCCAGCTGGCCAGCCAGGATCTTGGCTAGAAGATGCCTCCCCACCCAGATGACCAAGGTGCCACCTTTGCCTATCTATACCCATAATTCTAAGAGCTCATACCCACCCATATTCAACATATGCCTCTCAAACACCATGAACATTACCACCCAGGGTTTTACAGATTACAAAAACTGAGACAGAGAAGTGATTTACCCAGCATCTAACAACATAATTTAACCTCCTTTCCCACTCAAATAAATGTTAATGATTTAATCTTGGTAGAAGATGCCCTAAGATTGCTGAGGTCTCCTGAATGAAATCCACCTTCCTGAATTATTTTTGCCCCTCCATTTTCAAGATTTGACAGTCATCCTTCTGTTTTCTCTCTTGCCCTTGACTTACACACTCACAATTACACATCCCCTCATAAAGCAAGCTTTTATGAACCTCAGCCTCTTTGGGGGAAGAAACAGGATCAGGTAACTGGAAAAGTCATTTTTATTGAACTGTCAACTATTTGCACAGCCATTCTCTGGCCATAGACAGGGGACACTGGGGACAAAATGGGTAATGAGTAGGAAAGAGAGGAGGGAGAGTCCCTGGGTTGATCACAAAGGGGAAGAGGTCCTAAATGCAGAAACAATCATAAAACACACCCAGGGTTTGTGGCCTTTGAACAATGGCAGCCCCACCTGCCTCCTTCCCTACCTGCTGGCCTCTGACTTCCTCCCCAGCATGCCCCTCCTGGCCTTGACGTCTTAGACCCATACTAGGGGCCTGGAACCGGGGGCCAAACCAGAGCACCCAACACCGAACTGTGTGGGTGGAGGGAGCAGCAAGGGAGAAAGCACTCAATTTACAAGGGGCCTGACTCACTGTGTACACAACACCTGGGCACAGAATGGAGTAGGGACAGGTTGCTAAGCAGAACTCATGGTTTAGGGAGTTTTACAAAGGACACTTCCTCAATGTCCTACTGAGAGCAGAGGGGTGGGTGTGGGAGGCATGATGGCTTCCTCCCAATGTTTTTAACCCATTCTCTACCTGCCCCCACCCTGCTAGTTACATTCCTCTATCCATAGGTCACTTATTTGCTGAGTTGGTTTCCAGAACAAAAAACAAAAAAAAAAAATCTCAGTTGAATTCCTTAAAGATCCAAGCACTCAGTTCAGAACAAGTGTGTCTGTCATCTTAGTGATGACCAGTCAGATATCTTTTCAGGCTCTGGAGGAAGTTTTGACAAGAGCCTTTGCACCACACACTATCCCCCTGGGGACCACTGAGCTACAAACAAGAGGAGGAAGGAAGCTCCCTTGTGCTGGGACATTTATGTTTGCACCTCATCTGATGCTCACGATGACCCTGTGAAGTAGGTACTATTATTCCTATTAGGGAAATGAGAAACAAAAATTGCAAGAAAAGCAATGAAACTAGAACACACCCTCACACCATGCACAAAAATAAACTCCAAATGGCTGAAAGACTTAAATATACGACAGGACACCATCAAACTCCTAGAAGAAACATAGGCAAAACACTCTCTGACATCAACATCATGAATATTTTCTCAGGGCAGTCTCCCAAAGCAATAGAAATTAGACCAAAAATAAACCCATGGGACCTCATCAAACTGAAAAGCTTTTGCACAGCAAAGGAAACCCAAAAGAAAACAAAAAGACAACTTACAGAATGGGAGAAAATAGTTTCAAATGATGCAACTGACAAGGGCTTAATCTCTAGAATATATAAGCAACTTATACAACTCAACAGCAAAAAAACCAATCAATCAATGGAAAAATGGGCAAAAGACCTGAATAGACATTTCTCCAAAGAAGATATACAGATGGCCAACAAACACATGAAAAAATGCTCAACATCGCTGATTATAAGAGAAATGCAAATCAAAACTACCATGAGATACCACCTCACACCAGTCAGAATGGCCATCATTAATAAATTCACAAATAACAAGTGCTGGAGGGGCTGTGGAGAAAAGGGAACCCTCCTGCACTGTTGGTGGGAATGTAAACTGGTACAGCCACTATGGAGAACAGTTTGGAGATACCTTAGAAATCTATACATAGACCTTCCATATGACCCTGCAATCCCACTCTTGGGCATCTATCCGGACAAAGCTCTACTTAAAAGAGACACATGCACCCGCATGTTCATTGCAGCACTATTCACAATAGCCAGGACATGGAAACAATCCAAATGTCCATCGACAGAGGATTGGATTCGGAAGATGTGGTATATATACACAATGGAATACTACTCAGCCATAAAAAAGGATGACATCATGCCATTTGCAGCAACATGGATGGAACTAGAGAATCTCATACTGAGTGAAATGAGCCAGAAAGACAAAGACAAATACCATATGATATCACTTATAACTGGAATCTAATATCCAGCACAAATGAACATCTCCTCAGAAAAGAAAATCATGGACTTGGAGAAGAGACTTGTGGTTGCCTGATGGGAGGGGGAGGGAGTGGGAGGGATCGGGAGCTTGGGCTTATCAGTCACAACCTAGAATAGATTTACAAGGAGATCCCGCTGAATAGCATTGAGAACTATGTCTAGATACTCATGTTGCGACAGAAGAAATGGTGGGGGAAAAACTGTAATTGTAATGTATACATGTAAGGATAACCTGACCCCCTTGCTGTACAGTGGGAAAATAAAATTTAAAATAAATAAATAAATAAATAAATTAGCTTCCTACAAATAAAAAAAAAAAAATTGCAAGAAGATCAATTTTCTTGGCCCTTATCCAAGAACGGATAAAAGGGAGAACCAAGATTCAGACTCATACTGTAGTTCCCGTTGTGGCCCAGCAGAAATAAATCTGACTAGGAACTATGAGGTTGCAGGTTTGATCCCTGGCCTTGCTCAGCAGGTTAAGGATCTGGTGTTGCTGTGGCTGTGGTGTAGGCCAGCAGCTGTAGCTCCAATTAGACCCCTAGCCTGGGAACCTCTGTATGCTGCAGGTGCAGCCCTGAAAAGACAAAAAAGAAAAAGAAAAAAAAAAAAGATTCAGACTCACATGTTTCTAAATCTAAAGCTCTTATTTTCACTCCACATCATCCTACCCACCAGCATCCAAGGACAGGAAAGCAAGTGCTTCTACCAGAAATACTCATAAAAGTTTTCAGTGAAGGCACAGGATCTGAAATGGGCCTTAGGATAAAAAATAATTCAGGAAGCTGAGCAGGAAGGTAAGGGAACTACAGGAAGAAAGAAAAGAATAGAATAAATGCAGACATGGGAAAGTAAAACTTAAGTTTGAGTCTTATTGCAAAGACCAAGGAAGCAGATGGGGGACATGCTATGGGGCTTTCAATGGCAACCTAGGATTTTGAACTTCATCCTACAGAAGACAAGAGCCACTGGAAAGCTTTGACAGGTCAGAAAATGACAAAATAGTATGGGCAGGAAGATTACTCTGACAGTATTAGGCAAGATAACTTAGGGAAGTAGTTCTCAACTCAGGCAAATCATTGATTACCTGAAAGCTTTCCTTCTTTTTTTTTCTTATATTTTATTTTAACATAAGATACCACCAGAAAAACTGCTAGAGCTCATCAACAAATTCAGTAAAGTTTCAAGACACAAATTAATAGACAGAAATCTGTTGAATTTTATGCACTAACAATGAACTATCAGAAAGAGAAATTAAGGAAACAATCCAATTTACAGTCTCATCAAAAGGAATAAAATACCTAGGAATAAACCTACCTAAGGAGATAAGAGATATATACTCAAGAAACTACAAGACGCTGATGAAAGAAATTGAAGACAACACAAACAAATGGAAAGGTATACCATGTTCATAGGTTAGAAGAATTAATACTGTCAAAATGAGCATACCACTGAAGGCAGTCTTCATATTCAATGCAATCCCTATCAAAATGCCAAGGGCATTTTTCACAGAACTAGAACAAATAATTTTTAAATAGTATGGAAACACAAAAGACCCCAAATAGCCAAAACAATCTTGAGAAAGAAGAACAGAGCTGGAGCTATCATGGTCTCTGGTTTTGAACTATACTACAAAGCTACAGTAATCAGAATAGTGTGGTAGTGGCCCAGAAACAGACACATAGCTCAATGGAACAGAATAGAGAGCCCAGAAGTAAACCAACAAACACATTTATGGTCAATTAATCTATGACAAAATATCCAGGAATATACAATGGAAAAAAGACCACCTCTTCAATAAGTGGTGCTGAGAAAACTGGATAGCTACATGTGGAACAATGAAATTAGAACATTTTCTCATATTGTAAACAAAAATAAATTCAAAATGAGTTACAGACCTAAACATAAGATTGGAAACCGGAGTTCCCGTTGTGGCTCAGTGGTTAACAAATCCGACTAGGAACCATGAGGTTTCAGGTTTGATCCCTGGCCTTGCTCAGTGGGTTAAGGATCTGGCATTGCCATGAGCTGTGGTGTAGGTCACAGAGGCAGCTTGGATCCCGCATTGCTGTGGCTCTGGCGTAGGCCAGCAGCTACAGCTCCAATTAGACCCCTAGCCTGGGAACCTCCATATGCCACAGGAGCAGCCCTGGAAAAGACAAAAAGACAAAAAAAAAGAAAAAAAAGATTAGAAACCATAAATCTCCTAGAAGAAAACAGAGGCAGATCACTCTTAAATAATAGCACTATTTTTTTTTTTTTTTTTGGATCTGACTCCTAAGGCAAAGGAAACAAAAGAAAAAAGAAAAAAAATAGAACCTAACTATTCTTTTTTTTTTCACTTAAATATGTATTTTTATTTGTAACAAACAAGTATTAAACTGTAAAGTATTTTTGTACAAATTTAATACTTTAATAGCATGTTATTTATCGTCTATGTATGGTTTTGGGGAATTCAAAATTGTTGCAAATATTTGTATGGAAAAAAAAACCCTCTACCAAATGGAATAAACAAACAGTGATTTTAAAAAGCAAAAAAAAAAAAAAAAAAAAAAAGACACTTTGTGTGTGTGCATGCTTTGAATATATGTTAGTGTTCTAGATTGAGCCCTACACAATAGTTATGGTTATATAATTTTCTAAAGGGGAAAGGTTTTTGCCATAAACTTGAAAAACAGTATGGAAGAGCATAGGTTTTGAAATTTGATCTAGGTTTGAATTCCAGTTCTGATACTCACTGATGGCATGAAATTTACTTACTGCGAATCCATTTCCCCACCTATAATACTGACCGTCATGTCTACATTCTAGGAGTTTAATGAAGAGAGTTGTGACACACATGTGAAAGTGCTAAAACAAGCAGAAGAATTTCCAAGACTAATGATATGTTTATATACAAAGCTTAATCTTAACTAAAGGATCACATCTGCCCTCAGAGAACATTATATGTATTCTATAAAATGTCTATAAACTACTAAAATGTATAAAATTTTAATCAAGCTATCTTAAAAAACTATACCTTATAGTCCCAACATTTTCATGTTTGCAAATTGTCTTACAGGCTTTTCAGAAGTCACAGGAACAAGGCAGGAGGATGTCCATTCTTGCCACTTTTATTTAACTGTACTGCAGGTTCTAGCCAGGGCAGTATGACAATAAAGTGAAATAAAAGGCATCTAGATTGGAAAGGAAGTAAAACAAACTCTATCAGCAGATGATATCTTGCATATACAAAATTCTAAGGAATACACTAAAAACCTATTAAAATTAACAAATGTTTAGCAAGGTTGCAAGATCAACATATAAAAGTCAACTGTATTTCTATACTGTAGTAATGAACAAATCAAAAATTAAAACAATTATATTCTCGTAGGATCAAAAAATATTTAGGATTAATAAGACTACAGAGAAGGTTTAGAAGATGGAAGAGTAGAACCAGCTTTACAACAAATGTTAAAGGATTTTCTCTAGATGCAAAATAAAAGGCCACAACTAGAAACAAAATTACAAAATGAAAAAGCTCAATGGTAAAGGCAAACATACAGTTAAGGTAGGCAATCATCCACACACAAAACTGATAGGGAGGTTAAAAGACAAAAGTAGAAAAATCATCTGTAGCCACAATAAGCAGTTAAGAGATACACAAAACAATTAGATGAAAAATAGATCAAAGTAATTGCGAGGGGAGGAGAGTACAAATGCATTTGAAATTAGGAGATCAGCCACTTAAAAAATCTATAATAGATAATACACAAAAAAAAAAGGAAAAGGAATTCAAACATGACACTAAAGATTGTTATCAAATCACAAGAGAACAAAAGAGAAAAAAAAAAAAACTACAAAAACACATCCAAAACAATTAACGAAATGGCAGTAAGAATATACATATTGCCAATTACCTTGAATGTAAATGGACTAAATTGCTCCATCCAAAAGACAGAGACTGGCTGAATGGATACAAAAACAAGACCTGTATTACATGCTGCCTACAAGAGACTCATTTCAGAACTACAGACACATACAGACTGAAAGCCAAGGGATGGAAAAAGGTATTCCACGGAAATGGAAATCAAAAGAGCCAGAGTAGCAATACTTACATCAGGCAAAATAGACTAAATAAAGACTGTTACAAGAGACAAAGGACACCACCACATAATAATCAATGCATCAATCCAAAAAGATATAACAATTGTAAATATATATACACCCAACATAGCAGCACCTCAATATAGAAGACAAATACTAAGACTTAAAAGAAGAAATCAACAGTAACAAAATAATAGGGGACTTTTAACACTCCACTTACATCAATGGACTGATCATCCATACGAAAAAACCAATAAGGAATCACAGGTCTTAAATGAGACATTAGACGGAGTTCCCGTCGTGGCTCAGTGGTTAACAAATCCGACTAGGAACCATGAGGTTTCAGGTTTGATCCCTGGCCTTGCTCAGTGGGTTAAGGATCTGGCATTGCCATGAGCTGTGGTGTAGGTCACAGAGGCAGCTTGGATCCCGCATTGCTGTGGCTCTGGCGTAGGCCAGCAGCTACAGCTCCAATTAGACCCCTAGCCTGGGAACCTCCATATGCCACAGGAGCAGCCCTGGAAAAGGCAAAAAGACAAAAAAAAAGAAAAAAAAGATTAGAAACCATAAATCTCCTAGAAGAAAACAGAGGCAGATCACTCTTGAATAATAGCACTATTTTTTTTTTTTGGATCTGACTCCTAAGGCAAAGGAAACAAAAGAAAAAAGAAAAAAAAATAGAACCTAACTATTCTTAAAAGCTTTTGCACAACAAAGAAACTATTGGCAAAACAAAAAGGCAATCTACTGAATAGGAGAAAATATTTGCAAAAGATATGACTGATAAAGGATTACTATTCAACATAAATAAATAGCTCATACAACCCAATATCAAAAAAAAAAAAAAAAATCCAAGCAAAAATGGGCAGAAGACATGTATAAACATTTTTTCCAAGGAAGACATACAGATGGCCAGTGGGCACATAAAATGATGCTCAACATCACTAATCATCAGAGAAATGCAAATCAAAACCACCATGAGACATCACCTCACCCCTGTCAGAATGGCTACCATCAAAAAGAATATAAATAACAAATGTTGGTAAGGATGTGAAGAAAAGGAAACCCTGTACACTGTTGGGAGACATGTAAGTTGGTGCAGCCTATGGAAAACAGTATGGAAGTTCCTCAAAAAACTAAAAATAGAACCACCATCTGATCCAGCAATTCCACTCTTAGGTATACGTCCACAGAAAATGAAAATATTAATTGCAAAAATAAATGAAACCCCATGCGCACAGCAGCATTATTCATAATCACCAAGATAAGGAACCAACTTGTGTCCATGTCGTAAATATACACAATGAAATATTACTCAGCCATACAAAATAATGAAATTTGGAGTTCCCGTCGTGGCGCAGTGGTTAACGAATCCGACTAGGAACCATGAGGTTGTGGGTTCAGTCCCTTCCCTTGCTCAGTGGGTTAACGATCCGGCGTTGCCGTGAGCTGTGGTGTAGGTTGCAGGCACGGCTCAGATCCCGCCTTGCTGTGGCTGTGCTACAGCTCCGATTCGACCCCTAGCCTGGGAACCTCCATATGCTGCGAGAGTGGCCCAAGAAATGGCAAAAAGACCAAAAAATAAAATAAATAAATAAAATAAAATAAAATAATGAAATTTTCCCATTTGCAACAACACAGATGCTTAGTGAAATAAGTTGGGCAGAGAAAGACAAATACTATATGTTATCACTTATATCTGGAATCTAAAGACACAAAACAAACTAGTGAGTATGACAAGAAAGAAACAGGCTCACAGATATGAGAACAAGCTAGTGCTTACCAGCGACAAGAGGGAAAGGGGAGGAGAAAGATAGGGGTAGGAGACTTAGAGTTATAAACTTTATGTATAAAGTACATAATTTACAGAATTATATGGTACAGCACATGAATATATGAATATAACCAATATTTCATAATGACTATAAATAGAATATAATCTACAAAAATATAGAATCACTAAGTTGTACACCTGAAACTAACTTAATGTTGTAGGAGTTCCCATCGTGGCTCAGAGGAAATGAATCTGACTAGTATCCAAGAGGACACAAGTTCCATCCCTGGCCTCACTCAGTGGTTTAAGGATATGGCATTGCCATGAGCTGTGGTGTAGGTCACAGACATGGCTCTGATCTGGCGTTGCTGTGGCTACGGCATAGGCCAGGGCTACAGCTCTGATTCGCCCCCTAGCTGGGAAACTCCATGTGTTAAGGATGCGGCCTTAAAAAGACAAAAAAAAAAAAAAAAAGTTGTAAATAAAATATAAGAAAAGAAGGAAGGAAGGGAGAAAGAGAGAGAGGAAGGGAGAGAGGGAGGTTGAAAGAGAGAGAGAGAGGGAGGAAGGAAGGAAGGAAGGAAAGGAAAGGAGACAGTGCACTTTTTTTAAAAAGGTTAAATGCCTACTTTTCTGGGACACCAGTGCTACTACTCCTTTGATGATAAGACTCTCTATCCAGGTGCTGAGGCCACGCTAACTTGCTGTGTATGTGCTGACCTGTTTTTATTTGAAACCTTGAAGGAATGTAACCCTGACATGTTTGATGGTCCTTCTGACAAGATATAAAACTGGGCTAAGGAATTCCTGTTGTGGTTCAGAGGGTTAAGAACCCAACATGGTATCTGTGAGCATTCGGGTTTGATCCCTGTCTTTGCTCAGTGGGTTAAGGATCCCATGTTGCTGAAAGCTGCGGTGTAGATTGCAGATGTGGCTCAGATCCAGCATTGCTGTGGCTGTGGCACAGGCCCCAGATGCAGATGCAGCTTCAATTCAACCCCTTGCCCAGGAATTTCCACATGCTGCAGCCCTAAAAAGGCCTTAAAGTGAGGCCCTAAAAAGGAAAAAAAAAAAAAAAATGGGCTGAAAACCATGCTTCTCCAGAACAGTTCCTCAGAGCAATCCAGGCACAATCTCCAGGAATACCGTCCTCAATTTGGCTCCAATAAAACTCTTTTCCATTCTTTCTTTCTTTTTTTTTTTTTTTTTTTCCAGGGCTTCACTTGCAGCATATGGAAGTTCCCAGGCTAGGGGTCGAATCAGAGCTGTAGCTGCCAGCCTACACCACAACCACAGCAATGCCATATCTGAGCAATGTCTGGGACCTACACCACAGCTCAGAACAACACCAGATCCTTCACCCACTGAGCGAGTCCAGAGATCAAACCCAAGTCCTCATGGATTCTAATCGGGTTCATTACCACTGAGCCATGACAAAAACTCCACTTTTCTATTCTTAATATAGATTGGTTATTTCCATCAACAGGGGTAACCAAAGTGACACCCTGAACAAGGCCAAAGGGGATGGTGGTGAAAATGGAGCTCTGGTTCCTAAAGCTACAGAGTCACCACCACAACAGTAAAAGGGGCCACACGATGTAGTGGAGAGAGACCTGGACTAAGAGTGGGAAGCTTGGGTTTAGATGGAGAAACCTAAGTGCTAAAGTCATGACTACGTCAGGCAAGTCACCCCTCTCTGGACTTCAGGCTCCATTCATAAATCTGGAGAAGGGAGAATTAATCTAAATGTCTTCTTTTTTGGTGGGGGAGTAATTTCAAATTTTAATTACCTAGACTAAACATTTGATAAGCCATCTATAGATAATGTAGAAAATTTAAAACAAGGTAAATACATCATACAATTGATTACAATACAGTACTTTTGCTTCTGTCATCACTCCTCAACACCCCATCCATTGTGTGGTAAATTAGGTCAACATAGAGTCCTTATTATAGTAGATGTCTTTCAATACAATTTAGTTCTATGTTTTAAGTGATATTAACAGTAGCTTGCATTTCATTTAGAGTAGCTAAGTCATTCTTCCAATTTTTAGCCTTTCATATAATCACATTCTCTGTTCTTTCATAATTCACTAGTCTTTTATTTATTATAATTGTATTGAAGTATAGTTGGTTTACAATATTGTGTTAGTTTCAGGTATATAGCAAAGTTATTCAGTTATACACACATACACACACACATATATATATTCCTTTTAAGATTCCTTTCCATTATAGGTTATTAAAAGATATTGAATATAGTTCTGTGTGCTATATAGTAGGCCCTTGTAGTTTATCTATTTTTTATATAGTAGTATGTGTTTTAATCCCATACTCCTAATTTATCCCTCCTCTCCTCATTCCCCTTTGGTAAGCAGGAGGAAATTTTGTTTTCTATGTCTGTGAGTTTATTTCTATTCTGTAAATAAGTTCATTTGTATCATTCTTTTAAATTCCACATATAAGCAATTTCATAAATTTGTCTTTGTCTGACTTACTTCACTTAGCATGATGATCTCTAGCTCCATCCATGTTGCTGCAGATGGCATTATTTCATTCATTTTTATGGCTAATATTCCATCGTGCATATATGTACCACATCGTCCACTCATCTGTCAATGGACACTTAGGTTGCCTCCATTTCTTAGCTATTGTAAATAGTGCTGCTATGAACACTAGATGCATGCATCTTCTCAAATTATAGTTTTCTCCAGATATATACCCAGGAAAATGACCTCTAAGTCTTTGATATTCAGAGTGCGGCCCAGCAAGAGCATCACCCAAAAGCTTATTAGAAATGCAGAATTCAGAGTTCCGGAGTGGCTCAGTGGGTTAAGAAAATGATTAGTATCCATGAGGATGCAGGTTTGATCCCTGGCCTCACTCAGTGGGTTAAGGATCCAAAGTTGCCACAAGCTGTGGCTCAAGTCTCGGATATGTCTCGACATTGCTGTGGCTGTGGTGTAGGCCGGCAGCTGCAGATCCAATTTGACCCCAGCCTGGGAACTTCCATATACCACAGATGTGGCCCTAAAAAAAAAAGAAAGAAAGAAAGCAAATAGAAACACAGAACATAGCCCCCACCAGAAGAATCAGATTTGAACTTGAACAAGACACTCAGGAGATCTGTTAGCACATTAAAATTTGAGACACTTCTCTAAAATGTCTGCCACTTCCAAACTGCAATTGGTTTTACACATTATAGATACAGAGAACAGATCTGTGGTTGCCAAGGGGTAAGGGAGGAGAAAGGAGTGGAAGTTTGGGATTAGCAAATACAAACTATTATACATAAAATGGATAAACAACAGAGTCTTACTGTATAGCACAGGGAACTATATTCAACATCCTGTGATAAACCATAATGGAAAATAATATGAAAAAAATATATAGGGAGTTCCCATCATGGCTCAGAGGAAGCAAATCCGACTAGCATTCATGAGGATGCAGGTTAGATCCCTGGCCTCACTCAGAGGTTTAAGGATCCAGCGTTGCCGGGAGCTGTGGTGTAGGTAGTAGATTCGGCTCGGATCAGACATTGCTGTAGCTGTGGTGTAGGCCAGCAGCTACAGTTTTAATTTGACCCCTAGCCTAGGAACCTCCTTATGCCCCGGGCACAGCCCTAAAAAAAAAGACCAAAAAAATTAAAAATTAAATATATATATATATATATATAACTGAATCACTTTGCTATACAACAGAAATGAATACAACTGGAGTTCCTGAGGCTGATTAAGAATCTGACGTTGTCTCTGCAGTGGCATGGATTCGCTACACAGCCTGGCACAGCAGGTTAAGGATCTCGCATTGCTGCAGCTGTGGCATAGGTCACAGCTGCTGCTTGGATTTGATCCCTGACCTGGGAACTTCCATATGCCAGAGGAGCTACCCCAAAAAAGATATTACCAGAACATTATATCAGCTATACTTCAATAAGTTTTAAAAATTTTTTAAACAATGAAATGCAATGGTTTCTGACTAATCCCAACACTGCACCAAGCAGGAAAAAAAAGTTTACCTAGTCACTTCACCTTGCCCTTTCCCTAATCCTAAACAGAGCTCTTACACTGGCAATCACTGTAGTTTTAGAAACACGAGTGGGGCACCGCTGCCACCTTGTGGTCACGCTCTGGAAGTGCAATGAGTTTACAGTTCTCGCAGTAAAGGAGCCGGGAGGGTGTGAGCAGACCAGGTGGAGACCAAGGCACAGATTACACAAGAGAATCACAACCACCCACAATGACGAAGTAACTGTCAGACCTGGGCCTGCGTCATAGAGTAATGTCACATTTCAAAGGGCAGTTTCTATAATACCTAATAAAATGTGGTGTTAATGGGAATCCAGGGGGCCAAGCCAAGCCCTACCCTAGTAACCTTCAAGAAGAAAATCACTATGACAGTTATTTCCAGACATCCAGCTCCTCAGTAAAATTTTCGTTTTCCAAGGAAACTTACTTTACCCTGACAGTTCTTTCTCATCCTGAGCCAAAATGTGTCCAATGCAGACTCACAAGCCTACTGCTACTCTCTGTAGGCACAGAAATGCCTCATACCTTTTCACACAACAGACCTTCAAATACTTGTGAGCAACCACCATGCACCCCTCCATCCTCCCTCAGCCATTTCCAAAATGACATATTCTGAAGTTCCCTGTGCTCTCTGGTCACTTTCTGACGGGCAAGTGAGGTGTGTCAACCACAGCAGAAACACCGAGTCCGGGGACTGTTCCAACCCCAGCAGCACAGCCACAGGACGACCCACGTCCCCATTCTGAGCACCTCACCTGCATTTAGAGAGCCTAATTCCACACCAGCTGCCGTCAGGAGACTGGATTCGCCTACTTGTGCTGCTGCCCAGTCAGCCCTTACCTGTGCAGGTGTATACGTTCTGTTCAGCTTTACTGTTAAGAAGCATTTATCAGAGCCTGCTATGCGCTGTGCGCTGGAGACACAGGGATGAATCGGACCTGGCCCCTGCCCTCCCTGAGGACCAGGCATGGAGGGAACCCCACTCAAAGCCAGAGCCTAACAGTGACACGAGAAATGCTGTGAAAGATGTAGACAAAGACTTGGGCTCATTTCATCAACCTCCTGTGAAAATCGTCCGCTCTGGGGTTTCTGGGCTCTCACGCTCCTCATTTCAAGCTCCAAGTGAAAAAGTAAAAGAAGGCGAGTGGCCCAGATTGTTGCAGGCAAGGTTCAATCAGACATTTCCCTCTGGAGTCTCCAAATGTTGGTGGGCTCCCTCTCCATCCTGAACGTCCTCTCTCTCCTACCGGAGCTCAGCACATCTGCACAGGCAGCAGCCAGGCAGCCGCACAATAGCAGAGATTCCAGCAAGTCAGGAAGCCCGAGTTTTCCTTCCCTGGCTTTGAAGCTAACTGAGTGAGACCCTGAAGAAATCACATAACTTCCCTGAGCTTTCATTTCTGCTTCCACAGAGGGGCAGCTGGACGAACTCTCCACAGGTCTGTATGTAGTGACAGTTCCTCAGAAACAGCGTCACACCTTCCTCTACTCCAGAGACACCGCCTGCAAATGCCCGGCACACATGAGGGACTCAAATGCCCACTGAATGTAGGTGTGAACAAATGGCTATTCTTAGAGCAGCAGGAAGCATGGATACAGTCAACAAGCATTTTGGAATGTCTAACTAAGCACACTGTAGAGTGGGGAGACGAAATTACAGTGGGAAAACAGTTATTTCTCCCACTCTCCCCTTACCTCCGTCCTGGAGGCGGACCTTTGGAAGTCACAGAGTGTTGACTGTTCTAGTCAGAGCTGGTGCTCTGAGTAGCTGTCAGTATTAACAAGAGAAGAGCCTGTCGGGCTTGGGGTGTTTTATAGCCATGGACCTGAGGGACCCAAAGCTCCCTCCCGTGGAAAACAGGACCCGACACCCCATCAAAGTCCGTAGAGGAGAAAGCCAGACGGAGCGAGCTGACAGGGAGCCAGGACCTGGGGAGAGCAGAGGGGCAAACAGAGGGGACCTGGAGGGAGGTGTGAGGACGAGCTCCCTCATCCCCCGGCAGTCTCGGAGTGGACTGCGGGGCCACTCGATGGGACAGCAAAGCAGCCCCTCAGGCTCATGTGTGTGTGCACATGATCTTCTGTCAGAAAAACGGTTCTTTCTGGTAATGGGCTGCACTTCCACATGCTTCCTAACGTAGCAGGCCTAGTTAAAGGGTTACAAAAATATCGGTCAATTCAACAAACTTTACACACTACCCACATGAGTTCAGGCACATAGACATAAACAAGAAACGGCCCCTGCCTCAAAAGCCCCCACCCAATCAGCTCCAGGCTCCTTCTCTGCCCTGCCCCCCTCTGCCCTCCCCCAACACAAATCCTCCCCCACCCTCCAGACCCAGCCCAAGTTCCGCTAAACCCAGAGTCCCCTGGCGTCTCACAGTCCACAGTGAACTCTTGCCTCTTCTCAAATTTGGTCCCACTGTGTCTCTAGGTGTTATGACGTATACACGTCACCTCCCTGGCTAGACCTGAGCTTCCTGAGGACACAGACCACTGCTAGAACGTTGCAGGGAGGAACCACATCAGTGGTTTATATCAGACCAAGCTCAGCCGAGCCCGAGCCTTCAACTCCAGGACAGGACAACCTCCACTGCCTGGCACAGGGCCTGCTGCCTGCAGATGCTTTATAAACTCCATAGTAGCAAAGTCTACAACCTGTCCAAAGGCAGACAATCTGAAACCGAGAGGGTAAGAAAGAGCAAACCAAAGCCATGCCTTCCTTGCCTCCTCCCTCCTCTTGGCTGGAACGGTCATACCACCTGTTCTCACTCTGGTCTGGAGGAGCCAGGGAGGACTTCCTTGTTAACCTTCCCCTCAGCCCCACAAAAATCACCCAGCACTCAAGGCCAGCCTCTGCTCTGTCTTTGAGCCCATTTCCTAAAGTCCCTGGAGTGAGTCACACTTAATAAGTGTTCATTTCCTGTACGCTTGGTGTTTGCTCCAGGTAGGGTCAGCTCCTGCTTTAGCCTTGGACTCTTTCCAAACGAGGTCTGGCGCCAAGAGCCCAGCAGCCTGAGCTAACACCTTCCCCGCTGTGGTTCCTGTTTCTCAAACCCTCTTGGACCTGAAGCCTTGAGGGTCTTCCACCAACCCAGGTCCCTCTCCTTTAGGCACCGCCACCTTCCTGACCAACAACAGGAGGCCTGGTTTGACCCAGTGCTCCAGGGCAGGGCTCGGGGCAAGAGACAGAGCCTCTCCTCCCTCATCCTCTCTGCTTCCCACCTCGTGTGGCCACAGAACTCGAGGAAATTGTCAAAGTCAGGACACGGCAACTTCCCAAACAACAACACTGCTATTGCCGATAATGTGCCAAGGCTGGGAGTCAGGAGGGCAGAGGGGAAGCAGACCGTGTCCTCCTCACTTTGCCAACCCTGAGACTCGCTTTCCTGTCAGAGACTAAGCTAGAAAATGCCACTCAAAGGTATAAGGAAATTCAAACAAGCAGACAGACTGGGGGAAGAAATCCTAGCACGTTGGGGGGTATAGAGGGGGAGGGAAGCAGCGCTGCTGCCAAGTTATCAGTCACCTGCTCAGGTTCTTAAGAGTCTTTCACTTCTTTTGTTTGCCTGGTTTTCCCTCCCAGATTCCGATAAAGCCCATGATCCAACCTGTTACCTAACAAGGCTGGTGGCACTTAGCCCTTCTCACCCTCTAGTGGGAACACTGGCCTGGGATTAAAGCGCAGACCACCAACCCCGAGCCACACACAGCCTGAGCCACCCCAAGGAGTGGGAACCTGTCACACAGTCTTCAAGCGACTTCAAGTGACTTGTCGCAGCACCAACAGGTGGAATGAAAGTTCTAATCGCTTCCCTCCTTCTGTTGCTGCCACTAAGGCTGATGTCCACGGTCTCCAGAAGCCCAAATACAGGTAAAAAAAAAAAATTTTTTTTTAATTTTCTGTGAAAGATAAAAAGGTGGGAGAAATGTGGCAAAACAGAAACGAGCATGACCACACATGCAGTAAAATGCAGCCCCTCTAGGCCTCAGGGACTGGGGGCAAGTTAGCCTTTCTCAATGTCTGTTTGCTCCTTTATAAAAAGGAGAGAACTGTACAGAAATCCAGAGAGGGCTGTGAGAGTTAAAGGGGCGGATGTGTGTGAAAGTGCCTGCAACTGTAGCTGGCGGGGGAGAAGAAAACACAGGCTCCTCAAAGATTTGCCGCCTTACCTCTGCCCCAATCTCTGTGGCAGAGAGCAATGAACCTCCCCAGGGCCAGCCTGGGAGGCGGTGGTGGAGGGCGTTGAAGGTGACTGGACATCTGAAGACAAGAAGTCGGTCCTCCATGACATTCTTTACAGCGCACCAGACGTGTCCCAACCATTTTTAGCGCAACTTCATGGTAAGGTGATGATGAACTAGAAAAATCACACCACCACACAGTACCCATGTTTGAAGCCCTGTTCGCACAGCTCACCTTTGGGTTAGGGGTTCCGAATAAGCACCACTTTTCACTACAGCCAAGTGGCCGAGCCCCTAGCAGGGCAACTGTGCAGAAGGGACCTCATCCCCACGTGTGTGCCCACTGGAGGGGAACATCTCCCCAAGGGCTACTTGAAGGCCAAATAGCTTTGTCACTCAGCATTGACTCGGCCCTAAAGCCACGGCACCCCAATTCCCCCGACTCCACCCCAATTCCAAACGTTCCCTCCCTTACAGAGAGAGCTCTCTGGAAGCCGCTGGCCCCACAGCCCTGGCACTAGACCACCATTCTGGAAGGGAAGGCTTTTCCACCGCTGTGACAGATACCAAGGCTCGAGTCCTCAGGCTGGATTCAAAGCTCCAGCCACGGCTGCCTTTCAGTCCACCCCTCCTCACACTCCCGAGTGCTCTGTGCTCCACTCAGCTAGACCCCGGGGCTGTTCCCCAGCTGGTCTGGTGCTTTCCCAGCTCAACTTTGCTCACACAACCTGCTCCAAACCACCTCCTCCCACAGCCTGCCTTGATTCGCCCCAGGCCCAGACGTGAGCCCTCCCTCCTGTGAACAAGCTTAACTTGACTCTCTGCACTTTTCAAGCTCTGCCTTAGGTAAGCTGAGGTGTTGGTGTGCCTCTCCTACCCCTGGCCCTGCCCTTCTACCCTGCACCCTCCCCATGGCACCTCCCGGTGTATTGTTCCACATCCCTCACACTATCCTGCACGGTGCTCACTAAACATTCGCTAAGTAAAGAAAAAATTTTCAGGTTTCTGAGTTCAAAATGTTGCCCTTAAGGGATTCTAACTCAGTTTCACAGCAGCACTACTGACATTAGGGCTGGATAAATCCCTGTTGTTGGGGGCTGCTCTGCACTTTGTAACCTGTTTAGCAACATTCCTGTGGCCTCTACCTGCTAGAAGCCAATAGCAGCCTCTCCCTTCGCTTCACCCCACCCCCAGTTAACAAATATCTCCAGGCTTTGCCAAAGGTGCCCTGGAGGGGGTACCTATCCCCATTTGAGAGCCACTGTTTATACCAATAATTCTCAAACACAGCAACTCCTTTAGACTCACCTGGACCTTTAGACTCGACTTGAATTCAGGAGAACCATGATCCAAATCCTGGCTCCATCAATTTGCAAGCCTGGACAAGATGCTCAACACTTTTAAGCCTACAGTTTTATCATCTAAAAATGAATAAACTACCACTTAGCATATATAACTGTTTTGAAAAGTAAATGATTGATAATATGAACCTAGTAAGGATTCAAGAAATGAACTGGGTAAAACATCTAAAGTAGCTCCTAAGGCACAAGGGCAATGAGTTGAGGAAAGCTCACTAGGCCGCCAGGTGGCGAAATGACAAACCACAGAGGCTCGGTGGTGGCTGAGCTCAGTTCTTGTTTCCCAAATCTGGTGAGAGGAAATAAGACGTACTCATCCCCACTCAAAATATTCTCAAAATAAAATATAGGAGTTCCCGTCGTGGCGCAGTGGTTAACGAATCCGACTAGGAACCATGGGGTTGCGGGTTCGGTCCCTGCCCTTGCTCGGTGGGTTAACGATCCGGCGTTGCTGTGAGCTGTGGTGTAGGTTGCAGACGTGGCTCGGATCCCACGTTGCTGTGTCTCTGGCGTAGGCCGGTGGCTACAGCTCCGATTCGACCCCTAGCCTGGGAACCTCCATGTGCCCCGGAAACGGCCCAAGAAATAACAAATAGACAAAATAAATAAATAAATAAATAAATAAAATATGATCTTGCCTTATGTCTGAAAATAACCACATATCCATGTTTAAAATGCTTTTCACAGGCAAGTGGAAATTAAAAAAATAACTAAGAACAGATGAAAATGTTAGGAAATTATTTACAATAATAGAATACTCATTATTTATAAGATTACTTATTAATTTTAAAATTACTTATAATAGTAACTTCCATGTATTAAACAGTCCATGTGGCAGGTTTTCCCTAAGCACTTTATACATTCCTCACCGAAATCTAGTCTACTTTTTTAACTTCTCATTTTTCAGACTTAAAAATGTTGTATAAATAATCAGAGCTCCAAAAGATCCAAACTCTACCAAGTTTTTTTTTAAACAACACCATACATAACTATTATCAAAAGCAGAAAATTAGTAATGCTACACAACTATTAGCAAGTGCACAGATTCTCAGATTTTGTTAATCTCGATGGATGTCCTTTTTCTGGTCCAGAATCCAATCCAGGATCCCACACTGAAGAAAGCATCTCTCCTGGTCTCCTCCAATCTAGGGTAGTTTCTCAACCTTCCTTGTTTTTCATGACCTTGATGCTTTTGAAGAGTACCATCAGTTATTTTGCAGAATGTGCCTCAATTTAGGCTTATCTGATGTTTCTGTACGAACAAATTCATATTACACATTTGGGGCACTAATACCACATGCCTTCTCTCATGACAGTGATGTTAAATTTGAACGCCGGTTAAGATGGTGTTGGTAAAGGTACTATTTTCCCATTTCAATAAGTATCTTGTGGAGAGGTACTTTGAGACTATGCAAACAGCCTGTTTCTTTTCATCATACTTTTGCCCATTAATTTTTAAAATTCATTGATGATTCTTGCTTCCAACAAGCATTACCGTGGTCTTAGCAAAATGGTGATTTTCTATTCCATCATTCCTTCTATATTTATTAAGATTCTACTATGTGTAAGAGCTATTCCTTCTCTCCCATTTATCTAGGCATTCAATTATTTATTCATAGAAGTAAAGACACAGGGATATGTATGGATTATAATCTATTACTGAATTTATTTACAATGTTGTTCATATTGTCCCACTGTTGCTCACTAGCCACTGGGCTCAAGGTGGCTTCAATGTCTTTTTGACATATCATTTCCTTTTCTTTTTCTTTTGGGGTGCATGCCCATGGCATGTATAAATTCCCAGGCCAGGGATCAAACTCTCACCATGACAGTGACAACACCAGGTCCTTAACTGCTAGGCCACCAGGGAACTCAGACATGTGATTTCTTTAGCAGTTCCTGAATTTCTCACACCACAAAGATATTCCAAGCTCATCTTGTACTTCCCTTCCCCAGCCCTGAAGTCAGCCATTTCCCCACAGAGTCCTGGTTTCCTTCGTGGGAGAATGATATTCACAAACCTGGGGCATTAGTTATTGTCTGTTGCTACTAGGGCTACTGAATCTGGGCCCTCCGGTGGACAGAACTAGAAAACAGATGATATACACCAATGTACCTTCTTTAGCCCTATTTTACAAATTATGTAAATGAGGCACAGAAATGTTAAGCAACTTGTCCAAAATCACAATGCTAATAAGTAGTGGAACTTAGAAGTCAAAATAATAATAGATCTACCACAAAAACTAACAAATGGAAATAACTTCTTTACAAAGACAAGTGAACAGAAAGCAAGAAGCCTAATATTCCAGCATAAACACTCCCTTTGGAAATAGCTTCCAGGATAACAACCATCGTGTACTGAACACCTGCTTGGGCACCGAGCCTACAGTAGCTCCTTTAGTCCTAACAACACTGCCAGGTAGCTACTAATATCCACTCTGCAAACCAGAGAACCAAAGATTACAGAAGCAAAGTGACTTCTCAAAGACTATATAGTTAAGCAGTTGACCCCAGGTCTGTCTGGATATAAAGTATATGCCCTTTCACTATATCAATATTTTCCAAAACTGATTTTAAATAGAACATGAATTAGCTTCCATTTTAATATTCATATACTTATATCAATGCATGTATAAAAAAATCTAAGCATGTATCAAACCTGTAATCTCAGAGAAAACATTGCTTCGGAAAAAGCTATTTTGTAAATTAACTTTATTTAGAGAAAAAGTTATGAATTAAATAGTGGAAGAGGTGGTATAAGTTATAGCAAAATCATAAAAGTGGTCCAAAAATGTCGGATGTTTGTCATGAAGGACATAATACTATAGTAACGTGCAGCTTCATTTTCAGATTCACCCAGATATTAGGGTCATGTAGGGCTGCAGAAAGAACAACAGAATAAGAGTATTGGACCCAGGTTTTAACTCTAGATGAGTCACCATTACCTTTGTGAAGTTGGACATTTCATTCCCTCTCTCTAGATCTCAGTTTCCTCACCTGAAAATAAAAGAGATAGCGATTTAGTTAATCAGTACAGCTCTTTTAAAAGCAACTTGGTGATGATATCAATAAACATAAGACTGTTCTTAATTTTTGACCCAGTAATTCCATTTTTGGAAATCTTGTCCAAGGCACAAATCCAACATTTGGAAAACAGTTACAAGCACAAAGAAACAATAAATATTGAAAAATAAAACAATCTAAATATTCAGCAATGGAAGAATAGTTAAATAATCTGGAGCACATATTTGAGAATGTTATGCAGTCATTCAAAATGTCTGTAATAAATATTCTAAGACAACACGGGAGCAAGCTTATAAAGTGAGCAAAAGGGAATTGTTCATATACAGTGGTTATCACTATATTTTTTTATAATTGTATGCAGGAAACATGCCAAAATTCCAACAGTTGATAAAGAGTAAAAATTTCTTTATTTGTACTTTATGAATTTTTTTCTAATATAGTTACATTGCATTAAAAGTGAAAAAGAAAAATTTCTCAATGAAGGAGTTCCACTAATAATGTCCAAGATTCCTTCTGGCTCTAATATCCTGTGGCTTTTCGCTAGAACTAGAAGTAGAGGTCAGGAGAAAGTGAAATATGAGAAAACTTCAGATGGCAAGGACTATGCCTATTGAGATGAACACCACTCAAAACCGGGCATGAGGACATCTGGAAACAGCACTTGGGGAAATGATGCAATACTCTCCATCTGTGTGGCAAAAAGGGCATGAGTCTGGGAAACAAGAGAGTTGGACTGAACCAGATGCTGCTCTAAGGGCCCTCTCTGGACAACTTGTCTGTCTGCTTATCAAACAAACATTTACCATGAGTCAGGAGCCAGGGAACTGAATAACTACTGAGCCAGAGCCCAGTGAGGAAGAAAGATGTTTACTTTACTAGGACTGCCAAACAAAATACCACAGACTGGATGGCTTAAACAACAGCAAATTATTTTCTCACAATTCTGGAGCCTGGAAGTCCAAGATCATGGTGTCAGAAGTTTGCTTTCTTCTGAGGCCTCTCTCCTTAGCTCACAGATAGCCATCTCTTTGCTATAACCTCACCTGGTCATTCCTCTGGGCATGTACATGCCTGGTGTTTCCTTGTGTGCCCAAATCTCTTCTTATAAGGATTCCAGACAGACTGGATTAGCGCCCAACATAAGGGCCTTATTTTAATTTGTGCCTGTAAAGGCCCTATCTCCAAACACAGTCATTCTGAGTTATTTATTTTTATTTTTTGAGGGATCTCCATACTATTGTCAATAGAGGCTGGTCCATTTTACACTGCCATTGACAGTAGTGCCGTAACTCTTTTTATTTTATTTATTTATTTATTTTTTTGTCTTTTCATGGCCACACATGCAGCATATGGAGTTTCCCAGGCTAGGGGTCTAATTGGAGCTGTAGCTGCCAGCCTATGCCATAGCCACAGCAAAGTGGGATATGAGCTGGGTTTGCAACCTACACCACAGCTCACAGCAACACCAGATCCTTAACCCACTGAGCAAGGCAAGGGATTGAACCTGCATCCTCACAGATACTAGTCAGATTCCTTTCCGCTGAGCCACAATAGGAACTCCCATTCTGAGTTATTAAGGTTTATGGCTCCATTGAGTTTTAGGGGGACACACTCAGTCCACAACACATTTCAAAAAATAAACAGTAAGTGTAATTTGCAGTGATAGCTACATTCAAACAGGATAAAGGAACATGTGATGCCACATTAGGTCTGGCAGGAAGTAGCAATTCCTGCACAGAGGAAGCATCATCTGGACCCAGTTCTAGACCAGAATCTCTATAAATCACCATTTTTGATTGTCACAAAAATATCTTAGGTATCACAAAATGGGAATAAGATAGCATCAGGTAATAAGATAGGCTTGAATGGAGTTCCAAAGAGGAATGGATTTGTGCCAGAGGAACAGAGGTAAATACCATTCTCTTGCAGTTAGTTGAACTGGGATTATGGATACAAATACAACCAAATGTGGCGGTCAGGTGAAGTTCCTGACTTCTTTAAGGAATAATCTACTCCTTGTTCTCATTCCTTAAGTCATGAGAATTTTAATGTGTGTAGGGGAGATCTTAACGGGGGAATGTTGTAAGGTCTTGATTAACCCCTACCTTCTGTCCTCTCTCCTATCCAAAAGCCATTATTTCTCCATCTGGTTCCAGCTAATCTTTTCTCTAGGCCAGATTTTAAACCTCAATTTTTTACCTATTTAAATACTAGTCTCTCGAAGTACCCTAGTTCCCTGAGTGAAAAAGGAAAAGCAAAGGAGATGCACTGAAAAAATGTGGACCATTTGTCTTGGTCTCTTCTTCATCCAGTGCCTGGAAGTGACCTGTTTCCTTCTGACAGGAATCGCCAGAGGCCATAGGGACCCACGGCAGGCTTCTGGGAAGTGGCTCCAGGAAGATGTCCAAGAATGTGAGTGCAAAGGTCAGTAATTCAACATTGACAACAGTGATGCACCATCAAGATCCCAACTTGCTCCCTGGGTCCCTCCGAGACCAGAGCAGATGTTATCTGAGCTGACCTCACCCTGTTCCCTCTCCACCAGCCCATCACATGAAGCACCAACACTTATTTCCTTCCTGAGTCTCAAGCAAGTGCTGGACTCCTGCCAGGTCCAGGAAAAGCTGGCTGACTCTCTGGCTGCCCTCCTCTTATCCTTTTCCCCAACATCCCAGGGCCGCAGTCAAAGACCTTCTTGGACCTCATTCTCAACCTTATTTCACTCACACGTAAGACTGAAATCAAGAGGCAAAAGGGGAGTTCCTGCTGTGGCGCAAGGGGATCAGTGGCATCTTGGGAGTTCTGGGACACAGGATCGATTCCCGGCCCAGGATGATGGGTTAAGGGTCTGGCATTGCTGCAGATTTGGCCTAGGTGGCAACTGCAGCTCTGATCCCTGGCCTGGGAACTCCACATGAGGAAAAAAAAAAAAAAGAGGGAAAATGTCTTGCTTGAAGTAAAGCAGCCACTAAAAGGCAGACACGTATGTCTTAGTCCTCATTTTTCAGTCTTCCTAATGATACCCTGATGCCTCTTCCAAATCTGCCACCGAATTCTTGCCCAGAGAGGTCAGGCAAAACAATCTAGAAACGCTGGTGCTCATACAACTGGATATCTCCATTGTTCTATGTTGACCTTTTTCCACACTCACTGCAGTATGAAAAAGAACTGAGAGGCAAGAAAGACGGCAGGTAAAGCCCTGCCTCAAACATATTCACCCTCCTAAGCAGAAACCCCCTTATTTCAGATTGGTTCCTGAGAGCCCCTAGAAGAAAATTCATGACAGCACATGGGCTGCCGAAGAAGCCATGTCCCTGTGACCATTTCAAGGGCAGAGTGAAGAAAACCAGTAAGTTGCAAAAGAATGACCTTCCTTAAACCAGAGTCACTGTGGAATCAACTAGGGGTGAAGCAGGGGTGGAGAAGAGACAAGAGAAATGAAATGAAGACCAGGATAAACACACAGCTCAGCCCTTTCTACTCAGTGTCAACTTGTGGGGAAATAGGAAGAGCAAGAAAAGCAAAACACAATTCTTTTATGACTAGAGAAGCTTAACCCAATTCTTTAATGATACCATGCCATTGCTTATCAAAGTGGAGGGAGTCAGGGCTGTTGGGGACCTGTTCATAGATCTCTGACAGTGACACCAGTGTCGGTGTCAAACAGAATTTGATTCCTCCATAGTCTAGGTATAATTAAATGTCATATAAAAAGTATATTGGTGGAGTTCCCTGGTGATCTATTGGGTTAAAGAAACAGTGTTGTCACTGCTGTGGCACAGGTTGGATCCCTGAGATGGGAAATTCTGCACAGGGCAGGCACAGCTGAAAAAAAGTATATTGGCAAATGTTAAACTGATATTATGCTGTTATGAAGAAAAAGATAAATCTAGATCATTATCACAAATGATGGAAATAAAATACAACATAATAATACCTATCAAAAATTTAAATGTGTGTACTTTTTACCTAGTAATCTCACTTCAAGGAACCCTTATTATAAGGAGTTCTCTTGTGGTGTAGTGGGTTAAGGATTGTCACTGCAGTGGCTTGGGTCAGTACTGTGACATTAGTTCCATCCCTGGCCTGGGAACTTCCACATGCCATGGGCAAAGCCAAAAACAACAACAACAATAAAAAAGAAATCTCTTATTATAAATACCAGCATGGATAGTCAAAAATTTTGTACGAGAATATGAATTATAGCAGATTTTGTATTGACAAATATAATCATTTCACAATGTATACAAATATCGAACCATCATGTTGTACACCTGAAACTAATATAATGTTGATGTCAATATAAGGTTAGATTTCAATAAAAAAATTTCATCAAGAGGAGTTCCCGTGGTGGCGCAGTGGTTAACGAATCCGACTAGGAACCATGAGGTTGCGGGTTCGATCCCTGCCCTTGCTCAGTGGGTTAATGATCCAGCGTTGCCGTGAGCTGTGGTGTAGGTTGCAGACACCACAGCTCACGGATCCCACGTTGCTGTGGCTCTGGCGTAGGCCGGTGGCTATAGCTCCGATTCAACCCCTAGCCTGGGAACCTCCATATGCCGAGGGAGCGGCCCAAGAAATAGCAACAATAACAACAACAACAACAACAAAAAGACAAAAAAAAGACAAAAAAAAAATTTCATCAAGAGGAGTTCCCTTCATAGCGGTTAACAAACCCAACTAGGATCCATGAGGATGCAGGTTCGATCCCTGGCCTCGCTCAGTGGGTTAAGGATCTAGTGTTGTCGTGAGCTGTGGTGTAGGTCACAGATGCAGCTCGGATCCCACATTGCTGTGGCTGTGGCATAGGCTGGAAGCTGCAGCTCTGATTAGACCCCCATCTTGGGAACCTCCATATGCCGAAGGTGCAGCCCTAAAAAATACCCCCAATTTTTTTTTTCATCAAGAACAAATTGGGCAATTCTGCAGTTGTCAAAAATAATTAGACAGATCATCATACATTGATTGGAAAGTTATCTACAATATATTAAGTGAAAAAAGATGCAGAAACCCTCTATTTCAAACCCATCACAAAAATAAATTTCAGTGATTTAAAGATCGACATTTGAAAGGCAAACTTTTTTTTTGACTGCACCTATGGGCTCCAGAAGTTCCTGGGCCAGGAATCAAATTTGGGCCACAGGAGTGACAATCAGATCCTTTTAACCATTAGGCAATGAGGGAAATCCCTGAAAGACAAACTGATAAGGGAATATAGCAGAATATATTCATGACCTTGGGGTAGAAAAGGATTTCTTTTTCTTTTTTTTTTTTTTTTTTTTTTTTTTGTCTTTTGTCTTTTTGGTGGTTGTTGTTGTTATTGTTGCTATTTCTTGGGCCGCTCCCGCGGCATATGGAGGTTCCCAGGCTAGGGGTCGAATCGGAGCTGTAGCCACCGGCCTACACCAGAGCCACAGCAACGCGGGATCCGAGCCGCGTCTGCAATCTATACCACAGCTCACGGCAACGCCAGATCGTTAACCCACTGAGCAAGGGCAGGGACCAAACTCGAAACCTCATGGTTCCTAGTCGGATTCGTTAACCACTGCGCCACGACGGGAACTCCGAAAAGGATTTCTTAAACAAAATAGAAAAAGTATAAATCGTAAAGGAAAAGATTAACAAAGCTGACTTCACTGAAATTAAGAAAATTTGGTCATCAAAAGAATAAAATGACAATCTACAGAGTAGAGATATGTCTACAACTTTTAATACTGACAAAGGATTAATAGTCAGAATATGTAAAGAATTCCTATAGATCAATGAGAGGAAGGCAGGTAACACAACAAATAGGCAAAAGACTTGAATAAGCACTTCAGAGACAGGAAATCCAAATAGCTAACAAACATGGGAAGTGACCATCAAGTTTACTAGTAACTAGGAGAATATGAGTTAAGCCCAAACAGAGATCACTCTACATCATCAGATTAGCAACAACTTTAAAGTCTGACAATACCAAGTACTGGCAGAGAGTAGAAAAGAGAAACTTTCAGCTCCTGTTGATGAGAATATAAATTGGTAAAGCACTTTGAAAAAGTGCTGGTAGTTACCTACTAAAGTTTAAGCTCTGTGACCAAGAAATTCCACTCTTAGACTATATACTCAAAAGGAATGCATGCTTATGTACACCGGGAGACATGAACAAGGATTTCATAGCAGCATTATTTACAAATATCCCAAACTGAAAATTGGCCAATGAATAAATAAATAATAGTATAATTGAATATTGCATGTCTGTGAGAATGAACAATAATAAAATGACCTAAATGAATGTAACAAATATAATGTTCAGTAAAAGAAAAAAATGAGAATAGTTATAGCATGACTTCACATACATAAAGTTAAAGAATAAATAAAATTAAACTAACTTATTTAAAATGTATAGGCAGATGGTAAAACCATAAAGAAAAAAAAATATATTAACACAGCAAAAGCCAGGATTACCTACGTGATGGGGAAAGGGAAGGTAGTGATCAGAAAAGGAGGAGAGTTGCTGTTAGTATTTTCTTTCCAGGCCTGGGTAGTAGTTTCATGAATACTTCTTTGTAACCATTTATTGAACTGCAAATTTAAGCCTTACGGACTTATACAGATGTATAATGCAGTAATAAAAGATTTGTTAAAGGAACACAACAAAACAATGTGTATAATATAAGCTCATTTTTGTTTTTAGGAGTAAACTATTATGTTTATATACAAAAATATATGGAGCAAACCAGTAAGAATAGTTAGCTCTGAGAAATGGGGAATGGAGGCTGGGGTTGGGGCATCTTTAACTTTTTACTAGATATATTTTTTATTTTAATATTTTTCACTACATTAGCCTTACTTTTAACATTTTAAAAGCTCTCATGAAAACTGAATTTTTAAAATGTTTTTATACAGAAGAAATTGGTACATTATAAATCAGCTATACTTTAATTAAAAAATAGAGCAAAAAAATGTTTTTAACAGTTGTCTCTCCCTTTTCTTTTCACCTAGGACACCAAAGACACCACAAGAAGCAAAACAAGCCCTCCAGAGCCTGCCAGCAATTTCTCAGACGATGCCAGCTGGAGAGCTTTTCTCTGCCTTTATAGGAGCTCTGAGAGCCCACCTTCCTGATGAAACACTGTCAGTCAACAAGGCAGTGAGCACACCTAGAAGATGCTCTTCTCCCGCCTCAAGCTCCCCACCCCTGTCCCTGCTTCCTAAATCATTCCACTGTTCTCAAAAAGCATTTTCCCCAAGATTATTGCTCCCTGGAGTGCCTTCTTCTCTTGTCAGTCTTTTCCTGGGGCTTCTCCTTACCCAGCTTAAACTTACTTACCTGAAAGAAACCAGGAGTCCCCAGTTGCTTAGCTGACCTTAAATATAACCAAGCAAGTAGCAAACAAAAGGCAACAAATATATTTAAATGTAATAAGTCAAAATCATTTTCAATTAGGGTCTAGAAATGTACATTCGATCCAGATGACCCACTTTACCCTGTTCACTCCAAACTCAATCCAGATTATACGCACATCCAATACTACCCTCAATCTCTCTCCACTGCCCAATTTTTTATTCTTTAATTCATTCAACAAAATTTTCGGAGGTAAGAGCTAGGTAAGGCAAAGAAAGAAGTTAAAGCAATGAATCAAACATAGTCTTACTAAAGATAACATAGGTTAAAAAAAAAAAACCTGGCACAGTTTTCTTAGCACGTAAAACCTCTCCATTATTTATCCTCCTCATCATCATCATCAATGGTCATCTGACACTGTAAACTTCCAATCTAGTAAAGGAGACATATGCAGAGGCATAGTTCAAGGCTAGAAACTGATGTGAACGATCTCAAGTGCCGTTGAAAAGGGCTTCAAGCTGAAGAAATAGGAGGATATCTTTTTTAACATGAGAATAAAATGGTCAGAATGATAATATAAGGAAATAAAGGTGGCAACCATCTGAAAGAATGATTTAAGAGGGAAAAATTACAACAGTTTATCCTGCTTTCCCCTCTGACCCTCTCCTCAAACATCAGAAGTAGAGAATATAAAAGGAACACTGATCAGAATCTGGCTTCTGTCATCCAGATGAAACAGAGGACTAAGTTGGAATGCTGGCCTTAGGAGAAGAAACTTTTTAACTGAGCGGTGAGTGGGATGGAGTTCATTTAAGACACAATCCCTCTGGTAGGAGACTGTTGGGCCCTCAGCTTCCATCTGTTCATAATCCCTCCTCCCACAGCAGGAGGCACAGAGTGATTCACTTGGTACAGGAGTGGGGCACTAGCAGTGGTTGGCCCACTTGCCAACTGCCTTCAAAAGGAAGACCAGGGATACCAGAGTGAAGGAGTGGAACCCCAAGGGAGGTGCCCTCATGAGTAACCAATGAGGGATCTGCGACCAAGGAGGCCTGTGGGGGCCCAGAGGTATGAAGCCTGGGAGGTCAGCATCTCCCATGAGGGACATACAACAGTGGAGCCAGGTTCTAATCAGTATCTGGGCCACTGGGAACCTGAGCCACACCAGACACTAATCGCCCAACCGGACCCTGGGCCAGAAAAACAGCCACAGCCAAGCCAGCATCTAAGGATCAGCAGGGACCCAATATACTCCTCACTCAGCAGGAGCCTCTTGCCCAAAATGAAGCTGAATCCCAGCAGGAACCTCAAGCCCAACAAAAATCTGCTTTGTAGCAGGAATTTCTTGCCCCACAGGAACCTGCACCTCAGCAGTCACCCCCCCCCCGCCCCCCATCCAAAAGATGCCCTTCATGAAAGAGGAAGCTGCTTCACAGCACAGACCTGGGCCAGCAAAAGAATCTAGAAATCAACAGGAGCCAGAATTGAGAGAGGGACCTGGAGCCCAGCCACGACCTGGCCTGTAGAGACACCTCCAGCTCAACAAGAAGCTGGATCAACACCTCTGGCCAAGCCGGGACTAGGACCCTCAAATGGACCACCAGCCCAGACTAAACCTGTATCCCAAGACAGCCGGCAACAGTCAGACCCTACAGCCCCAGCACACAGCTCCAGCTCAGGGAGCCAGATCCCAGCAGGGATTTTTGGCCCAGTGGAGATTTCTATCAAAACCAAACCAACCATCCTACAGAGACCCGCCTCAGAGTGGAAGATATTTCTTGAATGGGTCACAGATTCTGGTGCAGATTCATTACTGGGGTCCACATTAGACAACAATTCGCCAGCTCAGGGGATGGCACAGTGGCCCAGAGAATGAAGTTGGCCTTCAAGGGAAAACCTGGTTAGGAAGTGACATCAGGATTTGGTGGGATGCCAGCACTCAAGAAGAAAACCAGAGGCCAGAACCCCCGACACTACCGGAACACAGGTGAGTTGACCTTGGAGGCACGGAGGCCTCCCAGGGACCGTCCTTCTTTAGGTCAAGAAGGACTAAGACCTACCAGAATGTCAGGTGAGCTCAGGTCCTGCCACACACAGATCAACAGCCCCATCTGATGGAGGAGGAAGCTGAGGCCTAGAGAAGACAAGGATGGTGCAGGAGGCTGGGCGGTGAGGGGCTGGCCACGCCAGGATCCCCAGCCAGGCTCTGACTCCTTCCCCTGCACCAGGCTGCCTCCCCACAGGGGTCTGGGGGAAATCAAACCGACACTAAAAAAGGCCCTGGGCAAGGAGCCAGTACTCACCCCTGAGTTCCAGAACACTCTGAGCACAGCTCTGGGGCAGGCACCATGTTGAATGTGGGCCCTTACCTTCGGGAGTTTCCGTGCAGGCCAGGCTGAAGATCGGGCAGGAGCCACCCTGGAGCTCTCTGGGTGCCCAGCGGGCAGGAAGGCGCTTGTTCCTCTGCCAGGTGGCCCCCCAGGGGAGGCCCCGTCCCGACAGTCCATGGCCTCGTGGGGTGTGATCTCAGGTAGGGGGAGCCTGGCTGAGGCGCTGGGGCTCCGTTCAAGTCTCAGGCAAGGTCGGGGCTGCACGGAGCGAGAGCTGGGGGAGCGGTGTGAGCGAGTCATGGGCTCTCAAGACTCCGTGGGCAGAGGCACTCTCGGTCCTCCTCCCGAGCTGACCATGCTGCCCCCGGGGAGCAGGCTCAGCCCCTGAACGCCTCCTCTAGGCTCAAAGGGGCACGGAAGTTCTACCCATGGAATGTGGGGAAACTTGGCGAAATAGCCTGAGGTGGAGAAAACAGCACGGGCCCCAACCCGAAAGCTGAGGGCGCTGTGAGGCCGCTTAGTCCAAAGGCTGGTAATGGGGGGGGGGGGGTCTCAGCTCAGAGGCCTGTGTCCCCTACAAGAGCTGCGCCGTCTCCCTCAGGAACAAGGAGAAGAGGGTCATTTGGGTGTCTCAGTGCCAGGGCTGGTCCTGTGCTTTAGGAGGGCAGGGAGGAGGGGCGGGATGGGAAGAGCGGGTTCCATATCTGCTATTTCCAGCTGCTTCTCTAGGCCTCCGGAACCAAGTCTCGAAAGACGCCCTCAGGACAGCGACTCGATGGCAGAGGCCGCCTGGCCTGGAACGCCCAGCGGCAATTGAGCCTGTGCGCATGCGCAACCGTTGAGCCTCGTCTATTTCCCTCCTTTTCCCAGCCTCGCGCCACGCCCCCTCAGGCAGCCTGATCCCGCGAGGCGGTGTGTGGCTCCCGGCCAGTGCACAGGTGTTGATCACTCTATATCCACCATCACTGCCTGCAGTTCTTGCCGGGAGGGAAAGGGCAGAGAAAAGAACCCTGAGAAAGAGAACTATAGTGGTGCAGGAGAAAGACAGCGGAGGAAAAACCTTCCTCTGCCACAGGCTTTCAGGCAGAACTCCGCCTCAGGCGCTGTCGCCCTGCCTTCCTTACAATCCCCTGAAGACCTTGCCCCACCTTCCCGGAACCTACGCTAAAATGCGGCTCAGTGGCATCCCTGTCTCCCGCTCCAGCTGGTGGGTGGGGTGCGTTCTAGAGGATTTTAATTTAGGAAGGTGAGCGAAAAAATGACGCTGACACCCAACATGAGAAAAGATGGGCTTCCCTGCTGGGGAGACCCCCGCGGGACTCCCCATTAGTTCAGCTTGACACACAGCCTTGCTGCCTCCAGCGATGTACTTTTTGTTGATCGCAGACTGCACAGTGCTGGAGGGGGCGGGGCCTCAGGCCCTAGCCGAGGGGGGCAGGGTCTGGCAGTGCAGTGACGCTCGCTCGGATTGCTCAGGGGGCGGGACTCAGAGCAAAGAAAGTCTGGGATTGGATGGTGTGGAGGCTCCACCGCACCCGCCTTGCAGCGGGAATTGGCCCCGGATCTGGGACCTCAGAGGATTTAAGGAGTAAGCTAGGGAAATGGGACCGCCTTGGCCAGTGGGGCATGGGCCTCGAAGAGGGACAAAGAGGGGTACAAGAGCTGCAGGCGCCAGCGGTGGCTAAACCGCAAAGCCAAAGGTGAGTGGGAGAGGACAGCAGCCCTGAAGGAACCTTAGACATCCTACGGGAAACTGGGGACCAAGTGGCCTTGACTTCACTGCCAAGAGAACTGGGAAAGCTCTTGGACTGGCCCAGTGACGTCCTGTGTGGAGTGGGTACAGGAAAAATCCACTGTGAGAGGGGGTCATGTGAGAGGAAGATAGTACCCTGGCCACAGAGACTTATCAGTTGCCCAGTACCATCTTAGGAAGTGTGAACTGGAGTTTGACACTTGCCATCAGCCTCTGCATAGATTAAAGCATGAGCCACCGCAGCTGCCGACACACAACACCCCCTCAGCGGAGCTCAGTGAGCGGGGAGTGAGGCACTCTGTGCTCTGGGAAAACTGGAAGAGAGTCCAGGATGTGAGTGTTCCAAACCAGGATTCCTGCTCCTCCTCGGTACTCACTAGGTGAGTGTGGGCAACCTCTACCCTCCATGTTTCCAAGGTAGAAGTGGTCCAAGCCCAATTTTCAGGTCTCTGGCATCAATCAGATGGTAATGGGGAAGAGATTTAGCAACCGTTGCTCTGGGAGGATGTTTGGGATGAATCAGGGAAAAGTAAGAGGAAGGGATGCCCCGTAGTAGGGACTGCCTGGGGGAGGGGCACAGTACAGCTCAAAGCAGTCCTGTCCCACCATCCCTCATTCAATCCGCTCATCCATTCATTGTCAGTTCACCTGCTTCAGCCTGGCTGCCCTAGGACCTGACTTCCTGATACCTACTCCTAGGACCAGGGGGCCCAGGGTTGGCTTTGGACACCCTGACCATTGCTTAGGAGAAGGGAGAGCTGTCACCTTGGTTCTCTCCAGCGTCACATTATTTACAGATCTCAGCAGGCTGGAGACAAACTGATGGGCCAAACAGAGATGGTACAAGCCTCAGGCAGAGGCACACATGAAGTCCTTGCTGGATTAGGAGTATGCGTCAATCCAAGTGAGGACCTATGGGAGGTTCCTGTGCAGGAAGGAAACTGACAGAGCCCTCAAGCCCAGAGACCCCCAAGCTCATCATCCTCCCTGCCATAGACTTTATCATTAGCAAGGATAGAACTGGAGTTGGTCCAGATGCATAAGCAGGCTTAAGTAGGCTCGGAGCTCAGACTGGGGCCCAAGGGCCTTCCCTGTCACACTGTAAGACTCAGCCCCACACACAGGACATAGAGCCCAGAGGCAGTACAGACCATGGTCAAGAAAGGGAGACCTGGTTCCTCAGGCTATGAGGAGTGGGACACGGACAAGAGGCTCCCTCCTTCCCTGCCTCAACTTTCTGAGTTATAAAATGGGCGTGATGACAGGAGTGCCTATCCCAGTGCTGTTGTGAGGTTTGGAAGAGCGCAGTAGTGTGTTTGGCGCTGTCACACAACCAGCCCTCAGGAGGGATGGGGGTTATCCTTACCTTTGCCGCCATCTAGCCTGTGAGTTCCCTGAGAGCGGGGCTCTGTCTGCCCCACAGTTGCAGAGCCTGCTGTGCCAGGACACAGGCACTCAAATATTCATTCCATTAAGAAGGAAGGAATGGGTGAACTGTAACACGAGGATAATAGGGGATAATAATGATCGTGCTGCCCTTAGGGTTGTTGTGAGAAGTTAGAATCCTCTTGGGTAGGGCCCCCTGCACAGGGCTGAGCCCGTCCTACTCCCAAACCCATGGGCCTGCCTACTCCCAAGGGCTCATCCCCCCAATCCCCTAGATTCCCCTGTCGTTTCCTGAGGCCCTGCCCTGGTGCAGGCCTCTGCTGAATGAATCAGACCCACCCCAACTCCAAGGGCATCCTGGCTGGCTGGAGCCATCCTACTCATCAGTTTGGTCTGGCCAGTAACAGATGACACTAGTGTCATTATGATCACCCCATTTCCCAGATGATGACACTGAGGCTCTGAGGGAGCAAGGGCTCCTGGGCATCCTTGCCTGGCCAGTGTGGGCAAGGACATGGCCACCCCAGCCTCCTGAGGGCAGGGAATGTGTGAGCTCAAAACTGCCATGTGCCCCAACCTTGATTCTGGACCCAAAACTCTCCATTGGTGCAGGTTCTTTCAGCAGACACCCAACAAACCTTTACCTGTACCAGGCCTGGACTCTCATGGTGAGGACAGGTTCATGTTTGAGCTGGGGACACAGGCATTAATAACCCTCCCACAAGTCAGATATAATTATCTGATTATCTGAGTTTTCTCATCTGCCAATCTGTGGTGAATACAAGAAGGAAAATCCTGAGAAATGTAAGAGGGAGGCTTCCCAAGAAGGTGACACTGGACCCAAAGATGAGCAGATGGCTGCTGGGCAAAAGGGTCCCAGGGAAGTGGCAGCTTGCAGTACAGAGGGAGCTCACTGAGGGAGGGGAGGAGGAGAAGGAGCCAGGTGCACAGAGGCCCAGATTTAGACACCTGGTTTGGGAGGCTGTTTCCAGGATTTGGGGCTTTATCCTGAGAGCAAGGATGGGCCTGTTGAAAGGCTGGGAGTGTGTGACCAGATTTAAGTTTTAGAAAGATCCTCTGGCTACTTTGTGGAAAAGGCCTGGAGGGGGCAAAGACAGAGACACAGAAAGATTTGTCACAGTCATTAAGAGGAAGGGGCAGTGAAGGTGGGAGAAGGGCCAGATTCCTATGGTTTCTAGAGGGGCCAGGGGAACAGGACTTCATGATGGACTGGATGGGAGTAGGACGTGGCCAGGATGATGCCCAGGGTTCCAGCTGGAGAAAATGGGAAAAGATGAGTATACCCCCCAACACACGCACACACAGGCAAGATTTACATCTCTAGCTGCCCTGTCTCCCAGCAGCACCATCCTCTCCTCCAAGGACACACAGGAAACCTTTCCTTTCACACCTGGGAACTGCAGCTCCTCCTTTTCCTTTTTTTTCTTCTTCAACCATAGACTTGGCATAAGGAAGTTCCCGGGCCAGGGATCAAATCTAAGCCACAGCTATGACCTGTGGAACAGCTGCAGCAACACTGAATCCTTAAACCACTGAGCCAAGGTGGGAAAACCTATAGCTCCTTCTGACATCCAGCTCTGGGTCTTTGTCCTTGGAAACAGCCACCAGGCTGGTGACACTAAAGATGGAGGTCAGGTCCCCTGATCAGTTGTCACTCAGCTTGCCTCTTTCTCACCTCCAGAGTCATCTGTGACCTTCCTGCTGGGAGTAAATCCAACTCTCTCCAATTTTTGAGAACTGGGAAGAGCCACCCCGGGTGCCCAGCTGGGGTTCTGTGTCACAAAAGGAAAGTATCACAGGGTTTGGAGATGCCTGGCTCTGTGTGGTGCTGACAGACCCCAGGCCAGAACACAGCTGAGGGCAACACTGGGGTGGGTGGGGAGAAGCAGCCTCACCAGCATTGCAGGCTCTCAGCCAGGCTGGGCAGCATGTGATCCAGGCAGCTGTTGAAGCAGCTTTTCTAAGGTGTCACCTGGGCATTCTTGGTCCTTATAAAGTTCCAGAGCTGATTCCCATGCACAGTGGGGTGACATTCCTATGACAAGGCTTCCTGATGCTTCCCCCCCAACCCAGGCTCCTGCTCGGGAGGGAAAAGCCAGAAGGAGATAAGAGAGGGCTGTGTGGGAGGCTGAGAATGAATTCTGATCCATAGCTGTAGGGAGCCCATGACCCAGACACCACTGGGTTGTGCTTGTCCAAACAATAGTGTGTGTGTGTGTGTGTGTGTGTGTGTGTGTGTGTGTGTGTGTGTGTCTCAGAAGTGTCCAGGGATGGACATAGAGACAGAAGGAGAGGGGAAGGAGGGCACTGGGGAGGCAGGAACGAGAGGGGAGGGAGAGGGAGGGTCCTGGAGAGACCCCGCCCCCACCCACGTGACCCAGTGAAGTGCTCCTGCCCCAGGAGGAGGCCCAGCACAGAGGGAGGAAGGACAGCAGAGCTCACACCTCAGACAGCAGTGCTTGTGGGCCTTTCTGGAGCAGAAACTCTTCTCTCACAGGGAGGGACACAGCAGGCACCAGGCACCATGGAGCCCCCCTCAGCCCCTGGCCACAGAGGGCATGTCCCCTGGCACAGGCTCCTGCTGGCAGGTGAGAGGGGACAATTTTCAGGGAGTGGCTGGAGATGGGAGAACAGAGCCTGGTTGGGGTCTCCTGGGGAGACAAGGCTCTGAGAGGGGACTGGGGGCTTCTGTTTGGACCTGAGGGGAGAGGACAGAGGACCAGGGTAGGAGGGGGGAGGGGCTCAGCAACAGGAAAATCTTAGTGAACTGCAATTGGTGAGGGGCAGGACACCTACAGGTTCTGTAGGTCTTGCAAATTATTCTTCACTGAGCAATAATTGTTGAAAACTGGAGTTCCTGTCCTGACTCAGCGGAAATGAATCTGACTAGTATCCATGAGGTTACAGGTTCTATCCCTGGCCTCGCTCAGTGGTTGAAGGATCTGATGCTGCTGTGAGCTGTAGTGTAGGTCGCAATCATGGCTTGGATCTGGCTGTGGCTGTGGCTCTGGTGTAGGCTGGCAGCTACAGCTCTGCTTGGCCCCCTAGCCTGTGAACCTCCATATGCTGTGGGTGCGGCCCTAAAAATACCAAAAAAATAATAATAAAAATCATTGAAAACCGATGACAATACTAGTCATAATTATTGTCATAGAAAAACAACTCAGCCAGGGACACTAAACATTACATGACCCACCGACTTCAGAAAATGCAAATAAACACCAAGGTGTGGAGGGCCCTGGGGACAATGATTGCTTCATCACCAGGTGTTTGCAGCCTGTTCCAAGCACTCAGGGGACAAGAGAATCAGACAAGTCCTTGCCCTCACAGAGCTCACGTTCTATGGGAGGAAGACAGACAAGCAAAGAGATCCAGAATGTGCTATCAGTGCTGACAAGTGACTTGAAACAAAGCAGGAAAAGGTAGATATGAAGACGGAGTCATTAAAGCAGGTGATTGGGGAGGGCGGCTCCTAACAGCCCCCTGAGTGTGAGCAGGTGAGTGAGGGCTGTGAGGGAGTGAGCCAGGCACACACCTGGGAGGAGTATTCCAACCAGGGGAAATAACAAGCTCAGGGGGCAGAAGAAACGAGGTCATGCTGCTGACCATGCACCAGTAGGACACACACACATACATTCTACAAAAACATACAACAAGGCTGAGGTATAAATAGACCTGCTCAGGACCCAGGTCTATTTCCCATCCCAATGCATAAGTCCATATATTAACTGATTTCTCTCTCTTCCCTCCTAGGCTCACTCCTAACCTTCTGGAACCTGCCCACCACTGCCCAGATCACTATTGAATCAGTGCCCTTCAATGCTGTGGAAGGGACAAGTGTTCTTCTACTTGTCCACAATGTGACAGAGAATATCCTAGACTACTGCTGGTACAAAGGAGAAAGGGTAGAGACCAACCAGTTAATCGCATCATGTAGAGTGGACGCTCAAGCAAATACCCCAGGGCCTGCACAGAGCAGTCAAGAGACAATCTACCCCAATGGATCCCTGCTGTTCCAGAAGGTCGCCCAGAGTGACACAGGAAACTACTACACCCTACTTGCCACAAAGAGAGATAATCAGACTGAAAGTGTGACTGGACAACTCCGTGTGTACCGTGAGTGATTCTTCTCTGAACTCTGGGTGACGGGTGGGGTGAATTCTAGTCATACCCTCAAGATTGACAGGCTTGGACTGTGCCCCATCCCCTCTGCATTATATCCCATGTTGGGGATTTGAAAATTTAGTTCAGGACACACGCATTGGAAACAAAATTCAAAGAATCAAAATTCATTTCCTGGAATCCAGACCCTACAGACATTCTGTGCAAAAAGAAGGACCAGTCCAATGGCAGTAACTCAGCAGAGGGAGATCAGTCTCAGTCAACCCCCTGGGCCCCTCCCTGTGACCGTGACCATAAGGAAGACCCTGTAGGACTCAGTAGGGGCCTGGCCTCAGGGCCCCCCAGGATCCTCACCAAGAAGCTCAGCCCTGGGAAGCCCCCTCCCCAGACCCTGTCCCAGGGCCCCTGCCTCCAGTGACCCTAGAGGGTCTGTGCGGCAGGGCTGACAGGGAGCAGCCAGTTCCCAGCTGCCTGAGTCCCAAGGCTTTGAGCTGCTCACCAGTCAGGGCTCAGCCCCAAGAGCCACATCTGGGCAGGGGTGGAGCCTAGTCCTTCGCCTGAGACTCAGCATGAAAAGCAAGGTGGATCAGGTCCCCAGGCCATTAGCCAATTTCTATGGGGACTAACGAGACCCCAGAGGAAGATCAGTGTCCCCAGGGATGAACAAAGGAGAAAAGATGCTCCTGGCAGCTCCTTGTCCACCAGGACTCAGCCCCTGTGGACACAAACTATACTGGACAGTTTATTTGGCAACTCCTCTATGCCCAGCTTTAGGTTGTTAATTATGAATGATTTACAGTTAATATACAAACAACATGATAAGTCTGAAACCATTTACCATTCGTCTTATTTTATTACGGGGAAACTCAGGCACAGTGAATACAGTCACTGAATCAGGATCACACAGACACTAGTGGCAGATAAGTCACAAGAAGTGGGTCTGCATCTATAGCCCCCTCCTCTCCCACACCCTCAGGGCCTCATTAGATGTCTCTAGACCCCAAGACTAGACCTTGGTTCAGATCCTTTCTTCTGAGCATCCCCAGCTCAGAGGGAGAGATTCTGGTCTGGGGAGTGAGGCCAAATGGAAAATTAATCTGCATTTGCCAGAGAACTAAATTATCTGAGGCAGGAGTTCCCATCGTGGCGCAGTAGTTAACGAATCCGACTAGGAACCATGAGGTTTCGAGTTTGGTCCCTGCCCTTGCTCAGTGGGTTAACGATCTGGCGTTGCCGTGAGCTGTGGTATAGATTGCAGACGCGGCTCGGATCCCGCGTTGCTGTGGCTCTGGCGTAGGCCGGTGGCTACAGCTCCGATTCAACCCCTAGCCTGGGAATCTCCATATGCCACGGGAGTGGCCCAAAGAAACAGCAAAAAGACCAAAATAAATAAATAAATAAATAAATAAATAAATAATCTGAGGCAACAATCCAAGCCAGTGCAGACAAAGTCCAGGCACCTTCCTCAGATGGCAGATCCACATCTCCCCACACTAAACTTGAAATGTGTTTCCTGATGTGTTGGAGGATAAAGGAAAGCACTTGTCATTCTCAGTCCCCACTCTATACCTGCAACCAGCACAGGACCCATGTGCAACACACACAGCTGCTTTTGTGAAGGAGGGGAGGAGTAAATGGTGTGGGCATCTCCCCACGAGGGAGCAGAAGCGTGAGTGGCCAGACCCTCTTGGATCCTGCACCCAGGAGGCAGTCTCTACAGAGGTTATGGGTCTTTCATTCATTCATTCACTTATCATTCCCTCCTGCCTGCCTATCTGCTCACTCTTTTCTCTCTCTCTCTCTCTCTCTTTTTTTTTTTTTTTTTTTTTTTGGGGTTTGGGCTGCACTTGCAGCCTATGGAGGCTCCCAGGCTAGGGGTTGAATCAGAGCTGCTGCTGCGGCCTATGCCACAGCCACAGCATCGAGGAATCTTAGCCACGCCTGCAACCACAGGTCACAGCAATGCCAGATCCTTAACCCACTGAGCGAAGTCAGGGATCGAACCCGCATCCTCATAGATGCTAGTTGGGTTCATTACTACTGAGCCATCATAGGAACTCCATCATTCTTTTCTCTTTGATTCACTGGACTCTGCCCTACCATTTATGGGGCCACTGCCTCATGTCAGTCATTATGAAACCCTTGGAGAGAACTGCCCACCTCCAGACTCTGAGTACTGAGCTGACCTCTGAGCTTTCTTCTGGTCTCCCCTTGTTTCTTTCTGCTCAAACCCCAAGTTCCCAGGCCAGGCTGGTCAGGGAAGAACCAGACACCTGCCAGGTGGTCTCCGACTTCCACCTGGTTCTTTCCACAACTCAGTCCAGAAGACGCCCGTGCTTTCTCCTAGATATAGAGCAGGTGGCCTCACATTCTCATTTGTCTTGGGATACACAAACCTGCCTGATTCTTTAAAGACTCAGGTTGACTGAGAGGTGAGAGATGCCAGCTCTGACTGAAGACACTCTTGGAGGAGTCAAAGGTATAAGAAAGGCAATGTTCTCTCTGTTACCTGCACAGCGGTGTTACCCAGGCCCGTCATCACCAGCAACAACCCCAACCTCGTGGAGCACAAGGACACTGTGGTGTTAACATGTGAACCTGAGACTCAGCACACAACCTACAGGTGGTGGATCAACAACCAGAGCCTCCCCAGCAGCACCAGGCTGGACCTGTCCAAGGACAACAGGACACTCGCTTTAGTCAGCATCAAAAGGAACGACGCAGGACCCTATGAGTGTGAAACCCAGAACCCAGGGAGTGCCGCCTGCAGTGATCCATTCACCCTGAATGTTATCCGTGAGTAACTTTGGTTCCTATATGGCCTCAGCTGCCCACTGAAATCCACACTGCTAGAGGTCATACCCATTCCCCTCAGGACCAAGTGCCTAGATTGTCACCCTTGGACCCACAGATGCGACATGACTTCCTGTCCCGGGCAAATCAGGACAGGCCCAGCCTTGAGCTAAGACTGGGAGGGGATGTGTAGCTCTGCATTGAAAGGCTCAGGATCACTATCCTGTGATGGGAGAAAGAGATTTGTTAATGTCTCAGACTCAGAGTGAGGGAAAATGAGGGGCGGTTATTGTCAGAAAGTTTTAAAACGAGATTATACCAAGTTCAGAAGGACACTGTGGCCTTTACACACTCCAGGAGCTTCCTCCTCCCTCTGATTACATCACACATGGCTTTATGCTCTCTGCTCCAAATGGCCCAGGCACTCCCACATTTTCCCCCTCAGACTCCTATGATCATCCAGAGGCAACCTCAGCCTCTCCAGCCGTGTAGCCTCTAACCCAGCCGCTCTGTTCTTGACTTATCGCTGGGAGGCCCCAGCGATCACACAGGACCTTTATCCTCAACATTGCTGCAAATGATAGTGGATTCTATAGCTGCCTTGTCCATAACTCTGTCACTGGCCTCAGTAACACCACGGTCAAGGCTATCACAGTCTCTGGTAAGTGACCCCTGGACCATCGTTACCAAGCTGTGTGATAGAGCCTGTAGATTTTCAGAGAAGAGTCCGAAAGAAGTTACTTCCCAACTTCCCAAAAGTTACAAGCAAATCCCAAATGTGTGCCCAAACCCTCCCACTATATCTCAGCAGGCCCTTCCTCTCCTTGCTGTCTGGTTTTTCCTGGCAGACCTTGAGTCCAGCCTGGATGTGGGGAGAGGGTTCTCTCAGCCTCATGTGTGCAGTGGCGGGCACATTGCAGATGGGAAAAGATGAAAGGTCCTCAGGGTTAATTTCTTTTTGTTGTTGAATTGAACAGGTGGACATTAGAAGTTCCCATCGTGGCACAGCAGAAATGAATCCAACTAGGAACCATGAAGGTATGTGTTCAATCCCTGGCCTCGCTCAGTAGGATAAGGATCCAGCCTTACCATGAGCTGTGGTGTAGGCCGGCAGCTACAGCTCTGATTCGACCCCTAGCCTGGGAACCTCTATATGCCATGGGTGCAGCCCTAAAAAGACAAAAGCCAAAAAAAATTAAAAAAGAAAGAAAGAAAAAGTGGACATTAATCTCTTACCAGATGTGATTTGCAAATGTTTTCTCCCAATCCGTGGGTTGCCAGCACCCTCTTGATTTTTGCCCTTTGATACACAGAAATTTTCTTTTGATATAATCCAATTTACCGGTTTTTTTCTTCTGTTGTCTGTGCTTTTGGTATCTTATCTCAGAAATCATTAGCAAATCCAGTTTCAAGAAGTTTTCCTCTATGTTTTCTTCTAAGACTTTTATACTTTTGACTCTCATGTTTAAGGATTTTTTTTTCTTTTTATGGCCATACCTTCAGCATATGGAAGTTTTATATTCACCAGTTTGCTTAATTTTTTAGATTCCACATCTAAGTGATATTATACAGTATTGGTCTTTCTCTAGCTGACTTATTTCACTTACCATTATACCTCCAAGTCCATCCATATTGTTGCAAATGACAAAAAATTTTTTTTTCTTTTTAGGAAAAACCTGCATGTGCCCCAGTGGCATATGGAGGTTCCCAGGCTAGGGGTCGAATCAGAGCTGCATCTGAGGCCTACACCACAGCCACAGCAATGCCAGATCTGAGCTGCATCTGTGACCTACACCTCAGCTGTGGCAATGCCAAATCCTTAACCCACCGAATGAGGCCAGGGATCAAACCCACATACCCGTGGACACTGTGTCAGGTTCTTAACCTGCTGAGCCACCATGGGAACTGCTAAAATTTTAAATTTATTTTAATTTTTGTCCATGGTACAAGCTAAGGGTTCTGCTTCATTTGTTTGTGTATATTCAGTTTTCCTGTTACCATTTTTTGAATAGATTTTTTCCCCATTGAATGGTCTTGGCATCTTGCTGAAAATCATGTGACCATATACCCTGGGATTTACTTCTGGGGTCTCTATTTCTATTCCATTGGTCTATATGTCTATCTTTATGTCAGACTCACATTATCTTGGTTACTGTAGCTTTGCAGTTGCTTTTTTGTTTTTTTTTTTTTTTGTCTTTTTTGGGTCGCACCTATAGCATATGGAAGTTCCCAGGCTAGGGGTGCAATTGGAGCTGTAGCTACCTGCCTACACACACAGCCACAGTCACAGGAACACCAGACCTGAGCCACATCTGCAACCTACACTGTAGCTCACAGCAACACTGGATCCTTTAACCCACTGAGCAAGGCCAGGGATCAAACCTGAATCCTCATAGATACTAGTTGGATTCGTAACCCACTGAGCCACAACAAGAACTCCCCCTGCAGTGACTTTTAAAATCAAAAAGTACGAGTCCTCCGATTTTGTTCTTTTTCAAGATTTATTTTAGCTGTTTGGGGTCCTTTGAGATTATATGTGACTTTTTGGAAATTTCAGTATCTGCATCATATTTCATTGGGATTTTGATAGGGATTGCATTGAATCTGTGGATCTCTTTGTTAAGTTGTCATCTTAACAATATTACATCTTCCCATCCATGAACACAGATGTCTTTCCATTTATCCATGCTTCTTTAATTTCTTTTCTTTTTTTTGCGGGGGGGCAGGGAGGCTGCCTCCATGACATGGAGAAGTTCCCAAGCCAGGGATCAAACCCATACCACAGCAGCAACTCAAGCCATAGCAGTGACAATGCCAGATACTTAACTCACTGCACCACCAGGGAACTCCTATCCTTCTTCTTCCAGCAAAATTCTGTAGATTTTTTTTCTTTAAGATTTTTATTATCTTGGAGTTCCCATTGTGGCACAGCAGAAACGAATCTGACTAGGAACCATGAGGTTGCAAGTTCGATCTCTGGCTTCGCTCAGTGAGTTAAGGATATGGTGTTGCCATGAGCCATGGTGAAGGTCGCAAACTCTGCTCGGATCCTGCATTGCTGTGGCTGTGGCCAGCAGCTGTATCTCCGATTCAACCCCTAGCCTGGGAACCTCCATATGCCATGGTGTGACCCTAAAAAGCAAAATATATATTTTTTTATTATTTTTATTGTAGTTGATTTACAATATTATGTCAATTTCTGCTGTACATATATACAGCATACATACATATATATATATATACACACACACATTCCTTGCAGTCATATATATGCATTCTTTTTCTCACATTATCCTCCATCATGTTTCATCAGAAGTGGCTAGACATAGTTCCCTGTGCTACACAACAGGATCTCATTGCTTATTCACTCCAAATGCAAGAGTTTGCATCTTCTAACCCCAAACTCCAAATCCATCCCACTCCCTCTCTCTTCCCCTTGGCAACCACAAGTCTGTTCTCTACATCCATGAGGTTTTTTTTCTATAGATAGGTTTATTTGTGCCATATATTAGGTTCCACATGTAAGTGATATCATATGGTATTTGTCTTTCTCCTTCTGACTTACATCACGTAGTATGAGAAGCTCTAGTTCCATCCATGTTGCTGCAGATGGCATTATTTTGTTCTTTTTTTGGCTGAGTAGTATTCCACTGTGTATGTATACCACATCTTCTTAATCCATTCATCTGTTAATGGACATTTAGGTTGTTTCCATGTCTTGGCTATTGTGAATAGTGCTGCAATGAACATAAAGGTGCATGTATCTTTTTGAATGAAAATTTTGTCTGGATGTATGCCCAGGAGTAGGATTGCTGGGTCATATGGTAGTTCTATATTTAGTTTTCTGAGGTACCGCCATACTGTTTTCCATAGTGGTTGTACCAATTTACATTCCCACCAACAGTGAAGGAGGGTGTAGATTTCTATGTCCGTTTTTTGCCTCACTAAATTTATTCCTAAGCATTTTATTTCTTTAGATGGTATTGTATATGCAATTGTTTTATTGATTTTTCTTTACAGGTAATTCATTGTTAGTGTAGAGAAACAGAACTGATTTTTGTCTGTTGTGTATCCTGCAACTTTGCTAAGTTCACTTATTAGTTCTAACAGTTTTTTGTGGAATATTTAGGTTTTTCTTTCTTTCTTTCTTTCTTTTTTTTTTCTTTTTGAGGCTGCACACATGGCATGTGGAAGTTCCCAGGCTAGGGGTCAAATTGGAGCTAGAGCTGCTGGCCTACACCACAGCCACAGCAATGCCAAATCCAAGCCACATCTGGGACCTACGCCACAGCTCACGGCAACACCAGATCCTTAACCCACTGAGCAAGGCCAGGGATTAAACCTGCAACCTCATGGTTCCTATTCGGATTCGTTTCTGCCGTGCCATGAATAGGAACTCCAAGGTTTTTCTACATGTAAGGTCATGCTGTCTGCAAACAGACATAATTGTACCTCTTCCTTGCCAATTTGGATCCCTTCTATTTCTTTTTCTTGCCTAATTGTTCTGGCTTGGACTTCTGTTCTGTGTTGAATAGCAGTAGTGAAAGTGGCGTCCTTCTCTCCTTCTTGATCTTAGAGGAGAAGCTTTCAGTGCTTCACCATTGAGTGTGAAGCTAGCTCTGGGCTTTTCATATAATAAGCCCTTTGTTTAATAGCAGGAATTTCCTTCTATTCCAAGGGTGCCAATATTTTGTGAAACTGGCACTATGTCTCCAGAGATTTCTTTCACTGTGATAATCACTCTACAGATTAGGAAGTACAAGTTCTCTTTAGAGCAAGAAACCCTTGAGATTGGAAGCTGTTCAATTCCTCGGATGACAAAGCCAGGGCAAGGCCATCCATGTTCACTAATAATTTAACAGAAAGTAAATACCTTCTCTATTTTATGTAAAGCTGCCTTTACACCAAAGATGGACAGAGCTGGCAAGCCTGCCTTCCTCAACACATACAGAAGTGAATATGAGGCGTGGGGCCTGACCTTTTAAAGTCACAGAAGTTCTAGAAAAGAATCACATAGGAATCCATTGGGAAAATTCCACTTGACATTAAGTTTGCTGGACTGTGGGCTGAGAAGATGTTCCTAGTGCTGAGACTACAGAGATGTCGAGGGGACTGGTCAGGGCTCATCTCGGGGGACCTGGAGGTCTGAGAGGAGGTGCTGCCCTCTCCTTACACTTCCTCCATGAGGAGAGACCCAAGACCTTGTTCACGGGGTCAGGGCCATCCTCTGAGTCGCCTTTACAGAGGTCACTGGGCCCCAGGAATGGCTGAGGTCTCTGAGGAAGGAGCGTGGCCCCCGGCCCCAGACACACTCGCCGCCAAGTCACCTCCTCTGTTTCTCCGCAGACCCAGTGGCAAAGCCCATCGTCGAAGCCAACAGCACCACCGTCACAGAACACGAGGACACCGTGGTCCTGAAATGCCTCACAAATGACACCGGGGTCGCCATCTCCTGGTTCTTCAATGGCCAGAGTCTACTGCTCACAGAGAGGATGGAGCTGTCCCAGGACAACGGCACCCTCACCATAGAGCCCGTCAGGAGGGAGGATGCTGGGCATTATCAGTGCGAGGCCTCCCACCTGGGCAATTCCAGCAAAAGTGACCCCCTCAGGCTGGATGTGAAATGTGAGTGACCCTACCTCCCCCACTTCCTCCACATGTCCTTCACTGGCAGGGGTGAGGGACTGAAAGTGACGGCAGCCTTGAGGAGCTGGGCCCCTCCTTCAGAGCCTCTAGAGCAACGCGGATGAGAATGCGAATGAGAAGATTTTTATAGTTTGGATTCTGATGTGCCCTAGATGGTTGATCTTCAGCAAGATAGTCGACCACCTGAGCCTCAGTTTCCTCATCAGTGAAACTGGACTAGAACAGCTGGATCTTAGGCTGTGGTGAGGATATTTAATGGGACGAAAGCTCTTCGTGTCATACACAGAGCCAGGGCTCAATAAATGCTATCAAGTAGCGTTACTGTTCTCATTAACATAGCTGTTAGGAGCTGTAAATTCAAGCAGAACTTAGATACAGTGGAACCACTTACCACTTCCGTGACCTCCACTGATTTGTTTAAGCACTCTGCAGATCAGACCTATGCATGCACGCTGGGAATGAGCCCTCTCCCTCATGGGGATGGATCAGAGGGGAGAGATATAAAGGATTTCCCCCATGCCAGCCACACGGCAGGACCTGAAAACAGTCAGCTATTATTATTACTCATCAGCGTTTAGTGGACTGTTGAGGGCCTGCCCTCTAAAACCATCAAGAGTGATGGAAAGGTGGAGTTCCCGTCGTGGCTTAGTGGTTGACAAATCATGACTAGGAACCATGATGAGGTTTCAGGTTTGATCCCTGGCCTCGCTTAGTGGGTTAAGGATCCAGTGTTGCCATGAGCTATGGTGAAGGTTGCAGATGTGGCTCGAATCCCGCATTGCTGTGGCTCTGATGGCAACAGCTCTGATTAGACCCCTAGCCTGGGAACCTCCATATGCCACGAGTGCAGCCCTAGAAAAGGCCAAAAAAAAAAAAAAAAAGAGTGATGGAAAGAAGGAACAAAAGGAAGGAGCATAGCTTGAGAGGAAAATTGACCTTAAAGGAAAATGAACAGGATGCAGAACTGGCTACATATGGGGGAATGTAGAATTAGAGCAAGTCCAAGGTTCCAAATATGAGAAAGAGAAAATGATGCAACCTCCTGCCGCGGGAGAGTCCGGAGGAGGACATTGCGATAACAAAACACACACATCACACTCAGACCTCAGGGCATTTCCTTCCACCCTAAGCAGGCCCCCTCCCCTGGAAGCCTTGTGGTTTTCCTTCCAGGGACTCAGCCTTCACCTCCCCCTTTCTCTTCTCCTTTCAGGTAAAAAAAAAACCTGCCCAACCTTCAGTGTGGAGGTCATTATCCTCATCGTGATTGGGGTCCTGGTTAGGGTGGCTCTGGTGGCCACCCTGGGGTGTTGTGTTTTCCTCACAAGGATCAGGAGGTATGATGGCATTTCCTAGATGCTGCTTCTATCCCTCAGGCTGATCCCAGGTCAGGAGGAAGGACACCCGCCCTCGGATTCTGAGCCTGGCTTTCCACAGCCTCCCTACTTCCCCCTGGAGATTCCCTCTCATTCATCCACTCCTCCCTCACCAGCTGCTGATCTGAGGGCTTCTCAACAGCTTTCTCATCTATAAATTAGCACATGTAAGTCCCCCTCCTACCCTCCATACTCAAGTGTTGTCCTGCTTCTCTGAGCAGACCTGCAGCTATGCTGGCAAGTAGTAAGTGCTCAGCAAATTGTACCTCCTGCTATTTATTTAAATCCAACCACCCTTGAAGTTCCCGTTATGGCTCAGTGGGTTAGGAACCTGACTAGTATCCTTAAGGATGCAGGTTCAATCCCTGGCCTCACTCAAGTGAGTTAAGGATCCAGTGTTGCCATGATCTGTGGCATAGGCCAGCAGCTGCAGCTCCAATTCCACCCCTAGCCTGGGAACTTCCATATGCCATAGGTACAGCCCTAAAAAAGCAAGTAATAATAATATTAATAATTAACTAATTAAGTTCAACCACCCTGATGAGGGGGATTTATAGCCTCAGAATCTGAGGGTGGTCCTGGCCAAGTTCACACAGAAAAGACAAGCCACCTGGACAGGCCAGGTCAAGTCAAATGCTCCCACGTGGCAGATGCATTAACCACAGCCCATGGTGTGTAGGATGGGAGAACATGAGCCTGGCCAGGATGGCAGGTCTCAGACGATCTTTACACCTCTTTCCAGGCAGATAGAGATAGAGAATGAGGCCACTGTTGCCATTCAGCATCTCCTGGCCTGAAGGGCAGGTCTGGCCTCAGCAGAGCCACTACAGTCACCAGATCCAAGACACCCAGGCTCCCTAGGTGTCCTCCCCACATGCTGACCCTGCTTTCCTCTGAGGCCCTGACCCTTCCGCTCAAAGCCTGTGGTCCGAGTCCTTTCCTGGATCCTTTTTCTCTTCTCTAGCCGCTTTCTCCTGGACCCCCATCAGCCTATGAATCCTTCCCCTCTGGGTCCGGGACAGATGTGGCTTCTTAAGGACCTTCCTCATTTCCTCCCTACTGGCCTGTCCCCTCCTAAACTGCATTGGTGGAGAAAGGAGGTCTCTACCCCCTGCTTGGAAAAGGGAACCTCCTTGTCCCATATTCTGACCAAAACTGTGACCTCCTCCCACACCCCTTCACAAATAGTCTTGACCTTTTCCTAGGGCCAGTGGCCAGCATGACCTCAGAGAGCACCAGCTCCCAGTGTCCACTCCTGGTGAGTGCTCAGCTCAGGAGCAGCTGAGAGCCCCTGATCCTGCCTTGCCATGTCTCCTCCAGTGAGACACCCCCAGAGCCTCTGACGCATTCCCTGGGGGGCCCCACCTGGCTAGTCTGCATGACATATGGGTTCTGAGTCATGGGTCACCTCCTAGCCCACACTGGACCCTAAAATTGCCAAAGGGTCTCTCCTCAGGTGGTGCTCCTTCTCACTGGTTCTCTGGAAGCTGGACCCCCAGCCTCTCCTGGCTGGATGGGCCTAAGCTTCCTCACACCCCTGGTGCTAACTCCTGTCTCTGCTCCCAAAACCTAAGCTTTACATCATGACTTAGCACTAAGATATTCCTTATCTCAGAACATACAATGTCAGGTTAAAAAAGGTGGCACCTCTTGTGATTTCCTGTTGCTACTTTAGCAAATTATCACAAATTGCTGTATAAAAGAACACAAATCAAGATGTCATCATAGCCCTGTTCTTTCTGGAGGCTCCAGAGGAGAGTTTCTTTTCTTGCCTTTTCCTTGCTGCCTGCTTTCCTTGACTTGCGGCCTCTTCTTCCATCGTCAAAGCCAGCAGTGTCGCATCTTGAGGTTTCTCTGTGTTCTGCTTCCATCATCTCCTTTCCTGGTTCTGCCTCTCTTGCCTCCCTCTTTCACGTATATGAAAGGACCCTTGTGATTATATTGGGCCCAGCCGGATAAACCACCATAATCTCCTAATCACATGATCCTTAATTTAATCTGTAAATTCCCTTTTTCATGGGACATATTCACAGATTCTGAGAGACATTTTTGAGGGCCCCTTGTTCTGTCTACCACATCTCTCAAGGCTATGGTCATCACCTTCTCTCACTACAAACTGCTTATGGGCAACCTGGAGTTGCTCATCCTGATGGTGGGGCAGGTCCTGTAATGATGTTCACAGCTCCTTACTGCCTCTGAGGCATAGAGGCAGAGGCCAGTCGATACTCCCTGAGGTCCTCTCCACCTCTTACTTATGAGTAATAATCAGATGTGGGGTTTTTTGTTTGTTTGTTTGCTTGTTGCTTTTTTAGGTCCACCCTGCTGCATATGGAAGTTCCCAGGCTAGGGGTCGAATCAGAGTTACAGCTGCCAGCCAACACCACAGCCACAGCAACACCAGATCCTTAACCCACTGAGGGGGGCCAGGGATTGAACCTACATCCTCAAGGATACTAGTCAGATTCGTTTTCCCCTGCACCACAACGAGAATTCTAATACTCAGTTGTTAAGAATGAAAAGAAAGCAGAGGAGAATCCCTTGGGTAGTTGGTGTTCGTCAGCACCACGGACAGCGTCTCCATGATGCTCATCCATTGAGCTGCAGCAGGAAGGACAGAAAGAGAACTAAAGGCTGGAAATACCACCCATTTCTATTCTTTCTTTGAGGAAGATGCAATAAGGCAGAATTTTAAGGGATTACCCTGTTTTCTCTAATTTATAAGCAGCGAGCCCTTTGCACATTACTTTTTGGTACATACTTTACAACTGACCATATGGCAAGGCTGTACCCAGAGTGTGGCCCTGGGGAGGCTGATAGCTTGCTCTGACCTCTAAGCTTGCTCTGACCTCTAAGGGAAACTTCCCTGCTCCCCACCCACCACCACCACCACACCACCACCCCGACAGTCAGGCAACTGACTTGCTTATAGTGTAGGGAATGTTTCATGATTAATTTCTGACCCTTGGTGCCTGACTTTGGAAACACACCCATCACCCAGCCTGGAGCACTCCATGAGCACACTCTCTTGTTCCCCCCCACCCCAGCTAAGCCCCCACCCCAAGGCAGCAGGGCTGAGAAGAGCCCCTGGGCTACTCTCCCAGCTCCTCCAGGCTGAGCCACATGCCTAGTGTCCTTCCTAGCAGAGCAAACATTTTTCCCAAGGGACCCATAGGAAGACAAATATCCCAGGGTAGAACCTATCACCTGAGGGCTCCTCCATATGCCTGCAACCTCCCAAGTGAAGAGAAAAGACTGTGGTCCCCACAGTCATCCCATCTCCTTCATTCCCAGCTACATCCCACCCACAAAACCAACACTGACCCTCCAGACTCAAGCACTGCCCTTCCCAGTGGCTCAGGTCCAGCCTGTCCTCTCATGGTACCTAGGGTAAGGGTCATCTAGGTGCTCTTTTCTTTTCTTTTTCTTTTTTTATTTGGTCTTTTTAGGGATGCACCTGCAGCATATGGAGGTTCCCAGGGTAGGGGTCAAATCAGAGCTGCAGCCCCTGGCCTACACCACTGCCACAACAACACCAGATCTGAGCCACATCTGCAACCTACACCACAGCTCATGGCAATGCCAGATCCTTAACCCACTGAGCAAGGACAGGGATAGAACCCGAGTCCTCATGAATGCTAATCAGTTTCGTTTCTGCTGAGCCACCATGGGCACTCCTAGGTGTTTTTAACTTGATTAGTTCTTTGCTTCTGCTTTTGAGTTGGGTTCCTTTTGCTCTCATTTTTCTAGCTTCTTGTGGTAAGAACTTAGATTATTGATTTGAGATATTTCCCTCTTTTCCTGTAAGCATTTTGTTACATAAATCCCCCTCTCAGCACTACATAAACTGTATCTCACAAATCATGGTGCTTTATTTTTATTCAGTAATTAGTTTAACTGAATTTTTTTATTTCCTTTATGACTTCTCTGATCATTTGGAAATATGTTGTTTACTTTCCAAGTGTTTTGCAGATTTTCCTATTGTCTTTCTGTTATTGATTTCTATTGTGATCCTATTATTTAAGAGAACATATTCTGTTTGTTTAAATTACTTTAAATTTGGTTAGATTTTAGATATGACACTAAGCTAAGCACTAAAAAAAGTATAAATTGGGCATTTCTTCCTTTGGTCCTTCTTTAAGGGTAGGAAAGAAGGAAAAAATTCTTGTAGTCTTATTTCATCAGAGAGTGTTCTGATTTCCCCTTCATTCCCAAAGGATAATTTTGTCAGATATAGAATTCTTAGTTGACAGTTCTTTCATTTTAGCACTTGAAAAATGTGCTACTTTCTTCTGGCTTTCATGTTTTCAGGTACAAAATCTACTGTAATTTAAATTAGAGTTTCTGGGAGTTCCCATCGTGGCTCAGCAGAAATGAATCTGACTAGCATCTCTGAGGATGCAGTTTCGATCCCTGGCCTTGCTCAGTGGATTAAGGATCCAGTGTTGCCGTGAGCTGTGGTGTAGGTCACAGACATGGCTCGGATCTGGCGTTGCTGTGGCTGTGGCGTAGGCCAGCAGTTTCAACTCTGATTGAACCCCTGGCATGGTAACCTCCATATGCCCCAGGTGCAGCCCTAAAAAGACAAAAGAAAAAAATCAATATACTATACAAAAATCTATTACATTTCTATGAATTAGAAACAAATAGAAAAGGTAATTTTTAATTTTTTTTTTTTTTTGTCTTTTTAGGGCCGCACCCGAGGCATATGGATGTTCCCATGCTAGGGGTCCAAACAGAGCTGAAGCTGCTGGCCTACACCATGGTCACAACAACCCAGATCCGAGCTTTGTTTGTGACCTACACCACAGCTCATGGCAACACTGGATCCCCAACCCACCGAGCAAGGCCAGGGATCAAACCCGCAACCTCATGGTTCCTAGTTGGATTCATTTTCGCTTCGCCACCATGGGAACTCCGAAAACGTAATTTTTAAAGACATTAGTTATAGTAAAAAAAGTATAGATTTTTTTTTTTGTCTTATTGCTATTTCTTGGGCTGCTCCCGTGGCATATGGAGATTTCCCAGGCTAGGGGTCTAATCAGAGCCGTAGCCACCAGCCTACGCCAGAGCCACAGCAACAAGGGATCCGAGCCACATCTGCGACCTACACCACAGCTCACGGCAACGCCGGATCGTTAACCCACTGAGCAAGGGCAGGGATCAAACCTGCAACCTCATGGTTCCTAGTCGGATTCGTTAACCACTGCGCCACAATGGGAACTCCTATTTTTGAATAAATTAGCAAAAGACTTGTAAGATCCTAATGCAGAAAATTTTAAGCTTTACCGAAAAATATTAAGAAAGACCTGAATAAATGGAGAGATGTCATATGTTCATGGATTTAAAAAAATCTCAACTTCATAAATACATGAGCTAAATCTTCTATTAGTCAGTGAAATTCCAACCAAAATCGCAACAGAGTTTTCTTGGAACTTGACCAGCTGATCCTAAGTGTATATGGATGTGCAAAAGCCCAAGAAGAGACAAGATTTTCCCAAAGATAAAGAACAAGTGAGGAGGGAATGACTTGCTTTATCAGATATAAAGATTTATTATAAAGCTATAAGAATTGGGCGTACCCATTGCTGAACAAATTAAGAACCTGACCAGCATCCATGAGGATGTAGGTTCTATCCCTGACCTCACACAGTGGGTTAAGGATCCAGCGAGGCCAGGGATTGAACCCGAAACCTCATGGTTCCTAGTCGGATTTGTTTCCACTGCGTCACGACAGGAACTCCTTTTTTTTCTTTTTTTTTTATGAAGAGCCGTTAAAAAGCAAGTTCCAGGAGTTCCTTGGTGGCCTAGTGGTTAAGGATCTGGTGTTGTCACTGCTGTGGGTCAGGTCACTGCCATGGCACAGGTTTGATCCCTGACCCAGAAACTTCCATAGGACGTGGGCATGGCCAAAATAAAAATAAAATTTAAAAATAAAAAGCAAGTTCCATGGAGCATCCATCGTGGCACAGCAGAAATGAATCCAACTAGGAACCATGAGGTTGTGGGTTCGATCTCTGGCCTTACTTGGTGGGTTAAGGATCCAGTGTTGCCATGAGCTATGGTGTGGGTCGCAGACATGGCTCGGATCAGGCATTGCTGTGGCTGTGGTGTAGGCCAGCAGCTGTAGCTCTGATTAGACCCCTAGCCTGGGAACCTCCATATGTCGCTGGGGTGCAGCCCTAAAAAAAAAAAAAAAAAAAAAAAAGACAAAAATGAATGAGGTAACGCCCAGAAAATGTTTAACCTACAGTAAAAGTACCCTAAGTGTCAGCCTCCCTACTTCATATACAGTGCAGAGTTAAACTGATGCAGGTAAATGGCCTAGCACAGAAACTGTCCCTTCACTAGTCTCCTCTCCAGTACTACCCTAACTTCAAGGCCTGAAGTTGCAAGGTAGGTATATCTGCTGCCCTCTTATGGCCAAAGATGGAAATTACACTGTCCTCCTCTCCAGGCTCCTGCAACGTGAACTTTGGGTAAAAACCAGCCACCCCCAGTACAGCACATTCCTCTTTCCTCCTATTTGCCAATTTTCACAAAGAAACAACTATTGGGCAGAGTAAATCCTCTGAGGTCTCCAAATATCTCAGTAAAAATTCCCTCAGTAGGGGCAGAGATCTACATAGGAGGCAAGAGGGATTCTACTCTGAGCAGGTCATTTAACCTCCCAGAGCCAATTTCTTCCTTGCAAAATAGGGATAAAACCTGTCCCACTGAGGTCTTATGAAGATTAAATGAGATCCTGTATATGAAACCCTAGCCAGATCCTAGCACAGTATCTGACACATACCAAATAGGCAGTCAGTAGGGTTTTCTTTCTAATATTATTGGAGTATAGTTGATTTACAATGTTGTATTAGTTTCAGGTGTACAGCAAAGTGAATCACTTATACAAATACATATATATATATTCTTTTTCCTGTCTAGGTTATTAAAGAACATTGAATGGACCTCCCTGTGCTATACAGTATGTTCTTATTAATTAATTACCTGTTTTATGTATAGCAGTGTGTATATGTTAATCCCATCCTCCTAACTTATCCCTCCTCACCATGGTTTCCCCTTTGGTAACCATAAGTTTAGTTTTGAAATCTGTGAGTTTTTATGTTTTTCAAATAAGTTTTTTGTATGATATTAGATTCCACATGAGTTATGTCACATTTGTCTTTGTCTTATTTTGCTTAGTATGATAATCTCTAGATCTATCCATGTTGCTTCAAATGGCATTATTTTGTTCTTTTTTATGGCTGAGTAATAATCCATTGCATATATGTACCGCATATTCTTTATCCACCCCTTAATCTATGAGCATTTAGGTTGCTTCCATGTCTTGGCTATTGTAAATAGTGCTGCAATGAATATTGGGGTGCATGTATCTTTTCATATTATGGTTTTCTCTAGATATATGCCTGGGGTGGGATTGCTGGATCATATGGTAGTTCCATATTTAGTTTTTTTAAGGAAACTACATACTGTTCTCCAAAGCGGTTGCACCAATTTACATTCCCACCAGCAGTGTAGGAGGGCTCCCTTTTTCCCCACACCCTCTCCAACATGTGTGTAGACTTTGATGATGGCTGTTCTGGCTGGTGTGAGGTGATACCTCATTTTGTTTTTTGTTTGCGTTTCTCTAATAATTAGTGATGTTGAACATCTTTTCACGTGTTTTTGCCCAACAGTGAGTATTTAAAAACTGCCCTGATGAGACATAGCTCTGATTCATAAGGCCTTCATCATAAAGGGGAGGAAATGGAGGCTCAGAAAAGGAGGAGATTTGGCAAAAATCTCTAAGTCAGTGGCTGAACCTAGGCTAGAGCTCAGATCCTCAGAAGGAGGAGAAAAAGGGGAGTGTTTGCATTCCTCCTGGATTCTGGGCATGAATGATTCTGTCAGTTTTCCTGTGGCGCTTGTCCCCCAAACCCCTGCTCATTTCATTGTAAGCACTACCCACTGCCCATCCCTCCCCTCCGCCTCCCTGGACACATCTGGCCCTCCTCAGACCTTCCACACCTCCATAACCCTCATGGACAACAGGACAAAGCGGAAAGGCAACTCTATAACTTTATTTGGCTATGTGAAGGGGTAAGTTTGTCTGGTCCAGCTAAATCATCAGTCCCTGAAGGCAAGCAGGAAGCCTAAGAGGATGCCCCCAGCAGAACTCCGACTAGAGGGCTCTGCACCAGCCAGCTGGGCCTTCTCTAAGATGTTAATGACCTCAGTGACTCTGATGCTACCGATATGGTGAAAATGGGCTAAAATTTTGGCCTGTTCACGAGCACAGCCCATGAAGAGGAAAGTGGTATTGAGAGATCCTGTAAGGAAAAGAAGGAGGAGTCATGGACACATTTAAGGCTCAAATGCCCTGCCCCTCCTTCCAGACACCCCTCACAAGCCAGGACACCTGCTCTCCCACCAAAGACTCAGGCACCAAGCACCTCCCTCCCTCCTCCTTGGAATTACATGCTGCTGCACCCCAGTCCCCTCTCTGAGTCCCACCCACCTCCCTCAGAGATGGGAAGGCACCAGACAGCACCTGACATAGAGCAGGCATTTGAGAAAAAAGTCTCTTTCCTCTCACCTGCCTGAAATTTCAAGGTGGAACTGTAACACTTAGTGGCACTGGTGGGGCAAGACTCAGTGGTGACAAAATTGGGGAGGCAACTCTTAGAGTGCTCACCAACACAAGTTGGGCAACTATGGGATGAAAATGCTAAAGTCTTAGAAGTGTTGGCTTTGAGTTTCACGAAATGATCCATGTCAGTGAGGTTATTGCAGAGATACGTCCGGCAGATACGGCTATAGGAGGCAATGGACAATCCTGGTGGTGAAATGAGGTAGGAAACTTGCGGAGGGTAAGATGCAGCTGGGCTGCAGCCTTTAAAACCCACCACTCCCCTTCTGGTCCCTGAAGAACAGAAGATTAGAGAGTTCTGATCAGTGTTGTTGGCCACACCCAATCCAACTTCCCACCCCAACCTTGTCACCCCCTTCCTGCTCACCCTGCCCCATCCCCAGCTTTGCCTCTCACCCAGTGTCCACTTGCTCCTCAGCTTCCCCAGATCTCTGTCCTGCCTCACTCCTCTCCCTGCAGGAGCATCTCTGCTCCTCTCTCCCTGGTATCTGCCTGATTCCATCCTGTCCCCTTCTCCAGCCCACACCACAACCAGCTGAGTCCTGACCCTCTCCTGCCAGGGTCTTGACATTGTTCACAAATATACAATGGGGTAAACATCTGGAACTTGAGTCCAGAGTCCCTGGGTGCTGGGAATGGAGGTGGAAGTCAGAAGAGCAAGTCAAAAAACTGGAGCAAAGTCATCCTGTTCACCTGTCTCGAAGAGCACCAGGGTCTCCTCACAGCCCTCATTCAGCTTGCACACCATGCTCCTCAGCAGAACCCACTGCCAGTTATGGAGGCTAACAGCTCTAAAGAGTGAAGCTGATGCTTCATAGCACAAGAGAGCTCCAGCCCCTAAAGAGAGAATGTTCTTCCAGTCATCTGCCCTGCACATCACCTCCTCAGAGCCCCTGAACAGATGATCAAGAGCTCAGCCTCCATAGATCCTGTCGCCCCAGGAACCCAGACACCAAGCTGTCCTTCCCCCGGTGACATCAACCCAGCCTCCCGCTCCCACCACCAAAAGGGTCCCTAAGCATCCAGCCCCACAGGACATACGAGGCAGAGTGGAGATGGCCCCCAGGAGACAGAGCAGCTGCACAGGGCACAAATGCCGGGGTCCCATGGTCCTGTGTCTGGGTCCTAGATGCTGGAACCAATTTCGTTCTAGGTCTTAAGCTTGGTTCTTGTCAGTCCCCGCCTCTGGGTCACTGTTTCTGGAGCAGAAAGTTGATTGTCAGTTTCTGTGACACAGGCTCCCTGCTGAGACCTACAGGGACACAGGTCTTCTCATCTCCATAGTGTCCCCTCCAACCCAACCTGAACCCACCACATTAGCTTCTCAAATCCTGACTCTCACTCTCCTGCTTAGGTTCTGCCATTGGACATGGTGCTGAGCAGAGAATACTGGCTTATTCAAAGGATCACTACTACATAGGCGGTTCTCCATCCAGAGACAATGAAATCAGAACAAGAGATGCCTGTGGGAGTTAACTAAAATATTACGAAATAACTCTTTACTCAAAAAAGAAATTAAAGGAGTTCCTGTTGTGGTTCAGTGGGTTAAGAACCCAACATAGTGTCTGTGAGGATGCCCGTTCAATCCCTGGCCTCACTCAGTAAGTTAAGGATCCAGCACTGCCACAAGCTGCAGTGTAGGTCACAGATGCAGCTCAGATCAAGTGTTGCTATGGCTCTGGCATAGGCCAGCAGCTGCAGCTCCAATTTGACCCCTAGCCTGGGAACTTCCATATGCCATAGGTGCGGCTGTAAAAAAGAAAGAAAGAAAGAAAGAAATTTAAAAGTATTTAGAACTGAATAATAGCAAAAATACTACACTACACGTTTCACACACACACACACACACACACACACACACACACACATGCATGTAAAATCTGATGAAAACTGAATAAGGTCCAAAATTTAGTTAAGAGTACTCTATCAATGTCAATTTCCTGCTCACATACTACAGTTATACAGAATGTCCCTATGGGAAACCACAAGAAGGGTTTAAGGGACATTATATATTTTTGTAACTTCTTGTGAGCCAGAAATCATTTCACAATCAAAAGACTTTTTCTGGAGTTCCCTGGTGGCTCAGTAGGTTAAGGATCAAGCACTGTCATTTTTTTGGCCACCTGAAGCATGTGGAAATTCCCAGGCCACAGATTGAACCCAGTCACAGCAGCGACCTGAGCCACTGCAGTGACAACACCAGATCACTAACCTACTGCACCATAAGGGAACTCCCTAAATCAGTATTTAGAAGTAAATTTATAATTTAAATATATTTATCAGGAAACAAAAAAAGCATTTAAAAATGTTTATGGGAGTTCCCGTCGTGGCGCAGTGGTTAACGAATCCGACTAGGAACCATGAGGTTGCGGGTTCGGTCCCTGCCCTTGCTCAGTGGGTTAACGATCCGGCGTTGCCGTGAGCTGTGGTGTAGATTGCAGACGCGGCTCGGATCCCGCGTTGCTGTGGCTCTGGCGTAGGCCGGTGGCTATAGCTCCGATTCAACCCCTAGCCTGGGAACCTCCATATGCCGCGGGAGCGGCCCAAGAAATAGCAACAACAACAATAACAACAACAACAAAAAAAAAAAGACAAAAAAAAAATGTTTATGAATTAACTCAAGAAGTTATATAAGGGGCAAGAAAGCATTCCCCTCAAAAGAGGGATAGAAATAAAGATGATGACAGAAATCAATGAAACAGAAAACAACAAAAAATTATTACAAAAAACTGACATTCATTCTTAGACAATATTAAGATAATTATCCAGCAAATCTAGTCAAGAGAAAAAAAAAGAAGATGCAAATAAAATACAGAATGAAAAATAGGAATTAACAGACATTATGTGTTCGAAGAATAATAAAATTGTCCTTAACAAAACTCTACACTTATAAACTTGAGAACCCAGATAAAGTGGGTAAGTTTCTAAAACTTAAGAAGAGCATACGCAATGTCTTAAACCAATGAGAATGAACAAGGATCTCAGGCAAATTGACAAAAGAGAGAGAGAAGGAATAATCCCAGTAGGGAAATGGGCCAAGCATATGAAGAGGCAATTCTCAGAAAGGCTAACAAGCTTGTGAAGAAACAGTCAAGCTGGAAAACAGTCAGAGAAATGCAATGTATCCAAATGTGCGGCCCTAGAAAAGACAAAAATAAAAATAAAAATAAAAAAGAAGCAACTAGTTAGAGGCACACATCACATACACATGGATGGATCATAAAAACAGTGCTGATTATTTTAAATAGTAAATAATACAACGTCACTTGCACAAATTAAAACATGCACATAAAACACTGCACATCTGGAGTTCCCGTCGTGGCGCAGTGGTTAACGAATCCAACTAGGAACCATGAGGTTGCGGGTTCGGTCCCTGCCCTTGCTCAGTGGGTTAACGATCTGGCGTTGCCGTGAGCTGTGGTGTAGGTCGCAGACGCGGCTCGGATCCCTTGTTGCTGTGGCTCTGGCGTAGGCCGGTGGCTACAGCTCCGGTTCAACCCCTAGCCTGGGAACCTCCATATGCCTCGGGAGCGGCCCAAGAAATAGCAACAACAACAACAACAGCAAAAAGCCAAAAAAAAAAAAAAAAAAACCAAAACAAAACAAAACAAAAAAACACTGCACATCTTGCAAGAACACACACACACACTAAAAAATATGTATTAGCCACCTGAAATTAGTGCCTACGGGAGAATAAAAAGTTTGAGAATAAAAGTGGGGAATCGAGGATTACTGGAAATAACTAAGACAGTGTAGGAAGTACAAAGTTCCCAGGTTTTGGACTCAAAAGTAGACCACAGTTGGAATCTTTACCTCTCCACTTACTAGCTGTGTGATCTTGTTCATCTTATTGAACTCATCTATAAAATCTATTAATAATATATCTCCTAGAGTCATTGTTGAAAATTAATAAGTTTACTTGTATAAAGTGCCAGGCAAGTGATAAAGCTCTCCAAAAATTTTAGTTCCAAGTTCCCATTATGGCTCAGTGGAAACAAATCTGACTAGCATCCATGAAGACACAGGTTTGATCCCCGGCCTCAATCAGTGGGTTAAGGATCCGGCGATGCCATGAGCTGTGGTGTAGATCAAAGATGTGGCTGGGATCCAGAGTTGCTGTGGCTGTGGTATAGGCCAGCAGCTACAACTCTGATTGGACCCTTAGCCTGGGAACCTCCATATGCTGTGGGTGCAGCCCTAAAAAAAGACCACTATCTGAAGGATCAAGGTCAACCTCTTTAGTTGGCATTCAAGCCTACCACACACCCACTCTCTGCCCCCCCAGACTGACCCCAAACAATCTTTCCAACATTCTCCTGTACCTCTCTCCCTTGCACAGCAGTCCAGCAAGAAGTCACTTCTGCCACCCTTTTGTGTCCAGACTACCTGACACACAGGATCTGTAACCCAGATCCTGTAGGAGACAGAGACCAGCAGAAAAGACCGGACACAGGAAGGAGAAAAGAAGGCTGGCAAAGGATCAAACAAAGGAGTTGGATCAAGCAGAAAAGATTGCACACACCAACTCGTAACACAAAACTACAGGACCCAGCAATCTGAGCACAAGCAGAGACACAATCAGAAGGGAGTGAAAAGAAATCCTCAAGAAAAGAGGGATGGAGTGAGTGGTTAGAGAAGATGCTACCCCTACAAAAGAGAAACCACAGAGAGAAGGAGGAGCAAACTATTGGAATGGAACCTGGCAGGGAAGCACACAATCACAAACGAGAGTGGCAAAAAAATGAGGAGTGGGTAGAGCACAAAGACCAGGTTCTCAGGGGAGAGGGGAGATAATCTCAGAGGCTGAAAGGGACAAAAGGAGACAGGGTGGGGCGCACAGAGAAAAGGGGACAAATAGGAGAGGGAGCGAAACTAAAAGGACAGAAAAACCACAGAATTGTCTTAGGAATCCAAGGGGTAGGGGGACAGACTATGACGGAAGGAGGCAGGTGAAGAAAGAGGTCCCCAAAATCAGCAGGATCAACAGGCAGAGACTCTGAGAGAAAGAAGTCAAACTTACGAAAATCGACACTGACACAAGAGATATAAGGGGCTTTACACGAGAGCATAGGACCAGGGAAGGTCACAGGGATCACAGGGTAGGGAGTATAAACGGAGAAGGGTAGATCAGTAGTTGAAACAGGGAAAGAAATGAGAGAAAACGTGGGCGTCCACGCAGGGAAGAGCAGTGCAGGCCAAATGGCGGGACTGCGCGTGCGCAGATGGGTCCGGGTCAACGCTCGACTGGGGAACCGGACGGCGGTTCCTGGGGGGCAGGGTCAGCCTTGTCCCTACGCGGTACTCGACGCCCCATTGGCCACCGCCTCCAAAGGGCTAAGCACAATCTGGGAAAGCAAATCACACGGGGAAGGAGAAGCGGCGCGGGACTCAACTCGACGCGCTATTGGCTGGCCTGGTAGTCCCCCGCGAGGAGAGGCAGCCCAGAGGTAAAAGGGTGGGCCATCAGTGCAGGATCTTAAAGTGCATTGGTTGCTCGCCTCCGCAGCTTGTAGCAGTACTTGAAGCTCATTGGTCCTTGTGAGAAGGGGCGGGAAAAGTGGCGCGAGAGTGGCCGTTCCTCACAGCACTGCCTCACGACTTCCTTTTACTTCCTCCTGTCTGAATCTGACTCTGCTGGAGGCTGTGGTAACCCAGGGCTGACACCACGAACACGCCCCCGCCGCTCCCGGTGCCTTCCCCTCCCTCTCTTGTGCTGGACCCCGGCCCCAGGCATCCCCTCGCCTCCCCCCTCGCGCTCCTCGCGCCCCCTTCGTCCCTCCCCCACCGCGCGGCCCCTCAGCGCGCTCCCGAGCCCGCCCCCTCCCTGGGACTCAGGATCGGGGCGGGGCCACGGGCCCTGCGTTTGGGGGGGCAGCTGCAGGAGGGGGTGCGCGAGGAACAGCTGCTTGGGGAGGCCAGGCGTGAGGCGAGTTGTTGGGAGAGTGCGAAGGCGCGTGAAGGCCCAGCGCTGTGCCTGCGCGAGTTTGTCTCAGTTTGGAAGGTGTATGGATACAAGAGAGAAATCTGGGCTGTAGGAGAGGGCTTTGGGCCTAAATCAGGGCCTGGCATGTGAAAGGGCCTCAGTAAACCTTTGCTGAGAGAATGATAATAATTCTTGAAGGTGGGACAAGGGATCCCTGAGAATGATATGGTTACTGCGGTGCAAGGGAGTGTTCTGATTAAAAGGGTGAAGTTCAAGGGGGAAATTGACTTGCAGGGCATTGAATTGAGGCTGAATATTGAAAGGGGATTATAAAGTATGTGTAGGAATTGGATAAATGCAGGAGGGAAGGATGATAATTGTTGAGGAGGCTGCCAGGGAAACTGTAGGAATGGGGTGCTGGTGGAAAGGGGTTATAAGAACTGTTGCAGGGGCGTGGGAGTGCACCAGTATGCCCAGTAGTGGGAATTGCCCCTGGGAAGGTACTGGTGAGCAGAGGAGAATAACATTTGGATCGAAAGATACATAAGAGGAGAGAGGTTCTGGAGAAGGAGGGATGACTAGGAAGGGAATAGTGAAGGGAGAAAGCCAGGGGAGAGTGGAAGGTGACAGCTGAGTCCTGGGGTGGGTGAAATGGAAAACCCTTCAGGTGTGGCCTCCCAGAAGCAAGAAGGCTGGTCAGGAGAGGGCCCATGTGGCCATCCTGACCCTCCACTCCCACCCCTAGATTCATGGAACCCAATGAAATGCCTGTTGTCCACCACTGCCCTTCAGACTCTGCCCCAGGAAGTGAGACCAGAACCCCCCAGGGAATGGAGCTTATCCCCAAGAGAGCTGTCAGTCGCTCTCCAACCTGTGCCCGCTGCCGCAACCATGGTGTCACTGCCCACCTGAAGGGCCACAAGCGCCTCTGCCTCTTTCAGGCTTGCGAGTGTCACAAATGTGTCCTCATCTTGTGAGTATGAGATCCAGGGAAGGGAGAGGATAAGCCTCATCTAAAAGGTGGCTGACTTGACTTAACTCGCCACCCTCCCCTCCTCTTTAGGGAGCGCCGAAGGGTCATGGCTGCCCAGGTGGCCTTGCGTAGACAGCAGGAGGTACAACTAAAGAGACACTTGGCTCAGGGACTGATGAGGAGAGGGGCAGCTCCTCCCAAAGCTCCCAGCTGTGTCAAGAAGGGAGTTGCTCAACCAGGCATCCATCGTGAGTATATCTGGCCAGGATCAGGGCAGGAATTTTGGCAGGGAAAGCATAAGTGGGGAATAGTCCCAGTTCTGCCACTGAATTGGTGTGTGACCTTTGTCAAGGTGTTTCTACTCTCTGGGCCTTACCCTCCCCAACTATATAATATGATCAAGTGTTGGGAGGAGGCAGTGAGATCTGTGGGCAGAAAAGGGACAAAGAGAGATAAGATTTCAGTTTGGGGTTGGGATAGGATGGCGGTCAGGAGAAAGAGCTCACCAAAGCTCTCCCAATTCCTCACAGCTGGAAAGGAGAACATAGCACCCCAGCCTCAGACCCCCCATAGGGCAGTCCCACTGGGACTGACACCCCCTGGCAAGGTAAGGAGAGCCTGGGCCCTGAGGGAGGGCCCCTACCTCTATCCTAGCCCCTACCCAGACCCCTTCCTCCATACCATCAACACCTGGCTTCTAAGTCCAGTGCTGACTTGCTGTATCAACTTGGGCAAATCACTTCTCATCCATGGGCAAAATGAGGGGGTGGGATTTAACAGCCCTTTAGGCACTGAAGTTTTGGGGTCCTACCCCCAACACAGAACATACCCAGCCTTGGACTGACTCCAGCCTACACCTCCTTCTCTTGTAGGAGAACTCCTGGGGGCCTCTGCTGCTCAGCCGTCCCCCAGAAGCCTTGCCTTTGCCCTGGACTCCAATGCCTCCGGGTCCTTGGAGCCCTGGACACTGGCTGTCTCCAGGCCTTTCCATGCCAACCCCAGTGGTATGCCGCTTATTATGCCAAGAACCTGCTGTCCCTCTGCATCCTTTCCCAGGTAAGATGAACTCAGCATTAATTCAACAGGTATTTGAATGACTATGTACCACTGTATCAGAGAGAGAAGAGGAAAAGGATACAGGGTAAGAAGAAGGGGGACAGAATACATGACCTCTGACCCCCTATATACTCTGCATTCTCTTGGCCTCATTAGGCTTTGACCCTGGCACTGCCCTCCGGCTGCCCACTCATGGGCACCTCCCAACCTGCACAGGATCTCGCCCAATACTGACGGCTTCTCTTTCTGGAGAATCCCAAGGGCCCTCTACCCTGCCCCAAACGTGAGTAGGGAAAAAGAATATGTGTTATGATGTGCCTAACTCTGTGCTGGACACTATCATAGATGATAAGGAAAAAGAAAAGGTCTCAGACTGATGGGTGAGGCAGAGCTCTCCTAACCCTGCCCTTGCCTAGCTGTGAACCTTTGTACAAATATCTTTATCTCTCTGAGCCTGTTTTCCTATCAGTAAATTGGATATACTGTTACCTCTTGGTAATAAAGAGAATTAGCAATAATATTTGGAAAACATCTAGCACAAAACCTTCGCCTTAAACAAACAGTGGCTATTAAATCCATTTAAACAAATAACATGGAGTTGAACTGCCTGCTGAGGTGAGGGGTTGGGGGGATATGATGGTGAGAGCCTCAGAGGCCTAGGAGAGAGGCCAGAGGCCACTAGAGAAAGCTTCCTAAAGGTGGGCCAAGCTGCTGCTCAAGTTCCATGGGGATTAGGGAACTAGGAGGGAAGGACACAAGACTCTGGAAGGACAAGAACAGTCATCCCAATCCCCCTAGATGTTTCATCAGGTTTTTTTATTTCCCATAATCCTCACAGTAGCCCTGGTAGGAGGAAGCTGACAGATTTTCACTTTACAGAAAACAGAGCAGGCCAAGACAGGAAGGGATTTGCCCAAGGTCACAAAGCCTAATGACCCAGTAGGCACTTAGATTCCCACATCAGAACATAGCAAAATCTGGCCCCTCTTTCCATGTGTACATGTCTGTCCATGTGTTTAATCCCCCTGGCATCGTTTCTTATTTCTAGATGCTCGACTCTGATACTTCAACCCTGTGGCACCCCAGACCCTCTTCTGCCGCAGCCACAGGTCCTGGGAAAGAAGTGGGATCCAGGACCCTGGGAGGAAGTTGGGTTTGGGAAGGGAAGAGTAGGGGATGATGAAGTACCAGGGACAGAGGGGTCAGCTGGAGGGTGGGGAGAAGTGGGGATTCCCAGTCTGCTTCTCCCTCTTTCCTTGGCAGGCCCCTGGAGCCTCTCGCCTGGCCTGGACCTCTGCCTCCTCAGAGCGGCAGCTGCAACAGGAGGCAGCCGAGGCTCTTGTGGGGCTGAAAGATTCATGTCAGACATCTCGCCTGACTCCTTCTGGCCCCTCCAGTCCTGCCTGGATCTCCCTGCTCCACCCTTGTGGCCCACCAGGTAACCTACTCCCTAAAAGGAGAGGATGTGATAGGCATGGCTGGGAAATGGAGGTACTGGTGTAAGCAGGGACTAAACAAGGAGATCAGGGAGTCAACAGGTTGGAAGATCCCAGGCCCCAAGCTTTTCAACCTAGTCCCTGGGACTACAATTGAGAGTTGTACAGTGAGTTCAGTCTACCCTTTCTATGCTCAAAAGCAAATGTTCAGTGCCCTGATGTCTAGGAAAATGAAGCCCTGAGAGAGGTAGGGACTTGCCTGAGGACATTAATAAGACAGTGGCAAAGCCTGGTCTCCTGACTCCAGCCCAAGCCTTTTTCTCTGGACCCAAGCTGCCTGCTGAAGTCTAGAGAGGTAACAAGGGTCTGGTGTGGAAGATTTGATAACTGCCTTCAAGGAACTTCCATTCTATTTGGGAAATCCAGATGCCTTCACAATGCTCAGTGACAAACCTGGAGAGAACTAGAAGACTCTTAGACATGAAAAATACCTATGCGGACAGAAAAGGAAGGCTGAGAATTCTCCTGTCCAAAATGGTGGGTTGGGGAGTTCCCATCATGGCTCGGTGGTTAACGAATCCAACTAAGAACCATGAGGTTGCAGGTTTGATCCATGGCCTTGCTTAGTGGGTTAAGGATCCAGCATTGCTGTGAGCTGTGGTGTAGTTCGCAGATGCAGCTCAGATCCCACGCTGCTGTGGCTCTGGCATAGGCCAGTGGCTACAGCTCCGATTAGACCCCCTAGCCTGGGAACCTCCATATGCCGCGGATGCAGCAGCAAAAGGACAAAAGACACACAAAAAAAAGGATGGGTTGGGCATGGTCTGTGGATGAGGAAACTGACCTGAGGGAACTGCTGGAACAGAAAGAGATGAGGTTGGAGGGGCTTCTCATCATGGAGGTCTGGCATGCCAGGCTTAGGTATCTAGACCAGCAGCTGTACATGAAGGGAGCCAGGGAATGTTTCTGAGCTAGGCAGGGACGTATTCAGAGACCCTGAGCTTTAGAAAGGTAAGTATGGTGGCTGTGATGAAGGGATTAGACAAGGCAAGACTGGAGGTGGGAAAATCACTGGCAAGGAAGCATTTGCTATAACCTAGGTAAACAAACATGGGCCTGGATTAAATGGGGTAAAAAAGAGGGTTTGCTGGGAATGGAGATGGACGTGACCTGGTCCTGCCCTCTTCCTTCCTGCCTGTAGCTCCTGCTGGAGGAAGAGGATTCCAGCCTGTTGGCCCCTCTCTCCGACCCAGTCCAGCCCCCTCCATGGCTCTGCACATTGGGCCTCTGGGGTCCATCTCCCTCCTAAGCTAGAAGCCCAAAGGTGGAGGCCTTGCTGGTACAGGAGGTAACAGCCTGAAGGCATTGCATATTTGGTATTTTACATATGGATTTATGCATGGAATTGAATGTAGTACAAGCTCCAGGCTTTTTTAAAGCTCTCTGGTGCTTTGTTAGCTTTTGGTTTCTTTTATAGCAGGGGCATTTCCTTGGCTAAAGGTGGATATTCTCTTACCCTCCTTGGTTCCTGGAACCTTTTAAAATTCCCCAACAAAGAAAGAGTTGTGCTATTTAGGCTAACCAGTATCTAAACTGATTTTTGCATGAATTCATGTTCCAGGATATTTATTTGACACATGATTCTGTACCTGTGCACTCATGGCTGTCTCTATGCATGTGAAAACAGAAGTATTTTCATTTCCTGTCTAGGTTTGTGTGACTCAGCCTAGAAATAAAGAAATAAACATATTGTTTTACATCACTTAGATGTGAAGACTGTTTGTTACTGCAGCCTAACCTATTCTATCCTGACAGAAAGAACTTGTTCAATTCATTTCCCAAAGTGAAAATCAGTTATTATTCAGTGACTACCACAAATATCTACAGACTTGGATTTCTTATTATGTCCAGATAAGAAAGAGTGGTAGAAGGGAGACAGTGGTTGATTCACTAATTCAATAATTGCCAGGTATAGACAGAGAGGAGCACAGACTGAAATACCTACAAGGCTAAGTGGATCGTATCAATAAGTAAAGGAGGCCAGAGGAGCCCTAGAAAACTGAGAAATGTATACCCTACCTATGGAGGCAGCTTCCCTTTTGGCCCTACCGCACTGTTGCCAGGCAGGAACGTGGGCTCAGTATCGCCATATCTTCTGATTTTTCAGTGGAAGCTGGAAGCCTAGATTTCTTTGTAAAACGTCTTAATTTTCAAATGTTGGCTGTTTTCTTGTTCTTTTTTGTAATCTCTAATTCTTTTTTTTTTCTTTTTTTTTCTTTTTTTTTTTTTTTGTCTTTTTAGGGCCGCACCCGCGGCATATGGAGGTTCCCAGGCTAGGGGTCGAATCGGAGCTGTTGCTGGCAGCCTACACCACAGCTCACTGCAACTCCAGATCCTTAACCCACTGAGTGAGTCCAGGGACCGAACCCGCAACCTCATGGTTCCTAGTCGGATTCATTAGCCACTGCTCCACGACGGAACTCCAGTAGTCACTTTTTTGTTTGTTTGTTTGTTTTTGTTTTGTTTTGCTTTATCTAGGGCCACTCCCACAGCATGTGGAGGTTCCCAGGCTAGGGGTCGAATCGGAGCTGTAGTCACTGGCCTATGCCAGAGCCACAGCAACATAGGTTCCGAGCCGCGTCTGCAACCTACACCACAGCTCACGGCAACGCCGGATCCTTTAACGATCGAACCCGCAACCTCATGGTTCCTAATCAGATTCGTTAACCACTGCGCCACGACGGGAACTCCAGTAGCCACTTTTAAAGACGGCAAATAATGGGGATCTCAGTGTCTCCATTTCATTTTTTTTTTTTTTCCTTAATGGAGTGACTAAAGCGCTGAAAAGGCAAGTGGACTGACTAATGCTGCACCGGTCAGTCAGGTAAATAAATCTAATTGGGCAAGATAAACCTAAAGATTCTGGTACTAGGAGGTAGAGCTGAATTCGACTCCGCCTCCTTGCCCATGCCCTTATATGTTCCTCACCTCCAGTGTCTCCTTCCCACTCCGCTCTCGCAGGTCTCGGCGAAGCAGTTTCCGCCCTAAGAAGGGTGGAGCTTCCGTCTCTGCTCTCGCGAGTACTGCTAGTCAGAGAAGTGAAGGTGGTGGCCACACTTCTCCCCTGCCCCACCTTGGACTCCAGGTCACAGTTCCGCCCTTACTAGCCCCACTTCCGGCCAGCCAAGCCACTACCAAAAAAAGGGTCATCCCGCCAGGGACGCCAGCGGCGGCGATTGCTCTCTCTTTCATGCCCACCCAACTTCCTATAATTTCTGCCAAGAAACACAATCTCCTCCGCCGTTCGTTCCATCCACGATCATCGCAAACAAAGCCAGATCCCTCCAGCTCAGGACTAGGGCGGGGAGAAACAAGCCTCCACCCTCACACCACGCCCTCCCACGTCTCAGAGGCGAAGCCCTTTTTGCCCTGAGAGAGGCGGAGCTGCTCGTTCGAATCCCACTCTCGCGATCTTTCGGAACTCTCGCGATAACAGTCGCCCGACTTGTGCGCCCGGGAAACCCCGTTGCTCCCTTTCCCCTGGCTGGCAGCGCGGAGGCCGCACGGTAAGTCCGGTTCTCTGGTCCTAGTTGGGCGTGGGGAGTTGGAGCCCGACTCCCGAGCCCGCAGTTTGTGCCTGAGGGCTCCGGAGCCCCCGCGCGAGGGCCACCCCGCCCCCTGGACCCGCGGCCACGTGCGAGCTGCAAGCCCGGGCTTGTCTGATCCGCGCGGTCCGGGAACCGAAGCTGGGCCTGGCGGGGCAGCGGGGAATACCGGGTGGGCCTAGAATCAGGGGCTGGGGTCGTACAGCGTCTTCACAAAGAAGCAGGTAAGCAGTGTTCGTGCGACCCAGAGAGAACGTGGGCGTCGGTGAGCTCTAGGACTCACCGGCGCCGCGGCCTGTAGGGCCTTCTGAAGTGAAGGGAGTGCGGCGGTTTAGGTCGCGTTGGGGCTATGCTCCTGTCAGTCCACTAATCGTCCTTCAAAAACTTGATCTTTTTTTGCAGATGCCTGGAGTTACTGTAAAAGATGTGAACCAGCAGGAGTTCGTCAGAGCTCTGGCAGCCTTTCTCAAAAAGTGAGTGTGGGGACTGGTGTTGAGTAAGTGGAAGCCATCGTCTTTGCCTGAGCCCTCAGGCTCTCTCTCTCCTGGCTGGGAAGGCCTGTTGAAGGTCTCTTGAATCCACCCTTTCTCCATGAGGCCTGGATTGAATTTCAGTCCCTTTTTATTTGGGGGCACTTTGGGCTCCTGTTTACCCCAAGTAGTGTTGAGGAGAGGGAATTGGATGGAGTTTGGAGACTGAATTGTGCCTTTTTCCGAGGTCCGGGAAGCTGAAAGTCCCTGAATGGGTGGACACTGTCAAGCTGGCCAAGCATAAAGAACTCGCTCCCTATGATGAGAACTGGTTCTACACACGAGCTGGTGAGGAACTGGGACCTTTGTTTGGCTGGGGAGTGGGAGGCTAGGTGTCTTCTGTAAGCTCTTAATTTCCCTGAGAAGTTACTTTTGAGTCTCATTCATGCTTTATGTGGCATTCAATAATTTTGTATTCTGGATTCCTGTTTTCTTCATTACTAAGAGATTTTGTGTGAGGATCTGTACTTTTCTCTGAGCCTTGGGGCAAATCGGGGGGGCGAATGAATTTATATATTTTGCCTAGAGATGGTTCATTTTAGAGAGCGGCACTGTTCTTTTAAAGTCTGGAGTATGTTCTTATGTTCAAATCATCATACTAGACTACTTTTCTGTATTTAACAAGTTGTTCCTAACTAATTGTTCTGAGATCTGACCAGGTCATTCCTTGCTGTAAATCTTGGCACTTTTCAAGTGCAGAGAAGAAAACCTTACCCTCACCCTATACTGACTGCCAGTTCCTCTCTCTTACTTTGTTAGTCCTCCAGTAATAGCTTGAAAGAATTGCCTTAAGTGGTGATTGCACAGTGGTAGTACTGTCTCACTTGTCTTTAATGTTTTGCATTTCTCCAAGCTGCCATCCCCATGGAGGCTTGCTTTGGGAGAGGGGGTGGGGTTCAGCACTGGATTGTGCCAAGGCAGCTGCCTCTGCACAGGCCTTCACTAAGGGCTCTTGGCCTTCCTCTGAAGTGGTGGTCGTGTCCTGACCAAAGCTTGTCTCCAAGTGGGAAATAGATGGAAAGCAGAGTTGGGAAGTGGGGGGGGGCACAGAATAGCCTTGCAAAGAGTTGGCCTTGGCACAAATTGCCCAGCATGTGGGAAGAAATATTTTGTAGATGGGTGGTCTACTCTTCTAAGCCCTGGGCTGGGCACAGGGGCCAGCATGACTCAGCCACGGCCCCTGACCCGAGGACTAAAAGGTGAAATCTGAGTGGAGTAGGGTGGATAGCAAATCCACTTACCCACATTTGTGCTTTTAGAAAAATATGGCAGGTGAAGAGGAGCTGAGTTGACTCACTTGGGCACAGCAGTCAGTAGTGATGGGGCCTGGACAAGACCACCTTGAGAAGAAGCAAGGCTGCCTGGTCCTGAGTGTTCTTTGGTCCTGCCCCAAGAGGCCATAGCAGCTTTGGATCTTAAGATGAAGAGAAAGAATTTAAGAGCTTTTCCTATTTAGTCAGGTCAATATTCTTATTTTGTATGACCTGCATCTAATAAAAACTTCGCAAGCAGGACTTGTGGTAGTTGGTTTGCAGTAGACGTTCGGGAGGTTAGGTGACATGCTTGAGGCCAGCTAGTGATGGTGGCACAATTCAGCAGATCATCACTTAGCCAGGGGCTGGCGAGCAGCTCTCTTCCCTTTTCAGCATTTCATACTTCTTCTAGTTAAGGAGAGATTAAGGGAAAATGGCAGGAAAGCCCTGGTTAATACACACCTGGGTGAGCCTGCTGGTCATCCTTACAGTTGCTGTGCCCCTCCCCAACACCTCGTGCTAGCTGTGCATCCCCTGCCTGCCCTGCTGGTCTCCCTTCGAGTTTCCAAAGCTCCCTTTGGCCTCACTCTACCCAGCTGCCTTAGCAGCACAGGGTCGTGGTTCTGCACCAAGGTTCGCTGTGTGCATTTTGTTGGGGTGCACCCGTGCCCTTTGTTTACATTCATAACTGAGGCGGAGCAGTAGTTGTGACAGACCCATCTACTACCTCATTCAAAACATTGGTCCACTTCTATTTAGAGTCTAGGGTGCTCCCACTTTGTTTTGCCAGTTCATACTCTGCACAAGTCATAGGAGATACTCAGTTACCAAGAGGAAACAGGTACAAACAGATGAAGTGGAGAGCAGCCTGATTCCAAAACCAGAGCGTGTGCCATATTTGCTTTTTCTCTGGATCATGGGAGCTTGGCCTATTTTGCTCCTCCAGGGGTTTGGGGCTAAAGCACAATAGGCCATTGACCTGCGCTGGAGCTGAAATTCTGGAGGCACGTAGGAGCCAGCGTGGGGTAGACAGGTAGTGATCTCGGTGTGGGACATAGAGAAGACAGAAATAGATGGCAGGGCTTTCCTGAGGGTAGTCTGGAGAGGTGCAGATCTCCAGGGGTGAGACGTCCCCAGGCAGTGGTGTAAGGGGTGATGTGTAGGGATAGAAAGAACCCATTGCAGGAGAATGGGACCTGCTCTAAGGAAAGGAGCAGTGTCAAGGGGAGACCGCTGCAGGGCTTTGAAGGGGTTGGTGCAGTGGACAGGCCTCTTGACCTCAATTCTCCAGAGGGCCTGCTTGGGAGGGAAGTAAGAATCCATTGTGTGTCATTAGCTATCCAGCAGTGAGCAGCTGTTGAATTGGGGCGCCTGAATGCATTTTATTGTAGGATGGAAGCTAGTCAGACCCTTGTGCAGGGCTAGGCACCAACTCATGCTGTGTTAATAGAATGAGGTCTAGAAGGTACTATATTGTGGGAGCGAATTAAGGGGTGAGTTGAGGTTAGTGAAGTGTTTTGTTGCTGTTTTAACTGTGGAAGTTTGGCAGAGAAAGCTTGAGCAAAATAGATCTTAGAGGCTTTCTTCCCCTGATTTATGATCCATTATGTCAGGAGGGAGCCACAGATGTGAACTTAAAGCCAGCTGTTGAATTGCTAAGCTGTGAAAACACTTGGAAAACCTTGTTTGGTCTGCCATGTGCAGTGTGACCCTTTCCTCATCCACCTGGAGGTCTCGCAGGACACAGCTGGGATTTAGGGGTGCTGTGTGGTCCTTTACAGTTTGAGGTGAGGAGTGACTCCTCCGGGTTTCCCAAGAGCCACCCTAGGATGCAGGAGAGAAGCAGTACCCGACACCAGGCCAGACAGTTTTATGCAACTATAAGAGAAATGTGAAAAGCCCCCTGGAAGAAAGTATGGCTGGGCTTTATTGGAATTTATGCTCTGCAAGCCGTGTGGTATTTATTTATTTAGGGCTGCACCCGCAGCATATAGAGGTTCCCAGGCAAGGGTCAAATCAGAGCTATAGCTCCCAACCTACACCACAGCTCACAACAACACTGGATCCTTAACCCACTGATCTGAGGCCAGGGATCAAACCTGCAACATCCTGGTTCTTAGATTTGTTTCCACTGCACCATGACAGGAACTTGTACGGTTTTAAAATGAGCAGAGGGAGTTCCTGCTGTGGCACAACAGGGTCGGTGGCGTGTTGGGAGTGCTGGGACGCAGGTTTGATCCCCAGCCTGGCATAGTGGGTTAAGGAGCCAGCATTGCCACAACTTCTTATATCTTGACTGTGGCTCGGATCTAATCCCTGGCTCAGGAGCTCCATATGCCGTGGGGCAGCCAGAAAGAGAAAGCTCGGATCAAAAGTAGGTATCAGGGAGAGACTTCCGAGTGGTCTTAGAAAGGTGGTGAGGGTTTGTTCTGTGCTCTGCAGACCCCTGAAGCCTGTGGCTATATCTGGAGACCATCTTAGAGGGTGGGGTGGCATGGGTGGGCTGAGAACAAGTGTGCAGGAACTACTCTGGAAGGGGCAGCTGGAGGGGAGGAGCCCTCCTCACCTGGTCAGTTCCACCTGCCCACCCCTGGCTCTCAGCACTGGAGGGTCATGGCCTAGTGATAGTGACTCTTAGCAGCAAATCCTTGTTGAAGGAATGACTCTGACTCCCCACTGATCTTCAGGACTGAGAGTAGTCTCTTGGGCAGAATCTAATATGCTGGTCTCTAGAATCCCTACCCTTGAGCTTTCATTCAGGGAGGGCCATGTGGTGGTTGGTATCTGGGCCCCAGTTCCTCAGAAGCCCCCTGAGGTAGAAAACCAGAACCATCTGGAGGGGCTGTCCATCCAGAGCTGTGTGACATGAAGCCAGTGAGTACCCTCTGGAGCCTGTTACCTTTCCTATAAAGGGAAGTAAACACCTGACGCATCCCTGGAATCCTCACAGTAGCCGTCAGAGAGGGACTGTTAGGCCTGGTGCTGAGGCAAACGTTTCAGAGTCCCCATGCAAGTGGAGCTGGACAGTCAAGGCTGAAACATCTGCCAGGCTGTGCTCACTGCACCTCATGTCCACCTCAGCCACGCAGCTGGGGCAGTCTCTCCACTACCTGTGCACCCCAGTCTCCTGAGCTGTGGGTGGGGGCCGGCTACTAGGACTTGGTGCTACTTCTCAGCTTCCCTGACTGTAGCATGAGAAGTGCCTTCTCTGTCTAAGAAGGGTCCTCAAGTCTCCCTTACACCCCCGGCAGCTTCCACCGCCCGGCACCTATACCTCCGGGGCGGCGCTGGGGTCGGCTCCATGACCAAGATCTATGGGGGTCGTCAAAGAAACGGTGTCATGCCCAGCCACTTCAGCAGAGGCTCCAAGAGCGTGGCCCGTCGGGTTCTCCAAGCCCTGGAGGGGTTGAAAATGGTGGAAAAGGACCAAGATGGGTAAGCAAGGGAGGGGAGGGTGGGGTGATGGAGGAGGAGCCTTGGGGCCAGACCCCCCATGCACTAGGGTGACAGGCCTGTGGTGCAGCCTGCACCTGCCCCTCAGGCGGCAGGTATCCTCCAGAAAAGCACACAGTGAGGGGCCTCACCCTGACCTCTCTAGCTGACTACTCCCAGCTCCAAGAAGGTAATTTAGCGACTGTCTGCTTTCATTAGTCTGCTCGTTAACTTTTCCCAATTGATTTTTCGGGGCTTTTGATCTAATGCTTGCACAAACGATACCTCTTCAGCTAGGGGTGGGGCTCCCACTCCTGCCCCCAGCTCGTTAGAATGCAGCTGACTGGAGACCTCAGTGGGACTTGGATGGTGTCCTGTGGTCTTGTGGCCAGGTGCCTTCATGGGAGGCCTGACTTGTGTCCAGGAAAGGCCTGCAGGAGCCTGGAACACCCGTGAGAGCCTGCACTCACCTGGGGCTGCTTGACTCTTCTCTTGCACAGGGGCCGCAAACTGACACCTCAGGGACAGAGAGATCTGGACAGAATCGCCGGACAGGTGAGGGCTGGGTACATCCGTCACTGCCTGGGTGCTTCTGGGGCCTGGCTTTATCAGATGGAGTTTCCTCCCTTAGAAGACAAGCCAGGGGTGGGGGTGCTTGCAGGGGAAAAAAGAAAAGGAAAACAAAATATTTTTTTTTTGATGGACAGGCTTCCTATGGAAACTGGTTGGAAATGAAGGTGCCCTGGTGAAGCAATGCCCCAGGCCCAGGGTGCCGCTAGCTGGGCTTGTTTCTCCTTCAGGGCATGTACCCACATGTGCGACTCCCTCTTCCCAGCTCAGCCTTCTGATTTCCATTTCCGTTTGCAATATTTCCTCCTTATTCTTCATGCCTACTGAGCATCGGATCAGGAAAGCAGGGCTGACTCAGAACCCAGGTCTCCATCCAGATGGTGACACCATGGCCGAGAGCCCCTCCACCTAGAGCCAGTCTCCCTGTCTGTAGAGTGCTCTGCTCTTGCCTCCTTCAGGAGGGTGGCAAGGATTCAGTGAGCTACAGCAACAGGAGCCCCAAGGGCCTGGCATGAACCCATTGTTGGTTTTCTTCTTTCTGTATCACTGACTCAGGCAGGCCTCCTAGGAGCCTTGGAATGTTTGGTCACCAGTGTCAAAAGATTGGAGGTGTCAGCCTTCTGGGACTTGGGGGTGGCCTGGAAGAAGAAAGTGTCCCTTCCTGGGCAGAGCAACGCCTGGCACAAAAGCAGCTGTGTGGAGGATTCAGGGCAGTGGGCAGATACTGAAATCACACTCCAATATTCCCCTTTGAGTCCCTGTTTACTATTCTGTAAAATGAGGAAGTACCCAAGGTCTGAAGGATCCGATGAGATGAATACATGTGAAACCACAAATCAGGACGTCTGGTGTCCCATGGGTGGTAGGGGAGCTACTGTGAAATGTGTGAACATAGACCCCACAACTGATTTTAATTACTTGTCCACGTTTTCCTACAGGTGGCAGCTGCCAACAAGAAGCATTAGAACAAATGAAGCTGGGTTAATAAACTGCCTCGTTCATAATGCTAGTCTGGATCTCTCTTGATGTGGAGGGCCTGAGGAAGGAGAGCTGCACTTCCCTTGTGAAATAGAGGCCAGGGGTTTCCTGAATGGCTGTGGTTCTCAACCTGAGGCCTAGCCTTCCTGGTTCAAGCAGTTCTGCCCCCAAGTGGGTGAAATGCTAATGCTAGACTCTGGGGACCCTTGCACCTCCCCCTACAATCTGCCTTTGCAGTTCTCAGAAAATAAGAAACTGAAAGTTCAAGCTGGGGCCCCAGCTGAGGCCTTGGACCCTGCTGAAAACAAAGCAGGAGGGAGGGGTTGGGGCTCAGGTCCTAGAAGGAGGTGGACAGGGACAGCCTTCACTCCAGGCAGCCCTTTAAGTGGCTCCAGCCCAAAGTGACTTCTGTCTGGTGTGCACCTCCTTTCCCTGGCCTACACAGGAGCCTTCACTTTGGGGATCTCAGTGGCCTGGGCCCTGCTATAAATTGAATTGGGGTGTAGTGCTGAAGGGGCTGCTGGATGCTGAGTATCAAACTAAAGGGTCCTACACCCATTGGGGAATTGAAGTGTTAGTCCTGGGAGGTTTATATAAGAATAAACACGAGGTGGGAGTTCCTCTCGTGGTACAGTGGTTAACAAATCCAACTAGGAACCGTGAGGTTGCAGGTTCAATCCCTGGCGTTGCTGTGAGCTGTGGTGTAGGTTGCAGACATGGCTCGGGTTCCCCCGTTGCTGTGGTTCTGGCGTAGGCTGGTGGCTACAGCTCCAATTAGACCCCTAGCCTGAGAACCTCCATGTGCTGAGGGAGCGGCCCAAGAAAAAGCAAAAAGACAAAAGAATAAACACTAGGTGTTACTGTTGTGGCAGAGTGGAAATGATGTCCATAAGGACATGGTTTAAGGATTGCTGTGAGCTGTGGTGTAGGTCACAGATGCGGACTGGCTGTGGCTCCCAATCTGACCCCTACCCTGGGAACTTCCATGTGAGCTGTAGGTAGACACTCAAGATTTGGTGCTGCTCTGACTAGCCTGCAGCTGCAGCCCTGGGCCCCTAGCCCAGAAACATATGGCGGGGGCGGGGGGGTACTAAGAAGTAAAAGCAATAAAGATGACAGCCTGCCTACCATATGTAGTGTAAGGTGTTTTATAAATACATCAATGCACTGAAAAATAGGTGCCAAAAAAGCAACTGCGGTTTCAAGATTGGGAAGTGAGTCAGAAGTTGGGTGGTTTCCTGACATCCCACAGCTAGGAGGAGGTGGCAAAGCCAGTGTTTGGATCCAGGCTTTAGCCACTTCAGGGCACACTCCCTGAGAAAGGGAAATAGGAAAAGAAAAGCCTGAAGAGTTGCACTCCTGGGCATGACCTTCCCTGTTTCAGTGCTTAAGTTTCCTATTTTGCTGGCTGAGGATTCTCTAGAGTTGTCCTGAGAATGCAATGCCAAGCATTTGTTTCCTTCAGACAGTGCCAGGGTATCTGGGTAAGTGGGAGGTGGAGTTGCCCAGGCTGGCCAACCAGCCTGAGAACCTGCAATTCAGCAGCCAAGCCCCTCCAGCCACTGGGGGGCAGTCGAGGGCCTGGAAACCTATCCAGCCAGGAAAGATGCTGAAAGAGGTGAGTTCCTACTGGCTGCACCGGCTGGACCCAGGCTTCTTCCTAGTGGGGGTCGTAAGAAGGAACTGAAGCACAGACCGGCTGTTGACCTGCTGTACAGCCAAAGGCCCTACAGAACACCTGGGTCCCTGGAGGGAAGCGGGGCAGGGGCCAGAGAAGAAGAACTGTGTCCTAGGAACCTTGCTAATTACACTGTGATGTCTTACAGCCTCACAAGGAAGGGAGGTTGTACCCAGATTATAGGAGGAGAAACTGAGGTAGAGCTGAGATTCAAACCTAGGAAGTGTGAACTCTGAGTGCCAGTGTTCTGTGTGGGTGACACACTTTTTTTTTAATTACAAAATATTCCAAAAGCATGCTAAACAATATACATAATAGTGTGAGAAAGACAAACTCACCATCCAGCATAAGTAAGACAAGACAGGAGTTCCCGTCGTGGCTCCGAGGCTAACCAATCTGATCAGCATCCATGAGGATACAAGTTCAATCCCTGGCCTTGCTCAGTGGGTTGAGGATCTGGCGTTGATGTGAGTTGTGGTGTAGGTTAAAAATGGGGCTCAGATCCAGCATTGCAGTGGCTGTGGCATAAGCTGGCAGCTATAGCTCTGATTTGACCTGTACCCTGGGAACCTCCATATGCCATGGGTGTGGCCCTAAGAAGCAAAAAATAAAAAAGAAGAAGAAGTAAAACAGGACAAACAAAGGCGGACAAGCCCTCTGTGTGACCTTCCCAGTCAAGACCTCCTCGCTTCCCCCAGAGTCAACCCCTCTCAGGAATGAGGTGTCGCTCCCCCGCATGGATTGTTTTGCCTTTTGAAAACAAGCCTGCCAGAATACGTTTCTTCTCATTTTGTTATTTCTGAGAGGCAACCCTGTTTTGTTTTGTGCTTTAGGGGGTTTGCAAAGCTACCGGGCCAGGGATTGAACCCATACTTCAGCAGTGACCTAGGCTGCTGCCGCAGTGACAACCCCAGATCCTTAACCTCTTGTGGCTCAGAGATGCAGCCCTACAGACAAGCAAAGCTCAGCCTCTTCTGCTGTGTACTACTCCACTGGTTGACCGTACCTCAAGGTATCATCCATTCTCCTGTAAATGGGCTTTTCATCTGTTTCCCAGTTTTTGTGACCAGAAATCTTCCTGCCATGAGTTTTTTCCTAGCTGTCTCCTTATGTGTCAGTGTGTACATGTGTGAGACGGTCCCCTGAACACTCACAAACATCTCAACAACTTTTTATCATTCACCTCCCCCTCACCTTTAGGCCTCATTTCTCTCCCTCTTGACCTAAACTGATGCTCAAAGGAACCTGGGCACACATAAGTGACTAGGAATCCCTGCCCCACCACCAAACTACATAACACTGGGCAAGTGACAGTGATGGTGTCCCCTCCCTGTGATGGCCTCAGTTTCCTCCTCTATAAAAGGGGGATGACCTGCCTTGCCCACCTGTGTAGAGGCTAAAATGAAAGAACACCACACAAGAGCCCACTGGGGTGCATGGGCGTTGGGACCCTCATCTCATGTCACAATACCAGGGAGATTTGTTTTGGCCATGCCCACAAGGCCAGGGCTCAAACCCACACCACAGCAGTGACAGCACTGGATCCTAAACTCACTGCATCACCTCGGAGCGCCACCAAGGAGACATTTTATCCTTATCGCTCAGGTTAAAAATGCCAAGGCAAAAAAAGAAAAAAAAAAAAAAAAAAAAAGCCAAGGCTCTGAAAAGGAAGCTACCACCTAGTCACTGAGCTGGTGGACCTGATGCTTTATTCCTTGGGAGTGTTCAAGGTCACCAACATTTACTGAGCCCCTGCTCCCTGCCAGGCCCTGTGTTCCGTGCTCAGCATGTACAGTCTCTTTAATTAACTCCTCTTTTCCAACCCCAAGAAAACACAGAGGCTCAGAGAGGGGACCAGTTTTGCCCAAGGCCACTGAGGAGCAGAGGCTAAGTTTGGAACCACCCCCTCACCTGAACACAGCAGGCACCCCAAACCCCAGCTGCCTCAGTCTTCCTTTCCAGTGACGAGGTGAAGGGCCTTGAACCAGCCTCTTCCCCCCACCCGAGCAGTCTCCTCTCGGGGGAATTGTGGTGGCCACAGGTGCAGGGAGCGGTTCCTCTCCACTTGTAGCCTGAAGCCTCCTGGCAGGGGCTCCCCGCAGCCTGACAGCCAGCGGGCCCAGCAGTGGGGCCAGTGGAGCCCATCTCCGCAGGGCTGGGCAGGAAGTGGGGCGGGGTTTTGAGCTTGACCGAGGTGGGATCTGGTACCCCCGGACTGCTGCAACCCAGACAAACCAACTCACTGGGAGAAGATGCCTGGGGGTCGCCGAGCCCTCCAAACCCCACCTGCCACCATCTTTCTCCTCTTGATCTCCGCAGCTGCCCTGGGTACGTGGTTAAGAGCAGGTGCGGGGGTGGGGGTGGGGGAACTGGGAGGCAGCTGAGAGGGCACAGGCAGAGGGGGTGGGAGAGGAGCTGACAAGAGGAGGGCTGGAAAAGACCCCACAGAAACTGCATCTATCAGCTTAACTGTCCCCAGCAGGCCGACGGGAGGCTGAAGGGAGCTCAGTGAAGTTGAAGGGCATATTTCATGGAGGGAGGCGGGGGCCTGAGATACCTTTGCCACCCTTCATCCCCACAGATCAAAATAAGGAACTAAGGTTGCCTTTGACCCACTGAGCTCCAGAGCTGGGGGCAGGGAGGGACCGTGGGTAGTGCTCAGCTTCAGGAGGAAGAAAAAGCTTTCTCCTTCTCTGCCTTGAATCTCATCCCTTGTCTATGGAGCTGGGTGACCTTCCCCCTTCCCTTCCTGCGCAACGCCGCCAGCTGGGCAGGGCTGTGACCACCCTGTCACACCAAGAGAGGTGGCCAATCACCCCAAGTGACACTGGGACCTAGGACTGGAGTCCATGACCGTGACCCTGAGGTTGCTACCTCTGTCCCCACCTCTTCCTCCTTTCTGTCCTCCTCACCTCTCTCTTTCTCCCGATGAAGGAGGCAGAGCCAGCCATGTGGACTGGCCTGTGGGGGGAGGCTGAAAACTGGGGCTTCCCCAGCAGCCAGCCTGCGCCACCCCAGCTCCCTCCCACCAACCACCTAGCTGAGGCCCTCCCTAACCCCAGCTCAGCCCACCCACTGAACCACCCCTGGCCCCCAGCTTGACATGCGGGGGTGGGCCCAGGGTCACAGGGCAAGGCGGGCCGGCAAACAGGCAGGAAGAAACCCTTTTCCCGGGGTCAGGATTCACCCCCCTGAGCCACTCCTGCCACCCTCGGTCTCCACTGTCCCACTTGCAACATGGGACAATGAGAGAACCGACTTCTCAGGGTTCTGTGACAATTATATGAAATAAATAAATTGCCAAGTGTGGGCCCGAGCTGGGGCTGGGGCTGGGGTGAGAGAGGGAACCAGGAGGGCCCTCAGGAAGAGGCGATGGCCAAACCGATTCTGGAAGGAGCTGCCAGGCCAAGCGCACTTCTAGCACCAAGGCGACCAACTATCCAAGTGCCAGGGAGGGCAGTGGAGCTGAAGCAGAGAGCGGGTATGGAAAGGGCCGAAGGAGATGGCTCTGGAGTGATGAGCGGGGACGGGCCCCGGGGTCCGTCATGCACACAGTCCACACACACATACACAGCCGGGAGCACTACAGCTGCAGGGGCCAGGCTGGGCCTGTGTCAAGGTCCCTGACCATCTGCCTCTCCTCTCCGCAGGCCCTTGTTGCCAGGCCCTGTGGGTGGACTGGGGCCCGCCATCGGTGACGGTGAGTGTGGGGGACAAGGTCAGCCTCCCATGCAGACACAACAGCAACAGCACTAACATCACCTGGTGGCGCGTCCCTCAAGGCAACTCCACGTGGCCCCCGGTCATGGATCTCTCAGAACTGGGCCCCAAGGGCGAGCTGATCATCCAGCAAGTGAACAAGAGCCACAGGGGCATGTACAGGTGCGAAGTCAACGAGGGCCAGAGGATTCAGCGCTCCTGTGGGACCTACCTCCGCGTGCGAGGTGAGTGCCTGGGGGCTGGTTCCAAGGTCCCATCCCTCCACAGCTGGGGACACTGGCTTCCTCACCTGGGAAGGGGGATGGAGCCAGTGCCTGCATCAATCCTTACTGTCAGCATACATAGTGGCCAATTTTCTCACCTGCCAAGTGGGGGCGTCAGTGGTCTTGGCCTTTGAGGGGGGGCTGTGGCTGCTGGGCTGGGAGGCGCGTGGGGGTGGGCGGGAGGTGCCAGGGCTCTAAGCCGCACTCTGTCCTCACAGACCCCCTCCCCAGGCCCTTCCTGGACATGGGGGAGGGGACCAAGAACAACATCATCACAGCTGAGGGGATCATCCTGCTGATCTGTGCCGTGGTGCCTGGGACGCTGCTGCTGTTCAGGGTGAGCCACCTGGGGACCAGCTCCCCCCTGAGCCTCAGGCTCCCCACCAAAACTTGGCAGAATGAAAGCACCCACCTCACAAGGCCTGTGAGGGCTCAAGAATTTAATATAATGAGGGAGTTCCCATTGTGGCTCGGCAGGTTAAGAACCTGACTAGTATCCATGAGGATGCAGGTTTGATCCCTGGCCTCACTCAGTGTGTTAAAGGATCCAGCATTGCTGCAAGCTGTGGCATAGGTTGCAGATGTAGCTCAGATCTGGTGTTGCTGTGGCTGTGGCATCGGCCAGCAGCTGCAGCTCCAATTCAACCCCTAGCTCCAGGAACTTCCATGTGCCACCGGTGCTGCTCAAAAAAATGAAAAAAAAAAAAAAAAAGAATTTAATATAATGAAAGCATTTTCAATGGTGCTGGGCCTGGATGGGCATCCTTGTTCTGTCTTCCCTCAGGGTTGTCCCATGTCCACTCTCCCTTCCACCCAGCAGGGCTGTAGCCTCTAAGTGTAGCCAAGGCTGGGTGATGGGGGCTGGCGTCCTCCCGGAGTCTCTGACCTGCATCAGCCTCTCTTTAGGCCACAGGGCCTCTAGACCTATTTACTAACACTGCCGCTGTTATCCGTGAAGCATGGGCCAAAAGGACACTGGCTTGAACCTAGAGAGACCTGCTACCAATAGGATATGTGGCCCTGGGCATCTCCCTGACCCTCTCTGGTAAAGCACCTCCCCACCCTCATGAGGGTCTGAAAACATTCCCCTTCCCCGACTCACGGAGGCTCCCAATCCCCCCACAGAAACGATGGCAGAATGTGAAATTCGGGGCGGATGTCCAGGATGATTATGATGATGAAAATCTTTACGAGGTGAGTGGAAGGTGGGGGCAGGTGCAGGGCAGGTGCAGGTCTGTGGGGTGGGGGGTTTCATGGGGTTCCTCCCTGAGCCTGGCTGGGGGCAGGGACCTGCACATCAGGGCACTGAGCCCCGCCCTGCATTTCTCCCCCAGGGCCTGAACCTTGATGACTGCTCCATGTATGAGGATATCTCCCGGGGCCTCCAGGGCACCTACCAGGACGTGGGCAGCCTCCACATCGGAGACGTCCAGCTAGAGAAGCCGTGACCCCGCCTGACCCAGCCCGGCTGCCCTGCCAACTGGGCACCCAACCCACGTCTCACTCGCATCTTCCCTGGAACCAGCTCTTTTTTCACAGTCTTTTCTGGGTGTGTCCTGACAACTTCCCTCTTGGGAGTGTCCACTATTCTTCCCTCTGGACTGTCCTCATCCCCTCCGTCACTCAATCCTCCTCCTGCTGCCTCGCCCAGGCTCCCACCCCCACCCCTTCGCCCCCAGTGGGTAATGAGCCCTTAATCTCTGCCTCTAGGGGAGCTGATTGTAGCAGCCTCGTTAGTGTCACCTCCCCCATCCCTGCTCTGCCATGGCCACTTAGTGATAATAAATCCTTCCCAACTGCAGACAGTGGCAGGAGTCAAGGATCTCATGGGGACGCCCTCCTCCTTCTCTGGGACCCAGGAGTCCAAGGAAGGCCCCAGCCCCCTCCTTCCGCAGCCCCTGCCCACTCCCCATGCCTGCAAGCAGGTAGCCAGTCTTGGCTGCCCCCTGAAAGAAATAGGAAGTGTCTTGGGGAGGGGCCCATCCCAGGTGATGTGCCTGAGCAGAGGGGGACACAGGAAGTACCCAGGTAACCACATTAATTTAGGCAGAGCTAAGTCCCAAAGACACAGGGCACTGTATGGTGAGATTGGTACCAAATTCTGATCATGGCCACACCTGTTCTCTGGGTGTGAACTTGTAGAAGTGGGATGCGGAAAGTCTATGGCCCTAAATTGGGGGTGCTGGGGAGACCCAGAAGCGATGACACAAGAGGAACAGAGATACAGATTCTGAGCTAGAGGGGAGAGAGGAACTGAGACAGAAAGATAGTGATGGAGAGACAGAGCAAGTGAACTGAGAGACACTGAGGAGACCACACTCTGGCAGAGAGACAGCAGCAAGAGACAGAAAAAGTAGGGTCCATAGAAAAATGGACATGGAGAGGCTGACCCCTGAGACTCTAGGAAAGCAACAGGTGGGGAAATGACTGATGGTGATGCAGGAGATGGGGAGAGAAGGCTCCGAGTGAGAAAGGGACTAGACACAACCGGGAGAAGCAGGGGCCTTGGAGCAGGAAGGAAAAACCTCAACGCAGAAAGTGAGAGATGGAGACAGAGAGAGGGACACGGACAGAAACACACACAGAGGAACAAAAGAGAGGAAGACCGAGAGACACACAAAGACGGAAGGCAGGGGAGGCTGCTATGCGGGCGCACGGCCCCCAGGCCCTGCCAGTTACTGATGGTCGACGCAGATGGGAGAAACGTGGAGCCCGCACCCAGCGGACAGATAGACCGACAAAGCCGGGAGAGGCCGGGCGGGGTCGGGGCGGGGCGGGGCGGGTGCCCGCAGGTCCAGGGCCGATCTGGGGAAAGCAGGGGAGGGGCAGGCGGCCAGAAGGGGAAGGAAGCGGAGGTGCCGGGCGGGCGCGGGGCGCAGGCAGGAAGCGGGGAGGGGCGGCGGGGCGGGGGCCTCCGGAAAAACGCCCCAACTTCCTGCCCCGCCAGAGCCAGGAAGCGGGAGCTGGGACACCGGGCCCGGGATCGCCGAGCCCGACCTCGGGCGCCCCGCCGGTCACCTCCCCGCGCGGACACCAGGTACACCGGCCCTGGCCCCGCCCGGCCGCCCTCCCCGCTGCTGCCAGGGGAAGTGGGGAGGTGGAGGGAGGGGGCTGGGCGCTGCCGGCAGTGGAGGGCCTCCTCCCAGCCCCGCTAAGCCAGCAGCCGCCCCTCCCTAGGCCTCAGTTTTCCCATCTGTCAAAGGGGACAAAGAGAGGAGAATTAACACTTGCCAAGTCCGGGTAGGTGGGGTGAGGGCTGAGACTCTGGGGTTAAGGACCGCCAACTGTTCGGCGGAGGACGGATGACCACTCCCATTGCACGGGTAGGGAAACTGAGGCCTAGGAAGTAAAACCGACTCATCCCAGGGCACATACATCGTGAGACCGAATGGAGTTGGGATTCGAATTCGCAGGTGCTTTCCGCTAAGCGCCGTCCTCCAAACCCGCATGCTTTAGAGCCACCGAAAAAGAAAAACGGCAATAACAGCCATAGGCCACTGTGAAGCTGAAAGTTGCAGAGTGCGTTTAAAAGCGGTTTTTTGGTTGTTGTTGTGGGGGGGGGGTATAAAGACCTTTTTCTGGTCTTTAATTATACCCTGGGAGATGGGTTGTAGGGTACAGAACTGGAGATCTTTCCCCATTGTACAGATGGGAAGACTGAGGCCTGGGGAGAGTTAATTTCTTTTTCCGCGTTCCACTGCATGTCAGATGCTCCAACCCAGGATTTTCGCCTTGCAGCCCCGGCGGAAAGTGTGCAGGGTGGAGGGGTGGAGGGCATTGCGGGAAGAATTAATGTACGAGCGTGGGGAATTCAAAGGATCCCAAGTTAGGGTGGCAAGATAGGGCGGGGACTCCAGTTCGGGGGCTAAGGTCCAGGACAACTCAGAGAGCTCGGATGGAGCGCGATCCGGGCACTGGAAGGATCCTTACCTCTAGCCTGGGGGCGGGGGGTGGGGTGGGGGTGGGGCCCAGGAGAGTGACGGGGGCAGTCGAGATATGGAAACGCCAGCCCTCCAAGACGGGCCAGAGCGGCCCTATCTGGCCAGCGTAGCTCAGTGGAGAGCTAGAGCGGCCGGCAAGGAGGAGTAGAGTCTCCTGGGCAGGAACCTGGTAGGAATCGGGCTAGAGCGGCTGGCGGGAGGAGTGGAGCCGGAAGCAAAGGTGGCCTGTGGGGCGGCTAGAGCGACTCGGAGCCCGGGGTGGGGGAACCCGGAGCCGGCGCGCGGAGGTTTCGGTTCTGGCTGCTGCAGTGCTTCTCCTCCGACCCGGAGCAGGTGAGGGACGCGGCCCCCGGCGGGCATCAGCCCCTGACTCTGCACGTCCGCCCCAGCATCCCTGACGGTGCACATTGCCACGTCCCCTGTAGGTTTTGGGGTCCGTGTACACGCGCCACGTCCTGCATATGATTTGGGGCTCGTGGAGACCCCCCTACAACCCCTCCAGGTTCCTGCTAGCCCCCCATGGAGATCCGGCTCCTTACAGACGTGGGGTTTTCATAAATCAGTTGCATCCGCTAGAATCCGGGGCCCGGATCCTGGATCTCCAGGACCACCACACTCCGCTACAGGGTTCTAGTCCCCTTTTAAATCTCCAAAGGTCCCATAAACTGGCTACTTCCCCTATGGAATCAAGCTCCTGTGTGATCTGAGGATCCTTGTAGACCTACCATGTGTCAGTAGAATCTGGGGCCTTATACATTTCAAGGACTCACCTTGACTACTCTGTATTTTAGGTTGTTTAAGGCTCCCAGACGTTCTTGGAGACCAGAGTCACCCATTCAGTATCTTCTAGACTCTGAGCCCTGCCTAGAATCCAGGCACCCATGTAACCCCTCACACGTGCCTTCTTTGCTTTAGGACCCCCCCAACAGCCCCATGCATACCGCACCCCCCTCCACAGGATACCAGGCCTTGTCACTTGCTTGCAGATCCATCCCCTTCAACCTAGAATTCCCTAACCTTTGCGGAATATCCTGATGCCCCATCTTCTAAGCAGCCAGTCCCTCCCCCTAGTCCTCTCTGAGCACCAAGTCTCTGTGGAGCCGCCAAGTCCAATTTGCACCCCTGCCCAGGCCACAGTGCCCACATCCCCCTGACTCCCAGACGCCACAGGGAGACCTCTCTGTCTCAGCTTTGGTTCAGATTGCAGTTTCCTAAGGTTGGGGTGGAGAGTTCCCATGCTCTGAGGCAGCTCATTCTGGGAGTTAAATGCCAGACTCCTGCATCTGAATCCTGGCCCTGCCTCTTATGATATGTGCCCTCGTTTCCTCCTCTGTAAAATGAGGATAATATTAATAAGACCGACTTCATGGGGTCATTGAGAGGAGTAAGTTAATACCGGCATGTGAGTAATGCTATGCCTGGCATGTACTGAATGGCACTTAGTGCACGTTAAGTGTTAGCCGTTCTTTCATATCGTTGTGATGAGGAGTAAAGAAGAGTATATGTATCAGGTTCTTGATCCAGGGCCTGCCTGGCACCTAAGCATTTGCTCAGATAATGTGTGTCTTTCCCTTTGCCCATGTGGAACCTCCAGTCTCTGTCAAACTTTTCCACCCCAAGTGGGATGAACATGGATCCTCCATGTCCATAGTCATGTTTTCCAGTCCAGAAGTTGCAGCTGGTGGCCTGGTGAAGGTTTTCCATCTCGGATGGGAATGGTAATAGCGTGGGGCGCATGTGGTTATGAGGGTTCAGCGAGTTCCTCTGTGGGAAGCACTTAGAGCAGTGCCTAGTACACTAAGTGCTCTGTAAGTTCAGCTCTCGCAATAAATAATTACTCTTATTTTTCTGCCTTGGTTTGCATGTTTATTTATGTGAACATTTAACAGGGCTCAAATCTTGAATTACCCAAGCCTGGTTGTTGGACAGATACACTTTATGGAAAAGAATAAAAGTGAAGCCTGCTTGGGTGAACCCATAGGATGGTGTTTGGACACCTCAGAAAGCATCATTGTTTCATGATCAGAATCAGAATCCCAGCTGCCCTTTGTTGAGTGCTAGGGAGGAGGGCTGCGGAAGAGGGAGAAGGGTGCGTCTCAGGCGACTAGGGTTATAAAAGCTTTGGGCTGTGGGGAGAGCCCCCCACTGGTCCACCCCACCCCTGTTTCCACAGCTCCTTCCCACCTGATACAGGCTCGAGTGGCATTAGTCAGACTAATTAAGGACAAAGAAGATGTCGGTGGGAAGATGCAGGGAGAAGTGGAGACTCTAAGGGAGACAAGATGGGAGAGACAGCGAGAGATGGGAGAGAGAGAGAGAGAGGAGAGACGGCACGTGAGACAGCGACTTGGACAGGTGCGGGGATGGTGGCTGCAGGAACTGGACGTGGGGAGACAGGGACAGGGAGCAGAGGAGCTGGGGTGAGGGGGAGAGACTGGGCGGGGAGAGGGAAGGGAGGCAGAGATGGCGGGGAAAGTGAGACAGGTCAAAAGAAGGGACCAAGAAAAAGAAACAGGGAGAAAAAAAGCAAGGGCATGAGGCAGATCCGAGAGAGAGACAGCCAGGGAGAGCTGGCTGGGGGAAAGCGAGCCGACAGACAGACAGACTGGACAGGTGGACGCAGGGCGAGGGAGACAGACGCACCTTGAGGACGAGCTGTCTGAGGACCATCCCCGTATTTCTTGGGACTGGAAACCAGACAGATGCCAGGTCCCTGAGGGAAAGGAGTGGGTTTGGGGGCCGCTTGGTCTCCGAGGGAGGAGGGTTCAGTTTTGTTTTCTTATGTGGAGAGCGTGGGGGGTGGGGGATTTGCCATGGTGATTTCCTGTCACAGGAAGTGGGGCTGGTGGGTTCAGAGGCAACATCCTGCCCCAAGCCTGTGGCAGGTCAGAGGAGAGCCCCCCACACCCCAGTTATCTCCCAGCTCCCCTTTAATCTTCCCAACTCTGCTTGCCTCCAGGCCCTGCCTTCCCAGGACCCAGCCCCCACCCACTCCTCCCTGAGACCCAAGAGTCTGAGCCCTGAACCCCTTCCTCGTCCAGGGACCCAAAAGGGCAGGCTCTCGTGGCCACAGCTCTCTCAAGGGCCCAGGCTCCTGGCCCCTAGCTCCCCCCACACTGCAAGGCCACAAGGCTCCCAGTCCTTGGGCTCCCCGCCCTGGCTGGCCTCTGAAGGGCTCTTTGTCGCCACACAGAGGCCCCATTGAGCTATGGAGCCAGGGTGTGGGGGGGTGCTGTTTACTCACCTTCGCACCTGGGCCAGGAATCTGTGAGTAACCGCCCTGCCCTTCACTGCCTCCTTCCAGCCCTCTAACCGCAGCCCCTCCTCTTCCCCCAGCCCTGCAGAGCCCATGGAGGCAGAAGACGTCGCCCGAGGGGCGGTGAGTGGAGAGAGCCAAGGGGTGAGGGGGCTGGGGGGCTGGTGGGGGAGTGCTGTGGGCTGAAGCCATCCCTCCCCTTCCGCAGGCCCCGGGGCCCCCCCGACCCGGTCTGGTGCCTGTCAGCATCATCGGGGCGGAGGATGAGGATTTCGAGAATGAGCTCAAGACGGTGGGTGAGAGGGAGGTGGGGTGGAAAAGCTTCTGTCCCAGGCTCCCTGAGGCCCCGTCGTCAGTGTCCCTTCCTGCCTCAGGTCCTGTTCTCCATCCTCAGATGCTGTCACTCTGCCCCCTGTCACTGCCTGTCTCTTTCTTTAATCTTCCTGGCACCTGCCTCCTCAGCCCCCTGCCCCATCCTCAATGCCCGCCATTACAGCGCAGACTCTTGCCCTGTTTATTCTAACTCCAGTTTTTAATCACTGCCCCACCCCCCAGGACCACACAGGTACCCGTTCCACCGCTCCTGATTTCTGTCCTCACCTTGATCACACTGTCTCATCCATTTGCCCCAACCCCTGACTGGCAGCATCACAGGAAGGGCACCATCAGCTCCCCTATCTCCCAGCTCTGACCCTTCGGGATGTGCCAGGAAAGAGGGAGGGTCAAGCCCCAAGCCCCTCCTCTGGTCCCACTGTCTCACTCCCATCCCCACCGCCCCCAGAACCCAGAGGAGCAAAGCAACCAGTTCCAGAGCCTGGAGCAGGTGAAGCAGCGGCCAGCCCACCTCATGGCCCTCCTGCAGTATGTGGCCATGCAGTTCGAGCCAGGACCCCTGGTGAGGGTGGGGCTGGGGAGGGGCGGGGCGGGGACAGGCACAGTGTCCAGTGAGTGAGACCAGTGAGGATGAGCGGGGAGGGTCTGCAAAACACATCCAGAGCACACAGCTTAAGGGCCAGGAAGGCCGCTGTGTGCTCTGGACACGGTTGCAGGTGCCCCGTGTACTGAGCAGTGGGCGAGGGCCAGGAGAGTACTCTCGGCAGGGTCACGCAGAGCCATGGAGAATCCAGCAGCCTGGCAGAAGCCATGCCCCCCACCCCGACCCCCTTCCCTTTCTATGGCAGCATCACCCATCAGTGACAGCACCCTTTTCCACAGACTCTGGAAATCAAATTCTCTGCAGGTGCCACCAGTCAGTCCTCAGACTGGTGGTTGGGAGAAAGCCGTTAGCCTTCTCGGGTCTAGGCAGCACAGCAGACTCTGGCCCAGAGACAGGAAAACCACTACCAGCAGCCCACGAGGCAGGGGCAACGTTATCGATGATTCAGAAATCTCCTGCATCAGGCAGAAAGTATTGAGGGGGTGTGGATGCAGAGCCTTGCCATCCGGGAAACACCTGCAGAGTCTAGAGAACCCAGCAGGTGATTTAGGGAGGAAGAAGCCACAGGGCTGGCTGGAGGGGGCTCTGTGGACCAGGGTCCCATCCTAGGAAGACCCAGTGAAGCCCAACACAGGCCAGGAGCTGGGCTTAGCCCAGGACACTGTGCTGTACTGGAAATGCCTGGCAGATCCCTCTAGAAAACAAGGAGACTGGTGGAAGGGGCGGAGGGTAGCTGCCTGAGGGATGCAGAGAGGAGGGTGATACTGGAGCTTTGGCAATGGGCAAGAGAACAGGAAATTGCCTTTTCTCTAGAAAACTGGCTGCCATCTCCCCAGGTGCATGGAGGCTGTGGCCCTCTGGGCAGGCGGGTTCCTCTCCCAAGCCTGAGGGTTTCTAGAACTCAAGCTCCTGGAATTTAGCCCGGGGATTGTGTTAACTGCTGAGTCCCTTTCCAGGTGTGGAACCGAGGTCTGGCAAGGGCCAGGGGATTGGCTGAGGTGGCCTGCCCAGATAGCCCTCGGCATTTTGAGATTTGTCCTTATGCTGCTCCCTCACCTCCTTGGTGGGCGTCGCCCGGGAGATAGTTGTCCCCTGGGCTGCTTCCTGTTGGCCTCTGATGGAGTTGTGCCTTGTGGGGGGTGGCGAGGGGGCAGACCTAGATAACTGGGGCGAGTCCTTAGCACACTGAGACCTTGTCCGTTACCTGCCAGGGGGGCCTGCAGGAGCCAGGACAGGTTAGAGGCCCCACAGCATTGCCAGTGTCACCCAGCACAGGGCTGCCACCAAGGCTACATTGGGGAATGCTTGATGAATGAATGAGTGAGCGAGCCCCACTTGTCTTCCTGTTTTTGCAAAGTCCCACTGTGTACTGAGCCCTGTCTGGACCCTGGACTACAAAAGAAGCAGAACCTCCCCCTGACACACACACACACTCAAGTAGATCACACTATTGCCAGCAATGGAGGGTAGTAGAGACTGGCCACCTGAAATCCAATCTCAATTTCCACTTACTAGCTGTTTTCTCATCTGTAAACTGGGATAACAACTGTCCCCCTGATTGAGCAGGTGTTTGGACAGCATCAGGTGCACCCCTAGCCCTCTTAGTGTAGCTGCTGGTGGTGGCGGCAGTAGCCGCCAAGAGGAGACTAGAGAACCCCTGTACCAGAGAAAATTAACCAAGCGCTGGAGTGGCCCCGGGAGGCTATGCAGGGGGCAGGCAAGGGCCTGGTGTGGGGAGGGTAGATGTCAGGGTGCACATCCCAGGGGAGTTGGGTCCCCAGGCTCCCCGAGGGAGGGGCAGTGAGGTTCCGTGGGGTGGGCAGGGGGTTGGGTCACACTCTGTCTCCGCCAGCTCTGCTGCCTGCACGCGGACATGCTGGGCTCACTGGGCCCCAAGGAGGCCAAGAAGGCCTTCATCGACTTCTACCACAGCTTCCTGGACAAGACCGCGGTGAGAGACTCATTGGAGGGGCCCCAGCCCCCGCTCCCCTTCGCCTTGAACAGCCACCTTCCTCCTCCCAACCTCCGCCCCACTGAGGGCAGCGTGACCCTCCCTCCACTGCTCCCTCCTCAGAGCATCTTTCCCACCCGGTACCTGGGCTGCCACCCCCTTCGTCCCGTCACTGCCCCCTAACTCTCCTCTCTCCTGAGCAGGTTCTGCGGGTGCAGGTCCCTCCCACCGTGGCCTTTGAACTTGGTAAGGAGAAGAGGGGACGCTGGGATGCAGGAGAGGTCCCCAGGAGCCCCAGGGCGGGAGGGCGGCCACACTCTCATGCTCCCTGGACAGCAGAGATTCCTTCTTTCCTTTCCTATGGCCACGGCTGCCCGTGGAAGCAAAGCTCTCAGAGTCCAAGGGCAAGAGGGGAGCGGGGGCCCAGGGAACTGGCCCCAGCCCTGGCCCCTGTCTCTGCAGACCGCACCCGGCCTGAACTCATCTCGGAGGACATCCAGCGGCAGTTTGTGCAGGAGGTGGTGCAGAGGCAGCAGGCCCTCGTCAGCCGGCAGCTGGAGGACTTTCGCTCCAAGAAGCTCATGGGCATGACACCCTGGGAGCAGGAGCTGACCCAGCTAGGGGCCTGGGTTGGACGGGACCGCGCCAGCTTTGAGGCCCGGGAGCGGCACCTGGCCGAGCGGCAGCTGACCCACCTGGAGGAGATGCAGTGAGTGGGGGGCCAACGCCTCTGTGGCCCTGGGGGACGCGCTCTGCCACCCTGTTCTGTCCATTTCGGGGCTCCTCTGCAGCTTCAGGGTGCATTTCCCAGCATTTGGTTTCTTCCTCTGATTTGTGGGTCCCAGCCCTAGTGTTTTAGTCCATCTGGTTTCGCATCTTCCCTTCCCAGCTTGGGGTCCCTGTTAGTTTCCCAGGCTTGTCCATGAGCTTGCGTTCATGGGGTTTGGGTCGGTCCTGTCCTTGCAGCTCCCATCAGCCCAGATGAGAGTCTCTCCTCCCGTGACTGTCCTTCCCAGCTGCTTCAGCAGCCCTGTCCGCCTCTCCTCACTCCCTGTCTCTGCTTTGAAGGGAAGGGCAACCCGGACATTTGTGCTGGGTGATGAAGGAGCCCAGGCTTAGCGGATTTGTCACCAACTTCTTTCTTCTTCTTACAGACACACCATCTCTCCCGATGAGGAAAAGAGGTGATGGAAGCAGAGAGGCTGGCGGGCCGTTTGGTTTCCTGGGCCAGAGGGAGGAGGGGCTGGGGGCCTGGGCGTTCTGGCTCCATCCTCTAGAGCCAGCTCTCTCCCCTGGGCTCAGACACTCAGCAGAAGGTGGTTGTGGGGCTGGGGTGGGAATCGAGCAGAAGGAAAGCCGTGGGGGCAGCAGGTGCCTGCGTCCATCCCCTCCCCACAGTGCCGCGGTGGTCAACGCCATCAGCCTGTACATGCGCCACCTCGGGGTGCGGACCAAGAGCGGGGACAAGAAGTCGGGGAGAAATTTCTTCCGGAAAAAGGTGCATCCCTGATATCCCACACCTGGTTCTTTCCTCCCCAGAGACCCCCCCCCCGGGGAGCCTTGTGACTGCGCCTGCCCCTGGGGTCTGATTCCTCTTCGCGAGTGTCACGGAAATGCCCGGCCCTCCCGCCCCCGCTTTCCACAGGTGATAGGGAACCGGCGGTCCGATGAGCCAACCAAGGCCAAGAAAGGACTGAGCAGCTTCCTGGATGCCGCCCGCTGGAACCGGACAGAGCCCCAGGGTAAGGTGCCCCGCCTCGGCCCCACCTCGACTTCCCCACGCAGGCCCCACCTCACAGTCCTGTCTCTCATTTCAGCTCCAGATTTTCGACACCTCAAAGTCGAGACTGACGGTAATGATCCCGAAGCTAGAGCATCCATCCTGGGGACCTGATGGGAGGGAGGGGGCATCTCCTGTGTCTGTGGGAGGGGCTGGGGGTGGGACTCCTGGGTCTGAGGGCGGAGGATGGGACTCCGGGTTGTTGGGGAGGACGGGGCAGAGCCAGCAGCTTAGATACCTGGGCCATCGGGGATTCAAGTCACTGGACTCTCATGCTCCCCTCAACGCCTCCCCAGCTGAGAAGCCAGTCCTTACAGAACGGAAGGGAGGTCTAGGGGTGCCCTCTCGGGACCGGAATATCGGAGCCCCTGGGCAGGACACCCCCGGAGTTTCTCCGCACCCTCTGCCTGGGGACAGCCCTGACCGGGAACCAGGTAAGAGTTTCTTGGGCCCCCCAGCAAAACGGCCCCTTGGTTTTCTCCATTGTCCTTCCTTGCTCCTCGTCACCAGTGTTACTAAAAACCACTCCCTTCCCTTAGTTTACTACCCTTTCCACGGCTTTCCTCCAAGGCTCTGACCTCTGTTCTGGTGACCTGCTTCCCCACCTCCTTGGACTACATTTCCCATCAGCCCCCACAGCTTCGCTTCCCAGAACCCTCCCTGAGTTCAGTGCCAATCAGCCCCCTTAGATGCTGAGCCCAACCTCCCCATGAGCTTCACGTGTGGCCCTCAGCCCACTAGATCTCAGACAGCTGCTTGGCCAGGCCTGGGTTTGATTTCTGGTTCGGCCCTCGTGTTAGATCTTGGGAATCACTCTCCTCTCTGAGCCTCAGTCTCCTCCTCTAAATGGGGTGCGTTCTCTTTCCGCAAGTCCTAATTGAAGGTCGGGAGAATGAATGGATGTGGAGGCATCTGGTCTCCTCCTCACGTGGGCAGTTGGCACCCTGGTTTTGCAGCATCTTCACCCACCAGGCCCCAGACACCGCAGCTGTGTTCTCAGAGGTCATTCTGTCCGTCCATCCCTCACTGGAGGACGGAACAGCCACTCAGTGTCAGCCAACTGGACGGCTTTAGCCCCTGACCTGGATTCCACAGCAGAGGAACTGAGGCCTGGAGCCTGGGAGGCCACAGGGGCCTTCCAGCCGGCCTTGCTCTCCCCGTCTGCCCCCGCAGGTGTTGATGCCCTCCCTGAACTGGGGGACCCACCCCCACAGGGCCCAGTCAGCCTGGAGCCCCCAGTGGCTGCGGAGAGCACCGAGGAGGGTGCTGACACGGAGAGGTACCCAGGGCTGGATGCAGGGGAGGGGCCTGGCGCAGGACCCAGCTTTTTACTCGGTGCAGGGAGGGTAGAGTTGGGTTGTGCTGCCATTTGCACCTGCCTCTCCCCAAGCCAAGCATCTCCACTCTGCTCTGCTGCTCCTGCTTTCCGTCTTCTCCCTTTTCCTTCCACTCTGTCTTTCCTCACTTCCCATTTCCTCCTTCTTCCTCCCTTTTTCCTTCCCTTCTTGCTCTCCTCTCCCCCTCTCTCTTTTTTCCCTTTTCCTTCCCCCCTCCTCTGCCTTCCCCCCTCTGTTCCTCCTCCCCCCCCCCGCACTTTTCCCTCCCTTCCTCCTTCTCTTTTAAGCCTCCAGCCCAGCCGCCTTGCTCCTGCCTCCCAATGCCCCTTCCCTCAATCCCCCAGTCCTCTGTGCTCCATGCCCCGGGGGCCCTGTCCTCCTTACAGTTGGGGGGCAGGCTCTGCCCCCTGCCTGTCCTTGTGCCGCTGCTTTGGGGACCCTTTGGTGGGTGGGGGAGGTGAGTTGGGTTCCATTTGGGTCCACCTCTGACCCTGTGCCCCTCTCTCCCCAGAAGGTGGAAGAGGTGGGTGCCTGGGCCCTGGGTGAGGGGAGGGCTAGCCCCTCCCCCATTTCTCCCAGCCCCTCTCCCCATGGGCCACTCCCTCCCCTTCACCCCTGCAAGGGGTGGGTGGGGACATCACCCTCTCAGCCGAAGAGCTAAGTATTGAAATCCTCCTTCCCTCCCTTAATTCCTGGCCCTGTCCCCATCCCCCTGACTCCGGGAAGGGAGGGTCAGTCCTGTGCCCCAGACTGGGTTTCCCTCCCCCTTCCCACTGATTTTAGCATTCCCCCCCCCAACCACCCCCCACTTCCCCCACAGTTATATTGGTCCTTCTGACTCTGTCCTCTCTTCTGTTGCATGTTTGATCTCTGTCCTGGTCTCCCCGATCCCTGCTCTGGTCCCTGTCCTGGTCTCTCTCCTTCTCTGTCTTGGCCGTCCCCTGTCTGTCCCTGTCCTGGTCTCTCCCCCCATCTCTGTCCCTGTCCTGGTCTCTCCCCGTCTCTGTCCTTGTCTTTGTCTCTCCCTGTCTTTGTCTTGGTCTTTGCCTGACTCTGTCCTTGGCCTTGGGGTCCAGGCTGTCGGGGCGTCTGGGGCGCTCAGAGAGTCTGCGGGTGAGTGACCGCCGCCGGCCTTCCCGGGGCAGCCTCGGGGCTAAGGGCCGGGGTGGGGGCCGCTCCCGAAGCGACGTGGACATGGACCCCAGCTCTGCCACGGCCGTGCTTGGCCCTGCCCGACGAGCCACGTACGTCACTCTTCCCCCCATCCACTGAGGCAGCCTGGAGAGGCAGGGAGGATGGGGTGGGGGGTCGTTGCCAGAAGCACCGAGAACTGGGTAGCGAGCAGATGCTGAGGTCACTGAAGGCCTACAGTGGTCACAGGAGAGGGGTAAGAGGCTGTGCTCTGGAGACCTGGGAGCTGGTCTGCAGTTCAGGCCGCCCTGAGGGATGGGGTTGGAGTCCAAGGCTCCTCCCTGGGACACCCCGAGCAGGGGCCCTAACAAGGCCTCTCTGTCCCACAGCCCCGAGCCTGGAGATGAGGGGGAGCCGGGCCGATCGGGACTAGAGCTGGAACCAGAGGAACCGCCCGGCTGGCGGGAGCTCGTGCCCCTGGGCACACTGCACAGCCTGCCCAAGAGCCAGGTGAAGCGGCAGGAGGTCATCAGTGGTGAGTGCCCCACCCCGCACCCCGCTGCAGCCAAGGATGCCACCCAGCTCTGGCTAAGACAGACAGACGCAGGGAAGTGTCCCTCTCAGTGTTACCGAGCCAGGCAAAGCATGAAGGCAGCCTGTTCCCAACAGAGGGCCGTTTGGTTGGGGAATTTTAGAACAGGCCGTGGAACGGGAACGCAGCTGTGGAAGTGACATTTCCAAAGAATTTTTGGTAGCGCAGGACAGTGCTGATGTTAAGGGCCAGAAAGGGTCTCTAAACTTGCATTTCTAGTGTAAGCCTTTGTTTCCTCGTTTGGGAAACGTGGGCAGATAGTTTCTATCTCAAAAGACTGTCATGAAGGTTAGGATGAGATGAACTGTGTGAAACTGGCAGCACAGACGTGGACACGGCGTCACCTGGAACATGACTGCTGTTATTACTGTAATCTTAGACGCCTGGGGGAGAAAAAGACTCCCACCAGCACAAGTTTGGGAAGATAATCAGTGTATTAGCAGTCTCTTCTGGACAGAGAGAGGATGGGAGTAGTGTTTTTTTTTTTTTTTTAAGGGCTTCAACCGCATGGCATGTGGAAGTTCCCAGGCTAGGAGTCCACTCGGAGCTGTAGCTGCCAGCCTACACCACAGCCACAGCAACGCAGGATCTGAGCCCAGTCTGCCACCACAGCTTACGGTAACACCAGATCCTTTAACCCATTGAGCCAGGCCAGGGATCAAACCCAAATCCTCATAGGTACTAGTTGGGTTCATTACTACAACGAGAACACAAAGGGAGCCATAACAGGAACTCCTGGGCATAGCATTTTTGTCTTCTTTGCTCTGATTTCAAATTGTGTGTGAAGAGGAGGGTCTGGCAAAGGTAGAGTACTCTTAGAAGCGCATTTGGAGGTTAATTTACAGATTACTTAACTACACTCTTGTGTGGTCAAGGATAAAAGTAAGAAAGGTTTTCATTCAGAATTTTTAGGGGAGGAGATGAATGCTTTGGGGCTCATAGATCCTTCTGAGGATGTGATCAAAACATAAGCAATGCTATCTAATAGAACTTTCTTGAATAATGGTAACATATAATATCAGTACTTTTCAACTGGATAGCCACCAGCCATAGAATGGCTGTTGAGCACCTGAGATGTAGTGAGTACAACTGAGAACTGAATTTTGCATCATTGTTTGTTTCTTCTTTCTTTTTTTTTTTTTTTTTTTTTTTTTTTTTGTGGCTGCACCTGTGGCATATGGAGGTTCCTAGGCCAGAGATCAAACCCGCACCACAGCAACAACCTGAGCTGCCACAAGGACAATGCCAGATCCTCAGCTCACTGCGCCACAAGGGAACTCCCTGCATTGTTGCTTTTTTTTTTTTTTTTAAGCTTTTTAGGGGTGCAGCTGCAGCATATGGAAGTTCCCAGACTAGGGGTCGAATAGGAACTGCAGCTGCTGGCCACAGCCACAGTAACATGGGATCTGCAACCTACACCATAGCTCGTGGTAACCCCAGATCCTCAACCCACCGAGCGAGGCCAGGGATCGAACCCTCATCATCATGGATGCTAGTCAGGTTCTCAACCTAAGCCACAATGGGAACTCCTGTTGCATTTTAATTAAGTGAAACTTGAAGAGCCGTGCGTGGCTGGTGGCTACCACATTGGACAGCATAGCAATTTCTCTCACCAGAAAAATACAGATACATAACACACAAAATCATGCAATTTAGTCTCCGGGGACTTCTGGGGCCCCTGGTTCCGAGGCCATCAACCTCCGTGTAGAGGGAACCAGTGTGTCAGAAGCCGAGCCTGAGAAACTTGCCGGACGGTTAGACATGAAACACAGCTGCAGGCAGTGAGGAGGCCACCTGATCCTGGTTTGCCTGGGACTATTCCAGTCTTAGGACTGAAAATCCCTGTCCTGGGAAACCCATGATGTGTGGGGCAAACTGGGACCGTCAGCCACCCCGGCGGGCTGCCCCAGCCGAAATGGAAAGGCAGTGAGTCGAATTCTCAGTGGCTATTTCAGGGGCAAGAGACTCCACCCAGAGAGCAGCCCCCCCATCCTGTCCCATCTTCCTCATCCCCCAGCCTGCCTCTCAGAGCGTGCCCCCTAGTGTGCCCGCTCCCCAACCATGCCTCCTGCCCGGTGGCCCCGCAGAGCTACTGGTGACGGAGGCGGCCCACGTGCGCATGCTCCGGGTGCTGCATGACCTCTTCTACCAGCCCATGGCGGAGGGGGGCTTCTTTCTCCTGGAGGAACTGCAGAACATCTTCCCCAGCCTGGAAGAGCTCATCGAGGTGCATTGTGAGTGCAGGGCTGCAGCCCTCCTTCATAGCCCTCACGCCCACCCTGGGGCCCATTGTGGTCTCCCCAAGCGCCTACCCTGGGCAGCCTGTTCTAGCCCTGTTCTAGCACTCCACCCCAGAACCCCAGAGCTCACATTCAGGGGGCCCGTCCTTGTCGTCAAAAACCACAAGGCAGGGGGCGTTGGGAAGGGGGGAGACAGGCACACCAGCCCCAGGGATCAGACACCCCCCCCCCCAGCTCCCAGCCAGCTCTGCATACAATCTCACAGGCCCCGACAGAGCACCTGCTTTCTTGTCCGCTCCCCACAGCCCTGTTCCTGGATCGCCTGATGAAGCGGAGGCAGGACAGTGGCTACCTCATTGAGGAGATTGGAGATGTGCTGTTGGCCCAGGTGAGGGCGCCCCCTGCCCTGGAATCCAGGCCCCGGGAGGCCAGGTCTCAAGCCTTCGCCACTTAGAGACCCGGGGGTCTGGGTCCCTAGCTCTGTCCTCCTGTCTAGGCTGCCATCCCCATGTGAAGCCCTGCTCCCCCCAATCCCACCTGAGACACCCTCCCTGGCCTGAATCTTGCTGTAGTTTGATGGTCCCGAGGGCTCCTGGTTCCAGAAAATCTCCTCCCGCTTCTGCAGCCGCCAGTCGTTTGCCTTAGAGCAGCTCAAAGCCAAACAGCGCAAGGAGCCTCGGTTCTGTGCCTTTGTTCAGGTGAGGCAGGGATCGGGGCCCCTGGGTCCCCGGGGAAGGGGCCGGCGTCCCGATCCCCCAGGCCGGGTGAAGCATGGGCTGCCTCGCCACTGCCGTCCCTGCAGGAGGCCGAGAGCCAGCCGCGGTGCCGCCGCCTGCAGCTGAAGGACATGATCCCCACGGAGATGCAGCGTCTGACCAAGTACCCACTGCTTCTGCAGAGCATTGGGCAGAACACAGGTAGCAGCAGGCCCCACTCCGCCAGGCCCTGTGCTCTCCTGTCTCTAACTGTGGCCGCAGGACCAGGAGCTTCCAGGGTTGGGATTCACCAGGGCTGGTCTCCCCCTTGCCTGCAGAAGAGCCGGCGGAGCGAGAAAAAGTGGAGCAGGCGGCGGAGTGCTGCCGGGAAATTCTGCACCATGTCAACCAGGCCGTGCGTGACATGGAGGACCTGCTGGTGAGCCTGCACGAGGCCCTGGGCCCAGGGCAGTGGGGTGTAGGTGTGCAGGGGTCGGCTGGTCCCCTCAGGACCACTATGGGTTGGCTCCAGCCCTTGGCTTGTCCCTGTAACACTCACTTCCCTACCCCAGCGGCTCAAGGACTATCAGAGGCGGCTGGATTTGTCCCACCTGAAGCAGAGCAGCGACCCCATGCTGAGCGAGTTCAAGGTGCCACTCCCACCTGCCCTCCCCTCCTCTCTCTTCTCCTCCACCTGCCCTGAAGGCAAGAGGGGCCTGTCAGCTCCAACCGCCTTCCTCATTCCCAGCTGGCCAGCCTCTCCTGACCCCGTGGTTGTCCCCACCCTCCCCTGGCTGCCCTGTCCCTTGCTGACTGTCACCCCTCCCTTCCTCCAGAACCTGGACATCACCAAAAAGAAGCTTGTCCATGAGGGCCCCCTGACGTGGCGGGTGACGAAGGACAAAGCTGTGGGTGAGCACCAGGGTGGCGAGCTGGGGCCCCGGGGGTGGGGGGGTGGGAGTGTCCGGTGGGAGTGCTGAGCACAGGCCTTGCTCCCCCCGCAGAGGTCCACGTGCTGCTGCTGGACGACCTGCTATTGCTGCTCCAGCGCCAGGACGATCGGCTGCTGCTCAAGTCACACAGCCGGACACTGACACCCACGCCCGACGGCAAGACCATGCTGCGGCCAGTGCTGCGGCTCACCTCTGCCATGACCCGTGAGGTGGCCACCGGTGAGGCCCGGGGTGGGGAAGGGGCGGCCCAGCAGCCCAAGGCGGAGGCCATGAGAGGGAGGCCCTGGGCTGGGCACGGCCGGGACTCCAGGCCAGGTTGTAGATTTTATTAAGTGAGATGGGAAACTGCCCCAAGTTTTTGCGGAGGAGCAGCTAGTTCCGACTGGTGTTTTGAAAAGACGGTCCTGGCTACCCCTTGGGAATTGTGAAGAGCAGAGGAGGGAGCTGGGGGCCTAGAGAGGGGCCATGGTGGTGGGAGTAGTTTGGGGGTCTGGTAGAGCCTGATTAGGTGAGGGAGAGCCCCAGAGGGGGACACATGAGGGGTGCATTGAGCCCTGAAGGTGCTACCGTCTCTAGCCCAAGCTCAGGGAAGGCACACGATGCCATGACCCTGGCTCTGAGCCCAGCCTCTCCCTCCCTCTGCAGATCACAAAGCCTTCTATGTGATTTTTACCTGGGACCAGGAGGCCCACATATACGAGCTGGTGGCACAGACCGTGTCAGAGCGGAAAAAGTGAGGGGGTCTGGGTTCTAAGTGGGGGGGGGGGCAGGCCCCTGGGGATGGGGAGGGCCAGGCACGGGGTCCGGCGCTCTGACTGCCCAGGGGCTGGCCTGTCTCCCCAGCTGGTGTACCCTCATCACTGAAACCGCAGGATCCCTGAAGGTCCCTGCCCCCACCTCCCGCCCCAAACACCGGCCCAGCCCCAGCAGGTGAGGGGGGCCAGGGAGGGAACTGGAGGGCTGAGGACAGCTTCCTGTGTGTCCCCAGAACCCGAGCTCCAGCCCAGTCTCTGTGTGCCCGTGTGTGTGTGCCCGTGTGTGTAGGTGTGTGCACATGCACACCAACCCCACTACAGCCCATGTGTCTCCTTTCCAGGCCTCTCTGTCTCCCCATCTCCCAGCCTCAATCTCTGTTTCTGTCTTGGGACCTCCCTGACTCCCCAGCTCCAGTTCTGTCTCCCTGCCCCTGCTGACCCTGGGGCCAGGGCCGTGGGGTCACCCGGCACTTGCTTCCCCCAGCAGCCGTGAACCCCTGCTCAGCAGCTCTGAGAATGGCAACGGTGGCCGAGAGATGCCCCCAGCTGACGGTGAGCCTAGAGGGGTGCCAGGTGGGGTTGCGGTGTCCACGGGTGGCCTGGCGGGATCTGAGTGCCCCCTGCTCCCCCACCTAGGCCGGATGGAGAGGATCTTCACTGCCCTCCTGCCCTTCTGCAGACCAGGCCCTGAGGGCCAGCTTGCCGCCAAGGCCCTTCAGAAAGGTAAGGCAGCCCCAGCCCTCCAGGGCCGCCACCAGCCCACACGGTGCCTCCGACCTGCCCCTAGGCCCTTATGTGCCTAAGGCCCTTATGTGCCCAAATGCACCCAAGCCACTGCGGCCTCTGCCAAGACCCATCTTCATCCTCAGTGTCCTCCCGCCCCAGCCCAGCCCTAACCCCAGCCTCACCTCTGCACCTGTCATGTCCTCCAGCCCCTCCCGCTGGTCTGCCTCATTGGAAGCTCACTCGCTCCTGCCCATCACTTCCCACAGCGGACTCCCCCAGCGTGCCCCAGCCTGGCCTCTAACTCTGTCCTTTTACCCTTGTCCAGTGCTGTCCCTGAAGCAGCTCCTGTTTCCCCTGGAGGAAGACAGCAGGACGGGGCCTCCCCTCGAAGGGGATGGGGTCCCAGGAGGCAGCCCCCTTAGCCCAGCACAGATTCAGGAAATTCGGGAGGAGCTACTCAACCTGGAGGAGACCATTAAACATCTGGAGGTGATGGCCCCGGGGTGGTGGGGGAAGAAGGGGCTGACGCAGTGGGGGGACCCTTCTCATTGATGACCCCCCCCAACCCAGGAGGTGGAGGAGGAGTTTTGCCGCCTGAGACTCCTCCTGTCTCAGCTCGGGGAGAACACTGTCCCCCAGCCTGGCTGTACCTGAGGCCCCTGCCCCAGGCAGGTGAGTGGTGGTGGGGGTGGGACCCAGGCACCGCCCAGAGAAGGGGCACCAGAGTGGGCACCTCAGGCGCTCGCCTCTCCTCACCCCACGCAGTTCCCTCCTCGCCTTTGTCTTTCCGGCTGTCTCACTCTGTGCCCCGTCTCCGTCTCCGTCTCCGTCTCCATCTCCATCTCCGTTAGTTTCTGTCTCTCTGGCTCCTTTGTGCTCTTCCCCCCTCTTCCTCCCCGTCTGGGTCTCTGTCTCCATCTCTCACCCCATCTCGCCATCTCCTTTCTTCTCCTTCATCCATGCCCTCCTCGCCCCCCAGGCCTTTCGCAAGGAGAGAGCGTGAGGGCTGCCCACCACTGCACAGCTGCCACAGCATCTCCGACCCCAAGGGCCTGAGGAGGGGGGACCCAGCTGCCGGGGCCGCGCCTGGGGGGGCATGGCTGAGATCGCTGCCCCCCACCTCCCACCGGCCTCCCCTCCCTCCTGCTTGGGGGACTCAGGGCTTTGTTCCGGGGGACACCACCTGGCCCCATCCCTGGGCCATCTCAGTATTGCCTGGGGGGCCCACCCCTCCATCCCTCACCCCCAAGTGCCTTTGCTCTGTTTTTATACCTGGAATTGGAGGTTTATTTTTTAATATATATTATCTAAGGAGAGGTCTGTGTTGGTGAGGGTGGGGCAGGGCCCTGGACCGGCACCCGGAACCCTCCATGACGGCCGTTGCTGCCAAGATCGGTCCCACCTCGTCTCTGCCTTTTGCTCTTCTCCAAGCAATCATTCACTCGTGCCTGTGTTTTAACAACAACCCACGCCCTGGGCTCCACCACGCCCCCTCCACTCCCGAGTCCCCTTGGTCACCCATGACACCGGGCACCCCACTTGGCACACTCCTTTCCATTCTTTTTATTTTTGTAGTAAACTCTCTGGAGGTGGCTGGTGGGGGGCCGAGGGAGGGGGGCCCTCCTGGGTGGGGGCTGGGGGCGGGGTTATTGCTCTGAGCTCCCTGTCCCCAGGGGGCCTGTGTGGTCGGGGGCGGGGGGGGAGGGTCAGGACTGGGGCCGGCGCAGGGGAGGACACGGCCGCACAAACACATAAGTCACAGCACAGGGGCAGGTGGGAAGGGGAGGCTGGGCGCCATATTGCACTTCAGGAGCGGGGCCAGGCAGGGACCCCCCTCAAACTGGAGCCTGGGGAGGAGGCTGGAGGCCATCGTGTCCCCTCCCCTTTCTGAAGGAGGAGGTGAGACCCCCAGTCTGGGGTTGGGAAAGAAGACGGGCAGCCATGTGCCTGGGCCTGAGGGCTAGTCCTCAGCCTCAGGCAGGACATCAAGGGCAGACCGGACCACAGAAGAGGCTGCTCAGGCGGCCGCCCTGACCTCCGCCTCAGCAGAACCCATCACCCGATGCTGGCTCAGCTGCCAACCCCCCCTTTGCCCGCCTTGGCCTTGGGGGGCGCAGGGAGGCCCTCATCGCCCTCACTGTCAGAGCTGCAGCCACTGACGTCCGTGATCTCCAGCTCTGAGTCGCTGTCCTCCTTCCCACCCAGCGAGGCCTCTGGGCCCGCAGCGCCCCCCGCCAGCGCCAGGCGAGGAGCCGCTGCCAGGCCCGAGGGGCGTTCGGGGCCCAGGCCCTCCCCAGTGGCAGCCAGTATGGGTGCTGCGGTGGGGCTTCCCCCTGCCCCTGCTGTTGGCAAGTGGCCCAGGGAACTGGCCAGAGGGTTGGGATAGAAGTGGGGGGGGTAGAGCGGGGGGGGCAGCTTGGGGAAGGGGCCAGTGAGGTACGGGCTAAAGTTCCAGGGGTGCTCTGGGAAGGCGCGGCCGAAGGGACCCAGCAGGCCGGGGGGCTTGGAATAGCCGGCGGAACCTGAAGGGGGATGGGGGGGTGTCGTTCTCCCATTGTCCTCCCCCAGGGCGTCTCCCCACCCTCATGTGGCTTCTTCCCCCATCCCCTCCACCTCCCCCGCTGTCTCCCATTCCTTTGGCGCCCCTGAAAGCTCTTCTCCCAGCCTGTCCCCCTCTCCAGTTTCCCTCCTCCCTGTCTCACTTCACATTCTCGCCCGTGTGCACACGCACATGTACACACACAGAGTCTTGCCCCCCACCCCCACCCCCACCCGGCTTCCTTCCTGCATCCTGTCTCTCCTCCCCGTCTTTGCCCACCCTCTTCCCGCACATACAGCATGCCTGCCCCCCTCCCCAGCATCCCTGGACCCCCAGGCCCTTACCGGAGCCCAGAAACGGGAAAGGGCTGTCCAGACGCAGTTTGTCTGTGTCGGGGGTGAACAGGGGCGCCCGAGCCCCCGGTTCTCCCAAGCGTGGGGCAGAGAACAGCGTCTGCAGGGTCTGCAGAGAGAGACGAGCCACTCAAGACTGGCTGCCCCCTCCCCAGGGGGCTCATGGCTCCAGGGCCAGGGGTGGGGTGGGGGGCACGGAGCGTCCCACTCTGGGACCCTAGTGCCTGACTCACCTCGGGGGTGAGGGGAGGAGCATCTGGCCCAGCGGCGCCCCCAAATGGACCAGGGGTCAGCAAGAGTGGGGAGCCCGTCGTGGCTGCTGCCACATCCAGCAGTGGGTAATTGACAAGCACGACTTTGCTGAAGTTGAACTTATAGGTGAACCTCTTCCCTTTGGTCTTGTGGAGAATCCGCTTGTTGTAGTAGTAGCTGTGGGCAGAGGGAGAGTGGGGGATGCTGAGGGCCAGACCCGGGGAGGTGAAGGCAGAGCCCCGGGCACATGCTCTGTGCTTGCGCGGCAACTGGGAGAAACAGCCCCTTGGCCAAGGTCACCGGGTGAGGAAGGAGTGAGGCAGGGGATAGAATCCTGGCCCGTGTGGCCCCAAAGCCCAGGGCTCTGTTCCTTTCGTGCCCTCCCTTCTTAGAGTAGCTACACCGGCAGAGCCCCGGGCACTGGGATCCAACAGGATCCTGCTGCAGGGAGCTGAGGGGAAAGCCTCCAGGGGGCAGGGGCCCAGAGGGACAGGGAGGAGAGAGGAGCAAGATGGGGTCCAGGCCTACAGCCCCTCACCGCAGAGCCCGGCTCAGCTTGTCATAGTTCATGTGGGGCTTGCACTTGCGAATCCCCCAGAGCCGAGCCACCTCGTCGGGGTCCTTGATGACGAATTCCCCGTAGTCCCCCTGCCAGGCGATGACACCCTGGTACTCCTCCTTCTGCAGCAGCTCCAGGATAAAGTGCCACAGCTGGATCTGCCTCGAGCCGGGGGAGGACTCGGGCTTGTAGGCCCAATCCGGGAAGGCAAACCCTGGGGACAGGAGGCAGGGGGGTGGCCCTGGGTCAGGGCGCCAAGTCTGGGGCTCTGGGTCCTGCTTGGACTCAGGAACCAGGAGGTGTCCAGCTGTCCCATGACTCCTGGTCTCATGAGCAGCCACCCAGCTTCAGGTGTGTTTGGGAACAAGATTCCCACTCTCCGTACCCTACTGCATGTCTGGTCCCCAAATTGTCCAAATAGAGGACTCAGCATCAGGGGACCCTGGATTGGCACTTCCAGCCTAATCCCCTGCCTTGGCACAACTGGGGCAGAGGGTGTGAGGGACCAGTTTCCCGCAGCCTTGACTGTGGGGAGGCACTGGGAGGGGCCAGCCTGCAGGGAAGGGCACCCCCTCCCCAGCATTCCCCCTGCTGCCCCCAGCCTGCCCCCCCCCCAGGTCTCCGGTGTCCTGCACTCTCAAAGGCCCCTGACTCCTGCTGTCTCCCCTCCCTGTCCTTGGCCCCCTTCTTCCTGAAGTTCACCCCCACCCCTGCCTCACCCTGACACATCCAGGCTGGGCCTGGGCCTGTATGCACCTGTGCACCTGTCCATGTAGTCACACCTCACACGTTCCTGTGTCCCCTCCCTGCATCCATGCTGTGTCGGTCTGAGAAGAGCATGTCTGCAGACACCCACAGCACGCAACCTGTCACACAGCCATGCACTCACCCTCGAGAGATGCCCAGCTAGACCATGGGACATAAATGCACCAGACTGCCTCACACCTGCTGGGGCATGACACACCACACACCATGTGCCACCAAGGTTGACACGCCAGATACGTAGCATCGTACACCCAGCCCAACATGCAATTGCCCATCTCCTCAGGCCCCTCAGAACTGAGACAACACAGCCATGATGAAAGACACACAAGACCCTAGAGGCCCAAATACAACACTGGTGGTGACAGTGACCGAAGCATTAAGACACACGTGTCAGCCTGACAGGCACACCCCAGGTAACACCACGACAGAACAGCTTCCCAACCCCTGCCACACCCACAGGCACCAAACCCTAACACCCATACCTCATTCAGCCTTATGCGTATCACATTCAGATGGGCGCCCTGCGCCTCAGTGACCAAACACCTAGAAGCCAGATGGAAATGGGAGGGGCCTGCCCTCCCAATCACAAGGCCCTGGGCCCCTCTTCTCCTGTGCCACATCCTCTGGCCCCCTCCCCCTCCTCAGAGACCCCAGACCCAGGCATGAAAACAGAAGGCAGAACTGGCATGTGCAGAGCTGAGAGCCCTGCAAGAAAGGGAAGGCTGGTGAGGGGGGGGACTCTGAGCTGGGCGACTGTCTTATCCACTTGCTGTGTGGCCCCAGGCACTTCCTTGCCTTCTCTGTCTTAGAATTTCAGAGATGGAAGGCAAGGAAGAGCAGGGTCCCATCCAGGCTGTCTGGTGTCTAAAAGTAGGAGCTACCGCCCTCCCTGCCTGAGGCTGGAGGAGGTCGACACGATTTTTTCCCTGAAAGGAGAAACGCCACCTAGGGCCTTCCTCACCCAAGACAGGGCTCAACCAACACGCGAGCTCTGGCCCATCCCACGCCCAGAACACATCCCGCGGGGAAGTAGCTGTATCACAGACACACCCACACGACCCCAGAGATGACAATGCACAACTGGCCGCACCCATGCAGACACACAACCCAGCCCGGAAATGCCACCTGTCCTCCAAGGCAAGTCCTTGGACGTGCAGTGCATGTGGAGGTGCACACACAGCTAGAGGGAGGACCCGCAACCTCGGCACACAACACACATCAAGATGCACAGCCCCCGATATCCAGCCACACTTGGTGATACACAGATGCGAGAACCATGCCTGCTCCCCACACCCCAAACCCAGACACAGCCCCCATCACACAGGCCTGGGCCGGGAGCGCCCCACACAGCCAAAAAGCACAGATGAGATGTCTGCTTGGTGCAGAAAGCCACACACCATGCAAGGAGCAGTCAAAGGCTCCTCACCCACTGAGGCAGGAACACACACAGCGAGCTGCAGACAGCCCCCCAACCCTGAAACGCCGACACACTCCACATCCCAAAGACACGACACGCCCAGACATGCAAGTACAAGGAGGCACAACAAAGACAGACACACGTTTTCCCAGCGTGACCCCATCTTCCAGAAACACTGAAGTGTGATGCAGGGACACAATCCGAGATCCCAAATAACCAGGCACTGAGTCCCGGTCTCCTCTCTCTCTCTCTTTCCCACACACACGCGTGCACATACATACACACGCACACTCACAGCCCATCTGTAGGGCACGTGACTTGGACTCAAATGCACATCCAGCCTTACTGTCTACATCCCCGCTCTGGGCATCCACTTCCAAGCAAGCCACCCTCTCTCCCAGGCTCCAGCTGGCTGGGCCATGTCTCCACGTCCCCCGGCCCGGGTCGTCCTGTCTATCCACTTGCCCAGCGCTGGCGTAGTGCCCCCTTTTGTCCCTGTCCCTGCTCCATCAGTGCCTGTCTGTCTCCAGTCTCTTTGCTTCTCTGTGCCCGCAGGGCCCCGGGTGGGAACAGACTGCAGTGTACGCGACTGACCCCAGGTCCTCAGGCCCCAGGATCCTTGTCCCTCTCTGACCTCCATACCTCACCTGCCATCCAAAAGACCCTCATGTCCCAGCAGGCAGGTGGCAGGGATGTCTGGCTGTGAAGTTTTTAGTCAAGTTTTTCATTAAGTGGCTGGATTCAGGTGACTCTGACCAAGACACAGGGAGGCTGGAGGGAGGAGAGTGAGAGACGCAGAAAAGGGGGGGCCGGCTTGCTGGGCAGGCTGGGGAGGGGGTGGGGGAGGTCAAGGCCAGTTACCAGGGGTCCAGAGAGCCGGCAGGGCAGGTGGGGCGAAGAGAAGGTCGGAGACGCAGCTACAGTCCATGGTGGAGCCAGCCCTGCAGAGAGGGCGACAGAAAGACAGACAGAGACAGTAGGAGCAGGAAGGAGAGACAAACCGGGGTCAGCGGAAGCTGGCACTGCCCAGGGGCCTCCCCCTCTGCCCAGGCCCCAGCTGCCCTCGCCCCCCCACATCCAGCCCCGTGTGCCGCCTCCCACAGGCACCCCTCTGCCCCCTGGTCCCCATCTCCCCCAGTCCCTCTCCAGCTCTGTGCCATCGTCCTCCCCTCCCAGCCCACCCTTCCCCCTCCTCTGTGCCCATCACTAACCGCGGCCCCTGCTTCCCTCCTCACTCCTTGCCACTCACTCACTCTCCGCTCGGCTCGCAGCCCGCCCCGCCAGCCCGCCCGCCCCGCAACACCTCTGCTGCTGTCTCTCCATCCCTCGCCTTGCGCCTGACCTCTCGAGAGGTCCGTCTCTGGGTCTCCCTCTGTCTCCCTCTGTGGCTGCCCCAGGTTTATCCTGCCCCGAACCTCCCTGCTCACACCCCCCAGCCCACCCGGCCGACCCCGGGCTGGCTCCTCCAGCTCCCACACCGCCCCGTGCTCTCATCTGTCTGCCCGGAGCCGGCCCGGAGCCGGCCAGCACCCGGCGGCCTCCAAGGCTGGGAGGGGGCAGCTCTGCCTGCCCTGCCCTCCGCCCCACCCACCCCGCAAAGCGGCCCTCAGTGCCTGCCAGTGCTCCCTCGATGCTCCTCCTTACACCTGCTGCTCCCCTCAGACCCCCGCCACTTGGGCCTGCCTCCCGCAGGCAGCCCCCCTCAGACACCCCTTCCCCCCAGATCTGCCTCCCCCTCAGGCACTCCCCTGCTTTTCCCCTCAGACGCCCCTGTCCCCCAGGATCTGCCTCCCCCCTCAGACACGCCTTCCTCTTAGAACTGCCTTCCCCCCACTGACACCCTGTCCCCTTAGATCTGCCTCCCTCCCCCCAGACACCCCTCCCCCCTTAGATCTGCCTCCCTCAACAACAGGTCCTCCCTCTCAGATCCCCACTCCCTGGGACACTCCTCTCCTCAGATACCTAATTCTTCTAAGACACTCCATCTCCTGCTCATCCCTGTCTCTCAGAATCCCCTTCTCAGACACCCACACCCTTAGACGTCTGCCCCTCTCAGACACCCCAACTCCCAGCCCCTCACCACTCCACCCCTCTAACCCCACCTCTCAGAGGGCAGTTCTCCTCAGGCTCCCTCTTTTTGACATAACTCCCTCAGATACCTCCCCCCATCACACACCACCCCTCACACACCCTGCTGCTCCCCAAAGGTCCCACACTCCTCTTCCCCCATAAACCCCACCTCACCCCTTTGGACCCCAGTCAATACTTGTCAGCGCATTCTCCCACCCCAGCCCAGTGTCTACTGAGGGCTCCTCCGACCTGCTCCCCCCCACTCAGCACTCAGGTCCCTGCTGGGGGCAGCCCCTCCCCTTCTATTCCCACCCCCCATCTCACTCCAGCTCCCCCACTTTCTCTGCTTATCTCCCTTCCTGTCTCTCTTTTCCCTTCTCTGTCTCCTCACTAACTCTGCTCCAGTTGTCTGTCTCCTCTCTTTCCTTGTCTCCCCTCAACCTGGGGTGTCTCTCCCCATCTTTCCCCAGCTCTGATCCTTCCCCCCCCGGCTCCCTCTCTCTTCGGTCTCTCTTCCTCCATCACTTAGTCTCTTCCTCCTAAGAGACTGTCTTCTATGTCCGCCCCCATCTCCTTCCAGGTCTGTCCCTCCCTGTTCCTCCATCCCTTCTCCTGTCTCCCCCTCCTCCCCCGGCTCCCCAGGTCTTCCATCTCTTTCTCTCCATCTCTCTCTCCCTCGCTGCACCATCTGTCTCTTTTCCTCCCTTCCCTCTTGTCTCTCCAACTCTCCCATCTCTTCGTCTTCCTGCCCCACCCCGTCCCCATCTCAGTCTGTCTCTTCCTCTCCCTCGATCCCCATCTCCCGCACCTCTCGGCCCGTCCACGTCTCTCCCACCTCCCCGGCTCTCTCTGCCTCTCTGGGCCCCCCTCCCTCCTGCCTCCGCCCCCCCACCCCCTATTGGCCCCTCTCATTTCCGTGTTGGTTTTGATTTCTCTTCCCGATGCTTTCAACTCCCCGCCGCCTCCTCCGGACACGTTATAACGAGGAGCCGTGGGATCGGCGCTCCGGGCCCTGCTCCCACGCTCCCCCCGCCGTCTCTCGCACGTCTCTGCCATCTCGTGGTCTCTGCCTGCCACTTCTCCGTCTCGGCCCCTGCCTGTCTTGTCAGGCCCACGGTGGGGGGGAACCGGGCCCCCACCCCCTCCTATCCTGTCCCCTTCCCTCTGTGACTGCCCTGACTGACTGTCCAGATCACAGTGCTGCATCTCTGGGATACCTCCCATCTCTCTGTCTCCAGGCCCCCGTGTCTGTGTCTCTACTCCACCCTGATTTTATGTCTCTGAGTCTCCACGTCTCTCGTCCCCACACCCCTGCCTCCGTGTCTCCCTGTCTTGTCTCTGCATCTCTGTCCGTCTCCCCATCTCCGTCTCCACATCTCTGTTTCCGTCCCAGCGTCCCTCTCTTGGGGTCCCTTTGATCTCACCCTGCCCCTGGCACCCCCCTGGCCCCATTGATCGCTGATCGACCGATGGAGGGAGCAGGGCCTGCGGGCCAGGCAGGGGCCTGGCAGGATGGCAGGACTCCTGGCTGGACCTGGCTGGACTGGACGGAGGGACGCCCGGCCCCGGTGGCTGCAGAGGGGGAGCTGCTGCAACCCCGCCCCTTCCCGCCGGTCCGCGCTGGGCGGATGGGGACTCCGGGCAAGCTTTAATTTTTAATTTTATTTTGCTTCCTCCACCCCCCGCCCCCCATCTCCACCGCCCGCAGCCATGGCACTGAATGTGTGTGTGCGTGTGCGCGCAGCAGTGCGGAGACGGCTGTGCGGGCTGGGCTGCCTCCCTCCTCTCCCTGCCGAGCAGCTACACAGACCCACACGCCAACCCAGGCACATGCACCACACTGCTGCACAACACACTACATGGCCACAGGTCACCGAAGTGACACACAACACACCCAGGGCCACAGGTCACCAAAGTGACACACAACCCACTACCACACATCACACTGACAGAGGTCAGCAAAGTGACACAACACACTGCCACACAACACATCACACTGACACAGGTCAAGAAAGTGACGCCACACTGGCACGCACAACACACATCACAAAGATGTGTGGGACCAAAGATGTGTGAGGCACATGTCAAGAAAATCATACGCACCAACACACATCACACAGCCCCTCACAGCAAGCCAGTCACACATACCACCGTGTCACACACAAGACAGAGATACGCTTGTCAAAATAATCACATACGCACATCGTCATGGTCACAGACATTGCCAGAGACACAGATACACCATTCTCTACAGATATGTACACAACACACACCAATTCAGTCCCACACAGAAACAAAGACATACAACCACAAACTGCAGACAGACACTGCAGTCCGTTAACCCAGACACACCATCACACACCAAGGCTCACAAGCAAATACAGACATGCAGTCCTACAAGCGCACACGGACACAATGCTACACAGAAACAGACACATCCAGGCAGACACAGCAGCACAGCCAAGCCAGTCACACACAAGTGACACAAGAGCACAGAGTCACACAGACCAGCACCAGAGACCCCACACGCACATGCGCCCTGTCATACATGGAGACAGAGGTGCACACACCACGCCAACATAGCCAGCCACCGCCACACACGTCCTCTCACACACTCACACACACATACTGCCACACACAGACCCATAGGCCAACTGGGTGAGGCTGTGTGGGGTGGACACTCAGAGATAACCCCACCCTGGGGTCCTGCTGCCCCTGCTGCTGTCTGTCCAGCTGTCTGACTGTCCATCCACCCATGCGTGGGCTTCCCAGCCCATCTCTGCATGTGTGGGGGGGTGTAGCATGTGTGATACATGTACTGGCCCAGGCAGGCTTCTGCTGCTGTCTCTCCAGAGACAGGCCTGCTGGGTGTCAGTCTCTCTCGGTCTTTGTTGCCCCGTCCCTCTGTCTGCCCCCGTCTCTAAATATCTCCATCTCTGAATGTCTCTTTCTCTGGGCATCTCTGTCTGTCTCTGTCCCTCCCTGTCTCTCCCTGCCCCTGTCTCCACCCTCCCCCCATCACCCGGCCCCCTGGGCTGGGGTTTAACCAGTTGTTTTGATTTCTCTAAGCTGCTCCGGCCGCCTCAGGAGCCGCCTCGGGCCTCACACCCCCCACCCCAGCCCCTTCATCCCTCACCCAGCCCCCCCACCTCCCCTTAACACAATCTGCACAAGTGGAATGAAAATTGATTTTTTTTTTAAATTTCATATCTTCTCCAGGGCTCTGTCTAAAGAGGAGAGAGACGCGGCCCAAGACCCTTCTCCTGCCACCCCCGCGCACACACACACACACACACACACACACAGGCATGCGCGTGCGCGCACGCACACACACACACTCTGTCTGCACCCTCCTGGAGACACACACCTCCCTACACCACACACTCGTGTAGGACACACCTGTGCACACAGTAGAGACACACTGGGGACGCCTGTGTGTGCATGCATTCCGGACACACACCACACACACACCCTGTCCCATCTGACTGCACACTGCCTGCTGTCACACACTGTTCACACCTGTGCTCATCACACACCTGTCCATATAGCTTGTGGCCATGTCCACTGGTACACAAACCTAGGCTCAAAGACCATCCCACTCCAGGTACCAAGGAGACCCTAGGGGGGACAAGGTCAGGAAGGTGACAGGGCCTCTCCTACCTGGACCACCCTCCAGGTCACCCACTCCTACCCCTGCCCACATCAACCAAATGCTCTGGCCTGACCCCAGGCAGGGGTGTTTCTGTGTGTGTACACACACACACTCACACAAACACCTCACTGCTCTCAAAGCTACACAGTCATCCCCACAATGGGCTGGTTCATTTGAGAGCTGGCTGATCCCCACACAGGCACATAACACACACAGGCACCCATAACACACAGACCCACAGCACATACACAGGTGCCCCATACACACAGGTCATCAGAGATGCAGCCCCGCACAGCATCAGGAAGCAGTTCACACAAGCCGTGCACACATGCACCATCCAACAGTCGCATATGAATACACAACCACGAACACACCCAGCCTTCCACACCCTTCAGGACTGGTTATGTGTTGTGTGTAGTATCATTCGCTTGGTTGTTATGAACAGCTACTCTTTATCCAGCCCGTTACATCCAGCTCCCCAAAATGACTGCGCGCGCGTGCACACGCACACACCGCATCCACGTCTGATCCCAGACACAAGCCCACAGGCCCAGAGACACAACAGCACCTCCTTACCACAAATGCACCACCACACAAGCTCACACAGCCTGTCTTGAACGCACGGACCGGGGTGGCAGGGGAAGGCTGGGATCACGTCCCACAGCTGCTCCTCTGCCGTGAACCTCGCATCCACACTCAGCAGCCTGGCTCCTGGGGCCCCATGGGGTGGCTCTCTCTCTGACCTTCCACCCCATCTCCCTTGCGCTAAGCCTTCTTATCTCCTGCCCCTCAGAGATGTGGGCTGCCCTGTCCTGGTCACTCAGACATCTGCGTGGCCACCAGACTCAGAAACTCCAGACACGGCACAGCTCCAGAGTTTGGGGCAGTCACACAGCAGACAGCTGAGCATCACACCCAAGTCACACACGTGCTCACAAACACGACACATGTGGCTTAATTCAACCCCAAGGTCTCATGCCCCGACACTTAGTCACCTGTGCCTAGGAACACACATCTCCACACAGCAGAGTTACGTGTGCTGCAACACAAGTTACACGAAAAGACAGCCAAGCTCCCCCACTCACAGTGTCACACACCACAGACACGCACAGCCCAGAGAGCTGGCATGCATGCACACGTGTGTATGCACAAACACAGAGGGGAACCTCTGCCGAGGCTGACTTTGTAAGACAGACAGAGGGACAGTTGGGCAGACAGATGGGGCACCAGCTTCCAGCCTGGAGAAAGTGTGTCTGTGGCACCGGGTGTGGGTTTGAGGTGCGTAGAAGGTACACGCTAGGGCAAATAGAGCCCTCACACCCACCCTCACCCTGTCTCTCCCTCTAGCTGATGTCTTGGGTCTGGAGTCGTGTCTCTCTGCGTCTCTGTCTCTCTCCCTGAGTCCCAGTCTCTGCATAGATGTCCCTGGGGCTGCAGCCAGCACGCAGAACGGTGTCAGTGGTGGGGGTGGCGAGGGAGCGTCCCCGGGGAGGTGGGAGCCGCAGTGCCACGCACCCCGCCTACCAAACAGCGCTGGGGGAGGGGAGAGGGAGGGAGGCGCAACCGCAGATGGACCGGAGCCCAGGCTGCTCTGCACCCCTGCCCCTCCCTTCGGAGACCCAGAGAGAGGGAGGGAGAGGCAGGGGTGGGGTGGGGGGAGGGAGAGAAGGAGAGACACTCACCAAGGGAGAGGGACAGAGACAGAGACAGAGTGGGGGGAGAGGGAGACCCAGAGAGAGGGAGGACGCAGCACAGAGCGGCAAACAGACTGGAACAGAGACCCGGAGAGGCACGGAGAAAAGATGGGAGGCCAGAGAGAGTCCCACAGAGACAGGCAGGGAGCAAGACTCTGAGACAGACAGACAGACAGACAGACAGACAGACAGACAGACAGACAGAGACAGGGCAGGAGATCCGAGTTAGGAAAACCCGCGAAAGAGAAGGGAATCAGAGAGGCTTCACAAAGTGAATTAGAGCTGGAGGTCACAGGTGGGGGGGGGGAGCGGCTCGGAGGAGAGACCCCAGGTCAGGGAGAAAGGAGAGGAGGGGGCAGAGATGCGGAAAATTGAGGGATTAGGGCCAAGGCAAAGGAGCGGGTGAGGGAGAGCGGGAGCTGCGGGGGAGGCAGGAACAAATGCCAAGGTGAGAGTCCTGTTGGCATGTGGCACATCCCAAGTGTGGGTTCATGGCCACTGTGACGTCCACCCAGGCTCTTCAGTCCTGGGGTGGGGATGGGGGTGGGTCTCAGTGTCCCTGGAGACCTGCCTTAGCTCCTGGCTGCCATCTCCCAACTCCAAAACCTGCCTCTCCTCCTCACCTCCACGTGGCCCAAACCCCAAGTCCTGCCTCATCCTGAACTCCAACCTCTTCCCAAGGCCAAGTTGCTCCTCAACCCCGCTGCCTCCCTGTCTCACCCCCACATGCTAAGCCCTGCCCAGTGCCCAGGCTGGACCTTTTGGCCCCATGCCCTCTCTCAGAGATGGCGACAGAGGCAATGACTATGATTTGGTGGTGCTGGGGGCGGGGGAGTGTTGGAGGGACAGGATGCTGAAGGCGAGTATGACCAGCTAGTCCCAGGAGCCAAGAGACTCAGAAAGGCCCTCTGAACATTAATGGCCAAGGGTCAGGGGTGCCGTGTGTCCTGGCCATGGGGCTTGGCACCAAGTATGTACTCAGGAAATCCTTCTGAAATGGAACTCTGATTAAACAGAGGAAGGCAGGGGAACAGAGACTGAGAGGTGGTGAGTCAAGGGACAGAAAGCCAGAGATCGAGGGACAAAGATGGAGGTGGGGCAGTAAGACCTCAGGTGAGAAGGCAGAGAGGTGGAGGACAGAGGGAAGGACCCATGTGCCCAGAGTCAGGGGTGGGGCCTGAGCCGGCTGGAACTGGGTGCCTGGGCTTCAGGGATCCCACAAGGGCCAGAGAAGGGCCGGAGTCCAGCTGGGCTGGGGGAGGCTCGGGGCTCCAGGGGCATCGCGCGGTGCTAATTCAGCGCCATCGATCAGATGGGATGAGAGCAATAAATTATTGTGACAAGATGCAATCCTGGCCCGCGCACTGCCGCCGAGGCGGATCGATCCCTGTCCCCAGCCCCATACGGGGTCCCATGCCCAGGCCTCGGCCAGGACGCCTCTGCCCACCTCTCTCTCCATCCCCCCCACCACACATGCTTCCACTGACAGCCCGGTGGGGCTGCAGCCCTGCAGAAGAGCTGAGAACAGAGAGGGACCCGGGGAGGGAAGGTCAGCCCCATCTGCCCTGCGCCCTCTCACTTCCCTAGCATCCCGTCCTTACCATAACCTGGGAGGTAGCAACCACCGTGATGCCCATTTCACAGATGTGGAAACTGAGGCTCAGACAGGGACAGTGACTTGGCCAGAGTTCCACAGGGGTGAGTGGCGATGCCTGGACTCACACATGGGTCGGTATAACTTCACACGCCCCGAGATTTCCACCATCAGAGGAGAGAGCAAGAGACAGAGAATGAAATAAAAACCAAGCACAGGCCACAGAGAAACAGAGAGAGTACTATAAAGAGCTATGGAGAGATAGAGAGATGGAAATAGAGAAATACACAGAATACAGAGAGTCATGGAGGGAGGAAAAGGAACAGACACAGAGAGACTCAAATTCAGGGACAGGCAGGGCAGGTGGGCAGATGGAGCAAGATGGAGACAGAGGGAGCAGATAAAAGGCAGGTGGGGTGATAGGAAACAGGAGCCTGGAAGGAGGTGCTTGTAGATATGGGTGGTCTTGGAGACCAAGGTTTATCTGGGGACAGGTATGTGTTGGCAGGAGGCTGTGATGTCTCCAGGGAGCTTGAAGGGCAGTTGAGAGCCAGAGTGCAGGTGATAAGCTTGGCCCTGGGGGCGGGGGTGAGGTGGGCAAAATCAGTGTCAGTGTCGAGTCAGAGAGAGACAGGTGTGCCAGCAGGGAAGTGGGGCGTGTCTGAGGGCAGAGTGGAGAGAGGATGTGAGGTTGGGGTGTAGGAGAGCTGGGGGGGCGATGGAGACGCAAGTGACGCTAAAGTAACAAGGTGGACAGACGTGTCTGCAGAGGAGGGAGGTCACCTGATGGGCAGGTGCAGGGGGGCAAGGACACCTGGATGACTGAAGTCAGATGGCCTCAGATTGATACAAATCTCCAACATCTATCAGCTTCTGAGCCCAGAAAGAATGCCGTTTCTCTGGGCTCAGTTTCCTTCTCTGCAAAATGGGGATAAGGGTTAAGTGCCTACCTTATAAGGGTGTCATGAGAATGAAATGAGACAATGGATATGAAGAACTGAGAACACTGCCTGCAGCAGAGACGGGTTTAATAAGCAGTAGCTGGGGACATGTTATGAGCAGGTGCTACTTAGGGAGTGGTCCGTGGACCAGCAGCAGTAGCAGCATCACCTGGAGCTTGTTAGAAATGCGGAGTCAAAGGCTCCTCCCCAGCCCTGCTGCACCAGGCGAGATGAGACCCAGGTCTCTGTGGTCCCACAAACCCGCTGAAGTCTAAGAGCCTCTGACCTACAGGTTTCTGCATGAGGCAGTGGACAGGTGTGCGGATGGCTGTCACTAAGTGTTATATGTGTTTAACAAACGCTAACAGGTGTTAATTTATGCTCACCAGGAAAGGGTTCCCTGAGGAGATGACTGGTGGCACATTCTATGAAAAGGGAACAGTCTGGATACAGACGTGAGGGATCTAAAGGTCAGACTCTAAAGGGGTGGGGGTAACAGGTTATGTGAGCAGGTGGTCAAGAGGGGTGAGGTGGGTACACAATGTTTGAAAAAGCTATGCAGGAAGAAGAACGAGGGTTCGTGGATGTAGGGGAGGAGAAGGCTAGAGAGAGACCCGGGGGCACAACTATGGGGCCAGGCGTGTAGCCAGAAGTTCCCTTTGGGGAAAGGCAGGGGAGGCCAGGGGGTACGGCAGACCCCCTCCCCGCCTTGAAGAGATAAAGGCAGTGAGAGATTAAGGAGGGAGATGTGGAAGTCTCAGTACCTGTTTGCTGAAGAAATGAGTGAACGTGGTACCGGAGCAGATGATGCCTGAGGGAGACAGGTGAGCAGAGGGCAGGTGTGTAGAGCTATTGGTGTGACCTTATGAGGCAAGGAAAAAGGAAGTAAGAAACATGGGAAGTGAGGTCTGTGGGGAAAGAAGAGAGGTGGACAGATAGTACCTGAAGGGCAGGTATCCACGTAAGGCAGGTACCTGTGGCCAAGGACAGATTCCCTGCCCATCACACGTAAGTGGGAAGTTGTGTACTGTGAGACACAGAGAGGCAGACAGAAACAGTGAGGGGTCAAACACAAGGCTGGCAGCAAGTGTGTGGGTGAGACAGGTGGGACTTTCAGAGGACAAGGGCTTGTAGGAGACATCACAGAAGCTGAGGCTACACATACTTCCCGGGGATCAGTGTGTGAGCAGTCAGGTGGTCTGGGGGAGGGGAGGTGGCTAGGAGAGGTGGGGGGTAGGCGCATGCGTTGTTGTCTGGGATGAGTTACCTGAAATGACAAGAGGGAAAGACAGGTATGGGGGGAGCTGTGGGATGTGGGTGTATTTATGTAAAATGATGGGAGGTGGAGTGTGAGTAGTTAGGTGTAGGCAGGGAGAGCGATGTGAAGCAGGTGTGTTCTCAGGTGCCACGTGCTGGGAAGCTCTGCTGGAAGGACTAGCACGAGGTGGACAAGATTAGCACTGTCAGGGAGAGGGCTAGGCGGGAAGTCTTACCTGAGACAGATGAGGAGGATGCCTGAGTGCATGCGTGCTTATGTGCAAAGGAAGGGATGTGTGTGTGAGAGAAAACGAAGATGTGGGAACAGGAACTGCCTGCGGGGAGGCAGAGATGAAGAAACATGGATGTGAGAAACAAGGCTGTTGAGAGCTTTAAGGGGCAGGTGGGGTAGAGCAGGTGCAGGTAGGAAGGGGATAATGTGGTGCCAATTGAGATAGATGGATTCAGGTGGAAAGGGCATATTTTGGAGAACAGGTGTTAACCTGGAGGTGCCGGTAAGCTAGATAACAGGCATCTTTGGGGCAAGTTTCAAGGGACAAGTGTTACCTGGAGGGGCAGGTGAGAGGAAATAGGTGATACCTACAGGGGCAGATGAAGGGAACAAGTGCAGAGAACAGGTGGTACTTATAGGGGACAGGTATAAGGAGCCAAGTACCTGGAGGTCCAGGTGTGGGGAACCGAAGGGTGTGTTGATAGGTGTGGGTGAAAGGTGTTACCTAAGGCCACACGTGTGTGCAGCCTGACTCTCTGGGTTGGTCCGATGCCTCAGTTTCCCTCCTCCCCTCCCCTGGGGCCAGCGGCGCGCTCTCGGACCCCTCCCAGGCTCTGGCCCGTGGCAGGGCACGCAGTTAGCTCTGGGCTTGGCCTGCCGGCTGCCGGGGCTCCTGAGGCTGCTTGGCGATGCGGAGCGCGTCTGGGCCTCGGCGGGCCGGCCGGGGCGGGGGGAGCGGGAGGGGGGGCCGTTTAGCCGTGATAGATCCGCGCGCCGCTTGTCTCTTAATCTCCGGAGCGACCGATCGATTCGCTATTTCCCTTTGTTGCCAGAAAATTCGATCCTGGGCCTGGAATTAGGTCCCCGGCTTAATCTGAGCGGAAACCAGCGAGGGGGAGACAGAGACACTAGGAGAGACTGAGACAGAGAGACAGTGAGAGACAGAGACAGAGAGATATTGAGAAAGGGGAAGGGAGAGACAGGCACAGAGATTCTCAGAGATAGTCTAAGAGTTGGATCCAAAGAGAAGCTGAGAGAGACAGAGTCCGAGACAGACAGATAGACTCTGGGAGAGTTAGAGGTGGCCACAGAGATCTTGGAAGGGGCAGAGACAGAGAAACAGTAAGGAGAGACCCAGCCAGGGAAGAGATGTCAGAGGTGGCCCAGCATGGTTCTGGGATAGTTGTGGAATGACTGGGACAGAAAAGGTGTGCGGCACTAGGCCACCTGTCTCCAGAAGGACACAGTCCCCCAAAGGCCATGGCCTGCACGCCCAACTGGGAAGTGTGCAGACCCCAGAATTGGCCCAAACGTCTTTTCCTGCACCCTGGCAACCCCTCGCCCCTAATATCCAGAGCCAAATTTCCAGACCCTCCGCTCTACACTCCAGCTCCAAATCCAGACCTCCCAGCCCCCCAAATCCAACGCTCCAGCTGACCCCAGCCCCAAATATCCACACCCTTAGCCCTTACCGCCCCCCAGCCCCAAACAGTCAGCTCTTAATCCCAAATATCCAGTCCCTTGGCTCTGAGCCCTCAGGTCCCAAATATCAAGCCCTCAGCCCTCCTGTCTAAAGCCCACCAAGACTCTCGCCCAAGCGTGCGGACCCACCCTCAAGTCGGCCCGCAGCCCGCGTCCTCACTGCCCCAACTCCCGCGCTCCCACCCACGCCCCTCGCCCCGTCCCGGCTCCCTGCCCCGACGGCGCACCTCCAGGCCGCTCCCCCGCCCCTGCCCCCCTTCCTCCCCCCTTCCCCCGAGTCGGAGCCAGCCCCACCCGCCCCCACCGCCCGGGCGGCGATCCCAGCCGCCTCCCCGCATCGGGCTACGGGAGCCCTGCACCGAAGGTCTCTCGGGAGCGCCTCCCGCGGCCCGGCCCCCGCCCCGGGCAGGAATCCCCGCCCCCCATCCCCGCCCTGCGCGGACCCCCGCACTCACTCACTTTCCAGGCTTTGCGCATCCGCACCGGTCCGGGGAGAAGAGTTTAAAGTTCGGGCCCCGCAGCCATGGCCCCGGCGGCGTCCTGGGGAGGGGGCACCGGGGCGGGGGACGGGATAGGGTGAGAGGCTCGGAGTCCCGGGGGGACGGAGCCAGAGGGGACGCGAGCAGGGAAGCGAGCGTCACTGAGAGACCGGGACGCCGAGAGGCGGCCGGAGACACAGAGAGGGGGGCGGAGCAGAGGCAGGGAGGTGAGGAGAGAGACCCCGCAACCGAGACGCTCAAAGAGAGACGGAGACGTGGGAAGCTGGGGACGGAGCTCCGGGCGGGCGGCGGCTCCGCGAGCGAGGCGCGGGGCAGCGAGGCCGGGGCGGGGGCGGCCGGCCTCCTGCGCCTCCTCCTGCTCTTCGGCCTCCTCCTCCCGCCGCTCCTCCGCGCGCGCTGCGCGCCTCCCGCCCTCGCGGCCGCCCGGCCCCGCTCCGCGCGCAGATATATGGAGGCGGCGGCGGGCGGTGCGGGGGAGGGGGCGGGAGCGCGATCGATGGAATATAATTTTCCTCAAACTCGGAAAATAAAGTTCAGAGCTGATCAAATTTGAAAACAGATGTCGAATCGCGACTCTAAATAAGGTTCGATCCCGGGACTGAGGGAGTGGGGGCTGGGGGCGGGGGTGGGTGGAGAGGTGGAGGCCCCCCCTTCCTCTCCCTTTCCCTCTCCTCCCCGCCCCTCGCGGACAAACGGACCGGCATGAGGTGGAGGTGGCAGCTGCGAGGCCAGGAACCCTGCTAGCCACGCAGAACTGGATCTGGACACGCGCGCGGCACAGTCTGTTCAGCAGACACACAGACGCAGACATAGGGACAGACACGCACACAAGACACAGCCTATGCGCATATAGACACATAGTGGTAGCACACACAGACACACAGAAGCAGATACACACACAGATGGACACAGCCTGCCCACATAGACCTAACCTGACCCACAAACTGGACACACAGTGACACACAGATCCATGGTGACATACAGCTCCACTCCACTCCTGACACAAACTCTCTGACATAGGGCATGTGAACAGACACACAATCACAAATAGCACCCAGGGCAGGCACACTGACACTCCCTTTCACAGGCCCCTGTGGTCACAGGGTTACTGGAGCACACCCACACACCTGCAGTGACAGGCAAGGGCCTGGGCCCAGGATCAGCTCCCATTGAAATAATAAATAAATAGCCACTGGCCTCAGGGTCCTGAAAACAGCAGCCCCAGCCCCAGAATTCAGCTCGAACTCAGTCCCTGGCCTAGCACGACCCTCGTCCTCACTATTCACTCTCTTTTTCCTTCTCCAGCCCCTTCCTCTCCCCTTCTCCCTCTCCCCACTTCCCTCCCTCACTTTTCTCTCCCACCCGAGGTCAAGCTCTGCCCCTCAAGCCTCTAGGCCACCTTGGGGGTGGGGATTTGCCCCTGGAGCCCCTCCTGTCAATAGAGGGAAAATCGTTTGGAGCCAGACAATAGTCCCCGTGGATATGCTGTGGCCAGGACAGCTCTGTGAGGTCTCCCCAGCCCCTCTGAGCCCCAGGAGCCAATTCAGAGGTACTGAGGGGATACAGAGGGTTTCAGACAGGCTCCAACACCATCCCCCACCCCACCTCAGGCAACTCACTATACATCCCCCCCAGCCTTGGTTTTCTCATCTGCCAGATGGGGCAATAATGTCAACTAGATGCTGGGGTTAAAGAGTGACATGGGAGACTGCTTGGCACCATGCCAAGCTCCAAAAACAAACAAACAAACAAAAAAATACCCCACCAAAAAAACAAAAAAAAAAAAAACTATGCTCTGAGCATTACTATTTCAAAATAATCATATTAAAAATAATAAACATTCTGCTAGAAAATAAGAATTCCTTCACTTGTCTCTACATGGAGCAACATTCTTTCAAGGATCCAACAAGAAGTCCCTGCCCTAGATGTCTCTACCATATCATTTAAGTCGTACCTGAGACCCCTCAGGAGAGCCACCATCCTCTGGGTGTCTGGAACAACGGAGAGTGTACACAGAATCCTTAAAGATAGCTCACCAGCTAGACCTGTACCCCTGGGGTGTCTGTGACACCCACCAGACTTTGGAGGCATCTTTCCAGCACTTTCACAGTGTGTGGCTCTGAATGCCACGGAGAAGGTTCTGGAACATGCTCTGTGGGGTAGGACTCCTCATCTGCACGCGGCGCCCTTTGGGAGAGAGACAACACTCTCCAAGTGGACATGACACCCTTCGAGAAAACTAGAACACCGTCAAGGCATCCAGAACACCAACTGGAATGACTTTATGACCACTGAATACTCAAAAAAGACACCTGGGAAAAGAGAACGAACACCTTCTGACAGAAAAACTCAAGTGACTGTATGTTGCACCCTTGGCTAAGACAGCACACCCTTGGGGAAGAGACCGCTTATTACAGTGTACACAGCGCCCCATCCTTGGAATGTTAGAGGCACCCCTAAGACAGCCAAGAGCGTCAGCCAAGAGGGGTTTCACACTCTTTATCTCTAACCGTCCTCTCCCCAGATAAAGGCATCTCAGGGTGTCAGAAGGACTTTGAGACTGTAGGTAACACATGAGAGGGGCTTATCATGCCCAGTCAGAGAGTATGAAGGACCCCAAGGAGAACTCTGATGCCCTCGGCGGCCAGAACCAGACAGGCCATACATCACGCTGCTGGACACGTGAAAAACCACCCATCTGACTGCTCAGAACCCCCTTCCCGAGAAGACACCTCACCTCCCTGATTTCTGTAACACCTTTAGGGGCTGTGCATCTTAGGGCAAGCTGCATTCCCTCGCTGAGCCCCAGGTGGTTGGGAGGATCCCTGAGAAGGTGGACAGGAGAGTGTGCCCTGCCTTGTGAGCACCCAGGAGCTGCTCCATATGAGTCAGAAGTCTGGTACATTTCCGAGGAGGGGTGTAATCCCCACCGGACTGTGCATTCACTCTGCAGCATCACCAACACTTCTTGACTTGAAGGGAAACATCTCACAGGAGGGGGACCGTTAAGCTGAGGTTAACATCCCCAGGGAGGCCGCAAAAGCAGACGACTGCCGTTAACACCCTGCTGAGAGAGAACACCCTCAGGGTGTTTATTGCCCCCTGGAAGTGGGGGGAGGGGGTGCACCATCATCAGCCTGTAGCACCTGGTGGACTGAATTTATTACCCATGAAGGAGAGAGAACACCTCTGGGGTCTGTAACATCCATTAGATTCTTTTCAAACCCCCCAAGGAGGGCCAGGACCCCTCCGTGAGGGCTACCTGGGGGTGGGGGTGGGGCTGGGCTGAGCAGGGTCTTGCACACTTGTAAGAGTCCTGACAATGATCTCTCAAATGGTATTTGCTCTGAGCACCCTGGCCCAAACTATACTTAGATTAACTCATTTAATTCTCTCAACAACAACCCTATGAGCATCATCTCCATTTTACAGATAAGGAAACTGAGGCACAGAAGTCACGTGTCCCCTGTTACTCAGCTAGTTAGTATTGAAAGGGGGACCTGAGCCTGGCTGGATGTGGGTGGGGAGAGTGGCGGTTGGGGGGGGAGGTCTGCGTTCCTAACCTTAGGCTACACTCGCCTGCTGTATACACCCCCATGGAGCAGACTCTGATCTTCGCCTCCGACTGATACACACCCAGGAGCAGGATCCACCCCATGCCCTCTCCAAGGCTCTCTGCAGGTCCTCCGGTATAGTGTGACACCCCCACTCCCACCCTGGGGATCCCCGCCTGGCTCAAGGCACCCCAGGGCAAGGCCCGCATCTGATTCATCACTGGGTCCCCACTGAGTAACAGGGAGGATTGGGAATGGAGGGGGGAGGACCGTAAAGAGAGCGGGGAGGGAGGAGGGGAGAAGCAGAGGAGAGGGGTTTAGGGAGGGGAATGGGCCCTGAGCTCCTGGGGAGGTGGCTGAAGCAGGGCAGGGGGAGTGGGGCTGGAACTCGGCAGAGGGAATCCTGGCGGAGGGTGGAGCAGACAGCCTCCCCACCCCCATCCCCTGGAAGGTGGTGGAAGGGTGCAGACTGCAGACACGGGGGACAGATAGACAGCCACACTGGCCCTGGAAACCAGGAGAGGCAGCCAGCCGGGGCATGCCGTGTGTGTGTGTGTGTGTGTGTGTGTGTGTGTGTGTGTGTGTGTGTGCGCGCGCGCGCGCGCGCGCGCGTGTTGGGGGGAAGAGTCAGACAGACAGACAAAGGAGCGGTGTTGAGAAGATGGGTGGACGGATGAGGGGAGGGGTCCCAGGAAAAGGACAGACAGACTTAGGACTTGGAGTTGGGGCGGAAGGGACAGACAGACAGACAGACAGCAGGGGATAGTGGCCACATGCGGTGGGCAGACAGACAGAGAACATGCAGGGAGCTGGCGGACAGATGGATGCCGCAGGGACGGGCGTGCAGGCTTGGCCCGCGAGGCTGGGGCCAGGCCGAGGGCGCGCGCGGTGGCGGCCAGAGCAGGGAGGCGGAGGCCGGGCGAGCGGCGGTGTTTGTGGAGCTGTCGGCTGCGGTGGAATTATGAAAAATAGCAGGCATCGGAGCCGGCCTTCAGCTTCGATTAGGGGAGATGGGACATGACAGGTGCGATCAATACGCAGCCGTTCTATAAAGTGTCAAGTAATGAATCAATTTCGACTAAATTTTCCATTTTTCAGAGGCCGTTCTCCGAGAGAAGAATATCCTCTTTTGTAAAGATATTATTATCGATTTCGGCGGCAATTTGACATCAGGGGTAGTTAATTCCACTCAGAATAAAATTGAAAACACTTGAGAGAGAAAAGAGAGAGGCGAAGAGTGAGACAGAGAGGGAGAGAGGGGGAGGGAGGGAGGGGCTGGGAGGAGAGAGAGATGGATGGACAGAGAGACAGAGACGGAGAGACAGAGAAAGGGACAGACAGTGGGAGAGAAGCCCAGCGAGATGGGCGGCAGTGGAGGGGGGGGCAGAGAGACAGAGACATGCAGAGACTCAGAGAAACACCGAGACTGCAAAGCCTACAGTTACAGAGAGGGAGGCAGAGACGGAGAGAGAGGCATCCCCAAAGAGACTCAGAGATAGAGAGACAGGATGGTGTGGGGTGGGGGCGCTAGGAAATCAAGACGGAGAGAAGAACTGAGAGCATCTCAGAAAGAAGCCCCATGTTAGAGACTTGCCATGGAGGTGCAAAGAAATGGACAAAGACAAATTCAGAGAAAGAAAGATGGAGAGAGGGGCAGGAGAAACTGACAGAGGCAGAGAGACAGAGAGGAGAGACTAAAAGTGAGAGAAGAGGAGGCACTTAAGGATCTGGGGATTGAGACTGAGGGAGTGTGAGCAACAGAGAGAAAAGGGAGAGGAGAGAGAAGGGGTGGTGGGCAGAGGGGAGGAGAGGGGAGACAGGGTGCCTGCCTGCCTGCTGGGAGGGGGGGCAGGCAAGGGCACCCAGGAGGTGGCAGAGCTGAGGGGTCCCCTGGGCTGAGGGCACACAGAGATGGGGTCTGGGGAGAGTCTCCTGCCCTTTTTATGCTATCCCCCAAAGTCACTCAGGATATGTGTGGTGCATGTTGTGTGTGTGCATGCGTGCGTGCATATTTGGGTGGCACAGTCCAAACTGCAGAGCTGGTTGAGGTAGAGTGCGTGTGTGTTGCATGTCTGTGAGCTTCTCTGGGCCAGGGGGGCAAGGGGTCTGATCCAGGGCTCCCAGGATGTGACGGGGCTCAGGGTCTGTGTGTGCTCTTCATGTTAAGATGGAATCCTATTACTTGTGTGTTTCCTGGAATCCATCTGTGTGTGTCCTTGTCTGTGCCTGCACATGCCATGGGTCCCTGGCCTTGCAGCCCCATAGGTCTCAGCAGCAGGCAGTGGTGACAGCACTTCTGGTTAGTGCCTGTCAGTCCCCCAGCTGAAATCTCCATTTATCCCCAGTAGGTTACAGGTTGCCTGGAAGGGAGGAAAGAGGGGGCTGGAGGATAGGACCCCTGGGTTCTGAGAGAGAAGGTGACTGGGGACTCCAACGCCCAGGTCTGAGAGAGGAGGAGGCTGGGGGGCTGGACTCCTGGGTCTGAGGGAGCAGGGGGCTGCTTTGCCTGGACACTCAAGTATGGACTGCCAGTGGGACTGGCTGGGAAGCTCCTCAGCCATCCTGTCAGCCTCCTCACCAGAAAAGCCTGTACCTGCTGCCCCCTAGTGGACATGGAGATTGGTCCAGCAGAGGGACAGGGAGCTGACAGGTCAAGGAATTCCAGGAAGGGAAGTGGAGGGACAGACCCCAATGGGGGCAGAGACAGAGAGATATGGACAGAGAAATAGGTGGACACAGGCAGAGATGAAGAGGAGACAGAGAAGTAGGCAGATAAAGGGGCAAGGGTCAGGCAGGCAGAGGATTGAGATCCTGGTTGCAAGAGAGAGAGGGAGAGAGGATGTGGTCCCAGGGGCCAAATTGGAGAAGGATAAGGACAGATGGGGGAGGGGGAGGGGGCACAGACAGTGGGCACAGAGCAGGGGTGACAGAGAGGCTGCTGTTGGAAAGACTCAAGTACAGATAGCACAAGAGACAGACAGGAGCCATGTGGACAGGACAGTGTGGCAGTAGTGGAATGGCAGGTAGATCTAAAGAAGGGAGAGGTAAGACAAAACCCAGGGGGCAGGCAGAGGGACGTGGACAGAGAGAGATGAAGAAAGTACAGGTGGACATAGGGGAAAGGACAGGGAAAGTGATGGACAGACACTCACGGAGAGGCAGATAGACAGACAGAAACAGGCGGACACACCCAGGAAGACGAGAAAGAGGTGGACAGGGAAAGACAGAAGGACAGCGGGGTATGGAGAAGCCAGGGCCCCCAAAGCCAAGTAGACATCCTGAGATGGAGCAGAACGTGGTACGTGGGGATGAGGTTGGACCCAGGATTGGGGAGACTGTGGCCTGGTAGGAGGTCCAGGCTGAGGGGCTTTGCCAAGGCGCCCTGCCCTTTGGAGTGGAGCTGGAGACAGGGCTCCCCTGGTTGGGGTGTCCGCCCGCCACCCCCTCCTAATCCCCCCCACCCGGCGGGCTGCCCGGCGGAGGCGACAGATTGAGCGATGAGACGCATTACGCACTTAATCCGCCTGATTGAATGTTTTGCTTTCGCCCAAATTGAAACATTAAACAACACGGGACGAGAAGAGGCGGCCGCAAATCACTCATGAAAGATTCATCTTCTCCCCGGCAGCCGCCACCGCCCGCCTCCAGCCTCTACCGCCGCCGCCATGGGGTGGGGGTGGGGGCTGGGGCAGCGCCCCTGCCCACTCTGTGGGGCCCCAGCCCTAGTAGCCCAAGGAAGTTCTTCCCAGTGTCCTGCCTCCATCCCACAGATGGTCCCTGAGACTGGAACCCAGATCCCTGGATTAGCTGGGGCAGCATGACCTTGGCCCTGCCCCTCTGGGAGGGAAACCCATTTTTGCCCCCCTGGGGTCCACCTCTCCAGCTCCCCCCCTGGTCCAGCCCAGGACCTTGGCGTGGCAGGGGATGCTCCGTTGGTTTGGAGCAGGGGGAATGCAGTCTGAACCTCCTTCCTGGGGGTGGGGTGCTTCCTGGCTCCTGGATGCAGCATAGGGGGTGGCACTGGGGGTGAGTCAGCAAGGGGTCACCTTATATCAGAATGAATGGAGATGGGGGAACAGGGACTGTGTGCCTGGTTTTTCTGTCACTCTGGAGTTCAGTCTGTCAGTCTGCTTGCAGGGATTGACTGTACTTTCTCTCTGCGCTGTAACTTGCTGTGTGACTCTGCCTGTCTCTGTGTCACTAACCCTGAGCCTCTGTGATTGTATGTGTGTGGCTGTAACTCTGTGGACCTGTGTCTGCCTATGTGTGTCTGGGTGTCACTTTCTCCATCTGCATCCTGTGTGTAGTATTTTTGTGTGTCTGTGTCTATGTGACTCTCAGGGTGACTTAATGTGACCTCCTGTGTGTTCATCTGTGGGTGCTTGTGTGCCTCTGTCTGTCTATCTGCCTGGGTCTGAGTCTATGTGTTGCTTACTGTGGGTCTGCATTTAACTATTTCATGTCTGGGTCTCTTTTGTGCATCCCTCAGTCTCTGTGGCCACGTGTCTCTCATTCTCTCTAAGTGTTCCTTTCTCTGTCTCTGGCTGAGAGGGCACTTGCTGGGGCTAAAGAAGAGTTGTCACCAGAACAAGTTGGGCCAGGGTGGGGAGAAGCAGGGGAGAGGGGAGGCAAGAAAGAGAAAGATAGGACAGCGGTGGTGACGGTGACGCCTGAGAGCAGGGGAGCAGGGAGCAAGCGCGAGGGAGCTGGGGGGGCCGTAGTGGGCGCCACGGCCGGAGCGGGTGATCAATATTCGATTTAGGTTTTAATTCCGGGGCTTTCGGAGCCTGTCAGCCCTGATGTATGAGCTCACACCGGGGCCGCCCAGCCAGCCACCCCACAGATGCCCATGGCCTGGTGGCCTGTCCTGGCCCCAGCTCCCTTGCCCAGTTGGCTGGTTCCGCGGATGAGGGGGAAGGGGAGAGGGGGCTGGGGAGGAGGAGGCCTAGTCCAGGGGCAGAAGGAGTGAGTGTGCATGAGTTCACCTGAGTTCACAGTTGAGTTCACGCCTGGCACTCACTTACCTGGTGGACCTGCAGACCTGCTCCTGCATGCACTGGAGGGAGACAGACAGGGGACCCTGGTCCTGTCCTCAGGGAACCCCAGACATCCGTCCTCAAACACTGTCTCAGGGACACCATGCCAGAGTGCCTCAGCCCTCCTGTCAGCACCAGTCACACACATCTAGACACACACACCCCCCCACACGTGTCCTGCTGACTCACATATACCTGTGTGCATACAAGCCCTGACACACGTGTCCACACACAAACGCCAACAATCAGGCATCCACACACTTGCCCCTCGACTCAAACATACATTTGCACACATGAACTCTGACACACGTGTATCCTTTGACATACATACATGTCCCCATACATGCGAGTCTGCACATATAATCTCAAGACACACATAGATACACCGATAAAGGCTCTCCCAGTTAATGAGAGGTGAGAGCAATGTGGGGAGACAGCCTTCTGGCAAGAGATCATAAGAGATGGAGACAGAGAGATGCAGAAACTCAGAGTCAGAGGCTGACATGGTGACAGAGATGGAAGAGACACAGGCAGGTAAAAGGAACAACAGAGAAAAACTCAGAGACAGAGACGCAAAGGGATAAGCCAGGGGAGGCTATGAGGAGAGTTGGGGGAGCAGCGGACTGGGATCAGGGATCAGTGTGGGAGGGGGAGAGGGAGCGCTCCCTTCCACAGATGCCCACCCCCCCAACCCTGTCTCTCTCTCAGGAAGATGGATCCACCGCCCTCCCTGATGACAATGCTGTCTGCGCAAACTTTAATTAACACTTTGAGTTAATTAGTTCGAGATCATTTAGGAGTAAAATGTTTTTATTAGGGAGGCTGCGAGCCTGTTGATGGATGGGGCGCGATTCGCTCTTCCGCCCGCCGGGGACAGCCGGTAAACAGAAATCAATCAGGGGCCTCCCAACCCGGCATCTACCCCCCCGCCCCACCACGCCAAGCTCCCAGCCTTAGGCTCAGGAGTCCGGGCTCTCGCCTTTCAGGTCCCTGAGTTCGGGCCCCCAGAGCCCACCTCTAGCCCAGACCCAGATTTCCGGACCCGCGGCTTATCTTCCCCCTCAGACATCCGAAGGCCTTGACTCCTCCAGCCTTGGAGGAACCCCCCTCCCGTCCCAGGGTCCTGGGCAGAGGATTGAGGACCGATTCGCTGTTGGGGAGGCGCTCCCTGGGCTGCTGGTCAGACCCTTCCCTCAGCTCCTTCCCACGGTCCCCGACTCTGTGTGCCCGAACTTTCTGTCGTCTGGGCGTCTCTGGCTGTCTCGCTCGGTCTCTGCGCAGGCCGTCTGGGTCGGGCTCCCGCAGCCCCTCCCGCCCGGCTGACGGCTTCATCAGGTGTCCGGGCGGCGGGGGGAGGCCGGGCCGGGAGAGGGGTAGGCCCGGGGCGGAGGGGGCGGGGGTTCCGGGGCCGATAAATCTTCATCAGGCGGCGGCGGGGGGGCCATTAGGCGCTAATGGGAAGATGGAGGGGCCTGTCGGCCGCGCGGGCCGGGCCTCATTTGTCCTGCTTCCCGCTCCATTGGCCGCCGCCCCCGCCCCGCCCCTCCCCCGCCGCCGCCGCCGCCGCCGCCGCCGCGCGCCCCATTTCCGCTTCAAACCTTTGGAAGGGATGCAGGGGGTGGGCATCAGGGGGTGGGCATCTGGGGGTGGGATTGAAGAAAGAGGGAGTCGGAATGCGGGGACAGAGTTAGAAGAGGAGGAGGGGGCGTGGGACGCGGAGGGGAAGGGTGTTAGCAGAGGCAGAATGTGGAACGTGGGCGACTCAGATAGAAAGCAGGCGGAGAGGGAGAAGATCGTGGTGCCGAGGGTTAGAAGGTGGAGAGAGTAAATAGAACTCCCAGGAGGAAGGAAGAACTCGGAAGGGGCACGCAGACGCCGAGAGGGACCGGGATCGCAGGAGGGGTGGGGACGGGAAATCGGCGGGGAGGGGGAGGAGCGCGGGGTTGGAATTAGGGGAGGGGGCGGATCCGCGCCCCGGCCTCTCGGGCGGGGGCCGGGGAAGGCGAGCGGGCGGCGTCCCCCGAGGCAGAGGCGCGGCCCCCGCCCGAAGCCGCCGCCGCCGCCGGCTCCCGGACTCTCGCCCCCCGCGCGTCCACTCTGATTTCTCGGCCCATTTTTCTTCCTCTCCTGTCACTCCGGCGCTCGCCCTCCCGCCGCCGGCTGCCCCGCTGCGCTCTGCTTCCCGCGGGAACCCCCGCCACAGCCAGCCCCGGGGGCCGCAGCCCGGCTCTGTGCCGCAGCGCCCCAACTCCCGCCCCACCCGGCCCCCCTCAGTCCCCTCAGGAACCACAGATGCCAAGAGTGTGACCCCCAAACCACTCACCCCAGAAGTGGGTTACCCCTGCGAAGATCCACAGGAGGAGTCTGGCCTTGGGGTAGCAGCATTGGGGCTGGGATCCCCAAACCCGGGCATGAGGTTCTTTAGCGCTTCTGGGCCCCAGTCTGATTTCCCCCAAAAGAATCGGCCAGAAACCCTACAAACCAGGCACCTGTGAACCCCCACAGTCTCTCAGAAACCCTCAAGCAGACTGGAGACCCCTAGAATCAGGTATCTTGAGCTGAGTCACCCCAGGCCATGTAAAGTTACCCAGACTCAGAAAGGCCAAGGATTGTACCCACAGCCCAGCCCCAGACAGCCCAAAATGAGGATTCTGGGCCCCACCCCCATTAACCCCAAACCTCCAACCTGAGACACTGATAGGATGAGAGATAAGCTTTAGATCACCCCCAAATAAGTCAGTAACTCCAAAACTCACCCCCACATAGGCATTTATTCCCCTAGGCTCAGTCGCCCCCAAATTAGGCATCAGAGGCCCTTAAAGTTGGCACACCTAAACTAGGCTTATCTCATTGAACTCTAAAACAAACATAAGGACCTTGAGATAAGTCACCCACGATTTAGACAAATGGGCCCCCAGCTGCTGTCACCTCACTCAGGGCATGACCCCCATTCTCAACACAAGTTAGCAAATGGGATGGAAACTCAGTCGCCCCTAAACTGAGCAAATTTCGATTGTGACAACTGGATCCTCAGACTCAATCCAAACTTGGGATCTGGACCCCACCCAGCCTAAGGTTCCCCCAAACTAGACAGCTGGCTCCCCAGACTCAGTTTCTGCTAAAGCAAGATCAGGAGCCCCCGTCCCCCCCAGCAAGTCGCCTTGACACTAGTTACCTAGATCTCTACTGTCACCCCCAAACCTTGTATTTGGACCCAATGGTTGGTAACCCTGACCCAGGCATTTGAACCAGCTTTAAGAGCTCCCCACCTTGGCATCTGGAACCCTACCATCAGCTGCTCTTCAAATGCACATCTGAGCCGTCCCCATATCCATCACCTTCCCTCTGGAGAGTAAGAAAGCTCCTTAGTAAGTTAACCCACCAACTTCAGCTAGCCTGCCATCCTCAGACATCCTCAAAGACAGGGCTCTAACACTGAAGCTTAGAGATCTCCTAACTACATGTCTAGTCCCCAATTCTCAGTTACCGATACACTCACCATTAGCGTCTCATAGGCCATGACCCCAAAAGTAGGAAAATCAAGCGAAGAACCCTCAAACAGGCATGTGGAGCTGACTCTCAAGGTCATCCTAAAATAAACTCTGAGAAAATAATAATAAAAAACAAAATTCTGAGAATCCCATCATCAGAGAGACTCAAACTCAGAATTTAGGGTGCCTGCATCAGACACCCTTGCAGTGGGTTGTGGTGGCCCCCCCAAAAGTCATTCATGCCCTAACCCCCAACCTATTAATGTGACATTTCTGGGTAAAGAATCTTTGCAGATGTCATTAAGTGAAGGATGTCCAGATGAGGTCACCCTGCATTAGCTGAGGGGGCCCTAAATCCAGGAAGGATGACAATGTCCTTATAAGAGATGAAAGAGGAGTTCCCGTCCTGGCTCAGTGGAAACGAATCTTACCAGCATCCAGGAGGACGCAGGTTTGACCCCTGGCTTTGCTCAGTGGGTTAAGGATCCAGCGTTGCCATGAGCTGTGGTGTAGGCTGAAGACGGGGCTTGTATCCAGTGTTGCTGAGGCTGTAGCTGTGGCCAGCAGCTACAGCTCTGATTCACCCCCAGCCTGGGAACCTCCATATGCCTCGGGTGCAGCTCTAAAAACACACACAAAAAAGAGAGACAGAGAGACAGAAGAGAAGCAGCAGACATGGAGGAGAGGGCCATGTGAAACTGGGGGCATGCGTGGAGGGGCGGGCTGCGGCCCCCAGAAGCTGGAAGAGGCAAGGCAGGCTCCCCCCAGCCCCACGCCCCAGAGCCTTTGCAGAGAGTGTGGCCTTACTGACACCTCGATTTGGACTTCGGGCCTTCTGAACTGTGAGAGAATCCATTTTTGCTGTTTTTTTTTGTTTTTTTTTTGTTTTTGTCTTTTTTTTTTTTTTTTGCTATTTCTTTGGGCTGCTCCTGCAGTACATGGAGGTTCCCAGGCTAGGCGTCGAATCGGAGCTGTAGCCACCGGCCTAGCCAGAGCCACAGCAATGCGGGATCTGAGCCGCCGTCTGCAACCTACACCACAGCCCACGGCAACGCCGGATCATTAACCCACTGAGCAAGGGCAGGGACCGAACCCGCAACCTCATGGTTCCTAGTCGGATTCGTTACCATTGCGCCACGACGGGAAGTCCCCATTTTTGCTGTTTTAAGCCACCTGGTTTGTTACTAGCCACAGGAGATGAATTCAACACCCCCCAGAGGGAGCCTCTGTATTCCTAAACTCAGTGACCCCTGAAACTAGCGATGTGGAATCCACAGTCAGATGCCCCCAAACTAGCCTCTGTTCCCCAGGTCAGACTTTCAGGGACCCACAGTCACCCCCCCCATTTGTGAACTAGGTCCTGAGGTGCATTCAGCCCTGAAACAACGTGTATATGAATTCACAGCCACTGTCCCCACAGTTGGGAAAGCCACAGCAAGGTCACTCTCAGGACAGGCATCTGAACCCCAAGGCTGGTCATCCACAGGCTCGGCATCTGGCCGCCCAGTATCAGGTCCGCCCAAAACCAGGGTGTGGGACACCCATGTTCAGTGAGCCCTGAACTAGGCACATGAGCCCCAAACTTCAGTCAGCCCTAAAGTAATCAATAGGACCCTCAAATGAACATATGGGCTGCCAAATGCAGTCACCACTCAAGCCCAGGGCAGTCTCTCTCAACTGGACTGTGAAGGTAAATTAGGGTGAGTGAGACTGTGGCCTGTATTCTAATTTGAGAACTAAGGCTGGGGCCCTAAATGCTAAATTATTATTATTATTATTATTATTATTATTATTGTCTTTTTAGGGCTGTACCAGCAGCATATGGACGTTCCCAGGCTAGAGGTCCAATTGGAGCTGCAGCCGCCTGCCTACACCACAGCCACAGCAACGCCGGATCCGAGCTGCATCTGAGACCTACACCCTAGCTTACAGCCACACAAGATCCTTAACCCACTCAGCAAGGCCAGGGATGGAACCCACGTCCTCATGGATACTAGTCAGGTTCATTAGCCACTGAGCCATGATGAGAACTCTTAAATGCTAAATTAGAGGCAACTTACCCTGGTGCCCAGTGGGAGGTTCTGGGTCAGCTACTCAGATGTCCAGTTTATGGGCTGCCCAGATGCTGAGGTTGACATGACCAACTAGGAGTCCAAATGCTGGTTTGGGATGACAGCTGGGGCCCCAATGTCAAGTTTGGCAACGCAGGGGACTGTGTCTTCAGATGCATACCTGGGAGGTGGGGAGGGACTGTCTTTCCTGCGTATCAGAAGCCTAGTTTTGGGGGGCATCTGAAGGGTGCTGGTTGCTTAGTGGGAGTTACTAAGAGTTCCTAATATTTATATACATTTGGGGGCTCACTGAGCCTCAAGGCCTAGTTGCCAAGGTTTGAGGTGACTGTCGCTGGACTTCCTTCTGCCCGGTTTAGGGCTGATGGAGTTTGGAGTTGCATAGTATGGGGATGTCTGAGGCAGATGACTGAGGTACCTAGTTAAGGGGTGCCTGACATGGAGGCTCAGAACTTGGAGGACCTAGATGCTTGGTTTAGAGTTGGCTTAATTAGGGAGGGGGGAGGTCTGAATACTTAGATTGGGATGAACTAGCTTTAAGGCCCAGATGCTGAGTTTAGGGTTTACCAACTAGAGGGGCTCTACAACACAGCCACAGAGGGGCTCTAATTTTTTTTTTTTTTGGATGAACCCATGGATATGGAAGTTCCCAGGCTAGGGGTCTAATCAGAGCTGCAGTTGCTGGCCTATACCACAATCCACCCCTCCCATGGATTGTGGGCCCTGGGACTCCCAACTTCAGCCCAAACAGGGCTCCACACCCAGGCCATTTACTCAGAAATGCATGTGTATCCAGGGACCCCATGCCTGGGTGCTGGAGACCACTGACTCTGTCACCCCAAGAACACTCGGGTGTCAGCACTCTCAGACTCAGCATGGGGAGGCACCAGGAGCCCAGACTCTACACCCCAACCCTGAGGACTGGAATGACAGTTCCTGCCTCTTCAAACTAAGAAAGGCAACCCTCAGTCTTACCAACTGCAAACACCCCCCAACCCCACTGTCTCTGGGCCCCAAACAGAGCCCCAGACCCTTGGTATGAAAACATAACCATCGTGGTGCAGTGGAAACGAATCCAACTAGGAAACCTGAGGTTGTGGGTTCGACCCCTGGCCTTGCTCAGTGGGTTGAGGATCTGGTGTTTGCTATGAGCTATGGTGTAGGTTGCAACGTGGCTCGGATCTGGCGTGGCTGTGGCTGTGGCGTAGGCCAGCAGCTGTAGCTCCAATTCAACTCCTAGCCTGGGAATCTCCATATGCTGTGGGTGTGGCCCTAAAAAGAAAAATAATAATAATAATAATAATAAATAACCCAGTCTCCCCAATGCTGTGTGTCATCTCAATTGGGCCATTGGATCCTCATTCTCTGTCTCCCCAAAGTAGACAGCCGAGTCCTCATCTGTCACCCCAAAGTAGACTACCAGAGCCCCAGTCTCTGACAGAGACCAAGGATACCCCAGTCATTTCATCCCAAACTGGACAGCTGACCCTAACCTCTGTCATCACAAACTATACAGCTAACTTCTGTCACCCCAAGACGGGTCCGGAATCCCAGAACCTCTATAGTCTCTGCCACCTCAGTCTAGATACATGAGCCCCGACTTCTCATGTCCCACATCAGACATCTGGACCCCAGGCTCTGTTAGTTCAAAGAGACCCCACTGTCCTCTGAAACCTCATGACTGCAGTGTCCCTGGTCTCTGCCTCCCAAGCCAAACTGTAGGAGCCCAGGCAGTCATCTCAGCTAGACAACCAGACCTGTAGTGTCTCTTCTTCGAACTAGCCAAGTGGTCGCTCACTGTCTTCCATCCCAAACCAACACCCCTCACCCCAGTGTCATCAGCCTAAACTAAATAACCAGTCCCTTGGTCTCTATAACCCCAAGCCGGGCAACTGGCCTTGTGGTTCTGACACCCAAAAGGGAGTAACCAGACTGCAAATCTTAGACACCCCAGTAGAGTCTATCAGGCTCCCCGATTTCTTTAATTTTTCCTTTTTAGGGCTGCCCCTGCAGCATATGGAAGTTTCTGGGCTAGGGGTCGAATTGAAGCTGCAGCTGCCAACCTATGCCACAGCCGCAGCAGCACTGGATCTGAGCTGCATCTGTGACCTACGCTGCAGCTGATGCCAACACCAGATCCTTAACCCACTGAGTGAGGCCAGGGATCAAAACCGGGTTCTCATGGATACTAGCCGTATTCTTAACCCACTGAGCCACAATAGGAACTCCAGTCAGGCCCCTGGTTTCTGTTGCTCCAAACTAGTAACTGAACCTTGAATCTGGCTTCCCGAACCTTAGAATTTTGGTGCCTCAACCTAACAACCAGACTACCATTCTCTCATTTGAAAAAAGACTAGACCCCCAACTCTGGTATCATGAAGGAAGCCCCAGGGCCCAGTCTTGGTCACTGCAAACTAGACACCAAGACCCTCAGTCTGACACCCCAGACTAGACTAGACTAGTCCCCATCACCCCGACCTTGACAAGAACCTGAGTATCTGACACCTTTAGCAAATGCAGTCCCTCTCACTCCCAGCCAGACCCTAGTCTGCAAATTTTAAATTTGCAAATTAGGCACACTGTGGTATATGGAATGACTGGCCCACAGGGACCTGCTATATAGCACAGGGAACTCTACCTGATATTCTGTGATAATCTACATGGAAAAAGAATCTGAGGAAGAATGGATGTGTGTACAGTATCACTGAGTCACTGTGTGGTACAGCAGAAATGATCACAACATTATAAATCAACTAGCTTTCAATACAACTTAAAAAAAAAAGTGAAAAAAAGGAGTTCCTGTTGTGGCTCAGCGGTAGTGAACCTGACCAATATCCATGAGAACACAGGTTTGATCCCTGGCCTTGCTCAATGGGTCAAGGATCCAGCATTGCCATGAGCTGTGGTGTAGGTCTCAGACGTGGCTCGGATCCAGTGTTGCTGTGGCTGTGGTGTAGGCCGGCGGCTACAGCTCTAATTTGATCCCTAGCCTGGGAACTTCCATGTGCTGTGGGTGTGGCCCTAAGACAAAAATAAAGAAATAAATTTTTTTGAGAACTAGACCCAGTGTATTTAACCTCAAACTAGACAAGCAGCCATTCTCCAAACTAAAAAACATGATCTCCTGGAGTTCCCATTGTGGCGCAGTGGTTAACGAATCCGACTAGGAACCATGAGGTTGCGGGTTCGATCCCTGCCCTTGCTCAGTGGGTTAATGATCCGGCGTTGCCGTGAGCTGTGGTGTAGGTTGCAGACGGCGGCTCAGATCCCGCATTGCTGTGGCTCTGGCTAGGCCGGTGGCTACAGCTCCGATTCGACCCCTGGCCTGGGAACCTCCATATGCCGCGGGAGCGGCCCAAGAAATAGCAACAACAACAACAAAAACAAAACAAAACAAAACAAAACAAAAAAAACATGATCTCCTAGTTGCTGTCACTTTACATTGGAAAAGATACCCCCCCAATCTCTGGTGTCCCAAATTATTCAACAGGACCCCCAGGCTCTGTCACCAGCACCCGGACAGTGTTGCCTGTCTCTGCTACCTCAAGGAACAACCAGAGGTTGCCTCCAGGGGACACATTCCCTTCTCATCCCAAACTAGGGCCCTTGACTCCCAGTGTCATCAGGAATCCCAGGCTGGGAATTCCCCTGGTGGCACAGCGGGTTAAGGATCTGGCATTGTCACCATTGCTGTGGTCCAAATTTGATCCCTGGCCTGGGAGCTTCCACATGCTGTGGGTGCTGCCAAAAAGGAAGAAAAAAAAAAAAAAAAAAAAAAAAAAGGAATCCTAGTCTGTCACCTCAAGCTAGATAAATGACCTCGAACTTGGTAACAGATCCCTAATTCCTGTTACTCAAGCCAGAGACTGGACTCCAGGCTGTCACCCCAAATAAGACAAGCAGATGCCCAGTGTGACACCCCAAATGAGGTATAGGCACTCCTTGGCTTTGTCACTCCACACTAGACAAGTGGACCCCTTGTCCCTGTCACCCCAAACCACCCCACCCCAACTTTAATTATGAAGTTGACAACCAGATCCCCAATCTGTCACTCCAACCAGCCAACTGGACGCCCAGCCTCTGTCACCAAAATAGACAACCAGACTTTTGGTCCCTTGATGAGACACCAAGCCCCGAGTTTCTGTTGCCCTAAATCAAACCTCTCAATCCCAAGGTCATTTAGGAGGATAGATGGGGAAATGGACCCCCCCCAACCCTGACCACCCTCATGGAAGCTTCTGGTTTCAGTGTCTTAATAGCTCAACATCATAATTAGGGACCTGGGGAGTTCCCACTGTGGCTCAGCGGGTTTGAATCCAATGTAGTCTGCCTGAGGATGCAGGTTTGATCTCTGGCCTCACTCAGTAGGTTAAGTATCTGGCATGGCTGTAAGCTTCAGCACAGGTTGCAGAGGCAGCTCTGATTTAACTCCTAGCCGGGGAACTTCCATATGCCTCAAATGTGGCCCTAAAAAGAAAAAAAAAAAAAAAAAAAAGAATTAGGGACCTGTAGTCAGTCACCTCCAGATCAGGTCTCTGCCTGAGTCTCAGCCTCCCACCACCAATCTCCAGACCTAGGCTGCTGACTGCTTGCCTCAGTGATCTCAGTCCCAGGTCCTTGGGCCCCTGGCTACAGTCACCTCCAAATGACCACATTCACTCCAGACCCAGCAATCAACATTGGATGTAGTGACCACCTACCTCCGTGGGCAGTCGCCTCTGGGAATACTGGCATCTGGATTAACAAACTAACGCCCTTTGTCGTCCCCAAGTTGGGTTGGGACTCTGGTCTCCAGTTAGAGTCAGGGGCCTGACCCTCAGCCTCAGGCAGCCCAGGTCTCCTCCGCCAGGACAAGTCCATCTCTGGCAGCCCCCGGGAGAAGGTCTGGAGGAAGCACTTTTCCGCCCTCTGGTGGCAGCCATTGGAAGTGTGCCCCTGGTAACTGGGAACAGTGTGGACCTAGACATCCAAGCCATTCTGTGGGAAGCCCAGGGGTTACCCTTGCCTGCTCCCTCCTACTCCGCTCCCACACAGCTGGACCCTCCTTCTCCTCCTGAATCTGCCCCCCCGACTCAATTTCCCCAGCTCAGCTCATCGTCCCTGGTTTCACTTCCTCCAGATCATCCCCCCCACACAACCCCAAAAGGAGATTTCTTTTTTTTCTTTTTCCTTTTTCTTTTCTGTTCTTTTTCTTTCTTTTCTCTCTCTCTCTTTTCTTTCTTTCTTTTCTTTCTTTCTTTCTCTTTCCTTCTCTCTCTCTCTCTCTCCCTCTCCCTCGTCTTTTTTAAGGCCACACCTGTGGCATATGGAGGTTCCCAGGCTAGGGATCCAATTGGAGCTGTAGCTGCCAGCCTGTGCCAGAGCCACAACAAGGCGGGTTCTGAGCCCTGTCTGCGACCTACACCACAGCTCACAGCAACGCCGGATCCTTAACCCACTGATCGAGGCCAGGGATCAAACCTGCAACCTCATGGTTTCTAGTTGGATTCGTTAACCACTGAGCCACGACGGGAACTACAATAATTTACCCTAGTTTATCCAACATGTTATCCTTCCAACACATAACCAATATAGGAAATGACTGAGTGTTTTATACCCTTTTCCTGCTAAGTCTTTGAAATCAGGGGTGTATTTTACACTCATAGCACAACTCCATCTGGACCAGCCATGGTACAAGTACTCAGTAGCCACCTGCAGCTGGTGGCCACCATGTGACAGGATTTCAGAATAATGCTGAGTACTCAGTGGGCCCTCGATAAACACTTGCTGAACGAATTGATCCACTTGCTGAAAGAAGGATGAGTTTTGGTGACGGGAACTGAGGTTGGAAAGGCTCTGTCCCTCGGAGCTCACTGAACCGTCACCTCCTCAGAGAGCCCTCCCAGGCCAAGCTCATCTGACGTAGCTTTTCATCCCCTATCACCTCACTTTGTTGTCACACCTGCCAAGTGCTTTCCCTACTAGGTCTCTCTTTTGTCAGTGGTCCCCACATTACAATGAAAAGCAAACTGCGTCACTTCCCACACCCGACTCCCCGCACCCAGTCTGCTCCAGTCACTCTCCCCCAAACCTCCAGGCAAGGTCTTTGTACCTTGAATCTTCACTTGTCACCTCAGGGAGGCCTTCTTTAACCTATAATGTATCTCCAGGTCTTTCTGTGCAGAAGGGTTAAGGTAGTAGGCTCTCCTTAGGGAGGCTGGCTCACACAGTGGCCCTTGGCTGGCATCTAGATACCTGGATTTCAGCAGGTCCTCACTGCTCCCCGACAGGGCAGTTCTTGTGTCTAAGCTGTTTGTGCAAACAATGTTGTTTATGCTGAACATCCGCTTTCCTTCTGGGACTCTGGAATTCTGGTCCATGCCAGACAGATGGTGCTTATGTGGCCACCCCCCCACCCCACCCCCGTCCCAGTAATAGTCCTGGGTCTGAGTGTCATCATGACCTTCCCTGGCAGACACTGTACCCGTGTGTGTCACGGCTCACTGCTGGGGGCATTTTATTTTTTTTTAATTTATTTATTTTTTGTCTTTTTTCTATTTTTTGGGCCGCTCCCACGGCATATGGAGGTTCCCAGGCTAGGGGTCGAATCGGAGCTGTAGCCACTGGCCTACGCCAGAGCCACAGCAACACGGGATCCAAGCTGCGTCTGCAACCTACATCACAGCTCACGGCAATGCCGTATCATTAACCCACTGAGCAAGGGCAGGGACTGAACCCGCAACCTCATGGTTCCTAGTCGGATTCATTAACCACTGCGCCACGACGGGAACTCCTCACTGGGGGCATTTTAATGCAACCTGGGGCGAGGCCACTGGGAGAGGACTCTGGAAGCTTGTGCCTGGTTTTCCTTGGGACTTCACCCTATGTGCCTTCTTCCTTTGATAATTTTTTCTTTTTCTTTTCTTTTTCTTTTTTTAGGGCCTCAAGTACATACAGAGGTTCCCAGGCTAGGGGTCAAATTGGAGCTGCAGCTGCCAGCCTACATCACAGCCACAGCAATGCCATATCCGAGACGTGTCTGCAACCTACACCACAGCTCACAGTAACACCAGATCCTTAACCCCCGAGCGGGGCCAGGGATCGAACCTGTGTCCTCATAGATATTAGGTTCATTTCCACTAAGCCACAACAGGAACTCTACCTTTGCTGATTTTGCTTTATAGCCTTTCACAACAATAACCTCAGCTGAGCATACATTTTTTTTTCTGGCCACATCCATGCTCATGGAAGTTCTCGGGTCACAGCAGCGACTCAAGCCCAGCAGCGACAATGCCAGATTCCACGTAGAACTGGAACTGCTGAGTCCTGAGTCCTCCTGGCACATCACTGAACATGAGCGTGGTGTCTTCTCCTCCTCAGAACTCATGCCCACTGGCCAATGGCGCTATTTATCTTGCTTATTGTCTCCCCCTGCCAGGGGCCCTTCCCCCACCTTCTTGGTCCCTGGAGGATCCCACATCACCCTGCACACATGTACAGAAGACCCTGGGAGAATATTTGCTGAACAACTGTAACAGCTTTATTTCCAAAGCTGGAGTCCCTCCCTGGGCTTGTAATGGGAAGGGGGCCTTTGGCAAGAGCAGAGCCATGCGGGATGGGGCTGAGAAGGGACGGGGCAGCTGGCTTGGGAGGCCGACATGTCCTTGAAGACACCTCACACAGGTTCCATCTGCAGCTCCTCCCCGTCCACAGCCTCTATCTGGTGGAAGGCGGCGTGGGAGCCGATGACCACGAGGGTGGCTCCTGGGGGAAAACGGGCAGCTCAGGGCCTCGCTGCCTCCCCGGCCCCCACTGCCCACCGCGCCACCGAGACCCTGTACTCACTCACCTAGGACCCAGAAGACGGCGGATCCCGCGCCAGCCAGCCAGAAGAAGGGAAAGGAGACGCCCCCGGCCAGGGCATACTGATGGGCGGGGCTCACCTCTCGGCCTGGGGGGGCAGATGGCATTGGGACAGCTGTTCCACACCTGTCCCCTCTCCCAGAGTAACCCCCAAAATGCCTTATGCCAAGGCCCTCCAAGTCCGGCCCCAGCCATTTCCCCAGCGTCCCCACCCACTGTCCCCTGAAACAGTGCACCTTCCTCAGTAATCCCCCCCACCGCCCTCCACCCTTCAACTTTACTTCTGCTAGGAAGCTCCCAGACTCTCCCTCCCCAAACTACAGCTTTCCTGCTCCAACCTGCCCTCGCATAGACCTGGGTTTTCCAACTGGCATCCCAAAGGCCCAGGCTGACACCTAGACATGTTTTTTGAGTTTGCATATTATTCCACAATAATTTTTTTGCTTTTTAGGGCCGCACCCACAGCACATGGAAGTTTCCAGGCTAGGGGTCGAATCAGATCCACAGCCACAACAACGCGGGATCCGAGACACGTCTGCAACCTACACCACAGCTCACGGCAACACCAGATCCTTAACACCCTGAGCGAGGCCAGGGGTCGAACCCGCATCCTCGTGGAACCTAGTCAGGCTTGTTAACCGCTGAGCCACGATTTGTTGATTTGCTGCTGACATACAGACAGAATGATTTCACACAGCAATACAGTCGGCCCTCTGTATCCGCAGATGGGCACCCGTGGGTCACTGTACTACATCATTGCTACATCAGCAACTTGAGCATCCTCGGATTTGGGTATCCAAAATCTGGGGGCTCCTAGAAAAGCTGAGAGATGGCTGTATAGACATCTGGCTTCTTGTGGCAGATTGGAAAGTCAGACTTGCAAACCCTGGCGGCAGCAGTGGCTGAAGACAAGTTGTGACTATGCTCTGGACGCTCCCTCTGTGCCCTGTGCTCGCCTGACATGCTCCTCCACCCAGCCCACCCTTACCAGATACATAACTGGCAGGCTTCTGATGGATTCTGTCTTAGGTCTACCTGTTTCTTTGATTCCAACTCCCCCTTATCTCCACTCCAAACCTTGAGTTTCCCTTAGTTGGGAACTCAGGCCCTCTTTCTTCCCAGTGGTGCTTGGTGCCAGTCTAGGACCACATGAGCCACAGGCCTCAGCTTCCCTCTGAGAAGTCCCAAGATTTTTCTACTCCCATCCCAGGAAGCACGAAAGGGGGAGGACAGATTTAGGCTAGAGTAAAGTCGCCACCTGGCGTCCAATGTGGGTACTTGCAGCTGATGCTTTTGGCAGATGAGGGAGAGAGAAGGAGGAGGTTTAAAAGGCCAGCGGCTAGGTGGAGTGGTTCTTGGATATCTTCTGGGTTTGGGAAACAGCAATTTGGGGGGACTGAGAGTGGATAGGAGCATCAGGTGTGGGTATGGGGAATCTACTGTAGGTCTAGGATTGGGCAGACTTGGGTTCAAAAGGACTCAGGTTTGAGGTCTAAGGCTTGGATTCAAAGAGCCAGGATCAGAGGAGTTTGGGCAGATTTCTCACCAAACAGCACAAACTTGGACTGCAACGTGCGCAGATAGAGGATGTAACAGGCGCCAAAGAAGACAGCCAGAGCTACCAGCAGCATGGGCGATGTTACCCTGGAGGAGGGCAGGGAGGCACAGTCAGGCCGCTGGGGCTGCGTCAGACACGAAGGCCCTGACCTTCTACACCTGGGGACGTCCTTAGGACCACGCAAGTCTAGGTCATGTTTGGTCCCCCTGCATCCCAGCCAGGCTGATGGAGTAGGGACCTGGTCCTCTGGGGTAAAGATCCCACAGAGCTATCCCATGGGGACAGGGCCTGGCCAGTGCAGACATGGCAGCCTGGCGGGGGCGGGGCCTGGCTGAGGGGGGCTGTTCTGGCCAGAGAGACACTCACACGCAGTACAGGATGAGGCCCAGGAACACAAACACATAGTTGCTTTGGTAGTATTCCACGTTGCGTACGAGGCGCTGGCAAAGCTCGCCCAGGTTGCGGGGACGCGAAAAACGCCGCTGGTCCACGAAGGAGCCCCAGGGGCGGATGGTAGCACGGCGCCGCTCCAGCCACTCACGGCCCGCGCCAGAGGGAATCAGTTTCGGCAGCAGGGTCCTGGGGGGTGCGGGACCAGGTCAGCGGTAGACCGGGTTGGAGCCCGGACCCCCGAGCAAGAAGGGGGCCGAGGGGAGCGGGACTCTGGGGTTCTGGGGGGCGGGGGAGATATGGTCCAGGACTCCTGGATTCCAGGGGAGGAAGGGATTGAGCCGGGGCCAGGAGTCCGGATTCCTAACTCCCCAGGGATGAGGGGCGAGAAGCCATGACTCTCGGGTCTAGGTCAGGGGGGCTAGATTAGACTTGCTTACGTGGCGCTCAGCCCTTCCGCCTCGGCATCCTTCTGCTGGTCCTTCTCGGCCGCCATGTCTGTGTTGTGAGGGGAAGAACCGCTGTAACGAGGCTGGGGCCCTCCACACCCCACGGGCCCCGCCCGAAACCGGCCTCACTCGAAGTGGCCGGAGGGGACGTGGCGCCGTTCCGGCGCCGCTGGGGGCGGTAGGTTTGTCACGGAGTATTATGGGAGTTGTAGTCCTGACGATGTCGGGGAGAGTAGGCGCCCTGGTGGCTGCATGGCTCGAGGAGCACCTTGGGAGATGTAGTCGCGTAAAGCGACGTGGGTGCCTCGGGGGCATTGTGGGAGTTGTAGTTTCAAAGGTAGGACGTGCGAGGTCAGAGAAAGTGAGCTGTCAGGAGTCAGGGTGTCGGGGGAGTGTAAAGGCAGAAGACGTCGTGTACTACCCCGAGCAGTCTCTGTACAGTGGGGACTGTGTAGGGCTGTCATTCTGACTCTAGAGGATATTAAAAAAAACCGTGATTAAACACTCAGATGTTCTGATTTATCAGATCTGGGGTGAGACCCATTCACTGGCTCTTTTTTTTTTTTGTGGCAGGCAGGGAGTGGGGTGGGTGGGGACATGCTACGTTTTCTGGCTAAGGATCGAACCCTAGCCACAGCAGCAACCCTAGCACAGCAGTGACAGTGGGGGATCCTGAGCCACCAGGGAACTCATGGACCACATTTGAATAGTGAGACTGTAGAATATTTGTAGGAATCCATTCCATCCTTCTTCAAAGGCTAGTGAGGGGGCCATGGTTGCTGAAGGGGGTTATCTAAGATGGGGAGCAAAGCTCCCCCACAACTCTGGGCTCCTAAGGATGGATGGGTTAGGATTAGGACCTCAAGGATGCCCCTGCTATGGAGAGGGTAAAGGGAAGTAGGGGAAAGTAAAGGGGTGAGTTGTTTTTTTTTTTTTTTAATCTTTTTTTATTCCAGTTTTATTGAGGGGAATGAGGGATTTTAATTTTTAATTTTTATTTATTTATTTATTGTCATTTTAGGGCCACACCCGTGGCATGTGGAGGTTCCCAGGCTAGGGGTCGAATCAGAGCTGCAGCTGCTGGCCCACACCACAGCCACAGCAAGGCGGGATCCGAGGCACATCTGTGACCTACACCACAGCTCACAGCAACGCCAGACACTTAACCCACTGAGCAAGGCCAAGGATCAAATACGCGTCCCCATGGATACTTGTTGGGTTTGTTACCACTGAGCCATGATGGGAACTCTGAGAATTTTTAAAAGACGGAGTAGTTACAACTAAAAGAACTGGATTTCTTGGGTCAGAGGTCAAAATCCAGCCTGTGTTGATTTCATCAACTCCCTGTCTTCATTGGACAGTGAAGATCATCCTGGTTCCACACTCATGGGTTAAGGTTGGGTTGAATGATCCATGTGAAGTGCTTGAAAGAGTCTTGCTATTTTATAACCACTCAATAAATGGTGATGTTGTTTTTGCCACTACATTGTCATGAATGTTATGATTATTTCTAGAGTTCAGCCTTCTCAAATATGTCTGTAACGTAGTTGCTGCTGCTGGCCCCTTGGATGTCCCAAAGAGGGACTGGTGTCTGCCACGTGGGCCGCCTGTCTCTCCCCGGGCCCCCACAGCCATGGTTCTCTCAGTCTTTGCTCCTGAATGAGCTGTGGAAAACCGGCCAGAATTCTAAAGAGGTGCCCTAGAATATGGCCTCAAGAAAATTATGTGGGGAGTTCCCGTCATGGCGCAGTGGTTAACGAATCTGACTAGGAACCTGCCCTTGCTCAGTGGGTTAACGATCCGGCGTTGCCGTGAGCTGTGGTGTAGGTTGCAGATGTGGCTCGGATCCTGTGTTGCTGTGGCTCTGGCGTAGGCCGGCGGCTACAGCTCCGATTGGACCCCTAGCCTGGGAACCTCCATATGCCTCGGGAGCAGCCCAAGAAAAAGGCAAAAAGACAAAAAAAAAAAAAAAAAAAAAGAGGAGTTCCCGTCGTGGCGCAGTGGTTAACAAATCTGACTAGGAACCATGAGGTTGCGGGTTCAGTCCCTGCCCTTGCTCAGTGGGTTAACGATCTGGCGTTGCTGTGAGCTGTGGTGTAGGTTGCAGACGCGGCTTGGATCCCGCGTTGCTGTGGCTCTGGCGTAGGCCGGTGGCTGCAGCTCCGATCTGACCCCTAGCCTGGGAACCTCCATATGCCGCGGGAGAGGCCCAAGAAATAGCAACAATAACAACAACAACAAAAAGACAAAAAAAAAAAAGACAAAAAAAAAGAAAAAAAAAAAAGAAAATTATGTGGAGGTGTTCCATGAGGTTGTGGGTTTGATCCCTGGCCTCGCTCAGTGGGTTAAGGCTCTGGCATTGCTGTGAGCTGTGGTATAGGTCGAAGACGAGGCTCAGACCTGGCATTTCAGTGGCTGTGGCCGTGGCTGTGGCTGTGGCCATGAACTGTAGCTCTAATTTGATCCCTAGCCTGGGAACTTCCATATTCTGTGGGTGCAGTCCTAAAAAAGAAAGAAAGAAAGGAAAAACAAGTGTGTGTGGCAGTATCCAGAAGCCTGGGCTCCCTTACACAGACTGGTCCTCATTTTCCCAGGCTGGGTGGGGCTGAAGGAGAACACCCACGTGGGACATCAGGTAGCTCTTAACTCTGTCTTCAGGGATCAGTGCCCTTTCAGACTTGGGCTTTGAGGCCTGCTGGAGGGCTTTCTCATGAGATGAGGAGGACAGGCCCTGCCAATTGGACTGGTGGAGCAATAGGCAGGGAACTGTAGTGGAGGAGTCCCAAGCTGAAGCTGAATGAGCCATGCTTTGAAGATCAGACTGGCTAGTTCCTGTTTACTTCCCCTCTGTCAGCCCCAGGCTTTTTTTTTTTTTTTTTTTTGCTTTTTACAGCCATGCCTGCGGCATGTGAAAGTTCCCAGGCCAGGGCTTGGAGCTGCAGCTGCTGGCCTACACCACCGCCGCAGCAACGGCAGATCTGAGCTGCATCTGTGAAATATGCCGCAACTTGCCTCAACACTGGCTCCTTAACCCACTAAGCAAGGTCAGGGATTGAACCCGAGTCCTCACAGAGACAGTGTCGGGTCCTTAACCTGCTGAGCCACAACGGGAACTCGCAGCCCCAGGATTTTAGAAAAAGTTTGTTCAGCTTTGGTCCAGCTTGGCTTCAGGAAAATGAAGGAGGACTGTGAGCACACAGTTGGCCCAGAGTGATAATGGGGGAGCAGCACCCGAGTCCAAAGTGATGAGGGCAGCAGAGGTAACCAGGAGAGCCCCCAGGAAGATGAATCTTGGGGAACAGAGAGTTGGAGGCAAAGGTCTAGCTACCTTCTTCCACGGCACACCTTGGGAAACTGGGGTTTGACTTTTGTCATGAGACCTCTTGGGTTTCTTCCCAGGAACATGAATGAAAGTGATTTTACTCTATAACCTGCCAGTACTTGCTCTGAGCAGAAGATATAAAGGCCAAAGTGTTGAATCGTATGGGCCATGGAGTGTGGGGTCCAGAGGCAAAGACATTGTGGGCAGGGCCCTCCAAATGGGGCAGGAGGGGATTTTGAGGGCTGTGGCCCTGGGGTAGGGGCAGTGTGTAGGAGGAGCTCCTTGAAACGGATTGTGGGAGAGGGGGCCCTAGGACAGAGATATGTGAAGATCCCTGAGACTGGAGCGTGGAGGGAGTTGGGGGGGGGAGATGAGGGCTATGACAATGCGCCCCGAATTAGGAAGATGTAGGAGATAAGGGAGTATGTGAAAAGATTGTGAGAGATCTGTCCTGGCCCTGTGGTCCCTCCAGCCTGAGGCTTCTTCCTTCCTGTGTCTTGGATCCCTAGAGGAAGGGGAGCTGGGAGGGTGGAAGGACACTAGTATAGACCATCAGAAACCTGGGTTAGGAGTTCCCGTCGTGGCGCAGTGGTTAACGAATCCGACTAGGAACCATGAGGTTGCGGGTTCGGTCCCTGCCCTTGCTCAGTGGGTTAACGATCTGGCGTTGCTGTGAGCTGTGGTGTAGCTTGCAGACGCGGCTCGGATCCCACGTTGCTGTGGCTCTGGCGTAGGCCAGCAGCTACAGCTCTGATTGGACCCCTAGCCTGGGAACCTCCATATGCCGTGGAAGCGGCCCAAAGAAATAGCAAAAAGACAAAAAAAAAAAAAAAAGAAAGAAACCTGGGTTATTTTTTTGCTGTGTGGCCCCAAGGAAGGCTCTGCCCTCTCTGGGCCTCAGATTGCCCACCTATCTATGGGAGTATTTCTTACCCTGAACGTGATGAATAAAGTAGTTTTTCTGGCCTCCCTAGGAGAGGTCCAGGCCCACACAACACTTACCGGGACCAGGCTCTGTCCTGGGCATCTCAGGCGGTGACTGGCATGCATGGCCGCTGGCTTCCGACTCCCTTTCCCCTCAGATTCACGCGCTTCTCCTCAGCATTGTCGTGTGCAGTGGGCATGTGTACATGCACACTCACACTCACGTGGGCTCTCAGCATCCCCGCCTCCCAGACACCTGCCCTGGGAGGCAGGCAGGCCAGAGACCAGCCCCAGGCCCTCCCCTCACTCCCATCTCTGGGCTGTGTTAGAAAGCCTGTCTCTTGGGAAGTTGAGCTGCCCAACCAAAATGGCTAAAATTCAAAAGACTGGCAATACCAAGTGTTGATGAGGATGTGGAACAACTGGAACTTTCCTACACGATGGGAATGCAGATGACACAAGAGCTTTGGAAAGAGTGTCTTGTTTTTATGAAAGATAAAAACAGTCTCTTCCCTGACCAGCAATGCCATTCTTAGGCATGTACCCAGCAGAGATGAAAAATGTGTCATCAGAGGATATCACCAGCATAATCTCCTCCTCGAGGATCCCAAAGTGTTCATCAACAAATGTCCATCAACAAGAGAATAGACTGGAGTTCCCATCGTGGCACAGTGGAAATGAATCCAATGAGGAACCATGAGGTTTCAGGTTCGATCCCTGGCCTCACTCAATAGGTTAAGGATCCGGCGTTGCTGTGAGCTGTGGTGTAGGTCGCAGACAAGGCTCAGATCCCGTGTTGCTGTGGCTGTGGTGTAGGCCAGCAGCAACAGCTCTAACTTGACCCCTAAGCTGGGGACCTCCATATGCCAAGGGTGCGACCCTAAAAAGCAAAAACAAAAACAAAAACAAAACAAAACAAGAGAATGGATTGACAAGCCGTGCTATAATCACACAGTGGAGTACTCCCCAGCAGTGACAATGAACAGGCTACCAATACACGCGACGTGGTGAGTGACTCACAGAGATGTATGTTGAGGACAGGCAGCCAAGCCCATGAGGAAGCGTGCTGTTCGGTTTCATGTCTACAAAGCCCAAGAATAGGCGCAGCCAAAGGATAGTGGCAGAAATTAGATCAGCAGTTGCCTCAGGAGGGCGGCTGACTGGAAAGGGGCGGGAGGGGACTTTCTGGGTGGATGGAAATGTTCCATACCCTAATATGGATGGCGGTTATGTGGATGTATCTTTTTTTTTTTTTTTTTTTTTTGGCCGCCCTGCAGCAAATAGAATTCCCAGGCCAGGAATCAGATCTGAGCTGCAGTTGCTACCCAGGCTGCAGCTGTGGGAACTCTGGATCCTTAACCCAAGGGTTTGTGGATCAAACCCTTGTCCCAGCGCTCCCAAAAGGCCGCCAATCCTGTTGCACCACAGCAGGAACTCCTATGTGGATGTGCTTTTTTAAATTGTTGAACTGTGCCCTCAAGATCTGTGCACTGCTGTATGAAAGTTTATCTCAACAAAAAGAGAGACGCACATAGTGACTTAGAGCTTGGACAGCCTAGGTTCAAATCTCAGTCACCTCTCAGCTGTGGGACCTTGAGCAAGTCACTTTCCCTCTCTGTGTCTTGTGAAGATTAAGTGAGCTAGTACACCTAGAGTGCTTTGAAGAGGGCAGAACATAGAGTGGGAGCTCCATGAACCAGTCTCATCATCACCACCATCACTTCCCTTCCTCTCCCCTGCTGGGAACCCATCACCTAGGGGATTCAAGTTGCTCTCATGCTAACCTTTGTTGGGTTTAAAACTCCCATGATTCGATGACTTTGAGATTCCATGACTACCAGGCTTGTGCCAGGTGAAATTCCTGGGCTTTCATGAATCACCCAGCCATGGGTGCCAGCTCAGGGGACAAGGTCCCGCTCACACCCCTGGTCCAGAAAGTAAGCACGACACACACCCCACTTTTCTCTCCCCACTGATATATTTGATAATTGTCCAGAACCAGAGATGGCATCAGCCAGGGGGTGAGGGGGAGTAAAAAAGAGCCCAGGGAGGGGGCTGAGGGGAGCTGGGCGGCAGGGTTGAGGAGGGGAGAGGGAGAGAGAGGGAGAGAGGGAGGCGGGGGGAGGGAGGGAGGGAGAGAGAGAGAGAGAGAGAGAGAGAGAGAGAGAGAGAGAGAGGGGCAGGGGGCGGGGCGGGTGGGGAGAGAAGCAGCGGGAGGGCGGAGGGGGGTGTAGATGGGAGAGACCTTGAGGGGGCGGGGCCGAGGTGGGGCCACGGGGAGAGAGGCCCCGCCCCCAAGAATACAAAATAAGGGGGCCACTGGATTGGGCTGTCCTGGGCTTGGGGGACAGGGGGTAGACTGGAGACGTGGTGGGGATGAGGTCAGTAGTAGGTTTCCTTCTCCACCCAACCTGGAGAGAAGACGGAGGAGAAAGAGACCGGAGAGCCGGGCATGGAGAGACGCTCAGATAGAGAGACCGCGCGTGGCGCAGGAAGAAACCACAAGGGGCAGAGGCACAGGGCAAGGAGAGGAGGAGGCCCGGAGGACAGGAAGCGACAAGCGGGTTGGAAAGGGGCCAACATGGAAGGGAGGCGGGTGGGGGTGACAGAGTGAGTGAGGTTAGCGGCAGACACCCAGCGCCGCTCCCGCATCCCCGCCAGCTGCCCGGTCCTGCCCCCCAGCCCTTCCCCCGTGCCCAGCGAGCCCCCTCACCCCCGGGGTTCCTGCGCAGGATGAGTTTGCGGATTTCGTCGTAGACGAAGATGAGGAAACTGTAGGGGAAGGCACAGAACCACCAGCTGGGCCTGCAGAGACGGGAGAGCAGGAGGGCGTCAGGGCGGGCGGTGACCATGATAGGGGGACCCAGAGGCAGAGTCCCAGAGGACGGAGGGCCCCTGGGGGGATGGCCCTGGATCCTTCTGCCCATAGTCTAGGCCCAGGCCACGGCTGCAGGTGGGCGGGGCCTGCTGAGTGCCCCGTGTGAGGGGCCCCACGGGCGGATACTCCGAGGAGCCTGGAGCAGGTGGTTTGTGTGTGGGGGGCACTCACTTGAGAGGGTACATGCGAAGGGCCACGTCCATGCCAGGGCAGTAGGACAGGAAGGCGGCGAGGGCTGTCTCCTCAAACAACCCAAAGATCAGGATCTTGTTCCTGGAGGCACAGGCAGGGCTGAACGCAGAGCACCTGACCTGGGATCCCCCCACCCCACAGAGACACAGGGAGAGACAGACACAGGGACACGCAGAAGTGGAGACAAAGAGAGGCAGAGAGACACAGGCCCAGACCCACACTGAAATATGAAGGCAAAAAGAGACAGTGACACACAGACAGGCAGGGGTGGGAAAAGATAAAGCGGATCTGGAGGACCTGGTGTGTGTATGTGCACAGGCGCACACAACACACAAACACACAGGATCCAGGACAGGCATGACCGCTGGAGAGAAAATCAACTCAGAGGCAAAACTGAAACAGACAGACAGATGCAGGGCAGGACAGAGGGGAGCCCTTGGGCCTCACTTCATGCCCTGCTGGAAGACGGAGTTCCTCCGGGTCTTGCAGATGATCAGGTCTGCCCACTGCACAACCACTATGCTCACGAAGAAGGCCGTGTGGCATGTGAACTCCACTACTTTCCTCTGCTCATATGTCTGCAAGGGCGATGCCGCGAGGGCAGGATGGTGGTCAGTGTGGCTGTGGCCCCGGCCCCCCACCCCCACCCCAGGCCCATGTGCTGGTTGTCTGCGCCCTGCGTGGGGCCCCAGGGGACATTGGGGACTCTGTCCAGATGGTCTTCTCTCCGGGGAAGCTCCCAATCCCGTGGGAAGAGTCAGGAAATGTACAAAGAAGAGGTGGGGAGAGTAATGGTGACTTCAGCTGTGGACCTCCTGGGGGAAGCCAGCCAGGCTTTGAGGGGACAGAGACGGAGAAGAGGACAGCAAAGGCGTCTCGCCTGGTGGGGCAGAGAGCATGGCTGGTGGACAGGGGACTGTGATGGGCTGAGCCAAGAGTGCCTGAGGGCCCCTTGTGGCTGGTCCCTGAGGGTCTGTGTGTGTGTGTGTGTGTGTGTATGCGTCTTTTCACAGCTGCACCCGCGGCATGTGGAAATTCCCAGGCTAGGGGTCAAATTGGAGTTTCAGCTGCTGGCCTACACCACAGCCACAGAAACTCGGGATCTGAGCCACATCTGCGACCTACACCATAGCTCCCGGCAACGCTGGATCCTTAACCCAGTGAGCGAGGCCAGAGATCAAACCCGAGTCCTCAGGGATATTAGTCGGGTTCGTTATCACTGAGCCACAACTAGAACTCCTGGTGAGGGTCTTGATGCTGCCCGGAAACAGAGGGGCCATCACAGGAAGCTGCCCATGCATGGGATGCTACAGGCAATGTCGCCACCTAGGAGGCCCCGTCCAGGCTGCCTGCCCCACTCACCCACTGCTGCCCGTAACTGTCCTCCAGGTCATTGACGGTGCGGTCGTCCCAGTTTAGCCTGATGCCGACTAGGTTGCTGGGCAAGAAGCCGTTTTCTGCCAGGATCACAAAGTAGGAGAAGAAGCCACCAAGAGCCTGGATCATTCCTGGGGGAGGAGATAAGAGAGAGGAAGAGCGGCTCAGGTGGGGGCAGCAGGCAGCCCAGGGCATCTCTGAGGCCTCTTGAGACCTGCCCTGGGAGGACGGTGGGCTACCTCAGGCCTCTTGCCTGAGCATCATCTGGGGCTGGGCCACCTGAGGGTGCTACCTGGGGCAGGGGCTTTGGGGGGGGCAGAGGGGCCTCCCTGAGATGGAGAACTTGGAGGCTCCCTCCCACCTGACCCAGGCCACCTGGACATCAGGAGATAGCTGAGGATCCTCCTTTTTTTTTTTAGGGCTGCACCCATGGCATATGTAAGTTCCCAGGCTAGGGGTCGAATCGGAGCTACAGCTCCCAGCCTACACTGCAGCCACAGCAATGCCAGATCCAAACTGCATCTGCAACCTACACCACAGTTCACGGCAACACTGGATCCTTAACCCACGGAGCGAGGCCAGGGATCGAACCCGCATCCTCATGGATCCTCATCAGGTTCGTTCACCACTGAACCATGAAGGGAACTCCCCTGAAGACTCTCTTTGCAGAAGTGACCTCCTCAGGCCTCTGACCATGGCCTCCAAGCCTCTGCTTGCCAGGACACTGCCAGCCACAGGGCACTCAGCACCTGGAAGGCTCTGCACACCTCACCTCCAGCAGCAGATTGAGGAGGAGGCGGAGGGGTGAGGCTTGCTCCTGCCCTCAGAGGGCTCATAGGCTAACTTGTCCTTCCCATCATGAGACAGGTGGAGCGATGGATGGCCATCCTGGGGCCAGCCCTGATCTGCCACTGGGTACCCCCTGTGTGCCCGGGCAAAGCCCCAGGCCTTTCCTCCACCTGTGCCAGACCCACCTCAGTGACCACCACACACCTGCAAGTCACTCCTTCCAAACCTCCAGCACCAGGTCCTAATTTTTACTCCACTCATTCAACACAAAGTTTCCAAGTGCCCACGGTGGGCCAGGCATGCTCAAAATCCTGGGCATCCAGCCGTAAGGGAGGTGGGGTCCCCAGGCCCTCACCGATCTGCCCATAGGCCATGCTGATGAGCCTCTCATTGACCAGCTTGTCAGTGCGTGGGTTCCTGGGCTGTCTCTTCATGATGTCACTCTCAGCAGCCTCATAGGCCAACGAGATGGCGGGCACCTGGGCAGAGGAGGCCAGTGAGCCAGGGAGGGGGCACCCTGCCCTCCCAGGGCTTGGGGATGGCTAGAACTCACCATGTCGGTGCCCAGGTCAATGCAGAGGATGGTGATGGTACCCAGAGGCAGCGGGATGTTGGCCATGATGAACAGCAGGAAGGGCGTGATCTCGGGGATGTTGCTGGTCAGGGTGTAGGCAATGGATTTCTTTAGGTTGTCGAAGATCAGGCGGCCTGTTGGCAGGGGCAGGCTCAGACCTTGGCACCCATACCAGGGCACCCTAATCCCTTTGCCCCTTCTCTGCCCAGTCCATGCATCGTTTCTTTTTTTTTTTTCTTTTTGGTTTTTAGGGCTGCACCTGCAACATCTGGAAGTTCCCAGGCTAGGGGTCAAGTTGGAGCTACAGCTGTGGGCCTACACCACAACTCATGGCAATGCCGGATCCGCAACCCACTGAGAAAAGCCAGGGATGGAACCTGCATCCTCATAGATACTGGTCAGATTCATTTCCTCTGTGCCACAACGGGAACTCCCATGCATCCTTTCTAATCCATCCCCCCATCTCCCACCTTTCCACACAGACGTCTGACTATGTCACCCCTGTTCAAACGTTCTTGAGATACAATCACCTTGGAAGATTGTTTGGCATTTTTTATGAAAGCGAAACATCCCTGGTGTATGGACCCAGCAATCCTATTCCTAAGCTTATACCCAAAAGAAACGACTATTTCTGTCCACCCCAAAGCAAGTACAAGAATGTTTACTGCAGTGTTAGTTATCAAAGCTGGAACCTAGACGGACCCACTGGCCATCCATAGGTGCGTGGACAAGTAAACTGCAGCCCATCTATAAAATGGAATTCTGCCCAGCAAAAAAAAAAAAAAAAAAAAAAAAAAGCAACGAGCCACTGACATCCCCAACTCCATAGATGAATCTCACAGATGCCATGTTGAGTGAAAAAAGCCAGGCACAGAAGCATTTATATCACATGATTCCATTTAGAAGAGGTTCGAGACTAATCAATGGTGCTGGAAGTCAGGAGAGCGGTTATTTCCGGGAAGAGGGAGATAGACTGGAGGGAACCTGAGGGAAACCCAGCGGGAGGCTGAAAATATTCCCTATCTTGATGGAGGCCTGGTGGTTTCATAGCTGTGTCTGTGTCTGTAAAAAGTCACAGAACTGCCCGACTTTATGTATGAATGTCATATCCAATAAAGATTCCATCAGCACAGTGTGTATAAAGTACAAAGAAACTGAAGATGAACCCAGTCAGCACCCGCCTCCACCTCTACCCTCCGTGTGCTGATGAGCAACAAGGTGTGTCATTAAGAAGGGACAGAAAGGTAGGCTGCACCGGGGTAAGGATGGTTTGTCATCTTTGTGTGGAAATAAGGCACCTGGCTCTTCTCACCTATTGGCTGCTCCCGCACAGTGCTGTCCTCCACAAACTGCTGGGGTCTCATCCTAAAATGTCTCTGGGTGAAATGATGACTTAAATGTGCTTCAGCAAAATCCAGTGTATGTGTTGAGATGGGTGGTGAGCTGATGGCTGCTGGAGCTGGGTGACAGTGGCATGGCGGTTCACTGTACCATTTGCTCTGCTTTGGGTATACCTGGAATTTCCTCTTCTGGAAGTTAAACTTTGTGGGGTTTTTTTTGTTTGTTTGTTTGTTTTTTTTTCACTTCAGAGAGGCCTTCCTTGTCCCTCCTATCTGGGTAGGACCCTTACTGTTATCTACCCTAGCACCCTGCTGGTTTCTTCTTGGCACTTGTCACACTGTAATTATGTTTGTTATGTTACAGTTTCTTTGCTAACTTATTGAAGGCTGTCTCTCCCAGCTCCTTGAGAGCAGGGACCATGCCTGCTCTGCTCACAGCTGTCCCTCCAGCCCCTGGCAGGACACACCAGGAAAGAGCCCAATAGATGTCTGAAAGGCCTGAACACGTACATCCGTGAGGGTGTGCTTTGCAGATGCATGGAGGGTGTCTCGGGGGATGAGAAAGGGTTAATCATGTGTCCTCTGGGCCACAGGGGACAGGGATAAGGGAATTTCATTTGACACACTAGGCTCAGCCTTACTGTTTGAATTCTCTCATTGTGAGTTATTTTTTTACTCTGGGGGCATTTCAAATGCACCACAGCATGAAGAGTGATTGTTTCTGGATGGTGAGGTTATGGGTGATTCCAATTTGTTTCTTAATGCTTTTCTACATTTGCCATAATTATCATGAATTACTTTGATGATCAGAAAAAAATTGAATGTGAACAAGCCCCATCTGTGGCCGCAGCCAGGCCCATAAGCCCTGAGGCCTGGGCTCCCACGGCTCTGCCTGAGACACAGTTTGGGCCTCACACACGAGCTCCTTCACATGCCTATGTATGCAGCTCCCTTTGCTGGCGCTCCTCTAGGTGAAAATTCCCACATGGCCTAGAGACTTGGCATAGGGGTCCCTGTCACTCGGGGAAAGCTTCCTCGCCCACTGTCTCCAGGGGGCGGGGGAGCAGCTTCCTCAGGGATCCTGCAGGACCCTCTACTTCTTTGAGGTTGCGCTTACAGTATTTATTATTATTATTATTCTTTTAGGGCCACACCTGCAGCATATGGAGGTTCCCAGGCTAGGGGTTGAATCAGAACTACAGCTGCTGGCCTACCATACACTATAGCCACAGCCACAGCAACGCAGGATCCGAGCTGTGTCTGCGACCTATACCACAGGTCACGGCAATGCCAGATCCTTAACCTGAGGCCAGGGATCAAACCCACATCCTCATGGATACTAGTCAGTTTCTTAACCCCCTGAGCCACAACAGGAACTCCAGCACTTAGGAATATTTTTAAAATGTGTCCAAGTCTGCCTTGCCCACCAGACTGGGCCTGCAGTGGGTGACACAGTGACCCAGGAGTGTGCTGGCTCAGTCCCACCCCCAGGGAGCCTCCAGCTCCCTCGGGGGTGGGGAAGACTGAAAAGGACAAGCTCTGGCCCTGTCGGGGGGGCGGGGGCAGGGTGTGTGTGTTGGGGAGAAGGCCTAGTGGTATTCTGCAGTCTTCCCGCTGTAGCCCTGGCCTGTTCCCCTTGCCCTTCTCCTGCCTCGTGCAGGGACGTCGGTGTCCACGGCCACCCTGGCCGACTCACTCACCCTCCTCCACACCCGTGACGATGGAAGCAAAGTTGTCATCCAGCAGGATCATGTCCGCGGCCTGTTTGGAGACGTCAGAGCCGGCAATGCCCATGGCCACCCCGATATCAGCCTTTTTCAGAGCAGGGGAGTCATTCACACCATCCCCAGTCACAGCCACGATGGCTCCCTGGAGGGAGAGGGGGTGAGGACAATGCCCAGATGCCAGGCCCCCGGCCCCCTCCTCTGAGAGACCCCAGCCAAGCCCACCTGTCTCTGACAGCCCTCCACAATGATGAGCTTCTGCTGGGGGGAAGTGCGGGCGAAGACAATCTCTGTGTGGTTCTGCAGGATCTCATCGATCTGCTCGGAGGTGAAGTCCTTGAGGTCGGTGCCATGGATCACGCAGGCCTTGGCGTCCCTGGGAAGAGCAGAGAGTGGTCAGGACCCATAGCGTGTGATGCAATGACACCTGATAGACAGACTCATGGGCAGCAAAGGCAGAGGATTGGGCTCTAAGAGAGGGACAGATGCTCTGGGGGAGGGTCAGAGACAAAGGGACACATGGGAGGAGGCGGCTGCAGTAGGAGGGTTGTAGGGCGGACCTCAGGAAAAACTTTGGGACAGCGGATTTAGAGGGACAGAGATATGAAGGCAATTAAGCAATGGAGACACTCACACAGATAGGAACGAAGAAGAGAAAGCTAAGGATTTCAGAACAGAGATGAGACAGAGATGAGGACATAAAAGAGGAAGAATGATGGACAAGAAACAAGGGATCTCAGGAGTTCCCACTGTGGCTCATCGGTAGTAAACCCAACTAGTATCCATGAGGCTACGGTTCAATCCCTGGCCCTACTCAGTGGGTTAAGGATACAGCATGGCTGTGAGCTGTGGATTCGGCTTAGATCCCAAGGTCCTGTGGCTGTAGCTCTGATTTGACCCCTAGGCTGGGAACTTCCATATGCTGCAGGTGCAGCCTAAAAAGAAAGAAAAAATAAAAAAATAAAAGGAGTGTCTGTCATGGCTCAGTTGTTAACGAACCTGACTAGCCTCCATGAGGCCTTGGGTTTGATCCCTGGTCTCAATCAGTGGGTTAAGGATCTGGAATTGCCCTGAGCTGTGGTGTAGATCACAGATGCAGCTCGGATCTCACATTGCTGTGGCTGTGGTATAGGCCCGTGGCTACAGCTCCGATTCAACCCCTAGCCTGGGAACCTCCATATGCCGTGAATGTGGCCCTAAAAAGACAAATGGCAAAAAAAAAAAAAAAAAAAAAAAAAGGGAGGGATCTCATAGAATCCTCTCAAGTGGGAATTGCTAGCAGGCCATTTCAGAGAGAAGGAAAATGAGGCTCAAGGAGGCAAAGCTGGGATGCAAACCTACACCTTGCTCACCACATGCAGCTGCAACACCAGGCTGCCCATCTTCACGTGGGAGGAACAGGACCCAGATGCTGAGTCAAGAGAGGAAGCCCAAGAGGAAGAGAACCTGCAGTCCCAGAGGCACCTGAGCTGGGCAGGGCAGGGCTCACCTGGGGTTGACCTGGCTGACGGGAATGTTGAGGCGGGCGGCAATGTCCTCCACAGTCTCGTTGCCCTCGGAGATGATGCCCACGCCCTTGGCAATGGCCTTTGCGGTGATGGGATGATCGCCCGTGACCATGATGACCTGTAGGCATCATGCGGAAATGGTTCTGCCTCACTGCTGGCGCTTGGGGCCCTTCTGGTCCTGCCTCCCCGGCTGCCCCAGGCCACACCTTGATGCCGGCGCTGCGGCACTTGCCCACCGCATCAGGGACGGCCGCCCGTGGAGGGTCAATCATGGACATGAGGCCCACGAAGCAGAGGTTGTCGGTGGTGAAGTTGACGTCATCACAGTCGAAGGCAAAGCCCTTAGGGAACTGCTCCTCAGGCAGGTAGTAATGGCAGAAACCTGGTGCAGGGATGTGGGCGCGGAGCTCCAGCCTCGGTCCTCCCTGCCTCCCACCCACAGCTGCCCATTCCTGTGGTCAGGCTCCCCGGTTGGTCGGGAGGTCAGTCATTTCTAAAAGATGCCTTCCCCTCGCATTCATTCATTCATTCATTCGTTCATGCATTTACGATGCATTCTGGGAGGCCCTATCCTGAGCCAGGCTCTGGGCAGCATCGCATCCCTCCTTTCCCTCAAGGGCCCCGTAGCTGGCCCAGCCCCGCCCCATCTCGGCCCCACCCGTGGCACACACCAAGCACACGCTCGCCCAGGCCGCCGAGCTCGAGGTAGGCGTTCTGGAAGGCTTCCTTCATCTCTTCGTCCAGCGGCTGCTCTTTGCCCTGCAGCAGGATGGTGGAGCAGCGGTCCAGGATGCGTTCGGGGGCGCCCTTCATCACCAGCAGGTACCTGTTGTCATTGGGGTCCTCGGTCTCGTGGATGGAGAGCTGTGGACAGAGCAGAGGGCGGCCGTGTCTGAACCTCGCAGGGACCCAGAGGCTGCCTGCTCGCCACTCAGGAGGAGGACTCCCTGCCGCCCCACCCAGAGCCACGGGCACAAGGGCAGAGCCCTCAGGCTCCCCAAGAGGGCACTGCCCAAATCTCTCTACCTGAGAGCTCTTCAACTGTTTCTTGACTCTCTCACAGAGATCTCTGTCCCTCTGTGTCTCTCTCACAGAGAACTCAGGGGCCCTTAGGACACGTGCCTCTCTCTCTGTCTTGCCTGACAGCCTTCAATCTCACATCTGACCCATCACCGAACCTGGTCAGCTCACCTCTGAAGTCCCTGGGTTCTGACCTCTTCTCGCCCCCATCCAGCCACCACCATCTCTCAGACGAAATATCCTCCACACTGAGTCCCTGTTTCTGCCCTCCCCACCCCATCGTATTTCCTCCCCATGGCAGCCAGAAGGATCCTTTAAAGTATGAGAGCCACTTTGGAAAACAGTCTGGCAGTCCCTCCTCCAAGTTTAAATATAGAGTTACATATAAACTAGCAATTTCCAAGTATGCATCCAAAAGTCATGCAAACTATGTCTGCGCACAAACTTGGAGGCTAATGTTCACAGTGGCATTATTCATAGAAGCTAAAGGGTGCAATTAACCCAAATGTCCATTGACAGATGAATCGATAAGCAAATGCAGAATATCTACATCACATAATGTTATTCAGCCATAAAAAGGAACGAAGGGAGCTCCCTGGTGGCTCAGCGGGTTGAGGATCTGGCGTTGTCACTGCTGAGTTCAATTCCTGACCCAGGAACTTCTGCATGCCCAGGGTGTGGCCAAAAGAAAGGAAAAGAAAAGGAATGAGGCACTGATCCTTGCTACCACATGGAGGAACCTTGAAAACATTATGCTAGGTGAAAGAAGCCAGACACCAAAAAACACATCTTGTATGGTCCTATTTATATGAAGTGTCCAGGATAGGCAAATGCATAGAGACAGAAAGAAGATTAGTTGTTGCTTAGGGCTCAGGGAGGCGGGGGAGGTAGGGGAACAAAGCCAAGGAATATGAAGTTGCTTTTAGAAGTGATGAAAATGCTCTAAAACTGTGTAGATGACAGCACGTATCTGAGAATATACTAACACCTCTGAATTATACACTTTGAGGGATCTATGGTATGTGAAAAATACCTCAATAAGGCTGTTTTTTTTTGTTTTTTTGTTTTTTTGTTTTTTTTTTCGGCCTTGCCCATGGCATGCAGAAGTTCCCAGGCCAGGGATCCAACCTGAGCCACAGCAGTGACAACACTGGATCCTTAACTGCTAGGCCACCAGGGAACTGCTAAATAAAGCTGGATCACTTTTGTTTTCTTTTTATGGCTGCACCTGAAACACATGGAAGTTCCCAGGACAAGGGTTCAAACAGAACCGCAGCTGTGACCTACACCGCAGCTTGTGGCAATGCTAGATCTGTAACCCACTGAGTGAGGCCAGGAATCGAACCCACATTCTCACAAAGTTGGGTCCTTAATCCTCTGAGCCACAATGGGAACTCTAATAAAGCTGTTTTTAAAAGTGTGAGTCAGGAGTTCTCTTGTGGCACGGTGGGTTAGGGATCCTGTGTTGTCACTGCCGCAGGCTGGGTCGCGGCTGTGGCGCAGGTTTGATCCCTGGCCTGGGAACTTCCACAAGCCACAGGTGTAGCCAAAAAAAAAAAAAAAAAAAAATTTTTATAAAAAGTCAGTCAGGTCTCATCTCTCCTCTGCTCTGTGGCCCAGGTTCCCCCTCAGGGTTACATCTAAGCTGTGTCCTCAGCCCACAAGACCCAGTGGGACCCGGCCTAGCACCCACTGCCCTCCCCTCCCACCGCATTCCCCAGCTCCACACTCCCTGGCTATTGTTCAGATCCAGCAACACGTTCCTGCCTTGGGACCTTTGTACATGCTGCATCTGCTGCTCCCAGAGACCTGCAGGGCTCCCTTCCTCAGCCGATGACTGGCTGATATATTTAGTATTTTATCATGTCCTTTTGTCTGTCTCCTCACACCCGAATGTAAGGCTTACGAGAGGAGGGACTTCACTGTTTATCTCTAGCGCCTAAGACAGGTGCCTCTGATGTGGTGGCTGCTCAAAAAAAAGGTGTTGAAAGGAATGAATGCCATCTCTGGCTGGTTTCCATTCTGCTGCCAGAAGATCATTACGCCTCTGCCTCCTACTCCATCAGAGACCTGTTCTCACTGCTGGGGCTTTTCCTCTCCCCATCGGTTGGATACTATTATTCCCATTTTACAGATGGAGAAATCGAAGCTCTGGGAAATACAGTAATTTTCCCATAGCAGAGGGCAGTGGGGCAGAGCTGACTGCTTTTGGGGTACCACAGAGGAAGTGATGGCCAGTCTGACTCTCCTGGAGAGCCCAGGGTACCTGGTATTTGTTGGTGGAGTTGAAGGGGATCTCGGCCACTTTCTTATTGCGTTCACGCATCAGCTTCACGGAGCCGGAGGACAGTTCGATGCACTTGAGCAGGGCAGACTCGGAGGCATCCCCAGCCACGTCCCTCTGCGGGGAGAGAAGCTGTCAGGGCAGATCAGCACGGGATGGGCGGGGGCAGGGCCAAGGTGAGCAGGTGGCCGGACCCACCTTGAGCACAGGAATGTTGTCCTGACCCCCCTTGAAGACAGCACGGTTGCAGAGTCCAGCAATGTGGGACAGGGCCACCCAGGTGTGTGAGCTCTTGTCAAATGAGGTCCCTGAAGGAGGCACGAGTCAGGGCTGGGGATGCCTGGTGGCCAGCCACCCTCGGTGCCCACCCAGACCCACCCTCACCTGACTGGTCCTCAGTGGTGTCAGCCTCGTGGATCTGGTTGTCGAACCACATGTGGGCGACCGTCATGCGGTTCTGGGTGAGGGTCCCTGTTTTGTCTGAGCAGATGGTGGATGTGGAGCCCAGGGTCTCTACGGCCTCCAGGTTTTTCACAAGGCAGTTCTTCCGAGCCATGCGCTTGGCAGTCAGGGTCAGACACACCTGGAGTGCATGTAAGCGGGGTGGTGTGTTACAAGTAGAGACGGACAGCAAGGCTGGACCAGCAACATGACTGCCAGCAACCCAACTGCCCAGCCCAGAATTCTGAACAAAGGGTGGGGTGTCGCCCACCAATTCCACCCAAGGCAGAGACTCACAGAAATGGGCTCAGAGGCACCCCCAAATAAATGTACGAGAGGGGTCACAGCAGCAGCATAATGGTCCCAAACTGAAAACAACCCAAATGTCCCCAGCCGAAGGGATTGATAAATTGGGGAATAAGGGAGCTCCCTAGTGATCTAGAGGTTAGGATTTGGTGTTGCAGCCTGGGTGTAATCCCTGGTCTGGGAATTGAGATCCCACATCAAGCTGCTGCATGCTCCAGCCAAAAAATTAAAATTAAAAAATAATAATAAAGTGAGGAATAAAAGATGGGAATACTATACAACCATGAAGAAGAACAAGAGACCACTGCCTACACTGCATGGTTGAAGCTCAAAAGTAAAATGTTCAACAAAAAAAAGAGTTCCTGATGAGTGATTCTGCTGATATGAAGAACAAAACTATATTGTTAGAAGCTAGGCTATCAGAGGGATAACCTTTGAGTTGGGGGGTAGGGACTGAGTGAGGTTTTGAAGGGGCTTCTGGGAAAGGCAATCTTGGAGCAGCTGACCTGGGATGTCTTCAGCTGGCTCCAACTCATCAGGCTGTACGCTCTCATGTGTGTATAGTGTACGTCAGCAAGTAAAAGGCCTTTGAGCCAGAGGAGTTTTGAATATGCTAATATGGAAAACTTGGCAGGATATATTAAGTAAAATAATCACAGGGGTGTTCCCTGGGGCCTAGCAGTTAAGGATTCGACATTGTGGTGTGGGTTCGATTCCTGGCCCAGGGACTTCCACATGCCTCAGGAGTGATTAAAAAAAAAAATCACAGAGCAGAGTAGGATGGTCCCTTTTACGTGCCCTGAAAACAGTTACTACCCACGCAGCAATATGCCCACCTCTGCTGGGAACAGTGCAGGGAGCCTGTTTCCGGAGGTGGGTAGTGGGTTGGCAACTGCCATTTCGTCTTTTAATTATTTGAATGTATTCTTTAGACCTTGTACCATGAGGGTGTGCCTCTTAATTTGGTAAGTTAACTTCAATTGGGATTGGCTGGCTAGCCCTTTCTTTCATTTATTTATTTAATTTTATTTTTTTGTCTTTTTAGGGCCGCACTCAAGGCATATGGAGGTTCCCAGGCTAGGGGTCCAATCGGAGCTGTAGCTTCACCACAGCCACAGCAACGCTAGATCTGAGCTGTGTCTGTGACCTACACTGCACCTCATGGCAAGGCTGGATCCTTAACCCACTGAGGGAAGCCGGGGATGGAACCTGCCTCCTCATGGATACCAGTCAGGTTTGTTACCACTGAGCCACGACGGGAACTCCTGGTCAGCCCTTTCTGACTGGCAGTGTTTCTCGAGATTTTTGTTTGTTCGTTTTGTTAATGAAAGCCTCTCAGTCCCAGGACTCTCTGCATTCAAAACCCAGGAGGCTCGGCCCTCGCTATCCAAGTTGCAATCAAGATCATTGCCATCTGGCCTCCAGCCCCTTACTCCCCCAGGCTGGGGGCCTGGGCCTTACAGTGACAGTGGCCAGCAGGCCCTCTGGGACGTTGGCCACGATGATGCCGATAAGGAAGATGACAGCCTCGAGCCAAGTGTAGCCCAGAATGAGGGAGAGGATGAAGAAGGAGACGCCCAGGAAGACGGCCACGCCGGTGATGAGCTGGATGAAGTGCTCGATCTCGATGGCGATGGGCGTCTTGCCCACCTCCAGCCCCGAAGCCAAGGTGGCGATGCGGCCCATGACGGTGCGGTCACCTGTGGCCACTACCACGCCCCGAGCCGTGCCTGCGGGCCAGAGGGGACTGGGCTGAGGCTCGGCGAGGTTTGGAGGGACCCCGAGCCCCTGAGGCACGTCCGTCTGGACCAGCTGGGCCTCACCTGGGAGCCCGTACTGCCCCCAGCCTCACCTTCCACACAGTTGGTGGAAAAGAAGGTGATGTTCCTAGTCTCCAAGGGGTTGTCGTGTGTGCAGTCGGGGGAGCGGGTCTGGGGCTCCGACTCGCCCGTCAGGGAGGAGTTGTCCACCTGGGGTGGGGGCACAGAACGGGGATCAGCCCCAGGCCTGGGGCCAAGGGGGCATTTGTCCAGAGGAGATTTCAAAATTTTTGTCTGTTTGTTAATGAGGCTAAAGCCCTTGTCCCTGAGGTCTGGGTGTCTGGGAGGACAGAGGTTAGGTTCATGAAAGTGGGGAGGGTACGGGGCTTCTTACCAAGGTCCAAGGTACCTGTGGGTCTGAGGGGTGGGGACTGGTGGGCTGGATTCCTGGGTCTGAATGAAGAGGGGCTGGAGGTCAAGGGTATTGGATCTGAGGGAGGAGGGGTCCTGGACTCGTGGGTCCTAGGGGAGGATGAGCTGGGGGCTGGAATCCTGGGTCTGGGGGAGGAGGAGGGGCTAAGGGGCTGGATCTCTGGGTCCTAGGGGAGGAGGGGCAGGGGGCCTGGACCTCCTGGTTCTTGGGGAAGGATGGGCTGGGATCTGGACTCCTGGGTCTGAGGCGGGGGGGGGGCGGCGGGGGGGGGGGGCTGGAGGTCTGGACTCTTGGGCCTCCAGGGAGGGCAGAGCTGGGGTGCAGGCTGACCTTGCAGCCATGGGCTGAGATGATGCGCAGATCGGCTGGGACTCTGTCTCCGCCCTTGATCTCCACCAGGTCCCCGACCACCACCTCCTCAGCGTTCACCTGCATCTTCTCACCTTCTCGGATCACCAGGGCTTGCTGGGGGCCGGAAAGAGAAGTCACCTCCCTGACTTGCTCGGCTTTGTGCCCCTGTCCACGGCCCCCCGGCCCCTTCCTGGGGCCCCCTCACCTGGGGAACCATGTTCTTGAAGGACTCCATGATCTTTGAGCTCTTGGCTTCCTGGTAGTAGGAGAAGCAGCCGGTGATGATGACCACGGCCGCCAGCACGATGCCCAGGTACAGCTGCGGGGAGACACAGCGTCACGGCCTGTCCTGGAGGAAGTCCCTCCAGCCCCACCCTGACGTGTGTGGAATCTGGGAAGGGAGCTTTGTGTCACTTGTGTGTCTGACCTCCAGTTGGCTCCATCTGAGGGTCTGTGTGTGTGTGTTTGTCTGCCCATGTTTGAGTCCTGCTTTCTGAACATAGGTGTGTCTGAGCCTCTGAGTCTGTCCATCTCTCTTTTTTTGAGGGTCTGTCTGTCTTTCTGCCTGTGTTAGAGAATCCAAGAATATGCTATTTTCTGTCCTTGTGTCTGTGTTTGGGTCAGTGTGCTGTCGGTCTGTCTGCATGCCTAGGTTTAAATGCCTGGGACTATTTGTGTTTGACTCTCTCTGTCCGTGGATCTCTGTCCTGTCTCTTTCTGTGGTTCTTCATGGGTCTGAGACTCTGAGTCTGTTTGCCTGTTTAGGTTTTATTATTTATTTTATTTATTTTTTTTTCTTTTTTAGGGCTGCGCCTGCGGCATGTGGGGGTTCCCAGGCTAGGGATCCAATTGGAGCTGTAGCTGCCAGCCTACGCCACAGCCACAGCAACACAGGATCCAAGCCGTGTCTGCAACCTACACCACAGCTCATGGCAACACTGGATCCTTAACCCTCTGAGCAAGGCTAGCAATCAAACTCATAACCTCATGGTTCCTAATTGGATTCATTTCCGCCATGCACAAGGGGAAATCCCTGTTTAGGTTTTAATTTCTAAGAATGCCGTTGTGCTTGCTTCTCATATCTCTCTGTCTGTCACCAGCTTATGCCTGCACCTCTGTGTGTGTTTGAGTTCCTGGGTCTGTCAATCTTGTGTCTGTGCCTGTGTGCCTGAACTAGGTGGCCGTGTTTGAATCTGTGTGCAACTGGTATCGTCTATATTGACTCTCCCCACTAGGGGAGATATGCATGCACATGTGTGTGCAAGGATCTCCATGTAGTCAGAATGTAGGTCTTTGTTTGTGGGTGTGGTGTCTGTTGAGGCCAGGCATGCCCCCTGTGTTGGGTGGAGGGTCCTGGCGAATCAGCAGGCGGGTGTGCCTGGGTCTCTACCTGAGCCCCCTTACTCTTTGGGTACCTTGAGCCCATCACCACCTACTGGTGTCTATCCCCAAGCCCACTGAGGTCACATAGCCTTGGGATGGAGCCCCAGCTCACACTTCCTACTGTGTGACCTCGGACAAGTTACTCAGCCTATCTGAGCCCCCACTTTTCCTCATCTCTTCTCTGGTTCTCTCACTGGGTAACTGTGAAAGTTAGACAAGAAAAAGTTGGAGATTGGGCTTTGGAAAGTCTAAAGGGATGGGGAGAAGTGGGTTGTGCGTCTGTGTCCCTGAGGGGACCAGCCCTCAGGCTGGGCAGGGTGAAGGGCACTCACGTTGTCGCCAGAGGGATCGTCCTCAGTGCCTGCCTGGATGCCATAGGCCAGGAAGCACAGGATGGCGCCAATCCACAGCAGGATCGAGAAGCCCCCGAAGAGCTGGCGGCAGAACTTGACCCACTCGGGGGTGGTCGGCGGTGGTGTGAGTGCGTTAGGCCCGTCGCGGGCCAGGATCTCCTGGGCTTTGCTGTGGGTCAGACCCTGAGGGACACGGGACTCACACAGAACCCTCCTGGAGCAACCCTGGCACCCCAACAGTACACAAGCTCCCCCAGGCCCCCAGGGGGCCCGGCTTCCCATCCCCGCCTCCCTTGGGGCCCAGCCGGCCGCACCTGCACGCAGTCCGTGTTGTATTTCCGGCAGACCTCTTCCACTGACATCTTGTGCTCTGTCTGGAGGACAGGAGTGCGGGGACGGTGAGTGTGGAGGCCTGGCCGGGGGTGGGGGGGGGGAGCCTGCTCCGAGAAGGTGTGGGGGTATAGAGGGTGGGACTCACCATAGCCACCTCCTTTTTGAGGTCATCCAGGTCCCGGCGGTCTTTGGTGCCCTTGCCCTTCTTGGGCGAGCCCTTGTCATCTTTCTTGTCCTGCGAGGTGGCGACACGATAGCTGTCAGAGTCACCAGACTGCGGGCGAGAAGGGGTTACAGGGGGACACCGGCCCCGCAGGCCCCACTGGCCCCCTGGCCTGGGTCTGTCTGTGTGCAGCCGCACCTCTAGGCTGGAGCTAGCTCTGGGGTTCCGTCTGTCTTTGCCCCAAGTCTCCGAGTTTCCTTTGAGCTCTGGGGGTCTCCTCCATCTCTGGCTCCATGTACCTCCGGGTCTCTGTCCTGAAAGTCTCTATCCAGGTCTGTCTGTGCCTCTCTCTCTGTAAGTCTCTCCCCTTTGGCCTCCATGTGTCTTTTTATCTCTGTGTGTCTCTGTCTCTTTGTCCTTCTCCCTGGGCCAGCTCCCGAAGTGTCCATCTCTTACTGTGTCTGTCTGTCTTTCTTGATCTGTTTCTCTAGGTCTCTGTGTGCCTCTCTGCCTTATTCTGTTTTGTCTTCTCCGTCTCCTTCTACCTCTTTATCTCTCCATCTCTATCTGTGTGTATCTGTGGCTCCTTTTCTGTTCTCTCTCTCCCTTGTCACTTCACAGTGTCTGTCTTTTTTTTTTTTTTTTTTTTGGTCTTTTTGCCATTTCTTGGGCCGCTCCCATGGCATATGGAGGTTCCCAGGCTAAGGGTCAAATTGGAGCTGTGGCCGCTGGCCTATGCTAAAGCCACAGCTATGTGGGATCCAAGCCGTGTCTGCAACCTACACCACAGCTCACGGCAACGCCGGGTCATTAACCCACTGAGCAAGGCCAGGGATTGAACTGGCAACCTCATGGTTCCTAGTCGGATTCGTTAACCACTGAGCCACGACGGGAACTCCTGTCTTTCTGTCTGAGTCTCTGTGAATGTCTCTCCATGATTTTGTTTCTCTGATCTCTGGCTCTTTGGGGTTCCCGCCTTAGACGATATGTCTCTAGCTCTGGAACTCTCTCTCCCCGAGTCTGGCTGCGTCTGTCTCTCTAGTTCTCATCGCTCTCCAAGTTGGTGTGTTGGGGTCTCAGACTGTCTCCAAGCATCAGCATTTCTGTCTCTGTATCCTCTCCATCCTCATCTCTCCTTCTCTCTGTCTTCAACTCTCAAGTGACTTCCTCCTCTGTAACGCTTGCTGCGTCTCAGTCTCTCTATCTCTCATTGCAATAGTCCCGTTTGTCTCTTGCTGCTCCGCCGTCTTCCTCTTTGTCCCTGTGTCTCTCCCTGAGTCCACCTCAGCATCTCTGACCTTGCAGCTCCCAATCGCCTTATCTTTTCTGCCTGGCTCTTTCCCTGGCCTCTCTCCCCAACCCCATGGATGTCTCTGTCTCTCAAAGGGCCCAGCAAATCTGGAGAGACCTCCCCCCACCCGCAGGCCTGGCAGGAATGGAGAGGAAAGGGCCTTCTGGGTATTGGTCACAGCTGGAACAAATGCTCAGGAGGCAGCCTGCTGTGTACAGGGATGGTGGCCTGGTTGGACAGGCAGCCAGTGCTGAGGGCCTTGACTGACAAACTGTGGGCCCAGCCTCTCTCCTGGGGGCTGGAGGGAGCCATGAATAGTTTGGGCAGGAGTGGGAATGATCAAGTCTCTGGAGGATAGACAAGGAGCTGGCTGGGATTAAGGGTGCCAAAGATCAAGAGGCAGAACCCCCGGGGCCTGGCTTGAACTCGATGCAGTAGGAGGGGAAGTGACTGAAGTTCCAGCTTGGGGGCCTGGGCTGATGGGAAAGGCAGTGTCCTTGGAGGCTGGCAGGAGGGGTGGGGCGAGGCCGGGTGCTGGTAGAGGGTCACTGACAGATCTTGCGGGCCCAGAGCCAAGCTGGGATCCCAGGCTCAGCACGGCTCAGCGCTAATCCCCTTGTGACCTTGCAGAGGGTTGAGCTGCCTGCTGTGTGCCCCCACACCCAGAGGCTGAGCCCAGGGGGCTACTGCAGCCTGGAGGCCTGAGAGTCTGGGTTTCAGGGGGTGGGAGTGAGGCTTGGCCCTGGGCCAGCCCTGCAGCAGCACTGCGTCTGACACAGAAGCATGGAGGCTTGGGCCACAGGGCGGATGATCCTCCACCCCCTACCACAGGAGGCGTCTCAGCCTCCACAGAGAGGTAGAGCCAAGGCTGGAGAGAGTGGAGGTCATGAGGTCAAGTTAGAGAAATGATGGGGAAGGCAGGAGAGGAGCGAAATGGGGGCCTGGCAGGAGTTGGGGAGAAAACCAGCTGTCCAGCCCTGAAACCTTAGGGAAAGATGGGGAGCTGATGCATGGGTCCTTCTGAGGTCCAGGGGTGGCCCCCCCAGACTCCTGGGTCTGAGGGTGGAGGGGCTGGGATACCCCAGTCCCTGGCAGGCGAGCCTTGGCTCCTGCTTTCCCTTGCCATGACCAGACTCCCTTGGGGGCGGGCTTCCATCTGTTGAGGGGGGAGCCGAGGCTTTCCCAGTCAAGGCAGGAGGCCCAGATGGGCACACCGCGGGGCGGGAGCACCTCCGAGGGTGGGGGACACGCCTGTCTCGCTGCAGCCCGCCTCTGCGGCGCTTCGCCATTTTCCATGCTGTCCGCCTCCCCTGACGCCCGCCCAGCTCAGGCAGCCTCTGCACCTCAGTCAGCCTCCCCCTCCCCCCTCAAGGTGTCTGAGGCCGTCAGCTCAGCATCTCTCCCTCGACCTCCTCTTTTGCCCTCTGCCCATTCTTCCCACCATTCAGGCTGACTCTGGTTGTCTCTGGGTAGGAAATGTCTGTCCTTGGGGCCCCTCACCTCAGCCTCAGTTTCTCTCTTCGTGTCTCCACATCTACGTCTCCCTCACATCTCTATCTTTCCATGCTTCTCTGCCATGTCTCTTTCTCTTCTCTGTGTCTCTTTCTTTCTCTTTCAGAGCATCTCTGTCTCTGCCCATTTCTGTCTTTCCATGTCTCTGCCGCCCATGCTAAAGTGACTCACTGTTCCTCCTGTCCCATGTCTTTTCCTAAGACCCCTCCCCAGCCTTCTCCTTTCTTCTCTAAGGCACTTAGCCCCAGCCTTCTCCTCCAATCTTCCCATGGCTTCCCCTCCATTTCCACTTACCTGGAAGCCATCACCTCCCCCTTCTCCCTCTTAGTCCTCTCCCCACCCAATTCTTCTCTCCTTCCCCCCATGCCCATCCCAATCCACAGATCTGCAGCCCCATCCCCCATCTCCATCCCTGGGCCCATCAGCCTTCATCCGCCATCTTTCTCCCCATCCCTCCTATTCTCTCTCCATTAGTGTCTCCCGTCCAGACCTTCTCTCTCTCTCTTTATCCCACCTCCCCCCAGCCCTTCCGCCTCCCCCCCCATGGCCCCGCCCCAGACACACAGGGAGGAATCCAGGGCTGCAGCAGGGGGGTCAGGTGGTCAGTCAGGGAAGGAGGCGGCATCTGCTGGAAAGACTCACAGACAGACAAGGACATACGGACATGGAGGCAAGGGCATAGCCAGGCACGCACGATACCCCCCCCCACACACGCATTTGCATGCATATGCCCTCAGTCGCAGTGGCTCTTCTGCTTCCCCCCGCCCATGTCTGCTCCCCCAGATTAGGGGCTAGATACTACAGCCCCAGGTGGAATCACACTGTGGAGCACCCCCCTCCAGGCCTGGAAGGAGAAAGAGAGGTCATCTGGTGTTCATCCCATAGTTTGGACCTGTTCCCACCCGGCCAGGGAAGCAGACTGGCTCCAGCACCCCCAGACACAAACACCAGCCTTCAGACACACCCAGACACGGTTGCAGACATTCGGACACAACCCAGGCCACACAATCACAATCACAATCACAGGCAGAAGGTGCTGCAGGGCCTGACAGAGCCAGAAGCTCGCACCCGCACACATGCACACGCACAAATATGGTTGAGCAGGCAACCACACTGGGTCAGGCAGAGATGCTGAGGGCCAGTCGGTGTCCCGAGGACCCCACACACAAAGGACACACCAACATGCGCCACAGACCCCCGCAGACCCAGGAGGCCCGGCACACACACAATCAGCGACACAACATAGAGACAGGCCTGGTCAGCCGGTCTACAGGGTCCTGCACCAGGGTCCCGGAGTGCAGGGGTCCCAGAACCCCCGCCCCCCACTGACACCCAATGTCACTGGACCCACAATGTCACACACACGCATCTCCTGGCCGGCCCGAGCACCTACCCCCATCTTGGCGGCTCCAGAGGACAGGGGCGGGCGGGCGGGGCGGGGGCAGGGACAGGGGCCTCAGGGCGGGCTGTGGCGCGGGCTCGGGCTGGGGGGCCTCTGCAGCACCCGCGCCTCGGTCCGCGCGTCCGTCCTGCCGTCAGCCCTACCGCACAGAGTCTGCGGCGGCTGCTGCCTCCGCCTCCTCATATGCCCGCGCCCGCCAGGGGGGCCGGAAGCGGCCAATCAGAACTGCCGCCGCCCTGACGGACGGCCCGCGGCCCCGCCCCCGGTACTGCAGCTGTCTTCCCCGCCCCCCAGCCTCCGCAAAGTGACAGCGCTGCCGAGGAGGGGGAGCGCTGCGGGAGGCGGAGACCATTCCCCCCCCCCCGCAATGAGGGATCTGGAGACCCCCGCAGTGTGGGGTGTCGCCTCAGAAGAGGGGCCCTGAGGGTGGGAGAGCCCCGGAATCACCCTCATTGCGGGGGTGTGCCACCAGAGAGCGGGGTGCTCTGTGTAAGGTGGACACCGGGTGGGGGAAAGCCTTGTAAACCACCGCAATAAGACAAGGGGTCCAGAGCATCTCCTTCTGTAGTGAGGTGGGGGGGGAACCCTGGAGACCGTGGGGTGCTGTTTAGGAGGGAGAGCTGTAGGGGGCACAGAGGAAGAAAGACTCTACAATGAGCAGGGATTCTGCAGCCGGGGAGAAGCCCTGAGGCCCCCTCACTGTGCGAACCCCTCTCCCAACACACACACTATGGCGTGGCAATTATCCAACGAGACACAACTGCACAGGTACACGAGAGATACATCACAGTCAGGGGATCCCACCAAGCATCATACTCACACTTGACCCTCACCCAGACAGCGCAGATGCTGCAAACACATGCATAGACCACACCACCACACACCACCAGTTTCACGATCACATCCCATCACACACCAGCTTATACCCTCACACACACACACTACACAACCCTATCAAACAACCCCAGAGACTCATAAACATGTAGAAATGAAACACACATAGCACACACACCTTGCACACCCCAGCACACCACAACAGAATCACAGAATCATAAAATGCCATATAGATCAACGCACACCCTCCAAACACTACCTCACAGACACACACATCACACACTCCATTATAGCTGGCCTTGAACCATCTCACATAGAGACCCATAACCATACAACCCACAGACCCACGAACCAACACATATCCATGCTCAGCACTGTGGCACCTGCACAGGCCTCACGTGTGCCTTTGTGGACACCACTGCATAGTCACAGAACATCATACACACTCCTCCCCAATGTATCTGGGCATAAACAAAGGCCCACAGGGCAAATTTGCCAAAGTGTTGCTAATTGTGAAGGACAGACAAAAAATGCACAGAGACTCACACCCAGCACAATAATTCCTAAAAACAGATCACACACCATCCCATATCCCTCACACACTACACATATTATGTGTTGCATGGCTACCTCACACAACTTTATTGTAGCTATAAACACACCCCCAATGCCCACACCCACACACCGCACACATCCCATCTCAGAATCAGAGATTCAAAGACACAGGAGAATAAGCATGGACAGGAGGCTGGGCCAGTATGTATACACACACAGATGCATAACTGGCACCCACCTAGGCCTGTCACATACACACAATAACCCTCAGCCACCCACTGAGCCTGAGGAGTGCAGCCTCCCACCCCAACCTCTCTACTCCATGAGGAGCACCACCAGGCTCTCCCTCAGCATGGCAGAAGGGGCAGAGAGCAAGCAAGAGCCTGTCACTGTAGCTTTCTCAGAATGTGGGTATCCTCCCCACCTATGGGATTGGAGGTCTGGAGGATAGGCAAGGGGCACGCAGTGAACATGGTGTATAGCAGGTGGGTGGGGTAGGTAAGGACCCAGTCGCCGAACTGTGTGAAAGGCTGAAGGCCAGAGTGAGATAAAAACTGAGAGAGACAGAATCAGAGATTCAAAGACACAGGAGGATGGGCATACACAGGGAGGCTGGGCCAGAGAATAGAAGAGGGCAAGGAGGTGAGTTCCTTGGCTTCCCCCAGAATCCAGAGCCTCAGCCCAATCCCGTACTCTGACCCATCCCCATCCGTCCCTGCTGTCCCTTGTTGCCATGGTAACAGGGAGGCTGCCTATGCAGCAAAGGAGGCTGGGCTTGCAGACCTGGCCTGTCTCCATGGAGACTGAGGAAGGAGGGGAGCCATATCTTCTAGCCCTGGTAGTTGGCCCCCCTCTCCAACTCTGCCCCCTTGGGTGCGGGAGAGGGAGGGAAGAAGGGAAGGAGGGCCTGTCAGCATATTATCTTTTCCCTCTCCACCTTGTCCTGCAGGGATGGGTCTGGATCATGGGAAAGGGACTGGGGGGAGAAGCCTAGGGGTTGTCAGGATCCCAGGAGATTCTTGGCTCTCTCTCCCGCTCTCTAGCTGGGCTGGGGCAGATCCTGCTCCCCCACACTGTACCCCAGACACAGGCTTGTGTCCCCCCTCATGCACTCCCTCCTCAGCCTGGTGAGACTGATGACTGTGCATCGTGCTCCCAGCGCGAGGCTCTGCGGAAGTGGGGGAGGAAGATTTACGAAGGTCACAGGCATAGATGGAGACAGGAGACTCGGCAAGACAGAGGGTGAGGCCTAGAGGAGAAATGGACATACACAGCTCAGAGACAGAGAGAGGCAAATATGAACAGAAAGACCAACAAAGGCAGAGAGACTGACAAAGGTAGAAATGAAAAAATGGATGGAAAGAGATTAACAGAATTACTTAACAAAGGTGACAGAGACACTGGAACCTAGAAAGCCAAGCAGACACATGCGGCCAGCTGGGGATACTTAGAGATAAAGACTGAGGAGACAGAGCAGAGACAGGTTTGGGGTGGGGCTCAGAAATGAGAGACCCCAGGGGAGATCTGCTGATTGGTATCGGGATAGGGGTAGGGGGAGAGACCATAGTGTCTGCATCATATTCTAGTCACCTTGACAGACTGACAGTCTTGCCCAAGGGCAGAGACAGTGATTAGTCTGTGCGAGATGCAGAAACAGAGATAACCTGAGACACAAGCCCACCCCACACCTATCTCTGAGAAGCACGTACACGGCAAATGTCCGAGACCCAGGAGGAGCCAGGTAGAGACTAGGGGTGCCTTGTGCCGGGCTGGGTGCCCCAGGATGTGGCTCTCCCAAGCACTGCAATGGCAGGCAGGTCCTGCAGGGGGGACAGGGAGATGCTGCACGCCGGTGCTGAACGGACAGCTCCCGAGCTCTGGGCCGCTTGCCCGAGAGGCGGGGTCCAGCCCAGCGCCTCTCCCTCGCTAGGTCCCTCTCTCTCAGTCCAGCTTTTCTGACTGCTTAGGTCCCCTACCATCTCCACATAGTTTTCTACGGCTTCTTCTTTCACCTGCCTCAGCTCCACCTCAGTCTCTGCTTCTCTTGGCCGAAACTCCTTGGATCTCTTAACTTCTCTGCTCCCCCTCATCCCTTGTCCATTCTCTCAGGCTTCTACCTTAGCAAGGTTTGTCTCCCTGTGTCTCCCTCTTTGCTCTATTTCCCCATCCCTCCCTGCCCCTCCATGGCCTCTCCTTTTACCCCATTTCTGTCTCTCCCCTATCCCCGCCCATTTCTTTCTCCCCAACCCTCCATCTCTCCCCCTTCTACTCGGCCTCATTTTGGTTCTGGCTGTGTGACCTTCACTCGTCCTTTCTTAGCTGCAGTTTCCACAGAAACCTCCAGCAGGGCGGGGGAGGGCGGGGACAGAAGCAGACCCACCCTTCTCCCTGCTCCACCATCCCTTCGCCTTCCCCACCCCACCCCCACTGGGACCTCGCACTCCCTGTCTCGGCGGCGGCTGGGGAGATACACTGTTCAGCAAAAACACAGGGTCACAGTCACAGACAGTGGAAGATGGTCTCACGGACACACACACACACACACACACACACACACACACACACGATTACAAAGTCACCAAATTACTCTCACCCAGGGACACATTTGCCACCACACCGACCACCCCAGGCACCACCATGAGCAGTTTATTTGCTCTCCCCACCCCCAGCCCCATCTGGTTTGTCTTTCTACAGCTCCTTTTCCTGGTGTCTCCGCCTTTCCAGATCCTCGCATCTTTCTCCATCTGTCTCAGGGTCTCTGTCGCAGCCTCCTTCTGTCCTGAGAGAAGGTCAGTGGAGAAGGGCCAGCTGGCCGGACCTGGGATGACCTGTCGTCTGTGGGCAGGGTGTAGAATCGAGAAAATGCAGGAGTGTCCATCCGGTCTGTGGTTCCCAGTAGCCCTGGGGGGGAGGGGAGCCCAAGCCTCCAGTGCCCTCACACCCCAGGAAATGAGACCCAGGTATCCCCAGTTTTGGGGTTTTGTTCTTTTTTTTATTCCAACAGGGACTGGGGTGTGGCAGGGGGAGGGATGGGGGCCCAACTGACCCCTTCCCTGTGGGGGGTCTCATAGAAATTCCGAGATTTCTCCCCAAAAAAAAGAGAGAAAGAGAAGAGTTGAAGGGCGCCCAGGGACACCCATCTGCCCAGAGGTCCCCCACTCCTCCAAAAGTAAGGAGAGCTGCGTCAAGTCTCGGGGAGCCTGAGCAGTCCCAGGATGGGCTTCTCCCTGTAGACTGCTTTCCGCTTCTGGGAGCGGCCCCCGCAGTCCCCGGCCCCTGGAGTCCAAGATTCCTGCGCTCCTCTTGTCCGCAGTGGTGGGGCGAAATGCGGGCGTTCGCGGCACCCTCTGGTGAGTCCACTAGGGGGCGCAGGTAGGCTCTGGAGCCGGGCCTCGGACTTCACCCGGAGCCAAAGGCAAAATCGTGGGGTTCAGCGCCCTGGGGCACAAGTCCCGACCCTCGCCCACTAGGGAAACGAGAGTGGCCGGGGCCTGGGAAGGACCCCGTCCCTGCGGTCAGTCCGGGCGCCCGCCCGGCCCCGCCCGTGGTCACTCGTGCTCCGCCAGCTCGCGGGGGCCGGCGGGGCCGGGCCGCGGCCGCGGCGGGCTGGTGGCTTCGGCGGGTGCTCCCAGGCCACGCGGGGGCGCACCGGCCCCGGAGGCCCGCAGTGCCTGGATGCGCCGGCACTCCTGGCAGACATGCACGTGGGTGCAAGGGGTAGGGGCGGAGGGCCGGGCCCCGCCGGGCGGCCCCGGATCGTCCAGGAGGCGCTGGGGACCCCCGTGCGCGCCGCCCGCATCCCCGCCCGCGCCGGCAGAGTAGAGCTTGCCGTTGCTGAGGCGCATCTCGCGGACAGCACGCAGCGACAGCAGGGCCCGGCTCGGGCCTCCTGGGCGCCGGCGCCGGCGGGAACGCGAGGTCTTGCGGCAGGACACCGCGTGCCGCAGCTCCTGCAGCATCTCCTGGCACACCGAGACCTGGGGGCGGCGCGGGTGGGGCGGGATTCGGTGGTCACCGTCCGGCGCTCTCCTCGCCGCCGCCCCTCCCTCTTCCTTTTGTCTGGTCCTCTCCGACCTCCCTGCTCTTCCCCCCCCCCACTCCACACCCTTCTCTTTCTTGGCCTCACTTTCTCTTTCCCGCATGCCCTTTCACCTCCTCTCTTCCTTCTCCTCTCTCCTTATAGTTCCCTGGTTTCCCCATGCTCTTCTCATGTCGCCTCTCCACGTCTCAACTCCTGTCTCTCCTCCACTTCTCGCTTTGGATTTGTTCTTAAACCGGCCCGTCATCACCTATCCGCTCTTCTCTTCCTACTCTTTCCTCTTTTTTCACTCCCAAGTTTCTAACTACTTCTGGCCTTCCCTCCTCCTAGTTCTCCACCCTCTGTCACTGATTCGCGCAGTCACCATTGCCAGACATATTCGTTGAACACATTCCCAATGCCCAAAACACAGGCATTGTTTTGGGCATTGGGAATACAGCAGAGAACAAAACAGACAAATCCCTGCCCTCATAGAGGTTATATTCCAGTGTGCAGAGAACAACAACAGCACGTAAATATTAGTATGTTAGATGGTGATGAATGAGTGCTTTAAGGGAAAAATTGGGAAAAGAGGTGGGTGTGGGAGTGGGAAGCGATGCTGAATTTTGAGATGGGAGGTTAGGGAAGACTCATGGAGAAGAGAACCTGCAAGTAGACAAAGGCAGTGGTGGGAGCAGGGTGAGGTCCTAGAGGAGCCTAGAGCTCAGGGTGGCCAGAGTGGGGTCGGCAAGGGGGACGGGGAGGAGATGAGGTCAGAGGAGGAGCAATGGACGCTGGCTTGTGTAAGGCCCAGAGGCCCCTGTAAGGATTTGGCTTTTACTCTGCGTTAAATGGGAACCACTGACAACTGCTGTGCTTTCACAGGCTCGTTCTGGAGCTGTGTTGAGAATAGACAGTAGGGAAGCCAAAGGCAAGAGCAGAGAACCCACCAGGGAGCTGCTATCACCATGCAGGAGATGGTGGTGGCTGGACCAGTGTGGTGGTGGCCAAGGAGGTGAGAAGGGGTTGAATTCTGGGTATATTTTGAAGGTGGAGCCAACAGTTTTTGCTAAGAGATCAGATAAGAGGGTGTGAGGAGAAGTTCTCATTGTGGCGCAGTGGAAACCAGTATCCATGAGGACGTAGGTTTGATCCCTGGCCTCACCCAGTGGGTTAAGAATCCGGCATTGCTGTCAGCTGTGGTATAGGTCTCAGACTTGGCTCGGATCCTGAGTTGCTGTGGCTGTGGCTGTGGCTGGCAGCTGCAGTTCTGATTCAACCTCTAACCTGGGAACCTCCATATGCCAAAAAAAGAAAAAGGAGGGTGTGTGAGGATGAGGGAGGAGTAAAGGGTGACTCGGCATATTTGGGTCTGAGTTTCGGGAATGACGGTGTTGCCTGATGAGTGGTCAGGAACTCTATGTTGGACGTGTGATGTCATGCACAACCACATGGATGTCAAGTGTGGAGCTGAAATTACAAATTGTGGGTTAGGGAGAGGTTCCTGTGAGGCATGCACATTTGGGGGTTGTGACAGGCAGCCTCCAAGTTCCTGCCCTAGGGGAGTTCACACCCTTGTGTAATCCCCTTCGCCTTCTATGAGGGTTGCTGCATGAGCAACAGAATAAGGTGAGGTCAGCTGACATTCTGGCTTACGCCTGGCTCTCTCAGATCACTCCCTCTGGGGGAAGTCAGCTGCCACTGTGTGACACACTCAAGCAGCCCTATGGAGACGTCCCTATGTGAGGAACTGAGGCCTCCTGCCAACTGCCATGTGAATGAGTGTATTTTCATTCTCTCTAGCTTAGGATGTGTCTAGCTCCCTCCTAGAGCTAGCTGATTCTCAGGGATGGCCAAGGCCTGGGAGCCTGCCTTTCATAGAAAACCAACCAATCCTGAGTCTATGCACCCCCTTTATCTGACTCTCACACACCAAGCCAGTATCTCCCAGTCAACCCAGGACCAGGTACTAGAAAACTAAGGACCACCTTTTTTTTTTTTTTTTTTTTTTTTTGCTTTTTAGGGCTTCACCTGTGGTATATGGAAGTTCCCAGGCTAGGGGTCGCTGGCCTTTGCCACAGCCACAGCCACGTGGGATCAGAGCTGTGTCTGCGACCTACACCACAGCTCTCGGCAATGTCAGCTCCTCAACCCACTGAGTGAGGCCAGGGATTGAACCTGCATCCTCATGGATACTAGTCAGATTCATTTCCTCTGAGCCACAAAGGGAACTCCTTGACCATTCTTTTTCTTTTTCTTCTTTTTTGGCCACCCCGCAGCATATGGAGTTCCCAGGCCAGGGATCAGATCTGAGCCACAGCTGTGACCTACGCCATAGCTGCAGCAATATCAGATCCTTTAACCCACTGCTTGAGTCAGGGATTTAACCTGTGTCCTGGTGCTGCAAAGATGCCACAGATCCTGTTGCACCACAGAGGGAACTCCTCTCAGAGACCACTCTTTTAGCCCAGAGCCTGCCAACAGTATTCACACTGCCCAACCCTAAGCCACCTCCCTACCTGCCTTGCCTTTCCCACAGAAACCCTAATAATAGCTCTGGCCTAGGTTTCGCCATCCTTTTGCCTCCTGACCAAATCTGGCGCTTCCCTTATGGCCCTGCCATGTGGCATGTCAAGCCCTTTCCTCTCAGAAAATGTAAGAAACAAATTCTTCTTTCAATGGCATTAGCCTCTCCATGTCATCACTCAGTCACCTCGCTGGGCGGCCAGAACCACCCAGCTAAGCTGCTCCCAGATTTCTGACCTACAGAGATTGTGAATTGATATGAGTTTGCTGTTTGTTTGTTTTTGCTTTTTAGGGCTACATGTGTGGCATATGGAGGTTCCCAAGCTAGGGGTTGAATCAGAGCTACAGCTGCCCCGCCTACGCCACAACCACAGCAACGCAGGATCCAAGCCTCGTCTGTGACCCACACCACAGCTCATAGCAACACTGGATCCTTAACCCACTGAGGGAGGCCAGGGATCGAACCTGCATCCTCATGGATACTAGTCGGATTTGTTGCTGCTGAGCCACAATGGGAACTCCAAAGTTTGCTGTTTTAAGTTGCTAAACTGGGGGATGATTTGCTATGTGGCAAAAGATAAATAATAGAGGAATCATCAGCCTGCAGATGGTCTTACAGACTATTCGACTAAATGGGATCACTAAGGAGTGGAGAAAGTGAAGAGAAGCAATCTAAGGACCGAGCCCTAGATCCTGCCAACAGAAGAGTGCCAGAGAGGGAGGAGGAAAAAGCGGCAGGAGCAGGGAAGGAAGGGTCGTGAGGAGACATGGACCAGCTGTGCTGCAGCCCATGGCCACCTCACAGCGATGAGGTGGGAGACTCGGGCACTGGATTTCAGACGTGGAGGTCACTGGGGAGGAGCCTGGCTTCAGTGGAGAGGTGGGGACAGAAGCGGGACAGGTGGTGTCCCAGAATGAATGGAAGGATGGAAACTGGAAAGAGCAGAGGAACACACTCCGCCAAGGCTGCAACGGAAGGGAGGAGTGGGGCGGAGGCCGGAGAGGAAGCGGGGTCCAGAGAGGCTTTTCCTGAAGATGGGAGGAATGACAGCACATTTGTGTGCTGCCAGGCTTGAGCCAGTGCAGAGAGGAGACTGATGAGGCAGGAGTGAAGGAGAGAAGGGCTGGGACATGTCCTTGGGAAGGCGAGAGAGGAGGGGACAGGGCACAGGTGCGGGGTGCCTTGGCGAGGAGCAGGGCTGTTCATTTGGAGCAGCCGACAGGGGGGCGAGTGGAGAGAGCGAGATGTGGAGGTGGGGCCCGGCACGCTCTCGCTCTCGGACTCCTCTGCTTCTCTCAGCAGGAGAAGCAAGGTCATCACTCAAAGCAGGGTGGGGGGGTGGGGGGGCTGGTAGGGAGGGGGGGAGGTTGGAATCACCAAGGAGGGTGGGAGTGTGCCAGGTCCGGCCGTGGAGGAGTATGGCTGGGTAGCACCATGCCTGCATGTGGCGTGAGACTAGCCAGCTAGTCCCTCTCCTGGCTGTCGCATTCAGCTGCATTCTCCTTGCCTCTGTCTCTCCTATTTCTTCTGGCTTTTCCACCTCAGCCTCTCCCCATATCCTCCTCTCTGTGCCTCTTCTGGCTCCTCCCCCGCCTGTGCCCTTTCCTGGGTCCTGCGTCGTGCCCCTGGACCCTCTCTCCCACTGCTCTCACTGCTTCGTGGGCTTCCTCGACCCCTGGGGTCTCTGATCCTCTCTCACCCCCCACCCCTGGCTCCCAGGTGGCCCTCTACCTCTTGCATTCCTACCATAATGGCTCCTAAGGCAATGGTCTTCCCGTCCCCACCCCTAGGGTCCCACTTTTCCCCACACCCTCCACCAGCCTCCTCACCTCTTCCGACTCTGCTGACCTCCGCGTGGACCATATGAATTCCATGACTGCCACGAAGACGGCAATGATGAGGCCACAGATGAGCACGACAAAAATGCCGCCGATGTTCTCCATGCCCAGACCTGGGGGTGGATGGGGAGAGCCATGGGTGGGGCTGTGGGGACCAGGGGCATCAAAGGGCCTTTGGGAAGGGCACGGCATGTGGGGGTGGCTGACCTTTAGCTCGATGGTCCTCCTCCTTGGGGCACCGGCCACCCTCCCACCACTTGCGCTTCAGGATCTCCAGTCGGTTGTTTTCCTGAAGCTGCAGGATAGCCAGTGTGATCTCATCCCGGAACGGGGAGCCTGGACGGGGCACACGATGGGGTGACTGGCCATCGGAGTCCCGGAGCCCTGCCCACCCAAACCCTAAATGTTCCCTCACCACGGCCTCTCCTTCCGGCTCTGCCACATTCCCAGTAGCCTCCCTGTGCACCTTCGGTCTGGTGACTGCTCGCCAACCCCCCTGCAACCACCCTGGGCCAACCCTGACCTGTCGCATTTGTCACTGTCCCTTCCCTGTGGCCTCCCCTCACCACCCCCCAGGTCTTCTCAACAGCAGCCAGGGAGACAGTTTCAGAAACAAAGGCACAGATCATGCCTCTTTGGGGCTTAAAACTGGCTTCTGGTTGCAGCTAGGGAAAAATGTTCTTTCCTTGGCCATCAAGATCCTGATTCACTGGTCCTGGGGCTCCCTAGGACCTTTACCTCCACCTGGAATGTTCCTTTCCTCACATCACTCAGGGCTCGGCTCACATGGTGCCTGAGGGGTCTTCTCTAGCTCCAGTTATTTATTTATTTATTTATTTATTTATTTATTTATTTATTGGCTCCTCTGCAGCATATGGAGTTCCCAGGCCAGGAATCAGACCTGAGCCACGGTCAGGACTGAAGCTGCAGCTGCGGCATCCCCAGATCCTTAACCCACTGTGCCGGGCTGAGGATCGAACCTGCGTCCAGAGCTCCCAAGATGCCACTGATCCTGTTGTGTCACAGAGGGAACTCCTCTATTTAAAATGACAGCAAGCATCCTGCTTCCTGTCAGTCTCTTCCCCTAGTTTTTAAAAAGTTTTTGAGAAATTTGAGTTGAGATATTTTTGAAATATAAAAATTGGTTGTATCTCTTACCCCCATTTACTTCAGAGCAGTTGTCCTCACCTGGCATCACATGATAAAGCTATGTGTTTACTGTCTGTCTGCTGTCTGAGCCCCAGTAGATGCTTGGAGGGTGGGGGCTGGGCAGCCCCTCTCTGGCATCCTAGCATCCAGCACACTGCCTACCACATAGTAGGGCATCGGATCTGCCAAGTAAATTACTCCCCAGCCACACCTCTCTTCCTCGTGGTCCCAACCCTGGACCACCTCTCTCCTCTCTACTCTCAGATACCAAACACCTTAGCCACATCCTATTCTGTACTCATTTCTTCACTCACTACAATCATTCTTGAGCACCTAAAGGTGCCAGGAACTAGGGGTACGGGCAAGGAGGGTGATTAGCATTTTATCAGGAAGCTACTGTGTGCCAGACCCTTGGTTTACAGAAATTTATTCAAGTCTCACAACAATACTGTGAGGCAAGTATTACCACCTTCATTATCTGAATGAGGCAGGTGACACTCTTTCCCGAGTTAGGGAGGAAGCTGGGATTTATCTTTTTTTTTTTTTTTTTTTTTTTTTTAGCTATTTCTTGGGCCGCTCCCGCGGCATATGGAGGTTCCCAGACTAGGGGTCGAATCGGAGCTGTAGCCACCAGCCTACGCCAGAGCCACAGCAACTCGGGATCCGAGCCGCGTCTGCAACCCACACCACAGCTCACGGCAACGCCAGATCGTTAACCCACTGAGCAAGGGCAGGGACCGAACCCGCAACCTCATGGTTCCTAGTCGGATTCGTTAACCACTGCACCACGACGGGAACTCCGGAAGCTGAGATTTAAATCCAGGTTGGTGTGACTCTGCAGCCTGTCCCCCAAAGTACCAGGTAAGCTGTTTCCCTGGTACGGCACTGACCCTACCACAAGCTGCTAAGATTTGGAGTAATGATCAATTAAGTAATGCAGAGATCATCAGAATATAGGTGGGTTTGGGAGTTCCCGTTGTGACTCAGCAGTAATGAACCCATGGATGAAGGTTGGGTGCAGTCATAAAAAGACAAAAAATAAAATAAAATCCAACAATATTCATTATCCATTTTCTGAGCACCTGCTCTGAGCCAGGTTATGGGTTTGGTGCATAGAATATGAAGTAAATAAAACCAGATCCCCACCCTCGAGGGGCCCCTGGGCCATGGGGGGAGTCAGCAAGCCCCATGGCCCACAGGCACTGAGAGGTGCACAGCCTCACTGAGTTTCCCCCTCAGCCCTGCAGGGCTGGAACTGGGTGCTCCTAGGCCTGTGTATGCAGGTGGAGGGTACAGAGGCTCAGAAAGGCAGCGTTACCTGCCCAAGGCCACACCGCACACCCAGCCAGCTCAGTGAGGGCCTGGCTGTTCCCTGGCCACTCACAGGGCTTGGCTTCTGAGGCCCAGGGCGCCCCGTGCAGCCCCAGCCCCAGCCCCAGCCCCGCTGCTGCCATACCCAGCGGCATGCCGATGCCGTAGCCCTTGGTGTCGAGGAGGCCCCCGATCTGGGTGAGGTTGCAGTTGAGGCGCCGGTGGTACTCGTTCATGGTGGACTCGAGCAGGAAGGCGTAGCGGGAGTTGAGGACGCGGGCAATGCCCTCCTCTGTGCTCTTGACGAACACGCTGGGCTGCTTCGACTGCATGTAGTTCCACATGCGCTGGTACGTCTGGTAGCGGGAATTCTGGGCAGAGGGGGCACGAGGCGAAGACAAGTGAGGGTCTTGCCACTCCTGCCTTTCTCCTGAACCCCATCCCCTGTCCTCTAGGAAGTCTCCCTCCACCCAAGAGAGTGAGGAGACCAGAGGACGACAGAAAGAGCTGGAGGCAGAGGAGAGACACAGACAGACTGCTCAAGGCCAGGCCCGGGTCATCCCCACGCCCGCCAGCCCAGCGAGGACCCTGAGGACCAAAGGCTTGGCAAGAAGGGGCCCCAGGCTGTTTTTCACTCCTTTTTCTCTTTTCCACCCCTGGGCCTCGGCGTAGCTTGACCCTGAGCCCCGACTTCCTGGTGTTCCCAGGCTTTCTTCACAGAAGCTGGAAACAGATGCTCAACCCCTATGTCTCCCCAGGGCCCAGCCTGCTTCAGGGAGACCTGCGTCCATGCCGAACAGGGCTGCTTACCTCCCACAGGCCCTTTGGGAACCTTCTGAGGAAGGCCCTGCCCCACCCTGAGCTGCTGTGCCTGGCGGGGATCCCGACACCAAGCCTGGGTGGCTCTGGCGGCCCCACCTGAAAGAAGGTCATGGTGGAGCCAGCGTGGATAGTGCCATACTCAATGTTGGTCTGGTCTGCCAGGTCGTCGGCCGACTCCACAGGCACCTCCATGCGCTGCACGGTGAGGAAGGCGGCCAGGTTGGCCGTGTAGGAGGAGATGATGATCAAGGTGAAGGCCCACCTGAGGGGCGGGAGGGGTGAGCCACAGGCGGGAGCCACCCCAGCCGCCCTGCCCCCCGTGGCCATGTGCCCCACTGGTGGCACCACCTCAGTGACCCCACATCTAGAAGGCTCAGTGACTGCTGACTGGTAGAGAGTCTGGGAGCATGGAATCTGAAGCCAGATTCCTTGGGTTTAAATATTGTTTCTAGAGACATCTGCTCCCAGACACAGGCGACTAAGACGGTCTGGAAATACCCTCCTGCTGTGAATGAAAAAACTGGACAAAATATACGAAAGGACTTAAAGACATAGGACAATAGGCCACAGGACTGCAATCCCTCAGAAAAGGGAAACAAATGAAGTAAGATTTGTCATTGCACAGGCTGTCTGGCTGGATTTAATTTACAGACTGCAGTGCCAGGAAGGAAAACCCAAATAGTCTGGCAATCTCACTGAGTTGTAGAGATGGAGCTCAGAGATCGAGAAGGCTAAGATGTCTGGACTTTGTGGGACAGAACGACCAAGAGGAAGGAGCCACACATAGATGGTTCCAGAAATCTGCATGGGGTCCCTCGTGAGTCTTTGGCTGAATATCTGTCTATGTATTGGGTAGAACTCCACGGGGTCAGATAAGAACAACTTTCAAACAAAGAACAATTCCTAGGGCTCCCAGAGGGCTGGGAATCCCTCCCAGAGGGCTGGGAATCTCCCTCCTACAGAGAAGAGAGACGCCACTGAATATCTAAGAAGCTCAGTAGAGACCCGAAAGGACGGCACATTAGAAATAGAGGTAGGTGAGCCCTAGACTATGCTATGCCAGACCTACTTTAAAAGAGCTTAAAGACAGGACGGGGACAGATCAGAACAATCCATAAGTAACTTAACTGCCTTCTAGACAAAGTCCAAGACTCTTTAAAGTAATATATTTAACAATGTAAGCAATGTAAAATCCATAATGTCTGTCATCCAATAAAAAATTATCAGATACTGGAGTTCCGGTCATGGCTCAGCGGTAACAAACCTGACCAGTATCCATGAGGATGCAGGTTCAATCACTGGCTTCTCTCAGTAGGTTAAGGATCTGGCATTGCTGTGGCTGTGGCACAGGTTGGCAGCTGTATATCCGATTTAACCCCTAGTCTGGGAACTTACATATGCCTCGGGTGCAGCCCTAAAAAGACAGGGAAAAAATAAGTTATCAGATTCAGATATGCAAAGGGGCAGGAAATTGTGACTCACGACTGAGAGAAAAGCCACTTGATTGAAACAGACCAAGAGTTGGCAGAGATGATGAAATTAGCAGACAAGAATATTAAACAGCTGTTATAAATATATTCAGAATGATCAAGGATCTAAAGAAAAACATGGACAAGAACTCCCTGGTGGCTCAATGGGTTAAGGATCCAGCACTGTCACTGCTGTGGCTCAGGAATTTCCACATACCACAGGTGTGTCCAAAAAAAGTAACGGCCAAAATGTTTTGAATAAGAGTTCCTGTCATGGCTCAGTGGTTAACAAACCCGACTAGCATCCATGAGGACAAGGGTTCAATCCCTGGCCTTGCTCAGTGGGTTGGGGATCTGGCGTTGCTGTGAGCTATGTGTAGGTCGCAGATGAGGCTCAGATCCTGCGTTGCTGTGGCTCTGGCATAGGCCTGCGGCTATAGCTCCAATTAGACTCCTAGCCTGGGAACCTCCATATGCCACCAGTGCAGCCCTAAAAGACAAAAAGACAACAAAAAAATGTTTTGAATATTTGATGAAATTTACACCTTTACAGATCCAAGAATCTCAATAAACCTCAAACAGGATAAACACACATACACACAAAACATATCATAGCACATTATAATCAGCAATGAGAAGGAAATCTTAAAAGCAGCCAGAAGAGGGGAAGACCTGTTACATAAAGAGAACCAAAGTCCACTGTCAGTAGACAGGGTGACAGGAGACTCCTGGTCAGAAAGTATGCAATAATGTGGTGAAAGAAAAATAAAACTGTGGGAGTTCCCGTGGTGGCGCAGTGGTTAATGAATCCGTCTAGGAACCATGAGGTTGTGGGTTCAGTCCCTGCCCTTGCTCAGTGGGTTAACGATCCGGCGTTGCCGTGAGCTGTGGTGTAGGTTGCAGATGCAGCTCGGATCCCAAGTTGCTGTGGCTCTGGCGTAGGCTGGTGGCTACAGCTCCAATTCGACCCCTAGCCTGGGAACCTCCATATGCCGCGGGAGCGGCCCAAGAAATAGCAACAAAAACAACAACAACAACAAAAATAAAATAAATTAAAAAAAAAAAGAAAAAAAAGAAAAATAAAACTGTCAACCTAGAATTCCACATCCAGCAAAATGATCCTTTGAAGAAGAAAGCACACTAACAATTTTTTTTGGCCACACCTGCAGCATATGGAAGTTCCTGGGCCAGGGATCAAATCATGTCTGCAAGCTGTGGTGTACGCCAGATCCTTTACCCACTGTGCCACAGTGGGAACTTCATTAATAATTTTTTTTTTGTCTTTTTAGTGCCACGCCCATGGCATAGGGAGGTTCCCAGACTAGGGGTCTAATCAGAGCTACAGCTGTCAGCTTACGCCACAGCCACAGCAACGTGGGATCCGAGCCACGTCTGCAACCTACACCACAGTTCACGGCAACGCCAGACCCTTAACCCACTGAGCAAAGCCAGGGATCAAACCCAAAACCTCATGGTTCCTAGTCGGATTCGTTAACCACTGAGCCACGACGTGAACTCCACATTAATACATTTTTTGAACAACAACAACAAAAAAACTAGGAGAATTAATCACCAGCTGACCTGCACTTCAAGAAATGTTAAAAGAAGTTCTTCAGGTTAAAAAAAAAAATACTTGATGGAAATTTGCACATACACAAAGGAATGAAGAGCACCAGAAATGTCAGATGTGTGTGCAAGTAAAAAAGACAACTCCTCATTTAATTTTTTTTCAATTTTTAAATTTAATTTTTTTTTGCTTTTTAGGGCCACACCAGCAGCATATGGTGGTTCCCAGCTAGGTGCTGAATTGGAGCTGCAGCTGCTAGCCTATGTCACAGCCACAGTAATGTGTAAGCCGAGCCTCATCTGCAACCTACACCACTGCTCAAGACAACGCCAGATCCTTAACCCACTGAGCAAGGCCAGGGATTGAACCCACAACCCCATGGATACTAGCTGGGTTTGTTACCACTGAGCCACAAAAGGAACTCCTAAAATTTCTTTAAAAGACATTCATTGCTTGGAACAACCCTGTTATAGGGTTGTTTTTGGTTTTGGTTTTGTTTTTGGTCATTCTCAATTTTTGTCTAGCCACACCCATGGCATGCCAAAGTTCCCAGGCCAGGGACTAAACCCATACCATAGCAGCCACCCAAGCCACAGCAATGACAAAACCAGATCCTTAACCAACTGAGCCACCAGGGAACTCCTATGTAAGGTTTTAACATCTTATGTGAAGTGGTATAATCTTACCTGAAAGTATTTTGGAATCGATATAAATGCATATTGCAAACACAGAGCAACTACCAAGAAAAATGTAAAATAGTATAGTGAATAAGTCAATAGCGGACATAAAAAAAAATCCTAAAATTCTCAATAAATCAAAAAGAAGGGGACAGAGTTCCCTTCATGGTGCAGCAGAAACGAATCTGACTAGAATCCATGAAGATGCAGGTTTGATCCCTGGCCTCGCTTAGTGGGTCAGGGATCCAGCATTGCTGTGAGCTGTGGTGTAGGTCGTAGATGCGGCTTGGATCCCATTGTTGCTGCAGCTGTGGTGTAGGCCGGCAGCTGTAGCCCCGATTCGACCCCTAGCCTGGGACCTTCCATGTGCTGTGGGTGAGGCCCTAAAAAAAAAAAAAGAAGAAGAAGAAGAAGGGGAAAAGAGGGAAAAGGGGGAAAAAGATGTGAAATAAATAACAAACGAATACCAAGTTGGTAAGTTTAAATCCAACTGTATCAATCATGACATTACAGGTAAATGGTCTCAGCTAGGGGTTGGCAGACTAGGCCCACAGGCCAAATCTAACTTACTGTTGTTTTTGCACAGCCCTCAAGCTAAAAAATGATTTTCACATTTTCAAATAGTTAAAAAGAAATTGAAAGAAGAATAATAGTTCATGACACACAGCACATAAAATTCAAATTTCATTGTCAGTGTCCATAAAATTTTATTGGAACACAGCCACAATCATTCAACCATGGCCGATTTTGCACTTCAATCCGAGTTGAGTAGCTGTAACAGGTACCATATGTCCAGAAAAGCCTAAAATATTTACTGTTTGGCCCAGTACTGAAAAGGTTTGCCAACCCCTGGTCCAAGGTCTAAGTATATGCTGCCCATAAGAAACCCACTTTAAATGTAACAGTATAGGTAGACTGACAGTTAAAGGATGAGGAAAGATATACTCTGCAAACACTGAGAGAAGGCTGGGTGAGGAGTTTCCATCACGGCACAGCGGAAACGAATCTGACTAGGAACCCATGAGCTTTTGGGTTTGATCCTTGGCCTCACTCAGTGGGTTAAGGATCTGGTGTTGCCATGAGCTGTGGTGTAGGTCACAGATAGGGCTCAGATCCCGCATTGCTGTGGCTGTGGTGTAGGCCCGAAGCTACAGCTCCCATTCGACCCCTAGCCTGGGAACCTCCCTATGCCGCAGGTGCGGCCCTAAACAGAAAAAAAAAAAAAAAAAAAAGAAGAAGAAGAAGGCTGGGTGATTATATGAATACCAAATAAAGGTAACCTCAGAGCGAGGAATTTACCAGGAATAAAAAGAAACATTAAATAATGACAAAAGGGTCAATTCATCAAATGGACACAACAGTCCTAAACATCATTTATGCACCTAATTACAGAGCTTCGAAGCAAAAAGTGATAGAACTGAAAAGAGATACAATTTCTTCCCAATTACAGGGGGGGATCTCAACATTCCTCTCTCTAAATACTGATAAAACAAGCAGAAAGAGAGTCAGTAAGCAAACAGAAGACTCGAATAACCTACTGGCTCTAACTGACATTGATAGAACCTTGCACCCACAAAGAGCTAAATATACATTCTATGCAAGTACATCTAGAATATTTACCATAATAGACCATATCGTGGCCATAAAACAAGTCTTAATACATTTCCAAGGATTGGGAATTCTCATTATGGCTCAGTGGTAACTAACTCGACTAGTAACCATAAGGATACGGGTTTGATCCCTGGCTATGGTGTAGGTCACAGATGTGGCTCGTATCCTATGTGGCTGTGGCTGTGGCTGTGTCTGTGGCATAGGCTGGCAGCTGCAGCTCCGATTTGACCCCTAGCCTGGGAACTGCCATACGCCCCAGGTGTAGCCCTAAAAAGAAAAAAAAAAAAAATCCAAGGGTTAAAATCCTATAGAGAATATTCTCTGACCACAGTGGAAAAAGAGAGTAGAAATCAATGATAGAAAGGTCTCTGGAAAATCCCCAAATCTTGGCTGAATTCACCTGTAAGGGTAAGTCTAATTGTAGAGCCCTCTTCACGGGGCTGTTGTAACATCTGGCACAGATCATGCGCCATGCATGAGTGTGCTCTCATTTGTCTTGATGACTCAGGACTGACTTAGAGGAAGAGGTACCTACTGGCCTGGCTCTAGGACCCAAAGGCAGCCACCTGTCCTACCCTGACCCTCTCAGTCCTCCTGCCTGGCAGGTGCAAATGGCCCGGCTCGCTGCAGATGTACAGCTCTGTGGGGATGGAAGACAGCGGAGATGCTGAGAGGGCCTCATAGACCACCCCTCCTCCACAGATAATGATGAAAAGAGCTGCTGTCCTTTGCTGAGGACCCATGTACAGTCCTGTGCTAGGCACTGGGGTGGGGGTAGAATGGAGAATAAAGGGATGAATAATATGTCTTCTGCAAAAGGAAACCAGAACCCAACACATACAAATACCCAGGGTCTGAAACCACCTCTCTGGAAACCAAGTCTCTCCAGACCTGCCCCATGGGTCAACGTTGTTATTCATTTAAGACGAAACTATTCAGCGCCCAGTACATGCACCACGGAGACCCTGAGCAAGTGTGCTTGCCGGGTGATAGCGCCGATGGGGGTGATGGGGACGCTCACCCAGACAGAGCAGGGGAACCCAGGTGGGGAGTCCAGTTTGCCAGTAAGGACATGAGCTCTGTTTTGGACAAGCTGAGTTTGGGGGACACCTGTTGGGGCCATGGAGAGGTCTGGAGATGAGGACTTGGGAAGTGTCAGTTACCATCAGCAAGAGAAGCCTAGGCTGGATGAGATGGCCCTGGAGGGCACAGAGAGGTGGTCCCTGGGCAGAGAGTGCCCCCAGGGGGTGTTTAAGGAAGACGCTTGGTTGGGCGTGGGGCACTCTGGTGGCCAGAGTGATTGAGTGGGTCCTGGTGTCAGTGGGAGGGGGCAGATGTGGACAGTGCAGCCCAGTGTGACACAGGAAAAATATGGTACATGATTACCCAAGTCTAACCCCTTAATACATAAAGCCCACAATATTGGGAGTTCCCTGGTGGTCTAATGGTGTGGACTCAGCACTTTCATTGCGGCCCAGGGTTCAATCCCTGGTCTGGGAACTCAGATCCCACATCAAGCCGCTGCACCCTGAGGAACACAGAAAAAAACTGCATGGCTATAACAGAAATGCACCTATTGTTTAGAATGAGGAACAAGTGGATGGGATTTTTTTTTTTTTTGGCTTTTTTTTTAGGGCCGCCCCAATGGCATATGGAGGTTCCCAGGCCAGGGGTCAAATCGGAGCTACAGCTGCCAGCCTATACCACAGCCACAGCAACGCCAGATCCAAGCCTCGTCTGCGACCACAGCTCATGGCAACCAGATCTTTGACCCACTGAGTGAGGCCAGGGATCAAACTCACGTCCCCATGGTTACTAGTTGGGTTCACTTCCCCTGAGCTGCAATGTCATTTTGTTTGAAACTTTGCCAAGAACCATTCATCACTTGGGAACATCACATCTCTGAGAGCAACCCTGCTTGTGGTATTTGAGTTATCAGGTGAAGATACCTGGACCAGTCACATTTATAGTGTAAATCAATACATTTACAGTGACTTGTATTCATACAAATACACTTATTTGCCAACTACTTCAAAGTATCAAGTCTCCAGGTGTCAACATAATTCTATGAAATGGTCTTACTTCTCATAATTCCAGTCGCATCCATTATACACAGGTGGGGCCATCTGACCCCCGCATTCTGGCCGGTAGCACAGTCCCGCCCAGGCATTTGGGTACTGTGCCATCCTATTGTTTTCTCATCAATCACTTCCCATTTTCTCCTCTGTATGGCAATCAGGGCATCATATGGATTTGTTTCAAAGCATGTGTGTAGGTAGATATATTATCCTTGAATTTAATTAGGGTGGAAAAGAGATGTTACAAAATATTTGTTATAAAAAGAGGACATTGAATCTGTGAGCACTGAAAAATCACTGATATGGAGAGAGAGCGAGCGCACAAGGGCCAAAGGAACCCATGGTGAAACGAAACAGAGGATTCAAAGTGGTAGGAGAAAACCAGGACATGGCAGCCTAGGAGCAGAGTTTCTAGAAAGCGTATGGATAACAGGCTGTACTGGATATATCAATAAAGGGGGCCCGTGTGGAGTGGGGGGTGAGGAGGGGGGCCGGGCTGCTGGCTAGATCTGAGGTTTGGGGGATTTCTGGCCTGTAGGGCGTGAGGAAAGGATGACCTGGCCGAGAAGCTGAGGACAAGGGTGAAGGAGTGCCTGAAGCAACGGCCTAGGAGCCCACCTGGTGGACAGAAGGACGGAGGTGCGCACAGGCAGGGTTCCTCAGCTGAGGGAGAGACTGGGGACTGACAAGCCCTTGGGTGTGGGCCATGGCCAGAAGGCACAGGAGAAGAGGGGCTCAGGAGGCGGGTTCTGGCCGGGCTGCTGCTATTCAGGTGGCAAGCAAGGCCGTAGGGTGCTGGCACCCACCTGCACCTCCCTCCCACGGGCCCTGGCCTGCTGAATCACTGGGCTGAGGTCACATCTAGAGATGAACAAACATCTGTTGAAACAGCTGTTGAATGAGTGAACGTGTGGGAGGACTCATGAATGTGGGGTCATAGGTTCCCGTGAAGGAGGGGGCATGATTGTGGGGTTGCGGGGTGACAGCAATGGGAAGGGGCAGAGAACGCCCAGCTGGAGGAGAAGAGGGTTCCTGGCTGAGGAGCAGAAGGGATGGCTTGCAGAGATGGTCACTGGTCCCCACCTGACCTGGGTCTCTCCATTCCCTCTCAGCCACCTCCTCACACATGCCGCCCTCTCCTTGGCAGGCATGCCTCTATTTTCACCTTTAGGACTCAGCCCACATGTCACCTGGGGTCTTTCCAGAGCACCCCCATTCTCTCTTGTTCTCTCTGACTGTACCCTGTTTGGTTTTTCTTTTTTCTTTTTTTTTTTAGGGCCACAGCCATGGCACATGCAAGTTCCGAGGCCAGGGGTCAAATCGGAGCTGCAGTTGCCAGCCTACACCAACCAGATCCTGCCAGTTGCAGGATCTGAGCTGAGTCTGTGACCTACACCACAGTTCACAGCAACACCAGATCTGAGCCACACCTATACCGCAGTTTGTGGCAACACCGATCCTTAACCCATTAAGTGAGGCCAGGGATCGAACCCACATCTTCATGGATACTAGTCAGGTTCTTAACCCACCGAGCCACAGTGGGAACTCCCTCTGTTGGATTTTTCAATAGCACAGTTTTTGTACACCTGGTAAACCCTTACATTAAAAATGTTAGTAAAGTTCACTCAGGGTGTGCAGGAAGCAGAAGGAAGCCTTGCCCCAAAGACGTCTACATCCTAATCCCTGGAATTTGGGAGTGTGTTCCCTCACAGCGTAAAAGGGTCTTTGCAGGAATGATGAGTGAAGCACGTTGAGATGGGGAGAGATTAGCCTGGATTATCCAGATGGGCCTGACAGAATAACATGGGTCCTCATAAGTGGAAGGAGGTCAGAGTCAGAGAGAAATATCTGAAGATGCTATGCTGCTGACTTTGAAGATGGAGGAAGGGGCCACAAGCCCAGGGATGCAGGCAGCTTCTAAAAGCTGGAAATGCAAGGAAATGGATCCCCCCAGAAGAAGTGGCCCTGCCAACACCTTGATTTTAGCCAAGTGATATATATAGCTGTTTTGCACTTCTGACCTCTAACTGTAAGAGAATAAATTTATGTTGTTTTTAAGCTACTAAATGTTTGGGAATTAACTGTACCAGCAATAGGAAATGAATACACGGTATAATGCCTGAAATGATGCCGATCCCAAAATGTTTTAAAACATCTTCAGGATTCAAACGTTTCAAAGCCAATGGACCTAGCAAATTGCAAACAACTGCCACATGTAGTTAACCTCACTTAGTTGGGAGAAAAGAAAAACCTACCACCATTATGGTTAGTCTTGAAGGAACAGGTTTTGAATTTGTCAATATCTTTGGGACATATTCTTGGCATAAAATATGATGTCTCTGTGTTCATTTATCTGTTTACTTATTTATTCTTGGCTACTCTGCCTCCTGAAGGCCGATTTTTCACCTGCATGCCTGGCACATGGAAGGGCTCAGAGCACGTGTTGGTGAATGATGACTGAGGCCTGGATTCTGACTGACAGGAGGGTCACGAAGGGCCTGGGAGCAGGGCTGGGGGCAGGCAGTGACCTGTGGCCTGTGGCGGGGAGGCTTTAGCCAAATGCATGCTCTTTATAGCAAAAGCCTCCCTCTCTCTGCACCTCAGTCTTCTAATCCATAAAACCAGGAGAATATGCCTGTCTCCAGCATTCTCCTTGCCTTTCTGTGGTTCTAGTAAGGAAAAGGAGATGAGAAGAGTTCTATGAACAGCAACCAAGCCCAGCTGCTTTTTAAAAAGACAGGGTGTTGGAATTCTCTTGTGGTGCAGTGGGTTAAGGATCCAGTGTTGTTACAACAGCTGCTCTGGTTGCTGCTGTGGTGTGGGTTTGATCCCTGGCCCGAGACCTTTCATAGGCCACTGGCAAGGCCAAAAAAAAAAAAAAAAGACAGGGTGGCAGCTATGAGTGTTTGGAGGCCAAGCCCAGGTGACTGAAGGAGGGAGAGGGGGCCGAGGCCAACTGAACAGACATCCATGCCAGATGGGAAGGCCAGCTGAGCACTACAGATCTCGTGAATCTTTAAGAAAAGAAAGAAATCTGGACTTGTGAATGAGTTTTCCTAGCTTTTAAATGCCACCTAATAAAAAAAAAAATTATTTTTGGCTATGCCCACGGCATGCAGAAATTCCAAGTCAGGGATCGAACTCGTACCACAGCAGTGACCCAAGCCACAGCAGTGACAATGCCAGATCCTTAAGTGCTAGGCCACCAGGGAACTGCAAAATTTTTTATTTTATTTTATTTTATTTGCTTTTTAGGGTCGCACCCGTGACATATGGAAGTTCCTAGGCTAGGGGTCAAATCAGAGCTACAGCTGCCAGCTTACACCACAGCCACAGCAATGCAGGATCCGACCTACACCACAGCTCATGGAAAAGCTGGATCCCTGACCCACTGAGTGAGGCCAGGGATCAAACCTGTAACCTTGTGGACACAGATTCATTTTTGGGAACTCCAAATAATTTGAAACTATGGGCCAGACACCACCAGTTGTCAGTGTCGGCTCTGTGACACAGCTTCTTGGAGCTTGTCTTGGGAGCAAAATAAGTTCTGTTCAAAATAGTGGGACCCCGTGGGATGCTGAGGGAGCGGAAGTCCCTGTCTGGGCCTCAGCCTCTGGACAGTGAATGCTGTCCTGGCTCAAATATTCTAAGTCTCTGTAACTGCCCAAGCAATGTCTGCAACAGCGATCACAACACCGATATTGTCCTGATTTAACCCCTCAGGTCAAAAGAAGCACTTTTCCATCATAGCCTCACTAAATCCTTACAAGCTGAGACATGGCCATTTTTAGCCCCATTTTTCAGACAAGGAAGCTGAGGTAAGGCGGAGGGGTACAGGCTGCCCAAGGTCACGCAGCCAGAGAGCGGCAGAGCTGGGGCTCCACTCCCCTGCCCCATTCCTGTCATACAGCTGGCATGAGGAGTGGGAATGGGCCCAAGCCTCAGAAGGGTCCCCCAGCCCCGCTCAGGGCAGACAGACAGCCTCTCACCAGACTCCGCTGACGCAGCGCGTGGACAGCGCCCGGGGCATGATCTCCGAGCCCTGCTGCATGAAGCCCCCCACAGGGAACCAGAGGCTGTTGCCCAGCGTGTACTGATTCTCCAGGATGTGGGGGCGTGCCCGCAGGCACGGGTGCGGGTTATACCACTCGTAGGGGCTCAGCCTGTGGAGAGACACAAGGGATGGGAAAGAAAAGGAGAGAAACAGGAAAGAGACACCGTCATCGGGAGAGACGAGAGGCGGGGAGAGAAAAACAGAGGGCAAGAGAGAGACAAAGATGAACAAACACATGGAGCAGCAGAGAGATAGTGGGGGCAACAGAGGAGAGAGGCAGAAAGAATGGGAAGGAGAGAGGTCGGAGCGAACCACAGAGAAAAAGAGCCACAGGGAGGAAACACAGAGACAGAGCCAGAAAGGGAGGGGAGGGTGCAGGGAATCCAAGGCCCCGAGTGGAGGCCCAGGATGGTCCAGATGGATGTCAGAGAGCTCAGGTGTGGAGACCCCGGCTCACGCCTCCTCCCCACCCCTCCTTCCCGGGCAGCAGGTAGTGGACTCACCTGGCCGCCAGGAACAGGACGCAGCTGACAGCCAGGTAGGCAAGAAGCATGAAGAGCCACACAGCAGGGGAGAAGGGGTCCAGGAAGGAGAAATAGCCAGGCTTGCGGCCCTGGTGGGAGAGGGGGTGAGAGCCGGAGCCATGCTGACCTGAGCGGCAGCCCCAGTCCCTCCCCAACCCTGGGGCCACGAGCCCCACTGGCCCATCTGAGGTCCAGCCCACAGCCTCTGCTTTCCCTGGGTGTTCAGTCCCAGTGCCAGCCCCCCACCCTCCAGGGGACGGTACCATGTGGACTCGGTAGAGGATGCTGATCCCCAGGGTCATGAAGGGTTTGGAGAAGTCGATGACTTTCTCCCGTTCGGCCGTGATGGTGAACGCAGCCACGGCCAGGTCTGCCTTCTGCTGGAGGAGAAGCAGGGCAGGGCAAAGGGGCGGGCCAGGGAGACAGATGGGCAGTTAGAGAGAACACACCCAGGGAGCCACCCAGAGTATCAGAAGCCCAGAAAGAGGTGGGTGGCAGGAGCTAAGACTGGCTCAGGAGGGTACTGCGGGCCCCTAACTGGACGCTTGTCGTCTCACGTCTGCTGTAGGAGGCTCCTGTGGCCTCTTTCCTGCTCAGCTGCCCACCTCATCCAATCCCACCCCCCGTCCCTCCCACCGCGTCAAGTTCCTCATCAAGACCCTGCTTTATAAAACCTACCACTGACACCCACCACTCCCTTTATGCTGGGGACCTGGGGAGAGCCTGAGGTTGGAATTGAGATGCATGGATGCTGACCCACAAGGACCCTCTGTGAGCCTTGGTTTTCCCTTCCGTATTAACAAATAACAACAGGTAACATTTACCCAGCCCTTCCTGTGGGCCAGGCTCCATGCTAGACACCATTTTACCTAGATTACCTTGTATAATCCTCTCAACAGCTCCCAACGGCCACCATTAGTCCCATATCATGATCATCATTTGGCCGTGCCCATTTGGCATGCTTAAGTTCCCAGGCCAGGGATTGAACCTGCACCACAGCAGTGACCCAAGCTGCTACAGCGACAACACAGGATCCTTAATTGCTAGGCCACCAGGTAACTTCTAGCCCCATTTTACAGAAGGGGATACTGCGCCTTAGAGAGGCAAAGACACGAGGGAGACAAGGCAGGACCTAGAGACGAAAAAGCAGAGGTGTGACCGCCACTTCTGCCCCTGGCAGCCACTAGTGACTTGGATGTGTGCATGAAGGCACCCCTGAGACACAGGACCATGCCCAGCTCAGTTGATAATGACTTTAGGAGATGTTGCATGTGGTCTTGAGTCAGGGGGAGGGTGGCTGGGGGCCCAGGTCTGAAGTGGTGAAGGGTGGACAGGGTGGGACGGAGAAAAGCATGTGGGTTGGGGTCTGGCTGGCACACCAGAACGCTTGACCCAAAAGGGCCATCTCTCTTTAGCCCAAGTGGACATTAGCTTTGGGCAGGACACAGGCTTGGAAAAAAACCTGGCATCTCACACACACACACATACACACACCCCTCCAGAGACATACACATACATTGCACACATGAACACTGTACATGGCCAGGTCTACACCAGACCCACACACGCTTGCCCAGACATAGGCTGACCCAGTGGCATCCTCCAAGTGGACTCAGGCAGAAAGTGCCCTATACGGGATGTAGGGGAGCAGTGACACGAGGGAGCATTCCCTAGAGGCAGAACACACACACACCAACATGTGGCCTCATGTGGGTACATGCAGAGGAGGCCAGGTGCCAGGAAGGGCTGGGCACCACAGGAGTCACCCTGGCTCTAACTCAAGCTCGCTGGGTGACCAGGGGCAGGGGCCTCTGTGTCTCTGGGCCTCAGTTTGCTCCTCTATAAAATGGGGGTGGGGAGTTCCCGTCGTGGCGCAGTGGTTAACGAATCCGACTAGGAACCATGAGGTTGCGGGTTCGGTCCCTGCCCTTGCTCAGTGGGTTAACGATCTGGCGTTGCCGTGAGCTGTGGTGTAGGTTGCAGATGCGGCTCGGATCCCGCGTTTCTGTGGCTCTGGCATAAGCTGGTGACTACAGCTCTGATTCGACCCCTAGCCTGGGAACCTCCATATGCCGTGGGAGCGGCCCAAGAAATAGCAACAACAACAACAACAAAAGATAAAAGACAAAAAAAAAAAAAAAAAATTAAATGGGGGTGGGAGCGGGAGTGGGACAAGATGTCTCCTGGGGTTGAGATCTGGTTCCCAGGATGCCCCTTCCAGGCACACGGATGCAACATTCAAGCAGAGACCTCTCCCTGGGGCCGAAAGAGAAGAGTCAAGGTCGCTGGCTGGAGGAGAGACACACTCATGCCAAAGGGGCTGAGATTACATGCGGTGGTACCAGCTGGGCCAGAACTGGGGTAGGGAGAGAGGGCACAGGCCCCAAAGACATCTCAAGGTGGGGGGAGGTGGCACTGGCCAAAAACAATACCGAGGTCAGGGAGAGATCATGAGGGCCCCAAACAGAATCCAGGGTCAGGGAAGAAGAGACAGATCTCAAAGACAATTCAATGGCAGGGAGAAAGAACAGACCCAAAAGATAAACCAAGCGGAGAGAGATGGCACAGGCCAAACAACCGCGGCAGGGTGAGAGAGAGACGGCAGGGCCCCAAGGCGGAATCCTGAGGCTGCGATGTGTGGCAGGGGCCCCGCACACTCCAGATTTGGAGCTTACCCTTGGGAATTCCTGGGTGTTGAGAGTAAGGAGCAGTTTTCCCCTTTCTTGTGCATTTGCCACTTTTATGACTAACATGTGAATCGCCAGGAATAATGTCAGCTAATACAGGAACCTACTATTTTTATACACCCATAGGAGGTCTGTCCTGGCAAGGCCCTCCACGGCGACAACTGCATTAACCTCCTCACTGGCTTCCCTGTTGCTACTCAATGCCCAGTCCAAAGTGATAGTCACCTGTTTAAAGTTCATGAGTGGGAGTTCCCATCGTGGCTCAGTAGTAACAAACCAGGCCAGTATCTATGAAGACACGGGTTCGATCCCTGGCCTCGCTCAGTGGGTTAAGGATCCAGCATTGCTGTGAGCTGTGGTATAGGTTTAAGACGTGGCTGGGATCCCACATTGCTGTGGCTGTGGTGTAGGCCAGCATCTGTAGCTCGGATTCGACCCCTAGTGTGGAAACTTCCATATGCTGTGGGTGTGGCCCTAAAAAGACCACCAAAAAAAAAAAAAAAAAAAAAAAAGCCCATGAGTGGCTTCCCACCACACTTAAGACGGTGACCAGGGTGGCCGGAGCAGAATGGAAGGGGCAGGAAATGCAGTGGAGCAGGGACCAGAGTCCTGCCGGGCCTTGCAGGACATGATAAGGGGGACGTTACATGAGAGGGTGTGAGCAAGGGGGTGATGGGATCTGGCTGCTGTGAGAAGAGACCATGAGGCAAGAGTGGAAGGGGAGGGGGGAGGGGTGGGGGAGAAAACCGACAGAAGCCGGCTATGGAGATGCGAGGGGCGGGGCTAAGTGGAGCAGGAGAGAGAGTTGGTTGGAGTTGAGATTCATTCTGAAGGAAGGACAGATCCTTAAACGCTGCAAGTTCCTTCTAGGTTCCTCTCAGAGCCTTTGGAAACCCCCTTGCCCCGTCTCCTCCCCCTTCGTTTCCCGGGAGAGATACCTATTTCTTAGAGAAGAGTTCCCTTCCCTAGGGGATCCTGACAGTTTAACCTAATGGGATGAAATCAGGAGGAAGCCAGATGATGAGCCACCTGTAGAAATGATGTGGGGATTGTCTAAATGACTAGAAACCAGCCAAAGCACTGTGACTGCGCCCCCAGCCCCAAAACCACCCCCCCACCAGCTCTGCGAAAATCATCTGTTTTGCCATTGACTCCACCAGGCCCTACCAATAGGGGTCGCTAAAGGGAGGCTGGAGGAAGGAGGGCTATCTGCTCCTCCCCAGCCTCCTTAATGTGCCAAAGGCAGCAGCAGCTCTGCCCAGGGCAGCAGATTCCAGTCCATAGCTTCCCAGCACCCTTTGGGGCACAGCGCCAGCTGGAGGGTGCCCCCTCCTCAGGGTCTGAGTTTCAGCCCCACAGAGCCCTTCCTCTGAGTTTTCAGGAGTTTCAGCAATTCTTTGTTCCTTCAGAACTAGAGACAGGGAGTTCCTGTTGTGGCTCAGTGGTAACGAACCCAACTAGGATCCATGAGGACTTCGATCCCTGGCCTCACTCAGTGGGTTAAGGATCTGGCATTCCCTTGAGCTGTGGTTTGGGTGGCAGCCACGGCTTGGATCCTGCGTTGCTGTGGCTGTGGCTGTGGCTGGCAGCAACCCCTAGCCTGGGAACTTCCATATGCCGCGATTGCAGCCCTTAAAAAGATGAAAAAAAAAAAAGAACTAGAGATACAGCCAATTCCAGCCTTGCTACCTCATGATGCCTAAGAATGAGGGTGTGCAAACTGTTGCCCTCAGCCAAGGGAGTCCTGCCCGTCTGCCTGATTTTGTAAATAACGTTTTATTGGAATACAGCCACACCCACTTGTTTAGGTATAGTCTGCTCTCCATACAATGGAAGAATTAAGTTGTGACAGTGTGACCCCAAAGACAGAAACACTTATATCTGGTCCCTAGCAAACAAATTTGCGGATCCCTGACTTGGAGTTCAACCTTTACCCTCTCAGTTACCTAGTTAATAACTTTATTCCTAGTAAATAATTCTCTTCCTTCAAATATCTAGAGTGTGGAGTTCCTGTGGAGTACAGTGGTTTTAAGAATCCGACTGAAGTGGCTTGGGTTGCTGTGGAGGTGTGGGTTCCATCCCTTGCCCAGTGCGGTGGGTTAAAGGATCCAGCATTGCCGAAGCTGTGGTTCGGATTCAATCCCTGGCCTGGGAGCTTCCACAAGTGCAAGTATGGCCATTTAAAAAAAAAAAAAACTTCATCTGCACCAGTAACTAGAATTGGAGTCACCCCCTGATTGCATTTACAACAATCCACAGTCATTCTCCAAGATCCATTGGCTTTCTGCTCGGGCCAAACGGGCCAGTTGACAGGGACAAGATCACTACCCCTGTTTCTTTCAAGCCATATAATGGCAGCACTAATCTCTGCAATTCCCCCAAAGGATGCAGAATTGCTTTAGGATTACTACCCTGGGAAATATGGGGCTTCCACTGGCTCTTTCTACCATAAAGAACTAACTCCATTGGTCAGACAGCCAGCGTGGGATTCTGCCAGCTGCCATGTACGTCTATTCCAATTATACAACCAGGACTTGGGAAAACACAGAGTGAGTCCATGGACCTATCAGGCCTACTCTGGGCCTGTCCATCTACCACTTGGTCATATAAGCCTCACTCTGGTCCATGGGTCAAAGCAAGAAAAATCAAAATGATCTGCCATCTATGACTATGTCAGGAGGCTATCTGAATAGCTAAAAGCCAATCAAAACCCTCGGGGCTGAGAAGGAGCCTTTGTAGAAACGGATATTAAAAAGAAAGAAGAAAGAAAGAAAAAGAAAAGAAAGAAGGGAGGAAGGAAGAAACAAGAAAGGAAAGAGAGGAAGAAAGAAAACGAAAAAGAACATAGTACAGTCTTTCTGGAAAGCAGTTCAACAATATATAATAAAGTGATACAGGGGAGTTCCCATCATGGCTCAGCGGAAACGAATCTGACAAGCATCCATGAGGACATGGGTTTGATCCCTGGCCCTGCTCAGTGGGTTAAGTATCCAGCATTGCTGTGAGCTGTGGTGTAGGCCAGTGGCTACAGCTCTGATTCAACCCCTAGCCCGGGAACCTCCACATGCTGCAGGTGTTGCCCTAAATAGACAAGAAAAAAAAAAAAAAAAAAAAAAGGCAATACAAAGGGTCTTCCTCTTACACCTGATAATTCTATTGAGATTCATTCCTAATCAGCTACAATGCAGGCCAAGCTTTCATGCATAAAGATGTTTGCTTATGGTTGTTTATAACAACACAAACAAATAAAAATACCTGGAAACAACTAAATATAAAAAATGCATCAATAAATTGCAGGACATCCGCATCAGGATTAATACGCAGTCGCCTAACATTCTGTTTAGGTTAAAACAATAAGATATTATTTTTAGCCTTTTGAATTGGCAAAGATTCTTTAAAAGATTGATAATATCGGAGTTCCCGTCGTGGCGCAGTGGTTAACGAATCCGACTAGGAACCATGAGGTTGCGGGTTCGGTCCCTGCCCTTGCTCAGTGGGTTAATGATCCGGCGTTGCCGTGAGCTGTGGTGTAGGTTGCAGATGTGGCTCGGATCCCACGTTGCTGTGGCTCTGGCGTAGGCCGGTGGCTACAGCTCCAATTCAACCCCTAGCCTGGGAACCTCCATATGCCGCGGGAGAGGCCCAAGAAATAGCAACAACAACAACAAAAGACAAAAAAAGACAAAAAAAAAAAAAAAAAAAGACAAAAAAAAAGATTGATAATATCCATTGCTGGCCAGAGTGTGGGAAATTTGACATTCTTACATACTTTTGGTGAGAATATAAATTGGTGGAACCTTTTTGAATGGCCATTTGGCAGCATATAGTTAAAATAACAATTCATATCCTTTGACCCAGTGCTTTCCACCACTTGGAATTTCTCTCTCAGGGACACTCCCACGAATGCACAGGTCCAGTTGATGGGAGCTTTGCCTATACTAGCAAAAACTGGAAAACACCCAAATACCCATCAAGAGAGGATGAGTTAAATAATTCATGCTCAGTGGCACAATGAACTCCTTTTCTCTCCACTTGAATTTCAAATAGGCATCTTAAATGATCCACACCCAGAGATAACTCTTATCACCCCCACCCCACCAAACTGCTCTCCCACGTCCTGTCCTCCATGTGGTGGAAAGTGGCCTTGGCATTCACCCAGCTGCCTACCCCAACCCTGCAAGCACCCTTATTCCTCTCCCTCTTGCACACATCCTGCTGGTGGTACACCTGCCACAGCTACCACTCAACAGCAAGCCACCATCTTCTCTCTTCCACACCTTCCACTGGCTTCCGAAATAGACCATCCTGTCTCCTCTCTTGGTCCTTTACAGTTATTTCTCAGAGAGCAGCCAGAATAATCCTTTTATTTTTTATTTTTTTATTTTTGTTGTTGTTGTTGTTGTTGTTGCTATTTCTTGGGCCTCTCCTGCGGCATATGGAGGTTCCCAGGCTAGGGGTTGAATCGGAGCTGTAGCGACCGGCCTACGCCAGAGCCACAGCAACGCGGGATCCGAGCCCCGTCTGCAACCTACACCACAGCTCACGGCAACGCCGGATCGTTAACCCACTGAGCAAGGGCAGGGACTGAACCCGCAACCTCATGGTTCCTAGTCGGATTCATTAACCACTGCACCACGACGGGAACTCCAGAATAATCCTTTTAAAATGGTTTTTAAAAATTAAATCCAGGTCCCAGATCCACACAATGGAATATCATTCAGCCTTGAAAAGGAATGCAGTACTAATTATGCTGCAATGTGGATGAACCTTAACCACATTATGCCGTGTGAAAGAAGCCAGATACAAAAGGCCACGTATTGGCTGATTCCTTTTACATGAAATGTCTAGAATAAGTAAATCCATGGAGACAGAGCAGAGTGGTGGTTGCCAGGGGCTGGAGAAAGGGGGAATGGCTTAATGGGTTTGCATTTTCTTTGTAGGTCGTGAAAGTGTCTTGGAACTAGATAGAGACAATGGTTGTACAACATTGGGGATATACTAAATGCCACTGAATTGTTCACTTTATTTATTTTTGGCTGTGCCTGTGGCATTCGGAAATTCCTAGGCCAGGGATAGAACACACACCACAGCAGCCATAGGAGTGACAGCAGTGACAATGCTGGATCCCTAACCCACTACACCCTTGTGTACTTTTTTTTTTAATTTATAAAATCTAGAAAATATTTTTTGTCTTTTTAGGGCCTCACCGGCGGCATATGGGGGTTCCCAGGCTTGGGGTCAAATGGAACCGTAGCTGCCAGCTTATACCACAGCCACGGCAACGCCAAATCTGAGCCACACTGGCGACCTACACCACAGTTCATGGCAATGCTGGAACCATAACCCACTGAGTGGGGACAGGGATTGAACCTGCATCCTCATGGATGCTAGTCAGATTCGTTTCTGCTGAGCCACAATGGGAACTCCCTTTCCTATACACTTTAAAATGGTTAATTTTATGTTGTATGCATTTCACTTCAATTTAAAAAAAGAGCAAATTAGATCTTGGTGCATTCACTGCTTAGAACCTCCCAGAGACTTCGCAACACGATAAAAAATAACGCCTAAATTCCCTACTCACAAGACCCTGGTGATCTGGGCTCTGTTCTGGGACCTCGCACTCTTCCTCGCCCACTCCCCACAAAACTCCGTTGTGGGGGGAAACGACACCATTCCCATTTCAAGAGGGGAAATTCAGAGAGATGAGGTGGCTTGCCAGGGGTCACAGGGGAACAAGGGCAACCTGCAGCTGGCTCTGTGGGCACTAACCAGCTTACAGCTGTGGTGGACACCCTGGCAGACGCCCAGACCCTCCTCCAGGACCAGGCACTCAGGGCCCTGGCTGCCAAGGGTGTTGGTAGGCGACTGCTCCCAGCTCTGTGGGTGGGAGGACCCCTTGCTCCGGGTCCTGACCCTCCCAGAGGACAGCCCCCATCCAATGATGTGGGGGTGGGGACATGAAAGCCTGCCCCCTCCCTCAGGGCATGTCTTTGATGGCCACCTGGCTCCAGAGCAGCGACGGGACAGTTGAGGCCCAGTCAGTTGAGGCGCAGTCGCGACTGCACTGCAGCTCAGTCCCCCCTCTGCCCAGGCCTGCGCCTTCCCTCCCTCAAGGGGCTGCTTTCCAAGGGGACCCCAACACACTGCCTGCCTGCTCAGCTCCATCTTGGAATCTGCTTCCCAGAACCCCGACCTAAGAAACCCACTCTGCCCTGAAGGGCCAGACTGGAAGGTGCAGACTTCATGGGGTAACGGCCATCACCCGTGAGGGATAGGTCGGACGTGCACTGTGGAAAGATCCTACCAGAGGACGCACTGGAGCGGAGAGAAAGGTCGGAGGCCGGGAGGGCAGTGGGGAGGCTGGCGAGAGGGTCCAGGCCTGAATTCACACCATGGCAGCGATGGCAGGGAGAAAGCCATTCCAGCAGTGGTCACTGGGTGGAATAAATGGGCCATAACTGGAGAGTGGCCTATAAGCCCTGCACCTGGCCTGTGTGTGTTACCCCCGGCTGTTTTCTCTCTAGAAGTCACTCATTAGCTTTGCGCCAGCCTGCGGGGATACCAGCCCTGGCTCTGCCTGTCACTAGCTGTGTGGCTTGGACATGATATCCTGTTGCCTCACTCCCCAAGTACCTGCTGGGTGTCTGGAAAAGACACCTTGGTTCAGAAACACCTGGCTGCAGCCCTACACGTTGGGGACAAGTCCCTTCAGTGCTGAGCCCCTGATCTCGTAGGAGGGCAGTGATGCTCTGGGCCATGAAGGATTGTTAGAAGAATAAAGTAATGCTTGAAAAGTTCCCGGCGCGTGGTGTGAGGTCCACAAACAGCAGCTGCTGCTGCTGTGAGGATGGTGTCTGAGTTCTGCGAGAAGCTCAGTGTGCCCGGCCATCCCACGGCAGACAGCTGAGCCTCAGCAGGGCCAAACCCCGCCCATCTTTGCAGTTTCAGCCTGCTCCTCCTCCAGTGTTCTCTTCCTAAATGTCACCGCCGCCGTAGCCCAGCTGCCTGGGCCAGAAATGGGAGGAACACTCGTCCTCTCTCCCCCATCCCTCACCCCAGGCAGTCACCAAGTCCTGGCCCTCTCCAGCCTCCCCTTAACTCCATCTCTGCTGTCCCCTTACCTCCCCGCAGGCCACCCAGCAGCTCCTGCTGCCCCCCTACCCTGGTGATTCTGTTTCCTCATTTGAGCCAGCTCAAACCTGTGTGTGTGTGTGTGTGTGTGTGTGTGTGTGTGTGTGTGTGTGTGTGTGTGTGTGTGTGTGTGTGTGTGTGTGTGTGTGTGTTGGGCATCCCATGGACCTCCTGCTGAGGGCCAAACTCTTTAACCCTAAGAGCAAGGCCAAGGGTGTTCCCTGGTGGCTCAGTGGGTTAAGGAGCTGGAGTGGTCACTGAAGAAGCTTGGGTCACTGCTGTGGTGTGGGTTGGATCCCTGGCCCAGGAACTTGCACGTCACAGCTGTTGCCAAAAATCCCCAGGGTACATACACCACAGGGCCTGGTATACAGTAGGCACTCAATAAACACTAGCTGGCTGGAGAATGGACAAACACATGACAGACACATAGTATGTGCTGTAGGGACTACTGCTAACAATGATAGAAGGACAGCACAGGCACCCAGCACCCATTACCTGCTGGGCCCTGTCCCAAGCCCCAACATGGATTAACTCACTTCATGCTCACAAGAGCCCTAAGTGCTAGCATTTGCTATTTCCTTAGATTTACAGGAAGGTTAGGTAACTTGCCCAAAGTCACATAGCAAATACACAGCAGAGATTCAAACAGGACTCAGGACCACAACAGCAGCAAACAATCAGCCCACCTTCACACCAAGTTCTAAGGGAAGGCTCAAGCCCACACCAAGGTCTAAGGGAGTTTAAGACTCTTGCCCAAGGTCATTCAGCTGTAAACAAGACTTTTTTTTTTGGTCAAGCCCACAGCTTGCAGAAGTTCTGGGGCCAGAGATCGAACCCAAGCCACAGCAGTGACAACACCGAATCTTTAACCACTAGGCCACCAGTGAACTCCAAAACAGGACTTCTTTGTTGAATAAACAGGTGTCCAGTCGACGGTGACTTTGGCTGGAGGGGCTACTCTCCTGGAGTCTTATTTCTGGGGCCCATGATGAACAAAAAGTTTTGAGCCTTCATGACTGGGGACCAGGCTGTGGCAATGAGGTCGAGGTGAGCGTCAGGCCAGCAGCTCCTGCCTCCTGTCTCCTCAGGTCCTGGCTTCAGGCTCTTAAACCCACTCAGGACGGAAATTTTCAACCAGCTGGCTGCCTGTAGGGCAGTGCCTGGGGCCTGCACGTGGGGTGGAGTGGGGTAGACAGAGCCACCAGGACCCCAGGGACACCCCCACCTCCTCCTCCACCAGAGCAGCTCTGCTTTGTCCAAGGTTCTGAGGGCGCTTTCAATTGGAAAAAAGGTTCTGCAGTCAAAACAACTTTTGAAATCAGTGCCCTAAGGGATAAATGTCCTTGTCAAGCAAAGTGGCCTTCTGGAGTCTAGCCTGGTAACATTCAGGGTCCCGGATGCAGTTTATTCTGGGATAAGAGACAGAGGAGGGTAAGTTTCCGACATCCTCAGCCAAGTCCAATGTCAAGGCCACCCTGACTTTGTGGCCACAGGTCCCTGCTCCACACAACTGCTCTGGGCGTGCCCTGAGCCAGGGGCCTATTTGCTCCTCTGGGCATCTGCCCACAAGGCTTCTTGTGCCTGGAATAAAAAGAGGAACTAACTACGTGAGAAGCCACATCTGTGGGGGGTCTGTAAGCCTCACGACAGACCTGCTAGGTATTATGGGGAGGGGAAACAGGTTTTGAGGACAGAAATGACTCAGCCAAGCACTCAAAGTCAGGTTGGTCTGACTCTGAAATATTATTTACACTGCACATTCGCCGGCTCACCACCTCCCTTGGCCTTGCCTCTCTCCCTCCTCACCTACATTCAAATCCTCCCGGACTCAGGGCCGAGCTGCTCTTCCAGGAGGCCCCCCTGCCCCACTCTCTTACCTGCCCCCACTACTGTTTGTAAATGCCAACACGGTCCCCTCCTCCCAGACCCCCTTCACCCTGCTGACCCCTTCACACTCTTTAGAATCTGCGTGGCTGTCACCTCTTCTGGGAAGCCCTCCCTGGATGCCTGGCTGGGTCAGGAGCCCTCTGGGTCTCTCCTCTGAATTTCCCCCATCACAGCCTCAATGGCTCTGTTTCATGATTATTTGCTATTCTGCATATTAAAGGGGCCCATGGCTTTTGGGGGCAGGGTCCAAGGTCCCTGCAGTCATCACTATCTCCCATGACAACATGGTACAAGGCACACACTGGGTGCTCAGTAAACACCTATTGAGTGGGTAGACGTGGGAGGTCTATAGGCAGCATCAATGTCCACCTCCCAGCAGGTGCAGGCCGCCTAGCCCTAGCCTCGCCTCATGAAGAAAGCCTGTCTCGACCTCCTCAACGTCTGTCCAATTCCCACTCCACATCTCTTTCATTCACTCAACAAATCTTTGAGCACCCACTCAGCCAGGTCCTGTGAGGGAAGCATTTGAAAGGGGGACACAGGAATTGATGCATCACCTTTCTGCACCCTCCCCACCCAGTACCTGCACCATCGGCTGCCCGCCTGCCCTCCTCCCCTCGTTCACCTAGTCCCCGGCCCCCTCCCTGGCCCCAGCCCCACCATACCCGGTTGATGAGCTCGCCAACCATGCCCGTCCAGGAGCCGTTGGGCTCGGGCGCCCCATACAGCCCATCCTCCACCAACCGCAGGCGGTAGCGGAAGCGCAGCAGCTCGGCCAGCTCGCGCAGCATGTCCACGCAGAAGCCCTCAAAGCGCTCATTCCCCGACAGGGCCTGGAAATTGGGCCGGCGCATGACATACGGGTTCTCCTGGGGAAGCAGGAGACAAGAGGGGTCAGAGACAGGATATCTGGGGGCCGAATCGTGGATCCTGGGCCCAGGCTGGGCAGCTGGGTCAGGAACCTGCTGGCAGAATGGAGATGACAGAGTCCTTGCATGCATCCCCTGCCTGCAAACGCTCAGAGCCGGGGGTAGGGGTGGGGGGGGTGGCACACAGCGACCCGCCGGCCCCTAGCAAACCGCAGGGAGCCGCCTCCATCTCCACCAGCCAAGCTAACATTCATTCATCTCAAGCTCAAATGGCCAGAAGGGAGGCAGGTAACCCGAGTGAATCAGACTGGATGAAGCCTCTGCCAAACTTTCAAATCGTTGGCTATGACCCACAGTAAGAGATCCATTTCACTGTGTAATCCAAGTCACATGCATTTATGCCCATGTGCACACGTATGTACACACGTTAATGGGACTCAGTTCCACAAAACAGTCCTTTTCCTTATGACTGCAGCAAAATACCCTGATACTTTCTATTCTGCTCTACTGCATTTTTTACACAACCAATAGCGACCCATTAAGTTGACTTCATGAGCCATCAAGGGATCCAAGAGGCTCTGCCCCACCAGGATTTACAGGATTTAGCTCCAGCCCAGTGCTGCCATGAGGGAAGCAGGCCTGAGATGCCAGATGGTCCAATGTTAAGAGAATTTGGAAACCCAGGTTGTTTTGCAAAATCTCCTGATTATAAAGGTTAGCAACAGTTCAAATTCTAATAGCATTTTTTTTTTTAATGCTTTGCAGGCCAAACAAGCACCTGACAGTTTGCAATCTCTGGCCTACAGCTGCTCTGCTACGTCAACACTTATTTCTGAAGAGTTGGAGCAAACTTTACTGACCCTTATTGTGCCAAATAAGGACAAAAGCAGAGCAAATCTTCCAAGTCTAGGAAGACAAGGTGGATGAAGATGATGGTAACAAGAGAGAAACTTATCTTGACATAGTTATTGTCCAAATGGCTGTTTGTGCAGTGTCGCTTTGGGCTTAGGAACAAAAGGAGTTAGGACTTAGGAACAAGCCAGAAGAGCTTTGGCAATAATATCCACAATGGTGGATGGAACTAGAGACTCTCATACTAAGTGACGTTAAGTCAGAAAGAGAAAGACAAATACCATATGACATCACATATCTGGAAACTAACATACGGCACAAATGAACCTTTCCACGGAAAAGAAAATCATGGACTTGGAGAACAGACTTGTGGTTGCCAAGGGGGAGGGGGAGGGAGTGGGATGGACTGGGAATTTGGGGTTAACAGATGCAAACTATTGCCTTTGGAATGGATAAGCAATGAGATCCTGCTGTATAGCACTGGGAACTATGTCTAGTCACTTGTGATGGAGCATGATAATATGAGAAAAAAGAATGTATATATGTATGTGTGACTGGGTCACCTTGCTGTACAGTAGAAAATTGATAGAATACTGTAAACCAGCTATGATGGAAAAAATAAAAATCATTAAAAAATAAAATAAAATCTGAGTGGTAAAATAAATAAATAAATAAATAAATAAATAAATAAATAAAACAAATTTTTACTTGTAAAAAAAAAATATCCACAATGGTTACCATGTGGACTAGACACCTGCCGAATACCAGACCCTGGGCTGTGTGTCTTTTCTGGATTTTATCACTTTAATTCCCCACAGTGACCTTACAGGGGACGTATTCTTAGACTCCTTTTTCCATATGGGGAATCTGAGGCTCACAGAGGTCAAGTAACCTCTGCCACCTCTCATGGCTCTGAGGTGGACCTGTGGCCACTATATTCTGCAGTTCCTCCCATCAGGAGATTGAGTGGACTTCCCCACCCCCTGGGTCTGAGTGGGCCTCGAGATGTGCTTTGGCCAACAGAATGCAGTGGAAGGAGTGCTGGGTGAATTCCAGAGCCTGGGCCCTCAGAGCGACCTCTTGGGACCACAGCATGAGGAAAGCTGGGGCTGGCCTGCGTGAAGGATGAATGAGAACAAGTAAATCAAACAGTCCAGCTTAGATGCCAGCTGAGCAACCACAGTTAGCTCAGGTGAGACCAGCAGAACTGCTCGGTAGACCCACTGAACTGTGAGAAATAATATTCATTATTGTTGGAAGCCTCCAGGTTCGGGGGCGATTTGGAGAACAATGATAGGTAGTATAAGGTATCTATAGACTAGATTCTCAGACCCCAACAAAGCCCCAGAGCCAAGGGGAGATGGGATGGAAGAAAATCAGTGCTTTTCTTTCTCTACTAAGCCATATTTCCAAATCTGTAAATTGTAGAACTGGGAGTAGGAATGAGATAATACTAATAATAGCAGCAGCAGCTAGCATTTCTTGTGGGCTTGCTGTGTGACAGCTATTCTGTCAGCGTGGGAGGTCGGTATTATTACCTCTATTTTCAAGATGAGGACACAGGTCCTGAAAAGTGAAGGAGTAAAGTGGCTGAGATGGACACATCAGGCTGAATTCACAGCTCTGCTCTTAAGCCCCGTGCCGGACTAAACTCAAGTGGACAGAATCAGAGAGCAGACCTGGGAGAAGCCAGACACAGAGACAGGGGCAGGCCAGGTATCAAAGCTAAAGAATCAGAAATCGGGGATCTGGCGTTGCCACGAGCTGTGGTGTAGGTTGCAGATGTGGCTCAGATCTGGCATTGCTATGGCTGTGGCGTAGGCCAGTGGCTACAGCTCTGATTAGACCCCTAGCCTGGGAACCTCCATATGCCTCAGGTGCAGCCCTAAAAAGACAAAAAAAAAAAAAACCAAAACAAACAAACGAAACCAGAAATCAGGAGTTCTCTAGACAAGAAGCCAGTGTTAGCGCTGGAGGCTCTCATACGGTCCACCTGGCATACATAGGAGGAAATCAAGGTTCAGAGAGGTCAACTGTCTTGCCCAAGGTCACACAGCTGAAGCAGGACAGTGGGATGGGGAGATAGGGCAGAGCTACGATTTAGAACTCAGTTGCTATGCTCCCCGATGCCTTTGTTCCTTCCGCCAGTCAAGTGATCTCCAAATTCAAGACTGAAGCATGTGGGTTGCACATTCGGTTTCAAGGCCTCAGGATCTGGGTGAGAGCTCATAGAGCCAAAATACAGGAACTGCGGCCTAAGAACAGAACTCAAGGTCAGAAAACAATGACCTACCACTCAACCTACAGCCCCAGACCATCAGACCCAAGGGTCTCAAGGAACTTCTAATTCAAGGTTTTCAGACTTCTTCCAAAAGAATCTTCTGCAGGAGCCCAGCACTGCAGACAGACAATGGTGGGCCTCTAAGTCTGATGCTAAGAATTCATCCTGCAAATGGCTAAGCACCTGTCCGCAAAAATGTAGGTCCAAGAGAACTGTGGCAGCACTGCTTGTAGCAGCAAAGAAGACTGGAACAGCCTAATTTGGAACAGGTTAAAAAGATTATTGATGTCATCAAAGAATCCCAGGCAACTACTAAAATAACAAGTTCTATAAGATATATTAAGAGGAAAAAAACAAGCTACAGAACAACGTGTACAATATGCTCTTCTTTGTGAAGAAGAAAGCAAAGATGTGCTGTGACATCCTCAGACATTTCTGGGGGGATGGGGGAAAAAACGGGGCACTGGGAAGGAAAGGAGACTGATTTTTCACTCTTTACCCTTTCTGTACTCCTTCAATTCTATTTCTTTTCTTTGGCCACCCCGTGACCTATGGAGTTCCTGGGCCAGGAATCTGATCCCAGCAACCTATGCCGCAGCTGTGGCAACACGAGATCCTTAACCCACTGTGCTGGGGACTGAACCTGTCCCAGGGCTGCAAAGATGCCACCAATCCTGTTGCACCACAGAGGGAACTCCTGAATTCTATTTAACGTAGAATTAAGTTGAATTTGGAGTTCCCGTCATGGCTCAGTGGAAACAAATCTGACTAGCATCCATGAGGACACAGGCTCGATCCCTGGCCTCGCTCAGTGGGTTAAGGATCCAGCATTGCTGTGAGCTCTGGTGTAGGTCGCAGACACAGCTCAAATCTGGCATCGCCATGGCTGTGGCATAGGCCAGCAGCTGTAGCTCTGATTCGACCCCTAGCCTGGGAACCTCCACATGTGCCATGGAGTGTGGCCCTAAAAAGACCAAAAAAAAAAATAAAAATTAAGTTGAATTTAATTTCACTCTATTTAATTAACTTCTGTCCCACCCCTAGTTACATTTTTTAATATAAAATATTTACATTTCTGAAATATGGCATTTAATTTTTATTTTGGGGCAACACCCATGGCATGCAGAAGTTCCTTGGGCTAGGGATTGAACCCGAGCCACAGCAGCGACCCATACCACTGCAATAACAACCTGGATACTCAACCCTCTGAGCCACCAGGGAACTCTGAAATATGATATTTAAATGCATATGGAAATGCAAAAGACCAAAAGAGCCAAAGCAGTCCTAAAGACAAAAACTGGAGCACTTTCCCTACCAGACATTAACATTTAATTTAAAGCAATGGTATTTAAGACAATGAGATATTAGAGCAAAAATAGACAAAGAGACAAGAGAATTTGGAAACCCACACATAAATGGATATTTGATTTATGACAAGGGTAAGACTGTGGCGAAGAGGGAAAGAACAATCGTTTTAACGAATGGTGCTGCTCAATAAAACAACCACATGGGGGAAATGTATTCTGACCCCCTCTACCTCACATAACACCTAAAAATCAATTCCAGGTGGATTGTAGATCTAAATGTAAGAGGTGAAATTAGTATGTTTTCAGGAAACAAATAGGAGACTAGCTAATGACCTTGGGGTAGGCAGAGTATTCTTAAATTCTAAAACCATAAACTGTCAAGGGGAAACAAACAGAGAAAGAAGACTTTAGGAAAATTAAACATCTTTTCATCAAAAGACACCACTGAGAGTGAAAAGGCACGCCGCAAAGTGGGAGACGGTCTCTGCACTGCATGTCTGGACAAAGAACTTATACCCAGAATGTATAAAGAGCTTACAAATCAATAAAAAGGCCAGCGATCCAAATTTTCTAAAAATAGAGAAAGATTTGAGCAGGGACTGCCCAAAAGATTCCAAATCGTCAATACATGAACAAGTGGTCAGCTTCCCTGGTCACTAGGCAAATGGGAATGAAAACCACAACAGGGTCAGTACCTGTCTAAACTCAGCACCAGCAAAAGCGAGGGGCAACTGAAATTCTCCTTCGGACACTGCCTTTGGGAATGGAGAGCACTTTGGAAAATGCTTTGGTCGAATCTACTGAACCCACAAAAGCCCATATTCCACTCCTGCATATCCACGCGACAGAAATGCCTACACATTCACTGAAAGGCATGTGGTAGAATGTTCATTGCAGGAGTATGCACCATAGCAAAAGAACTAGAAACAACTCCAGGGGAGTTCCCTGGTGGTCTAGTGGTTAGGATTTGATGCTTTCACTGCTGCGGCCCGGGGTTCAATCCCTGGTCTTGGAATGGAGATCCCACACCAAGCTGCTGCATGCTGTGGCCAAAAAAAAGAGAAAGAACTCCAATGCACATCAAGATAGGTAAGTAAACTGCAGTAAGTTCATATCACATAACAGAACATATAACGAAACTAAACTACTTGCAGCAACATGCGTGAATCTCCCAAACACATGTTGTGCACAAGAAGCCACACCAAAGCTTAATTCTGTGAGGCTCACAGCAGGCAAAGCTAAACTGGTGATAAAAGTTGAGACTGCGGTTAAGACTGAGGGGTCAGAGACCAGAAGGGGTAAATGGAGGGCTGGGGGTGGGGGGATGGCTCCACAGGGGTGAGCAGTACACTTAACTCCGTGCAAGTTTCCAATACCCTTTATACATCCATAAACATCTCTTGAAACTGAAAACAAAAATGTTAAAGTGGGGGGGGAGGGTTCTAGAACATACCTCACAAGCTGCCTGCCTAGATCCTTTCATGAAACCAGGATATAACTCCATATCCAGGACTTCCTGGAGCCCCGTTTTTTCTTTTCGTTGTTGTTGTTGTTGTGGTTCTTTTTATGGAAGTTCCCAGGCTAGAGGTCAAATCAGAGCTGCAGCTGCAGGTCTACGCCAAAGCCATGGCAACACCGGATCCGAGCTGACTCTGTAATCTATGCTGCAGCTTGTAGCAACACTGGATCCTTAACCCACAGAGCAAGGCCAGGAGTCAAACCCACTTTCTCATGGACACCACACTGGGTTCTCAATCTGTTGAGCCACAACGGGAACTCCTAGTGTCCAATTTAAAGGCCGCCACCCCTACCACGAGTCTGTTATGAGCATTTTAATCCCCTCATTTTATGGGACGAGACCGAGGCAGAGGAGAGGCCCATCCAGGTCATGAAGTGTGTGGATGGCAGGACCAGGCCTAGAACACAGCAGCTGGGGCTTGGAAAGGAGTAGAAACTGAGACAGTCTGGTACAAAGCAGAGGCATGTGGGCTCTGCCGTCTTCTAGTCAGGCAACTCTTGTCCCCTTAACCTCCTATGCCTTAGTTTTGTCTGAAAATCAGGGGTCACAACAGCACCAGCCTCAAAGCTGCTATGAAGACCGAGTAACACCAGCAAAGGACTTGGCTCAGACTCTGGCCATGATGACTGCTATTTTTAATTTTTTTGTAATTAAAAAAAAATGTATGCATGTATTTATTTATTTATTTATTTATTGTCTTTTGTCTTTTTAGGGCCGAACCCACAGCATATGGAGGTTCCCAGGCTAGGGGCTGAATTGGAGCTGTAGCTGCCGGTCTATACTGCAGCCACAGCAATGCAGGATACAAGCCTCATCTGCCACCTACACCACAGCTCACGGCAACACCGGATCCTTAACCCACTGAGTGAGGCCAGGGACCGAACCCTCGTCTTCATGGATACTAGTTGGGTTCTTTAACCACTAAGCCACCATGGGAACTCCATGACTGCTATTTTTATTGAGGATGCCAGCTGGGGAGAGAAAAGGGATTCACACGTGCTCAGCCCAACTTCCCAGCTAGGTATGCCTGGGGGCCTTCTGATCCCATGTCATCCTCCCACAGCCCTTCAAGGTGGGATCATTAGACCCTTTTACAGATGAAGGTATGGAAACTGGAGAGCTGGACCACCTAATGTCCAGGTGAAACCAGGAATGGGGGTGAGGTCTGTCTGACCCCAGAGGCACCAAAGAGCAGGGTGAGACATCACAACTGCTTGTTTTTTTTTTTTTTTTTACGGCTGCATGTCTGGCGCATGGAAGTTCCCAGGCTAGGGGTCAAATTGGAGCTACAGCTGCTGGCCACAGCCACAGCCACAGCAATGCCAGATCCTTAACTCACTGAGCAGAGCCACGGATCGAATCTGCATCCTCATGGATACTAGTTGGGTTCATCTGCCACAGAAGGAATTTGAAACATCACAGCTTGAAGGGAGGGCCTTCAAGGAGGGAGAAAATCCTGAGTGGGAGTGGGGGAGGGTCTGGGGCTGGGGGAAGGCCCCTGCACAGCCTCGGCTCCTGGGCCCCTCTTGACCCCCAGCTTCCCTGTGGGATCTCAGACTTGGCATCAGCCCGCCCTCTCAGCTCCGGACCTGTGGGCACCACTCCAGGGACAGCCCCAGCCTCCACCTCACAGAGGAGCTCCTCCTTCTCCCTCCCTCAGCCTTGCTCATCAATACCCCACAACAGATGCCCCTCCCTCCCCACAGCCCCAGCCCAGCTCCCTGACCTGGGGCATCTCTTTTCTGGCTGTAACCACAGCATGTGGATCAAAACCACACCACAGCAGCAACCCAAGCCACAGCAGTGACAATGCCAGATCCTTAAGCCACCGCCCCACAAGGGAACTCTAGGGGCCCAGCTTTTTTGACATCCAGATCTAGCCCTGGCCCTTCTGCTTAACAGTCTCCAAGGTACTCCAAGGATAAGCATAACTAAGTTCTTCAGAGACCCTTCCCCACCTCTGTCGCAGCACTGACCACCCCTCCATGTTTGTTAGGTGCCAGGCACTGTTCTAGGCCCTCGGGACAGAGCAGGGAATAAGACAAGCCCTGTCAGCGTCTTGCCCCAGGCGCTCAAGCTGACTCATGTCTGAATCCCCAAGTGCCTGGCACAGGTCCCACCCAGAAACACAAGTCTGTAAACATTGGTGAACAAATGGGCATGTCCAGCTGTGCACACTGAGGCTCCTGCTCCCGCACTTCCTGCTGCCTGGGATGCCAGGCCCCTCCTCCTCTGTGCACCCAACTCCTATACAGCTTCCAGAGCCCCATCTAACACCACCTCCTCTGTGAAGCCTTCCTCAGGCCTTCTAAAGCTGAGGCCACCCCTCCTCTCTGTGGTGGTCCCTTATCACTCTGTGTGGGGATGACTGTGTCCAGGTCCATCTCCTGCATCGGATTGGGAGCCCCTCTCCAGGGCCATTCAAGGACAGAGACCACGAGACCACCTGTGACTCATCCTGTACTTCCAGAATTTGTGAGGCCCGGCGCACAGCAGCTTCAGCAAATATTTGTGGAATAGGAGAATGAATGAATGAATCCATCAAGAGAAGAGTGAAGGTCAGGAAGAGGGCAGCATTGGCTCAGTGCCTTGGGCAGAAGGGGAAACAAGTGTGGGAAGAGACTGGAAGCCCCCCTGGGGGTGGGGGGCCTGGCTCTGCTCTCCTGACATCTCCTCCCCAACCGCTGCCCCTGCTCCCACAACGAGAACCCCAGGAAGCCTCTGGGGGTGACTCCAGCCCACACGCGCAGAGGTGCTACTTGGCCCGGCCCTCAGGGAGGCTGCTACAAAGTGTCTGGATTCCCGGCTGCAGGCCATCTTGTCTCTCCCCAGCAGGCTCACTGGCCCTTCTCCAGAGGAACGCAAGGTCCACATGAGGTCAGGAGTTCCCTAGGGACCGAGGGAATGGCTCTGCCACACGCTGCTCTAGGGGCCTCCGACGCCTCAGTGTCCACAGCTATCAGCCGGCTCAGCTCACAGCTACTGAGGGGCTCCCACAGTCAACGGCTGCCAGCGGGCGAGAGACCTCCCCTGCTCCCCAGGCCCTCTGCGCCACCTGTTCCCTGACCTCCTGGCAGGAAGCAGCAGGGTGCACGGGAGAGGGCGTGGGCTCTGAGCATGTCACTCAGCTCCAGCAGGGACTCACCCTGTGACCTGCTTCCTCACCTTCCAAAGGAGGCAGACAGGACAAACCTCACTGAGCAGCTGAGAGTTTTAAAGAGTGATGCCTGGGAAGGGCCTAGCAGAGCGCCTGCAGCAGAACGTGTGCTCCGTAAATTCCTGCTAACACTCAAAAGGTGTTCTGGTCTCTGATCTGGTAAGATGCGGGAGTGGGACCCCCAGGGGCTACAGGACAGGGTCCTTGGCTGGTGCTCAGGAAGGAGAGGACTGGACATTCGGTGTAGTGGTTAAGACTCGGAGGCATGGTATCCATCCTAGCTACGCCTTCTACTTGCTATGTGACTTGGGCAAGTCGCTTCACCTCTCTGAGCCTCTTCAACAAGGATATTAAATAAGTTGGCAGGCGCCAACACACTCGGCAAATGTGACCAAATGACAGCGGTTTACAGGGGCCACTACCCCAGGCCAGACGCTCCTTGAGGCGCCCCACCTGTGCTACCTGTGGAATCCTCACGATGCCCATCACTGCCACTTCTTCTGTGCATTGGTGGCTGGCAGAGCCTGGGGCTGGACCTAGCTGCGATGGCAGCAACTGGCTTCATGACATCTCGGCCACCGTTGCTGGGTGCCTGGGTCACGTCCCCCGTGGTCTGCGTGAGGCCAGCCAAGGCATCTCCTCATTAGGACAGGGTTGGGGCGCCACTCAGGAAAGACCCCTGTATCTACTGCCCACCCGCCGAAGGACCACTCACCAGGATGGTCGTGACCACCAGCGTCTTGTTGGCCAGTGTCTGCGACAGGTTGATGTCCAGGGTGGTGGCGTTCATGGCCAGGGTCCGGTTAGAGTACCACACCCCGATCTGCGGCAGAGAGGGTGCAGTCAGCCCAGGCCCTGCCCAAGGATGCCTCAGCCCCGCCCCGCACCGCCCCACCCTCACCCCAGCCCATCCGGGCGCTGGCGTTGCCCTGGGCCTGCTCACCTCACGGTGGCCCTGCCGAGCCTTCTCCAGGATGCGCAGGGTGTAGTTGGTCCTCTGCCCTTTGCTGTTGAACTCCACCCGCCCGGTCAGCCCGTCATACTCTACCTGGCAGGGTGGGAGGAGGGCAGAGGGAGGGGTGGCAGGGGCCCAGAGGGGAAAAGACGGAGGGGGAGGGGACAAGAGGGAGGGGGACCAGGAAGGACCACTGTTAAACGAGCAGGACAACAGGCCGGCAAAGGAGAGAAGGCAGAACACAGGGCAACGGCGGCAGCACTGGCAGAGGGAGGCCAGGTGGGGAGGGATGGACGGCAGAGCGAGGCCCCGGGAGAGCAGGAGGCGGGGTGAGGTGGGGGGAGAGGGCAGGGGGGCCACAGGTGGACAGAGTGCCCCCGCCTGAGGCAGGCCGCCGCTGCGCCCCCTCAGCCCTCCCCGCTTCCGGCTCACCATGCGCAGGTAGTTCATGAGGCTGGTCCCGTGGGGCCAAATGTTGGCTGACGTACAGGCCAGCGGCTTCACGCCGATCTCCTGGCTGCGGTTCAGCTCCCGGACGGCGCTCACCACCACGTGCACAGCGTCAAACATCAGGGCAGCCGACAGCTACAGGGTGGGGGGAGGCAGGGGAGGCGGGATGGGAAAGAGATAGCTCAGTTGGGGGGCCCCCAAAGCCCTGGGGTGCTACCTGCAAGCCCTCAGAAGACTCTTCTCTCTCCAGGAACATAAAGCCATGCAGGGCAGGAGCGAGGAAGGGTTTCTCGGGGAACAGAGGTGACCGTGGGAAGGGCGTGCCTGCCGCCCGCGCCGCTGAGGGAGCGGCTCTTCCTGACCGCGTGCGGCCTGTGTTCTGGGAAGGGCACATCTGAGAGGGTTGGCCTGGATGGCCAGCTGTCACCGCCACGAGGGGATGTTGGCGGGCACAGGAATCTGTGTGTCTGTGTGGCTGATGTGCGGCGGTGTGGGAGCGACAGCCAGGGCCCCTGTCTGGGTGTGATGTGCCTGTTTATCCACATACTATAGGGTGGACTCGATATGCAGGAAGCAGGACCCTGTGAGTCCCAGGCCTGGCAGGCAGGCGGTTCGGAGCTGGAGGTCCTGCTCTGCTACTTCCTGCAGAAGGTCAAGTCCTCACCCCTCTCTGACCCTCAGTTTCTGTCAGTTTCTTCCCCTAGAAAGCTGGGTTTATCTTTGCCTCCGAGTGCCTCTGTGGGGATAAGCGTGATAACGGATACCCAGAGCTCAAAACAGTGCCTGGCACAGCGAGGCTGGACACACACTGGCCACCGAGCTGTGACGGACGAGGTGCGTGTGTTTGGGAGAGCAGCTCTTAGCCAGGTGGGTGTGAAGGCCTGAATGTCCCTGTGGCACAGGCAGGTGCAGGGGTGCCCCCCGCGTGGATCAGTGTCTGTGTGAGTTTCTGTGCACACAGGGGTGTCTCGGTATCTTGGCGTGTGACTAGATGTCTGTGAACAAATACACATAAATATGCACCATTTCTACGTTTGCATTTATTCGGCGTATATTATTATCGGACACCTACTCTGAGCTGGGTGGTTTTAGGTGCTAGGGATACATTGGTGAACAAAACAGACAAAAACCTCTGCCCTCCTGGAACTTACAACCGAAATATCTGTATCGACATCTAAGCAAAATATAGAGCAAGCCACATGGTGATTAGATACGCAAAGACAGGTGCTATGGAGAAAAACCCGGCGGAGAAGGGGGCTAAATAGAGGGTGGAGTGCCACTTTTTAAAAAGGGGGGGCATCTGAGCAATAGCTGGCGATGAAGGAGCAGGTTGCTGGTTCTCTGGGGACATGCACGTGCCGCAGCGGGAAGAGCGTGTGCAAAGGCCCTGAGTGCGCGTGTGCTGGGGTGGGAGAGGCTTGAGGTGGAGAGGAGAACAGGTCAGGCCTAGCTCCAGCCGCACAGTGCGGCCTCGTGGAGGGCCTCAGAAAGCAAGTGGGGCACCCAAGGGTTCCGAGCACAGCTGACCGAGGCCTGAAGGGGCCCTGGAAGTGTCTGTGTGTGGCAGGGGTGGGTGGGTGGGAGGGGTGTGCCGGGGGCAAGGGCGCAAGCTCACCGCGGGGCCGGGGTAGGTGCTGGCATCACAGTTCTCCCTCCAGGACATGTTGAGGCTGCGCACAAACTCGGGGTAGAAGGGGTGCGAGGTGTTGAACATGGAGAAGCCCAGGATGTTGGAGGAGTCCTCCACGATCCCGTCCAGGTGCAGGATGGGGAAGTCCTGGGACCAAGAGGAGAGCGTGAGGCTGGGGCAGGGCCCACGTGGGGCAGACGCTGCAGAAGGAAGCGGGGCCCATGGGGGTACGCACCATGGTGGTGAGAATGTACTTGTAAAACGCTGAGGTCATTCCCAGCTCCGAGGCCTGGAGAACACGGGAGGCAGAAAGGAGGAGAAATTGAGAGAGGAAGAGAGATTTATTTTATTTTTATTTGCCTTTTTTTTTTTTTTTTTTTTTAAGGGCCGCACCTGCAGCATATGGAAGTTCTAGGCTAGGGGTCGAATCAGAGCTACAGCTGCCGGCCTCCACCACAGCCACAGCAATGCCAGATCTGAACTGCGTCTGCGACCTATACCACAGCTCACGGCAATGCCGGAACCTTAACCCAAATGAGCGGGGCCAGGGATCGAACCCACGCGCTCATGGATACTGGTTGGATTTGTTTCCACTGCATCACAACAGTACCTCCACCCTGCAATTTTTAAAAGCACTCAGCAATGAAAGGCAGCTAACTTACATCTCAAGATTCTTGTTTTGCATCCCTTTCTCAAAGCTCGAGCTGTGCCAGGAGTGCCTAATTCTGTCCCACTATGATCATTAGAACATTAAATGGCCCCCATCTGTGTTGCCTTTGTGGCAGGAGCTATCATCAAATGGGTTATAACAGGACAGAAAATTGCATGAAAGTGATCGCTGGCCACTTGGCTCACATAGAAGGGGCAGAACTCTGCCCCAGGCCTGCCTTTCTCCCTCTGGAGCCTGAAATCTTTTCTCTAAGCCATCTGCCTCAAGGGCCTGTGGATTCTGTCCACACTTCTTCCTCTAAGCTACGATCAGCAATGCCATATGGTTTTAATTGAAAAAGAAAAAAATGGAGAAAAATAAATAATGCAGATTAGATTATGAGGATAAATTTAGAGCACTCATCCACAATGAGTGTGGATCACTGGCGGATGGCATGGGACCAGCCCATGACGGAAGGGGCTGGCCCCGGCCCCTCCTTGAACCTGTCCATTACCCCCGGAACCCCTGATTCTTCATCCTCAAAATAGTATCGTACCTGAGCCCCGAGGATGGGGTGAGAGCCAAATGACAGATGCAAAGCACCCCAAGCAGAGCAGGACAGGCACTTGTTAAAGACAACAAGGAGCTCCCACTATGCCAGCATTTATTCAGCCAGGCCCTGTCCAAGCACTTCCCCACCACTGCCACAGGAACCCTGACAGGAACCCACTGAGGCAGCAAGTAATGGGAAAGAGAGGAGGCGAGCCCCTGGGGCCTAACCAGGGCTGCAACGGGGAAGCGGCTGAGCCGAGGGACTAAAGCGCATGGTTACTGCGTGAAGGTAGGAAGCAGGTCTCCATGTTGCCATGTGACCACTGAGGCCCGTGGCCATTGGCTATCCTGCTCTGTCACCCCGTGTTTCGGCCCTGACCCCGTAGGGAGTCAGAGGCGGGGGGAGGGACCTACCTTACGGAGAATGAGGTGGGAAATGGATGCGTTGGCATCGATGATGATGGTGGACACCTTGTCGTCTCGGATCTCCTTGAGCAGCGGCGTAGGGTCCCGGCTGTCATCTAGCATCCTCACCGACAGCGTCTCCTTGGAGATAAGGAAGCCACGCACCAGTTCCTCCAATCGCAGCAGGCCTGAGGTGGGGTAGGGCCCTGGGTTAGAGCCCCTCCGTGTGCCCGGACTGGGGCGGCCAGACCCTCCTAAGACGGGCTAGCTGGGGGAGGACGAGGGCTCGCTCAGGAGATGGGGTGGCTGTCTGGAGTGCAACTGGCTCTCCTGGGGTGCTGGGCCCAGCCACCTGATGCTTGGGTCTTCCAAAATTAAAATCCCCACTGAGACCTCCCCTGACCTCCAGACACCTGTTGCCTGCCACCCTTCTGCCCCGTCCCCCTAGGACACGTGACAAGGACCACACACATCATACATGCAGAGCTGCAATCCATGCTTCTCACCCAACTCACCACATCTCACCCGGTCAGTCAACTAACTCCAGCTTGCCAGTGGCTCGGGCCAAAACCCTCGAGGGCAGCCTGGCCTGCCTCTCTCACACCCATGGCCAACCCAACGAGGTGCTAAACACACCACATGGCATCTCGCCATCACCAACGTCCTGGCCCCAGCCACTGCCCTCTCCTGCCTGTTTCAATAGCCACGCTTGCCCCTGGAGAGTCTGTTGCCCATGCAGCAGCCAGAACTGCTATAAAGCACATGTGCTCCTCCTCTGCTCCAAACTTGCTGGTTCAGAGTGAAGGTCAAAGTCCTCAGCCTCCAAGGCCCCACTCCCACTGCCCGCTCACCTCATTATCTCCCTGACCCCATCTCCTCTCTCATCCACTCAGCTCCGGCCACGCCGGCCTCCTTGCTGTCGCGCACACACGCCAGCTGGGCTCCTGTCCTGTGGCCTTTGCGTTGGCCGTTCCTTCTGCCTGGAACACTCTCCTCCAGATCCTACACAGTTCCCTCCCTCACCACCTTCAGCTCTTTACTCAGAGGTCACCTCCTAATGAGGCCCACACCCACCTTTCCATCGCAAATCATACCCCCGACCCCTCTCAAGTCCCATCCTCCTCCTCCATTTGTCCACAGGACTTCGCACTTGTGACTATATCACACCTTATCACGGTCATTGGCCAGCTCCTCCCGCTGGAATGCAGGGTGGACAAGGGCAGGGGTCCCAGCCTGGCTCACCCACTGCCACGTCCCTAATTCCAAGAACCACGTCTGGACCATGGCAGGTGCTCAATAAATTCCTTTCGAAAGAGGAAGTTCTCCTGGAGCTTACCGAGTCCTCTCTCCCCAGCTGCTCACTCACAAACCTGCCAGCCTCCCAAACGTCTCCACCTGAATGTCTCAAAGACACCTGAGACCCAGCATCTGCCCTGAACTGACTGTCGCTTCCTTCTTGAGCAGGAACTGGTCACCGTCCATGGCCCCACACTCCCCCTCCCTTCACATCCACTCTGGCTCCTCCACCCCACTGCCACCACCCGAACCCTAACCAGGACCATCTCCCCGCCTCTAGCTGCTCCCCCCGCAGCATCGTGTGTCACTCTCCAAGTCTGCTCCCTACAACGCAGCCAAAGAGCCGGGAGAGCTCTCCCTGCAGCACCCTACCCTGCCCTGTGTGGGCACTCTCCACAGCCCCCATTATGTTCAGGGTAAAACTCAAGGCCCCAAGGGATTGTGCCCTGTCTCCACGTCCTGCTGCTTCATTGCTCCCACGCTGGAAGCATCTCTGAGCCTCCACGGGCCTTCGCCTCTGCCCAGCCATGCCCCCTGCTCAGAACATGCTCCCCCTCTTCTACCGCACCCCAACTCCTCCCCACCCCTCAGGTCCAGCTTAGAGGTCCCTTCCCCTGGAAAGCAGGTTCTGAACCTCCCGGCCAGGGGTGGAATCACCTCCACTCAGCTCCTGAGAGCACGCATCACTCCCCATCACAACTGCTCAACCACCAGGTCCTCCAGTGGCCCTGGGGCTCCATGAAGTCAGGGGCCACACCTAGAGCTGTTCACGGCTAAACCGCTGGGACCGAGCGGGGGCCTTGCTCCTAGCAGGTGCTCTGTCACTACCTGCTAACTAAACAGTCACTCCGAGGGAAAGAGGGCATGTGGAACCAGAGGGCTGCAGTCCTGAAGGGGAAGGGATGGTGGGGTCTGGGAGAGCCCGGGCCTGCGTACCCCAGGCGTTACAACCTGGAGCACTAATGACAGTGGGAGCCTACATCTCCTGGGAAGGGGAGTTTGGGGGAGTAGAAAGCAAAGCATCCAGTTCTCCTCCCTCACACTCGGCCTTGGCGCAGATGAGGCTGGCCGAAGGGTAGTTGAAGGACTTGAGGATTCGGGAGACCGCCAGGCTGACGTCCTCATTACTGGGGTACAGGCTGACAGAGGCGAAGCGAAGGTACTGCAGACGGGGCGTCTCCTCGGGACCCACCTTGATGTGGGGGATCTGAACAGAGAAGGACCTTTGCTTCCATCCCGCTCCCCCGGCCCGAGCCCTCACCTCCATGGACCCGCCCCCTTGACCCCGAGCTCCCGCCTCACCTCCTTCTCCCCACAGATATGGCTCACGGTGGAGGCAGAGGCCGGGCTGGAGGAGGGCCCCAGGACAGACACGACCCCCTTGGGCAGGATCTGACACACTGTGAGGGGTGGGAAGAGACCGCAGATTCAGGGACCTTCTTCCTCCTCTCTGACCCCACCCCTCAGGGAACTGCCTTGGAGAGAACCCGACACTCCACAGGGAGCTGCCTGATCCTCCACCTGGGACCCCCGAGGCCTGATCCCACCCACTGGACAAAAGGAGGGAGACAGGGAGATAGCAGCGGAGGGCTGGGTCAGACGAAGGGAGAAACATTGAAGAAATGAAAAAGAAACACCAGGGACCACCGTCTGGCTGCAAATCCAGTGCCTGGCTTCTCAGCCTTCATCCTTCTTAACTTCTTCAACCACGGACAACCCGAGGTGCGTCCAGCACCCTCTGAACCCACACTGAGGTCCCCTCTGAACGCTGCACCCCAAACCCCATCCCTCTATTGCATTTACTTGCTCCTCTTTCTTCCACTTTCTTTTCCCTTAAATGTGTGTGCGTCTCAAGCCTGGGAGGCAGACAGGAGCCTGTGTGTTTGCCGGCCCAGGCCCTTCCCATGCCAGAAGCCCAACGTTTCCTCAGGGAACCACAGCCTCCCAGGATTGACTGCAACCCCCCCCCAACACAGGAGCACAGAGCCACACTCATCCTGGTCACAGAGATCGGTTCAGAGATGGGGACAGGCTCAAACTAGGCCACCAAGAGCCTTCCTTGGGTCTTCTGCTAAAACGATCACCGGGTTTGCTAAACCGGTGCAATGGAAGTTTTGAGCAGTTGAGACCATCTTGCCGCCAGCTGGGGGAGGGCATTCCTGAAAATGAAGCCAACGTGGAGAAAAGCAGGACTCCAAGATGAAGATACAGAAATTCCTGGAACATCAATTGAACACCGGTATCAAGTCATGCCTGAAACAATCCTGGGATCTCGTTTGAGTACCTGGATCCAACCAAGCCTGAAATTAATCCTTAGGCCTTTTGGTGACATGAGCTAGTAAGTTCACTCTTTTTCTTAAGGCAGCCTGAGTTGGGTTTCTGCCATCCAGCTAAAAACACGGTAACTAAATGTTTCAGCTTCCTCCACGCTTAATCCTTCCCCTTGGGTGAGGGCCCCACCATCTATATACCCCAAATACCTGGGATGGTCCTGGCCTCCAATCTTCCTCCTAGCAGCCAATTAGTCACTACGTCCTGTCTCTTTTTTCTCCTCAGATTTTCTCACCTCTGTCCCCTTCTCTTTGACTCCTGCATTCCCATCCTACTTTAGGGTTCTCAACTCAGGCACACACAGCCTCTCACCAGCCACCCAAGTCTAGCCTCCAGATTCCACTTCCACCACCTCCCCATTCCAAACCCATCAAGGATTCCCCACTGCCCACAGGTGACGGTGGCTTCTTCCAGCCTGACTTCCAGGCCTGCTCGAGCTGCCTGGTCCATCCGCCTGGCCTCGCCTTCCACTGCCCAGTCACACTCCAGCCCAGAAGTCTCTCACAATCTCCCCGAACATGCCTAAGTGCAGGCGATCAGGATGGGTGCAACCCCATACCCTGCCCCCTGGTTCCCAATACTCAGCCCTCCCCTCCGCTACAGGTTCAGACCACAGGCACCTGCCTGCAACAGCGCCCGCCTCCTCACCCTCCACCCCAGCCTCTCAACTTGTGTTCAGTGTGACACCAGTCAAAAAAGTCCAGGAAGCATTAGATCCTTTCTGTCACTGTTCGGAAACACGCATGAACAAAACAAAGGAAGGAAATCCGTCTCAAACACGTCTGAAGGCAGCATCTCCCGAAGGTCTACGACCTCAGCATACCTGCTCAAGGGACACCTGTTAACATCTGCTCAGTCTGGGAGTACTCAGCAAAGATGCGAGCACCCCGCGGCTGGCGTACCTTGAGCAATACCTTTCTACATCCCGCTCGCCTTTCAGAGCTCAGCCTCAGCTTCTCCAGAACACCTTTGCTGTCCCTGCCCCTGAGGTCCCCTGGCCTCACAGTCTGGGTCCCTCATTCCTCAGCTCTGGGGACTCAATGTCCCGGGCCAGCTAGGACATTTATCTTTCCAATGAGGCCCTCAGCTCCTCCCAGGCAGCACTGGGACTGGCGCTTCCCAGCGCCCCACACCCAGCAGCACCACCTCTGGAAGGAGAGGGCAGGACAGACACGAAAGGAAGCAGCAGATGGAGCCAGAAGAGAACGTGGTAAGCTGAGGCGGCCGGGGCTGAGGAACGCACTGAAGGCCCCCAGCCGCCAGGCCTCACCCCACGCCCCCTGTGGCCCTGCTCACTGGTGTCCGTGGTCTCGTACTGGCTGTCCCGCTGCAGCTCGAAGATGTCTACTTCCACGCGGGCCTTGGCTGGGACCTCGATGATCCCGTTGATCTGCTCCCGGGCCAGGGCCAGGGCCAGACGTTCGCCACGGCCACACACTGTCTGGTCATCCAGGATGGCAGCTGAGGGGACACAGGAGTTGGGGACCATACTCCTGGATCCTGAGGAAGGAGGGGCTGGGCTCCTGGAATCCCGGGCTCTGAGGGAGGGCTGGAGAGGAGGACCAGGGGTCTAAACTCCTGGGTCCAAGGAGTGGGAAGGAGCTGGGGGCTGCTGGGCTGGGGCCCAGATTCCTGGGTCCCAAGGGATGAGCAGGCCCCAAGAAAAGCCCCGGGGCCTGGTGAGAGGGTCTGCGAGGAGGCAGGGGCGGGGGGCTGCAGGGCCTCACCCATGCGCAGTGATGAGAGCACCTGGCAGCTGGGGCTGGCGAAGGCAACAATCAGCAGCAGCAGCAGCTCAGCCGGCATCTTCCTCCCCTCCTCATGGGGACGCAGCTGCCGCGGCCCCCACTCGCCACCTGCAGGGAGACCCCCAACCCATGGGGTGAGTGCTGACATAGGGGTATCTGAACCCCCGTGTGGACTGCTGGATGGAGTGGTGACCACAGAGATCAGAACATTGTTGGTGAGCTCTGAAGGGCCCTGAGGGCCACGCTGAGGGGGGATGCTCAGACTCAGGGGAGCACTAACAGGGAGAAGCTCACAGCACTCGGCACTGGGTGGGAAAAGCACTGCCAGAGAATGTTCACAGCCACCAAAACCAGAGGGAGGCAGGATAAGACTCTCAGGTAACAGCAAATTCCAGGGACCATCTCCACCCCAATAGGAAACCAGGAAGTGCCACCCCCAACTAGTCCCGCCACTGTCTCTGGGCAGGCAGCTGTTACTAGGCAACAGAAATCGGCTGGAGAGGATGCAGAGGTTGCTAGGCAACCCCACCCCAGGCCTCACTTGCCACCTTCCTGACGTCCCTGCTTCCCACAATTCCACGGGGAGAGAGGCCTGGACATCCGGGGTCTGGAGGGGAGAATATCCGGGAGTTAGGAAACTTGGGAAGAGAAAGACACATGGAGACACACAGATAGAGACAGGTGGACTGACCCAAGGCACCTAAGGGGCTGAAAAAGAAAAATTTACAAAGAGTAAAGAGAGAAAGAGAAAGAAAGGCTGCGGGTGAAGAGGATATGAAAAGACTCAGGAAAGGAGGAAGGGAACATATGCCAAGATATTAGGGAATGAAAAAATAATACAAAGACAAGAGAATGGGGGTAGTAATGGAGAGAAAGAAACACAGGAGGAGAGTTATGGGGAGATAAGGCTAGAACAAGGAGAGAGAAAAAAGGAAGAGATGGGAGATAGGGGTCAGGGAGAAGGAGAAAGGGCAGGGCAGGGACAGGGAGGGAGCTGGCAGGCAGGAGAGAGGGAAATCAAGACACAGGAGGGACACAGAAGAGAACAAGAAGACAAAGAATGGAGAGAACACACAAACCCACTTGAGATGCCACCAGAGAGAGTTGGAAGGGCAGAGTGAGTAAGGCAGGGGTGCACTGTCTGCCAAAGCAGGTGCCAAACTGCAGCCCCCCTGCTCTGGGGGAGCTGAATATTAGGGGGAGATGGTGAGTCTTTGCTCCCCACCATTGCTCCAGGTGCCCCGGCCTTCTGGGGGGTGACCCCTGGGCAGGGATGAGTTTGGCTAGATGCATAGCTTCCCCAGCCAAGGGCCATGCCTCAAGGGGAGAGACACTTGGGTTTCCACGGGAAAGGGTTACTGAGAGGCCTGGAGTGCAGGGAGGGGAGCCTGTGGGGCTCCCTGCAGCCCACTCACCCCCAGGGAAGGAGCTCTTAAGCTAATGAGATGGCCAATGAAACCTGCTCATAGGGGGTAGAGGCACAATGCAACACTTCAGACTGTCCCCTGCAGCCAGAAAACCCCTAGACCAGGGCAGCAGGAGGCCTCGTCAGTCCCTGCTCCGCCTCTGACGCCCAGGTGACCTTGAGCAAGTCCCCTCTCTCCTGGGACTGCTGGGAAAGACAAGCTGGGGGTGGAAGGGCATGCTGGTCAGCTCAGGGCCATAGACTGTAATTTCCATCTAAGGTGAAGACCTGTCAAGGGTGGAGGAGCAAGGGAAGTAGGGAGAGCCCAGAAGGAGAAATGACAGCAGGGAGGGGTGGAGCGCAGGGCTAGAAAGGCAGGAGTGAGGGGGTCAGCCTAAGACACCAGGGACTTCTGGAGGCAAATCAAGGAGCAGAGACTAGAGCACAAAAAGACCAAGAAAGAGACAAAGGCCAGAGGGCAGGGACCCACAGGTGGGAGACACAGGTGGAAGCTGAAAGAGATAGTGCAGGGACAGGACTGGGGGCAGCAGGTAGCCACAGAGGCACAGGAAGGCACAGATAGAAAGACAGACCAAAAGGAAGTAAGTGGGGCTAACTGAGAGAGGACACACAGACATCGCCTGGAAGTAAGACACCAAAGGGGACAGACAAGCCGGAGAGCATGAGAGAGAGGAGCAGGGACTCAAGACTGAGCCCCCCAGGGCCCAGAGACTCAGGCAAAGCCAGATAAAGATGGAAACACAGCAGCTGAGTGAGCAGAAAGGGCCCTGCCAGGGGAGGAAGACAGAGGAGTGGGCAAGCGAGAGAGACTGCAAAGGCGAGAAGGCAAATGGGATGAGAGAGAGGGCAAAAAATTAACAGGTACAAGAACTGTGGGTAGGAGAGAATTGCAAAACTGTGGGTGAGGTAGAAAGAGAGAGAAACAGGGAGAAAAACGTACATGAGAGCCATGCAGCTTCTCTATAGAAGAAGGGGACAGAGATAGAGAGAGATGGACTTCCAACCATGAGAGAGAAGGCGTGAGAGTCAGGGAGCGATAACGGATGCGGGAGGAAGAGGGAAGGACCTGGCGGGGCACAGGCAGGCGCCAGGGCAAGCGCCCACACTGCGGGGTGGGGGTCTACACAGAGGGGCATCCACTCATAGCACCTTAGAAGGGGGGTGGGGTCCATCCCAGAGCCTGCAAGCCCCAAGGCAGGCAAGGAATGGAAACCGGAGGAACGCAGAAGTGGGAAGAGAGAATGGGGGGGACCTGCAAGGAAAAGGCAAAGAGGACCATGGAGGGGGGCAGTGGCTAAGGAGAGAGGGATGGAGGAGGCAGGACTCAGGGTGGCTCTGAGGGAGGAACGCAGAAAAGAGAAGGAGACTCCAGGCCCAGAGTTAGTGAGGGAGGCAGACAGGTGAGCAGAGGCACATGCAAAGCGAACAGCGGACAGAGGGCAGTGGAGAGAGGGCTGCAGCGGGCATGGGATCCTCCCAGAGAGAGAGACGGGAGTCAGGGGAGTTCTGAGAGAGCAACAGAGACATGTTGAGAAAGGGTTGGACTAACAGCAAAGAGAAAGAAGTTGGACAGAGTCAGAGAAAGACCCAAGAGACACATGAAGACTCAAAAACGGAAAGACACTTCCAAGAGATAGTGAGCAGATGGGATGGGGCCCGTGGCAGGCAGAAAGGCTGAAGCTCAGAGGAAAGGTGAGGCAGAAACAGAGTGAGAGAGCAGAGCCGGTCACCATGGGACCAAGGCTGGAGCAAGCAAGGGCGGAGACCTGCCAGGAGTCCCGGAAAAGGAGTGAGACCGCAAGTAAGAGCCAGTCGGCCCCTCAGGAGCCCACGAGCTGGGGGCTGGTGGGGGCAAGGCTGGGCCGGGTACCCAGAGGAAGGGGTGAGGAAGGCCGAGGGGAATGGAGGCTGCGAGCGGGAGCGTGCAGGGCAGGCCCTGGTGGGGGAGGGCATTTGCCGGTCTTGGGAGCAGGGGAATGTGGCCAGGCTGCCATGAGCCCAGGCTTCCAGGACCCAGGCCCTGCCCCGGCCCCCCAAACCCCCACCCCCGCCTGCAGACACTCACGGATCCTGGTGGGACGGAGGGCTGGGCTCCCTCGAGGCCCGAGGATCGACGGGGAGACGCTCTGGCGCTGGGTGGTGTGGCTGGGGCGGGGGGAGAGGGCAGTCCACGGGGGCCCCCTCCCCCGCCTCCGCCGGTGGCCCTCAACTAATCCAAAACGGGGGCTCCTGGGGAGCAGGGAGGAAGGACAGGTGGAAAAGGAGAGGGCGGGCCAGGAGGGGAGGAAGGGGAAAGGAGAAAATGGAGGAGGGAAGGGGAGAGAGGAGAGGGGGAAGGAGCAAATGGAGGGGAAGGAGGGAGGAAAGGAGGGAGGAAGGTGAAAACGCAAGGGAGGGGGCACAGGCAGAGCCGGGGGAGGGGGAAGCCGGCCCGGGCAAGGGCCCCCGCCCCCTCCCCTAGCCAGGCCTGCCTGGGGGGGCCTCGGGGGGCGAGGACTGGGTGGAGACAGGGAAGCCGGCCATCAGGAGAAGTGGGGGAGGGGAGGGTGTGTTGGGGGGAGGGGGCCACCCCTTCCCCCCTCCCCCCTGGAGCCCTAGCCCTGCCCTGATGAGGCTAGGGCCTGGAGTCCTCAAGCCCTCAGCCCCCTCGGGAAAGCATGCTGGGGGTGGGGAGAGGCTGAGGAGTGGAAGGGCTGGCAAGGATGGGTGCTGGGAGACCCGCCGCCGCTGACCAGGGGGCCGGAGAGGTGGAGGTGGGGAGGAGAGAGAGGAGGAGGGAGGGGAGGATGGAGAGAAGCAGGTGGAAGAGGAAGGCAGAGGAGGGTGGGGTGTCCTGGGGGCGCCCAGCGCAGGGCCTCAGTGGAAGGGCCTGGCCACGGACTCCTGGTCCCCAGTGAGGAGCGGCAGCCGGCTCCGGATTCCCAGTTGGGCCTGCCTCCCTGCTGCTGGCTGCCACCGCCACCACCGCCGCCGCCACCACTTCTCCTTCTCCCCTCTGAGGCCACCGCCTGCCTGCCCGCCTGCCGCCCGCGCTGGGTCCTGGAGCGCAGGGGGGCGGGGGAGAGAGATGAAGGAGGGAGGGAGGGAGACAGGGAGGAGGACGGGCAGGAGGAAGGGAGGGAGGCAGGCAGAAAGGGGGAGAGAGAGAGGAGAGAGGAGAGAGAGACAGAGAGAGAGGAGAGAGAGAGAGAAAGAGAGAGAGAGAGAGAAGAGAGGGAGGGAGGGGAGCCCTGGGAGAGGGAGCCTTATTGGTCCTGACTGGGGGGGGGGGGGCACGAGGAGAATGCTGATGAGGGGAAGGCGCTGCATCGGACAGAGGGCCCACCCCCGGGCCACCCCCTCCACCACACCATGCCACCGCCCTGCCCAGGCAGCCCTTGGGCACAGGAAAGGCTGGGAGACCTAAGGAGAAGGCCATGGAGCTGAGGGGAGAGGGCTACAGAGCTGAAGAAAAATGCAGAGAAACAGCAAGACAGCCATCAAGAGCCACAGAGGTGGACCAAGGTCCACAACCCCCACAAGGACAAGGACAAGCCCAGAGGCAAGAAAGGCATCAAGACAAGGGAGCAGACCACAGACATAAGCTAAGGACCTCAGAGACAAGGCCAGCTCGCGGACTCAGAGCCCACAGGAAGATGGAGAGAGGCCCATGGGAACAGAAAGCACGCCTTGGGCACAGGGAGCGGTCCATGGTAACAGAAAACCATGGACAGGAGGAGAGACCCACAGACAGGGGAACAAGGCAGTAGATCACAGAGACAGGGAGGGGGGCCAAGGAAAGTGGGAGAGGGTCCTGGAAATGAGGGGAGGCCCACAGACACCAGGAAACCCACAAGGGTAGAATGTGGACACTAAGGGCCCACTGAGGCAGGAGCAGCCTGCCCATGGAGAGAAAGGAGAAGCCCCCAGAAACAGAAGTAGCCCCCATGGAGGCGAAGGGATGGGAGGTGAGTATGGGAATTCTCCATAATGCAGAGAGAAATCCTTGGGACCCCTGGAGATGAGTGGGTGGGGAGAAGAGCCACCCAAGGAGAAGAGAAGCAGTAGAAAAGGGCAAGGAGCTGAAGGGCAGAGCCAGCAGAAGTGGGAGACACCCTCCCTCTCGCAGAGTGCTGAGCAGGGCAGGGGGATGGAGGAGAGAAGCAGCGACACAGATCTTGGAGTGGGGGTGGGTGGTGCACGGCTGGGTGGGGGATGAAATTTGGGGGGAAGGAACATGACAGTTGGCGCTAAAGGCTGAGTCCGTGACTCACCACCACCCCCAATTCTCGTGATGGGGCGGAGACACGGACACACTCACGTGCAGCCCCCAGCACACGTGACCAAATGCCTTGCGTGCATGCACACACACACTTGGCACATGGCAACTGTCACACCGACCTGACATGGGAGGCCCTCTGCAGGTGGCATGTGGGCATCCCCAATGTATGTCTGACACATACGCCTGACCCTGAAGGACCTCCAACTCTGCATACACCTCATCATACTTGGGCCCCTAACACCCACCCTCAACGGGCCTGAAAGTCCAGACTCACTTGCCCTGGCCTTTAGGCCTTTGCTTATGCAGGGACTCCAGCATAAAATGCCTATTCTCTCTAAATTGAACTTGTCCCAGAAGTCCTATTCCTGTGCCACCACCTCCAGAAAAACTGATGCAGGCCTCATCTTACCCTTATATCATCTGAAGTGAAGGGATCCAGTCAATCCAGATAAACTGGGAAGTCCAAGCAGAAGGGTGGAGCAGAAAGGGGCCTGACAAGCCAAGCCAGAGCCTTCCATTTTCTTTTTCTTTTGTTTTTCTGTGAAGTATGGATTTACATTTAAAATTCTTGTTGTTGACATACAGTTGATTTACAATGCTGTGTTAGTTTCAGGTGTACAGTGAAGTGATTCAATTATACATATACTCTTTTTCAGATTATCTTCCCTTGTAGGTTATCTGTTAATTTAGGTAATTAACCCCAAACTCCTAATTTATCCCTCCCCCTCACCTGTTCATTTTATTTTTATTCGTCTTTTTTTTAGGGCCACATCTGTGGCACATGGAAGTTCCCAGGCTAGGGGTCAAATTGGCGCTGTAAACCACCGGCCTACACCACAGCCACAGCAACACAAAATCTGAGCAGCGAGGAGTTCCCGTCGTGGCGCAGTGGTTAACGAATCCGACTAGGAACCATGAGGTTGCGGGTTTGGTCCCTGCCCCTGCTCAGTGGGTTAACGATCCGGCGTTGCCGTGAGCTGTGGTGTAGGTTGCAGACTCGGCTCGGATCCCGAGTTGCTGTGGCTCTGGCGTAGGCCAGCAGCTACAGCTCTGATTGGACCCCTAGCCTGGGAACCTCCATATGCCGCGGGAGCGGCCCAAGAAATAGCAACAACAACAACAAAAAAAGACAAAAAAAAAAAAAAAAAAAAAAATCTGAGCAGCGAGCAGCATCTGTGGACTAACACCACAGCTCCATGGCAACACCGGATCCTTGATCCTTAACCCACTGATCAGGGCCAGGGACTGAGCCCACCTCCCTGTAGATACCAGTCAGGTTGCCACTGAGCGACCTTTTCATTTTTAGGGACACTAGTCAGGTTGGGTTACCACTGAGCCATGACAGAAACTCCCACCTTTTCATTTTTAAATGGAGAAAGGAGGCCTCAGTGGGAGAGGGAATCTGCCTGAGGGTATGGCGCCTGTCAAAGCCTAAATCTAGCTTCCAGATGCTCACGTTCCTGTCCCAGGTGACTTCACCCTGAGAGCAAATCCAGATTACCAACCTTAGAGTTAACTGATTACCACCAACTTTTCTCTGCTTTTTGAATTCATGTATTTAGAATGCCACTCTGCACGTCCCACCTGCCAAGCAGCAGAGCCTGGGCACCAAGAGTATAGACCCAGGAGTCAATTCCTGGGTTGGAATTCTGTTTCTTCCTAATGATGGACAAGTTATTTAATTTCTGAGCCTCAGTTTCTTTGCAAAGCGAGAGCAATAGTTCCTCCTTCCTAGGGTCATTGAGAGGATTAAAACGAATAATGCATGGAAAGCACTGAGCATACTTTGCAAGTTATAATGCACTCAGGATGGCTTAGTTGTTGCTACCAGGCTCCTTGAGGCCCTAATAAAAATAACTCTTACATAGCTTTGACTCACATGAGTCAGGGGCTGTTATGTCCCAGATGAGGAAACTGAGGCACAGAGAAGTCAGCTTGCCCAAGACAAGAGCAAGGAAGTGGCAGGGCCAGGATTCCAATCCAGGAAGTCGGGTCTAATTACATGAACATGGTGTTGAGTTTAATCTAGGAGCGAGTTAGGACACCCAGTTACAATCTAATTGAAAAACATAATAAATGTGATGGCTGAGGAGTCAGACCTAGGTCTTACTTGGTGTTTGGGGTCTCCTAGTAGCTTTTTGGCCTCAGGAAGGTAAATGACCAATTCCTCTAGACTCAGTTTACTTATAGGAGAAACGGGAGGGGGGAGGGGGGGCAGTTAGAACAAGTTAATTTTTTGCTGCTCTCCTATCCTTAGAAAATAGCTCTGAAAACAAGAGAGCTGAGGCAACTTGTTCCTAAGGCCCTGAGGGCCAGAAAGGGATGGTGAGTTGGAAGGGTCTGAGCCCCTCGACACATGGGGACTCCTCCTTCCCTGTGCCCTGGAGGCCTGGAAGGAGGGCACCAGGGAAGTAAGGAGGATACAGACCAGGCGTTACAGGGTCACTTCCTTCAGGTTTTCACCCTGGTTGTCCTTCAGGTCATCTACCCCCCCCATTTCCCGTTTCTTCAAAACCGCCCATCGCGGCTTTTACTTTTTCTCCTTCTATTTCCCATTTCCTCCCTTATTCTTTAGGTTCTCCTTGTTCTCTCAGATTCCCTCTCTCCTTGCTTTTCTTCCGACATTTCTTCTCCCCTCCGAACCAAGGTCTTTCGGTTTTTCTTTCCTCCCTTCTCGCTGCCTTTATTCTCTAACGAAGTGAGTCTGGACCTTTGACGTCCCCTTTTTCTCCGTCCGTGCAATTGAAGCTAGTTTTCTCTCTCTCCTCGCGGTGACTGGTGGGTACTTCACTCTTTCCCTTCGCTCCTCCGGGGTTCCTGCGCCTCAAGTTACCCTGCCCCCGGCCTCCCGGTGCTGCGTGCCTCAATTTCCCCCACTTCCCCCTCCCCCGCAACGCGCCTTCCGCCTGGAGCCCCCAAGATGGCGCCCAAAGCACCACTCCGCCGTCTGACGTCACCGCGCTGCCCTCCCATCTCGAGCCGTCAAGCAGAGTCGAGGGGGTGGAGGAGGAGCATCCTTCAGGGGGCGTAAGAGGGCGGGCACGGGGGGGAGGGGGCGGCCGGTGAGGGTACATCGCTAGAGGATTGGCTGGGCGCTGCGTGGGGACTACCGATGCCCCATACTATTGGTCCAAGGCTCGAAGACGTGAGCGCCTATTGGCCGAACGGCAAGGGCCAGACGGGCGATGATTGGGCGAATTCGGCCATCCGCGCGGCGGCCGAAGAGGAAGGTGGGAGGGGCGTTGCTGGGGGCGATTGGGAGCGAGAGCGAGGCTGCGGAGCAGACGAGAGGGGACGGCGGGAGCTAGAGAGGGCGCAGCGCTAGGGTGGCCGTGCCAGGGGAGCGGCTGCCCGGGCCCGGGCCCGGGCCGTGCGAGACGGCGGAGGCAGGTAAGTGCGGGCGGGCGCCCGAAGGGCCGGCCGGGTTCCCGAACCTCCCCCCCGCGGCCTACTCTTGCCACCTTGCCTGCTCAGAGGGCCAGAGGGGGGCGCGCGCCTGGAGGTGAGGGCGGAGCGGTACCAACGGCCCGCGGGGCGCGAGGTCGGGCGCGGGCCGGGGCGGCGGGTGCGAAGAGGGCTGGAGTCGTGGGAGGGGCTGAGTGAAGAGGGACGGGACTCGGGCTAGGGGCTGGCAGGGACCTGGGTGGAAACGGAGGTGTTAAAGCTGCCCCCAGGAGGGTCTCCAAGGCTCCAGGGAGTACTCGGCAAAGGGTTTGGGGATGGGACAGTCCAGGACCGAAGGAGGGTGGAGGAGGATGGACGGTTAGAGGGCAGTTGGGTGGCCAGGGAGGGGTTTAGGGGTGGAGCAGGGGTGATTAAGTTAAAGGAAAAAGACAATCTGGCTATGCCTGGAAGGGTTAAACCAATGAGAAGGCTTAGTGTGAAAAGAATTTAGGAAATGGATGTGTCTGGGGGGAGTTTTAGAGAGAGGTCTTAGTGTGAAGAATAGGGTTGTATTAATGCGAAGAGGAGTTAAACTAAAGTGGTGAGGGTGTTGGGTACCCCTGGAATGGGTTGCGAGGAATCTCTTGCAAAGAAGGGTTATGTTATGGGAAACTGGTATCTAGTGTCCATAGAATGAGCTGAGTAGAGGTAGTCTTTCTGAAAAGTACAGGGAATTAGGTCAAGGTGAAGAATGGGAATTGGGGATCCATGGAGAGGGCGAGAGTGGTGAGAGAAGTCTGTGTATTAAGGAGGGGCGGGGAGGATCCAGTAGCCCCAGAGTAATAGACTGGTGAGAGGGGTCTGGGTGTGAGGAAGAAGGATCTGGCTATCTATCCAGTTAGGATGGTGGGGGGAGGGGTTCTTCAGAAGAGGCGTTTGGGTATTCTTAATAAGATTTGGACCAGTGGGAGGGGTATGTGTGAAAGGAGTTAAACCATTTTGAAGGGTAGTCTGGACATTCCTGGATTGGATTAGAGTGTGTTGGGGGGGGGGGGGAACGACACGTTTTTGCAGAGAAGAGGGTGTTTTTTTTTTGGTCTTTTTAGGGCCTCACCCATGGCATGTGGAGGTTCGCAGGCTAGGGGTCCAGTCGGAGTTGTAGCTGCCAGCCTGTGCCTCAGCAATGCCGGATCCTTAACCCACTAAGTGAGGCCAGGGATCCAGCCTGAGTTCTCATGGACGATAGTCGGGTTCATTAACTGCTAAGCCACGACAGGAGCCCTGAGGGAAGGAATTTTGATGTGAAGAGGTGGTCTGAGCATCCCCAGAATGGGTTGTGGTGGGTTTGGGTCTTTTTGCAAATAAGAGGGGCTTAGGTTAGTATGAAGAAGGGTGTCGGTATTCTACAGTGTATTAGGGTGAGAGGTTGGGGTCTTTTTTTGTAAAGAAGAAAAGGTTAGGTTAATAATGCGAGGGGGTGGGGCTCAGGGTGTCCTTGTAGTGAGTGAGGGCAAGGGTAGGTCTTTTTATAAGGAAGAGGGATGTGGGTATCTGAAAATGGGTTAGGGTGGGAGGAAGGAGAAAATGTGAAGAAAGGCTCCAGGAATACCTCAATGGTCTAAGGTGGTTGTCTATGAAGAAGCTGGGTTTAAGTCAGTATGGGCGGGGGGTCTGGGTACCCCAGAGGGAATTAGAATAGTAGATGAGGTCTCACTGTACAAAAGAGATAGGTAATTAATGTGAAAGGTGTGGCTGCCCTGGCTGCATGAGTTAGGATGGTGGGAAGGGTCTGAGTATGAAGAAAGGGTTAGGTTTTTGTGAAGATGGGCCTGGGGATTGTGGAGAGGGGTTTAGGGTTGGGGTACAAGGCCTTGATTTGTAGAGAGAGTTAAGTAATTTGAAGAGGGGAGACTGGGAATCACGAAGAGGTCAAGTTGGAAAAGGTCTGGGTGTGGAAATGGGATAGGCCACTGTGAGAAAAGTATTAGGAGAAGGGACAGTTTGACATGAGGAACCTCGGCACCAAAGGGAGAGAGTTAGTGGGTGGCAGGGGTTGTGTGCAAAGGAGGGGGATTGTACCTTGAGAAGGTGCTGAAAGTGGCAGAACATTGGGGCAGTTTGAGTGGTTGGGGGGTAAAAAGAGAACCTGAGGGTGGGAGCAGAGGAGAAACAGGCTTGGAGAAGTGGGTCGTTGGGGCCTGTGTAAGGACTCCTGGGCATCTGGGGCTAGGGATGGGTAGTGTGTTGGTGAGGAATCAGTGGAAGGAAGTCTGAGTGGAGAAGAGGATATGGTTTCCTGTGTGGGGCCTTGGGCCAGCTGTGAGGCATTATAATGAAGGATTGGACAGGTTGCAAGAATCAGGCAGGTGGAGTTTGATGCGAGTTGATTGAGAGGTGAGACTCGGGTAGATCTGCTGGGAAGGTTTTGTGCTTGCTACTCCTGTGTGGGGAGGAATGGTTGTTAGGAAGTGGGGTGGGAATGGAAATATGCAAGCAAGAAGTTAGAGGGGGAAATTGATCTGGGGTTTTGGTAGGGGGATGATAAAGGGAAAGAGTTGTCCCTGGGAAGGACTAGGAAGCAGTGGTTTAGACATGATTTGTCCTTACCTCCCCCAGCCCAGGGTCTTGCCGCCATCATGACTGAGGAGTCAGAAGAAACGGTCCTGTACATTGAGCACCGCTATGTCTGTTCTGAGTGCAACCAGCTCTATGGATCCCTGGAGGAGGTGCTCATGCATCAGAACTCCCATGTGCCCCAGCAGCACTTTGAGTTGGTGGGTGTGGCCGACCCTGGAGTCACTGTGGCCACAGAGGCAGCTTCTGGCACCGGCCTCTATCAGACCCTGGTGCAGGAGAGCCAGTACCAGTGCCTGGAGTGTGGGCAGCTGTTGATGTCACCCAGCCAGCTCCTGGAGCATCAGGAGCTACACCTGAAGATGATGGCACCCCAGGAGGCAGTGCCCGCTGAGCCACCACCCAAGGCGCCCCCCCTGAGCTCCAGTACTATCCACTATGAGTGTGTGGATTGCAAGGCTCTCTTTGCCAGCCAGGAGCTCTGGCTGAGCCACCGGCAGACGCACCTCCGAGCCACTCCCACTAAGCCTCCAGCTCCAGTTGTCCTGGGGTCCCCAGTTGTCCTGGGGTCCCCTGTGGGCCAGGCCCGTGTGGCTGTGGAGCACTCGTACCGCAAGGCAGAGGAAGGTGGGGAAGGGGCAGCTGTACCCTCTGCTGCTGCCACCACCACTGAGGTGGTGACTGAGGTGGAGCTGCTTCTCTACAAGTGTTCTGAGTGTTCCCAGCTCTTCCAGCTGCCAGCTGACTTCCTGGAGCACCAGGCCACCCACTTCCCTGCTCCTGCCCCAGAGTCTGAGGAGCCTGCCTTGCAGCAGCAGGAGACTCTGACCCCATCACCTGCAGACGTGCCTGGGTCTCAGCCTGATCCCCTGCCGTCCTCTGACCACAGTTATGAGCTGCGCAATGGTGAAGCCGTCGGGCGCGATCGCAGGGGGCGCAAGGCGCGGAGGAACAACAGTGGAGAGCCAGGCGGAGCAGCCACCCAGGAGCTCTTTTGCTCAGCCTGTGACCAGCTCTTTCTTTCCCCTCACCAGCTACAGCAGCACCTGCGGAGTCACCGAGAGGGTGTCTTTAAGTGCCCCCTGTGTAGTCGTGTCTTCCCCAGCCCTTCCAGTCTGGACCAGCACCTTGGAGACCACAGCAGTGAGTCTCACTTCCTGTGTGTGGACTGTGGCCTGGCCTTTGGCACAGAGGCCCTCCTCCTGGCCCATCGGCGAGCCCACACCCCAAACCCTCTGCATTCGTGTCCCTGTGGAAAGACCTTTGTCAACCTTACCAAGTTCCTTTATCACCGGCGTACCCATGGGGTTGGGGGTGTCCCTCTGCCCACAACACCAGTCCCACCAGAGGAGCCTGTCGTCGGCTTCCCAGAGCCAGCTCCGGCAGAGACTGGAGAGCCAGAGGCCCCAGAGCCCCCTGCTGCTGAGGAGAGCTCGGCAGGGCCCGCCACCCCAGGCACCTACCGCTGCCTCCTGTGCAGCCGTGAATTTGGCAAGGCGTTGCAGCTGACCCGGCACCAGCGTTTTGTGCACCGACTGGAACGCCGCCATAAGTGTGGCATTTGTGGCAAGATGTTCAAGAAGAAGTCTCATGTGCGGAACCACCTGCGCACGCACACAGGTGAACGGCCCTTCCCCTGCCCAGACTGCTCCAAGCCCTTCAACTCACCTGCCAACCTGGCCCGCCACCGGCTCACGCACACAGGGGAGCGGCCCTACCGGTGTGGGGACTGCGGCAAGGCCTTCACACAGAGCTCCACGCTGAGGCAGCACCGCCTGGTGCACGCCCAGCACTTCCCCTACCGCTGCCAGGAGTGCGGCGTGCGTTTTCACCGCCCCTACCGCCTACTCATGCACCGCTATCACCACACGGGCGAGTACCCTTACAAGTGTCGCGAGTGCCCCCGCTCCTTCTTGCTGCGCCGGCTGCTGGAGGTGCACCAGCTCGTGGCCCATGCCGGGCGCCAGCCTCACCGCTGCTCCTCCTGTGGTGCTGCTTTCCCTTCCTCACTGCGGCTCCGTGAGCACCGCTGTGCGGCTGCTGCTGCCCAGGCCCCACGGCGCTTTGAGTGTGGCACCTGTGGCAAGAAAGTGGGCTCGGCTGCTCGGCTGCAGGCACATGAGGCCGCCCATGCAGCTGCTGGGCCTGGAGAGGTCCTGGCTAAGGAGCCCCCAGCCCCTCGGGCCCCGCGGGCTGCTCGCGCACCAGTCGCATCCCCGACAACCCTTGGAGGCACGGCCACTGCAGCCCCTGCGGCCCCTGCCCGACGCCGGGGCCTGGAGTGCAGCGAGTGCAAGAAGCTCTTCAGCACAGAGACGTCGCTGCAGGTACACCGGCGCATCCACACAGGCGAGCGGCCGTACCCATGTCCAGACTGTGGCAAGGCCTTCCGCCAGAGTACCCACCTGAAGGACCACCGGCGTCTGCACACCGGGGAGCGGCCATTTGCCTGTGAAGTGTGTGGCAAGGCCTTTGCCATCTCTATGCGCCTGGCAGAACATCGCCGCATTCACACGGGCGAACGGCCCTACTCTTGTCCCGACTGTGGCAAGAGCTACCGCTCCTTCTCCAACCTATGGAAGCACCGCAAGACCCACCAGCAGCAGCATCAGGCAGCTGTGCGGCAGCAGCTGGCAGAGGCAGAGGCTGCTGTCGGCCTGGCTGTGATGGAGACTGCAGTGGAGGCTCTGCCCCTAGTGGAGGCCATTGAGATCTACCCGCTGGCTGAGGCTGAGGGGGTCCAGATCAGCGGCTGACCCTGCCCTGTTTCTCTCTTCAGCACCACTAGGTCTGGTTGCTGAAGAACCTTCTCCAGCATCCCTTTAACTCCCTGTACATACTGTGCCCCTTCTCCACCCCTCCCAACTGCCATATAAGTTCTGTAACTGGATTTATTCTCACTTCTGAGGGGGGTGCTCCGGAGTCCTTGAAATGCATAAAGATGCCCCCCTCCCACCTGTTAGCACTGGTGGCCCCAGGGTGAAAGAGTCAATAAAGACTGAGTTGGACATTTACATGTTTTTGTCTCTCCTGGCCAGGTGGGGTGGTAGAGTTTTGGGAGCTGTGAGCCCTGGTTTCTTGGGCCTCACCTCTCAATGGCTGCATTCCTAGGGTCTAGAACAGGGCCTGGCAAGTAGTAGGAGCTCAGTAAACATGTGCTGAATTGAAGAGGAGGACCTGGAGTGTGGGCCTGGTGTGTGGCTCTCAGAGAGCAAGGACTTCATTCTGGTGATGGGTGGGGCCAGTATGGTTCTCTTGCCACTAGAGGTCCCCACAGAAAAACCTGAAGCTGTTCCTGCTGGTGGCAGGAACATTTAGGAAAATCTGTTCTTTCCGCCACTGTGCCCCCACTCACTAGCCTGATGTGAGCTGTCTCTTCCAGGGCCATCTGGTTTTCTCACTGTGGGTCCCTGAGGGCAAATGCAGGTCTGGGAAAGGCATGATTTCCAGGGCAATTGAAGAGGTGGCTTCTGGGATGAGACCCAGCTGTGAGGTTGGAGAAGATTCTTAGGAAAAGTTTCTGGGGATTGGAAGCCTCACAAGGGGAAGTGCTTCAACACCTACTGGAAGTTAGACTCTGGTTCAGCCAACAGATGTCTGTTGTGGGGAGAGGAGTGGTTGGGTGGCTGGCTGATGTTTGAATTGCTTAGTTTGTCTCAGGTATTTTCCTACATTGTTTGGAATAATCTTCCAAACTGATCTCCTGAAGAGAGCATTTTGCAGGAAAGGAATCTGAAGTCAAAAGCAGTGAGGTGACTTGCCCAAGATAGGGCAGAGCTTGGATTTAAGCAGTTTCATTTGGTTTAATCACCTTTATACTTGTACATTCTGCTGCCTTCTGCATACTTGGGGGAGGACTGTGGAGAATGAAGATGGTGAGTGACTGGTGGCAAGGCTCCGTCAGTTCTTAATGCTAGTCTCCTCTCTAAGAGCCACCCTCCCACCCCACCCCCCGCAAGATTATTCCAGTCTTTTTATTAGAATTCTTATTAGAATGCTAATGAGAGGTGAAGGGAAGGTGTATAGAAACCAGGGGAAAGGGAAGCCTGAGAGCTGCCCACCCAGACTCTCTCTCAACTCCCTTTAACAGTCCTGTAACTCTCAGTAGGCATGAAGGCTTATTTTCCTCATTTTAAAAAAGGTAAAGCACTCACCCATTTGATATCTTGACAGCCCTTGCATGAAGAAGAGCAGTCATCTGTTAAGCAGTGTTGATCATGAATACCATCTCTGAGTAACCTCATACCCTGCGAAAGGACTCGAGCCATCTTAGCCCAGCATGCCAGACCCCCTTAATCTGCAGGAAAAGATTCATTCTCAAACTGACTTCTTTCAAGAAAGAGCTGTAACATCCAGAAAGTCATTTCAAAAAATGCTTGGAATAATTGGAGGACTTATCTTTCCAAAACCAGATAAAAAGCAGGCTGAATCAAGGGACAGTAATGGAAGAAAAAACCCTGAGGGTTCTGGTTGACCCCAAGATAAAGATGCTTTTAGCAGAAAAGCAGCTCTGTGACAGTGGTGGGGGAATCACCCTTCCTCTATTGTGGTTCCTTTTAATTTACAAAAATTTTTTTTGGCCATGCTCACCCCACATAGAAGTTTCCAGGCCAGGGATCAAACCCCAGGCACAGCAGTGACACTGGATCCTTAACCCACTGAGCCACCAGGGAACTCTTGTGATTCCTTCTTAGCAAGTCTAATGAGAACTTTAGACTCCCATCCTGAAGATGGCACTAATCAAACCCTTGTTAGGTACAGGGGTTTGAGTTGGACAGGCGAAGGTTCCTGAACTTGTCTGTTAGGCAATTTCCCCAGAGATTTGGATCCAGCAAATCTGGATCCAAATCTCTGGGTGAGACCATGTCTGGGTGAGACCTAGGAATCTGCATTCTGAACACACCAATTTTGTGTGTGTGTGTGTTTGTGTCATTTTTGGCCAACCTGCAACACATGTAGCTCCTGGGCCAGGGATCAGAGCTGAGCCACAGTCACAACCCAAGTCACAGCTGCAGCAAAGCTAGATCCCTAACCTGCTGTGTCAGGTCTGGGGATCAAACCTACATCCCAGCGGCTCCCAAGACACCGCTGATCCCGTTGTGCCACAGAGGGAGCTCCTGAACACACCAATTTTTTTTTTTTTTTTGCTTTTTGCTTTTTAGGGCCACAGCCTTGGCATGTGGAGGTTCCCAGGCCATGGGTCAAATCGGAGCTATAGCTACTGGCCTGTGCCACAGCCATGTGGGATCCGAGCTGCATCTGCAGACTACACCACAGCTCATGGCAACACCAGATCCTTAACCCACTGAGCAAGGCCAGGGATCGAACCTGCATCCTCATGGATGCTAGTCAGATTTGTTAACCACTGGGCCGGGACCGGAATTCCCTGAACACACCAATTCTAATGCAGGTGATCTGCAGATTCCTAAGAACCTTGCATTGCTTGGTTTTAGTTGAATATGGCAGCTGCTTAAGCAGAACTGTCAAGGGGACAGAACAGTAGTCCTCAAGTGACAATATGTTCTTGGTAACATGAGGCCCACGTATGACTACAGGGGAGGGCATGTGGGGCCCTTGGGCACATTTGTGGAGCTACAGGTGGATGCCCAGTTCAGCTCCACAGTGCTCCCAGGTGTGCCATTTGTGCTTATTACAGGCTGGCCTGGGTGACAAAAGACCTTTTGGGTCTAAGGTTCTGACTGCACCCCCTACAGGCAGGGGCTGGAACAAATGACCTTCCTGGGGTACTGTTCTGAACCTCCAGCCCAATATCCCAGCCCACTCCCCCATCCCTATTGGCTTGGTGTGAGAGTTGGAAAGGTGCTTTTTTTTCCTATCTTGCCAAAACTACAGTGCTAATTCTTTTTATCTTTCAAAATGATCAAGCCCTTTCTACTCTTCCTTTCTCCTCTTCCTCTATCCCTCTCTATTGAATTGCCAGAATCCCAGCACTTTTGTGCCAGGCATACATCAGAGGATAGAAGAGTGACAAGACCTGACAACAGTCAGAAAACCCAGTTATTGACACCATTTCTGATTTTCAGCAGTGATCAGCCCCTGGTCTGGTCTGTGAAACAGTTGCTCCTATCAAATATCTTAGTTAATAAGATCAGCACAAAAATTTGAGAGATAATGTTCTGAAAAAGGAGGTAGGTACGTACCATGTACCACCAGACAACTTCGAGGTCAAATCTGTTTTTTGTTTGGTTTTGTTTTTTGCTTTTTAGGGCCGCACCTGTGGCATATGGAGGTTCCCAGGCTAGGGGTCCAATCAGCTACAGCTGCCAGCCTCCACCACAGCCACAGCAACGCAGGATCTGAGCCGAGTCTGTGACCTACACCACAGCTCACGGCAATGCAGGATCCTTAACCCACTGAGCAAGGCCAGGGATCAAATCCGCATCCTCATGGATGCTAATTGGGATCATCAACTTCTAAGCCACGAAGGGAACTCCTCAACTCTGTTTTTGAAGGATCTTGTTAGTCCTCTGTGGTTAGCAGTATGGAACTACTCACTGGTTTCCTGACTCATAGTTGTCATTCGTCAAAGGCTGCTGGCGAGATCTGTCCTAGGGTACTTACACCATCTCATTTAATTCTTACAACGCTGTTGGGCTGTAAGGAGCTCACATATTTATAAAATAGGAGAACTGAGATTTAAATTCAGGAATTTGAATTCATCTGAAATTTTAAGACTTCTTTTTCTAATTGGTGAAAAAAAAAAATTGCCCAGGCATTACTTCTGAACATGTACTGAACAGAAGTAAAGCCCTCCCCTCCCCAGCACACACTCACCCATCACGTACTCTCATTTCCCCCCCAGCCTTCCCAAGACAGGAGACCAAGAGAGAGCAGGCAGCATTTCTCTCTGTACAGTTTTTAATTTTTTATTTTTTGATGTTGTTCAGATGAATGACACACTCAAGTTACAAAAATGGGGCCTTAAAAGAAGCACATTGTACAATGAACAAGCAGATTGGAGTTAAGAACACTGAAACGCTAACCCGCTACCACGAGAAGAGACAGGGAGGGGTACAGGATGGGAAGGAAGGGGCTGCCAACACAGGGGTCAGACAGAACTGAGGGGGGGGGCTGACGTGGCGAGAACGGAGGAGAGGCAGATCCCCTCCAGGGCCTGCTCAGTCTCCCGACGCCACTTCTCGGTCTCCCTTGCCCACTACTTGCCACCTGCCCCCATCCCCATCCCCATCTGGTCATTGAAATAAGTGGGCAAGAGACCCCACCCCAGAAAGGGTCGAGTCAGGCAGATCTCTATGAGGGGAGGTGGTCCCCTTGCCCGAGTGCAGGCTTGGATTTGGGAGGTGATGGTGGCAGCAGTGGGATAAGAAGCCAGGAAGGAGCTGGCTGAGAGGACAGAGATCAAGCCCCTGCTTTTCCCCAAAGACTCCCTGTCTCTTCCCCACCCTACCATGATCCAAAGGCCCTCTCTACCAGTTGTCCAGAGAGGGGCCCCAGTCACCCTGCAATTATATAAATAAATAAATACTGAGCCCCTGGGCTTGGGGGACAGGTTGGGGGAGGGGCAGCAGGGATAGAGGAAAGGAAAGGGGAGAGGAAGGGGAGGGGTCACAGACATAGTAAATAGTTGTCTCCGTCCCAGCAACACTTCCCTCTGGATTTTTCTCTCCTTTTTGTATTTGTTTAACAAGGAGCTAACATCTCAAGGACAAATACTTAAAAATATACATTATTTTTTCCTTTTTTTTTTTGTTTGCCTTTCTCATCGTCATCTTGCTTTGGAGACTGCTGAGGTCAAAGTTCAAGCCACATGAAGGAACTGCAGCTTGGAGTTTTTGTGTATTTTTTTAATTTTTATTTTTTAATTTTTTTCACTTTTTTTTCCAACGTATAAAAAGGTAGCGGAGTTGTCTGTGGGTTTTTTTTTTTTTTTTTTTTTTAATGGTTAAATCTTTGGTTTGTTTCTTTTTTCTCTTGGAGGCCTTTATCTCTCGCACTTGCCTTTCCCACTCAGAGGCCAGTGGGGCCCGCGTGTCTCAATCTTGCTCAGCCTGTCACTCTCACTCAGTTCTCCCTACCCTGGGCTAAAGGGAGAGAGAGGCACCCTGGGACGGGGGTGAGTGGGGAAATCTAGCCAGGTCAAGAGGTCCCCCCTCCTCCATGGCTAGTCCCTTACCGCAGCTTCCCAGGGTGCAGGGTTGGAGACCCTCTCTTGGCCTTCCCCAGGGAGAAGATGTGCTAGAAACCCACAGCCTTCCCCATCCTACTGACCTCAGCCCCCGTCCATACAGGGGCTTGGGTTCCTCATCTCCACCCACCCCCACTTACGCCCCCCAGGCCTCCCTATTTCCAGCCCCCACCCTCCCAGAAGAGAACAGAGAGAGGTGTTTTAGTTACTGGCATTTTTTTTTTTTTTTTTTTGGCACAATTAAAAGGCCCACCATTAGGTCGACCCTGTCTCTGTCCCTCCCTCAAGCAGGAGGTCGGAGTTGGGGAGAAGAGAATTTCAGAGGGCTCCCACTTTCTCCAGTCCACTCATCACCCTTTCTAGCCCAGGTGCCTGCCCCCCCATCACCTCAGACATCTCACCTAGCCCAGAGCCTGGCCTGGGGTCTCCTTCCCCAACCCCACATAAAATTCTCCAGCCCCCCAACTCTCTCGCACACAGACACACGGACACAGGCTCTGTACAGACCACAAAATAAAAACGATGAGATAGTTTTGTTTCCCGGAGTCGAGACGGGGGGGACTGGAGTGGAAAGGGCGGGGGTGGGGTGGGGGGGGCGTGAATTCCCCCATCACCTTCCCAACCCTGCCTCCCTCCAGCCCCCCAGCCCCTTGCCCTGGCTGGCCCCCAGCCAACGATATTTGGTTTCCATTTTTTAACATTAAAGTTCTATGAGGTATTTGGTGCCTTATCTCGAGTCCTCGGGGGAGGGGGCCCGGGGGGAGACCTGGGGCACACTTGCCCCTCCCTCCCTCCCACCCCCTTCCCAATATTTGGTTTCACAGCTGTAGTTAAAGCTTGGGATTTGGTTATTTTTCCCCCTCCCAGGGATTTTCTTTTTTTGTTTTTCTTTTCCCAGTTATGGGGGTTGGATGGGGAGGGCCCCCACCACCCCAGCTGCACAGGGGTCCCTCCACCAACGTCAGGGCATCGGCCCCATCCCTGCCCCCTGCTTCCTCCACTCCTCTCTGCCCCACTCCTCCCACACTAGGCTGGAGGACAGGTCCCAGGTGGCAGGATTTGATGGGGAGGAAGCAGGATGAAGTGGGTGGTGGTGAGTCCTGGATTTTCTTTTTTTTTTTTTTTTCCTTTTTTTCTTTTTTTTTTTTTTCCTTTTTTTTTTTCTCCTTTTTTTGGTCTAGAATCAGTTTTTGTTTGAGTCATCTCCACCATGCCTTCCATGCTGCCTGTCTTCTCGGAGGGGTTTTTGGTTGTAATTCCTTTCACTTGGCTCTGCTCAAATGTCCTTCCTATCTGTTCAGGAGCCCCTGGCCCCCTGTCCACCCTTGGGCTGGGGCCCGGGCCCTCTTGCCAGTCCCTTCTCTTCAGGAAATAAAAATGGACAAACTCAGAGGTAGGGTAAGGGCAGGGAGTCGGTTCAACGGAGATGCTTACATTCTGGCGAGGATGGGTGGATGGCAGGCCAGGCCCCATCGGTGCCAGGGTGGGAGGGGCAGCCACTCCACCACTGCCCAGACAAGGCACCCCAAGACCTCCGAAACAGCCGAGGCTCTGCTGCCTCCGTGGCCCAGCCCAACAGTTTCATTCCCGGGTGGGAGAAGGGAGACAAGAAAGAAAGAGAACGCTGAGGCCTCAGGGCTCAGGGTGGCGTCCGAGGCTCTGTCTGCCTCTCCTCGGAGTGTCCAGCAGCGCTGCCCGGCTCCCGGGCTCTCCCCTCCCTCTGCTCCTGCCCGCCGAGGGCCGAGGGCTGCTCTGATTTCAATGGCTCGAGTCCTTCACAACAACACTTTGGTTTGAGGAGAGACACAGAAAGAAGGAGATTGAGAGGTGAGAGAGGAAGAGGGAGAGACAGAGAAGAGGAGGAGACAGGACAGACGGAAGAGAACAGAAAAAGAACTCAGAGGAGGAATCAAACCACCCGAAAGTTTGTTAGTTTTCCTTCGTCCATTCTTTTTTGCTTTCTTATTCCTTTTTTTCCTGTTTTTTTTTTTTTTTAAAGCTTTTTCAGTTGATTGGGGGGGCGGGGAGCTTGGGGGGCTCTTCACCCCTGTCCCTGACACCCTCTCTCAGCCCTGCCCACCCGCTTCCATCCACCCTGGCTGAGGGGCAGGCCCTGCCCCAGCCGCCCCCCTGCGGCTTTCCCGAAGACGACGTCCATGAGGTATTTGTGAAGAGAAAGAAGCATCCATCCTTCCATCCGCCTTGGGAACCAAGGGCCTGGACCGCTGGTGCAGGGGCTTGGCTCCACCTCGCGGCTCCTTCTTCTTCTTTGAAGAGTCCTCGTCTTCTTTCCCTTAAATATATATATATCTATAAATTCTTTCTTTTTCTAGTTTTAATTTATTGTTTGTTTGGTTTTTTGTTTCTGTTTTTGTTTTTTCGTTTTTTGTGGGTTTTTTTTGGTTCAAAACTTTGTTGGCCTCCACAATAGCAGGAGGGCAAGGTGGCTCCCAGCAGTGTCTCTCCTCTGTCGATGAAGATGCGTCCAGGGCTGGGCAAACACAGGGTCCAGCCAAGACTCGAGGGAGGTCTCGTGGGAGTGGTGGCCACCACAGCGCCCTCTTGGATGGGGACCACAGGTCATGGCACTGTCCCCGCCACACGGACCCTGATGGGGACGCCATCTTGAGGAACCCCACCACTGGGGTGCGTGGGTGCGTGTGTGCGTGTGTGCGTGTGTAGGGGGAGAGGAAGAGGCATCTGCCAGTGTCGGAGGGGTACGGGGTGGGAAGAGCGAGGTGAGTTCTCTTTTTGGTTTCTGGTCAATGTCAAAGAACGTGAAGGATCCCACGGATAGGCACTGGAATATGAATTTTTTTTTTTTTTTCAGGGAAACTGACAGACGAGGATGGAAAAAAAGACAATTTGAATGCCCTCACCTCATCCCCTCTTGCCTGACACTTCCACCTTCCCATGGGCTAGGGATGGGGGAAGATGCCAGAGCAGAGGAGGGGATGGGGGGAGGGGGGTCATGTGAGAGCTAGAACTTGGCAAAACGGCCTAGCCCACCCTTCAAAGGGAAAAGGGGGAGGTACAAAGGGTGAAAAGTCATCCCAGGCCTTCCCCTGAACTCTCCCCTGGCGGGGAGGGAGGAGGTTAAAGCGAGACCCCCTGCCCAGGAGGGGAGAGCTGAGAGCCAAGGGAGAGGGGACACATGATAGGGACACATTCTGTTGAGCACAACGCTAAAAACTGTACATCCTTTGGATGAAGCTACTGAATATTTGGTGTAAGGTTGTTCAGGCCCTTTCTCTTTCACCTTCTGGAAAAGAATATTTCGTGGGTGGTTCTGGGCCCACCCTGTCAGCTCCAGGCTGTGCCCTGCCCTCGCTGGCCCAGGGCTGGGGGCTGGGGCTGGGAGGCTGGCACATTCTCTTTTTCCTTCTCTGGCCCCGCGCGCGTGCGCGGGGAGGCTTGGCCCCACAGCCAGGGGCTTGTGTGAGGTCCGCCCTGCCGAGGCTTCTCTGCCCCCGGCTGGGGTTCTTATTTGGTGTCGTAGCAGTGAGGGTGAGCACATTGAGATCTGGCTCAAGACTGGTTTTTGGTTTGTTTGGTTTGGTGAGGGATTTTGTTTTTGTTGTTTTTTTTTGTTTTGTCACCTCTGGTTCTTTTGGGGCAGCTGGTTCTTTGTGATTATTTTTGGTTTTCTTTTCTGTTGGTTGGTTTCTTTTCTTTTTCTTTTTTTTGGTTGGTTGGTTTTTGTTGTTGTTGTTCTTTTCGTTTGTTTGTTTTGATCTTTCCTCCCTTGTCACTCCTGCTCCGAGGACCCTCTGCGCCCCCACCACTGGCCTCCTCGCCCTCTTCCCAGGCCAGGTGGGGGACAGAGGCGGTGGTCAGAGGAGTAGGAGGGGAGGCACGGCAGGCCCTCACTCGGGTTTGGACCCTGCCTCGGGCCCCCCTGGGCCTCCAGGGGTCTGTGCTGCTGCCTCACTGCAAGTGGAGGAGGAGGACGAGGACGAGGACGAGGAGGAGGAGGAGGAGGAGGAGAGGCCAGGAGACTTGCTGGAGATGGAGGCCGCCACGGCTGCAGCGGCTGCCGAGACCAGGCCCACGCCAGGCGGGGCGCTGAGCAGGGGCAGCCCGGCGTGGTTCAAGAAGAGTGGTGACGTCACCAGGCCCGGGCTCCCTGGGGCCGCGCCAGCCGCCCCCAGCACCAGGTTCCCGCTGCTGTCAAGGCTGGTAAGGGGCAGGGTTCCACCAGAGGCCAGGGCTGGCGAGGAGAGAGAGAGGCTGGGCTGGGGGTGCCTTCCAGCATCCCACCCGCAGTGCCCCCTGTCTTCCCATCTGCCCCACTGACCCCCATCAGCACCCCTCACACCTTCCCCAAAGGTGAGATGGGTATGAAGAGGCGAGCGATGCAGTGAGCGGGGGCAGGATGGCATGGCTGGAGCAGCAATGGAGAGGGCTCGAGGCCCCAGGGGACAGGGCTGGTGACGATGGGAGTGACATGAGGCAGCACGCACCTTGGATAGTGGCCAAAGGGTTGTTGCTCATGAGGGCTGGACTCAGCCCGGAGCTCAACCCCACCATTGTGCTTCTGCAAGAGGCAAAGCAGAGGCATTAGCAGGGGCAGAGACCCTCCCACAGGATTGGGGGTGCAGCTCCCCACTCTGGAAGCAGCAGCGACCCTGCTTCTCCCCACACCCTGCTTCTCTCCTACCTGCAGTGCCCACTTACCCCGTGCTGGGGTTCAGGCCCGACAAGCCGATAGCCGAGTGGCTGCCTTGAGGGCTGGGGTTTGTGCTGTTGGTGGTGGCCGGGGGTGGGGGAGTGACAGAGGGGATGGAATTGAGGGGGGGCGCGGCTCCGCCCCCGGCCGCACCCCCTCCAGCTGTCCGGCTGGGGTGCAGTGTCCCCACAGCTGAGGATAAGGTAGTAACTGCCAGAGAGAGACAGAGAGATGGAGACTTCAGCTTCTACTAGTCCTCCACCGAGGTCCACTCCTGCTTATCTTCCCTGCCCAGTCCCGAAGCCTCTCCTCAATCAAAACACACTTAGGCCTCCTGCCCTTTCTTCCCACAGCTACTGTTTGTGCCTCTGCCACGGTGACAGTAATCGCAGTAAGAGCAGCTGCCACGCACTGAGCCTGTGCCCTATGCCCAGCATGTGCTCCCACCCTGCTTCTCCAGCCCTGAACCTCACCTTGGAGCCCCTTTTGTACCAAAAAAAAGGATGCCCGAAAAACAGGGCCCTTTGGCTCCCTCTAGTGGCAAGGCCGGGGAGTGCGGCTGTGCGCACTGAGGCTGATAGGGCTTGTAGCCCAGACTCAGGCCTGGCATCCAGGATAGCAATTCCTGGCTCTGTCACATCCCAGCTGTGCCCTTGGGCCAGTGCCTTCACCTCTCTGGCCTTCAGTTCCCCCATCTGCAAAATGGGGAATATAATAGAATCTATCTCATAAAATGAGTGTGAAGATTAAAAGAGTCAATATTATTTTTTGTTTTGTTCTGTTTTGATTTTGTTTTTTTGGTTTTTGTGTGTGAGGTTTTTTTTTTTTTTTTTGTCTTTTTGCTATTTCTTGGGCCGCTCCCGCGGCATATGGAGATTCCCAGGCTAGGGGTCCAATCGGAGCTGTAGCCACCGGCCTACACCAGAGCCACAGCAATGCGGGATCAGAGCCGCGTCTGCAACCTACACCACAGCTCATGGCAACGCCGGATCATTAACCCACTGAGCAAGGGCAGGGACCGAACCCGCAACCTCCTGGTTCCTAGTCGGATTCGTTAACCACTGCGCCACGACGGGAACTCCTGGGAGTTTTTTTGTTTGTTTTTTAACCAGAGCCACAGCAGTGACAACACTGGATCCTTACTCACTGCACCGCCAGGGAACTCCAAGTCAATATTCTTTATAAAGAGTTTAGAACAGGGTCAGTGACTTAACACTTTCTAAACGCCCACTTATTTCTTAACCCAAGGAAGGGCAATGTGGTTTTATTTATTTATCTTAATTTTTTTTTATTTTTTAATTTCTTGGCCACACCCCCAGCATGGGAAGTTCCTGGGCCAGGGACTGAACCCATGACACAGCAGTGACAGCCCTGGATTCTTAACCCGCTGAGCCAAGGAACTCTTGGCATTTGTTTGCTTGGGGGTTTTTTTTAGTTTTTCCTCCTCATTTTAAAAAAAGTTTTATTGAATTATAGTTGATTTACATATTGTGATAATGTTGTTTGTTTTTATACTATTTCTATATATGATGTTAAACATGCCGTACCCCAGAAACGGGCAAAGGAGGGCTTTGGGTACAAAAGAGTGTGTGTGTGTGTGTGTGTGTGTGTGTGTGTGTGTGTGTGTGTGTGTACATACACACATGTATGTATAAATTCATGGATATAGCTTCTATATGTATGATACAGTCATAATCATTTTATAACTGAGGCTCAGAGAGGTGGGGTCACTCCTGGAGTTCACACAGTTTATAAATGTCAGAAACAGAACCCCAAAACATTGCCTTTTATCAACCCTATGCTTTTCTATATGAAATTATGGAGCAGATGAAGCCTGAGCTCCTCTGGCAGGGAGGGGTGAGGCTGCCCTCTTCCCCCTGCCCCGCCCTCCTCTCCAAGCTCAGCCTTGAGGCCCATAAATGCCCTGAGCCACTTGAGAACCTTGGGCTCAGGCCTGCACCATTCTCCCAGTCCCCTCACCGTCCTCTGTCCTCTCTGACCTGTTGTGCTCAGACTGCTGGAAGCTTGGGACAACGGCAGGGTCCCAGCACCCCCTTGGGGTGTGACCTGGGGAGAGAGGAAAGAAGGCGTGGTTAGGTCACCGTCTTCCAGTAGCCCCCACAGTACTCCCTGTGGGTGTAACCCCCACACCTCTGCCTCCAAGACAGGGGAAAGGGAGCTTTGGGTGCAAGACCCTGTGTCTCGCCAGCTGTTTTCCATCAGCTTTCATCACATTTGCCCTAGATGATCCTGAGCCACAAACATGGGTGAGTCATTCCCCACCTCTCCTCTGATGCTGTCCAGCTACAGGTCTGAAGTATGTGGGAGGGGAGGTTATGAGCATAAGGTGTGTCTCTGCATCGCAGTGTTGGGATTCATGTTGCTTGATTTTCTGAGACCAGGTACCAACCTCCGTCTGGGCCTCCCTGCCTGCAGTCCCATCCTTCCATCAGCCACAGAAGCCTCACTCTAAACATGACTCAGGGGAGTTCCCTCAAGGTTCAGCAGGTTAAGGATCCGCTGTTGTCACTGCTGTGGTTCTGGTTACAGCTGTGGCATGGCTTCGCTCCGTGGAGTTCCCATTGTGGTGCAGTGGTTAATGAATCCGACTAGGAACCATGAGGTTGCGGGTTCGATCCCTGTCCTTGGCCTGGGAAATTCCACATGCCATGGGCATGGCCAAAAAAATTAAAAAGTGACCCAGTCCCTCCCAGACTCAAAACTCATCCTCAGCGCCTCACCGCCTGTGGTCCATGTTCAAGCTTCCCAGCATCTGACTTGGTGTTTGGCCCTTCCCCATCCCCCAGCCCACCCCACACTCATTCATAAGCATCCCAGATCCAAGGACACTAAATGTCACTGGAGTTTCTCAAACAGCACCTTCGGCCTTTGCCTGTCCTTCACATGTCTGGCTAACTCTCCTGTCCTTTCTGATTCAGCCCAGACGGTCCTTCTTTCTTTCACACCACGGCGCGAGGGGCTCCTCTGGGCCCCTTGCTCCTCTCTGCAGTGTCACAGACCTTTCCACATTAGATGGAATAAAGGGATGTCCTGGTGTATCTGACCGTGAGCAGGTCTGGGTGGGGCTGTGGGATCTGAGGGCACACCCAGGTGTGTAATGATGTCCCTGATGGTGTCTGTGTGGTTGTGACCCCGTGTGAGGGGGAATGCCTGTGTCCCCTACCTGATAGCCTTCCCTGTGTGACTACCTCCTGTGATAGCTCTATGTTTGGCTAAGTTAGTGTGTGTCTGTGGGTGCTTGTCTCCCCACCTAAGACCACAGTTCCCTGGAAACCTTCCCTATGTGACTGTGCTCCACCCATGTGACAGCCTGTCCCCAAGGGTGACTCTCCCTGCCTCCGTTCTAGGTACTGTGGACAACCAGGTAGGTTATACTTCATACGAGGTGCCTGCGGAGGGGCGAGGGTGTGCCAGAGCTTTGCCCCCACCCCTCAGAGGGGCTCTTGGTACCAGATGGGGGCTGTAGCTGGCCGGCTTGCCCGGGCTGGGCAGCATGGGGGCCGCGCTGCAGGGGTTGATGCGTTTCTCCTTCTGGCGCCGGTTGCAGAACCAGACGCGGATCACTTCCTTCTCCATGTGCAGCTGCTCGGCGATCAGCAGGATCTCCTCTGAGGTAGGCTTCTGGTTCTGCGGGCAGAGGGCTCGTCAGCCCCAGGCCCACCCTCCCGCCAGCCTCAGGGCCGCCCAGGAGGGTGGGGCCTCACCGCTAGAAAACTCTTCTCTAAGGCGAAGCGGACGTTTGTCTCGATGCTGGTCCTCTTCTTGCGTCTCCGGCCGGGGAGTCCGTCGAAACCCAGGCTGGGGCTGCTCAGCTGGTTGGGGCTGGGCAGGCTTGAGTCCACAGACATAGTCTCTGTGCCCGGGAGGAAATAGGGGCATGAGAGGGCGACTCCCGCGGCCCACCGCCCGCCCGGGAGCCCGAGCCCAATTTCCACCTGCGTCATTGAGCCACTTCTCCAGGAGGGGCTTGAGTTTGCACATATTCTTGAAGCTCAGGTTGAGGGCCTCAAAGCGAGAGATGGTCGTCTGGCTGAAGTCGTTGCCGTAGAGCTTGCCCATGGCCAGGCCCACGTCACCCTGAGCCAGTGGGGCGGAGACGGGGCTGCAGTCAGGGCCGGGCAAGGGGCCCAGCCCCGCCCACAACCTGGTCCCGCCCACCACCCCGCCCACTAGATACCACGCCCCCACCTGCCCACTAGATTCGGCCTCCTCACCCCGCCCACGAGGCAGCTATATTTCCTCCCCCTGCCCACCAGCCGGCAGCGCCCTCCACTCTGCCGACTAGAGGACTGTGCCCCTTCACCCTGCCCTGCTAGTCGCGCTGCCGATACCCCACCCCACCACCAGTTCCGCCCTTTGGCCCCAGACCTGCGTGAAGCCCAGCTTGATGCGGCGTTGCTTGAAGGTACGGGCGAACTGCTCGAGCTCCTCCAGGTCACTGGGCTCCTCGGGGTGGGATGGTGGCTCCAAGCATTTGGGGGGCTGCGGGTGCGAGAGGTGCGGGTCGGGCAGCGTGGGTCGGGTCACGGCCTGGTGGTGGGGTGGGCAGGTGTGTGGGATGCAGCACCGAGGACCAGGTCGAGGCTCTGCATTGGCTGCCCAGTTCCCCTCCCTCCCTGCCTGCCAGTCTCTTCCTGCGGACTCCCCTCGCCTTCAGCTGACCCCTCCACACTCATTGCCAATCCCATTAAGGTGACACTGCTGCCCGACAGGGTTTCTCTCACTGCCTGAAACTCTGCATTCCCCCCCGCCCCAACCAACCCCGACCCCAGCCTGCGGACTCCCAGAAGGGACAGCAAGTCCTTTTATCAAAAGTCCTTTCCGGAGTTCCCGTCGTGGCGCAGTGGTTAACGAATCCGGCTGGGAACCATGAGGTTGCGGGTTCGGTCCCTGCCCTTGCTCAGTGGGTTAACGATCCGGCGTTGCCGTGAGCTGGAGCTGTGGTATAGGTGTAGGTTGCAGACGCGGCTCGGATCCCGCGTTGCTGTGGCTCTGGCGTAGGCTGGCAGCTACAGCTCCGATTGGACCCCTAGCCTGGGAACCTCCATATGCCTCGGGGGAGCGGTCCAAGAAATAGCAAAAAGACAAAAAAAAAAATAAAATAAAAAATAAAACTGTTATTTAAAAAAAAAAAAAAAGGTCCTTTCCATGGAGCTGCGAGGGTAGTTTTAGCCTCCTGTCAGGCAGGGAATCAAGGTATGGCTCTGTCACCGAATTGCTGGGTAACTCAGGCAGGTTTCTTAATCTCCCTGGGCCTCAATTTCCCCCTCTGCAGAATGGGAACAATCATGGCTACTCTACCTACCCCACGGGGTTGTTGGGAGAATCAGGTTAAAAATGAATAAGCTGCAAATAAAGTAAAAATATTTTTAAAATAGGGAGGGCGGGGAGTTCCCACTGTGGGTCAGCAGTAACGAACCCCATTAGGATCAGTGAGGACTTGGGTTCAATCCCTAGCCTCTCTCAGTGGGTCAAGGATCAGGTGTTGCCCTGAGCTGTGGCGTAGGTCGCAGACCTGGCTCAGATCCCACATTGCTGAGGCTGTGGTGAAGGCTGGCAGCTGCAGCTCCATTTGACCCCTAGCCTTGGAACCGCCATATGCCACAGGTGCAGCCCTAAAAAGACAAAAAAAAAAAAAAAATAGGGAGGGCATCTGAGTGAATATACAAAGACGCAACAGTTCTCTCTGGAATGCTTCATTTTCCTAAAAATAAAACATCTAATCAGGTGGTGGGTGTAGGGACATTGGACGCACAAGGCCCTGATCCATTATCCAAAACCCTGGAATTAAAAAACTTCAGATTTTAGAAAGCCTACATGGGGTATCTATCATAGATAATGTGAACCCCTCATTAGGGTCAAGACAACACCCCATAATCAGAAATATCAATAACTGTCAGCAGAGCACGAATACCACACAAGAGGAATAAAGAAAAGTCACAGGCTGTCTTGCATCAGGTCAAGACAGGTTTTGCAGCCAAGTGACTTCTGGTGCCCACATTACAAGAACAACTTGATTTTCTGAGCATTTTGGATTCCATAATTGCAGCTAAGCCCTCTATTAGTGTCTAAACTTTCTGAGTTTTCTGAAATAGTTCATGTATTTTTTTTTTTTTTTGGAAAAGGCTGTTTTTAAAAATGAGTAGGAGGGAACTTTAAAATCCATAATCATGAAAGATTATTATTAAAATTTAGAACCTGGGCAGCAAACTGAAAGAAAGGTCATGGAGACCAGGCAAGGGGACACTAAGGCAGCCTGGAGAGCTCAAGCCCTGGGGGATGGGACCCAAGCTCTGGCCAGTGGCCAGCTGCCCACAGCCACCAGACCATGTGTATGCAATTCTGGCCTTCCCAGAACTTTGGGTTTGTCAAAAGAAGCTGAGAATCTGGAGTTTTCTGGAAATTTTGTGGACAATTTTTTTTTTTTTTTTTTTTTTGCCACACCACATGGTATGTGGCAGTTCCCAGGCCAGGAATTAAACCCATGACACAGCAGTAACCAGAGCCATAGCACCTTAACCAGCCAGACCCTTAACCCATTGCACCACAAGGGAACTCCTAGCTCAATTCTTAAATGAGTGTGGGCTTTTGTTTGCAATCTGTGGTCTGGGAAGGGGACACAAATTAGTACAACAGACACCTGCTTTAAGGACCCCACCATTTGCAGCACTGGAAGAGATCGAGGCATCCATGACCTGAAGGCTTGTGAACCCCTTGAAGTTTTGTGTTTGTGCACATGAGCATTTTGGGGCAGTGGGGGTCAGATTCAAAGCTTCCATCAGATTCTCAAAGGAATCCATGTGCCTGAAAGGGTTAAGAGACACTGGTCTGGTTGACTCTCCTCATTCTGCTGAGGAGGAAGCCAACTCAGACTGGGACAGTGGCTTGCCTAAGATCCCACAGCAAATTAGAGGCAGAGCAGCACTGGGTCCCAGGGCTCCTGACTCCTGTCTTGGCCCCTGTGGCTATGGGGTGGGCCACTCACCTGTGTGGGCAGCCCTGCCCGGGGCTGGGAGGTCAGAAGAGCTCCCTGGGTTTGCTGAGGTAGCTGGAATAGATTTGGCGTTGGTAGCAGGCCTGCAAAGATAAGAGGGGATGCACAGGGTGAAGGGGACAGATGGAGTTCTGTGGAGGCAAGAGGGCAGCACCGTCCAGGGTGGGGGTCTTACCTGGCTGGCTCTGCTGGGCCTGCGGCAGCAGGAACTGAGCAGGTGGCTGGAGGTGGTGACCCGGCACAAGCACCAGCTGCTGGAGCTGGAGGAGCTGCTGTATGTCCTGGCAGGGAGGGGAGTGGGCAGGAACAAAGCCTGAGTCCTGGCCCGGCTCCTCCCTCTGCATTGCCTGAGCCCCAGGGGTGCTCCGCGGGCAGGCTGGCACCAGGAAGCGAGGAATGGAGCACGGGTCTCTGGACCGTGGCCCTGAGCTAAGGGAACCCAGGAGACCTCTCCTAACCCTGGGGTACTGGGGTACCAACAGGTGTCATGGAAGGAGGGCTAGCTCTTTATTTACCTTTTCTTTCTTGGTGAAATATCTGCTTTGTCTTATATTCCCAAAGAACATAATAGAATCGTTTAAAAATGTAAATCAGACCAAGTCATCCTTCCTTTTAAAACACTCCCAAGGGAAATGATAGCAGGTCTAGAATGAGCTTTAAAATACTCCAGCCCCTGGTGGGTGATTAAATTGGTACAGTCACTTCGGAAAATTCTTTGCCACTGTTATGAGTTGAATTGTGTCCCCCCGCCACAACCCTGGGAAAAGATATGTTGTGTCTAACCTCCCGGAACTGCAGAGCGCGACCTTATTTAGAGATAGGGTCTTTGCAGATGATCAAGTTAAAACAAGGTCATTAGGGTGGGTCCTAATCCAGTGGGACTAGTGTCCATATATTACAGGGAAATTTGGAGACAGATAAACACGCAGAGGGAAGATGATGTAAAGAGATGCAGGGAGAAGACAGCCATCCACAAACCAAAGAGAGAGGCTTGGAACAAATCCTTCCCTCTAGCTCTCAGGAGGAACCAACCCTGTCTACACTTTGATTTTTGTGTTTTATTTGCAAATTAGAAGTTTGGGAGGTACAGTACCAGCCACATTCGGTTTCTTTCTTTTCTTTTTTGTCTTTTTAGGGCCACACCACGGGATATGGAGGTTCCCAGGCTAGGGGTGGAATAGGAGCTATAGCTGCCAGCCTACACCACAGCCACAGCAACGCAGGATCGAAGCCGCATCTGTAACCTATGCCACAGCTCACAGCACACCCAGATCCCTGACCCACTGAGCAAGACCAGGGATCAAACCCGCAACCTCATGGTTACCAGACAGATTGGTTTCCATTGTGCCACAACAGGAACTCCCATATTCAGTTTCTTGATCTGAGTACCTGCTATATGGGTGTGCTCAGTTTGTGAGTTTCACTGAGCTGTATACTTATGATTTGTGTTTGGGTTTTTTTGGTTGTTTTTTGTTTTTTTGGCTGCACCCAAGGCATGTGGAAGTCCCCGGCCCAAGGACTGAACCTGCATCACAGCTGTGTCCAGAGCCACAGCAGTGACAGTGCCAGATACTTAAACCACTGAGCCACCATGGAACTCCATGATTTGCGTACTTTAAAGTATTTGTTACACCATTTTGGGAGAAGGGGGCACCTGTGGCAAATGGAAGTTCTAAATCAGAGCTGCAGTGGCTGGCCTACACCACAACCACAGCAACACCAGATCCAAGCCACAACTATGACCTACACCACAGCTCACCACAACACCAAATCCTCAACCCACTGAGTGAGGACAGGGATCAAACTTGCATTCCCCATGGATACTAGTCAGGTTCTTAACCCACTGAGCCACAAAGGGAACTCCATCTTTCTGTTCATTCTTTCATGGTGCCTTTTCTTCACTGGTACATCAGCCCCATAAAGTGTGATCTTGATGATTTTTGGTCACTGCTGTGGTCTTAGCAGTTAGAACAGCATCTGGCACCAAGTAGGTGCTCCACAAATATTTGTTGTATAAACCAATACTGATACTTTATCATTTACTTAGCAACTTCTATGAATAGTAGTTGAAAGTTATGTTACTTACAGGTACAATGTTTTTCCTTCTGGGAAACTGGAGGGTTACACACACCCCTCAATTGCTCCCAATGCTATTACTATTCCAAAGACCAATTTAATGTCCCAGGAAGTGAACAAACTAGGGGAAAATATAAGCAACTTGACACAAAGGGTTCATTTCTCTAATATATAAAGAGCAATTACAAATCAACAAGAAAAAAAAGAATGACCCAATAGTAATCTGGCCAACAGATAGGTCTGGCGACTGCTCAGCAAAGCAAACACAGTCAGGTCTGAATGAAAAAAAAATTTTTTTAGATTAACTCACAATTTTTACAACTGCACTGAGATACTATTTTTACCTAACAACAGCGCTATGTTGGGGCATATGGGGAAACAAACACTCTTGCACATTGCTGGTGAGAGGGTAATCTGGGAATATCTATTAAAATTACCAATACATATATGATTTAATTCAGTCATTCCACTTCTAGGAATTGATCTTAGGGATATACCTACACTTGTGCAAAATGACCTCTCTAGAAGGATGCTCCCAGCAGCAAGTAGCAATATTTTAGCAAAAGAATGGAAGCAAGCTGAATGTGCCGCAGGGGATGGGTGAATGAATTAGGGTGGATCTTTATGACAGAATACTATGCAGTCATCAAAAAGATCAAGGACACTCTTTATCCTGATATGGAACAATCTCCAAGATGTCCTGCTGAGTGGAAAGCTCAAGAGGTAAAACAGTAGGTATGATGTACTATTTGCGTTTTTTTGTTTTTTTTTTTAATCACACCTTGGTATCTGCTTGAGTATGCATAGATTTTTGGGGGGTTTTTTGGGCTTTTTAGGGCCTCATCCTTGGCATACGGAGGTTCCCAGACTAGGTGTCAAGTCAGAGCTGTAGCCGCTGGCCTACACCACAGCCACAGCAATGCCAGATCGGAGCTGCGTCGGACCTACACAACAGCTCACAGCAATGTGGGATCCTTAACCCACTGAGCAAAGCCAAGGATTGAACCTGCATCCTCATGGATAGTAGTCAGATTCGTTTCCACTGAGCCAAGACAGGAATGATGGGAACTCCAGGTATGCATAGATTATACTTAGAAAATGATATTAAAAAGTGGCAACACTGTAAACCTTTCGGTACCTCGTGAATATTGAACATTTACCTTGTTCATATAAAGAAATAAACATACAGGTGTTCCACCTCCAATGGCCCAGGTGAACAGTCACTTTGGCTCAGCATCCCTACTTTTCCAACTATTCATCCTGTGGCAGTTCAAGGCTGTCCCCTGTCTACCTGCAAAGGCTTTCTCCATATGATCTGGAGAGTGGACAAAGTACCCAGATGCTCCGTGACCTCTCGCCTTTCTCACTCTAGCTGCAAATCACCTAAGAATACAGCTTAAGGAGTGTGACTTCCTAAGCTACGTCCTTGGAAACTGCATCTACTTTGCCTTCCCTTTCAGGACCCCCTACATGCCCAATAAAGCTTGCCTGGCTGTCCCTCTTCTGCATGTGGGTTGACCCTGCCTGGGCTTCAGCCCCCCACCCCACCCCATACAGTGGACCCTTCCAAGACCTTCATACTTAATCTTACCTTTACAATTTTGTCTTCTTTTTCTTCAAAAGACCCTGACATTCGTGTAAACTTCAGAGCCCACAAAACTGTCTCCTCCATGCTCTACACTGCATTTCTCAGAATGCAATTTGTTTGCTTATGTTGTACATGTTTTCTCTGCTAGACTGAAAGTCTTGAAGATAGGGTCTCTAGAAGGTAGAGGCTTATCCTCCTTGTATTCCTAACCCTTAGCAGGGCCTGGTAATCCCCCATTAAATGTCCACAGAATGAATCAAATAAGTAAGGCCAGAAATAAAGTGTTATTATTAGTATTTTTCTGATTTCCTATAACTCTTAGTTTGTTGATTAAGAGATTTGTTAACTGCTGTCTCTCTGAGCGTGACCCACAGAGAAAATCCCCCTTTCTTTCCAAAAGCCTGAAAGATGTGTGCAGATTTCTTTCTGAATCAGCAGGGAGAGGGAAAGGATGGGGAAAACACTTCTCAATTTGCAGCAGGTCTCACAGTGAGGAGTCCAGATGAAAACCTTAACCACTCCCCCATCCACTGTTACCCAGACCAGAAACTGGGGCGGGGGTGGGGGGTCAGCTCTGAGTCCCTCCTTCCCTTCCTATCCCCCATCCATCCAACCTACCCACAAGTCCTACTAAAATTTTTCCTACCCTTTTTTTTTTTTTTTTGTCTTTTTAGGGCCACAGCCTGTGGAGGTTCCCAGGCTAGCGGTTGAATTAGAGCTATAGCCGCCAGCCACAGCCACAGCCACAACAACGGGGGATCTGAGCCACGTCTGCGACCTACACCCCAGCTCACGGCAACACCAGATCCTTAACCCACTGAGCGAGGCCCAGGATCAAACCTGTGTTCTCATGGAGCTGGTCAGATTCATTTTTGCTGAGCCACGATGAGAACTCCTTCCTACACTTTTTTTTTTATGGCTGCACCTGCAGTATATAGAAGTTCCTGGGCCAGGGACTGAATCTAAGCTGTAGCTGCAACCTGTACTGCAGTTATGGCAATGCCAAATCCTTTAACCTGTTGCACTGGGCAGGGGATCATACCTGCACCACCACAGCGACCCAAGCTGCTGCAGTTTGGATTCTTAACCCACTGTGCCACAGTACAAACTTCTTTTCTACACTTTTTTTGTGCTCTGATTCCCTTTTTTTTTTTGGTGGGGGGGTTGGTTTGCACCAGCAGCATATGGAAGTTTCTGGGCCAGAGATCAAACCTGCACCACAGCAGCAACCCAAGCCACTGCAGTGACAACACCAGATCCTTAACCTGCTACACCAAGAGAGAACTCCAGTGCTCTGCATTCCTTGGTGTCTGACAAAACCTACTCACCCCTCTCAGAATTTAAAACAAATGCATAAAAATAAACCATATAGAAGTTTTGGTTTAATGAAATGAACCAAAATGAAATCATTTCTATTAAAATACAGTCATCAAATACATTTTCAATTATGATAAACAGTAATCTATGGGCTTCTTTGTTAACTCATTAAATAAGAGCAAGAAATAGGCCTGAAGACTACTATAATTTCAAAGCAATGACTGAAAACTATATTTTAAAATGTCTGCAACTGTAACAGAATACGGAAATATCTGTACCTTCCATCCGTGACAAAGTTCAAGCACTGCTAGTACTGCTGTGCTCGGCCCCCTGTGTTAATATTAGGAAATGCTAGCCTTTCTGTTAGACAATAGTAAAAATTGAGACATAAGTTTTTTCCCATCCAAGTTCATGGATTCCCCCCTCCGCCAATTCTATCCACAGACCCCTCTGGGGGTGGCTTGTCAAATCTAGGTTCTCGTTCTAAAGTATTTTTTTTCCTTCTTTTTCGGGCCACACCATGGCATATGGAATTTCCCAGAGCTGCAGCTGCCAGCTTACACCACAGCTACAGCAATGCCAGGACCAAGCCACACCTGCCACCTACACCACAGCTCGTGGCAACGCCAGATCCTTAACACACTGAGCAAGGTCAGGAATTGAACCTGCATCCTCAGGGACACTGTGTCAGGTTCTTAACCTGTTGTGCCACAACGGGAACTCCCTTGTTCTAAAATATTAATAGAGGAGTTCTCTTGTGATGTGGTGGGTTAAGGATCCAGCATTGTCACTGCAGTGGCTCTGGTCACTGCTGTGGCAAGGGTTCAATCCCTAGCCGAGGAACTTCCACATGCCAAGGGTACAGTCTAAAAAAATAGTTTTATTGGAGTTCCCGTCATGGCGCAGTGGTTAATGAATCCAACTAGGACCCATGAGGTTGCAGGTTCGGTCCCTGGCCTTGCTCAGTGGGTTAAGGATCTGGCGTTGCCGTGAGGTGTGGTGTAGGTTGCAGATGCGGCTCGGATCCCGCGTTGCTGTGGCTGTGGTGTAGGTCGGCAGCTACAGCTCCGATTTGACCCCTAGCCTGGGGACCTCCATATGCCATGGGAGAAGCCCTAGAAAAGGCAAAAAAGACAAAAAAAAATTAGTTTTATTTATTTATTTAACGGCTGCACCTGCCGCATATGGAAGTTCCCAGGCCAGGGGTTGAATCGGAGCTGAAGCTGAGGCCTATGCCACAGTGATGGCAACAGCAGATAATTAACCCGCAGAGGGAAGGCCAGGGATGGAACCCACATCCTCACAGAGACAACTCCAGGTCCTTCATCCACTGAGCCACAACAGGAGTGCCAAAAAAAAATTTTTTTTAATAAAATAAAAAATAAAATATTAATAGAACCATAAAGGCCACACTGGTTTTCATCGAATCTGTAATACAATCCAGCTCCTTGCCATGGCCCTGCGTGACCCAGCCTTCCTCACCTCCTAGGACTCTCTCTCTCTCTCCCTAACTCCCATCCAGTCACACTGGTCTCCTTCCTGTCACTGAGCCCAGAAAGAAGTCCCCACCTCAGGGCCTTTGCATGTGCTGTCCCCCCGCCACTGCCCCTCTTGATCTACACATGACTGACCCCTCCTCATCATTCAAGTGTCTATCAAATGCTCCCTCCTGGGAGAGGCTTCCCCTGGCCACCCGCTCCTCTTTTCCCAGCCGCTCTTACATTATACTCTTTTCCTTCCTTCATAGCAGGTGTTAGCTTCCTGTCTGTCTTCTCAACAAGGGTAGGTGCCAGCTCCATGAGGGCACAGCTTGTCTGCCTTATTCCTCACTCTATCCCCCATGCAGAAAGGTGCCTGGGTGTGGTGGATGGTCACCAAATGCTGGCTGACTAAAGGAATTAAAGAATGAGAGAGAGGAGTTCCTGTTGTGGCTCAGGAGTGAGGAATCTGACCAGTATCCATGAGGACGTGAATTGGATCCACAACCCCACTCAGTTGGTTAAGGATCCATCATTTGCCACAAGGTGCAGTGTAGGTTGCAGGTGTGGCTTGGATCCTGTGTTGCTGTGGCTGTGGTGTAGGCCGGCAGCTGCAGCTCTGATTCCACCCCTAGCCTGGGAACTTCCATATGCCACAGGTGTGGCCCTAAAAAGACAAAAAAAAAAAAAAAAAAAAAAAAAAAAAAAAAAAAAAAAAGAAAGAAAGAAGAAGAAGGAGAGACAGAGAGAAGATGCCGGGTGAACGGTGAACTGGCTCAAGACTAGAGTCAGCCAGTAGGAGGCCCCATTTTTCCACTTCCCAGAGCTGTCTGAGTCAGTATGCCATCTGAAGCCACTTGGGGGCGTGTTAGGACCAAGTCAGATGGTGAAGTTAGCCTAAGAGGATGGATGCCAGCATCCCACAGCCCCCCCCACCCCTGGGATATTTGGAGGATCATCCACTCTGTCCCTAACCTGAGAGAAAAACCAGCACAGAGGGCCAGCACAGCCCATAAAAGCCAAGAAGGGAAAGACACAAACTCATCTATCACTGATTCTGATCCCCCTACCCCAGTGCAGGCACCTAACAGGCAGCCCACGGAGTCTCAGTGAATGACTAAGGTACAGCTTAGGACGGGGTGGTGCTTTGGGGCAGACTGGCTGTGCTTTGTCACAGGTGGGATCTAGGCCCCAGACTGGGGGCAGAATGAGACGCGCGGTTTAGACGACACATGGGGGAACTGCAGTGTGGTCACCCACTTTCCCGTCTGGGTTCGGTTCCACCTGGCGGGAAGAGACAGCCTCGAGAAGGAACTAGAGGAGGCCTGGGCCCCAGGGCCGCCCAGGTGCAGCGCTTCACTCCAGCGCACAGGGCCGACTCCCCCTGCCCCGTCACAGGCCTCTACACACATGCATGCACGCACACACACACACGCTACACACACATGCCGCATACACTCCAGAGGGGATGGTGTCGACCTGCATGCCACTTGCCATCCCTGATACGGCAAATTGAGACCCCCTTCTGGAATCCCTGTTCTACTGAGACGTGAACAGCCTAGTGTTAAGTCCAGACAGAAAGGGATGGGGTTGGGGGAGCATGTCAATGATACCGCAATTGAGTGTCTGCAAAATGAGGAAGGGCTTCCTGACCCTCCAGCTGTGTCTGCCCAGCGGTGGGGTGGCCCCCTGGGAGGCAGTGGGCACCGGTCCTGGAGGTCCACCTGGGTGAACCTGTGCCCCCACCACCTACAACAGTGCAGAGGGAGCTCCCACACTGGCTGGGAGGGTAGCCCAGGGAGGTGAAGGGTCGCTTCCATCTGAGAGGTGCGGGGGCAGGGTTGAGTCTTGGCCTTCTTGCCAGCTTCCTGCTTGGGTGACCTATGTCTCTCTTCTGGGCCTTAATTGTGCCTGATGCCTGGTGTCCTGGAACCACCTGGGCTCTGGAGATGGCCTGAGACCTGACTCTGTTCTTCATATGCCAGGAGACCACGGGCAGTCCTTTACCATCTTAAAGCCTCAGTTTCCTCTGGTGACACCTCAATAATTCTGACCTCATGGTTACAGAATTAAATGAGGCAACACATGTAGAATGTTTAGCCTGATCCCTGGTTCACTTAAGGGTCCTCTGTCAGTGGCAACCATTTCTCTCAGGCCCTTGGTTTTCTCATCTATAAAATGGGAAGAATAGTGTCTAACTCTTCACTGGGTTATCCCGAAGCCTGAGTAACACTACTCTCCAAGCATTTTGGAAATCACAACATACTCCCGCGACATAAGCACCTGCTACCACCGCACCCTCGTATCATGCACCTCACGTCACCCCACCCCACCCCACCATGGGCTCTCGAGGGTGGGAGCCCCAGGAGGTCCATCCTTTTCCTGAAAACTCACAGTGGCCAGCTCCCACCCAGACTCTCTACCAAACTTCAGCCTCAAATATCCGCCTGTCTATTTGATGTCACCACTTGGGTGATTAAGAGACTCTTTGAACCACGTCCAAAGTGAAACTTCTGGTTCTCCAGCCCCACCTTCCAAAACACCCCGTTCCTCCCCTGCCTTCCCCAACTCAGGAAACCACCTCCCCATCCCTCAGTCACTGAGGCCAAGATCCCAGGAGTCACCCTTGACCTATGGGATCCATACAAAATAGCATCCCAGACCCTACCTTCCCCCTCGTTGTCCACCTGGGTGCCTGCGGGGACGCCGACTCTGCTCCATCCCCTGGAATCCATTCTCCCTATGAGGCTGGAGGGAGCTTCGTAAAGGGTCAGTGGGGCAGGCCCCTCACTGGCTTTAACCACCCCCAACAGCCTCTCAACACACCCACGCATTCTAAACTCCTTGATCTGGCCGAGGAGGCCCTGCAAAACCTGGTCCCTCTTGCTCTGCTCCAGCCAGACCTTCTGCGCCCTGAGCGAGTCCAGCTGGTTTCCACCTCGGGGCCTTTGCAGGCTTGGTTGCCTTTTCCTAAGCTCTCCCACTGTTTCCTTCAGGCCTGACTTATTCAAGCCTCAGTCCTCAAAGGCCACCTTCTCCGTGAGACTTTTCCTGACCACCCTCTTAAAAATGGCTTCCTCCTTCTATGGCAGCACGGTTTCATTTTCTTCATTACACCTATGCTAAAACCATCTTGTTTTGCTGGTTTGTTTACTTGTTTACTCTCTGTCTCCCCACCAGAACATAACATCCTCAAAAGGCAGCCGCCTCTCTCTTGTACACAGCCGTCCCCCCAGGGCCATGAATGCACGCCTGGCACACACAAGGTGCTCAAAAAGTGTTAGTTGAATGAATAAAGGACTGTGATCAAGCCAGTCCCTCCACTGGGGGAAGGGCTAAAGATTGGAGTTTGGGGACGGACAGAGGTAGCCTCTCTCTAGCACAGGATGTTCTATGTACCCTGTCCCCCAGAGGCTGGCCCTGCCACACGGAGCCCAGGAGGTCCTGGCGGCTGGGGCAGAACACCATGGGCAGAGAACCATTCAGCGGGGAGGGAAAAACAGCTCCATGTGGATTGTGCGTCCTATCCCATGCTACTTCGCACTGAAACTCCAGGACAGACAAGCAAGAGCAGATTGCAAGCCAGGAGTCCTGGAGTGACTGGCACACCTTGGCCTGGCTGCTGGACTCTGGGGCCTGTGGGTGCACTGATGACACACCTCCAGGTGGGGGGCTGGGCTGACTTGGCACCCACCGCCCCTTCTCAAGCGGCAGAACCCACCTCCTCCTCTTGGGGACTTGCCCTCCCCGACTCTCAGGTCACACAGTCCTGACTCCACCTTCTCAGGGGTTGTGGGGGGGGCACCAATGCAAACCTGGCCTGTGGGCATGTTTTCTCCCCCTGGGCCAGCAGCTGTGAACCTATAAATGCTGGTACACACTGCCCGCCTCCGAATGAAAAGGGAGACAGATCCCGGGGGGCCTGAAGTTCCAGGCTGGACCTTTTCAATGATCTGAGCAAATGTTCCCTTTTCTTCTTCAGCCTGGAGTGGGGCTGTGGCCCTGCCAACACCCCTTCCCAGCTCAGCCCTCGCTGGCTCCCACCCCCCAACTCTGAGAGCCTGCCCTGCTCTCTCACTTCATATTTGCCATTCCCACGCCTGGAACACCTTTCTCTAGCTCATCCACCTGGTAAACTCCTTGTTCCCCCTCAGTTCAGATACTGCCTCCTCCCGGAAGTCCTCCCTGACTTCCTCAGACTCGGCCACCTTCCCTTTTCCCACATTTCCACCACACCCAGCAGGTTTTCTCTGGAAAACCTTTCCTTACCAGGTCATACCCACCTAAAAGATCTGGTCAAGCTTTATTTGCTGTGGTCGTATTATGAAAATAGGGATTCTCCCTCCTCCACTCTCCAAATACAAAATGATGTTTTAACAGTTAATATAAATTTTCAGTCAATGCCTGCCCTAACCCAGACATTCTGAATTAGTCCCCTAGAGAAATGTCTTCCCTACCTTTGAAAAGCTGAAGCAAAACATCCCTTATTGATTCAGTAAATATCCATGCATTCCTCGGTGGAAAGCATGGTGCCAAGCAATGGACGCGCCAATTGTAAAATTGTATTATAATCGTCCTTTCATCTGTACGAGCTGGGGAGATGCAAGGGAGGTTCCCGCCAAATTGTTTGACGTTATTTTGGAAGCTGGTGTCAGAGGGACAGAAGAGGGATTTTCCCTTCGTACTTAATGTAATATTAAAGTGATAAGGTTATGGGTGCTTTTGACTTTCTTAGTATTTTTCTTTTCTTTTGGCTGCCCTGTGGCATATGGAGTTCCTGGGCCAGGGATCAGATCCATGCCGCAGCTGCGGCAATGCTGGATCCCTAACCCACTATGCCAAGCCAGGGATCGAACCCATGTCCCAGCATGCCCAAGATACCACCAATCCCATTGTGCCACAGTGGGAACTCCCTTCGTATCTTTCAAGCAAAACGTTTCTTTGGGGCTCCTTGGTGTGTCTATTTCCCTATGAGACTGGAAGCCCCTCAGGGGCAAGGCTGGGTCTGAGTCATTCCTGCTTCCCGCCAGGGCCTGACACAGGAGGCAGGAAATGTCTATGAAACGAGGGCAGGACAGAGCTGAGCAGGCGTACAAAGGAGACACAGGGGGGTTGGGGGTCCAGCCCAGGGCCGGGGTGGCTGGGCAGGAGGACCGTGGTCCCCACTGCGGCCTGGGCACAGCACGGTGTCCCACTCATGGGTGGTAGGGATAAACACCGGTCTGCTGGGGAAATGAGATCCCAGGGTGACAGAACTCCCAGGAAACAGCCTTGGCCCAGTTTTGCACTTGCAGAGGATGGGTGGTGATCAAAACAGGGAAGCTGGGGTGGAAGGAGTGAGAGGAAAGGGCCTGGCGGGCTAGCAGGGGGCACAGGGTTGGTCTGCTGCTACCAGGGTCCATGGGGAGCCTGGAGGAGGTGGTTCTGGGGCTGTGTGAACAGGAGTGTCTGCTGCTCACAGGGGATAATGGCCTGGCTGGGTCTGCACTAGGCTGCCCTTGAACCTCCTCTCCCCCTGTGGACTTTTTCCTTCGAAGAATGTTTCTGACAGCATATTTGGACACAGCCCTGGGCGATCAGGGCTGCAGCAGAAGGAGAGGCATGGGCTGGGGTCCTCCAGAGGAGACAGGAGGTGGAAAATGAAACCAAATGAAAGAAGGAGAGTCATGGAAGACTTCCTGGAGGTGTGGAACCTCGAGCTGGGGCTTAAGGGATGAGAAGCCCTGTCCACGTAAAGGGAGGGGCTGGCTTCCAGATAGAAAAGGAGGACAGGAGCAAGGGAACCAAGATTGCTAGAGAGGAGCCCTGAGCCTCGGAGTTGCTCGCTGAAGAGCCACATGTGTGCTACAAGGCAAATGGACCACCTGCTGCTGGGGTCTCGGGGCCGGGATGGGAGGGCTGCGGGCTAGAGCCCTGGGCTACCGGGCCTGGCTCCCAGGCCACCTCAGCCACTTGAGCTCACGGTGTGACTTGGGGCAGGCAAGTTACTTCACCCCCCACGCCCACCACCAAGCCTTGGCCATGTGAGGATTTGTGGGTTCAAGGATGTTACAGTAGCACAGTGCCTGGTACAAAGGCAGCATCTGACAGGCTAGATTCGGTAACCATGGCGAGCCAGGCCTTGGGAGGCTCTGTTTGGAAGACCGCCACGGAGCAGCGAGGCCAGATTCCCTGTGGGTTTCTGCAGAGCCAGGCCCAGTGGCTGGAAGTTCTAAGGAGGCAGAGACTGGCTCAGTGTTAAGGACGGTCTAAATGGTCAGTAGGGGAATGGCCACTAGGGGTCCCATGGAATGGGTGGAAAGAGGGAGAGAGAAAAGTCTGAGGAGCCGTCGGGGAGGGAAACGCACAGCTCAGGCAAGTTAAACAGGGTCCCTTGCTGCAGGACGTCTCAGGACCTTCAGTGTCCTGGGACACAGGCCACAGCCTCAAATGCTTACAGAAACCAAGCTGACAGCGCAAATGAGTGACATGCGCGGGTGTGGAGGGGCTGGGCTGGAGACAGCAGCCTGTCCAGTTTTCACTCTGCTGCCACCAGCTCCCCTTATGGCAAGTCTGTTGGCCACTGTCCCCCAAAAAGATATGATGGGAGTTCTAACTCCTGGTCTCTGTAAATATGACCTTATTTGGAAATAAGGTCTTTGCAGATGTAATCCAGTTAAATGAGGTCATGAGGGTGGACCCTAATCCAATGACTAGCATCCTTACAAGAAGGGGAAATTTGGGCACAGTAACAGACACAGAAAGAGAGAGAAGATGGCCATGTGACAGCAAAGGCAGAGACTGGAGTGATCCCTTACGAGAAAGCCAGTCATGTCCTGCACACCCAGAAGCCAGAAGAGGCCAAGAGGAATTCTCCCCCAGAGCCTTCAGAGAGAGCCCAGCTCTGCTGACACCTTGAGTTTGGAATTCTGGTCTGAGATGTTCCATTTTTGTTGTTTTAAGCTGCCTAGTTTGTGATTCTTTATTATGGCAACTCTAGAAACGAATAAAGCCACTAATGCACAATTCCATGTACCCCAGAAGTTTCCAGAAGGCAACATTTCCTAACTCATGGATCACAGGCCCCTTATGGAAAGAGCATCTCACTGGATGAGCCACGGGACACCGCGTGGAGGCACCAATTCTGATTCTCGGCCTTTCGTTTTGTACCCACATCGGCAGTGTTCAGGGAAGTGAGCCCTGGTTTCCTCAGCCGTCAACTGAGGATAGTGGGTCAGCCTCCCCACAGGCTGTGAACCCCAGATGCACAGAAAGCAGGTGGTCAGGTACTCCCATCACATGGAGGGTGCGCTCCCTCTGGGCCTCGATTTACCCCTCTGAGAAATGGGTGGCAGCATCTCCCCAGGCCTCTTAGGGCTGCTGGGAACTGCCTGGCCCATGACTGGTGGTGGAGCGGCCGGCCCCCTGCACGGCCTTGGCTGGAGGGAATGTGCCCCCCTGGCCCTTACCTGTGCTGTGAGCTGGATGGGCTGGGACAGGGTGAGCTGTGGGGTCCCGGGGGGCTGGCTGGCAGGCTGTGGTGGCGGCAGGTCGCCTCCCCCGGAGGAGGCTGGGGGCTGCGAGGTGGAGGAGGAGGCAGAGGAGGAGGAAGAGGAGGAGGAGGAGGAGGAGGAGGAGGTGGAGGAGGCGGCGGCGGCGGCGGCGGCGGCCAGGAGCTGGGCCTGCGCTTGCTGCAGGAGGAGCTGCTGCTGAGCTGGCATCAGCGCCGTGAGCTGCGGGCCGGCAGGGGCAGCATGGGCCGAGGAGGGGCATGGGGGGAGCAGAGAAGGCAGATGGGGTTAGTGCCTGAGCCAAGCGGGTTAGGGATGAGTCTTCCAGGGGGGTGAGGGCAGAGGAGGGCAAGAGGCAGGTATTCAGAGAGTGGCCACAGCCCCAGTGGGACACCCCAGGCCACCAGTCCTGGAACAGATGGGAGACGCTGGCCCTGGCACCCCCCACCCCTGGCTCTGTGCACCCCCGGTACTTACCCCGGCTAGCTGGCTGCCCGTCAACATGAGTTGGGCCTGGGGCAGATGCGGCTGAGCCGGCTGGGGGGGTGGGGGTGCTGCTGGGGCTGAGTCGCCACTGGGGTCTTCAGCCTTGATCTGGGGGGGAGAGAGGCAGGGTCCGGGACCCCAGAATGTTAAGTGGAGGCCAGAGAGAATGCCCACCTGCGAACCAAAGAGAGGGCACGTGTGTGGCAATGGCAGCCCCACACCGGCACAGGAGGAGCAGACTGGGATGCAGAGGCGAGAACTGCAGTGACCAGTGGGGCCCTCGGTGTCACCCCTCTGACTTCAGTTTCCACATCAGTCAGGAAAGACCAACACACTCTCTGCAGCCAAACTCCCAACCGGAGAGGATCACCTTCAGAGAGCACTTTTACCCCCTTGGGGGTCAGTGCCTCATCTGTCCAATGAGAATGATGTCAGGGAGGGCCCTGGGATGTCAAATATGGGGGCGCTGGGTCCCATATCCCTCGGCTTCAGCCAGAGGGGCATCTTTTCTTTTTTTTTCTTTTGCCACACCAGCAGCATATGGAAGTTCCAGGGCCAGGGATCAAATCCAAGGCAGCAACTTACGCCACAGCTGCCATGATGCTGGATTCTTAACCCACTTCACCACAGCGAGAACTCCTAGAAGGGCATCTCTTACACGTGCAGTGGAGTAAGACTTGATCGGAAGAAAGGGTCTTAGGGTATTAAATAAAAATCACCACCTTAGAACATGGGTCATGAATTCAAATGCATAAGGAAACAGGCAGACTGCACGAATGGGTGACATGGGCACGTGTGGACAGGGTGGGCTGGAGAGAGTGTGCCCGCCTGCCTGAAGCAGAGGCCTGCCCAGCCCCCACTCTGCTCCCGCCAGCAAAAACCTAAAGCAAAACCACTCTAGCACCAGCAAAGGGTGTCTGCAGGCCAGATGTGTGGCCCAGATGCTGCCAGCTTTCAGCCTCCATCCCCAGAGTCCACTGAGACCCTCCTCTCTTCTCTGTGGAGGATACAGATGCATCTCGAATCAACCACACAGGACAGACCAGCTTAGAGCAGTTCTGGCTTTCTTCCTCTCCCACATAAAAAGGGCTTGCCCGAGTTCCGTTGTGGCTCAGAGGTAACAAACCCGACTAGTATCCATGAGAACGTGGGTTCTATCCCTGGTCTCTCTCAGTGGGTTCAGGATCTGGTGTTGCCATGAGCTATGGTGTAGGTCGCAAACTCGGCTTGGATCTGGTGTTGCCGTGGCTGTGCTGTAGGCCGGGAGCTACAGCTCCGATTCGACCCCTAGCCTAGGAACCTCCACATGCTGTGGGTGTGGCCCAAAAAAGACCAGGAAATAAAAGCGGGGGGGGGGGTCTTGCCTAGAGGCCTGGCTGGGGGAGAAGGTATGGCTTGATGACTCGCACACTCCCAGGCCCAGAGGGGACATTAGGGGTCATCCTTCATCCCAGGGTCCCAGCACCATTTTGCAAAAGGAGGTCCAGAGAGGGACAGCGCCTTGTGCAAGATGACACCGTGACTTGGCAAGGAGTGAACATGGCATTTGTGATACAGACTGAGAGGAACAGACAGACAGAGGCCTGGGAAAAGCCAAACAACAGAGGGTGAGTGGCATGGCCCAAAGGACAGGATACAAGTGTCAGAAAGTCTAAGGGGGGTAGGGATGAAGTACAAAATCACAGTGGGCACCAGAAACCAGGACAGTGGCTGCCCCCGGCAGGGAATTAAGGGCCTTCTGGAAGTGTGGTTGTGTTCTACATCTTGATCCAGTGCTGGCGACACAGGTGGTCAGTTTGTGAAAATCCACAGAGCTGTCCACTGAGGATCTACATGTGTGTCATATTTAATTAAAAGTTTTTAAAAACCCACACTGTGTGGCATGGTGAGACCACTCTTCCTCTCAGGGTTCTTTCACTCTCTGGGTCTCTTAAGAAAGTCTCAGTTAGGAGCCAGGATGTCTTTGCCACCTCTCAACCCGGCTAATCTCCCTTTCTAACAAACCGTGAACTGGCTTCAGGATTGTACCCTATAGGCGGCAAGCCTCTCCGGGTGCATTTTGATAATCATTGTATTTATTTCCATGGCAAGTGATTCTGGTTTTCCATTCATGAAATTTCCATTTAAAAAATGTTTTATTTCAGCTGTTGAAAAAGCAAGCCAGCTCATGAGCCGATAATTGTTGAGGCTGATTGACAGATACCTGGAGGTTCGTTTTCACTATGGTCTTTCAACTTTTGTATCTGCTTCACATTTTCCACAATACAATGTTTTTAAAAATTGAGCCCGTTTAACAAAATTAGGATGTAAATAATAGATAGTACACGGTGGTGTGTGCGTTTGCCTGAAATCAAGATGGGAGCACATGAATCACTGCAGCTAGGGAAAGACTGATGCAGAGAGATGCAGAGAGATGGGGGGTGAAGTTCCAGGGTGGAGAGCAGGACGCAGCGTGGACGGAGACCCGGAGCCAGAGGCCACCACTACCCTCCCTGCCACGGGCTTGCCCAGGAAGCAGGCCCAGGCTGGCGAAGCGGGGCGAGAACCCTTTCTTCCTTGGGCCCCGATGGTCTCCTAGTGGAGAAGCAGGGCTGCTGCGGGGCAGGGAGAGGCTGCAAAGATTCAGCTAAGGATGGGGGGCAGCGGGTGAAGGGGGGACGGTGATGGACATTGTCCACTCCAGGGGCCATGGCCAGAGCCTGGACTGAGACTAGAGCGAAGTTGGTCAGAGTTGGAGCCCTTCCCCCCAGGTCCCGTCTAACAAGCTTAAGACAGGACCCCTGCCCACCAAGCGGCAATCAGGGCACGCGAGGGTGGAAGGGACCTCAGAGGTCCTCCAATCTGCTTGTCCCCACCCTCATTAGAGAAGAGGAAACTGAGAAGCCCAGAGTGGAGCAGTGCTTTTCCCATGGTCACAGAGCAGTTCCCAGCGCCCCCAGCCTGTCCTCCTGCCACCTCTGGTCAGGGTCAGGAGTCTGGCCTGTGCCCTCAGTGCTGTCTTTGGCCTCTGGACCTGCCAGCTGCCACCAGACTGGAAGGTGGAGATGTGGGCCCCAGACACTCCAGGAAGCCCAGCAGCGCCCAGCAAGAGGGCCCCATGTGGATTTGGGATTTGCTCTCTCTGGCCACTTCCAGCGCCCCCATCATGCTCTCCTGCAGCATCCTCGCCACCATCCTCACTGGGTCTCCACCCCCTACTCCCGGGCTGGCCCGAGTGTGCGGTGGGGGGTGGGGGTAGGGCAGGCCCCGTTCGGTCAGGGAAGTTGGGATGGGGGCGGGGCCCTCGGCTTCCTGTTGTTCATCGCCCTGGGGCTCTGGGGGGGATTTCCCTGGCCACCCCCACCCCCCAGGGAAGGGGAAGGAGCCGGGTGAGTCACAGGCCTGGGGCGGGAGCCCGAGGGTGAGAAGGGGCGGAGGAGTCCCTTCACCAAGGTATGAGGCCCTGGGCCCACTGCTGGCATTGGGACCTTCTCCCAAACGCCAAACCCGACCCATCACAGGACAGCCCTCCCCTCTGCCCCTGGCTGCTCTGACAGGTGCTTACCTTGGTGCTGGGGCCAGTTGGGGACACGGAGAACGGGGAGGTCTTATTCTGGGGGTTCTGCAAAGAGCAAGGTGGAGTAGGTGATGGGAACAGTGAGCTGAAGCAGCTTCTGATACCCTCCCCCTCCCCCACAGAGCTCCCCTCTACCGCCACCTCCACCTCACCCTCCCCACCCCTCCTGACCTGATGGTTAGTGTCTGGTCCATTTCTTTCGGTGTCTGCAAGGACAGGGAAAGGGTGAGTTGTCACCGGCCATACCCGAAGGCCCCCACAGCACCCCTGCCTGCCACCCCTAGTGATCCTCCTCCCTCCCTGCTCCCTTCCCCACTCACCTGTGTGCTCTGATGGGGAGTCCAGACCTTGCTTCTCGGCCTCCAGGGGCTTAGACATTCTTATTTCTGGGGAAAGAGAAGGGATGCAAATGGGGTGAGGGTTCAGAAGCCAGGAGGGTTCTGGGGCACCTCCACCAGCAGTGCCCCAGCCTCTCCCTGCATACCCCAGACCCCCTGCCACCTTGCAAGTGGCTCTGTCAGGGAGCCACGTCCTTTGCTTTAGGCCTCTGCCCTCCTCTGCTGGGGCAAGAGGGGGGCCTTCAGGCCTTGGGGATCCTGCCCAGGCCTCCTCACCCCTCAAGAAGGTGGCTGGGGGGAGTGTCATCCCCCAGCCCCGTGAGACCCTGGTGCACAGTGGGAGGCCGAGGGTGCCCGTTGGCCCCATAAGGCTTTGGCTGCCCAGGGGGAGGTTGGTGATGTTCCAAGGGAGCGAGTCAGCCCCGGGCCTCCTCTCCCTCCGGCTGCCGCCCAGGCACCCGTCCTGCCCCACCGGGTTTCGGTGAGGCATGTTTTCCACTCTGAGCAGGGCCTAGGTGGTGTGAGGGGACTGCAGATCCCCAAAGGAGCAGGTCCTCAGATCTTGGGGTGTGATTCAGCCACCCTCTGGCCCCCTTCCCAGCCCACCACTTTCCTGTCCACACCCCATTCCCGCTGGCTCCCTTCAGGGACTCGGCACACGGGAGGCCCCACTCTGAGCTCTGTGACTCCGACTCTGCCCCTGACCTTGTTCTCGAACCTAATCCTAGACCTCGCCTGAGACTGGAGCCTTGAATCGCAACTGCACACCCAAGTCCAACCTAGAGCCCCCGCCCCTCCAAATGCAATACCATCCTATAGTTCCACAGGCCCAGGAAATGAGAGGAGGTGGCCCAGGATAGGTGGAAGGACACAGGCAGGGGACACAGAGCCATGGAGACAAAGCCCCCTCTACACAGCACTCTGATGCTGGTCATGGAAAAGTGTTACCCGTGCCAAGCCTGGTGCTCAGTATGACTCACAACTCATGTTGGCGGTTGGTGCTGCTGTTACCCCCATTTTACAGAGAAGGAAACTGAGGCTCTGAGAAGGACATCACCTCCCCAAGAGCACAGTGAGATGGCAGAGGTGCCCTGACTGAGCCCCGGTCTCCATGGGTCCCCCTTCTAGTCAGTACTGCTACCGACTGGAAGGACCCGCCGTGATTCTCCTACAGTCACCCCAATCCAAGCTCACCCTAACACTGACTCAAAACGCAACCCTTCCTGGTCCTAGACACACACACGCACACCCTCGCTACACACACACAAATCTGGGTTTCTGTCCCACCCATTCTCGACCCCTTACCCACTGTGATTCCCAACTCTCATCCAAATGGTCCAAGCCCTTCATCTGACCTCAATTCCCAACTTGGCCTCAAACCTTACTCCTGACCCTGACCCAGACCCTAAAGTCTCCCTGACAATTCACTCCAAATCCCCACCAACACCACAATTCACTCCAAATCCCCACCCTATCAAAGGAGCTGTCCAATGCTCCTGTGCTTTGTATCCAAGATTTTTTTTTTTTTTTAATGGCTTCACACGCAGCATAGAGAAGTTCCCAGGCTAGGGGTCGAATCAGAGCTGCAGCTGCCAACCTACACCACAGCCACAGCAACGCCAGATCCTTTAACCCACTGAGCAAGGCCAGGGATCGAACCCTCCTCCTCGTGGTTACTAGTCACAATGGGAACTCCCTCCCAAGATGTTTTTTTTATAGTTGAGTCACAATGTTGTATCAATTTTTGCTGTATAGCAAAGTGACCCAGTCATACATAAATATATTCTTTTTCTCATATTACCTCCCATCATGTTCTATCACAAGAGATTGGATATAGTTACCTGTGCTATGCAGCAGGACCTCATTGCTTATACATTCTAAATGTAATGGTTTGCATCTACTAACCCCAAACTCCCTGTGCTTCCCACCCCTCACTCAAGATGTTTAAAGAAGGCCAGCAAAACAGAGAGCTGAGACAGCCTCAGCAACTGGGGGAAAAAAAAAAAAAAAAGTCCAGAAATTTTGCAATTGAGGATTACTCGACATGACATGCCATTCGGGTTTAAATTCCTGATTAAAAAGCCAAGTCACACACTGCTTGTGGGAGTGTAAATTGATACAAGCAAAATTCAGGAAAGCTGGGGAGCTGCCCCTTCCCTGTGGCCCAGCTCAGGATGTGCAAGGAGCACCCTGCCCACCGTTGCCGTAGGCACACACGTTCGGGAGCCCTTTTATAAAGGCCCCAAACTGGAAATAGCTCAAGGGCCCGTTTAACCAGGGAAGGGTCAACAACCTCGGTATATCCATGCAGTGGAAGACTCCATAGCAAAGAAAAGAACCAGCTCCTGCCTCACATACATTGAATCTCGCAGGCAGGATGCGAGGGAAAGACGTGAGACACACAAGTGGACAGACAGTAGGACTCCAATTATGTGAAATTCAGAAACAGGCAAGACATTATCAGATGATTAAGGTCATATGAATGGGCATGTTGCCGGGGCGGTGGGCAGCGCTGATCTGGGAAGGGTGTGAGGAAGCCTGTGGGGAGGGTGGGGGGTTAGGAATGTTCTGTTGGATGGTCTGTTTGGTGGCGGGTGGGTGCACACATGTAAAATGTCATCAAGCACGACACTGAAGATCCGAGCACTTTACTGTACGTATGTCATGTTTTCAAAGAAAGAAAAAATTGAAGTTAATAACAAGCCAGCCCATAATCCTAGGAAGGCATAAGCTTGTGAGGAGGCAGATGCCCAGAGGCTACAGATGCTCAGACCCTGCTTCTGGGGAAGGGGCACCCAGCGGTGAAGGGTCCTAAGAGCCACCCAAAGTCACAGAGGGAGCCAGGGATGCCGCCCCTCCTGACTCTGGGGCATCAGCAGGAGTCCTGCCGGATCCCCGGCTCTAAAGCGTCCAGACCTTGGCCCTGCTCCAGGCACTGCTAACCCTATGGGCCCTAAATCCCCCTCCTAGCATCCCGGAAAGCCCTGTCCCAGCCCCCCTCCCTGCCCAGCGACCACACTGCCAAGGCAGCTTCCTCCCTGGTCCCGAGCCCTTCCGTGGCTCCCCACCTCCTAAGAAAAGCCCAGGCTCCTCGTCCTGGTCCTTAGGGTGTGGCCCCTGTCACCCTCTGCTGCCCGTTTCTTTCCACCGGTGCAACCTTCTCCTCGACCACACCAGACATCTCCCTCTGCTTGACGGGGCATCCAGACCTTATGGTTGAATCCTCCCCACCTCGCGAGCGAACGCAGCGCCTGCTCACAGGCAGGGCAGCCTCCGACCTGACCTCCGCCCCAGAGAGCCCGTGCTCCTCCCTGGCCTCTGATGGGGGCTGAGTTGTGCCCCCAACATTCCTCTGTGGAAGTCCTCAGAATGTGACTTTCTTTGGAGATGGGATCTTTCACGGGTAATTAAGTTAAAATGAGACCCCTGGGGTGGGCCCTGCCCTGATCCAGTATGACTGGTGTTCTTATAAGAAGAGGAGAGTAGGACACAGACGTGCACATGGGAGACCATGTGAAGACACAGGGAACAGACGGCCACTCCAAGCCAAGGAGAGAGGCCTCTGAAGAAAGCAACCTTGCTGACACTTCTAGCTTCCAGAATGCTGAGAAAATTAATTTCTGTTGTTTAAGCCATCCAGTCAGCTGTGCTTTGTTACAGCAACCCCAGCCAACTAACACATTCTCTCACGGTCGGTCGTGCCTTTTCGCCGTCCTAGCCCCAAGCCTGCAAGGCTGTGGTCACCTGTGTCCTGCTCCTTTCCCACCAGACCAGGGGGCGGGGGGACAGGCCTGGCATGACTCACCGCTGGGTCCCCAGCAACCCCCAGCTCAGAACAGGTTATAAATGTTTGCTGAATGTCCCTCCCTGCAGCTCCCTCTATTCCTGCCTTTGTCCTGCTATCACTCTGCCATTTAACAAACAGCCTTGGTGTGGGCTTGTCCCTCTGTCCTCTAGGAAGTCACCACTCCTGACAACTTCAGAGGGGAGGGTCTCTTCCCTCTTCCTGTCCTCTCTCCCCCGTCACTGCCCTAAAGGCTGTAGCCGTCTGGGCCCCAGAATGTCTCCCCCATCAGGCTAGGAACCCCTCAAGGGCAGGTCTGACTCATCTCAGGGTCCCCAACAGGACATGAGGGTTGAATAAACAAGGGTGGCCCCGAGGCCCTGCTCTCCCTCCTCCAGGCCTTTGCCTCTGCTCCTGTCCCACCTGGGGAGACCCTTCCTTCTCGACTAGCAAACTCCTGCTCCTCTTTAAGCCCCAGCTCCACGTCAGCTCCTCTGTGAGGTCCTCCCTGATTCCCCAGGCGGTCAGTGTCTCTTACCTGGGCTCCCCCTCCCCCTTAACATAGCCTCACCGCCTGGGCAGTGACCCCCATCTCAGACTAAGAGCCACCTGAGGTCACAGAGGGAGCCAGGGCCCAGGCTGGAGTCACCACTGCAGTCTAGGATAGTGCTTTTGGAATGAAAGAATGAAGAAAGAAATCCCCTCTCCCTGCTGACGCCTGACACTTCGACCCTCAGCCCCAGTCCCCAAGCAGCTCCAACCTAAACTTTTAAGGTGTCCCCTGCAGGGATAGTGGCTGGAGAGGCAAAAGGGATTCAGGGGAAATTTCCATCACTCTGTTTCCCTTGTCCTCCGCACCCCAGCTCCCACACATCCCGCACCCCTACAGCACTCAGCTGAGCAGACAGCCAAATGGCCAGAGCTGCCCTGGGTGAGACCCAGGCAAGTCCCCCAGGTGACTCTATTACGCTCCAGCCCCCTGGCGCCTTTAGAAGACCCCGTTAAAACCTCACTGGCACAGAAAGTTTGGTTTGTTGCTTAGGGTCACCCCTGCCTCTCCCATCACAGGCAGCAAGAAACTTTTTAGAGGGACAAGCAGGGAAAAGTGAGGCAGAATCCTCCAGGACCCCTAGGATCCCACCATCCTCGAGGCAAACCCACCCAGGTCTGCCACGCCCCTGGGCTCACACTTGCCTGCCCAACTGCCCCAGGCCTGGGACCCTGGGTCCCCTCCGCCCTCCCCCGCCCCTCCCTCCCCGGACTTTCACTTCTCCTCTGCATTTCCCCCAGCCGGTTTTAGCAGACTTAGGCCAGCTTCTCGTTAGCACTTACCGAAAACGGGGCTAAATTTAGAGGGCCCCAGGGCTGCCCCTCACCCCTCCTGGCCCTGCTTGGCCTGTCCCCTGGGTCCCCTGCCTCCAAAGCCCGCCTCAATCAAGGCTGTGGCCTGGGAGCGCCTGTGGGCAGAGTCTGCACTGCCAGGAACCTCTGCTCGCCCACTGGGCCTGTCCGGACTCCCCAGGAGTAGCATTTCACACCCCCACACCCCACAGCTGTCCCTGGGCGGCCTCCAGAGAGTGAACCCTTCTGAGTGTCAGCAGGGAGGGATGGAGTCCTGGGCAGCAGACATAACAAAAGAGGTGGCCCAGCAGCTGGGCCACTGAGCACACATACCACAGCCACAGCCAGGTAGGGCCCCAGACATGGATGGAGAGCTTGCAAATGCACACAGGGACAGGTGTGCACAGATTCCAGACAGGAATGTTTGCAGATGAAGACACATGCCCAGACACAATGACACAAGCAGATATGCAAAACACACACCCAGACGTGTGTGAGCACACCTGTGCTTACACACACTCATATACCAAGTTACCACCATACATGTACCCCCCCAGACACTCTCAGTCATACAGATAGATACAGATGTGCATGCGCACGCGCACACACACACACTAGATAAACACACACAAGATGTGCACATACACGCCGAGAGTCACCTAATCTTAGGAAATGGCCAGGGTGGGCCCTTGAACCTGGTCCACAGATGTGGAGCCCAAGACCAGGTAGGACAAGAGACCTGCCTGGGCCACATACATACTAATCCATGTCCAGGCAGGAGAACCCAGGGCAGGCCTCACAGGCAGGGCAGTTCTATGAGGAATCCCAAGGGGCTAAACCAGTGGCCACCACATACAAAGCCCTCATTCAACCTCAGCGGTGGAGCTGACGGCACGCAAGTGCAGATACCCTGGGCTCCTGTGTCTACACTGTACATGCATGTACACACACACACACACACACAGCTGCACATATGGTCACCTTAGTAAAATAATCGCCATCCTGCAAGTGGCTTTCCTTCCCCACCTCTCTGGCCTTGCTCACACCACTCATCCTTCACATCTTAGCCTAGACAAGCCTCCTCCAGGAAGCCCTCCCTGACTCCTCACCGGCTGAACTGGGCAAGTCTCTGGGCTCCCCCAGCTCCCTGTACCTCCCCCCTCCCAGCCCCGACCCCTCTGCCTGTGCCTCCTTGCCAGTCTGGTGACAGGTCTGTCTCCCCCACTGGACCAGGGACTCCAGGAGGACAGACCTGAAGCTGCCTTTTCCAGCTGTATTTCTAACATCCAGCACAGAACTGCTCCATAAATACATGGTGACGACGGATCAGAGATGCCCGCGTACACTGACACACATAGAACGACCCATACCAAACCAAGACTCATGCCCGCAAATGAGACACAGACCCACAGCCAGACCTATACGGCCACAAATGAAACAACCTTGAAGTAGGGACGCCTGCTGTGTTCCAGGCCCCATGGTAAGCATTTACGCCGTATTACCTCACTTAACTCCGCCATCAGCACTGCCGAGGAGATAACTATCATTATGCAGAGATGGACACATTATGCCAAATGAGCCAACAAATACAAATGGCTTTGTACGGTGCTTTGCGGACGATGTTCCCCCAGTCAACTGACATTTGGTGGGGGAGGCAGTTCATAAGCACATAAACATATAATACATTTTCAGGCAGTGAAAAGAGCCAGGAAGAAAAGATAGAGCAGGCGAGGGGCCTGAGAACAGCGGGTCTGAGCGCCAGTTTCCATGGGGAGGGCAGGGAAGGGCACCCCGAGGAGCAGACATCCGAGGCGAATCGAGTGAGGAAGTGAACCGAGAAAGAGCACTGCCTGGGCTACCCCCACGATGCCACACACAACAGCCCCTCAACACGGGACACCTGGACAGTCACACACACAAGACTGGGAACGACCGCTCACACATGCACACACAGGCGCACACACTCAGAGGTCCAGCAACTCAGCCTTCCAGCCCCAGCCCGGGGAGCCCTTGCGCCACCCACCCCTGGTCCCTGTATTCTAAGAGCCAGCTCCCAACACCTAGCTCCATCCCCCTCAGACCCTTCAGAGGGGGGCAGCAGCGCAGAGGAGAAGAGGTGGGAAGCCCTGGGCACTGAAATGAAAGGGGAGGGGAAAGAGGAGCTGGGGGTGGGGACCCAGGATGCGAAGAGGGGCAGCTGCTGAGGTCCAGCGTGAAGGGGCACAAGAGACAGCTAAAGAGGAAGGGTAGGGTGGCGGCCAAAGGCCCAGCAAGACAAACCCCAAGGTGCTGCCTGTGCTCCTGGTAGCGGCAGCGGGCCAGCCCCTTACCTGGAGCCCCCATGCTGGAGTGAACCATGCTGCCCGCCCCGCGGGGCTGGGGGAACAACTGTGTCATCTCCCCGCCCTCTCTGGGGGCCAAGCCCTCTCTGCCGGAAGTCACTCAGGGAGGAAACCACAGGGTCCGCCCCCTTCGGAAAGGAAAATACCCATGCCTGAAGGCCCACCCCAGCAGGCAGAGGACCCCAAATCATGTGTGTGTGTGAGGGAAGCAGGGGTCATGGGGTAGAGGGCAAGCAGGCTGGAGGAGCTAACTCCTAAGGCTGTCTCCCCCAGGAGGTGACCCTAGCCCTTCTGCCACCTCCACAGGGCCAACACATCTGGAACAGGGCATGTAGGTCTGAGAGAGAAAGTGTGGATCTATAACAACAACACTAAAACGCTGGCTAGAAGTTTGGAGTGGGGGGCAAAGGGCTTTCCCAATGCCAGGCCCTGTACCTTGCACTTAACAGGCATCATCTCTTGAGGGGCTCACTATTGGCCCCATTTGACAGACAAAAAGACTGAGGACCAGAAAAAGGAGGTATCCTCCACAAGGGTCCAGAGCCAAGAAATGTGAAAGCCAAGCAGGGCAGGAGGAAATGCTTCCACAAGGCTGTGGGGAGTGAGGAAGCCAGCCACGTATCTGCCCACAGGTGAGGCGTCCGGGGTCACCGCTGGGAGAAGCGTGCCCATGGGCAGTGGTAAGGCCGGCGGTAGGGCCGTGCTTTGCTCTGGAGCGGCAAGAGGTCTGCCACGGGGCAAATGAGGCGCCGCAGGTGGCTCGGTGAAGGCCAATACAGGGGCCCCTGGCTAAGGGCCCTTCACGCTGCGGCGCTCCCGGCCCAGCGTTTCCCTCTGAACCCGCCAGACGGCGGCAGCGCCCAGCCAATGGGCCAGAGGGCGGGGCCGGCTGCAGAGGAGGGAGCCCCTCCCTCCGCTCTCCTCCCCTTCCCCGTCCCCCTCCCTCCCCCACCCCCTCACCCCCCCCCCCCCGCCCCTGCGCGCACACCTGCGAGGGTCACACAAAGGCGCAGGACTCTTGGCGCAAGGCGGCGCAGACAAAGGCGCGGCCGAGCCCGCTGCCCTCTTCCTCCTCCCTGCGGCCGGTCCGAGGCTGCCGGGCAGCCTGGAGCCTCCAAATAGCCCACCTGCCCGCTCCAAGCCCTGCAGGGCTCGCTGCGCCCTCCCTGGGGGACCCCGAAACCGCACGCGCGCGTACAGACGCCTGTATTCACTCACATACGCATCCTCAAGTATTTCTACACATGGACCCTGGCACTTCACACACGTGTGCACATGCAAGCACATGCAGACACACGCGAACGCTCCTCTCTGTGCTCAGGCCCTAACACCAACTCTCCCTGCCAACCCTCCTGTGTACAGATATTCCTCCCCCCACGTGAACACAGGGGCACAAGGGCACATCTACACAAGTGTGTCCGATATACCATGTGTGACCACATTCACACCCATGCACACTCATGCAGGATATAACACACAGGCAGACCTTCCTGAGTGCCTCTCTGTCTGTACGTGGACCCTGTGCACCCAGATGTGGCCAGACAGGCAAGCCCACCATGGAAATGACCGCTGTCCTCACACCTGCACAGAGGGAGAGTTCCCTGCTGTCTACACCCCACCACATTCCACACTGTAAAAGCCATTTCGCAGAGGAGATCCAGAGACCACACAGCATCAGCTGAGCTCCAACTCAGACAGCCTTCTCCTGGTCCACCTCTTTCCCTGACTCTGTCTCGGATGCAGGATTTTTACACAGGAGGGTCTGCTGCGCAGCAGTCTGCTGGCGGTGACACTGGAGCCTTATCTTGAAGCTGTATTTGCCCAGTAGCTCTGTTTTGATTTAGGATTTATGTTTTGGGGGACTTGGGAATGAGGGCCATAAGGGGGGCAAAACCCACTCAAACATCCCCATGCTCCACCCTGGACAGAGTCAACATCATCCATGGCAGGAATGAGCTTTCGGATGTCACCTGAAGCAAGAAGAGAAGCACCACACATTTCTGGCACTGCTCTCCCAGATCTGCAGCTAAGGGGTATGGGGGTGGAGAGCTGAGGAAAGCCTTACACACTCCTCACACTCCTCCATGGGGTGAAAGCACCCCACCCAGCTTGCCCTATCCTGCTTGCCTCCATGCGAGCTCCACCACCATCACCGGCAGACCAGGGCTGAGTCCCTAAGCCAGAGTCAGGGCATCCTGCAGAGACTTCCACCTGCCCGAGAAAGGACAGAGGGGCAGGGCTTGGGGCACACTGGGTGGGTAGGACCCGGCAGCCAGGAACAGGGATGCTCAGGCAGGAGAGATGGATGCTCAGGCAGGAGAGATGGATGCTCAGGCAGGAGAGATGGTGGCCTCTCAGCTGGAAAAGAGGCCTCAGGCCATGTTGAGCAAGGCAGGTAGGACCTGAGAGCTGGGGAGCAGCGGGGGCCACTGGGGGTGCAGGGAGCTGGAGAGGGAGGCGGCACAGGGGAGGCCAGGCTGGGCTCAGGGCTGAGCGGTAATTAAAGGAGACGTAGGGGGCTCCCCAGGGCCAGCGGGGCTGGTAACTGACACGCGGGCCCCATTGCTCCGCTCATATTTCTCACCGGATCGATACGTTTGACTCCCGACAAGACAATAATCGCTTGTACGCGGCCGGCGAGTCGATCAAATACATTATTAGAGCGAGGTCCCCTGGGGGCCCGGCGGGAGTGGTGGTGGGGGGAGCAGCCAGCCCACCGGGGACAGCAGAGCAGGATTCTTCACCCCTCAGGGCCCCCAGCCATGGCCTTTTCCTCTCAGCTACCCCTGGGGACCCTCTGTGTGGCTTGGTTCCCCAGCCTCTTTCTGGATCCTGCTGTGTCTGGCAACCTCTCCACTCAGCCCCTGGCCACATTCCCACTCTGCGTGAGGACACACAAAGCATTTCCCCAAACTGCTGTCTTATCTGTAGGGCTGCAGCATGTGGGAACTCAGAGAGGCCCCACAGACCCCCAACTTGGCAGGAGACAGGGAGACTGGCCACGTTGTGGGTTGACGGAGGACCTAAGGTTTGTTGACACCAACCCCCCCTGCATCTCTCTGCACCTCAGCACTTCGGCCTTCAGCAGAGCCCAGGCCAGGGCAGCCTCTGGGGATGGGGTGGGGTGGTTAGGAAAAGCTGGCCTGGGGACCCAAACACATAGGAAAACAGGATGAGGGGTGGCAAACAGACACACAGACAAAGGGATGTCTGGCTGGTCCTGCTGCAGGGCCATTCGATCCCCCAGTAGGCCTCCAATATTCTGGAATCAAACCCAGCCTGGCCTGCCCAGCCCTGCTCATCTACCTCTTCCCCCACTTTGCTGACTTCTGGGTTTGAGCCTTCATTTTCTGCTTCACCCTCAGCCCTGCCCTCAGAACTCCTTCTCCAGTAGCCCTCAGCCAAGACTGAACTGTAAATCATCCCATGTTCTGCTTAGGAGCACCCAACATCAAGGAACTTAAAATATTTCTTCCTGGGGAGTTCCCGTCGTGGCACAGCAGAAATGAATCTGACTAGGAACCATGAGGTTGTGCGTTCAATCCCTGTCCTCACTCAGTGGGTTAGGGATCCGGCATTGCCATTAGCTGTGGTGTAGGTCGCAGACACGGCTGGGATCTGGTGTTGTGGCTCAGCAGAAACAAACCCGACTGGTATCCATGAGGACTCTGGTTTGATTCCTGACCTTGCTCAGTGTTACCGTGAGCTGTGGTGTAGGTCACAGACGCGGCTCAGATCCTGTGTTGCTGTGGCTGTCTTGTAGCCAGCAGCTGCAGTTCCACTTTGACCCCTAGCCTGGGAACTTCCATGTGCTGCAGGTGCAGCTCTAAAAACAAAACAAAACAAAACAAAACAAAACTTTCTTCTTCTCCATCATCATCAACAGCAGCAGCAGCTTCACTGTCTATTCTGTGCTAGTTAGGCCAAGACATCCTATCTAAACTTCACGACAGTCTGAGGAGGTAAGGTCTGTTAGTATCTGCATTTTGCAGATGAATTGGAGAGCTCAGAGAGGTGAAGTCACTTGCCCCATATCATACAGAATATGAGTGGTGGACTTGAAATTCAAACCCAGACCCATTCTCCCCAAAGCATGCTTTTTTTCCTCTCTGCCAGGGAGCTCCTTAGAGCTTTGAATGCTCCCCATCCTCCAGTGGGAAGCAGGCAGTCATTCCCTGCTCACTCAGAAACACTGGAATCTCCTCATAGCGCACAGCCCAACTCCCACATCGAGTCTGTTCTTGGTTTTCAGCAATGGTTGGAATCCAGAGCCATTAATTCTTGGCTGAAAGTGAGCCAACACTTCCATATTTCTTTCAGTTTCTTTTTTTTGGGGGGGGGGCTTAAGTCTTCATTTTATGCTTCCTGGGTCCTGAGGCATATGGAGGCATATGGAGTTCCCTGGTCAGGGATCAGATCCAGGCCACAGGTACATAAGCTGAAGCTGCAGCAATGCCGGATCCTGAACGCACCGTGCCAGGCCAGGGATCGAACCTGTGTACCAGCACTCCCAAAATGCCATAGATCCCCTTGTGCCACAGCAGGAATTCCTTTTTTTTTTTTTTTTTTTTTTTTTTTGCTTTTTAGGGCTGCACTTACAGCATATGGAGGTTCCTAGGCTAGGGGTCAAATCGGAGCTACAGCTGCCAGCCTACACCACAGCCACTGCAATGCAGGATCCAAACTGCATCTGTGACCTATACCACAGCTCACAGCAACACCAGATCCTTAACCCACTGAGCAAGGCAAGCGATCAAACCCGCATCGTCATGGACCCTAGTCAGGTTCATTAACCACTGAGCTATCAAGGGAACTCCTATTTCTTTCAATTTAAACATTCTTTACATGTCTCTTAGTGCCAAGCCGTGGACTGGAGGCTGAGGACCCAGAGATGAGCTGGATCGAAAACCTGCCCTCAAAGAGCTCACCGTCTAAGGGGAAGATTAGAGTTGATGAAAATACCCTGATGTTCCATCACTGACTCAGTAAGTGTCTGATAAAGTCAAGGATGAAGCCCAAGACACAGAAGGGCCTTTGCTGCCATAGAAAGATTAGCAGGGCTCAAGCTTGGATGAGAAAGATCCAGATAGGGTGCCTTACATCCAACTTGAGGCTGGATTTGATGTTGTGGTGGAAAGCTTTTGAGCAGGGAGATCCACCAGGTGTGGGGCCCAGTCTGAGGTTAGTCTGGTGTGTAGAAGCTGGGGGAAGATGGCCAGAGGGGAGGTTAGGACAGTGTCCAGACAACAGGATAGAATGGGGCTATGAGGATGCAGATGAGGGTACAAATTCAAGAGAGTTTAGAGGACTTTACTGGGCCTGCAAGTAGGCAGCTGTGCAGGATGGCTGAGTGGACACTTGAGGCCATCCCTGCTGGACAGTGGGAAGGGGGGCAGACTGGGGGAGATGCTCAGGTCAGTTCTGGGGTGAAGATCGGCAAGAGGCATCTTGGAAGCAGCAAGGTCTCTAGATCAGGAAGCCAGCAGATGCTTAATAAACTCACATACACAAACACTCCTCATGCACCCACTCCCCCACTTCCCAGACTCATCAGAATTCCCAATAATTCACTTCAAGCAAGAGAAACTCAAGAAGCACAGTGTAAGCCTCAAAGAAGATAAAAGTCAGAAGACCAACCAGGTCACCATTCGGACACTGGCCATTTGGTGACCTAGGGCCAGCCCCCTGCACTCCCCCACCTCAGTTTCCCCACATAAAAGTGGGAGGTGGGTTGCAGGAGCACTCTAAGACTTCTTCTGGCTCTAGTATTCTGTGGTTTGAAAGAAGCAAGAACAGGCAGGGTGGACTGATGGACCCACTAGAGGCCACCACGGTCACACAGCTAGACTGGGGTGGACCCAGAGTCTCTTTGACCCTAAAGCTTGTGCCTAAACTGCTGTACTGAGCTTGCTGCTCCTCAGCTTGTCTTGTATGTGTCTCGTATTGTAAGTCATCCAAGAACAAGGTATCCACCACCATGTATCCACCAGGGTATCCAAAGAGGCCAAAGAAGCAGATACGTGGCCCTGGGCCTTCCCTTGATGAGGCTCTGCCCTTGGCCCAGGAGCCGCCCGTCCCCACTCCCTGCTGTACATGCAGCTCCAGCCCAGACCTCCCATCCACTCAGCACCGACCGCAGGCTCAGGCCACTCTGTCCTTCCAGTGCAGGGAGCTGTCCAAAGGCTGAAATGCAAGGGCCCTCATCCTTGGTCTAGAAGCCCTCCAGTAAGACCCTGCTGCCCTGAAGCCAATCCCCTCATAATGACCTCCCAGGCCCCTGCAGGACCTCACCTCTCCTCCCCAAGAGAGCACTGTGTGCCAGCAACACAGAAGAAAGCCAAGTCTGTCCCTACCTTAGGGTCTTTGACCTTGCTGACCCCTCCGCTAGAATACTGTTCCCCATCTTTTCCCTTCCCTCCCATCTTTCAGGAATCAGCTCAAAGGCCACCTCCTCCTAGAGCCCTTCCCTTAGCCACTCTCCACGATATTAGCCAGTTTTCTTTTCTTTTCTTTTCTTTTTTTTTTTTTTTTTGTCTTTTTAGGGCTACACCAAAGGCATATGGGTGGGGGTGGCTGGGGGCCAAATAGGAGCTACAGCTGCCAGCTTACACCACAGCCACAGCAGCACCAGATCCAAGCCACATTTTCAACCTACACCTCAGCTCATGGCAACACGGTATCCTTAACCACTGAGCAAAGCCAGGGATTGAACCTGCGTCCTCATGTTTACTAGTTGGATTTGTTACTGCTGAGCCACAACAAGAACTCTGAGTTTACTTTTCTTTGTAGCACTCTCTGGAATTTAATTACTGTTAACTTACTTTACTCTCTGTTTCCCCTCTGAAATGTAAGCTCTCTGAAAGCAGGTGTCCTTTTCTTTGTCTTGTTTGCTGTGATATTTCCTCCTGAAATAGTGCCTGGCACATACTAGGTGCCTGAATCCTATTTTCTGTTTGTTTGATTTTTTATCTTTTTAGGGCCCACACCCATGGCATATGGAAGTTCTCAGGCTAGGGGTTGAACTGGAGTTGCAGCTGCCAGCCTACACCACAGCCACAGCAATGCCAGATCTGAGCCATGTTTGTGACCTACACCACAGCTCACAGCAACGCTGGATCCTTAACCCACCGAGCTAGGCCAGGGAGTGAACCCACATCCTCACAGATACTAGTTCAGTTCGTTACTGCTGACCCACAGTGGGAACTCCTTGACTCCTATGTGTCGAAAGAATATCTCTTTCTAGGCTTCCATGGCCCACAGAATGAAGTCCGAGGCTGGCTTTCCGAGCTCAAGCGGATATGGGCCTTTGCCAGCCCTCCACAGGCACAGTGCCTTCAGAGCACTCCTTTGTCCTCTGTTCCACAATTTACGTTCCCTAACACCCATCCCCTGTGAGCCCTGCGTCTGTGTGGCCCTAAAAAGCAATACACACACACACACACACACACAATATATATGTATATATATATACATATATATGAGACACACAGGTAGCTAACTACAAAGAAAAACAAAGAAATGATTATGCCCCAAAGGGAGGACAATGGTTACCACCAGCGAAGGAGAGAAGGATGGGGAAGATGTGAAAAGGGACACACGAGGTGGGGACTCCTGGGCTCTGGATGACTCGTTTACACAGACTTAGATGGTGATGACACAGATGCTCACTTGATAAAGATTGGTTAAGCTGTACATTTATGACCCTTTCACACAACTGCACGTCCTGCAGTAGCTGTGGGCCTACACCACAGCCACAGCAACACCAGATCCAAGCCGCGTCTGCAACCTACGCCACAGTTCACAGCAACTCTGGATCCTTAACCCACTGAGCAAGGCCAGGGATCAAACCCACAACCTCATGGTTTCCAGTAGGATTTGTTTCTGCTGCGCCATGATGGGAACTCCAGAAGCAGATCTTAATAAAAGGCCAGGTTCATGCCCACAAAGCCCACAGTTGCTCAAGCCAGGCCTGTCTCAGGTGCAGGAGCACCCGTCAGAATGGTCATCATCAAAAAGTCTACAAACAATAAACGCTGGAGAGGGTATGGAGAAAAGGGAACCCTCCTACACTGTTGGTGGGAATGAAAGCTGGTGTAACCACTATGGTGAACACCACAGAGGTTCCTTAAAAACTAAATATAGAATTACCATAAGATCCAGCAATCCATCTCCTGGGCATATATTTCGAGAAAACAATAATTTAAAAACACACATGCACCCCAATGTTCATTGCAACACTATCTACAATAGCCAAGACATGGAAGAAACCTAAATGTCCATCAACAGAGGACTGCATAAAGATGTGGTACATATATACAAGGGATTTTTTTTTTTTTATTTCTTGGGCTGCTCCCGTGGCGTATAGAGGTTCCCAGGCTGGGGGTCTAATCGGAGGTGTAGCCGCTGGCCTACACCACAGCCACAGCAACTGGGATCCGAGCCACGTCTGCAACCTATACCACAGCTCACGGCAACGCCAGATCCTTAATCCAGTGAGCAAGGCCAGGGATCGAACCTACAACCTCATGGTTCCTAGTCGGATTCGTTAACCACCGAGCCATGACGGGAACTCCTATACAAGGGATTTTTTTTTTTCTTTTTTACGCTGCACTTGCAGCATGTGGAGGTTCTCAGACTAGGTGGTTGAATTGGAGCTGCGGCTGCCAGCCCACACCACAGCCATAGCAATGCCGAATCCTTAGCCCACTGATCGAAGCCATGGATCAAATCCACATCCTCAAGGATACTAGTCAGGCTCGTTACTGATGAGCCACAACAGGAACTCCCAATATACAATGGAATATTACCCAGCCATAAAAAGAATGAAATAATGCCATTTGCAGCAACATGGATGGACCTGGAAATTGTCATACTAAGTGAAGTAAGTCAAAGACAAATACCATGTGAGATCACTAATATATGAAATCTCATGAAAAATGATACAAAAGAACTTACAAAACAGGAACAGACTCAAAGATTTTGAAACCAAACTTACGGTTACCCAAAGGGAAATGTGGGGGAGGGGACAAATTAGAAGATTGGCATTGACATAAACACACTCTTCATTATACATAAAGTGGATAGGTAACAAGGACCTACTACATAGCACAGGGTAACCTACTCAATACTGTGTAACAACCTACATGGGAAAAGAATCTGAAAAGGAATGGATATATGTATAACTGATATCTGTTTACTTTGCTGAACACCTGAAACTAGCACAACTTTCTAAGTCAACTATACTCCAATAAAATCTATTTAAAAAAAGATTTTACCTGGAGTTCCCATTGTGCGTCAGTGGTAATGAACCCAACTAGTATCCATGAGGAGGTGGGTTCAATCCCTGGCCTCACTCAGTGGGTTAAGGATCTCAGTGGCGTTGCTGTGAGTTGTGGTGTAGGTCGTGGCTCAGATCCTGAGTTGCTATGGCTGTGGCGCAGGCCAGCAGCTACAGCTCTGATTTGACCCCTAGCCTGGGAACCTCCATATGCCACAAGTTCGGCCCTAAAAAGCACAAAAAAAAAAAAAAAAGATTTACCTTCCATATATTTAAAAAATACCAATCAATAAGGAAATACAGGCGTTCCCACTGTGGTGTAATGGGATCAGTGGTGTCTCTTCAGTGCCAGGATGCAGGTTCAATCCGGGCCCAGCACAGGGATCTGGGGAAGCCACAGCTTCAGTGTAGGCTGCAACTACAGCTCAAATCTGACCCCTGGCCTGGGAACTCCATACACCGCGGGATGGCCAAAAAAGAAAAAAAAATAATAATAAGGAAATAAACACTTAAATAAAAATGCGGGTGTGTGGCCAGGTTCAGTAGAGTGTGCCCCAGGGCAGGCTGAGGCTGCTGTCCAGGGTACTAACGGCCCAAGCCTGGGAAGACTCAGGGAAGCTAGCCAAATAAGACAGCTTCCAGACACATCTTAACTGGCCACCCCTCAATCCTGCCTTATGACTTTGTCCTGCCTGCCTCTAACACCTCACCTCCCAGCACTCTCTACCACTCACAGCAACCCGTGGCCAAGCTCCAATGTGCCTCAGGACCTTTGCTCTTGCTCTCTCTGCTGGCCTTGCGTCTTTCTCGAGATAATCCGTGGTGCACTCCCTCATTTATGCCAGCAGTCCACTGACACAGCCTCTCCACAGAGAAGTCTTTTTGATCATCCCACCTTACATAGCCTTTCCTCTTCTCTTCATCCTCCATCCTTTACCATGTAGCATTTTCTTCTAGCTCTTGTCACTAACATTGGAGCTTCGGTGTGTAAATGTGCTTGGTTATCATCCATCTTCCCCCACTTGAATGTTCATGCTGGGAGGACAGGGAGCCTGTCTGTCCTGCTCAGTTTTATCCTCCTTTTTAAAGGGGCCTCAGGTGGCCAAAATTGCATTAATCATAATGCCTGGTTCATGGCATGCTCCCATCACTGGGCTGGGCATAGCCCTCTTCCATTATTTATTTGCTTATTTATTTTATTTATTTTTAATAATGTGTTCATGTGAAGCCACCACTCAACATTCAGATTAGAACCAACAGTCATACGGACTCATGTCTGACGTGTGCACTGCTGTGTCCCCAGTGCCTGCCACCGAGGAGGATCTGTTTGCTAAAAAAGCAGCTAAGGGACAGTGACATCCACACTATGCAAAAGGGAGCTCATGGGAGCGCCCGCCTGGTCTCACAAGGAGGTGGATGGAGTGGAGAAGAAATCAAAGGCCAGGCCCTTGCTGAGCAACCCCGTCCTCCTTGGTGCTCCCAGCCCCTGCTCAGCCTGGCCAAAACCTTTTCAATACCATCCAATCCTACAGAGGGCTTTCTGTGTCAGACCCTGTGCCAAGATCTGGGGGCAGAGGGCAAACCAACATGGGCCACACCCTTGAGGAGTTCTCAAACCTCTATGTCCCATCCCCTGGCTCCTTGACGGTCCCACGATTACCATAAGTAATAAGAGCAGCTACCCAGCGCCTGCTCCGTGCAGGCATGTGCTCTGTGCATCATCTCTTGGCATCTTCCCAGCAAGCAATCCAATAAAGCAGGTGCTGTTATTCTCCCCCCACCCCTTTAGAGAATCACCCCTGAGGTGGGTCAGGGCAGGCAGGTCAATTCCAGAGGCTGGCTCTGCTTACCACCAGACACACTGCCTGTGTTAAAGTGTTCATATGCATGCTTCTCCCCTCGAAAATCCAAGAGGTCCTGGGCTTCCTGCATCTCTGCAAAAGCAACTGAGGACAATGGAAAAGGTGTCAACTTTGAAGTCACATAACAGGTGGTTAGGTCCCAGCTGCAGGGCTCAGTAAGGCACAGGCGGGGGCAGAGGAGTATCACTTGGCCCAGTTATTATATTCATGAAGGGCTTCATTAAATAAGATTTTTTTTTTTTTTTTGGCCACACCATGGCATGTGGAAGTTCCCAGGCCAGGGATCAAGCCTCTGCCACAGCTGTGACCCAAGCTACAGCAGTGTCAATGCCGGCTCCCCAACCACTAGGCCACTAGGGAACTGTAAGATGTGCATTTCTGACTTTACAGTTGGGTGCCACTGCCAGACCACACCAGCTGTAGGATGCTCTCAATTTTGTTTTAATAAATCCTGAAATGACCTTGTAAATATCAGTCAAGGTAGCATTTTTTTGTCACTGCAAAGAGCACAGCCTGTAATTCCATTTTGGCCTTCCTTCATTCCTAGCATACCGGGAGGCTCAAAAATTAGAAGTAGCCTGGCCTCTCTCAGCCTCTGTGGAGCCTACTGAGTCCTTGCTGTGTGACTTCAAGCAAGCCACTCAACCTCTCTGTGCCTCTTCCAGAACTGTGCAGTCTCTGGGCAGATCTAAAGAGGGCCGTGCTCCACAAACATTTCTTCAGAGGAGTTAAACTTGATGGAATAAGGTTGACCCAGACTGTATGAGACACAGTCACTACCATCATGGAAGCCAACTCCAAGTTCTGGCTACTTGAAAGAAGGTGAGGGATCACAGGAGATGGGTAGGTTTTTGGTGTGATAACTAGTTACTGAGATGGGGACAAGCTCCTGGAATAGCGAGGGGGCAGAGAATCAAGAGTTCTGCTTTAGACAATTAAAGAAAGAACCCTGAACTAGGGTTAGAAACACTTTCTACGCATTTTTTCATTGAATCACCTCCACACTCTACAAGAGAACCATTGTCACCATGCCCATTTTACAGATGAAGGAACTGATGTTCTTCAAGGTGAATCATTCGCCTGGAGTCACACAGACAAAACCAGTTTGAGCATCCAGGCTGGTGGACTCCGTAGGCCACATCACCATTCACTGTGCTCTACTTCAGCTCCAGGCACTTGTGGGCCTCTTCCCTTTGGCTCAGCAGGAAACACTGCACTTGGACCAGGACTTGCCACCTGAGATGTCCACGTGCCTCCCACCCCTGATCCAGCAGGGCCTCTTGCCAATATGCACCATTCCCTAAAACTTTCATGGTGGTCACCCACCTTGAGATGCAGCAAGTCTGGGCTGCACACGGAACAGTGTCCCCGGTGCCCTGGTCCCTTCTCCAAGCTCACGCATCTTCAGACCAGCTCCCTCCCTCCCTGAACCTCCTCTCCCAGAGCTTACCTCCTTTGGGGAGTCTCCAAGGGAAGACTTCTCACTCACATCCACACAGGACCTCTTTCTGATAATAGATTTTCCAGTGACAAAAACACTAGACACTTTGAGTTTTGTGTGGAGAATACCAAATAGACACAACCCAGGTCTCTGCGCCACCCCCCACCCTGAGGCTTCCCCAGAGAAGAAGCTGCCCCTGTCAAGTGAGGGGAAATCTCAGGTGTGTGCAGGGGCAGGCCCTCTCTCTGCCTGACCAGCTGTGTGAGTCTGGACCGACAACCCCACTTCTCTAAGCACTGATGTCGGCACAATTCATAAGCTTCTCTCTAATTCCTCCACTCCCCAGGCCACCACCATCTCTGGCCCCACTGACAGCAGCTGCCTCCTCCCTGCAGGTCTCTGAGCTTCCGCATCTGTCCCAGATAGTCTCATCTGCCGCTTGTACCTGGAGAGGGTCTTTATGAAATTTAATCAGGCTGTGTCACCTCTTGCTTCAGACCCTTCAGGGGCTTCCCTACGTTTGGTAATAAAACCCGGCCCCTTTAATCCAGCCTACAGAGGCCTGTGTGATCTAGCCTTTGCTGACAGCTCTCCCCCACCACTCTCCTCTAAGCCTCGCTGCCTCCTATCTGTTCCTTAAATCAAACTCTTTCCAACCCCAGGCCCTTTGCATGTGCCAGTCCTTCTGCCTCCAATGTTCTTTGCCTGGTTAAATCCTGCTCATCTCTCAAGGTTCAGCTTAAATGTCTTTCCCTCTCTATGCTAGCCCCCTATTCTTGTCTCTCCGTTGGGGGAATTTATTACAATTTCTTTTCTTTATTTTTTTTTAAGGCCACACCCATGGCATATGAAGGTTCCCAGGCTAGGGGTCAAATCAGAGCTGTAGCCGCTAGTGCATGCCACAGCCACAGCCAAACCAGATCCAAGCCACATCCATGACCTGCACCGCAGCTTGCAATAACACTGGATCCTTAACCCACTGAGTGAGGCCAGGGATTGGACCTTCCTCTTCATGGACATTAGTCAGACTCTTAACCCACTGAGCCACAATGGAAACTTCTTTCACAATTTCTGATTTTGCATTTAATTGATATTTACACTTAAAGATCTGCATCCTTTTAGTTTATTGACTCTGTGGAAATGAGCTGTGCTCACTGCATGATCTCCAATGCCTGGCACAGGGCCTGGCACACAGCTTATACGCAGCTGACATGTGGGATGGATGAGTTAAATGGATGGTTTATGAGGACAAGCACCCAAGACAGAGGACTTGAGTTTTCTGAGCCTCAGTTTCCACTTCTGTAAAATCAAGATAATAACTCCTCTCTTGTTGGGTAGCAGTGAGGATCCCAAGAGACAGTAAACATTGACAGTGCTTTGGGGAAAATGCCCTTCAAATGTAAAAGCTCAAAAGAGGATGGGCCAGAATCAGGGAAGAACAAGAGAGGAGGGCATGGTCATTTGTCAAGTAACCTTATCTGCCAGGCATTTTACATGTCCTCATTCACTGATTCCTATGAGAGGGTGGCTATGTCCCAGAGGAGGAGACTGAAGCTCAGAAAGGAGAAACCACCTTCCCATAGTGTCACAGCAAGTGGCAGAGCTGGGATCAGAACCCCTCACACTAAGGCAGCGGCAGCCACGTTTCCCACGCACCTCCAACAAAACTCGATGCCTAGCAAGGGGGATCTTGACAAACGTTTGTGGGTCGGACCAGTGAAGAGGGTCTGAAGGGCAGTCCTGGCTCTGCCCCTCACTGGCTGGTGATCATGGGCAAGTCACTTCCCTTCCCTGGGCTTCCGTATCCCCATCTGCAAAATGGGAATAATCGTGATGCCTGACCACCAAGGAGGCAGGGGATTCGGCAAGAGGCTGAAGGAGAGGGCTTAGCGCGCAGCCTACGGGGTCCATGAGTGGCTGTTAGACTGTTACTCCTCCACGTGCAGGACCAGGATGAGCAAAGGCCTGGGCAGATTTGGGAGAGGATGAGAGGTCAGTGGAGAGAGAGTCCTCAGAGGAGACCTCTCAAAGGAGGTGCAGCTGGAGCCAGATGGAAAGGGGCTCCCAAGTCTGCCTGACTGTCAAGGCGGGAAGTGGGAAGCTGTGGAGGGGTCTCCCGATCTCATGCCCCTCTCCCCTCTCCACCCCCAGACCCCTCACCTCCTCCTTGGCTCGGTCACCTGCTAACCTGGCCTCCATCCAGGGCCCAGGCTGGCTCCAGCTCAGGGGGGCCTGGCTGACCCCACACGGCCCAGAGGGATGGTTCTCTCTTCTGTTGGGAAGGCCCTTTACTGACTGGAAAACTGTTGTCTGAAGAGCATACGAGTGAAAGTAAGAGCTATCTGAGGCATAAGGGAGCACATGACGTGTGAGCAGGTACCTGTTTACATACCTCACCTCTTAAATAAAACTGCCTCTTCCCACGGACCCGGGGACCACTACGAGCTCCTTCCTCCCTTTGGCAAACGGGGGTGCTGCGAGGCCCGGGGCGGGGCCGGGGAGGGAGTAGGGGATTTGTTGAAGGGCACCTTCACTGAGTCCTCTAAGAAGGGTGGTGGCTTGGCGAGGAGATCTGGGGTCACCCCAGAATCCCCCTCCTCCCTGGTGTCCCCCAACTTTCCATGGATTCAACCCAGAGATACTGAATCCCTCTGCTCCTCCCCTGCCCCCCTGCCCCCGCCCTGTCCCCAGCTCTACCCCCTCTCCTGGCCATATCCACCCCTCTCTTTCTCTCCTCAGGCCTGTGCATTGCCTGGGTTCTTCCTCACTCACTCCACACACGTCTCCTAAACCCCATCCATGTGGCAGACAGAGACCTGGAGGCAAGGAAGGCAGCCCCTGTCACCCCAGAGCTGACGGTGGAGGTGGGCTGTGGGGCTGCTGTGGTGGGGTCACTCCTCAGCCCAGACAGACAAGGAAAAGTTTGGCTCTCTCCAGCGTCACCTGCCCCAGCTGCCAGGAGAAGAGGAGGGGCAAGCCTGCTGCCCTGAGACGCCATTGGAGGGGCACCTGCGTGGAGGGGCCCGTGCTTCCCAGAGGAAGGATCTTGTCCCCTACTCCCTCCCCAGAGAACTCCGGGGCGGTGGCACAGCTTCTCAGGAGGGGCCCTAAATGCACTCTGAGCAGTGCACTTTTCAGGAGCAAAGGGTTCAGAGCAGGCAAGCGACTGGAGCACAGCCACCCAGCACGTCTGCGGCAGACAGACAAGACCCACCCCCAGGTCTCCAGCACCATCTCTGTAGGTGTACATGTGGCCTCCCTCCTCCCCAACGCCTGTGTCCCCAAGAGAAAGAGACCAGGGTTGAGCCCGGGGTCTGCGCCTTCTGCTGCCGCTCCCAGGACAAGCGTGCTGTGCCTCTGTTTATTTTCCCTGCTTCGGAAGGGGAAGGAAACCAGGAGAGACTGAAATGAGAGGGAGGTGGCGGAGCAGGCAGGACAGAACGGGTCAGAGGGAAAGAGAGTGTAGGGGAAGAAAAGCCAGGACGTGCAGGTAGAACAGGGTAGAGGTTCTTAAAAATCCCTGGAGGGAGAGGCGGCAATACAGGAAAGTCACACAGGAGAGACAGAGACAGAAAGGTTAAAAGAGAGAGACAGAGATGGGGCAAAATGGAAAGAGAGACAAAGAGAGAACGCGAGAAAGCAGAGGGGAGAAGAGCCGTGCGATGGGCCACCAGGGCCTTCTGTAAATTGCTTCCCAACACCCGCTCCTCCGGCCCTCACACTGCAGTCCTGTGGGGTGTGAGGCGTTGTCCCCAGAACTGCAGGGGCTGAGGTGGGGCTGTGGGGTGGGTGTCCAGCCCGCACCTGTCTCTCTCCCCTTCCCCTGGCTGCCTCCATGACAGGGGCCCAAGTTCAGTGCGGAAGGGGTTGGGCAGACCCAGGACGGAAGGATGGATGGACAGGGACGATGCCGGAGGGGCTGGCCTGCCTCCCCTCACCTGTTCTTGTTTTTCGTGGCTTCTGCTCCCCTGACTTCTGCCCACGGCTCCCTCAACCTGTGGCCACCATCTCCCGCCTGCCTACCCTGACCCCCCTTGTCCATCCCTGGGCCCTCAGACCACTCCTTCAGAGCCCACCTTTCTCTCCCCTGCAGGTTTGGGGGTAGGGGGGTTGTCCAGCAGCCTGGCTGGGGAGGGAGCTTGGTTATTGAGGATGTGCGGGACTGCGGCTGACATGGACCAGGAGGAAGAGGAGGAAGGTCTTGGTGATGAACGAGGCTGATGCTGCGGTGGGGGCAGCGCAGAGGGGGTGGAGGAGAGCTGGGGGAGGGGTGGTGAGGAAGCGGGTTGAGGGGGGAGCAGGACCAGGCTCACATTTGGCATTCAGGGCAGCTGACAATAAAAATGCTTTATTGCCAAGAAACTGGATCGATCGGGGCTGGAGGGGGCCGGCAGGGGGGACGCGGAGGGCTCAGCGCAGAGGCCGGCGGCCGGGCCTCAGCAGCGACCAGAGCCTGAGCCGCCCTCCCCCCTGCGCCCCCCTCCCCGCCTCCTGCCCTTTCTCTCTCCTGCAGCCACCGCTTAGTTCTTATTATATTTTTTCTTATATATTTTTTCCCCCAGCTTCTCTTGCTCCTGTTATTTTTTTTTCTTTTAATTTTTTTTTAAAACTCGCTGCACTCCCAATGCCGAAGGCTGAGTGGGGGTGGGGCGGGGGTGTCTGCCCAGGCCAGGCCCCTACCCATAGGGTGTCCAGAGCTGCTGGCTCTGCTCGGAGCCCCACTTTGCTTCTCTGGTCCCCAGTCATCAGGCTCCCCCCAGATATGGGTGCCTAGTCTTCCCCTGCTCCCCATCCTTGGGGCCTTCTCCTACCCATGAAAGGACACCCTCCTCTGGTGGGCTCAGGGCCATGGCCAGGCCTGCCTCCCCTCCCCCCTACCTGGCCCCCTGCTCACTCCCAGAGCCATTTGGCTGATGGTCAGAACTGTCCGTCAAGGGGGTTCGGAGCCCCTGGGGACCCAGATGGGAGGAGGGAAGGGGAGAGGTCGGGGGTCAGGCCACGTCCCCTCAGCTCAGCTCTTTCCCCTCCCCCTTCCTAACAAAGGGAGCAGTGCTGGAGGGGGGTGGCCTGGTACTAAGGGAGGCCGGAGGAGAGAGGCTGTGGGGATGGCCATGGGCGGGGAGGCGGGGGTGGGGCACTCCTCTGCCCTCCCCCTCGGGTCAAGGCTAAGGTGATTCCTCAACCTCTCTCAGAGGCTGGCTGGGGAGGGGAGGAGGTGCTGGACAGACAAAGAACCCAAGCCCCAGGGAGCTGGAGGCTGGGGGGACGCACCTGGGACCCAGGCGGTCCTGGCTGAGGGGGGGCAGCAGGCACCCCTCTGGCCTTGGTCTCACCCTCTGGATGGCCCTGCCTCCCATCTGCAGCAGTCCCTGTGGATCCCAGAGCCATGCAGAACCTTGGAGCTTGGGCAGGTTGGAGCTTAGGGGTGGGGGAAACTGAGGCCCAGAGAGGACACAGAGGCAGGGTTGGGATCCAGGGTGGAGGCACAGCCCCAGGGTTCTCAGCACTGTCCTGGAGCCTCCCCCTTTTCTCCCCTCCTACCTGAGGAGACAGCCCTACCTCCCCACCCAGCCCAGGGGAGCCCTGGATGGGGGTGGGGGCAGGTGGTGGAAGGCTGGCAGAGAGGGAAGAGGAGGCTGAGGAGAGGGAGTGGCTGGCATTGAGGGACCAGGAGACTGAAACTTTAAATGTGGTCAGTCTCCAGCGCTGGCCTGGTGCAGCTTCAAGGCAGAACTTCAAGGCACAAGGGCAGGAAACCAAGGTGGACAGACACCCTCCTGAGTTTTGCAGAAGAGGGCACGCAGAGAGGTTCTCTGGCTTGCCCAAGATCACACAGCAAAGAAGAAAGATTTGAACTCCTGTCCATCCCTGACCTAACCCAATGCTTCCTCCAAGCCTCCCTCCTACCCAGCCCAACTAGGGTGGAAGGGACCTGAGGCAGTGAACAGCTGTTAGCCCCCTACTCCCAAACCCCACTCCCCAGGCCCACGAGAAAGACGAAGGGCCACCAAAGACAGAAAGAAATGGATAGGTGGTCGGTGCTTAAATTCTCCCACCAAGACGGCTCTCAGGGAGCGGGCCGCAGCCCAGAGGAAGAGGGGAGGGTACAACGGGCCTCCTTTGTGGGGGGCGGGCTGGTGGGAACGAGCCCCCACAGCCTGCCAAGGAGGTCCCAGATGGGCCGATGACTATAGGGGTCCCACTGCCCTCCCCCAAACCTCCCCTCCCTTCTCTCCCCCTCTTTCTCGGCTGGCTATCGACCGGGTCTGTGACATGGTAGATCAATACGGCAGGGATATAAAGCCGGCTGGCTGCCTGCCTGCCTCTGCCTCTCTCTCTCCCGCTTGCCTTGCTTCCTTTTCCCGGAGCCGCACCTAGGCCCCCCACCCCCATGGACCCCTTATCCACACGCCTCCGAGGGGCCGGGGCCCCACCCCCACCACCTCCCTGCAGCAGGAGAGCTTAGGGAGACTGAGAGCTTGGACAACCAGAGAGGGGGTGAGTATGAGAGTGGGCAGGGAAGAGATGGGGCTGGGGGTCACACTGGTAGGGAAGGGGGCTGGGAGGAACTGAGGGACAGGCCCCCCCAGGCAGAAAGCAGGCATCCCCCCAGTTGGGAGCAGCTCAGGGAGAGGGGGCCCTTTGAGGCCCGAGCGGGCCGGGCCTCTGGGAGGGGTTACCCAGCGGCTGGGGAGACATTGTCCTAAGCCCTCATGGTGGGAGAAGGCCTGGGGGCGCTGGAGTAAGCTAGGGTGAGTGGCTGCCAAGCAGAGCAGGGCAACCCCCAGGCAGCCTGGTGCCCACCCACAGAGCCCTGGCTGCCCCCTCCTTGGGTCTCTGGGCAGCTCCACCTTGGCCTCACCCCAGGGCCTGGCCTGCACTGTGTGTGGGGTGGGGTTGGGGTGGGGGGCTTGTGAGGCTTCGGACAGGAGATTCCAGGGGAGGGCCATGGTGTCTGAGTTGCCCTGTGTGTAGGGTGTGGGCATGTCCCCGCTGTGCCTGGGTGGCCATGAGCCTCTGAGTCCTTCAGCTCTGCTGTGGGACTGCATGTCCCCATGTGTCTCAGCGACTGAGTCACCTCTGTGTGACCATGGGTCTGTGGGTGTGGCCCAGGGGACTCGGTGGTTCCGCGTGTGTGTACGTCCATGAGTGCCTCCTCCACCTAGGTGTCCCCAGACATCTGCATGTGTATATAACAGACCTGCTTGTCCCTCGAGGAAGTGTGGGTGTGTCCCAAGGGCATCTCAGTGACCCCCCGGTGCCCGGGTAATGTGGTGGCAGCGTGTTCCTGTGCTCCAGGAAATCTTCGTGGTTGGTGTGTGCTTGAACCCCCACCCGAGTGTGTCTGAGCATGGATGGTTCTGCAAGTGTCTGGGAACCATGGCTTGAGTCCGCATGTGACCATGTGTGAGGATTCTGTGTCGGAGCCGGTGGGCGGCTACAGGGGTGTTTGTCTCTGCGTGTATTGGAGGCTCTTTCTTTTTGTGAGCATCAGAGATCTCGTGGGCTTTCTGGGTGTGTACGTGACTCCGAGTGTCCCTGTGTGCTGATGGCTAAGTGTGTTTCCACGAGTGGGTTGGAGGCTCTGGGTGTGTCCCCATGTGTGTCATGGTGACTTGATGCATACAATGATGTTTGGAAGGGATGTCTCTGAATGGGGGAGGGTTTGAGGCCGAAACTGCCACCGCGATGCTGGCTGGCCTGTTTTATCACTCCATCATCTCCAAATCCGAATGTGAGGGCCTGTCTGCCTTCTTCCCTTCCCTGCCAGAGGCCCCAGACCTCTGCCAGGATGGGCCAACCCCCTCCCGCAACCCCCTCGGGCAGCCGGACCTCGGCTCCTCAGCACCCTCTACTCTGGTGGAAGCCACCTCAACTCCATCAAGCGACCTCCGTCCCTCCCAACCCCCCCAGCACCACCCGCTCCCCCCACCCTCCCCCCATCACAAGTCCAGTCCAACCCAGACAAAAGCAATTACTCCTGAGGTAGGATGTGAGTGTGGGTGTTAGAAACAGAAAAAAGAGGGGGAAGGGAGGGGGAGTGAGAGACACACACAGAGGCAGGGATGGACAGCCAGAGACCCGCAGAGACAAGGGACGAGAGAGACCTACAGAGAGTGTGAGAGACAGATGGGGAGAGACAGAAGATGAAAGAGACCAGAAAAGACACAGACACAAACATAGGGAGGCAAAGGCAGAGAAAAAGAGCAGAGGAAGGGCATACAGGAGGACCCGGCACAGAGACACAGAGACACAGAGACTGGAGAGACAGAAAGAGAGAGAGAGAGAGAGAAACAGAGAGAGAGAGGAACGGAGAGAGCCAGGGCTGGACGGGCTGAAAAACCAGGGACGGAGCGGCGCAGAGAAGGTCCAGATAAAGAATGGATCCAGAGACAGGGAGAGCGAGAAAACAGAGAGAGAGAGGAGCAGAAAGACAGTGAGAGCTTGAGACACAGCACAAGACAGAGATATAAAAGAGAGAGAGAGGAACAGGCAGAGGAGACAGAGAAAGTGAGAGGCAGCCAGGGAGAGGGACCCGGGAAGATGGGGAGCCAGACGTGCAACCAGAGGTGGAGGGAAGTTGCTAAAGCAGAAGATGATGGACAGCGACACTAGAGCGGGGCCAAGGGAGACCGAGTCCAGAGTGACCTCGGGCCCTCTCTCTCTCTCTCCCCCCCAGCCCCCCAACACACGGCTTTCCCCCTCCCCCAGGCCAGGAGTCAGGGGTGCCCAGTGCTCCCCATGGCCCCCTGGGCTCCTGTAAGCTGAGGCAGGGAAGGGAAAGGATGGATGGACAGGGAGGGTCAGGGGCAGTGGCAGGGAGGAGACAGAACAGTCTGGGCTCAGGATCACAAGGGCAGGTGGTAGCAGTACCTCCCCACTTCCCACTCCCTGTCACCCTCTGTCCCCCACACAGGGACACACATACCAGGGCCCTTGGCCGAGTTCCGAGGGCACAGCGGGCTGGTCAGGGGGTGGGGACCCCAGACAGCAGGCATGAGGTGCGTCCTCCTGCCCCCCAGCCCTGCTCACCTTCCACTGCTGCCCTCAGCCCCATCTTTCATGATGCCCCCTCCCGCCAAGTCTGGTGGCCTCGACAGCCTCCCGCTCGCACGCTGCATGCTCTTTGCTTTCTTTCTGCCTCGGAGTCTCTTTCTCTGCTTCCCCCACTGACTTTTTGACTTTTTTGCTCTCTCTGTGGCTCTTTTTCTGCTCTTGTCCATAGCCATGTTCTCTCCAGACACGTCTCTGTTGTGGGGTGCACTCTGAGTCTCCCCAAGTCTCTCCCACTCTACTCCTCTCTGGAATATTCCTGGACTCCCCTTCTCAGATGACCCCTGTCCACATGTGCCCCAAGACGATGCAGGCAGGTGGCTGTGCAGGGGCCTCAGAAGCTGCCCTGGAGTCGGGGGCACCTCCTTTCTTGCTTTTCCTTCAAGTGCTTTTTTCCTCCTCTCCTCCTTGCCCCCCGCCCCTCCCCTAGCAGGTCCACAGCTCACCGTGGCTGTCTCTGGAGAGAGAAGGCTAGACATGGATCCCTACCTACTCTGAATCCAAGACTGGAAACAGATCCAGGCTCAGAGGAAAAGGAGGCAACCAGGGTGGGATGGAGAGGCCAGGCCCAGAAGAAGATCAAGTAAAGGAAAGAAGAAGAGGACGATAGAGATGGAGCCCAAGGGCAAGGAGGAGGCAAGGAGGGAAACCAGAGACCCGCAGAGGCCGGCAGGGTCCCGAGAGGGGGACCGTGCAGGGAGCAGGGGGCGGGGGGGGGGGTGTCACAGCTGACATCCAGGGTCCCCTCTGGGGCCTGCCCGTGGCCTCCCAGCCCTTCCTCACTGGTGCCGTCTATTTGAAATCAGGGCCAGGTGCCTGCCCTCAGCCCCTGGGGTTCCGTGCTTGCCAGACGTAGGCACCTGAGCGTTTGTCTGCTCTGGGACTGTCAGAGACGCGAGCCACTCTCACCCCCTCCACGTCTGGAACATCTCAGCCTGTGGCTGGCAGACACTCCCAGTCCTGGGTGGGTGACAGCTCTCTCCACCCTCCAGGGACAGCAAAGTCAGCCCAAGGGACCGAACAGTCACTTTCCAGCATCCGCAAGGACAGTGAGGAGCGCCACCACCCCGGCCCAGCCCTCAGCCTCACAGCCATGCCCTGTGGACCACCCCTGGGGCCGCCCCACCAAGAAGCTGCCCCCACAACAACGATGACGATGACAATGACGAGGACTACGATGAAGCCTGGCCCTCCCACCCCCAAGGCACATCCCTAACAGAGCACACACTATTCCTGGAGCCAAAGCCCCCGCCCAAGACCTGAGGAGTGGCTAACCGGGCCTGGGGGATCAGGGCAAATCCCTGGCCCCACCTACTGACTTTTTGGCTCCTGTCTGCAGACAAGCTGCCACATGGGCCTGCGATTCCCACAGCCACACGGCCCCCTCAGAGAGAGGTGCCCACCTTGCAGCTCAACCTCCCTCCTCCTTGTGCAGCCCTGGGTTCTCTCCAAGTCACTTCGCCAGATCCAGCAATGGAAGCCTTTCACCCACAACTACGCTCCTGCTTCTGAGGCATTCCAGACCCCCTTGGGGTGTGTGGGTGCCATAGGAAGGCCCTGGCACTTGTGCCAGAGTCACCTCTGTGACCCCCAGGGCCTGGTTCACACCGAAGGCCACTAGGTCTCTTTGTGGAAGGATAGGACAGAAGGGAGGGAGGCAAGGTGGGGACAGAGCCCTGCTTCTGCTCAGCACTGGGAGGGCCTCGGATACGCAGTGGACAGTAGCTGGCTATGGGGTCTCAGGCCAGGCCAACATCCATGGTCCCCAAAAGTGGCCCCTGCCAGCTATTTCCTCCTTGGCTTCTTCTAACCCTCAAGGGACCCCTTCCCACCTCCTCCTCCCAAAGAGTCCTCGAGGGCCCCCTCCCCCAGGCAGGTAGATCACATCCCTCTCCCTGGATCCAGCAGCTCCCTCACCCAAGGGTTCAGGTTAGCAGTGTTCAAGCCTGGATCCCCTCAGTGGCCTCCTCTCTGAGTCACCAGGCTACAGCCCAAGCCCCGGCACACAAGAACCCCCAGGAAATGGTGGCTAACAGAATAAATGGATGGATGTGGATTTATGTATCTATGTGCTCACTCATTTATTCATTCAACAAATACTTAATCGAGCACTTACACTGTGCCAGGGACTGCATATAGACATGTCGGACAGAGACGTCTCCCCCGCGCCCCCGTCCCCGCCAGGAAGCTTATAGCAGGGAAACAGCATGGAGAACATCTGATCAGATGTGGTGACAATGGCAACAAGGAAGGATGGCGGGGGGCGCCCGTCCAGGCCGGGGGGTCAGGGAGCCCTAGATGGAGAAGGGTGAGCCCAACTAAGAGCGGAGGAAGACCCTAGCAAGGGAGGGAGGAAAGCCGAGGAAGTGCCAGAGGGAGTGAAGAAGGGGGAGCTGCATGGGTGCCAGAGGCCCACGTGGCACTGCCAGGCCTGGAGGGAGTCTCGCCCACCCTGGGCTCTGCACCCCAGCTCCCACTGGGGCATCGGGGAGGCCTCTGGACATGTCTGGGGAAATCACTCACCTTCCAAGTATGGCTCTAACAGATAGACAGTGCAATGGGGGGCAAGGTTGGTGTAATTATAACAAAATGATATACCTAAAAGGCTGTGAGCTTCCAACTTGTCACCCTGGGAGACAGAACTTTTCCTCGAACCCCTCAGGTATTGTGCAGCAACAGACTTTAAAGACAGTTCAGTTTAGAGACTCCATCAGCCAAACATCCCTATTGTATAATTGTCTCTGGTTTCTATCAAAATACCAACAAGTAGGCCCAGTATGGTCCATTATTAATATAATCACTGCTAACTTTATCAGAGTTGGCTCCAAATAAGACTTCCGGTGTGTCCTCCCTCACCTGTCCCACAAATCAAATTCATTCCCAAAGCACAATGGTTGGCCACCCTAAGGAGATTCCGAACCTGGGATGGGTTCAGTGAAATGGAAGAATGGGAGCTCGAAGTGCAGACAGACCTGAGTTCAATTTCCGACTCTATTGGTAACCCTAGGCCAGATGCCTCCCTTCTCTGAGGCTCAGCGTCCTCCTCTTGTAAGCAGTGATACCATCCATGTCACAAGGCTGCAGTGAGTGCCCGGAACAGGCCCTGGCATGGAGGGACCCTAATAAATGCCAGTTCCCTCATGAGGGTACAGCAGCTCTCTGGCATGTGTCACCAGATCTGTCACGTGTAGGTCCATGAAACCTTGGATACTTAACAAACATCTATTTGAACAGGGCCCTCACTGCAGCCTCCACCAACTGACACGTAATTCTTCTCAACACCTCTGTTACTTTAGCCCAACTTTCAGGCACTCCTCAAAGCCGGCCTCTAGCCCCCCAGTGAAATCTGCCGCCTGGAAGCTCCTTGATCTTCTTTTCATCTTTTGTCCGTTTTTTTTTTTTCTTTCATTGTTAGGGCCACACCCACAGCATATGGAAGTTTTCAGGCTAGGGGTCGAATCCGAGCTACAGCTGCTGGCCTACACCACAGCCACAGCAATGTGGGATCCCAGCCACCTCTTTAACCTACACCATAGCCACAGCAACGCAGGATCCGAGACGTGTCTGCGACCTATACCACAGATCATGGCAATGCAAGGCCAGATCCTCAACCCACTGAGCAAAGCCAGGGATGGAATCCGAAACCTCATGGTTCCTAGTCAGATTCATTTCTGCTGCGCCACGGCGAGAACTCTTCTTTTTTTTTAAGAGTTGCACCAGTGGCATATGGAGGTTCCCAGGCCAGGGGTCCAATTGGAGCTAAAGGGGCCGGCCTACACCAGAGCCACAGCAACGCGGGATCTGAGCCTCGTCTGTAACCTACCCCACAGCTCACAGCAACGCCAGATCCTTAACCTACTGAGCAAGGCACCAGGGATCGAACCCATATCCTCATGGATACTAGTTTTGTTTGTTAACTGCTGAGCCACAAAGGGAACTCCCCCTGACCTCTTTTCAATGTCAAGAGCATCAGAGGACACAAGGGCTCCTGGGAAAGCTACACCTCTGGCTCCCTGGAGGAAAAACATCCTGTAGCTCAGACGCCTACACTCCTCACCCGCTAGAATGGGGTCCACGAATAAGCTTCTGGGGGCCTGTGACCATCCTGAGCTTGGGGCACAGTGGAGGAGACACAGGGATGTGTTCTCCTGGGAGAGAGTCTATACTAAGTCAATACAAAGATTCCCTGAAACACGTAGCCTGGACCACAGGGAATTTTTGAAATTTTGCGTTAGTTGCCAATATTTGAAAATTGAGAGATTTCACAAAAAAGTCTGGACTTATGGCTTATCTTGAGAAATCAGAAAATCTAGCATGTCAGGGATGGGGGCACATCTCTGCCAGGAGACAGTCAGTGGAGCTAAAAGAGCAGTTCCCCAGGCCCCCCATTGCATTTTCCAGTCCACCACGGTCCCACCACACCAGATCACAAATTCCAGGCTTCAGCTTTCATCTGTTTCTGAAAGCAAAGCTGTGACCCCCAGAACATCAAGCCTTTGAGGGCAAGCAGAGCCCCCACCCAGGGTCCTGAAGCCTGTGGGCTAAACTGCACTGGTTGGGATACGGGTGGCAGCACAGAAGGTGGGGGTCCCACCCTGGAGGATCACTGCCAGGACCTCACCAAGCTGAGTGGAGCAAAGCCCAGAGCAGATGCCCAGAGCCTCTGCCTCCTGCAAAGCAGAGCGGCTGAAGGAGTGGCTGGAGGACCTCTGCTTCCATCTGGGAGTCTCCGTGGGCTCCAAGAAGGGCCTCACCAACCCTCACTTGTTCGGGGGGGGGGGTGCTTCCAGTTGTATTTCAAGCTCCTGCTTCCTGAGGCTACATGCTTTCTGGGGGCAACTTCTTTCATTTTCACATCCTGTGGGGGCAGGGGATGCTGTTACTACCCTCCTCTGACAGTTGGGGAAACTGAGGACCCCACAGCTGCTCCAGAGCTGGAATGTGACCAGCCTCGTTAGGCTTCCATCCTCAGGACAGTGTGTACGGTAGCTTCTCTTATTATTCCCTTTTATAGGCGAGCAAGTGGAGGCTCCAACTGTCCCAAATCACTTGCAGTTAGGAAGGGACAGAAAAGACATTCAGACATAGGTATACCTGACCCCACGCTGTGAGCTGAGCCACAAAGTTAGCTCCATCTCTCTCTCTCTCAATGAGCCCCAACTCTCAGCAGAAATCCCCACGGTCACCAACATCCAGAACCACAGGCCTGGCCAGAAGGCACAGGACACACAGAAGGTGAACTCGCCAATCCATCAGACTAAGCTTGCGGAGGACAGAGGCAGAATGAGGAAGGGCGGCACCCCCGGGTTGGGGCCAGGGACCAGGATGGGAAAGCAAGGGCTTCCGAGAGGAGACAGGACCAGGAGCGCAGCAATAAGCAAAGCTCTGGGGCTGTGGCCCTTACCTCTTGGGCAGAAGCAGCAAAGCTAATACATTCAGGCCACCAACCCGGTCCAGTAGAGAACCTAGAGAGAGAGGAGAAGGGAGTCAGCATCCTGGGGAACTCGTGAGCCCTCCCCGCCTTGTGCAGGATAGGACACTCCTGGGGCAAAAGGACCCTGTTCCTGTCACACCGGCAGAAGTCAAGAGCCAGTGAGTGTGGACTCAGTCCTGCCAGCTACTGGCTGCCTTCATTTCCAGGCTCTAAGCCTCAGTGTCCCCATCTCATGAGTGGCCATATGATGCCTTCCCTTGATGAACATCTGTTTTTTCCATCCAACTGGAAACTCCTTAGAGGATAGGGACTGTGTCCTGACTTTGGGAGAGGGCCTGGCCAACACGGGAGGCTCAGTAAGTACATGCTGGATGACTGAGTAGATGGAGGGAGGGTTAATTAATTAACAAACTATCTCTCAAAGGACTGCAGTGCAGGGAGGTTCAAACAAGAAAGAAATGCGACAGGGTTACTCGTTATTAGGTGTGCTAGGTGCTGTGGGGAGATGAAAATAAAAGTCATGATGATGTTTCTGACAGGTATATTTGTTCACTCATTTATTCATTTGGTTAATCAGCAAACACTGAGGCTCGTCTGAGCTGGGCTCTGGACCAAGTGTGGGAGGGCTGAGGTGAATAAGACTCTGCCCTGTCTATTAGAGGCTCAAGGACAAGCTGGGGAGACTGTCTAAAGAGCCAGTGCCAGGAGTTCCCATCATGGCTCAGCGGAAATGAATCTGACTAGCAGCCATGAGGACACAGGTTTGATCCCCGGCCTCACTCAGGGCGTTAAGGATCTGGCATTGCTGTGAGCTGTGGTGTAGGTCGCAGACGCGGCTTGGATCCTGCGTGGCTGTGGCTGTGGTGTAGGCTGGCAGCTACAGCTCCGATTAGACCCCTAGCTTGGGAGCCTCCATATGCTGCAAGTGCAGCCCTAAAAAGACCAAAAAAAAAAAAAAAAAAGAGCGGGTGCCCACACGCTGGGGTAAACAGAGGGTGTGGTGAGAAGGTCAAGGAGGATGGGATACCCGAGCCAAGCCTGGCAGACAGACCAACTTTAGTCAGGCCAAGGGCCAGCAGGGTTGGAAGAAAGAGAATGCCCGGCCTTTGGCCACTCAGGGTTCAGCAAGAGAAGTGGGAAAGATAAGGCTGCAGAGAGAGCAGGGGCTGCACTCGGCAGGGCCTGGCGCAAGCACCTGAGGGGAGGAGACGATGCAGTTTGTCTTCAGAAAGGTCCTGCTGCAGGCAGTGCAGAAGATGGGGAGGACAGAGGGGCGGACAGGAAATGGGGAGACCCTCTCCAAAGAGTGTTTGCTGAGCTTCTCCACAGCCCTGCAGGAAGGCCAGGCGGCTGGCGTCACCCCCACCGTACAGATGCTGACTGCCCTAGGCTCCTGTACCACTCCAGGAGGGGCTGAGTGGGTTAGAGAGCTCCTGGTTTCCTGCCTTCTGGGAACGTGGTCTTCTTGGAAGAGCTGCTTGAACCCCCACAAAGACCACCCTCATTGTGGGTATTCAGAGAAGGGGTAGGGACTATAGGATGGGGACAGACTTCTCCAGAGGAGACAGGATTTCAGGGAGACCTTCCCACTGGGAGGACGGGAGGAGTGGACAGTGAGCAAAAGGGGGAGAGAGGAAGAGCCCTGTGGGTAAGGTTACAAAGCCAGGAAGCCCACATCTGCCTGGCATTGTGTGTTGCACAGGGGTGCACTCTCCAGAGGGGAGGCCCCAGGGGACGGGGGCGACAGCCATGGACCTTGACGTTTAGTTGGCTGCTTTGCTCTCGTGGCACTGATGGGACACTGAGCTCAGAACCAGCCAAGGACACAAGGAATTGATGGAGGCAAGACTGGGGTTCAGGAGGAGAAAAGAGAAAGAGAAGAAGATGGACTGAGGCCCCTGGGAAAACAAAGAGAGATGGATAGGATGGAGAGAGAGAGAGAGATAGGGAGACACAGACGGACAGAGAGGAGTGGAGGGAGCCACAGGTAGAGAGACCAGAGAGAAGGCCAAATGGGAAAGAAAAAAAGGGGTGTAAAAGGAACAAGGGGCCCGCCCAACTCCTATTCCCTCCCTGTCTCTCTACCTGAGCCTCCATCTTCAGGGGCTGAGGGGACCAGCACCCCCGGTCCCCAAGGGGAGGGAGGAGCAGGGGTTCCTCCCCCCTCAGGGGCTGCGCCCCCACCCCACCCCCGCCCCCGGAGCTAATCAGCGGCTGTCATCTCCACGGTGAGGTCTTGGTTAAGGAGATTTAGGGCCGGGATCAATAGGAAATTTAAAAATCGATGCAGCGCGCAGGGCAAAATCGATGGCGTTTAATCGCCTTGCCGATTCCCAGTCAAAACAATTAGCCGCGCTGAGTGTTGAACACGGTGGCGACACGGCATTAACCGTCAATATTGGTGTAAGTGATGACAGGGCGGGCGGGGATTCCCCGCGCCTCTCAGGGGCCCCGAGTCGGACAGCGCCCTGGGCTGTGGCCTCCCTCCCAGGCCGCGCCCCACGTGGGGGTTTTCCTCCAGCAGCACCCCCTTATCTCTGCCCTCGGGCCCCCTCAGCTGCGATGCCCCTGCGCAGGACCATCCCTGGCCTGTGGGTCTCGGATTCTCCTCGGGCCTCTCCCAGGGCCCTGCCCCCCCGCCAGACCCCTCCCCACCCTGTGGGAGCTGGGGGCTGTATTCCCAGCAGGGTCTTGAGACTGGAAGATGGAAGTGGGAGCTATTCAGAAGAGGCCTTCTCCCTGTTTCACAGAGGGGGGCTCTGAGGAACTGAGGGGGAAGCGAGTGGCCCACAATGACCTGGCACAGGAGGCAGAGGAGCCAGGATTTGAACCCTGATTTCTCTGATTCCAGTCTCTGTTCCTTGCAGCTGTGCCACAGAGAAGGGGGAAGATTCCAACCTTCACTGAAGAAGGAAAGAACACTTAGCATTTGGTCCTGGCCCCTCAGCTCTCCTTGAAGCCAGGATAACAATCTGCTGGGTCCTGGGGTCGGCAGACTTGTGGGCTCCTGGAGGGAAGGCTGGGGGGTCTGGCTCCTCTGGGGGTGCCCAGAGCTACTCAGTATGGGCCTTGGATGCCTGGGACAGCGCCCATCGGCCTCACACTCAGACTCCCCACACACGCTTCCACTGAGGAACAGACAGATGGAGCAGCTGGCCCCCACAAACATCTCCGCCCAGATAAGTTCAGCAGAGTAGCCCTTGGGGAGAGAGTCCAGGGGTTTCCTTAGTACTAGCTACGTGCCAGGTGTGGTTAGTTGCTCTGTGGTTATGATTTCAAAGAATCCTCACAACCATTTGGCAAGTATGTTCCCATGATACAGATGAGGAAATGGAGGCTCAGAGAGGTGAAGACACTTGCCCAAGGTCACACAGCCAAGAGGGAGAAGTTCAGTCTTACTGGACTCTGAGGGAAACAGGACACAGAGCAAACAAGAGCTAATGACTGCAAGCAAGGGAATGGATGCAAGAAGCCGGAACAGGAACCTGGTGCCTGGATGCAGGACCAGGAGGACCTGCACACGGGGAGGCAGGGGTGGGGTGGGGAAGGCAGAGGTGGGGTGAGCAAGGCAGGGACAGAACTGGACACGGCACTCTAAGCTAGTGACCTGGCAGGACAAGGATGGGAGATGGTGAGGCCAAGGCTGGGCTCTCTCCTTCTCTGAATTTGCCAAAGGGCTCCGGGTTCTAGGGTGCTATGTGGGGAAGGCGTAGGCTTCCGCAGCCACCTGCTGCCTGGAGCAGGGTGGGGAGGGGAGGAGGCCCGTGAGATGAGCCAGGGATTGATCTGACAAGGTCCTAATCAAATGGTCAATATCTCTGACCCGACCACTTAACCTATTGATAAGCTGGCAAGGACGGATCAGGCGGCAGCGAGTGGGCTCAGGGAGGGAGGCAGCAAGGGGGCTGGAGGAAGCCTGATGGGCAGCGCTCAGGCCTGCAGCGTGCCTGGGTCTGGGGCCTGGGAGAGGGCAGTCTCCTCCTCTAGTGCCCCCTGCCTCCGAGAGGTCATGTGTCTTCTGTCTGGGGACTTCTCTCCAGGCCTCTCCCTTTGGTCAGGGTTCCTCAGCCCCACCCTGATGAGGCTAGGAACTGGTCCCAGCACCGAAGCCACCCCAGGTCCCTTGAATTATGCCTTAGCTTTTTTTTTTTTTTGGCTTTTTAGAGCCACACCTGTGCCATATGCAAGTTCCCAGGCTAGGGGGGTCTAATCAGAGCTGCAGCTGCCAGCCTATACCACAGACACAGCAACAGTGGGATCCAAGCTGCATCTGTGACCTACACCACATTGCATGGTGACACTGGAGCCTTAATCCACTGAGTGAGGCCAGGGATCAAACCGGAGTCCTCAAGGATACTAGTCAGGTTCATTACCAGGGAGCCACAACAGGAACTCCGATGCCTTAGCTTTTCACACTGGTGAAGGACTTCTCCTCTGAGCCTCAAGGTCCTTTTCTATAAATTGGGGGTAGTTACAATAGAAAATGCCAGGAAACAACCCAGGTGTCCTATGACTGGGGACTGGTACGATAAATGACGGCACAGCAGCTACACTAAGGAGGGCTGAGGAGCTGTAGAAAATATGCTTGAAATAAATTCATTGATAAGGAAGCGATGTTCATACTCCATTGTGGGGAAGGGAAAAAGCAGGTTATAACCCAGGATGTAGCTTATTGTTCCATTTTTATGAAACACACACACATACATTCCCCCCACCCACAGAAAAGAGTTTAGAGCAGAAGTCAGAATTCTGAGATTGGTCCCAGGCATCTGAATTTTAATACATTCTTTGGGTAAACCCGTGGGCATACTCCCATTTGAGAAAAAGCTATCTAGACATCAAGAAGTTAATCTTTTTTTTTTTTTCATTTAACTAGATTATCATGATGGGGTTTTTTTTCATCTCTGAATATCTGCATGTTCTCCTTTTTCTACAATGAACATGTGTCACGTGAGTTAACATTTCTTTGTAATTGCAAAAAGCGGAGCTAATGAATCTTGCCTCGCAGGACTGTGGCTAGACGCCTGGCACACACAGAGCGGTGCTTCTCTGTCCCCCTTCCCTTTCCCAGCCAGGCTTATCTTATGTCCCCACTGTGCCCAAGCCCAGCAGAGCCCAGTGCCCCCAGGAATGTGAATGAATCTGAGGTCTGCTGCGTGGAGAAATGCTTGCTTGCTCCTCTGGTTTCTTCTCTATTAGAGAGGGCAGGGTAGAACCAAGAAGAATCCTGTGCCCTGTCCCCTCTTCAGGAAACTGGCTGAGGGCTCACAGGCAGAGGGAACAGCTGGAGGGAAACCTGAGGCCCAGAGGGAGGGAAAGAATTTCCCCAACATCATACAGCTGGTTGTAACAGAGCTGGGATCAAAGCTGGCTCCTGGGTTGTGCCATCCCACTGCTGGGAGGGGAAATACTGCAAAATCAAGTGTGCCTGCAGGCCAGAGGACTGGCGAGGGACTGGAAGACTTTACGCTTCGATACAGCAAAAGAGTATGATAGCCAAAAGCTGTGTGACTCTGGCCAAGTTACTTTGCCTCTCTGAGCCTCAGTTTGTTCAAACGTAAAATAGGGATAATAATAGCACCTGCCTCATAGTACTAGCGTGAGGTGTCAATAAGACCACACTTATAACAAACTTAGGAGAGGGCCTGACACAGAAAGAGGGGTGGAGTTCCCTGGTGGCTCAGCAGGTTAAGGATACGGCATTGTCACTGCTGTGGCTCTGGTTACTGCTATGGTGCGAGTTCAGTCCCTGCCCTGGCCTGGGAACTTCCACATGCTACCCCTGTGGCCAAAAAAAAAGAGGCGAGGGCAAGTGTGTAGTGGAAGTGATAGGAGGATTACTGGCCACAAATGATGCATGTGAGTAAGAGAAGGGTGCCGAAGCCATGCAGTTGGGGGCAGGGAGAAGGTACTCTGTCTTGGAGTGAACGAATGCAAGGCAGATACCTGGCTAAATATGCTCCTTTGTTCATTCATTCATTCATTCATTCATTCATTCATTCATTCAATAGGCATTTCCTGAGGCCAGTTCTAGGCCAGAACCTGTGCCAAGCCCCACAACCCAGATAGGAACAATGGAAGTTCCCAGTGGATTAGTCAAGAGGAATTAGGGACAGCAGGAGCTGCTCGCGCGTCTGTGAGAGGTGCTTGCCTCCGTGGCCTCCACACTGTCTCTTGAGGCTTCTGCTGAAAGGGGCCGGGCGGGAGTGCACACCCCCAGCGTCGGCCCGGTGCGGTACTTCAGGTGTGTGAGCTCACACTCAGAATAGTAAGCTCTGTGCAGACGGGCTGTGTTCCCCTTTGTGATTCACAGCCTCTCTCACAGGGCCTGATGCTCTGAGGACATGCCGTGCTCGATTTTTTCCTCTTTTTTTTTTAATGAAAAAAAAAATGTTCAAAGCGCCTAGCACAATGCCTAACACCTGGCAGGTACTCAATAAATAGCAGCTATTATTAGTATCATCATCACACATCAGATCCCCACAAAACCCTTATTTTGCCGACGAGGAAAGTTGAGGTTTAAAAGGAGTGATGTGATGTGTGCACTGCCGTGGCCAGGACTCAAGGCAGAGTGGGTGCCAGCCCACAGTCTGGGGTCTGCCTTTCCCTGTGATGGCGGTGGGTGGGCGGCGGGGGGGAGTCAGGGTCAGGTGGTGGGGGAAGGGCAGCAGTGTTGGGGGTAAACAAACATGATGATGGGGGCAAGGATGAGTTGGCTGGGGTGAGGGGGCATGGTCAGCAAGATGGAGTGGAGGGCACAGGCCCAGGATGACGGGTTTGGAGTCTGGCTGCTTCAAGGCTCAGGTAGGAGGTGCCCTGACTTGCAGAGGTGCAGCCCCCACTATTATATTGAGCAACTAGGATGACAAGGGGCCCAGCTCCCGTTCATCTGCCAAACATCCACTGAGCACTTACTGTGTGTTGAGTGCTATTCTAGGCAATGGGGATACAGCCATGAACAAGATAAAGTCCCTGCCCTCATGGTGCTGACCTAGTGAAGAAAGAGATACAAGAGGCAAGAACATATACTTGAGAGCTAAGAAGGAAAACAAAGCAGCTCAAGGGATAGGTTACAAGAGGATGTTATTGTAGGCTGAGAAGGTCAGGAAAGGCTTGTTGGGGAAGGTGGGTTTTGATAGTAGCCCAAATGAGGTGTTGGGGGGGAAGAGCTTTCCTGGCAAAAGAAACGGCAGGTGCAAAGGCCCTGGGGCAGGAACCAGATCTACGTGTCTGAGGAACAGCAAGAAGGCCAGAGTGGCCTGAGTTTCTGGAGGTGGGAGGAAAGGAGTAAAGAAGTTGAACAAGCAGGCAAGTACTGCTTTAGCGGGGCTTCCAAGCTAAAGAAGATGTTCTAAGTGTGATGGAGAATGACAGGCTTTCTCGCTGTGGCAGGCGAAAGTTGGTCTCACCTTCAAAAACCAGGCTCCATCCTCACTGCTTCCCATGTGGGGCCTTCTGACCCACCTATTAACTAAGAACAATGTCTAGTTGCCTTCAATAAACCCTGGGCGTTCCAGACAAGGCTTTTCCAGGCTTGACCTCCCCAGTCTGGGAACTCCTCTGGAGCAGGGAAGGGACTGGCTCATCTCTGCACCCCGGCACCCAGTTCAGGCCTGGCCACACACAAGATACCTCAGAAAACAGCAGAGTGTTGATGGTACTAAGGGGAACTGTAACCCTTGACCTCCACCGCCCCCCCAGGAAATCTCCATGTGGGTGCAAGTTGTAGTTTGTTCAACTCTGCCCAGTGGCCGAAGGGGCTGGAGCAAGGGGGAGAGAGAGTCTGTGTCACCTCCCTGGCCAGGCCTTGTCCAGGGTTCCCAGAGTGGACCAGCAGAGCAGGAGGCCCTCCCTCCAGGGTCCCCCGTCCTCCTCCCACCCCTCCTCCACACCAGATCCAGAGATCCCTGACTTAGTATCCGGCCCACATCCTATCAAGTCCCTCCTCAAAACCCTCTGTGCTACGCAGTGTGCCTGGAATAAACCCGAGCCTCACCGTCCCTCCCAGTGATGGCAAGCCTCACTTCACGCCCCCACCTGCACACAGCTGCTGGTCTAGTGATGCCCATACCTGCTCACACCTCCGGGCCTGTGCACAGAAGTGCCTCCCCTTTTCCTCGGGACCCTGCCCAGCGCTCTCCACATCACCTTCTCCGTGAAGCCCCCTGGACCCTCCCTGGTAGCCTGGCCCGGGGACACTCTGTGCACCTCTATCAGAGCCCTGACAGCCACGCTCCAGCCGGCAGGGTGGACCCCATTTCCCACCAGAGGAGTCTTCCAACTGGTCAATGAGGCACAATAGAGTGAGGCTGGGGGCATCTGTGTCCTGCATTATTTATTTCTGTGCGGCCTCGTGAGTTTCTGGAGGGGTGTGTGTGCCCGTTTAGATTTGGTGCGTTGTGTCTAACACTCTGCTTAAATGTCACTTCCAAAGAGGTGTCACACCTGACCCACCAATCTAAACCAGGTCCTCCCATGCTCCCCTCCCGCAGCCCCTTGTTCCTTTCCTTCCCAGATGCTATCACTGTTGATAACTAACTACACACTGAGGTCCAGTCCGTGCCCATCCCGTCGGCTCGGAGCTCTTGGAGAGCAAGGCCCAGGTCTGTCTTGTAAATCACTGTTTTTCCCAGCTTCTAAGACAGGGCCTGGCTCACATAGGGCCCAGTGCCCCTGTGATGAATGAATTCATTCCATGAACACTTTCAGACCCGAGCATCTACCCATTTTCATTTTGCTCCAAAGGGACAAAGTCTAAAGTGGGGAATGTTTGTGACACATCCCTTTCAGTCACCATGTGTGGCTTCCCTGTGGGCTCTCTGACTGTGGCCTGTGTGCACCCATGGTCACGTGGGTTGGGGTGCTGCCATGTTTAGTACCTGTGTTTATGCCTTTCCTGCTGAAAAAAACTCTCCACGTGAGGAGCACCCTGGTGTTTTAGTATTTGTCTTGCCCTGTGATGTCTCAGTACTACGTGCAGGTATGGATGTCTGGGCTTTCGTATTTGTGTGTGAGTGTGTGCTTATCCTCGTTTTTATATCTGGTGTGTCCATTTCAACATCTCTGGAGATGCATGCACAAACCTCTGCGTGGGTCTTAGGCTTTAGCATCATTTTCTAAGAAAATCTCTGGCCAAAGGTATGTGTACCTGGATCTCAAGATCCATGGGTGCACATGTTTATCAGGTGCTGGAAAATCTGTGTGTCTATTTCAGAGCCACTTCATGTGTCTGTAGGTATACCTATTTCAAAATGTCAAAATCTCCGACTATACTCTGTAGCCTGGAGAGTGAGTGTGTGTTCATGTGTGTGTGTGTGTGTGTTTCAGGAGTGATGTGGACACGTGTACACCTGCATGTCTCTCTTTCCCTGGCTGAGCTGCCTTTCCAGTCCAGAAGAGTACCTATTCTCTGTCTCTCTCCCACACCCACCCATGCTCAGATGTGCCGTGCGGATGGGGAGGGGGCCGGGGTGTCAGCGAGCTCCTGTGTCACAAGGTTAATTTCTCCGCAGCCAAGCAGGCTGGGCCCTGAGGGGAGTGGTGGGGGAAGGGCTGGTCCCCACAGCCCCTCTGATAAATATGTATTTGGGGCTGCTGTGCTCAAAGGTCACGGGGGGAGCAGGAGGAGGAGGGGTGGTCTGCACTGTGCCGTGCTGCTGGGTCCCAGCCAGGCCCAGCGTGGGCTGTGTGACCCCTTCCAGAGGGATGATGAGATTCAGGGAGATGTCCCCCACATCTGGTCTGGCCCCCCCAATCCACAACCCTGCTCAGAGGGAGATGCTGTTGTGGACACACAGATATGCAAACTCTGGAGCAGGCAAGCACAGGAGCCCACACGCGCTGACGCCCAGACAGAGGCTCTAACGGATGCACAAAGACAGCCTCGTGGGCCGCCCGATGCGCAGAGAGCTGGAGTCTGGGGCCATCCCTTCTCCCTCACCCCAGCCTTCACTCAATACCAAAAAAAAAAATAATAAATAAATAAATACAAGCACACAAGAGTGCATAGCATCTCACAATAAGAAAGGTCCCTACACACTCAATACACACACGCACACTTGAGCACAAAGGTACACAGGGCGCAAAAAAAGAAGAGTCCCTGAACACTTTGTGGGTGGCCTTGTACACACACACACACACACACACACACACACGCACACGCACATGCACAAGTAAATGCACACAAAGGTGCACACAGATGCACCACAAGAGTCCCCAAGACATGAAGTCCTACAGAGGTAGGTGCACGCTGACGTATGAGCACAGACGCACATTCACACATACAAAGACCCCAAGACACACACACCAGGCAGGATGCTGCCGAGGCAGGCGGGAAACCCACCTCACTGCAACACTGCCGACTCTGGCCCTCTCCCCACTGGGGTGAGAAGGGCTGCCCAGTCTCTGGTCCATGCCCCCCCACCCCCCGCAGCCGGCTCCAGCCAAATGCGCCATCATTTGTCCAGCCCGAGTCACATCAATTGTGGAGCCTCCCTCCTCGCTGACCAGCCATCTCGGCCATCAGCGGCCTCGGCCATTAGCTGGCTCCCGCCTCTGGCCTGCATTTGTTGAGTCTCCCTTACCTGGCAGAACCGTCCAGACCAACGGAGCCCTTTCAGGGTCTGCCTGACCCTTTCCTCAAGGGAGTCCAAGGTCCCCTGTTGTATGAGCCCAGGCCTTGGGGGGACCCCCTCCCCTCCGCAGACCGCTCAGGCGGTCATTCTTCAATGACCGCTGCCCTCGGTGGTTCTGGTGGATCTTGAGGCTGTGTATTTGAGTGTGTATGTGTGAGTGAGTCTGCTTGTAGGCATGTGTGTATGGCTGGTGGGATGGCTACAGCTGTGCTTAAGCCAAAAGGTGTGTGTGTGTGCATGAGTGTGTGTGAGTGAATAAGGGGTTAGGATGTCAGCAGCTGTGCTAAAGTCAAGGGGGTCTGAGTGTGTGGTTGTGCATATGGAGAGTGAGGATGTCAGGGGTGTGCTTCACGCATGTGTGTGTGCATGTGCACGTGTGTGCGAGTTTGGATGCGGAGAGGTCTAGCCTTGGCGCGGGGGCCATGAGGGGCTATTTCTGTCTGCACACAGGGGTCAGCACAGTATAGGCGCCTGCTTTTTGAGGGGTTGTGAGCAAGTGGAGTGTGTCTCTCCCAGACTCCGTTGCCTGTGTTTGTGAAAGTGACAGATGCTGCCTCCCTGGCCTCACTGCGGCGGATTAAGTCTGTGAATGCCACATGAGTCTGCACCCCGGTGGGGGAGGGTCCCCAGCCTGCTCTTACACTCGCGTGTGTGGGCCACAGCCCTGAACGGTACAGGGTCTTGGGGGAGATGGCTAAAGTACCCCCCTCGCCGGTTTCTTTGAAGGACAGTGTATCTGAAAGGATGCCAAGGTGAAGGGCTCTGTGTGTGTGTGTGTGTGTGTGTGCACGGGTGCTCACACATGCTCACATATGAGTCCATGTGGTCCAAGGTCTCAAGGTGCACATGCACGCTCACAGTCACACATGTGATAGCTCCCCAGGGCCGGACAGACCAAGTCCAAACTTCTCAGAACCTCTGGGCGCTGCCACACTGTGCCCACCTCTGCTCTGAGGGTCACGCCTCCAAGCTGGGCCGCTTCCTCCCTGCTGCCCGCTTCCCTCAGCCATCTTTCCACCCTCCCACCGCGCCCCCTTCCTCAATGCCTGGGCATCCTCAAAGACCCATATCCTTTTTTAAACCCACACCTCCCTCCTTCTCCAGATTCCTGATGGCCCAGAAGCTCCCTTTGTCCTCCAGACACCCAGAATCTTGTCTAAGGCTGGGTCCACTTTAGAGCCCATGGTTTGTGCCTAACAATCGTTCTCAGGTAAGGAGTGATCATGTCACCATCGCCTGACTACCTCAAGGAACTAGCTGTCCTTTATTTGCTGGGTGGATCACACCACTCAATAAATAAATCAAGGACCTAGGATGTGGGGCCACCACCTCAAGCCTCCTTCCGAGTGTATCAGAGCTGGAAAGCTGCCTGGGCTCTGAGGATCTGGTGAAGGTGGGCTGTGGCTGCCTCTCAAGGCCACCATCTGCATCTAGGAAGGTGGCTGTGCCACAAAGGGCTCACCAGCAGGAGTAGGGGGAACGTAAGCTCATCAATAATCCTGTCTTTGAAGAGGTCCAGCCCCAAACTGTCACCCACAGAGTGGGCTCTAGAACTTGCTCATTTGCTGGCTTTCCCTTCAGGATACAAAGCAACATCCAGGTCCTGGAAGCCCTTGCTGAGCCACATAAGGCATCCATCCACCTGACAGGTCCTGGGAGACAGGCCGTGGTTGGACGTTTCAGGGGGCAGGGAGGAATGAGGGGAAGGGGCCAAGCCAGAGAAAGGAAATGGGGCTGGGGCAGCTAAGGAGCAAAGGACAAACCAGGCTTGGTACCAGGAGTCCAAAGACCCTGGTCCTAGCACTGCTTGGCTGGTCACAGTCTGAGAGAATTGTGTGGACCTCAAACCCTCATCTGAAAGGGGCACCACGAGGGTTGCTATAAGAGCTAGGTAGATATAAAGGGCCTTGTCATCATCAGCAGCAGCAGCATTATTAGATCAGGGGGTACTGGGCTCAAGGGGAAAATGATAAGTGATACACATTTAGAAGAAAGACCAGACCCCAGTCTGAGGAAACCCCACACCCACCCTCTCCTCCAACAATTCTCCATACCCAAGTTTCTCAGCCATTTCAATCCTGAAAAAAAAAAAAAAATACTGGAAATCCACCAGCACATGCCAGACAGGAAAACTGTTCCATCGCCCCCGGCCTGGCCATCGGTCCCCTGCTCCCAGGTTATGCCAGCACACACTACGAATATGCACCAGGGCTCTGACAAGATCTACCCAGGGGGCTGCTGAAGTTGGGGCCCCTTGCTTGGCTGTCACATTGGTGGGGGAGGGGTTCTGGCCTATAGTCCCTACAGGCAAGGAGTGTGTGTGTATGAACCAGAATGCAGGTGGCCTGGGGTGACCACTGATGAACCTGCCAGAAAATAAATCTGGCTAGCCTACTGTTTAGGAGGTATGGGCTAACCTCCATCACACACAACAAGGGTGTGGGCGCGCAAGGCACACACACGCGCGCGCGCACGCGCGCGCACACACACTCACACACTGTGGCCGAGTTCTTTCCCTACCCCCATCCCTGCAACAGACACCCTGCATTTTTCCCTGCAAACAGCACCAGAAGGAAGTGAGGACAACCAAGGCCCCAAGAATGGCACTGTAACTGGCCAGGGGGTTGGCCAGTAGCCTAAGGGAAATGGGATTGGACTTTCCAATGGACACGCTGGGCCTCTGTCCAGCATTACCCAGAAATCAGGAAGTAGATGCCAGACCGCATTACCAGCAACTGGAGAGGCTGCCCGTGGCCTTCATCCGCTTCCCTCCTGGCTTGCCTGCCACCCCGACCCAGGACGCTTTGTTACTAGGGAAGAGCCAGGGAAGCTTTCTGTGGGCTGGCCAACTTTGGGGAGGAGAAATCTTTTCTTATTTTGTTTTTCTTGAACCCAGGCTCAAGATTGCTGTGCAAGCACGCTGTCAAGCCCACTGATTTGCCTGAGACCTCTGTGCACATTTCTAATCCTTGCACTCAAAGCCAGCTTTACAAACCCACCCTCCCTCTGACCCAGGACACACAGAGACCCAGAGACAACTAACAAGAATAATAATAACAATAAGAGCTCTATGCTGAAATGGTACTTTCACATATGTGACTTTGTTTCACGTGTACTTCAGGGCACACACCATGGTCAGACCTGGTACTCACATGCAGAGCCTCCATGCCAACCACGCCGTACGCACTAACTGATGCACCCACCACTGATGCCAGGCTCGGCGCATAGACCTGCACACTCGCGGACAGCCACCACGCGCAGAGCCAGAGTGTGCCTCCCGAGTGCACACGCAGCGAGGACTCCATGAACATCGAGACAAGGGAAGGACCTTAACAGGATAAATACACGCACCTACTCTCTCCTGCACACACATCACCCACAATGGGAACCCCCGGTACCCGGCCTCCCACTGGATGTGCATCTCATGATTCTACACCTTCGGCTCTTCCTTCTGCCAAGGCTCCCAAGCCCTGCACACAGTCAGTCTGTCCTGAACGCCTCTCCCAAGGCAGGCAGGCTGCGTACACATGCACACGGCCGCCATGGTCAGACGGTGCACACCGGCCCCCCACCGCGCACTGACACCACCCTCTCCCTTCCAGCCCTGGGGGAGGGGGCAAGCCCGCCTGGCAGGATGCTAAGAGTCTAAAAGCGACTGAGTTAAGCGTCTCGTTGGGTCTTCCTCTAAATCTAGGACCTGCTCCCCAACTCTGCAGGCCCCAGGATGGTGGGAGAAAGCGGGGAGTGGTCAGGAGGCCAGAGGCTTTTCTCTTCGGATCTCTTACCTGGGGCGCAAAAGCTCTGAGGACCCTCTCGGATGGACCCTCGCCCCCAAAAGCCTCCTCTTTTCACTTCCCACTAACGATCCGTGTCATTTTCTTCTCTGTCCACACCCTTCTCTCTCAGTGGGGCTGAGTCCATAGCCATGAGCCCTCACTTAAAGTCTTCCCCTCCCCCTCCTCTGGCCCCAGTGAGCATCCAGCAAGACTTCTCCAGGAGGCCAGAAGAAATAAGGGGTGGCACTAGAGCCCCCAGGGCAGACCCAGGCTCCTAGCAGAGAAAAAAGAGGGCAGAAATTCAAGGGGGTACAGAATAGGGGTTGGCTCTGGTGGGAACTTGGGGGAATCCTGTCTTTGCACAGAGCCCCTCTCCCTGGCATGCTGTTCAAGGCCAATGCTACAAAAGTGATGAATAAATGAAACTGAGGGAGGGGGTAGAAAGGATGGGGCAACAGGGGAAATGAGTGGCAGGGTGGGAGAATGAGAGAAAAGGAGAAAGGGGGAAGGGGAAAAAGAGAAAAAGAAAGAGAGGGATGGAGAAAAGGAAGATGGAAAAAACCCTGAGGGGTTGGGGCGGGGAAGAAAGCTTTTATGGAGAGGAGAAATAGACAGAGAAACTGGAAAAACCAGCAAAGGAGATGAAGAAAAAGAAGCCGAGGAAGGACACAAGAGGAAGAAAAGAGAAGGGAGCAAAGAGGCAGGAGGAGGCAGCTGAGGGGGTTCCCCAAGTTACAGTCTTTGCCCAGAGAGCTGAGGGGCGTACCCTGGCTCCCCAACATCACTCCCAGGCCCTGGAGCTCCCCTGCCCACCTCTCCTGTCGAGAGCTGCTGCCTCTCCGAGCCCCATCCCAGCTGCGCCCTCTCCCAGCTTCCACCCTTCCGGCAGTCCGAGGCACCCCGTTTCTTTCTCTAGCCCCTCATTCCCACCCTCTATTCCCTTTCTCATTCCCCCGTGCCCTCTTACCTCTCCCCCCCCATGCACCCTGCTTGCTTCCAAGCTTCAGACAGCATCACCAACCAATATCCTCACCATCATCACACTACACCGGCCCCCACACCCCCACTAAAGGAGAGAAAAAAAAAAAAAAAAGGCAGCACGCCACCAGCTCTGATCCCCTCTCGCCTTATTTTCTCCACAGTCGCCCCTTCCCCAAATGCCGTCCAAAATGGGGATCCCGCCCAGCCCGGGGAGCCTCTCCAAAACGCCGAAGCCAGCCAGGCGCGGATGCCACCTCCTCTCTCCTCTCAGCGCTGGCTCCTTTTTGTATGGGATGGCCTCGGCCGCGATGTGTTTTATTTTCAACTCTTTATTAGTATTATTTTCCCCTCTTTTTCTTTATTTTTTTGGCCTTGGGGCGGCAGCGATGAAAGTGCCCACCGCCTGGTCCCCTCCGCCAGATCCCCGGCCGGCCGCTCTTTCTCTAGTCAGCGCTCCTCTGCCTCCCTCCTTTCTCTTCTCTGTCTCGGCTCCGCTCCTCCGTCCTTTCAGCTCCGTCCTCAGTCGACTGCTCTCTCCTCTCTCTACTGCCTCCTCCTCCACGCCTCTCCTTTCCCCTTCCTTCTTGCCCCTTCTCCCCTTTTTCTCTCCCTTTTCACCTCCTCTCCGTCCCCATTTCTATCCCTCCCCACCCCCTCCCGCCACGCACATCTCTCCTCTGGTTCCCTTGCTGCCACCAACAGTAAGCCGACCACCCCCCCACACCTTGTCCCCAAATAATAAAAATACCCAGCCAGGGGGCAAAGCCCCGACGCCGGGCGCCGGGAGGAAGGCGAGGGCCGGGGCCGCAGCGGCGGCGGGCAGCCCGAGCGCGGTGCGGAGCGAGCGGCGCCCGCCCGGCTCCCGCCCGGAGAGCTCTCTGCAATAGGCCGAGCCGGCTGCATTAAGCTTCTTGCAATCAATAAAGCGCGGGTCAGATTATGCAAAGCGCAGATATTAATATGCAAAGTTTTAAAGATTTTTAAATGGAAGGGCGAGCGCGGCGCGGGCGGGCGGGCAGGGGCTGCGAGGGGAGAGGGAGGAAGGGAGGGCGGGCGGGCGGCGCGCAGGCGAGCTGGGGAGAGGAGGAGGCTGCCCGCCGCCCGCCCGCCCGGCTGCGCCGCGCCGCCTTGCCTTACCGCTGCTCCCATCGGTAGGCGCCGCTGTCTTCGCCATGCGCGTCAGCTGCACGGCTCCGAGGGGATGGCCGAGGAGGAGCCGCCGCCGCCAACGCTACCCCCGCTCCCGCTCCCGCTCCCGCGCCCGCTCGCTGCCTGCTGCTGGCGCTGCTCTGGCCGCAGCTCCTCGCCTGAGCTGCCGGCGCGAGCCCAGGCGCGCGCCATCCCCGGCTCCCACCTTGTCCCCATGGCAACCCCGGGCCCAAGGATGCTCAGAGAGAGAGCGCGAGCGAGAGAGCGAGGGGGGAGAGAGGGAGAGGGAGAGGGCGGGGAGCGCAGGGGACACGGAGGCAGGGAGAGGCCAGAGACTCACAGAGACACAGAGATACACAGAGACAGAGAGACAGAGAGACACACAGATAGGCTGAAACAGAGACAGGTGACAGAGAGAGGGGCGAAGAGTGGCGAGTACAGAAGAACACCGAGACAAGGAGAAGCACAGAGACCACAGAGATACACAGAGACACAGAGAGATACAGAGAAAGAAACGGAGAGGAAAAAAAGGGGTGGGGAGCAGAGGGGAGACTCAAAAGCAAGGAGACACACTAAGGCCCAGAGACTCACAGAGACACCCAGAGACACAGAGACATCCAGAGACAGAGACAGGAGGAAAAGGGGACAGGGAGAGGGCAGGGAGCAGAGAGGACTCAGAGGCAGGGAAAGACTCCTAGAGACAAAGAGATACCTTGAGGCAGAGACACAGAGACAGAGAGACACACAGAAACATAAAATCACGGGGATAGAGAAAGAGGGGTGGGGAGCAGAGGGGACTCAAAGGAAGGGATAGGCCCTAAGACCCAGAGACTCAAAGAGATACCAGAGATACAAAATACAGGAAGGAAAGGGAGAGGGGAGAGGGAGGGAGCACAGGGGATATGGAGGCAGGGAGAGACTAACAGAGGCAGAGAGACGCCAGAGACACATGGAAACATGTAGACACGGGCATGGCGTGGGGAAAGAAGTGGGGAGAGCAGATGGGAACATGAAAGCAGAGACAGGCACTGAGAACCAGAGACCCAGAGACAAAGAGATAGGGAGAAGAGATCCACACAGAGAGAAAGAAAGATGAAGAGCCAGAAATACAGCCACAAAGAAACAGACACACAGACAGCAGATATGAGTAGTCAGAGAGAGACAGAGACAGAGACACGAGACACAGATAATGGAGAGAGATGTGCAAGAATCAGAGATGGGGAGGGAAGCCACACACAGAGAAAGAGGGAGGAAGAAGCAAGACAGAGTTGGAGAGATACAGAGATAGGAAGACACAGAGACAGAGATAAGCACAGAGAGATAGACACAGAAATAAGAGACATGAAGAGTCAGAAGAGAGATATGAAGAAAGAGCCAGAAAGAGAGAGGCAAAGCCAAAAAGACACTGACAGAGACCAAAAGATACAGAGACTGAGAGAGAGACAGAGAAAGAGGCGCAGAGAAAGAGGAGAGTAGAGGCAGACAAGGAGACAGATGATTAGTGTGAGAAGTAGACAGAAATGAGAAATAGACATAGGGATTCTGAGAGATAACCTAAGAACCTAAGTAACAGGTAGAAAGAAAGAAATGTACGAAGAGAGACACAGAGGCCAAGATGGAAAAAGAGACAGGAAGAAATAGAGTGAGAGTGAAAGCAAAGACAGAGACTTAGGGAGTCAAAGTGATGGTGCAGGGAAACAGAGATACAGAGAGAGACATGGACAGAGTCTCAAGAGACAGGGAGACATCTAAAGAGATGGAGAGAGAGATGGTGAGATGGAGACAGACACTGAAAGAGAGGCCCTGGTGGACAGAGATGTATAGGGAGATACAAGATGGAGACAGCAAGAGATAAATGGAGAGTCAGAAATAAACAATAAGACTTGGGTGTGGGGGGGAGCAGGGGGGATGACAGAGAGACAGGGTCTAGGGAAAGCAGGAAGGTGTAGGCTGGGGTAAGAGTAGAGACCAGAAGAGTGACAAATGGGTCTAGGGGAGTATCTGGAGGGAGAGAGCAGGTTGTGGGGAGACAACAGCAGGGAGGGGAGGGGAGTAAGGAGGGCAGGACCGGTCACTGAACACCTCCCCTGTGTCCACACAGCAAGGCTGGGGAGGGAGAGGAAGGAAAGGAGGGCTGAGGGGGAAGGGACCCTGGGCAAGGGAAAGTCTGCGTTGGGTCCGAGGAGGACACGTGGCTGCTGCCCCCTGCCGGCGGGGGCACTGGGCGTGGGGAGGAGGATGGGGCTGGGAGTGGTACCCAGACGGGAGGCAGGCGGTTTGGGGGACGAGGGAGGAGGAGGAAGAGGAGGAGGGCACGGGTGCGCGCAGCGCAGTCTGGGCTCAGCAGCTGCCCGTCGCTTTGTTACCCGTCTGGCTGCCCCGCACAGACTGAGTGGGCACAGGGGACCTTCGCGTCGGTTGCGTGAGAGAAACATGAGAATCACCAACTGCCCACGTGTACAGAGAAGGCTCCCGGGACCAACACTAGAAGTGCTTAACAGAAATAAATACAGGAAACACCTACCCCGCGGGCGTACAAAGTAAGTACACGGGACCTGTGCAGCGTGCTTAACAGACAAGGAACTACCTACTACCCCTGTATGCAGCAGCCTCTTGGGATCCACACTGTGTGCACAACACAAATAAATGCAAGAAATATCTACCCTGTGTGCATACAAAGTCGGTACAGGGACTTAACTGCAGCTCGTGCATAAGAGACATGGAACCACTTAATATCCCCTACACAGTGCAGGCCCCCACACCCTGCACTTGGTGTGCCCAACACAAATAAATATAGGGAACATCTGCCCCACCTGCACACAAACTAGGCACACAAGGACAGGGAACCACATGCCAAGCAGCTTGCCAGGGTCCACATCATGGATGCACAACACAAATGAATGCAGGGAGCACAGTATGGCCCATGCCTAGAAAGCAGGCACAGGACTGAATGAGCCTCCCTCGTGTGAACATGACAGACGCCCATGAGGAGGCTCTAGAGACCCACAGAATGAGTAGAACTCAAGTTAATCTAAGAAACTATTTGGAGTTCTCTTGTGGTGTAGTGGGTTAGGGATCCAGTGTTGTTACTGCAGCGGCTTGGGTCACAGCTGTGGCCTGGGTTTGATCCTTGGCCTGGAAATTTCCATATGCCACTGGTTCAGGCAAAGAAAGGAAGGGAAGGAGGGAGGAAAAAAGAGGGAGTTCCCTTTGTGGTGCAGCAGAAATGAATCCAAATAGAATCCATGAGGATGCCTGTTGGATCCCTGCTCAGTGGGTGGGGGATCTGACATTGCCGTGAACTGTGGTGTAGGTCACAGACTCGGCTCGGATCCATCATTGCTGTGGCTGTGGTATAGGCCAGGAACTGTAGCTCCAATTCGACTGCTAGCTTGGGAATCTCCATATGCCTGGGTGCGGCCCTAAAAAGCAAAAAAGAAAGGGAGGGAGGGAGGAAGGAAGGGAAGAAAAGAAATAAAGACACTTCCACTGCATTTGCATCCAGAAGCGCATGGGTCCCACTAGTAAGTGGGTGTGTGTAGTGACAAGAACGGCCCACCCTAGGAGGAGGAAAAAGGAACGTGGACCCTGCAATGAATGTACGAAACAGGCCCCGTGTGTGTGCACAACAGAGGAGGCCTGCTAAAAGGGTGGGTCTGGGCCAGGGCTGGGGCCAAGGACAAGGATGGCCTGTGCTCTGCCTGGCCCTCTACACCTAAAAGAACAGCAGGTGGGGGGGGCTTATCCCTTCTAAGAATGAGCAAATATGTGGTAAGTGTGTGTATTATGAGCACACGCTAAGCACATGAGTACAGAGTTAAAGATCCAAAAACACTGACTTGACAGATGGGAAGTCTATTTCAGATGCTTCCTGGATAGTATACTGAGTGGCGGTGGTCCACTGCCCATATAAGGTAAGTTATCTTCTAATTAAGAATATTCATATTAGGCAGATGTTGACACACTGGAGTTCCCATTGTGGCTCAGTGGTAACAAACCCAACTAATATCCATGAGGACGCAGGTTCCATCCCCAGCCTCGCTCAGTGGGCTAAGGATCTGGCATTGCCATGAGCTACAGTATAAGTCAAAGACGAGGCTCAGATCCTGCATTGCTGTGGCTATGGCTGTGGCCTGCAGCTGCAGCTTCAACTGGACCCCTAGCCTGGGAACTAAATGCCACATAAAAAAAAAAAAAAGCTGATATCCCTCATGTACCTGCCAGAAACAGATCCAAGAGGAGACTTGAGCAAGCCCTGCGTACAGGTTGTCCTAGATGCTCCCAAGGGCTCCACCCAGGCCTGGGTCATAATTCCAGGAAGGGTGAGGCAGCCATCAGGCACATGAGAAGATGTACACAACACATAACACTGGGGAAATGTGGGTGCTCTCCTTCCTTCTGAAAGAGCCCCAATTCCAGACGTACTGGATTCCTCTGAGGAGTGTGTGTGCCTGAGGCTGAGTGAGGGCCGTGTCCAGGTATAGGTGGCTCTTCCTGTGCAGTGAACTGTGCTTAGCTCTCACCCTTCCTCATTTTGCCTGTTCACATTTCAGAAACATGTGTAAAAGTAATAGTACCTGGTATATACAAATGCAAAATAATGATAAGTCCTGCATACCCCCCCTTTTTTTTTTTGGTCTTTTTGCTATTTCTTTGGGCCGCTCCCGAGGCATATGGAGGTTCCCAGGCTAGGGGTCGAATCGGAGCTGTAGCCACTGGCCTACGCCAGAGCCACAGCAACTCGGGAACCGAGCCGCGTCTGCAACCTACACCACAGCTCACGGCAACACCGGATCGTTAACCCACTGAGCAAGGGCAGGGATCGAACCTGCAACCTCATGGTTCCTAGTCGGATTCGTTAACCACTGCGCCACAACGGGAACTCCCCCCCCCTCTTATTTTTTGGCTTTTTAGGGCTGCACCTGCAGCATATGAAGGTTCCCAGGCTAGGGGTCCAATCAGAGCTACAGCTGCCGGCCTACACCACAGCCGCAGCAACACCAGATCCGAGCTGAGTCTTCAACCCATACCACAGCTCACAGCAACACACCGGATCCTTAACCCACAGAGCAAGGCCAGTGATCGAACCTGTAACCTCATGGATGCTAGTCAGATTCGTTTCCGCTGAGCCACGACAGGAACTCCAAGTCCTGCATACTCCTAATTGTATCTGTGTGTATCTGAATGTACCTCTGCATAGAGACACATGCTCACTATTGCAACATGTCTGTTCACGCATCTGTAGTCAGCTGTGCGTGCGTGCATGCGTGTGTGTGTGTGTGTGTGTGTGCGTGTCTTTGCACCTGGGTCACATCTTGGGTCTCCCTTCCACCCGTCAGGATAAAGGAGGTACGATAAGGAAAATGGAGGCACACAGAGGGGGAGGGAGGACACTGGGAGAAGAGGAGGGAAGGGGTACAAGAAGGGTGGGGAGAGAATCAGAGGGGGAATGAGACCTAGGGAAGGAAGGGAGGAGGCCCTGGGGACAGAGGCAGATGGAAGAGGGTGTGTGAGGAAGGGGGAGCACAAGGACAGCAGGTAAATGGCTGGAAAGAACACAGGGGAGGCTGGAGGAGAAGGGAGGTGAGTGGGACAGACAGGAGAAGGGCTGTGAGAAGAGAGCAAGCTGAGGATGTCAGGAAGAGGGAGCCTGGAGTTCCTGTCATGGCTCAGCCATTAATGAATCTGACTAGCATCCATGAAGACTCGGGTTCGACCCCTGGCCTTGCTCTGTGGGTTAAGGATCCGGCGTTGCCGTGAGCTGTAGTGTAGGTCTCAGACGTGGCTCAGATCTGGTGTTGCTGTGGCTGTGGTGTAGGACACCGGCTTCAGCTCCAATTAGACCCCTAGCCTGGGAACCTCCATATGCCACAGGTGTGGCCCTAAAAAGCAAAAAAAAAAAAAGAAGAAGAAGAAGAAGAAGAAGAGGGACTAGACCAGGGATCAAAGAAAGGAGAAGGGAGATGGAGGAAAGGAGGAGAAGGAAAGAAATCAGAGACAGGTTCTTCTGGCCTGTGGGAAATTTAGAGCCTCCCCCAAGGAGCTCTCATGGGAAGATGTCTGAGTGAGGCCTGAAGGGGGATGGCAGCAAGCAGAAGAGAGGAAGAGAAATCCTAACACAACTTCCTGGGATGGGGGAGCCAGCTGCCTCCAGCATTCTGAAAGGAGCTCAGAGGGAAGGGCTTCTGGGGCACAGAGAAAGAGGTACCCAGAGCCAGACCGAGGCAAGGAGGCAGCCGCGGGGGGAGGGTCCTGGAGGAGGTGAGGTGGAGGAGCCAGCAGACAAGGAGGCGAGGGCTTCCAAAGGCCAGGAGGGCGGGCAGGAGTGGGGAACCAAGGACCAGGTGGAGGGAAGAAGCTTGGAACAGGCAGAGGAGCAAAAGCCTGCTGACTAGAAATGGCCAGGGCAAATGGAGTAGCAGCTGGAGGGTGACAGGAAGGCCACAGGCATCCTACAGATGGGCCCTGCCTTTTGCACCTCCAAGCTTCAGACGGCTCTCCTAGGTTGGCTCTCCCGGGGCATACGATTCAGTCCCACTTAAGAATTGTTCACCAAGTGCTACCATGTGCTAGTACTGTGCTGTGAGCTGAAGACACAAGGGCAACCCTCACAGAGTCTGGGGCAGAAAAAGCCAGCAAATACGCAGTTACTGAGACACACAGCAACAGGATGAACCTGAACAGGAAAGTGAACAGAGCTTGTTACAGGAGACTATATAGGGTAGGATTCCATTTACACGAAATTCTAGACAGTGCAAAACTACAGTGACAGAAAAGCAGCTCTGTGGCAGAAAGGAGCAGGGACTGTAGCAAAGGGACAGGAGGGAACTTTGGGGGGTAATGGAAATGTTTCACATCAAGACTGTGGTGGTAGTTACAGGACCCTGTGTGTGTGAAGACCCATCAAACTGTGCGCTAAAAATTGGTGAGTGCAGAGTTCCCACTGTGGCGCAACGGGATCAGCAATGTCTCTGCAGCACTGGGACAGAGGTTCCACCTCCAGCCCAGTACAATGGGTTAAAGGATCCAGTATTGCAGCAGCTATGGCTTGGATTGCAACTGCAGCTCAGATCTGATCCCTGCCTGACCCTGGAACTCCAGGTGCCACAGGGTGGCCAAAAAAAAAAAAAAAAAAAAAATGGTGACTGTTATTGTATTTAAATTATCCTGCAATAAAGCTGATCAAAAATAAGTAAATAAGCAATTATACGTCAGAATATTAAAGCTCAAGAGGGGGAAAACTGCTCTGTAGGAGCCAAGAGGAGGTGGAGCCAGCAGTGATGGAGGGCTTACAGGAAGAGGTGATGCCTGAGATAAGACCTTAAGGATAGAGGTGGGGAGCAAGACCTCTCCATGGAAGAATGGTTTTCACATGAAAGCAGGTGAGAACTGGAAGGATTTCAGTATGTCTCAAACACAGAATGCAAAGTATCAAGAATTGAGAGTAAGAGTTCTCACTGTGGCACAGTGGGTTAAGAATCTGACTGCATCGGGCTGGGTTGCTGCGGAGGTCCAGGTTCCATCCCCAGCCCAGCACAGTGGGTTAAAGGATCCAGCATGGTCGCAGCTAGGGCTTAGATTCAATCCCTTGCCAGGGAACGTCCATGTGCCACTGTGCCGCGGGTGGGGCCAAAATACATACATACGTACACACATACATAAAATGAGAGTAGAGAAAATCAAGGTCCAAAATACAAACCCTGTGACTACTGAGAGTACCATGTGGAGTAAACCCCACCTTCATCCCCAAAGGCCCACAAGAGGAAACTGCAAACAGGGCAGCAGGAAACAGGGTTCCTTCCCCTGCCCTTCTGGAACTTTGCCTGCTCTCCTCACATGAGGATGTCCCTCCCCACTAGGCAACAGCCTCTGCAGTGGGCCAGTCCCCCCAATCTCCGTTCAGAGCCCACATTTCTCTGCAAGCTTGCTGGCCCTAGCAGATCCCTCGGACCTGGACTCTGTGTGGCCACTGCCCTCTGGTGGCCGGAGGCATGCATTACTGAGAATGAAGGGACAGTCCCAAGGCCAGGCCAGCCCAGTCCCTGCCACTCGTGGCTTTGTCCCCCTTCCTAGTCGGCCTCCTCCCTGCTTAGTCCAACAGGTGCTTTTCAGTCCTATGGGATTTGCCTTCTCTGCAGCACACAGCCACAACCGTCTTTTTAAAACCCTTTTGACATCTAAGTTCACTTCCTCAGCTCTCCTGCTGCCTCGGCAGCTCTTCCAAGGTGACTCATCCTCACCTGAAACTGTTTGATCTCTGCTGGTAACCCTGAATTTGTCTCTCCTAAGCTTCAGACCAGATATCCAGTGCCTCCCTGCAAGTCCCAAAGGCACCTCAAAATCAACAAGTCCATCCTGTGCATGCCTCTTCCCATCACACACCCCCAACACACACACACACACACACACACACACACCTGGATTCCCTCTCCCCATAGCAGCACCTCCATCTGATCTGGCAATCTAGTCCAAAATCTAGTCCAAAAAAATAACGCCCAGCCAGACAGCCTCTTCCTCATGTTTTCATCCAAATCGGGCTCAAAATCCAATCCAGTTAATTTACCTCCTTAACATTAAGATGAACCATGTAAGAACTGCCAATTGTCAATCGGCTTTTTCTTATAAAAGACCAGTTTCATAGAATTCAACCTGATACTACTCAAATCCATCTCCTCTCCTCCTTCTTGCCCCCATGTCCTGGTCCAGGCCTCCATATCTTCTGCTCAGCCCAATGCACCTGCTTTCTACCTGGCCTCCCAGTTTCCAGTCTGGCCACTGGGGTGATCTTTCTATAACATGGTTCTGATGAAATCACTCCCTGTTTCAAACTCTTTCAGGGGTCCCATTGCCAACAGGACCAAAGCCAAACCCTTCAGCCAGCTTTTCAGGCCCTTTGCAATATCTGGCTCCCCTCCCCTTCCAGTCCCTGCCCACTAAGCATCCCATCCTCCGACCACACCAGATCAGCACCACCTCCTTGAATCTGCCTCCTCTTACCTCCTGGCCTAGGTACATGCAGTTCTCCTTAACTAGAATGTCCTTCCCAGGCTTCCCCCTCTGGCTAACCTACTCGGCTTCAAGAACCAGCTCCTGTATCTCATGCTACTGTAAATCTCCAGTTTATACATTCATCCACTCAGTACACAAGCTGGGGTACCTATGGAAATGTGACTCTGTGGAAGGTGCCAGAGGAGCAAAGCAGGAGAGGATATAATTCCTGCCCTCAAGAACTCATGCATGGTCCAGCAGGAGAGACAAACACATCAACATCTCAAATACACAGTGGGAGGGGAAATAAAATCAGCCTGGGGAAATTCTTTTGTGTTTTGCATTTTGTATTTTTTCCAGTTTGTTTGTTTTATTGTCGCCTCGATGCTGAGTTTTTCACTTTATTATTTTTCTTCCTTTTTAGGGCCACATCTGCAGCGTATGGAATTTTCCAGGCTAGGGGTTGAATCAGAACTGCAGCTGGAGCCTGCCCCACAGCCACAGGAACGCAGGATCTGAGCTGCATCTGTGAATTACATCACAGCTTGTGGTAACACCTTAACCCACTGATGAGGCCAGGGATTGAACCTGCATCCTCTGGGACACCATTCTTAACCCACTGGGCCACAACAGGAACTCCTCTCTTGAGTTACAGAGGGGAAATCATTCTGAAATTGGAGAGAGCATTACACTCAGAAAGGGCAGTATGAGCAAAAAAAGGGCATGTGAGGAAGAGTAGGCTGTGCACAGGCGGGCAGTGGGGTTGCTAAAGCACAAGCTGTGAGGGAAAGATGCTGCTGGAGAGGCTGGACGGGGCCTGGTCATCAAACAACTTCTGATCTCAGAGGTCATGGGAGTTTCATCAGGGGTAGTTTTTTTGTTTTTTGGGGGGTTGGGTTTTTGTTTTTTTGTTTTTGTTTGTTTGTTTGTCTTTTTCAGCTACACCCACAGCATATGGAAGTTCCTGGGCTAAGGGCAGAATTGGAGCTGCAGCTGCTGGCCTACACCACAGCCACAGGAACACCAGATCCCAGCCACATCTGTGACCTACGCCTCAGCTTGCGGCAATGCCGGATCCTTAACCCACTGAGCGAGGTCAGGGATCGAACCTGCATCTTCATGGGTACTAGCTGGGTTCTTAACCTGCTGAGTCACAATGGGAACTCCTGTCTTTGCATTTTTGAGAGGGGGCAAGTACAACCAGGAAGAGGTAAGAAAAATCAGGAAGTCATCACAATAGCCTAGGCAAGAGGTACTAAAAGCTGGTATTAGTGTCAGGGACACAGAGAGGGCCAAGGGTTTGAAAATTCTCCGGGTAAATTGAGTCAGCAAGGCTTTATGTTTGGATGTGAGGGTGACAGACAGAGTGGTGTCAAGGACGATCGCCATGCTTATCAGTTCGATGCCTGGGTGGATGGAGGTTCCATTCACTGAGCTGGAAGAAAGGAGGTGGCACAGAATTTTTTTCTTTTTTTTTTCTTTTCAGGGCCTCACACATGGCATATGGAGGTTCCCAGGCTGGGGGTCTAATCTAAGCTGTAGCCGCTGGCCCATGCCTCAGCCACAGCAACATGGGATCCAAGCCGTGTCTTTGACCTACACCACAGCTTACGCAATGCCGGATCCTTAACCCACTGAGCGAGGCCAGGGATTGAACCTGCAACCTCATGGTTCCTACTCAGATTCATTTTCACTGTACCACAATAGGAACTCCCAGAATTTTTTTTTTTTTTTTTTCAGCCTTGACCTCATGTGGAAGTTCCCTGGCCAGGAATCGAAACCGGGCCACGGCTGTAACTCGAGCCACTGCATTGATAATGCCAGATCTTTAACCTGCTGCACCACAAGGGAACTCCAGGACTTAGTCAATGAAGGTCTTTATTGAACTTATGTCTGTGGTGCCTGTGGGACGTGCCATGGGTCTGAGCGTCTACATGGGCTCTACAGTCAATGTTAGGCTATATTTATGTGTAGTTTCATGGAGGTGCAGGTCTGCACTGAAGATCTGGGCATCAACATACAGGTGACAGCTAAAATCAGGAGGGGGAGGGCATCCCTCAGGAAGACTATGGAGAATGAGAGCTATGGGCCAGCCCAGGGGAAGAGCCATATTTCAAAGGTGGGCAGAGGAAGGGGAGACCCTACCTGGACCAGAGAAGCTGTCAGGGAAGAGGAGAACCACAAATGCGCTAGTCATGGAGGATGTGGTAGGCAGCCTCTAAGAGGCCCCCAGTGACCCCTGCCTCCTCATACTTATGTGCTTGTGGATCCCTTCCCCATGCGTGGGCTGGACCTAGGGACTCACTTCTAATGAGAAGAATATGGTGGAGTTTCCGTCATGGCACAGAGGAAACAATCCAACTAGTAACCATGAGGCTGCGGGTTCAATCCCTCGCCTCACTTGGTGGGTTAAGGATCCAGCATTGCCATGAGCTGTGGTGTATGTGGGTCACAGATGTGGCTCAGATCGTGCATTGCTGTGGCTGTGGAGCAGTTGAAGCTCCAATTGGACCCCTAGCCTGGGAACCTCCATGTGCTGTGGTGCAGCCTTAAAAAGACAAAAAAAAAAAAAAAAAAAAAAAAGGCAAAGTGACAGGATGTCACTTCCCGAGACTAGGCTGTAAAAAAGACCACAGCTTCTGTGCATGGGTGCATGTCTCTTTTTCCCCTTCTCTCCCTCCCTTCTTTTCCTTCCTTTCTCTCTCTTCCGATTTTTGGGTTTTTTTTTTTTTTCTTCTTCTTCTTCTTTTAATGGCCAAACCTGCGGCATATAGAAGTTCCCAGGCTAGGGGCTGAATCAGAACCATAGCTGCCCACCTAAGCCACAGCCACAGCAACACCCAATCTGAGACACATCTGTGACCTATGCTGCAGCTTGTGGCAATGCCAGATCCTTAACCCACTGATCAAGGCCAGGGATTGAACCTGCATCCTCACAGAGACAACATCTAGTCCTTAACTCACTGAGCCACAACAGGAACTCCTCTCTCTCACTACTGAACCACCCACCTTGGGGGACACTATCATGCTATCCATCCATCCACCCACACATAAGCCAACCCTTCAGAAGGCACCACCATCCCTCACTCAGCTTGGCCATTCATGGGTCTGACCCACAGAGATGATGAGATAATAAATGCTTGTTATTTTGAGATACTATGTTTTGGATTGATGTGTTATGCAGAAGCCAAGGGAGGAAAGATTTTCAAAACAGAGGTACTGGTCAATAGAGTTAAAAACTGCAAATCAAGACTGAAAATGTCCTTGGATTTGGCATGAGAAGGCCATGAACAAACTCAGTGCAAATGCTTTCAGTGAGGTGAGACTCAAATGGGAGCTGAAGGCTGGGGCTGGCAAGCAAGAGTGCTCTGAGTCGTGGACATCCATTGTTTCTGCCTGCTGAACGTCCATTTCCCCATTATCCATGATAGCTCCCTGCTTTTTCTGAGTAACCACCCGTTGTCTACCAGATACGATGCCATGAGACTGTCTGTCAGGGTGCCCAGACGTCCACAGGCCAATAGGAGGTCACATGACTTAAACTGCACCAATCAGAAGCTCTCCCTGGAATTTGAATTGTGAGCTTACATGACAGGACGCTTGACCCTGATTCACCCAGCAGCCAGGGCCCTGAGGAAACCTGCTCTCCATCCCCGCCCCCACCCTGGCTCATCTTTGCCAACACCTGGTTCTTCAGTCTCTCCTTCCACTGTGTGTGCCAACTTCATTTCCTTCTTCCTTTTTTAAAATTTGCTTTACAGGGCCGCACCCATGGGCATATGGAAGTTCCTAGGCTAGGGGTCGAATTGGAGATGCAGCTGTCGGCCTACGTGGCAACCCAGGATCCCAGCCATGTCTACAATCTACGCTACAGCTCATGGCAACACTGCATCCTTAACCCAGTGAGTGAGACCAGGGATCGAACCCATGACCTCATGGATACTAGTTGGGTTTTTAACCCACTGAGCCACAACAGGGACTCCCACTTTCATTTCCTTCTAATAAATTCCTTGCTTGCTTAAGTTAGCAAGTCAGTGTCTGTTGCTTGCAGCCAAAGAACACTAACTCATACGTGTTCTTTCAAGAATTTGGGATGGGGAGTTCCCGTTGTGGCTGAGAGGAAATGAATCTGACTAGCATCCATGAGGATGCAGGTTCAATCCCTGGCCTCGCTCAGTGGGTTAAGGATACGGCGTTGCCGTGAGCTGTGGTGTAGGTCACAGACACGGCTCAGATCTGGTGTTGCTATGGCTGTGCTATAGGCCAGCAGCTACAGCTCCAATTAGAGCCCTAGCCTGGGAACCACCATATGCTGTGGTGTGGCCCTAGAAAGACAAAAAAAAAAAAAAAATTGGGACAGGATGAAGAGGAAAACAAAGGACAGGCACTAGAGGGAGCATGGAGTACAGGGATGTAGAAGTTTTTTATTTGTTTTTTAAGGGGGTAGAAATTTGCATGTAATTATAGGCTAAGAAGGAGCAAAGAGAAGGAAGGGCTATTGAAACAGAGAAGGGAAGATTTCTGGGAGTCATACATAATAGGGTAGGTGATGCATGGGTGGAGAACAGAGCCTGGAGAAGTGAAGTAAATCTGGGTGTGAACACCTGTAAGTGTGCGTAGGAACCTGAAGGAAATGAATGACTGACTAGACTTTTTTTTTTTTTTTTTTTTTTTGGCCACATCTGGGGCATGTGGAAGTTCCCAGGTCGGGGATCAAACCACACCACAGCAGCGACTGAAGCCACCACCACAGTGACAACACTGGATCCTTAACCCACTGTGCCACAAGGGAATTCCTGATAAGTCTTACTTTTGTTTGTTGAGACTGAGAGGGTAGGGTTGGAAGAGTGGTGACTGAGGGGGGAGGGAGGTGACCAAGTTTGAGGGGTAACTTTACACACCACTTTGCCACCATTCTTCTCAGAGCCAATCTCAACCACCTGAACCAAGGTTAGGGATGTGCTGAGAGATAAGGCAGAGCCCAGGGTGTATGGGAATCAAGAGCATGCTGGTCATTTTTCATTGGCCCTTCCAGATCTACCTCCACCTCTCTCCACCCACAAGACAGCATCATCTGGGCTCCCTTGCTTTCCAACGTCTAAATGGGTCCTCCCTGGGAAGCACCAGCAGGACATTAGAGAATGGGAGAAGAAAGCATTGTTCTGGATATTGCATCCCCTATTCCAGGCTCTGGGATCAGTACCATGGTTCTGACACTGGCCATATCATCCACAATGCCAATGCCTCTCTGGTACGTTCCATGGTCTCACCGGGCTCCAGTAATACCATTTCCTTTCCTGAGCCCTGCAGACCTCAGAGTGGTCACAACTTCCCACTGCCTGCACCTCCCTTGCTGGTACCCTCAACCCAATCCACACTCTCTGTAAACAGTCCCTTCATTAAATTATCTTCAAAATCCCAGCTGTGGTGTCCTCTGGTTCCTGCTGGGACCCTGACTATTAGAGAGCTAGCCACAGAGATCAGATGGTCCAATGTGAGGCTCTGGCTGGGCAGAGAAGGGAGAGGAGCCAGGAGGGGCCTGGCCAACTGGCAGAAAACAGAAGGATCAAGGGAGTGGAGCTCTCGCTCTGCGCTGATACTACAAGTGTGATGGCAGCAGAGGCCTGCCAGGCCTGGAAGGCAGGTGCTGGGATCAGAGGGCAGGGTACTGGATTTTGAACACAGAAGACAGTACTGGATTGTGGTTAAAACCAGGGATTTTTTTTGTTTTTGTTTTCTTAGGGCTGGCATATGGAGGTTCCCAGGCTAGGAGTCGAATCGGAGCTACAGCTTCCAGCCTATGCCACAGCCATAGCAACTCAGGATCCAAGCCGTGTCTGCGACCTACACCATAGCTCACAGCAACACCAGATCCTTGACCCACTGAGCGAGGCCAGGGATCAAACCCATGTCCTCATGGATACTAATTGGGTTCGTTAACTGCTGTGCCATGACGGGAACACCCAAAACCAGGGATTTTTAATTTGGGACCCAGAGAGTACTGTGTTACCATCCTGGCTCTGCCTCTTTATTAAATGTTTCATCCAGAGAAGTGACTTCACCGTCCCGAGAGTATATCCTCATCTTTAAGATGAGGATACTAATACAGCCCTGCAGGGTATTGTGAGGGATAAACACATAAACCATATGGCACAGTGCCCGGCATGTGGTATAAGTACTTGGTAAACGTTCCTGATGTGCAATGCACTTCCCGGTAATGACTAAGTCCCAGGTGTGGTCATGGGACTGGATGAATGGAGTGGGATGAAGGTCACCCAAGATGAGGTGGAAAGAGACCAAGAGGCTAGATAATTGGAAGGATGGATCACCACAGAGAAGTTAAGTATCTTGGTGGGACGGTAGAGGCTGGGGTGGAGAGGAGGTCTGTGAGGATGTGTCAGTCTTCAGGAATGAGGGGAAGTAACCAAGGAGTCGACAGATGTCAATGAAAAGGTAGGATAGAGGGTAGTAGACCCTGAAGACATAAGCCCCATGTATGTCCCTCTGAGATGCCCCACAAAGCCAGAGAGTGTCAAGAGAAGGACTGGATCTGAGCCATCCTGTAGTAGCTAGAACAGAAGTATATATTGGTAAATAATTGCTGAATGACTTGGAGAGTGAAGGAAGGAGAAAAGTCATGGATGACATTTAATGGGCAGATTCAGGATAATAACACAGGACTCTCTGGGTCCCACATTAAAAATCCCTGGTTTTGGAGTTCCCTGGTGGCTCAGCAGGTTAAGGATCTGGCATTGTCGCTGCGGTGGCTTGGGTCATTGCTATGGCCCAGGAACATCCACATGTTACAGGCATAGCCCCCCCCCCCAAAAAAATCCCTGGTTTTAACCACAACCCAGTACTATCTTCCATGTTCAGTTGGCCAGACCTCTCCCGGCTCCTCTCCCTTCTCTGCCCAGCCAGAGCCTCATGCTGGACCATCTTGCTCACCCTTGACTTTGTTCCATTTATTTCTCTGCATACTCTCTCTCTCCCTTTTTCTTTTTCTTTTTTTGTCTTTTTGCCTTTTCTAGGGCCGCTCCCACGGCATATGGAGGGTCCCAGGCTAGGGGTCTAATCGGAGCTGCAGCCACCGGCCTACGCCAGAGCCACAGCAACACGGGATCCAAGCCACATCTGCAACCTACACCACAGCTCACGGCAATGCCAAATCCTCAACCCACTGAGCAAGGCCAGGGATCGAACCCGCAACCTCATGGTTCCTAGTCAGATTCGTTAACCACTGCATCACCACAGGAACTCTTTTTTTTTTTTTTTGGCTGCACCCACATCATGCAAAAGTTCCTGGGCCAGGAATGAAACCCACACCATAACAGCAACACAAGCTCCTGCAGTGACAATGCTGGATCCTTAACCTGCTGCACCATAACGAGAACCCCTACTACTCTTTATTTTTTTTTCACTCTTTAGTTTTAATAACCTAATGCTTAAATACAAAACAAAGGAGCTGCATTACAGAAGATTAAGGATCTGGCATTGTCACTGCCGCAGCTCAGGTTGTGCTGTGGCGCAGGTTCAATTCCTGACCAGGGAACTTCCATACGCAAAAGGCACAGCCAACACACACACACACACACACACATATATACACACACACACAACACACACAAAACAACCTCTTACTCAATTTAAACAAATGTTTTCTGATACCCTCATACACGCTATTGCACCTGTCTGGAAGAACCCTGCCCATTTTATCTACCCCAAGACCTACTCCTCATTAAGAATGAGTAGAAATTAATCATCAGGGAAAAGAAAGATAAACCATGATGATATCAGACTGGCAAAATTAAAAGTGTCTGACAATATCAAGTACTGGCAAGGATGTGAAACAAAGAGAACTCTCATTCAGTGCTGGTGAGAGCAAATTGGTATAAACACTTGGAAAAGTAGTTTGTCAGTGTAGTAGGCTGGAAAAATGTCCCCCAAAAGATGTCCACGGCTTAATCCCTGGAAAATGAGAGTGTTTTTTATGTGGCAAAAAAAAGGACTTTGCAGATGTGAGTAAAGATTCTGCAATAAGGAGACTATCCTGGGTTATTTGTGTGGGCCCTAAGCGCAAGCACATGTATTCTTATGAGAGAGGCAAGGGGAGATTTGACACTGACAGAAAGGGAGTCAATGTAACTACAAAGGCAGAAACTGGAGTAATGCAACCACAAACCAAGGGATCCGGGCATCCACCAGCATCCAGAAGCAGGAGGAGGCAAAGAACAAATTCTCACCGACAGCCTCTGAAGGGAGTACGGGCCTGCCAATACCGTGACTTGGCCCCAGTGAATCTAATTTTAGACTTCAGGCCTTCAGAACTGTGAGAGAATACATTTATGTTGGGTTAATCCACCAGGTTTGTAGTGTTTGTTACAGTGGCCATGGAAACTAATTCAGCAGTATCTACCAAACCTCAACATGCTTTTGCCCATGTCTAGCAATTCTCCTTCCGGGTATATCCCAACAGACATATAAGCATTTGTTTCCTCCCCGCCAAAACAGCATAAGAATGTTCACAGCAGGAGTTCCCGTCGTGGCGCAGTGGTTAACGAATCCGACTAGGAACCATGAGGTTGCGGGTTCGGTCCCTGCCCTTGCTCAGTGGGTTAACGATCCGGTGTTGCTGTGAGCTGTGGTGTAGGTTGCAGACGCAGCTCGGATCCCTCGTTGCTGTGGCTCTGGCGTAGGCCAGTGGCTACAGCTCCGATTCAACCCCTAGCCTAGGAACCTCCATATGCCGTGGAAGCGGCCCAAAGAAATAGCAAAAAGACAAAAAAAAAAAAAGACAAAAGACAAAAAAAAAAAAAAAAAAAAAATGTTCACAGCAGCCTTATTCATTACATTACCAAACCAATGTCCAACAACAGTGCAATGCATGAACTACCTGTGGGATATTCATACAATGAATACTACACAGCAATAAAAATGAGTCAACTACAAATAAACACAGAATCTCACAAACACAACATTGAACAAAAGAAATCAGACACAATGGAGGGCATACTGTATGATTCCATTTGTATCAAGTTCATAAGAAGATAAAATTAACTATATCATTGAGTGACATAAAACTATAAAGTTAAAGAAAAGCAAGAAATTATTATTGTAAAAGCTAAAAGATAGGGTTCCTAGCTAGGAAAAGAGGGGGATTGTGATCAGGAGGGAACACATGACACAAGGGAGTGGGGGGACTTCTGGGGTGCTGGTAGTCTTTTTTTGTTTGTTTGTTTGCCTTTTCTAGGGCCGCTCCCAGGGCATATGGAGGTTCCCAGGCTAGGGGTCGAATTGGAGCTATAGCCACCAGCCTACACCACAGCCACAGCAATGCAGGATCCAAGCCATGTCTGTGACCTGCACCACAGCTCACCTACACCACAGCTCATGGCAACGCTGGATCCTTAACCCACTGCGCAAGACCAGGGATCAAACCTGCAACCTCATGGTTCCTAGTCGGATTCATTAACCACTGAGCCACGACGGGAACTCCTTATGTATTTTTCTTGATGTTGTATTTCACAATTTAAAAGTATCTTGCTGGTAGTGGTGATAATTTTTAATAAAACAGGGAGCTTTCCAATCTATGAAGCTTTCCTGGGTCCCTCGACCCAGGGGTCATCTGGGCTCCTCCAGCCTCTGCTGCTTTTTCAGTCACTGGCCACTCTGGACTGTGACCCATGGTGTCCCAGTCTGTCTCACCCCACAGAATAGGAGCACTCCAGAATCAGTGCGCAGGCTAGAGTCCTCTCAGGGTCCCCAGCAAAGGCTAGCCTGCCCAGGGAGCCTTAAGGAACATATGCTGCCACGCCCCAGGCACAATGGACCTGCCTCACGTTGCCCCCTCACATTGTCATCGTCAGGGCCCTTGTGTGTCTGCCGGCACTGAGGTAACAAGTGACTGCTGACCCAATGAAGGCACAGCTGACTCTCTGCATTGGCACTTACCTTTGACTCTTTCCATCTCCTCTCTACATCCCATTCTGGAATGTTCCCTAAGGACTCCTCGAGGGTTGTTCTCTGCCAGGAATAGCCCCTCTGTCATTGTGCTGAATTCCTATCCATCCTTCAAGAGCCAGCTTCAGGTTCCTCTCTGTGAAATCACGGCCCGCCTTCCTCTGAGCTCTCACAGTCCCCTATTTCCCTTGGCTGCAGCCTGTCCATGCCCCGTAGAATCTTTCCGGACTCCTGAAGCTCTTTGATCTCCCTGGGCTGTCCTCAAAGCCTGGGCCTGACCCACTTCTGGGCCTCAGGACTCTTCTTGTCAGACTTCCAACGCGGGTCTGACAAGCCCGTGCAAGCTCCACGGAGCAGGCGGTCAAGCAGACTCTGGAAGCGGCAACACCACCTTAAGTTTCCCGCCGCTGCTCCTGGCACACACTGCGCCTGTGCGGCTTGAGGACTCGCGCTTGCGCTCCCTTACTTCCGGTCTGAGGTATGCACGCGGTATGCACGTGCCACAAAAGATGCAACCCCCTCCAACCCCGCCTCCAACTGAAAAAGGTGGAGAGGGAGGGGTCTAAAGAAAGGGGCAGGGCCTGTAGGAGGGCGGACCTAAAGAATAGGGCGGGGCTTCAGCATGAAACTGAAGGGGCGGGGCTAGAGCAGGGCTAGAGCCAGAACTACTTTTCCAGTAAAGCGATGGAGCCCACCATTCAGAAATTCCGGTCGTGGGAATTTCCCCAAGACCTGAGGGAGAGGCAACTGCCAGAATTTAGCCCAGCAGAGGTGAGGACAAGCAGCAGCTCCCACACTCAAGCGCTGAAAACCCCCAGTAGAGGAAGGCTCCAAATCTTGAAAGGTGGTGAAAAGAAAGCCTACTCCAGTCCAAGCCCAGGAGTCCCCTAGCTGGAAGGAGAAAGAAGGTAGAAGCCCCCACCTGCCTTCCCAACCTGACTGCATCCACTAGGGGAGAGCTGTTTTCCACCTCAAGTGTTTCTCTACTCCTCTGGCAAGTCACATCACCTCTGTGAGCCCAAATCCTATCAAACATTGGGGTAAAAACCCTACTTCACACAGTGGCTAAGTATTAAATAGATCTTGTCTAGGTGCCCAACAGACCCTCACTCCCTCCCAGGGAAGGTAATGGAGACAGTGTGGGGTCACACAGCAACCAGCTGGACCAGGTCTTGACTCCTGGACTTGCCACTGTATCTATCCCTGTACATCCTTCTCTCTCAGAAAAGCCAGTGTCTGGGAATCCCTGCCCACCTCATCCCCATCTCCCCAGTCCAGGTTTCCTTCTCCCCTAGGAAGGAAAATCTCAGGTAACGTTTAAGAAAATTGAGTTCCAGAGTTCTCTGATGGCTCAGCAGGTTAAAAATCTGGCCTTTTCACTGCTATGGTGTAGGTTTGATCCCTGGTCTGGGAACTTCCGCATGCCACTGATGCAGCCAAACGTTAAAATAAAGGAACTTGAGTTGCTATACCCTTAAACAAGGAGTGGGGAAAGAGCAGGAAGCCATCAGCTCAGCTGTAGCCACAGGGCAGCAAGAAGTGCTGGTCTCAGGACTAGGAATAGCAGCCTGCAGCTCTATACTAGGCCAAGAACTCAAAGGTTGGTACTGGGACCAGGCTCTCCTCAGCTCCTTCCTTCAGCACATAAAAGAAAGAGTCCTAGAGAACATCAGTGCCCACCTATGCCCCAGCCAGGGCAGTTTTATTGGTGTCATTCATAAAAGGCCTTTCCCATCAGCCCCCAGCCTTTGCCTTCCCTTTCTGAGAAGGAAGTTGGTTTCTGGTCCTGGTCTCCAGGGAAATGGGACACTTGGCCAGATGCTGCCACAACAGATGTGACACTCTGGGTGTAGATCCATGAGGAAGTCTGTGTGCAGCTCCAGGGAGCAGAAGGTGGAGAGCCAGGCCTGTGTGTGGAAAACAGGCAGAGCCCTGGCTGGCTGTAGAAATGTGCGGGCAAGGTGAGCAGGCCCCAGATGCACCCCAGCTCCAGTGCCCACTGGTATGCCTGAAGCCCAAGGTTGGGGGTAGTACAATCAGAGATCCTGAGAGAGAAGCCCTTAGGCCAAAGAAGTAAGCAGAGCAGACCAGGGCAGGAGCCCCGGGGAGATTTCAGAAAGAGCAGTGTGCATGTGCACACAAGCCCAGGGCCATGGAAACAATGCGCAAGGGGCCTTTGGTGAGTGTGTGGCTATGCCTCCCTTTCTTTCTGATCTGCAGGCCTGACCCCCTGGCCTCCTAAAACTGAGGGAACACACCTGGGGGGTGGGGACAGGCGGGGGTGGGGGGGTGGGGGAAAGGAAACTCAACTGGAAGTGGTTTAGGCCTCAGAGCCCACATCCTGTGGGAGGGTCTGTCCAGGGGCCTGGCTGGCTGTCGCAGTCCTCAAAGCTGCTGGAGTGACAGTCCTCTAGGGATAGAGATGGTCATCGTCCTCCAGGGTGAAGGTGGCCTGGAGGCTGGGAGGTGGGTCAATCCCGCCAGATCCAGGATCAGGAGGCCTCAGGCAAGTGCCGTCCTCCCTCCTCCTCCATCAGCAGCAAGCGGCGCCGGCCAGCCTCGTAATCGGCTTCGTCCACACTGACCAGCAGGCGGACAGCCTCCCGGCCCACTGCCTCTCGCAGAGCCTCAGTCAGGAACACGCCCCGCAGGGCCTGCAGCAGGGCCCCACTCAGGTAGTCACCCCAGAAGGCGTCCAGATAGGAGAGCTCTGAGAACTTGATGTCACAGACCACCGAGCCCAGGTCCCTCGAGCGCAGCACTGCTGTAGCCTGCCCAAACACATCCAGCTGCCGCGCCAGTGCCTGGGGCCGCCGGGATGCCACGCCCTGCTCCAAGGCTGGCCCATGCTCACAGTACTCTGCTCGCACCCTGAGCCGGATATCTGAGGAGAAGGAGGGACTAGTTAGGGTGAGCCAACACCCAACACACACACAGCTTGGGGGACCAGGGGAAGAGGGGGACCGCCACCCTTCCTCCCTCCCTCAAGCCTCCTCCCACTGTTCCCCACCGGGGGGTGCACTGCATCAGCCCCACATCCTTCCCCCTTCTGGTAACCACACCCAAGTATGGGTGACACCCTCACTCGGCTTCCCTCCTGACCTGGTGACCCTGCTCTTCCCCTCACGTGTCTCACCACCTCCTTGCGGCTCCCCCCACCACCAAGCAGGTTCCGCCCAGCACTACCTCTCCTTCAGCAGGGGATGTTTAGTCCCCAGTCTCCGCAGGACTTGTTCCCTCACTTTCTTCAGGCCCTTGTTCAAATGCTGCCTTCCCAACAAGCCTGCCCCAACCACCCTATTTACCGCCACCACCACCTGGCCTCCGGAATTCCCTGTTCCCAGATCTTTGCTCCATTTCGTCCCAAGGCACATACCACTTACTTCTAACCCACTCTAAGCTTTCCCTTACTGTCAGGTGCATCACCTGTCTCTCCTCAATGTGAGTTCCCTGGAGGAAGGGATTTTTGTCTGTTTTGTTCACTTGTATAACCCCCAAGGCACACAGGAGGTGCTTGATATGCATTTGTGAAAGAACCAATGCATGCATGAATGGACTTGCTTTTAGGTCCCTCTTCTGCCTTAAAACCATGTGGAGCCAACCACATTCTCGCCCCCCCCACCCAACCAAGCAGCACCAAGCCCATGAAACTCAAGGAAGGAACTGGGCTCGCTCTACTGGAAGCAGGAGTTCTCTTTCCACAGAGGCTACTAAGAAGCTGCGCTGTAAGCCAGAGCTTCTGGGGACCATTTCGCCACTAGGAGAGGAGAGAATGAAACCTATACAAGGCCAAGGATAGAGAGAAAAAGACTCCTGAGTTCTTCCTGTGTGCCTGGAGCACCTGGATTTTCAGCTATCATCAATTTCCTTCTTGCTTAAGCCAGCCTGAGTTGACCTCGCTTAAAACCCTGTCCACATCCACCCAATCATTTGGCAGGTGGCAGCTGTGTGCAGGGGACAGGAATGGGATTTCCAAGGCTATCCCTGTAAATGTGACCTCAGGCCTATCACCTCCCTGTGTGATTACTGAATTCCCATCAGTGAATCGGGCTACTAACAGAACCTCCTATCCACTTACAACACAGGCTGTCCTGAGGATCAGCTGGAAATGACAACAAGTGTTTGTGACAAGAGTCACACAAACTCATTTATTAATTCACAAACAACCCTGTGGGGCAGGCCCTATTATCTCTCCAATTTACAGACAAAATGGAGACAAAGAGAAGTGATGTGATTTACCCAAGGTCACATGGCCAGGGGTGGCAGTGCATGACAGGGGTCACTGACCCTCCCATGCACCAGAAAGCAGCTTCAAGTCAGTGGAGCCGATTCCAACCCAAGAACCTTCAGGCACTAACTGTGACCTGGCGCAAGTTACCACCTCTCTGAGACAGGGTCCTGCCTAAACCAAGGGGACAATCCCTACTGGAAAAGGGCTGGTCAGATGATTTAAAATGGTGCAATGGTGGAGTTCCTGGTGTGGCATAGTGGGTTAGGAATCTGACTGCAGCAGCTTGGGTCACTGCAGAGGAGAGGATTCAATCCCAGGCCCAGAGCAGTTGGTTAAAGGATCCGGCATTGCCGCAGCTACAGAGTAGGTAGCAGCTGTGGCCCAGATTCAATCTTTGGGTGGGAGAACTTCCACCTGCTGTGGGTGCAGCCAAAATAGTAATAATAAAAATGAAAAATAAAGGCGTTCCTGTTGGGGCTCAGCAGATTAAGAACCTGAACAGTATCCATGATGATGCAGGTTCAATCACAGGCCTTGCTCAATGAATAGGTCAAGGATCCTGCATTGCCAGGAGCAGTGGTATAGGTCACAGATGTGGCTCGGATCCCACCTTGCTGTAGCTGTGGTATAGGTTGGCAGCTGCAGTTCCAATTCAACCCCTAGCCTGGGAACTTACACATGCCACAGGTGTAGTTCTAAAACATTAAAAACTAAAACAAAAATGAAAAATAAAAGTAGAGCACTATACATGGTGACTGATGACCGCTAAAGAATGGCAGCCAGGAGTTCCTGTCATGGCTCAGCAGAAACAAATCTGACTAGCATCCATGAGGACGCAGGTTCAATCCCTGGCCTCACTCAATGGGTTAAGGATCTAGTGTTGCTGTGAGCTGTCGTGTAGGTCACAGATGCTGCTCAGATCCTGCATTGCTGTGACTAAGGTGTAGGCTGGCAGCTACAGGTCCAATTTGACCCCTAGCCTGGGAACCTCTGTATGCTGAGGGTGCAGCCCTAAAAAGACAAAAAAAAAAAGCCAGCCACCAACAACTGTGAGGTCCCAAACAGTTTACCCTTAGAGATTCAGTGGGATCAGCCCTAGGGGCAGGGGCCACAGTCAATCCATCTGACAGATGAGATAATTGAAGCTCTGAGAAGGGAAGTGTGAAGCCTCTGACTCCCTTCACCTTTCACAGACTGTGTCACTGACAGAGCAGAAAGCAGAAGGCAGGTTCCCTGCTTCCCCAGGCAACTTCTCAGCACCACCCACTTCCTCCTCTCACCCCAAAACCCAAATGTTCCTCCTTCTGCCTTGAGAGGAACCTCACCCTTTCTGCTTAAGGCCCAGGAAAACCAGCCCAGCCTTAGCCTCCAGGACTTCCCACAGACCCAGCTCCCCCCATTCTAAGGACCAGATAAGACCTTTGGGCCCACATCCTTGACTCCTATGAGTGTCTAACCATGCCCTCAAAAAGCATGGGCCAGGGAACAGGGGACTGGGAGGAGCAGCACCTGTCCAAGGCCACACGGGGCTGCTCAGTGGCAGAGGCACAGAGCCTGGTGGCGGAGTCCGACAGACCTTGAGGCGAGTCCCGGCTCTGCCACTCTCTAGCTGTGGGGCCTTGGGCATGTGACCTCACCTCTCTGAGCCTCAGTTTCCCCATCTGAAAAACATAAAGAGACAAACAAGAGGTCCCTGCTGCACAATGAGGTCATGAGGATTAAATCAGGCAGCTCGTGAAGCACCTGACCCAGGGCCTAGACAGAGAGGTGCCCAAAAGCAGGAACTGTGATTTTGACACTCACCCCTCTACCCCCCACCCTGGGCCTCTGCCTAGGTCTTGCCCTCTCTCACCTGGGGCCCTGAGTGAACCTCCTCCCTTATCTCCTCAATCCCCACTACTGACTACCAGACCCTGCCCTGCAGCCAAAGCTTCCAGCACAAGCCTTACTCAAAAAACCTGTCCATCTCCCCTGCCCCAAATGCCCAGTGACTCCCCTCCCAGGTGGCCTTTCTCTTTGGCACAGACCGGCGGTAGAGACTATCTGTTCGCCCAGAGCCCACTGGGCACGGTAGGGGTGGAAGGAGGGCAGGATCAGGGTGAACCCACGTGTGTCTATTCATTCCTCCATCCGACAGAGATTTACCAACAGCCAGGAATGCTGGGCAGACATGAGGGCCCCGCCACAAATGGGGCTGGGAGCCAAGTGAGCCCCAGTCAAGGACCCCTCAAGGGGGCCAGGCCCTCCCTGGGTGCTTTCTCTATCTTAACCCTGAGTTCTCACAGCACTTTCATTACCCTGTTTACAGCGGAGGAAACAGTCCAACCTCTGGTCTGGAATACAAGAGGATGGCACACAGAAGAGGAGGACAGGGAAGCTCCACCAGGGAAAAGGAGAAACATGCATCATCTGAGCCACGGCTCCAGCCCCGGCCTGAACCACGGGCGTCTCGAGCGCTCTCCTTACTTCTCTCCTCAGCTCACCCACAGGGGCCTTTTATACAGTGCGTACTACACTACCTTCACACGCTGCACATCTACCAACCTTTTTTTTATTATTAAACATGCAGGTAAAATTTCATTTATTTATAATTTATTTTTTCATTTTCTAAGGCCGCACCAGCGGCACATGGAAGTTCCTGGGCTAGGGGTCAAATTGGAGCTGCATCTGCTGGCCTACACCACAGCCACAGCCACGCCAGATCCGAGCAGCTACACTGCAGCTTATGGCAACGCTGAATCGTTAACCCACTGAGCGAGGCCCAGGATTGAACCTTCGTCCTCGTGGATACAGGATGAGTCACCTGCCTGAGGCCAAAGAGGCAGAAGTGGTTGAGCTGGAATTTCAACCAAGATGCCTGGCTCCAGAGCACCAAAGCTTTTAACTATCCCTATCCTGTTTGCTGCCTCTCAAACAACCATGGCTATGTGAAGTCTATAATTGAAAGCCATCCCAAGGGTCAGGAGAGAAAATTATAGAGAGTGAGTTGTAATTTAGATCGAAATGATCAGAGAGGGCCTCTCTAGGAAGTGATGTTTGCAGTGAAATGTGAAGAAGACAAGTAGGTCGAGACAGGAACACAGTGAAAAGAGCAGAGCAGCATTCCCAGAAGAGAGAACGGCGTATATGAAAAATCCAGAGGCAGTAAATGAACTTGGGGAATTCACAGGCTGGACCATGATGGAAAAGGGCACAAGGGGACAACTGGAGGGGCGGGGCTGACCATGCCCTGGCGGCCAGGGTAGGGAATCTGGGGGCCTCCTCCATAAAACCACCTCACCCCAGCACCTGTTCTCATGGAGCCACTATAAGGACTACATGGCTGGGTGCAGATAGAGGGCTGAGGCCAGTGCCTTGTACATAATGAGTCCTCTGAGAACAGCACGAAGGAAGTGGCCTCATCAAGTCACGGAGACAACCCGGGCTGCTCTGCAGAAGCAGCAGGACAGTAAGGAATAGAACCCAGGCGGGCCAAAGGTGGCTGGCTCAGGATGGAAGCCAGACACATGGAGAGAAGTATATGGACCAGCCCAGGTATGACAGTGAGGGTGCACACGGGAAGAGCACCCAGCACCCACGTGACCTGGGCTGAGACCTAGCTGAATAGTTTCCTCTAGCCAGGAACACCAGGCATTTGTTCACAGTCCCTCTCCACTGGCAGGGAAATGCTCCCTGTCCCAGGGCGAGGGAAGAGCTGCTCTTGCTTCCGGCACTCAGATGGGCCCTAGCACCCTCTTGTCCCCCAGCCCACGTCTCACCAATCTCTCTCCTGCAGCAGAATGGCCCACAGAGGGAAACAGAAGGGGCTGCCCAGCGGAAGACCAGGGAAGGTATGAGAGACAGGCCTAGGTGAGCAGGTGAGCAGCCTTGTATGCCAGACACTGTGCTGACTGTGGCTGGAGACCAGGGATGAATCTACTCAGGCCTCCCCTCTGGGAGTTACTAGGAGGAAAGGCTAAGGACAGAGAGGACCTGTGCTCCCATGCCTGGCAGAGAGAAGCAGCCAGCAAGCTTAAAGGGACAGACTCCGCCCTCTGATGCCACACCCAGGGCCAGCACCACCCTCCTCTGGACAACAGCTGGATGCCTCCCCTGCTCCAGTCTCTTCCCCAAGGCACAGAGTCAGCGTGTCAACTATAAGTTCATCAGCCTCTCCTAAACTAATGGAGAGAGGCAGTGAGAAGACGACACAGCCAAGGGCATTAAAGATAAGCAGCCTCTGCCGGCCTCCTGAGAAGGGAGCACGATGCCACCCAGGAGGTGAGCTTGATAAAAACATCAGGAGTTCCCGTGGTGGCGCAGCAGAAATGAATCTGACTAGGAACCATGAGGATGCAGGTTCGATCCCTGACCTCGATCAGTGGGTTAAGGATCTGGGGTTGCCGTGAGCTGTGGTGTAGGTTGCAGATGAGGCTCGGATCTGGCGTTGCTGTGGCTCCGCTTCAACCCTTCCAGCTTCCTCGAGATCCCATCACCACTAATGGCACGTTCCCACTCAGGCCTTCCCTCCTGCTGTCCCTCTATCTGAAACACCCTTCCCCAGCTATCCGCATCCTCCTCCCTCTCTTCCTCTGAGAGACTCTCCTAGACCACCCTATCTTGAAAATACATCTCGAACTGCATTTCCCATCATCCTCTGCCGGCTAGCCCTGCTGTGTTCCTCTTCACAACTGATATCTGAAGTTTCTCTCCTTCTCGTAGCTTTCTGCTCCCACCACAACACAAGCTCCATGAGAGCCAGGCCCTCCTGTCACTAGGATGTAAGCACATAATAAGTGCTCTCTAAATACATGTGGAATAACCAAACAAACAAACCTGAGCTTCAGCCCAGCCCTGCCACTCTGCACAATGGGGGATGTCATCACTACCTCAAGGGCAATCTTGAGAATTCAAGGTCAAGTGAGTAGCACACCCAGCAGCACAGTGTACAGCAGAAGCCCTGAGAGGGATGCAGAAAGTCACAGGTTCTGTGTCTGAGCCCAGGATGCCCCATGGCCCCTTCCTCACACTCTGAGGCCCTCAGGTTAGTCCGGTTCTCTACCTCAGTGGAGGGTGGCCGACTGGGGGTCAATCCCCGTATCTGTCACAGGTGAGGAGGGGGCAAGAATGGTAGGCCCCTTCCTCATTCAGGTCTAGAGAGGCCTCCTTCTCCTTTGGGATTAAGCCGTCTCCATTTCCAGAGGGGAAAACCAGGGCCCTACTGGGGAGAGCCTCACTCCAGCCCCACCCTACCTGGTGAGTCAGCAGTCAGACCTGCTCACCCATCCCCGCATCAAGAGCCAGCCACACCCAGGTTAACCTCCCCACCCTCAGAAAAGAGACCTGAAGCCTCCACTAGCAAGACCCTCCCAAGCCTCCCTAAGGAAGCAGTGACTTTCCAGGCTATTTTGCCAGTGGGTGGCTCTGGTCTGCCTGACGTGGAGAAGAGTCACGACAGAACAGCCACCTCCTCAAAGACCAGCTCTATTGCTCTGTTCCTTCTGACAACACCCAGCATAGGCATCTACTGCCTCATCTATGGATTGGATGGGCTGCCCAGGGTCTGGGGGGCTGCGATGGGCACTAGGAGGAGCCTAAAAGCTCTGCAGACAGGCTGCGGTCTCTTGAGAAACGCAGAGCTGCTGCCACCCCCATCCTCATCTTCCCGCGCCTGTAATTCCACCTCCCGACCCGCCTCAGCCTAAGCCTCTCGCTAGCTGATACCCTTTGTGACCCAAGGCTTGCCCAACGCAGAGAAGCAGGTACCAGAAGGGTGTGTGGGGCTGTGTGAGAAAGAGTGTCCACCCACTGTGCCCTCCCCTCAGGACCAGGGGGAGTTTCTCAAGTGCAAGGTCTGCATGAGTCTGCACAACAGAGTCCCCAGCCCACACAGCCCCACTTGCCTGCCGGTCCTATACCCAAAGTGTTTTATTTCCTTAAGCCCACCTCCTTCTCACCCTCTCCACCGCCACTATCCCAGGCCAGACCTCTGCCTCATCCTTGATGGACTGCTTCCGCTTTGCTGAGTTTACTTCATGTGCACCTGACAGAGCATGTGCTACGTGTCCAGCACCGTTCTAAGCACTTAGCAAATTCTAACTCATTTATTAACTTATTTTCCAGATGGAATCAGAATTCCCTTACAAACTGGTATCAGATCACCACACTCCCAGCTAAAAACCCTTGCACAGCACTTGACACATAGAATAAAATCCAACTTGATCTGCTCTGAGGCCTGCCAGGCCCAGCTGCTTGGCCCCTGCCTGGCTCACTTCTCCACCTACAAACGAAATTGAGTGCATGGGGCTATCAGGGAAGGTTTCCTGGAGGCAGTGGCACACAACATAATCCTTTAACTATGGGTAGGATATAGACAAGCAAGACGTCAACAGTAAGAACAAGGGAAAGAATAAGGATTCCACTGTGCTGAACAGACGCATGGAGCCACTGCCTCCCCTAGGTGTCACAGCCCAGACGAGGGCCCGCCTCCCCCACCCTCCAGCTCTACAGCCTAACACGGGGACTGTGCATGCACTCCCTGCCACACACACAGGCACCTACCACAGGTCACTTTGCCTTCTGAGGTGGGCCTGGCTGGCTCTTGCTGCTGCTGGGGTGCGGCTGGGCCCCCTCTCCGCCGCCGTCTGGCACCACCATTGGGACGGCCACGACTCCGCCGCTGCCGCTTGGCTGGAGGGGAACCTGAGGAGACAAAGATGGGCTGGGTTAAGGACCAGATGATAGGTGAAGCACCAAGGTGGGTGCCCGAGGAAGTGCTCAAGGCTAGAGTCCATGCTGCGAGATGCTGGGAGCGCTCCTCTGCTTCCTGGACCATAAAATGGAGAATACGTCCAAGGCAGCATCATCCAGAAGGACAGATGAGCACATCCCACCACCTGGCAGTCCCACCCCCAGGAGTGACCCTAGAGAAACCTGAATGCTCGCACCAGGAAACAGACAGACAACAGTCACTGCCACACTGTCTCCAGTTTCTAACTCTGTAAATCTGAAAACAACGTAAATGTCTGGCCGAAAGAATACAGAGTAATTTCTAGATGCGCTGCCTAATAAAATAAAAGGAGGTATACAAAAAAAAACTATCTATAGTTTGCTATGTTTATCAAAAAAAAAAGGAAGAAAAAGAATATATACATATCTGGAGTTCCTGTCGTGGCTCAGTAGTTAACGAATCCAACTAGGAACCATGAGGCTGCGGGTTCGATCCCTGGCCTCGCTCCGTGGGTTAAGGATCTGGCGTTGTCGTGAGCTATGGTGCAGGTCACAGACGCGGCTTGGATCCTGCGTTGCTGTGGCGCTGGCGAAGGCCGGTGGCTACAGTTCCGATTCGACCCCTAGTCTGGGATCCTCCATATGCCACAGGAGCAGCCCTAGAAAAGGCAAAAAGATAAAGAAAAAAAAAAAAAAAAAAAGAATATATACATATCTGCTATTTTTCCAAGATGAGACACTGAATGAATGAAATGAATGAATGAATGAAATGAAATGAAATGAATGAAACTGATTATCTATTGAGGGGGAGGGAGACAACAATGGAAATGACACTTCCAAGAACATCTTTTTAGAGTTCCTATCGTGGCTCAGTGGTTAACGAACCTGACTAGTATCCATGAGGACGCTGGTTCAAGCCCTGGCCTCGGTCAGTGGATTAAAGATGTGGCATTGGCGTGAACTACGGTGTAGCTTGCAGACGTGGCTCGGATCCTGTGTTGCTGTGGCTATGGTGTAGGTTGGCAGCTATAGCTCCAATTCGACCCCTAGGCCTGGGAACCTTCATGTGTCATGGGTGCAGCCCTAAAAAGACAAAGACCGCCCCCAAAAAAAGAAAGAACGTCTTTTTTAATATACCTTAATTTTTGTTTTGTTTTGTTTTTTATGCCCTCACCTATGACATACGGAAGTTCCTGAACCAGGGACTGAATCTGAGACACCCAAGCTGCTGCAGTTGTTCTCTTTTTTTTTCTTTTACATTTTTTTTTGGCTGACCTGCGGCATATGGAGCCCCTGGGCCAGGGATCAGATCCAAGCCACAGTCGTGACCTAAGCCACAGCTTCAGCAATGCCAGATCCTTAACCCACTGTGCTGGGCCAAGGATCGAACCCATGTCCCAGCACTCCCAAGATGCTGCTGATCCTGTCGTGCCACAGTGGGAGCTCCTGCAGTTGGCTTCTTAATCCACTGCACCATAGAGGGAAGTCCTTTACCTACTTTAATTTTGATTTTAGAATCATGTAAATGGTTTACAAATTCAAAAAATTAACAACTATAAAGTTAAACACAAACAGAAACAAATAAATCTAACTGTATATATAACTGGCAACAAACAGGAAGATAAAATGATTTCAAGTAACTAGGAAGAACATTCTCACTGTAAATTCTCAGTAGGATATACTCTGAAAACAATTAGAGCCACAAAAAATCTTGTATTTCATTCAGTAGACAAATCAGCACTAATGCTCACATTGTAATTTTGAAGCTACTTTATTACTGTTGTAAAATAAAGCAAATAAACCCATGCCTTAATTATTATTAAGAACCAAGATTTTCAGTGTAATACAAAAAAATCTTTGTAGTGTTCACTTTGAATTGAAAACACTAATATGAACACTTATTTAAAAGCACAGTTTCTCAGCATTCCCTGGTGGCCTAGCAGTTTAAGGATCCAGCACTGTCACTGCTAAGGCATGGATTGCTGCTGTGGCATGGGTTCACTCCCTGGCCCAGGAAATTGACATGCCACAGGTATGGCCAAAAAAAAGGAAGGAAGGAAGGAAGGAAAAAAAAAAAAAAAAAGCACACCCCTAGCTCTGTTCACTAAAAACAGCCCAGAAACAATGCACACACTCAGCACCCAGATCTTGGTCTCCAAATACCACGGCCTCTGGAAACATCTGATTCCAAGGCTGGGGAAAGGAAAATACAAGTGCATCCAGGACATCCTACAGTCCTACACAGCAGGAAGCACCCAAAGAATATGGAGACACAACAAAAAGACATAGGAGCTAGCCAATTTGAACATCGGGAGGAATAACTAATTGATTATAACATAGTAAATAAATAAGAACGTGAGTCCATGGTGATACCCTCCACTAAATAAAAAGGGAGGGAGGGAAAGAGAAAAGTAAAACTCCTCTTGAGAAAATGCCAGCTAACAGACAGAAAAGAATTAGAAGCATTCCCTTGGGTCACTGCTGTGGAGCTGATTCAATCCCTGGCCCACGACTTCCACATGCTATAGGTGTGGCCAAAAAAATAAAAAATTATAAAATCACCATTTTGTGAACACCAATGTAATAACTTGTTCAGGCAGGGAACACCAATGGCTGCTAAACCCACTGGGGATACTTTTGGGGAACAGGATATGTCAAAGTATATCTCAGATTATTCACTAACCACAAAGGGAAAATGTCTCTATACAAAGGATAAATATGACAGATACTACCTTATCCAAGTGATCAAACTTGCTCACTCACAATAGGAAAACCACGCCTTATGTGCCTCCTGACATTTCCTAATATGAAGCCCACAGTTATCAACCAAGGGGCATTCATGCCAAAAATACGTAACCTGAATTTAACCAACTCTCCAAACCCAATTTCAAAAACATACAGGACAGAAGAATAAGTTAAACAAACCATCAGGAAATTATCAGACACATCTGGAAATAGGACACTGAACAAAACAAGTGGCCTGGTAGGGTCAAGAGGTCAATGTCATGGGGAAAAAAGGAAAAAGGTATTGGAGGAAAATTCGTTCTATAGCGAGAGATTAAGGAGACTGATAAGTGAGTGCACAATAATATAACCATGAGTGGAATCTGAAGATGCAGACAATTTTGAGACAATCTGAAAATGAATGATCAGGCTATCAGAGAATTAGCACTTATGTCCTTTCTTAGGTATGATAATAGTCTTGAAGTGGTATCAGAAAATCTCCTTATTCTCAGGAGATGCCTGCTAATTTAGGGGTAAAATGTCCTAATGCCTATAATTTACTTTCAAAGAATCCAACAACAACAAAAAAACTAGAATTATACATACACACACATAAAGCAAAACCAGTACAATGTTAAAACTACCAGAAGATATGGGCATGTTCACTGTACTTACTAATCTTTCAACTTCCCTGAAATCCTTTGAATGATTAAAAAATTGGGAGAGGAGTTCCCGTTGTGGAGCAGTGGTTGACGAATCCAACTAGGAACCATGAGGTTTTGGGTTCGATCCCTGCCCTTGCTCAGTGGGTTACAATCCGGGGTTGCCATGAGCTGTGGTGTAGGTTGCAGACACAGCTCGGATCCAGCGTTGCTGTGGCCCTGGTGTAGGCCAGCGGCTTCAGCTCCAATTAGACCCCTAGCCTGGGAACTTCCATATGCCACGGGAGCAGCCCAAGAAATGGCAAAAAGACAAAAAAAAAAAAAAAAAAAAAAAAAAAAAAAATTGGGAGAGGTGAAGTTCCCATCGTGGCTCAGCAGAAAAGAATCTGACTAGTATCCATGAGGATGCGGGTTCGATCCCTGCCTTACTCAGTGGGTTAAGGATCTGGCGTTGCCATGAGCTGTGGTGTAGGTCTTAGACGCGGCTCAGATCTGGTGTGGCTGTGGCATAGGCCAGCAGCTGCACCTCTGATTGGACCCCTAGCCTGGGAACCTCCATATGCCCTAAAAAGACAAAAAGACCAAAAAAAAAAAAAAAAAAAATTGGTAGAAGGAAGGACAGTAGATAAATTAATCGGCACAGAAGTTAAATGAAACCATTGGAGTTTCCCTCATGGCTTAGTGGTTATCAAATCCAACTAGGAACCGTGAGGTTGTAGGTTCGATCCTTGGCCTCGCTCAGTGGGTTCAGGATCTGGCGCTGCCATGAGCTGTGGTGAAGGCTGGCGGCTACAGCTCTGATTCGACCCCTAGCCTGAGAACCTCCATATGCCACAGGTGCGGTCTTCAAAAGACAAAAAAAAAAAAGAAAGAAATTAAATTAAATCAATTAGAGATACCCACCATGAATAAATCTCAGAAACATGTCCAGGAGTTCCCGTCGTGGCGCAGTGGTTAACAAATCCGACTAGGAACCATGAGGTTTTGGGTTCGGCCCCTGCCCTTGCTCAGTGGGTTAACGATCCGGCGTTGCCATGAGCTGTGGTGTAGGTTGCAGATGCGGCTCGGTTCCCGAGTTGCTGTGGCTCTGGCGTAGGCCAGTGGCTACAGCTCCGATTCGACCCCTAGCCTGGGAACCTCCATATGCCGAAGGAACGGCCCAAGAAATAGCAAAAAAAGACAAAAAAAAAAAAAAAAAAAAAGAAACACATCCAACAAAAACAGCCATGTTAAGAATGACACCCATGATGTGATGCCACTGAGGTGAAATATAAAACCACAAGAAACAATTCCATTCCTTGCTTCTGGACACATGCTTTTGCAGCAATAATAAACACACACAGCAATACTGAAACAGAATCACCCCCGGGGCCCCTTTCTTGATGGATCAGGATGGGATAGGTTTATCAGGGTTCAGAAGGAAGAGAGGACACTGCTGTCACACCTGCAGGGGTGGGCTGGGCTCACCTGTCTCCCACTGATCCTGCTGAGCATTTGAAGAACGGCTCGACTGCCGACGGCGCCGGCAGCTGCTCTCAGTTCTCTCTGAGGAAGAGCTGGATGTGCCATAGCTGTAGCGTTCTGGAGAGACTGAGGAGAAAGAAAAATGGAAAGAAGTATTCAAAGCCTCCAGCCTCTTCCAGGCCCAGCCTCCAATTCCCAACCCCTGAGACAAATGCCTGCCCCACAGGGTACCTGAGCTCCCCAGCAGTCAAAGCCCACATACCCACTCCCTCAGAAACACCTCAGGCCAGGATAAAAGACTCATCACCTCCCAGGGCCACCCCAACCATAGCTACAGCAGCTCTAACTGTCAAGGTTATTCTGTAAGCAGAGTTCTGGTCAGGATTCCTGCAATGCTACCCCTAGTCAATTGCCCCGGTTCTTCCTAAGGCCCCCAGGGGTAAGCAAGCCTCTGCAGGCTGCTTAAATCCTCTCTTCCACGGCCTGACCTCCAGATATATTTTTGCAGCAATGCCCAGTTCTGCCCTTCTCCTGGTTATCCAAATCCCATGGGCTTGCCCTGAGCAGGGAAGCTCACAAGCACCCTCCCCGAACTAGCCACAGAACCTCTAGCAACCCAGCCAAAAGTGCAACAGTTCAGAGACTATGCACACAAGGGGCTCCCATGCCTTAAACCCTCCCAGCTCCTCTCCTTCTCATGACCGCTGTCCTCTAGGAGTACTCCCCTCACAAGAACTAAGGGCATCAACTCTGGAGACAAACCAGCAGGGTTTTAATCCTAACTCCCACTTCCTGGTCTGCAAGCTTGTGTGTGACATAGCTTCTCACCTACCTCTCTCTGTCCTTACTTAGATCTCTACTCTTGCCACACTGGCCTCTGATAATGCCAAACTCGCCGCTGTCTCAGGGCTTAAAAGCCTGCCTTTCCCTCTGTCTGGAATTTTCTCCTCTGAGATTTATGCACCATGGCGGCTGTACAGCCTCAGTTCAAATGTCATCTTTTCAGAAAGGTCTTGACTGGTAATAGAATCTTAAAAGGGCCTCCCTTCACTCTGAGGCACTCAATTCCCCACTCTCTCTCTCTCTGCTCCACCACTTTGTTTCAGTCTTCCTATAAACACATCTAAAAAGTAAATCCTTCATTTGTCTTAAAGTCTGAAACCCCTACTAAATGTAAGCCTCATAGAACAAACACTTTTGTCAGCCACGTCACGCTGTATCTCCTGTCCCCTCTTCCCCATTCTCTAGGCGCACAGAATTTAATTATTTTATGTAGGCAAGCTGCTTAACTCTTCTGAACCCGTTTTCCCTATACAGTGGGAACAGTGACAGGACTTCCTCTTAGGATTACCAATAGGATATAAGGTAACAGTACATATATAAGAAGGGCTGACCGCTGTGCCTGGCATGAAATAAACCTTCCGTGAACAGTGGCCACAAACACTGATATTGATGCGGCCAAACTCCACAAGCTCACCCCTCCCAATGCCATGCCTCCTCCCGCTTATGTTTCTCTTTGATACCCAAGGGGGAGGAAAGCGTGAGATGGGATGTACATTGTCCGATATGGCACTCCCCACATCTGGCAGCAAGGCCCTCTCCCCACCGGAAGTGTGTCACCCGCCCAGTCAACCATACCTGGCCGGCGCCGCTTGCGCGCCAGGTGCGGCAGCAAGTCGTGGCGGGCCAGCACGCGCAGGAGTTGCCCCAGCAGCCGCAGGTTGCTCTCGTCGCACTGCCCGCGGCGCTCCAGCTCCAGCAGCAGCTCCAGGCCGCTGCGGGCGCGGGCTAGGCCGCCGGCGGCGCCTGGGACCTCGTCCAGCAGGAAGGCTAGCAGCTCCAGCTCGCACTCAGTCAGTTGCCCGCCCACCACCTCGAACATGCGGTGAAGCGACAGCATCCCGTAGTAGTCCAGGCACTCATCCTCCTCCCAACTCGGGGCCGGGGTCGACCCGGACAGCGCCATACCCGGGGGAGAGGAGGCGGAACCAGCTCGGAACGAGGGCCTAGAACCCACACAGCGGGGTCTGTGGTCAGCTACGCGGGGGCCTGGACCTCACTGCCGCCGGTGCGTCTCTCCTGCTGCGTGCCGCCGGGCAGGGCCACCCTCAAGTCCCAGCCGTGTTAGCCTCCCCCTTTTCCTACAAGAGAATGGTATCGCCCGAGGTCCCCTAGTAACAGGTCGAGACGCCAGACCCCACTAGTCCTCCAACCACTCCGGCTGGCCAAGCCCGAACGCCCCTCCCCGGGTGGTATGTTCCAAACAAGCCTCCGGACCCAAGAGATTCATTCGAAACAAGCCTGGGGACCCAACGCACGGCACCTTTCCGACTGCCCTTTGACTTTGAGTACCAATGTCCGGACATGCCCCTTGACTCTGTCCAGTGGTACAGTCCGATCAGCCCCACAGCTCCACCTAAGTGGTGCCGTCCAAAAGTGACCCTCTGCCCGGACCAAAGCAGTCCTTCGCTCCACACGGGTAGCGCAGTCGGAACCCGAGCCCAGAGCCCCGTAAGGGCGGTACCGCCCTCTCCCCAGCACCCAGGTTGGTCCAGTCTACCGCCACCAGTCGCTCTTAGATCTCTCTAGATCCTCACCGAATTCCGGCGTCTGAAGACTCCTGGGCGATGGCCACAGCCACTTGTTTTGGATCTTTCTGGCACCTTCTCTATTATTACGCCTGCGTCACCTCGCCCCTCCTCCTTCCCCCAACTCGCGCAGGTGCGACCGACACGCCCCCTAGGCGCATGCGCAGTGAGGCTTCCAAGCCCCTCCCCCCGGGACTGCTTCCCCAACTGGAGCGTTTGCACCGCCTCTGCTGCGCCTGCGCAGACCGAGAGCTGTTCAGCGTCTGAGCTGCTTCTGGGACCCCTTTGCAGGATTGCTTCTGCCCGCGGCATAAGCCACGGATTCTTTGTTCCCCCGTGTCACGACCTGTTGAAACTACTAATGTCACGGGCTACAGCTCCCTCCTAATCATGACCTAGGCTCCTACTTTACCACTGCTCCTGATGCCCATGGCGAAGGACCACAATCACGACCGTCCTGACTCCAGAGTAGCACCTAGACCTTTTATGATAGGGACTTGGACTCTCCTCTATTAGACTGCTTCTTACTTCCGTTGACAACCTACATCTCATCTGGGCCACCTCACCATCCCAACCGGAATCTCCCCTCATCCAACAGAAATCCCCCATCTATAAGTTCCTTCCCTGATCAAGACCAGGACTCCCGCATCTCATGTTAGGAACAAATACCTCATTCCTGATTGCAATTGGGTCCTCCATCTCCATTCTGCACCTTCCCATGGCATCCATCACGATTCCATTAGTCAGACACGCCCTCTCCCAGCAACTCAAACTCCCCTCCTATAACCTTTTCCAATCTCTACCCTCCAAGGTCACAGGGATTCCCAATACCTCCTCTCTAACCTGCACCTATGAGTTTTACTCTGGCAAGAGAGGTCTCTATCAAAAGAGCTGGTGACTGGAGTTCCCATCGTGGCTCAGTGGTTAACGAATCCGACTAGGAACCATGAGGTTGCAGGTTCGATCTCTGCCCTTGATGAGTGGGTTAAGGATCCCGCGTTGCCCTGAGCTGTGGTGTTGGTCGCAGACGCAGCTCGGATCCCGCGTTGCTGTAGCTCTGGCGTAGGCCAGCGGCTACAGCTCCGATTCGACTCCTAGCCTTGGAACCTCCATATGCCCCAGGAGTGACCCAAGAAGTGGCAAAAAAGACCAAAAAAAAAAAAAAAAAGTTGGTGACTGAGCGCACATGGCACGCCCTGCCTCCCCCACTTATGTGACTCAAAGTTAGGGCTGGCACGCCTTGAAACAGATCTCCTTCCCCAACTGGTTCCCCACCCCCGGAATTATCACCCCCTTGAGAGGTGGGAGGGCTGGGTTCTACCTGGCATAAGCTCAGCACTAGCTCTGCTTGGGCTGCAGCAGTGACCTCTAAAGAGTCCCTTCCTCTCTCTCCAGTGGCAGCTGTCATCTACTGAAACTCAGCCTTGGGCTGGACACACAGTTGGCCCCTAGTAACTGAATATCATTGAATCAACTGACAAGAGAGAGGAAAGGGAAAGCAATTTTACAAACTAGGAAGGACCATGTCCACGTTAGGTGGTTACAGTGAGCATTCACAGTGTAGGAGGCCCTATGCTGAGTGCTTTTACCTGTTTGATTTCATCCAGTCCCTTCACCCGTCTTTGAGGTGAATATGATTCAAGACCATTTTAGGAGTTCCCGTCGTGGCGCAGTGGTTAACGAATCCGACCAGGAACCATGAGGTTGCGGGTTCGGTCCCTGCCCTTGCTCAGTGGGTTAACGATCCGGCGTTGCCGTGAGCTGTGGTGTAGGTTGCAGACGCGGCTCGGATCCCGCGTTGCTGTGGCTCGAGTTGCTGTGGCTCTGGCGTAGGCCAGTGGCTACAGCTCTGATTCGACCCCTAGCCTGGGAACCTCCATATGCCGCGGGAGTGGCCCAAGAAATAGCAAAAAAGACCAAAAAAAAGACCATTTTATTATTATTATTATTATTTTGCTTTTTAGGGCCGAACCCTCAGCATATGGAAGTTCCCAGGCTAGAGGTTGAATCAGAGATGCAGCTGCCAGCCTATGCCACAGTGACACAGGATCTGAGCCACTTCTTCGACTTATACCACAGCTCATGGCAACGCCAGATCCTTAACCCACTGAGTGAGGCCAGGGATCGAACCCGCATCCTCATGGATACTGGTCAGGTTCTTAACCCGCTGAGCCAGGACAGGAACTCCCAAGCCCATTTTACGGAGGAGTTAAAGTGAGGCCCAGAGGTGGGTAAGAACCCCAAGTGTGTTGACTCTAAAGCTGTGCTCTCAGAGATGCTCAGTCTTCAGTTATGAAATGACATTTCTGTCAAGGTTTTCCACAACCCAGTCCACTCTAAGGACCCTCGTTTTCCAATGACACCCACTTCTCTCCACTTTCAGGCTTGTCAGGAGCGGCAAGGGAGAACTACGCAGGCGCTGCTCCGAGCCCCGCCCACAGGTCCCGGTGTGTGCGTGGAGAAACTCGCGGAGCTCCGCCTGAGCGTCCACACGCAGGCGCAAGAGCGCGTGTCCTCCGCTTTCGGCTCGGATTGGCCGCAACGGGTGAGGGCACCGCCCAATGGGAGGCGTGGATAGTGAGGGGTCCCTCACGCCTGGAGCGGAGGGTCTGTGTCAAGAGCGGCGGGGGCTGCAGGAGGCAAGAGAGACGGGTGAGGGCGCCGCGGGGCGGGTAGGCGAAGAGAGCGCTGGGTGAACGGAGAGGGCGGAGGGAGAATGAAGGGGACCCCGGGGGTCGAGGAGCTTTGGGGCCTGCGCTAGAGCGGGAGCGGCGCGGAGTGAAACGAGAGCGCTCCTTCCTCTGTGCCCTGGAGCGTTGATTGAGCTCTTGCGGTGTGTAGGATCTTACGGTTGAACTTGCCGTTCTCCTGCCCTTTGCAAAGAGCTCTCAGGCTGCGAAGCTGATAAGTCTGGTCAGAAAAAAGGATGTGTCTCAGGAAAGTTGAACTTCCAGGCCCCTGGTGGGGTCCTTCCTGAAAAGACTTAAACTGATCTATTGTATAACAAAATCCATCCTTCCCCCAAATAGTTTACAATCCAAGATTGGGAAAGGAGAAATGTAAACTAGCAAAGTCCAAATTTCAGGTCTCTCGGGCCGCCTTCTCGACATTTACTGGGTGCCTACTTTGAGTAAGACTTGCACCAGGCACTGGGCCTCACTGGAGGGGAGTTCTCTGTTGGAAGTGGGACTGTAAACAATGAAAAGTTGAGCTCTCAGACCCCTGGTTGACTGCTTCCAGGAAGATCCGTTATTGAAGGGCTGTTGTGTGCCAGTGTCTGGGCAACTCAAAAACTAGTAAGGGAGCTGGAAAGTTTAGTCTTTGGCTTTTAGTGAATCATTTACTCAAGGGGTATTTATTGGACACCAGCTGATAGCAGGGCCCTCTGCTGGGTGGTGTTATTGTGGTAATTTACAGTCTAATGGGGGGGCTGGTCTGATGGAAGAAGAGGAATGTATACAGAGACAGTTAAACTCTCAGGGCCACACTTCCTGGAGGGAGCATTATTCATTCACCAGATGTCTGCTGGGGTGCCTGTTGTGGTGAACAGACTAAAATCCCTGCTCTCTGGAAACTTAACATGAGCAATGCTTGTGTGCAGAGCTGTAAGCTAAACTCTGTCTGCCTTCTGGCACTAACAGATGAGTTTAAGAAGAGGTAGAGTTCCCACTGTGGCTCAGCGGTAACGAACCCAACCAGTATCCGTGAGGATACGGATTCAATCCTTGGGCTCGCTCAGTGGGTTAAGGATCCGGCGTTGCCAGGAGCTGCGGTGTAAGTCAAAGACAGGCTCAGATCTGGCATGGCTGCGTAGCCGTGGTGTAGGCTGGCAGCTGTAGCTCTGATTCCACCCCTAGCCCGGGAACATCCATATGTCACAGGTGCGGCCCTTGGAAAAAAAAGCAAGAAGAAATGGAGATAATGGGGGTTATATTTGGAAAATTACTGCTTAGCCCTGTGGGGGTCCTTTGCTGGGATTCTGAGCCCCTGCTGTGTGAAGGGGCCCGGGTTGGGTTGAGCTCACACATGTAGAGGGAGATGGGGCACATAGAGGAAAGTTCAGAATTTAAAATCCCTGTCCTGTAGTATCCATGAGGATGTGGGTTCGATCCCTGGCCTCAGTGGATTAAGGATCCAGCATTGCCATAAGCTGTGGTGTAGGTCGCAGATGGAGCTCAAGATCGTGTGTTGCTGTGGCTGTGGTGTAGACTGGCAGCTACAGCTCTGATTCGACCCCTAGCCTGGAAGCGTCCATATGCCTCAAGTGCAGCACTAAAAAGACATTAATTAACTAATTAATTAATTTTTAAAAATCCCTGTCCTGGAGTTCCCATCATGGCTAAGTGGTAACCAACCCAACCTGACTTGTATCCTTGAGGATACAAGTTCAATCTCTGGTCTCACTCAGTGGGTTAAGTATCCCGCGTTGCTGTGGCTGTGGTGTAGGTTGGCAGCTGCAGCTCCGGTTAGACCTCTAGCCCAGGAACTTCCATATGCCACAGGTGCAGACCTTAAAAGCAAAAAATAATAATAAATAAAATCCCTGTCCTTAGAGGTTTTGTTGGTGACAGCGGCCCCCATAACAAATCAGACCTGTCCTGCCTGCAAGCTCAGTTTGATGAGGATCACAGAGATGCCATCCCAAGTTCATAAATTTGCTATGTTAGAGGTGATGCAGGACGCCACAGGAACCTCAAGGAGGAGGCAAAGACCACCACCCTGTGGCTGTGGATGTTATTTTAAAAAGCTTCACAGGGAGTTCCCACTGGGGCAGTGGGCTAATGATCTGTCTTGTCTCTGTGGTGTTGCGGCTTTGATCCCCAACCTGGTGCAGTGGGTTAAGGATCTGGTATGGCCACAACTGTGACATAGGTTGCAACTACGGCTCAGATCTGATCCCTAATCTGGAATCTTCCATATGCCTCGGTGCAGCCAAAAGGAGGTAAAAGTTTCACACACACACACAAAAAAAAATGCTGGGTAGGAGTTTGCTAGACAAGAAGAGGGAACTTTCTTGATAGACGGAATAGCAGCATTGAAGACTTAAGAGTCCAGAAACAACACTACTTCCAGAGAATTACAAGTAATGGTTCTATCTCACCTTTATCAAGTAACAGGGAATTTCTGATCAGTATTACTTTTAGCTCCATTTCACAGGTGAGAAAACAGTCTGAAACTTCATCTCGGAGAGGATAGAGTAAGTGGTGGAGCTCAGATTCAAGCCAAGGGCAGTTTGGTTCCAGAGTCTGTGCTTTTAAACACTTGGATGGAGGAAAGATGCTACACAGAGAGGAAATTGCACAGGCAAAGGCCAAGAGGCCCCCAAAGACACTGTATGTTCTCGGAAAGGGTATGACTGGCCCTCTGGGTAAGGAGGGCGGCATCGGGGGCCAAACTGAGGAGGGCTGTCTCTCTCCTGCAGATGCCTGGCCACCATGGGGTGCAGGTTGGCTGCAGAGTCACAGGCTCATTGAAGACTGAGGTATAAACATTGGATCCAGAACTGCTGATTGATAGAGGCTGGTGAGTGATGGTTTGGGCAAGGGAACTCCTGAGACGTCCCCCCTCCCCTTGAGTTCTTGGTGTCTCATCCAGCCCCCCTTCTTTCTCCAGGCACTGCCTTCTGCACGATGGCTGAGGTGGCTGAGGTGGCCGAGATGCCAACACAGATGTCACCAGGGGCAATGGAGATGTCCACACCGATGTTAGGGGAGAAGACAGAGAGGTCAGCAGAGGTGACTGAGATAGCACCAGGGGAGGCCCTTGCCTCCTCCCTTTTCTTCCAGTTCATGTGCTCTGAGTGTGGCAGCCTCTACAACACCCTGGAGGAAGTCCTCTCCCACCAGGAGCAGCATGTGCCCACTGTCATGGAGGAGGAGGCGCTGACCTCCCAGGACACCTGCCTGGAGCCAGAGCTGGTGCCAGGCCCTGAGGATGGGCCTTTCCAGTGTGCTGAGTGCAGCCAGCTCATCCTTTCCCCCAGTGAGCTCTTGGCCCATCAGGATGCCCACCTGCGGGAATCTGCAAGCCAGATCCAGTACCAGTGTGGAGACTGCCAGGAGCTGTTTCCCTCGCCGGAGCTGTGGGTGGCTCACCGCAAGGCCCAGCACCTTTCTGCCGCAGCAGTTAAACCTCCAGTGCCTCCTCCTCTGCCTCCCCTCACACCACCACCTCCATCCCCTGCTCCACCCGAAGTCAAGATGGAGCCTTATGAGTGTCCTGAGTGCTCTACCCTCTGTACCAGCCCTGAGGAGTTCTTAGAGCATCAAGGCACCCACTTTGACTCCCTTGAGAAAGAGGAGCGCAATGGGCTAGAGGAGGAAGAGGAGGAGGAGGAAGATGATGATGAAGAGACAGAGGATGAAGAAGAGGCAGCAGCAGAAGTTGGCGACAATGCTATGGAAGGTGACAAGTCTGTAGCCAGCCAGGCCCAGGGCTGTGGGGATTGTCCCCAACACTGGACTTCAGCAGGGGCACGTCGGCGACACCGGCGCACATCCCGGGGCCCAGCATCAGCGGCTCACCCCTTCCACTGCAGCCAGTGCCAGCGCAGCTTCAGCTCCGCAAACCGGCTTCTGGCTCATGGGCGGGCCCATGTTGGTGGCACACACGAGTGTACGACCTGCTCCAAGGTCTTCAAGAAAGCAGCCTCCCTGGAGCAGCACCTGCGGCTACACCGCGGTGAAGCCCGCTACCTCTGCGTGGACTGCGGCCGCGGCTTCGGCACAGAACTCACATTGGTGGCCCACAGGCGGGCCCACACCGCCAACCCACTGCATCGCTGCCGCTGCGGCAAAACATTTAGCAACATGACCAAGTTCCTCTACCACCGACGCACTCACGCTGGCAAGAGTGGGGCACCTCCCGGGGCAGCGGCAGCAGCGGTGACCTCCCCAGCTCCAGCTGAGCCCAGCCCCCTGCCCCCACCCCCTGCTCCACCCGCCCAGCTGCCCTGCCCACAGTGCTCCAAGTCCTTCGCAACGGCCTCCCGGCTCTCTCGACACCGGCGCGCGGTCCACGGGCCACCGGAGCGACGGCACCGCTGTGGCGTTTGCGGTAAGGGCTTCAAGAAGCTGGTCCATGTGCGCAACCACCTGCGGACACACACAGGCGAGAGGCCCTTCCAGTGCCACTCCTGTGGCAAGACTTTTGCTTCCCTGGCCAACCTCAGCCGCCACCAACTGACCCACACGGGCGTGCGTCCCTACCAGTGCCTGGACTGTGGCAAGCGCTTCACACAGAGCTCCAACCTGCAGCAGCACCGGAGGCTGCACCTGCGGCCCGTCGCCTTTGCCCGTGCGCCCCGCCTCCCCATCACCGGTCTCTACAACAAGAGCCCCTACTACTGCGGGACCTGCGGCCGCTGGTTCCGTGCCATGGCAGGCCTGCGACTGCATCAGCGGGTCCATGCCCAGGCCCGGACGGTGACACTGCAGCCTCCCAGATCACCTCCTCCTGCCCCACCCCCACCCCCCGAGCCTCAGCAGACTATCATGTGCACGGAGCTCGGGGAAACCATCGCCATCATCGAGACATCCCAGCCTCTGGCTCTTGTGGACACACTGCAGCTGTGCCAGGCAGCACTGGGGGCCACTGAAGCGAGTGGGCTCTTGCAGTTGGACACGGCCTTTGTGTGACACAGCTGAAGAGCAACAATAAAAAAGTTTGGTTGCAAAAGCGAGTGTGCACACCTCTGTGAAGAAAGAGGACCACCCCCTGGTGAGCCACTCTGGCACCCATTAGATGCCGGCATCCACCGTGGCCTCTCACCCACTGACTCCTCAGAACAACCCGACCAGGTGTCACCTTTCCCTGCCTAAGGGGACACTGAAGCTCTGAGACATGATGTGATCTGTCCCAGGTCACTTCACTGCATTGCAAAGCGGGGTTCTCCAAGGCTCTTGGCTCTGCATCACCCTGGTGCCCAGCAACATCAGGTAACCTTTCCTGAGCCCCAACCATGTGCCAAGTCTGTGCTGGGCACTGTCACATACCTCTTCAGGTCCTCTGCTTGTCCCACCCCGGCCCTAGCCTTCCCTGGACTCAGGACTTGGTTCTGCCTGGTGGAAGAAGGCATTTGACTTCTCTGGGCTTCCTTAACTTCACTTTGACAGCATGGAGGGAAATCTGTAGGTACCCTGGTACTCAGCTGCCGACTGGGTGATACTGGAGACCTGGGAATGAGTCAGACACAGGCTCTGCTCCAGAAGCCACACAGTGTGGTCAGTGGAACACACACAAGTATAGATGGCCTTGCTTTGTGAGTGTCTTGTTGATTTATTCAACCTGGGTGTCCTGAGGCCACCCTCGCACATGCTGGGCGAAGCTGTGGGCCAGAGACAACTCAGGTCTGTGCCCTGCCCTGCTCAGGTGGGAGCAGACATCTCAGCTCCAGGCCCCTCAGGGCCTCTGAGGGGTTGTGCAGAGACAGTAGGATCCCAGAGCAGGGAGTGAACCTCCATGCTAGATCAGGAGTCAGAGACTTCCTAGAGAAAGTGATCCTTGAAGAAAAGGTAGAATTCTGCTAGCAGAGAAGGAAGAAAGTATTCCAGGCAGACAGCACTGCAAGGATGAGTTCTTGGTATTTTTGGAGATTGTCCAGTTACTGACAACTACAGTAACAGCAACATTTGGCCCAGCCGTGGCAGGCACCGCAATTAGTGCTCTACATGTGTTACAATCCCAGTGGGCCCGTGAGGCCATCTCGGTGTTATCCCAAATAAGAAAACAGGGACAGAGATGCGCCTGAGGTCTCATGGCTGGGCAGAGGCATCAGCCAAGCTTTGAATCCAGGTGGTTCTGTCAGCACATAAATGTAACCAGTGCTATTGAGTGAGTGTGACCTGAAACCATTGCAGGAGGCAGAGGCTTAGAGGAGGAGGCCTTAACTGGAGGAAAAGTGAGCCACTGTCAGAGCAGTTGGGGTTTAAGGGGCCTCAAAAGGTCTTGGGAGCAGGAAGGGATCCCCAGCCTTTTCAAATGTAACCTGGAGTGACAGTCTTTCCCTAAGTGGAAGCAGGTGATTTATGGCAAGTCCATCCGACAAGCCTCTGCAGACAAGGTACTTAGACAGATGCAGTAGAACATGGCTGAGTTGTCTGGGAGGGAGGCTGGGCAGAGGAGAGGGGATGAGGCAGGGAAGGAGGGAGGCCTAAACTTGGGAAGGCCTTGAAATTTGAAAGCCAAGCTAAAATGTTGGGGCATTGCAGGGATGGGATGGAAGGTCCTAGGTGGGGGTGAGGGCTCCCTGGCATCAGGGTGGGGCAAGGGAACAGCTGGAGATGGACCCAGAGGGAGAGGATTGGGCCAGACCTGGGTGGAGGCTATGGGGGTGGGAAGAGGGTATAGGACACCCTCAGTGACCTCACCATCCACTAGATATGAGCAGCAGGAAGGGGACCCAAGAAGCCCAAGGTTGGCCCCTTGCCCAGGCCAGCCTGCCTTCCCTCAGCCGGTCCACTTGCTCTCTACACAGTCATCTTGTAACAAGGCGGTACCTGGATGGCATGGAGCAGGGAAGGCCAGAGTTTGTTCTAAGCAGACAGCAGACCCCAGATGCCACAGGAACAGTCTCTGAACACCCCCTAGAATGGAAACTCGTCTCCCTTTTTCATCACAAGTGGAATCCAGTGGAGGACACACATCAGTTGCTCTTCTCCAGGCTTCCTTTTACCTCTAGGGCCTCCTGCCCTCACCTCCCAGCAGCACTGTTTGGAGGAGATGCCATTTCCCTCTGCCTGCGGCTGTACTATCTGGCCCCAGCATGTTTTCAGGGCAAGGGAAAAGCCAAGCTCTCTAAGAGCCTTCCTGCATCCATAAAGAACGGCCAGGTGGGGCTATTTAAGACAGAAACGAAGGCTTGGGGATCCGCTAGGGTTTGGGGATAGCTCCTCTGCCCCATCCATGCCCACTAAGAGTCTACAGCCAGGTCGTTTTGGCTTGAGTGGCCCCCCTCATCCTGTGTCCCCCTAAAGTGGCAGGTAGCTCAGGCTATGATAGGGAGGCCTTTGTTCAAACTTCCGACTCTGCCACTTACAGTCTATGGCCTTGACCTGTCTGATGGCCAGTTCTCTCACCAGTCACCTGGAAGTGACAGTGCTTCCCTCCCTAAGTGGAAGTAGATGACGTGTGCTATGTCCATGAGGGCAGGCTCCTCCCTAAGCCTCTGCAGTGGATGAGCCAGACCCAGCTCATCACCGCACGTGCGGAGGAGAGCAGAGGGGCAGGAAGCTGGGGTACCTGAGCCAGGGCCAGCCTGGGTTCACTCCACCCTGCTCCCCTGCCTGAGACGCAGCCCACTCTTGTCGCAACACAGGCCCCCAAGCACCTCCTTCGCCTCTGTGAAAACAAGTGGCCAGACAGGAAGCAGGTTTTCATGCCAATAATTTATTGAACGGAGGTCTGTACACAGGCAAACCTTACTGTGAAAACTAAGACATCAGGAGCTCCCCCACTGCCCCTGCCCTCCAGGGTGGGGGGAAGGGAGGAGGCCTTAGGGGCAGAGGGCAGGAGCAGGGACACAGCTGTAGGAGGGGAAGGGGCCAGGTTGGACGGTGCGAATCGACGTTTTCTTTAAGAAAAAAATTATAACAATCTATTTACACCCGGGGGCCAAGGAAGGGAAGAGGAGGAGAGGGGCTGGTCTGGTTCTATTTACAAGGGACACAGGAGGGGAGGGGGGTTGGAGGAGGAGACCTGGGGGGGAGGGGGCTGAGGGGGTAGGAGGTCCTCATGCCCCCCACCCCCATCCTTCCTTCTCTTCCCTCCCCACAACCAGTTAAAATCCTCTTAAAAAGCCCACCACAGGGGTAAGGCTGGTGAGGGAGGGACTGGAGGTGGGGACAGGGACTCATTTACCTCTGCCCTCTAGTCTAGGGGCCCAGTCAGGGCAGGAGCTTGATGGGCTGTGGCCCCCCCTTCCCAGCCCCACTTGGGGCTCCCAGATGGAAGGGTAGTTGGTGGCGCCCTCAGGAAGAGTTAGTGAGGGGAGTTGTGGCATCAGTCGACTGCCAGTCCGGGCCGGTCGGAGTCTCACTTAAAGCTGAAAGGGAGGAAGGAGTGAACAGTTAGCCTTTGCCTTCTCGGGCCCTCACCCCTAAGAGCAGGAAGTCGGAGTGAGATGCTGCATTAGAAATCGAAAGCTGTCACTATGTCTAGGGTTGCAAACTCAAATGCCAAAGGGCCAGGTTGGTCATGAGTGACTCGCCAGAGAGCCAGGCCCCACAGAATAGGGGGCAGCTGGAACTCAGCTCTAGCTGACAGTACTGCCCTGAGCAGAGGCAGGCCCACTGCTGCCCAGTCTGATTTTCTTCCCCAAAAGAAACAGGAAATCTGGATTTATACATGAAATGGCCACAATTTTTAAGTGTGCGCAACAAACTTAACTGTTTGTGCAGGCCAAACATGCTTTTGGTTTTCCAGTTTGCATTTAAATACAAACAGGAGTTCCCACTGTGGTGCTGTGGAAATGAATCTGATTAGGAACCATGAGGTTGCAGGTTCAATCCCTGGCCTTGCTCAGTGGGTTAAGGATCCAGCATTGCCGTGAGTTGTGGTGTAGGTTGCACATGCGGCTTAGATCTGGCGTTGCTGTGGCTGTGGTGTAGGCCGGCAGCTGTAGCTCCGATTAGACCCCTAGGCTGGGAATCCCTATATGCCACAGGTGCAGCCCTAAAAAGAAAAACAAAAAACAAAACAAAACAAAACACACAAATAGGAGTTCCCACTGTGGCACAGTGAGTTAAGGACCTGGCACTGCCGCAGCTGTGGCTTGGATTTGATCCCTAGCTCGGGAACTTCCATGTGCCACAGGTGCTGCCAAAAACCTTCCCAAAAATACAGGCAGTAATGCCTTATAAAGGTGGCCATTCACATGCTGCAAAACATGCTTTCTGCCAGGACATCAACAATTTCCGCATACCTGATGGAAGCTTGGGGGGCTGTGAGAACAGGCTGGGCCCAAGCTTAGAAATACTGCTTCAACCCGCAACAGATGGCCCCCAACTTACCTTGTGAGGATGAGGTGAGGGAGGCAGTGCCTGCCGGGGATCTCAAGTGAGGAGGGATGAGGATGGCGTTGAGAGACGGTTGGATGGTGAGTTCTAGAGACAGGAAGGGACATGCCTAGTCAGGGAACAGGGGGTGCTAGAAAGGGGCACCCTGTAGGGACCCAACTCTGGGCAAGGCCAGTTGTGTGTGGACATGTGTAGCCATTGAATGTCTTAAATGAAAAGCTGGAAAGAGCCTAGCACAAGACATCACAGAGCACAGATGAAGCCGGTTTGGGTCTCCTTGAATCCAGGGGTGCTTCCTGAGCCCCAGGCTTGCCTCGTAGCCCACCCTCAGCTCCCCACTCCTGTCTTCCACACCAGGCTCTTCACAATCTTTGGCTGCCCCTTCAACTCCCCAGATCCCAGGCTAAGCCCTCACCGCCAGGACTGAAATTGAAGAGAGGGGGAAGCGGGCGGTTGTTGGGGAGCTGGGTTCCAGGACATCGCAGTTCATCAAAGAAGTTGTGGGCACAGGCTTCCAGCGGGGAGAGCCTCGAGGACGGGGTGTACTCCAGCAGGCTAGAGCAGAGCGTAATGGCCTCGGGCGGCGTTCGAGATTTGAACACCTGGGGGGTGGGACACAAAGATCACAAGAGTGAGACCCTCTGGGCACTGGCATATTCCTGCCCGCCTCCCACAAACCCATTTTCCAAATAAGGAAACTGAGGCACCACCACCAAGAGGAGGTCAGTTTGTATCAGGTGAGCAAGCCACTCAGGTCCCATGACTATATGGGTCATGCTGTGAGCCTGTTTCGCCACCAGAAAAATAGGACTCTTGGGAGTTTCTGTCTGGCTCAGCAGAAACGAATCTGACTAGCATCCATAAGGATGCAGGTTCAATCCCTGGCCTCACTCAGTGGATTAAGGATCTGGCGTTGCTGTGAGCTGTGGTGTAGGTTGCAGACGCAGCTCAGATCTGGTGTGGCTGTGGCTGTGGTATTGGCCAGTGGGCTACAGCTCTGTTTTGACCCCTAGCCTGGGAACCTCCATGTGCTGTGGTTCCAGCCCTAAAAAGCCAAAAAAACACATCAAAAACCAAAAAACAACAGGACTCCTGAATTTACTGTGAGTCCTCAATTTTTGAAGTATGGGAAATTCCATAAACTTTGAATGTAACGTAGGTTACGGACCTCACTACTGAGCCATGACTCTGTAGCCAGGTCCCCAGACCAGCTGGCCTCCAGTGAGAACCTCAGCCATACTGCCTGAGCTTCTAGCCCTGCCTCACCTTTGTCCAGGGGTGAGCTTTAATCTGGGGGAACTTGAACTCCGTGTAGTTAGGGTTCATCTCTCGAATCTGTTCCCGGGTTGGTGTTCCCAGCACCTGTAGGGAGAGGGAGGGGTCTGAGCCAAGGCCCTTAGCCCTCAGCCCAACCCCTGGCCACCCTGCTGGCCCTGCCCTCACCTTGATGATCTCCACCAGCTGGTCTACCCCACTGTCCCCAGGGAAGATGGGCTGGCCCAGGAGGAGCTCGGCCAGTACGCAGCCAGCTGACCACACATCTGAGGAGGAATGAGGGAGGGTCAGAGCCACCGGGCCCACCCCCTCAAAAAGATTTCTGACCTTCACGGTCATCCTGAGAGATGCCAGGAGCCCTGTTTTCTCAGCTCAGAGAGGAAGTGCCTTGCTCAAGGTCACACATGGCCTAGGAACATAGGAGCTTGACTGCAAACCTCCAAGTCTGCCTGACTGCACTACACCCTCTGATCTAGATGTTTCCGTTGCCTCTCTCCACTCTGTACTCTTCTGACCTCTCTCCTGCCCTGAGGAATAGCTAGAGCCTGGTAGTCACCCCTCCCTGGTCTGTACCTTGACCCCATAGCACAAGTTCACACCCAGGGACCGTGCAGTTTCCTCAAACTGCTGATGAATGTTATGTTCCAAACCCTTTCACACCCTCTCCTCATTCCTGGAAGTTGGCACTGTCATCCCCAGCAGCAGGGAGGACACCGAGGCCCTGTAAGCAGGTCACACCCTCCAGTGGCCAAGCCTCACCTCCCAACTCCCCCAAGGTCACTGTCAGCCCCTCCTGCTGACGGAGAAGAGAGGCCTGACTGGGAGGTTCCAGAGCCGGTATGGACTCTGGAGTCAGGTCAGCTTTCAAAGCCCAGCCCTGCCCAGTCCCAGTGGTGCAACTGCAGGCGGGTGGCCTCACCACTCTAAGCCTTAAACTGCTCAACTGTAAAACGCAGACAACAGCATCACCTTCCTAAATTTGTGAGGGCTGGAGGAATGAACAGATGGCACACCTTTATCACCAAGCCTGGCAGACACACGCAGAAGAACTCAAAAACAGCCATGACTGCCATTCCCACCTCCACCCTCCCTCAAGTCTGACCGATGGATGAGGTGTAATCGGTGGCTCCAAAGATCAGCTCCGGGGCCCGATAGTAGCGAGAACAGATGTAGGAGACATTGGGCTCCCCCCGGACCAACTGCTTTGCACTGTGGGAAGAGATGAGCAGGAGTCGACACAAGCCGAGGCTCAGGATCCCTCCTCGCCCCCTTCAGCCACCCAGCATACCCCAGGTCAGGCCCACCTGCCAAAATCGCAGAGCTTGAGGACAGCGGTGTCAGGGTCCACCAGCAGGTTCTGGGGCTTGATGTCGCGGTGACACACACCCTGGGAGTGGATGTAGGCCAAGCTCCGGAAGAGCTGGTACATGTACACCTGGGGCAGGCAGGGAACAGCAGAACTCCAGCCCAGCTCCCCCCACAGAGCACACCCTTGCTCCATCGTCTCGACCTGAAGAGCCCTTCCAGGCCCACTCTCCCTGACTCAAAAACACTTCTGCTGCCCCTTAGTTCTCAAACTTTAGTGAGCACCACAATCACCTGGAGGCCTTGGTAAAACAGGGACTGCTGGGCCTCACTCCCAGAGTCTCTAGTCAGTAGTTCAGGATGAGGCCTTTGCCACAAATCCCCTAGTACAACTTCTGGTCCACACTATTGAAACCACTGCTTCAATCACACACTTCACCAGAAGCCTGATGAATAAGACACACACACCAGGGAAGACCTTGTTTTAAAGCAGGCTGGGGAACCAGGCACTCAGCTTTCCCCTCACCAAAACCAATGGCTCTAGGATGAGCCTTTTTTCTTTTTCTTTTTTTGCTTTTTAGGGCCACACTTGCTGCATATGGAAGTTCCCAGGCTGGGGTGAAATTGGAGCTCAGCTGCCGGCCTACACCACAGCCACAGCAACGCAGGATCTGAGCTGCCTCTGCGACCTGCACCACAGCTCACAGCAAGGCCAGATTCTTTACCCACTGAGCAAGGCCAGGGATCGAACCTGCAACCTCATGGATCCTAGTTGGGTTTGTTAACTGCTGAGTCACTACGGGAACTCCAGGGCTCAGCCTCTTTCATCCCCCAGTCAAAACCACCTTTGAAGGAGTTCCCGTTGTGGCTCAGCAGTAATGGACCCATCCAGTATCCATGAGGAATTGGGTTTGATCCCTGGCCTCACTCAGTGGGTCAAAGATCCGGTGTTGCCATGAGCTGTGGCATGGGTCACAGATGCAGCCCGGATCCTGCATTGCTGTGGCTGTGGTGTAGGCCGGCACCTGCAGCTTTGATTCGACCCCTAGCCTGGGAACATGCATGTGCAGCAGCCCTAAAAAGAAAGGAAAAACCCACCTTTGAGCCAGCCCCTCTACAGCTGGATTTTCCTGCCACTCTCTTTCCTATGATTTACACGTGAGCACCAAAAGAACAGTGATCTTTAAACTTCCATCACTGCTACATTCCCTGGGCCTCAACCAGTGCCTGGTACATAACTACTCAGGCACGCACGCAAGCCCCCTCCTCTGCTGTTCCCACTGCCTTTGGCCAGAGATGCCACTTTCTTGCCCTGTGCCTAGTCTCCTCCCAGAAGCCTTCCTTGATGCTTCTTACGCACAAAACAGGCAGGGCTGGGGCCCTCCTCTGTTTCCAGAATCCCTTGTGCTTCTTCCAATATGGCACTTGCTCATAGTTTTTATACTCTGTGATGATACCTGTCTACCTGCAAGGTATCCTTAAGCAACAAACCAGACAACTTGCTCCCAGGAGGTGAGGTCCTGCAGCACCAACCACTGAAATACTCACCTAGGCCTGGTGGGGTATTTAAAGCCAGTGGGAGGAAAAACTGGGCCCCCACCAACTGCCAGCAAACTTGAACCCACTCTCCTCCTCACACTGCAGCTGGCTGCTCCACCTTTGTTCTCCAAAGCATCCCTAGGCTCATAGACTCACTCACTCACTCACTCAAACACCCTCTTAGGGACAGTAACTTATAGGGGACAGCATCTGGCACTGGGGAATGAGCCTGCACAGGGGACGAATAAACACACCACAAGCATTCCTGGCTCTGTAGAGACTAACCTTCCCCCACCCTGCCTCCTTCCCATCCTCCTCTGCCAAGGCTCCAAAGGCCAGGACTCTGACCTCATCATCTCCCCCTGCGCTCTAGGTCCCGGATCCTGAGCTAACCCCACCCCACCAACACTGCTGGTACCACTAGACTCCCAGTGTGGACCCAAGCAGGTACCTTGCAGCCTCCTCAGCCCCTGGTCAGCCTGTCTCCCTGACAGAGTCAGGCCTCAGGCTGTGCTGCCCTGCCTTTGGTGAGCCCCATCTCCGGAGACATAGGGACAAGAGCAGGGAACAGGAGGCCTCTGGAGACCAAAGTAAACTTGGAGATGAGGGAATCCACAAAGGCAGGAGCATCCAGAGCCCCTGGCTTTATGGGCCTGGGCCCCAGCAGCCTGCCTGCCTGCCTACCTTGACATAGATGATAGGGATGGTCAACTTGGCCTTGGTAAAATGGCGGGCCACCCGGTACACTGTCTCAGGCACATACTCCAGCACCAGATTTAGGTAAAGCTCATCCTTCTGCAGAGAGCAAAGGAGAGGTGTAAGGCATTGTGAGAAAAGAGCAAGGAAGGGGGAGGGAAGGTTTGTGAGGAATAACGGGACGAGGGACTGGCAGTCATAAGAAAGGCAGGAGGACAAAGGAGTCGAGTCATGTCACAGTGGAGAACGCCCCCATGCACTGAGGTCTCACCTTCTCCCCACTGGAGTAGAAAAAGTATCTCAGCCTCACAATATTGCAGTGGTCCAGCTTACGCATAATCTGCAGCTCTCGGTTCTTGGGGGCAAAGGAAGAGAGCCTCAGAAAACAGTCAACTCTCCCTGCCTCCCATCACCACAGCACTACTCCCCCATTCCTGCCGAAAAAGCCAAACAGCTGTTCCCCTGTGTCCCAGCTCCAAGGCCCCCTGGGGCAGCCCCTAATTCCTCACCCCCAACCCACTCCCCTCACACACAGGCTGGAGGCCTGTGGGCTGAACTCAGACCACTGATACATGCTTTCTGCAACCTACTTTTTTTGCTGAGATTCAGAAATCAAATGGCTCCACGTATAAATCTAAGTTTTCTAGCTTCTCTTGAAAAGTCCTATGATACAGCCACACGAGGCCCACCTCCCTGGTGGCACAAGCCACAACAGACAGGAATTGGCCATCCAGTTCACGCCCATCCCCACTGCTTTTTCTGGATGCATCTGGGCCCTTGGACCCTGGTTTGGATGTTGGATGCTGAGCTCCAGATCCCAGGCTTCCAATGCTCATCGTCCCAAAGGGGATCTGGCCTCAGCCTCTTCCCAGAGGACCCAGTCTCAGCATCCATCCATACTCTGCTTCCCTCTAGGGCCTCAGAGCTCCTCGTCATTAGATTCCGTTCACTGCTGGGACTCAACTGTAATCAAATTCTGACCTGTGCCCTGGAGCTCCTTGTGCCCCTCAAAGTTTTCAATGTCCTGAGACCCAGGCCCTGACCTGGTTCTTTTCGGCCTAGGCTCAGTTCCCCTACATCCAGAATAGCCTAGGATCCCAAGGGCCTCTACCAGCTCACAGGACACCTCCGTATGAATGAGGAAAGGGTAACCCTTCCTCAGGGAAACAGAGCCCCACACACTCCCTACACTTGCCAAACCCTTGGAGCAGAGCTTGACCTTTGCAAACATGCTCACTGGCCGCACCAATTTCCTTTCTCCTCTGAGCAGGGTTGCTACTTAGTGGTTATGGTGAAGGGCTTGAGAATCAGATTCTAGTCTTGACCTTGGGCAATTCTCTTATCTAAGTCTTAGTTTCCAGTTTCTGCTTACTTAGAATGGGAATAACAACAGTACCTACCCTAAGAGGATCTTTGCCTAAGTTAAACTCGCCTACAAAGCACTCACACAGAATAAAATCCGAATAAAAAAGTCAGCTCTGGGCTGCCCTGGAATCCACATTCCCATCTTCCACACTACTCAGGCCCTTCTCCTCTGGCCCTTGCTCAGATCCCCTGTGGAAGCCCAGGTCCAGCACTCTTGCTGGGGTTCTCTCACCAATCATATGAAGTCAAACCTCCTTGTCCCCATTCCCCCAAGCTACCTTGAACCTCTTGTCCTGGAGAACTTTCTTGATGGCCACCAGTTCCCTGGTGTCTGCCAACCGTGCCTGGTACACGACCCCAAATGAGCCATTGCCAATCACTTTGATGTCTGTGTAAGCCACCTCTTGGGAGCGCTCTGGGCCTTGGCCTAGAGTGGCTACCACTGTGGTCACCTTCCCGCTGTCACCTGGGGGAACAAAGGGAACACAGTTCTGCTGACCTTCCTCCTCTGGCCACTACCCTATCCTGGGGCTGTGGGAGGGAGGGGAATCTCTACAGAAAGCTCACTGGGGGTTCTTTGTCCCTTCCCCATCTTCAAAGATGGCTATTGGTTGCCTCCCAGGGCCCTTTCCCCTGTTCCCTTCATGGAACCCTAAATCCTGACTCTTCCCATTTGGGAAGATACACACATAAAACCTCTTGCTTTTCAAGAGTTGATAACCCTTAATTTCCACTTCTAGTGAGCAGCCTATCACTGGTCCCTCTTGATGTGAGGAGGCACCGACACTCCCAGATGTTGAATCCTTCCACTGTGAGCTAACTGCCCTGGTCCCTTCTCACTGCGGAAAGCCTTGACCTGACTTCTGTTTGAGAGCAGTAACTCCGAGGTACTTCAACTTGAGAAAAGCACTAAGCTTTCTCACAACTCGGGGGAACAGTGACCTTCAAGTCCTCTCTGAGTGGAGCTCTTAACTTCACCACTGGTTTCTGGTGACAGAAATGAATGAGTCCTCCCATAAGGAGTGCTAGTGTCTTGACTCTCACTTTTTGGGGATAATTCGCTCTTACCAAGATACTCTGGGGCTAGAAAAAGGCACTGGCCTGAACTCATTGGTGACCTGTGGTCCAGAGCCCCAGACCCCATTCTGTATGTGAATGATCCCTAATGGATAAGTACTAAATAGGGAGAATGGTAAACCTGATTTCTTAACAGGGGTTATCCCAGCCTCAGTCCATTGAAAGAAAGCTGTAATTTCCAATTCCATTCTCTGAATGGCAGCAAAATTTGGTGGCAATCTTGGGGGAGAGTGACCCTTTTTCTTTGAGAAATTGAAAGGTTCTCCAAAGAAAAGAGATAAATGATGAATCAAATCCATTTTGAGGGGCCAGTGACACCATCTTTTGGAGGGAGATGATCCTACATAACTATTTTTCCAGTGGCAATGACACCGTATCTCAGAATAATGAAATGGGTATAAGCTCACATCCCTATTCTATGGGAACTGCGACCCTCCCCTGCCCCATTTCTCTGTGTGTGTGTGTGAAAGAAGATCCACTAAGCCATCTTTTTTGAATATTAGTGACTATGGACTTAGTCTGAAGGGTATGCTGACTTCCAGTCTGTCCTAAAGAAGCAGCAATCATTAATTTCCACCATTGGGGATACAGTTCTACATGTTATGGACAGGTAATGATTCTAGGCCTAGTGTTTTAAAACAGAAGGTAAATGGGTACCAGGTTTGGAAAGCCCTGGCCCTGTTCTCTGGGGACACAGCAAACCGAAATCCCTGCTTCTGAGTGATACTCACTCCAAATCCCCACATTCTAAAGGAGAGCAAATTCATATTTCCCCCGTCCAGGTAGTGGTAATCTTATTCTTGTTCTCTTGGGGAACAATAACCCTTGAGCCCCATTTGCAAGAGACAGTGACCCCTGATCTTGTTCTCTGATAGATGGCAACATCAGAGCCCTGTTTTTAAGGCTCAAGGACCCAAGACTTCGGTACTAGAAGAACAGGAGTCTGTGAGCCCTGTCTCTTAGAAGATTACTAATTCTAATTCTAAACTCTTAAGTGATGGTAACCCCCCAAATCCCTTTTTCTGGGAGGGGGAGAGCTCAGATCCCAGTTTGGGGAGGGAGAGTGACCTCGAGCTCCTCTTTCAGCCTAGAGAAGAACCTGATCGACGTCTGAGTGGCTTCGGGGACCCCAACCTCCACCCGCTACGGGCGTCGCTAGTACTCACGGCCCAGCTTCACTCCGGGCGGCGGGAAGCTGGTGCCGGCGCCCGGGCCGCCGCTGCCTCCTCCGCCGCTGCCGCTGGGGCCACCCCCGGAGCTCGAGGCCCCCACGCCCCCGCCCATGGCTCCGACAGACGGCTTCCCGCCGCCGCTGCCGCCTGGGCCGGAGGCCGAGCCCCCGGGGCCGCCGCCGCCGCCACCGCCTCCGCCGCCTGGCTCCGCGAACGAGCTGGTCCGCGCCCGGCCCGAGCCCCCAGGGCCGCCTCCTGAAGGCGCGCCACCGCTCATGGCGCCGAGCGCAGGCCCAGGCTGCGGGGCTCGGGCTGCCCGGGCTGCCCCCGCCGCTGCCGCTGCCGCCGCCTCCCCCGGGCTCCGGCCTCTTCCAGGCCGCGCCGCTCGGGCTCCGGCTCCGGCCCAGCGCCCGCCGCGGGGCACGCCGGGAGATGCAGTCCGCCTACCCTGCGCGCCGCCGTCGCCTCTCTCGGCCCTCACAGAGTGCCGCGTGGCACGCCGGGAAATGGAGTCTGCAAAGACCTCAGAGTAGACCGCGGGGATGATGAGCTGCACGTCGGGAATTGGAGTTCTGGGCAGTAAGTTGGCCGACTGTGCTGACAGCTGACTCTGAAGCACTTTCGGAAGCTGGGTCAGAGTCTCACACTCACTCCACCGCAACAACCTGTGTGTGCCTTAGGAACATAGTCGCAGTGCCTCCATCAGTGAGCCGTATAGGCCTGATGCACTCCGGGAAACGGAGTTCAGTCGCTGCCTTAGTCTATTGGCTGTATGCCCACAGGCGCCAGGTGCACTCTGGGAAACTGAGTCGGAGACCAGGGACCCGAAACTATCCAGCGTCAAGGCCAGCTGGGAAATGGAGTTGTCGCCACGCCCTCACCGCATTGCAGGTGTAAAGCTACTTCCAAAGAACGCCGGGAAATGGAGTCCTCTGTGATTTCCCCTAAGCCTCAAGCGAATACTGCAGTTCCGGAGATAGGATAGGAAATGGAGTAAGTACAGCATTCCTCCTCCCTCATACGCTAGGCCGCAGCCCCTGCTGGGAAATGTAGTCAACACCAACGCTTCAGCGTAGTTGCCACAGCGAGCCTTTGTGGCTTCTGGGAAATGTAGTTCAAGGCAGCCTTCCCATTGACTGAGGGGAAGGGATCTATCATGATCCAGAAGCGGGCTGAGGGAAAGGCCAGACCGCATCCTGACCCTTTATGAGGCGAAAGTGCAGAGGCTTGCCGGGAGGTGTAGTCTAATTGGTAACTTTGAGAGAGCGCGAGCGAAAGGTGAAAGAACGGCAGTCGACTGGGTGTAACTGAAGAAAGTTTCAGCGCATCCTGCCCCGCCCCCAGGTCCCTCAAAAAAGCCGTAGGTGACCAGGCGGTGGTGGAAAATGGAGTCCTAACACTCCAAAATCCAAGTTTCCACAAATCCAGAAGGAAACCCTCTCCGCAAACGATTTAGGAAACAAAGTTTCTGCCGGCGTCTCAGGACAATACAGTCTTCGGATATTGTCTAGCTTTTTCTAGCAATGTGACTTACACCAGGAGACTGAGCGGAATGTTGAAAGAGGTGAAAATATAATTTGTTTGGAACCTCCCCCGCCCCATTCAGGTTTTTGCATCCTCACGCTTCCTAAATTACAGGATCCCGGAAGCCTCAAAAGAAGCCGGCTGCTAGGAGTAGCCTCGGGTTTTGGGCACTCATTATGTCGCCCCACTTATCAGTTTATACCCGGAAGGGCAGTAGTCCCAAACCGCGCTGGGAAACAGTTCATATGATGTGTGTGTGTGTGTGTGTGTGTGTGTGTGTGTGTGTGTGTGTCCCGGAAATACCTGGAACTGGAATGAAACTACCCTCAGCCCTCCTGCCTCGTGGAGTGATGGGAAATGGAGCCTATAGACCTCACTTTGATAGTGATCACACTAACTGGCCTGCCTTTCTGAAGATTGGCCCCTAGGTCTGTAGCCGACCGCAATTCCCAGCGGACAAAGACTCCCTTGAGGCAGAAGAGAAGGTAACACCAAAGCCTTTTTGAACTACATTAACCAGAAGGCAAAGCGAAGTCTCACTTCCGCTCCCTTCTCAATGAATGTGGCTGCGTCTTCCACAGCCCGGAGCGAGTACTTCTGGGAATTGCAGTAATTTTTCAGGCAAACAGGGCCTGCTGCCCTCTGACGTCGGCTGGGAGTCCAAAAGCAAAAATCTGAGTCAAGCCCAAAGCCTGGAGAGTCCTAAACTGAACCAAGAAGGCGGGCAAGGGCCGGAAAGCCGGGCGGGATAGCGGCGGTTACTTAACTGCCAGAACCAGTGGGACATGCGCAGTGGGCTGCGCGCGTGGGCAACCGCCAGAGGGAATTGCGGGGTCTGTGGGAATCAGGTGTCAGTCATTACCTGGATGTCTGCACGGGCTGAGAATGCTCGTTGAGGTTCCAGAGCGGACTGTGACTGGCTAAGAGGGGCCTATTGGTGTCTGGAGGCGCTAAGGGCATACGTGAAGAGGTGAAGTGGTTTCACTAGAGACAAGTGAAGTCTGAGAGGACTTGGGGGGTCTAAAAGGTCTGTGCGAGACTGTGAGAAGCTACTAGTGACAGAGGAGATCTGAGGGTGAAGAGGTGAAGGGTGATTGAGAAGCATCAAAAAAGAGCTTTGGGGGACTGTGACAGTGCTAGGTATTACAGACACGAAGAGGTTCTCTGATGGGGTGAATTAATTGATGCAGTGTCATTAGATCTATAAATGGCTTTATACTAGGTATCGGAGATCCCAGGGGATGTGGAAGGCAATAGGGTGTGGTCTTGCAGAAGTTGATTTGGGTGGGTTATTAGAGGAGCCACTGGAGTTTTGAAGACCAGATGCCACCTGTGACATCCTCCTCAGCCAGAATTTGGGGCAACAAGTCTGCCTGGGCTGTGGTCTGACCTGGAGAGCAGTTCTGGAGCTGACCACTTTTGAATCCATGTTAGACCCAGTTTTGAGGTGCTTTGAAGACACTGGAATCAGGGAATGAGACTACTAGTCAGGGTCCTCCCTCCTCCTTCAGTGATGACATCCCCTTTCTCCATCACACCACCACCACCAACTCAGCTGCATCTTCGTTGCCAGGAAACATGGCTCATCCCAACTTCCAGAAATAGCCGTGGCCCCCACCCCAGGGAGTGACTTACATCACCCAGGAGAGGGAGCAGTTGCCCGCAGGCTACCACTCGAGCCTCAGTTTCCTGTCAGTACCCCAGCGGTGGAGCCTCTCTTCACTGCCAAAGGGCATCATTTGGGACCACCCACCCTGGGCTGGCATGAAATGAGGAGGAATGTGGGTAGTTGCCAGTTCCTTCTCCCTCAGAGCTACACGGGGGTGGAATTTCATGGATTAAAGCCCCTCCAACAGGCCCTGAGCCCTCAATTCTTTGTGGCCCTGGGGAAACTTTTCCCTCTCTGCCCTCCTGTACCTCTCTAAGGGGACCTCTAGCTAGCTTGGATTCCTCCTGATTCTTTCATCTGATTCAAGCTCTCCAACTTGGGCTTCTAGTTTTATGAGCTCAGCTCTCTGATCCCATGATCTTGAGATCCTGGTCTAAATCCAACCGTTTTGGCTTTAGGAGACCTCAGGAGTTGTTGAAAGAACATTTCAGAGACAGATTTCAAGTCCCGGCTGGGTTTACGGCCTTGGGCAAGTCATTTAAGAGAGCTGCTTGCCCCTACCTTGCTGGATGCTGGAGATAAAGCACTGTAGCTGCTAAGTAGGTACCTGGCACACAGTAGGTCAATCAATACCAACTATGATTAAGCTAGTCCCTTCTGAACTTGCTGGCAGAGAGTGCCCAGGGTTTGATGAGATAATCAAAGCAAGCTTGCAATGTCTACATTTCAAGAGGTGGTGCAGGTCTGTTGCCTAAAGACTTCCAGATTAACTCCAGAGCACCCCTAAGGAGTTTGGGAGGACTCAAGAGGAGCTCCAGGGCTTCACCAGAGCCTGGAGGAATGGATAGGAACTCAGAAAAGAACGGCATTTCAGACAGAAGAGCAGTCAGAGGGCCAGAGGATGCCTGAGACCTTCATCACCAGGCCTAGGGAGTTAAGTGCCCCCTGTTGAGGTCAGTTCATTTTCCAGGCCTGGATTTGGCCCATTCCAGGAGGGATTAGGCCCTCTGGCCATAGATCCACTGGGGGTCCCAGTTCAGGCCCCTGTCGTTAAGAACCAAGCAAAGGCTATGGCTCTGCGGTGGAGCCAGGAGCAGCCAGGACAGATCACTGCATCCAAAGGTCCAAAGTTTTATTGTTTTGAATACATTCTCCAGCAGCCCCCAACTACCCCCCCCCGACCCTGACCCCAATACAGAATAAGGCTTGACCAGACCCCCACCCCAGGGGCCCCGGCTGGGAGGCAGAGGGGGCTTCCAGTTTGGTTTCAGGACACCCCCTTCCCACTGGCCTGCCTATGGGCTAGTCCTTAGGAGCAGCTGGGGGTGAAGGGGCTGGACTGGCACTGGGGTAGGGAATAGGAGAGGGACAGCAGGCACTTGTAGAGATTTGTGGCCTATGGGCGGCACCCCTCACCCTCCTCCACCCTCCCACCCCCCCACACGCACACACGGAATTTTTGGTTCATCATAAAATGTCCCTCCCTCCCCTGCTGCAACCCGGTGGGGGTATGAGAAACCCAGGCACTCATGGCCCCTGGAGGGGCAGGGAAGGCAGGACTGGGGCTGAGGATGGTCAGGGGTGGAAGTGGAGAGAGGTACAGGAGGCAGAGAACAGGGAGGGAGACAAGGCTTTACTTCCTAAGCGATTGTAATAAAAAAAGTTCCTGGGCTTTGAGGCCACAGCCTCAGTTCAAATATAAATTCCCCAGAATGGAGGTGGCCCCCTTAACTCCCCCCTCCCCCCCCCCACCACTTTGCCCAGAGCTTAGAAACCCACAGAGACAGGGGACAACCCCAGCCCTGGGCACCCACCCTCCCTCACCATTAAAAAAAAAAAAAAGAAATTAGAAGTTTTATACAAAACGTTGGGGAGGGAAAAGGGAGGAGGCAGGGAAGAGACTAGAAAGCTGCCCTCACCTCCAGGGCATCAGGGGGTTAAGGCAGCAAAAGAAGCATGGGGGGTGGGGGGAACGGGGTCCCCTGCCCACAGCCCTCAGGAATCTCGATGCTCCAGAGAGAGCTGGGCTGTAGCGTGCTGGAGGTCAGAGCTCACCCGCCTGGGGGTGAGGGGCCCCCCAGCCTCCCCAGGCCCCTCCCCACGCACCTTCTTGTCCTCACCCTCGTCCTCGAGGGCCCCAGTGGGGCCCCCACCCCCCTCCAGGCGACAGTCTTCACTCCAGCGCCGTTTAAAGCGCAGTTTGAGGGGCATGCACTGGGCTGCCCCGGGCGCCTCGCCGGGATCAGGCTTCGGGGGCGCGGGTGGAGCACGCGGCGTCTTGAACACTTCCCCGTCTTCCTCCTCCTCATCGCTGATGTCAGTCACCTCCACCTCCTCCGACTCGCCTTCAGAGATAGGCTCCACCTTGATCTGTGGTGGTGGGGGTGCGGGTGGGGCCAGCGCCCCAGCCCCCTCTGCCAGCCCGCCACCGGCGCTGCCACCGCCACCTAGAGCAATGCCACTGCCCTTGTCGGTGCCCGCTGGTGCCTTCTCCCCAGCTGCCCGCTGCCGGCGTCCCAGCGGGGGCGGCTGGAGCTTAAACTTGAATGGAGAGGAGGAGGAGGAGGAGGAGGACGAAGCTGAGGAGGGGACTGGTGGGGTCTCAGGTGCCAGAGGTGGCAGCGGGCACTTGTCAGGGCGCTGGGGCTGGGGCACCACCAGCCCAGGGTAGTGCAGGAAGGCTCGGGGGCTGAGGTGGTAGTTGTAGACACTTTGGGTGTGGGCCTGCAGGTACCGTTTCATGTCCTCAGGGCTGAAGGAGAAGTGGGAGCCTCCCCCTGAGCCGCTGGGGCCCCCACCACCACTGGGGTACATAGGGCTCAGCGTGGGCGAGGGAGTGTAGGCCAGGTGAGTGGGTGTCATGGGCAGGGCCGGTGAAAGCTGAGGGGGTAGCAGGGAGCCAGGCCCAGCTAGAGGCGACACAGGGAAAGGGCTGAGGGGCTCAGGACCACCCCGGGGCCGGGGGTAGACACGGAAGACACCAGGGTCATGGGGCAGGCGGGCCAGTGGGGGCCCACGGAAGGCACCCAGCTCCGGAGGGCCAGGCGGCCGGGCCCGGGGGTCCTCTCCCAGTGGCTCTTCCAGCTCTGACGTGCCATCGCTGCAGTCACTAACAGAGCCTCGGCCCAGGCGTCGGGCCACCACAGCCGAGAAGAGGGAGGATGAGGATGAAGAGCAGGCTGGTGGTGAACGGGGGTCCTCGGTGGGTGACAGCACCTCAGAGGGCGTTGAGGGAGGGAAGCGGAAGTGGCTGCCGCCTGATGGCACTGGCGGGGCGCTCTGGGGCACCGCACCCCCTGGCAAGAGAGGGGAGACATGGTGTCAAGGTCCCTAGCCTAAACTGGACATTGAGACAGACCCTGTCCTCCGAGGCCATGCCCACCAGCGCCAGGACTTACCAGCCAACCCCACGTCGATGAAAGGATAATTAACCAGCACCAGTTTGTTGAAGTTGAACTTGTAGGTAAACCGTTTCCCCTTGGTCTTGTGCAGAATGCGTTTGTTGTAATAATAGCTGTGGGTGTAGAAATGCCATCGGAAGGTCAGTGACACTGGACTCAAGTCTAGACCCCATACCTTGTCACGTGTTAGTGCTGCTCACAAAGGGTGACCAAGAACATGGGCCATGTGAGAGAAATCAAGGTCCAGAGGGTGGAGACTAGCTCTCCTCGCAGTTCTGGGGCCAGACTAGCGGCCACATCCATGTCTGTATTCTCTCCTCAGGACACCTCTGTGTGACAAACAGGCTCAGAGAAGGGTTAGGACTTGCCCAAGGTCACACAGCTACGATTCGGCAGAGCCAGGAATCAACCCAGAGCCTATACCCATGGGCCAGGGGTTCCCAACCGGTGGGGGGGCTGTCCACATCTGCCACGGAGCCTCTGCCCTCCTCACCGCAGAGCCCGGCTCAGCTTGTCATAATTCATCTGGGGCTTGCACTTGCGGACACCCCAGAGCCGAGCCACCTCATCAGGGTCCTTGATGACGAATTCCCCGTAGTCCCCCTGCCAGGCGATGACACCCTGGTACTCCTCCTTCCGCAGCAGCTCCAGGATAAAGTGCCACAGCTGGATCTGCCTCGAGCCGGGGGATGACTCGGGCTTGTAGGCCCAATCCGGGAAGGCAAACCCTGGGGACAGGAGGCAGGAGGGTGGCCCCAGGTCAGGGCGCCAAGTCTGGGGCTCTGGGGCCCATCCCAGGGTCCACTTCCCACCCAGCCCTCGATATGGGGAAATCTGTCTCCCCTCTGCCAAGTCAGGACCTGGTTAGAGGGAGACAGTGTGTGTCTGTCTGCATGTGAGGGGGCTAGACGGGAGCTGGGGGGAGGGGAAGCTGGAGCCCGCTCCAGCGACACCGGGAGAAACAGGAAACCGTCGGCGGCGGGTCCCGGGGCCAGTGCCAGGGGGCCAGGCACCAAGCCAGGCGGGCGGGCAGGGATGCCAGTGGGGGAGGGGCAGGAAGGGGCACACGTGGCCAGATGGGTTGGGGCTAGCCCCCTGGGGCCCACCCCCACTCCCATTCAGGGACAGTCATTACCACACCTCCCTCTACCTCCCCTGGTCCCCTCCTAGGAACATACACTGTCTCCCTCCCAAGATCTACCAGAGCCCCTACTCCCACCCTAGGACCCGGGAGGAGGATTTTTTTTTTCTTAAAAGGACCAGGAGGGGTGGGGTGGCTGGTTGACGATGAGGTCAGCGCTTGCACACACAGAGGCTTCTGTCTTCCCTGGAGAGTGAAACCCAGACTGTCTGAGAGAGCCCCCCCCGCCACAAGCCCTGGACCCTCTGTGCTGCACTGCCCTCCCCAGACCCAGGCAGGCACACGGACCCAACCTGGCTGGAGGGCCTCAGGACTGAATTCAGCACTGCCGGCTGCAGACTGTTCCCCCTGCCTTCTGTCCTCAGCTTCTACCCTGTCCACCTACCTACCCACCCCCAGCATTAACCTTGGGTAGAGGTTGGTGGTGGGCTGGCTGGTCCCTGGAGGGGATGGGCAGCCAGTGGGGGGGGGGGGGGCTGCGGTTGTTGTCATTTCCCAAACCCCCGGGTAATCAGAGGCCATCAATAATTCAGCACTAGGCAGCCGGTAATGGAGGGGTGGGAGGAGGGAAAGGGAGGAAGAGAAGGAGGGGGGAGGCAAGGCAGGAGCCCTGATGCCACTAGAGGGAGGCCAAGGTGGACAACCAAGGATGGGCGGGGTCCCGAGTCCCAGTCAGGCTGCAAGGGTCAAGCCTCCTTTCTGGCCCCAGCTCAAGCAGGTACCAACCAGGCCTGGGGCAATGTGGAACCTCCCCCAAAGACTCCACCCAAGTCTGGAATCCAACAGGGGATCCTTCCCCATGGGGACACAGGGAATCAGCAGTTCCCGTTCTTACAGGGACCACTCCATCTAAGAGCTGGCGCTAAGCCCCACAGGGACCCAGTGCCCTGACCCCTGACCTTGGGTAGACGACGGGGATGTCCAGCATTCCCTACCCAGTACCTTCCCCATTCAGAAATCCCAGCTTCGAACCAGCTCCAGGAACATGACCTCTGGCAAGCAATAGACCCTGTAGCATTAGCCCCTGCTCCATTCAGAAGTGATAGCCCCTGACAAGAGCTTCCATGGACCCCAGCATCCACAACCTCATCCTTCCCTTAAGAATCCAGGTGTTCACCCCCTTATGCTCATCCTGCTAGACAACCCAGGTCCAAGGGTCTTGTTCAGGGCTCAGAGACCCTTGGGAACTCAAGACACTGCCTACTCCATGTACCTTCCAGACCCCTCCAAAAAGCTCCTGGCTCCCTTCAGGGTACTAAGCTCCATGCTCCCCACCACCTAAGCCCCAATCTGGCTCTCTGACTCAGGGTGGGGGCCGAAGCCCCCAAGACATCACTCTAGGGTTGGGGGGTATACTGATTTCCACCCTCCCCCCAAAATTAAAGCCACCCTTCCCAGCCCACCAGCCCCAGCCTCCTTGTCCCGGTAACCAGGCAACGTGTATGCAGCGACAGTCCTGGGAGCGGGGGAGCAGGAGGCTAAAAATAAACTTTGCAGAAGAGAAGGAGTGAGAGAGACTACATGCAACACAAAGGGAACTCGGAAGGGAGGTGGGGGGCTCTGGAAAGGCCTCAAGCTGCATTCTGGGGGCTGACCCAGGTTCCCTTGTTAAGCCCCTTCCCTGAACAACCCCCCTTCCCAGGCCAGGACCCTGGCTCTCACTCTTGGCAGGGACCCTCCCCACTCAGAGCCCCCCCCCCCAATGCCAGCTTTCCTCATCGGACACGGCATACATGAGGGCCTGTTCCCAGCTTTGGGGGGAGAAGGAAGATGGGGGGGTGACGTCAGGGTGTCTCAATGGGGCTCTGTTCCCCAGGCTTTGGAGCCGGGAGCCAGGCACGGGCAAGGGGAGCATGTGTGAGTGTGTGTTGTGTATGGGTCCACGTGCTTAAAACAGGGAACCACCAGCCCTGCATCAAGAAAGCTTGAGGGTGCGGGACCTCTGGAGCACGGGGCGGGGTGGGGGGGGACAGTGAGGCAGAGAGATAGCTGACACTGAGAGAGGAGTTGAGGACACTGCCAGACAGGGTGGAGAAGAGGCAGCAGACAGGAAGGGCTGGGATGGCGGGGTCCCTGAAGGCACACCTGGGTCTCGCAGAGGCGAGGTAGGGAATCTCCCAGACAGACTGTGGAAACCTGGGAATGGGGGTGCAGAATTCTTGGGCACTCCCCAAATTCATATGACTGCCCAAACTTTTTTTAAAGGGACTAGAGGGGTCGGAAGGGAGGGGTGGTGGTAGAGGAAGAACACGCCGGCCTCCTGGGGGGCCCCACCACCTCCCCCACTACAGGCAGCCCTCGGTGGCGCCAGAGCCGGGAAGAAAACAGGAAGTGGGAAACAGCCGCGGCAGAGGAGAGAAGGGCCGGGATGGAGGAGCGGATGAAGGGGCGTGCAGCGGCCAGCCAGGAGGCAGATGGACCGATGGACCGATCCGGGAGGCCAGACCAGGCCCCCGCCCCTTCCCCCAACCAGAGAACCCACACAAGGCGCGGCCCCAAGACTGGGTTGGGGGAGCGGCCCAGCCGGTCCCACCAGGCGAAGGCCGGTAGCAGGGAGGGAAGACGAGGCGGGATTGTCTGGGTGCCTCGGCCCCCTCCTCGGGCGAGGGGAGGCTCCTGCTGCCCCCAAGGCCCAGCGGCGCTGGAGCCTTTGGGAGCCAGAGAGTATGTGGGACGCACGTGACTGACCCTACAGCACTCCGAACCCCTGCCCCACACCCAGCTCCCTCCTCGGCCCCAATCCGCAGGCGCCGCAGACCAGCTCGGAGCCCTTTAAGAGCCGCCCCCACCCGCCGAGCAAGGGGGGGCGGGGTGGGTGGGCCGGTCGGGGCACACACCCGCACACTGGAGCCCTAGCCGCGGCCGCCGCCGGGGGAAGGAAACAAGTTTGAACAGCGGCGCCCGGCCCCCTTCCCCCTCCCCCGTCCCCGCCCCAGGCCGGATTCCGACGGGGTAGACGGGCAGGGGGCGGCTGGGACCCCTCCCCCAGCGCGCTCCGGCGCAAAGTCCAGCCCGCGAGAGCCCGGGGGCGGCGGGGGAGGGGAGGGGGGGGAAGTCCGAGTGGGAGGGGGGCTAATCCTGCTGCCCCCCGCCCGCCGCCTGAGGGGGGAGGGGAACATTGGCCCCTTAAGGAGGAGCAAGTTGGCGGGGAAGAGGGGGGCGGAGAGAAGAGACGGCCGGTTGAAAGAGAAGAGCTGGATGAGGGAGGGGGGACGAAAGGGGAGCCTCCGTGTCCCCCCACCTTCCCCAACCCCCTCAACCCCAGGCCCCCAGCGACGAGGGAAGAGGGTTCCCAAGTCTCTCCGGAGCGACCTTAAAGCTGCGCGTTCTAAGGTCGGAAACAAAAAGTTCCTTTTTCGAACGTTCGGGCTGCGCTTTGGAACTTTGCGACTCGGCGCGGGCGGGGGAGCGAGGAGCCAGCAGAGACGGGCGGGGGAGGGGCGGCGCAGCCCGGACCCCGAGTCCCGGGCTCCCCACTCACGCCCTCCTTCTAGTGGCCATCCCGTATCCCCCTCTAGGCTGGTGCGGGGCACGCATCGCTGTGAAGGTCATGGGCCAGACCGCGCAGCGCGGAACTGGGAATAGCGGGCCCAGTGGATAGCCCCCCCGCCTCACGCCCCGCACACGTCCCGGCCCCCAGAGTGCAACGTGACAGAGCGGCGGGGAGGAACCCCGCCACCCCCGTGATCCCGGGAGCGAGGAAGAGCTCAGCTTTCGGGGTCCAAGCAGGGAGAGGACCAGGACTCACGGCACCCACACCAATCTGCCCAGAGCCAGGAATTGGGGGTCCTATACTGCACCCCCACTCGCACCGCAAGAAGCAACAGGTCTCGAGTGCTTGGGGGTCCCCCGGGACTGGGGATCACTCGGGCTCCCCCGGAACCCTTCAACCCCCCCCAAAGTTTCTCCGCCTGGTTTCCCGGGGCAACAAGTCTCCCCCACACGTGCTGCCTCCGCCCCCACCTGTGTCCGCCGGGGTCTTCATGCTGGGGGGCCCGGGGCGAGACGCCCCGACTCCGGGCCGCAGCTCCCGGCGCCCGCGCTGCCCCGTCCCGTCCCGAGCCCGTCGGGCCGCCCTCGCCGATTCACCCGGCCTCGCCTCTCAGAGCCTCTCCCCTCCCCGCCGCCGCCTCCCGGGTTAATATCGCACTCCGGGGCCGGGACGCCCACGCCCCCCGGCTGGCGACGTCACCGCCGCGTCGCCATGGAGACACTGCGCCCGCCCCCTCCCCGCGCACTCACACACACACTTGCCGGCGCGCAGCCACTGAGGACCGGCCGGCTCTAGGCTTAAAGGGGCCGCGCGGCGGGGGAGGAGGAAGGAGGGGGCAGGGGTGGAATGGGGTCCCAGGAGTCATGACCCTTCTCTGAGGCTCCTAGTGTGCAGATAACTTAAGACCTCGGGCCTCGCGACCTGCCGCCCCTCCTCCTCTCCTGCACACTGCAGGGTCCAGACTTTCTTTGGAAGCTTGTTAAGATGGGCTGGGGGGGGTACCTTCTGATGACTGTCAGAAACTTTTGTGAGGAGGGGTATGGACCTTTGAGGAGGAGACAGAATCTTCTCTGCAGGGGAGCCAGGTCAAGACTTTGGAGGATGATCAAGACTACCTCATTTCCCAGACTGGCCTTTATGCGCCCCTCCCCTCCAACCCTGAGCATGAATGGGGGCACGGGGTGGGGTGGAATGGGTGGGAAGTGTTTCTCAGCATCGGAAATGGGGAGGCGGTTGTGCCCTCCGATCCTCTGGGGATGAGGTCTTGGCCTTCCAGATAGTCCCAATCCCAGCTGGGGAGGAAGTGACCAGAGAGAATGACCGCCAGAGCCTCCCCCATCCCCAGACTGCAGCTGTCCTGGCACCGAAGGTACCCCCACCTCCACTTCCAGGGCAGGGGGTTCCGGAGGTTGGGCCAGGATGTGTGGGGGTGACCAAAGTCTGAACAAATGTGCTCCCAAAGTTTCACTGGGGGGTCACCAAGAGAGAGGAAGAAAGGGCTTAAGGATGAAGGCCAGTAGGTAGGGCAGTGTTAAGTCTGTTCTCTGCAGCTAGGAGGAATGGATGGAGCCTGAGGCTTGAAGAAACAGGAAATCAGCAACGATCAGATGGCCAGCAGGAGCCAGCATCAGGGCAGAGGGCAAACAGAAGCTATCTTCACAGGCCAAGCCTGGAAACAGTCTTAAAAGAGTCTCTGAGGTAGCAAAGGAGGGGAATGAAGGCAGGGAAGGAGGGATGCTCAGAGAGACTAAAACCAAGAAGACAGGAAGAAGCAAACCAGCTACAGAATGGAAGGCCTGAAGGGTCAGACTTTGGGTTCTTAAGCCTTCACGCCCAGCCTCTATGGCTGGGTTCCTAGCTGCAGGACGGTTTCTAGTCCCTCACGGATACCTCAGAAGAAGTCTCAGGCCTCTTGCTCAGGGAGACCAAAGCCTCCCAGGAAGCTTCACCTGCCCGGGGAATTATGTAACCTTGCCTACGGACAGTGCAGCTCCCCCACGGATATTGTAACCCTCTGGGAGCAGTGTGGTCCAGCAATAATAATCATCATCATTGTTATTATAACAGCTCCCGAATTGCTGATGCTCATGATGTGCCAGGCACTGGGCCAAGCATTGTCTGGACATCTCATTCAGTCCTCACAAAACCCCAAAGAAAGGAATTACTATCGTTAGCCCCATTTACAGATTAAGAAAGTGAGGCTCAATAAGTGTTGGATCCAGGATTCACCCAATCTAACCAATTCAAAATCACACCCTTAACCACTGTATTCTGCTACCTCTTTTCCTGCCACCCCTCAAAAAAAGGATAATGCAAAGTTTAAAAGATAATAGATCTGGGAGTTCCCTTGTGGCACAGTGGGCTAAGGATTCAGCAATATCACTGCAGCGGCTCAACTTGCTGCTGTGGCACAGGTTCAATCCTTGGCCCCCAGAACTTTCATATGCCATGGTCGTGCCAGAAAAAAAAAAGAGAGAGAGAGAGAGAATAGGTCTGTAACAGCTTCAGTGGCCCCCATACTCCCACCAGCAAGACTGGTGTGGTGTCAAAATCCTAACCCTCCTACTTCCTAGAACAAGTGAATTGACCTCTTTATGCCTCAGCTTGCTCATCTGTAAAATGGGGATGTTAGTAGGCCCTATATGATTAGGTTGTTGTGAGAAATCAGAGATTTGAAGTAAGTACACAATAAATACTGGCAATAATTTTTAGCAGAGTGAACCGTATACCGTGTGGAAGATGTAAGCACCTCTCACCTTATAGATTCCAACTGTAGACAAGAAACACATAGTATTGACAGTGAAATTGCTTGTTAATGGCATAATCCTACCCTGATCCAGGGGATAACTCAATCCCACTGTTTGTATGAAACAGAGTATGGATGGTGGGCATGCCTTGTAGGAGACTCTCAACTAATCACAGAGAATGGGAGTCCCTGGTGAAAATGACCTGTGCATGGATATTATAACCCCTCAAGGGTCTATGTGACTCCACCATACAAGTGTGGACCCTCTTGAATTTGCCTTGTTAACACAGAGAACCACCCCTAAAAGTTCCCATTGTGGCTCAGCAGTAACAAACCCAACTAGTATCCATGAAGACACAGGTTTAGTCCCTGGCCCTGGGAACTTCAGGGGGTTAAGGATCCAGTGTTGCCGTGGGCTGTGGTGTAGGTCACAGACACTGCTCTGATCTGGCGTGGCTGTGGCTGTGGTGTAGGCTGGCAGCTGCAGCTCCAATTTGACCCCCTAGCCTGGAAACTTCCATATGCCTCGGGTGCACCCTATTAAAAAAAAAAGAGAGAGAGAAGTTCCCATCGTGGCTCAGCAGTTAATGAAGAACCTGACTATTGTCCATGAGGACGTGGTCTTGCTCAGTGGGTTAAGGATCGGCATTGCCGTGAGCTGTGGTGTGGGTCGCAGACGAGGCTCAGATCCTGTGTTGCTGTTTGTGGTTGGTCAACCCCCTAGCCTGGGAACCTCCATATGCCATGGGTGTGGCCCTAAAAAGACAAAAAAGAGAGAGGGAGCCAACCACCGCCAGGGACGGCGAACACCGTCATCACTGTGTGGAGCTCCCAGATGTGGTTAACTTGGGATGGAAACTATTCATTATCACTGGCCATTCCTTGCAGAGATACAGTCCAACCAAGGCCATGTCAACCCCGGTGAGCAAGGACACTCCCTTTCCCTGGTTCACTAAGGAGAGCCTCCACAAAGGCCCCTGGGGCTCTTAAAAAGCACAGCCTCTCACAGACCGAGGATGTGTCTGGGATGAATGGTGTAACGCTCCCCGGAGAAAACAACTCTGTCTGGACAGTGAGGACACCCCCGCTCCCGTGGACCTGGTAGTTCTTGTTCTAGTTTACTGTCCTGACACAGATAACGTTTATCCAATTGTTGTCAGGCAAAGGCATGGACAGAACCTTCACAACCCTCCACAGCCTTCACTCCTAGAAAGGAAACTGTGGACAATACAAATCCCGTCGTAGTCCGCAGTAATGAATGCCGCCAACATCCCTGAGGACATGGCTTCAATCCCTGGCCACACTCAGTGGGCTAAGGACCTGGCATTGCCATGCCATTACTTTTTCTTTCTTTCTTTCTTTTTTTTTTTTTTTTTGCTTTTTAGGGCCGCACTCACAGCATACAGAGGTTCCCAGGCTAGGGGTCCAATCAGAACTACAGCTGACAACCTATGCCACAGCCACAGCAATACGGGATCCGAGCTTCATCTGCAACCCACACCACAGCTCACCACAACACTGGATCCTTCACCCACTGAGCGAGGTCAGGGATCAAACTTGCATACCCACGGTTCCTAATCGGATTCGTTTCCACTGTACCAGGACAGGAACTCCTCTTTTTTCTTTTTTTTTTCTTTTTTTCTTCTGAGGCATGGCATGTGGAAGTTGACAGGAGCTGTGGTGTGGGTTGCAGACACAGCTCGGATCTGATGTTACTGTGGCTGTTGCACAGGCTGGCAGCTGCAGCTCAAATTCATCCCCTAGCTTGGGAACTTCCAAAAAAATTGTCAAACCTACCTATCACCCATATAAGCCATAATAATGACATCACTACTACTCTACAAGCATTGTAGCTCCCTTAGAAATAGTACGATCCGGAGTTCCTGTCGTGGCGCAGTGGTTAACGAATCTGACTAGGAACCATGAGGTTGCAGGTTCGATCCCTGGCCTTGCTCAGTGGGTTAAGGATCTGGCGTTGCCGTGAGCTGTGGTGTAGGTCGCAGACGCGGCATTGCTATGGCTGTGGTGTAGGCCAGCAGCTACAGCTCCAATTCAACCCCTAGCCTGGGAACCTCCATATGCCACGGGAGTGACCCAAGAAATGGGAGAAAGACAAAAAAAAAAAAAAAAAAAAAAAAAAAGAAATAGTACGATCCACCCTGTGTAGCAGTAAAGTGAGTAGCCACCTAAACAGTGTGACCACTGGCAAAAGGAAAATATAAGCCCATTACAGTATCACCCTTCCTCAGTGAAATGATGAAGCCCCAGGGCTCAGTCCCAAGTGCTCTTCTCTTCTCTAGCTACACTCATTCCCTTGATGAGTTCTACCAGGTCCAGGTTTCAAAGACTATCTCTGTGCTGATTACACCCATTTCTTTTTCTTTTCTTTTTTCCTTTTTTTTCTTTTCTTGGCCACCCCTGAGGCATGTGGAAGTTCCCAGGCCATGGATAGAACCCGCATAACAGCAGTGACCCAAGCTGCTGCAGTGATAATGCTGGATCTTTAACCTGATGCACTATAAGAGAACTGATCACACTCATTTATTTTCTTTCTTTCTTTCTTTTTCTTTTTTTTTTTTTTTTTTTTTTTTTGTCTTTTTAGGGCCGCACCCTCAGCATATGGAGGTTCCCTAGCTGCCAGCCACAGGCACAGCCACAGCAACACCAGATCTGAGCCACGTCTGCAACCCACACTACGACTCACGGCAACACAGGATCCCTAACCCACTGAGCGAGGCCAGGGACCTCATGGTTCCTAGTCAGATTCGTTTCTGCTGTGCCACGATGGCAACTCCCTAATTACACTCATTTCTGTCTCCAGCTCAGAACTCTCACTTGAACTCCAATCTCACATATTGAACTGCCTCACGGGTGTCTCCATTTGGACTTCTTGAGGTTGGCAAGGCAGAATAGTCTTCTGAAGTTCCCCAAACTGTCCCCCACCCCAATCTTCCCCATCTCAGGGAACAGCTACTCCATGTTGCTGGTGCTCAGGCTGAACACTTTGGAGTCATTCTTGACTCCTTTCTTTCATCTGACATCCCATCTGAAGGAAATTCCCATCAGCTCTACCCTTAGCCATTTCAGAATCAGCTACTCTTCACCATCACCACCACCACCCTGGGCTGGGGTCTCCTCACTGGTCTCCTTGCTGCCACTGGACTCTGTAACCTGTGCCCATCTGTAGCCAGAGGGTTCTAGTAAGCCAGATGACATCTTTTTGGTGCCCCAAACCCTCCAACACCTCCTCTGCTCCCTGGAAGCAAAAGCCAACACCTTGCTTTCACGGCTCCTTGTCCGCAAGCCCCTTCCCAGGGCTTACCTTTCCCCTTCGTTTCTTCTCTAACCGCACTCCAGATTCCTCCCTCAGAAAATTTGCCCAAGTTATTCCATCCATCTGCCTGGAAAGATTTTCCCCTAGAGGTTTCTCCTCCCCTTCAGGGTGTTTTGGGTTTTTTTGGCTGTGCCCATGGCATGCAGAAGTTCCTGGGTCAGGGACTGAATGCACACCACAGCAGTGACCTGAGCCATAGCAATGACAATGCCAGATCCTTAACCACCAAGCCACCCCCCTGCAAATTTTTACTCCATCTTCCCATGGAGTTCCTGTGTGGCTTAGTGGGTCAAGGATCTGGTATTGTCACTGCAGTGCTCAGGTCACAGATCTGGGGCACAGATTTGATCCCTAGCCCAGGCAATTCTGCGTACTGTGGATGTGGCCAAAAAAATTAAAAAAACAAACAAACCTCCCCAATAAGACCCTGGCTGACCACTGACTGTATATACATATATATATATTTTTTTTTCACACCCTCAGCATGTGGAAGTTCCCAGGCCAGGGATCAAATCTGTGCCCCAGCAGCAACCCAAGCTGCTGCAGTGACCTCACCCGATATTTAAACTGCTGAGGAGTTCCCGTCATGGCACAGTGGTTAATGAATCCGACTAGGAACCATGAGGTGGCGGGTTCGGTCCCTGCCCTTGCTCAGTGGGTTAAGGATCTGGCGTTGCCGTGAGCTGTGGTGTAGGTTGCAGATGCGGCTCGGATCCCGCGTTGCTGTGGCTCTGGAGTAGGCCAGTGGCTACAGCTCTGATTCGACCCCTAGCCTGGGAACCTCCATATGCCACGGGAGCAGCCCAAAGAAATAGCAAAAAGACAAAAAAAAAAATAAAAAAATAAAAAAATAAATAAACTGCTGAGCCACACAGGAATTCTATGACCACTATATTTTATTTTACTTTAAAATTTTTTTTTCTTTTTAAGGCCAGACCTGTAGGATTAGGAAGTTCCCAGGCTAGGGGTCGAATTAGAGCTGCAGCTGCTGGCCATAGCACAGCAACCGTGAATCCTTAACCCACTGAGTGAGGTCAGGGATCAAACCCAAATCTTCATGGGTACTAGTCAGATTCTTATCCCACTGAGGCAGAACAGGAACTCCTTGAGCACTATATTTTAAATTTCAGCCCCCTTCTTAGATTTTTACGTTCCTTCTATGGTTGTTGTTGTTGTTGTTTTTTTCATAGCACTTATCCTTATCTGACATATATTTCATAATGTATTTGCTTGCCATCTGAATCCCTCCTCCATAATGTCAGCTCTAAGAGGGCAGTGATTTTTGACTGTTTTGTTGCCTATAGTATCCTCAGAGCATTGCAATCAATAATGGAGGAATAGGAGTTTCCGCTGTGGTGCAACAGGCTTGGCAATGTCTTGGGAGCACTGGGACACAGGTTCGATCCCCAGGCCAGCTCTGTGGGTTAAAGGATCCTGTGTTGCTGCAGCTGTGGCTTAGTTTTTGACTGAGGCTCTGATCTGATCCCTGGCCCGGGAACTCCACATACTTTGGGGCAACCAAAAATGAAAAAAAAACACATATATGTATATACATATATATATATATATATATATATATATATATGTAGTTCTTATATATACATACATATATATATAATGAAGAAAAAATATATATATATAAAATGAAGAAATAGGAGTTCCCTGGTGGCCCAGGGGCATAAGGATCTGGCATTGTCACTTCTGTGGTGAGTGTTGCTGCTGTGGTAAGGGTTTGATCCCTGGCCTGGGAACTTCTGCATGCTGTGGGCAGGGCCAAAAAAATGAATAAGCTGATTGTTGGACAATGAACCCCCTTACGCCCAATGTAATGGCAATAAAAACAGACAGAGGAACCCTCCTGGACAACTGATGCCCGTGCAACCCCCTAGAGAGTATGAATCCTAGTCTAATCCCAATAACAGGGAAACCTCCATAAAACATGTATTTGTCCTACTGGACATCAGTTCCACAAAGACAGAGACTTGACCCGTATTCTTCACTGATTTATCACCAGTGCCCAGAGCAGGGTCTGTCATAGAGTAGGCTGGTAATATGCATTTGCTGAAATCAACTGAGCCCACATACAGCTAGTATAACTCCACGTTCAGAACCCAGACAGTGCCACGTCCATGACTGGCGTAACTCCATATCCAGTGTGTCTCTCACATGGACAGTTTAAATCCCACATAGACAGTGCAACGCTCAAAAAACAGTGTGAACCCCAATATGGGTAACACGACCTTCACACACCTTGTACAGATTGGGTAACTCTCATAAATGATCTGAGGGCGTTCCCCTTGTGGCTCAGCGGAAACGAATCTGACTAGTATCCATGAGGACGCAGGTTCGATTCCTGACCTTGCTCTGTGGGTTAAGGATCCACCATTACCATGAGCTGTGGTGTAGGTCACAGACATGGCTCGGAACTGGGTTACTGTGTCTGTGGTGTAGGCCAGTTGCTACAGCTGCGATTCAGCCTCAGCCTGGGAACCTCCATATGCCGTGGGTATGGCCCTAAAAGACAAAAAATTTTTTTTAAAAATTTAAAAATTTTAAAAAGATAAAAAGTAAATGATCTGAGCCCCAAACAAACACTTTAACCTCCATAAACTCTGTGGAGTCATATAGCAGGGCAACCCAGAGAAGTGGTATAAATCCCACATGGGCAATGTAACCCGCAGAAAAAGTGTGAGCCCCAAACAGATGGTGGGAAAGCAAATAAACAATGTGCACCCCATACAAACAGTGTCCCCCCTCCTGAGTGTGCATCACCACACAGGGAGAATAACTCACTTAATGTTGTGTGAATTCCTCTAGCAGGAGGGTCAGTCCCCACAACTGGGATAAACCTTACACGCATGGTGTAGATAAGCATATAGACCAGGTCACCTCAATAAGCAGTGTGAAAAGTTTTTTTTAATTAAAAAAAAATTCTTTTTAGGGGAGTTCCTGTTGTGACTCATCAGTAATAAATCCAGCTAGTATCTGTGAGGACACAGGTTCGATCCCTGGCCTCGCTCAGTAGGTTAAAGGATCTGGCATTGCCACCAACTATAGTGTAGGTCGTAGACGTGGCTCAGAACTGGCTTTGCTCTGGCTGCGGCTGTGGCCGGCAGCTATAGCTTCAATTCAACCCCTAGCCCTAAAACTTCCCTAGGGCTGCACCTGAAGCATATGGAAGTTCCTAGGCTAGAGGCAGAATCGAAACTATAGCTGCTGGCCCATGCCACAGCCACAGCCATGCTAGATCAGAACCACGTCTTTGACCCATGCTGCAGCTCGTGGCAACGCCAGATCCTTAACCTACTGAGCGAGGCTAGGGATTGAACCTGCATCATCATGTCTGGTTCTTAACCCTCTGAGCCACAACAAGACCTCCGGCAGTGTGAGTCTTTATGTAAACCTATTGGTTGAGTTTACACTATTCGAGTGGTCTACCCAGTTAGGTGGCATTGTCCACATGGGAGCACAGTGTCCATAGTTTACACTGCCTGAGGCCATGCTGACTATAGGGCTACACTGTTGGTTTTTTGTTTGTTTGTTTGTTTTTGTCTTTTGGTCTTTTTGTCTTTTCCAGGGCTGCACCTGTGGCATATGGAGGTTCCCAGGCTAGGGGTCTAATTGGAGCTGTAGCTGCTGGCCTACATGTCCAATCCCAATGTCGCTGTCAGTTTTATGAAGTCATGGGTAATGCAGCCCTTTCCTGTAGGCAGGATGAAATTCCTTGTTGTATTTAAATCCTCTAGGTACCAATGAATGTGGCCCAAAAATGTACCTGGAAAATAAGATATAAGTCATATAGATAGAGTGGGGCCTCTGTAAAAGCTTCTAAAAGGGAAAAGACTCATGGAATTTCTTGGTGGCTTAGCAGGTTAAGGATCTGGCATTGTCATGGCTGTGGCATGGGTTTGATCTTTGGCCTGGAAACTTCTGCATGCTGCAGGTGAGGACAATCCTTCCCCGAAAAAAAACCCCCAAACCCTCTGGGCTTTTGTAATTTTCATACGATCATATTAATCCCCCCCAATTCTCAAAGTCTTAACTCTCCCATAAAAAGCTACCCATCTCCCCTTCAACACACCTATGTATTAGGACAGTATGACTCCCTGAAGGGCGATGTAACTCATCATTGACAATAGGCTCCAAATAAAGGCCAAGAAATGGTGAACTTCCCAGAGTCCAATGCAAGATAGGGCACATAAAAATCACCACTCCAGGAGTTCCCGTCGTGGCACAGTGGTTAATGAATCCGACTAGGAACCCTGAGGTTGCGGGTTCGGTTCTTGGCCTTGCTCAGTGGGTTAAGGATCCAGCCTTGCCGTGAACTGTGGTGCAGGTTGCAGACACGACTCGGACCCCACATTGCTGTGGCTCTGGCGTAGGCCTGCGGCTACAGCTCCGACTAGACCCCTAGCCTGGGAAACTCCATATGCCTCGGGAGTGGCCCAAAAAGTGGCAAAAAGACAAAAAAAAAAAAAAAAAAAAAAAAAAAAATCACCACTCCTGGTTATTGAGCACTTACTATGCACAAGGCCCTAGATTCAGCATCTCATTTCATTCTCACCTTAACTTTATGAGCAAGATGCGCTAATGATCCCCATTTGTGTGTGTGTGTGTGTGTGTACGCACGCATGCACGCACGCACGTGCACTTTTTAGGGCTGCACCTGTGGCATATGGAAGTTCCCAGGCTCGCAGCTGAATTGGAGCAGCAGCTGCAGGCCTACACCATAGCCACAGCAACATGGGATCCGAGCCGCATCTGCAAAATTACACCACAGCTCATGGCAATGCTGGACCCTTAAACTACTGAGTGAGGCCAGGGATCGAATCTGCATCCTCATGGATACTAGTCCAGGTTGTTACTGCTGAGCCACAACGGGAATTCCCTCCCCATTTTTCAGATGAGGAGAGTAAAACTGAGAGAGGTTACAGGCCCAAGATTACACAGCTAGAAATCAATCCTTACAGCTGAGACATCAAGCACAAGACCACAATGCCTCCCGATGGATTGATAAATGCCCCACAGATGTGCTGAACCCGGGAATCCTTCCAAGAATCACCACCACTAGTACCGCTACAAGGCATGCAAACTATAGAGAAGGTTACCAGTAAGGCTGTGACAACATAAACTCTTCAGGTTGTGAGGAACAACTTCTGAATAATAATAATTACAACAGGGAATTCCCAGCGTGGCTCAGCGGTAACAATCTGGTACAGTGGGTTAAGGATCTGGCTTTGCTGCAGATACGGCTTAAGTCACAACTATGGCTGGGATCTGATCCCTGGCCAGGGAACTCCATATGCCATGGGGTGGCCAAAAAGAAAAGAAAAAGAAACTGAAGCACAGGGGGATTAAGTAACTTGTTCAAAGTCACACAACCGGTCTTCAAGGCTGACTCCGTGTGACCATGAGCAGCTAAGCCTGTGTTATCCTGCTTCCTGAAACATCACCCCCCCCACTCCGCAGGACAGTGTAGTTTTAATGAACTGTGTAACTAATTCTTCCGGGGGTAGGGTACAGCTTCCTGGGCACACCTTTCCTTGATGACAGGTGAAATAGGCCTTGGACAGTGTGAACCCCCAGAGACAGCTCTCCTTTATGCAGGGTGTAACTCGAATAAGCAGTGGGAATCCCTCTGTGGACATTAAAAACACACCACGGCCAGAGACAATACTGCATAGACAGTAGAGACCCCCTTGTACTATGGCAGAGTGCTCCCTAGGCAGGGTATACTCTCCCCACCGAGTCTAATTCTCCCTCACAGCTGATGTGAACTGACTGTGGAACATGAAACACCATCGCAGTCAATGGAAATCTCCCCCTGACACAATGTAAGCTCCCATGGGCAGGGTGAACTTTTCGTCCAGTATGTACCTCCCCATAGACAGTAAAATCCCTTTCATATCCATGATACCGTTAACAGACAGGGAGAACCTCTGTGCATGAAAAACTTTCTGTGGCTGCTGTGAATCCCTTGTAGGAGAGCATGAGCCGTTCTCCAAGGGTCTACCTAAGTGGGCAGCAGGAACTCTTTGATGAATATAAACATTTTTTTTTGGCTGTGCCTGCAGCATGTGGCCAGGGATCAAACTTGCACCACAGCAGTGACTCAAGCCACAGCAGTGATGACGGTGGATCTTTAACCTGCTATGTATGCTACATGGAAAACTCTCCTCCAAACTCTCTTCTAGAATGATACTAAAATAGTAGTAATAATACGACAGTATAAGATAGTCATAATAGCGTAAGTAATAGTGTAAGATTCCTTCCCAATGTGAACTTCTCGTAGACAGTGAAATTTCCCCCACTGTCAAAGCAAATCTTCTGCAGGACAGTGGATAATGTGAATTTCATGGATAAAGTGAATGTGAATCTCCTTCATACTCAATGAATCCCATTGGCTAACTGTTACTCCTTTCTAGCCGGGAGTGAATTGGCCACGTCACAGTGTACTCTCACTGGTAGTGTGAACGTTATAGGCAGTAAGGACCTGCAATAGGCTGGGCATATTCTTTACACTAGATGACAATCCCATGTGTATATTGGAAACCAATCAGATGCATCAGGTGACTCCCCTATGTCACCCGCTATCCAGGGCAAATGCAATGTGGAGAGTATGGATGGACTGCCGACAGGTTCACACCTGGTGGGAACCCCAGATCTGGGCAGCAAGAATCTACTACTGACAGGGGATGTCCCTCTCCTCTCCACTCCCATTGCGGTGGAGGGCCACCTTAACAAAAAATCTTGCTTTCTCAAGTGTGAACCCTCACAAAGTGTAGCTCTTCACGAAGTGCGGTGTGACGCTCCATTAAGACCTGCATTTCCACAGTCTCGTGCCTCCCTGCCCCCATGCCTGAGGGGCTGTCAGAAAACTACGCCGCCCTAAATGTTAAAGTCTCGGAGGAGGTGACCTGTTCCCAGGGCCACACCGCGCGCCTTGACTCCTCTGCAGCGCGCGCCACCCGAGGAGCGCACGTTCTCTCCCCTCCCGGTGGCAACAGGGCTTTCCGCGGGGCCGCGCCAGACTTTCTGAGACTATTGATTGGTTGTAGTCCCGGCCACTCGACAGCCAATCAAGCGGGGGAAAGGTGACATCACTTGTTCTCCTCCCTTCCCCCCCTTCAACTTCCCTACTCCCGGCTACCAGCAGCAACAATCACGTGGGGGAGGGGTAAGAGAGTAGAACCCGGTGAGGTCATTGCACCGCCCTGACCGCTGTTGATTGGCTACGGGACTCGAGGGTGGCGGTTGGCTGCTCCTCGCACCTCCCCCTTGTGCCGCTACCGCCGCCACTGAGAGGAGCCAGCGGCGACGCCAGAGCCGGGAATCCGGGTGAGTCGGGGCCCTGGGTCTAAGATGCCCCTGGTGTCCAGTGAGACTCAAGAGGAACTGCCCTTTCGACTTTTTCTCCTCGCACGGGTTCTTCGGTGCTCCAAGCACTCTGTTACATGGGAGTTGTAGTCTGCCTTGTACTGTCGACTATGGGCCGGAGATGTAAGAAGACTACCATTCCCAGCAGGAACTGCGATTAGCCGGTCAACAAATGCTCAGGCCACGCCTTCCGAGCCTTCTCATTGGAGTGCCTGTCCCTTAGCCCCACCTTCTTTCATTTCATTGGCTACTGTCCCTCACAGAGGCTGGGTTCCGGCCTAAAGTGCAAGGCGACTGGGTACTGTATTCGTCATTCGGTACTAAGACGGACTACGATTGGTCAATACTGGTGCCGATCATTTCATGTAGGGAGGGATCCTGGGCTGATCCGGCGGTCGTAGGCTCGGGTTGGTGTCGGTCCCAGAGGGAGGCCGATCTTGGACTTTGGCCCCTCCCCCTAGCGCTGCCGGGTGGGCGCGATTGGTTGTGGCAAGCGTCGCTCGGCGGTGAGAGGCGGAGCTGTCCAGGCTCCGAATACTTATTGGTCTAGGATGGCGCCGGTCAGCGGGGTTGTGGCCGCTGATTGGCTGGCTGCTCCAGCTGTTGCAGGTCCATTCACCATTTTGTATGTTGGAGTAAAAAAAAAGGGAGAATCGAGAGGGAGAGCCGGAGGGGGGGCGGGGAGGGACCGGACCGGACCGAGCCGGGGCCTCGGCCCCCCGCCCCGAAACCCCGCTGAGCCCGAGGTGAGGGGCGGGGCCAGGGCTGACACAGGCAGGGGGTATTTGGGGTGCTGGGGCCGAGAGGGGACAGGTGGCAGGGACGGGGAGGGGGTACAGGGGAAAAGGCGTGAGTAGGATGGTGGGAAGGGGGACTGAGTGGAGGAGGTGGTGGGGAGGAGGAGTGACAGAAAAAGGCTGACAAGGAGGGGGTGTTGGGCAGAAAATAGGTAACAGGAATGGAGGGCTGATAGGACTAGATCAGGGTGACAGGGAGAGGGAGGGGACAGAGTTCGAGGGGGTGACAAGGAGAGCTGATGGGGAGAGGTGACAGGTCCAGAGATGGCTGACATGAGAGTGACTGGAGGGAAGAGGTGACAGAGATAGATGAGGTTGACAAGGAGGGGTGCCTGAGGAGGGGACCTAGGGCCTCTGAAGAGAGAGGTAGAGATAGAGATGGTGACAGGATGGGAGAGAGTGTGGCAGAGAAACTGGTGCTAGGAGGCCCGATGGGAGCAGAGGACAGGAGACCCTGAAGAGCCTGGGCCGGCCCGGGGTTCAGGAGTTACTGCTTAGACTCTGAGGGAGGTGAGGGCTCACAGGGCCTTGGGTAGGAGTTAGCCAGAGAGGAGTGGACAGGAAGAGAGTAGGCCCCAAGGGAAAGAGAGAGGCTGCTTGGTTTCTGGTGTGATGAGGCTGGGCTGGGCAGCAGAGTCCAGGGGTGCCAGGCAGTGTAGTTACAGGCCCTGGGTGGGGTCTGCAACGGTTTGTGTTGGGGCTGGATCTCAGTCCTCAGGATGATGGGCCCAGCAGGTCAGTGGGGAGAAGGTGGTGGTGGTGACTCCTGGGCACTTGGGTTCCTGTCCCAGTGTGAGAAGCCCCAGGCCCTCCAGCCTCTGCCTGTGAGGACCCTAGGTATGGCTCAGAGAAGGGGCCAACTGGGACTGCAGGACCCAAGGGAGCAGCAGGCCCCAAGTAGGAGAGCATGTGGTCAGGGATACCGTAGGAGTCTGAAGTCAGGGTTGCCTCTGCTTGTGTTTGTCTTATGGTCCTGGGTCCCCCAACTCTCCAAGAGGCCCCCCCTTTGGGCCTCTCAGGTTCTCTTAGTCACTTTAGAGTAAAGTTTTTTCCCTTCTCTTTTCTCAGGGCAGCTTGAAAGGGGGCGGGCAGTAATGACTGTTCAGGAAGTGGGTGAGGTTGGTCTGCTGGGCTTGTCCTGCTTTCTTTGACCTTCTCCTACTTACCCCCACCTGGAGTCTGAGGGCATATTTGGGGGCCAGGGGGGCCCGGTCGGCTCCGCCACCTTGCCAGAGCCAGCCCAGCCAGGGTGGGGATGCAAGCAGGTCAGAAGAGGGGGCTGGGCTTTCGGGTATCATACTGGGTGCTGTGGGGGGAGGGGCAGGCTTCCATCCAGTGGGACAGTGAAACCCTGGGGTGTAGCTCTGTGCCCCACTGTGTGATGACGTGTGCGTGCCTCTGTGTGTGCGTGTGTGTGTGTGTGTGTGTGTGTGTGTGGCTTTGTGGGCATGTGTGTGCTTATTCACGGCCCCGTGGCAGCATTGGGTATGAGCTTTTGCCCCAGACTTGCCCCTGCCTGTTCCCTGCCAGGATCTGGGGAGACAGCTATACCTGGCAGGCCTGGGGTGCAGAGCAACGTGGGCAGCTGTCCCTTGGGACTCTCAGCTACGCACTCCTTCCCACAATGCCTGGCCATGCCCAGGCTGCCCATGGGGGTCGGGGGGTGGTGGTAGAGAGAGGCTCCCATCACAGCCCCGTTACCTCCCTTTCTGTGACTGTGTGCCTGTGCATGTGTGTGTGTGAGTGTGCGTGCTCTCTGGACAGTGACAGTGCAAGGAAGTGTGCCCTCTGGATCATGTGACAGGCGGCAGCACACTGAAATGGTTAGGAGCACAGACTGGAGCCAGATCGCCTGGGTTCAGATCTTAGCTCTGCCCTTTCCTAGCTGGATGAATTTAGACAGGTTGCTTGATCTCTCTGTGCTCCATTTTCCTCAAGTGTGGAATGGGGCTGATAGTAGCACCTGCCTCTTAGGGTTGTTGTGATGCTGAAATGGGTTAATAAAGTCAGGCTTAGCCCAGGGCTTGGCATAAAGTTAGTGCTCCATAGGCGTGAACTGTTACTGCTTGTCATGTCCCCTTGGGGCAGTCAGAGTGTGTGCTTGCACCTACTCTGTTCTCTGCACAGGAGGCAGATGGGTGCCAGTCTGTGTCTGGGTGCCGGCCAGGGGCAGCCAGGAAGGAGACCTTGGAGATCGTGGAGGTGAGGCAGTGGCCTCAGCAAGTGGAAAGTCCTGGGGAAAACGGGGTCTGGGAGTCTTCCTGAGTTGCTTCCAATGATCCCCGTCTGCCCTTTCACCCTGCAGGTGGACAAAAGATGAAGCCAATGAAGAAGGCATGTGCTGGCCTCCCAGGTTCTGGCACTGGTGGCAAGTCCCCACCAGCTACCAGGGCCAAGGCCCTGAGGCGGCGAGGTGCTGGGGAGGGTGACAAGCCAGAGGAGGAAGACGATGAGGCGCCGCAGCAGCAGCAGCAGCAGCAGCAGCCGGGGCCAGAAGAGGCTGAGGAGGGGGAAGAGGAGGAGGCCGAGCAGGGCCCTGGAGCTGAGGGCCTGCCCCTGGAACTGCGCCCCGACGAGCCAGCCCCAGGCCCAGCCGAGGAACCCAAGTTGGAGGGGGAAGCAGGCCGCTGGGAGCCCTCACTCAGTCGAAAGACGGCTACGTTCAAGTCACGAGCACCCAAGAAGAAGTATGTGGAGGAGCACGGGGCTGGTAGTGGCAGCAGCGGGGCAGCCAGTGGCCCTGAAGAGCGGGCACGGACCCCTGAGGAGGCCGGCGCCCTGGGTGTGCCTCCACAGCCACCCACCTCCGCCCGCTCCTCTTCCACCGATACAGCCAGTGAGCACTCAGCCGACCTGGAGGATGAGCCGGCCGAAGCTTGTGGTCCAGGCCCCTGGCCCCCTGGCAGCACCAGTGGTGGCTATGACCTGCGGCAGCTGCGGTCCCAGCGAGTGCTGGCTCGGCGTAGGGACGGCCTCTTTCTGCCGGCTGTGGTACGCCAGGTGCGCCGAAGCCAGGACCTGGGTGTGCAGTTCCCTGGGGACCGGGCCCTGACTTTCTACGAGGGGGCCCCCGGCCGTGGTGTGGATGTGGTTTTGGATGCCACACCACCACCAGGTGCGCTGGTGGTGGGTACAGCTGTCTGTACCTGCGTGGAGCCCGGTGTGGCTGCCTACCGTGAGGGTGTGGTGGTGGAGGTGGCCACCAAGCCAGCTGCCTACAAGGTCCGCTTCAGCCCTGGTCCCAGCTCCCAGCCCGGCCCAGCAGCCACCCTGCCGCAGCCACCACAGCCACCACACCGTGAGCCTGAGGAGGCCGTGTGGGTGGCCCGCTCCAGCCTGCGCCTGCTGCGGCCCCCCTGGGAGCCTGAATCCCTGCCGAGGAAGCTCCCAACCGGCCCTGAGGAGGAGCAGGCCAAGCCAGGGGCCGCCCTGCCCCCCTGCCCTGCTACCCTGGATCCCAAGCAGCCTGAGGATGCTGAGGTCTCCAAGATCAGCTTTGGTAGCACTCTGGGGGCTTGTGAGGAGGGCGAGGAGAAGCACCCGCCAGCCCTGGGTACCCCAGCCCTACTCCCACTGCCCCCGCCCCAGCTCCTGTCACCGCCACCCAAGTCCCCAGCCTTCACAGGCCCGGGCCGCCCTGGCGAGCAGCCCTCACCCTGCCAGGAGGGGAGCCAGGGCGGCAGCCGGAGCAGCAGTGTGGCCTCTCTGGAGAAAGGGGCTGCGCCGGCTGCCCGGGCCCGCACGCCACTGACAGCAGCCCAGCAGAAATACAAGAAGGGCGACGTGGTCTGCACACCCAATGGTATTCGAAAGAAATTCAACGGCAAGCAGTGGCGACGGCTGTGCTCGAGAGACGGCTGCATGAAGGAGTCGCAGCGGCGGGGCTACTGCTCGCGCCACCTGTCCATGCGAACCAAGGAGATGGAGGGCCTGGCGGACAGTGGCCCGGGAGGTGCTGGGCGGCCGGCTGGCGTGGCGGCCCGTGAGGGCAGCACCGAGTTCGACTGGGGTGATGAGACATCGCGGGATAGCGAGGCCAGCAGCGTGGCGGCCCGCGGAGACTCACGTCCACGCTTGGTGGCCCCTGCCGACTTGTCACGCTTTGAATTTGATGAGTGTGAAGCGGCTGTGATGCTGGTGTCACTGGGCAGCTCTCGCTCAGGCACGCCCTCCTTCTCACCCGTCTCTACGCAGTCCCCCTTCTCGCCTGCTCCGTCACCCTCACCCTCACCACTCTTCGGCTTCCGCCCCGCCAACTTCAGCCCCATCAACGCCTCACCTGTCATCCAACGAACTGCTGTTCGCAGTCGCCACCTGAGCGCCAGTACCCCTAAGGCAGGTGTGCTGACGCCTTCAGACCTGGGCCCCCACCCGCCGCCGCCTGCCCCGCGAGAGCGCCATTCCTCCGGCATCCTACCCACCTTCCAGACCAACCTGACCTTCACTGTGCCCATCAGCCCGGGGCGAAGGAAGGCAGAGCTGCTGCCCCACCCAGGGGCGTTGGGGGCCCCTGGTGCAGCGGGCGGAGGAGCTGCCCCAGACTTCCCCAAGAGTGACAGCCTAGACTCTGGTGTGGATTCGGTGTCCCACACACCTACACCCTCCACGCCGGCTGGCTTCCGTGCTGTGTCACCCGCCGTGCCCTTCTCCCGCTCCCGCCAGCCCTCACCATTGCTGCTTTTGCCCCCACCTGCCGGCCTGACCTCGGATCCTGGGCCCTCTGTGCGCAGGGTGCCTGCCGTGCAGCGGGACTCACCTGTCATTGTCCGCAACCCTGACGTGCCGCTGCCCTCCAAATTCCCTGGGGACGTGGGAGCTGCCAGTGAGGCACGGGCCGGGGGACATGGACGGGGCTGCCGAGAGACCCCAGTGCCCCCAGGGGTGACCAGTGGGAAGCCTGGCTTGCCCCCACCTCTGCCAGCCCCCGTGCCCATCACTGTGCCTCCAGCCGCGCCAACTGCCGTGGCCCAGCCGATGCCCACCTTTGGCCTGGCTTCTTCACCCTTCCAGCCAGTGGCCTTCCACCCTTCACCTGCTGCCCTGTTGCCTGTTCTGGTGCCCAGCAGCTACACCAGCCATCCTGCCCCCAAGAAGGAAGTCATCATGGGCCGGCCTGGGACAGGTAAGATGTTTAGGCGAATGGGCTGGGCAAGGGCTCGTTTTGAACAGGGCCATGTGCAAGCTGGTTCTCAAGAGAGGTGAGCTCTTCACCTTGGGAGTCACTCAAGGGGAGGCTGGCCTCCCTTCTGCATGGATGTTCAGGTGGGAATTCATGAGTCAGGCAAGGGAGTGGACTGTGAAGGCTCAGTGCAGTGTTTCCAGAGGCTTCCTGCTGGAAATGTACTGTCAAGGGGTCCATCAGTCAGCAGACCTTTCCTGAGGGCAGAGCTCAAAGTCAGGCCCCCACAGAGCTGCTGGGGTAACACAGATGCTAATCATGAGGACAACTCCCAAGTCTGGAGGACTGGTAGGGGCACCTTCATGATAAGCACCATGAGTGGGTTATCGCACCTAACCCCTCCCTTAACGTAGCGCTCACAGCACCCTGAACCCTGCTATGATCGTGCTCATTTAGAGGGAGCTGAGGCCAGGTTCATAACTTGCCCAGGGTCTCACGACTAATACATCTTGGAGCCAGCCTTCAAACCCAGGCTGGCTAGCCCGTGACCACTCAGCCATAGTCTGAGGTTGCAGATGGGGAGACTGAGGCTGCAACAGGTTCTTCTGCCAGGTGGTGGCAGGACCAGGACTGGAGGCCTCATCGTCGCCGCTGCACCTGGTAAATAGCACAGGTGTGGTCGGTGCCATGGTGGGGAGCTAGGGGTGCGCTGGTGAAGCTAGTTTGGCTGCCCTCAGCACAGGGTGTGTAAGCCAAGAGTTGAAGGATGAGTTGGAACCAGCAACCAGGGGACAGACGAGCCTCCTGGGAGGCTGATGGGAAGGCTCCAGGGTCAGAAGGAGCACAGCTGAGGCCAGCCAATGTGGCTAGAGGGCCGAGGCCGGGGCAGGGAGAGGCATTTCTGAGATGATGCAGGAGAGCCAGCTGGCCTGGGCCTTGTCCAAGCAACTCTCCCACAGGGTGGCAGACCCATCCCCAACCCCTTCCCCAGCATCTTTTTCTCATTTACTTATTTCTTAATCCACTGCTGACTGAGGGCACTCTCTGTGCGTTGCCCTGTGCTGGTTGGTGCTAAGGACATAGTCTTGCCCTCACAGGGCTCATGGCCCCTGGAGTAGGCAGACCTATCTCCAGATAGTAACTGTCCAGGGTGGTCAGGGCTGGGATGGGGCCAAGGGGCCATGGGGTGTCAGGGAGGACTTCTGAGAAGGGGCCAGGGGCATCTAAAGGGAGACCCGATGTGTGCCTTGAGGCGAAAGCAAGTATCTGAAGGAAGTTGAATCTGCAAAGTCAGGGGCTCTAGAGAGTGGGTGAGTGTATTGTGAGGGATGCACGGCTGTATCGGTGAGCAGGACATCAAGGGTCAGATCATAGAGGGTCCTTAGAAGACTCAGGAACTTTATGCTGAGGGCACTAGGGAGCCATGGGAGGTTTTGAGCCGATCCCCTGTGGCTGTACCATGGAGGAGGAGTTCCAGTCCCTGAGACCAGAGGCAGGGAGACCAGGAAGGAAGGGGGCTGGGGTGTGGATCTGGGTAGGAGCTCCTGTGTCTTGCGCTGGGGCAGAGACCAGTGCAGGAAGAAGCCCAGCCAGACCCAGGGCAGAGGGACTCTGCCTGCCCCTCATGTTCGTATAATGAGATTGTCAGCCCCATCCCCAACATTTTTTACGTGTATTATTGTAGTCGATGTGAGCAAAATTCCACAGAAGTGGGCACAGCAGGATTTCTGTCCTTAAGCAGATGAAAAAACAAAGCAGAAGGACTCTTCATCCTCCACAGCCCTGACCCCCTGCATGCCTGCAGCCCCCGACATTGCCCTCGTACACAGCATCAGTTGTTACCCGCACTGCTGCCCTGTGGGGAGGGATGGCACGGATGCAGGTGACCTGAGACCTACCAGGGTGGCCCAGCAGGGATTCCTGCCATCATTTTCCAGTTGAGGAAAAGTGAGGCCCTGACAGCAGAAGAGTCCTGACTGAGGTCACCCAGCCAGGGAGGGACAGGATTGGGCCTTGAACCACGTCTCTTTCGATCTCTAGATCACAGGCCTCTTCCTACCAGTGGTTACGGTGATATTAATTTATTGAGTACCACCCCTGGATGTGCCTGTAAGTCAGCAAGCTCTGACTGAGTCTTTATTCACTGAACCCTCACAACATCCCAGGGGTCAGCACGATTATGAGTTCCAGTGGACAGAGGAGGAAATGATAGGCAGAGCGACTGCCCAAGGTCAGCCAGCTAGGAAAAGGGAGAGCCGGGATTTGAAGGAGCCCAGGCTCTTAAACATTCTCAGTAATAATGATCATGGCAAAAATAGTAGCCCACTTTATTGAGCATTTTGCCCAACCTCAGTGTGGGGCCATCTCATGGAAACCTCTTGATACCATGAAATAGTGATTACCAGCCCTGTTGTGGGGGCGGGGAGGGGGAACTGAGGTTCAGGGCGGGAGGCCCCATGCTGGAAGCCATCTGGTCGTCCCAACTTGCATGGTGCCTGTCCCGGCGGTTCTGAGCAGCGCCTCCTTGACAACACCCATGCTGAGGTATCCGGGCTGCCCTCGGGTTCCCAGCCAGCAAGCCCTTTTGTTCTTTGCTCAGAGGCTTCCCTGAACCTTTGGGAGGTAGGCACCTTGGGACCTTCTCCCTCTAAGGCCCCAGACCATGCCCAGGGGGATAGCAAGGCTGTTGTCCTGGCCTCTTCTGGCTGCCCATGCCAGGGCCTGACCCTCACTCAGGGCAGCAGGTGTGAGGAGGCGGCCCAGGGCAGCCTGCCTGTTTCTGCCCCCCACCAGGCATTTGCTTCCGCTGGGGGACTTGCTGGAGCAGGCGGGCCAGCATTCTCCACATTCTGCACATGGCCGGGCCAGCCAGCTGCCATTGCCACCTCCCTTGGACTCTTCCCGCCTGCTGCCGGGGAGAGGAAACCACCCCAGGGCCTGCAGCCCCAGCCCAGGAGGCCAGATGTCTCAGCCCTGTTCCTGGCACAGCCTCCCTTCCAGCTCCCAGCGTCCGCCTGCTATTCCCATATTGACAGGCAGTGCCCCTTCTCCTAGGCCTGTCTGCTGCCTGTTTGGGCCGCTATATGTATGTCTATCTGTCTCTTGGGTTCCTATGTCTGTCTCTGTCTAGGTCTCTATTTCTGGGCCTGAGTCATTCTCTCTGGACTTCTGTCTGACTTTATCTGAGTCTGGCTCAATATACCTTTCTTGGTGTGTCCTTCCTTAGACATCAGCTCTTGTCTGAGCTTTCATCCCATGCTGTTTTGGCGCTCCCATCTTGGGATCCTGTGTCTCTGGGCCAGCCTTGGCCTCTCCTCTGGCCCTCCTCCCATTCTTTAGACAGACATGCTACCCCTATCCCCCACCCCGTGCACATCGGCTACTCTGTTTAAGTCAGTAGACAGTTGCTAAACACTAGGTCTCCTGCTCCCATCTTGGGGAGTGTTGGGAGAATGTCTAGGCCTAGGAGCCCCCTCTTGTTCCTTAACAAATTAACTGCCCACTGCTGTCCCTGAAAACTGCTAAGAGATGTCAGGAGCCATCCTGCAGACCCATCAATACCCAAGCACCTGTTCCCAAGACAGGCAGGAAGGCAGGGGCTGTTTGGGCCAAGCCAGGAGATCCGGCTGTGGGGGAGCAGCAGGAAAGCAGCTCCTGTGCCCACCCACCTGCTAGCGGGCACGACCCAGATCTCCCCTACCCCCCCCATGGCCTTTCAGGAGACACTTTGGTGCCAGTTCCATTTAATCGAGTCCCACATGTAGTCCATCCCAACCAGTAGGACCTCAGAGACCAGGCAGTATACACCAACTATGCCTGGGTGGGTGGGGAAAGGAGGCCTAAAGAGGAGCTGAGGGTCTCCTGACTTCCTAAATCCATATCCAGATTCTGCCCATCAGAATTTCCATTTTGTCTCAAACAATGAACCCCATCTCTCCCACCAGAAGTCCCTCCTCATCCCTCCACCAGGCCCAGGCTGAGCAGCCCTGGGGAAAGTGGGTGGGGAAGACAGGTGTGGATATAGGTCCAGGCAAGGATGAGCAGAGGGAGCTACAGAGTCTGGGGAGCCCAAAAGAGAGAGACAACTCTGTGGCTTAATGTGAGGCAGTGTGGGAGGTTTTCTTTTTGGAGGTGACGTTTGTGCTGAAGCAGGATAAATGAGTGGATTTCAGGGTAGAGAGATAAAGGGAAGGGCCATCCAGGCCAAGGCAGCCACAGGAGCAAAGGCCGGGAGGGGTGAAAGTGCATGACTTCTCAGTGACTAGTTGAGGCTGGAGGCGACAGTAGCCAAGGTTAGGCAGAAGGGTGCCTAGGAGGACAGGTCCAGCCCGTGCTTGAATGTCAGCCCGTGGAGAGCCAAGAAAGGGTTTGGAGCAGAGGTAAAAGGTTGGATCTGGGTGTCAAAGATCCCTGTAAAGGAAGGAGGCCTGGGCTGGGAAGAAGAGGATCATTTGCGGAAGAGAGAAAAGAGGCGTTTTTTGAGGTAGCGGGAGCCAGTCTTCGAGACTTCTTGGAAGAGTACCCAGCACCAGGGACTTCGAGGGGGCAGGCTGCCTCCTGGCGGCGGCAGCGGCGGGTTGCTGAGCTGCTGGCGCGCGCATGCGCAGCGGAGTGGTGGTGTGTGTGGCCTGCAGCCCCTGGCGCCCGGGCATTAATGGCTCCATTAGTGGCCGGGAGGGAGGCGCATTAGCGGTGACGACGGCGTCTGGCTCCCATTACCACCGGCGGCAGCGGCTGCACCGCAGGCGGCTGGACCCTAGCCCGCCGAGCCGCCGTCTCCGCCTGCACCCCGTCCCCTGTTCCCGCTCCCCGTGGGGGCCTGGGCCAGGGAAGCCTTGTCTCCCCATTTGGGTGGAAAAGATGATTGTGAACCCAGGCCGACCTGTGCTCAAATCTCGACCCTGCCACTTCCTGACTGCGAAATTCTGCCCCCCTCTGAGCCTGTTTCCTGCATAGCAGCCGGGGAAATAAGGTGCATCGGGGGCTTTGTGGAACCAGAACCGCACACTGAGGGCCGCGCCCATTCCCGCGCCCCAGGGGGGAGGCCCCGGTGTTGGGCTTCTGTCCTTCCCATTGGCTGTTGTCCCGTCCTCCGACGCCGATTGGCCGAGACTCGCTCCCCCCCAAAAACCCCTGCGCCATTAACCCCTGCGCGGCCGGGTTCTCCGGCCGCGGGGGGCTGCTGCGGGCTGCTGCGGCGGGGGGGCGGCAGACAGGTCGGGTGCCAGCTGGCCCGCGCCCCGCCGCGGCCCGCGTGGGTGTCAGGCTGGCCGGGCACTCACCCGCCCTCCCAGCACAAAGCGGCTTTGTGGGGCCTGCCAGGGTCTGGCTGGGGGCCAGGCGGCGAGTGGAAAATCTCGTGAGCGCGGGGTTGGGGAGGAGAACACAGGGCGGCGCCCCCTCCTCCGCCCAGGCAGTGGCGCCTCCCTCAGCCCGAGCGGACCAGCCCTTCCAGCCCCAGCGCCCAAACACTCCCTCGCCCCCCCCCTTTTCTACCCCCAAATCCACGTCCCGCCCTCGGTCCTATCCCGCCCATCTCCCAATCCCTGGGGACCCTCCCCCATACCTCTCGCCTTCCTCTCTTTCCCTTCTGGTTCCCCTGCCTACCCCAGCCCCACTCACACTGACTCACCCCAGCGCTATTTTTAGGCCCCCATCCCTCCCGTGCAGCTCCAGCCCAATCCTGGGCTCGTTCCCCAGGCAACCCTGGCCGTTGCCGACGCCGCCCGGGGTGGGTGGGTGGGTGGGTGTGTATGTGGAGAGCGGGTGAGGGGAGCTGGGGACACCGGGTGGTGAGCCGAGGCGGGACCCAGGCTTGGAGAGCAGGGTGGGGAGCCACAGGCGGCAGGGCGCGGTGCCTCTCGGGCTCAGTAAACGGGGGCCCGGTGAGTTCAGAGCTGCCTGCCTGTCCCTCAGTCTGTCAGCATCCCTGGCTGTGGGCCCCAGGCCTCTGGGCAGGCCTCAGCCTGTGCCACCCTGGGTGGCAGTTGTTTTCTCCATCTGGGCTCCCTAGCCCCAGGCTGGGCTGGGGTGGTGCTGTGGGGACTGTTGAGGGCCAAACCTTTTGTGGAGTTGCTAATGGGGTAGCTGCACCATAGTTCTGCCTAGTACCTGCTTTGAGTCAAGGATGTCGGTGCACCCCCTCTCAGATGGGGTTAGGGTCCTAATTTGGGGAACCCCCTCAATCTTTTCCTATTAGGGAGGCTCCAGTTAGGTTTGGGTATGGCTGGAGAGATAGAGCAGTCTGGGGACAGACCTGCTCCCCTCTTCTCTGCTCCACTTTTAATCACCCCCACCCAGGGTTCCTCCACTCTGAACAATGGAAGCTAAGTATAGGGCTGGCCTAATGCCCAGGGCAGGGGGGCCCTTCCCGCCCAGATTCCGGCCCCTCCCTGCCAGGCTGGGCCCCCACTTGGCTGTTCGGTTCCCTGTAAGAGGCCTCTTTCCACTCCTCCTATGTGGGCACTGTCTTCTACCAGATGTGCAACCCTCCCAGATGTGTGGGGCCCTTTTTCCCTACTGTATCAGGCCTAGTTCTTTATCTCACCCAACAGAAGTGGGGGAGCTTGGGCAAGGTTCCTCTCAGCTTAGTCCCTGGGCTGCATTGCAATGGGGGAAGGGTTAACTTGCAAGTAGGTGACTCACTGGTGGGGAGAGGAGGGGGCAGTGGTGGGTAGATAGCAGGCCACATTGATTTCAGCCTTGATTTCTGCTTCACTTTGCAGTCCCTAGGGCAGTGAGGTAATGGAGGGTCTGAGTCTTGCAGTCTTGGGCTGCATAGGGAGGAGGGGGCAGTCACCTAATAGTCCCTGCAGTGGTCTCTTCCAGGCTCCCAGCCAAGTGTCTGGCCTTGCAGTCTCTGGAGGTCAGAGGGCTAGAGACCTCTCCCTTTCCTCTGGGCTCAGGTTACCCAGTTTTTTGCCCCCTCTCCATGCTTTCAGCTCTGTTTGTGGATGCAGCAGGCTGGGGAAAGGGTTTGTCTGTGCCTCTCATTGACTTCACCTGTGTAGGAACCCAATCTTGGTCCATCCGAACCTGTCCAGGTATGACCCCAAGGCCTCTATCTTTACTCCACGTTGCCTCAGGGATCCTCTTGGGTGATCCAAGGCCTCTGCCTCTTTGCCTTGTGGGCCCCAGACCTTGCCTGTGTCTCAGTGTATGCCTTCTGACCTTTTTATGGTTCTCCAGTCTCTCTGGTATTCCCAGACCTCTGTTGGGAGTCTTTGCATGTGTCTGCCGTGAGGTTAAATTTTCAGTAAGTGGAAAGAACACTTGAGTTGGAGCTCTGAGCTGTTATTTTTTGGCTGCATGATCTTGCACAGTTTGTTCAATTTTTCTGAGCTTCATTTTCTCATCAGAACAATGGGCATAATCAAGTGTACTTCTCTAGTGGCTGTGAAGAGGCAATGAACAGGGTAATACACCCAAGCTCCCTCCATATAGCAACCCCAATGGTAGTTTGCTTCCTTCCTCTTGGGCCCTCTTCTGGAAAGGGTGCCTCTAAGCCCAGGGTGGTGGCCACCAGCCTGACACTGTGAGGTAGAGGGCCCCAGGTGGCTGCTAAATGTCAGGCAGGGCAGCTGAATGATGGTGAATGGCCACAGCATTTTGTATACCAGATGAGCCAGGGTACTGAATGTTTATATAGTGTGTGGAGTCAGTGTGGTGGCATTTGTGAGCTACCTGTGTTGGGATTGGGGGGGGGGGTGCCAGGAAGGTCATATGAGTGCGTGGTTTTGTTGGAAGGACATAGGGTGCATACAGTGGACAAGCAGTGGCTCTGATGAAGTATATGAGATAATTCTGCTTGTTTTCATATGTTGTGTGTATGATGATTCACATGGGTTGGTGGATGTATGGTGAGGATATGCACTGGTTTAGCATGTATGGCAGGGCATGTATGAAGTGATGTGAGGAAGATGGGTGAGAATGAGTGTATGTTATGGTGGGTAGGGAGTGATGGAGAGTGTGGGAGGTAGTACACTTATGTGGGCAGGTGTTCCAGGTGTGTGTATAAGATAATGGGTATTGTGGAAAAGTCTGTCTATGAGGAGTGTGTGTGTACGTGTGTGACTGCTGTTGTGAGAGTTGGTAAGGGCGCAGAGATGGCTGGCCCAGACCTACACGCAGTTCATCTGCCCTGCGGGGCCATTCGCGCCCAGGTGGGCGTGGGGGAGATGGGCCGAGCCGCGCGCGAGCGTGTTCCTTGAGCGGAATGGACACAACGCAAGCACCACCCACAGCCCCGGGGCCTCAGCAGCGCGGCACCCCAACCGCCCCCCTGGCTCCGTGCCTTTACTGCAGTGCGCCCTCGCTGCCGCCCTCCTCCGGCGGTCCCGCCCCGGGCCGGCTAGGGGCCAACCGGGGCCCGCCCCGCCCTTCCCTTATTTGCATATGACTGACGTTCCCCCGGGGCGGCCAATGGGGGCGGGCGCGGCGGGGCCTGACCCGCGCGCGGCGGCGGCAGCCAATGGGCTCGCTCGCGGTGGGCTGGGCTTGCGCGGAAGGCCGCGGGGGAAGCGGGGAAGGGGCGGGGGGAGGCGCGGCGGGGGGAGGGGAGCGCGTAGTAGTGGCGGGGCGGGGAGGCGGCGGTGGTTCGGCGCGGGGCTCGCTCGGAGCGCACGGACGCACGCACGCTGGTCCGTCTGCCCGCCCGGGGCCGGAGGTCGACCCGGCGCTGAGCTGCGGGCCCCGGGCCCGGAAAGGCGGGGCGCGGCGCCGGCAGTCGGGGCGCGCGGGGCCAGAGCCGTTACCCGCCGGAGCTGCGAGGGAGGGAGGGAACGAGCCAGCGATCTGGGAAGGGAGGGGGCCGCCCCCGCGCACGCGCGCCGCGCCCCGCCCCGCCTGCCCCGCCCGGCTCCTCGCGGGAGGAGGGAGAGGGAGGGGGCGGCGCCGATGGCCCCCGTGCCTTGCGCCCCGTGACGGCCCCCGCGCGCGCCGGGGGGCGGGGCGGGGCCGGCTCGCTCTGACCTCCCCCCGCCCCCTGGGCGGTGGGAGGCAGGAGGCGCTGTGCGCAGGCGCGCCCGGCAGAGACCCCCCGCGTGGGGCGGCCGGGGTTGGGGGCGGCGGCGGGGGGGGGCATGCGGCGACGGCCTCCAGCTCCCCCCGGGCCCGAGCGGCGGCGGCCGAGGAGCCGGCGGCGGGCGGAACGGCGACGGCCGCTGAGGAGGCTCGAGCCCCGGCCGGGCCCCCCCGGGCCGGACCATGTACTCAGCCCACAGGCCCCTGGTGCCCGCGTCCGGCGCGGCTTCCCGTGGCCTCGGCATGTTCGGTCAGTAGCGCCTGGGTCCTGGGACTGCAGGGATGAAGGTGTCGGGGTATTGAGTGCGGACTAATGGTGATGGGGGTATAGAAGAGACTAGTGGAGGCAGAGTAAAGGGGAAAGTTATAGAGCTCCGCTTGGCCAAGTGGTTAGTGACGGCAGGTGAGAGTGTAGCGGAGTGATGGGAGTGCAGAGTAGCTGGGGACAACTGTCGTGCTAGGTGTGGGGTGGAACAGGTCCGTTGTCGTTGGAGGTGAGGAGTGCAGTGTCTGGTTTCTGAGCATGGATTAGAGTAGGAGCAGTGTGCGACCTGCTGGTCCTAGGTGTGGAATAGAGATGGGTAAGGGGCTAGGGACTCTGAGTAATAGAGCCAAGGACAGGTTTTGGGAAGCGAGTGAGGCACTACTTGTTTTGGAGAGTGATGTATCTTGGGTATGCTTTTCAGAGAGAGAAAGAGACCCAGGGATCTGGAGGGTAGTGCAACAGGAAGGAGTTCAGGAGGGCCAGGACCAAAGGACTGTTTCCCTCTTGTCTGCTGAGCCCCTTCTTTCCCACCCAGCAGATGAGGAAGCCGTGGTGGGAAAGATCTTTGTGCGGTGAGAATCATGTCCAGGTTTCCAGAGGCTGTTATGGGTTTGGAGGGCCCACTAGGCTTTTGGGGCTCCAGTGCCCCCGTGGTAGAGAACGGGATGGGCAAAGTGTCTTGAGTTCTCTCCAGTGTTGGCTTCTTTGTTTCTGTCCTGTTGCCCCAATGTCTACTTTCATTTATGATAGTATCTCACAGAATCAGGTCGTGAGGCCAGTGCCTCACGTGGAAACTCTCCTAGGCCAGCTCTCTGAAGGCACGGGAAGTGGGGGTCAACCCAGGTCACATTTGATGTAGATCCGGGGTAGGCCTGCCTGGAATGTTGGGGGCCATGGTTCGGGCATTTCCCTTCTCTCTTCATGATCTTTCCTTAGCAGGGGCCTCCTCTGCTAGTTCCACTTCCCTGAGGGAGCTGGCAGCAAGAAGGAAGCCCACTCCCAGGCTGGGCCAGCCATGGGAGTCCGAGCCAGTGGTGGGACCCCAGTGTAGGGCTGTTTCTCTTACCCAGCTCCTGGTGGAGAAGGTTGGCCCTCTAGGGCCAGCCCCCTGGTGAGGGAAGTGCCTTCCTGTGTACATCCTCAAGGAAACACCTGGCACATGTGCCTCGCCTGGGCAGAGGTTGTGACAATGCTCTTGTCTGCCCCATTGTCTGTGCCTTGGCTCCCAAGGAGTTTACTGCTCCCTCCCATCTTTTTGGGCAGGAGGGCTAGACAGTAAAGAAAAGCTCTCCAGGATTTAGAGTGAGGGAGGCTGGGGGGTCTCTTCATGAGCAGTAGATTCTCCTTGGGGAGGAGGGAGAAAGATGCTGGAGGAGTTCCAGTCGTGGCTCGGTGGTTAACGAACCCTATTAGGAACCATGAGGTTGCGGGTTCGATCCCTGGCCTTGCATAGTGGGTTAAGGATCTGGCATTGCAGTGAGCTGTGGTGTAGGTCGCAGGTGCGACTCAAATTCAGCATTGCTGTGGCTCTGGCGTAGACTGGCGGCTGTAGCTCTGATTCGACCCCTAGCCTGGGAACCTCCATGTGCCGCAGGAGTGGCCCTAGAAAAGGCAAAAAGACAAAAAAGAAAATAAGAAAGAAAGATGCTGGAGTGACCTGTATCAAGCCCAGGAAGGCAGGTCTGGCTCCCTGGGGTCTGTGGTAGGGGGAGAGAGGTGAGGAGAGAGGCCTGAGACCTCATGCCCTGTGGTAATGGAGGGGGCGGCGTGGGGGCGGAGTGCTTGGGCCATCTGCCTCCGGAAAGAGAAAGGGTGTAAGGTCAAGGTGAGGGGCGAGGTCAGATCGGAACCTGGGGATGGAAGTGTGACCTTACTGGGGGAGGGTCTCCAGCCTCGCCATGGTCTCAGGGCCTTGAGAGAGTGAGATGGCAGTCAGGCATGGCCTGGTTTGCGAGAGGAGCCAGTCCTTCCTCTGGCCTGGTCCCTGGTGGCGAGGCTGGTGGAGGTGGAAGTGGGGGTGGGGGGAGTGGGGCAGGAGGACTATTTGCCTGCTTCTGTTTTCTTTCTTATGAGGGAGGAGGTTTTCCTGAGTGGTTTTGCATGCACCAGCCCAAGGGGCTCTGGGATTGGGGAAGAGAGGTGTAAAGAAGGGGTTGAGTCACCTTGTCCAGGGTGGAAAAGAGCTTGAGTTGTTGGTCAAGGCCAAGCTCTTCTGCTGCCCAGCTCAGGTGGCTCCTTCCCACAGTGTGGACGAACGTGGAACCTCGCTCTGTGGCCGTGTTCCCCTGGCACTCCTTAGTCCCCTTCCTGGCCCCCAGCCAGCCTGACCCCTCTGTGCAGCCAAGTGAGGCCCAGCAACCGGCCAGCCACCCAGTGGCCTCCAACCAGAGCAAAGGTGAGGGGCAGGGGGCTGTGGGAAGGCATGGGGATAGGGTCGGGATGGCCCAAGAGCTGCTTTCTGATCTGCCTGCCGCTCACTCTGCCCCCAGAACCTGCTGAGTCGGCAGCTGTTGCTCACGAGCAGCCACCAGGAGGGACAGGCAGTGCTGATCCTGGCCGGCCCCCTGGAGCCACATGCCCGGAGAGCCCAGGGCCCGGACCTCCCCACACTTCGGGGGTGGTGGAACCTGGAAAGGGCCCCCTTCCCATCACAGAGGAGGAGGCCTCTGGTCCTCCAGGAGAGCCCCGGCTGGACAGTGAGACAGAGAGTGACCACGACGATGCGTGAGCGCCCTGAGGCCTGGCTGGGGAGGAGGGTGGAGTGGCCAGAGGCATGGCTCTCACCGTCCCTGCTGCTCCCACCACAGCTTCCTCTCCATCATGTCTCCTGAGATCCAGTTGCCTCTGCCGCCCGGGAAACGCCGGACCCAGTCTCTCAGCGCCCTGCCCAAGGAACGAGATTCCTCTTCTGAGAAGGATGGACGTAGCCCCAACAAGGTGCCTCATCACCGTCTGTCCCCAGCTCACCCTGTGGCCACCCAGCCCTGTCTCCCCGGTCCTAACCATCCTGCCCGGGCCTGTGTCCACTGCAGCGGGAAAAGGATCATATCCGGCGGCCCATGAATGCCTTCATGATCTTCAGCAAGCGGCACCGGGCCCTGGTCCACCAGCGTCACCCCAACCAGGACAACCGGACCGTCAGTAAGATCCTGGGCGAGTGGTGGTACGCTCTGGGGCCCAAGGAGAAGCAGAAGTACCATGACCTGGCCTTCCAGGTAACACCGCCCTCTCTTGGTTCCTCAGCCTCCTGTGCTAGGACAGGTGAGTGAAGGGTCTCCCTGCCCTCTCCTACCAGGTGAAAGAGGCCCACTTTAAGGCCCACCCAGACTGGAAGTGGTGCAACAAGGACCGGAAGAAGTCCAGCTCAGAGGCCAAGCCCACGAGCTTGGGGCTGGCAGGAGGGCACAAGGAGACGCGGGAGCGGAGCATGTCGGAGACAGGCACTGCTGCTGCCCCTGGAGGTTAGTGAGCCCTTTGGCTCGTCCCTGCCACCTCCCTCCCTGAGAGCTGCCAGCCTTCCCTTCAATCCTCTTTCCCAGAAGCTCCTCTCTGCTTTATCACTTTTTTTTTGTTATAATAACTTTATGTTCACATCTGTGGCACATGGAAGTTGCTGGGCCAGGGATCCAATCCAAGCTGCCACTGTGACCCACACCGCAGCTGCAACAATGCCAGATCCTTAACCCACTGTGCCAGGCTGGGAATTGAACCCACACCTCTGCAGTGACCCGAGCCGCTGCGGTTGGATTCTTAACCTACCGCACCACAGCAGGAACTCCTGCTTTATCACTTTTGTCTAGAAATCCTTACCGCCAGAGGAACTGGCACTTCTTTTATGTAAAGGAGTCAGGGACGTCCAGGTAGATAAAATTTTCAGACATGAGTGTCATTAGTAAGTGTTGTTTATTGAGTATTTACTACACGATGGGCATCAGGAAGAGTATAGTCCCTGGTGTTCAAAACTGAATCTCGGAGTTCCCGTGGTGGCGCAGTGGTTAACGAATCCGACTAGGAACCATGAGGTTGCGGGTTCGGTCCCTGCCCTTGCTCAGTGGGTTAAGGATCCGGCGTTGCCGTGAGCTGTGGTGTAGGTTGCAGACGCGGCTCGGATCCCGAGTTGCTGTGGCTCTGGTGTAGGCCAGTGGCTACAGCTCCGATTCGACCCCTAGCCTGGGAACCTCCATATGCCACGGGAGCGGCCCAAGAAATAGCAAAAAAAAACCTGAACCTCATTTTCTAGATGAGGAAACTGAGACCCAGGTAAAATCACTTATTTGGATGGAGTCACAAAAACTAGTCAGTAGCAGAGCCTGAACTTATTATTTATTTTTTGCATCTTAGGGCAGCACCTGCAGCGTATGGAGGTTCCCAGGCTAGGGGTCCAATAGGAGCTGAGGCCGGCGGCCTACACCACAGCCACAGCAACACCAGATCTGGGCTATGCCTGTGATTTACACCACAGCTCATGACAGTGCTGGATCCTTAACCCACTGAGCAAAGCCAGGGATCCAAACCCGCAACCTCATGATTCCTAGTCGGGTTCATTAACCACTGCGCCACGACGGGAACTCCCAGAGCCTGAATTTGAACCCCAGCTTGTCTGGCTCTCAGGGCTGCTGTTGGAAGCCCCTCCTTTGCTTCTACAGACTGAGGGTGTCCAGTATGCCTGGTGCTGTTCTGAGGTGTTTCTCTGGAGTGATCTGTGGGTTTGGGCCCTTAACTCTGTGATGGAGGGTAGGTTTCTTTCTCTCTGAGATGGGAGAATAGAGACTTAGGCCAGTGGTTGTTACCTGGCCAGCACCGTGCGTACCTGTCTCCAGGCATTCATACTCAGTATGGTTGCCTCCCAGGGAGCAATGGGCTTGTTCCTGGCAACCCTAAGGGCGGCAGTCAGTGGGAAATGCTGGGTTAGTGGGTGGTAGCTCTCTTTTGCCAGGTGGCCCAGGAAGTCCAGCCTGCCTCTGCTAGGTATCTAGAAAAATACCTATGGATGTCTTGGCCAGAGGCCTCCTGACTTTGCAGCACTTATTTCTTTCTGCCCTACAGTGTCTTCGGAACTCCTGTCTGTCACAGCCCAGACACTCTTGAGCTCAGACACCAAGGCTCCAGGGAGCGCCTCCTGTGGGGCAGAACGTCTGCACACAGTTGGGGGACCTGGCTCAGCCCGGCCCCGAGCCTTCTCTCATAGCGGGGTCCATGGCCTGGATGGCGGAGAAGTAGACAGCCAGGCACTACAGGAACTGACTCAGGTCTGGAGTGCAGGCCAGGGCGTAGGAGAGATGAAGCAGGGAGGGCTGCCCAAGGTGATGGCCCTGGCTGAACTCTCCCTGCACTTTCTCTGCAGATGGTATCTGGCCCTGCGTCCTACTCTGGTCCAAAGCCTTCCACCCAGTATGGGGCTCCAGGCCCCTTTGCCACCCCTGGTGAGGGAGGCAACTTGGCGGCCAGTGGGCGGCCACCACTGCTGCCCACCCGGGCTTCCCGTTCCCAGCGTGCAGCCAGTGAGGACATGACCAGTGACGAGGAACGCATGGTCATCTGTGAGGAGGAAGGGGATGATGATGTCATTGGTAAGCAGCTGCAGGGCCTGGAACCCTGGCCATAGAGCAGCAGGCTGTTGTGGAGGGTAGGCAGAGATTCAGTCCGGGCCCTCAGGCCCTGCTGGTTAAGCCTTACTCTACCCTCAGGAAGCCCCAGGCCAGACGGGAAGCCAGGAGGACACGGGCATGGTCAGGCCGTTGGGCACAGTGTCAGGTGCCGTTACAGTACATTCTTAGGGTCTGCTGTCGGCGGGTGGGCACACCTGGGCTAAGGAACAGCATTCCTGGAGTCTCCTTACTGCCAGCTTAGGGCAGAGCCTAGGCCAGAGTTAGATTCCAGACAGTTCCTTCTGCGCAGCCCCCACTCCCAGCCCTTTTACTGATGCTGTTCCCTCTACTTCCTCAGCCGATGATGGCTTCAGCGCCACTGACATTGATCTCAAGTGCAAGGAGCGGGTGACTGACAGTGAGAGTGGAGACAGCTCTGGGGAGGACCCAGAGGGCAGCAAGGTGAGCTCTTGGCACTTGGTGCTGTCTGGTTCCACACATCCTGCAAGGGGAACATGACTTCTCTGTATGTTGGCAGGGAGTGGGGGGCAGGGGGGACTAAGGCCCAGAGAGGGTGAGCTATCTGCTCCATGGGGAACTGGGTCATGGCCTGGATGAATGGAGGCCCTTTGCTGGCCTGGCTGGCAGGTGGGATGGGGAGGGGAATGGGCAGGGTGGGCACATCCACGCTCTCCCATCATGCTGTGTCTCCTTTCTCCTTCCACTTAGGGTTTTGGCCGGAAGGTGTTCTCACCCGTGATCCGTTCCTCCTTTACTCACTGCCGCCCATCACTGGACCCCGAGCCCCCAGGGCCCCCGGATCCACCTGCAGGCTTCGGCAAAGGCTATGGGCCCACCCCATCCTCCTCCTCCTCCTCGCCTGCCTCCTCCTCAGCCGCCACCTCTTTTCCACTGGGCTCAGGGACCTTCAAGGCCCAGGAGTCAGGTCAGGGCAGCACAACAGGCCCCCTACGGCCCCCACCCCCTGGAACTGGGGGCCCAGCAACACCTTCTAAGGCTGCTCGGTTTCTCCCCACGGATCCTGCCACCTTCCGGCGCAAGAGACCTGAAAGTGTGGGCGGCCTGGAGCCACCAGGCCCCTCAGTCATTGCGGCACCTCCCAGCGGGGGAGGAAGTGTCCTGCAGACACTGGTCCTGCCCTCAAACAAGGAGGAGCGGGAGGGCAGCGGAGCTCGTGTGCCCTCGGCCCCAGCCCCATCGCTGGCCTATGGGGCCCCAGCAGCCCCCTTGTCCCGCCCGGCCGCCACCATGGTCACCAATGTGGTACGGCCTGTTAGCAGCACTCCTGTGCCCATCGCCTCTAAGCCTTTCCCTGCTTCTGGCCGGATGGAAGCGTCTCCAAATGACACAGCTGGTCCCAGGACTGAGACAGTCACTGGGTCCCGGGCACCTGGGGGCTCCCCGCTGGGTGTCAGCTTAGTGTATTCAGACAAAAAGTCAGGAGCAGCCACCTCGGCAGCCCCACATCTGGTGGCTGGGCCCCTCCTGGGCACTGTGGGGAAGGCACCTGCCACCGTCACCAACCTGCTAGTGGGCACCCCAGGCTATGGGGCCCCACCACCCCCTGCTGTCCAGTTCATTGCCCAGGGGGGCCCTGGCAGCGGGGCGGCTGGAGGCTCAGGAGCAGGTGCTGGGAGTGGCCCCAATGGGCCAATGCCTTTGGGCATCCTGCAGCCAGGTCCTCTGGGCAAGGCTGGGGGAATCACCCAGGTGCAGTACATTCTGCCCACGCTGCCCCAGCAACTTCAAGTGGCGCCTGCCCCAGCACCAGCCCCTGGGACCAAGGCGGCGGCTCCTGGCGGCCCTGCACCCACCACCAGCATCCGTTTCACCCTCCCGCCGGGCACCTCCACCAACGGCAAAGTCCTGGCTGCCACCGCACCCACTCCTGGCATCCCCATCCTGCAGTCCGTACCTTCTGCCCCACCCCCCAAAGGTGAGGCCTGGGCCGGGCAGCACAAGGAGGGGGCCACAGGCCGTTTCAGCTCCCTCATAACCACCTCCTTTCCTGTCTCTTAACTTGCAGCCCAGTCAGTTTCTCCTGTGCAGGCCCCACCCCCAGGTGGCTCAGCCCAGCTGCTACCTGGGAAGGTACTAGTGCCCTTGGCCACCCCCAGCGTGTCAGTGCGGGGAGGAGGAGCCAGCCAGCCACTACCCCTGGTGAGCCCACCCTTCTCAGTACCTGTGCAGAACGGTGCTCAGCCACCCAGCAAGGTAAGGCTGGCCCTTCCTGGCCTTCGTTGTTCTCTTCCTGGGTGTTTGATGGTCTCTGTGTTCCATGGCTTCCGTGTCTGCCTCTCCTTCGGTCTCCTTTTTTCCCTCTTTCTCTCTGGGCCTCTGTCTTGCTCTATGTCTCTGCACACCTGGGTTCTGCTCTCGGTGTTTGCCCGTTATTCCTTCTTGGTGTCTCTGCCTTGTGCTGTCTTCTCTCCCTGTGTTTCTCCCTTCCCACGCCCTCTTCAAATTCTCTGTTTCCTGTCTCTGCTGAGACCCATGTTCAAGGTCTTGGTCCTCCCCTGCCCCACTCTGGGCCCCCAGCTCACTTTAGCCCTTGGTGCCCTTGCCCACAGATCATCCAGCTGACTCCGGTGCCTGTGAGTACGCCTAGCGGCCTGGTGCCGCCCCTCAGCCCAGCCACGCTCCCTGGACCCACCTCTCAGCCTCAGAAGGTCCTGCTTCCCTCCTCCACCAGGTAATCGCACTTGAGGTCAGGGCAGGGCAGGGGTTTGGTGGGGCCGGCTCGCCCCACACCTTTCTCTTTCCTCTCCCTGTGACAGGATCACCTATGTGCAGTCAGCAGGGGGGCATGCGCTGCCCCTGGGCACTAGTCCTGCATCCAGTCAGGCTGGGACAGTCACCTCATATGGACCTACGAGCTCGGTAGCCCTAGGCTTCACCTCACTGGGGCCCAGCGGCCCCGCCTTTGTGCAGCCACTGCTTTCAGGTGAGGGCTGGCCTGGCAGGCAGAGTTGGGAACCAGGGGTGGGGCAGAGGCAGCCCAGGCCCTAACTTGACGGCCTGCCGTTCCTCTGTCTCTCTGCAGGCCAAGCCCCATTGCTGGCTCCCGGCCAGGTGGGCGTGTCGCCTGTGCCCAGCCCCCAGCTGCCTCCCACCTGCGCAGCCCCCAGTGGTCCTGTCATCACAGCGTTTTACCCTGGCAGCCCCATACCCACCTCCTCAGCACCCCTGGCCCAGCCATCCCAGGCTCCCCCAGGCCTGGTCTACACTGTGGCCACCAGCACCACCCCACCTGCTGCCACTATCCTGCCCAAGGGCCCACCGGCCCCTGCCACTGCCACTCCAGCCCCTACCAGTCCTTTCCCTAGTGCCACAGGTGGGTGTGTGGCCAACCCAGGGCAGAGTGGGTGGAGAGACCCAGGGGATGGGCTCTAGTCAGGCCTGGCTCAGAAAATGCTCTTCTCTCCACCAGCAGGCTCCATGACCTACAGTTTAGTGGCCCCCAAGGCTCAGCGGCCTACCCCCAAGGCCCCCCAGAAAGTGAAGGCGGCCATTGCCAGCATTCCTGTGGGCTCCTTTGAGGCAGGTGCCCCTGGGCGGCCAGGCCCTGCACCCCGGCAGCCCTTGGAGCCTGGCCTAGCCCGGGAGCCTCCTGCATCTGAGTCAGAACTTGAGGGGCAGCCAACAACGCCGGCCCCTCCACTGCCCCCAGAGACCTGGGCTCCTACGGCCCGGAGTAGTCCCCCACCGCCCCCACCTGCTGAGGAGCGGACCAGCGCCAAGGCCCCAGAGACCGTGGTGAGTGCCTCACAGGACTCAAGGTTCATGCTGCTGCTTGGCTCTGCCCCTCAGTCCACCATCTGTCTTTCTGTCCCTCCCCTCTTTCCTGCACACCTGTCTGAGCCCTGCCATTGTGGGTGCTCCGCTGTTCTCCTGCTTGCGTGTAGGGCTGGGTCTCCCCAGGGCTCTGTGTCTTGGCAGTCAGCTTCCATCTGCTTGAGTTTCTGAGTCTTTGCCCCGGCGAGTCTGAGCCCAGTGTCTTCTGTCTCCTCACCATCCCCATCCCAGGCCAACAAATTCCCTAGCTCGTCTGCAGACTGGCGTGTCCCCGGACTGGGCCTGGAGAGCCGAGGGGAGCCTCCTACCCCTCCCAGCCCAGCACCGGCTCCGGCTCCGGCTCCTGGTAGCAGCGGTGGCAGCAGCGAGGGAAGCAGTGGGAGGGCAGCTGGGGACACCCCTGAGCGCAAGGAGGCGGCTGGTACCGGCAAGAAGGTGAAGGTGCGGCCCCCGCCCTTGAAGAAGACCTTTGACTCTGTGGACAAGTGAGCACGGGCTGGAGGGCTTGGCGGAGTGTGTGGGTTGGTTGGAGAGGGGGCAGCCGTGGCCCGGGGCGGGGGCGGTGACCCTGCCGGCTCTCCAGCAGGGTCCTGTCAGAGGTGGACTTCGAGGAGCGCTTTGCTGAGCTGCCTGAATTTCGGCCTGAAGAGGTGCTGCCCTCACCTACCCTGCAGTCTCTGGCCACCTCACCCCGGGCCATCCTGGGCTCCTATCGCAAGAAGAGGAAGAACTCCACAGGTAGGCGAGCGCAAGGCACTCAGGGTAGGTGGGGGACAGACTGGGGCCACCTCCACTGAGCCTGCTTCTGTTTGACCAGACCTGGACTCGGCCCCTGAGGACCCCACCTCACCCAAACGCAAGATGAGGAGACGCTCCAGCTGCAGCTCGGAGCCCAACACCCCCAAGAGTGCCAAGTGCGAGGGGGACATCTTCACCTTTGACCGTACAGGTGCTGGTGTGGTGGCAGGCAGGGCTGTGGGGTCCACGGGCCTCCAGGTGGGGTGGGGTCTTAGAACCGGGTTAAAGCTGGAGGGGGGCAGGGAGCCGTCGCTGAGAGGAAGGACAGCAGGTCAAGGGTGGGTTCTGGAGTCCATTGGGCCCCTAGATTGGCACGTGACCTTGGAGGGGGTCTCTCTCTGAGGCCTGCAGTGAAATAGAGTTTGGCGAGGGTTGAGGGGACACTGGGCAATGGTGGGGGGCGCAGGGGGGAGCGCCAAGGCTGCTGCAGCAGCCCCGACTGTGCTCTCCGCGCTGCTCCCAGGTACCGAAGCTGAGGACGTGCTCGGGGAGCTGGAATATGAGAAGGTGCCATACTCGTCACTGCGGCGCACCCTGGACCAGCGCCGGGCCCTGGTCATGCAGCTCTTCCAGGACCATGGCTTCTTCCCATCAGGTGAGCAGGTCTTGGAGTCTTGGAGGGCTCTTGGACGGGGCCTCCCCACTCATCTCATCCTGCCCTCCCGCGCCCCCACCTCCGTTCTGTCCACAGCTCAGGCCACAGCAGCCTTCCAGGCCCGCTACGCAGACATCTTCCCCTCCAAGGTCTGTCTGCAGCTGAAGATCCGTGAAGTGCGCCAAAAGATCATGCAGGCGGCCACTCCCACAGAACAGCCCTCCGGAGCCGAGGCCCCCCTCCCCGGACCGCCTCCCACTGGCACTGCTGCTGCCCCTGGCCCCACTCCTAGCCCTGCTGGGGGCCCCGACCCCACTTCACCTGGCTCGGACTCTGGCACAGCCCCGGCTGCCCCGCCACTGCCTCCGCCCTCAGAGCCGGGGTCTGGACAGCCTGGCTGGGAGGGGCCCCCCCAACCCTCACCGCCCCCCTCTGGCCCCTCCACAGCTGCCACAGGCAGGTGAGGGGCCCCTAGAAGATCCCAGACTCACAGTACCCCCTCAGGACACGGACAGTATGTAGGTGGCAGGAATGGGGGGAGGCAGGTTGGTTACCTGCTCCCCAGTAAAGCCATTTCGTCCTTTCCAGTTTGGGGCGGAATGAGGCCTGCTCCTCTTGTCTATCTCCCTCCCACCACAGCTCCCTCCCTGTGATGGGGGGCAGCTGAGGGGAAGCAGGCGCAGAGTCTCCCTCCACCGAGCCCCTGTACATAACCTGGAGCGTGTTACGTTCAGAACTTTTCACTTGTATTTTATGCAAAATGGCTCGTGTGAGGGCTGCAAGCTGGAGGGTAGTGCAGGCCTCGGGCCACAGGGAGGCGCCTGTGGAGTAGGGGAGTTCATGTACCCCTTTTTTCCCCAGAGGGGCTGGACTCAGGTTAGTTTGGGGGTGGGGGGCTCCTGCACTTTGCCACAGGCAGGGGGAGGGTTCTCTCCCCACCCCCTCTGCCCTCCCAACTTGGGTTGTACTTTCTAAGAAGGTGATTCCCCCTACCCTTGTCCCCATCCCCAGAACAAAACATGTTGATCATGTGCAATATTTCTTACTGTGCCGAGAAGCCGCAATGAACGAGATTAAAGCTGTTTAACACATCTGTGTGGCTGCCCACACTAAAGGGAGAAGGGATGTGGGTCATACCAGTCTGGTGCCCAGATGGCCATGGAGCGAGTTACTTGCCTGCCCAACCGCCTTGAGGTGGCGGGAAGTGATTCCAGGGACCAGCCCTTCGCTACCTCAGAGGGACTCGGGCTGGTGGGCAGAAGAGTTGTGGCGTACTCAGCCACCCAGTATGCACGGGCTTGGGGAATGCCTGAGGTAGTGGTGCAAGGGCACCACCGGAGCCGGAGTTACACTTGCCCCTGAGAGGTCTGAGCCAGGGGTGGCACTGGGTGGAGAGGACCGTGGCATTCTTGGTGACCCCTGCTGCCCCCACGTGGCCCAAGCCCAGCACTGCAGCCAGGCCAGAGGAAAAACTGGTTCCACCTCTCACAGCCTGTGAACAGTGCTCTTCTGAGGAGACAGATAGCCATACCGTGTATCGAGGGATGACTGCCAAGGGTGGAAAGGTCAAGAGGCTGCCACAGGAAGTCACGTCTAAGCTAGGACCAGAGCAGCAGAAGTTCCAGTCAGGAAAAAGCATGTGCAGAATTGGAGGAAAGCTTTGGGTGGGCTTGACCTTGATCCTGTGGGGTCGTGTCAGCATACCTGTTTGACCTAGTGTGTTACTGATCGGTACTGTCTGCCTGGAGCACTACTGTGATAGCAGAAATCTGGCTGACTCTACAAAACCCAGAGCATCTTGATGGACTGGGGAGGCCTGCCTTGAACAGAGCTGCAAGGTCACAGACATCAGCGTGGAGACTGAGGTACCCAGGTGGGATTGGGCATAAAGCAGAAAACAGGAGACTGAAGAATGAGAATTTAATGTAGCAGGAAGGCAGATGCTTAGGGTGCAGGCTCTGGTGGGGGGACAAAACCCTGTCCCTGGTCTTGGGCCAGCAGACGCAGAAGCAGGGAGTGCAGGGCCCGGCAAACAGGTGTGTACCCCAGACGGCTCAGATGCAGGTAATCATACATGTCATGGTGGCTTATGGTTCCATCTGAGTGCACAAAGCCAGGGTCTGCATCCAGAAAGTGGGCCCGTGGGTGGCCAGCCAATGCCGCTCGTACCAGTTCATTCACCCGTCGGTTTTTCTCACGGAGTGGATTGGGGTGCTGACCCCGAGGAAGCAGGCCCTGAAAAACACCCGGGATTGTGAGGAGGCATTCTAGCACCTTCAGGGGAGCCTGTTCCCTGTGTCTGTTCTCTACCCCTTACTAGGAAGTCCCCAGCTGCAGAACACACTAGGAATGGGAAGATGCGGGTTTGGAAACACAGTTTCCAAACTACGATCTGAGCCCTCATTCAGCAAAAATCTTCCTGAAGTGATGGAGGCTAGATTCACCCTGGGAATGACTGACAACTTTTGGCTATTTAAGTGTCTAGAGCTTTTCAACACCTCCAGAATCTCTAGCAATCCCTTGGGCAAAAAAGGCTAACTGGTCCCTGAACATGTACTTAACCATAGCTGCTCTGATGGGTGTGACAAGCTTCAATGTGAGATTCTGCCTGAAAGCCACTACTCTGTGCCAAGCTGCCCAGAACTGTGCAGCCACCTACCTGAAGGGGTCCCAGACCACTGCAACTCTTCCTTCCCCACCCTCCCATTCTCTCACCAGCACCACGACTCGGGCCTGGGGCTGCCGCTGGTTCACCAGATGCACAATGGCCTTGATGCCGCCAGTCACCTGCTCTGCAGTGTGCCCGTGGTTGTTAGTACCCACCCAGACCACCACAATCTGTGGAAAGAGAGGCATAAAGCAGTGGTGAGGAGCAGGCTACGGGTACTCTAGCTGCCCACTCAAACTCTGCTTACCTTGGGTCGGATGTGTTCCAGCTCCCCATTCTCCAGACGCCACAGCACATGCTGCGTGTTGTCACCACCAATGCCAAAGTTAAGTGCATGCAGAGGGGAAAAGAGCTCCCGCCAGATCTGTGGGCAAGAAGTGACATGGGCATAGAGGCATCATTAGCATGGGCCACCACCCCCTGTCCAGATGAACCAAATGTCATCATGGAAGAACCTTGCTTTACAGAAGCAGTCCGGTTAAATCTCACCTTGTGCCAAGCACAACATGGTCAAACTTCACTTTATGCAAACCCATCTCACTTTTGCAAAACCTCACAGAAGCAAGACTCCAAGACTCCCTTTACGGACACCCATTTTGCTTGACCCATGCATTGAACCAGCAGCGTTCCAGCTGAACCTCACTTTGAGGAAAGCCATAGTTTAACTAACATCCCTTAGTGGAAAGATCACATATTTGAGCCCCCTTAGTGGAGACCTATTACAGTTGACCTTCACTTTGTGGAAACGACTACAGCTTCGTGGAAATCCATTAGGGCTGTGCAGTAGTTCAAGCAAACAAAGAGCCTCATCTTAGGCAATCTTCTTGCAAGGAAGCCTCATCTTAAGTCTCACTACACATAAACCCAGTCTGACAAAGCCAGGACACGCGCTTCTGATGGATGTAGCAAGCTTCAAAGTGAGATTGAAGTAGAATGTAGCACAGTAGAATGAAGCACTTTAAATTGAGATTCTGGGTACCTGGCGCTACCTGAGGATATTTCGGGGATCCCAAACACCGCCTGGCCTGGGCTCTGGTCCAGGTGTGTCAGTGAGGGCACAGGCCAGGGCGGAGCAGGAGGGGGCGGGCCTCACCTCACACTGGTGCATGAGCTGAACCAAGGAGTCCCCGATGAAGACGACTTCGGGTTCCTTATCTTTGCTGTCGGCTACGAACCGATGGTGCTTTGGGAACGTAAAGGGGGGAGTTATAGCGCGCGCGCTGCTGGGCCCGCCCCGCTCGCTTCCTTATGCAGTACCACCACCCTAACTGCCCTCCGTTTCCCAATTATGTAGTGAGAGCGGCGCGAAGCAGCTGTCTTTCCAGAGCCTCCCCTGGCCCTAGCCCCGAACTCCAGAGTATCTCAGGTGGGGTCGCTCACCAGGGACATCCAGCGCCCGTCGCCCTGCACGTCCTGCACCGGCGTGGGCTTGCTCGCTGGGTTCTCCTCTTCGCTCATCTTGGCGCCGCAGCTCCGCAGGACGAGCGAGTGCTGTGGGCCCGAGTGTGTTCCCGGAGGAGGTGGAGACGCCACGCCCACCCCTACGCTCAGGCAACAATGGACGGTCCCAAAGCCTGCACTCCAGCGGAAGGCGACGGCCGAGGCTGGGCGCCACCTCCTCTCCCGGGGCGGAAACCTTCACTTAGGAGGGGTGGTGGAACTAAGAAGCCTTGCTTCCCCCACGATGGCCGTGCAGCGGGCTCGTTCGGCGCTTCCTGACCGGGCCGCACACTCTCGGGCAGTGGTGGCGGCTGGCACACCCGGACACCGGGGGCGTGGGGGGAGACGAGACCATTCAGCACCCGTTGGGGGAGGAGGGAGAAACCACTCTACCGGGGTCATGGGGATAGAGGAACTACCTGAAAGGGCGAGAGTGGGCGGGGAAAACCTAGCGGCCTTACTGGCGGAAAGAAACTATTTGCTGTAGGGCGAAAAATGTGAAGGGACCATCTACTCTGTGTGTGTGTGTGTGTGTGTGTGTGTGTAAAGAAACTATTTGCTGTAGGGCGAAAAATGGGAAGGGACCATCTACTCTGTGTGTGAGTGTGTGTGAGTGTGTGTGTGTGTGTGTAAAGAAACTATTTGCTGTAGGGCAAAAAATGGGAAGGGACCATCTACTCTGTGTGTGTGTGTGTGTGTGTGTGTGTCCCCGAGAGATGTGTCTGTCTCATTCACGTGGGAGGGAGAGGGGAGTGAGTGGACGAGTCCATTCCTGGATCCCTTGAGGGGGTGGCTCATACACACCTGGCTAGGAGGGGACGCTCCCATTTTCCCCTGACATGGGAGAGAAAAAAGGAGGATGGAAAAATGTGAAAATCAGAGGCTCAGAGTGCCAGGACCTTAGCGAGCCTATCAGTTCATAGGCTTCATAGCCCGCCCCTGCTCAAAAACACTGGTTTCAGTCATAATATCTAAACCGTGTGTGTCTTTGCATTACAGACATTACTGATCCTGCAAGGAGGGTAGTAGAAGATGCAGCAAGATAAAGGAAATTAGAGATGCTGCAAGGCCCGAGTCCAGCCTGGCAACCCTCAGCTCATCTTACAGATGTGTGGTCTTTGCTCCCCTCCCTAAATCTATAGCTGACCAACAACTTCATCTGGGTGTGTCTGGGCTCTGAAACCTACATCCACAGCCTAGGTCACCTAAAGTCCCGCCCCCACCTCCTGCCCCAAATTAATCTCAGACCTCAAGTCTTTCCATATCCTGTTCTGGGGAACAGGTGAGGGTCCCACAACCCCCTAACACATCCTGGTCACATTCCTTTCTACAGCTCCACTCCCAGGTAAGACCTTCCTATCTATTCATTCCTTCTAGGTAGATTGACACTGAAATATAGAGATGAATCTTATTTACTGTGTTTATGTTTTGCCTTAATCCCTTTGCCTAGAATAGCGTCTGACTCATAGTACCAAGTACCATCTGTAGCTGTTCTCAGGTACTTGCTGAATGAGTATTCAGTGAATGGGTCACATCCTAGCCTTGTCCAAGCATGTTGGGGGAGGCAGATGCAAAGAGAGCTGAGGGAAGGATCAAGGTTGTGACTAAGGGATATATGGAGAGGAGTTTCTGTTGTGGTTCATTGGTAACAAACCCAACTAGTATCCATGAGGATGAGAGTTCGATCCCTGGCCCCATACAGTGAGGATCCAGCGTTGCCATGAGCTGCAGTGTAGGTCACAGAGACAGCTCAGTTCTGGCATGGCTGTGGCTGTGGTGTAGGCCAGCAGCTACACCTCCGATTGGATCCCTAGCCTGGGAACCTCCATATGCACGAGCGCAGACCTAAAAAGACAAAGAAAGAAAGGTACAATTGACCTCTTTGGGAGGAGGAGGAGAAGGACTTTGAGAGTGAGGAATTTCCTAAGGAGTTCGGCTTTGGAAGATCATGAAGGAGTTCCCGTCATGGTTCACTGGTAAAGAACCCGACTAGTATTGATGAGGATGCTGGCTTGATCCCTGGCCTCGCTCAGTGGGTTAAGGATCTGGCATTGCTGCAAGCTGTGGTGTAGGTCCCAGATGCAGCTTGGATCCTGCGTTGCTGTGGCTGTGGCATAGGCCAGCAGTTGCAGCTCTGATTCTAGCCTGGGAACCTCCATATGTTGTTGTGTGTGGCCCTAAAAAAAAAAAAAAAAAAAAAAAAAAACGTGAAAGTTGGGCAAGCAAATATCATCAGGTAACATAGCTTATTAGAGTATGGGGAATACCCTGGCATAGCTTGACTTAAAAGTCTAAGGGGTCAGGAGTTCCCGTCACGGCACAGTGGTTAATGAATCCGACTAGGAACCATGAGGTTGTGGGTTCGATCCCTGGCCTTGCTCAGTGGGTTAAGGATCTGGCGTTGCCATGAGCTGTGGTACAGGTTGCAGATATTGCTCGGATCCCGCATTGCTGTGGCCCCGATTGGACCCCTAGCCTGGGAAGCTCCATATGCCGTGGGAGCAGCCTGAGAAATGGCAAAAAGACAAAAAAAAAAAAGTCTAAGGGGACAAGTGCAGTGAGAAACAAAGCTTAGAGTCATCCATTCACTAAGCACTGTTTCAGATTAAATGTTGACTCATTTCACACATCAATTGTAAGAAGGAGGTACCAATTCCATTTTACAGATTAGGAAGCTGAAGCTCTGAGTAGTTTATATACTTTTCCAAGGCCATGGAGTTCAAATGTATTATTTGAACGTAGGTAGTCTAGCTCTGGAGCCTAGTTCTAAATGACATTATACTGATTCTCTAGTGATAAAGTGTGTGACCGCGTAGGGAGTCGCTGTGCAAAGAGGCTACAGTGGCCCTTGGCCACTTCCTCTTGGCCTCACCTCATCTCCCGCTCCGGCGAGAAAGTCTGCCAATAGATGTGTAAACCAGTCAGCATTGAGGAAGGGCGGGGCCTGTGGACATCACAGCCAATAGTTGGGTAGGAGGTGCCTGAGGACAAATGAAAGAGGTGTCTGAAAGTGAGACTGGGAGGGGCGGGGCTATAACCTACACTCTGGGCTGGTGGCACGTGCCCCTGGGCCTGGTGCCTCTCGCGAGAAGGGAAGCCAAAGGGCGTGGGAGGGGCACGCGCATGCGTGCGCGCACAAAGCTCTGAGTAAGGCCCGGAAGGGTTTCAGGTGCGTCGAGAGCTGGGAGTCACTGTGGGAAATAAGCCATTTTACCCCACAGGCACATTGAATGGGCAGGGGACAGGCTTCGTTGGGAAAGGAGAGGGTGATGTATCCTTCCCTGCTCCCACCCTGTGCCTCCTTCCCTACCTCACCTGCCCCATCCTGCCTTGTTTCTTACCACGCCCCTCCATGACCAGTCCCTAGTCTTTGAGAGCTACTCTGTTGCCCTTTCTGTCCTCTGAAGTTATTCGCGATCTCTCCGACTTCTATTTTGTTTTCTTCCTTTCTCTGCTATCTCTCTTAACGTTCTGCATTCTCCAGTACCTCTTCTACCCCTGGATTTCTCCTCTGTCCAAAGTCAGTTCCTTTCTGGTTCACCAGATCCCTCCAATATCGTGATCCCTTTCCCATTCCCCATCTTTTAGCTATTTCCTCACATCTCTCTTCTCTCTCTTTCTCTATCCTCTGACAGATATTCCCATTAAGTATGACATTCTTGACCCCATCCTACTCCTGTGATTCTGCCTTTTCCCTGACCTGACCTTACCCCTACCAAGCCTTTTCCAGTTGCTCTCTGTCATCCCTTTCTGTCATCTTGTCTCTCAATAGTACTCCCAACCTCTCTCCAAACCCTCTCCTCTTCTGGCTACTCACTTCTAGGCCTTTGATTTATCTGAATGCTGATGACCACCCTTTTTATCTTTCAGGGCACCATGGACCCCAAGGGGCCAACCCCCAAGCCTTTCCAGCGGCCTGAGAAACCTGGTCGTGTCCGTCGTCGGAAGACCAGGCGGGAACGTAATGAGGCCCTCATGGGCAGTCGGCGGCCATTGACTCATCAGGATCCTTCTCTGGCCAGTCGGGATCCACATGTGGTCCTCCGGAATTCTGTGGCCCCTACTGTTCCCAAGCTTGTGGTCATAACCCAGGGCCGGCTGAGCCGGGAGCATCGGGGTCTCTTCAACCACGAGGTGAAATCTTTGGATGTGGCACGGCTGCTTAGCAGTGGTTCTCTGGAGCCAAGCACTCCTGCACTTCCCACCAGATCTTCCCCAAGCCCAGACAGAGCCCAAGAACGAGCCCTACAGTCAAGGGGCAAGGAGAACCAGGTGATGGGAGGCTCAGGCCCAGGCCCACCCAGTCCCCCACAGATCCCTAGCTTGGGACAGCTGCTGGTGGAGCTTCAGTACCAGTTGATTCTGCCACAGGCCTTTCCCAGGAGGAACCTAGTACAAGAAGCCAGAGATGCTATTGTGAGCACCTTACAGGCTTGTCATGGCTGTGTGCCTGACCTTACCCTGGTGCTCCGGAGCTGCCAGCCACACTTGCCAGGTGAGCCCATCTCCTGCCTCCTGAGTTCCCCTTTCTTTTGTCTGCTCTAGCTCAATTGTCCCCCATGCTTCTTTCCTCTGTGCTAGAGACCCAGCCTGCGGGCCCTGAGAGACAAAAGATGACGTCTTCCTGGATCCACAGCCCTGAGCAGGCCCCAGGAGAGAGGAGGCAGAGGAGGCAACTGGGGACAAAGGAGCTCACCTTCGCCATGCCTCACAACCACACTCCTACTGTGGACCAGGAGAGCCTGGCACGATCGAAAGGTCCTTGGCCACCTCCATCATCCTTGTTGCCTTCACCATCTGGGGTGGCCTGGGGCCCCCCAACAGCTTTTGATCTGCTGAAAAGTATCTGGCTGGTAGCCACACCACCCCCATCCCAGCCCTGGGGGGTTGGCCCACCCCATCCCCTGACTCAGCCACCATCACCCTTGCTGTCCCGAACCTCTGCCCTGGACTGGAGCCCCAGCCCCCCTGCCCCGCTACCCAGCCTCTCCTGGGTTGTGGCCCAGAGCAGCCCAGAGGCCTGGTCCTTTCCACCCATGAGACTGTATTGAGGGGGCTGAGGCTGAGTTGGGGACAGGAATCCCACACTCTGATCACTTCAATAAAGTACCTTCTTTATGGTCCTTTTGATTTTTAGTGAGTGGCTAACCCAGGAGAGCAGCTTTTCTTAGCTCTGACCTCCGGGTGCAAAGTGGAGGGGAAGGTACTATTACTTGTTACCTTCCTAGGGCCCCAGGGGCTAGCAAGCTGGGGAAACTTCCTGGGGCTTCAGTCAGTTCAACACGTCCATCCACTGAGGCCAATTATGTGCCTGAAACTGAACTCTGGTGATGCTGAGGCCCCAGAGTGAGTGAGACTGAGGCTATATTCCCAGAAGACTCCCAGTCCAGTTCATGCCCTAGTGGTTGGTTGCATCTGGGAGGGAGAGAGTGTAGGAGAGGAGGTGGGGGAGCCCAAGGAGGGAGTGATTGATGACTCTGCCCTGCTGACAGAGGTTTTCATGAAGGAATTAACACAAGACTCTAATTTTTTTTTTTTTTTTTTTGCCTTACCTGTGACACACAGAGGTTTCTGGAGCCAGGGATCAAACCCATGCCACAGTTTTGACCCAAGCCACAGCAGTGACAACACTGGATCTTGAACTTTGTGGGCCTCCAGGGAACTCCATGGTCTTTTTTTTTGGTCTTTTGTCTTTTTAGGGCCCCACCCGTGGCATATGGAAGTTTCCAGGCTAGGGGTCTAATTGGCGCTGTAGCCACTGGCCTACACCAGAACCACAGTAACGCCAGATCCAAGCCACGCCTGTGATCTACACCACAGCTCATGGCAACGCTGGATCCTTAACCCACTGAGCAAGGCCAGGGATTGAACCCGCAACTTCATAGTTCCTAGTTGGATTCATTAACCACTGAGCCATGACGGGAATTCCCAATGTTTTTTGAGTCTGATAGAAACTTGCTGGTAGAGGAGGAAAAGAATAGTTCAGGCAATACTAGAAATGCTCTTCTACGGAACAGCATGTGCAAGGCCTGGCGGAGAACAGATAGGGGATGTGGCCCTTTTATTCACCCTGCATCTCTAGGCCATGCTGGGACCTAGAGTTAGTCACATCTGGGCCCGGCCTTTGAGAGCCTTTCTGGTCTGGTGGGCACAGGAATAGTGTGTGTACAGAATCAGGGCAGAAATGACAGATGAGGCTTGGATATGGTCCACAGATTTCTTTTTCCTTTGGTCAAAATATATATGTGTGTGTGTGTGTGTGTGTGTATATGTATATATACACATACATACATATACATACTTTGTCTTTTTGTCTTTAGGGCCACACCTGTGGCATATGGAGGTTCCTAGGCTAGGGGTCCAATTAGAGCTACAGCTGCCGGCCTATACCACAGCCACAGCAACGCCAGATCCAAGCCGTGTCTGTGACCTACACCACAGCTCACAGCAATGCTGGATCCTTAACCCACTGAGTGAGGCCCGGGATTGAACCTGCAACCTCATGGTTCCTAGTCGGATTCATTTCCAATGCACCACAACGGGAACACCTGGTCAAAATATATTTTAAACTTTTGAATCAATTGCTTACTGTTACAAATCAGGCGGTTTGCTTGGAAAGAAAAAATTCTGGCTTCTCTCTCAAAAAAAAAAAAGGAAAGAAAAAGAAAAAAGAGGAGTTCCCGTTGTAGCACAGCAGAAACGAATCCGACTAGGAACCATGAGGTTGTGGGTTCGATCCCTGGCCTCGCTCAGTGGGTTAAGGATCTGGCGTTGCTGTGGCTCTGGTATAGGCTGTCAGCAACAGCTCGGATTAGACCCCTAGTCTGGGAACGTACATATGCCACGGGTGCAGCCCTAGAAAGGACAAAAGATTAAAAAAAAGAAAAAGAAAAAAGACAAGGACTTTCCAGTAGACCTACTATCTGTCCTGGCAACAACTGGCTTAAGCCAAGTAACAGAGGCCCCCTTTTTCATGGTGCCCACACTCTCCATTGAAAGTGTTTCATGTGCATGTTTCCTGCTTGATCTCTATGCTTAGAAAATTTTTAAAAATGGTATTTCGAGGAGCAGCAGGTTTTCTATAGTGGAAGAGGAGGTTGAAGCTAAAAATTTGTTGCAATCTGATTAGGAAAATGAAGCTGAGGGGCTTGGACTGTACCTGTCAAGCTTTTCCAGGCCCCCCCCCAGCCTCCAGGAACCATAAGGTCAGTACCAAGGCATAGAGGACTGGACTGGGAGGTCATAGGGCTCTGACTTGGCTGAGGTCTTAGGGAGAAAGTGGCAATACTGGGGTCTGAACCCAAACAATTGATCTCAGAGTCTGCTTGAGGGTTTCTCACAACACCACCTCCTCTGCCTCACAGCAACTGATTTCACACCTTGGTAAGTAGTGACAGGACAGTGTCAGGCAACAGGGTGTAGCAGTTGTGGCTGAGGACTCTGCCACCTCTGAGTTGTTGAACAAGAGATTTGCCCACTCTACTTCTGTGTCTCTGTAGGCACTTCACAAGAGTACATGGATCTGGAATGAACACAGCTGGAGATGGCTGTCATGGGGCAGGGATGGGCAAAGAGCAGTTTGGGGACTAAACTGAAGGGAGGTCAGGACAGAGCTGGAGTTGTAGGCCATCCCGAGATGGCTGTCTGGAGGAGGAGGCTTGGGGTGGTGGAATGTGAGTTCATTTTAGGACACGGGGAGCCAGAGGTATCGAGGAGACTCCCAGTGAGGAGAACTGGGGCTGCGAAGGGCTGGAGAGGAGGGAAAGGGGCGTCTCCTTACATGGGAATTGGGAAGGTGCCAGCCCTAGCCATCCGGGAGGAGGGGGCAGAGACCGCAGCGTCCGGCGGCCCCTTTAATCGAGGGCGCGCGCCAGCCGGCCCGCGCGCTCTCGCCGCCGTCGCCAGGCTGGAGCGGGAGCCGGAGCGGAGCCAGGGCCGGGGCCAGAGCGGGTGGAATGGAGCCCCCGCGCGCGCCCGCTCTGCGCCGCCTGCTGCCGTCGCTGCTGCTCCTGCTGCTGCCGCTGCCCCCCCGCGCCCGGGCCAAGTACGTGCGGGGCAACCTCAGCTCCAAGGAGGTAAGCGCGCCGGGCCCTCCCCAGCCACCCCCCGAGCCCCCGGGGGACGGGAGGGAGGGAAGGGGGGAGGTGCCTTGCCGCCCCTCCCGGGCGGTCTCTGGAACCTGCGGCGGTGGGGAGGTGGGGTCAGGGGCTCTGCGGGTCTGCGTCTGAGGCTGAGGGGAGCTATGGGGTGGCGAGGGGACTCAAGGATTGTAGGAGGGACATTGAGGTCAGAGCTGGGCGAGGAGGGGGGCCGGGTTGGGAGAGTTGGAGTTTGGGGTGGGGGTGGGGGAATGCCGAGGTGGTGCTGAAGGGACAGCACTTTTCACTCCGCAGAGAGCCTTCACAGTCCTGTTCCGGACCAGGAGAGGGCCGTTTAGAACACTCCCCAATACCTGATCGTGGGGTGTGTGTGTGTGTGTGTGTGTGTGTGTGTGTGTGTGTGTGTGTGTACGTGTGTGTGCACAATTCGGGGGGTGCCAGTGGGATGGTGTCTGGGACAGAAAGTCGCCAGGATGGGGATCTGGCTGTTCAGGGTCTTTCTCAGGTGTCTGGGAAATGGGAGGAGTGTTTGAACAGAGGGAAATAAACTCGGGCGGGGGACATCTGTGAGGCAGGGAACCAAGGCGAAATGATTATAGAAGAATTTTGGAGGCAACTTGGTGCCCTTAGGCTTGGGAAGCCAGGTGGTCCAGGGGAAGGAAGGAAAGTTGGGGGTCTGTGGAGTGGAGGAGAGTTCTTAAAGGACTCCGAAGAGGCTCTGAGTGGGCCCCTTTTCCAGGACTGGGTGTTCCTGACGAGATTTTGCTTCCTCTCGGATTACGGCCGACTGGACTTCCGTTTCCGATACCCTGAGGTGAGCCTTCCCCAAACCTTAGCCATGCTGAAGCTGGATACTCCCTTGGCCTCCCAAGGCAGGGGCCATCCAGCTCCCTGCGCTCCCCCAACCCCCACATCTCTGGGTCTGCAGGCCAAGTGCTGTCAGAACATCCTCCTCTATTTCGATGACCCATCGCAGTGGCCGGCCGTGTACAAGGCAGGGGATAAGGTGAAGTCTGTGAGGAGGGGGTGGGGGTGGGGGTGGGGGAATAAGGTTGAAGCTGGCCAAGGAGTAACCACGTCCCTGCCTCCCCCAGGACTGCCTGGCCAAGGAGTCAGTGATCAGGCCAGAGAACAACCAGGTCATCAACCTCACCACCCAGTATGCCTGGTCAGGCTGTCAGGTATGGGCCCAGCCAGTGGACAGGTGCTGAAGGTCCAGCCAGGCAGAAATGCAGGCAGGCTTCAGCCTTCTTGCTTCTCCCCAGGTGGTGTCAGAGGAGGGAACTCGCTACCTGAGCTGCTCTAGTGGCCGAAGCTTCCGCTCAGTGCGTGAAAGGTGGTGGTACATCGCCCTCAGCAAGTGTGGGGTAAGGGTCTGGACCGGCCACCAGGGCCTTCTCCTCCTTGCCTTCCTGCCGATCCCCTCCTTGCCCAGGGCCCCCCTTAGGCCTCCACACCCCCCACAGGGAGATGGACTGCAGCTGGAGTATGAGATGGTCCTCACCAACGGCAAGTCCTTCTGGACACGGCATTTTTCTGCCGATGAGTTTGGTGAGTGTGTGGGGACCCCGGATCTTTGTGGGAGCCCAGAGCAGGGGAACCTGTTGAGGGGCACCCAGCTTGACTGAACAGTTTCCTCCTCCTACCACATTGGCAGGGATCCTGGAGACAGACGTGACTTTCCTCCTCATCTTCATCCTCATCTTCTTCCTCTCCTGCTACTTTGGATGTGAGTCCAGCACATGGTGGGGGTGGGCTGGGGGAGGTAGGAAACATGGGGGAGGGGGAACAGGATTGGAGAGATGGCTACTCTCTCTGTGAACAGCCTTCCCCTTTCCTCCTTCTAGATTTGCTGAAAGGTCGTCAATTGCTCCACACAACTTATAAAATGTTCATGGCTGCAGCAGGAGTGGAGGGTGAGGTGTAGAGGATCCTACCTTCTGAGTTCTGTGAGAGGAGGGATTTAGGGCTCAAATACCTGGGCATAAGAAAGGAGAGGCTGGGCGGTGGACTCCTGGGTCTGAGGGAGGTGGGGCGGGGGGGCTGGACTCCAGAGTCTCCTAGCAGGTCAGTGGGAATAAATGGTCTAGAGTCCTGATGGGGATGAAGGAAGGTTCTGGTCATCTGGATCACAGTGCTGGGGAACAGTGATGCCCTAAGCCTGGTTTCTGTCCTTTCCTCTCTCTGCCCATCCTCCCCTCAGTCCTGAGCCTCCTGTTTTTCTGCATCTACTGGGGCCAGTATGCCACTGATGGCATTGGCAACGAGAGTCTGAAGATTGTGGGTGAGAATGAAGTGGGTCGGGAGGGTGCTGGGGCTCTTCTCCAAGCTGAGCCCTGTTCTGAGCTGCCCTCTTCTCCCTTCTACCAGCCAAGCTGCTCTTCTCCTCCAGCTTCCTCATCTTCCTGCTGATGCTCATCCTTCTGGGGAAGGGATTCACAGTGACCCGGTGCCCAGGCTGGGGCGGGAGGGAGCAATGGGGGCGTGTGTGTGTGGCTGGGCTAGGGAGCAGGGTGAAGGTTGGGTTGGGGGGTAGCTGCCCCCTCCTCTCTGACAGCCCCACTCCTGCTGTCCCCCCTCATGGCCTGCCGCCAGGGGCCGCATCAGCCACTCGGGCTCAGTGAAGTTGTCTGTCTACATGACCCTGTACACTCTCACCCATGTGGTGCTGCTCATCTACGAGGCTGAGGTGAGCCCCGCCGGCCACTGCTCAGGCTCTGCCCCATCCGCCCCACCCCTCAAAGCTTTTGGTGGCCTTTTCTACCTGTCTGCTAGCCCTTCCCCGCATGGCTCTCTTCCAGGCTCTCTCTCTCCAACTCCGTGGCTTTCTGCCTTCCCATCTCCCTAAGTGCATTCCTCCCCTCTTCACCATCTCCAAGTAGCTTTCTTCCTCCTCCATCTCTCACTGTCTGTCACATTCATGCTCAATGTCATGACTAAATTCAGGAGTCACAAAGGCTGGGATTCCACTCTGGCCCTCCCACTTCCCAGCTGCCTAACCTTGACTGATGGCCCCTCACTCTGGGTCTATTTCCTCTTCTGTAAAATTAGGAGGGTCTCACCTACCCCAGGGAATTTCTCTAAGGCTTTATATCACCTTGGCTTTGGCTAAAACCTCCCTGCTTAGCCTCAGTTTCCCCTTCTGTGAAGTGGGTGATAATAAGACCTGCTTCAGGAGTTCCCGTTGTGGCGCAGCAGAAACGAATCCGAGGTTGCGGGTTTGATCACAGGCCTCGCTCAGTGGGTTAGGGATATGGCTTTGCCATGAGCTGTAGTGTGGGTCGCAGACGCAGTTTGGATCTGGCATTGCTGTGGCTGTGGCGTAGGCAGTGGCTGTAGCTCTAATTGGACCCCTAGCCTGAGAACTTCCATATGCTGCAAATGAGGCCCCCAAAAAACAAAAGACAAAAAAAAAAAAAAAAAGACTTGCTTCATTAACTTGATGCAAATGGAAAAGCTTACACATGGTGGTATTTAGCCCTATGGTAGTGGATATTTTCTCTTTCTATCTTTTTCACCCTCTCTCCACCTCTCTGTGCTTTCATCTCCATCTCTTATTCTCTTGCTGTTTCTGTCCTGACCAAGTACCTCTGTCCTGCTGGGTACCCAGGGTGGGTCCTGGGGTCTTTGCATGGAGGGCCGGAGGCCGTGGTTATGATAAACCCTCTCCCTTGGGTCCAGTTCTTTGACCCAGGCCAGGTACTGTACACATATGAGTCGCCAGCAGGATACGGGCTCATCGGGCTGCAGGTGGCGGCTTATGTGTGGTTCTGCTACGCCGTGCTGGTCTCCTTGCGCCACTTCCCAGAGAAGCAGCCCTTTTACGTACCCTTCTTTGCTGCCTACACCCTCTGGTGAGACGTGCTGGGCCCCGAACCTGTCCTTGCCTTCCCCAGCTCCTCAGAAATGGCTGTCCCCCAGCTCAGTCCCTCCCCAGGGAGGCAGATGGGCTTTCAAGTTAGGTAGCTGTCACCAGAGCCTGCAACTTCCTGGAAAAAAATTACTTTCCCAAAGTGAAAAAAAAAAAAAAAAAAAGAGTGTCTCAGGTGGCTTACCCATAAAGAAAGATTGTCAAGGGTATCTTCAAACCCCACAGAGGTTTATCTCGAGCATGCACAGTGCCACATATGAGGGCTTCGAGTCTGGCACATAGCAAGTGTCCAATTAAAGCTAGTTGTAATTTTTTTCATTCAACGTAACATAGCAGTGAAGTAGGTAGAACCTAGGCCAGATTGCTTGGGTTTAGATCCCATTTCTAAACCTTACACAAGTCAATTAAATTCTCTCTGCCTCAGTTTTCTCACCTGTTTAATGGGGATGGAAGTTGCACCTGTGTCATAGAGTCACTATGAGATTTAGATAAGTGTTTATATGTGAAATGGCTTAGAAACAGGTCTGGCAAGCAGTTAAGCCCTTAATTGTTATTATCATATGTTAATTCATTCATCAAACATCTGTTGATTTCCTGTCAGGTGCCAGGATTTCCCGTAGGGTAGAACCTAGTTGAGTTCAACCTATTTCTTGCCCCCTCCAAATTTCCCAGGCCAGTGGGATTCCTGTCTCCTTTTAACCTCCAGCTTCTGAAGGTCATACCTAGCTTCCCTCCAGTTTGGGATCCATTTGGTGTCTGTGTGTGTGCACAGGAAGGGATTTGGGGCCATAGGGTGGGGAGGAAGGCAGGGACAGTGTCTCTAACAACCTAATACTTCCTCTTCAGGTTCTTTGCAGTTCCAGTCATGGCCCTGATTGCCAACTTTGGGATCCCAAAGTGGGCCCGGGAGAAGATCGTCAATGGCATTCAGCTGGGGATCCATTTGTATGCCCATGGCGTGTTCCTGGTGAGGCTGGGCATCCAGGTGGGGGTGGAAAACACATGAGGATCCCCACCCCTGAGCTGCCTAAACCTTCTATCCTGAGCTCTTGGTCCATTTCCTTCAGTTCATCCCTTTAGTCATTCAACAGACACTTACTGAGAGCCTGCTGGGTTCCCGCAAGCTATTCCACCATATGCCCCAGCGTTGACTCTCTTCTATTTCTCTCTCCCACTTTTGTGTCCTGGCCTCTTCCCCAACCCCACCCTCTTTCTTCACCACTCCTATTCCTGACCCCGAGTCCCCAGGCTCTTACTTTTCCCTCTGGTATTCCCACTGCCTTCCCTAAGCCCCTTGGTTTCTATTCCTCTGCTCCCCTGCCCCATGTTCTCCTATCTCTGCTGCTCCATCACAGGAAGAAGAAGCTGGGGTGGGTCAGGCTGGGGCTCTAGGGGCCCAGATCTGAATCGCAGCAGGGAGTACCCTTCTTTGCCCTGATTTACATTCTGTCTGGCCTTCTGGGTGACAGTTCTGTTCATTCATTGATCCATCTATCCATCCAGCCATTAGCCATTCAGTGGGTACCTGTCTCAAACCAGCCTTTATGTCATGCTGGGAACACCCATATGCATTTATTTCTGTCCTCTTGTTTAATTGGCAGAGCAACCCCAGGGCAGGATGGATAACAGTCATTGAAACCATTATACAGAGAAGGGAAACTAAGGCCCAGAAAGGGGGTGACCTGACAGGGTTCCATGGCCTTTGGTGGCAAGGAGGGTGGGGGGTATGTGGGAACTTTGAACTCAGTCTTCTAATGGACCAAAGACCTGGCATAAGAGGGAGTCAGACAGGGAAACAGGCTTTGCTGAGGGCCCCAGCTCCTGACTCTTGAAAGGTCTACCACGTACTCTTTGTACAGATATACTCAGCCACTGGGGGATGGGGCCAGGTCTCCCATGTTCTCCTCTAGAACCTGACTTAGATACAGACTCACCTTCCTGGGACAGTCCCTCTTGAGGCTCTGCAGGAAGTCAGAAAGGGATAGAGAGAGGAGAAATGCTGAGAACCCACCACGTGCCAGGTTTTGCACCAGCGGTTTTCATTTCCGCCCTCTTTTCATCTTTCCAGGGTGGCACTGCAACCCCTTTTCTGCAGTGAGGCTCAGGGAGTTTAATCAACGTGCCCCAGATCCCATACTCAGTGAGCTGTGGGGCTGGGGGGTGGGGTGCAGGCTCAGAACACCAGTGCAGTGCCCTTTCTGCTATACTTCACCTTCAGCCGGTTTCCATCCTAAAAATGCTCACGTTAGCACAGCTCCACCTCTGGGATTCCACCACTCTTTGGTTTTAGCTCCTTGTTCACTTATTCAGCAATAACCTTAGAGGGGCCGTGCTGGGCTCCTGTGTGCAGTGCTAGGATCACATCCAGTCCCTGCCCTGTTGCCCGCCAGACTAATTGGGGAGACGTCTCCACATTCAACCAGTATTTTATTAAGAGCTTATATATGCCAGGCACTGTTCTAGAAGGTACTGGGGGTTCAGCAGGGAACAGAAGAGTCAAGTTCCATGCCCTCATGGAACTAACATTCTAGAGTCTGTCAGTTGCTGTCCAATTGAACGCTTTGTGTGTATGAAAATATTCTACAATCTGTGCTGTCTCATACAATAGTTACTAACCACACGTGGCTCTTAAGCACTTAATTGTAGTTAGTGTGACTGAGAAATCAAATTTTTAGTTTATTTTTGATTATTTTAAATTTAAATAGCCACATATAATAGTAGCTATCATATTGGACAGCGTAGATTGCTGATGCTTAACCAGTCAGGGATATCTCAGGGCTCTGATGGAGGAAGCACCCACAGAGTAATGAGCTGTGATGGACCAGGCAGGTTAGAACCCAGGGCACTGTGAGAGCCCAGAGGAGGGGCCTAATCCAGCTGACGGGCAGGGACGCGGGGTATGGTGTACATCAAGTGAAGGGGAATCCTTAGGGCCCCATGTTTAGGGAGGCAGCACTAGGCCTGGATAGCCCTTCTCCAAACTCCGCCTGCCCTTGGCCCCAGATCATGACACGCCCTTCGGCGGCCAACAAGAACTTCCCGTACCACGTGCGCACGTCGCAGATCGCCTCAGCCGGAGCCCCGGGCCCGGGAGGGAGCCAATCAGCAGACAAGGCCTTCCCGCAGCACGTCTATGGGAACGTGACGTTCATCAGCGACTCGGTGCCCAACTTCACGGAGCTCTTCTCCATCCCCCCGCCCGCCTCCTCTGTAAGCCCCGCGCCCCCGGCGCCCGAGGAGCTGCTGGCGCCGCCCCTGGAGTACCTGACCCCGCTCCCGGCCCCTCCACCACCCTCCATACCCCGGCGCCTGAGCCCACCCCCTGCTTTTCGCACCCCCCGCGCCCCAACGCCGCGCCGCGACCGTTCCCCGGCGCCTGCGCCCACCCTGCCGGACTGGGTCCTGGCGCTGTTGCGCACGCCCCCTCAGACGCCCCGCGCGGTGCCCCCGCCGCCGGCCTTCCGCGGTTCTCCCTACCCTCCCCGGCCGCCGCCGGAGTTCGCCCACCGCACCCCGACGCCGCCCCTTGAGTACCTGGCCCCCCTGCCCAGGCGCCCCTGACTAACACCTGTGCTCACACCTTGGGGGGGGGGTCATCCAGAGGGAGGGGGGCGGGCCTTCGGGGCCGCATCTGCCCCCCGTGGGTCCTGGACGGCCTCTGACCCTGACCCCCCTCCCAGGCCGGGAAGCAGGTGGAGGAGACAGCGGTGGCGGCGGCGGCCCCGAGGGGCCGCGTGGTGACAATGGCCGAGCCGGGCGCGGCCTCCCCGCCCCCTCCCTCTCGGTTCCCCAAGGCGGTCGACCCGATCTGGGATGGCCCGACGCCGCCCTACCAGCCGCTCGTGCCTCAGACAGCGGCGCCGCACACTGGCTTCACCGAATACTTCAGCATGCACACGGCCGGGGGCAATGCACCCCCGGTCTGAGCACCCCTGCCCTCCCCTGCCCAATGGGCCGCGCGCCGGGCCCAGGCCGGGCTCCAGATCCCCACTCTATCCCGGCCCCAGGGCTCTGCCATCCAGGCCATCCCAAACCTCCCCACCCAACGCGCCCATGTGCGTAATATCCTCCCACCCCTTCCCCGACTCTTGTGCCAAACGGTCCCGCGGGAGCCGCTCTCCCCGTCCCCTCCCTTAGCCCCTGCCCCGAGCGGCACCGGATTCTGGGCTCCCGCTGTTCCGTGACCTCCGGCCCCCGGGCCCCCTACGAGACCTCTGACCCTGCTGGACCCCAGAACGATCCAGGGACCCTGCCTGTGATTCTCCAGGACTCCACGACCCCAAGCCACTGCTCCCAGGACGGATATTGTGAAGCTAGTCTCCATCTCTGTGACCTTGGACCCCTACTCTTTCCACCCTATCTCCATCCCAGAGGCCCTCCCTCAGGTCCCTGGCAGAAAGACTTTTTCCCCTTCTTGCCAAAATAAAGAAGATTCTTTGTTTTTATCTATATGATGGCCTCTTTTACATTTTGATAGTGCTCAGAGACAGGGCTGAGCAAGAACTGTTTCAGGCTCAGGACCTCAGTGTGCCCATCTGAGAAATGGTATTTTAGGATGGGCTTGCATAACATGACCTTTTGTTGCCCTAGAATCTGGGAGCACTGAAGATATGAATCATCAACTAGCAGAGTCCTCTCTCTTACGTTTGGCTTATTTTTACCTTTTCTTCCCGAGTCAGAGGTAGATGCGCCCCCCAGTGGCGGATGCTTCACTCAGCTACCTGCGACAAGAGTTCGGGTTACGATTTCAGCACTGCGCATGTATAAGTCTCACTTTCCGTCGGCCAAGTAGGTCATTGCTGCGCATGCGTCTAGGAACAAATGGGCGGGGAAGTTTCCGGAAGTCTCCCTTTGTGGAGGGGTGGGGTTGGGGGCACCGCAGTCCTCCCAGGGCCGCTCTGACCTGCTTCTCGGCGACTTCTCGCCTCCTCTTCGTTCTCTCTCCCACAGCGGCCTCTCGGGCCCCGCCCCCTCGCCCTCTTAGCGGGTCTTCCCGCGGCCGCTCTGGCCCGAGCGTCCCCTCGTCTCTCTGACCTGACTCATCCGGCTTCGAAGGGAGGCGCGGGTGGGTGAGCAAGGGAGTTTGTCTATGGGGTCCAGGCCTGAGCCCCTGAAGACCGGCTCGGCTCCGGGCACCCGCTCGCGCCCCGTCCCTGGCTGGAGGGGTCTTTTCTGGACCATTTGGGCCAGGCCTGGCCCGGCCTGCACACTTTACGTAGGCCTCTGCCAGGCTGTAGAGCCCATCGCCCCCTGGGGACCCACCGGGCTCTAAGGTCCGTTTCGGCTTGCAGCGGCCCGCGACTGTAACTGCAGGACACCATTTATGGGGTTAGCCAGTCTATGGGGGCCCGTGTCTATAAGGGACTCCCAAGGTCCCTAGGGGTCTGCCAGGTCTATTACGACCTCACTGACAGGGTTTTCCATGGGTCTATAGGGCCCAGCCCTCGGCATTCAGAGCCGGTCAGCAGCGGCGGTTCCCTTCGCGGGGACAGCGACTTCTGGACCTCCCTGGTCTACAAGGCAATGTACCATCTATAGAGGTCGCATTTTCAGGGCCTCAAGCCGGGTGGAGGGCCCTCTCCAGGTCTTCACCACGCATCCCGTCTGTAAGGGTCAGTGCTGGAGGGAGGAGGCGATGGCCCTGGGCCGGGCTCTGGCGGCTGCGCTGGCTCTATCTTTGGCCGCGCTGGGGCCACTGTTCCTTGGGGCCCAGGCAGGGGACTGCAAGGGGCAGCGGCAAGTGCTGCGGGAGGCTCCAGGCTTCGTGACAGATGGTGCGGGCAACTACAGCGTCAATGGCAATTGCGAGTGGCTCATCGAGGGTGAGTGGGGCCGAGTGGGTCACACACTCACTCATGCGCTAATTCGTTCATTTGTGCACTCGTTCATCCACTCCCCACGTTCCCAGAGCCCGGGTCTGGTCCAGCCCCTTTGCTCTGAAATGCAGCCAACCTGGGCCCTGCCCTGGAAGGCCTTGAAGTCTGGTGGGGGAGTTGCACTCAGATCCAGATGCCCAAGTCAGGAGCATCAGTGAGGGGTATTGTGAGTAACTAACTGTTAGAAACTCAGGCTCTGAGCCCAACCACCTGGCTTCATTGGAATTTGGGTTCTGCTTCTTAGTAGCTTTTTGAATTTGGGCAAACAGCTTTTTTTGTCTAAGGTTCGGCTTTCCCTCCCTGCAAGTGGGGCCAGTAATAGTACTCACCTCATAGGGCTGTTGGAATTAAAAAAGAACGGGTATTTACCGTGCCTGGCACAAACAGTAAATGCTCAATAAATAGTCTTAAGATTATGAATGTGGTTCTTTTTAAAGTACTTACAAGCATTTTTTTTTCCCAGTCATTCATGTGCCAGACATTGTCTTTGCCACTGGGATATAGCAAGAGACACAGCCCCAGCAATCCCTGATGACTTGGGGCTTGGAATCCAGTGGGAGAGACAAACACGCTAATAAACAGTGGCATGGAGGTCCCGTAGTGGTCAGCAGTTAACGACTGAGCATCCATGAGGACGCTGGTTCCATCCCTGGCCTTGCTCAGTGGGTTAAAGATCCAGCGTTACTGTGAGCTGTGGTGTAAATTGCAGACGTGGCTTGGATGGTGCAGTGCTGTGGCTCTGGCATAGGCTGGTGGCTATAGCTCCGATTCAATCCCTAGCCTGAGGTTGAACAAAACAATGGCAGCCTGGAGTGGTTGGGGCTGTGATGGAGGAAACCCACAGTCTTGGGGGAGCCCAGAGAAGGTGTCTGACCTGTGGGGTGGGCGAGAGCAGAGAAGGCTTCTTGGAGTTGATGGGGAGCTGAGACCTAAGGGATCAGCCAGGAGGAGGAGAGATGTGCTCCAGGAAGAGGAAACAGCCTGTGCTAAGGCCCCATCCCTAACCTCGGGTTCCCAGTCCAGTGGGGGAAACAAGCACACCCCAGGGACTGGGTGGGAAGCCCAGAGATGACGTCAGACTTACTCTGGGCTATAGCTGAGGCCAGAGGCATGTGTAGGAGAGAGCAAAAGGGCATTTCAGGTGAGAGTAGCCCGTGCAAAGGCCTGGAAGCTGGAGGATATGCTGCTTTTGAGGAACTCAAAATCTATGCTAGAATACAGAATCCAATGAGGCAGAGACTGGAGGGTTAGGAGGAACCAGACGGTGTAGGACCTGGTGATTTTTGAGCTGTGTCCTGAGGGCAATAAGGAGGCAAAAGAGAAATCCAAGACAGTGGCTGGAGAAGTCCAGGAGGGCTTCCCTTGGCAGCAGATGAGGAGCTGGCCTCCGAGAGATGTGGGAGTCCCCAGGAGGTCCTGGGTAAAGGCCAGAGGTGTGATGGCCCCGGATTGTGGGGCACCTCCCTTTGCAGGATGCGGAGCTTGGACTTTATCAGGGGGCACTGGGGCTCTATGGAAGGTTTTGAGCAGGGGAAGGATGTGCTCTAATTTATGTTTGTTTTTTTTTGTTTTGTTTTGTTTTTTTTTTGTCTTTTTGCTATTTCTTTGGGCTGCTCCCGCGGCATATGGAGGTTCCCAGGCTAGGGGTCGAATCGGAGCTGTAGCCACCAGCCTACACCAGAGCCACAGCAACGCGGGATCTGAGCCGCGTCTGCAACTACACCACAGCTCACAGCAACGCCGGATCGTTAACCCACTGAGCAAGGGAAGGGACCGAACCCGCCACCTCATGGTTCCTAGTCAGATTCGTTAACCACTGCACCACGACGGGAACTCCTAATTTATGTTTTAAATATTCTCTATGGCTGTTATGTGGGGTGTGGATGAAGCATGTTTCTTGGGGATGAGTGTATTTGTCCCCAGCTTGGGGGCCATTCCTCTTGGGGTTCAGAAGAGAATGGGAAATATGTGTATGTGTTAGGGGGTATCAGTCATTCTCCGGCCTTGGAGAGCTCCAGCCTGGTTGGAGATAGTAAGGCTGAACACAGATGTTCAGCCTCCAGTGTGCTCAGGGCTGAGACACAGAAGGTGCAGGACCAGGAGGTTAGACAGGTCTAGGGGAGTGAGAAGACTCTGTTGGGGGTCACAAGAGGAGAAGCCACCGGAGCAGGGTTCTGAAACATGCACAGGAGTTTTCCTGGGTTAAAAAATGGGAGCAGCCTCTATGAAGACAAAAGAGGGTCTTGGTGTGTCTCAGGAGCTATGTCTAGGCTTGTCTGGTCTGGCTGAACTGTTGGCTGGGGGGGTGAGGAAGGTGCCAGAAGCAGGGGAAGAAAGGCCTTGAATGTCATGCTGAGCAGCTTGGCTTTTATCTTGGGGTTGATGGGGAGCCAAAAGGGAATTTTGAGCAGAAGGGGGGCATCGCTTTCGGACTGGGGTGGGGGGTGGCTGGAGACTTGGTGTGTTAGTCTTGCAGGAGAGGATGAGTTCTGAACTGAGGCAGGAACTAAGAATGAGAGCCCTGAGAGATTTGTGAAGTGTTTTTCACCAGTGAGACTTGGGGACCATTGGCTGGATGTTGGGGTAAGGAGGAGTCTGGGAGACTTCTGGGCCCCCGCCTTGATCGTCCATCCTCCTCCTTCTTCTTCTTCTTTTTTTTTTTTTCTTTTTTGGCTGCCCTGCGGCACATGGAGTTCCCAGGCCAGGGTTCAAATCCGAGTAGCAGTCTCGACCTATGCCACAGCTGTAGCAATGCTGGATCCTTAACCCACTTTGCTGGGCCTGGGATTGAATCCATGTCCCAGCGCTACCAAGACACCGCTGATACCGTTGCGCCACAGCGGCAACTGCTTCCCCATCCTTCTCAATGCTCTTCACCTCTAAGAACCAACGTGTTATCACATCTATTAGAAATATAAGCCCCCGACCCACTTAGTTTTGTACCATGTTCACACTTCATTGTACCTAGTCCTTATAACAGCCTTGTGAATGAGAGGCATTATGCTTTTGTAAATCGAGGGCATTTGGGATTGGATATGTATCCAGGATGGCCTGAGGGTTAGGCCAGGTAGAAACAGGAGGACTTGAACTTGGGGAGGAACTTGGGGAAGGCAGATGGTGAGCCACTCTCTGGGAGGCACTTGACAAAGATGTGCCTGTTGTGATTCTAGGAACAGAACTTTATAGTTTGGTCAAGGCTGGTAACATTCTGGGAGGTCTGGTTCCCTGGCTTGGCTGAATGGTTCTTCTGGGTTCCCCAGACCACAGCTCAGGGTCTATGTGCAATGTTCTCTGGGGCTCTGGCCAGAGCCCGAGGGAGAACTGCCAACTCAGTATTCTGTCTTTTGTGCATTTCTTCCCTCTGTCATCCAGTATTTCCTGAGGCCTTGCTCAACCCTAGGCCCTGTGCTGGGCAGTGTTGGGAGGGACCCCAGGATGAGTAGGCTCAGGCCTTGCTGTAAGGGCATCCTAGGCTGCAGGGGAGACAGACCCGAACACAGATGACCCTGACCCAGAGGAATGAAGGTTATATTAGAAAGTGAGAACCTAGAGGGGCACGTAACCCAGCCAGGGATCAGGGAAGGCTTCCTGGAGAAGGTGGGGAAGTTTGCTGGCCAGAAGGGAGACTGTGCTCTAGACAGAGAAGCTTATGCAAAGGCCCAGTTCCTGATAAAGCTATAAGCCGTGCAGTGGTGGGAGCCAAGGTCAGGGAGCTGGACTTTCTCCTGGAGATGGTGGGGAGCTCTTTTTGAGCAAGGGAGGGTAAGATGTTTAGCTGGGGAGATCCCTCAGGGACCCATGTCAGGGTAGGATAGGAGGCCAGGAAGAAGGGTGGATCCGTGGTCCTGGTGAGGGGAGGACAAGGCCTGGGCTGGCGTCTTAGAGTCACAGCCTTGGTGGGTGAGGAGCGTTATCCCCATTTTATATCAAGGAAGCTGCGGCTCCAAGGACACATGGAACGGGTCTGAGATCACATAGCTCTTGAGTAGTGGGTGAGATGGGTGTGCAGAGGAGCACGGGAAAAGGGGCTAGCCCAGGGCCTCCAGCGGGTCGGGAGCAGAGCTCGTACCCAGGTCTCCTAGTTTCCCTAGCCCAGAAGACTCCCCTGAGCCCCTGGAGATGCGCAATGAGAGAACCTTCTGGAATCAGGACCTGGCAGAGAGCGAGAATAGTGAGAATGTGGGCCCCAGCATAAGCACTTTTTGTGCAGTATTGCCTCCTGTGTGGTTGCAGTTGGATGCCAGCAGGGACTGCAGTCATCTGAACGCTCACCTGGGCCAGGTGTCCAAGAAGGCTCCATCACAGGGCTGGCAGTTGGTGCAGGCTGGTAGCTGGAGGCTCAGGGGAGGTTAACAGCTGGGACGCCTCCACGTGGCCCCTCCCCGTGGCTTTGACTTTTCATAGCATGACAGCTGTGTTCTGAGAAGGAGTAGTCCACGAGGCCCAGGTTAAAGCTGCAGGCTTCCTCTGAACTAGCCCTGGAAGTCCCAGTACCTCCCTCTGCAGTTTCGTAGTGGCCACGTTGGTCTCTGAGGCACTTCCCAGAGGCTAGGGATGGGGAATTAGCCCTCATCTCTTGATGGGAGGCGTGGCCAAGAAGTTTGAATCCACCGCAGTGATTATATCCCCACTTTATGGATGAAGAAACAGATCCAGAGAGGTTAGGTGACTTGCCCAAGGTCACACAGCTCGTGGCTTATAAGTGGCAGAGCCAAGAGTTGAGCCCAGGCAGCCTGGCTCCAGAGTCTGTGCCCTTGGCTACTGCGGTAAACAGAGAGATGAGACCCTGGGTGGGGGCAGAGAGCAGCTGTGGCACTCCAAGTTCCAGACTTAGTCCAGCGGGAGGAAATGGCCCCCTCCCCTTGGAGCCCCTTTGAGCCTGGAACAGGACCCGCACAGGGGCCCTTTGCCATCTGAGAGTATTCCTCTCTGCTTGGGCCTGGACCCTGACCCTCAGGCTTGGGTGTGTCTGAGGCTCAAGAATAAATGGGGGAGTTCCTCATTGTGGTGCAGCCGAAATGAATCCGACTAGGAACCATGAAGTTGCAGGTTTGATCCCTGGCCTTGCTCAGTAGGATAAGGATTCGGTGTTGCCACGAGCTGTGGTGTAGGTGGCAGACGCGGCTCGGATCCTGCATTGCTGTGGCTCTGGCTTAGGCCGGCAGCAACAGCTCCGATTAGACCCCTAGCCTGGGAACCTCCATATGCCACAGGAGCGGCCCTAAAAAGGACAAAAGGCAACAACAACAACAAAGAATAAATGGGAACAGTTTTGTGTGACCAGTGGGATGGGGTTCCTCTCTCTGCACTTCAGTTTTCTCATCTGAATAGTAGGAGCCATTTAGCCTGAGCTCAGGAGTCCTTTTGAGGGCTGGTGCTGTAATTCCTTCTCTGAGCTTCTGTCCCGCTTACTGTCACAGCTCTGACCTCCCTGGGCTGTGATCCTGGGAGCCCCTTGAAGGCATGGCCCAGGTCCGACTCATCTTTGAGCCCCCAGCATCACGAGGTGCAGGGCTCGATGTTTGTGGGTGGGCTGCCTGGAAGCCTGGGGAGAGGGTCCAGATCTAAGCCTGGCCCCCTGTTCTCACTGCTCAGCCCCGAGCCCCCAGCACCGGATCCTGCTGGACTTCCTTTTCCTGGACACGGAATGCACATATGACTACCTGTTCGTGTATGACGGAGACTCCCCCCGCGGGCCCCTGCTTGCCAGTCTGAGCGGGAGCACCCGGCCTCTGCCCATCGAGGCTTCCTCAGGCAAGGTTGGTGGGGCCAGGCTGTGGGGCTGTGGTCGAAGGATCTAAGTGGACTGTGGAGGACAGGGGAGAAGAAGCAGGAGGTGGGGGGACTTGGCATCTGTCGAAAGGATATAGGGATGAGGAAAGGTGGTGAGAGACAAGGGAAGGTGAAGGGGACCCCCAGGGTGGGGCGGGGGTAGGAGCAGACCCCGCTCCTAGTCCAGCCCCAGCGCCCTGCCCGCCTGTGCCCGCAGATGCTGCTGCACCTCTTCAGTGATGCCAACTACAACTTGCTGGGCTTTAATGCCTCATTCCGCTTCTCTCTGTGCCCTGGGGGCTGCCGCAGCCATGGGCAGTGCCAGCCCCCAGGAGTGTGTGTCTGTGAGCCTGGCTGGGGGGGCCCTGACTGCAGCCTGCAGGAGTGCCAAGCCTACTGTGGCAGCCATGGCACCTGTGCTTCGGTGAGCCTGTCCCCCGGCTATGTCCCCCTGGGGCCCTGACCTCTGATCACACCTACCACCCCATCTCCTAGATCTGACTCTGCCCCTGCCTGGAACCACCCCTGCCATGTCTCCCGTGACGCTGACCCTGCCAGGGACCCCACTCTCTCCCGCTGCCCTCCCTTCTCCTTCCAGATTGCACCCTCCCACCTGTCACTCCAGGCCTGCCGCACCTTCACCTGGGGCCCCTCTTCCGCCTGAGGCCAGGCCTCTCCTCACCTTTAACCCACCTCAACTGCAAACCCGCCTGCCTTCCTCTTGCCAGGCCTGACTAGCCTCCCACCCAGCCATTCTGTTGGGCCTTGGGCCCCCCACCATGACTTCGGAGTTTTGACCACTGACCTTGGGCCTAAGCCATGCATCTCCAGCTTTGCGACTGGGTCATGCCTTCAGCCCTCCCTGCCTGACCTCCTTGGATCCGAGCTCTTCCAGCCCAGGCTGACACTGACCTCACCACTGTCTTCTCCAATCTGTCTTTCTCTGTCCTCTTTTTTTCTCCCTGGGTCTTTTTCTTTTTCCTTTCCCTTTTTCTGTTGATCCATCTTCTTTCTTCACTCCTCTGCCTCCCTCTGGTTGTGTCTCTGTGTCCCATTCTTCCTCTGTTGGTCTCTCTCTTCACCTGCATTCATTTTTCCATCCTCTCCTTTCCTGTTCTCTCTCTCCTTCTCCCTTCTGCCACATCTCTGTCACTCTGGCTCTGTCGCTCCTCTCGTCTGTCTCTTTCTTTTTCTCTGTCCCTGCCTTTGTGTCCCCTTCCCCCCAGCCCCTGGGACCATGCCGCTGTGAGCCTGGCTTCCTGGGACGTGCCTGTGACCTGCACCTGTGGGAGAACCAGGGGGCTGGCTGGTGGCACAACGTGAGTGCTGGGGACCCCGCCTTCTCTGCCCGTATTGGGGCAGCTGGTGCCTTCCTGTCCCCGCCGGGGCTGCTGGCTGTATTTGGAGGTGAGCAGACAGGATATGAGTCTGGGATCTGGAGGCCTGGCAGCCTGTGGCCAGGCCCTGAGACTGTCCACCCCTCCACAGGCCAGGACCTCAACCGCGCCCTGGGTGACCTTGTCCTGTACAACTTCTCTGCCAACACTTGGGAGCGCTGGGACCTGACTCCTGCTCCGGTATGAGGCACCTGTCCGCTCTGTCACAGCCAGTCAGGGCACCTCAGAGCGACCCTATCACCCCACGTGCCCCCAGCCCCTGCAGCTTGCTGCAGAATGTCTGCTCCTCTGGCTTCTGCTTTTCTATCTCTGACTTTCTTCTTTCTTCATTTATCTCCCTTTCTGCATTGTACCTTTCTGCGTGTCTCCTGACCCTCGTGGTCCATCTTTCCATTTTTATATCTGACTCTTGGTCTTTTGCTCTCTCTCGGTCTCTGGGTCCCCTCCTTCCCTGTCATACCCCATCTCTCTCTCCTTTTCTCTATCATCTCTCCTGATTCCTGTCTATCACACATCTGTTTTATTCGCATGTGTCTGTCTCTCTGTCTTTTTCTCTCTTTGAGTCTGTCTGTTCTTTCTTTGCGCATCTCTGTCTGTCTTTATCTGTATCTCACCTTCTCCCTATCTGTCTGTATCTCTGTCCTTCCATTTTTCCCTATCTCTGCATCTCTCTATGTCTGGCTCTCTCCGTCTTTTTCGTTCTGTGTGTCACCATCTGTTTCCCTCTCTATCTCTGTTTCCTGGTCTCTTCTTCACAGGCTGCCCGTCACTCCCATGTGGCTGTGGCCTGGGCTGGCTCCCTGGTGCTGATGGGCGGTGAGTTGGCTGATGGCTCCCTCACCAACGACGTTTGGGCCTTTAGCCCACTGGGTGGCGGCCACTGGGAGCTCCTGGCACCACCTGCCTCCAGTTCCTCAGGGCCCCCAGGCCTGGCAGGTCACGCGGCAGCCCTAGTGGACAACATCTGGCTCTATGTGTCTGGTGGCCGCACGCAGCACGACCTCTTCTCCTCCGGCCTCTTCCGTTTCCGCCTCAACAGCACCAGCAGGGGCTATTGGGAGCAGGTGATTCCAGCGGGTGGGCGGCCCCCTGCCGCCACTGGCCATTCCATGGTGTTCCATGCCCCCTCTCGCGCCCTGCTGGTTCATGGAGGACACCGGCCCTCCACTGCCCGGTGAGTGACCTGCCCCACAGCCCCTGCCTTACAACACCCCGGGTCCTGGGTCTTTAGCAGTCTTTGCCCACTGACAGACTCCTGCAGGCATTCAGTCCCTCCTTCCTTCCTTCATTCACTCTTTTTTTTTTTTTTTTTTTTTGTCTTTTTGCCATTTCTTGGGCCGCTCTCACGGCATGTGGAAGTTCCTAGGCTAGGGGTTGAATCAGAGCTGTAGCCGCTGGCCTACGTCAGAACCACAGCAACGTGGGATCTGAGCCTCATCTGCAACCTACACCACAGCTCACGGCAACGCCAGATCCTTAACCCACTGAGCAAGGCCAGGGATCGAACCCGCAACCTCATGGTTCCTTGTCAGATTCGTTAACCACTGTGCCACGACGGGAACTCCCCTTCATTCACTCTTTATACTGCTCATTCTCTGATCTTTCATTCAGTCTCTTGGTCAGTTGCTTACACACACACTCATCCATCCATCCAACCAAACCCTGCCTGGAAGTTTCCTTGTGGCACAGTGAGTTGAGAATCCAGTGTTGCCACAGCTGTGGCACAGGCTGCAGCTGTGGCTCAGGTTTGATCCCTGGCCTGGAAACTTCCACATGCTGTGGGTGCAGCCAAAAGAGAAAAAGGAAAAAACCCCTTATGTCTATCCTTGGCTAGATTATGCAAGGAATCCAGAGATGAGTCAAACCTAGGTCCTGCCCATGGGGAGCTTCCAGTGCTAAGGGGATGTAAATTCCCTAAATCTGGTCTCCACTCTGAGTGGTCACACAACTCTTAAGTGCCCAGAGGAGGGAGAGAGGCCTTTCCTGCCCCGAGCCTCTCCTCCGTCCCTCCCTGACAGGTTTTCTGTGCGCGTGAACTCCACTGAGCTCTTCCACGTGGATCGGCGCGTGTGGACGACCCTGAAGGGCCGAGATGGGCTTCAGGGCCCACGGGAGCGAGCCTTCCACACGGCCAGTGTCCTGGGCAACTACATGGTGGTCTATGGTGAGGAGGCTCCCCAGCCCCACCGACCTGTCTGCCTGCTGGGGCCCAAACCAGCCCTGAGCTGAGGCTTCCTGCATGGGTGTCCTCACCTCCCCCAGGTTTGTGAGCTGTGCCTCTGTTCCCGTTTCCCAGGGGGCAACGTGCACACCCATTACCAGGAGGAAAAGTGCTATGAAGATGGCATCTTCTTCTACCATCTTGGCTGCCATCAGTGGGTGTCGGGGGCTGAGCTTGCCCCTCCAGGAACCCCTGAGGGTGAGTGGCCCCTCTGTTTCCATGAGGGACTCCTGAAGGTCACACTGGCCCCCACAGTGAGTCTGGGTTTGGGGCAAGAGGCACCCTGGTCCTTGTTGGGCTGAGCCCAATATCCCATTAGAGCTGGCCTCAGGAGGCATGCCTCCTCTGGAGACAGGACCAGGGCATTGTTTCCATGGAGATGGGAGACATTTTCAGCAGCATCAGATCTAGATTCCAATCCAGGTTTTGCCAATTTTCAGCCACCCCAGGGAACTGCCTACAAAGAAGCAACTTTTTCAAGGTCACACAGTGGGCAAGTGGCAGAACCAACCAGGATGGCCGTTCCCAAACAACCATGTGTACAAAACCTATCATTTCATTTCTCTGTGCCTCAGCTTCCCCCTCTGTAAGGTGTAGGAACACTTCAACCACTGGGCTCTTGGGAGGACAAATTGAGTAAAAGGAAGTGAAGACTGAAGATGGTCCAGTGAAGGGCTCAACACATTGTCCTTCTAATAATGCAGGGCCGGGGGGCTCGCCTGGCAGGAGGTATGGCGAAACCCGTCAGACTCATTAGATCAGAGATGGCTTGGTGACCGGGAAGACAGCCGCAGGCCTTCTCCTCAGAGAGGCACTTGTATGCACAGACTGGGCATATCCTTTCAGGGGCTGTGGACTTCCCAGAGGCCCATCTGTTTTCCCTACCTTGCCAAACAGAAGAGTGAGGACAGTGGACAAGTATAAAAGAAGGGACATTAGGAGTTCCCATCGTGGCTCAGTGGTTAACGAATCCGACAAGGAACCATGAGGTTGCGGGTTTGATCCCTTGCCTCGCTCAGTGGGTTAAGGATCTGGCGTTGCTGTGAGCTGTGCTGTAGGTCACAGACGCGGCTCGGATCCCATGTTGCTTTGGCTCTGGCATAGGCTGACAGCAACAGCTCTGATTTGACCCCTAGCCTGGGAACCTCCATATGCCCTGGGAGCGGCCCTAGAAAAGGCAAAAAGACCAAAAAAAAAAAAAAAAGACAAAAAAAAAAAGAAGGGACATTAACGTTTCAGAGATGGGCAGGAGGAAGGGTCCCCAAGGACCCTGTTGGCCATAAAACCTGGGCCTGGCATTTTAGGCCCCTTCCCTGGGCAACCAGCATGTGAGGTTTCTGGAGGTCTCTTCCTTCTTTGTAGATCTTGATCCCTTGGGCCAAGTCGCATGCGATTACAGAGCATACAGGTCAGTAAGAGGGTGAGGGAGGCATCAATTGCTGACCGCTTACCCATGAGTCAGGACTCTTGGTTGTAAGCGACAGAAACCCCACCCAACCAGTTTAAGCAAAAAGAAGAGTTTCTGGATTCACTTGAGTGAAAACTGGCTGCAGGTTGGCCTGGATCTAGGTGCTCACGTGATGGCATCCGCAGTGTCTCTCTCCAGCGCTCAGCGAGGCTTCCTTCAGTCTCTAGCAGGCTTGCCTTTTGTAGATGGTCATCAGCAGCTCTGGGCTTCTATCCTCCTCCTTCAGAACACCCGAAGGGAAGAGTGAATCCAGGGAATTGGGGCCCCACCCTGAACGGGTCACTGACTCTGATAGGCTAAAGCCCCACTGCTGTCAGAGGCAGGCCAGCTCGACTCGGATCTTGTGCACTGTGAGTGGGAGGGGCGGTTTTCCAGAGGCTGTCCCCAGAAGGGAGGCTGGTGTCAGACGACAGCAGGTGAGAGCCAGGCAGCCAGCCTCACAGTCCCCAAGGGCAAGGTGATGGTTCTGTTTATAGACAAGGAAACCAAGACTCCGAGACATCAAGTCTCTTGCCCAAGGCCCAACAGCTAGTCAGCAGTTGATCCATGATTTGACCCCAAGGAAGTGATAGACCCAGGATTTGAACCCAGGTTTCCTGCTCTGTCTTAAAGATGATATGGGCAGTGGTGAGGGAGCTCTGAGATGTGAGAGGCCAGAGCAGGGCCCGGCTGGCCGGGAGGGGCTCCCAGGGCAACCAGGCCTGAAGCAGGAACTAGGAAGCTGGACTGAGGTGTCGCAAGAGTTGGGGGTGGTCCTCTGGGTGGGGAGCCTGAAGGTGGGAAGGGAGACTGGGAGGGTCTCACATCCTTGCTGGGGGGGTCTGTGTTCTCCTAGGCCGAGCAGCGCCTCCCAGTGGTCGGTACTCACATGTGGCAGCTGTGCTTGGTGGCAGTGTCCTGTTGGTGGCAGGGGGGTACAGTGGCCGGCCCCGTGGGGACTTGATGGCCTACAAGGTGCCTCCTTTTGTGTTCCAGGCGCCTGCTCCAGATGTGAGCACCGGGGGGACCGGGAGAGGGTGGCTGGGGAGGAGGTAGCATGATTCCCAGGGTTGAGGGTGGAGATTGAGGGGTCTCTGTGGGAAGGAGTGGCAGTCCCTAGGGCCATGGAGGAGGGAGATCAGCCCCCCAATTCTAGGGAGAAGGAATGCTGCTCGCTGGGCTGAGGGCAGAGGGGCAGTGGTCTCCGGGGTTGGGGGAGAAGTGGTCACCTTGGAAGTCTTCAAGGTGCTGAGTCGTGGGGTTCCCAGGGATAATCAAAGTGCGTGAGGACGTGGGAGCAGGCCCCAGGTCTGAGCCCCTCTGCCCCCGCCATCTGTCTACAGTACCACTTGGACTATTGCTCGATGTACACCGACCACAGTGTCTGCTCTCGAGACCCTGAATGCAGCTGGTGTCAGGGGGCCTGCCAAGCTGCACTGCCTCCTGGGACTCCCTCTGGGGCTGTGAGTGTCCTAGTACTCTGTCCCCCAGCACAGAGACCTGGTCCTCAGTGTCTCCTTTTGTTTAAACCAAGTAGAGAAGGATGTTCCTGCATGTGGGAGACCTGTTTTCCACCTGAGATGGGCATTCCTGATTTCTGACTGCTCACCCTTGACCCTTTGACCCTCTCCTCTGTCTTTGTGAACTTATAACCCTGGCCGTGGACACCCCACCCTGTCCTCTTGCTCTTTCTTAGCCCAACCTGGCTTTCAGTGCCCTTTGCTAGTGTCCTGGCCTTTCTGCCCAGGACTCCTGAGTCCACAGCTCTCCTCAGGTCCTTTAAGCTCCGGGAGATGGCGACTCCTGTCTTTCCCTCCTCTGTAGTGTCCTGCTGCCAGCTGTCTGGGCCTGGGCCGCCTCCTGGGTGACTGCCAGGCCTGCTTGGCATTCAGCAGCACAGCAGCTCCTCCCCGGGGGCCCGGCGCCCTGGGCTGGTGCGTACACAATGAGAGCTGCCTCCCTCGACCTGGTGAGTGTCCCGTGGCAGTGTGGGAGGGGGCAGCACGGCACCCCACACCAACACCCGTCTTCCCACCCTCCTGTCCTCACAGAGCAGGCCCGCTGCCGAGGCGAGCAGATCTCAGGCACCGTGGGCTGGTGGGGGCCCGCACCTGTCTTCGTTACCTCCCTGGAGGCCTGTGTCACCCAGAGCTTCCTGCCTGGCCTGCACCTGCTCACCTTCCAACAGCCACCCAATGCCTCCCAGCCCGACAAGGTGGGGAGCCAGGGAATGGGGCCCAGTGTGGAGGATTCAAGGGTCCTAGAGTGTTCATTTTTCCGATGGATCTTTTCGCTCTTGTGTTTACCCCATGAGTCTACGTTCAAGGGTCTGATTTTCCTTATTGACTTAACAAAGGTTTTTTTTTTAACTGTGGTAGAACATGTATAACATACAATTTGCCACTAGTGACATTTAGCACATTGACAACATTGTGCAGCCGTCACCACTGTCTACTTCCAGAACGTGTTTTATTACCCCAAAAGGAAACCCTCTCCATTCCCCACTCCCTTGGCCCCTGGCAGCCACTGACTTTGCTGGATTAGTTAACTCTGGATAGCCCATGTAAGTGGAATCATGTAAGATGTGGCCTTCTATGCGTGGCTTCTTTCACTTAGCATGATGTTTCGAAGGCTCATCCACGTGGCATGTGTCAGAACTTCACTCCTTTGTATGGCTGAATGACGTTCCAGTGTGTGGCCAAGCCACATCCATTCATCAGATGATGACATTGCGTTGTTTGCCCCTTTTGGCCATTTTTTTCTTTTTGTTTCACTTGAGGTCTCATTGACAAACAACCATATATTAGTTTTTAGCGTGCAGCGTGATGATTTGATACTTGCCATCTATCGAAGTGAAACCCTGTTTTCAATTATTTTGGGGATAGAGGAACAGAGTCATAGGGTAATCCTGTGTTTAACTTACTGAGGAATCACCAACTGTTTTTCACAGTGCTTCCTTACTCATTTTTATTTATTTATTTACTTTGGCTGTTTAGGGCCGCACCTGTGGCATATGGAAGTTCCCAGGCTAGGGTCAAATCAGAACTGCAGCTGCTGGCCTACACCACAGCTCGCGACAATGCCGGATCCGTTACTCACTGAGTGAGGCTAGGGATTGAACCCACGTCCCCATGAATACTGGTCAGATTCATTTCCACTGCACCACAGTGGGAACTCCCCTTACTGATTTTTTTTCCCCCCTTACTGATTTTTAAAATAGGTATTATAGGCACGTGGTTCAAAAATCACAACAATGTAAAAAGTTGTTGAGTGAAAAGTCTCTTCCAGCTTCCCCAGTCCCCACCCCTCAGGGTGGGAAGCTGGCCTCAGCATCCGCCCAACTTGAGTCCACCCCAAGTTTCCCCAGAAGATCTATCTGGATTTCTTTTATATCCCAGAGTTTACCTATTCACCTACAAGTAAATGTGACCTTTAATTGTTTTTCTTTCATGTAATATGCTGTCTACACTATCCTGCCACTTGGCTTTTTCCTTAATGTATCCTGGCAAGCTTCCTGGAGCAGAACTTTGGAAAGACCTCTGTGTTTGTTTGTTTGTTTTTGCTTTTAAGGGCTGACACCGTGGCATATGGAGATTCCCAGGCCAGGGGTCGAATCTGAGCTGTAGCCACTGGCCTACACCACAGCCATAGCCACGTCAGATCTGAGTTGTGTCTGCGACCTCCACCACAGCTCATGGCAACACCGGATCCTTAACCCACTGAGCAAGGCCAGGGCTCAAACCTGTGGCCTCATGGGTGCTAGTCAGATTCGCCTCCCCTGAGCCATGATGGGAACTCTGTGTTTTTTTTGTTTTGTTTTGTTTTTTAATTTTGTTTTGTCTTACAGCTTCATAATATTTCATTTACGTGCTGGTGCTGTAGGGCTATAGGTTATTTTATTTTATCTTTTTTTGTCTTTTTGCCTTTTCTAGGGCTACTCCTGCGGCATATGGAGGTTCCCAGGCTAGGGGTCGAATCGGAGCTGTAGCCACTGGCCTACGCCAGGGCCACAGCAACACGGGATCTGAGCCACGTCTGCCACCTACATCACAGCTCACGGCAACGCCGGATTCTTAACCCACTGAGCAAGGGCAGGGATCAAACCTGCAACCTCATGGTTCCTAGTCGGATTCGTTAACCACTGCGCCATGATGGGAACTCCGGGCTGTAGGTTATTGATGAACACTTGGGTTGCTCCCCGCTTTGGCAGTTATAAAAACACTTACTAGCAGTAAGTCATGTCGTATGTCTGTCACTTCAAATGTTGGATATGGACCTTTTTTTTTTTTTTTTTTTTTTTTTTTTCTTTTAACTTATATACTGGTTTCTTATATAACAGAGGACATGATACATAGAGTGAGGTCCAGAAGGGACATGAGTGCAGGAACTTCTGTCCCCATGGAGATGGGTGTGACACCCTCTTGGCACATGGATGTGTTCACTAACCTGGAAGTTCTCCAGTCCCCCTTGGTATGGGATCTAGACTTTCAAGGGCCTACCTGGAAAGATGGGATGTTGAGGAAGAGGAGGTTGAAGGTATAGGGTCCTGGAGGTTGATGAGACAGATGTGCAGAGGCTGGGACCCTGTTGTCCTCTCTCTGAGTTGGAGTCCAGCTCTTTTCACAGATTGACTGTGGGCGGGCTGTCTCCCCCTGCTCCCAGCCTCAGGCTCCTATGCAGTAAAATAGGAAAGGACATTGGGTTGCCTGGTCTTTTCTGGCTCTGATGTGGCTGGAGAGGTGTGGGGACCACAGGCCACGTGGAGAGGTCTTCATGCACGCCTCTCTCCTTGGCTGGCACAGGTCTTGATTGTCCGCAGTACAACCATCACCCTGACGCCTAGCGCGGAGACTGACGTGTCTCTGGTCTACCGTGGCTTCATCCACCCATTGCTGCCAGGAGGGCCTGGGGGGCCAGGGGCTGAGGACGTGGCCGTGTGGGCCCGGGCCCAGCGCCTACATGTACTGGCCCGGATGGCCCGTGGCCCTGACACAGAAAACATGGTAAGGGTGCCTGGGACATTCAGGGGGCTGTCCGTGGTAAATATGGGAGCTTGGATGGACTGTGCAGAGGAGGACTGGGGAGAAACCAGAGGCCTGGAATATATCCTTTGTGGAGGGAGAGCCTTGGGGTTTTCAGGTGTAAACATAACTGGGGGGGTGGGGTTTGGAGAAGGGGGAAGGGTCTGAATTACCCCCCCTGAGGAGGATGTGGATTGCTGGGAGGTGTGGGGGTACTTTAGGTTCTTAGGGTCTAAGGACCTCTGAGGCTCTCCTTACCCAGGAGAGGATGGGTACCAGGTGGGTTGGGGGCTCTTGGGGTTTCAGAGGTCAGAGTGGGGGTGGAAAGTTCTGAGCTTCTATCTGCCCCTCACCCCTACCCCAGGAGGAGGTAGGACGCTGGGTGGCTCAGCAGGAGAAGGAGACGAGGCGGCTGCAGCGCCCAGGGTCTGCTCGCCTTTTCCCACTGCCTGGCCGGGGCCACAAGTATGCGGTGGAGATCCGGGGCCAGCTCAACGGTTCAGCAGGCCCTGGGCACAGCGAGCTCACCCTGCTGTGGGACCGGACGGGTGTGCCCGGCGGCAGCGTGAGTACCTGGGCCCTGTCCCTGACCCCACCCCCCAGGCCCTGGCCTCAGATGCCCTGGACTTTCTGAAGCCAAGGTCACAAACTGACTCCCTTGACCCTGATGTCTCTTATTGACTCTTGAACTCTGGGTCTCACCTTGACCCGCAGAGTCTGACCTGATCTCATATTCTGATCCCTGCCCATGTCTTTGACTCCTGCCCTGACCTTTATGACCCCTGACTTCTGCCCTCCTTACTTTGACCTCTGATCTCTAGAGTCTCTCAAGCCCTGATCCTCATTTATCTGCTCATGTCCTAAATCCTGACTTTCTTTGTGCCTGAGTTCTTAACCTCTCTTGAGCCTTTAGCTCCAAACTCTCATCCCTGTCCCCGACCTTACCTTGGAGCGTGGACCCCTGACCCGCATATGACCCCCCCCTCCGCCAGGAGATCTCCTTCTTCTTCCTGGAGCCCTACCGCTCCTCGGCCTGCGCCTCCTACTCCTCCTGCCTGGGCTGCTTGGCGGACCAGGGCTGTGGCTGGTGCCTGACCAGCTCCACCTGCCATCTGCGCCAGAGCGGGGCCCACTGCGGGGACGACGGGGCCGGCGGGTCCCTGCTGGTGCTGGTGCCTGCCCTCTGCCCACTCTGTGAGGAGCATCGCGACTGCCATGCCTGCACCCAGGTGCCTACCAGGCCACAGAGGGGAGGTCTTGGCACAGAGTCAGACAAAGCAGGCGACCGAGCAGGGCGGAGGGCCCCCGAGAGCTGCCCACACTGGGCACACGAGAGGCCTTCTGGGAGGTGGACAGCTGGGGCCCTTGTCCTTGTCTGCAGGCGAGATCCAGGCGGGGAGCATTGGAGAGGGGCGGGAGTGCGGGCTCCTGGCGGTCACGACTCCGCATGTTGCAGGAGTCAGAGACCCCAACTCAGCACCTCTTCACCAGAGGGGCATTTATCCGCTTAGACATCAGAGTGCTCGGGTAGGTCTTTAGGCCTGCCAGCTCCAGAGGTTCAGACCTGGAATTCACCTCCTTCCATTCCATGTTCTCGCTTTCGCTGGAGGGTCATTCCTGGGGAGTGGCAAGGGAACCACAAGGGCTCGAGACTTTTATCCCCCTATCTATCCACTTGAGTCCCAGGGGAGGGTGAGCACCTTTCTGTCCCCACCTCACTCACTCTCCCCAGTTCAACCGAAGTCCCAGAAGCACCTTTCAGTAGCTCTGGTTGCGGCTCGAGCCAGCTCCCAGACCAGTCAGTGAGGTGACTGGCAGTGAATGCCGGTGGCCGAAGTGGGGAGTCTGGAGAGGCAGGCAATTGAGGCAGGAGGCGGGCTTGGAATGGGCTGAGGAGGGGTTTCCATGAGTACTAGGGGGCACAGGCAGCTGCTTGTTGAACCGGTGCTGGGAGACCAGCACTGGGAGCTCCAGGGAGAAGGCTAAGCTGGGCCCTCACTCCTCCACCTTCCTAGGATCCCTTCTGCGAGTGGCATCAGAGCACCAGCCGCAAAGGGGATGCAGCATGCAGCCGGCGGGGCCGGGGCCGGGGTGCCCTGAAGAGCCCAGAAGAGTGTCCCCCACTCTGCAGCCAGTGAGCCCTACTGGGCCTTGGGAGAGGGTGTGTCAGGGTGTGGGGGAACTGGGCCATGGTGTGACCCTGTCCCCGTTCCCCCTCCCCAGGCGCCTGACCTGCGATGACTGTCTGGCCAACTCAAGCCAGTGTGCTTGGTGCCAGTCCACGCACACCTGCTTCATGTTTGCCGCCTACCTGGCCCGGTACCCGCACGGGGGCTGCCGAGGCTGGGATGACAGGTGCAGTCCGGGTGGCAGGGCTCAGGGAAGGGAGGGCGGAGGCCTGGGTAGGGGAGGCTCTGACAGCCCCACTCCCATCACTCTGCAGCGTGCACTCGGAGCCTCGGTGCCGGAGCTGTGACCGCTTCCTGACCTGCCATGAGTGTCTGCAGAGCCATGAGTGTGGCTGGTGTGGCAATGAGGACAACCCCACGCTGGGACGGTAAGGCAGGACAGGGGGCCTGGTGTGCAGGGCCGGGTGGGTGGCTCTTAGCCTGCCCTAATTTTAACAGCCTCTTTGTTTCTCTGCCCCTTTGCCTTTTTCTTCCATCATCTCTGTTTTTCTCCCCCTGTTCTTCCTCTGTCTTTGTCCCTCCGACTGTCCCTGTGTCTGTTACTTGGTTTCTGTCATCTTTCCTTTTTTCTTTCTTGTCTTTCTCTCTCTGTTTCTCTTCTCTCTTTCACTGAATCCTTCTCTTTCTCCTGTCTGTCTTTTAAAATCTTTTTTTTGTCTGACTCTGGATTTTTCTCTGCCTCTTTCATTTCTCCTTCTGTCTCTCTCCACATTCGTATTTCTTTCTCTTTTTCTCATTGGTCTCCTCTCTCCTTGTCCCTGTTTTTCTGTCTGTCTCTTTCTTTCTTTACCATCCCCCCAACTCCAACCACCTTCTTCAACCTCCTTCCCCCCAGTTGCCTCCAGGGGGACTTCTCAGGGCCTCTGGGTGGGGGTAACTGCTCCCTGTGGGTTGGGGAGGGCCTGGGGCTGTCTGTGGCCCTCCCTGCCCGCTGGGCATATGCTCGCTGTCCAGACGTGGATGAGTGTCGCCTGGGCCTGGCGCGGTGCCACCTGCGAGCGACGTGCCTGAATACACCCCTCAGCTATGAGTGTCACTGTCAGAGGGGCTACCAGGGTGATGGCATCACATACTGCAACCGCACGTGAGTGGGGCATGGGTTTCCGTAGAGATGTCACCCCAGGGCTGCATGTGGAGATGTTAGAAGGAAGTGGTCCTGGTACTGGGCTGCCTCCCATGAAGCCAGCATCCCCAGTGAACCTTGGGGTTTTCCCTTGTAGAACAGCCCTCATTAGAGTGATAGGGTCCTCACTGTAACACTAATTACCGTGGAAACGGGTCACCCATGCACTTCAGGCCATAGTCTTCAGCGTTGCCAGGGAGATGGAGGAGGACCAAATTGAAAAGAGTTTTCACAGAGAACAGATCACCAGTGGTGATATGTGGTTGCTATGGAGATGGGAGTTACTACATGTGATGGCGTTACCTTGGAGACAGGGCCACCCACAGAGTCCAGGACTATAGAACAGGCAGTAGCGCATGATGATGTTGCCATGGAGATAATGGGGTAAAGTGGGGTGAGGGATGAATGCTTTGGGGGCTCCAGGCCTGCCCAGCCCTTCCCCCACGCCTGCCATACCCCCTCAGGTGCCTGGAGGACTGTGGCCATGGTGTGTGCAGTGGCCCCCCGGACTTCACTTGCGTGTGTGACCTGGGCTGGACGTCAGACCTGCCCCTGCCCACGCCCGCCCCAGGACCCCCGGCCCCCCGCTGCTCCCGGGACTGTGGCTGCAACTTCCACAGCCACTGCCGCAAGCGGGGGCCTGGCTTCTGCGATGAGTGCCAGGGTGAGCAGCCCTCACCCTAAATTCCCTGGGATGGGCTTCAAGAGAGCCTCCTTGGGGCTCCAGTTTTCCTTTGTCACATGGGGTTGTGTGTCCCCTCACCCAGCTCTGGGTCCCTCCACCCCAGTGTCTATCCCTGACCCCACACAGATTTCAGTACCACCCATCTCTTTGCCCCTCTGCTCCACATCTTCGAATTTGCAGATCCTCCCCAGTCTGGGCCCCAGTTCCCTCCTTTGAAGCAGCCAGCTGGGGTTAGGGAGGGTCGGGCTCCTTCCCATCCTTGCCCCTAACTCTGCGTCCTGCCTGCTGGGCCCTCTACAGACTGGACGTGGGGGGAGCACTGCGAACGGTGCCGGCCTGGCAGCTTCGGTAACGCCACAGGCTCAGGTGGCTGCCGGCCCTGCCAGTGCAACGGGCATGGGGACCCACGCCGAGGCCACTGTGACAACCTCAGCGGGCTCTGCTTCTGCCAGGACCACACTGAGGGCGCCCATTGCCAGCTCTGCTCCCCTGGCTACTACGGGGACCCCCGGTGAGTCAGGGGCCCACCGGGTGGAGCGGGGGTGGGGGTGGGGGTGGGATTAAGGACATGGGGGAGGATGGGGCGGGACTGGTCTGACGCTGGCTCTCCTCCGTCTCCCCAGGGCTGGTGGCTCCTGCTTCCGGGAATGTGGGGGTCGCGCCCTCCTTACCAACGTGTCCTCTGTGGCACTGGGCTCACGCCGGGTTGGGGGCCTACTGCCTGCAGGTGGTGGGGCAGCGAGAGCCGGGCCGGGCCTGTCCTATTGTGTGTGGGTTGTCTCGGCCACCGAGGTGCTACAGCCCTGTGCCCCTGGGACCCTCTGTCCCCCACTTACCCTCACCTTCTCCCCTGACAGCAGCACCCCCTGCACGGTGAGCACCAAGGGCGCTAGAATACAGGTCTATGCCTCCCCGAGCCAGTCTGCATCTTCAGATAGACCCTGGCCCCCAGGTCCTTGTTTCTTCATCCATCAACCCCCAACTCTGTCCTCAGGCCTCCCCCTTTGTTCCTAAGCTCACAGACCCTCCCATTGTCCAGACTCCTCCCTGTTTCCTGGACTCCAGTTTCTCAGTCCCCAGGTCAGCTGTGGTAAATACTTGTACCTGTGTGCCAACTCTGATCGATTGGGAGTGGCTGCCAGGATCTGTGTATTGAGAAAAAGTCTCCATGCAAGAGCGCCTGATTGATTAGCCGTGTCTGTTGTGAACACAGACATGGGAATGGTGGCCTCCATGCCACAGTTTGACAGTCTGCCCAGGAAGTTTAAGCAGCCCATTTCCCCATCTCAGATTGCCCTCTCCTCTTGAGCTCTACCTCCTCCAAGACCCCAAGCATCCCTTTTTCTCAGCTACCTTGTCCCCTCATCCTCGGCTCTACACCTCTCCAGCTGAGCTACGTCCTGGCCTTTGATGGATTCCCACGCTTCCTGGACACTGGTGTCATCCAGTCGGACCGTAGCCTCATTGCTGCCTTCTGCGGCCAGCGGCGGGACAGGCCCCTCACGGTGCAGGCCCTGTCTGGTATGGGCCTGGGGGAAGTGGGACCTCTATCCTCGGCTGTGCTTTGTCCCTGTACCTTGCTGCCTGAGGTAGGCTTAAGATCCAGCCCAAATCTGCCAATTGGCTTGCTGGGTGATGCAATCCCTTGTCACCTCTGGGCCTCAGTTTCTTCAGCTGAGAGGCAAATAGAGAGGGTTATACTGGCTGTGTTGTATCTCTGGAGAGAAAGTCCAAGTTGGACCTGTCTTGGGGATACACAGAACGTAGCTAGTGTGAAGGTTTCTGAGCATCTGTCTCCTCAGCCCAGTGGTTCTCCACCAGGAGTGACTTTGCCCCTTGGGGCTTTTGTCTGTGTCTAGAGACATTCTGATTGTCCTAATTGGCATCTCATGGGTAGAGCCAGAGATGCTGTTCTGCATTCTGCAGTGCACAGGGCAGCCCCCACAGCCAAGAACTGCCAGGCCCATGATGTCAGCCGTGCTGAGAAATTGAGACCCCGGCTTAGTGTGATGGACATGTGCTGGAAGTAATTTGTTACCCGTGGCAGTTAAAGGCCCGAGTTTGGAAATACTTCTCTTTGTATTGTGAATCAGAGTGGCTCCAAGGCTAAGAGAGGGCAGAGCTGTCAGTGGCCTGTTGGCGATGGCACACAAGCCCAGACCCCGCCCGGTGAGACTTTATTTCACTTGGCAGATGTCTACTGAAGATCTGTAGTAAGCTGGGTCTGAGCTGGATGCTGGGCCTGTAGCAAGGCACAGGGGACATGGGCACGGCCTTCCTGGACTTAAGCAGGGTGGCAGTGACAAACAGCAAACAAATCATAGTAAGAATAGTGACCCCTTTGGTAAGAGATAAGAGGAAACCGAAAGGAGTGGGGAGGCCGACCTGTGCGGGCTGGTTGACACCCTCATGCAGAGGTGAAATTTCATTTGAGACCTGCAGGAGGCGGTATGGTCAAGGGCAGCTACTCCAGGTGGAGGACGAGCAGATGCCCAGGCTCAGAATGGGAAGCGGTGGGTGGTGCTGGAGTGCAGAGCACAGGGAGAGTGGGAGGTGATGAGGTCAGAGGGCCTGCAGGCCACCCCTCTCTTTTTAAATATCACTTTATCGAGGCATTTTCAGCATATCATCGAGGTAGTTTTTGCCCCTCACCCCCACCCCTGCCTCCACCACCACTAATAGACTTTCTAAGGAGACTTGGTTTTGTATGAGAGCGGTGGAGGGCTCGAGGCTTGCCAGTGATTCACGTTTTTTGGTTTTTTGGTTTTGTTTTGGCCCCACCTGTGGCATGTGGAAGTTCCCAGGCCGGAGATGGAACCTGAGCCACAGCAGTGACAGCACCAAGCCCTTAGCCACTAGGCAGGAACTCCCCCCGCCCCCCCATGTTCTTAAAGGATCGCTTGGGCTGTTGTGAAAGGCAGAGTGTGGGGACGGGAAGACAGTGGCGAGACTGGTGCTGGTGTCCAGGCCAGATGGCTGAGGAGGTGGCGAGCAGTGGTGAATGTGAGCGATTCAGGCTTGAAAACTGGCAGAACCCGATGGCTTGGATGAGAGAGAGGGTGTGCGGTGTGCAGCGTGCAGGAGAGCGGTTAATCATGGCAGTGACTACAGGGGTGCCTCGCTTCCCTGCCCAGTTGTACTGGGTCTTCTCCACCCGGGGGGTGAAGCAGTGCCCTGAAACGTGGCCTTGTGACAAGTCTCTGGACTCTCTCCTGACAGGGCTGCTGGTGCTGCACTGGGAGGCCAACGGCTCTTCGTCCTGGGGCTTCAACGCCTCCGTGGGCTCTGCCCGCTGTGGGTCCGGGGGCCCTGGAAGCTGTCCTGTCCCCCAGGAGTGTGTGCCCCAGGATGGGGTCACAGGTGCTGGACTCTGTCAGTGTCCCCAGGGCTGGGCTGGCCCACACTGCCGCATGGCTCTGTGTCCCGAGAACTGTAATGCCCACAATGGGGCAGGGACTTGTAACCAGGTACGGGTGGGAGAGGGCAAGCCGGGTGGCACAGGGGCGGTAGTCAGGGCTCTTCCCGAGCCTCTCTCTGCTGTCCCCCCAGAGCCTGGGTGTGTGCATCTGTGCTGAGGGCTTCGGGGGCCCTGACTGTGCCACGAAGCTGGACGGTGGGCAGCTGGTCTGGGAGACCCTCATGGACAGCCGCCTCTCAGCTGTGAGTTGTGGGTGCCACTCTCTGGGGAGATGCCATACAGTCCACCTAGTAGAATATTCCCCCCACTCCAGTCCCGTGATTATATCCCCTAGACCCTGCACCTAGCCTGACACTTTGTAATGACTTTGCTTACTTGAGCCCTCATGCCCACACCCCACCCCCAGGACACTGCAAGCCGCTTCCTGCACCGCCTGGGGCACACTATGGTGGAGGGACCTGATGCCACCTTGTGGATGTTTGGGGGCCTGGGTCTGCCGCAGGGGCTGCTGGGAAACCTGTACAGGTAAGGTCTGCCCTGGGGAGGTGGGGTACTTTAATGAGAGAAGGTCACCTCAACAGGGGATGCTGAGATGTCCCCTTGTTGGGGGGGGCACAGATAAACCTCTGCAGGTGAAGAACACCCCAAGGAATGCTGAGACACTTGTCACAGGAGGCTTAACTCAGGGACTGGGATCCTTATTTGGGTGGTGCTACCCCAGGGGATGGTAAGGATTGTCATAAAAGGTCACCTTAGGGGTGTTGGGATACCTGCCTAGTGAGGGGTGACCCAGGGGGTGCTGGGATACCAGTAAGAGGATGACCCGGGGGGGCTGAGTTGACTGTAAAGTAAGGCTGTTTTTTGCATCTTGGCCCCAGGTACTCAGTGAGTGAGCGGCGGTGGACCCAGATGTTGGCAGGAGCTGAGGATGGGGGCCCAGGCCCCTCACCCCGTTCCTTCCATGCAGCTGCCTACGTGCCTGCTGGTCGTGGTGCCATGTACTTGTTGGGGGGGCTCACGGCTGGGGGCGTGGCCCGGGATTTCTGGGTCCTCAACCTCACCACTCTGCAGTGGCGGCAGGAGAAGGTGAGCGTCTCCCTCTCCCCCAGTCCCCACAACCAGCCTCTAGCGAAGGACCACAGCAGCTCTGGCCTGCCTGGCCCCGGGCTCCAGCGCAAGTCTCAGAATTGAATTTCCTTGGCCATCCTGGGTCACGTTCAGTTCCTGAGCCTGTCCCTGGCCAAGGGGACGTGATGCTCTGGTTGGCCAGGTGGGGACCTGGCCCCAGTGAGAGCAAAACAGCTGGTGCTTCTCAAAGGAACCCTATGCTGCTCCTACATGAAGAGATGTCAGGCCCATGGCTGGTGGAAAGCCTGGGGTCTTGCCAACCCCGGGAGGCTCACCACCTTCTTAGTGGTTCGAGGGGAGTATAGGGAGCTCTGAGCCTCGCTTCTACCCACAAGATGACCCCTGACCTCCCCCCCCCGACCGTGGCAACCTCTGCCCTCCATCCCCCAGGCCCCTCAGACCGTGGAGCTGCCGGCAGTTGCTGGTCATACTCTTACCCCCCGCCGAGGCCTGTCGCTGCTCCTGGTGGGTGGTTACTCTCCTGAAAATGGCTTCAATCAGCAGCTGCTTGAATACCAGCTGGCCACGGGCACCTGGGTGTCTGGAGCCCAGAGCGGGACACCCCCCACAGGTGGGCCTGGGGACTGGGAGGGCATATAGCACTTTTGACTCTTGGCATCCTCTCTGTCCCCTCCTGCATTCTGTGGCCACCGCCCCCACCCCCATACCTCACTGCCTCTGTCTCCCCCATCTCCCGCCTCTACGCTCAGGATACTGTCTTTCAGGAAGTTCAGTTTCCCTCTTTACCCCTCTCAGACTCCATGATAAGCCGCCCACCTCCTGCCCAGGAGCTGTGGGTCACTGTTTCCCTCTCCCGGGTCCTAATCGCTGCCACCCAGGTTTTCCTTTCTTGCTCCTTCTATATTCTTTGATCGTTGTCCCCATGGTCATTCTGGTCACCCTGTCTCCCTCCCTTCTCTTTCCCAGAGTCTCTGCTGGTCCTCCTTTAGGACTGAAGGGGGGGGTGTTGAGAAAGGTCTCTGGGTAGGGTGGTGGTGTGGTCGTGAGACGGGGAGCCCAGGAAGCTGGGGGACTCTAGCCCTTCCCCCAGCGCCTGTGCTCACTCGCTTTCCCACCCCCAGGTCTCTATGGTCATTCCGCTGTGTATCACGAGGCCACAGACTCCCTCTACGTGTTTGGGGGTTTCCGCTTCCACGTGGAGCTGGCAGCCCCTTCCCCTGAGCTCTACTCCCTGCACTGTCCTGACCGCACCTGGAGCCTGCTGGCCCCTTCTCAGGGAGCAAAGGTCAGGAAAAGAGCTCCAGACAGATAGTGTAGGGGGCCCTGGGAGGGGCCCTCCTTTCCAGTCCTTCTGGTACCCCGAGTCTCCCTTTCTTTATCTCTGACTTGGAGGTAAGAATCCTAGAGCAGGAGGTCACAGCTCTGCCACACTCTGGGTGTGGTCCTGACAGGTTCCTCTCCTGCCTGGCCTCCCCATCTGTGAAACAGGGCACTGAGGCTCCTGCGCTTTGTGCCTTCAAGGCCAGAGGAGACAGTGTGTGGGAGAACACGAAGCCCCAGGTGTGCGGGTTAGAGACAATTGCATTTTCCTTCCACAAGCATATTTCCAAGCCCTTCTTGGGGCTGGACTGCGAGGGAGGCAGAAGTAAGAGCCCCAGCAGGATGCCCTGAGCCCAGCTGGGGGAGGTCACCCTGGAAATGTGGGGTTCATCTCAAGTAGTCCATGCTGAGGTTCTGGGAGCAGCATAGGGTCTGGGGGTTCTGGGAGATCAGGGAAAGGAGATGGCTCTAGATGCTGCTCTGAGGAACGACAGAGGTTTCCTGGGGGAAGGAGGTGAGATTTGAGGAAGGTTAGAAAGGGGTGGGCTGGTGGGAGCTGGCGTGTCGGGAGATTGGGGGCGTGGGTGGGCTGAGAGGGAGTGTGGAGAGCGGATGACCGACTGTCGTGGCTCAGTGGATTATGAACCCGACTAGTATCCATGAGGGCGTGGGTCCGATCCCTGGCCTCGCTCAGCGTGTTAAGGGTCCAGCGTTGCCTTGAGCTGTGGTGTAGGTCACAGACGCGACTCGATCCTGCGTTGCTGTGGCTTGCTGTGGGTCGGCAGCTGAAGCTCTAATTTGACCCCCGGCCTGGGAACTTCCATATGCTGCGGGCGTGGCCCTAAAAAACAAAAACAAAACAAACCAAAAACCCAAGAGCTCCTCTGACGGGTGGTCCTGCCATGTGTCTCCCCGACAGCCCCGCCCCCGACTTTTCCACGCCTCAGCCTTGCTGGGGGACACCATGGTGGTCCTTGGGGGCCGCTCGGACCCTGACGAGTTCAGCAGTGACGTTCTGCTCTATCAGGTCAACTGCAACACCTGGCTCCTGCCCGACCTCATCCGTAAGTCCCCGCTCTCCCTGGGGAGGCCCGGGACAGCCGGGAGGAGGCTGGCCTCATCCCGTGACCCTCACCCTTAGGAGTTATTTGGGCCCCTTCATACCCGTCGGCAAAGCTCCTGTCCCCTCCGTGTGGTATAGACCCCCATGGAGACGCTCGCCTTCCTTTCTTTTTCTTCGAAAATTTTTGTTTTTTCATTCTGGTTATGAAGTAAGGATAGTCATTGAATGTGATTTGTACAACAGAAAAAAGCAATTCCCCATCATCCCATTCGCTAGAGACGAGGACTGCTGTGTGTGGGGCGCTTCCTTCCAGTTCATAGGCTGGAAAGGGGCTGTATCTTGCCTTTTTGCTTCATTTGACATACATTGTAAATAACTGCGTGTGTTTCTGGGCTTGTCTCCTTTTCTTTTTGTTTCTGTCTCTGACCCTCTGTCTCTAATTCTCTTTTGCTCTTAATCTTTATTTATTTATTTTTTTGGCTGCACCCATGGCACGCAGAAGTTCCTGGGCCAGGGATTGAACCTGTTCCACAGCAGCCACCTGAGGCACTGCAGTGATGACAAGCCGCACGGGAACTCCTTGTCTCTGTTCTTATTCCACCCTTTCTGTTCCTTTTTTCTGTTTTTGCGCCTTTCTTTTATCTTGCTACCTGTGTCTGATTCTCTTGTCCTGTTTGGCCTGAAACTCTCGTCCGTCTCTCTTTCCTTGTCTGTCTTTCTCCTGAGACTGTCTTCCTGCCCAGCATCTCTCCCTGGCTGACAACTTTGTGTGGACCTCTTCTGCTCTCTCGCTCTCTCTCTGAAAGGACTGTCTTTCCCCAGGCCCGGCTTCTGTGGGACCCCCGATGGAGGAGTCTGTGGCCCACGCTGTGGCAGCGGTGGGAGGTCGTCTCTATATCTCAGGAGGCTTTGGGGGAGTGGCCCTGGGACGCCTGCTGGCCCTGACCCTGCCCCCTGACTCCTGCCGCCTGCTGCCCTCACCTGAAGCTTGTAACCAGTCTGGGGCCTGTATCTGGTGCCATGGCGCCTGCCTGTCCGGGGACCAGGCCCATAGGTAACTAGGATGACTGATGGCACGTGGGTGAGTGGTACTGGTGCCCTCCAAAGTGGGTTCTGTTCCAGGCCAGGCTGGTGGGGGAGGCCTCAGGGGGGTACTGTCTGGTCAGGATACAGCTCACTTGGGAAAATGCACAGCTCATCACAGGAGGGCCCAGCTTGGGGATCGCCCCACGTAGAGAACCCTGTTTGTGGGCCGGAGTATCATCCAAGATGCTTCCTGGGAGCTGAGGCCGAACTGGGCCCTACGTGACCAGAGGAGTTTAGACCATGAAGGTTCAAAAGTGGGGGCTATATCGATGTGTTTTAGAAACCACCTGACTTGGGGGAGAATGAGACAGAAAGGTGGGCGGGTCAGCTCGGGAAGGCATCCCAGTGCCTGGCCGCAGTGCCGGGCCCGGTCTAGCTCCAGACACTCCTCCTCTGCAGTTTGGGAACCCAGACATCTTGGGAGGCCGCAGGTGCTGTCCTAGGTTTAGCACAAACGAATCTGGCTGCACAGTTTTCCTGCACGGTTACCAGCCGGCTTAATTTTGTCCTGTTAAGTGTGTCACTGTGTTTACTGCACAATATTAAAGTGTTTGATTTTTAGGGTGCTCCCTTGGACTCTGCTAGGGGTATTCTGTAACAGTGGGTACACCCACTCCTTTTCTAAAACCTGGAAAGTTCTGAAACATGTGCCTTTGAGGACTTTGAGTAAAGGATTATGGGCCTCCGCTGTGGGGGCTGGGGAGCCGCAGAAGGTCTGAGCAGGCAAGGGCGGGGGGGAAGGCTTGTGAGGGAGGATGTGGGAAGGGAAGAGGAGGCCCAAGCTGGGTGGGGGAGCTCTAGGGGTGGGCGGGAGGGGATGGTCAGAGAAAAATTCCAGAGGCGGAGGCCTGGGTGGCTGGAGAGGTGGGAGATGGGGTGTTGTCCAGTGTCGCTGGTCTGGGTGACAGGTGGAAGTGTGACCATCACCAAGTAAGTGGGCGGAGAAGCAGCTTTGGGAAGCCTGTGCTGAGGCCAGTTTGTGCCCATGGGACCCACAGCACAGTGTCCGGGAGGCACCAGAAAGAGGCCAGGGTGAGGAGGAAGGGTGGGGCCTGGCTGAGTGTGATGAGCGAGGCCTCACGCCTCCCCAGGCTGGGCTGTGGTGGTTCCCCCTGCTCCCCGATGCCCCACTCCCCTGAGGAATGCCGACGCCTTCGGACCTGCAGTGAGTGCCTGGCCCGCCATCCCCGGACCCTGCAGCCTGGAGATGGAGAGGTGAGGGGTGGGGTGGGGGCTGGAGGCTGGGTCTCAGGTGCCACCAAGCTCCTCAGCTAGGTTTGGGTGGTGATGGCTGAGCCCGGAGGGGTGCCGGCGGCCCTGCCGACCCCGCTGAGCCCATATCCCGCCACCAGGCACCTGCCCCCCGCTGCAAGTGGTGTACCAACTGCCCCGAGGGTGCCTGCATCGGGCGCAATGGGTCTTGCACCTCAGAGAATGACTGTCGCATCAACCAGCGTGAGGTCTTCTGGGCTGGGAACTGCTCAGAGGCCGTGTGTGGGGCAGCTGACTGCGAGCAGTGCACACGGGAGGGCAAGTGCATGTGGACACGGCAGTTCAAGAGGACTGGTGAGTGCCGGAGCTTGGGCCCCGGGCCCCGAGAGGAGAGTTTGGGAGCTTAGATTCCTGCTCTAGGGACGTGAGGGGCTCAGGGGCCTGGTGTGAGGGAGAAGGAGGGGAGGGGCCCAGGGCCCAGACTGGGCTCTAATCCCTGTGCCAACCCCAGGAGAGACCCGCCGCATCCTCTCAGTGCAGCCCACCTATGACTGGACGTGCTTCAGCCACTCTCTGCTGAACGTGTCCCCAATGCCGGTGGAGTCATCACCCCCGCTGCCCTGTCCCACCCCCTGTCACCTCCTGCCCAACTGCACCTCCTGCCTGGACTCCAAGGGTGCAGACGGGGGCTGGCAGCACTGTGTCTGGAGCAGCAGCCTCCAACAGGTACTGCCCCGGCCCGGTGTCCCATGGCTCTCCTCCTCTGTCCTGCCTCGTCCTTCATTTCCGTGCTTTCTTTCTCCTACTTTCTCTTATCTCTTTTTGACGACTCCTTTCTTCCCTCCTTGCCTTGTGAGTCTCCCTGTCCCGTCCCGGTGCCGCCTTCCCGACTCAGCCCCTGTGTCTGTCCAGCTCTCCTTCCACCCTCCTGGCCCCGGCCTTCCTGGGACTCAGTACCGTCTCTCCTCTCCCTCCCAAACCTTTCTCTTCCCTCCTCCACCTCCTTCTTTCTCTGCTTTTGAAAGTTTGGGTTGTAAGAAACAAAAAACCACTGAGCTGGTTTGATTATAAGGAGTTGGGGGTCTCTGATGGAACCTGAGGATGGGAAGTGCTGCTGCTCTGTCCTTCTCAGGGCACATCATCTCTGATCTCAGCTGTTTTGCGTGTCGCCATTCTCTGGTGTCTCTCGGCCTGGTCAGCAACACATGGCCTCCAGTGGCACCCTTGACCCTCAGTGGATGTGACTTTATTTTTTTGCTTTTTTGCTTTTTAGGGCCCCATCTGTGGCATATGGAAGTTCCCAGGCTAGGGGTTGAATCAGAGCTGCCAGGGATTGAACCTGCATCCTCACGGATACTAGTCCGGTTCGTTACTGCTGAGCTACAGTGGGAACTCTGTATGTGACTTTCTAATTCCAGAGACCACGGCTATCACTGTGCTCTTTGGTTAATTCACCTTCTCAGGGAAGACTGCAGCTCAGCTCATGAGTTAGATGTCCGGCCTTGGTCCATGTGGCCAGGGAAGGGAAGGAGCCCTGGTTCTGACATGGCAGTTCAGATGCACCCGTCATCTATGGCTGTGGGCTGGAGAGCTGATTCTTGAAGGTGGGCGTGGTCTGGGGAGACACAGTCTGCCATTGGCTGCCCCTACCTCTGCCTGGCGTGATTCAGCCATCCCAGTGACAGACCCAGGCATTCAACCCCCACCCACTGCAGCAGGAGATAAGAAAGCTTCACTTGCTGCTGTCACATCCCAAAGCAGTGTCACTGGGCTAGGGTTGTGAGTCTGATTCCCCCTGATGTACATGCTTATGCATCCTCATTGTGCAAGACCTGACCGAGGTGTGACCCTTCACTGTCTCACAACCCACGAGCCTACACGCGCCTTTGGTCAAATGTGAGTGCAGTCAGCAGACCTTATCTGGGGTATCCTCCATCACCACAGCCCACTTTCCGGTTCTCTGGACGCCAGCTAGGTGTTCAACAGTTTAGTGAATTTCTAATGCTACCTGGAATCACCGTCACATCTCACAAGACTGCCCCCACTTCAGATGCCAGGCACAAAAACTGGCTTATCAGTCAGGGGTTCCGTCCACTCCCTCTGCAGGTTTGATTATTTCCTAGAATGGCTCAGAGACTCAGAAACATTTACTTACTAATACCAGCTTATTAAAAAGGATGCAGCTCAGGAAGAGCCAAATGGAAGAGGAGAATAGGGCAGGGCATGAAGAACTTTCATGCCTTCTCCCAGCATCGACACCCTCTCCCAGGATGGAGGACATGTCCATCGACTGGGAGGCTCTCTGAATCTCATTGATCAAGGGCTTGTTTTTATAGAGCCATCTCTGCCCTGACCCCATGTTGGTGGGTGAGGCTGGAAGTTGCAGCCCTCTAACCACCTGGTCTTCTGGTGCCCCCCCCCCCAGTCACCTCATTAGCATAAACTCAGGTGTAAAAGGGGCTCCTAATGAATAACAAAAGATATTCCCTACCTGCTGGAACTGCTGGTGTTGTTGTTGTTTTCTCTTAGGGCCACACCATGGCATATGGAAGTTCCCAGGCTGGGAGTAGAATGGAATCAGAGGTATAGATGCCAGCCTATACCCAGCCACAGCCACATCCACGCAGGATCCAAGCCACGTCTACGGCCTACACCACAGCTCACCCAGATGTCAGATCCTTAACCCTCTGAGCAAGGCCAGGGATCGAACCTACGTGCTCATGGATCCTAGTGGGGTTCCTTAACTGCTGAGCCATGAAGGGAACTCCTGGAACTCCCAGTGTTTTAGTAGCTCAGTACCAGGAAACTGGGACAAAGAGCGAATCTATTTTTGTGTCATGCCACCCCCCCCCCCCCCAAGAAAGGTCGTACAGACTAGCTGGGAGAATTTAGGACACGGAGCAGTGCCTGCTCTTCAGTAAAAACTCAGTAACACCCAGCTTCTGCCCCCTGGGAGGATCCCCTGTCTCCCCTGTCCAGACAACCAAGAGGTCAGTGTGGCGGTTCAGGTGGGGGTGCTCTCAGTATGGCAAGGGCATAGGCCTCTCGTCCTCAAGCCTGGGATCCTGCTGGTGATACAGGTTCTCCATGAATTTGATGGAGATTTCCATTATTTGTCTCCATTGGGATTCCAGGGCCTGGATACCAGAGAGCTTGCTGGCCACTATGGGGGAGTGTGAGGGGATTGCTGCCAGATCTTCTGATTTCTGGGTAAATCAATTAAAAAAGTGTTGGCTCAGGTGTTTTAAAAACAGATCAGGAGTTCCCACTGTGGCATGGTAGGTTAAGGATCTGGCATTGCCACAACTGTGGTGGAGGTTGCAGCTATGGCTTGCATTTGATCCTTGGCCCAGGAACTTAAATATGCCGTGGGGTGGCCAAAAAAACACTCAAAAACAAACCACCAAACACACATACACACACACAACAGCAACACAGATGAAACATAGCAGGTGCACAGGCCAGACCTGTTGTGATTTGGCTCAAGGGGAGCCATATTTTAACCGTGAGGAATTGTTCTTTCTCAGAGCCCAGGGCAGGTGACAGAGTGCTCTCTTGCCTGGCTGGCTGGCTTTTTCCTTCCTTCCCTTTCTCCCTTCACCAAATTCTTCACTGAGTACCTTCCTTTGCTGGGCTGTGGGCATATGTCAGCAGACAGCACGGTTCCTGCCTCTCTTCCAGGAACATAGGAAGTTCAGGCTATGATGTTGGGCAGCATCGCATTTGGCCACAAGCGTGGTCACAGTGGAAAGTGCCTTGCAGACTGGAGCCTCAGGCTTTCTTCCCACCTCTTTCCAGATTACCCCACTGTCTGCCAAGGGGTGCACTAAATTTGGATCTGGGCTCAAACCCGGAGGAGAATTTGGCTCTGGCAGTTCGGCCAGGCTCCGCTCATCGCTGGCGTAGTGCACAGTGGGCGCAGAGCTCTGGCTGCAGCAGTCAGGGTTTTCTATTTCAGGAGTGCGGGGTTGCTTTGTTTCTTCCTGAGTGCTCCCAGCCAAACAGCCCAGACTCATCTCTTTCCTCTTATACTTTGCTTAAGGCCTGAGCAGTAACTAAAATGCTCTCATACACTGAGGTAAATTCCCAGGGGTCTGAACTTCTTTGCGTACCATGTCTGGTCCCAGGACCTGATAAGTGATGGCACGTGGCCCGCTGCGCAGCCCCTGACTACGGACTCAGCTTCCCAGGTGAGGGTGGGAGAATCCTGTTGCCCCAGCAGGAGGGTCCATATTCTTTTAAGACTTGTGGTTTGCAACCTCCATCCTGATACCTGTTTCTGTTTCCATCTGGGATCATTGCCATTCTTTGATGGTAAGAAACACTCGTAGCCCAACCGGGTGGGTAAAGGGGGCCCATTACAGTAGCACAGTGGCCCCTCTTGGGACCCAGGTGGAAAATGCAGGCAGGCCTTACCAGATACCGGACATTGAGCTTGGGAAGCTGCCTCCACCTTTCAGTGGGGTGTGTGATTCTCATGTCTGCCTCCTGCCTCTGCTCTATTCTTGCCTCTTCGCTGTCATTTGTTCATCCAAGTGGCCCAGCCAGCTAGTTTACCCAGTCTTCTAGTTACAAGGACATACATAGCCTGACTTGCAGTTTGAACTTCTTTTTTTTTTTTCTTTTTGCTTTTTAGGGTCGCACACACGGCATATGGAGGTTCCCAGGCTAGGGGTTGAATCAGAGCCTACACCACAGCCACAGCAACCCAAGATTCGAGCTGCGTCTGTGACCTACACCATACCTCACAGCAGTGCCGGATCCTTAATCCACTGAGCAAGGCCAGGTGTCGAACCTGCGTCCTCATGGATGCTGGTCAGATTCATTAACCACTGAGCCACGATGGGAACTCCGAGTTTGAACTTGTTACAAATGCCAGGGAGAGAGAGTGTGGTGACCTCAGCTACTGTCCATCTTGGTCCACCTGGTTGTGGCCAGCAGGGGTGAAGTCTCTGAGAAGAGTCTGGGAAGATACCCAGGGTGTGTTTTCTGACTTTCTTTCTCCTCCGTTTCCCCTCCCCTGTAGTGTCTGAGCCCCTCCTACCTGCCCTTGCGCTGTATGGCTGGAGGCTGCGGGCGGCTGCTCCGAGGACCCGAGAGCTGCTCCCTGGGCTGTGCTCAGGCAACCCAGTGCGCCCTGTGCTTGCGACGCCCCCACTGTGGCTGGTGTGCCTGGGGCAGCCAGGACGGGGGCGGCCACTGCTTGGAGGGTGGACTCAGCGGCCCCCGTGATGGTGAGAGGATTTGGGGATGGGGTAAGGGGCTGGCCCTTGGCTGGGTCTGGCCTGGGCTTTGGTATAAAGTACGTTGGGGGCCTCTGGGGACTCAGAGGCGGTGCTCAGAGGAAGTAAGAACGAGAGCCTAGGCAGCTGGGGGGTGACACAGAGGCTCCGACAGGTGAAACCCTGTATCCTCATGCCAGGTCTGACATGTGGGCGACCTGGGGCCTCCTGGGCCTTCCTGTCCTGCCCCCCTGAGGACGAGTGTGCCAACGGGCACCACGACTGCAACGAAACGCAGAACTGTCATGACCGGCCCCATGGCTACGAGTGCAGCTGCAAGACAGGCTACACCATGGACAAGTGAGTCTGCAGGCCAGACTGGGGCCTTGGGTGGGGTAGAGGGGAGTGGGGCCAAACAGACTGTGGGCTGGGAGAGCCTGTGGGATGCAGCGAAGGATGGGGCCATGGACCAAAGCAGGATGCAAGAAAGCAGTCCAAGATGTGGTGGTGGGTTGCCCCTGTGGTGCAGCAGGTTAAGGATCCGGTGTTGCTGCAGGAGTGGTGTACGTTGCAGCAGTGGCTTGGAGTCCATCCCTTGCCCGGGAACTTCCATATGTCACCGGTGCAGCCAAAGGAAAAAAAAATGTGGTGGTGGGATTAGCCCAGGAAGGTGTGAGGGTGGGGACTAGGTCATGGAGGGCAAGATTGGTGAGTTGACTTAGTAGGGTTAACTAACCCTGTCCTGGGAAGGGGGCGTGGCTCCTAGAGGAGCTGCTGGGCTGGACCCTGGAGTAGGAGAGGTGTGCGACTGACTGGGGGGGGGGAGACTAGTTTTGAAGAGGGTGGGGGGTGGGGGTGGGCTCTGAGGAGCCGTGAGGACCCTGAGGATGGCTGGGTCTGTCTTTGGGAGGGGTGGACCGCTGCCCTGCCCTGACCCCTGCCCATCCCTGCAGCGTGACCGGGCTGTGCCGCCCCGTGTGCGCCCAGGGCTGCGTGAATGGCTCATGTGTGGAGCCTGACCACTGCCGCTGCCACTTCGGCTTTGTCGGCCGCAACTGCTCCACGGAGTGTCGCTGCAACCGCCACAGCGAGTGCGCCGGCGTGGGGGCCCGTGACCACTGCCTGCTCTGCCACAATCACACCAAGGTGGCCATCCAGGACCTCAGGCCCTGACCCTGGGCTCTCCTTGCCTTCAGCTCACACTCAGGCATCTTGAGCCTTGTTCTAAGCCCCAGTAAGCTGGGCACCAAGAGGTGGCTTAGCCGTATCCCAGGGGTGTATGAGAGGACTTTGGGGACCCTGTCTGGGTTTGTATTCAGAGGGGCTGCCCTGGAATAGTGGGACAAAGTTGGTGCCGGACCGGGGAGGGTGATCACATAGAAGAGGATTTGGGATCATGTTGGAAAGGACTTCAGCACTTTGGGCCGAGGGGGAGTGAGGTGTGCGGGTGAAGCCAGATAGGCTAGGATGCACCAAGGTGAGGGCCTGAGCCACTGCCGCCCTCCATGGTACTCTCAGAACTGTCCCCCACCCACCCTCAACCCGCCACGACTCCTCAACCCCTCTGACTGTCCTGTCCCTGGTTCCCAGGGCAGCCACTGCGAGCAGTGCCTCCCATTGTTCGTGGGTTCAGCCGTGGGGGGCGGGACCTGCCGCCCCTGCCACGCCTTCTGTCGTGGCAACAGCCACGTCTGCCTCTCCAGGAAGGAGCTTGAAATGGCCAGGAGGGAGCCAGAGAAGTACTCGCTGGATCCAGACAAGGTGAAAGAGGTTTGGGTCCTGAACTCCCAGGTCTGAGGGAGGAGGAGGCTACTGGGGTCTGGACTCTGAGGAAGGAGGGGGTGCTGGTCCATAGCCTCTTGTGATCATCTGTGCTTCCTTGGCCAGATTGAAAATTGGGTGAGCGAGGGTCCTAGTGAAGATGAGGCCGTGTGTGTGAACTGCCAGAATAATAGCTATGGGGACAAATGCGAGAGCTGCCTTCACGGCTACTTCCTCCTCGAAGGAAAGTGTACCAAGTAAGTGGAAGGGGGCCCTGGGAGCCCGCCTGACTCAGCTGGATGGCTCTGGGAGCCAGATGCCTCCCTTGGCCTCCGCTCTCAGTCAGGGAAGGATGAGACCCCCTGAGACAGGGCTTGGGGGGCAATGAACTAGATGTAGATAGAAGCCCTGTACCTCAGGGGGCAGTGCTTCATTTAACACAGGCGACAGCAGCTCTGGTGGAGACCCTGTTGGGCAGAGAAAGGGCCCTGAGGCAGAGTCCTGGAGTCAGCCTCCCCATTCCCCCCTCTTCCTTCTGGATGGTCAGAAAGTAAATTCTGGCATCAGTCCAACCTGGGTTCTAATCCTGACTCTGCCACGTAACAATCCTGCAGCCTTGAGGTAAATGGCTTGACCTCTGTGAGCCTCAGTTTCCTCTTCTGGACTCACAGATCAGAGCTCATATATGCATCATCCAGCCTGGGCCCTTGCAGGTCGTGGAAGCTCTCTAATCTCCATCTTCCTCCCTCTCCTCAGATGCCAATGTAATGGCCATGCGGACACCTGCAACGAGCAGGATGGGACAGGCTGCCCGTGTCAGAACAACACTGAGACGGGCACATGCCAGGGCAGCTCGCCCAGTGACCGCCGGGACTGCTACAAATACCAGGTGGGGCTGGAGAAGCAAGTTAGGGGCTAAGGGCCCTGTGCCCCCAAGAGGTCAGAGGTGGGGTGAGGTAGCCTGGCCCAGGCACAGCTGACCACATGGTTCCCATACCTATGGTCATGGGGTTGAAGGTCAGCTTGATAGACCATTCCTGAGTCCTAGTCAGTTTCAGGTCATGGGCAGTGATGCTGGAGACGCAGAAACGGGCCTTTTGCAGGGGCTTTCAGGCTGCTTATGAGACAGACTCCATTACAGATAGTCACAACGTATAAGTTCCAAATGCCAGAAGACTCATCTCGTGGTAGCTTAAGGAAAAGAGGAAAGTGTTTTGCAGTTCCCACCATGGCACAATGGGTTAAGAATCTGACTGCAGGAGTTCCCATCACGGCTCAGTGGTAGTGAACCCGACTAGGATCCATGAGGACTCAGGTTCGATCCCTGGCCTGGCTCAGTGGGTTAAGGATCTGGTGTTGCCATGAGCTGTGGTGTAGGTCACAGACGAGGCTCAGATCTGGCATTGCTGTGGTTTGTGGTGTAGACTGGTAGCTACAGCTCTGATTTGACCCCTAGCCTGGGAACTTCCATATGCCACAAGTGCAGCCCTAAAAAAAAAAAAAAAGAATCTGACTCCAGTGGCCTGGGTCATTGCAGAGGCTTGGATTTGATCTCCTGCCTGGGATGTGAGTTAAAGGATCCAGTGTTGCCACAGCTGTGGGGTCAGATTCTGTCTCTGGCCTGGGAACTTCCATATGCCATGCGTGTGGCCATTAAAGAAAGAAAGAGAGAGAGAGAAAGAAAGGAAGGAAGGAAAGAAAAGAAAGAGTAAGAGAAAGAAAAGGAAAAGAAAATGTGTTAACTTTCAAAACTGAGGTCTGGAGTCTACCTTCAGGAATGGCCAGATTCAGGTGCTTACTCGGTGCAGTCAGAAATCTTTCTTTTCCTGGATCTTGACTCTGCTTTCCTCTGTGTTGGCTTTGTTCTCAGGCAAGTTTTCCCTCAAGTGACAGCCCCCGCCTGATGACATGGGACTAGTTGGAGATGTGCTATTATTGCTAATACCTGGATATAAATTCCCCTTGAGCCCATAGCTAGGGGCTCCTGGAGCCCCTGTTCTAATCACCTATTTGGTTACTGTGTTGCAGGCTAGCATCCACAGAGGGGTTCTTCCATGTTCCCTCCTTGGAGTACAGCTCTTAACACTCTATCCACCTACCTTCTTTCTAGTTCCAGAAAGAAGAGGGAAGCTCTTGCTTCTGTCTCCCATACCCATCTACAGAAACATATTTGTAAAGATGCAGTTCCACCCAACTGGCAGCTAAGCTTCGCAAGCTTTACTGACCCTAACATTTCCATTCGAGACCAGAATTTTTGCTTTCTTTCTTTTTAAAAAAAATTTTTTTGGAGTTCCCGTAGTGGCACAGTGAAAACAAATCCAATTAGGAACATTGAGGTTGCAGGTTCGATCCCTGGCCTCACTCAGTGGGTTAAGGATCTGAGGTTGCCATGAGCTGTAGTGTAGACGCAGCTCGGATCTGCCATTGCTGTGGCTGTGGTGTAGGCCGGCAGCTGTAGCTCTGATTAGACCCCTAGCCTGGGAACCTCCATATGCTGCAAGCGTGGCCCTAAAAAGACAAAAGACAAAAAAAATTTTTTTTATGGTCACACCCAGAGCGAATCCACCCACAGATTGAATCCAAGCTCCAGCTGTGACCTACGCCACAGCCATGGCAACACTGGATCCTTTAACTCAGTGCGCATGGCTGGGAATTGAACCTGCTCCTCGGCAGTGACCTGAGCCGCTGCAGTTGGAGTCGTACTCACTGCACCACAGCAGATACTCCAGGATTTCTGCATTCTCGATGCATAATCAAAAGGCCTGTTGGTCTTTGTCTAAACAGACAACTTCAGAGAGTAATTCAGATCTTTTTCTCACATCAGTTTCTTTAGGTTCTAATGCTAGCAGCAGTAGTTACTATGGAGGGAGTGCCTGCCACTGAGCTGGTGCGCTGTGCCATAGATACAATGGAGGCAGCACAGACTTGCTCATCAGGACCACACAGCTGGTGAGGAGGTGGAGCCAGGATTCAACAGAGCTCTTCATTGTTGTTCCTGAGAGTTGCAGAGGCCTCCCCATCAGGGTGCTATAGTCACTGGGGTAGCACCAGGAACAGGAGCGCTGGAGTGTAGGATACTGTTAGTGTCCACACCATGACAGGGCATCCCAGGCGGGGCGGGGGCGGCACAAGGAAGCTCCTCGGGCACTGGGGAAACCCAGGGCAGTGGCTGCTTACCCATAGGTAGGAAATATCAGTCCTCCTCGGAGGAGGGCTGGGTACGGAGTTCAGCCCTGATGGCCGCCTCCACCCCCTCCTCTGCCCACAGTGTGCTAAATGCCGGGAGTCATTCCACGGGAGCCCTCTGGGTGGCCAGCAGTGCTACCGCCTCATCTCCGTGGAGCAGGAGTGCTGCCTGGACCCCACGTCCCAGACCAACTGTTTCCACGAGCCCAAGCGTCGGGCTCTGGGCCCTGGCCGCACCGTCCTGTTTGGCGTACAGCCCAAGTTCACCAATGTGGACATCCGCCTGACACTGGACGTGACCTTTGGTGCCGTGGACCTCTATGTCTCCACCTCCTATGACACCTTCGTGGTCCGTGTGGCCCCTGACACGGGTGTCCACACTGTGCACATCCAGCCGCCGCCACCTCCCCCACCCCCCCCACCCCCTGCTGACGGTGGGCCCCGGGGCGCTGGGGATCTGGGAGGACCTGGGACGGGAGGTGGGCCGGCCACTCCAGTGGAGCCACGAGTGCGGGAGGTGTGGCCACGGGGCCTGATAACCTACGTGACAGTCACGGAGCCATCAGCGGTGCTGGTAGTCCGTGGCGTGCGGGACCGGCTGGTCATCACCTACCCGCACGAGTACCACACCCTCAAGTCCAGCCGCTTCTACCTGCTACTACTGGGTGTGGGAGACCCAAGTGGACCCAGTGCCAATGGCTCGGCTGACTCGCAGGGCCTGCTCTTCTTCCGGCAGGACCAGGCCCACATAGACTTGTTTGTCTTCTTCTCCGTCTTCTTTTCCTGCTTCTTCCTCTTCCTCTCACTCTGCGTGCTCCTCTGGAAGGCCAAGCAGGCCCTGGACCAGCGGCAGGAGCAGCGCCGGCACCTGCAAGAGATGACCAAGATGGCCAGCCGCCCTTTCGCCAAGGTCACGGTCTGCTTCCCACCTGACCCTACTGCCCCAGCCCTCGCCTGGAAGCCGGCCGGGCTCCCGCCACCCACCTTCCGCCGCTCTGAGCCCTTCTTGGCCCCCCTGCTGCTGACAGGGGCCGGCGGGCCCTGGGGGCCTGTGGGAGGGGGCTGCTGCCCACCGGCCATCCCCGCCACCACTGCTGGCCTGCGAGCTGGGCCTATCACCCTGGAGCCCACTGAAGATGGCATGGCTGGTGTGGCCACACTGTTGCTCCAGCTGCCTGGCGGGCCCCATGCTCCCAACGGCGCCTGCCTGGGGTCAGCCCTCGTCACGCTGCGGCACAGGCTGCACGAGTACTGTGGGGGTGGCGGCGGTGCTGGGGGCAGTGGGCACGGGGCTGGTGCAGGCCGGAAGGGACTGTTGAGCCAGGACAACCTCACCAGCATGTCCCTCTGACCCGTGGCGGGATCCTCAGCCACAGCAGTTGAGACCACCCCGGACTTGGATCCCTCTACCTGGGACACTGTGTCCTCAGAGACTTTGGTTTCCTTCCTCTGATGGGGGGAGAGGGGTCCCCAGACAGGGCCTTCTTTGATCTGCATTCAACAATTATTTATTGAATACCTACTATGTGCCAGGCACTGTTGAAGGCACTGGGCAGAGTGGGAGCTGAGACAGCCAAGGTCCCCTGATCTTGTGGACCTCGGGTTCTGGTGAAGGGAGACCGTGGGCATGCGTGCACACATGCAGAGGATAAGATCCCTTCTGAACGGGACACGTGCTGTGAGACATCCACAGGGTGTGGCTGCGCAGGACCTCAGGGTGGTCAGCCGGTCATTCTGCAAAGCCAGACTTTAAGAAGGAAACTGAGGAGTTCCCTTGTGGCATTGCAGGTTAAGGATTCCGTGTTGTCACTGCAGCAGCCTGGGTTGCTGCCGTGGTGTGGGTTCAGTCCCTGGCCCCAGGAACTTCTGCATGCCATGGGTGTGGCCAGAAAAGGGGGGAACAAAAAAGAAAACGGACTGTGGGAAGAGCTGCAAGAAGTGGGTTCCAGGCAGAGGGAACTATAAGGGCAGAAGCTTGTGTCATCGGAGGGGTGGGAGAGCTGGCCAGTGTGGCCCAGATCAAGTGTGAAGAGAGTAAGTTGGCTCAGGCAGGGGTCTGTGGGCCCCCGACAGGGCTGGGAGTTTTATTCTCAGGGCGTCGGGCAGCCATTTGCCAGTTTTATGAGGGAGAATGGCAGGATCCAGCATACATGTTGAAGATGTCACTCAGCTTGTGTGTGGAAGATGGACTGGAGCAGGTGAGAGTGGCAGCAGTGGGCCAAGAGATGGGGACAGATCAGGGTAGTGGCCATAAGAGGAGGAGTCAGGGACAGATGCAGGCTGTGGGCAGAAGGATGTAATGATGGTCTGGATGCCGGCATGAGGAAAGGAAGGAATCCAGGAAGACCCCAACTTTGTGTCCTGAACTGTGGGTGGATGGGGGGGTTGTTTATTAAGATGGGGCAGATGGGCTGTGGGGGAAGAGCAGGGGTCAAGTTTTAGATTCTGGATGCCCTTTAGAGACACCTCTTCAGTTAGGTCCAACCAGGGGAACAGAAGCCACACCGAGGGTTGCAGCAAACAGAACTGGGTGCTGCTGCCCAGAGACAGGAGTGAGGCAGACCAGGGGTGACCCAGAACAGGTACACTGCTGCTGCCACCACTAGGCTGGAGGGACAAGGCTCAGGTGGTGTTTCCTGACCCCAGGGCCAAGGTCACTCTGCTCAGAGGGGGCAAGAGGAGACAAAGCTCTGTCTGAGATGCTGCCCCAGGCGGGCTGTGTGTGCATGAAACCAAGGTTGGGAACAGCGTGAGAATCTTGCTGGCCCAGCACCAAAGTGCTGGTTAAGTGGGATAAATGTCCTTTTCCCAGTACCCCCTCCAAGCCTTGTGGCCTGGGCCTGGCTGTCCCATCAGGGCTGGGGGTTGCGCTGCTGAAGCTCTTGTTCCCCAGAAGTGATGAACCAAGGTGACCTGAGGTCAGTGAAGCCTTTGACCCCTGCCCAGTTCCCTGTCACATAGAGACCCCTGCTTGCTCAGGAAGAAAGACAGACTGCCTCGATCCCAGGTTCAGGTTTTATTCCGGCCCTTGGTGTAAGGAGTTCAGGCAGCAGAAAGACGGAAACGAGGCCCCAGCACGGTGAGCTTTCTCTAACTCAGGTGCACTCACACCGCCCAAATGGAGAGCATCATGGGTGTGCCAGCCCCCTGGGTAGGCAAGACCCCATAATGAGGGGAGGTGGGAAGGAATGGGAGACCTCTGTCCCCTCGGGCTCAGTCAGCTTGAGTCTTGCTGGGAGTGTTCACCAGTGACCTTTCTGCACAGCCCAGCCCCTAAGCACAGGCTGGCTGTTTTCATGTGATACTGAGGTAAGCACACAGCCATGTGTTAGATTTAGGGGCCTGTGAGTCTCCAAGGTGGCCCGTGAAGATCGTGGTATTTTCAGACTTTGTAAAAGCAACTTGAGGAATTTTCAGGGATTACTCTGCCCACACGTTTTGCCTTTCTAAGCTGGTGGCGGTGCCTAACCTCCAAGACCTGACTGTGAACTTGCATTCCTGACTACCAGTGCTGGATGGCTCGCCTGGCATGTTACTGCTGTGGTTTCACTTGATTTTTCCGACCACAAACTATGAGGTAGGTTCCGTGTAATCCCCATCTCACAGAGAAGACGAGTTCATAGACCTGATTTAGCGGTTGAGTGACAGCTGCCATTTGAACCCTGACCTTCTGACTCATATCCTGACCACCAGGCTGTCCCATAGCACAAGGAAGGACTGCTTTACTTAGCATAGGCTGACTAGCCAAGAGCCGTCTCAGCACAGAGCAGGTGCTAGGGGCAGGTATTCAAAATGGCCAATATCTGGAGTCGTCATGGCTCAGCGGAAACAAACCTGACTAGTATCCATGAGGATGCAGTTTTGATCCCTGGCCCCGCTCAGTGGGTTAAAGATCTAGCATTGCCATGAGCTGTGGTGTAGGTTGCAGACGCAGCTTGGATCCCTTGTTGCTGTGGCTCTGGCGTAGGCCGATTTGACCCCTCGCCTGGGAATTTCCATATGCCACAGGTTCAGCCTTTAAAAAAAAAAAAAAAAAAAGGCCAATATCTGCTTGGGATAAGGTAGAGTTTCCCAGCTGGGGAGCTAACCAGCAGTGGGACATGCTGCCTTAAGGGGTCCAGAGGCCAGTGGGGTCATCCTGTGTAACCAGAAAAGAACTAAGGTGGTTCTTCCCGACTCCTCCACCCTGTGACTTTGCCTTCCTTAAGCAGGGTGTTTGCATTCTGACTGGACTTTTCCTCTGGGACCCCCCTCCAAGTCCTGTCACCGTTGCACAGATGCCCCACAGCATGTGTTCCTCCTTTCTCCAGGTCAGCCCCTCGGCTGGCACCTTGCCCTGGTGTCCACACACCTGAAGGCAAGAGGCTCGTGGTGAAGTGAATGCCTGGACATTGGAGGCTAGGAACCTGGATTCTAGCCCATGTGTGGCCACTGATGTCCTAGGGACTTCAGGAAAGGAGAGAAATTTTACCAAAGGCCTGCAGCACTCCAGCACTGTGCTGTGCTGGGTGCTTGGCACCAATTTTTTTTTTTTTTTTTTTTTGGCTGCACCCACAGCACAGAGAAATTCCCAGGCCAGGGCCTCAAACCCTTCCCACAGCAGTGACAACGCTGCATCCTTAACCTGCTGAGCCACCAGGGAACTCCATCATGAGTCTTTTAATCTTGCCAACATCACTGCTGGGAGGTATTGGCTTGTTCCCCCGTTTTGCAGTTTCAGAAATTAAGTCCCTTGCCTAAGAACTCAGGGCAGATAAGTAGGCAAGTCCACATTCTGACACAAGCCTGTCTGATTCTCCATTGCCCCCCCCCCACCTCTAAAATCACTTCCCTTTTCTAAGCCAGTGCCTCCCACCCCTGACCACGCTTGTCTCCACCCACACTGAGCCCCGCACTGTTCTGGAACATAGCTGTGAGCAAGGTCCCTGCTCTCGTGGAGCAGACAAGTCAGTGGGGAGCCAGGTAATAAGTAGAGATTTGGCACATTGAAAAGTGACCAGAAAAATAAGGCAGTAAAGGAGGGGCATGGTGGGGGGTTGGTACTTGCTGTACAATGTCAGGTAGAGGGGAGGGCCTCACTCCGAAGATGGCAAACGAGCTGATGTGAGGCAGTGAGCCATAGGGGCATCTGAGGAAAGAATTCCAAGTTGAGGGAGCAACCAAGGCAAAGATCCAGAGGTGGAAATGTGCCTAGCATTCCAGAGAAACAGCAGAGCCTCCTTGTGGTTCAGAGAGAGTAAAGAGACAAGGGCACAGAGGGAATGAGCAGGCCCTTGAGTCACTGTGAGGACTCTGGCTTTTGCTCTGTGCAGGAGGAGCCAGGAGAGGCTTCTGAGCCAGGAGGGATGGGATCCACCTCAGGTGTCCACAGGGCTTCTCTGTGGGGAAGAGACTAAAAAGGGGAGCGGGTAGGGCAGGGACCCCGATCAGGAGCCTCGACCTTCATGTAGGCTGAGAGGAGGGTAGCCGGAACCAGGCGGGGGCAGCAGAGTGGAAAGGAGTATTCTGGATATATTCTGAAAGTAGAACCAACAGAATTTGTTGACAGTTCACACACTGGGTGAGAGAGAAAGCGGGCAACAGGAAGGGGTTTGCTATTTGAGATGCGGAAGACTGGTAGAGCAAGTTTGGAGGGGGAGTGAGGAGGTAGGTTTAAGACATGTTAAATTTAAGATGCTTATTAGATGTTCTAAGTGATGACACCCCATGGTTGAATACACACAGAGCACAGCAAATAATACAAATATATTAATAGAAATAAATTACACATAATATTATAATATTAACAGCAATAGTCTGTTAAGTTCGCTCTAGCCTTTTCATCTGTCCCATCTCTTGTTCTCACAGCAGCCATGTGACATATTAGGGATTATCCCCAGAGGGGGAAACTGGGTCTGAAAAGTGTATTAATTTACTAAGACAACACAGTAAGTGGCAAGAGTCAAGGCTGAATCCCAAGTCTGTACAATTTTGAGATCCTAACATTTCTTAATAGGCTAGTTGCATTTGCAATAAAGAGGGTGGATTGAATTAGGTGGGTTTTTTTTTTTTTTTTCTTTTCATTTTTGGCCACCCCACAGCACATCCCCCAGGGATCAGATCCCAGCTGCAGTCTTGACCTAAGCCAGATCTTTAACCCACTGTGCCAGGCCTGGGCTGCTGATCCCATTTTGCCACAGTGGAAACTCCGAATCCAGTGATCCTTGAGTATTCCTTTCAGCTCTGGAGAGTTTTAAACCTGCAGTTTAAACCTGAAGACAAAGAGCTCCCCTAATCTGTTAGAATTGTGTGTCGACCAAGAGTCCACAGGTGTTGAAGGAGCAGGGGGAATCTTCTAACTTTATGTGGGGGTTGTGCATGGACTATCCCCAAGGAGCCTGATTTTGCTTAGTTTCAGGAATTGGGCAGAGCTCCAGGTAGGCAGCTAAGGGGTTAGTGATTTTACTTTATTAGTGAGGACTCCCTGGCTTAAGAGAGGGAACAGACTCCAGTGTGGGAACACAGCAGACCCAGATCAAACATCCAACTGACTCTGGAACTCCTTCCACACCTAGGCATCTTCCCTGGGTCCCCGCCTCCCTCACCAAACCTCCTTCTCTACCCAGATTCCTTCCCTGGGACAAAAGGATGTAGGCGGAGTTGGTTTTACGGTTTTTTTTTTTTTTTTTTTTTAATTGTGGGTGCGTTTCTGGTGGCGGGAGAGGGCGGAGGGGCAGGACCTCCCAAGAGAGGACGGAGAAGGGCGGATGGGGAAGGAGAGGGATCGAGGAGCTTTACTCTCGGATCTTCAGTTCCCGCGCCATCTGACAGAGGGCGCAGGGCAAGCAGAAGGTGAGGGCCGCCCAGTCGTGCCCGACAGAGCCCTGGAGAGTGGGAGAAAGGTTAGCCGCTCCGCCTTGGATCCCGGGGGCCAGTCCCACCCCTCTCCTCCCGCGGGTCCTGGGCTCCGCGCGCACCTGGATGTGATAGCGCTCGCGCATGCCGGTGCGCAGGGAGTGCAGGCCTCCGGGCAGGTAGGGCGCGCAGCAGCACTCGCCGAAGTCGTCGGAGATGCGGCAGGCGAGGCACAGAGGGGCGAAAGTGCCGCACAGACCTGGGGCGGACGCAGCACTGTAAGGGCCCGGCCCGCAGGGTGCCCCCCGCCGGCTCCGCCTCGGGGAGGGGCGAAGCGGGGGTCAGCGGAGCGCGGTCGAATGTCCCAGAGGGAACTGAGTATTGGAGAAAGCGAAGCGAAGGTCCCAGAGGGAGTTAGGGGTCTGAGGATGTTGGGGGCGGGGGGGGGGCGAGACTGGGAAATAGGGTATGAAGGGGGAGTTGGGGACGTGGAGAATCTGAGTGGAAATTGGAAGGTGTGAGGCCAAGAGAGTGTCGGGCATCCAAGGATGGCCTGAGGGTTAGAGAGTGCGAATTCAGCGCCCAAAGTTGGAAGCCGGGGATAGAGGGGCGAGGAGAGGGTTGGGAGTGACCTTCCCTCCCTTCCCACCAACACCACCCCGCCCCCGCCCCGGGCTTGGAGAGGGAGCGGCGGGGACTCACAGATGGGCATGTCATTGCAGCAGTCCGTGAGACCGGTGTGCCAGTCACTGAGCTGGGTCTGGTAGCAACCGCTGGCACACTGGGGCTGACTGGTCACTGGGTAGGACATGGCTGCGGAGGTGGAGGACGGGGGTCAGCGGGACAGCCTCGCAGCACTTCCTGGGCCCTCACACCTCAGCCACCCCTCCCTCTGCCGGGCAGTCGGGCGAGGCCACTAGGCCGCCCACTGAGGGGACGCCACTGTGCTTCCCCCTTCCCTCCTGCTACATCTGGGCCTGGTCAGCCCAGCTTGTCCCGGTTGTTGCTGCCTCCTGCACACGTGGTTCAGCGGGGGCTGGGGCGGGGGGCATCCTGCATGTCAGGGAAGGGCCTGCGCCACATGTGGGCGGGGCCGAGACGTGTTTCTGTCTCCTCCACGTCTGGGCCTGGGATGCTGGATTCCTCCATTTCGGAGCTTCTGGGATGCAAACAGGTGCGGTCTGTCTTCGAAGCCAGGGTGCCCAGGGGAGGGAAACGGCCATATTCCAGGGACTTGAAGGTTTGCAGGTCCATCCAGTGATCCCACCTTTGCCTTTCACGTTGTCATGCATCTCAAACTGCATCTTGCTGGCCCTGAGGAGGTGGCTGGCGTTGGGGACCGCAGAGGTGGTGGTGATGACAGCGTCAGAGTCTGTCCAAGGGATGCTGGATACTGGGGGAGGGCAGAGCAAGGGGCAGGGGCACTGGGGGCTGGGTTCTTGGGGGTAAGGATGCTGGGGGAGAAAGAGGCCAAGTCACCTTGCCAGCCACGAGAGACCTGGGACAGGGATGGATGGGGTCGGGGCGAGAAATTCGCCCATCAATGTGCAGCTGCCCGACAGACCCCAGAGGACCCTCCTCATACCAGAGGCAGAGCTGGAGAGAGAGAGAGACCAAGAGACAGAGACAGGCAGAGTCAGAAACAGGAGGAAAAAGACGTCAGAGCCACATACTGCTAGAGATGCCACCAGTAACACTCATACCTGCCCAGTACTTTGACTTTTCTGCAAGCCCATTTCACAGATAGAACACTGAAGCTCAGTGAGGTGAAGAGAAATGTCCCACAGTTGATGGCCCAGCCAAGAGAGTCAGTAGAAGGGAACTAGGCCCCAGGACTTCCAAATTCAACCCAGTGCCATCAGGTTGAGAAGGGGGTCACCAGGGACATTGAGAAAGACAGGGGTGTCCAGAGAGGTAAACAGATTTATAAGGAGACAGATGTGCGTGGAGCTGGGTGGGAAGAAAGCACCAACCTCTGAGCAGAGGGCTGCGGGTGGTTGCTCCTACCTGCGGGACTGCAACGGTGATGATGGAGACAGAGGTGTAGGTGACAGCAGGCACTGAGTTCTCAGTCTTGGGCCAGGAGTTGCTTATATCCAGGCTGGCCATGTGGCCCTGGGCGGGGCTCTGACAAAGGTGTCTAGGGAGCCAAGCCTGTCTGGCTGACTCTTCCCCTCACCGGGACTTTCCCTCCCTCTCTCCCCATCCCCCACCCCCCCACTCCCCCCACTCCCCCTACTCCCGGAGGACCTCGGGAGTTGTGGGGCAGGAGGTCCAGGGATGATGAGCTGGGAGTAGAGATAGAAAAGGAAGTGGGCAGAGAGACAGAGAGGTGGAAAGAGAAGGCAGAGGGGAGGCTCAAGGGCACAGCTGTACAGAGACCAAAAGGGGGAGAGAGAGAGATGGGGAAGGAATGGGAGACAGAGGCAGGAGGGGCCAGAGGAGAGAGAGAGACAGAGATTCAGAGAGATGGAGAGAGATGGGAAGATGGAGAGAGAGACGCCAAGACAGAGAGGCACAAAGATCTGGGAGAAATAACAAGAAAGGCGGAGACAGAGATTCGGAGAAAAGACCTGAAGATGGAAAGGTGGAGGGGCTGGTGGGTGGAGGCTCTGGCCACTGGTCAAGCAGTGGCTTAGAGGGAAGGGAAATGGGGGAGACAAGAAAGGGCTCCCTCTCCCTTCACCCTTTGTGAGGCCTTAGTGAGGGGGCCTTGTCCTCCCATTCAGGGCCACCAGGCACATGGGGGGCAGTGTGTTTTGGGGACTCGTGCTGGAACACATGTGCATAAACACATTGCACCCAACTCCAAATTGGGAAGGAGTCTGGGGACTGAGAAACTTGTGCTTCCTGAAGGAGGTGGATGTGGTCTAAGACATCTGAATCCTAGCAGAGGGGAGAACTGGGGGCTGGGATTCCTAGGACGAGGAAGGAGAGGGCTGGTGGTCCAGACTCCTAGGGTTAGGCTAGGCTGCATCCCTGAGTGGCATAGGGGTGTTGGGATACCCAGACTGCTGGGTTCCTGGGAGACGAAAGAGCTGGGGGCCTGGATGCTTGAGTCAACAAAGTCTCCCCCCAACAGGCCTGGCGGGGTTGGAGGTGACTCAGTGAGGGAAGCAGAATTAGAGCCGGGTGGGGTTCCCAGCACGGGTGGCACCCCAAAAAATGTAGGAGGTGCCGTAAAATTGGGGTGTCACCTACAGAGAAGGTAGTGTTGTCACCTCACTAGGGATGGGAATGAGGTGATGAGGTGGATCACCCTGTTGGCCTGGGATCCTAATTCTCCCCCTCCTGTTGGTCCAACACACCAGGTTCTAAGCCTTGGTCTCCTGGCACCACCCAGATAGCTTGCTGTCCTTGTCCCTGGACCTAAGAGCAGCACTCAGCATCTTGCCTGTGTGTGTCCATCACTTGGTCAGGGAGCCTGAATGTCAGGGGAACATCTCCCCACTTCTTTTCTAGTGTCTCTGACCCCCATCTTGCATCTCTGCCTCCAGATCTCTCTTCTCGTCTTTCCTCATTTCTACAAATCTTTCCAAATTTCTCTGGTTCTCTGTCTCCTCATTTCTGAGTCTCTCTTCTCCCAAGCTGTGTTTCAGTTCCCTTATCCTGAAGTCTCTGCCTCCAATCTCAGCATCTCTCCCTATTTTGAGGCCTGCCCCGTGGAGCGGCCACAGGGCCCCATCCCCCAACTCTCCAGATCATGGGCTGCAGGTGACTCAGGGTCAGACCCTAGGGCTCCCAAGGTGACAACCTGAATTGTCCTCAAGTTTCCTCTCCCAACTCTGACACAGCTTAGGAGCCCCAATTAGTTTGATACAGCAACTCATGTAGATGTGGAAATTGGGATTGGGGAAACTGTGAGGTGGCCTGCTTGGGGAGTGAAGAGGAGGGCAGTGGGCAGGAAGAGGGGAAGCCCAGGGGCAGAGGAGTGACTATGGCAGAGTCTCTAGGCATCTGGCCTCCAACCTCCTCAAACAGGGTGGCCAGGTAAAATACAGGATGTCCAGTTAAATTGGAATTTCAGATAAAGAACAAATACTTTTTTTTTTTTTGGTATAAGTAGGTCCCCAGTATTGGATGGGACATATTTAAAAAGTCTCTGCTGTTTATCTGAAATTCTAGGTGAATTTGGTGTCCTATATTTCTATTTGCTAAATCTGGAAACTTACCTTCAAAGACAGAGGAATCCAGATGCCTGGGCCCCTCTGTTTCCAGAACCAGGAATCCTTCCTCCATTCCCCTAGAATCCATGAACTGGGCACCCAGCCCCTATTCCTTCAGAACCCAGGAGTCCAGGCTCCCAGCCCCTCTCTCCCCTGAATTCAGATGTCCAGGCCAGGTCAGGGTCCAGTTGCCCAATGTAGGTTTCACAAGCCGGGTGGTGCCATCCAATGGCTCTGGTGGAACCGGTCTGGCTGAGCTGGCAAGTGAGGTGGCCCCCTTCCCATTCTAAGCCTGTCACTTGCTTCCTCGAGGGCTAGCCCAGCAGGGCTGGGAGTGGAACAGGAGGGACTCGAGCAGCTCTGGGTGTGTCACCGTGTCTGGGTTTGGGTGTGTTGTATCTGTGCCTGGTATGTCCCTCTCTGGGTGCTGTGTATCTGTATGGGGATTATCAAGATGTGTCTCTTTTTGCATGTTCCCTTGTTCTGGGGTGTGACATGTAAAGGGGTCTTTTTTTTTTCCTTCTTTTTAGGGCTGAGGCATATGGAGGTTTCCAGGCTAGGGGTTGAATTGGAGCTGCAGCTGCTGGCCTACGCTACAAGTGCAGCAACACCATATCGGAGCCCGGTCTGCAACCTACACCGCAGCTCATGGCAATGCCAGATCCTTAACCCACTGAGAGAGACCAGGGATCAAGCCTGCATCCTCGTAGATACTAGTTGGATTCATTTCCGCTGCACCACAACAGGAACTCCAAGGGGGTCTTTTCTATTTGTGCATCTGTATTGCCCTCCTGTGATTCTCCCTAGGGTGCACCTGTGTTTGGGTGCAGTTTCAGTTATCAAGTTTCTATAATTCTGACTAGATTAAGGCAGGACTTATTTTTTGAGTGGTAGTTTTGTCCAATGGACTCCAGAGCCAGAAAACCTTAGTTCGAATCTTGATGGCCTTTTTTTTTTTTTTTTTTTTTTTAATCTTTTTAGGGCCTCACTGCAGCCTATGGAAGTTCCCAGGCTAGCGGTTGAATCAGAGCTTTAGCTGCCGGCCTATGCCACAGCCCCAACAATGCCAGATCTGAGCCACGTCTTCGACCTGCACTGTAGTCATGGCAGTGCTGGATCCCGACCCACTGAGTGAGGCCAGGGATCGAATCCCAGGGACACCAGTCAGATTTACCACCACTGAGCCATGCATGATGGGAACTCCCTTGATGGCCTCTTAATGACTGTAAAACCTCAGGCAAATCACTAAACTTCCTGGACCTCAGTTTTTCCATCTACAAAATGGGTTGTTGTGAATGTGCAGAGAATTAAATGAGTTAATTCATGTAAAGGATTGTGCCTAAAAAAAAGAAAAGGAGTTCCCTGGTGGTGCAACAGGTTAAAGATCCAGTATTGTCGCCGCTATGGCTCTAGTTACAGCTGTGGCACGAGTTTGATCCCTGCCCAGGAACTTCTACATGCCACAGGCATGACCAAAAAAAAAAAAAAAAAAAGAACTGTGCCTGGCCCACAGGAAACAGTCTGTGTTTATGAGGAGGATGATGATGTTCTAGTTGCTGGGGATACAATAGTGAATGAAACCAAATCTTCGTTCATGGTCCTAGTAGGGATTAGACGAATAGCCGATCTGTGGTTGGGCATTTAATTGCATAACTGGTGTGTTTGCTTTGCATGTGGAATGTTCTGTGTGTTGTCAGTGCTGGTGATCCCACGATTGTGTGCTCAGTGTGTGTTCGTGTGCATTTGCCAGGTGTGTGATTTTCTGGCTGTAAAAGTAAGATCACACCAAGCAGGTGTTGTGAGGACATGTTTGCCGAGATCTTGCATTTCTGTCTTTGAGGTGCCAGGAGTGTGCCTGTACCTAGGTTCTTGAGAACTCCTCTTTCAGCCACTTCTTTACAAGCCCCATAGGATGACCTCATTCCAGAAGGGGCTGCAGTTTCTCCCTCATGAGGCTGGTGGGCCCAGTGACTTCAGGAGAAATACCGGGGTGAAAGGGAAGGTGGGAGGGGCCAGGTGAGACCTGGAGGAGGATGAGAAAGAAGGTGATGGGGACACGGAGAGAGATGGCGGGATAGGCCCGAGGAAGAGCTGCACAGAGAGATGTGGATGTTTGTCCATCCATTCCATAAGTATTTGCTGAGCACCTGCCATGTGCCAGGACCTCGGCAGGCATTGATTCAAGGTCTGGGGGAAAGCAGAGAGGCTCAGGCTGATGAAGACCCATCAGGAAAGCTCTTCCTTGCCCCCACAGTAGCCCGTCTGTGTTCACAGTGGGCGCCTCAGTGACAGTTCTGAGTGTTGGGGATGCAGCCCTGGGGAGGGACAGAGAGGACCGGCTTGAGGCTTGATATGTCCAGATCAAAGAACAGAGGCCATGGGGAAAGGATCCTCCCAGGCCAGGGGCACCCCTATGAATGGTTTTCTTAGTATCTCCTGATAGGATAATGACACCCCTGTGCTCTCCTAGTCACTATTTCTGACCCCAACCAGGCCCAACACTCAAATCAAGAAGGGCTGAACAAGCCTGGTACCTAAGAGTCGAGGAGGAGCTACCTGGGCGTCCCCATCCCTGGTCCTCCCTCCTCCAGGACCTGGGAGTCCCAGGCTCCAACCCTCCACCCCCACTCCTGAGGGGTCCCAGCTCTCAGTCCCTCTTCTTTTTTCACTGTCTACTTTTTCTTCTCTCTCTGGGCCTTTTTAAAAAAATATTAATTAAAAAATTTCTAAAAAATTGAAGTATAGGAATTCCTGTTGTGGCTCAGCGGCTAATGAATCTGACTAGCATCCATGATGATGTGGGGTTCCATCCCTAGCCTCGCTCAGTGGGTTAAAGATTCGGTGTTGCTGTGAGCTATGGTATAGGCTGGAGGCTGCAGCTCCGATTGGACCCCTAGCCTGGGAACCTCCATATGCTGTGGGTGCAGCCCTAAAAAAACCAAAAAAAAAAAAAATTGAAGTATAGTTCATTTACACCGCTGTGTTAGTTTCAGGAGTATAGCAAAATGATTCAGTTATACATACAAATATAACTTTTTATTTTTCGGCTGCACCTGTGGCTTTTGGAAGTTCCCAGGCCAGGGATCAAATCTGAGCCACCTCTGCAGCAACCACTGTACCGTGCTGGGGATTGAACCCACATTTCTTCAGAGACAACGCCAGATCCTTAATCTGCTGTGCCACAGTGGGAACTCCCAAATACTATTTTTTCCACATTTTTTCCCTTATCAGTTATTACAAAATATAATTTCTTATGCTATAAGTAGGTCCTTGTTTATTATCTATTTACATATAGTAGTGTGTATATATTAATTCTAAACTCCTAATTTGTCTTTCCCCATCCCTGGGCCTGCTTTTATCTGTTTATCTCGACCTGTGTTTGGTTTCTCTCCTCTTTATTTTACTTTATTATTTTGTCTTATTTTTAGGGCTACACTCACAGGATATGGAAGTTCCCTGGCTAGGGGTCAAATTGGAGCTGCAGCTGCCACCTACACCACAGCGACAACCACACCAGATCTGAGCTGTGTCTTTGACCTACACTGCAGCTTGCAGCAATGCCAGATCCTTAACCCACTGAGAGGGGCCAGGGATTGAACCCACATCTTCATGGACACTAGTCAGCTTCGTTCCCACAGCGGGAACTCCTCTCCTGTCTCTTTACATCTATATTGTTTTTTTGTTTTTGTTTTTGTCTTGTAGGGCCAAACTTGCAGCACATGGAGGTTCCCAGGCTAGGGGTCAAATTGGAGCTGTAGTGGTCCACCTACGCCAGAGCCATAGCAATGCAGGATGGGAGCCACGTCTGTGACCTACACCACAGGTCAGGGCAATGCAAGATCCTCAACCCACTGAAGGAGGCCAGGGATTGAACTCATGTCCTCATGGATGCTAGTCGGGCTTGTTAACCACTGAGCCAAGACAGTAACTCCTACATCTATATCTTGATTCTTCCTTACCAGTTCTCAATTTTCTCACTTGCAAAGTGGGAACAATAATAATAACAACTAGGGAGTTCCTGTCGTGGCACAGTGGTTAACGAATCTGACTAGGAACCATGAGGTTGCGGGTTTGATCCCTGTCCTTGCTTAGTGGGTTAAGGATCCAGCGTTGCTGTGAGCTGTGGTGTATAGGTTGAAGACATGGCTCGGATCCCGCATTGCTGTGGCTCTGGCGTAGGCCGGCGGCGGATACAGCTTCAATTAGGCCCCTAGCCTGGGAACCACCATATGCCGTGGGAAGCAGCCCTAGAAAAGGCAAAAAGACCAAAAAACAAAAAAACAAAAAAAAAACCAACTCGATCTCTGAGAGCTGCAATGAGAAAGATATGAGATGATTATGTCAAATTACAGTAAACTCCATACAAGAGAGCTCTATTGTTATTATTGCTTTTAGTATTTTAATATCTCAATTGGTACCTGTTTTTCTCTGTGCTTCCACATGAGTCTCAGGTACCCTCCTGCTGTGGGCTCTTTTTTTACCCTGCACCCGCCCCTGGCTTCCCTTTTGGGGATGAAGAAAGGGAGTTATGGAGGCCAGAGCTTCTTCTAAGCTTCTTCCTCTGCATCTCTGGTCCACACACCAAGTCAGGACCCAGAACTCTTGCCTGGGGACAAAGCCTGGCCCCAATACCATAAATAGCTAATAAAATCCTGAACCACGAATCTGTCATCCTTGGAGTCCCCGTTCCTAGAGCAAGACTCTTCAGGTTCATAGCTCCCTCCTCCCTCGAGATCCAGGAATCCTAGCCGCTCAACCTCCTCCTATCTCAGACCCAGAAGCCTAGGCTCCTTAGCCCCTCCTCCAACGAATTCTGCCTCTCAAGACCCATTCAGGACAGGTTCAGGCTGTCGAACAGCCCAGCTACGTGGCAGCCAGAAGTTTTATTCCCGGTCCTTCTGCAATTAACCCTCGCGCTCAGCTTTCTCCCATTTCTCTTTGCAGAGGCGTGTCTGACACTCGAGCACGCCCTGGAGTCGATCTGTGATAAGGTACCCACAACGTCAGTCACTATCCTCTAGCCAATAGGCACTCGGCCTCCACTCCCTGAGCCACTCAGGGCAGGGCGCGTTCCTTAGTAGGTGGTGCCTACAGCCCAAGTCGGACAGCGATAGGGTCTGGAAGACGCCAGTCTCTGCCAGTCCTAACAGTCGGCCAATAGGCTGGGCCCTTGCCGGGTTGGTGTCGTGGACGCTGGAGGGGCCCTTGAGCGGACAGGTTCTGCAAGTCTGGCCGGATAAGCCTTTCATAGCACGCCTCACATTGGGATCCTGGACATAGCTCGAGCGGGAAACGGTGAGGTTTGTTTGGTGAGGCACGAGGCGGAGCGGGGAGCTTAGCTGGGAGGAGAGAGACTGAGTCCGGGATGCATGCATGATCTCAGAAATTCATCCATCCATTCGTTCCCTTCCTCCCACTCTAAACCTGATTCTCTTCTGCCCCTACACGCCCTGCTCACCCATACATTCAGTCCTTCCTGCCCTCATTAAGTTCCTCACTCACACTTGCTCATTAACATGCTCAACCACCTATTAGTTGAACATTTTCTGGGTCTTCCAGTGTTCCAAGCCTAGTGCTGGGCAATGGTGTGACCAAGGTGAATCAGACCTGGGCTCTGCCCTTCAGGAGCCAAGGTCAAATGGGAGGATAGACCCACATATTGATGTACAGGGGTGTGCAGAAGCAGGAGCGTCCGGAAGAGTCTTTTGGGGGTTTAGTGGGTCAGGAAAGGGTTTCCGGAGGAGCTGTTGGAGCTGGATATCAGAGGAGTAGAAGATACCAAGCACCGCTGGAGAAGAGACTGTGGGGAGGGTGTTTCAGCATGAGCAAAGACGGGGGCTTGCAGGAGGGTACTGTGTATAGATGCTCAAGTGGAAGGCCAGACGGGTAAAGCTGGCAGAGATGAAGGGCTGGGTAGAGGCCAGGCTGAGGAGCTTGGGTTTTGTTTTGGTCGGGAGGGGTAATAAGGATCCATGGAATAGTTTAAAGCAGGGAAGCCTGACTCAGGGCTGGAGCCAGAACTGGAGGAATGAGACTGGAAGTCCTTGGTAGTAGTTGGCTTGGGTAGGGAACCGGCAGGAGGCAGAAAAAAACCAATATGGGGCCCAATGGGCTCTGAGATGAGGGGGTGCCCAGGAAAAGACCTAGAGCTTTGGCTTGGGGGGTTGGGGATGATGGAGCTGTTCCTGAGATGGAGATAGGAAGGCAGAACAGGTTGGATGGGTGATGACTGTTTTGGCAGAGATGAGCAAGGGGTCCTAAGGGCTGGACAGGGAGACCTGTGACTCAGGCCAGTGGGTCTGGACCTTCAGGGAGAGTTCTGGGATCCTTCCCCCACCACAGGTCTTAACTCAGAAATCACTTGTGAGAATGGGGACCTCCAAGGTGAGGGCCCCCATCTCCCCAAACTTTTAGGAAGCTGTTCTTTCTTGTGCATCTTTGTTTCTCCCTCCCTTCTTTCCTTGGCAGCATTAATACATGTTCTGTCATCTTGAAACACACACACTCTGTATCAAGCTTCCATGAATTATCTCATTAGACCTGAGTGTCCTCTCATCCCCTGGCTCTTCTGTAACCTCTCCTCCATCCTCAGTAAGTCTTATTTATGCATCTTCAGTTATGGCTCTACGATCTGCTGCGCCCTCTGCTTCTACTCCCTATCTTCATGGCCCCTGTTCCCAGCCTCTTCTTTTGCTTCCTGGGCTCTAGTCTCACCCTTTTTAGTCCATCCCCCAGTTTCCCACTAGACTCTTTCAGTGTCTGAACTGATCCTGTCCCTCCACTGCTCAAAGCCCTTCTGTGGCTCCCCCTGCCCTTCATTTATAGTCCATATTGCACTCCAGGCCCTTTAAGGATCTGCTGCTGACCACTCTAGGCTCTTTAGACCACTCCCCACTTTGCATCTGAACTTCTGTTGGGAAGAAGCCCTGACTGCTGCCCATTGGCTTGCACAACCTTGCATATTTCTTCTGCTTAGTAAACTCGTGCTCATCCTTGGATCACCTCCTCTGTGAAGCCCTCCCTGACTACCACTGATGGAGCCGGTGGGGACTGTGACAGTCTGTGTTTGAGTCTCTCCCCTGAGTCCAGGGTTGGAAACCCCTTGAAGGTTGGCCCTGGATAGAAATCTCTGCTCCAAACCCAGGGCTTACAAAGAGCAAGGAACTGTCTGTCTGTCACAGCTGGGCAGAACTTAGGTGACCACTGTGTTTCTGGTTTCCTGTTAGTTTTGCTCCAGTTTTCTTGGGAGTTTGGATTTTCTTTTCTTTGTGGGTTCTAGGGCTGGGTTTATAGAGGGGAGTAGCTGAGAAGCCAGGTCCTCTGGTTCTGTACCTGGATTCAGTCTGAGAGGGAGGTGGGTCTGTGTTAGCAAGGGGGTCCTGTCCTTCTGCACTCAAGAATCCAGGTCTGGAGTTCTCGTCGTGGTGCAGTGGTTAACGAATCTGACCATGAGGTTGCGGGTTCGGTCCCTGGCCTTGCTCAGTGGGTTAAGGATCTGGCGTTGCTGTGAGCTGTGGTATAGATCGCAGATGTGGCTCGGATCCTGCGTTGCTGTGGCTCTGGCATAGGCCGGCGGCTACAGCTCCGATTCGACCCCTAGCCTGGGAACCTCCATATGCCGCAGGAAGCAGCCCTAGAAAAGTCAGGAAGACGGAACAAAAAAAAAAAAAAAAAAAAAATGCAGGCCTGCAGACCCCTCCTTCCTCAGTACTCAGACACTGGGCAGCAGCAGCCTTCTGCTCTCCGTTGCCGATGCTGCCCCCTGGTGGACAAGCCCCCACCTTATTTCTGAGAGACCAAACTAATTAAATATCTTTATTTACAACAAACAAAACCAAACCGACCTGCAAGGTAGGGCCAAGCCCTGCCCCTGAGGCGGTTGCAGCAGCAGTAGAAGTCAGTGGTGGAGTGCAGGTCTAACTGTCTTGGGGACTGGTTTGTGTGTGCCCCCCCACCCCAGGCCAGGGTCTTAGCTTTCAGGGGTCCCTACCCCGCCCCTTTTGCTGTACCCTCGACCTAAAGCATAGCCTGTCCCTTCCTGCCCGCTCCGAGGGAGGGGCCGGATGGGACAGGGGCCGCTGGCTGTGGTCCCCTCCGCCCTTCCCAAGGCGCATTCACCACGGAACCTTGGGCAGGTGGGTACAAGAGGCCTTTAGTGTTGCTTTCCCCCAGCCCCCCTCTCCCCGCCTGGTGGGCCTTGTCCCACTGCTCAGACTGGCGGCGTGGTGGGCCCAGCCGGTGTGGCAGGGCCCGGCGGATTGAGGATAAAGCGAATGCGGTCCACGCACAGCGCCGCGGCCTGCCGGGTCTCCCGGCACAGCGCCGCCAGGCTCAGGAAGCCGTGCGGCAGGTCCTCCACCACGTGCAGCGTCACGGGCTGGCCCAGGCTGCGTAGCCGCCTAGCGAACATGACCGAGTCGTCCAGCATGGGGTCCAGCGCGCAGGCCTGCAGGAGGGGTAGGGTATGAACAAGGTAGGTGAAGGCAGAGAGGGGGAAATGTGTGGATACGGGGGTGGACAGAGGCAGGAGGCACTGGGGGGAGTGGAGCGCTGGAGAATGAGTGACTGGCCTCCACCTAGCTTCTCCCTTCCCCCAGAGACCCACCCTCTGTTTGCCATTCTCACACTCTCCAAGCCCAGTGGGCTCCACTGCCCCTTGGTATTCAACAAGATTGCAAAAGAAAACGGCTGCTCTGACCCTAGTCTGCCTGTTGCCAGGCGTTCCTTCCTGGTGCCATAGCTCTCCCTTCAGGCAAGCTCCCTTTTCCCCCCACTCTGTTCCAGGCCCCCCCCCTTCCAGGGTGCACCTCCCCTGTCCCGGGCTCACCACAATGTGCACAGGTGGGAGGGTCTGCAGCATGCTGTCAGGTGCCAGCAGTGGTGACATGAAGGGATTCTTGACGATGGGAGCTGAGTAGAGGGGCATCTGTATTGCACCTTGGCTGGAGCGCCTTGGGTGGAAACCCTCAGGGAAGGCGGCCCTCACACTGTAGACTTTCTCCTCCTTGGTGCTAATCTCGTCTCGGGCCTCAGCCTCTTCAGGTGCATCCTCAGGTCGAAATAAGAAGTTGACAGCCGAGGGTGTGGTGGGGCCAAGCGTCTCAGCTGACAGTGACAGCTCCGGGGTGTCCTGTGTCTCGGAGCTTAGGCTCAGGTCATGCAGTGTCAGGTACTTGAGGGAGTCCGTTCCCAGTGGGCCCTCAGGCTGGGCCAGTGCTGCTTCAGACACACTGCGCCGCATTGGCTCTGTGAGAGGTGCAGGTTTAGGGGGCCAGCCAGGGCCACAGAGAAGCCTGGCTCTGTGGGTTGGGTGTGTGGTTGGCTGGCAGGGAAGGTCATGGGAAGAGCCTTGGCTAGAGGAGGAGTTGCATCCTAGGGCTGTGGAGGCCTAGTGCTCCCCCAGACTCCTTCCCTGGGGATGGGTGGGGAGCTCCAGGGGAGCCCCCCCGGGCTGCAACTCCAGAGGGGAGGTAGGAAGAGTCCCATGTCTTAGAGGTGGAGCTGTGTCCAATGGAGGGGTGTGTGTGGTTAAGTGCAAGTCAGGTGACCTCCAAGGAGCCTGTTTCCTCCTCTATGCAAAGGGGATAAAAACAGTCCTTATCTCATAGGAGATGGTGAAGACCGAGTGGGATGAGATTTGGGATTAGGTACTGCAACCCTCCAGGAGGTCCTAACTTATCAATATTACCATTCTACTACCAGGCACCCTGTTTCACCTACCTCCCTGGCCCTGGCACTTGGCCTAGTCAGCTTTTTATGGTCACTTGAATCAGAGGGTGTGAGTGAATCAAAGTGGAATAGAGAGCAGGCCCACATGGCTTGTCAGGAGGCTCTGTTCACAGGGAGCTGAAAAGAGTCTTGAGGACATACTAGATTCCCGAGATCCCTCACCTGTAGCCACTCAGATCTACGGTCAGAAGTTCTTTTGTGGTCTTTAGTTTATCCCTTTCCTTTGAATGACCAGACAAGCAAGTGCCCAAATGATACCAAAGATGAGCTTCTAGCCTCTCTGGTGTGCCCATCTCAGCCTCAGCTCCATTAATTTTATCAGACTCATGCTCTGTAGGGGTAGGACACTACATTTTCCAGTTTTTTTAAAACTTGTCTTTATAAATCCAGGAAGGCAAAATGAAGATGCTATGAGAATAACTGTATAGGTGCTCTGTGCCCCAGAGGGTCACGGGAACAGAACTGTTGACTAGAGTCATGGGGTAAAGCCAGTCAGGGTGCTAGTATGTCCAGGAGCACCTACCATATGCCAGGTGCTTTGCACAGATAGGCATGCAGTACTTAGAACATTATGAGGCAGGTATTCTTACTGTACCCATTTTACTGAGGAGCAGAGCAAGGCTCACAGTTACTGTGACTTGCCCATGTCAGCCAACCACCAGCCAGTAAGTACCTGGTACAGTAGGGAGCTAGACTGGCCTGTGCGCCTCTAGGATCTGCTCTGTTCACCTTTCTCCTACGAGGAAACCCCAGTGCCCAATGGTCCATATGCCTAAAATTCACATCCCTTTTAATTGTCTTGGGGTTAATTTATTTGCCTCCTTTAATATCCTAACATTAAAAACTTGAGTTTAAAACACACTTAGTTGTAATAATTTTCTGAATAATAGGAACTGTATCTATGTTTGAACATGCAATTCCTATTACCCAGAAAATACTGTTGATATGTTAGAGGTAAGAAATAAATTGGCTTTGCTTTAAAAATCCTTAAAATGTTAAAAAAGAAAAAAGGGTGGGAAAAAAATAGATCCCTGGATGGAAGTGATTTTTTTGGCTGCCTGAAGGTCCTCTCCACCACCCAAGAATGGAATTTCCTCCATTCCTGAGGTCTGTCTAGTCTGATTTCCCCCACCCCAGGCTCCAGGTCTGCCCCTAGAGGGAGTATATTTCCCGTGTGCCTCTGTTAAAAGTTTGGAAAGAATCCAGGAGGGCTGGACTCCCACCCAAGCGCACATGAGATACGAGTGACATTCCTGGGACTGAAAATCAGGACAGGCGGCAGGTTTTCTAGGTCATTTCTCAGGGTGATTTTTTTTTTTTTTTTTTTTGCTTTTTAGGGCCACACCTGCCACATATGGAAGTTCCCAGGCTAGGGGTTGGATTGGAGCTTCAGCTGCCGGCCTATGCCACAGCTACAGCAACTCTGGATCCAAGCCGTGTCTGCGACCAGTGCAGCTTGCAGCAATGCCAGATCATTTAACCAACTGAGTGAGGCCAGGGATTAAACCCACATCCTCATGGATACTAATCAGGTTCTTAACCCCCTGAGCCACAACAGGAACTCCCATCAGGGTGCTTTTCTGAGAGAGGCTGTTAGGAAAGCTAAATCCTATGGTTCCTGGGACTCTTAAGATGTCATGTGGGACCAGAGTCCTGGAATTTCTAGGATGCAGCCTATCATGGAAAATCAAAACGTGGTAGGGACCTAGGACAGAAATGAGGCAGAGCCAGGAAGGTGATTTCTGCTTCCCTGAGGGCCCAGACACAGCCCTTCCCTCCTCCAGGACTTCTGGTGTGCCAGGCTGTCCCTCCTGCCACCCTGGATGAGTGTGTGAGGAATGGGCTTCACTCACCTTCTGTGGGCACCAAGTTGGGTCGGGACTTGTGCCCACTCAGCTCCAGGAAGGAGTTGAGCCACGAGGAGGCGCCCAGGCGGAGGTCTCGGAAGAGCAGGGCTGTGTCCCGCCGCACCAGTCCCATCATGCCCAGCGCCTTCTGGTCTGAGTCAGAGTGATCCTCCATCTCCCCGCCTGAGAGTGGATGTGGGGGCTGAGTTGGTCTCTTCCCTTTCTGGGTCCAGTCTCAACACCCAGAACCTCAGGCATCCGTGCTCTGAGGGACCCAAGAATATCTGGTTCTTCAGTAGGAACAAGGGGTCCCAGATTTCTCTCCTTCATAGCCAAGGAGACGGGGCTCTAGCCCGTGTCCCTGCAGGATCCAGGCATTCCAGCACCCCCCAGGCCCCCAACTGTGTGGGTGTGGCACTCACCAGCATAGGCACTGACACACTTGGAGAGCACGCTGAGGGGCAGCAGGGGGTCCATGAGGCTGAGAAGGCGGGAGGGGGAGGCGGCAGACTGCAGCATTGTGGCCGGGTAGGCTGCCATGATGCCATCTGGCACCCGCACTCCATAGGCTGCTGCCCGAAGGGACACAGTGAAGCAGAGGTTCCCGCCTGCGCTGTCTCCTGCGAGGCATATCCGCTCACCTGTGGAACCTGGTTTGGAGGGGGCTTGGTCAGGCCTGACAGGGAAGAACTGGGCTCTGGGCCCGGAGCACTGGGCTCTCAGAGGTGGGGTGTGGGGGGGCCCCACCTCAGGCTCCAGCCAACTCCAGTTTTAGACTAGTAAACTAAGGCAGGGATTTAGACCCATGTTGGGGAGAGTGGTCAGAGGATCAGGCCAACTTAGGACATGGAGAGGCCTGGAGATCTAGGAGCTCTGGGGAAGCTTGGGAGGCTGGAGGTCAGAAGCAAGGAGGACCTGTTGTGAGAAAGGGGAGACCAAGGGTGCTTTTCAGAAGGGAGAGGCATCAAGGCCAGAAGATGGAAGCCAGGGTTCAGGCTGACAGCACGCAAGGCCTACGGGCGCTTCTGCCCCGCCCTGCCCCGCTCTGGGGCTCACAAGCCGTAGGAAGTGGGAGGTCAGAGGAGCTGGAAGAGTGGGCTGGAGTAAGGCTGGGTGACAGCCAGTGCAGGACAGCAGGGGGGTAGAGGAACAGGAAGAGGGAGGAAAAGGCCGGAGCAGCTGGGGAGGTCGGGATGCTGGACTGTGAGGCTGGAGTGGGGGAGCAGGAGGCAGAGGAGGAAGTGGTTGCAGTGGAAGGTCTGGGAGCGCTGGGGCAACAGGGGAGGGCACTGAGGCTGGGAGGGAGGAGGAGTGGGCCCGGGGACAAGTGGCGTGGACGGGTGGGGCAGAGGGCTGGGTGGCAGGAGATGGTAGGGGAGGCAGGGTGTGCAAGACCCAGACTGGGGCCACTCACGGCTCGTCCCCCCTGCAGTACGGGGTAGGGCAGGGCCAGGGGGTGTGGGCTCACCGAGGAGACCGCAGTGCTTGACAGCCCAGCAGTAGGCGTAGAAGCACTCCTCCAGCGCACGGGGGAAGGGGGCCTCGGGCGCTAGGGAGTAGTCGATGGAGAGGATGGGGACCCCCAGCTCCTGGGCCCAGCTCTTGAGGTAAGGCTCGTGGGATTTGGACGTCTGGGCCACGAAGCCGCCACCATGGATATGCACGACCAGGGACCTGGAGCGGGGTGCCTGCTGGGGGCGGGGCCGCAGCTCTAGGCCCCTGGGGCCCTCAGACCTCACCAGGCTGCTGAGCTCCTCACTGTCCTGGGGATGAGGAAGGAGGAGGTGAGTGAAGCGGAGGGGGTCTCCCCCGCCCCCCACAAAGGTATGCGCTCCGAGAGACAGCCGGGGACAGGTGGGAGCAGTGAGGCAGGAGGCCATCTGGGGAAGGGGCTGTGCTCCTCAGCTCTGCACCTGCTCTGGCCGAGGCAGGGGCCCTACCTGTCCTTCACGCAGGTCATAGGAGATGAGCCTGACGAGGACGGGCCCGGGGCCTGTGTGGGCCAGCGGGGGTGAAATGGTGACCGTGAGCTTGGGGTCAGCAGTCAGTGGCATTTCAAAGGCCTTGGGCGGTAGGCTGAGCAGGCGGCTTACCCTCACGGTGGCCGATGCCATGTTTGCTAGAGACTGTGGGAGGGGACAGAAGGAGGCTGGGGTTGGGGGGCTGCTGCTGGCAGGCGTTCCCCTCACATGCCCCATCCGACCCCCAGTCTTTCCTCTCGAGTGCTGTCCTTAGGCCTGGAACACCGCAGAGCTGTGAGGTGCCTTGGGATGCATCTCTGCACCCCAGTGTCCCTGTCGTGTAGCAGGCTGGAGCCCTCACTCTGGCCATGCTCACCGATAGCACCTCAATCTCGGTGATATTCCAGAAAGCTTTCCAGAAGTGCACATCCAGGTTCTGTATGATCCGCTCAAACTCGGCCCCACGCAGCTCGGGGTCGATGGCGAAGCGGCCACTGGTGAAGAGGGAGCTGGCTGTCACACCTGGGGGTCAGGAGGGGTGTCAGGGAGCCCCTGGCAGGTGGGGCTGCTGGGGCAGTGGTGAGGAGGGGGGTCAGCAGGGGAGGGGAGGCTGCAGGCAAGGCCCTGCAGGGACTCACTGAGGCCTGTTTCATTGCGTTTGTAATGCTCCCCGAAGGACACCAGCCCGATGGAGATGGTCTGCAGGAAAGGCCGGATGGCGGGCGTGAACTGTGGAGAGAGAGGCCTCTGAATCAGTGGCCGGGGGTTGGCAGGAATGAGGGGAAGAGACGTGACTGGGTTGGGGGAGATGCGGTCATTCAGTGGACATTTAGTGAGCTCCTGCTGGGTGTCAGGCACAGCTCTAGGCGCCTTCATGGAGCTGGTGTTATTGAAAAGACAATACTCAAATAAAAGACATGCCATATGCCAAAGGATGACTGTTTGGTGATGACAAGGGGTCTGACTCCCTACACGGGTCTCTAGGACGAGACTGGAGGGACTGGGTAGGCTGTTCCATGCCGAGGCTTTGAGCTGGGTCTGTGCTCGGTGTTTGGATGAGGTGTGGCTGGAGCAGAGTGAGCTGGGGAGTGCGGCGGGTGGGGCCAGAGAAGCAAAGGGGGCGACGTGGGGCCTGAGAATTCGGCTTTATTCTAGATGTGGATGGAGCTGTAGAGGGTTGGGGGTTGGGAGAAGGATGATTCCTCAGAGTCAAGAGGACAGAGATGAGGCAAGGGAGGCAGTAGGAAGGCAGAGATGGGAGAGGCCGGAGACAGGGCCTGAGATATTGAGTCAGAAACACAGTTTGGAGTTCCCGTCATGGCGCAGTGGTTAACGAATCCGACTAGGAACCATGAGGTTGCGGGTTCGGTCCCTGCCCTTGCTCAGTGAGTTAAGGATCTGGCGTTGCCCTGAGCTGTGGTGTAGGTCGCAGACGCGGCTTGGATCCTGCGTTGCTGTGGTTCTGGCGTAGGCTGGCGGCTACAGCTCCGATTAGACCCCTAGCCTGGGAACCTCCATATGCCGTGGGAGCGGCCCAAAGAAATAGCAAAAAGCCAAAAAGCCAAAAAGCCAAAAAAAAAAAAAAGAAACACAGTCAAATGGGGAGACTCAGCATCTGAGGGGGTCCAGTTAGTTAAGAAAAGACAATAGACCACATCAGAGACAGGGGGAAAGAGAGCGCATGTGTGCACCACAGGAGGCTGGGCAAGGGGCCAGCAGGGTTCTTCTGTTCATTCAGCAAATACTGGCCTAGGTCCTACTGCGTGCTAGGCACTGGGCTGGAGCAGGGGCCGAGTGAGACCTTGACAGTGGTGGCTCTGCCCCCTGGGGCTGACATCTTACAGGGGGCGGCTGTCCCTCAACATAGCACAGCTGGGCCTCAGAGAGTAGCAGTCAGGCGAGGCGCTGTCCTTGGCCAGGGGCCCAGTGGGCCAGAGAGCACAGCAGTGCCTGGCCCTTGGGGCTGGACTGCTGGCTTGGGTGGCCCCAGGATCTCACCTCTGAGCTTCAAGGGCAAGGCCAGGACACAGGGAGGAGCCAGCTGGGTTGATCAGTATTTGTGGGTTCAGTTTCAGTAAGGGGAGGTTCCCAAGTACACCCAGGCTGGGTTGGTAGGACAAGCTGCCCCACAGAGAAAGGTGGAATGGAAGGGGGGGCTGAGCGACTGCCAAGCTTGGCTGCCACTGAGGTGGGGGGAGGCTCAGAGAGGGTCTGTGGGTACAGGGTCACATAGCTCCAGATGCTCTTGTGGGGTTCCCACATGTGGCTGGGGACTAGGGGAGCCAGCACTGATCCCAGATGGGGGCAAGTTGGGCTTTAGCTCTGGGCCTGTTGCTCTAAGGGGATCTGAGTCCCCACACTACTTTTCCTGTGAGTCCAAAGGCCTCGAGGCTGCCTCCCTCTCAGTGCTCAGATGAGCTCTATCTCCCTGAGGGTGGTTCAGGGGGCAGAGGGTAGGAGAAGGCCTGCATCTAGGGGTCAGGAGCCTGGTTTGGGGAAGAGGGTTGCCACGACCAGGTCTTCCTCATTGTCACCAACTTGGATGTGCTCCCCGGCTCTCCCTGCAGCCTGAAAATCCAGATTCTGCTGCACCTTAGATGAGTTGATATGCCAGGCCAACTTGGGTCCAGTTAAGCAGCTGGGGGCCCCCTCCCCTTGAACCTCTGTAAAATCAGCCCAGCGTCTTTCCTCCCTGCCTGCCAGGTCTTCTGTGGGGACGACTGAATTGGGTGTGCTCTTAGGCACAGGCTTGAGAACAATACTGGCCCCTCTCCTAGGGGGTTTCAAAAGAATTCAAGGGCCAGGCAGGTCACTTAAAACAGTGAATGAATCTCCTGAGTGTAGGGCAGTAGGGTTGAGGATCCTGGTCTGTACAAGTTAAAGATTTCTTCCTACGAGGGGCCACAGATCTGACACCCTGGGTGCAGTGCTGCCTGAGTCCCAGACAGCTTCCCGTTCCCGCAGCTGCTGTCCTCTGAGTCCAGGAACACAGACCATCGTGGTTTCTATACTCCTGGGCCAGGGTGGGTCCCCCTAGGTGCCTTCACCGTGGGCCCAGAGGGGCAGGGCAGGGGGCTCACCTGGAAGCCCAGGCAGCGGCCGTAGAAGCAGCCCTTGTGTAGAGTGACATACTCGCGCAGGAAGTCAGCAGTGACGCCTTCGTCACCCTCGAAGAAGAGCTTCCCGGGCCGGTTGATGGCCAGCAGGCGCTGGGCATAGTAGGCCAGAGCGCGGAGCTGGGTGAGAGCAGCTAGGTAGGCCTCGAGTTCGGCCAGGTTGTGGCTTGTGCGGAAGAAGATGCTGCGGCGGTTGGAGGCCACGTAGCGTGATTTGTGCAGCAGGTGTGCCAGGCAGCAGCGGGCTGTGTGTACCAGGCTGCGGTACCCGTTGGCTGGCGTCTCTGCATCCAGGTCGAAGAGGTGTGCCACACTCAGCAGGCGGCCCAGGGCCGGCTCCAGCCCCAGTGCCTGTTCCCGAATACCCGCAAAGACACCTGACAGCCGCCGTGCTGTCTCCCCAGGGCCCTGGCCAGAGAAGAAGGCCATGTTGTCCTCCGCCAGGGTCACCAGTGACTGTGTCATTGTGCGCAGGTCCATGCTGTGCGTGAGCCGTGAGGCTGCGGGCAGGTCAGGAGGCACATTAAGGCAGGGCTGGGTGACCCCTTGCTCAGCTGGGCCCTGGGTTCCAGGAGTCCAGGCTCTATCCCCTCCTCCCACAGGCCCATGCGTCAGACCCCAGCCTCCTCCATCAGACCCAAGGGTGGAATTTAGGGCTTCAGCCCCTCTTCCCTTGGGAATCATGGGTCCAGGTACCCAGGCCCTCTCTTCCTCAAGAGTTGAGTTTGATCCCTCAGCCCTCTCCTTCCTCAGACCCAAGAGTCCAGGCCCCAGGAGTTTCCATTCTCTTATTTGGGAAACTTAATGGTTCTGTAGCTCCAGCATCTGTTCTACAGCACAGGAGTCTGTGTAGCCCTCTTTCATCCTTCCAGGGACCCAAGTTCAGGTATCTGTCTCCATTTACTCCCCTGGGGCCCAGGACTCCTTCTACGTTCTGAGCAATCTGGACCCAAAGTTAGTCCCTTCTCTTAGGACCAGGAGTTGCCCACAGGCCCTTGCCCTCTGCAATATTTGGGAGAGTCTGGCCCTCAACCCACCCATTCCCATCCACCTGCTGGTGTCCCAGGACCCTGGTCCCAACCCAATTCTCTTCCTGAACCCAGGAGTTCATAATTCCAGTCTTACCTATGACTGATATGTCCAGTCTGGCTGTGGAATCCTTTCCAAACCCCTCCCTGTTCCTTTGGGGTCCCCAAATCTTGGTCCCACTCCTTCCCCCAGCTGAGCCCCTGGCCTTCAGGCCTGTCCACCTGGCTTAGCTTGCATGGGCCAGCTCTGCTCCCTGCCTGGAACAGTATTCCTCCTGCTGTTAGCCCGGAACTCATTCCCTCCAGACCCTGTGCTTAGTGTATTCTGTGTGTTTGCTGTTTGGTCCTCACTGACCTTCCGAGACCCAGACCATCTCAGTTCAGGTTTCGACCATTGTTAGGAGCATCCCCATCTCCCAAGAGAGGGAACTGAGGCTCAGGGGTGTTAAGGATGGAGTTGAAGGCCGCGTTCAAACTGGGAGAGCAGGAGCTCTCCTGTCCCAGGGCTCTGAAGGCTGGGCCTCAAAAACTTGCCCTGGACCAGGCCTGAAACCCCCCAGCCCCCCACGCTCCAGGGTCCCCAGTGAGCTCTTCGGGATCTCTGCCCTGTCACCTGGATCCCAGACAAGCTGTTCCTGTTCCCCTGGGTGACAGATGCTACCTTCTACTTCAGAACCTCTTCCCTCCTGAAACCCATCCAGCACCTTGCCTGGCTCCCCTGATCCTTCAGTAAAAGGCGTTTGGTTCTTCTCCCTTCCAAGCCCTTGGGTTTGGCAGTGGCCATTCCTGTCTGTCAGCTGGCTGTGAACTCACCCCTGCCGGGCCTCTTCAGAGCTCCCCAGGGCTGGGACTGCTGACTATGGCTAGTGCCAGTTGCAGCCTGGGGTGATAATCCCGGGGAGGGGCCAGCCTGCCCAGGGTGTGGCCACTTGCTCCACCTACTCATCCAGAAAGGACAGGGGCAGCCTCCGTGATGTAAACAGAGCCTGGAGCGGAACTCACTGCCCCCTCCGCCCGCTCCTGGTCACTGTCCCAACCTCTTCTGCCTTAGAACCCTGGAGTTTTGGCCTCCCTTGGTTCCAGGAGTCCAGACTCCTAGTCCCGTCAACAGTTAGAAACTGAAGCATCCAGGTCCCCTTTCCCCTCCTCCCTTGTACCCAGAAGTCTCACTCTAGACCTGAACAAAGTGAACAAAGTGTGCCCTCTTGCCCAGCCTGGCTGTCCTCTTCCTCAGGGTAGATTCAGGGAGCGAGAGCCATGGTCTCAGCTCTGCCAGGCTGTGGCACAGCCAGCCCCAGCTGGTGGGGAGAGAGAGGGGAGCCAGCCTGTTCGGAGGACAAAAGCCAATGAAGGGCAGTGCCAAGCTCAGTGAGGGGCCTGAGCACAGGTCCTACTGTGTGGTGTTCCCGCACCAGGCACCCTGTACCTGCCACTCACCCTCAGAGCCCAGCGTGCTGTGACTGTCGTCCCCACCTCACATATGGGAAACTAAAGCTCAGAGACCCTTTTCCTTCACTATCCTATGGGCTCCTTGCCTGGCCAGCTCTTTCCCACCCTTCAGGCCTCAGCCTGTCACCTCCTCCAGGAGGCACTCCCTAAGCCCTCCTGCCCATCGAACATGCACCCCCCCGCTTCCTGCCATCATATTTAAGTTGTTGTTCTTCCTAGAATTTGATACATTTTCAATTTTCCATTTATTTGTTTACATGCTAGTTTGTCTCCCCCAGGAGCTGAACCTGGGAAGCTTTTACAAGTGGAGGTGGGGCTCTTTAGGAAAAACAACAGAGGGAGTTCCCATTGTGGCTCAGTGGAAACGAATCTGTCTCGTATCCATGAGGACGCAGGTTCGATTCCTGGTCTTGCTTAGTGGGTTAAGGATCTGATGTTGCCGTGAGCTGGTGTAGGCTGCAGATGCGGCTCAGGTCCTGCGCTGCTGTGGCTGTGGCATAGGCCAGTGGCTACAGCTCCGATTTGACCCCTAGCCTGGGAATCTCCGTATGCTGTGGATGTGGCCCCCAAATAAGTAAGTAAATATATAAACAAGCAATAGAAAGAGAAAGAATAGGAAATCACGAGTACAAAATCAGGTACAGGGCCTTGGAAGGGACCTGTGTATATGAGAGGCCCTGAGGCCTCAGTATCATTTGCTTGACTGTAGAGGACTCCTCCTCTGTCCCTCTGCCTCGAATGTCATCCCCACTGGGGTGTGGGTGGCTCCAGGGTCCATCATGGGACCTAGTACATAACCCAGCAAATACTTGAAGGAAGGAAAGTGAAGAGTCAGAGTGGGCAGGTGGGCTGCACGGAGACCTTGGAGAAGACCACCCCTCCCCAGGGCAGACAGATGGACATACAGAGGCCTCTGGAAGCAGCTCTAAGCTTGGTGGCTGTGACCACAGAACACTCGTCTAAGCCACTGGCCGGGTGATCCTCCATGAGCTTGGTTTCCTCATCTGGAAACTACGTGGCCCTGCTGCCAGAAATGATCTTTGAAAATGAGCTCCTATGGTGGCATTTCTATTCTGGGTTTTCTTTGTGGCTCTTATTCGGACTCACTGAGCTGTGTACTGGGTCATTTTTCCATCCAACATACTATAGAATTTACTGTTTGTGCTGTGTGATTTCTGTGTTTGACACTAGATTATAGGCTCCCTGAGGGCAGAGACTTTGTCTTGCTCACTGCTGTATCCCAGCCTTTGCTTGAGCCTGTCACAGGACCAGCGTGGTATTTATTGCACAGCTGCTGTTTCCTGTTTTATAAAGCAGCTGTCATTTCCTGTCTATGGGGTAGGGCTCCTTATCGAAGATGAGGGCACAGGAGACCTGGACAGAACAAGTAACTTGCACAAAGCATTGGGGAAGAGGCTGGATCCCAGGCACTGCCCTTCGCCCTGTTCCAGGCGGCTCCCTAGGGGCTGGGCTCTGTGGAACGGGGAGGACAGGATACTGAGGTTGCCAGAAAACTTGCCAAGAATCCGAGGCGGAGGGCACTGGGGCAGGGGCAGGCCACTGGGGCCTTAGGCAAGGACTGGGGCAGAGGGAGGGCTGAGGGTACTGCTGCCTGGGTACCAGCCCTTTGCCCTAAAGAGTCACAGGACAACTGGACCCAGCCTGGATTTTGGTCCCTGGGGACTGAGCAGGGGAAAGAAAGGTGGTGGAGAAGGAACTGGGGGGAGGTTGGAGGAAAGGCCAGGTCTGGGGCCTGGGAGAGGCAACGCAGATGCAGATGAGGGGGCAGTAATTCCTGAGTGTGTCTGCAGGAAAGAGCAAACACTGCTTTAAGACCGCTGTGTGCCCGGCATTGCCCTCTTCCTGTGCTTTACGTGAGGTACATCATCTTATCCTCCCTTCTGCCCGTGAGGTAGGGGCTGTCATCACCACTTCTGGCAGCTGAGAAAACGGAGATGTGAAGAGGGGCCATACCACCCAGGGTCACTGAGCTTCTGTGCTGTGTTTCTGTGTGTATCCATGTTACTCCTGTCATGTCTCAGCTTTCTGCTTTCTGGGTGGGCAGCTGTGTGTCTTTAAAAAACTCACGTGGCTGTAGGTACCTATCATGCCTAGATTTGGGCTCGGCCTGTGTTCATAGGTGGGTGTGTTCACATCTCTTCTCAGGCTGTGTGTTTTTATGTTTCTTGGTATATCTGCAGGCATGTTCATATGCATGTGTCATGGTCTGTCTGTACTGCTCAGCCTGTGAGTGTTTCTATGTCTCTTTCTCTTGGCCTGTGACATTGTACAGGCATGTGTTTGTATATGTATGGACACATGTCTTGTTTGTGTGTGTGTTGCGGGAGGGTGCTCATCTTTTCCCATTTGCTCCAACTGGAACCCAGGGCATCATCCTGGCCATGTCCTACTCCCATCCAGTCCATTATGTAGTCCCTGTTGCCCTGGCCCCTCTAGAAACCATAGGAACCTCGCCGTTCTCCCACCTCCACTGCCCCCTCCTCTTAATGACTGTGACAGATATTTCTGTGTCTCTGTTTTTACCCCCTCCAGGCCTTTTCCACAAAGTAGACAGAGGATCTTTCTAAAACTCAAATCTGTTCACACACTCCCAGCCTTTCAACAGCCCCATCCTTGCTCTCAGGATAAAGCCCCAAATCCTGGAAACAGCCTCCCAAACCAGGTACCATCTGGGCCTCTGTGCATCTGGCCCCCTCTCTTCCTCCCCTCCCTCAGTGAGCTCCCTCTGTGCTGTAAGCTGCCACTTCCCTGGGAACCTCTTGCCCAGCAGCCAACACCTGCTCATCTTTGGGTCCAATATCAGCTCCTTGGGAAGCCTCCCTCATACATTTTCTCAGGATTTCCCCTCTTGTATTCACCACAGATTGGCAGATGAGAAAACTCAGATAATCAGATAATTATATCTGACTTGTGGGAGAATTATTAATGCCTGTATCTCCAGCCTAAACATGAACCTGTCCTCACCACGAGAGCCCAGGTCTGGCACAGGTAAGGCTTTGTTGGATGGCTGCTAAACAAATCTGTGCCAATGGAGCCTTTTGGGTTCAGAATCAAGGTTGGGGCACACGGCAGTTTTGAGCTCACACATTCCCTGCCCTCAGGAGGCTGGGGTGGCCATGTCCTTGCCCTCACTGGCCAGGCAAGGATGCCCAGGAGCCCTCACTCCCTCAGATCCTTAGTGTCATCATCTGGGAAATGGGGTGATCATAATGACACTAGTGTCATCTGTTACTGGCCAGACCAAACTGATGAGTAGGATGGCTCCAGCCAGCCAGGATGCCCTTGGAGTGGGGGTGGGTCTGATTCATTCAGCAGAGGCCTGCACCAGGGCAGGGCCTCAGGAAACGGCAGGGGAATCTAGGGGATTGGGAGGATGAGCCCTTGGGAGTAGGCAGGCCCATGGGTTTGGGAGTAGGACGGGCTCAGCCCTGTGCAGGGGGCCCTACCCAAGAGGATTCTAACTTCTCATAACAACCCTAAGGGCAGCGCGATTATTATTATCCCCTATTATCCCCGTGCTACAGTTCACCCATTCCTTCCTTCTTAATGGAATGAATATTTGAGTGCCTGTGTGCTGGCACAGCAGGCTCCGAAACTGTGGGGCAGACAGAGCCCCGCTCTCAGGGAACTCACGGGCTAGTTGGCGGTAAAGGTAAGGATAACCCCCATCCCTCCTGAGGGCCGGTTGTGTGACAGCACCAAACACACTACTGCGCTCCTCCAAACCTCACAACAGCACTGGCATAGGCACTCCTGTCATCACGCCCATTTTATAACTCAGAAAGTTGAGGCAGGGAAGGAGGGAGGCTCTTGTCCGTGTCCCACTCCTCATAGCCTGAGGAACCAGGTCTCCCTTTCTTGACCATGGTCTGTACTGCCTCTGGGCTCTGTGTCCTGTGTGTGGGGCTGAGTCTTAACAGTGTGACAGGGAAGGCCCTTGGGCCCCAGTCTGAGCTCCGAGCCTACTTAAGCCTGCTTATGCATCTGGAGCCAACTCCAGTTCTATCCTTGCTAATGATAAAGTCTATGGCAGGGAGGATGATGAGCTTGGGGGTCTCTGGGCTTGAGGGCTCTGTCAGTTTCCTTCCTGCACAGGAACCTCCCATAGGTCCTCACTTGGATTGACGCATACTCCTAATCCAGCAAGGACTTCATGTGCGCCTCTGCCTGAGGCTTGTACCATCTCTCTTTGGCCTGCTGAGATCTGTAGATAATGTGACACCCAAGGGAACCAAGGTGACAGCTCTCTTTTCTACTAAGCAATGGGGAGGGTGTCCAAAGCCAACCCTGGGCCCCCTGGTCCTAGGAATGTGTATCACGAAGTTGCATTCCTAGGGCAGCCAGGCTGAAGCAGGTGGACTGACAAACGAATGGATGAATGGACTGAATGAGTTATGGTGGCGCAGGGCTGCCTTGAGCTGTACTGCATCCCCTCCTCTCGGCAGTCCCCACTATGGGGCACCCTTTCCTCCTACCTGTCTCTAAGTCACCCCTAAACTTTCTCTTTGGGCAATAGTTGCTAAACCTCTTCGCCATTACGGTCTCAAGAGTGCCAGAGACCTGAAAATCGCAGCTTCGACCATTTCCCACGTTGAAATCACATGGCAAGAAATACCCACGGTCACATAGCGAATATGGAGCCAGAGAGGGAAACCTGGTCTAGGACACCAACATTCTAGACTCTTCTCCCAAGATGGTTGGGAGGGGGGGTCTGGTAGTCTCTCTGCTGGGTGTGATACTTCCCTCTCATCGCCCCGTTCTCACAATGGGTTATCCCTGCACCCCTGCCTCGTAGGGAGGCAACGGGCCAGTCTATGGTCTCCTCCACTTCTCGTGGCAGTAAATCAGCCCATTTGGTCCCCAGTATCCCATAGGATGTTTAAGGTTTCTTCCGGGCTTTCCCCCCCTCCCCCCGCCCGCCTACTCACCTTTGGCTTTGCCTTTTCGCCACCGCCGGCGCCTTTGACTTTTGGGCCTTTCTTGAACCCTCTTCGAGGCCGGAGCCCCAGCAGCCACCGTGGGCCTCGTTTCTCTGGCAGACTCCATCAATTTTACGCGGTCCTGGCCCCGGAGCCAATTCCACCCGCTTGGGCCAATTCCCAGTCGTCTGTCCCCGCCCCGAAGGCCAATCCTTGCTACGCACCCTCATACCACCCAATCCTGGACTTGCTTCTTTCTGGGTCCCGCCCCCTGAGCAAGGCGGGCCTCACTCCACTTTCGGGCCCCGCCTCTCACCGCTAGGGCCTAGAGCCTGGCCCCGCCCTGTCGCCGCATTAAAGGGCCCGTGACTAACAAAAATGCACCCCTGCAGGCAGCGAAAAGAGTATCCAAGCAAAACTAGTGGGGAGTCCCGCGGGGGTTACCCCAGCAAGGAAGCCTGATGTTGTCACATGCTGGCTGTCATCCTCGCCTTCCCACTCACGTTCCCACGTAGGGATTGTCTAGAATGCGCCTGGCCTGCCCGCCAAGGAAGCGAGCCGGATGCCACTTAGCCTCCGCCTGGGGTTGGGGAAGGGGCCAGATTCTTCTGCAATTCATAGCAGAGGCGGGGCGGCAGAGCAGGAGGCGTGGCTCTGCCAGCGAGCCTTTGGAGGAGGGAGCCCCGCCTTTCTCCCTTACCCTCTGTCTTCTAGTTCTCCTATTCCTCGGTTTCCTGGGATTCTTTTTTCTGCCCTGTCCCTCCCCGTGAGAATGAAAGAAGGGTGGTGGTCGCGGAGCTGCTGTAGGGTGCTCGGCGCCTGCGTACTAGGTCCAAGCCGCGCACGGTCTGCAGAGAGGCTGCCGCAGGAACTACAAGCGGCTGGAAAAGGCGGGAAATAGACGCGGCTCGAGGCTCGCGCATGCGCACACCCTCAACTGCCTCTGGGAGTTCGGGTAGGGGCGTCCTCGGCTGTCTCCGCTCTGTCCTGAAGGTGTTGTTTGAGTCTGGGTTCGGGAGGCCTAGAGAAGTGGCTCTACCGTGTCAATGCCTGAAATAGCAGATCTGGAACCCTCTCTTCCCATCCCGCCCCTCCTCCCTGCCCTCCCAAAGCATAGGACCAGCCCTGGCACTGAGCCTAAATGACCCTCTTCTTGTTCCTGAGGAAGACGGCGCAGCCTTTCCAGGAGACACAGGCCTCTGACCCCCCCCCCCCCATTACCAGCCTTTGGACTAAGCGGCCTCACAGCGCCCCCAGCTTCTTGACCAGGTTGGGGCCGTGCTGTTTTCTCCACCTCAGGCTATTTCGCCAAGTTTCCCCACATTCCATGGGTAGAACTTCCGTGCCCCTTTGAGCCTAGAGGAGGCGTTCAGGGGCTGAGCCTGCTCCCCGGGGGCAGCATGGCCAGCTCGGGAGGAGGACCGAGAGTGCCTCTGCCCACGGAGTCTTGAGAGCCCATGACTCGCTCACACCGCTCCCCCAGCTCTCTCTCTGTGCAGCCCCGACCTTGCCTGAGACTTGAACGGAGCCCCAGCGCCTCAGCCAGGCTCCCCCTACCTGAGATCACACCCCACGAGGCCATGGACTGTCGGGACGGGGCCTCCCCTGGGGGGCCACCTGGCAGAGGAACAAGCGCCTTCCTGCCCGCTGGGCACCCAGAGAGCTCCAGGGTGGCTCCTGCCCGATCTTCAGCCTGGCCTGCACGGAAACTCCCGAAGGTAAGGGCCCACATTCAACATGGTGCCTGCCCCAGAGCTGTGCTCAGAGCGTTCTGGAACTCAGGGGTGAGTACTGGCTCCTTGCCCAGGGCCTTTTTTAGTGTCGGTTTGATTTCCCCCAGACCCCTGTGGGGAGGCAGCCTGGTGCAGGGGAAGGAGTCAGAGCCTGGCTGGGGATCCTGGCTTGGCCAGCCCCTCACCGCCCAGCCTCCTGCACCATCCTTGTCTTCTCTAGGCCTCAGCTTCCTCCTCCATCAGATGGGGCTGTTGATCTGTGTGTGGCAGGACCTGAGCTCACCTGACATTCTGGTAGGTCTTAGTCCTTCTTGACCTAAAGAAGGACGGTCCCTGGGAGGCCTCCATGCCTCCAAGGTCAACTCACCTGTGTTCCGGTAGTGTCGGGGGTTCTGGCCGCTGGTTTTCTTCCTGGGTGTTGGGGTCCCACCAAATCCTGACATCACTTCATAATTGGGTTTCCCTTCGAAGGCCAGCTTCATTCCCTGGGCCATTTTTCCATCCCTCTTGGGTGGTGAATTGGTCTCTAATGTGGATTTCAAATCTGATTCTGTGCCTGAATCTGTGACCCATTCAAGAAATGTCTTTTGCTCTGAGACTGGTTGCTGTTGGGGTGGTTCATTTGGTTTTGATGGAAATTGCCACTGAACCAAAGATCCCTTTTGAGATCTGACTCCTTGGGCTGGAGCTGTGTACTGGGCTGTAGAGTCTGACTGTTGTGGTCTCTCTTGGAACATAGGTTCAGTCAGGGCAGGTGGTCCATTTTGGGGTCTATGTCCCTGCTGGGCTCTGGATCCCTCTCTCAGTTGTGTCTCCTGTTCTTTTCCTGGCCCTGGTCCATACCATGAGATAACTTCATGGTTGGTGAAAGGAACTCTTTGGATGGGAGGTGACTGCTGTGGTGCAGGCTCCAGTGGGACAAGAAATTCTTGCTGCAAAGCAGATTTATCTTGGGCTCGAAGTTCCTGCTGGGATTCAGCTTCATTTTGGGCAAAGGGCTCCTGTTGAGTGAGGGGTCTTTGCTGTGCAGTGGGCTCCTGCTGTGTATTGTGTCCCTGCTGAAGCTTAGATGCTGGCTGAGCTATGGGTGTCTTTTCTTGCCCAGACTCTGGCTGGGTGTTAGGTGTCTCTTGTGGCTCAGGTTCCCAGTTAGGCCTAGAAACTAACTTGGAATCTGGCTCCACTGTTATTTCCCTGAAGGGAGATGTTGATCTCCTAGGCTTCATCCTTCTGGGCCCCCACAGGCTTCCTTTATCACAGATCCCTCACTGATTGCTCATGATATTACCTCCTTTTGGGTTCCACTCCTTCATCCTGGCACCCCTGGTCTTCCTTTTTAAGGCACTTGGCAAGTGGCCCCCTATTCCTGTGCCAAGTGATGTGTTTCTATGCCTCTTGCTTTGAGAGGAGGGATTGGGAACAAGAAGAGGTGTGTGCCCATCAACTTTCCTGTCAGAGGGGAGGGGCTTGCCCTGTTGTGTCATAAATAAGACCCCACCCAACTCACCGCTCAGTTGAAATCCTTCTTATAAGGCCAGCATCTCCTTTTCTGATGTTTGAGGAAATGGTCAAAGGGGGAGGCATAATCTACACTGTTTTAATGTTTTCCTCTTTATTCATCCCTTCAAATGGTTGCCAATTTATTTCTTTATATTTCACTCTCATATTAAAAAACAAGGCGCCCTCCCATTTTTTCAGCTTGAAGCACTTTTCAGTGGCATTTGAGATCTTTCACACCATCTCTCTAGCCCTCAACTTTGCTTCCATATATACGTCTTCTGTAGTAGATTGGAAACTTCCAGAGTCAGATGACCATTAATGATGATTATCATAAATACTGGAGGCATTTTACACACTAAGAAACTGTGCTATTTTTTAAAATCTGTATTCTTTTTACTAAGACAATGTTTGATTTATTGCTTTAACTTCTTTCTTTGCCCCACCTAGCTCTTACCTCAGAAAGATTTGTTGAATGAGTAAAGGAATAAAAAGTTGAGCACTGGAGAAAGAGAGAATGAGGGTGGTGTTGGGAAGAGGTATGTGTAGAATCTGGACTGAGTTTGGAATTTACAGGGTAAAATGGGTTGATTGGATTTAACATGGATTTCTAGACCCCTTGAAAGAAGTGCTTTTGATCTATTACACTTAAATATATTCATTGACTTATCTTTGCTACTTGCCTGGTTGTATTTAAGGTCAGGGGGTGCCAGCTAGGAAACCTGGGTTTCCTGGATTCTTTTGGTAAATAAGCTTAAGCTTGGGTAAGTGGAGGGCACAGGAAAAGATTGTCAGAAGGCACTAGAGGGAGCAATGATTTTGGCAATAATGCTTTTTTTTTTTTTAGAAGACTGGAATGGTTTAGGGAGTAGGGACAAGCATAAGGAGCTTGAGGTGGGAGAAAGGCATCTTCTAGGTGTGCTCACTGCCCTGTTGACTGACAATGTTTCATCAGGAAGCTGGGCTGTCAGAGCTCCTATAAAGGCAGAGCAAAGCTTGCCAGCTGACATCCTCTGAGAATTTCTGGCAGGCTCTGGAGTTCTTGTTTGGCTTTTTGTGGTGTCATTGGTGTCCTAGGTTGAAGACAAAAGGGGGAGACTACTATTAAATGCATTTAAAAATGTTTTCTAGGCATGCCCAAGGCATGTGGAAGTTCCTAGGCCAGGGATTGAACCCGTGCCACCCCCACTGCTACAGTGACAATACCGGATCCTTAACCCACTATGACACAGGAGAACTCCACTGTTAAATACATTTTTATTTTATTTATTTGTTTATTTATTTAGCCTTTTTGCCATTTCTTGGGCCGCTCCCACGGCATATGGAGGTTCCCAGGCTAGGGGTCGAATTGGAGCTGTAGCTTTTTAAAAAAGTTTTATTGAAATTGACAGAACGCTGTAAACCAACTATAATGGAAAAAATAAAAATCATTAAAAAATAAAGTTTTATTGAAGTATAGTTGATTTACAAGGTTGTGATAATTTCTGCTGTACAACAAAGTGATTTAGTTATACATATACACATATCCATTCTCTTTCAGATTCTTTTCCCACATAGATTATCACAATATACTGGGTAGAGTTCTCTGTTATATATTAGGCATTAGGTCCCTGTTGGCCAATCATTCCGTATACCTCTGTGCATATGCCAATCCCATAAAATTTAATTTTTTCTTTTTATTTCTTTCTTCTTCTTTTTTATTTTCCATGTACCCGTGGCACATGGAGGTTCCCAGGCTAGGCATCAAATTGGAGCTACAGCTGCCAACCTATGCCACAGCCACAGCAATGTAGGATCTGAGCCGTGTCTGCCACCTGCACCACAGCTCACGGCAACGCCAGATCCTTAACCCACTGAGCAAGGCCAGGGATCGAACCCGCAACCTCATGGTTCCCAGCTGGATTCATTAACCACTGCGCCACAATGGGAACTCCTCTTTCTTCTTCTTTTTTTAAACATCCGCTCCCAAGGTGTGTGGAAGTTCTCAGGACAGGGATTGAATCCAAGCTGCCTCTGCAGCAACGCAGGATCCTTTAACGCACTGCACCAGGCTGGAAATCAAACCTGCGGCTCTGCAGCGATCCAAGCCACTGCAGTTGGATTCTTATCTCACTGTGCTGCAGCAGGAACTCCTTTAAAATTTAATTTTTATCAGAGCTTTAAAATGTTAAAAGTAAGACTCATCAACTGGAAAAATGAAAATGAAAGCTTATTTATTTTATACATAATGGTTTGTTCTCCATACCTCTTTGTATGTAAACATAATAGTTTACTTAAAAAATGAGCTTATACTATACATATTGTTTTGCTGTGTACCTTTAACAAGTCTTTTATTATTGCACAGTATTATACATCTATAGAAGTCCATAAAACTTATGTGTGCACTTCAATAAATGGTTACAAAGAAGATATTCATGAAACTACTGCCCAGGCCTAGAAATAGAATATTGCCAACAATCTTCCTCCTTTTCTGATCCCTGTTTTCTTTCTCCCCCCATAGTGGTAATACTGATTTTACAGTACGCATTAATTTTTTCTTTATAGTTTTATTACCTACAGATACAGTCCTAAATAATTTAGTATAATTTTGCCTTTTTATAAACTTTATGTATATGAAATCATGCTATAACTATTCTCTTTTTTTTTTCTTTCATTCAAGATTATAATTTTTGGGAGTTATCGTTGTGGCTCAGTGATAACGAACCCGACCAGTATCCATGAGGATGTGGGTTTGATCCCTGGCCTTGCTCAGTGGGTTAAGGATCCAGCATTACCATAAGCTGTGGTGGAGTTCGAAGAAGTGGCTCGGATCTGGTATAGCTATGGCTGTGGTGTAGGCCAACAGCTGCAGTTCTGATTGGATCCCTAGCCTGGGGGCCTCCAAATGCCGTGATTGGGGCCCTAAAAACAAAAAGAAAAAAAAAAAAAGATTATATTTTTTATTGTTCATTCTCATGGATATATAATATTCAAATATGCTACTATTTATTTATTCTTGACCAGTTTCCAGTTTGGAGTAATTATGAACAATGCTGCTAATGAAATCCTTGATTTATAGCAGTCATTCCATATACCTCAGTGTGCATACGCCAATCCCCTTAAATTTAATTTTTTTCTTTTTCTTTCTTTCTTCTTCTTTTTTTTTAAATACCTGCTCCCAAGCATTCCTTTTGAGTATACAGTCTAAGAGTGGAATAAGCAAGCATTTGTTTTGAGTATACAGTCTAAGAGTGGAATTTCTTGGTGACAGAGCTTTAAAATTTAGTAGGTAACTACAGCGCTTTTTCAAAGTAATTTACCAGTTTACACTGCTGTTAGCAGGAGATGAGAGTTTCTCTGTTCTACCCTCGGCCAATACTTGGTATTGTCAGATATTAAAATTGTTGCCAATCTGATGATGTAATGTGATCTGTGTTTGGGCTTAATTCATATATTCCCAGTTACTAGTAAGGCTGAGTGCCACTTTCCATGTTGTTAGCTATTTGGGTTTTTGTCCCCGAAGTTCCTACTCAAGTCTTTTGCTGTGTTGCCTGCTTTCCTCTCATTGATCCATAGGAATTCCTTATATAGTCTGAATATTAATCCTTTGTTGATCATATATATTGCAGACTTTTCTTCTACTCTGTAGACTGTTATTTTAATTTTTTTGATGACTAAAAAAAGTTTTTTTTTTCTTTTTAGGGCCGCACCTGTGGCATATGGAAGTTCCCAGGCTAGAGGTCGAATTGTGGCTGCAACTGCTGGCCTCTGCCACAGTCACAGCAATGCCAGATCCGAGCCACATTTGCAACTTATACCACAGCTCATGGCAATGCCAGATCTTTAACCCACTGAGTGGTGCCAGGAATTAAACCTGCATCCTCATGGATACTACTTGGATTTGTTACCACTGAGCCACAACGGGAACTCCCGATGATCAAAATTTCTTAATTTCAATAAAGTCAGATTTATTAATCTTTTCCTTTATGATTTATACTTTTTGTACTTTGTTTAAAAAATCCTTTCCTACCTCAAGGTTATGAATATATTCTCCTACATTCCCTTATAAGTTTGTCTTTCAAATTTAGATCTTTAATCCACTGAAATTTATTTTTTTGTGATGGGTTTGAAGTAGGAGGTCTCTGTACTTTTTTTTCCACTTAATTTATTGTAAATATCTTTCCAGTCAATACATAATGATCTACCTAATTATTCTGACAACTGAAGAACTGCACAATTTGCTTTCAAGATGAATTTTTTTTTTTCTTTTTAGGGCTGTACCTACAGTATATGAAAGTTTTCAGGCTAGGGGTTGAGTTGGAGCTGCAGCTTCTGGTGTACACCACAGCCACAGCAACGTGGGCTCCGAGCCACATCTGCAACCTGTGCCACAGCTTGCGGCAACACCAGATCCTTAACCCACTGAGCTAGGCCAGGGATTGAACCTGCATCCTCATGGACACTAGTCAGACTCATCTCAACTGTGCTACAACAGGAACTCTTATTTTTATTTATTTATTTTTAAAAATATTTTTTATTTTTTGTCTTTTCTGGGGCCGCACCTGTGACATATGGGTGTTCACAGGCTAGGGGTCTAATTGGAGCTGTAGCTGCTCGCCTACACTATAGCCACAGCAATTCGGGATCCAAGCTGCATCTCTGACCTATACCACAGCTCAAGGCAACTCAGGAGCCTTAACCCACTGAGTGAGGCTAGGGATCGAACCTGCAACCTAATGGTTCCTAGTTGGATTTGTTAACACTGTGCCACGATGGGAACTCTGGGAACTCCTATTTTTAAAAATTGTAGTTGATTTACAATCTTCTGTCAATTTCTGCTGTACAGCCAAGTGACCCAGTTATATATACACATATTCTTTTTCTCACATTATCTTCCCTCATGTTCCATCACAAGTGATTGGATATAGTTCCCTGTGTTATACAGCAGGACCTCATTGCTTATCCATTCCAAATGCAATAGTTTGCATCTACTAACCCCAAACTCCCAGTCCATTCCACTCCCTCTCCCTCCCCCTTGGCAACAAGTCTGTTCTCCATGTCCATGAGTTTGTTTCTTTTCTATAGATAGGTTCATTTATGCCATATATTAGTTTCCAGATATGTGTTATCATATGGTATTTGCCTTTCCCTTTATGACTTACTTAGTATGAGAGTCTCTAGTTTGATCCATGTTGCTGCAAATGGCATTGTTTTGTTCTTTTTTATGGCTGAGTAGTATTCCATTATGTGTATCTTCTTAATCCATTCATCCATTGATAGACATTTAGGTTGTTTCTGTGTCTTGGCTATTGTAAATAGTGCTTCAATTAACATAGGGGTGCATGTATCTTTTTGAATGAAAGTTTTGTCTGGATATATTCCCAGGAGTGGGATTGCTGGATTTTATGGTAGTTCTATATTTAGTTTTCTGAGGTACCCCCTTACTGTTTTCCACAGTGGCTGTACCAATTTATATTCCTACCAACAGCAAAGGAGCTTCCCTTTTCTCCATATCCTCTCCAGCATTTGTTATTTGTAGATTTATTAATTCATTCTGGCTGGTGTGAGGTGGTACCTTACTGTAGTTTTGATTTGCATTTGTCTAATAATCAGCGACATTGAACATTTTTTCGTGTGCCTGTTGGCCACCCATGTCTTCTTTGGAGAATTGTCTCTTTAGGTCTTCTGACCATTTTTCAAATTTTTTTTTGCCTTTAATTATATGAGTTGTTTGTATATTTTGGAGTTGAAGCCTTCGTTGGTAGCATTGTTTGTGACTATTTTCTCCCATTCCATAAGTTGTCTTTCCGTTTTTGTTTTTGTTTTTGTTTTATGGTTTACTATGCTGTGCAAAAGCTTGTGAATTTGACTTGTCCCATTGGTTTATTTTTGTTTTTATTTTTATTGCATTAGGAGACTGACTTAAGAAAACATTTGTACGGTTGATGTCAGAGAATGTTTTGCCTATGTTCTTTTCTAGTAGTTTTATGGTGTCTTGCCTTAGGTAAGTCTTTAAACCATGTTTTTTTTTGGGAGGGAGGCGCACCCACAGCATATGGAAGTTCCCAGGCTAGGGGTTGAAATGGAGCTGCAGCTGCCAACTTATGCCACAGCCACAGCAACACAGGATCTTTAACCCACTTAGCAAGGCCAGGGATTGAACCCACATCCTCATGGATACTAGTCAGGTTTGTTACCACTGAGCCATGACAGGAACTCCAGTCTTTAAGCCATTTTGAGTTTATTTTTGTGCATGGTGTGAGGGCGTGTTCTAGTTTCATTGATTTACATGCAGCTGTCCAGTTTTCCCAGCACCACTTGCTGAAGAGACTGTTTCCCATTTTGTATTCTTGCCTCCTTTGTTGAAGATTAATTGACCATAGGCGTCTGGGTTTATTTCTTGGTTCTCTGTTCTGTTCCATTGGTCTGTATGTCTGTTTTTGTACCAGTACCATACTGCCTTGATTACTGTAGCTTTGTAATATTGTCTGAAGTCTGGGAGAGTTATGCCTTCTGCTTGATTTTTGTTCCTCAGTATTGCTTTGGCAATTTGGGGCCTTTAATGGTCCCATATAAATTTTCAGATTGTTTATTTTAGTTCTGTGAAAAATGTCCTGGGCAATTTGATAGGGATTGCATTGAATCTGCAGGGTTTTTTTTTTCCTTTTTAGGAGCTCACCTGTGGCATATGGAAGTTCCCAGGCTAGGGGTTGAATCAGAGCTGCAACCACTGGCCTATGCCACAGCCATAGCAATGCCAGATCTGAGCCATGTCTGAAACCTACACCACAGCTCACGGCAATGCCAGATCCTTAACCCACTGAGCAGGGCCAGGGATCAGACCTTGATCCTCATGGATACTATTTGGGTTCATTACCACTGAGCCACAACAGGAACTCTGAATCTGTAGATTGCTTTGGGTAGTATGGCCATCTTCATGATATTAATTCTTTCAACCCAGGAACATAGAATATCTTTCTATTTCTTTGACTCTTTAATTTCCTTGAATAAGGTTTTATAGTTCTTAGCATATAAGTCTTTTACTTCCTTGGTCAGGTTTATTCCTAGGTATTTAATTTTTTTGGTGCGATTTTAAAAGGTATTGTATTTTTGTATTCCTTTTCTAATATTTCATTGTTAGTATACAGAAATGCAACTGATTTCTGAATGTTAATCTTGTATCCTGATACTTTGCTGAATTCATTAATCAGTTTGAATAGTTTTTCTGTGGAGTCCTTAGGGTTCTCTCTATATATAGTATCATGTAGTCTGCATAGTGACAGTTTTACCTCTTCTCTTCCAATTTGGATACCTTTTATTTCTTTTGTCTGATTGCTGTGGCTAGGACTTCCAACACCATGTTGAATAAAAGTGGGAGAGTGGGCATCCTCATCTTATTCCAGATTTTATTTATTTATTTTTTTTGTCTTTTTGCCATTTCTTGGGCCGCTCCTGCGGCATATGGAGGTTCCCGGGCTAGGGGTCGAATCAGAGCTGTAGCTGCCAGCCTACGCCAGAGCCACAGCAACGTGGGATCCAAGCCACATCTACGGCCTACACCGCAGCTCACAGCAACGCCGGATCCTTAACCCACTGAGCAAGGCCAGGGATTGAACCCGCAACCTCAGGTTCCTAGTTGGATTCGTTGACCACTGTGCCACGACAGAAACTCCCCTGTTTCGAGGTATTTTTAAATTTCCCTTTTGATTTGTCATTGACCCATTGGTTTCTTATTAGTGTATTCTTTAGTCCCCATGTACTTGTTTTTTTCTCATTTCTTTTCCTGCAGTTGATTTATAGTTTCATGCCATTGTGCTCAGAGAAGATGCTTGAAATAATTCCTATTCTCTTAAATTTATTGAGATTAGTTTTGTGCCCCAGTATGTGGTCAATCCTTGAGAATGTTCCATGTGCACTTGAAAAAAGAATGTATATTCTGATTTTTTTGGATGTAATGTTCTGAAAATGTCAATGAAGTCTAATTTTTTTATTGTGTCATTTAGGATCTCTGTTGCCTTACTGATTTTCTGTCTAGAGGATCTGTCCATTGATGTGAATGTGGTGTTAAAATCTCCTACTATTCCCATCAATTTCTCCTTTTATGTTTGTTAGTATTTGTTGTATGTATCTGGGTGCTTCTATATTAGGAGCATATATGTTGATGATGGTAATATCCTCTTCTTGAATGGATCCTTTTATCATTAAATAGTGTCCTCCTTTGTCTTTCTTTATGGCCTTCGTTTTAAAGTCTATTTTGTTTGATATGAGTATTGCAACTCCTGCTTTCCTGTCTTTTCCATTGGCATGAAATATCTTTTCCCATCTCCTCACTCTCAATTTATATTTGTCCTTTGCCCTAAGGTGAGTCTCTTGTAGGTAGCATATTGTAGGCTCTTATTTTTTTATCCAGTCTGTCACTCTATGTCTTCTGATTGAAGCATTCAGTGTATTTACATTTAAGGTAATTATGGATACATATGTATTTATTGCCTTTTTTTTTTTTTTTTTTTTGTCTTTTCTGCCATATCTTGGGCCACTCCTGAGGCATATGGAAGTTCCCAGGCTAGGGGTCTAATTGGAGCTGTAGTGGGTGGCCTACACCAGAGCCACAGCAATAGCGGGATCGGAGCCGCGTCTGCAACTTACACCACAGCTCATGGCAACGCTGGATCTTTAACCCACTGAGCAAGGCCAGGGATCGAACCCACAACCTCATAGTTCCTAGTCGGATTCGTTAACCACTGAGCCATGATGGGAACTCCATTGCCATTTTTTTTTTTTTTCTTTTTTTTTTTTTTTTTTTTTTTAATTTTATTTTCCCACTGTACAGCAAGGGGGTCAGGTTATCCTTACATGTATACATTACAATTACAGTTTTTCCCCCACCATTTCTTCTGTTGCAACATGAGTATCTAGACATAGTTCTCAATGCTATTCAGCGGGATCTCCTTGTAAATCTATTCTACGTTGTGACTGATAAGCCCAAGCTCCCAATCCCTCCCACTCCCTCCCCCTCCCATCAGGCAACCACAAGTCTCTTCTCCAAGTCCATGATTGATTTTCTTTTCTGAGGAGATGTTCATTTGTGCTGGATATTAGATTCCAGTTATAAGTGATGTCATATGGTATTTGTCTTTGTCTTTCTGGCTCATTTCACTCAGTATGAGATTCTCTAGTTCCATCCATGTTGCTGCAAATGGCATGATGTCATCCTTTTTTATGGCTGAGTAGTATTCCATCGTGTATATATACCACATCTTCCGAATCCAATCCTCTGTCGATGGACATTTGGATTGTTTCCATGTCCTGGCTATTGTGAATAGTGCTGCAATGAACATGCGGGTGCATGTGTCTCTTTTAAGTAGAGCTTTGTCCGGATAGATGCCCAAGAGTGGGATTGCAGGGTCATATGGAAGTTCTATGTATAGATTTCTAAGGTATCTCCAAACTGTTCTCCATAGTGGCTGTACCAGTTTACATTCCCACCAACAGTGCAGGAGGGTTCCCTTTTCTCCACAGCCCCTCCAGCACTTGTTATTTGTGGATTTATTAATGATGGCCATTCTGACTGGTGTGAGGTGGTATCTCATGGTAGTTTTGATTTGCATTTCTCTTATAATCCCAGTTGAGCATCCATTGCCATTTTAAACCTTGTTTTCCAGTTGATTCTATGTTTCTCCTTTGTTTCTTTCTTTTTTTGGTTTGATGATTTCCTTTTATTATATACTTGTGTTTCTTATTTTTGGTTTTTGTGACTGTATTGTTTAGTTTTCCTTTGTGGTTGCCCTGTTTTTCAAGTATGTTAATCCCTTCCTCTATTTGCTTGCTTTAGCCTGATAGAGTTTCTAGGTTGTTTTACCTGACCTCTCTGGGCAAGAATTTGGTCACAGGAGGCATCAGGGTATCATTAGGGAGACCGAAAATGAGTAATTAGATCTGGATGTCTGTCCTTTAGTGACTGCTTTATCTCGAGCAGGCCATTTTGGTTCTTGATCCCAGTATTACCTGTGAATAAAATAAGGTTGAGAATGGGATCCAGGAAGGTCTTGGAGGGCAGCCCTGGGCTATTGGGAAATAGGATGAGGGGAGAGGGCAGCCAGAGATTCAGCCAGCTCCCTCCTGGACCTTGGAGGAGTCTAGCACTTGCTTGAGACTCAGGAAGAAAGTAAGTGTTGGTGCTGCATGTGATGGGCTGGTGGAGAGGGAACAGGGTGAGGTCAGCTCAGATAACATCTGCTCTGGTCTCAGAGGGACTCAGGGAGCAAGTTGGGATCTTGATGGCGTATCACCATTTTCAGTGTTGAATTACTGACCTTTGCACTCACATTCTTGGACGCCTTATTGGAGCCACCTCCCTGAAACTTGGCGTTGATCCCTATGGCCTCTCATGGGCCCTGTCAGAAGGAAACATGTCACTTCCAGTCACCGGAAAGCAAAAGCACCAAGGGAATATTTTACCCCCATCAATGTGCTACCTAGGTGAGCATAGCTTCATTGTTTTCCCTTTTCCACTCAGGCGTCTAGAGTACTTCAAGAAAACATTATTTTATATGTATGTATGTATTTAATTTTATTTTTAAATTATATAGTTGATTTACAGTGTTGTGTGAGGTTCTGGGACATAGCAAAATGATTCAGTATTCTTTTTCATATTCTTTAACATTATGGTTTATTACAGGATATATAGTTCCCTGTGCTATACAGTAGGACCTTGTTTTTTTAATCTGTTTTATATATAATGGTTTGTATTTGCTAATCCCAAACTCCTAATTTATCCCTCCTCCATCATCTTCCCCCTCAGGTAATCGTAAGTTTGTTTTTTGTCTGTGAGTCTCTTTTATAAATGAGTTCATTTGAGTCATTCATATATATAGGAAATGTATATATGTATTTTTTGGTCACTCCCATGGATGTGGAAGTTCTGGGGCCAGGGAGCAAACCCTTGCCACAGCTGTGACCATAGCAGCGACAACACCGGGTCCTTAATTTGCAGGGGATTCCTTGTATCATATTTTGGATTCCCCATATTAGTGATATCACATGGTTTTTGTCTTTTTTTTTTTTTCCCTGACTTACTTCACTTAGTATGACAACCTCGCTGGTTATTTTTATTTTTATTTTTGTCCACCCTGTGGCATATGGAGTTCCTGGGCCAAGGATCGGATCTGAGCTGCAGTTGTGACTTCAGCTGCAGCTGTAGCAGCACTGTACCAGGCAGGGGATCGAATCTGCTTCCCAGTGCTCCCATGGTGCTGCCAATCCCCTTGTGCCACAGCAGGAAATCCAGTATGAAAATCTCTAAGTCCATCCCTGTTGCTGCAAATGGCATTATTTCATTCATTTTTTTTTCCCCCCAGGGCTGCACTTGTGGCATGTAGAAGTTCCCAGGCTAGGGGTCTAATCAGAGCTGCAACTGCAGGCCTACATCATAGCCACAGCAATGCCAGATTGGAGCCACATTTGCTGCACCTTTTGGCAACACTGGATCCTTATCCTGCTGAGTGAGGCCAGGGATTGAACCTGCACCCTCATGGATACTTGTCAGGTTCTTAACCTGCTGAGCCACAGGTTTTTTTCAATTTCTTTTTTTTTCATTTCATTCTTTTTTTAATGGCTGAATAATATTCAGTTTTTTTTTTCAATTTCATTTTTTTTCCAATTTCATTCTTTTTTAATGGCTGAATAATATTCATATTATATGTCACATGATTATCCATTCATCTGTTGATGGACATTTAGTTTGCTTCTATGTCTAGACTATTGTAAGTAGTTATGTTATGATCATTGGGGTTCGTGTATCTTTTTGAATTATAGTTTTGTTTGGACATATGCCTGGGAGTGGGATGCTGGATTATATGGCAACTCTGTTTTTAGGTTTTGGAGGAACCTTCCATAGTGGCTCCATCAATTTACATTCCACACCCAAGAGAGGATATATTTTTTATTTCTTTAACATTTAAAAAAATGGAAGTATAGTTGATTTACAATGTTGTGCTGATTTCTGCTGTACAGCAAAGTGACCTAGTCATACATATATATGTGAGAGGAGCATTTTATTTATTTTTTATAATGATTTTTATTTTTTCCATTATATTTAGCTTACAGTGTTCTGTCAATTTTCTACTGTACATTGAAGTGACCCAGTCTCTCTCTCTCTCTCTCTCTCACACACACACACACACACACACACACACACACACACGTTTTTTTTTCTTCTCACATTATCTGAGAGGAGCATTTTAAATGGATAAGGAATTAAGGTTTAAAATCTGGCCTGGAGGAGTTCCCATCGTGGCGCAGCAGAAACCAATCCGACTAGGAATCAGGAGATTGCAGGTTCAATCCCTGGCCTCACTCAGTGGGTTAAGGATCTGGTGTTGCCCTGAGCTGTGGTGTAGGTCACAGACGCAGCTTGGATCCCGTGTTGCTGTGGCTGTGGCTGTGGCCGGCAGCTGTAGCTCCAATTGCACCCCTGGCCTGGGAATCTCCATATGCCATGAGTGCAGCCTTAAAAAGCAAGAAAAGAAAAAAAAGAAAAGAAAATCTGGTCTAGAGAGAAGTTACCTGGAAGTAGGTGGAGAAAGAATAGCTTCTGGATGGAAAAGAGGACAAAATGTAGGGGTTAATCAGGACCTTAAAACCTCCCTCCATTGAGAACCCTCCTATACACATTAAAATTCTGATGACTTAAGGAAAGAGAGCAAAGAGAAGATTATTCCATAAACCAGTGAGGAACTTCACCTGACCTCATGTTTAGTTTTATTTGAATCCATAATCCCAGATCAGCTAACTGCAAGAGGATGGTATTTACCTCTGTTCCTCTGGCACAAATCCTTTCCTCTTTTGGACTCTGTTCAAGCCTGTCTTATCACCTGATGCTGTCATATTCCAATTTTGTGATACCTAAGATATTTTTATGACAATCAAGGACGCCGTTTTATAGAAATTCTGGTCTAGAACTGGGTCCACATGATGCTTCCTCTGTATAGGAATCGCTGCTACTTCCTGTCAGACTTAATTATGGCTTCACATGATTCCCCATCCCATTTGAATGCAGCTCTATCATTGCACAATTACACTTATAGTTTGTTGTTTGTAATGTGTTTTGGATTGAATTGTGTCCCCCAAACCTCATTAAAGCTGTAACCCTTAATAACTCAGAATGACTGTTCGGAGATAGGGCCTTTACAGACATGATTAAGTTAAAATGAGGCCCTTAGGTTGGGCTCTAATCTGGTTTGTGTGGAATCTTTATGAGAAGAGATTTGGGCACACAAGGAAACACGAGGCATGTATGTGCCCAGAGGAATGACCACGCAAGTTTATAGCAAAGAGAGAGGCCTCCGAAGTAACCAAAGTTGCTGACATCTTGGTCCTGGACTTCCAGCCTTCGGAATTGTAAAAAAATAAGTTTCTCTTGTTTAGGCTGCCCAGTCTGTGGGTGGCAGTCCTGGCAAACTAAAAATCTTCTCCCTCACTAGACTCTGAACCAATGGCTCAGTAGTGATTCAACTTTATCGTTCTTGACACATGTCAGGCACTTGGTAAATGTTTGTTCGGTAAGTGGATGGACAGTCGTCCAGAGAGGGCCCTTGGAGCAGCATCTGGTTCAACCCAGCTCTCCTGTTTCCCAGACTCGTGCCCTTTCTACCACACAGATGGAGGGCGTTGCATCATTTCCCCAAGTGCTGTTTCCAAATATCCTCATGCCCTGTTTTGAGTGGTGTTAATTTCAACAGGCATAGTCCTTGCCATCTGAAGTTTTCTAATGTTTTACTCTCTACTGACCTCTACTTCTAGTTCCAGAGAAAAGCCACAGATATTAGAGCCAGAAGGAATCTTGGAGATGATTAGTGTAACCTCTTACTTGAAAAGTTTTTCTTTTTCATTCTGAATGCAACATAACTATATTAGAGAGAATTTGTAAAGTCCAAGTAGAGAAATCTTTGCTCTTGCCAGCTGTTGGAATTTTAGTGTGTTTCCTGCGTATGATTCATTTTTAATTTTTTATTAATTTAATTTAATTATTATTATTATTTTTTTGTCTTTTTAGGGCCGCACGCGAAGCATATGGAGGTTCCCAGGCTAGGGGTCGAATTGGAGCTACAGCTGCCTGCCTACACCACAGCCACAGCAACGCCATATCCAAGCCTCGTCTTCGACCTACACCACAGCTCACAGCAACACCAAATCATTAACCCACTGAGCGAGGCCAGGGATTGAACCTGTGTCCTCATGTATGCTGGTCAGGTTCATTTCCACTGAGCCACAATGGGAACTCCTCATTTAATTGTATTTATTTTCTTTTTTTTTTGTTGTTTGTTTTTTTTTTTTTTTAATTTTTATTTATTTATTTATTTATTTATTTTTGTCTTTGTTGTTGTTGTTGTTGTTGTTGTTGTTGCTATTTCTTGGGCCGCTCCCTCGGCATATGGAGGTTCCCAGGCTAGGGGTTGAATCGGAGCTGTAGCCACCGGCCTACGCCAGAGCCACAGCAACTCGGGATCCGAGCCGCGTCTGCAACCTACACCACAGCTCACGGCAACGCCGGATCGTTAACCCACTGAGCAAGGGCAGGGATCGAACCCGCAACCTTATGGTTCCTAGTCGGATTCGTTAACCACTGCGCCACGACGGGAACTCCTGTATTTATTTTCTTTTTCTTTTTCTCTGTTTTTGCTTTTTAGGACCACACCTGCAGCATGTGGAAGTTCCCAGGCTAGGGGTTGAGTTGGAACTGCAGCTGCTGGCCTATGCCACAGCCTCAACAATGCCAGATCCAAGCCATGTCTGAAACCTACACCTCAGCTCACAGCAATGCCAGATCCTTGACCCACTGAGCCAGGGATCAAACCCACATCCTCGTGGATCTCAATCAGGTTCATTTCCACAGAGCCACAGTGGGAACTCCATGTATAATTTTTTAAATATAGCCACAGCGTGTGAACAAATTTCTTTTTGTTCACTTTTGTAGGCATGTTCCTGTGTTGTCTTAAAACATTTATAACTGATGTTTTGAATGACTGCCTAACACTCCCAAGTATTTGTTCTCCAGATTATTAAATGTCTCATTGCTGAATACTTAGGTTGTTTTATTTTTTGGATATTGATCAATTTCTTTGTGCTTGTGACTGTTTTCCAAATGTTGAATTGCTGTCTTGGGGAAGATTTCTCAAGTGGAATTACTGGGTCAAAAGTTGAGAACAGCTTTATGCTTCTTGATATCATTACCAAATTGATTTTAAAAGAGTTGTACTGGGCTTCCTGTCGTGGTACAGAGGAAACGAATCTGACTAGGAACCATGAGGTTGCTGGTTCGATCCCTGGCCTTGCTCAGTGGGTTAAGGATCCCAAGTTGCTGTGGCTGTGGTGTAGGCCAGCAGCTATAGTTCTGATTGGACTGCTGGCCTGGGAACCTCCATATGCTGTGGATGAGGCCCTAAAAGGACAAAAGACAAAAAAAAAAAAAAGAGTTGTACTAATTAACTAAATCACTCTCCTTTTATTTTTGTTTTTTTCATCTTTTTAGGGTTGCACCTGCAGCATATGGTGGTTCCCAGGCTAGGGGTCATATCAGAGCTACAGCTGCCGGCCACAGCCACAGCAAAACGGGATCTGAGCTGCATCTGTGACCTACACCACAGCTCACGGCACTGCCAGATCCCCAACCCACTGAACAAGTCCAGGGATTGAACCTGTGTCCCCATGGATCCTGGTCAGATTCACCAACCACTGAGCCACCATGGAACTCCCACTGCCCCTTTTATTTTCAGGGGAGGAAACTGAGACCCAGAGAGAGCAAATGAAATGCTCAGGTTCACAAAGGAAATGGTGACTCACCTCAAGTTAAAACCCAGGTTCAAGACTCTTACTCTGTTATTCTTTTGCAGTCCTACATGACCCTAATATCAGGGTGTAACTGAAAACAAAGGTACAGGCTACTGTAGTTTTATGTCTGTTTTGGCCTTTTTAGGGCTGCACCCGTGGCACGTGGAGGTTCCCAGGCTAGGGGTCGAATCAGAGCTGTCGTTGATGGCCTACACCACAGCCACAGCAACACCAGATCCAAGCTGCATCTGTGACCTATACCACAGCTCACGACAGTGCTGGATCCTTAATCCACTGAGCAAGGCCAGGGATTGAACCTGCATCCTCATAAATGCTAGTCAGTTTCGTTTCCACTGAGCCACGAGAGGAACTCCCATCAGACACTTTTGAACCATCTTAATTATTTTTTCTATAGCTTATACTACCTCTACTATTATTTATTTCATACTTTTTTCTTTAAATAAATTTAATTTATATAATATCTTCATTCTATGCAATATTTTCCATGAGATTATGAGTTCAATAATGCTTAGATTTATTTCCAAGATGCATTAAAATAAACATATGACTGTTAAAATAAAAGCTTATTTATGTTTTATCTATAATCAGTTTTGGAAAACATTGATACAGTGAAAGAGCATGGACTTTATATCCAGACAGACCTGGGGTCAACTGCTTGTTTGCTCTATCATTTAACTACGTAGTCTTGGAGAAGTCACTGGGCTTTTATGACCTTTGGTTCTCCACTAATACCCACTCTGTGACTCAGTGCCTCAGTGGTAACGAATCCAACTAGTATCCATGAGAATGTGGGTTTGATCCCTGGCCTTGCTCAGTGGTTAAGGATCCGATATTGCCATGAGCTGCAGTATAGGTCACGGATGCACCTCAGATCTACCATTGCTGTGGCTGTGATGTAGCCCAGCAGCTGCAGTTCTGATTTGCTCCCTAGCCTGGGAACTTCAATATGCTGCAGATGCAGCCCAAAAAAAGCAGTGGATATTAGTATCCACCTTGCAATGTTGTTATGACTGAAGGAGCTACTGTGGGCCCAGTCTCAAGCAGGCGTTCAGTTCATGATTGTTATTATCCTGGTTATTTTTGCACACTTGTAGTTATTTCCCTAAGTGTGTTTCTGTGTTGGAATATCAGGCTTATTGCTCTCTGCTCACTTGTATGTGTAAAGAAGTTACTTCCACTTATTTAGTTTTGTGGTAAATCTATTATTATTTTGACTTCTCAGTTCTGTTACTTATTATCGTTGTGATTTTGGCCAAGTTACTTAATGTTTCTGTGTCTCATTTATATAGTTTGTAAAACAGGGATTTAAAAAAAAGTACTTTGGTGTGTGTACGCATCATCAGTTTCCTAGCTCTGTCCACCAGCGGGCCCAGACGCACTAGCCCTAGTAGCAACAGGCAATACCTAGTGCCCAAGGTTTGTGAATATCATTCTCCCATGAAAGGAGCAGCTGACTCCAGGGCTGGGGAACTGAAGTGCAAATGAGTTCGGTGTGTTCTTTCGCAGTGCCATTAGTTAAGGATCAGGTGTTGGTGCTGTAGCGGCTTGGGTTGCTGTAGCATGGGTTGCATTCCTGGCCCTGGAACTTCCACATGCTGTAGGCATGGCCAAAAAAATATGGTTTGCAAATATTGAAAAAAAAAAAAAGACGAGCCTGGAATATCCTGTGTGAGAAGGTCAGGAACTGCTAAAGAAAGGACATGTCAAAAACACACCAAAACACCTTGAGCTCAGTGGCTTGTGAGCAACAGTGGGACAATAAGGGTAACATTGTAAATAAGGACAGTAATGGATTATAATACACAACCATCCCTGAGTCTTACAAAAATAAATAATCGAATACCTAAATAAATATGAGAGAAGGAACAGCTCTTTTTCTTATAGTAGAATCTTAATAAATATGAAAGGAATGATGAAAGCAAAAAAAAAAAATCATAGTTTTGCTAAGACTATAGTAATACCTGTTATAGGCAAGAATTATCAATCGATTTTACAAATTAATAGAGACAGATCAAGATGGTAGAGGAGGATTTCCTGTCTTGGCGCAGCAGAAACAAATCTGACTAGGAACCATGAGGTTGCAGGTTTGATACTTGGTCTTGCTCAGTGGGTTAAGGATCTGGTGTTGCCATGAGCTGTGGTGTAGGTTGCAGATGCGGCTCGGATCTGGCGTTGCTTTGGCTGTGGTGTAAGCCCGCAGCTGTAGCTCCAATTAGACTCCTAGCCTGGGAATCTCTATATGCCATGGGTGCAGCCCTAAAAAAAAAAAAAAAAAAAAAAAAAAAAGAGAGAGAGAGAGAGAGAGATGGTGGAGGAGTAGGATGTGGCCCACCTTCTCCCAGAAATACATTTAAAAAAAATCTAGGAGTTCCCATTTCAGCTCAGAAGGTTAAGAACCTGACTAGTATCCATGAGGATGCGGGTTCAATCCCTGGCCTTGCTCAGGGGGTTAAGGATCTGGCTTTGCCACAAGCTGGAGTGTAGATTGCAGATGTGGCTCAGATCTGGCATTGTTGTGGCTGTGGCATGTGCTAGCAGCTGTAGCTCCAATTGGACTCCTAGCCTGGGAACTCCCATGTACTACAGGTGTGGCCCCTAAAAAGAAAAAAAAAAAAAAAAAAGAAAGAAAGAAAAAGAAAAAAAAAACTACACGTAGAACAGTTCTCACAGAACGTCTACTCAATGCTGTCAGAAGACCTCAGACTTCCAAAAAGGCAAGAAAACCTCCACATAACTGGGTAGGAAAAAAGGAAAAGTAAAAAAAGAGAAGAGAGAAAAATAAAAAAAAAAAAGAGAGAAAAAGGAATCATGATGGGAATAGTGTTCCTGGGAGGGGCTATGAAAGGAAAGGATTCCACACAGTGGAAGGCCTGCTGCCTCGCGGGGATCAGCCGGGCAGGAGGGAGATTCTCAAAGCCTCAGAGAAAAGTGCAGCCACTGGTATGAGGACAGCAAAGCAGAGAGAGAGCCAGACAAATGGTTGGACTGTGATGCACAAGCGGGGCCTGGGTGCTAAGGCTTGGGCTTTGGAGGTCTGTCCTGGAGAGGACTAGAGTGGGCCGTATGGAAATAGCCTGAGGGGGTGGAGGGTGATGGTGGTGAGCCACAGCCAAGGGAGTGCAGGCCCACCAAAAAGGAAGGCCCACTGCTGGGGAGTATGAGAGAAGGGGGCAGGACTGCCATAGGAACTTGGCATCTGTGGGACAGACCAAGAGATGAGGTGCAAAGAAGGAAGGAAACTAAAGGAAGCCAAAGAACTGTAGGAAGTGAGGGTCTGATCCATAGGAGAATAAAGAGGGGGCTAGACAGAGACTTTGGGTGGTCCCACCCCGCTGCCTGCAAGAAGAGTTGCCTGATCGGTGGCTATTATGGACCTGGCCTTAGGCTAGGTTCTGGGCTGTAGAGATCAATAGACATAGTCCCCACTTACCATGTACAGTCTAACTGAAAGAAGACAGCAACAAAGAGAAACTGGATGAGAATTTCTAGATGCGTGGTGGTGTGGGCTGGGATACTGCTTCTGTCAAGAACAGCAAACATTTATTGCTCACCTGCTGTCTTCTAAGCATTTTGCACACAGATTAACTCACTGAGTCCTGACAACAGCCCTGTAAGTGGGTAATGTTATAATCCCCGTTTTATAGGTGAAGCGTCTGAGGCAGAGACATTACGGGTAGCTTGCCTGGAGTCTCCCAGTAGGGACTCCGGAGCAGGCGCTCCAGCACAGCTGGTCTGGCTCTAGAAGGTAACGTGGCCTCTAGTGAGTCCTCAGAAGAGTGTGTGGAAGCTTTGCAGCTTCGCATCCACTGGCTTGGTACCCGCTTGCCTGCCTTTTTGCCGGGAAGACTCTTCCTTAAAGACTCTGGTCAAGGGAGCCGCTCCCTTGACATCGGGTCTGACTCCTGCCTCTCCCGGGGCAGTCACTGTCCTCAGAGCTCGACTAGCACTTTGCGTATATTTTGTTTAACTACTTATGTTCTGTGTGTTGAACTATCTGACTCTTGTGTTATAAGTTCTGGAGAGCAAGGACTTTTTTTATTCCAGAAATTTTCAAATAGTTACAGGAGTAACGCTCATAATATAATGAATCTACATACATGTGCTCATCATGCAGCTTCAGCGACTGTCATGTCATGGCCAGCTTGGTTGCATTTATACTCCTTTTCCCAAACCTGGCTTGTTCTGAAGGAAATCCCAGATATCAAAGCATCCCATCTGTGAATATTGCAGTGGTGTTACTAAAATATAAGGGTGCTTTAAAAAACGTAATCACAGTACCATTGCCACCCTAAAAAGTAATTCTCCCTCAGTATCATAAAATATTCAGTGTTTGCATTTTTGCGGTTATCTCATAGTTTTTCCCTTTTCTTCCCTTCTCATGTTTTCAGGAGAATTTTTTTGAATAAAGATCCAGATAAGGGCTTTATTTAATAATTACCATGTTTTTCTCACCAAGAGGCTGAGTAATGACATATAGTAAATCCTCAGTAAATGATGTTGAATGCGTGAATCATCAGAATCATCTATAAAATGTCCTGATTGTATTAGTTCAGCCTTACTGTTGGTTTTGGTTGGTTTGTTGGGATGGCTTTTGGTTTCTGTCAACTTTAGCTCCGGTGCCGGCTGCTTCTCAGTGCCTGTGAACATGACTAAAGATTTGAGGGTGGTGAATGCCCCTGTGACTCAGATTGACAGGGTAGCAGGTAATGGGCCCTTGCTTCCTTGTGTCTGTGTTTTGTCCTTAGTCTCTTGTTATAGCAAGTTGATGCTGGACCAACCACGTTTGGCTTTTTGGCGATTTCTTCAGAACTGGGACCCTGAAAGAGCTCCCTATGAGGAAACAAAAGAGCAAGGGCTGAGGAAGCAGTGGTGTCCCTGAGAGAAATGCGTGTGCTGTGGGGGAAGCCATTTAGGTGGGGAGTGATTTCAGAAGGTGTTTGGGGAGTTCCCATAGTGGCGCAGTGGTTAACAAATCCAAATAGGAACCATGAGGTTGCAGGTTCGATCCCTGGCCTCGTTCAGTGGGTTAAGGATCTGGCGTTGCCCTGAGCTGTGGTGTGGGTCGCAGACACACCTTGGATCTGATGTTGCTGTGGCCCTGATGTAGGCTGGCAGCTGTACCTCTGTTTGGACCCCTAGGCTGGGAACCTCCATATGCCGCAGGTGTGGCCCTAAACGGACAAAAGACAAAAAAAAAAAAAAAAAAGAAGGTGTTTGGATGTGAGTGTCTGAGCTCTGGGAAGTGGTAGGGCTGGAGGTATCGATGAAGGAGCCGTCTGCTGAGCGTCGTGGAAGCTGTGGAACGAGGCTGGTGTGGAGCGAAGCTGGAGGGTCTGAGTCAAGGTCCGATGTGGGGGTGCTATGTACATCCTATGCCCCCATCCGATGTGGGGTGTAGGAGGAGAATGTCCAAGAAGGAAAATGTTGTCTGTGGTCTCAGATGTTGTAAAAGCGAACCACGCGAGGGCAGTGAATGTACTTTTGCATCGGCCAAGAGATGGGTACTGATTTTATGCTGCTTCTGTCTTGGGAACAGTGCAGAGTGCCGGGGGGAGTCAGGTGACGGGGCAGGGGAGAGACAGCACATGTTTCAGCTGCTTGGCAGTGAAGGCAATGAGGTAACAGCTAATTCTTGGTGGAGTTAATAACGGAGGGTTATCCAGGTTAGAATGGATCTGACCCGTGAGGGGACAGAAGGTCCTGGCCAGAGGGACTTGGGGAGTTTGGGAGGCTTCTTTCCCTAAGGCAGTCAGATTGGCTCACACAGGTAGCTAAGTAAACATAACCTTTTTCCCATAAACAAGCAGTTACAAAAAGAAAATTGTAGAATATCTCGGAAGGAAAGAAAACAATCCAATACTCCCAAATGTGCATTCTTTACCAATTATTTAAGTAATCTCTGAAGGGTAGCTTTCAGTTGCTTTCCCAAATCCCAGCAGATTGTCTCTGTTGAGAGCTGACTGTCCCCTAAACCAATAACCTCTACCTCTACGGGCATTTCCTGGAATAAAGCCCATAAATTATTAAAACATATCTGCGTTTTTTGCGTATTTCATAGGAATCACTCACAGACCTTGACAACTAGTTTTCTAGTGGCTTCTAGTAGGTTCTCTGGAGTCAGGCTTCCCAAGGGCCAGGTGGTACTCTAAATAAGCAAGAAGGTGTTTAGGCCTTGGTCCTGCAGGTAGACAACCTTCACAGTGGAAAAAGGTATAGAATCTGCAGTCCCAAATTAGTTATGTATGTATTTTCCTGTGGATGTTTAATTCACACCAGGCTTTGGAAAACTAGGAGAAGCTTCTCCTTTTTCTCTCTCTTCTTTTCTGGCACGTGGTTAAGGACATAACTCAAAGTTATGTCACATTCAAGTTAGACTCTAGTAGGACAGGGCTGAGGTGGGAAGGAATGAGTGTGTTCTGAACAGGCAAGTTTAAAACCAGTTTAGATCAGGAAATGGGGAGGGGCAGAGGCCCTGGCACCTCTCTCCCAAGGTCTGCTTAGCCACATGTCACTGACAAGGACGGTTGGGTTTCCTGCAGACCTCCTCCTACATGTGCCTTTTCATCTACTGACACCGAAGGAGGAGGCTGTGACCAGGCCAGCCTGGACGAGCCTCACTGGGGAATGAAGAGGGGGAAAGACCCTCTTCCCATTTTCCCTGAGGGGAAAGGGGTCTCCTGGGGATGGAGCTGAGAAGCTTGGAGTAAGTCAGCAGTGCAGCGAGCAGGACTGGTTGCATTACTCTTTTTTTTTTTTAACTTCTGAATGAATCATTTCTGTGGCTGATGGAGATGGAAGTGCTGAAGTAGGTTTCTTTGATTCCTGGGCACTGAAGTTCAGGGAAGAATATGCACCCTCATTGATCTGAAAGGCATGAGCAGCAGTCAGTTAAATCATTGTCTCACCCTAGGCCCTCACCTTGGCTAGTGTGTTCCAGCTCCATATGATTTCACCAGTTTGAAACTTTTGGCTTCAGAGAAGGGCTTTTATTAGCAATTATCTCTGGTTGCTGATATCCTGTTGAATGAGCACTGGAAAAGGCAGATTATGGAATTCTTCAGTGGAATCCTTTGATACAGCAATGAGAAAAAAACCCCACAAAAACATCAATATGGTTGAATCCCACAAAATCGTTTTGACTGAAAGTAGCCAAACACATGTAAAAACATACTAGTTTTCATTTACATAAAAGTATAATTAGGTTAAGCAATCTGGTAATTGGTCCCTTCCAAATGTTCTCATGCCCTGTTTTTTTGTTTTTGTTTTTTTGTCTTTTTGCCATTTCTTGGGCCGTTCCCACAACATATGGAGGTTCCCAGGCTAGGGGTCCAATCGGAGCTGTAGCCACCGGCCTACACCAGAGCCACAGCAACTCGGGATCCGAGCCGCGTCTGCAACCTACACCACAGCTCACGGCAACGCCGGATCGTTAACCCACTGAGCAAGGGCAAGGACCAAACCCGCAACCTCCTGGTTCCTAGTCGGATTCGTTAACCACTGCGCCACGACGGGAACTCCCATGTTTCTTAATATCATTACCAAGTTGCTTTTAAAAGAGTTGTACTAATTACCTAAATCACTGTCCCTTGTATTTCCAGGTGAGGAAACTGAGACCCAGAGAGAGCGAATGAAATGCCCAAGTTCACAAAGGTAATGGTGACTCATCTGGAGTTAAAATCCAGGCTGAGGCTCTTATTCTGTTGTTCTTTTTGCAGCCCTACATGACCCTAATGTTAGGGTGTACCTGAAAATGAAGCTGCGTGTTACTATAGTATTATGGCTATCAAAAGAAACATCAGACATTTTTGGACCACTTTTATGATTTTTTGCTATAACTTATACCACCTCTTCTACTATTTACTTTATAATTTTTCTTAAATAAAGTTAATTTATTGGAGTTCCCGTTGTGGCTCAGCGGAAACGAATCTGACTAGCATCCATGAGGACACAGGTTCAATCCCTGGCCTTGCTCAGTGGGTTAAGGATCTGGCATTGCCATGAGCTGTGGTGGAGGTCACAGACGTGGCTCAGATCTGGCATTGCTGTGGCTGTGGTATAGACTGGCAGTTGTAGCTCCAGTTTGACCCCTAGCCTGGGAACCTCCATATGCCCTAAAAAGACAAAAAAAATTAAAAAAATTTTTTTTAAAGTTAATTTACACAATAGCTTTTTCCTGTGCAATATTTTCTGTGAGATTATGAGTTTGATATGCGCTTAGATTTTTTATACATGCATTAAAATAAGTATATGAATATTAAAGTATAAGCTAGTTTATGTTCTACCTAAAATCAGTTTTGGAAAATATTAATACAATGAAAGAGCATGGACTTTACATGCCGGCAGACCTATGGATCTTACCTATGTAATCTTGCAGAAGTCACTTAGCTTCTATGATCTTTGGTTCTCTGGTTTGCAGAGTGGATATTAGTATCCACCTGGCAGTGTCGTTAGGACTAAAGGAGCTACTGTGGGCCCAGGGCCCAAGCAGGTGTTCAGTACACAATGGTTATTATCCTCATTGTTTTTGCAGATTTCTAGTTACTTCCCAAAGGGAGTGTTTATGCTGGAGTATTAGGCTTCTTGCTTTCTGCAGACTTGCCTGTGTAAAAAAGTCATTTCCACTTGTTAGGTTTTGTGGTAGATCTCTTATTATTTTGACGTCTCAGTGCCACTACTTATTAGCATTGTAATTTTGGACAAGTTGCTAAATGTTTCTGTGCCTCATTTATATAATTTGTAAAACAGGGCTGAAGAAAGTACATTGGTGTGTGTATGCATTGTCTGTTTCCTAGCTCTGTCCACCAGAAGGCCTTTGTAGCAACGGGCAATATCTTGTGCCCAGGTTTGTGACTATCATTCTCCCTTGAAAGGAACCAGGACTCTGTGGAGAAACGGCTGACTCCAGGGCTGGGGAAGGGAAGTACAAGTTGAGCCTGGAACATCTTTGTGGTGTGAGAAATTCAGGAAATGACATGTCAAGACATGTCAGAACTCACTGAAACCACCTCGAGCCCAGTGGCCAGTGAGCAACAGTGGGACAATATGAGTAACATTAGAAATAAGGGTAATAGTGGATTATACTCCACAAATATCCCTGAGTCTTTACTTCTATAAATAAATATTGAATAAGTAAGTGGGAGAGAAGGGACAGCTCTTTCATATAGTAGAATCTTAATAAATGTAGAAGGAATGAAGGAAATAGAAAATCACCATTTTGCTGAGACCATGGTAATGCTTGTTGGAGGCAAGAATCATCAATGGATTTTAAAAATTAATGGGAAAAATTATGATGAGAAAAAAAGGCTATTTGCATAGTCTCAAAGTACCTCCCGCAAGATATTTATTAATTACAATGGGAAAATAGTAGTTTTATCAACACCACCTTAACCAGTGTTGAAACTTAACATCACCCGTCACGAGAGATTTTGTTATCGTGGGTCTTCTGCTGTGCTGCACCGAGAAGGCAAACATCACTTCTGTGGTATTAGTGCCCAAAATGCATAATCTGAATTTAGATACGAGGAAACGGCCAGATAAACTGAGGGGCATTCTATGAAATTAATGATGGTACTCTTCAAAAGTGTCAAGGTCATGAAAGACAAGGAAGGCTGAGAAACTGCCCTAGATTGAAGGAGACCAGGAGACAGGAGATCTTTTTTTCAGTGTGGGATCCTGGACTGGATTCTGGACCAGGAAAAGGACATCAAAGCAAAGTCTGAAAAATTTGTGCCATTGATAATAGTTTTATATTATTGTTATATCATTGTTAATCTTCTGGTTTTGATAATCATATTATTGCTGTATGCGGTGTTATTTGAAAAACAAAAAATAAAACTATGGAGTTTTTTGATCTATGGGAACCCTGATCCTTTTTATGACATTTTTGAAGTCTGAAAAATGAAAAGTTAAAAATTTTAATTTTAACTGAATGTAAAAATACATTAGACAGGAAGTTCCCTTGTGGCACAGCAGGTTAAAGGTCTGGTGTTGTCTCTGCAGCGGCTCAGGCACTACTGTGGCTCAGCTTCAGTGTCTGGCCTGGGAACTTCCACAAGCTGCTGGCAACCACAATAATAAAAACAAAGAAAACACATTAGATATCTGTGAGGACACATGAGGTAATATGTGCAAAGTGCTTAGGACAATGCCTGCCACACAGGATTGCTTAACAGATGGGAGCTATTACTGCCGGTTTATAATTAATAAGTAATCTTATAAGTAATGATTATTCATTATTGTCATTTATTCCCTAATATTCTTGTAATTTCTCAGCTAGTTCTTTTTCCCCTCTGACCTGTGAAAAGCATCTTAAGAATGTATGTGGTTATTTTAGAGATAAAATAAGATCAGATTTGATTTTGAGGATTTGGGGTGTGGGCAGACAAGAGCATGTTATTTCCTCTCACCCCAAGTGTCCCTGTCTGGGAAACAAGATCTGAGCTCAGCCACCACCACCACCCATCTGCTGTGGTTTGTCATTGCTCCACCTGGTGGCATCGTGCGCTTTCCCCAACTCGTTGCCCTTGTGCCTTAGGAGCTATTTTAGAAGTTTTACACAGTTCATTCATTGAAACTTTACTAGGTTTGCATTATCGATGGTGTACTCTTCAAAACCGTTGTATATGCTAAGTGGGGTTTATTCATTTTAAGATGATAAAACTGAGGCTTAAAAATGTTCAGCATCTTGTCCAGGCTTGCAAAGTAAGTGACAGATCCAGGATTTGGAACCCAGTTCCCCTGAATTCAAGTCTGAGTCTAAAGGTCGAGGTGAGTCTATGGAGTTTCCGTTGTGGCTGAGTGGGTTAAGAACCCGACCGGTATCCCTGAGGATGTGGGTTTGATCCCTGGCCTTACTCCGTGGGCATTGCTTCGAGCTCTGGTGTAGGTCTTAGAGGCAGCTTGGATCTCCTGTTGCAGTGGCTCTGGCATAGGCCAGCAGCTGCACCTCCAATTTGACCCCTAGCCTAGGAACTTCCATATGCTGACGCCGCAGCCCTAAAAAGCAAAAAAAAAAAGTCCAAGTGAGTATAAATGAGTCGCCGAGTTTGAGATTTATTGATATAGAGCAGTGACTCTCAATTGGGGATGGGTTTCCCCCTCCAGCGGACATTTACAGAGTCTGGAGATATTTTTGGATATGTTAACTGGGGGTGTGGTGGGGAGGGGGTTGCTGGGCGAGGCTGCTATTGGCTTCTAGCAGGTCGAGGCCACAGGGATGGTGCTAAACAGGTTACAGAGCGCAGAGCAGCCCCGGGTCTAGCTGAGTGGAGCACAGAGCACTCGGGAGTGTGAGTAGGGGTGGACTGAAAGGCAGCCGTGGCTGGAGCTTTGAATCCAGCCTGAGGACTCGAGCCTTGGTGTCTATCACAGCGGTGGAAAAGCCTTCCCTTCCAAAATGGTGGTCTAGTGCCAGGGCTGTGGGGCCAGCGGCTTCCAGAGAGCTCTCTCTGTAAGGGAGGGAACGTTTGGAATTGGGGTGGAGTCGGGGGAATTGGGGTGCCGTGGCTTTAGGGCCGAGTCAATGCTGAGTGACAAAGCTATTTGGCCTTCAGGTAGCCCTTGGGGAGATGTTCCCCTCCAGTGGGCACACACGTGGGGATGTGGTCTCTTCTGCACATTTGCCCTGCTAGGGGCTCGGCCACTTGGCTGTAGTGAAAAGTGGCACTTATTCGGAACCCCTAACCCAAAGGTGAGCTGTGCGAACAGGGCTTCAAACATGGGTACTGTGTGGTGGTGTGATTTTTCTAGTTCATCATCACCTTACCATGAAGTTGCGCTAAAAAATGGTTGGGACACGTCTGGTGCGCTGTAAAGAATGTCATGGAGGACCGACTTCTTGTCTTCAGATGTCCAGTCACCTTCAACACCCTCCACCACCGCCTCCCAGGCTGGCCCTGGGGAGGTTCATTGCTCTCTGCCACAGGGATTGGGGCAGAGGTAAGGCGGCAAATCTTTGAGGAGCCTGTGTTTTCTTCTCCCCCGCCAGCTACGGTTGCAGGCACTTTCACACACATCCGCCCGTTTAACTCTCACAGCCCTCTCTGGATTTCTGTACAGTTCTCTCCTTTTTATAAAGGAGCAAACAGACACTGAGAAAGGCTAACTTGCCCCCAGTCCCTGAGGCCTAGAGGGGCTGCATTTTACTGCATGTGTGGTCATGCTCGTTTCTGTTTTGCCACATTTCTCCCACCTTTTTATCTTTCACAGAAAATTAAAAAAAAATTTTTTTTTTTTTACCTGTATTTGGGCTTCTGGAGACCGTGGACATCAGCCTTAGTGGCAGCAACAGAAGGAGGGAAGCGATTAGAACTTTCATTCTACCTGTTGGTGCTGCGACAAGTCACTTGAAGTCGCTTGAAGACTGTGTGACAGGTTCCCACTCCTTGGGGTGGCTCAGGCTGTGTGTGGCTCGGGGTTGGTGGTCTGCGCTTTAATCCCAGGCCAGTGTTCCCACTAGAGGGTGAGAAGGGCTAAGTGCCACCAGCCTTGTTAGGTAACAGGTTGGATCATGGGCTTTATCGGAATCTGGGAGGGAAAACCAGGCAAACAAAAGAAGTGAAAGACTCTTAAGAACCTGAGCAGGTGACTGATAACTTGGCAGCAGCGCTGCTTCCCTCCCCCTCTATACCCCCCAATGTGCTAGGATTTCTTCCCCCAGTCTGTCTGCTTGTTTGAATTTCCTTATACCTTTGAGTGGCATTTTCTAGCTTAGTCTCTGACAGGAAAGCGAGTCTCAGGGTTGGCAAAGCGAGGAGGACACGGTCTGCTTCCCCTCTGCCCTCCCGACTCCCAGCCTTGGCACATTATCGGCAATAGCAGTGTCGTTGTTTGGGAAGTTGCCGTGTCCTGACTTTGACAATTTCCTCGAGTTCTGTGGCCACACGAGGTGGGAAGCAGAGAGGATGAGGGAGGAGAGGCTCTGTCTCTTGCCCCGAGCCCTGCCCTGGAGCACTGGGTCAAACCAGGCCTCCTGTTGTTGGTCAGGAAGGTGGCGCTGCCTAAAGGAGAGGGACCTGGGTTGGTGGAAGACCCTCAAGGCTTCAGGTCCAAGAGGGTTTGAGAAACAGGAACCACAGCGGGGAAGGTGTTAGCTCAGGCTGCTGGGCTCTTGGCGCTTTCTCGTTTGGAAAGAGTCCAAGGCTAAGGCAGGAGCTGATCCTACCTGGAGCAAACACCAAGGGTACAGGACATCAACACTTACTAAACCTGACTGGTGGACAGAAAATGGAAAGCACCCCTTCAGGCCCTATGTGTGTGTGTGATCTTCTATCAGAAAATGTTCTTTTTGATAATAGACTGCTATTTCAAATGCTTTCTAAGATAGCAGGGTTACAAAAAGGGTTACAAAAATATCATTCAATTCAACAAACTTTTACAGAATACTCTCAAAGTGCCAGGCCCTACATAAATTCAGGAGCATAAAAATGAACAAGAAACAGCCCCGGGAGTTCCTGTCGTGGCGCAGTGGTTAACGAATCCGACTAGGAACCATGAGGTTGTTGGTTTGATCCCTGCCCTTGCTCAGTGGGTTAATGATCCGGCGTTGCTATGAGCTGTGTGTGGTGTAGGTCGCAGACGCCTCTCGGATCCCGCGTTGCTGTGGCTCTGGCGTAGGCCGGAGGCTACAGCTGCTATTAGACCCCTAGCCTGGAAACCTCCCATATGCCGCGGGAGTGGCCCAAGAAATGGCAAAAAGACAAAAAAAAAAAAAAAAAAAAAAAAAAAAGAAAAGAAAAGAAAGAAAGAAAGAAAAAAAAAAGAAACAGCCCCTGCCTCAAAAGCCTCCACTCAATCAGCTCCAGGCTCCTTCTCTGCCCTGCCCACCTCTGCCCTCCCCCAACACAAATCCTTCCCCACCCTTCAGACCCAGTCCAAGTTCCGCTAAACCCAGAGTTCCCTGGCGTCTCACAGTCCACAGTGAACTCTTGCCTCTTCTCAAATTTGGTCCCCTGTGTCTCTAGGTGTTATGACGTATACACGTCACCTCCCTGGCTAGACTTGAGCTTCCAGAGGACACAGACCACTGTTAGAACGTTGCAGGGAGGAGCCACATCAGTGGTTTATATCAGACCAAGCTCAGCCGAGCCCGAGCCTTCAACTCCAGGACAATCTCCACTGCCTGGCAGGGTGCCTGCTGCCTGCAGATGCTTTATAAACTCTGTAGTAGCAAAGTCTACAACTTGTCCAAAGGCAGACAATCTGAAACCGAGAGGGTAAGAAAGAGCAAACCAAAGCCATGCCTTCCTTGCCTTCTCCCTCCTCTTGGCTGGAACGGTCACACCACCTGTTCTCACTCTGGTCTGGAGGAGCCAGGGAGGACTTCCTTCTTAACCTTCCGGTCACAGTCCCCTGGTGACTCACCAGGTTAAGAATCTGGTGTTGTCACTGCTGTGGCTCTGATCTCTGCCAGATCCTTGGCGCTAGTTTGATCTCTGGCCTAGGAACTTCATCGTGCCCTAGGCGTGGCCCAAAAAAATCACCCAGAACTTAAGCCTGGCCTTTTCTCTGACCTTGAACTCATTTCCTAAAGTCCCTGGAACGAGTCGTGTTTAGTACGTGCTGACATTTGGGGCAAGAGCCAACCCTCCCACCTTTACTGGTGAGAAAGGTAAGATGAAGTGCATTTTCTGACTTTGGCCAGAAAGTGGCAGCACTGTCCCACTGTGATTTCCCAAGTCTCTGCCTAGATGTGGGCAAGTTGGAGACTAGGTTAGGATTAGGAAAGGGCACAAAAGAAGTTTCTAAGTAAAAATTTTTTTTTCTGTGAAGTAAGAGTTGAGATGAGTCTGAAAACATTGCATTTTAGAACAGGAAGACACTTTAATGAAAAAGAAGTGTGGCCAAAAAAAAAAAAAAAAAAAAGAAGAAAAGAAAAATAAGTGATGAAAGGGAAAAACACACAACCAACAATACTCTATGCAGCAGGGCTCTCATTCAGATTTGATGGAGAAATCAAAACCTTTTCAGACAAGCAAAAGCTAAGAGCACCACCAAACCAGCTTTACAACAAAAGCTAAAGAACTTCTTTAGGCAGAAAAGAAAAGGCCACAACTAGAAACAAGAAAATTATGAAGGGTAAAGCTCACCAGTAAAGGCAAACATAAAATAAAAGTAGGAAATCATTCACAGACAAATATGATATCAAAGCCAGGAATCATGAGGAGAGGACAAATGCAGAATATATTGAAAATGCATTTGAAATTAAGGGACAAACAACTTAAAACAATTTTGTGTGTGTGTATATATATAGAGAGAGAGAGAGAAAGAGAGAGCGAGAGAGCAAGAGAGCAATGTGTGTGCATATTGCTATATCAAAACCTCGTGGGGGAGTTCCCATTGTGGCGCAGTGGATAACGAATCCGACTGGGAACCATGAGGTTGCGGGTTCAGTCCCTGCCCTTGCTCAGTGGGTTAACGATATGGCATTGCCGTGTCCGGCTTGGATCCCGCGTTGCTGTGGCTCTGGCGTAGGCCGGCAGCTACAGCTACGATTTGCTCCCTAGCCTGGGAACCTCCATATGCCGCGGGAGCGGCCCAAGAAATAGCAAAAAGACAAAAAAAAAAGAAAAGAAAACAAAAAACAAAACCTCGTTGGAACCACAAACCAAAAAACTGCAATGGACATACACATAAAAAAGAAAAAGGAGTTCCCATTGTGGTGCAGTGGAAACAAATCCAAGGAGGAACCATGAAGTTGTGGGTTCAATCCCTGGCCTTGGAGTTCCTGTTGTGGCTCAGTAGTTAACGAATCTGACTAGGAACCATGCGGTGGCAGGTTCAATCCCTGGCCTTGCTCAGTGCTGCAAGCTGCACTGGTTGCAGACATAGCTTGGATCTGGTGTGGCTGTGCCTATGGCATAGGCTGACAGCTGTAGCTCCAATTTGACCCCTAGCCTGGGAACATCCATATGCCTCAGGTGAGACCCTAAAAAGACACACACGACATATATGTATATACACCTACATAAGCAAAAGACCTGTACTCTGAAAACTATAAGACACTGATGAAAGAAATCAAAGATGAGGCAAACAGATAGAAAGATATACCATGCTCTTGGATTGGAAGAATCAATATTGCCAAATGAAAATTGACACAACATTGTAAATACCTTAAGTTTTAAAAATTGTCACAATAAAAAAAAATTGCCAAATGGCTATACCACCTAAGGCGATCTACAGATTCAATGCAGTCCCTTTCAAATTATCAATGGCACTTTCACACAAGCAAACAAAAAAATTTTAATTTGTATGGAAATGCAAAAGACCCCGAATAGCCAAAGCAATCTTGAAAAAGAAAAATGAAACTGGAGGAATCAGCTCCCTGACTTCAGACTATACTGCAAAGCTAAGTCATCGAAATGGAACTATAGATCAGTGGAACAGGATAGAAGGCCCAGAAATAAACCCACACACCTAGAGTCAATTAATCTATGACAACGGAGGCAGGGATATGTAATGGAGAAAAGACAGTCTCGGGGTTCCCGTCGTGGCTCAGAGGTTAACAAATCCGACTAGGAACCATGAGGCAGTGGGTTTGATCCCTGGCCTTGCTCAGTGGGTTAAGGATCTGTCGTTGCCATGAGCTGTGGTGTAGATTGCAGAAGCAGCTCGGATCCCATGTTGCTGTGGCTGTGGCTGTGGCTCTGGCGTAGGCTGGCGGCTACAGCTCCCATTAGACCCCTAGCCTGGGAACCTCCATATGCCGCGGGAGCGACCCCAGAAAAGGCAAAAAGACAAAAAAAAAAAAGTCTCTCCAATAACTGGTGCTGGGAAAACTGGACAGCTACATGTAAAAGAATGAAATTAGAACACTTCTCTAATGCCTTACACAAAAATAAACTCAAAATGGATTAAAGGCCTAAATGTAAGATTAGATCCTGTAAAACTCCTAGAGGAAAACATAACATAGGCAGAAGACTCTTTGACATATATCACAGCAATATTTTTTTGATCCACCTTCTAGAGTAATGAAAATAAAACAAAAATAAACAAATGGAACCTAACTAAACTTCAAAGCTTTGCACAGCAAAGGAAGCCATAAAAAAAAAAAAAAAAAAAAAAAAAAAAAAAAAAAAAAACCACAGAATGGGAGAAAATCTTTGCAAGCAAAATAACCAAGGGATTAATATTCAAAATATAGAAACATCTAGGGAGTTCCTGTTGTGGCTCAGCAGGTTAAGAATCTGATTAGTATCCATGAGGATGTGAGTTCGATTCCTGGCCTTGCTCTGTGGGTTGGTGATCTGGCATTGCTTCAAGCTGCGGCATGGGTCACAGACGCAGCTTGGATCCTGAGTTGTCATGGCTGTGGTGGAGGCCAGCAGCTGAAGCTCTGATTCAGCCTCTAGCCTGTGAATGTCCATATGCCACGGGTGTGGCCCTAAAAAGACAAAAACAAAAAAACCAAAAAAAAACCCGGCCAGGTTTAAATAGACATTTCTCCAAAGAAGACAGATGGCCAAAAGGCACATGAAAAGATGCTCAGCATCGCTAATTATTAGAGAAATGCAAATCAAAACTACAATGAGGTACCGCCTCACACTGGTCAGAATGGCCACCATCAAAAAGGCCACAAACAATAAATGCTAGAGAGGTTGTGGAGAAAAGGGAGCCCTCCTACACTGTTGGTGGGAATTTAAATTGGTGCAACCACTATGGAGAATAGTATGGAGATTCCTTAAAAAACGAAATAGGGGGCAGATGGCGGTGGGGAAGATAGGGTACCGGAGCCTCTGACTGGAGTACCTGCAGATCCCACCAGTTAGCTGCGCCCATACCACTGCCTGCGTGCTCACCACCACCACTGTGGTGAGCAGCTGCAGTGCCAGTTTCTCATTATCTGGGCTGGCAGTTGGAATTGATCATACCTTTTCACTTGTGCTTCAATCCTGAATTAATCTTTAAACACTTTCAGATATGGAGGCTAATCACCAATTTCTTATTTTTGGGGCCAGCTGGATTCAATTTTTTATTTTATTTTTTATTTTTTATTTTTTTTGTCTTTTTGCCATTTCTTGGGCCGCTCCCGCGGCGTATGGAGATTCCCAGGCTAGGGGTCCAATCGGAGCTGTAGCCACCGGCCTACGCCAGAGCCACAGCAATGTGGGATCCAAGCCTCGTCTGCAACTTACACCACAGCTCACGGCAACACAGGATCCTTAACCCACTGAGCCAGGCCAGGGATCGAACCCGCAACCTCATGGTTCCTAGTTGGATTTGTTAACCACTGAGCCACGACGGGAACTTCCTTCAGTTTTTTATTTAACATGATTTTTCTGTATCAGTACTGTTGAATGCTAGAAGAAGACTCTTTCAGAGGTCAAACAGCAAACTTTGTATTTACGTTCCTTTTTGGTGGATTCTTAATGACTCTTTTTGGTTTGTGTTCGAGCTTAGTGTTCTTGGGCCAGGCCTTTACAGTATTGCTTGTCTACGTGTGGAGCTGTAGGAACCCGTATGTCCGCATGAACTTCTTTGACCTTCTCAATTTCCAAGCTCCCTTTCTACCCTGGGTGCTTGTGGGCTTTTCCTTGTTGTTGGGGAACTCAATCCTTGTGGACCTCTGGGATATTGCAGTTGGACATGTATATTTTTTTCTTGGAAGATGTATTTCCCAATCAGCCTGGCAGAATAAGATTTCTGAAAGCACTGTCTGTTCTGCTGTTTTTGATACATTAGATGAAGATCCAAATTACAATCCACTAACTAAAGAGTGGCCAGGGAGTTCCCGTCGTGGCGCGGTGGTTGACGAATCCGACTAGGAACCATGAGGTTTCGGGTTCGGTCCCTGCCCTTGCTCCGTGGGTTAACGATCCGGCGTTGCCGTGAGCTGTGGTGTAGGTTGCAGACTCGGCTTGGATCCTGCGTTGCTGTGGCTCTGGCGTAGGCCAGTGGCTACAGCTCCGATTGGACCCCTAGCCTGGGAACCTCCATATGCCGCGGGAGTGGCCCAAAGAAATAGCAAAAAAAAGACAAAAAGACAAAAGACAAAAAAAAAAAAAAGAGTGGCCAGGAGGCCTCACCTGGGGTGAGGGCCAATGCCTCAGCGGTTTAAGCGGCAGTGCCAATGGTGAGACCCAGTTGGGAAGGACTCAGAGGCATACATACCCATTGGGATTCTTTTGTCCTTTGTGTTGCAAAATCGTGCACACTTTTTGACAGCTTGACAAGATTTTAACTCCAGAAGCACTTTGTGAAATGACACACTGATTCATCCAGAAGACTTTTTCAGCATTTTGCCAGTGGTTCCTCATTACCCTGGTCCTGAAAGTGTAATCTCTTAGAGCCAAAAAATTGGAGAAACAAATACCCTGCCACCTCTAAGGAACAGGTACTTGAGTACTTGAGTTCAGCAGTAACGGGCAGAGGTTTTTTTTCCTCCTCCTCCTCTTCGTTGATAGATGAGGCCATGGTGTACATGGAAGTTTCAGAGAGGACAAAATAAAACTGAATTCCATCTCTCTCTCACTGAAAAACAAAAAACAACTAAATATAGGAGTTCTCATCGTGGCTCAGCAGTAACAAACCTGACTAGGAGCCATGAGGATGCAGGTTCCATCCCTGGCCTCGCTTAGTGGGTTAAAGGATCCAAAGTTGCCAGGAACTGTGGTGTAGGTCACAGATGCGGCTTGGATCTGGTGTTGCTGTGGCTCTGGCATAGGCCGGCAGCTGTAGCTCTGATTAGACCCCTATCCTGGGAACCTCCATATGCCCCAGGTGCAGCCCTAAAAAGAAAAACAAAAACCAAAACAAACACCTAAATATAGAACTACTGTATAATTCAGCAATCCCACTTCTAGGCATATATCCAGAGAGAACCATAATTTGAAGATACATGCCTCCCAATGTTTGTTGCAGCACTTTTTACATTAGCCAAGACACGGAAGCAACCTAAATGTCCATGGACAGAGGAGTGGATAAAGAAGACTTGGTACATATATACAATGGAATATTATTTAGCCATAAAAAAGAACAATATAATGTCATTTGCAGCAATATGGATGGACTCAGAAATTACCATACCAAGTGAAGTAAGTCAGAGAAAGACAAACATCATATATCATTTATATGTGGAATCTAATAAAAAGTGATACAAATGTTTTCTTATTTATAATTTTTAGCCTACCCCAAATCCTAGAATTGATGTTCTTTATGTCTTGAAAATAATGAAGAGTCTCTTGGTCTTTAAGACTTCATCCAACATCAAAGCACACATTCTTTTCAGGTTCACATGGACCATTCACCAAGATAGACCAGTAGATCCTCTCCAACTTGGTTATGTATTTAACCTGTGGATTTTCTAGAGACCACAGCAGTGCACCATGGAGAACAGGAGAGAAGTTTCTCACAATTCTTTTTTTTTTTTTTTTTGGTCTTTTTGCCATTTCTAATCAGAGCTGTAGCTGCTGTCCTACGCCAGAGCCACAGCAACGCAGGATCCGAGCTGCGTCTGCAACCTACACCACAGCTCACGGCAACGCCGGATCCTTAACCCACTGAGCAAGGGCGGGGATCGAATCCGCCACCTCATGGTTCCTAGTCGGATTCGTTAACCACTGAGCCAGGACGGGAACTCCTCACAATTCTTGCCTTCGGAAACTCGAGTTCATTTGTTCAATAGACATTTACCGAGTGCCTGCTTCCAGCTAAAACTGGGTGATTGGGATTCAGAGATTTTCCCACATGGCCTGTTTTCTTATTTATAAAACAGAAACAAACTCGCAAATTTCAAAAGCAAACTTATGGTTACCAAAGGAGAAACCGTAAGGGAGGGATAAATGAGGAGGATGGGATTAACATATACACACTGCTATATATCCAGCAGATAACTAACAAGGACCCACTGTATTGCACTGAGAAATCTACTCAGTATTCTGTAATGACCTATATGGGAAAAATAATGGATATATACAGAGAGTATTAATTGAATCACTTTGCTGTACACCTGAAATACAACATTATAAGTCAACTATACTCCAATAAAATTTTTTAAAAGAATGTACAGGAGTTCCCGTCGTGGCGCAGTGGTTAACGAATCCGACTAGGAACCATGAGGTTGCAGGTTCGGTCCCTGCCCTTGCTCAGTGGGTTAAGGATCCGGCGTTGCTGTGAGCTGTGGTGCAGGTTTGCAGACGCGGCTCGGATCCCACGTTGCTGTGGCTCTGGCATAGGCCAGTGGCTACAGCTCCTATTCGACCCCTAGCCTGGGAACCTCCATATGCCGCGGGAGCGGCCCAAAGAAATAGCAAAAAGACAAAAAAAAAAAAAAAAAAAAAAAAGACAAAAAAAAAAGAATGTACAACTGTGTATAACTAAGTCACTATGCTATACAACAGAAATTAGTACAACATTGTGTGCTTGGGCTGTGGGATCGAAATCCTGTGAAATTGCATTGTTAGGATCCTTATACAACTATAGATGTGATAAATTCATTTGAGTAATAAAAAAGAAAAAAAATAAATTAGTACAACATTGTAAATCAACTATTCTTTTTTTTTCTTTTCTTTTTTTCTTTTTTTGAGGGCCGCACCCTTGGCATTTGGAGTTTCCCAGGCCAGGAGGTCTGATCGGAGCTGTTGCCGCCAGCCTACTCCAGAGCCACAGCAACGCCAGATCCGAGTCGCGTCTGCAACCTACACCACAGTTCAGCCAGATCCTTAACCCACTGAGCGAGGCCAGGGATCAAACCCGAAACCTCATCGTTCCTAGTCGGATTCGTTTCCGCTGCGCCATGACGGGAACTCCGTAAATCAACTATTCCTTAATGAAAATAAAAAGGAGTTCCTTGATAGCTCAGCGTGTTAAGGAGCTAGTGTTGTCACTCTAGTTTGGGTTCAATCCCTAGATCATGAATTTCCACATGCTCCAGGCACAACTCAAAATGAATAAATATAAAAATATGGAGCTTCCATTGTGATGCAGCTGGTTAAGAACCCGACATAGTGTCTGTGATGACGGGTTTGATCCCTGGCCTCACTCAATGGGTTAAGGATCCTGCGGTGCGTCAAGCTGCAGCATGGGTCACAGATATGGCTCAGATCCAGCGATGCTGTGGCTGTGGCATAGGCTGGCAGCTGCAGCTGCCATTTGACTCCTAGCCCTGGGAACTTCCATATCCCACAGGTGCAGCTGTAAAAAGAAAAAAAAATGTTTGAGTTCCCATCGTGGCTCTGAATGTAATTGCGAGATCAATTTCATATGTCTGTCTCATCTTCATGGCTGTATGACACTGGTTCCCACTTTTGCAAGTTACTTAAATTCCCTGTTTCTTAACGCTGTTTTCCTCTGTAGCCATCCTTGCTCCTTCCTTTCCCTAAACAGTCTGTGTGCAATCCTTTCTCAGTGGTAGTGGTATTGGCATGGGCTTTGGAGTTAGGTATAGCTACTTTCTAATTCCAGATCCACCACTGACGCTGGCAAGTCGCTTCACCTTTCGGAGAACCAGCATCCTCCTCTGAAATAACTGCATACAGGGATTGAGTGGAGTAGATAAAAGTACATGCAAACCCACTCCACATCTGAAATCCTTTTCAAAATTTGCATCTACAGTGATACCTGACAGTTGGTTCCCTGTGCTTGTGTTTCTTTCTGTCTCTGTTTCCCTAATGCTTAACCATTCAAAGGTCTAACCTGAATCCTGCCTCTTCTATGAAATCTTCCCAGCCATTCCTGGCCTAGTCAATCCCATCTTTCTCTAAGTTATTTCATCCCTGCCTATAGCATTTCTTATGTACCAGCCCTTTTAGTAAGATCCCATAGAGAGGCTTTAGGGAAAATTGTGTAATAATTGAGGGATAATTGAATTAATTTGTTTTAGTATTCCCTGAGTTTTAGAGTACTTCCTGCCTTTTCTTTGGTCACTTACTGCTTAGCAGAAGCTCCTCCTGCACCAGCAGCACCAGATCCTTATGGTTTGTGAATACTTTACGGCTAGTTCTTGTTGAGGTCCTCTAGCCTCTGCATTTCAGGTAAATTTGTGTTTCCCTTTGCATCTTATTGAATGGCTCATCCAAGGAAGGGGTTGATGAAATCTCTCTCTGGCAACCCCAAGATAATAACATTAAGGAAGTTGAGCACAAAGTCATTGCTTCAACAGCCTGGTGACAGAACATGTGTACAATTTCCTATTTCATGAAATGTACAAGGTCCTTACTCTCTTTTTTTAATTACTCAATGAATTTTATTACATTTATAGTTGTACAATGATCATCACAACCAAATTTTATAGCATTTCCATCCCAAACCCCCAGTGTATCCCCCCACCCCCCAACCTGTCTCATTTGGAAACCATGAGTTTTTCAAAGTCTGTGAATCAGTATCTGTTCTGCAAAGTTCATTGTGTCCTTTTTTTAGATTCCACATGTAAGTGATAGCATATGATGTTGGTTTCTTATTGTCTGACCGACTTCACTTAGCATGATAATTTCTAGGTCCATCCATGTTGCTGCAAATGCCGTTATTTCTTTCCTTTTGATGGCTGAGTAATATTCCATTGTGTATATGTACTACATCTTCTTTATCCACTCCTCTGTCCATGGGCATTTAGGTTGTTTCCATGTCTTGGCTGAGGTCCTTACTCTCTTATTTCAGAAGACACTAAGGACAAAAGAACAGGTGGGGAGGGCACGGCTATTTAAGGGAGGTCGCATACTTCTGACCTAGGTGCTGTGAATTATTCATTCAACTGTACCTGGAAGTGTTACATGTGTGGCCACATATCACATGATCCGTAATTCCCTCCCTCAGTGGCACTTAGGAGCTCACAGGCTCCTGACAGGAAAATTATGCCATGTGTGTTTTCACTGCAGCAAAGATTTCTCTCAGGTCCGGAGAGAAAATAGACTAGGAGGGCTGGACACTTTACTTGGCATCCTGCCTTCTCTTTCACTGGGCAGCAACCTACTCACCCATCACTTTCTCTATCAGGGGATTTTTGGCCTTTCCCATCCCCTACTTTTAGTTCATGCCAAAGTCCAGATAAATTTATCTGTGCCTTGAACTGGCTGTTCTCTGAAAAAGGCTGGCTCATATAAGGACTTTTTTGACTGACTTCCAGAATTCTAATGTCATTGTCTCAGCTGGTGGTTTCCAAACCTGGATGCTAGTTAGAAGCCAGGTCATCTAGACCTAGCAATGCCTGTGCCTTATTCCCAGAGAGTCTTTTTTTTTTTTCCCCCAAATTTGCCTGTGCTGTGGCCCAGGCACTGGTAGTTTTTAAAGCTGCCAAGTAAAACAGTAGTCACTTCAGAGTTGAGAAACCTTAGGCAAGTGTTCAAAGTTAACATCACCAGTAATGAAATATCCTGATACCATGGGCCTGATATAACGGACTGAGAAGGCACAGCACGGCTCCTGTGCTCTTTTTGCCAGAACTGCATAATCTAAATCGAATCATAAAGAAATATTAGATTATCTCAAACTGAGGGTCATTCTACAAAATAAGTGGCTAATACTTTTAAAAATGTGAAGGTCAGGAAAGTATAAGGAATTCTGAGGAACTGGCCCAGATTAATGGGAATTAGGAGATAAAACAACTAAATGCAGTGAGTGATCCTAGATTGGATCCTAGTTCAGAAAAAAGGCATTAGTGGGAAAGGCGATGAAATTAGAATAAGATCTATTGATTTGTTCATTGTATTATATCAACAATTTCTTGATTTTGAACATCTTTGTGGTTTTAGCTACATAATTAATCTTTGCAGAAGTTCAGTGAAGGATATATGGGGACTTTTGACTATTTTTGAAAAGTCTTTGAATGTCTAAAATTATGCTAAAATGAAAAGTTAAGGGAGTTCCCTTTGTGGCTCAGCAGTAACCAATCTGATATATCCACGAGGATGTGGGTTTGATCCCTGGCCTTGCTCAGTGGGTTAAGGATCTGGCATTGCCATGAACTGTGATGTAGGTCACAGACGCGGCTCGGATCCTGCGTGGCTGTGGGCCAGCGGCTGTAGCTCCAACTTGATCTCTAGCCTGGGAACCTCCATATGCTGCAGGTGTGTCCCTACACACACACACACACAGAGGAAAAGTTAAGAAAAGGAAAGTAAGATAATTTGCAGATAATTAATGAGTTTCCAAAATTGAGAACCATTTTCCAGAATCAACTTGCCTAATACTGTCAGAGTAATCTTCCTAAAAATGCTTTTTGTCATGATTATGACTTTCTTAAAGCTCTTCAGTGACTCCTAGCATCTGTAGAATGAAGTTCAAATTCCTAAGATGTCATTTGGAATCCCAAAGCATGACCTAGGTCTGTTCCTTTGGGCTCTGCAGTAAGACTTGAACGCACATTTTACCTTCTCATATCTGCATTTATTCTAATTTGTTTCCTTTTTCCTGTAGTACCCTTGCCTTCCTGCTTAGCCTCCTGGATTATTTTTCATCTTAAGGCCCATTTCAGATCCTGTCACTTCATGGAAGTCTTTTATGAGTATTTCTGCTGGGAGCAGTTACTTTCCTGTCCTTTTTTTTTTTTTTTTTTTTTTTTTTTTGCTATTTCTTGGGCCATTCCCGCGGCATATGGAGGTTCCCAGGCTAGGGGTTGAATTGGAGCTGCAGCCATGGGCCTACGCCAGAGCCTCAGCAACGCTGGATCCGAGCCGCATCTGCAACCTACACCACAGCTCAGGGCAACGCCGGATCGTTAACCCACTGAGCAAGGGCAGGGATCAAACCCGCAACCTCATGGTTCCTAGTCGGATTCGTTAACCACTGTGCCATGACGGGAACTCCACTTTCCTGTCCTTGGATGCTGGTGGGTAGGATGGTGAGGAGTGAAAACATGAGCTTTAGATTCAGAATCTGAGTCCTGGTTCTGTTTCTACAGTTCTTGGATAAGGGCCAAGTTAACTGATCTTGACGTTTTGGTTTCTTGCTTGCCAAATAGGGATAATAGTACCTACTTCACAGGGTCCTCGTGGGCATTAGAGGTGCAAACATAAATGTCCCAGCACACGGGAGGTTCCTTCCTCCTCTTGTTTGTAGCTCAGTTTTCCTCAAAGGGATACTGGGTGGTACAAAGCTCTTGTCAAAATTTCCTCCAGAGCCTGAAAAGATATCTGACTGGTCATCACTAAGATGACAGACACACTTGATCTGAACTGAGTGCTTGGATCATCAAGGAATTCAACTGAGATTTTTTTTTTTTTTTTTTAATTTCCTGGAAACCAACTCAGCAAATAAGTGACCTATGGATAGAGGAATGTAACTGAGCAGGGCGGGGGCAGGTAGAGAATGGGTTAAAAACATTGGGAGGAAGCCATCATGCCTCCCACACCCACCCCTCTGCTCTCAGTAGGACATTGAGGAAGTGTCCTTAGTTAAAACTCCCTAAACCACGAGTTCTGCTTAGCAACCCGTCCCTAATCCATTCTGTGCCCAGGTGTTGTGTACACAGTGAGTCAGGCCCCTTGTGAATTGAGTGCTTTCTCTCTTGCTGCTCCCTCCACCCACACAGTTCGGTGTTGGGTGCTCTGGTTTGGCCCCCAGTTCCAGGCCCCTAGTATGGGTCTAAGACGTCAAGGCCAGGAGGGGCAGGCTGGGGAGGAAGTCAGAGGCCAGCAGGTAGGGAAGGAGGCAGGTGGGGCTGCCATTGTTCAAAGGCCACAAACCCTGGGTGTGTTTTATGATTGTTTCTGCATTTAGGAACCTCCTCCCCTTTGTGATCAACCCAGGGACTCTCCCTCCTCTCCTACTCATTACACATTCTTTCTCCAGTGCTCCCTGTCTATGGCCAGAGAATGGCTGTGCAGATAGTTGATAGTTCAGTAAAAATGAAAAAGTCTTCTTGGAACTGGGAATCCTATTTCATCCCCAAAGAGACTGAGATTCATAAAAGCGAGCTCTTTTGAAGGGATGTATAATTATGAGTAAAATTAGGGAACAGGTGTGTGAGTGGAAGACAAGACAGGAAATTAAACTGCTGAGTGTTTGTTGAATCCTGAAAACAGGGGGGACAAAATCAAACTAAAATGTGAATTTCATTCAGGAAACCTCAGAAATCTTAGAGTATCCTTTGCCCAGATTAAATCATTAACACTTATTTGGGTGGGAGGTAAGGTTAAATTATGGAGTTGTATGATGCTGAGTAAGTTAAGGAACATCTATGTCTCAGTTTTTTAAATCTTTTAAAAGCAGAGATGATAATGTTAGGTTTGCCAAGGGAGGAACACGCAGGCCAAGTTAGTAAAGCAAAAGAATTTATTAAGGCATCAGAGGGGCATGAGCTGAGCTTAAGGTGGCACCAGCTCTGACCGTGAGGAGGTGCCAGGTTTATAAAGATCTGTGGCGGGAATCTGTGTCTGGATGGAGTTTATGGCTGGAACTTGTGGCAGGAATGATAAAGAAGAAGGAGGAGAAGGTTAAGGGAGGAGTAGGGGTGTTGAGTCCCATGACAGAGGGCAGTTAATCCTTGTAGGAGGTTAATCTATGCAGGCAGTAATTTTCCATAGGCCATTGTTTCTTGCTGCCCAACCTGAGACTCCACATTCTGGGAAAGTGAGTAGATCTTGTGCTAGGCTGCAAGCGGGTCCCCAAGATGAACAGCCACATTTGGGGGTTTGGGGTCTGTCTCCATCTTCCTGGGAACCTGTCATTCCAGCCTTTTCTTATATGGGATAGGGGCAACGGTCCACTCTTTTGTAGCTACTTCCTGCTGGCTAGGGGCGACGAATCCTGGGTGGCTGGACATGGTAGGTTCCTACCATAGAGGATGGGGAGAAAAGAAAAATAAGATTAAACAGAGGCTTGGGATATAGGTTGATACTGGTAGTGTTGAAGGTGGAGTGTAGTTTTATCTAAGTTGGTTTTAATGTTTGATGTGGTGTTAACACGTAATTAACAGGAGCTATTGGTCCTTATACATGTTGCCTCCTTTCTGTTTTTATAAGAGGAGACCATGAAAATGTAAGGTTACAGCTGCCCGCTGATGCTGCTTTGAGAACAGCTGGTGACATCACGTCTGACAGGGCACAGAAACCTTAAGTTCTTAGCAATACAAAGACTTGTCTAAATCTACTCCCATAATATTTCCTAGTATTAACTTGGATGTCTGGGGTTTGGGGTGAAGACTGTACCTACATATAAAGCCCTTAGAAATAGGAAATAAGGAAACATATGTAGAAATTAACAGGGCAGAATTAGGACTGGCAGGTATAAGTTAAAAGAACATATAAAGTTTCATGTGAACATAAAAAAATGTTTTAGGGAGTTCTTAGATGGCCTAGCAGGTTGAGGCTCCTGTGTTCTTACTGCTGTGACTCTGGTTGGGGCTGTGTGGTGTAGGTTCAATCCCTGGCCTAGGAATTCCTACATACTGCCTGTGTGGCAAAAAAGAAAAAAAAAAAAAAACACAAAAAGAGAGAGCGAGAACCTGAAATAAATGTTGCAGCTCTCATTAAAAAAGAAAGAAAGAAAAAAAAAAAAGAAAAAGAAAAGAAAAGAGGGAGTTCCCATTGTGGCTCATCGGAAATGAATTTGCCTCGCATCCATGAGAATGCAGGTTCGATCCTTGACCTCTTTTGATGGGTTAAAGGATCCAGCATTGCCCTGAGCTGGGTGTAGGTCACAGATGCAGCTTGGATCTGGTGTTGCTGTGGCTGTGGCATAGGTTGGCGTCTGTAGCTCCGATTCAACCCCTAGCCTGGGAACTTCCATTTGCTGTGGGTGCGGCTGGAATATTACTCAGCCATCAAAAAGAACGAAATACCAGCATTTTTAGCAACATGGATGGACCTAGAAACTATCATGCTAAGTGAAGTCAGCCATACAATGAGACACCAACATCAAATGCTTTCACTGACATGTGGAATCTGAAAAAAGGACAGACAGAACTTCTTTGCAGAACAGATGCTGACTCACAGACATTGAAAAACTTATGGTCTCCGGAGGAGACAGTTTGGGGGGTGGGGGGATGTGCTTGGGCTGTGGGATGGAAATCCTGTGAAATCAGATTGTTATGATCATTATACAACTACAGATGTGATAAATTCATTTGAGTAATTAAAAAATGAAAAAAAGACAAAAAAAAAGAAAGAAAGAAAGAAAAAAAAAGACTTTTTAAAAAACAGATCTCTCCATGTAGATATAGCTAGCTATCTCCACTGATAACAGACTCCCATCTGAAGAAGCACTGAAGCAGAATCACAAGGGATATGTGTACAACCTTTTTGGCTAAATAATAAGAATGAGTCACTGATGTGCAAGGAGATGAAGGAGAAGATGGACGAGGGTGAGAGAAAACAGGATAGAAAAAGACAGGGGTTGAAAGGGAGGTTTACTTCAGGCTCATCACGTAGCAGGCACTGTGTTTAATGCCTTAGATGTCTCACCTGCCATCTTACTGTCATTTCCCAGTGCGGTAAGAGTTATCCTCGTATTACAGATGAGGAAGAAGGGGCTAAAGGAGACGAAGTGATGGCTCCAGGGTCATCCAGCCAGTTAATGACAGAGCTAGTGTGTTTCACGTCGAGGCTCGTGCTCCTGCGTGTGGATCAGAAAAAGGAAAGAGAAGGAAGGCAAAGCAAGTTTGGGTGTGGGTCAAGTTTAGGCAGATAATGGTCTTCCTCAAACGTCCCCATCCTGATCCCTGGAACCTGTGAATGTTACTTTTTAGGGGAAAAGGAACTCTGCAGATGTGATGAAGTTCAGGATCTTGAGACAGTGAGAATATCCTGGGTTTTCCAGCTGGGCCCAGTGTCATCACAAGCTTCCTCATAAGTGAAGGAGGGAGGCAGGAGAGTCAGGGTCAGAACAGCGCAGCGTGAGAAAGACTCCACCAGCATTGCTGGCTTTGCAGATGCAGGGGCTGCGTGCCAAGGAATGCAAGTGGCCCCTGGAAACTGGAGCAGGGAAGGGAGCGGTTTTGCTCCTTGGATCTCCAGAAGGAATACCATCCTGCCAACACCTCGATTTTATCCCAGTGACACCCATTTTGGGCTTCTACCTCTAGAACTGTATGAACGGGGGTGGAGGGATGTATATTGCCATTGCATTTCAGGGAGATTCCAGTTTGCCACCTAGGAAAGGAGACTGGTAGAAATATGTCCATATATTAAACTGAGTAAGCCTAGATGATGGGTGGAGAATGGAACACGGGCAATCGTTTTTTTCATACTTTACCTTAATTTTCAAAAATAAAAATGAAATATCATTACTTTGTGATGTTATAAACGTTGAAATATAAGTATGTTCAATGAACTGTGGGAGCACAGAGAGGGAACCACACTCTTTTGTCTGTGGAGGCCCTTCCCACTCTGAGGGCACGCGCCCTGTGAGTTTGCTGAGGGCAAGGGCAGGGGAAGGACGGATGTTACAGGTAGAGGAACAGCTTGTGCCAGGACAGGAAGGAGGAGTGATAGACTTTGTCGGGGGTGAGCATGAGACTTTGTCCTTCAGTCTAAATAAGTGTTCAGTCATGCAAAGGATCAAGTCCAAAGGGACGAGTCTCTAGGTATCAAGGAATATGGTTGGGGACATTTTATGGGCTGAACCAAGACTTTCTGGCACTTTGAAATCATACCAAGTAGCTTCAGACTCGGTGGCTGGGGAGGATGTGCTCGTGAAAGAGTTGTTGTTTAAGGCTCAGGCTTTTGTGCTTTTCCCTCCTCCTGTTTCCTGCAGGTGGTCAGGTTCCCAGTCCCCAAATACGTCCCCTGTATTTTGCAGGAGGGTTTGTTGCCTTTGTTGAGGGGTAGAGGGTTTCGTGCTATTTTTTTTTTTTTTTAACTTATTCTTAGGGAAATGGTAGAGTAGGTTTTTTCTCTCCTAACAGTCTTACAGTGGAGCCATCGAATCTCCTCATGAGTCCTCCACCCCCCAGGGAAGCTTCTTTTCCTGTCCCTGGCCCTCCCATATCCTGGGGAATTCAGAGGCCTATGTGAGGGGAAAAAAAAAACCAACAACAGACAAAGACAAATATCACATGATATCACTTATATGTGGAATCTTAAAAAATGATATAGATGAATTTATTTACAAAACAGAAACAGACTCACAGACTTCAAAAACAAACTTATGGTTATCAAAGGGAAAGTGGGGGGAGCAGTTAATTGGAGGTTTAGCACTGGCAAATGCACACCTTTGTATATGGAATGGATGGTCAATGGGCACCTGCTGTATAGCACGGGGAAATCTACTCAATATTCTACGATAACTGATATGGGAATAGATATGCGCATATGTATAGCTGAATCACTTTTTTCTTTCCTTTTTTTTTTTTTTTTAAGGGGCACACCTGAGGCATATGGAAGTTCCCAGGCTAGGGGTCAGATTCCAGCTGTAGCTGTCAGTCTATGCCATAGCCGTGGCAACTCGGGATCTGAGCCAAGTCTGCAGCCTACACCACAGCTCTCAGCAATGCTGAATCCTTAACCCACCAAGTGAGGCCAGGGATCCAACCCGAATCCTCATGGATACCAGTCGGGTTTGTTACCGCTAAGCCATAATGGGAACTCCTGGCTGAATCATTTTGCTGTACAGCAGAAATTAACAAACATCGTTAATTTGTTAATAAAATTGTTAATAAAATTGAATTTAAAAAATACCAGGAGTTCCCACTGTGGTGCAGTAGAAACAAATCAGACTAGGATGGGGGTTCAATCCCTGGCCTCTCTCAGTGGGTGGGGTATCCACCTTTGCCATGAGCCGTGATGTAGGTCATAGATGTGGCTCGGATCCTGTGTTGCTGTGACTGTGGCATAGGCTGACAGCTGCAGCTCAGATTTGACACCTAGCCTGGGAACCTCCATATCATATGCTGTGAGCACGGCCCTAAAAAGCAAACAAACAAATAACAACAGGGAGTTCCTGATGTGACTCGGTGGGTTAAGACCTGGCCTAGCGTCCATGAGGATGCAGATTCAATCCCTGGCCTCGATCACTGGGTTAAGAATCTGGCGTTGCCACAAGCTGCAGTTTAGGTTGCAGGTGCATCTTGGATCTGGCATTGCTGTGACTGTGGCGTAGGCCAGTAGCTGCAGCTCTGATTCAACCCTTAGCCCAGGAACTTACACATGCCACAGGTGCAGCCCTAAAAAGAAAAAAAGAAAAAAAAAAAGAGAGAGAGAGGAGAGGAAAAAAAGAAAAACACTAACAAAACAAAAACCAGGGGTGAGTAAGAACTGTTGTAATGTCCTTATTTTCTTTCTTTCTTTTTTTTTTTTAAGGTATCACTTCTTTTGTCTTTAATTGAAGATGTTATTTATTTATTTATTTATTTGCCTTTTTAGGGCCACACCCGAAGCATATGGAGTTTCCCAGGCTAGGGGTCCAATCAGAGCTGCAGCTGCCAGCTACACCAGACCACAGCAACTCAGGATCTGAGCCACATCTGTGACCTACACCACAGCTCACAGCAATGCCAGATCCTTAACCCACTGAGCGAGGCCAGGGATCGAACCCGCTTCCTCATGGATCCTAGTCAGGTTTGTTAACCACTGAACCACGACCAGAACTCCTTTATTTTCTTAGAGGATATGTTTCTTTCTCTTTTCCTCCTTCTCCACTCTGGTATTTTAGTGCCAAGTCCTGATATCTGGCATAGAACTGGTTTCCTTGATCCTGCTGTGGTTTGGTTCCACCCATCAAGACAATAGGCCTATTTTTTTTTTTTTTTTCTCTATAGTCAAAGGCCCCTGTGTTTGTCCCTAGAAGTTCCACGCTGAACTGGTGCCACAGGTTGAGTTTCCCTGTTCTGTTTCTTCCAGGTCATCTTAGAATCAATAGGCTTGTGGGTCTGGAAGGGGGTCCTGAGTTGCGTGCAGGGAAAGGGGAGGCCTGTGAGAATCCCAAGCAGTTCTAAGCCTGTTTGCAGAAGAAGCAGGATTGTGGGCCAGGGGACCTGGGTCCTGGGGCTGGTGACTAAGCTTGACCTTGAATTAGCAGACTTGTTTCTCTAGGCCTCAGCCTTCCCTGCGGCAGAACGATGAGCTCAGGCCCTCCGGCTTGAACACCCGCCATGCATTTTCTTTCCTCTTCCTCTTTGAAATCTGTATCATTCCTTCCAAGGATCCACCATCAGATAAAACTAACTTGACTAATGTCTGTGTGAGAGGGGACCCACTCCCAGGTATCCTGTACCCAGTTGGCTGGTCTTTTAGGATGGAGTGAAGGGTGGATATTTTTGGCCTGGTCTCATTTGGGACCCTCTTTGGTGGCAGGAAGGGCAGGGTTGTATGAAATGGTGAAAGTCTCGACGAGCAGCTTAAGGAGTTTGGACTCTCGTGACTGAGGAACCACCAGCGGCTTTAAGTGGGAAGTGACCTGGTCAGATCTGTGTTTTGGGACATGTGCTCTGGCAGCTGTTATGTAGGGAGAACTGTGGCTGTGGAGCGTCCCCATGAGAGGCTGAGATCTGAACGGGGAGAGCAGAAGGCCTGGGGAACAGGGGACAGGAGAGCCTTTGGAAGACGAGCAGGCCTTGGCGAGTGACCCGAGAGGAGAGGGTGGTGAGGAGGAGGCCTGAAGATGAGGGGGAGCGGCGTCCAGTTAGGGCTCTTGGGTGATCAGATGCCACGAACCCTGAGATAAGGATGAGGGGAGGTTGTCTCGGGCCCGAGATGCTAACTCAGACCTGGAAATGTTTAGACAAGGTGCCTGTGGACTGTGCAGGTGGAAGTGCTGCCCAGGCAGTGGGAAGAAGCTCCCCAAGGAGCTGGGGCTGGAGCGAGTGAGTGGTGGAGGCTGAGGCGGGGAAGCGGGAGCGAGCCCGGGGGCTGCGCCTGTGCGGAACTGCTCGGCCTGGTCTCCTCGTCACAAGGCACAGGGCTGAGTTCCGCTCCTCATCACCCTTTCCTCTGTTGATCAGGGTGCCTTTTCAGGGTTTGGGCGAGATAGACATTCTTAACCTGGGGGTCACTTACTACCTGCCTGTAATGTAAGTCTTTGGCAAATGGGCGCTGTTACGTGACGAGGGGCGAGGTGGGAGGGAGGGAGAAAGGAAGAACTTCTGGAGAAAGGTGGCGGAGAAGGGCAGGCAGTCACGCACTCTAAGGCCCTTTGGCTTTCTTTATGAAACCCAGAGCACAGCGTGAATGTAAGGTTGTGTTGAGAGCACCTGTCCACGGGCAGAAGGTGGAGGGGTGAGACCAGGAGGGTGGAGAGGAAGAAGTGCCTTAGAAGGAGAAGCTAGTAGCTAGGCTCCTAGGTCTAGAAACGTCCTTGGAAGGCTCCTACTGCTTAAAAATTTCTTGACCTGCCCATTCCTCGGGGGTAAGGCATTTGATGTATACATACTGCAGTAGAAACTCCTAACAGCCAGCGCATTGATTGACATTGCTGGTGACAGTACAGTTGACAACTAGTACCACTAGTCGTGTACTAATAGAACAACTGACAATCAACAAATATTGTGTGCTTACTGCAGGCCAGGCAGTGTGCTAAACACTTTAAATAACCAGATGACCTCATTTGTTCCTCACAAGGGCACATGTGGTAGGTACTTTTATGAGCCCCCCCCCTTTTTTTTACAGATGTGGGGACTAAGATGTAGTCTGTTGCCCAAGGCCTTGCAGCTGCAGGGCTTGAGCCAGAATTTGAAGGCAGGTTGCCTGGAGGACTTTCTGGCCTGTGCTCTTAACCACTTAGCAGTCCTGTGGGGACGTGATGAGGTGGGATTCTCACAGAGCGGTGCTCAGACTGTCCGTGTGAGTGTTACCTGGGATCTTTGTTAGTAATTGAGATGTCTCACCTTGGGACCAACCAAAAGCAAAATTTCTCAAACACTGGTATTTGAGACTGAGTTGGGGCTGGATGTCTGGGTTTCTGGAAGGCAATGGAATCTTGCCTTCTCCAGCCACCTGTAGTTTGGATCTCGTCCCTTTGTGAGGCTGACACTGTAGTCTCTGCTTTCCTTCTTTCTCTGGGCTGTTGGAGGGGTCGTTCCCATCTAAGAATGGATAAAATTATGCTGATGCTCATACTGGGGAGTGGTGTTTGAGGCAGCATCTTTTATTATTCACTTTCCTGTCACCCTTCGTTTGCTTCTCTCCTCTCTTGTGGGTTTCACCTCTCTGCCTGTCACTCGAGGTGGCTTACTGCCTGGGTGGGACGAGATTGGGGAGGGCAGGGCAACATCCGTGAGGTTTGGGGCTCAGTGGGGCTGAGTGCCGGGAGAGGAGCAGTTGCACTGTGGTTCTTCTCAGGCCCAGCCACCCTGACATGGAGGTGGAATTTTCCATGAAGTTCAAGTGCTTCACCCCATGAAGAGCAGAGACATGCTGAGAGCACGGGTGGGGATGGTGGTGGGGCAGCCTGACATGTGAAGTGAAATCTGTCACCCACGCAGGGGTCTGCCTGCTCCCCATCTTTCTGAAATGGAGGGTCGGTCTCCCTCCGGGCTCTGAGCCGCTGTGCAGAGCCCCAGGAGGAAATGCGGAGCAGGCGCAGCACATTTGCCAGGCTGATCCATCTACACTCCCTACCTCGAGGGAGGACAATGAAGAGTTTCTATGGTTTATTTTGGGATGTTCACACACTGTGACCTTAGGGACCTGCAGAGATAGGGGTATGGGGTGGGGTGTGGGCAGAGCCATGGGCTGGGAGTGAGGAGAGCTGGTTCTGAGTCAGCTCAGCAACCAGTTTCTTTGTTACTATGAGAAAGTCAATTGCTCACTCTGGACTTGAGTTTTCCCATCTGGGAATTGTTGGATTGGGGTGAGAAAATCTTTGCTCTCAAGTTCTGCTTCTGTAATCCGTCTCAGAGGCCAGGGCAGGTGTGACAGAGCTGTGAATGCTTCTTTCTTGTGTGTGTGTGTGTGTGTGTGTGTGTGTATTTATTATGTCTCACATGCATGTCTCCCCCCCTACAAGCAGGTAGTGAGTTCTGTCTGTGCCCCTCTTGCACAGCACTGTGTCGCAGTGGCCTCGTGATGTGCCCTGCAGGTGGTGAGGAGTCTCTGGAGCCAGGAGTCCTCGTGGTGCTGGGGAAGGAGGCCTAGTTGGTAGGTACCCTGCCATCATAGAGACTCTGTTTTGTTGTGACAAGACTTCCTTCCTGTCCTCCCCCCACTCCCTCCCCAGCCCTGAGCATCCCTTTCAGTTTCCGAAGTGGGCTAAGATTGTTTGATAACTTTCCTGGCTGTTTCTTTCCTGCCTGTAGTTCCCTGAAACAGAGAGGAGGAAATTCATTTCATAGCCACCAGGGTCTCTGCTTCATGTTTTCCTCTTTCCCCATAGAGCCTGACAGAACACACAGGGCTCAGGGGGACGCATGTGCCCCCTCCAGCTCCCAGCATTTGCGTATGGTGAAGGGTGGGGTTATGTTCTTAAAGTTGCCTCGTAACGCATATGTGAACCCTTGTGGAGCCCTAACGTCTGTTCCTACCAACTAAGAGTTGAGAGTGGGTGCTGTGAGTGAACGGGAGTGTGAGCATGTAGGTCAGAGTGTGGAAGTGATTCAGGAGCTGGGTTTGCTCTCTTTATGTTTCTGCTTTTTATGCAACATACTAGTAACGTGTTGTCAGAGGGCTGATTAAAAAGATGTTAGAATTTGCCTTAATCTGGTCTGAAATGTATTTTGTTTTATTCTTGGCTGTGTGAGGGTGTGGCAGTGGAGGATGACACACCAGACCTTCCTGAGCTGTCTGAAGTCATCTCTCAGAAATTCAGTGTTGAGTATTTAGCCATCATCACCTTTGGGCTTGTGAGTAGGATCCAGGGGATTTGAGAGCTTCTATGACAGAGGAATCATCCTATTCCGGGAAGGTTAGAGGCACTTTGACAAGCAAGAAGCAGGCCACTGTTAGCCACTGTTAAGAAGGACAATGGCAGTGAGAGGTCAGGGCAGTTGGAGGCCTTGTGGAATTGTCTCTAGGGAACCGTTCAGACCAGGAGATTGAACAGTAGCTAAGGGTGAGGTGGAGAGAAAGATGCACAAAAATGCTCAGAGCAACCGGTGCCAAATATTTTCTGAGGTTCCCATATTAGGCGTGTGTCCCTTTGACCACACTGAGGCCCCAAGTCAACTTGGTGGGACCTGCCCTCTGTGCTGAAAACCCCCTCTGCTAAGGCTTCTTGGGGCCCTTGTGTAACTTCTTTCTCTTTCAATACTGCCTGTGATATTCACTTTAGCCCAGTGTTCTTGTGTAAAATCACAGGGGGCGGGGTGAGTGAAAGTCTTCCAGACCCCACATTCCTAGGGCTGGCTCTAGGCCTTGCACCCGTCTACTTCTCCATGATGACCCTGGGAATGTAATTAAAATCTAAGGACTTTTGTTTTTCTTTCACCACCCAGCAGCTACTAAGAGCAGTTTACCGAGAGACAGAGACAGAAAGAGAGACAGAGAAGCTTCAGGCCCTGAGCTTGTCAAGTGTCCATGTGCTTTTGGAGTCAGGTAGACTGGACCTGGGTTTGAATCCATACTTTGTCCTTCATTAACTGTATGACCTTGGCAAGTGACATAAGCTCTTCAAGACTCAGTTGCTGTAAAATGCAGACAGTTCCCACATAATAGTTATTATAGTAGCCAACATGTATTGAGCATTTTATACTTTTTTTTTTCCCTTTTTATAGCCATACCTGGGGCACGTGGAAGGCCCAGGCTAGGGGTCAAATCCGAGCTGCATCTGTGACCTATACTGACGCTTGCAACAGCACTGGATCCTTAACCTACACTGAGTGAGGCCAGGGATCAAACCCACATACTCATGGATACTAGTCAGGTTCTTAACCTGCTGAGCCATAATAGGAACGCTGAGCATTTAATACTTGTTAATTCAGTTAATCTTCATACATTTCTAGGAATTAGGGTAGCTGTCATTTGTCAGATGAGAAATTGAGGCACAGAAAAGTTAAATAGCAGGTCCAAGTTCATATAACATATAAGGGGTGGAGCTGGGATTCTGATTTTGGACAGTTAGATCCTGGATCCTATATCCTTAACTACTGCAATGGACTGTGCAGTTCAGAGACCATTAATAAGAATTAATTGGGAGTTCCCGTCGTGGCGCAGTGGTTAACGAATCCGACTAGGAACCATGAGGTTGCGGGTTCGGTCCCTGCCCTTGCTCAGTGGGTTAACAATCCGGCGTTGCCGTGAGCTGTGGTGTAGGTTGCGGACGCGGCTCGGATCCCGCGTTGCTGTGGCTCTGGCGTAGGCCGGTGGCTACAGCTCCGATTCAACCCCTAGCCTGGGAACCTCCATATGCCGCGGGAGCGGCCCAAGAAATAGCAACAACAACAACAAAAAAAAAGACAAAAGACAAAAAAAAAAAAAAAAAAAAAAAAAAAAAAAAAAAAAAAAAAAAAAAAAAAAAAGAATTAATTGGGATGAACATTTAAAGCCCAGGTATAGTAGGCACACAGTAGGCACTCAATAAATGCTGTTACCACCAAAAGCCTGCTTCCAGGTGGGCATGTGGAAGATACAGCTCTGGGTCGGGGCGAGGCAGGAGAGACACAGGTCCTCCTGGGACCTGGGTTCACACAGCATCAGGTCTTCTTCCAACCTGCCCTCTTTGACAGGGCTTTTGGCAAGGTGTTGTCCCTGCAGTCTCAAAGTTGTCTGACAGGCCCTGAAAAGAAAACACAGGAGCTGAAACTGGGTGGCCATAGGGAGGGGCTCCCTCCTTCCCAGGGAGCCAGCTGCTTACTTTTCTGACTCTTCTTCAGAGGAATTTGGCTTTTCATATCCTGTCATCTTGCCCATTTGGTCAGAGCTCCCAGATGAGCTGCCTGTGAAACATTGTGGGTCTGCTGCCAAGATTGGCAAAGGGTGAAGGGTTAATGCTAGGAAGCTCAGAAGCCCTCCAGGGAGCCAGGGAAACCCAGTGTGGGCTCAGAGGAGGGGTGCATCAAGCTTGTTCTGTTTCCTGTCGTGTGTACCTTGGCACTCCGCCCCACCCTGGGACCAGCTCAGTGAGCGGTGAGCAGTTCCAGTGCGCCTGCCCTCACAAGGCACAGGCTGGGTTAGGGGCAGCAAGGTTTATTTATTCACTTATTTATTTTTTCAGCGCTGGATGATTGAATTAAAATATCTACGTGGTTTAGACCAGAACACAATGACAATTACACCTAAGGCTTTATAGTTGTACTCAGTTTTCCAACCTTTTCTGATGTGATGTAATTATATTACTATGACATCTCTGCTCAGTAAATGCTTCATTGGAGATAGCTAAGATTGCAAGGTTTGATCCTTGCAACCATTCCCCTAATTAAAGTGTCTTTCCTCCATATATCCTCTCAGTAAGGCTCTTGTTGCAGCTCAAAGCCCTTCCTAACAGAACACAACTTATGTATTCTACAAGATAGACGTAGTGACCCTTTGTAACTACTTTGTATCCTCTGAAGATTGTGACCTCTTTTTAATTTCTTTTAAAGTTGAGACTGTAAATGTCCATACTATAGTCAGATTTCAGTCTATAATGTTTTTTCGTTTGTTTGTTTGTTTTTTGTCTTTTTGCCACTTCTTGGGCTGCTCCCGCAGCATATGGAGGTTCCCAGGCTTAACCAGGCATAACCACTGAGGGTCTATAATGTTTTACTATGATTTAGATTTTTTTTTTCCAAAAAGAACAAAATTATATAGCATAAGAATTTAGGTGTCAGAGGAGTTCCCGTCATGGCACAGTGGTTAACAAATCTGACTAGGAACCATGAGGTTTCAGGTTCGATCCCTGGCCTTGCTCAGTGGGTTAAGCCTCCAGCGTTGCCATGAGCTGTGGTGTAGGTTGCAAACGCAGCTTGGATCCTGCGTTGCTGTGGCTCTGGTGTAGGCTGGCAGCTATAGCTCTGACTGGACCCCTAGCCTGGGAACCTCCATACGCAGTGGGAGTGGCTCAAGAAAAGGCAAAAAGACCAAAAAAAAAAAAAAAAAAAAAGAATTTAGGTGTCAGAAAGACTCAAAAGGCTGTTTTTCACTTTGTTCAAGTGTTATTTCCAGGCATTAAGTGTGTCATACAGTTGTTGCCATTGTTGTTTTCCAAATGTCCAACGTGTGCTCTGACTGACAACTCTTTTTTTATGTGCCTGTGAAAAGGTAATTTGAACATATGCATATACACACTTACATACCTTAGTGTATTTTTTAAGTAAATTACTTCTACCATCAGAATAAAACGAGGCTGCAGGGAGCACTCTGTGAAGACAGTTTGGTCTTCCCTAGCGCCTTCCCCACTAGATGGAGGAAGGCAAGTTCAGTGTGAGGCTGCAGAAAGTCTTCTCACCGTTTGCTGATCCCGAGTTGCCAGGTCTCTCACCACAGTAGCCACATGCACGTCTGACTCCTCAGCAGCACTGGCCTCTTGGGTGACATCCTTCAGAAACAAGATGTTGCTGGTAGAGTACCCAATGCTGTTGGCAATCTTTCGATAACTCTTACCCTCCACTTTGTGTCCAGTGTTGGTATCAAAGTGACCATCAACAAGCTCAGGAATATCTCCCTCCGCAGATTGCCCAAGTAATAGTTTCTGTGCCTCTACTCCCTGACATTCCAGCCTATCTCCATTTCCTGACTGAGGGAACTCTATCTTCAAAGAACTCTGCTTTCATGCACTCAGCTTTGAATGCTGCCCTCCACATGTGGCCCTGCAGCTGTTTCAGTGCCATTGTCTTTTGCTCCGGAGACATCTGCCAGCACATGTTATCTCCCATGGCCTTGATCATCTGCTGCGAGTCATGTGCCCCGTCCCAGGTGCTGCAGGGATTGGAACAGAGGGGCTGCATCGTTTATGACTGAAGGCTTTTTGAGGCTCGGGGACCTGGATTCCCTTCACGATTCTGCCACGTTTTGGTTGTGTGACCTCAGTGTTTTGTTCTCTGAGCTTCAGTTTTCACATTTATGAGAAAATTGTGAGGACCAAATGAAATAACATTACGCAAAGTACCCAGAACAGCAGTTTCCATACAGTAGGTGCTCAAGGAAATGTTCTCCGTCATGGGTAGATGTGGAGAAACAGAAAGTACAACCCTTGTCTTTTAGGAGGTTTTGGTCTGGGTGGAGGGAGAGGCAATAAGACAGGTGAACATAGAAATCACAGTATCAGGACTGCATATAATTAAACACAGGCCAAGAGTTGTGACGGACAGGAGTTCCCATCATGGCTCAGTGGTTAATGAACCTGACTAGCATCCATGAGGATGCAGGTTTGATCCCTGGTCTCGCTCAGTGGGTTGATCCCTGGTCTCGCTCAGTGGTGTTCCCGTGAACTATGGTGTAGGTTGCAGATGCGGCTTGGATCCCACCTTGCTGTGGCTGTGGTGTAGGCCGGCGGCTACAGCTCTGATTCGACCCTTGACCTGGGAACCTCCATATGCCGCGAGTGAGGCCCTAAAAAGACAAAAAATTAAAAAAATTAAAAAACAAAGAGTTGTAATGGACAGTGAGAACTTCGGGAGTTCAAAGGTAGGAGAGCTGCCCTGTGGGCTAAGCTGGTCAGAGAGGGCTTCCAGAGCCAGTGACCCTCACACATGTGAGAAGGTTGGAAGAGCAGGTGGAAGGACATTCCATGAAACCATCTGAGATGAGGCCATGTGTGTGGCATGCGTTCAAGGAATAGAGAGGAAATCAGTCGGGTTCAAGGGTTTGTGAGGGAGACTAGAGGGAGAGGAGTATCAATAGGTGGGTTGTAGGTGGGGTGGAAAGGGCTTTGCATGTTAGCCTAAAGAGTTAGGGATTTATCTGAAGGCTTTTGCGGATGGCAGTGACATTCCTATTAGGACCTCGATTCAATGACATTCCTTTAACCTCTCTGGGCCTTAGATTCCTCATCTTTAAAGTAAGGAAGAACTTTGGACCATGTGATTGTAAAGGAGTCCATGATTCAATGTTACAGAACGATTATTTTGATGATAAAGTGCAGAATTTGTTGGAGGGAGAAGCCGGAGGTAGAGGAAGCCAGTGCAGTATCAGGCATTGTTATTGCCACTTGAAAGAGACTCCAGGTGTAGGTGGGGAAGGTTTTTACTGTATGTTTTAAGTACTTTGACATTATAACTCTATACCGATTTGAGTTCTGCAAGATGCCTCCCCGGGAGATACCCACTCTTGGGGCACCTGGTGAAGTGGGGAAACTGGTTAACTGTTCTGGGAAAGGAGTGATTATTTGGTGGGCTTCAGGTTTATATCACTCCCATTCTGCTGCAAAAAAATAACAGTAGCAGCCCCCTATTGTGTGTCTTTAGATGCTGTATAGAGTTTTTCAATTTACAAAATAACTTCACAGGCATGATCTTCCTTTGCTTCGCACCAGAGTCTCCTGAAGAGGGTTAGGCAGATGCTTCTCCATTTTCTGGATGAAGAGAGGCCATAACTTCTCTGTGTCTCAAAGCTAGGCCTCCTCATTCTACGTGCAGTTACCTTTCCCTGCTCCTTACTCCTCACGCAGTAAATAGGATCCCTTCTTTCTTTAATTAACTCACCATGGATTTATTAAGTGCCCAATATGCATCAGGTACTGTGCTGATGAGTCCACAGAGGGTATATATTTAAGGAAAAATACTTTTTGCTGATTGTAAAAGCAATACATGCATACTGTAGAAATTTTGTAAAGTTAAAGGTTTTCTGAAGCACACCACCTCAAGACACGTTTCAATTTTGCTTTGTGATTTTTCTACTTACTGAGATCATACTTTACATATTATTTTTTACCATTTTTTTTCACTTGCTATGAATTTTTGGGGGGCCACACTGACAGCATGTGGAAGTTCCCAGGCCAGGGAATGAATCTGAGCCAAAGCTGCAACCTATGCCATAGCTGCATCAGTGCTGGATCTTTTTTTTTTTTTTTTTTTTTTAATAATTGTTTTTATTTTCCCACTGTACAGCAAGGGGGTCAGGTTATCCTTACATGTATACATTACAATTACATTTTTCCCCCCACCCTTTCTTCTGTTGCAACATGAGTATCTGGACAAAGTTCTCAATCTTTATTTAACCCAATGCGCTGGGCCAGGGACCAAACCTGCACCTCCACAGTGACCCTAGCCGCTGCAGTCGGATCCTTGACCCACTACACCACAGTGGGAACTCTACTTGTTATGAATTTTTTATGTATTTAAATTTTAACAAACATTTTAAAATGAGTGTATAACTTTATATTAATGAATGATTCACAGTGTACTTAATAATCCCCCTCTTGTTGGACATCTGTATTATTTCCAATTTTTTCTCTTTTAAATATTGCTACAAAAAACATCTTTTGGCATTATGTTTGTTTTGCATTCCAATATTTCCCTCGGCTATGTTTCTGAATGTGAACAGAAAACTTGGTCAAAGGAGTTACCTGGGCTCTTGACAAATATTGCCACATTGTTTCCCAAAAGTTGTTAGAATTATCTGTAACCACATTGGCATTATATGAGCGGAGGAAGAGGGTTTTGAAGTGGGAAAAGAAGCTGTTTTCTATTGTTTTGGCAAGGGTGGACATGAGGAAGCCTCTGGAAGGTGAACCTGCCATTGGAGTCTGGTCTGAGTCTAGCCTTGATAAAAAAAAATGTTAAGACACCCTAAAGGATAGCACCATCCTTGACAAAGATCAGGCTAAGGTGTATGTTCCACAGAGGGGTGTGTGTGTGTGTATGTGTGTGTGTGTGTGTGTGTGTGTGTGTGTGTTTAATAAAAAAAAGAAGGAGAAAAATGGTGAGTTTCAGGCATCCGAAGAAATTCCAGGGCCTCAAAATTAGAATGATTCAGGGGTAGGGCAAAGGAGGCTGTTGCCAGGTAGAGCTCAGTTCAGGCTAAAAGTTCAGGAGAGAAGCCTGGAGTACAGAGAGGAGGGCTTTTCTCCTCCCCCAGGGACCAGGATCTGCAGAGTTTACATACAGCAGGACGAGGGATTAGTGAAAGGGAGGGGAAAGTAAGTCAGGCCAAACCCTAGGGGAGCTGGTCAGGGGCCCCAGGAGCTGGATCTGTTTTTCAAGGAAGTTCCAGGCATGAGCTATCCAGAGAGAACTCTCTGGCTATGCTTCAGTTATACTTGGCTGACAATCCCTATCTTTTAAAAAAAAGTTCTTTTGTACTTTTTCTTCGCTTGTTGTTGTTGTTAGTCCCTACTGAAAAGTTAGTCAGACTTGGCTGAACGAAGTACAAAAGATGCATTCTTACCTACACAGCATAACTAGGGCAGTTGAAAGAGCAACTCTTGAAAACAGGTGGTGATCCCATGGCCATCCCATTGCCCTCTTTATAACTTTTTAACTTTATAAGTAAGTTCTTTTGTACCATTTTTATTAGATTCCACATATAAGAGATATCATGATCCCTGTCTTTCTCTGTCTGACTTACTTCTCTTAGTATGATAATCTCCAGGCCCATCCATGTTGCTGTAAATGGCATTATTTCATTTTTATGGCTCACTGTACCTCGTTCTTTGTTTGAGTACATATTTACTTTCTCACTCTCTTCTGAAAGCAGCTTAAAGATAGAAGCTGTGTCTTTGTTTTCTGATTTTTTTTCTTTTTGTCTTTTGTCTTTTTAGGGCCGCACCTGCAGCCTATAGAGGTTCCCAGTCTAGGGGTTGAATCGGAGCTGCAGCCTACGCCACAGCCATAGCAATGCGGGGGAGCTGCATCTGTGACCTACACCACAGCTCATGGCAATGCCGGATCCTTAACCCACTGAGCGAGGTCAGGGATCGAACCTGAGTCCTCATGGTACTTAGTCGGATTTGTTAACCACTGTCCCACGACAGGGACTCCTGTTTCTGATTTTTTTTTTTTTTTTTTTGGTCTTTTTGCTATTTCTTTGGGCTGCTTCTGCGGCATATGGAGGTTCCCAGGCTAGGGGTCGATTCGGAGCTGTAGCCGCCGGCCTATGCCACAGCCACAGCAACGCGGGATCCGAGTCGTGTCTGCAACCTGCACCACAGCTCACGGCAACGCCGGATCCTTAACCCACTGAGCAAGGCTAGGGATTGAACCCACAACCTCATGGTTCCTAGTCGGATTTGTTAACCAGTGTGCCACGACGGGAACTCCCTGTTTCTGATTTTTAAAGTATCTGGCAAGATACTACTTACATTGAAGATACACAATGAATATTCATTAAATTGAAGATTTCTCCATGTGTCTGTCTCCCACTTGGATTTCGGCCAGTGCTTGGGACTTTTCATTCAATCAGTCCCTTAGTAAGTATTTAGTTTCCTGAATGCCTAGTAGATCCTAAGTATGGGAATAACAGCTCAGGGTTTTGTGGCCTCTACAGTGTACAGACAGTTACAGAACAGAGTGTTGTGACTGAAGGACAGAGGAGGTGTTATAGGGCCCCAGTGGAGGGTCTTCCAAGTCACCTTGGGATGCGTGTGGAAGTGTCGAGATCAGTCAGAGACAGCTTCATTCTTTTTTCTTTTTTCAAGAGCTGAAAAATGAGGGAAGGGCCCTTCGGGCAGAGGGAACAACATGTGTAAAGTCAGTGATGTGAGAGAGTACCTCTCTTCAGGGAAAGCTGGTAGTTGAATATGTTGTAACAGAGTACAGAGGGTGGTGGTTGGAAAGAAGCAAGGAGCAGATTATGAAAATTCCAGCATGCTGGGTGCAGTTTTTGAATTTTCTCCTCAAAGTGATGGAGAGCGGCATCTAGATTTTAGGCAGGGCATTGACACGATTGGATTTGTAATCAGGGAGATCATCCTGAATGTTAAAGTGGAGAACAGATTGAGTCAACAAGCTAAGGAAAATGAGCTAAAGCTGGGGCGGTTTAGCAAGGAACAGGAAACGCCGAGTTAGTTGTGATGCTGCTTCCTTCTCTAGGCTACTCCTTTCCATCTTCACGGACTAGGTCCCCAGTACCTGCCATGGCACCTGGTAAACAGGAGGCATTTAATAAAAGCATCTTAGCTAGCTCACTCCTCTTTGCATCTCCCAAGCCTAACGCAATAGCTGATATTGGGAGGTGCTTGGTTCAGGTTGGTCAGCTCCACTGCTCTGGCTTGTGCTAGCAGCCACTGAGCTCTGATCTGAATGTAGGTTGAGGAGTTCCTGTCGTGGTGCAGCAGAAACGAATTCGACTAGGAACCAAGCTGAGGGTGCAGCCCTAAAAAAAGAATGTAGGTTGGCACTTTTTTTCCTGTGACCTTGAAGATATATTTTGCATGGCCCTTCTCAAGATGCCTCCAAAGACCTTCTCCATCTTGCAACAAGTTCCAAAGCACAGTGCTTACACCTGGACAAACGTGTCCTCAACCAACAGAATACAAAGAAAGTATAAGACACCAAAAATAACTGCACTTATTTGCAGTTGGAACAAATCATCGACAAGATCCGAAAAGACCAAAGTCCAACTGCCAGGGCTAAGGTGCCAGGAGCAAAAGTACTTACCACGATCCCACCAGGGGTGTGGGCAGACCACCTAAGCCACTCCTTGGCCCAGTCTGTAGGTCCACCCCCACCCTCACCCCATTGAAGGGACCAGCTTGCCCCCCACCCCGCCCCACCTGGGAGCAAGGGAACATGTTACTTATTCTCCCTCCCTGCCAGTGCCCATAAAGCCTTGCCTGAATTTCTTGTCTGGCCTCTTATCTATTTCTACTGAGGAAAGCATCCAGGAACCTAGGTTGATAACAGATAGTGGGTCCTTAAGGGCAGGAACTGTGGTTTTGTGATTTATTTCTTTCCCCCTAGACTTATCACAGTACAAGGTACACATTATGTGATGATAGAAATGTTTAATAATTTGAAATTGTTTGATTAGGTCCCATTGGTTTATTTTTGCCTTTATTTCTGTTGCTCTGGGAGACTGACCTGAGAAAACATTTGTAAGGTTGATATCGGAGAATGTTTTGCCTATATTCTCTTCCAGGAGTTTGATGGTGTCTTGTCTTATATTTAAGTCTTTCAGCCATTTTGAGTTTATTTTTTGTGCATGGTGTGAGGGTGTGTTTTAATTTCATTGATTTGCATGCAGCTGTCCAGGTTTCCCAGCAATACTTGCTGAAAAGACTGTCTTTTTCCCATTTTATGTTCTCGCCTCTTCATCAAAGATTAATTGACCACAGGTGTCTGGGTTTATTTCTGCTTTCTCTATTCTGTTCCACTGGTAGAAAATCATGGATTTGGAGAATAGACTTGTGGCTGCCTAGGGGGAGGAGGAGGGAGTGGGATGGATCAGGAGCTTGGGGTTAATGGATACAAACTCTTGCTTTTGGAATGGATTAGCGATGAGATCCTGGTGTTAAGCACTGAGAACTATGTCTAGTCACTTATGACGGAGCATGATAATGGGAGAAAAAAGAATGTATACATGTATGTGTAACTGCATCACTATGCTGTACAGCAGGGGAAAAAATTGGGGGAAATAACAGTAACAATAATAAAAAAAGGACATTGTTTAGAACTTGAAATGTGTGTCGTGAAATATACTGTAAATATTAATTAAATGGTGATTCCCACTTGGAAGCTTTTTAACAGGGGTAACTGGGCATTTTGAAGGCCTGAGACAGAGAGGAACTCTAGGAGGTGGGAGAATTTAGCAGAATAGGAAGTAAGTTACTTCTCAGAAATATTTAGCAGTTGAACTGAAATGGTTTCTGATAGGTTCTGGGCCAGAATTAGGTCCTACTTAGGAGATGGGAAAGATGTCTGTTCCCACCTACCCTTAGACAAATGGCTTTCAATTTTCTTTGCACACTTTAAGTTTTTTTCTTTCTTTTGTTTTTTGTTTTTTTTTTTTTTTTTGGTTTTTTTTTTGGTTTTTTTTTTGGTCTTTTTGCCTTTTCTAGGGCTGCTCCCACAGCATATGGAGGTTCGCAGGCTAGGGGTCTAATTGGAGCTGTAGCCGCCAGCCTACTCCAGAGCCACAGCAACAGCAGGATCTGAGCCGCGTCTGCGACCTACACCACAGCCCACGGCAACACCAGATCCTTAACCCACTGAGCAAGGCCAGGGATCAAACCCGCAACCTCATGGTTCCTAGTCAGATTCGTTAACCACTGAGCCACAACGGGAACGCCATAAGATCTTTTTAATTGAAAAATAGTTGATTTATAGTATTATATTAGTTGCAGGTGTGCAGCATAATGTTCAGTATTTTTACAAATTATACTCTATTAAAAGTTATTTTAAGATAATTGCTATAATTCCCTGTGCTATACAACATGTCCTTGTTGCTTATCTCTTTTATACAGAGTAGTTTCCATCCCCCCTCTGGTGACCACCAGTCTGTTTCCTGTATGAGTGAGTCTGTTCCCATTTTGCTATATATCTTTGTGTGTATTAATTTTAGATTCCACATTATAAGTGATATAATGTAGTATTTGTCTTTGTCTGACATATTTCACTAAGCATAAGATTCTCTGGGACCACCCACCTTGCTGCATATGACAGAATTTCATTTTTTTAATGGTTAAGTAATACTCCAGTGTATATACCACATCTTCTGTTCCATTTTTGTCGATGGACACTTGGGTTGCTCCCATATCTTGGCTATTGTAAATACTGCCACTATGAACACTTGGATGCATTTATCTTTTCTTCTTTCTTTTTTCTTTGTCTTTTTAGGGCCGCACCCGCAGCATGTGGAGGTTCCCAGGCTAGGGGTCTAATCAGAGCTACAGCTTCCGGTCTACGCCACAGCCACAGCAACACCAGATCCAAGCTGCATCTGTGAACTATACCACAGCTCGCGGCGACACCGGATCCTTAACCCACTGAGTGAGGCCACGGATTGAACCTGCTTCCTCATGCATATTAGTCAGGTTTGTAACCCACCGAGCCACAATAGGAACTCTCTATAATACCCTTCTTTTTCTTTTGTTATCACCTTTTTCTAAAGTCTATTTTGTCTATAGAAATAAAAACAAAAATAAACAAATGAGACCTAATCAAACTGACAAGCTTTTGCACAGCAAAGTAAACCACAAAAAAACTGAAAAGACAACCTATGAAATGGAATAGTTGCAAACAGTGCAACTGGCAAGGGCTTAATCTACAAAATATACAAACAGTTCATACAACTCATCAACAACAACAAAAAAACCCAATCAAAAAATGGGCAGAGGATCTTAATAAAATAGACATTTTTCTAAAGAAGACATATGGATGGGCCGTAGTCACATGAAAAGATGTTCAACATCACTAATTATTAGAAAATTATAAATCAAAACTAAAACGAGGAGTTCCTGTTGTGGCTCAGCAGTAACAAACCCAACTAATATCCATGAGGACTCGGTTCAGTCCCTGGCCTTGCTCAGTGGGTTAAGGATCCAGCATTGCTGTGAGCTGTAGTGCAGGTTGCAGATGTGGCACAGACCTGTCATTGCCGTGGCTATAGCATAGGCCATCAGTTACAGCTCTGATTGAACCCCTAGCCTGGGAACTTCCATATGCTGTAGGTGCAACCCTAAAATGACAAAAAAAAAAAAAAAACCACCTACAGTGAGATACCACCTTACACTGGTCAGAATGGCCATTACTAATAAGTCTACAAATAACAAATTCTGGAGAGGGTGTGGAGAAAAAGGAACCCTCCTACACTGTTGGTAGGAATGTAAATTGGTACAACTACTATGGAAAACACTACTATGGAGGTTCCTCAGAAAAACTTAATATAGAACTACCAGGAGTTCCTGTCGTGGCGCAGTGGTTAACGAATCCGACTAGGAACCATGAAGTTGCGGGTTCGGTCCCTGCCCTTGCTCAGTGGGTTAAGGATCCGGTGTTGCCGTGAGCTGTGGTGTAGGTTGCAGACGCGGCTCAGGTCCTGAGTTGCTGTGGCTCTGGCGTAGGCTGGCAGCTACAGTTCCAATTCGACCCCTAGCCTGGGAACCTCCACATGCTGCAGGAGCGACCCGAGAAATAGCAAAAAGACAAAAAAAAAAAGACTTTAAAAAAAAAAAAAAAAAGAACTACCATATCATCCAGCAACCCCACTTCTGGGCATATACCCAGATAAAACTGCAGTTCAAAAATATACATGTACCACATGTTCATAGCAGCACTATTCACAATAGCCAAGGCATGGAAACAACCTAAATGTCCATTGACAGATGAAGGGATTAAGAAGATGTGGTACATATATACAATGAAATACAACTCAACCATAAAAAAGAATGAAATAATGCCATTTGCAGCAATACGGATGCAACTAGAGATTATCATACAAAGTGAAATAGGACAGAAAAAGACAAACATCACATGATATCACTTATACATGGAATCTAAAATATGGCACAAATGAACCTATCTACAAAACAGAAACAGTCTCCTGGATTTAGAAAACAGACTTGTGGTTGCCAAGGGGGTGGGGAATGGAATAGACTGGGAGTTTGGGGTTAGTAGATGCAAATTATTACATTAAGAATGGATAAGCAAAGAGGTCCTACTGTACAGCACAGGGAACTATATCCACGCTCTTAGGATAGAACATGATGGAAAATAATATAAGAAAGGGAATGTGGGAGTTCCCGTCATGGTGCAGTGGTTAATGAATCCGACTAGGAACCATGAGGTTGTGGGTTCGATCCCTGCCCTTGCTCAGTGGGTTAACGATCCGGTGTTGCCGTGAGCTGTAGTGTAGGTCGCAGACGCGGCTCAGACCCCATGTTGCTGTGGCTGTGGTGTAGGCCAGCAGCTACAGCTCCAATTCGACCCCTAGCCTGGGAACCTCCATATGCCGCAGGAGCGGCCCAAGAAATGGCAAAAAGACCAAAAAATACATGAATAAATAAAAATAAAGGCATTAGTTTAAAAAAATTTGAAAAAAAAAGAAAGGGAATGTATATATATATATATATATATATATATATATATATATATATATATATGAATGAGTCACTTTGCTGTACAGCAGAAATTGGCACAACACTGTAAATCAACTATACTTTAATAAAACATTTAATTTAATTTAATTTAATTTTAGTCTCTTTAGGGCTGCACCTGCGGCATATGGAGGTTCTAAGGCTACGGGTCTAATCGGAGCTATAGCTGCCGGCCTAAACCACAGCCATAGCGACGCCAGATCCGAGCCACGTCTGCAACATACACCACAGCTCAGATCCTTAACCCACTGAGTGAGGCCAGGGATGGATCCTGCAACCTCATGGTTCCTACTTGGATTTGTTTCCGCTGTGCCATGATGGGAACTCCTACTTTAATAAAACATTTTAAAAAAATGCTTCACTCCTAACATCAGATATGAAGAAGGAAGGTATTTAAGGGAAAGATTATAAGACTGCAGACTCTCCATATCTATTTTAATACTTAAACATTTTAGGTCTTTCTCATCTTAAAAAAAAATCCCTTTTTGAACTCTATTTCTTTTGCTGACTCTTACCCTATCCCTTTCTTCCTTTTTATGAAGAAGCTTTTCTTTTTAATTGTGAATTTTTTTATTGTAAACTTTGACTAGAAAGAGAAAGTGGGAAACTTCAACAAGAGCCATAATGATCATTCTGTTGGCATTTGTCACATTATCATGCCTGGCAACCTACTATTGATCTTCAGTTGTTTTTGTTTTTGTTTTTCCATTTTTTAAAGTTTTATTGAAATATAGTTGATTGACAATATTGTGATAATTTCTAGTGTACAGCAGAGTGATTCAGTTATACATATACACACATCCATTCTTTCTCAGATTCTTTTCCCATATAGATTATCACAGAGTATTGGGTAGAGTTCCCTGTGCTACACGGCTGGTCCCCATTGGCCAGTCATTCCATATACCACAGTATGTATATGCCAGTCCCAAACCCCCATTCCATCCCTCTCCTCTACCTGTTTCTTAGCCAGTATCCCCAGTTACTTATCTCCTATCCATGCCTCAGTATTGTGGAGTTTATTTTCCCCCTGTTCTCTGTGCAGCTGAAACTGCTCTAACCAAGGTCTCCAATGGTGAAGTCCCAAAATATGCTAAACTCTCCTCTCTCTCTGTTTTACCTATATCACTGAGCACTTACCACTGTTGACCACTGTCTCCCTCTGGAGCTGCTGCTATGGCCTTCACTCTGTTGGCTTCCACCAATCCGGCCATTCCTTTGCAGTTTTCTTTGCCACCTCCCCTGATCTGTCCATCCCATAAATGTCAGTTGGCTTTAGAGGCTTGACCTGAGCACTCTTCTCTTTCTGCATCTACTCATCATGCCCTGTGTGACTTTGGTTATAATCATTTGCCTTCGTGTTGTATATCTCAGTTGTCTGTTGGAGATCTGCTTTGACTATACAACTGAACTTATCTTACCTTCAAACCTGATTTTTAAAACATAGTTTTCTGTTTTAGTGGCTGGTACCCCACAGTGATCTCTGCCAGAAACCTAGCCACCATCCTAAGGCTCCTCCTCTCATCATTCCCTCATCTAGCCAATCACGTGGTCTTAAAAGTGCTACCTCCTAAATATCTCTGTATCCTGTCCACTCCTTTTTCTAACCTTCCTCACATACTGACCCCGGACACCACCAGTCCTTCTCTAGATCACACCAACCGTCTTCTCTCCCCCTTCCCTGCCTCCAATCTAATTCCACACCCCCTCTAATTCAATGTCCATGGTGCAGCTGGAGTGATCTTAGAAAACTAAATTCTGATCAGCTCTTTTCCCATTACTAAAGTCCTTTAGTTCTCTCTTTCCCTCAGGATGCACTTTGATCTCTTCAGCTTGGCTCCCAAGTCTTTTGTCACATTACAAATTTAAAAGGGGGAGTTCCCATTGTGGCACAGCAGAAACAAATCCGACTAGTATCCATGAGGACGCGGGTTCCATCCCTGGCCTTGCTCAGTGGGTTAAGGATCAAGCATTGCAGTGAGCTGTGGTATAGGTGGACCCTGCTCAGATCCCGTGCTGCTATGGCTGTGGCATAGCCCAGCAGCTGTAGTTCCAGTTTGACCCCTAGCCTGGGAACTTCCATATGCCACTCATGCGGCCCTAAAAAGGGGAAAAAAAAAATTTTTAAAGGTCTCGGTCTTCACCAGCTTCAGCTATATCAGCCCTCCCTGCTATGCAACCCCAATTCTTGCAGTTTATGCTCCAGGCACATCAAAGTGCTTTATTCCTTAATTATCCCTGCTCACTATTGCATCTGGGTCTTTGTACTTACTCCATCTGCCTAGAACACTCCTGTCAAGCCTCACTATTTTTCTATCAATTTTAGTTATTATTCATGCCTGGGTTGAGGCATTCCTTCTTCCGTATTCCCGTACTGACACACCAACCCCAGATTATGCTCCTGAAGTATTCAACACTTACCCTTTTGTAGCACTCAGGTTTCTTGAGACTACCTGGTGAATGTATTGTAAGCATCTTTTAAGCAGAGACTTTGTGTCTCATTGTTGAATTCCTGGAGCCTGGAAAGCCATCCGTCACATAATAGATGCTCAGTAAACACTTGTGATCTCAGTGAATGAGTTCCGTTGTTATTTCAGATATGTTTCTTCTTAAACCAATTGAACAAGTGGTATAGAGTTGTAGAGAAAGAGCAGAGATGAGGTCCAACATCTTAATGTCAGTTATTTTTTAAAAAATTAAATCAACGTTCAGATTTTTGCAGTTTTAGAAGCTGACTCTGGGCTTGAATAGGCCTATAAGATAATTTAGCTAAATCTGAATTACAGTCAGCTGACATAGCCCCTGTCCAGGCTTTAAGAATCTCCTTAAAAAAATACCCCCAAAACCAGATTTTTCAGCCTATATTTAATACACCTTACAATTTATCCATTTAAAGTGTATAATTCAGTGGTTTTCAGTGTATTCACACAATTGTGCAACCATCACTATACTCAACTTTAGAACATTTTCATCATCCCAACAAGAAGCCTTATACCTGTTAGCAATCACTCCTCATTCCCATTCCTCTGCTCATGTCCTCTCTTTATCCCCTGAAAGCAACTAATCTATTTTTTGTCTCTATGAATTTGCATATTCTGCATATTTTATATGAATGGAATCATATAATATGTGGTTTTTATGACTGGCTTCTTTCACCTAGCATAATGTTTTCAGAATTCATCCATGTTCTGTCATATAAAGTACTTTATTTATTTTCTATTGCCAGATAATATTCCACTGCATAACCCATTTTGTTTATCCATTCATAATTGATGGACACGTTGATAGTTTTTACTCTTTGGTTATTATAAATAATCCCACTTATGAATATTCTTGTACAAGTTTTGTGTGGATATGTATTTTCATTTATCTTGAGTATTCATACAGGTGTGTAAAATTACTAAGCCGTAAAGAGGCCTTGGGATTCTTAAGAAATTATGTTGTTTTAGAGAGAATAACCACACAAACACGTGAAGTACTTTATTTGAATAACTCTTGCTCCTTAATTTGTTAATTTAGTGACAGGCAAGTTTTACAGCTCGTTCTTTTTTACAGCTGGTTCTTTGCAGAATTGACATTAATCAAATTTCTCTGTCTAATGTAAAGGAGCCAACAAATGTGCAAAGTCTAATTCTCTAGTATATGTTAATAAAGCCCTTCTTGGGCTTACATGGAAGTGGGAGACTTTCCTGTCTGTTTCTGCCCGTTTCCATTCCCACTTCACTTCACTCTGGATCGCACAGGGCTGGCTGACAGTGTTACCCGAAAAGCTTCAGATGGGGAAGGGGGCCTATTAGCTGATTTTAGCCATAATTAACACAGTGCTTCCATCTCTGGCATTTATTGTTTGTTTTGTATTACTCTTCTCTTTGGGTCTACTTTTGCCTTATCCACACATCTCTGCCACCATTTACACCCCTATTTTTTCCCCAGTCTTCCCTCTTATATATAGAGTATGATAGAACCACACTCTTGGTTATATCAAACTGTTCCTCAGTCCTTTGTAAGTTAAGACAATAAAGTTATGAGACTCACATGAGTTTTAGGAGTACATTTACAAGCATTTCATATCCAGATAAATATCGGTACCTTGAACGTAGTTTTTCTACATAGAAGCAGCCTAAATGTTCATTGGCAGATGAATGGATTAAAAAGATTAGTATATATATATACAATAGACTACTCAGGCATGTATATACATATATAGAAATGAATTAAATAGTGCCATTTGCAACAACATGGATGCAACTAGAGATTATCGTAAGTAAAGTAAGTTTGAGAGAGAAAGACAAATACCATGTGATATCACTTATATGTGGAATCTAAAATATGGCACAGGGAATTCTCGTCATGGCGCAGTGGAAATGAATCCGACTAGGAACCATGAGGTTGTGGGTTCAATCCCTGGCCTCTCTCAGTGGGTTAAGGATCTGGCATTGCCGTGAGCTGTGGCATAGGTTGCAGATGCGACTCGGATCTGGCGTTGCTGTGGCTGTGGCGTAAGGTGCTGTGGCTGTGGCATAAGGTGCTGTAGCTCCGATTCGACCCCCAGCCTGGGAACCTCCACATGCCATGGGTGTGGCCCTAAAAAGCAAAAAAAAAAAAAAAAAAAAAAAAAAAAAAAAGATAAAATGCTAGAACCTTACATAACTCAGTGCATTTAAAAAATAAAATAAAACAAAATATGGCACAAGTGAACCTATCTACAAAAACAGAGACAGACTCACAGACATGGAGAGCAGACTTGTGGTTGCCAAGGAGAAGCGGGGAAAGAGCTGGATGGACTGAGAGTTTGGGGTTAGTAGATGCAAATTAATACATTTAGAATGGATAAGAAATGAGATTCTACCGTACAGCACAGGGAACTCTGTGCAGTGTCTTGGGGTAGACCACGATGAAAGATAACATAAGAAAGGGAATGTGTATATAGATATATAACTGGGGTCATTTTGCAGTGCAGCAGAAATTGGCACAACATTGTAAATCAACTATAATAAAAAATTTTTTTAAGTAGTCGTCCTAGTTAGCTACATATTTATTCAAAAATTCTTTCATTGCTAAAAATATTGTGGTCACCTCATCTAGCATTCCTCTCAAAACTAGTCTCAGCCATGCAAGAAAGCCAGTTAAACTTTCTTATAATCACACTATCACAGTGAGAGTTTGCCACTCTACTTGTTTTTGTCTTCCAGTTCCCAGTCCCCCTTTTTCTTTGTTGTTCTAGTCTTCAAGCAAGAAGAGTTCTGGATTCTATGGGGCTCCAAGTATGAGGCAGGGGGCAAGGTCCATCCCCATAGAGAGCCCAGGCAGGGAAGGGAAGTTGGCAGGCTTCACAAGACTTTGACCTTTAAACAAAGCAAGCTTAAGTAGCTCTTTTTGGTCTGTCCTTTCCATTGTTCCACTTCTGCTCTGTGATCCCTCCGCCACCTTTTGTATGGTAAAGAACCATCAAATCCTAGGACTGGGACGCAGCCTTGAATTGTCCAATTCTCAAAGTAACTTGGGGAGAATGTGTAGGGAGAAGAATGTCATGTGGCTCCATTTCCTTGTGCTCCTGGATAGTTGGTTAATGTTCTACCAGCACTTCCTATTGTGAGGAGCAGAGGATCATATTCTAGCCCCACGTCACTGCTCAGGGCAGAGGGCACTCTGTAGAGAGTTGAGATTTCGAGAGAGACCTGCACCTGACCTTTGTACTTCATCTTTAGAGTCTATATTTAACCTGTGGTCTGTGTCTTCTCAGGTGTAAAGCTCTAGATTTTCATATTCTCTTCCTCTTTTCTTCTCTGTTTTTGGGGTGAAGTGACAATGTCTACCAGTAGAGGAAAAAGAAATAGAGTGCACAGCAAAAATTAATGTAAAGCTGAGCTCCCTGCCCATCATGCCTCCCTCTCCTCCCTAGTGGTTCGTGAACACCCCTCCAAACCCAGGTGAGATGGTAGCTGATTGTACCAATATATCTATAGGATCTCCTTAAAGGTGGGGAGACCTATGTTCTGGCTACCATCTTACGTACTTTTCTCTTTTCCAGAGGTGTCTAATCGCACAAAGAGATATGAGGCCAAATGTCTATAGATTCATCCTCCTCCCCCCCTTTATTAGTTGCAGATTGTGTTGTAGTGTCCATTTAGATAAAGTGGAGGAAGCATTGGATCACCTGCCAGGGAAGGGAACCAGAGAGCATCTGTGGGACAGACCAAGAGATGAGGTGCAAAGAAGGAAGGAAACTAAAGGAAGCCAAAGAACTGTAGGAAGTGAGGGTCTGATCCATAGGAGAATAAAGAGGGGGCTAGACAGAGACTTTGGGTGGTCCCACCCCGCTGCCTGCAAGAAGAGTTGCCTGATCGGTGGCTATTATGGACCTGGCCTTAGGCTAGGTTCTGGGCTGTAGAGATCAATAGACATAGTCCCCACTTACCATGTACAGTCTAACTGAAAGAAGACAGCAACAAAGAGAAACTGGATGAGAATTTCTAGATGCGTGGTGGTGTGGGCTGGGATACTGCTTCTGTCAAGAACAGCAAACATTTATTGCTCACCTGCTGTCTTCTAAGCATTTTGCACACAGATTAACTCACTGAGTCCTGACAACAGCCCTGTAAGTGGGTAATGTTATAATCCCCGTTTTATAGGTGAAGCGTCTGAGGCAGAGACATTACGGGTAGCTTGCCTGGAGTCTCCCAGTAGGGACTCCGGAGCAGGCGCTCCAGCACAGCTGGTCTGGCTCTAGAAGGTAACGTGGCCTCTAGTGAGTCCTCAGAAGAGTGTGTGGAAGCTTTGCAGCTTCGCATCCACTGGCTTGGTACCCGCTTGCCTGCCTTTTTGCCGGGAAGACTCTTCCTTAAAGACTCTGGTCAAGGGAGCCGCTCCCTTGACATCGGGTCTGACTCCTGCCTCTCCCGGGGCAGTCACTGTCCTCAGAGCTCGACTAGCACTTTGCGTATATTTTGTTTAACTACTTGTGTTCTGTGTGTTGAACTATCTGACTCTTGTGTTATAAGTTCTGGAGAGCAAGGACTTTTTTTATTCCAGAAATTTTCAAATAGTTACAGGAGTAACGCTCATAATATAATGAATCTACATACATGTGCTCATCATGCAGCTTCAGCGACTGTCATGTCATGGCCAGCTTGGTTGCATTTATACTCCTTTTCCCAAACCTGGCTTGTTCTGAAGGAAATCCCAGATATCAAAGCATCCCATCTGTGAATATTGCAGTGGTGTTACTAAAATATAAGGGTGCTTTAAAAAACGTAATCACAGTACCATTGCCACCCTAAAAAGTAATTCTCCCTCAGTATCATAAAATATTCAGTGTTTGCATTTTTGCGGTTATCTCATAGTTTTTCCCTTTCCTTCCCTTCTCATGTTTTCAGGAGAATTTTTTTGAATAAAGATCCAGATAAGGGCTTTATTTAATAATTACCATGTTTTTCTCACCAAGAGGCTGAGTAATGACATATAGTAAATCCTCAGTAAATGATGTTGAATGCGTGAATCATCAGAATCATCTATAAAATGTCCTGATTGTATTAGTTCAGCCTTACTGTTGGTTTTGGTTGGTTTGTTGGGATGGCTTTTGGTTTCTGTCAACTTTAGCTCCGGTGCCGGCTGCTTCTCAGTGCCTGTGAACATGACTAAAGGTTTGAGGGTGGTGAATGCCCCTGTGACTCAGATTGACAGGGTAGCAGGTAATGGGCCCTTGCTTCCTTGTGTCTGTGTTTTGTCCTTAGTCTCTTGTTATAGCAAGTTGATGCTGGACCAACCACGTTTGGCTTTTTGGCCATTTCTTCAGAACTGGGACCCTGAAAGAGCTCCCTGAGAGCATATGGCTTTGATGTGGTGTTGTAGGAGGCAGCATTCTAGGATGGTACCCCAAAATTTACTCCTAATCCCTGGACTGTAAATATGTGATGAGCAGTCGTGTGTGTGATAGTGTTCCCTTATGTGGTAAGAGGGATTTTGCAGATGTAAGTAGGGTTCCTAATCAGCTGACTTTAACAAAAAGAAATATGATCTAAGTGGGCTTAATGTAATCATAGGAGCCTTCTAAAAGCAGGCAGGCAGTTTTTTCCCAACTGTCTCAGAAGGAGAAATCAAAAAGATTGGCAGAACACTGTAAATCAAGTATAATGGAAAAAATAAAAATCAGTTTAAAAAAAAGATTGGGAATGTAAGAGGGATTCGATTTAAGGGAACTCCTCCATCCCTGGGGTGGAGGAGGCCTCATGCCTAGAACCTGATAAGGTCCTCTAGTAGTTGAGAGTTTGTCCTGGGACAATGGGGACCTTGTTCTTATAACTTCAAGGAACTGAATTCTGTAGATAATAAATGGGTGTTGTTTTAAGCCATTAAATTTGTGGTAATTTGTTTTGCAAAAAAAATAGACAATGAATGTAGAGGATTTGTATCTGATTGGTTTAATTAGATGCTCTTTTTGCTTATTTTATTTTAACATTTTTTATTACAGTTGATTTACAATGTTCTGTCAACTTTCACTGTACAGCAAAGTGACCCAGTTATACATATATATACATTCTTTTCCTCATATTACCTTCTACCATGTTCTATCACAAATGATTGGATATAGGGTTTCCTGTTGTGGCTCAGCAGTAACAAACTTGACTAATATTCATGAGGACGTGGGTTCAAGCCCTGACCCTGCTCATTGGATTAAGGATCCAGCATTGCTGTAGGCTGCAGTGTAGGTAGTAGAAGGGGCTCGGACCTCGAGTTGCTCTGGCTGTGGTGTAGGCTGGCAGCTATAGCTCAGGTTCAACCCCTAGCCTGGGAATATCCATATGCCATGAGTGCAGCTCTAAAAAGACAAAAACAAACAAAAAAAAACAAGTGAATGGAAAAAAAAAGGGAGTTCCCTTTGTGGCTCAGCAGTTAACGAACCTGACTAGGATCCATGAGGATGCAGGTTCTATCCCTGGCCTCGCTCAGTGGGTTAAGGATCCAGCATTGCCGTGAGTGTGGTACAGGTCGAAGACTTGGCTAGGATCCCATGTTGCTGTGGCTGTGGTATAGGCTGGCAGCTGTAGCTCCAATTCGACCCCTAGCCTGGGAACCTCCATATACCTGAAGTGTGGCCCTAAAATAGCAAAACAAACAAAAAAAAAAGCAAATGGTATAGTTCCATATGCTATACAGCAGGACCTCATTGCTTATCCATTCTAAATGTAATAGTTTGTGTCTACTAACCCCAAACTCCCAGTCCATCCCACTCCCTCCCCTTCTTGGCAACCATAAGTCTGTTCTCTATGTCCATAAGTTTGTTTCTGTTCTGTAGATAGATTCATTTGTGCCATGTTTTAGTTTCCACATATAAGTGATATCATATGGTATTTGTCTTTCTCTTTCTCACTTACTTCACTTAGTATGAGATGCTCTAGTTCCATCCACGTTGCTACAAATGGCATTGTCTTGTTCTTTTTTATGACTGAGTAGTATTCCATTGTGTATATGTACAACATATATATTTTTTTAAGGGCTGCACCCATAGTGTATGGAAGTTCCCAGGCTGGGAGTTGAATGAGAGCTGCAGCTGCAAGCCTACACCACAGCCACAGCAACAGAAGATCTGAGCCATGTCTGCGACCTACACCACAGCTCACAGCAACACCAGATCCTTAACCCACTGAGGGAGGCCAAGGATCAAACCTGTATCCTCATGGATACCAATCAGTTTGTTTCTGCTGAGCCATGATGGGTACTCCTGTACCACATCTTTTTAATCCATTCATCTGTCAATGAGCATTTAGATTGTTTCCACGTCTTGGCTTTTGTGAACATAGGGGTGCATGTATCTTTTTGAATGAAGGTTTGGTCCAGATATATCCCCAGGAGTGGGATTACTGGATCATATGGTAGTTCTATATTTAGTTTTCTGAGGTACCTCCATAATGTTTTTCATAGTGGTTGTACCAATTTACTTTCCTACTAATAGTGTGGGAGGGTTCTCTTTTCTCCACACTCTCCAGCATTTGTTATTTGTAGACTAATTAATGATAGCCATTCAGACCAGTGTGAGGTGGTACTTCATTGTAGTTTTGATTTGCATTTCTATGATAATTAGTGTTATTGAGCATTTCTTCATGTGCCCATGGTTGTCCATATGTCTTTTTTGGAGAAATGTCTATGTAGGTCTTCTGCCCATTTTTCAAATGGGTTGTTTGTTTTTTTGCTGTTGAGTTGTATGAGTTATTTGTATATTTTGGTAATTAAGCCCTTGTTGGTTGCATTGTTTGCAACTGTTTTCTCCCATTTCATTGGTTATCTTTTGGGGGTTTTTGTTGTTGTTGTTGTTGTTGTTTTTATGGTTTGGTTTGCTGTGCCAAAGCTTGTAAGTTTGATTAAGGCTCATTGGTTTATTTTTGTTTTCATTTCTATTGCCTTGGGAAACTGACCTAAGAAAACATTGGTATGGTTGATGTCAGAGTATGTTTTGCCTATGTTCTCTTCTAGAAGTTTTATGATATCTTGTTTTATGTAAGTCTTTAAGTGATTTTGAGTTTATTTTTGTGCATGATGTGAGGTGTTTATTTTACTTTTCAAAATTCAGACAAAATTAAAATCCATTAGAAAGCAATACAGGAGTTCCTCTCATGGCACGGTGGTTAACGAATCCGACTAGGAACCATGAGGTTGTGGGTTCGATCCCTGGCCTTGATCAGTGGGTTAAGGCTCCAGTGTTCCCATGAGCTGTGTTGTAGGTTGCAGACGCCGCACGGATCTCTTGTTGCTGTGGCTCTGGCGTAGGCCAGTGGCTACCACTCTGATTAGACCCCTAGCCTGGGAACTTCCATATGCTGCAGGAGCAGCCCTAGAAAAGACCAAAAAAAAAAAAAAAAAAAAAAAGCAATACAGAGTTCCCTTTGTGGCTCAGTCATTAACAAATCCGACTGGGATTCATGAGGATGCAGGTTCAATCCCTGGCCTCCCTCAGTAGGTTGGGGGTCTGGTGTTGCCATGTGCTCTGGTTTAGGTCACAGACACGGCTAGGATCCCGTGTTGCTGTGGCTGTGGTGTAGGCCGGTAGCTATAGCTCTCATTCGACCCCTAGCCTGGGAACCTCTACATGCTCACGGGTGCAGCCCTGAAAAAAAAAAAAAAAAGAAAAGAAAAAAAGAAAGCATGCAGATCTTAAGCTTACAATTTGATTTTTGATAACTGTGCACACCCATGTTATCACCACCTGAATTGAGATATAGAATATTTTCATCAGCTCCAGAAGACCCTGTGTATGCCTTTGTAGTTAACTCCACATCCTATGGCGAATTCTAACACTATCGATTACTCTTGCCTATTCTTTTTTTTTTTTTTCTTTTTTCTTTTTGCCATTTCTTGGGCCGCTCCTGCAGCATATGGAGGTTCCCATGCTAGGGGTCAAATCGGAGCTGTAGCCGCCGGCCTACGCCACAGCCACAGCAACGCGGGATCCAAGCCGCGTCTGTGACCTACACCACAGCTTAACCCACTGAGCAAGGCCAGGGATCGAACCTGCAACCTCATGGTTCCTAGTCAGATTCGTTAACCATGAGCCACCACAGGAACTCCACTCTTGCCTATTCTTGACCTTGGTGAAGATGTCAATATATAGCATGTGCTCCATTTTACATACTTATTTTACATAGCATAATGTTTTAGAGATCCATCTATCTTGTTTTAGAGGTGGTTTGTGCCCTTTTTTGTTGTACGGATATACCACAGACTGGTTACCCATGCACATGTTGATGGACGTTTGAGTTATTTCCACTTTTCCGGCTGTTATAAACAATGCTGCTATGGACATCAGGTATAATAACTCTTTGCGTGGATACTTCTTTTCATTTCTCTCGGGTAAATACCTAGGTGTGGGATTGCTGGACTGTACAAGTACATTTAACTTTATGAGAAAATGTCAAACTCTTTTCCAGAATGACTGTGCCCTTTTATATTTCTACCAACAATATGTTAGAATATCAGTTGTTTCCCCTCTCATAATACTTGGTCTCATCAATCTTTTAAAGTTTAGTTATTTGACAGAATTTCTTTTGGGATGTTTCTCTGTACATGCAGAATAGATTACTCATCCTTATATCCATTTCGAGGACTGTTCTCCCAACTCCCAGATTCTTCAATCTTTCCTACATTTTCGGTCAGTGTTTCCTAACATGGTATCTGTGTGAGACTCACCTGGGAGTTTTTTAAATATACGAGCCCAAGTCTCACAACAGAGACTGTATTTACCTCTGCAGTGATGGTTTGTAGGCTTATGTTTAAAAGTTCCCTAGATAATTCTGATTTATACTCCTAGCTAAAACCACTGCTATTAGGCTTAACTCCTACCTATGATAGCAGAGGTTCTCCTTTCTGGCTGCACATTAAAACTCTCTAGGAAGCTAGGAGTTCCCATCTTGGCGCAGCGGAAACTAATCCAACTAGGAACCATGAGGTTGCGGGTTTGATCCCTGGCCTTGCTCAGTGGCTTGAGGATCTGTTTGAGGCTCCGATTGGACCCCTATCCTAGGAACTTCCACATGCCGCTGGAGCGGCCCTAGAAAAGGCAAAAAGACAAAAAATTAAAAAAAATAAAACTCTCTAGGAAGCTATAAAAAATAGACAAATGCCAGGTTTCTGCCCTTCAGGAATAAGCAAAATCTGTGGGTGGAGCCTGATCAGTTCCTAAAATTTTTCCATTTGTTCTACCGTGTAGCCATGTCATCCACTAGATTTCTCCTGTCTTCCCTTGTGGTATTTTCTGTTTCTATTTTGCTATTATAATAAATTATCATGTACTACCTCTTGTCTTAGGCTTTCTGTTACCTGGGGTAGAGGCCCTGCATTTCTCATATCTGTATCTTTTCACGGGATCCAACATGGAGACTTGTAGCCCAGTAGCCGTGCCATAAGGATTTCACGAACATGTAAACTGGTCGTCAGGAAAAGATTCTCAATCACAAGCAGGTTGTGTCCTGAATCTGAGGTTTACATGTTAACACCACAGGTCCCTCGTCCTCCCCATGATTAGAGTTGCTGCTTGTGATGATGGGTGTGAATAACTCCTCCCTTCAGGATAAGGGAGAGAACATTGCCCTGTTTGGTATCTGTTTTCAGGCATATTATTGGGACTAAGGATTCTGTGTGTGTATAGGGTAGAGGAGCAGAGATGGGTAAGGAGACAAATCTAATTAGAACAAAGGAATGTACTACTGGTAAGAGAAGTATTAGCAAAGATGAAGAAACTGGAACTTCTCTGATTGGCCAAGGGAGGCCTCTGTAGGTTCTTGAGTAGGAGAGTGAACCAGTGTTTAGGAAGGTAGTGTGAGGCAGTAGTGTGTAAGGAGGATTTCAGTAGAGAGACCAAAGCTGAGAATTCAAGCCGTGCTTCCAGCAGAGGTGCTGAGGGCCTGGGTTACTTAGGGGGATGGGAGTGGGGAGAACAACCTAACAGAGATGTTAAAAAAGAATCAACAGGAGTTCCCATTGTGGCTCAGTGGTTAACAAACCCAACTAGTTATCCACGAGGACTTGGGTTCGAACCCTGGCCTTGCTTAGTAGGTTGAGGATCCGGCGTTGTGTGAGCTGTGGTGTAGGCTGGCAGCTACAGCTCTGATTTGACCCCTAGCATGGGAACCTCCATATGCTGCAGGTGTGGCCCCAAAGACGAAAGACCAAAAAAAAAAAAAGAATCAACAAACTTTTGGTGACGTATCAAGTCTGAGAAACACAAGAGCAAGGGCTGAGGAAGCAGTGGTGTCCCTGAGAGAAATGCGAGTGCTGTGGGGGAAGCCATTTAGGTGGAGAGTGATTTCAGAAGGTGTTTGTTTGGATGTGAGTGTCTGAGCTCTGGGAAGTGGTAGGGCTGGAGGTATCGATGAAGGAGCCGTCTGCAGAGCGTTGTGGAAGCTGTGGAATGAGGCTGGTGTGGAGCGAGACTGGCAGGTCTGAGTCAAGGTCCGATGTGGGGGTGCTATGTACATCCTATGCCCCCATCCGATGTGGGGTGTAGGAGGAGAATGTCCAAGAAGGAAAATGTTGTCTGTGGTCTCAGATGTTGTAAAAGCGAACCACGCGAGGGCAGTGAATGTACTTTTGCATCGGCCAAGAGATGGGTACTGATTTTATGCTGCTTCTGTCTTGGAAACAGAGTCAACAGTGCAGAGTGCCAGGGGGAGTCAGGTGACGGGGCAGGGGAGAGACAGCATATGTTTCAGCTGCTTGGCAGTGAAGGCAATGAGGTAACAGCTAATTCTTGGTGGAGTTAATAACGGAGGGTTATCCAGGTTAGAATGGATCTGACCTGTGAGGGGACAGAAGGAAGGAACGGGACACAAAGAAGAGGGCGGGTGCTAGAGAGATTTCTCTATGCCTGAACCTGAGGAGACTGCTAGGAGTGAAAGCTGTATTGCTGCATCTGATTCATGAGAACATCTGTGTGGGAAATGTGGTTTATTCCTAATAATGAGGCCAGGAGATCTTTTACTCATGAGATTGTCCTGTTTCCCAGAGGAAGATAGGCAGTTTCTTCCAGGCACTTTGGGGCTGTGGCCTGTTGTTTCTAGACAGACTCACTTTGTCCGCAGATGTGCAAATGCATTTGGCTAACTCTCTGATCACTAGATCAATTATATGTAGACTTAGAGATGGTTCACTGTGACCCCCAGTTAAGCAAATTCTGTTTCTTCTGCAGGTAAAGAAGACATTATGGAAAGCAGTAAAAGTGTGAGGCAGCATGTTGATGTCTGATATATAATTTTTATTATAAATATAGAGCAAATTTTACAAATAATTCAGAAGCAGACTTAGCCAGGCAAAGCTAAATTACACAGAACAGCGTGGATGAGAGAAGGTGCTTACAGTCTGTGTCAGGGTTAGAAAACCCTGAAAGAGGTACCTGAGTACAGAGACCTGCCATCCAGCCCTCTTTGAGGGGGTCAGTTCCACACAGCATGAGGTCAGGTCATGGATATGGAATAAAACCTTTCTCTCAACAGCCCTGAGGCGCTTCCATCTGTGCAGAAGGTTGGGCGGCAGGAGGACATGCCTCTTTTTCTCCCTCCCTTCCTTTTCTGCTGACATACTGGGTCTCATAGGCGCCAGGGCAGAAAACAGATTGCAGAGGTTATTCAAGAAGTCTAGGGCTGAGTTACATCCCTCCCCTTGGGTCCTAAGGAGCATCAGCACCAGTGCAGCTTTCTAGGTTGCAAACAGCACCAACAGCATGAGTGGTAGTTTCCTTCAGGGTGCCCCCACTTCTCAAGAACCAAACACAGCTTAGCAGAGGCCAAGGTTTCCTGAGAAGGTGAGTGGGTTAGACGGATGGAAATGCACAGGCAGGGACATGGATCATGGTGGTGCTGATGATTGGTCTGATGCCTAGAAACTGAGTGAGATCCATTTCTGGCCAGGAATGTAGAGAACAGCTGCTTCCTATTTTCTGAGTGGAGCCCCTGACGTAAAAGGCTTGAGGGGCTCCTGGCCAGAGGGACTTGGAGGGTTTGAGGGGCTTCTTTCCCTAAGGCAGTCAGATTGGCTGACACAGGTAACTAAGTAAACATAACCCCTTTCACATAAACAAGCAGCTACAAAAAGTAAAATAGCAGAATGTCTCAGAAGAAGGGAAAAAACCCAATACCCAAATTGTGCCTTTTTTAATCGTTATTACAGTTATTTAAGTAATCTCTGAAGGGTAGCATTCAGATTCCTTTCCAAAATCCCAGCAGATTGTCTCTGTTAAGAGCTGACTACAGAGTCCCCATCATGGCTCAGTGGAAATGAATCCAACTAGTATCCATGAGAATGCAGGTTTGATCCCTGGCCTTGCTCAGGAGGTTAATGATTTGGTGTTGCCATGAGCTCTGGTGTAGGTCACAGACGCAGCTCGGATCTGGCATTTCTTTGGCTGTGGTGTAAACCAGCAGCTACAGCTCCAATTTGACCCCTAACCTGGGAACCTCCATATGCCACAGGTGTGGCACTGAAAAAACAAAGAAAAAAAAAAAAAGAGTAGACTGCCTCTATGAGTATTTTCTTGGATAAACCCCATACTTTAAAGTTATTAAAAGAGTATATGCATTTTTTTACATATGTGATAAATTCATTTGAGTAATAAAAAAAATGAAAAAAAGAGTATATGCATTTTTGAAGTTTCCATTAGGAATCACTTGTGAACTTTGAGAGGTTGTTTTCTGTTGCTTCTAGTAGGTTCTCTGAAGACAGGTTTTCCAAAGGACATAGGTGGTATTCTAAATAAGCAGCAAGGTGTTTAGGCCCTGGTCCTCCAGAGAGACAACCCTGACAATGAAAAAAGGTGTAGAATTTCCCAGTTCAGAATTGCTTATATATGTATTTTCCCATGAATGGTGGGTTCACACCACGCTTTAGAGAGCTAGGAAATTCTTTTCTTTTTCCTTTTCTCTCTCTTCTTTTCTGGCACATGCTCTTCAGTGGTTAAGGACATAACTCAAAGTTATGTCACATTCAAGTTAGACTCCAGTAGGACAGGGCTGAGGTGGGAAGGAATGAGTGTGTTCTGAACAGGCAAGTTTAAAACCAGTTTAGATCAGGAAATGGGGAGGGGCAGAGGCCCTGGCACCTCTCTCCCAAGGTCTGCTTAGCCACATGTCACTGACAAGGACGGTTGGGTTTCCTGCAGACCTCCTCCTACATGTGCCTTTTCATCTACTGACACCGAAGGAGGAGGCTGTGACCAGGCCAGCCTGGACGAGCCTCACTGGGGAATGAAGAGGGGGAAAGACCCTCTTCCCATTTTCCCTGAGGGGAAAGGGGTCTCCTGGGGATGGGGCTGAGAAGCTTGGAATAAGTCAGCAGTGCAGCGAGCAGGACTGGTTGCATTACTTCTTTTTCACTTCTGAATAAACTGTTTCTGTGGCTGATGGAGATGGAAGTGCTGAAGTAGGTTTCTTTGATTCCTGGGCATTGAAGTTCAGGGAAGAGTATGTAACTTCATCAATCTGAAAGGCATGGGCAGCAGTCAATCAAATCAGTGTCACAGCCTAGGCCCTCACTTTGACTAATGTGATTCAGCATCACATGCTTTTACCACTTTGAGAATTTGGGCTTCAAAGAAGGGCTTTTAATATCCATTATCTCTGCTTGCTAACATCCTGTTGAATGATCATTAGAAGAGAAAGATTATGGAATTCTATGACAGAATACCATAATACAGCAATTAAATTAAAAAAAAAAAAAAAAACAAAAACACAGGGAGTTCCCGTCGTGGCTCAGTGGTTAACGAATCCAACTAGGAACGATGAGGTTTCAGGTTCCGTCCCTGGCCTTGCTCAGTAGGTTAAGGATCCGGCGTTGCCATAAGCTGTGGTGTAGATTTCAGATGCAGCTCGGATCCTGCGTTGCTGTGGCTCTGACATAGGCCGGCGGGTACAGCTCCGATTCAACCCCTAGCCTGGGAACCTCCATATGCCGTGGGAGTGGCCCAAGAAATGGCAAAAAGACAAAAATATACATATGTATATATATATATATATATATATATATTAGCAAACTGAATCCAATAACACATTAAAAAGATGATAGAAGGAAAAAAAAAAAGGAGTTCCCATTGTGGGATAGCAAAAATGAATCCAACTAGTATCCATGAGAATCTGGGTTTGATCCCTGGCCTCGCTCAGTTGCCATGAGCTGTGCTATAGGTCACAGCTGCAGCTCAGATACCATATTGCTGTGGCTGTGGTATAGGCCAGTAGCTGTAGCTCCAGTGCGGCCCCTTAGCCCGGGAACTTCCATATGCTTCAGGTGTAGCCCCTAAAACAAAAACAAACAAACAAACAAACAAAAACTCCAGCATTGTCACTGCTGTGGCTCAGGTTTGATCCCCTGAGCTGGAAACTTTTGCATGGCATGGGCGTGGCCAAAAAAATGGTCAGAAGACCTACATAGACATTTCTCCAAAGAAGATATACTGGTGGGCAATCAGTACATGAAAAGATGTTCAACATCGCTAATTAGTAAAGAAATGCAAATCAAAAATACAATGAGGGGCGTTCCCGTCGTGGCGCAGTGGTTAATGAATCCGACCAGGAACCATGAGGTTGCGGGTTCGATCCCTGCCCTTGCTCAGTGGGTTAACGATCCAGCGTTGCCATGAGCTGTGGTGTAGGTTGCAGATGTGGCTCTGATCCTGCGTTGCTGTGGCTCTGGCGTGGGCTGGCAGCTACAGCTCCTATTAGACCCCTAGCCTGGGAACCTCCATATGCCGCGGGAGCAGTCCAAGAAATGGCAAAAAGACAAAAAGACAAAAAAAAAAAAAAAAAAAAAAAAATACAATGAGGTATCACCTCATACCAGTCAGAATGGCCATAATTAAAAACTCTACAAATACTAAATGCAGAAGCGGATGTGGAGGAAAGGAACCCTCTTACACTGTTTGTGAGAATGTAAATTGATGCAGCGACTATGCAAAACAGTATGGAGCGTCCTCAAAAAACTAAAAAAAGAATTTCCATATGATCCAGCAATCCCAATCTTGGGCATATACCCAGACAAAACTATAATTTGAAAAGATACATGTACCCCTGTGTTTATAGCAGCACTATCTCTAACAGCCAAGACATGGAAGCAACCTAAATTTCCATCGACAGAATGAATAAATAAGATGTAATAATTATTTTATTATTTTAATGGCTGTATGTGGACTATTATTCAGCCATAAAAAATAATGAAATAATGTCATTTGCAGCAACATGGATGGACCTAGAGATTATCATACTAAGCAAATTAAGTTAGAAATGAAAAGATAAATACCATATAATACCACTTATATGGAATCTAAAACACAACGAAAATCAACATAACTATGAAACAAAAACAGACTCCTAGAGAACAGACTTGTGGTTGCAGGACTGGGGAGGGAAGGACTGGGAGTTTGGGATTAGCAGAGGTAAACTATTATACATAGGAGATGGATAAGCAACGAGGTCCTACTGTATAGCACAGGGAACTCTATTCAGTATCCTGTGATAAATCATAATGGAAAAGAATATGAAAAAGAAACATATATATTATATATATAATATATATTATAAACATATATATTATAATATAATATAATAAAACTGAGCCACTGTGCTGTACAGAAGAAATTAACACAGCATTGTAAATCAACTATACTTAAATAAAATTTTTAAGAGAGCAGGGTCAGATCCCAGGCAGAGGAGGAAGGATGATTTAGCGCCTTCCTTGCACTGGGCATTGTGCTGGGTGCTTTGCATTTGTTATGTCATTGATTCCTTGAATTTCTCTTTGGAGTAGGCAGCAAGCCCACTTTATAGATTAAAAAAGCTGAGGATCAAAGAGGTTAAGTTACTTGCTCAAGGTCACAGTCAGGATTTAAATCCACATGCTTGCAATGACTCGTGAGTAATACTTGTTTGCTGCTGCAATGAGGAACTTTGACCCAAACTTGATCTTACATTAGTGTCTTTAAAAATAACCTATTTTACACAGAGATATTTCCATGAGAAAAAGAGCCAATGAAACTGGCTGTGCTTACCTTCTTGGACAGTTTGTCAGAGTGGTCCTGAACTGGGGAAGCAAAAGAAGAGTTATCAGCCCATGAAAATGCAGAGCTGACTTATGGCCTTATGTTCCTAAGCTGTTGTGACTTCTGGCTGAAGGAGGTGGCAGGTGGTGGCAGGGTGGGGTGTGGGGTGGCCCATGATCACGTTAGGAAATTTCCTTCCCTCAGTCTGTGGTCCAGACCCCAGGACATTAGACCAAGGAGAGGTTGGCAGCTACAGGAGGCCTCCGTGGGCTTCTGAAGATTTCTTCCGGTTCACAAGGCCTGAGTGTTGCCCAGGAGTGTTTCTCAGCAACAAGCCCCAGTGTCAAGGAGGGGCTTTGAGGCCCACAGCACCCCGAGCAGCAAAGGCAGGGAAAGTCTCACCAAAGGAGATGCCCGCATCCGTAACAGAGGCAGGAGGGAAAGGAGCAAGGATGAGGAATGGCTCCTGGGAACATGTCCATGTCATGGCCTTCCTGGCTTACCTGGTCTGGTGGGAGTGAGTGTTCTCCCGGGGCTGGATCTCAGGGGAATCTTGCTTGGCAAGGAAGGGTGTGAAAACCCATGACAAATTAAGGTTGGGACACGGAGATCCCTTCTAAAATCTCAGAAGGGAGGGAGATATTGGAAATCAGGATTCCCTGCTGGGGCTGGGCATGTGATAGAACATACCAGCTCCCACTGGGTGAGTGGGATTACTTACTGTGGTTGAAGTCTGAGGATTTGTTCTCTGTGAGTTGGCGCTGGTCACTTGCCCTAAATAAATATCAGACACTGTGACTGCTATTCCCAGCACAGGGTCCTTGCACCTTGAATTAGGAAGGACACTGTCAGCGTGATTCCTTGGGGCTCCTCAACGCTCATTTACACTCAGTTGGTACTCTTGCCTCTGAGGACCTCCTTCAGTCTACAATCATCCCTTCCAGTGTTTACTCCTTTCCTGGTTACTGGCTGTTCACATTTAGGGCCTTTCACATCGACTGCTTCCGAGCCCATTTCTACCCTGGCACCTTTCCCCTTTTGTAGGTAGATGGCTGGTTGTTTCTCAGTTTATTTATTTCCCAAGTGCCTTTGATTGCTTCTGCCTTTTCATTAGGTTCTCTTCCTGTCCTATCGCTCCCTCCTCCTGCTACTGTTGTCATGAGAGCACAGGAGTCCCTTCCTCCTGCTTCTCCTTTCGTTCCCTCATTAGTTTTCCATTTTGGACCTGGGTTTCCTGGACTGGGGACAGAGGAACACAACTGGCTCTGCCCCCTCTAAGCCAGAAGGGGATGGAATTAACCATGTCCACGTGAGAGCAGGGCACAAGCAGCATGAAGACCAGGGAAGAAGAGACCTGTAGGTGTTAATGCCAAGAAGCAGGGCTTTAGGAAGAGAGAGGAGCAGATCCAGACCCAGAGACAGAGATGAAGTTTCCTTCCCTCTCCCAAGCATGACGGTTAGGCTTAGAGAAACAGAACAAGAGGAAATGCAACATACCCTCCAATTTTTCTGATAAACAGGAAATACACCAGGCCTGCTATCAGAGCTACCCCAGCCAGGACTCCGATCACGATGCCAGCAATAGCACCACCTGAGAGGCCAGAAGAACTTCCTGGTGCTGAATCAACTGCCATGGAAAGAAAAGAGAGGAATGAATTAAAGTGACATTTTTACAATGGGGAGGTGCTCTAGGAAACAACTCTCAACAAGAAATAGTCTCTACTTATTCCTTCAAGGAATAAAATTTCTGTGGAAGGTTGCTGTGAGGTGACCTCTTCAATCTCTTCTCTCTATTTCTAGATTGGTGGTCAGATTTGCCTCAGTTACAATCTGGCCTTTTTGCATTCACACCTTTTTGAAGGCTTTGGAAATGTAAGAAGAGTTAATGGCTATTTTTATATGGCATAGCTTCCCACCTTTTCATGGCTGCATCTTTCTCTGGGTACTAGGTGTGGCAACCATACATATGTGCATTTCAGGTGTCTCATGGTGAGGACGTCACTAATGGAGGGCCTTCTGAATTCACTACCCCTTTGCAGAGACACCGCCCTCTCACAGGCAGGGATATGGTATCAATCCCAATTCTGCAAGAAATGATTTTTTCTTTGTGATGGGTGACTTTAGTTCAAGGGCTCCCCACCAGCTCTGCACACACTTTCTTAGAACTGGACTACAGGAGTTCCCTTTGTGGCTCATCGGAAACAAATCCAACTAGTATCCATGAGGGTGTGGATTTGATCCCTAACTCCACTCAGTGGGTTAAGGATCCAGCGTTGCTGTGAGCTGTGCTGTAGCTCTGATTTGACTGCTAGCCTGGGAACTTCCATATTGCTCAAGGGCGGCCCTAAAAAGAAGAAAAAAAAAAAAAAAGGAACTGGACTATAATCTAGAACTCCCTTCCTTCCCTTCCTCCTTCTCAGGGATCCAGTATACACCATGATCTGAGAACCCTCAGGCTCCCCCTACCCACTTCTCCTTTGATTTCCTTCATAGGCATTTTTTCCTGTCTTGCATGTCTAATCCAATCTTAGCTCCATCTCACAGCACAATAACTAACACTAAAAATGAAGCTTTGCACTCAGCTCCTTTTTTTTCTCTGCCATATTTAGTCAGTAACATGTCCTTGTGGATCTTTTGTGTTAGGCCTTCCTTCTCCAAGTTTATAATACCATTTGTCTCTATTTCTTTAATTTTTTTTCTTTTTTGGCTGCACCCATAGCATGTGGAAATTCGCAAGCCAAGGATCAAACCCACATCATAACAGCAACTGGAGCCACTGCAGTGACAATGCTGGATCCTTAACCCACTGCACCACAAGAGAACTTCTTTTTTATTTCAGTTACTCTCACCATTCAACTCAAGACTAAAAATTAATGCTAATGTTAGCTATCATTATGAGATACTTTCTATGTGCCAGGCTCTGTGCTATATATTTCCCATATATCTCATGTAATTCATACAGTAACCCTGTCTGATAGATATTATTTCCATTTTACGGATGAAAAAACTGAAGCTTACAGTGGTGAACCCAGTCATATGGCTAATAAGAGGTGGATCTAGAGTCAGGTAGTTCTTGACCCTATGAGTACCTGATTGTATAGAGCCTAATGATAGTGGTAAGTACAGCAGCTAACATTTATGGAAATTTTCCTGTTATTTTGCTAAAATTGTTTTTTTTTTTTTTTTTTTTTTTTTTGTCGTTTTAGGGCTGCACCTGCAGCATATGGAAGTTCCCAGGCTAGGGATCAAATCGGCACTGTAGCTGCCAGCCTACACTACAGCCACAGCAATGCCAGATCCTCAACCCACTGAGCAAGGCCAGGGATCGAACCTGAGTCCTCATAGATACTAGTCGGGTTCATTACTGCTGAGCCAACATAGGACCTACTTTTATTTTTTTCTAAAAATTTAATTAGGAGTTCCTGTCGTGGCGCAGTGGTTAATGAATCCGACTAGGAACCATGAGGTTGCGGGTTCGATCCCTGCCCTTGCTCAGTGGGTTAACGATCCAGCGTTGCCATGAGCTGTGGTGTAGGTTGCAGATGCGGCTCCGATCCTGCGTTGCTGTGGCTCTGGCGTAGGCTGGCAGCTACAGCTCCTATTAGACCCCTAGCCTGGAACCTCCATATGCCGCGGGAGCGGCCCAAGAAATGGCAAAAAGACAAAAAATAAATAAATAAATAAATAATAAAATAAAACAAAAATTTAATTAAATATCACATTGGAGTTCCTCTATGGCTTAGCAGGTTAAGGACCCAGAATTGTCACTGCTGCGGCCTTGTCCCTGCCGTGGTACAGATTTGATCCCTGGCCTGAGTACTTCCACATGCCACAGGCACAGCCAAAAAGAAAAAAAAAAAAGAATAGTACATTAAATCTGTGAAACAATACTATGAAGCAAGTACTTTACTGCAATTTTCAGTGGAGAAATCTGAGGCTTAGAGAAATTAAGAGTCTTATGCAATAATTTATAATTATAAATTCTTACATTAAAAAAGGAGAAAGATTGGAGTTCCCATCATAGTTTGGTGGTAGTGAACCTGACTAGGATCCATGAGGACATGGGTTCAATCCCTGGCCTCTCTCAGTGGGTTAAGGATCTGGCATTGCTGTGAGCTGTAGTGTAGGTTGCAGATGCAGCTCAGGTCCTACATGCTTGGCAGTGGCATAGGCTGGCAGCTACAGCTCTGATTCACCCCTAGCTTGGGACCTTCTGTATGCCACGGGTGCATCCCTAAAGACAAAAAAAAAAAAAAATCTCAAACCAACAACCTAAATTTACAATTTAAGGAACAACAACAACAAAAAAAATCCCAAATCTAGCAGAAGGAAGAAAATAATAACAATTAGGATAGAGATAAATAAATCAGAGAATGGAAAAAGAGTAGAGAAAAATCAATAAAACCAATATTTGGTTCTTCAAAAAGATTAACAAAATTGACAATCTTTAACTAGAATGGCTAAGAAGAAAGAGAAGATTCAAATTACTAAAATCAGAAATGTAAGTGGGAATATTACTACCAGTTCTACAAAAATAATGCAAAGTATAAGAGTGCTATGAATAATCATATGCTAACAAACTGAATAACTTCTATGAAATGGACAAATGCCTAAAAGCATAAAGGCTACCAAGATGCAATCCCAAAGAAATAGAAGATATGCCTAGACATGTAAAGTAAGGAGGTTAAATCAATAAAAACATTTGACAAAATTCAACATCCTTTCATGATAAAAACACTCAAACTAGGAAAGGAAGAAAACCATCTCAACATAATAAAGGGTATATATATATATATATATATATAGCTCTCAACATCCTCAATGGTGAAATATTGAAAGATTTTCATTTCAAGACTAGGCACAAGACCGACAATCCCTGCTTTTTCCACTTTTATCCAAAAGTTTTGTACACACAAGCCAGAGTAATTAGGCAAGAAAAAAAAAATAGAAACATTCAAATTGGAAAAGAGAATAAAAATATTTCTGTTCGCAGATGACATGACCTTATATGTAGAAAACCATAAAGATTCCCCAGAAAACTGTTAGATTTAATTTTAAAAATTCAGCAAATATGCAGGATACTAGATCAACATGTAAAAATAAGAGGTTTCTAAACACAAACATTGAAAACATTCAAAAAGGAGATTGAGAAAATATTATTTACAATAGTATCAAAAAGAATGAAATACTTAGGAATTAACCAAGGAGGTGAAAGGTTTATACAATGAAAAAATAAAATAAACACTGCTATTGTCACTATATTCAGATGACATGATAATATATATAGAAAACCCTAAGGACTCCACACAAAAATTACTCAATCTGATAAATGAATTCAGCAAAGTAGGAGAATACAAGATTAGCATTCAGAAAATAATTTCATTCTGTATACTAACAGTGAAATATTAGAAAAGGAACATAGGAGTTCCCATTGTGGTGCAGCAGAATCTGACTAGGATCTATGAGGTTACGGGTTCGATCCCCAGCCTCACTCAGTGGGTTAAGGATCCAGCATTGCCGTGAGCTGTGGTGTAGGTTGCAGATGTGGCTCAGATCTGGTGTTGCTATGGCTCTGGCATAGGCCAGCAGCAACAGCTCTGATGAGACCCCTAGCCTGGGAACCTCCGTATGCCTCAGGTGCAGCCTTAAAAAGACAAAATAAATAAATAAAAGGGAAGCAGTCTATGAAAAAAAAAAAAAAGAAAAGAAAAGGAACATTAAAAAAAATACCTTTTAAAATTGCACACACAAAAAATAAATACCTAGGAATAAACCTGACAAAGGAGGTGAAATACTTATATGCTGAGAACTCTAAAACATTAATAAAGGAAATTAAAGAGGATTCAAAGAAGTAGAAACCTATCCCATGCTCCTGGACTGGAAGAATTAATATTGTTAAAATGGCCATACTACCCCAAAATTTACAGATTTAATGTGATCACTATTAAATTACCCATGACATTTTTCACAGAATTAGAACAAATAATCCATAAATTATTTATGGATTATTTATATGGAACTATAAAAGACCTAGAATTGCCAGCAACCTGAGGAAAAAAAAGAAAGCAGAGGCATAACTGTCCCATACTTCAGACAATATTACAGAGCTACAACAATCAAAATAATGTAGCATTGGTACAAAACCACATATGGACCAATGGAACAGAATAGAAAGTCCAGAAATAAACCGAAACATCTATGGTCAATTAATCTTTGGCAAAGGAGACAAGAATATAAAATGGGAAAAATACAGTCACTTCAGCAGGTATTCCTGGGAAACCTGGACAGCTGCATGTAGATCAATGAAACTAGAACACACCCTCACACCATGTACAAAAAATAAACTCCAAATGGCTTAAAGGTTAAACATAAGACAAGACACCATAAAACTCCTGAAAGAGAACATAAGCAAAACATTCTCTGACATCAACTGTACAAATGTTTTCTTAGGTCAGTCTCCCAAGGCAATAGAAATAAAAGCAAAAATAAACAAATGGGACCGAATCAAACTTTCAAGTTTTAACACAGCAAAGGAAACCACAAAAAAAAAAAAAAAAAAAAAAACAACCCTGAAAAGACAACCTACAGAATGGGGGAAAATAGTTGCAAATGATGCAACTGACAAGGGCTTAATCTTCAAAATATACAAACTCATATAACTCGACAACAACGATAACAACAACAAATCGAAAAATGGGCAAAAGACCTAAATAGACATTTCTCTAAAGATATGCAGATGGCCAGTAGGCACATGAAAAGATGCTCAACATCGCTAATTATTAGAGAAATGCAATCAAAACTACAATGAAGTACCACCTCACACCAGTCATATTGGCCATCATTTAAAAGTCTACAAATAAATGCTGGAGAGGGTGTGGAGAAAAAGCCACCTTCCTACTCTGTTGGTGGAAATGTAAACTGATACAACCACTATGGAAAACATTATGGAGGTACCTCATAAAACTAAATTTAGAACTACCATATGATCCAGCATTCCCACTCCTGGGCATATATCCAGATGAAACTTTCATTCAAAAAGATACATACACCCCTATGTTCACTGCAGCACTATTCACAATAGCCAAGACATGGAAGCAACCTAAATGCCCATCAGCAGATGAATGGATTAAGAAAATGTGGTACATATATACAATGTAATACTACTCAGTCATAAAAAAGAATGAAATAATGTTATTGGCAGCAACACGGATGCAACTAGAGATAAGCATACTAAGTGAATTAAATCAGAAAGAGGACAAATACCATATGATTTTACTTATATGTGTAATCTAAAATATGGCACAAATGAACCTATCTATAAAACAGAGATAGACTCACAGACATGCGGAGCAGATGTTGTGGTTGCCTAGAGAGAGGGGGAGAGGAAGTGGGATGGACTAGGAGTTTGGGGCTAATAGATGCAAACTATTACATTTAGAATGGATAAACAACAAGGTCCTACACAGGGAAATGTATCCAATCTCCAGGGATAGGTCATGATGGAAAATAATATATTTCTTTTAAAAAGGAATGTATATATGTGTATGACTAAGTCACTTTGCTGTACAGCAGAAATTTGTACAACATTGTACATCAACAATACTTTATAAATCAATAAATATTGTTGAAAGAAATTAAAGACAACATAAATGGAAAGACATTCCATGTCCATGGATTAGAAGACTTAATATTGTTAAGATGACAGTACTACTCAAAGTGATCTAAAATTCATTGCAATCCCTATCAAAATTCCCCAATGACATTTTTTTGCTGAAATAGAAAATGTCCTAAAATTCATTTGGAATTTCAAAAACCCCTAATCACTAAAAAAAAAACTGGAAAAAATAATAGAATTGGAGGCCTCACACTTCCTGATTTCAAAATCTGCTACAGAGCTACAGTAATCAAAATGTAGTACTAGCAAAAAGTCAGACATATACAGTGGAATAGTAAGTCCAAAAATAACTCGCATATATTGTCAGATGACATTGACAAAGGTGTCAAGACCATTATCTGAGAACGGAGAGTCTTTTAAACAAATTGAACTGAGAAAACTGGATGTGTATACAAAAGAATGAAATTAAGGGAGGTCCCCAGTGGTGCAGTGGGTTAAGGATACAGCATGGTCACTGCTATGGCTAGGTCGCAGCTGTGGAGTGAGTTAGATCCCTGGCCTAGGAACTTCTGCATGCCACAGGTGTGCCCCCACCCCAAAAATGAGCTTGAGCCCTTACCTAACACCACATATCAAAAATACTAACTTACAATGGATCAAAGACCTAAATGTGAGAGCTAAAACTAGAAGGAAAACATAGGGTGACATTGGATTAGGCAATGATTTCAAAGATAGGAAACCAAAAGCACAGGCAACAAAGAAAAAAAAATGGTAAATTGGATTTCTTCAAAATTAAAAACTTTTTTTTTGTCTTTTTGCCTTTTTTAGGGCCTCACCTGTGACATATGGAGGTTCCCAGGCCAGGGGTCCAATCGGTGCTGTAGCCACCAGCCTATGCCACAACCACAGCCACAGCAATGCGGGATCCTTAACCCACTGAGAGAGGCCAGGGATCGAACCCACAACCTCATGGTTCCTACTTGGGTTCATTAACCACTGAACCACAACAGGAACTCCAAAATTAGAAACTTTTATGCATAAAGTGAAAAGGCAACCCACAGAATGGGAGGACATATTTGCAAGACATATATCTGATAAGGGATTAGTATCCAGAATATGTAAAGAATTGTTACAAATCAACAACACAATCCAACTTGAAAAGTGGAACTGAAGAGATATTTCTCCAAAAAAGATATTCAAATGATCAGTAAGCACATGAAAAGATGCTCATTACTAATCACCAGGGGAATTTAACTCAAAACCACAATGAGATCACTTGGAACCCTTTAGAATGACTATTTTAAACACACACACACAAAGTTCCCATCATGACTCAACGGGTTACAAACCTGACTAGTACCCATGAGGATGTGGGTTTGAGCCCTGGCCTCGCTCAATGGGTTAAGGATTTGGAGTTATCATGAGCTGTGGTGTAGGCTGTAGATATGGCTTGGATCCCACATTGCTGTGGCTATGGCGTAGGCCAACAGCCGCAGCTCCAGTTCACCCCTTAGCCTGGGAACTTCCGTATGCCACAGGTGCAACCTTAAAAAGAAACACAGACACACACACACAGAAAACAAATGTTTGCAAGGATGTGAGAAAATTTGACCTTTTGTGCATTGCCGGCGGGACTGCATCTACTGTGGAAAATGGTATGACAGTTCATCAAACAACTGAACAAAGAAGTCCATTTGATCCAGCAATTCCACTTCTGGGTATACGCTCAAAAGATTGAAAGCAAGGATTGAACAGATATTTGTACATACATGTGCACAGCAGCATATTCCAATAGGCAAAAGGTGGAAACAAGCCAAAAGACAATCAACTTATGAATGATAAACAAAATATGGTATATACATACAAGGGAACATATTTAGCCTATAAAAGGAATGAAATTCTGATATATGCTATAACATGGGTGGGACTTTGAAGATCTTATGCTAAATGAAACAAATCAGACCCAAAAAGTCAATTATTGCTTGATTACACTTAAATACTAGAGTAGTCAAATTCAAGGAGACAAAGAAGGTAGAAAAGTAGTTGCCAGGGTTTGGGGTGGGGGACTGGGAAGTTATCGTTTAATGGTACAGAGCTTTAGTGTAGTAAGATGGAAAGGTTCTAAATGGACAGTGGTCATGATTGCAAAGCAGTATGAATGTACTTAGTGAGGTGCACTCCTTTTTTTTCTTTTTTTTTCTTTTTTTTTCTTTTTAGGGCTGTACCTGCAGCATATGGAGGTTCCCAGGCTAGGAGTCTAATCAGAGCTGTTGCTGCCAGCCTATGCCAGAGCCAGCGCAATGCCAGATCCAAGCTGCATCTGTGACCTACATCACAGCTCACGGCAACACCGGATCCTTAACCCACTGAGCGAGGCCAGGGATCAAACCCGAAACCTCATGGTTCCTAATCAGATGGTTTCCACTTTGCCACGATGGGACTCTCTTTTTTTTTTTGCTTTTTAGGGCCACACCTGCAGCATATGAAATTTCCCGAGCTAGGGGTCTAATGGGAGCTACAGCCACTGGCCTACACCACAGCCACAGCAACACAGAATTCAAGCCATGTCTGCCACCTACGCCACAGCTCACGGCAACGCTGGATTCTTAACCCACCAAGCGAGGCCAGGGATCGAACCTGCAACCTCAGGGATACTAGTCAGATTCATTTCTGCTGTGGCACAACGGGAACTCCCAAGATGCACTCTTAAAATGGTTAAAATTATACATCTTATGTATACTTTATCACCTTGAAAAAAATGGTTAACAGACAAAAAAGAAGAACTTTGCCAAACCCAGGATAAGAAATAAAATATATTGAGTCTAGATCCTAAGCCCTTATCCATTTTCCCATTCTCTTTACCGTAATGGTCTCTTGTTTGATATTCTGCCCCCTGTAACTCCTCTCCTGTTTGCACACATTGGTAGGGCAGTCTTCCCAGGAAGATGTAGCAGGGCAAGTGGTCACTCACATTTCACATCCAGCCTGAGGGGGTCACTTTTGTTGGAATTGCCCAGGTTGGAGGCCTCGCACTGATAATTCCCAGCATCCTCCCTCCTGACGGGCTCTATGGTGAGGGTGCCATTGTCCTGGGACAGTTTTATCCTCTCTGCGAGCAGTAGGCTCTGGCCATTGAAGAGCCAGCGTAAGGAGACCCCGGTGTCATTTGTGAGGCATTTCAGGACCACAGTGTCCTCGTGTTCTGTGACGGTGGTGCTGTTGGCTTCGACGATGGGCTTTGCCACTGGGTCTGCGGAGAAACAGAGGAGGTGACTTGGCGGCGAGTGTGTCTGGGGCCGGGGGCTACACTCCTTCCTCAGAGACCTCAGCCATTCCTGGGGCCCAGTGACCTCTGTAAAGGCGACTCAGAGGATGGCCCTGACCCCGTGAACAAGGTCTTGGGTCTCTCTTCAGATGACCACCTGTAAGGAGAGGGCAGCACCTCCTTTCTGAAACCCAGATCCCCCGGGATGAGCCCTGACCAGTCTCCCTGGACTTCTCTGTGTTATTAGCACCAGGAAACTCTTCTCACCCTGTATGTCTAGTGTTCTCACCATCGAGTAGATTTTTTCATTAACTTTCATTGATCTTTTTTCCAGAATTTTCTTTGACTTAAAAAAAAAATTCAGGAACTTTTAAAAAACAACAGAAACTCGCCAAGGAAACTTTCCATAAAGTAGGGGAGGCATTTATTTTTAGTTAAATACTTCTTAGGGAATAAAGATGACCCAATCCAATCTCCTGGTCTATTGAAGGGTTACAGTATCCCTCTGAGCCAGAAACAATCTTGTTTTAAAACTCCACAACAAGGGGAGTTCCCATGGTGGCTCAGCAGTAACGAACCCAACTAGCATCCATGAGGACACGGGTTTGATTCCTGGCCTTGCTCAGTGGCTTAAGGATCTGGCATTGCCCTGAGCTATGGTGTAGGTCTCAGACACGGCTCGGATTCTGCATTGCTGTGGCTGTGGCGTAAGCAGCTCTGATTTGACCCGTAGCCTGGGAACTTCCATATGCCACCAGTGCAGCCCTAAAAATACCAAAATTGGAGTTCCTCTCGTGGCACAGTGGTTAACGAATCCCACTAGGACCATGAGGTTGCGGGTTCGATCCCTGGCCTTGCTCAGTGGGTTAAGGATCCAGCGTTGCCGTGAACTATGGTGTGGGTCACAGATGTGGCTTGGATCCCGCGTTGCTGTGGCCCTGGCGTAGGCCGGTGGCTACAGCTCCAATTTGACCCCTAGCCTGGGAACCTCCATATGCTGCGGGAGCGGCTCAAGAAAAGGCAAAAAGACAAAAAGACCAAAATAATAAAAATTTTAAGTGAGGTTGCAGGTTCAATCCCTGGCCTTGCTCACTGGGTTAAGGATCTGGTGTTGCCATGTGTTGCAATGCAAGTCAAAGATGCGGTTTGGATCTGGCATTACTGTGGCTATGGCGTAGGCCAGGAACTGCAGCTCCAACTTGACCCCTAGCCTGGAGCCTGGAGAACTTCCATGTGCCACAGGTGCAGCCCTAAAAAGCAAAAAACAAACAAACAAAAAAAAACAACAACAACCAAAAAAAAAACTCCAACAATATTGTAAATCAACTATATTTCAATAAGTTTTTTAAGAAAGAAAAAAAAATCCCCAATAATAATCACCCCTCATTTCCACTCATCCTGAGTCTGAGACTTTAACCTGTTTCCCATCACACTGTGGTGACCCTGAGCCCCAAGACAAAGCATCCATCTTCTCCCAATCTTGGCTCACGCCTGGGCCTGCCCAGATTTGGCTAGAACGGGAAGTCACAGCTATCCTGGGGGTCCAGAAGTAAGGGTCTGTGTACTTGGACCTGATGGATGTGGACTGGCCTCTGGCAGTGTGGATTTAGGTGGGCAGCTGAGGCCACATAGGAACCAAAGTTACTCACGGATAACATTCAGGGTGAATGGGTCACTGCGGGTGGCACTCACTGGGTTCTGGGTTTCACACTCATAGGGTCCTGTGTCATTTCTGGTGACGTTGAATAAAGTGAGTGTCCTGTTGTCCTCAGACAGTTGCAGCCTGGTGCTGTTGGAGAGGCTCTGGTTGTTGATCCACCACCTGTAGGTTGTGTGCTGAGTCTCAGGTTCACATGTTAACACCACAGTGTCCTCGTGCTCCACGGGGTTGGGGTTGTTGCTGGTGATGATGGGCCTGGGTAACACCGCTGTGCAGGTAACAGAGAGAACATTGCCTTTCTTATACCTTTGACTCCTCCAAGAGTGTCTTCAGAGTTAGCATCTCTTACCTGTCAACCAAACTGAGTCTTTAAAGAATAAAACAGGGCGATGTATCACAAGAAAAATGCATGAGTAGCTGAGCTCAGAGAGTGGGAGGCCACCTGCTCTATCTGTGAGAAAGCACAGACTTCCTCAAGTGTCAATCAAGAATCAGTGTTTGGGAGTTCCCATTGTGGCTCAGCGGTAACAAACCCAGCTAATATCCATGAGGATGCGGGTTCAATCCCTGGCCCTGCTAAGTGGGTTAAGGATCACATGCAGCTGTGACTGTGGTGTGGGCTGGCAGCGGAAGCTCCGATTTGACCCCTCACCTGGGAACTTCCATATACCACAGGTGCACCCCTAAAAAGCAAAAAAAAAAAAAAAAAAGATCAGGGTTTGATAGCAGAAACATAGGCCTGGGAGTCAGAGACCACCTGGTTCCTCTCTCGGTTTTTCACTGACCAGGTGACTTCCTGACCCACCTAGAGGTGCGCTCACATGGAACGTATGGGTCCTGAGTCCCCTCGAGCTGTACAGACCTATTTCGCCTGATGAGATGTATTTTCACGGAGGGCTCGATTTCCAAGGTTCCTCAGAAATGGGTAATGATAGGCCATCCCACTACCCTTAACCCCCGAGAAGACGGGGCAGCACGGCCTGGAACTGAATTTTGAGCAGACGTAACATGCGGAGGACCAGGAGCAAGCCTGGTGGTCAGTTCAGTATTCAGTATTCAGGCTGCAGGGTCACGAGGAGGGGCAGTTCTGCCCAGGTGTTAAAGGTGACTGATGAGACAGAGACCCCATAAAGGCTAGATGGGTCCAAGGAATAATTAGAAAAGAGTGAAGGTGGGAGTTCCCTTTGTGGTGCAGTGGGTACGAATGTGACTAGTATCCATGAGGCTTCGGGTTTGATCCCTGGCTTCGCTCAGTGGGTTAAGGATCCGGCATTGCCATGAGCTGTTGGTGTAGGTTGAAGACATGGCTTGGATCTGGTGTTGCTGTGGCTGTAGCGTAGGCCAGCAGCTGCAGCTCCGATTCAACCCCTAGTCTGGGAACTTCCATATGCTGTGAGTGTGGCCCTAAAAAGCAAGGGAAAAAAAAGTTCTAGGAGTTCCCATTGTGGCTCAGTGGTTAACGAACCCGACTACATCCAGTGGGTTAAGGATCTGGCATTGCTGTGAGCTGTGGTACAAGTCACAGACTCGGCTTGTATCCCGAGTTGCTGTGGCTATGGTATGGGCCAGCAGCTGCGGCTCCAATTCAGCCCCTAGCCTAGAAACCAGGTTAGAGTGTGGCCCTAAAAAGACAAAAGACAAAAGACAAAAAAAAAATCTCGGCCCTGATTTCTGTGTCTTCTACTATTTCCGAGGAGGGGGGCCTGGCCACAAGTGTTTGCAGGACAGGAACAAGGTAGTCAGCCATTTGGGGGAATATTTGTGGAAGGCTTAAGCGTGGGGGCAGCTGTGCAGAGCAGGGCCAGTCCCGGCTGGATGAAGGAGGAGGAAGATGAGAGACATGGAAGGAGCAGAGAGAGGGAGAAATGTCCATTTACAAGTGACTTCAAAGTGGGGTTTACTGGAGTTCCCACCGTGGCACAGCAGTTAACGAACCCAACTAGTATCCATGAGGACACAGGTTCGATCCCTGACATCACTCAGTGGGTTAAGGATCTGGCATTGTCGTGAGCTGTGGTGTAGGTCGCAGATGTGGCTTGGATCTGGTGTTGCTGTGGCTGTGGCATAGGCTGGCAGCTGTAGCTCTGATTTGACCCCTAGCCTGAGAACTTCCATACACTGAGGGTACAGACCTAAAAACAAATAAACAAACAGAAAAAAACATAGTGGGGGCTACAGGTGACTTCGAAGATCCAGAGGTCCAAGATCCCTGAACCCTCCGTGGCTGTGCAGCCCCACAGTCATCGTGAGACTTGGCTCCCGGCGCGCTTTAGGGGCAGGTGGTCAGAGGATGCAACATGGCTCCCATCCCTGGAGAGACAGGCACCAGGTGTGGCCAGAACCTGCTATGGCTCTGCATTCCTGATTCCAGTGTCTGAAGAGACTGTAGATTATTCCTTCATTCTATTTTTTTTTTTTTTTTTGGTTTCTTTGTTTTTTTGTATTTTTGCAGCACATGGAAGTTCTCAGGCTAGGGGCGGAATTGAAGCTGTAGCCGCTGGCCTACACCACAGCCACAGCAACTTGGGATCCGAGCCATGTCTGTGACCTACACCACAGCTCATGGCAACGCCAGATCCTTAACCCACTGAGTGAGGTCAGGGATCAAACCTGTGTCCTCATGGATGCTAGTCAGATTTGTTTCTGCTGAGCCACAGTGGGAACTCCCTTTCATCCATTCTCACTCCTTCCATCCTTCCTTCATCAAAGAAAGATTGAGTTTGTTAACTGTTGGGCCCAGTGCTGGTTGCGGTATAGACTGGGGAGTGAAGGAGCCAAGTCCTTTCCATTTCACTCCACCAGGAGTCACATCCAACACATTAGGAAACAAACAAATAAATGATTTCTAATCCAGAGCAAGGAGCTTGTGCTTCGTCTACCTGAGAGGGGGAGGCCTGGACATTCCTATCACTGACTGAGGGTCAATGCAGATAATTCAGTTCTAGAATAAACAGAATTACTTCTCCAGTTGTTTTCACTTCCCAGGTCAGCCTCTCTCCCTCTGAGCTGAGGATGCCCAAGAAGAAAGGCTCCAAACCAACAGCTGGTTTCTGGGTCCACATTTGCACAGTAAGGCCCCCAGGGTGGAGGAGAGGCTGAGGCTGTGATCTTGGAATGACTCTGATCGCCTAGTTGTGGTCTGTGTGACACTGATTCAGTGACTATATCCCCCCTGTAACTCGGCTTTTCCTCAGTAAAGTGGGATAAATGGTAAATGCTCTCAGCCTTGTCCTATTGTCTGTATCATATATCATTATATCATTCAAATTATATATAATTCAACCTTATATCATTCAGATTAGCAGTATAAAAACTCCTCTTTGGCATAGAGGAGTTGCCAGATAAATTGTTTACTCTTATTTGCATCCACTTGGGAGGGTTCCCTGGGCTTCACCCTGGTGGATGAGGAGCTGCCAGGAGCATCGTCACTCCTCTCTTCATCCCTGGGGACACTGATCTTCCTCTGGGGTCTCCTTAGTCCCCACAGCAATTGGCTAATGGCCTGGACCTGGCTCACCTTGCTTTTCATGCCGAGTCTCAGGTGAAGGACCAGGCTCCACCCCTGTGGCTCTTGGAGCTGAGCCCTGACTGGTGAGCAGCTCAAAGCCTTGGGACTCAGGCAGCTGGGAACTCGCTGCTCCCCGTCAGCCCTGCCCAGGAGCCCAGAACCCAACAGTGGCACAGACCCTCCAGGGTCACTGGAGGAAGGGGCCCTGGGACAGGGTCTGGGGAGGGGCTTCCTGGGACTGAGCTTCTCTGTGAGGCTCCCAGGGGGTCCTCAGGCCAGGCCCCTACTGAGTCCTACAGGGTCTTCCTCAGGGTCATGGTCACCGGGAGGGGCCCAGGGGTTGGACTGAGTCTGACCTCCTTCTGTTGAGTTACTGCCATCAGACTGGTCCTTCTTTCTGCACAGAATGTTTGCAGGGTCTGGATTCCAGGAAAGAAAGTTTGATCCTTTGAATTTTATCTCCCATGTGTGTGTCCTGAACTAAATTTTCAAACCCCGACATGGGACATAATGCAGAGGGGATGGGGGCACAGTCCAGGCCTGTCAATCCTGAGTCTGTGAATAGAATTCACCCCACCCAACACCCAGAGGTCAGAAAGGAATCACTTACGGTATACACGGAGTAGTCCAGTTACAATTTCTCTCTGTAAATCATTCTTTGTAACCATCAGAGTGTAGTATCCTGTGTCATTCTGGGTGGCATTCTGGAACAGCAGGGATCCATTGGGGTAGATTCTCTCTCGACCACTGAATGTAGGTCCTTGGGTATATGCTTGAGTGTCTATTCTGTATGTTACAATTAGTTGGTTGTTCTCTACTCTTTCTCCTCTGTACCAGCTGTAGCCTAGAGTATCCTCTGTCGCATTGTGGGCAAGTAGAAGAACATCGCTTCCTTCTGCGACATTGAAGGGCACTGATTCAATAGTGATCTGGGCAGTGGCGGGCAAGTTCCAGAAGCTTAGGAGTGAGACTAGGGGGAAAGAGAGAGAAATCAGTTAATATTCTGTTTTTTAAGCAGGTCATTTTGGTTTTTCAATTTTGAACATGCCATGGGCGTGTGGAAGCTCCCCAGGCCAGAAATCAAACCCAAGCCACAGGAGTGACAACAGTGGATCCTTAATATTGAGCCACTAGGGAACTCCTCAATATTCTGACCTGTGTATTAGGATGGAAAAATGTGGCCCTGGGTCCTGAGAAGGTCTCTTCATCCCTTAGCCTTTTTTGCACTGTGTGTGTGTGTGTGTGTGTGTGTGTGTGTGTCCTACTGGTTGAAGGTCAGCAGCATGACCCCCATTACTTCATCTTCTCTGAACTTGTTATTTCCTCTGCCTTCCCAGGTGTGTGCCTGGCTCACTCCCTCACGGCCCTCACACGCCTGCTCACACTCAACGGGTCTCTTGGGACCTACCCTGCCCAACCTCCTGCTCTAAGGACCCCATCTTTGCTGTCTTTTTTTATTTTTTTTAAGGGCCATACCCACGGCATATGGCTATTCCTGGGCTAGGAGTCAAATCAGAACTACAACCACTGGCCTACACCACAGCCACAGCAATGCCAGACCCAAATCGTGCCTGTGACCTATACCAAAGCTCATGGCAACGCCGGATCCTTAATCCACTGAGCGAGGCCAGGGATAGAACCTGCATCCTCACGGATACTGGTGAGATTCATTTCCACTGAGCCACAATGGGAACTTCCCCATCTTCACTGTCCACCTTTCCCTGCTCTGTTTCCTCAAGACACTTGTCAGCACTGACAGCACATTCTGAATCTCTCTGTGTCTGTCTTTCCTCCCCATAGAACGTGAGCTCTGTGAGGGCAGGAACTTGTCTGATTCTTTTGTCCCCTGAGTGCCTGGAACAGGCTGCAAACACATGGTGATGAAGCAATCAGTGTCCCCAGCGCCCTCCACACCTTGGTGTTTATTTGCCATTTTCTGAAGTTGGTGGGTAATGTAATGTTTAGTGTCCCTGGTTGAGTTGTTTCTCTATGACAATAACTGATTAATATCGTTATCAGTTTTCAACAGTTATTGCTCAGTGAAGAATAACTTGTAAGACCTACAGAATCGCGGTGTCCTGCCCCTCACCAATTGCAGTTCACTGAGATTTTCCTATTGCCGAGCCCCTCTCCCCTCCTATTGTGGTCCCCTGTCCTCTCCCCTCAGGTCCAAACAGAAGCCCCTAGTCCCCTCTCAGAGCCCTGTCTCCCCAGAAGACCCCAGCCAGTCTCTGTTCTCCCATCTCTAATTACTCCCTGAAAATTGTCCCCTCTTACCTGCCAGCAGGAGCCTGTGCCAGGGGACATGCCCTCTGTGGGCAGGGGCTGAGGGGGGCTCCATGGTGCCTGCTGCCTGCTGTGTCCCTCCCTGTCAGAGAAGAGTTTCTGCTCCAGAAAGGCCCACAAGCACTGCTGTCTGATGTGTGAGCTCTGCTGTCCTTCCTCCCTCTGTGCTGGGCCTCCTCCTGGGGCAGGAGCAGTTCCCTGGGTCACGTGGGTGGGGGCGGGGTCTCTCCAGGACCCTCCCTCTCCCTCCTCTCTTGTTCCTGCCTGCCTTCCTTCCTCGCTCTTACCTTTCTATTTGCATTTCATTTTCCTGTGAACCACTGCTGTTTCTGCCTTTTTCAGCTTGACTTCTCACCGTGGAAACACACACACACACAATTTGCCATTGGTTGCCGGGAGCACAGCCCTGGGGCTCAGGGTCCTGGGCATTGCCCCTAGTCCCCAGTTGGAGTGCACAGTCAGCCTCTCCCGCAGTTTCCTCCTCCCCTCCTGAGCACACTTTCTATAGCAAGGCTGATGGGGGCTCCTGAGAGGCTGATCCAAATACCCCAGCATTGGCATCTGCTGTATTCTGCCCTGAGGTCTGTCAGCACCACACAGAGAGTGGAGAGGTCCTTAAACCCGATTATGATTTCCCTTTGTGACAAAGAAACCCAGCTGGGCACCCAGGGTCTTCCCAGCATTCTCAAATGCTCTGACAAGTTTGCATTCTATTCCTGCCAGAAGATCCGGAAAAGGATTGAGAGGCTGGAAAGGGGTCAAGGTCACTGATGCCTGGCGAGAGGGACCCTCCTTCTATCTCTGTTGGAGTCCAGCAAGGCACAGCTTCCAGGAGCCCACGCTCAGGACCTGAAGGAATAGTAGTTCTCAAAGGTGTGCAGTGGGCCTGGCTAGATGGAGGGGCTGACAGAGTCCAGCTGGAGAGCTCGGAGAGCAAGAAAGACCATGGAATAAGGTGACACTGATGAGGGTGAGATTCAGCTCAAGATTCGCAGTCCTTGGGGAGGCGCGAGGCTGTGGAGTAGCTCTGCCGCCCTCTGGTGGACAAGGCGGGAAGTACAGCAGTCACCGTCTCCTGCCGCTCTGTTTTTCAACATCAATCTGTAGACTTTTTACATGGGTCATATATTATGTTAATGCTCCGTCACGCTCCAGCTCTGTGAGTCACAGTCTCTGTTGCTGCAAGAACTCCAACGCCCTTCCTTAAAGAGATGTCACCAAGCTCAGGTTTCCGGGAATGTATATACTAGTCTGCGTTTGTCTCCAGTAAGTTACACTGCGTATATCCCTGTGTGGCAGTGGTGTCTGTGGCTGGAGCACTGGGTGGTGGATCTGTGTGGAGAAGAGGGAGGACCAGGGAACCAGGAATGTCAGAGGGCAAGGTCTTTGTGTCAGGGGAGCATAGGGGAAGGATGGACAGTCAGCTTCCCCTCTCGCTCCCAGGGCCTGGTGTCCAGAACAGAAAGTCTGAATCTGGGACACTCATTGCTACCCTCTCAGTGTCCCTGGGTCAGGTGAGATGGGAGCTGGTTCCTTCTTGTTCATTAAGACCTGGGCCTCGGAGCTCCTGCTGTGTTATAACAGGATCGGCAGCATCTTGGGAGCGCTGGGATGCAAGTTCAATCCCCAGCCCGGCACAGTGGGTTAAGGATCCAGCATTACCTCAGCTGTGGCTTAGGTCACAACTATGGCTCGGATCTGATCCCTGGCCTAGTAAGTCCGTACATCACGGGGTGGCCGAAAAAGGGGGAAAAAAAAAGACCCGGGCCTCATATGTGCCCGGGTCTTCATGGCTGAACTCTTGTGTTAAGTCCACTTTTTGGGGGAGTGGGGGCACAGCCACGATATACGGAAGTTTGTTGGCCAGGAATCAAACCCACGCCTCCTCAGCAACCCGAGCCCCTGCCTACAGTCTGATCCTTAACGCACTGCTTCACAGTGTCCATAAAAGTGGACACTCCTCCAAGTCCACTTTTATCCAGGGTTGTTGGCACTCTCTGTCCACATCAGCTGTGAATGGAGAGGCCCCTGTTCCTGAGATGGTTTCACACAAACGGTCCCACCCAGGGCCTCAGTGGAGCTCCCACAGTGCCTCCGATCCTCTACTTCTCCCCTCCCCACTCCTGGGGTTTCTCCTTGGGCTTCTCTGGACAGCCTCATCCATGGCCTCCACCTGCCCCTGTCCCTGCCATCCCTGTGATCGCAGCCCCCTCAAAATCTCTGTCATTTTTTCTGACCCCTGATCCCTGTGAGGGAAGGACATTGAAGCTTAGGCCAGTGCTCTCCAGGCTCTTAACATTTTGGACAGCTTGAGAGTTAGGAACCCTGATGTGTCAGTGGAATCGTTTTTGTGTCTGCCAGTGGAAGCATTCCTTCCTTTGGAACTAAGACCTTCCAGGCCAGCAGAGCACAACGTCATGGGAACAGGAAGTATACATTTTGCTAAGGGATCATTAGGGGTAAGTGAGTGGCATCACTTCTCTTTCCACTCCTTGATTCCTGGACCTGAGAATCCCAGCTATGGGAGTAACAGCACCGTTTAGTGGACCCTGATTCCGAGTATATCTAGCCTCCTGGAATACCTTCCTTCGGCCCTGAAAGGTTTTGCCACCTAGCTGGTGCTGAAATTGAGTTTCCAAAAGGCCTCTCTACTCCTCTGTCAAGTCAGCTGTTTCAGGATGTAAGATTAGTGAATTCCATGAGCATGGCCCATCGCTGCATTTCATTTGTGATGAAATGAGTTCCTAGATCAGAGCAATGCCGTGTGGAGTACCATGATGGAAGGGATAAGGCATTCTGTGAGTCCACGGATGGTAGTTTTGGCAAAAGCATTTGTTTGCAGGGAAGACAAATCTGTATCCAGAGTAACTGCCTATTCCAATGAGAACAAAATAAGCTCCATCCCCATGGCCATGGCCACTTTGTGAGTCCACCAGGCAAAAGCAGGGGTGGTTGGGGAGAGGGGCTGACCGGTGTCCACAGAACAGGTCATTCTAGACACTTGATTATTTCAATCCTCTTCTGCTGAGGTGAATGGTGAGCATTCAGAGGTTTATCCACGTGCTTCTTCCCCTCTTCCTTATACCCAATTTTCCAATATTCTTACCAAGTCCCTGACCGTAGTCCATGAATTAGTATGTAATCACACATCTGGTCATTTCTCCTTCAAGCAAAATGAACAGTCCAGTGCACTGCCTGAAGTTCTGCCCTCTGAGAGGATTTCCCTTCACTTTGATCTTCAGGAAAGTTTCAGAAAGGGGTTATAATGCTGCAATTGTCCCCTTTCACCTGGTGCCTGCATATCAAGCAGAAACATCTGTAAACTAAACCCAAGATTTCTTTCTCCATTTACTAGCTCAGAGGGAACTCCCCAGGGGCCATAGGTGTGGCTCTGAGAGAGAAGGCAAGGTAGCAGGAGTGGGACCAATGGCATTTGGGCCACTTCTTCATGTAACTCACTTGTGCCTCAGGACCAGCTCAAGCCAGCTCCCACATGTAGCACTTCCTTTTGATGATGGAGTATGGCTGTGCCCACCCAGCTTTATGGCTTTTGCTGTATCCGGCAGCACTCAGCTCCTGATGGAATTAGTGTCAGTTCAGAGCCAGTAATCACCAAAAGGTCTGATTGTTTCCTTTTCCCCAGTGCACCAGAAGCTCAGGTCACATGGTGATTTAATGGCCCATGGTCAAATGTTCAGTCTCTACCAAGGTAAGCCAGAAGCTGTTTCTCAGAAGGAGAATATTTATCCTGAGAGGGGAGCGAGACTTTGCTCCAAAATCCTAAAGGCCTAAGTATGATTCACTTCAGTGGGCTGCTAATGGCTCCAAAGAGCATCCCTCTCTGCCACTGCCACTTCAAGTGTCACTGGATCTGCTGCATCATCTGGCCCATGTGGCACAGCAGCTTTAACAGAGCATGGACTTATTGCAGTACCTTCTCTTTTTCTGGGTACCACTCAAAACTAATAGCTTTTTTTGGCATTCCCGTTGTGGCTCAGTGATAACAAACCCAACTAGTATCCATGAGGACGTGGATTCGATCCCTGGCCTCCCTCAATGGGTTAAGGACAAGGACCCAACATTGCCGTGAGCTGTGGTGTAGGTCACAGACACGGCTGGGATCCCGTGTTGCTGTGGCTGTGGTGGAGACCGGCAACTGCAGCTCTGATTTGACTCGTAGCTTGGAAACCTCCGTGTGCCCTAGGTGTGGCCCTAAAAAGAAAAAAAAAAAAACAAAAAACAAAACAGTATCTTCTTTGGGTCACTTGGTAAATGGGCTGCAGTAGCAGCCCTAAATGAGAAATAAGTTACCTCAAATACTCAAAGACGCCCATTAGGCATTGTCCTTCTTTTTTGATTATAGGAAGGGCCAGATGCAACGGCTTATCCTTCAGCTCAGAAGAGGTATCGCAGTAGCCTCCCTGGACACCTCAGAAATTTTGCTGAGGCAGAAGGCCCAGAATTTTTATTGGCTTTATTTCTCACCCTCTGACACACAAACGTCTCACCAATAAGTCTAGAGTACTAGCTACTTCCTGCTCCCTAGGTCTAGTCAGCATAATATCACCACGTAATGAACCAGTGTGAGTCTTATGAAAGGGAAAGGCTGTCAAGATCCCTGTGCGTTAAATCATGACACAGGGCTGGAGAGAGGATAAACACCTGGGAGAGGACAGGAAGGGGTGCTGCCAGCCTTGCCCGCTGAAAGCAAACTGCTCTGGTGGATTTTATTTATTTATTTATTGTCTTTTTGCCTTTTCCAGGGCCGCTCCTACGGCATATGGAGGTTCCCAGGCTAGAGGTCTAATCGGAGCTGTAGCCACTGGGCTACACCAGAGCCACAGCAACTCCAAGTCACGTCTGCAACCTACACCACAGGTCATGGCAACGCCAGATCCTTAACCCACTTAGCAAGGCCAGGGATCAAACCTGCATGACGGGAACTCCTCTGGTGGATTTTCATTGACAGGGATGGAGAAAAAGGCTTTTGCAGATCAATAGCTATGTATCAAGCACCAGGGAATGTGTTGATTTGCTCCAGCAATGAGTCACGTCTGGTCCAGCAGGTGCAATTGGAATCATCATCTGCCTAAGCTTATGATAATCCCCTGTCATTTTCCAAGGCTTATCTGTCTTCCACACAGGCCAAATAGGCAAGTTGAACCACTCCTGCAACCTTCAAGCCCTTCATAGTGGCACTTATCTTGGCAATCCTGCTGGGGCTACAATATTGCTTTTGGTTTACCATCCTTCCTGGGTGAAGGCAGCTCTGTGACTTCCACTTGGCCTAAGAGTCCTCACTTCACAGCTCAGGAAACCACTGTGGGTATTCCTGCTGAGTACACCTACTCCAGTTATGCATTCCAAAGTGGAAACACCCACAGGATGAGTTCAGAGACCCGCCGTGCCCACTGAGACAGATCTGAGGTAAAACTCCATCTCTGTAAGTTCCTACTCTGACTGGTGGATGACAGTGCTATTTTGAGTCTCGTGGAATGAATGTCAGTTCAGAGCCAATATCCAGAAATCTCCCAGGGTCTGGTTATTTCTTTTTCCCCCCAAATACACAGTTACGGTGGTATAAGTCCATAGGTCTCTTTGAGGAAGACTGAGAGAAGATTAACAGTGTAAATTTTTATACTAGAGTCCTTCAAGGGGACCCGATCTTCCCTTCATTGAAGGGATTATAGGTCTGTAAACTGACTCAAGTCCAAGAATTGATTGAGGAAACTTGACTCTCTCCTTCTTACAACCCAGTTAAAGTTTTGTTCCCTTGACCAAAAACTTTTCTGCTTATACAGATCAAGTAAGAATTAAGTAGGCTTCCTATCTATTTCACATTTAGCAACACCACGATCAACTAGCCCAGGCCACAGGTCTATGATTGGTGCCTCGGCTCTGCTGTCCATTATGGTGACCACATCCACCTTGCCTTTGGCGGCCGAGTGCTGCCTCCTCAAGAGCTGATTGTTCCCATTATGCTTAGGTTTCCCAACTCAGTGGCTGCAAGTCCCACTGTAAGGTCTGGCCTACAGAGAAGAGCAGTCACAGAATTCTGCAAGGATACTGGGACTGCCCTTGCAAATTCTTTTTTTTTTTTTTTCTCATAGAATCCCTTCCTCTATATCAAGCCAAGGCAGGAGTTCCCATTGTGGCACAGGGAAAATAAATCCTACTAGTAACCTTGAGGTTGCGGTTTGATCCCTGACCTCGCTCAGTGGGTTAAGGACCCGGCGTTGTTGTGAGCTGTGGTGTAGGTCGCAGATGCGACTCGGATCTGGCATTGCTGTGGCTGTGGTGGAGGCCGGCAGCTGTAGCTCTGATTAGACCTCTAGCCTGGGAACCTCCATATGCTGCGGGTGCGGCCCTAAAAAGACAAAAGACCAAAAAAAAAAAAAAAATTAAGCCAAGGCAGATCTGTTACTTTTAATTTGCTCACTGTGGTCCAACTTTAGTCCATTTTTCAGCCAGCCAACCAACCAACCAACCAAACTGTTAGGAGCCCTTTCTATCCCCCATGAACTGCAGTATTGATCTCAGAGAGGCAGCAATGAGTGATGGCTTGAAGCAAGATCTTAACTGCCTGCTCAGGAATTGAACCTGGGCAGCCTGGGTGAAAAAACCAGGAGTCCTAGCCACTGGACCAGCTAGAGACTAGGGGCCAAAAGCAGAATTGCCCTGATTCTTGCCTCCACTGAATGCAGGAATGTTTCAAGGAAGAAAAGATTGTAAAAACAAGTACAAAGTTTATTATTAGAGATACAATATAACATGTGGGAGAGCACAAGGAGAAATAGTTTATTTATTGAAGACCGAAGCAAGGCAGTAGCACACACCCAAAAGGAATGCGGGTACAGGTGTCCTCCTGATTGAGGAAGGCGTCAGAGAAGTGATTTAAATCACTTATATAGGACAGTTCTTCTGAGTCTTTGTTTTCCTTTGTCCAATTATCTCACTTTATTTCTCACACCAGATTGGACCCAGAGCCCTCCCTGATATGTGTGTATGGCTTGTTTGGCCAAGATGAATTCCAGAGCAAAGGGGTATGGGATGGCTAGCAGGACTTATTACGGCCTGGCATCTCCTCCCTTTTTGACCCCTAGGAGTCTTTCTGTGCATATGTAGTTGGGAAGGTCTCCTTGACCCCAAGAGTGATTAATGCAGTCCTCTTAGCTTTTCACTCCAGCAGAGCTCAGTTCCTGCCTTTAACTTTCTCCCTGAGGCTTCAAAGAGAGGCAAGGCCCAACTTACTCAGCCTAATAAATCCCAGCCGTTCTCAGCCCAGGGGCCCATCTACCCCCTACCTCAATATTAAAAGTAGAATCTCTGGGAGTTACCTCATGGCTCAGTGGGTTAAGGATCCAGCATTGTCATTGCTGTGGCTCTGGTTACAGCTGTGGCGCTGGTTCATTCCCTGGCCAGGGAACTTTAGCATGCTGTGGGCATGACCAAAAAAAAAGCAGAATCTCTGAGTAGAGAGCCCATATTGTTAAATTTGACCTGATTCGATTTTAGGTTCCTTCTACTGTTGCCAAAACTCAGCCCCTGTCCACTGTTGCTGAATAGAAATGTGGAGAAATTGGGGAAAGGAGAAAGGAAAACTTTTATTACTTTGCCAGGCGAAGGAGGCCACTGTAGGCTAATGTCCTGATGACTTTAAAAAAATGCACAACCTTGGGAGTTCCTATTGTGGCACAGCAGAAACAAATCCGACTAGTATCCATGAGGATGCTGATTTGATCCCTGGTCTCACTCAGTTAGTCAGGGATCCGGCGTCACCATGGGCTGTGGTGTAGGTCACAGACATGGCTCGGAATCCCGTGCTGCTGTGGCTGAGGTGTAGGCCGGCAGCTACAACTCTCATTCGACCCCTAGCCCCACATAACATGGTGCGGCCCTAAAAAGAAGAAAAAAAAAGCACAACCAGAAGGTTGAGAGTTAAGTTTTATTTGGGGCAAAATTAGGACTTAAGCCCAAGAAACAGACAGCATCTTACATAGCCCTGAGAAACTGCTCCAAGGAGGTGCTGGGTGCGGGGGTGGCTAGGATATGAGTTTTTGCAACAAAGGGAAGGTGGTAGGAACAAAAAATTTACAGAAAACCAGTTTCTATGGGACAGTGTAGAAGTCTGGGCTTACTGGACTCCCTCCTTTGAGACACACCTCAGCTATGGGCCGGTATTCTTGGTTTCTTTCCTGAGTTCCCTCAGGACTCAGTGGCTCACCCATGGAAGTGAGTGACTGGACTCACAGATGACTGGTGTCATCTTTTGTCTGCTTAACTACAGCCCAGGAGGCAGAATTTCAGACTACTCACAAATGCTGCCCCAAAGAGGAAAGGAGGAATGTCAAGACATAAGCAATAGGAATTCCCATTGTGGCGCAGCGGAAATGAATCCAACCAGGAACCATGTGGTTGTGGGTTCGAACCCCGGCCTCACTCAGTGGGTTAAGGATCCTGCGTTGCTGTGGCTGTGGTGTAGGCCGGCAGCTGTAGCTCCTATTTGACCCTTAGTCTGGGAACCTCTCCATGCTCATGGGTGCGGCCCTAAAAAGGAAAAGAAAAAAAAAAGATATAAATGACAAAGGTGAAGCGGGGGTGCATGCAGCCAGGCACACATTTTACAGAAGTTTGCTGCTGATCTCACAAAGGTCACAGATGTGGTGACTAGTCACAGACATCAGTCATCAGAAGGAATTTAATGTTTTTCTAGATATGAGGAGATGCAAGAATTGGGCTATAATTAGGCTAAAAGAAATGGGCCAAATCTTCTCCTAAAAATATCTAACTATCTGAAGACCTGATCTTCCAGTGTTCCCAGAGCACAGAGTGCCTCACTCCTGGTCTCCACCCTGAGCTCCCCTCAGCGGGTGCTGCAGGTCGGCAGCTGCAGTGGCTCATGATTTAATCCCTGGAGAGGCAGATGGCAAGTGCCAAACTCCAGTTCACAGCCCTAAAGACTGTGCCCTCCTTTGGGAGAAAACAGGAAGGGGTCTTGTAGTTTGCATGTGGAAAATAAGGAGGGCCACAGATAAGGATCTGGGTAGACACAAGCTTGCATCCTTTTTTTTTTTTTTCATTTTCTTTTTTTTATGCCAGAACTTGCAGCATGTGGAAGTTCCCAGGCTAGGGGTCAAATTAGAGCTGCAGCTGCCAGCCTACACCACAGGCGCAGCCACACCATATCCAAGCTGCATCTTTGACCTACACCAAAGCCTGCAGCATCGCTGAATCCTTAACCCCACTGGGTGAGACCAGGGATTGAACTCGAATCCTCATGGATACTAGTCAGGTTCCCAATCTGCCGAACCGCAGTGGGAACGTCAAGCTTGCATTCTTCTTCAGAGCTGGCATTCCGCAACAGGGTTGGGACAGGTTCTGGGGGTCCTTGAGATTTATCGCACCACAACCTTCTTTCTGGAATGAGGAATGCTTCCTCAAGTAGTTAACATCTTCCATTTGTTGGGAGGTGGGAGGGTTTCTGTAGAAGAGCTGAGAGGTATTGCTATGTGTATCCCGTGAAAGGGAACCTGGACTCTGCCTCAAGCACTATCGTTTCTCACTGCTCCTCCTTTGTCTCTGCATCCCCTCCCTTCCCTGATTAGCAGCTCTTTGAACCTGCCCTTTGGAAGGTCACGGAGGCTGACTGAGGTCTGTTTCCTACAGACAGGAAATGCGGGACACAGAAAGGCTTTTGTGCCCAGAAGCTCCGCAGAGCCCTGCTTGGTTTCACCACATACCTAGTATGCATTCCCACATGTTTCCCGGAATTCTCAAGTGGTTTCTTTGGTGTATGGGGCTTCTCCTCATGGCTCACACACTGCACCTTATCTTCAGGCGTCTGCTGGGACCTGAGTCTGATTATAGGTAGAAGCTAAGAGGAGAGGGGAGGGTGGTCCTGCGGAGAATCAGCATCCTCATGTGTGACATTGACCCAGGAGGACATTACAGTTTCCTCAGCTGATGCAGGCTTAAGCCCCTTGCATGGGGGTGAGAAGATCTGTTCGGATATCCAAAGAGACTCAACGCAATTGTCATGTCCCGGCCTCGTCAGCGTCTTCCCACATGTCTCCACTGTTCCCTCAATCAGTGCCCTTCCTTTAATAGTAAACACTGGGAGGGGGTGGTCCACCCATCACAGGATGAGTTCCTGCATGTGCTTTTCAACGACCTCAGCTCTGCAGCTACAGGAGACAGGGTCTCCTTCAGGGCACAGAGGGAAGTTTTCAGGTTATATTTGCACTGGGATTTCATCCTTGGAATTATCCTTTCCTTTGACAACTTCGTTCAGCAACATTAGGAGCAGCCAGACAATCTCATTATGAAATCAAGGAGTTCCTGTCATGGCCCAGCAGGTTAAGAACCCAAGTAGTGGAGTTCCAGTCATGGCGCAGTAGAAACAAATCTGACTAGCATCCATGAGGACACAGGTTCGATCCCTGGCCTGGCTCAGTGGGTTAAGGAACCGGCGTTGCCGTGAGCTGTGGTGTAGGTTGCAGACACAGCTCAGATCTGGCATTGCCATGGTTCTGGTGTAAGCCAGCAGCTACAGTGCTGATTTAACCCCTAGCTTGGGAACTTCCATATGCTGTGGGTGCAGCCAAAAAAGAAAAAAGAAAAAAAGAACCAGACTAGTATCCATGAGCGAGGATTCAGATTTGATCCCTGGCCTCACTCAGTGAGTTAAGGATCCAGCGTTGCTGTGAGCTGTGGTGTGGCTCACAGCAGTGTTGCTGTGTTGCTGTGGCTGTAGTGTAGGCTGACAGCTGCAGCTCTGATTTGACCCCTAGCCTGGGAACCTCCATATGCTGCAGATGTGGCCCTAAAAAGACAAAAAGAAAAGAAAACCATCATTCCATTTCTCTAGACCCTCTTTCAGTACCAAAGTCCATATAAGCTTGGGCTGCTATAGTAAAACACCATAGACTGAGTAGCTAAAACAGCAGAAATTTATTTCCTCACGTTTTAGAGGCTGGGAAGTCCAAGATCAAGGTTCTGGCCAGTTTGGTTCCTGGTGAGAGATCTCATCCTGGCTTGTAGAAAGCTGCCTTCTGACTATGTGCTCATGTGGCCCTTCCTTTTGCATGCAAGGAGAAAGAAGAAGAGAGAGAAATAAAGACACTAATCCCATCATAAGAGTCCCACGTCATGACCTCATCTAACTCTAATTACCTCCCAAGTGTCGCATCTCCAAATCAGCCGCAAGTTTAGTGTCTTAAAAATGGCACTAATTTACTCTTACCATTTTGGAAGTCAAAAGTCTAAAATCAAGGTGCTGGCAGAGCTGCATTCCTTCTGAAAGCGGCTTCAAGAGAGAAACTGTTTCCTCACCTTTTCCATCATCCAGAGGCCCCGCAGTCCTTGGCTTGTGGCCCTTTCCTCACACAGCCTGTTAATTCTGTCTTCACAGCATCTTCTCCTCTTCTGTGGTCACACATCTTTCTGTCTCTCTCTTATAAGGACACTGTGATTGCATTTAAGACTCACTTGGATAATCCACCATAATATTTCCATCTCAACATCTTTTTTTTTCTTTTTTAGGGCATATGAAAGTTCCCAGGCTAGGGGCATATGAAAGTTCCCAGGCTAGGGGTCGAATCAGAGCTGTAGCTGCTGGCCTACACCACAGCCCCAGAAACGTGGGATCCAAGCTGTATCTGTGACCACAGCTCACAGCCATGCCAGGTTCTTAACCCACTGAGTGAGACCAGGGATCGAACCCACATCCTCATGGATCCTAGTCGGTTCGTTCACTGCTGAGCCATGACAGGAACTCCCCATCTCAACATCTTTAGCTGAATCATATCTGCAAAGTCCCTTTTTTCATACAAGATAACATTTGCAGGTTCCAGGGACTACAACATGGATGTCTTTGGGGGTAATTGTTCAGCCTACCATACTGCCCGTCGCCTGTTCACCAGATCCTGGAGTTTATCCCCCCACAGTGGCCTCCTGTGGGAACAGCATTTCTCAGTGTCCTCAGTGACGCCCTACCTCAGAAGGCTTCACAGATGGATCCCCCACCAGCTCTGCCCAGTCTCTCCCACAGCTGGTGGAGGTGCAGCAGCCTATGCTGGCATCATCCAGTGGAAGCAGGCCGCCACCACAGGTGTGTGGCCAGTAATACAAGCTGGGCATGTAATTTTTCATTTTCATAATAGCCATATTGGGGGGAAAGGTGAAAATAATTTGAATAGTGTATTTTATTTAACGCAGTGTATCTAAAACACTATCATTTCAACATGTAATCAACCACAAAAATAATGAGTTTTTCACATTCTTTGTTTCACAGTAAACCTTTGAAGTCTGGTGTACATTTTATACACTGTGCAACACCTCTCAGTTCAGACCAGCCACATTTCAAGTGCCTAGAAGTCACAGAAGGCATGTGGCTACCTTATTGGACAGCAGAGTGCCAGAGGAAGATTGAGGGGCAGAGGAGGGGGAATAGAGAGACGGTAGGGGGAGGGAACTGAGATGGGATTGAGCCCGGGGGAAGGGCTGGCCCTGTGGTAAGGATGGAACCTCCCCGTCTACACTGGCCTGGCTCTGGGATCAATGCCATATTCCTTGGGAAGGGCAAGGAGAGGGAGAAATTGGTGCAGGTCAGAGGCCTGATTAGAGTCCCACCCCTACTGACTGACCTTGACTGCAGCCTTTGGTGAAGTTCATTATACTGATCTAGAAGCTGATAACCTCCTGAGGGTCGAATATACTGCCCCGTCCCTGTGCAGTTCCTGTGTGGTGAGGGTTAGCTACTATGATTACTGTCTTTTGCTTGTCTTGTTTTTGTTTTCCCTGAATCCCCAGTACTTGATTTTTGTTTTTGCTTTTTTTTTTTTCAGGGCCACAGGTGCAGCATATGGAAGTTCCCAGGCTCAGGGTCGAATCAGAGCTACAGCTGCCAGCCTACGCCCCGGCCACAGCCACACAGGATCGAAGCCGCATCTGCAACCTACAGACGGCAATGCTGGATCCTTACCCCACTGAGCAAGGCCAAGGATGGAACCCGAATCCTCATGGATACTAATCGGGTTCATTTCCGCTGAGCCTTGACCAGAACTGCCAAGAATCCTCAGTAATTGAATGGTCCCAAGCACACAGGAAGCAGCCAGTAAAGGTTTGTGGAATGAATGAAAAGTGGAGGCTGGGCCTTGTCTCTGGCTTCTTTCATGTAGCCTAATATTTTCAAGGTTCATCCATGATGTAGCATATATCAGTGCTTCATTCCTGTTTATGGCTGAATAATGTACAATTGTACAGATACACGCTATGTTGCATATTCATTCATTGGATGTTGGACATTTGTATTATTTCCATGCTTTGGCCATCTTGAACAATGCTGTTATGAATGTTCGTGTATAAGTCTTTGTGTGGACCCATGTTTTCATTTCTCTTGGGTGCATACCTAGGAGTGGAATGGCTGGGTCATGTGATAACTCCATGTTTAACTTTCTGAGAAACTGCCAGACTGTTTCTCACAGTGGCTGCACCGTTTCACAGCTCCATCAGCAACGTGTCAGGACTCCAGTGTCTCACAACCTTGTCCACACTTGCTATTTTCCATTTTTTGGACTATATTTGGAAGTGGATTATAACCACTTCCTAGTGGTTGTGAAGTGGTATCTCGTTTTTAATTTGCATTTCCCAATGATCAGTGATGTTGAGCAAATTCGCATGTGCTTTTTGGCTGTTTGTATATCTTCCTTGGAAAAATTTCTGTCCCAGTCATTTGACTTTTTTTTTTTTTTGTCTTTTTTTTTTTGCTTTTTAGGGCCACACTCACATAATATGGAGGTCCTCAGGCTAAGGGTCTAATCCGAGCTGTAGCCTCTGGCCTACACCACAGCTCACAGCAACGCCGGTTCCTTAACTCACTGAGTAAGGCCAGGGATCAAACCTGAAACCTCATGGTTCCTAGTTGGATCTGTTTCTGCTGCGCCACAACAGGAACTCATTTTGACTTTTTTTTATTTTTATTTTTTGTCTTTCTCCCTTTTCTAGGGCCACTCCCACAGCATATGGAGGTTCCCAGGCTAGGGGTCTAATCAGATCTGTAGCTGCTGGCCTACGCCAGAGCCACAGCAACGTGGGATCCAAGCCACGTCTACAACCTACACCTCAACTCACGGCAACACCAGATCTTCACTGAGCAAGGCCAGGGATTGAACCCACAACCTCATGGTTCCTAGTTGGATTCGTTAACCACTGAGCCACAACGGGAACTCCCTTGACTTTTTTTTTAATTGAGGTATAGTTTCTTTACAATGTTACATTAGTTTCTGGTGTCCAACATAGTGATTCAAAATTATATAGATTATATTCATTTAAAGTTATTATAGGAGTTCCCACTGTGGCTCAGCAAGTTAAGAACCCAGCTAGTATCCATGAGGATATGGGTTCAATCGCTGGCCTCACTCAGTGGATTAAGGATCCAGCATTGCTGTGAGCTGTGATAGAGGCTGGCAGCAACGGCTGCAATTTGACCCCTAGCCTGGGAATTTTCCATATGCCCCAGGTGTGGCCCTAAGAGGGAAAATAATAATAATGAAGTTATTATAAGGAGTTCCCTGGTGGTCTAGTGGTTAGGATTTGGCACTTTCACCACTGCAGCCCAAGTTCAGTTCCTGGAGTGGGAACTGAGATCCCACATCAAGCCACTGCACACCGTGACCAAAAAATAAAATAAAATAATAAAGTTATTGTAAAATAATAACTAGGAGTTCTTTCTGAAGTGCATTTGGATTGGTGACATCTCTGGAGCACACAGGTTTGATCTCAGCCTGGCACAATGGGTTAAATGATCCGGCAATGCCACAGTCGCAGCTCGATCTGAGTCCAGGCCTGGGAACTCTCTCTAGCCCAGGAACTCCATATGTCATGGAGCAGCCAAAAAACAAAAAGAAAAAAAAATAGTACCTATATTCCTTGTGCTATATAAAAAGAAACTCATGGATTGGAGAACAAACTCCTGGTTGCCAAGGAGGAGGAGGAGGGAGTGGGATGGACTGGGAGTCGGAAGTTAATAGATGCAGACTATTGCCTTTGGAGTGGATAAACAATGAGATCCTGCTGTATAGCACAGGGAACTATATCTAGTCACTTGTGATGGAGCATGATGGAGGATAATGTGAGAAGAAGAATATGTGTATGTATATATATGTATGACTAGGTCATTTTGCTATACAGCAGAAATTGACAGAACACTGTAAATCAACTGTAATGGAAAAAATAAAAATCATAAAATAAAAAAATTAAAAATTAAAAACGAACATTGTGACTCAACTATAATAGAAAAACTAAAAATCTTTTTAAAAAGAAAAGCCAAAAAGATTTTCTTTTTCCTGCAAAAAAAAAAAAAATCTTTGTAATAACAAAGCAGAATTTGGGGTTAGTTTTTGTAGCCACGGCTGGCCTGCCGACCTCTGACCAGCTCGATCTTCTGGCCCTTGGAGTGTGCATGCGTTTGGTGTGGCTATGTGGGGTTCCTGGGGCCTTGGTGAAATGTCTGTACATCTCTTGGCCCTTGTGAGGACCAGAGAGGAGGACAGTGCAGGAATCCGGGGCCAACTGGGAGAAGGTGAGGATCTTGCCCCCGCCTTGATGATAAGGCTCACTGGCAGAGCACGTACCTTCAGTTCAAGTACCTCCTGGACACTCACATCATCCGTTATAGTCCCTACAACCATGGCTTTTTTGCCTTCCTGGATCATCTGGGAAAAGGATGGAGGCAGCCCCAATTGGTATGACTCATGAACAACCCTTTCAGCACAACTCAGTTGAAGGCAGAGTGGGTTCATCTGGCCAGAAACCTGTATAGCTTGACCAACAGCCTTAAGTGTGTGTTGTGGCACTTGGGCTCCCTGTACCAAAACTTTCAGTCCTTGAGGTAGATATCAGTTCCAATGATGGCGCCTCCTCCTTAGCCAAGTCCTGAAAGAGAGAGCAGTACCTGTGGCTGTTTTGATTACTGAAGCTTTATATCATAGCCTAAAGTCAGGGAGCAGGATGCCTCCAGCCCTCTCTTTCATTCTCAAGACTGTTTTGGCTGTTTGGGGTCTTTTGTGTTTCCGCACAAATTTTAAAATTATTTGTTCTAGTTCTGTGAAAAATGCCATTGGTGTTTTGATGGGGATTGCACTGAATCTGTAGGTTGCCTTGAGCCACGAGGGGAACTCCAGTCTTTTCACTTTTGATCATATATCATGATGCATAAAAGTGTTGAGGTTTTCGTTTGTTTTTTTTGTTTTGTCAGTATCCGTTGCATGTGGAAGTTCCCAGGCCAGGATCTAATCCTTGCTACAGCAGCAATCCAAGCTGCTGCAGTGACAACACCAGATCTTTAACCCACTGAGCCACAAGAGAACTCCCAAAGTGTTTAGTTTTGTTTTTTTTTTTTTTTTTCATTAAAAAAAAAATTTTTTTTTTTTTGGAGTTCCCGTCGTGGCGCAGTGGTTAACGAATCTGACTAGGAACCATGAGGTTGCAGGTTCAATCCCTGGCCTTGCTCAGTGGGTTAACGATCTGGCATTGCCGTGAACTGGGGTGTAGGTTGCAGATGGGGCTCGGATCCTGCGTTGCTGTGGCTCTGGCGTAGGCCGGTGGCTACAGCTCCGATTTGACCCCTAGCCTGGGAACCTCCATATGCCGCAGGAGCAGCCCTAGAGAAGTTTAAAAAAAAAATTTTTTTTAGTGATTTTATTTTTTTCCATTATAGCTGGTTTACAGTGTTCTGTCAATTTTCTATTATACAGCAAGTTGACCCAGTCACACATACATATATACATTCTTTTTTGTCACATTATCATGCTCCATAATAAGTGACTAGATATTGTTCCCAGTGCAAAAGTGTCTAGTTTTGATTCCAATTTATCTGTTTTTCTCTTTGGTTGCCTGTATCTAACCACCACTTGAGACTCCTAACTCTCCCTTCACGCAACGCAGCAGCTAGAGGGAGCTTTTGATCTTTATGGTCCCCCCCCACCCCCCGCCCGCTACTCAAAACAGTCCCATATTGTCATTCCTGCTATGGCACAATGGGATCAACAGTGTCTGCAGTGGCAGGGACATGGGTTTGATCCCCCACCCAGCGCAGTGGGTTAAGGATCTGGCACTGCTACAGCTGTGGCATAGGTTGCGACTCCAGCTTGGATTCAATCCTTGGCCCCAGGGAGTTCCCGTCATGGCTCGGTGGTTAACGAATCTAAGAACCATGAGGTTTTGGGTTCAATCCCTGGCCTTGCTCAGTGGGTTAAAGATCTGGGGTTGCTGTAAGCTGTGGTATAGGTTGCAGACATAGCTCGGATCTGGCGTTGCTGTGGCTGTGGTGTAGGCTGGCAGCTGTATCTCTGATTAGACTCCTAGCCTGGGAACCTCCATATGCCACAGGTGCGGCCCTAGAAAAAGACACACACACACAAAAAAAAGAACAGAGCCGGAGTTCCCATTGTGGCTCAGCGGAAATGAATCTGACTAGCATCCATGAGGACGCAGGTTCGATCCCTGGCCTCATTCAGTGGGTTAAGGACCTGGCATTGCTATGGCTGTGGTGTAGGCCAGCAGCTACATGTCCAATTTGACCCCTCGCCTGGGAACCTCCATAGGCCACGGGTTCGGCCCTAAAAAGACAAACAAACAGTGCCAAATTTGTGATGTAGAACAGGACTTCTTGAATCAGCCATGCAAAGGAAGTACCTGAGCATCTTAAAAACGTAGACTCTGATTCCATAGGTCTGGGAGGGACCTGAGAATCAGCACGTCTTTATACGCTTCCCGTTCTCTTTCTTCCCTTGGCTCATGTTTACTTATTCCTCCAGTTCTTTCCTAAGAACACTCCTGATGTTTCAGGTTGGGCCTGTTGCCTTATCTGAGTCCCCTCAGCCACTCATGCTCCCTCATCCTGGCCCTGACCCCTCTGCCTCTGCCTCCCCAATCCTGGCCCTGATCATCTTGGGCTGAGAGCTCCAGGGAGGGCAAACTTGGTGCTGACTTGGTCATTACTGGACGTAGCTCAGTAAGTGTGGCATTGAGGACAGTACCAGTGGGCCGGCCACATCCACCCGAACTCCCAGAGTGTTTGACTTAAGTGACTCCTCCATAAATGTCACCTCTATGGCCCAGGACATGGTTCAGAGCAGCTCCCACACAGATATCAGGGGCTACCTGCTATGCTGTTCTTGAATAGGAATCATTCCCTCCCAAGTTGCCCCCTCCAGTCTCCCCTCAGTGCCTCCCTCCCTCCCAGTCTCTTTCCCCCCAGGAGGCAGACTACTTTGGCATCTGTGAAGCATGACCTAGACCCTGTGGCCATGGAGCCCCACCTCCTCAGCCATTATGACTCCCACAGCCCACAATGTAGCTGCCAAGAGGCCCCAGACTACCCCAGCCTCTTCCTAGAGACCCAAGTGAGGGAGAGGGGCTCTGCTCATTCACATGCTCTTGGGTTGTCTTTCTCATGCCCTGAGTGCTGGGAGCTGACCTCCAACATTCTCCCCAGCACCCCCACCCCAGGAGGGCTCTCAGCAGCTGCAGACCTGGCTAAGCCTCAGGGGGCAACAGAGGACCAGTGTAGGGATGAATGCAAATTCCCAAACCCTCCTGTACCACCTCCAGTCCTGGGGGACTCCACCTACTGGACAGAAAGCAGCAGGTTGTTTTCCGGAGGAAATCCCCATTGATGGGAATGCAGCAACTCTTCTGCCAACATCTCATTTCTCTGGGAATATCCTCACTCTGGACTATAAAGTGTTTTGAAGAAGAATTGCAGGTGTTCCCAATATGACACAGCAGAAACAAATCCAACTAGTATCCATGAGGATGCAGGTTCGATCCCTGGCCTTGCTTAGTGGCTTTCCCGTGAGTGTGGTGTAGGTCGCAGTCATGGCTCAGATACTGAGTTGCTGTGGGTATGGTGTAGGCTGGCAGCTACATCTCTGATTGGACCCCTAGCTTGGGACCCCATATGCTGCATGTGTGGCCCTAAAAGGCAAAAAGGTAGAAGAAGGAGAAGAGGAGGAATTACAAAAATGTGAGCATGTGTTTTTCCTCACTGGGAATAATGGTTTAATGAATGTCCACTATCTTCCCTGCAGAGCTGTCTCTCCTCAGGCTGGAGCCCTCCACCTGTTAGCTTGACATCTATTCTACAAATGTGGACCTGGGCAGATGTCTCCCTGTCTCCTGCAGGTGGAGGTCTGACACATTTGCAGCACATCTGAAAACATCAATGAATCCTCACTGCTCATCTGCTCATACCCACATTCTGTTTTCAAGTGTCTGAAATAGTGCTATGCAAGAGTAGTACAATAGGAGCTGCTTAGGTAATTTTCAGTTTCATAGTGGTCTTATTTCAAAATACAAAAAGAGGGAGTTCTCTTGTGGTGCAGTGGGATAAGAATCTGGCATTGTCACTGCAGAGGCCTGGATAACCACTGTGGCACAGGTCCGATCCCTGGCCCAGGAACTTCCACAAGCCGCAGGCATGGCTAAAAAAAGAAGAAAAGATTAAAATGTAAAAAGAAATAGATAAATAAGCACAGGAAAATTGCTGGACATCATTAATCATTAAGAAAAGCCAAATCAAAACCACAATGAGGTACTACCTCACACCCATTAGGAAAGCTATCATGAAAAAAAAAAAAAGAAAATAACGAGCATTGGCAAGGAGGCGGAAAGTTAGACATCCCTATTGATGGGGATGGCAAATGATACAGCCACTGGAAAACAGAGTGGCACTTCCTCAAATAATGAAGCAGAGACTTACCAAAGGGTCCAGCGATTCCACTTCTGGGATATACCCAAAGGCACTGAGAGCAGGGACTTGGACAGATATTTGTACCCTTGTTCAGAGCAATGTTATTCACAAGAGCCAAAAGGTAAAAACAGCCCAAGTGCCTATCAACAAATAAACAAAATGTGGCTGCACATACAATGGAATATTATTCAGCATCAAAAAGGAAGGAAAGGAATTCCCATCATGGCTCAGTGGTAACGAACCCGACTAGTATCCATGAGGATGCATGTTCGACCCCTGGCCCCACTCAGTGGGTTAAGGATCCAGGGTTGCCATGAGCTGTGGTGTAGGTCACACTTGTGGCTCAGATCTGGCATTGCTGTGGCTGTGGCGTAGACTGGCAGCTGCAGCTCCGATTCAACCCCTAGCCTGGGATCTTCCATATGCCACAGGTGTGGCTCTAAAAAGCAAAAAAACAAAACAAAACAAAAAACCAACCAAACAAAAAACATACTCAAAATATTATCATTTCAAAATGTAATTAATTTTTACAGTTATCGAAATGTTGTATACTCTTTTTATTATACCCAGTTTTGAAGTTCAGTGTGTATGCCACACAGCCTATCTCAATTTGGGCTAGCCACTTTTCAAGTGCACGTATCTCCATCATATTTGCAAAGATCCATGTCTCCCCTGCAACGCATCTACAACACATCTGCAAATACATCCAGAGTTTCATCTGCAAAAGGCCCCACAGCTCTGGGGCCAACCCCTCAATTTCATCTCAGACAACCTCAGAGAAATCACTGGCTCAAGGAACACATGCTGATTCCGAATCGACATCTGCAGGTTGATTTGACCTGCAGATCCCCTATCTTCTTTGCATTAATTTGCATATCATTCCTGTGTCCATCTGAAGCACAGGGCAGGGCTTCAGATAGTCATCTCAAAGTCAGGAAGGCGGTGACCTGGGACTGGACTGGAGGCCCCTTCTTGCTTCCTCTCCAGCTCTCTGTCCTCTTCCTCGCTGCTCTCCTCTGCCTCCTCTTCCAGGAGGGCACCCAGTTCCTCCCGAAGCACTCCCATCTCCAGTCCCAGGCTGCACAGTTGGCCCAGCAGCTGTGCATCCACTCGGCGGAGGTTCCCCTGTGGGTGGGAAAGGGGAGTCATGGGCATCCCAACCCAGAGGGCAAGGGGTTAGTGTGTCCCCACCTCAAAACCTGGATGGGAGCAGGTCTCAACTCAAGTCCCCACAAGGATTCTTTGTCTGACCCAAGGGTTGCACTCACGGCATATGGAGGTTCCCAGGCTGGGGGTCGAATCAGACCTGTAGCTGCCGGCCTACACCACAGCCACAGCAACGCTGGATCCTTAACCCACTGAGCAAGGCCAGGGATCAAACCCAAGTCCTCATGGATACTAGTCAGATTCATTTCCACTGAGCCATGATGGGAACCCCTGTCTGACCCAACTTTGATCAGGATCCTGAACCTTTTCCTAGACCCGACACTTCCTTGTAAAATCCAGTTTTGGCAAGAACCTGCAGGGTCCTTGCCCCCCACCCTTCCCCAAGGGACAGCTGATCCCCAGGCCAGCCTTCAGCAAGAATCCTGCTAGGTTGGCTTAGCTAGAATCCCCCCTTAACCCCTGATGTTTCCTCCTAGGAATCTTCTATCCCCGACCTCTCCCTTGCTCCTTGGCTGTACATTCCCACTTGCTCAGACTGCATTCAGAGCAGAGTCTGATCTTTCTCCTATACTGCAAAATCCCATCACAGCAGTCTCCATACTTGATAGCCTTGCTGGTTTTTTTGTTTGTTTGTTTGTTTGTTTTCCCCCTTTTTTGGCCACCCCGCAGCATATGGAGTTCCTGGGCCAGGAATGAGATCCAAGCCACAGTTGCAACCAATGGTACTGCAGCTAAACAACACCAGATCATTTAATCCACTGAAGCAGGCCAGGGATGGAGACACCGTCCATCCCGTTGCACCACAGCAGGCACTCCTAGCCTTGCTCTCTTTAACACGTGTCATAATGTAACATTTCTTTAGCAGTCCTGGCCCACAGCAAGCAGGCAGGACCCTCACTGTGTCCCTGGCCTCTAACTACCATCCTGCTTCTGTCTCTGATCTCTGCCTCTGTCTCCCCCTGCCTTGGTCTCTCCATTTCTTTGTCTCTCGTTGTCTCCATCTCTCTCTGTCTTTGAGTCTTAGCCTCTTTGTGTCTCTTATCATGTCTCCCTCTCTTGTTATCTGTCTCCATCTCTCTGTCTCTACTTGGCTGGCTGGCTGGCTCTGTCTCCCCATATCCCCAACTTTCTGTCTATTTCTTCCCATCTCTCTCTCTCTCTCTCTCAGATTTAATCTAAGTCTGTTTCGGCTCTCAATCTCTTCTTTCCATCTCTCGTCTCTCTCTTTCTGGGTCTCTCTCTCTCTCTCTTTTTTTTTTTTTTTTTCTTTTCTTTTCTTTCTCTGTCTCTTTTTCTTGTCTCTCACTCTTTTCATCAGTGTCTCTGCCCCCCCCCTTCTGGACTTTTTAGGGCTGCACCTGCAGCATATGGAGTTCCCAAGCTGGGGGTCAAATCAGAGCTGTAGCCAGTGGCCTATGCCACAGCCACAACAATGCCATATCCGAGCATCATCTGCGAGCTACACCACAGCTCACGGCAATGCAGGATCCTTAACCCACTGAGCGAGGCCAGGGATCGAACTCATGGATCCTAGTCAGGTTTGTTAACCGCTGAGCCACGAAGGGAACTCCTCTTTGGCCCTTTTTATTTTCATTCATTCTCATTCATTCAACCATTCCCTTCCCCATCTCTTGCCCCTCCAAACCCCTCACTCACCAGTTCCTCCCAGATCCACAGCAGACGCTCCCTGGCACTTCCAGTGTCCGCCCCTGGGGACGAGAGGGTCTGACCCACCCTCTCCACTGGGGGGACCCCCCTCAGGGCACGAGGGGGTAGGCCCAGCTCCAGGGGCACCAATCCAGCCTGCCTCAGCTGCTTCCACAGCTCCATAGTCTCTGAGCAGAGGCGCCAAGAGCAGGAAGTGGCAAGGTCCAGAGTGACCCAGTCCCCTGGGGAGCTGGCGGGGAGGAGTAAAGGGCAGGTGAGGAGCGGGGGAGCCTAGGCATCCCAAAGTTCATTCTCCACTGAGAATCAGCAGCCTCGTGTACTTTGGTGTTTTTTGTTTTTGTTTTTTCCCTACTGAAGTCTAGCCTCAATTCTGTTCACAAGGATCCAACCACCACCTCTCTGGCGAGGTCAAACTCCACCCTTCTATGCCTCCTCTCAGCCCTCCCATGGCTCCTCCCCAGCCTCCCGTATAGCCTTCTTCTCAGTTTGGACCTGGCTTGTCTTCTCCACCCAGGGCCTCCCAGGGCTTCTCAAGCCACAGGCCAGAGGAGCCAGGAGTGGCAGTCAAAAGAACACTCTCTTGGAGTTCCTGACATCCATCAGGACGAAGTGGGTTAAGGATCCGGCGTTGCCGTGAGCTGTGGTGTAGGTCACGGACTCAGCTCGGATTGGGCATTACTGTGGCTGTGGAGTATCTGAGCAATTCGCACCATCTCCATTGCCCCATCCTTGCTCCTGACCTTGTTCATCTCTGGCCTGGACTATTGCAGTAGCCTCTTCGCTGCCCACTCCCCGCCCACCACTCGCCTGCTCCCCTCTTGCCTTCCTAAGGTCTGCTCTCCACTTGGCAGAAATGATCTTAAGAAAATGTAAATCAGATCACATCACAGTATACCCCTGCAAATGCAATAAAGCAGTTTCTTGCCCACCTCTCTGACTCAGTCTCTCACCTCTCTCTGGGCCTTTGCACTGGCTGTTACCTCTGCCTGAAACACTTTCCCCCCAGATCTTTGAGTGGCTGTTTCCTTCCTATCCTTCAGCTCCACTTAAATGTTACCTTTTCACAAGAGGTCTTTGTTGATGGCCTTGTGCCCCAATCATTCCCTGTTATACTGCCTGTTTCATTCTAATCAAACATTGTCTGAAATAGTCTTGCTTATTGATTTGTTTCTTATCCATTCTCTCCCTACCAGGAATGTTGACTACCTGAGAAGGAGGTTTATTCTGTCCTGTTCGCCATGGTAACCTCAGTATCCAAAACAGTGCCTGCCACGTGGTAAATATTTGTAGAATGAGTGAGTAATTCTGTTCACAAGATTCATATTGAATTTTCACACTGAAGTCTAGCCTTTAAACTGAAATTGCCAACACATCACAATACTAGTCTTGAGATCGCACCTCTGCCCTTTATCCTGAGGTCTAAACTCACCACCTACTCCGCCTTTCCCTCCCTGACCTTGGTTTAAAGAAAGATGCGGGAGTTTCCGTTGTGGCTCATCGGGTAACGAACCCAACTAGCATTCATGAGGACACAGGTTCGATCCCTGGCCTTGCTCAGTGGGTTAAGGATCCAGCGTTGCCATGAGCTGTGGTGTAGGTTGCAGACATGGCTCAGATCCTGAGTTGCTGAGGGGAACTTCCATGTGCTGTTTGCGGCCCTAAAAAGACAAAAGAAAGGAAGGGAGGGAGGGAGGGAGGGAGAGAGAGAGAGAAAGAGAAAGGGAAAGAAAGAAAGAAAGAAGGAAGAAAAGAAGGAAAGAAAGATGTAGACAGTTTCTCAGTGCATCATTCTCTGTCCTAAGGGTTAGCAAGTTAGAGCCAGAGAAACCGGGAAGCTCAGGGGAACTGTGAGTCTGTTGGAGGGAAGGAAAATACTCCAATTGGAAGAACCGACCACCCCTCTCCCAGGGAAAAGCTGAGTCCTGGTTTTTTTTTTTTTTTTTTTTTTTTTTTTTGGTCTTTTTGTCTTTTCTAGGGCTGCTCAGGCAGCATATGGAGGTTCCCAGGCTAGGGGTCGAATCAGAGCTGTAGCCACCAAGCCACAGCAACATGGGATCCAAGCCGCATCTGCAACCTACACCACAGCTCACGGCAACACCGGATCCTTAACCCACTGAGCAAGGCCAGGGATCGAACCCGCAATCTCCTGTCGGATTCGTTAATCACTGTTCCACCAAGGGAACTCCATTCTTTTCTTTTTTCTTTTTTTTTAAATGGCTGCACAGCAGCATTTGGAAGTTCCCCCATCAGGGATTGAATCTAATCCACAGCTGTGACCTACAGTGCAGCTGCAGCAATGCCAGATCCTAAACCCACTGTGCCTGCCCAGGATTGAACCTGTATCCCAGCACTCCAGAGATGCCAGGGATCCCATTGTGCCACACTGGGAACTCTGGATCCTTAACCCACTGCACCAGGCAGGGGATTGAACTGCACCTCTGCAGCAATCTGAACTGCTGCAGTCGGAATCTTAACCCACTGCACCACAATGGGAACTCTCCAAGTCCCATTTTAAGGCCTGTGAGAGGAAGCTCCAGCTGACCCAAGAAGAGTGAAAATATTCTTTTTTTTTTTTTTTCTGCTTTTTTTAGGGCCGCACCCTGGGCATAGGGAGGTTCCCAGGCTAGGGATCCAGTCAGAGCTACAGCTGCCGGCCTACCCCACAGCCACAGCAATACCAGATTTTTAACCCACTGCGCGAGGCCAGGGATTGAATCCAAAACCTCATGGTTCCTAGTCAGATCCGTTTCTGCTGCACCTCGACGGGAACTCTGAATGAAAATATTCGGGTTGCTTTTCTTTTTCTGTAGATTCGTCCCTAATTGTTTCAAACAGTTTAACCTAAACATTTTTTTTAGGACTGTACCCGCAGCATATGGAGGTTCCCAGGCTAGGGGTCTAATCAGAGCTGTAGCTGCCAGCCTACACCAGAGCCACAGAAACATCAGATCCAAGCCATGCCTGCAACCTACACCACAGCTCCCAGCAACGCCGGGATCCTTAGCTACTGAGCGAGGTCAGGGATCGAACCTGCATCCTCATGGAGTCAGTCAGATTCATTTCCACTGAGCCATGATGGGAACGCTTTACCTGAACGTTTTTTTTTTTTTTTGTCTTTTGTCTTTTTAGGGCCACACCCTTGGCATATGGAGGTTCCCAGCCTAGGGGTCGAATCAGAGAAGTAGCTGTCAGCCTACACCACAGCCACAGCAACTTGGGATCCAATCTGCGTCTGTGACCTATACCACAGCTCAGGGCAACGCTGGATCCTTAACCCACTGAGCTAGGCCAGGGATTGAACCCGCATCCTCATGGATGATAGTTGGGTTTGTTTTTTGTTTTTTTGTTTTTTTTTGTCTTTTTGCCTTTTCTAGGGCCGCTCCTGCGGCATATGGAGGTCCCCAGGCTAGGGGTCAAATCGGAGCTGTAGCTGCCAGCCTACGCCAGAGCCACAGCAACGTGGAATCCGAGCCACGTCTGCAACCTACACCACAGCTCACAGCAACGCTGGATCCTTAACCCACTGAGCAAGGCCAGGGATCGAACCCACAACCTCATGGTTCTCAGTCGGATTCGTTAACCACTGAGCCACGACAGGAACTCCGATAGTTGGGTTTGTTAACCACTGAGCCACGATGGGAATTCCAACCTGAACTTTTCTTTTCTTTTCTTTTTTTTTTTTTTTTTTGCCTTTTCTAGGGCCGCTCCTGCGGCATATGAAGATTCCCAGGCTAGGGGTCTAATTGGAGCTGTAACCACCGGCCTACACCAGAGCCACAGCAACGCCAGATCCGAGCCGCATCTGCGACCTACACCACAGCTCATGGTGACACTGGATTCTTAACCCACTGAGCAAGGCCAGGGATCGAACCCGCAACCTCATGGTTCCTAGTTGGATTTGTTAACTACTGCGCCACGATGGAAACTCTTGAACATTTCTTAATGAAGCACAAGATAGTCCCTCAAAATGCTTTTTATATATAATCTCTTTGCACTAATGAAGAGTTCCCATCATGGCTCTGCGGTAATGAACCCAGTAGTAAACCCGATTAGTATCCATTAGGACTCAGGTTCACTCCCTGGCCCTGCTCAGTGGGTTAAGGATCCCGGTGTTGCTATGGCTGTGGTGTAGGCCGGTAGCTACAGCTCTGATTCAACCCCTAGCCTGGAAACTTCCATATGCTAGGGGTGAGGGCCTAAAATGACAAAAAAAAAAAAAAAAAAAAGCCATTGGGCATCTTCTGACACAAGATTTACATAAAGCCTTTTAAAATATATGGATCAGAGGAGTTCCGTTAGTGGCTCAGCGGTTAATGAACCCGACTAGTATCCATGAGGATGCAGGTTCGATCCCTGGCCTCGCTCAGTGGGTTAAGGATCCCGGGGTGGGGTAAGGATCTGGGCAGTGGTCTAGGTTGCAGACTCGGCTCGAATCTGGTATTGCTGTCTGTGGTGTAGGCCGACAGCTGTAGCTCGGATTGGACCCCCAGCCTGGGAAACTCCATATGACTCGGCTGCGACCCTAAAAAGCAAAAGTAAATAAATACGTACATAAATAAAATATATGGATCAGAGCCAAAACCTGTCTACTTCTTTAAGAAAAGGATTGGAAAACATAGGGGGCGTGGCCAGAAGACACACACACATCCCCTCGGCGCGCGCCGGAAATGGTTGTGTAGGTTAAGACCAGCCCCTTCCGGTTGCTTAATTCCAGCAAGATGGCGGCGTCCAGGGCGGTAGGTGACCGGGGGCTGTTAGGGCCCCGGAAAATTGACATCCGCTCTGTTCCTCTGGTGGGCGCCCAGGAAGCAAGGAGCAGGAGGGAACCGGGGCGGGGTTGCGCTTGGAGCAGATACTCGTGGCTGCCGTCAGGAGCGGGAAAGATAGGTGCTGGTCTCACAGACCGGTCTGGCCCGCCCAGCCCCCAGAGGAGGGATCCGACTGGAAGTGCTGGGAGATTTAGGATTAGCAAGGGTGGGACCTGGTAGGGCTGAGGTCTTGGAAGGGATTGGCCGAGAAACTGGGATGTGAGGTCCAAGGGTGGGGGGCCAAAGGATACTAGTGAGGGTAACTCATAGGGAATTTTGATGAAAAGTCAAAAGTTGATGGAGAGGTGGGGGCAGGAACCAAGAAGTGAATTTGGGAATTCCAAGGGAAGGACCTAGGAGAAATTAAGGGAAGAATTTGCCATTTTGGTGGAAAGAATTTAGGGGAAAATTGGGTAAAAACAAGGAATGAATTTAGGAAAAATTAAAGTTAAAAGTTGGGAGCTTAAGAGGAATTTTGAGGGAAAATAAGGATTTGGGCAAAATTATCAGGAGATTTTGGTTAAAGCAGAAAGAAACAGTGAGGCAGGCTAAGAGAAATTTGGAGGGGAAATTGAAGGAAGAGCTTGGGAGCTTTAAGAGATAAATTAAGGGGGGTTTGGAGAGAAATTAAGACTATATTTGGGGGAAAGGAATGAGTTATTCTGGAAAATTCTGGGGAGAATTTGTGAGAAATTAAGAGGTTAGATAAATTCCTGTCGTGGCTCAGCAGAAACCAATCCGACTAGCATCCAAGGATGTGGGTTTGATCCCTGGCCTCACTCAGTGGATTAAGGATCCAGAGTTGTGAGCTGTGGTGTAGTTCACAGACGTGGCTCAGATCTGGTGTTGCTGCAGGTGTGGCCCTAAAAAGACCAAAAAAAAAAAAAAAAAAAAGAGGTTAGATAATAGAGGTTTTGAGAGAAAGTAAGAGTTTGGGGAAGATTTTAGGAAAACCAAGACTATTTAGCCAAATCAAAGAGAATTTGGGATTGATTAAGGGAAGAATTGGGAAATATTGTGGCTCCCAACAAATTTGGAAGTTCCAAGAGGAGAATTAAGTAAGCAGGGAAGCACTGAGGCGGGTAGATTTGTGGTGCAAAAACAGGGTCTGGCTATGTGTCTCACTGGAGGCTTCAGGCTCAGCCCCCCTTTCTCCCTCTTCCTCCCCAGTCCCTGCACCAAGTGGCCCGCAACAGTGCTACCAGCAGCATCCGTGCCCTGAGCAGGGGAGTGGACCCAGAGGGCAGTCAGAGGAAGGGGAGGACACTGCTCCAGTTCCTGGCTGACCACTTCTGTGATGTGGAGGCTGTCAGGGAGTATCTGCTACGGAAGCAAGCGTTGAAGGTGCACCGAAAAAACCGGTGAGAATCCCTGGCCTGCAAGACCCTGCTGTTCAGGCCTCCCCAGTTGGTGCCCGCCCTTCCTTGCCACTCTGGGCCACCCTGGAGCTTCCAGTGCAGGCCCTGCCCACTTGCATCTTCATCTCCAGCCCACATACTCCCCAAGCACTCCAGCTCACATAGGGCAACCTGTTGGCCACCATCTCTTCTTGCGGACCTAGCTGGCACTTCAGACTTAACATGGCTAATAGCAAACCCTTGGTTTCTCCCTAAAAAAGTCTTCACACCTCCAAGCCTTCTCCATCCTAGTCAGTGGGACCACTGCCCACCCAGTTGTTCAGGTCACATTCTTTTTTTTGGGCCGTGCCTGCAGCATGTGCAAGTTCCCCAACCAGGGACCAAACCCATGCCACCGCAGCCACCCAAGCTGCTGCAGTGACAATGCTGGATCCTTAACCCATTGAGCCACCAGGGAGTTCCTCAGGCCACACTCTAAAGAGACATCCCTGATTCCTCTCTTTGTTTCCCTTCCCTCCACTTCCAGTCCATCAGTGAAATACCAGAATATCCCAAATTCGACCAGACCAGTTAGCTTGGTCCGACCCCCTTCATTTTATGGTTGGAGTACTACAGTCATCTCCTAACTAGTCATCTTTTACCCGCTGCGGTCTGTTATAGTGTGAAGCAGCCAGAGGACTCTTAAGGAAGGAAAGTAAATAACATTACCACTTTGCTTAAAACCCTCAAATGGTTTCGACTACAACTAGAATAAAAGCCTAACTTCAAGGCTGAAAACCTGACCCCTGCTGAGCTTTCATGTCTCTACCAGGGACTCCCCTCACCTCCACCAGCATGGCTTCCTCACTGCTCTCTGTTCAGCTGTCCTCCTTTGAGCCTCTGAGCCGTTGCCCTAGCTGTTCCCTTGCCCTGGCAGACTCTTACCTTGATCTCTGCATTCCTTCTCACACTCAAATCTCTGCTCAAGTGTCACCTTCTCCAGGAAGCATTTCTTTTTTTTTTTTTTTTTTTTTTGTTTTGGTCTTTTTTGCCATTTCTTGGGCCGCTCCCGCGGCATATGGAGGTTCCCAGGCTAGGGGTCGAATCGGAGCTGTAGCCACTGGCCTACGCCAGAGCCACAGCAACACGGGATCTGAGCCGCGTCTGCAACCTACACCACAGCTCACGGCAACGCCGGATCATTAACCCACTGAGCAAGGGCAGGGACCGAACCCGCAACCTCATGGTTCCTAGTCGGATTCGTTAACCACTGCGCCACGACGGGAACTCCGCATTTCTTAACACCTAAACTAAATTGGCCTCCTCTATTCCTACCCCTGATCCAAGCCACTCCTAGGCTGTCCCTCGGTGTTAATTTCTTCACAGAAGTGATACTCTGCAGTTTGTTCTTACTTCTCAGTCATCTGCTTCCCCCAGTGGAATAGCTTCACAAGGGCAAGGACTATTATCTGCCTGTATCACCACTGTCCCCTGGTGCCCTCAGTAGATATTTGCAGTCTGACTCAGCCTGTCTGCCTGTCTCAGGCCTGTGCTGTGGACTCTGACCCTCTCAGCAGCACTGGGGCTTGGCGAGGGGTGTGCTGCTTCCGAGCCTCAGCCTCAGCTGCTGCTCTTCCGGCAGGTCCTTCACCTACATCAAGGAGCGATACGGCCCATACGTCGCAGGCGCCTATTTCGTCCTGAAGCAGGGAGGTGCAGTCAAGTATGAGGACAGAGGGGTCCGAATGGGGGGGAGGGAGGCGGGGAGCAGCTCTCTAAGCCCCAGGCTCTTCAGTCAGACAGGCTTTGTGTCCAAGGTTCTGCCCCCTCCCGGCTGAATGGCTGGGGGCTTGTTCCTGAGCTTTTTTGGTCGTCCGTAACATGGGACGGTGGTCCCAAATGTCGGCAAGGGGTGTGCTGTAGAGACTCAGAGACATGTTGCTGTCTGGACGCTCATCTCAGGCCTGCCCAGTCAGCGTTAATGAGTCTTTTCTTTCCTCCTTCACCCCCTTTCTCTTTCCTTCCTCCCCCCACTCCGCCCTTATTTTCCGTTTTTTGAAAAGCACATGTAGTCTTCATCTATCCTCATCTTGGTTCCAATTAAATTTTTTATTTGGTTGAGCCGTTTCTCCAGCCCCTTCCTTAGAAATGGCACACTAATAGCTCTTTTATGTAATCAGTCCTCTCTTGGACCCTCAGTTTCCGGTCATGTAAAATTGCTGAGGCTTCAGGGGATCCAGTGAGACCAGGCACATAAAGCCCTTAGTCCAGTCAGGGTGTATTGTGCAGAGCTGGGAGTGCTCTCATAAGGTGGTGGCCTGGGTAGGGTCCCCTGTTGACACTTTCTCTTTTCTGGTCCAGGTTTCAGGACAATGAGTGGATACAGTCAGGGCGCGGCCTCTCCTCTCTTGAGTTCCGGAAGTTCCGGGAGGTGCCAGTACAAGCTGTCGATGCCAGTGGCTGTGCCATCAACTACCAAGGCCTGGACAACCTCTGTGAGTGCAGCGGGGTGGAGATGGGCACTCTCCCTTCCACATGGGCCAACGGAGGGCCCTTGGTGCCATCCACCTGTCCTTCCTGCAGTGGCCCTGAAGGAGCTCCAGTCCCTGTCGCTGCAGCGCTGTCCCCACGTGGACGACTGGTGCCTCGGCCGCCTCCACCAGCTGGCCGACTCCTTGCAAGAGCTCTCACTGGCCGGTTGCCCCCGAGTCTCTGAACGAGGCCTAGCCTGCCTCCACCACCTCCAGTGAGACCCCGACTTCAGGCTGGGGGAGGGTTAGGCAGTTCCCATATCCCTGCCTCCATGGCAGACCTTGAGCGTGTTTTAGGAAGCGGGGCAAGCACTCCTCTGTCCACACACGCCATCCTTATACCCCGCTCCCCCATCTCACCTCCTCTCAGGAACCTCCGCAGGCTGGATATCTCCGACCTTCCTGCTGTGTCCAGTCCGGACCTCACTCAGATTTTGGTGGAGGAGATGCTGCCCAACTGTGAGGTTCGGGGGTCTGACTGGGCCCAGGGCCTCAAGTTGGGGCTGGAGGAGCAGTCCCGAGACCCAGCCAGCAGCCCGGTCCCTGCCTAGCCTCAGCCCCCTCTCAGCAGGCTGACAGCTACTTGTGGCCTCCACCGACGTTCACTCAGCCGAAGGGTTGGGCTGGGATGAGGGGCACTGGCAGGTCTATACCCTGGGCTGACGTTCACAGGCTGTCCACACACTCCTTTCTCAGTTCCAGGGACCTCCTTCTCCTGCCTCCTCAGGTCTAGGGCTTCTGGCTACAAGTAGCTCTCCCTTGTGGTTTCCCCACGCCACGCCCGCCTCTGTGTCAGGCAACTTCTCTTAACTTGTGAGATTAACCCACCTGAGTGTGCTGCCTTTTCCTGCTAGGTGGTGCTACCTGCATTGTTTGGGGTTTTTTTTGCTTTTTAGGGCCACACCTGCAGCATATGGAAGTTCCCAGGGGTCATACCAGAGCTACAGCTGCTGACCTACACCACAGGTTCCCAGCAACGCTGGGTCCTTAACCCGCTGAGCGGGGCCAGGGATCGAACCTCCAACGAACCTCCAACCTCCTGGTTCCCAGTCAGATTCGTTCCCGCTGAGCCATGAGGGGAACTCCGGGAGCTAGCTGCATTTCATAGAGATAGGTTCTTCACTATGCGGAATGACTCAGCTCCAGGTAGGCTACAGCATCCCTGACCCACACCCACCAAATGCTGGGAGCACCTCAAGTCCCACGGTGTCCCCCCACTGCCTCTTAACTGACTTACTGACTCACTGACTCAGCCTCAAATTCAGCTTTCTTGTTTGCTCCACTAAAAATTATCGGGGGAAAAAAAAAAAAAAAGGAGTTCCCGTCGTAGCGCAGTGGTTAACGAATCCGACTAGGAACCATGAGGTTGCGGGTTCGGTCCCTGCCCTTGCTCAGTGGGTTAACGATCCGGCATTGCCGTGAGCTGTGGTGTAGGTTGCATACGTGGCTCGGATCCCGAGTTGCTGTGGCTCTGGCGTAGGCCTGTGGCTACAGCTCCGATTCAACCCCTAGCCTGGGAACCTCCATATGCCGCAGGAGCGGCCCAAGAAATAGCAACAATAACAACAACAAAAGACAAAAAAAAAAAATTATCGGGGCCTTTGAAATATTTTTCCTTTGCTGACTGGCAGGATAAGGTTTGCCAGTAGAGGGCGAGCAAGAAACATCCTCAAGAGGAAAGGCTTTTGCTTCCCGGTTCTGCTCAGGTGTGTCCAGAATTCCCAGCACCTGGGGATCAGCGGCGTCCCCTGGCGACCCCCCCCCTGCAGTTTTTAGAGGAATGCCTCCACTGAGGCACCCCCCTGTGGATGCTTCTCCATCACACCCCCGAAGATGGATTTCCAATAAATTCTGAGGCACCTTACCAAAGACTCCTTTATTTCAAATTTACTGTTAGTCATTTTGGCCGCATTCACAGCATGCAGAAGTTCCCAGGCCAAGGATCAAACCTGTGCCACAGCCGTGACAACGCCAGACCCTTTAACCACTAGGCCACCAGGGAATTCCAATAATTCTTTACATTAAACTTTCCCTGTTCAAATCACCGTGTGGTTTTTTTCTTTCCGGACTGGACCCAAACTGATACAGCACTGGCCTGTGGCGTATTCCTAGAGATAAACTCGCAAAGCTGGGATTGGGGGTTGGTCTGGTCCTGCCTCTGGCTTGAGTGCGTTGTGGGGCTTCCTGGCAACAAGAAACTAGACTTTAGAAATCCCTGGCACACAGCGGCATCACAAAAAGGCTATCGCCTGGGGTTGCGATGAGGTGCCAACTGAAGCACATACCCCGGGAGCCCCTAAGGCTGCTGTGCTTTTCACTGTGGTAGTGATGACAGTTCCAAAGATAGGGCTGGGCCCATTCCCTGGAGCACCCGTGAGTGCCCAGCTCAAGTCACCATCTCAAAACTGGCAAGCTCCCAGGACAGTCCCTACAAAATTCTTACAGCACCAGCTGATACTGCTGAAAAATACAACAAACCATTTAAATTTGCTGGTTCCTGGAGTTCCCGATATGTCTCAGCAGTAACAAATCCGACTAGTACCCATAAGGACGCAGGTTCAATCCTGGGTTAAGGATCCAGTGATGCTGTGCACTCTTGTGTAGGTTGCAGACAAGGCTCAGAGCCCATGTGGCTGTGGCACAGGCCTCAGCTGTGGCTCCAACTCAATCCCTAGCCTGGCCTAAAAAAAGACAAATGTAGAAATAAATTTGCTGGAGTTCCCGTTGTGGCTCAGTGGTTAACAAATCTGACTAGGAACCATGAGGTTGCAGGTTCGATCCCTGGCCTTGCTGAGTGGGTTAAGGATCCGGCGTTGCTATGAACTGTGGTGTAGGCTGCAGCGGCTACAGCTTCAATTAGACCCCCTAGCCTGGGAACCTCCATATGCCGCGGGAACAGCCCTAGAAAAGGCAAGAAGACAAAAAAAAAAAAAAAAAATGCTGGTTCCTGAGTCATGAGGGTTGAATTCTCCGTCTCCACAAGTTTCTCGTGAAAGAGCACTGGGAAACAGTGGGACCTAGAAACATGGGGACACAGAGGAAACAGTCTTGAACCCCCATATTCACTGGGAACCTCCCTTGCCAGTGAGAGGAGACCACCAGCAGTCCTGGGCTTGAAAACCCTGTGATGACCTCCTCTGAGGCAGATGCCTTGAAAGGCTGTCTGCCTTCCTCAAGACTCAGCACAAGCACCCCTGCTGTCACGGACCCACAAGTGCAGAGTCAAGCACGTTCAGGGGACAGCAGTTCACGATGACCAAGAAGGAACAGCTTTTATACCAAAAGAAGGGCAAGACTTGCAGACAGATGAATAGTCAGAACTCTGGGGAACCCATGCAGGAGTGGGTTCTTAGGTGTTAGGCCAGGGAGGGTGGATCACACTGGATAAGGCCACACTGATGGACGGGAGGGCACTTACCAGAGGTTCTAGACATAATGAGTGAGGTGGTGCAGCTGGGGGTGGTCCCGGCCGCTTTCTCGGTTGGCTGACTGGAACTTGGACTCAACAGTGACCTATGGTTACTAAGGCGAGACGCCAGAACTGCCTTAGCATAATCTGGAGATAGGATCCAAAGGCCTGGAGAAGCAGGAGTGCTGGATGGGCCAACCATGTTCGACCCGCACATCCACCCCAACTGTGCTCCACAAGGCGGCACCTCTTCAGTCACTCTGGACATCCGACTTTACCTGTTCCAGCGGCTGGGTGGTGTTTCTCTCCGACTGGAGCGTCTGCAGACCGATGCCCACAGCAACCAAAACGGTTCTGAGACTTTCCACTGGCCTGCCGCCACCCCCTGGCTGAAGAACCTCCACGCCCTGGGAGAAGCTAGGTGAGCCGAGTCTGGGGACCTGGACCCCCGCCCACCTTCGGGGGTGCTCAGGGCCCTTCCCACTCTGGCTTTTATTCCACCAGTATGCCGCCCTCCTCTGCGCCCTCTCCCTCCAGCTGTCCCAGTATCTGCACTTGCTGGGCGGGACTGCTGCTGCTGACAGGCAGGCTTCCTGAGGTGATCTGAACAGCTCCCAACCCGGGTGGGGTCAAGGGGGGGTCAGGCCAGGCTCCCTGGGGGGCCCTCTGTCCAGCCCCAGGCTCCTGGAGGTCTGGGATGAGGCGGCCCCGCCTGCCTGCCTGCCTGCCTCCCCGCCTCCCCAGGCAGCCCAAGAGGCCCCAACAGCAGGGGCCCCTGGAGGGGAGGCATGTAAACAAGGACAAACACCCTCTGGGTCCCAGGGGCCTGGCTGTGCGTGTTCCGGGAGCCACGGTGCTGTGGGCGGGGCCAGCCCCCCCCCCCCATGGAGCAGGGACAGACTCCCACCCCCGCTGTGCTGGGCAGCTGTGCCGGGCAGGAGCCCAGGCACCCGAAGGGATGTTGGAGGTGCAGGGGTCCCGGTAACCCACCCACACCCTCACTGCCCTCTGGCTTGGCTCCCCTTCCACCCCCTCTTCCTTCTGCTCCTCCCTGGCTCCCTTCTCGGCCTCTCCCTGGCTCCAGCTGCTTCTCCCTGACTCCGGCTCCGTCCGCAGACTCCCTGCTCTCTGCCCCAACCCCACAGCCCCACCCGCCCCTCTACATCCCGCCGCCCTCCCCCAAGGGGCTTCCCCAACCTCGCTCTCCACCTGCCCGACCCCTATCCTCTTGGTGCAGCTCTCCCCTCTTAGGCCTCCCTAGCCTGTCTCCCGTCTCCCCGCTCTCTTTCTTCTCTGTCATGTCTGTCTCTGCCTGTTTCTCCTCCTCCTCACCAGCCCCCGTCTCCACCCCAACCCTGACTCTGGGGGATGACAACCCCCTCCCCCCCCACCTCTGGCAGGGCCACTCCAGCCCTCCTCAGCACATTCACCGCCTGCCGCCTCTGACCCCGGCCAGGCGCCAGCCCCTGGCCTTGGCTTTGCCCCTTGAGGACTCTGCCAGTCCCTGACACTTCCCAGCCCGGGCTCCAGCAGCGCTTGGCCTCACCCTCCCTCCGACTATCTCCCAGGCCCCTGGTTCTCCCCTCCTCGGCCGGCCTGCCTGCTCCCCGCCAGTCTCTGCAGCCACCCCTGCACCTTTCCCGAGGTCTCAGAAAACCAGCCCTGACACGCCAGAGGCCCCATCGCTCAGGTCTGCCTCCGTCCTGCTTCCCCCTCCCCCGCCCCGCAGCCCCGCCCCAGCCCCTCCCGGCCCCTGGGGCCCTCCCAGCCTCCAGCTCCCCTCCCCGCCTGCCCTGCCCGCGGACCTTGGATGGGCTGGGCTGGGCTGGAGAACCAGAACGACGACACCGCACCGGCACCGCGGGACACACTGAGGGACACAGCACGCGGGACCAGGGCTGAGGGAAGCGGCAGGGAGGGCTGAGCCAAGGCCCAGGGCACTGGAGCTGGCGGGAGCTGGACCCGACGGGAGGTAAAGAGGAAGGGGCCTGGGGTGGGGGCTGTCGGGCTAGGGAGGCAGCTTCCATGAAGGTGGAAGGAGGTGAGCCCGGGGATCCTAGCTCCTGGTGAGGGGGATGAACTGGGGGGGGGGGGGGGAATGGCCGGACGGCAGAGGCCCTGGTCTCTGGGTGGGGCTGGGGAGTAGGTGGCCTGCAGGCTGCGAGGCAGGTGCAAGGAGCTGGGCTGAGAGTGGGCAGTGAGGGTGTTGGAATGGGAGTGGAGCGGGACGAGGAGGTCCAGGAGGAGGGCTGGTTTAGGGTCTGGGACAGAGAGAAGCCTTGCTGGGGCCGGCAGGGACCAGAAGGCCCCTACCTGCACCCCAAAGGCCTCTGTGGCTCGTCTTCCAGCTTCCACAGCCGCCCCTTCCCTGGGCCGGGTCATGCGCTGCCCCAAGTGCCTTCTCTGCCTGTCAGCTCTACTCACGCTCTTGGGCCTCAAGGTGTACATCGAGTGGACGTCCGAGCCTCGGCTGGGCAAGGCCCACCCCGGACCCCGCGGCACCCCGCCAGGCCCCACATCCGCCAGCTCCGAGCCCACCCTGCCAGCTAACCTCTCAGCCCGCCTGGGCCAGTTGGGCCCACTGGCCTCCGCCTACTGGAACCAGCAGCAGTGGCGCCTGGGGACCCTACCCAGCGGGGACAGCACTGAGGCGGGGGACTGCCGTGCTTGGGGGGCTGCTGCCGCGGCAGAGATCCCCGACTTCACCTCCTACCCCGAGGATCTCCGCCGCTTCCTGCTGTCGGCAGCCTGCCGGAGCTTTCCGCGGTGGCTGCCCAGAGGCAGCGGTGGCCAAGTGGCCGGCTGTGAGGATCCCGACATCCCCTACCTGCTCTTGGCCATCAAGTCGGAGCCAGGACGCTTTGCAGAACGACAAGCTGTGAGGGAGACGTGGGGCGGGCCGGCTCCTGGGGTCCGGCTGCTCTTCCTGCTGGGGTCCCCGGAGGGCAAGGCAGGGCCTGACCTAGGCTCCCTGGTGGCCTGGGAGAGCCGCCGCTACAGCGACCTGCTGCTCTGGGATTTCCTCGATGTCCCCTTCAACCAGACGCTCAAGGACCTGCTGCTGCTGGCCTGGCTGGGCCGCCACTGTCCCGGAGTGAGCTTCATCCTGCAAGCCCAGGATGACGCCTTTGTGCACACCCCCGCCCTGCTGGACCACCTGCGGGCCCTGCCACCGGGCAAGGCGCGAGGCCTCTACCTGGGAGAGGTCTTCACCCAGGCCAAGCCCCTCCGGAGGCCTGGAGACCCCTTCTATGTGCCGGGGTCCTTCTTCGAAGGCGGCTATCCGGCCTATGCGAGTGGCGGCGGCTACATCATCGCGGGGCGCCTGGCACCCTGGCTGCTGCAGGCAGCGGCCCGTGTGGCCCCCTTCCCCTTCAACGATGTCTACACTGGCCTGTGCTTCCAAGCCTTGGGCCTGGCGCCCAGGACCCACAAAGGCTTCCTCACGGCCTGGCCAGCAGACCGCACGGCTGACCCCTGTGCTTTCCGAGACCTGCTGCTGGTGCGGCCCCTGAGCCCCCAGAACAGCATCCGCCTCTGGAAGCAGCTTCAGGACCCTCAGCTCCAGTGCTGAACCTTGGCGGGGGGTGGGGCCAGACCTGCTGGCCCTTCGGTCAGCCTCTCCTGCTAGGCCTCGATGGGAGGAAGGAGGTCCTAGAAAGGAGGCTGCTTGAGCCCCTCCTGGGCCGCCCAAGAGGTGACAGACTGTTTATGAAAAGTCCATACTCTTCACTCTGAGGCCTGGAGTCATCTCTGTGTCTGTGGGGCCCTGGGGTGGTTTACAGAGCAAAGCTCAGCTGCACCCTGACCTCCACACCAGACACTCTCCCCACCCTTACAGGGCAAGGCCAGCTCCCATGGCCTCCTGGTCACCATGCAGGACACCAGCCCTCCTCATTCTCTAGGAGACAGAGACCATCTCTGGAGGAACTCCCCCCGCTTCTCCATGCTGGCTGCTGAAGCTGACCCTGCAACTTGCGAAAGTTTCCAGGGGACATTAACAGCTCAACAGCCTAGGCCTTATTTATCTCAAGTGGAGAGAGAGGTGATCCCAGACCAGTCATGCAGGACTCTCCTCCCACATCCCAAACTCCAGCAAACAGAGACCAGGGGTGGCAAGGGACCAAATGCAGAGAGTTTATTCATGCACTGACCACCTCTCACCCCAAGTTCCACAGGCTGAACTGCCATGTCCACCCGCAGCCCAGAGGGCTTCCAGTCCAGGAGCCCTCGCCAAGGCCTTGCAACAAAAGGCAAAGAGGGGCCGACAGAAGCCCCACCACTGTAACAGTCTGGAGGAGCAGGGATAGTGAGCAGGAGCCCCCAGAACTGCCCTGGCCCCTGAGTACTTCGGAGGGAGCTGCCTGGGGCAGAGGGCAGCATCCTGCCAGCTGCTCCACCCTTTGGGGTGGAGCTCTCTCTTGGGGCCACTGAGGTGGGCAGGGGTGGGGCCAGTGGCCTCACTTCTCAAAGTGGTCCAGGGGGTAGTGTTCACCATACGTCTGGAGGTGACGGGCCAGAGACTCCTGCTGCTTGCGGAGCTGCGCAGGCATCTCCTGATACACGTCCGAGAAGAGCAGGTTGGGATTGGGCTTCAGCTTCCGCTCAGCCTGCTGAAAGGCCTCCATCACCTGGGGGACAAAGGGCAGTGGACGGGCAGCAGGCTTCCTACCTCCTGCCTGTGGGACCTCAGCGAGGGAGTCGCCCCCGAGCCTCATGTTCCCATCTGGATGATGGAGGTGATCATCACAGCAGCAGTGACAAGTAACGTCCCAAATCCTGGCACATCCAGCCTTAGTAGGGCCAGGGGCTGTCCTAAGAGTGGGCAACACTTCCAGCCTCTCTGCAGCCCTAAGAGGCAGGCAGCTCAGAGGTGTGGACACTGAGGCGCAAAGAGAAGGAATGTGCCCACTGGGCCGCACTGCCTCTGACACCTGATGAACAGGGCCCAGGTGCGTGGACTCTGGGTGGACACTTTTAAGTCACCTAATCCACAGACAGGCTTCTGGAGCAGGTACCCCCAGTACCCCTCTTCAGAGACGAGGCGCTGAGGGCAGACATCGCCTGGGACACAGCTGAGGTGCACGCGCCCAGGCATCATGGCATTAGAGACGTGGCCAGGGGCCTTCCCCAGACAACCAGCAGGACGGACCCCTGCCCCAGCCACTCCACCCTCCCCTAACACAGCCTCTGGGGTGGGAGCCACTGGAGCGCGGCCTCCCTCACCTTCTTGCGGGACTGCTTCCTCCAGGCCTTCTCCTGCTCGTCGTCCCACCAGCCCCGACTCTGCAGGTAGTGCCTCAGCCGGGAGATGGGGTGGTCCTGCTTGTCCCAGTAACTGACCTCGTCCACCGAGCGGTACGCTGAGCTGTCATCACTGGTGCTGTGGTGCCCGATCCTACGGGGGCGGGGGGAGTGGAGGGGGCCCAGGGTGAGACGGGGGCCCTCGGGTGGTCAGGAGGGAAGGGCCGGACTAGAGAAAAGGTGGAAGTGGAACCAAGGCCAGGAAGAGGCTACAGAGCACAGGGTGATGGGGTCCTGCTGTGGAAACAGCCATCGACATTGGAGAGACACTGAAGACAGCAGCTGTCAAGGTTGGGGGACGACAGGGGCAGCAGGCACCTGTAGGTCATGGCCTCAATGAGGAAGGGCTGGTTCTCTGCCACAGCCCGCCGCCGGGCCTCCTTGGTGGCGTTGTACACGGCGAACACGTCATTGCCGTCCACGCGGATGGACAGGATGCCGTACCCGGGGCCTCGAGCCGCTGTGGGGACAAAGAGGCAGGTCAGGCCCCAGGGCCCAGCTGAGACAAAGAGCAGGGCGTGGGGAGAACGGGGAGGAGAGGGGAGTGCGGGGTGGGGAGAGGCCGCCAGGGCCCATACCGATGCCATCCCCGCGGTACTGCTCGGAGGTGGGCGTGGAGATGGCATAGCCATTGTTCCGGCAAAAGAAGATGATGGGGCACTCCAGGGTGGCGGCGAAGTTGAAGCCGGCATGGGCGTCCCCCTCACTGGCCGCCCCCTCTCCGAAGTAACAGATGACAACCCTGTTGGCATTGGCCCGCTTGGCTGCGTAGGCCGCCCCCACCGCTGCGGGAGCAGAGACACATCCCATCAGAGCTCACACCCAGCAACCCAGCCCCCAACCCTGGGGCTCAGGCTGGCTGTCACCAGGCTCTGAGGGGAAAGGAGACACCTGACCACACTCCCAGAAGCTGCCCCACCCTCAGCCTTCTCTCCTCAGCTGATGGCAGCTCCATCCTTCCAACTGTTCCAAAAACTGTTCCAAAAACATCAGCATCTTTGTCTCCTCACTCCCCACACCTGCTCCACCTTCGAAATGGAGCCAGAATCGGGCACCTCTCCCCACCTCCCTCGGCTCTCCCCGTGGCCACTCTGGCGGCCTCCTCACCAGCCCCTGATCCTCCCACCCAACCTGTCACCCTCAGGGCAGCAGCCAGATGCCTGTTAAAGTCATTGCACAGGTCTCCTCCCTTACCTCCAGCTCTGTCCACTCTGGGTCAAAGCGTCTCCAAGAGTCACACGACCCCACCGAGCCACACCCCTTCCCCACCTGCTGACTTCTCTCCTCCCTCAGCGCCCCCACCCCCCGCCTGCCCAGGGGCTCCTCCCAGCATCTCAACCCCGTCAGGCAGGCACCTGCCTCAAGATCCCACAGCCTTCTGACCTATGCTGTCACCTGTGACACCTGTCCCCACCTTCCCCTATTACACACCACTCCCTCTCGGCTTTCTTCTCCCCTGGAGGCCTCACTACCCTGGACGTCCTCCACATACGACTCCATCCTGTTTCAGGGCCATCTCCCCACCAGGTCAGCACTCGGAGAGCTGAGGTCTCCGTTCACCTCTGTTCACTGCACCTACAACGGCGCCCAGCACACAGCATGGACTCCGTACATTTGCTGAGTGGTCACTGAAATGGAAGGTGAGGGCCAGGCCCCAGCTTATGAAAACCCTACAAAAGGGAAATCAGCGAAAATGCCACCTCCTCCCAGGAAGATGCCCTGCCCACCCCCCACCTCAGGGAACAGCACAGGCAGGGGGGGATGTGCACGCCAGGCCCTCTGCTAGGCCCCGTGCACATGGGTTCACACGTCTGCCCTGGAGCAGAGAGTAACCCTGACCAAGCGCAGGCTCCGGAGGGCAGGGAGGCAGCTCCAGGTCCACGGTTTCTGCATTGGGCGGCTGCCAGCCCGGGAGCCAGACCCAGACCTGCTCTGTGGGCCTGCTTCCCAAGCAGTCGCCTTTCACAGAAGCCACATGGGCTGCACTAAGCATCGCAGGCTTCTGGAGTGAGCTTTAGGGGAGTCAGACTCTGAGGAAGAAGCACAGCAGGCCCTGGATCGAGAACCCAGGCTCTGGAGCCCACAGTCCACAATCTGAGTCCCTACTCTTCTTGTACCTGCCAGGCGACCTTTAGCAAGGGCCTAGGCACGTGCTCTGTCCCATGCAGCTGGCTGTGCCTGTGTACGGACAGACAGGGCGGGCACAAACGTAGGAGTCTGAGAGCGTGATCGTGCCCACTTGAGCCAGCCCAACAGGGTGAGGACACCTGCAGAGTCCTCCTGCCAGGGTCCCAGACGAGGGGGGCCTCGTAAGTGGAGTCCAGACCAGCGCTCAGACCATGGTGCCCACCAGGAAGCCTCTGGAAGGAGTGGAGGAGGGCCAGGGCCCCTGCAGGGCAATGCCGTTGGTCTGTGTCTGCCGGGCGGGCACAGGTTCTCACCCTGAGGGATCTGCGTGGCCAGTGGAGAGGAGATAGTGACGAAGTGGCGCTCCCTGCAGCCGTAGTGGACGGGCATCTGGCGGCCCTTGCCCAGGTCGCTCACGTTGCTGTAGCACTGGGCCATGAACAGCTCCAGGGGGTAGTCCCGGTACATGAGCACACCTGCGGTGGGAGGAAGCAGTGGGGACGTGGCGGGTGGTGCTGGGGGACAGTCTCCAGGCCAGACCCTTTTTGCCGGGATCCCGCCTGCAGGGCAAAAAGGGTCCGGGCCTGACCTGCCTCGATAGGGACCCCAGGGCCAGGCCACAGACAGACGTACCTGCCTCCCGGTACTGGCCAAACACCAGGTCGGTGTTGTCCAGGGCTGCTGCACTGCCCACGTGCGTGCCCTCCTCGCCATAGTTGGTCATGTAGAAGGATATCCGGCCCTGGGGGTGGAGAGGGCCCGGAGGCCAGAGTTCAGTTAGGCTGGGCAGCAACAGAGAAATATCCAGATGCCGACCAACTCCCGATGACTCTGGGAATCGGCAGATGCTTCCCAAAGGCTGGCTCTGGGCCAAGCCACACTGGCACTCCTGCTTTCATGGAGGAATTGCCAGGTTGGCCAGAGCCAAGGTGATGGGGCTCTGTGACGGGAGGCTGAAGGGGTACCTGCCCCACCATGGATGGGCATCCGAGAACAAGGCCAGGCCAAGCAAAGGTGGGGAGGGTGGAGGTTTCCAGGAAGAGAGAATAAGAAAGGTCATGAGGCCATAAGGGCTGGGACATAAAGGGGGTGGTAATATAACCAGACTTTACCCTGGGGATGGTGGTCACCCACAGGGGACAGTTCTCAGGGGAGCAAGGTTTTAGAAATGTCTCTCAGGCTGCCTTCTGGGGGACAGGTGGAGGCGGCAGGGAGAGGATGACCCAGTCCTGAGAAAGAGAGTCAGCGGTGCAGTAAGCAACAGCCCCTGCCGCTGGCTACACCAGTGCCCAGGGCAACTCCCTTCTCCTGAGCCCCCCAATCCCAGAGCCTGGAAAAGCAGGCTGCCACCCTCCTTGACAGCCAGAGGTGGCCATGGGACACAGTTCTGGCCAGAGAATTCTGGGAAGTCTACTCTTAGTTTCTTGATAAAAGCGATCACCGCATGCCGCTACCTCCCGCTCCCAGCCCTTGTGCCCGCTTTGCACACAGCCATGAAGCCTGGACCTGCAGCAGCCATCTGGTGAACATGAGGCAACAAGCACAGGACGAGCGCCAAGTCGCCCACGATGAAGCAGAACGATAATGAGTCTGGGTTCCTGATGGTAGTACTGAGCGGCAGAATGGATCTCTAACCAAATACCTAGGGACAGAGTGAACGAGGAGGGAAAGTGATGACGAGGGGGTGGAAGGGGACAAGGGTACACACTAGGTCCCCAGCTTGGGCAGATGGAGGATAGGAGCGCCCTTTACTGAGCTATGACCCAAGGGAAAAAGAGGAGCAGGTCTGGGAGGAAGGTGCTGAGGTCAAGTCTAGGCAGGCTGAATTTGGGGTGGAACAGGCAAGGCAAGAAGCCAAGCAGATCTGGGGCTAAGAGGCAAAATCTGGCTGGAGATCCAGGAGCCCCGGCCCAGGGACGGAGGTCAGCAGGACTGCGCGGAAAGTGAAAAGGAGAGGGCTGGATCAACGCCCGCAGGCCGCCTGTGCCCAGGCCTCAAATGTTCCCCGGGCCCCGACTTCCGTCACAGCGGTGAGCCAGAGGAACTGACGCTTTCTTCTAAGTGGGGAGCCAATTAAAACTTAATTGACCTCGCAGTGCCGAGTGGGCAGATGTTGGGTGCTGAAGGCCTGGCGGGCTGTCAAGGCTGGCATGAGGAGCCCGAGAGGGGCCCCCGGAAGAAACAGACCCTGGGCTCGCAGCCGAGGTCCCCTGTTGCCTACCCAGCATCCCACCGCTATTCCTCTCTGCTAACGGGGCTCAGTCCACCACAGGCAGCAACTGCCCAGACTGAAAGACTACTTTCCCAGCCTCCCTTGCAGCTGGGAGTGTCCAGTGAAATATATGATGCTATTTGGTGGGACTACCTGGAAAGTTCTATAAAGGTGGGTGTGGGGAGACAGCTGGGTGGTGCCATGTCTGACCCTCACCTTCCTTCTACTTCCTGCCTGAAATAAGATGTGATGGAGGGAGCTCCAGCAGCCACTTGGTTCGTGAGGGGCCCTGGAGGCTGGAAGCCAGTGCTGGGGATCCAATGACATTTGGTGCCACCCTACCAGCCGCAGACCACCTGTTTTCACATTTCTTTTATGCAAGAGGAAAAAAAAACTATTAATCTGTTTAAACTACTGCTTTTGTTTTTGTGGATAGGGAAGGGCTGTTACTTTACAGATAAACCTAATCCTAGCTAATAAAGGCTGAAACCTGATGGCTGTAATGATCTTACTGAGGGCTTCTGGGTCAGCCAGGGACAAGGGGCTTTACAGGCTGGGTCTCGCAGATTTCCCGCTCTCACCCTGGGGGGTGGGGGTAGGCGGGTTCTCTTGCTATTTGTTTTTTACAACACTGAAGAAACTGAGGCAGACAAGAAAAATCACCTGCCTAAAAGTCACAGTTGTGACTGGGCCCATGTCCATCGGGTTCTACCACCCCTGACTGTGCAGCCCAGCCAGAGGGAGGAAGGAGCCCAGGCCTATGGCAGAGGGTGGGAGGAGTTGCCTGGCGCTGAGGCTGTGCAGAGGGGGGCAGATGGCTGAGGCCATGGGGAATGGGAGACAGGTGATGCTCCTGTGAGCCAAAGAACCAGGGAGCAGGTTGCCTGCCAGATCTGCTCAGCACCGTCCTCCGCAGGCCTCATGCTTCAGTCCACATCAGGGGCTTGATACAAAGGCAGATTCCCAAGCCCAGCCCCACTCCTGGGTGTGGGGAAGCTAAGGGCCAGCCTACCCAGCACTCTTCCCACTTTTCTAACAGAAGGCCCCATGCCCCTGCTCTCCGTCTCCAAGGCCTTGCGGGGTGGGCTCCGTGCCTCTATTCCCTTGGTTCCTGGGGATGGGTACACGGCCCCAGCCCGGCCGGTCAGTCACCTGAGTTGGTCCGTGGAGGGGTCTGTGATCAAAGCCCGGCCAATGAGCATTAGCCCTGGGCCTATTGTTGGAACATTAGGCAACAGACATTCTCTCTCCACTGCTAAGCAGAAAGGAGGATAACTGCAAGGCTGGTCCCCATGATTAATAGTTAATATTTCCTGTGTGGGGGCTAAATGCCAGTTTCACTGTTCCTAAGGCCATTATACACATGCCACCAGCAATCCTCACAGCAACCCCATGAAGTGACTATAGCTGAGAAAACTGAAGCACCGAGAGATTAAGCAATGTTCCCAGGGCCACAAAGCTAGAGTAACAGAATGAAGACTCCAGTTGCACAGCTTGCTCCAGAGGTCATATCCTGCACTACCTTTCCTTGAGCCTGGAGCTTCCCATGACCACCCTGGCTTAAGAATGAAGGAAGACAAGGCAAAGGAGAATAGAAAAGACATTCAGATAGGGAAACAGGTCTGTGGAGGCCCCTGAATCCAGCCGTACCTGAAACAGGTCCCTCTGTACCTGCAATTATTTGAGTCAACAAACTCCCTCTTTGCTGACACTGCTTTGACTGGGTCTCTGGCCACTATTCTGACACTGCCAAGTGTACCAACACAGCACACTAGACACGGGCACTCCAGGAAGTACTGAGGGTCACCGTTTCTCAGGACTGTGAGCATCCGAGGGGCAGGGTGGTTGAGTCTCTTCCTGCCTGCCTTCTACCAGCACAGCTAAGACCCCAGCCCAGTGGAGTACTTCTGCCCTCGGGAGGACCTTCCCACCCTCCTCCTCCAGAGCCCCAGGAGAATCCTAGGAACTCTAAGGGCCTCAAGGCAGGGATCTCCATTCCACCCCTTCCTCCTTGGGAGCGGTCTTTTGACCCAAACACAGATAGGAGCACCTCAGAGGATCCCCAGCCAGTCCCCACTCACCTGCCTCTGGGACTCGTAGAGGATGCGGTCCATGGTGTTGAGCAGTGTCATGCTCTTGTAGAACTTGAGCACCTTCTCCTGGGGCAACTGCAGGTGGAGGCAAACAGACGTGGGCTGGCTGGCACCAGAGAGGAGACGGGCAAGGGGCCTGGACACGGGAGGCTCGGGGTTGGGGGGAGGCAGCCTCTCACGTGGGGATCCTCGCTGGGGTTGATGATCTGGCCCTGCCGGTCCATGACACGATAGATGGGAATCCCAGAGATGACATTCGGCTGGATGAATTCTAGCTTGTCTATAAACTCCGCTGAGGCCCCTGGGAACTGGGGCTTGTCATCCAGGGAGGAGAAGTGCTGCTGCTGCTGCTGTCTCTGGGGGTGCTGGGGGTGGAGGAACACCGTATCAGAAGCAGCAGGCAGCACAGCCAGCGTGGATTCTGGAGCCTGATGCTCTGGGCTCCACCACCTTCCCAATGTGAGACCTCGGGCAAGTTCCTACAACCGCTTTGTGTTTCAGCTCCTCAGCTGTAAAACTGGGGTGAAAATAATAACATCTACCACACAGGGTTGTTGTAAAGATTATATGATCTGGAGTTCCCGTTGTGGCTCAGTGGTTAACGAATCCAACTAGGAACCATGAGGTTGTGGGTTCAATCCCTGGCCTTGCTCAGTGGGTTAAGGATCCAGCGTTGCCGTGAGCTGTGGTGTAGGCTGCAGACGCGGCTCGGATCCCGCATTGCCCTGGCTGTGGTATAGGCTGGCGGCTACAGCTCTGATTAGACCCCTAGCCTGGGAACCTCCACATGCCACGGGTGCAGCCCTAAAAAGACAAAAAGACCAAAAAAAAAAAAAAAAAAAGAAAGAAAGAAAAAAGATTACATGATCTAATAAAGTGGCAGACAGCTCGAGAACCAGTAGCTATTATCGTCAGAGGCCCAAACTCTTCATCTTGGCATTCAAAGCCTCCCCAGTCTGACCACAGCTACCCTCTCCTGGCAACTCCCCATGGCCACCCCAGATACACACACACGCACCCATGCGGCGACCTCGAGTCACCAGATGGGCTCTTTACTGACCCCTCTCCCCGCAGGGAGGCCACCCAGCCTAGAGCACGCCTGTGAGCCCTTAAGAGTCAGCCTGCCTGGGTTCGCATCCCTTTCGGCCTGACCATGGGAAAGTAACCCCCCCCCACGTCTCCCCTTGCTCGTCTGTGACACAGAGAACACCTCATGGAAAGGTCATGAGACTTAGACAAAGTCACACATATAAAATGGTGAGCAGAGTACCCGCACGTAAATGCTCAGAAGGACCCTGGGCATGGTCTGTGCCACCACAACTCTGCACTCGTCTATTGGGCCTCTTCCCCCGCCACCTGGCAAACGGCTCCACACGCTTCGCCACCCTCTGCACCCCAGGCCTAACTCCCTCTGGTGCCCACACTGACTCATTCAGCAAATATTTGAGCACCTGCCTGTTCCACAGCCCGTGCTGGGTTCTGGGGACTTAAGAGGAAAGACACCTGTCCCTGCCGCCCAGCAAGAGAGACAGGTGCTCAACAAGTGACACCGAGGGTGATATGCATTCTCCCGGGGGAGCCCATGGGCAAGAGCGGAGTGGCAAGAGGGTGAGTCCCCATCCCAACCCCCAGGGAGTGATGTGAGAGCTGGGACCCAAGGACATCTAGGAGTTGGGGAGGGGGCATCTGAGGCCAGGGCAACACAAACGCAAAAGGCAGACAGTGAGGAAGGTGCGGCCCTTGTGGAACTAACTGGGCATGAGCCCCACAGGCACACATCGCACCACTGACTCAGAGGATGCCCGGCGGGCAAAGCCTAGAGGCCTGCACGTGCACGGGGAACCCACCCCTTTCTTGAGCTAGAGCACCCTGAACTGGGCTCAGAAGTGCAGAAGGGCCCCCCACTAAGCACTGGCTGGGTACCAGGCTGAAGTCCACACGCACAACCCTCACCGAGACCTCAGAGCACTTACTCTTGCTCTTCAGAAGAGGACCGAACCGAGGTTCCAGGAAGCAACACAACCTTCCTGCCCCAGGCGCCAAGTCAGTCAGGACGGAGCCTCAAACCTGGGCCGGGCCGACATCCAGACCCCCAAACCCAGGCTCCCAACGCCAGCTGCCACTGCTGGCCTGTCTTCCACTACTCTGCATCTTCACTGCCCATCAGTCACCAGGTTCCTCTCAGCTCAGTAACTGTGGCTTCGCTTCCAACAGGAACTACAGAAAAGGACTGGGTTGGCCATGAGCTGGATCTCACACGAGGCGCTCAAACGCGTCCCCTGCCCTCCCTGCTTTAGGTGCAGCCAAGAGGCCACCCAAAGGTCCAGCAGGGGAAGGTGAGCATGCATATGTTTACCTGCGTTTGCGGCTGTGAGGAAATAAAGGAAATCACACTCCCAACGGCAAGGCGGGTCCAGACATGACAACGTCACAGAAGCAGCCCAGGCCTCCAAGACCGTGCTTCCCCCTTCCGAGCGCTCAGAGGGCGGGACCCTTCTGTTCACCTAGAGGACTATTTATCTTGTGTCCGTCTCCCACTCACATTGCAGGAAGGCCAGGAACATGTCCTTGTGTGTTTACAGAGCAGACCCTCAACAGGCAATTACTGACCAAACAGCTGAAGGAGCAGTTAAGTTCACCAGCTCAGGATCAGACTGACCTGGGTTCCAATTTCTTTTTCTTTTTTTTTTTTTTTCTTTTTCAGCCACCTCCAAGGCATGCCCAAGCTCCCAGGCCAGGGATCAAACCCACCGCACAGCAGTGACCCACGTCACAGCAGTGACAATGCCAGACCCCTAACCTGCTAGGCCACCAGAGAATCCCAATTTCCTAGCTCACAACACAGCCCTCTGCAAAACATCCTGATTCTTTGAATCTCCTCATCTGCAAAAAGGCTGCAGAAGTCTGCCACAAAAACTTCCTAAGGCACACAAAGGGTTCAGGACAGGCACGGGACGAGTTGCCTGCTCTAAATCTGGTAAAAGGGAAAAAACAAAATCTAGGAAGGCCAAGAAATGAAAAGGGAATTGCCTGGCACCTCAGGAAGATGGGAAAAAGCGAAAGTGGGGAGAATGACTGACTGCGCCTCAGAGAGGAGTTAACTCCAGCCAGAGGCCCCAGCAGACACTCCAGGGGAGATGCCTGAGGAACAGGACAAGGGCTGCTGTCTGGGGAAAGGCACCAGGACGGGAGGCCAAGGGCTGCCAGGGCCAGGAGGCTGGGTCACGGGCTCAGGACGAACCCTGGTTGTCAGGGCAGGACTATCTGCCTCCAAAGACTGGAGAGCTACCGCCAGGGCCCCTTGATGCGCCCCCTGACCCTGGCCTTGGCTGCGTCCCTTCACCCTGGGCCTGTAGAGATGATGGCAGTAACCCACCCCAGGGTTACTGTGCTGATTCCATGAGTGACCAAAGGGCTCAGCACTGCATGTGGCGCCGGGAAGTGCTCCATTACGGGAGTGGGCAGTAAAATGCCCACAGGGGAAGTAGGTGTCTCAACCCATTTTTTCCCTCTTTCAGGCTGGGGGCAGGGGGTTTGTCCTGGGGGCCAGTGACTTACCTCGGCAAAGGCTGCACAGATTTACACAAAGCCTGAAGCCACATGCTCTCCCACCACCAAGGGCAGAGAGGTCTGCTCTGGAAGGCCAAGTCTGCCCCACGGGTCCTGGGGTGGCCCCTCCTCAAAGTCACTCCAGGCCATAGAACTAAAGCACCTGGAGCCTCTGTTTCCTCACATGCAAACAGAGCGAGGTGATGAGCGGCTATCTCACGGATGGTCCTGAGGATCAAACAAGCTCAGATGTGCACGAGTGCTCAGCCTAGTGCCTGGCACAAAACAAACTCTCGAGAAGTGAATACGGATCATTAGCAAATGTATTTGATGGCCGTTGTGGTCAAACAAGCAGACACTGAATATTTGCTACAAGTCAGGCCTGGAACTGAGGTCTGGAGACAACAGGGAGAGACAAGTGACACACTGAACACTCAAGTCACAATCAAGAGGGGCGCTCTCAGAGGAGGCAGGATGGCCAAGGGGTTAACACAAGGCAGGAGAGGACCAAGGGCTGGAGAGCTAAAGGGCCTGTGTTTGAATCCTGGCTCTGTCCCTTTCCAGCCACATCACCCTGGGCAGGAGACAGTCTCCCTGAACCTGCGTCCCCTTGTGAAAACAAGAAGAATTTCTACTTCACAGGCCCGGGGTGAGGTAGATATAAAAGCACCAGTCACAGCTCTGGGAGGAAGCTGCCAGCATCAGATGGAGCAGGAGGAAAGGCTTCCTAGAGACGCAGAGTGAAACCGAGGGCTGCAGGACGAGCAGGGGTGAGCCAGGGGCTGGGGAGAACACTTCAGTCCTGAAGCACAAGCTCTAAGGCAAGAGGAGACACCCTGGCACCCCGGAGAGCCCCAGCTCCCAGCAGGGTGCCCCCCACCAGGTGGGCACCCACTGCATGATGCCTGTGAGCTCAGTGAACCCACTGAGCACCCAGGTGAGGCAGCACCATGACCACACCTTCAGGAAACAGAGGTGGCTCTGAGGGATTAGGGGACCTGTCCAAGGCCTCAGAGCTCAGAAGAGGTGACATCAGCATATGAAGCCAGGCAGCCTGCCTACTACAGAAAAGCTGGAGACAAGGGTCGGGTCCAGGAGTTCCCTTCGTGGCTCAGTGGTAACCAACCTGACTAGGATCCATGAGGTTGCGGGTTCAATCCCTGGCCTTGCTCGGTGGGTTAAGAATCCAGCGTTGTCGTGAGCTGTGGTGTAGGTTGCAGATGCGGCTCAGATCTGCATTGCTGGGGCTCTGGCGTAGGCTGGCAGCTATGGCTCCGATTTGACCCCTAGGCCGGGAACCTCCATATGCTGCACGTGCAGCCCCATAAAAAGACAAAAAAAAATAAAATTAAAAAATAAAAAAATAGAAGGGTAGGGTCTGGCCACGGAAGGCTCTGTTAACTGAGTCCTCTGAAGCTAGGAAGCTAGGGCCATGTAATCCCGCCCTCTCTCGAGTCTGAGACACTCCGCCGTTGAAGGGCACAAAGCTGAGCCCAGCTGTACTTCCAGCTCAGGAACGTCGTGACCTTGGCAGCAGTCTCTTTCCGGGGGATCTGGTTGGGGAGGCCAGGGGAATGTGGAGACGGATCGAGGCTGTCTCTGGCCTCAGGGACCCAGGGGCTTTAGCAGCATCAAGCTCCCTGAGCCACTGAAGGTGTGAAGCCCCCCTCCCCTCCCTACATCAGTCCAGGCCACACCAGATTCACGGACCCCAGAGAAAAGCAGCCGTCATTGCTTGAGCCCTCACTGAGCACAGTCTACGTGGTAAATGCTTCATAACTGCTTTAGTCCTCACATCTCTCTGAGGGAGGTACTGCCGTTGTCCTGTTTCACAGACAGACACCAGTGTTGGGTCAGGAACGCTTCACTGAGGAAGTGGCCTGTCAGCCAACACCTGGAGGACCACACTCCCTACAAAGAGCTCCGGGCAGAAGGGGCTCATCCAAGAAGGCGAAGGTGGCCAGTAGGGCTGAAGGGCAGGGAATAAAGGGCACGTGGGGACAAAAGGCTGATGACACACACTGGGATGGGACTAAGGAAGATGGTGCAAGACTTGTGCATACCTTGCAGTGTGGCAGCATTAAATAGAATAATGGTGTGAGCTGCCATTATTTTTTATTATACAAAGTGCTTCATGAAGACACCAGCCAAGAGGGAGACTAACCCCTTTGGTTTCACGCCACGATACACAAGGGGCACCGACCACGCAGAGGCGCAACACTGGAGCCTCGGACAGACTGCCTGAGCAGCTGGGTCAGAGAAATAACATTAGTGATAACTGCCACGGACCCAGCTCTAGGTGCTCCCCGACTTCCAACAAGACAGCAGGCACTCCAGTCACCCCGCTTGCGAAGCGCGGAGAAGTGACTGGGCCGAGGTCCCGCTTGCTTCTTGAGGTGGTGGCTGGGAAACCAATTCAGGACTCCTGGACAATGAAGTTTCCTTCCTCTTTTCCCTGAGCACTAACATATCTGCCAGCAACTGGAGTGGGAGGAAAGTCAGACTCAGGCAAGTGCCTGCAGGGCAATGCAGTATAAAAGGGGACAGGAGATAAGGAGCCTTCCTCCCACCGCAGCCTGCTCCAACAATCCAATCTGTCCACTACAAAGCAACTTCCCAACTTCCCAAGGCACCATCCGACAGGGCAGTCACTAACGGCTTGAGGCATTTTAAATTTAAACTCAGTAAAATTAAATAAAATGAAAACCAGTTTCTCAGTCATACCAGCCACCTTTCAAGTGCTCAGCAGCCACATGCGGCTGGCCAGTGGCTACTGTACTGAACAACACACCAACAGAAAACTCCCGTCACCACGAAAAGCGCCACTGGCCAATCCTGGACTAAAACCTTGACTAAATGCTATTACTGCTTCCCTCTTCTTGAAAAAAATCTCTTTTTTAATCTTAAACAAATGGGATAAATAAAAATGGAGGGAAAAAAAGGGACTCTAAACACAAATAAACAAAAAGTAGGGGCTCTGAAAGACCTCCTGCTCCTCCACCCCACAAAAAAAAAAAAAAAAAAAAGGAGGGGGAGCTCCCGTTGTGGCGCAGCGGAAATGAATCCCACTAGGAACCATGAGGTCGCGAGTTCGATCCCAGGCTTTGCTCAGTGGGTTAAGGATCCAGTGATGCTGTGAGCTGTGGTGTAGGTTGCAGACACGGCTCGGATTTGGCATTGCTGTGGCTGTAGTGTAGGCTGGCAGCTGTAGCTCAGATTTGAATCCTAGCCTGGAAACCTCCATATGCCCTGGGTGCGGCCCTAAAAAGCAAAAAAAAAAAAAAAAAGAGGGGAGGCAGGAAGGAAGGGCAGCAAGGGGACTGAGCCAGGCAAGAAGCAGATTTACTCTGCCCTAAAAGGCCTTTCCTTACTTCTACTCCTGCCCCAGTCCAGCCACCCCACCCCCAACCCCCACCCACAGGACCAGCCAACAGCCTCCAGGGAGATCAGCTGCAGAGGATCTGATAGCTTAAAAAAAAACAAAACAAAACAAAATGCACAGAGAACAGCCCAAGGGCAGGGACTGTCCCACTTCCATCTTGCTCCAGGAACCCTTCTGAAATTAACTGCCTCAAGTGACTCCCTTCCCAGGCCCACCCACACCTCATTCCCAGCCTATTCTCCTTCCCTGGCTAGAGCTTCTTCCTACAGATTCCATCTTCCCTTCCTAATAATTGGGGATTAGCCGGTCTGGCCCAACCCCACAAAAAGTCTTATTTTTCTTTCATTTTTCTTTTTTGGCTTTTTAGGGTTGCACCACGGTACATGGAGGGTTCCAGGCTAGGGGTCAAATTGGAGCTACAGCTGCCAGCCTACACCACAGCCACGCTGTTTCCAAGCCACGTCTGCGACCTACACCACAGCTCACAGCAACGCAGGATCCTTAACCCACCGAGCGAGGCCAGGGATGGAACCTGCAACCTCATGGTTACTAGCAGTATTCATTTCCTCTGCACCAGGACGGGTACTCCCCCACAAAGTTCTGATAGATTTCCTCACCAACCCAGCCCTTTTCCCTCATCTCCAAAGTCAGTTTCTGTCCCCTTTCAACAGCAGCCAAAATCCACTCTGCCCTCGTCATGGGCACATCCAGTCCTTGGCACTCTTCTGTGTTCTTCACAACAATCTGTTGTTAGCATTTTACTGGCTGGCGGGGGTGGGAGTGGGGGGGATTAGGTCCAGAGAGAAGCAGTCCCTTGCCCAAAGCTAAAAAACTAGAAAACAGCAGATCAGGGATATTGGTCCCACATGGTCTAGCTTCAGAGCACACCTTCTTAACTACTTACATGTGAAAACAATCCACAGCTCTTCTGCAGCCCACTGCCTCTCTTCCCCTTAAGAGGGGCTCCCAATTAGATTTCTGCTGTGAAAGCTCTCATCAACCTAAAGGAAGGCTGACCCTGCGACAAGAAATGAGGCATTTCTTACGTGTTCCTAAGCAATGTGGACAAGTGCTCTGTCTGGACCTCTCTCCCTCCTCGTCCACCCTCATTAGCTGAACAAATACTTACTAATCATCTCCTTTGTAATGATCAAGACAGACAAGGTCAACAGCCAGGTACTGCATCAGGGGACCCAGGATCAAACGACTTTTTTACACGATTCATTTTAAAATCAGAGCAGGAGTTCCTGTTGTGGTTCAGTGGGTTAGGAACCGGTCATAGTGTCCATGAGGATGCAGGTTCCACTCCTGGCCCCGCTCACTGGGTTAAGAATCTGGCGTTGGCCCCCAGCTGCGGTTCCCATTCCACCCCTAGCCTGGGAACTTCCATATGCTGCAGATGCCCCAATAAAAAGTAAAAAAACAAACTAAAAAAAACCAGAGTTGAAGCAAAAAGGCACTATAAAAGCCTGTGCTGGGGTATCTGCTCTCTCTTCTCTTCTTGGAAGGGGGAGTCTTTCCCAAGAAGAAAATCTTTCCTTTGTAAACGCAATTTCACTCTCCAACCCCTGAGGAGAAAGGTCACACTTTCCCCCCATGTCCTCCAAGAGGCCTCCCCGGGGCATTGGTGGCAACTAATAAGAAACGCCCTCCCTCACTTTCTCCACGTTGTCTTCCTCCCTGAGGGTCCACAAAGAAGCTGTCCCGCTTTGCCTCTCCTAAGGAAGTGAAACTTCTTCCCTTGAGGGTCCGCTACAAGATGTTTCTGCAGCCCTTCTCCCTTCAACCGCCCTCCATGTACTCCCTACAGGGACGCCACACTCTGAAGAAGGAGTTAACATTTCTATACCTTCTCGGGTACCTCCCCAGTACTCACAGATCTAGCCAGACCCCGAGCCCCAAGCCGCCGCAGAAGCAGGAGGCCAGCCTGGCCCAAGCCTTGACTGCGCTCCCAAACCCTCGCCACAGCCACCGCCAACGCCATCTTGACCATTAATACCTCAGAGTAGCGTCCCCCTCCTTGGCGAGACTGGGGCTGCCCCTTCAGGAGCCTGACTCAAATACCAGGATCGCTCTGCCAAGAAACCACCTGCTACTAATCCTGCGGTCTTTAGGACACATATATAGGTGGGTAAAATAATCCAGATTTCCCCAAATTACTCCGATCGCCTCACCGGAGTTATTCCTCTTAACAGGCAAAGCAGAGGGCAACTGAACTCGGCTTCAGGGTTTCAGGGCCCCGGGGCCTCGGGTAGGACGAGCTCATGCCAAGGCCCGCCCTCTCTTCCCTTCTGTCCAATGGCTTTCCTGGACTCTCTAGGCGGGAGTAGGAGGGACCAGATTGTTAGTAAACGCAGAGACACGTGCGGGCGCGGATCCCGGAGGGCCCCGCACCCAAGTTGGCGCTTGCTCATTGGGTACGCAGTCTGTACGCAAGCGCGCGCTTCTGGGCGGAAGCGACAGTCCCTGCTGCACGTGGGCTCCCCGGCGATGGAGGAGTCGATGCAGACTGAAACCAAGGTACGCCCCGAGTCTGGAGCAGAGTCTGGCCCTCGGAGCCCCAGCTGTACTCTCCGGCACTTTGCCTGCGAACAAAACTTGTTGTCCCGGCCCGATGGCTCTGCCTCTTTCCTGCAAGGTAAGAATTTACCCACGTCGTATTTGTTCTCGTGGGCGGGTACAGTGTATTGTGTTAGCTGGTAAATATCTTCTTGGACTGATGCAGTTCTTGCCGGAGTGAATGGTACTGCATATGCCAGTAGACAAATAGAAGGGTGAAGATACCTCCACTCTGGTAAATATGCCTCAGGATGAGAGAGGGGCAGACCTTCTCTTAAGAACGAATACTCCAGGGACTTCCCTTCGTGGCTCAGCAGTTAAGGAACCCGACTAGGATCCATGAGGATGAGGGTTCGATCCCTGGCCTCCCTTAGCGGGTTAAGGATCCGGCGTTGCTGTGAGCTGTGGTGTAGGTCGCAGACACAGCTCGGATCTGGGGTTTCTGTGGTTGTGGTGTAGGCTGGCAGTTGTAGCTCTGATTAGATCCCTAGCCTGGGAACTTCCATGTGAGGCCTGAGAGAGCAAAAAAAAAAAAAAAAAAAAAAAAAAAGAACGAATACTCCAGAATAGGGGAAATCTCACCGTGTAAAAAAAGTCCTCCTTGACTAGGTTCCTCCCACACATGCACTCTGGATTCATCTATCCCTGGTTGAGGCAAACCTGTTCTTTTGCGTAAATACCTCGTAGACTGGCAAATCACCACTACTGATTTTTTTTTGTTTGTTTTTCTTTTTTCTTTTTTTTGCTTTTTAGGACCGCACTTGCAACATATGGAGGTTCCCAGGCTAGGGGTTCAAACGAAGCTGTAGCTGCTGGCCTACATCGCAGCCACAGCAATGCGAGATCTGAGCTGCATCTGCGGCCTACACCACAGCTCACGGCAACCCCAGATCCTTAACCCACTGAGCGGGGCCAGGGATTGAACCCATAGCCTCATGGATACTAGTTGGGTTCTTACCCGCTGAGCCAAAATGGGAATTTCGTTGTTTTATATATACGGAGTTGCCAGGCTGGGGATCACATCCAAGCCCCAACTGTCTCCTTCCTATGCCCTTAGAGTGGCAACGCTGGGCCAGGGTTCCTGCCAATTCCTTTGTGCCACAGCGGGAATTCCTGAACACATGTGTTTTTGCTAAGTACTGTTCTAAGCACTGAGAAATCATAGCTAAAAAGGTTTTTTGTGTTTTTTTAATTTCTTTTTTTATATTTTTTTCTGTTTTATATAAGTTTTTAAATTCCTGCCCTAGAAGAGTTTCCATTTCCATCAGAGAAACAAGTGATAACTAAGTAAAACTTAGTAAAAGGCTATGGAGGAAACTACCGCAGGAAGGAAGAATAGGGCGTGCCAGAGAGGGGTGCAGTCTCAAATGGGATGGTCAGGGAAGGCTTCGCTAAGATGGTACCATTTGAATAAAGATCTAAAGGTAAGGGAGCAAACCCTCAAGACAGTAAGAGAAAAGCATTGGGGACAAGGGTAAAGGCCCTGAGACAAAAACTTGCCTGGTGTGTTTGAGGAGCAGTCAGGAGAGCAAAGTGGCTGCAGCAGAGACAGGAGGTCAAAGAGAGGTACGGAGGACTGCCCTTCATGCAAGTTTCTTAGCACTTAAATACTGAGCCTCTTCCATGTTCTAAAACCCCAAAGCCCAGGACCCTGGAGCAGAGTCCCTCAAAGGCCCTCAGAAGTGTGTCTCACATGCTCCTGGCCTCAGAATCTCTACTGAGGTTAAGAATTCCGAGCCCCAGGAGTTCCCTGGTGACTCAGCAGGTTAAGGTTCCAGCATTGTTACTGCTGTGGCTCAGGTCCAAGCTGTGGCAAGGGTTTGATCTCTGGCCCAGGAATTCCATGTGCCGTGGGCACAGCCAAAAAAAAAAAAATGCTGAAGCCTCAGAACCCACCCACACCAGCTAAGTCTGGCCCTCTACACTTTTTAATCCACTACAGCGGCAATTCTGATTGCAGGCCAGCGTTTTGAAGCTGTGCACCAGCTCCGTGTCCTCCCACTGCAGGTTGCAATCCCCGCTGCACATTAGAATGGCCTGTGGAGCTCACAGGCTGCCGGTGCCTGAGCGCCAGCCCTCAGCAATGGTATTAGGCTCTCTGAGGGGAGGGGCCTGTGCATCAGTGTCTTTTAAAGCTCTGCAGTGAGTCCAATGTGCATTCGTTAGTGATTCTTTTTTTTTTGCTTTTTGTGGCTGGGCCTGCGGCATATGGAAGTTCCAGGCTAGGGGCTGAATCGGAGCTACAACTGTTGGCCTACGCCACAGCCACAGCCACATTGGATCCTTAACCCACTGAGCAAGGCTAGGGATCGAACCCACATCCTCATGAATATTAGTTGAGTTCTTTAACCTCTGAGCTGCAGAGGGAACTCCCTGAAAAAAAATTTTTTTTTTTTGTCTTTTTTGCTATTTCTTGGGCCGCTCCTGCAACATATGGAGGTTCCCAGGCTAGGGGTTGAATCGGAGCTGTAGACACTAGCCTACGCCAGAGCCACAGCAACGCGGGATCCAAGCCGCGTCTGCAACCTACACCACAGCTCACGGCAACGCCGGATCGTTAACCCACTGAGCAAAGGCAGGGACCGAACCCGCAACCTCATGGTTCCTAGTCGGATTCGTTAACTACTGCGCCACGACGGGAACTCCTGAAATATATTTCTTATTGGGGGTTATGGTCAGAAAAATTTGGAAGCTACTGTTTTAGTTCAGCCTCTTCATTTTTGCAGATGGTAAAACTGAGGCCCAGAGAAGTGAGCAAAATCAGCTGAGGTTACAGAGCCAGGAGGAAATGAGCAGGAGTTAGAACCCACCCCCACCCCCCAGGTATTTATTGGGTTCTCAGGTATCCTTACTGCTGCAGAGTTGAGAGCTGGGCTAGGGGAAGCTGTGGGAAGAGAAGTTGGGACCAGCAGCAGTAAGAGGGAGGGAGGTTAGTGCAGGAGGGACTTCCCGGTGAAGTTAATAACAGCTTAAGTCTGTTGAGCACTCAGCAGGGGTACCAGGCAGCTCCTGAGCCTTTTTCCTTTAAGTGGATCATCTCATTTAACCCTCAACAGCTGTGAGGGAGGAGGTATCGTTTGATGGATGGGGAAGTGGAGGCAGAGAAACGAAGCAAGTGCCCCAAGAGTCACTGTCAAGGAATGGTGGGCCAGAGCCGGGGTGACGTGGGGAAGCCCGGCCACCGGCTCTGTGCCCACACTGTTAAGTGCCGCGCGTTGGGCCCCGGAGGCGGGGGAGACGTGGGCAAGGCCTCCTGTGCTGTCTCCCCAGGGGATACCTCCGTCCTGGCAGGCGTGTATGGCCCGGCCGAGGTGAAGGTCCGCAAAGAGATCTTCAACAAGGCCACACTGGAGGTGATCCTGAGGCCTAAGATCGGGCTGCCGGGTAATTGGGCCTCTCGCCTGGGGTCTCCCTCACTGCGCTCCCCGCTCTCCCCTCCCCCCACCTGCTCCTCTGTCTGTCTCCAGCTATTTCTGTCTCTTTTCCCCAACAACATGCTTCCAAGTCTGTTTCTGTCCCTTCTCCGCCCCCCTCCCACCCCCCCATCGCCTCCACTTTCCCCTCATCTTCCGTGTGGCTCGTCTCTCCTTTCCATGTCTTTCCATCAACCTGTTTTTCTGCCCTTTTACTCTCCATCCCCCTCACTCCCCAGGGCTGGGCCCTCTGGGATGGGAGTGGACAGCAGCAGTGCTGGACATGGGGGCTCTAAGGTTCTCCTGCCCCCGGAGGCTCCCTCGGTGGGTGCTGGCAGTGGCAGGAGTGGGGACTGACTGCCTCCTCCCTGCTGGGAATCCTCTGTCTTCCATGCAGGGCCTTGCACTAACCCAGGCTGAGACTGCAGGCCCTTTCCGGGGGGGCTCGGGTGGGGTATGTGGAGGAAGATGAGCCTGACAGCCCCACACCACCCCACCCCTGGTTTCCCCCAGGCGTAGCGGAGAAGAGCCGGGAGCGGCTGATCAGAAACACGTGCGAAGCAGTAGTGCTGGGAGCGCTGCACCCCCGCACCTCCATAACCGTGGTGTTGCAGGTCATCAGTGATGCAGGCTCTGTATCCTTTCCCACCTGGCCACCACCTCCAGGAAGTCCTCCAGTATCTCCCTGAGTGTACCCTTTGTGGGCCATGTACACACCCGCTACTAGTCTACCTGACAGGCACCCACTTGTAGGAGAAGAGCAAGCATGGCTTGACTTCTTACTATGTTCTAGGCACTGTTCTGAGCACCTTACACATATTAACTCATTTAATTTGCACAGCAAGGTCAACTCACACTTCTTTGTTGTTTTTTGTGTTGTTTTTTTTTTAGAGCCACACCTGCGGCATATGGAAGTTCCCGGGCTAGGGGCTGAATTGGAGCTACAGCTGCTGGCCTATGCCACAGCAGCATCAGATCCAAGCCGCATCTGCAGCCTACACCATAGCTCACGGAGTACCAGATCCTGAACCCACTGAGCACAACCAGGGATCGAACCCACGTCCTCATGGATACTAGTCGGGTTTGTTACTATTGAGCCACAGGGGGAACTCCCAACTCACACTTCTCATAATTGGCAGGGCCAGGACCTGGGCTCACACCATCTGGTCCTAGAGGTCAAGGCCCCTAGCACATGGGTGTCCTGTTCCCATGTTTCAGGTGAGGAAACTGAGGCCCAGAGAGGAGAGGTTGCTTGCCCAAGGTCACACAGCTGGAAGGCGGCAGCAGCTGAATTCACACCCGGACTTCTCTGACTCCAAAGCCTGTGCCATTGACCTCAGCTCTGTCCCTGAGCTTGGATTTGAGGCTCGGCACTAGGGGAGCCCTGAGCAGACAGCACAGTTAGTTCAGCAGCTCAGCCTTAAAAGATCACTGTGGTTCGGGTGAGAGAGGTGGAGGCCGAGGACCAGAAACCGGCCTTTCGAGTTGGCCTTGCTGGTGCACCGCCCTGAGTTGGGCAGACGCTCCCCTAAGGAGGGACGAGGAGGACTACTGTGAACCCGTTTCACAGAGGGGAGGTTACAGACAGTCAGTGGCAGAGGTGGGACTGACTAACTGTAGACCTGGGCCCTTAGCCGCTGTGCTAGACCTGGGGAGGAAAGACTTAGAGAAACAGAGGTGGGGCCAGCTGTCTGACTCTGGCCTGTGCGCGCCTTACACGGCACCATGGCCACACCTCTCCCCGGACCGTGGGCTCCCTGAGGATGCTGACTCCTCCCACCATTACCTGCCTGCCTGTCACCTGGGAGCACTGCCTGCTCGATTCCCCAGCTCCAGGCCTGGCTCTGCTACTGCCTCCTCGGAAGGCTTCTGCAAGTGCTTATCTGTGGGAATATCGTTAGGATCCCTGATAGAGGCTCAGAGAAAGTAAGTAACTTGATCAAGGTCACACAGCTCAGAGGTGGCAAATTCGGGTCTGGAACCCAAGGATGCTTGATCCCAGAACTATTCTGCCCGTCTCCCTTTCTGTGATTGATTAGTGAGGTCTGCCACAGACACTGGCAGGGTGAATGGAGGCGTGGAAACGTCTGCTCGCTAGCCCTACAGTGGAAACTCTTAACTACTGCCTGTGACATGCAGCTCCTGGCCTGCTGCCTGAATGCTGCCTGCATGGCACTGGTGGATGCGGGTGTGCCCATGCGGGCCCTCTTCTGTGGGGTCACCTGTGCTCTGGACTCCGATGGGACCCTCATGCTGGACCCCACAGCCAAGCAAGAAAAGGTAGGTATGAAGGGCCAGGTAGTGGAAAGTTTCTCCCTTCCTCCTCCAGGTCTCGCTTCAAAACACTTGGCTTGTGGTGTTCCTGATGGGGTTCAGCAGAAATGAATCTGACTAGCATCCATGAGGATGCAGGTTCGATCCCTGGCCTCGCTCAGTGGGTTAAGGATCTAGCATTGGCGTGAGCTGTGGTGTAGGCCGCAGCTGCAGTCCAATTCACCCTGTCTTGGGAACCTCCATGTGCTGTGGGTGTGGCCCTAAAAAGACCAAAAAACAAACAAAAAAAACAAAATGGTTGGCTTGTACCACTTCAGTCCCAGCTGGCAAGCTCTGCTCCATTCATCTGGGCAAGTGCTGGAAACCCAACTCTAGCCCACTTCAACAAAAAGAGAAATGATTTTAAGAGGTGCAGAAGCAAAGAAGGAGAGAGCTTTTTCTTCACTGGCTCAAGTTCATAGTGTGCTGGGGCTCTGGTTATTCCTAGTTATCTGCCCAAGACTGAAACAGTCACATCCAGGTGGGAAAGCCAAAACCCCTTGGGGGATTTCAGACAGAGGGAATTTAATGCAGGGAACTGATTACAATCATATTGGAAGAACTGAAAGCAAAAAAAGAAGGGAGGACGCCCAGAGATTAGGCGCCCTGAAGCCAACTCCTGCTCTGTGCTATTGGAGACACTGGTACGGTTTCCATGGCAGGCAATATACCCCAAACTCCTGCTACTACAAGGACCAGGATGCTGCTCTGCTTCCTTCCAGTCTCCCACCAGATTCCTGGGGAAACCTAACTAGCAGGAGAATCTGGAAATACAGTTTGCTGGCTTCCAGCCCCAGGGGCACAGAGCAACAAGGGGAGGCTGGGAGACACAGGCGAATGACCGACACATGGCTGCCCTGTGGCCCAGGATACAGTGCTCAGAAGCCCCTGTCAGAACCATGTGGTAGAGTCGTGTGGGCAACCATTTCCCGGGGGAGCAGGGACGGGGTAGTATGTACACACAAAAAAAATCACTTGTGTTCATGAGAATGTGGGTTTGATCCCTGGCCTCGCCCAGTGGGTTCAGGATCCGGTGTTGCCATAAGCTGCAGTAAGTCATGGAGGCAGCTTGGGTCCCACATGACTGTGGTGTAGGCCCAGCAGCTGCAGCTCCAATTCAGACCCTAGACTGGGAACTTCCATATGCCGTAGGTGTGGCCCTGAAAAGAAAAATTGTAAAAGTAAGCCCCCCTCTTTGAGACAACTGAGATTGTGGCTGAGGGGAGAGTCCCAGGTCCCCCACCTTGTACCCCTTGTCCCTAGGAGGCCCGGGCGGTCCTGACCTTTGCTCTTGACAGTGTGGAACGGAAGCTGCTGATGTCCACCACCAAGGGACTCTACTCAGATGCTGAGGTACCAGCCTGCAACGGGGTGAAAGCCAGGTCCTTCCTGTCCACCTGATAAGAGGCCCTATTCCAACCCTGAGAGGCTTAAGGAGAGCCCCTTCCATGCCTGCCTTCTGTAAATAGGAGGCGTTTTCAAACTTTTAGCCTTAGAGACCTTTGGGAATTTTTAAAGGGAGCCCAGTTTATGAGAAGAGAGGAGGGGCTCAGGTTGAAATCAGGAGCTGGGAGCACCTGAAGGCCTTCCAGCTTCCAGCTCAGAGCTGCACGCTCTGGAATTCAGGGTGTCTGAAAAACAGAGTGGCCACTGTTGGGCCAGGTGGTCTCCAGGAGCATTGCCCACCTGGCCTTCCTGTGAGTCCAGGCACACATGGCAGTAAAGATGTGGGGGCTTGGATTCTGTAGCTCTGAAATTCCAATCTCTGATTCCAGAGCCCGGCAGGTTGGAATCGCTTCCAGGGGTCAGGATGGCTGATCCTGTTAATCTGAGCACCATTGCCCTGGAACTGATGGAATCTGACCCCTGAAGCCTTCCCCGTTCCCCCGCCCCCAAGGAGCCCGGGACGTGGGGAAGAAGGAAATACACTTGTAATTTCCCTCACCCCCCTGCCTCGCTGGGGTGAGGGGGACACCCAGTGAAGGGGGGTAGTAGGTTTGTGGGTTCTGGGGGTCAGGTGGGGCCGGGGGAACCTCCTGGCCCCCCAGCACCCACCCAGCTCTCCTTCCAGCTCCAGCAGTGCCTGGCTGCAGCCCAGACTGCCTCCCAACACGTCTTCCGCTTCTACCGGGAATCGCTGCAGAGGCGTTACTCCAAGAGCTGAGGCAGCCAAGAGCTGAGGCAGGCCAGGGCAGGTGCCCCTCCCGCCACCGCCCACTCCCTCCAGTACCAACTAAACCAGCAGCCCGGCCCTGCCTGTCTGTCCTTGTGCGTGGGGGTGAGCTTGTGGCTCTATCACTGCAGGAGCCCCTAACCTGCCAGGAATGTGTGGCTAATAGCCCCAGGGTCTGCCCCACCCCAAGAAAACGGATTGTGCATTTATTGAATGAACCTACTCATCTCAACAGCCCTGCAAGGCCTGTTACAGTGTGTGGGCCCTACCAGGTGCTGAGGCCATGGCAATGTATGGGACCCAGGTCCTGGGTTTTGAGAAGCAGTGCTGTGATAGACAAATAAAATTTGTGTTTGTTGGAGAGTGGTAAATGCTATTTTGAAAAAAGAAAAGCAGGGAAGAGGGTTTCAGCGAGTTCATTTGGGGAAGGCAGATGGAATACAGTCTGGGGCACCTTCATGGGAGGAGTCTGAGGGAAGCCCAGGAGGAAGCCGGGATGCGCTCAGTGGATACCTGGGGAGATGACCCCCTGGCAGCGGGTTTTGAGGGCCTCGGAGGGGAGTCTGGCCTCTGCGTGCTGCTTTTACTCACTCAAAAAGGGTGTGGTTGGGCTGTTATAGTCCCTTTGTAAGAAAACAAGCTCAGAAGCCAGTTAACTGCCAGAGGTCACCAGCTGGTTAGTGGTGGAGCATGGGTCCCACTCAGAACCTATACCCAGAGCCTCCACTGTTCGGGCAAACCCGGGAGATGCGGGTCTGGTACACTCTGCACTTTGCTTCCCTGCCTGTGAACGGGGGTGGCTGAGGTCTGTTGGTTCTCAGTCACGGGTGGCAGCATCTCACAAGGGCTTTTGAAAATGGGCGTATTCTGTGCCACAGCAGCAACCCAAGCCATTGCAGTGACAACCCCCGAACCTTGACCTTCTGTGCCAGTCATACTTGTGGCATATGGAAGTCCCCAGGCCAGGGGGTGAATCGGCTGCAGCTGTGGTTTATGCCTTAGCTTACAGCAATGCAGATCCTTAACCCACCGAGTAAGGCCAGGGATTAAACCCACTTCCTCACAGAGACAGTGTTGGGTTCTTAACCCACTGAGCCACAATGGGAACTCCTTCAATTTTTTGTTTGTGTGTGTCTTTTTGTCTTTTTAGGGCTGCACCCACAGCATATGGAGGTTCCCAGGCTAGGGGTCCAGTTGGAGCTGTAGCCACCAGCCTACGCCAGAGCCACAGCCACACAGGATCCGACCTATACCACATCTCACAGCAATGCAGAAGATCCTTAACCCGCTGAGTGAGGCCAGGGATTGAACCCACATTCTCACTGATGCTATTCGGGTTCATTAACGGCTGAGCCATGAAGGGAATTCCTGAAAAGCCTTCAGTTTTTATTTAACTGACCCTCACCCTCATATTTAGGGAGCAGGAGCCAGGAACACACTAGCAACCTGCAAGGAATAACGTTCCCCCAACGGGGCCACATGGCTACCAGACCCTGTCTGCCGACATCTGGGGACTTACAGAGAAAATGACCTGTCTGGGGGCCCCTCTGCCACACACTTCACACGCCCACAGCTCTGCATTTGGGCGGGTATCATTTTCATCCCCAGTGACCTAGAAGGAAATGCGTACATATCGTTAGCTTGCAGGTATGCTCTGTGAAGGCACTCAGAGCACAAATGAAGAATGGTGTTTTCTTCTAGCAAGATTAAACAGCATGGAAAAGCTAAACTGCTGTCACTTTATTATTTGGTAACAGCAGGCCCTACTTACTGTGCCTCTGCTTCACGCTCGTGGCAGATGGCTGTTTTGCCTGCCAAGGCGCCAGCACTCTCCCAGTCTCAGGCCATTTGATGGTGCTTCCTCCTACCCAAGATGGGCCTTCTAGAGGGTGCCTGGGGAAGAGGACCTTGGAAGTACCTGAGCAGCCCAGGCCACTTTTCTCCACCAGGAGGGGGAGCCCGTGCCCTGAAGCCAGCAGGAGAGGAGGGCCAAGAGATGGGGAGACCAGGCCATTTCACTGGAGCCCCTGAATCCAGTTCTACTCTGCTTTCTTCCCCTTTGTCCTATAAGGCTGTCTGAGTTGGGTTTCTGCCATCCGCCGTCAGGGGCTTAGCCGGTGACCGCTGTTTACATGGAAGACCCATTTAGTCTCAACAACTGCTCCAGGTGTGTGGGGGGGATTGGTCCCATTTTGCCAATGAGAAAAAGTGAGGTTCAGAGAGAAGGCACGTGGGCGGGTGAATACGGAGTAATAACTTGGAACCTGGCTTTCTCTAATTCTCTCCCGACCACCCACGTTGCAAAAAGAATATTCTGCAATATGGACGCCTCCTCGGACTGCCCCTTCTCTGGCTCTGAGGTGTCCCGGGGCACCCTGGGGACAGCCTGTCGCTCTGGCCCGCCCCATCCACCTTCCCCCCCACACACAGGCAGACACAGGTTGGCGGCAAGAGTGTCTGGTGTTTAATCGCTCTTTGCGGCCTCCAGGAAGGGGGCAGGGGTGCTCCAGCTCACGCCGCAGCCGCCGCAGCCACCGCCTCCGCCTCATCCACACGGATTGTCCACTCCGACCCCGGGCGCGCTGGGCGGCCAGAAGGGGGCCTGGGGGCGACTAAGGCGGGTCCCGGGAGGCGAGGTAGGCGGACAGAGTCACCAGGGCGGCCGCGTAGGTGCACACGCCCAGCCCGATGGCCAGGACCCCCAGCAGGAAGGCGCGGCGGGAGGCGGCCCCTGCCCCCTGGACGTCCCCCTTGGCCCAAGCCTTGCTGGTCTGTGGAGGCGTTGGGCAGCGGTGACTCAGGCATCCCTTGGCCCCACCCTGCTTCCCGCAGCCCGGCCCCGCCCCCAGCCAACACGCCCAGGTATTCATCTGTTCCCAAAACAAAAGGAAGCGGCCACCGCGAGTCAGGCACACTTGGGCCCCCGGGCTGCTGGGTGACTAATAAAGATCTACTCTAGTCCTAATTGCCACTGCTCAAACGCACTGAGCCTCAGGATGACCCTGAGGCAGGAACCATTCCTTCCCATTTTACAGAGGAGGAAAGTGAGGCACCCGAGGTTAAGAGGCGTGCCCCCAACCTTACTCAGACCCAGGATCTGAGTTCAGGTTCTCCTCCGCCACCACTCTGGGCTGTGGTCTGTGAAACTGCCTCTTTTTCCCCCTGAATGTTTCTGCATGAATCCTCTCCACCTCTCACCACCACCTCCCCCAACCAGCATGGCTCCTCTTTTTTGTTTCGTTTTCTTTTGAACGCATTTTTCTCTTTTATATCCAGTCCCCTCCCAGCTCCACCCACACACTGACCTTCTGGGCCAGGCAGAAGGCGGGGATGCCCACGGGCCAGAAACAGCACAGCATCGAGAAGACAGCCAGGCCGAGGTGGTCGTGGGGTAGGAGAGGGGAGAGCAGGCCGCCCCCATCCCAGTCCGAGTCACTGTCACTGGATGACACATCCTATGGGCAGGAGACGGCCTAAGTGGGCATCTCCATCCACCTTCCCCGCCCACCACTCTGCTCCCCTTTGCCCCCAAAGACACCAGGAGAGGAAAATGCTCCAGGAGATGGGCTCTTGACTCATCTACATCCTGGGTCCTCTGGGACCCCATCTCCAGAGAAAAGCCTCCCCCACACTCAAAAGCTTTGAGTTCAATTTCAAGGAGTTCACAGGGCCAATCATGGGTACTACAACTGCTTATAAGCTCAGGGTTAAAAACCCCGTGAGGGCAGAGAGAAACCAGTGGGGACAAGAACTTGCAAAATGATGGAGATTCAGGGAGCTAACCTGCCTGCTAAAACTACAAGTTCTAGATTAAAAATATTTTTTAAAAATCTTACACCTGGGAGTTCCCGCTGTGGCTCAGTGGAAACAAACCCGACTAGTATCCATGAGGATGCAGGTTTGATCCCTGGCCTTGCTCAGTGGGTTAACGATCTGGCGTTGCTGTGAGCTGTGGTGTAGGTCACAGGCATGGCTCGGATCTGGAGTTGTTGTGGCTGTGGTGTAGGCTGGCAGCTGTAGCTCCGATTCGACCCCTAGCCTGGAAACATCCATATGCCACAGGTGCAGCCCTAAAAAGAAATAAAGAAAAAAAAAAATCTTACATCAAGAGTTCCTGCAGTGGCTCAGCAGGTTAAGAACCTGACTAGTATCCATGAGAACGTGGGTTCAACCCCTGGCCCCACTCAGTAGGTTAAGGATCCAGTGCTGCCATGAACTGCAGTGTAAGTGGCAGAAGCAGCTGGGATCTGGTGCTGCTGTGGCTGTGGAGTAGGCTGGCAGCTGCAGCTCTATTCAGCTCCTAGCCTGGCAACTTCCATATGCCCAAGGTGTGGCCCTGAAAAGATAAAATGATAATAATAATCTCTAACGGGTAGTGCCCCCGGGTAGCCGACAGAAGCAAACCAAATCCTCTCTGGAGGAAGGTACTTTCATTCTAGGCCTCAAAGTAATTTTTCCTAAAAAAAATTTTTCAAATACAATGACCAGCATGCAATCAAAGATAATGAGGCAGACAAGCAACCATGGAGGAGAACTAGCAGAAATTTAATAAGCCCCTTGAAGTCTTCAAATAATGGAATTATCAGACATATACCACGTCAAAGCAAAGCTTACAGTCACAATGAGGCAGACTGTGTTTCCAAAAATTGCCACAGCCATCTCTCCCATCCCACATGCTTTCCTTACAGGATGACTGATAATCTTCCCATCAAGGGATGAGGTCTGTGTCCACTTTCCTTGAGTCTGGGCGGGTTGTGACTCACTTGGAACTGATAGAATGTGGTGGAAGTAATGCCACACGACTTGCAAGCATAAGTCAGAAAAGGTGAGACAGCTTCTGCTTTGTTGAAACACTCATGCTGGAAGCTAGAGGCCCGTAAGAAGTCTGACTGCCCTGAAGCCATGAGCCCGAGCCCACCCACATGGGGAGACCCATGCAGAAGCCCTGAGACTGCATCATTAAGAGTGAGGTGCCCAACCAGACCCACTGACTGTTCCAGTGCTAGCTACTGGCTGACTGCAGCCACATGAAAGATGCTGAAGCAGAACCACCCAAGTCCTTCCCAAATTCCCTACTCATAGAAACCATAAGCCATGATAATGACTGCTGCTGTTTTAAGCTACTACATTTTGGGGTGATTTTTTAAAAAAATTTTTATGTATTTATTTATTTGGCCATGCCCACGGCATGCAGAGGTTCCCAGGAACTTCTTGGGGGTGATTTGCTATACAGCAATAGCAACCATAAAAATATGTTTAGGAAATAAGACAAGCTTGACAATATGTACAAAGAAAGTGGAGTTCCCTGGTGGCCTAGCAGTTAAGGACCTGGCTTTGTCACTGCTGTGGCACAGGTTTGGTCCCTGACCAGGGAACTTCTGCATGCTGCAGGCTCATCCAAAAAAAGAAAGAAAGAAAAGAAAAAAGAAATAATAAAAAGTGACATTAATTGGGCAAAGAAAGACCAGTGCCAGTAGAGGCACAGAGATGAGTTGGCTTTGGAGAGAGATGGACAGATAGAGAACAGGGAGGTCAAAAATTAGAGGGAGGGAAGACAAACAGAGCTAAAGGAAACAAAGATAAGCAGAAAACAGGAAAAACTTCAACTGGAAACCCAGGAAGGCTACACGCAACTGGGAAGTGAGAGTCCAGGCCAAAGGCTGGAACTCCAGCTGCCAGCCTGGCAGATGCTGGCCACAGCTGGGTGCGCCCCTGGTCCCCTCCCCCCGCTCTCACTAAGGAGCCTACCTCAGTGGTGCTGTTCCTACCTCAAGGTCAGGGGGCCCTGGCTCCCCCAGGCCGGCGCTCACGGAGGAAAGAGATGGTGAGAGGAACTGCCAACCCTTCAGCGATTCAGCCAAGACCATCTCTCCAAAGGGAGGCTCCGGCTCAGGCTCCCCAGGCTTCTGCACAGGGGGCTCTCCCCCTACATGCACCAGCAGAGGCTGTTGGAGCTCTCGAAGACTGGGGCTGTCCATGGCTGGGGAAAGCTCCCAGAGGGGCTTCCTGGTGGTAAAGAAAAGGACAAGCTGTAAGAGTGTCACTCCCCTGACTACTGGCTTTAGAGAGTCTCCAAGCAGAGAGTAGGTCGCTGAAAGATACTCACACCCATGTTTTGTTTGTTTTTTTGTTTTTTGTCTTTTAAGGCCACACCTGTGGCATATGGAGGTTCCCAGGTTAGGGTCCAGATTGGAGCTGTAGCCACTGGCCTACACCACAGCCACAGCAACACCAGATCTGAGCCACGTCTGCAGTCTACACCGCAGCTCACGGCAACGCCGGATCCTTAACCCACCAAGCAAGGTCAGGGATCGAACCTCTGTCCTCATGGATTATTCAGATTCGTTTCCGCTGAGCCATGACAGGAACGCCCCCATTTTATAGATAATAAAACTGAGCCCCAGAGAGTAAAAGAGGTTGGTCCAGAAGTTCCTGCTGTGGCACAACGGGATCAGCAACATCTTGGGAGCGCTGGGATGCAGGTTCGATCCCCAGCCCGGCACAGTGGTTTAAGGATCCGGTGTTGCCACAGCTGTGGCTTAGGTGGCAACTATGGCTGGGATCTGATCCCTGGCCCGCTAACTCCATATGCTGTGGGGCGGCCAAAAAAAAAAAAAGGTTGGTCCAAGTTGTGAAGGGAGCTCAGGAATCTGGACTTCTCTCTCCTCAGGGCAAAACCACATACCTGTTGCACATTTATTCCAAACCATACTGTACACACGTATACCTGGCCTGTGAACTACACACCCATCCTTGGTTCGCACTCCCATCCCTCCCCCCATCCCCATCCCCAGAGATGCTTAGTTCGCACACCTCCTGTTCCCCCCACCCCAAGCCTGCATACTCTCAATGCCCAAGTCCCTGCCACACATACCGATCCAGGCAAGCCCAACGCCACCTCCACTTGCCCCAAATTCATGTCCCAAGGGACTGTCTGCATGCTTGCCCCAAACATGAGCTCTCTGAAAACACTCCTCTGGTGCCCCCAATCGTCTTACAAATTCACCCCAAATAACTCCATGTTCATCTTAATCTCCCCAGCATCAGATCCCCCCAGGTGCACAGATATGCCCAGGCTTCCCACACATGCAGCCTGGACACTCTGCCCTGTTCCCATCACTTCTGCTTTGAGGCAGCCTATCACCTCTCCTCGGGGGCCACACAGCCTCTCCTCCTCCACCCACATCCATGACCCACACCCGCCAGCTCCCCAGACACCTCATGTTTTACCAGAGTCCGCCCTTGTACAGCTCCCCTATAACACCCCCAACCCCCCCCCCAACTCCACCACAGAGCACACCCCTGGGGGGAGGGGAGGGTCCTCAATTCTCCCGCCCTCAGGCCAAACCTGGGTTGAGCCGGTTTTCTCTCAAGGTTTTGCTCCTCAACCCCACCCACTGCTCCTTCCCCAACGCCAAGAACCCTGAGAATAGCGGTGCCCCCACCCGCGCCCCTCACTCACCGCCCGCAGCCACAGGCCGGGACCTCCTGCGCCCCCTGCACTGACACCCGCCCCGACCCTGCGGCCCGGGGTGGGGAAACTCTTGAGCCCAGCGCTCCCCGGGGCCGGGGCCTGGAGGCTTGGGGTCTGCGCGTTCGGCTGGGCCCCCCTCCCAGCGCCCCGGGCCCGCAGCGCGCGGGGGCGGGGATGGGGCGGGGCGAGGCTCCCGGGCTCCGCCCTCCGCGGAAGCTGGGAGGGGGCCTGGGGCCGACGTCCGCACAGTGGCGCGGGCATCTGTCACCCCGGATGTGGAGGAGCGGGCGGCAGTCTCCGAGGACGGCAGGCCCAGACCCCGGAACCCCAACCCAAAAGCCGCAGGACAGAGGAGGGGTCGTCCCAATTCTCCAGGCTTCCTGGCTTGGCCCCACCTCCACCCCCTGTCCTCCCACCTGCCCGACAATTAACAGCAACCCGGCTACCTCCGGGCACGGCCCTTAGTGCTTTACGTATACGCGTACACGTTTACCCCTAAGAACGACCTCTGAGGCACGCTGATTGATTGTCCTGTCGTGCCCAAAAGGAAACCAGCGCAGAGGAGTTAGGAGTTGCCAAGGAGCCCGCCGTCCGCCGGGTCACTACCCCTGGCTTCGATGCCCTACGTTAATCATCGCTCACATTCCCCTCAGTAGCTCCATTTCTTCTTCTTCTTCTTTTTTTTTTTTTTTTCTTTTTTTCCACTGTACAGCATGGGGACCCAGTTACACATGCATGTATATCTCTTTTTCTTTTTCTTTTTTTTTTAAAGTAGTTCTCTTTCTACCCCTCTTCTGCTGGTAAGGAAACTGAGGCTCAGCCATGTGTGCACACTTGGCCGGTAAACAACTGATACTGGGACCCACTGGCAGATTGTAACCCAGGGCTGTATTTCCTGCTGGCCCAAAGGGAGGAGAGAAAGCAGATGCAGAAGGTGAGGTGGGGGCTTCCTGGGAAGAGGGTGGAGGTGGTGTGCTGGTTATCAGGTGGTACAGTTGGTGGTTATGAGTCAGTGTTTGAACCCACGCAGACCTGAATTCCTTTCCAGGCTCTTCAAAGGTGTTTTCTGCATGATCTCTGGATAAGGGCATCACCTCTCTGAACTGCAATTTCTTCATCTATAAAATGGGGTAAACACTCCCTGCTTCTTAGCTGTGATAACATAATGTGCTTAAGTTAGGTGCCATAACAACTGTCCAACATGTGCCCCAACCTAAGCACTCTGAGGGTGTTTAGGAGTATAATTATTTATATCCATCTTCATTAATCTGATTAGGGGATTCTTCTCACCCTGCAGGCCTCCACCTCCTCAGGGAGCCCACCCGGCTTGCACTGGCTTCCCTTTCTCGGAAGCCCTCCATTTCACCAGTCCCAGGCAGCCGAAGTGGAGGACTCCCCTCCCGCTGTGAGGCCAGCCAGGGTTCCCTTGCTCCAGGGCTCCAGGGCTCCAGGGCTCCAGGGCTCCAGGGTTCCAGGCTCTAGGGCGCTGAGCCAAGAGTCCAGATGCTGGAGCTGGCACGGGCCCCACTCCCGGGGAAAGCAGATGGTGTCTGGAAGTGCACTTGGCTCAGTCAGAATTTCTGGCAGACAAGAGGTGGGAAGACCTATGGGGGGGGGGGTGTAGATGAGAGAGAGAGGGGGCAGAAGTGTTTTATCAGGAGAGATACTCTGATATAAACAAGTCACACTCTCTCTCCCGAACCTTGCTCTTATGCATATCACTGTAAGACATAGCATATATTCCTCTAGTCTTGTTATTTTGTTTGTTTTGTTTTTGTTTTTCGGCTATGCCTGAGGCATGTGGAAGTTCCTCGGGCCAGGGATTGAACCCACACTACAGCAGTGACCCGAGCTGCTGCAGGGACAACACTAGATCCTTAACCTGCTGTACCACAAGGGAACTCCTGTAGTTTGAATCTTCCCACATCAGTGTCAGTTTCAGCCAGGTGGGGATTTGATCCCTTGTTCATTGCTGTGCCTCAAGTCCTAGAACAGTGCCTGGCACAGAGCAGGCTTTCTGTGTATACTTGTCAGGTGGAGGCGTAAATTCCCACCAGCTTCAGTTTTTTTACTAAATCCCTGAGCAATATAGGTCCCTGGGACCCCCTAGGCCACCTTAGAGAATTTTTTCACTTCCTGTAGATCTGTCTGGCCATCAGCCTTGTTCAGTCTCCCCACCGCTTCCAAGACATCACAGGAGCCCCAGGCCTCTTGGGGTTTAATAGTCCTAGAATATTAAGCATGTGATCCAGAAGCCTAAACCATTGAGTGAAAGTTTGATGAGGAGCAGGATATTTATTTAGTCTCAAAGTATCTTCCCACAGATTACTTATTTATTTACAAAGGGAAAAAATTTTTTTCCCTGAGCTGCTGCTGTGGCAACACCAGAGCCTTAACCCACGGTGCCAGGCTGGGGATCGAACCTTCATTTCCACCATATGTTGCATCTGTGGCGTATGGAAGTTCCTGGTCCAGGGATTGAATCTGAGCCACAGCTGCAACCTATGCTGCAACTGTGGCAACACCAGATCCTTAACCCACTGTGCCACAGCAGGAATTCCTGTACATATACTTTGCTTCTAAACTTTTTTTTGGGGGGTGGAGCTGTGCCTTTGGCATGTGGCAGTTCCCGGGCCAGGGATCAAACCAACCTATGCCATGGCAGTGACCTGAGGCACTGCAGAGACAATGCTAGATCCTTAAACTGCTGCGCCACGGTGGGAACTCCTGGACAGTATGTTAATCAGTAGGACTCTTCAAAAATTAAGAAGAGAATTATGGAATTTCCCTCATGGCACAGCAGAAACAAATCTGACTAGGATCCATAAGGATGCAGGTTCGGTCCCTGGCCTTGCTCAGTGGGTTAAGGATCCAGCATTGCCATGAACTGTGGTGTATATTGTAGACCTGGCTCGGATCCTGCGTTGCTGTGGCTGTGGTGTAGGCCAGTGGCTACAGCTCCGATTAGACCCCTAGCCTGGGAACCTCCATATGCCATGGGTGTATGGCCCTAAAAAGACATTAAAAAAAAAAAATTACCATATGGCCCATCAATTCCACTTCTGGGTATACACTGCAAAGGATTGAAAGCAGGGTCTTGAAGAAATATGTGTACACCCATGTTCACAGCAGCGTTATTCACAACAGCCAAAAGGTGGAAGCAACCCAACTGTACATCAGCAGATGAATGGATAAAGAAAAGAAGGTATATGCATACAATGGAATATTATTCAGCCTTAAAAAGAAAGAGTTCCCTGGTTGCTCAGCACTTTAAGGATCCAGCATTGTCACTGTTGTGGTGTGGGTTCAATCACTAGCCTGGGAACTTCCACATGTCATGCATGGCCAAAAAAAAGAGGAAAAAAAAAAGGAAAAGTAAGGAAATTCTTTGATGATTATATTGTAATGTATAGAAATATTGAATCATTATGTTGTGCACCTGGAACCAACATGGTGTTATAGGTCAATTATACTTTTTTGTCTTTTTTGGCTGTCCTGCAGCATATGGATTTCCCAGGCCAGGGATCAGATCCAAGCTGCAGTTGTGACCTAGACCACAGCTGTGTCAACGCTGGATTCTTTTAAAGGAAGGAAAGTCTGGAGTTTTCTTCGTGGCTCAGTGGTTAATGAACCTGACTAGGATTCATGAGGATGCAGGTTTGATCCCTGGCTTTGCTCAGTGGGTTAAGGATCTGGTGTGGCCATGAGCCATGGTGTAGGTCGCAGACATGGCTCGGATCCCGAGTTGTTTTGGTTGTGGTGTATAGGCTGGCAGCTGCAGCTCCGATTCGACCCCTACCCTGGGAACCTCTGTGTGCTGTGGGGGCGGCCCTAAACAGCAAAAACAAAAAAAATGAAACCTGACATGCACTACAGCGTGGATGATCCTACCTTATGGTAAATTGTGCTACGTGGAATAAGCCAGCCATAAAAAGATAAATAATTAATGATTCTACTCATATGAGGTACCTACAGTAGTCAAACTCACAGAAACAGAAAGCAGATAGGTGGTTACCAAGGGCTGGAGGAGGGAAGGGAAGGGGAGTTTTTGTTTAATGAGTACAGAGTTTCAGTTTTGCAAGATGAGAAGAGTTCTAGAAACTGGTTGCACAATTATGTGAATGTACTTAATGCCACTGAACTGTACACTGAAAGACAGCTAAAATGCTAGATTTTATGTGTATTTTCTCACAATTTAAAAAACTTTGTTTTTTATATTTTTTGCTTTTTTTTCCTAGGGCCACACCCGCAGCATATGGAGGTTCCCAGGCTAGGGGTCTAATCAGAGCTGTAGCTACCGGCCTACAGCACAGCCACAGCAACCCCAGATCCGGGTGGTGTCTGTGACCACAGCCACAGCAATGAGGGATCCGGGCCATGTCTGCGACCTACACCACAGCTCAAGGCAACGCCGGATCCTTAACCCACTGAGCAAGGCCAGGAATTGAACCTGCACCCTCATGGTTCCTAGTCGGATTTGTTTCTGCTGCGCCATGATGGGAACTCCAAAAACTTTAAAAAAAAAATTAGAAATACATAAATATTCAGTGCTTCTTGTTAAAAATATGCAAAACTGCCACTTCAGGAACAACAACAACGTCAACAATAAAAACCATCAGTAATAGCAAATATTTATAGTGGTTCCCCATGCCAGGCTCTGCCCTAAATTCATTAGCCATCTGTATTAGTTATTATTGCTGTGCAACAAATTATCTCCCCAAACTTAGTGGCTTAAAACAGCAAACATTTGGAGCTCCTGCTGTGGTGCAATGGGTTGAGGATCCAGTGTTGTCTCTGCAGCGGCTCTGGTTTGAACCCCGGCCCGGTGCAGTGGGTTAAGAATCTGGACGTAGGTCACAGCTGCAGCTCAGTCCCTGGCCTGGGATCTTCCACATGCCTCAGGTGTGGCCGAAAATAGAAAAAAAAAACAAAAAACAAACAAAAAGCCCCCAAACATTTAGCATCCAGCATTAGTTTCTGTTGGTCAGGAATCTGTTGACAACTTAGCCGTTGGGTTCTGGCTCAGGGTGGCATGAAGTTACAGCCAGCAAGTCAGCCAAACACAAGAGTTCCCTGAAGATGTGATGGGGCTGAAAGACCTCCTTCCAAGATGAGTCTTTCACATGGTGGTGATTGCTCCGTTCCCATTCAGGTCTCTCCACTGGCTGCTTCCCTGCTGTCACAACAAGGTGGCTGGTTGCTCTGAAAGATGAGTCTTTCACGTGGTGGTGATTGCTCCGTCCTCATTCGGGTCTCTCCACTGGCTGCTTCCCTGCTGTCACAACAAGGTGGCTGGTTGCTCTGAGACTGAGTCTCTCAAGAGATAGAGGAGGAAGCCTCAGTGCTTTTATAGCCTCATCTCAGAAGTCATACAGCAACACTTCTACCATATTCTACTGGTTAGAAGCAAGTTACAAAGCACAGCCTATACTCAAGAGGAGAGAGGAGTTCCCTAGTGGCCCAGTGGTTAAGGATTTGGCTTTATCACTGTTGTGCTACTGTGGCTTGGATCCAGAAATTTCCACATGCCATGGGCAATGCCAAAAAAAAAAAAAAAAAAAAGACAGAAATTAGGCTCTCCTTGGTGAAAGAAGAAATCTAGGAATGTCAAAGAATCTGTGGACAGGGAGTTCCCGTCGTCGCTCAGTGGTTAACGAATCCAACTAGGAACCATGTGGTTGCAGGTTTGATCCCTGGCCTTGCTTGGTGGGTTAAGGATCCGGCGTTGCCTTGAGCTGTGGTGTAGGTCGAAGACGTGGCTTGGATCTGGTGTTGCTGTGGCTGTGGTGTAGGCCGGCAGCTACAGCTCTGATTAGACCCCTAGCCTGGGAACCTCCATATGCCATGGGATCAGCCCTAGAAAAGGGAAAAAGACCAAAAAAAAAAAAAAAAAAGGTAATGACCCCCATAACCACCAAATTCCTTTGATACTAGGAGATGTGTATCCAAGAGAGGCAGGATAGTGAGATTGAGGACCTAAGGTTTGGGGACAGAGTGAGACAGAAGTATAATCAGTTTGGTTTCAGGCAAATGACTTTTTTTGTCCTTTTAGGGCCGTACCCACAGCATATGGAAGTTCCCAGGCTAGGGGTCAAATTGGAGCTACAGCTGTCGGCCTACACCACAGACACACCACACACCTTGTCTGTGATCTACTCTGCAGTGCACCGATCCCTGACCCACTGAGGGAGGCCAGGGATCGAACCCACATCTTCATGGCTACTAGTTGGATTCATTTCTGCTGCACCACAATGGGAACTTCCCAGGCAAATAATTTTGTCCTAATTTCTTCATCTTAAATAAAGCTGATAATTACCTATCCTGTGGGATATTTGTGAGGATTAAAGAAGATCATGCATGCAGTTTACAGGGGCTGGGACAGACAAACCAATAATTGGTAGCATTCAAATATACGTATTAGTGAAATATTATCCTTTATTTTATTATCCTATTGAATGTTGCCCCTTCCTTAATAACTTTGAGCTAGTGACTCTGACTTTTTTGTGTGTGTCTTTTTAGGGCCACACCCACAGCATATGGAAGTTCCCAGGCTAGGGTTCAAATTGGAGCTGTAGCCCCCGGCCTACGCCACAGCCACACCAACTTGGGATCCAAGCAGCATCTGTGACTCATACCACAGCTCACGGCAGCACCGGATCCTCAACCCACTGAGCAAGGCCAGGGATTGAATCCACGTTCTCATGGATACTAATCAGATTTGTTTCCGCTGAGCCATGATGGGAACTCCTGGTGACTCTACCTTTTGCAGTAGCTGTTTTGCTAAAAAGTAGGGGAATAAGTTCCTTTTGGACTTCCTGCCTGGGCTGAAGGAATAAGGCACAGGACTAAGGTTCAACTGGACTTAGTGGGTGGGGAAGGCACTACTCAGGAAATCAGTAGGTGTGAATCCCTCTCAGTCACTCCCCTGGCGCCCGTTACATGGATGGGATGACTGAGAAATGGGGCCATGCAAGGTCACAAGCTACTGACTGAGGTCAGAACCGGATTTTCTGCAGATAAACAGGCCTCAGTTCCTCATTTCTCATACCCGTCCTTGGAGCCCCACACCCACCTCCTTGCTCAGAATCACTAACTTCACCAGTCAGTGAAGAACTGGGCAGTATTTCTGAGAAGGGAGTTGGATTTATAAGTCCTTGAAGAACTTAGGAGAACTTTCAAAAGGAAGGGAAACCCCCTCCCCAACTTCTCTGAATTTTTTTTTTTTTCTCCAATTATAAGGCAGGAGGTTATACACAATGATCTGAGGGAAATTCCCCCTTGGCTCTGGCTCAAGTCTCTGACTTGTGGTTCCAGTTGGGAGAGAGATTTAGGGGACAAGGAGAACTTAAGGATTTGCTTCTTCTTCTTTTTTTTTTTTTTTTTTTTTTTTCTTTTTTGCGCTCCCGTAGCAAGCAGAAGTTCCCAGCCAGGGACCAAACGCCTGCCACATCGGTGACAACAAAGGATGGATCCTTAACCCGCTGCACCACCAGGGAACTCTCACTGGATTTGCATATTCTGTTAAGAGAGTATCTGGGTATGGAGTTTCGGTGAGGAACAGGTTAAGGATCCGGCGTTGTTACTGCAGAGGCCTGGGTCGCTACTGTAGAGCGACCCCTGGCCCGGGAACTCCCGCTTGCTACCGGCATGGCCAAAAAAAGAAAGAGAATATCTGGGAGAAAACAGCGCTCAAACGTCCTCAGCCACACCCAAGATGGCAACAGCACCGCCACGCCGCAAATGGCGGAACCTTGGCTAGAAGTTGGAAGAGACGGCTTTCCCAAAATGGAGAGGGAGGGGAGAAAATGTCCATCACGTATTAGTCCCGCCCCACAGACTCCTAAGGCCAATTAGCGACCTGCAGGGCGGGTGCAAGGCCAGGGGAGGAGGCTGCTGTTGTCCCAGCAACAACCAGGGAACCCGGAGGCGGGCGAGTCCTAAGAGGGATTAGTGCCTCAGATCTCTCGCTGTACGGAAGGGGGAGGCGCGAGCCAGGCCTGGGGAGTCAGCACCCGCGGAAAGAGAGACAGGTCAGGCTACGAACTCCAATCCTCGCCGGCGCTTTCACGCCTCTTAACCGTTAGGGGCTCTGAGGTAGGAAAAACGCATGCGCTGGCTCAGAGGCGGGGCTAAGGTCGCCTTGCACTTAAAACGCATGCGCCTGATGAACCTGGGGAGGGGTGGGGGAATCCGAGGGGCGGAGGCGGGGTTTTTGTGCTTGTGGGCGGAGCCATGGGCCCCTTGGGCCGGACTTTCCGCTACACTGAGCTAGAGGAAGAGGTTATTTTGAAGGCAGAGTTAGGTGCCAGCTCCTCAGCTCGTCCATTTTTCACCTCTCTTTTTTCGAGGACTTTCCTGGAGAGGCATTTGGTATTATGGTTAAGCGGCCTCAGTAGTTTGACAAAACTCACTTGGGATCCCAAGTACTGCTCCTTACTTAGTGGGCCTCAGTTTTCCCATCTATTAGGTGGAGATAATAGTACACTTTTCTCACCAGGCTGTGATTATATTTTTCCCCTCTCAGGGCCATGGCTGAGGTGCACGTGATTGGGCAGATCATGGGGGCCACCGGTTTCTCGGAAAGTAGCCTCTTCTGCAAGTGGGGCGTCCACACAGGTATTCCCCGACATGGCTCATTTCCCCACCAGAACCCCTCAGCCTAGACCCTTCACCCTCAGTCCCTGATCCTCAGCTTGCATCGGCTTTCAGAACTCAAACCCTGACCACCTCTGTTCATGCAAATCTCAGGCTTCTTTCTTATCCCTTCCCATCCCATCTCTGAGGACCATGGCTCCCGCTCTCTCACAGCCCCTAAGGAGAGGGGACACTGGGCTAGACACATACCCATCCCCAACCCTCAAAACACTTGATAGCCCTAAGGACACTGTTTGGACTTTATTCATTGTCTTAGCGGTATGCTCGGTGGCTCCTCCGTCTTAATTCTTTCCTTAACAGTCTCTATTTATTCTTTTTATTTTATTTTATTTTATTTTTTAATTTTATTTTTTATTTTTTGTCTTTTTTTGCTATTTCTTGGGCCGCTCCCTCGGCATATGGAGGTTCCCAGGCTAGGGGTCCAGTCGGAGCTATAGCCACCGGCCTACGCCAGAGCCACAGCAACACGGGATCCGAGCCGCGTCTGCAACCTACACCACAGCTCACGGCAACGCCAGATCCTTAACCCTCTGAGCAAGGGCAGGGACCGAACCCGCAACCTCATGGTTCCTAGTCGGATTCGTTAACCACTGTGCCACGACGGGAACTCCTATTTATTCTTGATGTAAAATAGAAGTTTCCATCTCGGAATTGCGAGGAGAGGCCACCCTACCGTATTCATTTTTCTCTGAGAATGTAGGAACCTCGTTGTGGCTGTCATCGAGGTTCATCCGCGCAGGCCCAAGAGGGACCATGGAGGCCCCAGTTTTCATGCCCTTCATCGGAGATAGTGTGATGGGATGGTGTGGTGGTTAGGGCCATAGGCCACCGAGTCTGGGCTCAAGTAGAAACTCCCTTACCTATTAATTGGGAACCTTTGGACTTGACCTTTCTGACCTTCAGTTTCCTTGTCTGAAAATGAAGCTAATAACATCTAAGAGGTAGCAGAGTGCTGAGGTTAAAAGCACAGAATGCCGGGATCAGCTCTGATTCAACTCCTAGCCTGGGAACCTCCACATGCTGCGGGTGCGGCCCTAAAAAAAAAAAAAAAGACAAAAAATAAAAAAGTAAAAGCACAGAATGCCTGGGTTCAAAACTGGGGCTTGCTTATTAATTACGTGGCCTTGGGCACTTGTCTAGACCTCGGCTTCCCTTCTGTACAATGGAAATAATAACACTGTTTACCTCATGGGCTTGTTGTGAGAACTAAATAAACATCCACAGCACTTAGAAGAGGGCCTTTCTTGCAAGTGCTCAGTAAGTGTTTGCCTGGCCTTTGTGAAAACTGGATGGGGGCTTGTTTGTAAAGTCCTAGGTATGTTGCCTAGCACAAATAAATGCCCACGAAATGAGTGTGGCCACTGCCATCATCATCCTTTCAGGCTTGGGGTCCTTTGTAATTTCAGTGGTGGGCAGGGTGGTTCAGATTCCCTGGGAAATTGGGGTCCTTCCAGCTGAGTAGATAAGAAGTGGGCTCTGAGAGTTCCTGCTGTGGTGTAGCGGGTTGAGAATCAGGCTGCAGGAGTTCCCCCTGTGGCACAGCAGAAACGAATCTGACTAGTAACCATGAGGTTGCGGGTTCAATCCCTGGCCTCACCCAGTGGGTTAAGGATCCAGCGCTGCCGTGAGTTGTGGTGTAGGTCACAGACACGGTTGGATCCCAGGTTGGTGTGGCTGTGGTGTAGGCTGGCAGCTGTAGCTCCGATTGGACCTCTAGTCTGGGAACCTCCATATGCCGTGGGTGTGGCCCTAAAAAGTAAAAACAACAAATAAAAGAACAGACTGCAGCAGCTAGGGTTGCTGCGGAGGCACTGCTTCCATCCCCATCTTAGCAGAGTGTATGCAAGAATCCAAGGCACAGCCATGGTGTAGGTCACAGCTGAGGCTCGGATTCAGTCCCTGGCCTGGGAACTTCCATGTGCTGCAGGTATGGCCATTAAAAATAGAACAACAGGAGTTCCCATCATGGCTCGGTGGTTAACGAATCCGACTAGGAACCATGAGGTTGTGGGTTCAATCCCTGGCCTTGCTCAGTGGGTTAAGGATCTGGCGTTGCCGTGAGTTGTGGTATAGGTTGCAGACTCAGCTTGGATCCCACGTTGCTGTGGCTCTGGCGTAGGCCAGCGGCTACCGCTCCTATTAGACCCCTAGCCTGGGAACCTCCATGTGCTGTGGGAGCAACCCTAGAAAAGGCAAAAAGACAAAAAAATAAATAAATAAATAAAATAAAAAAAGAAAAACAACAACAACAAAAAACAGGCTCTGGAATCGGACTTGGTTTCCAGGCCCCTACCTCTCACTTGTGTCATCTGTGACTCCAGGCAAGTGTCATCGCCTCTCAGTGCCTCAGTTTCCTCAACCGTAAAGGGGGACTCTTTGTCCTTCATAGGGAAACCTTGTAGGCAAGGATCCTGATTCAAGGCCTGGTGCTTTCTTCACCTGGCTCAGAATGGAGCAGTAACTAACATGGCTTTTATTACTTTCAGGAGGCTCCTGGCTGGGGAGGTAGGGCAGGGGCAGTTAATCCAGTAGAGAGCCAAGGGGCAGTTGGATACAGGGTTTGGTCTCCACCATTGGTCAGAGCTCCATTTGAATCAGCTCCTTGATTCAAGTTCCTTGATGGGACCTTGGTTTTCTGCAGTCCTCCTGTAGCCCCTGCATGGAGAACAGAGTGGCTGTTCAGCAAATGTTTGTGGAATGAATGACCAAGTGCCTTTCCTTCTCAGAGTGTTTCTTTACCTGTAAAATGAGGATTATATTAGCCCCTACCTCCTAGGACCATTTATTTGGCCAACAAACATTTATTGAGCTCCTTCTGTGTACCAAGATCTGGGTTTGAGGTGCTAGGGATCCAGTAGTTTACAAGATCTCTGTTCTCCTAGGGCTCACAGCAGGGGAGACAGAAAATAAATAAGCAGATAGAGACCTGAGCACAGGGAGTTCCTGTCGTGCACTCGATGGAAACAAATCTGACTAGTATCTGTGAGGATGCAGGTTTGATCCCTGGTCTCGCTCACTGGTTTAAGGATCAGGCGTTGCTGTGAACTGTGGTGTAGGTCGAGACCCGGCTCAGATCTGGCATTGCTGTGGCTGTGGCTGTGGCCGGCGGCTATGGCTCCGTTTTGACCCCTAGCCTGGGAACCTCCATAGGCTATGGGTGTGGCCCTTTAAAAAAGATCTGAGTGCAGTGATTACAGATAGTGGTGGACGGGAGGAAGAGATGAGATGATGTGGGAGGGACCGGCTAGTTTCTGGATAGGAGGGTGAGGGAGAACCTCTCAATGAAAGGAGCACTTGAGCTGATCCCTGAAGGATTAAAGAAAGCCAGGCATGGGGCCATCCAGGAGCAGTTGTCTAGGCAGAAGGAACAGCAAGTGCAAAGGCCCTGAGGAGGGGAACAAAAACAGGACCAGTGAGGCTAGAGAGTGAGGAATGGGGAGAATGACGGGAGATGAATTCAGGAAGGGGGGCATGGGCCAGGCCAGGCAGGGCCCCGCGGGCTCTGTAAGCGGGACTGGTGTGGGGGTTAGGGATTAAGAGTCCCAGAGGGTGGATTAAATGAATTCATTACTAAAGCGCTTAGCACAGCGTCTGGCATTTGGTAAGCGTCCAGTGCGTTTTTGCTATTACTGGCATCCCCGGTAGGATTGCTGTTATGATGCACCTTTCACGATGTGCTCTGTGCACCTGCTTGTGAAGGACACCCTTGGCCCCATCTTAGCCCGTGGACTAGGCCTCTAAACACGGGGCGAGGATAGTAATAAAATGATACTCAGGAGTTCCCTTTTGACTAAGCAGGTCACGGGTTCAACCCCTGGACCCCTTCAGTGGGTTAAGGATCTGGCGTTGCCATGAGCTGTGGTGTAGACTGGCAGCTGCAGCTCCGATTCAACCCCTAACCTAGGAACTTCCATAAACCACACCTGCAGCCCTAAAAAGACAAAAAAAAAAAAAAAAAAAAGATATCCATCACTTATCCAGTACTCACTATGCCCCAGACACTATTCTGAGTGCTTCATGTGTATTAACTCATTTAATTGTCTCGTAAAACTACAAGGAATGCATCATAATACACCCACCTTACAGATGGGAAGACTGAGGCAGAGAAAAGCAACTTGCTCAAGGCTGCACAGGCAGGAAGAAGTAGCGCCAGGATTTTTTTTTTTTTTTTAAACAGCCACATCTGCGGCATATGGAAGTTCTCGGGCTAGGGGTTGAATGGGAGCTGCAGCTGCCGGTCTACACCACAGCCGCACAGCCACAGCAATGCAGGATCCCAGCTGTGGCCACACTGGATCCTTAACCCACTGATCGAGGCCAGGGATCGAACCCATATCCTTATGGATATTAGTTGGGTTCTTAACCTGCTGAGCCACAAGGGGAACTCCAGTGCCAGGATTTGAACCCAGACGTTTGGCTCCAAAGTCCTCGCTTTGCAGCCCCTGCCCCAGAGTGCCAGGGAGAGATGGGGTCCCACAGCCACAGTGGGATCCCTTTCCGGATGGCTGCCTCCCACCCTACCCTGCTCATGCGTGTCCTGGCTCTTTCTACAGGGGCGGCATGGAAGCTCCTGTCAGGTGTGCGGGAGGGCCAAACCCAAGTGGACACCCCCCAGATAGGGGACATGGCTTACTGGTCCCACCCCATCGACCTGCACTTCGCCACCAAAGGCCTTCAAGGTGGGTTCCTGGCCTGGGCCCCGGGCTAACCTGAGGGGGGTGGGTTAGTGGCACTGATGCTGCCAGCAGGACTGGACTCCACGTGCTGTTCCTGCTCTCTGTGCCCTTTGGGTCCCTTTCCTGGCCAGTCTTGGCCCTGGAGAAACTGAGCCGAGGCCTCCTCAGGCAGGTTCTAGAGTGTGTTAGGACTTGGGCAGAGGCAGGGGGCGGAGGGGGCAACGTCAGGGGGAGAGCTGGGGAGAGAGAGGTGGCTTTCATGGAGACAAACCAAAAGAGTCTTTCATCTGCAGGAAGCTGCGAGGGGGTTGTGAGGGGGAGAGGTGAGGGCTGGTGGCTGTTCTACAGGCATGGTTCCCTTGCTGCTCAGTGGGGGAGGAGGGGTATCAGAAAACCTTTTCTGGGGGAAAATTTCTGTGGGTCATTAGAGGGGGACGGGTTCCAGGAAATAGCCTAGGTAAATAGGCCACACATTTCTACAATATAAATAGCGTTTACTAGTGCCTGCCCTGTGTCAGGTGATGCAGCTGATGTCAGTGATTGAGACGGCTCCCCCGACCCAGCCCCGGCCCCACACAGCCCATCAGCCCCTGAGGGAGACAGAGCTGCCCTCAGACAGGGGCTGCCCAGAGTGGGGAGGACTGGGATCGGGGATCCTGAAGAGCTATGGGAGCCCAGAGGAGGTGCCTGCCTCTGCCGGGGAGTTCAGGGAGGGCTTCCTGGAGGAGGGAGGATGTTTGAGCTTTGCTCTGAAGGGCCAGTAGGAGCTCTTAAAACAGAAGGATGGAAGAGGGTCCTGGGCAGAGAGCCATGTGTGGAAGGCTCGAGGGGGAAAGTGCATTTGGAGGACTGAGGGAGAGCAGGAGGACTGCAGGGGACGGTTGACAGGCCATGCAGGCCCTTTGAATGCCAGGCTGCAGAGCTGAAGGCAGTGGGGAGGCAGTGCAGGCAGTTGACAAGTCAGATTTTGCTTTTAAAAGATCCTCCTGGGAGTTCCCGCTATGGCACAACGGGATGGTTGGCCTCTGCAGAGCCAGGATGCAGGTTCAATCCCTGACCCGGCACAGTGGGGTCAAGGATCCAGCGTTGCCACAGAACCTTTTCTTACCCTGCCCCATTCTGTCCATCAGGAAAGCCCATTAGCTCCACCTTTGAAACGCATCCTGAATCCCACCACTTCCACACTGCCCCCTCTTTCCAGCATCCTGATCTGTCCATCCTCACCTGTCACTGGGCTATTCAGTAGCCTTTTTACCTGTGTTCCCACCTCAGCCCCATAGTCTGTCCCCCTGTGAACACCTAAGTCAGGTCACCATCCTCCTCTGCTCAGGACCCACCGTGGTCCCCGTCTCCCTCAGGTTAAAAGGGAAAGCCTTACCATGGGAAGTTCTCAGAGGGTTAAGAACCCAACTAGTATCCATGAGGATGCAGGTTCGATCCCTGGCCTCACTCAGTGGGTTAAGGATCCGGCATTGCCGTGAGCTGTGGGGTAGGTCTTAGACTTGGCTCCGATCCTGCATTGCTGTGGCTGTGGCATAGGCTGGCAGCTGCAGCTCCAACTCAACCTCTAGCCTGCAAACTTCCATATGCTGTGGGTGCAGTCCTAAAAAGAAAAAAAAGCAAGAAAAATAAAAAAGCCTTACCATGGATCACAAGGCCTTGCTCCGTATGGTTCTGTCACCTCCTCCCCCCTCCCCTCTCACTCTGCTCCAGCCACATCGGCCCCACCAGGCAGCTCCCACCTCCCTGCCTTTGCACTAACTTTCCCCTCTGCTGGGAGCGCTCTTCCCTGGATGTCCATATGGCCCCCTCTCCCTTCCCTCCTTTAAGCATTCACTCAGATGTCACCTTCTCAGTGAACTTTTTCTTGATCACCCCCTTTCTAAAACTGCAGCCCTACCCCCACCCTACTCAGCTTATTTTGCTCCAGAGCAGTTATCACCATCTGACATACCCTATAATTTGCTTATTTACTGTGTTCGTTGTGTAAGATGTCAGCTGCTCAAGGGCAGGAATTTTTGTCTGCTCTGTTCACTGCTGTGTCCCCAGCTTCTAGAACAGGGCCTCGCCCAGAGGGACTCAGAGAGGAGGGTGAAATGGGGCTGGATCTCCAAGGGCTTTTCCTACCAGCCTGAGGAGCTGAACTGTCTTTGGAGTGAGGACACCTATGGAACTGGGGAGAGAGAGGTTTCTAGCTGCCAGCAGAAAGGCGGATTGGCCAGGGCAAGAAAGAAGGCTCTGAGGCCAGAGAAGCGGACAGGGTGTGGCCTTGGGGAGGGAAGGAGGGAGGCATTCGGGACAAGGCCCAAGACACTCACCTGGGAACTGGGTTCCCCTGAGATAGGGACTTGCAGGAGGAGGCCACAGAGAGGGAGGTCAACAGAGGCCAGACCTCAAGGGCCTTGAACGTTGAGGCTGGACTTTATACAGAGTGCACTGGGGAATCATGGCAGGGTTTTGAGTGGGGAGGGAACATGGACTCAGAAAGATCCCTCTGGCTGCTCTGTAGGGGTGGGAGTCCAGAGAGGAGGCTGGGGCAGAAACCTGGTGGGGAAAGACTGGGCCTGGGGTCTCCAGGAGCAGGAGGCTGGGCCATACCCATCCCTCCTTTCCTCCTTTCCTCCTATCCTGCAGGCTGGCCCCGGCTCCATCTCCAGGTGTGGTCCCAGGATAGCTTTGGCCGCTGCCAGCTTGCAGGCTACGGCTTTTGCCATGTGCCCAGCAGTCCAGGCACCCACCAGCTGGACTGCCCTACGTGGCGGCCCCTGGGCAGCTGGCGGGAGCAGCTGGCGAGGGCCTTCGTGGGTGGTGGGCCTCAGCTGTTGCATGGGGACGCCATCTACAGTGGGGCTGATCGCTATCGCCTGCACACGGCCGCTGGTGGCACCGTGCACCTTGAGCTGGGCCTGCTGCTGCGCCACTTCGACCGCTACGGGGTGGAATGCTGAAGGACCCTGCATCTATGGCTGGCCCCCAGCCATATCTCTGGACACCCAGCAAGGGGCAGGATGGCCCAGTGGTCAGAATCCTGGGCTCTGGAGACTGTCAGACCAGACACTACCCAAGGCATGGTGCAGCTTCTGTCTTGAGTAGCACCTCAAGCCCAGTGGCTGCCCCTCCCAGGTTGGTTTTCCATCTTACAGTTGGGGCAGAAGCACATGGGCTCACAGGGGTTGGGTGCAAAGAAGCTGTTTGCACATGGAAGGACTCAATAAAAGAGAGCAGTTCTTTCATGTGCGGGTGCTTTTCTGACTGTCATCTGTCAGATGTCCTGTGCCCACCCTTCCACTGTCACCCTCCTTCCTCAGGCCCCCTTCCCCTATCCTCTGCCCAACGGTGACCCCCCCCCACTCTAGGTGACTGCTCCTATGTCCCCTACTCCTTGGGGGTCCCCCTCCCCTGTGCCCTTCTCCCCACTGGCTCCCCATCTCTGGCAGACCCACTCCCTCTCTGCCCCAGCTTCCCACTCTCCACTCTGGGTGGTCCTCCTCGGACTCCCTGTACGCTGTGTCCCCATCCTCTGATGGAGTCCTCCCCACCAGGTCGCCTTTCTCTCAGTGGCTCCCCAAGCCACCCTCAAAGCCGCACGCATCACAGCCGCCCGCCTTAGTAGCGCTCGGCCGCCAGGAGGCAGCACCCTGTTGGGGCGGAGCCGGGTGACCGCCCCCTCCCGCTAGGGCTTAAGGGACCCCCCTTGGAGCCCGCCCACGCGAGATGAGGACGGCGGCCCGGCCCCCCCAAGCCTTCCCCCTGAGGGCCGCCCCCGCCCCGCGCGCTTCCTGGGTGGGGCCGGGGCGGCTTCAAAACCCCCCGCCGCCCCAGCCGGTCCCTGCAGCCGCCGCCGCCGCCCTTCGCGCCCGGCTTCGTCCCACCCCCCTCCTCCCGCCGCGGATCCACCAGACAGCTAGGCCCCCGGCCGGGGGCAGGGGGGACGCCCCCTCCGGGGCACCCCCCGGCTCGGAGCCGCCTGCGGGGCCAGCCTCAGCCAGAAGAGGAGGAAGAAGCCGCCGAGGAGCAGCCCGAGGCCCCAGGGTCTGAGGCGAGCCGCCGCCGCCCCCGCCGCCGCCGCCGCCGCCGCTGCGGGGAGGAGGGGGAGGAGGAGCGGGAGGAGGGACGAGCTGGTTGGGAGAAGAGGAAAAAAAGTTTTGAGACTTTTCCGCTGCCGCTGGGAGCCCGAGGCGCGGGGACCGCTTCGCGCAGCGCTGCCCCGCGAGGCAGGACTTGGGGACCCCAGACCGCACCCTACCACCGCCTCGGACGCTTGCTCCCTCCCGGCCCCCTGCGCGGCGTTCCCTAGGTGCCCCCATTCCGGACCTGCCGTCTGGAGCCGCAAACCCGACTCCCGCGAAGACTTGACCCCAAAGCTCGGGCGCACCCCCCTGCACACTTCCCCACTCTCAGCCTCTCTGCTGAGCCCCTGCGCATCCAAGGACCCTTCTCGGATCCGGGAGACGGAATCTGTCTCAGACCTGCCTCAGCTTTCCTATTCAAGACCACCCACCTCTGGTACCAGATCTCGCCCATCTCGGTTTTTTCCGTAGGATACCGAGAACCCACCCATCAGAGCCTCCCTTCCACCTCTGCTCCTCCGTTCTCCCTGAGAGCCTCAACTTCCCTCCCACCCCAGATCCTCCTACCTTTTCTGGGGAGACCCCTCAGCCCCTGTAGGGGCGGGGCCTCCCTCTTCCTACCCCAGCCGGCTCGCACTCTCGGCTGTGCCGGGGGGCGCCGCCTCCCCCATGCCGCCTTCGGGGCTGCGGCTCTTGCCGCTGCTGCTGCCGCTGCTGTGGCTGCTAGTGCTGACGCCTGGCCGGCCGGCCGCCGGACTGTCCACCTGCAAGACCATCGACATGGAGCTGGTGAAGCGGAAGCGCATCGAGGCCATTCGCGGCCAGATTCTGTCCAAGCTTCGGCTCGCCAGCCCCCCGAGCCAGGGGGACGTGCCGCCCGGCCCGCTGCCTGAGGCCGTACTGGCTCTTTACAACAGTACCCGCGACCGGGTAGCCGGGGAAAGTGTCGAACCGGAGCCCGAGCCAGAGGCGGACTACTACGCCAAGGAGGTCACCCGCGTGCTAATGGTGGAAAGCGGCAACCGTGAGCTCAGAAGGGCCGGGGATCCTGGAGGGGAGCCCCCAGGGGGCGCCGGAGTGCAGGGGTCACGGGGAGGAAATTACCCTAGAGGAAACTGGCCGGAGGAAGAGGACCCCGGGGGTGCCGGGAACGCGTTGGCGGGGGGGGGGTCCCAAAGAAGATAGGGCTGAGCTCCCTATGTCCCAGATACCTAGTCTTGAAGAGGAGATAGCGAAGTGGACCGCTTTTAGAGAGCGACAGGAACATGTGGGATCGTGGGGGGAGTCCATTAGAGGGAGAGAAGCGAAGCAGTTGCAGGGGGAGTAGAAAAGCACTTCCCCTTGCAGGGTGCAATAAAATGAGGGGTCGTGGGGTAGGGGCTGCAGAGAGGGAGCCTGATTCGGAAAAATCGAGGACCCCAGAATTTGGGAAAGGAGAGAGAGTGGGTAAGCGGACCCAGAGCTTAGGGGTCGTGTGGCAGGAAGATCCAAGAAAGACAGAAAAACTAGGTGAAACGAACCCCGGAGGTGCCAAAGAAGTGGAGAGTGGACCCACTTGCACAGGGCTAGAGGAGAGTACGAAGGATCTGGGGAGGGCTCAGAGAGAGAGGCGGGGAGGGGTGATACATGCGGGGAAAAAAGGGGGGCGCGATGTCGTAGGGTGGAGGAAGCTAGCGGGAAAGTAGACCCCAGTTGGAGTGCCAGGGATGCGCGGAGAGGCGCCCTGAGTATTTCGCACACGGACTTGAGAGAAGGAAGCCCGGCGGAGGAAGCGGGGCCCCAGGAAACCTAGAATACTGGGTCGTGGGAAGGGGTTTATAGAGCGGCGAGACAAGCGTGGGAAAGGTGGACCTGGGAGGAGGCAGAGGAGAGAAGGACCGTGCCATGCTGGGAGCAGCGAGCGACTCCCATGTCCCCGGGATGGAAGGCAGAAGGCTGAGTGAGCAGTCGAGCCATAGGGGGAGAGGTGGGTGGGTGCGACTCTACAAGATCGGGGTAAGAAAACCGAACTGGTATGGGTGAGGAAGCCCCACGTGGGTGCCACGCGCGGGGGGAGGAGCCTGCGCTTCCGGAAGGGGGCAGGAGGACTACGTAGAGCTAGACGCGGAGAGCCAGGACCCCAAACTCTTAGTTCCTCTCTGGGAGGCTGGGGAAACCCCAGTGTCCGGCCGCCTCGCCCTCCCTCCCCTCCCTTTCCTTCCCGTGCCTGGTGGCGGGGGGTGGGGGGGGGATCGCGCGCGGAGCCCGAGGCGAGACGAGACAGGTCCGGTCCCCGCCCTCGCGCCGGCGGCGCCTCCCGCCCTCTTCACCCCCAGCTCTGGGCGGGGCTACCGCTGGGCCGGCCCCTCGAGCACCCGCGCGGGGACCCAGGCGTCCCGCGTGGCCCGGAGGCTTGGGGGCGCCCCCTCCGCCTTCGCTTTCTTCCTTGGCCCGTGTAGTTGTGGGTCTCTGGCCCATTTGTGCGCCCAGTTGCGACTTCAGCCAAATGACGCCTCTACCTACTCGCATCTCTGTGTCACCTTTTCCGTCCTGGTCGCCTCACTTACGTTGTAGAGATTTTTTCAGCACTGACACCTTCAATCCCTTTATGCCTCCATCTGGTCTCTGAACTCTACGTCTCTCTTCCTGTGTGTCTCTATCGCCCATCTTTGCCTTTCCATCTCTCCCGTCGTGCTCTGTCACTGTCTGAATCTTCTAGTTTCTGCCTCGCCACCTCTTCTTTCTCTTTTTCTTCTCCATACCCCAATCTCCAGCTCTCCCCTCTGACCGTTCCTGGCCCTTCTATCTCTCTTCCTCCCTGTTTGTCTCCCCGCTTGTGCTCTACCCTCCCTTTGGGGTCTGCTGAGTAACCCCTGGGCCAAGATAGGGCTTATTTGGCGGGTGAGGGGGGGGGTGACTGGCCTGGCTAGACAAGGACTAGTAGGGGAAGGAGGCCCCCAGAAGGGGCTTCCTCTGTCCTTTCTCATCAGATGTCTCCAGCATGTCCCCCACCCCCCATGCACAGGCGGAAAGCAACTTCCCCAGTTGACCAGGCCTTCATGGCTGGCCTCCTCATTCCCAGCCCCCAACTTTTTCTAGATTAGAAGACACTCTTCCTAATTTTCTCTGTTCCCTTTCCTCTGCCCTTGAAGCCATTCCTACCTAGAATGAACTTTGCCATCTCTATCCAGCTGAGGGAGGAAGCAATTATTAGTAATAACAATAACAAGAGTAAGGTCATATTAGCAGGGAGGCAGCATAGTCTAGGGGTTAACAGAGTCTCTGGAATCAGACTGCCTGAGTTGGAATCTCCATTCTGCAGTTTCCTAGCTGTGTGGTCTTGGGGCAAGTTGCTTCATCTCTTTGTGCCTCAGTTTCCTCACCTATAAAATGGGTATAATAACAGTATCTTCGTCATGGGGTTGTTGAACACACACATTGGTGTGACCACAGTATGCAGTCTCTTTGCGACATGCTTTATCTGCCATCATCTCACTTATTTCACACTGTCATCCTGCAGTCAGTCCTTGCCTTACAGGGGAGAATCTGGCACAGAGAGAGGAGACCAAAGGTACACAGTGCTTCAGTTAGGAGAGCCTGGGTTGAGAAGCAGAGAACTTGATGTCAAGTTGATCTTTCCTAAAGAATAGGAAACTGGAGTTCCCGTCGTGGCACAGTGGTTAACGAATCTGACTAGGAACCATGAGGTTGCGGGTTCGGTCCCTGCCCTTGCTCAGTGGGTTAAGGATCCGGCGTTGCCGTGAGCTGTGGTGTAGGTTGCAGACGCGGCTCGGATCCTGCGTTGCTGTGGCTCTGGCGTAGGCCGGTGGCTACAGCTCCGATTCAACCCCTAGCCTGGGAACCTCCATATGCCGCGGGAACGGCCCAAGAAATAGCAACAACAACAACAACAAAAGACAAAAAAAAAAAAAAAAAAAAATGAATAGGAAACTGAGGCTCCAAGAGGGAATGTGACTTGCTCAAAGTCACAGAAGGCAGTAGAGGCACACAGTCTGATCCAAATGCCCTCAATCCCTATGCAATGTAACTTGCATTTGGGGAGTTCAGTGGCTTGGCAGTTTAAGAAACTGACTAGTAGCCATGAAGATGCGGGTTTGACCCCTGGCCTTGCTCAGTGGATTAAGGATCTGGCATTGCCACGATCTGCGGCTCCCTCTGGCATTGCTGTGGCTGTGGCGTAGACCGGCAGCTGCAGCTCTGATTCAACCCCTAGCCCAGGAACTTCTGACCCTAAGAAAGAAAAAGAGAGAAAAAAAACCCATAACTTGCATTGGCGGCTGTAAGTGCTGGGGAGGCCTGAGTAAGCAGAGCAGCCCCCACCCCGGTGCCAGCCTCGTACTGAGGGCACACTTCCTGCATGGTGGGAGGGGAAGGTGGATGAGACCTCGATTAAAGAGGAAGAAACAAACCCAGAGAGAAGCCCGGTGCCCAAGGTCGCACAGCTAAAAAGCGTCTGGTGGGGGGGCTCCAACCCAGTTCTGTCAGCCCTTAGACTTGGGGTGTGCCAACCCTCCTGTGCCTGTTAAGCCCTAACATCCCCCCTCTCCGCTCCTGCCTAGAAATCTATGATAAATTCAAGGGCACCCCCCACAGCTTATATATGCTGTTCAACACGTCGGAGCTCCGGGAAGCGGTGCCGGAACCTGTATTGCTCTCTCGGGCAGAGCTGCGCCTGCTGAGGCTCAAGTTAAAAGTGGAGCAGCACGTGGAGCTATACCAGGTGGGGGTCTGGGCCCCAAAGGTGGCCTGGGCTGGGGCAGTGCTGTGGTGGCTGGAAGGCTGGTGGCTACCGAGATCCACACAGATGGACCCCGAAGGATGGGGTGGTGGGCACAGACACAGTGCTTTCCGACACCTATAGCCTTTGGACGATAAACATTTAGAAGGCCTGAATCTTAGGAGTTGGACTCGAAGAACTCAGGACTCCTGAAAGTTGCAATCTCTGGAAAGGTTGGAGACTCAAAATGCTCTGTCCCACACAGCAGCCACTAGCCACGTATGGCCATTTAAGTTGTTCAAATGAAATGAAAGAGGGAGTTCCTGTTGTGGCTCAGCCGTAACAAACCTGACTAGTATCCATGAGGTTGCAGGTTTGATCCCTGGCCTCGCTCAGTGGGTTAAGGATCTAGCATTGCCGTGAGCTGTGGTGTAGGTCGCAGACGTGGCTCAGATCTGGCGATGCTGTGGTTGTGGGGTAGGCCAGCAGCTGCAGCTCTGATTAGACCCCTAGCCTGGGAGCTTCCATATGCTGCGGGTGCAGCCAAAAAAAAAAAAAAATTAAACGAGAGAAAAAATTCAGTTCCTCAGTCTCACTGACCGTATTTCAAGTGGCCCATAGTCACATGGGGTTAGTGGCTGCTATTTTGGACACCACAGATAAAGAACATTTCCATCAACACAGAAAGTTCTTTGGATAGCTCTGTTCTAGAAGATTTAGAGTCTCCAGGAAGATTGGGTCCTCCAGAAGGACTGGATTCTCTTGAAGGTCATGTGAGCCAGAATCCCTATCAGGTAGAATGTTCTATTCCATAGCAGGTGGTAGACTCTTTTCACAAGGAACTTTTAGTGTTAACTTCTTGGAGTCTAGAGAACCTGGCTTCGTGCTGCCGACTTCCAGGGGTCATTCCACAGGGAGGGCAGGCATCTGCAACATCTAGGTTGGTGACACGTCAGACTCCTGGGTTTGTAGAACTTTAGTCTCATAGAATTTCTCAGGCTGATTGAACAGGTAATTCCGGGGTGCTCCCCGAGGGCTGGAGTTATGGAATGACTTCTAACATAAGCCCCCAGAAACCCCTATAGACTTTTGGTGTTCGGGTGGCCAAATTTCCAGAACTGTATAGTTAATAACCCTCACGATGTCTGGAAGGAGAATCATAGCCTCGTGGGCTGTCCAGGCTGAAAGGGGCCTGGCATTTCACCAGTGGGGAAACCGAGGCCAAAGCGGGAGAGGGGTTTTCCAGGGCCATGCCTGAGGTCCAGGGTGGAGGCTGAGCTGCCCATGTGCCTTGACCCCAGCCTGGGGCTCTCCCTCCCCTGCGGGCTGCTCTGGGCCTGGGCAGTTACTGGGGGGCCTCTGTGTGGATGTCTTCGAGGGGGCTGTTGGAGGGCCGGTTTGGGGAGCGGGTGGAGGGAGGGCTGCAGTGGACATGGGGGTGAGTGGCGGCATCTACCCACTGTTTCCTCCCCAAATTCATCATCCTCCAGAAATACAGCAATGATTCCTGGCGCTACCTCAGCAACCGGCTGCTGGCCCCCAGTGACTCACCGGAGTGGCTGTCCTTTGATGTCACCGGAGTTGTGCGGCAGTGGCTGACCCGCAGAGGTGAGGACCGCTTGTCTGCCCCACCCCTATTTTGTAATAGCCTTGAGCCCATTGTTTGTCCTGGGATTGCCCTGCCTAGTACCCCCCACCCCATGTTGGTGCCAAAGAGCCCGGGCCTGGCCCTCTTCCCCAGACACTCAAACCTGAGTGATGAATGGTTAATCCGTTTCCTGAGCACCTGCCCTGTGCTGAGTGATGCTGCGGACACTGCAGTGACCCAAACCGCCCCATCCTTGCCCTCGTGGTAGGGTGAGGGGATTTGGGGAAAAAACCTAAAAAAGCTCCCTGGTGGCCTAGCTGTTAAGGATTCAGTGTTGTTGCTGCTGTGGTTCACGTTCAGTCCCTGGCCTGGGAACTTCTGCATGCTGTGGGTACGGTCCCAAAAAGTGAAAAATAAAAACCAGGTAGTAATGTCCCAGAGTTGGACAGGATTGGGATGGGGAGCTCAGAGGAGGGCCTCTGAGCCAGACCAGGAGGTCAGGGAGGGCTTCCTGGAGGAGGGGACATTGAAGTGGGTGTCTGGGGTTTGAGTGACCCAGCCTGGGGAGGAAGGAGGGACAAGAGTGATCAAGGCAGGAGTTCCCATTGTGGCTCAGTGGTGACAAACCCATCTAGTATCCATGAGGATGTGGGTTCGATCCCTGGCCTCGCTCAGTGGGTTAAGGATCTGGTGTTTCTGTGAGCTGTGGTGTAGATCACAGACATGGCTCAGATCCTGCATTGTTATGGCTCTGATGTAGGCTAGCAGCTGCGGCTCCAATTCGATCCCTAGCCTGAGAACCTCCATATGCCACAGGTGTGGCCCTGAAAAGAATAAAACAAAAACAGGAGTTCCCGTCGTGGCGCAGTGGTTAACGAATCCGACTAGGAACCATGAGGTTGCGGGTTCGGTCCCTGCCCTTGCTCAGTGGGTTAACGATCCGGCGTTGCCGTGAGCTGTGGTGTAGGTTGCAGACGCGGCTTGGATCCTGCGTTGCTGTGGCTCTGGCATAGGCCAGTGGCTACAGCTCCGATTGAACCCCTAGCCTGGGATCCTCCATATGTCGCGGGACCGGCCGAAAGAAATAGCAAAAAGACAAAAATAAATAAATAAATAAATAAATAAAATAAAACAAAAACAAACAAGAGTGTTTGAGGCAGAGGGAGAGGGTGTGCAGAGGCCTTGAGTCCAGGGAGAGCCTGACACGCCTGATCTGTCTGGAAGAGAACTGTGTCTGTCCCGTGCCGCCTGAGTCCACAGTGCTCAGGCCTCCCTTCCTAATCGCCCTTTCACTCATCCCTTCATTCAGTCAGTGCCAGCAGGTCCCTGCTCTGTGCCTGGCCCCGTGCTGGTGGTGTGGGGGTCACTCCGTCACCATCTCTAGGCTTGCCCTCATGGGACCCACAGCCACTTCTAGACACCTAGGAAGTCTTAGCAGAGCCCTGGCTGGCTGTGATGGCCCCAGTGATCAGGGCCAGGGGGAGGGAGGCTGTAAGTGCCGTGGGAGCCCAGAGTGGACACCCAGACCCATCCGGAGGGGTCCAGGAGGGCTTCCTGGGTGAGGAGGATTGTGTTGAGACTCATGGGAAAAGGGATGGTTTGACCAGATGAAAAGATGGCGGTGAGAGAGCAGGTGGGCACTGGGACGAATATCCTGGGCTGCTGGACAAAGGTCTTGGTCATTGCTGAATCCACAGCCCCCAACACTGTCTGGCACATAGTAGGAGCTTAGGAACGCGTTCACTCATTCATTCAAGAAACCTTTCTCGGAGTTCTCTTGTGGCTCAGCGGTTAAGGACCAGTGTTGTCACTGCTGTTGTGGTAGCTCTGGTTACTGCTTTGGCGTGGGTTCGAGCCCTGGTCAGCCCTGGAACAAGAGCCTGGGCGCTTGTGTCCCAGCCCCGCCTTTTCCCACCTGGGGTGAGTTACCCCCACTTTGTGGGCCTTGGCCTCCTCATCTGTCTGGTGGGGAGCTCTGGTGAAAATCAAAGGAAAGAATGCACACAGAGCATCTGGAACGGGATCTGGCACCCAGCACACTCAGTAGATGTTTGTTGTTGCGACTGTGGGCCAGCCGAGCAGGGAACAAGAAAACAAGGATTCCGCCCCCATGTATCCTGCTTGCCACAGAGAACAATGAGGGAAATAAATGGCCAAATACAAATATCAGAGAGGGTGAGTGCTGTGGAGAAAATCGATGCTGTCACCGCCTGGGAGGGGCTCCGGCCTAGATGGCCTCCTGGAGGAGGAGGCAGTTGAGCTGAGACCTGAAGGTGGAGGAGGCTGCAGGCTAAGAACTGGAGCAAGAGGATGCAGCGGGAAGGCAGACAGGGGAAGGGGCAGGAAGGAGCTCCCTGGCCGCCCACCCTGGAGAGTTGCTACTTCCTTCCACCTCCCCCAGGAGGAAGGAGCCGCCCCCTCACACTGGCTTCCCTCTTCCCACTCCCGCAGAGGCTATAGAGGGTTTTCGCCTCAGTGCCCACTGTTCCTGTGACAGCAAAGATAACACACTCCACGTGGAAATTAACGGTGAGGCCCGCCTCCCTGGCCCAGCCCTGTGCCCAGCAGTGACTCTGTGCGTGTGTGTGCACGCGCGTGCGCACGTGCGCGCGCGTGGGCGCGTTCTTCCCCTGCCCACCCCCTACTCATCCATCTGAGTGTGTGTGTGTATGTCTCCCCCAACCCTATCCGCTCCCTGACTCCTAAACCAAAGCAGGGTTCAATTCTGGCCGCCGGGGTGACCTGGCCACCATTCACGGCATGAACCGGCCCTTCCTGCTCCTCATGGCCACCCCGCTGGAGAGGGCCCAGCACCTGCACAGCTCCCGGCACCGCCGAGCCCTGGATACCAACTACTGCTTCAGGTGAACCTTGCAGCCTTCCGCTGAGGCCTTCCGGGCCCTCCTTAGCATCCGCTGAGCAGGCAGTGCAGGTTGGGTACGTGGCTCGGGGGACGATGTCCGAGGCCTAGGATGCTGGCGCGTGCAAACTAGGGGTCCTTGACTGTTGAGACCAGGTTGTGGCATCAGAGGATGTTGAACACTGAGACTGTGGGAATTCAGTATTGGAAGGTCACCATATTGAATTCCAGCTGCTGTTGGGAGCTTGGGGTTCTAGAAAGTTGGGATTCTAGGATGTTAGAATTTGGTGTTAGGAGTTCCCATCGTGGCTCAGTGGAAACAAACCCGACTAGCATCCATGATGATGCAGGTTCGATCCCTGGCCTTGCTCAGCGAGTTAAGGATCCAGCATTGCCATGAGCTGTGGTGTAGGTTGCAGAGGAGGCTCAGATCCCATGTTGCTGTGGCTGTGGTGTAGGCCTGTGGCTACAGTTCCGATTCAACCCCTAGCCTGGGAACCTCCATATGCTGTAGGTATGGCCCTAAAAAGACCAAAAAAAAAAAAAAAAATTGGTTTTAATTATTAAAATCTGAGAATGTTGGACTTCAGCAATGTTGGGATCCTAGAACTTGGGAATTCATAATTGGGAGATTGCCATGTTGAATTCCTATACCACTGACAGACTGGAGTCTTCCAATGTTGGCAGATTGAAGTCTTTGAATATTGGGCCCAGAAGAGAGGAACCCTGTGTTAAAATACTAGCATCCACAAATGTTGGAGTTGGAGAAGGCCTGAATATTGGTAATCTAGAATGTTGGGACTCAGCGCTGGAATCTTGTTAGAATCTTGGAAGGCAGGGATCTTAGAAAGTGGCAGCTTGGACCTCTTGAGTGGATGGGCTCAGAATTGTGGAATGTTGGAATGCAATTTTGAAATATTGGAATTCAAGAATGCCAAGATCCTCAAGAGCTAGAATGTGAGAATCCTAGAAAGTTGGAAAGCTGTTGGTGCGTCAGAATCTTGAAATGCTGGTGTACTGCAATCTAAGAAAGTTGAAAAGTTGTAGTCCTAGAATGTCAAAATTCAGAATTAGAATGTTGCCAATTCAGAATGATAACCTGACCTTGGCCTTCCCCTGCTTAATATTTTGATGAAGCCTTTGTGATTTGTTACATACAATTTTGCTTGAAAGTCAGCTCTGCTCCCAGTCTCCTTTACCACAAGATCCCACCCTCAGCCCAAGGACTCTGTGAATGAATGAATGGATTGAGGTTTTTTGGTTTTTTTTTTTTTTTTTTTTCCTTAGGACCACACCCGTGGCATATGGAAGTTCCCAGGCCAAGGGCCAAATCCGAGCTTCAGTTGCCAGCCTGCACCACAGCCACAGCAATGCTGGATCCCCAACCCACTGAGCAAGGCCAGGGATCAAACCCACACCCTCATGGATACTAGTTGAGTTCATTACCACTGAGCCATAATAGGAACTCCCCAAGCAGTTTTCTTTTGCTGTTGGGTCCTGGTGGCCTGGATGGCTGAGTGTCAAGGGCCCTGACCTCGTGTATCACAGGGCCTAGAAGGCAGCTGTCTACGAGCATACACTGAACCAGTTGGTTAGCGGTGCCTCAAGGTCACCTGGAGGGCTTTTTACATGTGACCTGCTGCCCCCTATCCCCACCCCCAGTTACAGATTCAGTGGGTCTGGGATGGGGCCTTAGAATTTTTGCGTTTCCCCAAAGTTCTCTGCTGCTGCTGCTCCAGGACTCCACATGGAGAAAAGCTGGATTGGATAATAGCATCACACTCTCTTGAAATAGCAGGACCTCAGAGCCCCACCTAGAGCTGGACCAGAAAGGAAAGATTATTCTGGACAGTGGTTCTTCCCCTCTTGTGAGTCCAGGACCCGCTTGAGAAGCTGAAAGCCAGGAACCTTTTCCCCCAAAATATGCCTCTACATACATATGTGCATATGGTTTGGGGATCTCAGGCCCCCTGAGCCCACACATGGACTTCCTGATGCCTCCTGGGTCTTTGACAACATCTTATTTGATCTATTATCCCCCAAATCTTTGTGCACCTGGGAAACTGAGGCCTAACCAGACTCGGAAGGGACCAGGCTGAGCTCACAGGAATCTCAGTTTCCTGACTTTCTTCTCAGGGCCCTGTGGCTCCTTCCCTGGGAGGTCCTGTGTATCACTTCCTCCCCTTCTGCTTGAGCTGGCCTGGTCACACTGGTCAGGTGAGGCCACAGACTCTGGGGTGGCAGAGTTAGCTGTGAACTGGCCCCAAGCTCCACCACGTACAGGCTACACGGGAGCAGACAACATTCCCCCTTCTCAGAGGCTCAGTTTCTTCATCTTTCAAATGAGAATAATAATAGCACCTGCCTTGTATGGCCTTGAAATTTGTTAAGTCTCAGTTGATTTTTAAATTTTCTTTTTTGGCTGCCCCATGGCGGAGTTCCCAGGCCAGGGATCAGATCTGAGCCTACGCCAGATCCTTAACCCGCTGTGCTGGACCAGGGCTCGGACCTGCTTCCCAGTGCTCCAGAGATGCTGCTGATCCCATTGCACCACTGTGGGAACTTCTCTACTGATTTTTTTTTTTTTCTTGTTAGCGCCACACCTGCGGCATATGGAGGTTCCCAGGCTAGGGATCAAATCAGAGCTACAGCTGCTGGCCTATTCCACAGCCACAGCAACACCAGATCCGAGCCGAGTCTGTGACCTACACCAGAGCTCATGGCAATGCCGGATCCTTAACCCACTGAGTGGGCCAGGGATCGAATCTGCAACCTCATGCTTACTAGTCAGATTCGTTTCCACTGTACCACAGTGGCAACTCTCCGTGTTGATTTTTGAGTTGGAAAATACTTGCACGTGGACCAAACCTAGAAAGGATACTTGAGAGACCCTTAGCTCTCTGAAGAGGCTTTTTTTTTTCTTTCCTGTGTCTGCAGCATGGCATGTGGAAATTCCTGGGCCAGAGACTGAACCCATGCCACAGCAGCAACCCCAGCTACTTCAGCGACAATGCTGGATCCTTAACAATCCAGTGTAGCACCAGGAAACTCCAATGTTAGGTTTTTAATAATCACTTTGGTAGTTCTCATTGTGGTTCAGGTGGTTAAGAACCCAATGCTGTCTCTGTGAGGATGCGGGTTCGATCCCAGGCCTTGCTCAGTGGATTAAAGATCTGGCATTGCTACAATCTGTGTCGTGGGTTGCAGATGCAGCTCTGATCTGGCATTGCTGTGACTGTGGTTTAGGTGGCAGCTGCAGCTCTGATTGAACCCCTAGCCTGGGAATTTCTTTATTTTTTTATTTTTTTATTTTTTTAAATTTTTTTTTGTCTTTTGTTGTTGTTGCTATTTCTTGGGCTGCTCCCTCGGCATATGGAGGTTCCCAGGCTAGGGGTTGAATCGGAGCTGTAGCCACCGGCCTACGCCAGAGCCACAGCAACGCGGGATCCGAGCCGCGTCTGCAACCTACACCACAGCTCACGGCAACGCCGGATCATTAACCCACTGAGCAAGGGCAGGGACCGAACCCGCAACCTCATGGTTCCTAGTCGGATTCGTTAACCACTGCGCCACGACGGGAACTCCCTAGCCTGGGAATTTCTATATGCCACAGGTGCGGCCTTAAAAAGACAAAAAAAGAAAAAAAAGGAATAAAACCAAAACACTTCGTAGGAGTTCCCTGGTGGCTCAGTGGGTTGAGGATCTGGCATTGTCATGCAGTGGCTCGGGTCACTCTTGTGGCACGGGTTCAGTCCCTGGCCTGGGAACTTCCATATGCCTCAGGTGCAGCCAAAAAAAAAAAAAAAAAAAAAAAAAGATTTGCCCTATTTCAAATGCAGATATTTTCAGATTTTTTTGCGTAACTGAAATGCCGTCATTACACTGAATGGAATTAACAATCATTTGGATTGGTGGGAGTTCCCTGGAGGCCTAGTGGTTAGAATTTGGCACTTTCACTGCCGTGACCCAGGTTCAGTCCCTGGTCAGGGAACTGAGATCCTGCAAGCCATGCAGCTCAGCCACAGTAAAAAACCAAACAACAAAAATCATTTGGGAGTTCCCATTGTGGCTCAGCGGGTTCTGAATTCAACTAGTATCGGTGAGGACGCGGGTTTAATCCCTGGCTTTGCTTAGTGGGTTAAGGATCTGGGATTGCCGTGAGCTCTGGTGTAGGTTGGTAGCTACAGCTCCGATTTGATCCCTAGCCTGAGAACTTCCATATGATGCAGTTGCGGCCTAAAAGAGCAAAATAAATAAATAATCCCCCCAAACAATCATTTGGACTGGTATTTTGGAAAGGATGGTCCAGGAAAAACTCTGAGGAGATGGCATTCATTTCTTTAACAGGTATTTATTGAGCACCTACTGCATGCCAGACAGTGGTCTAGGAATTAAGGCTCCCCGAGTGAAGGATCTTTGAGTATACGTATAAATTAGTGAAGAAACAGAACCCCAGTGGGTATCTGTGGGAACAGCAAGCCAGGCAGAGGGAACAGCAGGGCAGAGGCCCTAGACTGGGACTCTGAGGAGCAGTAAGGATGCTAGTGCGGCTGGAGGGGAGTGAAGGTGGGCGTGGAGAGGGAGTTGAGATTAGCCAGATCAGGAAGAGCCCTGTGGTCCTTGGGGAGGACTTGGGCGTTTGCGATGTTCAGGGCAGAGGATCGACTTAACAGTCTCTAGTACGTGGCTCCAGAAGCCAGGGATTTCTGTCTGTTTCATTTGCACCGGGTCCCCGGTAGACCCCAGCCCAGCACATGGTAGTAGTTTAATAAACATTTGTTGCACACAAAGAACATACCAGTACCCAGGGAGCTGCACTGAGTTTTTTTATGTTCCAGTGTGTGGATGTGCCGTGATTTACATACCCGTCTGCTGTGGACGGTCATTTGGCTTCATGCAGGCTTGTTTTGAGCCTTGTGTGCGAGATAGTTTATGATGATGCCCGCAGCGCAGTGTGGGACTGGAGGAGGCGCTCCATCAGTGTTAGTGACGACCATTACTGTTACTGCTCTTGCGGTTATTATCCCGGGGGTGCAAGGGAGACCGAGAGGCAGACCTAGATGGAAGCTGTGCTGGGGGGCCACTAGGGTGAACACACATGCACACTGGGGGCGGTGGGGCAGCTCCTCCCCTTCTTCTGACCTGGATTCCTCTCTACCTACCCCTCACAGCTCCACGGAGAAGAACTGCTGCGTGCGGCAGCTCTACATTGACTTCCGGAAGGACCTGGGCTGGAAGTGGATTCATGAACCCAAGGGCTACCATGCCAATTTCTGCCTGGGGCCCTGTCCCTACATCTGGAGCCTAGACACTCAGTACAGCAAGGTGCGTCTGGAGCCCAGGCTGGGGTGGGGCGGGGATGGGGGAAGCAGAACCTGAAGGAGGAGAGGGAGAGAGAGGGGTAAAATCAGAGATAAAGTGGCGAGATGGTAGTCAGAAATACAGACAGGGATGAGAGTTCCCTGGTGGCATAGCAGCTAAAGATCCGGCCTTGTCATTACTGTGGCTGGGGTCTTGCTGTGGCGAGGGTCTGATCTCTGGCCCAGAACTTCTGCATGCGGCAGGTGCGGCCAAAAACCAAACAAATAAAACAAAACAGAGACCGGGAGATTGGAAGGGGGATGTTTAAGCAATGAGAGAGAAGTCAGAGGCAGGATCTGAGCAAGGGGAGACAGATACCGGGAGACACCCCGCCCCCCAGATGAATAACTTGGGTGAGGGAGGAGGAGGTGGGGAGGATGCAAGGAGAAAGAGAAACAGAGACGGAATGAGAGAGAAAAAGGCAGGAGAGACAGAGGGAGAGAGAAATAAGATGGAAGGAGAAGAGTGCCCGTCGTGGCACAGTGTAAATGAATCCGACTAGGAACCATGAGGTTGCGGTTCGATCCCTGGCCTTGCTCAGTGGGTTAAGGATCTGGCGTTGCCTTGAGCTGTGGTGTAGGTCGCAGATGCGGCTCGGACCTGGCTTTGCTGTGGTGTGGGCCGGCAGCTGTAGCTCTGATTGGACCCCCTAGCCTGGGAACCTAACTTCCATATGCCGTGGGTGCGGCCCTGAAAAGCAAAATAAATAAATAGAAGATGAAGGCGAGACAGTGAGATACAAGCCAAGAGTGGACAACGGGGAGAGGCAAAGAGGAGAAGGAAACAGAATATGAGATGAGACAGGCAGAGATGGGGAGAGGCTGGCGCGGTGGGGATACCCTCCCCACGACCCCCGACCCTGACCCCGTCCACCTGCCCGGCAGGTCCTGGCTCTGTACAACCAGCACAACCCGGGCGCGTCGGCGGCGCCGTGCTGCGTGCCGCAGGCGCTGGAGCCACTGCCCATCGTGTACTACGTGGGCCGCAAGCCCAAGGTGGAGCAGCTGTCCAACATGATCGTGCGTTCCTGCAAGTGCAGCTGAGGCCCCGCCCCGCCCACAGCCCCGCCCACCCGGCAGGCCCGGCCCCACCCCCGCCCGCCTCACCGGGGCTGTATTTAAGGACATCGTGCCCCAAGCCCACTTGGGATCGATTAAAGGTGGAGAGAGGACTGGGTCTCCGTGTGTTGGGCACCTGACTGGGGTCTTCCTTCGGACGTTACCGGACCCCCACTCCCAGCCTCCGCCTGCCTCCGCCTGTGTCTGTCCACCATTCATTTGTTCCTCCTCCTCATGCAAACGCGTCCTGAGCAGGTACTCCTGGTGAACTCTACTTAGATTTACTTACTGAGCATCTTGGACCTTATCCTGAATGCCTTATATTAATTAACTCATTTAACCACCATAACAAAGCTAAAAGGGACTCTGATAACACCCACTTTAAAAAGGAAACGGAAGCTGGAGTTTCCATTGTGGCTCAGTGGTAACCTACCCGACTGGTATCCTTGAAGACACAGGTTCAATCCCTGGCCCTGTTCTGTAAGTTAAAGGTCCGGCTGTGCCGGGAGCTGTGGTATAGGCCGGCAGCTGCAGCTCCGATTTAACCCCTAGCCTGGGAACTTCCATATGTCTCAGGTGCGGCCCTAAAAAGACAAAAAGAAAGGAAAAGGAAGCCCATAGTGGTTAAGGGAATAATTCCTGCCCACCAAGAACCTGCTTTCGGCTTTCTGGTGGGGAGACAGACATAGCAAAGTTGTGTGAAAACAGGAAGGCAGTGTGGGTCAGAGAGGGCTTTGGGAGGTGGGAGGGCTTCTTGGAGGAGGTGGCACCTGGGCCTTGAAGGAAGCCAAGAAAGCAGCCTAGGGGAGCATGGGGGAGGGTGTTCATGGTAGGAGGACAAAAGCAAAGTCCTGGAAGTGAAGATGAATTTGGGGTGAGCTACACCGGCGGGAAAGAGGCCAGTGCGGTTGGAAGGGAGGGGCAAGGGGAAAAGTGTTGGGATCTGAGTCAGAAAGTAACACTCACAGGCCAGAGAGTAATAACAGTTCTGCAGGCTAGGTATGGAGCTACTAGCTCAAGGCATTCTTCCCACAGCCCAGCAGAGCAGAGGTTGTTAAACTATTGCCTGCAGGCACATTCTGACCCGCTGCCTGTTTCTGTAAATAAAGTTTTATTGGAGAACAGCTGTGCTCATTCCTTTACCTTCTGTACTCTCTGTGGCTGTTGCAGTGCTACAAGGGCAGAGAGGAGTAGAAACTGGATGCAAAATCAAAAATATTTACTATCTGGCCCTTGATAGAAAAAATCTGCCAACTCCTGCTATAGAGGTCATTTGCTGCCCTCTCCACAGACAGGAATACTGAGACGCAGAGAGGTTAAGTTCCTTGTCAAGGTCACACAGCTAGCAAGTGGCAGAGCTGGGATTAGAACCCAGGCGATTGGGAGTTGAGGGTCTATGCACATAATTTCTGCACTGGTCTTGCTTTCCAAACCACAACAGGCCTGTGGAAACCTGTGAGAACTTGAACTCTGAGGGAGGCAGGAGCCATGACAAGGTTCTGAACAGAAGGGGGACGTGATTTGATTTAGTCACTCAGAGCGTCCCTCGGGCTGATGGTTGAGAGTAGATTGAACAGGGCTGAGGGTGACCACAGGGAGACCAGTTGTCTAGGAGATAAAGGACAGCACCCCGAGCCAGGGTGAGTTTGCCTCTGCTGCATGTCCTTTCTTCCCATTTGCTGGGGTCTTGCTGCCGAAGTCTCTCCCACTTCCTCTTTCCCTGGCCTCTCAGTTTCCCCTCTTCCTCCCTGGTTTCAGTTGCCCCTCTCTCTCCCCTGCCCTTCCCAGGTCCAGGCCCTGACCTGCTTTGCCCAGCGATTGCCCTGGGGGAGGATGGCGTGAGTGTTGAGGTTCCTTTGCTGTGGGTGGCACTAGGGCTGGATGTGTGGGCCCTGCCCAGCCCAGCCCAGCCCAGCGGTGGAAATGTGGTTATTCCTTCTGCCCAGGTCTGGGAGCCACAGAGCGCTGGGGGTAAGGTGGGGGCCAGAGGAGTTCATTATCTAAGGACCTGCTGCCACTGTCACTGGCCTCTTGTGTGGAGATACTTGCAGGGAAACAGTGACATGAACTGTAGTCACTGCAGCTCTGTGAGAATGCGGGACAGATATACACACATGCCCCCATACAGAGAGAGGTTCAAATATGGACAGTGTCCCAGTGTCCCACGCAAATACAGTCACCTCTCAGCCACAGGGGATACAAATTCCTGTAGGACCTATGACACATGGACTGTGTCACCTGGCAGCGTGTGACACATGCCACCCCATTGTACATGCCTACAGCCCAGCCCTGGAGCTCCGCTGGGACACAACATAAGCAGAGACTTCAATAGGGACACAGCAAAACGCTGTCACATGGATACCTTCTGCAGGGTCACGGTGGCAACCACCATCCAGCAGACAGAGGTTCAGAGGCGGCGCGCACTCCTCTCGGCATCAGAGCCCCGTCAGGAAGTGAAACAGAGACTCAGACTAGGACCCACCAACAGTTGCACAAACATCCTCCGTGGGGTCACGGTCACAAACAGGCATTACCGTGTGCACGCACACGGCCTGACACGTCACAGCCCCACCCAGACACCCACCACACACGAAGACCTGACACGTCAGAATCGCACAGACGCCGGGCGGTGGTGCCCACTCGCTCTGACATCGGACAGCCGCACACGCTCGGGCCCGGGGAGCTCTAGGGACGGCAGCCGAGCCGTCATACCCAGACACGCTGTCACACCCCGGGTCCCAGACGGAGAGTCCCCCACGCCCAAACACAGCCCCGGGGCCGCGGCCCTCACACGCCCAGCCCGCGCCTCCGCGGAGGACAAGTCCCGGCCGCGCACCCGGCCGCGCTCTCCCGGCCGCCCGGCCCCGGCCCCGCCCCGGCCCCGCCCCGGCCACCTGCCCCGGCGCCGAGGGCAGGGCGAGCCGCGGGCTCAGCACCTTCCCCGCCGCCCGGGCCCCCGGGCCCCGCGAGGAGGCCGGGCCCCCAACCACCCGCAGGGGCGGGCCCGAGGGTGCGGGGCGCCCCGCTCCCCTCCCCCGCCTCTGCGGGCAGCAGTCCGGGCGAGGAGCGGGGCGGGAGCCTGGGTTCCGGCTGGAGCCCCAGCTTCCCGTCCGGCCCCCACGGGGCAGGAAGCAGGGCCTGGGGAGGCCAGCTCAGGCCTTCCTGCCCCCCTCCCCCGACGGGCCTGGGACGGGGTCAGCGTGAGAGGGAGGAGGGGGAGGGGAGGAGGGAGAGAACGTCTTTTTTCCCTTAGATCCCTGGACCTCCAACTCGTTGGTGCCTTTGTGTCTAAGGTGAATTGGAATGTGTGTGTGTCTCAGCAAGCTTCGTAGTGTGAGTTTTGTGACCTGCATGGGGGTCTCTGACACACAGTTGGGTACCTGCTGGCGGGGTTGCCTGTGGACCAACCAAAGGCGATTTTCAATGCCTATGCCATCCGCACACGTTCAACCCCGTGTGTGTGCACGCGCATGCAGGCACGCACTTGTGAGAGGGCTGCATTTCTGGTGCGTGCACCTGCGTTTTATGTTCCTGCTGTACAAGCTGGTATGCACGAAGTGGTCCTGACACAGTGACTTGGCTAGTTTGTGTGTATGAGTGGGTTGTACCCCTGCAGCATGTTATGTGTCTGGATTTTTTTCTCAACAACCTTGCACTTCCTCTATGGGCGTAAATTTGTGTGTTCTTAGTGTAAGTTTGACTAGAAGTGTGGGTGTTTTCTGTGTATGTATATGGGTCTGTGAGAAAAGTGTGTTTCCAGGAGGTAATGTGTGTGTGTTGGGTTTCCTACTTGGGCGGTGTTTGCAGTGTGTGTGTGTGTGTGTGTGTGAGAGAGAGAGAGACAGTTCCCAGTGTTTGTGTCTGTGGGTGAGTAGCTTCTGGGTTAGGGTTCGTGATCAGTGTGTGTGTGGCTGGCATTCTGAGTATGTTTGTGTGTCTATGGGGTGTGTCTCCCACATGCTTGCAGTCCTCCCAGTGTGTTTGTGTGTGTCCACCTCCAGTTCTGGTGTTCCCAGCCTCTGTGGGTGTCTGTGAGCAGGTGGTGTCTGCATTTTGTCCCCTACCGTGGGCTGGTGCCTTGAGTGTGTGAGCAGTTGTGTGGGTCTCTATTTTGCTCTCTCACTTTGAATTTTCGATGGGGTGAGTGTGTTCACGTTCACGAGCAGCTGCACGTGCGGGGCTGCATCTGCGCTGGTGTTTCCAGGGAAGGGGGGCATCCTGTCTCTCCAGTGAAGCCGCTGGCATCCTGAGCGATGCGCCGGGCAGCCTCCGTGCTGAGTGGAGGCTGTGTCTGCGGCGTCCCCTTGCCGGCTGGTGCCACGTTGGCTCGGGGCTGGCCGTGGCGGACAGGGCAGGGCACGGGCTGTGGTGGGCACTGGACCTGTGCCCGGACCTCGGTATAAATATCTCAGGCTGCCGGAGGCTGTGTTTACTCGGCCCCAGCCTGGGGGCGGCAGCAGACCGGCAGGTCCTGGGGGCGGGGGTGACCAGGCCACAGCACAGTCACTTCCTTCTGGCCAGACAGGCCACAGCCTCACTGCCCCTTCCCACCCCCTTTCTGGGTGGGGGCGAGGTGGTGACCCCTCATTCTGGGCTCCCAGGGACCACCAGTGAACCCCTGACCTGGACCTCCCTGCTGGGCCTGGGAGAGAGACCAGCCGAGACAGGAGGCGGCGGCGGGTGGGCCAAGACAGCGGAGAGGGGTAGGAAAAAATGAGGGTGAAGAGAGGAGGGGGGGGGACTCCGAAAGAAAGGATGGGAAGCGGAGACAGTGAGGGAAGCTGAGGCCCAGAAGAGAAGGGGTTGAGGGAGAGAGGAGGCAGAGGCGAGAAGGGGCTGAGAGGGGAGATGAAAAGCCATGGGGAGACGCGACAGCTGCAGCGGCTGAATAAAAGGGACAGGGGGTGGGGGGGAGGTGGAGGAAGCAGCAGCAGCGGGGAGAAGGGACAGGGAGGCAGTTTCAGCTTTGGCAGGACGCACAGAGGTGTCAGACATGGGGGGGGGGTTGCGGCAGCCCGAGGAGCCTGGAGGGAGGACAGACGGAGACACGGGGGTGGGGGCCGGATGCCCACGGAGGGGCTCTCCCCTCCCTGACTCAGCCTCTCCGCCCACCCCAACCCCAGCACCGGGAGGGAGCGGAGGGAGGCAGCTCCGAGGCTGTGATGGGGGTGTGTCTCGGGGCTCCACCTCTGTCTCAGCTACAGACGCTCCCTCTCCGCCATCTGACTAACCCTAATTCTGACTCAATTGCTGTCTCTCATCACTTAAAAAAATTATGTAACCAACTTCTGTACAGCAAAGTATATCACAAACAGATTTAATGATCAAATGATAGACTGGTGAAAAACGTGCACCTCACCCAGGGCTGGCTCTCACCTGAGGGCACAAACAGGAGCACCTGAGGGACAGACATCTCTGTCAACCTGGAGCCTAGCTGGCGGGGCTGCCTCGAGCCTCCTGTGGGAGACGGATAGCACACTGGCAAGGGCCTCAACACCGAGAGGCCCCCAAAGGTGTTGGCTGTTGTTAGCCTCCTCAGTGGCTAAGTCTCCTTCGGTTCTCCCACCTGAGGACGTCTGTGTGTCTGTCGGCTCGTGTGGCCCTGGTAGCAGACAGGCAGGCCAGTAGGGTGGTCTCTGGGGCTTGTGATTCTACACCTGGGTTTCCATCTCTGATGACCTTTAGTACGTGACATCCCCTTTCTGGGCCTCCCATGACCCACCTATGGAGTGGCACCTCGCTGGGGCCTGGAATCGGACACAACCTCTCAGCAACCTTACTTAACAGTCTCTCTGTCTGAAGACCCTTCAGCCTCCATCCAGCTCTGACTTTTTACGTCTGGCTCTAATTCCGTTTGACCCACAAGGCAGAGCCAAGGCCCCAGGGGTCAAGAGCTGTGGCCCCAGGAGTCCTTGGGGTATTCCCCTCTCTGGGCTGCAAGCTGGTGGAGGCGGTTCTGAGGGTCCTTCGGGCTTGGCCATGGCAGGATGCCACCACTCTGGCTCACAGGAGTAAGGGGTCCCCAGGCCCCACCTCTCCGACCATGGCCCGTGTCCTCTCCTGCTAGCAGCTGCCCCTCGGTGTGTGTCCACTGGGGGAGCAGGAGCTGGGGGTGGGGGGCATGGGAAGGCAGGTTGCCTGGGTTCCCACAGGCCAGTGGCTGAGTCACCAGGCGGCCATCTGGCTCCTATTAGCCTGGGGCGGCAGGGGGCTCTGGGGCGGCTCTGCGGCGCTGGGGGCAGGGAGGCCGGGGCAGGCTGTGTGGATGACTCAGGACCCATGATAACAGCCTGTGCGTATTTGGGGAGTGTAAACAGGAGAGGAGAGGGAGGTGGAGGAAGTGAAGGAAGGGAAAATTGTGGCTGGGCAGAGGGGGGCTAGTGAGGCTGGGAGGGAGTCTCCCTCCCTCCATGCCCAGCCTGGCCCGCCCATGACCCGTGTCAGCCCCGCCCACCTCTCCCAAACCTGGGTCTCCAGGGAGAGGTGAGAGCTGGTGGCCACCCCCAGGGTCTTCCCGCTGCCCACGGCCAGGCTGGATCACTCAGCTGTCACAGTTATGTTGGCCACAGCAGCCAGGATGGGGGATGCCCAGGCCTGTGGGGGGGAGGTGGGGGAAAGACAGCGAAACCCAGAGATAAAGGCTGAGAGACAGAGAGGGACAGAGCCAGCCTGGAGGCTGGCAGAGATGGAAAGATACCGACAGGCAGTGCCACAGGCCCAGAGAGTGAGGCTGAAGGAACTTCACAGGCAAGGCTCAGAGGTGGAGGAAGAGCAGAGCCGGGAGGGGGAGGCAGAGGCAGAGGGCCGCTCTGGGCCGACCTGGCCGGCTCCAGACACAAAGGGCCCCACTGGCCTCGGGCAAGAGGAGGATACTGACGGGGGCCTGCTGTGGGGACAGAGGCCAAGGCACAGAGATGGGGAGAAAGGCAGAGAGGAAGGGTGGGGGAAGAGAGAACGAGAAAGAGAGGGAGAAAGAGAGGAGAGGGAGAGAGGAGGATAGAGAGGGGCAGGTTCGGGGGAGAAGGAAACTGAGGTGGGGGGAGAGAAGGGAAGGCCAGGCATCGTGGGGAGGGGGCTGCCAAGACCCGAGATGGGACCAGACCCAGCGAGGCTGGTGGTGTGGGGTGGCCACCCTTCTGTGGCCTAGAGAAAGTCGCAGGGCAGGCCCGAAATCAGTGGCCTTGTCGGCGGGGGGCAGGGTCCGTCAGTCCCCATCCAGCTCTGGGCTGGGCGCGTCCTCGGGCTCCTCCTCATCGAAGTACCTCTCCTCCTCATCCCGGGCTACGATGTCCAGGTTGTCGAAGTCAGGGTTGTCATCCACGGTGCTGCGGCGGGAGGGGGCTGTGAGGCGCTGGCTCTGCCCGCGCCCCGGCCTCCTCCCTTCTCACCCTCTGGGGGAGCTGGGGCCGTGTGCTGGCAGCTGTAAGTTGGAGCTAACTTACAGCTGGGTTCGGTGGGGTCTCTCAGGGCTTCAAACAAAAGGCAACATTTTCCAAAGCAGAGATTTTACATGAAAACTTCTGATTTCTCTTGAAAAGTTGGAAGATGTGGCAACACATGGGCCCATGTCTCCCTGGGGCAGTGGTTCTCAACCGGAAGATTTTTGCCCCCCAGGCGACATTTGTGATGACTGGAGACCTTTCGGTTGTTACTCCCAGTGAGTGGAGGCCGGGGTGCTGCTCACGCCCCCTGCACACTGCGCAGCGTCTGCACAAAGGACCAGTCAGCCTGAGGTTGACAGTGCCTGGGGCCCGAGTTGAGAAACCTTGCCCTCATGTGACACGTCACCCTCAGTTGTGAGAGGACCTCACCCCCACCCCCACTCTGCTCCAAACCCTCCCAGGCTCCCTCACACCCACTCACGGGCAGGAAGCTCTGTCCAATCCGGCCCTATGGCCTCTGAGGTTGCCTACCCCTTGCCCACCACTCTGGCCACCTTGCAGTCCCTCTGTGCCACCTCCAGGGTCTTGCACCTAGTGTTCCCCCTGCCAGGAAAGCTCCTCCCCCAGGTATTTCTTTTCTTTCCTTTTCATTTTCTTTTTTTTTTGCTTTTTAGGAATGCACCCACAGCATATGGAGGTTCCCAGGCTAGGGGTCCAATCGGAGCTACAGCTGCTGACCTACACCACAGCCACGGCAACTGGGGATCCGAGCTGCGTCTGCAACCCACACCACAGATCATAGCAGCGCCGAATCCTCGACCCACTGAGCAAGGGCAGGGATCACACCCGCAACCTTGTGGTCACTAGTTGGATTTGTTTCCGCTGTGCCACAAAGGGACCTCCTCCACGAGGTTACTTCTATCACTTTTACCCCTCGCTTCCTGCAGGCCTTTGCTCAGATGTCCCCTGCTCAGAGAGCTTCCCTGGCCACCTCATCACTCTCCCCCGACCCTGCTTTATTTTCCTTCCTGTCCCATCACCGGTAGATGCCAGATGCTTCCTCACCTTTCTCACCAGAGCAGGAGCCCTTCCATCAGTTTTGCTCCCTGCTCCATCCCTAGAGCGGTGCTAAGCCCCTGGTGGCTGCATGCGGCCCAGCAGCCGCACTCGGGGGGGACAGGCTTTAGTCCCCACCACTCCCCGTTCCTCAGGTCAGGCCTGACGTCCTCGAGGGCATCTGGCTTTATGACATCAGTAGTGCCCTTACTAAGGGCTCCTCACAGCCCAGGCTCTCGACTCACTGCTTGGTGGGGGACACTGAGAGCAATAAATGTAAAAGCGGCTCAGCCAGACTTGCCTCTGGAGCTGGGGATCCCAGACTGGACCAGAGATGCTCTGGCCGTGGCAACTGTGACCCCCATTCTACTGAGGAGGCCCCAAGGGTCTGCCTGGTCACATGTCACGGGGGCTGGGTTTGAAACCAGGGCCCTCTGCTGCCACACCTGCTGTTCCAGAGCACCAGGCGAGGCTGCCTCAGTTGATGGAACCATTTCTCTCAGACTCTGATACTTCACTCCCCTGTGTCCTTTTCCCTGGTGGTAAAATCCTTTCCAGAGCAGGTGGCCCCGTCTCAGCCCTGGGGTTCTAGTGGAGACCCTAATGACCAGCCCTGCGGGCACGCCGGCCGCAGGTGTTAACCTGCCAGGGACTACTTCCTGCAGCATGAGGAGGACCGCGGTCCTGGGGGACACTTAGGGAGCTCAGGGCAGCGGCATCCCTACCAGGCCACCACCATCCACCCACCTGCCCGAATGGGAACATTCCAGTGTTTTTCTCAGCATGGGACTGAAGGTCAGCCCTGCTCAGGCCCCTCCTTCAGTGAGGGGACTGAGGCTTGGAGGTGGACAAAGCTACTCCAAGGTCACCCACTGGTCTCTGATCTGAAACCCTTAGGCTGTGTGACCCCAAGGCCCACATCCTTGGGGTTCTGGGTGGGGGATGGGGGTGGTGAGGGCAGGGGCACACCTGTAGTCGAAGTCCCCATCCTTGCCGTCCAGGAAGCGCTGGTGCATCCGGCTGGTGAACTCTTCCCGCAGGATCAGCCTCTCTTCTGAGTCTGGGACCCAGGCCTCTGAGTCTTTGCCGGGCCTCTGGTCTGCAGGGGGACACCCGGGGTGGGGGTGTGTGAGGGGTGCATACAGAATTACATCCTTCATGCTGGGTGGCACAGGGAACACAGTGGTGACCAAGATGGCCCCGTCCCTACCTTCCTGGGGCACACCTCAAACACATGACAATACATGGAGTTCCCTTGTGGCACGGCAGGTTGAGGGTCTGGTGTTGTCACTGCCACTGCAGTGGCTGGGGTTGCTGCTCTGGCATGGATTTGATCCCTGGCCTGGGAATTTCTGCATGCCATGAGCACAGCCAAAAAAAGAAATAAAAAACCAAACTAAAACAAAACCCCCCACGTGACAACACAGGCCCTGGAGGATGTGGAATGAGGGGGGACCCAACACCTGATGGGCAGCAAAGGGAAGGCACCCCTGGCAGAGGGAACAGCATGAGCAGAGGTCTGGAGATCGGGGATTGTGCGGTGCCTCTGAGGAGTGGGGACGGGGATGCTGGAGAGGACAGAGGGCCAGGGAACTCAGGGCAGGTGGGCGGGGGGGGCGGTGGTGCCATGTCGGCTCTTGCAGGTGGGCCTGGCTGGGTGCTGTGGAGACACACGGTGGGGGGGCTGGGGTGTCTGGACTCTGCTGCTGGGCCTCACCTTCCTCGTCACTGTCCTCCTCCTCTTCCTCCTCCTCCAAGCAGGCCTCCTCCTCCTCCTGCTGCTGGAGCAGCCGCTGCTGCAGCTCCCGCTCCTGGTAGGACTGGAGCAGCAGGTCGGAGAGTGGGCAGGCAGGTGTGCCGGCGGGGCCAGGTTTGGGTGGCTGGTGGGCTGGGCCGCGGGCGCTGAGCTCCTCTTGGGTCAGGTACTGCCCGATGTACTGCTCGTAGAGCAGCGGGGCCCGAAACCGCATCTGCTCGTCACTGAAATACTCGCCTCCTGCACAGAGGGAACAGGGGCCGGGGGTGAGGTGAGGGGCTGGCTGGAAGGAAGTATACCTGGGCAGACCTATGTCCACCCGTGCGTGACCACGCTAAAAGGAAGCCCTAGACACTCGGGTGTGAGGGTGACTGTCCACATTCAGGAATGCAGGGAACTGGGCAGCTGCCTGAGATCGTGACTGCGAGGACGCATGCACGGGTCTGAGCACACGCGCGTGACTAGGCCAGTATTTACATGTGGACTCATGTGTCCAAGCACGTTGGGCACAGTCAGTCATTGGACGTCCTGGCCTCTGGGGCGCTGGCAGCCTAGGGCCCATGTACCATGTGCCTGGGCAGGATTCACCAGCCACAGCCCATCAGTGTGCACGGCCATGCGGCCACACACCCCCTTGCGGGGGCCAGCACACTGTCAGGGGGCCCTGCGTCGGGGAGCTGGTTGGTGGGCAGGGCATCATGGGCAGGTGTGCTGCGCATGGGAGCCAGTACGTGGACTGTGTGTGCCTGTCTGCTGAGCCTCATTCTAGCTGCTGGTGCGCACGCCTGGACACGCCTGCACATCTGCACGGAGCAGGCATGTATGTGAACGGGACCAGGTCCCACAGGGCATGTGCCCAGGTGTGAGTGCCCCTTCCAGACCCCAGACCTCACCTCTCCCCAGAGCGTTCCTTTCCGCAGCCACCCCTCAGGCCAGCCTGGCTCCCCCATGCCCCCACCCCTGGCTGTCTCTTCCTGCAGGGGTGTCTCCACCCCTCACCCTCAGAGGCCAGGAATCCTGTGACCCTCCCGGTCCCGGCCTCTGTCTGGTCGTCTCTCTTACCCCTAGGGCTCTGTTTCCGCTGTTACACACCACATGCTGCTCCACCTCTGGGGAGGTGGGTTTCTCCCTCCCCGCCTCCGCCCCTCTGTCTCCACCCATCTCTGTCTCTCCTGCTTGCTAACCCCACCTCCGGTCCTCCTCTTTGCTCCTCACCTGTCACTGTGTCCCACTCTTCCTGGATCTCTCTCTGCGGCCTATGTCTCCTCCCTAACTAGACTCTTCAATCCCGCTCCGCTTCACTTGCTCTCTGCTCTTAACTTCAGTTCCAGTGTCTCTGGTCACAAAGCTGCCTGAGATTACATCACGGTCACAATAGTACCGATGTTTTCCTTGACATTTTTCACACGCACGTCCTGTTCCAGCGGCCTTTGCCTGCCCCGGGCCACGAACACATTCCCCGACAGGTTGCTCTCAAGACCTCTGGGTAAGGATCTCGTTTTGCTGAGGGATGACCCGTTGCCATAGTGCTGGATATGCTGGATACTGTGCCCTCAGCCTGCTGGCCTGAAATGGCACTTCTGTCAGCTACTGGATTCTGCCTCTTCTCATTGCCTGGCCCATTGTCTTCCTGGGGTCCCTGCCTGTCTCGTCCGATCTTCCCCGTCACCTCACCTTCCCGTCTCTTCGGCCTGTGCTTCTGCTCTTGCATCTTTGTCTCTTCCTTCCCCTGCCCACGTCTCCCCTCCCACCCAGCCGGCCCAGCCCCACACCTTGGATGAGCTCACGCAGGGCAGCGTAGCGGCGGTTACGCAGGCGGGTGCGCAGGGTGCGGGGCCGGGCGGTGCCTTGCCGGGCCACCTCGGCACAGTAGAAGTCTGCACGGTGGTCACCACGCAAGTGGCCGAAGCAGGCTAGGTGCTCCTCCCGGAGGCCCGTGCGGAAGCGTTCCAGGAACACCAGCGGCTTCTCGTGGTACAGCTGGCCCAGGATGGCCACCTTCTCCTGCTCGGTCAGGTCGGGCTCGCCCTGTTGCTGGCTGCACACGGGCAGGCGGCTGGCAGCCACGGCGTGCAGCATGGCACTCACTGCTGCATTCTTGACCTCCGGGGAGTCAGTGTCCAGGGCCCTTGGCACTCCCTCTGCTGCTTCTGCCTTGTCCTGGGGTCTGGATGGGATTGGCGTCCAGCTCAGCTCCCCCCAGTGCCCAGGACTGGGCTCCCTGCAGCCTGTGGGGAGAGGAAAGATCAGTCCAGGATGGGAGAGGGAGTGGGTGGAAGGGACTGGGTACTTAATCATTCACTCGTTGCACATTTATTGAGCACCTACTATATTCTGGGCACTGCTCTAGGCCCTAGAGCTACCACAGTAAACAAGAAGTCCACAGTTTAGTTGAGAACACAGACAAATGAAAACATACTTAGTGAAAACATAATGTGTTAGGTGGTTCCAAGAGCTGCGTAGGATGGAAGGAGGAGGGAATGGGGGTGAGGCTGCAGTTTTATTTTATTTATTTATTTATTTCATTTTTTAGGGCTGTACCTGTGGCATGTGGAGGTTCCCAGGCTAGGGGCCAAATCAGAGCTGCAGCGGCCAGCCTACGCCACAGCCACAGCAATGCCAGATCTGAGCGGTGTTTGAGACCTGCACCACAGCTCAAGACAACACCGTATCCTTAACATATTGAGTGAGGCCAGGGACTGAACCTGCGTTCTCAGGGATACTAGTCAGGTTCGTTACCACTGAACTACAATGGGGACTCCAGAGGCTGCAGTTTTAAATGGACATCTGAACACTCCTTGCCAAAAAAAAAAAAAAAAAAAAAAAAAAAGACAGAGATTGAGTGGTATGGCCACAAACCAAGGAATGCCAAGAAGCTGGAAGAGGCAAGGAAAGGATTCTCCCTCAGAGCGAGCCCTCCATGGCCCTGCTGACACCTTGATTTCAACTCACTGATACTGATTTCAGACTTCTGGTCTCCAGAACTGTGAGAGAATAAACTTCTGTTGTTTTAGACCACTCAGTTTGTGATAATTTGCTACAGCAGCCCCAGGAAACTAATAATGGCTGAGTAGGAGGATTCTGAGAGACAGGAAAGAAATCAGAAAGCGTGGTGTCACAGATACCAAGGGAAAATTTTCAAGAAGGGTGGAGGGGTCAATGGCACTGAATTCTCCAAGTAGTCTAGTAAGAAAAAAAGCTGAACAGGGTAACTCGGTTTAACTACATGAGAAAGTAACTGGGGAATCCTAATGGGTGCAGTTTCTGAAGGTAAAAGCCAGACTGCAGTGGGTGGGAGATGAGGAAATGGAGGCAAGTATGGATGGCTCTTTGGAGAAGATAAATGCTATCGGGCAGGCAGCAAGGGATCAAGGGATAGTTTTCTTTCTAGGTTAAACCTTTTTTTAATTATGGAAAAATTTTAACATGTATAAAAGTAGAGTACAATGATCATCCCCATACACTCATCATCCAGCTTCAACAATTACCAATTCCTGGTCAGTGATGTTTCAACAAACCTCCTAACTGCTCCTCACCCTACACAGGAATACTCTGAAGCACTAGGATAGTTTTAAGATGAGCAAAACAAAAGCATTTAAGGAGTTCCCTTTGGCGCAGCGGGTTAAGGGTTGGGGGTTGTCACTGCTGTGGCAAGGGCCTGATCCCTGGTCTGAGAACTTCTGCATGCCATGGGCACCGAAACAAACAAAAACCAAAAAGCATTTTAGGTACTGGTGGGGAGGCATGAAGAGAAAAAGACTGAAAATGCAAAAAAGAGAAACGGGGGAAATGGATTAAGGACCCTGAAGAGGCAGGTGGGACTGTGGACTTTCGCGGAAGGGGAATTAGAATGAAATGGGGGTGCCGTTAGTCTGGATAAGCATTCTGCATAGAAAAAACAGGATGAAGCAAGGGAAGGAAGTGCCTTGAGAAGCAGGGTGGGCAGGTACAATGGGGAGAGTTAGTCCAGGACTAGGGGAGGTTTAAACTAGCCTGAGAGTTAGCCTGGTTAGGAACTGGATTAGCCTGGGACACGGTAAGAGCTGGCCTGTAACTTGGAAGAGGTTAATTTAGGAGGAGGCGAAAGGCTAAAGGAGGCCAGCCCGCGACAAGAGGGGTTAATCTGGACAAAGTGGTGAGGGGGACAGGTAAGGCCAAAGACAGGTGTCCCCTTATAAAGTGTCCCCCTTCGCCTTCATGGGGACTCATTTCCTAGTGACACCGCAGTCCCATGCTCCCGCCGCCAACGCGTGGCCAGGACCTCACCTTCACCGGGTTCCATCGCCGCTGCCGCGGCTGCCACGGCCTCCATCCTGATTTCCTACGACTCGTTAACCGCCGTGATAAGCTCTGTACGCCAATCCCAGTTGCACACTCCCGGAGGCCACTTCCGGCTGAGCACACTCCCGGGGCCCGGGGCCCCGCAGCACCAGGAACCGAAGTTCCGGGATGAGGGCGGACCTTCCTATGCGCATGCGTGCTCGCCCCGCCCTCCCGTCGGGAAGGGAAAGGGCGCCAGGGTCAGATAGGCCCTTCCGGGCAACCTCTGCCCCTAACCTGAACTGCTAGGAAATTGGAATATCAGGAGGGAAACATTGTTCAAACTGCATTGCTGTGACTCGACACCAGCATGCCTAATTTGGGGATGGTTTGAATGACCATTCTCCAGGGCCTGGGCTCATGTTTAGACCCCAAGTCTATTGTCTTATTTCTTCACCACTTCCAAGAATATTTACTAAGCCCTGGCTCTTGATTCTGTCATCAAACCTAATCTCTGGTTAGCATGAGATAGGTAATGAGATCATAGATTGGATTTACCACTTTTATATTCTAGGACCTGGAGAATCCTAGATGTGGAGAGGAGATCTCAGTCCTGATTTGCCCTAGGTTAATGGGTCCGGTGTTACCAGTGACCCTGAGTGGCCAGGGCTCCGGTGGACCCACAGGGCTAAGGGAGCTGCCCACCCTAGCCTGGTAAGCCAGGGAAGGTTCCTTTCTGGGATGAAAGGACACCCAAGCTAGGACCTGAAGGATAAGCAGGAATCAGATAAGAGGGAGATAGACAGGGGTCTCAGGTAGGATTGGATAATCCTGGTTGCTGCAAAGACTTCAGTAAAGTCAGGGAATTGGAAGGTTGTTCTAACTTGAGGCCATAGTAAGGCTGCAAGGACTTGAGAACCTTGTAAAAAAATTTTTTTAAGGCCACACCTGCGACATACAGAGGTTCCCCAAGCTAGGGGTCCAACCTGAGCTGTATCTGTGGGTCTATGCCACAGCCACAGCAATGCTAGATCCGAACCGCATCTGCAACCTACAATCACAGCTCACGGCAACGCTGGATCCTTAACCCACTGAGTGAGAGGCCAGGGATCAAACCTGTATCCTCATGGCTACTACTCGGGTTCATTAATTCCTGAGCCACAATGGGAACTCCAGAACCTTGTAAATCTTTTTTTTTTTTTTTTTTTTTTGTCTCTTCCTTTGCTATTTTTTTGGGCCGCTCCTGTGGCATATGGAGGTTCCCAGGCTAGGGGTCTAATTGGAGCTGTAGCCACTGGCCTACGCCAGAGCCACAGCAACGCAGGATCCGAGCCGCGTCTGCAACCTACACCACAGCTCACGGCAACGCCAGATCGTTAACCCACTGAGCAAGGGCAGGGACCGAACCCGCAACCTCATGGTTCCTAGTCGGATTCGTTAACCACTGCACCACGACGGGAACTCCTGTAAATCTTTATGTAAGACTCTATGTATTTCCAAGGCATTTATGATTTTAAAAGGATTGGCCACTCCCCTATAACCTCAATTTCCAAGGCATTTATTCTAAAAGGGATTGGCAAGAGATAAAGGCAGTGAGGTCAACAGGGGCCAGGCATGTGGGGCCTTGAAGCTGTATTTAGTTTGAGCTCCTTTATCCTGTGCGGAGCAGGTAGGGGGTTATCAGGGCAAAGGCACTGGAGGTTGATAGAGATCTGTGAGGAAGCTGATACAGTAATCCAGACACTGGCCAAAAGCAGAGTAACTTCGCTTTTATATTCCCCGGGATGAGGGATCTGGAGCCATCTGGGATACACCAGGACTGACTACATTTAGACATGTTGCCAGGCCGCCAGCAGAGGGCACTGTTGCCCAACCCATGGATCTGTAGAGCCAGGGACTTCCCAGAATAGAAGACTTGAGGCCTTCCCTGAGCAGGGAGGCCACTCCAGCCACTTAGCCCAACTGGCCACCAACCTTGGCTCCATCTCAGGTTCAGATGCCTCACATCTGATCTCAAAACTAGTCAACTTTCTTCCCCTTATTTTGTAAGCTGTGTCCCCTTCACAAAGCTCTGAGACAGTTCCTATCAGGGAACAGATGGGGCTAAACTGGACACTCCTATGCCCCAGCACTGTCCGTCACAAGGGGCCAGGAGCACAGCATGTCCATAGGAGATGAAGAAATGACTCAAGTTGCTGAGGAAGGATAGGTTGTGGGGATGCAATCAGTCTTTTATCCCAGCTCACTTCTATTGTAGTAACATGTTTCCTTCTTCAGGAAGCCCTCACTCTCACCATACCACACCCCTACTTTCATATTGCCTTTGGATTGGGAGCCCCATCAGGGCAGGGTCCAGGATGGCCTTGGTCATGCTGTGTCCTCAGCACTGTCCACAGTAAGTGAGGAACAGAGCAAGTACCTAACATTTAATGGCTAAAGAAGTTCTTGGAATCCGCACCAGCCTGAATCCAGGGAGCACAAGCAGAAAGCATCCTAAGCCCAGCACCTAGGCCAGGCCTAATGTGGATGGGCAGTCACGCCCTTCACACCAGAGGGATGACCCTTAGTCCAGCCCCACTTTCTAAGTATTGGTCCTACCTCGCTCTCTGCCTAGGGACCTGTTCCATCCTTTTGTCTCACAAATTCCAGCAAGGATGGACTGGAAAGGCCAGACACCAGAGAACCATTTTTAAATGAATTAGTGGATTTTAAACTGAGGGCCCCAGGTTTAAGGGGGCACCCCCAGCACCAAAAATGGGGCCAGGCACACAAATCCTACAGTAAGTGTTTAATGAATGAGTAAATAATGTCCCCTTGAAAAGGTCCCCACCCCAATTAAAGGCCAACTGCAGTAACACTTCAGGGTTGAAACCCTGCTTCCTTCCTGCTAGGAGGTGCCATGTCATTTATTGAAACAAAACAAAAACAAAACAGGGCAAACACATTTCTTAATAAGTGCAGTTTGTTAAAATCCTGTTAAAACATAGGGGTCAGGGGGAAGTAAAAATAATCAGAGGATCACTGTAGGGAAAACTTTTAGATCTGGTACCTGGGAGACCTCGGGAGAGGAAGCGGTGGGAGAAACTTCATGTCCTGAAGGGAAGGAACCCCCTCCCCCCAACTCCCTTCTTCCCTCTCCCCACTTCATCCCACCAGAAACTACCAAGACGCCTGGAATAAAAGGTTTCAAGTTCAATAGTCACACTCTCTCCAAATACAAAAAGCAGGTACAATTCAACTCAACACAGAAGCTTGTGTGCAAAGTTACGGGAAACTGAGACATTGTATAAAAAGTCAGGTTAAAGATGATTCTGTGGTTTTGTTTTGGGTGTGTTTTGTTTTAAGGGTGTGGCTCTTCCTCCGTCACCTGAACTCAGAAAAGAAATGGTTATCCTGATGAAATATCAACAGCCGACCCACAGTAAAAATGGACAATTCTAAAAATTAAAAAAAAGCATAATTACCAAAAAATTCTGTCACTGCTTCCTCCCTCTGCATTTTGCTTTTAAACTTTTTTTTTTTTTAAGTTTTTGATTTTTTTTTTTTTTTTAAATCCTTAAAAGTAGACAGTAAAACAGCTCCTGGAAGAATTTACAACCAACTGCAAGAGAGTCTGGGAAGCTGAGGGGCTGGAGCAGGGCTGGGGCAAGAGGACAGGAAGGGGCTCTTCCCTCAGTCCTGTAGCCTCACTGTATGATGAATGGTGGGGGATCTTTAGTCAAAAAGGAGGCAGGGGAAGAGGAAAGGGCTGGGGGACAAACAGAAAATAAAAGGTCATTGTTGCCTGTTTGAATCCAGAGGAAAACACCCACCCTGTCTGGGGGAAGAGCCCCTCAGAGGGGAGGCAGCCCTGGGAGGACCCGTCCCCCAGCACCACGGGACCCAGTGGGGGTGGACGAGGGGGGCCAAGGTGGGCGCTGGTGGAGGAAGCCGGGAGGGGCCCCCAGGACACACTGCTACTGTGTGCTTGTGCCCCCCTGTGTGTTCCCAGAGTAGCTCCCATAGTCGTAGTTCCCGTAGTATGGCGTCCACTGGCCCTGGTTCTGATAGTACTGGTTCCACTGCTGGGCATACTGGAGAGAGAGAAATCAAGGGTACCAGGTTGTCATGCACCCAGATACACATCTGGCTCCTCCCTTGACCCCACTCTTGCTCATAGTAGAGACACAGGTCTCCTGACAGAATAGTCAAGGAACCCTAGGAGGACAGATGCCACGTGGGTGGGAAGTTAAGAGACTGAAGCCCAGGTCTCCTGGCCTGCTAAACTAATGCCCTTTCAGGTATAGCCAGGTAACCATGTTCAAAACACTCAGAAATAGATATGGTGGCCTAGCCTCAACCAATCAGAATGGATATTGGCCATGGCACTGAAGCAGAGTTCAAGGTCCCCTGCTTTGCCCTCCTCTTGCTGCACTGGGGAGAGAGACTAGGATGCCAGTTATTTAGCAGCTGGTGCAGTGTCCACCACATGGAAGGGCTACACCAGATGAATGCCAGCCTGAAGCCAGAAGGCTGCCCATCCTCTAAGGGATAAACAGGGGTCTGGGAATACACATACATGCAGGGCCCCCAGAAGTCTATCCATCACCCCCTTCCCCCATTTCTGGCACCTACCTGTTGATACTGGTTATAGCTGGGCTGAGGGTAGGTCTGTGCGGTGGGGGGCGGTGGTGGGGTGTATGGGGCTGGGTTGTAGCCGCCGTAGCTCCCATAGTTGTAGGCAGGTGGTGGTGGAGGTGGAGGCGGAGGGGCTGTGTAGCCCTGGCTGTAACCTCCTTGGTTGTAGGGTGGCTGGCTGTAACTCGGCTGGAAAGTGGGGGAAGAAAACAGGGCTCTGTGAAACAGCCAGCTTAGCTTGGATGGAGGAAGGGCCTTTGTAAGCAGTGGGCCCACAAAGGCACTTCCCTGGTGTAGGGTGTTTGAAGGCTGAGCAGGAGGTGGGTCTGCTCTGTGACACAGCTGGACAGAGTAAGTTGCAGAGCTGCACTCTGTACTCGAATCCCAGCTCTGAGACCCTGGCGGAGCAAGGCACACAGCATCTCTTGAAATCCCAGTTTTGTTTTGTTTTTTTTCTATGAAATGAAGATTACAACAGAACCACTCCTTTGGATTGCTCTGCATAGTCAGTAAGCTTATATGTACAATCCATTGGGCACAATAAATGGTAGTATTTGTTACAGGAAGATCTGCTGAGAAAACCAGTGGTGGCAATTTCCTAAGTGCTTCTCAGGTCCAGGCTGTATCCTTAGCTCATCTAATTCCCCCATCAACTCTGTGAGGTAGGTTCCATCGGCTTCATTTCACAGAGATGGAAGGGGAAGCTCAGAGAGATGAAATCACTGGGCCCATGTCACAGAGATAAAAAGCGGCAGAGCTGGACCCTGCTCCCACGTCCACCTAGTTCCAGAGCCTTCCCACAAAGCTATTATGCCACCTTTCCCTCACAATAAACCCTGAAAATGAGTCCTACTAACAATTCTAATCCCTTATAAGAAAAACGAGGTCCAAAGAGGTGAAGCCATTTGGCCAAGGGCGCAAAACCAGAATGTTGTGGGGCTCGGGTCTGAAATTGTATCTGTCCAGCTCCTGTTCTAAAAAAATTATTCTGGTTAGACCATTCGTCTGTGTCTCCTGCTGCCTCCAGCTGCCTGGCACGTGGAAGGTGCACAGTAAACGGAGGCTGCTCTGGTTAAGGGGCCTGAGAATTAGAACTGTGCCTGGAGCTGCTCTGCAGTGATGCTCTCAGGGCAGAGGCTAAGTCTTCACCAATCTTAGGGCCTATCTACACATCCTGAAGCCAAGGGGTTAGCCTCTTCCATCCTGGGCAAGGTAACTCTGAGTGCTGTGGGGACCCCGGGAGGCCAGGGATACAGCCAAGAGAATGTACTTGCTGGAGAGACCAATGCTTACAGCCTGCCAGAGAGGGATGATAGAACAGGCAGGTTCCCGATTTACTCTGGGTTTAGAAGGGATCTGGGAATATCTAGGGTACGTCCCAGCCAAAGGCACTGGCAGGCGAAAGGGCAGGGCTGGAGGTCCATGTGGAAACCTGTGGCTAGAGCAAGTGTTGGTGATTTCCCCAGTCCGACCTCTTCTCACCTGTGCACACCGCCCCCCCCATACACACACTTATTCTCTCACCTGTGGAGGGCTGTAGCTGCTGACTGTAGGGGTGCTGGTATTGGCGCTTGAACCAGGGATGTTGCTGTTCTTGTTGTAGCTGCTGGCCCCTGGGGGATTCCGAGCAGGGCTGTAGCTGGGTGGCGGTGGAGGCTGCTGTGGTGGTGGCTGTGGGGGCGGCGGCTGCTGTGGTGGTGGCTGTTGCTGGGGAGCCCGGTTGTAGCTGCCTCGGTTGTTGGAGTTGTTGTTATCCCGGCTGTTGTTACCCCAGCGGTTCTGGTTGTAGCCACCACCCCCACTGCGGTTGAAACCTGCAATGGAGAACCAGATGAGAGGCCCTGTTGCTCTCAAGTTCTCAACTTGGGACTCCCAGGAGCTGGGCTGTCTTGGTGACTGCTGTGGCTCCAGTGTGACCAGGCACTGAGTGGCTCAGTTCCAGTGAACAGCAAAGCACCTCTTCTGGGCTTCCCCAGAGCCCTGATAACACCCAGTCATCACTGCTGCCGACAGGTTTCTCTTGCCCATGAGACTATGGATCAGGGTTGTCTTGATTTCTACTGACCCCGACATCTAAGCACTGGAGACAGTCCTCTTCAGGTGGGGCCCAGTAGGCCTGCCTCTTCTGAGGCTTTGTGCAGCTTTTTTAAGCCCAGAACCCTTCCCCCAGCCAACTCCTATTGACCTCTGGGCCTTAGCGTATGTCCTGAGCCCTGCTGCCCCACAGGCTGGATCTGGCATCTCCTGAGCTCACAGTACCCCTGGGCTTTCCATTTAGCCCAGAATCCTTCTGGACTGTCACTAAAGCGTGACACAGTGTCTGAATCTTGGTTCTATCCCCCAGACTATCCAGCACAAGCCTGAAACAAAGTAGGGCATGCTTATTGTATCATGATCATACACTTTACTTGAGAGGTAGCATAACAGTGACTAAGAAGCTGGGTTCTGGATCACTTGATCTCAGTTCTGGATTCAGCTGGGTGAATCTCAGGCAAATCAACTTCTTTGTTAATTCGTTCATCTGTTTTAAAACCAAAGCCAGTTCGAGTATCTGCCTTGTCCTGTGGTGGAAGCCAGGCCTGGCAGTAAATGCAGTCTGGTACCTCTCCCTAAGGAGCTCATGGTCAGAAAAGCTGGGGGTGGGGGAGACGAACAACGACAGCAATGTGACACACGGATGGGCAAGGGCTCCAGGAGCAATGTCCAAGAGAAGCATGACAGTGGGAAAGTTTCCCTGAGGTCCCACACTCTGATTTGTCTCATTTCTGAGAGTTCAGCCCAGAGCTGGTACCAGGGAAACTTCACCTGCTGACTGGGGAAGCCGTCCCAAGGCCCAACCCTGACCCAGGAACCAAACATAGGGAGAACTTGGTGTGAGATGTCTCACCTCCTCGGTAGTTGCCTCCTCCACCGCTGCCTCCTCCTCGATTCTGGAAGCCTCCTCGGCTGCCCCCAGGAGGACCTCTGTTGTCATAGCGCTGGAAACCACCGCCGCCCCCACGGCCCCGGAAGCCTCCACCGCCTCGGTTGTCGAAACGCTTTTCGGGGGGGGGGCCCGCCTTGCGGCCTTCCTCGTTGTATTGCCTCACCAGCTTGTCTGCTTCCTCCCGCTGCAGCTCAATGAACAGAACCTCATCCAGGAAGTCCCCAACATCTGGCAACGTGAAGTTGGCTAGGAGGGAAGGAGGCCCCAGGAGGAGCCAGGAGAGACAGTCAGCACCTTCGGAAGCCTGCTCTCCCTCAGCCCAGGACACTGGCCTGCCAGAGGGGGGAGGAGGGACTGCAGTAGGAACCTCAGAGAGACAGGGCCCTAAGCTCAGCCTCTCTGACAACGGTCAGGGGAGCCAATGAAGACCCAAAAATCCCTTCCCTGAAGAGGTGGCTAAGCCCCCACCAATGTTTTACAACCCAGGGAGTGGGCCAGGCAGGTGGAATCACCATTCTTACTTTTACAGAGAAACAAACTGAGGCTTGCTCAGCCAGCCCACCCAGCGGGTGCCAGAGGCAGATGAGCACGCAGGTCCCTCAGCATCTGCTCCCATGCATCCTGCCCCAGCCCATCTAGCCTGAAAACCCTGCCACAGGAGACACAGGTGGCTTTTCCATTCATAGCTATACTAGACAGGGAAGGGATAGGGCAGAGGCAAAGAGAAAGAACAAGATTTAAAAAAACAAAGAAAAAAGAAAAGAAAAACCAAGGAGTTGGGGAGGGAAAACAGTGTCAGGCGATTTTTCTCCTGAGGACCCTACTGAGATGTCTGAGGCGTCTGCTTATCTCCTACCTTTCATTTCCAGGACCGCATGATCTGGGACGTCCTTCCCTTCTTCATCGGTCCGCTTTATTGTTCGGTCTTTGAGGTCCTCATCAGTGGGACAAATTACAATAGCTTTGCGCTGGAAGCCTTCAAATGGTCTCATTTTTCGTCTCTGGGCTGACCCATAAACATTTGTCTAGAGGTAGATGACAGAAGAGGCAATAGATGGTACACTGCAAGTTGGTTTTTCCCTCTCAGGGGTGTTACGAAGGCGAGGAACTGAGAAAAGGACACTAGTTCTCCCGACTAGGGAAACAGAGGAAACTGCTCTTCTTCACTTTTAAAGATTCTTGAGGCCACACTCAGAAAACGAACTGACTTGGGAAAGTGGCTGCTGACAGTCACAGGACAAGGGATTCCTAACAGTTGGGCCTTGCTTTTTAATCCTATTTGTTCTTGGTATTGTGCATCACAGCTCCCCTGCCCTCCATTCTAAAAGTAACACAAGCTCACGGTAAAAAAATCCAGAGTACAAGGTATAAAGTTTAGAGTAAGAACCCCTTCACCCACCTCCTGCTGTTCCTACTTCCCAGAGACAACTTGTGTTGTACTTCTTGGGTATTTCTAGAAATATCTTGTGTGACTTTTAACCCTAATGGAGTCAAACAACACATACTATTTTGAAGCCTTTTTTTCCCCCCACTTAATGTTTCTCTATCCTTTTTCTTCAGTGCTCCTTTTTACTGTTTATAAAACAGGTGCCATAATTAACTAGCCCCTTTGATAACTATGTAGATTATTTTCATCAACACCTTGGTTCTCTTACTCCTTCAGCCTTTCTCTGAAACACCATCCTTACCTACAAGCCTCTAACCAGGGAGCTTGACAAGACAATAGCCTGTGTTTCTTGCAAGTGCAGTTTCGCTACTCATGTTCTTCCTTTCCTCTAGGTGATGGTTTGGGGCGTCCTGGGCTGGTGCTGGCACAGAGCGGTGCTCTAGGACACACCTGAGAGCAGTTACTACCAACAGCTTCCATTCACTGAATATCTGCCATATGCTGGGCCCTTTGGGACCAGGACCCACATCTGTCAAACCCCAGTGCTCCACGGACTCAGCCTGTGCACCTGAATCACCCAGACACTACTGAAAAAAAGTGGCTCAAACCCCAAATTCAGTCTGTGGAGGTTGGACCCAGGCACCCACCGTTTTCACATTCAGACACTCAACAGGACTGGAGTAATAAGGAATTCTGCATTTAAATAACTTTTAGTGGCTCTGACTGGCACTCAAGGGAGAAGCACAGAGGGGAAGATATCTGTAAAGAGGCAAGTTTAAATAAAAAAAAAAAAAAACTGCTGTGTTTTGCAGAAGCATCCTGGCAGGGTGGAAAAATCCCAGGGTTGAATCAGATGTGGCCCCTCATTCACTATGGCCAGTCCTTGTAGTTGCCTCATCTGTAAATTGGGGATAAAAGCCTCCCTCCTGGGCCTGGTGAGGTCTGAGCAGGAAGAGAATCATAAAGCAACCCATCAAGTGTGACGACCTCCTGGAATGGGGGCTACATTGTGGCCTCCAGCGCAGGAGCTACCAGGCGGTACGGGGGGATGGCTCAGCACACCCCAACTCTAATGTGACTTGGTCACGTCAGACCTGTGTGGCTTTGAGTGAGTGACTTCCATTCGGAACCTCAGTCTGCATATTTACTAAGTCTCAAGTCCATCATATGGTCAGTATTAAGACTGAAGAAGCAGAAGTTCCCACAGTGGTGCAATGGGACTGGTGGTGTCTTGGGAATGCTGGGATGCCAGTTCGATCCCCAGCCTGGCATAGTGGGTTAAGGATTTGGCATTGCTGAGGCTGCAGATTATATCTGATCCCTGGCTTGAGAACTCCACAGGCCATGGGGTGGGCAAAAAAGAAAACAGAAACCAAACCAAAAAGACTGAAGGAGCTCATGTGAGTAAAAGCTTTTAGTTATTAGCTCAGGGTCTGGCTCACAGCCATGCTCGACAAATGGAAGTCACTGTTGACATGATATGGCCATCGCTGGGTGGGGTGCACCGGATTTTCTTACTGTCATGTTGAACTGAAGCAACCCAGACCAAGGGAAGGTCAAGCTATAGTGATTTATCAGAAAGGCAGGGGTGGTGAGACAGGGTGGAAAGAACACAGGCTCTGGGGAAGAGGCCCGAGGCTGAAATCCCAGTTGTGTCCTCTACTATTTGTGAGGCTGCAGACAAGTCACCTAAATCATGTGAAATTAGTCTCAAATTTCTGTACTGGAAAGACAGGGATCCTTCTCCTTCCTCCTGGCTCTGGTGAGGATTTGCAGACGTGAAAATGTCTGGTAGTCTGAAAATATGGCAAACAGGACTGACACTGACCTAGGAGGGGCTTCCCAATGGAAAGGGGCAAGGAAAGATAAGTTTGAGGAAAAGACGAGGCACAAGAGAGCCTTTTCTAGGGCTGCACCCGCGGCATATGGAGGTCCCCAGGCTAGGGGTCCAATCGGAGCTGTAGCCACCGGCCTACACCAGGGCCACAGCAACGTGGGATCCGAGCTGCGTCTGCAACCTACACCACAGCTCACAGCAATGCCAGATCCTTAACCCATTGAGCAAGGCCAGGGATAGAACCCGCAACCTCATGGTTCCTAGTCGGATTCATTAACGACTACGCCACGACGGGAACTCCAAGAGAGCCTTTCCTAAAATACAAGGACCAGGAAGCCGGGACCCCAGTGAACACCTGTTGGCACATCTGGGCAGTGGGTGCAGCTGTTCTTTAAACCAACCTGACTCCATGGCCCTGACACATACAGCAGGCAAGAATATTCTTCCCTGCTCCCCAGGGAATGTCTCAACCTTTATTAAGGGGGAGCAGCAGGTAAAGAGGGTATGTATGCTGGGTATACATATGCTGTAATCTGTGCCTTGGCACTTGGCCCAAGGAGGCCTTGAGCCACAAATGGTTAAAAAGCACCCAAGTTACAAGGTCAGGTCTTCCTCCCCAGACCTCATTCCTAAAAGCAAAGCAGGTGGCATCTGCTCACAGGAATGCAGAATCTGCCTTCCTCCAGCTAAATAATGAGGTTTTCTCCTGGCACGAAAACCAGAGTAGACAGGTGCCAGGGGTGAATGTGGCCTCAGCCATACTGTGGACAATTCATTCCATTGTTTGCTTGCCCATAAAAAGTGATACTATTTCAATCCCTTTGAACTTCAAGGACATGGATAAACAGACCTGCTCTGTCCTGAAGAGGGGACAGAGAAGAGAAGCATCGCTGCCAAGAGGCTAGTCCCTGTAGCTTCATGATGGAAGAAATGGGGACAGAAAAGCAGGACTCATATGAACAGCTGGCCTCTGTCCTGGGAAGTGGCTAGACTCTGAGGGATGGTTCCTCTGACACTTTGGAACTGAGTTGCTAAGGACCCTTATGGTGACAGTTTTCAAGACTGCACCTGCCTCCCCTCATTCCTTGGCTTGGGGAAGAAAAGGGCATAAGCCACGCCAGCAGAAATGCAAATACTTGGCTTTCCTGGAGGAAAGGGGACTTAGCTGTTGGTGGCTGTTGCCACAGCAAACACAGTGAGGTCAGAGCCCCTGGACTGGCCCAGCATTGCTGTGGTCACTGAGGGCTGCTGCTGGCTGTTGCTAGGAGACCAATACAACAGCTAGGTCAGCTTTTCCAGCTGTGGAGGCTCCCTCTGCCTAGCTCCTACTTCTCCCAGTCCCACCCTGCTTAAAGATGCTGACTCTATGGAGGTCTGGGGCTGTCTGTGTTCCCTGGCTACTCCCATGTCCCTGTGATGTGGGCCAAAGGGCAGTAGCTGGGTTTCTCAGAGCAGCTGCCTGTGTAGTTTTGGTGTGTGACAGTCTGGGGGAGTGTAGAAGCCTGAGTTCGGTAAGAGCCCCACTATCCCTCATCCACTTTCATTCGTACTCCATCCACAACTCAAAAGAATCAGGCTGGCAGCAGGAGAAGCGTGGCTGGATCCCAGAGGAGCGAACTTAAAGCTGGTAATGAAAGAGTTCACTCTGGGCTCAGAGTGAGGTAAACCAGTGGAACAAACTCCATGTGTAGAAAAGAACTGGTCGGAGTGTCAGCCATGGAATGGGCTGACACTCTGGGGATGCGGAGGACTGAGGATAGAAACCTTTTCTCCAACGTCTGCCAACACGAGGCAGTTTACTGTGGGATTCCACTGTAGTCCTGGCTTTCTGTTTTAGGCAAAGGCGTGGCACCTGCCAACAGGGATGCAAAGCAGGACTACTTATGCCATTCATTCTGAGGCGAGGTTAGTGAGGCTGTCACGCCCAGCCCTGCCCCTCATCACTCCGAAGAGAACTCCTAGGACTGCAGCCTCAACTCTGGAGGTGGTTTGGGCCCTCACACACAGCCCTGCAGAGGTCCTCTCAGAAGCCTCCAGGAGGGCAACTCCACTGCCTCTCCGCTGCCTCACCAGTGTCAGCTGCTGATCTGTACCCAGTCCTGAAGCATCTTGATAGGCTAGGGGACAGGCCAGGCAGCACCTCATTCCAGAGGCTCTCCACTGGCAAGAGAGCGCTTGTAGCAATGCGGCCTCAAGCTTCTTCTCGGCTGTTCCACAGCTCAATACCCACATGATTTGAAGAGGGAGGATACTCAGGTCATCATGGAATGTAGGTAAAAGCCCCAACAGACACGGCTCTCAGCCTAGCCTGGATTCTGCAGCACGTTCTCCTTCCCTCTCAAGGATGGGCCTTTCTGAGGTCACACTATGTAACAGAAGACCAAATGTGGGGAGGTCTGACTACTTGGGAAAAGCCAGAGAAGGGAAAAGCCAGTACTAGGCTGAGATCCAGGGACTGCAGCGACTTTGCCTGTAGCACCAGTCTCTGCCTTGGAAGTCCCATCTAATTTGAGATAGCTATGCATCAATTTACCTCTCAGCCTTGGCACTGAGGCTAATGGGAAATGCTAGGATCCAGCCTGGGGCCTGCTCTGGATCTTCTACACACAGACACACACAGAGAGACACACACACACACACACACTCTCTCTCTCTCTCTCTCCCCCTCACAACTACCTAGGGTTTTCTGGAACAGACTTTTTCGGTTTAAGTCAAAACAGATCAAACCACTGGCTTGAGATCTCTTCCTAGCCCCAAGCAGTCTCTAGGTTTCCCCAAGTCAACCCTCCAATCTGTGGTTAACCAGAGGACCTCCTCCCCCACCAACTTCAGAGCTGAGATTCTTTTGCCTCACTATTAGCCTGGAGTACTGGCCTGACCACATGTTCCTCCACCAGGAGGCCAGCAGCCCTGAAGTGAAGACTATAGGTGTGCCTGCTACAGCCTGGACCCTACCTCTGAACAAGCCAGCCCAAGCCGAGGAGGCTGGCGGTGACTCTTTACAGGGCTCAGCTGTTCCACGTCTGGCTGAGGTGCTGGGGGCCTCCAGAGAAAGCCAACTTTGCCATGTTGGACAGAGATATTAAGACGATCTACCTACAGGACTATAAACCTTCTCCACTAGGCCACATATTTGAAATGGGTTTCACAATTGATTTAACCAGCAAACTGAGAAAAGACAGGCAGGGAATCTTTGCCGGGACATCCAAAAAAGGAATTAACAGGGTGACCACTGTTCTACCCTTCAGGATACTGAGTCCTACTGGAGCCAAGCTGGACTGCAATTCCAAAAATGTCCTGACAAGAAAAATGGGGCAGGAGTACCCGTTGTGGCTCAGTGGTTATCGAACCCGACTAGCATCCATGAGGATGTGGGTTCGATCCCTGGCCTTGTTCAGTGGGTTATGGATCTGGCCTTGCTTTGGCTGTGATGTAGGCCAGCAGTTACAGCTCTGATTCCACCCCTTGCCTAGGAACCTCCATATGCTGTGGGTGTGGCCCTAAAAAGACACAAAGACCAAAACCAAAAAAAAAAAAAAACAAAAAGAAAAGAAAAATGGGGGCAAAGTGAGGCCAGGGTTTAAAAAACAAAGTCTTCAGGAGTTCCTGCCGTGGCGCAGTGGTTAACGAATCCGACTAGGAACCATGAGGTTGCGGGTTCGGTCCCTGCCCTTGCTCAGTGGGTTAACGATCCGGCATTGCCATGAGCTGTGGTGTAGGTTGCAGACGCGGCTCGGATCCTGCATTGCTGTGGCTCTGGCGTAGGCTGGCGGCCACAGCTCCGATTGGACCCCTAGCCTGGGAACCTCCATATGCCGCAGGAGCGGCCCAAGAAATAGCAAAAAAAAAAAGACAACAAAAACCCAAAAAAAACCAAAAAAAAAAAACCAAAAAAAAAAACAAACAAAAAAAAAAACAAAGTCTTCAAAGGGGACAAAGGCTGGCTGCGTACATTAATTTTTGTATTGTTTCCTGGGTGTGCCCGTGGCACACAAAGGTTCCGAGGACAGGGATCAAACCTGCACCACAGCAGTGACAACACTGCGCCATGACGGGAACTCCCAGACTATATGTATCATTGATGGGGCTGAGCTGGAGCAGTAACCCTGGGTGGCTCTTGGACTACCTTGTACTCACTGCCCCCATGCCCCCATATATTCTTAACACTAGCCCAATTAGTTGTTTAATTTTTTTTTTTTTTTTTTTTTTTTGGCTTCTTGCCATTTCTAGGGCCGCTCCCACGGCACATGGAGGTTCCCAGGCTAGGGGTCCAATCGGAGTGGTAGCTGCCGGCCTATGCCAGAGCCACAGCCACGCGGGATCTGAGCCGCGTCTGCGACCCAAACCACAGCTCACGGCAACGCAGGATCCTTAACCCACTGAGCAAGGCCAGGGATCGAACCCGCAACCTCATGGTTCCTAGTCGGATTCATTAACCACTGAACCATGACGGGAACTCCTAGTTCATCTTTTTTTTTTTTGTCTTTTCTTAAAATCCATGGTAAATTTCAAAGGTTTCCAAATTGCCTGTCTGCCTGTTCTAAGAATCCTGCCTTTTTTTTTTTTTTCCTTTTTAGGGCCACACCCTTGGCATATGGAAGTTCCCTGGCTAGGGGTCAAATTGGAGTTGCAGCTGCTGGGCTACACCACAGCCACAGCAACATGGGATGCGAGCCGCGTCTGTGACCTATACCACAGCTCACCACAACGCTGGATCTTTTAACCCACTGAACGAGGCCAGGGATCGAACCCTCAGCCTCATGGATACTAGTCAGGCTTGTTATTGCTGAGCCACAAGAGGAAATCCCAAGAATCCTGCTCTTGAAGTTCCTGTTGTGGCTCAGCAGGTTAAGAACCCAACGCTGTCTTTGTGGGAATACAGGTTTGATCCCTGGTCTCGCTCAGTGGGTTAAGGATCTGGTGCTGCTGTGGCTGTGGTGTAGGTTGGCAGCTGTAGCTCCAATTCCACCCCTAGCCAGGGGACCTCCATATACCACAGGTGCAGCTGTAAAAAAAAGAGTCCTGCTGTTAACTGAAATGCCAAGTGGAAAAACGTGATTTATATGTCGTACCTGACAGTCATAAAAACATGCTAAGAGAAGCTGGGACACACCTATTCTGTAGAATAATTAACAACAATCTCCCGCTACTATGCACAGCAATCTCCATGTTAGGTATGAGGGCACCCTCTTAATCTCTATCTTATAGCCCAGAAGACTCAAGAGTGGAAGGATGAAGTCAGTTGCTCACAGACATGCACCTAGAAGTGTCAGAGCTGCAACTCAAGCCCAGTTCTGTCTGGCTCAGAAGTCCATGCCTTTCCATGTCAAGAAATTGCTCTCAGCGATGATGTCCTTCTGGGCTGCTTGGGGACTGGGCTAGGCCTGGATCACTGCCCCAGGACCCTCTCACAGACTGGACTCAGAGAGCTGTGTTAAGAGTCTGGGCTGTGCCACCATGTGTGGCTGACCTCTGACCAGTACTCCCGTGCAAGAGCATTAAAGGGGAAAAGAATACAAGGGCCAGAGGGGAATTCCCGGCAACCAACAGGTCCCTCCCCTCCCCGGGGCATGACGGTCACCAGTAAGTACCTGATCTAGGATGTAGTTGCGTTTCTTGCGGGCGGCTATCTGGATGAGGCGGTTGAGGCACTGGGTGGCCTGCTGGATCAGGACGTCCCAGCGGCCAGCATAGTTCCGCTGCCGGCGTAGGCCCATCACCTGTGGGCAGGGGGTGGTGAGAGGTGGGTGGTCCTGTTTGCTGAGCAGGATTCAGGGAGTGGGAGGTGGATAGAGAGACCAGGGGCCATCCTTACCCGCATCTTATCCATGATGGCGTTGGTACCCAGGATGTTGTACTTCTTGGAGGGGTTGGAGGCTGCATGTTTGATGGCCCATGTGGTCTTACCAGCAGCAGGCAGGCCCACCATCATCAGAATCTGTCGGAAGACCAGGAGGGATGCTGTGAAGCAGAGAGAGTTTGGCACTGCAGCCTGGGAGCACCCCGACTTGCTGGTGACCATGAGGGAGGCGTTAAACCTCAGTTTCCTCTGGTAAATGGAGGCAGTAACAGCATGTACCTCACAGGGCTGCTATGGGAATTCAAAGAGATGAAGGTTATCAGACTCTCAGCAGAGGGCCTGGCATGAGGCGAGCACAAAATCAAGTGCTGTTATCCTGAGTATTCACGGTATTGCTCAGGGAGGATTCGGCGGCCTCTGAACGCCCACAGAAAAGACACACAGAGTGGTACAGCCTTCCTGGAGTCTCAGATGCAGACAGACCATGTGCACCAGAACAAGCACTGTATCTAATTAGTATGTTCAGAATCTGGCAAACACTAGTTGCAACCCAACTGCTCAGCAAGAGGAAAATAGTCAGGTTCGATCCCCAGCCCAGCACAGTGGGTTTAGGATTGGGTGTTGCCGCAGCTGTGGCTTAGGTCACAGCCGTGGCTTGGATCTGATTCCTGGCCGGGAACTCCATGTGCCACAGGGCAGCCCAAAAAGAAATAAAAATTTAAAAAAGAGATGTTCATGTGTTGGGATAAAGCTCACAAAATAACATTAAGTGAAAGGGCAGGGTATCAAAATACTTCTTCTTTTTTTTTTTGTCTTTTTGCCATTTCTTGGGCCGCTCCTGCGGCATATGGAGGTTCCCAGGCTAGGGGTTGAATCGCAGCTATAGCCGCTGGCCTACACCAGAGCCACAGCAGTGCAGGATCCGAGCCACATCTGTGACCTACACCACAGCTCATGGCACCGCCGGATTGTTAACCCACTGAGCAAGGGCAGGGATCGATCCTGCAACCATATGGTTCCCAGTCAGCTTCGTTAACCACTGCGCCACCATGGGAACTCCAGGGTATCAAAATGCTTATACCATTAAGATCTCAATCATAAATGTGTGTAACAGGCACCTAGCACGGAAATAAAAAGAAAAAAGGATAAACTCTAAAACTTTAAAGGAAATTTATCTGTGTGGGTAGAATTACGGGAGAAACTTATTTTCTTTATATTTCTAAGATTTGTAGGCTAAACACAAAATTACTTATACACCAGAAGAAACATTTGAGAACAAAGACCACCAGCACAAGCTTCTGCAGCCATTTTGGTTTGCAGATGGCTTTGGCGGGGAGTGTGGAGCTGTATACCTCCTCCAGGAACTCGCTCACCAGAAGTGCCTTTCCACTATTGCCACTGAAAGGAAAGCCCCTCTTTCCAAGACTCGGACCTTACCCAAGGAGCAGTGTGGCAACTTCCTTCTGGAATCTTTCTGAGATTTAGGTCTCTTACCTTAAGAAACCCCTCTTTGGCCTAAGCTACATACCCACGACCCTCACTTCACTCTCACAGAAGCTCTCGACTCTGAGGCAGCAACAAGGAGCTGGGAAGAAGAGGCCCCCTGAACCCAGGGTTACCCACACAGCTGGGCTGTGCCACTTTCATCACATGTGGCTGCTGAGTGTCTCCCCCTCTGTCTTGGCAGCAACACGGCTCCGGAAAGGCGGCCACCAGTTCAGGCTCCCAGGCCCACTCACCTCACACTCTGCCTTGCTCTTTGGTCCAACGGTGCCCCTGATTCGCTCGCTCAGGGGAAGGTGCTGGATGAAAGTGAAGCCTGGGAGAACAGAACAGTAGGGTTCCGCCCTCTGCCCGAAGTTGAACTCTACTGCGCAATTCTTGACCAGGACATGAGGGTAGAGGGCCTGGCCCCCTAAAGCTTCCTTCTGGATTCGGAAGGCAATGCCCATCCACTTTCCATTTTTGGTGAAGGAAAGTTCCACGTCATTTCCACATTCAAAGTCCTAGGGAAAAAAGCCAAAGGAAGAGAATATGAATGCTCAGTTTAAGGCACTGGGAGCCACAGGTCAGAGAGCAGATGCAGGGAGTGGAAACAGAGCTGGCGCCCCATATTCAAATGCATCCCTCAACATACAGATACACCTGGTCAGGCAGCACCAGGAACAGCTCAGAAAACATGCAGCCCAAAGCCCCAAAGCTGGTGGACATGAATTGTGTACTCTTATGAAGCTCCAAGTATTTGAGTCTTGTGCCTGAGATGGAGAGGAAGCAAAAAGCGGTCCTTCCCGTCTTCAACCCTAGCAAGATAACAGATGGAAAGCAAGCCACAGCAGGGCCTTTCAAGTCAAGCCCAGCTCTACAAATGCATTCATTTATTTGCTCAACATGTGTTCCATGAGTTCCTACTCTTCCTGACGCGTATGTCTACAGTGATCTGGGCCTGACAGAGCTCAGGGCCCAGTGGGTAATCAAATAAGGACACTATCCTAATTCGGTAAGAGCACCTACACAGGAGCAAGATTCTTTGAAGAGGAACCCATAAACCAAGTCTGGGGTAGGAGGAAAGAGTCAGTCCTAAAGAGAATTATCCTCTGTATACAAACCTAGCAGTGAGGGAACACAGGGTCAGCCTGGCCGAGGCATATGGAACCAAGGGCTGGGGCCAGGGGATTAATTTCAGGTATGGTTGGAGAGCCTGGCAGAGATGATATTCATTAATTCAACAATTTACTGAGTCCTTACTGAGCAGCTCAAGTTTACTGGTGAAGATCCTGTTTTGGAAGGGGGACTGCTTCAGCTCTCATTTACTGCATCTTCAGTTTCCTTATCAAAAAAGTGGGGCTGGAGTTCCCGTCGTGGCTCAGCAGTTAACGAACCCAGCCAGTATCCATGAGGACACGGGTTTGATCCCTGGCCTCGCTCAGTGGGTTAAGGATCTGGTATTGCCGTGAGCTGTGGTGTAGGTTGCAGACATGGCTCTGATTCCATGTTGCTATGGCTGTGGTGTAGGCCAGCAGCTATAGCTCCATTCAACCCCTAGCCTGGGAACCTCCAAGTGCCGTGGGTGCAGCCCTGAAAAAAGGCAAAAAACAAAAAACAACAAAAAAGAGGGGCCATGATAAGATTCTATACTGTTTATATAGAGTTATTCTGAGGATTAACCAGGTAACTGATCACAGGGAGTGCACAATGGTGCTCTCACTCCGAGATGCCACGCACTGTGCTGGGCTGAAATGGTGGGGAGCAGACATGGTCCCTTGTCCTCAGTGAATGAGGGGCGCTCTGTCACCTCAAGTTTGGATTCATGCTGATGGCAGAAGAGCAGAGCCCCTAACTTATAGGGGAATGGTCTGGTTAGAACAGTGTTATAGGGAGTTCTTGCTATGGCACAGTGGGTTAATGAGCTGGCTTGTCTCAGTGGAGGCGCTGGTTCATCCCCAGCCCAGTGTAGTGGGTTAGGATCCTGTGTTGCTATAGCTGTGGTGTAGGTTGCAGCTTCTGCTTGGATCTGATCCCTGGCCTGGGAACTTGCGTATGCCATGGGGCAGCCAAAGAGCAAACAAAAAACTGTGTTTCAGAAAGATCACTTTAGCTGCAGGGTAAAGGTCTACAATTAAAAGAGACCCAAAGCTTGGGATCAGATGGCAAACGGAAGCAAAGGCTGGGTTCCTGAGAGAAGAGCACCAGACGCAGTGCTCCTTCCCTCTTGCGTAGGGACACCACCTGGGGACTTGCCCTGTGAGAAACAGTGAAGCCCTTGCCCCCAAGGAGCTTCCTCCCCGCCACCCTCAGCCTCACAGGATGCAGTTCTACATCGCCCTTTATATATGTTCATCTCAGTGCCCACACAGGTCCAGTCCATGCCGGGAAGACAGGCTAACACCTGCTGGCCTGAATCCTGCCACGTCTTCTTACCCGAGCATTAGTGTTCCAGGTCACCTTTGCTCTAACGTGGAAATGAATGTCGTGGGGGTTAACCTTCCTTACAGCTGTCAGCTTCGCTACAGGAACTTGAAATACTGTACATAAACTAGGACTCACAACTGACAAATTCAGCACCAGCAGGGCTATCTGTCAAAGAGGCAAGTGCAATTGTGTCACTTCTGTTAAAACACTCCCGGATGCCACACCAGGGCCTAAGGACCCAAAGTCCTTAAGCCTGGTATTATTCAGAGTGTGCATTTTTGGAGCCTCACCTCTCACGTCTCTTTGTGTTGTCCCCGAGGCTCCAAGTATTTGACTGCTTAGATTTGCTGAAATGAGTCACACTGTTCTCTCTACCCAGAAGGCCATTTTGTCCTTTAGGTTTTGTGCATGTTGAGAACTCAAGTTCTGATACACATGTCCTCTCCACCAGTTCCTTTAGATCACTCACTTTTCACACCCCTACCAAACCCTCACTCTGAGCCTTTTAAAGTTATAGCATCCTTTAAACAAAGAAAACTGCACACAGACAATTAAAAAGAGAAGTAAAGGTGAACTGGCTGAAGCAAGAGCCAAGGCCTAAAGTTCTGAACTGCCACATACTCAGAGAACCACAGGCTCGGATGGGACAGAGTTTGGAGAACACTGTCACGTGCTGATGACGTATTAAACTGCTACAACCTCCCTGGAGTGCTGTCTTGATAGGAACTATCAGAAATTAAAAATTCACTTTTTTGGCGGGGGGGGGGGCTGTACTCATGACATGTTGAAATTTCTGGGCCAGGGATCAAACCTGTGCCATAGCAGTGACAACACTGGATGCTTAAACCACTGAGCCCCCAGGGAACTCCAAAAATATACCTTTGACTCAGAAATTATGCTTTCAGGAGTAAATACTACAACTATATTCCCACAAGAATGCAAAAATTTATGTGCAAACTGCTCACTTCAGCACTGCTAAATGGGCTCCAATGGTTTGGGAAGTGTGAGAGACTAAATTACACAGGAAATCCATGTGTGGGGATACAAAAAACTCTTCTAGATACTCTGATAAATGGGAAAAAGATAAGCAGCACTGACTATTCCAGTAAACAACTTTCAGGTCCACCAAGAGAAGACTGGCAAATCAAAGCAGGGGAAATTGATACCTGCATCAGAATACTAGGCAGCCATCAAGTAAAAAACATGAGAAATTAACCGAATGTCTACTTATAAGGAAACTGATTATATAAATGTGGTTCATCAACATAATGACTATAGACTATGTAAAAGAATAAAGAAGTCTAGGCAGTGATATTAAAAAAAAATTCTAAGATGTACATTTAAGCAAAAAAAGATGCAGAATAGTATGTATAATACCCTACTTTCTGTGGAAAAGAAGAAAAATAACAATCATCTTTCTCTTGTATTTTGATAAAGAAATCATGGGAGAGGGTATGTGTAAACCGGGGGTGGAGGGTGAAGGTCTGAAGAAGATTTTTACACTGCTTACCTTTCTCTATTTCTGGGTATTTTCGGGAACCATGGGGATTTATTAACTATTCAACAGTTTTATTTATTTTTTAATGATGTTTTAAATTGAACTTGATCTGTATTATTTGTGTAGACAGGAGAATTAGCTGAGATTTACTGTTAAATGGAAAAAAATGCAAGTGTGCAGAATATAAACATGGCTCATTTTTGTTCAAGAAAACATGCTTTTTATTTTAAAGAAAAATAATGATCATGAAAGACAAGGTTCAGACTAAAAAGACATGACAGGACAATGCAATTTGTGATCCTACACTGGATCCTGAACCGGAAACGAAGCTGCTCTAAAGCTCCTCTCTAGGGCTCCACGGCACATTTTACAAACATCTAGCATAGTGTTAAGCAGATTTACTACGTACTTCATTATGTGCCAGGCATTGTTTTAAGGGCTTCCACTGGGTTAACTTAATGACCCTGCAAGAACTTCTGAGTTAAGTACACAGATTCTCATCAAGATGAATCTGAAATACTGGGAGGCTAAGTTGCCCAAGGCTGTGAGTGGAAGAGCAGGGACTCTGGCCCTGGAGCCGTACTCCACAGCACTGCTCTTGGGGACTCAGCACCCTCTATCTTGTTCTGTTTTGTGTTCACCCCCGCCCTCATAAAAGGCAATGTACTATAGGAAGCCTGGCTTAACCTGCTCAGGTGAAGGAAGGCAGAAGTTTTGGGATGAGATGATGCTAAAGTGAGGCAAGAGCCAACATCAGTGCCTTCGAAAACAGGCCATTCCATCGCAAAGGAAGGTGAGAAATTGCAGCATTTGTTAGAAAACGCCACTCTGGTATCTAGGAAAGGAGGAAGGTTGTGCACACTTGATACTCCCAAACTTCTTCAGGGTGCCGTCTGACAGCTTTGCACAAAATGACAGCTAACATTCCAATCTGCCAGAGAGACAAAGAGGGATGGCAAGACTGGCTAGACACAGGGCAGACAATGGACAAGGTATTCTGAAAAAGAAGTCTGCAGATTGACCTGACAGGACCAACATTTGGTTCTGCCAGCTCCCACAGGCTGCCAGCACTCACCACAAAGCAGCCAATCACATCATTCTCTGCGAACTTGTCTCCGTAGTTTTCAAACCGGCTGTTGGTGGACTTCTTCCCAGTGCCTCCATAGCCATAGGAGAAAGGCTCTTCGCCTGACGGAAGAAACAGGCAAAGGCAGGTTAAACCTGTCATGGTCACCACAGCCTTTATGGCTGTTGCATAATTTTGAAGAAAAAAATCATTTTCTTTACTAGTTTTACTAATCAGGCGCTTGAGGGGAGGTAAGGAAGGTTCCATTCAAAGAAAGCCTTTCATTATGCAGAACTTCTGAGAGCTTGATGGGTTTAGGTGTTAAATCTCCAGTAGAAGCCAAACTGAGCTCCTCTGCACAGGGAGGGAGAATGTGAGAAACAAGAGAGGAGGAAGAGAGGAGCCGAGAGGGAGGAAGGCTGTATGCAGAGATGCCACCCTCCCCTCTGGCAATATTCACTTAAGTCTGCTAATGGTGTCAATTTTGGTACCACTGAGTTTTGGTCAGAAATCAGCTAAAGGAGCTGGGTTTTGCTTCTGCAGACTATGAGATCTAACCCCCAGGAAAGATACTGGATTTCCTAGGCACAGAACTAGAGACCGAGGCAACTGGATTGAGATCAACAGGGCCCTAGATGACATCTGGGTTACAGAGAGATCCCAGGCCAGGAACCTAAGGAGCATCCTGCCAGAAAGGCAAGAGCCAACAAGCATGAATTCTAGGCCCAATTCTAATATGAACTGCCTGTGTGACTGGACATCTGCTTTGACTGTTCTGGGCTTTGTACCTCTATCTGTAGCAACTTATATCTCAAAATTGAAACCAAGATAAAAGGAAATGACATATAAATCTTAAATAAAAAGTGCTAATATATATCTAAAATGAAAAAGCTGTACATTGTTTTTGACCTAGCATTTCTACTTCTAAGGATCAATCAGATTAATTACACATAAGGACAGCTCAAGTGTTTAATAGCAAAAATTTGCAATGAACTTAAATGACCTATGAAACACTTATAAATAAGTGATACAACTATAAAATGAAAAATTATGGGGAGAAAAAAGAAAAATTATGCAGTGGTCAAAAAAGTTATACTTACAAAATACACCCAATCAACAGGAAGTGGGGAAAAAGCAATCTAGCTATAAAATAGTCTGTATAATATGCCCCATCTGAGATACACAAAGGACAAAGGAACTGGCTGGAGGATAGTAGATGAAAATGCTAACAGTGGTTGTTATATCACAGGTTTAGGATTTTCATCCCCCACCCCCGTAATGGCCTGAATTTTCACACGGAGCACATGTTATGTTATTTTCATCATCAGAATGTTTATATGACCAAGGAGGAAAGTCTCAGCATTGGTCACTGAGGGTGGATTCCTGTAAAAATTCAAAACCTCAAGACTGCTTCTCTCTGCTAGCCAGTCCTGGCCCCACTGGTATCTGGTTTCTCTTTTACTCTAGGTTAGGCTTTAGAAAATCCCAGACAGGACTTAGTGGGACTTGAGGAACTTACTACTTTCAGCATGGTTTGAGAACAGGAGACAACTGATCTTTTTTTTAAAGAAAGGGAACAATTTTCTAAACAGAACTCTGGACCCTCTTCTTAAAGATGAAGGATAGGAGTTCCCGTCATCGCTCAGCAGTAATGAACCTGACTAGTATCCATGAGGACGTGGGTTCAATCCCTGACCTTGCTCAGTGGGTTAAGGATCCTGTGCTCTGTGGTATAGGTCACAGATGTGGCTAAGATCCTGTGTTGCTGTGGCTGTGGCTGGCAGCTATAGCTCTAATGTGACCCGTACCCTGTGACCTCCAAATGCCACACCTGTGGCCCTAAAAAGACAAAAAAAAAAAAAAAAAAAAAAAAAAAAAAAAAAAAAGATGAAGGATAAATTTTTGTAGCAAATTATCATTATGGTCCTTCCAGTTGAATACTATATACCTGAAGATGGGCAGCGGCACAGACCTAATTTGTGTGTCTGCTCCACCACAGGCTGGTTCTGTTTGAGTCCAATGCACGGAAGAGAAGCTTAGGAAGCTTGAGAATCCAGGGATAAAGGCACCTGCCCTACTCTCTGGGTTGCTGACTTCCGCTTACCTAGCTGAGTGCTGCAGGAGTCCAGGGACCAACCAATACGGACAACATGGGGGTCAGGCTCTGTAGACGGAAGGTGCTTGACAGAGATTTCCTCATTGATCTGGGGACAGAGAACAGGAGGCTCAGAAGTGATTCTCTGGAGGCTGATGGGTTACGAGGCAATACAGGAGGGAAGCACAAAGATGTTAACAAACAGGAAGGCTTTTGCTACTGGGGAAAAGATGTCTAAGCTGCTCTGAAGGGCCTTTTGTACTGAAACTGGAGCCTCCAAAGGGCTCAGGAGGGCACAGGGGTACAGAGAAGGAAATTTCAAAAGTAGTTATTCTTTAGTTTTAACACTTGCTGTGGGTGAGACAGGGACTTTCTCATTTGGTGAAGAAACATACATTGGTGCGATGTCTTTGGAGGGCAACTTAGCATTCTTTGTCAAAGCTGTAAATGCATAGACTCTACAGCCAAGCAACTCAACTTCCAGTTTATCCTATGAACACATAAACACAAAAATACTCAGAACGGCAGTGTTTATGTTTAAAAGAAAGGAAGAAATGGAGGGAGGAAGCAAGAAAGAAAAAAAATCACTTATAAGGTACTGGTCACATGATGACATATCCACGCTACAGAATATAATGTAGAAGTTAAAAAGAATGAGGCAAAGATGTTTCTGTGTGGCTCAGTGGATTTAGGATCCAGCATTGCTGCAACTGCAGCATAGGTTCAACGTGCCAAAAAAAAGAACGAAGCAAGGGTGATATAGTGGTATGGAAAAATATCCAAGATACGGTATTAAGTAAAAGAAGCAAAAAGAATAAAAAGTACCTTCTGACCTAACCTCTAATTAGATTAGAGGTTAGACTGCCTAATAACCAATATTATCTGCATTGTTTGTGGCTTTTGGAAAGTTTTTTTATTTCAGTGACTTTTGCATGAACATTTTTCACATTTTAACCTCTCCAAAATCAGGATTAAGAAAGAACTTTGTCAGTATAATTGGCAGCATTTCTCTATGAACAGCACACAAAACAATGCACACCGTCAGAATCAACAATTTTTAGTCAATCATGGAGTTCCCACTGTGGCGCAGCAGAAAAGAATCCGACTAGGAACCATGAGGTTGCGGATTCGATCCCTGGCCTCGCTCAGTGGGTTAAGGATCCGGCGTTGCCTTGAGCTGTGGTGTAGGTCGCAGACGCAGCTCTGATCCTGCATTGCTGTGGCTCTGGCGTAGGCCAGTGTCTATAGCTCCGATTAGACCCCTAGCCTGGGAACCTCCATATGCCATGGGTGTGGCCCTAAAAAGACAAATAAATAGATAAGTAAATAAGTTTGAATATGCAAAGGATAAGAGAAATTGTTTATACACATAGGTTATCTCTGGAGGGTAGGACAGGGACTGGGATGATGTGAATTTAACTTTGGTTTTTACCCTCTACTCTCCTGTGCCATCAAACTTTTGTTAAACCTGAGCATGTGTTATTTTCATAAACGAAATCTGACATGGAATGTGGAGAAATGACGGTAGAGGATGTCCTGATAGCAGAGCTGTTCTTTGCCCCACTCTCTCTCTGGTGTCCCTTTAATCCGTGAAGTCTAAGCCCACTCTTTCTAGTTCACTCTTCTTCCAAACAACTCCTTTTCCTAGTTCTACAAACATGTCAGCCCCAGAATAGATGGCTATATTAATACCTGGGTCAAATCCTATAAAGGAGGGAGTTCCCATCATGGCTCAGTGGTTAACGAATCCAACTAGGAACCATGAGGCTGTGGGTTCGATCCCTGGCCTCACTCAGTGGGTTAAGGATCCGGCATTGCCGTGAGCTGTGGTGTGGGTCGCAGATGTGGCTCGGATCCTGCGTTGCTGTGGCTCTGGCATAGGTCCGTAGCTACAGCTCCGGTTGGACCCCTAGCATGGGATCCTCCATATGCCACAGGAGCGGCCCTAGAAAAGGCCAAAAAAAAAAAAAAAAAAAAAAATCCTATTAAGGAAAAATCTGCTTGATAATGCAAATGTATGGTTGGTCTGCTTTTCCCACATAGTGTTCTGTAATGACAGTTCTCTTGAGTTCATTACACTTTTTTCCCCTTAGACACAAAGTCTATGCTCAATCAAATCTCCTTTGCAGTTACGGCTCTGACCAATGCGGTTGACGACAGGCTAATCCAAAATGATGGACCTACTTTCTGGCCCTGTCCCCTCTGTTGCTCCTACTCACCTTCATCTCAAAGCACACACGGCCCCTTCTGACCCCGTAGCTGGCACGGGCTCCTGACCATAGGTATGCAAAACCTTCAATTGTGAGAGGGTAGCCACTACTCCTGTCTCGGGCCACCTTGAAGTGAAGGTCGCAGTTATCTGTAGAAGAAAAATTTGCCTGTAGTTGACTGATGTTTTAATGGTCCCACGAGGAACAGGCACAGAGGTAAGGTCCCCAAGAAGTAACCAGTAACACACAAGCTGATGACACATTGTGAGGGCAAGTTCATGAGAAACCAGCTCCATCACCTAAACATTCTCCTTTTTAGGAGAAAGGCCTTGGACTATGGCAGACTGGCCAGCATAGGATGAAAGCAACCACTCCACATAGGAAGTGGGTTTAAGGATGGCTTCACCTGGCTGGAGTCCAAGGACGGCTATCAGGGGGACCTCTGGAAATTGTACACAGATGCTAGGGAGAGGATCCATATCCTTACCAGTTTCAAGGGACTTTAGAATTTAAAAAAGACTACTGCCCCCCCCCCACTTTAATCTCCCCCAGTTATCTCTACCAGTGTAGAAGCCAGACTCCTGCTGCCAACAGCTGCACAAACACCTGACCCTAATACATACCCAGCACCACTATCAGGTCATCACAGGCTCCTACTTCCTCATGTGGGCCTAGGGCTCTGCTGCTCTAGCTCGGACTCTTCCTGCCCTTCAAGGAGCCACTCATGCCTCCAGTAAAGTCGTTCCTGACCATCCTGTCCAGTAGGCTCTCCCCTGTCTCTAAAGGCTGAGTGCCATGGCCTGTACATTTGGCATTTGATCAGATGTATCACTACCAACCAGTACTTTTAAAAAATGCTTAGGAGTTCCTGTTTGTGGCTCATCGGGTTAAGAACCCGACATCGTGTCCGTGAGGATATGGGTTCAATCCCTGACCTCACTCAGTGGGATCCGGTGTTGCCACAGCTGGGGTGTAGGTCACAGATGCAGCTTGGATCCTGTGTTGCTGTGGCTGTGGTGTAGGCTGGCAACTGCAATTCAACTACTAGCCCGGGAACTTCCAGATGCTGTATGTGCAGCCATAAAAAGCAAAGAAAAAAGTCTTGCTTTACTCTGAGTACACTATCTTTGCGATCTTGTGGTAGAAGGGACTGTGTACCAGATGTCTTATCTCTTTCAAAGCATGTAGCCGCTACTCTATAAATACGAGCTACACGAGTAAATATATGAATGAACTGCTGGGAACCTTTCACTCTGTTGAAAAGTGCCATTCTCAGAACTGATTGGGCTTCTGTGTACATTTAAAAATTCTGATTCAGGGAGTTCCCATCGTGACTCAGAGGTTAACAAATCTGGCTAGCATCCATGATGATGCAGGTTCGACCCCTGGCCTCGCTCAGTGGGTTAAGGATCCGTGAGCTGTGGTACAGGCCGTCAGCTATAGCTCTGATTCGACTCCTAGCCTGGGAACTTCCATATGCCGTAGGTGAGGCCCTAAAAAGACAAAATAAATAAATAAATAAATAAAATTCTGATTCACTTATTAGGAGGTCTAAGGAGAGACAGGACCTCTATATTCATTCCTTCAAGTGTTTAGATGTGCAGTCAGGGGAAAGCCACTTATCCAGAGAAAAGAAAATGGAATTGGAAGATGGAGAGCAGGGCAGGCCAAGTTAATGCCTAAGACAAAGCAGCACTGGCTTCACAAGGAATGTGAGCAGCTGATAGAAACTGGGGAAATGGCTATCAGAGTTAAGTTTCCCCAGCAGCACTCAGGTTCCCTTCCTGATTAGACAACGAACCTCTGTGCTTACAAGGTGTTTGGGGTTTTCCAACTTGCTCTCGTATCCACTCTCTGCTGAGTGTCACTGCAAGTCCTCTAAAGTATGAGGGCAGACTCAATCTTCCCTGAAGAGAAGCTGAGATGTAGAATGACTTGCCCAGGATCTCCCAGTTAGAGCTGGGAGCAGATCTTCTGTCCCCAGAGCAGCAACCTCACTCTAGGCTCTGCTATTTCTCACACTGGGACTAACACTGGCTCTGGATAGTGCTGGGCAGGGATTCTGTGAAGCTTAAGGTACAGCTTTCCAACAATGACTGGAAGGCAGAATCAGATAAGCACTCCAAAGACTCACATGTGTCGATGGCAACAAGAGTGTCGTCAAAGTCATCTTCATCCTCTTCAGCGGGAGGCTGAGGAGATCGGCCCCTGTGTCATAAAGAGGAATTAAGTCACACAAGAAGGGCTGGACAAACACAGAAGTAGGGAACTGAAGGTTCTGCTGGAATTTACAAGTGGCCTCCAAGCTGCTTCCTGGATTTAAAGTTCTTCCCATAGAGGTTAGTAAAAGAACTCTGGAATCCCACATCTTTTTTTTTTTTTTTTTTGTCTTTTTTGTCTTTTTAGGGCTACACTATTGGCATATGAAAGTTCCCAGGTTAGGGGTCGAATCAGAGCTGCAGCTGCTGGCCTACGTCAGAGCCACAGCAACTCGGGATGGCAAGCTGCGTCTGCGACCTACACCACAGCTTACGGCAAAAGCGGATCCTTAACCCACTGAGTGGTGCCAGGGATCAAACCCGTTTCCTCATGAATCCTAGTTGGCTTTGCTACCACTGAGCAACAACGGGAACTCTGATACTAGTTGGATTCTGAGTCACAACAGAACTCCTGGAACACTACATTCTTGCAATGAGAGCAACGACTGTCAATTCCTAGGGTGAAGACAGACTGGAGAGGGTGTGCACTGCTGAAAAGGGCCATCAGATCAGAGAGGCTTTTTAAAGAAGACTCTTCCTCTCACACCCAGATTCTGATCCACACCCTCTACAATGCTGAGAACTGCTTCCATACTGAACCCTGTAACCAATGCGAGGCTCTGAAGCCGAGAGGGTACTGGGCCAGGAAGGGGAATGTCTAAGAGCTTAGATCAATGCCAGTTATTGCAATCTGTCCATATTCCAGGCTTCCTACAACTCCACATCTTAAAGGATTTTTTTTTTTTAATTTTATTTTTAAGGGCCGCATCCGCGGCATATGGAGGTTCCCAGGCTAGGGGTCCAATGGGAGCTACAGCTGCTGGCCTACACCAGAGCCACAGCCACACCAGCTCCTTAACCCACTGAGCGAGGCCAGGGATTGAAGCCTCAACCTCATGGTTCTTAGTCGGATTCATTTCCTCTGCACCATGGTGGGAACTCCACATCTTAAAAGATTTAAAATGACCCATTTTTTCCAGTCTCTTTCTCTTTTAAAAGTGTCCTAAATTATGAACGAGATTTATCCTTCCAAAATACTAAAAGGGACTACGTGAAAATACTCCTGGTTTTCAACACTTGGGAATAAAGGAAAAGGGTAGAAGTGTGGAGTCTAACACCCAGGGTCCTGCCTGGGACAGTTTGGATGGCCTTGATCCACCACATGCCCAGATCAGGGATCCCATGCCCATCCAGCTGCTGGCACTCCCCCAGCAAAAGGCTTCCCTCTGGTGGAGTGCCCTTCCTGCCAATCCAGGGCTAGCAGAGCCAGGTATGAAGGAGATGATCACATGGTAAGTCCATCCTGGGAGGCTTTTCCCGCCACCCCCAGATGAAAGCACTCTTCCTCTGCCCTCCATCAGCAAGCAGCTCTAGGCTGTCCTGTGCAAGGCAGTGGGAGAAACTCTTTTGAGGTAGGCTCCATCTCCTAACTTTAGTCACAGCTGTAAGACACAGGCCCTGTCTTAAAAAGTCACAAGCTGAATTATTAGAGAAATTAGAAGTTAGGAAATAAAATGTGTCAGATCACCAGCCCAGATGAGTAGAGAAGGAGTGATCATTACTAGTTTCCATGATTGGAAAAGGCTTCACACTGAGCTGAAGAAGGGAGGGTGGAAGGGGTAGGTCTGGGCCTGGGATAAAGGGAGGGGGATGGCTTGTCAGGAAAGGGAAAAAGGAAATGACCAGGGCAGAGGCCACTCCCTCCCATGAGCTCCTGATCCCCCCCCACACATCCTGGCTACTTTCCCCACCAAACTGTGGCTTACTTGCCTATATGGCTGCCTTAGCCCCTGTACCAGGAACACTATAAGGCAGAACACACTGTCCAAACCATCTGTGTCTCCAGGGTCCAGTGCAGGGTCACGAATAGTGCATATGTGAAAGCACTATGAGCACTGATAATAACGAATGAATGAGCAGGTAGATGGAAGGGGTGTGTCTGGGAGTAGGTCAGGACATAAATCTTTCAGCTGAGGGATATCAAGCAACCGTTAAGGACAGGACACTGCAAGACCGCAGGGTGGTGGGGCAAAGGACTGCAAAGGCAGGATGGCACATGTGAAATGCAAGGTATTTGAACTTTACCCTGCAGGTGATGGGAAAGGAGGGACTGAAGGAAGGACCAAAAGCCTAGCAAAGTTGAATCTGCTGGTGAGTCCAAGGACTAGAGGAGAGCATGAGGGCCGGGAGAACACTCTTCTGCCCCTCTTGGCTAATACAAGGGTCCCAGTGGATACTGGGCTGCAGACATGGAGACCTACCGGTAAAAGGGTAATTACTGCCTCACACACCCACCTCCTCTCCTCTCGGTGCTCGAAGTACCCCCTTCCCCGGTTTTCTTCATAAGGCCTCTTGCGACTCTGGAACTGCTGTCTGTCTGGTTTGAGTTGAGATGCTTCAGGTGGGAGGAAACTGGTGGGTGCTTCTTGCTTCATCTCTGTCTTCACTTCTACTGTCAGGACAAATCCAGACAGTCAAGACACTTGGAAACTCCTCAGCTATCACATTCCTGGTCCCCTTTACTTCAGGAGATATTGGCAGGATCCAGACTAGGGTGATGCTCTAAGCAGAGGGAACTTCCTGGGTTCAGTGGAAGCCTGCTGAGGGAGCCAAGAAGGCTGCACTGGAGAACAGAACTAGCTACAATGAAGGGAGGCTGGGGATGGCCACCCAGGCACAGCCATACTGGCAGTGGATGAGGTGTCAGATGTTAATCAGGTAACTCTTAGGCTTCCTGGGGAGGGAGCAGGGACTTTAGCACTAAAAACAAGGACAAGCTCTCTGAAGGCCTACCCAAAGGTGAATGGCTGCCTTGGCTACTTTGCCAAAGGCCCCATGAAAGCTGGCAGCTACCCTGGCCTGCACCAAGTGGGAGGAAGCCCTAAAACACTTCTATGATCCCCCCCCCCACTTACTTTTTTTGTCTTTTTGCCTTTTTTAGGGCCGCTACCGCGGCATATGGAGGTTCCCAGGCTAGGGGTCGAATCGGAGCTGTAGCCACTGGCCTACGCCAGAGCCACAGCAACACGGGATCTGAGCCGCGTCTGCAACCTACACCACAGCTCAAGGCAGCGCTGGATCGTTAACCCACTGAGCAAGGGCAGGGACCGAACCCGAAACCTCATGGTTCCTAGTCGGATTCGTTAACCACTGCGCCACGACAGGAAGTCCCCCAAAGAATCTTTTCACTTCAGTTTTTCAAAGCTTCTTCAGTCTAGCAACAGAGGAGGGGAAGGTCAACTCAAGTGTTGTGAACACACAGCTAACTCTACTGGCTTCACTCACTCCACTATAGACCGGAGCAGAATCACTGTGGAAGGGAGGGTCTGCACGTGGGCCAGCCCTCAAGTTGTGATGGCCTCATCAGGTCATACTACACATAGGAAGTCAGGATGGGGTAACAGGCAGTGGACCAGGGAATGTCCCAGTCTCAGGCAGACTCCGAGAATCAGTGCAAACTGTGGATTCAGCCTAGCCTCAATTCTCCCACAGCATCTATGCCTGATGCTGGGATCACCCACATCGACACATTTCAGCATTCAAGTCAAGACCAGCCTGGATCACTCCCTGGATTGAGCACGCAGAGCAAATCTCTCAGAGAAGGCTCCTCACCCGCCAGGGATGGTCAGGGATGGTGCTCACTCATCTGAAAAAAGCTTCCATGGCTCCCAGCACAGAGCTGGCTCACAGGAGACCCTGATAAGTGTTGATAACGGCACAGAAAATACTCTCCTTGGGCCAAAGAGTCCATAAGTCTCACAGAGCCTGACACAAATCTACAGTTTAACCTACATTCATTAAAATCCTGATCCACCCACAAGAAATGTCTGGGGATTTCACACTGTGGATGAACCAGAATGGAATTAGATAGAACCAATTAGATTCACTAAGAAAAGGTACAGGGGCCACACATGGCCTTTTAAGGAGCACAAGACTGGGAGTCTGCCCTGGCTCTGTTATTACTCAACAGTAGGACCCTGCTTTCCAGATAGTAGTACACTACCAGTGAGGAGTGCTGCTTATTAACCAAGGGCAGGGGCCAGCTTCCCGTTTCTAATCCTGGCCCTGCCCCCACTCTGTAAAATGGGGAGGAGAGAGCTAGATTACAACTGCATTTCCCAAACTGGTCCTATGAGGAACTCTGTTCTACAGACACATTTACATGTTTTGGAAATCCCGGATTTAAACATGTGACACGGAGTTTTTTCCAATCCAGGACCTCTCAGTATCTTTAATGCTCTAATGAGCAGTGACTCTCCCAGAGGTGGTACAGCATATGCTGCATTTTTCAGATGCATTTAGTCAAGGAACCCTTTTCTGAGAAGTACCTAATTGTATCTCTTGAAATAATGCTCTTCAGAACATGGGAAACACTGGACTAGATTAAGAAGATCCTTTGTGGCTTCCATGTTCTAAGATTCTTAGATTCCACATTCTAAGATTCTAAGACTTCAGGTCTAAATTTCTCCAGGATGTCGGTACTAACATCTAAAAACAGATCCCTTTTTTTTCTATTTTTTAAAGTTTTATTGAAGTATAGTTGATTAACAATCTTGTGATAATTTCTGCTGTAGAATAAAGTGATTCAGTCATACACATACAATATCCATTCTGTTCCCATTTAGGTCATCTGAGAATATTGGGTAGAGTTCCTGGTGCTATACAGCAGTGAAAACAGATACCTTGAGGACTCTAATACTGGGGAGTGAGACTGAATTCTTTCCTGCAAAAAAACCGTGCCAGAGTGACAAAACCCAAATGGACTGCCCAAGGGGAAGATGCAAAAATCTCTGGAAAGATAGGCTCCATGCAGAAGGGTAAGGGCCACCCACATATAGACTCTACTTTCTTCAAAAGAGATACATTATGTGCACTTTCCCACCTGGGCGATAGGCCTGCTGCTGTTGCTCCATTTCCAATGGTCTCCTCTCGTAGCCTGACTCGTTTTCTTGTTTGATGACCGGTGTCTCATAGAATTGGTTCTGCCTGGTAATATTGTCCATGACATCTTAAAAAAGGAAAAAAAGAAAGAAAAAAAAAAAAAAGCCAGTTAGAAAGGTGTTTCTTGGGACTAGAGGTGACTTTTTTTTTCTTAGGGCCGTAAGAGGTGGTTTTTTAATGCAAAAATGTCACCATCCCTACTGGGAACAGCTTTCCAGAGGCTAAAAGGTATGATAATACCTTCAGAAGGAAACTTGCCTGGGCAGTCAGGGGCCCTAGCTGCCTGAGGACATCCCTTCTGGTCCCTCAAAAGGTTGGAGATCTGTGACTGGGTTCTAAAGAATCCCAACATAGAAAACCAAATGAAGCGAAACTGCTCTGGTTGAAGCAAGGAGATAGGAGAGTGAGAGAAGGGGTCCAGCTTGACCTGTCTCTAAGTCCCCACTAGGGTGGGGAGCAGCTCCACAGACCCCCCGGGATTCCATGGAGCAGTTTAAAAACCACCAGCCTAAGAGGTTAAGGATCCGGCGTTGTCTGTGGCATGGGTTCAATTCCTGGTCTGGAACTTTTGCATGCTGCGAGTGCAGCCAAATATTAAAAATTAAAAATAAAATAAAAATAAAACCCACCTGCCTAGTTGTTCTCTGACATGGTATAATGAATGCTTAGGGAGTTGCCTTGAGGGTACAACCTTAAAAAAAAAATTGTTCAGAGCACAAGCTAGTCCTCTGTCCAACCCAATTCACTATTCCCAGCTGCATAGCTCTTCCACTCTGCAATAGCTTACTGAAAAGGGGTAACCATTTCAGGTGAAGGGAAAATGGGGGAGGAAGGAAAGAAACTGTTTAACAGTGGCCTTCAGACTCACTATGGATAACTCCTAAAATATTTGGAGTCAGGTGGGAAAGGTTTCAGGAAAGTGTTGTGAGGGTCTAGGAAGAGCCAATTGAAAGATGGCAAGAACAAAATCAACTATGCACAGAGTACATACTATACACCAGATGCTGAGGTACAGCCGAGAATAAACTTGCCCCAATGAAGCCTTCAATTTAGTGAAAGACATATTAAACAAATACCTATGCACAAAAATTTTGTGTTAAAGGCTATGATGAAGTACCAGGGACTGAGATCAGGCATCCAGAAAAGCAACAGATAACTTCACTCAAAGGACACACAGGTGATGATAACTCAGTGATCAGAGTGGAAAAAACATTCCTGGGGCTGGAATAACACATGTGAAAGCTCAGAGGTGGGACTAAAACCTGAAACTCCCTCAAGGAGAACCTTGTAGTCAAACCCAGAGAGAACTGTGGAAACCTAGGATAAGCAGCAAGTGGGTTCTCCACCCCAGGGGTAAGCTCTGCTAGGTGCCTCTAGGGCCCTACTAGTGGCTATGCCAGGACCAGTGAGGCAGAACCACAGGGAAGGAGACTATTCTGCTTGCTAACTGATTGGATCCTTTCTCAGAGGACAAATATATCTGGGTACAAACCAGGTGCAGCCCAAAGGGAGGAAAGTCACAGATCACGTGGTTTGCCATAGGTCTGTTTACCAGGGCTGAAGAAAGGGTTGGAAGAGGGCATAAAAGGGGCTCAAAGGATTTTGTTTTAAGGAGTAGAGGAGAAAGAAGACATAGAATAACTCCTTAAGTAGAACAAACACAGGGGGCCCTTTCAAACTATTTTGTTTCTTCCAGGCGCTAAGCACAGTATTCTTCTTGCCATAAAAGCCTCACATCTGAGACTCTCTTCTGTGCTCACAGAGGAAGCCTCGCCCAGAGAAGCTATGATTCTGGGGCCCTTCTCTGCTCTCTAAAACATCCACTTCCTAATAATAGGCAGGCCCAGTGCTAAGCCTCTTACACATGTGATCTCATTCATAACAACACTGGAGACACTATTATTATCCCAATTTTACACACAAGGAAACCAGGGCTCACAGAGGTGAAGTGACTTGCCCAAGCCATGGAGCCAGATTTGAAAGAAAATCTGAGTCTAGAGCCTGTCCTCTAAAGCACTTCACTTTCCTCTGCAGATACCTCCAGCCACTGGCCCTTCTTCCTAGGCATTCCTGGCAGGGGCTCACTTGCCCTAGGCAGGCACGCTGGCCCACTCCTCCTTTTGTCACAGGTCTCTGCATGGGGAAGTACCCTCCCCAGTACCTGGGTCCCAGACAACTGCCCCCCACCCCAAATCTACACATTGCCCTGCTCCAGGAGAGATCCCATCTCTCTTCAACAGGTAAATACTAGTGTCTTCCCCGACTCCTCAGCTCTCATTTCCTTAACCCCATAGCTCAAAGTACTTTCTTTTCAGAGAAATAACACAAACTCTGGATGCCAGAATCCTTTCTACTTAATTTTTACCACTCTGATCCCCACTGCCAGTCCTGCTAGAAAACCACCCTTTTCTAACTCCAGATTCAGTCCCTCCCATACCAGGGTCTCCTCTCCAGAAAATCACACATCTACTCCATCCTCTCTCTGCAGGGTCATATCTTGTGGCTGATGTAGAGGTTCCCTGCTACCCCTTGAGGCTCCTCCAATCCCTGGGTACACAAATAACTGCTTCTGGGGACCAACATGCCCTCTCGTGGAGATGATCAGCCACCCCCCCCCCCAACACTTCCCCCACTCCACCCCGAGGCTGGCAGCCAAGTCAACAGGTTTCCTTTCACCCTCCATATCCTACACACTCTCCCCTCCCCTGTAGTAGTTACTGGACCAGCTACATACTCCTTGCTGGACACAAGGTTCTCTATCCCCCAGATACTCCATCCACTTCAAAACTTCACCAATTTGTTATCTTCTGCACCCCACCCCCAGCTACACTTGTTCTCCAAACGACAGATACTGTTAATCTAAAACCATTCAGCAGTAGCCACTGCATTATCTGTCCTCAGAGCCTTTCCAGCTCTAGACCTCCTGGTTCCTCACCCAGGGAGGCATCCTTCTCTCTGCCACCAGCCTCTGTACACCAAGGTTCCATATACCGCCTCTGGAAGTCAATCAGAAAGTCCCCAAATTGCCAGAACCAAATGCCCAGGTTGTCCCTGCCTACGGGTTGGCCTTCTAGTCCTGCATCTGAGTCCCTCACAGTACAATCGCATGGTGGTCTCCCACATCCCCTAAATGCTCCCAGGCCAAACACCAGAACATACAGTCTATTGGACCTTCCCCGGCCAGACGCCAGCACCCCATCTTACATACAACCCACACTAATACCAAATATAAGAAGTCCCTGTGCCCCCCATTCAGGAGCAAACTCCAGGATCCTCCATCCTCAAAACTCTCCAGCCCAGAAAACAAAGCTCTCAACGCCTAGCTCATAGCCTGGGCTCGCACAGCTCCCAAGCTCTAAGATCATCATTTCCAAGACTCTCCTCAGCCCCCCAAATAGAAAACCTCTTGTTCTTCCGATTGTCTTCGGGTCCAGAAACCACAGCTTCCGGTTTCCGAGTCCTAGGCTGCGGAACCCTTTACAACCCCCCCCCCCCCGCCGACCTTCCTCATCTCCGAAACCGAGGACCCCCGCCCCCCATTCCAGGATCTCCCCTGCACCGAATGCCAGGATTCGCCCTCCGGTCGTCCCGCGGGCCTTGTCCCCAAATCCTTTTCAGCGACGGGCAGAGGCATCCCCCGATCCTTAGATCGTCTCCCCGACCTCAGGCGCCGGACTCCCGCGTCCCACAGCCCTTCCTCGGCCCGGACTCCGGGCTCCCCGGCCCCCGCCCCGCGCACTCTCACAATGTCCGTCCGGCCCCGAGTAGCCGCCGGGCTCCGGGTGCGGCTGCAGCTGCAGCCCGGGCGGCGGTGGCTGCGCGGTCCCCTCCAGCTCGGAGCCCCCCTCGGTCTCGACCTCCTCGCTGTTGTGCCCAGGTCGCCCCGGTTCGTCGTCGGCCTCGAGCTCCCGCTCGTCGTCGGGCTCCTCGGCCTCCAGCGCCGCCTGCAGCCGCTCAGCAAGCTCGGCCTTGAGGCCACGAGTGTCCAGGCCGCGGCGCTGCAGTTCCTCGCGAAGTTCGTTCACCTTCAGACGGCGCACATCCATGGCCCGGGCCCCCGGGGCGGCCCCCGAGCCCGGCCCGGCCTCCCAGGGCTCTGTCCCCCTTAAACCTTTCCTGTCAGGAGGCGAAGGGGGAAAGGGGGGGGCCCCCACTCCAATGGCGGCGGCGGCTCAAAATGGCCGCCGCCGCCACCTCCCCCTCCTCCGTGGCCCCGTGCGATGCAACACGGGTGCCAATTGGCCACCGCATGGGAGCAACGGGCGCGGGCCCAGAGACTCGACCAATCAGAGCGTGTCTTTCAAAAGAACGGCACTGAAAGGGCTTGGGAGCTACCGGGGAGGAAGCGTTGGCCTACGTCGATGCCGAAGCCGGAGCGGGAGGGCGGGAAAAGGTGAGAGGCGGAGCGCGCGGTGATTGGGTAGCGTTCGCGCGCCCGCTCCAGTAGGGTCAAATGAGGGAAAGGGAGTAAAGACCTGGACCCATCAGCAGTGAGATCTCAGAATGAGGTCCCCACGGCCTTTCCTGCGCGGTCCTTTCATCAAACTAGTGTCTCTGTAACACATATCTTGATTGGTCTAAATCTCCCGCCCCTGGAGGCGTCCAAGCGGGTAAAACCACTAGGACCAATCAAATGGAGGGTCCGCAAACCACTCCTCCCCGCCCCCTTTCAAGATTGCCTTTAGGAAACCGGAAAGAGATGAATTCACGAAGGACCTTCCCCTTGCCGTTAGGGCGGTTTCAAAACAATCTGTCCACCAATCGTAGTTCCTGTCTTATCTCGGTAAAGCTAGTACAGTTGCACCGTTTTAGGAAAACCTAGCCAGATTGGCTATTCTGGTTACGGACCGCCTTACAAACTTCGCCGTAGAGGGAAGTATACTAAACAGAGATTTAGGTACACAAATTGTTCTTAGTCTGGAAGAAACTCAGTTGCTTTTATGAAAAGCAGCTCTTTGGCTTCAGAGAGTCCTGAAGGTTTGAAAGCAGAGACAAACAACGGGGAAAAAGTTGTGAAAGAAATCTCACTCTCTCCCCTTTGATAGATCATCTCACGGGGCCCCTCTTTCCATTATCATAGCTGCGCTGACGTCTTTCTCTCCGGTTGCTATCTTACGTGGAATGGGCGCTCTGTACGCGGTCATTCCCTTTCCATGCGGAAGGGCTTCCAAAAGCTCAGGGGTCTCTACCCCAAATCATCTATGCTGATTTGCTAGTTTGGCGTCTGTATTGACAAGCTCAATACACAGATTAAGCCTCGCGCTACTAAACGCCGTAGTTTCATTATGTTTAACCCTGCACCACCTGTCGCCTCTAACTCAAAAAAACAAGCCTTCTGTAAGGTACATTATCAATATGCACAATGCAAATGCCCGCTGCTCACTGGGCTATACCTAAAGCCTACAAAAGCCACACACACCCTCTACGTAGACAAAGGCGCACACACAATACAGATAAACAAATGGTGTGTGTAGGATCAGATGCATCAATTCTGGGGATAATACACCAAACTGCAGTGTAGATGTACCTATTAAGGTCGGCACAAGCTGGAGGCATCAAAACATAAAGACAAGGGACAGTTACACTACAGGCTTACACCACAGCAACCTAGACACACAGCACCCACTCAGAAGCGGCACAGACACTCACGTGGGCCCGTAGGTTCCAGTCCAGACACCCCGCCCCTCGCCCACGTCCGACTTCCTCTCTCCTCCCAGCTTCCCACAATGATTTGTTCGAAAAGTTTATGGCCCGGATTGAACTGTTCTCGATTTTCAGGAGTCACCACCCGGGGGCGTCCGGGCGCTGCCAAGGGTTCCTCCATCCGCTGCCGGACACACCCAGGATGGTGTGTACCCGCGATGCGTGCAAAACATAGTGGGCTTGTCTTGGCAGGAGTCCCTATGTGGGCCCGAGATTTTCGGAGGCGCTCTGTGCCTGTGTTTGTAAGTGAATCTGAACGCTTGGATCTGTGAGTTCCCTGTACATACGCTATATGTCTGAATATTTGTGTCACTTTATAGTGTTTTTATCTGTGTTATTCTAGTTTCTTCCTATTCCTGGTGATTACCTGCCTGTGCATGTTTGTAAGTATGTCTGTATTTGTGTAATTTTGTGTAACTCTGTGTCTGAATTTGTGTCTCAGTATTTGTGACCAGGTGTACTTGGGTATATCCATTAATTCACGTGGCTGTTACTTTGGGGTGGGGGAGGGTCCCTGTGCTCCTGTGCTTATCTATATGTCTCTTACTCACTAGGGGTTTCAGAGAGTCTGTTTTTCTTGCTTGTCCTTCTGTCTATGTATATATGTTCTTTTCTCTTTAATGAAGGGAGAACTCCAAGACCCCACCAACCCTCCTTTTTACTGATAGGGAAACTGAGATGACAGGGAGAGGGGCTGAGTGGAGACAAGAGGAGGCAGAAGCACGGTTACAAAATTTTATGTGATCTGAGCCCCTCCGGAGGTGCCAGAGTCCATACTCTGTTCAGGGGGCATGAGGGACTGGCTCAGGGGGGGCAGCATGGCCCAAAAGGAGGGAGATTGTCCTCTGAGGAAAAGAGGCAACCCTAATGCATTGCACAGGTTTGAGGGGGCATGCCCCCACAAGAGGAAACAGAGGTGGCTAAGAAGGGAAGGGTCACACAGGCTAATTCTGTAAGGTTACCTTGGAATTCTAGACCTGTAGACCTTAAGAAACTTACCACATGTGAATCTTAGAACTCTAGTGCCTAGAACCTTAAGATTTAGAACTGTGACTTCTTGGACCCTTAACTAAAGTCCTAGAAAGACAGGATGCAGCACAGAACTTGAAGGTGTCCAAAGTTAGAAATGATTAAAACTTAGGCCTCTGGATAGTCACCACCAACTGTAGAGCCTTATACCACAGATGCTAAGGGATCCAGAATCTTGGACCAACAAAATCTAGAGTGCCTTGGAACACAGAACAGAACAACATTAGAATCTTAGAGTTTAATAATCTAGAATCTTGAAGCATATGATCTGGAATCTTTGACATAGAGAATCTAGGTTCTTAGACTAAGTCTTAGAATATCACATCTAGAACATTAGACCTTAGAACCTCCATCTTTAGACTCTTAAAACTTTTGCACTGCAGATTCTAGAATCTTAGATCTTTAGGATCCAGAATATCATAACAAAAGTTTTGAGGATCATAAAGCCATGGAACCTTTAATTGACCATCATTAGAATCTTAAAACTTGAGAAGATCAGATCTTGAAGGCTTATGATCTAGAGTCTTATAGCCAGAGAATTTGTACTCTGAGAGGCTCAGAACATCAAATGATAGAACTTTAGGCCTTAGAACCTCCGTGTCTGGAACTGTAGAATTTTTAGAATTATAGAATCTAGAATCTTATACCCTAAGGACTCAGAACCCTAGAAAAATAAAATCTAGAATTATAGAGCCTTAGATCCTGGAATTAGAATCTTAGAGCTTTGGAACCTAAAATCTTGCAGGCTTTATCCAGAATCTTAGAACCAGAAAAATCTAGAGCCATAGAAGCTCAGAGCCTTAGAAGATAGGCCTTAGAACTTCCATGTCTAGAACCTTAGCATTTTAGAATTAGAGACTTTGGAATTTCAGGCCCTTAGAACCAAAGACTCATCTTTGAAACTTAGAACCTCTCAATCTAGACTCTTTACAGCTTAGAATCTAGAACCTTGGAATGTTCGAACTGGGAGGATCCTTAAGGTTTGCAGTCCAATCCCTTCCTTTGACACACAGGGACACTAAGGTGTGGAAAAGGGGGAGGGCCTGTCTGGGATGGAGTAGGAAGAGGGGGCTATGGTTGGAGGTAAGGCCTGGAGTGGGAGAGTCAGGGGGTTCCCCTGTGGCAGTGCCTAGCTTGGGTCCTGAGAAGGAGTTCCAGGTGGAAGTTTGTCTCAGGCGCCATCCTCCTGCCCTGGGGATGCTGGGGAGCTCCTGTCAGCAGGCAGGGTGGGGCCAGGGGCTGTAGACGGGCAGAGGACATAGCGTCCAGCAGGATGGACCTCAGCAGCAGTGAGGCAGCTGCAGGAATCCTTGGGGTCAGGCTGGGTTGGGGGGTCAGCTCCTCCAGCAGCTCCAAGTGGTTCCGGATGACCCCCACCCTCATCCATGTTGACATAGAGGATTTCGTCGGGCTCCTGGGCGGGAGGCAGGGCCTTCAGCGTGTTCTCCAGATCTTCCCGCAGCTCTGCAAAGCTTGGCCGGTCCCGGGGGTTTAGCTCCCAGCATCGCGACATCAGGGCATACCTAAGGCAGCGAAACGAAGGGTGGGAGATGGAGCAGGGGCTCAGAAGGGGAGCATCTTGGGGACTTGGGAGCATTTCAGGACACTCGGGCGACTGCGGGCATTTCATGGGAGTGGAGGGAACGGCAGCAGTTTGGGAGCATCTGTGGGGATTTGAGAATTCTCAAGAGTTCCTGAGGGTGGTCCTGGGACTGACACTCAGGAGGTGGGAAAAGCCTTGGGAAACCTCTCTGGATGTGGGGGAATGTTGTAGTGTGGCTCCGCTAGAGCAGAGCTTCCCAGTCAGGCTCCCACAACAGACTCTGGCCGCAAAGCTTTGCAGGCTGTGTTGGTTTAAAACATGTCCTCGGAGTTCCCACTGTGGCTTGGTGGGTTAAGAATCTGACTAGTAACCATGAGGATGCAGGTTCAATCCCTGGCCTCCCTCAGTAGGTTAGGGATCTGGCGCTGCTGAGAGCCATGGTGTAGGTCATAGATGTGGCACGGATCCCGTGTCGCTGTGGCCGTGACGTAGGCCAGGAGCTGTAGCTCCGATTCAGCCCCTAGCCTGGGAACTTCCATATGCCACAGGTGTGGCCCTAAAAATAAATAAATAAAAATAAACTATGTCTTCACATTCTTTGACATGCCTCTGTGCAAAAGATGAAGCCTAACTTCCCTCCCCTGGAGCATGGGCAGGATTTAGTCACGCCTGCAGTGATGGTGTGTGTGACTTCTGAGACTAGGTTGAAAAGGTGTAATGGATTCCTCCTTGTTCTTTCTCTTGGGGTGTCCATCTGGGGGAGGGCAGCTGCCATGTCATGAGAAAACCTGAACAGAACTATGGAGGGGTCCACGTGGCACAAAACAGACCTCCTGGCACAGCCATGTGAGGAAGGCACCTTGAAAACCATCTTCCAGTCCCAACCTTCAGATGGCTGCAGCCCCAGCTCTTGACTGTACCCGCATTAGAAACCCTGATCCAGAGTCACCCTGCTAAGCTGTTCCCAGACTCCTGACTTTCATTTTTATTTTTATTTATTTATTTTTTGTCTTTTTGCCATTTCTTGGGCCGCTCCCGCGGCATATGGAGGTTCCCAGGCTAGGGGTCTAATCGGAGCCATAGCCACCAGCCTACGCCAGAGCCACAGCAACGCGGGATCCGAGCCGCGTCTGCAACCTACACCACAGCTCACGGCAACGCCGGATCTTTAACCCACTGAGCAAGGGCAGGGATCGAACCCGCAACCTCATGGTTCCTAGTCAGATTCGTTAACCACTGCGCCACCACGGGAACTCCCCAGACTCCTGACTTTCAGAAACCATGTGAGGTAATTAACGCTTGTGGTTTTAAGCTGCTGGATTTAGGGGTGTAGATAACATATACCAGCTATGCAGCCTTTAGCAAAGGATTTACCCTTTATGTGGGCCTCAGTGACGTCATCTGCATACGGGAATGCCAATGATGCCAAGCTACCTCATACAGTTGTAGTAAGGGTCAAATGAGTTAACTCATGCAAAGCATCTAAAACAGTGTCTCCTAGGAGTGGCACAGCGGGTTAAGAATCTGGTGGTGTAACTGCAGCGGCTCGGGTCACTGCTGTGGCACGGGTTGGATCCCTGGCCCAGGAACTTCCCCATGCCGCAAGTGTGACCAAAAAATAAAATTTTTGGAGACCCAAGGAGGACCTGCCGAGTCTGAAGCCCCAGGCTGTCCCCTCCCGACCCAAGTAACATCTCTTTACTCCCAAAGTGCTCGTCTCTGTGTGTTTCATGAGATGGCGAAGTTTGCTAAGCACCATCCTAAAGGATTCTGGGAACATCTCAGAGGAGACCTGAGGGTTTGGAGAAGCTCATTATAAGGGTTTTGCAGAGGAACCTGGGTGTAGAAGAGCACGTGGGGAGTATGTGTGCAGAGGAATCTGGGAGGAATTAGAACTTTGGGGGAGTGGAGATCTCAGAGGTGGGACTCCCAGCTAAGGTGCTGTAGTTTTGTTTTGTTTTTTCCTTTTCAGGGCCGCACTTGTGGCATATGGAAGTTCCCAGGCTAGGGGTCGAATCAAAGCCCACAGCCACAGCAACACCAGATCCAAGCCTCATCTGCAACCTACACCACAGCTCACGGCAACACCGGATCCTTAATCCACTGAGCGAGGACAGGGATCGAACCCTTGTCCTCATGGATACCAGTCAGATTCGTTTCCACTGAACCAGGACAAGAACTCCTGTAGTTTTTTTTGATTGTTTGTTTTTTCCTTTTTAGGGCCGTGCTTGCGGCATATGGAAGTTCCCAGGCTAGGGGTCAAAACGGAGCTGTAGCTGCTGGCCTACACCACAGCCATAGCAATGCAGGATCCGAGCCGCGTCTGCAACCTACACCACAGCTCACGGCCTTGCTGGACCCTTTAACCCACTGGGCGAGGCCAGGGATCGAACCTAGGTCCTCGTAGATCCAAGTCGGGTTTGGTACCACTGAGCCACAACGGGAACTCCCAAAGGTTCTGTAGTTATTCACAGTCTCGGATACCTGGCACCTGGGTTGGGGTGGGGCACACACAAAGCAAAGGAGGGAAGGGCACCTTTTGCTAATTTGTACCTCATGGGCTAGCAGTGATCTTGTGGAGCAGTGGTGAGGGGGCAGGAGGTGTTCCTCGGGTCTGAGGGACCCTGTGCGGGTTTTGGAGGGCCCTGGCTATGTCAAGGTCTTGTGGGCTGCTCAGGGTTTTGGAGTGAAATCTGAGATTGGCAGGGAGGGGGTCCCAAGGGTCCTCACAGTCCATCCAGACAGTCCACAGGCTGCTTCAGGCGGTTTCCCTGGCGCAGGTAGTCATAAATCTCGCTGTTCTCCACTCCTGGATATGGGGTTTGACCTCGTGTGGCAATCTCCCACATTGTCACCCCAAAGGACCACTGTTGGGGCAGAGGGGAGAGGATTAGAGGGTCTCTCCTGCACAAAGACAGCCCCACCCAACATGGGTACACCCACACTCAATGGGTGGACACAGCTATCTCTGTGGCTGCATCACAGCTGTTAACAGAAACACTTTGATACAAGCACACCCTCATGGGGGCAATGAGCGTGCATACATAGACCTGTTCACGCATGCACACATTTACACACTCCGTGGACACGTCGTCTCGTGTTGCCTTGCATACCCTGGCTATACAGGTGTACACATACCTACCACTGGCTCTCCCAACCGAAACTGCCCACTCAGCCCAGGTATCAAGCTGCCACCATGCACACGCGAGCCCGAGCACACCTTGGCACGTTCACAGATACCCACTGTTCACAGATACCCACAGTCCCCGTGGGTGGGCCCTGTAAGGGAATCCCTTGCGTCCCCATGAGCCTGGATGTTGTGTGAGATGATCAGGCCACTCCCCCCACCCCTGCTCCCCACTCCTGCCAGAGGTGCACGTACCACGTCGCTCTTGCTGGTGTAGACGCGGTCAGCCAGGCTCTCGATGGCGATCCACTTGACTGGCATCTTGGCAATGCGTCCCTGGCGGTAGTAGTCCCCGTTATAGATCTTCTTCGAAAGCCCAAAGTCGGCCACACACACCGACATGTTCTCGTTCAGCCTGCCCAGATTGGGGAGAGGAATGCTGTCATGGCATTGGCTGCCTCCGCCAGGAAGCCTGCCCTCACGCTCAGACACGTCCCTGTCTTCTGCCCCCTCGCAGTCCTGCTTTGGGGGCGGGAGGTGGGGGAACCTGTCTCTCTTCTTGCTCCAGACCGTGTTACTTCTTGCACCCTCTGTAAAATGAGGTCAGAAAAGGGTCTGCCTCGGGCTCTCCCAGCTCTGAATACTGGTCAGATTCCTTTCCTCTGAGCCAGGATGAGAACTCTGGTGGTGGTTTTTTTTTTTTTTTTTTTTTTTTTTTTTTTTTTTTTTAGGGCCACACCCTGGGCATATCTAAGTTCTCAAGCTAGGAGTTGAATCAGAGCTGCAGCTGCTGGCCTACACCTCAGCTATAGCAACGCGGGATCTGAGCCGAGTCTGTGACCTACACCACAGCTCATGGCAACACCGGATCCTTAACCCACTCAGCAGGACCAGGGATCAAACCTGCAACCTCATGGATACTAGTAGGTTCGCTACTGCTGGCCACAACGGGAACTCCTTAAACTGCTTTTATGAAGTGTGCTAAATATACAGAAACATGCCCAAATCTTAAAGGAAGAGTTCACTGAATGTTCACAAACATACCCATACAACCAGAATGCAGATTAAGAAACACAGAGTTCCCACCATGGCTCAGTGGTTAAGGAATCTGACTAGCATCCAGGAGGACGTGGGTTCAATTCCTGGCCTTGCTCAGCGGGTTAAGGATCCGGCGTTGATGTGAGCTGTGGTGTAGGTTGAAGACTTGGCTCGGATCCTGCTTTGCTCTGGCTGTGGTGTCGGCCGGCAGCTGTAGCTCTGATTGGACCCCTAGTCTGGGAACTTCCATATGCTGCAGGTGTGGCCCTAAAAACAAACAAACCAAAAAAAAAAAACAAAAAAAAAAAACAGAACATCATAAGACATCTATACAACGGAATGCCACACCGCAAAGAATAAGAACTACTAATATATACGACAACATGCACTAATCTCGAAAACATCACACTGAGTGAAAGAAGCCAGATACAAAGGAGTCAAAATCGCATGATTCCATGTGAATGACATTTAGGTGACAGAAGTTGATAGTGACAGCAATCCAGAATAGTAGTTACCCCTTGGGGGCAGTGGCTGGGAAAGGCAGGAGAGAGACTGCTAGGGCCTAGGAATGTTCTTTCTTTTTAAAATTTTATTTTATTTTATTTTTTGGCCACAATGGAAGTATGTGGAAGTTCCCGGGTCAGGGATTGAACCCGCACCACAGCAGCAACCCAAGCCACTGCAGTGATAATGCCGGATCCCCTTAATCTACTGCACCTCCAGGGAACTCCCTAGACAAAGATATTTTTAAATATGAAAGAGAAAGAAATATCACCAGTCCTTCCTTCCCATATTACCCCTCCAAGTGTAACTACAATCCTTATTTTTAACAGTGTGGGTTACTTGTGGGTTGTGCTTGTTTTTGTGCTTTATGTAAACAGAAGACTCCTGATTCTTGCACCTGAGATTCTATTATTATTATTATTATTGTTTTTGCTTTTCAGGGCTGCATCCATGGCAAATGGAAATTCCCAGGCTAGGGGTCCAATCAGAACTGCAGCTTCGGGCCTACGCCACAGCCACATAGGATCCTGGACCCAATGAACGAGGCCAGGGATTGAACCCACATCCTCATGGATACTAGCCGAATTCGTTACTGCTGAGCTACAACAGGAACTCTTGGGATTCTATTTTTTTAAGCATTGAGAATTTCTACCAAGGGTGCTGGACTTGGGCGTTGGGGGGAGATGGGTCATGTTCAGACATCTAAGCTGGTGGCTGTGGAGCACACAGGAAGCTGGGGGAAGTGGCCACTTGCCACCCGGTAAGGAAGTATTTTAACATTTTAAAACTTATCAAAAGGCGTGACAGGTGCGTAACAGCTGACTGCCCACTCTGATTCTCTCGGTGTTACTGGTACCTTGGGGGCTTGACGAGGATCAGCCCAAGTTATGGAAATAGAAGAACGTCCATTTTGACTGAGTCTATTCATGCCTTTAGACCTACCTTTCAGTTAACAGGAAATACAGGGGACAGAGGAAAAAGGCTAATGCCACCACAAGGAAACAGACACATCTTTTTTTGGGGGGGCCACGCCCACTTTTGCAGAAGTTCCTGGCCGCACCTGCAACCTCCGTCACAGCTTCAGCAACACTGGATCCTTAACCCAATCCTTGGGGCCGGGGATTGAACCCTTGATGCCCCGGAGACAATGCTGGATCCTTAACCCATTGTACCAGAGAACTCCCAGACACATCCGATACATGGGACATTTTCCAAGACAACTGGCCTGATGTCTTCCAAAAGAATATGCCACAGAAATGTACAAAGGTAGTGGTGGGAGGGGGCTATTCTAGACTAAAAGAGACCAAATGAGTGTAACAATCAAAAGCAATGTGGGAACTTTGGGTACGTCCTGGTTTGGGGGGTGGGGGAAGCCCTAAAGGACATTTTGGAGGAGAATTGGAAGAATTTTTTTTTTTGTCTTTTTGTCTTTTTTGGGGGGGGTGCTGCACCCACGGCACATGGCGGTTCTCAGGCTAGGGGTCTAATCAGAGCTATAGCTGCTGGCCTATGCCATGGTCATAGCAACACCAGATCCGAGCCGTGTCTGCGACCTACATCACAGCTCCCGGCAACGCCGGATCCTTAACCCACTGAGCGAGGCCAGGGATCGAATCTGCAACCTCATGGTTCCTAGATGGATTCATTTCTGCTGTGCCACAATAGGAACTCCCTGGAGGAATCTGAATACGGATTGGATAGTGGGTTATGTTACAGAATGACTGTTCATCATCTTAGGTGTGATAGCAGAATTGGGATTATTTAGGCCTAAGTCCTTATTTTAGGAGATGCCTGTTGAGGATTTAGGGGTGGAATGTCACCATCTCAGCCACCTACTTTCAAATGGTTGAGGGAAGGGAGAAAAGGAGGAAAGAGGAGCAATGCGGCAAAATCTCAACAAGGAGGGGATGTGGGTGTTCGTCGTACAACTTGTTCAACTTTCCTGTGGATTTGGAATTTTTCAAAATAAAGAGTTGCCGGGTTGGGGGGGGAAGCGGGTGGGAAATAAAGCCCTTTCCATACTCCCGAGAGCTGTGAACATTAACATGTCTTCTAGAAGATTCTCTGATTCTCTAGCTCCAATTTCTGAGTCCAACATTGTAATAAGACTAATATTCTAAGACAGTACACACACACACACACACACACACACACACACACACACACACAGCCCTCCCCTTAGCCCTGGTTCTGGCCTATTTTCTGCTCGTCCGCTGGCAGACGGGGCCCCTCACAAGGGTAGCCCCAGGCAAGACACTTAGCGTGGAGGGGGACGAAGATGACGCTTCTGTGTCATCACCCTCATGGGTCGCCTGTGCCCTTTTGCTCACCTCATGCTACCCACCAGGTCCACCCCATCTCCTCTTCTCTTCACAGCCCCATACTCCTTTGGGATCTCAGTTCAGGGCCCACCTCCTCCAAAAAAGCCTCCCCTGAGCTCCTTGCTGACCTCGCTCTTCCACTCCTGAGTTCAGCCATGCCCGAAGGGTGTGTGCGTCTTGTGGCAGGTGTTCCCTGAAGGAGGGGGACTCCCGGAGGGCTGGACACTCACATGCAGTTCCTGGCAGCCAGGTCCCGGTGTATGAACCTCTTGGTACTCAGATACTCCATGCCACTGGCGATGTCTGCCATGAACTTCACCAGCATCTGAGTGGGCAGGAACTGGGGGGCCAGGGCAGGAGGGAGCAGCGGTCAGCAGAGGCCCCCACAGCCATCCTCCCTCCCTCCCTTCCTGCGTGGGCCTGGCTCTGGCCCGCAGTGGTTTCCTCTGGCTCTGCGAATTAAGTCCAACGCCTTTCCAACACGGCCGTTTATCATCCCTCCCCCTTCCTCTCCATCTTGATCTCCTACTGTTCTTGTCCTCGTTATACACCTTTCTGGCTTTTTGTTTTGTTTTGTTTTAAATGCAGAAATGTCTGGGCTAGGGATCAAACCTGTGCCATAGCAGTGACCCGAGCCACAGCAGTGACGCTTGATCCTTAACCTGCTGGGCCGCCAGGAAACCCCCTCTCTGGTCTTTAAACAAGCCAGGCTTGTTCCCACCTCTGCACCTTTGCACATGCTGTGCCCTCTGCTGGGACCACGTCCTCTCAGATTCCTCACCTCCCAGGACCTGGCTCCTCCTTCAAGGTGCCTCCGCCATGAGATCTTCCCCGTTCGCCCAAATTCATTGCCCTGCCTCCCTGTCACTCATCCTACTCTTTCCTTCCTAGCACTTAAATTATCTTTCTTATCTATTTGTTAACTTGTGTATTGCCTGGTCTCCCCACGGGCAGATAGCCCCATGAAAACAAGCTCTTTGTCACCACGGCCTTCCCTGTGTCTGAGCAGCACTGGGTACCTAGTAGGTGCTCAATTAATACCTATGGTCCAGACCCTCAAAAGCACTCACCACTGGCTGGTCCCCGAGCCGGGAATAAAGAAGGAAACTGTGTAGGTCTCCGTGTTTCATGAAGGGTAAGATGACCACAGGGGCCGGGAAGCCCTCTCGTTCGGAACCCTGGAAACAGACGCCTGCGTCCCCCCAGGCAGCCCTGTCACTCTCACCCTCTGCCACCTCTGTCTCTCCCTCCCCCTCAAATCTGGCCTCCAAAGTGTTGAGGGGCGGGGGTAGTGGCGGCAAGAGCCAAGCTTCAGAGAAGCCATTTCCAGCACTGTTCCCAGGGATGCTTCCTTAGCCCTCCTGGGGACCTCAGCTATTTCTGGGAAAGGTCAGAGGTCACATTCCAAGCCAAGGGAGAGAGGAAGGGGGGAGCTGGCCGGCTGCAGGGATTGGGTGGGGCAGAAGGAAGCCTGGAGGTGTGATCTTCCCAGGGCCTGAGGGAGGGGTCTTCCCTCTGGTGTGGTCTCCACGGGCCCAGCAGACCCAGGAAGTCTGCCCCCCACTCACCGATGAGCCTCATGACGTTGGGGTGGTCGAATTCCTTCATGCAGACGGCTTCGCTCAGGAAATCTTCCAGCTCCGACCTTGTGCAGATGGCAACTTGGGGGAGAGAGGAAGATGGATGAGGAGCAGGGAGAGGGGAAGGAGGACTCTTTCCCTCCTCCCCTTCCTCTTCATCAGCAGCAGCAGTCCCCCGGCCAGGGGTCGAACCCAAGCACAGCAGTGACAATGCCAAATCCACCACCAGGGAGCTCTCATCATCGTCTTCATCAAACTCGATTAGTAAGTACCAGGTGTACCAGCACTGTACATATATCAACTCATTTAATCCTTTAAGGGGCTTCTAGTATTTTCCCCACTTTATTATTTTTATTTTTTATTTTTAGCCACCTCGTGGCATATGGAGTTCCTGGGCCAGGGATCTGAGCCACAGTTGCAACCTCTGCCACAGCAATGCCAGATCTTTCAACCTACTGTGTCCTGGTGCTGCAGAGATGCCACTGATCCTGTTGTGCCACAGTGGGAACTCCTATTTTCCACACCTTAAAGATGGGGAAAAAGGAGTTCCCTGGTGGCATAGTGGTTAAGGATCCAGTGGAGCCATTGTTTGTTTCAGGTCACTGCTGTGGCAAAAGGTTTGATCCCTGGCTGGGGAGCTTCTGCATGCTACAGGTGTGGCCAAAAAAATTTTTTTGTCATTTGTCTTTTTAGGGCCGTACCTGTGGCCTATGGAGGTTCCTAGGTTAGGGGTCGAATAGCTGTAGCTGCCAGCTTACACCACAGCCACAGCAACCACAGCCACAGCAACGACAGATGTGAGCCCCGTCAGTGACCTACACCACAGCTCACAGCAACGCCAGATCCTTAACCACTGAGCGGAGCCAGGGATCGAACCCACATCCTCATAGATACTAGTCAGGTTCATTAACCACTGAGCCATGATGGGAACTCCAAAAAAAATCTTTCTTTTAAGATTTAAAGATGGGGAAATGAGGGCACAGAGTGGTAAAGGAACCTTCCTAAAGGCACACTTCACAGCTTGCAAGAGGACTAGGCGGAGTTCAAACCCTGGGCGGTCTGGCTCCTGGGTCCACACTAGGCTGCTTCCCGGCCCACTCCCAGGAGCCCTGGGGATCCATATGACGGTCCCCGTTTTACAACTTGGGACACTGGCTCTTAGGGGCAAAGTGACTTGCCCAACGTCCCACCCCCAGCTGGAGAACACAACCCGGTGTATAAGGAGGCATCCGATAACGAATGAGTACGCGGCTGATGACTCTCCAACCCAAGTTTTAGCCCCTGTGATCCCTCACCTCCAGCCACAACCTGACCCCTGTGCTTCAACCCTGTGAAGGGATGCCCTTGGCCCTGTACTTCCTGTGCTGTGCCGCGGCTGTGTCTGCTTGGTGTTTCAAGCTCCCACAGGGAAGCCCCTAACTCTGTGGTTCCTAAATCCTACCAAGGAATTTGGCTATGGGCTCTGGTAACAAGACTTCCTCCCTCTGCCCTTCAGGCCTGGGAGTGGAAGTGACATACTGCCGCTGTGAATCTCCAGGTTGTCTCACCGCTCCCGGCTGTTCCTTCAGCCTCCCTACACCTGTGTACTGATCTCCCCATATTAACTCCTTCTATTGCAGGACCCTGCACGGACTCCACTTCCTGTCCGGAAACACTGAGGTTCTGTGCTTGGGCTAAATTGCTGTTCACTTTCCTGCTCTTCTGCCTCCTTGGGGGCATCGGGAAGGAGCCCGAGGTTAGGGGGCAGGGGATCCCGCACGTGTGCTCATGCATGTACAGACTCACTCTTCATCGTCTTCACGGCCACCTTGAGGATCGAGTCATCCTGATTGAGCTGGCCCTCCATCACAGCTCCAAACTCTCCTGGGGGGCGGGAGGGGGGGACAGGAGAGAGATGATGACCTCAGGGGGCCCTCCCGGGAGGCTGTATTTCCTGTGGTTGGGTGGGGTGGGGAGGTGAGGGGCTTCTTGGTTCAAGGAAATGTGTGTGTGTGTGTGTGTGTGTGTGTGTGTGTGTGTACGTGCATGCATGTGCTGGGGGGACTCACCTTCTCCCAGGGTTTTCCCCAGGGCCACCTTATGCCGGTCCACCATCACATCCCGCAGCTTCTCTTTCAGCTCTTCGCTGATGCCCAGGCTGTTCACTGCACAAGGGAAGGGTTAAACAGAGCCACTGAGCAGGGCTGACGTTTAGGCGACACTCGCCAACAGAGACGCAGGCAGGCCTCATTTCACTGCTCTCTGCTCTATTGCACTTTGCCAATACCGTGGTTTGTGCACATTGAACATTTGTGGCAACCGTGTGTTGACCAAGTCCATGGGTGCCATTTACAATGGCATTTGCTCACTTTGTGTCTCCATGTCACATTTTGGTAATTTTCAGTGTCACAAACCTTTGCATTATTGTTATGTTTGTTATGGTGACCTGTGATCGTGATTTTGATGTTTCTGCTGCAGTTCATGGAAGGCTCAGATGGTGCTTAGCATTTTTGGCAATAAAGCATTTTAAAATTAAGATATATAGGAGTTCCCGTGGTGGCTCAGTGGGTTAAGAACCTAACATAGTGTCCTTGAGGATCTGTCTTCCATCCCTGGCCTCCGTCCGTGGGTTAAGGGTCTGGCATTGCTGCAGCTGTGGCATAGGTTGCAGATGCAGCTGGGATCCGGTGTTGCTATGGCTGTGGTGTAGGCCTGCAGCTGAGGCCCTGCCTCAACTCCTAGCCTGGAAACTTACATATGGTGCAGGTGCACCATAAAATAAAAATTAAATTAAATTAATTTAAGATATGTACATTGTTTTAAAGTATATAGGCTATTGCACACTTAGTAGGCTACAGTATAGTGTAAAGGTAACTCTTACATGCACTGAGAAAACCCAAAATGCATGTGACGCAGTTTATTGCATTTTCCACTTCATCATAGCAGTCTGGAATCAGATGAATGTGACTAGGAACCATGAGGTTGTGGGTTTGATCCCTGGCCTTGCTCAGTGGGTTAAGGATCCAGCATGGCCGTGAGCTGCGGTGTAGGTCGCAGATGCGGCTCCGATCTGGCATTGCTGTGGCTGTGGCCAGCAGCTGTGGCTCCAATTCGACCCCTGGGCTGGGAACCTCCAAATGCCATGGGTGTGGCCCTAAAAACCAGGGAGGGGGGAAATAGACCATGACGTGTCCTATCGGGGTGGCGACTATCCTGACTTTTCTTTTTTTAAGTACAGATTAGTCTTCTCTGTTTGGGGATGTTGTAAACATCGAATCACATAATATGCTCCCCTTTGTGTCTGGCTTCTTTCACTTAACACCAAGTCTATGAGGGCGCTGTGATGTGGTGGTTGTGTGTAGTGGGCTTTATTCATTTTCACTGCTGGGCAGCAATCATTCTCCCACTACTGGCCTCAGGACCTCTTTACATCCTTGAAGTCACTGAGGATTGACAAGAGCTTTCTTTTGTGTGGGTTATCGATACACCAGTATTTACTGCATTCAAAATGAAAACGCATAGATTTTCAAAACACAAGAGTCCACAGCCCATGTTTCATCAATCACCAGTTAGTGATGACATCATCGTATGTTAGGAAGCCTCTGGAAAACTGCACAGAGCACTTTCGAGAGAAGGAGAGTGCCAAAGGGCAAATGATGTCTTTGGATTATTATGAAAATAGTTTTGACCTCGTGGACGCCCCCGCCACATCCCAGCAAAGGTCTTGGGGACCCCCGGGGACTCAGATCGCACTTTGAAAGCTGCTGCTGCTGCCTCTTATTCCATCTGATCGCTGTGACCTCCTCACTTCTCTTCAATAAATGTCTTTCCCAGCCCCTTCCGACATCTCCCTGGGGCCCTGGGAGTCTTCCCACTGTGTGCTAGGAAGGGACCTAACTCTGTCCCTTTTCTTTCTGGGTTTATTTCCCCAGCTAGAGAGAGAAAGTGATTGGACCGAGTGGCCAATCCTTAGCTGGGACCCTCCGTAACGCTCTAATCCTCTAACAGAGAGGCTATATGGTTTGCAGATGCTCTCTGGTTTCCCAGATCCCAAGGGTCTATTGCACAGAGCCTATTTTCTTTTTCTTTTTTGGCCACACCTGTGGCATTTGGAAATTCCCAGGCCAGTGACAATGCCAAGTCCTCAACTGCTAGGCCACCAGGGAACTCCCAGTGTGTAATATTTTAGGCCAAGATCTATTCTACCTCTCTCACATTCTGTAATTCCACGAGGCAGTTAGGAGAGAAACTGCCTGGGAGTTCCCATCGTGGCTCAGCAGAAACAAAAGTGACTAGTATCCATGAGGACACAGTTTTGATCCCCAGCCTCACCCCGTGGGTTAAGGATCCAGTGTCGCCAGGAGCTGTGGTGTGCGTCGCAGACGCATCTCGGATCTGGTGTTGCTGTGGCTCTGGCATAGACAGGAGGCTACAGCTCTGACTTGACCCTTAGCCTGAGAACCTCCATATGCCATGGGTGCGGCCCCAAAAACGACAAAAAAAAAAAAAAAAAAAAAAGAGAGAGAGAGAGAGAGAGAGAGAGAGAGAGAAACTGCCTGGGTATGAGTCCCAACTCTCCAATTTACAAGTTGTATGGTCTTGAGCAAGTTACTGAGCCGCTCAATGCCACAGCTTCCTCATCTGCGAAGCAGCAGGGGAGCGGGCACGTGCCTGCCTCCTTGGGCTGTTGTGAAGACTAAATGAAATGACCTGCACAGAGCACTTAGAAGAGCACCTGTCACGTAGGAAGGGTGAGGGTGGGCCATCGCCATCAAATTCTCCACTGTCATCATCATGACATTGCTCTAAGAGCTTACGGCTCTGCGTCTTGGCCTTTTGGAGATCTACTGGATCTAAGACGCTATCACTCTAAGGTTGCGTGGGGTTCCACTATTCTGTGGGTCTTGGGCTCTGTGGTTCTAACATCCTAGGATTCCAAGGCCTTCAGAATCTTATGGTTCGTGCCTCCGCAGAAGCCCAGCAGGCCCAAATCTCTATACTTCTTAGCCCAAACCAAGGCTAGGAGGCGTGGGGTTCACTTACAGGTGGCTTCAGTGGTCCGACGACTGTAGGACTTGCGAACACGATACCTGACCACCAGCTCGCCCCTCTCCACTGCGGGTTCGAACACCTCTCTGAGGGAGAGAGGAGGTGAGGGCAGGGCAGACCAATGCGGAAACTGCCTCCTTCTGGCAGCAGGGAGACGGCTCGCCACCCCAGCCCCCGCCCCGCCGCCCTCTCCTCCGCCGTTTGCTGAGCTCGTCTTGGACATCTGCCTTCCACTCGCACCCCGGCCCCTTGTCCTCAGCCTGATTCCTGGTAACCTCTCCTTCTGCACCACCTCCTTACGATCTCGCCACCTCCAGCCTCCCCATCCCAGTCCCTACCCGGCAGTTCTGACTCACCCATAGCGGGTCTCCTTCTTCCGCCGATGGACGAGGAACAGGGTCAGGATGAGGACACAGGCAGCGGCCACAACTGCTCCCAGAAGTACATACCACCAGGGCCACGAGAAGGCAGGGGCTGGGGGTTCACTCACTGTCAGGGGGTACGTGGGACAGGTCATGGTTGAGGTCTTGGTTCCAGCTCCCTGGGCCCCGAGGGGGTGGGGTTGGAGGGAGGCAGATGTGCATATATTTGATGAGGCAGGTGATAGGTGCCTTCCCACATCTGGGGAGGCTGGGCCGGGCTGGAAGGGGTGTGCGATGGATGTGGTATGAGTGTCTGTTACAGTATGAGTGTGACACTTTAGCACGAGTAGGTGAGTTAAGAGTGGGATGGATGGAGTTCCCACTGTGGTGAAATGGGTTAAGGACATGGCATTGCTGCAGCTGTGGCATAGGTCGCAACTGCGGCTCTGATTCAATCCCTGGCCCAGGAATTTCCATATGCCACGGGTGCCGCCAAAAAATAAAAAGAGAGACAGAGTGGGATGGATACTTGGGGAATGTGTGATAGCGTGGAAGGAGTGTGGGACGGGAGTGACAGCCTCGTGCAGGACAGGCTGTGAGTGTGCGAGGAGGGCTGAATGAGCCTGGGATGGTTGTGAGTAAATCTCAAGCAGTCTAGAGCTGTGCGATGACTGTGCAAGGAGGGTGGACTGGGGCATGGAAAACAGATGAGCAGGCAGAGAAGGCAGGCAGTGTGGGATGGGTGCCTGAGGTGTGTGCAATGAATGTGCAAGGAGTGAGGCTTGAGGGAAAATGGCCAAGGGATATTTTTGAGGGATGTGTCATGACGATGGAAGGGTTTTCATAAAGCGAGGGATGAGAGTGAAATAAATGTGCAAAGGGGTGTGCTGGGCAAAGGAGTGTGTGCAGAGTGCCAGAAGGGTGTGGGAGGAATGTGGGGTATGTGGGTATTCGAGGAGTAGTCCAGGAGTTTTAGACCCAAGGGGGAGCAGTGATTAGTAAGAACGTAACTTTGGTTTGAGACACAGGAAGGGAAGAGCAGGAGCATGGATGAATGGAAAGGGTGTGCAAAAAGGTAGGTGTGAGCGGGTGAGGAATGGAGGACGGCTGTGTGCTGAGTGTACCAAGAGTTTGGTGCAGTTAGCTACACAAAGGGGGCGTGGGCCAGGATTGCCTGGGAACAATGTGTAAGGAGTGTCGAAGGAGTGTGCAAGGAGAGTTGCAGCGGGTGGGGTGGTGTGGACTCCAAGTTTTTCACTGCTGGCAATGTGGGAGGTCTGTGTGTGAAGCGTGCAGTTTGTGAATGAGAATTGTGGGTGTATACTGCATTTGGGAGGCACATGTGAGGAATGAAGGCTCATCATGGAGTGAATGTGAAAGGAGGGTGGAATTAGTACGGAAGGGATATGCAAAGAGATGCAGGAAGGCATGTTAAGGAATATTTAAGGATTGTGGGCTGCATTACAAGAGGTGGGCTGTAGTAGTACAGGAGGGTACAATGGGTGCAGGAGGAATGTTGAGAATTGTTGGAGAAATATTCCAGAGGGACGGAGGTGAGGGGGATAACTCATCTGTCTGTCTATTTATCCATTCATCCATCCATCCATCCACCCACCCACCCACTCACTCATTCATTCATTCATCCTTCTACCCATCCATCTATCCATCCATCCATCCATCCATCCATCCATCCATCACCACTCATTCATTCATTTATCCATCTACCTATCCATTCATCCTATCCCATCCTGTCCCATCCATCTATCTACCACTCACTGAGTACCTACAATATGCAGGGCCATTCCAGGCACCTCCAGCAAGGACCACACAAATCCAAGAAGTAGAGGATGAGAGAGATGAGTTTGAGAAACATGAAACAGATGTGCAAAGGGTATACGTGGTGATGGAGTCCTCAGTGGACATTAAGAAAGGGGGAGAGAAGAGGGGGTGTGAAAGCCCTTACCCAGCTGGTGGATTGGCTGTCCTTGTCCTGTGAGGAGAAAGGACAGAGGGAGGACACGCTCAGAGAGGGTGAGACTGGTGAGACACAGGTGAGGGAGTGAGGCTCTCAGTGAGGTTCCAGGTAGGAACAGAGCCTAGACGGGGGTAACGCTAAAAGGTACAGGGAGCAGGTCACAGGCATCTGGGAGAGACAAGGTCCCTGGGGGCAGGTTGAAGGGGGCTGAGCACAGCTTTGGAGTTACCTGGGCGCCAGGGCTCCAGGGGCACAGGGAGGCTCCAGGGTCCATCCCCAGCGGCGGTGTAGGCTGCCACGCACACTGTCAGGTTGGGCACAGACCCATCCCCCCTCAGCTCCAGGGTCACCTCTCGCTTTAGCCCTACATCCATCAGCACCTAGGACATCCAGATGTGGTATCAGAACAGAGCCCCAGGTCCTCCCTCTTAAGACTTCACCCTCAGCCTCAACTGCCCATCTTTCTCAAAGACCCCTCATCTCCAGCCCCTCACCCCTCATCCTGTCCTCTCTTTTCCATTCTCCATCCCTACATCCACTAAAACATCAGCTCCGCCAGGACTGGGATTTGGTCATGTTCCCTGCCCTGTCCTCAAGTCCTAGCACCATGCATGGAACTCCAGGAGTTTTGCTGAAGAACTGAATTCTCATCTTTCCACCCTCATTGCTCCAACCCCCTCTAACTCCTCATCCTCTCTCCCACCCCCTCTCTCCACCCCAGGGGCGCCCCCGCTCACTCAGATAGCACCTTTGTGCAAATTAGGAAGAGGGACGCCTTCCTCAAGATGCTATGCAACTATCTGCTGTAAAAGCAGCACAGGGAGAATATGTCTGGTGAAATGCTTTGTGCGCAATTCATAAATAGCCACTCCCTAACCCTCTCCCCGACCCCTTCCACCGCCCGAGAATGTGCCCTCTTAAGCACAGTGTGACTGCGTCCTACCCAACCTGATCCACTGTCCGCGTCTGCTCTGCTATCTTTTCCTCCCCGCCTCCTTCCCCAACGGCCATTCTGCCCCAACCCAGCCAGCAGCACCCACCTCGGGGGTGTCCTGACCCCGATAGGCCAGTCGGTAGCCTAACAGGGTGCCCTGCAGGGGCGCCCTTGGCTCCTGCCAACGCACGAGGGCTTGGCTCCCATTCCGCATGGCACGAACATTCTCGGGAGGGCCCAGGGGCACTGGAGGACAGGGGAGAGGGGAAGCTGGCACCCCCACCTCCTCCTGACCCCGTCCCCTGCTGCCAGGAAGTAGAGACAGGGGACAAAGGGCATGGGGGCAACCCATGCAGGCTTCCCAAGAACAGAAGCACAGGAAAGAGGTCTGGGAGAGATGCCAGGAGGCCAGGCTGAGGAGTCAGGGACCGGGCGGGAAGGAACTTGAAGCTGCATGGGGTAAATGGGTGAGAAGAGATGCTGGGGGAGGGCCACTGATGTGCTCCCTTCAGCGGGGCAGCGAGGCACATCTCCCCGCCACCAGTCCCTTCTTACCTCCCTCGGGTGTCTCCACGGGAAGCCAGTGGGTCCAGGGGGAGGGGCCCTGGCTACTGACACACGCCACTCGGATGTGATAAGGGGTGTGAGGACGGAGGCTGCCCAGCCGGAGTCGGTGAGGTGGGACGGATGCTTGTAAGGTTAGGGGTTCTTCTGGGGGGTCTGGTTCTCCCAGCCAGGTGCCCACCCCATCGTCTGACAGCACAGCCTGGGGAGAAGGAAGGGGCGTGAGGACACGATGGACAAGCAGTTGCCCGAGGCAGTCACACAACTCTCAGCGGTGGTCCTGGTAGGATGACACAACTTTGCAAGGATGTGTGTGTGTGTGTGTGTGTGTGTGTGAGAGAGAGAGAGAGAGAGAGAGAGAGAGAGACAGCACATGTTAGTGCAACATGGGCACCTGCATTTACGAAGCAGGAGACCACCCAGCTGCATGATGTGGCTTTGTCATACTGGCAAAAGCCACCTCTGACAAGACTTTCCTTCTCTGAGCCTGGTTTCCTCATCTGGAAAATGGGGGCTTAGAGGAGCAAATGCCTGCCAGGACTGCTTAAAGATTAAATGCAGGGCAGTTGCAGGCGTTCCCACGGTGGCACAGCAGGTTAAGGATCCAGCATTGTCTCTGTGGCAGTGGGTGTTCAATTCCCCAGCCTGGCACAGTAAGTTAAGGATCCAGCATTGCTACAGCTGTGGCATAGGTCACAGCTGTGGCTCAGATTTGGTCCCTGGCCCAGGAACTTCCTTTTTTTTTTTTTTTGTCTTTTTAGGGCCGCACCCACGGCATATGGAGGTTTCCAAGCTAGGGGTTGAATTGGAGCTGTAGCTGCCGGCCTACGCCACAGCCACAGCAACATCAGATCCGGGCCACATCTGCGACCTACACCACAGCTCACGGCAATGCCGGATCCTTCACCCACTGAGTGAGGCCAGGAATCGAGCCTGCATCCTTATGGATGCTAGTCAGTTATCTTAACCACTGAACCATGACACGAACTCCAGGAACTTCCATTTTTTTTAGTGGATGCAGCCAAAAAAGATGTGGGGCAGTCGCAAAGTGAGTGGCAGGAGGTCAGCATTTGCAAAGTCAGGAGACCACCTAGCTGCACGACATGGCTTTGGCATCACTTGCAAAAGCCACAAACTCTGCACACCCCGCACAGCAGTACAGGTTGCTACATCCACCTGGTCCCCTCGGACTGGCACCATGAGAATGGCAGGGGCCTCAGCTTGGAAAACATCTGTCTAGTCCTTCCTCACAGAGCCACGAATCTGCCCCAGACATACAACCCAGAGCCACACAGCTCAGGAGTGCTGCCTCCACCCTGGAGAGCAATCAGGAGACCCAACCGTGCCGCACAGCGTTGGGAAGGAGTTTATTGCTAAGACTCTAAAGCCAGATTCCTGGGAGTTCCTGTTGTGGCTCAGTGGGTTATGAACCCGACTAGTATCTGTAAGGATGCAGGTTCAGTCCCTGGCCTCACTCAGTGGGTTAAGGATCCGGTGTTGCTATGAGCTGTGGTGTAGGTTGCAGAAGCGGTTTGGATCCCAAGTTGCTACACCTAGGGTGTAGGCCGGCAGCTGCTGCTCTGATTCAATCCCTAGGCTGGAACTTCCATATGCCACCCATGTGGCCCTAAAAAGCAGAAATAAAATAAAATAAATCCAGATTCCTTTGGGTCCAACTCTCGGCTTGGATATTATTTGCTGTGCGACTTAGAGTGAGTGTCTCTTTTTTTTTTTTTTTTTTGGTCTTTTTGTTGTTGTTGTTGTTGTTGTTGTTGCTATTTCTTGGGCCGCTCCCACGGCATATGGAGGTTCCCAGGCTAGGGGTTCAATCAGAGCTGTAGCCACCGGCCTACGCCAGAGCCACAGCAACGCGGGATCCGAGCTGTGTCTGCAACCTACACCACAGCTCACGGCAACACCGGATCGTTAACCCACTGAGCAAGGGCAGGGACCGAACCCGCAACCTCATGGTTCCTAGTCGGATTCATTAACCACTGCGCCACGACGGGAACTCCAGAGTGAGTGTCTCTTAACCTCTCTGGGTCTTGATTCCTGTCTCTGGAAAATGGGCTTCCAAAAATCCCTACCTGTCAAAGTGCAGGGTTTAGTGACACGATGCATGTAAAGTGGTTGGCACCGCTTGTCAACGCTAACATTTCTCGAGTTCCAGCTATGTCCCAAGCACCTGCTGAGCGCATCCCTTGGTGAGTTCACTGCCTTCTCACTACTACCCTGAGGGGTCAATTTCTTTTTGCATTCCCATTTAACAGATGAGGAAACCGACGCCCAGAGAGGTTCAGGAGCTTGTCCAAAGCCACATAGCCACCGCGTGGGGGAGATGACACTCCCACCAGGCCTGGGGAGGTGGCAAGCAGATGGCGGGTGGCAGGCCGGGGGGAGGTGGCCTCCACGCCTGCTCTCTGACCCACAGTGACGGATGAGAAGGGGAACCTCTGCTGGGACTAAGGGGACACGGGTGCAGACAGTCAGCCTCCCCCTGTCCACTTCTACTTCTCTTTTCCCCGGGCTGGCCATGACCCTCCCCCTTGAACTCTTAGCCCCCCGGACAGCAGGAAGTGAGACTGGAGAGGGAAGGGGGCTCACTTCTGCTTTCTCCAGAACACTGGATGGATGTGGGTTGGGGGTACAGCTGGTGTCTGACCTGGCATCTGAAGTCTGCCCAAATCAGCCCAGCTTCTGGGATTGAATTGGTTTTATCCTTTTTAACCACTGGGGAAGGCAGGTCACTTCCCCTCTCTGGGCCTCAGTTTGTTTTACAAAGGGGAAGATGAATAGCCACTACTCTCTAGGGTTACCATGACAAGTGAGTGAGGTTGTGTCCACCAGGGCAGGTAATTATAAGAAAGACAACTCATGTTTAATCAAGAACTGGCTCTAAGTGGTCTTTGAGGAGGCAAGGAGCATCCTTTGGTTTTGGAGAGATAGGGATTCAAAGCCCACCTCTGCCACTTCCTGGCTGTGACCTTGGGTAAGTTGTTTAATTACTCTGAGCCTTAGTTTCTTCATCTGGAAAATGGGTGTATCCATAGATGCTGCTTTACAAACACTCGAGGGGATAAAGCTTTGCGTAAAGCTGTAACAAAAGCCCAGCACAGAGTTCCTGTCGTGGCTCGGTGGGTTAAGAACCTGATTAACATCCATGAGGATGAAGGTTCGATCCCTGGCCTTGCTCAGTGGGTTAAGGATCCAGCGTTGCCATGAGCTGTGGTGTAGGTCGAAGACGCGATTCGGATCCTGTGCTGCTGTGGCTGTCACACAGCTCCGATTAGACCCCTAGCCTGGGAACCTCCATATGCTGCGGGGGCGGCCCTAAAAAGCAAAAAGCAAAAAAAAAAACAACCCAACATAGTTTCTGTGAGGATGCAGTTTCGACCATCCCTGGCCTTACTCACTGGGCTAAGGATCTGGCACTGCCGTGAGCTGTGGCATAGGTCATAGGTATGGCTCAGATCCAGTGTTGCTGTGGCTGTGGCATAGGCCAGCAGCTATGGCTCTGCTTTGACCTCTGGCCCAGGAACTTCCATATGACAAAGAAGAAGAAAAAACAAAAAACAAAGTCCAGCACATAGCTGGCACTCAGTGAAAGTTGGTCATTATTTATTTATTTTTCTTCTTTTTTGGCTGCCTGGAGGCTTATGGAAGTTTCCAGGCCAGGGACTGAATCTGAGTCACAGCTGCAACGTAGCTGCAGCTGCGGCAATGCCTGATCCTTAACCCATTGTGCCAGGCCGGGGATCGAACCTGAGTCCTGGGGCTGCAGAGACGCTGCCATTCCCATTTCGGGAACAGCAGAAGCTGGTCATTATTCATTATTGTCATCTCCCATCAAGGTGCTGTCCCATCCCCATTTAAACTCCCAGATCTCAGAGAACTTCAGGTCAGAACTGGATCTCATCTTCAGAGATGTGTGTGGCTTGTTTTACTTACTCTAGAGCAGAAAACTACAGTGCAGAAGGTGGGGTCCAGCTCATTTCAATTGTTGGATATTTTTCCGGCAATCATGGGGACCCAGTGGTGGCTGAGACAGCCTGGGCCTGCTCACCCCCAGAGCTCACAGTCCAGTGGAGGGACAGACACACCCCCAGACACTGACAACCCAGGGGGATCAGGGCTGGGATGGGGGAGCACAAGGCTGCGGGAACCCAGTGATGACAGAGATGGCTCTGGGCCCCACTGTCTCAGGGCTCCCATTCCTGCCAGACTTGATAGAACTGACACTAAAAAAGGAAAGCAGCTAAGTTTTTTTTTTTTTTTTTGTCTTTTTAGGGCCGCACATGTAACATATGCAGGTTCCCAGGCTAGGGGTCGAATAGGAGCTGTAGCTCCTGGCCTACACCACAGTCATAGCAACGTGGGATCTGAGCCACATCTGTGACCTACACCACAGCTCATGGCAACACCGGATCCTTAACCCCCTGAGTGAGGCCAGGGATCGAACTCACATCCTCATGGATCCTAGTCGGGTTTGTTACCACTGAGCCACAATGGAAACTCCGAAAGCAGCTAAGTTTATTACACGTTTCCAGAAAGTAATTTACGCTTGGTAATTGCACCTACTCACTAAATTCCCATAGCCAGGCTATCAGGTAGATATGAGCATTATACCCATTTTACAGATGAGAGAACTGAGACCAGGGCGGTTAAGTCACCTGCCCAAGCTCACACAGCCAGCAGCTGGTGGAGCCAGGATTTGAACCTAGGACACCTGGCTTAACCCAAGGCTCTACTCCCTCTCAACACATGAATGGCTGGGAAGGGCTGGTTTCTCTGGGAGAGGATGAGGGTTTGTGGCTGTGGGTGGAAAGACGGTGAGCTTGAGGCCAGCAAAGTCTGAGGGTCTCACCTGCAAAGTGCAGTGGGTGAGGGGGTAGATGCCGCTCAGGCCTGGGGTCCATGCCACCTCCAGCTCCGTCGCCTGGCTGGAAACCAGGTGGAGGTCCCGGGGCCGCTGGGGGAGCACTGTGGACAGAGGAGGGGACCAACTGACCCTTTGCCCAAAGCTCCCCATCCTGCCCTCTACCCCAGCTCTGACCTTTGACCCAAACCCCACACCCTCTGACACCCAGCTCCCCAACTCCCTTTCCTGTCACCTGTGATGACGGCTGTGCGGGATGTGGTGACCCCCTTGGCATTATGGGCTTCACAGGAGAAAGATGCAGTCTTGTTCAGGCCTGGGGAGTCATACGAGGGAGGGGCCCAGTGTCAGAGAGGGGAAGGAGGGGTTCCAGGCCAGGACAGGTGGCCCCCTACCCTCCCCCCCACCGACAGGGTCAGTGCAGCCCCCACGGGCAGCTGCCTGAAGGGAAACTGGGGGGAGGGGAGGCAATGCATTGGGAACACAGGCCTCCATCCCCAAACACAAGGCCAGCGAACACCCCCCCCCCCACACACACACACACTCACACAGAGACAGACGTACATAGACACACACTCAGAACCACATAATAGATAGACACATCCACGCACACACTTATGCACAGAGACACACATACAAACTCAGATGCACACAGACGGAAACACATACTCAAACACAGACACACCAGATACACGCACCAACACACACAGTTATACACACAGACACACACACACACACTCACATACAGAAACACACTCATACCTAGACACACACATACACACTTACAAAATACACTCACCTACAGAAACACAGACACAATCACACTGAGCCAGACACACACAGAGGCAGACACACCTAACAGACACACACGTAAGAAATAGGTCCTTGTGGGGGTGTGTAAATGTGGAGGTGCTTGTTCATGTATAAGATTGGCTGCTACCAACCCCACTCTTCTTCACTGGCTCGGTCATTCTAGCTCCACTGGTGTCCTGGTGTTTCTGGAAGGCACCAAGCACGTTACCACCCCGGGAACTTTGCACTCCAGTTCCCTTTGCCTGGAACAGCCTTCCCCAGACACCCTCGTGACTCCCTCCAGGCCTCCTTCCCATCTGCCACTCAGATCCCACCTTCCCGTCACTCTGTCCCCAACCACCTTGTTTAAAAGAGGAATCTCCTTTCCATGGGGTTTCTATTGCATTTGGCCCCTGCTGTATCCCCAAGGGCCCAAGATGGCCTGACACACAGTGTATGCGCCATAAGTTTGTTATGTGAGCGAATGAATTCATGTATTTTTTTATTTGTGTAAATAAAAATATATTTGTGTACTTATGAGCGTTTCTGGGTGTGTACAGAGAAAGGTGAGCATGTGTAATTCCGTGGGCGAGTTTGTGAGTGAGGCTTGAATAACTACTTTTGAGTGTCTGGGGTGGCCTGCTTCTCGTCCCCAGTGTGGTGGAGGTGGGACACAGGCAAACACACGCACACAAAGACACAAGCACAGAGACAAACACAAGAGACGCAGGTGCACAAACACAGAGCTACACAACACCCACCGATTCACACACACAGAAACAGAGACACGCACACATGCAATGTCAGGTGCCAGGGTGCCAGGGTGTAAGGGGGACCAAGTCTTTTTATTTTTAAAAATTTAAAACATGTGATGGCCACAGCCCAGCATATGTAAAGTCTCAGGCCAGGGACTGAATCCAAGCTGCAGCTGTGACCTACATGGGATCCCTAACCCATTGCGCCACAGTAGCAACTGAGGACCAAGTCTTAAAAAATCCGGATACATGCCTGCAGATCTGTGTCTGTCTGTCTGGGCCAGTGTGTTTGTGGTCCCCTGTGCTGTGTGGATGCTGGACACGTGTGTATGGCTCCTGCGTTTGTTCTGAGCCTGGGCTGTGTTCCCACCACCAGCTCCCCGCAGACACAAAGTTTCCTTTTCTCGGTCAGCAGAGGGAGTGGAAGGAGGGAAGGGCGCCCAGGCCGGAAGGGGGTGGGCAGGGAAGCTCCGCGGCTCCGCTGCCCAGACCGCAGTTCCCAGCCAAGGTCAGGTGCCCGGCCCGCAGCCCCCGCGCGTCTCCGGGGGCGGGGGGGGGGGGGCTGACAAACAGCACAGCCCGGTCGGGAGCCTGGGTCCCGTCCAGCCACCTGGCACGTGGGGGCCCTCCAGGGTCACCGCGCAGGAGCTGGCGCTGCCCACGGAGGAGCCCTGGGGCGGGAGGGGGATCTGGAGCCTTGTCCGTTCCTACCGCAGCATTCCTGCCCCTGCGTGAATCACCGGGGCGCCCCCTCCCCCTCCGGCACTTCCGGTGGGTCGGAATCCCGCCCCCTTCGCAGGCCCACACCTTCAGGGAAGGGGAGAGAGGGGCAGAGGGGCCTGGGGACCCCCTACCTACCCGGGCTCTTCACCCCCCACCTCCCCGGGCTCTTCCCGCAGGGGACTCCAGATGTGCTTTCCAGATGGACGGGGCCCTCTCCCTCTTTGCGCCCCGCTCCGCCCTCCCCCCTCCCCCCTCCCTGAGCCCATTTTGCTTTTTTCCGAGGAAACAGAAGGGATGGAAGGAGAGAGGGGCACGCCCTGAGTCAGATCCTGGGACAGACACACAAACGGACCGAATTCCTTGACACAGCACCCGCGATGAATTCCTATACACACACACCATGAATCACACTTAATGCACAGGGGCTGTTACTGGCCCTGAAACAGCACTGGTGAAGCCACACACTGGCTAGATGGTGTCCCAAATGCGCAGCGACACCAGCTCACACTCACTGACTACACATATATACTCTGGGCCAACACTGATGCACATACACAGAGACACACACACATACGTAAACAAACACGCAATCAAGCACACATCGACTGTAAACACCCAGCAACACAATATCCACCTAGCCTGACGCTGACAAACACACAAACCTCTATGCAGATTGATGTGCGCCCACCAAGCGATGAACCTACATCGAGGTCGAAGTGGACATACAGATACACACCAGGACGCAAATACAGTTGATGTTGATTTGCTCCCACACAGACACAGCCAGGCCTTCAAGACACAGCTCGACACACTCAGGTTGCTTGAGACACATTCATCAGGATGCAGGCTGATGCTAAACATGCATAGACACACAGGGCTGCTGCAGGCACACAAGCATGGAGATGCTGCCTTGTGCCTGTAGGCGGCATAGACACATGTATACACACACGGACCAGTAAGAACCCCAAGTTCATCCGCTCTGAGGCCATTGGGGCTGGAACTGACACACCAGGAGACCAGACAAGCAGAAAGTTGTTGTTCCTACCTGCTGCAAATCACACATACACACAGATGCACATAGACAGCCACAGACAGTGGAAACACCCCAAGTGTCCATGACACATCCCAATTCTACAGGGAAACAAGAAGGTCCCTCAGGACGCACTCACGCCCAGAGGTGCACACTTAGGAGCTGACATTGTCACCTCTCTACAGGGAGGTGTGCAAAAGAGCCATAAGACACACTGTTGTCCCTCACGCTGCCATCTCTGTCCCCACACACGTACAAACGCACTGCTCACACAGTGAGTCACAGCTATGAACACACAAACACAAAGAAGGACAGATACCAGGCCTACAGTGGGACACTTAGTCACACACACACACTCCAACAGCCCCTGAGACATTTGCAGAAATGTGCCCTGAAGGCCCAAACAAAGTGGGACACTCAAGCCGACAAAACCATACCTAGTCTCTCTCTCTCTCTCTCTCTCTCTCTCTCACACACACACACACACACACACACACACACACACACACACACACATCGCAGAACCTGGCCCTCACTAAGGCATACCCTCATACAGAGAGGTTGATGCTGACAGAAGCACTGAGACACAGGTCCGGAGGGACAGGGACACACCCAGAGCCTCCCTCCCCATCCTCCCACTGAGAGACACACACACCCCTACCTGGCCACCCCCGTGTATGCTGATACCCGTAGAGACCCTCTTTCATCTGTGCCCCCCATTTCTCCCTCTTCCTGGGATGGGGTGGGGGAACCACCTCCCTCTCCCTCCCTCCCCAGGGTCCTGCCAGGCTGACTCAGGCCCCAGAGCTGTGGGCCTGAGTCACCCCTCTGGAGGCCAGCATGCTCACCACTGCTTCCTTGCACACTCAGGGCCCCCGGAATGCTGGGAATGTGGGCACCTCCTTCTATCCCGAGACCCTCAGTGGAGAGTCCCCTCCCCAGGCCAGCAGACGGAGGCAGCAGGTTGGGGATGCTGGAAGCCAATGCCCTCCGAGGCGCAGCTGCCTCCCTCTGACTCACTCAGCCTCCCCCATCTGTGTTCCTCTGCCCCTCCTCAGTGAGGGGACTCCCCTGTGCCCAGGGTCCCCCATCTCTGCCTCTGACTGCTGTGCGACCCCAAGCTAGGCCCTCCCCATCTGTGAGGTGCGGGATGCGACGGCTGCCCCGAGACTGGGAGGGTTTCTCCTGTCACTCAGGCCTCCCTGTCCTGTCTCTCTCCACCTTGGGTCACCTCTGCAAGGAGGTGGAGGAGAGGAGGGACAGCTGGTTCCGGTGCCCTGCTTGGGGTCAAGGGCTGACAAAAGGGCATCAGGCCCGCACACAGTCGGCCATGGCACAGCTCAGAGGAAACCCAGGACAAAGGATTCTATTCAGAGAGGCTGGGGTGAATGGAGGAAGAAAGAGCAGAGAGGCAGAGAGACGGGGAGACAGACAGACACACACAGAGGAACAGCGCTGGGGAACAGAGAGGCAGAAGGAGACAATGCACGTGGAGAGAAACGAGAGGGATGCAGAAATGCAGAGACCGCGCCACTCGGAGACAGAGAAACAGCTGAGAGACGCAGAGACAGAGGGAGACGGACAGAGAAGGACAGAGGGACAGGCAGACCCTGACACAGGGGCACGAGGGGCTCCCCACTTGCTTTCCGCCTGGCACTCTGCACCGAGCTGGCCACCTCCCCAGACTCACCGGGAACACGGAGCGTGTGCTGGGAGCTGTGGTCCATGGCTGGCACTAGGGAGATGGCGTCCTGGAGCCAGAGCAGGTCCACAGGCTCGGGGGGTCCCTGCGCCCGGCAGCTCAGGTTGAAGGGGGTGTTGGCAGCCACAGTCCTATCCTCAGGCTCCTCCAGGAAGTAAGGCAGGCCTGGGGGGCAGTGATAGAGGCTGGGGTCCCTCTGAGTCCCCTAGGTGTCTGACTCACCACTAAGATGTTGTAGGCTGAAAGGTCTTTGCCCCTATTTCTAATCCCTGAGGACACCTGAACTTTCTTCAGATGTCTGTCCACACAAACATCTTGTCCCGGGGACATGTGATCCCAGTATCTGACTTTCCCACCGATGTCTGACCCCCAGGACGTCTGAGCCCCTCGTGTCTCTTTTCCAGAATGTCTGACTCCCCATCTAATTTTACCACTGAGGAGATTGAGGCCCCTGGGGATGGGTCTTTTTTTTTTTTTTTTTTTGCCATGCTATGGCAGTGACAACGCCAAATTCTTTTTTTGGGGGGAGGGGGGCGGGTGCCTGCGGCACATAGAAATTCCCAGGTTAGGGGTCAAATCAGAGCTGCAACTGCTGGCCTACGCCACAGCCATAGCAACATCGGATCCATCGAGCTACACCGCAACTGGTAGCAACGCCTGATCCTTAACCCATGGAGCAGGGCCAGGGATCAAACCCTCATCCTCATGGATACTAGTTGGGTTCTTAACCCGCCGAGCCACAGTGGGAACTCCAACACCGGCTCCTTAAGGGCTAGGCTACCAGGGAACTCCAGGAGAGGGTTAAGTGGTGACTTTGATCCTTTATCTGGTCCCCAGATGTCCTATCCCAGCCATGTCCGATTCCAGACATCTGACAGCCCCCAAGTTATCTTCCCCCAGAGTGCATAATCCCCCCCAGGCCTGCCCCTAATCACGTAGAGACCCCTGCACTGCCTGAGCCCCTTCCCCAGGATCTCTGTCATCCCTAGGCTACAGGTTCCTGGTGGACACCCTGATCCTGCAGTCCTTTCTGGGCCCTCGGTGTTCTTGCCCTCCCACCACCTCTGAGCCCCGGGCTCACCTTCCAGCCCGACGTAACCAGGCTGGGACACGAAGGTCTTTCCTTCCAGGACCACGGCACACTGGTACCACCCCGCATCTGAGAGCTGCAGGGAGGAGATTCTGGCAGGGCGAGAGGAGGGGCAGAGAGGTTCCGGGTCAAAGCGGGGCCTGGGGAGGGGGTCCTCGGGACGGAAAGAGGGGCTCTGGCCTGGAAACTCCTAAGAGCTAAGAAGTGGGTACTATTATTAACTCCTTTTACAGAAGAGGAAAGCGAAAGCCAGGCTTGGTTACATCACAGATGCCACGCCACCCGGCTAGCGTGTGGCCCCTCGGGGGTCCAACCCAGGTGGGGCTCCTGTGAGTGACTTTTTCACCCCCCATGTTGTGGAGGTGGGGGTGGGGACAGGGGTCAGGAGGGACAGGGACAGCACTGGTCGGGGGCAGCCCAGGCACCTGAGTTGGCTGACCACTTTCCAGTCATCCTGCCCATCTTCGCCCAGGGGCACCTGGGTCTGGGTGCTGTCTGCCAGCTCTAGGACCTGTCCATCCCGAAGCCAGGTCACCTCAGGAGGCTCCCCCTGAACCTGGAGCTCACACCTAAGGGCCCCCATGAGTCCTCGGGCGCCAGTGATGTTCCCCGGACTCCCCACAAAGGGGTGCACTTCGGCTGGGGCAACTGCAGGGAGAGGGAAGAGTTAGCTCGGAACCGGCTTTCCCTCCAACTCCCCAGTCCTCGTCCCCCCACCTTCCCGCCTGCCCCGGGCAGCCAGGACCCCACCAGGCCCTTAGGCCCACATAGTTGTAGAGTGACCTCAGCGGGGGGGTGGAGGGTGGAGGCTTTAAGGGGAGGAGGGGAGCCTTCCCAAGGGACTGGGGTCCGGCCTCCATCCCTTGTCCGTTGGGAAGGAGGCCCAGGATCTGGCAGCCTCCCACGCTCTGACGGCCCGGCTGGCCCGCCACCCCCGCCTCCCCTCCCTTAGGGTCTCCAGAGACTTGACAGATCAGGCTGGTGGATGGTGGTTGGGGGGACGGGGGGGGGGGGGAAGAGGGGGAGAAACAGGGAAAGACGAGAGGAACAGAGACCCAGAGACAGACAGAGGTGGAGACTCAGCCCCCAGAGGGGAAAAAGTGGGGGAGGAGACCCGGAGGGAGACAGAGACATTGAGAGAGGCCCTCAGAGAACGGGAATGACAAAGACAGAGAAGGTGGGGGTCGAGAGAGAAATGGGAGACCCACAGAGGTGGCAGGGCGGGAGGCAGAGCCCCTGGCCCTGGAGGCAAACACACAGACAAACAGGGGTGGGGTAAGGAGAAGGGGGGTGACAGTAACAGGGTTTTCCCCTAGGGCTCCGGAGCCCTCCCCATCCCGCTGCCTGACTTGAGGCTCCTTTCTCCAATATTCCTTGCCAGGCAGCCCCCAGCTCACCCCCCACCCCGGCTCCCCAAGGCCCCCATCTCAAGTCTAGCCTCTACCCCTACCCCTGCCCTCAGCTTCTCCTGTCTGTCCGTCTCTGTGTCCATCTCTTCCTGTCTCCGACCCTCCTAGTTTCTGTTTCTTGTCCTTCTGTTCCTCCTTTCTCAAGAGTCCCTTTTTCTTCCCGGGCCTCTCTCGGTTTGTCCCTGTGTCCCCTGTCTCCCTCTCTGTTGTTCCAAGGCAACTCTCCGAGCCAGCCCACGATTCGTCCCCCCCAAAAACACCTGCCATCCATCCCCCTCCTCTCCCTCCTGCCCCAGCCCCTCCATGGGTGGTCCTGCCCCACAGGCCCCCCATCACTCACCCTTGGGAGCCACGCACCCCCAGCAGCACAGCGCCCAGCACCAGGCCAGCAGGACCCTGTCCATCCTCCTCGGGCCACCGCACAATCAATGCCAAACTTTCCTCCGAAGTTGCTGGGCACCCCGCGGGGGGAGGGGGCAGGGCCGGGCTGTCCCCGGCCCTCCCCCCCAGCTCTGGGCTCCCCGGATTTGGCACTGCCGGCCTGGCACAGTGGGTGGGTGGGTGGGGGCTCTGCTCAGCAGCCGCCTTCCCCGCTCTCCTGCCTCCTTCTCTCCCAGACTTCGGGCAACCCTTTCCCCGCCTCTGCCCTCCCCCTGCCTCCGCCCACCGGGCCGGAGCCCAAGGGGCCACCTGGACTTGGAGGGGTTAATGGGAGAGAAGAGGACCAGCTCTGTCTTAAAGGGGCCCTAGAGGGAGGCCGGGAAGGGGGAAGGGGCCCCTGTGGCTGCGCCCCTAATCTTGGGCCAGCGAGGCAGGGAAGCAGTGTGTCTCTCCCCGGCCCTGGGCGCTGTCCCTCTGGGCTCCCTTCGTGTCTGGTAAACATTCCTCCAGAACTCCACTCCCCTGTGACGCCCCCCTCCCCGCCTCCACCCCCCAGCCCAGCCCAGCTAGGCACTCCCCCTCACACTCACAGGGCCTCAGACAGGGACACACACGCGCACACACACACACACACACACACACACACACGCTCAGATGTCATCTACACACAGAGATGGGACAGGAGGAGACACGCAGGGGCACGCCGCTGGCCCACACTCCGGCAAGCCAGGTCAGGAACTCCATTCCTGGAGAAACCTCAGAAACCAGAGGACCCTGCAGCATGGGCAACCCTGGGGTACACTTGGGACACTCATAAAAAACGACCCACGTGGGCACAGAGGCAGGACACCAGTGGGTGGGCACTCACAGGGGTGCCCGACGACCCAGATGGGAATCCTGGCTCTGCCGTTAACTGTGTGGTCTTGCAAGTAATGGGCCTCCCTGAGCCTCAGTTTGTCCATCTGTAAGGTGGGCATAGGAATAGAATCCACTGGGAGTTCCCATCATGGCTCAATAGTAACAAACCTGACTAGTATCCATGAAGATGCAGGTTCGATCCCTGGCTTCGCTCAGTGGGTTAAGGATCTGGCATTGCTGTGAGCAATGGTGTAGGTCGCAGGTGTGGCTCGGATCTAGCATTCCTGTGGCTGTGGCGTAGGCTGACAGCTGCAATCTGATTCGACCCCTAGCCTGGAAACCTCCATGTGCCACAGGTGCAGTCCTAAAAGCAAAAAAAACAGAGAGAGAGAAAAGGATAGAAGCCTCTTAGCAGACTGTGCTAGGACAGTGCACGTGCAGGTCTTTGCACGTGGTGAGCACAGCTGACAAGGTGCCCTTGATTTTTGCATCTCTTCTGTCTGTCTCTCTGTGCACTTGCACGGCTGTCTCCCTCTGGTGGATTGTGTATCCTGATCCTTGCCGTTCTGGTGCCTGTGTGTTGGTTCTCCTGCTTGTCCATTTCCTCACCCCTATGTGTTTTGCATGTGGGGGGTGGTCTCTGCAAGGCTGGGTGTCTGTGCAGGAGGGGGCTGGGCACCCACCTCTCTGCTCCTGGCTGTTCTCTTTGTACACTGGTATCCCCACAGCTCCTTACACACTCTTCTCAGCCTCCCGATGAATGTCTCTCCCACACACCCCCTCTCCCCACCCCATAGATCCCAGTCCCATCCTTACCCACCAGGATCCTGCCCTGGCCTCCTCCCTGGCCTGCTCGCCTCCACTTTTACCCCCTCCAATCCATCTCCCATTCTTTTATTTCTTTTCTCTTTTTTTTAGGGCCGCACCCCTGGCATACGGAAGTTCCCAGGCTAGGGATTGAATTGGAGCTACAGCTGCCAGCCCACGGCACAGCCACAGCAACACCAGATCTGAGCCACATCTGTGACCTACACCCTAGCTTGTGGCAATGCTGGATCCTTAACCCACTGAGCGAGGCCGGGGAACCCGAATCCTCTTGGGTACTAGTTGGGTTCTCAACCTGCTGAGTCACAGCGGGAACTCCCATCTCCCATTTTTTTTTTTTTTTTTTTCTTTTTAGGGCCAAACCCACGGCATATGGAAGTTCCCGGGCTAGGGGTCCAATCAGAGCTACAGCTGCTGGCCTACATTGCAGCCACAACAACATGGGATCTGAGCTGCATCTGTGGCCTACACATAGCTCATAGCAATGCTGGATCCTTAACCCACTGATAGAGGCCAGGGATGGAACCCGCATCCTCATGGATACTGGTAGGTTTCGTTACCCCTGAGCCATGATGGGAACTCCCCAATCTCCCATTCTTAATCAGAGGGGTGTTTCTGAAACTCAAATCTGACCCTGTTACCCGCCCCCGGCTCTCCACTGGCCTCAGGGTGAGCTCCCATCTCCTCAACCTGGGCCCCAGGGCTCTTTCCCACCAGCTTCCCTGAGCTGTGTCGTTTGTGTCCCATTTCAGTGATGGTCTCAGCATCTCTCCTGCAGCCAAGCCAACCCTCAGGGTCCTCTTGGATGGTCCCTACTCTGGAATTCGATTCACAAACCTCTCGGCTCCATCTCCGGAGCAGAGCCTGGCCCTGCTCTCCTCCCACGACCTCCCCGATCCAGACCCGTCCCCTCCGGCCTGGACCCTGCTCTGGCCTCCACCCTCCCTCCTGCTAACCTGTCAAACAGCAGGAGGAATGTCTCTTAATCCCAAATCAAACCCTTTTCCTCCTTTGCCTCAAAGCTTCCGAAGTAAACCCCCAAACCGCTGGCTTCATGCCCCCTCATGCCTCTGGCTCCCTTTCTTTGCTCACAGCCTCAGGGCCCCCTGCGGCCCTTTGTCTCCAACTCCCACACACCCCTGAGCCCTGTCTCAATGGTCCCCTCTCTATGACATCACTGCCTGGCCCTTCCTAGTCTAACTGAGGTCCCCGTGTTGTTCCCTCCCAGCATGTTGTCCTTTTCTTGGGCACTGCTGCATGGATTGTCACAATATATTTGTTGGTGTGACTCTGTGTCTCATGTCTGCCTCCCCTGCTGGTCTGCGGGCTCTGGGAGGGCAGGTCCTGGGTATGTCTTGGTCATGACTGTGTCCCCGCCACCTTGTAAAAGACCTTTCAGCACGGGGCCAATTAGGGAGTTCCCGTTATGGCTCAGTGGTTAATGAATCTGACTAGGAACCATGAGGTTGCAGGTTTGATCCCCGGCTTTGCTCAGTGGGTTAAGGATTCGGCGTTGCCGTGAGCTGAAGCGTAGGTCACAGATGAGGCTTGGATCCCGAGTTGCTGTGGCTCTGGTGCAGGCCAGCAGCTACAGCTCCGATTAGACCGCTAGCCTGGGAACCTCCATATGCTGCAGGTGCGGCCCTAGAAAAGGCAAAAAAAAAAAGAAAAAAGAAAAAAGAACGGGGCTGATTAAAGATTGTGGCATTTGTGGGGGATGCCCATACATGCAAAGGCCTTGAATATGCTTGGGGCCCCACGCATGTAAGGCTCAGTGGACCCGGCTGTGTGCATGGCCAAATGGAATCTGTGTCCATTTTCCCAGGAACTACTTGCCAAGCACCCAGTGGGCACGTGCAATTTACCTTCAAATGCACTTAAAGACTGAGACGGACAGGTGGACAGAGATGTTCCCTGGGCCAAGGACTTTGGATTTCACGGCAGGCAAGACACATCTCTGCCCTCATGGAGCACGTGTGCCAGGGCCAAGAGGTACAACCACCAGAGAAATATTCAACAGAAGGCAACATGGGCAGTGAAGAAAAATAAAGCTGGGGGAGTTCCTGTCGTGACTCAATGGTTAACAAATCTGACTAGTATCCATGAGGTTGCGGGTTCGATCCCTGGCCTCACTCAGTGGGTTAAGGATCTGGCATTGCTGTGGCTGTGGCTGTGGTGTAGGCCAGCAGCTACAGCTCCGATTAGACCCCTAGCCTGGGAACCTCCATATGTCTCAGGTGCAGCCCTAGAAAAGACAAGAAGACAAAAAAATAAAAAAAAAAAAAAAATAAAGCTGGGGAAGGGGTCAGGGAAGACCTTTCCGAGGTTATGATCAAGATCTGAAGGAAACTAGCAAGTGAGTCATGTAGGGAAGGGCATTCCAGGCAGAGGGAACAGCCAGGTGGAAGGCCTAGAGGCAGACTTGTGAAGAACTTGAAGAAGGAGACCCCTGTGGCCGGAACGGATGGGGGTCAGGGAGGAGGTGAGGTGAGGTCGGGAGTGGATGTTGGCCCGGCGACGAGGACGACTTTGGCTTTTATTCTAAATATGACAGAATGCGATAGAAGGCTATGCGCCCCCAAAGAAGGCTTTGTTAAGGGATAATTAACAAAAGTATGTGAATTCAAGGTGTACGGCATGTTTTAAAACAAGTATCGTTTGTAAAGGGATGACCAGAGTAAAGTTAGTTAACCCATCTGTCACCTCACAGAGTTACCATTTTTTGGTCTACATCATGCGAACCCTTAAGATTTACTCTCTTGGAGTTCCCATCATGGCTCAGTGGTAACGAATACGACTAGTATCCATGAGGATGCAGATTTGATCCCTGGCCTTGCTCCATGGGTTAAGGATCTGGTGTTGCCGTGAGCTGTGGTGTAGGTCACAGAAGTGGCTCAGATCTGGCATTGCTGTGGCTGTGGTGGCACAGCTGGCAGCTACAGCTCCAACTGGACCCCTAGCCTGGGAACCTCCATATGCTGCGGCTGTAGCCCTAAAAGAGATGGAAAAAAAAAAAAAAGATTTACTCTCCTCTCGTAAATTTCAAGTAAACAATACAGTATTAACTATAGTCACTGGGAGTTCCTGTCGCAGCACATCAGAAATAAATCCAACTGGGAACCATGGGGTTTTGGGTTCGATTCCTGGCCTTGCTCAGTGGGTTGGGGATCTGGCGTTGCTGTGGCTGTCCTGTAGGCTGTCAAGTGTGGTTCTGACTGGACCCCTGGCCTGGGAACCTCCATATGCCAAGGATGTGGCCCTAAAGAGCAAAAAAAAAAATTATAGTTGCTATGCTGTCCATTAAAGCTTCAGAACTTCTTTGTCTTATAACTGAAAACCACTATCTCCCAATGTCTCCCACCCTTAGGCCCTGGCAGCCACCATTTTTTTTTTTTAAACTTTGTCATTTAGTTAATTAATTAGTAGTAAATTTTTATTGAGATATAACTGACACAAACATTGTATTAGTTTCAGGTGTACACAGCGGTTCGGTGTTTGTATATATTGTGAAATGGTCAACACGATAACATCCATCACTACACAGTTACAAATTTTTTCTTTTCATCTTTTTAATTAAAAAAATGTTTTTTCTTGTTATGAGAACTGTCATGATCTACTCTCTCAGCCACTTTCAAATGTACAGTAGAGTATTATTAATATAGGCACCATCCTTCTCTGTGTCTTTTTTAGATTTTTCAGCTTTTTTAGATTTCACATGTAAATGAGGTCTTACAGTATTTGTCTTTTTCTGTCTGACTTATTTCACTTAGCATAACGCCTTCAAGGTTCGTCCATGTTTGTCCCAAATGGCAGGATTTCCTTTTTTGATTTTTTTTTTCTTTTTATCTTTTTGCTATTTCTTTGGGCCGCTCCTGCGGCATATGGAGGTTCCCAGGCTAGGGGTCCAATCGGAGCTGTAGCCGCTGGCCTACGCCTGAGCCACAGCAACGCGGGATCCAAGCCGCGTCTGCAACCTACACCACAGCTCACGGCAACGCCGAATCGTTAACCCACTGAGCAAGGGCAGGGACCGAACCCGCAACCTCATGGTTCCTAGTCAGATTTGTTAACCACTGCGCCACGACGGGAACTCCAGGATTTCCTTTTTTTATGGCTGAATAATATTTTGTATATATACCTACATATATAGAGACCATTTTCTTTTTCCATTTATCTGCTGACCGACACTTCGATTGTTTCTCTATCTTGGCTTGCGGATAATGCTGCCATGGACATGGGGGTACCTCTTTGAGACAGTGACTTTGTTTCCTTTGGGTATATATACCAAGAAGTGGGATGACTGCATCATATGACAATTCTTTTTTTTTTTTTTTGGCCGCCCCTGTGGTATACAGAAGTTCCCGAGCCAGGGATTGAATCTGAGCACAGCAGTGACCCGAGCCACAGCAATGACAATGCTGGATCCTTAACCAGTTGAGCCACCGGGGAACTCCATGACAAATTTATTTAAAAGTTTTTTTGTTTTTGCCTTTTTTAGGGCCACACCTGCGGCATAGGGAGGTTCTCAGGCTAGGGGTCGAATTGGAGCTGCAGCTGACAGCCTATGCCACAGCCATGGCAATACCGGATTCTTAACTGAACAAGGCCTGGGATTGAACCTGCTGCATCTTCATGGATGCCAGTCAGATTCGTTTCTGTTGAGCCCCAACGGGAACTCTCCTGTTTTTGAGGAACCTCCATACAGTTTTGTTTTCCACAGTGGCCACAGCACCAACTTACATTTCCACCAACGGGGAACAAGGGTTCCCCACTGGAGGGCTCTGGGGTGGGAGGGGACCCGATTTGATCTGGTTTTTAAAGGAGCCCTTTGCTAAAGCCCTTTGCTAAGTGAAATGTTGATAGGAAACTTTCCAACAGAGGGATCAGGGCCTGGACGTGCTACCTGGGACTGTTTATTATTGAGATATGATGCCCCTAGAAGGGGCCCAGCCCCCTGGTGAGGAGCTCTTGCCAGAAGGAGCCCGAATTTGATCAGACTCCCAGCTTACAGGGGATTCCTGGCAATGGAAAGACTCCTTGAGTGGCACCCCAAAGATGTCGACAGCCAAATCTGGGATGTGAAAAAAGCACCTGGGGCAAATGGCCCAGTTTCTTTAAGAAATAAGTGGCACACAAAAGGTTGGGGAATGGTTGCGGGTTTGACGGAAGTGTTCAGACAAAGGCACGGTCTGGTGAGCCTTTGGGTTCTGATTTGAACAAACCCCGAGGATGAAATCCGTCTCTGGGAAATGTGAACATTTAACATCACGAAATTGCTAATTGTGATAGTGTGGAAATGGGTATCATGGCTGTGGCTTTCCAAAAGTGAATTTTTTTTTTTTTTTTTTGTCTTTTTAGGCCACACCCATGGCATATGGAGGTTCCCAGGCTAGGGGTCCAATCGGAGCTACAGCTGCCGGCCTACACCGCAGCCACAGCCACACCAGATCCGAGCCGCATCTGCGACCTACACCACAGCTCACAGCAACGCCAGATCCTTCACCCACGGAGTGAGGTCAGGGATCCAACCCGTGTTCTCTTGGATGCTTGTCAGATTCGTTTGGGCTGAGCCACGATGGGAACTCCTCAAAAGCGAATTTTAAGGAGGGAGTTATTGTTTTAGTAAGTTAAGAGTATTTGTTGGGAATAATGAAAGTTTTGAGTATAGATAGTGTGATGGTTATGCATTGTCAATATAAATATATATGTTAATTGAAGTATAGTTGATTTACACTGTTGTTAATTTCTGCTATACAGCAAAGTGATTCAGTTATATATATACTATATATATTCTTTTTAATTATGGTTTATCATAAGAAATTGAACATAGTTCCCTGGGCTATATAGTAGGACCTGTTTTTTTATCCTACATTGTGAATATATTTATGTATTTGTTTAATTATTTATGGCTGTACCTACAGCCTATGGAAGTTCCCAGGCTAGGGGTCCAACTGGAGCTGCAGCTGCTGGCCTACGCCAGAGCCATAGCCATGCCGGATCTGAGCTGCGTCTGAGACCTATGCCAAAGCTTGCAGCCCTGCCTTAACCCACTGAGCGAGGCCAGGGATCCAACCCTCATGCTCACGGACACTATGTGGGGTTCTTAACCTGCTGAACCACAACAGGAACTCTGTACCCTGTGAATATACCACTGATTGTGCACATATGAGTAGTGAAAATGATAAATATGTTACATGCATTTTAGCTCCCCCCCCCAAAAAAAAAACCCCGAAAGACCACACTAATTGTAAATACTTTTACTTTGGGGTTCAATAATTCTCTATTGTTGAATCCTTTTTTTACTTATGATTTTTACAATATTTTTTTTTTATTAAATTATAGTTGATTTACAAGGTTGTAGCAATATCTGCTGTATAGTACGTTAAATCCTTTTGGGGTTATGTTTTCTTTTGCTCGCTACCTCAATCATCATAATTCATGTCAATTTTTATATCGATGCATCCTTCCTTAAATAAATGAGTTTGCTGGTATTTCTGATCCCAGTGTTCCCTGAATGTGAATTTTGAGTGCAAAGGAAAGCAAGTCATTGCCTTATTTTTTTTTTTTTTCCTTTTTAGGGCTGCACCTGTAGCATACGGAAGTTCCCCATCTAGGGTTTGAATCTGAGGCTCATCTGTGACCTATGCCACACCCTGCGGCAATGACAGATCCTTAAGCTACAGAGCAAGGACAGGAACCAAACAGGAACTCCTGTTGCCCTAATTTAAAAGGAGGAAATCTCAGACTTCCCACTGTGATGCAGTGGGTTAAGAGTCTCACTGTAGCAGCTCAGGTCACTGTGGAGGTGGGGTTTGATCTGCCACCCAGCACAGTGGGTTAAAGGATCCTACGTTGCCACAGGTGCAGCTCTGATTCAGTCCCTGGCCAGAGAACTTCCATATGCCATGAACGTGGCCATTTAAAAAAATAATAATAGGAAGAGTTCCCAAGCCTCATTCATTCCTTTTCACATCACACTGATGTATGAAAAGTAGTAAAACAGTAAATCTAAGAATTTAGCATGTATTCCATTCCTATTAAGTCCCAGAATTTTTCACATCTCTTTTTCTTTTTCCGGTCTTTTTGGGGCTGCACTTGCGTCATATGGGGGTTCCCAGGCTAGAGGTCTAACAGAAGCTGTAGCTGCTGGCCTACACCACACTACAGCAAGGCCAGACTGGAGCCACATCTGCGACCTACATCACAGGTCACCGTGACACTGGATCCTTAATCCACTGAGTGACGCCAGGGATGGACCTACGTCCTTATGGTTACTAGTCAGATTCGTTTCCTCTGAGCCACAACAGGAACTCCCACATCTCTTCTTTTAAATATGTTGTCTTTTCGATGCTAAAACCACCAGTGAAGGTGTTATCAGCTAGAAAGTGGCCAAGTCAGGATCTCATCCCAATCTCATCTTTCTGTTTTCTATGATTTTGTGCTACCTCTGTAGAACCTAAGCCAAAAAATGAAGGGATAACACCACAGAAAATTAAAAAAAAAAAAAAAAAAGGAGTTCCCATTGCAGCTCAGCGGTAATGAGCCTGATGAGTAGCTACAAGGATGCAAGTTTGATCCCTGGCCTCACTCAGTGGGTCAAGGATCTGACATTGCTGTGAGCTGTGGTGCAGGTTGCAGAGGTGGCTCAGACCTGGCATTGCTGTGGCTGTGGCTGTGGCTGTGGCTGTGGCTGTGGCTGTGGCCGTCAGCTGCAGCTCTAATTCAACCACCAGCCTGGGAACTTCCATATGCTGCGAGTGTGCCCCCACCCCGCCAAAGGAAACTTTAGTCAAAACTCTACCCACTGCTGAAGCATTCAGAAGCCAATGTCTGCAATTTATTATGGAATGTTTAAAAAAACGAGCTGTATGGGCAGGTGGATAGCACATGTCCTCACACAGCCTGGCCAAGTGTGCAGGAGAACCTGGGTTGGTGGCCCCCCGGGGGTTCCCTATAATCTCTCAACTTTTCTGGATGTTTCAAAACCGTCACAATAAAATGTTGGGGGGGAGATGCCCTTTACTCTCAGAAATGTGTATTCAACTATTTTCTGAGATTTGCTTTAAAATGTTTGTAAGAGGAGTTCCCATCATGGCTCAGTGGTTGAGAATCCGACTAGGTGCCATGAGGTTGCGGGTTCGATCCCTGGCCTTGCTCAGTGGGTTAAGGATCTGGCGTTGCCGCGAGCTGTGGTGTAGGTCGAAGACGCGGCTGGGATCCTGCGTTGCTGTGGCTGTGGTGTAGGCCGGCGGCCACAGCTCCTATTGGACCTGTCTAGCCTGGGAACCTCCATATGCCACAGGAGCAGCCCTAGAAAAGGCAAAAAGACAAAAATAAATAAATAAAATATTTGTAAGAGAGTGACAGGTGAAATAAAATTGTCATAAAGTTGAAGTTATCACAGGAGGCCGGGGTCGCCCGCCCACAGGTTCGTTGTAAGGTTTTCTCGCCTGTTGTGTTTGAAATCTTCCTTAGGAGGTAAACGACGAATAAAAAGATGCTTCTGGCTCCCTTGCGAAGAGAAGGGAAAGGGTGACCGAAGAGCCGGAGTTGAGAGGAGGGGTGGTGTTTCAGCATCGCTTTCAGTTTGGGAGACCGCCCAGGGCGTCACCTTCAGGCTTCCCCTGAGGCCTTGCACCCCCACCCGCGGGGTTGCACGTCTGCCCGGGACCTTCTCTCGGCGCCCCCCTCCGCCCCACCGGAAGTGAGGCCAAGACAGCTCCCCTCCCCCCTGCACATCTGCCACTGAGGTCAGCAGCCCGGGTGGGCGGGGCCGTGTTTTTCGGCTCCCGCCTCGCCTCCAGGGAGGGGTGGGCCCCCATCCCCACCCCGTACTCACCCCGTACTCACACTCGAACTAGGCTCTGCCCGGGGCCAGACCAGGGGTCAGAAATGAACTTTTATTGCAAAAAGGGGACCTTCGAGTCACAGGGACGTCAGACAGACCTGGCCTCTGCCCCGACACAGGGAGTTGCAATCTGGCCCCTTCCACTGGGTCTAACTGGGACGTGGATGCAGAGTAGGGGCAGGGAGGGGGTGAGTGCGTGTGTTTTGGGGGGGGAGGTACAGGGAACGTGTTCAACATGGTTATATAAGCCGGTGCGTGTGGGTTCCCCTGGCCTGAGGGTCCCCATGCATCCAAGTTTACTTGATCCCCAGGCAATCCCCAGCAATTGCGAGCTGCGGGTGTGTTTATATTGGGGAGCATTTGGGGATGGGATGCCTGGGTAGGGGAGCCCTTGAGGGCTGAAGGGGCAGAGGAGGCTGGGGCTGTGCCTCTGTGCCAGTGGCGTGTCTCGGTGAGATGTTCAGGAAGCAGGCCATTGTCACATGTGGGCTGGCTGTGTGGTTCAGTGGTTGGGGGCATGTGGATGGTGACAGAATTGTCCCTGGATAGCAGTATGGTCACAGGGCTTTGGACAAGGAGGTCCTCTGTGTGGTGACATGACCCAGCATGGGGCATGTTTTCTGTACCAGGCTCTCAGACAGGATGGCACTGGTAAGGCTGATGCGTGGAGGGCATGTGGGGAGTTCTTGATGTGGCACAACAGGATTAGTGGCATCTTGGGAGCGCTGGGATGCAGGTTCAATCCCTGGCCCAGTGCAGTGGGTTAAAGATCTGGCATCACCGCAGCTGCAGCTTCGGTCTTGACTGCGGCTCGGATCTGATACTCCATATGCCGGGGGGCAGCCAGAAGGAAAAACAAAAAAAGAGAGAGCAGAGGGCATGTGGGCCGGGAACACTGGCTGTTTCTGTGGCTTGTGACGGTGGCAGCTGAACTCCCGTGTGTGGGTTGCGAATCCAGGGGAGCTGTGTTTTGTGTGAGATGGTGGGTTATCCAGGAATGTGGCTTAATTTAGGTCCGAACCAAGCTGTGTGGCCAAGTTGCCTTGTGGCCCTCGTGGGTGTGTCTGGATGTGTGGTTGCGTGTGACAGCTGCGTGGGCTGATGACTCTGTGGATGTGGCTGCCTGTGGTATAGACGTGTGGCGCTGGAGACACAGCCGTGTCCAGGCCCACCGTGGAGGCTCCCTCCCACATCCAGTGCACACAGTGGGAAGGGCGTGGAGGTCAGCAGGGCCGGAACTGCAGCTGGAAGGCTTGGGGGATGTTGAAAAGGCCACTGATGGCTGGCTGGAGGCTCAGGGCCCCCGGCGGGCTCGGGCCTTCCAGCGAGAAGGCCTGCAGGATGGCCGCGAACAGGAGGAAGAGCTCGGCTCTCGCCAGGCCCTCGCCGAGGCAGACGCGCTTACCTGGAGGGAAGGGAGAGCTGAGGCTGGGCCAGCTGTCCTCACACCCAGGCTTGAGGAAGGACCAGCGGGGGAGCAGGGGTGGGCCTAGCCGATACCTAAGGAGAAGGGCAGGAAGGCCGCCTGCTTCTGGAACTTTCCGTCTGCATCCAGGAATCGGCCTGGGTTGAACTCCTCGGGCTGTTCGAAGATCTCGGGGTCATGCAGGATGGAGCCAAGGAGGGGGAAGACCTCTGTGCCCTGAGGGGAATCATAATAAAACTACAAATATGCCTCACTCCCCAGGCCTTTAGTTCCCGAGGGCCGAGCATGAAAATCTAGGGTGTTGGGGAAAGTGGCTCACGAAACACAGCGGCATCAGTGTTGATCGAGTGCTTATTACGGGTCAGGCACTTTATTAAGCCTTAAATATATATTATCCTTTATGGAATAGGTACATGTATCATACTTACACACACTCTCAATCATACACACAAATTCACTAAATTTTTTTTTTTTTTTTTTGTCTTTTTAGGGCCCCCCTGGCAGCATATGGAAATTCCCAAGCTAGGGGTTGAATTGGAGCTACAGCTGCCGGCCTACACCACAGCCACAGCAATGCGGGATCTGAGCCACATCTGCGACCTACACACAGCTCACAGCCATGCCAGATCCTTAACCCACTGAGCGAGGCCAGGGATAGAACCTGCATCCTCATAGATACTAGTCAGGTTCGTTAACCACTGAACCAAGATAGGGACTCCTCACAAAATCTTTTTAACAAGCTTGGGAAGTGTTACTAATAAGACCCCCCCCCCTTTTATTAATTTTATTTTTTATGGCTGCACCTGGAGCATGTGGAAGTTCCCTGACTAGGGACTGAATCCAAGCTCTAGCTGCAACCTACGCTGCAGATGCAGCTACACTGGATACCTAACCCAGTGCACAGGGCCAGGGATAGAACCTGCGCCTCCACAGCGACCCAAGCACCTGCAGTCGGATTCTTCCTCTTTTTTTTTTTTTTTTTTTCTTTTTTGGCCTCCCCATGGCATATGGAATACCTGGGCCCCGGCCACTGATCCTGCGGTGCCACAGCAGGAACTTCAAGATCCCCATTTTAAAGATGGGAAAACAGGGGTTCCCGATGTGGCCCAGTGGGATCAATGGTGTCTCTGTAGGTGCAGGGATGATGGTTCAATCCCCAGCCCGGCCTAGTGGGTTAGGGATCTGGCATTGCCATAGGCGTGGCATAGGTCACAGCTCAGGCTTGCATTTGATCTCTGGCCTGGAAGCTCCATAGGCTGCAGGGCAGCCAAAAAAAAAAAAAAAAAAGGAAAACAGAGGCCCAGAGAACTGAAGCAATCTGCTCAAGACAACATTTGGACATGGCAGAGCTAGTTATTTTTAAATTTTGTTTTTAAACTTTGGGGGTATGTTGTGACTCAGCCGTAGCTGTCCTAACCCACTTGGCTCAGATTCTCGCTTTCTGCCACTGTGATCTTCTGGAGGAGATGGGTGGGTGGGAGAGGGGAGTCCAAGGAGGCTTTCCCTGCCCAGGTTCAAGGAGAACGGCAGCCCCTTCAGCTGAGCTTAGAGTTACCATGTTCTCAGGACCGTGGTGGAGGGTGAAAGATAGAGGGCTCGCCTTTGCTAGGGACTGTTTAACGGGGCTGTGAGTTGGGAAGGTGAGCGAGGCTTTAGGAAAAGGTCATGTTATTGCTGTTAAAATAGGAGAAAGGCAGATAGCAGTGGTTAAAACATAGGTTCTGGGTTTGAATCCTGCCCCTACCACTTGTAGGCTGGGTAAATTTGGCAAGTCTTCTGATCTTTCAAGGCCTCAGTTTCCTCATCTGTCAAAGGGGTGTGATAATGTTGTATGATTGTTCTGAAAATTATTAAATAAGGTAATACATGTAAAGCGTTTAGAATAATTGCTGGCATGGAGCAGGTCCTCCACCACTGATGCCTGTTGTTGCTGCTATCACTAGCAGTAGTTGCTGTAGTTGCACCAGTCATTGCTTTAGCAATAGCTGCTCCGGTGACTACACAGGAACCCCACACAGGAGCCTCTGCAGAAAGAGCTGAGTTGGTGTTTTTTTGTTTTGTTTTGTTTTGTTTGTCTTTTTGCCATTTCTAGGGCTGCTCCCGTGGCATATGGAGGTTCCCAGGCTAGGGGTCTCATCGAAGCTGTAGCCGCCGGCCTATGCCAGAGCCATAGCCATGCAGGATCCGAGCCGTGTCTGCGACCCACACCACGGCTCATGCAATGCCGGATCCTTAACCCACTGAGCAAGGCCGGGGATCGAACCCGCAACCTCATGGTTCCTAGTCAGATTTGCTAACCACTGAGCCACGACAAAACTCCTCAGTTGGTGTTTTACAAACATCCTTTTATCGATTCCTTACAATCTCAAGCTGATGCTATTGTTATTTTAGAAGAGGAGTGGATAGAGGTTCAGAGGGTGAAGTGATTTGTCCAAAGTCTCAGCTAGAAAGCAGCAGGACTGGATTCTAACTGCTCTGAGTTGGATTTTATAATGACGCTCAAAAAAGCGCTTGCCCGGAAGGCACTATTGGGTTTCCAGGGAGATGTTGCCCCCTGGTGGTGAAAGCTCTGCATTGCTTCGAATGAAGGGGCAGGATCTGAGAGGAGTCCCATTTGGGGGTGGGTGGGAAGAAGGGAGAGCCAGGTTGTGAGTGTTGGCATCCTGGCTGAGGGTGAGGGCTCCTGTAGCCCTCAGTTCTCATGCTGATTCCCTGCCTGTCACCTCCTCTGATTGTCTCAACCACCTTAGAAGGAGGTAGAATTAGGATCCACTGGATACCTGGGGGAACCAAGGTTCAGAGACAGAGTCAAAAGGTAAGGGAAATGTACACAGAAAGAAAAAGAGAGACACAGAGGCAGGGACTTGAGGGAGTTACAAAAAGAGAGGGAGATAGAGAGAGAAAGAGGGAGGTGTCAGCCAGAGGGGAGACGGAGACAGAGAAGGAGGAAGGTGCGGAGAAACGGAGACAGAGAGACCGAGACACAAAGTCAGAGATGCAGAGACTCAGGCCCGAGGCAGAGACAGCCGGGGGGGCCTGGCTGACCCGACACCCACCTGGGGCAGGGTGTACCCCCGGAAGCGGGTGGTCTTGGTGACGGCTCGGGGCACTCCCATGGGTACCAGTGCCAGCAGCCGCTGTGCCTCGTGCAGAACAGCGTCCGTGTAGGGGAGGCGGGCTCGGTCCCCCAGGCCTGGCACCTGGCCAGCCCCCAGCTCCCGTGTCAGCTCCTCCCGAACTCGCTCTGCGCCCAAGAAGAGGAAGGTTGGAGGTCAGAGGTTGGGGGGTCGTGATTCTCCCCTCGGACACCCAACTTCTAGAGCAGCTGTGGTTAGGGGGGAGGCTGGAGGGCAGGGAGGAAGAGTCCTCCAGCCCTCCAGGGCCTGGGGCCCACTCATCCGGTGTGCTGGGCATCACGTCTCTCCTCTCTCAACTCCCACGGCAAGCCTGTGGCGGGGGGGTACCGTTACCGAGCCCCTTTCCCCAGACGAGGCCGCTGAGGGCCCCTGTCATGGCTGACTCCATTCCATCGAGGCCACTGGATCCCAGAGCCCATCTTCCAGGTCAGCCTCCCCCCGCCACCACTGGTTTGAGAGAGTTTAAAGCGGTTGCCAGATCCTGAAATGCTGGGGTTCCCTGAGGTGCATTCCCAGCACCCCCAGCCATCCCAACTTCAGCATCGCCTGTGTTCTGATAACCCTATTTTTTTTTTAGGGCTGCATGTGTGGCCTATGTTAAGTTCCCAGGTTGAATCAGAGCGGCAGCTGCCGGCCTACACCACCGCCACGGCAACTGGGGATCCAAGCTGTGTCTGCGACCTACACCACAGCTCATGGCAACGCCGGATCCTTAATCCACTGAGCAAGGCCAGGGATTGAACCCGCATCCTCATGGATACTAGCTGGGGTCGTGAATTGCTGAGCCACAAGGGGAACTCCACGGATTCTTCTAAAATGCTCATTTGACCCTGCCCTCCCCTGCTCAACAACCTTCCATGGCTCCCCGTTGCTCAGGATGAGGCACATGATGCACCACCAAGACGACAAGGCTGGAGACGTCTCCTGCTTCATTTCTCATCTTGCTCTGCCTCACCAGCAACCAGCAGTCCCCAAATGCCTCGCTCCTCAGACACCCCTGGCGCTGAGCTCCTTCTCGCCTCCAGGCTCTGGCTCGGGCGGTCTGCTCTCCTCAACATTCTTCCTCTCGACCCTCCCTGCTGTTCCCAGGCCTGGCTGGTGGAAGAGGCTCCTACCTTGGACCCGAGGGTATTTGAGCAGGAGCAGGAGGGTGTAGCGGATCGTGGTGCTGATGGTCACGGTCCCGGCGAACAGAAGATAAATGACCGTCATGAGCAAGTCCTTGTCGGTGAATTCTCTCTGGGGGTCCTGCTTCTCCTGGGAGAAAGCAGGCAGAGGGGCTCAGAGAACACAGGCCAAGGAGAGGCCCGGCCCAGCCTGGTCTGGGGTGCAGCACAGCAAGTTAAAGGTGTGTCGGGGAGTTTATTTATGTATTTGTCTTTTTAGGGCCACACCCAGGGCATATGGAGGTTCCCAGGCCCGGGGTCAAGTCGGAGCTATAACAGCAACACAGGATCGGAGCCGCATCTGCGACCTACACCACAGCTCACGCATGGCAATGCCAGATCTTTTACCCACTGAGCAAGGCCAGGGATCGAACCTGTATCCTCATGGATGCCAGTCAGATTTATTTCCGCTGAGCCACAATGGGAACTCCTATTGGAGAGTTTAAATAAATGTGTGGGGAAGTTGGGAAGTGGGCTCTTAGTGTTAGGTCTCTCAAGTTTAGAAGTGTTAAAAATGAAAGAGAATGGCCACTATAAAAAACTGAGCAGGAGTTCCCATTATGGTTCAGTGGGTTAAGAACCTGACATAGTGTTGGTGAGGATTCGGGTTCGATCCCTGGCCTTGTTCAGTGGGCTAAGGATCCGGCGTTGCCACAAGCTGCAGGGTGGGTCACAGAAGGTCACAGATGTGGCTCAGAGCCTGTGTTGCTGTGGCTGTGGTGCAGGCCAGCAGCTGCAGCTCCAATACGACCCCGGCCCCGGGAACATCCATATGCGGCAGGTGAGGCCATAAAAAGGAAAAAACAACGACAACAACAACAACAAACAAAAAATGACAAGCATGGATGAGAAATTGGATCCATCGCCGCTGGTGGGACTATAAAAGGATGCAGCTGTTGTGGCAAATGGTACAGCGGTTCTTCAAACAATTAATAACAGAATTACCATATGATCCAGCAATTCCACTCCTGGGGATTTATCCGAAAGAACTGAAAGCAGGGTCTCTAAGAGACATGTGCACACCCATGTTCATAGCAGCACTATTCACAAGAACCAAAAAGTGGAAGCAACCCAAGTGTGCACTGATGGATGAATGAATAAAGAAAATGTAGCATGTCAGACAGTGGAGGAGGAGTCAGCCCGAAGAAGGATGTCTTGTCACACGCAACAGCATGAAGGAAACCCGAAGACATCATGCTAGGTGAGGTAGGTCACAAAAGGACAAATAACTGTGTGATCCCACTTACGTGAGGTCCTACAGGAGTCACGTTCATAAGACAGAAAGTAGTAGGATGGTTGCTGGGGGCTGGAGGTGGGGAGGACGGGGACTTGTTTAATGGGTCCAGAATTTCAGTTTTGCAAGTTGAAGCGTTCTGGACATGGAAGGTGGCGAGAAACATTCACACAACTGAACTGTACACTTAAAAATGGCTAAGACAGGGGAGTTCCCATCGTGGCGCGGTGGAAATGAACCTGACTAGGAACCATGAGGTTGTGGGTTCGATCCCTGGCCTCACTCAGTGGGTTAAGGATCTGGCATGGCCTTGAGCTGCGGCGTAGACCAGAAGATGTAGCTCTGATTTGACCCCTAGCCTGGGAACCTCCATATGGCACAGGTGTGGCCCTAGAAAGCAAAAAAAAAAAAAAAGCTAAAATGGGGAGTTTCATGTTATGTGTGTTTTACTATAATTAAATTTAAAAAATTTTAATTTTTAATTGAAGTATAGTTGATTTACAATGTTGTGTTAGTTTCAGGTGTACAACAAAGTAATTCAGCTATATATACATATATTGTACATCTTTTCCAGATTCTTTTCTGTTATAGGTTGTTACAAGATATTGAATACAGTTCCCTGTGCTATAGAGTAGGTCCTTATTTATCTATTTTATACACAGTAGTGTGTATGTGAATACCAAATCTAGTCAAAAATTTTAATTTAAAAAATGGAGTTCCTGCTGTGGTGCAGCGGGTTAAGGGCCAGTGTCATCGCAGCTGTGGCTCCGATTAGATCCCTGGCCCGGGAACTTCCACACGCCTCAGGTGAGGCCAAAAAAAGGGAAAACAAATGGGGCCACAGAGCTAAGAAAAAAATTCCTCTCTCTCCGTGAACAGGGTGGCTGCATGCATTTACTCAAAGAATGCAGTCCTGAATATTTCCCATAATTGCAAAGCATGTACAACTCAAAACTCATTCTAATTTTCTCATGTGGTGCTTGTTCTCACATAATTAATAGAGTGGATGTCATGAGTGTAATTGGACATCGCAAGGTGTCGAGAGTCAGTGATGGTTCATCACAGGCGATGGCCTGCGTGGGTGGAGGGAGGTGGGGGTGGGGTGAAGTGATGGCGAGGCTGGCTGGGGGCAGGTCACCAGGCCGAGGCTGCAGGGAGGAGCAGGCGTAGAGATGGAAGTGACTCGGACACACCCGGGGTGGGGGTGGGGGTGGGGAGAGGCCAAGAACCTGCCCCGGAGAGAAGAGCCAGGCTCACACCTGCAGAGACACGTTCATGGCAGAGAGAGACAGAGGGAGGCCGAGAGCGCGGCCCAGCTCCCCCAGGGTGGGGTGCCAGCCAGGCCACCAGTGCTGTTCGGGAGCCCCCCACCCACCCTGCCCTTCCCCCACCTTTGCCATCTTCAGCAGGAAAGCCTCCACAACATCGCGCGCCGGCCCGGAGGCGTCCAGGTTCTCCCGGTGCTCCTGCACCTGCTGGACAGCGAAGGCAGCCAGGGTGCCCAAGTGGCCGAGGAGCTGTGTGTGGGGGCCGGGCAGGAACTGCAGGAGCCGGGAGAACATCTCGTAGGTCTGCCGGGAGAGGGGCAGCTGTTTCCACCGGGGCCTGGCCCTGGGCAGAGGGCAGGCGGACAGGGGGCTCTGGGGTCGCGGAAGAGGCAGGCAGGGGCCTTTGGGGGAGGTGGCTGGAGCGGGATTCTGTGCACTTACCTGGCCCCACGGGGAGCTGACCCCCACTACGGTGCCGCCGGCCGCCCGGACCACAGCCTGGAACTCCTCATTGTCGTAGGGGAAGCGGCGGCCAAAGATGAGGGAGCAGATGATGTTGGAGGTGGCCTGGGCCAGCAGCAGGGACGGGTCAAGTGGCCGTCCTGGGTACAAGAAGGCAGGGAGGGCGTTCGTGATGGGGACGGGCAGGGCAGATCCGCAAAGAAGGAGTGGGGGCCAGGTGTGGGCATGGAGAGTGAGACTGAGACAGACAGACAGGGAGAGATAGACAGACAAGGAAAGAGAGACTGGGAGACAGACCCAGTCAGGGAACGAGACACAGAGAGAGACACAGACTGGGAAAGAGAGAGACAGACAAGGAGAGAGAGACAAAGACAGAGGCAGACTTAGAGGAGAGAAAGACAGGAGAAATAGAGGGAGTGAAGAGGTCGAAGGAATGTGATGTGACAACATCAGGGACACAGAGACCCTCAGGGAGACAGCGGGGCAGAGACGGCAGGTGGAGGACAGAGGTGGAGTGACCAGGGTCCCCAGCCCAGCCCCGGAGGGAAGGCTCTCCCACACTGGGACAGGCTGCTGGCCCAGCCGACCTGACCTTTCGTCCCCCGGATCTCCTCCACCAGACGCTGGGCCTCCGCCTGGATCAGCTCCTCGCCTTCTCGCTTCCCCATGCCCAGGTCCCGCAGAGCGAGCATGGTGACTTTCCTCAGCTGCCTCCAGCGCTCCCCACTGGAGAAGAAAACACCTGCACACAAGGCTAGACTCAAGGAGGGACCGGCCCTTTCCCCACCCCCACCCCCAGGACTCCTCCCTTCCACCCAGTGAGGTGCCCTGTCCTGGGTCCATACCAGCTTAGCCCATGGAGGAGAACTCAGGAGGTGCTCAATAAATGTCTACCCTCGGGTCAGAGGGTGACCTTCTCATGAGGAGCTGGTAACTGGGATTATTCAGGCTCCCTGTGTTCTGCGATTAAGCAGCGTGAGTGAAGATTTCTTCCCTCTCTCCAGCTTCGTATTCCTCTGTCCCCCTGCCCATCTGTTTATCGTTCCTTCCTCTTCCTCTTTTCCCTTTCTCCCTCCCATCCATCCATCCATCCCAACATTTATGGAGAATTATTGTGGCTCATGCCCTATGTCCGTCGGAGGTTCCATTGGGAGGAAGGAAAATGGAATTGCGTTGTTTTCCTACTTTATCCAAGTGATGCCCTGAGCTGTTTCCACTTAGGGAATGTCAGCCCTTAGTGGCCTCCTGGACGCCTCCTCCTGAGTCCCCTCCGCCCCTCCACTGCACTATCCCCAGATGGCCTCAATGTCTCTCCTCCTGGTCTCAGCCACCAGCCCTTCCATGCCCCAGGCAGAAGCCTGCATTCAGGGCTGGTCCAGCCCAGTCCCCTCCCTGGGCACCCACACAGCAACCGGAGGATAGTTTCAACTCTTTCTCTATCCTTTCCCAGGAGAACCCAAAGACCAAACTCTTTGGCTCCACTCAGGCGCTGCAAGAGCAGGCTCTGCAGGCTTCTCCAGCTTTGTTATTCATCCCACTGCAACTGCCCAGGCCTTTTCTCACTTCCTTAAAGGTGTCAGGAAGCCCCCCACCCCCACCCCAGGCCTTTACCCTTGCTGTTCCCACCTCCTGGATCACTCGCCTCTTCATCCTCATGGCACTAACTCCACTCAGTCTGTAGATCTCAGTTCACATGTCACCTCCTCTGGGAAGCCTTCCCGGATTCCTCCCGTTCTCCCCCCCCACTCCCTCTGTTCCACTGGCCGGTAAAAGTCCCCTGTGTCCTGCTCTCAAGGCTGTACCTCTCCTTGTAGAATTCTAGTCTCTCCCTCCACTGTCTTGCTGCAAAACCCCCCTCTCCTACAGTAAGACAGGTCACACCTCTGTCACGGTCATCACCGTGTCCCCAGTCCTAAGCCAGGCGTATTGAAAATGTGCGAGTTGATGGCTAAATGCTTCTGTCACCTCCAGGCTTTTGTACATTCTGGTCCCTCTGCCTGGACCCCCTTCATCCTAGGAGTATTCAACCCACTCATCCTATGAGTCTTGGCTTAAACACCTGGGCCTTCAGGAAGACTTCCTGGACATCCTCCACCAGGTGCCTCTACAAATTCTTCCAGTCCCAGGGCTTCCCCAAGGTCGGCCTTGACCTCCCTGGAATGTCGCTGTCTGGTGACAGGTCTGTCTCCCGACAGGTCTGGGCGCTCCTGGGGGAGCAGGATGGGGGCTGTTTAGTCACTGCTGTCTTCCCCAGAACACCCGGCACCAGCCTCCTGCGTTCACTCTTTTTATTTTTTGTCTTTTTAGGGCCGCACCTGTGGCATATGGAGGGTCCCAGGCTAGGGGCCGAATCAGAGCTGTAGCCGCTGGCCTACACCACCACATAGCAACACGGGATCCAGGCCATGTCTGTGGCCTACTCCACAGCTCACAACAAAGCTGGGTCCATAACCCAGTGAGCGAGGCTAGGGATCAAACATGCATTCTCATGGACACTAGCCAGATTCGTTTCCTCTTAGCCACAACAGGAACTCCCTGCACTCACTCTTAACATAGAGAATGGTTTGTACACATTGCGTGTTCGCCCACTAATTCCCAGTGCCTCCAACTCTCTCCCTCCTCCTCTCAGCCTTGGGGCTTCACCTGGAGCAGTAATAACACGACTATAACCAGGTAAGTAACTTTGTACAGTCTCAGTACAATCCAAGGTAAGAGGAGCCGTTATCACCCCATTTTATAGATGGAGACACAGAGGCCCAGAGACACTGAACTACGCGCACAAGGTCACATACCGTACCTGGTGGCAGGCTCTGAGTGCGGGACCCAGCAGCCTCCAACTCCCTTTATGACTCACCGTGGCTGTCAAAGGTCCCGTCCAGCGTCGCCACCATCCCCCGCCCGCTGAACTCCTCGGCCTGACCCCCCAGGGCCTCCTGCACAGCCTCGCGCCCAACCAGGACCACCACGCGCCGCCAGGGTCCCAGGTACACAGTGAACACCGGCCCGTACTTCTTACTCAGCTGGGGGCAGGAAGCGAGAAGGGGACCAACGCTGTGGGGCAGGCTGCGGTCTCTTATCATCTCTGTGTCTTCATCGTGGCTCCTGTCACTAGATGAGCCACCCAGGAGGAACCCCTCCCGTCCTGCCTCAAACCAAAATCGTCTCCCCCGGGAGGCTTAGTTCTCTTTTTGCATCAGACTCTCAGAGTCCTCTTTCCCCAAACTCTGTCACCCAACACTCACTCTGGTCCCCATTCCCCTAACTCCTGGCAGAGCCCTAACTCCTGATTCTGAGACAACTCAGACACATGGCAGCAAAAATGGCCATCAGCAGCTGTGGTCTCCCCAAATCCCTCAGCGCCCCTCCCCCCAAAAAAACCAGTAGCCACCCCTACTTTTTTCCTTTATGGGCTGCACATGCAGCATATGAAGTTCCCAGGCTAGGGGTGGAATCAGATCTGTAGCTGCTGGCCTACACCACAGCAATGCCAGATCCTTAACCCACTGAGGGAGGCCAGTGATTGAACCCTCATCCTCATGGATACTAGTCAGGTTTGTTACTGCTGAGCCACAACAGGAACTCCAAGCCACCCCTTCCTTTCCTTTCTTTTTTTTTTTTTTGTCTTTTTGTTTTTTTAGGGCCGCACCCACAGCATATGGAGGTTCCCAGGCTAGGGGGTCAAATCAGAGCTGTAGCCACTGGCCTATGCCAGAGCCACAGCAACACGTGATCCGAGCCAAGTTTATGACCTACACCAGAGCTCACTCACGGCAATGCCAGATCCTTGACATGCTAAGCGAGGCCAGGGATCGAACCCGCAACCTCATGGTTCCTAGTCGGATTTGTTAACTACTGTGCCGCAATGGGAACTCCAAGCCATCCCTTTCAATCCGTGCTAAATCTTCAAATTCTGGAGCAGATACCACCTAGCCACGGTCCCATTTCTTCCAAGATTGCCACCCTCCTTGAGACATTCTGAAAGACCCCAGACTCTTTTTGAACAGGGAATCTCTGGCCTCTTCCCACCCACCCATCCCAAAAGATTGGGCTTCGGTCCTTCTTTCATGTTCTTCCCTTTCTCTGTCCCAGGAACTTCCAGCTTCCTCCCAGCTGAGCTCCACCCAGCTCCACGCCCCACCCCCCACATCCCCCTAGGTCTCTGCAGATAGATTCCTGGAACTCCAGCCTCTGCCTCCAACTCCCCCCCCCCCCGGGGGGGGGTAACACACTCTCCCCCCTCCTCAGGATGGCTCCCCTGTATTCCCTCTCTCGCTGGGACAAGCCACCACATCACAGCGTCAGTTTCTCTTCTGCTTGAGGACTGTCTTTCTCAGCTTTGGTGCCCGGCCCCTCCACGCCCAACCTTGCCAGGAGTCTGCTGGTCTCTGTAACCCGGGACCCCTGCCACTCTGGATCCTGCTTCCTAGCTCTCAAACTCTCTCCAGGGTTCTGTAGGCAAAATTCTGCCCCTCCTAGCCCCCAGCCCCCACCCCAGGATCCTCTCTCCCCAAGACTCCCCCCACTCCTCCTCTCAGCCCTGGACCCCTACTCCTGCCCCGCCCCGGAGCATCCACAGCTGCTCTGCCCTGGGACCCTTTGCCTGCATCCTCCAGGATACCCAAGGGCCTCTCTGCCTGCTTTCTCTCCTGGGGGTCCCCTGGGTCTCTTGGTCCTGGCACCCGCCCCCACTCCTTCCTGGCCAGGGCGGCGGCGCGGCCCCTCACCCGCATGAGTCCCAAGTAGAGAGCCCCGGGCCGGAGCTGCAGCAGGTTCCCCAGCAGCGGCAGCGGCGCGGGCCCAGGGGGCAGGTGGCCTCCGGTCCGGATCCCAGGCAGCGCCAGCGCCAGCAGCAGCAGCAGCACCAGCACCAGCAGCAGCGCCCAGGTGCCTGCCGCCTCCATCTCGGCAGGTTGCTGCTTCCGCGGCTCCCAGACGCTCCACGAGGCTGGGCCAGTTGGGGGCGGGTGCCGGGCGGCTCCCTCCACGGCGAAGCGAAATCTGGCGGACGGAGGCGGGGCAGCTAGCCTTTCCTCTGGCCTAAGGGCAGGGTTCTTTCCCTGCCGCCGGATTTCTTTCCCCCAGACTGCCGCCGCCGCCTGGTGTCGGGGACACACGCTCCAGCGGTCGTCTCCCCGGTCACCCAGGTTGGAGGGGGCGGAGACAGCTTTTTGGGCCGCAGGTAGGGCGTGGGCAGAAGGGAGGAACCTGAAGCTGGAGACCTTGGCCGCCTCCAGGAGGCCACACCCAGTGCCTGGCTGTGACCCCTCTCGCTCTCCGCAGCTCCTGCCTCCCTGCTCACTGCTACCAGGGTGTGCGTTCGCGTGTGAGTGCTTGTCGGGTGGGTACGTGCGTGTGGACAGATACATGTAAATCAATGCAACTGGGACACACCCTCACATCATGCACGAAAATAAACTCAGAATGGCTTAAAGACCTAGATATAAGACCAGATACTATAAAACGCTTAGAGGAAAACATAGGCCAAACACTCTCTGATGTAAATGACAGCAACATCTTCTCAGATCCACCTCTTAGAGTCACGACGGTAAAAACAAAAATTAACAGATCGGACTTAATTAAACTTAAAAGTTTCTGCACAGCAAAGGAAACCCTAAACAAAACAAGAAGACAACCCACAGAATGGGAAAAAATATTTGCAAATGAATTGACCAAGGGATTCATCTCTAAAATTTATAAACACCTCCTACTGCTCCATACCAAAAGAACAAACAACCCCCACCAAAAAAAAGGGCAGAAGATCTAAACAGACAATTCTCCAAAGAAGACGTACAGATGGCCAAGAAACACATGAAAAGATGTTCAACATCAGTCATGATTAGAGAAATGCAAATCAAACCTCTTTGAGGTACCACCTTACACCAGCCAGAATGGCCATCATCAAAAAGTCTACAAACAATAAGTGCTGGAGAGGGTGTGGAGAAAAAGGAGCCCTATGACACTGTTGGTGGGAATGTAAATGGCGCAACCACTGTGGAAAACAGTATGGAGATTCCTCAGAAAACTAAAAATAGAACTACCATTTGACCCAGCAATCTCACTCCTGGGCATCTATCCAGAGAAAGCCATGACTTGAAAAGACACATGTACTCCAAGGTTCATTGCAGCACTATTTGCAATAGCCAAGACATGGAAACAACCTAAATGTCCACTGACAGAGGAGTGGATCAAGAAGATGTGGTACATATACACGATGGAATATTAGCCATTAAAAGGAACGAAATACTGGCATTTTTAGCAACATGGATGGACTTAGAAATTATCATGCTAAGTGAAGTCAGTCAGACAATGAGACACCAACATCAAATGCTTTCACTGACATGTGGAATCTGAAAAAAGGACAGAATGAACTTTGCAGAACAGATACTGACTCACAGACTTTGAAAAACTTATGCTTTCCAAAGGAGACAGGTTTGAGGGGGTGGGGGGGATACACTGAGGGTTTGGGATGGAAATGCTATAAAACTGGGTTGTGATGATCATTGTACAACTACAAATGTAATAAATTCATTGAGTAATATTAAAAAAATAAAATAGGGAGTTCCCGTCGTGGCGCAGTGGTTAACGAATCCGACTAGGAATCATGAGGTTGCAGGTTCGGTCCCTGCCCTTGCTCAGTGGGTTAAGGATCCGGCGTTGCCGTGAGCTGTGGTGTAGGTTGCAGACGTGGCTCAGATCCCCAGTTGCTGTGGCTCTGGCGTAGGCCGGGGGCTATAGCTCCAATTCGACCCCTAGCCTGGGAACCTCCATATGCTGCGGGAGCGGCCCAAAGAAATAGCAAAAAGACCAAAAAAATTAAAAAAAATAAAAATAAAATAAAAAAACCTCTCAGGCTAGTCTGAGTGATTGATTGAATCATTCACTCACTTAGCAATAGTGGTTAGAAAAATGATGCCAGAAGCCAAACTGCTTGAGTTCACAGCCTAGCTTCTCTGCGCCTCTGTTAACTCTTCTGTAAAACGGGGCTCTGTCTCAGGATTAAATTGGTACATGTGTGTGCACCCAACTTAAAACAGGGCAAGGCGCATACATATCAAATGTTAAATAAATGCCACCTAATAGCCTTTCAACTAATTGTTACTGAGGTCTAACTGTAAATAAGACTTTGCTCGGGCCTAGATCTGGACACGTAGCTATGAGTAACAGAGGGACACTGCCCTCTCAGAGTGCTTATCTCCATGCAAATGAAATTATAAATTAAGATAATTTCAGGATGCATCAAGGCCAGGGCAATGCGATGGCTTGTTGAGGCAGAAGATGGTTACAATGTCAGATCCACGCTGTCTTCCCCCAGTGCCTCGCCGCACAGTAGATATTCAATAAATTTGTGTTGCATCGACAATTGAATGTAGGGGAGCAGGTCAGCGAGGATGTTGTGGAAAAGATTTTGCATTTTATTTCTAGTGCAAAGGGAAGCGGTGGAAGTGTTTCCGGCAGCAAGTTACTATGTTCGCCCTGCATTTTCATTTAACATTTTATTAGAAAAACTTTGAAACATATAGTAGACACATGTATATTCACCACCTAGCTTCCACCCATAACTCTGCAACTATTCTTGCTTTGTTATGTATCCATTCATCTTATCCCTCAATTCACTTTTTTTTTTGGATGCATTTCAAAGACAGTTGCAGACACCAGTACCTCCTAAACGCATCAGCATATGGACAATTTGCTAGGGTTAACATCTGCCGCCTCCCAGGTAAATTTACATACAATGAAATGCATAAATATATATATAGGGGTCGAATTGGAGCTGCACGTGCCCGCCTAGACCACAGCCATGGTAACATTGGATCCGAGCTGCATCTGTGAACCATGCCACAGCTTGCAGCAACACCAAACCCACTGAGTGAGGCCAAGGATAGAAACCGAATCGTCACAGAGACAGTGCCAGGTCAACCTGATGAACCATAATGGGAACTTCAAAATGCACACATTTTTAAGCGTCTATGAGATGAATTTTGACAAATGCATACATCCTTCCCGTGACCCAAACTCCTATAGGGATACAGAAAGTTACCATTGGAGCTCCTGCTGTGGTGCAACGGGATCAGGAGTGCTGGGACACAGGTTCTATCCCCGGCCTGAACAGTGGGTTAAGGATCCAGAGTGGCTGCAGCTGCAGCTTAGGTGGCAACAGCAGCTCGGATCAGATCCCTGGCCCAGGAACTCCAAAAAAAAAAAAGAAGAAAGAAAGAAAAGTTTCCATCATCCTGGAAACCTCCCTCCTGATCCTTCCTAACAATTCCCCCTACTCCCACCGCTGTACGGATCACCCCCGCTCCCTGCATCTCACAAAAAGATTTTTCTTTTTGCATTAATTAAAAAACGCCCTTCTGGGAGGTCCCACTGTGGCTCAGCAGTAATGAACCTGACTATTATCCATGAGGACTCAGGTTCCATCACTGGCCTTACTCAGTGGGTTAAGGATCTGGCGTTGCTGTGAGCTGTGGAGTAGGCCCGCAGCTGCAGTTCTGACTGGACCCCTAGCCTGGGAACTTCCATATGCTGTGGGTGCAGCCCTAAAAATACAAAAAAAAAAAAAAAAAAAAAAGGACTCTTCTGATAGCCCTCAGGAAGAAGGAAGTGGGGGTTTGGGAGCAGGGGAAGAAAAAGCTGGATATCTTGTGCAAGCCAGAGTCCAGGCAAGTGAGGGCAAGAGCTAGAAGCAGGGTGGGTAGCAGTGGGGAGAGAAAGCGATGGGTACGTCTGTCTGGGATGCATGTGGAAGTAGAGCCAGCAGGATTTGCTGACAAACTGAGTTTGAAGGCCAAAGAAGGAACCAGATTCTTTCTGGCAAATACAAACAATTCTCCTATTAGGTAAGGAGAGACTTCATTCCAAAAGATTATTGCAGGAGTTCCTGTCGTGGCTCAGTGGTTAACGAATCTGACTCAGAACTATGAGGTTGTAGATTCGATTCCTGGCCTTGCCCAGTGGGTTGAGGATCTGGCATTGCTGTGGCTGTGGTATAAGCTGGCAGCAATAACTCCGATTTGACCCCTAGCCTGGGAACCTCCATATGCCGCGGGAGCGGCCCTAGAAAAGGCAAAAAAAAAAAAAAAAAACAAAAAACCCAAAAAACAAAAGACTATTGCAATAGAAGAACAGAGACAATTGCCAAGAAGATGAACAACCCCTGAAACTGATAACCCAGGAGGGCGTGTTCTCTAGTGGAACAAAATTTTCCCTAACCCTAGACTTCTATTTTTTTTATTTTTTATTTTTTTGTCCTCAGCAAGTGGAACTAAAGTTTTCCCTAACCTTAGATTTTTTTTTTTTTTTTTGTCCTTGGCAAGTAGACTCACCTTTTACAGAGGTGAGTTAAGGAGATGGGGACCATTTGGGGTGGAAAACTGGTGAAGCAGGTTTTGCAGGAGGGAGGGAATCGGGAATTGTCTTTAGGCCATGAAGTTTGAGATGCCAGTTGGCTATCCCTGGAGAAGGGCTGAGCGGCCAGACAGGTTAGAGGTTGGACCTGGGACCTCCCTCCACCTTTCAGAACAAGGCAGAGGGGAAACCGAGAGCCCACTTCTTGGCAACAAAGTGTTGCCCCCATCTCTCCCTCTCCCCAGTTCCAGGGGACACCCTGGGGTGTCAGAGGCTAGAAGCAAGGTCCTAGGAGGCAGCAGGGAATGGTCCGGCCCAGGTTTAAGAGAAAGGGCTTTGACCTAGAATAGAAATTACAAGATTGCAAAGGTCTAAGAGTCTAATGTGGTGAGATGAACTTGATTGCAAAATCCTACAGGTAAGAAAACATAAAAATTCCCAAGATTCTAAAGATTCCAAGACAAGACTTCCTACTCCCCTGGTCATAAAATTCAAGCCCCTCATGGTGGCCTACAGGGCGCTTTTGGGGGATGGGTCCCCTGGGCTGTTTGACATCATCTTGGCCCCCTCTGTCCTCTGCTCCTGAGACATCACTCATGGTGGCCTTCTTTCAGTTTCTTGAACCCTGAGCCAGCCTCAGGGCCTTAGCACTAGCTCTCTGCCTGAAATGTGTGGCCTGGAGGTTGAGATTGGCTCATTTTCTGTTCCCAGCTTAAAGGGCAGTTCCCTCCAGAAGAGACTTTCCCAGATCACACAAGCTGAATTAGCTCCCTCCCTAGTCCCAGACCCTGTTTTAATTTATTAAGTAAGGTATTTCATAAAAATTAAATGAGGTAACATTTTGTAAGCACTTACAGTAGTACTTGGCATATCATCAGCTTTGAATGAGTTTGTTAAATATGTACAAGATTTTCATAGCCTGTTGTTACTACCTGGTAGCATCTTTTTTCTTTTTTGGCTGTGCTGGTGGCATGTGGAAGTTCCCAGACCAGAGATCAAACCCATGCCCCCATGCCACGGCAGTAACCTGAACCACTGCTCTGACAATGAAGGATCCTTAACATGCTAAGCCACAAGGGAACTCTTGGAAGCACCTCATATTTTGATTTTTTTTTTTTTTTTTTTTGTCTTTTTAGGGCCAAACCTATGGCATATGGAAGTGTCCAGGCTAGGGGTTGAGTCAAAGCTATAGCTGCTGGCCTACACCACAACCACAGCAACACCAGATCCAAGCCCCGTATGCGACCTACACCACAGCTCACGGCCACACTGGATCCTTAACCCACTGAGCGAGGCCGGAGATGGAACCCTCATCCTCGTGGATACTAGTTGGGCTTGTTACTGCTGAGCCACGATGGGAACTCCTTTATGTGTTGATTTATATTTTTATTCTGTCTTCCTCCACCAAAATATTCTCTCCACGACGACAAGGACCTCTGTCTGGTTCACTGATGTGTTCCCCAGGGTCTGGCACACCATAGGTACTCAACAAATATTTTGTTGAAGGAGTGATTTGAATACAATGTGCTGGTCTCTCAAATTCCAATAAAGAGTCATCAGGGTTTCCAAATTCTCAATCTAAAGAGCAAAGATTGAGAGGTTCCCGACACAGATTTGCAGTCAAGGTGTCACGTGTGGTGGATCCTGCCCTCTCCTCCTCTCCGCCGGACCCCGCCTTCCCCCCACCCCCACCGATACTGCCCATCAGACACCCTCTGATCTAGGCTGGACGGGGCCCTGGGTAACACTCTTTAAAATTAACCTCCTACCATGGCTTTTCTTTCTTAGATCACTCTGGGGGCTGCCTACCTACCCCAGGGTTCCAGCAGGCTGAGTGGTGGGTAGGTTCTGGAAATTGCTGGGAGTTTATATTGCTTGGGGTCCTCCAAGTCTTCCAGTTCTGTCTTTTGCGGGGGGGAGGGGGGGGCTGGCACGCCCATGGCCTGTGGGAATTCCTGGTCCCTAGATTGAACCCGCGCCACAGCAGCGACCTGAGTGGCAGTGCCTCAAGAGAACGCCAAGCCTTATGGTTCCAGATCCCTACTTGCTAACTGGGGATGAACCACCTGCTCTCTGGCCTATGCCTTCCCCCGAATGTTCTTTTCCCGGCCTCGTTTATCTTAGTTTCTTTGCCTTTCCTCCTGCAAAGCTGCCCTGCCCAGCACCCAGAACTGGGGAAAGGGGAAGTTTAAGATGAGTCTTGCTTCCTTCCTGCTCCCCTAGGCCTGGATTCTAAGAACACCCTTGGCTGTGAGTAACATCAGACCGCAGGCAGTGATGTTCTTTGGTCTTCTGCTTTTGCCCGTCCTATTTCCCACATTCCATCTCCGCATCCCTTCCCTCATCCACCACTTCATCCCATGCTCTTGAAACTGAGTCCCCCTAAAAACAGTTTCCCTGCTGAGTTATGATTAACCTCTCTATTCCAAACTATGTTGTCTTTCTTTTCCCACCCCTGTTCCCCTCAGGACTGAGGACTATCAAAAAAAAGGGGAATTGAAAATGAGCGGAACTTGTGGGGTCCTCCTAGGTACTAAACCCCTCTGTGTCCCTTGCTGCTGCTGCTCCTGCTGCTTTTGCTTCTCCTTCTTCTTCTTCTTTTTGGCTGCACCCACAGCATGAAGAAGTTCCCAGGCCAAGGATCAAACCCATGCCACAGCAGCGACTGGAGCCACAGTAGTGACAACGCAGAATCCTTAACTTGCTGAGCCACAAGGGAACTCCCCCTGTTTCTTTTTTGTAGTAAAAAGCTTTAGTCTCCTAGCCCTTCCCTGAGTTTTTTTCTTTTTTTCTTTTTAGGGCCGTACCTGCGGCATATGGAGGTTCCCAGGCTAGGGGTCTAATCGGAGCTGTAGCCGCCAGCCTTCGCCAGAGCAACAGCAACGTGGGATCCAAGCCGAGTCTGCAAACTACACCACAGCTCACGGCAACATTCCAACGCCAGATCCTTAACCCACTGAGCGGTGCCGGGGATTGAACCCGCAACCTCTTGGTTCCTAGTCGGATTTGTTAACCACTGAGCCATGATGGGAACTCCCCTTCTCTGAGTTTTAAAGAAAAAACTGAAGCAGCTGGTAATTAGAGAAGTGAGGGAATGCACAAACAAAGGAGCAGTTGAGCAAGAAAATTAACGATGGCTCAAACAACGGTTCATTGATAAAACAAAACCCTAGTTCCTCCTCAAGTGAGAATCATAGCAATCGGATGCATATCTTTGAGTTGTCCTGCAGATGCCGACACCCCCCCCCACGCCCCGCCCCCATCCCGCCACCTCCCACCCAGGTGGAGGATGGTGACCACATGCATCACAAGCATGTAGACCCCAGACTGGTTGGAATCAGAGGGTTGATGATTAAGTTTCCCCAAACACCACGGTCACCTCACCACCAACCAATCACAAGGAAGTCCACAAACTGTTACCCTCACCCCAAATGTTGCCTTAAAAAAAAAAACAAAACCTTCCCTGGAAGTCATTGGGGAGTTTGGGTCTTTTGAGCATGAGCTGCCCATTCTTGCTTTGCGCCCTGCAATAAGTGCTGTGCTTTTCTGCACCATGACCCAGTTACGTGGTGGGTGAGTGGACCCAATTCGGGTTCAGTGACATGCTCCCCCATCCTCCCCTTCTAGGTACCTGCTATGTGTCATATCCTAGAGGGGGGCACAGGGGGCAAAAACAAGTAAGGCACTGCCCCCACAAATTCCTATCAGGAAGCAGCCATGGGCTGAGCAAAACAAGACTGCAGGTCTTTCCTGTTGTTACAGGAAAAGAGGGCATAAGAGCATGGTCATGTCCCAGGTCTCGGGGGAGTCCCTAGGATAGGCCGCCAAGTCCTTGGCTTTGTGCAGGAAAGAATTGAAGAGCAAACTGTAGTAAAGTGAAAGCAAGTTTATTCAGAGCGATCCACATTCCACGGGCAGAACAGCGTCCATCTTAGAAGGGAGAGCAGTCCTGAAATACTGGGTGGGCCTTGTTTGGTTGTTTGTTTTCATTCTTGGCTGCCTGCCCCACAGCCCCTGGAGCCCTGGGGCCGGGGATCAGATCAGAGTTGCAGTGGAGACCCAAGCCGCAGCTGTGGCCACACGGATCCCCAACCCACTGTGCCAGGAAGCAAACCTGCATCTCGGGGCGCCTGAGACTCCATGTGCCACAGTGGGAGCTGGGGTGGTGGGTTCTTATGGGCTGGGTAATTTCATAGACTGAAGAGGTGGGAGGATGATTCTGGGGAAGGGGCAGGGATTTCCAGGACTTGGGCCTTTTTATGATCAGCCTCGGAACTGTCATGGTGCCTGTGGGCATGTCATTTAGCCAATGTACTACGGGATGAGCTCATAACGAGGCTTGAGGTCACTTGGAAGTTAAATCTCCACCATTGGCAGTTAAACCTCCGCTGTCTTGGGCTTGGTCCGCTCTAACAAGTTTTTGTTGAATCCACAAAGGCTGTGTCATCCTTTTAATGGTTGTGAGGCAGGATATTAACTCAGGGAGTCAGTGTAGGAGCATGGGCTTCGATGCATTCTTTGAGATGGACACCAATGAACTTTTGTGGCTTAAGGGCTCCAGGAAGTAACATCTCCACAGGCCTTGTTTTATTATTATAAGAAACGCGCATTCCCCACAGACCTTATTTACTACAGAAAATGCAAATCTCTAGCCCACTCCTCAACTGGTAAAAGAGGAATGAGAGGAATGGTAAAAAAAAAAAAAAAAAAAAAAGGACCCAAAAAACCCATAGAACTTTCGGGACATTTCCAACACCAAAAGCCCTATTGGACAAGGACTGATGTAGGTAATTGAACAAGGCCAATAGGAGAAAACCACATCTTTCTGGACCCCACTTTGGTGCCCCTCCCCACCTTTAAGTGATAAAAACCCCTATAGGACAATAGAGAAAGGGGCCTCTTCTCCTCCCTCCCAGCAGCCCTGGGAGCTATTTGTTTTCCCCTAATAAAAACTTTGCTTATGGGAGTTCCCGTCGTGGCTCAGTGGTTAACATCCGACTAGGAACCATGAGGTTGCGGGTTTGATTCCTGGCCTCGCTCAGTGGGTTAAGGATCCGGCGTTGCTGTGCGCTGTGGCGTAGGTTGCAGATGTGGCTCGGATCCTGTGTTGCTGTGGCTCTAGTGTAGGCCGGCGGCTACAGCTCCGATTCGACCCCTAGCCCCGGAACCTCCATATGCCGCGGGAGCGGCCCTTAGAAAAGGCAAAAAGACAAAAAACAAAACCAAAAACAAAACCAACTTTGCTTGCTTGCTGCCTGTGTGTTCTCAGAATTCATTCGTCGACTGCTGTGAACAAGAACCCGGATTCCGGTACTGTTTTTCTGGTATCAGTTGTACCCTGCCCCCTTCTTCTGTCTCACTGTGACAGCCGTTGCCCCCTCCTCTCTATCTAGGACTGTATCTGGTGATCTTCTGATTCCATCCCCCTTTTTTCTTCTGTTTTAAAACCAGTTATTTCAGGAATTCCCTGGTGGTGCAAAAGGTTAAGGATCTGGCATTGTCACTGCTGTGGCTCTGGTTGCTGCTGTGGCTCTAGTTGCTGCTGTGGCACGGGTTTGATCCCTGGCCCAGGAACTTCCGCATGTCATGGGCATGGCCTCGCAAAAACTCATTTCAAATACAGAGACAGGACAAGTTCTGAGGAACTATCATGGTTAGCTGTGTCTGCATAACTATCTTTATTATATCTTAACCTTTTTTACCATTATTTATTTAGAGAAATAAAATCTTCCTGACTGAACTGGGGTCTCCTGTGTTCCCTCCCAGATAGCACAGACCTTCTGCTCCTTCCTCCTTTCCCCAGGGAAACCACTCTTACAGTTGTGTACCTTTTTATTCCTTTTTTTTTTTTTTTTTTTTTTTGGTCTTTTGTCTTTTTAGGGCTGAACCCATAGCATATGGAGGTTCCCAGGCCAGGGGTCAAATCGGAGGTGCAGCTACTGGCTTACACCACAGCCACAGCAATGCAGGACCCGAGCCGTGTCTTCGACCTACGCCGCAGCTCAGGGCAGCGACACCAGATCCTTAACCCACTGAGGGAGGCCAGGGATTGAATCCACATCCTTATGGATCCTAGTGAGACAAGATGGGAACTCCCCATTCTTTCCCTACATATTTATGCCTCCAGCACAGTATTTGGGAAAGTGGTCTCTTGCAGGTGTAAAGTTTTACATACAGGGCAGCACACAGCATACAAGCATCTTTCTGCAACTGGCCTTTTTCCTTCAGCTTTTGGGATCATTCACATCCAGGACAGGCAGCTCTGGTTCTTTGAACTAACTCCTCTGAGGCGTTTCCTGGAATGGCTTTGACACAATGTCTCCGTTTTTCTTAAGGAAAGCACTGTATCTCTCACTTGGTTAAGGATTTCCTCATTTCAAATGCCTGAGTCATGGGGGGCTGATTCCTTCTGCTTGCAGCCTTTGCTTTCAATCTGCCTCTCCCATCCTCCTTTTGGGTCCAACCTAGTCTCCTGCCAGAGCTCCTGGCATCCAGGCCTCCGGGCTCCCCTCTCCCATCCACCCCTCCATTCAATGCCTGAAGGTCTTCAAATTGCCCATCTTTGATCATTTGTCCGATGCTGGTTGTGTCTCAAACCCAGAGGTGAACAGAGTCCAGGGCAGAGTCAGGCGCCGTCTTCTCCACCTCACAGCACGTGGCTGGGAAGACACACTTTTAAGTGGGATGAAAGGATACAGTCTCAGAGCCGGCTTCGGAATTCTCTGAGCGGACGACCTGCCTTGCTTGATGAAAATATGTGGTTTGGCCAGTCGGTGGAGGCGGGAGGCAGGGTGGGTGGGGATGGGGTGGGGTAGCACTGGGTGGGGGGTGGCAGATTGAGGGGCTGGAAGCTATGGAATGGAATGCTTAAAGGTTTTTGTATTCAAAAGGAACAGGAGAGGTAAGTACCATATGATATCACCTATATGTGGGATCTAAAATACGACACAAATGAACATAACGTACAAAACAGAAACAGCCTCACAGACATCGAGACAGACTTGTGGTTGCCAAGGGGGAGATGGTGTCGGGGAGGGATGGACGGGGAGTTTGGGATTAGCAGATGCTAACTAGTATACATCGCATGCATAAACAACAAAGTTCTGTTGGGTAGCACAGGGAATTATATTCAATATCCTGTGATAAACCAGCATGGAAAAGCATATGAAAAAGAATTCGACTAGGTATAAGTGAATCATGTTGCTGTAGAAGAGAAATTAACATTATATTTTAAATCAACTATACTTCAAAAAAAAAAAAAAAAAAAAAAAAAGGAAGAACAGGAAAAGTTTGAGGAGCTGGAAGCCCAAGTGTAAACTTTCAAGTATCAGGGCCTCTGGTTTGGAAACTTTTGGAAACAGGAATTACTGGAATTCAAGCCTCTGCCTGGACCACTGCCAGATCTCTCTGTGTGACTTTGGCAAATTATTTCAACCTCCCATTTCCCCCATCTGTAAGTGGGGCTCATAATTGTACTTACCTTCCAGATATATAGTCACCATCAAGTGCGATCATGGGGCTACTCTGAAACGCAGCCTGCATAGAAACTTTTGGTGAATCCTGAGAGCAGAGGCGCTAGTGTTTTTTATTCTCTGACTCCTCAGTCTTTAGAGGCTCAGTAAGTAGTAAGTCCAGACTCCTCATCCCCAACCCCAGGCTGGGTTAAGGAATCTCCTTTGGGGTCTTCCTAGAAAAGGCATGAGTCATGTTATCCCCCATTAATGTTTTCAGGGGAGTGCTAAAATATCATCGACATTGGATGAGGAAGTTGAGAAGAAAGTCAAGGTTACCTGCTCAAGGTCACATAACTATCTGTTGTTTGGAGTCTCTTCTCTCTGCTATTGTTACTGAGCCCAAGCTCTATCTGCTATGTAATGATTTTTAATCTGAAAGCCAGCAGACCTAGAAGATGGCAGACTAATGTCCCAAAGAACCATCTCCCCTGAGTTACAACACAAGCTTCTTTTATATCAGAAAGGGGAGGGGGAGCAGTTTGTTTGTTACAAACTTCTTGGTGCCCAAATCCTTTGTTCTTGTAGGTGAGTCCCATATAGGTCAGGTCAAGGCCATGATGTTCGTGTAAACCTCCAGTAAAACCACTGTTATTTTCTGTCCTGAAACTTTTTATCCAAGGATGTAACAGTCTTAAAAGTCATAGCCTTAAGGAGTTCCCATTCTCGTGGCTCAGTGGTTAACGAATCTGGCTAGGAACCATTAGGTCGAGGGTTCGATCCCTGGCCTTTCTCAGTGGGTTGAGGATCTGGCATTGCCATGAGCTGTGGTGTAGGTCGCAGATGCGGCTTGGATCCCGTGCTGCTGTTGCTCTGGTGTAGACTGGCGGCTACAGCTCCGATTGGACCCCTAGCCTGGGAACCTCCATGTGCCACGGGAGCGGCCCTAGAATAGGCAAAAAGACAAAACAAAAACAAAAAACCCAAAAGTCATAGCCTTAAGAATAGGCTGTCTTGTGTATTCCAGGTGCTAGGCAGCATCATTTTTGCAAAAGGTGCAGAGCCAGGATGACTAAGCACAAGTGACAGAGAGGCCAAATGTTCAAATTTAAAGGAGGAGGAACAGATCTAATATGGAGTCAGGAGTTCCTCCCTATTACACTCTCTCAGTTCGGGAGGACTATTTTGTTCCATCCCTACCTCTCCTCCCCACCAACCCAGCTAGTACCGAGTAGTTGCTCTGGGTGTGATGAAGAAGTGAAGGAGACCCTAAAAAACAAGCAAACAAAACAAAACCAAACCAGTAGTTCCTTTTGTGGCCCAGAGGTAAGGAACCCAACTAGTATCCATGAGGATGTGGGTTCGATCCCTGGCCTTGTTCAGTGGGTTGAGGATCTGGCATTGCCGTGAGCTGTGGTGTAGGTCACAGATGTGACTTGGACCTGGTGTGCTGTGTGTGGAGGCTGTGGCTGTGCCTCCAATTTGACCCCTTGCCTGGGAACTTCATTTGCCACAGGTGTGGCCCTAAAAAAAAAGAAAAAGAAAAAAAGAAAAAAGGAAAGGAAATGAAGGAGTGAGCCCACCGTGATGCCTACCCTTCCATATCCTAACGGGGCCAACCCTCTCTCAGCCCCTGGGCTCCCACCTTCCAATGGTCTTGCTCCTTGCGACCCTCACACATGGCTTCCACCAGGGGGCGCCCTCCACACCTCAGGTCATTGGCTTTTAGCATTGGTGGGGAGAGGAGGAAGATGACAAATGAGGAGAGAAAACTCTAGACTGGAAGGTGCCAGGGAAACCTGAGAGGGACCAACATTAACCCTCCCCCTCCTTCCCTTCCTCCTTCTCTGCCAACAGCTGAGTGTGGCCAGTAACTACCTGGGTTCAAATCCTGCCCTGAACTTGAGAAGCTGTGCGACCTTAATCAAGTGAGCTAATAACTTCCCTCTATTCCAGTTGCTCATCCCTAAAATGGGGATGATATAATAGTACCTCCCTGGGAGAATCAATAGCCTTGCATGATTGGCGGCAAATCCCAGCAGGCAGGCAGGCAGTGTGCTCAAATCTCAATACAGCCCCAAGTCAATGCCACTATCTCCATTATCTTTTTCCTCACACAAGTAGTAGATTCTTGTGGGTATTCATAAAAAATCCCAAAGACTGCAGAAAAAGATTTCCTTTTATCCCTTCAACCCTTCACTCCCTGGTCCTGCCCATTTCAGCCCCCACGCCCAGCCACCGTGCCAGGGAACACCTAAAGTTACTAATGATCTCAGTTCTGCTGCTGGAACTGATCTGGACTAGTTCCATTATTTTCTATCGTTCTACTAGGTGAGAGCCACCCTTAAAGAGCTGACAGGAGGCCCTACCCAGCCAGGATCAAGAGGCCACTGGCTCCTGGTGTTACTTTGGGAAATTTGTATTTCCCTTTATACCACCCACGTCTCCAAATTTAGGAGTTCCTGTTGCAGCGCAGCAGAAATGAATCTGACTGGGATCCATGAGGATGAGGGTTCGATCTCTGGCTTCTCCCCATGGGTCGGGGATCCAGCATTGCCGTGAGCTGTGGTGTAGGTCGTAGATGAGGCTCAGGACTGGCATTGCTGTGGCTGTGGTGTAGGCTGGCAGCTGCAGCTCTGATTTGACCCCTAGCTCAGAAGCTTCCATATGCTGCAGGTGCAATTGTAAAAAAAAAAAAAAAAAGTTAAAAATAAAATAAAAGCGGAGGGGGTAGAGATGATTAATTATTAACTTCCAATCTAAATATATGTATAACTGAATCATTTTTTTTGTACACATGAAACTAACACAACATTGTAAAGCGACTATACTCCTTTTTTTTTTTTCCTTTTTAGGGCCGCACCTGTGGCATATGGAAGTTCCCAGACCAGGGGTCTAATCGAAGCTACAGCTGCCAGCCTACCCCACAGTCATAGCAATGCGAGATGGAAGCCGTCGATCTACACCAGAGCTCGCCACAAGGTGGGATCCTTAACCCACTGAGCGCGAGGCTAGGGATTGAAGCCACATCCTCATGGATACTAGTCTAGTTCGTTACCCCTGAGTTACGACAGGAACTCCCGATAAAATTCAATAAAATTAAAAAAAGTTAAATCTAATAAGGCATTTAAAACACTGCCCATCATACAGTAAATGATCTGTGTGAGCTACGTGTTTCGAATCTTGTTCTCCCTTCTCCTCCAGAAGCAGCTCAGGCCAGATACCAACAGGTGGCGCTGTCGCCCAGCTCCATAGAGAGTCACGCGCAGGAGACGATTAGCGGTGAGCATGAATCTAGCTAGCTCTGCAGCTTCCTAGCTGAGCACTTTGGACATTTACTGTCTCTGAGCCTCGTTTTATTCATTTCTAAGGTGGGGACAATCACAGCATAATAGATAATAACAGCAGGATTCAGAGACAATGATGTGATAGCTTGATTCACAGGCACTGATGTACTTACTCCCTGGTACGTACTTTTCTGGACAGCATGTTCTGGGGCCGCATCTGCCCCTGGGCACGTTCTCCCTGCTGCCCAGGATGAGGTTACAGACAGGGTGAGCGCTTTCTCCTTTAGCCCTGCCGCATGCATTTTTATCACAGGTTAGCCCTCTAGCCACAAACAGTGCTGTCTTCCTGTAAGGAAGGAACTTTTAGAAATCTAGTTTTCATGAGAGGTGATTTAGTTTTGAGTCTATGTGAGTCAGATCTGATTTAGAATTCCCCTTCCATCACCTACAGCCTATGTGACCTTCTCAGTTTGCCCTTCAGTTGCCTTTTTAATAAAATATCTCTACATAAAATATGCCTCTCACAGTAGTATCTTGTGGATTCAATATGATATTGTAGGGAAAGAATTTTAATACAAGGCTTGGAGTAAATATCAGCTTTTATCAAAATTAAGATATTAAGATGGAGTTCCTGGTGGCACAGTGGGTTGAGTATCTGACATTTTCACTACTGTGGCTTGGGTCGCTGCCGTGGCACAGGTTCGATCCCTGGCTTGGGAACTTCCGCATGCTGCGAGCATGACCCCCCAAAAGATATGAAGATGATTAAGCTGATATTTTGAGGGCTTATTATGTGTACGGCACATAATAACACTGTGAATCATCACAGTCACACCATGAGATAGATATCAGCAATGATCTCTGTATTATAGGAGAGGGAAGCGAGACTCAGAGAGAGAAAGTTACTTGTTGAAAGTCACACAGCGGGTACCTGGCAACTTCACGGCAATTTTGGGATTTAAACCTAGGCAGCCTGTCACCAGAATTTACACCGGTAACTATCACGCTAGACTAGACATCCTCACGCCCTTCAGCTGCATTGCATGCCCAGAGTTCAAGTTTCTTCAGAGTCAGAGGTCTTTGAACAGTCAGAGGACATCCCTCCTGGCCACCTCCTGGATTGGAAGGGATGATTCAAGAAGTACCAAGCCTTCCCATGAAGATGAGGAGAACACCGCAGGGTAGAAGTCCTCCACCCTGAGTGGCCATCGATGTCGTCTGGAGGCCTTCTTGATCCACAGACTGCCGGGCCCACCCCCAGAGTTTCTGATTCAGTAGGTCCCAGTGATGGCCCGGGAATTTGCATTTTTAACAAGTTTCAAGTGATGGCGATGCTGCTGATCTCCCCAACAAGATTGAAGGAACTCGGGTCCCTGATTGACCACGTGGAGGGTGCCACCAGCTGTCTTGGTCCACCTGCCTGTTTCAGGAAGGTCACACAAGAGAGGAAGAATCTTCTATTTTATTTAAGCTACTATATTTGGGGATCGGTTGGCTACAGAAACTTGGCCTTTACATGAATTAATACAGACATTCTCTAGGCTTTCTTCTTGGAGGGACTCTGCTGGCTTTCTTTGGTTCCACCTGCCTTCAGTTACGTGGCTAACATCTGTGTGTGAACATAAGTCCCACTCTGTTGACTCCCCTCAAGGGTCTAGAGCTCTGATGACCGTGGCTGAGAGGCAAACTCTGTAGGGTGGCATCCAAACAGTGAGAGGCTGTGCAGTTGTCCAGGCTGTTGACTGCACAAGGAGTGAGCAGCAAATGCAATCTGCTCACACCTCACCTGCCAAGTCATGCACTTTGGGGCAGAGCTGCATCCAACCACAGGAAGACACTTTTTATTTTTTTTTTCCAAGAAAGTGACACCTGTCAAACTTTGCACTCTGAAGGATAGCTCTGCCTAGATGAGACCCTTGTGTCCATTTAGAGAGAGAGCCTTTTTCTAATTAAGGCGAAGGTACCTGATTGACCTGAGTTCAAGAACCAGGAGTTATCAAGATTTTGGGTATCACAGACAACCTCCGTGGATGTCCTGTAACTGAGCAAGGGCACGTGGGCCTGCAGTGCAGAAAGTGAAATTCTGGCAGTGGGTGTTTCTAGCAAAGTAAGGGTTTAGTTGCCAGGTGCCAAGCAAGGGAGTTGGAGGTAAGCCTCAGATCCACTCCATTTTGGTCTTTGAGTTAGGGAGGTTTTAAAGTGGAAGAACAACAGAACTGGGATTAATTTAATCATTGTCTTGTGACATTCCTTTTACTGATTTATTTTTTTGGCCACAACTGTGGCATTCAGAAGTTCCCAGGCCAGGGATGGAACCTGCACCAGGAGCAGTGACTGGAGCCACAGCAGTGACAATGCCATGTCCCTAACCAACTGAGCCACATGGAAACTCCTCTGTGACATTACCTTTTTTTTTTTTTTTTTTCCTTTTTTCGGCCACACTTGCAGCATATGGAAGTTCCCAGGCTAGGGGTCGAATTGGAGCTGCTCTATTGCCATGGCAACACCAGATCCAAGCCACCTCTGTGACCTAAGCTGCAGCTTGCCTCAACACTGGGTCTTTAACCCACCAAGCAAGACCAGGGATCAAACCTTCATCCTCACGGACACTATGTCAGGATGTCTAGTTCTTAACATGCTGAGCCCCAATGGGAACTCTCTGTGATGTTTCTTAATCTTAGTTGTGGGAGTTAGGACATCTCCCGTTTATGATTCTCTGGCCAGGTGGCCCATGGCTTGGGGGTCTGTGAGCTCATCCTGCCCTGGAGAAACAATCTGAGTTTGTAGTTAATAATAATCTCTATAATAGCAGTTTTAGTCCATTCATGTTGTGACAACAGCAATCATGGTCGTCCACTCTGGTTAACTAGTGTTCTGTTAGCCCAGAATTGAGTTTAGAGGGGACAAGAAAAGGATTGAGGCCCGAGGAGACAAGCAAGAGAATTAAGTTTTGTACAGAGAGATTAATCATAAACTTGGAAAGCGAACTCAGTTTTGGTGGACTCAGTTTCATTCCCAAGAACTGAAGCATCTCCGGATGCAGGTTGTAGCGAATTGTGCAAGTAGAGACCCTCAGTCCGTGGCTGATCCAGGCGATTGTAAGACCCCGGGAACAAGAAGACATAAAGCATCACAACCCCAGAAGGGAACACCTCCTCTAAGCTCCCTTCAGGCTGGACAAGGAGGACAAGTAGGAGAATTGACTTTGGAGGAGAGAATCAGAGGCGGCCATGCTGCTAAAGGGAGGCACTCCATTGTCAAGATGCTGGCGGTTGGATCAAGTAGCAGAAATGTTGGGAAAGACTGTCTCCCCAGCACAGGGTGTGAAGTTTTCCCTCCACCCCCGCCTCCCGTTGCATAAGAATGGACTTTGAGCCTGAAACACTTTGTTACCAAGAGATCAGGAGCCCTCACACCCTATGCTGGGCTTATTGCCTAGCGAGGCAGGATTTTTCCAGTTTTTGTTGTTGTTGTTGTTTTAGGGCCATACCTGTGGCATATGGAGGTTCCTAGGCTAGGGGTCAAATTGGAACTGCCACTGCCGGCCTACCCCACAGCCAGAGCAACGCAGGATCCGAGCTGAGTCTGCAACCTACACCACAGCTCACGGTAACACTGGATCCTTAACCCACTGAGCGAGGCCAGGGGTCGAACCTACATCCTCATGGGTGCTAGTTGGGTTCATAAACTTCGTAGCCACAATGGGAACTCGCCACAGTGAATTTTCTAGAGCACAGCTAGACCATGTCACTCTTTGCTTAAAACCCTTCATGGCTCCCTACTGACCTTAGAATAACATCCACTTTTCAGTCTCTCACTGAAGATTTTAATCTTCAGACCCCAGCCCCTTCTCCCATATCTTTTCCACATGATGTTTCTTTGCTAGGTAACCCCTAGTCCTCACCAGACCCCAAATGGACTACTCATTCTCATGCCTGCTGGTTTGTTTGTTTTTTTTTTTTGTCTTTTTGCTATTTCTTGGGCCGCTCCCGCGGCATATGGAAGGTTCCCAGGCTAGGGGTCGAATCAGAGCTGTAGCCACTGGCCTACGCCAGAGCCACAGCAATGTGAGATCCGAGCCTCGTCTGCAACCTACACCACAGCTCACGCAACGCTGGATCGTTAACCCACTGAGCAAGGGCAGGGACCAAACCCGCAACCTCATGGTTCCTAGTTGGATTCATTAACCACTGCGCCACGGACGGGAACTCCTGTTTTTTTTTTTAATGGCTTTTATTTATAATTATTTATTTTTGCTTTTTAGGGCCACACCTGCTGCATATAGATGTTCCCGGGCCAGGTGGTGGAATCAGAGCTACACCTGTCAGCCTACACCACAGCTCCCGGGCAACGCCGGATCCTTGACCCACTGAGCAAGGTGGGGATCGAGCCCGCATCCTCATGGATACTAGTCAGATGCGTTTCCGCTGTGCCACAACCGGAACTCCCATGCCGGCTGGTCTTTTCTCCTGCGGATTCTTCTGGAATGGAGGTTCCTTTTGGAGCCTGGTGAAGAACATCAGGTTGTTAATCCTTCAGTCTCTTGGAAGAGCTACTATTTGGGAGTCGATCTGCTATTTGAGGTTTTCCAGGTTCTGCTCATTTAGGCCTAGGGAAGTTACTTGAATTTCTGGACATTAGATACGGCGCTGCCTAGAGGTCATTTCGGCCATGCCCTCGCCGCCACAATCGTCTGCCCATCCACAAAGCACTACCTCTCCAGACTCCCAGGAAACGTCCTTTCATGGTGGTTCCCTCCCTTCCACAGCCTCTTTCATGAGCATATTAGAAGAGGAAGGAAGGGAAAGGGCTGGAGACACAGTGAGCATATATTGAACTCAACAGGCTATGTCCCAGAATGTTCCATACACCGCCTCACTTAATCTTCTCAGCAACCTATGAGTATCATCACTGCCATTTCATGCATGAGAAAACAGAAAGGTGAGACAATTTTCCCAAGTTGCTGACACTACTGAATGATTTAGGGTAAGTAACGCTACTTGCAAACCGACTCCAAAAGCACATCGACTTCGTAGAGGTTTATTTTTCATTTATGTAAAGTTAGGCATATCTAGTTTGTGGACAGACTTTCATGCGATCATTCAGAGACCCAGGCTCCTTCCGTGTTGCGCTTCCCTCCTCCCCAAAGTCCACAGCATCCTTGCTGCCGTGACCTGGAGTTTGGCACTTGCTGTTACTTGCAATCTGCCTCCACATGGATTTAATCATAAGCCACTCTAGCTGCTGACCTCAAGTATCCCCTGAGCAGAGCACAGGGCAGAAATCAGGAATGAAGCACTCTGTGCTCTTGGGAAAGCTGGAAGAATAGGTCTTCAGATAGTTGTATGCTTTCAGGAGAAGAGTCTCTGAGCCCACTTCTTGCATCTCTTCGTATCTGGAAAAATACTAAAATCCTTCATAAGGACGGATGTCTGTGACTAGTCGTCACTTTCACAAGACCAGCAGCAAACTTCTGTGAAAGGTGTGCAAGGCTGCATGTGCCTTCCCCTTCCCCTTTATTGCATATATCCCAAGAGTGCCCCTTTCCTCTTTGGGGTAGTATTTCAGAGCAGTCCAGGTCTGGGCTGTAGTTAAGTGGACAAAACAAAGGATGTCACAGTCATCTGTGAATGTAGCCACCTCCAAGGGTGAGCTGTGAGCCCTGAGGGCTGTGAAAACTCAGGATACTGGCCCAGATGGTTGACGTGCCTATCAAAGGAATGATTTCAGGGAGCCCAGACCTCTTTTGTTCCTGGTCCCTGCCCTTTGTTGCAAAAAGTTCCCATATATCCTAGCTGCCCCCTTACCTCCCCGCTTCCTCGGAGGGGTTTCTCAGGGCTGCCTGAGAGGCTGTCTCCCAAGCTTAGGTCCTAATTCTGCCCCAAAGAAAACTTAACTGTCAGTTTTCAGGTTGTGCATTTTTTATGTCGACACCACTCAGCCAGCAATTGGAAGGAGAGAGAACAAGCATTACACGCGAGAGGTTTTTGGGGATCAGGCCTGGAAGCAGCAGAGAACACTAGTGCTCACATCCCATTGGCCAGAACTCAGTCACGTGACCACACCACACTGCAAGGGAGGCTGGGAAATGTTATCGAGCTGTGTGCCTGGAATGAGGAGAGAAGCTGGGTATTGGTGTTTATTCACAGCCTCCTCCATCTCAACCACACAGAAGGTGAACTTCAGAGAGGAGTGTGTTGATTAAAGTCAGCCAGAGAGGGCAGGACAAGAGTTGAGAGCCTTCTTTTCCTTGGAAGGAATGGACCTGTGACAAAGAAAAGTAAAGAGCATTGGTCGTTGCCCAGCTCTATAAGAGCTAAGTCTTTTCTTTTCCTTTCTTTTCTTCCTTTCTTTTTTCTTTCTCTCTTTCAGCATATGGAGGTTCCCCGGCTAGGGGTTGAATGGAGCTGCAGCAGCCAGCCTACCCCAACAGCCACAGCAACGTGGGATCCAAGCCATGTCTGCAACCTACACCACAGCTCACGGCAACACCGGATCCCCAACCCACTGGGCAAGGCCAGGGATCGAACCCGCAACCTCATGGTTCCTAGTCGGATTCGTTAACCACTGCGCCACCACGGGAACTCCTATAAGGGTTAAGTCTTAACCCACTGTAGCTGGCCACTGACAGTGTGCCCAGAGGGGAATTCAGGATGAAAAACAAGGTGAGGCACTACTAGCTGTATTACTTCCATCTTGTCTATTTTATAAGACTGTTGTTTCTTGTGTTACCTGATGTGTACCCAGATCGCCAACAAGCTTAATGATAGCTAAACATCTATATATGCAATGGATTGCATATACAGCTCGGTATAAAAGTAATTGTCCTGTGCAACTCTAGCTCTGAGAAGAAGAAGTAAGGAAGAAACATTTCCTGGATCATACGACTAGTAAGACAGATGAGTCAGAGAATTTTAAGGTTATTAACAGGGTCTAATCCAGACATGGCGTGTGAATGACCTGGCCAGAAAAGCCTCTCCTAACCTAGGAAGGAGCCCACCTGCCAGCTCCTTCATCTTTTGGAGTTCCTATTTTGTTAAGTGTAAAATGAAATAATGCCTGTGCCGAATGAGGACAGGTGGAGCACCAAGGAAAAGATCACTTCGGGAGTTCCCGTCATGGCTCAGAGGTTAATGGGTCCAACTAGGATCCATGAGGTTTCAGGTTCGATCCCTGGCCTTGCTCAGTGGGTTAAGGATCTGGCATTGCCGTGAGCTGCAGTACAGGTCGAAGACGTGGCTTGGATCTGGTGTTGCTGTGGCCGTGGCATAGGCCGGCTCTGATTCGAACCCTAGCCTGGGAACTTCCATATGCTGCAGGTGTGGCCCTAAAAAGCAAAAAAAAAAAAAAAAAAAGACCACTTCATGGGGATTGTTGCTGGGTGTAGTGAAAGGCCCAACAGTTGGGTTTTGCATGTTTGTTTTTCTTTTCTATAATGTGATTTGCCTGACTTAAGCTTTGTTTGTCAGAGGTATCCACTAATTCTAATAAACACTTTGCCAGCCACAGGACTAGACAAAGAGCCAAGCCACCATGACCCACGGAGCCTCTTTGTTTTAGATCGAGGTGGACTTCAGCAAATGACCGTTTGGGCTACTTGCTTTTTTCTCTTCCCACACTTTAAATTCCTGCTCTTCATGACAATGGGAGAAAACAGAATGTATACATGTATGTGTAACTGGGTCACCATGCTGTACAGTAGAAAAAAAATTGTATTGGGGAAATAACAATAAAAGAAAAAAAAAAAATCCCGCTCTTGTGTTTAAATAAAGAGAGAGCCGGGGAATACTCTAGACCCCCATCCTTGACCCCAATAAAGGCAGAATCCCAGGTCTGCTCTTTCTCTCTGTACTGGAGACCTCTGTGTGGCTCCAGCTGTGCTATGTAATTTCCAGGTCTTGTAAGTAACAGATCTCTGTTTTTTTTGACATTTCCTGATGGTTATTGCTGAAGGGCATCTTGCAAACATAAGAAGAACACCAAGGGCCAGTCCAACCACAACACTGCTCATTGAGAGGCTGAAATTGGCACAAAACATAGGGCTATTTGTGAAGCGAAACGGTGCTACAGTTAAGAGAAGTCAGATAGGTATTGTTTAATCACAGGTATGCCACCTGCTAGCTGTGTGACCTTGAGAAAGGCCTTCTGCCTCTCGGATCTCTCTTTCCTCACTTCCCTATCTCCCCCTTGCTCACTCAACTCCAGCCTCACTGGCTCCTCGCTGTTTCTGAAGGGAGCAGGCCCACCCACCTCAGGGCCTTTGCACTGGCTGGCTCTTTTGCTTGGAATGCTCCCCACACCATCCCATATTCTCATGGCTCTCCCCCTCACCCCCCTAGGTCTTTGCTCAAATACTCTTCTTCTCAAGCAAGCCTCCCCTGACCTATTTAAAATTGCCTTATGGAGTTCCCGTCGTGGCTCAGTGGTTGACGAATCTGACTAGGAACCATGAGGTTCCGGGTTCGATCCCTGGCCTTGCTCAGTGGGTTGAGGATCTGGCGTTGCCGTGAGCTGTGGTGTAGGTTGCAGACGTGGCTTGGATCCTGCATTGCCGTGGCTCTCGTGTAGGCCGGCGGCTATAGCTCCGATTGGACCCCTAGCCTGGGAACGTCCATATGCTGCAGGAGCGGCCCAAGAAATGGCAAAAAGACAAAAAGACAAAAATAAAAAAAAAATAAATAAAATTGCCACCCTTCTCTGCCCAGTATTTCCTTTACCCTCCCTGATCTTTTTTTTTTTTTTTTCTTTTTAGGGCCACACCTGTGGCATATGGAAGTTCTCAGGCTAGGAATCAGAGCCTACACCACATTTACAGCAACGCCAGATCTGAGCCACATCTGCAAACTACACCACAGCTCACGGCAACGCTGGATCCTTAACCCACTGAGCGAGGCCAGGGATCAAACCCTCAACCTCCTGGTTCCTAGTCAGATTTGTTTCCCCTGCGCCACAATGGGAACTCCATCTCCTGCTCCATTTTTGACCATACACCTATCACCGTCTTCATCGGGGACAGAGTAGGATAGTTGTACAGGTAGTTGTAGAAGTCCCAACAGGGGCTCATGGATAGAGAGAGAAACCTGGGGCATCGTGGAGACCACTGTAAGTGAATAATCATTCAAGAAAGCCATCAGCACATCTTGACACGAAGCAGCCTTGCTTAACTGTAAGACCATAAGTAAAAGCACAAAACATGCCTCGGGTCATTAAGTGAAAGATAGAATGAGGCCTGCATTCAAGTTCAGCAAGAGAATCATCCTTAGGACCAAGGACAGGAATTTAAGGGAAAGATGACATTCCCAAGCAGGAGACCTTCATTATATGAAAATCTGAGAGGATTCAACATATTTTAGCCGATGTTACCAGCCTTCAGCTGATTTGAATAAGCACCTTGACAGTCCTAGTTTGACCTCACAGGGTCAAATACTCTCTTACGGGACATGAAGGAGGAGCTAATGATGCAAGCCTGACGTCTGCTCCAAGAAAGAGGATGAGGCAGTCTCTTTCCCCTTCTCACTTTCCTTGGATTATAAAAATGTAGCCCACTTAAACCTCAGGGCCCAGCTTCTTTGCCTGCCACCTTGCATCTCTCATAAGTGTCCTATCTTAATAAATCTTGGAGTTCCCATTGTGGCTTAGTGGTTAATGAATCCGACTAGGGACCATGAGGTTGCGGGTTCGATCCCTGGCCTTGCTCAGTGGGTTAAGGATCTGGTGTTGCCGTGACCTGTGGTGTAGGTCACAGATGCAGCTCGGATCTGGCATTGCTGTGGCTCTGGTGTAGGCTGGCGGTTGTAGCTCCGATTAGACCCCAGCCTGGGAAACTCCATAGGCTGGGGGTGTGGCCCTGAAAAAACAAAAGACAAAAGACAAGAAAAAAAAAAAAAAAAAAAAAAGAATGTCGTGCCCATCACTTTGTTTCTCGCTGAATTCCTTCAGCACTGAGACACAAAGAAGCTGAACTGCAGTAAGTCCAGATACCGGGTGAGTAATTCTACACACACTGTACCATGAATGAACCTTGAAGATATTACCCTAAATGAAATAAGCCAGTAGCAAGAATCACATGATTCATCTTATGTGAAGTAGCCAAGTTCATAGAGAATAGAATGGTGGTTGCCAGGTGCAGGGGTGGGGGACAGGGAGTTGTTGTTTAATGGGTACAGTTTTGCAAGATGAAAAAATCTTTGGCGATGGGAGTTCCCTGGTGGCCTAGTAGTTAAGGTTATGGTGTAATCACTGCAGTGGCTTGGGAACTTCTCCTTGCTGTGGGCATGACGGGGCCCCCCCACCCCTCAAAAAAAAACCTTTGGAGGTGGATGGTGGTGACGGTTGCCCAAAGTGAATGTGCTGAGCTGTACCCTTAAAAAGAGTTCAAGTGGTAAATTTTCTGTTATGTATATTTTACCACAATTAAAAATAAATGATTGAATAATTTGAAAAAACCTGAAATGGGGCTCATGCCACCTACCCCACAGGCTTGTCCTAGAGCTTCGATAAGATGGTCCATGTGAGGCTGAGCTTCCGTGCCTGCCCGCTTGACATCTCTCACAAGCGTCCTATCTTAATAAATCTGTTTCTTGCCTATCAAAAAAGAAAAGACAGTCCATGTGAGCAATTGATAAATGCAGGTTGTGATTATCATTGCTGGAGAATTCTAAATTGTTGAGACTCTGTGATTAGAGAGACAGCCGAGTGTCCCAGCCTGGGACATGGCAAGTCCTGGTTTCCCCACTTTAGGGCTGGCAGCCTCTGTCTCTCAGTAACATGTAACATGGAGATAACAGTATCTCCTCTTCAGGTTGTGGAAGATTAAATGACTCAGTGACTGCAAAATATTGACAACATTGCCTGGCACAGAAGAAGCAGTTAATAAAGGCCAGATATTTTGGTTCGTTGAAGGGTCCACAATTCTAACATTCAACCTATTTATGATGTGAACTATTTATTTTTTATAGCCCCTAACTTCATTTTCCCCTCCAGATAACTGGGTTGTAAACTCATTTAAGCTAGACACCATATAAGTTATTGTCCACACTGGAATTGCTTTGAGAGTAAAAGAGGCACCGTTAATGATTAAGCCAGGAGTTTCAGTTTGGCTCAGCGGGGTTAAGGATCGGGGGTTGTCACTGCTCTGGCTCAGGTGGCTGCTGCATCCAGGGTTTGATCCCTGGCCCAGGGAACTCCCACATGCCATCAGCAAAGAATAAAATAAAATAAATAAAGCCACACCCATTCTGGTGGGCTCATTCTTGCAATAACTCACATCTCCACATGGGGAGGGGGAGGGGGGAGGGGTGGGGCAGCAGAGAGCCAGTTTGTGAGTCAGTTTGTGTTATGAAACAGGGCTCCCTGGTTCGTCCACTGTGCAAGCTTCCTTTGTATAATCGGTTTACTCAAGGAGTAGGAGTTACGCTAAAGACAGGTGAATGTGAGTCCTCTCACCTTCCTGGGTACACATCCTGGCTCAGAGGCCAGAGTGTCCATGGGAACCCAGTTCTGGCTCCAGGCCCCTGCAGGACTGGACCTGGCCCATAGTGGTTGGAGAAAATGACCTCCAGGGGCCCACCTCCACCTGCCCTTGCCCCAGAGGAAAGGACATTCATATGTGCAGCTAGAGGCCTCTCAAAAAAAAAAAAAAAAAAAAAAAAAAGATCAGGGGAGTTCCCTTCGTGGCTCAGCGGCTAAAGAACTGACTAGGATCCATGAGGATTTGGATTAGGATTTCCCTAACCCTAACCCTAACCCCTGGCCTCGATCAGTGGGTTGGGGATCCGGTGTTGCCGTGAGCTGTGGTGTAGGTCACAGATGATCCTGTGTGGCTGTGGCGCAGGCCAGTGGCTATAGCTGTGATTTGACCCTTAGCTTGGGAACATCCATATGCCACAGGTGAGGCCCTAAGAAGCAAAGGAAAAAAAAAAAGTCAGGAGTTCCCACTGTGGCTCAGCAGCAACAAACCTGACTAGTAATCACGAGAATGTGGGTTCAATCCCTGGCCTTGCTCAATGGGTTAAGGATCCAGCGTTGGCATGAGCTGTGGTGTAGGTCACAGATGTGGCTTGCATCCGATGTTGTTGTGGGTGTGTGGCTGGCAGTTGCAGCTCCGATTCAGCCCCTAGCCTGGAAGGTTCAACGGGCCATGTGTGGCCCTAAAAAGCAGAAAAGAAAAACAAAAACAAAAAACCGCTTATGGAGCCTCTACTACCTGGCAGGCCCTGAGCTGTCCCTACTCCCATGGGGAATGCTGCAGAAAGCAAAAGCAGAAAACAAAGCCTCAGTTCTTGTGGAGTTTATCATCAATTGGCAAGAGGCAGATGATAGACAAACAAATATATAATGGATTCAGTGGTGTGAGTTCTATAGAGAAAGAAAATATCAGTATTAGGTGGTATCTATAGTACGGAGAGAAAGTCCAGAATGGAAGACATGAAATCAGCCATATCGTTAAAATTCTGCCCAGGCTCCAGATGCAGTTTTAGCTGACCAACCAACAGGAAACAGACCCCTGCATGGATGGAGGCCCCAGGACAAAGATAACTTAAGGAACTGTCAAACCGCAAGATAGGAAGAGTCAAAGGGACTGTTAAAAATTTACAGGATGACCTAAATACTCCTTCCCTGTTTCCCAAGCCCCTTCCCCTTTTTTCCTTAGGACTATGTGACCCAACACACAGACCCCAGCCTATAAAAGATGCCCTTGCCCTCCTGGTAGGGAGCACGAGTTCTCTCTGCTCAGTGCTCCTGGCCACTCTGTTGGTGGATAAACCTGCTTGGGATATCACTGCTCCAAGCCTCTGTTTTTCTTGACTCTGTTGTCCTAACAGACGGATGGTTTTGTCCCTCCTCTGGGTTCCATCTCTTTTAAGGTAAAGGCCAGAGTCCTCTGCCATCTCCCAACCCCTCTCTGCAGCATCTCCCTTGGACAGTCACTCATCCTGTACCAACCATACCGGCTGCCCGGTTGCTTCTCAAAACTCCAGGCACATTCCTGCCTCAGGGCCTTTGCACCGGCTGTTCCCTTTGTCTGGAACTCTTCATTTAAACATTTACGCCAGTGCTCTCTCATTTCCTCCAAGTTTCTGTTCAGAAGTCCCCTTCTCAGCAGGGTCTTCTCAATCACCATGCTGAAACCTGTGGATGGCCCTGACACTGACAGTACTTGTGGCTTGAACCCACCCTGAACCCAGATTGGGACTTGAACCCATGGTTTTTAAATTAGAATCACTCACCCAGTGTCTGGACTTACTGAGGTTGAGGTTCTTTGTGCCTCAGGGCAGAAGGAATTCAGCAAGAGACAAAGTGATAGGCAAGAAATAGATTTATTAAGGTAAAGCGCTTGTGAGAGACAGTAGCAGGCAGGCAAGGAGTCTCTGCCCCGAGGATCAGGTGGGCTACGGTTTTATAATCCAAGGGAAACAGGGGTGGGACAAGACCGCCTCTTCCTCTTTCCTCAAGTAGTAGCTTCTCCTCGGTATCTGGAAAGAGAGTATCTGACCCTATAAGATCAGACTAGGACTGTCATGGTGCTTATTCAAATCAGCAGAAGGGCGGTCCTCACACGCCTGCCCTTGGTCTAAACCTGAATGCAGGCCTCACTCCATCCCTCTCCACCCCACGACCTGAGGGGTATCTCATACCTACACTGGTCAAGCAAGCCTGCCTGGTTCTGATGGCATCGCCAGCCCGCTGTGGTCTCCCAAAGCTCCCTCGCTTTCCCTCTCTATCTACGGTCCCTTATTGGGAGGTCTACAACTACCTGTGTAACGAAACTACTCCATCCCTTTCGGCCCCACCTCATGTTCCTGCCCCTCTAGTTTTGTTTTCCCACGGGTTTTTTTGTTTGTTTGTTTTTTGTTGTTTGTTGTTAGGGCCACAACTGTGGCATATGGAGGGTCCCAGGCTAGGGGTCCAATCAGAGCTATAGCCACTGGTTTACACCACAGCCACAGTAACATGGGATATGACCTGTGTCTGCAGCCTACACCACAGCTCATGGCAACGCCAGATTCTTAACCCATCGAGCAAGGCCAGGGATTGAGCCTGCATCCTCATGGATGCCAGTCAGGTTCGTGAACCCCGGTGCCACAATGGGAACTCCTATTTTTCCCACAGCTTTTTATCACCAATGAAACTGACTTATTGTCATGGTCTGTGCACACGGGTTGGAAGAAGACTTTCTGGGCTCATATCGGGGGTGAAAAGAAAGAAGAGTTTATCGAGCATGGCAAGGTGGAGAGAAAGTAGGGTTCATGGAAATAAGATGTTGCAAGCACAGTGGGACAATTTCCTGACATCAGGGAGAGCTGACAATGAGCCCGTGGTTGGCTGGGCGCATATAAGGTCCTATAGAGTGGGGTGAGGAATGGGCCACATATCTTTCCTAGTAGGGGGCAGGAGGGAGAGGGCCAGGTGGTTCAAGGTGGGTGAGGGAGGAGCATTGTGATGAGACAGGTGGGGCGATGAGACTGGTGGTGTGACGATAATTCTGGTCTTGGCCAGAGGCTTTGCGTTCTATCTCCTTGAAGGGGCCTTGACGATTAACACTTAAAAGACTTGAACTTAACCAAAACCCAGATTGGGACTTGAACCCACTGGCTGGGACTCGAACCCAGCCATAAGCCAGATTGGGATGTAAACCCACTGTTTTTAAAATTAGAGTCACTCACCTCGTGTCTGGACGAACCAACGTTCAGGTGCTTTGTGTCTTAGAGCAGAAGGAATTCAGCGAGAGACACAAGTGATAGGCAAGAAATAGATTTATGAGATAGGGTGCTTGTGACAGATACTAGTGGGCAGGTGAGGGAGCTCTGTCCCGAGGATTCGGTGGGCTATGTCTTTATAATCCAAGGAAAGTGGGGAGTGGGCAAAGACCACCTTCTTTCTCTTTCTTTGAGTAGACATCAGGTTTACAGCAATAGCTCCTCCTTCATTTCCAGTAAGAGAGTATTTGACCCTAAGAGGTCAAACGAGGACTGTCAAGGTGCTTTTTCAAATCAGCAGAAGGGTGGTAACATCTGCTAAAATATGTCGAACCATCTCAGTGTGAACTGGAGTTTGGCACTTGCCATCTTCCTCTACACGGATTGAAATGAGAGCCACTGTTGGGAGTTCCCGTCGTGGCTCAGTGGTTAGCAAATCCGACTAGGAATCATGAGGTTGTGGGTTTGATCCCTGGTCTTGCTCAGTGGGTTAAGGATCCGGCGTTGCCATGAGCTGTGGTGTAGGTCGCAGACGTGGCAAGGATCCCTCATTGCTTTGGCTGTGGTGTAGGCCGGCGGCTACAGCTCTGATTCCACCCCTAGCCTGGGAACCTCCATATGCCATGGAAGCGGCCCTAGAAATGGCAAAAAAAAAAAAAAAAAGAAAGAAAGAAATAATAAGAGCCACTGCAGCTGCTGACCTGCAGCACCCCCTGAGCGGGAGCGGGAGCTTGAGGTGGAGACAAGGAGTGAGGCACGCCTCTGCTCTGGGGAAACTGCAAGATCAGGTCTTCAGATAGTTAGATATTTTTAGAAGATTTTATGAGCCCACTTCTTGCATCTCCTCATATCTTTTAGTGTTTTAGGAAAACGCTAAAACTCTTCATGGTGATGTCACCTTCAGGAGACCAGCAGGAAACTTCTGGAAAATGTGTGCCTGGCTGCACGCCCCTCCTCCTTCAGCTTTGTAACTTGTATTTTGACATGTCCCCTTTTCTCTTTGGTCTGAAAGAAGATAGGTCTGAAATACTGCCTCCTGGGCTGTAGTTAAGTGAACAAAACAAACCGGTCATCTGTGAGTCTAGTCACTCCCAAGGGTGAGCGGGTGAGTCGTGAGGGAACTCAGGAAAGAAAGAAGGCTGGCCCACGGCTGACCTGCACATCAAAGGAGGGATTCCAGTAAGCCCCGAACTTGATACCTTCTCATAGAAACTGGTTTTCTGAAATCTTTTTTTGTACACCCAGTTTTCTGTAAATTTCTTGTTCCTACGACTTTACCTTTGTTGCAAAAACTCATATCCTGCTTCCCCCTCACCTTGGAGCAGTTTCTCAGGGCTACCTGAGATGCTGTCTCCTGGGCTCAAGTCCTAATATCACCCCTAATAAAACTTAACTCAATTTTCAGGTTGTGCATTTTTTTAAGTCGACCTCAGTTTTAAATCATTTTATATGGTACTCGTTGCAGTTCCTGGATTTGAGTGAGTGGTTCCTTTCCCATGTTAGGCAAGTTTTTGGCTATCATCTCTTTAAATATTTTTTCTGTCCCCTTTTCTCTCTCTTCTCCTTCTGGCACCCCTGTAATATGGATGTTTGTGCATTTAAAGTTGTCCCAGAGTTCTCTGAGACTCTCTTCATTTGTTTTCAATCTTTTTTCTCTTTTCTGTTCTGCATCTGTAATTTCTACTAATCTGTCCTCCACCTCGCTTATGCATTCTTCTGCCTCCTGTATTCTGCTGTTGGCTGCTTTTAGTGAATTTTTTATGTCAGTTATTGTATTTTGCATCTCTTTTTGCTTATCTCTTTCCTCAGTGTTTCCTGGAAATTATCCATCTCTGCCTCCAGTTTATTTCCAATGTCTTACATCATCTTCAGCCTCAACAGTCTAAAAAGTCTTTCCTGAAGGCTGAGAATCCCCTGATCACTTAGCTGTTTTTTCTGGGTTTTTTTCTTTCTCCCTCATCTGAGTTATAGTTCTCCGTCTTTTCATTTTTATAGGTTTTTGGTGTGGTGACCTTCTTACAGATGATAGAGTTGTAGCCTCTCTTACTTCTGGTGTCTGTCCCCCTTGTGGCTAAAGTAGGTACGGGGGGTGGGGTGGGGTGGGGTGTGGTGGGGCTTGCTGTAGGCTTCCTGATGGGAGGGACTGATGCCTGCCCACTGGTAGGCGGAGCTGATTCCTATCCCTCTGGTGGGTGGGGCTTTGTCTCTGGGGGAGATTAGAGGTGGCTGTGTGCCTGGGGGGGAGAGGTCTTTAGGCAGCCTGTTTACTGAGGGGCGGGGCTGTGATCCCACCTGGATCATTGTTTGGCCTGGGGCTTCTCAGCACTGATGGGCAGGGCCAGATTTTCCCAAAATGGGCCCCTCCAGAGAAAGGCACTCTGCTGAATATTCCCAAGGGCTTTGCTTCCAATGTCCTTCCCCCACAACAAGCCACCTTCACTCCTGCTTTCCCAGGAGGTCCTCCAAGGACTGCAGTCAGGTCTGACCCAGATTTCTATGGAGACTTTGCTTTGCCCTGGGACCCAGTGCACGTGAAAGTGTGTGTGTGCCTTTTAAGAATGGGGTCTCCGTTTCCCCCAGTCCTGTGGAGTAGCGCTCCTGCGCACAAGCCCCACTGGCCTTTGATGCCAGATGCTCCTGGGGCTCTTTCTCTCAGTGCCAGATCCCCACACGTGGGACTCTGATGTGGGGCTCAGAATTCTCCTTCCTGTAGGTGAGTGTCTGTGAACCAGTTAGGGCTTCCAGTCTGTAGGGCTTCCCAGCTGGGAGGTATGAGGATGCTCAGATCACGTAATTGCCCCTCCTTGCTCTTGATGTGGTCTCCTCTTTGTCTTCTGGAGTCGGATATCTTTTTGAAAGTTTCTGGTCCATTTGGTTGAAGATTGCTCAGCATTTGGTGGTAGATTTTGTTGTTTTTAGGAGAGAAGTTGAGCTCCAGTCCTTCTATTCCTCCATCTCAATCCCATCTCCAGCAAAGCAGGTCTTCCAGCTCTGCAGCATCACCTCCTGGTATAGGGTCCTTCTGGGCTAGATCTTCTTGGCCAGGAACTCAAGGTCAAAGTGATGGCCACACCCTCAAAGGTCACGGATCTCTGAGACCCTCTGTGCAAGGGGACCACGCCACGCTTTCTCTCCCACCACCTCGATTACGACTGCTCTGGAACCTCTGATCCCGAGGGTCTCCTGCTTGGGAATGTCATCTTTCCCTTCAATTCCTGTCCTTGGTCCTAAGGATGATTCTCTTGTTGAACTTGAATGCAGGCCTCATTCTATCTTTCACTTAATGACCTGAGGCACATTTTGTACTTGTATTTAGGAAGGAGGAGAAAGTGTGCTTTATTTGATGGTTGTTAGCTCATCATTGCCAAATTCTTAGAGAACGTTGGACCTCCACTGGTGTCCTGCCCGCTGGAGTCCTGCCTTGGGTAGTGGACACCACAGTGGCCGCTCAGACCTCCTTCATGACTGTGACATTGACTCCTAGTTCCTGGGAGTGTCTGCTGCTGACGGCTCAGACCTGATCCCTTTCCAAGAATTGCCTTTGGTCCAAGGGAGCTACTGGGCCCCCATCAGCGCTCCTCCCCAGGGAAAGCCACAGCCAACCACGGTCGATTCAGGAGTAGGAAATCAGCCCCCAGCTCCAGTTTGGGACAGCTTTGTGGGGCACCATGGTCCCAGAGCAGTCTATTGCTCAAGATCCCTGCACAGGGCACCACCAAGGGGGCAGGGCCATCACCTAAGCTATGCCTCGTGCCCAACCCACCAATCCTCTCCTCCCCTCACCTCATTTAAGGAACCGGCTCGCTGCCCCCCACCCACAGAGAGTGAGCAAGGGTACCTGTTTCTTGTTTTCACTCACTCGTGCTACAGCCAAGCACCAGTAAAACCCTGCCTGAAAATTTACTCCACCTTCAATCAATCTCTATTGATTAAAAAGTCCAAGGGCCTGAGTCTGTAACCCCGGGGTTATCTTCGTCACCCCTGTATCACCCAGCACAGTTTGGCAGAGTAGCAAGTTCCATGAATATTGATTGAATGACTGTTAAATCTGTCGTGGACCTGACCCCACTCTGGGTCAGGATGTGAGCCTGTGATGACAGGACTGGGGATATCGTGGCCCCTGCTGTGTCTCCAGTACTCAGCGAAGAGCTGGACACAACATGTGGGTTCATCTATGTTGGGAGACAATTGAATTGAATGATGGGACCTTGGAGGGAGGGCTGTGGGACTGGGGGTGGGGTGGCCTCAAAGGTACTTGCACCCCAAAGCACGCCTTCAGATTTTCAGCCAGCAGCCCTAGGAAGGTCTTGAAATCTTCATCCTGTTGGCAAAAACGATGGCCAAAGATCACAGAGCAGATGGTGTTGGAGATGGAGCAGTGAATCAGGAAGGTGGTGTCATAGGGTGTGCTTGTGCCGAGGTCAGGAGGGGTCAACAGCTCTCGCAGCCACCAGGATGGGCCTGAGTCCACCCTCCGCATGGCAGGCAGAGCATCCCTTCCAAGCACATATCTGACCACCTCACTCACCTGCTCCAAATCATTCCATGGCTCCCTAGTGCCCTCAAGACAGAGTTCAAGATATTTTTTTTCTTTTCCTTTTTTTTTTTTTTTTTTTTTTAAGGGCTACACCCATGGCTTATTGAAGTTCCCAGGCTAGGGGTCAAATTGGAGATGTAGCCGCCAGCCTACACCACAGCCACAACAATGTGGGCTCTGAGCCACATCTGCGAACTATACCACAGCTCATGGCAATGCCGGATCCTTAACCCACTGGGCAAGGCCAGGGATTGAACCTGTGTTCTCATGGATATTAGTTGGGTTCATTACCACTGAGCCACAATGGGAACTCTGAATTCAAGTTCTTTTTTTTTTTTGTCTTTTTAGGGCCACACCTGCAGCTTATGGAGGGTCCCAGGCTAGGGGTTGAATCAGAGCTGTAGTTGCCAGCCTACGCCAGAGCCACAACAATGCCAGATCCGGGGCACATCTGTGACCTACACCACAGCTCACAGCAATGCTGGATCCTTAACCCACTGAGCAAGGCCGGGGATTGAACCTACAACCTAATGGTTCCTAGTCGGATTTGTTTCCGCTGCGCCACAGTGGGAACATCTCTGAGTTCAAGTTCTTAACATGAATATGAGGACCTCACACTCTCTGGCCCCATCTTGTCACTCCAGGCTCGCCCGTCACCACCTCCTTCCATCCTATAGGCCCCAGAAAAATGCAACTTTGCTCCATTTCTCCAGAACACCAAACTGTCTCATTTCTGGATCTTTTTTTTTTTTTTTTTTTTTTTTTTTTTTTTTTGGTCTTTTTGCCATTTCTAGGGCTGCTCCCACAGCATATGGAGGTTCCCAGGCGGGGGATTGAATCAGAGCTGTATCCTCTGGCCTACGCCAGATCCACAGCAACGTGGGATCCGAGCTGTGTCTGTAACCTACACCACAGTTCATGGCAACGCCGGATCCTCAATCCACTGAACAAGCCCAGGGATCGAACCCACAACCTCATGGTCCCTAGTTGGATTTGTGAACCATTGCGCTACCACGGGAACCCCTCATTTCTGGATCTTTGCCCATTCTTTTTTTTCTGCTCTTCTCTGGTTCCTCTAACTAACTTCTTCTCATCCTCAAGTATCAGCTCAGACATCTCCAGGAAGCCTTCTCTAAACCTTTCTTCTTGGTCAACGACCTCCTCTGGGCTTTTCCCATCACAGGTCAGAGGAGTTAGCACTGTGATGGGAGAAGCATAAGGCTCTTGGGAACCCAGGGGAGGATCCTGAGCCAGTCTTGAGTCGGGTGGGGGGAGCAATGGTCTGGGCAGTCTTCCTGGAGGAGTGTATGTCTGAGCAGAGACCTGAGTAGCAGCAGGAATAGTCAGCCAGACTAAGAAAGGGGAAAGTGCATTCCAGCTAAGAGTTCAGCCCATGTAAAGGCCCTGAGGACTTATATTAGGACGGTTGCACAGGTTGTACACTGCACAAAGGTGTAGCATCTAAGGGGCCTCAATAACATTGTAGATACGTGGATGTCTATATCTACTACGACAACTCTCTGCGGATGGGAGTCAGGTGTCTTGAGAAAAGGGCACCTTCACAGAGGGCACCATGTAGCCCAGCAGTAACCCTGCCCTCAAAGGCTCTCAAAAGCTTGAAATTGAATATGTATCATCGATTACTGTATTGATTAAGGAAAAGGAATGGATGCACATGTCAACACTAGCTTTAAGGAGAGGAGCCCTGGGGATACTTTAGACCCCCTGGGAAGGTTGGAACTACCAGTTGGAAAATGCTGACGGAGTGCAACTGTCCTTGATTTTGAAGAGGATCTGAAGTCTCAAAGGGAGGAGGGGCTTGACCAAGTATGTGCAGTGGGAGGGGCTGGGCCTGAACTAGTAGCCACACACACACAACACCTCCCCACCCCTACCCCCCCACACCCGCCCTCGCACCCTTGACCTCCTCTAGGCAGCCCACCTCCTCCTGGATCCCCTCAGCCAGGCTCCACCCAGTCCAAGAGTGGCCAGGCGAACCTCCTCAGCGTTCTCCAGCGCTCACCCTGGCTGAAGGCGATGCCTGCAGAGAGAAGGCTGGGGTCCAAGAGCAGGTAGAACGTTCCACTTGGGCTGACAAGTGACTGAGAGCTACGGTCGGTGGGGAGTGAGGTGGGAGTGGGGGCGTGGAAGACTGTCTGTGAGCCTGGAGGCTCACTGGGCCTGGAGCTTGCAGTGGTGGGGGGAGGGGGGCTGGAGGAGGGGCCGTGGGTCCGCAGCAGTCAGCAGGTGTCAGACCTTGAAGATCTGGGGAGCCAGGACTGTGGCCTGACGGCAGTGGGGAGCCCTGGAGGGGAATAAGGAAAAGGAGGGACATAGTTGGGTGTGACTTTTAGAGAGTCAGGGCTATGTTTTTCCAAAGTACCTCCTTTTGAGAAAGCATTTCAAGGACACTTTAGCCAATTCTACTTATATTTAAGGAATGTCTTTAAAGAATTGGCCCAGAGTTCCCGTCGTGGCGCAGTGGTTAACGAATCCGACTAGGAACCATGAGGTTGCGGGTTCGGTCCCTGCCCTTGCTTAGTGGGTTAACGATCCGGCGTTGCCGTGAGCTGTGGTGTAGGTTGCAGACGCAGCTCGAATCCCGCGTTGCTGTGGCTCTGGCGTAGGCCGGTGGCTACAGCTCCGATTCGACCCCTAGCCTGGGAACCTCCATATGCCGCGGGAGCGGCCCAAGAAATAGCAACAACAACAAAAAGACAAAAGACCAAAAAAAAAAAAAAAAAATGACAGAACACACTGTAAACCAGCTATAATGGAAATAATAAAAATCATTAAAAAAAAAAAAAAAAAAAAAAGAATTGGCCCCAGAGTTCTCCTAAATCCTTGCGCAGACACTGTGATGCACTGTCCAGATGCCCCCTCAGGAATAAAAGACTTTTTTTTTTTTTTTCTTTTTAGGGCGGGAGATGTGCATATGGAGGTTCTCAGGGAAGGGGATGATTCAGAGCTACAGCTGCCGGCCTACACCACAGCCACAGCAATGCAGGATCCGAGCCGTGTCTGTGACCTACACCGCAGTTCATGGCAGTTCGGGATCCTTAACCCACTGAGCGAGGCCAGAGAACCCGCAACCTCATGGTTCCTAGTCAGATTTGTTTCCACTGTGCCACCACAGGAACGCCCCAGATATCCCCCTTTTTAAGGACATTAGTTATCCTGGGTTGGGGCCCACCCTAGTGACATTATTTTAACTTGATCACTTTTGTCAAGACCCCATCTCCAAATAAGGTCACATCCTGAGGTACTGGAGTTAAGACGTCAATATATCAATTTTTTGTTTGTTAGTTTTGTTCTTTTGTCTGCTGTGTGCAGCAGCTTGATGTAGGATCTCAGTCCCCAGACCAGGGAATGAACATGGGCAGCAGCAGTTGAAGTGCCGAACCCTGACTCCTGACGACTAGACCACCAGGGAACTCCCCAACGTAGCAATTTTTGATGACACAGGTAAACCCCATACCACAGCCATTTGTGCCACAATATTCTTCTGAGCCCCTATCATGAACCAAACACCCAACCGAGTGATGCAACACCAAACAGATTTGGTCCATGCCCTGTAGGAACAGGGGTTTATACACCTTCAAATTTTCTGCCTCCTGACCTTTATTGATGGCTGTTCACTTTGTGGGGCATTTTCCTGAAGGGGCGGAACCTGTGCTTTCCTGACCTTGGAGAGGAGCCATCATGGACTTTCTTGACCCCAGGTCCTGACTCGTGCTGTGCTGTGTGACCTGTGTGATTCATTCAGCGTCCACATGCTTGGTTTTTTTGTTTATTTTGTTTTGTTTAAGGCTGCACCTGGGCTTATGGAAGTTGCCAGGCTGGGGGGCCAATCAGAGCTGCAGCCGCCTGCCTGGACCACAGCCATAGCAACGCTGGATGCTTAACGCATTGAGTGGGGCCAGGGATCCAACCCACATCCTCATGGATACTAGTCAAGTTCATTTCTGCTGAGCCACGATGGGAACTCCTGCATGCTTGAATAAATGCTTACAACAGTCTGATAAAATTTCGTAGCTCCCCATTTTCATGTGAAAAAACAGAGACCCAGGTAGGACAGCCACTTGTCAAAACTCACACGTGGAGGAGACGATTTTTAAATCCAGGCGTATAGGTCTCCAGGGCTTGGGTTTGATGCAGTTCTAGACCAGGAATATTATTATAATAATATAAATAATAATAATTACTAATATTATTTGCTCTGTTGTGCAGCAGCTGATGTGGGATCTCAGTTCCAGACCAGGGGATGAACCTGGGCCGCAGTGGTGAAAGCACCAAATTCCTAACCAATAGACCCCTGGGGAACTCCCTAGACCAGGAATTCTTGAATTGGGGTCCAGTCACCCCTAAAATTCAGGATCCCCATGAACTTGCATGGAAAACAATATTGCATCTTTTTCACTAACCTCTATCTGAAATGAAGCATTTCCTCCAGTTATGAAGACAGGTCACAGTGGAAGTCCTGCCAGCAGTGAGGGTGGATTTGTCACTAACAGAAACCACAGATATTTTCATGGCACATCACAGCTGCCGCCCTGGAAATATCACTTAGACACAAAGCCGCTCTAACGTCACAGTGCTTATGGCCTCGTTGCTGGATCTTGTCATTGAACACGTTTCTGAGAAGACCACACTGCATCATAAATTTGATCTATTTTCAACAATCTGATAACTGTTTTTGTTTGTTTGTTTGTTTGTTCCTTTATCTTTCCTAGGGCCGCTCCCGCGGCATGTGGAGGTTCCCAGGCTAAGGGTCGAATCGGAGCTGTAGCCACCAACCTACGCTAGAGCTACAGCAATGACAGATCTGAGCCGCGTCTGCAACTTACACCGTGGCCCACAGCAACGCCAGATTTTTAACCCACTGAGTGAGACCAAGAATTGAACCCCATCCTCATCGTTCCTAGTCGGATTTGTTAACCACTGAGACACGACAGCAACTCCCGATAACTGTTTTAATGACATTGATTTTGTGGCCATCCTATGAATTAAATTTTTATTATGGTAAAACAGACAAAACATAAGATTCACCCTGTTCTAAAGGGTCAAATTCTTTGCCTTAAGAACACGCACGATATTGCAAACCACACTTCTGCCTAGGTCCAGAGCTCTCTCATCACCCCCAAGGCAAACCCTGTGTACAGGAGGCAGTCACGCCCCATCCTCCCTTCCCCCAGTCCCTGGTCACCCCCAGTCTGCTTTCTGTGTCTGTGGATACTTCACGCAAGTGGAAGCACCGGCAGCAGGTAACTTGGTGTGTCTGCTTCTTGGATGAACTTCACTTCATGCAGTGAAAGACGTTATTCTGAGGCCACAGTGCGTTGTCAGGTGTAAATGGGCGAAGGAGGGTTTGTGGCAAACCTCTTTTTTCTTTTCTTTTTTGTTGTGGCAAACCTCTTATTGGGCCAGTTGACTTCAGCAGAAAGACAAATGCGTACTGAGTATGATGTGCCAGGGTCTATCTAAGTGCTTTAGACACATGAGCTGACTTCTCACAACCTCCCTGGGAAAGGCGAGTGCACATGATTCCCATTTTACAGGCGAGGAAAGAGAGGCACAGAGAGGTGAGATACCCGGCCAGCCCTCATATGGATAGTGCTGGGGCTGGGATTTGAACCCAGGTCCTCTGGCTCCAGCACTGGGCACTTAACCATGAGGCAGAGATGCGTCCGGCAGGGCTCTCATAGAGTGGGTTGTACCCTCCTCCCTGCCCCAGGCCAGCCTCCCTGCAGCCCCCTCTGGTCCCCTGGGCAATGGCAATGCCCCACACTGCCTTGTAGCCTCCCAGCATGACTGCGGTGCAGCTTGAATGCCAGCCCATAGTGGTCCCTCGGCTGTGGTGACAGGACAGGTGGCCATGAGCCTCGAGGGGCCGCCACATGACTGTCTGTCCATTGATGGTCTCTGGGCAGGTGGTGATGGCTGCAGGTGCCCCTCTGCCTCCGTGGAGCGGGGTTCCCTCTCTTCTGGGTCTCCCCGTGTCTCTGTGTTTCTCTGGCTGTCTCTGATCATGAGGGTCTCTGTGTCATTTCCCCACGTCTCCAAAGCTGGTCCTCTGCCCCTCCGGCTGTATCTCTCAGGGCCCCTCTCCGTGGGTCTCTGCCTCGGGGTCTCCCCGCCTCTGTGTTTCTGTGCCTTTGGGGCTCTTGGTCTCAGCGCGGGGCTCCAGGTCCCTGGGATCTGTTCCTGCCTTGTGGCTCTCTGCCTCTCTCCCGCCTTCCGAGTCTCACCCCCGCCCTGCCTCTGCCTCTCTCCCTGTGAGTCCCCGTGTCTGTCTCTCCGAGCCTCTGTCCCTGTCCTCTCTTACCCTCTCCTACTCTCTTAGTCCGTCTCCATCTCTATCTCTCGGGTTCTCCCTGCTTCTGCCCCTGGGAGTTGCGGATGAGAAAACTTCCTTCAAGCTCGCCCTGAACAGAGCCTGGAGGAAGGGCCCTCCTCTCCCCCGCAGGAGGTGGCCCAGCCCCTGGAGGAGGGACAGCAGGCCTTGGGGGCAGGGCAGCAAGGGGGGTGGGAAAGGGCTCCTGAGGAAGAGGAGGGGGGGAGGGGGAGGAGGAGGAGGAGGAGGAGGTGAGACAAAAGAGCCACTGGCAGGGCCATGGGGCCCAGGTCCAGAGAACTTGGCCCAAGCCAGGAAAAACCGGAAGAAGAGGTAACGTGTGCAGGTGGCTACAGGCTGGGGAGGAGGCCAGGGGTTGCTTGAACCTTTACCCTTGGTTTTCCTCAGCCTCTCGGCCCCCCACCAGCCCCCTCAGCCCCCCACCAGCCCCCTCAGCATCCACGTCTGCATTTTTCCATCTCGCAGTGTGACTTCACTTCTCCCTCTGTCTATGTCTCTCTTTCTCCCCTTCAGTCTCTGGCCTTCTGTGTTTCTCTCGCCGTCTCTCACTGTCTCTCCCCCTGCCCCTTGGCCACCTGGGTCTCGGAGTCTCTGTGTCTCTCCCTATGGCTGAGATGCATTCACAGAGCCCTTACTCTGTGCCAAGCCCCCTGCCTGGCGGGTCTCATTTCCATTCTCACAAGGACCCCGTCGAGAAAGTGCCTGCATTTTCCTGAGGAGGAGCCCTGGGGCTCAAAGAGCAGCAGACCCTTGCCTGAGGGTCTGGAGTGGCCGATAAATGAGGCAGCAGCTGAGGTTTTGCCATGGAGTTTGTCTGACTCTGACAGTTAGTGCTTTTTCTGACCCATGAGTACTTCTGAGAGTGTGCCCCCTCCGATCCTTGACCTGGGAGGTCCTCCAAAGAGGCTGGGAGTTGCTGTCAACTCCCGTCCCCCTTGGTGAGTTATTGACTGAGCACGTTAGCAAGGTAAAGGCCCTGAGAAGTCCTGCAGGGAAGAAGTCAGTTTGCCTGCCTTTAACCCAGCCTCTCTCTGCCTGAGTTCCCTGTAGAACCCTTGCCCTTAGAACTAACGGTCCTCTTCGGCCCCTCAGCCTTTCCATCTCCTTTTGTTTTAGCTTCTCGCTGTCTGCTCTCTCTCTGTGTGTCTCTGCAGCTCTCTCAGAAAGGAAGGAATGTCAAGTGGTTGAAATAGCAGGCTGGGGAACTAGACTAGGTTTGAGGCCCCTTTCTACCTCTGGATTGTCGTGAGGCCTTTGGCAAGATCTTGATCTCTCTGTTCGTCACCAACTCAATCTACAGAGAAGGATCAAGTGCATGAAGCACTTCATGCCTCCCCACCAGGGCCTCCTGGGCCTAGAATGAGGACCCAAGTTCAGTGCCAGGTCTCACAGCCCAACAGGAACCAAGACCTGGGTTCAGGAAAGTCCATGGTGGCATCTCTCCAAGGGCAGGAAGGTGCAGGCTCCACTCCTGCAAGAGCTGAAGAGACCCTGAGTCAGAGGAGTGTGACTGAGCTGCTGGGGTCAGAGTCCTGTGTCAGGCAGGAGGTTTGCATAACATTGCAGGAAAGCTGCCACCACCCTCTTTCTCTAGGAGAGATACAGAGAGAGGTGGAAAGCCAGGCCCAGGCCATGACAGGTGGACGTGGACACGGTCATTCACATATTGGGCAAAGGTGAACTGAGCCCACCAGTGGTGGGATGCTGGAGACAGATGCAAGCCCAGTGGGTCTGAAGTGGGGCTCCTGGAGCCCAGAGTCTAGAGGAGGCAGCAGAGTCACTGAGATCGAAAGAGACCCCCACAAAGAGGTTTTCAGTGAGGATCTGAGAGAAGTCCTGCACTGTGAAGCCAGAGCGGGAAGCAGGGAGAGGCCTGCGTGGCGCCGGTCAGAGCAGTCAGAGCTCTGCCAGCTCCACGTCCCTGCTCGGCCTCTTTGTCTCTCTCCTCGTGACCCCTCCACCGCCAAGTCCCTCCAGTTCCCTGTCCTGCCCCCATTCCCTTCCTCTCCCATTACTCCCAGCCATGGCTGTCAGAGAAGGGAGGGTGACGGAAGGCAGGCTGAGAGATGGGTGCTGCACGTCTGCACGCCCTAAAAGGACAGGGACTGGTTGACGGATGTGCACAGACACACGCTCACAGACACGGACACGAGCCACCATCACCACGAAGTCGCTAACACACCTTCAGGCATGAAACCATGTAAACACATAGAAGTCTGAACACATGCCAAAACATACACACGAGCACATGCAGACTCATGCTCAGAAACACACCTTGGCATGTTCACCCAAGTACAAGCACTCCTGCATGTGTATGAATCATGCATGCACACACTCATGTGGATGCTTTGGATCAATGTGTATGAGTTCAAACACACAAACAGGGCGAATTCCTAGGAGCAAGGGGATGCTCACCCATATCTACTTAAGGAAACACGTGCCCTCACACTCCTGTGGACCTTGGTATCTCTGCCAAAGTGTGTGTGCCAACATCTAGGGAAGGAGGGCGGGGGGGGGGGGGGACGACCAGGTCGCCTGGCTGCCAGAACGGTAAGTATGGGTTCCTTAGCACCTCTCTTTGAAGTTGACACTCCTGGACGATGTCAGGGAATGGATGTTGTTACATAACTGGGTGGGGCAAAGGGTTCAGCATAAAAGGCTCAGGTAGAGGCAGCCGTGGGGCGCAAGACGGGCATACTGGGGCCATGGAGCTCAGCCTGCTTCTTCTTCTTGCTCTGCTCACAGGTCTCTTGCTTCTCCTGGCCAGAGGCCGCCCGAAAGCCCATGGCCGCCTCCCGCCAGGCCCCCGCCCTCTGCCCTTCCTGGGGAACCTTCTGCAGATGGACAGAAGAGGCCTGCTCAAATCCTTCCTGAGGGTGAGATGCAGATGGATGGGGTCTGAGGGTGGCTCCCTGCCTCCGTACTGGGGGGTTCACTCATCCATCCTTCTAGGAGTGGGGTGGGTGTGGGGAAGTTGATGAGCGAGGGGCACAGAGGTGAAGCGTGGTGGGTGGTGGTCAGACAGCCCCAGGCATCCCTGCTCGGTGGGAGGTGTGTGGGCACTGTCCCTGGAGTGGACAGGTGGGCTTGAAGAGGCGCGTGGATGTGCACCTGGGAGGTAGAATTCCACACTCCTCTGCCCTCGTCTGCCAGCTGCCTGGGTGCCTGCTGGCCAAGGGAAGAAAGAGGAAAGGGGGTGGCGGCACCAAGCAAATAGATCTCTCCTCTGCCAACAAAAGGCAGCAAAGCGTGGCCCTGTCAGCACCAGAGAGTGGGGAGGGAGAGGGAGGGAGAGCAGGACGGGAGGGCAGTTGTGGAGTGCCTAGCAAAAATAAACATGCATGCGCTCAGATGGTAGCCAACACTGTGGGGTGTTTCCTAGGTCTCTAGCACTGCTTTCCAGGCCTGTTTCATGTTTGCTCATCTGTATACTTATTAATGGTGTCATCCAGACCCACGAGCCCCTCCTCCACCGGAGAGCCGCAACCCCAGCAAAAGCTTCCCACTGCCCTGGGCTCCTCTGTCCCCTTTCCCACTACCTGGTGAACACCTTCCTAAATATTGGGCTTGTCATCTCTTCATTTTAGTAGAGAGTGTGTTTTGTTTTTTGTTCTTTTCTTAGGGCCGCAGGAGTGGTATTGGAAGTTTCCACGTTAGGGATCTAATTGTAGCTATATCTACTGGCCAAGGCCACAGGCACAGCAACACCAGATCCAAGTCACATGTGCAACCTACAATGCAGGTCACAGCAATGCCAAATCCTCAAACCACTGGGAAAGGCCAGGGATTGAATCATAATCCTCAGGGATATTTGTTGGGTTTATTTTTGCTGAGCCATAACCAGAACTCTGATTGTTTTATTACAGATGTGGCTGTGGCGGCCTCATGTGCCTGTTGTTTAGTTTCCCTTGTCTTCACAAGGATATACACCATTCTTCCACGTAAATGCCAGGTCTTTTTCACTCAGAATTATGTTGCTAGGTTTTATGTGTTGGTGGAATTCATTATTCTTGGTTCCAACTGCTGTGTCCAGCGCTGCAGGGAAACGGGGAATCCTGGAAGAGGGACAGCGTGACTCTTACATTTAGAAAGTGGGGGACCAGGAGGAGAACAAAAGCACCTGGGCTTTAGCCCATATCTCTTTATTAAGGAAAGTGATGAGTTTTATTACTGATGGGATTAATGAAGGTGACAAGTTTGGTGGGCAGGGACAGGCATAGGCAATGACGAGAGTATCTTCTTTGTAGTATCAAAAGGGGGGATCCTTAGGACATAATGCAGCTATTTACAGAATAACATGGTTAAGGCATGAGTCCTTCATCTTGTCTTTGAAGGAGACTCTGTACTTTAAAACTCTGAGTCCACAGATATTTGCCCTCTGCAGAGTTCTGCTGTTCCATCACGTCCAACATCCAACAACCTTGTGGGTCAGGAGAGGTGTTATGTTATCCTCATCTTAGTCAAATGAACAGTGAGGTTCAGCAGGGTACTAGGGTGAGTTCCCTTTGTTGTGCTGCACAAACGAATCCAACCAGACTCCATGAGGATGTGGGTTCAATCCCTGGCCTCGCTCAGTGGGTTAAGATCTGCATGGCTGTCACCTGGGCTGTAGGTTGCAGACATGGCTCAGACCCCGCATTGCTATGGCTGTGGCGTAGGTGAGCCGCTCTGATTATACTCCTAACCTGGGACTAACATACACTGAAGGTGTGGCCCTAAAAAGAAAAACAAAAAAATAAAAAAACACAACAAAGCAGGGCACTAGGCATGGCCTCTGTACACACCACCACCAAAAGGGTGGACAGACCACCGAAGCCACCCCTCTGGCCTCACTCTTGGATCCACCCCTACCCTTGCCCATATAAGGAACCAGTTCGCCCCCCTCCGTGAGCCAGTAAACAAGCAGGGGAACCAGCTTGTGGTTTTCACTACCCACCTCCACCCTGCCTGCTGCAGCAGGGGCCCCAGGAAAGCCCTGCCTGAATTTTCCTGACTGGCCTCTCAGCAGTTTCTGTTGCTTAAATTGGCCCAAAAGCCTGTTCAGTAACATTGCTGGAGTCAGACAGACACGGGCTCGCGTTCCAGATTCAACTGCTTCTCTTTGAAACTTAGCGTCTCTTCCATAGAATGAATTGCTGATGATAAGAAGGCAGCTCTCATAAGACCGTCGTGAGGACGAACCGGGATATGCACAGAGCCTGGTGTAGATAAGCGCTCATTCGCTGGAGGTTAATTGGATCCACTCCTTCATTGTTCCACTCATTCTCTCTGCCGGGCACTCAGCTGGGCACTGGTGATGTGGCACGGGACAGGGCACACACAGTAAACAAGGAAATATTGTGTTGACACAAGCTATGATTCAAATGAAGCAGGGTGATGATGGGAGTTCCCGTTGTGGCTTAGAGGGTAAAGAACCCAACCATTATCCATGAGGAGGAGAGCTCTGTCCCTGGCCTCACTCGGTGGGTTAAGGAACTGGTGTTGGCATGAGCTATGGTGTAGATTGCAAGAGCAACCAGAGTCTGAGTTGCTGTGGCCGTGGCGTAGACTGGCGGCTGTAGCTCAGATTCGACCCCTAGCCTGGGAAACTCAATATGCTGCCAGTGGGGCACTTACAAAACATAAACAAACAAACAATCAAACCAGGGTGATATTTTAAGAAGTTGTGGGAGCTACTTTAGACTGAGTGGTATGGGAAAGGCTGTGTCTTGACTTGTTTCTGAGCAGACACCCTAAAAATGCAGGTAGAAGTTCCGAGAGAAAGACAGATGTAGATGCCGGAACCCTGAAGCAGGAGCAAGCTTAGCATGTCTGGGGGACATGGAGAAGGCTGGATCAGTGTGAGCAAAGGCGTGAGTGGGAGGAGAAGTCAGAGGGGTGCTGGGGCAACGTCACCCAGGGCTGTGTCAACCATGCTGGAGACCTGGGGTCCTATATTCAGGGCAGGGGGAGCCCTGGAGGGTTTGGAGCAGGTTAGGGATTGTCATTACTTTACATTTTGATGGGACTGCTCTGGTTTCAGGGTGGGGTGGGATGGGTGGTGAAAAGAAGGTAGGCAGCACAGGGAAAGGAAGTAGGGAGACCAGTGAGAAAGCTTAGCTAAGATCAGTGTGAGAGGTCTTTCCATGAAGTTAACCTTTTTATGATTTTAGGTCAACTCCTTATCAAATTTTTGTTGTTGTTGTTGTCTTTATAGGGCCGTACTCGAAGCATATAGAGGTTCCCAGGCTAGGGGTCAAATCGGAGCTCCAACTGTCGGCCTATACCACAGCCACAGCAACATGGGATGCGAGCCATGTCTGCAACCTACACTTCAGCTCACCGCAACGCTGCATCCTCAACACACCGAGCGAGGCCAGGGATGGAACCTGTGTCCTCATGAATGCTAGTCAGATTCATTTCCTCTGAGTCAGGACGGGAAATCCCTCTTTATGGAAACTCACCATCTAGGATCAAATGCACAAAGCCTAAGTATTCAGCTTGGTGAACTTTCTCTAATGAACATAGTCAGGTAATTGACACCCAGATCAGTAACGACATGGCCTGTCCCCAGAAACCCTCCTTAAGTCCCCCTTCCACTCATGACCCTCCCATTATGCAGACACCATAGGTTCCTATTTATCTAGTTTTGAACCTCATATCAACAGAATCATGACAAATAGAGTCCTCGGGATCATCAACGTTGCACCTGTGGGCTTCATTGCGGTTGTAGGTAGCTAGTTCTTTCTCATTGCTGCATACTGTTCCATGACAGCAACACACCACTACTTCTCTATTCTCTACCTACGGTTGCTGAGCATCTGTGACTCTCCTTGTTCTTCATCTTGCTGAACAAGTGTATACATCTCTGCTGGGTGTGTATCTGGGAGTAATGTTGCTAGTCACTGAGTGTACAGGCCTTCCAGCCTCAGTAAATGCTTCTGAACACGTTCCCTAGTGCCTCCCCTGATGGTACGACTTCTCAGATTTCAGGATCACCCCCAGAAGGCCATCTTTTCCCCTTCATGTCCCCCCAGACATGAAGGGGTGGGTGGTTTCTGGGTGGCACTCCAGGGAAATTGTCAGGAGGCAGAGAGAAGATACAGTAGGGTCACAGGAAGGATAATGTTTATTTTTTTTTTTAGTTGAGAAGCCAGGGAGAGCTGGCCAGACTCAACAGATAATCCTAGGCAGGGGAGGTTTTAGGGCTATTTAACTATCTGTACTGCTTCTCATGTGAGGGGGGCTGGGTCATGGATTAATCCTTTAGTGGCTGGGTCCTGGGAAGTGGGAAGGCAGGCTGGGGTGGAAGGTCTTGGGGCAGCGGCTAATTCCCAGTCTCTGCGGAAGTGCTTCCATGGTCTAACAACTGAGATGGCTCCTAAGGTGCATACTGACTAATGGCAACATTGGGCGTGGGTATATTGGCAGCTCCGAGAGAGATACGGGGATGTATTCACGGTGTACCTGGGGCCAAGGCCAGTGGTCATGATATGCGGGACAGAGGCCATCCGGGAGGCCCTGGTGGACCAGGCTGAGGCCTTCTCTGGCCGAGGGAAAATCGCTGTGTTGGAGCCAATCTTCCAGGGATATGGTAAGGCCCTCAGAGACGCCGAGAGGGGAGCAGGGGTGGAGGATGGGGATTGGGGAGGGTGTGTCTGGGAGGGGAGAAGAGGGGGTTTAGGGGGACCCAGAGTCTGTTTCCAACTTCCTCTGCATTCCAAGCCTCTCCTCAACCCCCAGGCGTGATCTTTTCCAACGGGGAACGTTGGAAGACCCTTCGGCGCTTCTCTCTGGCCACCATGAGGGACTTCGGCCTGGGAAAACGGAGCGTGGAGGAGCGGATTCAGGAGGAGGCCCAGTGTCTGGTGGAGGAGCTGCGGAAATCCCAGGGTGAGCCCGGGGCAGGGGCCGGCGAGAAATTGAGTGCGTCTGTGGGTGCACAGCAGCAGAAGGCAGAGGCATGTGTGTGGGCAGAGGAAGAGATGGAGAGATAGAGAGAGACAGCTCGCGAGGCCATCAGACAGAGGATGAGAGACAGAGAGAGGGGGCAGAGTTGGCAGAGCTGAGTAGGAGAGAAGCACGGGGAGCAGGAGAGATGCAGGGAGGTCAGTGTCAAGGACACCTCAAAGGCATCAACTCAGACATTAGCCTGTTATTACCGGGTTCAGGGAAACCAATGCATGGTTTGAGGTATGGAGCCCAGACCAATACAGGACTTCTGCAAAAAGAAGCAGAGGAGTTCCCTGGTGGCTCAGCAGGCCAAGGGTCTGGAGTTATCACTGTTGTGGTGCAAGTTGGATCCCTGGTCCTGGAACTTCTGTCTGCTGTGGGCATGGCACCCCCACCCTCAAGAAAAGAAAGCAGAGAAAACTGTAAATAGGACACACTTTGATTCCTGTTTTCATGGAATATTTCCTTCCATCCTTTCACTTTCAGTTCGCATGTGTCCCTAGAAGTGAAATAGGTCTCCTGAAGACAGCATATATATGGGTCTTGTTTTTGTATCCATTCAGTAAGTGTATGTCCTTTGGTTGTGGCGTTTAGTCCATTAACATTTAAGGTAATTATTGATTTGTATGTTATTGCCACTTTATTCATTGCTTTGGATTTGTTTTTGTTGCTCTTTTTTCTTCCCTTCTTCTCTTTTTCTCTCCTCTTGTGGTTTGATGACTATCTTTAGTGTTGTATTTGCGTTGATTTTTCTTATTTGTTTGTGTATCAATTGTAGATTTTTGGTTTGCAGTCATTCTGAAGTTTTCATATGAGTCTGTGTACATACGAGTTTGTTTTATGTTGTTGGTCTCTTAATTGCAATGCGTCTCCAGCGTCCTGCATTTGTAACCTCCTCTTCTCACGATTTCTGATTTTGGTGGCATAATTGTGTGTGGAAGATTTCGTATCTTTACCTCTATGCGTGAGCCCTGACATTTGTGGTATTTTTGTTTCTGGTTGCGGCCTTTTCTTTTCTGCCTAGAGAAGTTCCTTTAGTATGTGTTGTAAGGCTGGTTTAGTGTTGCTGAATTCTCTTAGCTTTTGCTTATCTGTAAAGCTTTTGATTTCTCCTTCAAATCTGAATGAAAGCCTTGCTGGGTAAAGTAATCTTGGTTGGAGGTTTTTTCCTTTCATCACGTTAAGTGTATCATGCCGTCCCTTCTGGCCTACAGAGTTTCTGCTGAAAAATCTGCCAATAACCTTGTATGTTATTTATTTCTTTTCCCTAGCTGCTTTCGATATTTTCTCTGTCTTTAATTTTGGTTGGTTTGTTTAGTATGTGCCTCGGGGTGTTCCTCCTTGGGTTTATTTTATATGGTACTCATTGCGCTTCCTGGGATTTGAGTGAGTGGTTTCTTTTCCATGGTAGGCAAGTTTTCGGCTATTATCTCTTCGAATCTTTTTTCTGTCCCTTTCTCTCTCTCTTCTCCTTCTGGCACCCCTATAATATGGATGTTGGTGCATTTAACATTGTCCCAGAGTTCTCTGAGACTCTCTTCATTTGTTTTCAATCTTTTTTTTTCTTCTCTGTTCCACATCCGTGATTTCCACGAATCTGACCTCCACCTCGCTTATGTGTTCTTCTGCCTCCTGTATTCTGCTGTTGGCTGCTTCTAGTGAATTTTTTACTTCAGTTATTGTATTTTGCATCTATTCTTGCTTAAGTTTTATTTTTATTTATTTATTTATTTGTCTTTTTACCTTTTCTAGGGCTGCTCCTACAGCATATGGATGTTCCCAGGCTAGGGGTCTAATCCGAGCTGTAGCAGCCAGCCTATGCCACAGCCACAGCAACATGGGACCCGAGCTGTGACTGCAACCTACACCACAGCTCATGGCAATGCCGGGGATCCTTAACCCACTGGGCAAGGCCAGGGATCAAACCCGCAACCTCATGGTTCCTAGTCGGATTCGTTAACCACTGCGACACGATGGGAACTCCTCTTCTTGCTTAAGTTTTATATCTTGTATCTCTTTCCTCAGTGTTTCCTGGAAATTATCCATCTCTGCCTCCAGTTTATTTCCAATGTCTTACATCATCTTCAGCCTCAACAGTCTAAAAAGTCTTTCCTGAAGGCTGAGAATCCCCTGATCACTTAGCTGTTTTTTCTGGGTTTTTTCCTTTCTCCCTCATCTGAGTTATAGTTCTCCGTCTTTTCATTTTTATAGGTTTTTGGTGTGGTGACCTTCTTACAGATGATAGAGTTGTAGCCTCTCTTACTTCTGGTGTCTGTCCCCCTTGTGGCTAAAGTAGGTACGGGGGGGTGGGGTGGGGTGGGGTGTGGTGGGGCTTGCTGTAGGCTTCCTGATGGGAGGGACTGATGCCTGCCCACTGGTAGGCGGAGCTGATTCCTATCCCTCTGGTGGGTGGGGCTTTGTCTCTGGGGGAGATTAGAGGTGGCTGTGTGCCTGGGGGGGAGAGGTCTTTAGGCAGCCTGTTTACTGAGGGGCGGGGCTGTGATCCCACCTGGATCATTGTTTGGCCTGGGGCTTCTCAGCACTGATGGGCAGGGCCAGATTTTCCCAAAATGGGCCCCTCCAGAGAAAGGCACTCTGCTGAATATTCCCAAGGGCTTTGCTTCCAATGTCCTTCCCCCACAACAAGCCACCTTCACTCCTGCTTTCCCAGGAGGTCCTCCAAGGACTGCAGTCAGGTCTGACCCAGATTTCTATGGAGACTTTGCTTTGCCCTGGGACCCAGTGCACGTGAAAGTGTGTGTGTGCCTTTTAAGAATGGGGTCTCCGTTTCCCCCAGTCCTGTGGAGTAGCGCTCCTGCGCACAAGCCCCACTGGCCTTTGATGCCAGATGCTCCTGGGGCTCTTTCTCTCAGTGCCAGATCCCCACACGTGGGACTCTGATGTGGGGCTCAGAATTCTCCTTCCTGTAGGTGAGTGTCTGTGAACCAGTTAGGGCTTCCAGTCTGTAGGGCTTCCCAGCTGGGAGGTATGAGGATGCTCAGATCACGTAATTGCCCCTCCTTGCTCTTGATGTGGTCTCCTCTTTGTCTTCTGGAGTCGGATATCTTTTTGAAAGTTTCTGGTCCATTTGGTTGAAGATTGCTCAGCATTTGGTGGTAGATTTTGTTGTTTTTAGGAGAGAAGTTGAGCTCCAGTCCTTCTATTCCTCCATCTCAATCCCATCTCCCCAACAGCACACATTTTGAGAAGGACACACTTGGTTTTCCTTTCTGTGCGTGCAGTGCTGGCGGGCTGGCAGTGATCAGGGCGGTCAGCTGGGTTTTTCTGCTCCTGGGAAGTGGGATGGGCACGTCTGGTTGGTTTTGGATTCCTCCTCCGATGTGCGTATGAGACATGGAGGCGACAGGGCCCCTTCTCAAGGGATATGGAGACATAAATGTCGAGGGAGGGGCAGAGACAGAGTCACAGGGAGCCACAGAGGAACACGGACCGAGGGACTGAGCAGAAAGACAGGAGGAGACGGGGTGATTTGGGCAGAGAGACAGAGAGGAAGAAAGAGACAGACGTGGCGGGATCAAGTCAAGGAGAGGAGCGACTTGGAGAAGCAGAAAGAAAATGAGGCACAGATAATTAGTGACAGGGGATTCCCGTTGTGGCTCAGCAGGTTAAGAACGCAACTAGTATCCATGGGGATGTGGGTTTGATCCCTGGCCACACTTACTGGGTCGAGGATCCAGCTCTGCCATTAGGTGTGGTGTAGGTTGCACAGGGGGCTGGGATCTGGCATTGCTGTGACTGTGGTGTAGACCGGCAGCTACAGTTCCAGTTCGACCCTTAGCCTGGGAACTTCCATATGCCACAGACGCAGCCTTATGAAGAGAAAACACTAGGGACAGACAGGTACGTGAAAGGGTCTGCAGGGGAACAGAGAAGAGGGACAGGTGAGACTCAGGGAGCAAGGCTGCATCCACCTGCCATTCTTGGGAACCCAGCTCCCCCTCCCTCCAACTGGGGCGAGCTTGGCACATACACACATCAACCAACAAGAGCAGAACAAATGCCCAGAGAGCAGAGCCCTCTAGAGGTAGGCAAAAGAAATGTGGTGGGGGAAGAAATAAGGGCCCAGGAGAACGGAGTTTCTTAAGTTGCACATGCAATCCATTGAACATTTGAACCTTCTTCACAGGGTCGAGTTGAGAAGGACGAAATAATACGTGCAGTGCTTAGAATAGGCCCTGGCACATCCGAGGGGCTGGCGAGTGTTCCCCAGGCATTTAATTCCTTCTCCCGTGACTCACGCCTCTTCCCACTAGGAGCCCTCCAGGACCCCACCTACTACTTCCACTCCAGCACTGCCAACATCATCTGCTCCATTGTCTTTGGAAAACGCTTCGCCTACAGAGATCCCGAGTTCCTGCAGCTGCTGGACTTACTGTTCCAGACCTTTCTGCTCATCAGCTCCTTTTCCAGCCAGGTCGGGGACATGCAGAGGGAAGGGCGGGGCTGGGGCGGACATCTGGGTGGGGGACAGGGGTGATCTGCTTTGGGAGACCGGAAGGGCAGCTTAGAGCTGGAAGAGGGGCAAAGACAACAGAGAGAGACAGGGACACTGAGACCCAGAGGGAGGGAGGGAGAGATGGTGAGACAGGGACTGAGACCAAGAGGAAGAAAGGGGAGTGATGGACGAGGCAGGAAGAGAAGGGGATTGAGAGGGAGAGAGAGAGAGACTTTCAAGCTCGCCATCCTTCCTTCCCTGGCTCCTCTGAGTCTCTGCCTCTGTCTTTGGAAAATCCCCTCACATGAAGAAATTCAAGGATGCTTTGAAAATTAGCCATCGTATTTCCTCATTTCCCCCCACTTCTCCTCCCTCTTTCTGTTTTTTTTTTTTTTCCTTCTCCCCAGATTACCAAATAATATGCTCCTCTTTAAAACAAAATAATAGAGATTCTCTTTCTTAACTAATCTGGCAATACTCCTAATGCATATTAACGTAAAAAAAAAAAAATAAATCATTCTCAGCCAGGAGTGTAGGTTCACATGTTCGACTGTCACAAATACAAATCCCCATGACCTCCTACAGGAGAGTCTGACCTGAAAAATCTGGAAGGGGCTCCAAGTGCCCTCATCTGTGATGAGCCCAACAGGTGCTTTCAACCATCTGTTCCCACAGGGAACCATGGGAGAGAAAAGTCTGGAAAGAGATCTGCCCGACAGTTAACAATGGGTCCCTCTAGAAGCGGAGATGAAGGAGGAATGTTACATCGTGCTCTATAGGTTTCTGCATTGTTCGCAGTTCTTTGAGACAAGTCAGGCATTATATTTCTCAACAGGCAAAGCAATAGAAAATGCTCCCCAGTAAACAAATAGTTCTAAGTGTTGAGCAGCTTCGCCTTGTGGAAGCCTCCCGTTATCAGCAAGGCAGATGTGAGAGGTGGAAAGAGGGAGAGAGAGGTTCGAGGAAGACAGATGAACTGGCGGATGTAAACAGAGGGAGGATGAGAAGGAGGCACACGGAGATAGGGAGGGGTGGGGAAGACAGAGATGGAGAGAGGTGGGGACGAATCCGTGGGGAAGACCCGAGGATGAGGACGAAAGATGCACAAAGTGGAAAACGTGAGAAGACCACCTCAAAGGAGAAAGAGTCAGTGAGTGAGGGACTCTGTTATGGAGAAAGTGAGACAGAGCCGCAGAGAGACAGACACCCCACAGAAACAGAGAGCGATGGAGAGAGAGACAGAATCAGACAGAGACCGAGACACCCCAGAGATACACAGAGCGAAGCCAGAGACACAGGGGTCACTTTCAGAGAGCCTCACAGCCCCTTCTCTCCCCCAGCTGTTCGAGCTCTACTCCGCCTTCTTGAAGTACTTTCCAGGCTCACACAGGCAAATCTACAAAAACCTGCAGCAAGTCAATGCCTTCATTGGCCGCAGTGTGGAGAAGCACCGTGAAACCCTGGACCCCAGCGACCCCCGGGACCTCATCGACAGCTACCTGCTCCGCATGGACAAAGTGGGATTTGGCAGAGGGAGGGGGCGGGTGGAGAAAAAGATGCTGGGGGAGAAGAAGGGAGGGGAGGGGGGAGAAGAGGGAGGGAGAGAAACACAGACGATGGGGAGGGGAGATTGGGAAGCGAACAGAGAGGGAGATGAAATGGGGAAGCTGGTAGGCAGGTGAGAGAGACACAGAAAATACAGGACGAGGGGAAATACGGCCCCAGGTGCAAAGACCCACAGGGGCAGAAAGAGGCTGGGGAGGAAGGAAGAGAGACAAACAGATCAGATAGAGAGATCGCTAGAAACAGAGCAAGACACAGCCAAGAGAGACTGAGTCAAAGACAGACACCGTCTGTAGAAAATAGAGGGAAGTGAAGCAGACCAGATGGTTGGAGTTCCAGAAACAGGGGGAGGGACCCCAAGAGGTGCAAGTGCCTCAGAGCTCCTGCCTCCCCTGATGTGAACCCCATCCCTCTGGACCCAGGAGAAGTCCAACCCCAACAGCGAGTTCCACGAGCAGAACCTCATCCTCACTGTCCTTTCGCTCTTCTTTGCCGGCACCGAGACCACCAGCACCACTCTCCGCTATGGATTCCTGCTCATGCTCAAGTACCCCCACATCACAGGTGGGCAGGCTGGGGACAGTCGTTCAAGGGGGGATCTTCTTACACCGTTTAGTGCTGCGGCAATGGATCTGAGGGTCTTCTGTGAAGGCGAAGGCAGCTGTCCCCTCTTACACAGGAGCACCGCAGACTGTGAATGTCCCCCTCCCAGCCAACCCTGTCGGTGGATGGATGAATGAAGAATCTGTCAATCTCATTTGCCCCTTTTCCTCCATCACTTGAAGATGGACGCACCCATCCATGTACCTGCCCATTCATCCATCTGTCTGTTTTTTCACTGGTGAAATCACTGATAAAAAAAAAAAAAAAAAATCAAGAACATTTAGTTCTCGTCGTGGTGCGGCGGAAACGAATCCAACTAGGAACCATGAGGTTAGGGTTCAATACCTGGCCTCGCTCAGTGGGTTAAGAAACTGGCGTTGCCGTGAGCTGTGGTGTAGGTCGCAGACGAAGCTTGGGTCCCGGCGGCTACAGACCCCTAACCTGGGAACCTCCGTATGCCGTGGCCGTGGGCGTGGCCCTAAAAAGACAAAAAAAAAAAAAACAAAAAAAACAGAGAGAGAGAGAAAGAAATCACTGATATACTCTGAGTCTTTCATTCATCCCAGGAAATATGCTTTCATTCTTTTGCTGGAGGAGCTGCTTCATCTGTTGTTCCTTTGAAACAGCGATTCATTGAATGAATTGTTTTCCAGTGATTGCTTGGCTCGTTTCATTCCTGCATCTGTTTGCTTTTCTAAACCTACGTTACCTACCCTAATCCTTCCATCAGCTAGTCTATCAATTCATCCTTCATCCACCTCTCCTTTAACTTATTCATTTAAAAATTCACTCAGTTATTTGGGCTTGATTTATACATCTATCTTCTAACCTATCCAACCATGCTGATGATCTGCCTGAGACCTTTGCCTCCAATGTCCTTCCCCCGCAATGAGCCACTGTCTGTCACCCACCATTTCCCCGTGAGATCCTCCAGGAGGCAGGACTGACCCAGATTCCAATAAAGTCTCTGCTTTGCCCTGGGTGCCAGTGCACACGAGATCCTGTGTGTGCCTTTCCAGAGTGGAGTGTCCATTTCTCCCAGGGCCGTGGGGCTCCTGCACACAAGCCTTGCTGGCCCTTAACGCCAAATGCTGTGGGAGCGCCCCCTCCCACTGCCAGATCCCAAGGCATGGGAACCTGACGTGGGGCTCGGAACTCTCACTCCCGTGGGTGAGCCTCTTCAGTATAAGTTTCTTTCCAGTCTCTGGGCAGCCCACCTCCGGGGGTATAGGGTTGGGTATACCGTGTAATCGCCTATCCTACCATCTTGATGTGCCTCCTATTTGTTTTCTGGAGTAGGGTGCCTTTTTTGGATGTTTCCAGTCTATTTTGTTGAAGGTTGTTGAGCAGTTGGTTGTTTGCATGAAGGAAGGTGAGCTCCGGTCCTTCTGCTCGGCCATCTTAATCCCATCTGCTCTTATATTCCAGAGGACCTAGCACAGTGCCTCATCTGTTTTTTTGTTTCGTTTTGTTTTGTTTTGTTTTGTTTTGTTTTGTTTTGTCTTTCTTTTTTAGGGCCGCACCCGCGGCATATGGAGGGTCCCAGGCTAGGGAGTCAGATTGGAGCTATAGCCGCCGGCCTACGCCAGAGCCACAGCAACGCGGGATCCGTGCCACATCTGCGACCTACACCACAGCTCACGGCAACAGCGGATCCTTAACTCACTGAGCGAGGCCAGGGATCGAACCCGCAACCTCATGGTTCCTAGTTGGATTCGTTAACCAGTGAGCCACGATGGGAACTCCCTCATCTGTTTGATACACACAGTAAATATCAGTTAATTTTCTTTCTTTTTTTACAAGATGATTTTTATTTTTCACCACCATAGCTGGTTTATGGTATTCTGTCAATTTTCTACTGTACAGCAAGGTGACCCAGTCCTACATACATATATACATTCTTTTTCTCACATTATCATGCTCCATCATAAGTGGCTAGAGATAGTTCCCAGTGCTATCCAGCAGGATCTCATTGTTATCACGGTTAACTCTCTACTAACGTTAGAGGAGGATTTTTCACAGGTTCATCACCTGTGAGTTCTTCGACTGAAAGCTGAAAGTCTATCCAAAAGTGTGGTGCACATACATATGTGTGTGTGTTCACATGTGGGGAGAGAATCCATAACATTCGTTACATACCAGTGGGGGAGAATTCCAGTAGTTTTCACTCTTCCAGCCCCACCTGAAGCTGGTCACTCTAAGGGGTGTCAGTGAGCTAACCCTCTCCTGTAGGCTTTTTCCTGTCTCACTGGCCCTTAGGAGACAGTGGGATGGAAGCAGTGCCCCTGCAAAGAGCCTCTTTATTTTTTTTTATTTTACTTTTTTTTTTTTTTTTTTGTCATTTTGCAATTTCTTGAGCTGCTCCCAAGGCATATGGAGGTTCCCAGGCTAGGGGTCTAATCCAAGCTGTAGCCGGCAGCCTACACCAGGGCCACAGCAACGTGGGATCCGAGCTGTGTCTGCAACCTACACCACAGCTCATGGCAACGCCGGATCCCCAACCCACTGAGCAAGGCCAGGGATCCAACTCGCAACCTCATGGTTCCTTGTCGGATTCGTTAACCACTGAGCCACGATGGGAACTCCCAAACAGCCTCTTTAAATGAGCTCCCTGGTCCCATTCTTCTGTGCAGAGAGAATCCACAAGGAGATCGACCGGGTGATTGGTTCTCATCGACCTCCAGCCTTGGATGACAGAGCCAAGATGCCATACATGGATGCGGTCATTCATGAGATGCAGAGATTTGGGGACCTCATCCCCATGGGTGTTCCCCACACGGTCACTAAAGACACTCACTTCCGAGGGTACCTCCTCCCCAAGGTATGTCAGCCCACTGGGCTCCCCCATCAAACTCGAGTGTGCCTCCTGGGTTGCTGGGTTCTCTTAATCTCCAAAATGACCTCTTCTTGGCTTTATCACTCAGTCTTGTTTCATTCTGGGGGCATGGGGTGGGGTGGGGGAGGTTTGGTGATGTCCTCTAATCTCGTGACCTTTCTTCAGGGCACAGAAGTCTATCCCATCCTGACCTCTGCTCTCCATGACCCACGTTACTTTGAAAACCCAGAGGCCTTCAACCCTGACCACTTTCTGGATGCCACTGGGGCCCTGAAGAAAAATGACGCTTTTATGCCCTTCTCCATAGGTAAGCTGGACCTGCATTCCAGAGGGCAGGTGCCACCCGCTCCTTGAGACAAGCAAGGAGAGGTCTCTGTTTGTTGAGCAGTTCGTCTGTGCCAGTTGCTTTTCCTGCCTTAACCCGTCTCATCTTCACCGCATCCCAGTGGCGGCTTGAGAAGTGACATCACCTCCCAAAGCTGGCCCTGGGCAAGGATTTTTAAGCTTGCTGCACGTTGGTATGAAATATCTGTTGAGCGCTACGCTGAGCCCAGTACTTTGTTGAGGGCTGAAGAGAAAGCATCAGGGAAGTCACAGAGAGACACAGTTTCCCACCCAGGAAATTGTAGTCCAGCAGGGCAGCTGGGCATGAATCGTATGGTCAAAAGATTGTATCTACTTCAATGAATGAATGTTTGCAGTGTGCTTAGAACTGCTTGGCTAAAGGAAGTGCTCAGGGATTTCCCTGGTGGCCCATTGGTTAAGAATCTAGCATTGTCACAGGTGGGGCGCGGGTTCAATCTCTGGCTCTGGAACTTCCCTATGCCATTGGCTCAGCCAAAAGAAGGAAAGAAAGAAAAGAAAGAAAGGGGTTGTAGGGGCAGCTTTTATTCATCTAAAAGGAATCTTAAGTAAGATGAGTGCTCTACAGGGGGCTTTGGGAGCACAAAAGAGGAACATGCACCATGCTTGGTGTGTCTGTGAGGAAAAGCTTACCTAAAGCTGTGGCTTCTAAGCTAAGACATCACAGGTGAGTATCAATCAGCCACTGGAAAGAGGGTTTCATCACAAGGCAGAGCAAGGGCAGAGCCTCAAGGTGGAGACAGAGGGCTCACGTGAGCACCTAGCACTCAGGAAGACTGGGGTTTCAGGGAGAGGTTGAAGAGCTCAGCTGCCATGGTCTTGACAGCTGGGGGAGTCTGGATTTATCCTGCTGGGCCTGGTGAGGTGGGGTGGGTCTTGACCTGCTCTGACTTGGCTCTGTCCCCATTCCCCATTCCTTGGCCCCACCCAAAGAAAAACCCAATGCCCAGGGATCTCCTCCTTTTGTTAATGTCCAGGGCGCTTGGCCTTCTTAATCAATAGACATTGCTAAGAGGCCATTCGGGCAAATTCAGGCAAAAAACCTGGGGCCTCTGCTGCAGCAGGGGGGAGCCAACAAGCGTTCCCGTCCTGGCTTGCTTGCCCCCCTGGAGGGGGGCGAGCTGATTCCACATGTGGAGCAAGGGCAGTGGTGGATGCATTTGTGGGCCCAAGAGTCAGGGCAGAGGGGTGGCTTAGATGGTCTGCCCACGCATTTGGTGGTGTGATGTGCAGGGGGCATGCATGGTCTCCTGCTTTTGCTTTCAGCTCATCAGAAGTGGCAGTTGGGTTTTTAGTTTTTCTGTATCCTCTTGCTAATGATGTGTCCCAGCTGCTCCTGTGCACCGTATATTTAGCCCCTTACAGTTTCTTTGTGTTTCATTGCTGGAGGAGATGTTTTTCTAGGTGCAAACATCGTAGCCACTGCGGCAAAGGGTCCCAGTCTCGCCCTGGGAGGAAGGTGGACCCCGGCACCAGTCCTTAGTCTTGAATTGCACCAGCGACTTGAGGGACCCAGGGCCCCTGGCTCTGCCCAGTGCGATGGGCTCCTCCCTCATTTCATTTCAGGGAGAGGCAGGGCACCTGTGGGGTGAGGGGCGAGGATCCAGTTCTCCATTCGATAGCTCTGCGCTAAGTTTAGAGAGAGGCAGAGGTGGGGTCAATACAGACAGAGACAGGCTGACAGATAAGGATAGTGAGTGAGAAACAGAGAGAGAGATTGAGAACAAGGAAGACCCAGAGGGAGAGAGACAGGAGAGAGTGTGGTAGAAAGAGACCGAGAGTGAAGTGAGATAATAAATGGTGGAGGTGAAGGAGGAAGGGATGGAGGAGGAAGAGAGGGAGCAGAAGAGGGAGGGAAGCAGAGGAAGACAGAGAGAGAGACAGGAGAGGGTGACACCAGTACTCAAGAAGAAACACCGAGGGGAGAACAGGGAACGATGGAGGGAGATGAAAAATGAGAGTTGCCAAGAGAATCAGATCCAGACAGACAGAGACAGGGAGTGAAAAAGACTGAAGAATGCAGAAAATCATGAGAAAAACAGAGACAGAGAAAGAGTGTCTGGCAGGAGATATAGACACGCTGGCACACAGTCTGGGTGCCCGACACAGAGTGTTGCCAAACAAACCAGAATGACAAGAGTTTGGCACAGAGCAAGTGTTATTGCAGGGTCATGCAAAGAGACAGGTGGCTCCTGTCCCCACCTCTCCCACCCCCCCATCCCAAACAACACCGAAATTGCAAAGCCTGTTTCAAGCCAAGGTGAGGGAGGGGCTTCAGTTGATAGCTGCAAAATTTGGGGGCAGAAATCCTGTTCTTGCAGCTGGCCATAGAGGCCGGGTCACCAAGTTTCTGTAAACATCCAGGAAGATACATGTTGTAGTTCAGCGAGTTGCTAAAGCAGGGATGTGGGGAAAGGGTCCTGCTCAGTTACAGGCAGAGAAAAAGGCCGAGGCAGATGGCCATGAGGGGAGAGAAAGCAAGAGCCAAAAGATGTCTTGCCAAGGGGTGTCCAGTTGGAGTGTCCCAGGGATGTGGAGGTCGGGGTGGAAGGGAGGAAGCCGGATCAAGCTGTCCTGGAAAGTGCCTGGTTGCAGAACCAGTCAGAAGAGACCAACCAGCTGGGAGCTGTGACCCGAGCATGGCTAAGCTCCTGTGTACCAACCTCTGCATGTGCCTCAAAGACGCAGACGCGTTCTCCTACACCTGCGTGCAGACGCAGTCCAGCGACTAGGAAGGCTTAGGAAATGCCTGGAAACCCCTCCTTGAAAGGGTCTTGCCAAGGGTGTCAGCTTGCAGAATAAGAACCAGGCAGTAAAGGGAGAGAAGGGGCCAGTGTCTCTGCCTGTGTGGGGGCTCCCTGTGTCCCTGGTTCTCTCCAAGCCCTTGGTTTAGAACTGTGGGGGCTGGAGGGAGGGGCGGTCCTTCCGTCTCTGAGCATGTGATGGAAGCCTTAGACTCCTCTCCGGTGCGGGTCAGTCCTAGGCGCAATTGTATATTCCATTCAGCATTTTCCAGGACACCTGAAGCCCATGGTGCTCAGGCTGAGATAAGAAGAAAACCGAGAGACGCACAAACACACACAGTCCAGATACACACCTCACAAACACAGCATCACCGTGTACACCCGGAAACAAACACAAGGTGCTAACTTCACTTACAGCATCCTTACTACGGGCAGGTGTTATTCAAGCATTTTAACAAGCACTAATGTCCTTATCCTCATAGTAGCCTTACGATGTAGAGACGACTCCTCTTACATCAGGCATGGGGGACTTGAAAATATGAAGTTGGGATTTCCCATTGTGGTTCAGCGGGTTAAGAGCCCTTCTCTGTATCTGAGGATGCGGGTTCAATCCCTGGCCTTGCTCAGTTTGTTATGGATCCAGCTTTGCCGCGAGCTGTGGTGTAGCTGCAGATGTGGCTTGGATCTGGCGTGGCTGTGGCTGTGGTGTAGTTTGGCAGCTGCAGCTCCGATTTGACCCCTAGCCTGGGAACTTCATATGCTGTGGGTGTGGCCCGAAACAGGGAAAAAAGAAAGAAAGAAAGAGGTCGGAAATATGCACACACCTGGATGTGGAGGCAGACGCACAGACCCCTGGGCACACACACACATACACAAAGACACATCCAGGCCCAAGTGGCTGCTTATACTCTGCGGGGCCACAGAACCCTTTAGAAAGCTAGCAGGAGCTATGGAGTCTTTCCTGGGAAAATTGTGCAAGGCACATCCACCCAACGATTTGCACCTGCTTTCACAGGGCTTGGGGTTCCTCTAAGCCCCCACCCGAACTGCAGGTCAAAGGCCAGTCCCATGCAAACCTATTGCAATGGACACAAGTGTCTGGGCTTTGGGAGGTGACAGGGCAAGGAACGTGCATTCACCCCCGTGTCCACACTGTCACCCTCTGTGTCCACAGGCAAGCGCATTTGTCTTGGGGAAGGCCTGGCCCGCACCGAATTATTCCTCTTCTTCACCACCATCCTCCAGAACTTCTCCGTGGCCAGCCCCGTGGCTCCGGAGGACATCGACCTGACACCCCAGGCTGTTGGGGTGGGCACAGTGCCCCCGCCCTACCAGATCCAGTTCCTGCCCCGCCAAAGAGGCTGAGGGAAGGGGGTCCAGGGATTCCAGGGTCATGCGCGTCCCCACCTCTGTGGAGAAGGGCCCCTTGCCCCGCTGCCTCTCTCCCGCCTCTGAGAGACGTGCTGGACACCTGCCTCTTTCCCTTGCTCACATGCCTCCCTCGTAGGAATGTCCTGTCTGCAGCCTAACCTCCTTCCGTCCTTCCGCAGCTCTTCTGAAGCCTCACAGAGGTCTATTCCTTTCCCCTGTTAACAGAATTCCAAAAGGGGTGTATGTGTAGAACGTGGAGCTAAGGAGTTCCCTGATGGCTCGGCAGTTAAGGACCCGGCTTGTTCACGGATGTGGCACAAGTCCAATCCCCGGCCCACGCCATCCGTGTGGTCCAAAAATAAAGGAAAGGGAAGAAACTGAGGCTAAAAGGGGAAACTTAGCTCAGGCTCTTTCTGCAGCTCTGCCTCCCAGGCCACAGCTCTCCCCGAGTGACTTGTCCCTTTCTCAGAACAGCCCCAGGGTCCTTTTCTCAACTCCTTGGGCTCCATGATCTGGGCATACACCATGTCCCTTGGGTCTTCTCCCCAAAGGCCCACGGGGTGGGGACAGTGATCATGCCCATCTTGCAGATGAGTAAACAGAGCCCGAGAAATGGCCAGAGATGACCACGGTCACAGGCTTAGTGAGGACAGAAGCAGTGCCCATGCTGTCTCCTTGGCTCTCGAAGGCAAAGCCCTACGGCTCCTTCCCGCCACCCACCCCAGCCTATATTTTGAAATTAAGGTGAAATTCCCATGGGATCACGAACCATTTTAGATGTGTCATGTCGTGGCATTCAGTCCCTGCATGTGATGGGCCATCGCCGTCTCCCTCTAGACCCAAACATGCTCATCAGCCAGAAGGAAACCCCAGACCCATGAGCAGTCACTCCCCATCCTCCCTCCCCCAGCCCCTGGCCACACCAAACCCTTTCCTTCTCTGTGGATTTGCCGATTCCGCCCTTTTCACCTCAATGGAGCGTACAGTGTGTGGCGGTTGCTGTCTGGCTTCTTTTGCGTCTCGTGAGGGTTTGGAGGCTCATCTATGTGGTCCACAGCCCAGTCCTCCCTCATCCTCATCTGACTCCCCCCACTTCCTCCCTCGATGATGGGCCCTCAGCCCACCACCCCTGGGCAGTGTGCCTCTACCCTGAGCCCTTGGAGTCCCTGATGTTCCCCTCCTGGTGTCCCAACTCAAATAAACATCTGAGATCTCACCTCCAGGTGTAGGAGCGTGACCCCCGCCAGTTTACATGTGACCCACGTATTGTCTGGTCACTAAAGATCTTTCCAGAATGTGAGAACCTCTCCTTTGTTTCCATGCCTATTTCTTGAACGAAAACCTGTTGTCTTGTTCATGGCTCCTCTCTTAACACCTGGGCAGTGGGGGTCATGGGACAATGGGCCAAATATTTGCTGAGGCATGAATGAATGGATGGATGAATTGGCACCCACAAATGCAGACAACATGAATTAGGTCCCCTCATCAGACTATGCCTCACTCTGCAGAGATGCCCAGGTAAATCCCCATCTCCCATGGGCACAGGATGCCCCCCATCTGCTGGCCAGCTCACCTCAGTCCCTCATGGTGCAATGCCACTCTCTGACAAAACGGCAGAAAACCACCCTGGCTGGGCCACCCCCCTAACTCCAGCCTCCACATATTCCTCCAGGTGACCCCACCTGCCTTCCTTGAGGGACATGCCCCCTTTTCAAGGGCACTGCCCCCCAAGATCTCTCCAGCCAGTCAGAACCTGTGGGAAGCTGGCTTGGGCTCCCTCTGAGATGATCAACTGCCTGACCTATGAATCACTGGCCCAATTTGGACTCCCTGTTGCCTCTGGAGAGAACAAGGTTTTCTGCCAAAGCCAACTGCAGAGAACTCCTCCCACCCCACCAGAGAAAAACCAACCCACTACTTTTAAGGAGCACAACAGGTTTTAAGGCAGGCAGTGTAAGGACCATGATGATGTTCTCTGCCATCCTGCTGCTCATTGTCCTCATTGGCGTCTTCCTCCTCTGGGGCCACCCTAGCTCCCAGGGGCACCTTCCCCCTGGACCCCGGCCTCTGCCCTTCCTGGGGAACATTCTGCAAATGGACCGAAAGGGCTTTCTCAAGTCCTTCCAGGCGGTGAGATGAAGAGGCAAAGGGGGTGGAAGCGGGGGTGGGGGTTGGGGTTGGATTGGGGGCTGGGCCACAGCTCACAGGCAGCCAGGGTGCCGGGGGACAATTGGGGTGGGATTTCACAGGCTGCCTTGGGGACTGTCTTCTTCCAGCCAGGAAGCTTAGGAGGGGCCCTGCTGGAAGCGATGCAGGCAAGGTTGCGGGAGAGAGAGAAATTCCGAGAGACGTGGGACTGAGCCGTGGTGTGTGTGGGATATGGGGAGTGTCTGGAATTCTCAAGTCCAAAGCTGGGAGGCTCTGGGCAAATTAAGAGAGGAAGGTGTGGGAGTTCCTGTCATGGCACAGTGGTTAACGAATCCGACGAGGAACCATGAGGCTGCGGGTTCGATCCCTGGCCCTGCTCAGTGGGTTAAGGATCTGGTGTTGCCGTGAGCTGTGGTGTAGGTTGCAGACGTGGCTCGGATCCCATGTTGCTGTGGCTCTGGCGTAGGCCAGCGGCTGCAGCTCTGATTCGATCCCTAGCCTGGGAACCTCCATATCCCGCGGGAACGGCTTTGGAAAAGACAAAAAGACCAAAAAAAAAAAATAAATAATAATAATAATAAATAAAAGAGGAGGGTGCTTGGGGCGAGGGCGAATGTGAGAGGCTTGGGGAAGTCTCTGCTCTTCCCTGATGGGGCTGCAGCCAGCAGGTGAGGCTTCCCTGGAGGCTGTGATCACGGGTGAGCGTGGAGACCCTTCTGTGGAGGCAGAGAGTCAGAGGAGAGGTTCGTCCAGGTGCAAAGGGTCCTAGGTCCCAGCCTTGTTAGAAGGATTTGGAAGCAAGTGATGACTCCCACCAGCCCCTGCCCTCTCTCACCCTCTCTCTCCCTCTCGCCAAATACGCAGTGAACTTGCAGGGTCATGGACCCCCAGAGCATCCTTGCAAGGTCTGTAGAGGAGACGTAGGGGCTCTGGAACTGGCAAAACATGTTTTGCCAAGATGTGTGCGGGAGTTCCCGCTGTGACTCAGCAGGTTCCCCTTGTGGCTCTTGCTGTCTGTCTGTCTCTGGGTTGTCACTGCTTCTGCCTCTGGGGTTTGTGAAGAGAAAATCCCTGCCTGCTGTCCGCTCCCTCTTCCCCCATCCACAACTCCACCTGCTTGGAGGGGGTGGGCAGGGGCTGTGGAGGAAGGCTGGGCTTCCAGGCAAAGGAGGCCCTGCCTGCAGGCTCACCCTGAGCAGAGCCTGGGACAAGGGCCTCCCCTCCATTGCAGGAGGCTGCCTAGCCCTGGGAGGGCCTGGAGGCAGGCCAGCCAGGGTGCAGGGCCGGGCTCCTCAGGGCAGCCCATGAGGAGGGGGAGGGGGAGGATGATGAGGGCAGAGGAGGAGGAGAGTCAAAAGAGCCACTGGCAGGGCCATGGGGCCCAGGTGCTGAGAACCTGGCCCAAGCCAGGGAAAGCAGGAAGCAGAGGTCATCTGAGCAGGTGGCTGCAGGCTGGGGAGGAGGCCAGGAGGGGCTTGGCCAGGGGTGGCTTTGATCCTGCCACTTGCTTTTCTCTCAGCCTCTCAGTCCCTCAACCCCTGCCCAGTCCAGTCAGCCCTAACCAGCCCCTAAGGCCCTCACAAGCCCATCAGCCCCACACCAGCCCCCTCAGCCCCCCACCAGCCACCTCAGCATCCACGTCTGCATTTTTCCATCTCGCAGTGTGACTTCACTTCTCCCTCTGTCTATGTCTCTCTTTCTCCCCTTCAGTCTCTGGCCTTCTGTGTTTCTCTCGCCGTCTCTCACTGTCTCTCCCCCTGCCCCTTGGCCACCTGGGTCTCGGAGTCTCTGTGTCTCTCCCTGTGGCTGAGATGCATTCACAGAGCCCTTACTCTGTGCCAAGCCCCCTGCCTGGTGGGTCTCATTTCCATTCTCGCAAGGACCCCGTCGAGAAAGTGCCTGCATTTTCCTGAGGAGGAGCCCTGGGGCTCAAAGAGCAGCAGACCCTTGCCTGAGGGTCTGGAGTGGCCGATAAATGAGGCAGCAGCTGAGGTTTTGCCATGGAGTTTGTCTGACTCTGACAGTTAGTGCTTTTTCTGACCCATGAGTACTTCTGAGAGTGTGCCCCCTCCGATCCTTGACCTGGGAGGTCCTCCAAAGAGGCTGGGAGTTGCTGTCAACTCCCGTCCCCCTTGGTGAGTTATTGACTGAGCACGTTAGCAAGGTAAAGGCCCTGAGAAGTCCTGCAGGGAAGAAGTCAGTTTGCCTGCCTTTAACCCAGCCTCTCTCTGCCTGAGTTCCCTGTAGAACCCTTGCCCTTAGAACTAACGGTCCTCTTCGGCCCCTCAGCCTTTCCATCTCCTTTTGTTTTAGCTTCTCGCTGTCTGCTCTCTCTCTGTGTGTCTCTGCAGCTCTCTCAGAAAGGAAGGAATGTCAAGTGGTTGAAATAGCAGGCTGGGGAACTAGACTAGGTTTGAGGCCCCTTTCTACCTCTGGATTGTCGTGAGGCCTTTGGCAAGATCTTGATCTCTCTGTTCGTCACCAACTCAATCTACAGAGAAGGATCAAGTGCATGAAGCACTTCATGCCTCCCCACCAGGGCCTCCTGGGCCTAGAATGAGGACCCAAGTTCAGTGCCAGGTCTCACAGCCCAACAGGAACCAAGACCTGGGTTCAGGAAAGTCCATGGTGGCATCTCTCCAAGGGCAGGAAGGTGCAGGCTCCACTCCTGCAAGAGCTGAAGAGACCCTGAGTCAGAGGAGTGTGACTGAGCTGCTGGGGTCAGAGTCCTGTGTCAGGCAGGAGGTTTGCATAACATTGCAGGAAAGCTGCCACCACCCTCTTTCTCTAGGAGAGATACAGAGAGAGGTGGAAAGCCAGGCCCAGGCCATGACAGGTGGACGTGGACACGGTCATTCACATATTGGGCAAAGGTGAACTGAGCCCACCAGTGGTGGGATGCTGGAGACAGATGCAAGCCCAGTGGGTCTGAAGTGGGGCTCCTGGAGCCCAGAGTCTAGAGGAGGCAGCAGAGTCACTGAGATCGAAAGAGACCCCCACAAAGAGGTTTTCAGTGAGGATCTGAGAGAAGTCCTGCACTGTGAAGCCAGAGCGGGAAGCAGGGAGAGGCCTGCGTGGCGCCGGTCAGAGCAGTCAGAGCTCTGCCAGCTCCACGTCCCTGCTCGGCCTCTTTGTCTCTCTCCTCCTGACCCCTCCACCGCCAAGTCCCTCCAGTTCCCTGTCCTGCCCCCATTCCCTTCCTCTCCCATTACTCCCAGCCATGGCTGTCAGAGAAGGGAGGGTGACGGAAGGCGGGCTGAGAGATGGGTGCTGCACGTCTGCACGCCCTAAAAGGACAGGGACTGGTTGACGGATGTGCACAGACACACGCTCACAGACACGGACACGAGCCACCATCACCACGAAGTCGCTAACACACCTTCAGGCATGAAACCATGTAAACACATAGAAGTCTGAACACATGCCAAAACATACACACGAGCACATGCAGACTCATGCTCAGAAACACACCTTGGCATGTTCACCCAAGTACAAGCACTCCTGCATGTGTATGAATCATGCATGCACACACTCATGTGGATGCTTTGGATCAACGTGTATGAGTTCAAACACACAAACAGGGCCAAATCCTAGGCGCATCGGCATGGGCTCATCACTCCTACAAAAGTAAGCCTGTCCCCACACACTCGTGTGCACCTTGGTATCTCTGCCAAGGTGTCTGTCCCAACATCTTGGAAGGGAGTGCGGAGGTGGGGAGATGAGCAGGTCACTTGTCTGCCAGGAGAGTAAGTATGGGTTCCTTAGCACCTCTCTTTGAAGTTGACACTCCTGGACGATGTCAGGGAATGGACGACGTTACATAACTGGGTAGGGAGGCAGGCTCGGGTTAAAAGGCTCGCCCAGAGGCGGCTATGGAGTGGAAGGCCAGCAGACCATGGCCATGGAGCACAGCCTGCTTCTTCTTCTTGGTCTGTTTATGGGACTCTTGCTTCTCCTGGCCAGAGGCCACCCAAAGGCCCATCACCCCCTCCCGCCAGGCCCCGTCCTCTGCCCTTCCTGGGGAACCTTCTGCAGATGGACAGAAGAGGCCCGCTCAAATCCTTCCTGAGGGTGAGATGCAGATGGATGGGGTCTGAGGGTGGCTCCCTGCCTCCGTACTGGGGGGTTCACTCATCCATCCTTCTAGGAGTGGGGTGGGTGTGGGGAAGTTGATGAGCGAGGGGCACAGAGGTGAAGCGTGGTGGGTGGTGGTCAGACAGCCCCAGGCATCCCTGCTCGGTGGGAGGTGTGTGGGCACTGTCCCTGGAGTGGACAGGTGGGCTTGAAGAGGCGCGTGGATGTGCACCTGGGAGGTAGAATTCCACACTCCTCTGCCCTCGTCTGCCAGCTGCCTGGGTGCCTGCTGGCCAAGGGAAGAAAGAGGAAAGGGGGTGGCGGCACCAAGCAAATAGATCTCTCCTCTGCCAACAAAAGGCAGCAAAGCGTGGCCCTGTCAGCACCAGAGAGTGGGGAGGGAGAGGGAGGGAGAGCAGGACAGGAGGGCAGTTGTGGAGTGCCTAGCAAAAATAAACATGCATGCGCTCAGATGGTAGCCAACACTGTGGGGTGTTTCCTAGGTCTCTAGCACTGCTTTCCAGGCCTGTTTCATGTTTGCTCATCTGTATACTTATTAATGGTGTCATCCAGACCCACGAGCCCCTCCTCCACAAGAGAGCTGGACCACTGATAAAAGCTTCCCACTGCCCTGGGCTCCTCTGTCCCCTTCGTACCCCCTTTGGGAATGAACACATTCCTAAATCTTGGCTTGTCCTCTTTTGATTTTAATACAGAGTGTTTCATCATGATGTGGAGGCCCCAGGTACATGTTATTTAGTTTTCCTTGTCCTCAGTGTGTCATCTGGGTATCCATCATGTTTGCATGTAAATACCAGGACTCCTCCACTCAGAATTAAGTGGCTAGGATTTACCTATACCTTGGTGGAAATGTACCAATTCTCGGTCCCAATAACCTTGTAGCTAGGGGAGGTGTTTTCTTCACCTCAGAGGAATGAAGAGTGAGGCTCAGTGGGGTGGGGGTGGGATGGGGGTGGGGCGGGGGGAGAGGCCCTTGTCCAAGGACACACACCTGGGATGTCACAGAGGGCAAGCTGGGGTTGAGCAAGGAGGTGCCTTCATCTCCTTCTTAGCCTGAAGCTGCCTAACAACTGGGGGATCCCTAAACCCTTTAGGAATGTGATTAAGGCTGTGGGTTCCCTCCCCTACAAATACCCACGTGCATTTTTGCATAACATTTTCCAGTTTCCAGAACCCCTAAATCGATTCCACAGACCTTGCAAGGATCCTCTGGGTGAGCACGACCCTGCATGTTCATTGCCTCTTTGGAGAGAGGGAGAGACAGGGCATGGCTAGTGGGTGTCATCAGTTGCTTCCAAATCCTTCTGACACGGGCTGGGACCTGGGACCCTTTGCTGCAGTGACTGCAGTGCTGGTACCTAGACAAACATTTCCTGGAGGAACCAAAACACAAAGAAACTGTAAGGGACTGAATATAAGTGTGTGTGTGTGTGCAGCTGAGGCAAATTAGAAGATTCAAAAACAATAACATCCCAACTGCCTCTTTGGAAAAGCCCAGAGCAAAAGCAGGATGTCGGGAGTAAAAGCAGGGCACTAGACATGCCCTCTGCACACAGCACCACCAGAGGGGTGGACAGACCACCGAAGCCACCCCTCTGGCCTCACTCTTGGATCCACCCCTACCCTTGCCCATATAAGGAACCAGTTCGCCCCCCTCCGTGAGCCAGTAAACAAGCAGGGGAACCAGCTTGTGGTTTTCACTACCCACCTCCACCCTGCCTGCTGCAGCAGGGGCCCCAGGAAAGCCCTGCCTGAATTTTCCTGACTGGCCTCTCAGCAGTTTCTGTTGCTTAAATTGGCCCAAAAGCCTGTTCAGTAACATTGCTGGAGTCAGACAGACACGGGCTCGCGTTCCAGATTCAACTGCTTCTCTTTGAAACTTAGCGTCTCTTCCATAGAATGAATTGCTGATGATAAGAAGGCAGCTCTCATAAGACCGTCGTGAGGACGAACCGGGATATGCACAGAGCCTGGTGTAGATAAACGCTCATTCGCTGGAGGTTAATTGGATCCACTCCTTCATTGTTCCACTCATTCTCTCTGCCGGGCACTCAGCTGGGCACTGGTGATGTGGCACGGGACAGGGCACACACAGTAAACAAGGAAATATTGTGTTGACACAAGCTATGATTCAAATGAAGCAGGGTAATGATGGGAGTTCCCGTTGTGGCTTAGAGGGTAAAGAACCCAACCATTATCCATGAGGATGAGAGCTCTGTCCCTGGCCTCACTCGGTGGGTTAAGGAACTGGTGTTGGCATGAGCTGTGGTGTAGATTGCAAGAGCAACCAGAGTCTGAGTTGCTGTGGCCGTGGCGTAGACTGGCGGCTGTAGCTCAGATTCGACCCCTAGCCTGGGAAACTCAATATGCTGCCAGTGGGGCACTTACAAAACATAAACAAACAAACAAACAAACCAGGGTGATATTTTAAGAAGTTGTGGGAGCTACTTTAGACTGAGTGGTATGGGAAAGGCTGTGTCTTGACTTGTTTCTGAGCAGACACCCTAAAAATGCAGGTAGAAGTTCCGAGAGAAAGACAGATGTAGATGCCGGAACCCTGAAGCAGGAGCAAGCTTAGCATGTCTGGGGGACATGGAGAAGGCTGGATCAGTGTGAGCAAAGGCGTGAGTGGGAGGAGAAGTCAGAGGGGTGCTGGGGCAACGTCACCCAGGGCTGTGTCAACCATGCTGGAGACCTGGGGTCCTATATTCAGGGCAGGGGGAGCCCTGGAGGGTTTGGAGCAGGTTAGGGATTGTCATTACTTTACATTTTGATGGGACTGCTCTGGTTTCAGGGTGGGGTGGGATGGGTGGTGAAAAGAAGGTAGGCAGCACAGGGAAAGGAAGTAGGGAGACCAGTGAGAAAGCTTAGCTAAGATCAGTGTGAGAGGTCTTTCCATGAAGTTAACCTTTTTATGATTTTAGGTCAACTCCTTATCAAATTTTTGCTGTTGTTGTTGTCTTTATAGGGCCGTACTCGAAGCATATAGAGGTTCCCAGGCTAGGGGTCAAATCGGAGCTCCAACTGTCAGCCTATACCACAGCCACAGCAACATGGGATGCGAGCCATGTCTGCAACCTACACTTCAGCTCACCGCAACGCTGCATCCTCAACACACCGAGCGAGGCCAGGGATGGAACCTGTGTCCTCATGAATGCTAGTCAGATTCATTTCCTCTGAGTCAGGACGGGAAATCCCTCTTTATGGAAACTCACCATCTAGGATCAAATGCACAAAGCCTAAGTATTCAGCTTGGTGAACTTTCTCTAATGAACATAGTCAGGTAATTGACACCCAGATCAGTAACGACATGGCCTGTCCCCAGAAACCCTCCTTAAGTCCCCCTTCCACTCATGACCCTCCCATTATGCAGACACCATAGGTTCCTATTTATCTAGTTTTGAACCTCATATCAACAGAATCATGACAAATAGAGTCCTCGGGATCATCAACGTTGCACCTGTGGGTTTCATTGCGGTTGTAGGTAGCTAGTTCTTTCTCATTGCTGCATACTGTTCCATGACAGCAACACACCATTACTTCTCTATTCTCTACCTACGGTTGCTGAGCATCTGTGACTCTCCTTGTTCTTCATCTTGCTGAACAAGTGTATACATCTCTGCTGGGTGTGTATCTGGGAGTAATGTTGCTAGTCACTGAGTGTACAGGCCTTCCAGCCTCAGTAAATGCTTCTGAACACGTTCCCTAGTGCCTCCCCTGATGGTACGACTTCTCAGATTTCAGGATCACCCCCAGAAGGCCATCTTTTCCCCTTCATGTCCCCCCAGACATGAAGGGGTGGGTGGTTTCTGGGTGGCACTCCAGGGAAATTGTCAGGAGGCAGAGAGAAGATACAGTAGGGTCACAGGAAGGATAATGTTTATTTTTTTTTTTTTAGTTGAGAAGCCAGGGAGAGCTGGCCAGACTCAACAGATAATCCTAGGCAGGGGAGGTTTTAGGGCTATTTAACTATCTGTACTGCTTCTCATGTGAGGGGGGCTGGGTCATGGATTAATCCTTTAGTGGCTGGGTCCTGGGAAGTGGGAAGGCAGGCTGGGGTGGAAGGTCTTGGGGCAGCGGCTAATTCCCAGTCTCTGCGGAAGTGCTTCCATGGTCTAACAACTGAGATGGTTCCTAAGGTGCATACTGACTAATGGCAACATTGGGCGTGGGTATATTGGCAGCTCCGAGAGAGATACGGGGATGTATTCACGGTGTACCTGGGGCCAAGGCCAGTGGTCATGATATGCGGGACAGAGGCCATCCGGGAGGCCCTGGTGGACCAGGCTGAGGCCTTCTCTGGCCGAGGGAAAATCGCTGTGTTGGAGCCAATCTTCCAGGGATATGGTAAGGCCCTCAGAGACGCCGAGAGGGGAGCAGGGGTGGAGGATGGGGATTGGGGAGGGTGTGTCTGGGAGGGGAGAAGAGGGGGTTTAGGGGGACCCAGAGTCTGTTTCCAACTTCCTCTGCATTCCAAGCCTCTCCTCAACCCCCAGGCGTGATCTTTTCCAACGGGGAACGTTGGAAGACCCTTCGGCGCTTCTCTCTGGCCACCATGAGGGACTTCGGCCTGGGAAAACGGAGCGTGGAGGAGCGGATTCAGGAGGAGGCCCAGTGTCTGGTGGAGGAGCTGCGGAAATCCCAGGGTGAGCCCGGGGCAGGGGCCGGCGAGAAATTGAGTGCGTCTGTGGGTGCACAGCAGCAGAAGGCAGAGGCATGTGTGTGGGCAGAGGAAGAGATGGAGAGATAGAGAGAGACAGCTCGCGAGGCCATCAGACAGAGGATGAGAGACAGAGAGAGGGGGCAGAGTTGGCAGAGCTGAGTAGGAGAGAAGCACGGGGAGCAGGAGAGATGCAGGGAGGTCAGTGTCAAGGACACCTCAAAGGCATCAACTCAGACATTAGCCTGTTATTACCGGGTTCAGGGAAACCAATGCATGGTTTGAGGTATGGAGCCCAGACCAATACAGGACTTCTGCAAAAAGAAGCAGAGGAGTTCCCTGGTGGCTCAGCAGGCCAAGGGTCTGGAGTTATCACTGTTGTGGTGCAAGTTGGATCCCTGGTCCTGGAACTTCTGTCTGCTGTGGGCATGGCACCCCCACCCTCAAGAAAAGAAAGCAGAGAAAACTGTAAATAGGACACACTTTGATTCCTGTTTTCATGGAATATTTCCTTCCATCCTTTCACTTTCAGTTCGCATGTGTCCCTAGAAGTGAAATAGGTCTCCTGAAGACAGCATATATATGGGTCTTGTTTTTGTATCCATTCAGTAAGTGTATGTCCTTTGGTTGTGGCGTTTAGTCCATTAACATTTAAGGTAATTATTGATTTGTATGTTATTGCCACTTTATTCATTGCTTTGGATTTGTTTTTGTTGCTCTTTTTTCTTCCCTTCTTCTCTTTTTCTCTCCTCTTGTGGTTTGATGACTATCTTTAGTGTTGTATTTGCGTTGATTTTTCTTATTTGTTTGTGTATCAATTGTAGATTTTTGGTTTGCAGTCATTCTGAAGTTTTCATATGAGTCTGTGTCCATACGAGTTTGTTTTATGCTGTTGGTCTCTTAATTGCAATGCATCTCCAGCGTCCTGCATTTGTAACCTCCTCTTCTCACGATTTCTGATTTTGGTGGCATAATTGTGTGTGGAAGATTTCGTATCTTTACCTCTATGCGTGAGCCCTGACATTTGTGGTATTTTTGTTTCTGGTTGCGGCCTTTTCTTTTCTGCCTAGAGAAGTTCCTTTAGTATGTGTTGTAAGGCTGGTTTAGTGTTGCTGAATTCTCTTAGCTTTTGCTTATCTGTAAAGCTTTTGATTTCTCCTTCAAATCTGAATGAAAGCCTTGCTGGGTAAAGTAATCTTGGTTGGAGGTTTTTTCCTTTCATCACGTTAAGTGTATCATGCCTTCCCTTCTGGCCTACAGAGTTTCTGCTGAAAAATCTGCCAATAACCTTGTATGTTATTTATTTCTTTTCCCTAGCTGCTTTCGATATTTTCTCTGTCTTTAATTTTGGTTGGTTTGTTTAGTATGTGCCTCGGGGTGTTCCTCCTTGGGTTTATTTTATATGGTACTCATTGCGCTTCCTGGGATTTGAGTGAGTGGTTTCTTTTCCATGGTAGGCAAGTTTTCGGCTATTATCTCTTCGAATCTTTTTTCTGTCCCTTTCTCTCTCTCTTCTCCTTCTGGCACCCCTATAATATGGATGTTGGTGCATTTAACATTGTCCCAGAGTTCTCTGAGACTCTCTTCATTTGTTTTCAATCTTTTTTTTCTTCTCTGTTCCACATCCGTGATTTCCACGAATCTGACCTCCACCTCGCTTATGTGTTCTTCTGCCTCCTGTATTCTGCTGTTGGCTGCTTCTAGTGAATTTTTTACTTCAGTTATTGTATTTTGCATCTATTCTTGCTTAAGTTTTATTTTTACTTATTTATTTATTTGTCTTTTTACCTTTTCTAGGGCTGCTCCTACAGCATATGGATGTTCCCAGGCTAGGGGTCTAATCCGAGCTGTAGCAGCCAGCCTATGCCACAGCCACAGCAACATGGGATCCGAGCTGTGACTGCAACCTACACCACAGCTCATGGCAATGCCGGGGATCCTTAACCCACTGGGCAAGGCCAGGGATCAAACCCGCAACCTCATGGTTCCTAGTCGGATTCGTTAACCACTGCGACACGATGGGAACTCCTCTTCTTGCTTAAGTTTTATATCTTGTATCTCTTTCCTCAGTGTTTCCTGGAAATTATCCATCTCTGCCTCCAGTTTATTTCCAATGTCTTACATCATCTTCAGCCTCAACAGTCTAAAAAGTCTTTCCTGAAGGCTGAGAATCCCCTGATCACTTAGCTGTTTTTTCTGGGTTTTTTCCTTTCTCCCTCATCTGAGTTATAGTTCTCCGTCTTTTCATTTTTATAGGTTTTTGGTGTGGTGACCTTCTTACAGATGATAGAGTTGTAGCCTCTCTTACTTCTGGTGTCTGTCCCCCTTGTGGCTAAAGTAGGTACGGGGGTGGGGTGGGGTGGGGTGGGGTGGGGTGGGGTGTGGTGGGGCTTGCTGTAGGCTTCCTGATGGGAGGGACTGATGCCTGCCCACTGGTAGGCGGAGCTGATTCCTATCCCTCTGGTGGGTGGGGCTTTGTCTCTGGGGGAGATTAGAGGTGGCTGTGTGCCTGGGGGGGAGAGGTCTTTAGGCAGCCTGTTTACTGAGGGGCGGGGCTGTGATCCCACCTGGATCATTGTTTGGCCTGGGGCTTCTCAGCACTGATGGGCAGGGCCAGATTTTCCCAAAATGGGCCCCTCCAGAGAAAGGCACTCTGCTGAATATTCCCAAGGGCTTTGCTTCCAATGTCCTTCCCCCACAACAAGCCACCTTCACTCCTGCTTTCCCAGGAGGTCCTCCAAGGACTGCAGTCAGGTCTGACCCAGATTTCTATGGAGACTTTGCTTTGCCCTGGGACCCAGTGCACGTGAAAGTGTGTGTGTGCCTTTTAAGAATGGGGTCTCCGTTTCCCCCAGTCCTGTGGAGTAGCGCTCCTGCGCACAAGCCCCACTGGCCTTTGATGCCAGATGCTCCTGGGGCTCTTTCTCTCAGTGCCAGATCCCCACACGTGGGACTCTGATGTGGGGCTCAGAATTCTCCTTCCTGTAGGTGAGTGTCTGTGAACCAGTTAGGGCTTCCAGTCTGTAGGGCTTCCCAGCTGGGAGGTATGAGGATGCTCAGATCACGTAATTGCCCCTCCTTGCTCTTGATGTGGTCTCCTCTTTGTCTTCTGGAGTCGGATATCTTTTTGAAAGTTTCTGGTCCATTTGGTTGAAGATTGCTCAGCATTTGGTGGTAGATTTTGTTGTTTTTAGGAGAGAAGTTGAGCTCCAGTCCTTCTATTCCTCCATCTCAATCCCATCTCCCCAACAGCACACATTTTGAGAAGGACACACTTGGTTTTCCTTTCTGTGCGTGCAGTGCTGGCGGGCTGGCAGTGATCAGGGCGGTCAGCTGGGTTTTTCTGCTCCTGGGAAGTGGGATGGGCACGTCTGGTTGGTTTTGGATTCCTCCTCCGATGTGTGTATGAGACATGGAGGCGACAGGGCCCCTTCTCAAGGGATATGGAGACATAAATGTCGAGGGAGGGGCAGAGACAGAGTCACAGGGAGCCACAGAGGAACACGGACCGAGGGACTGAGCAGAAAGACAGGCGGAGACGGGGTGATTTGGGCAGAGAGACAGAGAGGAAGAAAGAGACAGACGTGGCGGGATCAAGTCAAGGAGAGGAGCGACTTGGAGAAGCAGAAAGAAAATGAGGCACAGATAATTAGTGACAGGGGATTCCCGTTGTGGCTCAGCAGGTTAAGAACGCAACTAGTATCCATGGGGATGTGGGTTTGATCCCTGGCCACACTTACTGGGTCGAGGATCCAGCTCTGCCATTAGGTGTGGTGTAGGTTGCACAGGGGGCTGGGATCTGGCATTGCTGTGACTGTGGTGTAGACCGGCAGCTACAGTTCCAGTTCGACCCTTAGCCTGGGAACTTCCATATGCCACAGACGCAGCCTTATGAAGAGAAAACACTAGGGACAGACAGGTACGTGAAAGGGTCTGCAGGGGAACAGAGAAGAGGGACAGGTGAGACTCAGGGAGCAAGGCTGCATCCACCTGCCATTCCTGGGAACCCAGCTCCCCCTCCCTCCAACTGGGGCGAGCTTGGCACATACACACATCAACCAACAAGAGCAGAACAAATGCCCAGAGAGCAGAGCCCTCTAGAGGTAGGCAAAAGAAATGTGGTGGGGGAAGAAATAAGGGCCCAGGAGAACGGAGTTTCTTAAGTTGCACATGCAATCCATTGAACATTTGAACCTTCTTCACAGGGTCGAGTTGAGAAGGACGAAATAATACGTGCAGTGCTTAGAATAGGTCCTGGCACATCCGAGGGGCTGGCGAGTGTTCCCCAGGCATTTAATTCCTTCTCCCGTGACTCACGCCTCTTCCCACTAGGAGCCCTCCAGGACCCCACCTACTACTTCCACTCCAGCACTGCCAACATCATCTGCTCCATTGTCTTTGGAAAACGCTTCGCCTACAGAGATCCCGAGTTCCTGCAGCTGCTGGACTTACTGTTCCAGACCTTTCTGCTCATCAGCTCCTTTTCCAGCCAGGTCGGGGACATGCAGAGGGAAGGGCGGGGCTGGGGCGGACATCTGGGCGGGGGACAGGGGTGATCTGCTTTGGGAGACCGGAAGGGCAGCTTAGAGCTGGAAGAGGGGCAAAGACAACAGAGAGAGACAGGGACACTGAGCACTGAGACCCAGAGGGAGGGAGGGAGAGATGGTGAGACAGGGACTGAGACCAAGAGGAAGAAAGGGGAGTGATGGACGAGGCAGGAAGAGAAGGGGATTGAGAGGGAGAGAGAGAGAGACTTTCAAGCTCGCCATCCTTCCTTCCCTGGCTCCTCTGAGTCTCTGCCTCTGTCTTTGGAAAATCCCCTCACATGAAGAAATTCAAGGATGCTTTGAAAATTAGCCATCGTATTTCCTCATTTCCCCCCACTTCTCCTCCCTCTTTCTGTTTTTTTTTTTTTCCTTCTCCCCAGATTACCAAATAATATGCTCCTCTTTAAAACAAAATAATAGAGATTCTCTTTCTTAACTAATCTGGCAATACTCCTAATGCATATTAACGTAAAAAAAAAAAAATAAATCATTCTCAGCCAGGAGTGTAGGTTCACATGTTCGACTGTCACAAATACAAATCCCCATGACCTCCTACAGGAGAGTCTGACCTGAAAAATCTGGAAGGGGCTCCAAGTGCCCTCATCTGTGATGAGCCCAACAGGTGCTTTCAACCATCTGTTCCCACAGGGAATCATGGGAGAGAAAAGTCTGGAAGGAGATCTGCCCGACAGTTAACAATGGGTCCCTCTAGAAGCGGAGATGAAGGAGGAATGTTACATCGTGCTCTATATGTTTCTGCATTGTTCGCAGTTCTTTGAGACAAGTCAGGCATTATATTTCTCAACAGGCAAAGCAATAGAAAATGCTCCCCAGTAAACAAATAGTTCTAAGTGTTGAGCAGCTTCGCCTTGTGGAAGCCTCCCGTTATCAGCAAGGCAGATGTGAGAGGTGGAAAGAGGGAGAGAGAGGTTCGAGGAAGACAGATGAACTGGCGGATGTAAACAGAGGGAGGATGAGAAGGAGGCAGACGGAGATAGGGAGGGGTGGGGAAGACAGAGATGGAGAGAGGTGGGGACGAATCCGTGGGGAAGACCCGAGGATGAGGACGAAAGATGCACAAAGTGGAAAACGTGAGAAGACCACCTCAAAGGAGAAAGAGTCAGTGAGTGAGGGACTCTGTTATGGAGAAAGTGAGACAGAGCCGCAGAGAGACAGACACCCCACAGAAACAGAGAGCGATGGAGAGAGAGACAGAATCAGACAGAGACCGAGACACCCCAGAGATACACAGAGCGAAGCCAGAGACACAGGGGTCACTTTCAGAGAGCCTCACAGCCCCTTCTCTCCCCCAGCTGTTCGAGCTCTACTCCGCCTTCTTGAAGTACTTTCCAGGCTCACACAGGCAAATCTACAAAAACCTGCAGCAAGTCAATGCCTTCATTGGCCGCAGTGTGGAGAAGCACCGTGAAACCCTGGACCCCAGCGACCCCCGGGACCTCATCGACAGCTACCTGCTCCGCATGGACAAAGTGGGATTTGGCAGAGGGAGGGGGCGGGTGGAGAAAAAGATGCTGGGGGAGAAGAAGGGAGGGGAGGGGGGAGAAGAGGGAGGGAGAGAAACACAGACGATGGGGAGGGGAGATTGGGAAGCGAACAGAGAGGGAGATGAAATGGGGAAGCTGGTAGGCAGGTGAGAGAGACACAGAAAATACAGGACGAGGGGAAATACGGCCCCAGGTGCAAAGACCCACAGGGGCAGAAAGAGGCTGGGGAGGAAGGAAGAGAGACAAACAGATCAGATAGAGAGATCGCTAGAAACAGAGCAAGACACAGCCAAGAGAGACTGAGTCAAAGACAGACACCGTCTGTAGAAAATAGAGGGAAGTGAAGCAGACCAGATGGTTGGAGTTCCAGAAACAGGGGGAGGGACCCCAAGAGGTGCAAGTGCCTCAGAGCTCCTGCCTCCCCTGATGTGAACCCCATCCCTCTGGACCCAGGAGAAGTCCAACCCCAACAGCGAGTTCCACGAGCAGAACCTCATCCTCACTGTCCTTTCGCTCTTCTTTGCCGGCACCGAGACCACCAGCACCACTCTCCGCTATGGATTCCTGCTCATGCTCAAGTACCCCCACATCACAGGTGGGCAGGCTGGGGACAGTCGTTCAAGGGGGGATCTTCTTACACCGTTTAGTGCTGCGGCAATGGATCTGAGGGTCTTCTGTGAAGGCGAAGGCAGCTGTCCCCTCTTACACAGGAGCACCGCAGACTGTGAATGTCCCCCTCCCAGCCAACCCTGTCGGTGGATGGATGAATGAAGAATCTGTCAATCTCATTTGCCCCTTTTCCTCCATCACTTGAAGATGGACGCACCCATCCATGTACCTGCCCATTCATCCATCTGTCTGTTTTTTCACTGGTGAAATCACTGATAAAAAAAAAAAAAAAAAATCAAGAACATTTAGTTCTCGTCGTGGTGCGGCGGAAACGAATCCAACTAGGAACCATGAGGTTAGGGTTCAATACCTGGCCTCGCTCAGTGGGTTAAGAAACTGGCGTTGCCGTGAGCTGTGGTGTAGGTCGCAGACGAAGCTTGGGTCCCGGCGGCTACAGACCCCTAACCTGGGAACCTCCGTATGCCGTGGCCGTGGGCGTGGCCCTAAAAAGACAAAAAAAAAAAAAAAAAAAAAAAAAAAGAGAGAGAGAGAGAAAGAAATCACTGATATACTCTGAGTCTTTCATTCATCCCAGGAAATATGCTTTCATTCTTTTGCTGGAGGAGCTGCTTCATCTGTTGTTCCTTTGAAACAGCGATTCATTGAATGAATTGTTTTCCAGTGATTGCTTGGCTCGTTTCATTCCTGCATCTGTTTGCTTTTCTAAACCTACGTTACCTACCCTAATCCTTCCATCAGCTAGTCTATCAATTCATCCTTCATCCACCTCTCCTTTAACTTATTCATTTAAAAATTCACTCAGTTATTTGGGCTTGATTTATACATCTATCTTCTAACCTATCCAACCATGCTGATGATCTGCCTGAGACCTTTGCCTCCAATGTCCTTCCCCCGCAATGAGCCACTGTCTGTCACCCACCATTTCCCCGTGAGATCCTCCAGGAGGCAGGACTGACCCAGATTCCAATAAAGTCTCTGCTTTGCCCTGGGTGCCAGTGCACACGAGATCCTGTGTGTGCCTTTCCAGAGTGGAGTGTCCATTTCTCCCAGGGCCGTGGGGCTCCTGCACACAAGCCTTGCTGGCCCTTAACGCCAAATGCTGTGGGAGCGCCCCCTCCCACTGCCAGATCCCAAGGCATGGGAACCTGACGTGGGGCTCGGAACTCTCACTCCCGTGGGTGAGCCTCTTCAGTATAAGTTTCTTTCCAGTCTCTGGGCAGCCCACCTCCGGGGGTATAGGGTTGGGTATACCGTGTAATCGCCTCTCCTACCATCTTGATGTGCCTCCTATTTGTTTTCTGGAGTAGGGTGCCTTTTTTGGATGTTTCCAGTCTATTTTGTTGAAGGTTGTTGAGCAGTTGGTTGTTTGCATGAAGGAAGGTGAGCTCCGGTCCTTCTGCTCGGCCATCTTAATCCCATCTGCTCTTATATTCCAGAGGACCTAGCACAGTGCCTCATCTGTTTTTTTGTTTCGTTTTGTTTTGTTTTGTTTTGTTTTGTTTTGTCTTTCTTTTTTAGGGCCGCACCCGCGGCATATGGAGGGTCCCAGGCTAGGGAGTCAGATTGGAGCTATAGCCGCCGGCCTACGCCAGAGCCACAGCAACGCGGGATCCGTGCCACATCTGCGACCTACACCACAGCTCACGGCAACAGCGGATCCTTAACTCACTGAGCGAGGCCAGGGATCGAACCCGCAACCTCATGGTTCCTAGTTGGATTCGTTAACCAGTGAGCCACGATGGGAACTCCCTCATCTGTTTGATACACACACTAAATATCAGTTAATTTTCTTTCTTTTTTCACAAGATGATTTTTATTTTTCACCACCATAGCTGGTTTATGGTATTCTGTCAATTTTCTACTGTACAGCAAGGTGACCCAGTCCTACATACATATATACATTCTTTTTCTCACATTATCATGCTCCATCATAAGTGGCTAGAGATAGTTCCCAGTGCTATCCAGCAGGATCTCATTGTTATCACGGTTAACTCTCTACTAACGTTAGAGGAGGATTTTTCACAGGTTCATCACCTGTGAGTTCTTCGACTGAAAGCTGAAAGTCTATCCAAAAGTGTGGTGCACATACATATGTGTGTGTGTTCACATGTGGGGAGAGAATCCATAACATTCGTTACATACCAGTGGGGGAGAATTCCAGTAGTTTTCACTCTTCCAGCCCCACCTGAAGCTGGTCACTCTAAGGGGTGTCAGTGAGCTAACCCTCTCCTGTAGGCTTTTTCCTGTCTCACTGGCCCTTAGGAGACAGTGGGATGGAAGCAGTGCCCCTGCAAAGAGCCTCTTTATTTTTTTTTATTTTACTTTTTTTTTTTTTTTTTTTTTTGGCTTTTTGCAATTTCTTGAGCTGCTCCCAAGGCATATGGAGGTTCCCAGGCTAGGGGTCTAATCCAAGCTGTAGCCGGCAGCCTACACCAGGGCCACAGCAACGTGGGATCCGAGCTGTGTCTGCAACCTACACCACAGCTCACGGCAACGCCGGATCCCCAACCCACTGAGCAAGGCCAGGGATCCAACTCGCAACCTCATGGTTCCTTGTCGGATTCGTTAACCACTGAGCCACAATGGGAACTCCCAAACAGCCTCTTTAAATGAGCTCCCTGGTCCCATTCTTCTGTGCAGAGAGAATCCACAAGGAGATCGACCGGGTGATTGGTTCTCATCGACCTCCAGCCTTGGACGACAGAGCCAAGATGCCATACATGGATGCGGTCATTCATGAGATGCAGAGATTTGGGGACCTCATCCCCATGGGTGTTCCCCACACGGTCACTAAAGACACTCACTTCCGAGGGTACCTCCTCCCCAAGGTATGTCAGCCCACTGGGCTCCCCCATCAAACTCGAGTGTGCCTCCTGGGTTGCTGGGTTCTCTTAATCTCCAAAATGACCTCTTCTTGGCTTTATCACTCAGTCTTGTTTCATTCTGGGGGCATGGGGTGGGGTGGGGGAGGTTTGGTGATGTCCTCTAATCTCGTGACCTTTCTTCAGGGCACAGAAGTCTATCCCATCCTGACCTCTGCTCTCCATGACCCACGTTACTTTGAAAACCCAGAGGCCTTCAACCCTGACCACTTTCTGGATGCCACTGGGGCCCTGAAGAAAAATGACGCTTTTATGCCCTTCTCCATAGGTAAGCTGGACCTGCATTCCAGAGGGCAGGTGCCACCCCCTCCTTGAGACAAGCAAGGAGAGGTCTCTGTTTGTTGAGCAGTTCGTCTGTGCCAGTTGCTTTTCCTGCCTTAACCCGTCTCATCTTCACCGCATCCCAGTGGCGGCTTGAGAAGTGACATCACCTCCCAAAGCTGGCCCTGGGCAAGGATTTTTAAGCTTGCTGCACGTTGGTATGAAATATCTGTTGAGCGCTACGCTGAGCCCAGTACTTTGTTGAGGGCTGAAGAGAAAGCATCAGGGAAGTCACAGAGAGACACAGTTTCCCACCCAGGAAATTGTAGTCCAGCAGGGCAGCTGGGCATGAATCGTATGGTCAAAAGATTGTATCTACTTCAATGAATGAATGTTTGCAGTGTGCTTAGAACTGCTTGGCTAAAGGAAGTGCTCAGGGATTTCCCTGGTGGCCCATTGGTTAAGAATCTAGCATTGTCACAGGTGGGGCGCGGGTTCAATCTCTGGCTCTGGAACTTCCCTATGCCATTGGCTCAGCCAAAAGAAGGAAAGAAAGAAAAGAAAGAAAGGGGTTGTAGGGGCAGCTTTTATTCATCTAAAAGGAATCTTAAGTAAGATGAGTGCTCTACAGGGGGCTTTGGGAGCACAAAAGAGGAACATGCACCATGCTTGGTGTGTCTGTGAGGAAAAGCTTACCTAAAGCTGTGGCTTCTAAGCTAAGACATCACAGGTGAGTATCAATCAGCCACTGGAAAGAGGGTTTCATCACAAGGCAGAGCAAGGGCAGAGCCTCAAGGTGGAGACAGAGGGCTCACGTGAGCACCTAGCACTCAGGAAGACTGGGGTTTCAGGGAGAGGTTGAAGAGCTCAGCTGCCATGGTCTTGACAGCTGGGGGAGTCTGGATTTATCCTGCTGGGCCTGGTGAGGTGGGGTGGGTCTTGACCTGCTCTGACTTGGCTCTGTCCCCATTCCCCATTCCTTGGCCCCACCCAAAGAAAAACCCAATGCCCAGGGATCTCCTCCTTTTGTTAATGTCCAGGGCGCTTGGCCTTCTTAATCAATAGACATTGCTAAGAGGCCATTCGGGCAAATTCAGGCAAAAAACCTGGGGCCTCTGCTGCAGCAGGGGGGAGCCAACAAGCGTTCCCGTCCTGGCTTGCTTGCCCCCCTGGAGGGGGGCGAGCTGATTCCACATGTGGAGCAAGGGCAGTGGTGGATGCATTTGTGGGCCCAAGAGTCAGGGCAGAGGGGTGGCTTAGATGGTCTGCCCACGCATTTGGTGGTGTGATGTGCAGGGGGCATGCATGGTCTCCTGCTTTTGCTTTCAGCTCATCAGAAGTGGCAGTTGGGTTTTTAGTTTTTCTGTATCCTCTTGCTAATGATGTGTCCCAGCTGCTCCTGTGCACCGTATATTTAGCCCCTTACAGTTTCTTTGTGTTTCATTGCTGGAGGAGATGTTTTTCTAGGTGCAAACATCGTAGCCACTGCGGCAAAGGGTCCCAGTCTCGCCCTGGGAGGAAGGTGGACCCCGGCACCAGTCCTTAGTCTTGAATTGCACCAGCGACTTGAGGGACCCAGGGCCCCTGGCTCTGCCCAGTGCGATGGGCTCCTCCCTCATTTCATTTCAGGGAGAGGCAGGGCACCTGTGGGGTGAGGGGCGAGGATCCAGTTCTCCATTCGATAGCTCTGCGCTAAGTTTAGAGAGAGGCAGAGGTGGGGTCAATACAGACAGAGACAGGCTGACAGATAAGGATAGTGAGTGAGAAACAGAGAGAGAGATTGAGAACAAGGAAGACCCAGAGGGAGAGAGACAGGAGAGAGTGTGGTAGAAAGAGACCGAGAGTGAAGTGAGATAATAAATGGTGGAGGTGAAGGAGGAAGGGATGGAGGAGGAAGAGAGGGAGCAGAAGAGGGAGGGAAGCAGAGGAAGACAGAGAGAGAGACAGGAGAGGGTGACACCAGTACTCAAGAAGAAACACCGAGGGGAGAACAGGGAACGATGGAGGGAGATGAAAAATGAGAGTTGCCAAGAGAATCAGATCCAGACAGACAGAGACAGGGAGTGAAAAAGACTGAAGAATGCAGAAAATCATGAGAAAAACAGAGACAGAGAAAGAGTGTCTGGCAGGAGATATAGACACGCTGGCGCACAGTCTGGGTGCCCGACACAGAGTGTTGCCAAACAAACCAGAATGACAAGAGTTTGGCACAGAGCAAGTGTTATTGCAGGGTCATGCAAAGAGACAGGTGGCTCCTGTCCCCACCTCTCCCACCCCCCCATCCCAAACAACACCGAAATTGCAAAGCCTGTTTCAAGCCAAGGTGAGGGAGGGGCTTCAGTTGATAGCTGCAAAATTTGGGGGCAGAAATCCTGTTCTTGCAGCTGGCCATAGAGGCCGGGTCACCAAGTTTCTGTAAACATCCAGGAAGATACATGTTGTAGTTCAGCGAGTTGCTAAAGCAGGGATGTGGGGAAAGGGTCCTGCTCAGTTACAGGCAGAGAAAAAGGCCGAGGCAGATGGCCATGAGGGGAGAGAAAGCAAGAGCCAAAAGATGTCTTGCCAAGGGGTGTCCAGTTGGAGTGTCCCAGGGATGTGGAGGTCGGGGTGGAAGGGAGGAAGCCGGATCAAGCTGTCCTGGAAAGTGCCTGGTTGCAGAACCAGTCAGAAGAGACCAACCAGCTGGGAGCTGTGACCCGAGCATGGCTAAGCTCCTGTGTACCAACCTCTGCATGTGCCTCAAAGACGCAGACGCGTTCTCCTACACCTGCGTGCAGACGCAGTCCAGCGACTAGGAAGGCTTAGGAAATGCCTGGAAACCCCTCCTTGAAAGGGTCTTGCCAAGGGTGTCAGCTTGCAGAATAAGAACCAGGCAGTAAAGGGAGAGAAGGGGCCAGTGTCTCTGCCTGTGTGGGGGCTCCCTGTGTCCCTGGTTCTCTCCAAGCCCTTGGTTTAGAACTGTGGGGGCTGGAGGGAGGGGCGGTCCTTCCGTCTCTGAGCATGTGATGGAAGCCTTAGACTCCTCTCCGGTGCGGGTCAGTCCTGGGCGCAATTGTATATTCCATTCAGCATTTTCCAGGACACCTGAAGCCCATGGTGCTCAGGCTGAGATAAGAAGAAAACCGAGAGACGCACAAACACACACAGTCCAGATACACACCTCACAAACACAGCATCACCGTGTACACCCGGAAACAAACACAAGGTGCTAACTTCACTTACAGCATCCTTACTACGGGCAGGTGTTATTCAAGCATTTTAACAAGCACTAATGTCCTTATCCTCATAGTAGCCTTACGATGTAGAGACGACTCCTCTTACATCAGGCATGGGGGACTTGAAAATATGAAGTTGGGATTTCCCATTGTGGTTCAGCGGGTTAAGAGCCCTTCTCTGTATCTGAGGATGCGGGTTCAATCCCTGGCCTTGCTCAGTTTGTTATGGATCCAGCTTTGCCGCGAGCTGTGGTGTAGCTGCAGATGTGGCTTGGATCTGGCGTGGCTGTGGCTGTGGTGTAGTTTGGCAGCTGCAGCTCCGATTTGACCCCTAGCCTGGGAACTTCATATGCTGTGGGTGTGGCCCGAAATAGGGAAAAAAGAAAGAAAGAAAGAGGTCGGAAATATGCACACACCTGGATGTGGAGGCAGACGCACAGACCCCTGGGCACACACACACATACACAAAGACACATCCAGGCCCAAGTGGCTGCTTATACTCTGCGGGGCCACAGAACCCTTTAGAAAGCTAGCAGGAGCTACGGAGTCTTTCCTGGGAAAATTGTGCAAGGCACATCCACCCAACGATTTGCACCTGCTTTCACAGGGCTTGGGGTTCCTCTAAGCCCCCACCCGAACTGCAGGTCAAAGGCCAGTCCCATGCAAACCTATTGCAATGGACACAAGTGTCTGGGCTTTGGGAGGTGACAGGGCAAGGAACGTGCATTCACCCCCGTGTCCACACTGTCACCCTCTGTGTCCACAGGCAAGCGCATTTGTCTTGGGGAAGGCCTGGCCCGCACCGAATTATTCCTCTTCTTCACCACCATCCTCCAGAACTTCTCCGTGGCCAGCCCCGTGGCTCCGGAGGACATCGACCTGACACCCCAGGCTGTTGGGGTGGGCACAGTGCCCCCGCCCTACCAGATCCAGTTCCTGCCCCGCCAAAGAGGCTGAGGGAAGGGGGTCCAGGGATTCCAGGGTCATGCGCGTCCCCACCTCTGTGGAGAAGGGCCCCTTGCCCCGCTGCCTCTCTCCCGCCTCTGAGAGACGTGCTGGACACCTGCCTCTTTCCCTTGCTCACATGCCTCCCTCGTAGGAATGTCCTGTCTGCAGCCTAACCTCCTTCCGTCCTTCCGCAGCTCTTCTGAAGCCTCACAGAGGTCTATTCCTTTCCCCTGTTAACAGAATTCCAAAAGGGGTGTATGTGTAGAACGTGGAGCTAAGGAGTTCCCTGATGGCTCGGCAGTTAAGGACCCGGCTTGTTCACGGATGTGGCACAAGTCCAATCCCCGGCCCACGCCATCCGTGTGGTCCAAAAATAAAGGAAAGGGAAGAAACTGAGGCTAAAAGGGGAAACTTAGCTCAGGCTCTTTCTGCAGCTCTGCCTCCCAGGCCACAGCTCTCCCCGAGTGACTTGTCCCTTTCTCAGAACAGCCCCAGGGTCCTTTTCTCAACTCCTTGGGCTCCATGATCTGGGCATACACCATGTCCCTTGGGTCTTCTCCCCAAAGGCCCACGGGGTGGGGACAGTGATCATGCCCATCTTGCAGATGAGTAAACAGAGCCCGAGAAATGGCCAGAGATGACCACGGTCACAGGCTTAGTGAGGACAGAAGCAGTGCCCATGCTGTCTCCTTGGCTCTCGAAGGCAAAGCCCTACGGCTCCTTCCCGCCACCCACCCCAGCCTATATTTTGAAATTAAGGTGAAATTCCCATGGGATCACGAACCATTTTAGATGTGTCATGTCGTGGCATTCAGTCCCTGCATGTGATGGGCCATCGCCGTCTCCCTCTAGACCCAAACATGCTCATCAGCCAGAAGGAAACCCCAGACCCATGAGCAGTCACTCCCCATCCTCCCTCCCCCAGCCCCTGGCCACACCAAACCCTTTCCTTCTCTGTGGATTTGCCGATTCCGCCCTTTTCACCTCAATGGAGCGTACAGTGTGTGGCGGTTGCTGTCTGGCTTCTTTTGCGTCTCGTGAGGGTTTGGAGGCTCATCTATGTGGTCCACAGCCCAGTCCTCCCTCATCCTCATCTGACTCCCCCCACTTCCTCCCTCGATGATGGGCCTTCAGCCCACCACCCCTGGGCAGTGTGCCTCTACCCTGAGCCCTTGGAGTCCCTGATGTTCCCCTCCTGGTGTCCCAACTCAAATAAACATCTGAGACCTCGCCTCCAGGGGTCAGGCTGTGACTCCTGCCAGCTTGCATGTGATCCACGTATTGTCTGAGGCTGTCCAGGTCAAAGCTTGCTTTCCCGGTGGGTGGGAGGGTCCCCTTGTCAGAGAAGGAGGAGAAAGTGTGCTTTATTTGATGGTTGTTAGCTCATCGTTGCCAAATTCTTAGAGAAGGTTGGACCTCCGCTGGTGTCCTGCTCGCTGGAGTCCTGCCTCGGGTAGTGGACACCACAGTGGCCGCTCAGACCTCCTTCATGACTGTGACATTGACTCCCAGTTCCTGGGAGTGTCTGCTGCTGACGGCTCAGACCTAATCCCTTTCCAAGAATTGCCTTTGGTCCAAGGGAGCTACTGGGCCCCCATCAGCGCTCCTCTCCAGGGAAAGCCACAGCCAACCACGGTTGATTCAGGAGTAGGAAATCAGCCCCCAGCTCCAGTTTGGGACAGCTTTGTGGGGCACCATGGTCCCAGAGCTCCCTGTGGGACCAACGGGGTCCTCTGTGTAGCCATGTCACAGCCCACTGACACCTGCTGCTCCATCCTGCTATCCCAGCTTCCCCACAGGGGTCACTCCCTAGAGCTTCCCCAGGAAAACCCCTGTGTGCACATCTCCAGCTCAGGCTCTGTTTCTAGGAAACTGCCCCAAGACACTCCGTGCTCATAGTGGTGTGCGCAGACCTGGGACTTGTCTCTCCAGGCAATTCGAGGGCCAAACACGGTCTCCCAGGAGCCCCATCTCTCCTTCGTGGTGACAGACACAAATGTCTTACTGGGACCAGAGCCGACAGACACTTCCCTATATTTATATACACTGTGCAACTGTCATGGGGTGGGGGGAGCGTGACTTCTGAGCCAGATCTGAAGGCGAGGAGAGAGTGAGCTACGTGGCTCTCTGAGGTAGAGGCATGGCAGGCAGGGAGATCAGCCAGAGCAAAGGCCTTGAGGTGAGAGAAGCAAGGAATATGCAAGGAAAGTGAATAGACCAAGAGTGTTGGAGTGGGAGTTCCCATTGTGGCTGAAGGGGTTAAGAACCCAAAAGCATTCATAAGGATGTGGGATGGATCCCAGACCCCTCTCAATGGGTGAAGGATCTGGCATTGCCACAAGCTGCGAGTGGTGTATGTTGCAAATGGAGCTCAAATCCAGCATTGCTGTGGCTGTGGCACAGGCCAGTAACTGCAGCTCTGATTCGATCCTTCCACCAGGAACTTCCGTGTGCTACAGGTACACCCTTAAAAGAAAGAGTGCTGAAGTGAGCTAGGAAGAGGGTGTAGGAGATGAGGTCAAAGATGGGGATTGGAGGAAAGATTACAAAGCGTTCCAGAGTGAGAAGGGAGCCAAGGAGGGGCTTTGTGCAGAGAAGGGATGTGACCTAACAGTTTTTATAAGACCACCCTCCTTTGGTGTTAGCAATAGACATCTGGTTGTAAAAATAATCAAAATTGCTTGGAGTTCCCACTGTGGCACAGTGGGTTAAGAATCCAACTGCAGTGGCTCTGTGTAGTAGGTGGCAGCGGTGGCTCGGATTCAGTCCCTGCAGTGGGAACTTCCATATGCTGTGGGTGCAGCCATAAAAAAAAAAAATAGCTAACATTTTTTGAGCATTTACTAACTACCATCAACCCACTGGATCCTCACAACCACATATGAGGTAGTATTATTATACTCATTGTATAGAAGAAGAAACTGAGGCTCAGAGAAGCTGAGTCACTTGCCCAGAGTTGCACAGCGGGGAAGTGGAGGTGCAGGGATTCTAAGTGACTCCAGAGCCTTAGTTCTCAATGGCTGGGCTTTGGTGTTCCATCAGGGAGCTGGCCATCCCAGCCCTGCGGAGGTTGAGGGAGGTGGCGACAAGGTTATGGAAGGACCCAGGAGCCTGAGTACTGGGAGGCCGTGTCTTGCAGCTCCACCTAGGAGCCCTAAGACACCAGCTGAACCCAGGGGACCCACACTCAGCCTATACCTTGGGGATGTGGTATTTGTGGAAATGGGTGTCGTGGGTGAAAGCCTGGGGCATGCCCAGAGGTAGGATGGCTGCAGGTCTCAGGATCTCAGGTAGGACAGCATCTGTGTATGGCATCTGGGCTCTGTGCCCCAGGCAGGGCTCTCTGCCCCTTCCCTGACCCCTCGGTGGCTGCCAGAGCCCACTTCACTTTGGGGATCTTGGAGGGACTGTCCCCAACAGGCACCAGCCACCCAAGGCATGAGGCTGTGTGGAGTGGGGAAACATCCGGAGCTGTGGTCCACATTCAGTGTCCCGCAGGTAAGACGCTCCAGCTTGCGCAGGCTGGGAATTGTCCCCAGTCCATTTAGGCTGATTCCTTTGCGGGAAATTTGATTTGCTTTGAAAAATCCGATAACTGTTTTAATACAACGATTTTTGTGGCCATCCTATGAATTGAATTTTTATTATGGTAAAACAGACAAAACATAAGATTCACCCTGTTCTAAAGGGTCAAATTCTGTGCCTTAAGAACACGCACGATGTTGCAAACCACACTTCTGCCTAGGTCCAGAGCTCTCTCATCACCCCCAAGGCAAACCCTGTGTACAGGAGGCAGTCACGCCCCATCCTCCCTTCCCCCAGTCCCTGGTCACCCCCAGTCTGCTTTCTGTGTCTGTGGATACTTCACGCAAGTGGAAGCACAGGCAGCAAGTGACTTGGTGTGTCTGCTTCTTGGATGAACTTCACTTCATGCAGTGAAAGACGTTATTCTGAGGCCACAGTGCGTTGTCAGGTGTAAATGGGCGAAGGAGGGTTTGTGGCAAACCTCTTTTTTCTTTTTTCTTTTCTTTTCTTTTCTTTTCTTTCTTTCTTTTTTTTTTTTTTTTTTTTTTTGTTGTTGTTGTTGCTGTTGTTGTTGTGGCAAACCTCTTATTGGGCCAGTTGACTTCAGCAGAAAGACAAATGCGTACTGAGTATGATGTGCCAGGGTCTATCTAAGTGCTTTAGACACATGAGCTGACTTCTCACAGCCTCCCTGGGAAAGGCGAGTGCACATGATTCCCATTTTACAGGCGAGGAAAGAGAGGCACAGAGAGGTGAGATACCCGGCCAGCCCTCATATGGATAGTGCTGGGGCTGGGATTTGAACCCAGGTCCTCTGGCTCCAGCACTGGGCACTTAACCATGAGGCAGAGATGCGTCTGGCAGGGCTCTCATAGAGTGGGTTGTACCCTCCTCCCTGCCCCAGGCCAGCCTCCCTGCAGCCCCCTCTGGTCCCCTGGGCAATGGCAATGCCCCACACTGCCTTGTAGCCTCCCAGCATGACTGCGGTGCAGCTTGAATGCCAGCCCATAGTGGTCCCTCGGCTGTGGTGACAGGACAGGTGGCCATGAGCCTCGAGGGGCCGCCACATGACTGTCTGTCCATTGATGGTCTCTGGGCAGGTGGTGATGGCTGCAGGTGCCCCTCTGCCTCCGTGGAGCGGGGTTCCCTCTCTTCTGGGTCTCCCCGTGTCTCTGTGTTTCTCTGGCTGTCTCTGATCATGAGGGTCTCTGTGTCATTTCCCCACATCTCCAAAGCTGGTCCTCTGCCCCTCCGGCTGTATCTCTCAGGGCCCCTCTCCGTGGGTTTCTGCCTTTGGGGCTCTTGGTCTCAGCGCGGGGCTCCAGGTCCCTGGGATCTGTTCCTGCCTTGTGGCTCTCTGCCTCTCTCCCGCCTTCCGAGTCTCACCCCCGCCCTGCCTCTGCCTCTCTCCCTGTGAGTCCCCGTGTCTGTCTCTCCAAGCCTCTGTCCCTGTCCTCTCTTACCCTCTCCTACTCTCTTAGTCCGTCTCCATCTCTGGCCATCTCTCTATCTCTCGGGTTCTCCCTGCTTCTGCCCCTGGGAGTTGCGGATGAGAAAACTTCCTTCAAGCTCGCCCTGAACAGAGCCTGGAGGAAGGGCCCTCCTCTCCCCCGCAGGAGGTGGCCCAGCCCCTGGAGGAGGGACAGCAGGCCTTGGGGGCAGGGCAGCAAGGGGGGTGGGAAAGGGCTCCTGAGGAAGAGGAGGGGGGGAGGGGGAGGAGGAGGAGGAGGAGGAGGTGAGACAAAAGAGCCACTGGCAGGGCCATGGGGCCCAGGTCCAGAGAACTTGGCCCAAGCCAGGGAAAGCAGGAAGCAGAGGTCATCTGAGCAGGTGGCTGCAGGCTGGGGAGGAGGCCAGAGGTTGCTTGAACCTTTACCCTTGGTTTTCCTCAGCCTCTCGGCCCCCCACCAGCCCCCTCAGCCCCCCACCAGCCCCCTCAGCATCCACGTCTGCATTTTTCCATCTCGCAGTGTGACTTCACTTCTCCCTCTGTCTATGTCTCTCTTTCTCCCCTTCAGTCTCTGGCCTTCTGTGTTTCTCTCACCGTCTCTCACTGTCTCTCCCCCTGCCCCTTGGCCACCTGGGTCTCGGAGTCTCTGTGTCTCTCCCTATGGCTGAGATGCATTCACAGAGCCCTTACTCTGTGCCAAGCCCCCTGCCTGGCGGGTCTCATTTCCATTCTCGCAAGGACCCCGTGGAGAAAGTGCCTGCATTTTCCTGAGGAGGAGCCCTGGGGCTCAAAGAGCAGCAGACCCTTGCCTGAGGGTCTGGAGTGGCCGATAAATGAGGCAGCAGCTGAGGTTTTGCCATGGAGTTTGTCTGACTCTGACAGTTAGTGCTTTTTCTGACCCATGAGTACTTCTGAGAGTGTGCCCCCTCCGATCCTTGACCTGGGAGGTCCTCCAAAGAGGCTGGGAGTTGCTGTCAACTCCCGTCCCCCTTGGTGAGTTATTGACTGAGCACGTTAGCAAGGTAAAGGCCCTGAGAAGTCCTGCAGGGAAGAAGTCAGTTTGCCTGCCTTTAACCCAGCCTCTCTCTGCCTGAGTTCCCTGTAGAACCCTTGCCCTTAGAACTAACGGTCCTCTTCGGCCCCTCAGCCTTTCCATCTCCTTTTGTTTTAGCTTCTCGCTGTCTGCTCTCTCTCTGTGTGTCTCTGCAGCTCTCTCAGAAAGGAAGGAATGTCAAGTGGTTGAAATAGCAGGCTGGGGAACTAGACTAGGTTTGAGGCCCCTTTCTACCTCTGGATTGTCGTGAGGCCTTTGGCAAGATCTTGATCTCTCTGTTCGTCACCAACTCAATCTACAGAGAAGGATCAAGTGCATGAAGCACTTCATGCCTCCCCACCAGGGCCTCCTGGGCCTAGAATGAGGACCCAAGTTCAGTGCCAGGTCACACAGCCCAGCAGGAGCCAGGACCTGGGTTCAGGAAAGTCCATGGTGGCATCTCTCCAAGGTCAGGAAAGTGCAGGTTCCACCCCTTCAAGAGACCAAGAGACCCTGGGTCAGAGGAGTGTGACTGAGCTGCTGGGGTCAGAGTCCTGTGTCCAGCAAGAGAGTTGCCTGTCCTTGCGAGAAACTTGCCGCCATCCTGTTTCTCTGGGAGAGAGATGGAGAGACATGGAAAGCCAGGCCCGGACCACGACAGGCAGACAAGGACATGGTCATTCACGTATTTTGCAAATATGAACTGAGCCGGCCAGGGGCTGGGATGCTGGAGACAGAGGGGAGCCCAGTGACCTGAAATGGGACTCCCGGAGCTCAGAGTCTAAAGGGGGCCACAGAGACACTGAGACAGAGGGAGAGAGCACGGGAGAGAGAGACACACACAGATTGTCACTGAGGGTCAGAGAAAAGTCCTCACTGTGAGGACAGAGCAGGAGGCAGGGAGAGGCCTGCCTGGCGCTGGTCCGAGCAATCAGAGCTCCGAAAGCTCTACTTCCCTGCTCGGTCTCTTTGTCTCTCTCCACCTGACCCCCTCCACCACCAAGTCTCTCCAGTTCTGTGTCTTTCCCTTTCATTCCCTTTCACCCATCACTCTTATCTGTGGCATCTACAAGCCCTGCAATGACTGGGACTGGCTAACTGATGCACAAGGACACATCCACTCACACATACGGACACACACCACCATGACTACAAAAAGGCAAATACACTTTCAGGCTTGAAACCATATAAGCACAGAGAAATCTGCACACATGCAAAAATATACAGATAAGTACATGCAGACTCATGCCCATAAATACAGGCACTCCTTCAAGTGTAAGAATCATGCAAGCACACACTCATACTTGCAGGTTAGACATGTAAGTACAAAAACACAAACAGGACCAAAACCTAGGAGCAAGGGCATGGCTGCCCATACCTAAAAAGTAAAAGCATATTCATACTCATGTGGACCTGGGTATCTCTGCTGTGGTGTCTGTGCAACACCTGGGGAGGGAGTGCAGGGTGGGGAGATGAGCAAGTCACCTGGCTGCCCGTCCAGGAAGTACGGGTTCCTTAGCACCTCTCTTTGAATTCACACTCCTGGACGATGTCAAGGAATGGATGGTGTTACATAACTGGGAATGGGGCGGGGGGGAGACCAGGCTCAGGATAAAAGGCTCAGCTAGAGGCAGCCGTGGGGCACAAGACGGGCATACTGGGGCCATGGAGCTCAGCCTGCTTCTTCTTCTTGCTCTGCTCACAGGACTCTTGCTTCTCCTGGCCAGAGGCCGCCCGAAAGCCCATCACCCCCTCCCGCCAGGCCCCCACCCTCTGTCCTTCCTGGGGAACCTTCTGCAGATGGACAGAGGAGGCCTGCCCAAATCCTTCCTGAGGGTGAGATGCAGATGGATGGGGTCTGAGGGTGGCTCCCTGCCTCCGTACTGGGGGGTTCACTCATCCATCCTTCTAGGAGTGGGGTGGGTGTGGGGAAGTTGATGAGCGAGGGGCACAGAGGTGAAGCGTGGTGGGTGGTGGTCAGACAGCCCCAGGCATCCCTGCTCGGTGGGAGGTGTGTGGGCACTGTCCCTGGAGTGGACAGGTGGGCTTGAAGAGGCGCGTGGATGTGCACCTGGGAGGTAGAATTCCACACTCCTCTGCCCTCGTCTGCCAGCTGCCTGGGTGCCTGCTGGCCAAGGGAAGAAAGAGGAAAGGGGGTGGTGGCACCAAGCAAATAGATCTCTCCTCTGCCAACAAAAGGCAGCAAAGCGTGGCCCTGTCAGCACCAGAGAGTGGGGAGGGAGAGGGAGGGAGTGCAGGACGGGAGGGCAGTTGCGGAGTGCCTAGCAAAAGTAAACATGCATGCGCTCGAATGGTAGCCAACACTGTGGGGTGTTTCCTAGGTCTCTAGCACTGCTTTCCAGGCCTGTTTCATGTTTGCTCATCTGTATACTTATTAATGGTGTCATCCAGACCCACGAGCCCCTCCTCCACCGGAGAGCCGCAACCCCAGCAAAAGCTTCCCACTGCCCTGGGCTCCTCTGTCCCCTTCGTACCCGCTTTGGGAATGAACACCTTCCTAAATCTTGGGCTTGTCATCACTTTAATTTGATTTAATGTATTTATTTATTTATTTGTATTTTAGGACCATACCTGCAGCATATGGGAGTTCCCAGTCTAGGGGTTGATTCCGAGCTACAGCTTCTGGCCTATACCACAGCCATAGCAACGGCTAATCCTTTACCCACTGAGTGAGGCCAGGGATCGAACCTGCAACCTCATGGTTCCTGGTCGGATTTGTTTCCACTGCATCACAACAGGATCACCATCTTTGATTTGATTTGATGTGATTTGATTTGATTTTTCTGCTTTTTAGGGCTGCACCCGCAGCATATGGAGGTTCCCAGGCTTGGGGTCCAATAGGAGCTACAACTGATGGCCTATGCCACAGCCACAGCAATGCATGACCCCAGCTACATCTGCGACCAGCAATACAGCTCAGGGCAACCTACTGAGCAAGGCCAAGGATTGAACCTGCAACTTCATGGTTACTGGTCGGATTCCTTTCTGCTGCGCCCCAGCAGGAACTCCCCATCTTTGATTTCAATACAGAGTGTTTCATCACAGATGTAGAGGCTCCAAGTGCATATTATTTCATTATCCTTGTCTTCAGTGTATCACCAGGGTATCCAGTATGTTTTCATGTAAATGCTTCTTCACTTAGAGTTAAGTGGCTAGGATTTCTCTCTATTGGGGTAGAAATTCATCAGTTCTAGGTCCCAATAACTTCGTGGGCTAGGGGAGGTGTTTTCTTCACCTCAGAGGAATGAAGAGTGAGGCTCAGTGGGGTGGGGGTGGGATGGGGGTGGGGCGGGGGGAGAGGCCCTTGTCCAAGGACACACACCTGGGATGTCACAGAGGGCAAGCTGGGGTTGAGCAAGGAGGTGCCTTCATCTCCTTCTTAGCCTGAAGCTGCCTAACAACTGGGGGATCCCTAAACCCTTTAGGAATGTGATTAAGGCTGTGGGTTCCCTCCCCTACAAATACCCACGTGCATTTTTGCATAACATTTTCCAGTTTCCAGAACCCCTAAATCGATTCCGCAGACCTTGCAAGGATCCTCTGGGTGAGCACGACCCTGCATGTTCATTGCCTCTTTGGAGAGAGGGAGAGACAGGGCATGGCTAGTGGGTGTCATCAGTTGCTTCCAAATCCTTCTGACACGGGCTGGGACCTGGGACCCTTTGCTGCAGTGACTGCAGTGCTGGTACCTAGACAAACATTTCCTGGAGGAACCAAAACACAAAGAAACTGTAAGGGACTGAATATAAGTGTGTGTGTGTGTGCAGCTGAGGCAAATTAGAAGATTCAAAAACAATAACATCCCAACTGCCTCTTTGGAAAAGCCCAGAGCAAAAGCAGGATGTCGGGAGTAAAAGCAGGGCACTAGACATGCCCTCTGCACACAGCACCACCAGAGGGGTGGACAGACCACCGAAGCCACCCCTCTGGCCTCACTCTTGGATCCACCCCTACCCTTGCCCATATAAGGAACCAGTTCGCCCCCCTCCGTGAGCCAGTAAACAAGCAGGGGAACCAGCTTGTGGTTTTCACTACCCACCTCCACCCTGCCTGCTGCAGCAGGGGCCCCAGGAAAGCCCTGCCTGAATTTTCCTGACTGGCCTCTCAGCAGTTTCTGTTGCTTAAATTGGCCCAAAAGCCTGTTCAGTAACATTGCTGGAGTCAGACAGACACGGGCTCGCGTTCCAGATTCAACTGCTTCTCTTTGAAACTTAGCGTCTCTTCCATAGAATGAATTGCTGATGATAAGAAGGCAGCTCTCATAAGACCGTCGTGAGGACCAACCGGGATATGCACAGAGCCTGGTGTAGATAAGCGCTCATTCGCTGGAGGTTAATTGGATCCACTCCTTCATTGTTCCACTCATTCTCTCTGCCGGGCACTCAGCTGGGCACTGGTGATGTGGCACGGGACAGGGCACACACAGTAAACAAGGAAATATTGTGTTGACACAAGCTATGATTCAAATGAAGCAGGGTAATGATGGGAGTTCCCGTTGTGGCTTAGAGGGTAAAGAACCCAACCATTATCCATGAGGATGAGAGCTCTGTCCCTGGCCTCACTCGGTGGGTTAAGGAACTGGTGTTGGCATGAGCTGTGGTGTAGATTGCAAGAGCAACCAGAGTCTGAGTTGCTGTGGCCGTGGCGTAGACTGGCGGCTGTAGCTCAGATTCGACCCCTAGCCTGGGAAACTCAATATGCTGCCAGTGGGGCACTTACAAAACATAAACAAACAAACAATCAAACCAGGGTGATATTTTAAGAAGTTGTGGGAGCTACTTTAGACTGAGTGGTATGGGAAAGGCTGTGTCTTGACTTGTTTCTGAGCAGACACCCTAAAAATGCAGGTAGAAGTTCCGAGAGAAAGACAGATGTAGATGCCGGAACCCTGAAGCAGGAGCAAGCTTAGCATGTCTGGGGGACATGGAGAAGGCTGGATCAGTGTGAGCAAAGGCGTGAGTGGGAGGAGAAGTCAGAGGGGTGCTGGGGCAACGTCACCCAGGGCTGTGTCAACCATGCTGGAGACCTGGGGTCCTATATTCAGGGCAGGGGGAGCCCTGGAGGGTTTGGAGCAGGTTAGGGATTGTCATTACTTTACATTTTGATGGGACTGCTCTGGTTTCAGGGTGGGGTGGGATGGGTGGTGAAAAGAAGGTAGGCAGCACAGGGAAAGGAAGTAGGGAGACCAGTGAGAAAGCTTAGCTAAGATCAGTGTGAGAGGTCTTTCCATGAAGTTAACCTTTTTATGATTTTAGGTCAACTCCTTATCAAATTTTTGCTGTTGTTGTTGTCTTTATAGGGCCGTACTCGAAGCATATAGAGGTTCCCAGGCTAGGGGTCAAATCGGAGCTCCAACTGTCAGCCTATACCACAGCCACAGCAACATGGGATGCGAGCCATGTCTGCAACCTACACTTCAGCTCACCGCAACGCTGCATCCTCAACACACCGAGCGAGGCCAGGGATGGAACCTGTGTCCTCATGAATGCTAGTCAGATTCATTTCCTCTGAGTCAGGACGGGAAATCCCTCTTTATGGAAACTCACCATCTAGGATCAAATGCACAAAGCCTAAGTATTCAGCTTGGTGAACTTTCTCTAATGAACATAGTCAGGTAATTGACACCCAGATCAGTAACGACATGGCCTGTCCCCAGAAACCCTCCTTAAGTCCCCCTTCCACTCATGACCCTCCCATTATGCAGACACCATAGGTTCCTATTTATCTAGTTTTGAACCTCATATCAACAGAATCATGACAAATAGAGTCCTCGGGATCATCAACGTTGCACCTGTGGGTTTCATTGCGGTTGTAGGTAGCTAGTTCTTTCTCATTGCTGCATACTGTTCCATGACAGCAACACACCATTACTTCTCTATTCTCTACCTACGGTTGCTGAGCATCTGTGACTCTCCTTGTTCTTCATCTTGCTGAACAAGTGTATACATCTCTGCTGGGTGTGTATCTGGGAGTAATGTTGCTAGTCACTGAGTGTACAGGCCTTCCAGCCTCAGTAAATGCTTCTGAACACGTTCCCTAGTGCCTCCCCTGATGGTACGACTTCTCAGATTTCAGGATCACCCCCAGAAGGCCATCTTTTCCCCTTCATGTCCCCCCAGACATGAAGGGGTGGGTGGTTTCTGGGTGGCACTCCAGGGAAATTGTCAGGAGGCAGAGAGAAGATACAGTAGGGTCACAGGAAGGATAATGTTTATTTTTTTTTTTTTAGTTGAGAAGCCAGGGAGAGCTGGCCAGACTCAACAGATAATCCTAGGCAGGGGAGGTTTTAGGGCTATTTAACTATCTGTACTGCTTCTCATGTGAGGGGGGCTGGGTCATGGATTAATCCTTTAGTGGCTGGGTCCTGGGAAGTGGGAAGGCAGGCTGGGGTGGAAGGTCTTGGGGCAGCGGCTAATTCCCAGTCTCTGCGGAAGTGCTTCCATGGTCTAACAACTGAGATGGTTCCTAAGGTGCATACTGACTAATGGCAACATTGGGCGTGGGTATATTGGCAGCTCCGAGAGAGATACGGGGATGTATTCACGGTGTACCTGGGGCCAAGGCCAGTGGTCATGATATGCGGGACAGAGGCCATCCGGGAGGCCCTGGTGGACCAGGCTGAGGCCTTCTCTGGCCGAGGGAAAATCGCTGTGTTGGAGCCAATCTTCCAGGGATATGGTAAGGCCCTCAGAGACGCCGAGAGGGGAGCAGGGGTGGAGGATGGGGATTGGGGAGGGTGTGTCTGGGAGGGGAGAAGAGGGGGTTTAGGGGGACCCAGAGTCTGTTTCCAACTTCCTCTGCATTCCAAGCCTCTCCTCAACCCCCAGGCGTGATCTTTTCCAACGGGGAACGTTGGAAGACCCTTCGGCGCTTCTCTCTGGCCACCATGAGGGACTTCGGCCTGGGAAAACGGAGCGTGGAGGAGCGGATTCAGGAGGAGGCCCAGTGTCTGGTGGAGGAGCTGCGGAAATCCCAGGGTGAGCCCGGGGCAGGGGCCGGCGAGAAATTGAGTGCGTCTGTGGGTGCACAGCAGCAGAAGGCAGAGGCATGTGTGTGGGCAGAGGAAGAGATGGAGAGATAGAGAGAGACAGCTCGCGAGGCCATCAGACAGAGGATGAGAGACAGAGAGAGGGGGCAGAGTTGGCAGAGCTGAGTAGGAGAGAAGCACGGGGAGCAGGAGAGATGCAGGGAGGTCAGTGTCAAGGACACCTCAAAGGCATCAACTCAGACATTAGCCTGTTATTACCGGGTTCAGGGAAACCAATGCATGGTTTGAGGTATGGAGCCCAGACCAATACAGGACTTCTGCAAAAAGAAGCAGAGGAGTTCCCTGGTGGCTCAGCAGGCCAAGGGTCTGGAGTTATCACTGTTGTGGTGCAAGTTGGATCCCTGGTCCTGGAACTTCTGTCTGCTGTGGGCATGGCACCCCCACCCTCAAGAAAAGAAAGCAGAGAAAACTGTAAATAGGACACACTTTGATTCCTGTTTTCATGGAATATTTCCTTCCATCCTTTCACTTTCAGTTCGCATGTGTCCCTAGAAGTGAAATAGGTCTCCTGAAGACAGCATATATATGGGTCTTGTTTTTGTATCCATTCAGTAAGTGTATGTCCTTTGGTTGTGGCGTTTAGTCCATTAACATTTAAGGTAATTATTGATTTGTATGTTATTGCCACTTTATTCATTGCTTTGGATTTGTTTTTGTTGCTCTTTTTTCTTCCCTTCTTCTCTTTTTCTCTCCTCTTGTGGTTTGATGACTATCTTTAGTGTTGTATTTGCGTTGATTTTTCTTATTTGTTTGTGTATCAATTGTAGATTTTTGGTTTGCAGTCATTCTGAAGTTTTCATATGAGTCTGTGTCCATACGAGTTTGTTTTATGCTGTTGGTCTCTTAATTGCAATGCATCTCCAGCGTCCTGCATTTGTAACCTCCTCTTCTCACGATTTCTGATTTTGGTGGCATAATTGTGTGTGGAAGATTTCGTATCTTTACCTCTATGCGTGAGCCCTGACATTTGTGGTATTTTTGTTTCTGGTTGCGGCCTTTTCTTTTCTGCCTAGAGAAGTTCCTTTAGTATGTGTTGTAAGGCTGGTTTAGTGTTGCTGAATTCTCTTAGCTTTTGCTTATCTGTAAAGCTTTTGATTTCTCCTTCAAATCTGAATGAAAGCCTTGCTGGGTAAAGTAATCTTGGTTGGAGGTTTTTTCCTTTCATCACGTTAAGTGTATCATGCCTTCCCTTCTGGCCTACAGAGTTTCTGCTGAAAAATCTGCCAATAACCTTGTATGTTATTTATTTCTTTTCCCTAGCTGCTTTCGATATTTTCTCTGTCTTTAATTTTGGTTGGTTTGTTTAGTATGTGCCTCGGGGTGTTCCTCCTTGGGTTTATTTTATATGGTACTCATTGCGCTTCCTGGGATTTGAGTGAGTGGTTTCTTTTCCATGGTAGGCAAGTTTTCGGCTATTATCTCTTCGAATCTTTTTTCTGTCCCTTTCTCTCTCTCTTCTCCTTCTGGCACCCCTATAATATGGATGTTGGTGCATTTAACATTGTCCCAGAGTTCTCTGAGACTCTCTTCATTTGTTTTCAATCTTTTTTTTCTTCTCTGTTCCACATCCGTGATTTCCACGAATCTGACCTCCACCTCGCTTATGTGTTCTTCTGCCTCCTGTATTCTGCTGTTGGCTGCTTCTAGTGAATTTTTTACTTCAGTTATTGTATTTTGCATCTATTCTTGCTTAAGTTTTATTTTTACTTATTTATTTATTTGTCTTTTTACCTTTTCTAGGGCTGCTCCTACAGCATATGGATGTTCCCAGGCTAGGGGTCTAATCCGAGCTGTAGCAGCCAGCCTATGCCACAGCCACAGCAACATGGGATCCGAGCTGTGACTGCAACCTACACCACAGCTCATGGCAATGCCGGGGATCCTTAACCCACTGGGCAAGGCCAGGGATCAAACCCGCAACCTCATGGTTCCTAGTCGGATTCGTTAACCACTGCGACACGATGGGAACTCCTCTTCTTGCTTAAGTTTTATATCTTGTATCTCTTTCCTCAGTGTTTCCTGGAAATTATCCATCTCTGCCTCCAGTTTATTTCCAATGTCTTACATCATCTTCAGCCTCAACAGTCTAAAAAGTCTTTCCTGAAGGCTGAGAATCCCCTGATCACTTAGCTGTTTTTTCTGGGTTTTTTCCTTTCTCCCTCATCTGAGTTATAGTTCTCCGTCTTTTCATTTTTATAGGTTTTTGGTGTGGTGACCTTCTTACAGATGATAGAGTTGTAGCCTCTCTTACTTCTGGTGTCTGTCCCCCTTGTGGCTAAAGTAGGTACGGGGGTGGGGTGGGGTGGGGTGGGGTGGGGTGGGGTGTGGTGGGGCTTGCTGTAGGCTTCCTGATGGGAGGGACTGATGCCTGCCCACTGGTAGGCGGAGCTGATTCCTATCCCTCTGGTGGGTGGGGCTTTGTCTCTGGGGGAGATTAGAGGTGGCTGTGTGCCTGGGGGGGAGAGGTCTTTAGGCAGCCTGTTTACTGAGGGGCGGGGCTGTGATCCCACCTGGATCATTGTTTGGCCTGGGGCTTCTCAGCACTGATGGGCAGGGCCAGATTTTCCCAAAATGGGCCCCTCCAGAGAAAGGCACTCTGCTGAATATTCCCAAGGGCTTTGCTTCCAATGTCCTTCCCCCACAACAAGCCACCTTCACTCCTGCTTTCCCAGGAGGTCCTCCAAGGACTGCAGTCAGGTCTGACCCAGATTTCTATGGAGACTTTGCTTTGCCCTGGGACCCAGTGCACGTGAAAGTGTGTGTGTGCCTTTTAAGAATGGGGTCTCCGTTTCCCCCAGTCCTGTGGAGTAGCGCTCCTGCGCACAAGCCCCACTGGCCTTTGATGCCAGATGCTCCTGGGGCTCTTTCTCTCAGTGCCAGATCCCCACACGTGGGACTCTGATGTGGGGCTCAGAATTCTCCTTCCTGTAGGTGAGTGTCTGTGAACCAGTTAGGGCTTCCAGTCTGTAGGGCTTCCCAGCTGGGAGGTATGAGGATGCTCAGATCACGTAATTGCCCCTCCTTGCTCTTGATGTGGTCTCCTCTTTGTCTTCTGGAGTCGGATATCTTTTTGAAAGTTTCTGGTCCATTTGGTTGAAGATTGCTCAGCATTTGGTGGTAGATTTTGTTGTTTTTAGGAGAGAAGTTGAGCTCCAGTCCTTCTATTCCTCCATCTCAATCCCATCTCCCCAACAGCACACATTTTGAGAAGGACACACTTGGTTTTCCTTTCTGTGCGTGCAGTGCTGGCGGGCTGGCAGTGATCAGGGCGGTCAGCTGGGTTTTTCTGCTCCTGGGAAGTGGGATGGGCACGTCTGGTTGGTTTTGGATTCCTCCTCCGATGTGTGTATGAGACATGGAGGCGACAGGGCCCCTTCTCAAGGGATATGGAGACATAAATGTCGAGGGAGGGGCAGAGACAGAGTCACAGGGAGCCACAGAGGAACACGGACCGAGGGACTGAGCAGAAAGACAGGCGGAGACGGGGTGATTTGGGCAGAGAGACAGAGAGGAAGAAAGAGACAGACGTGGCGGGATCAAGTCAAGGAGAGGAGCGACTTGGAGAAGCAGAAAGAAAATGAGGCACAGATAATTAGTGACAGGGGATTCCCGTTGTGGCTCAGCAGGTTAAGAACGCAACTAGTATCCATGGGGATGTGGGTTTGATCCCTGGCCACACTTACTGGGTCGAGGATCCAGCTCTGCCATTAGGTGTGGTGTAGGTTGCACAGGGGGCTGGGATCTGGCATTGCTGTGACTGTGGTGTAGACCGGCAGCTACAGTTCCAGTTCGACCCTTAGCCTGGGAACTTCCATATGCCACAGACGCAGCCTTATGAAGAGAAAACACTAGGGACAGACAGGTACGTGAAAGGGTCTGCAGGGGAACAGAGAAGAGGGACAGGTGAGACTCAGGGAGCAAGGCTGCATCCACCTGCCATTCCTGGGAACCCAGCTCCCCCTCCCTCCAACTGGGGCGAGCTTGGCACATACACACATCAACCAACAAGAGCAGAACAAATGCCCAGAGAGCAGAGCCCTCTAGAGGTAGGCAAAAGAAATGTGGTGGGGGAAGAAATAAGGGCCCAGGAGAACGGAGTTTCTTAAGTTGCACATGCAATCCATTGAACATTTGAACCTTCTTCACAGGGTCGAGTTGAGAAGGACGAAATAATACGTGCAGTGCTTAGAATAGGTCCTGGCACATCCGAGGGGCTGGCGAGTGTTCCCCAGGCATTTAATTCCTTCTCCCGTGACTCACGCCTCTTCCCACTAGGAGCCCTCCAGGACCCCACCTACTACTTCCACTCCAGCACTGCCAACATCATCTGCTCCATTGTCTTTGGAAAACGCTTCGCCTACAGAGATCCCGAGTTCCTGCAGCTGCTGGACTTACTGTTCCAGACCTTTCTGCTCATCAGCTCCTTTTCCAGCCAGGTCGGGGACATGCAGAGGGAAGGGCGGGGCTGGGGCGGACATCTGGGCGGGGGACAGGGGTGATCTGCTTTGGGAGACCGGAAGGGCAGCTTAGAGCTGGAAGAGGGGCAAAGACAACAGAGAGAGACAGGGACACTGAGCACTGAGACCCAGAGGGAGGGAGGGAGAGATGGTGAGACAGGGACTGAGACCAAGAGGAAGAAAGGGGAGTGATGGACGAGGCAGGAAGAGAAGGGGATTGAGAGGGAGAGAGAGAGAGACTTTCAAGCTCGCCATCCTTCCTTCCCTGGCTCCTCTGAGTCTCTGCCTCTGTCTTTGGAAAATCCCCTCACATGAAGAAATTCAAGGATGCTTTGAAAATTAGCCATCGTATTTCCTCATTTCCCCCCACTTCTCCTCCCTCTTTCTGTTTTTTTTTTTTTCCTTCTCCCCAGATTACCAAATAATATGCTCCTCTTTAAAACAAAATAATAGAGATTCTCTTTCTTAACTAATCTGGCAATACTCCTAATGCATATTAACGTAAAAAAAAAAAAATAAATCATTCTCAGCCAGGAGTGTAGGTTCACATGTTCGACTGTCACAAATACAAATCCCCATGACCTCCTACAGGAGAGTCTGACCTGAAAAATCTGGAAGGGGCTCCAAGTGCCCTCATCTGTGATGAGCCCAACAGGTGCTTTCAACCATCTGTTCCCACAGGGAATCATGGGAGAGAAAAGTCTGGAAGGAGATCTGCCCGACAGTTAACAATGGGTCCCTCTAGAAGCGGAGATGAAGGAGGAATGTTACATCGTGCTCTATATGTTTCTGCATTGTTCGCAGTTCTTTGAGACAAGTCAGGCATTATATTTCTCAACAGGCAAAGCAATAGAAAATGCTCCCCAGTAAACAAATAGTTCTAAGTGTTGAGCAGCTTCGCCTTGTGGAAGCCTCCCGTTATCAGCAAGGCAGATGTGAGAGGTGGAAAGAGGGAGAGAGAGGTTCGAGGAAGACAGATGAACTGGCGGATGTAAACAGAGGGAGGATGAGAAGGAGGCAGACGGAGATAGGGAGGGGTGGGGAAGACAGAGATGGAGAGAGGTGGGGACGAATCCGTGGGGAAGACCCGAGGATGAGGACGAAAGATGCACAAAGTGGAAAACGTGAGAAGACCACCTCAAAGGAGAAAGAGTCAGTGAGTGAGGGACTCTGTTATGGAGAAAGTGAGACAGAGCCGCAGAGAGACAGACACCCCACAGAAACAGAGAGCGATGGAGAGAGAGACAGAATCAGACAGAGACCGAGACACCCCAGAGATACACAGAGCGAAGCCAGAGACACAGGGGTCACTTTCAGAGAGCCTCACAGCCCCTTCTCTCCCCCAGCTGTTCGAGCTCTACTCCGCCTTCTTGAAGTACTTTCCAGGCTCACACAGGCAAATCTACAAAAACCTGCAGCAAGTCAATGCCTTCATTGGCCGCAGTGTGGAGAAGCACCGTGAAACCCTGGACCCCAGCGACCCCCGGGACCTCATCGACAGCTACCTGCTCCGCATGGACAAAGTGGGATTTGGCAGAGGGAGGGGGCGGGTGGAGAAAAAGATGCTGGGGGAGAAGAAGGGAGGGGAGGGGGGAGAAGAGGGAGGGAGAGAAACACAGACGATGGGGAGGGGAGATTGGGAAGCGAACAGAGAGGGAGATGAAATGGGGAAGCTGGTAGGCAGGTGAGAGAGACACAGAAAATACAGGACGAGGGGAAATACGGCCCCAGGTGCAAAGACCCACAGGGGCAGAAAGAGGCTGGGGAGGAAGGAAGAGAGACAAACAGATCAGATAGAGAGATCGCTAGAAACAGAGCAAGACACAGCCAAGAGAGACTGAGTCAAAGACAGACACCGTCTGTAGAAAATAGAGGGAAGTGAAGCAGACCAGATGGTTGGAGTTCCAGAAACAGGGGGAGGGACCCCAAGAGGTGCAAGTGCCTCAGAGCTCCTGCCTCCCCTGATGTGAACCCCATCCCTCTGGACCCAGGAGAAGTCCAACCCCAACAGCGAGTTCCACGAGCAGAACCTCATCCTCACTGTCCTTTCGCTCTTCTTTGCCGGCACCGAGACCACCAGCACCACTCTCCGCTATGGATTCCTGCTCATGCTCAAGTACCCCCACATCACAGGTGGGCAGGCTGGGGACAGTCGTTCAAGGGGGGATCTTCTTACACCGTTTAGTGCTGCGGCAATGGATCTGAGGGTCTTCTGTGAAGGCGAAGGCAGCTGTCCCCTCTTACACAGGAGCACCGCAGACTGTGAATGTCCCCCTCCCAGCCAACCCTGTCGGTGGATGGATGAATGAAGAATCTGTCAATCTCATTTGCCCCTTTTCCTCCATCACTTGAAGATGGACGCACCCATCCATGTACCTGCCCATTCATCCATCTGTCTGTTTTTTCACTGGTGAAATCACTGATAAAAAAAAAAAAAAAAAATCAAGAACATTTAGTTCTCGTCGTGGTGCGGCGGAAACGAATCCAACTAGGAACCATGAGGTTAGGGTTCAATACCTGGCCTCGCTCAGTGGGTTAAGAAACTGGCGTTGCCGTGAGCTGTGGTGTAGGTCGCAGACGAAGCTTGGGTCCCGGCGGCTACAGACCCCTAACCTGGGAACCTCCGTATGCCGTGGCCGTGGGCGTGGCCCTAAAAAGACAAAAAAAAAAAAAAAAAAAAAAAAAAAGAGAGAGAGAGAGAAAGAAATCACTGATATACTCTGAGTCTTTCATTCATCCCAGGAAATATGCTTTCATTCTTTTGCTGGAGGAGCTGCTTCATCTGTTGTTCCTTTGAAACAGCGATTCATTGAATGAATTGTTTTCCAGTGATTGCTTGGCTCGTTTCATTCCTGCATCTGTTTGCTTTTCTAAACCTACGTTACCTACCCTAATCCTTCCATCAGCTAGTCTATCAATTCATCCTTCATCCACCTCTCCTTTAACTTATTCATTTAAAAATTCACTCAGTTATTTGGGCTTGATTTATACATCTATCTTCTAACCTATCCAACCATGCTGATGATCTGCCTGAGACCTTTGCCTCCAATGTCCTTCCCCCGCAATGAGCCACTGTCTGTCACCCACCATTTCCCCGTGAGATCCTCCAGGAGGCAGGACTGACCCAGATTCCAATAAAGTCTCTGCTTTGCCCTGGGTGCCAGTGCACACGAGATCCTGTGTGTGCCTTTCCAGAGTGGAGTGTCCATTTCTCCCAGGGCCGTGGGGCTCCTGCACACAAGCCTTGCTGGCCCTTAACGCCAAATGCTGTGGGAGCGCCCCCTCCCACTGCCAGATCCCAAGGCATGGGAACCTGACGTGGGGCTCGGAACTCTCACTCCCGTGGGTGAGCCTCTTCAGTATAAGTTTCTTTCCAGTCTCTGGGCAGCCCACCTCCGGGGGTATAGGGTTGGGTATACCGTGTAATCGCCTCTCCTACCATCTTGATGTGCCTCCTATTTGTTTTCTGGAGTAGGGTGCCTTTTTTGGATGTTTCCAGTCTATTTTGTTGAAGGTTGTTGAGCAGTTGGTTGTTTGCATGAAGGAAGGTGAGCTCCGGTCCTTCTGCTCGGCCATCTTAATCCCATCTGCTCTTATATTCCAGAGGACCTAGCACAGTGCCTCATCTGTTTTTTTGTTTCGTTTTGTTTTGTTTTGTTTTGTTTTGTTTTGTCTTTCTTTTTTAGGGCCGCACCCGCGGCATATGGAGGGTCCCAGGCTAGGGAGTCAGATTGGAGCTATAGCCGCCGGCCTACGCCAGAGCCACAGCAACGCGGGATCCGTGCCACATCTGCGACCTACACCACAGCTCACGGCAACAGCGGATCCTTAACTCACTGAGCGAGGCCAGGGATCGAACCCGCAACCTCATGGTTCCTAGTTGGATTCGTTAACCAGTGAGCCACGATGGGAACTCCCTCATCTGTTTGATACACACACTAAATATCAGTTAATTTTCTTTCTTTTTTCACAAGATGATTTTTATTTTTCACCACCATAGCTGGTTTATGGTATTCTGTCAATTTTCTACTGTACAGCAAGGTGACCCAGTCCTACATACATATATACATTCTTTTTCTCACATTATCATGCTCCATCATAAGTGGCTAGAGATAGTTCCCAGTGCTATCCAGCAGGATCTCATTGTTATCACGGTTAACTCTCTACTAACGTTAGAGGAGGATTTTTCACAGGTTCATCACCTGTGAGTTCTTCGACTGAAAGCTGAAAGTCTATCCAAAAGTGTGGTGCACATACATATGTGTGTGTGTTCACATGTGGGGAGAGAATCCATAACATTCGTTACATACCAGTGGGGGAGAATTCCAGTAGTTTTCACTCTTCCAGCCCCACCTGAAGCTGGTCACTCTAAGGGGTGTCAGTGAGCTAACCCTCTCCTGTAGGCTTTTTCCTGTCTCACTGGCCCTTAGGAGACAGTGGGATGGAAGCAGTGCCCCTGCAAAGAGCCTCTTTATTTTTTTTTATTTTACTTTTTTTTTTTTTTTTTTTTTTTGGCTTTTTGCAATTTCTTGAGCTGCTCCCAAGGCATATGGAGGTTCCCAGGCTAGGGGTCTAATCCAAGCTGTAGCCGGCAGCCTACACCAGGGCCACAGCAACGTGGGATCCGAGCTGTGTCTGCAACCTACACCACAGCTCACGGCAACGCCGGATCCCCAACCCACTGAGCAAGGCCAGGGATCCAACTCGCAACCTCATGGTTCCTTGTCGGATTCGTTAACCACTGAGCCACAATGGGAACTCCCAAACAGCCTCTTTAAATGAGCTCCCTGGTCCCATTCTTCTGTGCAGAGAGAATCCACAAGGAGATCGACCGGGTGATTGGTTCTCATCGACCTCCAGCCTTGGACGACAGAGCCAAGATGCCATACATGGATGCGGTCATTCATGAGATGCAGAGATTTGGGGACCTCATCCCCATGGGTGTTCCCCACACGGTCACTAAAGACACTCACTTCCGAGGGTACCTCCTCCCCAAGGTATGTCAGCCCACTGGGCTCCCCCATCAAACTCGAGTGTGCCTCCTGGGTTGCTGGGTTCTCTTAATCTCCAAAATGACCTCTTCTTGGCTTTATCACTCAGTCTTGTTTCATTCTGGGGGCATGGGGTGGGGTGGGGGAGGTTTGGTGATGTCCTCTAATCTCGTGACCTTTCTTCAGGGCACAGAAGTCTATCCCATCCTGACCTCTGCTCTCCATGACCCACGTTACTTTGAAAACCCAGAGGCCTTCAACCCTGACCACTTTCTGGATGCCACTGGGGCCCTGAAGAAAAATGACGCTTTTATGCCCTTCTCCATAGGTAAGCTGGACCTGCATTCCAGAGGGCAGGTGCCACCCCCTCCTTGAGACAAGCAAGGAGAGGTCTCTGTTTGTTGAGCAGTTCGTCTGTGCCAGTTGCTTTTCCTGCCTTAACCCGTCTCATCTTCACCGCATCCCAGTGGCGGCTTGAGAAGTGACATCACCTCCCAAAGCTGGCCCTGGGCAAGGATTTTTAAGCTTGCTGCACGTTGGTATGAAATATCTGTTGAGCGCTACGCTGAGCCCAGTACTTTGTTGAGGGCTGAAGAGAAAGCATCAGGGAAGTCACAGAGAGACACAGTTTCCCACCCAGGAAATTGTAGTCCAGCAGGGCAGCTGGGCATGAATCGTATGGTCAAAAGATTGTATCTACTTCAATGAATGAATGTTTGCAGTGTGCTTAGAACTGCTTGGCTAAAGGAAGTGCTCAGGGATTTCCCTGGTGGCCCATTGGTTAAGAATCTAGCATTGTCACAGGTGGGGCGCGGGTTCAATCTCTGGCTCTGGAACTTCCCTATGCCATTGGCTCAGCCAAAAGAAGGAAAGAAAGAAAAGAAAGAAAGGGGTTGTAGGGGCAGCTTTTATTCATCTAAAAGGAATCTTAAGTAAGATGAGTGCTCTACAGGGGGCTTTGGGAGCACAAAAGAGGAACATGCACCATGCTTGGTGTGTCTGTGAGGAAAAGCTTACCTAAAGCTGTGGCTTCTAAGCTAAGACATCACAGGTGAGTATCAATCAGCCACTGGAAAGAGGGTTTCATCACAAGGCAGAGCAAGGGCAGAGCCTCAAGGTGGAGACAGAGGGCTCACGTGAGCACCTAGCACTCAGGAAGACTGGGGTTTCAGGGAGAGGTTGAAGAGCTCAGCTGCCATGGTCTTGACAGCTGGGGGAGTCTGGATTTATCCTGCTGGGCCTGGTGAGGTGGGGTGGGTCTTGACCTGCTCTGACTTGGCTCTGTCCCCATTCCCCATTCCTTGGCCCCACCCAAAGAAAAACCCAATGCCCAGGGATCTCCTCCTTTTGTTAATGTCCAGGGCGCTTGGCCTTCTTAATCAATAGACATTGCTAAGAGGCCATTCGGGCAAATTCAGGCAAAAAACCTGGGGCCTCTGCTGCAGCAGGGGGGAGCCAACAAGCGTTCCCGTCCTGGCTTGCTTGCCCCCCTGGAGGGGGGCGAGCTGATTCCACATGTGGAGCAAGGGCAGTGGTGGATGCATTTGTGGGCCCAAGAGTCAGGGCAGAGGGGTGGCTTAGATGGTCTGCCCACGCATTTGGTGGTGTGATGTGCAGGGGGCATGCATGGTCTCCTGCTTTTGCTTTCAGCTCATCAGAAGTGGCAGTTGGGTTTTTAGTTTTTCTGTATCCTCTTGCTAATGATGTGTCCCAGCTGCTCCTGTGCACCGTATATTTAGCCCCTTACAGTTTCTTTGTGTTTCATTGCTGGAGGAGATGTTTTTCTAGGTGCAAACATCGTAGCCACTGCGGCAAAGGGTCCCAGTCTCGCCCTGGGAGGAAGGTGGACCCCGGCACCAGTCCTTAGTCTTGAATTGCACCAGCGACTTGAGGGACCCAGGGCCCCTGGCTCTGCCCAGTGCGATGGGCTCCTCCCTCATTTCATTTCAGGGAGAGGCAGGGCACCTGTGGGGTGAGGGGCGAGGATCCAGTTCTCCATTCGATAGCTCTGCGCTAAGTTTAGAGAGAGGCAGAGGTGGGGTCAATACAGACAGAGACAGGCTGACAGATAAGGATAGTGAGTGAGAAACAGAGAGAGAGATTGAGAACAAGGAAGACCCAGAGGGAGAGAGACAGGAGAGAGTGTGGTAGAAAGAGACCGAGAGTGAAGTGAGATAATAAATGGTGGAGGTGAAGGAGGAAGGGATGGAGGAGGAAGAGAGGGAGCAGAAGAGGGAGGGAAGCAGAGGAAGACAGAGAGAGAGACAGGAGAGGGTGACACCAGTACTCAAGAAGAAACACCGAGGGGAGAACAGGGAACGATGGAGGGAGATGAAAAATGAGAGTTGCCAAGAGAATCAGATCCAGACAGACAGAGACAGGGAGTGAAAAAGACTGAAGAATGCAGAAAATCATGAGAAAAACAGAGACAGAGAAAGAGTGTCTGGCAGGAGATATAGACACGCTGGCACACAGTCTGGGTGCCCGACACAGAGTGTTGCCAAACAAACCAGAATGACAAGAGTTTGGCACAGAGCAAGTGTTATTGCAGGGTCATGCAAAGAGACAGGTGGCTCCTGTCCCCACCTCTCCCACCCCCCCATCCCAAACAACACCGAAATTGCAAAGCCTGTTTCAAGCCAAGGTGAGGGAGGGGCTTCAGTTGATAGCTGCAAAATTTGGGGGCAGAAATCCTGTTCTTGCAGCTGGCCATAGAGGCCGGGTCACCAAGTTTCTGTAAACATCCAGGAAGATACATGTTGTAGTTCAGCGAGTTGCTAAAGCAGGGATGTGGGGAAAGGGTCCTGCTCAGTTACAGGCAGAGAAAAAGGCCGAGGCAGATGGCCATGAGGGGAGAGAAAGCAAGAGCCAAAAGATGTCTTGCCAAGGGGTGTCCAGTTGGAGTGTCCCAGGGATGTGGAGGTCGGGGTGGAAGGGAGGAAGCCGGATCAAGCTGTCCTGGAAAGTGCCTGGTTGCAGAACCAGTCAGAAGAGACCAACCAGCTGGGAGCTGTGACCCGAGCATGGCTAAGCTCCTGTGTACCAACCTCTGCATGTGCCTCAAAGACGCAGACGCGTTCTCCTACACCTGCGTGCAGACGCAGTCCAGCGACTAGGAAGGCTTAGGAAATGCCTGGAAACCCCTCCTTGAAAGGGTCTTGCCAAGGGTGTCAGCTTGCAGAATAAGAACCAGGCAGTAAAGGGAGAGAAGGGGCCAGTGTCTCTGCCTGTGTGGGGGCTCCCTGTGTCCCTGGTTCTCTCCAAGCCCTTGGTTTAGAACTGTGGGGGCTGGAGGGAGGGGCGGTCCTTCCGTCTCTGAGCATGTGATGGAAGCCTTAGACTCCTCTCCGGTGCGGGTCAGTCCTGGGCGCAATTGTATATTCCATTCAGCATTTTCCAGGACACCTGAAGCCCATGGTGCTCAGGCTGAGATAAGAAGAAAACCGAGAGACGCACAAACACACACAGTCCAGATACACACCTCACAAACACAGCATCACCGTGTACACCCGGAAACAAACACAAGGTGCTAACTTCACTTACAGCATCCTTACTACGGGCAGGTGTTATTTAAGCATTTTAACAAGCACTAATGTCCTTATCCTCATAGTAGCCTTACGATGTAGAGACGACTCCTCTTACATCAGGCATGGGGGACTTGAAAATATGAAGTTGGGATTTCCCATTGTGGTTCAGCGGGTTAAGAGCCCTTCTCTGTATCTGAGGATGCGGGTTCAATCCCTGGCCTTGCTCAGTTTGTTATGGATCCAGCTTTGCCGCGAGCTGTGGTGTAGCTGCAGATGTGGCTTGGATCTGGCGTGGCTGTGGCTGTGGTGTAGTTTGGCAGCTGCAGCTCCGGTTTGACCCCTAGCCTGGGAACTTCATATGCTGTGGGTGTGGCCCGAAATAGGGAAAAAAGAAAGAAAGAAAGAGGTCGGAAATATGCACACACCTGGATGTGGAGGCAGACGCACAGACCCCTGGGCACACACACACATACACAAAGACACATCCAGGCCCAAGTGGCTGCTTATACTCTGCGGGGCCACAGAACCCTTTAGAAAGCTAGCAGGAGCTACGGAGTCTTTCCTGGGAAAATTGTGCAAGGCACATCCACCCAACGATTTGCACCTGCTTTCACAGGGCTTGGGGTTCCTCTAAGCCCCCACCCGAACTGCAGGTCAAAGGCCAGTCCCATGCAAACCTATTGCAATGGACACAAGTGTCTGGGCTTTGGGAGGTGACAGGGCAAGGAACGTGCATTCACCCCCGTGTCCACACTGTCACCCTCTGTGTCCACAGGCAAGCGCATTTGTCTTGGGGAAGGCCTGGCCCGCACCGAATTATTCCTCTTCTTCACCACCATCCTCCAGAACTTCTCCGTGGCCAGCCCTGTGGCTCCGGAGGACATCGACCTGACACCCCAGGCTGTTGGGGTGGGCACAGTGCCCCCGCCCTACCAGATCCAGTTCCTGCCCCGCCAAAGAGGCTGAGGGAAGGGGGTCCAGGGATTCCAGGGTCATGCGCGTCCCCACCTCTGTGGAGAAGGGCCCCTTGCCCCGCTGCCTCTCTCCCGCCTCTGAGAGACGTGCTGGACACCTGCCTCTTTCCCTTGCTCACATGCCTCCCTCGTAGGAATGTCCTGTCTGCAGCCTAACCTCCTTCCGTCCTTCCGCAGCTCTTCTGAAGCCTCCCAGAGGTCTATTCCTTTCCCCTGTTAACAGAATTCCAAAAGGGGTGTATGTGTAGAACGTGGAGCTAAGGAGTTCCCTGATGGCTCGGCAGTTAAGGACCCGGCTTGTTCACGGATGTGGCACAAGTCCAATCCCCGGCCCATGCCATCCGTGTGGTCCAAAAATAAAGGAAAGGGAAGAAACTGAGGCTAAAAGGGGAAACTTAGCTCAGGCTCTTTCTGCAGCTCTGCCTCCCAGGCCACAGCTCTCCCCGAGTGACTTGTCCCTTTCTCAGAACAGCCCCAGGGTCCTTTTCTCAACTCCTTGGGCTCCATGATCTGGGCATACATGATGTCCCTTGGGTCTTCTCCCCAAAGGCCCACGGGGTGGGGACAGTGATCATGCCCATCTTGCAGATGAGTAAACAGAGCCCGAGAAATGGCCAGAGATGACCACGGTCACAGGCTTAGTGAGGACAGAAGCAGTGCCCATGCTGTCTCCTCGGCTCTCGAAGGCAAAGCCCTACGGCTCCTTCCCGCCACCCATCCCAGCCTATATTTTGAAATTAAGGTGAAATTCCCATGGGATCACGAACCATTTTAGATGTGTCATGTCGTGGCATTCAGTCCCTGCATATGATGGGCCATCGCCGTCTCCCTCTAGACCCAAACATGCTCATCAGCCAGAAGGAAACCCCAGACCCATGAGCAGTCACTCCCCATCCTCCCTCCCCCAGCCCCTGGCCACACCAAACCCTTTCCTTCTCTGTGGATTTGCCGATTCCGCCCTTTTCACCTCAATGGAGCGTACAGTGTGTGGTGGTTGCTGTCTGGCTTCTTTTGCGTCTCGTGAGGGTTTGGAGGCTCATCTATGTGGTCCACAGCCCAGTCCTCCCTCATCCTCATCTGACTCCCCCCACTTCCTCCCTCGATGATGGGCCCTCAGCCCACCACCCCTGGGCAGTGTGCCTCTACCCTGAGCCCTTGGAGTCCCTGATGTTCCCCTCCTGGTGTCCCAACTCAAATAAACATCTGAGACCTCGCCTCCAGGGGTCAGGCTGTGACTCCTGCCAGCTTGCATGTGATCCACGTATTGTCTGAGGCTGTCCAGGTCAAAGCTTGCTTTCCCGGTGGGTGGGAGGGTCCCCTTGTCAGAGAAGGAGGAGAAAGTGTGCTTTATTTGATGGTTGTTAGCTCATCGTTGCCAAATTCTTAGAGAAGGTTGGACCTCCGCTGGTGTCCTGCTCGCTGGAGTCCTGCCTCGGGTAGTGGACACCACAGTGGCCGCTCAGACCTCCTTCATGACTGTGACATTGACTCCTAGTTCCTGGGAGTGTCTGCTGCTGACGGCTCAGACCTCATCCCTTTCCAAGAATTGCCTTTGGTCCAAGGGAGCTACCGGGCCCCCGTCAGCGCTCCTCTCCAGGGAAAGCCACAGCCAACCACGGTTGATTCAGGAGTAGGAAATCAGCCCCCAGCTCCAGTTTGGGACAGCTTTGTGGGGCACCATGGTCCCAGAGCTCCCTGTGGGACCAACGGGGTCCTCTGTGTAGCCATGTCACAGCCCACTGACACCTGCTGCTCCATCCTGCTATCCCAGCTTCCCCACAGGGGTCACTCCCTAGAGCTTCCCCAGGAAAACCCCTGTGTGCACATCTCCAGCTCAGGCTCTGTTTCTAGGAAACTGCCCCAAGACACTCCGTGCTCATAGTGGTGTGCGCAGACCTGGGACTTGTCTCTCCAGGCAATTCGAGGGCCAAACACGGTCTCCCAGGAGCCCCATCTCTCCTTCGTGGTGACAGACACAAATGTCTTACTGGGACCAGAGCCGACAGACACTTCCCTATATTTATATACACTGTGCAACTGTCATGGGGTGGGGGGAGCGTGACTTCTGAGCCAGATCTGAAGGCGAGGAGAGAGTGAGCTACGTGGCTCTCTGAGGTAGAGGCATGGCAGGCAGGGAGATCAGCCAGAGCAAAGGCCTTGAGGTGAGAGAAGCAAGGAATATGCAAGGAAAGTGAATAGACCAAGAGTGTTGGAGTGGGAGTTCCCATTGTGGCTGAAGGGGTTAAGAACCCAAAAGCATTCATACGGATGTGGGATGGATCCCAGACCCCTCTCAATGGGTGAAGGATCTGGCATTGCCACAAGCTGCGAGTGGTGTATGTTGCAAATGGAGCTCAAATCCAGCATTGCTGTGGTTGTGGCACAGGCCAGTAACTGCAGCTCTGATTCGATCCTTCCACCAGGAACTTCCGTGTGCTACAGGTACACCCTTAAAAGAAAGAGTGCTGAAGTGAGCTAGGAAGAGGGTGTAGGAGATGAGGTCAAAGATGGGGATTGGAGGAAAGATTACAAAGCGTTCCAGAGTGAGAAGGGAGCCAAGGAGGGGCTTTGTGCAGAGAAGGGATGTGACCTAACAGTTTTTATAAGACCACCCTCCTTTGGTGTTAGCAATAGACATCTGGTTGTAAAAATAATCAAAATTGCTTGGAGTTCCCACTGTGGCACAGTGGGTTAAGAATCCAACTGCAGTGGCTCTGTGTAGTAGGTGGCAGCGGTGGCTCGGATTCAGTCCCTGCAGTGGGAACTTCCATATGCTGTGGGTGCAGCCATAAAAAAAAAAAATAGCTAACATTTTTTGAGCATTTACTAACTACCATCAACCCACTGGATCCTCACAACCACATATGAGGTAGTATTATTATACTCATTGTATAGAAGAAGAAACTGAGGCTCAGAGAAGCTGAGTCACTTGCCCAGAGTTGCACAGCGGGGAAGTGGAGGTGCAGGGATTCTAAGTGACTCCAGAGCCTTAGTTCTCAATGGCTGGGCTTTGGTGTTCCATCAGGGAGCTGGCCATCCCAGCCCTGCGGAGGTTGAGGGAGGTGGCGACAAGGTTATGGAAGGACCCAGGAGCCTGAGTACTGGGAGGCCGTGTCTTGCAGCTCCACCTAGGAGCCCTAAGACACCAGCTGAACCCAGGGGACCCACACTCAGCCTATACCTTGGGGATGTGGTATTTGTGGAAATGGGTGTCGTGGGTGAAAGCCTGGGGCATGCCCAGAGGTAGGATGGCTGCAGGTCTCAGGATCTCAGGTAGGACAGCATCTGTGTATGGCATCTGGGCTCTGTGCCCCAGGCAGGGCTCTCTGCCCCTTCCCTGACCCCTCGGTGGCTGCCAGAGCCCACTTCACTTTGGGGATCTTGGAGGGACTGTCCCCAACAGGCACCAGCCACCCAAGGCATGAGGCTGTGTGGAGTGGGGAAACATCCGGAGCTGTGGTCCACATTCAGTGTCCCGCAGGTAAGACGCTCCAGCTTGCGCAGGCTGGGAATTGTCCCCAGTCCATTTAGGCTGATTCCTTTGCAGGAAATTTGATTTGCTTTGAAAAATCCGATAACTGTTTTAATACAACGATTTTTGTGGCCATCCTATGAATTAAATTTTTATTATGGTAAAACAGACAAAACATAAGATTCACCCTGTTCTAAAGGGTCAAATTCTGTGCCTTAAGAACACGCACGATGTTGCAAACCACACTTCTGCCTAGGTCCAGAGCTCTCTCATCACCCCCAAGGCAAACCCTGTGTACAGGAGGCAGTCACGCCCCATCCTCCCTTCCCCCAGTCCCTGGTCACCCCCAGTCTGCTTTCTGTGTCTGTGGATACTTCACGCAAGTGGAAGCACCGGCAGCAGGTAACTTGGTGTGTCTGCTTCTTGGATGAACTTCACTTCATGCAGTGAAAGACGTTATTCTGAGGCCACAGTGCGTTGTCAGGTGTAAATGGGCGAAGGAGGGTTTGTGGCAAACCTCTTTTTTCTTTTCTTTTTTGTTGTGGCAAACCTCTTATTGGGCCAGTTGACTTCAGCAGAAAGGCAAATGCGTACTGAGTATGATGTGCCAGGGTCTATCTAAGTGCTTTAGACACATGAGCTGACTTCTCACAGCCTCCCTGGGAAAGGCGAGTGCACATGATTCCCATTTTACAGGCGAGGAAAGAGAGGCACAGAGAGGTGAGATACCCGGCCAGCCCTCATATGGATAGTGCTGGGGCTGGGATTTGAACCCAGGTCCTCTGGCTCCAGCACTGGGCACTTAACCATGAGGCAGAGATGCGTCCGGCAGGGCTCTCATAGAGTGGGTTGTACCCTCCTCCCTGCCCCAGGCCAGCCTCCCTGCAGCCCCCTCTGGTCCCCTGGGCAATGGCAATGCCCCACACTGCCTTGTAGCCTCCCAGCATGACTGCGGTGCAGCTTGAATGCCAGCCCATAGTGGTCCCTCGGCTGTGGTGACAGGACAGGTGGCCATGAGCCTCGAGGGGCCGCCACATGACTGTCTGTCCATTGATGGTCTCTGGGCAGGTGGTGATGGCTGCAGGTGCCCCTCTGCCTCCGTGGAGCGGGGTTCCCTCTCTTCTGGGTCTCCCCGTGTCTCTGTGTTTCTCTGGCTGTCTCTGATCATGAGGGTCTCTGTGTCATTTCCCCACATCTCCAAAGCTGGTCCTCTGCCCCTCCGGCTGTATCTCTCAGGGCCCCTCTCCGTGGGTTTCTGCCTTTGGGGCTCTTGGTCTCAGCGCGGGGCTCCAGGTCCCTGGGATCTGTTCCTGCCTTGTGGCTCTCTGCCTCTCTCCCGCCTTCCGAGTCTCACCCCCGCCCTGCCTCTGCCTCTCTCCCTGTGAGTCCCCGTGTCTGTCTCTCCGAGCCTCTGTCCCTGTCCTCTCTTACCCTCTCCTACTCTCTTAGTCCGTCTCCATCTCTGGCCATCTCTCTATCTCTCGGGTTCTCCCTGCTTCTGCCCCTGGGAGTTGCGGATGAGAAAACTTCCTTCAAGCTCGCCCTGAACAGAGCCTGGAGGAAGGGCCCTCCTCTCCCCCGCAGGAGGTGGCCCAGCCCCTGGAGGAGGGACAGCAGGCCTTGGGGGCAGGGCAGCAAGGGGGGTGGGAAAGGGCTCCTGAGGAAGAGGAGGGGGGGAGGGGGAGGAGGAGGAGGAGGAGGAGGTGAGACAAAAGAGCCACTGGCAGGGCCATGGGGCCCAGGTCCAGAGAACTTGGCCCAAGCCAGGGAAAGCAGGAAGCAGAGGTCATCTGAGCAGGTGGCTGCAGGCTGGGGAGGAGGCCAGAGGTTGCTTGAACCTTTACCCTTGGTTTTCCTCAGCCTCTCGGCCCCCCACCAGCCCCCTCAGCCCCCCACCAGCCCCCTCAGCATCCACGTCTGCATTTTTCCATCTCGCAGTGTGACTTCACTTCTCCCTCTGTCTATGTCTCTCTTTCTCCCCTTCAGTCTCTGGCCTTCTGTGTTTCTCTCACCGTCTCTCACTGTCTCTCCCCCTGCCCCTTGGCCACCTGGGTCTCGGAGTCTCTGTGTCTCTCCCTATGGCTGAGATGCATTCACAGAGCCCTTACTCTGTGCCAAGCCCCCTGCCTGGCGGGTCTCATTTCCATTCTCGCAAGGACCCCGTGGAGAAAGTGCCTGCATTTTCCTGAGGAGGAGCCCTGGGGCTCAAAGAGCAGCAGACCCTTGCCTGAGGGTCTGGAGTGGCCGATAAATGAGGCAGCAGCTGAGGTTTTGCCATGGAGTTTGTCTGACTCTGACAGTTAGTGCTTTTTCTGACCCATGAGTACTTCTGAGAGTGTGCCCCCTCCGATCCTTGACCTGGGAGGTCCTCCAAAGAGGCTGGGAGTTGCTGTCAACTCCCGTCCCCCTTGGTGAGTTATTGACTGAGCACGTTAGCAAGGTAAAGGCCCTGAGAAGTCCTGCAGGGAAGAAGTCAGTTTGCCTGCCTTTAACCCAGCCTCTCTCTGCCTGAGTTCCCTGTAGAACCCTTGCCCTTAGAACTAACGGTCCTCTTCGGCCCCTCAGCCTTTCCATCTCCTTTTGTTTTAGCTTCTCGCTGTCTGCTCTCTCTCTGTGTGTCTCTGCAGCTCTCTCAGAAAGGAAGGAATGCCAAGTGGTTGAAATAGCAGGCTGGGGAACTAGACTAGGTTTGAGGCCCCTTTCTACCTCTGGATTGTCGTGAGGCCTTTGGCAAGATCTTGATCTCTCTGTTCGTCACCAACTCAATCTACAGAGAAGGATCAAGTGCATGAAGCACTTCATGCCTCCCCACCAGGGCCTCCTGGGCCTAGAATGAGGACCCAAGTTCAGTGCCAGGTCACACAGCCCAGCAGGAGCCAGGACCTGGGTTCAGGAAAGTCCATGGTGGCATCTCTCCAAGGTCAGGAAAGTGCAGGTTCCACCCCTTCAAGAGACCAAGAGACCCTGGGTCAGAGGAGTGTGACTGAGCTGCTGGGGTCAGAGTCCTGTGTCCAGCAAGAGAGTTGCCTGTCCTTGCGAGAAACTTGCCGCCATCCTGTTTCTCTGGGAGAGAGATGGAGAGACATGGAAAGCCAGGCCCGGACCACGACAGGCAGACAAGGACATGGTCATTCACGTATTTTGCAAATATGAACTGAGCCGGTCAGGGGCTGGGATGCTGGAGACAGAGGGGAGCCCAGTGACCTGAAATGGGACTCCCGGAGCTCAGAGTCTAAAGGGGGCCACAGAGACACTGAGACAGAGGGAGAGAGCACGGGAGAGAGAGACACACACAGATTGTCACTGAGGGTCAGAGAAAAGTCCTCACTGTGAGGACAGAGCAGGAGGCAGGGAGAGGCCTGCCTGGCGCTGGTCCGAGCAATCAGAGCTCCGAAAGCTCTACTTCCCTGCTCGGTCTCTTTGTCTCTCTCCACCTGACCCCCTCCACCACCAAGTCTCTCCAGTTCTGTGTCTTTCCCTTTCATTCCCTTTCACCCATCACTCTTATCTGTGGCATCTACAAGCCCTGCAATGACTGGGACTGGCTAACTGATGCACAAGGACACATCCACTCACACATACGGACACACACCACCATGACTACAAAAAGGCAAATACACTTTCAGGCTTGAAACCATATAAGCACAGAGAAATCTGCACACATGCAAAAATATACAGATAAGTACATGCAGACTCATGCCCATAAATACAGGCACTCCTTCAAGTGTAAGAATCATGCAAGCACACACTCATACTTGCAGGTTAGACATGTAAGTACAAAAACACAAACAGGACCAAAACCTAGGAGCAAGGGCATGGCTGCCCATACCTAAAAAGTAAAAGCATATTCATACTCATGTGGACCTGGGTATCTCTGCTGTGGTGTCTGTGCAACACCTGGGGAGGGAGTGCAGGGTGGGGAGATGAGCAAGTCACCTGGCTGCCCGTCCAGGAAGTACGGGTTCCTTAGCACCTCTCTTTGAATTCACACTCCTGGAGGATGTCAAGGAATGGATGGTGTTACATAACTGGGAATGGGGCGGGGGGGGAGACCAGGCTCAGGATAAAAGGCTCAGCTAGAGGCAGCCGTGGGGCACAAGACGGGCATACTGGGGCCATGGAGCTCAGCCTGCTTCTTCTTCTTGCTCTGCTCACAGGACTCTTGCTTCTCCTGGCCAGAGGCCGCCTGAAAGCCCATCACCCCCTCCCGCCAGGCCCCCACCCTCTGTCCTTCCTGGGGAACCTTCTGCAGATGGACAGAGGAGGCCTGCCCAAATCCTTCCTGAGGGTGAGATGCAGATGGATGGGGTCTGAGGGTGGCTCCCTGCCTCCGTACTGGGGGGTTCACTCATCCATCCTTCTAGGAGTGGGGTGGGTGTGGGGAAGTTGATGAGCGAGGGGCACAGAGGTGAAGCGTGGTGGGTGGTGGTCAGACAGCCCCAGGCATCCCTGCTCGGTGGGAGGTGTGTGGGCACTGTCCCTGGAGTGGACAGGTGGGCTTGAAGAGGCGCGTGGATGTGCACCTGGGAGGTAGAATTCCACACTCCTCTGCCCTCGTCTGCCAGCTGCCTGGGTGCCTGCTGGCCAAGGGAAGAAAGAGGAAAGGGGGTGGTGGCACCAAGCAAATAGATTTCTCCTCTGCCAACAAAAGGCAGCAAAGCGTGGCCCTGTCAGCACCAGAGAGTGGGGAGGGAGAGGGAGGGAGAGCAGGACGGGAGGGCAGTTGCGGAGTGCCTAGCAAAAGTAAACATGCATGCGCTCGAATGGTAGCCAACACTGTGGGGTGTTTCCTAGGTCTCTAGCACTGCTTTCCAGGCCTGTTTCATGTTTGCTCATCTGTATACTTATTAATGGTGTCATCCAGACCCACGAGCCCCTCCTCCACCGGAGAGCCGCAACCCCAGCAAAAGCTTCCCACTGCCCTGGGCTCCTCTGTCCCCTTCGTATCCGCTTTGGGAGTGAACACCTTCCTAAATCTTGGGCTTGTCATCACTTTAATTTGATTTAATGTATTTATTTATTTATTTTGTATTTTAGGACCATACCTGCAGCATATGGGAGTTCCCAGTCTAGGGGTTGATTCCGAGCTACAGCTTCTGGCCTATACCACAGCCATAGCAACGGCTAATCCTTTACCCACTGAGTGAGGCCAGGGATCGAACCTGCAACCTCATGGTTCCTGGTCGGATTTGTTTCCACTGCATCACAACAGGATCACCATCTTTGATTTGATTTGATGTGATTTGATTTGATTTTTCTGCTTTTTAGGGCTGCACCCGCAGCATATGGAGGTTCCCAGGCTTGGGGTCCAATAGGAGCTACAACTGATGGCCTATGCCACAGCCACAGCAATGCATGATCCCAGCTACATCTGCGACCAGCAATACAGCTCAGGGCAACCTACTGAGCAAGGCCAAGGATTGAACCTGCAACTTCATGGTTACTGGTCGGATTCCTTTCTGCTGCGCCCCAGCAGGAACTCCCCATCTTTGATTTCAATACAGAGTGTTTCATCACAGATGTAGAGGCTCCAAGTGCATATTATTTCATTATCCTTGTCTTCAGTGTATCACCAGGGTATCCAGTATGTTTTCATGTAAATGCTTCTTCACTTAGAGTTAAGTGGCTAGGATTTCTCTCTATTGGGGTAGAAATTCATCAGTTCTAGGTCCCAATAACTTCGTGGGCTAGGGGAGGTGTTTTCTTCACCTCAGAGGAATGAAGAGTGAGGCTCAGTGGGGTGGGGGTGGGATGGGGGTGGGGCGGGGGGAGAGGCCCTTGTCCAAGGACACACACCTGGGATGTCACAGAGGGCAAGCTGGGGTTGAGCAAGGAGGTGCCTTCATCTCCTTCTTAGCCTGAAGCTGCCTAACAACTGGGGGATCCCTAAACCCTTTAGGAATGTGATTAAGGCTGTGGGTTCCCTCCCCTACAAATACCCGCGTGCATTTTTGCATAACATTTTCCAGTTTCCAGAACCCCTAAATCGATTCCGCAGACCTTGCAAGGATCCTCTGGGTGAGCACGACCCTGCATGTTCATTGCCTCTTTGGAGAGAGGGAGAGACAGGGCATGGCTAGTGGGTGTCATCAGTTGCTTCCAAATCCTTCTGACACGGGCTGGGACCTGGGACCCTTTGCTGCAGTGACTGCAGTGCTGGTACCTAGACAAACATTTCCTGGAGGAACCAAAACACAAAGAAACTGTAAGGGACTGAATATAAGTGTGTGTGTGTGTGCAGCTGAGGCAAATTAGAAGATTCAAAAACAATAACATCCCAACTGCCTCTTTGGAAAAGCCCAGAGCAAAAGCAGGATGTCGGGAGTAAAAGCAGGGCACTAGACATGCCCTCTGCACACAGCACCACCAGAGGGGTGGACAGACCACCGAAGCCACCCCTCTGGCCTCACTCTTGGATCCACCCCTACCCTTGCCCATATAAGGAACCAGTTCGCCCCCCTCCGTGAGCCAGTAAACAAGCAGGGGAACCAGCTTGTGGTTTTCACTACCCACCTCCACCCTGCCTGCTGCAGCAGGGGCCCCAGGAAAGCCCTGCCTGAATTTTCCTGACTGGCCTCTCAGCAGTTTCTGTTGCTTAAATTGGCCCAAAAGCCTGTTCAGTAACATTGCTGGAGTCAGACAGACACGGGCTCGCGTTCCAGATTCAACTGCTTCTCTTTGAAACTTAGCGTCTCTTCCATAGAATGAATTGCTGATGATAAGAAGGCAGCTCTCATAAGACCGTCGTGAGGACCAACCGGGATATGCACAGAGCCTGGTGTAGATAAGCGCTCATTCGCTGGAGGTTAATTGGATCCACTCCTTCATTGTTCCACTCATTCTCTCTGCCGGGCACTCAGCTGGGCACTGGTGATGTGGCACGGGACAGGGCACACACAGTAAACAAGGAAATATTGTGTTGACACAAGCTATGATTCAAATGAAGCAGGGTGATGATGGGAGTTCCCGTTGTGGCTTAGAGGGTAAAGAACCCAACCATTATCCATGAGGATGAGAGCTCTGTCCCTGGCCTCACTCGGTGGGTTAAGGAACTGGTGTTGGCATGAGCCGTGGTGTAGATTGCAAGAGCAACCAGAGTCTGAGTTGCTGTGGCCGTGGCGTAGACTGGCGGCTGTAGCTCAGATTCGACCCCTAGCCTGGGAAACTCAATATGCTGCCAGTGGGGCACTTACAAAACATAAACAAACAAACAAACAAACCAGGGTGATATTTTAAGAAGTTGTGGGAGCTACTTTAGACTGAGTGGTATGGGAAAGGCTGTGTCTTGACTTGTTTCTGAGCAGACACCCTAAAAATGCAGGTAGAAGTTCCGAGAGAAAGACAGATGTAGATGCCGGAACCCTGAAGCAGGAGCAAGCTTAGCATGTCTGGGGGACATGGAGAAGGCTGGATCAGTGTGAGCAAAGGCGTGAGTGGGAGGAGAAGTCAGAGGGGTGCTGGGGCAACGTCACCCAGGGCTGTGTCAACCATGCTGGAGACCTGGGGTCCTATATTCAGGGCAGGGGGAGCCCTGGAGGGTTTGGAGCAGGTTAGGGATTGTCATTACTTTACATTTTGATGGGACTGCTCTGGTTTCAGGGTGGGGTGGGATGGGTGGTGAAAAGAAGGTAGGCAGCACAGGGAAAGGAAGTAGGGAGACCAGTGAGAAAGCTTAGCTAAGATCAGTGTGAGAGGTCTTTCCATGAAGTTAACCTTTTTATGATTTTAGGTCAACTCCTTATCAAATTTTTGCTGTTGTTGTTGTCTTTATAGGGCCGTACTCGAAGCATATAGAGGTTCCCAGGCTAGGGGTCAAATCGGAGCTCCAACTGTCGGCCTATACCACAGCCACAGCAACATGGGATGCGAGCCATGTCTGCAACCTACACTTCAGCTCACCGCAACGCTGCATCCTCAACACACCGAGCGAGGCCAGGGATGGAACCTGTGTCCTCATGAATGCTAGTCAGATTCATTTCCTCTGAGTCAGGACGGGAAATCCCTCTTTATGGAAACTCACCATCTAGGATCAAATGCACAAAGCCTAAGTATTCAGCTTGGTGAACTTTCTCTAATGAACATAGTCAGGTAATTGACACCCAGATCAGTAACGACATGGCCTGTCCCCAGAAACCCTCCTTAAGTCCCCCTTCCACTCATGACCCTCCCATTATGCAGACACCATAGGTTCCTATTTATCTAGTTTTGAACCTCATATCAACAGAATCATGACAAATAGAGTCCTCGGGATCATCAACGTTGCACCTGTGGGTTTCATTGCGGTTGTAGGTAGCTTGTTCTTTTTCATTGCTGCATACTGTTCCATGACAGCAACACACCACTACTTCTCTATTCTCTACCTACGGTTGCTGAGCATCTGTGACTCTCCTTGTTCTTCATCTTGCTGAACAAGTGTATACATCTCTGCTGGGTGTGTATCTGGGAGTAATGTTGCTAGTCACTGAGTGTACAGGCCTTCCAGCCTCAGTAAATGCTTCTGAACACGTTCCCCAGTGCCTCCCCTGATGGTACGACTTCTCAGATTTCAGGATCACCCCCAGAAGGCCATCTTTTCCCCTTCATGTCCCCCCAGACATGAAGGGGTGGGTGGTTTCTGGGTGGCACTCCAGGGAAATTGTCAGGAGGCAGAGAGAAGATACAGTAGGGTCACAGGAAGGATAATGTTTATTTTTTTTTTTTAGTTGAGAAGCCAGGGAGAGCTGGCCAGACTCAACAGATAATCCTAGGCAGGGGAGGTTTTAGGGCTATTTAACTATCTGTACTGCTTCTCATGTGAGGGGGGCTGGGTCATGGATTAATCCTTTAGTGGCTGGGTCCTGGGAAGTGGGAAGGCAGGCTGGGGTGGAAGGTCTTGGGGCAGCGGCTAATTCCCAGTCTCTGCGGAAGTGCTTCCATGGTCTAACAACTGAGATGGCTCCTAAGGTGCATACTGACTAATGGCAACATTGGGCGTGGGTATATTGGCAGCTCCGAGAGAGATACGGGGATGTATTCACGGTGTACCTGGGGCCAAGGCCAGTGGTCATGATATGCGGGACAGAGGCCATTCGGGAGGCCCTGGTGGACCAGGCTGAGGCCTTCTCTGGCCGAGGGAAAATCGCTGTGTTGGAGCCAATCTTCCAGGGATATGGTAAGGCCCTCAGAGACGCCGAGAGGGGAGCAGGGGTGGAGGATGGGGATTGGAGAGGGTGTGTCTGGGAGGGGAGAAGAGGGGGTTTAGGGGGACCCAGAGTCTGCTTCCAACTTCCTCTGCATTCCAAGCCTCTCCTCAACCCCCAGGCGTGATCTTTTCCAACGGGGAACGTTGGAAGACCCTTCGGCGCTTCTCTCTGGCCACCATGAGGGACTTCGGCCTGGGAAAACGGAGCGTGGAGGAGCGGATTCAGGAGGAGGCCCAGTGTCTGGTGGAGGAGCTGCGGAAATCCCAGGGTGAGCCCGGGGCAGGGGCCGGCGAGAAATTGAGTGCGTCTGTGGGTGCACAGCAGCAGAAGGCAGAGGCATGTGTGTGGGCAGAGGAAGAGATGGAGAGATAGAGAGAGACAGCTCGCGAGGCCATCAGACAGAGGATGAGAGACAGAGAGAGGGGGCAGAGTTGGCAGAGCTGAGTAGGAGAGAAGCACGGGGAGCAGGAGAGATGCAGGGAGGTCAGTGTCAAGGACACCTCAAAGGCATCAACTCAGACATTAGCCTGTTTTTACCGGGTTCAGGGAAACCAATGCATGGTTTGAGGTATGGAGCCCAGACCAATACAGGACTTCTGCAAAAAGAAGCAGAGGAGTTCCCTGGTGGCTCAGCAGGCCAAGGGTCTGGAGTTATCACTGTTGTGGTGCAAGTTGGATCCCTGGTCCTGGAACTTCTGTCTGCTGTGGGCATGGCACCCCCACCCTCAAGAAAAGAAAGCAGAGAAAACTGTAAATAGGACACACTTTGATTCCTGTTTTCATGGAATATTTCCTTCCATCCTTTCACTTTCAGTTCGCATGTGTCCCTAGAAGTGAAATAGGTCTCCTGAAGACAGCATATATATGGGTCTTGTTTTTGTATCCATTCAGTAAGTGTATGTCCTTTGGTTGTGGCGTTTAGTCCATTAACATTTAAGGTAATTATTGATTTGTATGTTATTGCCACTTTATTCATTGCTTTGGATTTGTTTTTGTTGCTCTTTTTTCTTCCCTTCTTCTCTTTTTCTCTCCTCTTGTGGTTTGATGACTATCTTTAGTGTTGTATTTGCGTTGATTTTTCTTATTTGTTTGTGTATCAATTGTAGATTTTTGGTTTGCAGTCATTCTGAAGTTTTCATATGAGTCTGTGTACATACGAGTTTGTTTTATGTTGTTGGTCTCTTAATTGCAATGCATCTCCAGCGTCCTGCATTTGTAACCTCCTCTTCTCACGATTTCTGATTTTGGTGGCATAATTGTGTGTGGAAGATTTCGTATCTTTACCTCTATGCGTGAGCCCTGACATTTGTGGTATTTTTGTTTCTGGTTGCGGCCTTTTCTTTTCTGCCTAGAGAAGTTCCTTTAGTATGTGTTGTAAGGCTGGTTTAGTGTTGCTGAATTCTCTTAGCTTTTGCTTATCTGTAAAGCTTTTGATTTCTCCTTCAAATCTGAATGAAAGCCTTGCTGGGTAAAGTAATCTTGGTTGGAGGTTTTTTCCTTTCATCACGTTAAGTGTATCATGCCTTCCCTTCTGGCCTACAGAGTTTCTGCTGAAAAATCTGCCAATAACCTTGTATGTTATTTATTTCTTTTCCCTAGCTGCTTTCGATATTTTCTCTGTCTTTAATTTTGGTTGGTTTGTTTAGTATGTGCCTCGGGGTGTTCCTCCTTGGGTTTATTTTATATGGTACTCATTGCGCTTCCTGGGATTTGAGTGAGTGGTTTCTTTTCCATGGTAGGCAAGTTTTCGGCTATTATCTCTTCGAATCTTTTTTCTGTCCCTTTCTCTCTCTCTTCTCCTTCTGGCACCCCTATAATATGGATGTTGGTGCATTTAACATTGTCCCAGAGTTCTCTGAGACTCTCTTCATTTGTTTTCAATCTTTTTTTTCTTCTCTGTTCCACATCCGTGATTTCCACGAATCTGACCTCCACCTCGCTTATGTGTTCTTCTGCCTCCTGTATTCTGCTGTTGGCTGCTTCTAGTGAATTTTTTACTTCAGTTATTGTATTTTGCATCTATTCTTGCTTAAGTTTTATTTTTACTTATTTATTTATTTGTCTTTTTACCTTTTCTAGGGCTGCTCCTACAGCATATGGATGTTCCCAGGCTAGGGGTCTAATCCGAGCTGTAGCAGCCAGCCTATGCCACAGCCACAGCAACATGGGATCCGAGCTGTGACTGCAACCTACACCACAGCTCATGGCAATGCCGGGGATCCTTAACCCACTGGGCAAGGCCAGGGGTCAAACCCGCAACCTCATGGTTCCTAGTCGGATTCGTTAACCACTGCGACACGATGGGAACTCCTCTTCTTGCTTAAGTTTTATATCTTGTATCTCTTTCCTCAGTGTTTCCTGGAAATTATCCATCTCTGCCTCCAGTTTATTTCCAATGTCTTACATCATCTTCAGCCTCAACAGTCTAAAAAGTCTTTCCTGAAGGCTGAGAATCCCCTGATCACTTAGCTGTTTTTTCTGGGTTTTTTTCTTTCTCCCTCATCTGAGTTATAGTTCTCCGTCTTTTCATTTTTATAGGTTTTTGGTGTGGTGACCTTCTTACAGATGATAGAGTTGTAGCCTCTCTTACTTCTGGTGTCTGTCCCCCTTGTGGCTAAAGTAGGTACGGGGGGTGGGGTGGGGTGGGGTGTGGTGGGGCTTGCTGTAGGCTTCCTGATGGGAGGGACTGATGCCTGCCCACTGGTAGGCGGAGCTGATTCCTATCCCTCTGGTGGGTGGGGCTTTGTCTCTGGGGGAGATTAGAGGTGGCTGTGTGCCTGGGGGGGAGAGGTCTTTAGGCAGCCTGTTTACTGAGGGGCGGGGCTGTGATCCCACCTGGATCATTGTTTGGCCTGGGGCTTCTCAGCACTGATGGGCAGGGCCAGATTTTCCCAAAATGGGCCCCTCCAGAGAAAGGCACTCTGCTGAATATTCCCAAGGGCTTTGCTTCCAATGTCCTTCCCCCACAACAAGCCACCTTCACTCCTGCTTTCCCAGGAGGTCCTCCAAGGACTGCAGTCAGGTCTGACCCAGATTTCTATGGAGACTTTGCTTTGCCCTGGGACCCAGTGCACGTGAAAGTGTGTGTGTGCCTTTTAAGAATGGGGTCTCCGTTTCCCCCAGTCCTGTGGAGTAGCGCTCCTGCGCACAAGCCCCACTGGCCTTTGATGCCAGATGCTCCTGGGGCTCTTTCTCTCAGTGCCAGATCCCCACACGTGGGACTCTGATGTGGGGCTCAGAATTCTCCTTCCTGTAGGTGAGTGTCTGTGAACCAGTTAGGGCTTCCAGTCTGTAGGGCTTCCCAGCTGGGAGGTATGAGGATGCTCAGATCACGTAATTGCCCCTCCTTGCTCTTGATGTGGTCTCCTCTTTGTCTTCTGGAGTCGGATATCTTTTTGAAAGTTTCTGGTCCATTTGGTTGAAGATTGCTCAGCATTTGGTGGTAGATTTTGTTGTTTTTAGGAGAGAAGTTGAGCTCCAGTCCTTCTATTCCTCCATCTCAATCCCATCTCCCCAACAGCACACATTTTGAGAAGGACACACTTGGTTTTCCTTTCTGTGCGTGCAGTGCTGGCGGGCTGGCAGTGATCAGGGCGGTCAGCTGGGTTTTTCTGCTCCTGGGAAGTGGGATGGGCACGTCTGGTTGGTTTTGGATTCCTCCTCCGATGTGCGTATGAGACATGGAGGCGACAGGGCCCCTTCTCAAGGGATATGGAGACATAAATGTCGAGGGAGGGGCAGAGACAGAGTCACAGGGAGCCACAGAGGAACACGGACCGAGGGACTGAGCAGAAAGACAGGAGGAGACGGGGTGATTTGGGCAGAGAGACAGAGAGGAAGAAAGAGACAGACGTGGCGGGATCAAGTCAAGGAGAGGAGCGACTTGGAGAAGCAGAAAGAAAATGAGGCACAGATAATTAGTGACAGGGGATTCCCGTTGTGGCTCAGCAGGTTAAGAACGCAACTAGTATCCATGGGGATGTGGGTTTGATCCCTGGCCACACTTACTGGGTCGAGGATCCAGCTCTGCCATTAGGTGTGGTGTAGGTTGCACAGGGGGCTGGGATCTGGCATTGCTGTGACTGTGGTGTAGACCGGCAGCTACAGTTCCAGTTCGACCCTTAGCCTGGGAACTTCCATATGCCACAGACGCAGCCTTATGAAGAGAAAACACTAGGGACAGACAGGTACGTGAAAGGGTCTGCAGGGGAACAGAGAAGAGGGACAGGTGAGACTCAGGGAGCAAGGCTGCATCCACCTGCCATTCCTGGGAACCCAGCTCCCCCTCCCTCCAACTGGGGCGAGCTTGGCACATACACACATCAACCAACAAGAGCAGAACAAATGCCCAGAGAGCAGAGCCCTCTAGAGGTAGGCAAAAGAAATGTGGTGGGGGAAGAAATAAGGGCCCAGGAGAACGGAGTTTCTTAAGTTGCACATGCAATCCATTGAACATTTGAACCTTCTTCACAGGGTCGAGTTGAGAAGGACGAAATAATACGTGCAGTGCTTAGAATAGGCCCTGGCACATCCGAGGGGCTGGCGAGTGTTCCCCAGGCATTTAATTCCTTCTCCCGTGACTCACGCCTCTTCCCACTAGGAGCCCTCCAGGACCCCACCTACTACTTCCACTCCAGCACTGCCAACATCATCTGCTCCATTGACTTTGGAAAACGCTTCGCCTACAGAGATCCCGAGTTCCTGCAGCTGCTGGACTTACTGTTCCAGACCTTTTTGCTCATCAGCTCCTTTTCCAGCCAGGTCGGGGACATGCAGAGGGAAGGGCGGGGCTGGGGCGGACATCTGGGCGGGGGACAGGGGTGATCTGCTTTGGGAGACCGGAAGGGCAGCTTAGAGCTGGAAGAGGGGCAAAGACAACACTGAGCACTGAGACCCAGAGGGAGGGAGGGAGAGATGGTGAGACAGGGACTGAGACCAAGAGGAAGAAAGGGGAGTGATGGACGAGGCAGGAAGAGAAGGGGATTGAGAGGGAGAGAGAGAGAGACTTTCAAGCTCGCCATCCTTCCTTCCCTGGCTCCTCTGAGTCTCTGCCTCTGTCTTTGGAAAATCCCCTCACATGAAGAAATTCAAGGATGCTTTGAAAATTAGCCATCGTATTTCCTCATTTCCCCCCACTTCTCCTCCCTCTTTCTGTTTTTTTTTTTTTCCTTCTCCCCAGATTACCAAATAATATGCTCCTCTTTAAAACAAAATAATAGAGATTCTCTTTCTTAACTAATCTGGCAATACTCCTATTGCATATTAACGTAAAAAAAAAAAATAAATCATTCTCAGCCAGGAGTGTAGGTTCACATGTTCGACTGTCACAAATACAAATCCCCATGACCTCCTACAGGAGAGTCTGACCTGAAAAATCTGGAAGGGGCTCCAAGTGCCCTCATCTGTGATGAGCCCAACAGGTGCTTTCAACCATCTGTTCCCACAGGGAACCATGGGAGAGAAAAGTCTGGAAGGAGATCTGCCCGACAGTTAACAATGGGTCCCTCTAGAAGCGGAGATGAAGGAGGAATGTTACATCGTGCTCTATATGTTTCTGCATTGTTCGCAGTTCTTTGAGACAAGTCAGGCATTATATTTCTCAACAGGCAAAGCAATAGAAAATGCTCCCCAGTAAACAAATAGTTCTAAGTGTTGAGCAGCTTCGCCTTGTGGAAGCCTCCCGTTATCAGCAAGGCAGATGTGAGAGGTGGAAAGAGGGAGAGAGAGGTTCGAGGAAGACAGATGAACTGGCGGATGTAAACAGAGGGAGGATGAGAAGGAGGCACACGGAGATAGGGAGGGGTGGGGAAGACAGAGATGGAGAGAGGTGGGGACGAATCCGTGGGGAAGACCCGAGGATGAGGACGAAAGATGCACAAAGTGGAAAACGTGAGAAGACCACCTCAAAGGAGAAAGAGTCAGTGAGTGAGGGACTCTGTTATGGAGAAAGTGAGACAGAGCCGCAGAGAGACAGACACCCCACAGAAACAGAGAGCGATGGAGAGAGAGACAGAATCAGACAGAGACCGAGACACCCCAGAGATACACAGAGCGAAGCCAGAGACACAGGGGTCACTTTCAGAGAGCCTCACAGCCCCTTCTCTCCCCCAGCTGTTCGAGCTCTACTCCGCCTTCTTGAAGTACTTTCCAGGCTCACACAGGCAAATCTACAAAAACCTGCAGCAAGTCAATGCCTTCATTGGCCGCAGTGTGGAGAAGCACCGTGAAACCCTGGACCCCAGCGACCCCCGGGACCTCATCGACAGCTACCTGCTCCGCATGGACAAAGTGGGATTTGGCAGAGGGAGGGGGCGGGTGGAGAAAAAGATGCTGGGGGAGAAGAAGGGAGGGGAGGGGGGAGAAGAGGGAGGGAGAGAAACACAGACGATGGGGAGGGGAGATTGGGAAGCGAACAGAGAGGGAGATGAAATGGGGAAGCTGGTAGGCAGGTGAGAGAGACACAGAAAATACAGGACGAGGGGAAATACGGCCCCAGGTGCAAAGACCCACAGGGGCAGAAAGAGGCTGGGGAGGAAGGAAGAGAGACAAACAGATCAGATAGAGAGATCGCTAGAAACAGAGCAAGACACAGCCAAGAGAGACTGAGTCAAAGACAGACACCGTCTGTAGAAAATAGAGGGAAGTGAAGCAGACCAGATGGTTGGAGTTCCAGAAACAGGGGGAGGGACCCCAAGAGGTGCAAGTGCCTCAGAGCTCCTGCCTCCCCTGATGTGAACCCCATCCCTCTGGACCCAGGAGAAGTCCAACCCCAACAGCGAGTTCCACGAGCAGAACCTCATCCTCACTGTCCTTTCGCTCTTCTTTGCCGGCACCGAGACCACCAGCACCACTCTCCGCTATGGATTCCTGCTCATGCTCAAGTACCCCCACATCACAGGTGGGCAGGCTGGGGACAGTCGTTCAAGGGGGGATCTTCTTACACCGTTTAGTGCTGCGGCAATGGATCTGAGGGTCTTCTGTGAAGGCGAAGGCAGCTGTCCCCTCTTACACAGGAGCACCGCAGACTGTGAATGTCCCCCTCCCAGCCAACCCTGTCGGTGGATGGATGAATGAAGAATCTGTCAATCTCATTTGCCCCTTTTCCTCCATCACTTGAAGATGGACGCACCCATCCATGTACCTGCCCATTCATCCATCTGTCTGTTTTTTCACTGGTGAAATCACTGATAAAAAAAAAAAAAAAAAAATCAAGAACATTTAGTTCTCGTCGTGGTGCGGCGGAAACGAATCCAACTAGGAACCATGAGGTTAGGGTTCAATACCTGGCCTCGCTCAGTGGGTTAAGAAACTGGCGTTGCCGTGAGCTGTGGTGTAGGTCGCAGACGAAGCTTGGGTCCCGGCGGCTACAGACCCCTAACCTGGGAACCTCCGTATGCCGTGGCCGTGGGCGTGGCCCTAAAAAGACAAAAAAAAAAAAAAAAAAAAAACAGAGAGAGAGAGAAAGAAATCACTGATATACTCTGAGTCTTTCATTCATCCCAGGAAATATGCTTTCATTCTTTTGCTGGAGGAGCTGCTTCATCTGTTGTTCCTTTGAAACAGCGATTCATTGAATGAATTGTTTTCCAGTGATTGCTTGGCTCGTTTCATTCCTGCATCTGTTTGCTTTTCTAAACCTACGTTACCTACCCTAATCCTTCCATCAGCTAGTCTATCAATTCATCCTTCATCCACCTCTCCTTTAACTTATTCATTTAAAAATTCACTCAGTTATTTGGGCTTGATTTATACATCTATCTTCTAACCTATCCAACCATGCTGATGATCTGCCTGAGACCTTTGCCTCCAATGTCCTTCCCCCGCAATGAGCCACTGTCTGTCACCCACCATTTCCCCGTGAGATCCTCCAGGAGGCAGGACTGACCCAGATTCCAATAAAGTCTCTGCTTTGCCCTGGGTGCCAGTGCACACGAGATCCTGTGTGTGCCTTTCCAGAGTGGAGTGTCCATTTCTCCCAGGGCCGTGGGGCTCCTGCACACAAGCCTTGCTGGCCCTTAACGCCAAATGCTGTGGGAGCGCCCCCTCCCAATGCCAGATCCCAAGGCATGGGAACCTGACGTGGGGCTCGGAACTCTCACTCCCGTGGGTGAGCCTCTTCAGTATAAGTTTCTTTCCAGTCTCTGGGCAGCCCACCTCCGGGGGTATAGGGTTGGGTATACCGTGTAATCGCCTCTCCTACCATCTTGATGTGCCTCCTATTTGTTTTCTGGAGTAGGGTGCCTTTTTTGGATGTTTCCAGTCTATTTTGTTGAAGGTTGTTGAGCAGTTGGTTGTTTGCATGAAGGAAGGTGAGCTCCAGTCCTTCTGCTCGGCCATCTTAATCCCATCTGCTCTTATATTCCAGAGGACCTAGCACAGTGCCTCATCTGTTTTTTTGTTTTGTTTTGTTTTGTTTTGTTTTGTTTTGTCTTTCTTTTTTAGGGCCGCACCCGCGGCATATGGAGGGTCCCAGGCTAGGGAGTCAAATTGGAGCTATAGCCGCCGGCCTACGCCAGAGCCACAGCAACGCGGGATCCGTGCCACATCTGCGACCTACACCACAGCTCACGGCAACAGCGGATCCTTAACTCACTGAGCGAGGCCAGGGATCGAACCCGCAACCTCATGGTTCCTAGTTGGATTCGTTAACCAGTGAGCCACGATGGGAACTCCCTCATCTGTTTGATACACACAGTAAATATCAGTTAATTTTCTTTCTTTTTTTACAAGATGATTTTTATTTTTCACCACCATAGCTGGTTTATGGTATTCTGTCAATTTTCTACTGTACAGCAAGGTGACCCAGTCCTACATACATATATACATTCTTTTTCTCACATTATCATGCTCCATCATAAGTGGCTAGAAGTAGTTCCCAGTGCTATCCAGCAGGAGCTCATTGTTATCACGGTTAACTCTCTACTAACGTTAGAGGAGGATTTTTCACAGGTTCATCACCTGTGAGTTCTTCGACTGAAAGCTGAAAGTCTATCCAAAAGTGTGGTGCACATACATATGTATGTGTGTTCACATGTGGGGAGAGAATCCATAACATTCGTTACATACCAGTGGGGGAGAATTCCAGTAGTTTTCACTCTTCCAGCCCCACCTGAAGCTGGTCACTCTAAGGGGTGTCAGTGAGCTAACCCTCTCCTGTAGGCTTTTTCCTGTCTCACTGGCCCTTAGGAGACAGTGGGATGGAAGCAGTGCCCCTGCAAAGAGCCTCTTTATTTTTTTTTATTTTACTTTTTTTTTTTGTCTTTTTGCAATTTCTTGGGCTGCTCCCAAGGCATATGGAGGTTCCCAGGCTAGGGGTCTAATCCAAGCTGTAGCCGGCAGCCTACACCAGGGCCACAGCAACGTGGGATCCGAGCTGTGTCTGCAACCTACACCACAGCTCACGGCAACGCCGGATCCCCAACCCACTGAGCAAGGCCAGGGATCCAACTCGCAACCTCATGGTTCCTTGTCGGATTCGTTAACCACTGAGCCACAATGGGAACTCCCAAACAGCCTCTTTAAATGAGCTCCCTGGTCCCATTCTTCTGTGCAGAGAGAATCCACAAGGAGATCGACCGGGTGATTGGTTCTCATCGACCTCCAGCCTTGGACGACAGAGCCAAGATGCCATACATGGATGCGGTCATTCATGAGATGCAGAGATTTGGGGACCTCATCCCCATGGGTGTTCCCCACACGGTCACTAAAGACACTCACTTCCGAGGGTACCTCCTCCCCAAGGTATGTCAGCCCACTGGGCTCCCCCATCAAACTCGAGTGTGCCTCCTGGGTTGCTGGGTTCTCTTAATCTCCAAAATGACCTCTTCTTGGCTTTATCACTCAGTCTTGTTTCATTCTGGGGGCATGGGGTGGGGTGGGGGAGGTTTGGTGATGTCCTCTAATCTCGTGACCTTTCTTCAGGGCACAGAAGTCTATCCCATCCTGACCTCTGCTCTCCATGACCCACGTTACTTTGAAAACCCAGAGGCCTTCAACCCTGACCACTTTCTGGATGCCACTGGGGCCCTGAAGAAAAATGACGCTTTTATGCCCTTCTCCATAGGTAAGCTGGACCTGCATTCCAGAGGGCAGGTGCCACCCCCTCCTTGAGACAAGCAAGGAGAGGTCTCTGTTTGTTGAGCAGTTCGTCTGTGCCAGTTGCTTTTCCTGCCTTAACCCGTCTCATCTTCACCGCATCCCAGTGGCGGCTTGAGAAGTGACATCACCTCCCAAAGCTGGCCCTGGGCAAGGATTTTTAAGCTTGCTGCACGTTGGTATGAAATATCTGTTGAGCGCTACGCTGAGCCCAGTACTTTGTTGAGGGCTGAAGAGAAAGCATCAGGGAAGTCACAGAGAGACACAGTTTCCCACCCAGGAAATTGTAGTCCAGCAGGGCAGCTGGGCATGAATCGTATGGTCAAAAGATTGTATCTACTTCAATGAATGAATGTTTGCAGTGTGCTTAGAACTGCTTGGCTAAAGGAAGTGCTCAGGGATTTCCCTGGTGGCCCATTGGTTAAGAATCTAGCATTGTCACAGGTGGGGCGCGGGTTCAATCTCTGGCTCTGGAACTTCCCTATGCCATTGGCTCAGCCAAAAGAAGGAAAGAAAGAAAAGAAAGAAAGGGGTTGTAGGGGCAGCTTTTATTCATCTAAAAGGAATCTTAAGTAAGATGAGTGCTCTACAGGGGGCTTTGGGAGCACAAAAGAGGAACATGCACCATGCTTGGTGTGTCTGTGAGGAAAAGCTTACCTAAAGCTGTGGCTTCTAAGCTAAGACATCACAGGTGAGTATCAATCAGCCACTGGAAAGAGGGTTTCATCACAAGGCAGAGCAAGGGCAGAGCCTCAAGGTGGAGACAGAGGGCTCACGTGAGCACCTAGCACTCAGGAAGACTGGGGTTTCAGGGAGAGGTTGAAGAGCTCAGCTGCCATGGTCTTGACAGCTGGGGGAGTCTGGATTTATCCTGCTGGGCCTGGTGAGGTGGGGTGGGTCTTGACCTGCTCTGACTTGGCTCTGTCCCCATTCCCCATTCCTTGGCCCCACCCAAAGAAAAACCCAATGCCCAGGGATCTCCTCCTTTTGTTAATGTCCAGGGCGCTTGGCCTTCTTAATCAATAGACATTGCTAAGAGGCCATTCGGGCAAATTCAGGCAAAAAACCTGGGGCCTCTGCTGCAGCAGGGGGGAGCCAACAAGCGTTCCCGTCCTGGCTTGCTTGCCCCCCTGGAGGGGGGCGAGCTGATTCCACATGTGGAGCAAGGGCAGTGGTGGATGCATTTGTGGGCCCAAGAGTCAGGGCAGAGGGGTGGCTTAGATGGTCTGCCCACGCATTTGGTGGTGTGATGTGCAGGGGGCATGCATGGTCTCCTGCTTTTGCTTTCAGCTCATCAGAAGTGGCAGTTGGGTTTTTAGTTTTTCTGTATCCTCTTGCTAATGATGTGTCCCAGCTGCTCCTGTGCACAGTATATTTAGCCCCTTACAGTTTCTTTGTGTTTCATTGCTGGAGGAGATGTTTTTCTAGGTGCAAACATCGTAGCCACTGCGGCAAAGGGTCCCAGTCTCGCCCTGGGAGGAAGGTGGACCCCGGCACCAGTCCTTAGTCTTGAATTGCACCAGCGACTTGAGGGACCCAGGGCCCCTGGCTCTGCCCAGTGCGATGGGCTCCTCCCTCATTTCATTTCAGGGAGAGGCAGGGCACCTGTGGGGTGAGGGGCGAGGATCCAGTTCTCCATTCGATAGCTCTGCGCTAAGTTTAGAGAGAGGCAGAGGTGGGGTCAATACAGACAGAGACAGGCTGACAGATAAGGATAGTGAGTGAGAAACAGAGAGAGAGATTGAGAACAAGGAAGACCCAGAGGGAGAGAGACAGGAGAGAGTGTGGTAGAAAGAGACCGAGAGTGAAGTGAGATAATAAATGGTGGAGGTGAAGGAGGAAGGGATGGAGGAGGAAGAGAGGGAGCAGAAGAGGGAGGGAAGCAGAGGAAGACAGTACTCAAGAAGAAACACCGAGGGGAGAACAGGGAACGATGGAGGGAGATGAAAAATGAGAGTTGCCAAGAGAATCAGATCCAGACAGACAGAGGGACAGGGAGTGAAAAAGACTGAAGAATGCAGAAAATCATGAGAAAAACAGAGACAGAGAAAGAGTGTCTGGCAGGAGATATAGACACGCTGGCGCACAGTCTGGGTGCCCGACACAGAGTGATGCCAAACAAACCAGAATGACAAGAGTTTGGCACAGAGCAAGTGTTATTGCAGGGTCATGCAAAGAGACAGGTGGCTCCTGTCCCCACCTCTCCCACCCCCCCATCCCAAACAACACCGAAATTGCAAAGCCTGTTTCAAGCCAAGGTGAGGGAGGGGCTTCAGTTGATAGCTGCAAAATTTGGGGGCAGAAATCCTGTTCTTGCAGCTGGCCATAGAGGCCGGGTCACCAAGTTTCTGTAAACATCCAGGAAGACACATGTTGTAGTTCAGAGAGTTGCTAAAGCAGGGATGTGGGGAAAGGGTCCTGCTCAGTTACAGGCAGAGAAAAAGGCCGAGGCAGATGGCCATGAGGGGAGAGAAAGCAAGAGCCAAAAGATGTCTTGCCAAGGGGTGTCCAGTTGGAGTGTCCCAGGGATGTGGAGGTCGGGGTGGAAGGGAGGAAGCCGGATCAAGCTGTCCTCGAAAGTGCCTGGTTGCAGAACCAGTCAGAAGAGACCAACCAGCTGGGAGCTGTGACCCGAGCATGGCTAAGCTCCTGTGTACCAACCTCTGGATGTGCCTCAAAGACGCAGACGCGTTCTCCTACACCTGCGTGCAGACGCAGTCCAGCGACTAGGAAGGCTTAGGAAATGCCTGGAAACCCCTCCTTGAAAGGGTCTTGCCAAGGGTGTCAGCTTGCAGAATAAGAACCAGGCAGTAAAGGGAGAGAAGGGGCCAGTGTCTCTGCCTGTGTGGGGGCTCCCTGTGTCCCTGGTTCTCTCCAAGCCCTTGGTTTAGAACTGTGGGGGCTGGAGGGAGGGGCGGTCCTTCCGTCTCTGAGCATGTGATGGAAGCCTTAGACTCCTCTCCGGTGCGGGTCAGTCCTGGGCGCAATTGTATATTCCATTCAGCATTTTCCAGGACACCTGAAGCCCATGGTGCTCAGGCTGAGATAAGAAGAAAACCGAGAGACGCACAAACACACACAGTCCAGATACACACCTCACAAACACAGCATCACCGTGTACACCCGGAAACAAACACAAGGTGCTAACTTCACTTACAGCATCCTTACTACGGGCAGGTGTTATTTAAGCATTTTAACAAGCACTAATGTCCTTATCCTCATAGTAGCCTTACGATGTAGAGACGACTCCTCTTACATCAGGCATGGGGGACTTGAAAATATGAAGTTGGGATTTCCCATTGTGGTTCAGCGGGTTAAGAGCCCTTCTCTGTATCTGAGGATGCGGGTTCAATCCCTGGCCTTGCTCAGTTTGTTATGGATCCAGCTTTGCCGCGAGCTGTGGTGTAGCTGCAGATGTGGCTTGGATCTGGCGTGGCTGTGGCTGTGGTGTAGTTTGGCAGCTGCAGCTCCGGTTTGACCCCTAGCCTGGGAACTTCATATGCTGTGGGTGTGGCCCGAAATAGGGAAAAAAGAAAGAAAGAAAGAGGTCGGAAATATGCACACACCTGGATGTGGAGGCAGACGCACAGACCCCTGGGCACACACACACATACAGAAAGACACATCCAGGCCCAAGTGGCTGCTTATACTCTGCGGGGCCACAGAACCCTTTAGAAAGCTAGCAGGAGCTACGGAGTCTTTCCTGGGAAAATTGTGCAAGGCACATCCACCCAACGATTTGCACCTGCTTTCACAGGGCTTGGGGTTCCTCTAAGCCCCCACCCGAACTGCAGGTCAAAGGCCAGTCCCATGCAAACCTATTGCAATGGACACAAGTGTCTGGGCTTTGGGAGGTGACAGGGCAAGGAACGTGCATTCACCCCCGTGTCCACACTGTCACCCTCTGTGTCCACAGGCAAGCGCATTTGTCTTGGGGAAGGCCTGGCCCGCACCGAATTATTCCTCTTCTTCACCACCATCCTCCAGAACTTCTCCGTGGCCAGCCCCGTGGCTCCGGAGGACATCGACCTGACACCCCAGGCTGTTGGGGTGGGCACAGTGCCCCCGCCCTACCAGATCCAGTTCCTGCCCCGCCAAAGAGGCTGAGGGAAGGGGGTCCAGGGATTCCAGGGTCATGCGCGTCCCCACCTCTGTGGAGAAGGGCCCCTTGCCCCGCTGCCTCTCTCCCGCCTCTGAGAGACGTGCTGGACACCTGCCTCTTTCCCTTGCTCACATGCCTCCCTCGTAGGAATGTCCTGTCTGCAGCCTAACCTCCTTCCGTCCTTCCGCAGCTCTTCTGAAGCCTCACAGAGGTCTATTCCTTTCCCCTGTTAACAGAATTCCAAAAGGGGTGTATGTGTAGAACGTGGAGCTAAGGAGTTCCCTGATGGCTCGGCAGTTAAGGACCCGGCTTGTTCACGGATGTGGCACAAGTCCAATCCCCGGCCCATGCCATCCGTGTGGTCCAAAAATAAAGGAAAGGGAAGAAACTGAGGCTAAAAGGGGAAACTTAGCTCAGGCTCTTTCTGCAGCTCTGCCTCCCAGGCCACAGCTCTCCCCGAGTGACTTGTCCCTTTCTCAGAACAGCCCCAGGGTCCTTTTCTCAACTCCTTGGGCTCCATGATCTGGGCATACATGATGTCCCTTGGGTCTTCTCCCCAAAGGCCCACGGGGTGGGGACAGTGATCATGCCCATCTTGCAGATGAGTAAACAGAGCCCGAGAAATGGCCAGAGATGACCACGGTCACAGGCTTAGTGAGGACAGAAGCAGTGCCCATGCTGTCTCCTCGGCTCTCGAAGGCAAAGCCCTACGGCTCCTTCCCGCCACCCACCCCAGCCTATATTTTGAAATTAAGGTGAAATTCCCATGGGATCACGAACCATTTTAGATGTGTCATGTCGTGGCATTCAGTCCCTGCATATGATGGGCCATCGCCGTCTCCCTCTAGACCCAAACATGCTCATCAGCCAGAAGGAAACCCCAGACCCATGAGCAGTCACTCCCCATCCTCCCTCCCCCAGCCCCTGGCCACACCAAACCCTTTCCTTCTCTGTGGATTTGCCGATTCCGCCCTTTTCACCTCAATGGAGCGTACAGTGTGTGGTGGTTGCTGTCTGGCTTCTTTTGCGTCTCGTGAGGGTTTGGAGGCTCATCTATGTGGTCCACAGCCCAGTCCTCCCTCATCCTCATCTGACTCCCCCCACTTCCTCCCTCGATGATGGGCCCTCAGCCCACCACCCCTGGGCAGTGTGCCTCTACCCTGAGCCCTTGGAGTCCCTGATGTTCCCCTCCTGGTGTCCCAACTCAAATAAACATCTGAGACCTCGCCTCCAGGGGTCAGGCTGTGACTCCTGCCAGCTTGCATGTGATCCACGTATTGTCTGAGGCTGTCCAGGTCAAAGCTTGCTTTCCCGGTGGGTGGGAGGGTCCCCTTGTCAGAGAAGGAGGAGAAAGTGTGCTTTATTTGATGGTTGTTAGCTCATCGTTGCCAAATTCTTAGAGAAGGTTGGACCTCCGCTGGTGTCCTGCTCGCTGGAGTCCTGCCTCGGGTAGTGGACACCACAGTGGCCGCTCAGACCTCCTTCATGACTGTGACATTGACTCCTAGTTCCTGGGAGTGTCTGCTGCTGACGGCTCAGACCTCATCCCTTTCCAAGAATTGCCTTTGGTCCAAGGGAGCTACCGGGCCCCCGTCAGCGCTCCTCTCCAGGGAAAGCCACAGCCAACCACGGTTGATTCAGGAGTAGGAAATCAGCCCCCAGCTCCAGTTTGGGACAGCTTTGTGGGGCACCATGGTCCCAGAGCTCCCTGTGGGACCAACGGGGTCCTCTGTGTAGCCATGTCACAGCCCACTGACACCTGCTGCTCCATCCTGCTATCCCAGCTTCCCCACAGGGGTCACTCCCTAGAGCTTCCCCAGGAAAACCCCTGTGTGCACATCTCCAGCTCAGGCTCTGTTTCTAGGAAACTGCCCCAAGACACTCCGTGCTCATAGTGGTGTGCGCAGACCTGGGACTTGTCTCTCCAGGCAATTCGAGGGCCAAACACGGTCTCCCAGGAGCCCCATCTCTCCTTCGTGGTGACAGACACAAATGTCTTACTGGGACCAGAGCCGACAGACACTTCCCTATATTTATATACACTGTGCAACTGTCATGGGGTGGGGGGAGCGTGACTTCTGAGCCAGATCTGAAGGCGAGGAGAGAGTGAGCTACGTGGCTCTCTGAGGTAGAGGCATGGCAGGCAGGGAGATCAGCCAGAGCAAAGGCCTTGAGGTGAGAGAAGCAAGGAATATGCAAGGAAAGTGAATAGACCAAGAGTGTTGGAGTGGGAGTTCCCATTGTGGCTGAAGGGGTTAAGAACCCAAAAGCATTCATACGGATGTGGGATGGATCCCAGACCCCTCTCAATGGGTGAAGGATCTGGCATTGCCACAAGCTGCGAGTGGTGTATGTTGCAAATGGAGCTCAAATCCAGCATTGCTGTGGTTGTGGCACAGGCCAGTAACTGCAGCTCTGATTCGATCCTTCCACCAGGAACTTCCGTGTGCTACAGGTACACCCTTAAAAGAAAGAGTGCTGAAGTGAGCTAGGAAGAGGGTGTAGGAGATGAGGTCAAAGATGGGGATTGGAGGAAAGATTACAAAGCGTTCCAGAGTGAGAAGGGAGCCAAGGAGGGGCTTTGTGCAGAGAAGGGATGTGACCTAACAGTTTTTATAAGACCACCCTCCTTTGGTGTTAGCAATAGACATCTGGTTGTAAAAATAATCAAAATTGCTTGGAGTTCCCACTGTGGCACAGTGGGTTAAGAATCCAACTGCAGTGGCTCTGTGTAGTAGGTGGCAGCGGTGGCTCGGATTCAGTCCCTGCAGTGGGAACTTCCATATGCTGTGGGTGCAGCCATAAAAAAAAAAATAGCTAACATTTTTTGAGCATTTACTAACTACCATCAACCCACTGGATCCTCACAACCACATATGAGGTAGTATTATTATACTCATTGTATAGAAGAAGAAACTGAGGCTCAGAGAAGCTGAGTCACTTGCCCAGAGTTGCACAGCGGGGAAGTGGAGGTGCAGGGATTCTAAGTGACTCCAGAGCCTTAGTTCTCAATGGCTGGGCTTTGGTGTTCCATCAGGGAGCTGGCCATCCCAGCCCTGCGGAGGTTGAGGGAGGTGGCGACAAGGTTATGGAAGGACCCAGGAGCCTGAGTACTGGGAGGCCGTGTCTTGCAGCTCCACCTAGGAGCCCTAAGACACCAGCTGAACCCAGGGGACCCACACTCAGCCTATACCTTGGGGATGTGGTATTTGTGGAAATGGGTGTCGTGGGTGAAAGCCTGGGGCATGCCCAGAGGTAGGATGGCTGCAGGTCTCAGGATCTCAGGTAGGACAGCATCTGTGTATGGCATCTGGGCTCTGTGCCCCAGGCAGGGCTCTCTGCCCCTTCCCTGACCCCTCGGTGGCTGCCAGAGCCCACTTCACTTTGGGGATCTTGGAGGGACTGTCCCCAACAGGCACCAGCCACCCAAGGCATGAGGCTGTGTGGAGTGGGGAAACATCCGGAGCTGTGGTCCACATTCAGTGTCCCGCAGGTAAGACGCTCCAGCTTGCGCAGGCTGGGAATTGTCCCCAGTCCATTTAGGCTGATTCCTTTGCAGGAAATTTGATTTGCTTTGAAAAATCCGATAACTGTTTTAATACAACGATTTTTGTGGCCATCCTATGAATTAAATTTTTATTATGGTAAAACAGACAAAACATAAGATTCACCCTGTTCTAAAGGGTCAAATTCTGTGCCTTAAGAACACGCACGATGTTGCAAACCACACTTCTGCCTAGGTCCAGAGCTCTCTCATCACCCCCAAGGCAAACCCTGTGTACAGGAGGCAGTCACGCCCCATCCTCCCTTCCCCCAGTCCCTGGTCACCCCCAGTCTGCTTTCTGTGTCTGTGGATACTTCACGCAAGTGGAAGCACCGGCAGCAGGTAACTTGGTGTGTCTGCTTCTTGGATGAACTTCACTTCATGCAGTGAAAGACGTTATTCTGAGGCCACAGTGCGTTGTCAGGTGTAAATGGGCGAAGGAGGGTTTGTGGCAAACCTCTTTTTTCTTTTCTTTTTTGTTGTGGCAAACCTCTTATTGGGCCAGTTGACTTCAGCAGAAAGGCAAATGCGTACTGAGTATGATGTGCCAGGGTCTATCTAAGTGCTTTAGACACATGAGCTGACTTCTCACAGCCTCCCTGGGAAAGGCGAGTGCACATGATTCCCATTTTACAGGCGAGGAAAGAGAGGCACAGAGAGGTGAGATACCCGGCCAGCCCTCATATGGATAGTGCTGGGGCTGGGATTTGAACCCAGGTCCTCTGGCTCCAGCACTGGGCACTTAACCATGAGGCAGAGATGCGTCCGGCAGGGCTCTCATAGAGTGGGTTGTACCCTCCTCCCTGCCCCAGGCCAGCCTCCCTGCAGCCCCCTCTGGTCCCCTGGGCAATGGCAATGCCCCACACTGCCTTGTAGCCTCCCAGCATGACTGCGGTGCAGCTTGAATGCCAGCCCATAGTGGTCCCTCGGCTGTGGTGACAGGACAGGTGGCCATGAGCCTCGAGGGGCCGCCACATGACTGTCTGTCCATTGATGGTCTCTGGGCAGGTGGTGATGGCTGCAGGTGCCCCTCTGCCTCCGTGGAGCGGGGTTCCCTCTCTTCTGGGTCTCCCCGTGTCTCTGTGTTTCTCTGGCTGTCTCTGATCATGAGGGTCTCTGTGTCATTTCCCCACATCTCCAAAGCTGGTCCTCTGCCCCTCCGGCTGTATCTCTCAGGGCCCCTCTCCGTGGGTTTCTGCCTTTGGGGCTCTTGGTCTCAGCGCGGGGCTCCAGGTCCCTGGGATCTGTTCCTGCCTTGTGGCTCTCTGCCTCTCTCCCGCCTTCCGAGTCTCACCCCCGCCCTGCCTCTGCCTCTCTCCCTGTGAGTCCCCGTGTCTGTCTCTCCGAGCCTCTGTCCCTGTCCTCTCTTACCCTCTCCTACTCTCTTAGTCCGTCTCCATCTCTGGCCATCTCTCTATCTCTCGGGTTCTCCCTGCTTCTGCCCCTGGGAGTTGCGGATGAGAAAACTTCCTTCAAGCTCGCCCTGAACAGAGCCTGGAGGAAGGGCCCTCCTCTCCCCCGCAGGAGGTGGCCCAGCCCCTGGAGGAGGGACAGCAGGCCTTGGGGGCAGGGCAGCAAGGGGGGTGGGAAAGGGCTCCTGAGGAAGAGGAGGGGGGGAGGGGGAGGAGGAGGAGGAGGAGGAGGTGAGACAAAAGAGCCACTGGCAGGGCCATGGGGCCCAGGTCCAGAGAACTTGGCCCAAGCCAGGGAAAGCAGGAAGCAGAGGTCATCTGAGCAGGTGGCTGCAGGCTGGGGAGGAGGCCAGAGGTTGCTTGAACCTTTACCCTTGGTTTTCCTCAGCCTCTCGGCCCCCCACCAGCCCCCTCAGCCCCCCACCAGCCCCCTCAGCATCCACGTCTGCATTTTTCCATCTCGCAGTGTGACTTCACTTCTCCCTCTGTCTATGTCTCTCTTTCTCCCCTTCAGTCTCTGGCCTTCTGTGTTTCTCTCGCCGTCTCTCACTGTCTCTCCCCCTGCCCCTTGGCCACCTGGGTCTCGGAGTCTCTGTGTCTCTCCCTATGGCTGAGATGCATTCACAGAGCCCTTACTCTGTGCCAAGCCCCCTGCCTGGCGGGTCTCATTTCCATTCTCGCAAGGACCCCGTGGAGAAAGTGCCTGCATTTTCCTGAGGAGGAGCCCTGGGGCTCAAAGAGCAGCAGACCCTTGCCTGAGGGTCTGGAGTGGCCGATAAATGAGGCAGCAGCTGAGGTTTTGCCATGGAGTTTGTCTGACTCTGACAGTTAGTGCTTTTTCTGACCCATGAGTACTTCTGAGAGTGTGCCCCCTCCGATCCTTGACCTGGGAGGTCCTCCAAAGAGGCTGGGAGTTGCTGTCAACTCCCGTCCCCCTTGGTGAGTTATTGACTGAGCACGTTAGCAAGGTAAAGGCCCTGAGAAGTCCTGCAGGGAAGAAGTCAGTTTGCCTGCCTTTAACCCAGCCTCTCTCTGCCTGAGTTCCCTGTAGAACCCTTGCCCTTAGAACTAACGGTCCTCTTCGGCCCCTCAGCCTTTCCATCTCCTTTTGTTTTAGCTTCTCGCTGTCTGCTCTCTCTCTGTGTGTCTCTGCAGCTCTCTCAGAAAGGAAGGAATGCCAAGTGGTTGAAATAGCAGGCTGGGGAACTAGACTAGGTTTGAGGCCCCTTTCTACCTCTGGATTGTCGTGAGGCCTTTGGCAAGATCTTGATCTCTCTGTTCGTCACCAACTCAATCTACAGAGAAGGATCAAGTGCATGAAGCACTTCATGCCTCCCCACCAGGGCCTCCTGGGCCTAGAATGAGGACCCAAGTTCAGTGCCAGGTCACACAGCCCAGCAGGAGCCAGGACCTGGGTTCAGGAAAGTCCATGGTGGCATCTCTCCAAGGTCAGGAAAGTGCAGGTTCCACCCCTTCAAGAGACCAAGAGACCCTGGGTCAGAGGAGTGTGACTGAGCTGCTGGGGTCAGAGTCCTGTGTCCAGCAAGAGAGTTGCCTGTCCTTGCGAGAAACTTGCCGCCATCCTGTTTCTCTGGGAGAGAGATGGAGAGACATGGAAAGCCAGGCCCGGACCACGACAGGCAGACAAGGACATGGTCATTCACGTATTTTGCAAATATGAACTGAGCCGGTCAGGGGCTGGGATGCTGGAGACAGAGGGGAGCCCAGTGACCTGAAATGGGACTCCCGGAGCTCAGAGTCTAAAGGGGGCCACAGAGACACTGAGACAGAGGGAGAGAGCACGGGAGAGAGAGACACACACAGATTGTCACTGAGGGTCAGAGAAAAGTCCTCACTGTGAGGACAGAGCAGGAGGCAGGGAGAGGCCTGCCTGGCGCTGGTCCGAGCAATCAGAGCTCCGAAAGCTCTACTTCCCTGCTCGGTCTCTTTGTCTCTCTCCACCTGACCCCCTCCACCACCAAGTCTCTCCAGTTCTGTGTCTTTCCCTTTCATTCCCTTTCACCCATCACTCTTATCTGTGGCATCTACAAGCCCTGCAATGACTGGGACTGGCTAACTGATGCACAAGGACACATCCACTCACACATACGGACACACACCACCATGACTACAAAAAGGCAAATACACTTTCAGGCTTGAAACCATATAAGCACAGAGAAATCTGCACACATGCAAAAATATACAGATAAGTACATGCAGACTCATGCCCATAAATACAGGCACTCCTTCAAGTGTAAGAATCATGCAAGCACACACTCATACTTGCAGGTTAGACATGTAAGTACAAAAACACAAACAGGACCAAAACCTAGGAGCAAGGGCATGGCTGCCCATACCTAAAAAGTAAAAGCATATTCATACTCATGTGGACCTGGGTATCTCTGCTGTGGTGTCTGTGCAACACCTGGGGAGGGAGTGCAGGGTGGGGAGATGAGCAAGTCACCTGGCTGCCCGTCCAGGAAGTACGGGTTCCTTAGCACCTCTCTTTGAATTCACACTCCTGGAGGATGTCAAGGAATGGATGGTGTTACATAACTGGGAATGGGGCGGGGGGGGAGACCAGGCTCAGGATAAAAGGCTCAGCTAGAGGCAGCCGTGGGGCACAAGACGGGCATACTGGGGCCATGGAGCTCAGCCTGCTTCTTCTTCTTGCTCTGCTCACAGGACTCTTGCTTCTCCTGGCCAGAGGCCGCCTGAAAGCCCATCACCCCCTCCCGCCAGGCCCCCACCCTCTGTCCTTCCTGGGGAACCTTCTGCAGATGGACAGAGGAGGCCTGCCCAAATCCTTCCTGAGGGTGAGATGCAGATGGATGGGGTCTGAGGGTGGCTCCCTGCCTCCGTACTGGGGGGTTCACTCATCCATCCTTCTAGGAGTGGGGTGGGTGTGGGGAAGTTGATGAGCGAGGGGCACAGAGGTGAAGCGTGGTGGGTGGTGGTCAGACAGCCCCAGGCATCCCTGCTCGGTGGGAGGTGTGTGGGCACTGTCCCTGGAGTGGACAGGTGGGCTTGAAGAGGCGCGTGGATGTGCACCTGGGAGGTAGAATTCCACACTCCTCTGCCCTCGTCTGCCAGCTGCCTGGGTGCCTGCTGGCCAAGGGAAGAAAGAGGAAAGGGGGTGGTGGCACCAAGCAAATAGATTTCTCCTCTGCCAACAAAAGGCAGCAAAGCGTGGCCCTGTCAGCACCAGAGAGTGGGGAGGGAGAGGGAGGGAGAGCAGGACGGGAGGGCAGTTGCGGAGTGCCTAGCAAAAGTAAACATGCATGCGCTCGAATGGTAGCCAACACTGTGGGGTGTTTCCTAGGTCTCTAGCACTGCTTTCCAGGCCTGTTTCATGTTTGCTCATCTGTATACTTATTAATGGTGTCATCCAGACCCACGAGCCCCTCCTCCACCGGAGAGCCGCAACCCCAGCAAAAGCTTCCCACTGCCCTGGGCTCCTCTGTCCCCTTCGTATCCGCTTTGGGAGTGAACACCTTCCTAAATCTTGGGCTTGTCATCACTTTAATTTGATTTAATGTATTTATTTATTTATTTTGTATTTTAGGACCATACCTGCAGCATATGGGAGTTCCCAGTCTAGGGGTTGATTCCGAGCTACAGCTTCTGGCCTATACCACAGCCATAGCAACGGCTAATCCTTTACCCACTGAGTGAGGCCAGGGATCGAACCTGCAACCTCATGGTTCCTGGTCGGATTTGTTTCCACTGCATCACAACAGGATCACCATCTTTGATTTGATTTGATGTGATTTGATTTGATTTTTCTGCTTTTTAGGGCTGCACCCGCAGCATATGGAGGTTCCCAGGCTTGGGGTCCAATAGGAGCTACAACTGATGGCCTATGCCACAGCCACAGCAATGCATGATCCCAGCTACATCTGCGACCAGCAATACAGCTCAGGGCAACCTACTGAGCAAGGCCAAGGATTGAACCTGCAACTTCATGGTTACTGGTCGGATTCCTTTCTGCTGCGCCCCAGCAGGAACTCCCCATCTTTGATTTCAATACAGAGTGTTTCATCACAGATGTAGAGGCTCCAAGTGCATATTATTTCATTATCCTTGTCTTCAGTGTATCACCAGGGTATCCAGTATGTTTTCATGTAAATGCTTCTTCACTTAGAGTTAAGTGGCTAGGATTTCTCTCTATTGGGGTAGAAATTCATCAGTTCTAGGTCCCAATAACTTCGTGGGCTAGGGGAGGTGTTTTCTTCACCTCAGAGGAATGAAGAGTGAGGCTCAGTGGGGTGGGGGTGGGATGGGGGTGGGGCGGGGGGAGAGGCCCTTGTCCAAGGACACACACCTGGGATGTCACAGAGGGCAAGCTGGGGTTGAGCAAGGAGGTGCCTTCATCTCCTTCTTAGCCTGAAGCTGCCTAACAACTGGGGGATCCCTAAACCCTTTAGGAATGTGATTAAGGCTGTGGGTTCCCTCCCCTACAAATACCCGCGTGCATTTTTGCATAACATTTTCCAGTTTCCAGAACCCCTAAATCGATTCCGCAGACCTTGCAAGGATCCTCTGGGTGAGCACGACCCTGCATGTTCATTGCCTCTTTGGAGAGAGGGAGAGACAGGGCATGGCTAGTGGGTGTCATCAGTTGCTTCCAAATCCTTCTGACACGGGCTGGGACCTGGGACCCTTTGCTGCAGTGACTGCAGTGCTGGTACCTAGACAAACATTTCCTGGAGGAACCAAAACACAAAGAAACTGTAAGGGACTGAATATAAGTGTGTGTGTGTGCAGCTGAGGCAAATTAGAAGATTCAAAAACAATAACATCCCAACTGCCTCTTTGGAAAAGCCCAGAGCAAAAGCAGGATGTCGGGAGTAAAAGCAGGGCACTAGACATGCCCTCTGCACACAGCACCACCAGAGGGGTGGACAGACCACCGAAGCCACCCCTCTGGCCTCACTCTTGGATCCACCCCTACCCTTGCCCATATAAGGAACCAGTTCGCCCCCCTCCGTGAGCCAGTAAACAAGCAGGGGAACCAGCTTGTGGTTTTCACTACCCACCTCCACCCTGCCTGCTGCAGCAGGGGCCCCAGGAAAGCCCTGCCTGAATTTTCCTGACTGGCCTCTCAGCAGTTTCTGTTGCTTAAATTGGCCCAAAAGCCTGTTCAGTAACATTGCTGGAGTCAGACAGACACGGGCTCGCGTTCCAGATTCAACTGCTTCTCTTTGAAACTTAGCGTCTCTTCCATAGAATGAATTGCTGATGATAAGAAGGCAGCTCTCATAAGACCGTCGTGAGGACCAACCGGGATATGCACAGAGCCTGGTGTAGATAAGCGCTCATTCGCTGGAGGTTAATTGGATCCACTCCTTCATTGTTCCACTCATTCTCTCTGCCGGGCACTCAGCTGGGCACTGGTGATGTGGCACGGGACAGGGCACACACAGTAAACAAGGAAATATTACGTTGACACAAGCTATGATTCAAATGAAGCAGGGTGGGAGTTCCTGGTGCTTAGCAGTGGTTAACGAATCTGACTAGGAACCATGAGGTTGCGGGTTTGGTCCCTGGCCTTGCTCAGTGGGTTAAGGATCCGGCGTTGCGGTGAGCTGTGGTGTGGGTCACAGAGGGGGCTCAGATCCCGCGTGGCTATGGCTGTGGTGTAGGCCGGTGGCTATAGCTCTGATTCGATCCCTAGCCTGGAAACCTCCATATGCTGCGGGAGCGGCCTTAAAAAAGACAAAAAAATAAATAAAATAAAATAAAATAAAGCAGGGTGATGGGAGTTCCCATTGTGGCTTAGAGGGTAATGAACCCAAAGAGTATCCATGAGGATGGGCCTTGCTCAGAGGGTTAAGGATCTGGTGTTGCCAGGAGCTGTAGTATAGTTCCCAGATGCGGCTTGGATCTGGTGTTGCTCTGGCTGTGATACAGGCTGGAAGCTGCAGCTCAGATTCGACCCATAGCCTGGGAATTTCCATATGGTAAGGGTGCAGAACTTAAGAAGGAGTTAAATAAATAAATTAAAGAGAGTGATACTTAAGGAAGTAGTGGGAGCTGCTTTAGCCCGAGTGGTACAGGAAAGGCTGTGTCTTGCCTTGTTTCTGAGCAGACACCCTGAAAAATCAAGGTGGAGGTTTCCAGAGAGACAGACAGGTGCCAGTGCAAGAACCCTGAACCAGGAGCAAGCTTAGCATTTCTGGGGGACATGGAGAAGGCTGGATCAGTGTGAGCAAAGGCATGAGTGGGAGGAGAAGTCAGAGGGGTGCTGGGGCAACGTCACCCAGGGCTGTGTCAACCATGCTGGAGACCTGGGGTCCTATACTCAGGGTAGGGGGAGCCCTGGAGGGTTTGGAGCAGGTTAGGGATTGTCATTACTTTACATTTTGATGGGACTGCTCTGGTTTCAGGGTGGGGTGGGATGGGTGGTGAAAAGATTGTAGGGACAGGGAAGGGATTGTAGCACGGGGAAGGGTAGTAGGGAACCCAGTGAGAAAGCTTAGTTAAGATCGGTGTGAGAGATCTTTCCACAACTAGGAAAGATGTAGAAACTTAACGTCTAGGGTCAAAGTGCACAAATCCCAAGTGCTCCGCTTGGTGAATTTTCTCCAATGAACATAGTCAAGTAATTGACACCCAGATCAGTAATGACACAGCCTGTCCCCAGAAACCCTCCCTAAGTCCCCGTTCCAGTCGTGACTCTCCCATTATTCAGACACCATGGGTTCCTGTTATCTGTTTTTGAACTTCATAGAAAGAATTATGACATGTGTGTTCTTTAGGGTCTAGTTGTTTTGACTCAAGTTTACACCTGTGGAATTCATTCTTTGTGTTGGGTGGTTTGTGCTTTTTCGTTGCTGCATGTTATTTCATGGCAGCAATACACCACTACTTATTTATTCTCTACCTACTATTGCTGAACATCTGTGACTCTCCTTGTTCTTTATTTTGCTGAACAAGTGTATACATCTCTATTGGGTGTGTATCTGAGAGTAATGTTGCTGAGTCACTGAGTGTACAGTAAATGCTTCTGAACATTTTCCCTAGTGACTCTCCTGATGTTACACCTTTTCAAATTTCAGGATCACCCACAAAAAGCCATCTCTTTCCCTTCATGTCCCCTCAGTGGGTGGATGGTTTCCAGGTGCCCTCCAGGGAGACTGTCAGGAGGCAGGCAGTGGTTGATGCATTAAAAGACAGGGTTTTATTGTTGTTGTTGTTGAGAAGGCAGACTCAACGAATATCCCTAGTCAGGGGAGATTTTAGGGCCATTTACTATCTGTACTGCCTAGGCCACCAACAGATCATGTGGACGAGGCTCACTCATGGGTTAATCCTTTAGTGGCTGGGTCCTGGGAAGTGGGAAGGCAGGCTGGGGTGGAAGGTCTTGGGGCAGCGGCTAATTCCCAGTCTCTGCGGAAGTGCTTCCATGGTCTAACAACTGAGATGGCTCCTAAGGTGCATACTGACCAATGGCAACATTGGGCGTGGGTATATTGGCAGCTCCGAGAGAGATACGGGGATGTATTCACGATGTACCTGGGGCCAAGGCCAGTGGTCATGATATGCGGGACAGAGGCCATTCGGGAGGCCCTGGTGGACCAGGCTGAGGCCTTCTCTGGCCGAGGGAAAATCGCTGTGTTGGAGCCAATCTTCCAGGGATATGGTAAGGCCCTCAGAGACGCCGAGAGGGGAGCAGGGGTGGAGGATGGGGATTGGGGAGGGTGTGTCTGGGAGGGGAGAAGAGGGGGTTTAGGGGGACCCAGAGTCTGCTTCCAACTTCCTCTGCATCCCAAGCCTCTCCTCAACCCCCAGGCGTGGCCTTTTCCAACGGGGAACTTTGGAAGACCCTTTGGTGCTTCTCTCTGGCCACCATGAGGGACTTCGGGATGGGGAATCAGAGCATGGAGGAGCGGATTCAGGAGGAGGCCCAGTGTCTGGTGGAGGAGCTGCGGAAATCCCAGGGTGAGCCCGGGGCAGGGGCCGGCGAGAAATTGAGTGCATCTGTGGGTGCACAGCAGCAGAAGGCAGAGGCATGTGTGTGGGCAGAGGAAGAGATGGAGAGATAGAGAGAGACAGCTCGCGAGGCCATCAGACAGAGGATGAGAGACAGAGAGAGGGGGCAGAGTTGGCAGAGCTGAGTAGGAGAGAAGCACGGGGAGCAGGAGAGATGCAGGGAGGTCAGTGTCAAGGACACCTCAAAGGCATCAACTCAGACATTAGCCTGTTATAACTGGGTTCAGGGAAACCATTTTTTTTTTAGGGCCACACTCTCTGAGTATGGAAGTTCCCAGGCCAGGAGTCAAATTGGAGGTGCAGCTGCCAGCCTACGCTTCAGCCACAGCAACACCAGATCTGAGATGCATCTGGGACCGATGCAATGTCAGATCCTTAATCCACTGATCAGGACCAGGGATCCAACCCTCATCCTCATGAATACTAGTTGATTTCCTTACCGCTGAGCCACAATAAGAACTTCTGAATGGTTTGATTGCATCTATCAGAGACCAAATAAGGACTTCTATAAAAAGAAGTAGAGGAGTTCTCTGGTGGCTCAGCAGGCTAAGGATCTGGCACTGGCACTGCTGTGGCAGAGGTTTGTTAGTCCCCGGGCTGCGGGGGGTGGGGCAGAGCGGAAACTGCTTGGGAGGTCTAGAAACCATTTGATGGGGCAGAGACTGCCTGGGAGATTAGAAAACAAAGCTGTCGCAGAGGAAGGGAACAATACTCTAGGAGCGGGGAAGTGGAAAGCCGCATCAGAGGGAACCTGGAAGAAGAGCCTGGTCTGCGCCCCTGCTGGGGAGGGGAGAGAAGAAGGGGTGGGTCCCCATAGAATACCCCCCATGCCACAGCAAGCTTACAGGCCCGCTAGCTAGCTGAAAGCTGTGCTTCCCAGTGCATCCCCTCCCCCCACCCCCGCCACCCCCTACGCTCTCACCGGACCTGGGGCTGCCTGCCATCCAGGAGGGCTGGCCTCAACAATTGCCTGAAGCCTACCACCGCAGGGGCTGTCCCTGCACAGGCCTGCTTGCCCTTTGGAGGGGCTACACTTCCGCAGAGCAGCACCAAACACCACCAGCCCCCGAGAAAAGGCCTGCAGCCCAGAAAAGCTAGAACAAGCTTAGCCAGGCTGTGAATAGATCGGCATAATTCTCGGACTGTTTTTCTGAGTCGGGTTGCCCTGGGGAGGAGTCTCTTGGGTCTCCAACGGCTCTGCTACCCGCCCAAGCCCCCAGGGGGTGCCCCACTCCCGTGAAATAACTGCTCAGCACCACCAGCCCCCTGGAAGAGCCCCTGCACCCCAGAAAAGCTGCAACAAGCTTGGCCAGACTGTGAAAAGATCCGCCTACATTCTCAGGCTGTCCTTCTGAGTTGGGCTGCCCTAGGGAAGAGCCTCTTAGGTTCTCAGTGATGCAGATAGCTGCTCCAGCCCCCAGGGGGTGCTGCATTCCTGAGGAGCAGCTGCCCAACACCGCCAACCCCCTGCAAGAACCCCACAGCCTAAAAACACCAGAGCAAGCTCTGCATGACCAAGTGAAATCTGCTACCATCGTGGTGTGGACCTCCCAGTCCTGTCTGCCCTCAGGAAGTCCTCCTTTGCTTCAAAGCCCCATCAACACTCCAGAAAAGCCACACTGCCTCAAAAAAGATTGACCAACAACGCCAGCCCTCAGGAAATATTCCACGGCAGTGACAAGGCAAACACTGCCCGATCACGGAGAGTACAACTCCCTCAGGAGAAAGAAAACAACAAGCAAGATGAAGAAGCTGAGAAACCACCCCCAGTCAAACCAACAGGAGGACTCACCTAAAACAGTCAACAATGAAACAGATCTCTGCAGTCAGACAGACCTGGAGTTCAAAAGAGAAATAGTGAAAATACTGAAGGAATTAAGAGAAGATATGAACAATAATGCAGATACCCTCAGAAAGGAACTAGAAAATATAAGGAGGAGCCAAGAAAAACTAGAACATTCATTTGCAGAGATGCAAACTGAACTAGGGGCAGTAAAAACCAGAATGAATAATGCAGAAGAACGAATCAGTGATATGGAAGATAGAATAATGGAAATCACTCAATCCGGTCAACAGACAGAAAACCGAATCAAAAAACTGGAAAGCAATATAAGAGACCTATGGGATAATATAAAGCAGGCCAATCTACACATAATAGGAATTCCAGAAGGAGTAGAAAAAGATAAGGGAATGGAAAATATATTTGAAGAAATTATCGATGGAAACTTCCCAAATCTAAAGGATACTGGATTCAAGATACAAGAAGCACAGAGGGCCCCAAACAAACTGAACCCAAACAGACCCACACCAAGACACATCATAATAAAAATGGCAAAAGTTAGTGATAAAGAGAGGATCCTAAAGGTAGCAAGAGAAAAACAGAATGTTACCTACAAGGGAACCCCCATAAGATTATCAGCTGATTTCTCTACAGAAACACTACAGGCCAGGAGGGAATGGCAAGAGATATTTAAAGTGCTAAAAGGAAAAAATATGCAACCTAGAATACTCTATCCAGCAAGAATATCATTTAAAATAGAAGGGGAAATAAAAATTTTTCCCAACAAACAAAAACTTAAAGAATACAGCAACACAAAACCCAGGTTAAAGGAAATATTGAAAGGGCTTCTCTAAACCAAAAAGAAAGGAAGGAAAGGGAAGAAAAAAGAAAAGAAAAAAAAAAAAAAAGAAGACGAAGAGGAAGAACTAGGACTGAGGAAACTGCAATCAGAGAGCAGTCACTCAAATAAGCCAGCATACAGATTTAATCATGAACATGCTTCAAAAAAAATAAAATTAAAAAGAAAAAAATAAAAAAGAGTCATCAAAACCATAAAATGTGGGCAAGGGATGTTAGGAAGTAAATAACCCTTTTTGTTTGTTTGTATGTCTCTCTTCTTAATTTTAATATAGTAATGAAGTGTTTGAACTTACAGGACCATCAGGCTAAAACACACAATTATGGAAAGGGGTTAGCATACTTAAAAAACAGGGCAACCACAAGCCAAAACCAAATATTGCATTTGCAAAAAATGAAAAAAAAAATACACTCAAGCAGATAACAAGAGGAGACCATCCAACCAAAAAAAAAAAAAAAAAAAAAAAAGAAAGAAAGGAAAGAACCATAGAATCAACTGGAACACGAGGTTCAAATGGCAATAAATAATCATCTATCAATTATCACCTTAAATGTCAATGGGCTGAGTGCCCCAATCAAAAGACAAAGAGTGGCTGAGTGGATAAAAAGGCAAAAACCTTCAATATGCTGCCTACAAGAAACTCACCTTAGGACAAAGGATACATATAGATTGAAAGTGAAAGGGTGGGGAAAAATATTTCACGCCAATAGACAAGACAGAAAAGCAGGAGTCGCAACACTCATATCAGACAAAATAGACTTTAAAACAAAAGACATAAAGAAAGACAAAGAAGGACACTATTTAATGATTAAGGGATCCATCCAAGGAGAGGATGTTACTATCATCAACATATATGCCCCAAACATAGGAGCACCCAGATACATACAACAAATATTAACAGACATAAAGGGAGATATTGATGAGAATACAATCATAGTAGGAGACCTTAATACCCCCCTCACATCAATGGACAGATCCTCTAGACAGAAAACCAATAAAGCAACAGAGATCCTAAAGGAAACAATAGAAAAGTTAGACTTAATTGATATCTTCAGGATACTACATCCAAAAAAATCAGAATACACATTCTTCTCAAATGCTCATGGAACATTCTCAAGAATCGACCACATATTGGGACACAAAGCGAATCTCAATAAATTTAGGAGTGTAGAAATTATCTCAAGTATCTTCTCTGACCACAATGCCATGAAATTAGAAATCAACCATGGGAAAAGGAAAGAGAAAAAACCTACTACATGGAGACTAAACAACATGCTACTAAAAAACCAATGGTTCAATGAGGAAATCAAAAAGGAAATTAAAAACTACCTTGAAACAAATGATAATGAAGACACAACCTCTCAAAACCTACGGGATGCTGCGAACACAGTGCTCAGAGGGAAATTTATAGCAATACAGGCCCTTCTCAAAAAAGAAGAAAGATCCCAAATTGACAACTTAACCCTCCACCTAAATGAATTAGAAAAAGAAGAACAAAAAAGTCCTAAAGCCAGCAGAAGGAAGGAAATTATAAAGATCAAAGAAGAAATCAATAAAATAGAGACTCAAAAAACAATAGAGAAAATTAATAAAACCAAGAGCTGGTTCTTTGAAAAGGTGAACAAAATTGACAAACCCCTGGCCAGACTCACTAAAAAGAGGAGAGAAAGAACCCAAATAACCAAAATTATAAATGAAAAAGGAGAAATCACAACGGATACAGCAGAAATACAAAAAACCATAAGAGAATACTATGAACAACTATACGGCAACAAGTTTGACAATCTGGAAGAAATGGACAATTTTCTAGAATCTTACAGCCTGCCAAAACTGAATCAAGTAGAAACAGACCAACTGAACAGACCAATCATTAGAAATGAAATTGAAGAGGTCATAAAATCACTCCCTACAAATAAAAGTCCAGGACCAGATGGCTTCACAGGTGAATTCTATCAAACATATAAAGAGGAATTGGTGCCCATTCTCCTTAAACTCTTTCAAAAGGTTGAAGAAGAAGGAATACTCCCAAAGACATTCTATGATGCCACCATCACCCTCATTCCAAAACCAGACAGAGATACCACCAAAAAAGAAAACTATAGGCCAATATCATTGATGAATATAGATGCAAAAATTCTCAACAAAATCTTAGCCAACCAAATCCAACAACATACCAAAAAAATTATACGCCATGACCAGGTTGGGTTCATCCCAGGTTCACAAGGATGGTTCAACATACGCAAATCAATCAGCATCATACACCACATTAACAAAAAAAAAGTCAAAAATCATATGATCATCTCAATAGACGCAGAAAAAGCATTTGATAAAGTTCAACATCCATGCATGATCAAGACCCTCGCCAAAGTGGGTATAGAGGGAACATTCCTGAATATAATCAAAGCCATTTATGATAAACCCACAGCAAATATAATACTCAATGGGGAAAAACTGAAAGCCTTCTTACTCAAATCTGGAACAAGACAGGAATGCCCACTCTCACCACTGCTCTTCAACATAGTTTTGGAAGTCCTGGCCACAGCAATTAGACAAACAAAAGAAATAAAAGGCATCCATATAGGAAGAGAAGAGATCAAACTGTCACTGTATGCAGATGACATGATACTATACCTAGAAAACCCTAAGGACTCAACCCCAAAACTACTGGAACTGATTAATAAATTCAGCAAAGTAGCAGGATATAAGATTAACACTCAGAAGTCAGTTGCATTTCTGTATACCAGCAATGAAACATTAGAAAAGGAATACAAAAATACGATACCTTTTAAAATTGTACCTCACAAAATCAAATACCTCGGAATACACCTGACCAAGGAGGTAAAGGACCTATATGCCGAGAACTATAAAACTTTAATCAAAGAAATCAAAGAAGATGTAAAGAAATGGAAAGATATTCCATGTTCCTGGATTGGGAAAATTAATATTGTAAAAATGGCCATACTACCCAAAGCAATCTACAGAGTCAATGCAATCCCTATTAAATTACCCATGACATTTTTCACAGAACTAGAACAAACAATCCAAACATTTATATGGAACAACAAAAGACCCAGAATCGCCAAAACAATCCTGAGAAACAAAAACCAAGCAGGAGGCATAACTCTCCCAGACTTCAAGAAATACTACAAAGCCACAGTCATCAAAACAGTGTGGTACTGGTACCAAAACAGACAGACAGACCAATGGAACAGAATAGAGAATCCGGAAATAAACCCTGACACCTATGGTCAATTAATCTTTGACAAGGGAGGCAAGAACATAAAATGGGAAAAAGAAAGTCTATTCAGCAAGCATTGCTGGAAACCTGGACAGCTGCATGCAAAGCAATGAAACTAGAACACACCCTCACACCATGCACAAAAATAAACTCAAAATGGCTGAAAGACTTAAATAGACGACAGGACACCATCAAACTCCTAGAAGAAAACATAGGCAAAACACTCTCTGACATCAACATTATGAATATTTTCTCTGGTCAGTCTCCCAAAGCAATAGAAACTAGAGCAAAAATAAACCCATGGGACCTCATCAAACTGAAAAGCTTTTGCACAGCAAAGGAAACCAAAAAGAAAACAAAAAGACAACTTACTGAATGGGAGAAAATAGTTTCAAATGATGCAACTGACAAGGGCTTAATCTCTAGAATATATAAACAACTTATAAAACCCAACAGCAAAAAAACCAATCAATCAATGGAAATATGGGTAAAAGACCTGAACAGACATTTCTCCAAAGAAGATATACAGATGGCCAACAAACACATGAAAAAATGCTCAACATCGCTGATTATAAGAGAAATGCAAATCAAAACTACCATGAGATATCACCTCACACCAGTCAGAATGGCCATCATTAATAAATCCACAAATAACAAGTGCTGGAGGGGGTGTGGAGAAAAGGGAACCCTCCTGCACTGTTGGTGGGAATGTAAACTGGTACAGCCACTATGGAGAACAGTCTGGAGATACCTTAGAAATCTATACATAGAACTTCCATATGACCCCACAATCCCACTCTTGGGCATCTATCCGGACAAAACTCTACTTAAAAGAGACACATGCACCCGCATGTTCATTGCAGCACTATTCACAATAGCCAGGACATGGAAACAACCTAAATGTCCATCGACAGGTGATTGGATTCGGAAGAGGTGGTATATATACACAATGGAATACTACTCAGCCATAAAAAAGGATGACATAATGCCATTTGCAGCAACATGGATGGAACTAGAGAATCTCATCCTGAGTGAAATGAGCCAGAAAGACAAAGACAAATACCATATGATATCACTTATAACTGGAATCTAATATCCAGCACAAATGAACATCTCCTCAGAAAAGAAAATCATGGACTTGGAGAAGAGACTTGTGGCTGCCTGATGGGAGGGGGAGGGAGTGGGAAGGATCAGGAGCTTGGGCTTATCAGACACAACTTACAATAGATTTACAAGGAGATCCTGCTGAATAGCATTGAGAACTATGTCTAGATACTCATGTTGCAACAGAACAAAGGGTGGGGGAAAAAATGTAATTGTAATGTATACATGTAAGGATAACCTGACCCCCTTGCTGTACAGTGGGAAAATAAAAAAAAAATAAAATAAAATAAAATTCAATACCTGTAAAAAAAAAAAAAATGAAATCAGTTCCCATTGTGGCTCAGCCCATGAAGAACCTGATGCTGTCTCTCCGAGGATGCAGGTTCAACCCCGGCCTCACTCAATGGGTTAAGGTTCTGGAATTGTCAAAAGCTGAGGCATAGGTCAGGGATCTGGACTTTGAGTATGCTGCTGTATGCCCTAAAAAGAAAACAAATGAATTTAGATATATGCACACACCTACACACATGTACACACACCTACACACACATACACACAAACATGCACACACAAACACATCCAAGCAAAAGTGGCTCCTTATACTCTGCAAGGCCACAGAATGCTTGAGAAATCTAATAGGAGCTACCAACTCTCTCCTGGAAAAATGTGCAAAGCATATCCACCCAACAATTTGCACCTGCTTTCACAGGGCTTGGAAATACTCCAGGAATCCACCCTGAATTGCAGGTCAAAGGCCAATCCCATGCAAACTTGATTGATATGAACACAGGTGTCTGGGCTGTGGGATGTGACAGGGCAAAGAATGTGCATTCACCCCGCGTCCACACTGTCACCTCTGTGTCCAAAGGGAAGCGCATTTTTCTTGGTGAAGGCATCGCCCGAGCAGAGTTATTCCTCTTCTTCACCACCATCCTCCAGAACTTCTCCGTGGCCAGCCCCGTGGCCCCTGAGGACATCGACCTCACACCCCGGGAGAGCGGGATGGGCAGAGTGCCCCCATCTACAAGATCCAGTTCCTGCCCCGCCAAAGAAGCTGAGGGAAGGGGGTCCAGGGATTCCAGGGTCATGCATGTCCCACCTCTGTGGAGAAGGGCCCCTTGACTCCTTCCCTCTCTTTCTGCCTCTGAGAGACGTGCTAGAAGCCATCATCCTTCCCCTCCTGAGATGCCTCCTTCGTGGGAAAGTCCTACCTGCAGCCTAACTTCCCTCCATCCTTCTGTAGCTCTTTTGAAGTCTCAAAGAGGTGTTTTCCTTTCCCCTGTTAACAGAATTCTGGAAGTAGTGTGTGTAGACAATGAGACTAAGGAGTTGCCTGGTGTCTCAATGGTTAGGGACCTAGCGTTGTCACTGCTGTGGCACAGGTTCACCCCCTGGCCCAGGAATCTCCTCATGCCTGTCTCCCTGGCTCTTGACTTTAAATTCCCCACAGCTCCTACCCGCCTCCCCCACCTACATTTTAAAGTTAAGATGAAATTCCCATGGAAAGACTAACCATTTTAGATGTGTCATGTCGTGGCATTCAGTCCCTGCATATGATGGGCCATCGCCGTCTCCCTCTAGACCCAAACATGCTCATCAGCCAGAAGGAAACCCCAGACCCATGAGCAGTCACTCCCCATCCTCCCTCCCCCAGCCCCTGGCCACACCAAACCCTTTCCTTCTCTGTGGATTTGCCGATTCCGCCCTTTTCACCTCAATGGAGCGTACAGTGTGTGGTGGTTGCTGTCTGGCTTCTTTTGCGTCTCGTGAGGGTTTGGAGGCTCATCTATGTGGTCCACAGCCCAGTCCTCCCTCATCCTCATCTGACTCCCCCCACTTCCTCCCTCGATGACAGATCCTCAGCCCACCACCCCTGAGCAGTGCGCCTCTACCCTGGGCCCTTGGAGTCCCTGATGTTCCCCTCCTGGTGTCCCAACTCAAATAAACATCTGAGACCTCACCTCCAGGTGTAGGAGCGTGACCCCCGCCAGTTTACATGTGACCCACGTATTGTCTGGTCACTAAGGAGTTTTCTGGAAGGTGAGAACTTCTCTTTCACCTCAGTGCTTGTTCCATGAAGGAAAACCTGGCTCTTGACTTTAATGTATACATGTAATATATATTGTCTAGCTCATCGCTCTTGACTTTAATGTATACATGTAATATATATTGTCTAGCTCATCGCTCTACTCTCAGCACCTGGGCAGTGGGGGTCATGGGACAATATGCCAAATATTTGCTGAGGAATGAATGAAAGAATGAATGGATGAATGAGCACCCCCAAACCCACATAACATGAAGTTAGGTCTCCTCATCAGACTATGCCTCACTTTCCAGAGATACCCAGATAAATCCCCATCCCCAGTGGGCACAGGATGCCTCCCATCTGCTGGCCAGCTCACCTCAGTCCCTCATGCTACAATGCCACTCTCAAACAAAACTGGCTGAAAACCACCCTGGCAGGGCCACTCCCCTAACTCCAGCCTCCACATATTCCTCCAGGTGACCCCACCTGCCTTTCTTGAGGGACATGCTCCCTTTTCAAGGGCATTGCCCCCCAAGATCTCTCCAGCCAGTCAGGGACCCATGTGAAGTGGGCTCAGGATCCATCTGAGATGATGAACTGCCTGACCTCCGCAGCACTTACCAACTTTGGGCTCCCTGTTGTCCCTGGAGAGGGAGGAGGAGATCTGCCAACGTGAGATCCAGGTAGGCCTCGCCCTAAAGGGCAGGAAAAACAAACAACATACCAACCTACTACAGCAGGATGGAAGGTGGGCACAGTGAGGACAATGGTGCTCTCTGCCATCTTGTTTCGCATAGTCCTCGTTGGCATCTTGCTCCTCTGGGGCCACCCCAGCTCCCAGGGACACCTCCCCGCTGGACCCTGGCCTCTGCCCTTCCTGGGGAACATTCTGCAAATGGACCACAAGGGCTTTCTCAAGTCCTTCCAGGTGGTGAGATGAGAAAGGCAAAGGGGGCAGAAGCAGGAGGTGGGAGCTGGGCCACAGCTCACAGGAAGCAAGGGCGCTGGTGGACATTTGGGGTGGGATTTCACAGGCCACCTTGGGGATCATCTTCTTCCAGCCAGGATCTGGCCCTAGATGCCCTACAAAAGTTTAAGAGGGGCCCTATTGGAAGGGATGCAGGCAAGGTTGCGGGGAGAGAGAGAAATCCCGAGAGACATGGGACTGAGCCGTGGTCTGTGTGGGATATGGGGAGTGTCTGGAATTCTCAAGTCCAAAGCTGGGAGGCTCTGGGCAAATCAAGAGAGTAGGGTGCTTGGGGCGAGGGCGAACATGTGAGGCTTGGGGAAGTCTCTGCTCTTCCCTGACAGGGCTGCAGCCAGCAGGTGGGGCTGCAGCCAGCAGGTGAGGCTTCCCTGGAAGGTGTGATCACGGGTGAGCATGGAGACCCTCCCGTAGAGTCAGAGAGTGAGATGCTGACTCTGCCCCACTCCCCACAGCTGCAGGAGAAATATGGTGGCATCTTTACCATCCACCTGGACTGGCCTGTCATCATCCTGGGCGGGATACGAGGTGGTGAGAGTGGCCCTGGTGGATCAGGCTGAGGCTTTCTCTGGCCGAGGGCACATCGCCATCCTTGACCCCATCTTAAAGGGAACTGGTGAGTTGGGCATGAGGCTGAGGATCAGGGAGAGGGAGAGGGAACTTCTCATGCTATTCTCCAACCTCACCTCCTCACCAGGAGTGTGGTCACATCAGGTGTGTTTGTTGCCAGTGGAAAGTCCTGGAAGGCTCTTTGGTGCTTCTCTCTGGCCACCATGAAGGACTTTGGGATGGGGAAGCGGAGCATTGAGGAGTGAATCCAGGAGGAGGCTCGGTGTCTGGTGGAGGAACTTCAGAAAACCCAGGGTGAGCACGGGCTGGGTGGAAGGGGATGAGATGGGACAGAGAGAGGGAGAGTGTGATGCAGAGACAGGTTCGGGGAGAGAGAGAGGGGACAGAGACAGAAGAAGAGAAAGAGAATGAGAGAGACAGAGAGACAGAGGCTGGGAGGGAGAGAGGGAGAGGCAGAAAAAGCAGACAGAAGGGCAGAGACAGAGAGAAACAGAGAGAAAGCAAGACCGAGAGGTACTAAAGACACAGACAAAATGAATCTGGGAGCAGAAACTGCCAGGAAAAGGTGAAGGTACAAGATACAGAGTCAGGGGAACACAGTGTCAGCGAGGCTGAGGGGGAGGAGGCACAAAGGCAGACAGGGATACAGAGCGAGGACAGAGAAGAAAGAGTCTGAAAGAGTCAAAGCCAGCCCAAGACAGACACCAAGAAAAACACCAAGAGACGCAGAGGTGGAGACCCTCAGAGAGCAAAGCTTAGATGCAGAGGAACAATGAAAGTCGGGTGGGTCAAGAGAAGGACCGAGACACAAGTCAAAGAAGCTGGGACGACATCACCCAGGTCAGAGCCACCCACAAGGACAAGGCCAAGACCCCCCATGACAGACCTCTCCTCCTTAGGGGCCTTTCTGGATCCCACTTTCCTCCTTAACTCCATCACAGCCAACATCATCTGCTCCATTGCCTTTGGCCAGAGCTTTAATTACCAGGACTCCAGATTCTTAAGGCTGCTACATTTACAGAATGACATCTTTGCCATTATCAGCTCCCTGTAGAGCCGGATTCGTTAACCACTGCGCCACGACGGGAACTCCCAAGTTTCTGGGTCTTCTTATCTCCCTACCAACACCATGTTACTCTCTGACTTACCCTTTTTTATTCTGGCTCTACAGATCATTTTTAAAGTCACTTGGTTGATCCCACTGTTACGGTCATTTATTGATATACCCTCTTCACACCCTAACCTTTCTTAGAGAAGTTTCAGGCAGAAAGTGACAGAGTAATTGGCACACAGCTTCTCCCAGCCCTTGAAGATGGGGCAAAGATGCCTTATACAGATGCTGTCATCCACAAAATCCAGAGATTTAGTGACATCACTCCCTGTGGTCTCCCCCACTCTGTCATCAAGGACACTCATTTTTGAGGATATTAGTGAGACCAGCAGGGCTGCAGAATCTTGATTGGGAGGTGTTGCCTGTGTAGAGTCTGCTGGTTCATGTGTCTGGTGGTTGGATTATACTAATTTTTATTTCCAGATTTTCATGGGAGGGAAGGGGGATTTAGAAGTAGAGAAAAATCCTTTCCCTTTTGTTCTTGTCTTTTTACCCTTAAAAGATTTGCTAAAAAAGATACTGTGTACTTTCTGAAGCTTGTTATACAATAGAGCTGTTTTCTTAAGAGCCATTTTATCATCTCTTCTACCTTCCTTCTTCATGAGAAGATGTTCCCTGGAGTTCCTGCCATGGCAGAGTAGGTTATTGATCCAGCTTGTCTCTGTGGAGACGCTGGTTTAATCCCCAGTCTGGCGCAGTGGGTTAAGATTCCAGCATGGCCGCAGCTGTGGTTTAGGTCGCAGCCGAAACTTGGATTCAATCCCTGGCCCGGTAACTTCCATATGCAGTGGGTGCTGCAAAAACAGGGGGAAAAATAAGATGTTCCCAATGTGACGTTTCTTCTTCCACACTTACAGTTTATATGAACATATATACCCATATAAACAAAGATTGTTTGACACCGTGCCTATCATTTTAGAACGTGTGTGTCTGGTATGCATGTCACCTTCCCCTTTGTCTTTATGTTCATACCAACACAATTTGCATCTCGTTTTATTTTGTGTCTGTGAGTGTGGCTTTCCTTTAAAAAAAAAAAAAAAAAGTATCCTATAGATATACTTCCGGGTCTTTGCTTATGGTTCTAACTCATTCTTTTGTGGTTACATATCTTCCGAGCATAGGTGTACCTAACCTAGGGGTAATATTCACAATGTCTAATCACCCAATGGGCAGCACCCATCAGATTAGAGTCTGGCCCTCATCCTGGAGTCAGCTCCTTGGAGGCTTCTGCTGAGCCAGTTGTGAAACATCTAGTTGATGAATCATAAAGAAGATGGGTGGCGATATCTGCAGTGTGGGACACAACTGTTATACACATGAGGCAGAATTAGTTAAACATTTCTGCCACCAGCCATAGAGGGTGAAGAGGATGAAGCTTGCTATCAGCTGTGAAGATACCATAATGGATGGAGCCACTTCTTGTTGATGGCCATGTGGGTCTCCTCGCCTTTGGCGTCCTCCTAGGGCACTACCGTGTACCCCATCCTGAGCCCCGCCACTTTGTGGCATCCTGACCCATGCCACTTTGAGAAGCCAGATGTCTTCTCCCCTGGCCACTTCCTGGACCCACAGGGCAACTTCAGGAAGCAGGATGTCTCCATCCCACTCTCCACGGGTAAACCACACCCTCTGCACCCCCTCTCTGAGTGTGACTCTCTCCCTTTGTCCAGCCCCAAACACGGGGTGAACATTTTGGAAGGAAGGAGAAAGATTTCTACAGCGACAAAGATAATGTGAGGCGCAGAGAAAGGGAGGAGGTGCAACGGGGAGGAGGATGGAGACTAAGTCAGGGATAGAGATCAAGTGAGAGACACAGACACACACGCGTAGGCACAGGACAGATAAAGGATCCATTATCGAGCACTTGCTATGTGTCAAGAGCAGGAAAAGGTGCCTACAGTTTTTTTTCAAAATTAAAATAACTATTTTTTTTCCTAATTTTTATTCAAACAAGGAAGTAAAAAGTTGAAAGTAAAACTCACCAGTAAATCACTAGGAAACCAGATCTATTAATATTCTAAAGGATATCCTTTAAAAATTACAGGTAGGAAGCTGAAAGAACAAGAAGGAAGAAAAGAAACAGAGGAGAAAGAAGGAAAATTCATTGACTTATTTATTAGCCAGTTTAATATTTAAAATGCAAGCATTTTGGGCACAAAAATTTAAGGAATATTCTCTCTCAGGGTTGTAGGTTGCTCTGATTCAATCACCGATCAAATAATTTGACTTTTAGCCACTGGCTTGAAATTTAACATATCTAAAATGTTTATCTCTCTAGGCCTATTTGGGGTTTTTTGTTGTTGTTTGTTTTTCTTTTTTTGTCTTTTTAGTCCATACCCATGGCATGTGGGAGTTCCCAGGCTAGGGGTTGAATCAGAGCTGCAGCTGCCAGCCTACACCACAGCCACAGCAAAGCCACATCCAAGCCGTGTCCTCATGGATACTAGTCGGTTGGTTACTGCTGAGCCACAGTGGGAACTCCTTATGTTTCTTTCATATTGTCCCATATCCATACTGATTCACTGCTCTGTCTTTTTTAGATTTACAATACTATTTGAATTATTATACCTGCACACATGGGGTTTTTTTTTTTTTTCATTTTAACTTGTATTCTTTTTGCTTTTGGGGGCTGTACCCGCAGCATTTTAAAGTTTGCTGCCTAGGGGTCAAATCAGAGCTACAGATGCTGGCTTACGCCACAGCCACAGCAATGCTGAATCTGAGATGCATCTGGCCCTACACCACAGCTCGCGGCAACGCCAGATCCTTAACCTACTGATCGAGGCCAGGGAATCAAATGGGAGTCCTCCTGGATACTAGTCGGTTTGTTGCTGCTGAGCCACAACCAGAACTCCCTATACTTGCACATATGTTTTAATATTTGATAGGCACTAGTCTCTCTCCATTACTCTTCTTTTTCCTTCTAACCCATTTTTTGTTTTGGCCACACCTGCAGCATGCAGAAATTCCCGTGCCAGGGATCAAACCTGAGCCGTAGCAGTGACAGGCCAGATCTTTAGCCTGCTGAGCCACCAGGGAACTCAACACATTTTATTTTTCTTCCAAACATACTTTAGAATTATTTTATCAAAGCCTCAAAACCCCAGTGGGATTTTATTAGGCTTAAACTAAATATGTAGTTCGATTCAGATCACTTTGACAAATCTACATATTTGATAGATCACAGACAAAAAGACAGTGTGTCCAATTAGTCCTTCTTGTGTCATTGGTAGCATCTTGAACTTTTATTTTTGCATATTTTTCTTCTAAACTCATTCCTAAGAAATACCGGAGGAGATCGTGGCTATAGTTTGTGGAACCTCTTTCTCAGCTTGGGCTGCCATCAGAAAATGCCACAGACTGAGTGGCTTAAGCAAAAGATATTTATTTTCTCATAGTCCTGGAAGCCATATATTTTTCTCCATTTTAAATCAAATTAAGAAAAGATCTTTTTTCTCCCTATTTTGCAAACAGGTTCTTCTTTTTTTTTTTTTTTTTGAAAAATTTTAATCAAGATGTTATACTGAGTATTCTCAATAATCTTTTCAGCTCCTATCAAATGATCAGATTGTTTTGCTCTTTTGACCTCTTAAGGAAATGAGATATCTTAATATTGAGTCATTCTCTCTCTTATAGAAGTGGAACAAGAGAGGCCCAGGAGGGCAGAGATACTTGCCCAAGGCCCTGCAGGAAGTCACAATCTATGTAGGTCAGGCAGTGTAGGCTGTGATAAACAACCTGACTTAAAGCCAAAAAGTTATTTTCCTGCTCATGCAACATGCCCGTCCTAGCCCAGCATGGTCATGTAGAGATGGAAGCTAATGAGACTCTGTCCTGACACAGGAAGAAGCAAGGAAAACAGCACAACATAACACCAGATCCTTAACCCACTGAGCGAGGCCAGGGATCAAGCTGGCATCCTCACGAATACTAGTCGGGTTCATAACCCACTGAGCCACAATGGGAACTCCACTGACACCCCAGGTCAACAGGATCCTGTCCAAACTGTGGCCCAGCACAAGGACACATCGGTCCCAGCCTTGGTTGTTCCAGGGGCCACAGCCTGTGCTGAAGTCAGTAGTGGATCCTCAGGGCTCCACCTGGATGGGGCACTTTGGGGATGGTTGACCTCATCTTGCAGGAAAATGTGAGCGAGGGATACGAGAGTCAGAAACATGGGGGCAAGGGTGGGTGGGGTGCTATTCAAAATCTTTACTAAGGGAGTTCCCTTTGTGGCTCAGCAGTTAATGAACCTGACTAGGATCCATAAGGATGAGGGTTCGATCCCTGGTCTCCCTCAGTGGGTGAAGGATCCGCAGACACCGCTTGGATCCCACGTTGTTATGACGTAGGCCGGCAGCTGTAGCTCCAATTTGATCCCCAGGCTGAGAACTTCCTTATGCCATGGGTACGGCCCTAAAAAGCAAAAAAAATAAATGAACAAATAAAAGGCAAAAAACCAAACTCTTTATCAAGCATGATGTGGCCTTGAATAGTCAGAACTTGCACAGGTTGGGGTGTGGGAACTGGGAAGCTTACACAGTTAGCTGCTGATTGTGGGCAGGGCTAGGGGGCTGGGAGGAGGGCCCAGGTGACCAGAAGAGTAGGGGCGCTCAGAAGCTTAGAACAAACGCTGTGCATCAACTGACCAGAAGTAGGTCAATATTTCATCCAGATCCAAAGGCCCACTCACTGCATATCCACCCAGGACAGGCCAGAGGCTTCAGCTCCTCTCTCTCTCTCAGTTCTAACGCCCAGAGCATGCTACCAGGGATTTCTCCAGTGTTTTCACAATTTCTGATAAATTGGCCTAATCAAGAGTGTGCTTAACACACACAGACACATAGAGAAAGCCGGAGAATGAAAGATAGGAAAAGATTCTGTACCAGGAGGGACAGAGGGCACCTCATGGGATAGGTCGAGAAGAGACAGGACGGAGACAGAATTGCAAAGACACCCCCCCATCCCCACACACACCCCATACACACAGACTTGATGGTGTGATTGGTACTAGGACAAGACCGAGGATCAGAAATACCTCACATGTAAATTTATGCAAATGAGCATGCATATACCTCGGCATTGACGGGGGGGGGGGGGGGCAACCAAGAGCTCTCAAGGGCTTCTCCCAATGACACACCTTCCCTTACACCCATAGGAAACGGCCTGTCTGGGCGAGACCTTGGCCCGCTCCAAGCTCTTCCTCTTCTTGACCGTGCTCCAGAGCTTCTCCTTGGGCTCTCCCAAGCCCCTGCAGGACATCAACCTCACACCCAGGACGAACGGGCAGGGGAGGCTGCCCCCTGTGGTCCAGGTCAGCTTCCTGCCCTGCAGGGAACCGAGACAAGAGATGCAGATCCCCTCAGAGTCCTCGAATCCAGCCCCTATTTCTACGCAGAATTCATGAGTTCGAGTCCCCTGACGCCTTCCTGCTCACTGGTTCATGTGGAAAGTCCCTTCTGCAGTCTCTCCTCCATCCAGCCTGCTGCAGTTGCCACTCATCCCCAGATGCCCTGAACGGTTGACTGAGGCTTTCAGGGTCGGGAAATACTTTCAACAACTGAATGTTACCACTGCTCCGGGCACAGTTAGGATCACAGAGACCCCAAAGGAAGGAAAGATTTAGATCCAAGCCTACCCAGGATCCCTGCCTCCCTCCCTTGGCCACATCTGCACTCGGCACCCCTGCCCTCCTCCTCCTTCCTTGAACTGAAGTGGCCAGTGCAGCCCTCAACCTCTGTGCTGTGTGACTCCAGAATATCTCCCTACCTCTGATTTTATCCTCCCGAGCCAGTGAGATCAAAACAAGGTCCCACTACTATTCCTGGACTAAATGACTCTCTGTGCTGCTGTGCTTTTTTTCTTTCTTCTTTCTTTTTTTTCTTTTGGTAAAATTCACACATCATCAAATTAATCAGTAACCATTTTAAGGAGTACATTTCAATGGCATTCAGGACAACCACAGTACTGTGTAACCATCGAGTCTATCTATTCCAAAATATTTTCACTGTCATTCCTCCAGAAGGAAACTCCATCCCATTAAGATGTCAGTGCCCAATTCTTGCCTCCCACCGGCCAAGTTTAAAACCCTTGGGAGGGAGGAGTTTCCACTGTGGTACAAGGGGCCTGGTGGCTTCTTGGGAATTCTGGGCCACAGGTTCTATCCCCGGCCCAGCAGTAGGTTAAGGATCTGGAATTGCCACAGCTGCAGCTTAGGTCTTGACTATGGCTTGAATCAGATCCCTGGCCCCAGGAACTTCATATGCTGAGAGGCAGCAAAAAAAGACCAAAAAAAAAAAAAAAAAAAAACAGAAAGAAAGAAAAGAAAATACTTGGGAGGGAAAGGGAGGACAAGGGGCTGCTGTTCTTGCTGTTCTTTTTTTTTTTTTTTTTTTTTTTGTCTTTTTGTCTTTCTGGGGCCACACCCGCAGTATACCGAGGTTCCCAGGTTAGGGGTCCAATCGGAGCTGTAGCTGCTGGCCTATGCCACAGCCACAGCAACGCCTGATCCAAGCCACGTGTGCGACCTACACCATAGCTCATGGCAATGCTGGATCCTTAACCCACGGAGCAAAGCCAGGGATCGAACCCGCAACCTCATGGTTCCTAGTCAGATTCATTTCCGATGCGCCATGACGGGAATTCCTGTTCTTGCTGTTCTTGATGCTGAGAAGCAGTTGTCTTTCTTCTGTGTGGTGTGGCTGTTTCTCCCAGTCCTGGAGTAAAGCTGACTGCCACAAACCTCTCCCAAGCATCTGATGCAAGAGAGGAGAGAGTTGTTAGGAAAGAGAGGAATGGCACTTGGACAGAGTGAGAAACAATATGCAAAAGCTGTTGAGGTGGCAGAATCACAGAGACCTAGAGAGAGTCATATAGAACTCATTTTCAAATAATTGCAACTATTAAGGAATATATATATGTGTGTGTGTATATATATACATATATATATATTTTTTCTTCCCCCTCACTGGAAAAATTTTGGTGGGGCTCTTGTAAGCCACTGAGGTCATGCAGTGGATATCTTTTCTTTCTGCCCTCACATCTTCCATCACTCTTCTTCAGGTAGTTAATGCTGGGCATTTTGCTATCCCCAGTGATGAAATATTGTTGGAGCTGTCAATCAAGATTCCCCATCCAATAAGCAATGAGATCATGCTGCATCGCACAGGGAACTATATCCGGTCACTTGTGATGGAACATGATGGAGGATAATGTGAGAAAAAGGAAAGTCCTATATATATGACTGGGTTGCTTTGCTGTACAGTAGAAATTGACAGAACACTGTAAATCAACTATAATGGATAAAATAAAAATCATACAATAAAAAAAAAAAAGATGTCCCATCCAAGTTTCCCTGAGTCACATGAGTCAGGTTTGATCAATCAAATTCTCCCTGCCTGGATTTTGGTTTTGAGTGGAGTGATGTAAAAGATGCAAGCCCAAACTCCTTACATGGTCCATAAGGCTCTCTACTTCAGAGTCCACCCACTTCTCCAGAGTCATCTCTTCCCTCATCCACCCCATGGGGCTTGTTTCTGTCTCCTGACCCACCATGCCCTTTCCAGCCTGAGGGCTGCTACACTTGCTGTTCCTGTTGCCTGCAATGTTCTTCCCCTTGGACTTAGCACCTGGCTTCTTTTTCATCATCCAAATCCCTACTTAAATGGCCTCTTGACAAAGACTCCTTCCTTGAACCAATTTATGTCAGGTAGCCTTCCTAGTTTTATCACTGTTTTGTGGGTTGGTTGCACATTCACTAGCCAGCACCTTATCTGCTCGTTAATTCATTTATTGTCTACTTCCTCTAAGCTACAAGCATCACAGAAGCAGAAGCTGCATCGGTGTTGCTCCTGTGGTCTATCCAGGACATGGAACCCTGCCTGGCACATAATAAGATCATAAGGCTTTTCCCCTTTGACCTGTTAATATTGATGACTCATGGTGATAAATATCCTGATAGTGAGACCTCTTTTTCTATTGTGGAGAATCAAGGTTCAGATTTCAGGGAAGAGAAGTCTGTTCTGGGACTCTAGGTCCTTCCTTCTTCTACTGGGGTTGCAGCAAGAGGAATGGGAATAGACCAGGAACAACTCAGTTGCTTGAATTATGCAGGAGGGACCCTGGTAAAGGACGGTAATGACTTAATCCTGATGAGAGGGGCTGGGACCTGGAACCTGTTACCCGGGACCCTTTGCTGTGCTTGCACCTGGACAGACAACGCCTTGAGCAACAGACGACAAAGAAACAACAAGGGACTAAAAATAACTGCGTGCAGGCACAGTTAGGGCAAATTATGAACAACAAGATACAAAAAGCCCCAAACCCAACTGCCACTTCTGAGGAGCCAGAAGCAAAAGCACTGGACTGAGCATGACCTCTGCACACAGCACCACCAAGGGCATGGGCACCACCTGAGCTACCCCTCCAGCCCCATCCATGGGTCCATTGCTACCTTCACCCCATTTAAGGGACCAGATCACTGCCACCCACCTTGGGAACCTATTACTTCTTTTTGCTGCCTCCTGCTGCAGTGCAGGTTCCTATAATGCCTTGCCTGAATTTCTCGTCTGGCTTCTTATCAATTTCTACTGATAAAAAGAGTCCAAGAACCCTGGTCAGTAACAATGAGGTGCAAAGCAAACCTCTCTCTCTCTTTCCTCCCTCCTCTCCCTGCCCAAGGAGCTTCCTCACCACCGAAAAAATCTAGATGATTCTTTGTGTGTGGCTGCGCCATGACTCCTTTCTGTCGGCTCCTTCTCAGGCTCACAGTCTCACCTCCTCCCCTTTCTGTGTGATTGAGCTTCAGCCTGTTCACAGGAATATGCCCAAGCCAGGCGCGCTCTCTATCAACTTCTATCTTTGCCTTCATCTGGTATGAAAACTGGGAGAGTGCTTTTTTTCTGGTGCAGAAGATGGTTAATGGTGATGAGACCCCAGAGGGAGAAAAAACCCTGGTTCCAGTCAGTGTGGACATGCTACTTACTTGGTAGTCAGATTCTATTTTTGGCTTTGGCCCCTTTGAGTCTCCCCACCACCACCACCCTTTCTGCACCTCAGATACAGCTAAGAATGCCTCTGGATCCTCCATCTGTCCCACCCTTTCTGCCCGGATCTAAGTTATCTGCAAAAAAACTTCATAATCACACTTTATGGAGTCACTCGCTTTTTTTGGTCTCAAAATTTCTTCTCAGTTTCGAGAGTATTATTCAATATCTTTCTTTCCTTCCATCCTTCCTTCCTTCCTTTCCTATTTTCTTTTTCTTTCTTTTCTTTCTTTCTTTCTTTCTTTCTTTCTTTCTTTCTTTCTTTCTTTCTTTCTGTCTTTCTTTCTTTCTGTCTTTCCTTCTTTCCTTCTTTCTTCCTTTCTTCCTTTCTTTCTCTCTTTCCTTCTCCCTTCCTTTCTCTGTATCTTTTTCTTTGTCTTTTTGTATTTTGGGGGGCCATACCTGCAGCATATGGAGGTTCCCAGGCTAGGGGTCTAATCAGAGCTACAGCTGCCGGCCTACACCACAGCCACAGCAATGCCAGATCCGAGCTGCATCTGCAACCTATACCACAGCTCACTGCAACGTCAGATCCTTAACCCACTGAGTGAGGCCAGGGATCGAACCTGCAACCTCATGGTTCCTAGTCGGATTCGTTTCCACTGTGCAATGATGGGAACTCTTCTTTCTTTCTCTATATCTATCTATTTCGGCTGCTCCATTGCCTATGGAGTGCCCAGGCCAGAGATCAGAGGTAAGCAGCAGGTTCAACCTACAGCGAAGCTGTGGCAATGCCAAATCCTTTAACCCACTGTACCGGGCAGGAATTAAACCTGCATCCTGGCGCTGCAGAGACCACCACTGGTCCTGTTTCACCACAGAGAGAGCTCCTATTGGGGGGGAGGGAACCATACCTCCAGCATACAGAAGTTCCCAGGCCATGGGTCAATCCCATCACAGAAGTGACAACGCCAGATCCTTAACCCGCTGAGCCAGAGGGTACTCCTAAAAGAACACCTCCAAGCAGCTCTTTTTGTTGAGCTGAGGTTGACTCAAGGAGGCAGATAACCATCCCACCTGGGGGGAGGTGATGCTTCTTGTCCACTATGATGGGTCATATCTAGGGGATAAATATTATTACGCAAGATGTTTCCTCCTCATTGGCTTAAGTGTTTCTGATGCTAAATAAGTCTTAGGCTTTCTTTTTATACAACCTAAGGCCCCACTGAAGTGTTTTTTTGTCCTCACCCTGCCCAAAGAGAGGGAGGGAGGAAGAGAGGGCCGGGGAAGGTGAGAGACACAAAGAAGAGAGCGAGAGAGAGCCTAATAGTAAGAGTCTGAGGTCGAGTATGGCTGAAAGGGCCTGGGCTGCAGCATCTGGGGCTCCTCCCCCCACCTGCCTGTGCTGGCCTTCTCCCCTAAACCCCGCCTTGCGGTTGCAGCCCCTGGCCCAGCAGGGGGAGTACCAATGCCAGGGTGACCAGCTCCAGACCCAAGCTACATACTGTCCACAGGTCCACCAGCTTGGACCTCAGGGCATCTGGCCAGAGCTGTCGGCCCAGCCACCCCACCACCCCTGGTGAACCAGCTCCCCTCCTGCCAGGGCCAGATCTGTGTGTGGTGAGGAAGAGACCAGCCTTGGCAAGTTAGTGTTTGCTTCGCTTCAAAAAGAAAGTGTCGGGAGTTCCCATTGTGGCTCAGTGGTAACAGGCCCAACAAGCATCCATGAGGACGCTTGATCCCTGGCCTCGCTCATTGGGTTAAGGATCAGGAGTTGCCTTAAGCTCTGGTGTAGGTCTAAGACATGGCTGGGATCACACGTGGCTGTGGCTGTGGCATAGGCTGCGGACGCAGCTCAGATCCCGTGTTATGGCCTGGGTCTGCACCTGCAGCTCCCATTCGAGCCCTAGCCTGGGAACTTCCATATGTTATGGATGCAGCCCTAAAAAGCAAAACAAAAAGATAGAAAGAGAAAAAAAAGAACAGTGTCAAAGGCATGAGCCAGAGGTTATGCAATCAGAGGTCCTGCCAAGTCATGGGTGAAGGGGTGGGGGGTGGGGAGAGGGAGCAGCGAGGAGAATGAAGAGGAGGTGGAGGAGGAGGAAGGGGACCAGGAGGAGGAAGCTGCCTTTACCCCCCAACACTTCTCCAGCCCCAGCTCAGGCCTCTCCCTTAGAATACTGCCGATGTAGTCTGTTCTCTTTTTAATTAAGTTCTCGTTCAGTAAACATGTGCTGACCAGCATCTCCAGGGGCAGGGACACAGCAAAGACTGAGACAGTCCAGTAGGAGAGGCACCTGCCCTGGAGGAGGGACAGTCAAGCCCGTGTTTTCTCAGCCCTAAATCAACCAGGGCTGGGTGCTGGTCAACTGGGACAGCCCCAGGCCCCAGAGGCACCGGAATGATTCAAATTAGCATCTCAGGCTGCTTACTCTGCCCTGCCTTCCCCTCATTCCTTTCTGCCTCTTTTTTTTCTTTTTTTTCCTTTTGTTTTGGCCACTCCAGGGCATATGAATTTCCTAAGCCAGGGATCAGATCCAAGCTGCAGTTGCAACCTAAGCCACAGCTGTGGCAATGCTGGATCCTTAACCCACTGTGCCAGGGGTAGGGTGGGGGATTGAACCTGCCTCCCGGCACTCCCAAGATGCCACGGCGGGAACTCTCCACTGCTGCCTTTTCCTGTGGCCCTGTGTGCTGGGCCTCTCATTCCTGGGGGAAATGTGGCTCATGTTAAATTTTGGCATTGACCTCCCCTCTCCGTGCTATCACTCAGTCACCTCCATCACTTAGAATCCCGCGGGTGCCTATGAGAAAACGGTAGAGGCTGGTGCATCTGATCTTGTCACAACACTGAGCCTAGCCCCATCACATCAGGGCTGGGGGAGTGGGCGGCAGGACAAGAATGCATGGGCTCAGATGACCCGCCGGCCAGCAGGGTGAGGAACAGGGTTGAGCCACAAGTGCTGAGCTGCAATCATGACCCCTGCCATCACCCAGCACCATGAGTCTGAGCAAGTTTCTTCAACTCTCAGTCCTTACTTTCCCCCTCTAGAATCCCTTCCTCCAAGGGTCACTGGGACATTAACTGAGTTATGTGAGGAGCTTGGAACATCTGCCTCAGGGAGCGTATACATGAGTTAGGGGTCATTACTGGCCAACAGAGTTTTCCTGCGCTCGTGTGACCTATTAATGTGGTCACAGGGACCCTGGCAGATAACCAGAAAATCAAAGTCCCTCCCATCATGGAATTGGTAACTTCTAACAGACTTAATGCAAGCAGCATACTGAGTAAATAACATGATGTCAGCTGGTGAGAAACACCATGAAACAGGTTAAACAAGGAACTGTGATGGATACTGACCAGTGGGGGCTGCTTCAGGCTGGGTGATCAGAGGGGACTTCTTGGAGGAGGGGGCTTCTGAGAGTTATGGGAAGAGGTGGGGAGACGGTATTCCTGGCCAAGGGAGCAAGCTTGACCAACCAGGAACTGTCGGACGATGCTTCTGACAATGACTCCTCCTACCCAAGCAACAGCTCCGCGAGGACAGGGATCCTCACTGATTTATTCATCATTGTGACCGTCTGCATTGCTCTCCATGGATTCCCCATCCTCCAAGACAGTGCCAGGCACCTGGTAGGGTTTGCAGCAACCATGCGTGGAATAAATAAAAGCTGAATCAGGAGTTCCCGTTGTGACTCAGTGGTAACAAACCCGACGAGTAACCATGAGGACGCGGGTTCGATTCCTGGCCTCACTCAGTGGGTTAAGGATCCGGTGTTGCTGTGGCTGTGGTGTAGGCTGGCAGCTGCAGCTCCAGTTCAGCCCCTAGCCTGGGAACTTCCATATGCCACAGATGTGGCCCTACAAAGAAAGCAAGAAAGCAAGCAAGAAAGCAAGCAAGCAAGCAAGCAAGCAAGCAAGCAAGAAAGAAAGAAAGAAAGAAAGAAAGAAAGAAAACTGTATCTTCAGGGATGCAAAATCCTTGCGAACAGTTTCCCCAGGTGGGCGCAATAGCCACGTTACACAATCATTGCAGGGCATCTGTGACCATCAATCTTTGGACTCCAGGTGAAGAACCCTCACGTCTCCAAATTTGGGGTGGGGGTGTGGGGCATCTGCAGAGTCCCCAGCTCTCTCTCACTCTCGGGAGTGCTAAAATGATGTAGGTGTTGAAATGATGGACCAGAACCAGATGGCCTAGGTGTGGCATCCTGGCTACTAGCGGGTGACCTTGGGAAGTGACTTCACCCCCCTGCATGTCGTCGTCTCCCCCTCTGTGGAATGGAGGCAGGCATTGCACTTACCACATAGGCTTGTTGTGGGCCCCGGGGGAAGGTAGGTGCCAAGAACTTAGAACGAGCCGGGGACAGGGTCAGGGGCTAAGTGTTAGCCAGAGTCATTGACACTGAGATTTATCACGGGGATTAAGAGATCAAGTCCGTTAGGGCCTTGGCACCTAAGACACCCTAGATAAATATTGACTGTGTGGGCTTGGCCAGGTCTCCTTCAACTAGATTAGCTCTCTCCTCCCTGCTGTCCTTCTGCCTCAGGGCAGGTCTCTGACCAACTCCCTAGCTGGAGCGTTTCTCCTTCACTTGGGTCTTTCTGTCCCTCTCTGGGACTTTCTGTCTCTGTCTGTATCTCTCCTCGGAAATCTGTCTCTCGCTTCTCGAGGTCTCTATAGGTCTCTCTCTGTCTTTATCTCTGTCGACAGATCTCTGAGTGCGCGTCGCCCTGGTTCTGCCTCTACCTGTGCCTTTCTCTGATGACTTCTCCCTGTTCTTGGGGTCCCTTCCCAGAGGACTGCCTACTTCTCTCTTTGCCTGTCTCTCTGACACTGCCTCTTTCTGTCTCTCCTTGGATCTCGCGCTGTCTCTCTGCCTCCCCCTCACTGCCACTCTTTCTGTCCCTTGCTTTCGGTCACCCTGAAATGACCTTCTCTTGCTGCTTTCTTACTTCTTACACATACTCTCTGCCCAGATTTCACACCCCCGCCTCCGCCCACTCCAGGCTCCTTGCCCAAGAATGGAGCTGATTATGTAACTGTTAGGAATTCAAGGAGGTGAGGGATGAGGAGGAGGCCAGGAAAGAACAGGTTCTCCCTTCCCACACTTCTTAGCCCTCTGCTTTTGCCTCTGGCCACCCACCTGGTCTCAGTCATGCCTCTCCCAGCTCCATTCTTCCTGGATTGGGTGGCGAGAGATCAGGTAACTGGCCCCCTCCCCTGGTTTCGGCCAGACAAGAAATAGTACAGGACCAGTGGGGTGGGAGGCTTGGTGGAGAAGCATGGGAGACAGGCAGGCATGAGGTCTCCCCCCACCTCCACCCCAGCCCCTGGAAAAGATGCGAAGTACGGAAATAGGGTAATGATGGAAACTTTGGGAGACCATCCAACCCAGCTGGCTGAGGCCAGGGATACCCAGTTTCTGAAAACTGAGACCACTCAGGACAGAAGGAAGGATGCCTGCCTGCTCCCCTCCTCACTGGTTTGGGGCTTCAGCATGGGAGAGAATGCTTTGCTCTCCCCTTCCTGGGGATTCTTGGTCACCAGGCTGCCCCTGAACATTCTGTAAATCACTGCTCCACACACCAGAGAAAAATACAAAGTACTCCATCCTCCCAACCCTTCAGTACCAGGGAATCTCCTTACCCCACTCACCATCTCACTATTTCCTACGCCCTCCCTGATACACACCAGCACGTCCCATCCTTAGCTCTGCCCCTACAATGCAGCCCCAGAAAAGGAGCCCCAGGCAAGTCACTGGTGGGAGACAGTTCTTGGAGGGGCAAATCAGCGTGCTAATCCCACCTCTGCCCCTTGAGAGCCCAGGGACCTCCTCGGGTGAGTTTCAGTCTGTTCTTGTGTAAAATGGGGATGACCCCACCGATGTGAAGATCCATGAGGGTGCGAAAGTAAAAAACTTGTCGCAGAACTGCGTACAGAAGAGGCTCAGGATCGGGCAATCCCCTCACCCTCCTTCTCCCTGCCTCTTCTGCCGGTCCAGCACCCAATTGACAGCACATACTGTCATCTGCCACTATCTGCCATCAACCCCAGTCTATGCTTAGCCCAACTGCCCTAAGCCTGACCCCCTATAGAGTAAATTCCTCCCTGAGAACAGATGTCGAAGGGCTGAGGAGCCTGGGTTAGAGAATAGGTTTGTTGATTGACAGTCACGGTACCACGTTGCTGGCTTTCAGTACATTTACTCCCCACAACAACTTTGCAAAGGAGGTGCTGTTAGTGGTATTTTCATGTTTCAGAAATGGAAACAGGAGCTCAAAGAAATGAGCACGTGCGCAAAGAAAGTAGCAGAGGCAGAACTTGGATCCCGTTCCCCTTGACCCTAGAGTGTTCTATGACCTTGGACGCGCTCTCAAAGGACAAAGTGGGAGGATGTGGACATGAGCAATGAGGAGGCTGATGGGACAAAAACAAGAGAACAGCCTCATGAGCTTGGCACTCAATACCTGCTCAGAAGGGGACTAGAGTTACATAAACTCCACAGCATGGCGAACTCCCAAGGGGGATCCAACTCCCAGGAAATTTAATCTGAAGGTGTTTGGGTTACCGAAGACAATGAATCCTAGGATCTTTGTAGCCAGGGCCCACAGCCAAAGGCAGTTCCTTCTTCCTGGTTACATGAGATCTGAGAGGTGAAACTCTTCTTGACTTTACCATATGGAAGCACATGAACAAAAGCAGCAAGATGTCCAAAGGCATTTGTCTCTGCCACATCTGAGAATCTGACTGGGACCCCATTCCTCAGCCTAGACTTGCACAATGCCAAGTGCACTAGCTGAATATCAACCCAGCTCTTTGCAGTGTTGTCCTTTTGTTTCCCTATCAAACACGAGTCAGTCCCTGTGGTAGACACTGTTAGCTGTTCCTTTACATCCATCCCTCCCCTCCTTTCTTTGGTTAACACCTAAATCTAAGCCGAGCTCAAGATCATCCAAAATAAAGACTATATTTCCCAACCTCCCTTGCAGCTGGACGTGACCTAGAAAGTGGTGTCTGCCACTTCCAGGTTGTGCCTTCTGCTCCTGTGTCCCATCGTCCCGCTGGTAGGAATATAGATACATGACATGAAGTGCCACCTTCAACTGTGAGGAACAGGGCAATACCCTGGGAAATTGTGGGGCTAAAGACAGAATAAACCAGGGTTCTTGGCACTGGAGCTGCCATATCAGCCTCTGACTACTTACACTCAGACTAGTACATCAGACATAAACTGTTATCTTACTTAAGTTACTGTTATTTTTGGAGTCTCTGATACTATCAGATACACCACCCTTCCTTTTATGAGGTCCTAACTGAGCATCCCCTCAACTGAAAATCTTTAGGAGCTATACACGTCTACCTTCACAGAGACTTGCAAAGATCCATCCATTCATCCCAAACTAACCATGCACCAATTTAAAAAATTCTCCCTCCTCCAATGCTGTTCATTCAGCCTTCCCTTCTTCAGCTGATCTTTCATTTAGGTATTCTTTCATCTATTCACATCCAACCAGGAAATTACTTCAAACTCTAGTTGTGTACACTCCCAATAGCATCCACTTTTTTTATTCTTTGTCCTCTGATACATTCATCAATCTCTCCTTGCTACTATGCATCCATTTAACCCGCCAGCCGCTCTTTCTTCCATCGTTACATCTTCTCATCCACCTTTCAGTAAATTTACTTATTCATCCTTCCATTCACTAATAAATTTAACTTTTGATGTTCCCCTTGTGGCTCAGCTGGTTAAGAACCCAACATAGTGTCTGTGAGGATGTGGGTCCAATCCCTGACCTCACTCAGTGGGTTAAGATTTTGCCCTTGCCCAAAGCTGTGGTGTAGGTTGCAGATGTGTCTTGGATCTGGCATTGCTGTGGCTGTGGCATAAGCCCGCAGCTGAAGTTCCTGTTCGACCCCTGGCCTGGGAACTTCCATATGCCACAGGTATGGCCCTAAAAAGATAAATAAATAAATTAATTAATTAATTCAACTTTTCATTCATTTACCATCTTCCCACTCATTTATCCATTGATCCATCCACATCCAGTGATTCTTCTCTCCATTTGTCCATCCACCCAGCTCTTAATCTATCCATCCTCCCATTGATTCATTCTTCTTTCCTTCATTCAATCATACATCCTCCCATTCAATTCTTACTTTCATCCATTTTTCTGGCTTTGGTCTTTCTAAACATCCTTTTCTCCTCTCTCCATGTCATGCTTATCAAGAAATTCCATGCTGATTGATTCATTTCATGTCTTCCTTGTCTAGCCCTCTCAATGAGTTCTGAGTTTTTTTAGGAGAGGAGAGGTTGGGATCTGGTCACCTTGTCCAACTTCAGAAGAAAAAGGGAAGGAAGGAATGGAGCAATAAACTGGGCCCTTATGGAGAGAAAACAGCAATAGAACTCAGAAATGGGCTTCCATGCAGTTTCAGATTTTGTCATATTTAGAACAGAGTACTTCATTTTCTTGATGCAACTCAAATAGTATTTTAAAATTTTTAAGATTTCAATTTTTCATTGCTGTATACAAGGATATATTTGACTTTTGCATGTTGACACTATATTCTGTGACCTCGCAAAACTCCTGGTATGCATTCCAAAGAAAATGAAAACACTAATTTGAAAAGATACACACACACTAATGTTCATAGCAGCATTGTTTACAATAGCCAAGATAGTCAAGTGAACAAATTATCCATTAACAGATGAATAGATAAAGATGATGTGGTGTATATACACAATGGAATGCTACTCAGCCATAAAAAACTTCAGCTGGGTGGATGGACAAATGGAGAGAAGAATCACTGGATGTGGATGGATCAATGGATAAATGAGTGGGAAGATGGTAAATGAATGAAAAGTTGAATTAATTAATTTATTTATTTATTTATCTTTTTAGGGCCATACCTGTGGCATATGGAAGTTCCCAGGCCAGGGGTCGAACAGGAACTTCAGTTGCTGTTGTTGTTGCAGCAACATGGATAGAACTAGGGATTCCCATACTAAGTGAAGTAAGTCAGAAAGAGAAAGACAAATACTACATGATATCACTTACATCTGGAATCTAATATATGGCACAAATGAACCTATCTACCAAAAAATAAAACAAACTCATGAACATGGAGAACAGACTTGTGGTTGTCAAGGGGGAGGGGGAGGAGAAGGGAGTGAGATGGACTGGGAGTTTGGAGTTAGTATATGCAAACTCTTGTATTTAGAGTGTATAAGCAATGAGGTCCTGCTGTATAGCACAGGGAACTATACCCAGTCACTTGTGATGGAACATGATGGAAGATAATATGAGAAAAAGAATGTATATATATGTATGACTTGGTCACCTTGCTGTACAACAGAAATTGACAGAACATTGTAAATCAACTGTAGTAAAATTTTAAAAAATAAAGAAGCAACAAGGTATATTCTATAGCACAGGGAAATATAATTACTATTTTATAATAACTTTAAATGGAGTATAATCTATATAAATATTGAATGACTAGTATATACCCAAAACTAATGTAATATTGTAAACCATATATATTTCAATTTTTTTAAAAAAGAGAGAAAGCAGAAAAGAAATATGATTAAGCCATAGGTAGAGGTGATTTTCAATTTAGAAAGGAGGCATCACCAATGATTAGCAATGCAGTAATATTCACAGATTTCATGATAGGGAATTATTTACTCTGAATTATTTTCCAGAGTATTTAATTTACCTGTAGTTGCAAGTGATCCCAATAGAATGCAGATAATTTTGAGAGCTGTAGATATATTTGTGACAGTGTAACTAGACCTGTTCAGTATCTTAATCATGTACTGTGACAAATATAGCCATGGGAAGGGGAGGTATTTGGAGTTCTCTGCCACTAGTAGATGTGGTAAAAGGTTGTGGGAATATGATAATTTACTTCCTGTGTATATGTCGAAACATGGGTGAAACAGATCTGTAAAACTGAGGGGAAGAGGGGGATGAATTTCATAGCTGGAGATTCTCCTGTGTCAGGATAAACTGGGCATAAAGACCAACTTGTGAACATACTGAAATGAGAATAGGGAGTTCCTGTCACAGGTAACGAACCCAACTAGTACCCATGAGGATGTGGGTTGGATCCCTGGCCTCACTCAGTGGGTTAAGGATCCAGCATTGCCATAAGCTGTGGTGTAGGTCTCAGATGCAGCTCTCGGATGCCACATTGCTGTAGGCTGGCAGCTACAGCTCTGATTGGACCCCTACCTTGGAAACTTCCATATGGCACACATGTGGCCCTAAAAAACAAAGAAAGAAGGAAGGAAGGAAGGAAGGAAGGAAGGAAGGAAGGAAGGAAGGAAGGAAAGAAAGAAGAAGAAAGAAAAAAAGAAAGAAAGAAAGAAAGAAAGAAAGAAAGAAAGAAAGAAAGAAAGAAAGAAAGAAAGAAAGAAAGAAAGAAAGAAAGAAAGAAAGAAAGAAAGAAAGAAAAGAGGGTCTCTGATCATTGATGTATGAGGGGACATATCCAGGTAATACATAGACTTAATATTTACCCCTCAGGAGGAGCATGTTTATGAATTTGAGATTCAGAGAATACAGGTCTAACTTTAAATTTTAGCTGTGTCATTTTATAGCCATTTTGGTTTTTTCATTTTAATAAAGATTTCCGAACCTAAAAAATGAAAACAAAACAATTTCTTGTAAAATTGCTTTTGCGGTGCTGAACTCTTTCAACTTTTGCTTGTCTGTGAAACTTTTGAACTCTCCATCAAATCTGAATGAAAGGTATGCTGGTAGAGTAGTCTTAGTTACAGGTTTTCTCTTTTCATTATTTAAATATATCATGCCTCTCCCTTCTGGTCTGCAGAATTTCTGCTGAGAAGTCAGTTGATAACATTATGAGAGTAACTTTGTTTGTAACTTGTTGCTTTTCCCTTGATGCTTTTAATATTTTCTCTCTCCCTTTAATTTTTGCCAATTTAATTGCAATGTGTCTTAGTGTGGTCCTCTTTGGATTGACCATGTTTGAGACTCTGTGCTGCTTGGACCTAGATGCTTGTTTTCTTTCCCAGGTTAGGGAAGTTTTCAGTCTTCAAATATGTTCTCTGCCCCTTTCTCTCCCTTCTCCTTCTGGGACCTCTATAATGCAAAAATTAGTATGTTTATGTAGTCTAGAGGTCTCTTAAATTGTCCTCAATTAAACATTTTTTTCTTTTTCTGTTCAGCTTCAACGATTTCCACGACTTTGTTTCCAATTTGCTGATCTGTTCCTCTGTATCATCTAATCTACTGTTGATTCATTTTCATGTATTTTTCATTTCAGTTATTGTACTATTCACCCCTAGGTTTTCTTTGTACTTTCTAACTCTGTTTAAAATCTCTAAATTCTCGTTCTATTCATCTAAACTTCTGAGTTCTGTGACCATCTTTATGATCATGGCCTTGAACTCTTTATTGGTTAGATTGCTTATCTCCACTTCACTTCGTTCTGAGGTTTTATCTTGTTCCTTCATTTGGGACATATTTCTCTGTTGCCTCATTTTGCTCTTTTTATTTCTGTGTACTTAGTAGGTTGATTATGTTTCCCAACCTTGGAGAAGTGGCCTTTTGTAGACTGTCCTGTGCTCCCAGAAGTACCCTCCCCTCTAGTCACCAGGACTGTACGACCTAAGGGTGATCCTTATGTGTGCTGCTGCATGGACCCTTAATTGAAGTGGACTCTGGTCTGGTAGGTGTGCCTATCCCAGGTCTGGTTGGTTGCCAAGCCTTGTCTTATGTGGAGGTGGCTAGCCACTAATTGTTAGAGCCTAGACACAGGGTGGCTGGGTTCAGAGCCCCAGGGGGTCCTGGTGCAGGTAGGGGTCCTGGGATGATACCAGCCTGCTGGCAGATGTTCTGGGTTCTGACAGAGCAGGCTGCAGGGATGCTATGGTCCTATGGCTGGTGTTCATAAGTTTGTAGGTGGAGCCAGGTGCCGGGAGTCCCAGCACTAGAGCCAGCCACTGATGGGTGGAGTTGGGTCCCAGGGTTTCTGGCTACAGGGTACTGAGGGTCTCAGAGTTGGTGTCAACTTGGTGATAGTTGTGGCAAGGTCCTCATGGCTGGCCAAGGGGTCTCAGGGGTCCTGGAGCTAGTACTGGTGCCCTGGTAAGCGGGGCTGGGTCCTGGAGTGGCTGGGGTCTCAGGGAATCCTATGGAAGACATTCTGCTGATGGCTGGGGCTGTGTTCCCACCCAGTTAGTTGCTTGGCCTGAGAAGTTCCAGTAATGGTGCCTAAAGTCTGGTGGGCAGGGGCAGAGGTGGATCCTGATGCTAATAAGCTAGAGAGAGGACTTCAAAATGTCACTTGCCAGCATGAGTGTCCTCATGGAACAAACTCCCAAAAGTGGCTGCCACCAGTGTCTATGTCCTCAGAGTGGGCTCCATTTGCCTTCTGCTTCTCCAGGAGGCTCTCCAAGATCATCAGGTGGGTCTGACACAGGCTCCTTTCAAATTACTCAGCTGCCTTGGTCCTCAGTGCATGAGATTTTATGTGTGCCCTTTAAGAGTGGAGTCTCTGTGTCCTATGGCTCTCTGGCTCTCCAGAAGGTAAGCCCACCAAGCCTTCAAAACCAAACATCCTGGGGGCTCATCTTCCTGGAAGAAGGGAGGGGATAAATAAGGAGGGAAAGAGAGGAAAGAGAAAAGAGGTGGTGGGAGAAGATAGAATGAGAGAAGAAAGAAGGAAAATATGTAAGGGGGAGTCTCTGAAAGAGAGAAGCAAGGAGGAGAGATAGAGGAAGGGAGAAAGAAAGGGAATATAGAGAGGAAAAGATGAGAAAAGACAAAAGTACGGGGGAGGTCCTGTTATGGCTCATTGGTAATGAACCTGACTAGTTTCCAATGAGGAGGAAGGTTCAATCCCTGGCCTTGCTCAGTGGGTTAGCCAGGGGTCAAATCTGCATCCCAGCACTCCCAAGACGCCACCAATCCTGTTGTACCACAGCAGGAGTTCCTGGTTGTAGAGTTTTGTTTTGTTTTTTTCTCTTTTTTTGATGCCCTGCAGCATATGGAGTTCCCTGGGCCAGAGGTCAGATCTGAGCCACAGCTTCAATCCATGCTGTAGCTGTGGCAAGGCCAGATCCTTTAAACCCACCATTCTTGTTCAGGGATAGAACCTGTGAACTGATGCTGCAGAGATGCCACTGATCTCGTGGCACCACAGTAGGAACTACGCTTTTTTTTTTTTTTTTTTTTTTTGATTTGGAGGAAGATCACCTTCTCTAACAAGCAGAAAAAGATAGTCATCATGAGTCAGCAGTTTTACAGAACTGTAAAATGCTTAGATCTTGATCAGTTGTACAAATAACTATTTCGAAATGAGATTAGTTTTAGATAGACCTGTTAGAAAATGAACTTAGCTTGACATGAAAAATCCCATAATCACTTTTCTTTTAATTCCCATTTTAGATCATTTTTCTTAGCAGAAATTTAGAAGCACTCTTCACTATCCTTTTCACTCTCCAACAGAAGAATGACGCCTATGCCAATCTCAGCTTCCAGCATTTGGTTCCTAAGACTTTACAAGTCTTGTTTTGGTTTTGTTTTGTTTTTCTGAACCGAGAGCAACAGCTGTGCACTGGCAGTACTTTCCTGCTCCTACTGAAAACATGCAGGAAGCGGTGAAGTGTCATCCTGCCCCCTTCCCCACAGCTCCTCATTTTCCTAAAGCTGATTTTCCTCCACTGCCAACAGGAAGAATCCACAAAGCACTGAAAACTTAATATTATAAGATTATGGAATCCTCAAACATTAGAACAACAGATATGGAAAACCACAGAATCTCAGAAAAAATGCTCCTTGGGGAGGCAGTTTTGGAACCATACCATAAAATACCTATCAAGAGTCTTCTGAGACTGTGCATGAAGATCTCCCAGACTCACTTATTTGCCTCCCTAGAAAAAAAAAATTCAATTCTGTCTTCCCTTCCCTTTTTTTTTTTTGGTCATTTTTTGTCTTTTCAAGGCCGCACCCACAGCATGTAGAGGTTCCCAGGCTGGGGTCTAATCGGAGCTACAGCTGCCGACCTACACCACAGCCAAAGCAACTCCAGATCCAAGCTGCGTCTGCGACCTATACCACAGGTCACAGCAATGCCAGACCCTTAACGTACTGAGTGTGGCCAGGGATCAAACCTGAAACCTCGTGGTTCCTAGTTGGATTTGTTTCCACTGCACCATGACAGGAACTCTAAGAGATTAATCTTGAATGGCTGAGTGTGTTGGGAGAGTGTCACAGTGGAAAGGAGAGGCAAAAGATGGGAGCTGACGCTTCCCCCTCCCTGGAAGACATTCTAGCAGCAGATCCAAAATCAAGAAAGTGGTGCTGTGTGAGTCACTTAGTTATCCCAGAATTCCTATCACCTCTGCACCTGGGACACCTCAGCCTAGGCAGCCAAGCCTTATTCCAAACCTGCAGGCTTCCTAAGGGATTCAATTTCCAAGCCTGGGAATTAGGCACATGAGAAGGGCTTTTGGATTTTGTTTAATCATATGTATAGGTAAAATATAATACCTAGGAATTTTGTTTCAGGTCAGTAATGTAGATTTACAAACATGTGGTGCAAAAAGGGTTGAAAATCATTGATTTAGATTACTGCGGAGAGAAATCACTAGGTCATGTCTCTGGAAGTTGTCTTCCCTTCTAGAGACTGGGGCTCAGAAGTGGTCCCTACATCTTAGACTTTCCCAGTGTATACATACACATACACATACACACACCATACACCATACACACACCAGCACAGTTCCGATAAACCAACACAGGTAGTCTCCGATTTTACTCTTTGATATTATCTCAGTAAATGCAACAGAACTTGATTAAATCTCTTCACCTTAGTTATTTCTTTTGCTATTCCAAGTCTTCATCTTACTGCCTTTATATTTTTAACTGATTCATTAGCATCTGGCAAAGAGAGAGGAGCCACTCTGTTGTCTATGAAGATTTTCTAAAACACTACGGTTACCCTATTTGACGGACAGGGAAACTGAGTCCAAGAGAGTTTGGTGACTCGCCAATGAAGACAAGATGGCACTGAAATTTGAATTCAGATTATATGATTCCTAAGTGAAATAGCCTAAAAATTATGTTCAACTGCTTCCCATGTCCTATTAAGACATATTGAGCTGGGGAGTGCCCATCGTGGCTCAGCAGTTATCAAATCTGACTAGCATCCATGAGGATGCAGATTCCAATCCCCAGCCTTGCTCAGTGGGTTAAGGAGCCAGCATTGCCATGAGCTGTGGTCAGCAGCTACGCTCCAATCTGAAATTCCATACGCCATGGGTGCGGACCCAAAAAGCAGGGAAAAAAAAAAAAAACTAAACTAAACCTGTTGAGCTGGAGGCTGAGCTGAGGGAGAACTGAGAAACTAGAAATATGAAGAAAGGGGAATGGCCCCAATGGATTCCCCTGAGTGAATTTAATCCATCCTTTATTCAGGTGGGAGATTATAGGTTATATAACCACGCCCTAGATAAAGCAATCTCTCCCCTGATGGCATGCATACCCGGAAAAATTGAATCCCAGGGTATTCAGATTTCTACACAGCTGATTTCCCAGAATGTATTTAGGCAGGATCTGGTCCCCTGGACACAACCCCTCGACCTGGCACCATGGAGCTGGGAGGGGCCTTCACCATCTTTCTGGCACTCTGCTTGTCTTGTCTGCTCATCCTCATCGCCTGGAAACGGATCAGCAAGGGCGGGAAGCTGCCCCCTGGTCCCACACCGATACCCTTCCTGGGAAACCTTTTGCAAGTCCGTACTGATGCCACTTTTCAGTCTTTCATGAAGGTGAGTCTGCCGACTCCTCTCATGGAGCTGGAAGCAATTAATCCTATAGACAGATAAGGTTGAAATTTCTGTCATCTAAAATGCAGACTCTTGGAAACACAATCTTAGATTTCTGGAATTCCAGAATCTTAAACTCTTGAACACACAGATTCCTAGCACACTGGCACTTCACATTCTCACAACCTCAGGCATTTGGAATGACAGTACCTTCTCTCCTTAAATAGGAGAATCCTTGCTCTCTCTGTCGGTCTTTTGAACTTTGAGATGCAGTATCTTAGGATTCTGGAAATGCAGCACTTGGGAGGGAGAAGCATGGCTCTTGGAACTCCATCTCATTCAGGCCGATCATTTTATGGATGCGGAAACAAGGCTTGTGACGCTGTTGAGGGCTCTCACCCAGGAACACAAAGGCCAAGGCTCCTTTGCCTTCTTAGCAACAGTCTTTCTGAGCCCAGAACTCAGCTTTATCTCTTATTTACACATTTCTATCTCCTTGAAATCTCCATCCCCTGAGCCCTTGGTTGGTCGTTACCCCAATTAACCTTTCCCTCTCTGTGTTTTCCTTCACTTACAGCTCAGGGAGAAATATGGCCCAGTCTTCACTGTGTACATGGGTCCCCGGCCGGTAGTTGTTTTGTGTGGACATGAAGCAGTGAAGGAGGCTCTGATAGACCGAGCAGATGAGTTCAGCGGCCGTGGAGAATTGGCTTCAGTAGAGCGGAACTTCCAAGGTCACGGTAGGTAACAACGACAGCAAAATGTAATCCCGAAGTATAATATAATTCGATGTCCCAGGTTCATTGTTAAGTACTCTAAATGAATATTGTAGGGAGTCCTCTGAGAGAATTATTAATGTCTTACCAATTTTGCAAATGAGGAAGTCAAGGGTGAGAATGTTTAGGTAACAACAGTAAATGGGAGTTCCTGCGGTGGCACAGTGGGTTGGTGATCCAATGTTGTCTCTGTGGCAGCGGCGTAGGTTCGATCCCCAGCCCAGTGCAATGGATTAAGGATCGGGCATTGCTGCAGATCTGGCCTAGCTCACAGCTGAGGCTCAGATTTGATCCCTAGCCTGGGAACTTCCACATGCCAGTGGATGGGTAAAGGGTTAATGAATGGATAGTTTGAGATGTGTGTGGCCAAAAAGGGGGAAAAAACAGTAAATAGTAGAACCATTTTATTTTGAACCCAAACCACCTGATTCCAGAGCATCATCTGCGTTATCTGTTCTTAATGGATTAGTGACATCCTGTGAACTCACTCAAGCCCTAATAGCCAACCTTACTTCTTATTTTCCTATACATACACACACCCAACCCATAGGTCATGGCACCCACTGTTTAGATAGACACCGTTCTAATATTAGCTATAAATCCATCTCTACCTGCTCACATCCTTCAATTCCAAACAGCCTCACACCATTCCTTTGATACTTCCATCCGTCCATTTATCCCTATACCTTTCCTTCCACTCATCCATTTTTCCATTGAGCCGTCCATTCACTAGACTTTCTATATGAATATCTTTCCATTCAATTTACCTATACCTCTACCAATTAACTTTCCATTTACCCATCTATTCATTATTCCATCCATCCATTTATTTATCCTTCCATCATTCACCTACCTATTAATCTTTCAATTATTCATACCATTCCTACCATTTATTCATTTATCCATACATCTCAAACTACCCATTCATTAACCCTTTACCCATCCACTAAACCTCATCCATCCATTCATCATGAATTCTTCCTCCCATTCATCAATCTACCAAAATCATTTCATTTAATTTTTTAAATATCAGAGTTCCCGTCTTGGCACAGCAGAAATAAATCTGACTAGGAACCATGAGGTTGTGGGTTTGATCCCTGGCCTTGTTCAGTGGGTCATGGATCTGGTGTTGCCATGAGCTATGGTGTAGGTCAAAGACGAGGCTCGGATCTGACGTTTCTGCAGCTCTGGCGTAGGCCGGCAGCAACAGCTCCAATTGGATACCTAGCCTGGGAACCTCTATATGCTGTGGGTGCAGCCCTAAAAAGACAAAAAAAAATTTTTCAAACATCGATTCAGCAATTCATGCACATCTGGAAATTTCTAAATAATTCTTACTCCATGGCAACTCCTTTTGTGTGGGCATATTGATGTACAAGTATGATTTTTTTCAGAGCGGCACCCACGTCATATGGAAGTTCCCAGGTTAGGGATCCAATCAGAGCTGCAGTTGCCAGCCTACACTACAGCCACAGCCATACCAGATCTGAGCCACATCTGGGACCCCACACCACAGCTCACAGTAATGCCAGATCCTTAAGCCACTGAGGAGGCCAGGGATGGAAACTACATCCTCAAGGACCTATGTCAGTTCTTAACCCACTGAGCCACAAAAGGAACTCCTGGACTTAAGTTTTTGAGGATCCAACTTTATTCTCCCTGTTAAGCCTGGGAGGTTGGAAGCTGTAAAGCTTTCATTTTCTGGCAACCCCCGCCCCCAAGACCAGCACAGAGTTGTGCACAAAAAAGGAGGGGGAATGGGAGCCTGATACTGAGACGCTGTCATGACAGGTGTAGCCCTGGCTAATGGAGACCGATGGAGGATACTGCGACGCTTCTCCCTGACCATTCTTCGCGACTTTGGGATGGGAAAGAGAAGCATTGAGGAGCGAATCCAGGAGGAGGCTGGCTTCTTACTACAGGAATTACGAAAGACCAAGGGTACTGGGGCCACAAGGGGGCGGGCTACCAGGGCCCTGGGGGGTTGTAGAAAGCTCAGTCATGAGAAGATGGGCTTTGGTGGGAGAACAGGTGAAAAAGACGAAGGATTTACTGAGATTTGCAGCCAGATTCCGTGTTTAAAAGTTAACATGGGAATTCCTGTTGTGGCGCAGTGGAAACCAATCCGGCTAGGAACCCTAAGGCTGAGGGTTCGATCCCTGGCCTCGCTCAGTGGGTTAAGGATCCAGCGTTGCTGTGAGCTGTGGTGTAGGTCGAAAACACGGCTCAGATCTGGCGTTGCTGTGGCTGTGGCGTAGACCAGCAGTTGTAGCTCCGATTAGACCCCTAGCCTGGGAACCTCCATATGCCATGGGTGTGGCCCTAAAAACACAAAAGACATAAAAAAATAAAAATAAAAAAATAAAAGGGTGAAAGACCCTTAGAGACCACTTTTCCAGAAACTTTAATCAGTGGATCTCCAGAAGTGTTTGAGCTCCAGATATCACATGCGGCTTTGGAGATATGTGAGTCTGTGACCTTTTCTGGTGACAGGATTAAATTTTATTACAGTTATCTATCTGCCTGTCTGTCTATCTATCTATCTGGGTATTTATTCACACATTCTCAAACCAAACCACGTAATTTTGGTAAAAACCACATAACATAAAATTTTGCCACCCTAATTCTAAGTGTATAGTTCAGCAGTGTTACATATATTCACATTGTTGTGAAAAGGGCTTTGAAACTTTTTCTTCTTGCAAATCTGAAACTCTATACCTTTTGCTGTAAGTATGGGACAGCTGGGGTCTGAGGAAAAGAAAGACACAGGGCTAAGAAACACAAAGATGAATCCATTAGATACAGAAAAAGAGACAGAGTTCTCTAAGTTAGAGTTCCCCTACCCCAGCCCCCCAGGCTTCATGGAGGCATAAAGACCCTCGCTGTCCACGTACACCAAGACGTTATTTGCAAAACTGTATATTTGTGAATATATACATTGTTCTGGAGAAACTGTCCCCAGATCCACTGACCTGACCATGATCCTGTTTTATAGATGGTGTAGGGGAAGCCAAGGGAAGGAATTTTTTTTTTTTTTAGGGCCACACCGAGGCCCATGGAAGTTCCCAGACCAGGGGTCAAATTGAAACTACAGCTGCCAACCACAGCCACAGCCACAGCAACACCAGATCCGAGCCACATCTGCAACCTACACTACAGCTTTTGGCAATGCTGGATCCTTAACCCACTGAGCAAGGCCACGGATCAAATTGGCATCCTCATGGATACTAGTCAAATTCTTAACCCACTGAACCATAACAGGAACTCCCAGGAAGGATTTTTTTAGTAGCTCAGGTGGAATTGGTAGAAATAGACAGAATCCAGCCACCCCTTAAAAAAAAAAAAAGTGTTCCTTACCACCACTTCTTTTATAAATCTGTCTCTTGAGTACAAACAATTAAATACTAGTAACAACAAAATAATGATTGAGAAGTTCCCTGGTAGCTCATTGGGTTAAAGAGTCTTCATTGTCACGCCCCGGGCCCAGGTGCCCACCAGTCACTTCTCTGTCCACCCCCCACCCCCCACCTCAGTGCCCTAAGCCCCTGCCTATACCTCACTGAATCCCTGGCCTTTTATCCCTGCCCTGGAAACTTTGCAAGCTGTGCTCGAGGCCAAAACAAAACAAACAAAGAACCAACCATCACCAACAAAAGACCTTGAGCTCCACCAGCATTTCTTGAATGTTTACTACATTTCTGGAGTGTTTACCCAGCACTGTGCTAAGCATTTCACACAGATAACTATACTGAATTCTCATGAACCAGTGAAGTGGCTACTGAACAAGCTTGCAGATTGGGAATGCTAGATTCAAAACATAAAAAAGAAGTAACCATGACTCAGCAGTAATGAACCCAACTAGTATCCATGAGGACGTAGGTTCGATCCCTGGCCCTGCTCAGTGGGTTAAGAATCCGACGTTGCCAGAAGCTGTTGTGCAGTTCGAAGATGTAGCTCAGATCCCAAGTTGTTGTGTCTATGGCGTAGGCTGGCAGCTACAGCTCCAATTTGACCCCTAGCATGGGAATTTCTATATGCCACGGGTATGGTCCTAAAAAGACTAACTAACTAACTAAAGGAAGGAAGTAACTAACACATGCTATTAAGTAGCTGAGCCAGGACTCATATCTGCCGCTGCATGACTTCACATCCCATGTCCCTACTCATGGCCTCCAACAGAGACGATTTCCAACCCCCAGGTGCCCCCATCGAACCTACTTTCTTCCTGAGCCGCACCGTCTCCAATGTCATCAGTTCCGTCGTCTTTGGAAGCCGCTTCGACTATGAGGACAAGCAATTCCTGAAGCTGCTGCAGATGATCAACCAGAGTTTCATCGAGATGAGCACGCCCTGGGCCCAGGTGCCCACCAGTCACCTCTCTGTCCACCCCCCACCCCCCACCTCAGTGCCCTAAGCCCCTGCCTAAACCTCACTGAATCCTCCCCACAATCCTGAGAGGCAAGTATCAAAATCTCCTGGGCCTCCAAGAAGCAAAGAGCCTCATGCAGGTCTCAGATCCAGTGCTGGATGTGGGGCCCAGCTATCTGACTCCACACTCAGCCTATGCTGGCCTCTGGTACCCACTGCTGACAACACCCCCCCTTGCTTCTTCCCCACAGCTATATGACATGTACTCTGGAATCATGCAATATTTGCCAGGAAGACACAATCGCATCTACTACTTGATAGAGGAGCTCAAGGACTTCATTGCCTCCAGGGTGAAGATCAACGAAGCATCTCTGGACCCTCAAAACCCTCGGGACTTCATCGACTGTTTCCTCATCAAGATGCACCAGGTACCTCTTCCGCCAATCATTTCCTCTCTTCTCCTCTATCCCTAATGCCTACAACTTTAAACTCAGCTATAAACATGTTGATGATACAAGGCATTATTTCACAGGGTTTACTTTTAGTTAAAGATGCACCTTTTTTGTTGTTGTTTGCTTTTTAGGGCCGCACCCTTGGCACATGGAGGTTCCCAGGCTGGGAGTCTAATCGGAGCCACAGCTGCCGGCCTATGCCAGGGATTGAACCCGCAACCTCATGGCTCCTAGTCGGATTTGTTTCCGCTGTGCCACAACAAGAACTCCAAACCTTGCACTCTTAAAACAAACTTTGACTCTAAAATTCTATGAACATGGAGACTTAAAATCTTACACCTTTCTAATCGTATATGCCAGAGATTTACAAATACAGGAAAGGAGAATGATTCTTTAGAGCCTTGGAATTTGAGGAGCTTAGACAGTCAAAGTCTTTAAACTTTTGAATTTAAACTTTAAAGTTAAAAGTTGAAAGTCTTGTGGTTGTAGAAGGTCAGAAGTTTAATATTTCTATATTGTGGATTCTTTACATTTTAGAAATTTTGAGACTTTGAGGAGGCTGCACCCGCAGCATGTGGAAGTTCCAGGGCCAGGGATAACCCATGCCACAGCAGTGATGCAAGCTCCTGCAGTGACAACTCCAGATCCTTAACCCGCTGTGCCACAAAAGAACATCTAGAAATTTAGAAATTTCTATTTTTCTATTGCAGAACCCCTGCAATCAGCTGTTTTAAATTATGTACGCCAGGAGTTCCCTTCGTGGTGCAGCGGAACCCAATCCGATAGTACCCATGAGGATGCGAGTTCAATCCCTGGCCTCCATCAGTGGGTCGGAGATCCGATGTGGCCGTGAGCTGTGATGTAGGTTGCAAACACTGGGCTTGGATCCTGAGTTGCCGTGGCTGTGGCACAGGCCGGCGGCTGTAGCTCTGATGAGACTCCCTAGCCTGGGAACCTCCATATGCCATGGGTGCGGCCCTAAAAAAGCAAAAATAAAAATGAAAATAAATAAATAATGTACCCTAACATCCTAGAACTTTCAGACCTGACACGACACCATCTACCTTCTTTTCCCTCATTTTCCCTGTTTCTCACTACACTCCAGCTGCGCTGGCGATTATACCGGCCTTCCCCTTGCTGTTCCTCTCCAGGCACATGCTGTCATTCCACCCCAGGCACGCCTTTGCTCTGCTGGTTCCTCGCCCAGAGACCCACCTGGTTCACCCCTGTGTCATGTTTTCAAGAAGGCCAGCCTTAAACACAGGGAGAAAATAAGATAAAGGCAGGGGAGGGTAATTCTCTGCATTATGCCTCTTGTTTGCAGGATAAAGATAATCCCCACACGGAATTCAACCTCAAGAATTTGGTCCTCACCACTCTCAACCTCTTTTTTGCTGGCACAGAGACTGTGAGCTCCACCCTGCGCTACGGGCTGCTGCTAATGATGAAACACCCTGAGGTGGAAGGTGAGTGTCCCCCTGGGCTGCTTACCTGGGGGTCCTCCCCCCAAAGGAAAGAAGCCAGCTCTAGACTCTTCACACCTGAGACCCTCAGGATGTGGAATCTCAGAATCTCTGGCTTTGGAGTTCCCGTCGTGGCTCAGCAGTTCGCAAACCTGAACAGCCTCCACAAGGAGGTGGGTTCGATCCCTGGCCTCGCTCCGTGGGTTGAGGATCCAGCCTTGCTGTGAGCTGTGGTGTAGGTCACAGACATGGCTTGGATCCCACGTTGCTGTGGCTGTGGCGTGGGCTGGAGGCTACAGCTCCCATGTGACGCCCAGCCTGGGAACCTCCATATGCCTCGGGTACAGCCCCTCGAAAGACAAAAAAGACAATGACAACAACAATCAGAATCTCTGGCTTGGCAGGCCATTTAATTTAATCTTCTGCTTGGTGCCTGTAATAGTTTCTTAGAGTTGCTGTAATAAATTACGAGAAATTTCATAGCTTAAAACAACAAAAACCAAAGTTCCCTGGTGACTCAGCAGGTTCAAGACATGACGTTGTCCCTGCTGTAACTCTGGTTACTGCTTTGGTGTAGGTTCAGTCCCTGCCCTGGGAACTTTCACATGCTGTGGGCAAGGCCAAAATAAATAAATAAATAAAAGCGGAAAAAAGGAAACAGCAAAAATCTATTATCTTGGGAATTCCTGTTGTGGCTCAGGGGGTTATGAACCCAACTAGTATGCTAGTTCGATCCCTGGCCTTGTTCAGTGGGTTAAGGATCGGCGTTGCTGTGAGCTGTGATGTGGGTGGCAGACACAGCTCGGATCCCGCGTGGATATGGCTACGGCTATGGCTATGATACAGGCTGGCAGCTGCAGCTCTCATTTGACCCCTAACCTGGGAACTTCCATATGCCACAGGCGCGGCCCTAAAAAGCAAAAAAAAAAAAAAGAAAGAAAGAAAAAACCCCAAATCTATTATCTTACAGTTTTGGAGTTCAGACGTTCAAATAGGCTTTCACTGGATCGAACCAAGGTAGATCTGATCCCTGGCCTTTTCCGGCTTCCAGACCTGTCTTTATTGCTTTCCCAGGCTCACGATCCTCCTTCCATCTCCAAAGCCAGCAGCACAGCATCTTCAAATCTCTCTTTGTGGAGTTCCCATTGTGGTACAGCGGTAACACACCCTACTAGTATCCATGAGGATGCAGGTTTGATTCCTGGCCTCGCTTAGTGGGTTAAGGATCCAGGATTGCCATGAGCTGTGGTGTGGGTCACAGATGCAGCTCAGATCCCATGTTGCTGTGCCTGTGGTGAAGGCTGGCAGCTGCAGCTCCCATTCAACACCTAGCCTGGGAACCTCCGTCTGCTGTGGGTACAGCCTCCCCAAAAAACAGAAACAAAACAAAACAAAGTCTCTCTTTGCTTCCACTGTCACATCTCCTTCTCCGACTCTGACCCTTTTGCCTCTACTTATACAGCCACTTGTGACTACCTTTAGGGCCAGCCTGGATTATCCAGTATAATCTCCCCATCTCAAAATCCTTAATGATATCTGCAACGTGCCCTTTTCATGTAAGCTAACATTCACAGGTTCAGGGATGGATTAAGAGATGATAACTTTGATATGCATGATTTAGCCGACTAGAGTGCCGGAATCGAGTCCAATCCATCACCAGTAAACTGCAATCTGGTCTGGCTAGGTAACTCCCATAATGAGGAACTCATTACTCACTTAAAGATAATCCCCACTTTTGGCCTCTCTCCCTTCTAGCGCAGTTCAAACCGAGCCAACCAACTGTTCTTGTTACAGGGAGAGACTAAATGGTTTCCACTCAAACTCATGGAGTCAGTCTCTCCTTCACTGTCTGAGCTGCTTTACTAATCTAAACCAAATATTTAATGGACACCTTCTATGTGCTAGGCACCAGCCTAATCGCTTGCCTGATGAATTTGATGTGAAAGCTACTACCAACTCTAGGAGCTTGGTAGAATATAACATCCATTTGGAAGATGAAGCAACAGGCTCAGAAGGTAAAGTCATTTGCCCCAAGGCTGCTCATCCCGGAAGTGCAGAGAGGAGTAACTGCATCAACAGTGTTCCTTCTTTCTTCTTCTTATTTTTTTTTTTTTAGGGCCACACCTGAAGCATATGGAAGTTCCTGGGCTAGAGGTTGAATCAGAGCTGCAGTTGCCATCCTGCGCCACAGCCACATGGGATCCAAGCCGTGTCTGTGATCTATACCACACAGCTCAGCCACGCTGATCCAGCAAACCTGCATCCTCATGGATACGAGTGGGGTTCGTAACCCACTGACCCACAACGGGAACTCCACAAATGGTGTCCTCAAGCACTGCCACATGATTGCTGCCACTTGCTTCAATCCTGTCCTTGCTACCTATTTGCCATCCTGTCAAAAATCTCTGTGTAAACATTTGCCAAAATGACCTTTCTCATTTTTCTGTAAGTGGTGATATGGATGTACCATTGAAAAAAATAAAACAAAACAAAAAACTCCCAAGCATGGCTTTACAGGACTCCCCATAAAGAGGTTTGATGAAATCAGACACTGTTGACTGGAGCTTTCCACCTGCTCGGCCTCCTCACAGCTGCTCAACAATTCAGAGTGGCAGGAAAGTATAGAGAAGAACCAAGCTGTCAAGGATAAGAGCTGAAGTTGAGTCTTCCAGAAGCCCTTTTCTGCCAAAATTGATCAAATCAAAGGCAGAGCAGGCAAACAGGCAATGCCAGATCAGAGATGGCACCATCTGGCCACTTCGCCAAGTCAAGTCAAGGTTTGAAAGCCCTGTCATCTTCCATTGCAGTCTTCTTCCAGGGCTTGGGCAGACCCTAAATTCATTCATTCATTCATTCATTCTTTTTTTTTTTTCAATTTTTCCATTTTTGGCCACTCCTTGGCATGTGGCGTTCCCGGTCCAGGGATCAGATCCAAGCTGTGGTTGTGACCTACACTGCAGCTGCAGCAACGCCAAATCCTTAACCCGTTGTGCCAGGCCAGAGATTGAACCTGACTTCCAGCGCTCCCAAGATGCCACCCATCCCATTTGTGCCACAACAGGAACTCCCCAAATTATTTCTAAGGCAGTCCTGTCCCTGCTCTTGTTTTCACAAGGAGAACAGCAGGGAGCTGGGGGGTTGGGGGTGGGGGCGGGCCATGGTGCCCTTCAACTCAGCCCTCAAAGGGCTGTAGGCGGAAGGGGGTTCTGATAGGGAGGAGTACATCCCAGCTGACGTTCCAGGCACCAGGCTGGGTGCCTCCCAAAGGTCCGAGGAGTGTTTATTAGCCTCACCAAGGGATAGTCCACATGCAAATGACCTGGTCCCTTGGGGCCACAGGTGCGGAAGATCCAAACCCATGGCCCAACCCTGGCCTCCAGAATCACCTCCTGCTTCATTGCCTGTGATGTTTTCTGGTCTTTTCCAGCCAAGATCCACGAAGAGATTGACCAGGTGATTGGACCGCATAGAATCCCACGTGTAGATGACCGGGTCAAGATGCCCTACACAGATGCCGTGATCCATGAGATACAGAGACTGACAGATATCGTGCCCATGGGTGTCCCCCATAACGTCATCCGGGACACTCATTTCCGAGGCTACCTTCTGCCCAAGGTAGAGCTTTGCCTTCATGGTCACTCCTCTGTCCGCCACCCCTCTCTCCTGCTGGTTCCCTACCGCACTCCCTCCATACTTATACTCCAGCACTGAGTTCATCGAACTGCCCCCTCCCCCCAGGGCACCGACGTGTTTCCTCTGCTTGGCTCCGTCCTCAAAGACCCCAAATACTTCCGATACCCAGATGCCTTCTACCCCCAGCATTTCCTGGATGAGCAGGGCCGCTTCAAGAAGAATGAAGCCTTTGTGCCTTTTTCCTCTGGTAGGTGTCCATGGACTGAGTCCCCTCCCCCACCCCAGGAACATGCTAGATATGTCCCCCAGCCAGTGGTCTGTATTTGACATTCGGCTTTGAATGTGAAGTTGAGTGCTAGTTCATAGAGTCACAAAATCCTAGAAGTCCAGAATTCCACAACGATGGACTATTAGAACCACTGATCTGATGATGAGAAAAGTCATAACCCTAGATGGGGATCTGCAACTTTTTAAGGACCCAGTAGGTTTTGATGGTCTCCATCTGAACTATGCAGTCTGAACTACTCACCTCCACCACTGTGCTATGAAAGCAACCATAGGAGTCCCCACGGTGGCTCAGCGGTAATGAACTCAACTAGTAGCCATAAGGACAAGGGTTCAATCCCTGGCCTGGCTCAGTGGGTTCAGGATCCGGTGTTGCTGTGAGCTGTGTGTAGGTCACAGATGCCGCTCAGATCCCATGTTGCTCTGGCTGTGGCGTGGGCCGGAAGCTGCAGCTTCGATTTGACCCCTAGCCTGGGAATTTCCATATGCTGCAGGTTAGGCCCTAAAAACCAAGAAAACAAAAATCAAAAGCAACCATAGGCATTCATAAATAAATGTGCATGTCTGCGATGCCAAAAAAGCTAGAGACACCAAAATTTGAATTTCATTTAATTTTCAAATGTTACAAAACCTTCATTTTAATTTCTTTCTCTTTGCCTTTTTTTTTTTTTTTTTTCCTGGCTGCGCCCATGGCATTTTAGAAGTTCCTGGGCCAGGGATCAAACCAGCACCACAGCTGTAACCTGAGCCACAGTAGTGACAATACTGGATCCTTAACCTACTGAGCCACAAGGGAACTCCCCCAAATATTATTTGTCCTTTGATTTTTTTAACCACTTAAAAATGTTTAAAGATTCTTAGTTTGCAGACAAAACAGGCAGCAGGGAATGTTTGCTCAAGGAACAGTGGATGGGTAACTCAATATCTTAGAACGGTAGTATTTAAGTATAAGCCGCATTGAACGTGGAGTTAGGGCAGTGGTTAGGAAATGTAACTTCATCGTTTACAAACGGTAGGGCCACGAATGAGTTACTTCAGCACCCTGTCTGTAAAAGGGAGAATAATCTCTCCAAACCACTGGAAGGGTGAGTGACAAACAGCAAGCAGTATTTTAAGTGTGAGCTTCCCCCTCTCCTCCAGTGTCTGGCCCCTAGTAGGCAATTCATAAACCTTTAAGAACTGGAAATGAACAGAATCTCCAAATTTGTGTGTCCTTTTGAAACATTCCATCTGGGGATCTGTTGGAATTTGAGCCATGGGAGAAGTAGCTTCCACATGCTGAGCCCCTTTAAGTGGAAGATCCGAGCATAACTGTGGGAATCCACTGCATCTTTATAAGAACGCTAAAAATCGGTATTATCATGACTCCCAAGATGCTTAGGACGCAGCTGAGGTGCAGAGGGGTGGTGGGTCCAGAACACTCTCTACGCCCCCCATTATTCCAGTGCCCCTGTGACCCTCCCTCCTGCCCCCTCCTGTGCCCACAGGAAAGCGCATCTGCCTGGGCGAGGCCATGGCCCGAATGGAACTCTTTCTCTACTTCACCTCCATCCTTCAGAACTTCACCCTCCGCTCGCTGGTGCCACCTGCCCACATCGATATCACGCCCCAAGTCTCAGGCTTTGGCAACATACCCCCGACCTATGAGCTCTGCCTCATAGCCCGCTGAGCGCCCCCTGCTGGACGCGGAAGGAACCGACGGAGGACAGAGCTCCTCCCACTCTCCACCTCCCCTTCCACCCCACCCCATGCCCCCCCACCTCATCCCCCAGCCCCCAGCACCCGCCTCCGTGTGCACAGGGACACCCGCCCTCGTCATCCCCCTAAATCCTCAAGATAGCCCCAAGAGAAGTCACTATTACACTGTCATGAGACACAGGTCCGCAGGGATCACCCCAGAATTTGGAGCTGTATATCTTCCACATCCAGTAAAAAAGAAACGTCCTGTTCAAGACTTTGGCAAAACTTGCAGATTTTAAGTTCATTTTGTTCACATCTGGCTAAGTTTCTGTCTGCTCCAGATTCTTGTAGCTGACCTCGTGTCTTTATGTTGTTCCTTTGACTTTTCCCTGATTATGACCAAAATGTGAGACACAATCCTTTCTCTTTCATTCTCATAGTCACCGCTCTCAAATAAGGCAACAGAGAACTGGAGCCTGTTGGCCACAGCAAGTGTGTGTACTGTGTGTGACATTGGTAGGACCCTGCAACAATTTCAAATGGCTTTTTTGACTTGTTTACTAACTGTCCTTTCTTGCAGCTCATCGCCACAGATTTCCCACTGGTTGGGCCACCATCTTGCTGGTTTGCCACCTGGATGTCCCCGTCATCTGAGTTTCTAAACCTGGTTTCCTGGTTGTTCTTATCAGAATTTCCAATTCCGAATACTCCCCGATTCATGGTGAAGAAGACTTTAATTCACAGCTCTATTATTCCATTTCGAAACTCCATGGACTTGCCCAGCTGATAAAGGCCCTCCCTCCTATTTCATGGCTTTCAACTAATGTTTATCAAATACCCAACATGTGCCAGCACCTTCTTCAGGTACTTGGGCTGTATCAGTGAGCAAAACAGACAAAACTCCTGCCCTCATGGAACTTCTAACGGGGAGGGTAGACAATGAAGAATAAACACAATAAATTTTAAAATGATGTAGTGTGGACTTTCCATTGTGGCTCAACCAATTAAGAGCCTGACTATTATCCACGAGGACACAGATTCAATCCCTGGCCTCCATCCCGGGGTTAAGGATCCAGAGCTGCTGCAGGATGCTGTATATATCCCAGATGTGGTTTGGATCCCAAGTTGCTGTGGCTGTGGCATAAGCTGGCAGCTGCAGCTTCGATTCAACCCCTAGCTTGGGAACTTCCGTATGCTACAGATGAGGCCGTGAAAAAGAAAAGAAAAAGAAAAGAAGTTTTAAAACCTTCTGTAAATTCCCATAGCTTCAGGGCAGAGTTGTCCCCACCCTGCTAGCGCCTCCCCCTCCCGCCTAAGTCCTTATGGTCCACCAGGTCTGACTCCTGCTCACGGCTCCAGACTAATCAGTGAACACAGCCCCTCATCTCTGTGCCCTAAAGCTCTCACCCTGTTCCAGGGCCTCTGGCCTTGATAACGATTCCTCTGATAACTGATTCTCTTGGTAATTCCTCTGGATCATTGATTCCTCTGCCTGACTGCTCCCTCTCAGAGCTCATCCTTGCTCCACCAAGTCCCGCCTGCGCCCTCTAGTGGCTCTCCCTCAACCTACCAGGTTGAATCAGTGCTCTTTCCAGACTCTGCTCCAAAGACACCTGAGCCTCTCTCACCCCTGCCCTGACTCCTATGCCCAGACCACCTCATCCTCAGCACTACCCATCCTGAGCTGTCATCCTACAGTGACTGATCTGTCTCCTCCTCTGGAGCGAGGGCGGATCCTGGGGCTGTCTTGGTCCCCCGTGCCCTCAGCATCAGCTGGCACAGGCTGGTTGAACGCCTCCACTAAATGGTTTGGGAGCCTGGGGATAATACCGTAGGAAAGAGAAATTTCTGAGAAATTGAGGCAGTGGGAACGACCTACCTCGGAAGCCTCTCAGGACACACCTGTCCTGTAGAGACTTTGTATACCTTGTATGACCCTTGAAAACTGAAGGAGGCAATACCCTGAAAAATAAGGAAACTAGTGGGCTTGCAGGAAACTAGTGGGAAGTGGAGCTGGGTCAGGGCTGCTGAAAACCAAATACAAGCAGGCACAGGCAGATCTCAGACGGTCCCGTGTTTATAACATGGCCCCCACACCCACATCCTACACCAGAAGGCACGTGCGAAACACATCCAGACACTCACATGAGTTGGACACATACCTGACTTGGACACACACACACACAGAGGTGAAGACACAGTCCCACAGCAGGCTGGCTCCAGAGACACACATGTAAATATCCTCCCACAGACGCATCCCCAAGCCCGTGTCACTCACAGACAGACACAGAGCCTGGCATGCACACCAGCAACAGACACGCGCACATCCCATCATGTACTCGGCAGATGTGCATGCACAGCTGTAATATGGATACTCACTCCAGCACAAACACACTCCACAAAGAGGCACACATTCTTCTCTCAACATGGGCATGCTGAAACACACATGCACACACACAGACACTCCAAGCATGCATCTAGAAGCACACACGCATACAGATGTATCCATAAGGAGAAACGTAACCAAGGCACCTAGGAGAACCCACTGGACAAAAGGACACAAACATAAAGAGAGCCGGAGTTCCCCTTATAGCTCAGCGGAAACAAATCCGACTAGTATCCATGAGCACGAGGGATCGATCCCTGCCCTTGCTCAGTGGGTTCAGGATCCGGCATTGCCAGGAGCTGTGCTGCAGCTGTGGCTCGGATCCTGCATTGCTGTCATGGCTCAGGCTGGCAGCTGTAGCTCCAATTAGACCCCTAGCCTGGGAACCTCTATATGTGGCAGGTGCGGCCCTAAAAAAAAAGAGAGAGAGAGGGAGATCCAGAAGCACCCAAGAGGGTTGCAGGGCAGGCTGACTTGCAGGGAAGGAGAAAGCGAGACACGCAGAAAGGTGGAGACAAGAAGAGAAAAAGCCAGAGCCAGAGGGATGGGCAGGGCTGCGGGCAGGGCTCTGTGCCCTCCGGAGGGTCTAATCCTGACCCACGCGTCCTCAGACACGGCCTAACCCCCCAGCCCTCCGGGAGGCACCTAGAAGGTCAATTTCCCAGGCACAGCTCCAGGAGGTGCAGCTCTGCTGTGCTGAGGAAGGAAGGGGAAGGGAGGTTCCCCCAAAACTTTCTGTGCATCCTTTTCCAAAGGAAGACCTTTTGGGACTTTACTCCACAGAACCTCTCATCCAGTGCCTTCACCCCGTGGATTAATGATGAGAACAGTTTTGTTTCGATTAGTTTCTGCTTTTTAGGGCCGTACCCGCAGCACGATGGAGGTTCCCAGGCTAGGGGTCTAAGTGGACAGCTGCCAGCCACAGCCACAGCCACAGCCATGCAGGATCCGAGCCGTGTCTGCAACCCACACCACAGCTCACAGCAATGCCAGATCCATAAGCCACTGAGTGAGGCCAGGCATCGAACCCTCAACCTTAGGGTTCCTAGTCGGATTTGTTTCCTCTGGGCCACGACGGCAATCCAAGAACAGCTGATATTTTTTGGGTGCTGCCTGCCATGTACTTCCCACACATTAACCTGCTGGTTCCTCACCAAAATAGATGAAGAGGTAGGTATCGTCATTGGCCCCATAAGGTTCAGGGAGGTGACCAGACCTGGTCAAGGTCACACATGAGAAAGGAGTAAGGGAGAGTTCCCGCTGTGGTGCAATGGGATCGGAGGTGTCTTGGGAGCACGGGAACTCAGGTTCTATCCCCAGCCCACCACAGTGGGTTAAGGATACAGCGTTGCCACAGCTGCAGCTTAGATCACAATTTCAGCTTGGATTGGATCCCTGGCCCAGGAGCTCCATATGTTGTGGGGCAGCCAAAAAAAAAAAAAAAAAAAGTTTAATTTTCTTTATAATTAACAAAAACTATTAATTATTTCACAAGAAAGGGGTAAGGGATTCCAATCCATGTTGTAATCTTTCACTTAACCCCTGTTCTGTTGTCCAGAAAAGGAAAGTGAGGCCCGGCGAGGAGCGTTTTCCTGGTTCACCCACAGCCACTCGAAGAAGTAGAAGCCAAGCCCCGGGCCACCACACCCTGGCATGTGTCCGGCCTCTGGCACTTGATGACACACGCTGACTTCTCATTCCATGCTCCAGGGTCATCGCTAAAGCCAACTTGGCTTAACCGCAAGCGCTCTCCTGATCTGGCCTCCCCCCGCCCCCAATCAGCTCATGGCAGCCCGTCTGCACCCTCGGTGCCCTGCCTGGCACCAACCTCCCTGCAAAACAAACTCCCCAAATTTGCACATTCCTCCTCCTCAGGGAACAAGGGCAAGGGGAGGGGCCGGGCTTCTGGCCAGGGCAGGTGCAAGCTGGTGATGGAGATTATCCTGAGCTAATCCCCCTTCCCTCCTCTTCCCGCTCCAAAACCAACAAACAACTGCTTTGTGCTCTGCCCTTTGTCCCCTCCCCACAGGACTCAAAGCTCAGCCACCGAGGGTGAGCCCACTGAGCGAGATGTCAGGCCTGGAAGTCTCACCCTCACCCACCTGCACTCATCCAAGGTTAGAGGTGGCACCTGAGCAGGGCTGTCCGACTGCAGTGCCTGTGCGCTGCCCACCTGGGGCCCCCCTGCGGCCCACATAGGTCCAATCTCAGCGCCCACAGGGTGTCGTTCATGTCAGAACCTGCTGGGACCCACCTCAGGACCAATATGGTGCCACCCTTATGCCCTCCTGAAGGCAGCTCCACTGGCCACCTGTGCCTACTCTCAGAGCCCTCTTGACAACAGAGGTAGCTCTATTACTCTATTACTGTGTTCCTGGTATCAAGCTCAGTGGCAGCTCATTGTCCATCCTAGTGTCTACCTGGGGGCAGGCTCAATGCCAACATGACGCCACTCTCACCTCAGGCCTACCTGATGCCAAGGGCGGTGCCTACTGCTGTGGTCCCTGTGTCCAATGCTCACACCAGTCTCCGCACCCGCCCGCTGCTGGACTTGATCTCTGCTTGGCCCCCAGCATGGGCCAGGCCCATCACTGGAGGAAGAACAAGGAGAGAGGGTTCAGATCCCAGCTCCTAAGCTTACCTGCTCCCTGCGTGACCTCCAGCAAGTGGCTTTAGAGAGGCTCCTCTTCTCAACTGCAAAATGAAGCCGATGATGGACCTGCCCTGTTGTCATAAGGATTCAATAAGGCCACGCATATGTAGACTCAGTCCTCACAGGCAGTGCTTCCCGGGGTAACCATCGTTCTAAAGGAAGCACATGGGGTGGGGAGAGGACAGCAGGGCCACCCCCCTCCTTTCTGCACCCACTTCCAGCATCCCAGGGACCCCTCAGTTCCTGACACAGGAGTCCACCCACTTCTCTCTTAACATAGCTCCCTCTGCCTGCAAAGAGCAGCCCCGACAAACCGGGAATCACCCCTAAAGGGGACTTGACACCCCCTCAAATACAACCTTCTCTTCCCAAATGCTCCCTTTCCATGGTGGGAAAACTCGACCCCAGAAGGCGAGTGCAAAGCAGGAGAGACAGGGGGCACACGTGTGCCCCTTGCCCACTCTCTGTCTTCTGTCCTCAGCACACCCACACGTCAAATGGGAAGCATTGATCCTAACAGTGATGCTGCTGCTGCTGCTGCTGATGGAAATGGTCCCATCAACCCAGCAGGCTTCCCTAAGGACCTGGGGAGGGAAGGAGCATGGCCCTCTGTGAGTTCTGATCCTTGACACAGTTGGGATTTTTCAGTATCAGGCTGGCGGTTAGTCCTGTTCCCCAAGCCCTGGCCAGTCCCTCTGCCAGCTGAGACCATGAGTTATTCTTCTCCAGTTCTGTCAAAGGTTGGACAGAAATGCAGCTCTGGTCTTCTACCGCTTACCCAACCAGACCTGGGCAATTCTGTGACACCCTCCTGGCCTCGCTTTGAGGTTCCAATGACAATTCCGGGGATCAAGGGGCGGCACTGTGTCCAAAATAATAGCAGGTCAATATCTGGGGTCAGGTGCTAACGCCCTGATCCAGCTGAACTCTCTTCCCAGTAACCCCTCATCCACAGCTCTGGTCCTTTCTCACTGCAGCACCCTCAAATCTATTCTCTAGAATCCCCTCCCCAGGCATAAGACCCTTGAATCTACCTCCGTTCTCACTGAAAGATCCCCAAATCTGCAGCCACACATCCTGCCTCATTCCAATACCCTTAAATCCAGGTCTTTGAATTCTTCTTTCCTGAGACCTCAAAATCCACAACTTTGGAGTCAGTTCTCCCTCTGAGACTCCCAATCCAAAGTTCAGGGGTTCACCCCAAAACAACTAGTCCAAAGTCTTCAGTTCTGTAACTTATCTACTGCCCCCTCCAAAGTCCAAAGCCAAGACTAGCCCCTTCTGGGGGACCACAAATTCCATCTTAGGGCACACTCCCTGTTAATCTGAACTGGGGTCCCCCTCCTCCTTCCTGGCTGGCTGTGTCCCAAGCTAGGCGGGGAGCATCACAGGGGGTGTAGTTGGGAGGTGAAATGAGACAGTTATATAATCAGGACCAAAGTCTGCCCTTCTCTCCCAGGCGGTATAAAAGCACCCATCCCAACCCATCACCAACTGACCGTCCCTCGCAGTGCCACCATGCTGGCCTCAGGCTTGCTTCTCGTGGCTCTGCTGACCTGCCTGACCATAATGGTCTTGATGTCCGTCTGGCGCCAGAGGAAGCTCCAGGGGAAACTGCCCCCCGGACCCACCCCGCTGCCCTTCATCGGGAACTACCTGCAGCTGAACACGGAGCAGATGTACAACTCCCTCATGAAGGTGTCGCAAGGCAGGGAGATGGGTGGCCCGGGATGGGGGTGCGGGCCTGCCCGGTTTGGCTGGCGCTCTGCACTGGGGGACTGACCATGCTGGACCCGAAGCGTGGCAGAGGCGCGTTCTGAAGAGTCAGAATCAGGGTCCCAGCCAGCAAAGACCCCTTCCTGGGATGTCCAGCTCCTTGACGGTCCCAACCGTGGGGAAACGCCTCCCCCGCAGTATGTGAGGCCGGGGCCCAGGGCTGCTTCGGGGGCGGGGCTGCTCCTTCTGACCACGCCCACTCGCCGCCGTCAGATCAGCCAGCGCTATGGCCCTGTGTTCACCGTCCACCTGGGGCCCCGGCGGATAGTGGTGCTGTGTGGATACGACGCGGTGAAGGAGGCCCTGGTGGACCAGGCTGAGGAATTCAGCGGGCGAGGCGAGCAGGCCACTTTCGACTGGCTCTTCAAAGGCTATGGTGAGGGGGACCGCAGGGCGGGGGCGGGGATGTGCTCAGGCAGACTCAGTGGCCGCAGTGGCCCCAGCCTTCTGCTCCGCACCTGTCCTCTGGCTGCTCTCCATCCCCACTGCTCTTCTTCGCTGCCTGGGCCTGTCTCGCACTTGCCTTCGAGTCTGCGTCTCCATTTCTCCCCGCCTCTCTCTGCCCCATCTCCCCGGCCTCCCCCACCTGCACGTCTCTTCCTTCTCTGGGTCTCTTAGAAGCTCTTGGCAGGTCTGCTTGGAAAGCCTGGTCCCCTATCTCCTCGTGTCTTCTCGCCCTTCTCAGCCTCCGTGCTTCACCGGGTTTCTCTCCCGCCCCCTCCTCCCTTAGTCTCCGCCTCAAAAGCCCCAAACCCCCACCTCCTGGTAACAGTCTCTCCTCCTCCCAGACCCTCTCCCTTTCTCTCACTTCTCCAGCTCAGGCGTCCGGTCCTTCACATCTCCACAGACCCTCCGCATCTCCGCGTCTCCACAGAGCTCCCTCCCCTCCTTCCCTCCGTCGCTTCCTCTTGGGGGCGTGTCTGTCCCTCCCGGTTTTCTGGGCCTCCGTCTGGCCTCTCTCCCGATCCTGCTCTTGCAGCTCGGTCTCTGTGTCTCTGGGCATGTCTCCGACTTGGAGCTGCATGTCTCTCTCTGTCTCTTTTTCCCCGCCCCCGTCTGTCCCCCCTCCCCTCGCTCTACAAACATTTCTCCCTCTCCCTCTCTCGGCCCTTCTACCTCCTGGGAGCCCCGGGAGGCTGGGGTGGGGGGGGGGTGTTCCTGGCCTGGGCCTCCTTGCCCCCGTCACTCCCCCCCCACCCCACTTCCCCGCTCCCTCCGCAGGCGTGGCCTTCAGCAACGGCGAGCGTGCCAAGCAGCTCCGGCGCTTCTCCATCACCACGCTGCGGGACTTCGGCGTGGGCAAGCGGGGTATCGAGGAGCGCATCCAGGAGGAGGCGGGCTACCTCATCGAGGCCTTCCGGGGCACGCGCGGTGAGCGGGGGACCCTGGAGCTTGCCAGAGGAGGAGGAAGACACCCCACGCGGACGCACGTGCGTCCGTTCTGGCGCGGGGGCGGGGGGGCTAGGTTAGGGGGAGCCACCCGGCCCCCAGCTCTGGGTCTGGTGCTGGAAGTTCGGCTCGTCACTTGCGTGCCTCCTCAAATTCTCAGAGGGGCATCGGATCACCAGGTCGGCTCTCCCCCAACTCCTGTCTCTCCTCAACCCCACCGTGTCCCCCAGGCGCGTTCATCGACCCCACCTACTTCCTCAGCCGAACGGTTTCCAATGTCATCAGCTCCATTGTCTTCGGAGACCGCTTTGACTATGAGGACAAAGAGTTCCTCGCACTGCTGCGGATGATGCTGGGAAGCTTTCAGTTCACAGCTACCTCTACCGGACAGGTAACCCGTCCCAGCCTGGCTCTACCATGCCGCTACCGCAGCCTGCCAACTGCTCCCCGACACAGACACAGCTGCCCCAAACCGCATCCTCCTCCAGAGCCAGTGCCCTCAAACCAGCGCCGCCCCCCCCCTCCAACTCCTGGGCAACTGAAGAGTTGCACCAAAACCCAGGACAGGTGCCCAGCACCCAGCCTCCGAGGGCGCCTGGCCACCTCAAAAGATGCTCCCCTCACCAAAAAACAAACAAACAAACTCAGGTGCTACAGGCAAGAGACATGTCCTCAACCCAGCTTTCTCACCAGGGCAGGTGTTCTCAGCCCAGCTTATTAACATCTGACAGGTGCTCCCTCTTAAGATAGTCCATCTTTCCATCCAAATTTCCTTTTTTATTTTTTTTTTCTTCCATTTTTGGCCACCCCTCGGCATAGGGAGTTCCCAGGCCAGGAATCAGATCTGAGCCACAGGCATGACCTAAGCTGCACCTGCAGCAACACCGGATCCGTAACCCGCTGTGCAGGGCCAGGGATAGAATCCGTGTCCCAGTGCTCCCAAGACATGGCCGATCCCTGTTGTGCCACAGCGGGAACTCCTCCCTCTGAATTTCTTAATGCCCGGACAAGCGACCACCTCAGCTCACATCCTGACCACCTCAACACCTGGTGCTGAAAAACGCAGCCCAGCAAAATCACTTGTCATCGACACAGGTGTCCCAAACCGGCCCACTGGAATAGCTAGATGGGTGCCCCCACTACCCAGCTCACTTAAATATCTGAACCTTCACCCCAATACAGGTACCCCAACCAAGACCCTGAAACATCTAACGCGGATCGATTGTTCCCCAAACACCCAAAAAAGCGCCCCCCAACCCCGCTCCAAGCACCTACAGAAGTGCCCACTGTTGGCCCATCGGGTATCTTCCCACTGTAATCCCAGCACACCAGGGACATCCCACTTTAATACCTTAACACCTGTCCAAAAGCCTCCGATCCAGACTCTCTAACTATCTGGACAGTTTGACCTCCACATACCAGTCCCACCTGAATAGCCAAACACCTGGACAGGGGTCTCCCAAACCACCCTCACCCGAATATATGAACACCCAGATGTGTGCTTGAGTCCAGCACCCCCTGAACACCTGAAACCTGGCTAAGTGTCCCAGCCCATCTCACTGTGACTCCTGGAAGGGGCCCGCACATGGAACTCACGTGAGCACAGCTATCTCTTCCATGCGGCCCCATGGACATTCCTGAACATCTGGGAGTCCCCACTGTGGCTCAGCAGGTTAAGGACCTGACCCAGTGTCCATGAGGATGCGGGTTCCATCCCTGGCCTCAATCAGGGGGTTAAGGATGCGGCGTTGCCGCAAGCTTCAGTGTAGGGCGCAGATGCGGCTCGGATCCAGTGTTGCACAGGCTGGCAGCTGCAGCTCTGAGTCGACCCCTAGCCTGGGAACATCCATGTGGCCCAGGTGCTGCCCTCTAAAGAAGAAAGAGAGAGAGAAAGGAAGGAAGGAAGGAAGAGAAAGGAAGGAAGACCCGAACATCTAGACAGGTGCCTTTAACCCAGTGCCCTCCGTGCCCTGAGACAGGTCCCACGCCCATCGGGTCCTGCTCACTGACAGCTGTCCCTCCCGTCCCTTCCTCCCTCCCCGCCCTCAGCTCTATGAGATGTTCTACTCGGTGATGAAACACCTGCCAGGGCCGCAGCAACAGGCATTTAAGGACCTGCAGGGGCTGGAGGACTTCATAGCCAGGAAGGTGGAACACAACCAGCGCACGCTGGATCCCAACTCCCCGCGAGACTTCATCGACTCCTTCCTCATCCGCATGCAGGAGGTACACCCCAGCAGCCGGGACCGAGAGGTCCAAAGTCAGGCAGAGGGAAGTCGGGCCCATCCAAACAATCCCCCATCCTAATCGCCCTCACAATCCCTGCTGTCATTAACCGTTCCTGTTCCATCCACTGAGCCCTGGCCCAGAGGCAGGACTCGTGCAAGGACCCATCACAGCAAGCACTTCTGTGCCTGTTGTGCACCAGGCCCTGAGTTCTCTGCTCTATGGTATTGACCTCACAGCACTCACAGGCCGTTGCAGTCGGCTCTCTGTTATGACCCCAGTTCGAGGGCCTGCCTGAGGTGACACGGCGAGGAAGCCGTGGACGCTAGCTCAAACCCCAGTCTCTCGGACTCGAAGCTGGTGCCCTGAGCTACCGGGCACCCTTCCCTTTTGGTCCCCACAGGCCACCTGGCTTTACTGTGTGACACTGGAGGGTCCCTACCCTCACCTGGATGGTCAGTCTCCCTTCCAGGATGAAAGGAGACAGGGCTTTATGGAGAGTGAGGTTCAAGGCAAAAGGCTCAAGGGCAGGAGGGATTCCTGCACAGCGGGCTGCCCGGTTTTCAGTGAAGGAGTAGGATGCTGTTGCTTAAAATTCTGCATCTGCGTCTCAGAAACTCTCTCTACCGCTCTCTGCTTCATTCTGTCATGCCGTCCCTGTCGTTCTTTCTCACTCACTGCCTCTCTCTGTCCTCTTTCTAATTCTCTCTGCCATTGAAAAGTGTGGCTCAGCGGGTGAAGAACCCTACTAGTGTCCATGAGGATGTGGGTTCCATCCCTGGCCTCACTCAGTGAGTTACGGATCTGACATTGCCTCGAGTGGCAGCGTAAGTTGCAGGCGAGGCTTGGATCCCGAGTTGCTGTGGCTGCGGTCCAGGCTGGCAGCTGCACCTCCGATTCCACCCCTAGCCTGGGAACCTCCATGTGCCCCAAGTGTGGTCATTTAAAAAAAATAAAAGAAATTAAAAAAAATAAATAAAGAGCAACAACTAAGCTGATCAGAAAAGGGCTCAGCTGGCAGGGTGTGAGGAGGGCATCTGGGGCAAAGCCTGCAGCCTGGGCAGAGGCCTGGGAGAGCCGGCAGAACTCGAGCCCCTCTTCCCACCTTGGGTCTGCCTCTAAAAGAGGCAGGTCCAGATGGCACCCCCCTCCCCACGAAGGGCCCCCCGAGAGGATGCGGGAGTGGCCTGGCCTGAAGCCCTGAAGCCCTCTTTCCTTGCAGGAGAAGAAGAATCCTGACACCGAGTTCTATTGGAAGAACCTGGTTCTGACCACACTGAACCTCTTCTTCGCGGGCACCGAGACGGTCAGCACAACGATGCGCTACGGCTTCCTGCTGCTCATGAAGCACCCGGATGTGGAGGGTAAGGCCAGAGGGGCCAAGGACGTGGCCTGTTATCCAGAGACGAGGTGGTATTGGGCTGAGTGGCCCCAGCCGAGGGTCACTAGCTGTTCAAGTACCGAAACTCCCTGAATTGACCGGCCCGTGGTTCCTGTGCCAAACTACCAAGTGCCCACCGCCTGCTCCTCCAGACCGTCCCCCAAGACTCTTCCCTTGCGCCTGCCCTGTGGTTCTGGCAGGATCAGGTCAACAGGACCCTGTGCCAACAGTGCCCGTGGCCGGCATCTGACTCAAATGGTCAATATCCCTGTCACACGTGGACATCGTGCCTGGCATACATGCAGTTGCACATGTTGGGCTCTAGCCCCTGCCCTGCAACCCCTCGATGCCTAAACACCTCTCCTCCCCTCCCGCAGCCAAAGTCCACGAGGAGATTGACCGCGTGATCGGCAGGAACCGCCAGGCCAAGTTCGAGGACCGGGCCAAGATGCCCTACACGGAGGCCGTGATCCACGAGATCCAGAGATTCGGAGACATGATCCCCATGGGCCTGGCCCGAAGAGTCACCAAGGATACCAAGTTTCGGGACTTCCTCCTCCCCAAGGTGCCTCCCCACCTGACCTGGGAGGACTCCAAGCCCCTCCCTGTGACCCTGCCTCCCGCCCCCATTCGAAGCTTCCCTTCCAAGCTTGTGTCCCTCCTTCAAAGACTCTCCCAGCCACCCGTGTCCCTCCCACCTTCCCACTCACAGACTCCAGAATCCAGCCTCTTCCCAGACCTCTTGCCTCAGGGAATAGGAACCCTGTGTCCCCCACACTTCCCGTCTCTAGAGACCTGAGCCCCACTTCCCTGAGACCTTCTGCTTCTCGTGCCCCCCCCCCCCCGCCGCCCGACATCCTGCCTAGAGGGACACAAACACCAGAGCTCCCAAACATCCTGTCTCAGGCAACAGGACCCCGCCCCCGCCCCGTCCCCCCTGTCCTCCTGCCTTGGGGGACATGAACTGCATGTCCTCCCAAAAACCCCTCTGCCTCAGGGGACACAAACGTCCCACCTCAGGGGACGTGAACCCCAGTCTGCCAGGCTTCCTATCTCAGGGACCTGAATCTCATATCCCCCAGAGCTCCTCCCTCAGAGGACCCCCAACTCCCGTGCCCCCCATTTCTCTTCACCGAGGGCCCCCAAATCCCCCTCCCCTGCTATGGGCTTTCAGCGCACCCATCCCCCACCCCACCCCCAAAGTCCCTTCCCTCCTCTCCGCAGGGCACTGAGGTGTTCCCTATGCTGGGCTCTGTGCTGAGAGACCCCAAGTTCTTCTCCAACCCCCGAGGCTTCAACCCCCAGCACTTCCTGGATGAGAACGGGCAGTTTAAGAAGAATGATGCTTTTGTGCCCTTCTCCATCGGTAAGAGACCACTGCCAAGCCGCCCTTCTCACCAACGGCGGCCGCCTTCATCTCTGACGCGGAGCCCAGCGTCTGTCTCCACCTTGGGAGCCCTCTTACCCTCCACCCTGCAACCAGCCAGCTGCAACCCCCATAACCACCAAGAACGTGGGCCCAGGCCAAAGACAAAAAGAAACAGGATGACTGTACCCACTTCAGAGACGGGGAAAATCAAGGCCCAGACTGAACCGAGACTTGCCCAGGGTCCCTTAAGTGCTTCGGCTTCCTAGCAAGGCAGGGAGAGCCCAGCAGCCGTGTTTGAGCGCGCATGTCGGGGGAAGGGGCATCGGAAGGCCCCGTTACCCCAGCCTGGGATGGCGCACCCCCTCCCATGCTCTAGAAACGCGGGGGGGGGGGTCGGGTCTGGGGGCGAAGCAGCTGTGAGAAGAGGTCTCACCTCTGCCCCTCCCACGCTGTGCCTTCAGGAAAGCGGTACTGTTTCGGAGAAGGTCTGGCTAGAATGGAGCTCTTCCTCTTCCTCACCAACATCCTGCAGAACTTCCACCTCAAGTCTCCGCAGCTGCCCCAGGACATCGACGTGTCCCCCAAACACGTGGGCTTCGCCACCATCCCCCCGACCTACACCATGAGCTTCCAGCCCCGCTGAGCCCGGGCTGTGCCAGGGCAGGGCTCGGGGGAGGAGCGAGGGGGCGGGGGCGGGGAGGGGGCGGGGCTAACGCCAGGGGATGGGGGACCCAGGGGGAAGGGTGGAGAGGAGAGGAGGAAGGAACAGAACGGAGGAGCTGTTCACTTTACTAGAAATGGAGTCTTCCGAGGCCCGGCGGGAGGGAAAGAAGACTTTTCTTCTTTTTAAGACGATGCTTGGAGTAATAACAATAACACGTTTTTTTCCTGAGCAAGCACTGTGTTCAGCTCTATGCTAAAAGCGTCACACACTCATCTCACTTAACACTCCCAAACCTAAGTGACGGGGAGCAGCGTTCATGCCCATTTTACAGGTGACAAAGACGAGGCTCACAAAGTTTAGGTCTCTATCCGAGGCCCCACAGAACACAAGCTCGGACTCGGCAAGTAGGTGAACACAGATCTGCCCAAGGATGGCTATACTTAGTCCACAGTCCTTTGGGGAGCTTCTTAAAGTTAGGCACCCCTTCCTCAGAATGAAAACACAACGTCTTATCTCATTCCGCAGCCTGAGCAGCTCTCTGTCCAGGGCATTTTGCCAGCGCCCTGACAGGCAGCTGACCTGGCTTCGCTACACACTGGCTCTTGCCCCCTCGGGCACACTTTGGAGGCCAGGGCATATTTCCTGCCCACCAGCAGATAAGGCTAAGATGTGCGATCAGAGGCAGGCTCTTAATGAAACGAGTGGGAGGGAGGAAATTTTCAGAGCGCAGGGAGAAGTTTGGTCACAGCACAGCCAAGTCTGTGCAGCATACTTGCAGGCATGCAGGTATGATGGCATATTCTCCTGAGCCTATGCAGGAACATGTAATTCCTACGAAATTCTTAAGGCGGGGCTCTCTCTGGTGGATGGGGTCTGCAGCGCGACCCTGCGGAGAGTCTCTGAGTCACTTGCTTATTCTCAGATAAGTTAGTGTATGTCCCTTAGAAATGGCACCCTTCAGAAGTTCCCTGGTGGCTCCGCGGGTTACGGATCCAGCATTGTCCCTGCTATGGCCTGGATTCAGTCCCTAGCCCAGGAAAATCCACACACCTCAGGCTCAGCCAAAAGTTCTAAATCTTTTTTAAATTTAAAAAAATAAATAAGGGAGTTCCCGTCGTGGCGCAGTGGTTAACGAATCCGACTAAGAACCATAAGGTTGCAGGTTCAGTCCCTGGCCTTGCTCAGTGGGTTGAGGATCTGGCGTTGCCGTGAGCTGTGGTGTAGGTTGCAGACATGGCTCGGATCCCGCGTTGCTGTGGCTCGGTCGTAGGCTGGTGGCTATGGCTCCGATTAGACCCCTAGCCTGGGAACCTCCATATGCGGCGGGAGAGGCCCAAGAAATAGCAAAAAGACAAAATAAATAAATTAAATAAATAAATAAGGAGTTCACATCATGGCTTAGTGGAAACAAATCTGACCAGCATCCATAAGGATGCAGGTTCGATCCCTGGCCTTGCTCAGTGGGTTAAGGATCCAGTGTTGCCACGAGCTATGGTGTAGGTCACAGATGCGGCTTGGATCTGGTGTTGCTATGGCTGAGGCATACGCCAGCAGCTACAGCTCCGATTCGACCCCTAGCCTGGGAATCTCCATATGCTGCAGGTGAGGCCCTAAAATGACAATAAATAAATAAATCACAGAAGTGGCATCCTTCAGCACTGCACAATCTGAACTTTCATACATATCAGGCTTAGATTTCTGTATTCAATCTAGATTTTGATCTGAGCTTAGGGAGTTCCCTTTGTGGCTCAGCAGTAAGGACTCCAACTAGTATCCACGAGAATGCGGGTTCGATCCCTGGCCTCACTCAGTAGGTTAAGGAGCCAGCATTGCTGTGGCTGTGGTGTAGGCCGGAGGCTACAGCTCCGATTCGACCCCTAGCCTAGGAACTTCCATATTCTGCTGGTGCAGCCTTAAAAAGGCCACCCCCCCCAAAAAAAAACTAACTTTACACCTAAATGCTTCACAGATACTGCCCCCGCAGTACTGGCCCCGCATGAAGGAGAATTGATTGAGATCAAATAAGAGGAAATCTGGTCTTTTGAACCCTGCATGTTTCATAACAGGCTGTGATTCTCAAGTTTCTCCATTCCCATTATCTGTGTTCGGCGACTTGGGTTCCATGAATGGGCTACCACCTGCTCACTGGAGGAGGACAAGGATCCATAGGGTCATATTCTTTATTACAAACACACTAACAACCCAGTATCACAAATACTTATAGCTACAAAACAGAAACAAGGAGTTCCCTTCGTGGCTCAGCGGTTATCGAACCTGACTAGTATCCATGAGGATGAGGCTTCAATCCCTGGCCCCACTCAGTGGGTTAAGGACCTGGTGCTGCTGTGAGCCATGGTGTAGGTCACAGATGCTGTCTTGGATCTTGGGTTGCTGTGGCTGTGGTGTAAGCCGGCAGTTACAGCTCCGATTCCACCCCAGCCTGGGAACTTCCAGGTGCCGCAGGTGCGGCCCTAAAAACAAAAAAAAAAAAAACAAAAAAAAACAAAAAAAAAAAAACAAAAAAAACCCAGAAACCAGAAACAGAAGCAGAATTACAGTTGGAACAGACCTGTGGTTGCCAAGGGGAAGGGAGGGAAGGACTGGGAGTTTGGGATTAGCAGAGGCAAACTATTATACATAGGATGGATAAACAGCAAGTTCTTACTGTATAGCACAGGGAACTGTAGTCAGAATCCTGTGATAAACCGTAACGGAAAAGAAAATGAAAAAGAATATATATACACACACATATATATATATGTTTAACTGAATCATTTTGCTGTATGCAGAAATTAACATTGTAAATCAATGACACTTCAATAAAACAAAAAATAAATTAAAAAAAAAAACCCAGTGTCAGAATCAACCTTATCCATCCATGTACAGGTCAATTTAAGAGGATTTTTAAAACTTTAACAGGCATTATAAATCAACTATAATAAAAAGCAATTTTTAAAAAAAGAACAGGGAGTTCCCATTCAGGCCCAGCGGAAACAACTTCAACTAGGAACCATGAGGTTGGAGGTTCCATCCTTGGCCTCACTCAGTGGGTTAAGGATCCCGCGTTGCCGTGAGCTGTGGTGTAGGATGCAGACGCGGCTCGGATCCAGTGTTGCTGTGGCTGTGGTGTAGGCCAGCGGCTACAGCTCCGATTTGACCCCTAGCCTGGGAACCTCCATATGCCAGGGGTGCGGCCCTGAAAGGACAAAAGACAAAAAAAAAAAAAAAAAAAAAAACTTAGGCCCTTCTGTGAAAAATAGTTTTCTATTTGGCGAAAAGGGAATGGCAATCATTACTGCCTTCTCAGCCACAGAGGAGATCAGCTCACAAAGAGGCTGAAAACTGCCAGTGGCTGCAGGGCAAACAGCAACAAATGTGGGCTGAGAGACCCCTATGTGTCAAACAACGTTCTAAGCAATTTAGACCTTTCAGTTTATTTAATCGTTTACAAAAAGGCCAATTGGCAGGTGGTCTTATCATCTTCCTTTTACAGACGTAATCTGCCTCCGGAACACATGGTCTTAACCACCTGAAGATGGAATGTTGGCACAAATAATTTGCTGAGTCATGTATGTCTCATCAGCCTGTGACATAAGCCACAGACACCACCTGCTCCAGCCTTATTTTTTTGTCTGTGCCCTTGGCACATGGAAGTGCTCAGGCCACAGATCAAACCCAAGCCAAAGCAGTTACCCAAGCAGGAGCAGTGACAATGCTGGATCCTTTACCCACTGCACCACCATGGAACTCCTGTTCCAGACTTAAAAAATAACAAAGTACTAGTGATAGCATCCGACAATTTGCTGTGCCTTTTATGTACCCAGTGGAAACAACAATCATACCTACCATTTGACAAAGAAAAAATGATCTCAAACTGGAAAAAAAAATTCGCCCTGCCATTCATCAGCGTGGAGAACAAGTACAGATGAATTCAAATGTAAACTTAGGAGTTCCCGTTGTGGTACAGAGATAATGAATCCGACTGGGAACCATGAGGTTGCAGGTCCGATCCCGGGCCTTGCTCAGCGGGTTAAGGACCCGGCGTTGCCATGAGCTGAGGTGTAGGTTGCAGACGCGGCTCGGATCCCGTGTTGCTGTGGCTGTGGTGTAGGCCGGCGGCTACAGCTCCGATTCAGCCCCTAGCCTGGGAACCTCTATATGCTGTGGGTGTGGCCCTAAAATTTAAAAAAAAAAAAAAATTTATGAAAGAGAGAGAGCAAGTGAGAAATAATATTTAAGACATGCTACAGCTATCACAACCATTGTCCTTGTTGAATTGCTAATGCTTTCTTATCCCTGAGAAACTTTGTTCTCTAAAACTGTAGACTATCAGAAACTTTGATATTTGAGAAGGTCCCTTATGGCTCAGCAGGTTAAGAACCTGACATAGTGTCTGTGAGGATTCAGGTTCGATCCCTGGCCTCACTCAGTGGGTTAAGGACCCAGCGTTGCCAGAAGCTGTGGCATGGGTCACAGACATGGCTCGGATATGGCACTGCTGTGGCAGCGGTGTAGGCAGACCACAGCTGTAACTCCAAATCTCCCCCAGCCTGGGAACTTCCATATGCCACTGGTGCATCCCTAAAAAGAAAAAAAGGAAAAAGAAACTTCGATATTTGAAATGACAACAATAAAAATGCAATATCCCACTCTTGCCTGGACCATCTAAGTTATTTATTTGTTTTTTATGGCCGTACCCATGGCATATGCATGTTCCCAGGCCAGGGATTGAATCCGAGCCACAGCTATGACCCATGCCACAGCTGCGGCAATGCTGGATACTTTAACCCACTTCAAGGGGCTGAGGATTGAAGCCACACCTCTGCAGTGACCCAAGCTGCTACAGTCAGATTCTTAACCCACTGTACCAGGCAGGAAACTCCCTAAGTTCATTATTATACAGAGAAGCAGCCTCAATTTCCAACCTGGGGGCAGAATTTCAGATAAGGAATTCCTAAAATATTCCTCAGGACGCAATTGCGTCAAAAAGAATATAATGCCTAGGAATAAACTTAATCAATGGGGTGAAAGATCTGTGCCCTAAAAACCATAGGACACATTAAGGAAAGAAATTGAAGACGACACAAATAATGGGAAAGATATACAGTGTTCAGGGATCGAAAGAATCAGTATCATTAAAATGTCCATAATGGAGTTTCCTTCGTGGCTCAAGGGCTAATGAACCCAACTAGTATCAATGAGGACACCGGTTCGATCCCTGGCCTAGCTCAGTGGGTTAACGATCTGGCAATGCAGTGAGCTGTGCTATAGGTCATGGACGTGGCTTGGATTCTGAGTTGCTGTGGCTGTGGTGTAAGCCAACAGCTGTAGCTCCGATTCCACTCCTAGCCTGGCAACCTCCATATGCCAAGGGTTCAGCCCTAAAAAGCAAAAAAAAAAAAAAAAAAAAAAAGAAGAAGAAGAGAAAAGAAACAGAAAGAAAGAAATAGGCAACACCCACTGGCTATTTGAAATGGCTAACAGGCAAAAAGACTGATGGACTTGATGGAAAAAAATCAACCTCATATAATCTATTTATGAGACTTAGGCAAAAGCTAAGATACTGGAAGGCTAAAGGTAAAATCACAGACAAGATACAGCAGCTAAAGCTAACTGAAGCAAAGATGAGGTGGCTCTGCTATAAACCACACTGGATTATTCAGGATTGAGCTGTTTTAACGAAATTTAAAAGAACCGTTTGTAGAGTTCCCATCATGGCTCAGTGGTAACAAACCCAACTAACATCCATGAGGATGTGGGCTCGACACCTGGCCTCGCTGTGTTGCTGTGAGCTGTGGTATAAGCCAGCAGCTGCAGCTCAGATTTGACCCCTAGTCTGGGAACTTTTATATGCTGCACCTGTGGCCCTAAAAAAAGCAAAAAATAAAAATTAAAAGTAAAAAAATAAAAGAACTGTTATGACCCAGCAGTTCCACTCCTAGATATAAATTTAAGAAAAATAAAAACCTGTGACCACACACACACACACACACACAGGCAAAGAACTGTTAACTAGAGGAGTTCCCCTCTGGCACAATGGGATCCGTGGCGTTTCTACAGTTCCAGGACTCACGTTCAATCCCCAGCCCGGCATAGCGGGTTAAAGGACCCAGTGTTGCCGAAGCTGTGGCATAGGTCTCAACAGCAGCTCAGATCTGCTTCCTGACCTGGGAAGTCCATATGCTGTGGAGTGGGCAAATAAGAAAACTCACACACACATGTAAAGAACTGTACTCCTGGCACCAATACATGCTATCAGCCAAGGAATCATTGCTTGGGTTGTGCTGAAAGAAGCAAGAGTCCCTTCCTCTTTCTGCATTTCCAGCCCCCTTTGGGGGCTCTATGAAGAGGCTAATTGGCAATGAAGAAACGTGGTTCTAGAATTCCAGCCCCTGCAGCACAAAACACGAGGGTGGGGATCTCTTCTGTGGCATATCAGGTTAAGGATTGGGCATTGTCACTGCTGTGGCTCAGGTTTTGATCCCTGGCCCAGGAACTTCCGCATGCCAGGAGCACAGCCGAAAAGGGTGGGCTGGAGCTAAGACATAACCATGTAATAACCAGCAGAGCCTATCCCTTTGACCATCCAGCATCTTCTACATATATGTGAAATCCCATAAAACCAAAGTAACATTATGGCCAGCTAACAAGAAGCAAACCTTGGAGCTCTTGTCGTGACTCAGGAGGTTAAGAACCCAATTCGTATCCAAGAGGATTGGGGTTTAATGCCTAGCCCCACTCAGTGGGTAAAGGATCTGGCATTGCCCCAAGCAGTGGCATAGGTCGCAGGTGCAGCCCTAAAAGAAGAAGAAGAAGGGGGAGGGGAGGGGAGGGGGAGGAGGAGAAGGAGAAGAAGCAGCAAACCTTCACATATATGAAAACTTCACATAAATGATGACTTATTTCCATCTCCTCTGAAAATGAGGTGACATGAAGTCCCAACATGTGTTGCATTCACTCTGGATAGTTGCCATAATGAGCAACACAGAAACGTGCCACTGAGAAAGTAGTTTTGACTTGCAGGATCTTTGGTGATGAGTATTGATTCCAGTGTCACTTGCTGTATATGACCTGAGAAATTCTAGGTCTGGTGGCCAGAATGGTGAATCTCTACATGGGGAGTCATGACCTCTCACTCAGCTTCCAGACCTCTGACAGTGCCCGGTTTTGGAATCTCTCGGGATTGAAGTGGAAGTTGGGGCCCCTTGAGCCTGCCTCAGACACCAAAGAACATCAGAGCCCTCAGAATCCAATCTTTCCAAGACCCCTAACTCTCCAAAACCCTTTGAAGACCCTGAGACCTTCCGATCACTCTAAAATTGTCCAAAAGCTGAACTCCATTGTCCATTATTTCCTTTACAACACAGAACTGCAAAAGATTGGCAGTTTCAGATTCCCTGGGATTTCAGTTAGTGAATAGGAGACTCCACAGAATTTTTCTCCTGCCTTACTTGTGACCACCAGTCCAGAGATCCTGCAGGACCCTTCCCACTGAAACTCCAGAGACACCCCAAGATCCATGAGAATGCCTTGAGACCTTTGAATTGTTGTTGTTGTTGTTGTTGCTGTTGTTGTTTTGTTATGGCTGCACCTGCAGCACATGGAAGTTTCCAGGCCAGGGACTGAACCCCAGCCACAGCGGCAACCTACACTGCAGCTGTGGCAGTGCCAGATCTTTAACCCACTGCACCAGGCTGGAGATCGAACCCAAGACTCAGCAGCAACCCAGCGACTGCAGTTGGATTCTTAACCCACTGAGCTGCACTGGGAATTCCCTTTTGTCTCTTAACCACCACCCTTGCTCCCCTTCCTCCTCCTCCTTTCCCCAGTCAACAGACAGCTAAGGCCACGTGGGAAGAAATTCCACCTCCAGGGTGCTGCCTGTTTCATAACTAACCTCAGATCTCAAGTTTCAAACATTTTCCAATATGTGTTAGCATCTTAGATGTCACGTGGTGACTGTTTTCTCCCAAGCAGGGGTGGGGAGAAGGCAGTGGGAAGCACTAAAGCCATGTCTTGTTTTGCAACAAGCACATGAGTCGATAATTAAATGCCTGTGTCGGATGGAAAACATTCACGTAAACCTGCCCTTGGAAAAGGCTGAAACCTTTGACTCAGAGGTTCTTCAAAATCAGAAATTTAGCAAGTGTTAGGACCACAGTCTCAGAACCAAAATTTGAGTTATTAAGATCATTGGGCATGGGGAATTCCCGGTGTGGCTCAGCGGATTATAAATCTAACTAGTATCCATGAGAAAACGGGTTCGATCCCTGGCCTTGATCAGTGGGTTAAGGATCCGATATTGCTGTGAGCTGTGTAGGGCACAGACACAGCTAGGATCTGGCGTTGCTGTGGCTGTGGCCTAGGCTGGCAGCTGCAGCTCCGATTCAACTCCTAGCCTGGGAACTTCCATATGCTGAAGGTGCAGCCCAAAAAAACTAACTAACTAAATAAATAAAGGCTGCAGCTGATTCGACCCCTAGCCTGGGAACCTCCAATTTCCATATGCCCTGGGTGGCCTCGATCAGTGGGTTAAGGATCTGGCGTTGCCGTGAGCTGTGGTGCAGGTCGCAGATGTGGCTCGGATCCCACATTGCTGTGGCTGTGGTGTAGGCCGTTGGCTACAGCTCCGATTGGACCCCTAGCCTGGGAATCGCCATGCACTACAGGTACGGCCCTAAGGAGACAGGGAAGGGGGGAAAAAAAGACAAAAATACAAAAAAAAAGTGAGATTCCCCACTGGAGTCCTTGGAGTTTTTTGGTGGCATCAGACTTGAGTCAGAGGCCTGTCAATCCATGAGAGGGGTTCTAAGAAAAATGCACAAGGTTAGAGTGTCCCAGGAGGCTCCTTGATCCCTAGGCAAATTTATCTCACCCTAGCACTTACCTGGTGGTGCAGTGGATTAAGGACCCTGCATTGTCACTGCAGGGGCTTAGGTTGCTGCCGTGGTGGCCCGGGGAACTTTCTTGCATACCACGGGTGTGGCCAAAAATAAACAAAAAAACAAAAACCACATCTGAAACATATATAGAACTGAAGTCAATAGTTTATTAAGTTGACGGCAGAAACGAATCCGAATAGGAAACATGAGATTGTAGGTTCGATCCCTGGCCTCGCTTAGTGGGTTAAGGATCTGGCGTTGCCATGAGCTGTGGGATAGGTCGATGACGAGGCTTGGATTTGGCATTGCTGTGGCTGTGGTGTAGGTCGGCAGCTGTAGCTCCGATTAGACCCTTAGCCTGGGAACCTCTATATGCTGCAGGTGCGGCTCTAAAAAGACAAAAACAACAACAACGACAACAAAAGAAACTCAAAAACCACATGTCAGTATGTCTGTAGTGGCTCAGTGATCACAAACCCGACTTGTATCATAAGGATGAGAGTTTGATTCCTGGCCTCACGTAGTGGATTAAGTAACTGGCATTGCCATGAGCTGTGGTGTAGGTCACAGACACGGCTTGAATCCCAAGCTGCTGTGGCTGTAGTGTAGGCCGGCAGCTACAGTTCTGATTTGACCCCTAGCCTGGGAACTTCCATATGCCATGAGTGGGGACCTAAAAAACCAAAAAAAAAAAAAAAAAAAAAAAGCCTCGTTTTGCAGTTCTTCAAAGAGAGACATCCCTTGACACTTAGAAGCAAAATTTTATTGCTAGAATAAGAATCTGAGAATCTCAGACTTTCCAAATCTCAGAATCAGGGACTCCCCAAAATTCAGAACCTGAGATTCTTCTCCATTTGTCGTTACAGAGGACGCCCACAGCTCCTCCACGAATGCAAATCTGCCCTAAGAAGGTGAGGTCTCTTTCCACCAGTCATCCTAAATCCTTCCTTGTGAAGAAAGGGGGCAGTTGGAGCCGGCTTGATTTGTTCATGCAAAGCTCTCCAAGGGGAAGAGTAAAGGAATAGAAATAAGCTGAGGTTTTAGGTTGGCTGAATGACCACAGACAGGGAGGGACGACAAAGACGGAATGGAATTTAAGCCCTATAATCCCAAAGCTAATAAAGACCCTGGGTGCCACTGCAAACAGAACCAGAGGCAACAGAAGGATCACATTCCATCCGCCAGTTTCTCAGACCGTGTCCAAACCGGTGTCCCTCCACCCCCACTGCACACCTTCGCGACCCAGCCCAGCTCAGCTCTCAGCTGCGATCCCAGGCATCTCTGGGGATTAGGCGAAGGAGGGGCTGGAGAAGACAGGGGTGCAAGGTACTCGCCCAGGCTTTGCCACCACTCCCTGTGTCATCTGGGGAACAGTGATCGCTGCTTCTCCCTCCTTGAAAAGCCTGCCTTTACAGCTTTGAAAAGCCAAAAGTGTGACCAGAAGGAGACGAAAACGTCACACTGCCGTGATTGTTAAGCATGTGCTGAGCGTTAAGTGTCAAGCGCTGTTCAAAGCCCTTTCAATTTTTCAATTGATTGACTCCTTACAACAACCTTGAGAGTTAGATGCTGCTATTATTCTTTTTTTTTTTTTTTTTTTTTTTTTTTGGTCTTTTTGCAATTTCTAGGGCCGCTCCCGCGGCATATGGAAGTTCCCAGGCTAGGGGTCCAATCAGAGCTATAGCCACCGGCCTACACCACAGCCACAGCAACGTGGGATCCGAGCCGCATCTGCAACCTACACCACAGCTCAGGGCAACGCCAGATCCTTTAACCCACTGAGCAAGGAAGGCAGGGACCGAACCCTCAACCTCATGGTTCCCAGTCGGATTCGTTAACCACTGCACCACGACGGGAACTCCAACGCTATTATTCTTATTTACAGATGAGTAAACTGAGGCACAGAGCAATTAAGTAACTTATCCAATGCAGCCTGGTTGCAGAACCCAGACGCTTATCCACCCCACTATCCTAAGATAATAGTGAGCCAGGGTTTCCCGTTGTGGCACAAGGGGACCGGTGGCATCTTTGCAAAGCTAGGACTGGGATTCAATCCCCAGCCTGGCACAGAGTGTTAAAGGAGCCTGCACTGCTGCAGCTGCAGCATAGGTTGAAGCTGCATCTTGTATCTGATCCCTGGCCCAGAAACCCCATATGCCGCGGGGCGTTAAAAAAAAAGAAGAGGAGTTCCCGTTGTGGCACAGTGGTTAACGAATCCGACTAGGAACCATGAAGTTGCGGGTTTGGTCCCTGCCCTTGCTCAGTGGGTTGACGATCTGGCATTGCTGTGAGCTGCTTGCGGTGTAGGTTGCAGACGTGGCTCGGATCCCGAGTTGCTGTGGCTCTGGCGTAGGCCGGTGGCTACAGCTCCGATTCAATCTCTAGCCTGGGAACCTCCATATGCCGTGGGAGCGGCCCAAGAAATAGAAAAAGACAAAAAAAAAAAAAAAAAAAAAGAGCCAAAAAAGCCAAACATGCGGTGCCTTCTGAATGATCTCCGTTACCTAAGGACACATCTAATGAAATGCATTCGTGATGCTTGAAGTCAAGAGAGGGGCTCCCTGCAGTGGTGGGTGACTATAAAAGGGCATGAGGGGCATCTGAAATGCTGATAAGCCCGCTGGCTCAGCAGGTTAAGGAACTGGCAGTTTTCATCACGGTGACTCAGGTGATAAGCAGAATTCTAAAAAAAGTCAATCCCCCGTAACCCACACCTTTGTAATAATCCCTTCGAGTGTGGGTGGGATGTGGAAATAGGATGGGTTATCGCTCCCATGACCATGTTACATTCCGTGTCAAAAGGGATTTGAGGAGTTCCCATCGTGGCTCAGTGATTAATGAATCCGACCAGGAACCATGAGGTTTCCGGTTCCATCCCTGGCCTCAATCAGTGGGTTAAGGATCCGGCGTCGCCATGAGCTGTGGTGTAGGTCACAGACATGGCTCGGATCCTACATTGCTGTGGCTGTGGTGTAGGCTGGCAGCTATAGCTCCGATTTTACCCCTAGCCTGGGAACCTCCATGTGCTGTGGGTGCGGCCCTAGAAAAGACTAAATAAATAAATGAATAAATAAATAAAATGTAATTTCATTTCTCATTTCTTCTTTATTGAAAGCATACACATTTTTCTTTTCTAATGTAACCACCGATTGTCCTTTATAATTTCTGAAAACACATGGTTTGTTTTTTTTTATAGAGAACATCGCAGGGTGGCATTAATCATATTGATTAATCGTCCTAAATACCTTCAGTTTTTCTGTTTAGTACCTGATGTTTCAAGTGTTTCATTTGACTTCTATTAAACCTAGGTACAATAAGATACTATATTTTTTTAAATTTAAGATATTATACGTCATGTTGATACCTGTAACAACATGTCTATTAATTAGATCAACAGACGTTCATTTTAATATGATATTAATTTAATATGGGAGATTTCCCAGTTTATGTGAATCTAAAATTAGTTTTGGCCAGTTAGTTCCCTTCCATATTTTAAGAACTTGTATATGTGAAATCTTAGTAAAGGGAATGCGGAAATAAAGGGCAGCTGTTTAAATCAAATACAGGAAACCAGGCTGCTGTTGCTGGAATTTGTGCAAGGAGAGTGTAGGGGTTGGGCACCACTGGATGTCATGGGACCACTGCCTTATTTTTTATTTTTTATTATTTTTTTGTCTGTTTTGCCTTTTCTAGGGCCGCTCCCACAGCATATGGAGGTTCCCAGGCTAGGGGTCGAATCGGAGCTGTAGCCACCAGCCTACACCAGAGCCACAGCAACGCGGGATCCGAGCCGCACCTGCGACCTACACCACAGCTCATGGCAATGCCAGATCCTTAACCCACTGAGCAAGGCCAGGGATCGAACCCGCAACCTCATGGTTCCTGGTCGGATTCGTTAACCACTGAGCCACGACGGGAACGCCCACTGCCTTATTTATTAGAGGAAGGTCCTGTACTAGACACCAATCCCCATTAGGCTTTTGTATTCCCAATATAGGGGTGTGACAGGGGCTGTTACATTTGATTAATAATCCCCCTTTTTTTTTTTGGTTTTTTAGGATTGGGATAAATCCTGGTCATGCCTCAGGTCTCAGAGGATACTGTTTTTGGCAAGGAAATAAATTTTGATTTTTAAGAGTTATTTCTACTGGTTGAGAATTTTTTGCTCTTCCTATTTTTCCTCCTATGGCCCAGACTCCTGGGTCCATATCTATTTCCATCAAAGGCAGGCCTAAACTTTGATTAGGCTCTATTGTCATGTGAATTGAGGCGTTAACATTTGACAAAAAATATCTCTTCCTAAAAAAGGAGCTGGGCTCTGGAACAATCAGAAACGCATGAGAGAAGAAAATGGATTCCCAGTTACGACTCAAAGGTTGTGTAAAAAATTTTGTAACTGGCTTGCCAAAAATACCACGAATAGTGGCAGATCTATTTGAGGGGAGCCCAGTGTTGGAGTGGAGGACTGAAAAGGTGGCCCCCATATCCAGGAGCAAGTTGATAGGCTGTCTTCCTACATTTAGAGTCAACTAGGGCTCCTGGGTGGTTGATGAGGACAGGAGCCAATATGGAAAACCCCGGGTCCCCTCAGTCTTGATCCTGGACTTGAGGGGTTGACCCCAGGGACCTTCGTCTTTGGGGACAGTCCTTCCAGTGATCTCCCCAACATATGGGACACGGCCTAGGTGGTGGCGTCTGAGCCTTGGGGTATTCCATTTTTTTTTTTTTTTTTTTGGTCTTTTTGCAATTTCTAGGGCCGCTCTCGCAGCATATGGAAGTTCCCAGGCTAGGGGTCCAATTGGAGCTGTAGCCACCGGCCTACACCACAGCCACAGCAATGTGGGATCCGAGCCGAGTCTGCAACCTACACCGCAGCTCACGGCAACGCCGGATCCTTAACCCACTGAGCAAGGCCAAGGATTGAACCCACAACCTCATGGCTCCTAGTTGGATTCGCCAACCACTGAGCCATGATGGGAACTTCAGGGCATTTAAAGTGTCCCTCTTTTCCACAGAGGAAACAGGCTCCAGGCTTAGGTCTCTGCCCTAGTCCTCTCCCCTTGGAAGCTCCCAGGTTGACTCCCTGTAGCACCATAACTGGAGCCTCAGCCTTTTCTCTGTCTCTCCTCTTTTCCTTTCATTCTTTCTGCCCCCAATTATAATATACTTGAGTTGCTCTTCCAAGGAGATGCTCCAGGTCCTGATCAGGGCCAAAAGCCAATTTTTGGAGCTTTCGCCATATGTCTGGCACCGATTGAGTTATAAATTTGTCTTTAAGAATTATTTGGCCCTCCATTGATTCTGGGTCCATTGGTGTATGTTTTCGCAATGCCTTTCTGAGTCTTTCTAAGAAAGCTGATGGACTCTCATTCCCCTTGACAAACCTCAAGGTTTGGAGTAGTTAACAGGCTTTACTTGTGAGGCTTTTAGTCCCTCAACTATAAAAGTAATATTATGATGTCTAGGAGTTCCTGTCGTGGTGCAGTGGAAATGAATCTGACTAGGAACCATGAGGTTGCGGGTTCGGTCCCTGGCCTTGCTCAGGGGGTTAAGGATCCGGCACTGCCATGAGCTGTGGTGTCGGTTACAGACACAGCTTGGATCCCGCGCTGCTGTGGCTCTGGTGTAGGCTGGCGGTTACAGCTCCGATTGGACCCCTAGCCTGGGAACCTCCATAGGCCGCGAGTGTGGCCCTAAAAGGACAAAAGACAAAAATAAAAAATAAAAAATAAAAAATAAAATAAAATGATGTCTATGCCAATTGCCGTTACCCCCTCATCAGCAGACCAATTAGGGTCGCTCATAGGAACTGCCTGAGACCCGGTGGGGACTCTTGTTCACTCCTCTCCTCGTCTGCCTCTAGCATTTCTAGCACAGCAGTCGTCTCCTCAGCTTTGAGACTTTTCTAAGACTTTATTTTTTTCACTTATAGTCCATGTCCATTCTAGTAATAACATGACATCCTTCCAGGCTAACTCAAAGGACTGTGTGAGACCCTGAAAGACCTCAACGTATCTCTCTAGGTCGTCAGCAAATTTTCCCAAATCTGTTTTTATCTGCCTTAAGTCTTGAAGCGAAAAAGGCACAAGGACCCGTATGGGTCCCCCTTCTCCATTTGCTACTTCTTGTAAAGGGAGTGGAGAGGGATATAACTTTGGCACTGGAGGGGGAAGAGGAGGAGCCTTGGGTGGTCTTGGAGAAGGCTGATTAGCTTCGGGAGGGTCTGACCCAGTTGGGCCAGGATATGCTGGGCACCTAGCATATCCTGAGGGCGTTGGCATGACGCACTGGGGCAGCCCACAGCGTTCCTCAGCGTAGTGTCTTCCCTCCTTGGAAAGAAGATCTAGAACTATGTCTAGATACTCATGTCGCAACAGAAGAAAGGGTGGGGGAAAAAACTGTAACTGCAATGTATACATCTAAGGATAACCTGACCCCCTTGCTGTACAGTGGGAAAATTAAAAAAAAAAAAAAAAAGAAAGAAGATCTGACATAAGGCACCTCTGACCATTTCCCTTCTCGTCTACACAATAGGTCTCGTTGAAGAATAGCATTATAAGCTAGAGAGCCTTCAAATGGCCATCACGCTCCATCCATCCGACAGGTTGGATGGAGGCTTTTGTGCAAAAGAAAATCAAACATTTCTTTTTCAGAGTCTCAGGGTCAAACTTTTTCTAGCTCTTCAAGGCACATGTCAGGGGAGTTGCTATTGAGCCATGCCCCAGGCTCGAGCATGTGGCTCCCATCTGAAAAAGAGAAAAAAGACCAGCGTGCAGCCCCTATTGTCCTTTCTTGGCTATGTGAGAGTGTCCCCTCTCCTACGGAGCGACTAGACATTCGTGGTCAAATGTCCCATCCAACCTCAGGCCGACGGGAATGAACCACTCTCTACCAGCGTGGCCTCTCTTCCTGCCGTCCCTGCCCATTGCCTGTCTCTGGACAGAGGTGAAGAAACCCCCAGGTACACAGGCCCTGCCCTGAGTTTTGGAATCCTAAGATGCTCAGTGTGACATGGCCTCTATTGAGATCAGGAAAGATCCGAAGCCACAGTTAACTAGTTAAATTGGATAAGTCAGCTGTCGGCTTCTCCAACCAGGGTGAAAGTAACTAGCAAAAAGCAAAACTGACCATGCCCAGGCTCTGAGGCTAAACACTTGGCCTAAGTTGGATGAATACTAATGAACTCCTTCCCCCCACAGGCGAGGTAACAACTCAGGGGGGTCTGAGCATCCAGAGGTCTGTTTCCTTTACCTCCGCAGCTCTCTTTGAGGTAATAGCAAAGGAATTGATAAAAGATCAGGTTAGGTTTACACCGTAATCTCCAGAAAATCCTTTTTGAAATCTTTGCCTGGATTTCTGGGTTAGGTCCCACCCTGTGTGGCCGCCCTGTGTCGGTGTCACAGACAAAACAAGGGAGGGTGCCCCCTTCTCAGAAGGTGGCCCTTCAGATGTCCGCCTGGCTGCCCCCTTTTGGGGTTTAGGTGCCTCTTAGCAATTGGCTGGTTCATCTAAGCCCCGGACTTGGATTGAACGCGCAGGGAGGGACGTGGACCCTCAGAGTCCGTGCAGCCCTAAGCCATGCGAGGTCCCCGCAGAGTGACAGGTTAGGACCCACAGGGACTCTGTAGCCGCTAAGGCCCTGGAGCCACAGACTCGAACCTGAAGCACAAGCGAATCACAGGGCCTCCCGCCGCCCGAGAAGTTACTTGAAGCCCTTTATCACCCTTTAAAATTCACAAAAACAACATTTTGTTTCTTACATGCCTTTTAACGATTGCGAACCTTTAGAAATAGAGCAACTGTGATTTCCTAAATGTTTCACAAAGGCTACTGCGTAGAGAGAGAAGATTCTGGAGGAGGGAGAAGGGGAAGGAAAGTTTGCCTTGTTAACTCGCTTCGACTGTCTCCAGCCAATCGGACCCTGGACGAGGCCCCAAAAGATGACACCGGAAAAGACGGCCCCGGAATCTGGGTCCCTGTGCACAGTGGTTGGTGGTCGGTGGTCGAGGAATGAACTCGGCCAACACACAGGCAGCAAGCAAGCAAAGTCTTTATTAAAGGAAAGCAAATAGTTCCCAGGACAGCTGGGAGGGGGGAGAAGAGCCCCCCTTTCCCCATTGTCCTTTAGGGGTTTTTATTTCTTAAAGGTGGGGGACGTGGTTTCCTCCCATTGGCTTTGCTCAATTACCCATATCAGTCCTTGCCCCATAGGGGTTTTAGGGTTGGAAATGTCCCCGAAGTTTTATGGGGTTTTTTTTTGGGGGGGGTTGGTTTTCTTGTCCTTTTCTTTCCTTAGATTAAGTCACCACTGCTCTCATTCCTTTTTTGTCAGTTGAGGGGTGGGCTAGAGATTCACATTTCCTACAGTGAACCAAGTCGGTGGGGAACGTGTGTTTCCTGTAATAAAACAAGGCCTGTGGAAGGGTCACCTCCTAGAGCCCTTAAGCCACAAAGGTTAATCAATATCCACATCAAAGGAATGTATCGGAGCCCAGGCTGCCTGAGTTGGTATTCAGCCTCAACCCGAGCTCCCTGACGGCCTTCTTGATTCTTAACTTACCTAGAGGGCTCCAGCGCTCCCAGGTTTTCCTCTCTATCCAAGGTCCGCTACTGGGACTCCTACCACCTATGGAACTCTCCTGCTCTGTCCCTCTCATCGTGACTTTTATCATGTCAGAGGCACTTGGGCTGTTCTGGGCCATCATGCAAATGGAATCCAACGGTGTGTTTTCTTTTTTAATTTGGTCAAGCACATTGAAATTCCTCAAAACTCCACGTCTTGAGACTCTAGACTTTTAAGCGGACCAGACTTTGACCCCACTGAATTCACTCATTCAGTTAATTGTTCAACAGGTGTCTCTTTTTTGTCTTTTTAGGGCTGCACCCAAGGCATCTGGAGGTTCCCAGGCTAGAGGCTGAATCGGAGCTACAGCTGCCAGCCTCACCACAGCCACACCAATGCCAGATCCGAGCTGCATCTGCGACCTACTCCACAGCCCACAACCACCCCGGATCCTTAACCCACTGAGGGAAGCCAGGGATCGAACCCGCAACCTCATGGTTCCTAGTCGGATTCATTTCTGCTGCGCCACGACGGGAACTGCTCAACAAGTGTCTATTGATCATCTGCTTGGTGCCAGTCACACTTTCAGACCCTAGGGATATAGATGTGAACAAAATGGACAAAATCCTCCATTCTCACTGAGCTGATATGCTAGTTACAGAAACAATTAAAATTTCAGGTAGTGGAGTTCCCTCTGTGGCGCAAGAGGGTTAAGGCTCCCATGTTGTTTCTGCGGCAGTGTGGGTTCGATCCATCCTCCCAGTGCAGTGGGCATAGTGGGTTAAGGACCTCGTGTTGTCACAGCAGTAGCTTGGATTCCGTCCCTGGCCCAGGAACTTCCACATGCCACAGGTGTGGCCACTAAAAAAAAAAAAATTTTTTTTCAGGTAGCAATGTTGCTAAAGCCTGGCCTCTGTGCACCAACACTGAGTTGACATTCAGAGACATAGTTTTGGATGAAGGAGAAAAGAAAAGCTTCATTGCTTTTCCAAGCAAAGGAGGAACGAAGCCAGAAGGCTCATGCCTTCAAAAACTGTGTCTCAACCTGGGAGGGTTTGGTGAGGGTTCAAGGGCAGGGTTGCAGATAAGGATCAGGATGTGTGCAGGGCCTACAGTCCTTTAATCTGGCCTCAGGGGGGTTCCTGATGAGCTTCTGTTATTTCTCAGAGGTCATCAAACCTTCCCCTGGAAGGAAGAAGTCTTCCTCAAGTAGTTAACATCTTCCACTTGTTAGGGGTTTTATTTTTATTTATTTTTATTTTATTTTATTTTTGTCTTTTTGCCTGTTCTAGGGCCGCTCCCACGGCATATGGAGGTTCCCAGGACAGGGGTCTAATCGGAGCCGTAGCCACCAGCCTACGCCAGAGCCACAGCAACTCGGGATCCGAGCCACATCTGCAACCTACACCACAGCTCACGGCAACACCGGATCCTCAACCCACTGAGCAAGGCCAGGGATCGAACCCGCAACCTCCTCATTCCTAATCAGATTCGTTAATCACTGTGCCATGACGGGACCTCCCCACTTGTTAGGGGTTTTACTTCTGCAGTAGAGCTCAAAGGTGTCTGTGAATTGGAGTTTGGCACCTGCCACCGGCCTCTACACAGAGTAAAACACGAGCCACGGCAGCTGCTGACTGGCAGCACCCTCTTCATGGAGCCCAGGGTGGAGACCAGGAGGGCGGCACTGTGTGCTCTGGGGAAACTGGAAGAACAAGCTTCAGATAGATCTTTTTAGGAGATTCTATGAGCCCAATTCTTGCAGCTCCTCATATCTAGAAAAACGCTAAAATCCTTCGTGGTGACGGATGTCTGTGACCAGTCATCACTTTCACACACCAGCAGCAAACTGCTGTAAGTGGTGTGCATGTCTGCATGCGCCTCCCCCTTCGCCTGTATCGCTTCTGTCTTCGCAGTCCCCCTCTCCCCGCTGGGGCAGTATTTCAGACAGTTAAGTGGACAAACAAAAGATGTCACGGTCCTCTGCAGAACAGCCACTCCCAAGGGTGGGCCGGTGAGCCCTGAGGGAACTCGGGAAAGAAACAAAGACGACTAGCCCTTGACTGACCTGCACATGGAAGGAGGGATTCCAGGAAGCCCAGACCTTGACATCTTCCCATAGAAGCTGATTTTCTGTAAATCTTTTGTTCCTACTACCTTCCCTATGTTGCAAAAACTCACATATCCTAGCCGCCCCCCCTCCTTGGAGTGCTTTCTCAGGGCTACCTGAGATGCTGTCTCCCAGGGTTAAGTTCTAATTTCACCCCAAATAAAACTTATTTCTCAAATTGCAGGTTGTGCTTTTTTTTTTTTTAATCTTTTTAGAGCCGTACCTGAGGCGTACGGAGATTCCCAGGCTAGGAGTTGAATCAGGAGTTGTAGCCAGCTGCCACAGCCACAGCCACAGCAACGCGGGATCCAAGCCTTATCTGCAACCTACACCAGAGCTCACGGCAATGCTGGATCCCTAACCCACTGAGCGAGGCCAGGGATCGAACCCACGTCCTCATGATGCTAATCAGATTTGTTTCAACTGAACCAGGACAGGAACTCCCCAGGCTGTGCATTTTTTTTAGGTCAATATATTGTTATGTGTATCCATGTCCAGGAGCCCCATGGCATCCCGCTGGGGTGCAGTAATAATTACCACAAAGAAAAAAAAGAAGAGCTCCCACTATGGCACAATGGGATCTGCAGTGTCTATGCTGCACCAGGACATGGGTTGGATCCTCAGTCCAGGCACAGTGGGTTAAAGGATCTGGAGTTACTGCAGCTGTGACTTAGGTCACAACTGCCACTGAAATCTGGGAAACCCATATGCCACAGGGCAGCCAAAAAAGAAAAGAAACAAAAAAGAAAGGAAGGAGGTAGAAAGAAAGAAAGAAAGAAAGAAAGAAAGAAAGAAAGAAAGAAAGAAAGAAAGAAAGAAAGAAAGAAAGAAAGAAAGAAAGAAAGAAAGAAAGAAGGAAGGAAGGAAGGAAGGAAGGAAGGAAGGAAGGAAGGAAGGAAGGAAGGAAGGAAGGAAGGAAGGAAGGAAGGAAAGGAAGGAAGGAAGAAAAGGAGGAAGGAAGGAAGAAAGGGGTATAAAATCCACCAAGTCCCCCGACACACACACTGGGACATATTTTGGGGGTTTGGGGGACATAGTTTTTGAAGGTATGAGCCCGCTGTGTTTCCCCTTTCCTTTTCTCCTTCACCCAAAACTCTCTGAGATTCTGTTCTGTGCTCGTGCACAGATGCTGAGTTTCAGCAACGGATGCAGATCATGGAAAATTCTGTGGGTTCCACGGACTGAGGAGAAGCCTGAGGTGAGAGCAGTTGTGGGTTGTGACATCCAGGAGTCCTGTTTGGATTTATGGAGTTTGGTTATTGTCTGGAACTCAGGGGGAGAGCTTGAGCTATACCTGTGGGGGACATCAGTATAGAGGTGGTATTTCAAGTCTTAGTGATAGGGATGGAGGAGACACAGGGAGTTGCAGAAGTCCCAGTGAAGGCCCACAGAAAGCTAGGGAAGCTTAGGGGACACTGGGAGATCACGGGAAGTAAATAAATTGCCCAAAAAAAGCCATCAGCACAAGGCGGGCTTGCTTGACTAGTGCAAGTGTGAGGATTGGCTCAGGTGGGTATGGGTTGAGTCCTACATTCAGATTCAGATCTAGGACAGGAGTTTGAGGACAACCCTTCCGCTGATTTGTACCGTACCAGATACCAAGGGTGAGCTGCCCCTCCTGGAAAGGGAGAGGCGGCCCTTCCAACCCCCAAGCCCCTTGGCTAATAAAAACTGTAGCCCACTGGATCCTCAGAGCAGAGCTTCCGCGCCTGCCTGCTTGCATCTAGCAGCCCATCCTAATGAATCTAGTTCTTGCCTATGCCTGTGTGTCTCGCTGAATTCCTCCTGCTTCGAGACACGAAGAACCTGAACCTCAGTGAGTCTAGACACAGGGTGAGTGATTCTAATTTAAAACCGTGGGTTTAAGTCCCAGTCTGGGTTTAGGCTGGGGTCGAGCCCCAGTCTGTGCTCTGACTATGTGCAGGCCGTTGGTGCTGTCAGTTTCATTGGGGCTGCGGTTCCCATTGTGGTGCAGCAGAAGGGAATCCAGTTAGGAACCGTGAGGTTGTGGGTTCAATCCACAACCTCCATCAGAGGGATTTGGCGTTGCTGTGAGCTGTGCTGTAGGCGGCCGCTCCAATTTGACCTAGTCTGGGAACCTCTACATGCAGCAAGGGTGGACCCCAAAAAATAAATAAATAAGGTAGAACAGAACTGTGTTCATTATGAAGGGAAAGAGAACTTCACAATGTATGCCTCCAGCATCGCCAAAAGAAAAGAAAAACTGCCAAGTTAACCCACTGCACGTGAAGAGAGCATCCATGAAATGTCAGCCATGTGCCAGGAACATTCCTGACTTTATTCATTTGTTTGTTTGAGAATTTTGAGTTTGAAGAGTTCCAATCGTGGCGTGATGCAGTGGTTAACGAATCCGACTAGGAAGCATGAGGTTGCGGGTTCAATCCCTGGCCTTGCTCAGTGGGTTAAGGATCTGGCGTTGCCGTGAGCTGTGGTGTAGGTTGCAGACGCGGCTCAGATCCCGAGTTGCTGTGGCTCTGGCATAGGCCGGTGGCTACAGCTCCGATTGGACCCCTAGCCTGGGAATCTCCATATGCTGCGGGAGCGGCCCTAGAAAAGGCAAAAAGACAAAACAAAACAAAACAAAAAAAAAGAATTTTGAGTTTGGGCCGGGCATTTAATTATGGGCTGGAATGTAAAGTACTACGTTCATTTTGCCATGAAAAGACTGAGGTACAAAGACCTTCAGCAACTCATTCAATGTCACACAGATTTTAAGTGATAGATTGGGTTTGAATACAGATCTCTTGACAGCCAAACTTTTCTATATGTCACACTGAAGAGGAAAGCAAAAGCTTATAATTGAGTAACAGAAAAAATAACCTAGGTGTTCCCGTCACGATGCAGCAGAAAAGAATCTGACTAGGATCCATGGGGACGCAGGTTCGATCCCTGGCTTCGCTCCGTTGGTTAAGGATCCGGCGTTGCCATGAGCTGTGGTGTAGGTCGCAGACATGGCTTGGATCTGGTGTTGCTGTGGCTGTGGCGTAGGCTGGCAGCTGCCACTCTGATTGGACCCCTAGCCTGGGAACCTCCATGTGCCTCAGGGGTGGCCCTAAAAAGATAAAATAATAATAATAATAATAATAACAATAATAATCTAGCACCATAAGACTAATTTTTCCCAAACAGAAACTTTCAGAATCAAATTGTACTATCTGCCTTTTTTTTTTGGTTGTTGTTTTTTCGGTTTTTTTTCTGTCTTTTCAGGGCTGCATCTGCAGCCTATGGAAGTTCCCAGGCTAGGGGTCAAATCGGAGCTATAGCTGCAAGCCTACACCACAGCCACAGCAAAGTGGGATTTGATCTGTGTCTGCGACCTACACCACAGCTCACAGCAACACTGGATCCTTAAACCACAGAGCAAAGCCGGGATCAAACCCACATCCTCAAGAACACTGATTGGGTTCATTACCACTGAGCTACCATGGCAACTCCACTAGCTGTCATTTTTAAATATTTCCTTTTGTATAAACAGACTTTTTTTTTTTTTTTTTTTGGTCTTTTTGCTTTTTCGAGGGCTGCTTCCTGGGGCATATGGAGGTTCCCAGGCTAGGGGTCTAATCGGAGCTGGAGCCACCGGCCTACACCAGAGCCACAGCAACACAGGATCCAAGCCACGTCTGTGACTCACACCACAGCTCATGGCAATGCCGGATCCTTAACCCGCTGAGCAAGGCCAGGGATTGAACAAGAAACCTCATGGTTCCTAGTCGGATTCACTAACCACTGAGCCAACTCCTAGACTTTTCTTTTTAAAAGTGATATGAGTTAAATTCACATCAACAATGTAAATCTACTATAATAAAAAAATTCACATCAACAGTTTTTTACACAAATGATTAATTTTGTTAAGTAGAATATTCTTGAATATAGCGATCCCATATTAGGAAAGATTGTAGGAGTTTCTGCTGTGGCTCAGCAGGTTAAGGACCTGATGTTGTCTCTATGAGGATGCAGGTTTGAGCCCTGGCCTCACTCAGTGGGTTAAGGATCTGGCATTGTCACAAGCTGTAACACAGGTTGCAGATGCAGCTTGGATCCAGTGTTGCCTTGGCTGTGGCATAAGCCCAGTTTAGTTGCAGCTCTAATTCAACCTCTGGCCTGGGAACTTCCATATGCTGCAGGTAAAAAGAAAAAAAGAAAGAAAGACTACACCTTCATGAGGATTTGGATTACACCAGCGTATGTGTTCAAAATTGAGCAAATGTTCTTCTAAGATTTGAATATTCCTTATTTCTTAAGTCAAAGTACAGTTTTTGTTTGTTTTTGCTTTTTAGGGCCGCACTGGCGGCATATGGAGGTTCGTTCCCAGGCGAGGGGCTGAATCGGAGCTGTAGCTGCCGGCCTATACCACAGCCACAGCAACGCAGCTCGGATCGGGTGTTGCTGTGCCTGTGGCCTAGGCCGGCAGCTGCAGCTCCGATTCAGCCCCTTGCCTGGGAACTTCCATATGCCGCCAGTGTGGCCCTAGAAGATAAAAACACTCTCCTTCTCAAAACAAAAAAACAAAAAACAAGGAGTTCCCTCGGGGCGTATTAGTTAAGGAGCCAGCATTGTCACTGTTGTGGCTCAAGTTCAGTCCCTAGCCCAGGAACTCCCACACCCCACAGCCAAAAAACAAATGAAAAAAACAAACAGAAACAACAACAACTTCCCCTTCTAGTGAATCCCAGGTTCCCCGGTAAGGCAGTCTCATCACATCCCCCTCAGCCGTTCCAGGGTCAGGAAAGAGTCACTGACGGGGCTCAGATTGATCCAGTACTGCCCCCACCCCCCACCCCAAATTAGGGGTAGATGCCAAGAGAAACTGGAGCTATGCAGCCCCATGATCTCACCTTTACCCCTCCTCCTGGACCTGCCCTAACTGGCCTTTCTGGGACTTCAATAGCACTGGGCTCCAACTCCATCCCAAGAGTGTGCCTGGGACCTAAGGTGTCAGATTCCCCAGAACCCCCAGGTACTTCCTGCCCCTGCCCCTGCCCCTGACCCCATGGGAACCACACCTCCACCAGGTCTCCAGACCCTTGACCTCCAGGGCTCCCTCCCCTCCCTCCCCTCCTGCCCCAAGACCTGGAGTCCTAGCCCAGCTCCAGGTTTTTGCCACCGGCCCTTGTGATCTGGCGAAGAATTGAGTAACAAGGGCTCATGGCTGGAGACAGGAGCCGAGAGCAGACGGCGGAGCTGGCAGAGGTCTCAGGAGAGTGGTGGAGTCGGAGGTGGGGACCGTACATGGGCCGTGGCCAGGGTGTCACTCACACCTGAGGTCCTTTCTCCCCAAGCTTCCACCTGCCCCAGTGTCTCCCAAATCTTCACCCTGAGCCTGGCTTCAGTCCTACCCACAGCAGCACAACTCGTGAAGCCATAAGAGACAGAAAGAAAGAGACGGAGAGAGAGAGGGACACCTGGCCAGGCGGACAGGAGGGAAGGATGACTGAGAAAGACCGACAGGGAGAGAGAAGCAGGGGGAAAGGGCACAGAGAATGAGAGTCAAAACGGAGGGTGAGAGACAGAGACCCAGAGGGAGAGAGACTGAATGAGACGGAGACCAAAAAAAAAAAAAAAGACAAAAAGAGTCAGAGGCAGAAGCAAAGAGAGACCCTTTGTACAGAATTTCAGAGACAAGCCTGGGAGACAGAAGATGGTAAGAAGACTTGTGAAAAAGGGCCCCCAGAGAAGGAGAAAACCGACCCCCCCCCCCAGGACAGAGATCCTCCACCATCCCTGCCCCTTCACTTTGCCAGAGTCCCGAAACCCCAAAGCAGACTTCAAACCAGACCCAAAGGTCCCGCGTGGCAAAAACGTGGAGAAGACCTCACCCCAACCTGGGGCGAAAGGCCACCACTGGCCCCAGTGAGAAGAGCTGAGGTCAGCCTAGTGGAGCAGGAAGGAGGGCTCCGAGGCAGCACATACCCATGGCATCGATCCATCTGGCTCAGAACTCTAGCCCCGCGCGAGGCGAGACAGGACACGATGGGAGGAACTAAAAATCCCTGGGAGAACTAAGGAGAAGGGGGCAAGGAGGCGTGGACAGAGAGGATTTAAAAGCAGCCCCTGCCCACTAGGCACACTCAGAGTTCCCCGGCTCCCATCTGGAAAGAGGCTCTGCCAGTCCACCCAGTCCCTCCAGGGCACACCTCTGCTGCCTCTGAAGCCCAGCGGGTAAAGAGCCAAGTGCGGGTCACAGAGGAGGAGGCAGCTCCCAAGAGAGGGGGTCGCGGGCTCCACCTCCTTGTCGCTGAGCCTGGCTGGGGTCTCCCCTGTCACCTCCTCTTTCTCAGGGTCTCTGGGTCTGTCTCTCTCGGGGGATCCCTGGGACTCTGGTCATGCACTTGTCCAGGTGTCTCAGAGCTGGTCACTGGGCACTCTGTCCTGGTGCTTTACCCAGCAGGGGGGCATCTCTCTGTCTCTCTCTGTCCTATGACTTCCAGGCTCAGAACACTTTTCTTGTCTCTTTTTTTTAGGGCCACACTTGCAGCATGTGGAGGTTCCCAGGCTAGGGGTGGAATTGGAGCTGCAGCTACCAGCCCACACCACAGCCATAGCAACGCCAGATCCAAGCCATGTCTGTGACCTACCCCACAGCTCACAGCCGGATCCTTAACCCCCTGAGCGAGGCCAGGGATAGAAACTGCATCCTCGTGGATGCTAGTTCATGGTTCATTACAGCTGAGAATGCCTATGTCTCTTTGTGCTCCTGCCCTCCCTCTGTCTTGGTCTGTCTTGGTCTCTGTCTCTGCGTGTCTCTGTCTAAGTGTCTGTCTCTCCCTCCACGTGTGTCTGTCTCTGTGTACCTCTCTTTTCTGTCTCTGTCACTCTCCTTTCCAACAGCCTCTGTGTTTGGCTCTGCCTCTTCCTCTCTCTGTCTCTCGCTCACCCTTCTCCTGTCTCTCTTTCACTGTCCATCTCTTTGTCTCCCAGGAAGTATACATCTCTGTCTCTCCCTTTCTCTCTAGCTGTGTCTCTCTAGATCTGTTTCCTTCCTTCTCTAGCCTCTCTGTCAATCTCCTTTTCTGTGATTTTCTGTCTGGCTCTGTATTTCTATGTCTTGATTGTCTGTCGCTGTCCCTGTGCGTGTGTGCGCGCGCGTGTGTGCGCGTGGTTGTGGATGTGTATTTTTTTTCGTTTTGGCCGCCTGCAGGGTGTGGGCCAAGGATCAACCCGGGCTGCGGCGGTGACAATGCTGGATCCTTAACCGGCTGTGCCACAAGGGAACTCCTCTATCTCTCTTTATCCCTATATCTGGGTGAGAGGCAGTCTCATGAAAGATGGTACATATGATAGACAGGTAGATAGACAGACAGACAGATAAATAGCTGCATAGCTTGATAGCTAGATGGCTAGACAGGGAGAAAAACAGAGAGAGATTAGATAGCTAGGTAGGTAGATAGCTGGATAGATAGATAGCTGGGTAGATAGATAGCTGGATAGATAGATGGATGGATGGACGGAGAGACAGACAAGATAGCTAGGTAGGGAGACAGTGAGATAGCTGGATACCTAGACAGCTAGGCACACACAGACAGAGAGATGGAAGATGACAGGGACCCAGAGATCTTTGACTGTCTCTGTCTGGTTTTCTGGCTCCTCTTATCTCCACGTGCTCTCCCTGTCTCTCTTAGTATCTGTCTCTATGGCGTCTGTCTCTCTGCGCCGGGACGGCCACCACCTCCACGCCGTCTCTCCCTCCCTCCCTCCCCTCCTGTCTCCTCTCTCACTCCACCCCCCCCAACCTGTCCCTGTCTCTGCCTCTCTCCTTCCTCCTCTCCCTCTGCCCCCATGTCCAGGGTCTGGGGCAGGCAAGTTCCAGAAGGAGATGAGGCGTGAAGGGATGTCATGCCCTCCCCAGCGCCGCCTTCTCACTTGGCCCCCCCACCCCCTCCCCAGAGGCCTCCAGCTGACTCCGCCATGGACAGTATAAGCACAGCTCTCTTGCTCCTGATCCTGGCTCTCCTCTGCCTCCTCCTGAACAACCTGACCAGCAGCAAGAGCCGGCTGCCCCCAGGCCCCAGACCCCTGCCCTTCCTGGGAAACCTGCTGCAGCTTCGCTCCTCCAAGGACCTGCTGACCTCCCTCACCAAGGTGCAAAGGCCAAGGCGCAGGGGCGGGGGGCACGAGGGGGAGGGATCCCATGGCCCCAGGCCCCCTCCCAACCCCGGGACCTTGGCCTTTCTCCCCTCAGCTGAGCAAGGAGTTCGGCCCCGTGTACACCGTGTACCTGGGGCCCAGGCGGGTGGTGGTCCTCAGCGGGTACCAAGCTGTGAAGGAGGCCCTCGTGGACCAAGGGGAGGAGTTTAGTGGCCGCGGCGACTACCCTGTCTTTTTCAACTTCACGAAGGGCGATGGTAAGCCTGCTCCCATCTCCTCCTTCCCCATCCATCCCACACCGAGGGAGGGGATGTGGGCAGAAGAGAGTCTTCCGACCTTGGGTGACCCTCAGGGTCTCCGATCTCACCAATGACACCAGATCGGATGGAGCCAGTGAGCGCTGGTCTAGGGTGAAGCCCGTCCCACCTCCACCCCACCCCCAACGCCCACCACCATCCTGAACTGCACGTCCACACCAATCCCCGTCTCCACGCAACTCCAACACCACTCTCCTCCCAATCGCTCCCTCCATCCTAAACCACCTCGTCACATTTCCACCTCCACCAAATGGCTAAATTATTTGGCCCCAGCCTACCCAGTCCACCTCTAGCCATCCCCCGTCAGCCCTACCTCCACGTCGTCCATCGCAATCTCAGTGCCGTCGCTGTCTGCAACCCTGACTGCATCTCCCTCCAACCTCCATGCCTGTAATGACCCGCTCCCATCCCCCATCTCGTATCAACCCCATCCTAAGCCTTTAGTTAAACTGAACTCTCCTACCTTTTTCTCTGCAGCCCAGTCCCATCACCCATCCCAATCACTCACGGAAGCTGTCTGACCCCAGTGTCCACTTTTTTTTTTTTTTGGCTTTTTGTCTTAGGGATCCTGAGCATATGGAGGTTCCCAGGCTAGGGGTCCAATCAGAACTGTCGCTGCAGCCCTATGCCACAGCCACTACAACCTACACCATAGCTCATGGCCACGCTGGATCCTTAACCCACTGAGCAAGGCCAGGGATTGAACCCGAAACGTCATGGTTCCTAGTTGGATTCCCCAGTGCCCACTTTCAACCTTAATCCCACTACCATCCCCCAAATCAATCCCACCACATATCTACCCAACCCCAGGCTCTATCTCAACCCCAATTTACCAATCCTTCTCATTCTACCCAGCTCCATCCCTGTCATTAACCGCAAACCCAGTTTAGCATCAATCCCATAATCCGCCCTCATGCCCCATTTCCATCCTGATCCCAACCCATATCCAGCTTCATCCCCATCCATCCAGAAATTCACATCATTAAGTCCAAACCTCTCCCATCTCAAAATCCTTTTGGAAATCACCTGGTCTTATGGGTTTTTTGTTGTTTTTTGGGTTTTTTTTTAACATAAATCTCTTACTTGAGGGAAGCCATGTGGCAAGCCTCAATAAATTAAAAAAAAAAAAAAAAAAGGAAGGGAGAGGAGTTCCTGTCATGGCTCAGTGGTTAACGAATCCGACTAGGAACCATGAGGTTGCGGGTTCGATCTCTGGTCTTGCTCAGTGGGTTAAGCATCCGGCAGTGCCATGAGCTGTGGTGTAGGTCGAGGACGTGGCTGGGATCCCACATCGCTGTGGCTGTGGTGTAGCCGGCAGCTACAGCTCTGATTCCACCCCTAGCCTGGGAACCTCCATATGCCACGGGAGTGGCCCTAGAAAAGGCAAAAGACCAAAAAAAAAAAAAAAGGAGAGAGAGAGAAGGAGGGAGGGAGGCAGGTAGGAAGGAAGGGGGAAGTTGCTTTGAGTGAAAAGGGGGCCCTAGAGAACTGAATCCTGGACTAGTCTTCTCCCCCTAAAGAATCTCTCAGTCTCCCACTTGCCCTCCACTAGATGGGTCCCAGCTGCCCCAAGATGTGGAGTCACAGAGCTCTGGTTTAAAAAAAAAAAAAAAAAAAAAAAAAAAAAAAAAAAAAAAAACCTATTGCATATCAAGTATTCTTTCTGCCTTCGTGTCCCCTGGGCTTGATCTGATGACCTCACTTGTCCAGGCATACCAGATGCAAGGAGGGAGAGGGACTCACCTTGCTACTTCTCCACAGAAAACATGTAGATGTGCACATCATCTGTTACTGAAAATAGCTATCATCTAACTACCCAGCACAGAGGGAAACAGCTGGGTTCTACTACTTAAGGAGGTGAGTGGCCTCGGCTCTCTGACCCTCAGTCTACTGTCGTGAGGTTGTCATAAGAAGTCGATGAGACGATGCAGACAATACATACACTATACCTACTTCCTCTGTAGCATTTGGTTCTCTGCTCGTTCTAGAGGAATCAGAGATAACCACATCTGAGACTGTATCTTACGGTAGCTCCCAGCCTGGTGGGAGACACAGGCTCATCACCAGCCTGTGACCGCTCTGTGCAGTCAGGACCAGGATGGGAGAAGCCCAGGGAGCTGCGGGAGCCCAGAGGAAGCCCCTGGGCCAGCCAACGAGGAAGGACCAGCAAAGGCCGCCTGGAGGAAGGGACCTCCAAGCTGAGACCTAAAAGATAAAGATGACCACTCAGGAGCAGAAAGCGGTAGGGTGGGTAGAGTGTTCTGGAAGAAGGACCAGCCTGTGCCCAGAAGGACCTTGAGTCCAACGAGAGAAGAGAATGAGGTCTGTCTCATTCCTGGATGAGGTCCCAGTGTCTCAGGAGTCCTTTTTCTGGTTTCTTTCCCTTCTCCTTGCACTCGTGCATCAATAAGCCGTCATCAGCATGTCCGGTGTGGTAAGCCCTGCCCCGGATGATGCTAGAGACACGGTGGTGACTGGGACAGAACCCTACCCTGCCTTCACAGTTCAGTGAAGGGCCAAGCCCATCGCCAGACAGTGACAGCCCAGAGTGATCGGGCCTATGATGGTGGAAACAAAAGCAGGGGGAAGCCGCAGGCCTGCGGAAGCTCCGAGGAGGCTCCTGACCCTGCCTGGAGGGTCTGGAAGGACTGGGGGCAGATGCCAAACTGGCAGTCTCTCTTCTCAAACATCAGGAGAAGGGTCTCAGACGGCAGTGGTCTTGCGACGCATCCTGGCTCGAGCTGCATCTCCCTCTCTTTCCCAGGCATTGCCTTCTCCAATGGGGACCGGTGGAAGGCCCTGAGGAAGTTCTCTCTCCAAATCCTGCGCAACTTTGGGATGGGGAAGAGGACCATGGAGGATCGGATCCTGGAGGAGGGCAGATTCCTGCTGGCGGAGCTTCGGAACACTGAAGGTGGGGGTCCCCAGATGCAGTCCACACCCTCTTTCTCCTCCATCCTACTCAGTGGTCAGGGCTGCCGGATACCATAGCGTGGGTGTGAAGTCAAAGTTCCCCGAGGCAAAAAAAAAAAAAAAAAAAAAAATGGAGTTCCCATCGTGGCACAGTGGTTAACGAATCCAACTAGGAACCATGAGGTTGCGGGTTCGATCCCTGGCCTCGCTCAGTGGGTTAAGGATCCGGCGTTGCCATGAGCTGTGGTGTAAGTAGCAGATGTGGCCAGGATCCAGTGTTGCTATGGCTGCGGCGCAGGCTGGTGGCTACAGCTCCGATTTGACTCCCTAGCCTGGGACCCTCCATATGCCACCAGTGAGGCCCTAGAAAAAAGACCAAAAAAAGACAAAAAAAAAAAAAATTCCTGGAGGCGAGCTTCCAGTAGTGGCTCTTCTGTAACAGTCAGGACTAGTACCCATGAGGTCAAAGGTTGGATCCCTGGCCTCACTCAGTGGGTTAAGGATCTGGTATTGCTGTGAGCTATGCTGTGGGTCACAGATGCGGCCCAGATCGCGCATTGCTGTGGCTGTGGTGTAGGCTGGCAGCTGCAGCTCCGATTAGACCCCTAGCCTGGGAACTTCCATATGCCTGCAGGTGCGGCATAAGTTAGGCTCCCTCTGTTGTGCTGTCTCTGCGTGGTGTTTTGAGCCCTGCTTGTGTAACTGGGGTGGGTGACATGATGGTCTTGAGACCTCACTATGCGCAGGGGACTCTGCTAAGCACAGTTTCATGCATAACCGTCTTAAGCCTAGGAACAATCCATTTTGCAGATGAGAAAATGAAGCCCAGAGTGGGTAAATAAGCAGCTTGAAGTAATAAAACTAGTAAGCAGAGGAGCCAAGATTTAAACCCATGTTTTGGATACCAGGCACTATGCTAAATTCTTCACGTGTGTTAACAAGTTTCAAGCTCCCAGGAAACCTAGAAAGTTATTACAGGTGACAAAGCTGTGGCCCAGAAAGCTGGCAGAGTTGTGATATAAACCCAGGTCAGGGAGGTCCCCTTGTGACTTAGCAGGGTAAGAAGCCAGCTAGTATCCATGAACATGCGGTTCAATCCCTGGCCTTGCTCAGTAGGTTAAGGATCCTTGGCACATGCAGTTCAGCCACCCCACTCCCAACCCCATCCCCTGTTGCCCTGGCTGTGGTGTAGGCTCGTAGCTGCAGCTCCCGTTCAACCCCTAGCCTGGGAACTTTCATATGCAGCAAGTTGGGCCCTAAAAATAAAAAAGGCAGGGGATCAAAGCTGTCAACCATGAGAAAAAGTTAACAATAACCAATACTGGAGTTCCTGCCGTGGTGCAAAAGAATGAGTGGTCTCTTGGAAGCGCTGGATGTAGGTTCAATCCCAGCCCTGCACGGTGGGTTAAGGATCCACCTAGCTGTGGCCTAGGTGGCAAATGCGGCTCAGATTGATCCCTGACCAAGGAACTCCATATGCCAGGGGGCAGCCAAAAAGAAGGAAAAAAAAAAAAAAAGAATAACCCATACCATGCTTAGATGGTGCCTACCATGTACCATGTGCCTGCACTGTTCCAAGAACTTTGTATCTATTACCTCCTTGAGAAATCACCCAAACCTAAGAAGTAGATACTACTATAAGCCCTATTTAACAGAAGAAATTGAGGCAGAGAAGGTAAGTAAGTGTACAGGTTTATTTAAGGTAAAGAAAAAACAACAACAACAACAACAAAACCAACCCTGATTTCCAAATCTTGCTGCCTTGGGGGATGGGGGGAGGGAGTGGCAGGTGATGTCTCAGGGACTAAAATGCAAGTGAAAGAATAATAACTGCCTGTACTCTTTCCTGCTGCCGCTGCAACAAATTGCCACCAATTTAGTGACTTAACATAAATCTGGACTTCCTTGCTTGCTCACCATGTTAAGGATCTGGTGTTGCCACATGGCAAAATAAATACATAAAATAAATTTATTCTCCTCCAATTCTGGAGGTTCAAAGTTTAAAATGGGTCAGGAGGGCTGGTTACTTCTGGACACTCTGGAGAGAAACCACCTCCTTGCCCTTGGCCTCTAGAGGTGGCACGCTCTCCCTGGCTTGTGGCCCCTTCCTTCATCTTCAAAGCCAGCAATATAGCATCCTCCAATCTCTCTCCCTCTCTCTCTCTCCCTCATCACATCACCTTCTCTATTCAGACCCTTCTGTCTCCCTTTTATAAGGACCCTTGTGATTACATTATGCCCACTCAGATAATCCAGAATAATCTCCCTGTCCTAAAATCCTTAACTTAATCATATATGTACAGGTTCTGGAAATTGGGACATGGACATCTTTGTTTTGTTTTTTTGTTTGTTTTTTTGTCTTCTTGCCTTCCAGGGCCGCTCCTGTGGCATATGGAGTTTCCCAGGCTAGGGGTCGAATCGGAGCTGTAGCCACCAGCCTATGTCACAGCCACAGCAATACCATATCCTGGCCACATCTGCTACTTACACCACAGCTCACGGCAATGCAGGATCTGAGCCTTGTCTGTGACCCACACCACAGCTCACGGCCACACCGGAGCCTTAACCCACTGAGCGAGGCCAGGGATCGAACCTGCAACCTCATGGTTCCTAGTTGGATTTGTTAACCACTGAGCCACGATGGGAACTCTGGGACATGGACATCTTTGGAAGCCATTATTCAGTCTACCACACCACCCTGGTCTGCCTCACAATGAGTCAGGCCCTTAGCTAAGCACTTCCAAGCCACACACTCATTACCTCCTATAACAACTCCAGGAGGAAAAGACTATCATCAAGCCCATTTTACAGATGAGAAAACTGAGGCTCAGAGAAGGGAAGAGGCCAAGCCAAAGAGTTCCTGTCGTGGCTCAGTGGTTAACGAACCCGACTAGTATCCATGGAGATGCGGGTTCGATCCCTGGCCTCACTCAGTGGGTTAAGGCTCTGGTGTGGCCGTGAGCTGTGGTGTGGGTCACAGACAAGGCTCAGATCCCGCATTGCTGTGGCTGTGGTGTAGGCAGCAGCTACATCTCCGATTCGACCCCTAGCCTGGGAACCTCCATATGCCTCAAGTGCGGCACTAAGAAGACAAAAAAAAAGGAAAAAAAAAAAAAAGACCAAGCCAAGATCCAAACTATGTCTAGCTCCAGACCCACTTTTCCGGACGGTGCGATTGGCTAATTGATAACGTGGGAATGTGTTGTTTTGCTATTGTTTTCTGTGATCTGTCCTCTTATCATTGGGCGTTAGGTGTTGCATTGCTGTGTGTCACTGCTGAGTGAGGATGCAGTGTTGTCAGGCAGTGTGTAATATTGTGTTGCATGCTGTGTATATGTTGTATTTCATACGTCCTGTGTTATAGCCAAGAATAACCTGTACTATTTTTTTTGGTATTGGTGGTGTGCTACAGGATGGAGTATGTTCCGTGCTGCCTCTGGAATTGCCCAAAACTTTTCGGGTGTTTTTATGCCACATGTTAGGTGGCCAGGAGCCTGTGTTCTGTGCTGCCAGTCATGCTGTCATGCTTGGGTTGGATGTCTTGCGCTCCAGCGCTGTTGCACACTGTGTCTCCCGAGCCGCACACCCTGACCCATTCGCCTCCACCCTCAGGCAAGCCCTTCGACCCCACGATTTTGCTGAGCCGCTCCGTGTCCAATATTATCTGCTCTGTGCTCTTCGGCAGCCGCTTTGACTACGAGGATGAGCGCCTGCTCAACATTGTCCAGCTCATAAATGACAACTTCCAAATTATGAGCAGCTTCTGGGGAGAGGTCAGGAGGCCTAGTTCCACTGCGGCCAGGGTTGGGGGTCCAGGGATATAGAGGGAAAACAGTGGGCAGGAAAAGAAACTGCAATTGGCCTTGCCAGGCCTCGCCCCTTCCTTCGGACAGGCCCGCGTGTACACGGCCCCGCCCACTCCACTGGGGCTCCACCTACACGTAGCCCCCGCCCCACCTTCAGCCTCTGGGGAACACCCCCCCACACACACACACACACATACACACACACGCACGCACGCACGCGCACACACCCTGCCTGATCTCCAAATCCCTCCAACTCTGCTCCATCCTCAGATGTACAATATCTTTCCGAACCTCCTGGACTGGGTGCCCGGTCCACATCGACGTCTTTTCCAGAACTTTGACCGCATGAAAAACCTTATCGCTCTCAGCGTCCGTGACCACCAAGCCTCCCACGACCCAAAGTCTCCCCGGGACTTCATTGATTGCTTCCTTACCAAGATAGCAGAAGTAAGTCCTGCCTGGAAGTCATATCTCTGGTCTAACCTGGTATCCTGCCTCAAACCAAGATCCCAAGTTGAGTGGGTTTGGGTCTGATGGCCTCACATCTGGGAAGTGAAGCTGGAACACCTGCCTCTGCTGGGCTGGAGTCCGGAGCCACTCACGGCCACTGCCAATTAACAGTTAATTAAGAAATCCCGGAGTTCCCGTCGTGGCTCAGTGGTTAACGAATCTGACTAGGAACCATGAGGTTGCGGGTTCGATCCCTGCCCTTGCTCAGTGGGTTAAGGATCTGGCGTTGCCCTGAGCTGCGGTGTAGGTTGAAGACGCGGCTCGGATCCCATGTGGCTGTGGCTCTGGCGTAGGCCGGGGCTACAGCTCCGATTCGACCCATAGCCTGGGAACCTCCATATGCCTCGGGTGTGTCCCAAGAAAATGGCAAAAAAATCCTTAAGAATCTGTTCATTGTGGGCCCTACGGCTGAGCCCCAAGGTAAGGAAGTTAAACAGAGGAGGGGGTGAACTGGCAGTATGTAGCAGTCGCGCAGGTCTGTGGGGAGTGGGTCGCACAGGCTCCGAGGCCGCAGGGCCTCCCCGCGCCGGCTCACATCCCCACCCCTACTAACCCCGGTAGGAGAAGCAGGACCCTCTGAGCCACTTCCACATGGATACTCTGCTGATGACCACACATAATCTGCTCTTTGGTGGTACCGAGACCGTGGGCACCACGCTGCGCCACACCTTCCTCCTGCTCATGAAGTACCCAAAAGTGCAAGGTGAGAGCGTCGGGAGCACACCGCGCGCGAGGCGAGGCACAACCGCCCCCCAGCTCTTATCCAAGCCCCGCCCACAAACCGTGAACTCCCGCCCGGTTTGTCTGTAGTAAGAGTCTGCAGCTGACGCCTCGATCACACAGCCAGACCAGCAAACCCACGGGAGGCCGACCCCACCCACGTGATTTTCGCGGTCCACACAACCTGCCAGAACCCAGACCCCGCCCTCATGGTCTTGCTTTGCCGCCCACCTCTGACCCTGACCATGCAGCTTGCACAGCCGGCCCAGAGCCTGAGCCCAGGAACCCATCCCCTCCGACACAGGCTGACCCGCTTGCACAGCATAGTCTGCAGCTCTGCCTCCCCAAAGCCCGTTTCTGGAACTTTCCTTGAACCCTGGCCTCCGGACACTGAAGACACCGACAAGGTCCTTGCCGCCTGTCTCACCCCGGACTTCTCAGCCCTCCCGCCCAGTGCATCCGCCCGCCTAGTCCTCGAAGCCCCGCCTGCAATCGCATCAGGAACCCCTGGACTCCAGGCGGCCCCAAAGCCCCGCCCGCACAACTCCGCCCCTAGGAGCCCTGGCACAGACTAAACTTTCGCTCTCACCTACATCTCTGAACTCAGCCCCTCCTTCCGAAGCTCCTGCTAGCCTTCACACGCATCCCTGCAGTGCCCTCCCCACCCCGCAGCTCAACCAGAAAGCGCTGACTGGACCCCTTCCCTGGGCGCACACCTCTTCTGGGCACTGCCTAGCCTGCTGATACCCTCGACAACGCTGTTCCCTCCACCTCCAGCCCGCGTACAGGAGGAGATCGACAATGTGGTGGGACGCGCGCGGCTGCCGGTGCTGGAAGACCGGACGGCCATGCCTTATACGGATGCGGTGATCCACGAGGCGCAGCGCTTCGCAGACATCATCCCCATGAACCTGCCACACCGCCTCATTCGGGACACGGTCTTTCGAGGCTTCCTGCTACCCAAGGTGCGCTGGACACGTGGCAAACGACGCCTGGGACCTTAGGAAGAGGCATCCCAGCTCTTGCAGTGGGCATCTGCGGCTGTGGCGGGGATCCCAGGCCCTGGCAATCATCATCCCAGACCTTGGCAAATGGCATTCCAAGCCCTTGCAACAGACACCTGAGGCCCTTAAATCCAGAACCTTGGCCCCTTCCCAAGACCTCACCCACACCACAGTGGACTAGGCTCTGCCCTGAGCCCCAGACAGATCCCATTCCTAGGACCCCTCTCTGTAATCCTTAAGGTCTGAGACTTCATCCTGGGGGCTCTTGCACCTAAACGTTGTTCTCAAAAACTTCATTCCCTCCCCCCAAAACCCCAAATCTGTTCCTGCAAAGGGGGTTTCCCACATCTCTGCCTCAGACCCCAACAGAACAGCTTCTAGCACCCATCACTGGGAACCCTAGACACCTTCACACATTTCCTGGACCCCCATAGAGTCCTATGTGCCACTGTCCCTAATCAAGTCCCAAGGACTCCCAGCCCTGAGTAGAAAGCCTAGCTTGGGTACCTCTCGGCCCTTCTACACCATCGATTCTGCCTTCCCACCCACACAGGGCACGGATGTCATCACCCTCCTTAATACAGTCCACAACGACCCCAGCCAATTTCTGACGCCGCGGGAATTCAACCCTGAGCATTTTCTGGATGCCAATCAGTCCTTCAAGAAGAGCCCTGCCTTCATGCCCTTCTCAGCCGGTGAGTGTGGTGGGGACACGGAGTCAGTTCCAGTGTTCCGCCTACATTCCCCAGTCCTAATTCCACTCGCCAAACCCTCTCAGTCCTTCAAACCACCCCATCCTCAGCTTTGAATATGCAAAGACGTACCTTCTGTCCCAGCTCTGCTCCTATAGGCAGATAACAACTGAAGAAATCCTTGTGGAGGAAAGCAGGGAGACAGGGTAATAATTTAACCTGGTCACAGTCAGTCTCTCCACTGGGTGGTGCTGTTGAAGTGGTTCTAGTTTTTCCTGGCTTTGGTCTTTACCCCGCTGAAAATCTTTCCTGTTCAACTAGGTATTAGAAAAAAAGGTGGGTGGGGAACTCCCGCTGTGGCGTAATGGGTTGGGGGTGTCTTGGGAATGCTGGGATGCAGGTTCAATTCCCCAGCACCGCATAGTGGGTTACGGATTGGGCATTGCCATAGATTAGGCTTAAGCCATAATACGGCTAAGATTTGATCCCTGACCCAGGAACTCCATGTGCCATGGGGCAGCCAGGGTGGATAATAACAGGTAACTTACCATTTTGCCTACTAGGTACCAGGTGCTCTGAGAAGAACTATAAAAGTGGTAGCTAAGAACTGGGTTTGCTGCCAGACCCTGGCTTTCTCATCTTCTAACTGTGTGGCCTTGGCTATGTTCCTTCACATCTCTGCCTTGATTTTTTTTTTTTTTTTTTTTGGCCGCATCCGAAGCATGCCGAAGTTCCCCAGCCAGGGATCAAACCCTAGCCATTGCAGTGACAACATCAGATCCTTAATACTCTGAGCCACCAGGGAACTCCTCTATTTTTACATCTTTTTTTTTTTTTTTTTTTTCTCTTTTGGCCACCCCGTGGCATATGGAGTTCCCGGACCAGGGATCAGATCTGAATCTCAGTTGCAACTTGAGCCACAGCTGCAGCAACGCCAGATTCTTTTTTTTTTTTTTTTTTTTTTTTTTTGTCTTTTGTTGTTGTTGTTGTTGTTGCTATCTCTTGGGCCGCTTCCTCGGCATATGGAGGTTCCCAGGCTAGGGGTTGAATCAGAGCTGTAGCCACCGGCCTACGCCAGAGCCACAGCAACGCAGGATCCGAGCTGCGTCTGCAACCTACACCACAGCTCACGGCAACGCCGGATCGTTAACCCACTGAGCAAGGGCAGGGACCGAACCCGTGACCTCATGGTTCCTAGTCGGATTCGTTAACCACTGCACCACGACGGGAACTCCCAACGCCAGATTCTTAACCCACTGTGCTGGGTCAGGGATCAAACCTGCATCCCAGCACTCTGAGACACCACCGATCCCATTGCACCACGGTGGGAACTCCTATTTTTACATCTTTAAAATGGGGTTCATAAAAAGGCCCACTTCTTGGAGTCATTGTGAGGATTAAATTCAATTAATAGCAGTATAGTGATTAAAGCAGTGGTGGCATATACTAAAATTGACAGAAGTGTTGTATTCTCACTGCTTTAACTGCATTTGCCATTCACAACAACACAATCACAGTGAGGCACTCATATCACCCCCTTTTCAAATACCTACCCAGAAACTGTGGCTTGCCCAAGATCACGAAACTAGTACTGGCAGAGCAGGGATTCGAACCTATGCCATCCTGCACAGATCCACGATTTACTTAAACTGTCTTTCCCAAACCTTTAGTGTCTTTGAGGCCCTAGCCATTTTTCTCATGTTGTTTTCTGAAAGTTGAAGGGGCCCCTCACCCCACCTTGTCTCATTGCATCTCTCTGTCCTGCCGAAGGACGCCGGTTGTGCCTGGGCGAGTCGCTGGCGCGCATGGAGCTCTTTCTCTACCTAACCGCCATCCTGCAGAGCTTCTCGCTGCAGCCGCTGGGGGCGCCCGAGGACATCGATCTGACCCCAATCAGCACCGGTCTCGGCAACGTGCCGCGGCCGTTCCAGCTGTACCTGCGCGCACGCTGACGCCGCATCCCTTCCAGACCCGCCTCTGAGCAATGAGACCCTCCCAGAGAGGATGCTCCGTCCGTCTTCTTGTTCCACTGCGCCCCAGCTCTCTCGTTGTCACACTCGCCTCCCTTCAGCTCATGCCTGCCTGCCGCATGCACATCCCCCACTCCTACTATCTTTACCAGGTCGGCTTCCCCAGAAGCAGGCAAAGCTATGGGCAAGGGGAAGCGCAACCCGGGCTTCATCCAACTTGTTCTATTGCGCACCTTTGGGGGAGCTTCTTATAGCATTTCCTAATAAATGATCATCTATCCTTATAAGATTCAAGCCTGCCTTGGCTGAATTAAAGGGAGGGGGACAGTCCCGTAGGATGGGGAGAAAGATGGTCTGGCTGCAGACTGGGGAGACACCTGCTGGTGACAAGTTCCACCTTCATCCTTAGGAAGGCTGAAAATGGGGAGAAATTGTTTCCTGGAGACAGACTGGGAGGTAAAGGCTGTGAGGGCCTGCGTGAAGACAGAGGCGGAGAAGCCAAGGCCAAGGAAAAAGTCAGCAGCCCAGAGAGATCTAGAACAGGTCTCCAAGAGATGCAGGGCACTGTACAAAGACGGAGATGTAAGCAGACAGAAAGTGAGAGACCCAGAGGAATACAGACACCTCGGCTAAGAAATCGCCGTTACTAAGTCTTACACAGTCCTTCCTATTCACACACTTTCTAAATGCCTCATTTAAGTCTCCCTACGAGACAAAGCCATATTATTATACACTTTTCACAGAGGAGCAAACTGAGGCTCCAAGAGGTGAAGTGACTTGTCCAAGATCACACAGCCAGAAATGGGCAGAGCTGGATTTGGAACACAGATCATCTGGCTCCAACACTGCTCTTTGCAATCTCACGACACAGAAATACAGAGGAAAGCAAAGAGCTACAGAAACTGAAAAGCGGGGAGGCAAAGAGTAGAGGCAAGGAAAGAAATAAAAATGACTAGAGAGGAGTTCCTGTTGTGGCTCAGCAGGTTAAGAACCTAATATCCACGAGGATTAGGTTTCGATCCCTGGCCTCACTCAGTGGGTTAAGGATCTGGGGTTGCCATGAGCTTCGACCGTAGGTCGAAGATGTGACTGGGATCCTGCATTGTTCTGCCTGTGGCCTAGGCTGGCAGCTGCAGCTCCGATTCGACCCCTAGCCTGGGAACTTCCATAGGCTGCAGGTGCGGCCCTAAAAAAAGAAAGAAAAAAAAATGACTTGAGAAAGGCAGGAAGGGCAATGAATGAGGAAATGAGGCACCGGAAGACTGAAACTCTCCCTCATTTCTCACCCCTCTCACTGGACTGTTTCTTTGTCTTGCAATTCCTCTCTTTGGGGTGGGGAGAGCCATCCCAGGCATGGAGCCTCCCAACCCGGGACTGGACTTGACAAACTGATATCCTGCTGACAGTGGCTTTTCTCAAGGAGCAGGCATCTCAAGCTTCATAGATCTGGAATCAGACAGAATGACGCTGGCCCCCTAGCCATGGGCGGAGGGGCCCTGAGCCTACACTGAATCGAGTCTCCCCAAGGCCATCCAGAAGCTGGGACAGGCTCTGCTTAGTACAGGGCCAGCTGGAGGGAGGCTTACAGGCGGTCCCCACATGGGGCAGCAGCTCCCTAATCCCATGCTGTTCCTACTGCAGTCCAGGCACAGAGTCTGCCCCAGGGCCCAGGCAGGGATGCAGAGGTGGCAGGGGGAAAGGAGGTCCTGGGAAAGAAAGACAGAGGGACAGCGAAGAGAAACACATAGCAAAGAAAAAGAGACAGAGGAGTTCCCTGGTGGCTCAGAGGTTTAAGGATCTGGCACTGACACTGCTGTGGCTCAGTTCGCTGCTGTGTGAGTATTCAATCCCTGGCCCAGGAACTTCCACATGCCATGGGTGCAGGCAAAAAAAGAAAAAAGAAAAAGAGAGAGAGAGACAGACAGACAGACAGAGATGGAGAAAGACAGTAGAGACAGATATACATACATACAGCAGAGAGAGATCCTGAAACCAAAGACTGGGAGTGAGAGAGAGGGAAAAAGAGAGAGAGGAGGAGGAGAAAGGGAGGAACTGGGAAAAGGTGAAAGACAGAGATGTCCAAAGAGAAGGCAGACAAGGAGATGCTAAAGCCAGAGACAAATTAAGAGAGGCACAGATATGAAGAGACTGAGATCTGAGCAGGGAAAAAAGAGAACTAGAGAGACAGAAACCTCAAAAGATGAAAGAGAGACAAGAAAGGAGGCGGTCACAAGGATTCAGCAAAAGACTGAGACTGGGAGCTCCCATTGTGGCTCAGCGGTAATGAACTCGACTAGTAACCATGAGGACGAGGGTTCGATCCCTGACCTCACTCAGTGGGTTAAGGATCCGGCATTGCCATGAGCTGCAGTGTAGGTTGAAGACGTGGCTCGGATCCCATGCGGCAGTGGTGGTGGCGTAGGCTGGTGGCTATAGCTCCGATTAGACCCCTAGGCTGGGAACCTCCATATGCCGTGGGTGCGGCCCTAAAAAAGACAATAAATAATTAAATAAATTAATAAAATCCGAGTTCTTAGAAAAAAGGATCCATGGGCGAGCCTGGGATGGGAGTTGGGCGGGCGGGTCAGGGGAGGGCTCTGTGCCCCACTGCACCCCTGCTGTCTGTGGAGTCAGTGCTATCAGAGTGCCCTGCGCGCAACCCCTGCCAGTCACCACGATCCCAGACAGAGAAAGCTGAGAGGGAGGGAGATGGGGAAGCAGAGGCAGAGAGAGATAAGGTGACGACCAACTGGAAGCAGTGCAGGAAGAGAAAAAGGCAGACATGGTGAAGAGAAGAGCTGGAGAGACAGAAAACAACATGAACAGAAGCGGACACGGAGAGTGAAACAGAAAGATGAATGGAGAAACACAGACACTGAGAGGAAGAGAGGCACTCCGAGAGACAAGCCCAGGCCCAGCCCCTGCGCAGCACCCCCACTGTTTCCCAGGTCTGGGCCCTGTGCCAGGCACCTGGCGGAAGGCGGGATCCGGCAGGGCAGGATGGGTGGGAGGGGGGCCACATTCCTGAACAGTCCATTCTAAGAACTGACTCAGCCCCATCCCCCACTGGGCCTGGGTCTGCCCCATCCAGCCCACATCCCCAGACCCAGCCAGAGTGAGGCCCAAGTTTGTCTGCCCCTGTGGCCTGGCCATGGTTTGGGGGGTGGGGCACCGAAGGGTCTAGGGGACTGGAGACCAGGGGGTGTAGCAGCAGGGACCTAGGGCATTTGGGACATGTGGGAGCCAGAGGATTGGGAATAGAGGTGGCGGGAGTTCAGGGCAGGAAATAACTATGAAGATGGGGGTGGGGGGGTCAATGATGGAATGGTACCCAGAAGTCAGAGGACAGGCATGGCTCCCAGGCTGAAGGGCACCAGGAGGCCAGGGGACTCAGGTGAGCATCCGGGAGACAGGTACAGCATACATGGCTCCAAGAGCAAGGGGCGTGGAAGTAACAAGGGCTTGGGCATGAGACTCTAGGAATCCCAGGCATAGGGCACAAGAGTGCCAGGTTAATTTCAGAGTCAGGATGTATTTAGGAAGCAGAAGCGCAGCGTGCAGCATTTGGTGATCATGGGCCCAGAGGTGTCCAGGAAATTCAGGAATGCACACCAAGTAAGAGAGACCCAAAGGTGTTGGGGGTCAGGAGGGTGCACCTGTTGACCAGGTGTGCTGACATGAAAATATGAATGCATTAAGGCACTCAAATAGGACAGGTTGAGGTAGGCACAAGAAAAAAAAAGCCAGGAGGAGCCAAACACGGTAAAGGTAGGGCTAGGGCAGGCTGGAGACCTTGGGTTAGGGAGATACAGAAGGGGCACCCCGAAGGTGCCCACTCCTCCCAGGCCCAGTCTCCACCCCCACTCCAGCCACGACCCCATGGGAATCAAAGAAAGGCAAAACAAAGAAAGGATGCTGACATAGAGGATCAAGGGCGCGAAGACCACTGGTATCGCAGTGCTGCTGTTGCTGGTCCCGCTACTGGTGCTAGCCAGGCAGGGTTGGGGTGCACAGGCCACTCGGACACAGGAGGTCCTACCCCGGGGGCCCACACCAATCCCCCTTCTGGGGGGCTTGCTGCATCTAGAGTTCGGCCTCCTGGACTGTGTGCTCATGGAGGTAGCCCTGACAGTGGGTGGAGGAACAGAATTCTGGATTTGTGGAGGTGGGGCTGGGGGCTGGAATTCCTGGCCCTCTGAATGAAGTTGAGGCCTGGGACCCCATGAGTCCTAAGACAGGATGAGGGGGCTGGAGTCCTGCCTTCTGGAGAAGAAGGATAGTGTGGATGGGAAGCCAGGTCTGGAGAGGAAATGGGCAGTGGGCTGAGCCCCTGGCTCAGGGCGGAGGGGCAGGGCGCCGTCTCTTGCCTTCTGCCCAGCCCCACTTCTGGGCCCTGAGGGAGGAGGAGGAGCCTGGGGTAAGCAGTCTCATCTCCGGGGAAGGGGTGCAGAGAGGTCTGTTCTGGTTCAAGGCAAGGAGGTACTGAGGGTCCAGACGCCCAGTTCTAGGGGTGCAGGGGGTTGGGGAACTGGACTTCTAGATTTTCTTTTGGCCACGCCCATGGCACGCATAAGTTCCCAGGCCAGGGATTGAACTTTCACACAGCAGTGACCTGAGCTACAGCAGTCACAACACCAGAGCCTTAGCTGCTAGGCCACCAAAGAACTCCTGGACTTCTAGATCTTGAAGTAAGGTGGTAGGGCTGGACTCCTGGGTCTGAAGGAGAAGGGACCTGAGCGCCGGGCTTTGGGGTCTCCGTGGCAGAAGGGTCAGGAGCCCAAACCGGGCTCGTGCAGCTCTCCAGCTACTGGGGTCCCGTGGTCATGGTTTGGCTGGGCCCACACCCTGCAGTGGTGCTGTGTGGCTACGCAGCGCTGCAGGACCCATTAGCACTGAAAGCGGATGCCTTCTCCAGGTGCAGGGCCCCATCGGTCTTTGAACGTTTCACACACGGAAATGGTGAAGCCTGGGCGGTGGAAGTGTGGGCCCGGACCATGCAGTTTGGGCGATAAAGATCGGGAATGGGAAAATAGGGCAGGGCCTAAAGAAGTCAAGGTTAACAAAGTCACGGCAAGGAGAGGCTGGCCAGGGTCGGATGGCGCGGGACAGGGGTGGAGTTTCTTGTGCGCCAGTAGAAGAGCCAAAGAGTCAAAGCAAGCACTGGGTCAGGGATGGGGACCAGCAGAGGTGGGGCCAATGCATGGATAGGGCAATGCATGGCTGGGGTGGCAAAAAAAAGATCTGGAAAAGAAGCATGGTGAAGGGTTGTGAGGAATTCAGCTCCACCTTGGGCATCACCAACTCCCCAACCCTTTTCTGTCCCATCCCCAGGCATGGTGTTTTCTAAAGGGCAGCGCGGGCAGACACTGCACCATTTTGCACTTTGACCACTTAAGGAGTCTGGGTTGGGTGCTCGGATCATTGAGGTGTGTCCTGGAAGGGGCTGCCTAGCTGCCTGGTGAATTTCAAGCCACCAGTGGAATGGCCTGGTCAGAAAAGGAGAGGGACCTGTTGTGGGTGTGGCCATTGAACAAGAAAGGGCCATGGGAAGGCGTTTGGGTGGAACGAAGGCAGTTCGCCCAAGGGCTGGGTGGGGTCCTAGCCACAGCGGACCTAGCCCCATTCAACCCCGGGGGCTTCTAGACAACTAGAGTATCTAATGTTATCTGTTCCATGGTCTTTGGGAACCACCATGGCTACGAGGACTGAGTTCCTGAGGCTCCTGGACCTCCAGTAACAACTTCCACATCACGAGTTCCAGATGGGGTGAGGTGAGAGGGCCGGCCCCAATCCCTCCTCCTGGGGCCAGACCCCGAGTCCATGGACCTATTTACATGGGATCACTAGAATGGGGCAGCCTCTGCATCTTGGAAAAGAAGTTTTAGAACTCACAACATCAAAATCCTGGTCCAGCTCATAAGGAAACGAATGGTCTTGCTCAAGATCCTACCGGTTTCCCCACCCATATGTACACTTCCCCCTCCCTCCTGGACTGGCTCCAGGCCTACATCACCAGATCTTCCGAAACTCTGCAGAGCTTCGAGTTTTCATCTCTCAATAAGTCCAGTGGCAGGGGCAGTCACAGCAGCCAGGGAGCTCCACGATTTCACTGACTGCTTCCTGGATCAGGTGGATAAGGTACAGGATTCTGCTGCCTTCAATTCTAACCCTGCTGCCCACCAGCAGGCACCTAACACACGGCAGGACCTGTTTCCTCTACCTACAGGAACGGGAGCCAGAGTGCCATTTCTGGCAGGAGACACTGGTGATGACGAACCATAACCTCTTCTTTGGCAGCCCTGAGAGCACACGCAGCCCCCTGCGCCAATCCCTCCTCATTCTGCTCAAGCAGGTCTGTGAGCTGGAGAGCCAGGGATGAAGGGGCTAGGATTTGGGGATGGCTGGGGGCTGGGCACAGGATGCTGTGGTAGGTTGAATGCACATTCCAAGCCTCCAGGACCGTGATTACCTGCCCTACACCTGCGCCGTGCTGCTGCTGGAGCTGCGGTGTGCCCTCACTCGTGACGTCCACCCGCACAGCCACCTCCTGCCCAAGTTGCCCACCGAGCCCGGGGATGCTGCACGAGGGCCGGGGACAGCCTACTAATAGTGACAAGCAAGCCTGAGTGTTTACAGTGGACACGTAGCTCTGGGAGCAAGAAAGAAGGCCCACCTGCTGCTGGCTTCTAAATGGGATCTTCGGTGGACGGATGGCAGGCGGTTGCTTGCTACATTTCCAGGCATCCTTTGTACACCCTCCAGGGCACCTTCATGATGCCTCTGCCTGTGCAGGATCCCACCCAATTCAAGGATCCAGACCGCTTCAACCCCACCAACTTTCCAAACAAGGGCGTGTTTCAGAGCAAAAATGCATTGATGCCATTTGCACCAGGTCTGGGCTGGGCAGGAAGGGGACCTGCCTGGATGGGCCCTGGTGTGCATGGGTTCCTCACTCATAACCCCACGTCCCCAGGAAAGCAGCTATGCCTGGCCCGATCAGCAATCTTCCTTACCTCCATTCTGCAGCGGTTCTGCCTGTTCCCAGTGGGGAGCCCCGCCAGCCTCTACCTCACCCCACAGCACTCTGGCCTGGCCTTCCAGCTCTGGCTGGTGGCCTGCTGAAGTCAGACTCAGCCACCCTCTGCTCACCGGCTCTCAGACCTCCTTACCCCCTCTGGTCAATAAAAGCCCTGAGTTGCAGGTGGAGGAATCTTCGTACCCAGAGGGAGTGAGAAAGTCAGGTGTGTGCAGCTGAGGTAAACTTTTATTTCTTGGCTGACAACTTTCACGCCCATGCTCCTCCCAGCACCTTTCATCCTGCCCAAGCAGTGGCAGCCTAGTCCAAAAGGTGCCATGGCCAAAGGGGTTGGGGAGTCACTTCACATTCCAGGCTGGAGGAGTAGGGGGCTTGGGGATACTCCCCCCATAAACCTTTGCCAGCAAGAGGCCATGACTCACCCCAACCTCAAATCCTGCATCCTGGTGGGAGGTGGCAGTGCCTCCTTCCAGCTCTCCAAACCTGAGAGGGGGAATGACCAAACAGGGCAGGACACAGGGGCCCAGCTCCAGTAACGGCAGCCCCCAGCACTGGCCTCTGCCCGGGTCACAACCCCAGTCCCCATCCCAGGGCAGGAGAGGTCTCTCCTCCTCCTTGGTCCTCAGCGTTGGACGGAGCCCTCCACACCAGGCAGGACAGAGGCAAAGTCAGAAGCAGAGGCGGTGGCGGGGAAGGAGCAGGCACTGAGACTGGTGGGCTGCTGGCCTGGCAGCACCAGGGCCCAGGGCTCTCTGAAGTCAGGGCAAGCCGGCTGTCCATGCAGCTCTGGGGCTGGCCACTAGGTGGGCGTAGTTGGCTGCGATACAGGTACTTGGACACCTTTCTGTCCTGCTGCTGGGGGTGAGACAGGTGATTGAGTCATCAGGGAAGGGACAAGAAGGTCAAAGAACCCTGGGAAAATGGGGAGAGCACCAGGAAGAAATGGGGCTCATGCTGGGGGTAACAAGAGAGTGAACTACCTAGAGAAGGTAGGCAAAGAGGGAGGAATGAGTGGCAGGATTCAGTGACCCCAGTGGGGCGGCTTGAGGGCTAGGGAGGACTTGAGGGAGGGGACACCATTTGGGAAGCAAGTACCTAGCTGATACTTGTCTTTGGCTGCTGCTCTCTCCTTGGCGTCAAAATACCAGACAGTGATGGCATACCTGGGGACCAGAGCAGCCCCAAGGGGTGGTTAGGGATCACTTTTCTTCAATTCCAGCCACCATATCCACCCTTCTGAGCCCGGCTGCTCCCATGCAGGCGCCCTCACAGCACTTCATCACTTCCTAGTCACTCCAGGGATCTGACAAGCCTTTGTTGGCACAAGGGCGAGCGCCTGGGCACATCCTCAGAAGTATGGACCTTACCTGGTGGCATAGGCTGGTTTCACCTCATGGGGGTTCCGCCGATCAGACCAGAAAATGAGCAGCCGGTCAAAGAGTGGCTCGATGTTGGCTACCACAGGCCGGCCCTCTGGGAATATCTGCAGCAGGCCGCCATGCACCTGAGAGCATTCGAGAACGAGGCAGGAGGCCCGTTAGTCCTGCCTAGAGCCGCCCTGTCCCCCTACACTGCCGGCCTCCAGGAGCCCACCAGGGGGCAGAGTAGCTGCACACGCCACTCCCTCCCTCCCACCACTCAGGCTCTTAAAATGACAGCCCAGAGTCCGCGTCACCATGGAGATGGGCAGGAAGCTACTGAAGACTACAGGATATGGGGTGGGAGAAGCTTTCATTAGGCTGGGGGCTGGGCAGACAGCCCCATTTCCCAAAGAGGGGAGAACGGCTACCACACAGTCAGCTGGAGAGGAGGTCCACTTCCCAGGAAGAGCTACTGGGCAGATTACAGCGCCCCCCCCCGCGGGTTGAAAAAATAAATAAGACAATGCTAGAAGCTGAGCTGGGAGTGAAAAATGAAATGGATGCAGGCCACCCCAACAGCGACCCCCTACCTTGACGTCCCAGTTCTGATTCAGGTAATAGATACAGGTGATGCAGCGCCCATCGCCGTGGGGATTGTCAACGTGTCTCACGTACCCCAGCCCGTTGCCTGGGTAACATGCCACCATGGCCTGGCAGAGACATGGAGGTGGGTTTACTGAGGCTGGTAGGCAGGGACTTTGGGGGAAGCAGCGATTACCTCCTCTTTTGCACCCCTCCCTGTCCCTCATCTCTCTGACACAAGTGTCCTGGGCAGCTCCCAGGGTTTCAGCACCCAGACTTCTTTTTCAGCCAAGCCCCATGCACCAGAAACCCCAGCTCCTAGGCCTCAAAAAGCCTACTCCCCACACACATGCCCAGAACCTGGCAATGAGATGCGGCTCAATGAGTAACGGAAGATTTGGTTTCTTTTCCTTTTTTGGGCCGCACCTGTGGCAACATACGAAAGTTCCCAGGCAAGGGGTCGAATCAGAGCTGTAGCTGGCAGTCTACGCTCAGGATCCAAGCTGTGTCTGCGACCTACACCACCACTCACAGAAACACTAGACCCCCAACCCAGAGGCCAGGGATTGAACCCATATCCTCAAGGATACCAGTGAGATTCGTTTCTGCTGTGCCGCAATGGGAACTCCCTGAAGGTTTTCTTTCTTAAATATAGTCCAACCCCATCTTAGATACCTCAGAGGAATAAAACCAATTTAAGTATTTTCTGGTGTGCAAAGCTGTGCCCTCACAGCCCCACACCAGATCTCTCCCTGAGCTGCAGAGTTGGAATCTCCCGGGACAATGATGCCCACGCCTACCCCAGAGATTCTGATGTACTTGCTCTTAGGTACAGCCTAGAACTTTTAAGGTTCCCCACGTAATTTTTTTTTGCTTTTTAGGGCCACGGGTATGGCAGTTCCCAGGCTAGGGGATGAATCAGAGCTGTAGTTGCCCGCTACAACCCGGCCACATGGGATCCAAGCTGTGTCTACAACCTAACACAGGATCTTTAACCCATTGAGAAGGCCAAGGATTGAACCCGCGTCCTCATGGATACTAGCTGGGTTTTGTTACTGCTGAGCCACAATGGGAACTCCTCCCAAGTAATTCTAGTGTGCAGCAATGCTGAGAACCACTGTCCCTAGCTACAAATACCTGCTAAATAAATCATCTGTCTCCAGCACATGCGAACAGGTAGCAAACCCAGAATGTGACTAGAACCTCAGATCTAATCCCAACTTCAAGGATAACCTGCCTAGCTGCCTTCTCAACACCCGAATGGGCCTCAACTGCCTCATCTGCAAAATGGGACTAATAAACACCTTCTATTTACAGCAGTAGCATGAACCCAAGAACTCTGGAGGTTCCTGACCCCCAGATCGAACAGTGAGGATTCCTTTCAGATGCTGGCTTATGTGTGTACAGCTCTAGTCACGGGGCTATCACCCCCCCTCTCTTGGCCCCAGCCAGCACTGTGTGTGCACAGGCCCACGCCTAGCCACTCTGGACCTGTTTCTCATCAGGAAGCTGACAAAATGGTGGATGTGGTGTGAGGGAAAGGGCCCAGGCGCTCCTGCGACCTAACTCCTGGCTTCAAGTCTGTGCTGCCAAATGAGCTGATACTGGGGAGGTGACATGACTTCTCTGCCTCAGCTTCTTCATCCGAGAAATGGAATTAACAACTACTTCGCAGGTGGCTGAATAAGACATAAATGACTGGGAAAGGACCCAACATGGTGCCTGACACATGACAGAAAGTCAAAGCACAGGGTGAAATGATGTTGAGAAAGGTCCCTGTCCTACCCTCTGCCCACAGCCACTGGGAGGGCTGGACAAGGCAAAGCGCATCAACCCCTCGACCCACACCAATGCCAGGCCAGACTCTGCTGGCTCCTGCCCCCCTCGAGTGCTCAGCTACACCTGAGGTAAACACTCCCGGTGCTTGGTGCATCTGCTGCCAACACACGAGGATTGCCAGGCATTCCATGGCAGGCCAGGTGGACTCAAGCCCTCAGCCTCCTCCCAACTTACTACTCCCTGGGGCTCAGCCCAGCATGGATGCTCCACTGCTCTGTACTAAACACGTGGCAGCTGGTCCACCACAGCACCTGCCTTGGGCGAGAGGCCAGGAGGCTGCTATATGGTCTGGCCAACCAGGAGGAGCCACACCTCTCTTTCAGCACCAGGGCAAGACGTTGGCCCCCACAGGTCCCGGATTCCAAAGACACCACCTCTGCGCTGCTCACTCCCTGCAGATGGGTCAGCGCTCTGAGCAACCACTTCAATGGGAGAAAAGAACACAGCTGTGGCGGGAATCAGTGAGTCACTGATGAGGGATGGGCAAGCCCTCCCCAGTTACACTCCAAGCAGAGATTGTGCTGGGTTTGCTCCAGGATGGGGTGGGCAAAGGGGTCCAGTACTGCAATTTCTTCCCCCACAACCCATCCCCACACAGCAGCCAAAGACTCCAGCTCACCACTCCACCACTGCTCAGATCCCCTCAAGTTCCTCACTGCACCCCAGGAAGATACAAATTCCTGGCCAGGACTCCAAGGCCTCCTGACTTCCTGACCAGGTCAAGCTCATCCCCAAGGCCTCTGCGCCTGCCTGGAACACACTTCCACAGGTCCCTCTTTGTTATTCGGGTGTCAGAACAAGGCTACCTTCAGTACTCTAGCTGATGGCACCTGGGCTGGTTCTCCGTTTCATCCCTCTCAATGTAAAATTAGCACAGGTACTTGTTTACCTGGTACTAACCCCTAGGGCCAGGCCTGTCTCTCTAGTACCAGGAAGGTAGCTGCTGACTGGAAGCGCTCTTCTGGGTCATGAGATGGGAGGGGGTGCGCGCACGCAGAGGTAGGCTAGGTTCAGAAACAGGCCCTTTAAGGCCCCATTCTCCCCCCCACAAACACTTACCTGTGGCAAGGGGGGGTGGGGGCCAGCCCCAGAGAAACATCTACCTCCTGCCCTGGTTCCTTACCCTCCCATCTCAGGGAAGGGGCAGCTGGGATCAAGGTGCCAAAAGCCCCACGAAGCACATGCACGACACACACACCTCCAAGTCAGAACCCCAGGACTACTGAGCCAACAACAGCAGGCTCCGCCTCCAACTGCTCTTAAAAGGGGCCTCCTGGGTCCCCTATGGCAGTCCTTGGTGCCAGTGGGAGTTCAATTCCCTCCCACCCACAAGTCAACTGAGCAGAGGAACTAGGGAGAAGAAAAGAAGGCAGAACACTGGAGCTCAACTCAGGAAAGGCCCGAGAGGCAGGTTGTCACTGACCAGTCACACTGGTTATCTGAGCCCCGACTACGGCCACCCAGCTCAGCACCCCACACTGCCTTAACTCCAGAGCCTGGGGAGGGAGCGCAGATGTTGCCCTTTGAAGGTGGGGAAGCCTGAAGTTGCTGTCTCATTGGGGCAGGGGTGGGTCAGAGAGGAACTTCAGTGATTGGGTTGGCTCCTCCCCTCCCTTTCTCAGTCCAGCCGGGCTTGTTCTTACCTCCCAGGGCTAAAAAAGTCTCAACCCCCACCGCCTCCACCTCCTCGGGGCCCCGTTCCCAGTCACATCCAAGGCACCAATGCAAAGACATCAGCACCCTCTCCTCTCCCCTCCTATAAGGGCCACAGACGGACTACCTGGGGACAATCTGGTTTTCTAATCCTATAGATGAGCAAAATGAGGCTCAGAGAAGTATCCTGCCCCTGGCCACTCAGCTCTTGCGGTCTCCCCACAACCTCTCCCCAGCAATGGTAAGCGCCCCTGGGGAGAAGGTGCTGCATACCCTGGCACAGGGAGATTCCCACCCATCTCTCCTGCCCTGGGAGGGGCTGCCTCTGGCTCTCCAGCTATCATGTAACAGGACAGAGAGGGGAAACAGGACAAGTTCCAGCTGGGGTGGGGAGGATACTGGCCTCGGGCCCCGGGGGGAGCCCTGGTCCCTGAGCTGGGAGGGAAACACACAGAGGCAGAAACAGAGATGGGATCTGAGGAAGGAGAGAGGGGACATCAGGAACACAGCCTCATGCCTGCAGGGCAGAACACCGTTTGTGCCATCAGCCAGGCATCACTGGTGTTGTGCAGTGGGCACTCCCTACAGGGCCTTCTCCATACACCACCAAAGCTTGGACTCAAGGCCAGGGTCCTCACACCCCCTCCACGGAGAGAATTAATTTGTCAGCAAACCAAAAAGGCTCTGTGGACCACTGTCATGTGCAGGGCTCCTGACTCCAGGTTCCTGAACGGGCAGCCGGAAGCCCAGATCACCGCCCATACACTCCAATCAAATAAGCATTTTTCTTAAGACAGGGTCTGTGGCTTTGGCAGATTCTCAAAAAGGCCCAGGTTCCAAAAAAAGATTAACTACTACTCTTAAACAGGAAAAAAGGGCCAAGAGACACAAAGGCAGAGGATCAAGAAGACAGACCAGAGCCAGACATAGATGAAGTGATGGACAGACAGCAAAACGGAGAGAATGGAGGACAGGGACTAGGTCGAGGAGGGATGGGAAAGATGGGGACACAGCCGCCCCCGAGCCCAAGGAAGTCGCCCCTAATGCAAATGCATAGTGTCCGGCATACAGTGCACAATGCAGCCCAGCCCCAGGTACAGGGGGCAGTGCCTCCTCCCTCAGCCTGGCATGGGCCTCACCACTGCCACCCTCCCCCACTTCCCCTACTGGTTCTCCTACCCAGGAGCCAAAATGGACCGACCAGAGATAGACAGTGGACAGGACAGATTAGACAGACAGGAACGGATAAAAAAATAAGAGAACAAGGAAAACTAAAGACAGAGACAGACAGACACATGCAGACAAACAGAGGCAGAAACCTGGGCCTGTCTACACTGACCATTCTTGGTCTAGGAGCGATGAACAGAGAGCAGGGGGCTTGAATCCCACCATGGCCCAAGCACAGGTGTGGGGCTCTGAATGTCAGCACCTCTCCTCAGATTCTTCAAGAGGATACCTGGCAAGGTCAAGAACCGCTATGACTACAGGTCAAACCCATGGTTTACAGGCGCACAAACTAAGGCCCACAGGAAGCGAGGGTCCAAAGTGAACTCAGACAGCCCCCACACTAGAGCTGCCTAAACCCCCGTGTGACTCCACAAGCCTGTCTCCAAGACGACTGGTGCTCAGAGCACCAGACCTCCAACAAGTGCAGGGTGGCCGCCCCCCTCCCCGCCCCCCCACCAAGCCTCACCTTGGTGCGCCCGTTGATGACGTAGCTGCCCAGCCTCCCAGCACAGTGGCGGATTACAGCATCCACGTGGGCCATAAGAGCACCAATGCTTCGGCAGCCGGGCTCATGGCCTTCCACCCAGGCAATCTGGTCCCCACGGATGCTGCGTGGCGGGATAGCCCGCTGGCTCACTAGCTGCCCGTCACGCAGGCGCCCGCCCCGCTTCAGGGCCTCCACCTCGGCCAGCACACGGCCACCTAGTGCCGCCCCCAGGAAACTGTCCTTGACGCAGATGCCATAGTACCGCATGCAGGGCACAATATAGTCCAGGGCCAGGCGCTCCGGTGCAGCGGGCAGCACCTCCTCCCTCAGCCCAGCACTGGGCTCACCACTGCCACTGCTGCAGCCCTCCCCCTCGGCCTCAGCCTCCTGGTTCTCCTGCCTGGCCCAGGGCCGTTTGCTGGGTGCGGGGGCATCCCCACCACCCTCTGCCCATTTCCGTTTGGGGGCCTCAGGCCGGGCGCCCTGGGCTGCCAGCCGCTGGCACCCCTTGGTGACCAGTGCCGCAGCACCCTCACTCTGCAGCGGCCGCAGCTCGCCGCCATCCTGCCCACCGAAGCCCTCCCGCAGGGGGCTGGCTGTGGTGGAAGTAGCTGTGGCTCTGGGGGTCCCACTTCCCGCCGAGGCCTCACCAGGCGCTCCTGGACAGTGGTAGGAGGACAGCAGGGGACAGGGCAGGTAACTCTCCACCCCCATCCTGGCCCGGTTAGGCTCCAACGGTTCTGACACGGAACCAGGCAACTGAGGGAGAGCCTGACTCAGGGGCTGCGGCTGGCACGGGCTGTCCATGGCAGCAGTGTCTTCATCCCCCGGGCATGGAGGGCACGGCCCAGGCCCATGGTGCCACCCTCCTCCACCTCCTCCTCCTCCACTTGATGCAGCCGGGGGCCAGGGCAGCTGGGCCTGGCGTGGGGCAGGATGAGGCAGGGCAGGTGACAGAAACTTTTCTCGTGCCCTGGGGGTGCTCGCTGGTCCCCAAATCCTCTGATGTCCCTAGGGGCTTGGGAAGAGAACTGTCACGATGGCTGGAGAGAGAAAAAGAAAAAGGAATGTGAGAAGAGCTACAGGCAAGCGGGCTGGGGGAAGTGGTGAGGAATGGCAGGGGCAGTAGAGGAGAAGACAGGCTAAGCTAGGAAGACCCCCAAAACCGGAGGCCACATGGGGAAAGACTGGGAACTAGGAGGGAATCACCAAGAGACAAGGAGTAATGAGGGGCAGCTGGAGGAGTGACCAGTAGATGACCCAAAGACAGAGGACAGCGCTGGGAGTGGTGGGAGAAAGCATCCCCAGAAGGACACAGACCCACACACAGAAAAGGAGGAAGGGACGCGAAGTAGAAAAGGATGGAGAAGTGGGAAGCAGTCGAGTTAAAAACAGACAGAGAGGAATTGGGGGGGGGGTCTACCTGGAAGACACAGAGGGAATGAGGGGATCCCAGACAGGGGCATCTGGACGGCGCAGAGACAAAAAAAACACACCGGAGAAGCTAGGAGGGTGAGCCTGAGACAGCCGGACAGAACGGGCAGGAGGGGTCGACCTGAGCCGAACCGGAGGAAGCCCGCTGGGGGCTGACACACACCCAGACGGAAGGGAGTCGTGGGAGCAGGGTCCACAGCGACAGAGGGCAGGGTGGAGGAGGGTTCTCACACACACACACAGCGACAGGACGATGGGAAAAAAGCGCCCCCCTCCCAAGTCCCTTCGGTGTGGGCGCTGGGGCCCCCGTGGGGCGCAGCAGGCGACGGAGGCAAGGCCCAGGGACCGCCTGGACCCCGTGCCCCCACCTCTCCCCTCCCCCTCGCCCTCCGCCCGCCGCGCGCTCCCCCCTACTCCCCCCGAACAGCCGGCGTTCAACGTACCCGGCGCGCGTTCCCTCCCCCCACGCCCCACCCCCACCCTCCCCACCCCAGGGTCGCCATGCTCCGCCACGGCGTGCCCGGCGTGCGCCCCCACACCGCGTCCGGCTCGCGACGCACCCCGGCTCGAACGCCTTCCCTGCCCCGCTCGTTTCCCTCCCCGCGTTCTCCTCACCCAGCTTTTTCCTCCGGCCCCGGCGCCGCCGTTTGTGCCAGCCGCCCTGCGCCGCACAGCGCGCCATACCCCGCCCCCACCACCCGCGACGCTCCGCCCCCGCCTCGCCCGGTGAGCACGTGACCGCGTCTGAGCGGAGGAGACGGGGCTTGCGCAGGCGCGAGCCTCGCAGGGCGGGGCGAGGAAGTTTAGAACACCCGCCTCCCTCGAGAAAGGGGAAACGGGTCCATCTCCGACGCAGGGCTTATTTGCACTCTCCGCTCCGCCCCTTTTGCGCGAGAAGAAGAACGCTGTTAGGCAGGGCTAGAACCGTTGGGGTCGGCCAAGCGAGTGGGAGGGGTATGTAAATGAGACTATTTACATAAACAGGCCCACCCCCTCAGAGCCGCGAGCGCTGAGTAGCGGAGGTCCGGGAGCGGCATGTAAATGATTGACATTATTTACATGGACAGCTCCGCCTTCTCACGGCCCAAGAATAGGAATGAGATATGGAGAAATGTCTACGCAATTAGTTGGGAAATGTATGTCAATTTGCACGACAGTAATTTACCTAAGGACTTTTTATAACGGCGAAGAAAAGAGCAGACGTCCTTGAGAAAAGGGAGAGAAGACTAGAAGGGATATGCAAGTGTATCCTGACCCCTCTGCCCTGCCCCATCGGGACAACTGAGTGGAGTCAGAATCAAACAGTCTAGGAAAGCTGCTCAGAGAAGACATTTGCATGACAGCCTCGAGTCTTTTGAACGTTCTGGACGACCAGGCCTCCAGTGAGGGTGGTTAAGGCCAACCTGGGGATGGGAGAGCAGTTGGGAGTGTCCTCAGCAGGCTGCACCTGTCCCTGGCAGAGCACGTGCGGGTGTCAGCAGTTCACCTGGACATAAAAGGTAACACACTGAGCTCAAATATCAACAGGGGGCAGGGTTATCCCAAAGCGCACACAGTCTCCAGGAACGCAAAGGGCTCATGGCCACACACAGGTGTATCAAAGGAGCCAAATTCACACCAAAACACACAAAGACCTCAGGGGCACACCAACAGTCACACCAAATAGACTGCCTCAGACTTTCAGGCATCAGACATGCAGAGCCATCACACCCAGCCCAGACCCAGGGCCCACCCACAGGCCTGAGTTCTCATTCGCTGACCTCCGGGTCCCAACCAACACCAGCCTGGTGGACACAATCACCAAGGACACAGAGTATTCACAAGCAACAATGTCACACACGCAAGCAGCATACATTCCTACAGAACCCATCGCACCCATCACAGAGGGGCGTCAGTGTCACACATCTGGGCAAACTCCCTCCATGACAGACACCCGAGTGCCATGGAGTCATGGTGGACTCCATCCCCCACCATGTCTAACACCAAGACATGGTCCCCAGACACCATCAGGGACCTCTTCTGCCTCCCCTTCCTCCCCACCACCCCAAAATGATAGAGGCCATGATACAGGTGTAAACAATGCTTTATGGGGGTTGGGGGTGGGGACGGGACAGGCCTCCAGGTAATAAATAACACGTACTCGCAATGGCAAGGGCCAGGGAAGCTGAGGCCAAATGGCCCTGGTCTCAGGCTTTGGGAAGGCTTCGAGTATGGTTAGGGGTGGTTTGGGGGGACAGGGGCAGCCAAGACAGAGGAAGCAGCAGCAGGTATGGATTCCCCCTCCCCCTCGTGGCTCAGTCCTGCCCCTCAGCCAGGCCCCACCAGGCCAGGGAAGGGGGCAGGTGGCAGGGCAGCTTCTCCGGGGCCAGGGCAGGTAAGGGGCTCGGCCTCCCAGGGCCTGGTCTGGGCCCCAGCCGGAAGGACAGCGCTGGTCCTGGAGAACAGGTGAGCTGAAAGAAAAGTGTGCCAGTGAACTGGAGGGACCCTGAGTCTGTCCAGCTGGTGTCTCTGTCTCATCTCTGGGTATCTTCCTGCCTTCGCGTCTGTGCCCATCTGCCCATACTCTCCTCTTTCTCCCAAAGTTTCCACATTGTCTGACTATTTCTGTTACTCGTCTGCTAGTCATTTGGGGCTCTATGTCTGAGGGCACAAGGAGCTTCCTGTTGATTTGCCTCAGGGAGCTGTCTCCTGTAGAGGGGGCATCTCAGTGTCTAACTGTTGTGTCCCTACCTTTGTACCTGTGTCCTTCTGTGTTCCTGGATTGCCCCGGCTCTAGGCCTCATCCCTGTGTTTTCCAAACTGAGGGGACACATTTGGTTAGCCGTCCTTGCTTTGTGCTGATCTGCAGATAGCATTACCTGGGAGCTTCCAGAAATCCCCCAGTCACTTCAGAATCTCTGGGGTAAGCCTCAGGCATCAGTAGCTTTTATTTGTTTGTTTGTTTGTTTATCTTTTTAGGGCCACACCTGTGGCATATGGAAGTTCCCAGGCTAGGGGTCGAATCGGAACTGCAGCCACAGCAACACCAGATCTGAGCCGCATCTGCGACCTACGCTGCAGCTCGTGGCAATGCTGGATCCTTAACCCACTGAGCAAGGCCAGGGATTGAACCAGCATCCTCATGGATACTAGTCAGGTCCTTAACGGCTGAGCCACAGTGGGAATTCCTCAGGCATCAGTAGTTTTAAAGTTCTCCAGGTGATCCAGTGTGCAAAACTGAGTTAGTGGGTTGGAAAATGAGTCTGGTGGACCCTGAGCAATTTTTGGTTTTTTTCTTTCTAGGGCCACACCCGCAGCATATGGAAGTTCCCAGGCTAGGCATTGAATTGGAGCTGCAGCTGCTGGGCTACACCACAGCCACAGCAACTCCAGATCCCAGCCGCATCTGCAACCTGTACCACAGCTCAGGGCAGTGCCAGATCCTTAACCCACTAAGCCACGACAGGGATCGAACCCTCATCCTCATGGATACTAGTTGGGTCTGTTACCACTGAGCCACAATAGGAACTCCTTTTGAGCAATTTTTCATTGAAAATATCAGAGTACTTCATATGTAATAAGAATGTTGCTCCGGCAGATAAGCAATAAGATCCTGCTGCACAGCACAAGGAACTCTAGTCACTTATGATGGAACATGTTGGAGGATAATGTGAGAAAAAGAATATATATGTGTGTGTGTGTGATTGGGTCACTATGCTGTACAGTAGAAATTGACAGAACACTGGAAACCAACTACAATGGAAAAAATAAAAATTATTTAAAATAAAAAAAAAAAAAGAATGTCGGTCCATAGAGATAAAGAGCAGATGAGGAAGGGCCAGAAGCTGGGGGAAAGGAGAGTGAATGCTAAATGGATGTGGGGTTTCCTTTTAGGGTGATGAAAATGTTTTGAAACTAGACAGAGGGAGTGGTTGCATAACCTTGTGAGCATACTAAATGCCACTGAAGTTTTACACTTTAAAATGGCTAAATTTATCTTATATGAATTTCACCTCAATTTCAAGAAAAAGCATATTAGTATGAGGAAGACGTGTTTTAGTTTTATGCGTGTGTGACTGTGTTAGATCAACATGTGTAAGTGCGTCTCCTCCTGCAGATCGCAGTCAACCAAGTTTGAAAATGCACTGTCTTCTTATGTTTGATTTACTGAGGGGCAGACCCTGAAACAGACTCAAACCTAAGCCCTGGGGTGAAGAGTACATACCCATCCATTTACCTAGCCCATAGGTTTTTAAATGGATAAGAAGAAAAATAATAGGGGAGTTCCCGTTGTGGCTCAGTGGTTAACGAATCCGACTAGGAACCGTGAGGTTGCGGGTTCCATCCCTGGCCTTGCTTAGTGGGTTAAGGATCCAGTGTTGCCGTGAGCTGGGGTGTAGGTCGCAGACGCAGCTTGGATCCTACGTTGCTGTGGCTCTGGCGTAGGCCGGCAGCAATAGCTCCGACTCGACCCCTACCCTGGGAACCTCCATATGCCGCAGGAGCAGCCCAAGAAATGGCAAAAAGCCAAAAAAAAAAAAAAAAGAAAGAAAAATAATAAACAGCTCTCGTTTATCAAGTCTTAGTTTACTGACTGTCAGGCCCTGTTCTAGGCACTTTACATGAATTAGCTTCATTAAGCTTCTCAACAGCCACAAGGTAGGTCCTATGATCAGCACCATTTACAGACGAGGAAACCAAGCCCCAGAGAGGTTAACTACTTTGCCTGGAGTCACACAGCGATGAAGTGACAGAGTTGGAGTACAAAGGCAGGCAGCCCAGCTCTGGAGTCCATGACCTCAGATGGGGCAGACAAACATCATACAAATAATAGCAATCACACCACAGCCACAGCAACTGGGTACAGAGCTGGATGCTTTCAAAAGGAGGGGCAGTTGTGAGATGGCCCATCTAGAGGGAGCGACTCCATTTAGGAAGCCAATAAATGTTCCCTGCAGGAAGAATCACTGTAGCAGAGACTTAGTGATGGATGGGAGTTGCACTTTTTTTTTTTTCTTTTCTTTTCTTCTTATGGTGGTGGTACCTGTGGCATACAGAAGTTCCCGAGCTAGGGGTTGAATCGGAGCTACAGTGCCGGCCTACGCCATAACCATGGGAACACTGGATCCAAACCACATCTGAGACCCACACCGCTTGTGGCAACACCGGATCCTTAAACCACTAAGCGAGTCCAGGGATCGAACCTGCATCCTCATGGATACTACGTCGGGTTCTTCACCTGAGGAGCCACAATGGGAACTCCATGAACGGGATTTGGAAGCATAGCAGATGCAAAGGTCTGGAAGGAAGAAAGCTCCGCCCAAAGAGCTCACTCTTGGCTGCTTTCTCTCAAATTCCATCTCCGTTCATCAGGAAGTTATGTTGGCTCTGCTTTCAAAGTACATACATCCAAAGTCTAACAGCTTTGCTCCGGGGCCATCCTGGAGAAGCCCAGGGCTGGGAGCGGGGCGGGGTAGGGAAGGTGGGCCTGAAGCACAGAGATGAGAATTACCAAGACACGCACACCACGCCCCGTCAGAGAGGTGGGGACGTAAGGATCTGTCAAGCCTAACAAGGAGTTTGGACTAAGCATCGGGGAACAAGCAAGGCTTCCTAGAGGAGGGGGAGGAAGTTACCAGGAAACAGAGGAAAGAGCGGTGTTCCTGGCAGAGGGACGAGCATGAGCAAAGACCCAGAGAAACAGAAAGAACTTCAGTCCGGCCTCAGTGGCCTGAGAGGTGGGGAGATGTGTGAGTTGAGGCCGATGAGGCTGGCACCCTGCAGAGGGTCAAACTCAGGATCAAGGCTGAGGCACTTGAGCCACGTCCCACGGACCCTGGGAGCCACGGTGGGTTTCAACAGGGGAGGGGCAGGAACAGATGTGTGCTTTAGAAAGACCTAACGACCACATCGAGGGGGACACACCTCAGACTGCCTGGAGACAGAGGTCAGGAAGGATACACGCCTGTCCACTTCTCAACCCCTCCTCTGCCCCACCTTGACTGTCTCTCACCTTGACTTTGCAGCAGCCTCCCCACTGGTCTCCTGGCAGCTACTCATGCCCCTCACGGTCTCTCCTCTGTGCGGCCAGAAGGGCCTTCTCTGCTCAGAGTTCCCCTGTGGTTCCCATGTCACCCAGGGTATAAGCCAGCATCCTCGCCGTGGCCCACAAGGCCCTAACTCATCTGCTTCCCCCACCCCAACCTCATTTCCTGCTCACCAACCCCCCAACACACACACACCACACACACACTCACTCACTCCAGCCATGCTGGCCTCCTTGGACTCCCCCACCCAGGCAGGCACAACCCTACCTCAGGGCCTTTGCACTGGCTGTTCTCGCTGCTTAGAACACTCTTCTTTTTTTTTTTTTTTTTTTTTTTTTGTCTTATCTAGGCCCGCAACCAAGGCATATGGAGGTTTCCAGGCTAGGGGTCTAATTGGAGCGGTAGCTGCCAGCCTACACCAGAGCCACGGCAACACCAGATTCGAGCCGTGTCTGCGACCTATACCACAGCTCATGGCAACACCGGATCCTCGATCCACTGAGCAAGGCCAGGGACTGAACCTGCAACCTCGTCGTTCCTAGCTGGATTCGTTAACCACTGCGCCACGAGGGGAACTCTTCTTTCCCTCGGTCCCCACATGACCCCCTCCCTCCCCTCCTGCAGGTCTTCCCCTCACCATCCTGTTAACACTCCACTCTCCCCCCACTGTCCAGCTTACTTATGTATCTTGTTTGCTGCCCATCTCCTTCACAAAGGCAGGGATTTTTGTCTGTTTTACCCACTGCTGTATCCCCAGTGCCATGAACAGGGCCTGGTGCAACAAACATTGGGTGAATTATGACGGGAGGGTCAGAGATCCAGGGTGGAGAGTGGCAGTGGGACTGAAGGGACGGGTGGATCCTGCGGCTGGGAAGATGGCTCCTTTAACTCAAGTGTTCTTGCATCTTTCATCCTCACTGTGTCTCCTGTCATCTCTCTTTGTGTCTCTGCCTCTGCTTCATGCCCCTCTTTGCCAGGAGACCACCCCTGCAGTCCCCAAGTCCCCAGCATCGCACCTGGCTCCACAGGACTCAGCAGCCACAGGGCTGAGGGGCCACAGCCTGGGCACTCCGAGGCTGCCGCAGCTGGCGAAGGGAGGCGTCACCGTACTGGATGCCAGAGCCCATCCGCTCGGGGTCAAGCTCACCTGGGGAGAGGGGCGAGGTCAGGCCTGATCCCTTGGAGACCTCTGAGCCCTGCCCTCTGCTCCCACTCCAGTCAATGGGGGGGGCCTCACCTGAGTCGATCTTGTTCAGAATGGTGCGGGCACACTTCAGGAACGCCTCCTCCACGTTCTCACCCGTGAGAGCACTAGTTTCCAGGAACATCAGCTCTGGGGGGTTGGGGGGCAGACACTTGGAAGATCAGGGCTTCAGTCAGTCCCTGTCCCCTTCCACTCCACCTCTGACCTGCTGCCTCTCATTCTGTTCCTCAAACATTCCACTTTAGCCCTCACCCTGGGCCTCCTGACAGGCTGTTCCAGTGCCTCTCTTCCCAGGTACCCACCAAGCTCTCCCTTCAGAACTCAGCTCACATCTCCTCCTCCAGGCAGTCCTCCTGACCTCTCAGGATGGGTCAGGTGCCTGCTCTGGGCTCCCTCGGCTCCCTGTGCTTCCCCCTTCCTGGCCCTTACCTCTCTGGGCTGTCACTATCTGGAAATGTTCTGTCTCCCCCACCTCCCCACACTGGACTGTGAGCCCAGGAGAGCTGGGCCCAGGGCTGTCCTCATCCCTGTGTCTCTGTCACTATCTAGCAGGCCCCCCACAGTCCAGTCATCAGCCACATGACAAGGCTTCACAGTAAGTTGAGAGCCAGGATTCAAACCTACGTCCTTTTTTTTTGGCTGTGCCTTTGGCACGCGAAAGTTTCCAGGCCAGGGATCAAACCTGCACCACAGCAATGACAACGCTGAACCCTTAACATGCTGAGTCACCAGGCAACTCCTAGACCTACATCTTTCTAATGGCGAACCCTCTAAAGCTGCACATTGCAAATTGGAGGAACACGGACAGACCCTAAGCCAGCAGGCTTTGGCCAACACCCATGAGTTAATTCTTGCAGACCTTTTTTTTTTTTTTTTTTTTTTAATATTCACTAGTTTGTCTTATTGTTTAGATCCCATATATAAGTGATACCAAATAGTATGTCTTTCTCTGTCTGACCTGTTTCACTTAGAATAATACGCTCCAAGTCCATCCATGTTGTCGCAAACGGCAAAATTCCATTCTTTTATGTGGCTGAGTAGTATTCCATTGTGTGGGTGTGTGACTGTATATATATGTATATATACTCATTCTTTATCCATTTATCTGTTGATGGACACTTCACTTACTCCTAAAGCTTGGCTATTGCAAATAAATGCTATGAACACCAGGGTGCATGTATGTTTTCAAATGAGTGCTTTTGTTTTTTTCTGGATATATACCCAGGAATGGAATTGCTGGATCATACAGTAATTCTATTTTCAGTTTTTTGAGAAACCGCCAAACTGTTGCCCACAGTGGCTACACCAAATTTACCTTCCCACCAACAGTGTACGAGGGTTCCCTTTGCTCCACCTCCTTGCCAACATTTGTTCTATGATGACAGCATGCCTGCATACTTTCAATGTGGCTAACAGTCTTATTCACAAAATGTGCCGGTCCCCTAGGGCCACTGGAGTTTGCAATCTCCACCTTATACCCATACCCCACAATGGTCACAACCTTCTCTCTTTCTTTGCTTTTTAGGGCCGCACCCAAGGCATATGGAGGTTCCCAGCCTAGGGGTCGAATCAGAGCTGTAGCCACCAGCCTACACCACAGCCACAGCAATGCAGGATCCAAGCCGAATCTGCAACCTACCCCACAGCGCACAGCAGCACTAGATCCTTTACCCACTGAGCAAGGCCAGGGATGGAACCTGCATCCTGCTAGATGCTAGTCAGATTTGTTAACCGCTGAGCCACGACAGGAACGTTGGTCAAAACCTTCTTACCAGCCAACATTAATCAAGTACCCATCCATCCGGGCACAACTTGAGGGCTCCCTAGGGACCACCTCCCTTAACCATCAGGCACGATGAGGCAACATTCTGATTGCCGCTTTCCAAATGGGGAAACTGAGGACCAGCATGGTCATACAGCTCGCACGTGGCAACCCTCAGATTTGAACCCAGACCTCTAATCAAATCTCCACGTTCTCCTGCTAGGCAGAGCCTCGGAAGCCAGGAGCCTGCGGGGCCCTGGACCTGCCCCCGGTCCTCAGCTGACCCCCTCCTCCGCTGGCCCCCCGCACGGCCCTCACCGTTCTCCTGGGCAAAGCGGGAGGCCTCTAGGAACGTGACCTCTCGCTCCGGGTCCAGGTCCTTCTTGTTGCCACAGAGAATGACCACGATGTTGGGACTGGCCAGCGTGCGGGCGTCCGTCAGCCAGGCAGCCAGCGAGTTGTAAGTCTCCCGGCTGTGGAGAAGCGAGCGAGGAGGGAGGCGGGCTCGGGATGGGGGCAGCCCAGGCCCCACCCCGCCCGCCAGGCACCCACCTGGTGATGTCGTACACCAGCAGGGCTCCGGCCGCCCCTCGGTAATAACTCCGCGTCACCGACCTGTGGGGCCAGGGGGACCCAGTCACCCCCGAGGCTGGGGTCTGCCCCAAGACTGCCCCCCTCTGCGGAGAGAGACTGGTGGTTCGGCGGCCCCTCGTCCCTGCTGACCCATCCCCTAAGCCTGGCCGGGGTCTGGTCTCACCCCACCTTCTCCCGCTGGGCGTTTCCCTCACTTAGCTGCCCGCCTCTGGCTGAGCCTCTCTTTTCTGTTTTTTGGCCACCCCGCGGCATAGGGAGACCCCTGGTCAGGGATCACATCCAAGCCGAAGTCGCAACCTAACCTCCAGCTACGGCAACACCAGATCCTTAACCCACTGAGTAAGGCCAGGGATGGAACCCACATCCTCGTGGATCCTCGGACTAATTTAGGCTGCACCACAGTGGGAACGCCTCTCTCTCCCTTTCTGAGTGTCTGTAGCTCTCTCTCAAGTCTCCCTTTCTGTTCTAGGCATCCTGTCAACCTCGAGCCCTCGCCCCACCCCAAGCACCTCCTTCTCTCCAGGCCTTGTTCCCTGGGATAGGTTCGTTCCTCCAGCCGCAGGGGTCTACCCCTCATAGTCTCCGCAGGGTCAGGTGTCCCTCCCGAGCGCTCTCACCCTTCATTCATTATGCTGCTTTCTCAATCTTTTTCTGTGTCTCTGCCTTCCTCTCTCCCAGACCCCTTCTTTCTCTGACCCCATGTACCTGCTCCTCACCATCTCTTTCTCCCTCCCTCTACCTTGCCTGCCCTCTCTGTGTGTCCTTGCTCTTATCACATGCTCTGCACGCCTCTCTCCCTCCCCTCCCCTCCCATCTCTCCCAAGGAGCCCAGCCCACCTACCGAAACCGCTCCTGGCCGGCTGTGTCCCAAATCTGTAGCTTCACAGTCTTCCCACCCACGTTGACCACCCGAGATCCAAACTCCACGCCGATTGTGTGGTTGGAGTCCTGTTTGACTGGGAGTGGGAGGGAGAAAAGAGACAGTGCAGGGGCTCAGAGGATTCCCTGCCCTCCAAGACCTCCCCAGCCCCTATGAACCCATCCTCTCTCATTGCTGGGGTGACTGAGGCTCAAGGAGGGCCTAGCAAAGCACATACACCAAGGTGAGGACCAGGTAGCCAGCACTGGCATTGCACCTATGGCCAGTCCTGCCACCTACCCACCCCAACAGCTGCCTACTTTGCCCACACCGTGCCCATGCCCGCAGTTTAGTGTTCCAGGACCACCCCCAGGAACTCACACTTATTCTCAATGAACTGATGAAGGAGACATGACTTGCCAGTACCCGCACTGCCAATCACCAGGAATTTGAAGAGGAAGTCTGAGTGGATGGAGCCAAATTCAAGGAAACCCATGTGGAGAGAAAGATAGACATGAAAAAATGGAAACCAAGAGAGCATCACAATTACAGGGAGAGCAACAGACACAGGCAGATATAGAACAATGGGTAACAAAGCAGTAAGAGATAATTCTTACACAGTGCTTCCCGCATACCAGGAACCCTTCTACAAGTCTTTACTTACATCAAGACCTCAACTTAATCCTCGGCAAAACTCTATGAGGAAGTTGTACTAATAATCACCCCTGTAACCAGATGAGGAATCTAAAGCCAGAAAGGTTACTGACTTGCCCAAGATCCCACTGCTAGGTAGAGCTGGCAAGGTAGAGCTAGGATTCGAACCCGGGCCAACTGGCTCCAGAGTCCAAAATCTCAGCTATTACACTGTTAAAGCCTTTTTTTTTTTTCCTTTTTTGTCTTTTTAGGGACACACCTGCAGCATATGGAAGTCCCCAGGCTAGCGGTCTAATCAGAGCTGCAGCTGCTGGCCACAGCCACAGCCACAGCCACAGCCACCTGGGATTTGAGCTGCATCTGCAACCTACACCACAGCTTGTGGCAACACCAGGTCCTTAACTTACTGAGTGAGGCCAGGGATCAAACCAGCATCCTCATGGATATTAGTCGGGATCTTAACACTCTGAGCCACAGCGGGAACTCCTGCTAAAGCCTCTTGAAAACCACTTTATCAGACTCAGCCTCCCCTCGCTGCACCCCATGATTTCATCTCCTATCACTTTCTTATTCATTCACTCCACTCTTGCCACTGGCCTTCAGTCTACTCCCTGAAGAGACGAGCTGGTTCTTACCTCAAGGACTTGTTCCTTCTGCTTTTCTCTGTTGAATGAATGCAGCTCCCTCTGACTCCCACACCAGAGTTCTCTCTACCATATTCTGTTCTCCCACGTCCTACCCATCCTTCTGGATTTTCCAACGCTCAGGATCTCCTTCCCGTTCTCTGCCCAAGGCCCCTATTCTCAAGTCCCACCCCTTGCCACTAGCCCCACCCCCTAGCTCAAGGACAGCTCACCCCCAACCACATTCCAGACACCTCGCAGAACATCCTTTCACAGTCCTTCCAGGCCTTCAAGATTGATTCTTGTTATTCAGTCAGCCCCGCCCCATTCACTCAGGCCCCGCCCCGACACATTAAGGCCCACCCATTTCCTCAAGACCTCCACGATCTATCGCGACTGGGTTCCCCAAACCTCGCCCCACGTCTATTTCGCCCACACACCAGACGCTCAGGCTCCGCCCAAACCTATTAAGCTCAGCCTCAGATTCACTAAACCCCTCCCAGCATCCACTAGGCCCTGCCCCATACAACCAGACCCCGCCCCCCTGGTAATACAAAGCCCCGCCCCATACCCACAGGCCGCATCTCCCTGGGCCCAGACCCCAGACTCCCGCTTCCGCCCACCACCCTCACCGTAGGTCTCAGCCATGACTCGGTCGCGGCCGCTTAGGGCCGCAAAATGGCGACGCGGCCGCTCCTGGTCCTCGGTTGGCAGCCGCTCCACTCGGTCTGCAGCCCCGGCTCCTTCCTACTCCCGGGGCCGGCGCCGTCGCTTCCGCCTCCACCCCCCTCCGGCGCGACCCGCTAAGGCTGCGGGATACCAGGCCACGCTTCCCGAAGACAGGGATTGGCGGATTCGGCGGGCAAGGGGCGGGACAAAAGGCGCAGAATGGCGGGGCGAGAGAGGCGGGACGTAAAGGGGCGGGACCAGGGCGAGCGATTGGCGGCGTCAGTGGGAAGGGGTGGTGCAGAGTTGCTCCGTGGAGCAGAGAAATGGCTTCGGTCAGGAGACCAGGAGCAGACCTGAGATTCCAGATTGGGTAGAAGCTGACTTGGGGGCGGGGATACGGATGCAAAGAAAGGGGCAGGGTTAAGATTGACAGAGCCTGGAAGAGGTGCCGATCTCGAGCTTGGGAGTACTGATCTCAAAGGCAGAAGGATGAAAACTGGGATGGTTCTTACTCCTACCTCCTTTGACCAACAATCTTCCAAAAAAACATATGCCCCGCGATTACTTCCTCATTGCCCGATTGGCTCATTCCCAATAGTTCACTAGTTCTCTTACTGGTCAAGAGAGGACACTACAATTCCCTAATTTGTCTGTTTAGGTTATTCCGTCTTATTTGCCTGTGATATCTAAGCTGAGGAGCCTACCTCTGGTACCCAGCTTGGAGCTAAGAGCTTTTAGTCCGTGAAACTCTGCCTAGCAACCACTGACATTACTACATTCCGTGGGTTGACTGGCTAGATTCAGAAACCTGGAGAAACATTTCCTTTCTAGGTCCCTACCACAAAGACCACAGAGACCCAATAGTTGGCATTTGGCTGATGTATTTGCATAAAGCCGGCGAGAAACAACTGCAGAGACAGCAGTAGACTGAGCTTATTGGCAGTAGAAATCCCATTTCTGAAAAACAAAAAAGGGAAACAGTGGGGGGAAAAACAGCAGTCACACCACAAAGGATCTAATGGTTTTAGCAAATGTTGCAGCTGTAGACGCCAGGTTTGTCCACCCAAGTGCTATGCAAATTAGCCTAGGGCCCTCTAATCTTTGCACCTCTTAACTGGACTAGGACTTAGACATCACTCACCATTTAACAGATTAGAAAAGGCAGGGAGGAGTTCATTTGTGGCACAGTGGGTTAAGGATCTGTTGTTGTCACTGCAGCAGCTTGGGTGGCTGCTTTGGCGGGGGCTTGATCCCTGGCCAGGGAACTTCGGAAGGAAGGAAGCAAAGAGGGAAGGAGGGAAGGAGTGAGGGAGGGAGGGAGGGAGGGAGGGAGGAAGGAAGGAAGGAAAGGCAGGGAATTGTCCCAGCTCATAGATAGGCTGCACTTTTGCCCATCATCACAACCCAAGGGTCCAGATCCCTGTTAGCCTCCAGGACACTCACATCTGTCTTCACAACGATTTTGCCAGGTTTCAGGGTCTGGTTTTCACGTACAACGCTACTGGGGAAATAGCCTAGGCGTGCAGCAAAGTCTCCATAGTAATCTCCCTGAACCTGGGGAAGAGGAGGGAAAAGCCAAGTGCCTGGGAAGATTCATTCCTGCTGAAGACCTCTGCACGCTCTTCTCTCTGATCTCTACTTGGCTGGTTCCATCCTTGTCATTCCAATTTTAGTTAAAAAGTCACCTGCTTGAAGGTCCTTCCTGACCACCCCATGTGAATTAGTCAGCCAGTCACTTTATATTACTTCTCAGAGCAGCACACATTTTCTGGTATTTTTGATGGCTTGTCTCTTTCCATTAAAACAAAAGGGTCATTCTTTGATGTAGCTTTAGTGTCTAATAAAACAGTTTGACACTACAGTAAGGGCCCTAAGAACTGCTAAAGAAAGTAAAATTATACTAGATCACAATAGCCCCCCCCCAAAAAAAGTCTGTTTCAGTGCACTTCCTCAAATTTTCCCTTTAGGTGGAAACTTAGGGTGCACTCCCACCCCGGCCACGTGCCCTTCCCGCCTGGTCTCCCAAGACTCACGCTGCCTCCCCAGAAGAGCCGCCCTCGGCCCTTCAGCTTGGAGAAGACATACACGACTTGACCCCTGTGTATGGTCAGGAAACGGCAGTCGGGGGCCACGTAGTCCTGAACAGCCACAGCCATGGAGATGGGGTCTAGGGAAGGATCAGAAAGGAAGGACAGCACCCTCTACGGGCTGGCAACCCCAGCCCCCAATACCCCCAACCCTTAAGTCTTACGGCTGCATTCCTCATCGGCACACAGCTTCCGGTCTGCCAGCCTGGGCATGGGGCGACCCCCAACACTAGGCCTCGGGAAGGTGGACAGCAAGATGACGGCAAGAAACACCGAGAACCGAGCCATCGTGGCCTCCGAGGGAGAGTGACCAAGGGAGAGCGGGGTCGGAGGTTTCCTCTTGCCCTCCCTCCCTCTCCAGAGAGAGGCACAAGGAAACCTGTGTTCTCGGGCTTGTCCCCGCCTTAAACCAGTCCCAAATTTCACCCAGCCCACCTAGAGGCTGCTACCCCGCCAGGACCATTTCAAGGACAGGGCGAGGGTTGCCAGCACAGGGAAACGGCCAGATAGGCCCAGGGCAGCCCAATCTAAGTGACAGCCACCCCCCCTCAAAAGAGAGGTCCACACAGGCAGACTAAGACGTTCAATTCCATCTTTTTTCTTTTTTTTTAAGAGTTGGCTGGGGAACCTCGGCCCCTCTGCTGTCCGGAAACAGTGGAGCCAGTATGGAAAAACCACCTTGGAATTTCCTGTGCTGAGGGGCAAAACAAGGCAGCCCTTTGACTGCCAGGAATAGCCCAACTCTCACGTGCAGAGTGAATATTCTATGCTGGGCCTGGGGCTTAGGCGATGCCCTACCATGATCACTATCTTCCTAAGCCGCTTCCTGACCCGGCGACCTGGGCTAAGCCATTTCTCCTCCATTTCTCCTCCGAGAACCTCACCTTTGTAAAATAGAAACAATAAAAACTAGCAGTTATTTATAGGGCATTTCACCATGCTTTTTTTTTTTTTTTTTTTTGCATTTTTCGTTTTTTTAAGGGCTGCGCCTGCAGCATATGGAGATTCCCAGACTAGGGGTCCAATCTGAGCTACAGCTGCCGGCCTACACCACAGCCACAGCAATGCGGGATCCGAGCAGCCTCTGTGACCTCTACCACAGCTCACGGTGGCAAGACCAGATCCCTAAACCACTGAGCAAGGCCAGGGATCGAGCCCAAGTCCTCATGGATGCTAGTCAGGTTCTTAATCCGCTGAGCCACAACAGGAACTCCTGCATCACCTTTGAGAGGGGCTATCGTGACCCCATGTAGAATTTTTTTTTTTTTTTTTCTTTTTTAGGGCTGCACCTGCAGCATATGGAAGTTCCCAGGCTAGGGGCTGAATCGGATGTGCAGCTGCCGACCTACACAACAGCCACAGCAACACGAGATCCAAGCTGTGTCTGTGACCTACACCACAGCTCACGAAAATGCCAGATCCTTAACCCACTGAACGAGGTCAGGGATCAAACCCACACCCTCATGAACCCTAGTCAGGATCCTTAACCACTGAACCACGAAGGGAACTCCTCATGACCCCATTTTCTATAGAAATGGAAACACAAACCCTTAAGGAACTTTCCCAAGGTTACAGTTGGGAAGAGGGGCTAGATCTGGCTCTAGGCCCACACCCATCACTACCGAGTTGGAGCCATCAGCTGCCCAAGGTCAGAATAAGAAAGCAGATCAGAACTCTGCTCCTAGCAGAGATCCACATACCTGAATACCCACCTCTTTCCTCAGTTCTCCTACCTCTGGCTGGCAAGTCCAGCTTTCCTTTGGAGGTTAGAGCACGCACACACACCCTCAAGGGGGATTCATCAGGGGCAATGACTGGGCCTGAGGCAGCTCCTACACAACACCCAGCACGGTGCACCACGAGAGTACTGAAATGGTGTCAGGATGCTCAAATGTCACCCCCTCAGAGGGGCTCTTCCCTTGATCACCCCAACGACTGCTCCCCAGCTCCACTGCCCCACCATGTCAGTTCTGCTTACGTGAGAACCAACAAGAGTTTGTCTATTTCTCCCCCCACTGCATATCCTATGCCAAGAACAGTACTCAGCAAGTTACTGGCTGAATGTCCTGGGTGCTTGCGAAGGGCCTGGAGGGGGTGGTGGTGGAGACTGCGGGCAGGAGGGGCGAGCACAGAAATGCCACAGTGGTAACACAGAGTCCTCCTGGCACAGGAAGAAAATGAAGCTCAGCATGGGGCCATCAACTGCGACAGTCAGGGAGCCCCCAGGTGGAGAGCAGAAACCAGGGTCCTGGGACCCTAGAACCCACGGCTGCCAGTGTTCCCACATGTCATCTGCAATAGCACTGGGCCTTTTGTGAAGACGGAAATGGCCTTCCACGTGCAACCTTTCAGATCCTACAAGAAGGCGTGCATCTGGTGCCACCAGTCTTCAGCGCTTCAAACGCTGCTGTCCCTCTTTAATGGAGGGAGCAGAGCGCGAGCAGGCTGGGGCTGGGCCTTGCCCGGGGGCGGGGGAGACACCCAGAGAAAACAAAATGTGTCTGTCTTCCAGTTTTGTGATTTTCTACTTCTCATTTTCCCATCTACATAGTGTGACAAAGGGTTTCAAGCTATGTGTATTTTTCATCCATTTAGAAACTTCCAGGTGTGTGACAGACTGTTAAAGTTCCCTGTTCTATCCACCTCCTTTTTTTTTGGCTGCACCCACGGCATGCAGACACTCCAAGGCCAAGGATCCAACCCAAGGAGTTCCCTCTGTGGTGCAGTGGAAATGAATCTGATTAGTATCCATGAGAGTTTGGGTTCAATCCCTGGCCTTGCTCAGAGGGGTGGGGACCCAGTGTCCCCCGTGAGCTTCAGTGTAGGTTGCAGATGCAGCTGGGATCTGGCATTGCTGTGGCTGTGGTCTGGGTCAGCAGCTGCAGCTCAGATTGAACCCCTAGCCTGGGAACCTCCAAATGCTTCTGGTGTGGCCCTAAAAAGCAAGCAAACAAAACAGGGATCCAACCCGAACCACAGCAGCAACCCAAGCTGCTGCAGTGCCAATTGCAGGGTCCTTATCCCACTTCACCACAAGAGAACTCCACCTTTTTTTTTTTTACGGCCATACCCACGGCATATGGAGGTTCCCAGGCTAGGCGTCGAATTGGAGCTGTAGCTGCCGGCCTATGCCACAGCCTCAGCAACGCTAGATCCTTAACCTACTGAGCAAGGCCAGGAATCGAACCTGCAACCTCATGGTTTCTAGTCAGATTCGTTTCCTCTGCACCACAATGGGAACCCCAAGAACTCCATCTTCTCATCCAGTTTCAGTTGGGGTGTTCCCTGGTGGCCTAGTGGCTAAGGATCCAGCACTGTCACTGCCACGGCTCAGATTTGATCCCTGGCCTGGGAATCTCTGCATGTCTGGGGCGCGGCCAAACAAAAAACCACATAGCTTCACCCTGCCTGGGAAAAGCATCTTGGGAACTTACTTAGAAACAAGTGGTTATGGGGGAATGTACTAACCCTTCTGTCCCTAGACCCGGTCTCATCTATGGATCCTGGCCTTGAGCAGCAACAGCTTCCAGCTAACCTCACTCACTTCAGACTGGCCCCCACATTCACCCATCTGTCCTGTTACTGTTTGTTCTGAAGTCAGTGGGTTTTGTATAGATATTCCATGGTTTGGCTCAAGCCTGAAGTCAAGGGGAGATTGTGTCAGCAACCAAGGACCTCTCTGTTCAGTCCTGAGCTCTTCCTCCAAGCACAGGGCTTTGTCCTTATACTCGCCTACAAAGGTATAGTTAGTTATGCCACCCTTTAGATTTTGTTAGTACTATGCTATGTTTAGTATTGTATCCCTAAAGCTCTGTCCAAGTCTTTATTTCAAGAATCTGAACTTGTGGAGTTCCCATTGTGATGCAGCGAAATGAATCCGACTAGGAACCATGAGGTTGTGGGTTTGATTCCTGGCCTTGACCGGTGAGTTAAGGATCCAGCATTGCCACGAGCTGAGATGTAAGGTGCAGACGCATCTCGGACCTGGCATTGCTGTGGCTGTGGCGTAGGCCTGCAGCTGTAGCTCCGACTGGACCCCTAGTCTGGGAACCTCGATACACTTCAAGTGCAGCCCTAAAAACCAAAAAAAACCCCCAACAACCACCAGAATCTGACCTCGAATCACAGCCAGCACTGTGATATTTAAGTGCTCCACCACCATAGAGCTTCAGCAGGGTACATGCCTTTGCAGCCAGAAACCACCTTTCCTGGCCTGCCCAGCAGCTGGGGGACCAGAGGGGTGTTTGGTTCAGCCACACTCCTCTGTACCAGCGTCTGGTCAGCGGCTTCTCATGCATGATGAAGCCAGCGTGGGCATGCCCGCCATCAGCAGTGGCATCTTCCTGAACTCTACAGACTGCAGCTCAATCAAGGACTACAGACTTGAACTCAAGGGTCTCCAATCCGGACTGCCATTCCTCCTACCCTTCCAACAATGTCAGGAACACCCAGTTCCCTGCCCTTACTTCCTGAAGTACCTGGAGTGGTTTGTGTAGGACTCTTGTAAGACAGAACGCATTTTTGTGTGGAAAAAGGTGATGCAATCCCCAACAGGCTGAGCGGCCCCAGCACCCGGAATATTCTGATGTGCAGGGAAGGGAAACACAAGAGACAAGAAAAGAAAAACAAATGGTTGTGAAAAAAACAAACCTCAAGGAAAAACAAACAAACAAACAACACTTTAATTCCAGCCTAACAGCTCCAGGTGCAATGTCTGGGAACAGACTCTGGGTACAATGCTGTGTGGGTACCATTCACTCACACGTGGCTCCAAGGAGGCCCCCGAGGGGGACTTACCTTCAGGGGACTGAGCCGAGGGGAGGGGGGGTGGCCCCAGAACAGGGGGCAGGGGTGGGCATGGGGAAAGGGCGCTACTTCTTGGCGAAGGAGATCTTCATGGCGTTGTTCTGGGTGATCTTGAAGCCCTGCAGGGCATCGCGAGCGGCCCCCGCCTGCACCTCGTTGTCAAACTCCACAAAGGCGATGTCGTGCCGCCCAGGGACCAGCCGGACCTCCTTGAAGCCAGGGAACCTGAGAGAAAGGCCCAAACCTCAGGGATCCAGACGGGACACGGTCCCCTAACTTTGTGGCGTCTGGTGGGTAGGGCTGGGAATGCGGCCGAACATGCCGCAATGCAGAGGACAGCTCCAGAAAGAAAGAATCACCCGGCCCAACCACAGACGACGCTAAGCTGATAAACCCTAATACCACCAAGTGTCAGCAACACAGACATCAGTTAATGAGAAATGTTAACATGAACACCCATAAGCAAACACAACCTCGATCAAGAAACAGAGCACTGCCCCCCACGTCCTCCCCATCCTAACCCACCCGCCTCCACTCCAGAAAAACCACTACCCTGACTTCTATGGGTCTGTTGTTTTTTTGTTTTTTTTTTGCTTTGTAGGGCCACACCTGCGGCATATGGAGGTTCCCAGGTTAGGGGTCAAATCGGAGCTGCAGCTGCCAGTCTACACCACAGCCACAGCCACACAGGATCCAAGCCACATCTGTGACCTACACCACAGCTCACAGCAATGCCAGATCCTTAACCCACTGAGAGGCCAGGGATGGAACCTGCGTTCTCAGGGATCCGCTAATGAGATTTGTTAACTGCTGAGCCATGACAGAAACTCCAACCCTGACTTCCGTGATTTGCTGTTTCTTTCATTTCCCTCTTCTCATTCCTTACTTCCCGCCCCATCAGGCAACCTCAGGTACACTAGGCATCCTTTTTTGCCATCAGTATTCTTAGGAAATATGTACTCTTCTACGGATATGGCACACCTGTGGTCTACCTGTCTTATCAGGTTTTCTCAAAATTTCCTCTCAGGGATACCAAGACCCATCCAAGCTGCTCTTTCCGTTCTAACGGCCGCGCTGCAGGCCGCAGCGAGCATCCGCGTCTGACAGCTCCCTCCTCCCAGGCTGCCTCCTACTCACCACCACTGCGAGGAACAGCCCACCGCCAGCCCCCTAAATCTCATGGTCAGCATCTCTGTGGGCTGTCCAACCAGAAGCAGAGCCACCAGGGGAGCGCCTTACAGGAGGCAGTCACCCCAGGCCATGGCCACAGGCCATCCCCACCTCTCCCACTTACAGGCAGAACACGCCGATTCTGCCAGTCCAGCCAGTGTCCAGTGACACCTGTTGTTTGACTGCACTCTGCCTTTGTCCAATTTACCAACTGGAAAGATGAGTCTCAGAGCCTGGAAGGTGGAGGAACGCCCACGGCCCTGGCCACTGCTGACCCCCAGCCCCGTTGCCACCGAGCCCCCCGCTGCGGGCCCCGCCCCAGCCTCCTCCTTCTACGCCTCTACTCACCATCCTGCCTACAAAGCCTAAACAGGCTCAGGCCTGTGCCAACAGAACTGAGACACTGTCCCCACAGTGCCACCTCCTGGCTACCACCCCCCAGCCCCTGCCCAGCCACAGGCCCCACTTACTGGTTGAAAAGCATGGAAAGCATGAGCTCGTTGGTCTCCTCCGGCAGGTTGGTGAGGAACAAGATGTGATTTGGTGGGTTTTCTGAAAGCTGCATGAGAGCCGGGAGCCCGTGAGTCCAGTGGGGGATGTACAGCCCTCCTGCCCTCCAGCCCCTACCCTGCCCTTGCCCTGATGTCCCCTCCCTTGTGGCCTGTCTACCTTGCCTCCCCCCCACTAGACTGTAAGCCCCAAGAGAGCACTGCTGTACCCATAAGGAGTTCTCACCAGTTCACTGAATGAACTGAGACACAGCCCACCCTCACTACAGCCTCACCTTGACCTCCCAAAGCTGCCCTAACAAACACACCACTTCCTCTGTCCTATGCTAGGGCCTGATGCCACTGCTACATCCATCCCCATCCACCAGCCCAGACCACCCAACCTAAAACCGCGTCCCCCCAGCCCTTCTCCATGCCTGTGTTCTGAGACCCCAGGAGGACCAGACACTTACAGGCTGGGCAGGTGGCATCTGCCCAGGCATAAGCTGCTGGGGGGGCATGGCCCCGGGCGGGATCTGGCCGGGCGCGAGGCCTGGAGGCGGGATCATGCCAGGGGGCGGCATGTAGGGAGGCTGGCCCGGCATGTGGTGCATGATGCGGGGTGTCTGAGTCATCGGCGGCATGCCCTGTGGGAGAGGGAAGGGGGCTAAGATGGGCGCGTGCAGCCCGAGGAGGGGAGCATTCAGTGTCAGCCGGAAGCGGAGAGGATAAAAAGGGAAAAAAGGAAAGTCAAGGTGTGAGAGACACAGGGAAAAAGATCCAAGCTTGGAAAAAGCAAAAAAGGTACCCAGAGATAGATGGAGCAGAGACCCAAAGTCACAGGAGCCACTAAAGAAAAAAAAAATAAATAAATAAATTAAATTTGAACATATAAAAATTGGCCAGAGGAAGCCTCACTGTGATGCATCGGAAACCAATCTGACTAGTATCCGTGAGGATGAGGATTCTATCCCTGACCTCACTCAGTGGGTTAAGGATCTGGCAGCTGTAGCTCCAATATGACCCCTAGCCTGGGAACCTCCAAATGCTGCGGATGAGGCCCTAAAAAAAAAAAAAAAACAAAACAAAAAAAGGCCAGAATGGCCTAATTTTGTTTACAGGCGGGAAAAGCCTAGGGGAAAAAAAAAGAAAATGCTATCAACTGAATCAACTGACAGTGTGGAAAATAAACACTGTAATAAGCATGCTGTCCTCCTGCTTCTAAAAATAAGCTTTGTGGAAAAAGCAACAGACCCAGAGACCAGAGAGTGGAAGACGGAGGTGAACGGGGATGGTCGGGGCAGGTGCAGAAGGAAGTGGGAGGTGGCGCTCAGGGGATGAGAGCAGGCCCAACGGCACAGAGCTTGTGCAGCCAGGAGACGGACAAGGGAGCTGCTGGAGCTGGAAATTGCATCCAAAGAGTCAAAGGTGGGGAGGGAGCTGGGCCTGGAAGAGAGAAGAGGGGAGAGTGGGGAAGTAGCCCAGACACCATCCCTGCTGCAGGACAAACAGCGCAAAACCCATCAGAAAAGCTGACATGGAGGCGCAGAGACCTGAGGGCTCTGGTTCCATCTTTTCTTCTGTAGCATTTCAAGCGTTCTGTGTCCTGTTTAGAAAACAGGATGCTTCCAGTCTTCAGGCCCTCATCAAACGCATACGGACATCTGCCTGTTTTCCTCTAGAACCTTTACTGTTCCAGCGGTCACGGTCAAGTCTATGATTCAGCTCAAACTAATGTATATAGAGTCAAGGTGGGGCTACCTTTCCCCTTACAGATATCCAATCGGTCCAGTACCACTTACTAGGGGACAAAGTCCCTTCCCTGCTGGACTGCCGTGATGCCTTGGTCACACATGGAGTGGCCATACACACGCCATGTCTCTGGCCTATCTCCCCACCCTGAGGTCCATAACGTGCCATCTCCGTGACCATGTACAGCAGGCCCAGCTTTGCTCTCCTCGCCTGCCTTTCCAGATGTTTACAGCCAGCCTGTCAGTGTCCCCACAAATTCCTGTTGGGATTTGGACGGGAAATGTGGTCAAACTTGGATTGAATTGGAAAGAAGTGACGCCCTGAGTCTTCCCACCCACTGGCTGAGGTCGGCTCCAATTGCTCTGGGTGATGCTCTGTCTTAGGGGGTGGTCTCACAGGGCTCTGTTGAATTCCTCCTCGGGGCTCCTTTTCAATCTGTAGTCTGCTTGTTTCTTGCTAACATCCACAAAGAGAACTATCTCGTCCTGACCTTCTCTCTGGGACCTGGCTAAATTAAATGTACTTTTTAACCCTAACAGTTGATTAGTAGCTTCCTCTGGATTTCCCACTTAGACACTGACTTAGGAGACACAGACAGAAAAATCAAAGTTGAAGAGAGACAGAAAATAAAACACTGAGACAGGGAGAAAAGAAAGACCCTGAGAAACAGGCAGGCAGGGATCGACCTTTCCCAATGGAGAAACCACCATCCATGTGCTCACCCCCTCCCGCCAAGACAGGCACACAGTTGCTAGAAGAAAACGGAGAGGGGCACAGGTTCTGATCCCCAATGGGAGGCCCCCCACCCCCTGCGCCCGAGCCAGCCCCCTGGGGGTGAGGAAGGCCTGGCAGTGAGAGGGCCGCATCTTACCGGGACAGGACCCTGAACGGCCCCCACCACGGGGGCGGCTGCCCCGCCCTGCACGGCCTTCTTGGAGGCCGGGGTCTCTTGGCTCTTGGGCTTCCTCTTCTCCCGCTTGCGGTCCCGCTCCACAAAGGTGCCCTTCATCTTGGCGATGATATCCGAGTCGGTCTTGGCGTACTGGATGCGCTGCCGAGCAGAGAGCAGGAGGGTTAAGGTGACTGGACTTCAGAGCCAACCCGGGGGTTGCAAAATCAGACCTTGCCAGGAGCAGCCTCCATGTCCTTATCTGTCAGATGGGGATGGAGATACCACCCACTTCAAAGGATGACCGTAAGGACCACACGAGTTCCAGGTGATCCAAACAGTGCGGGCACATGGCTAGGACTCGGGAAGCGGGTGCCTTTGAGATTTTTTTTTTTTTTTAACTCGTAAGGGTCATACCTGCAGCACACGGAGGTTCCCAGACCAGGGGTTGAATCAGAGCTGCAGCTGCCGGCCTACACCACAGCCATAGCAATTTGGGATCCAAACCACGTCTGTGACCTACACCACAGCCACAGCAACACAGAATCCGAGCTGTGTCTGCAATCTATGCCACAGCTTGTGGCAATGCCGGACCCTTAACCCACAGAGCGAGACCAGGGATCGAACGCTCATCCTCATGGACCCCAGTCGGTTCGCTAACTGCTGAGCCATGACAGGAATTCCTGATGCTGAGGTTTTGAAAAAGAGATGGGACAGCCTTGAGCACAGAGCCCAAGGCGGAAGCAGGGAAGCGAGGCCAGGCAGGAGCACCGCGCGGGGGGCAGCTTCCATCAGAGAGAGAACAGGTCTCCAGGCCAGACCTCATTCACCGGCGGTTTATGAGCACCTACACTTGCTGTCGGGGTACAGTAAGGAGCAGGTTGGGCTGATCAGCCCCTGCCCTTGGAGGGAGTTTGCTGCGGGGAGATACGACAACGAATGTGAAAAAGTGACCCGGAGAAGGGGACAGAAGTGTAGGGAAAAACCGAGAGTTTCAGTGTGTGGCCAAGGAAAGGCCTGAGTGAGGCGATACCAGCCTAGAGACAGGAAAAGCTGCACGGCCGGCCAGGGAGAGCGCGCTCCAGCAGAGGGAACAGGCAGCTGAGCAGCACAGGGTGAGTGCAGGAGCAGCAAGGAGGCCACCGTGCATGAGGAGGGGAGAGACAAAGTCTCAGAGGCAACAGGGGACCTTGGGGAAGACTCTGTCTTTTCCTGACAAAGCCCGGAGCCCTGGAGTGTTTGCTATAAGCAGGGGACCAACACAGCCTCCCTCATGTCTCCCAATGGGCGCTGTAGCCATGGGCTGGGGCACAGCCCAGGAGGAGCAGGGGTGGCGGCTGGAACCAGGTGGGGGCAGGGACGGAGAAGCGCTGCTGGAGGTTCTGAGGCAGAGCTGACAGGATGCCCGGTCCCAACTCGCAGCACCTCCGTGCCTCACGTGGTTCAAGCAGTGACTTCAGAGAAAAGCAGGGAGAAGGGTCCACACAAAAAGCTGCAGGTTTTAGTCCTCCAAAGCGAACTCCCAGCTGCTCCAGAAAAGCAACAGAAGACGTGGCAACTGTGGGCTTGTAAACCCAGAGGCAACAACAGGCAGGAGGGGTGAAGACTCCTGGCTGCCCCCTGGCCCCAGGGCCCATGTCCTCCACATGAAGCCACCTGCCTGGGACCTGCAGACGCTGACACTTGCTGTCGCCTTCCCAGGGGAAATGGTTCAGGAAGGCATGTTCCAAGCAGTTGAAACTCCAAGACTAACTGAGGAACAAAGGAAAAAGCCCAAAGAGCCAGGGACGGCTGCCAGAGAGGTGGCAGGAACTCTAGGTCAGGCAGGGACTGTAAGCCACGCCTCACCTCCTAAAGGACAGCCCCCGAGGCCAGCGACTTGGCCCCCTGAACATCTGCAACCCCTTCCCTCCCATCCCTTGGCCCCATCCTGGGCCTGGCCCAACCCCTGCGACCTGGGAATCCGGCCATGCCTCACCTTCTCAGCTCACCTCTCAGCTCCCTCCTCTGATCCACCTCACCCAACAGCCACAGGAATCTACCTAAAACCTCCTGTGGCTCCCCGGCACCCTCGGAATCAAGTCCACTTCCAGAACAAACGCCAACTCCTTAGCCGGACTTTCGACATGCTCTCCAGGCCATGCCCTCCCCACCTTCAGCCGAATGAACCGGACCCCGCTCTTACCCCCTTCAGCCAAATGAACATGACCCACTTCCTCGATATCTCACCCGCTCCTGGTTACCTCAAGGCCTCAGTCCACAGTCTTTCTGCTCCTCATCCCCCAGCTACCCTCCTGACACAGGCAGAAAGCCCCCCTTGCAAACTCCCAGACTGGATGAGAGGCCTCCCCTAGGCTCCCCAGCTGTGCAGGTCCCCATCCCAGCCCAAGGGCTAAGACAGGCGTGTCTCTCCAACAGCGCCGTGGGTCTGGGTGCAGGCCGGGGGCTTCCCTAGATCACGGTGGCCCCGCACCCCCAAAACAGTGAACAGCGAATGCTGAGGAACAGCTGGAGAAACTCCCGTCCCATACAGCCCGCCCACAGGAGCAGCACCCAGCAGGGGCACACACCCAGAGCTCACCATGGGCTTGTCGTAGAAGGGGAAACCCTGCATGGAGCGCAGGGCATTGGTGGCGCTGCTGACCTCCTTGAAGATGACAAAGGCCTGGCCCCTCATCTTCAGGCTTCGTGAGACCAGGATATCCAGGATCTGGCCAAACTGGGAGAAGATGGCGTACAGGGACTTCTTCAGCTCTGCAGCGGGGGAAGGAAAGAGGATGGGTGACTGGAGGCCCTGGGGCTGGGGCTTGCTTTCTCAGAGGACCTGTAGCCCAGAGGGAAGCCATGACAGAGCACCCAGCCTGGTGAGGGCCGGCCATCCCTCAAGAGCCAGAAACACCCACAGGAGCCGAGAAGCAGCCAGGTGGTCGTGCGCATCTCTGGAAGAGATCGACAAAGAATGCGCAGTAAATGCTCAATAAATGCGAGCACTTTTCTTTTCTTTTTTTAGGGCCACACCTGAGGCATGTGGAAGTTCTCAGGCTAGGGGTCAAATCGGAGCTGCAGCTGCTGACCTGAGCCACAGCCACACCAGATCCTTAATCCCCACTGAGCAAGGCCAGGGATCCAACCCTTGTCCTCATGGATACCAGTCGGTTCATTCCTACTGAGCCACGATGGGAACTCGGAATGTGGGCACTGCTTTTCACCGTCGATAGCACCCAGGCACAGGCCTGCGTGACATGGCCCTGGCCGACTTTTTTCCTCGTCTCTCCCCACACTCCACCTTCACTGCTGTAGCCCAGCCACCCTGCCTTTCTCAGGCCCGTCACACCAACTCAGCCTCAGGACCTTTGTGCCACCAAGAGTGCTCTTCTCCTGATATGGACATGGCTGCCTCTTTCTAGTCACCCAGGGCAGCAGAAATGTTGCCACCTGAGGCCTTCCCTGACCCCCTCATCTAAAGCCTGTCCAATTTGTTTAGAGCAGTATCCCCATGAACAGCTTGGTCACCAGCACAAACCTTCAAGAAGACTGGCGTGAATGAAGATACCATCCATTAAGTGACTTATGGGAAGAACCACTAAGTTTTCTCAACCACTTCATGAGGTTATCAGTTATAAGTGTCCCAAATTTACTAAAATGGAAAAAGGTTCTCAGAGGATCTGTCACTGGCCTAGGAGGAGTGTCCCAAGGGTGCTGGGAAGACCCAGCACAGGGACCAGGACCCAAGTCCATCTGAACCCAGTACCACCATACCTGACAGCCAGAAAGGGTATCATCCCTACGCAAAGAAGGTACCTGAGCTGAAGACGCTTGGTAAAAGAGAGAAAAGGTGCGTGGGAGTACCCTTGTGGTGCAGCTAATTAAGGATCCTGCATTGTCACTACAGGTCCCTATCATTGCCGTGGTGTGGATCTGACCCCCGGCTGGGAACTTTCATATACTGGGGGGTGGGTGTGTGTCTATGTGCTGTGTAGCCAAAAAAAAAAAAAAAAAAAAAAAAGACGTGTGACGGAGGCAGGGGAAGTGGGAAGCAAAGAGCCAAAATGATCTCTCTGGGCTGTCTCAACCCTCCATCCCATGAACTCAGTTTGGGCCCCAGTCATTCCCCTGGACTCTGGGTCACTCCAGTCTTCTCTCTTGTCCACTCGAGTTCACCCGTCACAGGACGGTACCCCTTGTCTGGTTCCCCAATGCCCTCAGGATGAAGTCCGACACTTCACCCAGCCTAAAAGGACCCAGGAGCCAGAGGGCGCTGCTCACTGGAACGTTCTATTGAGAGGCCTCTAAATCTCAGGCACCCAAAACTGCAGGACTTACCTTCCCAGAATGCCCTGGGCTCTTTGCCCCGAGACATTGTGCATGTAGGTCCAGCTTAGGAATTCTCTTCTCCCTCATCCAAAATACTGCCTCCTCTTCCTGGAAAGCTTTTCCAAAATGCCTCCTTTTCTATAAAACTGAATACCCCTTTCTAGGTGCCCTGATCACCCCACTGGACTGTGGCTCCATGAAGCCAGGACCAGGACTGTCTCAGTCACCAGTGTGTCCCCAGCTCCACAAAGCACTGGCTGGCTGTCATGCTCTAAAAGCACTGAGCTATTTGGAGTTTTCCTGTGGTACAGCAGGTTAAGAATGTGGCATTGGGAGTTCCCGTCGTGGCGCAGTGGTTAACGAATCCAACTAGGAACCATGAGGTTGAGGGTTCGGTCCCTGCCCTTGCTCAGTGGGTTAAGGATCCAGCGTTGCCGTGAGCTGTGGTGTAGGTTGCAGACCGGCTTGGATCCCGCGTTGCTGTGGCTCTGGTGTAGGCCGGTGGCTACAGCTCTGATTCGACCCCTAGCGTGGGAACCTCCATATGCCGATGGAGCGGCCTAAGAAATAGCAAAAAAAAAAAAAAAAAAAAAAAAAAAAAGAATGTGGCATTGGCTACAGTTTGCTCCCTGGCTCAGGAACTTCCACATGCTGCAGGTGTGCCCCCCCCCCCCAAGTTTATGAGAAATTTACATGGCTTCTTTTATTATCTTCAACAGGAACTATCAGCAACCTCAAACTCAACCTCAACAATTTGGTTCTCCTGACAATTGTCTTGAGGTGATAAGCAGGAAGTAACACCTTTACTAACTACTGGGTACCATAAAAACAAGCTGCATGGCAGTTTAGTCAACATAATCCCCATAACATCCATGCAAACGTTGTATTAAGGTTTTTTCCAGTTTTCCTATATAAAAAATGAGGATCAGTAACTTGCTCAAGAAAATGGAAAAATATGTTAAATGTCAAGAATTGAGTTCTTGGGAGTTCCTGTCGTGGCTCAGCGATGATGAACCCGACTAGTGTCCACGAGGGTGCCTTTCTCAGTGGGTTAAGGATCTGGCATTGCTGTGAGCTGTGGTATAGGTTGCAGACGCAGCTCAGATCCCAAGTGGCTGTGGCTGAGGCACAGGACAGCAGCTGCAGCTCTGATTCAACCCCTAGCCTGGGAACTTCTGTATGCCAATGGGCAGCCCTAAAAAGACAATTAAAAAAAAAAAAGAATCCAGTTCTCAGGCAGAATTCCTCCAGGCTGGTGTTGGCCTCACTCACTTTTCCATGCTGTGTGACCTCAGGCAAATCAAACTACCCATGAGTCCCAGTTACCTAATCTGAGAAATGGGGTCAACAGGTCCTTCCTGCGGGGTTGCCATTTAAATTCAATGTAATCAAGATTTATAAACAGAGTGTTAGCCATCATTATTATTCATCTCATTTTCACTTTGAAATGAAACAGTGTCATTGTGGGCTGATCACTGAGACCATGACAATGACCAAGGCAGTTCCAGCTCCTACCCTCAGGGAGGTCAAAGGCCAACAGGGAGACTGCCCCAAAACAGTCCACAACCATCAGGGCTTAAAGGGGTATGTTCAGAGTCAAGGGAAGTTAGAAGCAAGCATGGCAGGCAGAAAGGGGAGGGGTAAGACTTCCGGGAGGAGGGCTCCTTGAGTTGAAACCTCGAAGGATGGGCAACAGTTACCGGGTTAATGGGCTGGCTGTAAGACAACTGAGGAAGTCTTAAACTCAGAGGAAGCAGCATGTGCAAAAGCCGAGGGGTTGGGGTTTACGCTAAGAGTTTGCCTGGAGAAGACTGAGAAAGAGACGCGGATGCTGGGGATAGACGAGGGGGCCGGCAAGTGTGGGACAGCCTCGAGTCGGAACTATTTCCAGAACTCACCATCCTTCTTGATCTTCTCGTTGAGATTGTTGATATAAATAGTGTGATTGGGACGGGTCTCGGGAACTGCCATGGAAGGAGTTGCTGAGACAGAGCTGAAAGAATAAAAAAGGTAACCTCGGAACTGGGTTTCTCCAAATCCTTTGTCCCAACGTGGGCTGCTTAGAGATCTTCCTTCTAAGAGGAAGTCAAGTGGGTAATGAGGAGGGAAAAGACAAACACCTCGAAAAACAAAGCAAACGCACGACACGGCGTCTCCTGCCCGCGTGGTGAAGGAAATCTCGAGAGGTTTACTACGAGTCCGAGGATGCTTTACGCCACTCTGTAGGCGGGGTGTCCGAGGTGGCGGTTCCCACTGGCCCACGCGCTCAAAGGGCGGCCCAGGAGAAAAAGCCCGGATGTATGAGCCAGTTAAGGTAGGAGTGAGAACTTTGCGGAGTCTTGGCCTCGCACAGCGCAGAAATAGCTCCTTCCCCCCGACCCCCCGAGGCACAGCAAGGCCCGGGCGCCAGGCTCTCCACCCGCCCGATCCCAATGGCCGCTTGAGCACACTACTCACGAACCAAGTCGCAGCTCCCGCAAGCGGCACCTTCTGCGTTGCTGTGCGCCGACCACAAAACTTCCTCTCCTGGTCCCGCCTTTATCTTTCTACAAACCAATCCCCTCGCGGACACCTGGTAGCTTGGCCAATCAGAGTAAGTCTCGCTCTCGGACCGAGGTTTTGCCAATCAAAACGATCCTTGGGTTCCCGCCTCAGCAGAACAACTCCGCCCGACCACTGCAAGCCCTTGGCTTTTGCGGCGCCCCGGGCTACAAGCCAATCAGTGAAGGCCGCGCCCCCTCACGCGCTTCTAGCCAATCGGGACGCAATTCTCGCGGCGGACTCCTCGGAGGCAGTTCTTTAGGAGCCCCACCTCTTCCCCCTCCGCTACGCGTTCTTTGTCACGTGATCGTTAAAGGGGCGGACACCACTTTCAAGTCTTACCACGAGATTTGGGAAAGGTTGTGCGCCGCGGTCGCCATTTTGCGGGGAGGGGAGCAGTGTTTTACCTTCCGACTCCGTTCCGTATCCGAGCGTTGTTGCGGCTCCCAACGACCTCCGATCTATCGGCCTTCCCGAACCCTCAAGCCTCCTCTTTTTGCGCTCTGATTTCAGGACTTTCTCCACAGCTAGGCCTTTTTCCCTGCCAGATGTCCTTTGACCTCTTGACCTCTGACTCAAAGGTCAGCGCTAAGGTTCCAAACTCGGGTCTGTGATGCGAGGGGGTGGATATCTAGCCTAAATTCTCCCACTCTTTAATCCTGTGGCTCGAAATCCGCTTTCGGTGCCTTACTCTAGGTCTGAGCTTTCATATCCTGAGATTGAACCCCAAGTTTCCAAATCTAGCCCCTGATAAGTTAACTCCTAATGAGTATCACTGCTTGAGCCTTGCACCCCAACTCTGTATCTCAAATCTGGTTCCAGATTAAAGGACCGCGTTAACTCTCAAATTCCTTGTGATTTCAGTCAGCCTCAGGGATTGAGTCTGCTTCCAAAGTTCCAGGTTTTAGCCCTGATTTTTTCAGTCCTTCTGTTCACCTTCCTCCCCCAAGTCTGGAATTCAGCTCTAAAGCCTTCAGAATCTCCATCCCTGTGACCAACGCATTTGGGAGGATCCTTCCCTTCCCTCTGCTAAGCCTTCCAGTGCAAGTCACAGACCCCAAAATGATTTCTCCATGCTCTCCTCCCTTAGAGCCACCAATTCATCCTCCAGAAACTCCTGCACCCCAGACCCCCATCATCCCACCTCCTCCCCTACCCCCAAATCTCCCGGACGTAGCTTTTCCACCCTCTCCCTTGAGTCTCCAGGCCCCTGTACCCCCACCACCCCCACTGCCACCTCCACCACCTGCCACCGGCTTTGCTGCCCCTCATGTCTTCGGCCTGGAGAAGAGCCAGCTCCTGAAGGAGGCCTTGGAGAGGGCCGGCCCAGTCCCCAAGAGCAGAGAGGATGTCAAGAGGCTCCTGAAACTGCACAAGGACCGGTAGGGTCCCCATGCCCCACCTCACCCACCCACTCAGGGTCTCACCCAAAACCTGTCCCTAGGTCACTCCAGCCATCTCCTCTTGGGGTTTCCCGTTTGCTCAAGGTCAAACAGCCTGGAGTTCCTGTTGTGGCTCAGTGAGTTAAGAACCGGACTGGTATCCATGAGGCTGCAGGTTCAATCCCTGGCCTCACTCAGGGTGAGCATTAAGGGTCCAGCATTGCTGCAAGCTGCTCTGGCATGGCTGTGGCTGTGGCTGGCAGCTACAGCTCCAATTCGACCACTATCCCAGGTGCAGCCATAAAGAGAAAAACAAAAATGAATAGCCTGTCTGCTTCAGCCCCCTACTTAGATCCTTTCAGTGGCAGTGTGCCTTCAGCCATGAAAAAAGTCCTGCCCTGACAAACACCCGGTGGGAGAGACAGATCCCACCTCTACCAGTGACAGCCCAGGGTGGTCAGAGCTGTGAGGGAAGGGCCCAAAGGGAGTACCTGGGCTGGGGGTCAGTGCAGCCCGCATAGAGGGGACCCCTGAGTGCTGTTGGGCAGATTACTCAGGGGTATGTGATGTGGAAAGTAAACAGTTTGTGCCCAGGCCCAGAGTGAAGTAAAGAGGTGTTTAATGACTTGCAAATACTTATTTCTGGGGGGCGGGAGACTTAGTTTCTGCACCACTGGAGGGTGAATTGTTTTGTGTATTCCTTGAGGAACCAGGGCCCTGCCTCAAGGCTGCACTGTTGTTTCTTAACTGATCCTCCCTTGTTTCTGCATTCCTTCCTTTAAGAGAGTTAATTCCTGGGACCTATTCAAGGATGAGCATTGTGGCCAAGTGTAGATCACAAAATGCCTTAGGCCAAAGTGTCACAGTCATAACAACGCTGGATCCTTAAGCTGGATCCTTAACCCGCTGAGCGAGGCCAGGGATTGAAACCCGTATCCTCATGGATGTTAGTCTGGTTCTTAATCTCCTGAACCACAACAGGAACTCGAGTTGTTTTTTTTTTTTTTCCTTTGTACGTATTGGGTTCTCTTCTGTCTAGAAAGCCATACCTGTTCTCTTTCTCTGGGGACCCCTAACCTATCTGCCTACAAGAGAAGGTGGCACACGTGGAGTTTCGCAGGTCCACATGGTGTGGGGGGCCATGCAGAGGAAGCTGGGCTGTCCTGAGGGCCCTGGGGAGCTGTGGAAGGGCTTTGTGCCCTTGCAGGGAGAGAGGTTACCTTCAAAGAGTGGAGGGAGAGTCCGGGGATGGAGGAGCCTGGAGCACCCAGAGACCCTGGCGGGAGGGGAGGGGCGAGCCCTGGGCTGGGGAGGTGGGGAGGGCAGAGGGAGAAGTGACCTGCCCAGACTCAGAAGAAACTGGCAGCGTATCTAGACAAGTTTATAATCTGCACTAAACCCCCAACCACACTGAGGCAAATTTAATGCAAATAACACCACCCGTTACTGCCTGTCCACAACCTGCCAGGCACTGCGCTGAATGTTTCCTTGCTAATTTCCTTAATTGTCTCAGTGATGCCCTGAGATAGGAAGGAACTACTGTTGTGCCGTTTTCCAGATGAGGAAACTGAGGCTCATGGAGATGAAGTCATTTACCACAGAGCTTGGAAGAGGAAGGGGCCAGTTTGAACTCTGGCAGGGCCGCGGGGCTCCCGGTTTTTAACCTTTGTGCTGTGTTATCACCTCTCATCAGGAGGGGGGCCCCCAACCTTACCCTTTCCTTGGCTTTGGGATGGAACTATGAGCACATTTCAGGCACCTCCTTAGCCCAGAATGGGGGTTGGGGGAGGCATGGGATCACCAGAATATTCTGAGGACCCCAACAAGGTGATCTCTTAGGGGCCCGAAGCAGTCACTACCTGGATTTGTTCAAGGCTGAGTGAAGGGATTTCCACCCTAACTGCCTGAGAAACGGGCTTGAGAGCAGAAAAACATTCACATGGAGTTCCCATGTGGTGCAGCGGAAACAAATCTGACGAGGAGCCATGAAGTCGCAGGTTTGATCCCTGACCTTGCTCAGTGGCTTAAAGATCTGGCATTGGCGTGAGCTATGCTGTAGCTCGCAGATTCGGCTTGGATTCTGAATTGCTATGACTGTGGTGTAGGCCGGTGGCTACAGCTCCGATTCGACCCCTAGCCTGGGAACTTCCATATGCCGCAAGTACAGCCCTAAAAAAAAAAAGACATTCACAGAATTTGAGTATTTTATTTTATTATTTTAATTTTATTTATTTTTGTCTTATCTCTAGGGCCGTACCTGCAGCACATGGAGGTTCCCAGGCTAGGCGTCGAATCGGAGCTATAGCTGCCGGCCTATGCCAGAGCCCCAGCAATGCAGGATCCAAGCCCATCTGTGACCTACACCACAGCTCACAGCAAAGCTGGATCCTTAACCCACTGAGCAAGGCCAAGGATTGAATCCGAGTCCTCATGGTTCCTAGTCGGGTTCGTTAACTGCTGAGTCATGACAGGAACCCTGAGTTTGAGTATTGATGAAATAAAATTCGTATATTTTGGCAAGATGAGAGAAATAGATAGAATATTCCTCTGCCCACTTGGGCCTCCCCCTCCCACTTCTGCATCTGCATTCTCTGGTCCTCCTCAGGGGCTGCCATTCCTTCTTCATCTCATCCAGGGCCACGGCTCCTTAGGAGACAGCCTTCCGTTGTAATCTCGTGAAGGGGCCACAGTGACCCAGGACCTGCTGCTCTCCTAGCTTTGTACTTACAGGTCTGGATTGAGTAACCTGTCCATGCTATGTTATTGGACATATAACCAGCCATTTGTCTCAAAAACTTACATAACAGTGCTTTGGCCGCTTAGGGTGGAACAGTCCTCCGAGCTTTTTTGCAATGCTCTTCTTGGGTGATAATCCTCAAATTTGAAGAAAATTTTCCCTTTCTTTCTTCGATTGACTCTGGATTAATTTTTTCATCCATGGTGTAGAGACACCCTTTGAGAGATTTCCTCTAATAAATCAGTCCCTCTGGGAGTTCCCCGGTGGCTCAGTGGGTTAAGGGTCCAGCATTGTCACTGCAGTGGCTTGGATTCCATCTCTGGCCTGGGAACTTCCACATGCAGGCGCAGCCAAAAAAAACCAAAAAATGTCCCTCTGGCTCCTAGTTGCAAAGTTGCTGGCACATGTGCTCTTTGCCCCTCAGTAACTGAGAGGAAGAGCAGACAGCGGCAGGCAGAAGATGGTTCCCACTGCGCGGCTGAGGAGGGAAGTGTCTCATCAAGGATGAGGGGAGTCTGATCCAGCCGAGGGTGGCCTCGGCCGGGGAACAGCCGGCCTGTGTTCCGCCCTTTCACCACCCCTCGACACCCCGCTCCCAGCCAGCCCTCCATGGGGGGACCCTAGGAGCTGGTGCCCTCATAACCTGAGTGTGGCTCGAATTCAGTTTCAGAAGTGACCTGCAGTGGATTCTCTTCTGTGCCGACCTGCCCTCCCTCATCCAGGAAGGCCCTCAGTACGTGCCCTGATTGGGACCCCAAGCCCTTGGCCTCTGCCCTGGCTTTGTGAGGATTGCCCTGGGAGTGTGGGAGGAGTGGGTCCGTCCCAGGCAGCCTGGGGAGGAGGAGGGGAGGGATGGGGTCCGTGCCAGGTCCTCATCCCGGGTGCATGCGCAGTAAACTGTTGGAATGAACGAGCAAGTGAACAAACAAACCTGGCCCATTATCTCTGACTCCACCTTGGCACCTGTTCCTCCTGGAAGCCCAAGGGACATCTCCCCCTCGCTGTCCACCAGCCCTCCAGCCTTGGGTGCTGGCCTTGAGAAGCCTCTCTCCTAAGAGGGGCTCGGCCCGGGAGAGGAGATGGGAACTCCCCCAGGGCGGCAGACCTGCTCCCCACAGCCCAGCTTTCAGGGCAGAGGGAGCCTTGGAAAGACCTGGGGGCTGAGGGGCTGGGCCTCTCTCTCCCCAGGTGCGGGCTGGTGGCCTTGTGGATGGCAGGCACTCTCCTGGTGCCCCCCAGCGGCATCCCCCTGGAGAGACTCGTGCAGGTGGCCGTGGAGAGAAGATACACGGCCCAGGGGGAGATGTTCTCAGGTGAGTTGGGAGTAGGGGGCTTTCACACTGGGTGTCCTGCAGGAGGGGACTGGAGCGCTTGGCTAGGTCACAGCAGGTGCATGAGGGGACTTTGTTCCATTCTTCGGGCCCTCCCCACCCCCTCAGGAGAGCAAAGTGTTAGGAGGTGGACTCTGAGCCACGCTACCTGGGTTCCCAGCCCAGCTCTGCCACTTCCTGCCATGTGGCTGTGGACAAGCATCTTACCGTATCTGTGCCTCATTTTTGACATTTATACAAAGTGGTGATGATCAAGGTGAAGGTTACGGGCACGGATTTCCAAAAGCCTTTGACACAAGGCCAGGTACACAGTGACTTCTCTCGCTTTCTTTTTTCTTTTTGTCTTTTTAGGGCATAGGGAGGTTCCCAGGCCAGGGGTTGAGTCAGAGCTATAGCTGCTGGCCTACGCCACAGCCACAGCAGCACCAGTTCCAAGCCATGTCTGTGACCTGCACCACAGCTGATGGCAACGCCAGAGCCTTAACCCACTGAGCAAGGCCAGGGATCGAACCTGCATCCTTGTGAATACTAGTCAGATTCGTTTCCATGGAGCCACAACAGTAACTCCAGCGATCTCTCTTTCTGTGTCTGCTCTGTCCCTGCAGTGGCCGACATGGGCAGGCTGGCCCGGGAGGTACTGGGCTGCCAGGCAGAGGTGCTCCACGGCGGCCTGGGCAGTCCCAACCGAGACCATGTCCTGCTGCACCTTGTCGCCGGACATCCCCTGCTTATCCCGTATCCCAGCACCAAGAAGGGAGCAGGGGAGGGATGGGGAAGGGTGGGTTTCCCCCCACCCCCGGAGAAAGAAGAAAAAAAAAAAAAAGAAGGAATTCCCTTGTGGTGCGGGTTGAGGATCCAGTAAGTGTCACTGCAGCAGTTCAGGTCACTTCTGTGGCACGGCTTTAATCCCTGGCCTGGGAACTTCCACATGCTGTGGGTATAGCCAAAAAGAGAGAGAGAGAAGAGTAGGTCCCAGGGCCACACCACAGCTTTTTTTTTTTTTTTTTTTTTTGGTCTTTCTAGGGCTGCACCCTTGGCATATGGAGGTTCCCAGGCTAGGGGTCAAATTGGAGCTACAGCTGCCAGCCTACACCACAGCCACGGCAACACAGGATCCTTAACCCACTGAGCGAGGCCAGGAAGGGAATCTGCATCCTCAAGGATACTGGTCAGATTCATTTCTGCTGAGCCACGACGGGAGCTCCCCATACCACAGCTTTAGCCTTAACCCTGGTGCCAGCTACGACGAGGACTTCAACCACGAGCCATGTCAGCGGAAGGGCCACAAGGCCCACTGGGCAGTGAGTGCAGGTGGGCCCCCCTCCCGTGCCCTGTCACTCCTCCTCACATTCTCACCCTTGCGCTGGTGCCTCCCGAGTACTCAGGGCAGGAGCTGCGGCTGGGCCATCCCAGGCCCCACAGGGTGCTCAGCAGGGACCTGGCCGGCAGCAGGTGCCCGTTAGGGTTTCCACAGACAGAAACTGGGCACAGACAAGGGTCAAAGAGTCTGGGCCGCAGTCTTGATACAGCCACATCCACGCCCTGTGACTCTGGGCCGCCATTTCCCTGTCTAGAAATCAAGGTGACAGTAGCCCCCACCTTAGGAGGATGTAGAACTCTGAATGGTGCCTGATCTGTTACCCGTGTCAGTAAGTGTTAGCTACGCCAAGCAGCAGCATCCTGCCACCTGCCTGAAAGGACCGCATTTGCAGATCAGGTAGCCTGGCTGGAGGCTCCCCTGTGTGCACGGCTGTGCCTTTGAAGGTACCTCTCTGAGCACTGCTGTTCTGGACAGCTGGTGGCAACAGCTGCAGCAGTGGTATTTACTGTGTTCGGTGGTACCTCCCTGTGCTGACGCTGTCAGAGGCAGGACCTAAAATGCCTGCAGTCCCAGCCCGGCACCTGGGTCCAAATCCCCGCCCAGCCGTGTGCATGCTGGCCCCTGCAGACTCCTCCGTGACAGTGGGGATGGGGGCAGCACCTACCCTGGAGGACTGTGGGGGGCACTCAGAGCCCCGGCCCCTGGGCAGGGCTCAGCTCCAACTCAGAGCTTCCCCCTCTCTCCCCAGGGGTGCTGCTGGGTGTGCAGGCTGTGCCCGACGTCGGCTATGCGGAGGACCCGGAGCTGCCCGGCCTGTTCCACCCAGCAGCCAGCTCGCCCCACCAGCCACCAGCCCTGCCGGAGGAAGGCTCCACAGGCACCATCTACCTCCTCTCCAAGCAGGGCAAGAGTTGGCACTACCAGCTGTGGGACTACGACCAAGTCCGGGACAGCAACCTGCAGTTGACAGACTTCTCGCCCTTGAGGGCCACGGATGGCCGGGAGTATGTGGTGCCTGCCGGCGGGGTGCGGGCCGGCCTCTGTGGCCAGGCCCTGCTCCTTCGACCCCAGGACTCAAGCCACCAGCCTGCTGCAGCCTCAGGCCAGGGCGCTCCAGCTTCTCCCTCTGCGTGACGGCCTGAGGGTTTGGGCTGGATCTCTGAGGACCTCCAGCCAGGATCCTTCTTTCAGGGGCCCCCAGAATCCATCCAGTCCTGATCCTGGGCCTCGCCCCAACTCCCCCTTCTCCAAGCCCACCCTCCAATGTCAAGCACCTCCTCTGGGCTGGGGTGCTGGGGCCAGGAGTCTGATGGACAGGCTCCCTCTGCAGGGCAGACTGACAAGCGCTCAGACCCAGGTCCTGTCCACCCCGCCTCGGCGTTTATCACTGGTGACCACCCTCTTCTAAACCACCACCCCCTCTCTGGATGTGTGCGAGCGCCTTGCCGCTGGAGCCCTTGCTGCCTCCCAGTGCCGTTCCCGGGGAAGCCTAGGAAACCAGCCTCTCCACTGCCCACCAGAGACGCTCCCCGTAGCTCTTTGCTACTCGAAGGACAGGGACTCAACTCTCCTGGCCCCAACTCCCCTCCCCTAACCTGGGCTGTTCTTCCCCACACTTTGTGCCAGACTGGCTTCTCAGGTGCCTAGAGTGTCCTGCTCCCCACCCCCCACCACCCTTCTATTAAAAATAACTCGGAAACTGCTCTGTCCTGACTCCTTATCACTTCCTCAGGGAAGATTCCTCAGCCTTGGACTTAGCACCTTCCCCTGCATATGTTTTCTGATTTCAGATAAAAGGCAGGAGTTCCCGCTGTGGCACTGTGGGTTAAGGATCCGACATTGCTGCAGCTGTGGAATAGGTCGCAGCTGCGGCTGGGATCTGATCCCTGGCCTGGGAACTTCTATGTGCTGCAGGTGTGGGCAAAAATGAAAAAAAATATGTAACATAAAGTGAATGCCTCAGTTCCCGCCGTGGCTCAGTGGTTAATGAATCTGACTAGCATCCATGAGGACACAGGTTCAATCCCTGGCCTCGCTCAGTGGGTTAAGGCTCTGATTTGACCCCTAGCCTAGGAACCTCCATATGCTGCAAGTGAGGCCCTAAAAAGCAAAAAGAAAAAAAAAAAGTGAATGCCTCTAAGACTAGTTATTTGTGCACCCCCATACCCTGTTAACTCATCAAATCCTCCAGTCTTGTAAGGAAGGGACTAGATTCTTCCCAATTTACAGATGGATAGACTGAGGCCTGGATAAGTGCCGTCACTGGCCTAAGGTCACATGGCTGACAAGTGGCAGGGCCAGGATTCACAGCAGGGGGATGATACCGACACAGATTGGGGGAGTGCGAGGTGGGGAAAGAGAGATTGTTGTTTGATGAGTCCCTGTTGCATCCATTCAGAAAGAGGAGCACAGATCTGTCTTGGTCACTGCTGCGTTCCCAGTGCTGAGCAAAGGCCTTTATTAGAAATGGCGCAGTTGGAGTTTCCGTCGTGGCGCAGTGGTTAACGAATCCGACTAGGAACCATGAGGTTGCGGGTTCGGTCCCTGCCCTTGCTCAGTGGGTTAACGATCTGGCGTTGCCGTGAGCTGTGGTGTAGGTTGCAGACGCGGCTTGGATCCTGCGTTGCTGTGGCTCTGGCGTAGGCCGGTGGCTACAGCTCCGATTCAACCCCTAGCCTGGGAACCTCCATATGCCGTGGGAGCGGCCCAAGAAATAGCAACAACAACAACAACAAAACAACAACAACAACAACAACAACAACAAAAAAAAAGAAATGGCGCAGTGTAGTGTTTCTTCCATGGCCCTGGCCCTGTTGCCTGCTCGTCCCCATCCCAGCCCTGACACCCTGGTTGGTCCTGTCCATCTGGTGCACTGTCCTGGGAGCCCTTGAGGACAGGGCTTGGAATCATCTTGGTCACCACCGTGTCCCCTTCACAGAGCCGGGCATAAGGGCAGCAGCTCACTGACGCCAGTGAAGGCACTGGCTTGCTCTGAGCCCGGCCTCGTCCCCAACCCGTCATTATCTCAGCACCCCACCCAGCGCTAATGCTCGAATGATGAGCTTTGAGCCCACACACCCCAGATGCAAGGTTCCACAAAGGTGACTGTGTTGTTTATTGGGGTGTCGTCATGGGGGAAGGCAGTGAAGTGGTTTTGCCTCTGGTTCCGCAGAGCTGCCCCATCTAACGACTACCTCTCGCGTATAAATAAGTAGAAAGACGGTCAGTAGGGAAGGGCACCCCTCCGCCCTGGAAGACCTTGCTGGAGCTTTGGCTGAAGGGTGGGGGCGGGGAGGCTGTCCTCCCAGAGCCCAGCTTTGTGGGCCAGCAACCCAAAGTCGGGGAGGGGGTGTCCGCCGCACCTCAGGGTGCTGGGATCTTTGGTGTGGACCAGGTGGCCTGCCCGGGGCCTCGGCCGGCAGCCCCACGCACCTGCAGGGCAGGCCTAAGCGGAGCCTTTTCACAGCAGAGGCCAGGGAGGGGGACCTCCCGAGGCGGGCAGCTGACTCCCGAGCCTGCTTTTCCCTTTTCCGTCTGAAAGCCCTTCCAGCCACCGCGGTCGGCTCGCAGGAAGGAGACAGAAAAGGGTAAAGGGAGAGGGAAGACGTCACGAGGTGGAGGCCTAAGTGGTGCCTGTGGCACGAGGTTGTGCTGGTCACAGTGCCGCTTTGGGACGGGGCTGCAGTTGGGGGCGGCAGGGGATCAGCGGCGTCCTCCCAGGAGCAGGGAGGGACCAGGGGGCCAAGGGTGAGCAGGACGGGGGCACCGGGCCCCGCCCAGCAGCGGCAGCTCTCAGGCCAGTCCCGGGTCCTCGGCCTCAGAACCTCATCGGCTTGGAGGGCCCCCGAGCTGAAGAGATGAGACTGTAACGCCCAGGCGGGCGGACGGGGTCCAGGGCCACCTGCATTTGTTCACCACGGAGTTCTGGCTCTCCAGGCCGCGAGGAGCCGGCTTGCAGAGGGAGGGGCCGACGGGGAGGCTGCAATTACAGTCATTCATGCGGTGGCCGCACAAGGTCACGGCTGTCCCCTGCAGCATCTGCACTGTGTTCTTTCAGGGTGCGAGGTTTAGTGTGGCCCCTGTAGCCCGCCGAAGCCTTCCCGGCTGGTCAGAGGAGCCAGCGATGTCCGCTGCTTCTCAACAAGCCCCACAGCACCAGAGGGCAGGTGCTACCTGACCGCCCAGGCCCTCCGATCTTCCACACTGGTTCTGCGTGATGCACGACACAGCCTCTCCCATCCCTGGACTTCGGTCCTCCACAGCCAACCTCAGGCCCCCAGGCATCTTGGGGCCCCTCCAGCCAGGCGGGCACTATCCGATAAATACACCAGGCAGTGGCGAGCGGGTCAGCTCTGGGCCAGGCCCTGGAGGAGGCGAATCATGTTGTCCAGGCCCCAGAGGTAGCCATCCTCTCGGTTGCCCTCGGCCCAGGGCAGCCGGTGGTTGAGGGTCTGGTGGTCGGGTAGGGCCACGGTCTTGCCGAAGTCGATCATCCAGACTTTGGCCAGGCCGGTGTGGTCGTGCACAAAGAGGAGGGAGCTGCCTACCACCTGCAGAGGGAGAGGCAGGAGGTTAGAGGGAGGGCCAGGCGCCAGCCAAGGTCTCTGAGCCATCAGGCAGCTGAACAGGGGGCTGACAGCATGAACTTTGGAGCTGGGCTGCCTGCGTTCAAGTCCTAGCTCTGCCACTTACTGGCAGTCTGGCCTTGGGCAGGGGACTTAACCTCTCCTTATCTCTGTGTCCTCATATACAAAGTGGGAATCGTGGAATAAGAGTTCCAGTTACCTCAAAGGCTGCTGAGCATGTTTTGTTTTTTTTTTTTGGTCTTCTTTCTAGGGCCGCTCCCACAGCATATGGAGGTTCCCAGGCTAGGGGTCGAATCGGAGCTGTAGCCACTGGCCTACACCAGAGCCACAGCCACGCGGGATCCAAGCCTCATCTGCTACCTACACCACAGCTCATGGCAACGCCGGATTCTTAACCCACTGAGAGAGGCCAGGGATCGAACCTGCAACCTCATGGTTCCTAGTCAGATTCGTTAACCACTGCACCGCGACAGGAACTCCCTGAGCATATTATATTATGAATTCATCCATATAAAGCTCTTAGAAGAGTTGCCTGTATAAACAAATGCACCGCAATGTGCATCGGTATCCTTTTTTGAAGCTAGGGTACAAACTCAAATGCCTGCAAGATCCTGAATGGGTCAGAGGAGGCTGGCAAGGATTAAAGGACGTGGACAGTGCCTCCCCTGTGGATGGGGCAGCAACTGCTCAGCCTCAGGGGATTGCAGCTGGTGACCCCAGGCACGTGGCTTCCTTCCTCTGGGCCTCTCCTCAGCTGCAGAACAGGGATGATGGTGACGGCCCCTGCGCCTAGGGTCACTGCAGCACACTCCATGATCCACGGCTCATAAGGTGTCTTAAGATGCTCGGCACACAGTCAGCCCTCGGTACATACTGTGGGTTTTTTTTTCCTTTTTAGGGCCCCACCTGCGGCATATGGAGGTTCCCACGCGAGGGGTCGAATCAGAGCTGTAGCTGCCAGCCTTCACCACAGCCACAGCCACGCCAGATCCTTAACCGGCTGAGGCAGGCTGGGGATTGAACGTGCATCCTCATGGATACTAGTTGGGTTCTTAACCTGCTGAGCCACAGTGAGAACTTCTGTTTTTGGCTGCCCTGTGGCATATGGAGTTCCCAGCCAGGGATCAGATCTGAGCTGAGCTGGGAACTAAGCTGCAGCTGCGGCAACACCAGATCCTTAACCCACTGTGCCAGGCCAGGGATCGAACCTGCCGTCCCAAGATGTGGAGAATCCCACTGTGCCACAGCGGGAATTCCTGTGTTTTGGGGGGGGGGGGTTTGAGGGGGTTTTTTAATTGATTTTTTTTTTCCCATTATAGCTGGTTTCTTCTGTGTCTTTAATTCAGGATTCCTTCCTCTCACCTGACTCCAGGTCTACAAGTCCCTCCCTTTTTCTAGTCGGGTTTCAAACATCACCGCTCTCAGGGCAGGCGAGCAGGCGGCTGTCAGAAGAGGAAGATGCCACCCAATTCTGGGTGGCTCTGGCATATGCCCCAGAGGCCCAGTGTTGCCACATCTCCTACGGTGCCAAGGGAAACTGGAAATTCTGATTTTGGTGCGAACTCTCACATTTTAAATGTTGGCAACTCATTTTTTAAAATGTTAAGTCACCAGGGAGGTGAAATCAAACACAAGGACAGGAAAGATGGGGTTCCCCAGGCCCCCTCTTTGTGACTTGCTTGTAAATAAAGCCCGAAGGCAGTAACAAGGACGGAGGGTGATGTTTGGTGGTAACAAATGTAACAGTAGGAGTTCCCTTTATGGCTCAGCAGTAACGAATCCAGCTAGGATCCATGACGATGCAGGTTTGATCCCTGACCTCGCTCAGTGGGTTACGGATCCAGTGTTGCCCTGAGCTGTGGTGTAGGTTGCAGACACATATGGCTTGGAGCCCGTGTTGCTGTGGCTGTGGCGTAGGCCGACAGCTGCAGCTCCGATTCGACCCCTAACCTGGGAACTTCCATTTGCCACAGGTGGTGGCCCTAAAAAGCAAAACCAAAAACAAATGTGACAGGAAAAGCTGGCACATATGGAGGGCTTACTGTGAGCTGGGCTTTGAGGCTATTAACCCACTTAACCTTCATCACATCCACGAGGCAGGTGCCACTGTGACCCCGTCCTAGAGGGCAAGAGATAGGCCTGTGGAGCCCCTGCCCAGGGTCAGAAGCCTGGGATCCGAACAACACAAGCCAGCCTGACTCCCAAGTCGGTGCTCTTTTCTCTAGTCGGTGATACCAAGAGAAGAGAAGGCGGAGCTCTAGGGGAGGCGGGGCTCCAGAGGGGGCGGGGCTCTAGGGGGGGGAGGTGGAAGAGCTAGGAAACACCACCCCTTCACAGACTTTCTGAGAAGAGGAATGTTTCCAAAGAGACCCAGGCTGCAGAAAGGAGAGGAAAGGGGAAGGGGAGAGCCACCAAACAAGAGACGCAGGGAACAATAATTGTAAATAAATAGGGTTATAAAATAATCACAAGAGCCAGGAGTTTAGTGCACGTCTATACTCCGAAATGGGCTCTGCAAGGAAGGTTGGGAGGAAACTGAGGCCCGAGAGGGGAGGTCACATGCCCAGGGTCAAGGCAGAGGCAGCCTTCGCCCCCAGGCCACCTAGCTGGAGTCTACTCTCCTAAGTCCCTCGTGCTGCCTACCCCTAAAGAAGCAACCATCCCCAAAAGAAGCAAACCCCAAACTCGGGACCTCCTTTTATAGCTTTGGCCTCTGACCCTGCAGGCGGTTTCTCCTGATGGACTCCGACACCCCCACACACACCCACAGGGCCCTCTGTTCCCATGGTGGCCGGGGCTCGCACCTCGTGGGTCTTGAAGAAGGGGGAGCTCTCCAGAGTTTCACGAAGTTCTTCTAGGCGTGCCACGTACTTTCTCTGCGTGTGAGAGGGAGGGTTTCTGGGTTAGCTTAGGGTCTTCACCAGGAGCTCTGACCTCACCCCTCACCCACAAAGGAATGGGCAGACCCCAGCCAGGATGGGATAAGGGGAGCCTCAGGGAAATGGGAGGTGGGTGAGGGGCTGGGCGCATTGGGGTTGATAGATAATAGGAATACCCACAATTCCTAGCAGCTCCTCCCACCAAGAGATGGAGACTTCCATTTAGAATCCGGGCTTTGGCCAATAGAACATGGCAGGAATGATCCTGGCCCTTCTGAGTGCAGCCATCAAGAGGCCTTGCTTTCTCACTTGTTCTCCTGGCCTGCTACTTCCACCATGAGAACAAGCCCAGGCTCGCCTGCTGGATCCAGCCAGGAGCCACGACAGCGAGGCAGCCAACAGACAAGTGGGCATGGCCCTCCTAGACCAGCCAGCTGGCCAAATGTTGAGCAATGCCAACTTCAGCCCAAAGGAAAAGACCGTTGACTTGGGAGGAACAGTGAGGAGCTAAATTTGGGGGCATGGGTGTCCCGCTCACCAGGATTTCGCAGTTCCCATCCACAAAGTCCTCCAACACCTTTGTCACCTGCTCCAGCTTCTGTGTCTTCTTGAAGTTGGTGTTGCAGGTGCCATCGGCTTTCTGCAGGACCAACAGTGTCATGCCTTTTTGTTCCCATGCCAAACACCAGGTAGCCTCAGACACCTCTGGGGGCCACCCACTGGCCTCAAGCCGCAGCTGCTATTCAGGGGAAGCCAGCCCACCTTCCCAGCCCCAAGTCATCCTCCTGAACAACCAGTCTTTCAAGTCTAATCTTGAACGCCCTGGTTGGACCCGTCTAGCCAAGAGGGCTTTGGGGGGAGGTGGATATGGCTTTGATTCAGGGCTCTGCTACTTCCTAGCTAGGTGTAGCTTCCTTTCTAGCTACTTCAGCGAGTCGCTTCACCTGCCTCAGCCTTGGTTTCCTCATCTGGAAAGTGGGAATTGTATTAGCATCTACCTTCTAAAACTGGTATAAGGATTAGAGGATGTGTGTCAATACATGGCACAGTGCCTGGCCCACAGTATGTAAGCACTCAGTAAATGAGATTCATGTTATTTTTTATGTCCACGAGAGGCACAGACAAGCTCCCTGAGTCAATCTGCCATGCCGTGCCCAGTGCCATGGGGTCACTGGTAACATGGAGGTGATAGGACAGGTATGGTCCGATGAGGGAGACAGACGTCGAATAAGATCATCAGAAAGGGAGATAAGAATGATGAAGTACAGGGAGTGAGGAGACGGTAAGGAGAAGGCTCTGATCCTGTAGGATGGAAATCAAGGAGGGCTTCCCGGAAGAAGTGAAATTTGGAAGGAGACAGGAAAACGACTGGGAGCCAGTGAACCAGGGGAAGAGCAGATCTGGCATAGGGAACGGCATGTGCAGAGGTCCTGGGGCAGGAGACAGTGGGACACTTTCAAAGAAATAAAAGTACTTCAGTGTGCTCTCTATAGGGCACTGTAGCATAGAAAAGAAAGGAAGGAAGGAAGGAAGAAAGAAACAACAGAAGGAGGAAGGAAGGAAGAAAGAGAAGAGAAGAAAGGAAGTCTCCCATCCCTCTATGAAATGATACGGAAAACTCTCCAGGACTATGCCACCTTTTGTAAGAAAGAGAGGAAAATTTAGGATATACAACTGCATTTGTTTGTATAGACAGGAAGAAATATAAGAAATTGATAAAGAAGGGGGGGATGGAGGGACAGAATGGGAAGGACAGTAACAAGGCTGGGAGAGAGATTTCTCCTATATACCTTTTTATTTTATATATATATATATATATATATATATATATATATATATATATATATATATATTTTTTTTTTTTTTTTGGCCTCACCCATGGCATGTGGAAGTTCCGGGGCCATGGATAGAACCCACGCCACCGCAACAACCTGTGCCACTGCGGTGACTGTACAAGATCTTTAACCTGCTGTGCCACAAGAGAACACCTATACTGTTATTTTGACATTTTAAGTTGAAGAGCCATTCAAACAATTAGATTTAATTTACAAAAAAAAAAAAAAAAAAAAGAAAGAAAGAAAAAAAAGAAAGATGAAAAAGAAGAAAAGAGAAAAAGTGTTCTCTATGAGGAGGAAAAAGCCTCCCTAGCTGCTGTGTTGGATGATGAATCAGAGGGGGTGAGGACCAGGGCCTGGGAGTCCAGGGAGGCTGAGGGAGGAGAAGTCAGGGCGGGACTAGGATGGGGCTTTGGGGGGGCCCTGGGGACAGGCAAAGAAATCAGGAGCTGCTCAGGCAGACAGAAACACACAGCGTGGTTTCTGATAGACTTGGGCGTGAGAGAGAAGCAGGGCCCCGCCTGCCCGTCTTTCCATCCTCCGAAGTCTCCTGCTCACTCTTGAGATCTTGCTTCTTTCCAGCGCCCTCTGACAGCCCGGTTCCCTGGGACGCTCTGGGTCTTAGCCCTCTAGAAACAGGCTAGCAGCTCCTGGCCCTCACCTTGATGCCCTCGATCCGGAAGCCCAGGGTGGAGGTGGAGCTCATGGTCTCCCTCCACTGCATGTAGCGGGGCTTGGTGACTGCACCCTGGGCATGTTCCTCGGGGGTGGGGGCCCCGGGGTCCACAGCCACCATCTTCTCATACATGTCCTTCCGAGGCCGGGGCCGTTCTCGTGCCTTCGCCAGCTCCTCCTCCAGGTAGGTCCTGGGAGACACAGGGTGTAGCAAAGGAAATTATGAAGAACAAAGCTGGAGGACGGATACTCCCTGATAGCAGGGCATGTTATAAAACGACAGCATGGCACAGGAATAGACAAATAGATCAATGGACCAGAACAGAGTCCACAAACTGACACACACACATGTACGTTCGCCCAGTTTATGATAGAGAACGCACTGAAGTTCAGTGGGGAAAGGAAGTCTTTTCAATAAGTGATGCTGAGTGGATAGACGGAGGGAAAAACCACCTCGATCCCTACCTCACGCCTTATATAAAACTGAATTCTTGATTGATGCAGATCTAAACGTGAATGTTAAAAGTTGTGGAAGAAATCGTAGGAGAGGCTCTTGGAGTAGGCAGATTTCTTAAATACAAAGCTATTAACCATGATGGAAAAAATTGACAAACTGTCCTGAAGTAGGTACGTCTGTTTATCAAAAGACATTCTTAAGAGAGTGAAATGGGAGAGTTGGAGAATATATGTGTGCATTTCCAGCAAAGGACTTGTATCTAGAATACTTAAAGAATTACAAGTCTTTTTCGTTTTTTCTTCTTTTTTTTTTTTTTAGCCATACCCATAGCATGTGGAAGTTCCCAGGCCAGGGATCAAACCTGCACTACAGCAATGATCTGAGCTGTTGCAGTGACAAAGCTGGATCCTTAACCCACTGCATCACAACGGAAATCCCAAGAATTACTAATCTTTTTAACAAAAGGGCAGCCCAGGAGTTCCCATTATGGCTCAGTGGAAACAAACCCAAATCCATAAGAAGGTGGGCTTGATCCCTGGCCTTGCTCAGTGGGATAAGGGTCTGGTGTTGCCAGAAACATTAAAATGGGCACTTTTCTTTCTTTCTTCCTTCCTTCCTTCCTTCCTTCCTTCCTTCCTTCCTTCCTTCCTTTCTTTCTTTCTTTTTTATTTTTGCCTTTTTAGGGCTACACCTGAGGCATATGGAGTTTCCCAGGCTAGGAGTCAAATCGGAGCTGTAGCTGCCAGCCTACACCACAGCCACAGCAACACCAGATCCAAGCTGTGTCTGAGACCTACATCACAGCTCACAGCAATGCTGGATCCTTAAATTACTGAACAAGGCCAGGGATCCAGGGATTGAACCTGTGTCCTCATGGATACTGGTCAGATTTGTTTCCACTGAGCAACGACAGGAACTCCTAAAATGGGCACTTTTCAAAAGATTTCTGAGTGGCCAATCAATGCTCAACTTTTTTTTTTTTTTTTTTTTTTTTTTTTTTTTTAGCTTTTTAGGGCCACACCTGTGGCATATGGAAGTTTCCAGACTAGGGAACTGCTGTGGTGCAGGTTCGATCCCTGGCCTGGGCACTTCCACATGCCATGGCACAGCCAAAAACAGAAAAGTTCGCCCTGACCCTCCACCGTGGCTGGCCCGGAACTGACCTGCTGCCCATCTTGCAGTCCATGATGGAGGGGCTCTCAAAGTCCGCTAGGAGGTCTTCCATCTGGTTGAAGGCCTGGCCATCCCGCTGCACCATGCCGTAGTAGGCTGGTACGAAAGGCCGCAAGGGGTCCCGCATCAGCTGCTCCAGGCTTCGCTGCTCACACTGACAGAAACGCTTTAGAATCCAACCATCCTCTCCTGCTTGGAAGTTCCCTAGGAGCAGCAGTCAAGAGAGGGTCAGAAACTGCTTGAGCAAGAGAATCCCCCCATTTCCTCAGGGGTCAGACCCCGGCCGCCATCGTCTGGCCAGACACTTCTGCAGTACTTTATCTCCTTCCCTGCAACACTCAAAATTTTGGCCAGGGGTGGTGAAGGAAGGGCCTGTGTCTGCATCTTGTTTAAACAGAGTCCAGGAGTTCCTGTCGTGGTGCAGCAGAAATGAATCCAATGAGGCACCACGAGGTTTTGGGTTCAATCCCTGGACTCGCTCAGTGGGTTAAGGATCCGGACTTGCCATGAGCTGTGGGGTGGGTCGCAGACGCAGCTTGGATCCTGCATTGCTGTGGCTGTGGTGTAGGCCAGCAGCTGCAGCTTCGATTGGACCCCTAGCCTGGGAACCTCCGTATGCCACAAGTGCAGCCCTAAAAAGCAAAATAATAATAATAATAATAACATAAAATAAACAGAGTCCTGTTCAGAGCACCCTGTGTTCTCATTTGTTTTGTAATTTTAGATTATGAGCTCATAATTGGCTGTGGGAATTTTTGTGAGCTCTGAGTCAAGAGCATGACTCTACAGAGTAGATTTGCATTTGCTCCTGCCTAGAATCCCAGCGTGCTAACAACCAGGGCCTTGTTTTTTTTTAAGTTAATTTACAAATCTCACATTTCCTGAGCCATGCAGATAATGTTGATTAGAATTACAAATTCTTATTGAGGCATACTGTCTTTTCAGATTCTATTTTCCTTTTTTAATTTTTTCTTTTGTCTTTTTTTTTTTTTTTTTTTTTTTTCCATTTCTAGGGCCACTCCCACGGCATATGGAAGTTCCCAGGCTGGGGGTCTAATCAGAGCTGCAGCCACCGGCCTACACCACAGCCACAGCAACACAGGATCCGAGCCGTATCTGCGACCTACACCACAGCTCACAGCAATGCCGGATCCTTAACCCACTGAGCAAGGCCAGGGATTGAACCTGCAACCTCATGTTTCCTAGTTGGATTCGTTAACCACTAAGCCATGACAGGAACTCCCAGATTCTATTTTCAAAAGACGGTTCCCACAGAAGCTCCCATCCCACATACTCGGCTAGAATTTTAACACTCCCATCAGGAAGTGGAATCTAATTCTTCTCCCCTGGAATCTGAGAGGACTTATGGCAGAAGCACCACTGTGAGTTCAGAGCTTAAGCCGTAAAAGGAGAAGCAGCTTCCACTTTTTTTTTTTTGCTTTTTTAGGGCCGCATCCCCAGCATATGGAGGTTCCCAGGCTAGGGAACAAATCGGAGCTACAGCTGCCAGCCTACACCAGAGCCACAGCAACACCAGATCTAAGCCACATCTGCGACCTACACCACAACTCATGGCAATGCCAGATCCTTAAGCCACTGGGTGAGGCCAGGGATCAAACCCGAAACCTCATGGTTCCTAGTTGGATTTGTTTCCCCTGCACCACAACAGGAATTCCGAAGCAGCTTCCACTTTGTTGGCAGAGCCACTTGCCTTTGCCGTCCTGAGTTACCATGTAAGAAATCTGACTATTCTGAGGCCACCATGCTGTGAGGGAAGCCCAAGCAGCTACACGGAGACGTGCAGACAGGCTTTCCAGTGGGCAGTCCCAGCTGAGAACCAGGCAATAGCCCCCAGCAACTGCCAGGCATGTGAATGAATGAACTTGCAGCCTTTGAGTTGTCCTAGCTGACTTTCCAACTACCTCAGAGCAGCAACAAGCCACTCCTGCCAGGCCCTGTATGAATTTCTAACCCATGAGTACAATAAAAATAGTTGTTTTATTCCACTAGGTTATTTTTTTTTAAACCACCACTAAGTTTTGAGTTTTCCATTGTTGATTTTGTTAAACTCAGCAATAGTAACTAAAATACATACAGATGGCAGACCTGTGTTTACAGTTTTGGCAGGGGCTTTGCCTTTCTCTGACTCAGATCTAAGGTCGAACAGGCAGGTAAGTTCCCTTCCTGCCTCCTTTTGCTGGTGGGTACAGTTTCTCTACTCCAGCCCACTGGCTGTTAATATAAACAAAGTATTTTTGGAACCCAGACAAGCTCACCTTTATGTATTATTATCTACGGCTGCTTTTGCGCTGCAACAACAGCATTCAGTAGTTATATCTATAACCTAGCCCTTCACCAAAAATGCTGCGTACTAGGTTGTGCTACTATGTGCTAAAGACATTGTGCTATGTCCTGGGGAAACATCATTATAACTGCTTTTTTTTTTTTTTTTTTTTTGCCATTTTTTGGGCCGCTCCCGCGGCATATGGAGGCTCCCAGGCTAGGGGTCGAATTGGAGCTATAGCTGCCAGCCTATGCCAGAGCCACTGCAACGCGGGACCCGAGCCGTGTCTTCAACCTACACCACAGCTCACGGCAACGCCGGATCCTTAATCCACTGAGCAAGGCCAGGGATTGAACAAGAAACCTCATGGTTCCTAGTCAGATTGTTAACCACTGCGCCACAATTAACTCCTATAACTGCTCTTTATTAGGGGCCTACTCTGCTCTGGACACAGTGCAAGGACAGAGACTGGTAACTGCCATTTATGAGGGGCCTATCTCTCAATCTCGGATTACATTGTTCTTTTTAGGGCTGCACCCGAAGCATATGGAAGTTCCTGGCCTGGGGTCGAATCAGAGCTGCAAGGCCAGGGATCTAACCCACATCCTCACAGAGACATCAGGTCCTAAACCCACTGAGCCACAAGAGGAACTCTTGATACACTTTTTTTTTTTGTCTTTTTTAGGGCCGCATCTGCAGCATATGGAGGTTCCCCGGCTAGGGGTCCAATCGGAGCTGCAGCTGCCAGCCTATGCCACTGTCACAGCAACTCAGGATCTGAGCCGAGTCTGTGACCTACACCATAGCTCACAGCAACACCGGGTCCTTAACCCACTGAGCAAGGCCAGGGATCCAACTCGCATCCTCATGGATCCTAGTCGGGTTCCTTAACCACTGAGCCACAAAGGGAACTCCACTTGATATACAGTTTTATTTAGCCCTTTGGTTTACCCTCCAAGGAAGGTATGATGATCTCATATTACAGATGAGGTTACTGAGGCCCAGCGAGAGAAAGAACTTGCCCGATGGCGCCATCCACAAATAAAGAGCAGAATGAGGGTCTGAGCCCTGGCTCTTCCACCCTCATGGATTAAGATGTGCCCCCCTCCCCGCGACATGGGGATAACAGGGACCAGCCCTCCGCCTGGATATTGGAATGGCCTGGCCCGGGCCTAAGCACGTCCCATACCAGCCGCGTGAGCTGCAGGCTGTCAGCAAGCGCGTTCGACAGATGGGGAAACTCAAGGACCAAGAGCAAGCCCTTCGCCAGCGCAGGCATCTCTGGGCCGCCCTGCCAGGCCTCCGCCCCCCTTCTCCCCCTGCTCTCACCGGAGTGTCCAGACAACTGGACCCAAGGGTAGTGTTTGCGGAAGGAGACCACGAAGGGCGAAGACTTCAGCACGGTCTTCAGCTTCCTCCATGGTTTGTTCTGTGGGGCAGAGAGGGTAGGGTCAGGTCCGAGGCCAAGGATGGAGGGAGATGGGGTGGCTGCCAAGGGAGGGAAGCCAGAGGGACCTGGGGGTCCTTCCAGGACCAGGGGGCTTCCCGGGCTCACTGGTCCCCAGCTTGTTGGGGTGAGCGGAGCCCACTTCCTTCAGCAGACACAAGCTCCCCAAAGGCCTCAGCAAAGGCAGAGAAGAGCCTCTGTTCATGTGTCTCGGGTCTGTTATCACTTTGTTGCTGTGTCTTTTGTCCCTCTCCAAGGAGTAAAGATGGGCAAGGTTTGCTGCCGTCCCCAGCAACCCCCAAGTCCTCCCCTTGACAGACACACCCCAAAACGTGGAGGCTGCTGTCCCTGAATGAGGTCAGACCTTCCAGGGAAAATGACAGAGGCAGGCGGCGATGGATGGAGGCTGAACCACAGGAGACAGAAGCAGAGACTGATGACAGAGACAGAGAGATAGGGACAAAGATGGGGACTGCAGCAATCATGACAGCTGCTCACCAAACAGCTCCAGCCCATCCCCCTTCCAGGGACAATCCTGCCCTCGTTCTTTGCTTTTTTTTTTTTTCCCTTTGCTCTTAGTGCTGCACCCGCGACATAGGAAGGTTCCCAGGCTAGGGATCAAATCAGAGTTGTCACTGCTGGTCTACACCACAGCCACAGCAACGTGGGATCCGAGCTGCATCTGCGACCTACACCACAACTCACGGCAACACTGGATCCCCGAGCCACTGAGCAAGGCCAAGGACTGAACCCACATCCTCATGGATACTAGCTGGATTTGTTTCTGCTGAACCACAGTGGGAACTCCCAACCCTGCCCTCTTGAACTTAGCTTTGGCCAATGAGATGTGAGCAGACGTGTCACTTTAGGCCTTAAAGCCAACAAGTGACTCTCCCTGCTCTTTTCTCTATCATCGAGGGGTGGCAGGCTGTGGGAAGAGAAAGAGGCTCAGTGAAGACAGCATGGTGCAGGGCCTCCCCATCCACACTGACCCAAGGTCAATGTGAAGTATGAACCCAAACTATCCTTTGTTGCTCCAAGACACTGAGCTTGGGGGGTTGTTTCTTATGACATCAAATCCTGACCTCTTCCGACTGACACAGAGATAGGCACGCAATTACTAGACGAGAAAGAAAGAAAGAAAAACAGAAAGGGTGACACAGATACAAAGTAATGACAAAGAAAGAAAAAGAAAGAGGGAGTTCCCGTCGTGGCTCAGTGGTTAATGAATCCAACTAAGAACCATGAGGTTGTGGGTTCGATCCCTGCCCTTGCTCAGTGGGTTAAGGATCTGGCGTTGCCGTGAGCTGTGGTGTAGGTCGCAGATGCGGCTTGGATCCCGAGTTGCTGCGGCTCTGGCGTAGGCCGGCGGCTACAGCTCCGATTAGACCCCTAGCCTGGGAACCTCCATATGCCACAGGAGTGGCCCAAGAAATGGCAAAAAGACAAAAAAAAAAAAAAAAAAAAGAAAGAAACAAAAAATCAAAGAAAAAGAAAGAGAGCAAGAGTGAGAGCGAGATAGAAGGAGGGAGAGGGAACGCACAACAAAAAATCAGAGAAGCAAACAGAAGACAAAGATTTAGTTATATCACGTTGACTCAACCAAGAGCTTCTTGAGACCTGGCGAGTGCCCGATTCACTGCACACGCACCCACACGCACACGCATGCTCCGCTCCAAGCACACAGCAGGACCTTAGCCAGGACTGAGAGAGTGGAGAGAAAAAAGCTGAAGGGCTCATCTCCCTCAACCCTGGGATCAAGGCCCCGTTCTCTCCCACCCCCTAGAGCCCAGCTACCTATCGGACATTGGAACTGATGGTGGGAAGGACATACAGAGGCAGGAAGGGCTATTCCCTCCCCTCTTCAGCTGCCAGCCGGTGGAAAGGAGGTGATGAATAAAGGTTCCTGTTTACTAAGCACCTGGAACATTCCAGGCACAATGACAAAGGCTTAGTGTGCCACAGCCTACTTAATCCTAAAAATACAAACCCAGGAGGATTGTGGACTGTGTTACAGAAGAGGAAACAGAGACTCAGAGGGGCGAACTCACTTGCCTAAATCACACAGCACAGAGCTGAGGTTCTAGCTCTGGTCTGACTCCACTGCCCTGGGCTTATCCACTACAGCTCTGCTAGACTACAGGCTTTAAGGGCAGGGACTGGGGTTGTCCTGGTTACAACTCTGTCCCCAGCCATGGCCTAACACACAATTGCTGCTCCAAAAATGTTGCTTGGGTTGCAAGAAGTTGATTGAACCTGTCTTCCTTTTTCCTTTTCTTTTACCAGCCACACCTGCAGTACATGGAAGTTCCCAGGCCAGGGGTTGAATCTGAGCTGCAGCTGAGGCCTAAGCCACAGCCACTGCAACACCAGATCCAAGCTGAATCTGCAACCAGGACTGCAGCTTGCGGCAATGCCAGATCCTTAACCCGCTGAACAAGGTCAGGAACGGAACCTGCATCCTCATAGAGACAAAGTCAAGTTCTTAACCCACTGAGCCACAACAGGAACTCCCTGTCTTTTTTTCTTTTTCTTTTTAAAATCATAAGTTGAGTCAGTACCCTCTCTCTTCTCTTTCTTTTCTTAGATCTAATGGTTAACCTGGGCTTTCTGAAATGGTTTCATTACAGCTGCAACTCACATGACCCCCTCCTCCAAGAAGCCCTCTCTGATACCCCAGGTCTTGCCAGTCACCTTTTCTGGACTCCCACAGCCCTCCAGTTTCCCCCCCGCCCCCCCACCCCCAGCCCTGACCACTCTGAGCTGTCACTGTCTGGTGAGGGGTCTGTCTCCTCCACCGGCCTGGGAGCTCCATGCAGGCAGTATCTGGGTCACTGCTGTGTTCCAAGCAAAGCCACTTAGGGCCAAAGACGTAGCAGAGACTCAGGGACGGCTGTCCGATTCAGAGGACAGGATGGATGTGAGAAGGAAGGAGAGGAGGAAGAAAGCAGCTGGGCCTTTAAGGTCAGATGGGATTTCAAAATGAAGCGAGAAGGAAGCGAGGGGTATTCTGAGCGGTGGGAACAGCTTGAGCAATGAGCGGAGGCAGGACAGCAGCAGGGTGTTCGGGGAACAGCGTGTACTTCGGCTTCTTGCAGAAGGGGTCAGGAGGGGAGAAGGGAAGCTGAACGTCAGAAGGAGCCTGGAGACAGGAAGCTCTGAATACAGGACTGAATTCCTGATTGCTATCAGGAAGGCCCTCGGGAGCCACAGAAGACTCTGGAGCAGGGAGCTTTCAATAAGAGTGGTGCCCTGAAGGCAGATTCTGGAAAGAGGAGGAAAAACTGGAGACAGAGGCTGGGATGGAAGGCAAGTCAGGGATGGATCCACACCCTGCAGGGCTTAAAATGACTGGGTTTTCAACTCAGCCAGAGTTAGAATCTGGACCAGACCTGGCCACCTCTAAGCAGGTGACCTCACCTCTCTAGGCCTCAGTTTCCTCTCTGTGAAATGGAGATAAGACCCAATGAGTTAATGTGGGGAAAGTGCCTGCTCTTCAGTAAGGGTTTGAATCTCAGCTCCGTGTCTTCCAAGATCTGAGACTCTGGTCAAGTCTCCATGCCTCAGTTTCCCCATCTATCAAAGGGGGATAATAGGAGCTACCTCATCGGGCTGCTGTGAAGACAAAATGAGTTAATATGAGCTAAGAGCTTTAGCACAGGGCTGGGCACCAGCAAGTGACCGTGGTTATTTTTGTTTCTCCGTTCACTCCAGCTCGGCTGTTCTGAGATGCCCAGGAGCTGAGGGAGTAGGTGGAGAGAAGAGAGATGGCAGAGGGCCCCAGAGGGTCAGCACCTGGGCTCCGGGACAGGCAGGTTGAGGCAGGTCTGTCTCTTACATCTGCGGCCACATGTGTGAGCGCGTTCCTAGGGCAAGCATGTGGGGTGAGGGGGGCTCAGGACAGACTCCAGCCAGGGGCCCCGGGACAAAGGGAGGACCCAGCAATCTGCCCCACGGGAGGCTCTCACGCCTGTCTCCGCTCTGACCTGCCCTTCTTGAACCTGCCTTGCCGGTCGTCCTGATTCACCAGAGGGGAACCGCACCCAGGCTGGGGGTGAGGGTGGAGGACGTAAACAAGAGTCTGCAGGAGCACCCTGGGGAGCTGGGGGGCAATGCAATGGGGAGATGGGACGATCCCTCGCGAGGCAGTGGGAGGATGGGGTCCCCTAGCACTTTGGGTTCACGCAGCCCGCTGAGAATCTGGTAAAAGCTGGAAGCTCACTCCCTACAAAAGTGAATGAACTAAGAGGTGGTGAAGGCTGGTGACCCCTTCAAGCAGCTACTGGCCCGAGACTAAGCGAGGTGGAGTAGAAAGTGCACACTTTCTGTCTCCCTATACTAGTGCTCTTTAGAGTTTGGGGTCACAGACTGTCCAGAGGGTCCAAGAGAAGTCAGAGACCTTTGCTGCAAAAATGTGTGTATACACACGGAAACACACAATTTCAGGGGTTCCTGGGTACCACGAAGTCGGCTGGTGGCCATCCATGTTACACCCCAGGACTGGAGGCGTAGGCTGGGGGAAAGGAGAGAATTAGGAAGGGGGAGAGGGTGCCTGGAGAGGGTTAGTGACCCTGCTGTCAGAGGGAAGAGGTCAGTGGATGGAAGGGGTGCCTGGAGACGAAAGCTGGTGGAGTTGCAGAGAACTTTTCAAAGGAAAGGCAGGGGGAATCTGGGATCTGTGGGGATGTGGCTGAAGGGCAGGATGGGTCCCACTCACCCCAGACCTGTCCTCAGGGTCGCTGGTACCTCCACCCCCGGCCACCACATCGTCCTCAGACTCGTCGAAAGAGGAGGCGGAGGAGAAGCCACCACTGCCCCCCTCAACCCGGGAGGGGGGTCCCACTGGCTGAGCCTCGGGCTCAGGGGTTTCGGGAGTGATGATGAGGCGGGGCACGGGAGTCAGGGGGCTACACTCCAGGTGAGAGTACTGGTGAGTCACCAGCTCCCCGTGTTCTGGTTCCTCTAATGAGCCATCTTGGTTGGCCTCCCCAAGGCAGTCTGTCCCAGGCTCTGTCTGGGATCCATGAGTATCTTGGGCCTGGGGACCATCAGTGCCAGACTGTGTCCAGAAGCCATCAGTAGTTTGTGGTGTTGGGAAACCATCAGTGCCAAGCTGTTTCCAGGCTGTTTCATTATCCTGTTGTATCTGGGAACCATCAGTATGCAGCTCTGTCCAGGAGTCTTCAGTATCCTGCTGTGTCCTGGAGCCATCAGTGTACAATTCTTTCCAAGAGCCAATGGCACTTGGCTCTGTTGAGCGAGGAGCCCCTTCTGGCTGAGTCCCAACGCTGGACCTGTTCTGGTGGGTCCTGAGGTTTTCAGTCCCGGGCTTGACCCTCTCTGGCTGGATCTGTGACCCATGTATTTCTAGGTCTGTCCAGGGCCCATCAACCCCTGGCTGTTTCCAGAGGTGAGCCCTCTCTGGCTGAGGCTGGAGATCGAAGCTGTGTGCATCAGTCCATAAGCCATCTGTCCTAGTCTCTGTCCAGGCACCGGCTGTCTCCAGCGCTGGTTGTGTCCGGAGGATGGACCTGCCTGGCTCCGTCTTTTGGCTGGGCCGCACCGTCTTCGCTCCTAAGCCAGCTGCTTCAGGCTCAGCCTGTCCGTCAGTCCCCGACTCAGGCCCGAGGCCGGCCCTCTCGGGCTTGGTGTGAAGGTTGGACCCCTCGGCCTCGGCCCGGGGCCCGCCTCGCTCCGGCGGCCCGGCCGGGCCTCCAGCGCCGGGCCCAGGTCGCTGCTGCCCAGGCTGCCGCCGCCGCCCCCCTCGCGGCGCCGCCAGTCCCATGCGGGCCGCCCCCGGCAGCGCCCCGGCCTGCACCTCGCTCAGGCTTCCCCGGCACGGGCAGCGCCTCATGCCCGCTCCCTCGGCTCGGGCTTTGACGGACTCGGCCCCTCCTGCCCCTTTAAATCCCGCGAGGGGTGTGGCTGGGGAGCCCAGACTCGCAGGTTCCGGCCCACGGAGCTCCAGCGCGCCCAACCACACAAGGGTTAACCGATACTCTCCCCCCGCCTCCCAGGGAAAGCCCCGAAGCCCCGCCTTGCCGGACGTGACGTAAGGGGACGAGCCTTGCGTAGCCCCTCCCATCTCCACTGGGGAGGGCGGACTTAGGGCGCCTGCAGCCCGTCCAGATCGAGTCTGGGGTTCTGGTGTCCTTTCTGTGGGCCAGTGGGACTCATTGCTACACCCTCTACACCCTCGCAATTACTGCAACCTCCTTTCACCTTCGAGTGACTAATTCCTGCCGATGAGCCCAGCAGCGCACCCAGTCTTCACGCAGCGTCAGGGAAGGGCTTTCAGAGCGTTGGGAATTCCACTTGCGTGGGTTCGAGACACGCGTCTGCCAGTTCCCAGCCTTGATACCTTAAGCGAGTGACTTCCGCTCCCAGACCCCGCCGCAGCCCCAGAGTCAACTTTCTCACCTTTAAAATGATACATTATTTTATTGTGTTGAGAAATTGTTCAATGTCGTAAAAGCCAATCACTTAAAATTTTTTTGAGTTCAGTCCTGATGCAGTGGAAACGAATGCGACTAGGAACCATGACGTTGCGGGTTCCACCCCTGGCTTCACTCAGTGGGTTAAGGATCTGGCGTTGCCATGAGCTGTGGTATAGGTCGCAGATGCAGCGTGGATCCCGCGTTGCTGTGGCATAGGCCAGAGGCTGCAGCTCCGATTCAACCCCTAGCCTGGGGACCTCCATCTGCCACGGGTGCGGCCCTAAAAGGACCAAAAAAAAAAAATTTTTTTTTCTTTAAGGGCTGGGCTCGCTGCATATGGAGGTTCCCAGGCTAGGGGTGGAATCTGAGCTTCAGCTGCTGGCCTGTGCCACAGCCGCAGCAATGCAGGATCTGAGCCACGTCTGAGACCCACACCACAGCTCATGGCAATTCCAGATTCTTAACCCACTGAGCAAGGCCAAGGATTGAACCCACATCCCATGGACACTAGTCAGATTGGGTTCCATTTTAAGAGTCAATCAGGGAGTTTCCCTTGTGGCTCAGCAGCCAGATTAGTATCCATGAGGATGCATGTTGCTGTGGCTGTGCCAGGCCAGCAGCTGCAGCTTCTATTAGACCACTAGCCTGAGAACTTCCATATGCCCCTAAAAAGCAAAACAAAACAAACAAACAAAAACACTAATCACTTTTACCAAATGGGAAATTGAGGCCCAGAGCAGTGAAAGAATTTGTCTAAGGTCTGGAGTTCCCGTTATGGCTCGGAGGTAACGAACCCCACTATCATTCATGAGGACAAGAGTTCGATCCCCGGCCCTGCTCAGTTTGCTAAGGATGTGGCATTGCTGTGAGCTGTGGCAGACTCAGATCTGGCGTGGCTGTGGCATAGGCCCACAGCTGTAGCTCTGATTCGACCCCTGGCCTGGGAACTTCCAAGTGCCACCGGTACAGCCCTAAAAAGAAAAAAAAAAAAAAAAAAAAAAAACCTAGAAGTTGTCTAAGGTCAAATGAGGTTAAATGAGGGGCAAAGCCAGGGTCTTAATCACTGAAGCTAGAATGCTTGGTCTCAAATCCTATCTCCAACAAGAGACTTAACTCTTCTGAGCCTCATTTTCCACATCAGTAAAAGGGTTTGTCATGGGGATTTTTATTTATTTACAGCAGCATTTACTTTTGTGTCCTGGCTTTGTGTCAGGTGCTGTATTTACCTTTTTTTTTTTTTTTTTTTTGCTTTTTAGGACCACACCTACAGCGTATGGGGGTTCCCAGGCTAGGGGTCCAATCAGAGCTACAGCTGCCGGCCTATACCACAGCCACAGCAACACCAGATCCGAGCCGTGTCTGTGACCTACACCACAGCTCATGACAACACCGGATCCTTAACCCAGTGAGCAAGGCCAGGGATGGAACTGGCAACCTCATGGTTCCTAGTCGGATTTGTTTCCAGTGCGCCACAATGGGAACTCCTGTACTTACCTCTTTACATCCCACATCTTGTGAGGCAGGGATCACCATCAATGCCACTGCACCATTAGGAAAACAGGGGCTCAGAAAGGCAAAGCGGTGAGTTAAGATCACACATCTAAATTGCATAGATTTGAACCAAAGCCCACCTAAAAGGAAATCTGGACTTTTGGTCCCTCCTGAGTGATATAACTTGCTTTGGAGGCTGGGGGTGTTGGAAGAAGAGCTGAAAGTAAGAATATTTTCCCTAAATTTGTCCTACCTCTGCTCAGAATCCTCAGTGGTTCCCATCCCACTCAGGGAAAAGCCCCAGTCCTCACCATGACTCACAGTAGCCACCTGAGCTGGCTTGTTACCTCCCAGACCTCATCTGCTTCTTCTTTTCCCCTCACTCACTCTGCCCATTGGCCTCTTTGCTATTTCTTTGGGATATCTCCCACCCCAAGGACTTTGCTCTGGTTATTTCCTCTGCCTGGAACATTCTTCCCTCAACTATTTCTTCTTTTTTTGGGCGGCGGGGGGGGGGGGGGCCACCTGCGGCATTCGGAAGTTCCCAGGCTAGGGGTCGAATCAGAGCTGCAGCTACCAGCCTGCGCCACAGCCAAAGAAACACCATATCTGAGCCACATCTTCAACCTACACCACAGCCACAGCAACATCAGATCCAAGGCGTGTCTTCGAACTATACCACATCTCACGTCAATGCCAGATCCTTAACCCACTGATCGAGGCCGGGGATCGAACCTGCATCCTCATGGTTACTAGTCAGATTCGTTTCTACTGAGCCACGAGGGGAACTCCCTGTCAACTATTTCAATAGCTCGTTCCTCACCTCCTTCGGGTCTTTACTCAGATGATGTCTCCTCAATGAGACCTTTCCTGACCACCTTATTTATTTATTTATTTATTTATTTATTTTTGGCCACACCCATGGCATGTGGAAGTTCCTGGGTCAGGGATCAAACCAGAGCCCCAGCAGTAACAACAAGGCTGGATTTTCAGCTTGCTGAGCCACCAGGAAACTCCCTGACTGCTCTATTCAAACACAGTCTTCCCTTCTCTCCCCGCCCTCCCCTGGTTTATTTTTCTCTGTAGCACATGCCACTTTATTACATATACGTATTTATTTTATTGTGCCCCTCGCCAGAAGCCAGCACCAAGAGGGCAAAGATTTTTGCTTTGCTATGTCCCCAGTGCCTAGAAAAGCATGTGGTAAGGGTGTACTGAAAATGTGGAAAAGAATGGTTTTCTCTAAGAAATTTCTCTCATGTATAGTTCTGTTCTGGTCCCGTGCCAAGCTCTCTACAGGAACTATTTCATTTCATGTCTCTCTCTCGGTAACACTGAACAAGGGGGGATATCAGGACCCCATTTTACCAATGGGGACATTAAGGCTCAGAGCTCTGCCAGCCTGTAGGCTTTGCTTGTAGCCCTAGGCTATCTGATATGATCTCATGTATATGAAGCATGTGGTGCCAGGCTTGGTATCATCAGCCACAGCCCTGTAGGGTTAGTTATTGTCATAGGTGCTATTTATGTATTTTTGCCCCCAAGGGTGAGCTGCCACCTAGCTTCTGAGTCAGACCCTTATGTGTGGAGGGGTACAGGGGGTGGTTTCTGAAACTGAGTCACCTGGAAAGGGACATTAGGAACAGGCCCAGGGCCCTAAAATGAGTCATCTTTTTACAGACCAATAAGAAGTTGTAGCAGGAGCCCCCTAATGGATCATACAGTCTGGGAAGCTGAGATCTAGAAAGGGTTGAGTCTCTTCTGAGGTCACATAGCACAGAGACAGGGAGATTTGATTTCTGACATAGGGGGTTAGACAGGGTCAGGGCGGGTTTTGTGGGGGGAAGCGTCACATCCCTTCTTCTCCCAGGGGTGGGAGAGATGCCCCAGCCAGCTGCCTCTATTCCAGACTGTGAGAAGAGAGGTGAGTCAGACTATTGTAGGGGGAGCAGGCTTTAAGCCTGTCCTCCCTCCCCCATCAACAACACACACACCCAGATGGGCTGGGAGCTGGTTTTCTGGGATGCCAAGGTTCCTGAGTCAGCACTGGGAATCTTGGCTGAGTGTGTTCTGGGAAATGTCAGGCCTACAGGAAACAGAGGGCTCCCACTCACACCATCCTGCAGGTGGGCGGGGAGCAGAGAGAGCAGGGTGTACGAGGGAACAGGAGTCCAGTGTGCTTGGGGCTGAGGGTGAGGGAGGGGGTTTATGCACACGGAGGGAAACAGCTGGTGAGCAAGACAGAAGGGTTAGAAGTGCAAGGGAGAGGGTGTGGGTATAGGATGTGATGTGGGTATTTGAAGCAGAGGGTGAGTGTGAAAAGTGGAGGGGCTCTGTGCAAGAGAAATGTTTGCTGAGAAGACGGGCGTTCAAAGAAGAGCTGTTGAGTCTCCTGGGGAAAGGAGGAAAGTGAGAATAACAAAATGTTCCCGCAAAGGAGAGGTGTGGAGTTTGTAAAGGAGAGGGATGTTTGCCGAAAAGACTTGTAGGAAACTGAAAAGTCTGCCGTGTACAAGGCACTTTGAAGTGAGTGGAAGGGCATAAAATGGCACATGAGCGCCGGGGTAGTGCCCTAGCCCATCCTTAGGCCCCGCCCCTGGCCCTGCCCCCTCACGCGCGGCGGAGAGTATGTTATGCCAGTCAGCGAGCTTCTCTTGCGCCATTGGCTAGTTGACCGGAGGGGGCGGGCTTACGGAGAGTCCCGGAAGCGCAGGAGGCCCCGTGCGTAGGGCACCCAGAGCCAGGGAACCGTAGGTGCTTAGCAACCGGGGGAGGTTCCCAGTTACGGGGGTAGCGGGGGGGGGGGGGGGGGAAGGGAGGAATTGTGGGTGCCTGGCAACAGAGGGGAAGGCGGTGCCTAGCAACAAGGGGGTGCTCAGAGGAGTGGAGAGGTAGCCCTGGAGGACCTGTGGGTGTCTAGCAACGGAGGACGGGGGGTAGGATCCTGGCAACGGCGGGGAGTGGGACCGCAGGAGCGGTGAGTGGGACCGCAGGAGAGTGGTTTGGAGAGGTGTGCAGGAAGAGCCGTGGGTTCCTAGCAACTAGGGGTCCTATTAACAGAGGAGGAAGTCTTTGAGGGGTGGGAATCTTAGCGTGGTCGCAGAAGAATGTGAGGGCTTGGCAAAGGCCGACAGAGCAGGGAGGTCAGTTCCACAACTCCTACCCTAATAATTCCTCCTCTTCTCCCCCAGACAATGTGGCTGGAGGTAGGGGGCTCACTGCGAGGGACCTGTGGACACCTGGGCCGGACTATTGGTCTGCCCTGTGGGGCCCTGGGGCCTGGGCCCCGCTGCTGGGTAAGAGGCTTGGGAGGGGGTCTCCCAGGGGATGAGGCTGGGGGAGGCTTCAGGGAGTCAAAGGACAGGGAGGGAACCAAAAGGGCCAGGTGGACCCTATGTCCTCCACTCCTTCCCAGTGTTCACGTCTTTTGCAGGGGCCACGTGGGGGTTCCTGGGCCCAAAAACTTCATCAGGATGGACCTGGCAGGGGTCTGGGTGAGGAGGACATTCGCAAGGCACGGGAGGCACGAATCAGGAAGACGCCCCGGCCCCAGGTATCACTATCGCCCATCCAGCAATACCCCAGGAAGGCACCTCGCCTACCGAGCTTGGGGAAGGGTGTGGTGGCAGGCTGGTTGGGCTCCCTGGGCCCGATGTCCATCTTTCTCTGCTCACACCTTCGCCCGGTTTCCCAGCTGAGTGACCGTGCTCGAGAACGCAAGGTGCCGGCTTCGCGCATCAGCCGCTTGGCCAACTTTGGGGGTAGGTGTGACTGTGGGAGACTGTGACCTAGATCCAAGGAGGTGACATTTACCGAGTGAAGCAAGGGAGAGAGTGAATCAGAGACGGAGAGAGGAGGGAGAGATGGAAAGAGAATGAAGGCAAAGCCCGGCCAAACCCAGAGAAACAGAGAGGAACCCTGCCTTTGTTGAGAACTTGGGATGTGCAGGGCCCCATGCACATGTGATCTCTTTGCGCTGAATCAGTGAGTGTTTGTTTCCATTCTAGAGATGAGGAAATGGGGGCTAGGGAGGTGAGGTGACACCAGGTTGTCAAATTTCAGGTTACAATCTGTGTGAAATAATTTAGTAGGTTGCAACCAGCATTAAAAAAAGAATATGCTGTGGCTACAGCTGTGGCGTAGGTCACAACTGCAACTCAGATCTGATCCCTGGCGTGGGAACTCCATGTGCCTTAGGGCAGCCAAAAAAAAAAAAAAAAAAAAAGAAGAAGAATAGAATGGAAAATATGAGTGCACGTGTAGAGGAAAGTCTGGTTTCATGAAACATACAAACTTACTCTATCAGTCATAATGCAAATGTCTTCTTTACTGTGGATCATGGTTCAAGTTTTAAAAAGACTGATTTACAGGGAGTTCCTGTCATGGCACAGTGGAAATGAATCCAGCTAGGAACCATGAGGTTGCCAGTTTGATCCCTGGCCTCGCTCAATGGGTTAAGGATCCGGCATTGCCTTGAGCTGTGGTGTAGGTTGCAGACATGGCTCAGATCCCCCATTGCTGTGGCTGTGGCGGGCAGCTGTAGCTCTGATTTGACCCCTAGCCTGGGAACCCCTATATGCCGTGGGTGGGGCCCTAAAAAGCAAAAAAACAAACAAACAAACAAAAAAAAAAAACAACTGATGTACAGTATAAAGGAGTCAAATGCACTAGTTAGAGCTTTGGTACCAGGCTGCCCGGGAGTGACTGTGCTGTATCTTACTTTGTGACTGTGGATGAGTTACTTAACTTCTCAGAGCCTCAATTTCCTTTCCTGTAAAATAGAGGTTTTTCTATAAAATGTCTTCCTGGGAGTGTGAGGACAGAATGGGTCAGTGCACTGGGAATGGTTCCTGGCATGGAGAAAGGGCTCAGAAATTGGCGGTTATGGTTATTTACGGAGATAGTGAGAGTGAAAGAGGCAGAGCGACTCAAGGTGTCTTTCAGGACAGAGGACGTAGAGGAAAGCAGAGCTGGAGAGATAACATCAAAAGGAGGAGCTGAGGGATCGAGGTCTAGACAGACGTGCCAGGTGGAGGGAAGGGCAGAGATGGAGAAATAACTGACTTAGGAAAGGGGAGGTGAGCATGGAGAAGAGAAGGTAAGGACACAGAGAGAAACAGGAGTCGCAGGAAGACAGCGAGGCCCAGGAGATCATTTTGGGGCCTTCTTACGCTTGGCTGCACACTAGACTCATCTGGGATGCTTAAAAGAAAAAGAATTCCTGGGCTTTATCTCAGGATAGTTTAGCCAGCACCTCAGCGATGGGGCATCATATTTACAAAGACTCCTTGGAGTTTCTGCTGTGGCACAGTGGGCTAAGAGTCCGACTACACCAGCTCCGGTCACTGTAGAGCTGGGGGTTTGATCCCCAGCCTGGCTCAGTGGGTTAGGATCTGGCATTGCTGCAGCTGCTTCAGCTTGGATTTGATCCCTGGCCCAGGAACTTTTTTTTTTTTTTTTTCTTTCTTTTTAGGGCTGTACCCGTGGCATATGGACATTCCCAGGCTAGGGGTCAAATAGGACCTGCAGTTACCAGCCTACACCACAGCTCACAGCAACGCCGGATCCTTAACCCACTGAGTGAGGCCGGGAATCAAACCTGCATCCTCATGGACACTATGTTGGGTTCTTAACCCCAGGAACTCCTGGCCGGGGAGTTGCAGGAGTTGGGTGCAGCCAGAAAAATTAAAAACCTCCTCACATGACTGTGCGCAGCCAGAGGTGAGAACTGCAGACCCAGGAGACAGAGACAAAGAGAAAGGGGTGGAGAAAGAGGTAGCCGTACCTCCGAGAGAACCTCAAGCAGAGAGAGAATAAGAGACTGGTTTGGACACAAAGGCATGCCGGGAGTTGACTACAAAGAATTGAGAGACAGATGTGGTTAGAGAAAGACAGACAGGGGGGATGGGGTGAGGGAGGGAAGAACGCCTTGTGGCAAGTAGGCACTCAGGCCCCTCTCTCACTCCCAGGACTGGCTGTGAGCTTGGGGCTGGGAGCACTGGCTGAGGTGGCCAAGAATTCCCTGCCCGGAGGACGTCCCCAATCAGGTGAGTGAGCCACCCTGCCTGGGTCCACACCCTGGCCTTGCTGTGTGACCTGGGGCAAGTCGCTTCGCCTCTCTGAACCCCAGTTTCTTCATCCAGAGGTGATGATAATATAGCCACTTCTTAGGGTCGTGGCAGAGTGCTCAGAACACGGTGAAGCCACTGTCAGGGTGGCGATGGGTAGAAACATGTCATGTGAGGGAAAAAAGTGTAAGCCGTGCAGAGTTGAGATCCAAACTGTGAGCAGGAGAGGAAGGCTGAAAATAGGAGTGCCGGTGAGGGTCTGTTTACTGCAGAGATAGACTAGGCCATGAGAGATCAGCATTTATGGGTAAGATTCCCCAACACGTCAATGTCTTGAAACAAAAACGGGGGTGGATATTCTAGGTGAAAAAGAGACTAGAGATAATAACCCACAAATGGAATGTGTGAGCCATGATTGGATGTCAGGTCGAAAAAAATAACTATAAAATATGTTTGGGGGAGTTCCTGTTGTGGCTCAGTGGAAACGAACCTGACTAGTATCCATGAGGACACAGGTTCGATCCCTGGCCTCATCAGTGAGTTAAGGATCTGTCGTTGCCATGAGCTGTGGTGTAGGTTGCAGATATAGCTCAGATCCCCAGTGGCTGTGGCTGTAGTGGAGGCCGGCAGCTACAGCTCCAATTCGACCCCTAACCTGGGAACCTGCATATGTCGCGGGTTCAGCCCCAAAAAGACAAACAAAACAAAACCAACAAAGAAACAAATGATGTTTGGGGACAACTGGAAAAATCTGAGTAGCACTGGGCAGTAGGTATTAGAGAATTAGTGTTAATTTTCCTGGGTGTGGTTTTGGCACTGCGATTGTGTAAGGGACTATCCTTAGCACAGGTTGAGTGCAAGTCAGTCAGCAGAAGTAACCATCAGTGTCCGGTGCACAGGCACAGATAAAGCAGGTAAGGCAGCATATGTTAAAGTGTTGAATCAGGTGTGCAGGTGTACCTGAGACTGTAAATGCAGTCTTTCTGTTTGGATTTTTGTCAAAATAAAAAGGTCAGGGTAGATGGAAGAATAGGATTTAGGGTAAGGCTAAACTGAATCTGCACCCTGCTCTGCCACTTCTGTGCTGTGTGACTGAGGGCCAGACCCTGTACCTCTCTGAATCTCTTGCTTCCTCATGTTGAAAATGAAGGCATTGGTAGTTCTTACTTCCTGGGGTGATTGTGGGGATTCAGCCAGAGAATCCACAGATACTCAGTAAAGAGCTCAATACGTTTTTTTTTTTTTTTTTCCCACTTTTTAGGGCCACACCTGCAGCATATGGAGGTTCCCAGGGTAGGGGTCCAGTTGGAGCTGTAGCTCCAGCCTAGAACACAGCCACAGCAATGCAGGATCCTTAACCCACTGAGCGAGGTCAGGGATTGAACCCGCATCCTGCTAGATACTGGTTAGGTTTGTTACTGCTGAGCCACAACAGGGACTTCGAACCTGTGTACCTTAAATGGGTAAATTATATCACATGCGAATTATACCTCAGTAAAGCTTTTAAGAAACAGAAGAATGAGGAGTTCCCATTGTAGCTCAGCAGGTTAAGAATCCGACTAGTATCCATGAGGAGGTGGGTTCGATTCCTGGCCTCACTCAGTGGGTTAAGGATCCAGCATTGCCTGCAAGGTGCGGCTTAGGTCACAGATGTGGCTTGGATCCTGCATTGCTGTGTCTGTGGTGTAGGCTGGCAGCTGCAGCTCCTATTCGACCCTTAGTCTGGAAACTTCCATATGCTGCAGGTGTGGCCCTAAAAAGAAAAAAAAGGCAAAACAGAATGAGAACCCCAAGAACTTATTTATGTGGATTGTACTTATAGATATTTGCTGTATTAGAGATTAAAACTGAAAAAGATTTAAAACACAAGAATGCACACGCACTCCATCAGTCATCAGAGCAATGGCATCATCACAGGTCCCAGAGCTTCTGGAAAACTCCACGGAACATTTGTGGGCAAATGGGAGTAAAAAAGGGGCAAATAATACATTAATATTATGATGGAAATAGTCTCGATCTCACTAAGGGATCTCAGGGACCCCCAGGGGCTCCCAGACCGCACTTGGAGAATCGCTACACTGGTTTTCTAGAAGCTTTTCTTGTGTGCCTTCCTGGCCACTCCTTCCACTGAGGGTAACCACTGTCTTGACTTCTTCTTTTTTTTTTTTTTTTTTTTTTTTGTCTTTTTTAGGGTCACATCCGCAGCATATGGAGGTTCCCAGGCTAGGGGTCAAATTGGAGCTTCAGCCGCCAGCCTACACCACAGCCATAGCAACGCAGGATCCGAGCCGTGTCTGCAACCTACACCACAGCTCACAGCAACCCCGGATCCTTAACCCACTGAGTGAAGGCCAGGGATTGAACCCACATCCTTGTGAATGTTAGTTGGGTTTGTTAACCACTGAGCCACGACCAGAACTTCCTCTCTTGACTTCTGACCCCTAAGATTTGCCTCTTTTTGCCCCTTATGCCCGGGTAATCAGCCTGTATGTCCTCATATGTGTCTGCCTTGTTTTGTTCAACATTCTGTTTGAGAAGCATCCATGTTGCTGTTGCTGTGGCCGCAGGTTGTTTATTCCATTCTGTAGGTTACCGAGTTCCTTTGTTCCTTTTCTGGATGGTCCTTTGGGTTGTCTTCGGTTTGGGACAGTTAGGAAGAGTGCAGCCCTGAACCCTCTTGGCATATGTATTGGTGGACACACATAGGCATTTCTCTGGGGGGTATACCTGGGAGGGAAATTGCATCGGGTATAGGTGTGTGCTTTACTGGAAACGTCCCAACTGCTTGCCCTGGCACCCTCCTTGACAGTGTTGGCATGCTGATGCTCCAGGTCTCTGTCAACACTTGGTGTTGTCTTTTTCACTTTAGCCATGCTGGCGGGAGTGCTGCTGTGGTGTCATAGTGATTCTTTTTTTTGTGGTTGCCACACTAATGATTGTTCTCTCCATCCCAGAGGGAGGCTCCCGGCCGGGCTCCAGCCCTTTCCTGTCGGAGGCCAATGCTGAGCGGATCGTGCAGACCTTGTGTACAGTTCGGGGGGCCGCCCTCAAGGTTGGCCAAATGCTCAGCATCCAGGGTACAGCATGACCCGCGACCCCTGACCCCGGACCTCAGTTCCACCCCACCCTGCCCCCCACCAAGCCCTGACTTCAGATACTGACACAGGAGCCCCTCCTGGCCCCCCCCTCACTGCTTCCCTCTTCCCACTGTTTCCCAAGACAACAGCTTCATCAGCCCCCAGCTGCAACGCATCTTCGAGCGTGTCCGTCAGAGCGCCGACTTTATGCCCCGCTGGCAGATGCTGGTAGGTGCCCAGTGGGGAAAAGCCTGGCAAGGGAGGTGAGCTCTACCTGCCTGACCCTCCCTGTCTGACTCAGAGCCTCAGTTTCCCCACCTGTTAAGTGGGGAGCCCTACAGCACGCATCTCCTGAGATGGTGACGATGATGAAACGAGAGAACAGGGCAGAGCACTTAGTCCAGTTCACCGCCGGCCCAGGGCTCTGTCAGGGCTGTTAAAGAGGCAGTGAAGCCTAGGGCCCAGACTTCGGGGGTTCAAACCCTGGGCTCTGCCACTTACTACCTGTGTGAGCTCAGACACGTGGCCGGTCTCTCTGTGCTTCGGTTACCTCATCTGTGACCGGTGGTGGTGACAGCGAGGCCCACATCAGGTTACGGAAATCAGTGTCGGTAAAGCACTCCGAAGGGCGCCTAACACCCCGCGAATGACATGCAAGTGTTAGCTGTTATCATTACTGGTTTTTTTTAATTAAAGGGGAGCATGTCTCTAAATAGGTTGGCACAGCGCCTGGCACTGGGTAAGTGCCCAAGACATGAGCCCTTCTTCTAATAGCTGGGTAAGGGTGTGGAATCCAGAATCTAGCTGCCTGCCCTCCTTCTGATCTCTGTTCCTCTCCCTCATCATGTGACCCTGGGCAATGACCGTCCCTTTCTGAGCCACTCTGAGCAGGACCTGGCCCATAGGAAGTCCTCTAGTTTTTTGTTTGTTTGTTTGTTTGTTTTAATGCCTACACCCATGGAATATGAAAGTTTCTGGGCCAGGGATTGAATCTGAGCTGCAGCTGCTACAACGCTGTATCCTTTAACCCACTGCACTGGGCTGGGGATAAAACCTGAGCATCTGCAGTGACCTGAGCCACTGTAGTCAGATTCTTTCTTTCTTTCTTTTTTTTTTTTTTTTTTTGCTTTATAGGGCTGCACCCGCAGCATATGGAGGTTCCCAGGCTGGGGGTCAAATCGGAGCTACAGCTGCCGGCCTACACCACAGCCACAGCAATGCCAGATCTGAGCTGCGTCTGTGACCTACACCATAGCTCATGGCAATGCCGGATCCTTAACCCACCAAGCAAGGCTGGGGATAAAACCTGCATCCTCATGGATACTAGCTGGATTTGTTTCCACTGCACCACAACAGGAACTCCTATAGCTGGATTCTTAACCCACTGTGCCATGCCATGGCAGGAACTCCAATTTTAGCTCTTCTTTATCACCTTGACTTTTTTTTTTCTTTTTAGGGCGACACCTGCAGCATATGGAAGTTCCCAGGCTAAGGGTCAAATCAGAGCTACAGCTATCAGCCTATGCCACATCCACAGGCACAGCCACGCAGAATCTGAGCCTCATCACAGGATCTGAGCCTCACCTACATCACAGCTCACAGGAATGCCGGATCCTTAACCCACTGAGCGACGCCAGGGATCAAAACTGCATCCTCACAGATACTAGTCAGATTCTTAACCTGCTGAGCCACAGTGGGAACTCCTATCATTAACTTTTGAATTGATAATGCAATATATGAGTATAATGAAGGATTATTATCAATCCCAACTACACATGGTAGCAATCCCCAGAACAGCCCGCACAGCCTTGGGAGTCTGCCAGCACCTGGCTTGTCCCTTTGGCCAGGAGATGTCTTTCCAAGCCTCAGTTTCCTCATCTGCGAAGTGGGGTAGCAGCCAAGAGCTTGGCCCAGGGCCCCGTGCGTTGGGAGTGGGGTTATTAACACGTAAAGCGCCCAACTTAGGGCAGAAACTCAGTTTCCCGAAACTGTGGTGGTAACTGTCATGACCAATCTCCCCAGAGAGTTCTCGAAGAGGAGCTCGGCAAGGACTGGCAGGCCAAGGTGGCCTCTTTGGAGGAGGTGCCCTTTGCAGCTGCCTCAATCGGACAGGTGCACCAGGGCGTGCTGAGGGATGGGACAGAGGTGGCCGTGAAGATCCAGGTGAGGGACAGGTGGGGTGGGGGTGGGGGGACCCCCGAAGGGGTGGGGTCACCCAGCAGTCCCAGAAGAGTGACTCCCACCCCCCATCCCGGCTCCCCTCGCAGTACCCGGGCGTTGCCCAAAGCATCCAGAGTGACGTCCAGAACCTGCTGGCGGTGCTCAAGATGAGCGTGGCCCTGCCGGAGGGTGAGGCTGGCCCCGGGGCGTGGGGGTGCTGGGGGGTGGGGGGGAGCAGCCCGCCCGGGGCGGGAGCCGGAGTGAACGCCTAGGTCTGCCTGTTTGGGACAGACGAAGAGACACCAAGGCGGGGACCGCTCAGAGTCCAAGCGTGTGAAAAAGAGAGAAACTTAGAGGTTCCAGCAGGGGCCCGAGAAGAGCCCAGACCGAAATCCAGAAACAGACACACCGAGGGTGGGTGGAGAGCGACTGGAGGCTTGAAAAAGAGCCACGGAAGCAGGAACGGAGTCAGACCTGAAGGAGGTGGAGCAGGGTGTGCGTGTGTGCGTGCGCGCGCGTTTGTGCACGTGCGTGCGTGCGTTTGTGCACGTGCGTGCGTGCAGTGTGAGAGAGCATGCAAAAGGGACAGCTGGGAGATGGGACCGTGAAGGGGACCTAAGGACCAGGGCGTGTGCCCGCGAAGGAGACCCCAGCAGAGCCACGGAGCCCAAGGCGGGAGGGACCGTGAGACACAGACAGAGACAGTTCGGGCGACGCGACCAGCACGAGCCGCCGTCCCTGAGCGGGAGCCCGAGGGGTCGGCCCCGGTCCAGCCTTCCCTGCCTGACACAGCCACCCCCCATCCCCCAGGCCTGTTTGCAGAGCAGAGCCTGCAGGCCTTGCAGCGGGAGCTGGCTTGGGAGTGTGACTACCGTCGTGAGGCGGCTTGTGCCGAGAACTTCAGGTGAGCTGAGATCCCTTGCCAGCCCGGGAGCCCCCTTCCTCCCTCCAGCTTCTCTCCTAGGCTGAGAGGGAAGTGGATGCTCCCACAGCCTCTGGCGACAGGGGCCCTTGCACTGGCCTGGCAAGCTCTTTTTCTCTTCATTCATTTGTTCATCCAGCCATCCCTTCACTCGCTGCTGTTTTTTGGCGGTACCCATGGCATGTGGAAGTTCCCGGGCCAGGGATTGAACTCGGGCCACAGCAGTCCCCTAGGCCACAGCTGTGGCCACGGTAAATCCTTAACCCACTGTGCTGGGCCTGGGATCAAACCTGTGCCTCAGCAGCCACCTGAGCCACTGCAGTCAGATCCTTAACCCACTGTGCCACAGCAGGAACTACTTGCTTTTTCTAAATGTTTCTAAGTTCTTATCTGTCAAATGGGAGGCAGAACCGCTGCAGTCTGATGGGGGATGGGCTTGTCAATAGGCACTCATCACAGGAGATACCAATATACCCCCTGGGCTAAGGAAGCGGTCTGTCCGTTTCAAGAGCTGGAGGAGTTCCCTGGTGGGCTAGGGGTTAAGGGGTCAGCGTTGTCACTGCTGTGGCTCAGCTTTGATCCCTGGCTCCAGAACTTCCACATGCTGTGCGTGTGGCCAGAAAAAAAAAATAAAGGTTGGAGAGAGCGCAGGTCCAAGGTCTCCCTTACACCCTGTGGGCAGGAGGAGAAATGGATGGAAGCATTTAGGAGGATGGTTAACCTCATCAAGTCTCAATATTCACATGCAAACCAACAGCTGCCCTCCTGGCTAAATAGTCTAGGGACACGTATGTCAGTACACACTATCAGACTTTTCCAGAATCCTCAGAGCAGCAATAGCCCCAAACTGGAAGCAACCCAAATCTATCAAAATCATCCAGCAGGGTGAATAAATAAATCATGGTATATTCATCAGCACAGTGTCACACAGCATCGAAAATGAGTGAACTCCAGCTACGTGGAACCGTGATTGTATCTTAGAGGCATCGTGCTATGCAGCAATTAATTACACCTCAGCGAGCTCCTCCCCAGCGTGGCGTGTGGCCCACATGTTTACTGAGCCAAGCTCTGTCGATACGAAGCAAGAGAAGGGGCAGCAGAAGCCAAGGGTTAGAGGGGGGGTCCAGCCCCGTGCAGCTGCTTGATGTGGGACCTCAGTTCCCAGACCAGAGACGGAACCTCAGGCCACAGCAATGAAAGCACCACGTCCTAACCACTAGACCACCAGGGAGCTCACAGGGCAGCCCTTAACAGGTTGGGTGGCCTTAATCTGCACAGTGGGCCCAGGAGAGCATCCTGCTCAGGGGGAGTGAGGCTCAGAGAAATATGCCAGTGAAGTGCTCACCAGAGGCCCGGCCCATGAGGAGCAGTTCGGTCCTCAGAGAGTTTTATGAGCAAGGACAAAAATCAAGCCCCCAAGGCAGGACCTGGCAAAGCTCGGTGTAAAGTGGGCTGGGCCAGGGCCCTCGTGGGTGGGGTCTGGGAGACCGCTGCCCCCCAAGATTTCCCAGCGCTCTTAGGATAAAACCTACACTGCTTCCTTGGCCCCTCCCCATCTCCCTGTCCCCCCAGCCCCCAACTCCAGCCATCCCACAGGTGCCCCACCAGAGGGCTCACCGGTATTCTTCTCCTCTCGGATCTTGCACTGACACCCTCATCTCAGTCTGTGTCAGTCTGTTTGTTGGAGTGAGGGCTCTGGTGTGTGTGTAGGGGTGAGGGGCACACCTGGGGCTCCTGTACTGCTCACTGCTCTGACCCCCAGCATCACCAGCACACAAATGGACACCAAGGAAGCTTCTTTCCCTTTATTAACCAATGTCCAGGAGTTCCTGGTGTGGCTCAGTGGGTTAAGAACCCAACTAGTATCCATGAGGATGCGGATTCCATTCCTGGCCTCGCTTGGTGGGTTAAGGATCTGGTGTTGCCATGAGCTGTGTGTGGGTCACAGATGTGGCTGGGATCTGCTGCTGTGGCTGCGGTGTAGGCCAGCAGCTGCTGCAGCTTCAATTCAACCCCTAGCCTGGGATGGCCCTAAAAACAAAACAAAACAAAACAAAAGCCTGCAATGTTCCGAGTAGTGACTCCAAGGAGTGGCCAGTGAGTATCACTGTGGACTCAGAGATTTGTGTATCAGTGACTTTTTTTTTGGATGGATTAATGAATAAGTTGATGAGAAAGCAATGCTCATCAAGCTTCCTACCTTGAGCCCATCCTGGGGTGATGAAATCATAGAGGCGTTTCCGGGAAGGAAGTGGTAACTGGGTCTCCAGCAGCCAGGCACAGAGGGCCTGGCACAGAGGGGTGCTGTGGATATTTGTTGAATGAGGGGATGCGTGAATGAATGAAATGTCGAATGACCATCGGTCCAGCCAGTTATCGGCCATCACTCAGCTCAGACAGAGGAAGGAGCAGGGCAGAAGGGAAGACAAGACCTAGGCTGTTTAAGGAAGACTGCTCGGGGGATGGGGGGGGGCCTCAGGCAGGGCCACAGGGGTCTGAAGCATGAAGTCCCGTCCCGTCCCCTCCCCTCCCCTCCCATTTGCTCCAGGCAGCTGTTGGCGGATGACCCCTTCTTTCGGGTGCCAGCCGTGATCCAGGAGTTGTGCACGACGCGGGTGCTGGGCATGGAGCTGGCCGGAGGGGTTCCCCTGGACCAGTGCCAGGGCCTGAGCCAGGACATCCGGAACCAGGTACGTAGTCTCTGGGACAGTAGGGCAGGCGCCGCCCCGGGGTAGGGCTGGCAGGGTTGGCCGGACCCATGGTCCCTCTCCAGGCCACATAATGAACAGAGATTTACAGGGGCAGGGGACACTGAGGTGTCGGTTACTCCTTCTCCCCACCCCAGATCTGCTTCCAGCTCCTGCGGCTTTGCCTGCGGGAGCTGTTCGAGTTCCGATTCATGCAGACGGATCCCAACTGGGCCAACTTCCTGTATGACGCCTCCAGCCATCAGGTCGGTTCCTTGTGTTGTGTGTCAGGGTACATTCGCTGCTGTTGCAGACATTTCCCCATATTTCTCTGGCTCAACACAATAGTAGTTTATTAGCCATGTAACAGGCTGGAGTGGCTCTCCTCCATGTGGTAATGCAGGGCCCCAGGCCCCTTCCCTGTTGTGATTGTTTCATCCCCTAGGCCTTGAAAGGCTCTCCTTCCAGTGGAAGGGGCAAGCGAGGTTGAGAGGGTAACCCCTCCTAACTGCTTGGGTCAGAAGTGATCCACCATTCCCTTCACCATTCCATTGATAAGAGCTGGCCCCTCGGCTAGTCCAGGTGTAAGGGATGCTGGCAAATGGAGTCCCCGCCTGGGCAGTGGCTTCCCAGTGGCAGTGGAGGCAAGGGAGCACGGCTTTCAGAAGACAGTCATCCTTAGCACGCCTGTCCTTTGTTTAGACTATGCCAAGCACCTGCTGCTTCTTGACAGTGATGCCAAGACCACCCTGACCCTTGCCTTCCCAGAGTTCCCAGTCCAGTGCCAGGACCCATCACCAGACAGTATGACCTGTAGTTAGTACCTGGATGGGGAAGCCAGGCCAGAGATGCCAGTGACCAGGAGGCACGGGAAGGCAAGGAAAGTGGCTGACTCTGCCTGGGATGTTGGAGTCAAGAAAGCTGAACCCAGAAAGACAAGAGGGGGCAGCCTCTAAGGAGCAGGGAAGAGCGTTCCTGGCAAAGGTCACAGGCCATCCGAAGGCCTGGGGGTAAGAGTTTGGACTGAAAGGCTCAGCGTGTATGGATGCCAGATGCCTTTCCAAAGTGGTCTGTGCCATTCTGTCCCCAGAGGGGTCTTTCTAAAATGCATATCTGGGAGTTCCCATTGTAGCTCAGTGGTCACGAACCCGACTAACATCCATGAGGACATGGATTCGATCCCTGCCCTCACTCAATGGGTTAAAGGGTCCAGTGTTGACATGAGCTGTGGTGTAGGTCCCAGATGCAGCTCAGATCCAGCATTGCTGTGGCTGTGGCTGTGGCGTAGACTGGCAGCTGCAGCTCTGATTCAGCCCCTAGCCTGGGAACCTCCATATGCTGTGGGTGTGGCCCTAAACAAAACAAAACAAAAAACCTGCAAATCTGACCAAGCTGTCCCTTACACAGCTTCCAACATCCTCAGGATCAAGTGAGCCAAGTCCAGCCTCAGTCCCTCATCAGCCCCTCCCCAGCAAGTGTGTAAACACCTTGCATCCCTCCAAGGCTCAGACCCCAGGAAGGTATTTTCCTAACTCCAGGGGATGACGTGGGTCCTGACATCAATTTATTGGGTCTCAACATCAGTTTTTGTTTTAGAGACACAGCATGTATTGCAGATGAGAGGGATCCATGTTATTTGGGGCCCATTTTTTTCTTTTCTTTTTCTTTTTTTCCTACACCACAGCCACAGCAACACGGGATCTGAGCCACATCTGTGATCTATACCGCAGCTTGTGGCAATGCCGGATCATTAACCGACCGAGTGAGGCTAGAGATTGAAACTGCATCCTCATGCATACTAGTTGAGTTCGTAACCCGCTGAGCCACAAAGGGAACTCCCTATTTTGGACCAGTTTTGTTTGATGTTCGTACTTGTCCTGGTGCCCAAGATCATCTGCAGTTTCTTACTGTGGCTTGTGATCAATAGTTGGAACGCCACTGTGGTAGAGAAACTGACATGTGTTCATTGCGCACTGCTTCTCATAGTGAAACCCAGAAACCACCACAGTGCCCATCAGCTAGATCATATGCATGTGATGCATTCATGCCACAGACTCTTTAATGGCGATGAAAAAAATGAACAAGTGAACGAATGAGCTAGAGCAATGGCAATGAATCGCAAAACCATGTCGAACGCGAAGACGTTGCAGGATAACTACCATAGGTACCATTTACACAATTTTTTTTTTTGGCTGTACCGACAGCACACAGAATTTCCCCGGCCCAGAGACTGAATCTGTGCCACAGCAGTGACCTATGCCACAGCAGTGACAAGGCCCGATCCTTAACCACTAGGCCACCAGGGAACTCCTGTAAGAAGTTTTTAAATATGCACGACATTACTAAGTATTGTCCGTGAGTCCACATAAATGTAGAAAATGTAGCAACGCATGCATGGGGATTTCAGGAAATACTAATAATAATTTCAGGAGAGTGGTGACCCTGGAAGAGTGGGTAGGGACATGGGGGAGGTAGGATCAGATTGGTAGTATTTTATATATATATATATAAATATTTTTTTCGGGGGGCCACACCCACAACATATGGAAGTTCTCAGGCTAGGTGTCAAATCAGAGCTGCAGCTGCTGGCCTACACCACAGCGCATGTCAATGCTGGATCCTTTAACCCACTCTGTGAGGCCATGGGTCACACCTGCATCCTCATGGATACAAGTCAGATTCGTTTCCATTGCACCACAGTGGGAACTCCCAGTATTTTTTATTTTTATCTGGGTTACCACCATTCGTGAATGTTCATTTTACTTTTCCATCTATTTTATTATTTCCTGAATTTTTTCTTTTTTTCTGTGCCTAAAACATGTTATAAGAATAATTGGGGAGTTCCCACTGTGGCTTGGCAGGTTAAGGATGTGACATTGTCCCTATGAGGACATGGGTTCGATCCCTGGCCTCACTCAGTGGGTTAAGGATACGCAAGCTGCGGTGTAGTTTGCAGATGTGGCTCAGACCCAGTGTTGCTGTGGCATAGGCCACAGGTAGAGCTCTGATTAAACCCCTGGCCTGGGAAACTCCGTATACTGCAGGTGTGGTTGTAAAAATAAAGAAAATAAAACCAAGTAGGGTCAAAAAAAAAATAAATGCCCAGCCCCTTCAGCTTCATGTGCGGGGGGGGGGGGGGGGGGTAGAGCTCCGAGGCCAGGAGCCCAGGGAGGCAGCCGGGTGGGGACTCTGGCGGGAAGGGCAGCATATGGGGAGAGAGGGCCGGACTCAGGCCACAGACAGTGGGGAGCACAGGTGGACTCCCAGCATCCCTTTCGCCGTCCCTCATTCCCAGGTGACCTTGCTGGACTTTGGTGCAAGCCGGGAATTTGGGACCGAATTCACGGACCACTACATCGAGGTGAGTCGCCCCCAACCCTGAGGTCCCTGAAGGGCGGAGCCACAAGCCTGATACTCAGGCTTCTGGAGAGGGAGAAGGACCGTATCTGCAATTAAGAAATCAACGACTGCGATGTTACCAGCAGCTGACAAATACCAAACACTTAACTCATGCCGGGCACCACTTCAAGCGCTGTGAATGCGATCACTGGGGTAAATCACATGGCAGCTCCATGGGCGGGACCATGTATAGCCCCATTTTACAGATTAGCGAACACTCTCAGAGAGCTTAAGTCACTTGCCCAAGGTCACGGCAGACCTGGGATTCAAACTCAGGGAGTCTGGGTCTGGAGCTGTTTTCCCAACCACTAACCAGCCCCCTCCTAAGAGAAAGGCCCAGAATGGTCATCCTGTCACTCCCCCAGTTCCACACCTCCCCCCACCCCCGCCGCCCCACGCCCCGGTCCAGGGCCCTCAGCCTCATGGTCATTTTCTGTCGCTAGTCCTTCCCGCTCACTGGGGTCGATTTGTCTCAGAGGCCACAGGAAACACCATCTCATTAAGTCGTTGAGATTAGACATTCCACCTGGGTCTCCTAATCACTGAGTCATCAGTTCAAGAGTTGTCTGACCCCCCTCTATTCCGGACAATACCGGAGACAATGATGACCGGTCCAGGTTTCTGTCCATCTTCGCAGAACTCAGCCCAACAGGGAGACAGCAAGTTCCCAGAGTGGTCAGCGCTGGGATGGGAGAAGTGCTGGGAGGGGAGAAGCACTGGAATGGGAGAAGCACCGGGATGGGAGAAGCACCGGGGCCTGAGGGAGCCCAGAGGAGGATCCTGGCCCAGCCTAGGGGGTCAAGGAGGGCCTCCAGGAGGAGAAGACATCAGACTTGAGACCTGAGAGATGAGGAGACCAATCAGGAAGAGGCTAGGAGGGTATGCCAGGCAGACAGCATGTGCAAAGGCCAGGGGGTGAGAAGGGACGGTCCCCTTAGAGCAGCTCTTCTCAAACTTGAATGTGCATGAGAACCCCTAGCCCCACCCGCCATGAGCCTGTTAAACATGCAGAGTCTGGTCTGGAGTTAGGCTTAAGAGCTGCCTTTCTAACACACTCCTTGGTGATGCCAGAGCTTCTATACAGGGACTACACTGGGCAGGCAGGTGGGGACAGAACAGCAGCCACTCTGGGTCTCTGAAGCCATGTTTTGCAGCCTGTACTTTATCCTGGGCCTCCGCCGGGATGAGGAGCCACCACGCAAGGGCAGGTTTGCCCTGGAGCAGGGGAGGGATCCAGAATTAGGAAACTCCTGAATTACAAGTGATCTTTTAAGACAGACCAGGATGGCGCCATTAAAAAAAAAAAAAAAAAGAAAAGAAAAAGAAAGAAAGAAAAAAAGCCTGGGAGTCCAGGAAAGCCGAGGTGGGAGAAGAGGGGTGTCAGGGACAAGGCCCAGGGCTCTGGGCTTGAGGCCTGGGGGATGGTGGGGCCACCCCTTAGATGGAGACACAAAGGAACTAGTTACCCCACCCCCCCACCCCGCTCGCCCGCTCAGAGGCTCCTTAGGCCACCTGAGGCACAAAGCCTTGGCCTCTCTGGGTAGCTGGGACGTCCCCTGCCCCTCCCCCCCAGGCCTGTTTAGCATGGCCCTCCTGCCACCTCCTCAGCCTTTTCCAGTTGAAAAAAGCCCTGTCACACCAGCCCCCTGAGGACCACAGGCGTGACAGATGGCCAGACAGGCTCAGGCAGGGGGAGCTGGGACAGAACAGAACTGCCTGATTTAATCCTGTATCCCCCTTTCTCCCAAGAAGGGGCAACTCGGTGGTAAAGGGTTCACCCCAGTTCCCCACCTCGCGGGGGCTGCTCCCCACTCTGAGCCTGTTTCCTCGCTGGGAAGTGGGGACCCTCATATAAGGAGAGGATCGACCTCCTAGTAATAATCTCGGCTTGTGATAGCTACGGCGTTTCCTACACTGTGCGGGCACTGTGCTCAGCACTCTGCAGCTATGCCTTCATCCTCCCAAAGCCCACAGGGCAGACACTTTCATCATTCCCACTTGACAGATGAGAACAGCGGAGGCCCAAAAGGCAAAGCCGTTTGCCCGGAGTCAGCCAGCCAATGGCAGAATCGGGACGGAGCCCAAGCAGGCTGGCTTCCGCTTCTGTCTGTCTGTCCATGTGCCCTTCACGCCCCACGTGAACCCATGGCTGGAGCGCCGCTCAGCTCTGCACCCTCACTTGTCACACAAAGGTTTCTACCGAGGGCCTCCTCAGTGCAGGACCCTGTGCCCTTGGGACTAAACCCAGCCAGGATCCCTGCTCTCCTGGGGCTCCAAGTCTAGGGCAGGAACCAGACCTCAACAAGGTGATCACAGAGATGGCCCAGGGGCAGCCTCAGAGGCAGGTCCAGGTCATGGTCCCATCCTGGCCCAGTTGAGTGTTTGGACCCACGGGCGGCACCTGACATCTGTTTTCCTCTGTGCTATTTCCCTGGGGGTGGTTTCCAGGCAGACTCTGCCTTCCCGGCCAAGTGGGCAGAACCCCTGACCACCAAAGCCCAGCTGTAGGCTCTGGAACAGTCTTGAGAGAGACACAGACAGCGGTAAGGAGGCCAGGGGGAGGCCTCTAGGTGAGAGGGCTTAAGTAGATCCCACCTCCAAACCCCCCCTTGAACCCCTCTGACCCTGTGCCCACACCTGTCTCCCCAGGTGGTGATGGCTGCAGCCAATGGAGACCGAGACCGGGTCCTGCAGAAGTCGAGGGATCTCAGATTCCTCACTGGCTTTGAGACCAAGGTTGGGAGAGTAGGGGCTGCTGTCTCTTGGAGAAAATGGGGAGCTGCTTAGCTCTACTGGGGGCCCTGGGGCTGCTTGGCCACTCAGGAACCCTGAGAAAGAGGGCACCACTTATCTGTTCTAGGGGAGGGAGCAGGTCTGCTGGTGGATACCGGATACCAGGGCTTGGGGAATGGAGGCAGCTTCTCTGTTCTAGAGGCAGTGGGGGCAACCTGTCTACTGGGGTCCCTGAGAGGGCAGGAAGGACTCTTTCTTTGGGGAGGAGCAGGTGGCTCCTTGTCTCCTAGGGGCTCTGGAAGGGGTGGAGGCTGCCTATTCTGCTTCGGGGAGTTGGGGGCTGGTGTTTGTTCTGGAGGGTCTTGGGGGGATGGAGGGCTGTCTGTCTACACTGGGTGCCTCTGGTCTCCCCGACCCCCAGGCATTCTCTGACGCCCACGTGGAAGCGGTGATGATCCTTGGGGAACCCTTCGCCACCCAGGGCCCTTACGACTTTGGGGCGGGGGACACTGCCCGCCGCGTGCAGGGCCTTATCCCTGTGCTGCTGCAGCACCGGCTTCGCCCACCCCCCGAAGAGACCTATGCCCTGCACCGAAAGCTGGCAGGGGCCTTCCTGGCCTGCTCCCGCCTCCGTGCCCACATTGCCTGCCGGGACCTCTTCCAGGACACCTACCACCGCTACTGGGCCAGTCGCCAGGCGTAGCCACCACCCAAAGCCTCTTGACCAGAGGGGATGTCTGCTCAGACCCCTCAGAGAGCTCCATCTCTCTCAGGGACTCCAGCCCCACGGCAGGCCATCCCCTGCTATGAGGCCTCCTTCCCACGCTGCTCCAGCTCTGGGGACCCCGCCCTTGGGCTTCCCAGTCTTGCCTAGCTCCCTGGCTCACCCAGGGCTGGGGAACCCCGGGACTAGGGAACTCCCAGCTTCATGGCACCATATCCTGCTCTCCCCACTGCGAAGGGGGCATGTGGGCACTCTATCCAGATATGAATTTGTTTCTGCCAACATTTGAGAAAGCCTTAGGCCCCTGTGCACTGCCATCGCGGAGAACCAGACACATCCTGAGAGGGAGTCCCTCACCTCGGCCTCAGGTCTCCCACAGATGTGGCCAGTGAAAGAGGAGAGGCGGTGGGTGGTGGGGGCAGCCTTCACCTTTGCCTCCCTCACTCCCGCACCAGCTGCCTTCTCCCCACTTCCATCCTCTCTGTGTGGTGGGGAGGGCATGGGGGTGAGATTAAACTTTTAGTCCTAATAAAAGTGGCCCTCCCCTTCCCCCAGCTCTTTTCTCTGCTCCTGGAGGGGAGGGGGGGAGCTCACAGGCTGCCTCCAGGTGCAGATGGCCAGCCCCCTCCCACCCTCTTGTCTGAAAGCCCCAGTCCTGCCTGGGCCATCTGTTGCGGGGAACCTCCTTCTCCCCTTTCCCTACCCCCACCCCGCCCCTCCCGCACGTGCTGACCACCTGCTCCGAAGGCTGCGGCAGCTGAGAACATGCCCCCCCCCAGCACACACACACCACCTCCCAGTCTCTTGGCTCCTTCTCCTCGGCTCCCAGCAACCTTGCTTTTGCTAATGGGCCTTAATGCCCCGGCCAGCTGCTTTGCCAAACCCACAGGACTGGGCGGGGAGCGGATGGTGGGGGGGGCACTGGGGCGGCCACAACCGCGCCCGGGTCCCAGCCTGGCGCCCTCGCCCCCAAAGCTGAACCGATCGCGCTCCGGGTCCAGTCCATTCCCCCTCCCCTTCCCAGCAAAAAGTGCCTCGTCACCGCTTCTGCCCGCCCCCGCTGGGCTGGGAGAACTGTGGGGTTAGCTAGATGATTTGGGAATGTGGGGCTGCAAGGCGTCTCCAGAGGCGACTCTTTCGGACACGGAATTTAAGGGGATCTGAGGTCGGGGGTCACGGAAGGGAAGGGCTCTCACGCCTGGACCGACCTCGGGGGAAGGTCTCAGCTGTGTTCACGTGCATGCTCAGCCCAGCACTGGCCAATGGGCGTGGCGGGGCGGTGGCCACACCGGAGAAGGCGGAGTCTTATTTGTGTATAGGCGTGGCCTGCTGGTCAAGGGGCGGGGCCTCCCAGCATATCCAGCAGGCGGCGGGCCAATGGGCGGGGCTGGGGCGGGGAGCAGAGGCGGGAGGGGCGCTCCCCCGCCCCTGGAACGGAATCCTCCCGGGAGCGGAGCAGGCTAGCGCGCGTGCATCCCGCACCATTCCCGGCCCCCGGCCCGGGCCCGCGTCAGACCGAGCTGCCGCCGCCGCCACAGGAGCAGCAGCAGCTTTCGGGGATCCGGGCCCAGCTGGGGCCGCGGGAGGCGGGGGCGCCCGGACCCTGGATGTCCCGCAGCGCGGCGGCCAGCGTGAGAAGGGCGGGAGAGGGGGGCTCGGGTGGGGGGCGGCGCCGCTGCTGATGTGGCGAAGGGTGGGAGGAGGCCGCGGCGCCCGGATGGAGAGAGGGTGCCAAGGCTGAGGAGGGTGGTCCCGGGTGGGGGTCCAGGAAGAGACTCCCCACCAAGCCAGATCTTGGGAGACAGGGGTCTCCGGCACAGGCCCTCTCTTGCCAAGGACCTGGAGATAGGGATTCCGGACACAGACCTCCCTCTCAAAAAAATCAAGGGCAGGGGGACAGATTCTAGGTACAACTCCCTAGGCAAGATTTTGGGGACGGGGTCTGAGACGCAGCCCCCATATCAAGCCAAGGCCTCCAGGAAGGGATTCCAGACCGGATGCAATCCTTACCCCTCCCTGCCTGAGGGGGTTCTTGAGCACAGCAACCCTCTAGGCAAGGTCTTGAGAATGGGGTCCCTGGGCACTGCTGCCCCACCAAGCCAAGGCCTTGGGGGGATTCCAGGCACAGTCTGATCCCAGGCCTCAGAGGCGCCCTGGGCACAGCATTTCCCCCCCCCCCCCCCCCCCCCGAGTCCTTGGGCGGCGTCCTGGGAACAGCCCCTTCTCAAAACAAGGTCTCTGTGCCTGGGACTCCATACCCCCTCTGCCCGCCCAAAGCCTGAATAAAATAGGGGAGATTTCAGGCAACCCCCCCACCCACCCCCAAAGGCTTGGTCAAAGGTCCCAGGGCACAGGTCTCTTGGGCCACCCCCTTTGTCCCTGGGGCTGCCCAGCTGTCTGGGAGGGGCCCCACCTGCAGACAATGCGCCACCTCCCCTCTGGGTTCTGGCCCCCTAAGCTCCAGGATTCAGGCTGGGCCAGGGGGCGGCTCCCCAGGGACCCGGTGCTGGGGGTGCAGCGTCTGCGGTGATGGAGGCTTTGTGTATGTATGGTACCTGGGGGGAAGCAGGGAAGCAAGCAATTGATGGGGAGGTGGCTGAGAGTGTGACCCTGTGTATTTGTGACTGTGGCTGCCTGCGTGTGTGTGTGTGTGTGTGTTTGTGTGTGTGTGTGAGAGAGAGAGAGCGAGAGAGAGAGCGAGCTGCAGCTGGCAACTATGAGGAATTTGTGTGTGTGTTTCATGCTTGTGGTTGGGTATGGTAGCGTCTGTGATCGTGTCTGTGTGTGATCCCAGCATTTGTGTGGTTGTGTATGACTGCTGCTCACTGCAGAACCCTCTGCTTTTCAGTCTGTCTGTGTTGGAGTGTGTGCATGGTAGTGACTGTGTGGTTGTGTCCATGACGATGTCTTTTGTGACCCCATGCATGGTAATTCTAACTGGCTGTGTGACAGTGTTATCTGTTGGGTCTGGGGCTGGGCCTGTGTGTGAAGATGTGACTAAAGATGTGGGTGGAGTTGTGACTGTAAGTGGAGTTGTGTCTAGGACTCTGTGTCCATGTGTGTGTTGACTGTCCTCGTGGCTTTGAGTGTGACTGTCTCTCTGATTTTGTATGTGTGTTACACGTGTTGGTATGACACACACCTGTGCCTGCAACTTTGGTGTATGGCTGCCATTGTCGATAAAGTCACATGTGACGGGTGTGCTGGCACTGTGACTTGGATGTCTGTAGTTGTGTGCTCATGGCCACATCTGTGTGTGGGACCAGGGTAGTATAAATGACTATATCAAGCTCTATGTGTTGATACTGAGTGATTGTGTGCATTTATAGTTGTGTATGTGTGATCTGGGTTATGTATTTGACTTGGGGTCTGAAGCCCTGACTATTAATACTGGGTTCTTTCATTGCATGTGACTCAAGCTATAGGTACATCTATATGTGGGGGCGCCAGATGATTGTGTTTGTAGGGGGGTGTGTATGTGACTGTGGCTTCTATATTTGTGCGTGACCTACATGTCTGTAACCCTGGGTGACTCTATCTACTTGTGTCTGTGTCATGGTCTGAGAGAAGGTGTGTCTGTGGTTGTGTAGCCGTTTGGAGTGGGTGGTGTGTGTCCCTGCATGCGTGCCGGGCCACTTGTGTTTGAATCTGTGTGATTTGGTGACAGAGTGACCATCTCCTGTCTGCACACACAGCTCCCTCCGGAGCCGTGTCTTCTGTGTAAACGCGGTGAAAAATGCTCTGTCTGGGTCACCGCAGCTCTGAGCACATCCCCAAGTGTGCTTGCATGTGTGAAATGGAAATTGTGGGCTGATGTGTCTCTGTGCGAGACACTGTGTGCCTGTCCACATGGGGCTCAGAGTGGATGTGGCCCCATACTTGTCGGTGTGACTTACACGAAGAGAAGCTGTTTCTCTGTCACGATCTGAGGTGGTCCAGCTGGGGGTGGGATGTTGGGAGATTGGGAAGTATGTACAGTGATCGTGACACGTGCCTGGGTAATGTGGACACTGTGCCACTGTGCATACACAACCGTTTCTGAAATGTGTGTGGCTGTGGCTCTGAGCCACTGATGGTCGGCTGTGTCTGAGGGTGGCCGTCCTTGGGGAGAGCTGTCTCTGGACAGTCACGTGCATGTCTTGAGTGTGTGCCCGTTTCTCTAACACGTAGGCCGTGGCCATTGGAGTCTCTGTGTGAGGTTGGGTCTGGAGGCCCATCCGTAGAAGTGTGGCTGATACTGTGACTGGTGTGGGCCTTTCTGACTGGGATGTATGACTGTGTGACAGTAGGTGACCAAAAAGGTGTGTTGGTGTGGCTGATACAGCTAGGGTGTGGAGTGTCCTTGTGCAGCTGTGTGCCTGTCGATGACTAAACACACGTGGGTGTGGCTGGCCGTGACCAAATATGTGTCAGTATGTCTGCATGTATCCGTGACAGATGTCAGCAGGCAGACGGGAGCTGTGTGTGACCAGGGTGTGTGGCTATGATTGTGTCTGTGTGTGGTCCGGTGCACAGAGGTGCCCTCTACCCGGGTATCATTCTACACGGGTGGGTCTCTGACATGTCTTGGGTGGGTGTCTGAGGAAACGACTGTCATGGGGCGTGGTTGGACGTAAGGTGCCCTGGTGGGTGTGCCTGGGCCCAGCTCTGTATGTGGCGGAGAACACACCTGTGAGCAAATATCAGTTGCTGATGTGGCCAGATGTTTGTAGCAGTGCCCAGGCCAGCGGGGACTCTGGATGCCCGTGGAGAGATGTCTGTAGTGAGACCGGACATGGACGCGGAACCAGATATTTCCAGTGGCTCCGACCGTTGATGTGTATCTGTGTGATCCGTTGGGTCTAGCTGTGGTGTGTCTGTGTGTAACTAAATGTGCAAAGCTATGACCCGATGCTACGGACAACTGGAGGTGGGAGTTGCATGTATACAAGTGACTGTGTGTGTGTGTACAGCCCTGGACGTGTGCCTAGAGGCCAAGGCCACTCCCCCTTCCCGCCATCCCCCTCGGGTACCAAGGGCCTCTTGAGGCCAGGACATCCCCAACACATGCCCCCGCGACACACCCACTCATTTCTGGGCCCTTGCAACCAGGTGGCTGATCACCTTAGTAACAGTTGCTATGACAACCAGGGCTCTCATTAGGGATCCTGAGATGAAGGGGGTGCTGGCTGATATCCAAAGAGGGGGTGAGGTAGGGGACTGAGCCCCACCCCAAGCCAGCTTCTCAACTTTTCCTCCCTCCCTTGGGCAGGGCGGACCCAGGAGGCCTGAGCAGCATCTGCCCCCTGCCCCCTGTGGGGCCCTGGGGCCCCCTGAAACCTCCAGGACGGAGCCAGGTGAGTGGCCAGCTGGGGACAGGGCGAAGGCTGATTGCGTGGGTGGGTCTGCCTCATGTGGTGCAGTCACACAGGCCTCATCACACTCACGAGTGGACATCCTCAAACGTCTTCCCTGCACGCTCAGTGACCTCATTCCCAGACACACCCACATCCCCATACCCACAGGCTCAGGGTCACACAATCATAGAAAATACCCCGACTCCATAGACAACACCCAGACTCCCTTCACAGGCAACCATGGACACTCAGTACAGACACTCGGCTCCAACTCACAGGCTCGGGGACCCTCAAGGGGGGCACTTTTGTACATCCTCCCAGACAACGCATGCAGACCCACACTTTACAGGCCACAGCCACAGAGACAGCACCTGTGTGCTCGCGCCTTCACAAAGAGCTACACTTTTGCATACAGACACAGTCTCACAATAATACCCAGCCTGCTATGGGAGTTCCTGCTGTGGCTCAGCAGTAATGAACCCAACTAGTATCCATGAGGACTCGGGTTTGATCCCTGGCCTCTCTCGGTGTTAAGTATCCGGATCCGGCATTGCCGTGAGCTGTGGTGTAGGTCTCCGACGCGGCTCAGATCCTGCCTTGCTGTGGCTGTGGTGTAGGCCGGCAGCTATAGCTCCGATTAGACCCCTAGCCTGAGAACCTCCATATACCCTGGGTGTGGCCCTCAAAGACAAAACAAAAACAAAAACAAACAAACAAAGAAAAAAACCTCAGCCCTCTAGACATAGACAACAGCCATATTCTCACACCTCACAAATGACACGAACAGAGTCTCGAAGACAACCACCTTGCATATACACCCTCACAGACACATGGCTGTATACAGACACATCCCTAGAACAACACTCACAGACCCACACAGTCTACGACAACTGCCACATGGTCTGACCCAGACGCACCCTCACCGACAACAGCCACAGACACACAGCCTTACCACCAACAGCTGCACTCTTGGGCAGACATGGTGTTTCACAACTCTCACAGACACACACTGTCACAGCCAACAGCCATCAAAGACAACAGCCACATCCTCACACAGACACACAGCTTCAAAGATGACAGCCACAGATACACCCTTTCCAAAGCACCACCTTCAAACACACACCCATCCTCACAGGCAACATTCCCTGACACACCTACCACCACTTGCACACGTGCATACTCTTCAGGGATCTACACCCACAGGCAACAACCACACTTTTTTTTTTTTTTTTGCCTTTTAGGGCCCCACCCACAGCATATGGAGGTTCCCAGGCTAGGGGTCGAATCAGAGCTACAGCCACCGGCCTACATCATAGCCACAGCCATGCCACATCCGAGCCGTGTCTGCAACCTACACCACAGCTCAAGACGACGCTGGTTCCTTAACCCACTGAGCAAGGCCAGGGATCGAACCCTCATCCTCATGGATGCTAGTCGGGTTTGTTAACCACTGAGCCACGATGGGAACTCTAACAATGCCAAATTCTTAACCCAATGCACCACAAGAGAACTCCATACTTTATTATTTGTTTTAATTAAAACCCCTGAACCACCAGGGAACTCCCAATTTCCCATTACTTTGCAGCTCCATGTCCCCAATTTTCAGACCCCTAAAAGCTGTGACCCACAACCCCCATCCCAGAGCTCCAAGCCCCTCAGACCCAGTCTTCTAAGTCCCCACTTCCAGACTCTCCACTTGACTGCCCCCTTTCCCAGTGTCCCCTGACGGCTGCTGGTCCATGTCCCCAGCAGGTCGTGTCCCCTGCCCCAGCGACCCTGTAACCTTACAGCTATGTTAGCCGACCCCATGCTCCCTGAGCACCGTTTCCCCCACCTTGGGCCCCATACCTTTGACCCTCGCCCTTGACCTGCACCCCATCCTGTGTCAGCAGACGAGGCGGGCACTATGAACAAGCTTCGGCAGAGCCTGCGGCGGCGGAAGCCAGCCTACGTGCCGGAGGCATCGCGCCCACACCAGTGGCAGGCAGACGAGGACGCGGTGCGCAAGGGCACGTGCAGCTTCCCGGTCAGGGTGAGTGGGCGGGGCGAGTGGGCGGGGCTGCAGACAAGGGTACGCTGATCTCTGTGCGCATGCGCCTCCGGTGCCCATGCAGAGGCGGAGACCCAGACCGGTATGGAAGAGGCTTCACGTCCCCAAAGAACCGTGGATCTTGCAAAAGCAGGACCCCACGGCCTGGGTCCTTCAAAGTAGGGATTAGAAACGCAGACACATTCTCTTGTGCCTGGAAAATATTACCTGGCGTTGCGCGGGGGCGGGGCGGGCGCGACCCGCCTGGAGTCGCACTGTTCTATGGAGCTCATAGTTTCCAGGGGGGCACCGGAGGGTCTCAGAAATTCTGTAACATTGGTAAAGCCCTCTACTGTTGAGAACTTTCTAGTTTAGACCACCACAGTGACCCTTTACAACGCACACTGAACTATTGTAAGGGAGACAGCGGGATTCAGGCTCATATTCTCACCGGGTGCCTTCCTGGCTGGGTGAGGACAGAGGGAGGTCACAGCCCCCCTCTTCACCGCCTTATTTTCCCTTCCCCCAGAAGCAGACCTGGAGTGCGAGGGATCCATTGGGAGGTGCAGGAGATGCTGGTGGGAGTGAGCAAGGGAAGGCGGCCCATAAAGGGTGTGTTACTAAACTGTACCTGTGGGCAGCTGAGCTTGATGCCACTAGAGAACTCTGGAAAGGAAAGCCACCCCACACCCCCGACGGGGTGAGGGAGCTGGGGCACGTGTAGCCCAGGTCCCATCAGTCATTGAGTGAGGCCAGCACAGACGCTGGCGGTCAAAAGGACACCAGTGATGTGTTAAGAAAGCTCGGGGATGGAGGCAGGGTAGGAATCCCCACTACCTGCTGTGCTTCAGTTTTCTCCTCTGTATCTCTGGGACATGAATGGGGTACCCACCTTGCCGTGTTGGGGTGCAGAGTAAATGAATTAATACATACAATATGCTTAGGACATTGATGCGTCTCAGGTGCTCAATGAACACTAGCAGTTATTGATTATTTGGCTCATTCCATGTCCCCCTGTTCTCTCCCCACCAAGTACCTGGGCCACGTGGAGGTGGAGGAGTCCCGGGGGATGCACGTGTGTGAAGATGCTGTGAAGAAGCTAAAGGCGGTGAGTGAGGGGCTGGAACAGGGAGGGGTCAAGGTCAGAGTGGAAGAGGCGGCCCTGACCACGCCCTCTGTCCTCCTCCTCCACTCCAGATGGGCCGGAAGTCTGTGAAGTCTGTCCTGTGGGTGTCAGCCGATGGGCTCCGGGTGGTGGATGACAAGACTAAGGTAGGAGGCCCGTGGGCCTGGGAGTGGCCACTAGTGGGCCCCTCTTCCAACCCTGCAATGGGTCCAGGGATGCCTTCCCACCCAACAGGATGTCCCTCCCTTGGGGACCTTCTAAACTAAGCTGTGTGCTCCTGTGACATCTTGGTGCATCTCATGGTCATAGTTCAGAATTGCGTCCCATGGCTGTTTGTGAACTGGCGTGGATAGTGGGTGAGAGCTCAGACTGCAGAGCAGCTCAGATCCCAGCTCCCCTACTTAACTGGCTGGGTGACCCTGGGCAGTGGGGTGGAGTGGGGTATGTGATTTAACCTTTTCGTCCTTCACTTGCCTCATTTGTAAAGTGGGGATAAAAATGGACCCTACGAATAAATGAGCAAGTGTACGGAGGGAGTTCCCATTGTGGCTCAGCAGGTTAAGAACCTGACTAGTATCCATGAGGATGCGGGTTCGATCTCTGGTCTCGCTCAGAAGCTGGCATTGCTGTGAGCTGTGGTGTAGGTTGCAAAGGCGGCTCGGATCCTGAGTTGATATGGCTATGGCATAGGCCGGCAGCGGCAGCTCCGATTTGACCCCTAGCTCGGAAACTTCCATGTGCTGAAGGTGTGGCCCTGAAAAGAAAAAGAAATGAATAAAATTTCTTGCAAAAAAAAAAAAGGGAAGTATATGCAAATAGTTTAAAACTATGTATGATCCAGCAGAGGTGTTCCGGTTAATGAACGTTAGCTGCCGTGTGCTCATGTGCTGTCTACCCGGCCAGATGGGAGCTCCATGGGCCAGGGTCTGGGTATCTGCTGGGCATCGAACTCCTGGCCACAGAGCCTTGCCAAGGAGGCAGCCAGCACGTGATGACACTTAGGTTAATGACTGAACAGGATTGGCGCCTTGTTAACACCTCCTCCCAGAAGCTTTCCCTGACAACCCCAGCAACTTGGGTCAGGCACCTCCGCTGGCTCCTGAAGGCCTTTGTGCCTCCCGCTCCCAGCCCTGACCCCTCTGCCTTTGCCGCCCTCATTACAGCCCGGCTGTGACTCTGGCCTGTCTCCATCTGGTGGTGGGTCTGCTTCCTGCCCTAAACCGGGAGCTGCATGGGAGCAGGGCCCATAAGCGGTTTCACCAAGTGCAGTGTCCCCACCCGGTTCAGGACAGGATATAGAACAGACCCTAGGGGGGTGTTGAATGAATACACGAAGAAAGGTTCACATGCCTTCCCTGGGCTCCCCGGCCCCTCCCAGGACCTGCTGGTAGACCAGACCATCGAAAAGGTCTCCTTTTGTGCCCCTGACCGCAACCTGGACAAGGCTTTCTCCTACATCTGCCGCGATGGCACCACCCGCCGCTGGATCTGCCACTGTTTCCTGGCGCTCAAGGACTCTGTGAGTATCAGCAAAGCCCAAAGCCCGCTGACTCTTCTCTCTCATGTCCTGGTGTTCCACCCACACCGCCAGGCAGCTTTGTGGAGTCAGCCAAGTCACTCCTGTCGGTGGTCTGGAAAAGGGGGTGCCCTCAGAGCCCCTCACTTAGAAGATTGTTGTTAAGACTTGAGAGATTAGTACAGAGTGTTTGGAACGATGCCTGGCACAGAAAACACTCAGGAAAGCATTAGTTCTCCTCCTTCTCACTATCAATAGCCCTTCATGTTTCTCTAACTTCTCATGGAGGATCATATGCGTACAGTAACTTGCACAGATGGCCTGGGCACAGCTCCATGAACCTTTGCTTGTTTTTCTTTCTTGGCCGCCCTGCGGCGTGTGGGGTTCCTGGGCCAGGGATCAGATCCAAGCCGCAGGTGCGACCTATGCTGCAGCTGCAGCAGCACCAGATCCTTTAAGCCACTGTGCAGGGCTGGGGATTGACCCTTCATCGTGGCACTGCAGAGACGCTGCTGATCCTATTGAGCTGCAGTGGGAACTCCAGCTTTTGCACATTTTTAAACCCCACCCAAGTCACGTTGTGGTTTCCTGCCCGCAACAGCCCCCTCAGGCCCTTCTGAAATAATACCCCCCAGGGTACTCACCCTTCCTGTAGCCTCAATTCTTTGTGCCTGTGGTTCTTTATACTTGTGGGGGAGGATCAAGGTCCCCTCTGAGAATCTGATGAAAGCGACAAATGGACTGTTTTCTGAGAAGCATTCTCACAGGATTCTGAGGCTTGTGAGAGAAAACCCCCAGATACCAGTGATTTCTGTGAAATAGAAGTTTGTGTCTGTTTCATGTGAAACACATTTCTAGATAGGCAGCACAGCATTGCTCTGCGCTCAAGGGCCATGGCTGCTTTTGTTTGTTTGTTTTGCTATTTCTTTGGGCCGCTCCTGCGGCATATGGAGGTTCCCAGGCTAGGGGTCGAATCGGAGCTGTAGCCACCAGCCTACACCAGAGCCACAGCAACTCGGGATCCGAGCCACGTCTGCAACCTACTCCACAGGTCACGGCAACGCTGGATCGTTAACCCACTGAGCAAGGGCAGGGACCGAACCGGCAACCTCATGGTTCCTAGTCGGATTCGTTAACCACTGCGCCACCACGGGAACTCCGGCCATGGCTGCTTTTATCTTGTTGCTACAGTGGAATGTGGCTTCCATGCCATGATCCAAGATGAATGTGCTTGCTCCAGCCTTCGCATCTTCATCCCAACCACATAAAGGACGGGGCCAGGAAAAGGTGCACGCGCCCTGCTTTTTGGGAGGAGCGAGCCACTTCCTCTTGGTCAGAACCAATAGGTTACATCCTTTTGGTCAGAACCTGGTTACACAGATATCCCCAGCTGTCAAAGATGGTGGAAAAGACAGTCTTTATTCTGCCCTGTCTCCTGGACTCTGATCTCAGACCCTTCCCAACTTAGTAGGAAGCTACAGTCTCAGCCCCCTACATTGGTTGCTGGCAACAGAAACTAATCTAGCTAACGTACATGAAATGATGGAAAGGATATGAGGAATCACACACAATCCAAGGGCAACTGGAGCAGTAAGCGTCAGAAAGAGCAGAGAGCAGAGCAGCCCGGGTCCAGTCATAGAACTTCCTGCCCCCAGCAGAGTCCCTCAAGCAGCACCAGGGGACTGTTCCTTTAGGGCGCCATGGCAGAGATGAATCCATCTCTGGGTTCGAATGCTAAAGAGGAGGCATGGGATCCACCTAGCAGGCCGCTGTCTGCCTGTGAGGATAATGGAGCACCCAGATCGATTGATCTAGTGTTGAGCACCCAATTCGATTGGTCCATCGCAGGGAAATTAGAAAGGACTTGGGGGCGCTGTTAAAAAGCAGGAGGGATGGGAGTACCCCCTGTGGTGCAACGGGATTGCTGGTGTCTCTGCAGTGCCGGGACACAGGTTCCATCCCATGCCCGGCACTGTGGGTTAAAGGTTCTGACGCTGCTGCAGCTGTGGTGTAGGTTGCAACTGTGGCTCAGATCTGATTCCTGGTCTGGGGCAGCTGAAAAAGGGGAAAAAAAAAAAAAAAAAGCAGAGGAATGGATCCTGGAAAAGTGAAACAACACCTGTCTCCATTCAGAGACTTGCCATCTTTTCCTTCATTTTCAGATATCCCAACTCCACATAGCTCTGAGCTCCCCAAACTAGTCAGTACCCCCCACTTCTTCACATGGGGGTGGGGGCAGAGGAGAATGAGCCATGAGGCTGTGTGTTGCCGTTTTGGACTTGGCCTTGGAAGCCATACAGCCAGTGCTTCTGTGGCTTCTTCTGCCCAGGCGGAGGTCCTCCCAGGCCAAGGGAAGAGAACAAAGACTCCACCTCCGATAGGGGAGTGACAGAGTTCTGGAAAATCACGTGGGGTCAGACATTTGTTGCGGCTGTTTTTGGAAAATACACTGCCTCTTGGTTGGTGTGGATTTGGTGTCGAATCAGCCGGCCGTGTGACCTTAAGCACAAGTGGCTTCTCCTCGCTGGGACTCAGTTTCCTCCTGCGTGAAATGGGGGTAATAGCCGAGGCTGCTCCCACGGAAGCACCCATTTCAGTTACACACGGAAAGTTCGAAACTGTGTCCTGTAATCAGTGTTCAGTAAATAGGAACAGCTGCTGTCATTTGAAGACTATTTGGGGATGCAAATCAGAGCAAGGAGAGCGCGGGACCGTCTCCTCCGAGTACAGTGTGACCATGGCCGAAATCCTTCCCATGTCCAAGCTCTGGCTTTTTTCTTTCTTCTATTGTGAATAGTACTTCTGTGGATATTTGCATGCACACATTTGTTTGACTCTCTGTTTTTAATTGCTCTGGTTATAAACCTCGGAGTAGAACTGCTGGGTCCTATAGTAAATTTATGTTTTGATTTTTTTTTTTCTTTAGGGCCACACCTGCAGCACATGGAGGTTCCCAGGCTAGGGGTCGAGCTGGAGCTGGAGCTGCTGGTCTATACCACAGCCACGCTAATGCAGGATCCGAGCCTTGTCTGCGACCTACACCACAGCTTATGGCAACGCCAGATCCTTAAGCCACTGAGCGAGGCTAGGGATCCAACCTGCGTCCTCATGGATGCTAGTCAGATTCTTTTCTGCTTAGCCACGACGGGAACTCCTGTTTAATTTTTTGGAGTCATTTCCAAATTGTTTTCCACCATTTTACATTCCCACTGGCAATGTATGAGGTCCCAATCTCTCCACATTTTTGCCAACACTTTTTAAAATACTATTATTATAGCTGTTCTATACGAATGAAGTGGTATCTCATTGTGTGTTTTTTGTTTGTTTGCGGGGTTTTTTGGCCGCACCTGTGGCATTCAGTCATTGAACATCCTTTCATGTGCTTAGTGGCCATTTGTATATCTTTTTCAGAGAAATATCTATTCAAATCCTTTACTGATTTTTAATTAGGTTGTTTGTCTCTTTGTTACGAAGTTCAGAGTTCGCGTTGTGGCTCAGCATGTTAAGAACCTGACTAGTATCAGTGAGGATGTGGGTTCAGTCCCTTGCCTTGCTCGGTGGGTTAAGGATCCGCCTATGTCTCAAGCGGTGGTGTAGGTCACAGATGCATCTCGGATCTGGCATTGCTGTGGCTGTGGCAGAGGCCAGCAGCTGAAGCTCTGATTCGACCTCTAGTCTGGAACTTCCATATGCCGCAGGTGTGGCCTTAAAAAGAAAACATATATATATATTGTTGAGTTGTAAGGGCTCTTTATATATCCTGGATACCAGATTCTTATCAGTTATATGATTTACAAAACTTTTCCCCCATTATTTTTTTAATTAAATTTTTATTTTTTATTATTTATTTATTTATTTTTGTCTTTTTGCCATTTCTTGGGCCGCTCTCGCGGCATATGGAGGTTCCCAGGCTAGGGGTCAAATCGGAGCTGTAGCCACCGGCCTACGCCAGAGCCACAGCAACTCGGGATCCGAGCCACGTCTGCAACCTACACCACAGCTCACGGCAACGCTGGATCCTTAACCCACTGAGCAAGGGCAGGGATCGAACCGGCAACCTCATGGTTCCTAGTTGGATTTGTTAACCACCACAGGAACTTCCCATTATTTTTTTTTTAAAGCCAAACCCTCAGCATATGGAAGTTCCAGAGTTAGGGCTTGAATGCAAGCCATAGCTGTGACCTGTGCCGTAGCTGCCGTAATGCCAGATCCTTTGACCCACTGTTCACCTGATTCTTGCAACAGTCCTGTGAAGCAGGTGCTGTCAGAGGTCTCCTTTTACAGATGAGGAGGCTCAGGCACTGAGAAGTGATTTTCTTGAGATTCAGCAGTTGAGAACTGGGAAAACAGCCTCAATCCCAGGCTATCTGGCCTTGGACCCTGTCAAGTAGGCTTGAAGATTTGTAGTTTAAACCCCCAACACTACTAGAAAATGTTTTGGAGGAGTTCCTGTCGTGTCACAAGAGAAATGAATCCGACTAGGAGCCATGAGGTTTTGGGTTCAATACCTGGTCTCACTCAGTGGGTTAAGGATCCGGCGTTGCTGTGAGCTGTGGTGTAGGTCGCAGACGTGGCTCGGATCCCGCATGGCTGTGACGTAGGCTGGCAGCACTAGCTCTGATTGGTCCCCTAGCCTGGGAACCTCATGCCACAGGTGCGGCCCTAAAAAGACAAAAAACAAACAAACAAACAAAAAACCAACTTATCCCCAGACACTTGAGCATGCATACCATTAAGGAGAATTCATATTTATTTCCAGCTCCTTTTTTTCTTTCTTTTTTTTTTTTTTTGGTCTTTTTCCTATTTCTTGGGCCGTTCCCGCGGCATATGGAGGTTCCCAGGCTAGGGGTCGAATCGGAGCTGTAGCCACCGGCCTACGCCAGAGCCACAGCAACTCGGGATCCGAGCCACGTCTGCAACCTACACCACAGCTCACGGCAACGCTGGATCATTAACCCACTGAGCAAGGGCAGGGACCGAACCCGCAACCTCATGGTTCCTAGTTGGATTCGTTAACCACTGCGCCACGACGGGAACTCCCTTTTTTTTATTTCTTTTTAGGACCACACCCGATGCATATGGAGGTTCCCAGGCTGGGGGTCTAATCACAGCTACAGCTGCCGGCCTTCACCACAGCCACAGCAACGCCAGATCCTTAACCCACTGAGCGAGGCCAGGGATGGAAGCTGCAACCTCATGGTTCCTAGTCGGATTTGTTTCCACTGCACCACGATGGGGGGAGGGGGCAGTGCACACTCCTCAGCTCTTTTTCTTTTGAAATGCAATACATGCTGATCACAAACCTTAAGTATACATTTGCTGGGTTTTGACAACTGTATACACCAATATAACCCAACCCCCCCATCATGATCTAGAATGTTCCCACCACCCAGACTGTCCCCCCTCTTCATGCTCCTTCCCAGTCAATCCCCTCCCCCCCCCCCCCCCCGTGGTGTAAGAAACAACCCGTTCTGGCTTTTTTTTTTTTTAATTAAAGTCTAATTGATTTACAATGTTCCATCAATTTCTGCTGTACAGAAAGTGACCCAGTCGTATATATATATACATGCATTCTTTGTCTGATACTATCTTCCATCGTGTTCCATCACGAGTGATGGCATAGAGTTCCCTGTGCTGTACAGCAGGACTCTGTTGTCTGATTCCGCCATTTTTTTCACCATTGATTAATTTTGCTCAGTTCTGAAACTCATAAATGGAGCCGTCCGGTATTACACTCTTGTCTCTGGCTTTTGTCCCTCGGGGTGCAGATGTGCACGGAGGCCCTAAGAGGTGAAGGGACTCATCCGGGGTTACGCGGCAGCTGGAACCCGGGATCCTGGCATCTGTCTGCCCCGCACAGCGTCGCTAAGCCAGCCCCAACCTCTTCCCACAGGGCGAGCGGCTGAGCCACGCGGTGGGCTGCGCTTTTGCCGCCTGCCTGGAGCGGAAACAGCGGCGGGAGAAGGAGTGCGGGGTCACGGCGGCCTTCGATGCCAGCCGCACCAGCTTCGCCCGCGAGGGCTCCTTCCGCCTGTCTGGGGGTGGGCGGCCCGCGGAGAGAGAGGCCCCCGACAAGAAGAAAGGTGGGTGCTGCCCGGAGGGTGGGGCCGAGGCATCCAGGTTTGGGGTCGGGGGAGGGAGAGCTGCAGAGGTACAGGGACTCTACAGTTTGCAAAGCAAGGCACCAACCGCGAAGTTTGGTTACGGTTTATAAACCATGCTTCGGTTTGAGTCCTTTGGGCAATATTCTGTCGGCCACAAATCGCGGCAAAGCTCACCCAGCGCATTATTATCTGCTAACCCAGGGAGGTTCCCGGGCTTTTCAAACCAAGTACCCAGATCTGTTATTGGCTTGTGACGTCAGCTTGCTGGGTTGTAGCTGCATTTTAGAAAGAATAGAAAATACCAGAGTAATTGAATGTAATAAGGGTAAGTATAATTAAATGGTACGTGTGTGTGTGATGGGTTACTCTGTAAAAGTATTTTATATTCTGGGTTGCCATGAAAGTTTGGTAAATACCTGGTGAGCTCTAACCTTCTAGGTCAAAGGCAGATAGTCTGTAAGTTCTCAAACTATTTTAAAAACATAAGTCTGGATTTCCCATTGCGGCTTAGTGGTCACAAACCGGACTAGTATCGATCTCTGGCCGAGCTCAGTGGGTTAAGGATCTGGGGTTGCGGTGAGCTGTGGTGTAGGTCGCAGACCCATCTCAGATTTGGTGTTGCTTTGGCCATGGTGCAGGCTGGCAGCTGCAGCTCCAATTCCACCCCTAGCCTGGGAACTTCCATATGCCACAGTGCAGCCCTAAAAAACAAACAAACAAAACACCATAGGTCTGTTATATGCTGAGTGAAAATGCAATTTTCTTTTCTTTTTTTTTTTTTACTGTGGATTCCGGTTTTTAGGTTTTTGGAAAACACTGCTTAGAATTTACAGAATTTACCATTGAGAACCAGGATAAAGGAGACTGAAGCCATTTGACAGATATTAATAAATGCAACGTGTGATCCTGAATTGGATCCTGGATATTTTATATATATATATATATATATATATATATATATGGATATATATTACATGTATGTGGAATATATGTGTGCACTATACATATGAGTATACAGAAATGTATATAGAGAGAGCCGAACATCCATAAAGGACATGAGCCGGACAGTTGGAGAAGTTGGAATATGGACTGTAGATTAGCTGATAGGATCACATCCACATTAAATTTCCCAAGGGAGAAATTGTTCTTGTTCTTAGGTACGTGCTGAAAGTTTTAGGGTCGAGTAAGCTGCCTGCAACTTACTCTTTCTTTTCCTCTCCTGTCTTTTATATATAGTAGTGTGTATCCATCCGTCTCAAACTCCTAATTTATCCCTCCCCTCCCTTCCTCCTTCTGTAACGAGTTTGTTTTCTGCCTGTGAGTCTATTTTTGTTTTGTAAATAAATTCATTTGTATCTTTATTTTTATAGGTATATATTTTTTGGCTGCACCCGTGGCATGCGGAAGTTCCCAGGCCAGGGATCAAACCTGTGCCACAGCAGTAATGCCAGATCCTTAACCTCTGCGCCACGAGGGACCTTCTGTATTTTTTTTTTTTTTTTTTAGATTCCATTTATAAGTGATTTTGTATGTTATTTGTCTTTCTCTTTCTGATTTGCTTCACCTAGTATGATAATCTCTAAGTCCATCCATGTTGCTGCAAAAGGCATTATTTCATTCTTTTTATGGCTGAGTAATATCCCATTGTATATATATGTATATACCACATCTTCTTTATCCATTCGTCTGTCAATGGACATTTAGATTGCTTCTATGTCTGGGTTATTGTATGCAACTTACTCTTAAATGATACAGAAAAAAGACTATGGAAGGAAAGACAGAGCAAAAACAGTGACAAGTTAACACTGGAGAGCACTGGTTAAAAGGACAGGGAACTCCTTGTTCCATGATTACATCTTTTCTGCAAGTTTAAAGTATTTGTATGGAGTTCCCGTCGTGGCTCAGCAGTTGACGAATCTGACTAGGATCCATGAGGATGAAGGTTCGATCCCTGGCCTTGCTCAGTGGGTTAAGGCGCCGGCGTTGCCGTGAGCTGTGGTGTAGGTCACAAACACGGCTCAGATCCCGGGTGGCTGTGGCTGTGGCATAGGCCGGTGGCTAAAGCTCTGATTCGACCCCTTGCCTGGGAACCTCCATATGCCACCGGTGCAGCCTAAAAGACAAAAAGATGAAAATAAAATAAAGTATTTGTAACTAAAACGTTAGGAAAACAAATATTTATCCCTTGGTAGAATATTAAGAGTTTACAACCTATGTTTTTCTTTGTAAATTACACCACCATTTACAAACCTCTTGACAAATTTAAATAGTTCCTTACAACTTAGAAAATATTTTGCTGTTTTTTTGGAGTTCCCGTCGTGGCGCAGTGGTTAACGAATCCGACTAGGAACCATGAGGTTGCGGGTTCAGTCCCTGCCCTTGCTCAGTGGGTTAACGATCCGGTGTTGCCGTGACCTGTGGTGTAGGTTGCAGACGCGGCTCGGATCCTGCGTTGCTGTGCCTCTGGTGTAGGCCAGTGGCTACAGCTCCGATTCAACCCCTAGCCTGGGAACCTCCATATGCCGCCCTCCATATGCCGCGGGAGCAGCCCAAGAAATAGCAACAACAACAACAAAAGACAAAAAGACAAAAGACAAAAAAAAAAAAAAAAAAAAAGAAAAAATATTTTGCTGTTTTAAAAAAGGGAGGGGGTAGTTTCCTTGCAGTGCATCGGGTTAAGGATCCAGCATTGTCACTGCAGTGGCTCAGGTCACTGCTGTGGTGCTGGTTCCGTTCAAGACCCAGAAACTTCTGCAAGCTGAGGGTGTGGTCCCTCCCCAGTTTTTTTTTAAATTGCTATTTATATCATCTATTAGAATTTGTAAATAATTTTTTTTTAATAGGGCCATTCCTGAGGCATATGGAAGTTCCCAGTCTAAGGGTTCAATTGGAGCTACATCTGCTGGCCTGTGCCACAGCCACAGCCACTTGGGATCTGAACCAAGTCTGCGACCTACACCACAGCTCACGGCAATGCTGTATCGTTAACCCACTGAGGGAGGCCAGGGGTCGAACCTGCAACCTCATGGCTCCTAGTCGGATTCGTTTCCACTGCATCACAACGGGAACTCCAAATTGTAAAGAATTTTATCATGGAGTTCCCCTTCCAGTGCGTCAGGATTGGTGGTGTCTCTGGAGCGCTAGCACGAAGGTTCGATCCCCAGCCCAGCACAGTGGGTTAAAGATCCAGCGTTGCCACAGTGGCATAGGTCAGGACTGCAGGAGCTTCTGATCCCCAGCCCAGGAACTCCATATTCCTTGGGGCAGTCAAAAAAGAAAAAAGAAGAAGAAAAAAAAGGATTTTATCATCAACAAAGCAGATTACACAGGGTAGTTAACGTAGGGCCCGAAGATACGTTTTACTGTTTGCAGAAGAACCTGCAGAGTACACATCCTGTCACATTATGAGTCTTTACTATTTGTATAGGATAGTAGAGTTTACAGAGTACATCAAATGCTTTAGAGTTTGCAAAAGATTTTGCTGTTTCCAGAGGATATTATATTTCCAGGTACTTTGCATTTTTTATTCGTATTTTTATTTTATTTTTTGTCTTTTCAGGGCCACACCTGTGGCATATGGAGGTTTCCAGGCTAGGGGTCCAATCCAAGCTGTAGCCACCGGCCTACACCACAGCCACAGTGATGCGGGATCCGAGCCACATCTGCGACCTACATACACCACAGCTCAGGGCAACGCTGGATCCCTGAGCGAGGCTAGGGATCGAACCTGCCACCTCATGATTCCCAGTTGGATCCGTTTCCACTGCACCACGATGGGAACTCCTGCTTTGCATTTTAGAAAGCACTTTAGAGCTTGCTCAACAAAACGAGTTTACAGAGTGCAGCGCGATTTACCGAACACATCAGCGTTTTGCCCTTCGCGCACTGACTCCTGGTCTCGAGGCCCCGCACTTTCAGAAAGAGCTTTCTCCAGTTTAGGAGTTAGGAGCTTTCCACCAAGTTGTTTCTCAAACTTTTGTCGAATTCCTGAGCATCCAACATTCACTGACTCAACTGGTCCTCTGAGGAGGCCTGTTTATTCCAGGTTTAGTTGGGGAAACAGGAGCCCAGACAGGGGAGGGGACTTCCTGACGCCCCAGCTGGTGGGGACAGAGGTGGCTTCCGGGTTCCAGCCTGTCCAGGGCTGTTTCCACTGGGTGACCCCCCTCCCGCTCCCCTACTCCGCCCTGCCTGGCCTGGGGCAGAGTCTCGTCGCGCCCCCTTGTGGAAGATGCGAGAAGCGCTGAGCAACCTCCCTGTCCTCTTGGGGCTCAAGTTTAACTGCGGCTCCTTGGAGGATGGCAGTGTTTTGAGTATTGGCAGGGGTGGGGAGGCCCTGCCATTGAAAAGCCCACCTCATGGAGTCCCTGTTGTGGCTCAGTGGCAAAGAACCCTATTGGCATCCATGAGGACCTGGGTTTGATCTCTGGCCTTGCTCAGTGGGTTAAGGATCCGATGTTGCTGTGAGCTGTGGTGTAGGTCGCAGGCACGGCTTGGATCCTGCACTGCTGTGGCTGTGGTGTAGGCCGGCAGCTGCAGCTCTGATTCGATCCCTAGCCTGGGAACCTCCATGTGCTGTGGGTGCGGTCCTAAAAAGACAAAAAGAAGAAGAAGCACACTTCTTGTGATAAGTGGGGAGACCAAGTACCCGAAGAGGACAGAGGACTGCCCCGGGGGGGGGGGAGCCCAGGCTCCGGGGCCGAAACAATCTGGAAAACTCCTCAGAGGAGAAACGTGCCAAGCTGAGTCTAGAACACTGGGCAGCAACTGGAGGAAAGGAGGGGTTCCTGAGGTGGGAGGACTAGTGGGGGTCAGAGACAGTGAGCAGAGCGGGTGGAATGACCGTGGAAGGCGGCACGATGTGCAGGGACCAGGCCGGAGACAGGAGAGCGCAGTCGTTGTGCAGACTCTGGCGTTGGCCTGCCCCTTCCTGGCAGTGTGGCTCAGGCAAGGCACCTACCTGCTGGGCCTCAGGGTCCACATCTGTAAAATGGGCATAGCGGTGGTCTCGACCTCATGGGGTTGTGAGTGTTGACAGAGTTGGAACGATGCCTGATACACTGGCCCTGCACCAAAGAAGTGTTTCTTAAATTAATCAGCAAAGGATCCGGAATTCCCTGGTGACCTTGCAGATAAGGATCTGACGATGTCACCGCTGTAGTGTGGTGGGTTTGATCCCCGGCCTGGGAATTTCTGTATGCCATGGGTTTGGCCGAAAAGTTAAAAAGCCAGCAAAAAGAAAGGGAGACAGAAGGTTTCGGAGGGAACAACAGCAAAATCAGCACAAGAAGATGGATGGGGACAGAAAGCTTGAGACACACAGAGGGTCAGGTTGGGTGACGACTCCCCAAAGGCCTTGTGGGAAGGCGGTCCTGGCTTGGGTGGGGATGAGGGACACTTCAGGGCTCTGGCCAGCTTGCCTTGAGGGCAGGGCACAATGGGTAAGGAAAAGAGTTAAGAGGTCTGGGGCCTCCAATGCCAAAGTGAGGTACCTAACCAGCTGTCCCCGCCTTGTTTCCAGCAGAGGCAGCAGCTGCCCCAACTGTGGCTCCTGGCCCTGCCCAGCCTGGGCACGTGTCCCCAACACCGGCCACCACATCCCCTGGCGAGAAGGGTGAGGCAGGCACCCCAGTGGCCGCAGGTACCACTGCAGCCGCCATCCCCCGGCGCCACGCTCCCCTGGAGCAGCTGGTTCGCCAGGGCTCCTTCCGTGGGTTCCCGGCACTCAGCCAGAAGAACTCGCCTTTCAAACGACAGCTGAGCCTCCGGCTGAATGAGCTGCCATCCACGCTGCAGCGCCGTACTGACTTCCAGGTGAAGGGCACAGGTGAGCCTGGGACTCAGTGGGAGGGAACATTGGGATGAATCTCTTTTAAGAGAGGTAAAGAAGAGGTGGGGGAGGAGTTCCCGTTGTGGTGCAGTGGAAACGAATCCGACTAGGAACCATGAGGTTGTGGGTTCGATCCCTGGCTTTGCTCGGTGGGTTAAGGATCCAGCGTTTCTGTGAGCTATGGTGTAAGTTGAAGATGAGGCTTGGATCTTGTGTTGCTGTAGCTGTGCCATAGACCAGCAGCTGTAGCTCCAATACAACCCCTAGCCTGGGAACCTTCATATGCGTTGGGTGTGGCCCTAAAAAGCAAAACAAACAAAAAAACCACCTGTCGTGGTTCAGAGGTAACAAATTTGACTAGTATCCATGAGGACTCAGGTTAAATCCCTAGCCTTGCTCAGTGGGTTAAGGATCCAGCACTGCTGTAAGTGTTGCTGTGAGCTGTGGTATAGGTTGTAGATGTGGCTCGGATCCCGCATTGCTGTGGTGTAGGCCAGCAGCTGCAGCTCTGATTCAGCCCTTAGCATGGGCACTTCCATATGCTGCAGGTGTAGCCATGTGAAAAGAAAAAAAAAAAAAAAAAGAGGTGGTACATACCATGTTTGATGAGCATTGTCTGCCATGGGCAAAGGAGAGGTAGAACACATCATGATCAATTAGCAGTGTCTGCCCCCAGCCTGGAAGAGGAGGGAGGAAGTCTAAGTTGTGATCAGTTAGTAATGTCTGCTCCAGGCAAGAAATGGTAGAAAGGTGGTACAAGTCATGACAGTACTGTTGGCTGTAGTTGGGAACTGAGAGAGATGGCATACATCACGATTGATTAGCAAAACTTCCACAGGCCAGGGAGAGGTGAGAAGCTGCCTAGATGCCATGTTTTTGCTCAGGAGGAGACTGAGGCACCACAGGCTCCCTCCATGCCTTTGGCCAGCACAGCCATGAGATCTGGCCAGGTGAAGGATACAGGTTCAGTGCAAGGAAGAATTATGATAGATTAACAACCTGTCTAGGACAGGGAGAAGAGAGTGATGGTACACATGAGCTCCTTATGGCGTCCGTCATGAGCCAGAAAAAAGGAGCGAAAGTGGCATGCCACATGATTAATTAGCAAACTTTTCAGTGAATAAGCGAAAGGAGAGAGTGGGGGTGTTATAGCTGAGTCCCAGAAGCAGTGACAATGCTGGATCACCAGGGAACTCAATAGATTCTTTTTTTAAGTTTTTTTTTTTTTTTTTTTTTTTTGGTCTTTTTAGGGCCGCACTTGCGGCATATGGAGGTTCCCAGGCTAGGGGTCTAATTGGAGCTACAGCTGCTGGTCTACACCGCAGCCACAGCAACACCAGATCCGAGCCATCCATGTCTGTAACCTACACCATAGCTCACGGCAATGCCGGATCCTTAACCCCCTAAGCGAGGCCAGGGATCGAACCCACAACCTCATGGTTCCTAGTTGGATTCATTTCCACTGTGCCACAACAGGAACTCCTTTTTTTTAAGGTTTTTATTTTTTCTATTATAGTTGATTTACAATGTTCTGTCAATGTCTGCTGTACAGCAAAGTGACCCAGTCATTTATACACACACACACACATATTTTTTTCTCACATTATCCTCCATCATGTCCCATCGTAAGTGACTAGATATAGATCCCTGTGCAATTCAGCAGGATCCAACAGATTCTCAGTGTTGCTTGTGGACAAAAGACTGAACAGAGGCAGCACCCATCATCATTCAGGGATAGTGAGGAGGCAAGAGGTGATGCATCATTACTGATTAGCAATGTCTGCCATGCTGGTGGTAGGAGAGAGACAGTATAAATGTCCAGTTTTGCTTGGAGGGAAGATGGAATTCAAAGACCAGTCCTTTCATCTAGCATTTGGCCAGTAGAGCCAGACATCTGGCCAGGTGAGGGGTAAAGTGAGAAAAGAGTTGAATGGGAAAAAAAGCATTATGTTTGATTAGTAATGTCTGCCGTGGGCCAAGAAAAGAAGAGAGATGGCATATGTCATGATTTAAAAGCATCTGCCATAGGAAAGGGAGAAGAGAGAGGTGGCATGTTTTGCCTGAGGGGGACAGGCAGGAGGACTGTCCTTCCTCCCAGCTGTCAGTTGAAGTCATGTGGGTCTGGCCCTCTCTCCTGCTTCCATGTGCCAAATCCAAGACACCTACCCCTTATGGCCCTGGGGATTGGTGTGGGAGGTGTTGATCTGTAACCAGGAGGCTGGGTTACCCAAGAGGTGACTGCTGAGCAGATGCCAATGCTCGTCGAGAATGACGCACACTCACTCCATGTCCTGCAGCATCCCATGTTCTGCACACACCCTCAGATTGGCTGTCCTCATTAAGCAACCTGCCATTAAGCACACCCCCAGGGCTGTCACACCTGCTCCCCGAGAGATGGCAGGCACCCCAGGCTTTATTTGGAAGCCTCATGTACCAGTTACACATTGGCCTGGATGTGACTTGCCACACAGAAATTTCACAGATCTGGGAGTTCCCTGGTGGTCTGATGGTTAGGATTCAGCACTTTCACTGCTGTGGCCCAGGTTCAATACCTGGGCTGGGAACTGAGATCCCACATCAAGCTGCTGTGGGAGTTCCCTTGTGGTGCACTGGGCTAAGGATTTCCCTTGTGGTGCATTGGGCTAAGCATTGGGCTAAGGAGTTCCCTTGTGGTGCATTGGGCTAAGGAGTTCCCTTGTGGTTCATTGGGCTAAGGATCTGGCATTGTCACTGCAGCAGCTTAGGTTGCTACTGCAGCTCAGGTTTGATCCCTAGCCCAGGAACTTCCACATGTCCTGGGTGCAGGAAAAAAAAAAAAGAAAAGAAATTTCATGGACTCACACAGATGTCCAACTCCACTGCAGGTGTCACATGCACTTAGAAGTCACACACGTAGAATTCCCACTGTGGCACAACGGGATTAGCAGCATCTTGGGAGCGCTAGGACACAGGTTGGATCCCAGTCCTGGCACAGTGGGTTAAGGATCTGGCGTAGCTACAGCTGCAGCTTAGATTGCAACTACGGCTCAGATCTGATCCCTGGCCCAGGAACTCCAAAAAAGAAAAAAAGAAAAAAGATATGGTGCTGTAGTCACATCCTTAGGTTAGGGACACTCAAAAATCACACACACTTGGAAGTTGCAGAACCAGGTGTTACCATTACACACACTTAGAAAGCACATATCCAGATGTTCCAGGCAGATCACACACGCAGCTTTACACACACTTATAAAGCACACTCCAGGTTCACAAAGACTTGCAAGTCAGGTGTGCTGATTCCTGCCCAATTCCATCCATCGTGCAGGCGGATTGGCTCACCCTGGGGAATCATGATCAGGACGCCACACCTGGATTTCAGTCACACGCGGATGCCACCGCCTCAGAAGCTGCACACTCGTTTAGAATAACTCACGCATAACAAATCCGACTAGGAACCATGCGGTTTCAGGTTCGGTCCCTGGCCTTGCTCAGTGGGTTAAGGATCCGGCGTTGCCGTGAGCTGTGGTGTAGGTTGCAGACGCGGCTCGGATCCCGCGTTGCTGTGGCTGTGGTGTAGGCTGGCAGCTGTAGCTCCGATTAGACCCCTAGCCTGGGAACCTCCATATGCCCAGGGAGTGGCCTTAGGAAAGACAAAAAGATGAAAAAAAAAAAAAAAACACGTATTCACAGTTACCATTTTTGTAGCCATGGCCACTTAGTTACTGCAGAGTGGACCCATCAACCCTCACACGCTGTGAGGGCCACCTGTGGAGATGGGGTCAAAAGCAGAACCTGGCTCTGTTTGCTAATCTCTGCCCTTCCTTGACTTCCTCCTAGTGCCTGAGATGGAGCCTCCTGGTGCCAGTGACAGCGACAGCATCAATGCCCTGTGCACACAGATCAGCTCTTCTTTCGCCAGCGCTGGAGCACCAGCACCAGGGCCAGTGCCGGCCTCAACAGGTAAACTGGGGCCCTTCTTCTGGGGCAGATGCCCTGCAGTGCCTCTTCTGCACCGTGCCCCCTCCTTCAGGCAATCTTAGAATCCCTGACAATCTTGGAATCCCTCAGGCTTGGGACCATGGATCATCTTAGAACCGTGGGGTCCTCTTAGAGCCAAGGGTTCATCTTAGGACCATGAGATAACATTAGAACTATGGGGTTGGTCACCTTAGAACTATGGGATCAATTTTAAACATTCCTGTCTTAGAACCATACAAGTCAGAGTTCCTGTTGTGGTTCAGAGGGTTAAGAATCCAACACAGTCGTTCATGAGGATTTGAGTTCACTCCCTGGCCCCCTTAGTGGGTTAAAGATCCAGCGTTGCCACAAGCTGCAGCTCAGACCTGCTGTGGCTGTGGCTGTGACTTAGGTCTGCAGCTGCAGATCTCATTCAAACTCTAGCCAGGGAACTTCCCTGTGCCGCGGGTGTGGGTGTAAAAAAAGAAAAGAAAGAAAAGAAAAGAGACCTATAGCTCCAAACAGGTTTGGGGCCAGGAAACCTTGGAATCTCAGAGCCTTAGAAGAATGTTCTTCGATAAATAGTGCCACAGACTCACCAAAGAGCCAGGATCTTTTTTTTTTTTTTTTTTGGTCTTTTTAGGGCCACACCTGCAGCATATGGAAGTTCCAGGCTAGGGGTCCAATTGGAGTTGCAGCTGCTGGCCTACACCACAGCCACAGCAACTCAGGATCCAAGCCATGTCGGAGACCTGCGCTACAACTCATGGCCACGCCAGATCCTTCACCCACTGAGCAAGGCCAGGGATCGAACCTGCATCTTCATGGATACTAGTTAGGTTTGTTGCCACTGAGCCACGACAGGAATTTCTTTTTTTTGGGGCGGGGGAGCCAAGATCTTAAACTAGAAGTGTAGAAGCACCTTGGAATTGCAAACTATGTAAATTTAGAACTCTAGGATCTTCAGAAACACATTTAAAGCTGTTGGAACTTACCCACTATATTAGAAGAGTACACTCTTGGAATTCTCTTGTGGTGCAGCAGGTTAAGGATCCAGCATTGTCACTGCAGCAGCTTGGGTCACTGCTATGGCACAGATTAGATCTTTGGCCCAGGAACTTCCACATGATGCAGGCACAGCCAAGACAAAAACCAAAAACCAAAAACCAAAAACCAAACCAAAACAAAACAAAACAAAAATAGCATACTCTGAAAAAGATGTGTGCAATCTTAGAATTCGAGCCTCCTAAAACAATGCATTATGGGAGTTCCCTGGTGGCCAAGTGGTTGAGGATGTGGTGTTGTCACTGCTATGGCTTGGGTCACTGCTATGGCAAGAGTTCAACCCCTGGCCCGGAAACCTCCGTATGCTGTGGGTGCAGCCAAAACAAAAAACAGTACATTGTCAAAATATGAGAACCAAGGGTGATATTAAAAATATTTAATTATAGGAATTTCCGTTGTGGCTCAGCAGGTTAAGAATCCGACTAGTATCCAAGAGGATGTGGGTTAGATCCCTGGCCTTGCTCACAGGGTTAAGGATCTGGCATTGCCGAGAGTAACAGGTCGAAGATGTAGCTCGGATTGGACCCCTAGCCTGGGAACTTCCATATGCTGCAGGTGTGGCCCCGAAAAGGAAAAAAAAAAAAAGTTAATTACAGGTTTGGCCCTCATCAGTCAGAAGGGAAGCTGGCCTGGGTGGTTGTCAGCCTTTCCTATGCTTTTCCATCTTAGGACCTTAGAGTCTTTTTTTTGTGTGTCGTTTAAGGGTCACACCCTTGGCATATGGGAGTTCCCAGGCTGGGGGTCCAATCAGAGTTATAGCTGCTGGCCTACACCACAGCCACAGCAAGGCAGGATCTGAGCCGAGTCTGCGACCTACACCACAGCTCATGGCAACACCGGATCCTTAACCCACTGAGCAAGGCCAGGGATTGAACCTGAAACCTCATGGTTCCAAGTCAGATTCGTTTCTGCTGTGCCACGACGGGAACTCCGAGAACTGTATTTTCTTAGCTCTGCAGGACCTCACGTGGTCTAGGATGCTCAAACCATCTGCCCAAAGTCCGCACAGCGAATGAGGAGCAGAGCTGAATGCAAGGCAGGCAGCCTGGGCCAGAGTCAGAGCCCCAGCCTGGGGTTCTCTCTGCTGCGGCCCACGCCCCCTAACTGCCGCTCTCCTCTCTCCAGGGACTTCTGCCTGGGGTGAGCCCTCTGCGCCCCCTGCAGCTGCCTTCCAGCCTGGGCACAAGCGGACCCCTTCGGAGGCCGAGAGGTGGCTGGAGGAGGTATCCCAGGTGGCAAAAGCGCAGCAGCAGCAGCAGCAGCAGCAGCAGCAGCAGCAGCAGCAGGTGGCCTCAGTGCCCGCCGTGCCCCCTGGCCTGCAGCCCTTCCCCGCCCCCATGGGGCCCTTCGACGCTGCACCTGCCCAGGTGGCCGTGTTCCTGCCACCCCCACACATGCAGCCCCCTTTTGTGCCCGCCTATCCAGGCTTGGGCTATCCACCCATGCCTCGAGTGCCCGTGGTGGGCATCACACCATCACAGATGGTGGCCAATGCCTTCTGTTCAGCCGCCCAGCTCCAGCCCCAACCCGCCACCCTGCTCGGAAAAGCCGGGGCCTTCCCACCCCCAGCCACACCCAGTGTCCCCGGGAGCCAGGCCCGTCCCCGACCCAGTGGGGCACCCTGGCCCCCAGAGCCAGCACCCGCCCCGGCCCCTGAGCTGGACCCCTTTGAGGCCCAGTGGGCAGCATTAGAAGGCAAACCCGCTGTAGAGAAGCCTCCCAACCCCTTCTCAGGCGACCTGCAGAAGACCTTTGAGATCGAACTGTAGCCCGAGCCACCCTGCCCACCCCATCATCTCTAGGGGCCCCACGCCTGGGAGTGGAGGCCCAACCTCTCCCCTAGTCCTGCTCCCTAGGGCTGAGCCTCCCCCCCTCCCCCATGCCCCCTCTAACACCTTCTCTGGACCGCCTCCCACAACCACTACAGAACCGACTTTGTGATGCCCAGGTTGCGACAGGATGGAATTCAGGGACGGAGCCAGCCTGCCTAAGAGATCCATTCCTCTGCCAGACTTAGGCTGGCATCATCCCCTCCCCCGCAACCCCAAACACCAGGGGACGGCCACAATCCTACGGAGCGCCCTCGGTTCAAGCTACGTTTCCCAGTTTCTGTTGTTGACCTTCTCCCTTCCAGGGTTGGGTGGGATGGAGAAGGGATGCCCACCTGGAGGCTCTCCTGGGCCCCAGATGAGTGCCCGCCCTGAGTCTGGTCATCCCCCTGCCCCCCATACACAGCACAAGCAAAGGGCTTCCTTCTGCCCACCTGCTGCGTTCACTGCCAATGCTGTGCTCACCTCTCCCCTCCCCTTGAAGGCCCACGTCATCTTTGGGCCAAGGTCTCATGGGGGTGGGGGTCAAGTTGGGGGCCCAGGAGGCGGGGTAGGGGGAAGGGGAAGAAGATGCTCCGTTACCTCACATGGGTACCCGCTGGGGAGGCGTCCGGGAAGAAGAAAGGGGTGCCTGGCGGGTACTTTTCTATCTTTTATTTCCAGATTTTTTTGTATCTAAACTTGCAGATTTGTATTATACAAGGACAGCCAATAAAGGAAGAATATAACGGTGCCCCTCGAGAAAGCAGGGTGTGTGTCCAGGCAGGAGGGTTGGAGATGGAGCTTTTCCTCCAAGTCCTCTCCTAAAACCAGAGGGAGTAAAAAGTGTCTCCCTGCATATTAACCTGAGTAAGAGCATGGAAGTGGGTAATGCTGACCCAGCACTAGAAAAGTGGGTGTTGATGGGTACCCCAAATTAATCACCCCGTTTCTATTACAGATTCTGAACCAAGGAATTTTTTTAAATTATAATCTGCTGCTAATAAGTTCAGTAATAACATTTTCTTTTTTTGCATTTTTTTTTTTTTTTTTTTGTAAGGACTGCACCTGCAGCATATGGAAGTTCCCAGGCCAGGGGTCCAATCCCAGCTGCAGCTGCCAGCCTAGGCGACAGCCACGCCAGATCTGAGCTACACCACAATTCAGGGAAACAGTGGATCTTTAACCCACTGAGCGAGGCCAGGGATCGACTTGAAGATGATGCAAACGATGGGACTAACGGGGAAACTGAGGCCACGCAGCACAGAGAAAATCAGGGACAGAGTCAAGACCCTCTTCCGTGCGCGAGGCTGATCTTCACACAAAACCATCCCTCGCTGTGCTGAGAGCGGGCTTTCCCAGACCGACCTTCACCTCCCCCAGTTCCTGCAGAAGCAGATATTTTGGGCCCGCGGAGCTCCACTAACCCGTTATCTCCTCAAGACCTCCCACGGGCTCCTCTTAGCTGTTTCCCCATCTTCCCTCCCACGCCCAATGGAGACTTTCGTTCTTCACGGCGATTTTCTCCCCCTAGAGACTACGGCTCCGGGGTTAACCTCCCACCTTCCACGTCCTTCAAGCGTCGCCTCTCTCAGAATAGACCCAGGGCCGCGGAGTTAACGCCCCCGCTTACCCGGGGACCGCGTCCCACCGGGAGCTGCGTGAGGCAGCGCCCCCACTCTCTCCCCCTCGAAGCCAGGTTTGCGGGGACGTCCAGCCCAGGCTGACTCGACGCCCCCTTCCCTGAGCGCTTTGGGAAACCCCGCCTCCCAAGCGCCTTCGCTCCTGAAGCCCCGCCCGGCGGCGACGGCTACGTAGGAACATTCCGCGCGAGACCCCGCCTAGCGCCCCGCCCCCCTCCGCGGCTCTTTTGAAAACCCCGCCCTGCGCCACGGCAGCCGGGCGCCACGGTCAAGGGCAGACGCCCGCGGCGCCCTGGCCCCCGCTGCTTCCGCCGCCCGCCGCCCCTGTGGCCGCCGTCTCTTCGCAACTGTTCCGCAGACAAACAACCCTCCGTCCTCGATGAGCCGCTCTCATCTCCGGCTCCTGCAAGGCCCAGCGGATCCTCGTAGAGTCTCCCGAGCGCGGTAGCGCAGCACCCCCGTGTGGCCCTGCCCTGGGGAAACGCGCAAGGGCCGGACCGTGGCTCTGCAGGAGAGACCCGCCCGGCTTAGGCTAAAGTAGAACAAGTGTTAAAGGAAAAGAAAAAGAAAAAAAGGCATCACAGTCATAGACACCGTTATCCTCCAGGGTCTGGCTCAGCCGCTCGCTCCTCTAGAAAGACCTCGCTGACCCCTTCCATCTGGATCTCCTGCGTCCCCCATGCTTCCCCCCATCCCGGCCCTGGCCCACCTGCCACTGTTCCCCTCCACCCAGCCCTGACCCTCTGGGCCGTCAGCAGGCCTGTGAAGCCAGAGACAAGCGCTGTCTTTAGTCACCGCTCTGTCCCCAGCATCACCCAGGGCAGCACAGAGGAAGGCTCAGATGACCTGCCGCGCACGTTCTAGGGAGCAGTCATATACTCCCTCCCACAGATTTTGCTTTGTTTTGTTCAACAGTTTTCCTCAGCTGTCACCTATGTATCGTAAGACTCACCTGTTTTAAGTGAGGTAATGATACTGGGTGATTGTTTTGACAGGAGTGCAGCCATCACCACAATCCAATTTTAGAACACTTCCATCACCCTGAAAAGATCGCTTGTGCTCACTTGCCGTCAATTCTCATTCCTGTTGCCAGCGTCAGCCCCAGGCAACCTCTGATTACTTCCCCTCATGCTGCATTCTTTTCTTCATTTTACCAGCAGTTTCAGAACTACTTGCTTCTATCAGGTACTGAGAGCCCAGGGTACACAATGACATACACAGGCCCTGCCCTCAGGGACCTCAGGTCCTGTTGGGATGATGGCCAACAGGAACATGCGTCTGCTCACGCATTTTTCTTTTTGTCTTGTCTTTTTAAAAAACTCCAGATTCATGGAATTCCCGTCTTGGCGCAGTGGAAACGAATCTGACTGGGAACCATGAGGTTGTGGGTTCCATCCCTGGCCTCGCTCAGTAGGTTAAGGATCTGGCATTGCTGTGAGCCATGGTGTAGGGTCACAGATGCGCCTCAGACCCCACGTTGCTGTGGCTGTGGTGTATGTAGGCTGGCAGCTGTAGTTCTGATTTGATCCTTAGCCTGGCAACCTCCACATGCCACTCGTGCAGCCCTTAAAAAAATAAAATAGAATAGAATAAAATAAAATAGAATGCAAAACACCAGATTCAAGCCGCTGTCTGCGACCTACACTACAGCTCACAGCAACACTGGATCTTTAACCCATTGAGCAAGGCCAGGGATCGAACCCGCGTCCTCGTGGATACTAGTCGTGTTCATTACTGCTGAGCCACAATGGGAACTCCCTGCTCACTCATTTCTTCGTTCAAAAATGTGTACTGAACACCAGTGCCAGCTATTATGCTAGGCCCGAGGGTTATATAGCACTGGGGGGGGGGGAGAAATAGCTCCCTTTGCTGGAATTGATATTCTAATGAAAGGATTTAAAAAAAAGGAAATAGGAGTTCCCTGGTGGCACGGTGAGTTAAGGATCTTGCATTGTCACTGCAGCAGCTTGGCTCCCTTGCCCAGAGACTTCTGCATGCTGCAGTAAATAAATAAAGAAATAATGTATATATGTGATATAATGGCTGGTGGTGAAAGTATTATGAAGAAAATAAACCAGAGGAGGAGGTAGCAAGAGATGGGGTTCAATTTTATTTTATTTTTTTTGCCTTTTAGGGTCATACCCACAGTACATGGAGGTTCCCAGGCTAGGGGTCAAATCAGAGTTTCAGCTGCCAGCCTACACCACAGCCACAGATCATGGCAAAGCCGGATCCTTAACCCATTGAGTGAGGTCAGGGGTTGATGCTAGTCCTCACAGATGCTAGTCAGATTCATTCACCGCTGAGCAACAACGAGAACTCCGTGATGGAATTCAGTTTTTTTTTTTTTTTTTTGGTCTTTTTGCCTTTTCTGGGGCCGCACCCACAGCATATGGAGGTTCCCAGGCTAGGGGTCTAATCGGAGCTGTAGCCGCTGGCCTACACAGGAGCCACAGCAACTCGGGATCCGAGCCGCATCTGCGACCTCAGCTCACGGCAACGCCGGATCCTTAACCCACTGAGCGAGGCCAGGGAGCGAACCCGCAACCTCATGGTTCCTAGTCGGATTCGTTAACCACTGCGCCACGACAGAAACTCCTATGGAGTTCAATTTTAAACAAAGTGGTCAGGGAACACCTCTCTGAGAAGAAAGCATTTGATCAGAGACCTGACTGAAGTGAAGGAGCCAAGTCTGTATTTGAGGGAACAGTGTTCCTGGAGGGGAACAGCCAAGGCAAAGGCCTTGAGGTGGGCACAAGCTGCAGGTTGGAGAGCTGGAGGGTCCTGAGGACAGTTGGAGATGAAGTCAGAGAATACAGGGGGCTGGATCAATAGGCCGGTGGAAGCCATGATGAGAGTTTGCCTTCTGGTCTGAGAAGGACAGGAAGCCCACTGGAGATTTGCAGCAGGGGGGTAACATGATCTGATTTACATGGTGTAAAGGTTCACTGACTGCCACAGGCGAATTGGACGGATTATGGGTTGGCCAGCAAGGAGGTGGGGACTTGGGTTGAGAGGTGGTGATGACTTAATCCAGAGCAGGAACAATGGGGAGGGGAGAGAGCAGGCATCAGGCAGTGATTAGGAGATAAAATCAAGATATGGAAGATTGAGGAGCTCCGTGGTGGCTCAGTGGTTCACACATCCGACTAGAAACCATGAGGTTGTGGGTTTGATCCCTGGCCTCACTCAGTGGGTTAAGGATCCTGTGTTGCCGTGAGCTGTGGTGTAGTTTGCAGACTTGGCTTGGATCTGGCGTTGCTGTGGCTGTGGTATAGGCTGGCAGCTGTAGATACGATTCTACCCCTAGCCTGGGAAACTCCATATGCCGCGGGTGCAGCTCTAAAAAGACCAAAAAAAGAAAGAAAAAAAAAAAAAAGAGTATGTGGATATCCCTTGTACTTTTTTTTTTTTCTTTTTTCTTTTTCTGGCTGCCCTGTGGCACATGGAGTTCCTGGGTCAGGGCTCAGAGCTGAGCCACAGCTTCGGCAATGCCAGATCCTTTAACCCCCTGTGCTGGGCTGGGGATTGAACCTGTGTCCTGGTGCTGCAGAAACACCACTGATTCTGTTGCACCACAGTGGGAACTCCTAGAATTTTTTTTTTTTTTTTAAGGGCCACACCAGTTGAATCAGAGCTGCAGCTGCTGGCCTGCACCACAGCCTCACCAATGCCAGATCTGAGCTGTGTCTGCGACTTACATGGATATTAGTGGGGCTTGTTACTGCTGAGCCACAACAGGAACTTCCGAGATGGAGTTTTCTAGAGGCTTTGTGACATGTGATGATGTCAATGCTCTGCCAGCTAATGTGCTTCTGGATTCTTACATATTCAAAGTATCACTTTTGGAGTTTCTGTGTGGAAGAGTAGGTTTAGGATTTGGCAGATGTCATTACAGTGGCTCAGGTTGCTGCTGTGGCACAGGTTTGACCCCTGGCCCCAGAACTTCCACATGCCATGGGTGTGGGGAAAAAAAAAAGAATCGAGTCCACAGAGTCGGTTTTTGTTGTTGTTGTTGTTGTTTTTTTTTTTTTTTTTGTCTTTTTGCCTTTTCGCCTTTTCTAGGGCCGCTTCCCAATGCCATATGGATGTTCCCAGGCTAGGGGTCTAATCGGAGCTGTAGCCGCCGGCCTATGCCACAGCCACAGCAACGCGGGATCCAAGCCGCGTCTGCAACCTACACCACAGCTCACAGCCACGCTGGATCCTTAACCCACTGAGCAAGGCCAGGGATTGAACCCGAAACCTCATCGGTCCTAGTCGGATTTGTTAACCCACTGAGCCACGACAGGAACTCCCAAAGTGTCAGTTTTAAGCTCTACTATAGTAGTTATAACCCACACAAATAAAAGCTCTTTGGGGTCCTCAATATTTTCAAGCATGTAAGAGGGTCCTGATGTAAAAAAATTCCAGAACGCTGCTTGTAGCATCCCTTTCCCAAGTCACTGACAATCACTAAATATTCCATACATTTCCAGAGGGCCCCAGGCACTGCCCCTTGGTAAGAATCACAGCCATCAGCTGCTCAGGGCCAGTTGGAGTCTCTGTCCCTCAGGTTTGTGGAAGGGGATGTTAAAATGGATTTTTTCCCAGGATCTCCAGAATTGATGCTAGACATGGAGTTGGGGACAAAAGCAGCCAAATTCCCCACAGCCTAAGTTCAAGGTCACCATGGTTGGAATCAGCCACTTACCAAAAAAAAAGAGAAACTCCAAGTTCCCGTTGTGGTGCAGCAGAAATGAACCTGACTAGTATCCATGAGGATGCGCGTTTAATCCCTGGCCTTGCTCAGTGGGTTAAGGGTCCAGTGTTGCCATCAGTTGTGGTGTAGGTCACAGCCAAAGCTCAGATCCTGCGTTGCTGTGGCAGTGGTGTAGGCCGGCAGCTGTAGCTCTGACTCGACCCCTAGCCTGGGAACCTCCATATGTCGTGGGTGTGGCCCTAAAAAGAAAAAAGAAAATGAAAAACTCCCCAAGAAGACACAGGGCTAGGCTAACCTCTATCAGCCCCCCCACCCCGCCCCCACCAGAAAAGGATGGAGAAGGGACAGGAAGTGCCAGCCAGCTGGGGAGAGATGAGTGGGTAGCGTCCTCAGGAGAAGCTAGACCTTTGCCTCCCTCATGAACTTCGAACTGGGTTTTGGCTGAAGTTTTTTTTTTTGTTTGTTTTGTTTTGTTTTGTTTTTGTCTTTTTGCCATTTCTTGGGCTGCTTCCACAGCATATGGAGGTTCCCAGGCTAGGGGTCTAATCAGAGCTATAGCCACCGGCCTACACCACAGCCACAGCAACACGGGATCCGAGCCACTTCTGCAACCTACACCACAGCTCCCGGCAACGCCAGATCCTTAACCAACACACTGAGCAAGGCCAGAGATTGAACCCGCAACCTCATGGTTCCTAGTCGGATTCGTTAACCACTGCGCCACGACGGGAACTCCTCAGCTGAAGTTTTGGTCCCTCCAATACATGTTGTGAAGGGATGGAAATGGAGGCAGAGGCGAGACTGGTACATGCTCCCTGCAGCCTCTCCATAAGAGCAGCACTTGTTAGCGTTTCATGCTATTTCCTGTCTCTCCCTGAACACCCACACCCGCCCGCACATATGTGAATATTTGCCGAGCCATCCTGAGTCTCGGCCCCAAACACCTCAGCACGAATCCTCTAAGAATGAGGCCACCCTCTCCTACAACCATGATACCATTATCGCACCCCAAAAACAGGAGCAGTCCTTCCATAAAGTAATCTAGTAGTCAAGACTGTGTTTTAGGAGTTCCCGTTGTGGCTCAGTGGAAATGAATCTGATTGGTGTCCATGAGGATGCAGGTTCGATCCCTGGTCTCACTCCATGGGTTAAGGATCCAGCGTGGCTGTGAGCTGTGCTGTAGGTCGAAGACACCGCTCAGATCCCGAGTTGCTGTGGCTGTGGTGTAGGTCGGTGGCTGCAGCTTTGATTCAACCCCTAGCTGGGTAACCTCCATATGCCTTTTGTGTGGCCCTAAAAAGAAATTAAAAAAAAAAAAAGATTGTGTTTTAAAGTGAAAGAGGGGAGCTCCTGCTGTGGTGTAATGGGATCGGCAGTGTCTTAAGAGTGCTGGGATGCAGGTTTGATCCCCAGACCGGCACAGTGGGTAAGAATCTGGTGGTTGCCACAGTTGTGGCTTATTCACAGCTGCGACTTGGATCTGATCCCTGGTCTGGGAGCTCCATATGCCGGGGGCGGGGGGGGATAAATAAATCAATAAATCAATAAAGTGAATGAAGGAGTTCTCTTGAGGGCAGCAAGTTAACAATCTGACTTTGTCACTGCTGTGCCATGGGTTTGGTCTCTGGCCGGGGAACTTCCACATGCCATAGGTATAGCAAAAATAAAAATAAAAATAAAATAAAATTAATGAAAATGAGAGAAACATTAGCGAATCTGATGAAATTGTCATTTGTCATGAGACATGTTTTTCCAATCTTGCTTGAGCAGCCGCTGTTGTGAGACATGTTTTTCCAATCTTCTTGCTTGATCATCCACCCATAGCCCCTCCTCATGTGAGCTCATCAAAAGAGTAAAATAAAAGCGTGTGGTTTTGTGAGGCGGGGCTCTTGGTTCTGGAGACCTCGAGTCCCCCTGGGTTCCCACCTTTACTGTCTCTGTGTTTTGTTTTGTTTTGTGTTGGCTCTTTCCTTAAGTTCCGCAGCACCCATTCTTCAGCCCCATCCTGCCGAGCTGGTCTTGGCAAGTGGCGCCCGACGTGGGGTGGGCAAACAGGTAGGTGTGAAGAATGAAGGGCCGCGACTACAGCGGGAATTTTTATTCATCGTAAGTGCTGTGGGGCCCTGAGAAGAAGGGAGGAATTTTGCGTGGCTAGGCTGGAGAAATCCTGCGGATACGTTCCCTCTCTCAGGTGTTTACGGGGTAAAATGGGAAATAAGGTAATTGCAGGAAACTATAGTCCTTACATTTGTTTGTTAGGACAACTCCTTATACAAGGGGGCACAAAAATAAGTGAAAATAAGCTTTGGGAACTTTTTCAGACTGTTGAGAAACATTGTGATTGGTTTCCTATGTTAGAAATGTTAAAGATATGGGAAATGGTAGGTACGGAACTGAGGATATTGCATGATGAGGGTGTTTCAATTCCTGGGTCTATTTGGAGTACTTGGAGTGTAATTACATCAGTTTTAGAACCTGTACAGACCACGGAGGACTTAGAGGAGGAAGACGAAGGGGAGTCTACACCTTTGTTGGAGGAACCTAAATATGCAGTCCCTGAACAAAATTATCATAGAGAATATTTGGCTCCTGAGCCTTCGGCTCCAATTGTTGGTCCTGATATTCCTCAATTGCCTCCTATTAGGAGTGAGGTGACGAGGACTCATCAAGCCTCTGCTTCGAGGGTTGCAAAGAAAAGCGTTATCCCTGAACATCACCTATCATCCATTCAGCAGGGGATCTCACAGGCTCGAAGGGAAGGTGATTTGGACGCCATACGTTTAGCCTTTCCAGTAACTGTCAGGGAGACAGCGGCTCCAGGCATTGACCCCGCCAACCCCGATGGAGTTTATGAGTTCATTCATGAGCCCTTTCCTTTTAAAATTCTTAAAGAATTAAAACAGGCCATTCAAAACTATGGTGTTAATTCTCCCTTTACAAAAGGAATCAGGCAGGGAGTAGCTGAAGGAAATCATAGGATTCCTGCTGATGGTCATAACTTAACCCCTGCTGTGCTATCACCTCGTGAATATTTACAATTTAAGTCTTGGTGGCAAGATCATCCCCAAATTACTGCTAATTGTAATCAGGCTCAAAATCTTCCAATTACAATGGAACAATTGTTAGGGACTGGTCCTTGGAATAATCCTCAAGATCAAATGAGAATGAATGATTTGGCTATTGAACAGATTAGACAATGTTGCTTAATGGCATGGGATAAAATTGAATCTAAGGGTCAAATAAATACTTCTTTTCAAGAGATCCTACAAGGCCCTAAGGAACCTTATATTGAATTTCTAGCTCCTTTACAAGAGGCATTAAAATGACAAATTACTAACTCTGAGGTGTCTGATACTATTTTTTAGTTGTTAGCATATGAAAATGCAAATACTGATTCAAAAAGGCCATAGGATTTTTAAAAGGAAAAGCTAACATTGCTGAGTGTTTTAAAGACTGTCAGGGAGTGGGGACGGAGTCCTTTAAGGCTTCAATGTTAGCCTAAGCAATGGCTAATTTAAAGAAAGCCTCTCACTCGAAATAATTACAGGCTGGAGTTTTGCTTACCATCGGGTGAAACCAGTTAATAGGGGGATGCCCGACAGGACTTTATGTACCTTCAAGAGAATGAAAAATCAAATTCATTGGAATATATGCAGGGCTACGTAGGGGGTCATACTGCCTAATGATTCCCATGGAACTATATGGGACTGGTCATATGGGATTGGTCCCCTAAGGGGAAGCCGGTTCCTGTCTGTATGAACCATCAACCTCTGTGTTCTGTTAATGAATTACTCTCTTGGACAGTCTCCAGCCAATCAGACCAACAAGAATAAAATACACACACACACACACAAAACGTCTTCGAAACTGCTCAAATCAAAGCTGGGGCAGATGAAGGGAATGATGCTATAAATGCTAGAGGCAAATTAGAAGAGATAGAACAGGAGTCCCCACAGGGTGTCAGGTGGTTTCTATGAGTGATCCCAGTTGATTTGTTGATGAGGGAGATAATCACAATTGGCATAGAAATCATTTTGTTACTTGTATAGTAGAGGGATTAAAAGCCTCATGAGTAAAGCCCATTAAAAACTATTGGAGGTTTACTACGGGAATAAGAGAGTCTATCAACTTTCTTAGAAAGACTCAGAAAGGCATTGAGAAAACATATACCAAGGAACCCAGAAACAATGGAGGGCCGAATAATTCTTAAGGATAAATTCCTAGCTCAATCAATGCCAGATATATGGAGAAAACTCCAAAGATTGGCTTTTGGCCCTGATCAGGCCCTGGAGCACCTTCTCAGAGTAGCAACTCAAATATGTTATAATCGGGGCCAGGAAGAATGAAAGGAGAACAAGAAGAGAGAGAAAAAGCTGAGGCTCTAGTTATGGTGCTACGGGGAGTCAACCTGGAAGTTTCCAAGGTGAGAGGACTCGTGCAGAGACCTATGCCCTGAACCTGTTTCCTCTGTGGAAAAGAGGGATCCTTTAAATGGGAATGCCACTAGACTCAGCTGTGCCCCATATGTTGGGGAGATCACTGGAGGAGGGACTGCCCCTGAAGATGAAGGTCTCTGTGGTCGACCCCTCAGGCCCAGGATCAGGACTGGCGGGACCTTTCCATAATGGCTCCTGTCCTTATTACTACTCAGGAGCCCTGGGTGACTCTAAATGTAGGAAGACAGCTTATTGACTTCCTCCTGAATACCGAGCCACTTTTCAGTCCTTCTCTCCAATCCTGGGCCCCTCCCTCAGGAATCTGCCATATTCATGTTTCTGGCAAGCCGGCTACAAAATTTTTACACAGCCTTTGAGTTGTGACTGGGAATCCATTCTCTTTTCTCAAAGCCTTTCTGATTGTTCCAGACGCCAACTCCTCTTTTAGAAAGAGATATTTTGTAAGAGGTTAAAGCCTCAATTCACATGGCAATGGAGGACTTCCCCTGTGGCTCACGCCATAACTACTTGGCAAGCCTTCACATTTTATTTTTGTGCAGTATGTTAACTATGAGCAAAATGATAGTGTATGTCAGTCAAATGTAAAGCTTCTATTAGTATTAAAACCTGGTGATTAATGCAGAAGCTCATGGAACGTATCGGGTTAATCTGAACAATATATTATTTCCTTTCAGCTCAGAGACCGTGGTTAATAGAATGCCCCCAAAAATAAAATTAAAAAAAAAAGAGGCGGAAATATATGCCAATGGAGCCCAATCAAGGTTTCTGCATTTCCTTAACTAAGGCTTTGTTATTATGAAATCTAAATGTTGAATTCCATAGTTGTTCACAGAATGTGTCTCATGTGTTAGATCTTCAACATTAGATTCATGAGCTGTCCTATCCAGCTCCAGCTTTTGGAGCTGCTTTGTGGAACCAGCTGACCTCTTCCCGGTGAAAGTGTTTCTTTAGCGTATTCATTGTGATCTTGGTCTTTTTATTCGGACCCTGTATAATTAATTGTATTTCTTGCTTCACTACATCTCAGTTAAGAGCCATCAATGTTCAAATGTTGACAGAAGCGGTATCCAAAGCAATGTATCAAGGCCCACTTGACCGTCCCATGAGTGGAGACCTACCTGCTTTCCCTGATGACGCCCCTTTTCAGCAGGAAGAAGTTAGAGCGGTCGTCACCCCTTTTCCCACAGTTAGAGTCTCCAACTTGGGGGTGGGGGCTTTGATACATTCTTTGATGTGGCTATTGATTAACATTTGTAAATTGAGGGTTGCATAGAATCCCAACTGCTACAAAGGTTACAGTTATTACCCCGGGGACCCATCCTCTGCCACGCCAACACAGTCAAGAGGTCTGCCTCCGTGGAGGCTGTGCAGCGCCTCCAGAATCTCCTCACGGTCGAGTTCCAGAGACTCCCTTCACCATCATCAGAGAGTGCTGAGCCCTGCCCTGGCCACCCCTGGAAACTGGTCAGTCTGGGCAGGGCTGAAGCTGGAGGAGGTCCACGTGAGACTTGACTTGGACTCGTGTTCTGTCTATAAATGCACAAAGCAAGAGATGTAAGAAGCAATGAAGAAAAGAAGTTGCAAGATCTGTTTTTGTCCTCCTGTAAAAGCAAAAAGGGGGAGATGTCGTGAGACATGTTTTTCCAATCTTCTTGCTTGATCATCCACCCATAGCCCCTCCTCATGTGAGCTCATCAAAAGAGTAAACTAAAAGCATGTGGTTTTGTGAGGCGGGGCTCTTTGTTCTAGAGACCTTGAGTCCCCTGGGTTCCCACCTTTACTGTCTCTGTTTTGTTTTGTGTTGGCTCCTTCCTTAAGTTCCGCAGCACCCATTCTTCAGCCCCATCCTGCTGAGCTGGTCTCAGCAGTCATTAACGTTTCCTGTAGTCTTTTTTTTTTTTTTTTTTTTTTTTTGTCTTTTTGCTATTTCTTGGGCCACTCCCACGGCATATGGAGGTTCCCAGGCTGGGAGTCTAATCGGAGTTGTAGCCACCTGCCTACACCACAGCCACAGCCACGCGGGATCCAAGCCGCGTCTGCAACCTACACCACAGCTCACGGCAATGCTGGATCGTTAACCCACTGAGCAAGGGCAGGGACCGAACCCGCAACTTCATGGTTCCTAGTCGGGTTCGTTAACCACTGCGCCACAATGGGAACTCCGTTTCCTGTAGTCTTTATCTGGTAGGAACAAAAGGAAATTTTCTTCTTGTTTTTAGGCCACTCGGCATCAGGGATCAGGTCCGAGCCATAAGAACATACAGCCTGGATCCTTAACCCACTGTGCTGGGCAAGGGATCAAACCTGCATTCCAGCGCTCCAGAGACACTGCCGATCCCATTGTGTCACAGCAGGAACTCCAGGAAATTAACAGGTAGCAGGTGGGGGCCATCACTAAAACAAAAGGAAACTATCATGTTTTCAAGTCCAAGGAATTGAAACTTCTCAGTAAACCCTCCCTTTAGAATTAAGACTTGGAGTTGGTGTCCCATGTAGATGCTGTTGGGCACTGATTTTGTTTTTTTTGGGGGGGGAGAGTGTCTTTTTTTAGGGCAGCACCTGAGGCATATGGAAGTTCCCAGGCCAGGGTTTGAATTAGAGCTGCAAATGCCAGCCTACACCACAGCCACAGCAACGAGGGATCCAAATCGCGTCTGTGACCTACAACACAGCTCACGGCTATGCCAGATCCTTAACCTACTGAGCGAAGCCAGGGATTGAACATGCGTCCTCATGGATACTAGACAGGTTCATTACCACTGAGCCACGAAGGGAACTCCGGGCACTGATTTTGTACAGAGGTGGGACTTAGTACCAAGAAGGGCCAGATTTGTCATTTCCAAAGATGGCGGCAATAACTCTTCCCACTTCACAGATTTTTCCTAGAACCTTGACATCTGTCCCATTGAGAAGCAGGGCTTGCGTACCCTCTCTTTGGATCTGAGCAGACTTTTAACCAATAGACTGTGGCAGAAGTGATGCTGCCTAATCCCCAAGGCTAGATCAGAAGAGGTGAGGCTGTTTCTGCCTCTTGTGTGCAACTCTCGAACTGGAGACCAGAGCTGCCCCACAAGAAGTCTGACTGCCCTGGAGCCACCATGATTTGAGGAAGCCTGCACCAGTCTAGGTGGGGAGACCACGTGGATAAGTGCCGATCAGGCTTCTGAGGAGGAGCCCTCTCCTGCCAGGGGAGAGAGAGAGAGAGCTGCCTACCCGCCCTCTCTGGCTGCTTCACTGTCCTAGCTTCAGCCACCAACTAATTGCATCCATACAAGATCCCAAGGCAGACCTGCCCAGCTAGCTGGATCCCTCCCAAAAATCTGACCACAGACACTGTGAGAGATAAAAGGCTGTTGTCGTTTAAGCCACCATATTTTGGAGACGTGTTAGCCAGCCATAGTTACTAGAACAGAAATTAAGAAGCTCGCAGAGAAATGGCAGCTTGGGATGCCAATAATAATCACCTAGTGACAATAAGCGCAGCTAACATTTAAGCGCTTTCTGTGTAGAAGCTCCATTCTAAGTGTTCAGCATTAATGAACTTACTTAATCCTCACAGCAACCCTAGGAGGTAAGTGTCATTATTACCTCCGTTTTACCAGTAACAAGGCAGAGAGGACAGCAGGAACTCCATAAAAATGGAAGAGTAACCTTGGTTGTGGCTTGAAGCAAAGGGAGTACCAGGGAGGAAGAGGTGACTTGGCTCAGCCAATCTGGGCAGTTGAGTCCACCCCTGGCTACAGTGATTGGATCTGGCACCAGCATGTGACCTCAGCTGTCCAATCAGAGTCAGCCTTATTTTGTTGGGGAAAGCTGAGACAAAGGCCCTTTCCTTTACCTGGGGGGTAAGAATGAGGTTACTTGTGGCCCTTGGGAGCTGGCACTGGAAAAGATGGGACCCTAGGTGACATTGCTGAATGGCCATGTCAACCTTAGCTGAAGCCAGCCAAATTTCTAGCTACAAGTTTCCTTTACAGTTTAAGCCATCTGAGCCAGCTTTTCTGGTACTTGCATCAAAGGTTAATCAAAAAAATTTTTTTTCTTCTTATGGCTGAATCCAGCATACGGAAGTTCCCAGAGCAGGGATTCAATCCAAGCTGTGGCAAGGCCAGATCCTTTAACCCACGGTGCCTGGCCTGGCATGGAACCTGCATCTCTGCAGTGACCTGAGCTACTGCAGTAGAACTCTCTCTCTCTCTTTTGCTTTTTGTCTTTTTAGTGTCACACCCATGGCATATGGAGGTTCCCAGGCTAGGGGTCGAATCAGAGCTGTAGCCGCCAGCCTACACCACAGCCACAGCAACGTGGGATCAGAGCCACGTCTGCAACCTACACCACAGCTCACGGCAATGCCAGATCCTTAACTCACTGAACGAGGCCAGGACTCAAACCTACAGTCTCGTGGTTACTAGTCAGATTCATTTCCGCTGCACTGCGATGGGAACTCTATAGTAGAACTCTTAACCCACAGTGCCACAGCAGAAACTCATAGTCAAAATTTTTAACAACCAGTTCTTTGGGCACTGATCAGAATGGTTCATTGCTGTGCCTGATGTTAAGGCTTTTTCGCTGCATTGTGGGAGATCTGAGAAGTCCTGGGGGTGGCGAGGGGTATCAGGAGTTTTGGAGTGGAAAATGTGCAGATCTTGAGGCAACATGATTTACCAGCCAATATAGAAATAACTTAGTATCTCAACAGTCAATATAGCAAGATAGCTTGTCCACGCTGTGAAAATTATTTTAATTTTTTTTTGTCTTTTAGGGCTGCACCCACAGCATGTGGAGGTTCCCAGGCTAGGAGTCCAATTGTAACTGTGGCCATGTCTGTGACCTACACCACACCTCAGGGCAATGCTGGATCCTTAACCCACTGAGGCCAGGAATCAAACCTGCATTCTCATGAACGCTAGTCGGGTTCACTAACCGCTGAGCCACTACAAGAACTCCCATGCTATGAAAATTAGTACATAGAAGACTCATTTAAAATAAAGTTGGGGGGAGTTCTCGTTGTGGCTCAGGGGAAACAAATCCGACCAGTAAGCATGAGGGTGCAGGTTTGATCCCTGGCCTCACTCAGTGGGTTAAGGACCACAGTGTTGCCATGAGCTGCGGTGTAGATCGAAGATGCAGCTCAGATCTGGCGTTGCTGTGGCTGTGGCATAGGCCAGCAGCTGTAGCCCTGATTAGACCCCTAGCCTGGGAACTTCCATATGCTGTGGGTGGGGACCTAAAAAGCAACAAAATAAAATAAAAACAAAATGAAGTTGGGGAGTTCCCATCATGGCTCAGTGGTAACGAACCCGACTAGTATCCATGAAGACATGGCTTCGATTCCTGACCTTGCTCAGTGGATCGAGGATCCTGCATTGCATGAGCCGCATGGCTGTGGCTGGGGCTCTGGTGCAGGCTGGCAGCTACAGCTCCGATTGGACCCTTAGCTTGGGAACTTCCATATGCCGAGGGTGTGGCCCTAAAAAGACAAAACAATTAAAAAAAAAAAATGGAATGAAGTTGGGAGGCCAGAAGGGGGAGCTGTCCTGTCCTGCCTCTTTAGGGTAGTTATAGACGAGACAGAGAGAGATGTACCCTTCCTTTTCCAACAGGAAGAAGATTACTGCTTTCCCCCCAAGCGGGAGGAAGGAAGACTTTCTTCTTGCCCAGTAACAGCCCAGACAATAAGAGATGTAACAAGTCAGCCAATGAAAAGCCACTGAACTACCTCCCCCTTCTCCTCTATAAAAGAAGGTTCCGCTCCTTTGTTCTCTCCTGGCTTGTGGCTTGCCTTAGGGTCCGTGTTCCAAATTTTAATTCTCAGCTGTTCCCAAATACACCCATTTTCCTGGTAAAATACCTGGCTCTTTCATCGTTTTAGGTCAACAAAGCTATATATTAGCTTTGCTTGCTGACTGACACAACTCCCTTTTGACATGAGCTAGTGCGAACGGATTTCTGTTCCTGCAACTGGGAAAAAAAAAAAAAAAAAACACAGCACAACCACACATCCTCTTGTGAACCCAAGTCATGAATCAAACCTTGAGGAAATAACAAATAGCAGAGAAATCTCACTTTAACCGTATGAGGTCATTTCAGCTTCGGGTCAGGCAGAAACGCGATGGAGATTTTGACTGTGAGCTGCCAAGGGATCCGCACCCTTTGGCCCTGCAATCCCGCCTCTGGGACGTGTGAGGATGTGCATCGAGGCATTATTTATAATGGGAGGAAATTGGAAACAGCTTCAATGTCTGGCAACACTGCCCCGTTGAGTAAACACCAGGCAAACATTAGAGATTGTGTTTACACAACGATGTTTTAACAAGGGAACGGCTTACGTTTTAAGAAGGGAAAAAGCAGGACTATATAAACAATTTGCTCACACAGTTATGTAAAACACACACACACACACACACATTTTTAAAGCCTGAATAAAACAGAAAAGGCTGAAAGGAAATACATCAAAATGTTAAGTACAATCAGGATGTGGGATTGGGGCAGGGAGGGGGGAACAGATGCATCTTTGTCTTTCTAGTTTTCTGTATTTTCTAAATTATGCTTGACGAGGAGTTCCTGTCATGGCTCAGTGGTTAATGAATCCAACTAGGAACCATGAGGTTTCAGGTTTGATCCCTGGCCTTGCTCTGCGGGTTAAGGATCCGGCACAGCTGTGAGCTGTGGTGTAGGTTGCAGAGGCGGCTCGGATCCCGCGTGGCTGTGGCTCGAGTGTAGGCAGGTGGCTACAGCTCCGATTAGACTCCCAGCCTGGGAACCTCCATATGTCATAGGAGCGGCCCAAGAAATGGCAAAAAGACAAAAAAAAAAAAAAAAAAAATTATGCTTGACGAACAACACACGCTTCTTTAAAAATTTTTTAAATTTTATTTTCAAAAGTTTTCACTTAGGAGTTCCCGTTGTGGTGCAGCAGAAATGAATCCAACTAGGAACCATGAGGTTGTGGGTTCGGTCCCTGGCCTCACTCAGTGGGTGGAGGATCCGGCGTGGCCATGAGCTGGGGTGTAGGTTGAAAATGTGGCTCGGATCTGGCATGGCTGTGGTTGGGTTGTAGGCCAGCAGCTGCAGCTCTGATTCGACCGCTAGCCTCGGAACCTCCATATGCCGTGGGTGCGGCCCTAAAAAGCAAAAACAAAAAACAAAACAAAACAAAACAAAAAGTTTTCACTTAGATCATGGACATTTCCAAACAGATGCTGAAAGCAGAGAGATACTAAACCTACCTGGGCCCATCACCCAGCTTCCAGAACCATCCACATGTTGCCATGGCGTCTTCTTTCCCTTCTATTTGGGGATACTTAAAAGTACAAGCAACAGACACCATGTTCATTCTTCAACACCACAAGAATCATCAAAATAAAGAGAGGGGGCTGCGTTTCCTTCTATAACTACGAAGCCTTATCACATCTAACAAAACTAGCAAATTTCTTAATGTATTTAATAGTCAGTCCTTAGTTACGTTTCTCCTAGTTGTCTCAAAAATATCTTTTTACAGTTGTTCTGTTAGAATTGGGATCCAGACAAGGCACATTCACTGTGTGCTTTTTTTTTTTTTTTTGGCCGTGCTTTGGCGTAAGGAAGTTCCTGGGCCAGGGACTGAATCTGAGCCACAGCCTAGACCCAGGCCACAGCTGCAGCAATGCCAGATCCTTTAACCCAGTGTGACAGGCTGGATCTCGAGCATGTGCATGACCTGAGCCACTGCACTTGGATCCTTAACCCACTGCTCCCCAGCAGGAACTCCCTTTTTCATATTCTTATTTACAAACAGTAAAAGTCATGGCCGTGTGTGTGTGTGTGTGTGTGTGTGTATTTACACTGTTTTATGTGCTTCAACAAATGCACAGAATCATATAACCACCACCGCAAGCAGGATTCACAGCAGTACTGACCCTCCAAAAATTCCCTCAGGCTTTGTAATCAAGTTGCCTGGCTTTTCTTTTTCTCCTCTTTTTTTTTTTTTTTTTCTTTTTTTTTCCCTGATGGGAGAAAAAGCAATAATCAGAGGTCGTTTAAGGCCTGAAGTTATAAAAGTCTTTCGAAGCCGAGGGTTAGGTGGGAGTCCTGGGCCCCGGTCCCACTCTCTGCCTTGCGGGTCTTCCTCTCTGGGAGCCTCAGTGTTCTCATCGGTAAGGTGGGTGCTGTGAGGACCCAGTGAGTAAGGAAGGGTGCTGGGACATCAGCGGTTGGTCCGACCTGCCCTTCCTTCTGTATTCAGGGCCCTCCAGGCTGAGCCATCTCCTGGGCCAGGCACTGGGCCTGCAGAGAGCAGCCAAGCCCTCTCCTGCGCCATCACCGCCAACAGGACACCAAGTCCTGTGGTTTCGTCACCGAATCACTTTGCTGCACAGCAGAAATCATCACGACAACACAAACCCACTGTACTTCAATAAAGCGTTAAAAAATGAAAAAAGAAAAAACTCTGGGAGTTCCTGTTGTGGCTCAGCAGGTTACAAACCTGACTAGTATCCATGAGGACACAGGTTCAATCCCTGGCCTCGCTCAGTGGGTTAAGGATCCAGCATTGCCATCTGCTGTGGTGTAGGTCGCAGACAGGGCTCAGATCTGGCGTTGCTGTGGCTGTGGTGTAGGCTGGCAGCTGCAATCTGATTCGACCCCTAGCCTGGGAACTCCCATATGCTGTGGGTGGGGCCCTTGAAAACAAAAAAGGAAAGGAAATAGTCTGTGGTTTCCGCTTTCAGTGGGACTGGAATTCAACCCCTCCCCCCGCCCGGAGTCCCCAGGGCCTGTCCCACCTGGGTCCCTGGCTGGCCTCCAGTCTTCCCATTTGTCACCTGGGCCCCCTCAGCATCCTCCCCCCACCCCCAGCTTCCTAAATGTCACCACACCCTCTGGTGTGCAGCAGGAGGTCACAGAGGCCAGCCAAGTGCCTCCATTCCCTATACAACGAGATTATTTCCTGTAATAATCAGGAAATAAAATGAACAATATCAATGGCCAGAAAAGAAGTGCAAAGGCTGAACTGTTCTTGAACCTCATATATAAAAAATCATGCCAAAAAAAAGAATTTAAAAATAAACATTACAGTACAGTACGAAAAAGGGGGGAGGGGAAGCACTGCTCTTGATTCAAAGTTTATTGAAAGACTCAAAGTTGGAACTTGGCTCCTTTGGTTACAGTCTGATGTAATAAAACTTTATATAAATAATTGTGGGGTTTTTTTTTTTCCTTGAGGAGAGTTGGGAGGGAGGGAAGGGAGACAGGAGGGGAGAGAGACAGAGACAAAGCGCTGGCGCTTCCCATTATGGCACAGTGGAAATGAACCCGACTAGGAACCCTGAGGTGGCCGGTTCGATCCCTGGCCTCTCTCAGTGGGTTAAAGATCTGGTGTTGCCATGAGCTGTAGTGTAGGTTGCAGACGCAGCTTGGATCTGGCCTTGCTGTGGCTCTGGTGTAGGCCGGCGGCTACAGCTCCTATTTGACCCTTAGCCTGGGAACCTCCACATGCTTCGGGTGTGGCCCTAAAAAGCAAAAAAAAAAAAAAAAAAAAAAAAAAAAAGCGAGGGGACAAAGCGCAGGCATGCAAGCAGGCTGCATTTCCAGTGGATGCTTGGTACTGAGTCTCCCACCCCAGACCCTGGGCTCCAAGCACTTGGGGGGCCCCCTGGAAAGCGCCCCCACCATCAGTACTCAGGCCTCCCAGAAACAGTACTTCCCACTGAGGGATCGGGAAGTCGCAACCCTCCTCCTCCCCAGCCACGTCCTCCCCCCACCACACACCCCCTCCCCAGCCCAGCGCCCGGCCCGCCCAGGCTGGCCTCGCCGCCTGAGTTCTAAGTGGGGAAGACAGAGCTAGCAAACAGGGGAAAGGAACTGGGGCGGCGGGGCAGGCTGTGAAGCTGCAAAAGCACATTGTATTGGGAGCGAGGGGCCCTAAGGCCTAGAAGTGTCTGGTTTCTTAAGCCGGGTGGTGGGAACGTGGGGGTTCATTCCGTTTTGTTTTATTTTTCCTTTAAACCATTTTTTGAAGGAGACGCACATGCCAAATAGTGCACAGCGGGGTGAATTTCCATCAACTGAACACACTTCTGTCACCAGCTCCCACACCAAGAAACCTGTCCAGCTGCCCCATCTGCCCCCCGGACTCTCTTGTGGATCTTTTCAATCCACCTGTCACCCTCATTATGACTTCTGACCGGATCGACTCATGTTTCCTGTCTTGAATTTGATGTAAACGGAATCAGAAAATATACCTCTTGGGAGTTCCTGCTGTGGCGCAACAGGATTGGTGGTGTCATGGGGCGCTGGGATGCAAGCTGGATCCCAGGCTGGGCACAGGGGGTTAAGGATCCCTGGTTGACGCAGCAGTGACTTAGGTGGCGACTGCAGCTGGGATCTGATCCCTGGCCTGGGAATTCCCTATCCCTCCGGCTGCCCAAAAATTTAAAAAAGAAAAAGGAAGGAAGGATGAGACAGAGAGAAAAGAAAATATACATCTTGAATGTCTAGCTTTTTCCATTCAACGCAGTGTGAGACCCATTCTTTTTTTTTTTTTTTTTTTTTTTTTTTAGGGTCACAGGAATGGAGGGTCCCAGGCTAAGGGTCCAATCAGAGCTGTAGCTGACAGCCTACACCAGAGCCACAGCCACGCAGGATCCAAGCCATGTCTGTAACCTACACTAAAGCCACAGCAATGCCAGGTCCTTTAACCCACTGAGCAAGGCCAGGGATGGAACCTGCATCCTTATGGATGCTAGGCAGATTCGCTTCTGCTGAGCCACGATGAGAACTTTCCATTCTTGTAATTGTGTGTAAGCTACAGGTTATTCTCACTGTGCATCCTGTTGTGTGACTGTATCCAGTTTGTTTATCCATTCTCTGTTGGTAGTGAGGGCATGAGTCAAGTGGTAAAAGTCCCCCGGGCGGAAGGAACAGCCGGTACAAAGATCCGGTGGTGGGAAATTGGCTGGTGTTTTAGGGAAACAACAGGGAGATCCACATGCCTGGAGAGAACTAAGCAGGGAGGGGAAGGAGGAGCTGAAACGAGAGGCAGAGGGCGCCGAATCCTATGGGCCACCATGGAGACTGCGACTTTTACTCTAGTGAGATGGAGCCACGGGAAGGTTCTGAGCCTCGGGGGAGCTGGACCTGACTTGGGTGTTCAGAGTCCCTCTAACTGCTTGGGAAGGGGACTCCAGGGGACTCCGCAGCAAGCCAGCAGAGGAGGGTGGGACAAGGACGCAAGTAATGGAGGAGTTCCCATAGTGGCTCAGTGGTTAAGGAACCTGGCTGGTATCCATGAGGGTGCGGGTTCGATCCCTGGCCTCCCTCAGTGGGTTAAGGATCTGGCATTGCCGGGAGCTGTGGTGTAGGTCACAGAGGCAGCTCGGATCCTGCGTTGCTGTGGTTGTGGTATAGGCCAGCGCCTGCAGCTCCGATTTGACCCCTAGCCTGGGAACCTCCATATGCCACAGGTGCGGCCCTAAAAAGACAAAAGACAAAAAAAAGAGGGGGGGTGAAAGTAGCGGAGATAGCCAGAAGTGTTCAGAATAGACTTTTTCTCTGTGTAATTAATGGACTTTATTTACTTCAACCACCTTACTTTGTGATTTTATTTTTCTCATTATTTCTCTGCCCCATTAAGACTTCTTTGAAGTGATTGGATTTTTCTTTTTTTGGTCTTTTTGCTATTTCTTTGGGCCGCTTCTGCGGCATATGGAGGTTCCCAGGCTAGGGGTCTAATCGGAGCTGTAGCCACCGGCCTATGCCAGAGCCACAGCAACTCGTGATCCGAGCCGCGTCTGCAACCTACACCACAGCTCACAGCAACGCCGGATCCTTAACCCACTGAGCAAGGGCAGGGATCGAACCCTCAACCTCATGGTTCCTAGTCGGATTCGTTAACCACTGCGCCACGACGGGAACTCCGTGATTGGAGTTTTTGTTTGTTTTTCTTTCTTTTTTTGTTTTTTAGGGCCACACCTGTGGCATATAAATTCCCAGGCTGGGGTGGAATCGGAGCTATAGCCTCTAGCCTACACCACAGCCACAGCAATGCCAGATCTGAGCAGTGTCTGAGGCCTACACCACAGCTCAGAGCAACGCCGGATCCTTAACCCACTGAGCAAGGCCAGGGATCGAAACTGCATCCTCATGGATACTAGTTGGGTTCATTTCCGCTGAAGCACGACGGGAACTCACTCATCTCATGTGTTCTTACTCTTCATTTTCTCTCTACTAATTTAGAATCTAGGCACCATTTCTATTATTATTATTATTATTATTATTATTTTGGTCTTTTTGCCTTTTCTAGGGCCACCCCTGTGGCATATGGAGGTTCCCAGGCTAGGGGTCGAAACGGAGCTGTAGCCGCTGGCCTACGCCACAGCCACAGCAACGCGGGATCCAAGCTGCATCTGCAACCTACACCACAGCTCACAGCTATGCCGGATCCTTTACCCACTGAGTGAGGCCAGGGATCGAACCCGCAACCTCATGGTTCCTAGTAAGATTCGTTAACCACTGAGCCACAACGGGAACTCCACCATTTCTATTCTTTTTGTAGTAATCCTTGAAATTTTACCATATACACTAAAGAGTTAGGTCCGAAGTTTAATTAAAAGTTGAATAGGAGTTCCCTGGTGGCTCAGTGGGTTAAGGATCTTGCATTGTCACTGACAGATTCATCATCTTTTTCACATTTTTACCCTCTTTAACATTTGCTCTATTATGTGGGGGGTTTTGCTGTATAATTTGAAGCTAAGTTACATACATCATGGGCTTTTACTCCTAAACATTTCAGGGCATATTTCCGGAGACTGTCAATATTCTCTTACATACCTAGAGTGTAATGACTCACTTTAGCAAATCTAACATTAATACACAGTTTCCTAATCCACTATTTTTATCCCAAAGTTGTCATCGACCCAGTACTATTCTAATGTACAGCATAACTTTTCCTCCAATAGAAGACAGGACATCTTTTAGGGCAGAGCTGACAAAATTTGCTGGTACATTTGATGGAGGGCGTGAAGGAAAAGGTCAAATTCTGGAGAAATATCCTGGGGATTCACTGGACCCAGAGGCACAGGTGATACAGGTCAGGCACCGTCTCTCTGTTCACCTCCCAGCTCTGCTTTCCCAGAAGCTGGCTTCCTCTTCAGACTAGCTCTTCCCCGACAGAAGCCCCGGGGTCTCCGGGCCCCTGCTTTTCCAGCACCTTAAGCCTCGGAGGCCCCTCCCCCACAGTCTAGCCAGTTTCCAGGGCTGACTCTCATTGGTCCAGCTTCAAGGAAGTGCCCATCCCTGAACCAACAGCGAAGTCCAAGGGGAGGGATTTACTCATTGGCCCGCCTGGGAGTCTTCCAGTGGGGTCGGCCCCATGAACTCAGAGGGCAGAAGGCAGCTCTAAAGAGAGGGCTCGCGAACGAAACAACACCCGGTAAGGACCTGCATCACTAGGGGCGGCGGTTCGCAAAGCGGGGTCCCCAGATCAGCAGCAGCCCCTGGGAGCTTATCTGAAATACAAATTCTAGGTCCCTACTCCAGACTTACTGGGAATGGAGCCAGGAATCTGCCGTTTAAGAAGCCCTCCAGGTGATTCTTGTTTTTCAGGTGATTCTTGTTTTAGGATATACGCTTAAGCCTCTATAACAAAGAGACTTCAAAATATCATGACTTTAAAAGTTTATTCTCAGAGTTCCCGTCGTGGCTCAGCGGTTAACGAACCTGACTAGCATCCATGAGGATGCGGGTTTGAGCCCTGGCCTCGCTCAGTGGGTTAAGGATCCCGAATTGCTGTGGTGTAGGCTGGCAGCTGTAGCTCTGATTAGACCCCTAGGCTGGGAACTTCCATATGCCACAGGTGCAGCTCTAAAAGACAAAAAAAAAGTTTATTTTTGGGGGTTCCTGTTGGGGCTCAGTAGAAATGAGGACGCAGGTTTGATCCCTGGCCTTGCTCAGTGGGTTGCTGTGAGCTGTGGTGTAGGTCGCAGATGCCGCTCGGATCCCGAGTTGCTGTGGCTGTGGTGTAGGCCGGCAGCTGTAGATCTGATTAGACCCCTAGCCTGGGAACCACCATATACTGTGGGTGTGGCCCTAAAAAGACCAAAAAAAAAAAAGTGTATTCTCGCACAATTATCCACAGGTGAAATGACCCAGGCTGGTAACATGGTGATCCAGGGACCCAATTTCTTTCCAGCTGTACTATAGAATTATTTTGAAGCAATTCCCAACCACCGTATTACTTCACTGCATAATTATTATTGAACAGTTCAGAAAATGGACTCTGGAAACAAACTGCCTAGATTCGACCCAGACAAAGTAGCTGTGTGATCTCAGGGTAAGTTTCCTTACCTTTCTGTGCTTCAAATGAGGAAAATGGAGATAACAGAATCCACTCCATAGGACTGATTAAATGAGGTGATACATATATATAAAGCATAGTGCCTGGCACATAGGATGAGCTATTTATGTATTATCTATGATGTCATATGATGATGAAAATGACTTGACCATGGCGACGGTGATAACTCTGGCCAGCTGATCTTAAAGGCCCGAACCCGCTGTCGGGGCTCCTTGATGACAGTATCAGTAGTGGCCACTAGGGGGCGTAGGTGGCCTGGGATGCGCTCGCCCGGTGACTGGCAGGGGGCGCTGCGGCGCTCGTCTGGCGAGCGCATTGACAGTGTGGACTGTTTCCCTCTGGACGTTCCAGAGGAGAACGCGCTGGTCCCGACAGGTTCCAAGGGCCCCACAGCGCCAGGGTTAGAGGTTAGTGCGGAGGACTTAGGCAAGAAAAAAAGCTAGATTCTTGGCACACCCTCTAGGCGCAGCGGGGAACGGGGGGTGCTGAGAGGGATGTTCCCGGCTCTCAAAACCCCACCCTACACCCAGGATGCTGAAATTCCACCTCAAAGTTTTCCAGCACTGGGGGCCGCTTCACTCCTCATTCCTGGGACATTCATACAGCAGCGTGGTCATGGAGGGTAATGGGATGCCCGCGGGCTGCCTGGGCACAGGCGCTTGAGGAACTAAGAGTGTTTGGTAATTGCCTACGTTTGCCGCGTGTGTGTTTTCTGTGAAGCTTTCAACAGATTCTCAAAGGAATCTAGAACTCTGAACAGACAGTATTCAGAACTCTGTCTCTTCCTACAGGAAGTCTTCCTGATGTTCTCTCAGATGGGGTCAGGAGCTCCCTCTGGGCAGCCAGAGCCTCTGATCTTCCCTGTCCCAGCCCGACCCCTCTGCTTGCCTCCGCCTCCCCCATCTGTGCACAAGTTGTCACATCTAGCAATGTGGCCGAGTCCCTCACTGGATCTCCATGAAGGCAGGGCCAGGGATTTCTTGGGCACCAAAAATATCACCAGCATTGTCCAACACAGGGACTGACACGCCAAAAAAAAAAAAAAAAAAGTGTGGAGAGGAGTTCTTGTCGTGGCACAGTGGTTAACGAATCCGACTAGGAACCATGAGGTGGTGGGTTCGATCCCTGGCCTCGCTCATGGGTTAAGGATCTGGCGTAAGCCGGCAGCTACAGCTCCGATTAGACCCCTAGCCTGGAAACCTCCATATGCCTGGGGAGCGGCACTAGAAAAGGCAAAAAGACAAAAAAAAAAAAAAAAGTGTGGGGAGGGGCATTTAAAAAACATTTGCCTTCCTTACCTGTAGGCATTTGCAGATGCTGTTCCCTCCACCTGGAACACCCTCCACTGCTTCTTCTGGCTCCTTTCCCCACATAATTCAGATCTCAGCTCAGATATCTCCAAGAGCCCTCCCTAGCTCTCACCCCTAAGGGTTGGTTAGTTTGTGTTTCCAACACTCACTTATTACAAAGCAGATATTATATAGAGAATATTTGTTGAAGGAAAGGTCAGTGATTGGGCGAGATTCCCTATGTCAGCTGGAGGATCACTTTTTGGCCCCCTTTATATATATATACGTATTTTGTTGTTGTTGTTTTGTTTTTGGTGTTTTTTTTTTGGTGTTCTTTTTAGGGCCATACCCGCAGCATATGGAGGTTCCCAGGTTAGGGGTTGAATCGAAGCTGTAGCCAATGGCCTACACCACAGCCACAGCAATGCCAGATCCAAGCCTCATCTGCAACCTACACCACAGCTCATGGCCAACGCCGGATCCTTAACCCACCAAGCGAGGCCAGGGATCGAACTTGTGTTCTCATGGTTGCCAATCAGATTCGTTTCCACGCAGCCAGGATGGGAACTCTGAATTTTTTTTTTTATTGGATTTCTTTTAGCTACAATTCACCCACTTCAGGTGTACGATTTGGTGGAATTGCAACCATTGTTCCTTTTGTGGAGCTTTGAGCCCCTCACGGTCTGGCACCCCTTCCTGCCAAGGCCCGTGTGCTAGGTGCCTCTCACTGTCTTGTTGAAGGGGAGAGAGTCTGGCCTCCTCCCTCACCCGGGAGGGAGACAGGGTAAGGAACACCATCTGGCCATCTGCCCTCACCACCTGACCAGCCACGGGGCTCAGCATTTCCAGGGAGGGCCAGGCTTATGATAACAATCACTGAGCCCTTGCCATGTGCCAGGCAAAGTTCTAAGCACTTGACATGGAGAATGACTCATTTAACTGCCACCAGCACTCCTGTAGAGGAAGCTCTACTAGTAGGATCCTCCATGTGGCACCAGTGGGACAGCAACCCTTCCTGGAGGTCAGGAGGGGTCAGGTCAAGAAGGAGCCCTAGACCCCTAGCCTGAGAACCTCCTTTGCCCTAGAAAAAGGCAGAAAGACCGAAAAAAAAGAAAAGAAGGAGCCCCACGTAGTTCTCTAGTGGAGCAGCGGGTTAAGGGTCTTGCATTGTCACAGCAGCGGCTCAGGTCGCTGCTCTGGCCTGGGTTTAATCCTTGGCCTGGGTACTTCCACATGCTGCAGGTGTGGCCAAAAGAAAAAAAAAAAAAAAAAAGAGAGAGAGATGCCCCTGTTTCCCGTTTTACATAACTTGAGCTGAACCTGGAAGATTAAAATTTGTATCTCATGGGTCAGAAATGTCCCATAGGATGGTTATAAAAAATATTTAAAATGGGGAGATTTCCCTCTCTGTTCCATCCAGTCCTTAAACAGATTGTTCCTGGTTGTGTATCCTCACCTTTGTACTTTGATTTTCTTTTTTTTTTTCTTTTTTTTAAATGATTTTATTCTTTTTTTTTTTTTTGCTATTTCTTTGGGCCGTTCCCATGGCATATGGAGGTTCCCAGGCTAGGGGTCGAGTCGTTAACCCACTGAGCGAGGGCAGGGACCGAACTCACAACCTCATGGTTCCTAGTCGGATTCGTTAACCACTGCGCCACGACAGGAACCCTTTTTTTTTCTTTTTTTCTTGCTTTTTGGGGCCCCACCTGTGGCGTATGGAGGTTCCCAGGTTAGGAGCTGAATCAGAGCTGTAGCCGCCAGCCTACACCACAGGAACAGCAATGCCAGATCTGAGCCGCATCTGTGACCTACACCACAGCTCATGGCAACGTGGGATCCTTAACCCACTGAGCGAGGCCAGGGATCAAATCTGAGTCCTCATGGATGCCAGTCAGATTCGTTAACCATTGAGCCAAGAAGGGAACTCTTTTTGGGTTTTTTTTTTTGGGGGGGGGGTTCTTGGCCACAGTATGCGGTGGCTTGATGTAAGATCTCAGATCCCAGACCAGGACCAGCGATTGAACCCGGTGGCAGCAGTGAAAGCGCCAAGTCCTAAGCACTAGACCACCAAGGAATGCCCTCAGGTAGTCTTTGGTATTGTTTTGTTTCGGCGCCAGTGAGCTCCCTCTCTGAGTTTATGCCCTTCTAAGCTGTTTTTTCTTCTTTTGTGAAGACCACTTTGGATTCCCCACATGGCCAGGAAGTAGGCAGGGGCCACTGGGGTGGGGGTGTGTCCAAGCTAGGCTCTTTACCAGCATACACACAGCTCAATCCCGCCTCCACATGTCCTTGCTTGGGCCACCCACCAGGGCTGCCATTCCCTGCTCTGCCACAGGCAAATCCCAACCCGAGGGGCAGGTCTGGATGCGCCCCTCCAGGAACTCCTGTTGTTACCTCCTCCTCATGGCCCACTTGTCCCATAAAAGCTTTTTACTTTGGGGATTAGGGGTCATTTGTGGTTCCCCGTAGCTGAGAACAGCTGAGCAGGGGCTGAGGCTGTTTCATCCCATCCCTTTCTGGGGCTTCATGCCAGGGAAAGAGGGAGCTCCAGGGAGGATTTATCGGGAAGGTGAAAAACCCAGAGTTATGGCCGCTCTCAAGATTAGAGAGATAATGAAACAGCGAGATAGGGAAAGAGAGACGCAAAAACAGAGACTAAAAGACAAAGAGAGACACGGAGAATTAGTGAGAAAACAGGCAGAAAGACAAGAGACAGCATTCAAAGAAACGGACAGAGGAGAAAAACAGAGCCCAAGATAGACCGAGCGACAGAGGCATGAGAATGAAGGAGCAGACGTGGCTTAAGTTAGTGGCTCAAAGAACGAACTGTTGAGCCAAAGTTTGAGGAACATAGGCAGGCCGACGCAGAAAGTACAAAATAGGTAGGCTTTAATGGAAAATTTTTATAAAATGGAGCAGGAACGCGAAGGGGACTGTAGGCTAAGCACGGGCCAGCAGCGTCTGTGGGAAGAGAGCTCCTTCTATCCGTCTGTCAGTCCCCCGGTCCCGCCTCTCCGTCAGGGCCGGCATCCCTGTGCGCATGCGCGCGAGCGGGCAGGATGGTGTGCACCGCGGAGACCCGCGTACGGCCTCGTGCGCAGGCGCGGAGTGGGCGGCCGGGGGCTGTTGAGGCTCAGGCCCGGGGCCTGGCGGGAGTGCAGTGATGCGGCTCGTGCGAGGGCGCGAATCCTGGGCGGCAGATACAGCGGAAGGAGCCGTCGGTGTTGACGCAGCGCGCGTTGATGCAGAGCGGGGAGGCTGCTTCGGCCTCGTCACACTCGTTGATGTCTGGGGAGAGGAGGGGCATAGCAGGAGCACCGATCAGGACTGGGGACCTGGGGGCCCGCCTCCCTGGCCTCTGAGACTCCTGGTGCAGAGGCGTGTGAATGCTGATGCTCCTGCTGGAGTGGAATCCAGCTACTACTACCTGCTGGCCTCTGCCTCAGTTTTGTGTTCTGTGAGATGGGTATGATAGGCCCTAGGTCACTAGATTTTTGTTAGGAAAACAATACTGATGATGCTATAACAATAAATGCTTACTCTGTGCCATACATAGTTTAAAGCATATTGTATTTATCCTCCCAATGACCCTATAGGTAGATATTGTGATTCTATTTTATGTATGTGCAAACTGAGGCCCAGTGTGGGGAAGCCCCTTGCCTGTTGTCACACAACAAGCCCACACTCTGCCCAGTGGGTTCTTTCTCTATTTTTTACTTTTTTTTTTTTTTTTTTTTTTTTTTTTGGTAATGCCCATAGCACGCAGAAGTTCCCAGGCCAGGGTGTGAACCTATCCCACAGCAGCGACCCGAGCCACAGCAGTGATACCTGCTGGATCCTTAACTCACTGCCCCACCAGGGAACTCCATGCCAAATGGGTTCTCAGACCAGCTCTTAAAGACCCTGAGTGCCCAGCCCCCTTGCTATTTCTTGTCTGTGAGACTTTGAGGAACTAAGTTCTCTTTTCTGAGCTTTGCTTTACACGAAATCTTCACTGTCATTGTAAATCGAGGTTCACAACTCTATGAAATGCGTTCTATGACTATGCTTATTTTTCAGATGAGAAAAACTGAGCAAAGGACAGTGACCTGTCCAGGGTCATGCAGCAAGCTGCTGGACTGAGCCTGCATTCTATCCAACTCCTCTGGAGTGCTTGATTGTAATCACTCTCCTTTACTATTGTCTAAACTAGGCAGACAGGATTCATATTCCCATTCTACAGACGGGAAGCCTGTAAAAGTTCTTCAGAGAGGTCAAGCAAATTGCCCAAAGTAGCCCTGGGAGTCCCTAGAAAACACACCTGCAGATTTCTACCCTTCCAACCGCTTCAAGCCCAGCCCCATCCCCGAGCAAGAATTACTTCCTGCTCCCCGCCTCGGCCCCCCCCCCCCGCGGGCGCTGGCTGGTCTCCTTGATGTCCCCGATGACCCTCTAGTAAAGGCTTCCACCCTCTCTCACAACCCCCACCCCGTGCTGGCCCTGGCCTGCCCCTCACCAATGCAGGCCATGCGGGTCATGTCCAGGCGGTAGCCGTCGAAGCAGTCACAGGTGAAGCCCTCGGGGACACGCACGCAGCGGCCATGGGCACAGCCGTCCAGGATCCCGCACTCTTCGGCCTCCAGCCCCTCGTAGGCGCCAGCCCGGGAGCCTGCGGAGAGCGCGGGGACCCCTGAGGTTCAGGTCTCAGCCTTCCATCCCTTATGCCTCCTCGCTGCCCCACCCCCGCTCCCCGCCTACTAAACTCACCACCCCCCCCACCCCACCCCCCGTCCAGGCCCATGGGGGCGCCGTGGAGGCCGGGATGTTTACGTTGCTGGCTCTCGCTAGCTTTAGCTTTCCCTCTGTCGGCAACTTTCTCCGTGGGTCTTCGGGGATGTCTGCATTCCTCTCCATCCCTGCTCTCTGTCGCTCTCTTCACTGCTACCTGTGACCCCCCCATCTCCCTGAGCCCATCTCCCCCAGCTTCTCTATGTTTCTGTCTCTCCCCCCACCCTTTTCCTTATATCCATCTCTGCACACTTCATGCCTCATCTTGGTCTCCATGACTCGGTCCTCAGTACTCACCAGCATAGCTTCCACCTTCAGGTGACTCCTCAGGCTCAGGGAAGGAGCCACGGGTGTCCCGGGACCGGTAGCGCCAGCGGGTGCCCGGGCCGGGTGGACCAGGAGCCTCAGATTCACCGTAAGGGCCACCATCGTCCTCAAAGTCAGGCATATCGAAGGGTGGTGTCCCGTAGGGGGCCTCCCGGCGGGCGAAGGGCCCAGGTGGGGGAGGGTAGGGGTCATAGGGTAGGACGGGTGGTGGGTACAACTCAGGTCCATAGGGAAGGCCCTGGTAAGGTGGACCTAGGTCCAGGCCATACTCGTAGGGGAGTCCAAAGCCACCTGGCCGCGGGGGTCCATAGGCAGGGGGGCGCAGCACATTGCACAGGGCCTCAAAGTCATCTGCCAACAGGAGCCAAGCCTAACAATCAGCCCTTGCTTCTCCGCCACCCACTCCCAAACCCCTTGGGGAAGAGGAGCCCTGAAGAGAGGGTGGAGAGGACCTTGGGCTTCAAATGAGGGGGCTGGGATTGCAGGGTTGGGACCAGGGGTTCTGGAGCCAGGACCGAAGGTCTCTGAGACTGGGATTCCAAGGCGCTGGGATCAGGAGTACTTAGGACTGCAGCTAGAAATCAGGGTCCCTGTGCTGGAATCTGAGAGCCCATGGGATCTAGGGCTAGGGACAATGGGATGGAGGTGTTTTAGGGACGAGGACTGGGAAGTAATGGGGGGGGGGGGCTGGAGGGATCAGGATGCATGGGAGAAAGGTCTGAGCCAGGGGACCTGAAGTCAGAGGACCAGGGACACCGGGCTGGCACTGGTTTCCCAAGAGTTGAGGATTGGGGGACTCAGGGCTTTTAAGAGCCAAGATGTGGGAATCTCTAGTGCTGCATGTTGGCTTCTTAGGCGCCTGGGTGTGGGTTTCTAAGCCACTAGGACTTGGAGGTGCGTGAGTCTGTGGCCAGGATGGCAGGATCTAAGCAACCAGTATTTGTGGTTGAAAGGTCTAGGATTTGGGGGAGGGGTTCTCATGGGCTGTCTTGGGGTTGTGGGGACCAGGAGCTGAGGGTTTGAGAAACTAGACCTCAGGGTCCTATGGGACTGGAACTGTGGGACCTGCTGAGTCAGGCCTTGGGGTTTCTGTGGTTGATGCTTGGAGGTCTTTGGGTTGTGACTTGGGGTCTCAGGGACCGAGATTTAGGGATGGGCTGGGACACAGGGGTCTGAGGGGCCAAGTTTGGGAGATCTTGGAGCCTAAGACTGGGACTCTGAGGGCCTGGATTTGTAGCCCGAGGGCCAGGGTCTCTGAATGTGGCTCAAGCAGGTGGCAGTACCTGAGTCCTGGGCGGGGCAGAGGGCACAGTCCATGCCCCAGGCCTCTCCATAGAGGCAGCAGCACTCTGTGTAGGTGGCCTGTCGATCGAGACGAGGATGACTGCACACGAGGTCGGCCCCCACTTCCTGCCAGCACACTCCCAGATTGTCGTCTGAGGGCAGAGACAGCAGGCATCAAGGCGGGAAGACGTGCATGTCCTCCCAAAGTCTTCTGATCTCCTCCCGTGCTGGAGTGGCCCAGCCACCCTCTGCCTGTCACCGAATCCTTTTCATCAGCTGTGCCCTGACTCCCAGAAGTCCTCTGCAGTAGCTCAGGTGAGTACAGGGCTTCGTCTGACACTAGGAGGGAGATAGGGTCTGAGGGGAGGATTCTATCCAAGCCTGGCTTCTGGAGGGTCCTGTGACCCAGGGCAGTTGCTTTTCCTCTCAGAGCATTGTTTTTTTTTTTGTTTGTTTGTTGGTTTGTTTTTTGTTTTGCTTTTTAGGGCCACACTAGCAGCATGTGAAGATTCCCAGGCTAGGGGTCTAATCGGAGCTACAGCTGCTGGCCTACGCCACACGGGATCTGAGCTGCATCTGCAACCTACACACTACAGCTCACGGCAACACCAGATCCTTAACCCACTGAGTGAGGCCAGGGATCGAACCCAAAACCTCATAGTTCCTAGTCGGATTCATTTCCACTGAGCCACAACTGGAACTCCTCAGAGCATTGTTTGAACAAAGCCTCGAGGGAACTTGGGGATGTGGGAGGATGTCTTAGGAACAGGAAATGGGAGAAGAGAGTTTGGGTGAGTGGGCAAAAAGACAGAAAGGACCCAAAGAAATAGAGACAAACATCCTGGCTGGCAGACTCAACAAACCACAGGAAAGCAAAGATGCAGAAACAGACCTAAAAGCAAAGACAGATGCAGGGAGTGTCAAAAGTTCAGAGGAAAGCCTAAAGACAGAATCCCACAGAGAGGGGCAAAGAGACAGAGACACACGGGGAAATAACAGGAGACAGGCTTTTAGCACTTAGTAAGATCAGATCCCATTCTGTCCCTAAAAATAAAATTCCTCACAGCCTCACATAAGGTAGGGGCTATTGCCTTTCCACCCAATGTGCAGAAAGGAGCTGGAGTCCAACAGGCGATAAGCAACACAGCAGCATGTACACAGGGCTCAGCAAATGGCACTGAGTCTCTTCTAAAACCTTCACCTTGGAGTTCCCGTCGTGGCTCAGGGGTTAACGAATCCGACTAGGAACCATGAGGTCGAGGGTTAGATCCCTGGCCTTGCTCAGTGGGTTAAGGATCTGGCGTTGCTGTGAGCTGTGTTGTAGGCAGGTAGCTACAGCTCCGACTCGATCCCTAGCCTGGGAACCTCCATATGCCGCGGGAACGGCCAGAGAAACGGCAAAAAGACCAAAAAATAAAAAATGAAGTAAAATACAACCTTCGCCTTTAACCAGACCAGCTGGCCCCTCACTCTGAGAGCCAAGCACCTAAACCCGAGGCTAAATGGGGCGTGAAGGGGCGTGGCTGAGCCACGTGCGAGGGGCGGGGCCTGGGTGAGGGGCTGAGGCCGAGCAGAGGCAGAGAGCCCACACCAGGAGCAGGACGGGGCGGGGCTAATCGCGGGGCGGGGGGGTGGGGGGGGTTACCGAGGCTCTGGCTCTCGTTGGAGACGCAGCGGCGCCGCGAGCCGTCCAGCACCAGTGGGGGCTCGCACGTGCAGTGATAAGAGCCTATGGTGTTGACGCAGCGGCCGCCCTCACAGGCTGGTTCCTCGTCCGCACACTCGTCATTATCTAGGGAGGCATGGAGGGAGGGCGTGATTAAGAAGCAGCCCTCTCCCCTTTCTCTTCCCCCACCCCACCTCCCGGCCCCCTTGCGCTGACGGTGTGATAGATGGAGTCTAGACTCCAGGAAGGACTTCCTGCTGGTGGTGGCCACATTCCAGGAAGGAGGTGGCGTGGCCAGGGGTCGAGGAGAGTCCCAGGCGGGGTAGGGGCTCGTACCAATGCACTCCAGTCGCTGGGTGTGATAGTAGTAGCCATTGCTGCAATAACACGAGTAGCCTGGGGCCGTGTTCACGCACACACCGCTCTTGCACACTTGGTCTCGGAAGAGCTGACACTCGTCCACGTCTGCGGGAAGGATGGTCAGAGGCGCGCCCCCACCAAGAGAGATGGGGGCGGGCCAGGTTGTGGGGTGGGCGGGATGGGGGAAGTGCTGGGCTGCCAGGCACGGTCAGGGAAGGGAAAGCCAGAGAGGTGGCGATAGCAACTCTGAGGTAGAGGCAGAGGGAGATGGAGACTGAGACAGAAGATAGGGGTGGGATGAGGGAGATGGAGAAACATGGTGAGAGACAGAAATAAAGAAAACAGAGACAGGGTGACAGCTGCTCCTGGGGGCTGAGGGTGGGTGGGCCTTACCTCTCCGGAGGCTCGGGTCTCCACTGGGCGCCAGGTAGCCCCGGCCATGGGGACACAGTGACTGGTACTCGGCTGCACACAGAGACAAAGCTGAGGCCAGGCACCCTTGTGCCAGTCCCTGCTTGTGCCTTCTTGCCCATGGCCACCCTTCAGCCCCTGTGCCTGTCTGTATCCACTTAGCCTCACGTCCACCTCCTGGCTGGCAGCTCACTCTTTTTTTTTTTTTTTTTTTCTTTTTAGGGCCGTGCCTGCAGCATATGGAAGTTCCCAGGCTAGGGGAACTATGGGCCTACGCCACAGCCACAGAAACTGTGTAGCAGCTGGCCCACACCACAGCCACAGCAACGTGGGATCTGAGCCGTGTCTGTGACCTACACCACATCCAGCAACGCTGGATCCTTAACCCACTGAACCTGCGTCCTCATGGATACTAGTTGGATTCGTTTCTTCTGGGCCACAAGGGGAACTCCTGGCCGCTCACTCTTGCCCATGCAATACTGGCATCTCAGCCCCATGTCCAAATGTGTCCCTTGTCATTGTCCCATGCCCACCTGTTTGTACCCAAGCCCTCAGCCCTGCATCCACCCAGTGGCCCATATGCCTACCTGTCTCCGTGCTTGGGCACTGCTGGATGCGGCAGCCGCTGCCCCAGCCCTCACCCACAGTGCAGCAGCACTCCTGCCACGTCACGTTCCGAGCCAGGATGTTGTCACATGCATCCGGAGCCGCTGTGTCAAAGTAGCACTCCCGGCGCCCGCTGCCCACAGGGCCCTGCCTAGGTGGGCTGGGTCGGCGGGGCGGGGCTGGTGGGGGTGGCCTTGCTGGCAGACTGTGGCTGGCAGGTGCATGGGGCTGTGAGCCTGTGAATGAGCCTGGGGAGACAAGGGTCTTTAGCACAGTGTGTGGCCTGAGCCTCCAGCCCCTACGTTATGGCTCGGGAGACTGAGGCCCAGAGGCCACCCCCCAGCCATTAGTGGCAGAACCAGACTTCACAGCTCTCACTATCTATCACTGTCTCTCTCCCATTCTCATCTCTCATTTCTTTTCTTTTTTTTCTTTTCCTTTCTTTCTTTCTTTCTTTTTTTACACGGCTGCACCCACAGCATATGGAAGTTCCCAGGCTAGGGATCCAAACGGAGCTCCAGCTGCCAGCCTATGCCACAGCCACAGTCACACCAGATCCAAGTCCCATCTGTGACCTGTGCCACAGCTCGCAGTAATGCTGGATCCTTAACCCACTGAGCGAGGCCAGGGATCAAACCCGCATCCTTGAGGACACTATGTTGGGTTCTTAACCCACTGAGCCACAAAGGGAACTCGTCCTCTCATTTCCACACCTCCTGCCTCCCCACCTCCCTCTCCCAGGAGTCTGGCCCATCATCCCGGCTGCCGTCCAAGCAGGAGAAGACGGGATTTCCCTGGCTTCCTGGATGACTCCCTGGGGCCCCCCATGCAACGTGTCCCTAACTGGCCTCAGGATCCTCTTACCCAAACCTAGACCTAGCCTAGACACCTCTCCCCCACCCAGGCAGCCCCACAGTCGGTCCACTTGGCCTCCTGAGTCCCTCGCCCATCTGCCCCCTCGCATGGCCCCTGCCTTGGTTCAGCCCTGTCCTCTCTGTGCAGGTCCCAGCCCCCCAGGGTCACCCCCTCCGATCCCTCACTTGGCAGCCAGAGGAAGTTTCAAAGCCTGACTATCCCCGTCTCCTGCTCAGAATCTTTCCAAAGCGTCCTCGAGAAAAGTCCAGCTTCCTGACCACAGCGAGTCAGTGTGATCTGGTGCCTGCCTCCTTCTGTGGCCTCATGTTGCTCCACCCCGTCCCTTGATAAAGCTTGTCACTCTGAACTAATGTCAGTCCTGCAGACACATCAGGTCCTCTCTGCCCTTGCCAGACCTTTGCCTTCATCCTAGTCTTGGCCCCGACTGCCCTCCCTCATCCACTTTGCCTGGCTCATTTCTACTCATCCTGCTGCTCTCAGTTCAGACATCCCCTCCTATAGGAAGCCCTCCCTAACTCTCCTTGAAGGCTGGGGAGGCACCTCCTCTGCATTCCTACCACCCCCTAGCCTTTCCCATCTCAGGCTTGTTCCCTCTGGCCCATGCCGCCTCTGTCCCAGTCCTGATTTCTCAGGGTTGTCACCATCAGGTTATACTGCTATCTGCCCCCACTGGATTGTGAGCCCCTTGAAGACCGAGTGGTCTTCGCTGGTCACTACCGTGTCCTCAGTGCCCAGGACAGGGTCTAAACACAGTGCATGTGTGTTGGATAAAGGAATCTGGCTCTCCTGACACTGAGTCTCACAGCCAGGTTGATTCATGTATTCTGAAGTTTTTGTTGTTTAAAACCATGTCATTTAGCTGATGGCCTCTGTCCACATCAGAAATGGTGAGACCCTGTTATGTTTCTGCAGGGCCAGAAGCCATCAATTAAGTAGACACTGATCTTAGTCTCACCAGCAGAAGTCCGAGGGGGAACACAGCGCCCAGTCATGGGGTCAAACTCCTCAGGGCTGTTGGGGCAGACACAGAGGAAGGAGCCTTCCACGTTCTCACACAGGGCGGCTCCACACACACCCTGTAATGTTTCACATTCATTTACATCTGTGAGTGGGAGAAAACAGGGAAGAGGGAGTCAGTGGTTGTAAACCTCTGGGATCCCATCAGCCTAAAAATCTGAGCTTTCAAGTGTAATGGGTATTTTTAGTGGCCCGAATCCCATCATCTGCTTATCTTCTGGAAACAAGCCCTGAACTCCCCTGGGGAGTCCTCTGCGCCTTCATTTTTTCACCCACGTGTTTTGAATAGGCCAAGCAGATTGCTGCCTTTCTCAGGTTCAGAGACAGGCAGTGACCAAACTGGGCCAATCAAAGCTAGTTCTGGGACTTGTTCTAGAAATATGGAAAAAGGGATGATAGCTCGGGCCACTTTTCTCATTGGGAAAAGAGAATCTGCCTGAAAATAAATGCAATAGAGGAAAGCAGAGCTGGGAGGCAGTAGCCTTGTTACAATTCCTGGATCCATGTATGCCTGAAGTTCAAATATTTCCCAGGACCTCACAGTTTTAATTCCCTTCAAAGATAAAGAAATAAAGCCTGATGTGTTTGCATTTGTTAAAACTAAAAGAGGAGTTTCCGTCATGGCTCAGTGGAAATGAATCCGACTAGCATCCATGAGGACACAGGTTTGATCCCTAGCCTTGCTCAGGGGGTTAAGGATCTGGCGTTGCCGTGAGCTGTGGTGTAGGTCACAGACAAGGCTCGGATCCTGCATTGCTATGGCTGTGGTGTAGGCCAGCAGCCACAGCTCCGATTTGACCCCTAGCCTGGGAACCTCCATATGCCTCGAGTGCAGCACTAAAAAGACAAACAAAACAAAACAAAAAACCTAAAAGAATGTATAATTAAGCCTCATGCATTTCATTGTATGTAAATTAAACCTCAAATAAAACTATCTGTAAACACATTGAACTCTGGTTAATGATATGCATTATGCACTGAAGAATTTAGGGGGAGATATATATATGTTTATATACATATTTATATACATATATGTGTATACACACACATATATACGTATGCATATATGTGTGTACATCTGTGTGTGTGTACAAATATATAGGCTGCGCCTGCAGCATGTGGAAGTTCCCCAGCCCAGGGATGGTACCCGAGCCACAGCATCAACCCAAGCCATTGCAGTGATACCAGATCCTTAACCTGCTGCACCACAAAAGAACTCCCAGGGGGAAGTACATTGACACCTGCAATTTAATTTTAAATCTATCCAAAAAATTAGGTGGATTAATGGAAAGATATGTGAAGAAGCAGCAAGTATAATAAAATGATAATAATAGAATATAAATTGCAGGCATGTAGATGTTCATTCTCCAGGTCTTTTAACTTGCTGTATGTTTGGAAAATTTCCTTACAAAATGTTGGTAAAAACATAATGTTTATGTACGCTTAAGATTAGTGTACTTTTGGAGTTCCTATTGTGGCTCAGTGGGTTACCAACCCAGCTAATATCCATGAGGATCTGGGTTCAATCCCTGGCCTCGCTCAGTGGGTTAAGGATCTGGCGTTGCCCTGAGCTATGGTGTAGGTCGCAGATGTGGCTTGGATCCTGCATTGCTGTGGCTGTGGCTGTGGCTGTGGTAGAGGATGGCAGCTGCAGCAGCTCCGATTAGACCCCTAAGCCTGGGAACATCCATTTGTGGAAAGTGCAGCACTAAAAGGAAAAAAAAAAAAAAAAAAGATTCGTGTAGTTTTACACATGAATTTTTAAAGGATGCCCCAAATAAAATCTGAATGAATAGGGGCTTCTGGTTCACATGAAGATGACCTTATATTCCAAGATCTAAATTTCATCCCCCTAAAATTTACATGCATTCAGACCTATAGAGAGGAGCAGGGCCTGACCAACCTCTTCCCCACCCTCGGGCCCCACCCACCCCCTGGAGCCCCGTACCCACGCAGTGACGCCCGTCCCGTGCCCCCTCGTAGCCCTGGTCACAGAGGCACTGGAAGGAGCCAGGCAGGTTCTGACACACGGCATGGGCCCCACAGAAGGATCGGTTCCGGCATTCGTCCACATCTGCAACCACCAGACAGTCAGACCATTGCTGGAATGTGTGTACCCTGCACATCTCACCCACTGCCCTCGCGACACCCACCCTGGCATCCGCCTCCAGGCGTGGGCTGGTAGCCAGGATCACAGGCCGGTGTGCAACGGTAGGAGCCCGGGGTATTCTCACAGCGCTGGGCTCCACAAATCGCCGGGCCATATTCCTGGCACTCATCGACATCTGCAGAAGAGTGGGAGGGGGCGTGGAAGGTGAGGGTGTCACAGGCTGGCTTCACAGGTTCCTGATGCCACTTCCAGTCTCCATGACTGATAGGTCTCTGGATCTGCTATTCTAGGAGTTTGAGCTTCTAAAGGTCAACAAGCTTTGATCACTCTTAAGGCCTCATCATCATTTCTCAGCCTAAGCACGGCTGCACCTCAGGGCCTTTGCACTGGCTGTTCCCTTCGTCAGGAATACTCTTCCCTCACTTATCGGCATGGCTCCCTCACTTCACTCAAATGCCTAAGGCAAGCCCTCCCTAGGGCGTCCACCCCTACTGCCCTGTCATCTCTGTCCCTTTATCCTGCTTTACTTTCCTTCTTAAATTGGACATTATATCATATCCATGTATTTATTGGTAAGCCAACGGTCACCTCCCTAGAATGCGAATGCCACGTTGGCAAGGATTTGTGTCTGTCTTATTCCTCGCTGTATCCCCAAGGTGTAGAGCAGTGCCTGACACACAGTAGGTGCTCCCAAACTGTTTGCTAAATGAATCTTTTTTTGGTCTTTTTTTTGTCTTTTGTTGTTGTTGTTGCTATTTCTTGGGCCACTCCCGCGGCATATGGAGGTTCCCAGGCCAGGGGTTGAATCGGAGCTGTAGCCACCGGCCTACGCCAGAGCCACAGCAACGTGGGATCCGAGCCACGTCTGCAACCTACACCACAGCTCACGGCAACGCCGGATCGTTAACCCACTGAGCAAGGGCAGGGACTGAACCCGCAACCTCATGGTTCCTAGTTGGATTCGTTAACCACTGCGCCATGACGGGAACTCCCTAAATGAATCTTGAATTTATTTATGTATTGATGGTGTGTCTCTCCCCCTAGGATGTCACCTCCACAAAGACAGGGATTTTGTTTGATGTTTGCTTGTTCTGCTGTCACTGTCACACACAATCAGTGCTTAAAGATTTCTTGTGGGATTAATGAACGAGGCCCCATGAAACTAGGTTTCCATGAATTAGAGGTCTGGCAACCTGAGAGCCACAGGCAGCCTACAGTCACTTCACATGTTCCACCATCTGTACACCCCCACCCCTAAAATCTTCGATTAGTCCTGTCCTCCTGTCCTGGTCGGTAAGTACCCTGCTGGAGCCTGGTGGGGGGATGGCGCAGGGGGGATGAGAGGTGAGCGGTGGGAACCCATGCAGAATGAGAAGAGTGGGCAAGGAGCCATCTGAAGGCAGAGCAGAGGCCAGAAGGAGTGGGCCTATGCTTTCTCAAGGCCTGGAGAAGTCTGAGGAGTGGAAAAGGACAGCATCTGAAGAGAACCGAACTTGGAAGGGTGGAGCTCAAGTGGGCAGGGATCAGAGCTTGGAGAAACCTTGGAATTGCTCACTGGGAAAGGATGGGGCCCAGGACAGCCAGGGTTGACTGTCTTTGGAGGAAACAGAATAAGTGGTGAAGTTCCTTCCCATTGTGGCTCAGCGGTAAGGTGCCTGTCTAGTATCCATGAGGATGTAGGTTCTATCCCTGACCTTGCTCAGTGGGTTAAGGATCTAGCGTTGCCTGGAGCTGTGATGTAGGCTGGCAGATACACCTCTGATTTGACCCCTAGCCTGGGAACTTCCATATGCCTCAGGCTCTTACTGTTAGATGTCGAACTGGGGTATAGTCTGAAATGTGGACTGTTCTGGAGCCCAGAGGGGCATGGGGCTTCTGGAAGCAGGGCTTGGCTTGTTTCCTGATAGGAACGTCTTCCCCATCTGCATTGGTTAGGAGCTCTTTCTCTCCCCGCCAAGTTCGTGGGGCCTGGAGCCTCTCCTTAGTCCCCAAGAGAGTCAATTTCAGCAACTCTTCGTCGGGGGGAGGGGCAGTGGTCTCACCGTCACAGGTGCCCTCAGGGCCCGCGTGGTAGCCAGGGTCACAGTCACGGACACAGCGGTAGGAGCCGGGGGAATTTTCACAACGCTGGGACCCGCACAAGGCTGGGCCCCGCTCCCGACATTCGTCGATGTCTGACGGCGGAGACAGGCAATCAGATGGGGGAAGCGAGGGAAGCGGGGAGGGAAAGGAGAAAAACGGGCGTGGGGAGGAGTCAAGGAAGGGAGACAAGAGTCCAGGGGAAGGCGGGAGGCAAAGGAAATGAGAAGGGAGGCAGCAGTGGAAGAGCGGCGGGGAAGGGAGATGTGCGCGAGACCCGGAGGCCGCGGGGCGAGGGGGCAAGGCCGGGGCGGGGCCTCTCACCGAGGCAGGAGGCGAGGTCCGGGCCCGCGCGGTGTCCCGGAGGACAGACGCACTCGAAAGAGCCGTCCGTGTTGGTGCAGATGCCGCTCTGGCAGAGGTCCTCCTCGCTGCACTCGTCCACGTCTGCGGGGCAAGGCAGGAAACCGCAGGTCCACCTCCTTCTCGGCTGAACATTTCAGGCCAAGCCCCTCCACCGCCCTTTCCCCGCCTCTCGGACTCGTGGACCTTGACGCCTTCCCCACCTGCCTTAGGCTCCGCCCTCTCCCGCCGGCCCCACCTCTCCAAGGGGTATCGCTCGGTCCTTTTCATTCACAGCCCAGTTTATGCAAACGCTGCCCTTTCCCCCTTCCTCTCCCAGCTCCACCAGCCCTCCACGGTCAACTCCAGGAGATCCCGCTCCCGCTTCCATGGTGCCTTAAGACCCTGGTCAAAAATTCGGACTTCCTTGGAGTTCCCGTTGTGGCGCAGCAGAAACGAATCCGACTAGGCACCATGAGGTGGCAGGTTTGATCCCTGGCCTCGCTCATTGGGTTAAGGATACGGCGTTGCCTTGAGCTGTGGTGTAGGTCGCAAACACAGCTCGGATCTTGCGTTGCTATGACAGTAGCATAGGCTGGCAGCTGGACCTCTGATTGGACCCCTAGCCTGGAAACCTCCATATGCCACAGGTGCGGCCCTAAATACCAAAAAAAAAAAAAAAAAAAAAAAAAGCAGAAAAAAAAATCGGACTCCCTTGATTGAATATTGTAAATCAACTACAATAGACAAACAATGAAAAATTCAGACTCCCTATTTCGCCCTCTTCTCCTTGACCTGCCTTTTCCTAGTATAAGCCCACCCTTTCCCGGTCCAGGCCCAGCTTGGTTACCGACCGAGGCAAGAGGATCCGCGGGGTCCAGGCCGGTAGCCGGGGGCACAAGTACAGGCAAAGGAGCCATCGGTGTTGAGGCACTCGCCGTGGGGGAAGCAAAAGTCACCCTCCAGGCACTCGTTCACATCTAGGTTACATGAGAGATAAGGCTGCGGGGTGACCAGACCCGCCCCTGAGACCCAAGCCCCGCCTATGAAGCAGCATCCATCCCTGTCCCACACCCTCATGGATACCCGTTGGGCCACCACAGGAACCCCAAGGCAGGTTTCTAAACTCCACCTACAGTCCCCTTGTCCAGGAAGCTGGGTGTCACTGCCAGGCTCTCCAGCACTTCTCCCCTCCCCTCCCAATCCACCACGCCACCCAACCACCCACCTGTGCACGGCCCAGGCCGGCCAGATGGCACGCGATAGCCTGGCTCGCAGCTGCAGTGGAAGGAACCTTCGGTATTGGTGCAGTGGCCATGGGAGCCGCAGGAGGCGCCTGAACTGCATTCATCCACATCTGCGGGAAAGGGAATTTCAGGAGGGGTTCTGTCTAGGGAAACACTTAAGGATCCCCTTGGGCAGCAGGGTCTGAAGGAGGTGATGGGAAGTGTCTTGGGTTGGATCTGAAGAGAAGGCTCCATGGCAGAAATGGGTAGGGCAGACCAAGGTTCTCTAATTCTGGGACCACGATTAATTAAGGTAAGGGGTCAATCATTATAAACCAGAATCATTAGACAGGATTCTGCTGTGTCAGGGAGTCATCGTCTCTGGCCCGAGCTGAGGGCCCAGGATCATGAACCCAATCAGACCCTGGGCAAGGAACTTTGAGAAGCAGCAGGGACAGTGAAAGAGACAGGATCAAGCATCACTCATAGTCAGAGGTTGTGGTCAGGGCTAATGGTCAGCAGTTATGGTTGGGTCCAATGTCACAGTCAAGGTAGGAGTCACAGGTCAGGGAGTTCCTGTCGTGGCTCAGTGGAAATGAATCCGACTAGTATCCAAGAGGATTTGGGTTCGATCCCTGGCCTTGCTCAGTGGGTTAAGGATCCGGCGTTGCTGTGGCTGTGGTGTAGGCCAGTGACTACAGCTCTGATTTGACCCCTAGCCTGGGAACTTTCATATACCACAAGTGCAGCCCTAAAAAAAAAAAAAAAAAAAAAAAAAAGTCACAGGTCACAAACAGGGCCAGCAGGTGGAGTCAGGTCAGGAGGGTCACAACTGCTATCAGGGTTGGGGCCAGGGGTTATCAGCAGGGGTTCTGAGTAAGGTCAAATGCACAGTCAAGTTGAGGGTTAATTGGTCACAGAGTCAGGAGTCGAGCAAGGCCAAGGGTCATGGGCCAGATCAGGGCCCATCATCTGGTCAGGGCTCTGGAGTCTGGGTGAAGAGGCCCAGCTGGGATCTAGAGATTGTGGGCTAGGTCAGGGTTGTAGTACAGGATGGGAGTCACGGTCTGGGTCAGAAGTGATGACACAGGTCCAGGATCACAGTGAGGGCCTGATCTCACCAGTACATCGGCCGTGGTGCAGGTGGTGACCGGCAGGACAGGCCCTGCACTGGAAGGAGCCAGGTGAGTTCACACACTCCTGCCCAGGACATGCCAGGTGGTTCTCACACTCATCCACATCTGGGGGGCAGAGGAGAGGGTGGCCTTGAAGGAGTGGCCCAATGCCCCCCTCACCCACCCACAATCCTCCCTCCCTCCCCGGCCTCACCCTCGCACTCGGAGCCGGCAGCATTGGGCTGGAAGCCCGTGGGGCAGACGCACTGGAAGCCACCTTCTGTGTTCTCGCACCGGCCATAGGCGCAGGGCGGGGGGCTACGGGCGCACTCGTCCACATCTGGGGCAGAGGAAACCAGTGGGGCTGAGGAAGGGGCTGGGACCGATTGTCATCACCACCACCCCCAACGTCCGATTTTGGAGGCAGCGCCCTGGACTTTGCTCAGGTTGTTCCCTCCTTCCGAAACGACAGAAGCTTTCTTGTCTCCCCATTAGTGGTCTCTCCAGCTGCCAGGATGAGCTTAGGGCCTGCCTGTTGCCTTCCCTGCCTCAGAGTCGTCCCTTCCTCAAGGCTCCTTCAAGCACAAGAGTATCACCCAAAAAGGGAGGCAGAATGGAGAGCACACTCATATTTGGAGAAAGGGATGAAGACTCTGGAGCCAGGCCCTCCCACCCCCTCACTACCCCCATCCTCCTGCAGAGCTTCATCACCCTGCCTCTCTGCCCCCCCAGTCATGTCTCTCTCCTGTCCCCACGGCAAATGGGGTTGCAGCAACCTTGGACTCAGCACCCTCACCTTGGCAGGGGGCCCCCGGCCCACGGGAGCGGAAGCCAGCAGGGCAGGCACAGTGAAAGGAGCCCGCCGTGTTGTCACAACGGCCTGGCCCGCAGGGCGGTGGCTCCTGGGCACACTCATCCACATCCTCTTCACACGCCGAGCCCCGGAAGCCAGCCGGGCACACACAGCGGAAAGAGCCAGGCAGGTTCTCACAGACCCCTCGGCCGCACAGGCCCGGGCTCTGGATGCACTCATCCACATCTGCTCAGAGCAAGGGATGCAGGTCATACAGCCTTGACGCCCCCCTCCCAGGCTCCATTCTGCCACCCTGTCCCCATCATTCGGCTCTTCATCCGCCGTCACTCAGCCCCCTGGTCTCCATCATCCTGCCACCTGTCCTCCACCATTCTAACTCTCCAACCTTCTTCCCTCTACTTTCTTAATCACTATTAAGCTGCCTGTCTGCCTCCTAGACCTCTGTCTTTCTAGTCCACGTTAAAGGGCCTCCTTATACTCTGTCCTCCACAACTCTGCTCCCTTCCCCGTTATGACATCTCCATCCCCCATCCTTCTGCTTCTCCATCCTCCATGACTCAGCCTTTCTGTTTTCCATCACTTGGCCTCTCCATTCCCAGCAGGCTGCATGTCTGGTCCTCAGAGCCTGGCTTCTGTATCCCTTCAGTCAGCCACTGGGCCTCGTGGCTCAGTCTCTCCATCCCTCACCGCTGCTAAGTTACCCTTCCCCCTACATCTCCAGTCCCTCACCCTGGCAGCTGGCTCCGTGAGGCGCAGCCTGGTACCCAGCGGGGCACACGCATAGGAAACTGCCTGGCGTGTTCTCGCAGCGCCCGCGGTCACACGGTGGCGGCACGCGGTGGCACTCGTCCACGTCTGCGGGCACAAACCGGGTGACTGGGACTGGGGCAGACACTCCGCCTTCTCCCCTCCCCGAGGCGGCTTGGGGAGGCGGGGACAGGAGGGGCGGAGTTAAGCTTTGGCCAGGGCCAGGCTGGGTCGGCAGCCAGAGGAGATTTGGGGCTCGGAGTGGGTCGGTTTAAGGCTGAGGCGGAGCCTGAGCGGGGAGGACAGGACAAGAGCTGGAGCCTCAGCCAGGGCAGAGGCAGAGAGGGGAGACGTAATTAGGAAGCAATTTAGGGAGGGCAGGGCCTGGGAAGGGCAATGTCGCGAAGGGCAGATGTGGGGACGGAGCAAAGGGAAGGCAGGAGCGAGGGAAGGGGTGGTTTTGGGACGCGGCACTGGTGTGGTAGGGTGGAAATCAGGAGTCATGGTCAAGGGATCGGGGGCAGCCGTTGTGGCACAGGGGAGGGCCTGGGAGAGGGCTGGGGCGAGCGCGGAGTATTGAAGGGGCGGGGCCAGGGGCGGAGCCGGCCGTGACCCAGTCTGGGCGAGCGCCCGCGCGGTAGTAGGGCAGGGGCGGGCCCGGACGGGAAGGGCCAGCTGGACCGGGAAGAGGCAGCGGTGGGTCCGAAGTGAGCGCGGGAGCTGGTCTAGGGACGGGGCCAGGGACCTGGCCAAGGCGGTAGTCAGACGGAAGGGGCGTGGCGAAGCATGCGGGGGCGGGAACGGCTGAGGAGGGAGAGCGGGAGCAAGACCCGGCAGGGGCGGAGCCTCGATTTCTCACCCAGACACTCGGTAGCCCGCAGGCCAGCTCGGAAGCCCGGACCGCACACGCATCGGAAACTGCCTGGTGTGTTTTCGCAGCGCCCAGGAGCACAGGGCGTGGGAACGCGGCGACATTCGTCCACGTCTGAGGGTACGGAGGGGTCGGGTCAGGAGGTGACCGGGTGGAGCCGCGCGCCCCGCCTCCTTCCTCCCGCTTCGCCTGGCTCACCGAGGCAGTGCGTGCCCTGCGGGCTGAGCCGGAAACCAGAGTCGCACGCGCAGGTGTAGCCACCGTGCCGGGGGATGCAGCGTCCAGGGCCGCAGATCTGGGGATTGCGCTGACACTCGCCTGCAGAGGGACCTGCGGGGGTCCAGAGAGCCAGAGTTTGCCCGTCTAGGAATCCTCTGTCCGTCAGATCCTCTGCCTAAAACACCTTTCTGGATGTCCCTCCTCAAGCGTCTTCCCCTTGCCATGCCCCTCTCCTTTACCACAGGACGTTCTCATCTCTGCCTGATTCCCCTCACAATGCCACGCCAAAGTTTCCTTTTTAAAATAGTTTGCTTCTGGAGTTCCCGTCGTGGCGCAGTGGTTAACGAATCCGACTAGGAACCATGAAGTTGCGGGTTCGATCCCTGGCCTTGCTCAGTGGGTTAAGGATCCCGTGTTGCTGTACACTGTGTTATGGGTCGCAGACGCGGCTCGGATCCCGCGTTGCTGTGGCTCTGGCGTAGACCAGCAGCTACAGCTCCGATTCGACCCCTAGCCTGGGAACCTCCATATGCCGCGGAAGCGGCCCAAGAAATCGCAAAAAGACAAAAATAAGTAAATAAATAAAATTAAAAAATAAAAATAAAATAGATTGCTCCTCAGCCCTCTACCTGAGATACGTTCTTAGTGTTCTCCATGAGAATTATTGCTCTAACATCAACTGAGCACTTACTATGCGCCGGATATTTCAGAGACAGCTTATTGAAGCCTCACAATGCACTCCACTGTACAGAGGAGGAAATTGAGGCTCAGGGAATTTTTTTTTTTTTTGTCTTTTTTGCTATTTCTTGGGCCGCTCCCGCGGCATATGGAGGTTCCCAGGCTAGGGGTCGAATCCGAGCTGTAGCCTCCGGCCTACGCCAGATCCACAGCAACGCAGGATCCGAGCCGCGTCTGCAACCTACACCACAGCTCACGGCAACGCCAGATCGTTAACCCACTGAGCAAGGGCAGGGACCGAACCCGCAACCTCATGGTTCCTAGTCGGATTCGTTAACCACTGCGCCACGACGGGAACTCCAGGCTCAGGGAATTTAAATTGACTTGCCCAATTGACAGAGAACTCGCACCCAGACCTATCTGAATCCATCTCCTGATGTAACTACCACCTCACGCTTCAAACTTTATCTTTTCCCACCCATTCCTTAACTCTTCTGGTGGTCACTTCCCCATATGTTCCATTGAATCTTCATCTTGGAGCCCTCTCTCCCAGAATTCCTGCCTGTAATACCCCCAGCAGTGCCCTCAGTCCCTCTACCGCACCTGATTCAGGGATCTCAGGACCTGTCCAAGCAGGGATGCTGGGCAGAGGAAGCTCAGGGCGTGGCCGGGGCTCTGGCCGGGGCTCTGGCCGGAGCTCTGGCCGAGGCTCAGGCCGGGGTTCTGGGCGATGAGTGGGCAGAAAGCCTGGTAAAGAAGGGGTATCACCAGTGGAGACCTGGATCTGGGTGTCCCTGCTCCTCCTCCCCTTTTGCCTATGGGGCTGGGGCAGCCCCCTGGAGATCCACACCCCCTTCTCCAGAAGCCAGCTCACCTGCGGGTGGCCGAGAGGTGGAGGATGGGGCCCGGGCCTGGCTGAGGGACACTCGGGGTGGCTCCGGGCCCAGAGGTCTGGTGTTGTAGCGGAGATCAGAGGCAGAGTAGTGGTAACCAGGGCCAGCGGGGCATATCTCCCGAAAACCCTCTGAGAACAGGAAAGAGAGGAAGATGAGCAGAGAAAGGGCGAGGAGCAGGGAGAATGAGAGGAAAAGAGAGATGCTCGGAAGAGAGAGAGGAGAAAGGTCTGGAGTCTGGCCTTGACTGAGGGTAGGGTTTGGCCTGGGAGTGTGCCAGGGGTTTGAGTTGGTGCTGAGATGGGGTTGTACTATGGCCAAAGAATGGGATGTCTCAGAGGCTAAGGGCGGGCCAAGGATGTTTTCCCCTCTTTGGGATGGTAGTAGTGATAGGCCTTGAGGGCAGGGTCTGGTTTGGTGTCTGTAGGGATGGATTTGAAGACCAGAAAACAGATCTATTGAGGGGTCTGGTTTTATACAGAAGCAAGATTGCCAGGGAGGTATCCCTGGGAGAGGCATGCTGGGGGCGGAGCCCAAGGTGGAGCCTAGACTGAAGGCAGTGTCTCAGGAGCTGGGGACTTGGCCAAAGCCTGGGGACAAGATTGGGTAGGCAGCAAATCTCTAGGGCTAGGGCAGGCCAAGCCTGGGGGTGACGATCAGCCAGTCGACACAGCCTAACTTCTAAGTCGAGTGTCTCACCTCTGAGTGTGCCCAAGATGGGGCGGGAGGGTCTGGGTGGAGTCTAGTCTGAAGGTAGATTGGCTCAGAGACTGGGGGCTTTTCTACTCAAATGGGGCCGCTGGTGCTAAGTCTGGGGAAGGCCCGACAGGGGGCGCTCACCTGAGCCAAAGGGTGGGCAGAGCTGGCAACCCCGGCCCCAGGCTTTGCCCACACGGCTACAGCAGCAGATCTGCTTGGTGATGTTGCGCAGAATCGGCAGGGAGCAGCCGCCGTCGCGGAGCACGCGGAAGCAGGGCCCCTTGGCCTCTGAGATCACATGTTGGGCTGGGAGAGGGAGAGGAAATTCTTTAGGACGGGGTTGGGAGTGCGGGGGTGGGGGGTGGGGGGAGGGACTAGGGGAGTTGGGGGTGGGGGATGGTCCCAAGGAAGGTTCGGTGGGTGCGAGGGGTATTTGGGGGAGCTCTGAGAGAGTCTGAGGAAGAGCTGAGGGGTCTGGAGGTCTGAGAAGGGTTTGGGGCCAGAGGAGAGTCTGTGGGGGTGAATGAAAAAATCTGGGAATGATCTCAGAATCTGAAGCAGGTCTGGTGGTGGAGAAAGATGAGGGCATATGGGACTCTGAGAGGAGCTGATGAAAGTCTGGGGATCTGAAGGGATCAGTATGCAAAAGCTTTGAGGCATTCTTAGAGGGGCTGAGGAAGGTCCGCGGAGTCTGGGGGTGTATGAGAGCCTGAGACGTCCTGAGAGGGACCTAAGAGTGACTGGAGAGACCTGGGAGTCTGGAGATGGGGGTGGGTATCTAAGGGAATTAGACCCAGGGATGCTCCAGCCTGTGGGCAGAGAGGATATGGGACCCAGCTTCAGGCCGCGAGGGCTCACAGATGCAGCTGCTGCGGGACGAGTCGAGCAGGAAGCCGTCGGGGCACACGCAGGTGTACCCGCCATGCGTGTTCGCACACTCCCCATGCTGGCAGCGCCCTCCTGTCGCGCACTCATCCACATCTGCGAGGGATGGGGTGGTCCCAGTGGAGTCAGGGGCAAGCTCCCTGCCAGTCCCGCCCCTAAAGCCAAGCTCCTCCCACCACTGCCCAAGCTCACCTTCGCAGGACCCATTAACCCTTTCAAAACCAGCTGGACACGGCCCATCTGGGGCGCCCGCTTGGTCGGAGTTACCTGTGGAGAAAGGAGATAGGTGGGCCAGGGGCGGGTGGATGGAGGATGGAGTGCGAAGTGATGAAAATGGGGTGGGAGGAACTCAAAGGCATTGGGTGTAGTCTGAGTGCAAAGTCAGCTTTAAGTCGGCAATGTGCATGAGTGGGGCTATGGCACAAAGGCGAGGAGAGGACAGGGTAGCCAATGTCAGAAAACGGTGTGGATAGATCTAGGCTGGAAATGATCTCCACGACGGGGTAGAAGTGGCTAGAATTTTGGAGTGGGGGGCGGGTAATCTATGGGCAGAGTACAGGAGCGGCGGGGTTCTCACCCTTTCCCCGCCCCGATAACCCCGGGGAGGTCCTGGGGCTTACCCAGGAGCTCTGAGCACGACTGACAGTCGTGAACACCCCAGGCCAAGCCAGCCCCTCCGCAGCAGACCTCTTGCGTCCGGAGCCCGGGCAGCGGGGACGCACACTGTGGGGAAGCGTAGGGTGAGCGCGCCCCCGCGCGGTGGCTTGCTCGGGGCCCCTCCCCACCGGCCTCCTCTCACTTCGCCTCCGCGCAGTTCCCGAAAGCAGTAACCGAAGCCTGAGGCATCCGAGTAGCCGTCCTCGCGGGGAGCGCTCTGTGCCAGCACCGTGTAGGGCGCTGCTGCCTCGGCCCGCGCCGCCGCCTCGGCCCGCGCCACTGCCTCGGCGTCTGCCTCCTCCCAAGGGCCAGACACACGCTCCACCTGGTGCACCACCACCGACGCCTCCTGCGGGTGCTCCACGTGGACGCTCACCATAGACGCCACGCCTGGAGAGAGGCACGGCAGGGAAAAGTGGTGTCTATACAGATTCTCACCAACTGGGACTAGGAATGGGGGAAAGGGCGCCTTGGAAGAGAACTCAGGGGTAGGCAGGAAAGATGCGGGTCAGAGGAACAGCATGGGGCTGGACAGAGGGGTTGGAGGGGACTGCCACGCTCCCCTCACCATGTTCGTCGTCGCGGTGGTTGGCCAGTGGCATGGTGTACACAGAGCGGGTGAAGCCTGGCATGGCCGGGGCCGGGGGTCGGGCGCCGGTTGAGTGCAACTGGCAGAACTTGCCAGCGAAGTCCGGGGGACAGAGGCAGCGGTCAGGTTTCACGCACACGCCTCCGTTGTGACAGATCAAGGGACACAGGACTAGGGGGAGAGTGAGGACACTCAGGGCCTGCAACCCTCCTTGCAGCCCCCCCCGGGGGAACTATTGCACCCAAACTAAGTCCCCAACATTGTAACTACAGTCTCAAAGGTATCACTCAGTTCTAAGTCGTTCTTCCACGAGCTGTCTCGCGTCATCTCCCATTAACACTGGCCCCTTGCATCGGCTGGGTCCAGTCGAACAGCCCTTGGTGGTATAGCTTCGCCCACTGGGTCCTCTCATCAAACTCTCTAGATCCTCATTCACTTTCCTGTCACCCCTCCCTCCCTCTCGTGTTCCACTTTCTGGCTGAGTCTCCAGAACTAGCCCCGCCCGGTATTGTCCCGCCCATAGGCTCAGCGCCACCTACTTCGAATTTAAGTCCGAGCATTTTTACCGTCCCAGCCCGGCAGACCCAGCGCAGGTCACTTCCACTGACTAAAACCGCATTTTTAGGAGTTCCCGTATTGGCGCAACGGTAATGAACCCGACTAGTATCCATGAGGACACGAGTTCGACCCCTGGCCTGGCTCAGTGGGTTAAGGACCCGGCTTGCCCATGAGCTGTGGTGTAGGTCGCAGGCGCAACTCGAATCTGGAGTTGCTGTGGCTGCGGGGTAAGCTCGAATTCGACCCCTAGGCTGGGAACTTCCATGTGCCGCGGGTGCGGCGTTAAAAAGACAAAAAATGAATTAAAAAAATAAAACCGCATTTTTAGCCGCTCCCCGGCACCACTCCACGCTCGCAACTCTCTCCTTACCATTCTAGGCATGCTCACACCCTGTCTGGCTTGCTTCAAAATGTTCAAGTTCCGCCCACAGGCGAAGCATTCCCCCCCGGCCCCCCTTCTATGCACCTCGCCCACATCCCCTTCGTCTACCCGAGGGATCGTAAACCCGGTCTATCAAGGCCTTGAGCCCTGTCCTAACCTGCTGCCTTTAGCCCCACCCACCTCCCTTTCCTCAAGTTAATCTGCCCGGTTCAGGCTACTCCACCTCCCGGCTGTCCCGGCATCCTAGCCCCACCCACCTCACTTTGTCTCCGCCCACCTACCCTCTGGCTCCGGCTCCGGGTTTCTAGCTCTGCTTTCCCGCCTCCAGTAGCCCGGGGAGGGGCCAGCGGGAACGCGCTTGCTTTCCCCTCTGCGCGCTCTCGCTGGGCCCCCAGCCACCTTTGGGCGGGGCACTGCCAGCTGTGCGGCGGGGTAAACAAAGAGAGGGGTGCGGCGGGGGCAGGGCGGCGGCTCCGCATTCCGGACCCTTGGGGAGCCCTGGACCCGCTGTGCCAAAAAAGGCCGGACGTATCCCGCGACGGCGCCTCCTCCCTTTCTCCCCCGGGGAGGCCTAGAACAGCTGGAGACAGCTGTGAGGAGGGGAGGAAGGGGGCAAGCGGCCGGGGCCGCCCAGGAAGGCGTGTGTGGGATTCTGAGCCACACACTGGAGAGAGGAAGGCATAGAGGGAGCTCCCTCAATTTAGAAGGGTAAAGTGACTGGACTTGTGGGAGGAGGTCAGTTAACTAGAGGGATGCACTCTGGGGTTCAAAGACTGCTGGAGGCTTCTGGAACAGAAAGGAAGCCTATCCCAGAGGAAACTAAGGCACCCTTCAACAGAAGGAATCCCTTAAGACCTTTTGGGGAGAGTTACCGAAATAAATAGGACTGTAGTGTCTTCTAGGGAATGCCCAGGTTGAGGGTGCTGAGAACAAGGTTTAGATGGAGAAGTGGGATTCCGGGGGGGTCTCTGGCACACAATTATCTGGGAGGACTCTCAGACACTGTGGAGTCCCCCTTCGCCTCTCAGCTAAAGGATCAGGTACCCAAGTCTTTTCAGCTGCTTGGGGGAGGTTATTCTGGGAGAATTAGCAGAGAGCAACTCTGGGTTTCTCTGTAGATGGATAAGAAGTTCCTAAGGAGGGAGCCAGTTGGAAGAGAAGGACTTGGATAGACAGGAATTGGGGATCTCGGATGGGACTCAGTTGGAAACATAAGAAAATGAGAGCCTTCTGTGGGAAGAGAATTTGGCTAGGGAGCAGAGTTATCTCTGCAGAGGCTTTGTAATCGTGTTTCCCCTGGAAGTGGGAAGGAATAGCTGAGGGACAACACTCCGTTCTCTGGTGAGGGGCACTGTTTGGGGAGATTACATCAGAGAAGGAGAGGGAATTTCACCGGAGGGGTTGGTCTCCAGAGTCTGTTGATAGGAATGCAGAGGGGCTTAGGCCCTGAGGGCAGAGATTCTGGGCTCTCCGAGTTCGGGAAGTCAGGCCAGGACTCCAGGGTGCTCTAATAGCGGTCCTTAATTGAGTAGCAGGCCTAGGAGAGGCTTAACTATGCTTCAAGATTCCAAAATAGGAAGGGTCTCTGCTGGCGGTGCTGGTAATCCAGCTAGGTCTGGGTTCATTGCCTGGCCTCCAAAGACGTTTCTCCGTCTTCTCTTGGCCTGGATCTATGCCCCCCTGCCCAGCTCCCTGAGGGTTCCCACACCCAGGGCGGGCCGCTAGATGGGCACAGGCAACTCCATGTCCCGGGCCCCTGGAGGAATGAGGAGCTGAGGACATTGAGGTCCTCGCGAGGTCAGCCCCCCTTCACAGGCCCCTCCTTGTGCCTCCAGGGGCTTGGCACCCGCCTGGGCACGGCGCCTGGCACGGGCGCGTTGAGGCTGGGCTGGGAGGGAGTGAAGGAAGGAGGGAGGAAGGGGAGGAGAGAGGGAGTGGCAGCAGGCGGGGGCTCAGGCGCGAGATGAGCTCACGCCGGCCAGGGCTGGGTTGGCTGGGGGCCAGGATGGGCGAGTTCTCGGCGCCAGGGGCCCCCACTCCCCACTCCAAAGGGTGTCCCGGGTGGGAGGCAGGTAGGCCCGGACGCCTGAGAGCCCACCCACCAACACACTCTGGGGCCAACAGGTGGCCTACGCCCCCATCTCACCTGACCCCCCCCACCACCCCGGTAAGCCCCATCTCTAGGGGAGCCCTGTGAGCACCCTCCTTCTGTTTTCTCTGCCCCCAGGGGGCGCCTTTCCCCTAGGCCTCTTGCCCGGATTGCTCTCCCACGTGCGACCCTTGCAACTCAGGGTCCTGCAGAGACCCTTTTATGGACTCTTCCCCTCTCAGCTCTCTGGATCACCCCAATCCCCCTCCTCACAGGCATCCCGTCTTGGACTTTTCTCCCACCCAAAGACGCAGAAACTGGGACACCTCCCCACTCCACCCCGGCCTTGGACCTCTCTCTTGGACTCTGGAGACCCCTTACTTACAGTCTCAGAATTCCGGACCCCCTTCCCCCAAACTCCCAAGCCCCTCAATTCTGGTATTCCTCACTTGGACTCAAAGGAATGAAAGTCAGCCCCAAGCCCCTCACTGGGACCCACAGGTCCCTGAGAAGGCTCCTTGCTTGCGAAGTCAAGAGCCTCAGGACCCAACCCCCAAAGCCAGGAACCTGAGGCTCTCTTCCTTAACCACGCCGCCGGGGACTCCCCAGCACCACTGCAGAGGCGTCCGGGCTCCCTCTCCCGGGGGGGCTGTCGCCTCCATCCCCGGGGATCCTCCTCCCCCTGGAAAGCCCTCCCTTGGGACCACCACCCCGCACTCACAGGCGCGGAAGCCGGGTCCCCCCGGGGCCGCCCCGCCGGGCGCGCCGCTGTCCACGCTGGTGGTGTTGCGGGGCGCGCAGGTCGGGGTACAGCGGGGGCCGGTGGGCCCATGGACGCAGCGCAGGCCGCACACGGCCGGGGTGAAGCGCACGCGGAGGCGCTCTTGGGGCCGGCCCAGCCCGGGCTGCGGCCGGAGCAGCGCCAGCAGCACCAATAGCGACACCCAGAGCAGCCGCGCGCCGCCCGCCATGGCTGCAGCGCCGCGCTCCGCCGCGCCGCCGCCCCAGCCCGCCCGAGGGGCCCGGCCGCGCCCGCCCGCCCGCCCGCGGGGGAGGGCGGCCGCGCCCCCGCTCAGGCCCCCCCCTCCCCACCACTCCCTCCCCGGCGGCCGCGCGGGGGCGCGTGGGGCTGGGCGCCCAGCCAGAGGCGCGCAGGCTGGGCGCTAGACTCGCAGCGGGGAGGGGGGCGCCCCCTCAGCCCCCGCCTCGCACCAACAAGTGAATGGGGCCCGCAGGGGAGCGGCGGGGCAGGGAACAGGTGGGGGCGCGCCGGTCTGCTCCCCCCCCCACCCCTCCCAGCCGACAGAGCTGAATCCGTAAAGAGGAAAGAGTAGTGGGGGCCGCATTTGGGGAGGAGGCTAAAGGCTGCCGCTGCCTTAGTCGCAGAGAAAGGGGCTTCGTTTGGGTAGGCAGCTGTCTTGGCACATCTGGGCAGCCAGGTGGCACATCTGGGAAAGAGGAGAAGGGTCGTGCACCTGGGCACATGAAGGAATTGGGGGTCTGGATGGTGGGCAGAACGCTGGAGGGGCCCATTTGAGGACGCGGTCACATCTGACCGGGACCCTCACACCTGGTAGGAGAAGTCAGAATGGATTAGGGGGAACGGTGGAGTGAGATTGTGGGCGGGGGTCCTCACATCTGGCTGGAGGCCCACATCTGGAAGACTTTAGGGAGGAGGGGACACATCTGGGCTGAAGGCCACGACAGGAGGGGGACTTTTGAGGGTGGTTGAGACTAGGGGGTGTGCTAGCCCAGGGGTGGAAAACTGGAGCGAGAGGAGGGCAGGAGGAGGGGCAGGAAAGCAGTGGGAGGCCTTTGGCCCCTAGCCGCCCCGCAATTTTGGGCATTCGGTGACCTGGCAGGCGCCAACCCGCACAATCGCTTTTGTTGTCTGGGCTAGTTCAGCTGTGCTCTCTGCCGGGACAGCGCCCCCCTCTTCGGCCGCGGGGAGCCCGGACGCTTGGCTTCCCGGCCCCACCCCCGTGGGTCAGCGCCTCTGGCCAGCGTCTGGTCCTGTCCCGGGCTCACCTCACGCGGCCGGACGCCTGGGTCCCTAGAGGGGGCTGCGTCCTGGGGAGGGGTGCTGAGCTGCAACGGGGGGGCGGCTAGGCGGCAGTAGGACCGTGGGAACCAGACGGCTTTATCTGGCCCGGAACCCCCCCCCCCGACCGCCCCCCGGCGGAGGAAGGGCGGATGTTCTTACCCCGGGACTGGCCGGCAGGGGCGCGCTGTGGGGGCCTCCTTCTCAGCAGTGCCCGGGCCCCCGGGCCACGGGGCCGCCGTCGCCTCAGTAGAGCTCGGGCCTCCTGCAGCCTGGATGGGAGGGGGCAGAGAAGGAACTGTCACCTCGGTTCCACTGACCCTCCGGGGCCGGAAGGGGCCTCCCACACCAGGAGGTCTCCCAGCGGAGGCTCTGTCCCCCTCAACTCTTTACAAGGACCAGGCCTTGAGTATCCTTTAGAGGCTTGGAAGAAACAAAGAGGATGGAAGAAACAGGAATGAGGAAGGGAGAGAGGGAGGGGGAGAGAGGAGGTAAGAGAGACAGAGGTGAAAAGACAGGTAACTATGAGAGAAACGGAAAGAGACAGACGGAAAAAACAAATACAGAAAGGGACCTGGAGACAGAGATGAGACAGAAACTGAAAGACCCAGAGACGGCGATAGGCTGGAAAAGGAGAACCAGAAAGAGAGTCACAAGTTGACAGAGAGAGACCAGGGAGAGAAGACCCAGGGAATGGAGAGAAAGATGCACAGGAATGGGTGGCGCAGCTGGAAGCATCTAGTAGGGAAGATCTGCACACTCACGTCAGTGGCTGCCAGTTAAGGGACACCTGTCTCTTCCTCACGCTGGGGCTGGGGCTCGGCAGCTCTGGGGGTACCAGAGTCAGGCACCGCTGAGGGCCCACGCACTTTTCAGGCCAGCAGCTCCGGACCCTGCAGGAGGCTTCAGAGACAGCCACGGACTAAGTGGAGAAGGAAGTGACCCCAGTCCCTCTTTCCAAGTGCATCCAGCTCTCCAGCTGGGATGAGGGGTGGGGAAGGGAGCCCCCAGCTCCTCTGATCCTACCACATTTCCCCCCACGTACAAGCACCCACCTCTGAAGCAGCGGCTCCTCCTGGGCGATCGGCCTGGGCAGCAGCGACAAGCAGCAACACTATAAATCGAGAGGTGGAAATCACTTGAGCCCCTAGCGCTGTAGAACTCCCCAAAGAAGGGCAATGAAGTTTAGGGGCGGCAATACAAAGATAGAGCTTGAGGGCGCTCGAAATTCATGTGTGACCAATTTGAGGCACTGCACTCGATGCCTCAGTTTCCCCAATCTGTACAACGGGAGGCATATTGATTGACTATCCAGGGATGAAGGTCACAGCAACCTCGCTTTTATTTCCCTTCTGAAATATTTTGAGTAAGGTATTATTGGAAAAGACATTTTAAAGTCGTTTTAAAATGATTAAAAAAAAAAAAAAAAAGACAGGATTTCTAAGCGCACTTCCAAGCAGGGACTGAGAACCGAGAACCCCGCCCTCTCCGCACGTCCGTTTTGGACACAGCCGTCATCCCTCAATTGACCGGCAGGTGGCGCCACCTCCACAGGCCTCAAAGGTTGGGGAGGGCGTCCTCCTTTGACTGTGGGTCCTGAGGAGGGTGCTGAGGTGGAGGGGCATACAGGAGCCACAGTCCAGCAGTGGGAATCCCAAGGCCTGAGTTCTAGCCTGTTCCTGCCCTTCCACGCCGTGGGTCCCGGAGCCAGCGTCTCCTGGTCTTTGGGCCTCCGTTTCCCGCCTGACCAGGAGGGAGTAGTTCTTGGAGAAATCTTCGCGCCCAGAGGGTCTCAGATTCTGGCTGGCGGAGCCCTCAGCTCCGGCGCAAGTGCGTCGCAACCAAGGGGCCCCCCAGACAAATCCATTATTCTGAGGCTAAGGGGGACCTGGGACGAGGGCGCGCGCTCAGGCCGGGAGAAAGGGTCATGGGGGGATGCTGCTAAGGGGACGTCGGGCGTATGGACACTTTTCAGACCGGTGGGGCCCAGTAAGGGAGGAGGCTGCCCGGTTAGGAGCCTTCGGGACCCCGATCCTGCCGTCATCCCTCCCGCCTTTTCTCCGCGTTAACCCCTTCCCAGCCCCGCCCCCGGCGCGGCTCGGATTACTAAACGCATTCGCAGAGACCGAGGCGGGAGCGGAGCCCGGGGCCTTTGTAGCGGAGCGCTGGGCCGCAGGGCGGGGGGTGGGAGTACTGGGCAGACTGTTTCCTTCGATCTCGTCACCCGTAGACAGGAAGAGTGACTATAACCCCAAATCTATAGGAAATGCTGGATCTCTTGCCGCGAAATCACTGGTACCTCATTGAAGCCTGGAATCCTCTAATTCTAGGAAACTAGAGCATCCTGAACTCTCATGAAATCTGAAGGCCCCCCACCTCCACACAATTTTCCACAAGCCGCTCCACCATCCACTCAAAACTCCATGTCTTCCTAACACATTAGGAAAAGGTCACTTTTAATTAATTCAGCGGTTCCTCAACCCTAGAAAACGAGGACATCTCACGTCCCCCATAAAGGCTCTTAATAACTTCCCATACTCTTCCTCTTTAGGCATCCAAGAAGCTTGGGGGACCCTCTTCCAGCTCGGTCCCCCATCCATCATCTTAGAAGGCAAAGCCCCATCCCCAAATAAACTGTGACCTTCCTCCGAATAAACTCTAGAATTCCCTGGAGCCGTATCTGTCTCTACCGCACGGGAGGAGAATCCCTCCGCTTGAAATCTCAGAACACCTCAGATTCTAACCTCTGCGAAATAGAGGGCCCCAATAAATCCAAGGGCTCTGGTTCTTCATCCCTATCCCGACGCAGCGGCAAAATCCGAAAGTCCTGGTCTTCTTGGGCTGCCAGACTTATTGAGTGGAAGGGGCACAAGGAAGAGGGGGCCGAAGCAGGGCTTACCCGGCCGGGCGGCCCGGGATCACCGCAACCTCGACGGCCTGGCTGGGGCGGGCGGCGGAGGCGGCGGTGGCGGCGGCTGCAAGGAGCGGCAGCAGGAGCACCAGCAGGAGGGGGCGGCGGCCGCTGGGTCCAGGCAGCCGCATCGTGTCCGGCGTGGAGTCTCGCTCCAGGCGGCCCGTCTGTCCAGCGGGTCCGGCTTGGCGCGGCCCCGCCTTCCGCCCCCGCCGGAGGCCGACTCATTTTCTCCACTGTCCCAGTCGCGGGCTGTGAACTTCCCGCCAATCAGAGCCCCGCGCCGCCAGGGGGCGCTGCCCGCGCTACCAATCGGGAGGCGACAGGGGAGGGGCTAAAGGTACAGGTGCCGGGCATAGGGCGCTGGGGCCTGGACTTCTCAGTGCTGTGGGGGGTACTGGCTCAGTGAACCCTCTGGCAAAGAAGAGGCCCCAAACGTAAAGGTTTTGGGACCCCTCCCACTCGATGCGTAGGCGGCGGCCAGGTTCCCCTAAACCAGACTCCTACTCAAAGACCTCATCCGTTGGCTGACAGTCCTGGGAGCAGTCCATCCGAATTTGCTCCCAGACTGACTTAGATGCTGAAAGATCCAACGGACGCTACACTGAGCCCCAGGTCTGGCCCCTCTGAGTCCCAGGCCCACTCTGGATCTTCCCGAAGGATCTGCTCTTTCTCAAGGCCCCGTGTTTCAGGGGTTCCAGGCTCAACAAATAGCTTCCTCGGGAAGCTGTAGGTTCTGCCCTTCAGAGGACCCAGGCTTCCCCTGACCCACAGACTCTGCTCCCAGAGGCCTCCGGCTCTGCCCTCCTATTGCATCCCTCTCCACCACCACTCTTAGAGGCTATCACACCTTCTTCCCTGTCTGAATCGTTAAAGGCTCCTAAGGGCACCCCCTCCTACTTCCAGACTTGCAGAATTTCTCCTTAGAGAATTCCAGTCGCCTCCATTCCTAGTGAACTCTGCCATTAGGAGCCCCAAGCCACAAAGGGCCTTGGTCCCCACCTGCACCCATTTTCGTAGGTTCCAGGATCCAAGCCCCTCCCAACTCAAGAGGGTCTCAAACCCAGCCCCTTCCTTTCACTATGTATTAAAGGCCCCGTCTTCTCTCCATGGAATTACAAACCCCCACCTCTCTCCCAAGGGCGCTGCCCCTAGAGCTTCAGAGGCTGCTCCCTAGGTGCCCTCTTCCGCTCTTGAGTTTTAGGCCACAACATTTCCCACAGAGAATTGGGCCAAGGCCCCACATTTAGGATCCCAAACCCTACTCTTTTCATGTTTGTTCCCCCTGCAGAGGTTCCAAACGTCATCTCTCACAGCCGTTTTATTCTCAAGCTTTCCCATTCTGTGACTGTGAGCCCTGCCACCAGAGGATCCCAGGCTCCACCCACAGAGGGTATTAGGCCACCAGCCCAGACCGTACAGCTGACCACAGACTAAGGACAGCAATCAATTCAGCTTTGCCCTCACCCCCAACTCCTGTTTCTTCTTCCAGATGGGGAGTGTGCAAGGCGGGCAGGAGACCCCTTCACCCTCCTGCGTTCCGGTGAGGCACACGGGCTGACTCACACAGCCACACTCACATGTTACCGCCACCGACAGCAATCCTTGCCTCCACCCACCCAACACCGAAACCCAGAAGCCTGGGCCCACCCACCACCCAGGGACACACAGCCCCTTGGAGCAGTAACGACGGCTCTCAGGCCCCACTCACTGGCGTTCGTGGGCTGTTGCGGCTCAGTGATGGAGTGCCTGGCTCTGCCCACTGAATATGTGCTCTGTGTCCCTGTCTTCGTGTAGCTCCCGTGATCCCTGCTAAAGTGGCCCTGCAGGACAGAACGTCCCTGCCCCTGTCGCCCCTCTCCCCATCTCCTACCCTGTGGCTGGAGCGCTTGCTGGGGGCGCTGCCGAAATTTCTCCCTTCTGCTTGGGATCCAGGGCATCTTCAATGCTCGTTGCTAGGCAACAGCCTCTGGCTCACCACAGCAACTTCCGGGGATGGCGTTGGCTTCCCCTCCCCCCAGAATTTGTGGAGTTCCCAGCCCCTAATCCCTCCCTATCAGTGCCTCTGTCTCCTAGGGTTGCTTCTGTGTCATTCCTGGATCCTGATATGATCTCAACCCTTCAGAATCCCTCAGAGTTCTAGAACCTTGGCATTCCAGAAGCTTCCTCCCTTTGTATGTACTCACACTCAGGGTTTTATCCTGGTATTAACAAAGAAATGTCTTTAATGTCTAGATTTTTCAGACATTCTCTCTCTCTCAGTCTCTCCCTCTCTCCTTCCCTCCCTCCCTCTCTCTCTCAGTTCTAGAAACATTAGCACCCCCAGAAATACAAGTGCTCTGGATTCCCTGGCATGGAAACAACTATCAATATTCTAGATCTGTGAGCATTACAAAACACCTCCATATTCTTTTTTTTTTCTTTTTTCTTTTTAGGGCCACACCCGCAGCATATGAGGTTCCCAGGCTTAGGGGTCCAATCAGAGCTACAGTTGCCAGCCTATGCCACAGCCACAGCAACGCCAGATCTGAGCCATGTCTGCGACCTACACCACAGCTCATGGCAATGCTGGATCCTTAACCCACTGAGCAAGGCCAGGGATCAAACCTGCAACCTCAGGGTTCCTAGTTGGATTCATTTCCGCTGAGCCACGACGGGAACTCCATCCCCATATTCTAGATAGTGACATTCCAACCCCTTTCCTATGTTCTAGACTGCCTAACATTCAAACATTCCCCCAGTGTTCTGAATACTCTGGAGTGTAAAAACATTTCCAGAGTTTGAGATTCACAGACAATGCACAACACTCACATTTTAGAATCACTCACCTTTTAGGCCTCGGATTCATGTTCTAGACTCTCTGGCAATCCAGAACCCCTCACCATTATGGATTTCTTGGGATGCAAACAAATTTTCTAATGATCTAGAAGGGCTGACATTCCAGAATACCCCTGTGTTCCAGATTTCTTAGTAGTCCAGGTTCCTGTGTCCCATGGTCCTCAGCATTCCAGAATCCCTGGCTTAAAAAATACTCCTACTGGCGTAGATTCATAGGCATTCTAGAATATTCCACTGTTCTAGAATTGTTGCCTTTCCAGGTCCTTTTGTCAGAAAATTCTATAGTCTTGAGTTCCCTGGTGGCCCAGTGAGTTAAGGATCGGGCCACTGCTGTGGCGTGGGTCACTGTGATGGTGCAAGTTTGATCCCTGGCTCAGGTACCTCCATATGCCGTGAGTGCAGCCAAAAAAGAAAGAGAGAGAGAAGGCAATTCTACAGTCTGGATTTTTTGATATGCTTGGGAGAAGCCTAAGATTGTTCATCCACCAGCGCTCTAAGATATTCCTGTGTTCTAGATTCCCTAACATTCTATACCCCCTCCCTCAGGTTACAGCTCTGACATTCCAGAAATTCTGGAATTCTAGAATTAGCATATTCTAAAATCCCTTGTTCTTAGCGAGCTCACTTTCTCTTCTCTTTACTGACCCAAGGAAAAGATGCTGAAAACTTTCTGGCAGAGTTGCCACAGGAATAGGTTTTTTTTTTTTTTTTCTTTCAGCATATGGAGATTCCCACGCTAGGGGGCTAATTGGAACTACAGCTGCCGGCCTACACTTCAGCCACAGCAATGCCAGATCCGAGCCATGTCTGCAACCTACACCACAGCTCATGGCAATGCCGGATCCTTAATCCACTGAGCAAGACCAGGGATCGAACCCGCAACCTCATGGTTCCTAATCGGATTCGTTTCCACTGTGCCATGATGGGAACTCTAGGAATAGGTATTAACTTGGGAAAAATCTCAAGGATGCCAGGCTGGGGTGAGCTGATTCTGTCCTACGCACTGTCTTTGGTGTGGGAAGGAGAAGGGGTGAAACACTGGGCAGCCAGGGATATGGGCAAGGTATTTGCAGTGGTGAGGATTTGGGTACAAATATTTAGGATGTGGCAATCACCCAGTTGACATCTGTGTTTCTGCCAACCTGTACACATTCATCCCTGTTTATGATAATAGTCCTGTGATTCACCTTTTAGGAAATCTTTCTCCACTCTTGTCAACATGGGGCTGACCTCACTGCCTGGCTTGTGAGGGCATGTGAGTCCTGCCACAAGGGACGGGCATAGCGATTGATTCAGGAATGGCCATATGACTCAATTTAAGTCAATGAGAATCGGTCTTGTCATTTTTGCTGAGGCTGGAGAGACAAAAGTTGCTTAGGAGTTACCTGGAGTCATCTTGGCACACAGTAGGGCAAACCTGATTGAGGGGATGTGGCTCAGCAGTAAAAATGCCGACTAGTATCCATGAGGACGCAGGTTCAATCCCTGGCCTTGCTCCATGGGTTAAGGATCCAGAATTGCCATGAGCTGTGGTGGAGTTCGCAGAAGTGGCTCGGATCTGGTATTGCTGTGGCTGTGGTGTAGGCTGACAGCTGCAGTTCTGATTGGACCCCCTAGCCTGGGAACCTCCATATGCCATGAGTGTGGCCCTAAAAAGACAAAACAAAACAAAACAAAAACCTGAATGAGAATGATCCCAGAGGAAAGCAAAGCCAAAAGATGGAAAGACATTCTAGATGAGTGTTTGAGCCCTGGATCCAGCCATGCCTGAAGACAGATGTAAACCAATTCCTCTCCTTTATTTAAAGGAGAGACAGATGTTCCTGAATCTGTAGCCAGGGACCTGGTTGGGCACCACATCTCCCCATCCTTTCCCCAGGGATGCCCAAACCCTCTAAGAATGTAAGCAAGCTGTTGGCAGTGCGAACTTTATTAGGGAAGGGTGACTTTGGCTCCAGAAAAAGGAGACGGTTAGGGACCTTGTAACAGTAACCACTTCAAGGAGGCCCTGGCCCTGAACCCAGGTCTCTGACAGGAAGCAGGGGAGGCACCTGAGTCCCCCAGGACCTGGGTATCCCAAGGCACCATGGCAGCTGTGTTCAGAAGGAAGTTTCATTGAGCTTCATCTTGGGGGGTGCAAGGGGAGCCCCGAGACTGGCAGAGGGCCGGGGAGCTGGGGTGGGTGGCCGCCGGGGCTCCGGCCCACTCCGCACCAGTTCCTGGCAGCGTTCCACGAAGCTGCCTCCCCCACGGCGCCGGGACTCAGCCTGTGGGGGGCTCGGGCTCCCACGGCGGCTGGACAGGGAGGTGTGGCTGAAGGCCGAGTGGAGACTGAGGGGGACAGGAGTGTCGATGCAGGTCACCAGCGTGGGGCTGGGCCCCACTCGCCCAAGGCCACCCCGCTCTGCCCTCTCCTCCATCACTCAGAAGGGGACGTGGAGTCTCGCCTACCTGGTGAGAGAGGTTCGGGGTGAGGGGCTGGGGAGAGAGCCCCTCGAGGAAGCCAGCGGGGCTAGATCACACTGTTCCAGCTGTTCCATCAACTCTTCCTCCGTCAGGCCACCTGCTGGGAGGGCAAAGAAGCAGGGTCAGAGCAAGGGTCACAGGCCAAGGGACAAAGGTCATGGGCAAAAATTGAGGTCAGGATAGGAGAAGAGAGGCAGAGGTCAAGGGACAAGGGCAGAAGCTAAGAGGGGTTATTTATTTATTTATTTTTTAGGGCCACACCTGTGGCCTATGGAGGTTCCCAGGCTAGGGGTCGAATCGGAGCTGTAGCTGCCAGCCTATGCCAGAGCCAACAGCAACTGGGGATCTGAGCCGAGTTTGCAACCTACACCACAGCTCACGGCAATGCTGGATCCTTAACCCATCGAGCAAAGACCAGGGATCCAAGGATCGAACCCGCATCCTCATGGATACTAGTTGGGGTCGTTACTGCTGAGTCATGATGGGAACTCAGAGAAGGGTTCAAAAGCAAGAGCAAGGAGGGGTTTGGGGGGACAGAGAAAGGGGTCAGAGGGCAAGGGTTTGCGGAGGGAGGTCGCGACAAAGGAGGTTGAGGAGGGGGCTCAGAGTGAGCGCGTGGGGCTTGGGGCTGGGAGTACCAGGCGCCTGGCCGAGGCCGTCCATGGCGGTGGTCAGGTCCCACATGGCCAGGCTGCCGTTGGCCTGGCCAGTGAGCAGGTAGCGCCGGGGCCGAGAGCCCAGCCTCCGGGAGCCCTCACACTCCAGCACGGTGAAGGCGGTGGTGGGCGAGCCGTCCACAGAGCGCACGGAGCACACCCTGAGCAGGGAGGGGACAGGAGGAGTCACCTCAGCGCCCCGGGGGCCTGGCCTGGTCCCTCTTCTGGTCCTCACACCCCACCCCAGGCCTCGGTTCCCACCATTCCGGCTTCGGTCGCTGCCTCTCAGAGGGGTACCCATCTTCTCCATCTCTCTCAAAACGACTCTCTTGGGTTCCAGCCCCTGCGGGGCCAGCGGCCTCCTGGATGTCCCCGGCCCTTCGTACCAGCCGTGTGGCTCTTTCCCTCTTTCTACCTCTTCCCCTCCCTATTCCGGTCTCAGGGAGGGCCTGAGACTCATCCTGGGGCCCCCCTCACTGCCTAGCATTCCCCATGGCCGGCTGCCTGGCTCCCGCCTCTCCCCCCTCAGACCCCTCCCCCCAACCCGGCCCTGGTCAAGCCCTGCCCTCTCGGGCCAGGCCACCTGTCCCAGACTCCTCCCCGGGGCCCTCGGCCTCCCCTGCATCCTCGGAGCAGCCTTGGCCCCCCAGGACACAGCCCTGCCCCTCTGCAGCCCCAAGCTCCAGTTCTCTGCTCCAGCACCCCGGCCCCAACCGGGTGCACCTCCTGGTTACCCAGGCAGCCCCTCCAGCCTCAGCCCATGCTGTCCCTTCTGCCGGGCGCACCCTTCCCCCTCCGTCCTTTCTCTTGCTCATTCTTTTTTTTTTTTTTCCATTTTTGGCCACACCCATGGCATATGAAAGTTCTAGCGCCAGGGCTTGAAACGGCAATGCCACAGAGACAAGCTGGATCATAACCCACTCTGCCACAGAGGGAACTCCCTCCTGTTCATTCCTATTTATCCTCAAATTCTCTGCTTGGAGTCCCTCTCCACCCCCTTTCCAGGCTGGAGCAAGCACTGCCTCTAGGCTCTTATAGCTTCTGGTCCCTCTCCCAGTTCGGCCTTGACCCCTAGCCCCTGGTCCTGACTACACTGGGCGATCTTTGCTTAAGGTCCAGCATGAGCTCCTGGAGTTGTTCCAGCTTCATTCTCATCCACACCTGTCACACCTTTGATAGCTCAGCCCCCAGCCCCTAAGTCTAGGCTTGTGATGCCTCCCAGCCTTTGCTCCTGCGGTGCCCCTTGGGTGGGATGCCCTTCTGATCTCTGTGACCCAGCTGGCACCCAGCCTCCTCCCCTGACCGCCCTCCCCATGTGACAGGGACGGTCCTCACCGCTGACCAGTGGATGAAAGACGCACGAAGAGCTGGCTGGCACTTGGCACTACCTTCTGAATGAACACTTGCTGGTCATCCCGCTCGCCATAGGGGCCTGGGCCAGGCAGAGGGGGGCGGTCAGGGCTGGCAGGGGGGGGTGTCCCTGGGACCTCCAGACCCCAAGATTCTGCCCCCTTCCCCACGGATGAATGTCCCCCAGCCCCTGGGACCAGGGTCCCATTCCCAGGTTGCTGGAGTTGGGGGAGATCAGAGAGGGTTGGGGCAGCAGCGGTGAGTGGAGTTCAGGCAGGGATGGGGCAGGGGCCCAGCTCAGGCGCAGTCAGTAGGAATCACTGGGGGAACAGAATTCAATGGGAGCAGCTGGGAGGAAACAGAGGTCAAGAGAGGTCAAGGGAGGTCAAGGGAGGTCTACCGGGGTCAGGGAAGGGGTCAGTGGAGGCCAATGGAGATCAGGCAGGGACTGCAGGGTAGGGGACCAGGGGCTAGTAGACACCGATGTCATTGCCAGCACTGCAGCCGCCGTGCCCGTCGGCCGACTCCAGCGCCAGGATCTTGAATGAAGCGAGCGGGGTGGAACCAGGCTGGGTGGAAATCATGCCACGGAAGCGAGTCACAGACCACGTCCGCACGTGGTTGTTGTCGGCACAGACTGAGGGGTGAGGGGACAGCTGCAGGTCAGGCCCGGCCATGGCGCCACCACTGCGTCACTTTCCTGAGCTCCGGGAGGACTCTCTTTCAGAGGTGTCAAGATTCAGGCGCCTCTGAATTCTTCCCTTTCGGAGAATTCTCTCTTCCCCAGGACTCCAAACAGGCAACGATCCCATTGGCTCTGCCTCCAAATCAACCCAGAGCCTGACTGCACCTTACCCTGTCCCCTTCCCGCCACCCTGTCCATCCCATCTCCTGCCGGGATCATTGCAGCAGCCTCCTCCCTGGCTTTCCTGCTCCTATCCTGTCCCCAGAGTCTGTCCCCTCATGCAGTTAGAGAGACCCTGTGAACACCCGCATCAGGTCACAGCCCTCCTCTGCTCAGAGCCCCTCCCACCCCCCTGCCCCCGGCACCATCATAGTCAGGGTCAAGGGCAAAGTCTTCTCCATGGGTTACGAGTCCCACTGACCTGCCCCATCACCGTCTACCCTCTTCCTTGCCCTCCACTCTCCAGGCACAGGGGGCCCCCTGCTCTCCTCTGACATTCCAAACACCCTCCCACCTCAGAACCTTTGCAATGCCTGTTCCTTCTGCCTGGAATGCTTGTCCCCCCGATCTGCACAGCTCATTTCTCTTGCAAGCTCCTTCCTCAGGAAGGCCTCCCTGGAACCTGGTAGTGACCCCGACATCCTCTAGCCTCACACACAGCTTTGTTTTTACTCATAGACCTCAGCACTGCTGGAGGGTGGTTTGTATTTTTCTTGATTTATTGCCTGCTGCTCCCCCTGGCGCATCAGCTCCCCGACAGTAGGGACGTGGCCTGTCTTGTTCATCACTGTCTCCCCTGTGCCTGGTAATTGCTGGATTCCCCCCTCTTCCTGGCAAAAGCACCCATCCCTGGACTGGCCCTTTCATGGAGTTCTCCAGGGGCCGCTCCCCACACAGTGTCCCTCCCCAGTGGGAAGACTCGTCTACCAGGCTTCATGCTCCCAGCTGAGCTGTCCCTCCTGTGGGGAGAGGGCACCGGGGGAAGCGGGGCGAGGCTCACCTGAGATGAGATGCTTCTCCGACAGCATGATCTTGGTGACGGGGCTGCGGTGCACGGTGAAGGTCTGGAAGAGCTGAGGCCCCGAGCCCACGGTCTCGGGGTGCTGCACGATGACGCGCACGCCCCCCGAGCTGGTGCCGTAGGCGATCTCAATCCAGTTCCCACTGTCACCTGGTGGGGGGCCGAGGAGGGACAGAGGGACGGGGTCATGGAGAGACCAAACCAGGGCAGAGAGAAAGAGACAGTTGAACAAAGAACCGACCCAAAGCCAGAAAGTAAGGAAAGAGGGGGGAGCTGGAGAGAACAAGGTGGCGGATGTGGGGAGGGAGGAGTGGGAGGCAGAGGGACAGAGCAGAGGGTCAGAGACAGAAATGAGGACCGAGAGAGACAGGAGTTCCCTGGTGGCGCAGGGGTTAAGAACCTGGCATTGTCACTGCTGTGGCTCAGGTTTGATACTTGGCCCAGGAACTTCCACATGCAACAAGCATGGTAAAAAGAAAGAAAGAGAGAAAGAAAGAGAGAAAGAAAGAGAAAGAAAGAAAGAAAGAAAGAAAGAAAGAAAGAAAGAAAGAAAGAAAGAAAGAAAGAAAGAGAAAAAGAAAGAAAGCTGAGGCGAGAGAAAAATAAAGAAACTGAGGATGGAAAAAACAAATCAGAGGGAGGGTTATAGAGGCAGAGACTGACATAGAAAGAGAAAGAGAGAAACCTGGAAAGAGACATATAAACAGAAAGCAAGACAAGAAAACCCAGCCCAGTGTACCTGAGGGACTCCCTACCTTGCCAGCTTTCTGCAGGGGAAGAGATAGGTGGTAACTGTCAGGAACTTAATGAACCATCTTTTTTTTCCCCCTTTTTTCTTTTAATGTGGCCCCACCTGTAGCATATGGAGGTTCCCAGGCTAGGGGTCCAACTGGAGTGGCAGCTGAGGGCCTACGCCACAGGCACAGCAATGCCAGATCCGAGCTGCATCTTTGACCTACACCACAGCTCACGGCAATGCCAGATCTTTTACTCACTGAGTGAGGCCAGGGATTGAACCCGCATCCTCATGGACGCTAGTCAGGTTCTTAACCCACTGAGCCGCAATGAGAACTCCTGGACCATTCCAAGGAATGTGCGTAAGATGTGGTTTTAATATTTTGTGCAGGAGTTAAAAACAATGGGTTAGGAGTTCCCGTCGTGGCTCAGCAGTTAATGAACCCAGCTAGCATCATTGAGGATGGGGGTTTGATCCCTGGCCTTGCTCAGTGGGTTACGGATCTGGTGTTGCCATGAGCTTTAGTGTAGGTTGCAAACTTGGCTCGGATCCCACGCTGTGGCTGTGGTGTAGGCCAGCGACTACAGCTCCAATTGGACCGCTGGCCTGGGAACATCCATGTGCTGCGGGCACGGCCCTAAAAAGACCAAAAAAAAAAAAAGAAAAAAAGCAATGGGTTAGGGTTATGCATAACAACATGCAAGGCGGGTAGATATTTAATCTAGGGTGTGATGGACAGAGGTAAGATCTACAAACTGGGATATGTACCAATACCATTTACACAATTCAAAAACATGTCCATAGCTCCATAGCACTCACTTGGCAAAGACACCTAACAATGGAAAGCTGTATGTTGCCCATGACAGAACAGTGGCACGTGGTGAGGAAGGGGGTGGGGAAGAAAGGACTAAATAGCTAAGAAAGCAAATAAATACATAAATAAGTAATTTACTCCAGCTAGAAAGAAACGTGACCCCTGCCTCACACTATACATAAGAATTCATTGAAATGGAACAGACCTCCATGTAAAAGCTAAAACTGCAAAGTTTCTAGAAGGAAACAGCGGAAAATTTTCACAACCTGAGGGTAGGGATGGATGTCTTAAGCTCTGAAAAGCACTAACCATAAGAAAACAAAACAAAACAAAATAACACATTAATTGAAGAAAGTCAAACACAAGAGGCCACATAGTGTATGATCCTAGTGATAGGAAATATCCAGGAGCTCCCGTGTGGCTCAGCAGGTTATGAGCCTGACTGGTATCCATGAGGATGCAAGTTCGATCCCCGGCCTCACTCAGTGGATTAAGGATCTGGCATTGCCGTGAGCTGTGGTGTAGCTTGCAGACATGGCTCGCATCCCATGTTGCTGAGGCTGTGGTGTGGGCCCTTGGCTACAGCTCCAATTTGACCCCTAGCCTGGGAACTTCCACATGCCATGGGTGCGGCCCTAAAAAGCCAAAAACAAACAAATAAACAAACAAACAAAAAAACTGAAAGGAAGAAAGAAAGATATGTCTAAAGCGGTAAATGCACAGAGAGAGAAAGCAGATTAGAGGTTTCCAGGGGCTGTCAGCGGGGAGGGCTAGGGTATGCCTACTAACTGGCCTGGGTTTTTTTTTTTTTTTTTTTTTTTTTTTAGGGTGATAAACATTCTGGAATGAGGTAGTGGTGATGCCTGCAAAACCATGTGAGTTTACTAAAAACTACTAAATCTTAATTTTATGGTATGGGACTTAGAGTTCAATAAAAACAAACCAAAAAAAATCAATCCGTCTCCCTGCATTGGTGATCAAGAAAACAGACCACAGAGACTGTCCCAGGCCAGAGAACTTGGCTTTGTCGACCGTAAGACATGCAAGCCTCAAGCCCTCGTCACAGAAATGGGAAAGGCACACAGAGATCAACTCCTCAGGATCAGTTTAGGCTCTGGTGGAGAGGCCCGTCATGCGAGCACCTGGAACAGAGCTTACATGTAAGAGGTGCTCGGTGTTTGTTGAATGACTAAATGAGTTGAATCCATCTCCCTCTCAATAATCTCACTGGGTCATGCTACACAAGGGATGGGCAGGGAGCAGCGGGTGGGGGCCAGGGCTGGCTGCTGACGGCTGAGGCAGGAGCTGAGTCCCAGCTTACTGGTCTTGGGGGTGAGGTAGACACTGAGGGCTGTGACCCCATCCTCCGCCGGGTCGTGGTAGAGCTCGCTGACAAGGAGGTCGTTGTCTTTCATGCGCAGGGGGAATTTCTGCACATCTGGGGCAGGCGGGGAGGAAAGAGTGGGTTTCTTTAAGTACCGAAGCCTTCCCCCTCCTCTCCCACTCCCAGGGGAGGCGCTCAGGCAGCGGGGGTGCAGGCTGCCGCTCACCCACTCACCCACGTAGTAGATGGAGCCGTTGTTGCAGCCCAGGAGGAGGAAGGAGCCGGCCGCGTCGTAGCTGGTGATGGGCTGCACCTCCTGAACCTGGGGCGGGGCGGGCGGGATGGGCGGTGGCCATGGAGGCCCTCCCCAGCCTGGCCTCCGCAGTGCCCCCCTCCTGGCCTGCCCTCGCCTCCCTGCTCCAGTTCTTTCCCAGGCTAACGGTCGAATTGGAGCCAAAGCTCCCAGCCTACACCACAGCTCACAGCAATGCCGGATCCTTAACCCACTGAGCGAGGCCAGGGAGCCAACCTGCATCCTCATGGATACTAGTCGGGTTCTTAACCTGCTGAGCCACAATGGGAACTCCCTCCTGTTTCTATTTGTCTGTTTCTCTCCATCTCCATTTCTTTCTCTCTCCTTTCTCTGCGTGTCTGTCTCTCTCACCCAAACACTCATACTTTAGGAGAAAAATAGTGTTTGTTGCTGTTATTTTACTTGTTGGGCATAGCTTGGGGTGGGTGCAGAGAGAATGACGGTTGTTTGCACAGCGCTCCCTGGGTTTCTGCCTCTTACACTGTCTCCCCTCACCAGCTCCCCCATCCAGTGTCTGCAGAATCCTTGCTTCCTTTCCGAAGCCACCATCCCTTACATCGGCTTGGCAGCGCCTCTTCCAGGAAGGCCTCCCGGATCCCCCTCAGGTCTTTACCACCTCTTCCTGCCCCTGGACCTGGCCCAGTGCTGGGTTCTCTGGCTCTCTCCCGATTGAGTGGGGTAGAAATGAACCCCTCCCTGGACACTGGGGAAGAGACAGACTGGCTGGCCAGCGCCCTGACCTGCCAGTGCTTGGTGACGGCATTCCACACCCCGATGCGCCCTGTGTGGCTTGTGGCGATGAGCTGGTTCCCCACGAAGAATAAGGCCTCCACGGGCACCCCCAGATGGAAGACTCCTGCAGAAGGCAAGGAGGGCTCAGCTAGGACCCCCTTTCATGGGGGAAAAGAGGGGTGGCAGCCAGAACTCCAAGGGCCAGAGAATTCAACGGGGTCATGGAATCTTTACAGGACAGAGGATTCCAGGAGGAATTACAGAGGATTACAAATGGGCCAGATGGGCGGTGGGACTCTAATGGGGTGTGGAATCTAAGACGGCTGAGACTTTCACCAAAGACAAAAACGTCTATGGGCGGTAGAGGATTCTCATGGGGATTAAGATTTTTTTAGAGAACAGATTAGTCTAAGGAGTCGGATTTCTAATGGGAACACAGATTCTAACAGGCTCTGGGATTTTATTGACATGAATTCTAGCAAAGCAAAGAGATGTAACAGGGCAGTGAATTCTTTTTTTTGGCTACACCTGCATGTGGAAGTTCCCAGGCCAGGGACTGAACCCATGCCACGCAGTGACCCAAGCCACAACAGGGGCAATGCTGGATCCTTAACCCGCTGCATCAACAGGGAACTCCAGGGCAGTGAATTCATTTTTTTTCTTTCTTGCTTTTTTCAGGACCACACCCACGGTATAAGGAAGTTCCCAGGCTAGGGGCTGAATCAGAGCTGTAGCTGCTGGCCTACACCACAGCCACAGCAATGCAGGATCTGAGCCACATCTGCGACCTACACCACAGCTCATAGCAATGCCAGACCCTTAACCCACTGAATGAGGCCTGGGATCAAACCTACGACCTCATGATTATTAGTTAGATTTGATTCTGCCGCGCCCCAACGGGAACTCTGAAGGGCAATGAATTCTGATGGAGGAAACAGCTGTACATGGGTGGGTTTTTCCTACTGGACCAAGGAATCATAACAGGATGCAGAAAGGGCCAGAGCATCTTAAGAGCCCAAAGAGGTCTTATGGGTGTGATATTTGTGCAGGGTGGGCTGTTTTTTCATTTTTTGCTTTTTAGGGCTGCACCTGCTGGTCTACACCACAGCCACAGCAACACCAGATTCAAGCCACATCTGCAAGCTACACCACACCTTGTGGCAATACCAGATTCTTAACCCACTGAGCAGGGCCAGGGACCCAACCTGTAACCTCATGGATACTAGGAGGGTTTGTTTCTGCTATGCCACAATAGGAACTCCTGGGTGGGCTGTTTTAAGAGGCCACAGATTGGAGTAGAACTCTAAAAGGGCCAAGGGTTCTGGAAAAAGCCTGGGGCCATACCTATCTCAGAGCCACCGCCTTCTGCCTGCAGAGCCCACAGCAGGATCTCGCTGCCTGTGGCTGCTGCCACCATCTTGTCATGCTCACCCAAAGCCCCACCGAGCACCCGGGCTGTGAGTGCCAGTCGCTCAATGGGCCAGTCCAGGCGGGGACTGGAAAACACCAGCTGCCAGCCGGAGGCTTCCTTCAGCCTGGAGGATTAGGGGACATCGTCAGCCCTCACCCTGAGCCCTCCCCATCAACAGGGCTCTAGGCCTCCTGCCCCTGCCCTCCTGAGCACCTGTAGCAGACAAGAAAGTGGGTATAGGCCACGGCGATCCAGTTGTGGTGTCCACACACCAGGCGCACCATCCCTGGCTCCTCTGGTAGCCCTTGGGAGGAAAAGCAAGGGTCAGGGCAGGGTCTTGGCAGCCCACTGGCTGCCCCAGGCTCCTGTGAGACAGAAACGTACCTGATGGGGAGGGAGGGGCTTTCTCATCCAGCATTCGGCCCAGCAGCCCTGCATTGCCCAGGTTGGGGGGCATCGTGTTGCTCCGTCGAACAGGGGCTGGGCGTCCCCCTGCTTGCTGGGGCCCCGCCAGGCTGTGCCGGTTCCGTCGCTTCACTGGGAACACTGCGGTGGCGGCAGCGGCGGTGGCGGCGGCGGGGAGAAGGGGCAGAACAACAATCGTTTTGATAACTGTAGTAATTGCCATGCCAATAATCTTTTAAAATATGCCAGGTACTGATTTTCCCACTTGGATAACATTGGCTCCCAGAGAAAAAAAATTTAGGTGGTCCAGGGACAGGGCATTAAATACCACTGAATCACACGGCCAGCTATGCCATTTTCAGTTCCCTTTGAGTCCATCACAAAGGAAGAATCATTTTGGTACTGCCATGATGTTGATACCTCTTCAATATGTGCTAATCTTTCCTCTTAAGAAACGCCTGTCGCCTTGGCAGGCAACAGCATCTACCCAGAATTTTTTTTTTTTTTTGGTCTTTTTGCTATTTCTTGGGCCACTCCCGTGGCATATGGAGGTTCCCAGGCTAGGGGTTGAATCGGAGCTGTAGCCACCGGCCTACGCCAGAGCCACAGCAACGCAGGATCCAAGCCGCGTCTGCAACCTACACCACAGCTCACGGCAACGTCGGATCGTTAACCCACTGAGCAAGGGCAGGGATCGAACCTGCAACCTCATGGTTCCTAGTCGGATTCGTTAACCACTGCGCCATGACGGGAACTCCCAGAATTTAATCTCACTGCTATGTTTGGGGTTTATTTCATGTCTACTTATTTGTAGTGTAAAGATAGTGATAGAAAATTTCTATGTAAATAATTAAAACAAAACAAAACAAAACAAAAACAGAGTCAGGAGTTCCCTTGTGGTCTAGTGGTTTCACTGCTGCAGCTTGGGTTCAATCCCCGGTCTGGGAACTGAGATCCCACATCAAGCTGCTGCACCTCAGGGTGAAAAAAACCCAAACAAACAAAAAAACCAGGGTCAAACTAAGTTAAGAGGACGATAGGTCTTCATATGTGGCAAACTTCATGAAGGTAGTAGGTACTGACCAAGTTAGGGAAATAACAGTTAGGCAGATAATTTTCCCTGCTTTGTTCCTTCTACAAATCAGCAAAGCCTAGTGGACTACACTTCCCAATAACCAGTGGGGCATATTTTCCATGGCCAGTGGACTGGCTGCTCCAAGGTCTCACGGAGATTATAGTCAATAACTCTCCTTAAATATTTCACTCCTTCATACAAAGGACACCAGTGTTCCCTAAGCCTCTCTACAAGGAAATCACACCTGGACTATAACTCCCATCAGGCTCTAGGGCCTGCTTCGGCACCTCCAGGGGGTAGCTTGGCCCAGTGTCTCACTGGAAATGCTGTTTCCTACTTCCTTTCCCAGCATCAGGCCAAGCATCTGATTTAGAACTACAAATCCCAGGAGTTCCTATCGTGGCGCAGTGGTTAACGAATCCGACTAGGAACCATGAGGTTGTGGGTTCGGTCCCTGCCCTTACTCAGTGGGTTAAGGATCTGGCGTTGCCGTGAGCTGTGGTGTAGGTTGCAGACGCGGCTCGGATCCTGCATTGCTGTGGCTCTGGCGTAGGCCAGTGGCTACAGCTCCGATTCGACCCCTAGCCTGGGAACCTCCATATGCCGTGGGAGCAGCCCAAAGAAATAGAAAAAAGACAAAAAAAAAAAAAAAAAAAAAAGAACTACAACTCCCAGAGTGTTTCAGGGTTCACAGCTCAGGTGCCCACAGGCTGCAGCCTTGTGGGAGATGTAGTCTTTAGAGCCCTAGCCACTCTCTCCATTCCTTAGTAGTTCCCACCTGGTGCAGGCAGGTAACCATTGAAGAGGACGTTTCCACAAGAAGATCGATCCAACTCTTCCAGAAGCTGCAGACGACGAACTGGGACAAAAGGACCTAAAGGCTGGGACTTGGGGAACACTGAGACAGATCCCTTTTCCCCTCCTCCATTTCTTTCTCCACAGAATACCACCACTCTTCTGAGACCCAGGATTAAATCCAGTGCTCTCATCTCTAACCCAACCTTCTTTCAAGAGGGGAAAGAGGGAGCACCACCAGAGAGCTGGTTTTCTATTAGAAGAGGATGCTAAGGGGGCCCCACTTACCCAGAGGAGTGAGCCCATAGAACTGGGCTTCGTGGAGGAGGCTGGAACCATGGACACCCCTGGGTAATAGAAGCGACTAGGGGTCAGGCTCTGGGGAGTGGGAGTGGGCAAAGAATTCTGAGGATGGAGTTTTAAAAACTGTACAGAGAACCCTAAGAGGTAGCAAATTTTGATGGGATCAAGATTCTAAGGAGAGATGATTTGGGCAGTGAAAATGTGTGTGTTTGAGGGGAATTCTAAGGTCATATAATTTAAATATGATCAAGGTGCTTAAGTGAACATTCTGAGGAGAAGATGAGACTTCTCAGGGGGTAAAGACGGTGCGGGATTCCCCGCTATCTTCCATGCCAACCTGGGGTCCAGCTCTTTGGTGCGCAGGAAATTGAGGATGGGGGCGAAGACGGTGGGGTCCCTGTCGATGAAGATCTGCGGGGAAGAAGACAGATGGGGCAAAGAGCAAGGCTAAGTGGGGATCCTGTCCCTCCTCCTACCGGCCGCCCCTTTCAATTCTTGCTCTACTCACGGCGCCAGTCTCATCTTTCAGTGTAGAGATACGTCCGCTCAGAAGACTGCAAGGGGGTGGGGGGATGATAAGCGGGTGTCATGGGCCGCGGTGTGTGTATCATGGGGGGAGATTAGGTCTCCCCGTACCCTGTCCTCCCACCCCCCACCCCAAACTCGCTCTCCCAATCACCTGGAGAAGAAGGAGTCTGGGATCCAGGTGAGAGTCTGGCGAGAGGTGCTGAATCTGTGCGGGGACCGTGAGAGGACGCGAGATGATGGAGAGAGGATGACGAATGAGGCCCTAATCCCAGGACCGGGTGAGTTCCCTTCGCTCCTCCAGCACCCATCAGGCTCCCGCGCCTCCAGCAGAGGGCGGAGCAATCCTTGATGGACAGGGATTCCCCTCGGGAGAGACGGGTACTCCCACCTCGCTCCACACCGCCGAGAGTAGGGTCTCGAGAATCTCCTACACTCACCTCTTGCCTCCCACGTTCAGATGAATCACCTCGCCGGGAGGCCCCCGACTAGGGACCCCGTCGGCTGCAAGGGCCGCGGCTTCCATGGCCCTCGGGCGAGCCGGCCGGCCAGCACCCGCTTCCGGGTGTGCACCCCACCCCCGCCTCCACCGCGTGCTCATTGGGCCGGAGACTCCTGGAGCCACCCGCGATTGGGCAATGCGCTCACTTGTCGCAGTTAATGTTCTCCTCCTCCTTAAAGGGGCCCGCTTTTCCTGTGCTGGACGGGGCGGACCGAGAGGCTCCTTTGGGGAAGTTTAGTTACCGTGAATAGCAAAACGTACCTCCACCCCTCTGGGGTTCCCAACTTAGGAATGGCATCTAGCTGCTTCTTCGGGGGCACGTGTTTAGACCTCGAAATTAGTCCATACCAAGAGGGACATCTAAATGTTCTCCGCAACACAGTTTCCTGGCCTCGCCCCACCCAATCCTCCCAGGCGCCGCCCAAGAAACTTGAACAAACCGTCATAGACCGTCAAAGCCAAAGAATTTATTATAGGTACATCGAGTGTGCGCCTGCCGCCCCACCCCTTACCCCTGAGCCCCAGCGGCCCTGGGGGCTGCCTACCATCTGGTTCCCCCACTCCTCCGGGAGGTGCTCCAGCCAGAAGCATGCAGGGGGAGGGCTTCCCCTCGCCCCTCCCCTCACAAAGTGACATTTACAGATAGAGGGGGGAGGAGAGAGGAAGACAGTTTTGAGCTTTGACGCCCCTCCCATTAAAAGCCTTCGCGGATGCGGGGCGGGAGAGGAGGAGGTCGACGTTTTGCAAAAATAAACTAAGTCAGGAATTAATCGCATGGCTCTGAGACGGCGGAGGGCAGGGGCTAGGGCCCCTTCTCTCCCCCTCCCCAGACAGAGATCAAGGCAGCATTGGAAGTGAGGTAAAGGCGGGGAGGGGGCGTCCCCTCCCCACCCCTAGCACCCTGGATGGTCCAGGGGACCTCACCAGCGCCCCCATGCCCATCCCTAGGGCGGAGAGGGGCGCGGAAATTATCGCCCCCACCAACCCAGCTTCTTGGGGCAGGATATGGGCATCGGGGCAGGGGGCTTGGCTCAACCGGCCCCTTACCCGCCCCACCCCCCAAGCTCAGTTATTGCATAAAAATAAAGGAGCCCCAGCACCTGGGGTGGGGGTGGCGAGCGGGAAGGGGCCGAAATATGGCTAATAGGGGCAGCAATCCCCCCACCACTTCTTGGGGTGCAGGAGAAGACCCCTCCTTTCCAGTGCCCATCATGGCGCATCCTCAGTGTTGGTTGGGACTAGGGGCTCCTGCCCCATCGGAAGAGAAAGTGTCTTTGTGCCCACAGTGCCAGGAGGAGGGGCGGGGAGGTGTGTCAGGCCCTGGGGGTGGGAAGTCACTTCCGGCGCCCACTGGCTCTGCGCTCCCCTGCCTCCCGCTTGGGGTTGCCCTCGTCTGTGGACGACGTGGTGGGCGCTGTCTGGCTCCAGCGGGCGATCTCGGCGTGTTCCGCCACCGAGGCAGCCACAGCCTCCAGCCAGCCGTTCATTTCTTCCTGGAGATAGAAACAGGACACATAGTTTATGTTTGGAAGACTGAGTGATAGATGAGCCTGGAATCAGACTGCCCACTGACCCTCGGTTTGCTCATCTGTTGAACCGGGTAATAATAATGAAGATGCAAGTAGTTACACAGCGTTTATTTTGCGCAGGCTCTGTTCGAAGCACTTTTGTGGATTAATTCACTTAACTCTATTCGGTCAGATTATATCTCATTCCCACCATAAACAAGAAACAATAACACTAGCAGACACTGACATTTTCCAAGCAGCCCTGAAAGTACTCTACCTATATCAACTTATTTTTCACAATAACTATAAGACGGAAAACTTTTTATCTCCACTGTATTTATTTATTTATTTATTTTGGCCTTACCCAGAGCCTGTGGAAGTCCCGGGCCAGAGACTGAACCAGCACCACAGTAGCAACCAGAGCCACTGCAGTGACAATGCGGGATCCTTACCCTGCTGTGCCACAAGGGAACTCCTATCTCCATTTTAAAGATAGGTCAAAGAGGCATGGAGGGAATAAGGGTCTACTTCACAGCCTCTTAGGAGGATGAGTGAGGCAACAAGCGGCACTATTTTCAACATCTCTTCAAGCCACCTATGTGCCTGCTCCTCCTCCTGACCTCTCCCCCTCACTCCAGTCTCAAGGTCTGCTTACACTCCCATCTCTCTCCCACCCCTCCCGCCCCTCCCCGAAGGCCTGCCTGGTGCTCTCTCCCTTGGTCTCTGCCCTCTGCCCTGGCGACCTCTCATGCTCCACAAGCGGGGGCCACAGCTGAAAAAAAAAATCTTTTGGCAGGGAGCCAAAGGGATTTTTTTTTTTTTTTTCGGCTGTGGCCCCTGCATGCAAAAGTTCCTGGGCTGGGATCAAGCCACAGCAGTGACAGTGTTGGATCCTTAACCTGCTGAGCCACCAAGAAACCCCAAGGGATCCTTCCTAGGCATCACTGTAACCCTCCCTTGCTCAAAACTATGCCATGACTCCCGAGTGCCCTTGGGATAAACTCCAGCCTCCTCCAAATGGCCCGTGGTGTCCGCAGAGGTAGATGTAGCCCCTGGGAGCACCCTCCTCCCTGAGCTCCCCTCTAAGGCAGTTAACCCTTTGGACTCTGCACCTCTGGTTCTTTGCACTTGCAGTTCTTTTCTTCCTTCCTTTCTCTTTCTTTTCTTTCTTTCTTTCTTTCTTTCTTTCTTTCTTTCTTTCTTTCTTTCTTTCTTTCTTTCTTTCTTTCTTTCTTTTCTTTCTTTCTTTTCTTAAGCTAACTCCCTCCTAACTTTCCTGTATCACCTCAGAGGCCAAGGCTAGGAGACTGGACTTTGTCCTGGGGCTTCCAGGCAGCCCTCCTGGTCCTCCCCCTCCCCCAGCTAGACTAGGAACTTCCTCTGGGCTCTCACTGCCCGTGGGCTTTCCTGGGAAGCCCCGGGAACTCTGGCTTGTGCTTCCCGGCTTCAAAGCCCCATCACTCTGGGCCAGGAGCCAGCCAACCAGGTGGTTCCCAAAGTTTGGATAGGAGAGAGAAAGGAACAGATCTCACCTCATCTTTAGCCTGAAGCAAGAACTCACTGCCATCCTGGGTCCTGTGGGAGAGGACACAGGACTTGGGGGCTCTGGGGCAGAGGCCCAGCCCACCCACCCACCAACTGTCCTCTGGAGGGGGAGCAGGTATTGCTGGGAGGGGGAAGCTGGATCTTGGACCCTCCCTCGTGCCCATTGAGGGGGCTCACTGGAGCTTGAAGACGTGCTTCTTTTTCTTGTAGTCACTAGCCACCTCGCTGGTGGCCTTGTGCAGGCTGAGCAGTGGCTCCCCGCCGTGTGTGCCCCCAGATGCTGGGCCCTTGGCATCCTTGTAGAAGCCCAGCTCCCCCTTGCTGAGCACGCAGTACAGGCTCACCCATGACCTGGGGCGACGAGACGGGGCTCAAGGCAGAGTTGCAGCACTCTGCCTGGATAGTCTTTATTCATACCCTCCATGGGCTGAATATGCCTGAGCCTTCCTCCTCTTTGCCCTAGTTGGGCCATATGCCTGCAGCGCTTTTCCTTAGGGCTGTTGCTGAACTGAGGGGAGGGTCTAAGTCTCTCTGCACCAAGCCTTTGCCCAGACTGGCCCCTGCTGGGGCTGTCCTTCCCTATCCCCTCCCACACTGAATTTCCTAGAGGTGACACTTAAGCTGTCTCCTCAAGCCTTTTCTCGGGCATGTTCCTCGCTGCTCCTCCACCCCCCACCCTCGATCCCCTTGAAGGGAGATCTATTGGCTTACTGGCCTACCACTTGGCGTGAGGAATTCTTGTCTCCCGTTCAGCCAAAGCCCCAACCAAGGAGGAATTCTCCCATAAGCATAATACATCCAGGTGTCCCTGTTTATTTCCACCTTGGTTTTGGCACCAGAAGAAAAGACTACCTCCAGACCCCACAGATAAAACCTCCATCTGTTCCCCCATCGCATTCTGCTTGTTCAAAGCTCCCTTTCTGGGCTCCACCTCTCTCCAGATCCTGTCTCCCAGCTGGACAAAAAAGGGTTGGACAACCCAGAGGTGGATTCCAAGAGTCACCTAACATCACTGTTGGGCCCCGATTTGGAAACTTTCGTGAAGTGCCCTCCTCCCCTCAGCCCTCAGTTTGGGATCTACTTTTGAGACCCTCCCCCAATGAAACATTGAAATGAGTAGTCCCACCTGGCTCACTGGTTGGAGAACGTCCCCAGACCCCACATCACAAGCCATGAGAACCCTCTAGACTAAACCTCACATCCAGTTTGCTATTAGCTCTAGTTTACGCCTACGTTGGTTGATTGCTTTGAGATTGAGTCGCAGTTTATTCATGTTCGAACATTTTCTTCAGGTCCCGCCCACATCTCGCCTCCACCGGCTCACCCACTGGACACACTAACCTTAGGCCCCTTCACCTCCGGTTCCTGGGATTGATTCTTTGAAGTGAAGGCCCCCTTTTCAGGCCCCGCCTACCCCGCCACCATTTGGGCGCCCTAAAAATTAGCCCCACCCCTCAGGCCCACCTATTCATTCATTGGACACAGCTTGGGACCCACCTTCCAAAGCCCCGCCCACACGCTCACCGGTTGGACGACTTGCGGTTAGCGTCGAGCTCGCGCTTGCGCAGCAGGAAGCCCTCGTGCTGCACTGTGTGAGTGGGCGGAGGAGGAGGCGCGGGGGCGGAGCCGCCTTGGGCCGGGGCGGAGCGCGAGCGCCGGCTTCCCCCGCCCTCACCACCCTCTCTGGGCCGCGGCCGCCGTCGCGGCTTGGGCCGGTCCCGAGCCCGCGGCCGGTCTGGCCGAGGTGTCCGCTCGGGCGGCTCAAGCCCGTTGGGCAGGCGGCCGGGGGGAAGCTCCCGAGGCTGAGGCAGCGACGGCTGTGTGAAGGGAGGGGGAAGAGGGGTGCTGTCCATAGTGGGGTGTGGGGGCCATCTGTCTGGGGGAACTCACGGGTCTGGGGATCCCATTTGTTAGCAGGGCCATCTCTCTTCCTCAAGGTTGGAAGCCCAATTTAGGGGCTCCCGGGGTCTGGGGAGTGGGTCTGTCAGAACTAGGTTTGGAATCCCTCTGGATCTTAGGGGGAGGGGACTAGACTTATGGAGGTGGGGGCGCAGGCAGGTGGGTGTCCCAGCTGTCTGTATAGGAGGAATCTGGAGCCGTGTGTGTGTGTGTGTGTGTGTGTGTGTGTGTGTCTGTCTGTCTGTCTGTCTGTCTGTCTGTAAGGAAATTAAGGTTAGAGAAAGAGTCCAGAACAGATGTGGGAAGAGCCTGGAGTCTACTTGTTTGTGTGTGGAGGGGGGGGGGGGGTCGGAGTCTCTTAGGTTGATGGCCTCATCTTTCTAAGGAGGAAAATTTCAGATTGTTGGAGGCATTTGGGGGCCCTTGCCATTCCCTGAGAGTCTCTGCAGGGTTCAGCTGGGGGCGGGGGGGCAGGGCTAGGCACAGGTGTTTCTGGGATCTTGACTCCTGCTTTGAGGAGAGGGGCCCCTATACACCCACCCATACCAAGGCTCAACTTACCCCAACAGGGAGCCCGGGTCCTGCCTCTTTCTCCTGCAGCTGCTCCACAATGTCAGCCAGGGTGGCCTTCCTGGAGGGGAGAGAGGCACAGACAGACCCAATGGAACTAGGAGGTCTTCTCCCAGGGACTAGCCTGGCTGGCTGGAGGAACCGCCACCTCTGAGCCTGAGATGCCAGGTCCTTGTCCGCTTATGCAGCTGCCTGTCTCAGATGTCTGCCTTACACACCACAGGAGCCTGGCAGGTAGCTGCCGAGTGGAGGATGGAACCTCTTCCCCCGTCGAATTTTAAGCCGCACAAAGACCAATGTAAAAGGGAGCCTTCAAGCCTTTGAACATACTGTTGCCTTTTTCCACCCATCCCCTGAGCTCTCAAGCTCCCTGGGATTCCCCCATCCCGGTCCTGATCATTCTGGGTCACACTATCTGATCTGTTTCTCCGCACTGGACTGTGAGTGCCATGAAAGCCGGGCTGGAGCTGACACATACCACACACAGAGCAGGCACTCAGCAAATCTTAGTGAAATACAAAATTTAAAAGGGGTCAGGAAGTCATTGGCACTGAAATGTATTTGACCTCTTTCTGGGGACACAGCTGATTGAAGGGATCTACACAACACACTCTGGTTAACTCTGGATTCTGAAAGGTCTGGGTTCCAGTCTTGCTTCACCCAAGTGAGTGACTTGCCCTCTCTGAGCCTCAGCTGCCTCATCCATAAAATGAATATGACTACAGCCCCCAATTTGTAAGGTTGAGAGAGACTGTGATGAAGAGTCTTAACTCCAATCAGGGAGCTAATGGTTCCATCCTTAGCCCAGTGGAGAAACTGAGATGTAAGAGGACAAAATCCCTGCCCAGGGGATCTGATGCAGGGGTCAGAACTCGGTAGCTGAGAACCTGCACCTAGAGGAAGCTACTGCCACTGTGGGATAATGGGCAGGACTCCCACACTCTTTCAGCCTCAGTTTACCTCTCTGCAAAATGGGTACTGCAAACACATCTTCCTCCCTGGGCAGTTCTGAGCCCAGAAGTTCTACTCTGTTGGGCCAGTGCGGCTCCAGGGGCTCTCTGTGTCTCCCTTTCTCTACTCCCTGGGCACATGGGGCCTCACCCCTTGGCCAGGTCTCCTCTGATAGGCATCTCTTGCTCGCTGGACTCCTGCCGCTCCAACCGCCGCTCCCGCCGCTCGCGCCGCCGCTCCATCTGCTCGTAGCGGCCCAGAGTAAGGCTATGTGCTACCTCGTGATCCGCGGACTCCTGCCGCTCTGGCCGCCGCCTCCGCGCAGCCTCCTCAGATTGATCAGCCGATTCCTGCCGCTCAGGCCGCCGCCTCCTGGGCAACTCCTCCGCGCGATCGGCTGACTCCTGGCGCTCTGGCCGCGGCCGGACCTGCTCCGCGGCTGCGGGGGCCCCAGGGGTCTCCGCCGCGTCCTCCGGTGCGGCTGGCAGGGCGGCGGGCTCCACTCTCCCTGGGACGTCCGGCAGCCGGTCGATGCGCGGCTGGAGGCGCTCGGGCTTGAGCTCCTGGCGCACGTACCCCACCCGGGTCCGCACCTCGGCCGACAGCGTGTCTGAGGCCCGGCGGGCTAGGGGCTCCAAGCCCCTCTCGTAGCCCCCTGGCCGCAGCAGGGGCGCAGCCTTGGCCGCCAGTTCCGCAGGGTCTCCAAAGAACTTGCGCCCCAGCAGGGGTGTGGGCGGCTGCTTGCTCTGTTCCGCCTTGAGTTTCTCGATCTGGGGACAGAGGGGCCAGGCTCAAGTGGGGAGGCGGGGTGGGGGTGGGCCTGGGAAGGTGACTTTGGGTCCTCTGCTCCCTCACCACCCGGCTTTTAAGTTCTCAGCAGTGAAAAAGCAAGGTGGTCCACGCCTGTGCCCATGCTTTGCCAGGAGCTTTAATCCTGCTTTCTCCAGCAAACATCTAGTGCCTTTCTGTCCCCCATTGCCTCCTTCCTTCAGGACCTTAGGCCTTTCTTTTTTTTTTTTTTTTTTTTTTGGCTGTGCTAAAGTTCCCAGGCCACAGATCAAACCCTCGCCACAGCAGTGACCCAAGCCACGGCAGTGACAACAAAGGATCCTTAATCTGCTAAACTATCAGGGAACTCCCTTAAGACTTTTGTTAAAATGGTCTCTTCTCCTCATTCTTCAAATCTCAGATCAGCCTTTCTCAGGCCAGGACAAGTTCTTCTGGGCTCCCCTGGCCACCTGCGCCTCTCCCATCCAAACCCTGGGCTGTCATTGTCTGGTGACAGGTGACAGGTCTGCCCCCACTCCCATACACACACACACACACACACACACACACACACACACACACACACACACACACCAGACTGGGAGCCCAGTGAGGGTCTGTGTCAGAGCCTGTGTGCTTTCTTCATAGAGAGAGGGGTGTGGGGCCATGGGAGGGGGGCCGGGGCAGGATTGGGGGTGCTGACCGTGGTCAGGCGCCGCAGAGAGCTGAACCTCTCTTCCCAGGCAGCAGCCGCTTTACGGAAGGCCTCGTGTCGCCGGATAAGCTGCTCCACCTCGTCCACGCTGCTGCCCAGCTCCCGGCTCTGCAGGAGCGGCTCCTGGGCTGTCAGCCAGGCATCGGCCACCACCGCCTCCTGGGCAAACTGGTGCACCTCCAGCACTGAGGAGAGACATTTGGGGTAAGGGTGCCAGGGGCACCTGTGGGCCCTTCACAGGGGCAGTGGCTGTTTTCTCTGACTTTCCACACCCGCTCTGGCTTCCCCTAGCCCAGAACATTCCACTCTGGAATGTTCTGCTCTGCAGGAATGAGAGGCTGGGGCTATTTCTGAGGGCACCGGCTTCTGCCCTCAGTGTCTGCCACCAGGGAGTCAATGCTAGGGCAGCCCCCGTGTCCACCCTCCTAGGCTTCCGTGCTGGGACCCGTGCAATGTGCAAAGCCCAACTGCATCACCTTCTGGGCTTTTCTGAACATACTGAAGCATGTCCCTGTGTCCTTGAGCCCCGTGTGTCTGGGCCCCCACTCACTCTGCTGCAGCCACTCCCAATGGCGGTCCCACTTGTCCGACACCTCCTCCTTCCTGGTTCCCAGCTTGTCCAGCTGTGCCTGGATCTGGGTGTGCGGGTGGGAGAGGTGTCAGGGGCGACTCCCACCCCCACGGGCACAGATGCCAGGTGGGGGCTCCCTGCCCCCCTCGCCCACCTCATCAGCCATGGCACTCTTGTTGAGCAGCAGAGAGCGCCCCAGCTCCTGGCAGGCTGTCAGCTCAGGCACCCGTGCCTCCAGCTCAGTCTTCAGGCCCTGGTGGTAGTTCATGAGCACCTCCACCGACGACACGTCCCTGCAGTGGGTGGTGGGCAGGGATCTGAGCCATGGGCAGCCTCGCTGGCCAGCCCCATACACACAGCTCGGGATGAGCCCAAATGAGGCGGGGGCTCCAATGACGTCCCCAGGCACCCACCTCCCGTGACTAAGTGCTGAGGGGCCAGCCTTCCTCACTGATTCAATAACTTCGGTGTTGCCCGAAGTGCTAAAATGTTCCACTTTTATGATTCTAACCTAGAATTGCGAGATCCAATTTTTCTAATTTTCTAAAGCTCTCCTTCTGAAGGTTCCACTGGCCAAGGAGTCTAACCTTCTAGGTCCGTGCTCTCCTGCACCGTGGCCACCAGACATGTGTGGCTCTTGAGTGCTTGAAAAGCGGCTGCTCTGTTGGACTTTAGATGTGTTTGAGTGTAAAGCAGACACTATATGTTGACAATTTATATGAAAAAGAAGATAGAGAACTTCCTGTCGTGCAGCAGGTTGAGGATCTGGCATTGTCAATGCAGTGGTTCAGGTCGCTGCTGTGGCATAGGTTTGATTCCCTGGCCCAGGAACTTCCACATGCCGCAGGTGCAGCCAAAAAAAAAATTTTTTTTTTAAAAAGGGGGTAAAATATCTCAATAATTTTAACACTGATTGCATGCTGAAGTAATAGTATTGGGGGTATAATGGGTTAAATAAAATGAGTTACTAAAATTCATTTTCACTTGCTTTTTCTGACTTTTTCAAATGTGGTCCCAAGAAAATCTTAAATTATATATGTGGCTGTGTGGCTCACATTTGTGGCTTGCGTTGTATTGGACAGCGTGGTTTTAAGCTGTTATATGCCCAAAACAAATTCCAAATTTCTGAAGGTTCCACCAGTCAACGAGTATAGCTTTATAAGACTTAATATGTCCAAATTTATTTCCGACAGTTCCACATTTTAATGATTCCTACCTAAGGACAATCTCCCTGATTCTCCCCCAATCTCCCAAATTACCTTCCCCAAAATTCCCCTCAGTAAATTCACCCGTCATTGATCTGTGACTCTTCTTTTCCCTTCAGACCCTGAAGCTAATCCATCAGTCAAGACTGGACACTTATAACTTTAAAACATACTCTGTGAAATGATATGAGGGAGTTCCCGTCATGGCGCAGTGGAAACAAATCTGACTAGGAACCATGAAGTTGCTGGTTCGATCCCTGGCCTCACTCAGTGGATTAAGGATCCCTCGTTGCTGTGGCTGTGGCATAGGCCGGCAGGTGCAATCCCTAGCCTGGGAACCTCCATATGCTGCAGGTGCGGCCCTAAAAAGAAAAAAAAAAAAAAAAGATATGAAATCTGAGATGTGTTTTAAGGTAGCTCAGCAAAAGGCAGAGGGGGCGGGGGCTGGAGTGTATAGATGAAGCAAGATTGGCCAAATGTTGATGGTTATCCAAGCTAGGCATTCCCTGTACACGTGTGTTCACTATAGGTTGCTGCTACCTCTGCGTAAAGTTGAAATTTTTCATAATAAAAAGATTTTTTTAGGAGTTCTCCTGCTGTGGTGCAGTGGGGTCGGTGGCATATCTGGAGCACCAGGATGCCTATCTGATGCCAGGCCTGGCACAGTGGATTAAGGATCCGGTGTTGCCACAGGTGGGGTGTAGGGCACGACTGCAGCTTGGATCGGATCTCTGGCCCGGGGAACTCCATAAGCCCTGGGGCAGCCAAAAAAAATAATAATAACAATAAGATTTTTAAAATTCCTAAAATCAATCACTTGTCATTTCTTCAATCACCACACTGGGCCAAGCCAACATCACCGCGCCTCTGGAGCCTCCCGACGGGTCTACCCGCTTCCACCCTGGCTCTCCGGTTTATCTCCCGCCAGAGAAAGCCGATCACCTGAAGTGATCTTTCTCAAACGTGTGTCACATCATATCACCCCCTGCTCTAAACTCTCGTGGAGCTCCCATCTCGCTCTAAGAAAAGGCAAACTCCTCGCCATACGCCACTGCCCTCTCCCCCATTTCCTACCACTCCCCACTCTCCCCTCACTCACTCCATCTGCCACGGCGATCGTCCAGCTCTTCCTCAGACGTGTCTCACTACAGCCCACCTTAGGGCCTCTGCACCTGCTGACCCCCCCCAACCTGGAAGACCCTTCCCCCAAAACGTTACCCAGCGCACCATCACTTTGTTCGGGTCCTTTTATCTTGCTTTATATTTCTTTTAATACTATCTGAAATCATATTAGGTGTTTGTTTATTTATTCATCTGCGCTGCCTGTTTCCTCTCTCAGAATGGAAGCTGCATCTGGGCGGGAGCTTGGCCTTGCTCACCCCCTGGCATACAGTAAACATCGATAAATATTTGCTGAGAAAATGAATGCAGGCCCAAGGCCCCACAGTCACAGAAATGATGCTCCGTATCCACCACTCTCCAGGTCCTTGTTGTCCTGGACACACTGCTGGATGACATTTCCCAGCTTGCCCAGCAGGCAGGTCGGGGGCCACTGGGCCAACAGAATGTGCGTGCAGGTTTAGTCCCTAAAACCACCCAGGTGATCATCCTGCTGGAGGCAGAAGGTCCAGCAAATGACTCCCATGGCTGAGAATGGAAGGACCCTGGGTCCCCATCCCTGTGGGTCAGGCTTCTGCTGCACACTCACATCAAACTGTTATGCTAGCCCTCAGTCAGAGCCTATTAGGTTAAGACCCAAATATACACCCCTGTCCATATGCTGGCTTTAGCCCAAGCCCATCCCATGCTGTGACACCTCCACAGAGGCAGGAAGATGCCCTGTGCTCTGAGCCCCCGTGCCAGGCATGACAAGGGGTCTTAATACGCAAGAAGCATTTAGAACAGTGTCTGGCAGGCAGAGGAGCCTTGCAGATATTGCCTATTGTGTTTTTGTAAGGGGAAGGGGGCTGCTGTTGGGCCGGGGGTCACTGCCCGGAAGCAGGTAGGAAGCTCGAAGTGGGATGAGGGGCACCTGGGCTTGTCAGCTGCCCCAATCTGGCCAGCGATGCCATCCATCCAGGAGAGCAGGTCGCGGGCCTGGCTGTGGAATCGCAGGGCGTCGGCCGTGGAGCTCACGTGCAGGCGGGCGTCCTCGCAGGCTGCCAGCAGCTCCTTCCAGCCCTGAAGCACCTCCTGCTCCCGGCTGGCGATGGCCTCCGCGTGCTCACCGGCGTACACCGTCCGCAGCTGGGCGGCCCCCTCCTGGAGCTGCCGAACCTGTGGGGCATGCGAGGTCGAGCACCGGCCCTCCCCCTCCTCGGGGCCAGGCGCACCCTCTCTTTCCAGCCTAACGATGGAAAGAGCCTGCACCCTTGAGATCCCACACTGGGTTTCATTCCCATCCGCTGCCTGATTTTTTATTTGCCCATTTTCTCTCTCTTAGACCCACCGCCATATTTCTCTTGTGGCTGCTGCCTGATGTTTCTGATGTTTCTGTGCCTGATGTTTCTGTGCCTGATGTTTCTGTGCCTGCATTCTGACCTTTTATGCCTACCAGCAGGCTTCTTTCAGTCCACTGTCTGATTTCTTTGCCCTGAGAGCTCTATTTCTACAGGCTCTGCCACCTCCCCCCCTTTTTTTTTCCAGGCCCACCTCTGTCTTCTTTCAGACCGATCTGATTTCTTTCAGGAAACCCTTCTCCACCCTGATGTTGATCAGACATGCTGTCCAGTTTGTTCCACTTAGTTTTTTTCAGACCCACTATCTCCTCCCCAATGGCCTTCAGAATCGCTATTCAACTACTGTCGGGGCTCCTGGCCATTTTCCATCGACCTACTGCTCCGTCTCTAGGGAATCAAACACCTGGTTTCTTTTTGTTGTGGTCACCATATTCGCATCAGATCCACCACTTAATCACCGTCATTCTCACCACCGGATTTCTAATAGGCATCTGTATGACGCATATAAAAGCAATGGTCCAACTTCTATCTGATGTCAGTGTGCTCTGCAGCCTGATTTTTGCTTGCTCTGTTGCCTCCATCCCTTGATCACACTATCTGGGCCCTCCCACCTGCCCCTCCTGGCCGCCAGCGCCCCACCTGGGACACGAGGAGCTGCAGGTCATGTTCAAAGGCGCGCAGGGTCCGCTGCATGGAGCTGGCACTGGGTCTCGGCTCAGGTGGGGCTGTTAGGCGGGGCAGTCGCCTCCGCTTCTCCTCGATCTGTCCTTGAAGCTCTCGGGCATCACTGAAGAACTTATGCAGCTCCCGAGAGGCGGCCAGCAGCTGGGCCCGCGTGCCCATAAGCTCCAGCAGCTCGGCCCAGGCCTCATTCAGCCCGTCCTTCCACTCGGCCATGGTGGCCGCCGCCGTATGGCCACACTCGATCAGCTCGTCCACCATCTGGTTCACGGCTGCCAGCCGCTCCCGCCCTGCCGTGCCGGTCTCACTGGCGAACTCCGAGAATTTCTCTTGCAGCACCTGCCACCCGGAAGTGGGGGACACAGCGTGGGCAAAGGTGCTGCACACACAGCCCCCCTCCCACCCACCATCTTGTGGCAGGTACCAGTAACAAGAACACGACTGATGACAATCAGAACAAAAAATAACATACAAAATAACAGCCGACACTTACTGAGCACTCAGGCTGCAGCAATGAGGTAACTAACAATAACAATAAAAATAAGAAGAGATAAGAGTCATAACTAACACTGCGTTGGGCCCTGTGTGTGCTGAGTCATTCATTTGTCTCACGACAGAGCCTGGAAGTGGTGCTACCATAATCCTCCTGTTACGGAGGGGGAAACTGAGGCCCAGAGAACTTTGGGGGCATGCACAGTGGCCACTGGTGTCCTTGCTGATTCCTAATGATGCTCACCGTGACGTGCTCAAAGTCCTGGCCGAGTTCGGGGGAGCCAGCCACCACCTCCTTCTCTGCGATCCAGTGCTCCAGCTCGTCCACCTGGCGGCTGAGCTGGTACAGCCAGTACTGCTGCTCCAGGCCCACGCGGCGTTCCTCGCCCAGCTCCTTGAGCGCCACGTACAGGCGGTCCACCTGCGACTGCCGCCGGCTGATCTGCTCGCTGGTGGGGGATGGGGAGGGGCAGGGATGGACCCCCCTGAGACCTCCAGGACAGAGCTCTGCCCCCCTGTCCCCCCTCCCCTCAGGGCAGGGCTGTGTTGCTTCTGAACCTTCAGGCAGGGTTGACCCTCAGACTCTCACGGAGGATGCGGCCCGCCCAGTACTTGCATCTAAGCGCTCAGGGAAAACCCTGCTTCCTTAAGCTTGATAAGCTCATCACTCTCTCATCCCCCTTGCCACCTCCGACCCTTCCAGAGGGTATTTCGGTCTGTGGTCCCACACTGGCCCCTCCAGCAACCTGGGCGGGGCTCCAGATCCCCTCCTTGAGTCCCCAGCCAACTCAGCTCACCTTCAGTTGGGACCTTCAGGCTGAGGCGGACAGAAGTCTAGACCTGTGCCTCTGTCTCAGATCTCACCCTCCGTCCAAACCTCCTACATGTGGCCCCTACACTTAACCTCAGGGAGGTCACATGACCCGCCACCCAAGAGGTCTCAGGCCAGACCCCATCGCAGTGCTCCAGGCTTTTCTGTCCTAGGCACTGCCCAGACACTAGGTAGGAAGAGGACCCTTCTCTGTCCTGAGCTCTTACTTCTCCCCTCAGTCCTACACATCCCCGCTCTCCGGCACACACAAATCCCAGCGCTCCAGGCCCCGCCCGCTCAAACATCCCTGCGTCTTGCTCCTCCATTGGGCCTCCAACCCCTGGCCCAAATCCGAAAGCACCAGCACAGGGCAAGGAGGGCCCCTCCCACCCCAATTCCCAATCCTAGCCCTGACCCAGTTTCCAACAACGAAGCTCCAGATACCGCTGGACCATTCCCTAAGAACTGCCCCACCCTGCCGGGCCCTGATCCCTCCGCCCGCCCACCTGTCCGGGTGCCCCATCTCCAGCAGCGCCCGGCACTGGCGCGACAGCTGTGCGATGCTTTCCTCGTAGTTCTCCACGCCCTGCTCCAGCTGCAGGTGCTTCTTGAGCAGCTGCAGGGTACTCTGTTCGTCCTGGGGGCACACGGCGCCTGCGATGAGGCGGCAGCGCCGGCCCCGGGCTCCAGCGCCCCCAGACCCCCCCGCACCCCCAGCTCGGGCGCACCTTGCCCTTGTCCTCACTCATCATGAGCAGCTCCTGCTCGCCCAGCCACGCCTCCACCTCGGCCACGTCGAAGTAGTACTGCTCCACCTGGAAGGCGGCGTCCAGCACCTGCTGCCGCCGCTCGGCCGCCTCCCGCAGCCCGGCCCAGGCGCCCTGCAGCTGCTCCTGGCCGCGGCGCACGGCCTCCGCCTCGGGGCTGCGCAGCGACGCCAGGGCGCCCGCCCGCTCCAGCACCTCCTCCAGGCGCGGCCCGTGCGCCTGGATCTCCCGCCGCAGGCCCTAGGGGTGGGAGTGGAGAGGGGCGTTCAGAGGCCGGGCGCCTCCACGACTGGCATTGCACAGGAGAGAATAACAGACAGCCGCAGATCGCCCACCCCGTGCCGGGTACCACGCAAGCGTTTTGCGGTTCCTCGATCACGCAACCCCCCAGGTTGCAGGTGGGAAAACAGGCACCGAGAGGGGAAGGAAGTTACGCTGCCCGAGAACAGGCAGCGAGTAAGGGGGCGACAGGATTTGAACACCAGAGGCCGGATCCAGAGACTCCGCTCTCCAACACGGTGCCTGCTGATGCGAAACACCCCCTAATGGTGGAACATAGGCCTGAGAATCAGGCCACTTAGGGGTGCTTGGGGTACAACTTACATTCAGTGATGTTCACAAATCTTAGAAGCACAGCTCCACATGTTTTTACACATTATACATCTGTGTCCTGAGATCAGGATACAGAATACTCCCATCACTCCAGAAGGTTCTTTCAGTCAGCTCTGTACTTGCTAAGTACTTTAGTTAATGCTTCCTATGCCTCGGTTTCCCCAAGTGGTAAATGGAGATTATAAGAACAGCCAACATTGAGAGCCTGCCAGACACTTTGCTAAGTAAGAGGGCTTTGCATAATGTCAGCACTCATTTAGTCCTGACTCCAACCCCTGGAGCCAGACATGATTCTCCATTTACAGACGGGAAACTGAGGCACAGAGAGGCTGAGGAACTTGCCACTGGCACGTGGCTAGGGGTGGTCCCCTAATATCTACATCGTGGAGTTGCTGTACCATGAAGCACTTAAAACTGTGCCTGGCTTGGGTCACAGCTGCGACATGGGTTCAATCCCTGGCCCCGGAACTTTCCTCATGGGAGGGTGTGACCAAAAAAAAAAAAAAAAAAAAAAAAGCTCCACCACCAAGTATACAGTAGGTGCTCAATAAATATTAGCTATTATTCGTTTCACAGCCCCTGTGTATCTAGCACTCGCACACACACACCATTAAGCATTAAGCGCACTTCATTGGCTCCTCCACCGTGAGAAGGATGGGCCCATTTTGTTTGTTCCCGACATTGTCAACAGCCACGAGTATTTTCATCAAGACAGAAAACAAGACGTTCCTGCTGTGGCACACTGAGTTAAAGATCCAAGTTGCCAGAAGTTTCCGTGTGGCTCAGCGGTAATGAGCCCGACTAGGATCCAGGAGGATGCGGGTTCAATCCCTGGCCTCGCTCAATGGGTTAAGGATCTGGCCTTGCTGTGGCTGTGGCGTAGGCTGGCAGCTGTATCTTCGAATCCACCCCTGGCCTGAACTTCCATATGCCACAGGTGCGGCCCTAAAAAAGCAAAAACAAATAAATAAATAAAAATAAAATAAAATTTTAAAAAATTAAGGGGAAGCCTAAAAAGAAGGAAAAAAAAAGGATCCAGGTTGCCAAAGCTGGAGCTCACACTGAGTCCCTGGCCCGGGAACTTCCATACGCCACGGGTGTGGCCATAAAAAAATGTTTTTTGTATACCCACCTCCTCCCCATCCTTCAGCGCCCTATTCTCCCAGTTTATATTTATTTTGGAAATGACAATACCCACCAGATAGGGTTACCATGGAGATTAAATCAGCTAACTGACATAACCCCCAAGACAGTACTTGGCATATAACAAGTCTTTAATCAATATATTATTATTATTCCTCTTATATATGCCTTAACCCACTGAGGGAGGCCAGGGATCAAACCCATAACCTCACACATACTAGTCAGATTTGTTTCTGCTGAGCCATGATGGGAAAGCCCTCTTATGTTGGGCTTTGGTGAAAGTTGTTCTGACCAACGGGTTCCTTTGCTAAGTGATTGGAGAAGCGCTGCTCTAGACCAAGTCTCTACTTATACAGATGTGGAAATTAAGGCCCAGAGCAGTCAATAGAGATCCAGAGATTTGAGAGGCTCAGAAGCCCCCACTGTGCTCAGCATAGGAGTCAGCACTCTGTCCTCTCTCCCTATAGGTGTTTGGAGTTCTTGTTTGTTTGCTGTCTTTTTTTTTTTTTTTAAGGTTACACCTGTAGCATATGGAAGTTCCTCGGTCAGGGGTCGAATCGCCTCCTCAGTCACAGCAACACCCGGGGCCACCCACATCTGTGACCTACACTGCAGCTTGTGGCAACGCCGGATCCTTAACCCACTGAGTGAGGCCAGGGATAGAACCTGCATCCTCAGGGATACTAGTTGGGTTCTTAACCCACTGAGTCACAACAGGAGCTCCTGTCTGTTGTCTTCTTTATTGTGGCCCAATAGATGGCCTCACTTCTAGTCACAGGACCCTGATTTTCTTTGGGGGAACCCCCTTGCCTCCATCTCAGCTCAGATAATTCAGTTAAGGCTGACCCCAGCTGCAAGTTCCAGGGGTGGCCCTTAGCCCAGACCAGGCCATTCAGAGCCATCTACATCCCTGGTCACCAGTAGTAGCTCAGGGTAGACATGTGACTCAAATTGTGCCTAACAGTTATTCCTGGGACAACTTCGGAAATTCTTGAGAGAGAAAAATTCCCCTCAGCTTTACTGGTGGGATGTAAACTTGAATCTGTTGGAGATCTTTTACCAGTAGGAGAAAAGAGTTGGCCTGAGAACAAAGCTAACAGGAAAAGAAAAAAAAAAAAAAAGGAAATGAGAGATTCATGACTTCATGACATCTTGGAAGCAGCTGGATGCATCTGTACCTGTTGTCCACAGTCTTCTCAATTATCAGAACCAGTAAATTCCCTTTTTTGGCTTTAATCACCTCAAGCTATTTTCTATCATTCGTATCCAAATGTGTCCTAACCCTCACCCTTGCCCTGGCTCTGCTCACCTGATTCTTTTTGATGTACTGCTGGACGGCCTGCAAACCATTGCCTCGCTCTGTCTGCAGGGCCAGTGGCAGCCGCTCCTGGACCCACGCCTGGAGAGGAATCAGGGAGCAGGTCAAGAGGAGGACACAGGGAGCAGGGCAAGGACCCTGACGTCCCAACTAAACTGTAAGCATCCAAGCCTCCACACCTCCAAGGCCCTTCCTCACCTAAAAGCCTGCTCGCATCTTCAGTTTCCTCTGAAGACGTCTCCATGCTCTGTCCTGCTCTATGCCCTTGCAACAGGCTCCTGCTCACTCCTGACCTTTGCACAGGCAGGTCCTGCTTCCTGGATTCCCTTCTCACTCCCTCAGCAGGCTCCCTCATACTCTTCCTTCGTGTCTCAGCTCAGACAATTCCTTTTCCAGGAACCTCTCCCTGACTTTGGAACTTGGCTGGTTGCCTGCTCTGGGCTCCCACGGCCGCCTGGCTTCCCCATCACAGTCCTAACCACCCCGGGTTATCCTGATTTAGGACAAGTCTGTTTTCCTCTTTGGACTCTGAGTTCCCATGCGCAGGAAGAGGCAGGATCTGCCCGGTGACTCTCGTGATCCTAGCGTCAGGTTTGGGCTGGGCCCAGAATGATCGAGTGAATGAGCAAATTGGAGAGTGAATGAATGAGTGAGCAGATCCGGAAGTGAGTGGCTAAGGAAATGAATGGGTGAAGGACAAGTAAGTGAATAACAAATCAGTGAGTGAAGGAAGAAATAAAGGATGAGTAGATAAATAAATCAACGACCATGGCTAAATCAACGATTTAAAGTGTTAATGACATGAGAACGAACGAATGAATGAATGAGTAAATTAAAAAGTTAAGGGTTGAATGACTGGCTCTATCATTGTATCAGTGGGTAGGTCTTCCAGCCGTCGCCACCCTTGAACCCGCAAGGTCCCACGGCCCGCCCCCTCCCAGTCTCCGCCCCCTCTGCCCGCCCCATCCTCGCACACCCCCGGCCCTTACCCTGGCCCCGCCCCGGATCCCCGCGCGGATCCTCACCAGCTCATCGTCGAGGTCGTGCGCCACCTGGTGCAGCTCCTTGGAGGCGAGCAGCAGGCGGCGGCGCTCCTGCAGCGGCTCGAGCAGACGCACCAGGCGCTCGCCCACCGCGTTCTGCCGCTCGCCCACCAGCTCCTTGCTCGCCGGCTCCAGAGGCAGCGCCGCGGTCTGCGCCTGCAACTCTCCCACCTCGCGGTACCACTCCTCCACCTGCGACTCCATCGACTGTGGGGACAGCGCGGGGTCAGCCCCCCCCGCCACACACACACCCGGAACCCGCTGTGGTATTCCAATTCCAGCACCTTTCTGGTGACAGCCAAACCCCTGGCCGCGGCCAGCTATTCCACTCTCGCCTTGCTCAATTGTTCCAGAAGCATTGCCCTCCTCGCTGATTCTGCAACCCACTAAGCTAGCTCCTGCCTCAGGGCCTCTGCTGTTGCTGTTCCCTCTGCTCAGCATGCTCTTCCCTGTCTATCAGATTTCAGCTCAAATATTATCTTTTCAAAGAGGCTTACCTGACCCCCTGGACTAAAGCGTCCATTAGTTTATTAGTTCTCGGGAAACCCTTTCAAGGTTGCTAGTATCCCTGTTTTACAGAGGAGGAAACTGAGGCCCAGAAAAGTTAGGTAATTTGTCCAGATTCAGCCTTTCCAAATATCAAAAATAAACACAAAGCTATAGAGATTTAAATGGCTGAAGTGCCACAGGGATAGACAGAAAGTGCAAACGCAGACGCAAATACACAGGAGGATTCCTACAGTTTATAGATGCCGTTTCCAATCTCCAAGGAAAGGATGGATTATTCAGTAAATGGTCAGGGGCCAAGTGGCTGACCAATTTAGCTGGATCCCTTCCTCGCTCTTTATGCTGAAACCAATTCCAGATGGATTAAAGACTTAGGTGGAATAAGTAAACCCATGAGGCATACCAAGAAAACCTGGGCAAACGCTTTGATAATCTTGGGATGGAGAAAAATCTTTCCAAGCGTACAAACCATAAAGGGAAAGATTTATAAATCTGGCCATATAAAATACTTTTGCATCAACCAAAATTTCTAGATTTAAAGGCAAATGGCAAATTTGAAGAATATTTATTTAATACATGTTAGAGCAAGGAGCTAGTTTCTTCAACAGTAAAAGAATTCCCCTTTATCCTGCTCCTTTTGGCTCCACGGCTGGCACTTCACCACCATAGAATAACTCTGTCTTTACTTGTGAGGTTTTTTTTTTTTTTTTTTTTTTTTTTTTTCTTTTTAGGGCCACGGTGCAACATATGGAAGTTCCCAGGCTAGGGTCAAATCAGAGCTGTAGCTGCTGGCCTCCGTCTGCGACCTACACCACAGCTCATGGCAACACTGGATCCTTAACCCACTGAGCAAGACCTGGGATGGAACCCGCATCCTCATGGATACTAGTCAGATTTGATTCCACTGTGCCACAATGGGAACGCCTGTGAGTTTTTAAAATTGGTCTCCTGCTTTTAGAATGTGAGTTTCTGAGTTCCTAGAACAGTGCCTGGCATGTAATAGGCCTTCAATTGAGATTGTTCAATGCACAAATGAATGATATCAGCAAAGAGAGCTTGCCCCAAAGAGAAATGGGCGTCGGATGTGAGGAGGCAACACAAAGAAGAAAAAAAATAAGCACATGAAAAGATGTCCAGTCTCACTAAGCAGCAGGATAATACAGATTAAAACCAGGAATCCTTTTCTATTTATCAGATTGGCAAAAATCTTAAGACAGATACTATCTAGTGCTGGCAAAGATATAGGGAAGTGGGCACACACAGCCACTGTCAGTGGTATAAATTAGTAGAGACTTTTTGGAAGGCAGTTTGGGAGGTCCTACCAAAATGCAAAATGTGTCAAAATGCTTTGACCCAGCACTTTCCCTTCTAGGCATGTATTCAAAGAAGTGCTGGCACATAGGAACAGAGATGTTTGTCCAAGGGTGTTCATTGTAGCAGAGATATTTGGAAACAAACTCAGTGCCATTCAAGAGTAAAATGGCTAGGAGTTCCCTCTGTGGCACAATAGGACGGGTGGCATCTCTGGAGTCCTGGGAGGCAGGTTTGATCCTTGGCCCAGCACAGTGGGTTCAGGATCTGGCATTGCCGCAGCTTCGGCATAGGTCGAGACAGTGGCTCAGATCTGATCCCCGGCCCAGAAATCCATATGCCCTGGGGCAGCCAAAAAACAAAACAACCAAACAAAAAAGAGTGAAATGGGGCATTCCCCTTGTGGCTCAGCAGAAACAAATCCGACTAGTATCTATGAGGATGAGGGTTTGATCCCCGGCCTCCCTCAGTGGGTTAAGAATCTGGTGTTGCCGTGTTCTGTGCTGTAGGGTGCCGATGTGGCCCGGATCCCACGTTGCCATTGGTTGTGGTGTAGGCCGGCAGCTACAGCTCAGATTCGACCCTGAGCCTGGGAACATCCATATGCTGCAGATGTAGCCCTAAAAAAGACAAAAAAAAAAAAAAAAAAAAGAGAGAGTGAAATGGTTAAACAAATCCACATTACCACATCAGTATGGAATAATACACAAGCCTTACTGTTCAGAGGGAAAAAAAAAATTTAGAACAAACTTATGAATAGATAGTTGTAGTGGGCCTCAGATGCATAACATTTCCATTGAAATACACAAGAAATTAAAAACAGATGCTACCTATTGAAGGGATGAGAACTTAGTGAATGGGGACAGGGATGAAGTAGAGACTGCACGTAGGAGTGTTTAATATAGCTTTTCATTTTGAACCATAATATTTATTCAAGAATTTAAACTAAACATGGGAAACGAAGTAAAACCATTAATAATCCATATAGGTACATCTGTTAACTCATAGGAAGAGGTCTATAAGGATGCAGACCAAATAATAATTGAGGTTCCCTTTGGAGTGTGGGATCAGGAGGCATATTGAAGGAAGACTTCTAGGTTAGTAGCATCTTTTACCAAAAGAATATATTTATATATTACTTTGTGATTCTAAACAGATGGGGGAAATATAGAAATGAAAACAGGAGTTCCCGTCGTGGCGCAGTGGTTAACGAATCCGACTAGGAACCATGAGGTTGCGGGTTCGGTCCCTGCCCTTGCTCAGTGGGTTAACGATCCGGCGTTGCCGTGAGCTGTGGTGTAGGTCGCAGACGCGGCTTGGATCCCGCGTTGCTGTGGCTCTGGCGTAGGCCTGAGGCTACAGCTCCGATTTGACCCCTAGCCTGGGAACCTCCATATGCCGCGGCAGCGGCCCAAGAAATAGCAACAACAACAACAATAACAACAACAACAAAAAAGACAAAAAAAAAAAAAAAAAGAAATGAAAACAAAATAACAATAATGAAATTAAGTGGTAACAGATTACAGCAAAAGACTGCAACCCAGAGCTCAAAATTTAAGAACCAAGTCAAGACTTTCCTTGCTAGGTTCTGTAGTGCAGAGGTGTTGGTTTTGCTGCCTATCCAGTATCAGTCCCTTCCTTCTCAGAAACTGAAAGGTGGTCAGCTCCTAAGCTGCTGCTGCTTCTTCTCCTTTTTTTTTTTTTTTTTTTTTTTCTTCTTCTGTCTTATTAGAGCTTCACCTGAGGCATATGGAGGTTTCCAGGCTAGGGGGTCAAATTGGAGCTGTTGCTGCTGGCCTACACCACAGCTCACGGCAATGCTGGATCCCTAACTCACTGAACAAGGCCAGGGATCGAACCCATGTCCTCATGGATAATGGTAGGGTTTGTTAACCACTGAGCCAGGACTGGAACTCCCTCCTGAGCTTCTTAATAGAATAAGATAAAAATAACAATAATAAAACCTAGAGGGCCAAAAGTGGCCACATGATCCAAACCTGGCCAATCAGAACACTGAAATCATTCTAGCTACAGGGATTGGGTGAGAGATAGTCATGTTACCTAAACTGGACCAGTGAAAACTCTTCCAGCTTCCTAAAGGGCTGATGAAAGTCAGTGGCCCAAGGATGGCCACGTGACTCAGGCCTGGCCAATGAGAACACTGAATAACCCTGGCCACAAAGACTGGGTAATAGATGGCATGTGACCTAAGACCAGCCAGTGAAAACTCTTCCTACTTTTGTTGGAAAAGCATGAGCTCAAAAGAGGTGGTCTCCTTCTCATTGTGTTCCTAAAGCTGTCAGAACATAGGCCTAGGATACTGGGGACAGTTTTGTCACCAAAATGGAACAGTCTTCCTGATGATGAGGCCAACACGTCAGAGTGCAGATACAAAGACAGATTCCTAAGAACAGAATTTGAGGACCTGATCCAGCCATGCCCCAAGCTCACAGCCCCTGGATCTTTTATCTAGGAGAGCAACAGCATCCCCTTTAGTTCATCCTCTGAACTGCAGCCCAAAGAGTCCCAGCTGATACAGTTTACAGTCTGTAAAAATCAAACCTTATCACAAGTCAAAACCATGGATGATGGAAATTTGTTTTTTTGTCTTTTTGCCTTTTCTAGGACTGCTCCCGTGGCATATGGAGGTTCCCAGGCTAGGGGCTTAATCGGAGCAGTACCGCTGGCCTACGCCAGAGCCACAGCAATGCGGGATCCGAGCCATGTCTGCAACCTACACCACAGCTCAAAGCAACACCGGATCCTTAACCCATTGAGCAAGGCCAGGGATCGAACCCGCAACCTCATGATTCCTAGTCGGACTCGTTAACCACTGCGCCACGACGGGAACTCCATGATGATGGAAAATTTTTAAAGGGCACAATTATAAGTGGCAGAAATCAGAGAAAAGTGAAATAGTCCTCCGCCAAATTTTTCCCTAAGAAAATTCTTGCAGATATATAGAAAAGTAAAAATGCATTAGCGGTCAGGAAACTCCAATACAGTCTGAAATGCTGCCGTTCTAAGTTCCAGTTCCCCTGAAATGAAGACCTCTTCACCACTGCTCCAGCAAGTGCCCATGAGACCTGAGATGACATAACTCTAGGGGCTGCCACTCGTCTGCTTCTACACAAATGCCACGTATTTTAAACACCTATTTACAATGTGTATCTTTTCTTTTTCTTTTTCTTTTTGTCTTTTGTCTTTTTAGGGCTGTACCTCTGGCATATGGAGATTCCTCAGGCCAGAGATTCAATCTGAGCTGCACCTGCCTGCCTACACCACAGCCACAGCAACGTCAGATCCAAGCTGCGTCTGCGACCTACACTACAGCTCACGGCAACGCCGGATCCTTAACTGACTGAGTGAGGTCAGGGATCGAACCCACAACCTCATGGTTCCTAGTTGGATGCATTTCTGCTGTGCCATGACGGGAACTCCTTATAATCTGTATCCTTTCTTGAAATCATGGGCAAAGGATACAGAATTACAATGGTCATTAAACACACAATAACATGTTTAGTTTCCTTCAATGTTTAGGAAAATGCAAATTAAAATAATTCCAAATAGCGTCTTTCATGGCTCAGATTAGCAGGGATGAAAACACTAACTCTTTGTCTTTTTTTTTTTTTTTTTTTTTTTTTTTTTTTTTTTTTTGTCTTTTTAGGGCCAAACTCACAGCATGTGGAAGTTCCTAGGCTAGGGGTCGAATTGGGGCTGCAGCTGCCAGCCTACACCACAGCCACAGCCACAGCCATTCAGGACTGGAGCCGAATCTGCGACCACAGCTCACAGCAACACTGGATCCCCGACCAACTGAGAGAGGCCAGGGATCGAACCCGCATCTTTATGGATACTAGTTGGATTCGTTTCTGCTGTGCCACAACGGGAACTCTGGGATTCCTAATCTACTGCACCACAATGGGAACTCCTCAAATATATTTAAATTTTTTAAAAAGGGTGCATTTTATGGTACAGAACTCTATTTCATTTTTTAAAAAGTCATTAAAGGTAAAAAACCAAGAGAAAAAAAAACAGAGGTAGCTACTTCCCAAAAAGCTTCAGGTGCTTTGTCACATGATGACAGGCAAGCCCTGACCCCCACATCAACCTGACTCATACTCGGACCCACCTGCTGCCTTCCCATATTCCAGTTGGTGAAACTGAGGCTCAGAGAGGAACAATGCCTGGTCCAGAGGAAAAACTGCACAATCCAGAATCTGAACCCAGGACCATGTGACCACAAAACCCTAGTGGCCCTCAGTCACTCTGCTTTTCCCTAATCGGGGACAATCAGACTCAGAAAGATGGGGTTATGTGCCATCAGTCACATGGGAGTACAAAGGGGATTCAAACTCTGGACAGTGTAGCTCCGGACTCTGGACTCTTCCCCTGGCCATGCTGAGCTAGACGAAAGAATGCTGGACCACGGATGAAAAGGAGGGAAGAGGGTGTTTCCTTGGCCAGAAAAAGAGCCTTGCTGAGGGCGGGGGAGGCAAGGAGTCCCCAGGGATCCAGCCCAGCAGCTGCAAAGCCTCCAGTGCATTTTCCCCTGGTTGGTCCCCCTCAGGTGGCAGGAGCCCAGCTCTCCCCAACCCTCCCCAAGCAAGAACTGGTGGCTGAGCCAGACCAGCTGGTCAGGCCCCCGGAGACTGGAAAAGCAGGGGCCCGGGACTCCACCATCTGGCCACTCAGCCAGGAAGGACAATTGGCGGAGGCCCTGCAGGAGGACTCGGTCATGTGGCCTAGACCTGGGAGGTGGGGTTCTAGGAAGGCCGCTGTAGCAGCTGGGATGGGGGACAAGGGGAAGGACATGAGGAGGACACAGGGAAAAGGAGAGATCAAGGGAGAGGGGAAGAAGAGTTCCCTGGTGGCTCAGCGGGTTAGGGACCTGGCATTGTCACTGCTGTGCTGTGGGTTTGACCCCTGGCCCTGGAACCTCCCCACGCCATGGGTGTGGTCATAAAGAAAAGGTGGGGGGGGGGGGAGAAAGATGGAGAATTGGAATAAAAAGAGACGAGAGAAGAGAGTAAGACAGAGATAAAGAGGCATGGGGAGTTCCCATCGTGGCTCAGCAGAAACGAATCCAACTAGTATCCATGAGGATGCAGGTTTGATCCCTGGCCTCACCCGGTGGGTTAAGGATCCGGCGTTGCTGTGAGCTCTGGTGTAGGTCGCAGACACAGCTTGGATCCCACGTTGCCATGGTTGTGGCGTAGAGCAGCAGCTACAGTTCTGTAGCTGGGAACTTTCATATACTTTAGGTGTGGCCCTAAAAAGACAAAAAAAAAAAAAAACAGAGGCACTGAGACAGGTACAGAGAGAGACAGAGAGATGGGAGAAAGAAAATTAAAAGAAACAGACACAGAGGAACTGGAGGAGCAGGAGTGGGAGACAGGCTCCGATGAAGCAGAGGGGGACGGATCACTCACATCCCGCGCCTCAGACCCTGAGCCAGCACCTCCCCCAGCTGAGCCTGGCCCTGGCAGCCTGAGGGGCGGGGCAGCCAGGAAGTGTGCCCAGCTGGACGACACCCTCCCTCCTGCGCACGCCCAGGCCTGGGCTCTCAGGCGGGCCCAGGGGCAGCAGGGAAGCCTTTCTCCCCAGGCAGCAGGGAGGCCTTTCTCCCCAGTGGCAGCTTCTGAGGCTCAGCTGGGCTACATCTGGGGGCCTTGGCCCATTGAGTCACTGCCCACCTCGTGCTCCCTCTGCTGGGGAATTAGCCCAGGAGTCCTGAGCTGGGGCCTGCCCATTGCTGTGTGACCCCGGGGCCAGTCTCCTGTCTGCCCTGGGGCTGTCTCTCCTTTAAACAAAGGGGACCCCACTTCATGGTCTCCAGGGCCTGGTGGGGCTGAACCCCCATGTGCAGGGAACAGAGTACAGAGAGGGACTCTGCACTGGTTTAGGGCAGGAGGCCCCAAACCCTCCCTTTGAAACCTAAATGGCCAAAAAGGGAGATAAGGACACTCGAGGTCATGCATGCTCCCCAAAATGCAAAAGCAAAGACTACAGGAAGAAGAAGAAGAAAAAAAAAAGACCACCGTGAGATACACTTCCCATCCATCAGACAGGGAAAACATCTAAAAAGTCTGACAGGAGTTCCCATCGTGGCTCAGTAGTTAATGAATCCGACTAGGAACCATGAGGTTGCGGGTTTGATCCCTGGCCTTCAGTGGGTTAAGGATCTGGTGTTGCCGTGAGCTGTGGTGCAGGTTGCAGATGTGGCTCGGATCCCGCGTTGCTGTGGCTGTGGCGTAAGCCGGCTGCTACAGCTCCGATTAGACCGCTAGCCTGGGAACCTCCATATGCCGCGAGAGCGGCCAAAGAAAATGGCAAAAAAACAAAACAAAACAAAAGCCTGACAATACCAAGAGTTGATGAGTAGGGGTCAGGAGCTCTCATTTGCTGCTGGGCGGACAGCATTAAATGACCTGAGAACTGGGGCAAGTCCGTCAGCGTCAGGTGAACTGTAGCCAGCTCCAACTTTTGGCACCACATTAATGCTTCACAGAGCATCCCCCCCAGCACAGCTTTTTATTTTTACTTTTTGTCTTTTTAGGACTGCACCTGCAGCATATGGAGGTTCCCAGGCAAGGGGTCAAATCAGAGCTGCAGCTGCCAGCCTACACCATAGCCACAGCCACACCAGATCTGGGCCGTGTCTGTGACCTACACCACAGCTCACTGCAACGCCGAATCCTTAACCCACTGAGTGAGGCCAGGGATCGAACCCACATCCTCATGCATACTATCTGATTTGTTACTGTGGTACATTTTTTTTTTTTAATCTTTTTGCCATTTCTAGGGCCACACCCGCAGAAGGATATGGAGGTTCCCAGGCTAGGGGTCGAATCGGAGCTGTAGCCACCGGCCTTCGCCAGAGCCACAGCAACGTGGGATCCGAGCTGCATCTGCAACCTACACCACAGCTCACGGCAACACCGGATCCTTAACCCACTGAGCAAGGCCAGGGATCAAACCTGAAACCTCATGGTTCCTAGTCGGATTCGTTAACCACTGAGCCATGACGGGAACTATGGTAGTACATTTTTTTTAAAAAAACTATATGCATGGGGGGAAATGCCGAAACGAAACGAAAATATAATCAAAAACAAATGAAACAACTATTTCAACACAAATGACATAATCTACGGAAGGGAAAGAAATAACCCAGCTTTTGACCACGGTGTAGTGATGATGTTCTCTTCAGCTGAAGACAATTAAAATTTTAAAACTTGTAAACAAGCACTGTCTCTCAGATTTACTGGGTCAGCGATTCTGAAACCACCCATCATGCCTTGTAATCATCACAGTGTGCGTACGAAGTCCCTACTGGGATTGGCCCATTTTACTGAAGAAGAAATGCACAAAAATGAGAAATAATTTCATGTCACCCATTTGGTAAGTCAGCCAGGCTCCAGCATCCACAGCCTTGACCTTGGTGTCTGCCGCCTCCCATAGTCCCGCTGTCACCGAGGAGCTTAGCTATAGGGTCCTTCCCGTCACACGAAGGCGGCATCAGAGGCTCAGAGTAGAGGCAAAGCCATGTGCCCCACATCACATACCTGGCAAAGTGTCAGAGCTCTGATTCAAACCCACACCCACTGCCCTAGGCTTTGGGGAAGAGTAAGCGATCATCGTAAAATGACTGACAATCCCAGTAATAGTTACTGCTGGGCTGGAGGTCTTCGCTGGCCGCTCCTGACCCACAGTCTAAGCTTCTCCCCCCCCCGCCCCGCCCCCGTTCTGTGCCCTGGGGGGCTGACCTGTTTGGATGGCTATTGGCTCCCCTGCCGTCTGGCTTCCAGGTGGGCTGGGGTCAGGACTGGCTCCGCAGTTTGCAGGGCCCAGTGCAAAATGAAAAGGCAGGTCCCTTGATTTGAATGTTGAGGATTTCCAAAGAGGACAGCAGAGCATAAAAATGTATGCTGGAGGGCCCGCTGCAGCTCCTCGGAGATGAACCCAACTAGTACCCATGAAGATGTGGGTTCTATCCCTGGCCCCCCGGCCCCAGTTGGTTAAGGATCCAGAGTTGCCATGGGCTATAGCTCTGATGTGACCCCCTAGCCTGGAAACTTCCATATGCCACGGGTGTGGCCCTAAAAAAACAAAACAAAAAACCCCCCAAAACCGAGTGTGGGGCCTTGTGGGACTGCACTCATGAGGTCAGCCCTGTGGACTGAGGGGGGCAGACAGGAGAGGGGAGACGGAATCCAGGGTAACACTTCCTGTCTCTTCCCTGAAGCAGCAACAAGGGCCAGATGCCATTCCTTCTGTTTGTTTGTTTGTTTTCATGGAGTTCCTGGGCCAGGGATCAGATCCAAGCTGCAGTTGCGACCTAAGCTGCAGCTGCAGCAATGCCAGGGATAGAATCTAACATCCTAGCACTCCCAAGATGCCATCGGTCCCATTGTAGCACAGCAGGAACTCCCCAGCTGCCATCCCTTTATTTATTTATTTATTTTAATCCAAGTATAGTTGGAGTTCCCATCATGGTGAAGTGGAAATGAATCTGACTAGGAGTCATGAGGTTGTGGGTTCGATCCCTGGCCTTGCTTAGGGGGTTAAGGATCCAGCGTTGCCGTGAGCTGTGGTGTAGGTCACAGACACGGCTTGGATCTGGCGTGAAGGCCAGAGGCTACAGCTCCGATTTGACCCCTAGCCTGGGAACCCCATATGCCTTGGGTGTGGCCCTAAAAAGCAAAACAAAATAAATAAATAAATAAATAAGTATAGTTGATTTACAATGTTTCATCAAGTTCTGTTGTACAACAAAGTGACCCAATCACACACATTTCCTTCTGCTGTAGGATCCCATGGCCCCGCCGGCTGCCATTCTTGACTAAGGGTCCCCACACCTGCCTGGCAACCCCCTGCCTCCCAAGGAAGTAAAGGTTCCCTGCTGTTAGTCCCAAGGCTTTTCCATTTTCTGCTCACACCTTTGACAAGGCTCTTGGATAAGCCTTCTGAAAATCATCCTCAGTGGAGCGTGCCTTCTTTTTCCTGTTGGGACCCTAACAGTCACAGATCCCCATATGCTGGGAACTCACCACGTCCCAGGGCCCAGCTTCACCCAGCCCTTGGAGGCCCGCACCGGTGTGGTCCTCCTTGAGCTGGGAATATGGAGGCTCAGAGAATGTCTACACGTGTGCCCTGGCTGGGATTCAAACTCAGATCTGTTGGCCTCCCCTGCCCAAGCTTCCATCGCTTTGGCCCCTGGCTGCTTCTACTACATGATCTCTGCTCTGTCTGACCATCCAGGCCACTGCTCGTCTCTGCTGATATTCTGGGAAATCGCTGAGAGCAGACCTGGGGTCGTGTCATCCCCGTGTGACCACCACCTGCCCAGCCAGCAAGGTCCGGATCTCAGGCAGTGATCGATTTTTCAGAGGCCAGTGAGACGGTCACCTTCCCCACTATGGTCTGTGAGTATCAGGGGAGGAGGGTGGCTAGGGATTAACATGGTCCTGAATGCCCACTTGGTGGCTGTGTGACTTTGGGCGAGCCACACACCCTTTCTGTGCTGTGGTTTTCTCACGTGTACATTGAGGATAACCATAGCACCTCCTGAATAGCGCTGCTGGGGAGGAGGGACGCATTATCAGTGGCCAGCACAGAACATATGTCAGTGGTTATCAAAGTGCATTCCAAGGACACATTGGGATTCCCAAGATCTTTTCAGGGGATTTGCAATGTTACAACTATTAAAACAAACAATCAAACAAAACCCAGCTAAGGTGTTGTTTGCCTTCATCGAGCTCATTCTCTCCCAGGTACATAGCAGGGTTTTGCAAAGACCATATGACACATGCTATGGTCTAAAAGACTGAATGCAGAAGCAGAAGTGAGAAGCCAGCGCTGTTTTAAGCCAGATGTGAAAAGGAGCTGCAAGACTGACAACAGTACCAATCTTCTGCCCACATTTTTTGCTGCTTTGGAAAACACAGTTGTTCTTCACGATGGAATGCTTTGGAGTTAATCTGTGGTTGGTTTATTACTGTTGTTTTAAAACAAATCAATAATTTAAATATATTAATCTTTTTTTTTAATGGCCACATCCTCGACATATGGAAGTTCTCAGGCCAGGGGTTGAATCTGAGTCACAGCTGCAACAACACGATCCTTTAACCCACTGTGCTGAGCCAGGGATTGAACTCAAGCCTCCACAGCGACCCCAGCCACTGCAGTCAGATTCTTTTTTTTTTTGCTTTTTAGGGCTGCACTTGTAGCATATGGAAGTTCCCAGGCTAGGGGTAGAATTGGAGCTGTAGTCGCTGGCCTATGCAGCCACGGCAACAAGGGATTTGGGCTGCATTTTCAACTCACATCACAGATCACATCAATGCCAGATCCCCGACCCAGTGATCGAGGCCAGGAATCGAACTCACATTCTCATGGATACGAGCGGGGTTCGTTAACCACTGAGACACAAAGGGAACTGCCTGTAGTCAGATTCCATTGTGCCACAGCAGAACTTCTGTTTTAATTTTTATTTATTTTCTTAAATTAAAAAATTTTTTTTCTTTTAATAGCCTCACCTGCGCCATATGGAGGTTCCCAGGCTAGGGGTCGAATCAGAGCTGCAGCTGCCAGGCTTTGCCACAGTCACAGCAACATGGGATCTGAGCCACATCATGACCTACAACGTAGCATGTGGCAATGCTGGATCCTTCACCCACTGAGCAAGGCCGGCGATCTTAACCCACTGAGCCACAGTGGGAGCTCCAGGTAATTTTTAATCTGGTAAATAATGGTGGATGTAATCCACACAGACAAGCTCTTTGGGGACCTCAGTGATTTCTAAGAGGCAAAGAGATCCTGGAGACCAAGGCAGCTGGGAACCGCTGGGCTACGGAAAGCAATCCTGCCCTTGGCAGCCTATCCAGATCGGTTTCTCTCTTTGCTCCTCTGTCCGTCACCCCCACCAGAACGTAAGCCCCGAGGGGGCCGTGATTTTCAGTCAGGTTTGCTTACTGCTGTATTCCAGAGAAGCTCCTGGCATATGGACATGGGTGCTCAGTAAAGCTCTGCTGCATAGGTAAACGAATAAATACTAATTAGTGTCATTTATTATCAGTCGACTCTTTTTTTTTTTCTGCCAGACTCTGTGTCAAGCTTTTTTTTTTTTTTTTTTTTTTTTTTTTTTTTTTTTTTTTTGTCGTTTTAGGGCTGCACCCGTGGCATATGGAGGTTTCCAGACTAGGGGTCGAACTGGAGCTACAGCTGCCAGCCTACACCACAGCCACAGCCATGCCAGATCCCAGCTGCATCTGTGACCTACCCCACAGCTCATGGCAACGGCGGATCCTTAACCCACTGACCGAGGCCAGGGATCAAACTCACATCCTCACGGATACTCGTGGGTTCGTTATCACTGAGCCACAGTGGCAGCTCCTGTGTCAAGTACTTTTTAGGCAGAAGGTGTATCTGAAGGAGTGGCAAAGAGTCGTGAGAGCTGGATCTGAATCCAGGCTCTGCCACTTGCTACCCTGAACCAGTAAGTTCACCTCCGAGAGCCTCAGGTGCTGTTCCTGGATCATAGAGGCAGGAGCCATCACACCCTGGGAGGAGAGACGCAACACCTGTGTTCCCACCTCCAGTCAGTGCATCACACGGATGGATACTGAGCATCCACCGGCTGCCGGGCTAAGAGCAAAGACAAGGCAGACTCTGCGTCTGTTCTCTGAGAGCTGCTGTTTCCTAAGGGAGATGCTGGCTAGCTGTGTGTCCTCGGGCCAGGTACTGTTCTGTGCCTCAGTTTCCCCATTGGTCTCGGGGGGATAGTAATAGTACTGATCTCTCAGGATTGCTGAGAGGAGTCAGTGAGAGCTCAGCGCAGAGGCTGCTAGAGGAAGTGCTCCCTGAATGTCATTACCACTCTGTGCAAAGCCATTCTCCTACCTCTGAGCTGTGGTTTCTCTATCCAGCAAACAGGTGTCAGGGGCTGTGAAACCCTCAGTGTGCTGGTTCTCGACCTACTGTTCTTGGCTCTAAATCCTTCCTCCTCCTTTGCACCCTAAGCTCTAAGGGTGGTGGCTGCTTCCAACAGTGACTACTCAGTTTTTCCTTTCTGCTTCTAGCCCTTCTAACACACTTGAAATAAACCCCTATCTTAAAATCCCCTCTGTCTGAAATACCTCCAGGGGGATCTGGCCCTGCTTCGGGCCCCCCTGTGGCTAGAAAGCCCCCACCTATGTCAGCCAGGCCATACCTGCAGCTTCTTGAGTTGGCTATTGACGGTGGCCAGGTCCCCTCCGGGGTCCACGTCTTGTAGCTGGCTTTCCATGTGAAGGAGCTTCTTATCCAGTTCGGCGAAGCTCTGAACCAGCTGGTCGGCCTTGCTGGCTTCAAAGAGCTGCCTGGCCTTGGCCTGGGTGGTGCTCTCCAGCTCTGCCCAGCACTGCCGGATCTCTCCCAGCTTTTTTCGCACCGAGGCTGCCAGCTCCGGTTTCTCTTGCATCAGTTGCTGGCCCTCCTGCCCCAGACGATGGGAGGCAGGAAATGAAGGGGAGGGAGTGGATGGTGGGGCAACAGAACACAGGGAGAGAGGTGGAGAGAGACAGAGGCAAGGAGTTGGGAAACAACCAGAGAGACAGAGACATGAGGAGGGGAGGCAGAGAAGGGAGCAACCACGGGAAGAGACAGAAGGAGAGACAGACAGAGGTATGGGGAGGGAGACAGAGAGACACACAGGCGTGGGATAGAGACAAGGAGAGACAGACAGCCAGAGAGGGATGGACACAGAGACACGCACAAAATCAGAAACATGGGAAGAGGACCATAAGAAAGAGAAGGGGAGAGAGAGACAGATAGAGAGACAAAGGCAGAGAGAGCAAACCTTCATTAAACTCAAAGTCAAGGAGAGGGGCTCGGAGTTCCCATGGCTCAGCAGTTAAGGAATCCAACTAGGAACCATGAGGTTGCAGGTTCCATCCCTGCCCTCGCTCAGTGGGCTAAGGATCCAGCGTTGCCATGAGCTGTGGTGTAGGTCGAAGATGCAGCTCGGATCCCAAATTGCTGTGGCTCTGGCGTAGGCCGGCGGCTACAGCTCCGATTCGACCCCTAGCCCGGGAACCTCCATATGCCACGGGAGCGGCCTGAGAAAAGGCAAAAAGACAAAAAAAAAAAAAAAAAGGAGAGGGGCTTTACCACGTACCACCATTTATGGGGTATCAGTAGCCATTTAAGGGTTTAAGGCCCACTTGGGAGTCTCCATTTGCATCAGAAGCGCGGCGGGGGGTGGGGTGGGGGGGGGATCCAGGGCTGCAGGTCTAGGGGGCAGTTTTGGGGGTTGATGCTTAAAGCAAAAATCTGCCTGCGTCCCTCTAAAACTGAAGTCAAGCTCCAATGTGTGTTGGCCTAGAGCTGCATATATTATATTGCATATTAAAAATAACAACACCATAGCAATTATAGCTCGGAGTGCTTGGCCTTGTGTTAAACACTTTATGTACACGAGCCCAGGGAGGTAGCTCTATGTATTGTTTCCTTAATTTTGAAGCAGAGCAAACTGGGGCTCAAAGAAGTTAACACACTCCTCCTAAGGCCCCAGAGCTGGTAACTGGCATAGACACAGTGAGAACCCAGAGATCACTGTAGCTAACCAGGGCTTCCCCGACCTGTCTACCTGACTTTCTGGTTTATTTTATTTACTTATTTATTTATTTGTTTAGTCTTTTTAGGGCCGCACCTGTGGCATATGGAGGTTCCAGGCTAGGGGTCAAAGCAGAGCTGTAGCCGCCGTCCTACACCACAGCCACAGCAATGCAGGATCTCAGCCATGTCTGTGACACCACAGCTCATGGCAACATGATCCTTAACCTACTGAGCAAGGCCAGGGATTGAACCCACATCCTCATGGCTACTAGTTGAGTTCGTTACTGCTGAGCCACAATGGGAACTCCTGACTTTCCATTTCAGATGCTCCAAATGGTGTGGAAGGAAGCCTGGTGGGGGAGATTATAGGAAGGGGTGAAACAGTCATCCAGAAAGATGTTGACCATTTCACAGACGGGCAAACTGAGGCTCAAAGAGGTTACATGAATTGCCCTAGGGCACAAAGCTAGAAACAGACATGGAAATGATCTGAACCAGTTCAGAGATATGAGAACAGCAGGCTGGTGGTGAAGGAAGTGAGATGTGGGTTCCTGAAGGCCTCTGGCACCGGGCATGAGCAGAGGGGCCTTCTGCATCCTCACCCTCTCAATCTTCTCCAGCCACTCCTTATTCTGAGCCAGCTCGGCCATGAATGCCTGGTGCCGGAGCCATCTCTTATGCAGCTTGTGGCCGTCTTCCCGAGTGCCGTCCCGCGCCATCAGCATCTTCTCATGGATCCAGCCATCCAGCTGTGCAGACAGGGGGAGGGGCTCAGCCAATCCCCCCAACCTGGCACAGTCCCCCATCCCCTCCACCAGTCCCAAGTTCAAGGCCTAGGCTTGGAGGACTGGGAAGGGAGAAGAGGGTGGGATGGAAAAACCTTTGCAAGTGAGGCCTTTCTGGGGGATGGGGGGTATGCAGCTCAAGCCCTTTCCTAGGGGGTGGAGGATGGATAGACGGGCCACCGGAATGCCTCATCCCTTAGCCCCCCAGTCCTCAGGGCAGCCCTTCTCGACTTCCCATAAGCCCTAAGCCCCAAGGCAAGGTTCCTGAGCCAGTCAGCGTCCTCCCACCTTCAGCCAAATCAGTTCTCCAAAACAAGCCCTCCAACCCAATTTTGTTCATTTCCAGTTCAGCCTTGCACCCGCCCTGGCAGTGACACTTAGACCCTTCAATTCAGTCTCAGTTGTGTCCAATAAGGACCAATTCAAGATCTCCAGCACCTTCCCAAAGGTATCAGGTGAAGCTCCCATATCTAGTCCCAGACCCCCAATATGGCCAGAGGAATACCTTAAAAACCTCCCAACTAGTGTATAGTCCAGTTCCCGCCAAAACCATCCCTCCAGTCTGGGGTAGACCCGTCCCATCCCCCACAACCCAGGTCCAGCCTCCCTACTGGACCCAAGGGACTCTCCAAATCTAGCCTTGAGGATCCAGCCCAAGACCACAGTTCCCCCAAACCACGATGACCCTTCAAATGCAAGCGTCAGGGTTACCTTCTGGTTCCCCAAATGAACCTACCCCCAAATCTAGCACCAGACTCCCCAACATGGACCAGATAGAACCTCTCCAGCCAGCCCCCCTCCCAAACTAAAGCCAATTCTAGAGCCCACACTCACCAACAAAACCAGTCATCCAAAATGCAAGCAGCCAAGCGTGGGTCCCTCTCTCTACCCTCAGCAGGACCAATCGCAAGGCTGCTTTCTGAGCCACCCCTTCCTCTCAATAAGACTTGTCCCCATGCCGGAACCTCTCCACTCATAACCAAACCTGGCACCTGGGACAGTTTGCTCCTCCCCTTTCTCCTCCCTCCCTCAGTCACAAGATCCTCCTCCTCCCTCCTGGAAAAAAAAAAAAAAAAAGCAGGGGACTCTAGCTTGCAGGCGTAGCCAAGGACAAATTCCCAGTCGGCCAAACCCCACTCCTTGTCCCCTGAGCATGTATGTGCTCCCCAGGGGTCCAGGACAGCTTCAGACTTCCTCATATGCACACACATACTAGAGCCAAGTCAAAGGCTGGATCCCCCAACGCAATTCACAGGTTCCGACAAGCAGGGAAGAGTTCGCCAATGGCAGCCACGGCTCATAAGGAAGGCAAAGCCCCTGAAGGAGAGGTACTCTGTCATCGAGGTAAAGCCCCCCAAACGTGACCGACCCTTACCACTCAGGGCAAAGCCAGAGTCCCCAACAACCTAGTGAGAAACCCCCAAAGTCAGAACTCTCAAACCCAAAGCAAATCCAAGACCGTCATCGTCCAAGGCAAACCCCCCCGCAAAAGTGATTCGCCCCGAATATCTAAGGCTAAATACAGATTCCGCAAGAATCAGAGAACAGCCCCTCCAAAGACTGAGAGTCCCCCGATCCCTGGGTAAATCTCAGATGCCCCACTGCCCAGAGGAGAGCCTCCTGGAGAGGTTGAGACCCCCTTAATCCCGAGGGCAAGCCCGCACTACCCCGAGAGTAGCCTTGAAAGTCCTCCTTTTTCCGCTCCCCTCCCTTGGGACCGGGGCCCTTAGTCCCGCCCGCAGCAGCACCGCGGACAGCTCCCGGCGCCCGGGCCCCTTCCAACGCTGGGGGCTCCCGCCCCCGCGCCGCCCGCGCCCCTCCCTCCCGCGGCAGGTAGGCGAGCACGCGCCCAAGCCCCTTCCCCCGCCCGCCTCGGCGGGGGCGCGCATCAGCCCCCTCCCCTGGGCGCTCCCGAGACCTGAAGTGGTGGAGGCGTTGGCGGGGCGTCCCTGCGGCGGGCGGGCGGGGTCTCGCCCCTCCACTGCGACGGCGGCGGCAGTGGTGGTGACGGCTGAGGCTCTGGCGGGCGCGCGCCCCCCTTCCCCGCCCCCGCGCCGCGGCAGCGCGCCCGCCCGCGCGCGCCCCCTGCCTGCCTCTGTGCCCGCCTCCGTGCCCGCCTCCCTGCCAGGCCCCAGTTGCGGGTTGAGAAGGAATCGCCACCCTCCCTGAGGCATGGCGGGGGCGGGGGGGGGGGGTTCTGCGCCATCTCAGATGATTGCTGCTTGGTCCAGAACAATCTAAAGGGAGAGGGGCCTCTGGGCCAAATCAAAATGCAGGGCAGGGGTAGGCGGTGAGAGGAGGGTAGGCTGGGGCCTGAGCTACCTCCGTTACGTGAAGGAGGGTGGGGTGCGGTGTGCTCCTGAATCATCTCAGATGGGTAGAGGCTCAGATTCCTGGCTACTTCAGCAATACGGGGACAGGAAATATGGGAGGGGGGTTGGTATCTCTCTTATAAGACTTCAGTCCAGAATGATCTCCAGAGGGAAGGAGGGGGACAGGGGGCTCCTGAACTCATCTCTAACGGGCTCGAGTTCCACACCCAACTCTCATGGATGAGTTGGGAGGGGGCTATGAAAGCCATTGACCATTTCATGTGTGGGAAGAACAAGCTACCATGGGGGTTCACCATGGAGGGAATCAAATCATCTTTAACTGGGGGGATTGGGGCCTGGTTCCGGAACCATCTTTGGGTGGGGGAAACTTAAGAACGGTATCATTGCGGAGGGGGTGCTAATGATCCTGGGTCAGGTAGACAGATGCGGCCGGGACCATCTCGGGTTGGGGCTTGGAAAATATTTACTGACCATCTATCTCTTCCTGGGGCCATAGCTTATGTGCTTGGAGCCCAGAAGAGTTTCTTTGGAAAGCAGGGAACGGAGAGAGAGGAAGTGTGTCTCCTCAACCATCTCTAATGCGGAAAGGGACCTGGACCACTTCTGACATGGGACCATCCTTATGGTCTACTAAAAGGGTAGAGCTTGATTCCTGGACACTTTTAAAGGGGTGACGTCTCGGTCCTGGACTATCTCTGACTGAAGCTGTCCTCTGGGCTGCTGACCCACCAGTGCGTGCCCCCACCTCTCTCCCACCTCCAGTCCTTCTCCCCAGCAGGGCGCTTCTCACTAATCTCCCGAGGAAAAGGTGAGATCAGCGCGCGTCCCCGCGGACCCGTATGCGCGGACGCGCGCCGTTGCCAGGGGCGCCCAAGGCCCCTCCCTCCTTCCCCGGGCGCCCGCGTGGGCGGTGGAGCCTTGGGAGGCATGCGCACTGAGGCCAGGCTCCGCACGCCTCCTGGCGGCACAAAGTGAACATCGCTCCGCGACCCACTTAGACGGGGCGTCCCCGCCCCCACCGGCCTCAGACCAGGAGCGCTTCCCTCCTTACGAAAGAAGACCCTGGGTCCAGCACAGCTGGAATTCCTACCTCGTGGCAGTCTCGGAGGAAGTGCTGCAGCCCAAGTTGGTCGTGAAGCTTCTGCATCCATTGTTGGGCCCGTAGTTGGTTTTCTTGGCTCCTGGGGATGGGGAGATAGGAGTTGGGGGAATCCTGGGGCTGGGGGCGCTGGCAGTAGGGCTGTGAAGGCATTGAGTTTGGCAGGGCTAGGAACCTGGGACCTTTGAACAGGCAGAGCCAGGGACAGAGCTGGAGAGAAGATGGGGAGGGAGAGAGAGAGAGTGGGAGAGTGAAAGGGAAAGAATGGGAGAGGGACAGAGGCAGATATCTGGAAAGAAAGAAATACAGACACTTCGAGAGACACAATCCCAGAGAAAGAGATAACAGACCTACAGGCAGAGTAAGAGACACAGAGACAAAAACTTAGAGAATGAGAGACAACTAGAGAGAGGCATCAGGAGGGAGACAGACTCAGAGTTGGGGAGGATGGGACAGGACAAAAGCTTAGAGAGGAGTTCCCGTCGTGGCGCAGTGGTTAACGAACCCGACTAGGAACCATGAGGTTGCGGGTTCAGTCCCTGCCCTTGCTCAGTGGGTTAACGATCCGGCGTTGCCGTGAGCTGTGGTGTAGGTCGAAGACGCGGCTCAGATCCCGCGTTGCTGTGGCTCTGGCGTAGGCTGGCGGCTACAGCTCCAATTTGACCCCTAGCCTGGAAACCTCCATATGCCGCAGGAGCGGCCCAAAGAAATATCGAAAAGACAAAAAAAAAAAAAAAAAGAAAGAAAAGAAAAAAAAAATTCCAAAGATAAAAAAATTAAAAAAAAAAAAAAGCTTAGAGAGATGAACAAAAACACACACAGACACAAGACCAGAGACAAAGAGAAGCAGAGACCTCAAGAGGGAGTGATTGACAGAGACAGAGAAAAAGAAAGAGACCCAGGGATACAGAAAATAGGAAAAGACAAGGAAAAAAATAAAGTGAGGGTAGTGCGAAAGAGAGAGAGAGAGCGCTCAGTAGAGAAGGAAGCAGAGGGAGGGAAAGTGACAGAGAAAGTCCAGGGAGGGAGGGAGGGACAGCCCAGAAAGGGACAGGTACAGATGTAGTAAGATGCCACCAGTAAAAGACACCACCAGACAGAGATGGCTGCAACCGATCTGGAGAGAGGGTATCAGCAAGGTGTGGGGACATGGGGCTGGAGTCACAGGGAGGAAGCAAGGCGCAGGCCCTTGACCTAAGTGAACTGGTCAGGGGTCAGGCTGGACCCAGGCCACACCGTGCCAGAGCTGGCAGGTACTGCAGCCCCAGGCACCCTGGCTTCCTGCCCACAGTACAGGGCAAAGTGCCCAAGAGGCCTGGTGGGGAGGGCTGGGGTCGGGGGGGGGGGTCCCACTTTGCTGTGCCTTGAACTAGTGACTCCCAGCTCAGGGCCTTGGCACTGGCTATTTCCTCTGCCTGGAATGCTCTTCCCCCCAAAGAGTACTCAAATGTCACCCTCTTATGGAGACCCCTCCTGACCACTCCCCCACACTTTCTGGCTCTCTCTCCTTTAAGGTTCCCCTTCACACTTGACACTGTCTAACACACTGTGTGTGTCAGGTACTTATCTCATCTGTCTCCCCCATTTGGATGTCATTCCATGAGGGCAGGGACTCTTGTCTAGTTTCTTCACATCTGTATCACCAATGCGTAGAATAAAGGGCTGGCACACAGTAGGTGCTCAATACACATTTGATGAATGACAGAAAGCAAGAGAGGAGTTCCCGTTGTGGCGCAACAGGATCAGCAGCACCTTGGGAGCGCTGGGATGCAGGTTCAGTCCCTGGCACTGCCACAGCTGCGGCTTAGGTCACAGCTGCGGCTCAGATCAGATCCCTGGCCTGGGAACTCCATATGCCATGGGGCAGCCAAAAAAGGAAAAAAGAAAAAGAAAGGAAGCAAGAGAGACGTAGAGGCAGAGAGAAAGGGAGAGGGCAGAAACAGCTGTAAAATGTCTGAGAGGGAGAGAGGCAGAAGAGAGAGATGCAGGTGGAAGCAGGAAAAACAGAGAGAGAGGGAAAGAAACAGACATGCGTAGATGTACAGAAAGATGGAGGCGAAGAGGCGGAGCCTGTGAGAGAAAAGTACCAAGAGCACTAGGGGCGGAGCTGAATGCAGAGGCGGGAAGGGGTCGAGACAAGCAAAGTACCAACTCCCTGCCCAGACTCAGCCCGGGAACCAGGAATGGGAAAGGCCTCTGAAATTGAACTGAACTCAGTCCCTCCAGGCCTCCACTGGCCAGTTTGTCAAGCATCCGTCCCAGGGATGAGGAAAATCCCTTGTCTCCGGGAGCTGACCTCTGGCAAGTCTGTTTCCCTCTCTGAGCCTCATGTGCCAAATGCACACAAGAGCACCCTGCATGCTGGGCTGGGCCAGGTTCCAGGAGAGCTGAGGCACATGGAGAGAGAAAGGATGTGCCCTGAATCTCACAGGTTGAAAGGACCAGCTGGGACTAAGACTTGGCCCTGTCTGACCGCAGGGCTCCCACAGCCCCCTGCGTCTCTTCCATCCCACTGCCCGCTCTGCCTGTGCTTCCCACATCCCAGCCCTGACCATTTCTGGCCCATCCTTGTCAGACAGTGTGCAAGCTCCCTGATGGCAGGAATCTGCCCTGGTCAGTGCTGCATCACCCCACACGAGGGCCTGAAACACTACATGGACTCAGTACCTGTTTAACTGGCTGAAGAATAAATGAATAAACAATAGAATGAAAGGAGCAATTACTGACCAAAAAGGAATGGAGGGGTGACTCAGAAGGAATAGCCCTCCATCCTCCTCCTCCTTATTCTGCAGAGCCTGATGTCGAGCAGATACTTAAGAAATGTGGGGAGTTCTCGTCATGGTACAGTGGAAACGAATCCAACTAGGAACCATGAGGTGGCGGGTTCGATCCCTGGCCTCACTCAGTGGGTCAAGGATCCGGCATTGCTGTGAGCTATGGTGTAGGTCACAGACGTGGCTCAGATTCTGCGCTGCTGGGCTGTGGTGTGGGCCGGCAGCTGGAGCTCCGATTCGACCCCTAGCCTAGGGACCTCCATATGCCGCAGGTGCGGCCCTAAAAAGACCAAAAAGAAAAAAAGAAAAGAAAAGAAATGTGGAGTGTAGGAAGGAAGGAGTCAGGCCTGGAGCTGGGGGCACTAGATCATGAATTTGCATCTTCAGAATGAGAATCCCCGTAAAAGTTTCCTCTAGAAAACTCCAGCCTTGTCCTACGTGAATTTAGGGGAAAAGGACACCTGATCCCCAGATTGAAGAGGGGCTGGGGTCTCAGGGCTGCGGCTGGTGGTGGCAGGGCCGGATGTGATTTCCATCAGGAGACAGAAGGCAGAAGGAGGGGTCCTGGGCTCTCTTCCTGCCTCACTCATGCCAGAGAGGAGAAAGCTGAGGTCATCAGGAAGGGCAGAAACAGTGACAATGACAGAGAAAGAAGTGAATAAAACCCTATAAAGGACTCTGCTTGAGGGCTGGGATTTTTTTTTTTTTGAGGTGGGGGTGTGGTGGGTGTTGCTGTTTTGCTCATGGCCTAGAATAGTGCCTGGCACACAGTGGATGTTAACATTTTAACAACTAATCAGGCCATCCCAGGCTGAGGGCAGGCCTGGAGAGAAACTCTTTTTTTTTAGGGCTGCACCCACGGCATGCGAAAGTTCCCAGGCTAGGGCTTCAATCGGAGCTGCAGCTGCCAGCCTACACCACAGACACAGCAGCACCAGATCCAAGCCACATCTGGGAACTACACCACAGCTCGGCAACGCCAGATCCCCACCCACTGAGTGAGGCCAGGGATCAAACCCACATCCTCATGGATCCTAGTCAGTTTCGTAACCACTGAGCCATGACAGGAACTCCAACAAACTTCACTGTATATCCTTCTGCAGCTTTCGGGTTACCAAACCCAAGTTACCTGTCCCCAGAACATCAGTTTAAATCAAATCTAAAACAACAGGGAATTGAACAGAAATCAGAGAGGGGCAGAGAAGCAGAAAAGTGATGGAAAGGAAGGGAATTCTAGCCCCCTCACCCTCCCCTGTGCCGAGATTCCACCCCCTATGCCCCTGGGCTCTGAGGGACCTACTTCTCCAGCAGCAGAGCCACGGCCTCCTGGGCCTGCTCCCCGTAGGCATTGCCCTGCCTCAGCAGGCTCTCGGCAGCCTGTACGGCCACCTGCATCTTCTGCTGGTTCAGCTCCATCGTGGTCAGAAAATTCCGGTGCCGTTTCAATGCCTCCTCCACCGACTCCACGGTGCCGGGCAGATCCAGCCCTGACAGTGCCACCTCCTGGGAATGGGGGAGGGGTGATTTTCAGGTCAGCCCTGTGCCAACCCAGGGCCCGGGAGACGCCACCAGCCTGCCTTGCCGTCACTCTCCTCTCCCTTGCTCATTGTGTTCTAGCATCGAACATGCCAGGCATGGTCCCAAATTGAGGCCTTTGCCCATGCCGGTCCCTCTGCCCAGTAGTCTCTCTTCCTGCAGATAGCCCCATTCTTGGCTCTTTCGCCTTCTTCAGGCCTCTGACCATCAGCCAAAAATATCCTCTTCCTCCCTCGGCCACATCCCTTTACACGCCTTTGTTATTTCTTGTAGCATATTCCCGACATGACTTTATACATGCATTTACTTGTTTATCATCTACACACACACACACACACACACACACACAAATATCAGCTCATGAGGGTGGGATTTTGTGTTTGTTTCCTGTGTGCTCAGCCCCAGAATAGGACCTGGTACAGAGGGGGCAGTCACTATTTGGTTAATTGATGAAGGCTGACCTGGGTGCTGGATGACTACAAGGGTGTCCTCTCCCTCTCTGGGGTTCATTTTCTGAGTCGTAAAATGGGCGGGTCAGCTTTCTCTTGATCACCAGTACAGGGAGCCGCCCTTTCAGAAATGATCCCCAAGAGTTGGTACCTACTCTTGGAAAATCTGAAAACTGCGTGTTCTATCTTGTCCAAATGCTCATATTCCGTTCCCATCCCAGAAAGATCTCCAAACCGGATCAGCTGGCCCAGATTGCCTCTGCACTTCATTCCTCAAGCCATCAACCTTTCCAGAAAATCTGCAAATCGCCCTCCCTAATAAGAAGCTAATCTATTGGGCCCCCACAACCACATAATCCACAGTCACTCACAGACTCTCAGAATCTCTCAAGCTGAATTACCTACTACTGCAACCTTTATCCTGTTATCCACCCCAAGATCTTCTCTGAACCCCATTAACCCGTCACCAATCGCATTCTTTTCTTTCCTTCCAGACAATCCACAAACCCAGGAAGCTGCTCCAATGAACATCCAACCGTTCATCCTCACTCGGAATAATCCACAAACTGTCCCGTCAGATAAGATACCAGCCCACCCATCATGATCCTCAAATTGTTACACGCACCCCCACAAACCCAGCTACCCGCAGATACCCCGACATCAGAAGCCGCGAACCCAGGGGTCCCCGCAAACACACTCCTCCATACATTTCCCTGTCCCCCAAATCCCCCGAGGCCTCAGACCCCACCCGCGTGAGCCCAGAAGCGGGCACCTGGTTGCGCAGCACGGCGCGCGCCTGGCGTAGGTCTCGCAGAAAGAGCTGGTAGACGTGCGCCTGGACCAACGCCTCCCTGCGCACGTCCCACAAGCCGAGCAGCTTGTGCCAACCAAGTTCGAGGTGCGGCAGCCACTCGTCGAGCGCCAGGCCTGGGCCCAGCTCGCCGCCGTCGCCCGCCAGCAGCGCTTCGCTGGCCGCCACGATGCGCGCATAGTCCTCTTCGCGCCGGTCCACTTCCTCCTTGAGCGCGGCGTGGCGCGCCAGCAGCGCGTCCGCCTCTTCCAGGCTGCCGGGCAGGGGCCCCTCGCCGCCGCCCGCCGTCTCCTGGGCCCGCACCAGCCAGTCCAGGAAAGCGTCCAGGTCGTGCAGGAAGCGCTGCAGGCGCCCAGCCGCTGCCACCGCCTCGCCACAGGCCTGAGCCGCGCTGGCCAGAGCGCCCCACTCAGCGCCCAGTTCCTCCGCACCCTGCTGCAGCCTCGCAGCCTGAGCCGGGAAGCGCACAGCCAGCAGGGCCGCCTCCTCCAGGAGGGCCGCCTGGCGCGGCTCTAGCGCTTGCAGAGCGGCCTCCAGGCCGCTAAGGCGCCACTGCAGGGCGCCGCCGGCGCGGGGCGCGCTCTCCACCGCCCTCCGCTTCTCCCGCACCTGGGCGCGCACCTCCGCCACCTCCAGCACGTGGTTCTCCACCAGCAGCACTGCGCTCACCTCCTCTTTGCGCTGTTCCACCAGCTCCACGATGCGGTTCCACCTGCCCAGGGGAAGCAGGGCGGCTTAAGGAGGACAGGGACCCTTCTTGGGTGTGGAGGGCCCACAGAACTCCGCCCTTGTGTGACCTTGGAATGTCACCTTATCTCACCGAGCCCCAGTTTCTGCCTGTGTAAAATGGACTCGACCCAGCACATTTGCTTAGAGCAGCTGTTCTCAAAATGTAATCTGAGCAAGGACAAAACTATCTTCATCAAAATGCTAAGATGCTATTTGCCTTTTCACTCTCATTTCCTCCCCAGTGTACTGTGGAGTTTTCCAGAGGCTGCCGTACAAAGACATGGCAGAAGCAGACCTGAGACCTCAGCTACCTGAAGCCAGACATTTAAAAGGTTTGCAAAAACGCCCAGCAACCCTACTCTTCTCACTACTTTTTTGTTTTGAAAGATTGTTATTTTTTTAATTTTAAAATGTTAGTTACGTTAACATAATAAGTTTACTGTTGTTATTTTTAACAGCTTCATATTTTAAAATTACTCAGTATTAATTTTTAATATAGTAAATAGTGATGGATAGAACCCACTAAAACAAACTCTTCGGAGTCCTTAATAGTTTTTAAGAGTGCAAAGCATTGTGAAACCAGAGTGTGAGAACTGCCAGCTTGTGACATCTGTCCCCTCTAGAATGGACGTACCACAAGGACAGAGATTAGGACTCTGGAATCAGAAGGACCCAAGCTCAAGTTCTGCTCTGCCTGGATAATGCCACGTGAACTTGGGCAAATGATTTATTTCCCCTCTCTCATCCTGTCTCCTCATTTGGAAGATGGGGATAATTATGTCCAGTTTCTTTCTTTCTTTTTTTTTTTTTTTTGCTTTTTAGGACCGCACTTGCGGCATATGGAAGTCCCCAGGCTAGGGGTCAAATCAGAACTACAGCTGCCAGCCTATACCATGGTCACAACAGCTCAGGATCCAAGCTGTGTCTTCGACCTACACCACAGCTCCTGGCAATGCCAGATCCTTAACCCACTGATCGAGGTCAGGGATTGAACCCGCATCCTCATGGATACTAGTCGGATTCGTTTCCACTGTGCCACGACAGGAATTCCTAAGTCCACTTCGATGCATATTTAATGGGATCATGAGTCTAAAGCACTTGGAACATAATCTCACTAAATGCTGTAAATCATTCTGGCTGTCATTATCTCTTAAGGCCCTGGCACCCTGGGATTGTTGAGGCTGCAGAGGCTTGGAAATCACTGGGTATTGGGATCTTAGAGCACTGCAGTTAAAGGCAGTCTTTGGAGTCAAACAAATCCCACTTCAGAACCAGGCTTGATCTTCTCTAATTTGCAGGGTGACCTTGGGCCACCCTCGCTTCTCTGAGCCCCGGTTTCCTCCTCCCGAACATAGAACATAATTTATACCCCTGCAGACTGAATATATGTGCTCAAGAGCCCCAGCTCTGGAGCTCCCACTGTGGTGCAGCAGGTTAAGGATCTGGTATTGCCACAGCTGTGGCACTGGTGTCAGCTGTGGCGCAGATATGATCCCTGGCCTGGGAGCTTCCATATGTCATGGGTGTAGCCATTTAAAAAAAAAAGAGAGAGAGAGAGAGAGGCCCCACTCTGGATTCAGGTATAGCTGGGTTTGACTCCTACTTACTAGACTGAGTAAACTTGGATAAAGATTTCACCCCTCTGGATCTGTGTTGTTCTCTATGAACCCTCCCCACACCGTAAGAACGGCGGGTGGTGTTCTAGGGGGAAAATTTAATTTGTTACTATTGTTAAAGAGTTCTGAATTCTGGAAACTTTGTCATGGAAATTGGGGTTATTTGGGAGATAAAACAAGTGCTTGGAAAAATTTCTGGCAGATAGTAGATGCTCAATAAATCATTTCTGAACAAATAAGTTCATAGCTCATTGAAATCTACTGTATCCTCATTTTACCACATCATCACTAGCACTGGGTATTAACATTTTTTTCCAAGATTTTGCTAATTTACTAAGTGCCCTTGCCATCTCAGGGATTTGAAATTGCACATTTTTTTTGGAGTTCCCGTCATGGCTCAGCAGAATAAATCTGACTAGCAGCCACGAGGACATAGGTGCAATCCCTGGCCTCACTCAGTGGGTTAAGGATCTAGCGTTGCCATGAGCTGTTGCGTAGGTTGAAGACGAGGCTCAGATCTGGCATTGCTATAGCTGTGGCGTAGGCCAGTGGCTGCAGCTCTGATTTGACCCCTAGCCTGGGAACCTTCATATGCCATGGGTGCAACCCTAAAAAAGACCACCCCAAAAAAAAGAAAAAAAAAGAAAAAGAAAAGGAAATTACACATTCTTTTATTTTTTATAAATTTCTTTTGAAGAGTCTAATATACTGAAACTACACTTTTTTTTTCTTTTTCTTTATTGCTTTTTAGGGCCACACCTGCGGTATATAAAAATTCTCAAGCTAGGAGTCTAATTGGAGCCGCAGCTCACAGCAATGCCAGATCCTTAACCCACTGATAGAGGCCAGGGATTGAACCCTCATCCTCATGGATACTAGGCGGGCTGGTTCCCATGAGCCACAACGGGAACTCTGAAATTGCCCACTCTTGATTTCACAGTTGAGTGAATGAGGAATGATGGGAAGACCTGGTATGGGATACCCACAAGGACTTCCAGCCCCAGGCCCCACCCCACCTACCTGCTGTTGAGATGGTCCTGACAGGAGCGCACCTCATCTGAGCTGGGATGACCTCCTTCCACCAGCTCTTGGACCGTATGGTTCACGTCCAGGACACGGCCCATCAGACTATTCATCTCCTGGTCCAGACTCTCAAATCTGCAGAAGAAGGATGGACACACTCAGAGAATCCTGGACCCTTGGGTCCTGTTCATGGGTTTTTGTGACGCTGCCTTCTCCTGTTTATCCTCCTAATTCTTCAACCTCACCTCCTCAGGCTCCTTTGGTGGCTCCTCTTCTTCTACCTGCCACTTAAATGTTAGATTCCTCAGGGCTTTGTTCTGGGCCCTCTGAGTTTCCCTCAACCCTGCCTGGGCCACCTTACCATCCCCACAGCTTCAGTCCTTAACCCTGGCTCATCACTCGATACCTGACTCCAGCCTCAACCTTGTTCCTTTTGAACCTGTCTCCAACCTTGAAGCCTGCTGTGTACCTCCTTGGGGCTTCCTGCTGTGACTCAAACTGGCTTCAGCATCTCTCCCAGTTTGTTCTTCCTCTCAGTCCCCCCCACCTAGGGACCCGTCTCAGGGACAGCCCCATCTAGGGAGGCCAGTGCCCTGGGCTCTGTTTTGGACAACTCCTGTCCATCTCCACCAAGCCCGTCTGCCCCCATGGCCTATCCACTCGGGCTTCTGCCCTGGTCCAATCCTGTCGCCTCCTACCTGGGTCCACACCCCAGCTGCCTCTCCGGGCTCCCAGCCACCATTCTCACCCCCTCCAACCCACCCTCCACACAGCAGCCAGGGAGATCTGTGTTAAGCTCGCTGTGGTCCTCCCTTGTTTAAAACAATGCCAGTGCTGTGGCTTGGGTAACTGTGGGCACAGCCATGGCAGCAACCAAGCCTGTGTCTCCAGCAATGCCCAGCCCAAGACTTGGAACAGAGCAAAAGCTCAATAAGTACCCACTGAATGAGTGGATGGGTGAACACGCTCAGAGAGAGAAAGGCAGAGGTTCATCCACTAATTTAACAATCCGTTACTAAACCTGCCAACAGACAAATCTGGATGGTAACGTGAGGAAATGTGAAGTGAGGTGAGGGAAGAGAAAGGGACAAGGGCCAAAGCAATTTTATGAGCTAGGGAGGCCACATCTATGCAAGGGCAGTGGGAGTCCCAGGGGAGGGTTCAGGCTGGGGCATCCTTGGAGGAGCTTCAGTGAATTTCTTGCCAGGTGACTCTGAGCCTCACAGTAATAACAGCAAAGCTTCTGGAAGGCTCCCTGGACCCAGGCATTTGCTAACTATTTTCCTGGAATGAAGTCATTTACTGCTCTCCAGAAGCCTGTGAGATCGCCATTGGGATTAATATCATTCCCATTTTACTGGAATCCCTGATTCCGGGTGCGTGAACGTGGAAACTGTTGAACCAGGAAGGCGAGGCTGTGCGTGAGGAAGGGGACCACTGCACACTCACCGGTGCTGCACCACCTCGACGTCGTCGAGTGAATCGGGCACACGCATGGCGAGCAGCCACTGCTCCTTCTCACCGATCCACAGCTCACACGCGTGCACCTCCCCGAACATGCGGTAGACAGCGAGGGCATCCCGAAGCCACTGGCGCCGCAGGGCAGCCACCTCAGTCACCTCGGCGAAGAGCTGCTCGGCCTCTACCACGCGAACCTGCAGGGCCACCACCAGTGGCCCGGCGCCACTGGCGCCCCCCAGGGACGCCAGCTGACGCCGCAGGCCGCCCACCGGCCCCCGATGCGCCTCCACCTCCCCGGTGAGCGCGCGGTGTTGGCGGGCCAGGCGGCGGCTGGATGCCTCGTCGTGGCCGAAATCGCCCGCGGCTGCTAGGCGATAGGCGTCGCGAAGCCAGTCCAGGAGGCCGTCGAGATCAGCGCCAAACTGGTGCAGCGCCCGTGCTTCCTGCAGCCGCCGTTCGCGCCGCGCCGCCGCCTCTTCCAGCCGCTGCCAGCGCCGCCGCGCGCTCGCCGCGCGCTCCGCCAGGCCGGCTAGCCGCACCGTCTCGGCGCCCGGGCCCACGGCGCCACCAGCCGCGGCCAGCTCCTCGCCACGCCGCAGGGCCTGCTGCAGCAGCGCCCGCCGCCCTCCCAGCTCGCCCTGAAGGATCTTGTGCTGTGCCAGGAGGCGCGCGGTGCTGGACAGGTCGTGTGCACCGCCCGCCGCTCCCGCCGCGCCCGCCGCTCCCGCACCGCCGCCGCCCGCCGCCTCTAGGAGGCGCTCCTTGTCACGGGCCCAGCTCTCGGCCTCCTCCAGCTCCTGCAGCAGAGCCCACAGGCTGCGCGAGGCCTCCAGCTCCGCGCGCCGCCTCGCCGCCTGCTCCTGCAGCTCCGCCAGACAGCCGTGCACGTGGTTCACACGGTTGCAGATGACCTGCGGATCGCAGGGCTGGTAACCTGGGCCAGGAAAAGGGGGAAATCCGGGTTGGGCACGGGCCAGGAGGCGCCCGGGAGAGGGTGGTGCGGACCACCTGCCTAGACGTTGGCCCGATTTCACCAAATGCCAGGTTACACGTGCCTTCCTCCGGGCAGCCTTTCCTGACACCCCAAATCTAGAGTAGACGCCTTCTCTGGCTCTCCCAGACTTCGCTTCCCACATCCCAGCCTAGACCACTATGCCTGTTTCTTCCTCATCCCAGCTCTGACCCCTCCCGGCTCTCACTGCCAGTCTGTCTCCCCCACTGGACTGGAAGCCCCATAAGGGCAGGGCCTGGAGCTGTCTCCATCACACAGTGTCCCCACCACTGCCCAGCACAGGGTGGAGCCCACAGCAGTGGCTAAATGAAAACATTGACTTATCGATTGAAAGATGGGTAGAAACTGAAATTTAGAGAATCCTAGAATCTGCATGTTTTGGTGGAAATATATATTGTGTGTTTCCTTCAGAAATGGATCAAATGAAACGTCTCTACCCTTAGGCTATGCTGGGTTCCTTCTTTCATCCTCTGTTGCCTAATCTATTAACCTAGTGATGACCTAAACTCTTTTTTGTCTTCAAATATTTCAGCTTCCTCCTGGACCTCTAGTTTGAGACTGAGAGCTGTGAGATTAACTTAAGGAGTCGCAGCCCCCATTTCCTTAATGAAACAGAATAAAATGAATAGAAAATATCAAAGGCATGGGAAAGCATTGTTTTTTGTTTGTTTGTTTGTTTTTTAGGGCTGCACCTGCTGTATATGGAGGTTCCCAGGCTAGGGATCAAATCTGAGCTAGAGCTGCCTGCCTGCACCACAGCCACAGCAACACCAGATCCAAGCCGGGTCTGCAACCTACGCCGCAGCTCACGCAATGTCAGATCCTTAACCCACTGAGGGAGGCCAGGGGTCAAACCTACAACCTCATGGTTACTAGTTGGATTCATTTCCACTGGGCCACAGCAGGAACTCCGGAAGCCTTGTTTTATAAAGGCTTTGTGTCTGTATGTGTGTGTGTGTCTGCCCATGTGCCTGTGAACTCTGGGTCATGAGGTAAATGTATATTTCTTACTGGGTCAAAACAGTGTGAGAGACACTGTCCTAGATGGCGGGCAGGATTTCTGCATTTCTGGACATTCACTAAAATCGACCCAAATACCAAGGCATCCAACTGAATCATAAACATCAACCATCAACGGTGACTATGTATCCAGGCTTTACTCGGACACAATGTCGTTTAATGCTGATAACCATCCTATGAGGCTAGTACCCTCTTGACCCCCTCTTGCAGATGAAGAAACTCATGCTCAGGGAGGGAAGCTGCTTGTCCTGGATCAGCTAAGAAGTGGTGGCTCAGGAGGCTACACTCTGGACCACTTATCAGGCAGCGCTGCCTCCTGTCACCATGACAACACACACCCTACACTTGCTTCTTTGCTGTTTCCATGGTGCTGCTGATGCCCTGTCACCAGGAGCCAAGACCTCACAAGGAAAAGACAGAGGGGAGCCTCCTGGACAAAGACCTGTAAGAGCAAAGGAAGGACGATGGAGAGGGTCACCACTAATGTCGTGAGGTTGGTGACAGGCTGAGCTAGGATGGGGATGTCTGCACTGGGGCTTGGAAGCAGACCTCAACATTTGCTCTTAAGCTACGACCCAGCCCATGAGGGTGAGAACCTCGCCAACCATCCTGCAAGCCCGACAGCCTCTGCCTTTTCCAACAGTGCCTCAGGATTCCCCAGGGTTGTGGCTCCAGAGAAAGGAGTGAGACAGACCAGTCTCAAAACCCGTGTATCAGCTCTACGGCTCTAGGCCCCGGTTTCCTCATCACTGAGAAAAAGAGCAGCCCTGATGCTGCCAGCGCTCAGTCACAGTTGCTTAGGACACAGCATCAGACAGGGCCACCTGCGATCGAGACGGCCATCCGTGAAGACAGGATTGTTCCCCCATCACGTCTGAGTGCACACAAAACAAGATCACTGCGCAAACCACAAAACAGCCACCCACCTCCCCCCACACACCCAAGGTAAACCACTCCTGCCAACCCCGTTCCTTCCACTACCTGGATTTTTCTCTTTAATTTTTGGCCACATCCACGGCATATGGAAGTTCCCTGGCCAGGGATCGAATCTAAGCCACAGCTGTGACCTACGCCACAGCTGCGTCAATGCCAGATCCTTAACCCACTGTGCCTCCTCGGGAACTCTGCATGATTAAAAATGATTAAGATGAGCAATCATCTAATTACCTCCACTTCCTGACAGCATCCAATCTTCAGCAAAATACAGAACAATAAATCATCCCACATCACCTAACACAAGCCCACATCCTATAACGAGCCCTTCTTAACATCTTCTTACTGGGATGCTTCATGGTTCCCCCTGGTGTCTGCAAAGAGGCAACAAACTCAGCTTGTGGTATTTGGCTGGAGGGCAGTGACATCAGCAACATGAGAGCCTCATGTTTGGGTTTTGGTCTGGGTTTTGCTTATCGGCATCCATGCCCCTGCTTCTGCTCATGGCGCCCCACCTCCCTCCTCAGGTCATGTCTTCGGAGGGAGCTTACCCCATTCTTGGCCCTCAGTGGGCATGTCACATAGATGTGGCCGATTAGATCACCGTATAGCCTGGGGTGATCTTATAATGCTTGGCTGTGGGATGGGAATGGAACCCACAGTGGACTCATGAAAGCTTTCCTCGGCCCTTTTGCCAGAATATTGGGAGAAAGGGACCTGTCCCTTGCTGGGTCTGTGAAGCTGCTGGGATGTAAACATGGGGATGGATGAGCCCAGATTTACCCCACAAGGGGACAGACTGCCCAACATAAACATAAAGACTAGAGTCAGAGAGAGATGGAGTCTGAAAAGTATCACTGAACTATCCCTGGATCCAGCCATACCTGAAGCAAAACTCATCCCTTCCTGCACATTAAGGTACATCAGCCGATACATTCACCTTTCCTCCTTAAGTTAATTGAATTGGGTTTCTATTGGTTGACACTGAACAGGCCTTGACAACAATTACCTTATCCAGCCTTTTTATGGTATTCACCGAGAACCACTTGTGAAAGCCTTAGCACATAACAAGTGCTCAATAAACACCAACTATTACTGCAGCATCTCAAAGCAGGAAGAAGTCACATGGTCCACCCTCCCACCCAAGACACTGATTCCCTTCCCATAATATCCCTGATGGAGTGTGATCCTAGTTTGTGCTTGGATGCCTCCCAAGACAGGGAGCTCACTCCTTCATTCTGTCTCTCAGGAGACATTCTACTTCTATTAGCACCAGCCCTGAAAGTCTCCACCCCGATCTCCAAACCCAGACTCACCCTGCAGCTGGGAGAAACGCAGGGCAGCAGCGTTGAGAGCCTCCACCCGCTCACTCTGGGCCGCGATGTCCCCCTCCAGCAGTCCATGCTTCTGCAACAGGTCCTCAGCCTCCACCAGGTGCTGCCCACACTCCCGGGACAGCAGCTGAGCCTACAAGAAGGGGCAGCCCTGAGCAGATTTTCGGCATCAGCTCTCAGCCCCCCATTGCCCATGCCAGCCCTCTGCTCCGCCGCTTGGACCCTGATCTCTGTCTCTGTGTCTCTATCTCTGTGTTTCTATCTCTGAATGTTCCATCTCTTATCGTCGCCACAATGCTGAGCTCGGTCTCCGCCATGGCATCTCCCTCTCTACGCCTCCACTTCTTTCTTCTGTCTCCCTCTGCCTTCACCCCTTTCTCTTCTCCATCTCTACCCCTCTTTCTCTCTAGGTCTCTCTTTGTGTCTGTATCCCTCTTTCTGCTTCCATCCTTCTTATTTCCAACTTGTTCTGTATCCCTCTATCTCCCGTAGGTCTCTCTCTTTCTCAAATGAATTCCATCTCCTTGAATCTTTCTCTGTAGCCATTTAGATTTCTGTTGCTACCTTTGTTTCTGCTTCTCCAGCTCTCTCTCTCCGATTTCTCTTTTTCTCAAAGGGTCCTAATTTTCCTCTGATTTAATCTATCTGTCTTCCTATTTCTGCTTTTTTTGGCGGCTTGATGTGAGATCTCAGTTCCGAGGCCAGGGATTGAACCCTGGTTGTAGTGGTGAAAGCACTAAATCCTAACCACTAGACCACCAGGGAACTCCCCATGATGTCTCTTTATCTGTTTCTCCAGATATTTCTCTGTCTCTCACTCTTTTTCTGCTTCTCTGTCTCTCTCTGTATCTTCCATCTTCCCCTTTGTTTCCCTTTCTCTATATCTCTTTCTGTCTCCCTCCCCTTCCCTCTCTATCTTGGATTCTTTCAGTATATACCCCTCCCTCCCCGCCTGGCCCGCCATCCCCATCCCTGGCCCTCAGTCCGGTCCCCACCTGCATCTCCTCCATCCAGTCCACCATGTACACCATCTCCTGGAAGACTTTCTGCAGGGCCAGGTTCTGCTCGAGTCGTGTCCGCCGGGCACCTACCAGCCCAGTCAGCAGGGCCCACTGGCGCAGGACACTGTCACGCTGGGCTGCCACCCGGCGGGCATCATAGTAGCCTTCAGTCGCCAATGCCTGGGCCAGCTCCGCCACGCCCTGCACCCGCTCCTCATAGGCTGCAATGTCTGCCTCAATCGCTTCATGCTTCTTCATGGCTGCCTCCACTGCTGGCAGCTCATACCCAAAGTTGTCCTGGGGCAGGGCAGGCCACAGACACTCATCCATGTCGCCTCAGCAGTCAACCTGTTACCTGGACCCTGGGAGACCCTCAAAACTCCCCCACCTGCTCCTGTTAGAGCAGTCCCGGCCTTCCTTGTTACCCTGGAGACCAAGCTCACCATGCCCAGTTATCCTGGAGACCAGCCCCATCCATCCTTGTTACATCTCTAACCCTAAAATTGTTACCCAGGAAACAGGCCCCATTATTCTATTCCATTCCCTAGAGACTAGGGACCAGGCTTACCCTATCCTGTTACTTCGGGGGTTTTTGTGTGTGGTTTTTTTTTGTTGTTGTTGTTGTTTTTTAGGGCCACATCCTTGACATACGGAGGTCCCCAGGCTAGGGGTCTAATCAGAGCTACGGCTACCAGCCGACACCCACAACCACAGTAACGCAGGATCTGAGCCATGTCTGCGACCTACACCATAGCTCACAGTAACGCTGGATCCTAACCCGCTGAGAGAGGCCAGGGATCGAACCCGCAACCTCATGGGTCCTAGTTGGATTCATTTCCGCTGCACCACCACGGGAATTCCCTATCCTGTTACTTTGTAGGCCAATTCTGTCCTCCTGAGTTACCCTGGACACACCAGATAACAACATCCTTTGTCACCTAAGAGATAATTAAATCCTCTGCCTATTTCTGAAGAGACTAATTCTGCTCCTCTAGTTACCCTGGAGACCAGCCTCACTCTCCTATTACCCTGGAGAGCAAGCCCACACTTCATGTGTCACCTAGGAGACGAATCCAACACTTCTCTGTTGCTCAGGAGATCAAGTCTCCCTCCCCAGGCCCAGGGCCTAGCCCCACCCTCCTCCCTTTCCCCCGGAGCCAAGCCCTACGCCCTGGTACCTGGGACACCAGGCGCTGGTTCTCATTCAGCCAGCTCTCCCGCATAGCCACCTTGTGGTCAAACCTCTGGGCCAGGAGTTCCAGCTTCTCCTGCCGGATCAGCTCGGCCCGTAGGGCAGCCTCCCGCTCATGTTCTGCCTTCTCCAGCTGGCCCCATGCCTAGGGAGGCAGGAGGAGGCAGTCAGACTCCAACTCGCCCCAGTTTAATGGCCCTGTGTCTCTGTCTGAGGTCAGTCCCAGCACTTATGGCACCTTCGAACAAACTTGGAAGGAAATGCTGCTTCCTCATGAGCCTTTACTGCTGGAAAGCCCTCAGAACGCATTTCCAATCCATGTTCTTGCAGTGTGAATGGCTCCCTTGAGCAGTGCACAACCTACACAACTACACAGAGCAGCCCTTCATCTCCTCTACCTCCTCGGCCTCACCTTGTCGATATCCCAGATGCCGCAGCCTTCCCGGGGCACAAAGAGACGACGGTTGCAGGCACGCAATTTGCTCTGGATGCTGAAGAGCAGCACCTCCAGGTTCCCCTTCTCCTGGAACCTGAGGAGCCTGAGCTCAGGAGCCTTGCTCCCCGCCCCAACCTGCCCCCCTCCCTTCCCAAGCGGGGCCTCACTTGACAGGCTTCTCCAGTGTGCAATAGGCCGTGAAAGCCTGAAGCTGCTGCTGCACCCCACTCAAGGAGTTGGCAAACTTCTGGTTGCTGATGAGGCCCACGGTGCGATGGATCCAGGCCAGCAGCTCGGCCGCCAGCTCCTCATAGCGCTCCATGATCCTGCCCACCTCCAGCACCTGGTCCAGCACCTGACCCGACAAAGGAGGATGGGCTTGGCCTCAGCCCAGACATGCCCCTGTGTCGTTCCCAGGCCCCACCCACCCCGCTCCTCAGCTCCTCATACCTTCCCAATCCGCTTCCCCTCCACGGCCAGAGCCTTCATCTTGGAGAAATAGTGGTAGAAGGAGACCACATAGGTGATGATGGACTTCTCATCTGGAGCCTCCATGTTTACATCTGGCGGGGAAACGAGAGTAAGGGAGAAGTTTCCGTCATGGTGCAGTGGTGAACGAATCTGACTAGGAACCATGAGGTTGAGGGTTTGATCCCTGGCCTTGCTCAGTGGGTTAAGGATCCACAGCTCGGATCCGGTGTTTCTGGGTCTGTGGCATAGACGGGCAGCTACAGCTCCGATTAGACCCCTAGCCTGGGAACCTCCATATGCGGTGGGAGGGGCCCTAGAAAAGACAAAAAGACAAAAAAAAAAAAAAAAAAAGAGAGAGGGAGTAAGGGAGCAGGACAGCAAGCACCCTGACAGAGGGACTGAAGGTGGAGGGGGGGAGAACTCACTAGCTGTGTGACCTTGGATAAGATAACTAACCTCTCTGTTCCTCAGTTTTTGTATCTGCCCAATGGGAATCCTCCTCACAGGATTAAGTAAACTACCTGGAGGCCAGCAGCTACAGCTCCCAGTGGACCCCTAGCCTGGGAACCTCCATATGACGTGGGTGTAGCTCTAAAAAGAAGAAGAGGAGTTCCTGTAGTGGCACAGTGGTTGACGAATCCGACTAGGAACCATGAGGTTGCGGGTTCGGTCCCTGCCCTTGCTCAGTGGGTTAACGATCCGGCGTTGCCGTGAGCTGTGGTGTAGATTGCAGATGCGGCTCGGATCCCGCTTTGCTGTGGCTCTGGTGTAGGCCAGTGGCTGCAGCTCTGATTCGACTCCTGGCCTGGGAACCTCCATATGCCGCAGGAGCGGCCCAAAGAAATAGCAAAAAGACAATAAATAAATAAATAAATAAATAAATAAATAAAATAAAATAAAAAGAAGAAGAAAAAAATGCAAAGGAGGAGTTCCCGTCATGGCACAGTGGTTAACGAATCCGACTGGGAACCATGAGGTTGCGGGTTCAATCCCTGACCTTGCTCAGTGGGTCAAGGTTCCGGCGTTGCCATGAGCTGTGGTGTAGGTCGCAGACGCGGCTTGGATCCCGAGTTGCTGTGGCTCTGGCGTAGGCTGGCAGCTACAGCTCCGATTCAACCCCTAGCCTGGGAACCTCCATATGCCGCAGGAGCAGCCCAAGAAATGGCAAAAAGACAAAAAAAAGAAAAAAACGCAGAAAGAATAGCCTGGCACAGAGGAGAAACTCAATAAATCTTATTACTATTATTTTTTTGGCCGTGCCCATGGCATGTGGAGGTTTCTAGGACAGGGATCAAACTCAAGCCACAGCAGTGACAAGGCCAGATCCTTAACCTGCTAGGCCACCTGGGAACTCCAACAAATCTTTTTTTTTCTTTCTTTTTTCCGCTGTACAGTACAGGGACCAAGTTACACATATATGTATACATACTTTTTCCTCCCATTGTTGTGTTGCAATGTAAGTATCTAGACATAGTTCTCAATGCTACACAGCAGGATCTCATCGTCCAATAAATCTTGATTATCATTTTAATTTCCTCATTGAATGCACCACATTATACCTGGCCCTTATTCTTCCCCATCTCATGAACTGACATCTGATAAATACCCACTATATGCCAGACACTATAAGAAGCAGAATAGGAGTTCCCGTCGTGGCGCAGTGGTTAACGAATCCGACTAGGAACCATGAGGTTGTGGGTTCGATCCCTGCCCTTGCTCAGTGGGTCAAGGTTCCGGCGTTGCCGTGAGCTGTGGTGTAGGTCGCAGACGCGGCTCGGAACCTGCATTGCTGTGGCTCTGGCGTAGGCTGGCAGCTACAGCTCCGATTCAACCCCTAGCCCGGGAACCTCCATATGCTGCAGGAGCGGCCCAAGAAATGGCAAAAAAACAAACAAACAAACAAACAAAAAAAAGAAGCAGAATAGACGAATGATTAAGACCATGAATTCTGGGAGTTCCCTGGTGGCAGGGTGGGTTAAGGGCCCTGTGTTGCTGCAGCTGTAGCATAGATCACAGCTGTAGCTCAGATTCGATTCTCCGGCCCAGGAACTTCCATATGCCATGGGTGTGGCCAAAAAAAAAAAAAAAAACACACAAGACTATGAATTCTGAAAATCTTGTTTACTGGGCTTTCACTGTGATGCTGGGCAAGTGACTGCACATCTGAGTCTTCGTTCCTATCACTTTAAACAGGACTTCTAGCCAATCAGGTCAGCGTGAGGATGAAAGGGAATAGTGTTGATACAATTCCCAGCCATGTCCTTGGCACACAGTAGATGCTCAGGAAAAGGGAACAACATGCTGGATTTGGGGGATGGGTGGGGTACGATCGTGGCAACTATTCCAGAGACAGGGGATTGGTATTGAATGTGGTCATGGATTGGGAATGAGGTTGAAGTCAGTGGTGGGATTGGGGACAGTTGAAAATGGGAAAGAGGTTGAGGATGAGGACAGAACTGTGGATGGGGACACACATAGGGATGGGCTGGGAATGGGGCTGGGGTGGGATGGGGATAATGCTGGGGATGGGGCTGCGGTTAGGGAGAGAGGGAAGTTGGGTTTTGGGGGGAGATGACTAAGGATGGGTTAGGGAAGGGGGTCAAGTTGAACACAGGACTAGAGATGCAGTTGGGTTGGAGACAGAGATGGAGAAAGAGAAGGACGTAGGGATGGGAAGGGGGTGGGATTGGAGATGAGGAAGGGGAGGGGCTGGAAGGGAGCTGGAACTGGAAATGCCAGTGTGGCAGGAGGATGGGGTTGAGTGTGGGATGGCACTGGAGTCCCCCCAGAGGAAATCTGGGCTGGGGCCATGCCGGGCTTACCCTCAGGATCCAGCAGGCGTGCCAGCCCCAGGTGCTGCTCAGCTGTGCGGAAGGCTCTCTGCAGGTTGTAGTTGGCATTGGACTTGGTGAGTTTGCTGAAGTCCACGAGATCAGGCCTGAGCAGGGGCACAGAATGGGCAGGCAGCAGGCAGGCTCCAAAGCCGGTGGGCAAATGGGTGAAATGACGTCCTTGTCCGAGTCCCACCCAGGACGAGGGCAAGAGGAATGCGATCCAGCCAAGACCAAAGCCGTGTGTGCCTGTGCATGTCTGTGCAGCATTTAGCTGTGGTGTGAGCACTGCACAAGGGCATGCGTGTGTCTGACTTCATGTTGCACGCGTGTCTACGTGGGTGTGTTTCTGTACACTATTAAGTAGAACTTGTAAGTACGAGGTCTGGAGCCGCCCCCCGGCTCAAACCCCAGCTCAGTCATTTCCTGGCCGTTGCTCTGGTGAGCAGCCGCAGCTCTCTGTGCCTCAGTCTCCTCGTTTATAAAATAGGGAGAGTAATAGGGTCACCCTGTAGGGTCACCGAACATTAAGTGACTTGTCAGAAAGCACCTAGAACAAGGCTGGGCACACTCAGGAAATGTCCCTATTGTTAGCAGGAGCCCAGTTAAGAGCTCGTGCGTTTCTGGGGGTGTAGGTGGGGCTGGGTCTCCCCCCACGTGCATGAGTGTGTGCGTGTGGGTTCCGGCTTTCCTCACACCAGAGCAAGTGGCCCCCAGTCTCTAGGGCTCAGTGTCCCCAGTCTGTCACATGGACAATCATGATGTGGGTGCAATCCAGGGGGCTCCCCTCCGCGGGCAGCTCAGCGCCAGGCCCTGAGGTGTGAACAGGCAGGTGTGCAGGGAGCCCGAGGGGGGCCTGGGGGCTCACCGTGAAGAGCCGCCCACTTCCTGCACTGGCCATGGCACTGGACCATCCGTGGGGAGTGAGTAGCCCATCCTGGGGGCAGCCAAGCTGTAGGCACAGGTATAAGCTGTATATATATATATGAATATATGTGTGCACACACATCCGTGCCAGAGCACACGTGTGTTTCCATGTATGCACAGGGTATGCGGCCTGGCTGGGGCCTGTGTGTGTGCATCTGTGTGTACGTGTGTGTAAGAGCATGTGTGTGAACAGGAATGTGCATGTGTGCAGAGAGGAGGGGGCGGGGCCTGTGTCTGGGTGTGTCATCCGTGCATATCCTCATACAGGTGTGTACCCGAGGGATGAGGGGTGGGGACTGGGGCCGAGCTGCCCCAGGCCAGGTGGTACCTGTGCCGGTGAATGAGGGCATTGAAGGCCAAGCCGTCCCGCCAGCTGGTGGTGAAATTCTGGATGTTGACCTCAGGGTAACTGACAGTGTGGAAGGGAGAGACAGAAGCAGAGATGGAGAGAGTCAGGAGGAAACAGGGAAGGAGGGAGAGAGGAAGAGACAGACAGAGATGGATTGATGGACAGATAAGGGAAGACAGATGACAGATAAGAAGGCAGGCAGGTGGATCAGTTGATGGATAGACAGATGATAGGTAGATAGATAGAGAGGGCCAGGCAGACGGAGAGAGAGAGAGATTGACAGCGAGAGAGACAGGAGAGGAACAAGAAAGAGAGGGAAGCAGAGGGAAGAAGAAAAAGAAGGAAAGACGAAGAAGGGAGGAAGCGACAGAGAGCAAGATACAGACAGAAGCGGGGAGAGGAGGAGGGGAGAGAGGCCGGGAGGGAGGGGAGGAGAGGAACAAGGAAAAGCAGTCCCAAAGGCAGAGACAGACACACAGAAGAACCAGAAGAACAGTCAGACAGACGGACAGCCCCAGGAGGGCCAGGGCCAGAGAAAACCCCGCCCCCATCCACACCTGCCCCTCCCTCCTGCCGCCCAGGGCTCCTCTCTGGAGGGCACTTGAATCTCAGGCCAGGCCCCTCTCGACTGGGCGGAGAGTTAGGGGACCAGGGGACATGCCCAGTGGTGTCTGTGCACCCCTCTTCTCAACCTCCTGCAGGCACCAGGGCCCTGAACTTCCTACCTGAGCTGTCTGAGCCCGGCCGCGTGCCCCCGGGCTGAGGGGGTGGCTATTTCAGGGGTTGGGGGCGAGGCAGAGCTCGGGAATAGGGCTGGGGGTCCACACAGGTGCACAAGAGGCCTCTAGAGGTGCGGGATGAGATGGGGGAGAAGAGGGCACAGGCTGGGGACAGCCCACCACCTCCCGGCACTGTGCTCTGAGGAATCTAAGTTTGAACCTGGCCCTTCCACACAAGTGTATTTGTCAAGGTCAGAAGAGGTCATTACCAGCTCATTAACTTCAGATGACACTTCTGACCCTGAGGACTTGGTTGGGGCCCGGCTCTCCGGGGCGGGGGGACGGCAGGCTTACCCAGCCGTCTTCATCTGACACCACAAGAGCAGTGCATCCTTGGCTGAGCGAGTCTCCCTGTTGTCCTCAGTCTCGATTTTGATGACTTGAATCTGTGAGGATACAAAACAGGGCTGCTGGGGCCTGGCACCCCAACCCAACCCTGGCAGAAGAGTTGGGGGTGGGGGCACCACCCCTCTCCCTGTCCCCATCCCCTGTGGCACGTCCACGCCCCCTCCTGAGAGAGTCTTTCCTGTTGGGCTCCCTCTTCACCTCCCTGTAGCCCTACTCTGGTCTAGCTCCAGTCTCTTCCCAATTTTTTCAACCACCCCCAATCCAAGGGGATCTTTCTAAATGTGAGTATGCCCTCCTCTAGAGAACAGCTCTTGAATTTCTCCCCGTCTTAGAATAAAATCCAAACTGCTAATTACAGATCACTTAGGCCCGGCCAACCCTCCTGGCCTCATCTCGGGCCTGCCTGCCGCAACAACCCCCCTCTTCTCTAACCATAAGTCTCTAACCTGGTCTTCCTTTCTTTCTTTCTTTTTTTTCTTTTTTTTCTTTTTTTTTTTTTTTTCTTTTTAGGGCTGCACCCTCTGCATATGGAGGTTCCCAGGCTAGGGGTCATATCGGAGCTGTAGCCACCACCAGCCTGCACCACAGCCACAGCAATGCAGGATCAGAGCCTATGTGCAATCTCCACCACAGCTCACGGCAACGCCAGATCCTTAACCCACAGATGGAGGCCAGGGATGGAACCTGACTCCTTATGCATACTAGTAGGATTTGCTTCCTCTGTGCCACAATGGGAACTCCCATCCTGGTCCTCTGTACCTGCAATACGCCAAGCTCATTCCCACCTCAGGGCCTTTGCATTTGCTGTGCCCCTCCTGCGATGCTTTCTCCCTTCATCACATGTCATTCAGCCATCAGCTTCTCAGAAAGCCCTTCTCTGGTCACCAAGGCTAAAATCTCATCACCATCAGCTGCATATTTTCTATCCTTTTTACTACTTTACATAATTTATTCTTTTCAGAGTTCTCATCGTAGTGCATCGGAAACGAATCTGACTAGGAACCATGAGGTGGTGGGTTCAATCTCTGTCCTTGCTCAGTGGGTTAAGGATTCGTCGTTGCCATGAGCTGAGGTATAGGACGAAGACGTGGCTCAGATTCTGACTTGCTGTGGCTGTGGTGTAGGCTGGCAGCCGTAGCTCCAGTTAGACCCCTGGCCTGGGAACCTCCATATGCTGCAGGTGCGGCCCTAAAAAAAGGCAAAAAAAAAAAAAATTCATTTTTGCATAATTCTTTTTACTTCTCTGCCTAGAATTTGTCCTTTTCCCATATATGGCTTATTTACACATTGGTTTATTTATTATCTATCTACACACCCACCCCCATGTCTTGCTACCTAAAGACAAAATTGGTCTATTTTGTTTCTGAACTGCAGCAAGACTTCCTGGATTTGAATTCCAGCTCCACTACCCAGCTGTGTGACCTTCAGCATATTACTTCACCTCTTTGGGCTTTGGTTTCCTCCTTGGTAAAATGGGATAATTAGAAGTACCTAACTTATGGGGTTGTTGTGTGTATTAAATGCCAAGTGCTTAGAACAGAGTAAAAAATACGCAAAATCATAATGATGTTGGTGATAATGAATTTTTAAAAATCATCTTCGTCCCCACCACCTGGACCAGGGTTCCTGGAGCACATTAGGAATATTTTTGGAGGGAGTTCCCATCATGGCGCAGTGATTAACGAACTCGACTAGGAACCGTGAGGTTGCGGGTTCGATCCCTAGCCTCACTCAGTGGGTTAAGCATCCGGCGTTGCCGTGAGCTGTGGTGTAGGTTGCAGACGCAGCTCGGACCCGAGTTGCTGTGGCTCTAGCGTAGACCGGCGGCTACAGCTCCAATTAGACCCCTAGCCTGGGAACCTCCATCTGCCGTGGGTGCGGCCCTAGAAAAGACAAAAAAAAAAAGGAATATTTTTGGAATGAATGAATGAGTGGGTGAGGGACACCCTCCTGAGTCCCCACCCCGGGAAGGGGGCTGAGCTGAGGCTGGGGTCATGTGGGGATCACCTGGAAGCGCAGAATGATAGTCCAGACCAGCCCCAGGGTCAGCCGGTGGTTCCCGTCCACGATGTCATGCGAGCCCACGTTCTCCAGGTGCACGCGCTGCTCCTTCAGGAACTGCAGTGCCTTGTCCACATTTTCCAGCGAGTGGATCCTCATGCGACCACGTGTGGGCCTTGGCTAGGGAGACAGGGACATGAGGAGATCTGGGGCCAGGCCTAGGGCACCTTGCCCTCGACCTCGCCCCTTCCACCGCATAACTACGCCCCCACCAACTGCACAGCCAAGCACAGGCCACGCCCCTTCAGTCTCATCAAAGACCCAGGACCCAGTCCTTCTAAAGAAGCCCTGCCCAGTTCAGAGCCAGATCCTTTCCAGCCAAGTTATTTTCACAGCTTATTCAAGTTCCTGTTTCGACCCCTTAACCTGAAGCTCCACCTCCAACCTGATAGTCACACCTTTTATTATGAAGCCCCGCCCCCTGCCTGTAGCCGTATTCCCACCCCTTCCATCAGATCTCTGCCCCAGGCCACCAATGTTTTGCCACTAGTTCCATGGCCACATCCCTCACTTCCTTCTCTTCAGGTCCCTGCTTAGCGCCACGCCCTTTTCCATCAAGCCCTGCCCCACCCCAGGACTCCCCTCCTTACTTTTTTTTTTTTTTCTTCCTGCTTTTTAGGGCCGCACCTGCAGCATATGGAAGTTCCCAGGCTAGGGGTCGAATCGGAGCTACAGCCACAGCCACGCCAGATCCGAGCCGCATCTGCGACCTACACCACAGCCCACGGCAACACCAGATCTGTAACCCACTGAGTGAGGCCAGGGATCGAACCCGCATCCTCATGGATGCTAGTCGGGTTCCCTAACTGCTGAGCCACCAAGGGAACCCCTCCCCTCCTTTCTTGTTTAAAAAATTTGTATTGGAGTATAGCAGATTTACAATGTTGTGCCAATTTCTGCTGTACAGCAAAGTGACCAGGTTTTCTATATATGTAAAGAGCATTTGTACCGTCTTTTGTTGTTGTTGTTGTTACCACTCCCTTTCTTATATCACATTCCCTTTCTTATAGTATCTTCCATCTTGTCTATCCCAAGAAACTGGATAAAGTTTCCCCTTGCTCATAGCTCTATTCCTTCCAAGGGCGTTAGTTCCTATTCTTTGGTCATGGCCCTCACAACTTTCTGGTTTCCAGGCTCTGATCCTTTAATCCATCTCTAGCTCCATCAGAAGCCCCTCCTTTGCCATGAAGCCCCATTCAAGCCCAGAAATAAAACTGCAACTCGTACAACGCCCACACAAAGGTTCTGTTTGTCTCCCAGACTCCCGCAACCTAAGGCCCCCCGCACCTGATGAGAACCGCGCCCTCCTGCAGGGACCCCCTGAGCTCCACCCAGTTTTACAGCCACGCCTGCTGCCACTGCACTATGGAGGCCAGTCCCTTCCGACAAAGCTCCTCCCTTCTCCAATAGCCCCACCCCTGCCAACGGAGCCCCACCCAAGCCCAGAGTCCCGCCCCGAATCACCGCCCTCCTTTAGGTCAGAATCCCGCCTCCATCTCCATTCGCACACCCCAGGCTCCCCACATCCAAGCGGCACCCCTGTGCCATAGCCCTGCCCACCCGAATGAGGGCCCTTTTATCCACCCAGCTCCAGGCCCCATAATAGCCCAGCCCGTGACCCCAGGTCCGGCCCCTTCCCCGGGCCCTTCTGGCCCCCTCACCAGCTGCTCCCCGGACAGCACTTCCAGGAGCCGCGTGAGCACAAAGCCGTCCCTGAGGTCCGCGTAGAGGTCCCCGATGTGGCAGCCGACTCGGGCGAGGTGGGAGTTCACCCACTTAGTGAAGGTTTTCTTCTGCACGGCCTCCCGCTCATCTGCAGGACAGGCCCGGATGAGCCCCAGTCTGCTCCAGGAACTCCCCTTCCAGCTTCACCGCAGCCCTCCACCGCCCAGCCCGACCCGGCTCAGGCCCACTTTGCAGCTATCAGGGCTTTCTTTGGGCAGCGGCTCCTCCCAGCTGGGAGCCCCCCCCCCCCCCCGCCACTGCCCACCTGGCGATGGCCTCCCTGTCCTTTAAAGTTTTCCTGAGACATCACTTCCTCCCTCAGGAAGCTTTCCCAGCATCCTACCCTAGTCGGTTCTGTTCACTCGTTGAATAAATATATGACCGCCCACTAGGTGCCCTGCCCTATTCTAGGCGCTGAATATGGACCGAGCTCTTCTGGGGCAGAGCTCAGTTTGGTGGGGACACAGGTGATGCACTTGGGAGCCACAGAGGGTTAAGGAGGGAGAAGGAGAGGATGAGAGTTGGGTCTCGGGAACCTCTCTAGCTACCGCGAGGAGGATGCATCAGAGAGGGCAAGAACGGGAGCCTGGAGCCCAGGGGGAGACAGGGGAAAGGGCCCAGGAGAGAGAGGAAGAGGCCGGACCACGGCAGGAGCTGAGGGGGTGGGAGAAGAGGGCAAATGGAGAATTAGTTTGAGATGAAACAATAAGAGATGGCCACTGACAGGCTGTGGGGAGTGAAGAGGAAGGATGTCGGATGGGAGCGGGCTGGGAGGATGTGCCCAGCTTCCGCCTGGATTGCTGACAAAGAAATTGTTTGGACCATTTTTACAGTCCTTTGTTGTTGTTGTTACCATCTCTGTTTTTCGGCCATACCTGAGGCATGTGGAAGTTCCCAGGCCAGGGATCAAACCCAAATCACAGAAGTTCTTGTCCTGGCTCAGCAGAAAGGAATCTGACTAGTATCCATAAGGATGCGGGTTCAATCCCTGGTCTTGCTCAGTGGGTTAAGGATCTGGTGTTGCTGAGAGCTGTGGTGTAGGCGTAGGTCAACATCTACAGCTCTGATTCGACCCCTAGCCTGGGACCTTCCATATGCCACCCTAAAAAGGCCAAAAAAACCCCACGAAACACAAAAAACAAAAACACCTGCACCACAGCAGTGACAACACTGGATCCTTAACCTGCTGTATTACAAGGGAATGCCTGTCTTTTTTTTTTTTTTTTTTTAAGTAACAATTTTAGGAGTTCTATTCTGACACAGTGGGTTAAGAATGAGACTGCAGCAGCTTAGATCACTGCAGAGGCACGGGTTTGATCCACAGCCCTGTGCAGTGGGTTAAAGGTTACGGCATTGCTGAAGCTGTGTCACGGCTGTGTCTCAAATTCAATCCCTGGCCTGGAAACTTCCATATGCCATGGGTGCAGCCATAAAAAATAATCATAAAAAAAGAACAGTTTTAGTATGAGCTGTAATTCTCCTACTATAAAATTCACCCCTGTAAGGGGTAAGGGCAGTGGTTTTTAGCATATTCACAGAATTGTGCAACTATCACCACTATCTAATATCAGATCATCTTACCACTCCAAGGAGAAACCCCGAACCCATGAGCAGTCACGCCCCATTCCCCCTCCTCCTGAGTCCAGGCAACCATTCCTCTACTTTCTGTCTCTGAGGATGTACCTTTTCTAGAAACTTCACATAAATGGAATTGTGTAGTATGTGTCCCTTTGTGTCTGGCTTCTTTCACTCAGCCTAACGTTTTCAAGGTTCATCCATGTGTGACATGTGTCATGTTATTTATTCCTTTATACAGTCAAATAATATTCCATTGTATGGATATACTACTTTTTTTTTTTTTTTTTGGTCTTTTTGTCTTTTCTAGGGCCACACCCATGGCATATGGAGCTTCCCAGGCTAGGGGTCTAATCAGAGCTGTTGGTGCCAGCCTACGCCACAGCCACAGCGACATGGAATCTGAGCTGTGTCTGTGACCTACGCCACAGCTCACGGCAATGCTGGATCCTTAACCCACCGAGCAAGGCCAGGGATTGAACCCGAAACCTCATGGTTCCTAGTTGGATTCGTTAACCACTGAGCCACGACAGGAACTCCTACTTTTTTTTTTAAGGCCACACCTGTGGCATATAGAAGTTCCCAGGCTAGGGGTCAATGGGAGCTGCAGCTGCCAGCCTACCCCACAGCCACACCCACAGCCACAGCCACGCCAGATCCCAGCTGCATCTGGGAACTACACTGCAACTTCCAACAACACCAGATTCTGAGGCCAGGGTTCAAATCTGCATCCTCATGGATACTAGTTGGGTTCTTAACCTGCTGAGCCACAACGGGAACTCCAAGGATGTACTGCATTATTTTACCGCTCTATCCATCAGCTGATGGACATTTGAGTTGTTTCCACTTTGGGGTGGTTAGGCACAATGCTGGAATGAACAATCAGGTACGAGGTTTTGTGTGGACACGTTTTCAGTTATCGTGAGTATAACCCAGGGAGTAGAATGGCGGGGTCATCTGGTAACTCTGGGTTTACCCTTTTGAGGGACTGCCAGACTGTCTTCCCAAGCGGCTGAACCATTTTACATTCCCACCAGCTATGTACAAGGGTGCCACTTTCCTCACATCTTCACCGTTACTTGTTTTTTCCCTTTTTTTGTTGTTTATTATGGTCAACCTAGCAGGGAGGCAGTTGTTTTCTCAAAGTGTGTGTTTTTTTTTTTTCAGATTCATAATTGATTGCATAAAATGAGTATCACATGATGAGGTGACATTAGTTTCTCCAGGGATGGGAACTTAACAGATGAGGTACACAGTTTGGAATCCATTTATGGGAGTTCCTGTCATGGCTCAGCAGTAACGAACGCAACCAGTATCCATGAAGACACGAGTTTGATCCCTGGCCTCTCTCAGTGGGTTAAGGATCTGGCGTAGCCATGAGCTGTGGTGTAGGTCACAGATGCTAATCAGATATGCATTGCGTAAGCTGGCACCTGCAGCTCCGATTAGACCCCTAGCCTGGGAACATCCATATGCCATGGGTGCAGCCCTAAAAAGATTAAAAAAAAAAAAAAAAAGAATCCATTTATGCTGCTTTCCCAGCTGCAGTTTTTTGGCCTTTAACTCAAAGTATAAGACTATCAGAGCAATGCCTCCATACGTGGCCAGTACACAATTCATTCCCGCTGTGAGAGTATAAGAATTAAATTTTTGGGGGGACACCAGCGAAATGGAATCGGACCTCCGTTCCTGAACCTGCCATGATTTTGATTTTCCAAAATGCGCAAACTCAGCAGCCTGTCTCAATATGGTTTCGATTTGCGTTTCCCTAATGACAAACGATTTCATGTGCTCATTGGCCATTTGCGTTGCTTCTTTGGTGAAATTATCTATGTAAATCCTTTGTCCATTTATTTTTCTTTTTACAGCTGCACCAATGGCATATGGAAGTTCCTGGACTAGGGGGTGAATTGTGTCTGCAGCTGCTGGCCTACAGCAATGCCAGATCCAAGCCAAATCTTTGACCTATGCCGCAGCTCAGGGCAACACCAGATCCTTACCCCACTGAGTCAGGCCAGAGATCAAACTCGCATCCTCATGGATACTATGTTGGGTGGTTTTTTCCTGTCTTTTTAGGGCTGCACTGGCAGCATATGAAGGTTCCCAGGCTAGCGGTCAAATCGGAGCTATAGCTGCTGGCCTATGCCACAGCCACAGCAACATCAGATCTGAGCCATGTCTGCAAATGACACTGCAGCTCAGGGGCAATGCCAGATGTTTAACCCACTGAGCAAGGCCAGGGACCAAACCTGTGTCCTTATGGATACTATTCCGTTTCGTTACCATTAAGCCACCACGGGAACTCTTACATTGGGTTCTTGACCAAATAAGCCACAACGGGAACTCCTGCCCATTTTTAATCGGGCTGCCTTTTTAATCATCTGTACTACATTTGTAACTTTCTATGCATCTAAAATTATTTCATAAGTTAAAATTTCTCCAAAAAAAAAAAAAAGGGAATTGCTGCCTAGCCTTCCTCCCTCTTCCACTGACTCCCAAAGCTTCAGAACCAAGGTACAAAGAGCACTGGACGGAAGGAACTTGGAACCTACACTGACTGCCTGGAGCAGAGCCTCCTTGCCAATGAGGCTGCTCATATAGGGGCTATCAGGAGGGAGAAATAAGCTTCTATCTCCTTTAGGCACCGTATCGTGGGGTCGCTTTGTTATAACCGCTTAACCAGTACAGATACTGCTTACATTTCATAAGTAAAAAATTTAGCAATCACACTTTTTAAGTTTCCCACGAGTATAGAAACCCTGATTTATATTGCCAGTTTGTTTCCATTTTTAACCATTTGAAATTTCCGTATAACTTTTTCCCTAAAATTTACCATTGGTAACATTATCAACTACTGCATTTGACTCTGGCAGTAGAAAATACACATTGCTATGGAGTTCCCTTGTGGCACGGTGTGGCGTTATCACTGAAGTGGCTCAAGTCGCTACTGTGGTACAAAATTGATCCCTGGCCACAGAACTTCCATGTGCCACAGGCATGGCCCGAACAAAACAAAACAAAATACAAATACTGCTGGAAAACATACACTGACTGACCTGTCAGTTTTTGTGCGTCAAGTTGGATCTTGTATGTTTGCCTCTAATTTGGAAGTGAATAGACAGAAACAAAGAGTAAGTCCAAATGGCATATCTTGTTTGTTGAAAGGTGGGTTTTGTGCCGTCGATGATCAAGGATTCTAGTTGGGTTCTTAACCTGCTGAGCCACAATAGGAACTCCTGATTTATGGTTTGTTTTGGGGTTTTTTGTCTTTTTAATGGCCCCACGCATGGCATGTGGAGGTTCCCAGGCCAGGGGTCAAATCAGAGCTACAGCTGCCAGCCTACATCACAGCCACAGCAATGCTGGATCTGAGCCATGTCCGCAACCCACACCACACCTCACGGCAACGCCAGATCCTTAACCCACTGAACGAGGCCAGAGATGGAACCCGAGTCCACATGGATATTAGTCAGGTTTGTTGCCACTGAGCCATGACAGGAACTCCCCTGATTTATTTTTATTTTTATTTTTTTTAATTTTTTTTTTTTTTTTTTTTGTCTTTTTGCCTTTTCTAGGACTGCGCTCGTAGCATATGGAGGTTCCCAGGCTAGGGGTCTAAATGGAGCTGTAGACACTGGCCTACACTAGAGCCACAGCAATGCGGGATCCGAGCTGAGTCTGCGACTTACACCACAGCTCAGGGCAATGCTGGATCCCACTGAGCAAGGGATCGAACTCGCAACCTCACGGTTCCTAGTCGAATTTGTTAACTACTGAGCCACGACGGGAACTCCATTCCCTGATTTATGTTTTGATGATGAAACACAGTTGGGCTGAAATCAAATATGTCCCAGAGGGCCCCTTCTGACCCAAGCCAACACTGTTTACTGTGTTGGTGAGTGTGGGTGATACTTTGCTGAGTATCTTCCACGGGGCCCCCTGGAGCCACTTGCCCTCTTCTGTACCTGCTCTGGGCCCAGGGAGGGCCCACTGGGAGGCTGGCCCGTGTGGTTTATACGAATGGGCTTCCTGGCCCTCAAAGGCCTCAGACGTTTGGTTGGGTTTGGCTATCGGGAGAGGCAAGAGAAAAGGGCTGAGGAATTAATCCCCCCCTTGCCTGACCAGCTTCCGCCAGGGCCTGGTGTCTCTCTACATCCTCCACTCCTGCTGGGGCGGCCTCTCCCCGATTCCACCACTCCCCACCCCTCGGGGGTCTCCTCTGGCCCCATAGGCTCTCCTAGGCCTGCCCACACCTCTGTACATAGTCCCTTCACTAAACTCTCCTCAATGCTACCTCTCTGAGGGGGCCATCTGCTTCCTCCTGGCACTCTAGCAGGTACACAGACCTTGGGGTTGTCAAGACTCCAAGCCAAATGACAACTGTCCTACCTCTGCCATTGTGTGCATATTATTTTACCATTTATCTCTTCTTTGCCGCTGTGGTCCTCACCAATCACAAGTGAAATGCACTTCCTGAGAATAAGACTTGAATTTTGGCGTTCCCATTGTAGCTCAGCAGATTAAGAACCCAACTAGTATCCATGAGGATGCAGGTTCAATCCCTGGCCTCACTCAGTGGGTTAAGGATCTGGCACTGCCATGATCTGTGGTGTAGGTCGCAGACGTGGCTTGGATCTGGCATTGCTGTGGCTGTGGTGTAGGCCAGCGGCTGCAGCTCAATTTCGACCCCTAGCCTGGGAACCTCCATATGCCACAGGCATGTTTAAAAAGACATAATAAATAAATAAATACATTTTAAATAAAGACTTGAATTTTTTCGTTTCTTCAGTGTATTGACATTTTCCTAGTGCAGGGAATAACGACTTCTTCATCCACTACTGGTTAAGGAGAAAGGATAGAGAGAAACTTAAGAGGTAAATGACATGTTTGGCTATGGGTCTGGGAAAAGTTAGGAAGCCAGAGATGCTAAGTACTGGTAGAAATGTGGGGACTCCAGCACCCTCAGGCCTGCTGGCGAGACCGCCATTCAGAAGGCAGTCTGAGTCAAACTGAACAAGTGCATCCCTGCCACGACCTGGCCGCTCGTTCGCTATGAATGTGTCCTGTGAACGTTCTCACACAGGTTTAGAAGGCGCATGCGTGATGACATTCAGGGCAGTGCTACTGATGGCGTGGGGGGGGGGGGGGCAGGCTGGGTCTTGCCCACAGGCTGGTCATCTGTCACTGGGAAGTGGAATATGGCAAGTGCACACCACTGATCCCAGGCGGCAGCGACAAGCAACAGGGCAACAGGGTAGGAGTTCCCACTCTGGCGCAGTGGGATCGGAGGCATCTGACTCAGCTGACACAGCTGACACAGCTTACTCAGCTGCCGCACAGGTCGCAACTGCAGCTTGGATCTGACCCCTGACCTGGGAACTCCATATGCTGTGGGGCAGCCAGAAAACATTTTAAATAAATAAATAAATAAGACCATTGTTTTTTCTTAGGCAGCAGGGTAGAGACACACAGAGCCACATGGATGAGTCTTGAGGCGCTAAAGCGTAGGGCTGAATGAGAGAATAATGTGAACATGTGGTTGAGAATATGATAAAACTTGTATCAAGTAACAATACACACAAACATGAACCCACACATATCAGCCTCCCAGATGCATGACAAAGTAAAACTGCAGTTCAGCAGGGAAAGGGAAGTCTTGTCAATAAATGGAGTTGAGGAGTTCCCGTCGTGGCGCAGTGGTTAACGAATCTGACTAGGAACCATGAGGTTGCAGGTTTGATCCCCGGCCTTGCTCAGCGGGTTAAGGATCCGGCGTTGCCATGAGCTGTGGTGTAGGTCGCAGATGCAGCTCGGATCCCATGTTGCTGTGGCTCTGGCATAGGCTGGCAGCTACAGCTCTGATTAGACCCCTAGCCTGGGAAGCTCCATATGCCGCGGGAGCAGCCCTAGAAAAGGCAAAAAGACAAAAATAAATAAATACAATAAAATAAAATAAATGGAGTTGAGTCAACTGGATATCCATGTAGGGAGAAAAGAGAACATTGACCCACGCTGTATACAGTAATAAATATAATAAATACCATTCAGGTTATAAATCTAAATGTGAAAGGAATGCAAAAAGTCTTTTAGACGAAAACATCAAAGACCATCCCATCTCCATGACCTTGGAGTAGGCAGATTACTTACCCAAGAAGAAAAATGTTAGCCATATGGGAAATAATGATTAAATAATTATCAAATCAGGTGAATTTAAATTAAGAAATACTGTTCATCAAAAGGCCATATTAAGGACTTCCCGCTATGGCACAGTGGGTTAAGAATCTGACTACAGGAGTTCCCGTCGTGGCGCAGTGGTTGACGAATCCGACTAGGAACCATGAGGTTGTGGGTTCGATCCCTGCCCTTGCTCAGTGGGTTAAGGTTCCGGCGTTGCCGTGAGCTGTGGTGTAGGTTGCAGACGTGGCTCGAATCCTGTGTTGCTGTGGCTCTGGCGTAGGCTGGCAACTACAGCTCCAATTCGACCCCTAGCCTGGGAACCTCCATATGCTGCAGGAGCAGCCCAAGAAATGGCAAAAAGACAAAAAAAAACAAAACACACACACACACACACACACACACAAAAGAATCTGACTACATGCAGATTGCAGCTGCAGCTTGGAGTCAATCCCTGGCCTGAGATGTCCATATGCCACAGATGCGGCCAACAAGGATGGGGGAGGAAAAAGACAACATTAAGAGAATGAAAAGGCAAGCCATATAGTGGGAGAAAATAGTCACAACCCATATATCTGACAAAGGACCAGTACTGACTTCAGTCCATACTACAAAGCCACCGTAATTAAAACTGCATGGTACTAGTACAAAAAGAGACACACAGATTAATGGAACAGGATGGAAAGCCCAGAAATAAGCCCATGTCGTGTGGCCCTAAAAAGCAAAAAATAAATAAATGAATAAAATAAGACCAGATAGTATAAAAAACTCCTAGAGGAAAACATAGGTAGAACATTTTTTTTTTTTTTTTGGCTTTTTAGGGCCATACCTGGGGCATATAGAAGTTCCCCAGGCTTGGGGTCCAATCAGAGCTCCAGCTGCTGGCCTATGCCACAGCCACAGCAACACCAGATCGGAGCCGTGTCTGAGACTTACACCACAGCTCATGGCAACACCAGATCCTGAACCCACTGAGCAAGGCCAGGGATCAAACCCGAGTCCTAATGGATACTAGACAGATTCATTTCCACTGAGCCATGACGGGAACTCTGGCAGAAAATTCTTTGTCATAAATTGCAGCAATATTTTTTTGATGTCTCCCAAAGTGATGGACATAAAAACAGAAATAAACGAATGGGACCTAACTAAACATAAACACTTTTCCACAGTAAAGGAAACCATAACCAAACCAAAAAGGCAACCTACAGAATGGGAGAAAATATTTGCAAATGATGTGATCGACAAGAGATTAATTTCCAGAGTATACAAACAGCTCATATAGCTCAATATTAAAAAAGCCAACAACCCAATCAAAAATGAGCAGAATACATAAACAGACATTCTCCAAAGATACACAAATGGCGAACAGGCACATGAAAGATGTTCAACATCACTAACTGTTAGAGAAATGTAAATCAAAACAACCATGAGGTACTATCTCACACCAGTCAGAATGGTAGTCCCTAAAAGGTCTACAAATAACAAATGCTGGAGAGGGTGTGGAGAAAAAGCCACCTTCCTCCTCTGTTGGTGGAAATGTAAACTGATACAACCACTATGGAAAACATTACGGAGGTACCTCAGAAAACTAAATTCAGAACCACCATATAATCTAGCAATCCCACTCCTGGGCATATATCTGGAGAAAATTCTAAAAGATATGTGGAGTTTCCTGGTTGCCTAGCAGTTAAGGATCTGGCATTGTCACTGCTGTGGTGCAGATTTGATCCCAAGCCCAGGAACTTCCACATGCTGCAGGCGTGTCTAAAAAAAAAGAAGGAATAAAATATACATGCACCCCCAAGGCTCACAGAAACACTGTTCACAAGAGCCGAGACATGGAAGCAAGCTAAGTGTCCATTAACACATGAATGATAAGATGTGTGTATACATACACAGTGGAATATTACTCAGCCATGAAAAAGAAGGAAACAATGCCATCTGCAGCAACGTGGATGGACCTAGAGAATCTCATATTAAGTGAAGTAAATCAGGCAGAGAAAGACAAATATGATGCTGCTTATATGTGAAATCTGAAAAAAATGATACAAATGAACTTATTTACAAAACAGAAATAGACTCACAGACATAAAAAACAAATTTATGGTTACTAAAGGGGAAGGGGAATGGATAAATTAGGAGTTTGGGATTAAAACATAATATATAAAATAAATAACCAACAAGGACCTACTGTATACAGGGAACTATACTCAATATCTTGTGATAACCTTAATGCAAATGGAAAAGAATCTTACAAAGAATATGTATGTGTGTATACAGATATCTATCTATATTGAATCCCTTTGCTGTACCCTTGAACTAACAAATTTTAAAGCAGCCATATCTCAATAAAAATTTTTATTAAAGTTTTTTCTTTCTTTTTATGGCTGCACTTGTGGCCATATGGAAGCTCCTGGGCTAGGAATCGAATCAGATCTGTAGCTACTGGCATATGCCCCAGCCACAGCAACGCTGGATCCAAGCCTCATCTGTGATCCACAAGCTACTCTGCAGCTTGTGGCAACACCATATTCTTAACCCACTGAGCGAGGCCAGGGATGGAACCCACATCTTCATGGATACTAGTTGGGTTCTTAACCCTCTGAGCCACAACGGGAACTCTAATAAAAAAATTTTAGGGCGTTCCCGTCATGGTGCAGCGGAAACGAATCTGACTAAGAATCATGAGGATGCAGATTCGATCCCTGGCCTCGCTCAGTGGGTTAAGGATCTGGTGTTGCCATGAGCTGTGGTGAAGGCTGGCAGCTGTAGCTCCAATTCAACCCTTAGCCTGGGAACCTCCATATGCCGCGAGCGCGGCCCTAAAAAGCCAAAAAAAAAAAAAAATTCTAAAGGTAACATTAAAAGAATGAAAAGGCAAACCATACAGTGGGAGAAAATATTCACAACACATATATCTGACAAAGGACTTGTACCCAGAATATATAAGAACCCCTATAAAACGATCAGCAGGGAAGAAAATTAATAAGAAAATGGGTAAAAGACTGGAATGGGCACTTACAGGAGGATATCCAAATAGTCAGTATATGAAGAGGAGCTCCACTTCATTAGCTGGTTTTTTTTTCATATTTTAAAGTTTTACTGAAGTATAGTTGATTTACAAGGTTTTGATAATTTGTACTGTACGACAAAATAATTCTGTTGTATACATAATGCTTCATGAGTTGCTATTAGTCATCAGGAAAACGCAAATTAAAACCGCAGCAGAGGAGTGCCCATCATGGCACAGCGGAAACGAATGCGATTAGGAACCATAAGGTTGAGGGATCCGAGCCACATCTGCGACCTAGACCACAGCTCATGGCAACATGGGATCCTTAACCCACTGAGAGGCCAGGGATCGAACCCGTGTCCTCATGGATACTAGTCAGATTCGTTTCCTCTGAGCCACGATGGGAACTCCAGACAATTTTTTTTCTGCTGCCCCTGTGGCATATGGAAGTTCCTGGGCAAGGGGTTGAATTCAAGCTGCAGCTGTGGCATAGGTCACAGCTTAACCCACTACGGCACAATAGGAACTCCCAGACAAATTTTAAAAATATCTTCATGCACAAGTTCCCATCAATGGCTCAGCAGTAATAAAACCAAGTAGGATTCATAAGGATGCAGGTTCCCTGGCCTCACTCAGTGGGGTTAAGGATCCTGTGTTGCCTGTTGTGAGCTGTGGTATAGGTCACAGATGTGGCTCAGATCTGGCATTGCTGTGGCTGTGGTGTAGAATAGCACCTGCAGCCCCAATTCAACTCCTAGTCTGGGAACTTCCATATGCCTTGGGTTCAGCCTTAAAAATCAAACAAAACAAAATAAAATCTTCATGCAAAAATAAGTTACAGAAGACTCTGCTCAAAGGTTTGGGTTTAGCCTGAACAGATAAAACCATGAGAGAAGCCGGCAAAAGGATGCAAAAGAAAATGTACCCTAGAGATCTAGTCATATTAGCATTTTGAGCAGCAGCAGCATCCTGAAGTTATTATTAAGCTGAAGTCGCTGCTTTTGTGGTTTGGGTCTGGAGTCCAATATAATGTGTTTAGAGGGAGAGAACTGCAGGCATAAGAGATATAGAATTGTGTGTTTGTGTGCACTTAGGGAAACCATAGGAGTTTCCTGGTGGCTCGGGGGTCAAGAGTCCAGCATCATCACTGCTGTGGCTCAGGTTGCTGCTATGGCACAGGTTCCATCCCTGGCGCGGGAACTTCCTCATGCCATGGGCTCGGCCAAAAGGAAAAAGGAAAACCATAGTTCTAATAATTTAAGTAGACACAAGGAAGTTTTGAGAAATGCTTTTTTCTCCAAGGGATTTCTGTGGACTAGATGCTGTCTGAGGTATCTGGGGCTGGTGTACGCAGAACCAGTGGTTCTGAGAGATGAAGAGTCCTTGATCCTCAGGTTACCACATCCCGCCTCTGTTTAAAATCTCACCAAAGCTGCCCTGTGCCCTCAACACTCTCTGGAATGTCCTACAAGGCCCTTCAAGATCTGGATTCCACTGGCTCCTCTCCCATCATCACTTACTCACCACCTCGCTCCAGCCACTCCCAACTTCTGGAGGTCTTGCCTATGCTGTTCCCTCTCTCTGGAACACTGTTCCACTCTCTTCCCCCGGCTTCACTCCTGCTGGTCTCTGAGGGCCCAACTTAGCCACCTCCTCCTCCAAGGGTTACTCTGATTCTTTAGACGGGATTAGGCCCCTCCTCTGGGCTCCCATAGCCCCTGGGCTCCCACACCTGGCCTCTGCCCTGTGCCCCTCCCAGCCCCGCCCTGGTCCCTGTGGGTCCTCACTGTCTGGCTGGATCTAACTTTCCCACTGAACTGGGAGCCCTGGAGGAGCAGGACCAGGGCTGCCTCAGTCACCACTATGTCCCTCACATTGTCTGATACAGGCTAAGCACAGAGCAGGCACTGACTAAATATTTTGTGGATGAAATAATACAAATTCAAGAATCCTCAGTTGATATGCTCCCAAGTTTTTAATTCTAAGAGGCCCCAGGAATTTCTGCATGCCACTGGTGTGGCCAAAACAAAAACAAAAACACCCATAAATACAAACAAACAAAAGTTTGTTGGATGTTTACATCACTCCAGGTGTCTAAACCAGAGGAAGCTAGCAATCCATGGGCTGAATCTGTTTCAGATATTGCGGCTGACACATAGATTTGGTTTGTGGGGGGTGTTTGCTTGTTTTGTTTTAGTTTGTTTGTTTGTTGGCCATTTCTGTGGCACGCAGAAATTCCCAGACCAGAGATAGAACCTGCACCACAGTGGTGACAAAGACCCAGCAGTGACGACTCTGGATTCGTCACCCATTGAGCCAAGGAAAAAAACTCAAGTAATTTTTTTTTAATTGGGAAATTGCAGGTAAACATCAGAGCTAGCAGCTCTGGGCCCACATTTCCCCAAGACTAGAGCTGGCGACCAGGATGCTGTTCACCAGTTGACCGCAGCCCCCAGGCCGCCCACATGTGTGTCACCTTGCTTTCCAGGAGGCACTTGAGTTCACCAACCTGCTCATCATCTTATAAAGTTCTGGGAACCTTAGTATTAAAGAGCACATGACTGTCAAATGCAGAGTCACCAAATTCTGAGATTCTGAGGGAACTGATTCTGACCTCTGGATTTTAAGATTTCATAACTCTGACAATACACATTTTATGTGTATAGCACCCCATGTTTCTGAGATACTAATATCCCAAGGGTCAACGTGCTGGGGTCTAATGGTTTTTTTTGTTTGTTTGGTTCGGTTTTTTGTTTTTTTTTTAGGGCATATGGAATTTCCCAGGCTAGGGGTCGAATCGGAGCTGCAGCTGCTGGTCTACACTCCAGCCACAGCAACATGGGATCCACGCCACGTCTGTGACCTATAGCACAGCTCACAGCAACGCCTGATCCTTAACCCACTGAATGAGGCCAGGGATTGAACTCACATCCTCATGGATGCTAGTCCTTTCCACTGAGCCATGACCAGGACTCCAGAGTCTAATGTTTTAAAAGCTTACGATTATGGAGTTACATGTCTCTGAAGTCTCGTTGCTCCTAAAGCTTTAATGCTGATGATTAAAGACTTCTGAGGTTCTAAGCCTCATGAATACAAAGTCCTAAAGTTTAGGGCCTACAGTTCCATAAGTCTAAGGTCCCAAAGCTCTATATGTAACTATACAGTTCTCTGGTCTTTGCTTATATTGTTTTAAAACATCAAAATAGGAAAAAAAAAAATTAGGAGTTTCCATTGTGGCGCAGCAGAAACGAATCCGACTAGGAACCATGAGGTTGCGGGTTCGACCCCTGGCCTTGCTCAGCGGGTTAAGGATCTGGCATTGCCGTGAGCTGAGGTGTAGGTCGCAGACTCGGCTTGGATCCTGCACTGCTGTGGCTCTGGCGTGGGCCGGCAGCTGTAGCTTTGATTCAACCCCTAGCCTGGGAACTTCCATATGCCACGGGTGCAGGCCTAAAAAGACAAAAAATAAAATAAAATAAAAACTAAAAAAGAAAACATCAAAGTAGGGGACCAACCATTCCAGTTGTCCTGAGACTGAGCGTTTCAGTGGGGAAAGCATGAAGCTGTGGTCTTCGTACCTCCAAGTTCTCAGCATCTACATTTTGAAACTGAAATTCTGAAAGTGCATGATTACAAAGCCCTATGTGCGTTAGAGTTCAGGTTTCTGCAGTTCTCAGATTCTAGGAGCCAACGATTAAAATGCCTAAGGTCTGTGAACCTTATAAAGTTCTAGTTACAAGAGCCTTCGTTTTTAAAGGTCTCAGCTTCGAAGAATCTCGGTGTATGACATTCCCAGGTCCGAACATGCAAGGCTTCTGCATTTCGGGATTCTAAGGCAGTGTGCTTCGAAAGTCCCACATTTCTGGAATTGTACCTTCCTAAGGTTCTACGGCGACACTGCTTCATACAGCAGCTACAAGCCACTTCTGGCTATTTAAATTTAAATTAATTAAAATGAAATCAATTAAAAATTCAGTCCCTCAAGTAGCACTGGCCACGTTTCAAGTATCCGCAGCCACAAGTATTAGTGGTTAGGATATTGGATATCACAGACAGAGAATATTTTTCCATCATCTTGGAAAGTTCTACCGGACAATGCTGGTCTAAAGATTCAAGTTCTAAGGGTCTATAACCCTCCTCCCATCCTCTAGGCCATCAGGTTCTCAGGGATCAAGGTACACAGATGCCACCCGGGCATCACCCTCCCTTCCCATCCTCCCACCCCAGCCCACCACCTCCAGGTACCTGCCAAGGCCTTGATCCGGGAACACTCAAAGAGCGAGGCAGCCACGGTGGAGGCTGCTGGTTGCTCCCGCTCCCAGCCCCGATCGGGACTCTCCCAGCGGGCTGTAGGGTTGTTATTGTTCGGGGCTGGTAGCCCCTCCATGTTATCCACTTCCCCTGGTACCTGCGCCATCGGGGAAGATGAGGCCTGGAGATGGAGAGAGGCAGGTTAGGGCTAGAAACAGGGCCTGAGTTCACAGATTCCACTTCTAACAGTGACTGGCTGTGAGTCCTGTCCCTTCTCTCACCTTCAGTTTCTGTCTTCAGAAGGACCTGATAATAATGACAATAATAATAGGCTGAGGTTAAGCACCCAGCTTATCACCTGGCACGGGATAGGGGCTGGGAAAACTGTCACTGTTATTATTATTTCTGTTTTGTTTTTGTTTTTCAGGGCCACACCCATGGCATATGGAGGTTCTCAGGCTAGGGGTCTAATTGGAGCTGTAGCCACCGGCCTACCCCAGAGCCGCAGCAACGCAGGATCTGAGCCGCGTCTGTGACCTATGCCACAGCTCACAGCAACGCCGGATCCTTAAACCACTGAGTGAGGCCAGGGATCGAACCTGCGTCCTCATGGATACTAGTTGGGTTCCTAACCCGCTGAGCCACAATGGGAACTCCTGTCACTGTTATTACTGTTAGAATGATAACCTTGTTATCAACAGAACTCTATAATGCAGTAAGAACAATAATTAACATTTATTGAGCACTTGCACTGTGCTCAGTACTTATATGCACAATCTTTTTTTTAAATGATTTTTATTTTTTCCATTATAGCTGGTTTACAGTGTTCTGTCAATTTTCTATTGTACTGCAGGGTGACCCAGTTACACATACATATACACATTCTTTTTCTGACATTATCCTCCATCATGCTCCATCATAAGTGACTAGACAGAGTTCCCAGGGCTGTATGGCAGGATCTCATTTCACTCCAAATGCAATAGTTTGCATCTATTAACCCCAGATTTCCAGTCCATCCCACTCCCTCCCCCTCCCCCATGGCAACTACAAGTATATGCACAATCTTATTTAATTACCTAAAGAAAAGTATTCTTAAGCCTATTTTACAGAGGAGGAAACTGAGGCACAGAGAGGTTAATTCACTTGCCCAAAGTCACACAGCTAGCGAGTAGCCAGGATTCAAATGTAGGCACTGTGATCAAATAACTTCATTAGCAGCCTCAATTCTTCATCCTTTTGGCCACACCCTTTGCCATGTAACTCTTCGGTGTTCTGCTATGGAGAGGAGAGGAGCAGAAGAGGGAGAATAGGGGGACATGCCCTATCCCCTGACTCTGGGTTTGGCCAGAGACCGGCTTTGGCCAACAGAATTAGATGGAAATGCTGGTGAGCTCTGAGCCCAGGACTCAGGAAACCTTGCATGTTTTTGCTTGTGCTTGACCTGTGGCCATGAGAACAACACTGCTCAGCTAGTCCATGTCCGAGGCCCTCATCACAGCCAAGACCAGCCAAGACAACCAACATCCCCCTTCCCATCCCAACTTGTGCATCAGCTCAGATGAGCCCAGCCCAAGTCACTGACTTCAGACTTGAGGCGAAATATATGCTTAGTGTTTTAAGACACTGAGTTTGGGGGTGGTTTCTCATGCAGCATTATTGTGGCAATAACTACCTGACACACTGAACACTGTCTGATTCCAGAGCCATGTTCTAGAACACTGCCAGATTGTAAATATGAAATTTAAGGGGGTGGGAGACATTAGATTCATCTCCTCCACCCTCTGGGACCCCAGGCCTGATTCTAAGACTAAGAAAGAGGGGAATTTGGAGGAGGTGAATGTCCCCCTTCTCAAAATATCCAGACAGTTGCCACCCCACCAGATTTTTAGGGAGGCAAGGTCTAGGTCTTGGTCAGTGTAGTGGAGATTGTCCCTTTCGGTGGACTCTCCGGAATCCAAAATTATTCTTCCCTTCTTCCCTGGAAAGCTGGAAGTGGGCACATGGTTACTCACCACCTGTGTGACCTTGGCCAAGGCACTTCCCCTCTCTGGGCCTCAGTTTGTTCATCTGTAAAATGGTAATAATAGTGCCCATTTCCTAGGGGCGTTTGAAGATGAGAGCATTACTAATGCAGGGAACATGGTATCTAGTACACAGCAAGCCCCCGATTCAGGGGCCTTGCTATTATTATCCATCCTCTAGTCACATATCTTAGCAATTAAAGTGTCTGTGCTGGAGTCAGACAGAAATGAGTTCAAGCCCTGCTTTATTCTTTCTGTATCTTTAAGCCCCATCATTTTTGACTTGGCTTCTCTGTGCCTCAGTTTCCCTCCCTGTCAAATGGTGAGCACAGCTGTTTCCTCCATGGAGGGTACTTGGGAGATGGAGAGACACTTAGCACTTTGGGAGCTCTCAGGCCCGCGAGGAACAGCCTTGGCCATTACGTGATTCAACAGAGAAGGAAGGGAGAAGGCGGTGGGGGAGGTGGACGGGGGTGTCCAGCAGCCCCAGGAAAGCCTGGCCCGGTGCGAAGCTGGGGATGGGACCTGGAAGCGGATGCTTTAACCCTTCCAAGGCCGCGCCTCTCTCTCCCTGCAGTCCAGTCACCGTCCTCAAGGAGGGGGCCTGGGAAGGACAAGGCTTGGGTGGAAGACCCACGCACGGCGCGGAGGCTGGACGGGGTTGAGGGCTGGGGGCTCCCTCTGCCATTGACCCTCCACCTCCCCCAGCCGTGGAGACCCTGAGGGGTCAGGCCAAGCCCAGCGTGCGCGGGGAAGGGATGCTCGGGCAGGTGGGGAGATGCCGGAGGGAGGGACTATCCGCCCCCACGCCACCGCTCACCTGGGCCCGCGGCGGCCGGTGCCGCTGTCCCCGCTGCTGGCAGTGCCCGACTGCCCTCCCTGTTGGTGTCCGCGGCCCGGCCCGGCCCGGCCCGGCCCGGCTCTGCTCGGCCCCACCAGCCCCGCCGCTCGGCCAGATCCGCATGCGCCGCCGCCGCCGCCGGCGCGCCTCCTCCGGCTCGCGCGGCCGTCGCGCTCGGCGCGCCCCCGGACCCCCTCCCGCCCGCGGTCTCCCGCCAACCCCGGCCGCCCGCGGCGCTGGCCCACGCGCGGTCACACACCCGGCCACAGCGTGCGCTGCACAGCTGCAGGGGCCGGTGGTAGCGTCACACACACACATTCCCACGGGGTCGCACACTCCCACACGGCCACACACATACGGGGTCACATACAGCGTCACAAATACTATTCATATCCACACGCTCACGCTGTTACCCCCTTACATGGGGTCACGCAGGGTCAAATATTCAAACTGTCTCACGCAGTCACAAGCTCACACGAAGTCGCGCCCTGGAACAGTGCCCGACAGCGTCACACACTGTAGAACACTCGAATAGTGCCACCACCATTCACTTGGAGTCATATACAAACACACATATGTCACACACTAACATGGGGTCACAAAGAGTGTCATACACATCACACACAGCTTCACCATCACACAGTGTCACACACTTTTTCACACTCAAACTTGTCACATCAGTTGCACACTCACATGAAGGTCACACATCCTGCACCGTCACACTCATACATCACATAGAGTTCACAAATAGAAACACAACAGTAACACCCACAGCCACACTCAAATGGTGTCAGTGTCACACACCTCACATGACACATGCAGTGTCACACACTGTCACACTCTGAGTCACATAATCGCATGTAACACATCGCACACGTGTTCCACACTCACACAATATACCCCAGAGTCATGGATGCACACAGCATCACAGACTGACACACTGTCACTTAGTGACACTACAAGGTCACACAATAACTTGCCACACGTAGCGTCACACAGTCTCACACTGTAATAAGGTGTTGTACACAGCAGATGGCACATGGTGTCACCCACAATTATGGTCTCCCTTGGGGTTGTTTACAGAGACACTCAGGGTCACATGGGCTCACAGACACGCAGTTACACAGTGTCACACCCACACCGTCCTCCCTCCCTTTCTTCCCTTGCAACCTCGAGGAGGCCCTGGGGCTTAGTGTGAATCTCCGATCTGCCTTGTGGCCCAGAGAGAAGGGGCGTGAGTGAGGAGAGAGCGGTGGGCGTGGCCCGAGCTCGCCCCGCCTCCCCCTGGGAGGCTGGAGCGCGGAGGCGGAGCCCCGGGGCCACTTGAATCGATGGCCGGATACAGCCACGCCTCCCAGTCTAAGTGGCGGGCCCAGAGGGCGGTGCTGGCCCGCCCCGCCCACCCTATTCTTAGCTGGAGGCGTGGCCTTTTGGACTCGCTCCTCAGCCTAAGCCTGAGGCTGGAGGTGGGCTGAGGCGTGGCCCTCGGGGCGGCCCCGCCCCGTTCCTCCCGCTAGGGAAGGACGCAGAGGGCGGCCCAGCAGCCAGTCGGTTCCCGCGCGTCCTGTGACTCCGCGGCCTCGCAACCCTACGTCCCTGCAGCATGTCTGTCAAGAAGATTGCGATCTTCGGCGCCACTGGCAGAACCGGGCTCACCACCCTGGCGCAGGCGGTGCAAGCAGGCATGAGCTGGGGCGGGCATGGGATGTCACCGGGTGCAGGGCCAGAACTTTAGGAAGGGACATCATGGGACCCGGTGTGCCTTGGTGTGTGAGGACTCAGGGGCAAAGCAAGTGGCCACGGGGGCAGAGGTTGGGGACAGTATGAGGTCCAATTTTATGTGAGTCCAAGGGAAAGGAATTGGCCCTGGGAGGCTAGGGGACTGTGGTGACAAGTTTAAATCCAATGCTCTTATGAAATGCTGTTATGGTGGTGGTGGTGGTGATGGTGGTGGTGGTGGTGGTGGTGGTGGTGGTGGTGGGCGGTAGTGGTTTGCACACCCAGCAAGGGCTTAACTAAGCCAGGCATGGGACTCCCAGCTCTGCCTTCTCTTCATTTGTATTAAATAGTCCCAGCTCTCAGGTGAGATGGGAACTAGTATCACCTCACTTGACAGATGAGAAAACTGAGGCCCAGAGAGTGACTTGTCCACTGTCACCCAGCCAGAAAGTGGCAGTGTTGTTATTTGTACCCAGCACATGCTCTCAGCTGCTAAAAGTTCTTGGTTTGGACACCAAGGCTTAAAGTTCAAGAGGCTGGGGAGTGTGTTGCCGTGAGCACCTGATGGAAGGTAGGTCACTGAAGACTTGGGGACACTGGTCCTAGGAAAGCCAACGAGGGCTGAAAATATGGAGTTGCTCCAGGAAAGGGGATAAGCCATCCCCTGCCCCCACCTTGCAGAGTTCACCAACCCCCAGTGGAGGCTGGCTCTTCCAGATAAACGGTCCCACCCTTGCTGGTCTTGGTGATGCTGAAGATATTGACTATCTGGGTGCCCCCAAAGGGTGGAGGCTGCCAGGATCCTACTCTCAGCTGTCTCCTAGCCCAGCTCTCCCTTGCAGGGACTCTGCCTGAAAGTTCCCCATTAGGCCTGCAGCTCTCCCCCTTCCCCAGGAAGACCTAGGGAGGATCTTGACTTGTGGGGAGAGGGGAAACAAATTTGCTGATACACGTTTCTAGAGGAGGAAGTAGAGGACGAAGTTGAAAGGTGCTGAGTCACCCTGATGATCCAGATTTCCACGTGACTACCTCTCCCTTAAACCAGGATTCTGTGGAATTTCATTTATCCACACTGCTGGTCACAGCCGGAACTACACCTGCCTTCTCAGTGACTCTGCCAGGTCCCTTCAGAGCTACGGGCGAGCCAGAACCTCGCTGTCCCCATCCAAAACAGGAGGGGCTTAAATGAGCTGAGCTTTTATTTAGCTCATTGATTCTGTAGGGCTGAGTTCTGACTAGCACAGACTCTGGTGCCCATCTGTCCACTTTCAAACCCCAGCTCTACTGCGTACCACCGGTGTGGTCGGATGCCTTGTCATCTGTGTACCTAGATATCTGCAAAGAGGGGATGGAACTAGTGGAACTTGACCTTGGGCTCTTGTGATGATGAAATGAAGTCATATATGGAAAATACCTCAAAGGGTGCCCAGCATATAAAGGGCACTTAATAGGCACTCCTTGGCTGAGTGAACTCAGATTATAGCTGTGTGGTCCTGGCCTGATTACCTAAAATTGCCTCAGTTTCCCCCATCCTCAAAATGGGCATATAATACAACCTACTTTGTGGGATCGTTGTAGTCTGCAGCTTTTCAAACTATGGATCCTAGTGCAGTTCTGAGATATATTTAATTGGTCACAATAATATCAATGTATCACATGTTAAAATGGGTTTTATGAAACTTTTGTTTGAGTTATATACATAGAGTTTTTTTGGATACTGGATTAGGCAGTGAAATCTATTTTGTACTGAGGGTTGAGATAAAAATGGCTTAAAAGAGGCATAATCTACAACTTACCCTCACATAATTAGGGGAACATTTTGTACACATATATAATTATATATGTTATGTGTATTATTATATACACAAGGAAAGAAAGATAAAGCAAATATGAGAATCAAGATCGTACAACTTTCCTGTAGGTCTGAATTTATTTCAAAATAAAAAGTTAACAGGAGTTCCCTGGTGGCTCATCAGGTTATGGATCTGGTTTGTCACTGACATGGCTTGAGTTCCTTCCCTAGCCTGGGAATTTCTGCATGCCCTGGGTGTGGCCAAAAAAAAAGAGCCAAAAATTAAGAGAAAAATATGAAGTAAAGGATTTGGAAAAAAAAGAAAAGGAAAAGGTTTGGAAATAAGTCTTTGCAAATGTTGTTTTCTTTGTAAAAGGTAAAATCTGCAAATTCTAAAACTATAGTTTGTGATGGTAGCCATTCGCCACATGTGGCTATTTAAATTTAAATGTGAGTTGTTATTAAAATTTTTTGGAAAAAAAATCATTTATCTGTGGAAAGAGCATAGCACAACACTTGGCACATAGAAGGCTCTCAATAAATGCCACTAATCGCCAATAAGGTAACACTAATGGGCACTCTTGTGCCCGGCCCGTGTCAAAACTCTCACTGTTTGCGAGAACATGTTTCTCCTCCAAAATACCCACAATTTATGAACCTGACTAGTATCCTTGAGGACGTGGGTTCAATCCCTGTCCTCACTCAGTGGGTTGCGGATCTGACGTTCCCATGAGCTATGGCGTAGGTCGAAAATGTGGCTCGGATCTGGCGTTGTATGGATTTGTTTGTTCCGGGCCATTCACATAAATGGAATCATACACTACGTGGCTCTTTATGACTGACTTCGTCACTAACTAAAAAATATTTTTTTCCAAGTTTGTGCATGTCGCAGCATGTATCGGTGCGACGTTTCTTTTTATTGCCGAATACCATTCGGTGGTATGGCTATACCACATTTTATTTATCCCTTCGGTTAATGGAAATTTGCATTGTTTCCCCTTTTTGGCTATGATGAGTAATGCCTCTATCACCATTCACTTACAAGTTTTTGTGTGAACCTAATGTTTTCATTTCTATGGGGGGCATACTTAGGAGTGGAATTGCTGGGTTGCATGTTAACAGTATGTTGACCCTCTGGAGGACCTGCCAGGTTGTTTTCCAAAGCAGCTGTATCATTCACCATTCCCAGCAGCAGTGGATGAGGGTTCCAGTTTCCCCATGTGCATGCCAGCATTTATGATGGCGTTTTGGTTATGCCATCCTCGTGGGTATGAAATGGTACTTCACCCTGGTTTTGATTTGCGTCTCCCTGATGGCTGATGATAATGAGTATCTTTTCACGTGTTTAGCGACCATTCATTTATTTTCTTTGGAGAGATGTCTATTCAGATCTTTTGTCCAGTTTTGAATACTCATCTTTTACCATCAAGCTATAGGAGTTCTTTATATAGTCTATTTATTTTTTATTTTTCTTTTTTTAGTCTTTTGAGGGCCGCACCTGCAGCATATGGAGGTTCCCAGGCTAGGGGTTGCATTGGAGCTGCAGCTCCCAGCCTACATCAGAGCTCACGGCAATGCCGGATCCTTAACCCACTGAGTGAGGCCAGGGATCGAACTTGCATCCTCACGGATGCTAGCTAGTCAGGTTTATTACCTCTGAGCCACGACACGAACTCCTCTTTATATATTCTAAATAGAAGTTTCTTGGAGAAGATTTGATTTGCAACCTCCCCCCCCATTCTGTGGATTGTCTTTTCACTTTCTTGTCTTTTTTTTTTTTTTTGGCCTAACCTGCGGTATGTGGAAGTTCTCATGCCAGGAATCAAACCCAAGCCACAGCGGTGACAATGTCAGATTCTTAACTGCTAGGCCACCAGGGAACTCCTAGAGGCTGTTTTAGCTCAGGCTGCTATAACAAAATGCCATTGACCGGGTGGCTAAAACAATAGACATTTATTTCTCACAGTCATAGAAACTGGGAAGTTCAAGATCAATGGACCAACAGGTTTGGTTTCTGGTGAGGGCCCTTTTCCTGGCTTATCGATGGCTGCCTTCTTGCTGTGTCCTCATGGTAGAGAGAGAGCCCTGGTCTCTCCTCTTTGAAGGACACTAATCCCATCCTGGGGGCCCTCCCCTGGTGACTTCATCTAAACCTAATTACTTCCCAGAGGCTCCATTTCCAAATACCATCGCATTGGGGGTTAGAGCTTTAGCGGATGAGTTTTGCAGGAAAAGGGTAGGGGGGAGAAGCATTCAGTTCATTACAGAGACTCCAATTATTTTTTTTTTTGGAGTACAAACAAACAATATATTTTGCCATTGTTTAAAACAAAGGAAGAAATATGTTGGTTGTAAACTTGAAAAAGAGTGGGAAAAAAAAGTAAAAAATTAAAAAGGGGTGTAGGTATGGGAGGTGGGGACACAGAGTCATCCAGAATTCATTTGGGAGGTGACATGCCGAGGTGATGTTTATCATCTTTAGCGATCACTTAAGACAGTGCCTTGGAGTTCCTGTTGTGACTCAGCAGGTTAAGAACCCAACTCGTACCCATGAGGACGCAGGTTTGATCCCTGGCCTCACTAAGTGAGTTAAGGATCCAGCATTGTGAGCTGTGATGTAGGTCGCAGGCGCGGTTTGCATATGGTGTTGCTGTGGCTGCGGTGCAGGCTGGCAGCTGCAGCTCCAAGTGGACCCCTAGCCTGGGCATGTGCGTCCCTTAAAAAAAAAAAAACAAAAAAAAAAAACAAAAAAAACAGACAGGGCCCAGACCTTCTGAAATAAGGCCAGGGGAGCAAACCCAATGATGGACAACCTTTGGGCAACTCATGTCCTTCTCTGTACCCCAGCGTCCTCCAGGACCTGAGGGTAGGGGCCATAGACCAGCGGGAGGCCAGGCATTAACCCTTTAGTTGCTGGAAGGTGGGGAAGTTGAGGTGGGGGCATGCAGAGGAGTCCCCCAGAATCATAAGGGCAGGTTATCTATGACCCAGCATGAAGGTATCACCCTGTTTTAACAACCAGCTGAATATCAATTGTGGGGATGCCGGCAAAAATGTTTGAAGACCATCATCCCAGTACAGGAGACCCGGGCCAGGGATTTGGGGGTTCATCGCACCCTCCAGGACCCAGCCCCTGGAGCCCAGGAGTACCCGCCCACAAGCCCACTGACCTGCCTCTCTGCCCTCTTTGCCTGCAGGTTATGAGGTGACAGTGCTGGTGCGGGACGTCTCTAGGCTGCCTGCAGAGGGGCCCCAGCCGGCCCACGTGGTCGTGGGCGACGTTCGGCAGGCGGCCGATGTGGACAAGACCGTGGCCGGGCAGGACGCCATCATCGTGCTCTTGGGCACCCGCAATGACCTCAGTACTGAGCCCCCTCTCTGCCCACGGCCCACCCCTACACCTCGGCCCCCAGCGCCACCCCCTCCCCCAGCCCCGCCCCTGCCACCCCCGCCGCCGCCGCCGCCCAGCAGTGACAGCCACTCTCTGTCTCCTCTAAGGTCCTACCACAGTGATGTCCGAGGGTGCCCGGAACATTGTGGCGGCCATGAAGGCCCATGGCGTGGACAAGGTCGTAGCCTGCACCTCGGGTGGGTGGCAGGGTCATCCGGGTGGGGCTGAAGAGTGGGGCTTGGGTACCGGATGGGCAGTCCCAGGGGGCTTCCACGAGGTGGCATGGGAGCCACCCTAAATTACTGTGCATTTATTGAGCACCAACGGTGTGCCCGAATCTTGCTGGGTAATGCCAGAAACACAGTACAGCCCTGGGCCCTGCCCTTGTGAGTCTCACAAATAGGAGGGAAGTGGCAGAGGAGCCCTCATCAAACAGTGACCGGCCAGAGCAGTCAAGGCCAGGGTTGCCGGGTGCCTGGGCAGAGGCATCAGGGCTGGGGTGAGGGAAGCCTCGAGGGCTCTGGGGGCCCAGAGGAGGTGTCTGACCCAGGCTGAGAAGAGGTCAGGGAGAGCGTCATAGAGGAAGTGGCAGAGCCCTGGCTACACCGGCCAGTTCTCTACCCTCAGAGCTCCCAATTTATGAGGAGATCGGATTATACAAATAGTTGCCCTGCTAAAAATGAAATGCAATAAAAATTTAGAAGAAGGAGTTCCCATTGTGGCACAGCGGAAATGAATCCAACTGCTAACCATGAGGTTTCAGGTTCGATCCCTGGCCGTGCTCAGTGGGTTAAGGATCCGGCATTGCCCTGAGCTGTGGTGTAGGTCACAGATGCGGCCAGGAACCCGCGTTGCTGTGGCTCTGGCATAGGCCGGCAGCTGCAGCTCCGGTGAGACCCCCAGCCTGGGAACCTCCATATGCCGCGGGTGCGGCCCTAAAAAGAAAAAAGACAAAGAAAAGAGTTCCCTGAATAATCTGAAAGGAAGCCTTCAGGGTACACAAGAGGAGCAGTCAATGCTACCAGCATTTGTTTATTGAGCACTTACTGTGTGCTGGGCACCCAGTGCCTAACCAATGAATGCCACTTAATCCTCTCAAAACTCCTTTGAGTAGTACTTCACTCACAGTGGCACATAGTAGGTGCTCAGTAAATAGCAGCCGTTCTTAGTGCCTCCCTTGTATGGTAAGGGAGTGGAGGCACAGAAAGGCCCATCAGCTTACCCGAGATCACACAGCTTGTGGCTGGTGGTGTGTCTCCACAGTCCACACGTCTCACCTCTGTTTCATCACACCAGTTGCCTCCCAGGGAGGGGAAGTGACACGAAGGAGGAATGCGGAGAGCAAGGGGACTCCAGGCAGAGGGCTCAGCTTTTGGCAGGGCTGCGCGGCCAAAGCGTGGCTGTAGCAGACTAAGTGAAGGGGCGTGTTCAGCCGCTAGGTCAGGGAGCAGATGGGGCCGGGTCAGGTGGGGCCTCCTTGGGCTCCTTTGCTTTTATCCTGAGGAAGAAGGGGCCACAGATGAGTTCCAACCCCTCTGGGTGTTCACAGGCCCCCTGTGGCCGTGCCCAGGGAACAGAGGTGGCAGTAGGAGCAGGGAGACCAGGCAGAAGGTAGGTAGGAGCAGGTAGGATGAGAAGTGATCACAGCCATGTGAGCCGTGAAGAAACTGGAGCCTAGGATGGCACCTGTGTTTCTGCCTGGAGCAACTGGAGGGTGGCAGGGAGCCCCAAAGGGGCTTGTCCTGGAAGGAGACCTGCAGGCTGTGGCCTGGCCAGGCTGTCCTCAAGCCTTGGCTGATCCTGCCCTGTGTCCTCCCCCACCAGCCTTCCTACTGTGGGACCCGTCCAAGGTGCCCCCCAGACTGCAGGACGTAACGGATGACCACATCCGGATGCACAAGATACTGCAGGAGTCGGGCCTGAAGTATGTGGCAGTGATGCCACCACACATAGGTGAGTGGGCAGGGACCCAACTGCGGGGACCACCAGCCTGCCCCCTCCTGTCCTCTGGGGAGATCTGCCAGCCCTTCCTGGCCTATTGAAAACTGCACACCTGGAGTTCACTGGTGTCAAAGAGGGTTAAGGATCCTGTGTTGTCAGAGTTCCCGTTGTGGCTCAGCAGTAACGAACCAGACTAGTATCCATGAGGATTCGAGTCCAACCCCTGGCCTCACTCAGTGGGTTAAGGATCCGGCATTGCCGTGAGCTGTGGTGGAGGTGGCAGACAAGCTTCAGATCCCACATTGCTGTGGCTGTGGTGTAGGCCGGCAGCTGCAGCTACAGTTGGACCCCTAGCCTGGGAACCTCCATATGCCCCAAGTGTGGCCCTAAAAAGACCCCCCAAAAAAAAGGATCTGGTGTTGTCACTGCAAAGCTCATGTTGCTGCTGTGGCTCAGATTCAATCCCTGGCCCAGGAACATCTGCATGCTGTGCACTTGGCCAAAAAGAAAATAAATTTAAAAATAAAATAGCAAACCTTCCCTTCACAGTGTTTGTTCTCTTTCCCACTTGATTTTATCTTGTTTTTGTTTTTTGGGTTTTTTTGGTCACGCCTGTAGCACGCAGAAGTCCCTGAGCCAGGGATCGAACTCACACTACAGCAGCAGTCCAAGCCACACACCAGTGACAATGCCAGGTCCTTAACCCACTGAGCCACCAGGGAACTCCACACCATTTCTTTCTTATATAGTGTGTGTCCCCCTCACTAGAATTTTGAGGTTTGAAGTTTTGTTTGAAGGCATGGATTTTGTCTTTTTTTGATCACAGTTGGGTTCCTAGTGCCCAGAAGAGGGCTTGGTGGGTAGTAGGTGCCCTGTAAGTTATTTGTCCAATGAACCAATACCAGGGAAGATGCCTCACCTCTAGGTGGTGTTGTGGAGGGAACCCTCTTTTCCCCTCCCAGGCCTGGCCTCCACGTCCAGAGAGACACAACATCCGACTGGGAGACATTCATTCATTTGCAGATGTCCCTTGAGTGTGTGCATTTCTAGTGTGGGCCTGGCCACCAACACCAGGAACAGCGATGTCATCTCTGCTCTCGTGAGGCTTCCATTTCTAGCAGGGGAGACAAACGAAAGATGACTCATATTACCGCTGTGGGCTGCTCTGCTGAGTACAAACACGCAGCTCCGTGAAGAGAGTCGTGGCGCGATGCTTTTAGCAGAGGCTCCAAGAGATGGCTTTGCGGCTTTGCGCCCTGAGGGAGGGGATCAGGTGAGCGTCTGGGGGAAGGAAGAACATTCTGGCATGAGGGAACAGCCGTGCAGAGGCCCCAGCCCGGCGCTTATATCTCCCTCACGTGTGTTGTTTTTGTTTGTTTTAAGATCTGGGCAAAGTGCTTTTTTTTTTTTTTTTTTTTTTTTTTTTTTTTACTCCATGAATTTATTACATTTATAGTTGTACAATGATCATCACAATCCAGTTTTATAGGATTTCTATCCCACAACCTCAGCATATCCCCCGCCCCCTCTCCCTCACATTTGCCTGCCCACTGGACGGAGCAGTTCTGCTGTGGCCTCCGCCTTCTGCCTGGAGGAAGGGGAGGCCTGTACACCTTCTAAAGGTTCAGAGAAGCTCCGGTGATGAGGTTCAATGCAGGACCCTGTTGGGAGGGGCATCCTAAGCTTTGACTCAGCAGGGAAGCTGTAAGGTGGAAAAGCTGGGGGGAGGTCCCAGTCCCAGCCCAGTGTGGACTTGAGGCCCATGGCCTGAGCCTCAGTTTTCTGATCTCTGAACAGGGCTTGTATTACTTCTTGACCTCCCAGGTGTGAAGTGAATATCCAGAGAGATCAAGCCTAAAAATTGTTCAACAAAGAGGAACCCCCCCTTTTTTTTTTTTTTTTTTTTGGCTTTTTAGGGCTACACCCACAGCATATGGAAGTTTCCAGGCTAGGGGTTAAATCAGAGCTGCAGCTGCTGGTCTACACCAGAGCCATAGCAACAATAGATCCGAGCCACGTCTATGATATACAGCACAGCTCACAGCAACACCAGATCACTGATCGGGGCCAAGGTTTGAACCCGCATCCTCATGGATACTGGTCGGGTTCATTACCACTGAGCCACAACAGGAATTCTGAATACCTTTTTTTTTTTTTTTTTTTTTTAATTTTTCTTTTTCGTATGTGTGTGAAAAACTTTGGATTTGGTGGTGGTGGTGGCGGGTTTTTTTGTTTGGGTGGTTTTTTTCTTTTTTTTGCCTCTCCCAAGGCATATGGAAGTTCCCAGGCCAAGGCTCGAATCCACACCACAAGAACAACCCCAGCCACTGCAGTGACAACACCAAATCCTTAACCAACTGAACCACAAGAGAACTCTAGTGTGTGAAAACTGTGAAACCTCCAAAAAAGTTAAAGATAGTAAAAACGTTTATTTATTTTTGTCTTTTTGCGTTTTCTTTAGCCACTCCCGCGGCATATGGAGTTCCCAGGCTAGGGGTCGAATCGGACCTGTAGCCACCAGCCTACACCACAGCTCATGGCAACGCCAGATCCTTAACAAGGCCAGGGATGGAAACCGCAACCTCATGGTTTCTAGTCGGATTCATTAACCACTGAGCCACGACGGGAACTCTTTAAAAACGTTTATGAATGCCCATAAGCTCTTTGTCTAACACATCCATTTTGGCCTATTTGCTTTCTTTCTTTCTTTTTTTTTTTTTTTTTTTTTGGTATATGGCCACACTAGTGGCATGTAGAAGTTCCCAGGCCAGGGATGGAATCTGAGCTGCAGTTGTGATCTATGCTGCAGCTGTGGCAACGCTGGATCCTTTAACCCACTGCCAGGCAGGGGATTGAACTCACACCTCTGCAGGAACCCAAGATGCTGCAGTTGTATATTTTTGTTGTTGTTGTCTTTTTAAGGCCACACCCTCAGCATATGGAGATTCCCAGGCTAGGGGTCCAATGGGAGCTGCAACCGCCGGCCTACGCCACAGCCACAGCAACACAGGATCTGAGCCATATCTGCGACCTACACCACAGCTCACAGCCATACCAGATCCTTAACCCACTGAGTGAGGCCAGGGATCGAACCTGCATCCTCATAGATGCTAGTTGGGTTCGTTAAGTGCTGAGCCACGGGGGAGCTCCTGCAGTTGGATTTTTAGCCCACTGCACCAGAGCGTGAACTTCTGGCCTGTTTTCTTTCTTCCTATCTATCTATCTATCTACCTACCTACCTACCTATTGTCTATGCCTGCATCTAATGTGTATATATGAATACATATGTGATATATATATGCATTTTTAAATAAGTTTGTGTCTGTGTGTCTGTTTCCTTTTTCTTTTCTTTTTTCTTTTTTTTTTTTTGCTGAACCATTCGAAAGCAGGTAGCAGACATCAGCACACTCTACTCCTAGAACCTCTTGACAGGCATCTCCCAAGAAGAAATATTTGGGAACAAACCATGGTACCATTATTGCACCAAGGGGATTGAATTAACTCTATCACATCATTTAGTATCCATGCCCTATTCAGATTTCCACAATTGCCAAAAAATATCTTTCAGTCTCCCCTTTCCTCAAAATCAAGATCCAATCCAGAATTATGTGTTGTTTTTTTGTTTGTTTTTTGTTTTCACTTTAAATGCATGAATTGTCTGGTATGGGAATTCTATCTCAATAAAGCCTTAGTTTTTTGGGGGTTTTTTTGTTTTTTTGTTTTTTTCTGGCTGCCACATGCAGCAGCTTGATGTGGGATCTCAGTTCCCAGACCAGGGACTGAACCAGAGCTGCAGTGGTGAAAGGGCCAAATCCTCACCACTAGACCACCAGGGAACTCCCTATTTTTTTTTTGAAAGTGATTTTCATAACATCAAACATAATAGGCCAGGTGTCTCTCCTTTTTTTTTTTTTTTTTTTTTTTTTTTTGACTTTTCTAGGGCCACTCCTGCGGCATATGGAGGTTCCCAGGCTAGGAGTCTAATTGGAGCTGTAGCCACTGGCCTACGCCAGAGCCACAGCAATGCAGGATCCAAACCACATCTGCGACCTACACCACAGCTCACGGCAACGCCGGATCGTCAACTCACTGAGTGAGGCCAAGGATCGAACCCGCAACCTCATGGTTCCTAGTCATATTCGTTAACCACTGCGCCATGATGGGAACTCTGGCCAGGTGTCTCTTAAAGTATCCCACATTCTGGGAGTTCCTGGTGGCCTCGTGGGTTGAGGATCGGCATGGTCACTGCTATGGCCTGGGTTCGTTCCTGTCCCCAGAACTTTGCATGCCTCTGGCTTGACTAAAAAAAAAAAATCCCACTTTCTGGATTTTTGTGATTGTTTTCTCACAGACTAAGTTTAAACATTTTTGGCAGGGATGCCATATGAGTAAGGGTGTGTATTTCTTATTGCATGTGATTCCAGGTTGTCCCTGTGCTGGGACACTGCAGGTCACTCTCACATATTATTATTTTGTCCTTTTGGCTGCACCTGCAGTATGTAGAAGTTCTCAGGCCAGGGACTGAACCTGAGCCACAGCAGCAACCTGAGCTGCTGCAGTGACAATGCTGGATCCTTAACCCACTTATCAGATGCCCCTGTAGCTGCCAGGTCATGCCTCTGGAAGGGCAGGGGATCCCAGAGCCACTGGGAAGTAAATGACCCTTTGCAACCCTGGGATGTGACTTCCTCTCTCTGAGACTGTTTGCCCACTTGTAAGATAGAATTAATAGGTCCTAGCCCATTCTCTGCTTCATTTCTCTCCATCTAACATATTTCTCACCATCTAACATATTCTACTTTCTTACTAGTTGCCTTGTCTATTTTGTCCCTTGCTGCATGCCCAGCACCTGGTACATAATAGGTCATCAATAGGATTTGTTGAAAAGGAGTTCCCGTTGTGGCTCAGTGGTTAATGAACCTGACTAGTATCCATGAGGACGTGGGTTCAATCCCTGGCCTCGCTCAGTGGGTTAAGGGTCTGGTATAGGTTGCAGACATTGCTGTGGCTGTAGTGTAGGCCGGCAGCTACAGCTCCGATTCAACCCCTAGCCTGGGAACCTCCATATGCCGTGGGTATGGCCTTAAAAATAAAAAAAATAAAAAAAAAAAGTATGTGTTGAATGAATGTAGTAAAGGGTACAGATTAGCACCCTGCACGTGGGAAGGGTTTCATGGCTTTTGGCTCGTTCACCATCTTCTACCGTCTGGACTGGGCACACCGTAGACGGTCACTGGTGTGACCCTGCGCAGGGTGACGGGGGAGGACATCTGTTTACCTGGCCCCTCAATCTTTACCTTACAGGAGATCAGCCGCTGACCGGGGCCTACACGGTGACCCTGGATGGACGAGGGCCCTCTAGGGTCATCTCCAAACATGACCTGGGCCACTTCATGCTGCACTGCCTCACCACTGATGAGTACAACGGCCACAACACCTACCCCTCCCACGAGTACGAATAGGGCTCTGACCCCGTCCAGGAAGACAGCATCCTGTGGCTACAGCAAAGGATGGGAACAATAAATCTCAAGCTAAGAGCTTCAGTTTATTCAGGAAGACCCAATTCTATGTCTCTTCCTCTCCCTGGCTCTGTCAGGGTGTCTTCACTGTCCCTGTCTGCCTCTGTGTAAGGTTTTCTAGGCAGGAGTTCCCATTATGGCTCAGCGGGTTAAGAACCCGACGAGTATCCATGAGGATGCAGGTTTGGTCCCTGGCCTTGCTCAGTGGGTTAAGGATCCAGCGTTGCTGCAAGCTGCAGTGCAGGTCTTGGATATGGTTTGGATCTGGCATTGCTGGCTGTGGCGTAGGCCAGTAGCTACAGCTCCTTAGCTTAGGAGCCTCCATGTGTTGTGTGTTTGGCCCTAAAAAGACCAAAAAAAAGAGAAAAAAGATTTTCTGGGCATTCATCCATTTGTTTCCTCACCTGGCCCTGTGCTGGGGAACCAGTGAAGACAGTGGGGACCCTGTCTTCATGGATCTCACTGTCCAACGTGGAAGACAGCCCTGCCCCTGACAGTGACAACACAGAGTGAGTGGCCAGGGCTCTGATGGAGGAAGCAGAGAGAGCCGAGGGACCCAGCTTGAGGAAGGTTCTGTGGAAGATGAGCTGTCCCACCTGAAACCTGGTTTAGTGAGAATGAGCCAAGGGAAGGTTCTAAGGCGTGATGGCGTTCCAGGCAGAAGAGGCCACATGAGCACATGGCCCCTTTGAAGAACTAAAGCCCATCCCCTACAGTTAATACTTTGGTCAGAGGGGAGGAGCGATCAACCCCAAGAGGCTGTTCTATGGTGCTAAACCGGCCAGGGTCCTTGTAAAAGTTTGAGCTTTAGTCTAAGTTTTTATGCAAAGAGTGGAGCAAGGGAGAGGTGGGGAGGGGGGATCACACTCAGGTTTGTTTGCTTGTTTAGGGCCGCACCCACGGCATATGGAAGGTCCCAGGCTACGGGCTGAGCCCAAGCTGCAGCTGCCATCCTACACCACAGCCACAGCAAAGCCAGATCCTTCACCCACTGAGCAAGAGGCCAGGGATTGAACCTACATCCTCATGGATACTAGTTGGGTTCATTACTGGTGAGCCGCACGACAGGAACTCCGGGTTTGTGTTTTATGAAGCTTCCCTGGGCTACTGTGTGCGGGTGGATGGGAGGGTGCAGAAGTAGAGACTGGGAACCCAGAGGGTGTCCTGGGACCTTGAGGAAGAGAGGGAGAGTGGGCGGGAGCCTGAGTGGACAGTTGGGAGGGGAGGGAGGCACCAGAAGGAAACCTAGGACTGAATCCTGAAAGTGGGGTTGCAGTAGGGCCACCCTGAGACAGGAAGCCTGAAGGGGCTGATTCGGCACGGGGAGGGGAAGAACTGCCTCTTCCTAATCATGTCCCTTCTTGGAATCTACTCTCCCCCACCTTTGTCCCCCAGAGACACCTTTCCCAGGACTGAGCAAACCACTCCTCGCTTACCTAACCCCCAAAGCTCTCCCCCAACCCCAAATCCATTCCCATCCTATACTCTTCTCCACACAGCTGGACTACATGACTGACAAATTCCAACCGGCGAGGACTGGTCCAAAGAGCCTTAAACCTTCCTTCTCCGGAGCGGCCTGGAGAAAACTCTCTCCTCCCGTGGGCGGGAACGTGTTGTGGGGGTGGGGCAGGGCTGGTTCAGGCTTTCTGGGCACCGGCCGCACTCATTTCCTCCCGCTTTATTTCTTCTGTTACAGTGTCTGCATTTAACAAACTTTCTTTCACTGGGCGCCTGCCTTGTGTCCGGCCCTGTGCTAGGTGATGCTGGGGACCAAGCAGTGAGATAACATTGGTACGTGTCCCCAGGAGGCCCACAATCCAGTGACGGCCAGGGCCAAGGTCGGGGAGACTCAGGCAAAGGAGTCAGGGTCGCGATGAGGGAAGCACAGGACCCTGTGGGAGGCCAGAATGGGTCTGGACCATCCCTGGAGCCTCAGAACTGAGAGGAAAACTTTGAGAAGAGTTCTGACTCAAGAGGCAGCCTGGGAATTGAGGGCGTATTTTCAGGATGGGAAAAAGTTTCAAGATCCAGAGGTCTTTTTAAAAGTATCCTTGATTTTGACTTACAATGTTGTGCCAGAGGTCTTTTTTTTTCCCCCCTCATTTTCGAGAACTTGATACGAACCTGGCATTGTTGTAGGCACTGAAGATAAGGCAGGGAAGAAAACCGAATCTCTGTTCACGGCGGTGGAGCCATTTTAGAAAGAGTGAGTCAGTCGGTGCGGCAGGATTGTAGAGAGCAAGGGAGAGTGCATCAAGCCAGACCTGAAGGGCTTTAAGGCAAAAAAAAAAAAAAAAAAGTAGTTTGGACTTTGTCCCCACGACAGTGGGGAGCCAAGAGCGAGTTTCCCGCAGCAGGGGTGCCATCCTGAGGGAGGAAGGGCTAAGATCTCCCAGGCAACACAGGCCGCACCAAACTATTGGCTGGCCTTCGGTGCGTCATCCTCCTCCTCCGCAGGGTCCGCCCTCCAAAGCTAGGGGCGCGGCCTTCGTGAGAGGCGCAGCGGGGTCCTCCCGGTAAGCGGGGTGGGGCCGGGCGTGCCTGTCAATCTTCCTCCGCGACTGGGTCCAGGCTTGGTATAAAGGGGTCGCAGAGAGCAATGAAGACGGTCTTGGAGCGAGGACAGTAGCCGAGTTGAAAGAAACAGTTTTGGTGCAACATCCACCCTAGAGAGGTGGCCCTGCCTCCCGGCAAGTCAGAATCCTTTAAAAGGTCCGCGGAGCGAAGGAGGGGAAGGCGGGTCCGGCGTCTCCAGGCGACAGGCGGTAGCTCCGCCTAGCCAATCCGCGCCCTGCGGTGGGCAGGACTCCAGCCAATCATGGTTCGCGGCTCGGCTCCGGGCGGAGCTGGGTGGGCCTGAGGCCAGACCGAGAGGCCCCGGGGTGGTGAGCGCGGCCCCTACCCAGCACTCGCAAAGGAGGGTCGCAAAGCCGCGGGCGTTCCCGGAGGTAGTTGTTGCGAACCTGGCAGTTGAGGTGAGGTGTGGCTGCCTGGCTTGGGATCCGCCTTGGGTTGAGGGAAGTGGAGGCGCTCCGGAGAGTTGTGGAGGCGGGGTATGGGTGGGAGTAGGGGGCGCAGGTTTGGAGAGACTGAGTTTCGAGATCCTGAAAGGAAGGCGAAGTTTTGGGGACAGGGTCTTCAAGTGGAGGGAGTCTGAAGCTGGGACACGGGGTGTTTGGGAAGCGAGAGAACTAGGGAAGGAACTTTTGGGGGCAGGAAATCTGAAGATTGGGATAATTCAGGTCTCCGGGACGAGTTAAAGTCGGGCACTACTGTTCAGGAAAAAGTTTGAGGCGTTGCGCTGTGATCCCGAGCATTTGGAGAAGCGAAAGAAATAGGGGCAAGGACTCGATCTCCTAGACGCAGTGGTGGAGAGGGGTCCTGGGGAGAGGAGAGTTCCCAGTCAGGTCTTGGAGCCGGAGGGGGAGTCGGAGATGAGGTTGAGAAGCATTTGAAAGACCGGAGAATAGGGGAAAGTTGACGGGGAGGGTCTCAAAATTCAGATACCTAGCGGCCCGAACAGAGCTCATCGGAGAGCATTTGTAAGTCTTTGAGCGATGTGTTGGGGCCTGGGTCTCTGGACCCGAGAGTAGTTTGATGGAAGAATTTGGGACTTTCTACGGTCCGCAGGACCGGTAGAAAGCAGTTTAGAATCGGAGTCGGGTGGGGGAGGGGTGTTTCGGGCGTGGAGCTCAGACCCGCAGCCCTGAAGGCAGCGGAGGGCGGGGCTCGGCGGGCGCCGGGCAGCTGGACGTCCGGGTTCCCTTCCCCCACCCACCACGGGCCGCTTTGCGCATGCCCTAAGGGAAGGCGGGGAAGGTGCGTCCCTCCGGCTTGCTGAGCCCTCCGGGGGTTGTAGTGCGCGTTCAACGTCAGTACGTGTACCTGGAGGCTATTGGCCCACATTTCCCATAAGCCCCAAGGACCAAGTTGGGGCGTGTCTGGGTTCCGAACTCGAACTTCGTCGAGGGGGCGGGGCCTGTAGAGAGCGGGGGCCTGGTTGGATGGGCTGGTCGGGGGCGGGGCTTGGCGTGAGTAATGTTCTGGCGAGTTTTCCTACCGGACTCATGCTGGAGAAACCTGAAGGCAACCACAGAGGGAGTGAGGGAGGTATTTTCACTGTTGTTGCGAGAGCTCCCAGTCAGGAAAAATATTTGTTCTCTGTAAAAGAAGAGTCTCCACAGATAGGTTCCCTATCAGGGTTCCAGGTGGCTAGAATATAGTAGACATTCAAAAAAAAAATTTTTTAAGTGATTGTGGACCTGTATTTTATTTTTTGTTTCATTTTGTTTTCAAATTAAAGAAATATATATATTTTTGTCTTTTCTAGGACCGCACCCGCGGCATGTGGAGGTTCCCAGGCTAGAGGTCTAATCCGAGCTATAGCCGCCGGCCTTCGCCACAGCCACGCCAGATCCAAGCCTTGTCTGCGACCTACACCACAGCTCAAGGCAATGCTGGATCCCTAACCCAATGAGCAAGGCCAGGGATCGAACCTGCAATCTCATGATTCCTAGTCGGATTCGTCGGGAACTCCTCAAATAAAAATATTGAATGAGGAATTCCCGTTGTGACTGGACGGTAAGGAACCCAGCTAGTATCCATGAGACTGGTGTTCAATCCCTGGCTTTGCTCAGTGGGTTAACGATCAGGCGTTTCCGTGAGCTGCGGTGTAGGTCACAGATGTGGCTAGGATCTGGCGTGGCTGTGGTGTAGGCCAGCAGCTGAAGCTCCGATTTTGACCTATAGCCTGGGAACTTCTATATGCCACAGGGTGCCGGCCTAAAAAGAAATTTTTTTTCAATAAATAACTGGCAATGAACTCTTGTTCATTGTGCGTGTAGTATCACTTCCCAAGATCTCACAGCTGAGCAGTGTGAAAGGCAGAAGTCAACCCTAGGAATCTCTACTTGCAGGCCAGGTGTCTGTACTCAGTATCTGTCTTGTGTGTGTCGTGTTTGAAAATAAGAGTATTGTGAAAGAACAGCCTTAAGACTCCAGAACTTGAATTAAGATTCCTTGTAGATGAGGAAATTGAGTCTCAAGGAAGTAAATTCACTACTGGAGGCCACATGGGCCAGTAAGTGGGATTCAAACCCAGCTGTGTCTTGCGTCCAGATCTTGTTTTGTTAATCACATACATATACTCTCTTCCTTAGCCTTGTGAGATTTATTTGGGCCATTAAAAATCAACAGCCATACAGGAGATTCAGGATTTGAACTAACCCTGCTGTGTCTCACTTGCCCCTCTTCTTACCACAGGGCATCATGGTAGGCTTGAAGAGGAAACACTCAGATTTGGAGGAGGAAGAAGAGGATGAGAAGTGGGACTGGAGTCCCACAGGCCTTCGGAGCTACCAGCAAGCCCTGCTCCGCATCTCCCTAGACAAAGTCCAGCGAAGCCTGGGCCCCCGAGCACCCAGCCTTCGAAGGCATGTCCTCATCCACAACACCCTCCAACAACTCCAAGCAGCGCTTTGCCTGACGCCTGCACCTGCCCTGCCCCCCGAGCCCCTCTTCCTGGGCGAGGAGGACTTCTCCCTGTCGACCACCATCGGCTCTATTCTCAGGGAGCTGGAGACCTCCATGGATGAGACTGAGCCCCCTCCCAATCCAGTGGCTCCCCCAGGTCCCCAGAATGAAGTATTGCCCCAGCCCGATCCGGTCTTCTTAGAAGCTCTGAGCTCCCGGTACCTAGGGGACTCCGGCCTGGATGACTTCTTCCTGGACATTGACACATCGGCAGTGGAGAAGGAGCCTGCACTGACCCCACCCGAGCCTCCTCACAACCTCTTCTGTGCCCCAGGTTCCTGGGAGTGGAATGAACTAGATCACATCATGGAAATCATTCTGGGATCCTAAAACTTTGATGGGGAGGGGGCGCTCCTTCCCCATCTCAGCCTTGGTGGGCTGAAATCCCTGGATGCAACTCTGTGTGTGTGTGTTTATATGGAGGCTTTAAGCAGTAACTGTGGCCTCCTTTGCTCCCATTTCAGGGTTCCACAAACTGTCTTGCATGTGTGTGTGTGTCTGGTTATCGCAGCCTTCTGTGAAGGTGGGTCTTCCTGAATTAATTTATCTGTTGCAAATGCCTTAATGAGACTCTGTTTCTGGGAGTCTGATTTCCCACGTCCACATTTCTTCTGCCTTTCCCTCCAGTTCCTACTCCCCTCGTGTCCCCTGGGGCCTCAGGGAAGATAAGCTGGGCCTGTCAAAGGATGACAGGGAGGTGCTGCCTGGTTGCTATGGAAACCCAGCTTCTGCCTCTTGCACCTCTAGGGAATGGGAGGGGCTGGCCTCCTCCCCAGGCTGAACCCCACCTCCTTCATAGGACCCCAGTCCCAGCAGCCTCCTGATTCATGACCAGGCCGGACCACGTGCAATAGGGTGGAAACCAAACTGCTCCATGCCGCATTATTTAATAGAAAGGCAGGTTTTGTGGTGGGTTTTTTTGTTTTGTTTTCTGATTGTAATTTTTTTTTTTTTAATAAAAGTATTTTGGAAGGGGTGGTGTTGCCTAAAGTTTCTAAACTTTAGTGGGTCAGTGGGAGGGACCTGGTAAGTTCCCTAGACTCCTGCATCTCTGCCCTGTCAGAGTTGGAGCAGGGATACGAAATAGATCCTGGAGTTCCCGTTGTGGCTCAGTGGTTAACAAATCTGACTAGGAACCATGAGGTTGCAGGTTTGATCCCTGGCCTGGCTCAGTGGGTTAAGGATCTGGAGTTGCCGTGAGCTGTGGCGTAGGTCGCACACGCGGCTTGGATCTGGTGTTGCTGTGGCTCTGGTGTAGGCGGGTGGCTACTGCTCCAATTCGACCCCTAGCCTGGGAACCTCCATATGCCACTGGGGAGTGGCTCAAGAAAAGGCAAAAAGACAAAAAAAAAAAAAAAAAAAAAAAGATCCTGTTGCCATGTTTTCCATGGGAGGAGCCTGAGGTGAGAGGCCAGGTCACTTGCTCAGGGTCGCATAGCTAGGAAGGAGCAAGGAACTAGAACTCAAGTTCAGTCTCCCTCCAGAGACTTCTTAACTATTGTATTTGTTGCTTCGTGATAGATTTAGACACCTCAGCCACATTGGTGGACACAGGAGGGCAAAACGGGCCCATGGGTTACATGTCAAAGGCTAGGGCTCTCTGACACTTAAAAGTCAACACTTTCATTGTAGAAAATGTGCTGCTGAGGCCCAGAGGAGAGAGAAATGCCCAGAGACCCCATGTTACTAAAAGCAGATCTTTCTAGAAAACTGTTGGCTAGGAAGCAGAACCTAGGCTAGAGTGGTTCTGATGATTTATTTAGGAGATGTGAGCCAGGCTGCTGAGAGGGAGGGAGCGAGGCCAGGGAAAATACCCTGTGACAGACTGTTGCACTGGCTAGGCGGCCACAAAGACCTTCAAAGACAAGGCAGCAGGTATGTACACAGCATTAGGGACTTTTCTGGAAGGCGTGCGAGGAGGAACCTGAGTGTAGTCCACAAGCAGGGAGAGGAAGGGGATTTTTGCCCTTGCTTTCTGGCTTAAAGGCAGGTCCTCCTCCTGAGCATCGCATCTAAGTCTAAAAACACGTCACTTACCACGAACAGGTGGGGCGGTCTGGAGAGGGGCAGTCTCCAGCCTGGAGAGAGAGCAGCTGGTCAAGGGCATCTCAAGAAGGCGCGTGAGGTCCCCGTCTCAATGTGGATGCCCACTGGATCATGTCTTCCTCCAACTTGAAACTGGTGACTTCTCACACTCAAAATAAAACCCCGACTTCACCGAGGCAGGCAAAGCCTGACAATCTTGCTCCTGACTTACCCACTTTAATCTCATTCTCCCCTCCCCACTCAGCTCCCTGCAGGGCTTTTGCACTTGCTGTTAGCTGCCCAGAGACACTTCCTGGCTAGTTTCACCAATCCTCTCCTCTCACAGAGATCTTCCCCGCCCTTCCCAGCTCAGCACGTCCGGGCACACCTCCCCACCGCCACCACTTCGCATGGTTGGATTTTCTTTGTAACATCAATCCAGTCTCAAATTATGACCTTTTTATGCTTAGCCTCCTGTTGGAGTCCTCGAAAGGGAGGTGTTATGTTGTACTGCATAAAGAACTATGCTTGGGGAGTTCCCACCGTGGCTCAGCGGTTTATGAACCCAAGTTGTATCCATGAGGACGTAGGTTCGATCCCTGACCTTGCTCAGTGGGTTAAGGATCCAGTGCTGCCATGAGGTGTGGTGTAGGCCGGCAGCTGCAGCTCTGATTGGACCCCTAGCCTGGGAGCCTCCATATGCCATGGGTGGGGCCCTAAAAGGACAAAAAACAACAACAAAAAAAGAACTATGCTTGGTACAGGTGGGCACAATTTTTTTTTTCCTGTTATTAAGAAGTCCCAACCTTGCAATGGCCAACCCTCCCTTCCACCTGTTTCAACTCATCTCTACCGACACTATTTTCTGATGTTCTTCAAACACACCATGTCCTGCCTCAAGAGTTGGAATAGGAGTTCCCTGGTGGCTCAGTGGGTTACAGATCTGGCAGTTGTCACTGCTGTGGTGCAGGTTCAATTCCTGGCCTGAGAACTTCTGCATACTGCAGGTGTGGCCAAAATTTTTTTTTTTTTTAATAAAAATTAGGGCATTCCTCTTGTGGCTCAGGAGTACCTGACTAGTATCCACGAGGAGACGTGTTTGATCCCTGGTCTTGCTCAGTGGGTTAAGGATCCAGTGTTGCTGCAAGTTGTGGTGTAGATCACAGAGGCAGCTCAGATCTGGTGTTGCTGTGGCTGTGACTCTGGCTTAGGCTGGCAGCTGCAGCTCTGAGTCTACCCCTAGCCTGAGAACCTCCATATGCTGCATGTGTGTCCCCCCCAAAGGAAAAAAAAGTAAATAAAAATTAAAAAATAGATGAGATGGGCAGAGAAGGCCTCACTGACAAGATAACACTTGAGAAAGACCTGAAGGAGGTGAGAAGTGATCCATGTGAATTTGTAGGGAAACAATCCTGGCAGCAGGAGGAGCCAGTGCAAAGGCCCTGTGGTCAGAGTGTGAGTGGCATGTTCTTGGGACCATTTGGAGGTCTGTGTGGCTGGAGTAGAGGAAGCAAGGGAGAGAGTACTAGGAGAGGAGGTGAAAGTAGAGGGGGCAAATCACGTAGGCTCTTGTGGGAGTCCCTGGGGGACTCGAGGTTTACCCCAGTGAGCTGGAAGGCACGGGTGGACGCTGAGCAGTGGAGGAAGTAGAGCTGACTCACTTTTACAAAGACCGTCTGCCCTAAAGAGACAGGAGTGAAGAGGAATCCTGGAGCTTGTTGGTACCACGAGGCCAGTATGAGGAGCACCCCCACTTTCCAGATGATCCAACTGAGGCTGAGAGAGGCCCGTTCCTGCCTTGTCAGAGAACGGAAGAGAAAAGTGGAAAGGCTGGCCCTTCAGAGGGAAGCGGGTCCCTGAGGGCAGAGTCCACAGTTCCCCAATCTGCCCTCCCCCGCTGTCCGCGGTGGGGGATGGGCCCCGGCCACCTCGGTCCCTCCCACCTGCCCACCCTCCGTGGAGGGGGGGGCTCCCCGGGGAGCCCGGCCGGCGCGGGGCGGGGCGCTCCCCCGGCCCCTCCCTCCCCAGCTGGCGGAGGCTCCTCCCCCGGCCTGCCCGGCCCTTGGCTTCGCTTCTGGTTTCATTTCCCAAGGCCCGTGCGCTCGCCTTCTCCCTTCCCCCAGCCCTTTGAATTCCTGGCTCCTTCTCCACTTTCTGGTCTCAGCTTCAATGTCACCTCCTCAGGGAGGCTCTCCCGGACCACCTCGGCTACAGGGCACCTGTCCTCCGGACTATGATCACGTCTTATTAATTTCCTTCAAGTCACTGAACAGAAGCAGAAATTATCCGCATTTGTTCATCTTCCAGGGTCTTCTCATGCCACTCAGAATGAGAATAAAGGCCCATAGAATCTCTAAAGGGCTGAAAACTTCTTGACCTCCTACCTCCCTCCGGTCTAAGACAGCTAGCACCTCCCACCTCAGGGCCTTTGCACTGGTCCTTCCTTCTGGCTGGAACACTCTTCTTCCAGAGTTTTACTGTCTCTCTCGTTTCATCAGGTTTCTGCCAATGTCACCTCTTCAGAGAGCCCTCCACTACCATCAGCTCCCTGTCGCAACTGCACTCGCTTTCACTATTCTCCTGCTCAGCCTTTCACTTGTCACCAAGACATCAATAATTGCTTTATTACGTTTATCGTCCACCTACTCACAACCAGGGATTTTTTTTTCTTTTCTTTTCTTTTCTTTTCTTTCTTTTTTCTTTTTTTTTTTTATGCTGCAGGGGCATGCAGAAGTTCTTGGGCCAGTGATGGAATCCGCACCACAGCAGTGACAAAACCAGGTCCTTAACTCTCTAGGCCACCAGGGAACTCCAAGAGTTATTGTTTATAATCCTACTGCCATAACTTCAGTGCCTAGAACACTGCCTAACACAGAAAATGCTCAATTAATTCTTTTCCATATTTCCTTTTTTTTTTTGTCTTTTGTCCTTTTAGGGCCGCAACACAGCATATGGAGATGCCCAGGCTAGGGGTCGAATCAGAGCTGTAGCCACTGGCCTACGCCAGAGCGACAGCAACACAGGATCCAAGCTGTGTCTGTGACCTACACCACAGTTCATGGCAACGCAGGATCCTTAACCCACTGAGCGAGGCCAGGGATTGAACCCCCCTCCTCATGGTTCCCAGTCAGATTCATTTCCACTGCGCCACGACGGGAACTCCTCCATATTTCTTTTCTTTCCACGCTGTCCCTTTATCCATGAGAAGAGAAACTCTGTGAGGTATAGCCAGTGATGTACCCTCATTGTTTACAACTGTACCTCAACACAGTAGGTGTTCAATACACATTAGTCAAACTCCTCAGACTCCTAGGAGCTCTTCTTCCCTGTATGACCTGGAAAGAGCCACCTGGAGACTCCTTTTTTACCAGGCCCAAAAAATAGGTTGTGAGAGAAATTATGTGAATTTGCCTAGCAGGGATCTTGTTGTAATTAGCATTTCACCTTTTTATTAGTAAAAATTTCGAGTACATAGAAGAGATGGGGAAAAAACCGCATGTATTCTGTGCACCTGAATATTCTCCCATCTAGATTTAACATTTTGTCTCCTTTATCTTCATTTGTGTATCTGTATACGTACTTTTTTTTTTTCTGAACCAAAGGAGAGTAAATTGGAGACATTCTACCCCTAATATAGTAGTTCAGCAGGCATCTCTTTTTTTTTTTTTTTTTTTTTTTTGTCTTTTTGCCATTTCTTGGGCTGCTCCCACGGCATATGGAGGTTCCCAGGCTAGGGGTCGAATCGGAGCTGTAGCCACCGGCCTACGCCAGAGCCCCAGCAACGCGGGATCTAAGCCGCGTCTGCAACCTACACCACAGCTCACGGCAACGCCGGATCGTTAACCCACTGAGCAAGGGCAGGGACCAAACCCGCAACTTCCTGGTTCCTAGTCGGATTCGTTAACCACTGCGCCACGATGGGAACTCCAGGCATCTCTTTAGATTAAGGATGCTCACTTATTAATCCATTTCACATCTAAGAGAATTTAAAATTCCGCGATATCATCTAGTATCCAGTCTATGTTCAAATTTCCTCAATTTTCTCAAGAATATCTCTCATAGGAGTTTCTGCCCACCCCAGCCCCCAATCATGATTGAATGCAGATTCAGATGCCTATTTGGTTTTAATAAAGAAATTATATAGTCTCTGGTATTCTGAAATATCTACCTCCCCCAATCCCTTCTTGTGTTTTCTTGAAGTTGAATTTCTGGTAGGATAACCCCGTGGTGCTGTAGGCAGCCTACATTGTGTATTTGCCTGATTGCCTTCGTGTTTAATTTTTCACTCTCTGTTCCCTAGAAATTGGAGTTGGATCTAGACACTTGAGATTGAGCATCCATTGATAATCGCTGTCTGAATCAACCAGTCTAGTTAGCATTTTTGATGGCTTACTTTGGTCAAGGGCTTTATTCACAAACAGTTCTTCCCATAGGGCCTGAAGAGTTAGCAAACGAGCTACTGAAGAAGGTAAGACCCATTGTCAGTTTAGCCAACAAGTATAAAACTGCTGTCTACCTTCATCCCATCCGGCGTGTCTCCCCTTGAACTGTGCTATTACCACAACAGCCATTACTACGAAAGGACACGTTGTCACACACCACTTCCAACGTTTTGCACCAATTGTTTTTTAATCCTTAAAACAACCCTCTGGAGTTCCCGTCGTGGCGCAGTGGTTAACGAATCCGACTAGGAACCATGAGGTTGTGGGTTCGATCCCTGCCCTTGCTCAGTGGGTTAACGATCCGGCGTTGCCGTGAGCTGTGGTGTAGGTTGCAGACACGGCTCGGATCCTGCGTTGCTGTGGCTCTGGCGTAGGCCAGTGGCTACAGCTCCGATTCGACCCCTAGCCTGGGAACCTCCATATGCCCAAGAAATAGCAACAACAACAACAAAAGACAAAAAAAAAAAAAAAAAAAAAAAACAACCCTCTGAGCCAGATGCTATTTGTCTGATTTTAGAGGTGGGGAAACGGAGATGCTCCTAAGAAACTAAAACATTTGTGCAAAGTCACACAGCTACTTAGGGAAGGGAGCCCAAGAAGGGGCTCCAGGGACATCCCACCCCTCCCTTCCTAGTTCCTGTAACCACAATTGAGTACACCTGCCCAGCATCTGTAGCGTCTGATATAGTGCTTTTACAGAGACGACCTTATTTTAATTTTACTAACTCTCAAGAGCTAGGCAAGAAGATCCCCCATTTAACAGACTCAGAGATGTCAAGCGTCTTTCCAAGTTCTCGCATCGAGTGAGAATTTGAACCCCGGGTCTATCTGGCTTAGAGTGTAGACCCCTGTTGGGGCTGGGTGAGTAAGAAGTTCAACTGCTGGAATTGGCGGGGCCGGGGGTAGGTGTGAGGGGGCAGCACAAGGAGAGACACAAACGCCACCCTCTACCGTCCCACAGGGCAAAGAGCCACCCCACCTTCTCTCCCCGGTTCCTTCACGAAGCTGCCCGGACATGCGCCCTGAAGACCACTTCCCCTCCTTTCGAACCTGCCCCCTATAGGCCCCGCCCATCGCCATCTAGGACCAATCCCTGAGTGGAGGGCGGGGCCTCCAGGGGAGTGGGCGGTAGCTAAGAGGAGTGGAGAGCCTGAAGTCGTGCGCTGGAGTCAGAACTCCGTCTCTCAAGCCAGGCTCCGGTTGCTGGAGGAGAGTGAGCGAGCAATGCTGCCGCCACCGCTTCCTGATTGGCTGCGGGTGGCTCCCTCTTCGTCCTGATTGGCAGTTTGTGAGCTGGGTATGTAAATGAAGGGAAGAAACCAGGGGAAAGAAGGGGTACTGGCCGCGGGGTCCTTTGGCAGGTTCGATCCCTGCGTCCGGCAGGTGCGAACCAGGGCTGTCTGGAATCGAGACGCACGGGCCTCTAAGGGCCGTCCGCCCCGGCCGGGCCGGGTGAATCACGCCGCAGCCCGGGAAGGGGGCGGAGGCGCCGGCTCTCTGGCTCCGGCTGTGTGACTCACCCGCCCCCGCCGCCGCCGCTTCGGGAGGAGTCGCCTCCACTGCCTTCCGGAAGCGAGCGGAGGCCGAGAGAGCAGAACAGCTCTCTGGGTATTCCGGCTCGCACGGTCCCGGGCGGCTGGCAGGAACGTTCACGTCCCGCGCGGCAGCATAAAGGGTCCGGGGGGGTCTGAGGAGCCGGAGTCCCCGGAAGAAAGCCGTCCTGGGGCCGCTAGGGGGCGCCGGAACACGGGGGAGGAGTCGGGGGTGGGGGCTGAATTCCTGCGGTTCCGGACTCCCGGGTCGGCTGGGAAGGAAGAGAGGACCCAGTTTTGAGTAGTGTGAGCGGTCCGTCTTAAAGTCCTGCTAGGCAAGGATCCCAGTACCCACTGTACCCTGCAGGCTGCCCGATTTAAAAAATCAGGTTGGGCCAGGGCACCACCCCGGGCAAAGTGTGGGTTCTCAAACTTCTCTCGGTGACCCCTGTGCCTATCAGGATTGTCCGGCAAGCTCTGTCCATTCTGCCTCTCAAATAAATCCTGAATCGACCAACTTCCTTCCATGGCCACTACCGCCTTTTACTCCCAAGTCACCATCATCGCCCACCCCAAGCCTCCAATGGATCGCAGTGCCACACTCTTCCAGCCTCCCTCCCTGTCCCTGCTCCCCAAAGCAGCCTAGGGGATCTTCTGGAAACCTAATCAGTCCACAACGCGACTCTCTTCCCTGCTCAGAACTCTTCAGTGACTGCCCACCACACTCACAATAAACTCCAAGCTCCTTGCCTCTGCCTCCTCTCCAACTCGCTCTTCTCCCTCCCTGCCCCCATGTCGCCCTGTGTACTGACCTCAGAGTTTTTTTTCAGTTCAAGCTGTTCCAGCCTCTAAGACTTTCTTTGCCTTTGCGGTTGTCCTTTATTCCCGGAATGCCTTCCCCCAGGTTCTTCCATGGCTACTTCCTTCTCATACTTAAGGGCTCATTTCAAATGTCACCTCAACATGCCACAGGCCCAGCCAACAAACAAACAAAGATTGTCAAAGTCACCTCGGAGGGGGAGCCTTCCCTGACTATGCTCAGATCCTTTTGGTATCTTCCTAGCACCTTCTAACACTTCCTGTATTTGTTTATGTATTGGTTGTCTGATACTATTAGTAGGCACCCCAATAAATATTAGATTAAAGCACGTGAAACAGCTGCCTCGCAGGTTAAAAGAAAGTTTAGACTATTGGACATTTTACATGTTTCACTGAAGAAATAAATAATAGTTATATTAATAGTATTATTTATGGGAGTTATTGTATACGTATTCACTGTTGTAAGTTCTTTTCGTATCTCACTTATTCCTTAAAACACCTCTAGGGGAGTTTCTGTCATGGCTCAGGGGTAACAAACCCAACTCTTATCCATGAGGATGAGGGTTCCCTCCTGGGCCTCGCTCAGTGGGTAAGGATCCAGGGTTGCTGTGACCTGTGGTGTAGGTCACAAATGAGGCTCGGATCCCGCATTGCTGTGGATGTGGCCAGCAGCTACAGCTCCAATTCAATACCTACCCTGGGAACTCCCATATAATGCTGGTGTGGCCCTAAAAAGACCAAAACCAAACAAACAAAACCTCTTGGAAATAGATACAAATATCATTCATATTCTAAAGTTTCCCTAAGAAAGGCTAAGGTCAGAGAGGTTAAGTGATTTGCCCAAGATCACACAGCAGTTGTCAGAACTTCACGTTGGCTTTCCATAACTGACTGACCGTCCTTCCTTGCAGATGATGCTGAGCAAGGGCCTGAAGCGAAAGCGGGAGGAGGAGGAGGAGGAGGAGAAGGAAGCCCTGGCAGTTGACGCCTGGTGGCTGGATTCTGGCCACCCAGCAGTGGCACAGGCACCCCAGTCGGTGGCCTCCAGTTCCCTCTTCGACCTTTCGGTGCTCAAGCTCCATCACAGCCTGCGGCAGAGTGAGCCGGACCTGCGGCACCTGGTGCTGGTTGTGAACACGCTACGGCGAATCCAGGCGTCCATGGCACCCGCGGCTGCTCTGCCACCTGTGCCCACCCCGCCTACATCCCCTGGTGTGGTGGACAACCTGCTGACCAGCTCGGACGCCGCCCTCTCGGCCTCCATGGCCAGCCTCCTGGAGGACCTCAGCCATATTGAGGGCCTGAGTCAGGCCCCCCAGCCCCTGGTAGATGAGGGGCCACCAGGCCGCCCCACTGGGGGAGCCCCACCCAGCCTGGGTGCCTTGGACCTACTGGGCCCGGCCACTGGCTGTCTGCTGGACGATGGGCTTGAGGGCCTGTTTGAGGACATTGACACCTCCATGTATGACAGTGAACTTTGGGCACCAGCCTCTGAGGGCCACAAATCCAGCCCGGAGGGTGGGCCAGGCAAGGAGGAAGCTCCAGAGCTGGACGAGGCCGAGCTGGACTACCTCATGGACGTGCTGGTAGGCACACAGGCACTGGAGCGGCCACCAGGGCCGGGGCGCTGACCCCCAGGGATGGAGTGGTGAGCTGGTGTCCAAACTGAGCCTGGTGGCTGGACCAACTCTCCTTAAAGACACAGCCGGCTTCCCTAGAGAGGGACTTTGGAGAGAAGGAATCCTGTCCTGGGCAAGTTTACCTCCACCCTCCATCCCCTTCACTTATGGCCGATGGGGGGAGTCTGGGATGGGCTCCTGTGATGAAATGCCAGGACCTGGTGGCTGGAATGTGATTGGACCAGGCCCAGTGTTGAATTCCCAGAGGTCAAAGCCTAGTATCCCTTTTCACTGATGTGGGAAGAGACCCCAACCAGTTCTGTGAAATTAAAGCCGGTCCTGGGAAGTCTCAAATCTGTGTACTGCTTTGTTTCTGGGCTAAGGCGAGGGTAAGATAATAACCTATAACATGGATCAAGCGTGGACTGCACGCCCAACCCCAGCACCGTTCTAAGCCCTTGATGTGTGTTAACTCATTTAATCCTCATAACCAGAGGGGCATTATTATTATCCCCATTACACAGCTGGGAAAATTGAGGCTCCAAGAGGTCCTCTCTTGAAGAGCTAGGTTTCAAACTGTACTGCTTTTTGGTCTGAGAAGTAGACCAGTTGGGTCTGGTAACTGGTCCCCTTAGAAGACTCCTGGAATATACTCAGCCAGGTCTCCCTGATGTGCCTGTGTGTGTACGTAACAGAGGTGGCGGCAGCAGGGGAGAAGCCCCAGGCCACTGATTAAAAATGAAATCAGGTCCTTGTCTGGAATCTACTTCTGTGTCTTGGGGCCTGGGGGTGGGAGCAGAAGGGACCTTTCAGAATGAGCCAGAAATTCAAGCACAAACGCTGGAGGCTGGATGGAGTCTCTGAGGGCCAGCTCTCCAGGAAAATGGTGAAAAAACCAAGAAGACCAGCGACTTTTGAACCAAATCCACTCCCAGGTCTCCAGTCTCTCTTTGGGCAGGGGATAAGGGAGCCTGGAAGCTGATTCCGCAATAAAGCCACCGGAGGTTGGTGCTGACTTTATTTCGGAACGGCAGGCGAACCTGCTTTCCTTCCAGAAGAAGCGCAGGCCCCGGCGAGCGGGGGCCACCTGCCTGACAGCCTGTGCGGCAGGGCTGGCCTGAGCGCCGGCTGTCTGCGCCGCCCCCGCCGTCCAGCCGCATTCCTGGCCCGGCTGGGAGGGGCCGCACACTCAGAGGCCTGGCACGGGACCCAGGCGGCGTCCTTCCTGGCGGCCGTGGGGGCAGGGCAGCGCCCCGGGTACGGGCCGGGGGAGGGGCGCGGCGAAAGCCGCAGCGGGGCGGGGTTCGGGGGGCGAGGGGCCCAGGGTCGGACCTGGACCCCAGGGACGGGCTGGACCGCGAATGCGGGAAACCTCGCCAAAGGGACACTAACATCGCGGGGCCCCGGGGCCTCCACTCTGGCCGGAAGCGTCGGGGAGGCTGTAGCAGGGGTGGGACGTGGAGGGGGGGAGGAAGGCGGGCAGCTTCGATCCGCCCCTCCGCCTGGAAGGGGCGGGCAGAGGGGAGCTTCCTGGAGGAGCAGAGGAAGTCGTGACCATTTCTGGAAGTGGATGAGGTGGCCCCGGGAGGGGAGTGGAAATGACCCAAAGGGAGCTGGTGCCCAGGGTGAGGGTCTTCCGAGTGCCTGACTCCAACACCTGGTGACCGTAGCCCCTGGGCAGTGGTGTTCAGATTCGGTTTTGACCCAGGCCCAGACTTTGGGAGTTTAGGCTGAGCTCAGCAATGCCCCCTGGTGCCCAGTCTGGGGGGTCTGTGTGCCCCTGTCTTAGATTCTCTGGAGATCTGACCAGTGGTCAAGAAGTCCCTCGTGTGAGGTCAAGGATGCCTTCTCTTTACAAAACCCCGACGACCTGTTTCTGATGTCTCTGGGTGCTAAACAGGGATAATCTGTGATACCCACTGATGCAGACAGCCTACCCGTCTATCAGGGAGGCTCCCCTCTTCCCAGAGCCTCTGTGTACAGTTGCACGGGTTGTGCACTGTACATAGGCTCCGTATTGAAGGGGCTACCACATGTCTCAGGCACCATGCATTTCCACATTTATTAGGACAGTTTCTTAGCAGATGGAGGTCAAGTGCCTTGGGGAAGGGGCATGACTTTTGCACAAAAATACCATATGGGTTAGATCCGCCCTGGTCCCATCTCCCTGGTGCCCTCAGGTTTATGACAGCTCATGCCTGAGGACCTGGCCCACTCTCCCGTGTCTGACCCTTTGATTGTGCAGGCTCCCTGGCTCTGGTGTGCCCCTCCACCCTCAGGCTCAAGCCCAGGAGGCCATGCTACCTCAGCCAGCAGATTCCAGGGCCCACACCATTCCTAACGGAGCTGCCAGCCTTGGCACTGGGGCTGCTTTTCACAGAGCTTCTGTGTGTTCCCACCGAGACTTTCCCCAAGCCAGTTCCCCTCCATGCGCATTCTCGGGGAACCCCATCACACATCCGCTTGCTTCTCTCCTCCAGCACCTGGGAGAGCCGGCCTTGGTTTCCTTCTTCTCCCTCCCCCTCTCCTTCCCTCATTCAGCAAAGATTTATGGGTACCTACCTTGTGCCAAAAAGTTAAATCTGATCGCATCTTTCTCCTGCTACAGGCCCTCAGAATGTATCCCAGTATCCCAGTCTTCAGGGATCTGAACCTTGAAAACTAACCTTTTTTTTTTTTTTTTTTTTTTTTTTTTTAGGGCCGCACCTGTGGCATATGGAGATTCCCAGGCTAGGAGTTGAATCAGAGCTGCACCTGCCAGCCTACATCACAGCCACAGCAACGCAGGATCCAAGCCATGTCTATGACCTATACCACAGCTCATAGCAATTTGGGATCCTTTAACCCACTGAGCGAGGCCAGGGATCGAACCCACATCCTCATGGATACTAGCTGGGTTCGTTACCGCTGAGCCACAGTGGGCACTCCAGAAAATGAACCTTTCAAGGCTCGCCTTCCACCCCTGTCCCACTCACTCATTCAGTGAACACTGTCTAGACACCTATGGTTTGCAGTCCCAGTGCGGAAAACTAACAATACTTAGTCAATGACACCCTAAGCCACAAGATGATTGCTGCAACAAAACCTGAGGCTGTGTTGAAAGCCAGACCACCTGTGTCTGAAACTCTGCTTTGCTGTTCTGTGGCTGTGTGACCCTGGGCAAGGTACTTAACTTCTCTGGGCCTCAGGGACCTCACCTGTAAGCTGGGACTGGAGCAGTAACCACCTCAGAGGGCTGTTGTCCTGAGGGGAGAGTGTTCCAGGCAAAGAGACAGCCTTCTGTATGCCTCGGATGCACCCCAAAAAGGGGGGGAGGGAAAGAATGAAGAGCTCAAAACGAGACACTCACGTAAGCTGGATAATGGAGGATGTGAAGGAGCTCCTGCTGTGGCGCTGTGGGCTAAGAACCTAACTGCAGTGGCTGGGGTTGCTGTGGAGGTTCGTGTTCCATCCTTGGCCCAGCTCAGTGGGTTAAAGGATCTGGCATTGCTGCAGCTGTGGCTCAGTTTCAATCACTGGCCCGGGAACTTCCATGTGTCATGGATGTGGCCATTAAGAAAGAGATAGAGAGGAGAATTTCCGCCGTGGCTCCATGGTTAACGAACCCAACTAGTATCCATGAGGACGTGGGTTCGATCCCTGGCCTTACTCAGTGGGCTAAGGATCCCTGTTGCTGTGAGCTGTGGTTTAGGTTGCAGATGTGGCTCGGATCGTGGCGTAGGCCAGCGGCTGCAGTTCCCATTCAACTTCTAGCCTGGGAACCTCCATATGTCAAGGATGCGGCCCTGAAAAGCAAAAAAAAAAAAGAGAGAGAGAATGTGAAATGGAGTGAGGAACACCGAACAGATGAAATTGAGTCCACAGAGATTTGTTCAAACAGTAAGAGCAATTCCAAGTTTTCAAGGCATAGTCAGAGAAAAAATGGAGATTGATATTTGTTTTCAAAGAAAATATTAAAAAAAAAAGAGCTAGGGTGCAAGGGTTAAGGGGTGAAGGACCCTACAATCTTTTCAAGAATCTGGAGGGTTCTGGGTTTGATTGGAAAGAAGGAGGAAAGCGGTGAGTGATGGAGCTGGCGGGGCTGGCAAGGACCAGGGCACACAAGGCCCTGGATGGGGGACTTTCTTTTGTCTTTTTAGGGCCTCATCTGAGGCATATGGAAGTTCCCAGGCTAGGGGTCACATTGGAGCTGCAGCTGCTGGCCTAGGCCACAGCAACACAGGATCCTTAACCCACTGAGCAAGGCCAAGGATCGAACACATATTCTCATGGATACTAGTTGGGTTTGTTACCGCTGAGCCACAGTGGGAACTCCTGGATGGGGGACTTTGCAGGCATGGAGGTAAAGGTCTAGACGTCAGTGGATCTCTTTGGCTGCCGTATGGCCGTGGTGGTGGGAGGGTGAGACTGGAGGACCCAAGTCCAGCGGGGAGGCGCTGGGAGACGCCGGGAGAGATGCCAGAGTGGACAGGCTGTGGGGGTGATGAGCTGTGATGGAGGAGGGGCCTAGGTGAGGCCCAGGGCTCTAGCTGGGGGACCTGGGGACAGTGGGGCCACTCTGGGATGGTGGCTGGGAGGAAGAGCAGCTCTGGGGTTGACACTGAGGCCAGAGAAGGGCACAGCGGGTGCGAGGGATGGGGGACAGCCAGGGGAAAGCACCCAGGCACCAGGCCCCCAGGGCTGGAGCTGAGTAGGGCGGGCAGGGGACCGGAGCCCACAGAAAGGACGGGGCAGAGGGAGATATCAATCTCCCTGGGCTGCACTTGGTGGGACGGGGCTCCTGCTGGGCTCAGACTGGGTTGGGAGAGGGTGGTCCCTGAGGACAGCCTTCCCCCTCCTTCCCAGCCCTGCAGGATGTCCTGTGTTTATTGAGGTGGCCTTGGCCGGAACCCAGACCCGGGTGCCACCCCCTAAACTCCACTTCCCATGGCCACACCCCCCTCGGGTGAGGAAAAGCAAGAGAAAGAGGAAGAGATGAGAAACAGAGATGCAGAGAAGGAGAGGTAAAGAATGAGAACAGAGACAAAGGGAGAGAGAGAGACACAGAGGGAAACACAGACACAGCGAGAGACGTTGTCCTCCGCAAAACTCACAGCAACACAGCAAACTAGCAAAGGAGGCTTCCTTTGCCTGCTAAAGGGCAACTACAAAAAAAAAAAAAAAGTACAGCTAGGAGTTCCCTGGTGGCTCAGAGGGTTAAGGACCTGGTGTTGCCACTGCTCTGACTCAGGGTCACTGCTGTGGTGTGAGTTCGATCCCTGGCCCCAGAACGTCTGCCTGCTGTGGGCACAAAAAATGTACAGCAAACATCTTCCTTTGTGACAAAAGACTGAATGCTGGTCCCCTAAGACTGGGAACAAGCAAGGATACCTGCCCTCTCAGACACGGAGAGAGACAGGATAGCCTGTTCCTTCCTCCTTGTCTGTCTGACTCTGAACTGTGAGGGGTGAATTTTCTTCCCAGCTCCAGTCTGGCCTGTAGTCAGACTCTTCCCACCCTCAGTTATTACAACTTAGCTCTGACTTTGTCCCTCCTGTGGGTACCCAGGGCCCTCAGGACAAAGCCTCAGTACCTCCTCAAGGCCCGGCTGCGGCCCTCCCCTCAGCTTCCCCTCACTCTCACATTCACCAGTTTCTCAAAGGGACCCTTTGCACGGGCTGCTCCCTCTGTATGAAACCCATGCTTATTTATCAACCACCCGTGGCTTTACATGAACTCCTATATATCATTGTTTTTCTTTCTTTCTTTTTTTTTTCTTTTTTTTGTCTTTTTAGGGCTGAACCCATGGCATAGGGAAGTTCCCAGGCTAGGGGTCGAATCAGAGCTGCAGCTGCTGGCCTACACCACAGTCACAGCAACCCGGGATCTGAGCCGCATCTGCAAACTACACCACAGCTCACGGCAACGCCGGATCCTTAACCCACTGAGTGAGGCCAGGGATCAAACCTGCATCCTTATGGATACTAGTTAGGTTCTTAACCTACTGAGCCACAACGGGAACTCCATCTTATATATCCTTCGGGTGCCTGCTCAAACGTCATCTCTTCCAAGAAGCCCTCCTTGCCCTTTCTGACAGTATCAGAGTGCCAGGCCCCTCTTACAGACCTGGATCCATTTCTCAGAGCACTCGGCTGAGTGTGTAATTACACACTCGCTTCACTGGTCATTTCTTTAATGTATGCCCCCTTGTGGACTATGAGTCCCGTGGAGGGCACAGTCACAGTCTGCTGTGTCCCCAGCACCTCCCAGCCCAGGGATGGATACAGAGGAGGTGTCTGCGAATAGCTGGTGAATAAATGTACAAATGAGAAGGAGATACAGGAATTTCTGTCGTGGTGCAGTGGAAACAAACCTGACTAGGAACCATGAGGTTGCAGGTTCAAACCCTGGCCTCGCTCAGTGGGTTGAGGATTTGGCGTTGCCCTGAGCTGTGGCATAGGTCACAGCTGCGGCTTAGATCTGGAGTTGCTTTGGCTGTGGTGTAGGCAGGTGGCTACAGCTCCAATTCAACCCCTAGCCTGGGACCCTCCATATGCTGCAGGTGTGGCCCTAAAAAGAGAGAAAGACCAAAAAAAAAAAAAAAAAAAAAAAAAAAAAGAAAGGAGACACAAAGGAAAGGGCGCTTGCAGTTGTGGGGTCATAGCTATGACAGCTCTCAGCTCCAGGAAATTTCCTATGTGCCAAGCCCTGTCTGGATTCAGATCCTTTGCATGGGCTGTTCCCTCTGCCCATAAAGCTGTTCCACTCCCTCTTCTCTTACCTAGCTCCTATGGGTAGTTCAAGTCTCAGCTCATAGGTTCCCTCCTCCGGGAAGCCTTCCCTGACCTCCTTCCTAGAGTGAAGCAGGTAGCTTTCCTGGGCTTCCCCAGCCAGGTCCCGACTTCTCAGCCTGTGATTCCTGCACCGCAACCCTGGCCGCTCTGGGTCTGCCTCCCTGTTGGACTGTGAACCCTGAAAGCGGGCCTGGGCTATCTTGGTCACATAGTGTCCTAGCACCATCCACCGTGGGGCTGGGCACAAGACCAGGTGCTCACTGACTGTTTGCTGACACTGGATAAATGGGCTGCTCCCTCTCACCCCTCTGGTGCTTGGCTCCTGTTCCTCCCTCCACGCGGAAGCCCCTTTGACCTGGCTCCCTCCTCCTCCAGTTTGATGCCAGATGTCACCTTCTCCAGGAATCCTGTCCTGAGCCTGCTCCCCACTCCTCGTGAATTTAGGTTTGTCAGTGTCCCCAGGGCCCAGCAAAGGGCCTGCCACCAAGGCCTTGTGAATGTTTGTTGAGTGAATAAGTGAACAGAGGCATGTTTGGATGACTCAATCAGTGAGACAGAGCGAGTCCGCGATGGGGGAAGGGTCTCCTCAGGCCCATCACAGTCCTGACCACACTGTCCCTTTTACCCTCCCGGGGAGGAGGGTTCTGGCTGGGTTCTGGCCACACCCCAACCCTTGGTGGCTGCCAAGCCTGGAAGGCATTTCGCAGAGCTCAGCACATTCCTGCCTTCCTCGGTGGCTGAGAGTGGGCCGGGGGCATTTCAGAGAGAAGTGAGGAGGCCCCTAGCATTCTGGGATCCTGCCAGCCCCTTCCTGGTCCCCTGTGGCCTCGGGAGTAGGCCCCAACTGCTCAGTGGTGGGGGGAGGGGGGCTGGTTCGCAGAGTGGCCAGCTGAGCTGATGTGAGGGGCGAGGTGAGGGCATGGTGGCCGCGCCTGGCTGGACAATGGGACAGAAGCTGCTGACATGCATTTTGGGGGTAATACCCAGCCTCATCCCAGCCCCGGCCCCGGGCCCAGGCTCAAACAGCCAGGAGCGTCCGAGGCAGCGGCCGGGTGGGTGTGAGGGGCATGTGGGAGTACCTCTGCTCCCTCTGCCGCCCCCCGGGGTCTGGTGAGTCAGGGCAGGCTGGGGGCCGGGGACCAGGGGATCAGGGTGAGGCCCAGGGGCCTCGGTGTGGGAGTTGGGCAGGTCTGGGTTGAAATCCTAGTGTTACCAATTACCTGCTGTTGGTGACCTTGGGGGGGCATTACCCTCTCTCAGCCTCCTTGTCTGTCATATGAAGGGGACAGAAGAGTGTCGCAGCGTCTCTGGGATCTAGAAGAACTGGGGTTCGACCCCAGCTCTACCACCTCCTGATTGTGTAGCTAAAAACTAGGCATCTGAGTTCCTGTTGTAGCTCAGCAGGGTAAGAGTCTAACTAGTATCCATGAAGATGCAGGTTCGATCCCTGGCCCCAGTCAGTGGGCTCAGTGGGTTAAGGATCCGGCTATGCCGTGGCTGTGGTGTAGGCTGGCAGCTGCAGCTCCAATTCGACCCCTCACCTGGGAACTTCAATATGCTGCAGGTGTGGCCTAAAAAAAAACCAAAAAAACAAGACTAGTCATCATCTGTCCACCCACCTCCTTGATTCCAAGAGCTGAGCTTTGGGTGTCCAGCAGAGTATTTAGTACATGATAGGTGTCCCCCAAAACGGCAAGTCCATTAAACAGAGAAGCAGGACTCCCCCATGCCCTCTCTCATTTAGGCTAAAAGCCCTGGGACAGGTCTAGCTGGTCCCCTAATTTGTGTGAATCCCAAAATATGTGTAAGTAGCATCCTCTCTGTGCCAGGCATTTTTCAAAGTTTTTAGTCTCTTTTAACTCATTTTATCTTCACCAAACCCATAAGGTGGGCACTTTTACTAAGCTCGTTTTTTTCATTCAATTATGTATGGGTTTATTTATTTATTTATTTGTCCGTTTAGGGCCAAACCTATGGCATATGGAGGTTCCCAGGCTAGGGGTCTAATCAGAGCTGTAGCTGCCAACCTATGCCACAGCCTCAGCAACACTAGATCCGAGCCGCATCTGCGACCTACACCACAGCTCACGGCAATGCTGGGTCCTTAACCCACTGAGTGATGCCAGGGATCGAACCCAAAACCTTATGGTTCCTAGTCAGATTTGTTTCTGCTGCGCCACGACGGGAACTCATTTATTTATTTTAATGTTTTCCCCCACACCTTCGGCACGTGGAAATTCTCCGGCCAGGGTTTGCACCTGCACTGCAGCAGTAACCTGAGCCACAGCAGTGACAACGCTGGGTCCTTAACTGCTAGGCCACCATGAAATGCCCCCATCCTTGTTTTAGAGATGAAAAACTGAAGCCCAGAAGTATGCTTTAACTTGCTGAAGATCTCACAGCCAGGATATGGAAGTTTATTTTAGGGGCCCCAGGAACCAGTGGGGGCCTTGCTTGGGTCTGGAAGCCAGGGAATAGTGCTGGTGGGGTGCTGAGTCTCCAAGCGGCACCAGCAACGTGCAAACCCTGGGAGCGGGGCTCATAGCAGAGGGTTCAGCTCAGGCGATGGAGCGGCGGCCGGACTGCCCGACTGACCGCCTGACCGACAGACCAGACCGACCAGGCTTCTCTTCTGTGGATCCCACCCCCTTGCGGGTGGATGTAGCTGGGAAAGGGGGATGTTTGTTTCCCCACCACCCACCTCCTGATGATGTCACACCTCGGCAGCCAATGGCCTGGGTCTCCCTCTCCTCCCCCTCCCCATTCCTTTTCCCCCCCAGCTTGGGGCTGGGGCTGAGCAGACCGACCGGGAGCTCTCGAGGTGTCTGGAGGCCCAGTGGTAAGAAATCAGCCGGCCAGTTCCCTTTCTGGCCAGGCTGAGAAGCCATGGGAATGAGACGAAGGAGCCTGGGAGAGGCTGGGAGGGTGCCTGGGGCTCAGGAAGCACAGTGGTGTGGGAGTGAAAGGCACAGACTTTGGAGCCAGACCCCGGGTTCAAATCCCAACATTCTCCTCTTTCTGGCTGTGGAGCCTTAGGCAAGGTACTTGACACTTTGTGCCTCTGCTTTCCCATCTCTAGAATGGGCTGGTGGAGGCCACCTCTCGGGCTAACGTGAGAGTCCATAGTTGCTGCTTACAAAGAGCTGTGGCTCAGTGCTAATGAATCTGACTAGAATCCATGAGGACACAGATTCGATCCCTGGCCTCACTCAGTGGGTTAAGGATCCGGTTTTGCTGTGAGCTGTGGTGTAGTTCGAAGACGTGGCTCAGATCCAGCATTGCTGTGGCTGTGGTGTAGGCTGGCAGCGACAGCTCCAATTTGACTCAGTGAGCTGGGACAGGATGCCTTGGTTGGGATAGGCTTTTTGGTCCCTGGAAGAGAGTGGTGAGGAGGCCATGTTGATCCTGTTGGTCAGAGGCTGACACCTGCGCTGGATTTTGTCCCAAAGTTCCTCTTTGGTAGAGGAAAAAGTGGGGCCGCTGTGAGCAAAGGCCGAATATGAGATGCTTTGAGCTGCCCAGCCCCCTGCTCCCCCCACACCTGCTGCCAGAGAACGTTTCTACTACCTGAGCACGTACTATATGCTCGGGATCTTCTGAGCACCTGCTATTAGCTCACAGATCCTCTTACTGGCTCCACTTGACAGATGAAGAAACTGAGGCCCTGAGAGGTGCAATACCTTGCCCAAGTATTCATTCAGACCAGAGAAGGGCTGGAGCAGGGCCTGACTGAGGTAGCCAGAGGCCAGGGTGGAATGCCTCCCCTCTGCCTCTCTAGAGGGTCTCAGACAGTGTCTAGGGACTTGGATGAGGCCGTCAACCCCCTACTCCCATTGCTGAGGGCACCAGATCTCCCGTAGTTGGGGTGGCCGAGGGTCTGAGTGGGGGAAATGCCTAAGCGGGGCTGGCGTTAGTCACGGGGAGAAGAGGGTACAGCGAGGCAAAGCTGGGAGATTCCTCAGCAGGCCCAGCGGGGGTCCAGAGGGGCCCAGGGTACAAACGACAACCCCTCCCCCCAGCTCCCCTGAAGGGCACGGGTGACATCTTTAAGAGACTTCTCAGCTGGGCTTCCCCAGGGGGGTGTTGTGGGGATTCATGAGCCAAGGCAGGGAAGGTGCTTGAGCACATGCTAAGTGCTCAAGAAATGGGGACTCAGAATTCTAGCAGCTCAGGAAGCTACGGGGCGGGGGGGCGGGGTGTGTGTGTGTGTGGAGTGGGCAGTGCCACTGGACTCACTCAGGCAATGGGCTTTTGGCTTCTGGAGGGTCCTGGTTGGCCTCGATGCCCCAGGGGAGCCCCACCAACACAACACGAACCCCTCTCCTTCTGTGACCTAGACCTGATGGGACAGGCTGGCGGGAACACAGAGTGCCTGGGGTGGGGGAGGGGGGCTTCCTTCCGAAGCTGCTCTCACCCCACCCCACCCCAGGAGCTGGGTACGTGGCTCAGGAAGGGCACAGCTGGGCTAAATATAACCTGGGCTGGGCAGCTGTCCCGGGCAGAGATGAAGGAGGGCACTGGCTCTTGCCCCCACCCCGGCTGAGCTTCCTGTGCCAGCCTCTGGGTGTGACCTTCTCTGGCCCGTCCTGGAGCAGGGCGCTAATGGCCCCGGCCCATCCTCTCCTCCATCTCCTCCGCCTCCTACAAGCACCAGGCTTCTCTCACTTCCAGTTCAGTATGCTACCTGGGGCCAGGGACTCAGAGTTAGCTTTTCAGACCTGGGTTCAAGTCCTGACTCTGTCCCTCTGATCTTCTGTCTCTTAAACTCTCATCCACGCATCATTAAAATGGGGCACCATGCATCATTAAAACGGGGTACCAGGAGGCCATGTCTGTGAAGTCTGTAAAAGTCTGCAAAAGTCTGCAAAGTCTGTAAAATCCCCTCAGCCCAGGATTGGCATCAACAAGGTCCCTCTGGAATGCCTCTTTCAGGCACCTTTTATCCCCTCTGCTTAGGCCCAACTCCTGCCCCAGTCGTTTTGCTGCTTGGGCCTCTTCTGGTGCTCAGAGCCACCAATGCAAGTTAAAGCTCAGAGTTGGGGTCAAGGGCACAGGTCCTAGCTGTGTGATCCCAGACAGGTCACTTCCCCTGAGCCTTGGTCTCCAACCCTAAAATAGCTACCATATCCAGAGGGATTTCGAGGCCTAAGGATGCCAGCATACGGGCCAATGCAGAGGAAATACCCCAGATGTGGGCGCCAACACTATCTGGAGGGTCTGGGGGCTCACGAGAGAGGCCAGGGAAAGACACGGAGCCCTGAACACCCAGGAGAGCTGGAGAGGAGCCTTCTGCCACTGTGGATACAGCTGGAGCATTGAGGAGGGGCCCCGTGTCCTCTGTCCTGGCCAGTGGTGGGCCATGAAGGGCCATTGTGCGGCTGGGGGTGGGTGGGCAGGGGCGGAATGTGACCAGGCACAGCAGACAGGCCATTGTTTGAGGGAATGTGCCGCGTGAGGCCTGACCTTTCCCTGTGGAGTGGGGGTTGGCAGGCTGGCATGCCAGGTGGGGGCCGGGAGGGCAAGGCCAGAGTGGGGGGCGGTGGTCCAGGGAGGGAGACAATATCCATTTCCTTTTCTACAGAAGGGCCTGCTGGGGAGGTTGCATGCGAACCCCAGCTCTGCTTCCTTCCCGCTGTGCTGTGTGACCTTAAGCAAGGTGCTTGCCCTCTCTGAGGGGCTGAGGTTTTCTGCGGTAAGGTGGAAAGTGAAGGTCTTAGCACAGGCCTGGCAAAGAGTAACCACTCAATGCCCGTTAGTTATTATTATCTGTATAAACGGCTGGAGCTTTCAGACAAGTTCAAGACCTGGCTTGGCACTGGTGACCCAGGCAAGTGACCTCCCTTCTCCCAGCCTCAGGTGTCGTCCATGTAACAGGCTCAATAATTGTATTTATCTCACAAGGGTGTTCTGCAGTCCACATGCAATGATACCGGTCAGACATTCGACACAAGATCAGGACCACAGGGAGTTCCCACTGTGGCCCAGTGGGTTAAGAACCCAACCAGTATCCATGAGGATGCGGGTTCAATCCCTGGCCTCAATCGGTGGGATAAGGAGCAGATGCAGCTCGTATCCTGTGTTGCTGTGGCTGTGGCATAGGCCGGCCGCTGCAGCTCCGACTGACCCTTAGCCTGGGAATTTCCATGTGCCACGGGTGCGACCCTAAAAAGGAAAAAAAAGATCAGAACCACAGCAAGTTCTTAGTAAGAATCATAACAAGTGCTTATGAAGCGCCTCCTGGGTGCCTAGCACTTTACATTTACAAACACACTTGACCCTCCCAGCAACCCTGTGAGCTGGGCACTCTCCTCATTTTACAGATGAGGAAACAGAGGCACCGAGAGGTGAAGCAATTTGCCCACAGGGAGGTCAGGCAGTGGGTACAATGACTTTATAGCAGATGTGGCCCCTGGGTGAGCTGAGCTGGGTGATGTAGGGGCACTGACGTCAGAAAGGCCTAGGAGCCTCGTTCTGGCCACACTCTTGTTGTGCAGCCATGTCACCCTTGGATAAAGGTCTTCAGAGCCTCCTTTCCCCACGCGTGCTCTGGGGGTAGAGTATTGAGCTCAGTACTCAGGAAGCCAGCCGTGGGGTGAGCTGAAAGTAACGCGTATTATTCTCCTTAGAGCCCCGGACCCAGGAGGCCCAAGGAGCTGGAGGTGACCCTGAGGTGAGCACTGGCTGGTGCCACACGCCCCTCCCTGACCGTCCCTGGCCTGCCTGGAGCCTCATGACCTGGTCTCTCCCTGGCAGGCAGCAAGACCCCAGAGGAAGGGCGCCAGCCCCGCAGACGACTGTGTGCCACCCCAGGCTGGGCTCCTGTTAGGAGGAGGTGCTTGTGCCCAGGCGGCGGTGAGAGGACAGCCCTTCTCCCCTCCCCGTACCCAGCTTGAGCTCCCCCTTTTAGCCTGGCCTTCTCCCCTCCATCCTCTCCTGGCCTCAAGCCTCCGTCCCTGCCCCGGCAGGCTCAGAGGCAGCTGCTCCATGCAGAGCTGAAGCTGGTCCTGCAGCAGAAGGGAGAGAGGAAGCAGGAGCCTGGGGCCTTGGTGACTCCCAGCAGCGCCATGGAGGCCAGGAGCCGGAGTGCTGAGGTGAGCGCCCAACACCTCCTGCCGGGGGACTTGTGGGGCCTCGGTGGGGGAACACAGCCTAGGGCAGCAAGGGGACACGTCCTGGCTTCTCTGCGCCTCACTCTGCCCATCTGTGAACTGGAAATAGCCACAGGGCTACTGTGGCCCTGGGTCACTGCGGTGGTGGTGGGGGGCAGAAATGGTGGTGGAATTAGCATTTGTAATGTGCTTAACACGGTACCTGATACAGACAAAGATTCAAAGAAGCTAACTCACTGAACATAATGGAATTATATTAATAATCACCTAAGGAAAATAGAGTAGAAACTCTTCATCAGAAGAGGAAGGGGCAGGGAATGCCCGTCGTGGCACAGCGGAAACGAATCCGACTAGGAAACATGAGGTTGCTGGTTTGATTCCTGGCTTTGCTCAGTGGGTTAAGGATCCGGCGTTGCCGTGAGCTGTGGTGTAGGTCGCAGATGTGGCTTGGATCTGGCTGTGGCTGTGGTGTAGGTCGGCAGCTATGACTCTGATTAGACCCCTAGCCTGGGAACCTCCATATGCCGTGGGTGAGACCCTAAAACAACAACAACAACAAAAAGAAGAGGCAGGATGGTGTAGGGTTAAAGGCATGGGCTTTGGACCCATGAGCTTAAATCCTAACTCTACTTCAGCTGTGCAGCCCAGAACAGATGGCCTGACATTTCTAACCATCGGTTTCCTTGTCAGTGAGGTGGGGAGTGGTCCTCACCTCTGCGGATGCTGAGGACTCACCCTTGTGTCATTTGCACAGGGCCTGGTGCCTACCTAGGAGGCTTCCTTGAATGGTAGCGGCTTTCACTGTCATGGAGATAGAGCACTAGCACTGGCTGCGTCCTATAGGATGCCAGGCACAGAGTGGGTCTCTTTTTACAGGAGCCGAGGGATGGCAGGCAGGGCGTTAAATCCACAGGGGTCACTGCCTACAGGATGGCCTGTGGGCTCTGAGGTCACAGATCTGAGGTTGAGCCCCTTCTGCTTAACCTGCAGTACAGCATTAAGCAAGTCAGTTCCCTTCCCCGGACCTTCGTGTCCTCCTCTGGGACTGCCCAAGCTGCGGGACATAATGAAATGAGATCTACACATAAAATGCTTAGCCCAGGGCCTAAGGGTGCTGGGTAATGGTAGGTCCTTTCTCTGCAGCTCCTGCCACAACTCTTCCTTCTCCTTCTCGCCATGCTCTGCCCAGGTCTCTGGTCTTGGGGCCACTGCTGTGGGGCATATAGCCAGACCTGCTTTCCCCTCTCCAAGCCCTGGGCTCGGCCCCATTCGGCCAGCCCCGATGCACTGCCCATGACGGTATCCCCTCACATTCCTGTTGCTTCAGGTCTCAGCTCACAGTCACACACTCCTTCCACTGTGTCCATGTTACCCAACTTGACAGTATGGAAATGGGCCCAGAGAGGGCAAAGTTCTCCCCCAGAGACACACAGCAGACTGGGTTCCTAGACGGCTGTGGAACTGAGGTCTTTCACTGCCTCTTTTGGGAAGCCCAGATGCGGATCCCACAGTGCTGCTAGGCCAGGGCCAGGTCAGCACCATTTACAGTAAATACCAGGAATACCATGTCTGCCAGGCCACCACTCGTTACCCACGCACCCCTCGTCACTGAATTCCCTCTCCCACGAGCGTTATGCAGGGCTTGGGGTCAGAGAGTCCACAATAGGGCACAGTCTTGCACACATTCAAGCCTTCGAGGGGGCCAATCCCGCCCCCACTCCTCCTCACTGCACCATTTAACGGTCAGCCCTTTCTTCGCGACCACCATTCTCAATCCCACCTCTGTTCTGCTGTTATTAAAGCCCCTCAATCCTGTCCTTGGATTATGAGTCCCCTCTGCGCCTCCAAAGGCACACTCCAACTACACGTACCTCTTCCTGGCCGCTGCCGGGTATCCGTGCGTGCTGACGGGGCTCCAAACCCCTAACCCCGCCCCCCCGAACTAGCCACGCCCCTCTGGGAAGCACAGCCCCCTCCTCTCAGTGACCCTCTTCCTTCTGGCCTCCCCACCCCGCCCCTCCTCTACAACACCGCCCCTCGCCCCGCCCCTCCCGGCAGGGGCCAGGTGGAGGGGGGCGTAGATCCTCGAGGCCGCTGAGGCGGCTGAGCCGTTGACCCCTTCCGCGAATCTCACAGAGCGAGCGGCCCTCGAGCTCACTTAAGTGGAGATGCCGGAGAGGCTGGGCCCACACCACCTGCCTGAGCCCCGCCGAGGCGCCTGTGCCCGGAAGACCTGTTTAAGAGCCTCTTTAAGCGGCATGGCGGACTCGGGGCGAGGTCGGGCCCTAACACGCCATGGCGACCCCTCGCTCGCCTTCGCAGGAGCTGAGGCGGGCGGAATTGGTGGAGATCATCGTGGAAACGGAGGCGCAGACTGGGGTCAGCGGCATCAACGTAGCGGGCGGCGGCAAGGAGGGAATCTTCGTCCGGGAGCTCCGCGAGGATTCGCCGGCGGCCAAGAGCCTCAGCTTGCAGGAAGGTGGGCGGGGCAGGGCCATGGGGCGGGGCCTCCTTGCGGGGGCGGGGTTAAGAATCGGCCCTGGATCCCGAGCTCGGCCGGGGTCCCGGAGGCGGGGTTAGAGGGACTTGGGGCGGGACTTTGTGTGTTGGCTTTGCGGTTGCTCTGAACTGGGGTTGGGGTTCATTGTTTCGGTTCAGCTCCCGTTCTGCACTTTACTATCTTGTGATCTTTTTGTACCTCGGTTTTCTCGTCTCTAAAATGGGAGTGATTCTAGTTATTATGTGGATAGGGTTATTATGTGGGTTAAATGAGTCAGTATTCGAAAACAGCATGTAGCTATGTGGCTCATGGTAAGCACAATTTAAGTGCTGGTTACAGTTTTGTTGTTGAAGCTGAAGAAAAGAGGCGGGGTTAAGTTGGAGGGGGTGGGGCGGGAGTTTAGTAAGTAAGGGATGTTTAGGTAACATGGATGAGGCTGATGTGATTTATTCATCCAACAACTATTTACTAAGTGGCTTCTATTTCCAGAGATTATTCTGGTGCTTGGGCTATTGCAGTGAGCAAAACAGACAACATTCTCTGCACTTGTGGGACTTACATTCTAGCGGGGAGAGTCATATTTAAGCAAAATATGTAAAATACACAGTAAATTAGAGGGCAACATATGTTTATGGATGCCAGAAGGGAAGCTGTATTTTTGTTTGTTAATCTTTTCTAGGGCCGCACTCACGGCATATGGAGATTCCCAGGCTAGGGATCTAATCGGAGCTGTAGCTGCCGGCCTATGCCAGAGCCACAGCAATGTGGGATCCGAACCGTGTCTTCGGCCTACACCACAGCCTACACCACAGCTCACAGCAACGCTGGATCCTCAACCCACTGACCAAGGCCAGGGGTCAAACCCGCAACCTCATGGTTCCTAGTCGAATTCGTCAACCACTGAGCCATGACGGGAACTCCGGGAAGCTGTATTTTTATTTTGTATTATTTTTATTTTTATTTATTTATTTTTTTGTCTTTTTTTTGGCCGCACTCACGGCATATGGAGGTTCCCAAGCTAGGGGTCTAATGGGAGCTGTAGACGCTGGCCTACGCCAGAGCCACAGCAACGTGGGATCCGAGCCTCGTCTGTGACCCACACCACAGCTCACAGCAACGCCGGATCCTTAACCCACTGAGCAAGGCCAGGGATTGAACCCGCAACCTCATGGTTCCAAGTCGGATTCATTAACCGCTGTGCCACGACAGGAACTCAGGGAAGCTGTATTTTTAAAAGTGTGAGCCAGGAAGGCCAGAAAGGCCTGCAGGGGGTAAGGGAATGAGCTACGCGGCCATCTGGAAGGGCATTCCAGAGGGAGAGAACAGCCAGTGCAAACGCCCCAAGATGGGAGTGTGCCTGGCCTGCTGGAGGAACAGCAAGGAAGCCAGCCTGGGTAGAATAGATTTAGTGAAGAGTAGAGTAAGAGATGAGGCCAGAGAGGTTTTTTGAAAGAGCAGTTTTTAGAGGACTTTGACTTTTAGTGTGGAAGGGTTGTGAGTGGAGGAGGAACATGAATTGGCTGCTGAGATGCTCTTTTAGCAGTAAACAGTCCAGGGCAGGATGGGGAGCAAGGAGACCAATAAAGAGGCTACTGTGATTATCCAGGTAGGACAAGGTGATGCATGGGAGTTCTCATCGTGGCTCAGCGGAAATGAATCTGACTAGCACCCATGAGGACATAGGTTCAATCCCTGGCCTCGCCCAGTGGGTTAAGGATCCACTGTTGCTGTGAGTTGTGGTGTAGGTCGCAGATGTGGCTCAGATTCCATGTAGGCCAGCAACTACAGCTCCAATTTGACCCCTAGCCTGGGAACCTCCATATGCTGCAGGTGTAGCCCAAAAAAGACAAAAAAAAAAAAAAAAAAAAAAAGGGAGAGAGAGAGCCGGTGATGCTTGGAGCCAAAACAGTGTTACAGAAGGTGAAGAGAAGGGTTTGGATTATGGATATAATTTGAAGGAATAGCTCGCAGGACTGGATATGGTTTGTGATGGAAAGAGATGGGTCACGGATGTGTCTGAGGATTTCTCGACCTGAGAATGGGGTTGGTGGTCCCACCCATGGGGAACATTTAGGGCTGGAACTTGTTTGGAGGAAGATCAGGAGTACAGTTTGGATCTCTTAAACAGGAAGTGAACGCCAAGGTGCAGGTGTGGAGGGACGTGAGTCTAGGATGGAGGAGGCAGTGCTGGGCTGGAGAGATACACTTGGGAGTTGTCAGCAGATTTATGATCCTTGAACTCCTGAATCTGAATGCGCTTCCCAAAGGGATGAGTGTAACATGTAGATGGAGAAGAGGTCTGAGGCCTGAGCTCTGGGACCGTATGTCTTTAACAGGTCTAGGAGGTGGGGAGAAACCCTCCCGGGAGGCTGAGAAGGAGCCTCTAAGGGAGGTTCCAGATAGTGTGGCACCCTGGAAGCCAAGCCACGCAAGCAGAGAGAGAGCGAAGCCAGGTTTCAAAGCAGGGGTTCGAGCAGAGGAAGTCTGGGACTTGACCATTGGATTTAGCTACACAGAGGTCACCAAGTGGCACCTTTCGAGGAGCAGTTCAAGGCTCTGGGAGGGGGGCGTCAGAAGTGTGATGGGAGAAGCGGAAATAACGCAGCTGGAGAACTCGATGCGTTCTGCCACTAAGGCGAACAGATAAACAGGGCAGAAGCTCCAGGAGGAGTGAGGTCAAAGACACCCTTTCTTATGGGAGAAAGAATGCTCTGTTGTTTGCTGATGGGAATAATGTGGAAGGCACACTGAGAGTGTGGGGAGAGAGGGGAGAATGGCCGGAGTATGTCCCTGAGAAGGCATTGGAGGGACTGACCCGAGCTAGGACTGGGGACAGTTCCTTCCTAGCATCTGATGGAGAGTAAATCCTCACAGGAGCCCGGGGCGGGGGTGGGGGGGTGGTGGTGAATAATGGGGTGGGAGCTTCTGGACGGTCTCTTCCGATAATGCGAGGAAGGGGGAGGAGTGTAGAAAGGGGGCGTGGCCTGAACGAACTTGGATTTGTTCAGTGAGGGAAGCAGGGCTAAATCCTTGGCTGTGGCCTTGTGCTTAAGTGTCAGAACCTCAAAGAAGGACGAACTTTGCATCTCGAGCCGGTGCTCGGGTATAGGCGGGGCCCACATTTGGGGCTTGCGCATGCGCTTTGCTTCGCTCTTCTGGCTCTAGGGAAGTGGGCGGAACAGGCCTGGGCGGAGCCGGGAGATGCCCACGCCCTGCCCACCTCCACCTGGCCTGCAGGGGACCAGCTGCTGAGCGCCCGCGTGTTCTTTGAGAACTTCAAGTATGAGGACGCACTACGCCTGCTGCAATGCGCCGAGCCTTACAAGGTCTCCTTCTGCCTGAAGCGCACTGTGCCCACCGGGGACCTGGCGCTGCGGCCCGGGACCGTGGCCGGCTACGAGATCAAGGGCCCGCGGGCCAAAGTGGCCAAGCTGGTACGCGTGCTTAGCCCGGTCCCGGCCCTGGACGGCCCTAGTGATCCCGTCTCTGCGTCGTGAGCCCCACTGCCCCCACACCGTGGGCCAGCCTTGCCCTCTGTCTCGTCACTAACCCAGAGCTAATCCCACCCTCTCCCTCCTGTTCTCTGTCCCTGAACTCCTCCCTGGGGAGGGGGACCCACCCATCCCAGACCTGGACCCTCACCTACCTCACCAGGGGTCCTGAACCAGAGAGGCCAGGTTCAAGCCTGAGCGCTGCTCCCTTATGTGACCCTGGACAGGTTTCTCTCCTTCCTTGGGCCTCAGTTTCCACATCTCTAGAATAAGGATATTGGGGAAAATTCTGGAATGAGGAGCTAGAAGTCTTGGGTCAGTTTCTCCACTCTTGGTGATTCACTGTAAGGTTCTAAATGAAAGCCCTTGCCTTCTAGGGTGGTAATGGTGAAAGTGACAGGCAGGAAGTGGGATGATGTTTTGAGGACGAGATGCTCAATGCAACACATGCCCAGCCTGGTACAATAGCACACGGGGCTCCCTTGGTCCACCCCAGGCCTCCCACTGTCCTACCGCCTCCTGCCTCTCTCCTCTCTCCCCAGAACATCCAGAGTCTGTCCCCTGTGAAGAAGAAGAAGATGGTGGTGCCTGGGGCCCTGGGGGTCCCTGCAGACCTGGCCCCCGTTGACGTCGAATTCTCCTTTCCCAAGTTCTCCCGTCTGCGTCGAGGCCTCAAAGCCGAGGCTGTCAAGGGTCCCGTCCCGGCTGCCCCCACCCGCCGGCGCCTCCAGCTGCCTCGGCTGCGTGTCCGAGAAGTGGCCGAAGAGGCCCAGGTAGCCCGGCTGGCCGCCGCTGCTCCTCCCCCCAGGAAGGCCAAAGCAGAGGCCGAGGTGGCAGCAGGAGCTCGTTTCACAGCTCCCCAGGTGGAGCTGGTTGGGCCCCGGCTGCCAGGCGCCGGGGTGGCTGTCCCCCAGGTCTCAGCCCCCAAGGGGCGGGAGGTGGCCCCTGCAGCAGAGGCCGCCGGTGGCTTTGCCCTCCACCTGCCAACCCTTGGGCTAGGAGCCCCAGCAGAACCTGCTGTGGAGCCTGCGGCTGTAGGGATCCAGCTGCCCCAAGTGGAGCTGCCCTCCTTGCCCTCACTGCCCACTCTGCCCACACTTCCCTGCCTGGAGACCCGGGAAGGGGCTGTGGCAGTGACGGTGCCCACCCTGGATGTGGCAGCACCTACAGTGGGGGTGGACCTGGCCTTGCCTGGTGCAGAGGTAGAGGCCCCAGTAGAGGCACCTGAGGTGGCCCTGAAGATGCCCCGCCTCGGTTTCCCCCGGTTTGGGGCTCGAGCAAAGGAAGTCGCTGAGGCCAAGGTGGCCAAGGACAGCCTTGAGGCAAGGGCAAAGGTGCCCAGACTTCGAATGCCCACCTTTGGGCTTTCCCTCCTGGAGCCCCGGCCCACTGCCCCTGAAGCCGTTGAGAGCAAGCTGAAGCTGCCCACCATCAAGATGCCCTCCTTTGGCATCGGGGTCTCGCCGCCTGAGGTCAAGGTACCCAAGGCACCTGAGGTGAAACTCCCCAAGGCCCCAGAAGTCAAGCTCCCCAAAATGCCAGAGGCAGCCCTTCCAGATGTGCGACTCCCAGAGGTGGAGCTCCCCAAAGTGCCAGAGATGAAACTCCCAAAGGTGCCCGAGATGGCTGTGCCAGAGGTGAGGCTTCCAGAAGTTCAGCTGCCAAAAGTCCCCGAGATGAAGCTCCCAAAGGTGCCCGAGGTGAAACTCCCGAAGGTGCCCGAGATGGCCGTGCCAGAGGTGCAGCTCCCAGAAGTGCAGCTCCCGAAAGTCCCCGAGATGAAGCTGCCGAAGGTGCCCGAGATGAAGCTCCCTGAGATGAAGCTCCCCGAGATGAAGCTCCCTGAGATGAAGCTCCCGAAGGTGCCCGAGATGGCCGTGCCAGAAGTGCAGCTCCCAGAAGTGCAGCTCCCGAAAGTTCCTGAGATGAAGCTCCCTGAGATGAAGCTCCCGAAGGTGCCCGAGATGGCTGTGCCCGAGGTGCGACTCCCAGAGGTGCAGCTGCCGAAAGTCTCGGAGGCGAAACTCCCGAAAGTGCCGGAGATGGTCGTGCCGGACGTGCACCTCCCAGAGGTGCAGCTGCCAAAAGTCTCCGAGATGAAAGTCCCCGACGTGAAACTCCCTGAAATGAAGCTCCCGGAGATAAAACTCCCCAAGGTGCCCGAGATGGTCGTGCCCGATGTGCACCTCCCAGAAGTGCAACTGCCAAAGGTATCAGAGATGCGGCTGCCGGAAGTGCAGGCGCCAAAGGTCCCAGAGGTGCACCTGCCAAAGGCACCTGAGGTGAAGCTGCCCAAGGCTCCAGAAGTGCCGCTAAAATTTGCTGGGGCAGAGCAGGCAGAGGGGCTGGAATTTGGCTTCAAGATGCCCAAGATGACCATGCCCAAGCTAGGGAGGCCAGTGTCCCCATTGAGAGGGAAGCCAGGTGAGGCAGGGGCTGAGGTCTCAGGGAAGCTGGTGACACTTCCATGTCTGCAGCCGGAGGTGGGCGGCGAGGCTCGTGTGAGTGCCCCCTCTCTCACACTGCCCTCAGTGGAGCTAGACCTGCCTGGGGCCCTCGGCCTGGAGGGGCACGTCCCGGCCGCTGAAGTGGGTAAGGGGGAGCAGGCAGGGGCCCCTGGGGTGGTAGCAGGGGTCGGGGAAGTGGCCTTCCGGTTGCCTTCTGTTGAGATTGTCACTCCACAGCTGCCCACAGCGGAAGTCGAAGAAGGGCAGGTAGAGGCGACGGAGATGAAAGTCAAACCCTCCTCCAAGTTCTCGCTGCCCAAGTTTGGACTCTCAGGGCCAAAGGTGACCAAGGCAGAAGCTGAGGGGGCCGGTCGGGCCACCAAGCTGAAGGTGTCCAAGTTTGCCATCTCACTCCCCAAGGCTCGGGTGGGGACCGAGGCGGAGGCCAAAGGGCCGGGGGAGGCAGGCCTGCTGCCCGCCCTCGATCTGTCCATCCCACAGCTCAGCCTGGATGCCCATCCGCCCACGGGCAAGGTGGAGGTGGCGGGGGCCGATGTCAAGCTCAAGGGGCCCAGGTTTGCCCTGCCCAAGTTTGGGGTCAAAGGCCGGGACACCGAGGCAGGAGATCTGGTGCCAGGGGTGGCCGAGGTGGAGGGCAAGGGCAGGGGTTGGGATGGGAAGGTGAAGATGCCCAAGCTGAAGATGCCCTCCTTTGGGCTTGCTCGAGGGAAGGAAGCAGAAATCCAGAGTGGGCGCGTCAGCCCCGGGGAAAAGCCAGAGTCTATAGCTGGGCAGCTGAAGATCCCTGAGGTGGAATTGGTCACTCTGGGGGCCCAGGAGGAAGGGGGGGCAGAAGGAAGGGTAGCTGTCAGTGGAGGACAGCTGTCAGGCCTTCAAGTGTCCACAGCCAGGCAGATGGTCCCTGAGGGCCAGGCTGGGGGACCGAGGATGCCGCTGGGCCTCTCCCTGCCCCAGGTGGAGCTGACCGGCTTTGGGGAGGCTGACCTGGGCACCACTCCAGGGCAGCAGGCTGAGTGTGCAGCCCCTCCAGCAGAGGGCACAGCAGGGTACAGGGTCCAGGTGCCTCAGGTGACCTTGTCTCTACCTGGAGCCCAGGTGGTGGGTAGCGAGCTTTTGGTGGGCGAGGGTGTCTTTAAGATGCCTGCTGTGACAGTGCCCCAGCTTGAGCTGGATGTGGGGCTGAGCCGAGAGGCAGCCACAGGTGAGGGTGGGCTGAGGCTGAAGATGCCTACGCTGGGGGCCAGAGCTGGGGCTGGGGGCGAGGGGCCTGGGGACCAGCCCCCAGGGGCCGAGCGTACCTTGCATCTCTCACTGCCTGATGTGGAGCTCTCCCCGCCCACCGTGGGTAGCCGCTCTGAGTACCAGGTGGCAGAGGGCGAGGGCGATGCTGGACACAAGCTCAAGGTACGGCTGCCCCGGTTTGGCCTGGCACGGGCCAAGGAGGGAGTTGAGGAGGGCGAGAAGGCCAAGAGCCCCAAACTGAGGCTGCCCCGCGTGGGCTTCAGCCAGAGCGAGGCAGTCACCGGGGAAGGCTCCCCGAGCCCGGAGGAGGAGGAAGAGGAGGGTGGCGGGGAAGGGGTCTTGGGGCGCCGAGGCCGGGTCCGAGTCCGCTTGCCCCGAGTGGGCCTGGCTGCGCCTTCCAAAGCCTCTCGGGGGCAGGAGGGGGAGGCAGCCCCCAAATCACCTGGCGGGGAGAAGTCACCCAAGTTCCGCTTTCCCCGGGTGTCCCTAAGCCCCAAGGCCCGGAGCGGGAGTGGGGACCAGGAAGAGGGTGGATTCCGGGTCCGGCTGCCCAGCGTGGGATTTTCGGAGACCGGGCCCCCAGGCCCTGCCAGGATGGAGGGGGCTCAGGCTGCCGTTATCTGAAACCCCTGAGCAGAGAGAGACTCCCCTCCCATCTTTCCCTCCCCGTCCCCCTTGTTTGTGTGTGAGATAACTAGCACTAACCCTCAGAGGGCTGGGAGGTGGGCGACTGATGGGGGCGGGGCCAGGGAGGCCGTGCCCAGCGCCTTGGCAGGAGTGCCAAGCTATGTGAATAAAATAATCCAGAGGTAGCTTGTGTCAGCTCTCCTCTGTGTGTGCGTGATTGAGGGGGGCCAGGGCACAGAGAAAGAAGTCCCTTGAGGTCAGTCTAAGGGGATCCTGGGTGCAAGGAGACAGGCTACCCCGGGAGCCTCTGAGCTGAGGAAGTTCCCCAGCAGAGCTCAGCTGCAGGACTCCTCTGCTGGGGACTCTGCCTGTCCTAGGGGACCGACTCTGGCCAGGACAACCCCAGGGGCCTAAGAGAGCAGACAAGGATGGCTGGATTGCCACCTACCTGCCCTCTGCTGGCCACCTCCCCACCTCCAGGAGCACTTCTGCATCCTGGCCTGTCCCCTTCCTGTCTGGCTGGTTTGACTGCCCCGTCCACCCCAGCCCCACCCAAGGAGGCCCCTCCCGATCCCCTCTCCAAGCTCAGGGCCTCAGAGCCTTCACTCCAGACACTCGGCTGCCTCTTAGGACTCAGTCCAGGGTCCTCAGTTCCCTACTGAGGCTAGGCCTCAGCTTCCAAGGACCCATCCCCGCTCAGGAGCTAAGCCTTGGGAGTTCCTGTTGTGGCTCAGCGGGTTAAGAAGCCGACTAGTATCCATGAGGATGCGGGTTCGATTCCTGGCTGCAAGCTGCGGCATAGGTCAAAGATGCAGCTCAGATGTGGTGTTGCTGATGGCGGTGTAGGCCGGCAGCTACAGCTCTGATTCGACCCCTAGCCCAGGAACTTCCACATGCTGAAGGTGCAGCCCTAAAAAGAAAAGGGAAAAAAAAAGGATTTAAGCCTCCCCACTCCCCAGACTCCCCATGCTTTTTTTTTTTTTTTTTTTTTTTTTTTTTTTTTTTTTTTTTTGTCTTTTTGCCTTTTCTAGAGCCACTCCCGCGGCATATGGAGGTTCCCAGGCTAGGGGTCGAATCGGAGCTGTAGCCACCGGCCAGAGCCATAGCAATGCGGGATCCAGGCCGTGTCTGCGACCTACACCACAGCTCATGGCAGTACCGGATCGTTAACCCACTGAGCAAGGCCACGGATTGAACCCGCAACCTCATGGTTCCTAGTCAGATTTGTTAACCACTGTGCCACGGCGAGGAACTCCCAGACTCCTCATGTCTGTGAGGTGCCCTAGAGAAGCTGTTCTGTCCCAATCCCAAATCACGCCTTGGTGCCGCTAGTTTCCTCTCACTCTCTCCATTCTCTTCCTCCCATTCAAGAGGATGAAGGGGTGTGCCCTTGAGTGCTCAGACTCCCCACTTATTCCAGCACCTTCTCCCTTCAAGCCAGCCCCCCTTCCTCTTCACCCATCAAATGAGGCAGGAGTCCCCTCCCTTCCTGGTGCACAGCCCCGGCCCGGGCCCCCAGCATTTGAGGATTTCCTCTCCCCACAGCTGATCTGTCAGTGGCTTCGGTGGCCTCCCTGTGGCCACGCTCCAGGCCTCTTCTGTCTCCTGTGTCGTGGCTTCTCAGGCTCCTTCCTGAATGCTCTCTTCTCTCCCCCACTCCTCTCTCTCTTTGTGCCCCTCGGGTCCCCAGGGCTCCTCGCCACCCCTCCCTGGGTCACGCCACCCTCCCCTTAGCTTCCACGCCTCACCTCTGTGCTGACAATTCCCCAGTTCTCTCCTGGGTCCACGTGGGCATCCAGTGCATGTCTGGCATTTCTGCCTACCTCCCCTGACGTCCCGGGGACCCTGGGAGGCTGTGTGGGGGCATGGTTCAGAGCTCTGCTGTAGAGCCAGACTGCTCAGGGTCAAAGCCTACCTCTGGCTTAGGCATTTTGGGGGCCACACCCATGGCATGTGGAAGTCCCCAGGCCAGGGACCTATGCCACAGCTGCAGCAACACCGACAGATCCTTAACCCACTGCACCACAGTAGGAACTCTGACTTTAGGCATTTTTTTTAATTTTAATTTTAATTTTATTTGTCTTTTCGCCTTTTCTTGAGCCGCTCCTGCGGCATATGGGGGTTCCCAGGCTAGGGGTCTAATCGGAGCTGTAGCCACCGACCTACACCACAGCTCACGGCAATGCCGGATCCTTAACCCACCGGCAAGGCCAGGGATCGAACCCGCGACCTCATGGTTCCTAGTTGGATTCGTTAACCACTGAGCTATGACGAGAACTCCCAGGAGCCCGTGTTTTCTGAACAGATAGGCCCACACAAACCCCTGAGCTTGGGAAGCTCGCCTCTTCTCACCTCTGCTTAGGAGTGTCTCATCCCTCTGTGCCCAAGGGCCATGATCAGACTCCCCTCTCTGTTGACCCTTCCCCTGTCCAGCCTCGCCAGGGTTCCGCCACTGGGCGGGGGAGGGGGCACTACCTGCCACCCCATCCCCCATTCCAGCCGGGGGCTCAGGTCTCCAACAACAGAACCAGAGCCACTCAGCAACACTGGAACCCATTCGGGGGGGCCTGGGGCCCCTCGTCCCAAGCCAGGAGGGCTTTGGGGGAGGGGTGCAGGCCCTGGAAGACTCCCTGTGTGGCCCAGGGGTCTGGGGGTTGCCAGGGAGGCAGGGGTGAACCTCGCAGGGCAAGGCACGAGAGCGGTTCTCTTTCCCCCACGGTGGGGACCCTCGGGGCCGGCGGCAGGGCCGGAGGCCTCGCAGACAGAGCCCGTGGGGAGGGGGCGGCGGAGGCGGCCGGGCAGTGTCTGTTGGCAGGGGCGCCATGGCCACCATCCAGTCGGAGACCGACTGCTACGACATCATCGAGGTGCTAGGCAAGGGCACCTTCGGGGAGGTGGCCAAGGGCTGGCGGCGAAGCACGGGAGAGATGGTGGCCATCAAGATCCTGAAGAACGACGCCTACCGCAACCGCATCATCAAGAACGAGCTGAAGCTGCTGCGGTGCATGAGGGGCTTGGACCCGGAGGAGGCCCACGTCATCCGCTTCCTCGAGTTCTTCCACGATGCCCTCAAGTTCTACCTGGTCTTCGAGCTGCTGGAGCAAAACCTCTTCGAATTCCAGAAGGAGAACAACTTCGCGCCCCTCCCCGCCCGCCACATCCGCACGGTCACCCTGCAGGTGCTCAGAGCCCTGGCCCGGCTCAAGGAGCTGGCCATCATCCACGCCGACCTCAAGCCCGAGAACATCATGCTGGTGGACCAGACCCGCTGCCCCTTCAGGGTCAAGGTGAGTGTGGCGGCCCAGGGGTGGCAGCGTCCCTCCATCCTGTCTTCTCCCAGCCTTCCTCGCACGCTCTCCTGATGCCGAGGCCCTCCCAGCCCTGAGGTCCCTCCCCACCCCCAGCAGCCACACTGTCTCCCCACCTCCTAGCTCTGAAGTCCCCATCGCCCCATCTCAATTCTGACCTCCTTTCCCAGTCAGACCCGCAATCTTCCCATCCTTGCTCAATTCTTAGCTCAGCTCCTCTGGCCCAGTCCTGTCCTTGTGGGGCTGACATTCTAGTGGGGGAGACAGAGTCGCCAAGATTAATGAATAAAACCTGGTAGGTGAGTGAGAAGGAGACAAGATCCCAAGGATGGAGGAGGATGTGGGGTGGAGAAGAGGAAAACCTGAGACACTGTGGTCGGGGAGGCCTCCCTGAGAAGGTGACATCTGGGGGAAAGCAGCTGGGTGGAAGGAACAGCCCGTGCAAAGGCCCTGAGGTAGAAGCGGGCTGGGTATCTGTGTCTGAGGAGGCCAGTGCGCCTGAGGTGGAGTCACTGAGCAGAAGAGGGAGGACATGGAATCAGGGAGGGGTGGGGCCACAGAGAGGACAAGCGCTTTATCCTAAGTTAGAGGCAGCCGCAGGAGTTCCCGCTGTGGCTCTGTGTGTCAAGAACCTGATGTCTCTGTGAGGATGCAGGTTGGATCCCTGGCCTTGCTCAGTGGTTAAGGATCCGGCATTGCTGTGAGCTGCTGTCTAGGTTGTAGACACGGCTTGGATCCGGTGTTGCTGTGGCTGTGGCGAAGGCTGGCAGCTGCTGCCCTGATTCTACCTTTCTACCTTTGGCCCGGGAACTTCCATATCCTGCAGGTGCAGCTGTAAAAAGAAAAAAGTAAAAAAAAAAAAAAAAAGCTGGAGCCACAAAAGGATCCTGGGCAGAGGAGAGATGTGGTCTGGCACAGGTGTTCACAGGCTCTCTCTGGCTGCAGGAGGGGGACAGACCGAGGGAGGCGGGCACAGAAAGACAGTGGGGGGTGACTGCTTCCGATCCAGGTGGGAGCCTGGGCGGGTGGGACTAGAGTCTGGGGAGTGGAAGGAGGAGAGGCGGGTGGGGCTTTGGAACAGCATTTGCTGGGAAATCTTTCGTGACGTGTGAGAGAGGAGGGAAGCTGGGAGCCTGTTGGGCTGAGCCCCTGGAAGGATGGTGGTGGCGTCCTCATCATGAGTTTTTTCATCAACATTTTCTGGGAGTTCCTATTGTGGCTCAGCGGAAACAAACCTGACTAGTGTCCATGAGGATTCGGGTTTGATCCTTGGCTTCCCTCAGTGGGTTACGGATCTGGCGTTCCTGTGAGCTGTAGTGTAGGCCTGCAGCTACAGCTCCGATTCGACCCCTAACCACAGCCACAGCAATGAGGGATCTGAGCCACGTCTGCGACCTACACCGCAGCTCACGGCAATGCCAGATCCTTGACCTGCCGAGTGAGGCCAGGGATCCAACCCGCATCTTCATGGATACGAGTGGGGTTCGTTACCCCTGAGCCACGATGGGAACTCCTAGGCATAAGTTCTAGTGGAGAGAACAGAGACAGAAGCATACAGACCAGAGACAAAGGCTGGAGTAGACAGACAGGGACATAAATAAAAGATAGATTGACAAATGCAGCGACAGTCAGGTGGCGGATGCAGAAAGACCCCTGGGAGGCTCAGATCTGGCCTCCCGCCCCCGCTCAGGTGATCGACTTTGGCTCGGCCAGCATATTCAGCGAGGTGCGCTACGTGAAGGAGCCGTACATCCAATCTCGCTTCTACCGGGCCCCAGAGATCCTGCTGGGGCTGCCCTTCTGCGAGAAGGTGGACGTGTGGTCCCTGGGCTGCGTCATGGCCGAGCTGCACCTGGGCTGGCCCCTCTACCCGGGGAACAACGAGTACGACCAGGTGCGCTACATCTGCGAGACGCAGGGCCTGCCCAAGCCTCACCTGCTGCACGCCGCCCGCAAGGCCCACCACTTCTTCAAGCGCAACCCCCACCCCGACGCCACCAACCCCTGGCAGCTTAAGTCCTCGGCTGACTACCTGGCTGAGACCAAGGTAGGGGGGCAGGTGGGGTGAGGGCAGTCAGTGCGGGGCTACCGCATGAAGAAAAAAAAACAGTCTAGACTAGATCTCAGGACTGGAAGCTTGGGGCCAGCTATGAGAACTGTCACAGCAGGAGGGGAGCCCCGTTGGGACCAGAGGTAGGACTGAACGTATATGGCAGTTCCTCTGATAACTCCTGGGCTGGTGGTTATCAAACCATTTGGCAAGAGGGTCTGGGCTTGAAGTTCCTGTTGTGGCACAGCGGAAACGAGTCTGACTAGGATCTATGAGGATGCGGGTTCTATCCTTGGCCTCGCTCAGTGGCTTAAGGCTCTGGTGTTGCCGTGAGCTATGGTGGAAGTTGCAGATGCTGCTCGGATCCCACATTGCTGTGGTGTAGGCCGGCAGCTGTAGTTCTGATTCGACCCCTAGCCTGGAACTTCCGTGTGCCATGGGTGAAAAAGTGAAAAAAAAAAACAAAAAAGAAAAAAAAAAAAAAACGGTCTGGGCTTCACTCCTGTGAGGCTTGACTCCTGGGAAGGCTGAGATTGGATGTGCAATCAAACTGTAGCAGCAAAGAGGGATCTGGATTTTTTTTTTTTTTTCACTTTTTTCCACCCCACAGCATATGGAGGGAGTTTCCGGACCAGGGATCAGATCTGATCCACAGTTTCGACCTATGCTGCAGCTGTGGTGACTCAGGATCCTTTAACCCACTGTGCCAGGCTGGGGATCGAACCTGCATCATGGTGGTGCAGAGATGCCACTGATTTCGTTGTGCCAGAGCAGGAACTCTAAGGGATCTGGATTTGATTGCAAGGAGGACTAGAGGTTCAGGGCAGCCCTTCTGCTAGCCTCAGAAGGGATCTGCAGAGCTGGGGCAAGGTGGGAAACTTGGGTGGGTGGGAGCACTGGTTAGGTGACAGGAGGACCAAAGATCACAGTTGGCTGTCTTTCCTGCAGCAGTAAGAGAGCTCTGGATAGACCAAAGGGGGTCCAGGTGTGGCCCTCCCAGCAGCAAGAGAGCTGCAAGTCAGATCGTGGGCAGAACTGGAAATCTGGGTTCCAATGTGCGGGGTTCATAACCACGAGAGAGCTCTGGGCCGGACTGGAGGGCAGACTAGAAGGTGGGGGTCCTATGTGGGCCCCTCAGCAGGAGAGCCTGGGGCCCAAGGCCCAGACTGGAAGTCAACCCCTGCACCACTGTGTCCCACCAGGTGCGCCCACTGGAGCGCCGTAAGTACATGCTCAAGTCACTGGACCAAATTGAGACAGTGAACGGAGGTGGGGCGGCCAGTCGGCTGACCTTCCCAGACCGCGAGGCGCTAGCCGAGCTCGCCGACCTCAAGAGCATGGTGGAGCTGATCAAGCGCATGCTGACATGGGAATCGCACGAACGCATCAGCCCCAGCGCGGCCCTGCGCCACCCCTTCGTGTCCATGCAGCAGCTGCGCAGCGCCCACGAGACCACCCGCTACTACCAGCTCTCCCTGCGTGGCTGCCGCCTCTCTCTGCAGGTGGAGGGCAAGCCACCCACATCTGTTGTGGCTGCTGTGGAAGATGGGCCCCCCTACTACTGCCTGGCGGAGGAGGAAGAGGCTGTGGGCCTGGGCAGTGCAGGGGGTAGCGGGCCCTTCTTCCGCGAGGAGAAGGCACCGGGCATGCAGAGGGCCATCGATCAGCTGGATGACCTGAGTTTGCAGGAGGCAGGGCGTGGGCTGTGGGGTGAGACGCGCGCCGAAGTGGTCCCCGACATGCTGGCCCCGCTCAAGGCAGCCGCTGCAGTGGGCCGCCGGGTGCCCGACTCTGGCCTGGAGCCCATCCTGGCCTTCTATGGCAGCCGTCTGGCGGGTCGCCACAAGGCCCGCAAGCCACCTGCAGGCTCCAAGTCTGACTCCAACTTCAGCAACCTGATCCGGCTGAGCCAGGCCTCGCCCGAGGATGATGCGCCCTGCCGGGGCAGCGGCTGGGCTGAAGGGGAGCGCCGAGGGGCCTCTGCCGAGCCTCCCGCCATCCCGCAGCGGGAGGGGGATGGGCCGGACATCAAGGACTTGACCATGGACGCTGAGGTGAGCCGGGGGGTGGCCAGGGTGCCAGTGGTTCTGGGGTCAGGGGCCTCCCGCCCAGAGCTCTAAGGATGCGGGCACAGTGAACCAGCCTCGCCTCCCACCCACCTGCATGGCCTGCAGCTGGTTCAGTGTCCAACACACACTAGCTGCCTTCAGGATGTGACAAGGCTCAGCAAACACTCACTCCTATTCAGGCTGTGTTAAAACTCAGATCATGAGTTCCCATTGTAGCTCAGCGGGTTACAAACCCGACTAGTATCCATGAGGATGCAGGTTCAATCCCTGGCCTTGCTCAGTGGGTTAAGGATCCAGGTAGCCATGAGCTGTGGTATAGGTCACAGATGCCGCTTGGATCTGGCGTGGCTGTGGCTGTGGCTGTGGCGTAGGCTGGAGGCTATTGGTCCAATTTGACCCCTGGCTTGGGAACCTCCATATGCTTCGAGTGCGGCCCTAAAAAGCAAATCAAACAAACAAAAAACCACTCAGATCATGGTAATCCACACCTAAGAAGTGACAAAGGCCCAGTAACTCTGAACAAGGCTGTAGCACAGCTCACCCACCCTCAGGAAGACGTGACAGAGCCCCGGCAAACACGCCTTCAGGACACAGTAAGTTCTCAGCACACACACCATTTAAGCTTCCAAACATGATGAGGGTTCAGGATGTACAAAATTGTCCTCAGGAAGTGACAAGGATGATATAGTTGGGGCCGGAAGGAGTTCGCGAGGGGCAGGCTGGCTCTTCCTGGGGTGGGGGATGGGGGGGCGCTTCTTGGCTGATGCCCATCTCTTCTCTCCCCAACAGAGGCCAGGCCCTGAGCTCTTCGACCCCAGCAGCTGTCCTGGGGAATGGCTAAGTGAGCCAGACTGGACCCTGGATGGCATCCGGGGGCCACGGGCTCAGGGGCTCCCACCACACCACACCCACCCTCATGGTCCACCCAGGGCCACCAGTTTTCTGCAGCACGTCGGTGGGCACCACTGATGGTGACCCCAACCCCTGCCCATCCCTGGGGGCTGCTGGAGTGGGGCTGGCATCCCCCACTCAGAGCCATCCCCTGACCTGACAAATTATTCTTACAGAAAGATAGTTATCCAGAAATTCCCCATTTCCCCCACCCGTAGAGAAGGGCACACACACTCCCCGAACACAGGAGGGCTTTGGGGTCTAGCCCATGTCCCCCTCGGCCAGAGGGATGCAGGAAGGGGGCTGTACCCCACTGGCCCTGAGCACGCCCTTGGCCCTGCTGCCTCTGTTTATTTCAATAAAGAACTTTTCAGCAGTACTGCCTCATGCTTGTTCTCCCTGCCTGAGGCCCGGACTGGCCCTGGTGGGGGGATGTCGGGAGGGGGTGCTCCACTGCTGTCCCTAGCCTGCCACTGGCTCAGGCTGGAGGCTGTGCTTGGCATGCTGACCCATCCCCTAAATATGCTCCGTGCTTGGCAAGCAAGAATCCACCCTCAGAACATTCTCAGTGTTCAGCAGGTGCCCATCTGAACTTGCCAACTGCCAAGTTCATCATCTGCTGACCTGTCCTGGCCACAGGTTTACAGGCTTGGCATGCACTCATCCATGCTCCGGACATGCGAAGTGTAAGTTCACATGGCAGGTGTAAATTCACGCTTGGTGCATGCTCCAGTGCCCAGACGTGCAAATCCAGCCCTGGGATATGGCAGGGGCTTGGCACGTGCTCATCTGGCTGGTAACATGCAGAGCGTACGGCACACACGGCCACAGGCTGGCTACGTGAGGCTCAGTTCATGCCAGCCCACGAGGTCACAGGTGTCGGCTCAGCACTCTGTGGTCACCCAGGAGGGCTCAGCCCAGACCGGACACATGCTGAGTGTTCAGTACGCACCAAGCCACCCTGGTCACAAGCTGAGGGCTCGGCACACGGGAAGATGTCCCCGCCAAAGGTCCATGCCAGCTGTGCCCTGCTTGACCCCCCTCACCCCTCACACACTCAGTCAGGCCCAGGCTGTACAGACAAGTTATTTACTTCTTATGACCTTGGGCCCTCTATGCCCTGGAAAGTGGGGTGGGCCAGGGGGCCGGGCCCAGCATGCACCCCCACTTCTTCGGGGGCTGACCCCTCCCCCAGCTCAGCTGGGCCCTCTTGGGGCCACAGCGTCAGGCCAGTGGGGGCGGAGGTAGAGGTGGGAGAGCGGGAAGGAGCCTGTTGGAGCCGCAATGAGGCAGACAGAAGCAGGGGGCACGGGGACAGGGACAGAGACCCAGAACACCTGTGGGGGGCCTCGCGGGCGCGGCCTGTCCACTGGACCGGGCCTCAGAGCAGGCGACAGGCGTTGCCCACGCTGTCGGCAGGGGTGTCGAGGTCATGGCTGTAAGGGGAGTCCCAGTCCCTCAGAAAGACGACCTCTAGCTGGCTCCGCAGGCCACCCCGCCCGTTCTGTGTCACCAGCAGCGAGGTGCCCGCCGTCTCAGTAAAGTAGCTGCCAGACCAGTTGGAGGTTCCTAAAGGGAGGGGGGTCCAGAGTGTCAGGGCCCGTGGCGGGGCCTGGACCCCCGTCCACCCTCCCCAGCAGTGCCCGGGACACTCACCAATGTAGGTGGCACGTTCAGTCACCATGTATTTGTTGTGGTTGACGCGGGAGTAAGGGATTCGGGCCTGGGCCTCATCCGCAGGGACCACGAAGAGTTTCTGAGAGGGAGGGGGGGATACAGGCGGGCTTAGCGAGGCCCCAGGGTGTGGGGTGGGGTGGGGAACCAAGCTGCTTCCCACCGGCCCTGGGGGCCAGAACAGGGCCCAGAGGAGTGGGCACTCGTATTCCACGACCCCTCAGTCTGCAGCAGGCACTTCCTCTGGGCTCCCCTATCCCGGCCCTGACCCCTCTGCCTGTGCCCTTGATCTTGACCCTGACCCGTGGTCTCCCCATCAAGGCACTGCCCGTTCTGGATCGTCCATCGCTGTCGGATGACAGGGGAGCCCCATGAGAGCCATGCCTCCGTCCTGCCCTGCACAGGGGCTGAGGGGTGGGCGCTTACCACCTGGATGTCAGAGTGGGTGTGGTTGTCCCGCAGGGCAGCCAGGGAGAGCAGGAAGGCCCGCATAGATGGGTCGGAGTGTCCCCAGCAGCTGACCAGCAGGCGCACCCTGACGCCCCGCTCGTAGGCAGCCCGCCGCAGCCCGTCGTCGATGGCCGGCCAGAACCTGAGGGAGGCGGTGCAGGGCATGGGGGCTTCCCTGGGAGCCAGGCCTGGGCCCCACCTCAGCTTCCCAGAACCCCCAAGCCCCAAGCCCACCCCATCTCTGGCTCCCAGTCCTGATCCCCCACAAACCCAACCTTCCTGTCATCTTGTCTGCCGTCCCCAGACCACCCGCTCTGAGCCCCTGGAGCCCAAGCACCCCGCTTCCTATCCCAGACCCCAAACCCCAACCCTGCCGCCCCCAAACTGCATACTCTTAGTCCTGTCTCCCAAGCCCCTCATCCTGTAACCAGCCCGTACTCCCTGCCTACCTCCAGACACCCCACATCCTGCATCCTCTGCCTTAAGCCTCCAGTCCCCCGTCTCCTCCCCCCACCCCGGATTCTCATCCTTTTTTCAAACCCCTCTTCCCTTTCCCGAGCATCTGCACTCACCCTCCCTGGCGCGTCTCCTCTGCTTCTCACATGGCTTCCCCGCCATCTGTCCCCTGGCCTTGGCCCCCTGCCTGCTTTCTGGGCCCATCCCTCCCTCTCCTTCCCACCCATGGGGACTTCCACACGCCCGGCAGTACCTGCGCGGGTGGGAGAACTCCATGGTGGGCAGGTAGTTCATGACCGCAATATAGATGAAACTCCGGGCGTTGTCCACCACGTTGAGCAGGGCCTTGAGGTCTGGAGTGCGGCCACTCGGACACAGTGGTGGGGGCGCGCTCTGGGGGGGGATGAGGGGACAGTCAGGACATGTGACTTTCAGAGTGGACCCCAGCTATAGACAGCTCATCATGAGCCAGGTCCTGCGGGTCTCACCGAAAGCTCAGCCTCCGTAAAAGGGAGGGATAAATACCAAGTCCACTTTGCAGGTGAGCAGACGGAGGCTCAGAGAGGGTAAGTGATTTGCCTAAGGTCACACAGCTGATAAACACAGCCTGGATTTGAACTTAGGCTGCCTGGGTTCAGAACTTATGCTCTGACCCAGGGGTTCTTGACATGAGGTCCCTAGGTAGACAGCCACAGCATCACCTGGGAACTTGTTAGAAATGCAGATGCTTGGAGTTCCCGTCATGGCCTCAGCAGTTAACAAACCTGACTAGCATCCACGAGGACGCAGGTTTGATCCCTGGTCTCACTCAGTGGGTTAAGGATCTGGCGTTGTCGTGAGTTGTGGTGTAGGTCACAGACGTGGCTCGGATTCTGCATTGCTGTGGCTGTGGTATAGGCTGGCGGCTACAGCTCCCACTAGACCCCTAGCCTGGGAACCTCCGTATGCTGCAGGTGTAGCCCTAGAAAGACAAAAAATAAAAGAAAAGAAAAGCAATGCAAATTCTTGGGCTTCACTGCACATGGCACACAGAATCAAGGTGCACCCCTCATGTGCTCCCCCAGCCCAGGCCCTTCCCCCAGCTCCCTCCATCCTCACGACAGAGGAGCAGACTCAAGCTCTGAGAGTGGAAGTGGTAACAGGGGAAACTTGGATCCCCTGCGGGCGGCTGCTGGGGCAAAGGGCTCCAGGGAATGCTGTCCCTCCATCCAGGCATTAGTGAGGCCACCCTCCGTGACGATGCTGAGCTTGGCCAGGTGACTTGCTCAGAGGACAGAAGGGGACCCAGGGTGGCCACCCCCCACACCAATAGCTAAAACCAGCAGTGCCTTGTCCAGAGCGCCACAGGTGCCAGTCAGTGCTGTCCAACAGGACTTTCCACAGTGAAGGAAATGCTATCTGCACTGTCCAGCCTGGTCGCCACTCACTGTATGTGGCTAAGGAGCCCTTGAAACGTGGTTCCTGGGACTGAGGAACTGAAGTTCTAGCCGTGTTTCTTTTCTCTTCTTTCTTTTTTTCTTTTTTGGCTGCCCCACAGCATGTGGAGCTCCCAGGCCAGGGGTCAGATCCAAGCTGCAGTTGATCTATGCCGGCGTTGTGGCAAGACCAGATCCTTTAACCCGCTGTGCCAGGTTAGGGATCGAACCTGTGTCCTAGTGCTACAGAGATGCTGCTCATCCCATTGTACCACAGCAGGAACTCCCCATTTCATTTTAACTGTTCGAAAATGCAACATGCAGTAGTTTCCTGGTGGTACAGTAGGTTAAGGATCTGGTGTGGTCACTGCTGTGGCTCATGTTGCTGCTGAGTTGTGGGTTCGAGCCCCAGCCCAGGGCATTGGGTTAAGGATCGGCATTGCAGCAGCAGGGGCATAGGCTATAGTTGCAGTTTTCGGATTTGATCCCTGGCCTGGGAACTTCCATTTGCCAAAGGTGTGACCAAAAAAACCCCAAACAACTTGGGGCTATACTAGACAGCTACAGCAAGGGCTCTGCCTGCAGGGACCCAGTCATGGCCCCTCATTAGCCCTAAGAGGTTATAAATATTATGACACTTACTGCCCAGAGAAAACTAAAACGTAAGGAGGCTGGGACATAGCCCAGGCCCCTGAGTGAGCAGGAGCGACAGCTAGTGGTCCGGAGCCCCCATCCCCCCCAAGTCACTGGGCAGGGCTAGATGGAGGCCTGGAGTGAGGCTCTGTGGCCGGGATGTGACAGCCCCTCTTCCCTCGGACTCACTGCCAGGTAGGCCAGAGCAGGGGTTCCATTGAGGCAGATTTCCATCGGTGTCTCTTGATTGTAGCGGGTGTCATAGGGCCGGGGCCAGGTTGATGGGATGGAGCTGCCCGCCTGGCCCAGGTACCAGTAGGCCTCGAAGATCTTGGTCAGGTCTCGAGCCAGGCAGCTGCAGTTGTACATGACCACGCCCAGCTCCTTGACCTGCCAGAGGGGGCGCGGTGCTCAGCCCGGGGCTGGCGGAGGCGCCTGCAGCCCCTCCCCGGCCCCCAAGTCCTCTTTCCTGCCTTTTGCCATTCTACTCCCCCTCTCTCTGCCATCTCCCCTCTTTCTGCCCCGTGGCCCCCTGCTTCTCCCAGCCAAAGTCCTGGGATGGACATGATCTTGGGTCAAGACTAAAATCTTAAGTCTTGGTGAACATCATTCAGTTATTCCAAAGCTCCAGGTTTGAACGTCTGCATAGGCTGTGGCTTCGACCCTCTGCGGAACTCCTACTCAATCTTAGGTCTCAGCTGAGAGTTTCCTCCTCCAGGAAGCCTGCCTTGCCTGCCCAGCCTGTGCCAGGCATTCTTTGAGGCTCTCAGGAGGGCTTTCTTTATCACTCTGTCGGGTGACAAACCCGTCTCCCCACGGGGCTGGGAGGACAGGCCCTGGGGATGTCTCAGCCATGGCTGTATTTTCAGCATCTCCCCGCAGAGCTGGTGAGATTAGGGGCTTGGGAAATATTTGTTGAGCAAATGATTGTTGCCTAAGATGTACCCCTTCTCTATCTCATGCTGCTCATTTCTACAGGTCCTCTAGGTATCAAATTAGCTGTCCCCTCCACTGGGAAACGTTCCTTGATACCCCAGGCTGGGTCTCCCATCCTGGTCCTGACCCCTCTATGTGCACTGCCCCCCCATCTCAGCCTTGACCCTCCTGAGCTGACACTGCCTGGTGACAGACCCATCTCTGCACTGGACACAGGAGGTCCATCTGTTACCAACATGTTCCCAGCAGCAGAACGGGGCTGGGCTTACAGAAGGCAGAGAGAGTGAGTAACAAAGGTGAAATGGATGGACGGTGCCTAGAATGCCCCATAGCGGGGCTGGCGGCTGCCATCAGGGAAGAGAGGGGCTCCCGTGAGCAAGGGGAGGGTGGAGGAGGGCTGGATTTGGGGACCCTGAAGGAGGCCTGGAGGAGGCGGGAAGGAAGCCATTGCAGAGACTGGAAGAGAGGACTCTGGGGTTCAAGTGGGGTACAGCTGGAGTCTGGGTGCCCTGTGGGGCAGGGAGCCGGCAGACCTGGGTCAGGGAGCGCCAGTCCATGTTGGCGCTGCCGATGTAGAAGTGGGTCTGGTCCACCACCCAGAACTTGGTGTGCAGGACGCCATGGGTCAGCTTCTGCATGTCCACCATGCGGACCTGGGCACCTGGACGGGCAGGGGCAGGGGTCAGGAGCAGGCTTGGGCAGCCCCAGGCCCAGCCCACCCCCAGCCGCCCTGTGCTCACCGCTCTGCAGCAGGGCCTGCAGGTCCGCCTGGGGCTGGGGCCCGTTGGGCTTGCTCACGGCAATTCGGACCTTCACACCTCGGGGAGCCAGGGTCTGGAGCTGCCGGAGGACCTCCTCGCCCTGGGAGGAGGGGAGAGCCTCTGAGGGGCTGGACCAGTCAGCTCTCCAACCCCACACGGCACCCCCATGAGTTGTTTGTCTTATTTCATTAGCCAGTGCACTCAGGGAAGGCTTGAATAGGCTAAAATATTAAACCCTTTCTTTATCTTTTTCTTTTAGAGCTGCCCCCATGTCATATGGAGGTTTCCAGGCTGGGGGTCCAATCGGAGCCTCAGCTGCAGGCCTACACCACAGCCTCAGCAACGCCAAATCCAATCCGCGTCTGTGACCTACACCACAGCTCACAGCAATGCCGGATCCTTAACCCACTGAGCGAGGCCAGGGATCGAACCTGCATCCTCATGGGTCCTAGTCAGATTTGTTTCTGCCGAGCCACGAGGGAAACACCTTTATCTTTTATTTTCTCTCTTTTTTTTGGCTGCCCTGCAGAATGAGCGGCAGCTGCTGCAATGCTGCTACAACGCTGGATCCTTAACCCGCTGTGCCGGGCCGGGAATTGAACCTGCATCCCAGCGCTGCAGACCCTCCGTGGATCCTGCTGTGCCTCGGTGGGAACTCCTTCTTTCTCTGTTTTAACAACCGACTTCTCTGAGCCCTGCTAGGGCCTCCCTACCACTCCTGCCTTTGACAGGACTTTTCCAAGATCCTGACTTGCGACAACGCCAGGCACCTCAGGGGCCTCTGGGCACCTTACAGGATGCTGGGGGCAGAGTGCAGGCTGGGGTCTGGGAAGGTTTGGGTGAGGCATGATGATGCCACCCTCGGCACTAGTAACAGCCAGACTCCCTGGTTTGTCCTGTGAGCGGGGCCCCCTCTAAGCCCCTTTTACCTCTGAACGCACTGAATTCTCACTGCTCTCATGGATGAGGCAGGTCCCAGGGTATCCCAAGCTGAAGATGAGCAAACTGAGCATCGAAGAAATCACCGGTGAAGAGAGATTTGAACCCACCCCGTCTGCCTCCTAAGTCTGCACTTGGTGCTTGGAACCACTCCAGCAGGAACCAGCAGAGCGTGTCAGCTTCTACCCTTTTTAAACTAGTGTATATTTTTCCAAGCAGTGCTTAATGAACCCCACAATTTTAATAACTTTTAGGCCTCCTTCTGATAAAGAGAGGCAGCAAGAAAAGGGGACAGATTCACTGTGTCTTTCCACGAAGGGCTTATCCATCTAGGCTTTTCCTTTCCACCTCTTGAAGTTTTATGTGTTTTAACATGTCTGCACACCCTCCCGGGGCTATAATAGCGAACGCTTATAAAGGGCTGACTCTGTCAGGCACTGTGCTGTAATTGGCGGGGATTAGCCTGTTTCATCCTCACAGCAGGTGGCTGCTAGATACTGGCCCCATTCTACAGATGAGGAAACTGAAGGCTGAGAGGAGAGGGGACCCAGTTGGGTCACACAGTTGGCAGGTGGCAGCCTGGCTGGAGGCTGGGCTGGTGCTCACTCCGCGCTTTCTTTTCTTTGTGTGACAGGGTCGGGGCAGCTTGCGGGCGAGCGACATCTGTCAGCCTAATCCCCCGTAACCAAACCCACACCCTGACATTCAGAGGCCTCCCGATGACCGTGACAAAATGCCCCTGGTCCAGAAAGCCGTGTGAAGACAGCTGCTTCCAAACACCCGAGTCCAGCGTGCGGTGTGAGCCCTGCTCCCCTGCCTCTCGGGCTGCCGGGGAACACCTTTCCCTCCCCCCGGGCCTCCCACCACCCAGGTACCTGCTGAGCAGAGGGCTCCTGAGTGCGGGTGTCGTTGTTGGTGAGGGTCCAGTAGAAGGAGGCGATGTCCAGGCTGCTGTGGGCACCGGCAAGCAGGCCCAGCCAGGCCTGGCTGGTGGAGGGGTTGCCCATGGAGGCATTGGGGAAGTCCAGGCCCTCGGGAATGCTCTCCACCAGCACTGCTCTGGGGGGGCAGGGGAGGCAGAATCAGCCATAAGGGGCTGGAATGTGAGGGCTCACTTGTCTGCCCAGAGAGGGCGGAAGACTGGGTGTGTGTGGGAGTGTGTGCCTGTACTATGACTCTCTCTGTCTGTGCCTGCATCTCTCTACAGGTATGAAAGGAAGGATGTGGAGGTGGATATCTCTGTGTGTGTGTGTGTGTGTGTGTGTGTGTGTGTGTGTGTGTGTGTGTGTGTGTGTGTGTGTGTGTCTGTCCACAGATGTGGATGGAAGATGCCATGTGTGTCTGTGTGCACCTCTCTGTTCACAGACTGATAGAAGATGATGCTGTGGCTGCCATGGCAACAGTGTGGGGGAAAGAGGGTGGGCATGGAGAGAGGAACCTGTGACGTTCATTTGTGAGTCTGTGATCACCTCACTGTCTCAACCACTGGGTGTGTGTTGAAGTGTCCCTGGCCTGGCAGGGCCCCCCACACACACCTTCTGAGGACCGCCCCCCCCCACTTACTCGCAAGGGTCATAGCAGGGGGCTGGGCGCTGGTTGGGCCCAAAGAGATGCAAGTCGCCGTATTCCCATAGAAACAGCTGAGTCATCAGGGCACCGAAGCCCACAACCGCCAGGATGAGGACCAGCAGGACCCAACGGGCTTTCTGTGGGGAGGAGGAGGAGGAGATCAGCCAGCCCAAGGGGGGCAGCCCAGCCCCTGTCTGAGACAGAGGGTGGAGACGGGCTCCTACCTTTTCTGCAGCCTTCCATGCCTCGATCTCATTCATGGGAAGTTCATTGGCGGGCTCCTCAGCAGGCACCTTCAGCTGGGGGGATGGGGGGATGGTGGGGGGGTGACAGGGCAGCTCAGCAGGGCCCCCAACCTCTGCTGGGCCTAGCCCCTCCCCACTGGGTCCCCCCTCCACCTACCTCCTGGTACATCAGTTTAGGCTTCATCTTGCTAGGCAGCCAGGGGATACGCAGATCCCAGGCGGGAAAGTGGGTGTGTCAGGGTCTCCAAACTGCGGGAAACAAAATCGGGCGCTGGGAGGGGTATTCTAGTTTTGGGGGGACATCATAGAACACAGATCAGTCTCAAGCTCACGGGACTCACTGGGTTGCCTTGTCTGTGATCACGGGGGCCACTGGCACTCTGCCCGCCATCCCTAAAGGAGGAAGCTGACTGCTGGTCAGCAGGGATTTCGAAATCCCTCATGGTCAAACGTCTCTGCTGTCCCTTCCCTCTATGGTGCCCCCAAATACCCCTCTGGGTGCCCATGCTGCCCCGCATCAGCGTCCGCGCTATTCCCCATTAGCACCTTCCCTTCTCTGAGCTCTAACCTATACATTCCCCAAATGACAGCTCCGGATGGGGTCAGCAGAGCCCCAAATTTTTGTGCCTGGCTTTTCCCAGACCTGGGATTACCCAGAAGTCATTTTCCAGGTGGCTCCTTTGCCCTCACGCTCAGGTACCCAACAGACAGCTCAGGCGGGAGCCCAGGACCCTCGGGGCCTCCCCGCCAGCCCATCCCCCCCAACCATCCTCCCTTCTCCTACCCCAGCAGGGCCTCGGTGTTACTCCGCAGGCGGCAGCTGCTACCTCCACGGGGCCCCAGCTTCTGCCCCAACAGGCTGAGCAGGGGCGGGAGGAAGGAGGGGGCGGGGCTAGAGGAGGCCCCGCCCATTGCAGCAGGGAGTTTGCGCAGTGAGCACGCAGGTCTGGGCTCACTGCAGGGAGAAGGGGGGTCCGGCCCCCCAGATACGGTCCAGCCAACCTGGGCTGGATAGGGGGAGAGTACATGGCAGAGCGATTGGCTTTGCTATACTCCATCCTAGAGCCCCCGTGTGGGAAAGGGAGCCCACAGGGAAAGAGAGAAAAGAACCCCACATCTCTTGTCTACGAACCTTGTGAATATTTGTACCATGGACATGCATTACCTAGTCAAAAATAAATACATGAATAAAATTAATGATCAAAAAACTTCCGAATGATTAAGGCTGAATAACATGACTCAGAGATGCAGTGAACAAAATCAGCTTAGAAGACACAGCCCACGCTATGGGAGGGGGAGAGCGAGGTGGGGGAAGAAGATGATGAGTTTTCGATGGGAGTCTGTTTGGATTGCAGTCAGTATTTGACTAAAAAAAAAAAAAAAAAGGCAACTGATATTTTGATAGGGATTTAAAAATTTTTGTTTCTTAAATCCAGGCTCTGATCTAAAATCTAAAATCTCCGAAGCAGGATTTAAAGCTACAGCTGGAGAAATAAATTATAAGACCGCTCCTCGCCCACCTTTCTCAATGAAAGACAGGCAGGACCCCCTTCCCCACACCCAGGCAGGAAGTTAACAGACAAATGCAGAAAAGATTGTTGAGAGAAGCTGCAGCGTCAGAAGTGGTTGCCTTGACAGCGGGATTTGGGGGTGGGTCTGGATTGCTTTTTATTGTACGCCTATTTTCTCTTTTTAAAATTGCGAAATATGAGCGACTTACAGAAGGGAAAACATCTCTGTAAGAGTTAAAAAAAAATTATAAAGCGAACACAGGTTCCCAGATTTAGCTACGTTTCTAAAAAATTCATGCGCATGCATGAATGTGATTTCAAAAGAGAAGGCAAGGAGAAGAAAAATCCAAAAGGGAGCTGGGTTGTCCCCTCAGCGCAATATCCAGCCTAGATCAGAAAGAATAATCTGGAAACCCCTTCCCCCCAAAGTCCAGTCCAAGATTGGCAAGGGCAGAAGGGCACAGCTAGATCCCCTCCTCTCACTGCAGGGAGCCAGTCAAATGGGGATGGGTCCAGCAAGAAATGGCAACAGAGCAAGACTACCGGCTCCAGAGGTCACCCAGAGAGGCACAAGATAACAGTCTTAGATGTGGCTGACCGCAGGTTTGGAGGGTGGGGGAGGGGAGGCGTGAGGGCAGGAAACAGGTTTGCCGTTTGTTTGTAAGGCCTTGGTGAGAAAAGTTTTATTTTGTTTATTTACTTACTTTTAATTTTTTAGGGCTCCATGTGGAGGTTCCCAGGCTAGGGGGTCAAATGGAGCTGTAGGCACCAGCTTACGCCACAGCCACAGCAATGCTAGATCTGAGCCTGGTCTGTGACCAACACTGCAGCTCAGGGCAATGCTGGATCCTCAACCCACTGAGTGAGGCCAGGGATCGAAACCACATCCTCACTAGTAGGGTTCGTAACCCTCTGAACCACAACAAGAACTCCTTAATTTTACTTCTGTTAGCAGTCATCACTGTGGCTTCCAGAGCCAGATGCCTGAGTTTTTTCCCATCTTTTAGGGCCACACCTGCGGCACATAGAGATTCCCAGGCTAGGGGTCCAATGGGAGCTGTAGCCACTGGCCTACGCCACAGCCACAGCAACACCGGATCTGAGCCACATCTGTGACCTACACCACAGCTCACAGCAACACCAGATCCTTAACCCACTGAGCTAAGCCAGGGGTCGAACCCATACCCTCATGGATGCTAGTCGGATTCGGTAACCACTGAGCCATGAGCAGAACTCCCAGATGCCTGATTTTTTAATGAGCCTCAGTGTGTACGTGACTGACTTCTGAGAAGTGACAACGCATCTGGGCCTTAGTCTCTTCATCTGCAAAATGGGCATGGTAACAATAGTACCTCCTTTACATAAAGCTGTTCATTAATTTTGCACACATTCATTTATTTATTTATTGGCTGCACCCACAGCAGGTGGAAGTTCCTCAGGCCAGGGACTGAACCCCAACTGCAGTTGGGACCTGAGCCACAGCTGTGGCAATGCTGGTTTGTTATCCTGCTGCGCCACGCGGGAACTTCTTTGCACACATTACCGAGTGCTTGTGCACCAGGTATTGTTTTAGGCACTGGAGGTATCACTGTGAACAAAACAGACATGAGGAAAGACACACCAAAACCATTATCTGCCAGTTTCCATTGTGGCTCTGCAGAAACAAACCCAACCTGTGTCTGTGAGGGTGTGGGCTTGATCCCTGGCCTCGCACAGCGGGTTAAGGATCCGGTGTTGCTGTGAGCTGTGGTGTAGGTCGCAGATGAGGCTCAGGTCTAGCGCTGCTGTGGCTGGAGGCTCCAGCTCTGATTTGACCCCTAGACTGGAAACTTCCATATGTTGCAGGTGCGGCCCTACAAAGGAAAAAAAAAGCTCACCCACAAATAAATAGTAAATTATATGTTAGAAAGTAATAAATGCTATGAAGACTCAGGGAAGGACGGGGGCGGGTGTGGGGCTGGGACTGTCTGCAATTTTATTCCCTTTTTTTGGCCTCATCACTGGCATGGGGAAGTTCCCCGGCCAGGGATCTAACTCACACCATAGCAGTGACCTGAGCTGCTGCAGTGACAACACCAGATGGTACACTCACTGCGCCACAAGGGACCTCCTGCAATTTTAAATGAGGCCATGGAAGGCCTCACTGAGAAAGGGATACCTGAAGAAAAAGACTTCAAGGAGGGGAGCCAATGAATGTCTCAGGGAAGAGTGGTCTAAGAAGAGGGAACAGCCAGTGCAAAGGCCCTGTGGCAGAAGTGTGCCTGTGTGGATAGGGAAGAGCAGGGACACAGGCATGTCTGCAGTGGAATGGCCAGGTGGGGGGGGTGAGTCAGAAAGGTGACAGAACCAGATCACACAGGATGGGGCCTCTGAGCAAAGGAGAAAGAGTGATCTGCTTTAGAGGGTTGTACTGGGTTGAATAGTGGCCTCAAAAATCTATGTCAGGAGTTCCTGTTGTGGTGCAGTGGAAACGAATCCGACTAGGAACCCTGAGGTTGTGGGTTCGAACCCCGACCTCAATCAGTGGGCTAAGGATCCGATGTTGCCGTGAGCTGTGGTGTGGTTGCAGACACGGCTTGGATCCTGTGTGGCTATGGCCGGCGGCTGTAGCTCCAATTTGATCCCTGGCCTGGGAACCTCCATATGCTGTGGGTGCGGGCCCTAAAAAAAAAAAAAAACAAACTATGCCAGATGTGGTCATCACTCCAGGAACTTGTGAATGTGACCTTATTTGGAAAAAGGGTCTTTACAGATGTCATTAGATCAGTGACTTGGAAATGAGATTATCCTGCATTATGCAGATGGGTCCCAAATCCAAGAGCAAGTGTCTCTAAGAGACAGAAGATCACAGGACCCGGGAAGCAGAGAGTGGAGGGGCTGCAAACCCAAGTACAGCTCGAGGAGCAGGGGGCAGAATCTCCCCTGGAGCTTTGGGAGGAAGCATGGCCCTGTGAACACCTTGATTTTGGACTTCTGGCCTCCACAACTGTGAGGAAATAGTTGTTTTAAGCCTCTCCGTTTGTTGTAATGTGTTACAGCAACCCAGGAAGCTAACACAAGTGTTTGCAGGCTCCCCCTGGCTCTGTGGGGAAGAGACTGCAGCGTGGGGTATGTGTGTGTGTGTGGGGGGGGTGAGCAGTGAGCCCAGGGGGGAGACAGGATGGACAGGACTATGGGGGGAGGGGGATGCCAAGGGCCAAGGGTAGACAGAGTCTGGGTACAACTTGAAGGTGGGACTGATGGGACTTCTACATAGACTAGACATGGATTCCCGAAGAAGAAAGGAGTCCACAGTGGGAGTTCCCACTGTGGCACAATGGGATCTGCGGCATCTCTGGAGAGCCGAGACACAGGTTCGACCCCCTGTCTGGCACAGTGGGTTAAGGGTCTGGTGTGGCCACAGCTGCAGTGTAGGTCACAACTGTGGCTTGGATCTGATCTCTGGCCTGGCCTGGGAACTCCATACGACTTGTGGCGACCAAAAAAGAGTCCAGGATTACTCCAAAGTTTTTGGCTTGAGCAATAGCAAGGATGGAGATACCAATAGCTGATTTGGGGAACACTGAGAAGGAGCAAATTTGGGGGAAAGAGCAGTAATAAGTTTTTAAAAAGATAAATATGTGGGGAGTCCCCACGATGATGCAATGGGAACGACGGTGCCTCTGCAGCAGCAGGGATACAGGTTCAGTTCCCAGACTGGGAACTCCGTATGCTACAGGATGGCCAAAAAAGAAAAAAAAAAAAAAAAGTGTGTGTATGTGTGTGTGGCCAGCAGCATGCAGAAGTTTCCAGACCTGGGATCGAGACTGGGACACAGGATAAGCGATGAGGTCCTGCCGTACAGCACAGGGAATTATATCCAATCACTTGTGACAGAATATGATAGAGGATAATAATGAGAGAAAAAAATGTATATATATGTACAACTGGGTCACTTTGCTGTACAGCAGAAATGGACAGAACACTGTAAATCAACCATAATTTAAAAAAATAAAAAAAAAAAACCTGCCACAGCAGCCACCTGGGCCACAGAAGTGACAATGCTGAGCCACCAGGGAACTCTATGTGGGTGGTTTTGAACATATAATATTTGAGATGTCTAAAATCCATCCAAAGGGCTCCTTTGAACTAAAGGCCTTAATACATATCAGGCATATAGAATGGGCACACAGGAGGTTCTCCGTACCTGTGATTGTGTTCAGGGTTCCAAGAGCCAAAAAGAAGAGGCACGATTCCCTCTACCCGAGCCCTCCCCACCCTTCCTCGCTCGCCAAGGCAAGACGGTTGCTTTTTATTATGGGTCTTTATTATTTTTATTTTTTGTCTTTTTAGGGCCGCACCTGTGGCACATGGAGGTTCCCAGGCTAGGGGTCAAATCGGAGCTGTAGCTGCCCGGCCTACACCACAGCCACGGCAACATAGGATCTGAGCCGAGTCTGCAACCTACACCACAGCTCACGCCATGCGGGATCCTTAACCTACTGGGTGAGGCCAGGGTTTGAACCCAGGTTCTCATGGAAACTAGTCGGGTTCCCTACTGCTGAGCCACAATGGAATTTCTACTTACTATTTAAAAAAATGCACATAAGACTTCCATAGAAGTTAAATTATGAGGCTCATGCTCCTGGCTGGGGGGCCCTTTCCCCCACATCCCCGGTCTCCAAAAAAGGACTGTGAGCCCAAGTGGAGAAATATTGAGCAGCCCCGACTCCCAGATCCTGAGGGGAAGCCGGGGATGGTGAATTGGAAGCGGGCCTTAGGCAGCAGGGCTTACAGAGCCAGGCTGGCGGGTGCTGGCCTTCTCAGCTCACCTCAGTTCTCAGGAACCTAGAACCCACCCTGGGGCTCTGGTGCCATGTCCAGGCTGGTCCCACGCTCTGCTTCCTCGCTGGTACACCTCCACCTCCAAATACCTCACTGTCCCCTTGGCTTGGGCCCTGTCTGACTTGGGGTGTGACACCACAGCCCACAGAGGAGGAAGCAAAACCCACTGGGCTTTTGAGACACGTGTTGGGTCACAGCTCCCTGAACACCCTACCCCTGGGGAAGGTGGGGTGGCAGATTCGATCCCTCTTCTATAGCAGTGCTTTGGAATGGAGGATCCAGAGTTCAAATCCCACCTCTATCACTGACATCAGGCACAGGGCTTTCTTTCTCTGAGCCCTGCTGACCTCATCCATAAAATGGGGATCTTATATTCATCTAGGGACTGGTAGCTGGTGGATCGCTGATTGGTTTAAGGGGGTGAGTCTCGCAGTCCCAAAGCCCCGGGTTCGGATCTCAACTCTGTGTGAAAGGGAGAAGAGGCGTCCTTCTCTGAGCCTCTTTTTCTTTTTGTCCTTTTTTTAGGGCCACACCTGTGGCACATGGAGGTTCCCACATCTCCAGCAATACTAGATCTGAGCCACATCCATGACCTATGCTGTAGCTCGTGGCAATGCCAGATCCTTAACCCACTCAGGGAGGCCAGTGATTGAACCCACACCCTCATGGATACTAGTCAGGTTCTTAACCCACTGTGCCACAATGGGAGCTCCTCTGAGCCTCACAGTCATTCTCAGAGCAATGGGGGAGACTAATATAACAATGTCACATTTGTTGGGAAGAGTCAATCAAATGGTCCACGGCAGGCAGGTAGCACAGGAAGCCACTGCTACAAGCTGGCTGGTGAGATGTCTGGATACACCCATGTCTCACAGACAAACTTACAAGTGTCCCCTGAAAAGCTAAGGCTCTGATTTATTCCTCTCCCCCTCAGGGCCTGGCACTCTGGGACTGCTCGATAAATGTTGATTGAAAACCGAAGAGATAGCAGCAGCATAGAAGCCTTGGAAAAAAGACTTTCTTAGATGTCTCTTGATCTAGTGACACTTGGTTTAAACACAATGGTATAAGTAGCTTGAGTTCCAAGCCCAGAGCAATAGGGTAGGTGCAGATAGTGGCACCTCAGCCTGAGGGTAAAGTTCAAGGTCAGTTCAAGATTGAGTCAAGTCATCTGAAAGTGCAAAAGAGGATGTGGGGCTGATTCCTAAGGGAAGCACCAGACAGGCCATACCTCAGGGAATGTTTACGAACCAAGGTCCTTCCAGATGGTTCAAAACAGACCTGTACTTGGGTTTAAAGGAGCTGATTGTCACTTGATTGTGCACTGATGGAACCATCAATTGCCTGGGGTCAAGTCTACAGAAAACAGAACAGAGCACTGGTTCTGTACACTCTTTTTGTTTGTTTTTATTATTATTATTAATTTTATTTACTTTAAAATTTATTTTATTATTAATTTTATTTATTTATTTTTTCCTCAGCATATGGAAGTTCCCAGGCTAGGGGTGGAATCGGAGCTGCAGCTGCTGGCCTACGCCACAGCCAGAGCAACGCTGGACCCTTTAACCCACTGAGTGGGGCCAGGGAATCGAACCTGCATCCTCATGAACTCCCTTGTTTTCAGCAGCAGAATGTTTTTTTGCAAAGGACCCCTAGGAGGTGCCCCTTTTAGGGAGAGAGGATGCTTGGTGTGAAAAACAAATAAGTAAAATAAAATAAAACCAAACAAACCACCCCATCATGAATGGTAAATACTTCTGAACTGAACTTAAAAATCTAAGCTAGGAGTTCCCGCTGTGGCTCAGCGGGTTAAAAATCCAGCACTGCTGCAAGCTGCGGCGAAGGTCACAGATGTGGCGTGGATCCTGCATTGCTGTGGCTCTGGTGGAAGCTGGCAGCGGCAGCTCCGATTTGAACACTAGCCTGGAAACCTTCATGTGCCAAGGGTGCGGCCCTAAAAAGAAGAACTGTTCTCCCTCGCCTTTTCCACTCCTTTTCACTTTTTTTCTCCCCTCCATGGTTCCCAACTGGCATCTCCCACCCAGGTCCCCACTCCAGGCACATCCCATGGCTCCCGACCTCCACTCAACCCTTCCGATTCCCCCTCCACAGAGTCTGACTTGTCCCTCCCCTGCTCAGAACCTCTCTGTGGCTCCCCAGAGTCCACAGGACAAAGTCTCAGCTCCTCACTGTGGCTCCCAGAGCCCTGAATGATCTCCCTTAATAACCTCTCGGGCTTATTCTCTTCCTACCCTTAATGCCCCAGCCATATTTAATATCTTTCGGTTCCTTGAATTGAAACCACACATTTTACCACCAAACCTGCCCACAGCTGCTCCTCCTGCCTAGCATCTCTCTCTCTACCTCCTGTGGCTCATCTCTATCAGTGCCTGTACCAGCTCCTCCAGGAAGCCCTCCCTGACCCCCTGGCTGATCCAGGCATCCTTTTGGGGGCGCTGGCAGTACCCTGGGCTTCTCCATCCTAGCCTGAATCCCGTTTGTGCTTCTCCCAACCTGGCCCTGACCTCACCAGACTGTCACTGCCTGGTGATGGCTCTATTTCTCCCTCCGGACTGTGAGACCCATGAGGGCAGGGCCGGGCTGGCTCAGTCACTGCTGAGTCCCTTGTGTATCAGCTAGCACAAGGACAGTACATGGCAGATGCCCAGTGGTTAACTCATTCATCTATTCATTCAACTAGTATTTGTTCAATGGCTACGGCTGGCAAGCCCTGTCTAGAAATTGGAGATGGCACAGAAAAACAGAAAAATAAATTATCTCTGGGAAAGAAGATATTCTTTCGAGGGAGTGAGACAAATGATGAATGAGTGAAACATACAGTGTGTGCCCTGGAAGAAAATAAACCAAGTGACGAGGACAGTGACATCACAATGAAAACTGCTGACATCTCAATTCAAAAGTTAATACTGCAACACATCTGGGGAAAAGAAGCATTCTTTTTTTTTTTGCCTTTTCTAGGGGCGCTCCCGTGGCATATGGAGGTTCCCAGGCTAGGGGTCTAATCGGAGCTGTAGCTGTCAGCCTACGCCACACCTACACCACAGCTCAAGGCAACGCCGGATCCTTAACCCTCTGAGCAAGGCCCGCAACCTCATGGTTCCTGGTTGGATTCGTTAACTACCGAGCCACAATGGGAACTCTGAAAGAAGCATTCTTATCTCTGTTTTTCAGATGAGGAAGTAGGGCTCAGGAAAAGTACTGCCAGGTCACACAGCGTTGGTTTGGTGGCTGGGCACCTGAACCCAGAGCTCGGTTCTGTGCCAGGACTACACTGATTCAGGAACACAAAATGAGGCAGGATGCCTCTGCTCTGCCACCATGATGGAGGCCTGGGCCTGCGAAAGGGTAGGATGTGAGAGAGGGTAGGGCTTCTTGTGTTTATCGAACCAGGCACTGTTCAAAACACTTTACATTCAAGGCTCACAACAGTGTTTTGTTGTTTTTCGGTTTTTTTTTTTAAGGCCACACCTGTGGCATATGGAAGTTCCCACACCAGGGGGCGAATCGGAGCTGCAGCTGCTGGCCTATGCCACAGCCACAGCAACGTGGGATTGGAGCTGCATCTGCGACCTACACCACCAGGATCCTTAACGCACTGAGTGAGTCCAGGGATCAAACTTGCGTCCTCATAGAGACTAAGTCAGGTCCTTAACCCACTGAGCCACAACAGGGAACTCCATAATAGTGTTTTTTTTTTTAGCCCCACTTAATAGATAAGGGAACTAAAGACCCAGGGACGTGAAGTCCTGGCGTAAAGGGACACAGCCAGGAAATGGTGGGGCCAGGATTAGAGCCCAAGCTGCCTCAGGGTCTCGGGTGTAGACAGCTGCCTTTCCTGTTGTTTAACATCTGGAGATCTGTGGCTCCCTCCCTCCCCAGCCCTGTCAACAGCGGCTGAAGCCAGTGGTGGTGCTGGCCTCTCAAAACCTCCACCAACACCCCCACCCCCTCCGAATCTTTGAGAGGGACCCTTGCAGCTCTCTCCAAATACAAAGGATATGTGAGGGCAGCTTTAAGAAGAGGACTCTGGCTGTGCTTCCAACCAGGCTGCTCTTGCCAATCCATCCTTGGTAGAGGTTCTCCAGCTGCTGCTGCTGCTTCATGTCGCATCAGATCACGTCCCTTCTCGCCTCCAAATCCTCCCCTGGCTCCCGCCCCACTCAGAGTAAAGCCATAGTTTTCTCCAGGGCCCACGCCCGCCCCCCATGATCTGCCCCCATCACTCCTCTGACGTCAGCTCCCACCCCTCTCCTCCCTCACTGGCCTCCCTGTTCTTCCTTAAATGCTCCTATCTCGGGACCTTTGCATTTGCTATTTTCTCTGCCTAGGATGCTGTTCTACCTCCAGGCAGCCATGTGACTCTCTCCCCTCCTTCAAGTCTTTGTTTAAATGGTGTATCTCAGAAAATCTTCCCTGACCACTCTTTTTTTTTTTATTTTTTATTTTTGCCATGGTATTCAGAAGTTCCTGGGGACAGGGATCGAACCCTCACCAGGGCAGCGATCGGAGTTGTGGGATCCTCAACCCGTTGAGCCACACGGGAACTCCCCTGATCGCCCTATTTAAAACAATGATCTTTGTATTCCCACCCCTCTTCTATCATGTGACATAATCTACTTACCTGTTTGCTCACTGTCTCTTAGCCCTGCTAGAATGTAAACTCCACCGGGCCTGTTTTGTCCACTGATGTGTCCCCAATGCCTAGCACAGTGCTGGGCATGTAGAACACGCTTAATAAAAATCTGTTGAATGAATAACTTGTGTTTTCATTCCCATGTTGCAGATGTAGCAACTGAGGCACAGAGACCTTAAGCTACATGCCCAAGGTCATGCCACTATTTAAGTACTAAGAACTAAGATTGGAAATGGGGTGTTGCAGCCCATGGAAATACATTGCTAATGACTCTCCTACGTGGCCATGCTGAGCAAGCTGAGGGACTAAGATACCAGCTCTCCCCCTGGGGATGCAGGGTTGCTGAGGTTTGACGACGGTGTGGTGAGCCCTGTCTCTCTCTCTGTACCTTCAATTCTCTGAGTCAAGGGAGGACTCGGTCTAAGCTACCTATAACCGTCCCCCCACCAAGCCCTCCTGGACTCCTGCCATGGCTAAATGCTCTCAATTTGGGGGTGGTTAATCAGTCAATCCAACAAGGTAAAGAGAAAGGGATTATGTATTTACATGAACAAGGTGCGTGATGGTTGATGGGTCACCCCCTCAGATGTGGTGACGTGGCAGAGGTGAGGACAGCGTGGAGATTGCCATGTGGGGTAGCATGGGTTGGCTGTTGTGGCATGAGCATCAGGATACAGGAAGTGTGATGACATCACCAGAATGATGAGGGCAGTTGGGGGTAGGGGGAGAGTGACAATGAGGTGATGAAGGTGACTGGGTGAGGGTGACATGGCTAATAATATTAGCCCAAATCACCATATCAAGTTGGGCATATCACTAGAATAATGCAGAATTCTTAACAATCATCCCTGATGTTGGTGTCCTTGTGTGGATTTTACAGATGAGGAAGCTGAGACTGCAAAGGTGTGATTAGGTCAAGGTTACCCAGAGGTTTAGTGGTGAAGTCAGAATCCTGGCACGCCCTGAGTAAAGGGCTTTCATACCCGGAGTACATGAGAGGTGACTTGGGGAAATGACAGAGACACGAAGAGAAGAAAAACTGTAGGGCAGGGTGGCTCTTCATGGTGAAAACTAGAATCATTAGACGTGGGCAGTGACTGTCAGAGGAACAAAGGTGACGACGAGGAGGGATGGCGACAAAAGGGGTGAGCATGACCTAAGGGAAGCCAGAGAGCGACTTAAGGAGATGGTAACAGGAGGCATGCGAAGGTGACACGGAGGTATGACGACGATTTCTGAGAAGAGTGATAGCAATAAAAGAGGGGTGCAGGCGACACGAGACGGCGACTACGACTTAACGGGTGGGGCGACTTCAACAGGTGCTGATAATGGGGGCTTAAAGCGAACGAAATCTTGTCAAGGGTGATGATGGCGACATAAGGGGAACGGTAACGATTTAAGCAGGATACAACATGCGGAGGAATGGCGACATACAGGGACAGAGGTCGATGTGCAGAGAAGAGATGCATTACAGACGAAGGATAACACGAGGAGGACGGCTGAGGCGCCGCGCCCCCAGATCGCACATTACCTGCTCTCCACGTCTCCCACTCCGGGACCCAGCCCAGCACGCACCTTTCAGGCTGGAGCCCCGCCCGACCGCCCCCCGCGGCGCGCAGGCGCACTCCGGCTGGACTGCGGGCCGGCGGGGGCCGGGAAATTACCTTTCTCATTGGCTGCGCTCCTCGCCAGCGAGGGGCGGAGGGAAGCGCCTGGGAGACGGCGGGCGGTCACGTGACAGTTGCAGCTGCGCCCTCGCTGGTGGCTCCCCAGCGGGCTAGAGAAGCCGCGAGCGGGTGAGTCCGGCTTCCGGCGGCGAGGGCGGCGCTTCCGGGGCGGGCAGCCGGGCCAAGGGAGGAGGGTCTGACAGTTGGCGCCGCCGGGAGGGCGGGCAGGTGGGCAGGTGGGTGGCGCGAGTGGGCGCGTGCCCAGAGGGCCAGGTGAGGCGCGGGCCGGGGGTGATGGGGTAGGGCTGGGTGAGGTGGGGATGAATGGCGTCCAGGGTTCCGGAGTCAGTCCTGGCGCCGCTGTACGGCTCTGGATTAGCGAGTTCTTTCTCTGAAACTCAGTTTCCTCCTCTGTAGAATGGGGGTCAGAATCTGACTGTAGCATCTTCTTTATGGGTTGTAGTGAGAAATCAGTTCGTGCATGTCGGAGCTCCTTAGCTCAGCGCCTGGCACACTGCTCACTTCGTTACTATACTATTATTGTTAGTATTGTTGATGATCTTTGCGCTTGGTGTGGAAGATCAAGGTGTGGGAGCGTGAAATTGGGGGCCACAGATTTCAGCTCAAGTCCTAACTACACTTTGTGGTCGTGGACCTATATCTTCACCTGTCTGAACTGAATTTTCCTCGTCTCTACAATGAGGGCTAATAGTCTCAATATCATAGCATCACTGTGAGGATGCTGATGAAATGTGCGTGTTGAGTCCTTAGCACAGGGCCTGACACAGTATTAAGTAGGAGCTCAAAAGATTGAGACGCTAATAATGATTCTCAGAGTCATTGGTGTAAATGGGACTTGCAAGGATGTAGAGAGGAGGAGGAAGCTAAAAGATGGCAAAACTTGGAAACTGGAGTTGGGCAAATTGACATCCTGCCATTCTTTTTTTCTTTGTTCTTATGTCTTTTTAGGGCTGTACTCGCAGCATATGTGAGTTCCCAGGCCAGAGGGCGAATCAGAGCTGTGGCTGCTGGCCTACGCTACAGCCACAGCAACACCAGGTCTGAGCTGAGTCTGTGACCCTCACCATAGCTCACAGGAACCTTCAGTCCTTAACCCACTGAGTGAGGCCAGGGATTGAACCCACGTCCTCATGAATACTACTCATTTCCTTACTGCTGAGCCACAACAGGAACTCCCCTGCCACTTACTATTTGATCAGTTTTGCTTAATCCCATTGTGTTAGGTTTTCCATTTTCTTTAAAACCACGGATGCATTTTCCTCCAGTCAATTCAATTGAGAAGGAAAATTTGTGTTCTTTCCTAATGGAAAAGTAGCATTGCTGGCGTGAGAAGAAGGAAAACAACCTGAACACCAATGGAAGCAGAATGGTCTATTAAATTGTAGACAGAACCTGGAAGAATTGAAAACTTACACTGTGTGATTCCATGTTGTCAGATCCCATGGACCCTGTCAAGTTATCTTATACTCTGTTCTCAGCTCACACTTTGCATATGACTGATATCAGCTCAATGACTGTCCTCTCCTTTCCCTAGCTCACTGAAGGTTTATTTATTTTACTTAATGCACATATGCATAACTGCTGAGCACTGTTTTAAGGGCTGGGTGCTTATGAACTCATTCAACCCCACTAAGCACTTTAAGAACAGATACATTTGGAGTTCCTGTGGTGGCACAGTGATTAACGAATCTGACTAGGAACCATGAGGTTGCAGGTTCTATCCCTGACCTCGCTCAGTGGGTTAAGGATCCGGCGTTGCTGTGAGCTGTGGTGTAGGTTGCAGATGCGGCTTGGATCCCACGTTGCTGTGGCTCTGGCGTAGGCCGGTGACTACAGCTCCGATTGGACCCCTAGCCTGGGAACCTCCATATGCCACGGGAGCGGCCCTAGTAAAGGCAAAAAGACAAAAAAAAAAAAAAAAAAAAAAGAACAGATACGTCTATCTTTTTTTTTTAAATCTTTTTATGCCAGAACTCTTGGCATATGGAGGTTCCCAGTCTAGGGGTTGAATCGGAGCTGTAGCTGCTGGCCTGCACCACAGCCACTGCAATGCAGGATCCAAGTCACGTCTGTGACCTACACCACAGCTCACGGCAATGTCAGATCCTTCACCCATTGATCCTTCACCCATCGAACCTGCGTCCTCATGGATTCTAGTCAGATTTGTTGCCACTGAGCCACAATAGAAACTCCACACCTATCATTCTTTTTTTTTTTTTTTTTATAACTGGAGTATAGCTGATGTACAGTAACTCCTCTATCATTCTTATTTTAACGTCGAAGGGAGTGAGATCCAGAACAGTTAAGCCATTTGCCCCAGAGTCAGAGTCAGGAAGTGGTAAAATTGAGACTTGGAGCCACACCTCCTATGGGCTTTAGCACAGGGAATCTGGTGCATGGTAATTACTTGAATTTTGGGAGCTATCATTTCTTTATTATTATTATTATTATTATTATTATTATTATTATTATTATTATTTTGTCTTTTTGCCTTTTCCAGGGCCGCTCCCGTGGCATATGGAGGTTCCCAGGCTAGGGGTCAAATCGGAGCTGTAGCCACCGGCCTACGCCACAGCCACAGCAACGTGGGATCCAAGCTGTGTCTGCGACCTGCACCACAGCTCATGGCAACGCCGGATCCTTAACCCACTGAGCGAGGCCGGGGATCGAATCTGCAGCCCCATGGTTCCTAGTCAGATTCGTTAACCACTGCACCACGACAGGAACTCCCTATCATTTCTTTATTATTAATGTTTTATAATTTTCACTGTTTAGAAAGTCAGCGCTGGAGATGGGCTTTTAATGGTGGCGAGAGGAAATTGAGTCCAGCAGGGAATTCTGCGGCTGTGGTGGGAGGATACCAGTACGTAAAGGCGTCTAGTAAGTATCAACTGAAACTTTGCAAAGACAGACCACATCACCTGCCTAATGGTAATCCCTTGACCAGTGTTAATCAGAGCCATGGGACTGACTTGGGTTCAAATCCTGGCCCTGCAGTTACTTGCTGTGTGACCTCGGACCTGCCACTCTCACCTGTAACTGGGAGATCATTTCTTCTTTTACTGCTGGTGGTTGTGAGGAGTTGCTAAGATGTGTACACACTCAGTGCCTGGCATGGAAACATTTCGACAGGAGCTACCGAATGAGCTTTGCGATCAGGGAGAACTTGTTTTAGAATCCTAGTAGAGCTGCTTGCTAGATATGGGACTTGGCAAATGACTGCACCACAATGAGTCGGTTTTTCATTGATTAAAATGGGGCTAATTATAGTCCTCACTCATGAGCAGGTTGTGAGGCATCAGCGTGATGCCTGGCACTGGTCCTGGTGCCTAAGTTAGTGCTTGGGATGTGAGATGTTGTCCTTGTGTCTGACTTAAGGGAGCCTCTCCACGCCTTGCTCTGTGAGACAGGCTGGTTGTGTTCTTTTTATCTAGCGGTAAAATTCAGACTGGAGAGGGGAGCTTAGGAACCAAGTGCAGGGTGGAGTGATGCCTGCAGTGATACTCATCACCTGAGTTGGGGCAAAGGAGAGAGTCCCACATCTGGGGACTCTGGGAAGGTGTCCCAAAGCCAGTGGCAGCCAAGCACTGTGAAGGAGAGCTTGTCAGGAAGATAGGAAGAGAAAGCATCCCAGGCACAAGAGACCTTGTGTGTAAAGAATGGGAGGCAGGCCACGCACTTGGGTGTTGGAGGGAAGGCTGGGGGGCACTGGAGGATAAGAAGAGCCGGCATTTCTGGAATACTTACTTTGCACCAGCTACTCTAGAGTGACTTTTTCTTTTCTTTTCTTTTCTTTTTCTTTTTTTTTTTTTTTTTGTCTTTTTGCCTTTTCTAGGGCCGCTCCCACGGCATATGGAGGTTGCCAGGCTAGGGGTCTAATCCAAGCTGTAGCTGCCAAGCCTACACCAGAGCCACAGCAACATGGGTCTGAGCCTTGTCTGCAACCTACACCACAGCTCACAGCAACGCTGGATCCTTAACCCACTGAGCGAGGCCAGGGACCTAACCTGCAACCTCATGGTTCCTAGTTGGATTCATTAACCACTGAGCCACGACGGGAACTCCTCAAGTGGCTTTTAAAAAAAATTCTTACACTTATTATTATTTTGGCCATGCCCAAGGCATGGGGGAGTTCCCAGGCCAGGGCGTTCTCCCATGGCACAGTGGGTTAAGGATCCAGCATTGTCACTGTTTGCTGCTGTGGTGCAAGTTCAATCCCTGGGCCCGAGAACTTCCATCTGCTGCTTCATGGCCAAAAAAGAGAGAGAGAGAGAGAAGAAAAGATATGTCCCTAGAGGGAGTTCCAATCATGGCGCAGAGGAAACGAATCCGACTAGGATCCATGAGGACTCAGGTTTGATCCCTGGCCTCGCTCAGTGGGTTAAGGATCTGGCATTGCCATGAGCTGTGGTGTAGGTTGCAGACTCGGCTTGGATCCCGCGTTGCTGTGGCTTTGGTGTAGGCAGTGTATCCAGACCTAGCAGTTAAGAATATGGCACTGTCACTGCTGTGGTGCAGGTTGATCCCTGGCCTGGGACCTTTTTTTTTTTTTCTTTTTTGGCTGCCCTGCAGCATATGGAGTTCCTTGGCAAGGGATCAGAGCCGAGCCATAGTCTTGATCTAAACCTCAGCTGTGGCAATGCCAGATCCTTTACCCACTGTGCTGGGCTGGGGATCGAACCTGGTGTTCCCAACCTGTGTTCCCAAGATGCCGCCAAACCCGTTGCGCCACAGCAGGAACTCCTTTTTTTTTTTTTTTTTAATATCCCGGGAGGTTTTTTTTTGTTTGTTTTCTTTTTAGGGCCGCACTCATGGCATGTGGAGGTTCCCAAGGTAGCGGTTGAACCGGTGCTGTAGCAGACGTAGGTCTGTGTAGGTCGAAGATGTGGCTCGGTTTTTGTTTTTTTTTTAGGGCTGCACCCACGCCATATCAAGGTTCCCAGGCTAGGCGTCAAATTGGAGCTATAGCTGCTGGCCTTCACCAGTCACAGCAATGTAGGATCCGAGCCGTGTCTGCAACCCACACTACAGCTCATGGCAATGCCGGATCCTCAACTCACTGAGCGAGGCCAGGGATCAAACCTGCAACCTCAGGTTCCTAGTCCAATTCGTTTCCACTGTGCCACGACGGGGGCTCCGCAGACGTGGCTTGTATCCCGAGTGGCTGTGGCTGTAGTGTAGACCAGCAGTTTCAGCTCCGGTTTGATCCCTAGCCTGGGAATTTCCACAAGCCTCAGGTACGGCCCTTAAAAAAAAAAAGAAAAAAAAAAACAAGAAAAGAAAAACAATTTACTGTATTGAAGTGATTTACAATATTGTGTTAGTTACTACCTTATAGGAAAGCGATTCAGGTGTACACGTATGTGTATTTATATGTATATGTGTATGTGTATACATTCTTCTTCACGTTCTTTTCAGTTCTGGTCTGTCCCGAGAGAGTGAATACAGTTCCCTGTGCTACACAGCAGGACCTTGTCTCTCCACCCTCTAGATAATAGTTTGCATCTGCTGGTTGCAAACTCCTAATCAAGTGCTTTGTACATAGAAACTCATCTAGCCCCGCAGCGGTTCTCTGAGGCAGGTAATATTTGTGCCATTCCAATTTACAAATGGGGACACTGAGGCCTGGCTGGTGAAGTAACTCGCCAAGGTCACATAGCTAGTAAGTGGTAGAGCCAGATTTGAACCCTGCAAGTCTGGTTCTCTAATCCTTATCTTTTACCACCTCTGTTATACCATCAAGATGGGAAGCGGGGAGTTCCCCTTGTGGTGCTGCAGAAATCTGACGAGTGTCCATGAGCTTGCGGGTTCGATCCCTGGCCTCGCTCAGTGGTTAAGGATCCGGCGTTGCTGTGAGCTATGGTGTAGGTCTCAGATGAGGCTTGGATCTGGCATTGCTATGGCTGTGGTGTAGGCTGGCAGCTGTAACTCCAGTTCCACCCCTCGCCTGGGAACTTCCTGATGTCATGGGTGTGGCCCTAAAAAGTGGACAAAAAAAAAAATTACTGCTATTAACGTCCAGGAGAAAATCTCCGTTATGTGCTGGTATGTCTTTAATACTGTTCTGGCACCTGCTGATCTTATCTGAGTGAAAATTGGTTTTCTGTTTCTTCTCTGGGACCCCTCCTGACTGGTGCCCCAGGGACACCCCCTCACCCCCGCACCCCGCCCCGGCTGCTGTTCTCACTGACCTCCTCACTCGCTCCACTGCCCACGGGCTCCCTGCTGCCCTGCAGACATGCCAGATGGGCCCCAGCTCAGGGCCCTGTGCTTGCTGCACCTCCCGGCACACTGTTCCGCTGGAAAACTGCGTGGCCCCATCCCTGACCTCCTTCAGGTCTCTCTGCTTGTCCCTCTAGCGAGCTCTTCCCTGACCACCCATTTAGCATTGGCAGCCTTCCCGGCCCGGGCCCCCTGCGTTTTCTCCGGACGCCGAAGGCTTTCTGACACACGGTAGAGGCAACGGTTTTGCTTGTTTACTCTCTCCCCCCGTCCCATGTCCCCACCTAGATGCCGAGCTCTGGGGTTTTGTTCCCTGCCCTCTCCCCCTCTCCGCCTCAAGTAGGTTCTCAGGAAAGAGGTTTCTCGTGCTTTGCTTTAAATTTTATTGAAGAATCGTTGTTTTACAGGAAAGAGGTTTAGAATGGATGAACGAGTGGGTATTTACGGTTCAGGTCTTGGACATGGGGTGTCTTTTTTCTGTCCTCCTCTTATTCCAGCCAGAATCTTTTTATTTTTTCATTTTTGAAAATTTTTTAGGTGTACAAAGTATTTATTTCATACACTTATATTGCAGAATTATTATCAGCATAGCATGAGCTAATGCTTGGATCCCATTACATACATAATTATCATTTCTTCTAGAGTCTTTTGAGGTGTGTGGGAATGGAGCCGTGGACATGTGCTCTCCCTGAGCCTTGTCCCAGGCAGAAGTGATCGCTCTGGTGGCAGCTCTGCTCCAGGCTGACTTCCTGCCAGCTGCTCCAGGCTATTCCTGGGCTGTGAGCCCCCAGCCCAGGAACTTGCCTCTGGCAGGCAGGCAGGCAGACAGACGGACGGGCAGCCAGGAAGGGACAGACCCGGAGCCGGCGGCCACTCATGGGCGCTCTCCTCTTGTTCTCTCCTCCAGGCTCCAGGGAGCAGCGTCAAGGCCAGGGCCACAATGGTCTCAGTGACAATGGGTGAGTCTTCTCTCCAGGGGGCCCCCTCTCCCCACTGCCCTATTTGAGGTATGACCTTGGTGGGGGAATGGGGTGGGGGAGGGAGGGCCGGTCACTGGCAGGAACAGCTGTGCCCTGAGGAACGTGGAGGCAGGGCCAGGGCCTGCGCAGGACCTGCTGCCTCATCTCTGTGCCTTGGCCTCCTGACAGCCTAGTTGGGCCGTGAAGAATTTGAGTTCTGAAGTCCGGCAGAACCCCCACGTGTCCTCTGGAGCCTCGGTTTTCTCACCCGTAAAGTGGAGATACTAACACGCCCAGCATCTGGGGATGCTGGAAGGATTAAAGAGTTTATTGTGTGTAAAATCTTGGGTGCAGTTCTCCACAAATATTAGCTATTGTTATTCTCACAAGCCTATCACCACATTCTCTTTTTAAACTCTCTATTTGGGTCTTGCCAAAGCACAGAGATTAGCTGGTAGCTTTTACATTTTTGGAGATTTGTACCCATAGAAAAGTACATAGAACATATTTGTGTGCTCAGAAGAGCAATTAAAAAGCAAACGTTGGTGTACTTCCTTTAGGATTGCATTTATGTAAAGCACAGAGGCAGGCAGAATCAATCTATGCTGCTAAAAGGTGTCGGCTGCCCTTGTGAGGCAGGGAGAAGTGACTACATAGGGAATGTGAGGCGGGGGATGCTTCTGGGATGCTTGAAATGCTTTATTTCTTGATTTGGGTACTGGTTACGTGAGTGTGTTGGTTTATGAAAATCTGTCAAACTTGTGTGTGCTTTTGTGTGTGTAAATTAATAAAAAAGGTTTTAGAGTTCCTGTCATGGCACAGCGGAAGCAAATCCAGCTGGGAACCATGAGGTTGTGGGTTCGATCCCTGGCCTCTCTCAGTGGGTTAAGGATCCGGCATTTCCGTGAACTGTGGTGTAGGTCGCAGTCATGGCTCGGATCTGGCATGGCTGTGGCTGTGGTGTAGGTTGGCAGCCGTAGCTCCGATTGGACCCCTAGCCTGGGAACCTCCATATGCCTAGGGTTCGACCATAAAAAGCAAAAATAAATTTAAAAATTAAAAAAAAAAAGGTTTGAAAAAGCAACTCCCTGGGAGTTTCCTGGTGGCCTGGTGGTTAAGACTTAGTGGTTTCACCACTGTGGCCCGGGTTCAATCCCTGGTCTGGGAACTGAGATCCCAGACCAGGCTGCTGCACTCTGTGGCAAAAAAACTTATAAATAAATAATAAATAGATAAATCCATAAACAACTGCCCTCTAACCATCCAGGTCAAAAAATAGAATATTACCTGCCCCCCTGAGGGTTCCTCCCTAATCACAACCCCTCCCTCCTCCAGATGGAATAAAAAAATCACTCTCTCCTCTTTGTGAGAACCTCTCCTTACATTTCTTTTTCTTCCTTTTTTTTTTCAGTCTTTTTAGGGCCTCACCTGTGGCATATGGAGGTTCCCAGGCTAGGAGTTGAATTGGAGCTGTAGCTGCCGGCCAACACCACAGCTCACAGCAACGCTGGATCCTTAAGCCACTGAGCAAGGCCAGGGATCGAACCTGTGTCCTCATGGATGCTAGTCAGATTCGTTTCCATTGCGCCACAACGGGACCTCCTCTCCTTACCCTTCTACATAGTTGTCCCACTAGTGAAAACATTCCTATTCTGTAGACTTGGTTTTGAACTTACGTGAATGAACTCGTGCCCTGTGTTCTTTTCGCGTCTGGCTTCTGTTGCTCAGGGCCATGTCTGAGAGTCATCCGTGGTGCCGTGGGTAGTGGGAGTTCTTTCCTTTGCGCTGCTCTCTAGTATTTACCATGTAAGGGTGAGCCACCTCCCTTTGTCTGTGGATGCTGTTGTCAGTGGGTGTTGTATTTGGGTTGTGGCTGTTGCAGACAAACTGCCATGACTATTCTAGAGCATGTCTCCTGATGTGTACCGCAAGCGACACCTCTTTGAATCCAAGACACACATTGTGGCCCAAATTAGTGTTTTGGAAATGTGGGTGCATCTTAACCGCTGGTGCCTTTTTTTTTTTTTTTTTTTTTGCTTTTCAGGGTCTCACCCATGGCATATGGAGGTTCCCAGGCTAGGGGTTGAATCAGAACTGTAGCCGCCGGCCTACACCACAGCCACAGCAACATCAGATCCAAGCCACATCTGCAACCTACGCCACAGCTCACAGCAACCCCGGATCCTTAACCCACTGAGCAAGCCCAGGAATGGAACCCTCAACCTCATGTTTCCTGGTCAGATTCAGTTCTGCTGAGCCAGGATGGAACTCCTATAGCTGGTGCTTATGATTAGTTACTTGGCAGCATGTTTCTTCTTCAGTAGGACACAGATTGGTGGTGAGGGCTGGACATGGGACTTTTGCAGTTCCTTGACTTTGCTGTAGACAGTTAGCTACTCCTAATCTATGTGGTGCTTGTCCCTCTTAACAGCTTCATTGAGATACAGTTCACTAAAGTGTGCAATCCAGTGGTTTGTGGTGGTTTTTTTTTTTTTTTTTTTTTGGCCGCTCCTGCAGCATGTGGAAGTTCCCAAGCTAGGGACTGAACCTGTAACAGCAGTGACAACGCTGGATCCTTAACCCTCTGAGCCTCAAGGGAACTCCACCAATGATCGTATCTGATACCTGGCCTGATAGGTCAGGATCAGTTTGAAAGTCATAGGCAAGATCTTGGCCAAGAGGTCAAGAAACAAATTTGGAAACAATAAAGCTACACAGGTGGAGTATGCTTAGTCTTGGCCTCGGCTCCATGTAGAGTAGTGGCAGAATAATAATAATAATAATAATAACAGCTGCATGGGTTGAGGCTGTCCCCGGGGCCAGGCAGCACTCAAAGCTCTTTATGTAGACCTGGTCTTTCGTCTGCACAATGACCAAGGGCATCAGTGCTCTTTTTACTAGAATGTCTGCTCTGTGAGGGAAGGGACTCTGTCTGTGCCAGGCTATATCCCCAGTGATAGACCAGGGCATGGCATCCGCCACATGCTCAGTACATGCTTGTTGAACGCGTTACCCCAAAATTACAGCTGAGTAAACCGAAGCACCAAGTGATAACCTTGTCTACAGCCCCTCAGCCCGGAGATGGCAGAGCCGGGATTAGAACCCGTGCTCCAAAAGCCTACGCTTATAAACGCCATGCCTTACTCTGAGTCCTGGCTGCTCCTCTGTGTGTGTTGGGCGTTGGGGGGTGCTTGGTGACACCCCTTGGCCGGCTCTGCAACACTTCTTTCTGTCCACCAGCAGATCCTGTCGCTCTCAGGACCTGCCCTGCACATGGAGAGCCGGGTGGCGAACCCAGAGTCCTGGCTGCCCAAACCAGTCATGGGCCGAGCACAGGGCTGGTCCCCGCGGGGCACACTCCAGGGCAGGACGGAGCTGTGAGGACAAGGGCAGTACAGCAGCAAGCAGAAGGGATTGGGGAGTCCACTTCTTGTTAGCAGTGTGGCCTGGGCTGAGTCACCCAGCCTCTCCTTGCCTCAGTTTCCTCACTGGCAAAGTGGGGGCGACAGCGCTCCTGAAGTCACAGGGTTGTCAGGCCCGCTGAGTTTCATCACGTGTGCAGAGCACTCAGACCTGAGGCCGGGCATTTGATGAGCATTTAGTTTGTGGGAGCTGCTGCTATTGTGGTTTTGTTGTTGCTATTCTCTAAAGAAAGTAATGAGAGTAACAAGTCCTATTCCCCCGATCCCCTCCTCCCAGCCACTTCCGAGTGGATCCAGTTCTTTAAGGAAGCCGGCATTCCTCCAGGACCTGCTGTCAATTATGCCGTGATGTTTGTGGATAATAGGTAAGGCTGCTGAGGGGAGCCAGGTTGAATGTGGGGGAAAGGAGGGGAGTCGGAGCTGGCCCACTTGTGGCCTCACTGTTGACCCTCCCCCATAGGATCCAGAAGAGCATGCTGCTGGACCTCAACAAGGAGATCATGAATGAGCTGGGCGTGACCGTGGTGGGTGACATCATCGCCATCCTCAAGCATGCTAAGGTGGTGCACCGCCAGGTGGGTGCTCCGCTTGACCCCTCTGTCGCTGGGTTTAGGGTAGGGTGGAGGGACAGTGGCAGAGCCAACAGGCAGCTTGGAAGCAAAGGCAGGTAGACCTGGATTCTGAGGTCAGTTCCACTGTTTGCTGTGTGACATTGGGCACATTGCCTAACCTCTCTGAACCTTACTTTCCCCACCTGTAGAATGCACATAGGCAAACCTATTTTGCAGCGAGGTTGTATTAAGTTATATGAAGCCCTAGGAAGGTACGAACCGCAGGGCCTCAGCAAAGGCTCTCTGTAAGACTATTATTTCTAGTTCTCATCTTCCTCATAATTATCCTACCAGGACCCTTCTCTGTTCCTAGAATGGGAGCTTCCTACGTGGGACCCATTTGGTGACTTGGCCAACAACATGGTTGCCCCATTCTTGGCCTCTCTGCTGACAGCCCCCTTAGACTGGTCTGAGTGCTCTGCACACGTGATGAAACTCAGTGGGCCTGACAACCCTGTGATTTCACCTCCCCGAGCCTCTGAAGCAGGCGCTTCTCACACCCCTGCTGCATAGGGGTGCTGCGGCTTTCTACCAGCTCATGTATCTGGCACCAAGTGCCAGGCCCTGTCTTCATTCTTTACACATGTTAGCTCATTTCCTTCTCCCTCCACTTGACTGAGAAGGCGACTTAACCCCAGAACCGCGCTCTCAGGTACTCCCCTTTACCAAGTGCTGGCCACTGGGGTTATTCCGTCAATTTTAATAGCTTCCTCCCTCCCAGGGGCAGCGTCATCTGCCCATCATCCAGCACAAGACATCCAGGACAAGTGAGGACTTTCTCAAGCCAGGGACGTTATCTGAGTATCATAGAGGTCACTGAGCAAAGTGTTTGCTTTAGACTTTTAAATTTGAGACCAATTTTGAATTTGTGGACACGTCCCGATGATTGTACAGAAAGTTTCTTTATTTCTTACACCTAGCTTCCCTTACTGTCAGCATCTTACATAACTAGGGAAGGGGCATTAGTGTGCTATTATTAAGTACGCCTCAGACTATTTGGATGTCATCAGTTCTTCCACTATTGTCCTTTTTCTGTTCTAGGATACCACGTGGCCTTTACTTGTCATGTCTCCTTACTCTCTCTGGATTGGGGACAGTTTCCTGGTCTTCCCAGGCTTTGGATGACCTCTGCGGTTTGGGAGAGTACTGGTCCAGGGTTCTGGAGCATGTCCCTGCTTGGAGTTTGTCTGATGCTTTCTTATGATTAGGAGTGAAAGGTTCTGAAATCTCTTCTCTAACAGCTCTGATCTCCTCCAGTTTGGCTCAGATTTCTGAATCCCCTCTTCCCCCACCTTATGTTCTTGTACCCCTGGTAACCCAGGCACCTCTTATTTTTATTTCTACTTTTTATAGGACATGTGCAAAGCTGCCACTGAGTCGGTGCCCTGTGGCCCCAGTCCCCTCCCAGGCGAGACTCGCCGAGGCACCTCTAGCGGTGAGTCCTGTCTGCTCAGGCTTCCTTCCTCCGTTCTTAGCCTCCAGCAGTGACAGGGATGCACCTCCAGCTTGCAGGGGTGGAAGCAAAGCCATCTGAGGCGCTCTTCTCTTAGGGAAAAGCAAACTGGGTAGAGAGTGGCTGTATACATGGTGGATTTTTGTTTGTGGTCATTCTGTTCTGCAAGCCACTATGAACTCTGAAGCAGTGAATGCTGAATCACTGCTCCCAGGGGATATGGGGTTAAGCTCCTGCGAGCCTCTGGTCACAACATTTTCATCATCTGGTAGATACTCAATCTTCTTTTATGTGTGTTTCTCTTTAAAGACACATTACTTAGTATACATTGTTGATTCATTAACATTGAACCCAGCCCATGGCACTAAAACTCAAGCCTAAACGAAGCTTACCTACCACACCTATTTTTTTTTGGTAAAGCACATCACAGCTTTCTTGAACTTAGGACACTAGACAGCCCCTTGTCATCATGCTTGGGGGCCATTTTATTGCATTTTATTTTTTAAAAATTCTTTGCAATTTTTATTTTTTCTGTCTTAGTTGTTTTACAGTGTTCTGTCAATTTTCTATTTCTACTGTACAGTGAAGTGACCAAGTCTCTCTCTCTCTCTCTCTCTCTCTCTCACACACACACACACACACACACACACATTGTGGGGGGCATTTTATCTATTTGTTTGTTTGTTTCGGCATATGAAAGTTCTTGGATCAGGGATTGAATCTGAGCCGTAGCAGCGGTAGCACCAGATCCTTAACCTGTTTCGCCAGAGCAGAAACTCCCTTGGGGGCCACTTTAAACACCGGGATCACTAATGAGAAGCACAGAAATGACGACAGCACTAAAGAGACTGCAGCACTAAGACCTATTACAGTGCGAGAGCTGCGGCAGGAAGGCAGGGGATGGCCTTGTTTGAGCTCAGTTGGGAACGTGTGTGGGGTGACTCAAGCTTTTTGTTTCTCTGTGCATGTCTGAATGACGGCAAAGCACCACAGGTATTGCTTTTGAGGCTCCCAATGCGTTTATAAGTCTGGAATCTGAATGGTAAGAATCAACTGTATTTATGATACTTTAAAAATTTAACAATCACATTAATTAGCCTTGGCTGCTTCATAAGCCACCCTAAAGCTGACTTAAAAACACAGATTTGGAGTTCCCGTCATGGCGCAGTGGTTAACGAATCCGACTAGGAACCATGACGGTTGCGGGTTCGGTCCCTGCCCTTGCTCAGTGGGTTAACGATCCAGCGTTGCCGTGAGCTGTGGTGTAGGTTGAAGACGCGGCTTGGGTCCCGCGTTGCTGTGGCTCTGGCGTAGGCCGGCGGCTACAGCTCCGATTAGACCCCTAGCCTGGGAACCTCCATATGCTGAGGGAGCGGCCCAAAGAAATAGCAAAAAGACCAAAAAGAAAAAGAAAAAAAAAACACGCAGTTTTTTTTTTTCTTTTTTTTTTTTTTTTGGTCTTTTGAGGGCCACACCACGGCATATGGAAATTCACAGGCTAAGGATTGAATTGGAACTGCTGGCCCACACCACAGCCACAGCAACGCCGGATTCAAGCTGTTTCTGTGACCTACATTACAGCTTGGGGCAAAGCCAGATCCTTAACCCACTGAACAAACCCGAATCCTCACAGACACTCCATTGGGCTCTTTTTTTTTTGGTCTTTTTGTCTTTCCTAGGGCTACACTTGCGGCACATGGAGGTTCTCAGGCTGGGGGTCTAATCAGAGCTGTAGCTGCCGGCCTACACCACAGCCACAGCAACGCAGGATCCAAGCCGAGTCTGTGACCTACACCACAGCTCAGGGCAACATGGGATCCTTAACCCACTGAGTGAGGCCAGGGTTCGAACCTGCAACCTCATGGTTCCTAGTCAGACTTTGTTTCTGCTGCGACACGACGGGAACTCCCCCATCGGGTTCTTAACCTTCTGAGCCACAGCAGGAGCTCCCGCTCACTGCCCTGATTTCTAACAGCTTAGGTTGGTTTTGTTAGTCTTTCAAGTCCATATAAATGAAATTAGATAGTATGTATTTATCTCAGTATAGACCTTCTGAGTGTCTTAGTTTAAAACATGTTAAAAAAATTAAAACAGGGAGTTCCCATTGTGGCATAGTGGAAACAAATCTGACTAGTATCCATGAGGATGCGAGTTCAATCCCTGGCCTTGCTCAGTGGGTCAGGGATCTGGAGTTGCTGGGGCTGTGACATAGGCCAGCAGGTACAGCTCTGATTCTACCCCTAGCCTGGGAACTTCCATATTGCCACAGGTATGGCCCTAAAAAAGCAAAAAAAAAAAAAAAAAAAAAAAAATTAAATTGAATTAAAAAAATACTGGTTGAAAATAAGAAATTAAAAGAGAAGGGGAGGAATTCCCTGGTGGTCTAGCTGGCTAAGGATCTGGCCTTGTCACTGCTGTGGCTCAGGTCCTTGCTCTGGCATGGGTTCAGTTCCTGGCCAGGGAGCTTCAGCATGCCACAGGCGCAGCCAAAAAAAAAAAAAGCAAGTAATATGTAATTCTAACCATGCCGAGGGTCATTATGAAGGACATCCGGAGGCTTTGAGAGCACAAAGAAGACTTTTGGGGGGGCGGGCGTCAGTAGGACAGAATACCAAAGTCTGGAAGCCATCGCTTTCACTGAGAGCGGTGTTGCTGGGTCTGCTACACAAGGGATGGAAGCCAGCCTGCCTGCTGCAGCTCCCAGCTCCTCCCTCCTGACTGCCCTACCATCCCCCCCCCCCCCCCCCCCGCCCCCCGGAGGTCACTTCTTTTCTCGCCCCCGCCCAACTGGAGCCAGACCCACATGGCCCAGGGCCCCGGCTGAGCGACCCCTCCCCGAACCCCAGCTTCCTCATCTCTAAAATTGGTTTGCGTTGGATCCTGCCTGATAGGGGTGTCGGGAGGTCCGAGACAGTGTTCATCTTTTGCATTGATGTTTGCTCAGGGCCTGTGAGGCACCAGAAACCACGGTAGGCACTGGGGACACGGCAGTACCCGACACTGTCTCCTCATGGCGCATGCGTGCCTGCGGGCCAGTCCGCAGTAAACAGGCGTGATTTAATGTCAAGTAATAATAAGGGCTATGAAGAAAAAGAAAGCATAGCCCAGGGTAGAAGTCGTAGAGGTGGAGGGGTGGTCAGGGGAGTTTTCTCTGAGGAGAGGAAAGATAGAGCAAGCCCATTGGTACTGAAGCGGGGAAGAGCTCCGAGTTGGGTGGGAAACTGATGGGAGAAATGTGATGGGAACCAGTCACAGGTGGGCCCCCAGGGCAGGGAGCGGTGGGCTGGTTGCTGGGAAGGCAGGCCCACCCCAAGCATCCCCGATTTTTTTTTTTTTTTCTTTTTTCCTTTCTTTCTTTTTAGGGCCGCCCCAGTGGCATACGGAAGTTCCCAGGCTAGGGGTTGAATTGGAGCTCCAGCTGCTGGCCTGCAGCACAGGCACAACCACACAGGATCCTTAACCCACTGAGCTGGGCCAGGGATCAAACCCGCATCCTCATGGATACTAGTTGAGTTCTTAACCCACTGAGCCACAGCGGCAACTCCCACCATCCCCGTCTTGACAGTGAAGCCGCAGGGGAACTCTGGCTGCTGCTTTCCCATTCAGCCCCTGGGTCACCTCCCCAGCCTGACCTTCTCAGGGCCCTGCCCCACTGGCCTCTCCTCTTCCCTCCTGGCAGCTGCCTCCCGAATGATCACCAACAGCCTGAACCGTGACTCCCCACCCGGCACTCCCCCCAGGCGGCCAGACACCAGCACCTCCAAGATCTCTGTCACTGTGCCCAATAAGATGGCAGCAAAGAGCGCCAAGGCCGCTGGTAAGGGGACTCGGGAGTTGACGGGGGTATTGGCAGACGGGACCATGTCCCCAGCGCTGCAAGGTGCTTTGAAGGCCCCAGGGTGTCTGCAGTGTCCGCAGCGGGTCAGGTCACTGCGCCTCAGCGGGCCTCACGTTGCATGTCTGGAGAGTGGGGCTGTGACACTTTCCCTGGAGATGGTGTCTCTGAGTGGTTCTCCCACCGCGGCTGCTTCAGTCTTCTTGTATTTTTTTGTTTTTATCCTGGTAAGAACACTTGACAGGAGATCTCCCCTCTTCACAAACTTTTAGGTATTCGATGCAGTATTGTTGACTCTGCGTGGGTCAGTCTTTTGTAACAGAGGTTCCGTGAGCCCTGCCCTGGTGCCTGGCCCTGGGCTTGATGCCTGGGGTCAAAGGTAAAGAAGCCACCAGAAGGATCCTTTAAAGCCTTCAATCTGATCCTTTCATACCTTTGTCTAGAACTTTCCAGGGTTTCCCATTGTTCCATGAATAAAGTCATCTTCCCACGTGGCCTCACTGGGCCCTGCACCATGTGGATTCGTGTCTCGCTTGCCGCCCTGGGCCCCCTCCTGAGGGTCCCTTCTCCCAGCCCTCTTCCTCCACTGGCTTCTCCAGGCTTGGCCACTGTTCCTCTTCCAGGTCTCAGCCCGTGAGAGCTGGGGATGGCATGCTGGCCTTTGGACTTCCAAGCCCTCGTCCTGCCCCTGTCACGCTCTCCTGTGGGCCCATCCTCACAGCAGTGACCTTGGCCCAGGAGGAAACTGAGGCCCAGGGAGGGGGCTTGGCTGTTCGTACGTCCAGCTCTCACGCCCTGTCTGCCTCCCATCACACGTGCTCCCTTTTTGCCGTGTGTGTCATCCTCCTTCTGACCTTTCGATGTGTGTGCCATGAGCAGGAAAATTAGAATTCATTTCTAAAGTATTGAAAAGACGGGAGCCTGGGAGGGACTGACTCTCTCACCCCTCAGCCCCTTTGAGAAGATTCTTTTAACTAATTGAGGTGTAATTTACTTATGCACAGTAAGTGAAACTTACGCATAAATTGGAGGTATGAAGCGTAATTATTTTATTTTATTTTTTGTCTTCTTGCCTTTCCTAGGGCTTCTTCCTGCGGCACATGGAGGTTCTCAGGCCAGGGATCTAATTGGAGCTGTAGCCGCCAGCCTACGCCAGAGCCACAGCAACGCAGGATCTGAGCCGCGTCTGTGACCTACACACAGCTCATGGCAATGCCGGATCCTTAACCCACTGAGCAAGGCCAGGGATCGAACCCGCAACCTCATCGTTCCTGGTCAGATTCGTTAACCACTGCGCCATGACGGGAACTCCTCGATTAATTTTTGAAGAAAGATTTCAGATGTGAAACCACTACCTGGATGGCCTTTCCACTACAGCCTTTCCCCATCTGAGGGCATTCAGGCTGGGCTGGAAGGTGAGCCTGCCAGGGGCAGGAGCAGAACTGCTCTGAGCCTGGGAGGCCCACCACAGCCTTCTGTGACCCCTCTGAGCCCAGACCCCTGAGTTTCCCGGTGCTTTAGTCATTGGCCACAGGGCGTTGGGAAGATAAGGGATTCAAGTCATGTGGACACATGAAGATAAGGGCACATCTGTGCCCTTTGCAGGGCATCTAGCCCCGACCCCAGGAGAACATTCCAGTCCAGGAGGTGCTTACTATCTCTCCCCCCCCCAGCAGCCCTGGCCCGCTGCGAAGAGGAGAGCCTGGCCGTGCCCACCAAGCGGCGCCGGGTCACTGCCGAGATGGAGGGCAAGTACATCATCAACATGCCCAAAGGCACCACCCCCCGGACCCGGAAGATCCTGGAGCAGCAGCAGGCGGCGAAAGGTACTGTCCTAGCAGGGGTCACTTTGGGGCAGAGACGGTGTCCCTTTTGCTGCATCTTGCAGGGTTGGTCACATCCTATAGGCACTGGCCCAGAAGCAGGCTGTGATGGGATCCTGGGGGCCTTGGACCAAGGGCACAGTGAGGGCTACCGTAGTGGAGGGGAGTGCATCACCACCTCTGCCCTCTGGTCCTGCACTTAGCGTAGCCTCCGTGGCACATCTCCCACAAGGGACGGCGGCGCAGATGCAGTGCTGGCCTGCCTCTTAAGTGAGTGACCGTGCCCCAACCACAAGGCACTGTTGTTATGAGCCAGAGCACTCTAGTTGAGATTCAGCCTGGAGTTCCCCTTGTGCACAGTGGTTAACGAGTCCGACTAGGAACCATGAGGTTGTGGGTTCGATCCCTGGCCTCCCTCAGTGGGTTAAGGATCCGGCATTGCCATGAGCTGTGGTGTAGGTCGCAGAGGCGGCTTGGATCCTGCGTTGCCGTGGCTCTGGTGTAGGATGGCAGCTACAGCTCCGATTAGGCCCCTAGCCTGGGAACCTCCATATGCCACAGGAGTGGTCCTAAAATGCAAAAAAAGAGAGAGAGAGAGAGATTCAGTCTGGAGTCGGGGTTTGTTAGTATGGAGGTGCTCTTCCTTGCGCTCTTCCTTTCAGAATATTGTATATGTTCTTCTGGAAAAACATTCAGCAGTTGCAGAAGCATATACGGTAAAAACAAACTTTCTCCCCCCACTCCCACGTCCCACACCTATTGTTAACCTTTCCAGGCCAGTATTTTTGAACTTTAATGCAACTCTTTGTATGTTTACATATATCTAGGCATTTCTTTTTCTTTTTAAGCCCAAAGCGCATCATCTGATATGTATTGTTCAATACTTTTTTGTTGAGATCTTTTCCCATCAGTGCGTGTGGCTCTGCTTCATTCTTTTTAACTATGTTCCATTTCCGTCGGACTTCGCCATCATACGGTCATGACCATTCTCCTGTCGATGGCAGTTTAGGCTGTTATTTAAGGAGCGGACTCATTTCCATTCATCAGAGCCTCTTAGAAGCCCATGGACCCAAAAAAGAGGGAAAGGACCAGAGGGATTAAGAGCTCTTCCCGCGCACACGGCTCATGCACGTGTTCTGAGGTGTGAGGGCCGCAAGTGTTGTGTTGGCCAGCGGTCCGAAGCGTGGGGGTCAAGATCAGTGTTGGCCGGCGACAGAGACCGCCAGCCTCGCTCGGCCCAGTGCCAGCCTCTTGGGCCAGAGCTGCTGGCCACCCTGATAGCTCCCTGCCCCGTGCGCACCGTGCTCAGCCAGGCCTGGGCCCCCAGGGGCTCCCCGGCAGGCGCTGGCTGATGGCCTCACCTCCCGCCTAGGTCTCCACAGGACGTCCGTGTTTGACCGCCTCGGCGCCGAGACCAAGGCAGACACGACGACAGGGAATAAAGTGAGTTGGAAATGGGGCAGCCACTCGGGACTCTCAAATTCTTGTCCTCCCAGGATGTTGTTCCTGGCACTTCCCATATCCACCTCACCCCGAGTCACCCACTTTTCCAGGCCCAGGGCCCTTCTCCGAACTGGTGGTTTCCCCGTCTGTCTTCTCGCCTGAGCTCCCTCCCCATTTCAGGCCCCGGGGGCCCGGCAGACTCCCGGATGCCGCCCTTGAACCCTTCCCACCACCACAACCCCAAGCTGGCCTCAGCATCTGCCCCAGGCCCTATCTCGGGTGTCCCGCTGCCCCCATTCCAGGCAGTCAAGCGTCTGATGGCCTGTCTGCCACCTCTCCCTGTCCAGAGAGGACAGTGGCCTCCTCGCTGGTCTCTGCACAGCTCCCGTGTGCCACCCCCAGGACAGGCCTCCTGCCCTTGCCCCCCTTGAAACCCTTCTGAGGCTTTTCACCATGCTCGGGATGAAGCCTGCTCTCCTTGCCCCTGCCTGCCGACCCCAGGCGTGGATCCGGCTCTGCCATTGCCTTGACTGTGTCACTTAAGCCCTTTGCCTGTCAGTTTCCCCCTCTGTGTAGAACCCCCCTCCCAGGGTGGTCACGAGGACCAAGTGGGGTACACATGCAGGGCGGGCGCGGTCTGTCTGCTGTGTGGAAGGCATCTTTAAATGGCACCTTTGATGCACTCTAGCGGAGCTCCCCAGCTGTACTTCCTGCCTTGCTCCCCAGGTCGCACCCGCTCTGGCTTTTCTTGTTTCCTACATCTTATCCTGAGCGTGATAATGACGCTCGGGCTCCGTGGCTTGAAGATGCCACCGTGGGAAGAGCTTGGCACATGGGGAGTGTGCTGTAAATATGATCCCTGTTCCTGCCTTGGGGACCCAGAGAACACAGTTTACTCTGCCAGCTCTGCCTCGGGGGCCCAGCTTAGACATTGATGCCTCCGGGGAGGCTCCCCTCGACTCCCAGGGACCAGAGGCTTCCCTGCGCCTGCTCTCCAGCGCGGCCCTCTCCTCCCGAGAACTGTCTTAAGTAGAGAATTCCTTGTGCCATTTCCATGCTGGGTCTGTCGTCCCTGCTGGACCCTGACTCCCCTGTCTTCGTCACCACTGGGTCCCCAGCGCTCCCCGACACAGGGCCGGGTATTGAGTTGGGGACCGTCTGCCTCGTGAGTGACCAGATTGGTCTTTTCACCCGTGTTCACCTGTGACCTTCATGGTCTTCCCTGCCCCTCCCCCTCTTTATTCCACTCACTTCCTCTTGACTTTCAGATGTCCCTTCTCCAGGGAGCCTTCCCGAGCTTCAGGCAAAGAGGGGGCATCTTCCGGGCTCCCCAGACTTGCCTTCTCAGGGCTCACCACTAGCTAGCATGTCAGGATGGGTGTTTTTCCCAGCCGCGAGCTCCACGAGGCAGCTCTCCGTGAATGCCTGTTGAGTGACTGACTGACTCACTTGTCCTGTCTCTGACCTTCACAGCCCACAGGAGTCTTCAGCCGCCTGGGGGCCACCCCAGAGATGGATGAGGATCTGGCTTGGGACAGTGACAATGACAGCAGCAGCTCTGTCCTGCAGTATGCCGGGGTCCTGAAGAAGCTAGGCCGGGCCCCAGCCAAAGCCAGTCACCAACCCACACTGACTGTCAAAGCCAAGGCCACCAGCTCAGCACCAACGGCTGCCACCCCGACGCTGCGGCGCCTGGCCCTCTCCTCGCGACCCGGGCTGGAGAAGAAGCCAGAGCCCCTGTCCAAAGTCAGCGTCATCCAGAGACTGGGCAAGACTGCCCTTGTGCCTGAGGCCCAGGATAGCCAGGTCACGAGCACCAAGAGTAAGTCTTCGGCCGAGGTCAAAGTCACCATTAAGAGGACTCTGGTGGGGCCCCGGGGGAACAGCTCCAGCGAGGGCCTTGGTGCCCAGATGGACCACGCGGGCACTGTGAGCGTGTTCAAAAGACTGGGCCGCAGGACCTTCTAGCCCACGGGCGGGGCGCAGGCCCCTCTCCAGACTCCTGGCTCGCTCAGAGTCTTCAGCAGGGGGCGCCACCCCCCCCGCTGGCTTCTGGGTGACACTGCTTGTCTCCCTCAGGCATTCTGCCCGCCTGAGCTTTCTGGGCAGGTGCTCGGTTTCTCTGAGTCTGAAAGGGTCCTGGAGGCCCGGCCTTGCTGCTCTGGGATTTTCCCTTCTCTCCGGTCCTCCGTTCTCTCCTCTCTGACCTTGGCCTTGGCAGGACTCACTCCCCTTTCTACCTGTCCAAGCGCCAGACGCCCTTTTCCTCTCCCCCTCTCCCCACCCGCCCCCTCAGCAGCATCCGCTGCCTCAGATCCCACCTCCTGGGCCTCCCTGTCCCCAGAGTGGGTGTCACCTGCGGGAGCTCCCTTACCCCGGCCTCTGACTCCCCAACTTCCTCTCCTCACTCCTCTGCCCCCACCCCCTGCTCTAACGTCCATCTCTCCCTCTCTTCACTCTGTTCATTTCTTTTCTGCTTTCCGTCCCCGTGGCAAGGCCCGACTCTCCGCTGCGTCCTGCCTGGCGCTCCTGCACCTCCGGCCTCCCAGCGGCCCCCTCGTCGGCGGTGGCGTCGAGCCTGTAGAGACTGTTAGCCGCCCGCACTCCCAGGCTGGAGGGACCACCCCAGGCCCTGGGCTGCAGCTGGGGCACCTGCCTGGGCACCTTTTCCCCTGAAAGGCTTGGCAGGTAGTGGGGAAGGGGCACTGAGAAGGGAGGCCAGCGCCGAGAGTGAAGAAAACCGCTGTTTTAATATATTTTTGTCTTTGAAACAGTTTCTCTCCCCTCCTTCAGGGTGGGGTACAGGCTGGAAGCCCAGTGTGGGTGGGGGCGCCCCCGGAGGGTTGGGCTCTGTCCTGAGTGTCAAGCTCCCCATGCACATGTGGGCCGCGTCTGCACTGCAGGCCCCGAAGCAATGGGAACAAGGGTCGTGGTCATCATCCAGGGCCTCCTCCTCTTCTCGGCACCTGCAGGGCCTCTGTCCCTCTGCCTCCGCTTTTCTGCCACTCCGCGTGTGAAGGGCTTTCCAGGCTGCAGCCTCCATTTCTGAGACCGTGGGCGCCTGTGGATTTGGTTGTTAACCTGCTCACTGCCGCACCCCTGCTCTGTGCCAGGCTGTTGTAGGAGCTGGGGATCTATCTGTGAGCAAGGCAGACAAGCCCCTGCCCACGTAGCCGACCTCTCTAGCCAGGGAGACGGTTGGTAGGGTGATCACGATGCCCAAAGAATTGGAGGAATGGGAGTTCCTGTTGTGGCTCGGCGGGTTAAGAACCCAGCACGGCGTCCTTGAGGATGCTGGTTCAATCCTGGCCTCGCTCAGTGGGTTGAGGATCCAACGTTGCCAAAGACTGCGGCACAGTTCACAGATGCAGCTTGGATCTGGCATTATGGTGGCTGTGGCATAGGCTGGCAGCTGCAGCTCTGATTCAGTCTCTAGCCTGGGAACTTCATAGGCTGCAGGTGGGCACTAAAAAGACAAAAAAAGGAGTTCCCGTCGTGGCGCAGTGGTTAACGAATCCGACTAGGAACCATGAGGTTGCAGGTTCGATCCCTGCCCTTGCTCAGTGGGTTAAGGATCCGGCGTTGCCATGAGCTGTGGTGTAGGTTGCAGACGCGGCTTGGATCCCACGTTGCTGTGGCTCTGGCGTAGGCCGGTGGCTACAGCTCCGATTCGACCCCTAGCCTGGGAACCTCCATATGCCGCAGGAGCAGCCCTAGAAATGGCAAAAAGACAAAATAAATAAATAAATAAATAAGTGGAGGGACCGGCAAAAGTGAGCAGGGTCTCTTTAGGTGTCGTGGGTCAGAAGGCCTTTCGGCAGAGGTGACCTGTAGGCTGAGCTGTGTGAAGTCAGGAGGAGAGCGTCCCGGCAGAGGAAACAGCCGGGCAGAGGCCCTGAGGTGGGACGGGGAACGTGGAGAGCAGTGTGGCTGGTGAGCCAGCAAGCGAAGGGCCTGAGGAATTTGGACATCCTCCCGAGAGCGTTGAGTCCGGGAGGGTGTGAAGCAGGCCAGTGATGCCTTGATGCCTTTTACGAAGATGGCTTGGGCCACAGCAAGGAGGCTGAATCGGTGGGAGGGCAGGGGCAGGGAGGTGCATGGGGTGGGGCGGTGGTGTGGGGAGGAGGGCAGCAGGTGGACCGGAGAGGGGGCAGCAGATCCTCCCCCTGGACAGACTGGAAGTCGAGGGGGGGATGGGAGGCATGGGCCACGCCTGGATGGGGCCTGAGCATCTGAGGAGCGGGGTGGGGTGGGAGGGGGCTCAGCTTTCACAGGGCTGACTGAGGTGAGCAGGCTGCTGGGGCTTGGGGGGCCGCCTGGGCCGGAGCGAGCAGCTTGAGGGGGTGCTCACAAGCATGTTCAAAACTGGGGGCTGGAAAAGGCATAGAGAGAGGAGGAGCCCCAGGAGGCAGGTGGGGTCCTCTTCCCACGAAGAGAGCAGGGTCTGATAAGGAGACTGCCACGGAGTGGTCAGTGGGGCCAGAGGAGAGCTAAGCAGGAGAGCAGGTAGAGGTTAGACGTCATCTTTTTTTTTTTTTCATTGTGGTAAAATACACACAAAATTTACCACTTGAAACTTTTTTTTTTTTTTTTGGCCACCCCTGTGGCATGTGGAAGTTCCTGAGCCAGAGATTATGAACCTGTGCCACAGCTATAACCAGAGCCACTGCACTGGCAGTGCCAAATGCTTCACTGCTGAGCCACAAGGGAACTCCTGAACCAGTTTTAAGTGTACTTTTCAGGGCTGTGAGGTACATTCATGTTGTTGTATATCCATCACCGTCAAAGTCTCTAGACCTGTTTTTTGTCTTGCCAGAGTGATCATTGGATTATTTTTAGTTTTTCAGTAACATTATATCGGGAGGCTACTGTATGTTGAGCATTGTCCCAATCAGTGGGCCTGCGCTGGGAGGGGACAGTGGTAGGGGAGCTGCCAGAGACCCCCTTCCTGGTGAGGGCCCAGGCCAGACCCTGGTGGGACTGGTTGAGGTTGGACCTCAGAGGGACAGCAAATGATGTCAGGAAGATTCCAGAGGCTGCCCTTTTATGTCAGGGCCACAAGGAGGCGCGCACGGGCAGGGACACCCACGCTTTCCTTGCTGATCTTCAGCTCTTTCTTCCCCTCTAGTAGTTTCTTCGAGTTCAACGTCATGTGTAATGTTAGCCAGGGTTCATTGGAAGAGCTCCAGTTACTAAGTTTAAGGGCACGGGGTAATTTCTTCATGTGTAACAGGAACTAAGGTGATACGGAAACATGTAGAGCTCACTCATCATGAAAAGCCTGCCTATCGAGAGGTAAGTCGTGTCACGGTCGTGCCTCACGGAGGCTCAGGGGAAGGAACTGCCAGGTCCTCACCAGCCGGGCTGGCGGCGGCCCTGGGCGTGACGTCAGGGAGGAGACGAGGACCCTGCCCCTTAATCCCCGCCCTGTGCTGCCTCGGTGCAGGTTTGAAACAGGGCCCTTTTGGAGAGGGGAGGGCGGGGTCTTAGGAGAGTGACTTCAGATTTTCCAGAGTCGTCTTTGGGTACCGTTCCGCGGCCCCTGTCAGCTTGCTCTCAGGGGCATTGCAGCCCTTGAAGGCCTCGGGCCTTGAGAGGTGCCCACCCTCCCCGCCTGCTGCCAGACAGACCAGAGCCAGCCGCCTCCCCCTCGGCCTCTCAGCTGCTCCGCAGTGTCCTACCCTGTGATTGGGTGAATCTCCCAGACCAGCCCCAGCCGCTGTGACCCACCGGGGTGTGTGGTTTTCTCTCTGATTCTACCACTTTTGTAAATACAATACACATGGTTCTAAATGCAAAGATGCGGAGGGCTTCGTGGTGAAAATTCTCTTCCCAAGCCTAGCTCCTCAGTCCCCTTCTCAGAGGCCACCAGAGTTACCCATGTCTGGAGTAACCCTTCAGAGATGTGGGTGAGTGAGCGGAGACGCCCACGCGTGCGTGCCTGCGTATAACCAGAGGAACACAAGTACACACAGGCCAGCGTGCACACCTGTGATGGCCTCTCTGACTTAACCAGTCCTTTTTGGTATTTTTGTTTTGGCTGCACCCACGGCCCACAGAAGTCCCTGGGCCAGGGAGCAAACCCAAGCCATGGCAGTGACAGTGCCAAATCCTTAACCACTAGACCACCAGGGAACTCCAAACGTACTTATTTTTCCCTTTTTGGATGTCCCACAGCGTATGGAGCTCCTGGGCCAGGGATCAGATCTGAGCTGCAGCTGCAACCCACACCGCACCGTGTCATCCTTAACCCACTATGTCAGGCCAGGGAGCAAACCTGCATCCCAGTGTTCCAGAGACACTGCTAATCCCGTTGCGCCACAACAGGAACTCCCAAGCAGTCCTTTCTGGACGGGAATGCGGGTGGTTTCCAGTTCCTTGCTGTTACAGCCAGTGCTGCAGTGGAAACCCTTGTTCACAGGTGGGGTCCCTTCCAGGTGAATTTAAAGAACTCCTTTATATCGCTTCGCTTCAAATACTGATACTGGGTCAATAACAAATTGGAATGAGGTGCTCCCCCCAGATTATTGGCATCTTTCAGATGAGTTAGTTATACGTATGTCACCCCATTCCAAAAAGAATTAAGAGCAGTTGGACTCTTCTACCTGGAGACCGCTAGAGGACATGGATCGGGGGATGCTAAGAGCTATACTGGCCACCACCTAGATGCCAAGAAGTACAAAATACAAAATATGTGCTTTGCCAAGTTGCCCTTCGGTTAAGGGCAACGCCACAGAAGGCAGGAACTTCCATTTGCAACCCATAAACAAATGTGGAAATGGAAGTGCAGTGAACCCAAGGCTCCAGCTAAATTGCAGAGCCGGATCTGGGCCAGTCCAGATGGGTGATTCTGTTTGGATGGTGGCTTGGGGGATGAGGTCCCCTCCGGATATATCACCGCCTCTGGTAGTTTACCCCAGTGGGTGCTAAAGCAAGATGGGGACTTGCAGTAGCTGCGGCTGGCAGCCAGGGTCCAGGCCAGTCCCACCGCTCCTTCCTCCAGTGCCCGAACCTGCTGCCACAAGATGGGCCAGGAGTTGGGTGGCCGCAACTGTGACCTCTCCTTTGGGCATCTGAGCTGTCTTGGTTTCGTAAGTGCTGCTCCTGCAGTCCTGCCTGTGAAGACCTGACATGAGTTTTACCTGGGTGGCGAACTCCAGTTTGGGCCTTTGCAAACCTCATCAATTAGACAATACCTCCTCTTGAGGCATCTTTAGATTTACAGAAAAATCAAGTATGCTAAGTGCAGAGTTCTGTATACCTCCCGACCAGTCCCCGCTGTGGTTAACACCTTACATTAAAATGATACATCTTTGGAGTTCCTGTCGTGGCTCAGTGGTTAATGAATCCAACTAGGAACTATGAGGTTGCGGGTTCGATCCCTGCCCTTGCTCAGTGGGTTAAGGATCCGGCGTTGCCGTGAGCTGTGGTGTAGGTCACAGACGCGACTCGGATCCTGTGTTGCTGTGGCTCTGGTGTAGGCCGGCAGCTACAGCTCCAATTAGACCCCTAGCCTGGGATCCTCCATATGCTGCAGGAGTGGCCCTAGAAATGGTAAAAAAAAAAAAAAAAACCCAAAAAAACAAAAAACCAACCCTCCCAAAACCCCAAAAAAAACAAAAAACAAAAAACGATACATCTGCTCCAATGAACAAACTAATACTGATACATTCATATTAACTGAATTCCACAATTTTTTGAGATTTCCTTAGTATTTTACTCAGTTTCAATGTCTTTTTCCATTCCAGGGCGCCGTGTTAGATTTAGGTTGTCAGGTTTGACAGCAGTATATGGCCACATATTTGTGTCGACAGATGAGGGGTTGTCATGTCTCCTTAAGCTCTTCTTGGCTGTGACGGCTTTGTGGACTTGTTTTGATGACCTGCAAAGGTTTGCCCTGCCCTGGGCACGTGTATTACAGGAGGTCCCTCGGCCGCGATGTCTGACATTTGCCTCATGATGACACTGTTCTTCAGAGGAAGTGCTCAGAGGGAATGTGCCATTCTAGCGCATCACAGCCAGGGGCCATAGATTCGTGTCAACGTGATTTACCAGTGTTTACATTAAGCTTGATCACCTTCTATTTGTCAGGCCTCCCCACTTTCTAGTTATTCTTTCCGAGTGGGACTCTGAAAAGAAGTCAGTCTGCGCAGCCGCCCCCGAGGAGTGGGGTGCTCCTGCTCCACCCCCTTGAGGGCACAGCACCAACAGCAACTATTTGGAATTCTTCTGTCTTTTCTCTCTATTCATCTATTTATTTATTTATTTACTCTTTTTAGGGCTGCACCCGCGGCATACGGAAGTTCCCGGGCTAGGGGTCGAATCTGAGCTGCAGTCACTGGCCTCCACCACAGCCACAGCAATGTCAGATCCTAAGCCTACACCACAGCTCATGGCAACGCCGGATCCTTAACCCACTGAGCAAGGCCAGGGATCAAACCCATGTCCTCATGGGTATTAGGCTGGTTTGTTTCTTCTGAGTCACAACAGGAACTTCTCAATCATTAATTTTTATCAGCATGGACTCATGGATATTTTATACTTTATACTTGGGATTGGAATCCTATACTATATTCTGTTGCTCACCTTATTCCAGCTTTGGCCATTGGGAGCTCTTTCAGTTGGCTCATGTGTCCCTTTGACGGACCTTCATTATTGGGGTTGATTTGAAGTTTTTTGTTTGTTTTTTAGCATTTCCTTACTTTCTGGTGCTATGGATACTCCAGGCTCATTTTGTACATTTCCAGCCCTGGTTGTGGAGTCAGCCATTTCTCCTAGAAGCTCTAGTCCCTTTTATTTTAGGATGGCATTAGAAGCCAAGGTTGGGAGTTCTCTGGTGGCACAGTGGGCTAAGGATCCAGCATTGTCACTGCTGTGACTCAGATTTGATCCCTGGCCCGGGAAATTCCACATGCCTTGAGAGCCACAAAAAAAAAAAAAAAAAAAAAAAAGCCCCAAGATCTAAGCACAAAAAGTGCTTGTTTGCTTGCTGCTACTGGGGCAATACCTCCTTTCAAAAAATTAAATAATCTTGGAGATCCCATTGTTGGGCAGGTTAAGAATTTAACATAAAGTCCATGAGGATGCGGTTCGATCCCTGGCCTTCCACCCTGCTGGGTTACGGATCCAGCGTGGCCGAAAGCTATGGCGTATGTCACAGATTTGGCTCAGATCTGGCATTGCTGTGGCTGTGGCATAGGCCAGCAGCCGCAGCTCCAATTCAAGCCCTAGCCCAGAAACTTCCATATGCTGCAAGTGCAGCCTTAAAAAGACTATATATGTGTATATAGTCTTACGTTTGAGCATGTATTTGTTTATTTTGAATTCATGCATACAATACGAAATTGAAAGGTACAAGAGGATATATACAATAAGACTGTTTTGTGCCTGGCAGACTGGCAAAAAAAATTAGTCTCAAGCACTGGGGAAGGTTTGGAGTCATAGGAGTGTATATACTGCTGTTGGAATGTAACTTGGTATCAACCACTTTGGAAAAGAGTTTGGTAGGTTGTAGTGTAATTGAAGATGGCATACTCTCTGGCAGTTACCCTTCTGGAGAACCTGGCACATGCACATGGCACGTGCATAAGAATGTTCACAGGATCACTGTTGCAACAGCATAAACTTGGAGACAACCCAAACATGCACCAGTTGAAGAATGGAGAGATTATGGCATAGATGTTCTGATTATTTAATGCATAATAATGAATTACCTTGAAACTTGGTGGCTTAAATCAATAATCATTATCTCTCATGGTTCTGGGAGTTGACTGTGCTCAGTTAGACCTGGGTTGTACCTCGGGGGCTCTCATGTGCTTGCTATAAGATCTTGGCCAGGGCTGGTGTCCTCGTGGAAACCTCCTCGGGTGTCTGGTGGCTAACTGGTACGGGCACTTGGATGAAACCTCAGCTTGGGCTGGCAGCCAGAATGCCTACTTGTGGCTTCTTCATTTTGCCTGGGCTTCCTTGCAACATGGCAGCTGGGTTCCAAGAGCAAGCTTCTCGAGAAAGCCGGGGAAAACTCTCACCTTTTCTAACCTAGCATGGGAAGTCACATTGCTTCATTTCTGCCACTGTCGCTAGCCCACCCAGATTCAAGAGGAGGGGCCCTCCTTCTCAATGACAGGAATGGCAGTGTCTCATTGTAAGAAGAGCATAAGGGGTGAGAGATCACCGTGTGGCCATCTTGGAAAATTATACATCAGTATTGGATGTATTTTATATTTGATGTGGACTATTATACTTCATTGAAAATGAACTAAAGTTGCACCTATCGACATGAATAAAGCAAAACGTGGAGTGATAAAAGCAAACTGCAGAAGAATGTAGTTTTAAAGATGTCAAATAGGAGCTCTCTTGTGGTTCAGTGGGTTAAGGGTCTGGCATTGCCACTGCTGGGGTGTAGGATCACTCCCTGGCCTGGGAACTTCCACTTGCCACTGGTGTGGCCAAAACAAAAAGCGTGCAGAATAATGCATATTGATTATAGATATTTGGAGTGTAGTAAATGTATGAAAGACGTGGGCACGATAAGATCCAAATGTAAGTAAGCGGATCCCTTCAGGGTGGAGTGATGTGACTGGCGAGGCACATGTGGGCATGCAGCAGTGTGGTAGTGGTTTTTATGCTGGGTGGTGGGCGCATAGGTGTTGTGTTCAACTTTTTTTTTTTTTTTTGCTTTTTATGGCCGGACCCATGGCATATGGAGGTTCCCAGGCTGGCGTCGAATTGTAGCTTTAGCTGTTGGCCTACACCACAGCCACAGCAACATAGGATCTGAGCCGTGTCTACAACCTATACCACAGCTCACAGCAACGCTGGATCCCTAACCCACTGAGCAAGGCCAGGGATTGAACCCACAACGTCATGGTTCCTAGTTGGATTCATTAACCACTGAGCCATGATGGGAACTCGTTGTATTCATCTTAATGCTTTTTTGGAACCTATTAATTAAAAAAAAATGATTCTGAGAGTTTCCTGGTGGTGCAGTGGGTTAAGAACTTGGTGTTGTCACTGCTATGGCACAGGTTCAATCCCTGGCACTGGAATTCTACATGCTGAGGGTGCAACAACAGCAACAAAAAATAAATAAATAAAAGGAGTTCCCATTGTGGTGCCCTGGGTTAAGAATTCGACTGAAGCAATTTGACTAGGAACCATGAGGTTTTGGGTTCGATCCCTGGCTTCGCTCAGTGGGTTAAGGATCCATTGTTGCCTTGAGCTGTGGTTGTGGTGTAGGCTGGCGGCTACAGCTCTGATTAGACCCCTAACCTGGGAACCTCCATACACCGCAGGAGCGGCCCTAGAAAAGGCAAAAAGACAAAAAAATAAAAAATAAAGAATTCAACTGAAGCAGCTCAGGTTGCTGCAGAGGTGCAAGTCTGATCCCCTGCCCAGCGCAGTGGGTTAAAGGATCTGGCATTGCCAGAGCTGCGGCATAGATTGTAGCTGTGGCTCAGATTCAATCCCTGGCCTGGGAATTGGGTGCATCCATAAAATTTAAGTTAGAAACCAGGTCTCTCTCCTACTCTGCATCTCTCAGCCATCCAGTTCCCCTCTTTATTTTTATTTATTTATTTTTTTTTCTTGAGCCGCTCCTGGGGCATATGGAGGTTCCCAGGCTAGGGGTCTAATTGGAGCTGTAGCTGCCGGCTTACACCAGAGCCACAGCAACACAGGATCCGAGTCGCGTCTGTGACCTACACCACAGCTCACGGCAACGCCGGATCCTTAACCCACTGAGCAAGGGCAGGGATCGAACCCGCAACCTCATAGTTCCTAGTCGGATTCGTTAACCACTGAGCCATGACGGGAACTCCCAGTTCCCCTTTTTAGAACCAACCAATGTTCCTTTTTAAAACCAACCAAGGTTTTATGTGTCCTTCCAGAAGTATTTCATTTACAAACATAACTAAATTTTCCCACTGAGATGGTAGCATATATAATACTTTGGCACTTTGCCTTTTTTTTTTTTTTTTACTTAACATATATCCTGGAGATCATTTCCTATCAGCACATAAAGGACTTAAAAAAGGAGTTCCCGTCGTGGCGCAGTGGTTAACAAATCCAACTAGGAACCATGAGGTTGGGGGTTCGATCCCTGGCCTTGCTCAGTGGGTTAAGGATCCGGCATTGCTGTGAGCTGTGGTGTAGGTCAGACATGGCTCGAATCCTGAGTTGCTGTGGCTGTGGTGTAGCCGGCAGCTGTAGCTCCGATTGGACCCCTAGCCTGGGAACCTCCATATGCCACAGGTGCGGCCCTAAAGAAAAACCCAGAGAAACACTTTATTGAGATGTAATCCCCATACCCGACAAGTCACTCATTTAAAGTGCACATTTCAGTGGCTTTTAGTTATTTATAGAGTTGTGCATCCATCACCACAACTGTGGAAAATTTTCTTTATCCTACAATTTTAGAAAAGTTTCCTTACTCCTTAAGCATCAATCCCCAAATCCTCTTATGCTCTGCCCCTGACTCCAACCCCTTGGCAACTGCTAATTTGCATTCTCTCTCTATAGATTTGCCTCCACTGGGCATTTCCTATAGAGGAAATCATACAATATGTGGCCTTTTGTGTCTGGCTTCTTTCTTTTTTATGATTTTTATTTTTTCCATTATAGTTGATTTAAAGTGTTCTGTCAGTTTCTATTATACAGCAAAGTGATCCAGCCATACATATGTATTCTTTTTCTCACATTATCCTCCGTCATGTTCCATCTCAAGTGACTGAACTTAGTTCCCTGTGCTATGCAGCAGGTTCTGGCTTCTTTCACTTAGTAGTTTTTTCAAGGTTCATCCATGTTGCAGTGTGTGGCAGTCTTTTATTCCTTTTAATTGATGAGTAATAGTGCATTGCAAGGACGTATCACATTTTATTTACCCAGTTGACGGGTATTTGAGTTTCCACTTTGTGGCTATGATGAATAATGCTGCCATGCACATTCACGTACAAGTTCTTGTGTAGACAGGTGGTCTCAGTTATCTTGGGTATATACGTAGGAGTAGAATTGTTGGGTTGTAAGTTGGTTTTATTTTTAACCAGTTGAGGAAATGGCAGACTATTTTCCAAAGCAGCTGTGCCATTTTTCTTTCCCACCAGCAGTGCATGATGTTTCCAATTTCTCCGTGTCCTCACCAACACTTTATTATCTTTCTTCTTGATTACTGCATCCTTATGGGTGTGAAATAGTATCTTGTTATTGTGGTTTTTTTTTTTTTTGTCTTTTGTCTCTCTTTTTTGTTGTTGTTGTTGTTGCTATTTCTTGGGCCGCTTCGGCGGCATATGGAGGTTCCCAGGCTAGGGGCTGAATCGGAGCTGTAGCCACTGGCCTACACCAGAGCCACAGCAACGTGGGATCCGAGCCGCGTCTGCAACCTACACCACAGCTCACGGCAACGCCGGATCGTTAACCCACTGAGCAAGGGCAGGGACCGAACCCGCAACCTCATGGTTCCTAGTCGGATTCGTTAACCACTGCGCCACGACGGGAACTCCTTGTTATTGTGGTTTTGATTTGCTCTTCTCTGATGGCTAAGGACGTTAAATATCTTTTAATATCCTAATTAGAAAGAATTTCCTTTTAAAGTAACTGCACAGGAGCTCCTGTTGTGGCTCAGCAGGTCATGAACCTGACCAGCATCCATGAGGATGCGTGTTTGATCCCTGGCCTCGTTGAGTGGGTTAAAGGATCTGGCGTTGCCACGAGCTATGATGTAGGTCATAGACGTGACTAGGATCCAGCATTGCTGTGTAGGCAGGCAGCTGCAGCTCCGATTTGACCTCTAGCCTGGAAACTTCCATATGCCACAGGTGCAGCCCTAAAAAGCAAAAAAAAAAAAAAAAAAGGGGGGGGGGATATACCTTTGAACCACAGCAGTGCCTCTTGTGTACCCAACCGTTTGCTCACATGGGAGCCTATCCATAGGGTAAACATTGAGGAGATAAATTGCAGAGGCAAAGGGAATGCATCTATGTTTTATAAGTTTGAATTTATGTCATTTATATGTTTAAAAGTAAATATTGAGACTAATCGGATTTGTCTGAGGAACATTCTAATTTTTCCTCCAGTATTAATGGCCAGCAGGTTCAGTCAATCAGAATCAGCAGCCATTTTATTTCCGTACATCATTTTGGCTAAATCTTGCAGAGTTCAAGACTGATTTTTACATAGACTTGAATGTCAGGTTGAGGTGGAGGTTCAGAGCACACAGACTTACATTCATTTTTTCCAAAGTTTCTCCCTAAAGCTGCCTTTTCTGCTTCCTCATATTTAATGCAGCGCTTGTTCCTCAGTGATCAACATAGTATATTCTGGGGACTGGTTGGTTTTCGTGATGGTCCGTTATGATTGATAGCTTGAGCTCTGCAGCTGTGTGATCTTGAGCCAGTTACTCAACCTCTCTGTGCTTCAGTTTCCTCTTCACTGAGATGGGAGTAGATGGACAGCATCTACCTCACAGGATGATTGTGAGGATCAAAGGAGTCATGTGAAGGGCTTAAAACAGTGCCTGGTGGAAGTTCCCATTGTGGCTCAGCGGTAATGAGCTCGACTAGTAGCCACGAGGTTTTGGGTTCAGTCTCTGGCCTCGCTCAATGGATTAAGGATCTGACGTTGCTGTGAGCTGTGAGGTGGGTCACAGACACGGCTCATATTTGGCGTTGCTGTGGCTGTGGCTGTGACTGGCAGCTGTAGCTCTGATTCGACCCCTAGCCTGGGGACGTCCATATGTCCCACCTGCAGCCCTAAAAAGCAAAGCAGAAACAAAAACAGAATAGTACCTGGCACAACATGCTTTTCTAATTTAGCTCTGAAACTGACAATATTCAGGGAAGATTTTCAGCACCTGCATTAGAACCACCACTAAAGACCCCTTTAATGACCTTCTCATTGGCTACAAAAAAGAACTCTTGGGGTACTTTTTGTTGTTGTTGTTTTTGTTTTTTTGCCTTTTCTAGGGCCGTTCTTGGGGCATATGGAAGTTCCCAGGCTAGGGGTCTAATCGGAGCCGTAGCTGCCAGCCTATGCCAGAGCCACAGCAATGCAGGATCCAAGCCAAGTCTGCGACCTACACCACAGCTCAGGGCAACGCCGGATCCTTAACCCACTAAGCAAGGCCAGGGATCAAACCTGCAACTTCATGGTTCCTAGTTGGATTTGTCCACCACTGCGCCAGGACGGGAATTCCTTTTATTTTTTTCTTTCTTATTTCTATTTTTTCCTTTTTTTTTTTTTTTTTTTTTTTTGGGGGCCACACTCACAGCATATGGAGATTCCTAGGCTAGGGGTGGAATTGGAGTTCCAGCTGCCAGCCTACGCCACAGCCACAGCAACGCAGGATATGAGCCCTGTCTGTGACCTACACTGCAGCTCACAGCAACGCCAGATCTTTAACCCACTGAGTGAGGCCAGGGATCGAACCCTCATCCTCATGGATACTAGTCCGGTTTGTAACCCACTGAGTCATAACAGGAACTCCCCACACATGTTTTTGAACCATTTGAAGTTGACATCATGCCCCTCTACCTTGCAGTACTTCCATGGGCATTCCTTAAGAACAAGAATAATTTATTTCATAAGCACAGTGTCATTATTGAAACCAAGAAATTTAACACCGGGTCTCTTTTATAAATCCCAGTTCCTATTCCAGTTTCATCAATTGTTCCAATAACATTTGTTGTTGCCATTTTTCCCCTGGATCAGAATCCAGTTCCAATCATGTTTAGGTGTCATGTCAGAATTTTCCTTTTGTTGTATTATTTTTTAACTGGTTTTTATTTTTTTCCATTATATATTTCATGATTATTATTAGGCCACACCCACAGCATGTTCCCAAGCCAGGGATGGAACCCACAGCACAGCAGTGACCTAAGCAACGCTGGATCCTTAACCCACTGCACCACAGGAGAACTCCCAGAGTTTCCTTTTAAACAGTGAATGGTTCAGTAACAGCACAAAGGTCCGACTTCCTCCGAGAGGGTCTGAGGCCTACAAGTCCTCTAGGTCCCAGCAGGGCTGGGCAGCACACATGCTGCCATCTTGTGGCAACAGAATGAATAGCGTTTCTGAATCATCAGGTTGGGCAGCTGTGAAATTAATACACTTTCTTAATGACCAAAAAAAAAAAAAAGTGACATTCATATTATCTCAATTTTTCTTTTTTTTAAGGGCTGCACCTGCAGTGCCTGGAAGTTTCCAGGCTGGGGGATGAATCAGAGCTGCAGCTGCCAGCCTACACCACAGCTACAGCAACGCTGGATCCTTAACTCACTGAGCAAGGTCAGGGATCAAATACGATTCCTCACAAATACTAGTTGGGCTCTTAACCCGCTGAGCCACAACAAGAACACCTTATCTCAAATTTTTTTTTCGTTTTGTCTTTTTAGGGCTGAACCTCTGGCATATGGAAGTTCCCAGGCTAGGGGAGCTGGGAATCAGACCTGCAGCTGCCAGCCTATAACACAGCCACAGCGACACCAGATCTGAGCCACGTCTGCGACCTACATCACAGCTTATGGCAACGCCAGATCCTTAAGCCACTGATCAGGACCAGGGATCCAACCCACATTCTCAGGGATACTAGTCAGGTTCATAAACTGCTGAACCACAATGGGAACTCAATTTTTCTTAATAATGTGAGAAACTATGTTTTAATCATTTCTCTGATTCAAATCCACATACTATAATTTAGCATAAAATGAGATTTTGCTGTGTTTCAAATCTGAACCCATGCAGATGAAGTTCAGGGCGAAAGTGTGGGCTTGGCCTGAGACATCTTTGGGGAATGGATTTGGGCGCCGCATTCTGGCTATGTGATATTTTGCAAGATACTTCCCTCTGTTTTAATTGTCCTAATCAAAATCACGTTCCATCCAAACAAACAAAAAACAGAAACAAAGTGGAGTTCCCGTTGTGGTGCAGCGGAAACGATTCCGACTAGGAACCATGAGGTTGCAGGTTCGATCCCTGACCTTGCTCAGTGGGTTAAGCATCTGGCCTTGCCGTGAGCTGTGATGTAGATCTCAGACGCCACTTGGATCTGATGTGGCTGTGGCTGTGGTGTAGGCCGGCAGCTGTAGCTCTGATTTAACCCCTAGCCTGGGAACCTCCATATGCCGCAGGTGCGGCCCTAAAAAGCAAAAAAATAAATGAAAAAAAGAAAAAAGGGCTTTGAGCACATTTCAGAGAAGCTACAGGCCCTTCTCCCCAGAAAGGCACATGTGCAGCTCATATTTATAGCCCTAGGCGGGAAGTTCACAGAAGAGATTAGAAGGTAGAGAACAATTTGGGGTTTCAGGGAATTTTCTCCTCAATCACCCTTGATGTGGAAATTGAGAGACTGAGGCCCCCAAAATAGTAATTAAGTGGTTTGCCAAAGCAACGCAAAGGACAGAATTGGGGCCATTACTTTCCATTTGTCAGCATACGAGTTTGAACCCAGGCTCTTGTATCAGATTGCCTGGGTTCAAATCCCACCTCCTCCCCTTACTTGTCCGGGGACCCTTGCAACTCCCTTATCATTACTGTCGCACGTAACCTCCAAGTTGGTGTTGACAGCAACAGGATAGCATCGGTGGAACTATGTCAAGAACAAAACGTGGTCTGTAACAATAGCTAAATAAATTCTATTGCTGTTACTTTGCAGTGAGGAAAGGCAGGCTCAGAGAAGTAAAGTTGTCTTGACAAGGACACAGGAAAGGCATGATTAGCACTAAGGCCTTAGGAGTTCTCTTGTGGCGCAGCGGGTTAAGGATCCAGCATTGTCACGGCAGCAGCTTGGGTTGCTGTAGGTGCGGCCAAACAAAACAAAACCCCAAAAAACTAAGCCTAATCTATTTCCAAAGTCAGTGAGTGTTGGAAGTTCCAGTGTGTCTCAACAGGTTAGGGAGCGGGTGTTGTCATTTCAGTAGCTCTGGTCACTTACTGCAGCCAAAAAAGAAAACCAAAATGATACCAAAAAAAAAAAAAAAAAAAAGAGTTCCCCTCATTGGCTTAACGAACCCAACTAGGATCCATAAGGACTCAGGTTCGATCCCTGGCTTCGATCAGTGGGTTAAGGATACAGCGTTGCTGTGAGCTGCGTTGTAGGTCGCAGACCTGGCTTGGATCCCGTGTTGCTGTGGCTGCCTGAGGACCTCCCTATGACACGGGTGCAGCCTTAAAAAGACAAAAACAAACAAAAAACAACCCCTCCCAAACAAACCCACAACCAAAACCAAACCAATGAGTGTTGTTCGCCCCCAGACTAGTATTTCTCAAACTGCATGACCCATTAGTAGGTCAGAAAATCAGTTCAGCAGGGTCTCAAACAACACTGAAAGAAAAAAAAAAAAAAAAAAGAAATATCAGAGTGCCTCTTACATAAGGGTAAGTTATGCAGAGTTCCAAGATGGAGACCCAGCATGGATCCAAGGACTAGTTCCAGCACCAGGTCTACCTTTGGAGAAACTACCTCCGGGGAAACTACCTCCACTGAGCAGAACTTGCCTGAGACACTCTCACAGACTTAGGTAGACCCAGGATTCTTCAACTCCCAGCCAGGCCTTCTAGAAGTATACACTAACCAATGCATACTTGCCAAGCTGCGTAGTATTACTGGAACGCAAATTCAGAAGGTAGGAAGCCCCACCCAACCTATGAGAGGGAGCCAGATGTTTTAACAGCTTCCCCGGTATACTAATAAACGGGCCAGCATCTGTGCAAAGTTTTTTTTACAAGGCGATTTTAAGGCCTTGGTAAGCCCAAGTTACCCTGTAAAAAAGTTATATCCCATATTTAATTGCGTACATATGTCGTGCAAATAGGATCTTAATATTCTGGAGTCATAGCATGTCTAATTGATATAAATCATTCTGTTTACATAAAATAGCCCCATAGCCCAGAGACAGGGCTATGATTATTTCCATTTTGCAGATGTGGTTACTGAGGCACAGAAAATGGTCACAGTCACCGGCAAGGAAATACAAAGCTGGGTTTCTGTGACTTCAGAATCTGTGCTCAACCATGAGAGGCTATACAGAAAAGGAATCCCTTTCTAACGCCCGCTCCCCGGCTCGGAACCGGGACCAGAAGCGAGAGCAGAGTAAAAAGAGATCAAAGCCTATGTAATTAAGGACCAGGGGCTGCCGGGAAATATCACAGCTGTAGCCTCCAGGGAAAGCAGGCGTCAAAGTCCTATTGAGCATGCGCAAATTCTAGCTCGCCTTTCCGTCTGGCGCACGCGCGAGGCACATCCCTTAACCACACCGCCTCAAACTTGCCTAAAGTACGCAGGCGCCCGGCTCTGAATCCGCCACAGCCCCTGCCCTGCGCTTGCGTTCTTGCGCTCCCCGAGTCCCTCTCGCCTTCTCTTACGTCAGTTCCTGTTTGTGGCGGGAGAAGGCGGTATTTCCGTCCAAAGGGTGGGAGGGGGCGGTAAGCGGGGGCTGGGGGGAGGGGGCGGGGGGGCCGCGCCGCGCGAGCCGTTGGGCCTGGCTCCGCGAAGGCGTTGCTGTTGCCGCTGCCGCCGCCAGGAAATACAGGGAGAGGGATCAAGCGCAGCGTGGCGATGGGCAGGAGTAGAACCCCGCCAGAGGGGCTGGGCGGCCGCCGGTGACAGGTGAGTGCGCCAGCGCGTGTCCCCGAGCGCTCCCTGCCCCGCGTTGGTCGCGTCCCGACCCCCCGGAAAGCCGCGCTGGGCCGAACCACCGGTACTCTCCGGGCGGGAACCGTGGTCCTTAAGCCCCCCCCTTCCGGGACTGAGTGGGGGTGGCTGCGCGGGGGCGGCTGGACTAGCCCTGAGGGGGCGGGGGCGGAGAGCTGTACCACCGAAGCGGCAGGCGGCGCATATCAAAGTGCGGCGACGGAACCACGGAAGGGCTGGGGGCGCAGACCCCAACGTGTCCGGGCTGTGGGTTGAGTCAGTGGGGTTAGCGGGGAGAGCGCGCCCGGCGTGCGAGAGCTAAGCCTGTGAGGGGGCGCGTAGCGTAGGGGGCTGGACCTATTCGGGGCTGTGGGAACAGCTCCTAGAGCGTGTTTAGAGAGGTGGGGGCTTCTGGGGAGGGAGCGCTATCAAGTGTGGCTCGGGGAGCGCCCTCTGGGTTGTACCACTGAGGTCCCGGGGGGAGCCATCCTTAGAACGTAGAGCTGAGCTGTATCAAAGGAGGGTTGTGATGTTTATAATCTTGAGGGACCACGCGGGGCGGGGGGACCGCGGCAGTACTTGGGGAGCGCTGTGATGCTGGGTGATGAGGAGGGGGTTCTGCCTCCTGTGTTTGTTGGGTGGAGCCTGGGGGTTTACACTGAGCCGGAGAAGGGAGGATCACCCTTTATTGAACTTCTTACTGACTTTGGGGAGAATTGGATGGTCAGTGGGACTGCTGTCTACTCTAGAACCTTTTCATGATATTAAACCTTATTTTAAGGTGTGTGGGACACCTCTGTGGCAAATTCTTCCCGTGGTTTTGGCGGGGAAGGAGGAGGGGAGTTATCTTAGAAGCCACTTAAGTTTTTCTGAGCTTTTGGCTCCATATTAGGGAGGGGAGACGATATCGAGCTTAGATTTGAGGTTTTGTGCCCCTGGGCCTGCTTAAGACTCGAGAGGAAGGAGTTTTTGAGGGACACTGCTCCCCGAGGGTAGGGTGGCTGGGGACATCTTTATCCTTGGGATTCTGGGGACCCCTTGCCTCTCATTTGGGAGCCACTGGGCTCAGCAAGAGCCCTGGGCTTAATTAGGTCGTCTTTGGTCTGCCTTTCAACTTTGTTTACTCTTCCCCTCTCAGAGAAGCATTGCGAGCCTTGCACTAATAGTGGTTGGTGGTGGATGCCAAGGGTCCAGGCACTACCCAGGCCCCTCCATTCTGGCCATAAGGCCACACACACATGTTTGTGTCTCCTTGGTCAGCAGTCCAGCCGCCCATCATGTTTACGCTCCCCACCAGGCGATAACAGTTGGCTTCACCATTAGGCGGCAGTGAGGCTGAGTGCTGTTTTCCCAGCTGTTCCCCTCCGCAGAGGCCAGGCGGACTTGGGCGGGAGTGCCCCTGGCCCACACCAACCCAGAGAGGAAGGCTGCTCTGAAGGACTGGGGGCAGCCAAATCCCCTATGGATCTAGTTTCTCGCTGTGGTTGTTGGGGGGAGCTGAGCAGCTAGGCCCAGTCGTGAGGCCGCTACCCCTGCTCCCCTGGTGAACTTGTGACCTTGGCTTGCTCTGTCACCTTTGCCCTGGGTCTGGAGTTCCCAGAGGGCTGGCCACAGTCCCTGATTGACCCAGCTAGTGTGGGCTGGTGATGCGGTCAAAGGAGGCAGACAGTCCCTCTGGTCCACACCATTGGCTTCCAAGCCAACTGGCTTCCATGGGTTGTTGCTGGAGAGAAGGGTCCCTGAGTCTCTGAGGCCATGGTAGCTCTGTAGAATGTTTCTACTCTAGGGATTTGTTCCTTGTTTCTGCTGCCTTTTAGAGGGTTTGCCTGATGGGGTTAACAGCAGCAGTAAAAGCAGTAATCATGAGATCAATGGCTGATCTTTATTGAGTGCATTCTGTGTTCCACATGCTATTCAGAATGCCTCACATGGATTAACTTGCTGAATGCTAACATCCTAGAGCTTTGGATACTGTTGTCATGATCTCCATTTTAGAAGGGGTGACTGAGGCACAGAATGGCAAATCATTTCCAGAGCTGGTGATTTTTTTTTTTTTTTTTTTTTTGGCTGCACCTATGGCATGTGGAAGTTCCCGAGCCAGGGATTGAACCAGTGCCACAGCAGTGACCCAAGCAGTGACAGCACTGGATCATTAACCTACTGTGCCACAAGGGAGCTCCTAGAGCTGTGTGAATTTTATTCGACATTTCCCGTATGTCAGGCATATGACAGACCTTTTATACACATGACCTCATTTAAATCTCAAAACACACCCATAGGGTAGGTATGGTTATGCCCACTTTACAGACTCCGTGAGCTAGGTAGAAGTGTGTACCCATTTTGGGGTTCCTGTGGCTCAGTGGTATCCATGAGGACGCGGGTTTGATCCCTGGCCTTGCCCAGTGAGTTACCATGAACTGTGGTGTAGGTCACAGATGTGGCTTGGATCCTGCGTGGCTGTGGCGTAGGCCGGCAGCTACAGCTCCAATTCAACCCCTAGCCTGGGAAATTCCATATATTATGCTGTGGCCTTAAAAATTAAAAAAAAAAGGGGGGGGAATTGGGGTTCAGAGGAGAAGTGGCTTTGTCCTAGGTCTCTCTGATGCTAGAGGGCCAGGCTGGGGTCTGAAGAAATTTTTTGTTCACAACATCCCAATCTGGAATGGGGTCTCTTGCGTTGGACCCTGCCAGCTGCACCCTTGAGCATTTCCTTCCAACCCTTGGAGCCTTGGGCTGCCATGAACACATCTGCTGGCAGCCAGTCCAGGAGTTCTGGGCCTGCTGATAAAACTTGGTCCCTTCTCAGAGTTGAACCAGGGCATCTTTTAACCTGGGGCAGAGTGTTTCCAGGAGGAAACAGTGGGAGAGACATCCAGGGAGTGACACAGCTACCAGGGGCCCATGTATGATGTCCCTGCACTGGAATGGTGTGGTGGGCGTGTGTGCAAGTTCTGGTGCTTTCACGTTCTGGCTGTGTGACGTGACCTTGCACCACAGTGTTCACCTCTGTGCAGTGTGCTCCAAATGGCATCCACCTTGGGCTCTCTGAGGATTAAATGAATTAAGCCAGGAGACGCTCCCGGAATGGGGCCTAGCACCATGTGCTCTGATGGCAGTCCGAGGGCATGAGTCCTTCCTCACCCCCACTTCAGTCCTCTCCAGGTATCCTGGAATCCAGCCCACCACCCTCACCCAGCCAGGATCCAGGAATCTGGTGGGTTTTTGTTTTTTTTTTTGTTTTTGTTTTTTGTCTTTTTAGGGCCCCATCCATGGCATTTGGAGGTTCCTGGGCTAGGGGTTGAATTGGAGCTGTAGCCGCTGGCCTACACTACAGCCACAGCAACGCGGTGGGATCAAAGCTGTGTTTGTGACCTATGCCACATCTCACAGCAGTGCTGGATCCTTAACCCACTAGCGAGGCTAGGGATCGAACCTGCATCCTCATGGATGATAGTCAGATTCGTTTCTGCTGAGCCACAACAGGAACTCCTGGTGTCCTGGTTTTTAACTCTGTAAAGAGCTGTGCTGAGGTGCTTCCCAGCACACGGTTCAAATGCAGCCCTACCACTTACCGCGTGTGTGCTCTTGATTAAGTTCCTCAGCCCTCGGAGCACCATTCATCATTTTGGTCATGGGATGATGATAATTCTCTCCTGAAAGGTTGTTTCGAAGGTTAAACAGGTTAACTTGTGGAAAGCATTTGTAACTGTGTCGGCATAACAGTAAGCCCGCAGTAAAGGTTTCCTATTCTCACTGTTGAAGAAAGAGCACTTGGCACATGGTAAGGCTTCAGGTTATCTTAGCACTTGTAGTTCTTGTTATTTCTGCTAGGATTATTATTATTATTATTTTTAGGGCCGCACCTGTGGCATATGGACATTCCCAGGCTAGGGGTTGAATCACAGCTGCAGCTGCAGGCTTACGCCACAGCCACAGCAACCTACACCACAGCTCACGGCAACGCCGGATCCTTAACCCACTGAGTGAGGCCAGGGATCGAATCTGCATCTTCATGGATACTAGTAAGATTCTTTTCCACTAAGCCACGACGGGAACTCCTCTGCTAGGATTTTGAAGACCCTTCCCAGGTTACAGAGCCTTGGCAGGTAACACCAGGAAGAGGGCAGGACTGAAATTAGCCTATTTTCCAGCTGAGGACATGGAGGTTCTAGAGGCTTGAGGGGTGGGGGACATATAGTGAGAGACTGGCAAGTGCAGTCCTCAGGCTCCCTTGCTCTCCTACACAGTTGCTGCCTGGAGCCCCTCTGAGGTTGAAATTCTAGCTCCTTTTGATGTCAGGCTCTGCTAACCCCTTTTCCTATATGTACTTTCTTTAATTGACTCTCCTCTGTAGCTTCCAGGAGTGGTGGTAAGGTGAGAACAGCTCGGAAGGCCCAGCGGCAGAAGGGGGGTCCCAACCAGAGAGGCCCCCAGAAATGCCTGTGGGAGTCAGGGGCCACGCTGCCCAGTGCCTCATGGGCCTGGGCAGGAAGTGTGGCTTGGATCCTGAAGGCATTGCAGAGCTGAGGAATCCACCACCAGTTATTGAACACCTGTTGTGTGCCTGGCATTGCTTCAGGTGCTGAGGATATAGGGGTGCATTCCACAAAGGCCCTACCCCTGTGGAGCTGAAGGAGACAAACCCCAAACCTGGGGAATAAACTAGGGGCTTGTTAGAGGGAGGTGCTAGGCAGTTAAGATCAAGTGTGATGGGCTGTGGGCAAGGTCTCTGAACTGATCCCAGATTGACAAGGTGACCTGAGGAGAAGGAACAGCCTTGGGGTGATGGGTGGTGGTGAGGGGGAGCCATAGTGCAAAAATCGAAGGTAGGCCTGAGCTTGGTGAGGGATGGGCTGCATGGAGGCCCGTGGGGCCACCCAGGGTGAGCAAGGGAGGGGGTGGGAGGACAGGCCAGGGGCTGGGTCCCTCAGAGCCTCGTAGACCGCCTTGAAGAGCAGCTTGGTCAGATTTAGGCTTTTAGAAGATGCCTTTTGCCATAAGAGAGGTTCTCAGGCTTTTGCTTGGGGTGGGGGTAGATTTTAGAGCTGGTCAGGGAGTTTCACATGCCTCCCACTTCCCCCTTGAGTAGAATCTCTGCCGTAGAAACAGTGAAGGCCTGATGGTTGCCTCCCTCCTCTGTGGTTTTCACACCGTGTTCCCCAGGGCCCATGGCTGTTCCCTTTAGGGACAGATGGGGGAGGCTCAATGGGCTGATTTTTCTGCCTACCCCTCCCCAGCCAACAGCTGGGCTGATAGCAGATAACTGCACAGAACAACAGTAATTCCTGATAAAAACTGTACTTGCTGATTCTACCTGCATTCAGCCTATGTGCCTAAGGGCCTGCAGCATTCCTGGCACTGCTCTAGAATTTGGAAGGCTGGGCCTCCTGTGCCTGCCTTCTAGTGCAGGCAGGTACCCAGCAAACAAACCTATGAAAGGCCATGAGGGTGTGATTGATGTTCCAAAGGCAAAATGAATGAGGGTCAGGGAGGGAGAGGGTGGGGATATTATGTTTTAGCTGGAATGATCAGGGAGGGCCTCCCGGAGGAGGTGACATGTAGTTAGGGGCTGGTGTGCAGGGAAGAGCCATGGGAGGACTTGAGTGGAGGAGGAATCGGCTCTGGTTCCCACCTTCCAGGAGGCTCTCGGTAACTTGCACTGGGTCCCCCAACACTGACCAGCTTCGAATTTGGGCAGAGTGGCTCCAGAGTCCCCCCAGCCCAGGAAGGCACTTGGTAGCCATGGATGAGGGTGACTTCTCATCCAGCACCTGAGCCTGGGACTTGAGGGTTAGTGCAGTAAGCAGAGCCTTGATTTTCCCAGGCTCGTTCTGGAATGTCTTCCTGGAAGGAGCAGAGCCCTTCAGAGCAAACCTCCTCGGGCTTCCAGAAATCCCTTGGGATAGGGAGATGGACAGGAGTGTCTTTCGCAGTTGATCTTCAAGCCCCTGGGGGCCCCAGGGACACCCCTCCTTGCGCCTCTCTCCAACTTTCAAGAGCTCTCGGTGGAGGGCTCTCAACCACCAGGCCTCTGGGCTGCACGGTGGGGTGGTTCCGTGGCAGGCTCTTCTGGACAACCAGCCAAGCAGCAAGAGGCCCAGCGTGGGGAGACAGCCCTGGGAGCAGGACCAGGAGGGAGGGAGCAAGGGAGCAGTGTGGGAGGGGCGGCCGAGTGGGAGCTCAGCCTGGCCCCTTGGGGGCAGGACCCGCTGCCAACTCGGCACCCACGTCAGGGCCCGGCTGCCCTGGGTGCGGGAACAGGGGACAGCAGGCCAGGGCTGGCCGAGAGGAGACCGCTTGTCAGAGGTTCCCGCAGGAAGTTCCTCAGGCCCAGCTGTCCTGTCCAGGAAGCTCATCTGCAGATGTTGTTTCTAAGGGTGAGGCCAGAAATCCAAGGCTGCCTTGGTTTGCCACTTTGCGGGCCCTTTCTGAACCGGCGGGGGTGGCCGCCACTCCCTTGCCCCCTCCTCAGGCCTTTCTGGCCTGGTTAGAGAGTGTTCATCATTGGGCGGGTGGGTCATTGTGTAGTGGCCCCGGCTGGGGCGGCCAACCTGGGTGTAAGTCCTGCTCCTGGCTCCTCTCTTGGTTGCCATGCAACCCCGGGGGCTTTGTTTCATCTCGCGAGATGCGTTTTGCTCAGCTGAAAGGGGAACATCTCTGCCGAGAGGAACTGTAGGGAGGCTTCAGGGAGCTAACGTGTCAGAAGGTGCTTGGCACAGGGCTTCCAGAGAAGGTACGCAATGGACCTGAGCTGCTGTTGCTAGCGATGGTGAGGCCAAGCACCTGAGAGCAGAGAAGGGGTTCTGGGTGCAGCCAGCCTGGGTTTGTGGGTGACAGGGAGGGGGTGGTGGGTGGATTGGTGGAGGTTCCTGCCGAGGAGGGCACCAGACGGGAATATTCATCACACCCTTTGCTGAGCCCTTGCTTGGCCCGACGCCCCGAGCACTCCGTCTGTGGAATAGGCAGCAGCCACCCATTTTGTGGATCAGAAGCTGAGGTCCGGAGTGCTCCATGGAATGCCGGGATTGTTGAGAGCTGGCAGAGCAGGCTCTCTGTGCCAGGCCCCGCTCCAGGGCTTTAGGTGTCTGCTCTCACCAGTCCCCACCATGACCCGGGAGCTTGGTGCAGCTCTTCTCCCCATTTCGAAGATAAGGAAATGAAGGCCCGGGAGGTTATTGGATTTACCTAAAGCTAAAGTGGGTGACAGACATGATGTTTGAACCCACCTCTACCTGGGGTCAAGTCTGCCTTTTTAAGACTGGCTCATCTGGAGTTCCTGCTGTGGCGTAGTGAGCTAAGTATCTGTAGCAGCTCGGGTTGCTGCAGAGGTGCCGGTTCAATCCCTGCCGCTGTGCAGTGGGTTAAAGGATCTGGGGTTGCTGCAGATGTGGCTCAGATTCAGTCCCTGACCTGGGAACTTCCATATGCTTCAGGCATGGCCATTAAAAAAAAAAAAAAAAGACCTGCTCTTCTGCCTCTGATCAAGGCCATAGCCACTGTTCCTGGGGTGGTTACTGCTTTTCTAATGGTCCTTTCTGCTTTCTCTTCTTCTAGTCAGAGCTGACACAAAGTAGGCCTCAGTTGTCTCAGAAATGACTGTATTAGATCCATTTGATGCCTCCTTGGGAAATGAGGTGTGTCTGCCTCTCTCTACCTTCTAATGCCCATGAGGCGACTTTGGCCAGCCCCATCCTTCCCCAGGGGCCAGGGGGAAGGGGTGAGGGTGGAAGGCACTCCCCTACCTTCAGCCTTGGAGCCTGATTCCTGAATGGCCTCTGGAGCCTGCCCTTGGCCGTTTCTGGTCATTGGTGTTTTCCATTCTTTCACCAAATAACTTACTGAGTACTTGCTCTGTGCCACACGTAGTTCTGTACACCAGGGAGCAGTAGCTGGGCTAGGGGAGGGAGCAGCCATCTGGCAGGACTTGGTGGGAGGGGGTTTGAGGAAGTCTCCCGCGGCAAGGCGTTCAGGCCGCTGCTGCAGTGTGAAAAGCCAGAAGGGTGGGCCGGACTGGGGTAGAAGGTGAATTAAGGCCTTGAGGTGGGAGATGCTTCAATGTGGGGGTGACACTGAGAGTGGGCCACTGTGGTGGAGCTGAGGTGGGGGAGGAGGGTGGCAGGGCCCAGGTCCAGGCAGGCCTGGAGTCCCCTAGGGCGGTGTTTCTCAAACTGGTGTCCAGAGGCCTGGAGCGCAGTGGCGGGGAGGGTGTTGCGCGTGTTTTGGGGTGGTGTCTGTGAGGCGCCTGCTGTTTTTAGCTGTGTGTTTTCACTTAGATGATATTTTCAGAAAGTTAACATGGGCATGTCGTGGATCATCGGAATGATTCTTTTCAATCCGCCAGCGACAGCATTTACATAGCTGCCACTTGCTTAGCTCTCACGGAGGCTCAGGCTGGCCCTTGCCTTTGGGGTTTGCCTTGGTCTACTTGCTGCCTGTCTTCCAAAGCACTGGCCTCATCGCCAGCTGTGCTCGAAGCACGTCTCATTGGGTCCCCCAACGACCCAGGGGTGTCAAAAGAAAGAAAAGGGCATCTTTTTATTTTATGTGTTTTATTTATTTTATTTATTTATTTTTTTTACGGCCGCACCCGCGGCACACGGAGGTTCCCAGGCTAGGGGTCAGGTCGGAGCTGAGGCCATTGGCCTACGGCACAGCCACGACGATACCAAATTCCAGAGGATTCCGTACACTGCGCTGCTCAACCCGACAGTCCCCTTCTCTCTCCAGGCCGCAGCCGCTCGCTCGTGCCCGGCTCCCCTCCACCGCCTCCCGACGGTGTCTCCCACAGGCCTCTCCGTGGCGCTGCTCTTCTGCAGCAGGACCCCAGGTCTTCCTGTGGCCACCTCGTCTCCGTCAGCTTCCCGCTCAGGTCTCACCGTGTCAGTGAGCCCTTCTCTGACCACCGTCTCTAAACTTGGAACACCTCGTCCCCTTCCCACACACCTAGTCCTCTGTGTGCTGCTTTTCTCCGTAACATTGGTCAAATCCTGATGTACCGTATAACTTAGCTGTTGATTTAACGTACTTGTTTTAATGCCTTTGCTACCCCCGCCCTACCCTCTGTACCCTCCCCCAGGGCAGGGAGTTCTGTGTTGGTCACTGCTGCCTCCCCAGTGACCAGAGCAGTGCTGACGCAGCACGGATGCCGTGTTTGTGGAATGAGTGAATGCAGGATTTTTTGTTTTGCCTTCACGTCACAGAGCTCAAAAGCTCTGGTTCTGTTTGCCACCCCACCCTGCATGAAGGAAAGCTCTGGGCTGGGTAGGGCTGAGGACACAGTGTGGACTGAGACAGTCTCTGTCCCTGCCTTGTGGAGCTCCCAGTGTGGTGAGGGAGGCACCATTACCCAGGTGATTATACGGGTGACTGGGCACAGTTGAGGTAAGTGCCGTGAGGGGACAGGAAGCTCCATGCCTCGTGCAGCATGGCACAGACGGGGCAGGCTTCCCTCAGGAAATGAGGATTTAGCTGGCAAAGATGGGCAAGTCGTGTGCCAAGCAAGCAACTAGCATGTGCAAAGGCCCTGGGGTGAGAAAGCATGCAAGAAATTAAGGGAAAAGTGTCGGGGGTGGGATGGGGAGTGTCTGACCAATGAGGCTGGAGAACAGACAGGGGGCACCTCAGGTGGGGCCTTGAAGCTGCCGTAAAGGCCTGTGATGTGATCCTGGAGCAGGGGAGGGTCAGGTCAGAGCTGTGTTTGGAGGGTCCTCTGGCCGAGGCGTGGTGCTCTCGGAGTGTTTGGTGTCTGCGGCCAGGCAGACTCAAATTTGGCATGATTTCTGTAGGTGCTGTAAGAACCCGAGTGGGGATGGGGGGGGCGGCATCGGGTGGTGGCAGGGAAGAGAAAGAAGGGCCTTGTTCAGGTGCTTTTTCTTGTCCCAGTGTCCTTTGCAGCCCACTCCCGTCTTCAGCCTGCCTCCAGTCTTACCTGCTCTGGATAGACAGATGGGGCACTTGGGGGAGCATGTGCTATTTAAGAGGAAAAAAGCGTCTTCAATGCCACCTTCTTTTTTTTTTTCTTTTTTTTTTATGCTTTTTCGCTCTCTCTCTCTCTCTTTTTTTTTTTTTTTTTTTTTTTTGTCTTTTTAGGGCCACACCTGCAATATATGGAGGTTCCCAGGCTAGGGGTCTAATCGGAGCTTTAAGCTGCCGCCCTACTCCCGAGCCACAGCAATGCCAGATCCGAGCCGCATCTGCGAACTACACCACAGCTCACAGCAATGCCGGATCCTTAACCCACTGAGTGAGGCCAGGGATCGAACCCTCAACCTCATGATTCCTAGTTGGATTCATTTCCTCTGCACCATGATGGGACCTCCTCAGTGCCACCTTCTTGCCAAGGAGGCACTTCGGTAAAAATTCACATTACAGAAACGGGTGATGTAGGAAGTGATGGTCCCCATGTCCCTGCCTTCAGAAGAAATGACACCTTATAGGTGTTGAGCCTTCAGTTGCCGCATTGGGCTCTGTTCGAGGGACTTCAGGTGGGTGAACTCGTCTGCTCCTCACAGCAGCCTTGGCGCCTTGTTCTGTTGTTTGCTGAGGAGGAAACTGTGGTGGGGAGGGGGGAAGTGATTTGCCCAGGGTCACAGGTAAGTGGCGGAGCTGAGGTTGAAATGCATTTGGCTCCCAAGGCTACCTTGACTCCCGCTCCCTTTATTCAGCCTCTGTGGGCTCTTTGGCACGGTTCCTTCTCTGTACGTGATACTTCACGTATACCGTGGGCCTCTGGTGGAAGATCCCATTCCCTGAAAGATCCGCTGATGGTCGTATGTCGCTCTTCTGAAAAGGGTGCTGTAGGTGAGGTTTGTTCCGGGATTGGGAGGTGCGTGTCAGTCTCAGCGATGTCAGCCTGTGAAAAGAGAAGTGGATCAGAATTGAGGCGACGTGGTGCGTATGTGCTTCAGAAAGGGGACGGGGCTGTTCTGTTGTTGTGCTGATGGGCAGCATTGGCCTGTTGGGGTGGATTCTGTCTGGTGGGTGGACCCTCACTGCGGCCGGGTGCTGTGCTTGGTTCTCCCCACACAGGAGCCTGTGACGGAGGCACTGCTCTCATCCCCTTGGCACGGAGGAGGGAACTGAGACTTAGGGAGGCCAGAAAGTCCAGGGGCAGGGACCTGAATCCAGGTCTGCTCAACTCCACAGACGCTGCCTGTCAAATGATGGGTTCCTGTTGTCTTTGAATTTCTCTCCTTAGCACATCCTCTGCTGGGAGCTGTAGGTCAAGTGCAGATTACAGGGCAGGTGACAGAGGCTCCTGTGGGTCCTGAGGTGTCAGGAGGGAACCCCCCCACCCCACTGTCTGCAGCTCCAGGAGACGCAGATCCTTTGCCTCCCCCCCTGCCTCCTCTGTCCCATCTGTGCTGTCTGGCGTAGAAAACAGGTCAGGGAGAGGGGGCGAGAGGAAAAGGACTTGACAAGTGGCAAGGAAAGGAATTTAACTTATTTCGAGCCTATTCTGGGCACAGGGCTTCACTCTTGCATTCATTTAGCAAATATTTATAAAGCGCGCACTGTGGACCCAGCACCGTGCAAGGTTTTGAGGATGGAGCAGGCCAGAGCCCCTGCCCTTGCCATGCTCACATCACAGTGCGGAGGGGTGACAGTAAACTGGGAAACAAGGAAGTGTATCTGGTTGCGCTGGCCATGCTATAAATAAGCACCTCTGGCGACAAGTAGAGGATGAGGGAGGTCAGGTAGGTGCCCTCTGGACCATGGAGGGTAGGGAGGCTTCCCCAAAAAAGATTGTGAGCAGAGGCTGTAGAAAGTGGGGTGGGGCCCCACAGCTGCTTGGAGAAGAGTGTTCTGTCGGGCAGCATGTGCCAGGGCCCTGAGGTAGGGGTGTTACTGTGTTGAAGGCACCAGTGCCAAGGAGTGTGTTTGGAGAAGTGAAGTGGGGTTGACGCAGCCCTCACGGGGTCCCAGGGCTCCTGTAAGGACTTGGGCTTCTTTTACTGTGGGTGACATGGGGACATGAGAGGGTTTAGCAGAGAGGGTGTGCTCTGACTCAGGTGGCCTCAGACTGGGGGAGGGGCGAAGACAGAAGCACTAGAGCACTGGCCGCATAACCCCTCTGAGGTGGGGGAACCACAACAGCCCTGATTTTACAGGTGAGGAAGGAGGTTTGGAAGGACCCTTTCTAGGAGCCAGTCTGTCCCCAGGGCTGGCCGCCGGGCTGAGGCAGTCCTCTGAGGGCCTCACTCCCCTTGGCCCTGCGTCATCCTGTAAATCACCTCTAATGGATGTGACCCCAGCAATGTGAGATGAAGCTCCTGAAGGAGCTATGGTTTGGAAACCACTGAGAGGAGATGGGCTGGTGGAAATAACTTAGTAGAGTGTGTTTGAGACATGCAACTGAATGAGTCAGGGATACCCACGTCCCTAGCAGCTGTTTAGAGAATCAGGAGTTCCCTGATGGCCTAGGCCTTAAGGACTCAGCATTGTCACTGCTGTGGCTTCAGTTCTAGCTAGCTCGAAAACTTCCGCATGCCACAAGCACAGCCAAAATCAGTCAGTTGCATCCTGCCGGTATGGTCACAGGCCCCCTTCTCAGCCCCTCTTCGGTCACTTCCCCTCACCCTGCCCAGCTGACCCCTGCCTGTGATTTCCATTCCCATTCAGCTTTCTTGTGTAAACATTCTCACCAAGACTCCAGCCCCCCTTCTCCCCACCCCCCAGGGGGGATCATTGTACAAATGGGAGCAGAAGGCACAAAAGGGTGTCACTTGGCTGCAGCCACACAGCTGAGAAACAGCAGAACCTGGGGTTGAAATTCGGAACCTCTGGACCCCAGATTATTCATTGGTGCCTGGCCTTGAAGTGGAAATCTAGGCAAGCCAGCCTTGGGGTTGGGGGGAGCCCTGGAGCCAGGAGGCCGGGTTTCAGCTTCCCTGTATCTTTTGAACTCCTAAATGCAGGTTCTTTTTTATTGTTACTTTGTCATAAGATACACAAAACAATGCTTTTTAAGCCGTCACCCAGGGCATATGGAGGTTCCCAGGCTAGGGGTCAAATTAGAGCCATAGCCACTCAGGATCTGAGCCGCATCTGCAACCTACACTGCAGCTCACGGTAACACCAGGTCCTTAGCCCACTGAGTGAGGCCAGTCCTCATGGATAATAGTTGGGTTTGTTAACCTTGAGCCACGACAGGAACTCCCTGTTCAGTGTGTTTTATACTGTACAGTGTAACAGGTGACTGTAAAGCTGGGGTTCCTTGTGACAGTAGAACATTATTAGCTCCCAGAAAACCCCCCCCCCATTACTCCCAAATGTAATGACTGTCCTGACTTGGATGTTCGCATTTTTGATTTTCTGCACAGTTTAACTAGTGAAAAACAAATCGTGTCCCGTTGCCTGTTCTGAACTTGCTGTCCATGGACTCCTACTGGATGTGTGATTGTGCATCTGGCTTCTTTCACTCCATGTAAGGGTAGGTAGCAGTGGTTCAGGCCTTTTTCTTACTGAGCAGTGTTGTCATGTATGAGTTTACCTTGGTTTGTTCATTCTCCTGTTGGGGGACACCTGGTCTGGTTCCAGTTTTGAGGTTACTGTGAGTGTTGCTGTTGTGAACATTCTAGCATATGTCTTTTGCTCAACAAATAGGCTCATTTCGTTGTGGGTGTGGTGGAATTGCTGGGTCATAGGTTAGGCACAGGCTGAGTTTTAATTCTTATTGCCAAACAATTTTTCATAGTGGTCGAACCATTTTATTTTATTTTATTTTAGTCTTCTTAGGGCTGCACCTGTGGTATACGGAGATTCCCAGGCTAGAGGTCAAATCAGAGCTGTAGCTGTTGGCGTATACCACAGCCACAGCAATGCCGGAGCCGAGCCATGTCTGCGACCTATACTGCAGCTCACAGCAACACTGGATCCTTAACCCACTGAGTGAGGCCAGGGATTGAACTGCATCCTCATGGATACTAGTCATATTTGTTTCCACTGAGCCATGACGGGAACTCTGATGAGCCATTTTATACTCCCACCAGTAATGATTCCTTTACCACCTTTTTTTTTTTTTTTTCTTTTTTGGCTGCACCCATGGCTTGTGGAAATTGCCAGGCCAGGGATCAAACCTGTGCCACAGCAGTGACAATGATGGATCCTTACCCACTAGGCCACCAGGGAACTCTTACCTTTACCTTCTTGACTGCATTTGACATTGTCAGTTTTTTAAATTTTAGCCATCCTAGTGGATGGTTTCAGGTTTTTGTTTTTACTGCTGCACCTGTGGCATATGGAGGGTCCCAGGCTAGGGGTCAGTTGGAGCTGCAGCTGCAGGCCTATGCCACAGCCACACAGGATCTGAGCTGCATCTGTGACCTATGCTGTAGCTTGCCGCAGTGCTGCATCTTTAACCCACTGAACAAGGCCAGGGATCAAACCCTCATCCTCCTGAGCCACGACAGGAACTCCTTGGGTGGTTTCAATTTGCATTTCCCTGATGCTAATGAAACTGTCTTCATTCCTTGGTTGTGTGGTTGTCCTCTCCTATAAGATGCTCTCTTTTCACCTTGCCTCCCAGGTGGCTCACCTCTAGCCCACTGCTTTATCTCCTGCTCGGACCCTCAGCCAGTTGAAGCCAAACACCCTAGGGAGCAGCGAGTGGGGCTGGGGCCCTGCAGGCCCTCCCTGCTGTGGGGCGTGCTGCCCACGAGGCAGCCAGGCAGGCCCCTGTGCTGACACCTGAGGCAGGTCTGGGTGTCCTCCCTTGGCAGCTCCCCAGGGAGCGGGCCATCTTCTTGGCTGTGGTGATGCTGTTTCATCACTGCAGGACTGTGTCACAGACACCTCGGCCGAGGACAGGCAGGATCCAGGCAAATGCAGGGTATCTTCCAGTTCCTCCCCCTGCCCTCGCCCAAGCTGCCGCTGGCTTTTTAGTCGCTGAAATGAGAATGTAAAAAGTGGCTCTGGTGTGCCCAGCAGCAGCCAGGGCCTCCCACTCCTCAGCTGGGAGACCCAAGGTTAATGCCTCCCCTCTCTCAGGCCCTGCCCTCCCCCCCGGCATGGTCACGGCCCTCTGGTGGGGCAGTGGGGGGTGTTCAGGAGAGACTGGGAGCACGGGTGCACTCAAGGCTGCCCAGCTGGCATTGGCGCTCGCACTCTGTAGCCCTGACTGCTCTTGGCCCACACCTGGCTGCCTTTACTTGTCTTTCTCTCTCTGACCATGGGAGCCACGTGTTTGGGTGTTCGCTGGGGGCCAGGCAGTGGGCCGAGCCTCTGCTGACCGCCCTAGTGCTCCTGAGTCACAGAGGCTTGCGGGAGGAGAGAGGAGGGGCGGGGAGGGGCGGGGAGGGGCGGGGAGAGCCGAGATTGGACGCAGGCCCCTGGCCTTCCCTTCCACATCCACCCTTCCTCGGGCCTCGGCGTTCTCCATCCCAGCCCTGTTTGAGAACCCATCCCCTTTCTGACCCGAGCTTGTACCAGGGGGAAGCGTGGTGGCGGCCTCTGTGTTGGAGAGGAAGTCCTTGGTCCCTGACTCCCCACCTCCTGCCTCCAGACCCTAAGCCTTCCCCCTGCCCACCATGGCCAGTGCCTTACCCTGAAGCCCCGCTGGCCTGGGTGGCTCACCACACTCCCCAGTCTCCTTCCCAAGCTTCTTCAGGGGCTTTGCACTTGCTGTTCCCCTGCCTGAAATTCGTTCCCTGCATGTCGGCCCTCCTGGTTAATTCGGGTGTGGGCTCACATGTCCCCCGTGCTGTGTGGCCAACACGGCACCTGTTCCCTGTCGGCCTGCCCCCTGCTTTATTTTACTTCACCACTTGACATTGTGCCTGTGTGTTGTCTACCTTCCTCACCGGAATGTGAGCTTCCTGAACGTGGGGGCTGTTTCTTAGTGACACTCCGTCTCTGGCACCCAGAACAGAGTCTGGAGCTTTGAACGTACTCAGAAAAAAAGATTGGTGACCTGAATAAGCTTGGGACTGTTTCCGTGGCTGTGTCTGGTCCTGGGCTGGGGGTCTGTGGAGGGGACTTGGGTTCTTTCATTGTTCACTCAGCGGAGAACCAGGCGCTGGGCTGGTGCCCTGAATGAGAGTGTTGACCAGAGGGGCACCCAGTGCAGCCTCTGAAGTCAGGAGGGCACCCCGGAGGAGGCACGGGTTCAGCCGAGACCTTAAGGAGGAGGGAGAGCTCACAGAGGGCACTGGGGATGGAGGCCAGAGAGAAGGGGCCGAGTGACAGAAGCCTGGCAGAGAGTGAGGGTGAGGGAGGAGGGGTCATTAGCCTCTCGGCTTGAGGGCTTTCTAAGGTGCCTCTCGGCTTATACAGGGCATTCTCATGGTGGAATGGGTGGTGGTCTGTGTTCTGAACACACTAGGGAGCCATGGGAAGGTTTTGAACAGAGCGGGACAGGGTTGGATTTGGATGGAGTATAGGAGTTGAGAGCAGAGGTTGGGAGCCCAGGGAGGAAGCCAGTGAGGGGAGGGAGGTAGGGAGGGAGGGGCGGTCAGGAAGCCGGGTCGATGGGACTGCCGGGCTGAGCAGGGCAGCCGGAGTGCAGCTCAGCAGCGGCCAGGGCCTGAGGAGCCTGGGGTCCCAAGCTAAGGAAGCCAGGGGTCGGATTAGAGGGTTCCTCTAGCTGCTGAATGGGAGACAGATTGGAGGGTGGGAGGCCAGGGAGGAGGTGGGGCAAGGCCTCCAGAGGACGGCGCTGGCCCTGAGCCACCTTGAAGGGAGTCTGGGATGGAGACCCTGGTCTCGTTAGAGATAGAAGCGCAGACTGGTGGGATTTTTAGGAGCGAAGGTCTGCTGGTCACGGGTGTGTTCAGTTCCTAGGTGTGAGCTCCTGGAGTACCTGCCGGGGAGGGAGCCCCTTTTGGGCCCTGTCTTTGCAGCTCCGAGTTCAGAACGTGATTTCTCACTGTGCTGTTTACTTCCCTGTCACTGTCCGTCTTGTCTTCCTCCGGCGTCCTCCCACTTACCTCCCTTCCTCTGCCCAGGGCCTGGGCAGCCTGCCACCGTCACATGCAGTAGTGTGTCCGGCCCGCCAGCTCCCCTGGGGCACGAGAGAAAGCTGATGCCCACGGTGTCCCCAGAACCAGCTGCTGCTTCTCTGGGGGCCACCGTAGCTCCTGACCTGCTGTCCGCAAATAGCCCCAGGCCAGGAGAGGCGAAAGGCGCCTTGGACTCCATGGCCCCTGTCCAGGCCTGTGGCTCCAGGTAGGGGCCCAGCTGGTGGCTGCCTGCCCCCCTTCTCCCCTCCGCCCCGGGAACCTGAGACGAAGCAGCGGCCTCGGCGTCCGTCAGTCTGTCGGCTGCTGGTCCCTGAGGACAGAAGCAGAGGTCTTGGGGAAGGGACCAGGGCCTTGGTTGAGCCCCCAGGACTGTCTCCTGGACCCCAGATAAGTGTGTGGATTGCTTTCTTGTTCAAGATCCGGAGTGCCAAGATCTTTTTTTTTCTTTCTTTCCTGTTATCTGGTGGGGACAAGGAGGGAACTGAGGCTGAGGCAGCGACACGAGGTGACCTGGTGCAGTACTTGGTTTGCTAAAGGTGGCAGGTTGATGACTCTGTGGTTTGGAGAGGAGTGTGTGTGTGTGCGCGCGTGCGTGCATGTGTATTTGGGGATGGCAGGCAGATGCTGGTGGCTTTGAGCACTCCCTCAGGTGCTCAGGGCTGTCTAATTCATCCCAGGTGACCTTAGCACTGGGGCATGGGAATGCCGCGGGGGGTGGAGCTGCTCGGCCCAGCCAGGAGTAGGGGTTCATGGGGGGCTGCCTCTGCTCAGCATAGGTGTCCTGAGTGCAGGGCCAGGCTAGGGAGCTCTGCTTCTCCCAGAGTAGGGCTCTAAGGGCAGGTCGTGTCCCTCCCCCCAGGATTGGGGTCCCTGGGGACGAGGCCCCCTCTCCCCCTCAGTCTGGGCCCGGGGGGCAGGTCTCCCTACCCTCCCTGGCTCCAGCAGGTCAGAGCAGCCAGAGGGGCCTGGGAGGCAGGCTGTGCTGGGCGGCGGGGCCAGGGCGAATCCCCCTCCCACGCTGACGGACTCCTCTCTCTTGTCTTGCAGACTGCGCTCTGTCCACCACGCCTCCTGCATGTCCTGCTGCCCTGAGCTGTCCCAAGCTAGGTGACAGCGTGTCACGCTGCCACCATGAATGAGGTGTCTGTCATCAAAGAAGGCTGGCTTCACAAGCGTGGTAAGGGGCTGCTTGTGCCCAGAGGATTGCGTGTCTCCCCCGCCGCCTGCCCCAGGCCACAGCTCCTGACAAGCCCATTTCATGGAATCTTTGAGGGAGGTCTGGGCAGCGGAGCTGTGACGATGCTTGGGCCTGAGTGTCCAGGTCTAGCTGGACCCCCTGCATGAGCCCCCCAGCCAGGCCTTGAGTTCTGCCCCTGCATCAGAGGTCCTGTCAACTCTCAGGAACGGAGGGTTGGCCAGAGTGGCTGGAGAGCGGGGAAATCCCTTCACTGAAGTAACACTGCCTGATGCTCTTCAGCCTTTATTCAATCGGCAGATACTCGTGGAGTGTGTAGGAGGCCATCTTGGCCATCCCAGGCTCTGGGGACGTGGTGGTGCCACCATGGAGTTTGCAGTCCATTGGGTGCTGGGGACAGACAGTAAACAGATAAACAGATCCATGCTGTCAGGTGGTGAAAAGGAGGAGCTCTGAGGGAAACAGGCTGGAGAAAGACGGGGTTCAAGGGACGCAGCTCTGAGGAGGGGACAGTGGACCGAGGCCTGGCAGTGAGGGAGTGCGCCATGCAGATAGCTGGGCAAGGGTGTCCCAGGGAATGGGACAGCAAGCACAAAGGTGGGATGTGCCTGCGACGGAAAGTTGGCCAGAGGGGCCGGAGCAGAGTGAGTGGGGGAGAGCTGGAGGAGGCCGGCGGAGTGGTGAGACGGCCTCGGACCCTGGCGCCCAGGATGCCGTGAAGCTGATCTGCTTGTGCTGGTGGGCAGCGGGGAGCGAAGTCAGGGAAGAGACTGAGAGACCCTTAGACTCCAGGTGGGCCCGTCTCAGAACCGCCGCGTGCAGAGGCAGCTGGGAAGAAGCCTGCGCGCGGTCGGCCTGTGCAGGCGCCACTGGGGAGTGGAGGAGGCAGACTGTCCGGGCTTCCATGGACCCTCCCTGGGGAGGGGGGTGCCGGGCCTGGGGGTAGCCGTGCTCCTTGGTGCTTTCATTCACTCAGCATACATTTATGGAGCCACTCCTGTGTTCTAGGCACTGGTCTAGGCCCTGGGGATACAGAGGCGAACCAGGAGGGCAAAAGTCCTCCACCTCCTATGGATTTTTTTTTTTTTTCATTTTTAAACATTTATTGATGAGCAGTCAATGTGTACATACCCCGTTCATGTCTTACCTTAGGTAGGGAGGGCGGCTGGCACCCAAGTAGACCACTGTGTGGCATGGTGGTGAGGGCCAGGGGGGTCGGGGGGGTGAGCCGGGGAGGGGGGCCTGATCTTAAGCGGGGGGATCAGGGAGGGCCTCCCTGAGGGGGTGTTGGAATAAAGATCTGAAGGAAGCAAGGGCACGAGCCCCACAGTTAGCCAGGGATAGGGCGAAGGGACAGCTGTGAGTCCGTAGAGGGGATTGGGCCAGGCCTATTTGGAGGGGGCGAGGAGGCTGATGGGCTTGGCCCTGTAGGAACTGGGAGAAGTGCCCGCCCATCCTGCCCTGTCCCAGCCCCCTGACACGGAGCGGTGATGAGGGGCGGAGGTGGCTCCCCCGGCTGGGCCTCCCCATCAGCAGCGGAGACCCATTTCCAGGCAGGGTGGCATTCGAGACACTTAGGCCTACCTGCCCAGATAGGGCCCTGAGTTTGGGGCTGTTAGAGCTTTCTGAACTTTGGCAGGTGTCAAGGTTCTAACCCTGGTTCTGCCACTTCCTCTCTGTGTGACTGGGTAAGCTCTGTCACCTCTCTGACTTTTGGTTTCACATCTGTAAAACGGGCTAACAGCTCAGGCCTCTGAGACTGTCAGCTTCCCAGGGGCAGGAATTTTTACCTGGCTTGTTCACTGAGATATCCCCAGTGCCCTAGAAAAGTGCTTGGTGTGCAGTAGGCACTCAGTAACTGTTGAATGAATGATTGGGATTGTGTGTGTGAGTGTGTGAGGCCCCCTCCCAGGCCTTCAGTGTCTCCTTTCACCTACTTACTGGGCGGAGGCAGATGAGCTGCTGAGAAGGCCACCTACCCTGACACCATATGTACTGGTCTCCCCAATGTCTCTCATTCTGAGTGGCAGCTCACAGAGGTGGGCAAGGCAAGGTGGGCCCTTTAGTTGTCTGTAAACCTGTGCTACCCCACCCCTCTGCTGGTGGTTAAAATAACAGCAGCTCTGGTTTACTGTGTGCCTGCTCTGTGCCAGGCCTAGGGCTCTGCTTTAGGCAGGCCTAGTTTTGTTCCTTTTCTTTCTTTCTTTTTTCTTTTTCTTTCTTTTTTTTTTTTTTTTTTTTTTTTTGCTGCACCCAAGGCATGTGGAAGTTCCTGGGCCGGAGATCAAACCCACACTACGGAAGTGACAATGCCAGACTCTTAATCCACTGTAAAGAATTCCACCTTTTTTTGTCCCCCCCATTTCTATCCCTGTCTTGTGAGATAGGCACTGTCTTGCAGACCAGGAAGCCGAAGCTCAGCAGGAAGACTGACTTGCCCAAAGTTTCAGCAAGGAGGTGGCAGGGTTGAGGTTCATGCTTGGGCCCATGAACTCCTGAGCCAGCACCTGGCTCACATGCTGCCTCTCACTCAGCATAGTCCACGCAAGGAATGGGTCCTTCATGCCATGTTCGAGTCCCCTTTCCAACACAGCCTCAGCACACCCTCTGCCAGACTCCGGCGGGCCAGGCCCTGTCTGTCAGTTAAGAGGCAGGCAGCTCAGTGATCAAGAACATGGGCTCGGGACAAAGCGAACCTGCTTTCTAGGCCTGACTCCCCCAGTTAACAGCTGTGAGCCTCAGGCAGGTGTGGGCCCTCTCTGCCTCAGTTTCCTCATCTGTAAGGTGGCATTTTTGTGAGGGTGTTTTTGCCAATAAGTTTCTTTTTTTTCATTCCTGTTTTATGGCCAAACAATATTCCATTGTATGTTTACGCGTATGTGGTACCACAGGTCAGTGCCTGGATTGTAAGCTCACCCCAAAACCTGCGTCCAGTTCAAAAAATAGAATAAGTAGGTCCCAGGAGTTTCCCAGTGGCCTAGTGGTTAAGGATAGGCATTGTCACCCCTGTGGCGAGGGTTCTATCCCTGGCTGGGAACTTCCACATGTGTGTGTGGTCCAAAAAAAGAAGAAAAAAGAAGTCAATCCCCAGATGCCCCTCTGCCTCTCCCAAGCAGTAACCACTCTCCTGTCCTGACCTCCCCTGTATAGGTGAATTCTTCTGGTTTTATTTTTCTTTTAAAAATTGAGGTAAAATGTACATAACACAAAATTAACTGTTTAGTAGGAGTTCCCGTTGTGGCTCAGTGATAACAAAGCCAACTAGTATCCATGAGGACTCGGCTTTGTTCAGTGATTTAAAGGATCTGGTGGTGCCATGACCTATGGTGTAGGTCGCAGTTGCAGCTCTGATTCCACCCCTAGTGTGGGAACCTTCCATATGCTGTGGGTGCATCCCTAAAAACGCAGGAAAAAAAAAAAAGTTTAACTGTTTTAAAGTGCTCAATTCAATGGCCTTTAGTACCTTCACAGTGTTGTGTAACCACTACCTCTGTCTAGTTCCAAAACATTTTCGTCAGCCGAAAAGGAAACCCTGGACTTGATAAGTAATCAGTTCTCAGTCCACCTCCTCCCAGCCCCTGGCAGCCACCAGTTTGTCTTCTGTCTTTTTTTTTCTCAATCCCCTTTTTTTTTTGGTCTTTTTGTCCCTTTTTTTTTTTTTAGGTCGAACTCTTGGCATATGAAGGTTCCCAGGCTAGAGGTTGAATCGGAGCTACATCTGCCAGCCTACGCCAGAGCCACAGCAATGCCAGATCCGAGCCGCATCTGCGACCTACACCACAGCTCACGGCAACGCCGGATCCTTAACCCACTGAGCAAGGCCAGGGATCGAACCTGCAACCTCATGGTTCCTAGTCAGATTTGTTTCAACTGCACCACTATGGGAACTCCTTGAGTATTTGTTTTCAGTTTTTGGGGGTTATACACCTAGAAGTGGAATTGCTGGGCTGTGTGTTCTATATTTATAATCTACTATATCCTATATAATTAGATAATATATATATCATTTATGATCTGTGACATACATTCTGTATGTACACTCTACAATGTTTTCTGTATTTAACTTTTTGAGGAACTTTCACAATTACACCATTTGACCTTCCCACCAGCAATGCACAGGGTTTCAATTTCTCTACATCTTCACCCACACCTGTTCGTTTAGAGTTTTTTTTCTCTTTTCTTTCTACAGCTGCACCTGTGGCGTATGGAAGTTCTCAGGCTAAGGGTCAAATCGGAGCTGTAGCTGCTGGCCGCAGCCACAATCACGGCAACACCAGATTCTTTTAAACCACTTCACTGGGCCAGGGACTGAACCTGTGCCACCATGAGAATGCTGGGTCCTTAACCTGCTATGCCACAGTGGGAACTCCCAGTGCAGAGCTATAGCTGCCAGCCTGCACCACAGCCACAGCAGTGCCAGATCTGAGCCACGTGTGTCTGCAACCTACACTACAGCTCATGGCAACTCTGGATCCTTAACCCACTGAGTGAGGCCAGGGATTGAACCTATGTCCTCATGGATACTAGTCAGGCTCATTAATGCTGAGCCACAATGGGAACTCCCCATCTTCTATTTTCTTGATAGCATCCTTTGCACAGAAGTTTTTCATTCAGTGAGTCCTCTTTATTTTTTTCTTTTGTTGCTTGCACTTTTGGTGTCAAATCTGAGAATTTGTTGCCAAATCCAAGGTCACGAAGATTTACCCCAGTATATTCTTCCAAGAGCTTTATAATTTTAGCTCTTATATTTAGGTAGATCCATTTGAGTTAATATTTTTATGTGGTAGGCAGAGCTTCTGTGCCTGCCCACTAGCATCTCTCACAAGTGTCCTATCTTAATAAATCTATTTCTTGCCTAAAATAAATAAATAAATAAATAAATTTGTGTGGTATATGGTGTGAGGTAGGGATCCAACTCTGTTCTTTTGCATATGGATATCCAGTTGTCCCAGCACCATTTGTTGAAGAGGCTAGTCCTCCCACATGGAATGGCCTTGGTACTTTTGCTGAAAACCAATAGATCATAGGTGTGTAGGTTTAGTTTTTGACTCTCAGATCTAGTCCACTGGTGTCTATATGTGTCCTTATACCACACTGATTTGATTATTGTGGCTTTGTAGTAAGTTTTGAAATCAGGAAGTATGAGTCTTTTTACTTTGTTCTTTTTCAATATTGCTTTGGCTGTTTGGAACCCCTCGCTATATGAATCTGAATTCCATGTAAATTTGAAGGTCCTCTTCATCAACAGCAAAGGTGGCTATTGGAATTTAGATAGGGGATGTGTTGAGTCTGTAGATTGCCTTGGGATAGTATTGCAATCTTTTTTTTTTTTGACGCATCTACAGCATATGGAAGTTCCCAGGTCAGGGATCAAATCTGAGCCACAGCTCCTTAACCCACTGTGCTGGGCCAGGGCTCGTACCTACCATGATCTGAGCCACTGTGGAGACGATACCAGATCATTAATGCACTGTGCCACAGCGGGAACTCCAGTATTGGCAATCTTAATAGCAAGTCTTCCAACCCATGAGCACAGGATGTCTTTGCATTTAAGTCTTTAATCTCAGCAGTGTTTTGTAGTTCTTGGTGTTTAAATCTTTGCCTCCTCGTGCTGTTGTAAACGGAATTGTTTGCTTAATTTCTTTTTTGGGTTATTCATTGCTGGTATATAGAAGCACAGCTTGTTTTTGTTTGTTTGTTTTTGCCATTTCTTGGGCCGCTCCCGAGGCATATGGAGGTTCCCAGGCTAGGGGTTGAATCAGAGCTGCAGCCGCTGGCCTGTGCCAGAGCCACAGCAACGTGGGATCTGAGCCGCATCCGCAACCTACACCACAGCTCACAGCAACGCTGGATCCTTAACCCACTGAGCAAGGGCAGGGATCAAACCCGCAACCTCATGGTTCCTAGTCAGATTCGTTAACCACTGCGCCACGACGGGAACTCCAAGCACAGCTTGTTTTTGTGTGTGGCCTTTGCCGGATATGTTAGTTCTAGTAATTGTTTTGTGGATTCTTTGTGATTTGCTATTTATAGAATCATGTTATCTGCAAATATAATTTTACTTAGTCTTTTTCAAGTTGGATGCTTTTTATGTTTTTCTTTTTCTCTGGCCAGAACTTCTATCGCAGTGTTTAATAGAGCAGGATCCCCCTGATCTCAGGGGAACGCTTTTGGTCTGTCATTGGTGAGTGTGGTCACAGATGCCGTCTATCCCATGGAGGAAATTCCCTTCGCTTCCCAGCTTGCTGAGCAGTTTTATCAGGAAAGGCTGTTGGATTTTGGCAGATGCTTTTTCTACACCATTGGAAATGATCTTGCTGCTGTTTTCCCCCTTTATTCTCTTGCTGTGTAGCACATTGATTTCCACATATTTGAACCACCCTTCAGGCCTCCTTGGTTATGGTGTATAATGCTTTGATTATGCTTTTGAACTTGGGGTTTTGCTAGTTTTTGAGCGTTATATACACAAATTTAGTGTCTACATCTGAAAGAATTTAATAAGTTAAAACCTGTTTAGACACGTGGGACAGTGTCTGGCCGAAAGTACCACGATGGTATTGTCTAGTCATCAGCATTGATGAGCGGATTTCCTGTTAGAGGAAACAAAGATGTAGAGAATTGAGGTGACTGACTGAAACCCACCCTGCCATCCCGCCTCCCCACGTGCCATGTGAGTCAAGGGCCTGGCACACTCTGTGCCTGCCCAGTGGCCTGATGAAAAAAGCATTTTATTGATTTCTTGGTGTACTGGGCCCTAGCCAGGCTGCGCGTTTTGTGTTTGCTTTATGTTTGCCATCTCTCTCTCGCTTTTTTTAGAATCTGGAGATATAATTCACACGTCATATAATTCAGCCATTTTAAAGGGCTGTTCTGTGACTTTTAGCGTGTTTAGAGTTGAGCGTCACCGTCATCCATTTCAAAACATCTCAGTGGTCGAAAAAGGAACCTGCTCCCTCCCCCGCAGCCATCACCCTCCCATTTCCCCCCAGACTCCGCCCCCCTCGAGCCTAGGCAACCACTGATTTACTCTTCATCTCTATGGATTTGCCTATTCTGGACATTTTATAGAAATGAAATCATATAATTTATGATCCTTTGTGACAAACTTCTCTCGTTTAGCATAAGTTATGGTTCATCCACCTAGTCGCATGTATTAACACTTCATTTCTTTATATGACTGAATAATATCTCATTGTGTGGATAGGCCGCATTTTGTTTATCCATTCATTAGTTGATGGGCTGTTGAGTTTCCGCTTTTTACTATTATGGGTAATGTTGCTGTGGACGTTGATGTAAAGTTTTTGCGTGGATATGTGTTTCAGTGTCTCATTTTAGTCCTTAGCAACCCTCTAAGGAGTGGGTCCTCGCCTCATAGCGTGTGTGCGCGTGTGTGTGTGTGTGTGTGTGTGTGTGTGTGTGTACACACACAGGGTGCCAGGTCGTTCATGGTTAGAACAAATGAAAGGGGTCAAGGGGCACTCAGAGGGCATAGCTGTAGTTCGACCCGGCCTGGCATGGTGTTTTGACACTTGATCCACCTGCACAGCTGTACTGGTGAATACTAGCCCATGGGATTGGGCCTTTCAGGGCCACAGGGCGTGTGTGTTTGGAAGCCTAGACCTCCCGTGGGACTGGGCCACGTGCTGGCGAGGATGGCTCACTGCTGGCCACATGCTGAGGCCTTGGGTACTGCAGCAGGCGCCTTCCTGACAGCCATGACCTCTGGATCACTGGGCCCAGCCCAGGCCCAGCCTGCATCAGCCAGGGCCCTCCATCATCCTCATGTGGTGCCCCTTGGGAGGCCCTAGGTGCACTGGGCTGGCTGCCCTGACCTCTTCCCTGCCCCGCCTCGCTCAGGTGAATACATCAAGACCTGGAGGCCCCGGTACTTCCTGCTGAAGAGTGACGGCTCCTTCATTGGCTATAAGGAGCGGCCCGAGGCCCCCGACCAGACCCTGCCCCCCTTAAACAACTTCTCCGTAGCAGGTGCGTTTCCGGGGCTCAGGGAGTGGCTGGCCAGTCTTGGGGCGGCGGGGGGGCACGTGAGGCCTGATTATTCCTGGGCTTTGAGCTTGTCTGGGGCCCTCAGATGTGTTTGCCACCTCCCCCTGCTCCAGCCCTGTGTGGTCTGGGCTTCAGAGGCTGTGCTGGCCGGCGATGGAGAGCGGGAAGAAGAGAGAAGCTGGCGCATCTCCCAGCCTTCCGGCCTCTCGTGGTGCCTGAAGTGGTGCCTCTGGCCGGACACTGACCAGTGAAAGCTTGGCAGGTTCAGAGCCCTTGCCTGGGCCTCACAGAATCACAGTCCTGCCCTCGACCCCCTGCCAGCTTCCTTCCCTGCTGACCTGATGGGTCACCACGTCCTTGTCCCACCTCCTAAGAACATTTCAGAGACACTTGTCTCTACTACTACTTTGTAGCGCAGGCCACTGTCCTCTCCCAGCTCGCCCCCTGCTCTAGCCTCTTCCCAGCCTCACCTTCCAAGGCCGCCCCCACCTGCTGGCTCTGGAATCCAGTCCCACTCACCTCTCTGTTGTCCTGGTTGCTTTCCTACGTGCTGGTGACCCCAGCATAGCTGTTCCCAGCCCTAGGCTTCCCACCTGAACCCCCCATGTGTCCTGTGCAGCTTCCTGCTCGTTTCTCCCTGGATATCTTCTCATGTGCCACCATGGGCTCCCTGCATGTCCCAAACTGCCTTTGAGCCTCCCCTCCCTCCCCAGCCTGCTCCTGCTCCCTACCTCCCTCTCAAGGGAGGGCCCTATTGCCCCTCATCCTCAGGCCGGCAGCCAGGGCCTCATTCCAGATGGCTCCCCCCACCCCGCTGTGGCCTGTCTCCCCGCCTTTCCCTCCCCTCCCCCACTCTGGGGAGTCCCAGCCTCCTCCCTGGTCCCCATCTCCATTCTCTCTCACCTTCATCATGGCAGCCAGAGGGCTCTGAATCTGTTCGCATCCCTTCCCTATTTAAAGCCTTCCATGGTCGCCTGCTGCCTTCAGAACCAAGTCCAGATTCCCCGCCATGCACTCCGAGTCCCGCAGGCCCGTCTGGGCTCACCTCTCACTCCTCTCTCCTCGGCGCAGAATCTGCTCTTCCCTAAGTGTGCTGGGGCCTCTCTCACCTGTAGGCTTCTGCACACCACGCACCCTCGTGCCTTCAGGGCCCAGTGCAGAGATGCACTCTGGGGCACCCTCTGGAGCCCCTGAGCTGGGTTTGCTGCCTCTTGGGCTCCCCCCCGGCACAGCCCTGACCACGGAGCCATCACTGTCTGGTGGGCTGCCCGCTTCCACACACGCACTCACTGGACCAACCTTGAGCCCTGTGGGGGCATGACCAGGGCTGTCTCGGTCACCGAAGTGTTACATGGCTGACACATGAGGTGGCTCGGGGAATGTGGGCTGCAGGCTGGCAGGGCTGCCCCTCACCCTCCCTGCTTGCATCGCCGTTCTGCAGAATGCCAGCTGATGAAGACCGAGAGACCTCGGCCCAACACCTTTGTCATACGCTGCCTGCAGTGGACCACAGTCATCGAGAGGACCTTCCATGTGGACTCCCCGGATGAGAGGCAAGTCTGGGCCTCTGCGTGGCCGCCCTTTAAGAGGGACCCCAGGCTCCGTGTGAGGAGAAGGGACGCGGGTGGACAGAATTCCCTGAGCCGCTGCTTAGGAGTTTCCCTTTTGTGAGCTGGAAAGAGCAGGGGTTCTCAGTCTGCAGCCCCCTCTCTGTGTCCTCAGACGGGAGGATACATTGGAACACGGTGGAGCCTGGTAACAGTAAGGAGCTCCGGGCCACTTCAGGGCCTCTGACTGTCGAAGATCTGCAAAGGATCTCAAGGAGCTGCTTTTGATTTTTGAAAGATATGTTTAATAATCAGAAGATAAGGAGTTCCCGTTATGCCTCAGCCAGTTAAGAACCTGACTGGTATCCATGAGGATGCGGGTTCGATCCCTGGGTTAGGGATCAAGATGTGGCATAGGTCGCAGAAGTGACTTGGATCCGGTGTTCCTGTGGCTGTGGTGTAGGCCAGCAGCTGCAGCTCTGGTTTCACCCCTAGCCTGGGAACTTCCGCATGCCGCAGGTGAGGCCCTAAAAAGAAAAAAAAAAGATCAGAAGGTATATTTATTCACAAACAGCACAAGGAGGTGTGCAGTGAAAGCTTCGCCCTCATTTCAGCCCCATACGTCCTGTCCCCCACCCCCAAGTTAATTGCTGTTTTTGTGTGTCCTACGAGAGCTTCTTCACAGCGAGCGGACAGGCTCATTCAGATAGAGGCTTTTGTGCCCTACTCCCCTAGTTTTTTCTTCTTACACAAAAGATGGCATCGTATACAAACTGTTCTGAACTTGCTTTTTATACATAATGCATCTTGGGGACGCTCTCTGCTTCAGGATATATAGAGCTGCTGCTCCTGCTGACGCCATTTTTTTTTTTTTTTTTTTTAGAAACAGGTACACATCTGTGTCCCCAAGTTTGTTTAGCAATTCTGTATTAATGGTGACTGGGGTTGTTTCCAGGCTTTGGGGCTCATTAGAAGCAATGCGATAGTTTAAATGCCTTGTGCTCATCTTGTTTGACCTCTGTGCAAGTAAATCTGTAAGATGAGTTGTCAGATGTAGGATTGCTGGGTGACAGGGAATATGCATTTGTAATTTTGAGATTTCTTCTATTAGGCCGTGTCGTAGAGTGTCCTCACAGCCTTGTGTTTTCAGACATAATTTTTATCAACTTGATCAGTAGGAACTGGCCCCTCAGGGTGGTTTTAACTGGCCTTTTTTCTTTGTTGAGTTTGAGTGTCCTTTATGTGTTCACAAGCCATGTGAACTTTCTCTTCTGAGCTATCTGTTCATATCCTTTGTCCTTCTTTCGGGTACTTGGTCTTTCTTATTTTTTCTGTAACCTCGATATATGGGAGAGCTTAGCCCTTTGTAATGAGTGGCAGATATTTTTCCCCCACTTTGTCCCTTTGGTCTTTACTTTTTTTGTTTGTTTGTTTTGTTTTTTTTGTTTTTGTCTTTTTGGTATTTCTTTGGGTTGCTCCCGTGGCATATGGAGGTTCCCAGGCGAGGGGTCGAGTTGGAGCTGTAGCCACTGGCGTACGCCAGAGCCACAGCAATGAGGGATCCGAGCCGTGTCTGCAACCTACACCACAGCTCACGGCAACGCCGGATCCTCAACCCACTGAGCAAGGGCAGGGACCAAACCCACAACCTCATGGTTCCTAGTCGGATTTGTTAACCACTGCACCACGATGGGAACTCCTGGTCTTTACTTTGAGAAACAATCCTTTAGCTTGTCTGTGGGTTGAGGATTCAGCTGATCCTCTGGAGAACCCTAGAATAGTGCTGTCCAGGAAGAGTTTCTGCCATGATAGACATGTTCAATGCCTGGGGTATCCAAGAGGGTAGCCAGTAGTCACATGTCCTTTTGAGTATTTGAAATGTGAGATGTGGCTAATACGACTGAGAAATGGAATTTTGTATTGTATTTAATTAATTTAAGTTTAAATAGCTACATGTAGCTGGTGGCTACCCTTGGGGACATTGCATTTCTTGAGCGTGCACAAAACAGTATCATAAGATGTATTACCATTAACCTATACTGTAATCACTATTACAAAGCTTCCAAAGGTTAAAACATACTTGCCCTGGAGTTCCTGTCGTGGCACGGTGGCTAACAAATCCGACTTGGAACCATGAGATTGCATTTTCAATCCTTGGCCTTGCTCAGTGGGTTAAGGATCCAGCGTTGCCATGAGCTGTGGTGTAGGTTGCAGACTCGGCTTGGATCCCGAGTTGCTGTGGCTCTGGCGTACGCCGGTGGCTACAGCTCCAACTCGACCCCTCGCCTGGGAACCTCCATATGCCGCAGGTGCAGCCCTAGGAAAGGCAAAAAGACAAAATAAATAAATAATAAAATAAACTATACTTGCCCCACCAAGGGGGACAGAATGACATCTCAGGCCAGCTGAGGTGTTACTCAAATGAAAACTGGACACAAAAAACATGGACTGCCAGGAAAGCAAATTGAGACCAGTAGGTGCATAGAGTCTAGGTGTTGGGCTGAGTTTTGAGGAGTGAGTAGGAGTTGGCCATGGAGATGGGAAAAAGAAGGTGGCTTCAGGAAAGGGACCAGCATAAGCAAAGGCCTGGAGGCGAGACAGTTTGCCATCCCAGGGACCACAGAGGGTTATGCGTCACTAAAGAATCAAGGGCTGGGGGTCTTGGAAGAGGGGAGGTGGAGGCCTTGAAGCTGGCGAGCTCAGCCGGCACCTGGACTCCAGGTGGAGATCCTTGCGGGGCTTGGCAAGCAGTGAACGGATTGGGGTTTGTCACAGGGTTGCTGAAAGATTCAGGGGGGAGTGGTAAACAGGAAGCCCTCGACTCAGCCGTAGCTGGCATGCACTGGGCAAGCCTGGAGAAGGAGCAGCGGGAGCCAGCATTGAGTCGTGGTAGGCGAAAGACCTGCTCTGGCTTCCATTTTAGCAAGGTCCCATGCTCTTCAGCTTGGGGAAGAATCCATTTACTGAGTGTGGGGCTGGAGAGCTTCCTTCCCTTAGCACCTGCCGTGCCTCTGGAGAGAAATCTGCTGGGATTGCCGAGCCCCAGCCCCAGATCCCTGACCTCAGGCCCAGGGAAGGTGTGAGCTGGAAACTCAGAAGGGGAGGCTGTCCTCCCTGCCCAGCCCAGGCCTGGGGTGGGGGTGGGGGGCGGTGGGGCAGAGGGCTGACCGGGTTGGGACGGGTTGTCACCTGGGTGCTGCAGTGGCCTGCTCCCTGGGCTCCTGCACAGCAGCCTCCCATGCCTTCCCCAGGGCAGCTAGAGCGATTCCCCTGCTCACTTTCCCAGCTTGTTTCCAGGGAACAGAACAGTTGAAAGAATAGTATAATGCCTGAGCAGCTAGATCCCTGTGTCCAGGTTCAGCAGTTAAGCATCTGTCACGTTCGCCTCGTCTGGTGCTATCTTAGGCTGAATCCTGACCTTCTGTTCATACTTGGTGACACTTTCCCCCTTAATCCGTCAGAAAAGCCCTAAGAAAAAGAGCTTTTCCCTACAGAATCATGGTGCCATTATCACAGCTGAGATGATTATAACACGTACTTACTAACGTCCTCGCCATATCCATGCTGTAGTTGAATTTCCCCAGTTGTCCTCAAAATGTTTTTCAAACCAGGATTTGAAAAACCCAGGTACATGTTGTTTCTGGCCTCTTTTAATCCAGCCTTTGTCTCTCCACTCCCTGCCCAACGACATTGAAATTTTTTTTTTTTTTGGACAAGCCAGGCTAGTTGTAGGATGTCCCATACTCTGAATGTGTCATATTACTGCCCTTGGGTACTGTTTTCTTTGTTCTTTTGTGCCTCTGTTTCCTGTAAACCAGAAATAAGATCTGAAGCAAGGCTGGCAAATGAGGGCCCGGCCTCCTATTTTTATAAATAAAGTTTTATTGGGACACACCATGTCCATTCATTTGCCAGTTATCTCTGGCTGCTTTTGCTACCCAATGGCAGAACTGAGTCATTGTGACAGAGACTGTGAACTGCAAGGCCTAAAATATTTACTATTTGGCCGTTTTCAGGAGAAGTTTGTAGACCTCTGGTCTTGGCAGGTATACTTCATAGTGCATCACATTAGTATGATAGATATTTTTCTTTGACCTCAGTATGCAGCGGCTTGATGTGGTATCTTATTTCCTAGACCAGGGATTGAACCCAGGCTGTAGTGGTGAAAGCACTGAATCCTAACCACTAGACCACCAGGGAACTCCTGCATTAGTGTGATCTTTTAATGTGAGTCTTATCCTGTAATTTCACTGTTTAGACCTCCAAGTGGCTTTTATCCCATTTGGAGTGAACTCCCAAGTCAGTGCTCTGTTCTACAAAAGTCCTGTGTGATCTGACCTCTGCTCCAGAATCATTTCCTACTGCCACTTCCCTCCCTTTGGCCACCCTGTCTCCATGCTGTTCCTTAAACATTCCAAGCATACTTCCTACCTTAGGACCTCTGCGCTTGCTGTTTCCTTTATTTAGAATCCTCTTCCCTCGGCTATGATGACAGTTCTCTTTTTAATTTGCAAGGTCTCTGCTCATGTGCCACCTTCTGAAGTGACCCGCCCTGCCTTCCATGACTCTGTTACCCTTACCCTGCTTTATTTTTCTTTATAGCACCTACCCTACCAAGTGTGACATTTTGTATTTATTTGTGTGGAGAATGTAATAGGTGTTCAGTATGTGTTTGTTAAATGAATAAAAGAATAATTGAACTAATTCCCTGTTAAGCCAGACTTTACTCTGAGGCTTTTACATATATTAACTCATTTTATCCATACAGTGTTTCTTTTTGTGTGTGTGTGTGTCTTTTTTTTTTTTTTTTTTTAGGGCTGCCACCCAAGCCGTATGGAGGTTCCCAGGCTAGGGGTTGAATCAGAGCTGCAGCCGCTAGCCTACACCACAGCCACAGCAATGAGGGGTCCGAGCTGTGTCTGTGACCTGTGCTGCAGCTCACTGCAACACCGGGTCCTTAACGCACTGAGCAAGGCCAGGGATCGAACCTGCATCCTCATGGATACTAGTCAGATTTGTTTCCGCTGAGTTGCTATGGGAACTCCCTATCCTTACAATATTTCTAAGAGAGAGTTCTTTTCACCTGCTAAACAGGCATATGATGGTGAAACTGAGGCACAGAGAGTTACAGAATAAAAGAAAGAAGACCTGAAGGACCTGGGTTTTACCTACTGGGCAGGGCTGGGCCCAGGTCAGCCAGGTCAGCCCATGTGTGGGTGTCTTAACAGAGGGGGAACCCCAGATGCCCTCCAGCTGTGAACACACCCCTGGATGGGAGGTTAGGGAGAGAGGTCCCCATCTGCCATCAGACCAGCAGTCAGTCACTGTTCCTGAAGCTTCGATGAGGACAGGCCTGTGCATTGTGGGCAGCCCTGGCCTCTCCAGTTCACCGAGCTGCCTTCGGGGGCACAGTTTGGTCTGCTCAGCAGTGTAGCCCGGGGCTGGAGTCAGATCAGCCACTCCGCCCCTTTCTCAGTGGGGCTCGGTCCCCCAGCTGCTGTGAGGAACACAGAAGGAGATGTGAAAGCCCCTGGCCCGGGGCATCCCACGCCATGGAGCTCCTTTCTCCCCTCTGTCGCCTCTGCCGCTGGCACCTCTCACCACGGGGCTGCTGTTGTCTCCCTGTGCTGCTTCTCTCACTCCAGGCCTGGCCTCACCCAGCAGCTGCTGACTTCAAGCAGAAATCAGATCCTGTCCCCCCTGTAAACCCTTCCACAATTTCCTGTGATGATAAGGATTAAGACATAAATCTCTTACGGTGGCTGTGGAGCCGGGAGTGGCCTGTGCTCCCTCCTACCCTCATCCCCTCGTTCCTCTCTCTCTGTTGGCTCCAGCCACACCCGCTGTGCCTTCCTCGGAAGGCACCCATGCGCATCCATGCGCCCTCCTTGTGCCCTTGGCCGTGCTGATAGCTCTGCTTGGTTTCTTTTCCCTCTTGGTACTTCGCTGGGCTGCCCCCTTCCTGTCACTTCCCTCCGTTTTGTTTATTTCATAGCGATGGGCCAAGTGCCTCTTCTCGGCACTGGGGACGTCCCACATTCCAGGGACATCTTTCAGGCCCTGGCTTATATACCACCTCCTCAGAGAGGCCTTCCCTGACCACCCTCTGAGAGGGGGCGTCCTCTGCAGTCCCTGCCTTGGAGCCTTTATGCACTTGTATTCTTCTGACGGAGCTTGTCCCTTGCGGCACCCTCAGCACCCAGAACAACGCCTGGCACGCCCAAGGCACTGGGGGAAGTTGCTGCCCTGCTGGCTGGCGAAATTCTCTCAGCCCTCTTGACATGTTTGCTCAGCCTTCACTGTGCCCTTACACGGGCCCTTGAAGCACAGGAAGGTCGCGCAGCCTGCCCAGTGTTGCCTCTGGGAAGGGGCAGAGCTCAGACTCACTCCAGCCCATCAGGCTCCAGAGTCCGTGCTCTCAGCTGCCGCGCCGGGTCCAGGGGCCGTGGGAGGCAGACGGAGGCCAGGTGAGGCCACTTGGGGTCCCAGCTCCCTGCTCCCGGGCCTAGTGCTGCTTGGCGGAGCGGGGCTGGACGTGTGCCCCCGAGCCTCTGGTTGCTGGCCGTCACTGGGCAGACGCTGGCCTCTCCGTGCCTCGTCTCCATGTTTGTAGGATGAGGCAAATGCTAGTTTCTGCTTCACACACAGGGTTGTGAGGAGGACTCTAGGAGTCAGCTCGCCTCATGTAAAGCATCCCTACAGCGTCTGGCTGTGGTGTGCTCTGCGAGACAGGGCGTTGGCCTTGCTGGTTAGTGGGGAGGCCTCCTTGGACGGGTGTCCAGCCAGGACTCCCGAGAAGGGGCTTTGCTTTGCCCGCTCCTGGGCTCCTTGACACAGTGACCCTTATTCCACAAGCCTTCCCTCGAGCACAGTCTGGTCTGGGAGGAAGCTGTGGCTTTCATCAGGGCGTAGCTGGTGCTGGGAGGAGGGGCCATCTGGGCTGGGGGCTCTGCTCCACTGCTGTGACCTGCACGGGTGACTCCATGGCTGTGTGCCTCCGTGTCCCCCCCAGCCCCCTTGAGGAGCATGGAGTGAGGTGGCATGTGGTTATTTCCTCAGCGTGTCCTGCAGGGGGCAGGAGGGTTTCTCCTGCAAGCTCTCCTTTGAGGGGTGGAAGGTGCTCAGCCTCAGCTCTGGGTGGGAGCTCCCCTCTGCCCCAGACACATGTTGCAAACCCTTGAGGAGTCTCCTGGACGGAGGCCCTTGCTTTTTCTCTGGAATTCTCAGTGCTGCAACCTTGCCACCCCAGTCCAGTTGGCACAGGATCCGGGGCTTGTCAGGCGGTGGGAGAGAACCAGCCTCCTGCATCCCAGTGGGTTGGGATGGTCAGGGCCCACCAGTATCTTTAACCGCTTCCGTGAGTTGAACACGTCCTCTGGGTGCAGGCTTGGGGCACAGCAGTGGCGGGAGGCCTGAGTGCTGCCTGATGGCAGAATTGCTCTGTGAGCCGTAGCTCTGCTCCCCAGCCCTGAGGCCCAGAGAGGCCCCTGGGTATTGCTGCTTGTGCTGCCTCCCGGGCCGAGGCCGCGCCGAGTGGTTCACCCAGGCTGCTCTTCTCCCTCATGGACAAAGATGAGAGCACACTGCACATCTTGGTCTGCAAGTTGCTTTTTTTAGTATGTGGGGGTCCCTCAAGATCTGTGTATGTTTTTTGTTTTTTTGCCATTTCTTGGGCCGCTCCCGCGGCATGTGGAGGTTCCCAGGCTAGGGATCCAATCGGAGCTGTAGCCACCGGCCTACGCCAGAGCCACAGCAACGCGGGATCCGAGCCGCGTCTGCAACCTACAGCACAGCTCACGGCAACGCCGGATCGTTAACCCACTGAGCAAGGGCAGGGACCGAACCCGCAACCTCATGGTTCCTAGTCGGATTCGTAACCACTGCGCCACGACGGGAACTCCGCATTTTAAAATTTCTGAGAGGACAATTATGATCTGATAAATCATATCATGGGATATACTCCCCCTCCCCCAGTTTTTGAAAAACAGGAACATAGTGTAAGGATAGGGATTTATACTGTTATTTGTTCCAAAGAGGGCATGGGGAAGGCAGATTGAGAAATGCCAGCCTGAGATGCTGGGTCAGGGAGGGAAGAGGCTCCAGCCGCTCAGCCGGGGTGTGTCCCGGGGCTGGGGCCGCTCTGGGTTTTGGCTGCTCAGTCTTGCCCAGGCACCTACACAGTAGCCCGGGGGCTGGGTCGCAGCATGGATGAAGGGATGTAGTCTTTGCCTCCTGAGTGAGGCTGACATCCGTGGCTTATCAGGAGGGCCCCAGACTCTGCTTGGGCTTGGGGAGGGCTGGTGTGCCACGCTTGCTATTGCACTATTGTGATGCAGGAAAACTCATTTAAATTTTTTTTTTTTTTTTAATTTTTTGTGTGTGGTCTTGTTAACTTACTTCTCCTAGATGCGTTTTCCTTCTCTACAGACAGAACTGTTTGCTGGTATCCAGAGAAAATCCTTTCCTGGCACGTTCTGAGTCATGAGTGGCAGAACGAGTCGATCATTCTTAAGCCCATCTCCCATGTGCTGGGGCCTGCTTCCCTGTCTGCCCCTTCTCTCCCACGTTCCCACCCCTCCAGGACAGTCCCTGACCCTGGGCAGGCAGACACCCCCAGGGAGTCGTCATGTTGGTCAGCTTTTGGCTTGCGAGGGCTTCGGTTTCTTCAGCTAATGAAGGCTTCCTTCTGTGCATGGTTTTCTTTTATGAAACACTGGTCACTTGTACTCATGAGCTCGTCCTTCATTCCAGGGGACTCAGAGGGCAGCGTCTTTCTCCCTTGTTCAGGGCTCAGGCTGGTAGCTCGTTTTCAAGGGGCCGTGAGAAAGGCAGTCTCTCCTCTAGTTGTTTATGTGCTGCCTGACCTCAAGTGGCCCTCGGGCCAGGCCCCTCCGCAGGCTAGATGGTCTTTGTCCTTGCTCCCCTCTTGGCCTCTCCCACCCACGCTGGCCAGAGGGCCTATAAGATTTCAGTCTGGTCCGCAGCTCTCCCCAGGTCAGACAGATCTCCATACGGTGGCCCGAAGGTGTTGGGTCATTTGCTTGTCCATTGTGGCTCGTGGGGCTCAGCGCTTCCTGCCTGAGGCCTGGCGCCCCAGGACTCATAGGTGTCCCCACACAGGGAGGAGTGGATGCGGGCCATCCAGATGGTTGCCAACAGCCTCAAGCAGCGGGGCGCAGGTGAGGACCCCATGGACTACAAGTGTGGCTCCCCCAGTGACTCCTCTGCTGCTGAGGAGATGGAAGTGGCAGTGAGCAAGGCTCGGGCCAAGGTGGTGAGTCCTCAGGGTTCGGGGGGAGGCGGGAGGCCGGGGTGGGGTCGGGGGTTGCAGCACGGGGAGCATTCCTCTCCCTCCCAAGTCTGGCCCTGCCGCCCTTGGTTTCCGTACAGAGCGTGTGGCCCAGCCGCCACCCTTCCCGACTGCCCCGTAGGGTAGGGCATCTCAGCACTGCTCTGGGCCCCTGGGCTGAGGCAGCTTCATCCTGGGAAGTCGTGAAGATCCCTCACCCCCGTGGCAGAGCTGTGGGCCCAGCCCCCGCAGGGCCCCATGCCGGAGAGCCAAGGAGCTGGAGAGCCTGGCTCCGCAGGCCACTCCAGAACAAACAGTGGCTGCCCAGAGCCTCCCTTCCCGCTCATGCCTGAGTGTTTGGGCAGCAGTGTCCTTTGACTTTCTCTCTGTTAAAATTTCTTCCCGTGGGCCCTATGCCAAGCCCGACTACCCGACTCTCTCCCCGTCCCGGGCAGACCATGAACGACTTCGACTATCTCAAGCTCCTGGGCAAGGGCACGTTCGGCAAAGTCATCCTGGTGCGCGAGAAGGCCACCGGCCGCTACTACGCCATGAAGATCCTGCGGAAGGAGGTTATCATCGCCAAGGTGGGCCCTCCCGGGGGACTGGTGGCCGCGGCCACGGGCACACAGCACCAGGCCTGACTGTGGTCAGGAGCAGGCGATAAAGAGCCTATAGGGAGGCCAGAAGGGGTGAGGGCTTGGCTCTGGGTGTCTCCGGAGGAGGCTGGGCCAGGGTTCTGTTCCTTTTTCCCCCTTATTTAAAGTTTTTAAAATGGAAAATTCCTAACATACATACACATTTTTAAAAAGAACAGCACATGCAGTGGACTCCCACGTCACGGGCATCCAACTGCAGCAGTTACTAACATTTGGCCGGTCATGTGCCATTAGGTCTGCCTCCTCTTTTTTTGTTCTGGGGCATTTTAAGGCATGTTCTAAACATCATATATTTCGGCCATACATACTTAGATGTGTATCTTTAACAGATGATGATTTGAAAGACGATAATTGTGGTCCCACCATGATATCCAGCAAAGCTGACAATCCCTGATGTCATTGGTCCAAGGCATGGTTTCTCAACTTGGGCACTGACATCAGGGCCTGCAGTCTCTGCTGTGGGGACTGCCTCGTGCCCCACAAGGTGTCAGCAGCATCTCTGGCCTCGATCAGGACCGCCCCCCCTACTCCCCCCAAGCTGTGACAGTCAGCAGGATCCTTAGACATTATCAGCAACATTATTACTTTATGTCCTGGAGGCAGATTCGTCCTCTGGAGAGCCAGTGTCTGGGCTCTGCAGGCCAGATTTGTAGCACCTGTCCAGGCGACTGCCGTGTGCTCCGTTACCAGGCTTGAGTCTGCGTTGGAGTCCTGGGAGGGGCCCCCCTGCCCCGAGTTTCTGACTCATGGGCATGTAGAGGGGCCTGATAATTTGCTTTTTTTGGACTTCCCTTGTGGCACAGGGGGTTGCAGATCTGACATGTCACTGCAGCAGCTTGGGTTGCTGCTGTGGCAAGGGTTCAGTCCCTGGCGCAGGAACTTCCACATGCCAAGCATGGCCAAAAGACAAAATTGCTTTTTTCCCGGTTCCCAGGAGACACTGATGCTGCCAGAAGGGGGACCACACTCTGAGAACGGCTCCTCACAGCCTAGAGTCCTGGTTAGATCCAGGCCTTTATTTCAGCAAGAGCATTTATAGGTGGTGACACCCACAGTCAGTGGATCACCTCAGGGGTCTCAGAATGTCTACTTGTCCTCCTCTCCCTATGATGTCAGAACTGGCCTGTGGGTTCAGGTGGTGACAGCCTGATCCTCGTGAAGTCCCCGTCAGCTTTTCACCTTGTGCTTTTGAGAGCGAGCCGCTGATTGTCCTTGTCAGGGCCCACTGTTTCATTAGGGCTTGGGAATGACAGCGTTTTGCTCCTGCCCTTCTCTCCGCACATTGGCTCTGAACGGAGTTGGGCTTCCGCCGACATTGCTCCCATCTCTCAGGTTGGGGTGGGGGTGGCCGGCATGCCGTTGTCCACCAGCCCCTCAGCCAGGCTCTGTCTGCAGGATGAAGTCGCCCACACGGTCACCGAGAGCCGGGTTCTCCAGAACACCAGGCACCCGTTCCTCACCGTGAGTAGCACTCTTGTCCCAGGCGGGCCAGGCCTGCCTGTGCGCCCTGTGGGCTCCCAGACCGATCCCTTAGGACAGAGCTCAGGGCAAGGGCCTGACCCCTACCACTGTGAAGCACAGACCGGATATTGGCCAGGTGGCTGGGGTGCGGTATTGCTGGTTCAGGGCAGCTTCTTCATAGATGGTGGCTTTGTGTCAACACCTCTGTAACGGATGACATCAGATTATAGATGGCCCCAGGGGAGCATGGGTGCTGTCTTTATGGGTTAGAGGTGCTAGCCCAGCTGGTCCAAGTGGAACATTGATTTTTTTTGTTTGTTTTAACTTGTTTATGGAGGTAATCCTAGAAACAGAGGTGTTACTATTGCGCTGCCTCTCACCTCGGGCTGAGCAGACACCTCTTTGGGCTACAGTCTCCATCAAGGCCAGCAGCCAGCGGTTGAGTGGACCAGGTTGAGGTCCATTTCCCTAGCTCGCTTGCTGTCCAAGAGTCCCATTGAGCCGTAGCACTTGTTCAGAGGGAATTTGACAAGGTTCGTCAGTGTAGACGACAGGACGCAGTAGAGGCGTTGTGAGGGGGGTCCCTGAAGGGCTTCTGAGAAACTCTCCCTGGGGCTTCTTAGAGCACAGTTTGAGAACTGCTCGTTTGTTGGTGGACCATCTCTCCGTCCTGTTTTGGGGGTTGACTCCCAAGCCACTGCCAACTGCTTGCCAGCAAACCCTGTGTGTGTGTGTGTTTGTGTGTGTGTGTGTGTGTGTGTGTGTGACATTTGACTGTGAAATGGGAGGAAGAGGGATGTGAAACAGCTCTGGGTGCTCGGAACACACTCTCTCCCCTGGCTGGGCCTCTTGGAGGCGTCATCGAAGGCAGAGGACAGGCTCGCTGGGCGCAGTAGCCCTTTCCCTGCCCTCAGAGCTGCGAGCTCACTCACCTCCCACGAAAGGCGGAGCTAAGGTTGGAAGCCTGGCTGCCTGATTCCCAGGGCCCAGGCCAGGGCAGGGATTGCATGTGCAAAAGCGGCGGTGCCCCTTCCCCTCACAGCTGGGCAGAGAGCCTTCCTTCCCCCCACCTCCCGGCCGGCTGACTGGCCACCTTCCTTCCCCACAGGCGCTGAAGTACGCCTTCCAGACCCACGACCGCCTGTGCTTCGTGATGGAGTACGCCAACGGTGGCGAGGTGAGCTGCCGCCCCCAGCCTGCCTTCCCGGGTGTTGGAGGAGGCCAAGAGAACCCATGGCTGAGCCGGGATTTGGGGCGCAGTGGAGACTTACTGGGTGTCATCTCGTTCCACGCGCCCCACCCCCAAGGCAGCCTCCACTGTGCGGGGCAGGCACAGGCCCTGGGAGGTTGGTTAGGTGGCTTGCCCACATTCACACAGCTAGTGCGTTGGTGGACGGGATACAAACCGGGGTCCAGGAGCTGTGGCGAGGGCTGCAGAGGAAGTTCACAAAGGCCTGTTGCTCTTCATTCTCATCCCTTGCTCCTCACCTGAGCCCTTCTCTGCTCACTGCCCCTCACTTGGTCCTTCTCACGGTCACTGGTTGGTTCATGGAGCAGTGTCGCTGGCCAGGGTAGGGTGCTGGGGCCATGCACAGGGTCCCATCCTTCCCTCTTCTGGGCCAGGGTCTCACCTCCCCTGTCCCTGCTGCCTGCAGCTGTTTTTCCACCTGTCCCGGGAGCGCGTCTTCACGGAGGAGCGGGCCCGTTTCTACGGCGCGGAGATTGTCTCGGCTCTGGAGTACCTGCACTCGAGGGACGTGGTGTACCGCGACATCAAGGTGAGCGAGCTCTCGCCTCAGCCCAAGGCACATGCGCGCACTGGGCAGGCCATGCCCAGACCGCCTGCACATCTGCTGGCTTCCCCCTCCTGGGAGGGTCTGTCTGTCCTGTCCTGGGAGCTGAGCCTCCCCACCGGGCCCACCGGTTCCACAGCAGGCAGCCCCACGTGGGCCCTTCCAGGTCTCCCTCAGGGCAGCTGGAGGGCGTAAACGGATCTAAGCCCTTTAGAAGGTGGTCTAGACGCATGCGTCCCCTGTGAGCCAGCATTGTGCCCTAGGAGCAGGCGCGGGAACAGATCTCTGAGTCCGTCTTAGAACATGGACACACGCGCTCCTGGCAGCACTTGTTTACACCAGCCCGACACTGGAAACAGCCCAGTGTGCCCTGGGGGAGAATGGATGAAAGACAGCATGGTGTGTCGCACAGCGGGACTCCGCAGTGCAGGAGGGCAGGCTGCGGTCACCACGACCGCCTGGCCCGGCCGCGTCCTCAGGCCAGTGCTGAGGGGAAAACCCGAACACACGAGATGACGCTCTGTGGTTTACAGTGTAGACGTAATGAGGAAAATGGTAGATAAAGGCAAGGAAGAGGCGTTCCTGTCATGGCTCAGCAGTTAATGAACCCAACTAGCATCCATGAGGACGCGGGTTTGATCCCTGGCATCGCTCAGTGGGTTAAAAATCCGGTGTTGCCATGAGCTGTGGTGTAGGTCGCAGACGCGGCTCAGATCCCAAGTTGCTGTGGCTGTGGTGTAGGCCGGTGGCTACAGCTCCGATTGGACCCCTAGCCTGGGAACCTCCATATGCCGTGGGTGCAGCCCCAGAAAGACAAAAAGACCAAAAAAAAAAAAGAAAAAGAAAAAGGAAAGCAAGGAAATTCCTTCTCTGTTGGAAGGGGTGGCAACTGACAACAGGGAAGAGCACAGGTGGTCTTTCTTGACCTCGTGCCAGTTACGCAAAGGCCCATTAAATTGCCCGTTGGTGTGACGTTTAGGGGAAAAAAGGAGAAAGATAGTGTTCCTTGCATCCGCAATGTGACAGCCGCAGCCCAGGATTTGGGCTGGGCCCCTCATTGGCCCTCCCTGCTCTGGTGCCCACAACTGGGAGCAGGCTGGACAGAACCTGGCTCCTAGTTCTCCCTTCCTTGCTTCTTTCCAGCTCCCTGGAGGGCCGCTGGAGGCTAGGGAGGTGTTGGGACTGGCCTCCCTCTGAGCCTCGAAAGGCCCAACTCTGGGCCTGGCCCCACCTGGAGCCCCTGGCACAGCAGCCAGGCCACTGCCCCATCAGGGAAGGCTCGAGGCCTGGCAGGAAGGCCTGGGATACATTGTGTCCCTGACACATTGTTTCTACAGCTGGAAAACCTCATGCTGGACAAAGACGGCCACATCAAGATCACGGACTTCGGCCTGTGCAAAGAGGGCATCAGTGATGGGGCCACCATGAAAACCTTCTGTGGGACCCCCGAATACCTGGCACCCGAGGTGTCTGGGGCTGGAGCTCCCAGGGGCGGAGGGGGCGCTCAGACTCGTGTGTTTCCCCCGCCTAGATGCTCGGGGGGCAGGGCTCCAATTCCCTCCGTGGCCCCCCGGCTCCAGGCAGGACCATGTCCCCCTTGGGCCCCTCTCAGCGCCGTGGCCCTGGGGACATGGGCCTGGCCCCTCATTGGCCCTCCCTGCCCAGGTGCTGGAGGACAACGACTACGGCCGGGCCGTGGACTGGTGGGGGCTGGGCGTGGTCATGTACGAGATGATGTGCGGCCGCCTGCCCTTCTACAACCAGGACCACGAGCGCCTCTTCGAGCTCATCCTCATGGAGGAGATCCGCTTCCCGCGCACGCTCAGCCCCGAGGCCAAGTCCTTGCTTGCGGGGCTGCTTAAGAAGGACCCAAAGCAGAGGTGAGGGCTGGCATCTGCCCCGCCCAGCCCAGTGCCATCTGCTGCCGCTTCCCTCGGCCTGGAGCGGGCAGCCCATGGAATGCCTGGTGTGTGTGATCCCTGCACAGACTCTGATGGTCCCCACAGCTGTCCCTTAGGGAGCTTTCTCTTGGCCAGGCCTGTACTTAGCTCTCTGCCCGCGCTGCCTTGTTCCATGGGGACACTGAGGAGCAGGCTGGCCCTGTGCCTGGCCTCGGGTGGTAGAGCCAGGATGTGAACCAGCTGTCTGCCAAGCCCGCCCTCTCAGCTCACACCCTGCCCCCGGCGCCAGGTTGCAGCCTCCCAGCTCTGACCCTGGGCATGTGCGCTTCCTCCTCTGGGAAGGGGTGGTCTGTGGCCGCCACAGAACCAGTACACGCTGTTCAGGGCCTGCACCAAAAGCCCATCTCCCAGCAGCCGGCTGCCCTGGGAGGTGGGTGCTCATGGCCATCTCTGCCCAGGCTCGGCGGGGGGCCCAGCGATGCCAAGGAGGTCATGGAGCACAGGTTCTTCCTCACCGTCAACTGGCAGGACGTGGTACAGAAGAAGGTGAGCACCTCTGCCGCCTGCTCCCTGCAGGAGCCCGGCTGCTCCCGGTGACCTGGGCTGAGGCCTCCTCTCCTCAGGGTCCTGAGCCTGAGCGCCTCTCCTCCACAGCTCCTGCCACCCTTCAAACCTCAGGTCACATCTGAGGTCGACACTCGGTACTTTGACGACGAATTCACCGCCCAATCCATCACAATCACGCCCCCGGACCGCTGTGAGTGTCCAAGGACCCCCACCCAGGGGCCTGGCTGGGCGGTGGGTTGGGGGAGTTGGCGCTAGGAGAGGAAACGTGCAGCTTCCCTTCCACGTGTGGGCGGTTTGCCTGCAGTGTGCCTGCCAGGGCTTTGGCTGTTCGCCCTCCATGGAGCCACGGGCCACAGCGCTTGGCGGGAGCCTGGGCAGGAGACACTTGAGTTGTCAGTGCCCGCGGTCACCCGGACCTTTGGGGCTGGATGGGTTCATTGATTGATTAGCTATTTGAGTTCTTAACTCCCACCCGCCCCGCGCTGGGCTCTGCTGAAGGCGCAGCAGTGACCAGACAGTCCTGGGCCCTGCCCTTAGGGAGCTCAAAGTCTGGGCGAGGTGACAGCCCAGAGTGATGAGGCCTGTGGCATTAGGAGCCACAGGGTCTGGAGAAGCTCAGAGGAAAGCCTGCCTTGGCCTGTGAGTCAGGGAGGGTTTCCTGGAGGAGGAGACCTGGCAGCCCAGACACGTTCCTGGCTCAAGGAGTGCATGTGAGCTGTCCGGGAGCCTTGCAGAGGGCAGAGTAGCTGAGGGAAGGGTAAGGGCATCAGGGCCAGAACTGGGGGATCTTGGGGGCCACCGGGAGGAGTACGGAGCTGCAGTGCTGCAAGCCCCCGAGGGGTTCTGGGGGAGGAGGGAGGGGCTGCATTAGGGCTTTAGAAAGTGGCCTCCCGCCCCCACCCGGCTGCCTGTTCGGGGAGGATGTGTGTATGTGGGGGGGTGGGAGTGGTGCCCAGGGCCAGTGAGGTTGGGGCTAGACCCTGTGTGGCCTGGGGCAGAGGAGCACGTGGGACGCTCAGGAGACGGAGTGAGGCTGTCGGGCCTGGGGGCCAGGGCTCAGGCCTGGGGGTGGCGCTGCGGTGGGGGCTGCAGCAGGGGAAATGGCTGAGCCTCTGTCCCGCTCTCGTTCTCGGGTTCTCCTCAATCCATTTCCACCAACGCTGCAGATGACAGCCTGGGCTCGCTCGAACTGGACCAGCGGACCCACTTCCCCCAGTTCTCCTACTCGGCCAGCATCCGGGAGTGAGCAGTGCTGCCTGCCCGCCGCCGCCACAGGACACTCGCACGGCTGCTGTCACTGCCGGGGGGCTTTTTCTTTTTTTTTTTTAAACTTTTTATTTCGCCCTTTTTGTTTGTGTCCCCATTCCTCATCTCCTTACCCCCGTTTCCAGTTTTTTCTTCAGCCCTCTGCCAAACGCACCTCAGCGGTCCCAGTGGCCCTGCCTCCAGAGTCCTGTCCTGCCTTCTCCTTTGTGCCCAGACCAGGGTTCGGGAGACTCTCCACCTCCTGCCCCAGGACCACCGGGCCTTTGGGCGGTTGGAGAGATTTCAGTTTTTAATCAACCCAAAGCCCAACACAGAGTGAAGGGCGAAGCGTGGAGCCGTGGGGTCTATGCGGATTTCTGGTCGGGGCGCCCGCAGGCTGCCTGCCCGTGCTGCTGCTTCTGTCAGAGGCTCCCTTCTGGCGGGCCGCCTGGTGGACAGCGCCCTGGTGCTGCCTTCCTTGCCCTGTCATTAGGCTCCCAGTGGCCTGGCGTGGGGCAGTCCAGCCCCCTTCTCCCATGGGGGCAGAAAAGCAATAATGTCCAGGGACAGGGGGTGAGGATAGAGGGTAGGGATGGGCCTTCTGGAAGCTGCGTGCAGGATGGGGGCTTAGGGCTCCCTCACGTGGGTGGCGCCCCATCCTTCCTGTGGGGAACTAGGAGGGATTCTGGGGGGTGGGTGCTGCCTGCTGGGCCTCCCCTGCCACCCGCACCCCCTCAGCTGCTCTCCTGACCCTGTGGAGGAGGCTAGCCTCCCCGCCCACCAGCCCCGTGCCTTACCAGGGCTTCCTTCCAGCCGGCCTTACCTCCTGTTGCACCCCCGGCCTGGCCCTGGCCCCTTTTGAGGCGGGGGGCACGGATCGTCCCCCTTCTCTCTGTCTGGGGCGGAGGGGTGCCAGCCTCAGCTGTTACACATCTCGCACCGAGACAGTATTGGGCCCTGTGGACTTGGGTCAGAGAAGGGGTAGGGCAGGTGTCTGGTACGTACTGGGTTGGGGGCCTCTGAGAAGGGAGGCTCCAGGCCGCCTCCCCACCCCTTCTCCGGGCCCCACATTCTGCAGCCTTAAGGTGAACCTGTCAGCGCTGTGGGCACTTGGTGTGTGCCTCGGACTGTGTGTGTCTGTGGGTGTCCCTGTGCATCTGGGATGCAGGTGCATGTGGGAGGTGTGTGTGCGTGTGTGTCGGGTATGTGTGTGTGAGGGCAAGTGTGTCCTGGCCTCCGGTGTCCGTGGTCTGTGTGGCCCGCCCCACCCCCCGGCCCAAGCATTTCATCCTGGCGGGGGGGATGTGCTGGCCAAGCAGGGGAGCCGTGCCTGAGGTCCACTCGTTGCCCTGTGCCTCCCCTCCCCCCAGCATCTCTGGGTGTTTGGAGTTTTTGTGGTTTTGCTCTCCCCACCTCGCCTGTAGGCAGTTCACAGAGAGACATCGTGGGGTGGGGTGGGGTGGGGTGGGGCTTGGTTTGGACGGGTGGGGTTCTTTTTTTTCTTTGTGTGTGTGTATGTCGTTAATCTGACAGTTCTCCTTCCTCCCCACTGGCCTGTCCTCGTCCCTCGTGTTTGTACGGTACAAGCAATAAAGACACTTGTTTCAGACCGAGGCCCACCGCCCTGGGCCTTTCCTTGCTTCCAAAGTCCGGTTCCAGGCACCTGCTCCCGTGGCTTGGTTCACAGGGCCTGTGGAGCCTCGAGGCGGGGAGGTTAGGGGGGTGGGGGCACTGGGGGGCGCTGCTGAGGAGTTAGGGGAAGGTGCCTGGGCTGGGGGTGCAGTGGACAGAGGCCATTCCAGCCTCTCAGGAGCTGTTTGGGCAAAATAAGGTGGAGAGACGGGTGGGGAGGTGTGAGGTGTTGCTGGGCCCTGGGAGAACAGCGGCAGGAGTGGGCTTCCCCTGCCCTTGAGCCCTGGAAGGGCACTGCCTGCACACCTGTTCTGCCCACTTAATGGCACCCGGTTCCAATACAGCACCCTCGCTGGGTCGCTGGGGTTGGCGGTGGCTGTCCGCTGGGAGCAGCCGTCCCAGCTCTGAGAACGCTCTCCTCTGGAGCTGTCGCTGTCGTCCTGGAGTTCCCCTGGCCAGGGCCGGCACAGGTGAATGCAATGTCAGATTTTGCCTGAAAGTGTAGGGTTTCCCACACATGGAGTCTTTGAGATCTTAAGTGAGGGTCCCGGAAAGTCAGGTCCTACAGCCAAGACTCAAGGAATTTTTTTGTTTTCTAACTTCATGTGGGCTTTGTTATTTATTTCGTTACAAAAGTACGTCCTAGGGGTCTTGCGTAAATGGCAGAGAGGTGTATAAAGAAAAGCCTTTTACTTTCCCGTCTAGTGGTAGTGCCTGGAGGCAACCGGTGCTAGTTTCTTCTCCTGCCGCACTGTCGCCCAGACCTCCGTGGGCCGGTCCCTGTGCCCACCCAGGCGGGCCTTGGTCGTCTCACTCCGTGGCTGGGCCTCCGCAGGTTCCCCAGCTGCTGCCTCAGTGGAATGTGGACTCTTAGGTGAGCTGCTGCTTATTTCCGTAGGACAACTTTGCCGAAGAGGGAGTTTTAGAGGGAAGAGTTTCCCTAATAAAATGTTAGCAAGCAGGAAAATTAAAATTTTAGGAGATTAATCCACATGTGTGCCATGTAGACAACATCACATTTTGTGACTGTGTGTGAAGAACAGTGCAAAACAATAAAAGGAGGAGGAGGAAAGTCACAACCACCCCCGGTCTTGATCAGTCATTCTGTTCCTCACATCACCTCTGTGCCAGGGGACCTGGCATCGCGAGAGGCTGTCCCTCTGCCCCTGTAATGCCTTCTTCCCGGTTGATGTCAAGCCGCCGGGCACTCCCCTGCCGCATCTTACCCACTCCTGGCAGCAGGCACGTCCGTGTTGGGTTCTCGGTAAAAACAAGATCCTCTTGGAGCCACTTTTCTGTGTGTGTGTGGGGGGGACTCCCCGTGGACACTGCTGTCATGCTTCCAGCCACTTCACATGCTGAATCGGTTGGCTGGGCCTCAGCTGATTCAGCTACCCCCTGTTGACAAGAATTTACTTGGTTTCCAGTTTGCTGCTCCCAGCAGTACTGTAGTAGATTTTAGCTCAGCGGCGTAGTCCATCTTTGCTGTGCTTATACTTTTAAGTTTGTGTGGATTCCATTCTTGGGTTGCTGTATTTTAGTACATGTCAGAGAGCTTTCCCTGAAAGTGTAGCGACCCCCCCCCCTTTTTTAGGGCCACACCTGCAGCATATGAAAGTTTCCAGGCTAGGGGTCAAATCGGAGCTGCAGCTGCTGACCTGCACCACAGCCATAGCAATGTGGGATCCTTCACCCACTGAGTGAGGCCAGGGATTGAACCCGATCCTCGTGGATACTAGTCAAGTTTGTTACTGTTCAGTTACAACGGGAACTCCGTGATTCCCATATTTTAACCTTAATTTTGAAACAATTGCAGACTTGTGAAAACTTTGAAACTTTCAAAAATAGTACAACAATGACTCTAGTACTAGAGCAGGAGATGTACACAGTGAACCTGGAGCAGCTTGTGCCAGAAAGTAAGGACCTGCTCAAACCAAACCCTTACTGATCAGAGTGGGTGAAGGGACATGGGAGCCAACAGGAAAGGACCCAGTGGCCACAGCTGAAGGCAGTCTGAGCAACAACAAATAGCTTAGTATTGGGTTACGCCCAAAGAGGAAAACTGAGTTTGTGTTGATGGAGATGACAAGGGGTGAGAAGAGACGTGTCTCTCTGCAGAATTCCAGGTGATTTCTCTACATGCTGCACCTTCAAGGAGGGAAAGTGGAAGCCTCGCTCCTTTGGTGTGGGCTGCACGCGACTTGCTTCCAAAGAGGACGGTGTGAAAACCGGCAAGGGCAGCTTCCCCAAGGGCGAAGTGGAGCCTGGCCAGCCGGGTGGTCAAGGGCAGCATCACAGCCGTGAGTCACACCGTGGTGCGTGCTTTTGCCAGGAGGTGATTAGAATGCTGCTTTTCCCTGTGGTCCTTCTTCCTAAAACACACACTCTCCGTCTAATAAAAAGAAAACAGGAGTTCCCATAACAGCTCGGTGGAAATGAACCTGACTGGCGACCATGACTCCTCAGTGGAGTAAGGATCCGGCGTTGCTAGGAGCTGTGGTGTAGGTCGCAGACGCGGCTTGGATCTGGTCTTGCTGTGGCTGTGGTATGGGCCAGCTGCTACAGCTCCGATTCAACCCCTAGCCTGGGAACCTCCACATTCTGCGGTTGCAGCCCTAAGAAGACAAGAAAAAACAGGAGTTCCTGTTGTGGCTCAGCAGGTTAAGGGCCAACCTAGTGTCTGTGAGGATACAGGTTTGATTCCTGGTCTTGCTCAGTGTATTAAGTATCCAAGATAGGTCGTGGATGCGGCTTGGATCCTGATTTCTTGTGGCTGTGGTGTAGGCCAGCAGCTGCAGCTCCGATTAGCCTGGGAACCTCCATATGCTGCAGGTGTGGTCCTAAAAAGGAAAAAAACAAAACAGTCCTCAGACAAATTTCAGTTGACGGACGTTCTGCAAAAACCTGACCACTAGTTCTCACAACTGTCAAAGTTGTTCAAAACGAGGAGAGCCTGAGAAGCTGTCACAGCCAAGAGAACTTAGGAGACATGGAGACTAAAGGCATGCTGACGACGATCCTGGGACAGAGGAGACGTTGGGCTAACACCTCAGGAAATCGGCCTCGAGCAGGGGATTTCCTGACACCATATCCCTGCTTGTTCCTTAAATTCTGACAAGCACCTCGCACTAGTGTAAGGTGTTCATAGAAACGGGTAAAAAAGAAAAAGAAGGGGGTGGGTATATGGGAACTTTGTCCTCTTTGCAACTTTCTGTGAATCTATTCCAAAATGTATAAAGTTTTACAAGGAGGGATTCCCCGGTGGCTCAGCGGGTTAATGGTCTGGTGGTGTCACTGTTGTGGCTCAGGTGGCTGCTATGGCCCGGGAACTTCCACATGCTGTGGGCACAGCAATACGAATTTTCATCTTCACACAGGTTCCCCGTGATATTCTTCATTGACTTTATGCTTCCCTCATATTTCTGTGTATGTCCCCAAACAAGGACAGTCTCTCATCGAGGTTAGAAAATTAACACTGAATCAAATGCTTTTCTCTTGAGCCTTAATCAAATTTTACTAATAGTCACATTAAATACACTGTATGCAAAAGAAGAAGGGAAAAAAAAAGTCCTGGCTGGTAATTCCGTCCAGGCCCACATGTTCTATTCAGCTGCCAGGTTGGAGATTTAGAGCACAAGTTAATTTGCAGAATTCTCTCAATCAGGGTTTGTTGCCTGATGTTTCCTTGTGGTTATATGTAAGCTGTTTTTGACAGAATTCCCAGAAATAAATGTGCCTTTCTCCGTGCATCCTGTCAGGAGGCACGTGCGGTGATCTGCTCTTTGCGTGGTGATGACTCTGAGCCCTTGGATAAGGTGGTGTCTGTCAGGCTTCTCTGTGAAGTTACTGTTTTCCCTTTGTATTTATTTGGTACAGGCACATCATTTCATTGTGCTTTGCAGATACTGCTTTTTTTTTTTTTTTTAAACAAATTCAGTTTGTGGTAGTCCTGTGTTGTCAGATAATGGTTAGCATTTTGTGTGTGTTTTAGCAATAAAGTATTTTAAAATTAAAGTATGCACATTGGTGTTTTGTCTTTTAAGGCCAGGACCCGTGGCATATGAAGGTTCCCAGGCTAGGGCTCCAATCAGAGCTGTAGCTGCCAGCCTACACCACAGCCACAGCAACGTGGGATCCTTAACCCACTGAGGGAGGCCAGGGATTGAAACTGCATCCTCATGGATGCTTGACAGGTTTGTTTCCACTGAGCCAGGAGGGGAACTCCAGAAAGTATGCACATCATTTCTTTAGACATAATGCTATTGGACGCAGTAGACTGCAGTAGAGTGTAAACGTCCATATGCGCTGGGAAACACATTTGTGTGACTCAGTTTATTAGGATATTTGCTTTACTGCAGTGGTCTGGGATTGATCCTGCGGTATCTTGGATGTGTGCCTGTACTGACTCTGAGAATACACCCTGACAATGAGCCCCAAGGGGAACTCCAGACCATCATCTTTACGTTACATCCGGCCTGTTCATTCATTCAGCAAACATTTGAATACCAATTATGTGCCAAGTCCTGTTCTAGGCACTGAAAATACCAGCCAAAAAAAAAAAAACTAGATAAGCCCTGCCCTCACGAGGTCCACATTCTAGTCCAGAGGGAGACAATAAATAAGGCAGTAAGTGCGAAGGAGAGAATAAGTGCACAGAATGGGCACAGGAAATGCTCAGGATGGCACTTTGTATAGAGAAGGTAACATTTGAGTAAACATCTTATAGGAGGTGAAAGGTCTCTGAGGGAGGAGGTTCCAGGCAGAGGGAAGAGCTGGTGCAAAGGTCCTGAGGTAGGATTGTGCTTGACATGGGTGAGGATGAGCCAGGAAGCCAGTGTGATGGGGGAGGAATGAGTAAGAGGGATAGGAGATGAGCTCAAAGGTGTGTTTGGGGTGGGAAGATGATATTGGGGCTCTTGGAATTTCTGAGGGTTATGGAAACTGGGATGTGCTGAACAGAGGCAGTGTGAGCTTACTCCAAGTGTCAAAGGGTCATCGCTGACTGCATGGATGTAGCAGGCTGTAGAGGATGGGGACAGGAAGAGCAGTGAGCAGGCTGCTGCACTAGTCCAGACTGGTCCCTGGTGACTTTCCCTGATCACTTTGTTGTAGTCTGTGGGCGTGGTAAAGGCAGCAACCACAGGTGACAGAGGAAGAGGCCCTCCATCAATATTTGTGATGGGATTTATAGCTCCCATGCCTTGAGCTTTTGCTGTATTAGTCTCTGTGCTGGATATTTAACAAACACGATCTTACAAATTCCTCAGGACAGGCCAAGGGTCAAACCCACACCACAGCAGTGACAATACAGAATCTTCTTTTTTTTTTTTTTTTTTTTGGCTTTTTTTTAGGGCCACACCCGAGGCATATGGAGGTTCCCAGGCTAAGGGTTCCAATCGGAGCTGCAACCACCAGCCTACACCACAGCCACAGCAACGCCAGAGCCTTAACCCACTGAGCATGGCCAGGGATCGAACCCACGTCTTCATGGATGCTAGTCGGGCTCGTTAACCACCGAACCAGGACGGCAACTCCACAAGGCAGAATCTTTAATGCATTGACCCACCAGGCAACTCCCTCTTGTCAAGCAAGTTTTTAAATCCCTACTGTTGGGGACGAAAGGGAAGATCAAAGGGCCTGTGTCTGGTCAGATAGTGAGTAGCAGGACAAGGATTTTCTCCAGCTGCCCGTCCTACAGGATTGTGAGGGGGCAGAGCCAGCCTGCGTAACCTTCACCATTGCCTATGCACCTGCCCAGGTGAGGCGCTCAGCGCGCGTGCGCCCTGGCGCTTTTAAAGCACCAACCTTGACCAGGTTCTCCGCTTCAGCGGGAAGAGGCGGGCGCTTGGCTTGAAAGATGCTGGTGAGCTCAGAGGAGCCAGGTTCCCCCCTCCCGGCTCAGGCCTATCCCCAGGCTCTGACCCAGCCCCTCTCCCTTGCAGAGTCCAGCTGGCTCCCTCGAGCCAGAGCCTCGGAGCACCCCAGTCCCTGACGGGGTCCCGGCGGGCAGGGGCGTCTCCCCAGGACGCCTGGAGAGGCGGTCGGGGCCGTGCGCGCCGCCGGGGCTGGAGGAGGCTCTGAGCGCGCTGGGGCTGGAGGGGGAACGCGAGTACGCGGGAGACTTCCTCGCGGAAGTCCTGGTGAGTGGAGCCGGGGCGGGACACTCGGGGGCCAGCAGGCCCGAGGCAACGCTGGCGCCACCCACATCCCTGGAGGGCAGCAGAGGGGTTGGGGTTAGACGAAGCCAAAGCGACGCAACTCCCACCTCGCCAGCCTCAGCTCTCACCTCAATTCCCAGACTTTGCAGCCCTTACACCCCCCGCCCCAGCTTCTTGGCTTGTTTTTTCTGCTCTTGTTTTTTCTTGGCTTGGTTTTTCTTACCCTGCAGCTTCCACCGCTGGAAATGCCCTTTCCCATCCTCCCCAGGCTGTTGGCAGCCCCTCCTTTGATATTGTGTGACTCCTCGTACGTGTGGCTCCTTGTACTTGTGCCTCACATTTACTCATTTATCAACTGTTGAGGGAGTTATTAACAAATGTTTTTGAGCGTGTCTAGGCCCTGGGGATGCTGTGATGGACAACATGAGACAGTCTGTCTTCATTGTGGGGAAACAAGCGAATGTAGGCGATTGTTTCAGAAGGGCCACAAAAGCCGAAACACAGGCTGTGGTGGTCCACAGATCGCTGTCTGAGGCAGGCACCGCCAGAGGAAACACGCATTTATTTAACATCTCGTGAGCGTCTCTTCCAGGCCGGTGTCTCTGTGAGGGACCCAGACACAGCCGTGTTCTGGACAGACTCCTTGCCCTCATGGGGGTGGCAGCCTGTTGGGGGCAAAACCCTAAAACATTCGAGCAAACACTGGTATCTCCAGATTGAAAATACTATGAGGAAAATAAATTGATGAGCTGGAGATGATGGGGTGCAAGGAAAACTACAGAATAAGTCAGGGAAATTTTAGCTGAGACTTGAAATGACTGAGAGGTCAGCAATGCAAAGAGTGGGGAATGACCTTTTCAGCTGGAGGCAGCAGTACAGAAGCGCAAATGTCCTGAGGTAGGAACGAGTTTGGCATAGTCTAGGGCCAAAAAGAAGGCTGGAGTAGCTGGAGTGTGGGTTGGGAGGGGAGAGAGGGAAGAGGTGATGATGGCAATGGGCCTGAGAGAGTCTGAGGGGAATTGGAATCTCTCCTAAGGGTACTGGAAATCCATGGAAGGGTTTCATGCTGAGGACTTCCTCCGCCAGATTCGTGATTTATTATTATTATTTTTAATTTTTTTTTTTTTGGTTTTTCTGTCTTTTTAGGGCCGCACCCGCGGCATATGGAGGTTCCCAGGCTAGGGGTCCAATCGGAGCTGTAGCCACCAGCCTACACCACAGCAATGTGGGATCTGAGCCGTGTCTGCAACCTACACCACAGCTCCGGCAACACCAGATCCTTAACCCGCTGAGTGAGGCCAGGGGTCGAACCTGTGTCCTCATGGATGCCAGTCAGGTTCATTAACCGCTGAGCCATGACAGGAACTCCCAGATTGGTGCTTTAGAAAGACCCTTCTGGGTGCACTGAGTGGGATGGGCTGAGGGCTGCTGACTTAAGACTGGAGTCTGGAAACGCAGGAGGAGCTGCTCAGAAAGTCCTGCGGCCATGGGGGCTGGATTGCAAAGATGGAGGCGTCCAGAACAAAGGCCAGTGTTCTAGATGGGGACACGGAAGAGGAATATTCAGAGACGTTGGAGGCCAGTTTGTGTGTGGCACTGGTGTGACATCCAACTTGGGCGAGGAGATTCCTGGGCTGGAGCACAGGAGAGAAGCCGAAGCACAGGTGTGGAGAGTGAGGCCGTCTTGCCCCACCCCAGGTGTGCCGCGCGCTGCCCGGGAGGGCCCTGCCGCGCACTGTGACTCCGGAGATGCGCGCGCTAGTGGTGGACTGGCTGGTTCAGGTGCACGTACGTAATGGGGAGAGGGCAGGTCTGGGCCTGACTCTCCGCCTAGAAACTTGGTGGTCACCCGCGCCCCTCCCCAGGAGTACCTGGGCCTGGCGGGGGACACGCTCTACCTGGCCGTGCACCTGCTGGATTCCTACCTGCGCGCGGGCCGAGTGCGCCTACATCGCCTGCAGCTGTTGGGCGTGGCCTGCCTGTTCGTGGCTTGTAAAGTGGAGGAGCGCGTGCTTCCCGAGGTACTTCTGGGGTGGGGCTTGGGAGGGTGGAGCCCTTTCTCGCCACATCACCGATTAATCGCCTACTGCGTGCTCAGTCGGCGCTTTACCTACCTTTGGAATACCAAGATGTCTGTAGGTGGTGGAGGATACCAGTGTGTCCCCCTAACAGAGGAAGATATTGAGCCCAGAGAGAAAGGCATTTGTCCAAAGTCAAGCAATCGAGACTTGGATAGTTACAGTAGTTATAGTCCTTCTTGAGTAGTTACAGATAACGTGCACAAACCCAATGCCTTATCAGAACTGCCTGAAGTAGGGAGCATTATTTCCGCGTTATGAAGAAGTAGTTTCTCACCTTCAGTGGATCTCCCTGTCACAAAGTAAGTAAATGGTAGAGTTTGAACTTGAAACCAGGTCTGTCTGACTCTGAAGCCTATGCTTCCCACGACTTCCAGGCAACAAATCAATGGCCCCATTTTATAGACCAGAGCACAGGTCCAGAATGGGGACTGAATCGATCCCAGGCCCTCAAGGGCAGGGAGCAATAAGCCAGGGTCCAAGATTCTCCCACCTCTTTCCCCTAAATCCCCAGCCCGCCTCCCTCTGCCTTCTGGGCGATGGGTCCTTTTCGCGGGCCGAGCTTCTGCGCGCGGAGCGCCGCATCCTGAGTCGCTTGGATTTCCGGCTGCACCACCCGGGCCCGCTTCTTTGCCTCGGACTGCTCGCGGCGCTGGCCGGAAGCGGCCCCCAGGTGCGCGGGGCCGGGGCGTGACCTGCGTGGGGAGGGGCGTGGCTCGCGCAGTGGGGGCGTGACCTCACGTGCTGCCCGCCGCGGTGGCAGGTGCTGCGACTTGCCACGTACTTCCTGGAGCTCTCTCTGCTGGAGGCCAAGGCCGCAGGATGGGAACCGGGTCGCCGCGCAGCTGCGGCGCTGAGCTTGGCACACCGGGTGTTCGACGGGGCGGGCTCCGGGCTGGATCCAGCGCTGTACAGGTATGGCCGCTGTGGTGGGTCTCTGTGACTTCAAGGACCTCTCTTCTGGGTCGCCGTCTTTACCGTCTCAGAGAATGTCAGACAATTTTGTGTGTGCGTGGGGAGGGGGAGGCTAGACTTGGTTTCCTGGGTGCGAGAGAAAATGAGGTGTCTGCCTAGTCCAGCTGGTCCCATTTGCTTTTCTCTGGTGGTGTCTGAGAGAATGGAGTGTTCAGATTTGGGGACCCTTAACCTTGCCCCGGGATGAAAAATAGGATCTCCTCAGGCCCCGAAGATGCTCTGCGTTGCAGGGTGGTGAATGAGATCCCCCAGATTTCCCAGCTCCATTCTTGGCCTTTAGCTGTGAGAGCCCCTCACTCTTTGCATAGCCGCGCCCTGCGGGAAGAAGCGAGGGTTTGCCCCTCCTCGGCGCTCTCCAATCACCCTAGATGGTGAGCCGCGCGTCCGACCTCGGGAGAGCCCCTGAGCAGTCCTCGGGAACCCAAGTCAATTTGTCTTCTCAGCCTCGAGCCTCAGGCTCCGAGGTCGTCTCTTGTTCCCTGCTACGTCTGCTCCATCCCAGTTTCCCCGTATCCCCGCCGCAGCCGGGCGGAGCTGGGCCCGCTGGAGCGGTGCATGGTCCGCGTCGCTCTCCGAGGCCCCGCGCCGGGCCGTGCCGCCATCTTCTTCAAGTACGCACGGCCGCAGCGCCAGGGCACCAGTCTCGCCGCCGCCCGCCTGCTCCGCCACCCTCTGCCCGGGTCTCCCTGAGCCCAGAGACCCCACCAAAAAAAAAGACTCCGTGTGCATCTGTCTTCCACTTCAATAAAAGAGTTTTTATTATTTAGAGCGCTCTTTGTCCTCAGTGGTCGAATTCTGGCCCCTCTCTCGCTTTTGATTGGTCACTTCCCGGGCCTCTCATCCACCTGATTGGATGTTTTCACCAAGTCCCTTAACGGCCCCTGGGAGACGCGATGAGAATTCTGGATTCCGCCACCAGAGGGCACTGGAGGGCTTCCGCAAGTGCCGCGGAGCCGGGTAAAATGCTTTGGGGAGTTAGGAGATGCTGAGAGGAAAATCGTAAGGCAAGCTGAATGACCCTCGGTCTTCGGGTTGGGGAGAGGCTGGAGGCATGAGGACCGCGAGAAAGTGAGACTGCCTGGCCTAGTCATGAGGAATACTACCTTGATGTTGCCAGATTTTTAGATTTCGTTTGTGAAGCTTAAAATCTGTGATTCCATAAATATCTCTGCTTAGGTATTGGGGGAACGAATTCGGTGTTTTTTAACAGATTGCGCAAACCCAGCACGTCACATCTGCTGGCCTGTGAGGTTCATCAGTTTGTGATAGTATCGGCCTTTGATAGCAAGAGTTTGTTAAGTGGGATCTGATTTACTTAACCTCTGAAATGCCGTCTGTCAATGGGTATAACTAAGAGCACCGACCTCATGATGTGAGTTAACATAAACATAAAGCTTTAGGACCATGTCTGACATGTAAGAGGTGTTGTGAAAGTTCTAGCATTGCATCCTAGTGGGACTGTGGTTAGGTACAGTTGTCTTCTGTTTTTACCTAGCTCTTCGCCGCTTGGTACGTGGTCAAAAATATTGTTATGAATCAGTGCGTCTCCACGTTTTAAATTAAAACAGAAACACGCCTGAGGTGCAGAAAGGTGACCGATGCTGTTTTGGAACCGATCTCAGGAATATTAGACTCTAAACCAAGCCTGGGTTTGGAGATACGGAGAGGAGGAAGTTTCCACCACTGAGGTGTTCACATTCAAAGGATCAGGGATCAGGGAGAGACTTGGCAAAGTACAATAAAATATAGAAGCAGATGCTGAAGTTTGGATAGAAGGTGTCATGTTCAGGTTTGGGCCTGCAGGGTGGAACCTGCCACAGGACCTCCAGGGGAAGGGTGTGTGCTGGGAGAGGGAGGGGACAGTGGAAATGCAGGCTTGGGGCTTGGGAATGAGATCCAAGCTAGGGTCTTGGGGTTAATGCCATTCATTCAACAGCTATAACACTGGCTGTTATTTGCCTATTACTGTACCAGGCCCTGTGCTACATGCTTTACCTGCATAGTATAATTCAATCCCTACAGCTACTCTGAAGTAAGCTCATGTGTCATCTCCATGTTACAGAGGAAGGTGGAGGGAAACCAAGGAGCTTGGCCAAAGTCCCAGTACCTGAGAAAGAGGCTAAGGAGGGTTGAAGGACAATCATTCACCCTCAGTTTTTCCCTCAAAAGCATCTTCCTCTCCCCTGTGCTCTTTTCTTATTGTGCTCCTCACTCCGGCTGTCACTTGATTGATTTCCCACTGGTTTTCCTACCCAGCTAATGAACTCAATGTGGGCAAGATTTGTCTTGCTCGTCGAGCTCTCTCCTCCTCCAGGAAGTCTTCACTCACCACCTCAGCCTAGGCCGGGAGCCTCCTCTAGGCCCTCAGAGCCTGCCATGCTTCCCTCACCCCAGCCCTGACCCCTTGGCCTGTACCTTCCATGCTGGCCCACTTGGCTGCCACTGTCTGGTCATTAGTCTGTTTCCCCACTTGCCCAGGGACACAGTGAGGGTAGGATTTGAGGCTCTCTCAGTCCCTGCTGTGTCCAGCATCATCCAGCCCCAGAGCTGGGCACAGAAAGATGTCAGTGAATATTTGCTGCATAGATAAATGAATGGGTTCCAAGTTTCCATCATAGGCCTGTGTTACTGATGAAGATACAGAGTGCCAGGTAATTTAGGTGATTTGTCCTGATCATATAACTAGTGAGAAAAGAAGCAGGGACTTGAATCTGGGAAACTTGAGTCCATAGCCTGCTTTCTTATCCAATATGCCAAAAGCCCAGCGGGCAGAAAGCCAGCTTTCCACGAGGTTGTTTTGTTCCTGCTCTTCCCGCAGACTTGTACTTTCCTTCTAGAAAGGTTTAGGCGCTTTGGGCGTGAGAGAGGAGAGCAGGCAGGAGGGTGAGGAGGGTAAAAGGGAGTGGGAAGAAGGGATTTGAAGGAGAGAGCGGGGAAGTCTCGAGGGGATTCCCTAGACCCATAGGGGGCAGCTGGAACCGGCTGCCGGAGGTGCGGGGGCGGAGAAAGGGTGGGGACCGGCCTCGCGGGGGGCGATGCGGTAGCTGCAGCAGCGGCCGCAGGAGTTTCCCACAATGCAGCGCGGCGCGCTGTCCCCGGTGCTGATGCTCAGCGCTGCCCCGGAGCCTCCGCCGCGCCCGCCTCCCGCCCTTTCCCCGCCGGGCCCCGGCCCCCGCCATGGGTCGGCTCGGTCCGTTCCTGCCCCAGAGCCGTCGGGGGGCCTGGGCGCGGCACTCGACAGCAGCTTGCGGGCCGCTGTGGCGTTTAAAGCGGAGGGCCAGCGCTGCTACCGAGAGAAGAAGTTCCGGGAAGCCATCGGCAAGTATCATCGGGCACTGCTGCAGCTGAAGGCGGCGCAGGGGGCCCGCCCTGGAGGCTTGCCCGCCTCCACCTCCGGGCCCGCCACCAGCCCGGGGCCGGCCCGCCTCAGCGAGGAGCAGCGGCGCCTGGTGGAGAACACGGAGGTGGAATGTTATGACTCTCTCACGGGTACGGGGCCATCGGGGGCGCAGAGGGTGCATGTGAGAGGGGTAGGAAGTGAGGGCCAATCGTCAAACCTTGGGGGTGTGTGGAGGCTTGAAGGGGTCGGGGCTGGGGTCTGTGGAGGGAGACCTCAGAGCTTGACCAGGGAGAGTGGTTGGAGTCTAGGGACCACAGAGTTGGAATGCTGGAAATGGGCCTTGGGCTACCACCCGCGAACGTCAGGTGAGAAAAACATCCCGGATGAGCCATTCAAGGACCCATCCCTCACCTCTGAAATCACTCTTAGTATTCTCCCCTATAGAAACCTCCTAGCTAAGCCCCCCATCCCCTGTCTGTGTTTTTCGCGCCCTCTAGCGGCGGCGCAGATTGACTCCATCCTGATTGGCCGGGAGCGTGGCGGCTCCCGGTGGCCTGGGCAGTCCCTTAGGCTGGGCTCAGTCGTGGGAAAGGGCAGGGGTTCCCAGCAGCCCGGAGGCCAGACTCCTCGCGGTCAGGCGAGGTCTGGGGGTATTGACAACCTCTGAGAGCAGCGGTCCTGGTGCCCCCCGCAGCCTGCCTGCTGCAGTCGGAGCTGGTGAACTATGAGCGGGTGCGTGAGTACTGTCTCAAGGTGCTGGAGAAGCAGCAGGGCAACTTCAAGGCTACCTACCGCGCCGGCATTGCCTTCTACCACCTGGGCGACTATGCACGCGCCTTGCGCTACCTGCAGGAGGCCCGCAGTCGCGAGCCCACAGGTGAGGGGTGGGCTGGGAGCAGGGAAAGGGGCTAGAGAGGAGGAAACAAAGGGGGATCAGGGCAGAGCTGCTTCAGGGAGCGCTGTACCACTCCTGTCACACTTCCACTCTCCACCTGTCTACTCCTCACACACCCACCCCACCTTCTCTCATCTACTCCATCACTAGCCCATCCCGATGCCTCCTCTTCACCTACTCAGCCACTTCCCTAGACACTCACCTCCACTCCATTTCCTACTGCCACGCCCCCAAGCTCATTCATCTACTCATTCACCCACTCACTTATTCCTTCACCTGGTTTTTGGCAATGCCAGGAAATTGGCGGGGGCTGGGGTTGGCAGAGCCGGAGGCTTAGTCCTTGCCCAGTGGGAGATCATAGGGTGTGTGTGTGTGTGTGTGTGCGCGCGCAGACACAATACTCAGTTCTGTGTTAAGAGCCAATTAAGAGGGAGCACAACAGGTGCATGACACAGGGTGTGGAAGCAGAGGCAAGACGAGCGAGTTGGAGAGAACAGGCTTCTTGCAGATGTCACTGGGGAGTGAGAAGTGTGACAGGAATCTCTGAGCAGAGGCATGCCTGGCGGAGGACAGAACAGATGCACAAGTATGGACGTGCTGTCCCGGCTCTGCCCTTCCATGTCCCTGTCAAGCAGCGTGGGCTGCATGCTGGGGGGCCCTGGGGGTCTTGGAAAGGGCTCTGTCGGGGCCAGCTGTGCAGGGGTGCCACTGAAGGCTAGGAACAAGGAGGTGTGAGCTGAAGTGGAGATGTCACCTGCTGCCCAAGGACATCCAGATAATGCCCTGCCCACCTCCCCTGCAGACACCAATGTCCTGCGCTACATCCAGCTGACTCAGCTGAAGATGAACCGTTGCAGCCTCCAGCGTGAAGACAGTGGGTCTGGGGCCGGGTCTCGGGATGTCATTGGCTGAGACCAACCTGGGGGAACTGTCCCTATCCCCGCTCCCCCCACCTCATGGTGTAAGTTCCCCTGACTCATGTTTTCCCTGGTAAAGCATCTGTCACTGGTGCCTGGAACCTCTTTGTGTGGTGTTCTTGTGGGGACCCGGGATGGGATGTGGGCCTGCACTTCACCCCCTGGACTTCAGAAATCCAGAGAGGCCCAGGAGGGAGCCTGGGGTCAGGGGTGTTGCGTTAGGAATGACCTAGGGCCAGGGCCTGGGAAAGACACACAGCCAAGCGGCAGGTAGGGGGCAGGGGTTACCTTTAATGCTGCATTTTGTGCCGAATCCCCCGTGATGCCCTGTCCCTGAGTATCCCTGCCCACCCTCCCCCCCTCACCGCAGGGCGGGCACAGGGCCCCACCCCCTGGGGTACAAAGAAATAAATTAAGTGCCCTCCCCCCCCTTCCCCAATAAATAGAGTGGGTATCCTGCCCAGGGCCTCCCCTGCCTTGTGGCATGGTGGGCTGGGGCGGGGCCTGGGGCGCTACATTCATGGCTGCCCAGGCGGGCGGTGGTGGGCAGGCCTCAGCGGGAGCCGTGGGCCCCACACAGGGGCACCGTGCTGTCCTGGCTCTGCCCTTCCATGTCCATGTCAAGCAGCGTAGGCTGCATGCTGGGGGGCCCGGGGCTCTCCGGAGTGTCCGGCCTGCTGGGAGGCGAGATGCTGAGTATCTGGCCAAAGGAGACCAGTTTCCAGGGGTCCAGACGGGGACGGCTGGCGGCTGGCCGGGGTCTTGGGGCGAAGGTCAGGGTGGTGGGGCGGCCAGGGAACTCGGGGGGCCGGCGGCGGGTGGGGAACAGGGCCTGGGGGTCGGGCAGGCGAGGGAAGTCCAGGGGATCTCGAGGGCCTGGTAAGAGAGGATCAGATGAGGTGAGTGGGATGGGCCAGAGGGTGGATTTTAAAAGCCAGGAGCATTTATGTGAAAAGAGTAATTTGACGTCTCTTGAAAAATCTGGTTTTGTTGGACCCACTTTCCAGCAGGCCTGGACATTTACCTAGCTCCCCCTGCCACTCCTAATCGCTCACTCACCTGGTGAGACTCTGGGCACAGTGCTTAATCCTTTCAGAGCCCGTGTTCCCTTGTTGCCACTCTAGACACAGCCCCCACTCCGCCCACCTCTCCCACGCTGGGCCAGGCGCACAAAGGCCACAGAGGCACCTGAGGCATGCCAGTCTGAACCGGGTGATAGCACCTTGCTATACAGGGGAGGAAGAATGAAATAATGAACTGTAAAGCAAGGGGCCGGGTGTCTGATGGGCAGCACTCAGCTCCTATCTTCTAATCCTTGGCCTGTTAATTAGCGTATAGAGAACAGTGCCTGGCATATAGGTATTAGCTCTAGAAACTGCCGTTGCCTTTAGTGGTCACCTGCCTGGCCCCTCTAAGTCTGCCACCTCTGCTTCATCCCGCGTCTCAATTACCGAGGGACTTGAATGCCTCACAAAGCAGCAGGAGCGGTGAGGACACAGCCCCTTCCTTCCCAGGCTAAGCGGGAGGAGGCCGCCTCGGCCTCGGGGAGTTGGTCTCGGGGCTGGGACACAGGTGCTTGGTGGGGGCAGGGGAGACGGGCCTTTTTCTGCGCCCCAGGGCCCCGGGCGCCCGCGTGCAGCCTCACTCACCAGGGACGAGGCCCGAGGGCTCGGGCGCCCCCCGCTGCCCCAGCGCCCCATCCGACGGTGTCCGGCGGTGCCCGCGGCTCACAGCGCGCGCGGCCGTGACGTGGGTGGGCGTGAGCGACTGGCGGGGGTCCTTCTTGAAGCTCTCCAGCTCCAGGTCCACCAGGGGGTTGGTGCTGGGCTGGGGCGGGGGCGCGGGTGGGGAGGGCGGCGGGGAGGGCGCGGCCGGCGCGGCCTCGTCGCTGTCGGAGCGCAGCAGCGAACGCGTGGAGTTGCAGTCGGACACGGACGACAGCGACACGAGGGTGGCCGAGGGCGCCAGGCCCGGGCCGGGGGCCGCGTCGTCGCGGCGGCCCGGGGAGCGCCCGGGCGGGCTGAGGCCCCGCGGGAAGCGGCCGCCGCGGGGGAAGAAGAGGCCGTCGAGCCAGCGCCGCTGCTCCTCGCCGTCTGCTGCGCGCGCCTCGGCCACGTCGGCGCCCAGGCCCACGGCGCCCAGCAACGTGGCGCAGCCCAGCAGCGCGAGCTCGCAGCGCCGCCGGGAGCTGTGTCCCGGCCGGGCGGGTGCCGCCGTTTCCCACGGCGCCCGCGCCCCCGGGGAGGGCTGGGCGGGCAGCGGCACCGTGAGGTAGGACGGGGTGGTGTAGGGAGAGGGGGGCACGCTGCCGCCGCCGCCGTCCGCCTCCGCGAACTCCTCTGCAACCGGGAGAGGGCCGTCACTGGACTCCGTCAGCTCCGGGGCTGGCCCCGGGCCCCGCGGCCCCCAGGGACCCCGCCAGCAGCGGGACCGCCAAGTCCCACTGAGCGTGGTTCTGGAATCTTTGCACCTCAACCTCCCCTGCCCCTGGGAATGGCCCCCATAGCCGCGGGAGCCGCGGTTTCCCACGCCGGGAAGGCATCCTACCCCCTGGTCCAAGTGAAATCCAGCTCCCTCCCCTTGCAACCCTGGGGAGGGTCACCCCTGGGTTCCCTTTGCCAGGGAATGTCCCCTCTCCAGCCCCCTCCCCTTTAAAGGCGCCCTCACCCGCTTACCCATCTCATTGAGGCTGGCAAAGCCGGGGGCGATGGGTGTATGTTTGGGGGACTTGCCCAGGTTGGGGGCACTTGATGACCACTGCTTGCTTCCTTCTCCCAGGGCCTTCAGCCTGCAGGGGGCACCGGAGATGCGGGAGGGTCATGGGCCTTCTGGCTGCCCAGGGCCCCGGGGAGGCACAGGGCCCAGGTGGGAGCCGGTACCTCTCCTCTCCTCCAGCCCGCTCCTTCTGCAGGGTGGAGCTGGGCCCCCAGGTCCGGCCCTTCTTCTTGCCACCAACCAGTTCTTCCTTCTTGGGGGGTCCACTGCCACGGCCCCATGTCCCACTGCCACCGCTGCTGCTGCCACTGCTGCTACCACCACCACCATCCACAGGAGTCACTGGGCCGAGAGAAGCCACTTGGTTACAGGTCTTGGAGAGTCTGTCCCGGGTGAGCGTCTGGCCTCTCTCTTCCCACCTTGGTTCCACCCTCCACCGGAAGCCCTCAGGACCTGGATTCCAACTCCAATCATGCCACTCCCTTGCCGTACATCCTTCCGTAGCTCCCCACTGCTGTCAGGACGAAGTCCCAGCTTCCTCAGTCTCACCACCCGTCACTTTCCACAGCCTGACCTTTAGCCATCCCTTCATTCCCAAGTGTTTACCAGCACTGGCTATGTGCTAAGCCCTTTGGCAGGGGCTGAGAAGACAGCGGTGCTCCAAGCAGACCAAAGTCTGAGCAAAGACTTGAAGGCGGTTGAGGGATACAGGCAGAGGGAACAGCAGATGCCCAGGCTCTGTGGCTGGACATGCCCACCTGGGGTGTTCACTGAGCAGCCAGGGGGCCAGTGTGTCTGGGGCGGGGGGAGGTGAGAGAGATGGAGGTGGGAGACTCGGGCAGAACGCAGTAAATGCTGTGGCTGGGACCCCACATCTGTGGGCTCCCAGGTGGGTGCTTTGTACAGGCTGTTCCCTTCATGGGAATTCTGTTCCTTTTCAGTCTCTTTGCTTGCCTGGTTGGCTGCTTGCCCTTCAAGCCTCCAGCTCTGGAGCAGTTTGTTCCCTGGAGAGTCAGTTCTCTCTCTCCTCTGTCCCCATAACCTGAGGCTAGCACCGGCTACCACTGTTTGGCCACTATTTGTCCATGTGTTTCCCCCCCCCCCCCCCGCCACAGAATGACCTCCCAGGCTTGGTACAAAGCAGGTGTCCAAAGACACGTGTGTGGGGGGGTGGTGTGTGGGTGAGGCCAGGGGTGAATGATGGGGCAGAACAGACTGGGGAGCCAGCTGGGTAGCCTTTAACTCATCACAAAGCCTAAGGGCTGTACCTCTGCCTTGTGACTGGCTATCACCCCCTCCAAGGCCCCGGACCTGGTCCAGCCCCTCATCTCACTTGTCTCCCACCTTTACTCCTTCCCTCCTCAGAGAAGCCAGAGGGAAGAGGTAAATTTTATCACGTCACTGCCTTGTTTACAGCCCTCCAGAGACTCCCCCATCATGTTTAACATGAAATCTAGATTCCTTATCCCCGTTCCTTTTTTGTTGTTGTCTTTTGTCCTTTTTAGGCCGCACCCGTGGCATATGCAGGTTCCCAGGCTAGGGGTCTAATTGGAGCTGTAGCCGCCAGCCTACGCCACAGCCCCAGCAATACCAGATCTAAGCTGCGTCTGTGGCTACACCACAGCTCATGGCAATGCCAGATCCTTAATCCACTGAGCGAGGCCAGGGATCAAACCTGCAACCTCATAGTTCCTAGTCGGATTTGTTTCCACTGTGCCAAGACAGGAACTCCATTTATCCCAGATCCTAAGGCCCAGTGTGATCTGGTGCCTTTTTGAACCCCTGGCCATAAACCTACTGCTCTCCCTCCCATTCCTTCTACTCCAGCCAAGTTGGCCTTCCCTGCTGATAAACACCATGCTGTTCTTGCCTCTGGGCCTTCACCTTTGCTGTTCCCTCTGCCAGGGATACTGTTCCTTCAGATCTCTGCATGTGTCCTTACCATGCGTGTCCCAGCTCACACCTCAGCTTTCTGATAGGCTTTCCTTGTGATTTTAAAAGAGTTCCCTGGTGGCTCAGTGGGTTAAGGATTCTGGATTGCCATTGCGGTGGCTCAGGTCACTGCTGTGACACAGGTTTGATCCCTGGCCCGGAAACTTCCACATGCTGTGGATGTGGCCAAAATAAATAAATAAATAAAACAGCAACTCTTCTGTTTTATTCCCTTCCCTGATTTCCTTTATAGTGCATATCATTACAGGAGATTGTCCTGCTTACCAACTTGTTTACTTGTCTGTTGTGTTTTCCCTGGTGAGCCTGAGGGAGGGGACCCTGCCTGCCTCGTCCCCTGATGTTGCTCTGGGTTGGTGCCAGGTATGTGTCTGGAGAAATCTGTTCACTGACTTGGGTCAGGGCTTGGGGAGATACTCACGGCGGATGGCCCTCAGCCGAGGGATGATGCTGGGGCTGGCGGGGGGGCTGGCCCCATTGGATCCTTTCCGCTTGTCCAGGGTTGGAGAGGCCTGGACTGTGATCTTATGTTCAAAGCCTGTGAAAAGAAAGAGACTTCCCTGAACACATGGTTCCAGGGGTAGCCAAAGAGAAGGTCCCCTTTGTAGAAGGATAGAAAGAATGCCGCCATTCTGCCTTCCTTAACGCAGTGGTTCTCAAAGTGTGGCCTCAGACCAGCAGCACCAATGTCAGGTGGGAACCTCCTGGAAATGCAGCCTCTTGGGACCTCCTTGAATCAGGAACCGTGGGCGTGAGGTGGCAAAGCCCCTCAGGTACCTCCGATGCACATGCAGGTTTGAGAGCTGCTGCCTTGAGGATCTAGGCCTGAATATCCAGCATGGAGGCCACGCCGCAGATAGCAATGGAGTGCCTGAAATGTGGCTTGTGCACCAAGCAACTAGAGAGTTTTACCTTTATTTATTCAATTGTAATTGATTTAAATTTACCTGTAAAGGTGGATACTCAGTTCAGTTACTGGAAACATTTAAGCATATTTAGATCTACTTGGGTATGTGAATCTGCTCTTTCAACTGGTTTTTTTTGTTTTTGTTTTGTTTTGTTGTTTATCTTTTTCTTTTTAGGGCCATACGTGCAGCATATGGAAGTTCCCAGGCTAGAGGCTGAATCGGAGTTACAGCTGCCACAGCCACAGCCACAGCCATAGCCATGGCAGGATCCGAGCCATGTCTGCAACCTACACCACAGCTCACGGCAACAGTGAATGGATCCTTAACCCACTGAGTGGGGCCAGGGATTGAACCTGCATCCTCATGGATACTAGTTGGGTTGTTACCACTGAGCCACAAATGGGAGCTCCCTCAACTGTACATTTTATGAAATCTAAATACAGGTCAAGAATTTTTGATGAAAATTTAGAGCCGAGATGGAGATGCACCTGCAGATATAAAATCCACACTGAATTTCAAAGATCTAGTGTGAGAAAAAAGAAGGTAAACGATCTCATTGTGTTGTACTGACTACATGTGGAACTATAACATTTTAGGTTTACTGGGCTAAACACAGTAATTATTAAAGTTAATTTCACCTGGTTTTTTTCTCCCTCTCTTTCATGTTGCTACTAGAAAGTGTAAAATTACACACATTGCTTGCATTATACTTTTGATGGCTGGTGCTGGTCTAGGTACTGTTCTAGGGCTTATAACATCACAGAGAGGGACTATCGGCACAATGTGCAGTCTTTTAAAAAAAAAAAGAAAGAAATCAAACCTGAATTTGAAACTGATTAAGCCTGGACAGCCCACTATTAGGTTGATCCACGTGAAACGTCTTTTTTTGTAAGTCAGAAATAGCCAGAGTTCTTGTCATGACTCAGTGGTTTACGAACCCGAACAGCGTCCATGAAGATGTGGGTTTGATCCCTGGCCTTGCTCAGTGGGTTAAGGATCCATCACTGCCGTGAGCTATAGTGTAGCTCACAGACATGGCTCGGATCCCGCCACACTGCTGTGGCTGTGGCAGGCAGCTACAGCTCTGATTGGACCCCTAGCTTGGGAACTTCTATATGTTGTGTGTGCGGCCCTAAAAGACAAAAAGACCCCCCCCCCCCAAAAAAAAGGACAGAAAGAAAAAAGAAAAAGAAATGGCCAAACACCAGCAATTTCCCATGGTTTAACCTAATACCAATTTTTAGGAAATTCAGGGGACAGAGGGACATGTTATGAGATCCAGGGAGATGTAAGCAGCAAAATCCTAACTGTGGGAAATGCTACAGAATAAATGATGTGGTTCCTCAACAGATTATTGGCAAAGGGGGAGGAAGAGGCAGATTAAAAGATATTAAACAAATAGCTGGGAAACAAAACTATAGAGAAAAGTAAGGGGAGTTCCCATTGTGGTGCAGCGGAAACAAACCCGACTAGTATCCATGAGGATTCGGGTTCAATCCCTGGCCTTGCTCAGTGGGTTGGGGATGTAGGGTTGCCGTGAGCTGTGGTGTGGGTCCCAGACAAGGCTCAGATCCCACGTGGCTGTGGCTGTGGTGTAGGCCGGCAGCTGTAGCTCTGATTAGACTCTTAGTCTGGGAACCTCCATATGCCGTGGACGCGGCCCTGAAAAGAAAAAGAAAAAATAAGGATACGAGTACTCTAAAGGTCAGGACTAAAGGTCATGGGGTGACTCTTAGGGGGTGGCATCGGGATGTGTTTGGAGGGGGCTGGTGGAAGCATCTGGGGTAGCTGTAGTTTCCCTCTGTTTTCATGGGAATGAGTATACTAACTCATTACACTGTACAGTTTGTTGGTCATTTTCTGTAGGTGTGACTACTTAGCAATTAAAAGTACAAAAATAATTAAATAAAAGGAAGCGGTAATTCCTGGGTTAGGGATGCTCAGGGCATGGGGCCAGTACCGGAGGGCAGGCTGATGTGGCTGCTGCCTTCCCGCAGCTTAAGCAGGCGGCTACGCTTGAAGTTGCCCTTGCGTTTGCGGACCCGGGGCTTCTCCTGGCTCAGCTGGCACATGAGCAGGTGCAGCTCACGCTCCACGATGTCCATCTCGCGCTCAGCCAGCTCCTGCTCCCGCCGCCGCAGCTGTTCCTCCTGGAAGCGTTGCTCCTGCGCCGCCCGCAACAGCTCCTCCTCGCGGCTCCGGAGCTCCTGCAGAGGAGGTGGGTAGCGTGGAAGAGGGCTTAGCTACTCTGCCCTCAGGCATGGCTCCAGGGAGCTGGGTCTGGTTGGTCCCCTGCACAGGGGTGTTCTGCCGTGGGGCAAACTGGGGGACACAATCCAACTCACACTTCACTTGCCAGGCTGGGTGCCAGGGCAGGGGACTATGTTAGGCCAAAGAAAGGGATGGCTTTTCTTTCTTTTTGTCTTTGCTTTTTTAATTTTTTAAGTCTTCAATTTGGAAAACTTCAAACATCTACAAAAGCAGAGAGAGAAAAGTGTACCCCATGCACCCATTGTCTGACTTCAACAGCTACCTAGACTTTGCGAAATTTTTTTTCATGTATTGCCTTCCTTTTCGCCTCTCTCCCTCTCATTTTTGCTGTCAGGTTGGAAAGCCAATCCCAGACCTCACGCAATGTCACTTGTAAATGCTTCAGGGCGGGGTGCCTTTTTCTTATCAATCTGCCAACAGGAGGCTGACTTTTCTTAACATGCAAAAAAGACTTCCTTGGCCCTGCATGGACCCAGAGACCTGGGGCTCATGGGAAGGGACTCTTCTCTGTGCAAGGCACTGGAACTCAGGGCTCTCACTTATCCCTCCCTCTTTTGACAACCCTGCCTTCACCTTCTCCTTGGTCCGGAGGTCATCGAACATGTGCTGAATCTCCAGCTTCCAGTCTTCCTGCAGTGAGTGGAAAGACTCCAGCGGCATCTGGAACAGGGCTGACTGTTCGATGACTTCAAGTTGCTTCAAGATGCTACCAAAATCTGGCCGCCCATGGGGGTCTGGGTCCCAGCATTCTGGGGTGGGGGTGGGAATGGAAATGTCAGTAGCCATGCTCTGGGGCATCAGCCTGCTCAGTGGAGGCAGGGGTCCAGGGGACTGAGGACAAACAGCTCCCGTGAAGCCAAGGAGAAGGAATTCAAAGCCAGATTCCTGGCAATGTCTCACTTGGTGAACCCCTGGGGAGAGAAACTCAGGGCCCTGTTCCGTGACTGGTGGTAGGATCAAGGATCAGGGAATCCCAGGGCCAGTGAATCCTAACAGGTTGCCCTCAAGAGCTGCAGGCCTGGCCAGAACAAAGGTCTGGAGGCCATGGAGCCAACTGTGGGGAGACTGTTCATGGCCCGATGGTTCCAGCCCCTTCTCCCTCACTCCTGGGCCCACTGGTATGGATGGGTGTGAAGGGGTGAGGTACCGGGCCTGAGGGCCCCTGCCACCCCAAGCTGAGCCTACCCTCTCCACGGGGCCCTGGCTCACCCTCCAGTAGGCGGGCAAAGGGCTCGGGGCACGTGGAGGGGATGGGCAGCGTCAGCTTGTTCATAGCCACGCCATATGCCACAGCCAAGGCGTCGATTTCACGGTAGGGGACCTCACCCGTCAGCAGCTCCCAGAGCAGTACCCCGAAGCTGCAGATGGGGAAGAGGGAGGGTGATGCCACAGCCCACCCCAATCCTCACCTACACCCCACCCCCGCCTCTGGTCCCATGGTGGGCCTCCCTCCCCACAACATCCAGCCCTGGCCAAAGAGGCCACAAGTACCTGATTTGACCTCCTTCGGCCTATCTCACGTGGATGTAGTTGGGGCTGCCTCTCTGATGTCTCTCCTTTGCTCTGCCTCTCTTCCCCCTCTCCTGCCCGAAAACCTTCAGTGGGTTCCCTGGGACCACTGGGCAAATCCACCCCTTTTTTTTGTCTTTCTTTTCTAGGGCCTCACCCACGGCATATGGAGGTTCCCAGGCTAGGGGTCTAATCGGAGCTGTAGCTGCCAGCCTACACCACAGCCACAGCAATGCGGGATCCGAGCTGTGTCTGCGACCTACACCAGAGCTCACAGCAATGCTGGATCCTTAACCCACTGAGCGAGGCCAGGGATCAAACCCGCAACCTCATGGTTCCTAGTCGGATTTGTTAACCACTGAGCCACGATGGGAACTCCAAATTCACCCTTCTTAACCCTGATTTTTCGTTTGTATTGTTTTTGATCATGCATGCCTGTAGCATATGAAGTTCCCAGGCTAGGGATTGAACTTGTGCCATAGCAGTGACCCAAGCCACTGCAGTGACAATGGTGGATCCTAATCCTGCTTTACCACAGGGAACTCCATTGGCCCTGATCTTGACAAGCCCTCACCTCTAAACACTCTCAGCTCCCATCTTCATCCTGCAGCCACGTTGAACAGTTGAACAAACCCTTGTTCTTCCTAACCTCTGGCCTTTGCACATGCTATTCCCTTTGTTGAGAACACACTTCCCTTTGCCTAACTGTCCTTTAAGTCACTACTCAGGTGTACTCTCTGCCGGGAAGCCTTCCTTGATTCCACAGCCTCCAAAGCTGGGTTGGAGGCCCCTCAGAACCCTCCGCACTTACCTCTAAAAACAAGTTAACACTGTTTAACATTTATAAAGCCTTACTCCAGGCCAGTACTGCTCTGACCTCACAACAGTCCTGTAAAGCAGAAGGCATTGGTATGAACCCCATTTTATCCCATTAATAGAGCAGGCTCAGAGTGGTTAAGTTGTTTGCTTACGGTCACAAAGCTCATAAATGGTGGAGCCACACTGGGACTCGGGTCTGCCTGATGCCTGTGACAATGTCCTTAGTGGCTACATGGTACCAGAGCAGGCCTCCCTGTGCTGCCATCACCTGCGCGTCTCTCTTTTCCTGTAAACTGTGCTCCTTCTTGATCCTGATCACTGGCTACGCAATGCCTCAAAGCAGATCCCTGTGCTCCCCCACGTCCACGCATGCATTCGTTCACCACATGCCTTTAAACGTCTGCTGTGTGCCAGGCACTGTACCAGATACTGGAACAAGATAGACACGACCCCTGCCTCCATGCAACTGACAGCCTGTCTTTCTCAGTGAGGGCACTGGTAAATTTGAGCTGGGCAGATGCTGCCTGAAGTAGTTTTCGGTCCTTCTTTGCAGCTAAGTATGCCCGTATGACAATGGTTCTGGCCAGTGGGACACAGGAGAGTGTGTAGTGTGCAATTAACTTCTAGGAAGCATCCTTAAAGGGACGCTTCTTCCTATTAGTTGGAATATAGACATAAAAGCTGGAGTGCAAGCAGCCAGTTTGGACCATGAAGTGAATGTGGGAATGGAGGCCATACAAGTTCGACAAAAAGAATAGTGGCTTGTGGAGCTCCCATCCTGGTGCAGTGGTTAACGAATCTGACTAGGAACTGTGAGGCTGCAGGTTCAATCCCTGGCCTTGCTCAGTGGGTTAAGGATCCAGCATTACCACAAGCTGTGGTGTAGGTTGCAGACGCGGCTTGGATGCTGTGTTGCTGTGGCTGTGGTGTAGGCCGGCAGCTACAGCTCTGATTCAATCCTTAGCCTGGGAAACTCCATGTGCTGCGGGAGCGGCCCAAGACTGGGGGAGTGCTACTGACCTTTGGTGGCTGGAAACCATAGATACTTAGCATCCTGAAAAGTAGAGGACAGCACCACACAAGGAAGAAACTTCCTGCCCTATGTCAATGACACCCTGCTAAAAACCTTAGCATAGAACCCTGAATCCCTCCTGCCGAGGGTACTGTATCAGTCCTGGGCTTTACGTGAGAGCAAAAACATCAGTCTTGTTTTTATTTTGGGTTTTCTGTTTCTTGCCACTGAAATATGGCTTCCGTCAATGTTATGGACCATAAATGAAGGCTGATGTGAAGCCAGTCTAAACTTTCCCCCAAACGGCTGTCCTGCTCTAGTTGAGACTTCCTGTCTGATTTGTCTGCCCCAACACCTTGACTTTGCTGCTTGGCCCATCTGGAGCCTCAGCCAGGGACTGATCTGGGTCTGGCTTCTCCCCAGAAGGTTGAGTCTCTGCTGCCACCAGGTCTCGGCAGGTGAAGAACAGCCTCCTCATTGACCTCCTGTCCCAGCTCTGGTTCTGGACAATCCATCAGCCCAGGGAGCCCGTGCGATGCTCCATCAGATCAGGTCATTGCCAAACATCTCTCATGGTTTGCCAGTGCGCTTAGCATAAACCTGGGGCACGCGCCCTCACCCGCAGGGCTATCGGCTCGCTCCCCGACATCATTTCCCACCACTTCCCTCCTTGCCTGCTCTGCTCCAGTCACTTGGGCCTCATAGCCGTTTCTGGACACACCAAGCTCGTTCTCACCTCAGTATCTCCTTTGTGGGAGCTGTTGCCCTTGCCTAGGAAGCTTCTTCCCCCAAACTCTGCATGGTTGGCTCCTGGTCATACAGAGTTCAACTCAGGCACCATGTCTCAGAAGAACCTTCCCCAAAGTCATCTCCAGCCCTCAGAGTGCTTTTTGGTCTATCTCCCAGCTCATAATACTGCCTAATATTTTTCCTGGTCAATTAGCTTATTATCTTTTAAAAATTATTTTATAGTTTTCTTAACTTAAAAACAGCCATTTCAGCTTCTTGTGTATGTATGTATGATGTATTCATTATCCCTGTGGCAGTAAATGGGTCTGTTCTTTTGTTTTGTTTTGTTTTGTTTTTGCTTTTTAGGGCCACACCCGCAGCACATAGAGGTTCCCAGGTTAGGGGTCGAATCGAAACTACAGCCTATGCCACAGCCACAGCAATGCTGGATCCTTAACCCACTGAGTGAAGCCAGGGATCGAACCTGCATCCTCATAGATCCTAGTCAGGTTCGTTAACCACTGAGCCACGAAGGGAACTCCCAGGTCTGTTTTTATATACTGCTGTATCCCTAGCTCCCAGCACGTCAGATGGAAGGATGGATAAATGAATGAATGAATGTGACCTCCAAAGGTCTCAATTTCCCGTCTGACGAGTGGGGGCAGTGTACTGGATGGTTGGAGGGGCCTTTGGTGCTGACAGCCTGTCTTTATAACTTTGGTATTTTAAACTGTAATCCAAGTCCTCCTCAGCTGCCACTTCTGCTAGCGGAGCAGACACCTGCTTTGATGCCTGTCTGATGGTCTGATCTTGCTACTGGGTCACTTTGCCAGGCCTAGATCCCAGCCTCAGTAGCAAACTGTCTCTCCTACCCTGCCCACTCCCCCTTCCTCCCTCCTCCATCTCCAGGAGGCCTCCCCATCCCACCCGTCAGCACCTCCAGACGTCACTGCTTTTGGAGAAGAGGGAGAGACGGATAACCTCCGGAGCCATCCAGGCGTAGGTCCCCGCGGCGCTCATTTTAGTGGTCTTGTGCCACTCACGGGCGAGGCCGAAGTCCGTGATCTTGAGCACCGTGTCTGCGAGGTTGTGGTTCTCGATGGCCTCCAGAATAAGGACTGTGGGGAAGGAAGAAAGAAAGAGGGGATCATCCCAGACCTGACAGGCTGCAGCCTGAGTGTCCTGCCCCCACCCCACCCTGCTGGAATCTCCTGCTTGTTGTCTCCCGGCCGGCCCTGGGTGACCGTCTCCGCAGAAGCTCCTTTCCTGGCCTTGAAGACCATGAACCCTGGTCTAATCTCTGCCCCAGGCTCCTATGAGGGGCTGGGGAGCTTCTCCCGAGGTCACTGGCCTCCCGGCTCCAACCTGGGCTCTGGGGAGCTCAGCAAAAGGTCGATGGCCAAGGCCTCGGTTTTCCTTGATCCAGGCCTGAGCTCCCATCCACCCCAGATGTGGCACCTACAAGCCCTGAGTGGAAGCGGATGGTTTCCCTCTCCTTTCCTACCCACTGTGGGGGCCGCAGTCGGCGCCCCACTCGTACTCCTTTCTGTGCCGCAGCCTCTGCCACGTGACTTGGAAGTTCTTTCCACTAACGAGGCAGCGTGTGTCTCCCACCATTCACTCTGGGTGGGACAGATAACTTGCTTCGTCTGATAAGTTGAGGCAGACGTGGCCAAGTACCAATTCCAAGCCTAGGCCTTAAGAGGCCTTTCATGTCAGCTTGCCCCCTTGCCCTCTGCCATCACCTAAGAACAGGCCTCGGCCAGCCTGTTTGTCCAAGGAAGAGGAGAGATACCTGGGGCCAAACCTAAAAGCTGAGCCTTGACTAAATCAGTTTACCCGCTGGCAGGCCTTCAGATGTACGGGCAGTAATAAAGGACACTGAGTTTAAAGACACAAAGTTGGGGTGGGGGTTGTTACCTAGACAAAATCTGACTGATACATCCCTCAAGCATATTGAATGATGCCAACTCACTTGCTGCCTAGGGTTATTACTAACAACCATCATGGCCAGTGTTAACAGAAGCTAGGATATGGCAAGCACTATCCTAAGCCCTTTACACAAATCAACTAGCAAGCAACCCATTTTATTGACTAGCAAACTGAGGCTCCGAGAGATGAAGTCACTTGGCTAAGATCACACAATGGTTGGACAAAGACCCAAACTAGATCTGTCATCAGAGCCCAATCTCTCTCTTTTTTTCTCTTTCTTTCTTCTTCTTCTTTTTTTTTTTTTTTTTTTTTTTTTTTGCTTTTTAGGGCCACACCCACAGTATATGGAGATTCCCAGGCTAGGGGTCCAATCAGAGCTACAGCTGCCAGCCTACCCCACAGCCACAGCAATGCCAGATCCAAGTTGTATCCGTGACCTACCCACAGCACAATGCAAGATCCTTAACCCACTGAGTGAGGCCAGGGATTGAACCTGTGACCTCATGGTTACTAGTCGAATTTGTTTCCGCTGAGCCATAATGGGAACTCCACCAACCTCATAACTGCTATGATATTCTACTATCTTTGGTCAAAGAGAGCCCCCAAAGAGCACAGTATCCTGCCTGGGTTTGAATCCCAGCTCTGCCATTTATTAGCTGCACAACCTTGTGTAATTTACCTTATTATTTTTGTCTTTTTAGGTGCGCGCCTGCGGCATATAGAGGTTCCCAGGCTAGGGTTCAAATCTGAGCTGCAGCTGCCAGCCTACACCACAGCCACAGCAGTGCAGGATCTGAGTCGCGTCTGCAACCTATGTTACAGCTCATGGCAATACCGGATCCTTAACCCACTGAGCGAGGCCAGGGATTGAACCCACATCCTCATGGATACTAGTCGGGTTCATTACTGCTGAGCCACAGCAGGAACTCCTAGTTTACCTTATTAATACTAGGATTTCTCCTCTGTTAAATGGAGATGACAACGGCATTTACCCTGTACTGATTTGTCTGAAGCAATAGTAGGCCCTCTAAAAGTGTTAGCTTTTATTATTAGTGTGGATGTCGCCGTACTTGTTCCTTATTTCTCCATCTTTATCTTTGACCATTCCTGGCTACTCCTCCAGTCATTGCAACAATGAGGCAATTCTACTATCATGCCCTTTGGCAGATGAAGAAGCAGGGCTAGAGAGCTCAGACCATTGCCCAAGGAAACACTGTTGGTGATCTCGTCCCTTCTTTAAAACCCAACTCAAATGTCACCTCTTCCTGGAAGCCTCTCGAGACTCTCTAGCATGTGACTCCACCTTCTAGAAGTCCTCCCTTCTTGAGTCATTAACTCTCTTGTTTCTGGAGTGACCCCATGACAGAGGGAACACCCCATGGTCTTACACTTGCATCTCCCAGGCTCAGCCTAAATCAATTCACCTAAAAATATCTATACCTGATTATGTGACCACCCCCCCAGTTTAAGATCCTCTAATGGTTTCATTACATTGAATAAAATACCCCAAGGCCCCCGAGGTTCACAAGATCTGGCCCAGCTACTTTTGTGATCTCGTCTTCTTCCACCTCTGCCTCACTCCTGCTCTTCCAACCTCTCCAGTCTCCTTGCTGTCTCTCCAGCAAGGCACACTATCCCACCTCGGGATCTCTGCTCTGCCCAGATCTTTGTAAGACTGGGTCCTCTGGGTTCAGGTCTCTGCTCAAGTGTGGCCCTCCCTGACCATCTGATCTAAAGGGCTCCCTCTGCCCCATTCTTAATCAGCTTTATTTCCTTCGGAGCCCTTGATAGCCTTTGAAATTCTGCTCTCTATTTAAATATCAACCATCTATTTCTGTCCACGAGACTCTTAACTTCCATAAGGGGAGGAATCTTGCCTTGTTCACTACTGTAATCCCAGGACAGTGCCTAGGACACCTAATTCTGCTTTGGAATTATCAGCTGAATGAACCAATGAATGAATGACATCAGACGAGGGGCTCCTTAAGGGAGACGGACTGGGAGAAGCTGTGCTGTGGAGGCCCTGCTTCCTCCATCTCAGGTATACAGCAGTTCCACTGCCTAAGCAGGAAGCCCTGACCTAAGAGCCCCACCAACCCTTTGTCCAAGTGGCATTGGCTACAGAAAAACTTGGGGCCAAGGGAGTGTGTCTTCATACCCCACCTGCAGGCTGGGAATCGGCAGGGTGAGGAAGGGCTGAGAAGGGACCCAGCCTTCGAGAGGAGCAGGTGGGCAGGCCCACTTCCATTTACTCAGCCTCTCAGAGGAGTGAGAGGACATGAACATCGATGAAGATGGGCACCATCTGTGTCTTGCTCAGTTGCCCGGTCCTGGAGCAGGCTTGGCAAACCTGGGCACTAGGTAGCTGTCTGCTGAATGTAGGGATGCCAGGCCTGGGAGGTAAGTAGGACTCAGCCCTTCTGCTTTAGGGGCTTGCAGTTGGGGGGTGAGGGCTAGCAACTAACATGAAAATAGTGGGATGGAGTCAAACCAACGTCAAGACATAGAATTGACAGGAATCCAAAACAGATGAGATGTGGGGGTTGAGGGCAGAAAGGAAACCTTCACATTTCATGTGAGGGCAGGGAATGTGCTGGCCCTACTCACTGCGATCCCTCTTGCTTAGTACATGATCTGGCCCAGTAAATACGTAATGAAAGAATGAACAAATAAATAGAAATGAGAGGGAGTGACATGGGGCAGAGAAAGGATGGGAGAGCCAGGAAGGTAGAATTTTTTCCCTGCTGGATCCTAAGGGTCAGGACAGGGGCTGGTACCCAACGGTACTCGGGAAATATCTGGAAAATGAATGAAATCCCTAGATTGTGAGTGCCATAAGGATAGACACCATGGCTGTTGTGGTCTTTGTTGGGCTTCTAACTTGATAGGTGCTCAATATTTGCTGACATCATGAGACGCTCCTTCATCTAGATATGGGTTCTGGGAAATTCTGCCTTCTTCCTGGCTCCAGGCCTCATTCAACCAACCAGTCAACTCTGGACAGTCTAGGGTAGGCCAGGCAGCTTGGAAGCTTTTATGTAAGACACACCCCTTTTCCTCCTCTCATCTTTCCCAGTTTGTCTTGGCTAGCTGGGGCAGAGGCCTAGGAGGACTCCAGGAAGTGGTTCTCAACTGAGGGCTAATTTGCCCTTCAGAGAACACTTGGCAATGTCTGGAGACATTTTTGGTTGTCTTTACCAGGGGGTGGAAGTGGGTGGCAGGGGATGCTAATGGCGTTTAGGGGGTAGAGGCCAAGGATGCTGCTAAATAACCTACAGTGCACAGGACAGCTCCCCTGCAGTCATTCCGCCCCAAAGGTCAGTAGTGCTGAGGTTGAGGAACCCTGACTCCAGGCCAGGTTCTTTCTCTCTCTGCCTGGTGGACTACGACAGTGTGGCTGGACAGTAAGTGCTATGAGGGCAGGCACTGCACCTGTCCCGCTGACAACAGGGAACACAGGGCCTACCTATCATGGTGTTCAGGGATATGTATCTATTGAGCTACTGTGATCATAGCCTAGAAAGCAGGTATTCCTTCCACCTTTCCGGGCCTTCTTTTCCTCCCCTAATGGAACAAGGACTGCCTCACCTGGCCCTGAAGGTAGACTGCTGCCCCAGGCAATGTCTTCTGGTGTCCCCATTTCCCACCACCTAGGTTTGGCCTCACAAGGTTCTATAGAAGCAAGTTTTGGGGGGAGGGCGCCACTTACTGTTGATGGACTTGAGGTCCCGGTGGATGATGGGCACGGGGGCATCATTGTGTAGGTAGTTCATGCCCCGGGCCACCTGCACGGCCCAGTTGACCAGCACGTGAGGGGGCACGCGGCGCCCTGCCAGCACCCTGCTCAGTGCACCCCCCCTGGCATACTCCATCACCAGGCAGAGGTGTGGGGGGCTGAGGCAGGCGCCCCTGAGGGCAATGATGTTGGGGTGCTGCAGGGCTCCGAAGAGCCGGGCCTCCTGGCGCACCTGCTCTGCTGTCACTGCCGGGTCCCGTTCAGGGTCCAGCCGGGCGGCCTTGACCGCCACCTCCTCGCCACGCCACAGGGCCCGATAGACCTTGCCAAAGCCCCCTACACCGATGATCTCTTCTAGCTGCAGCTCGTGGAAGGGGATCTCCTGGGGCAGCCGGAGGCCCGCGGGCGCGGCGGGGGTGCCGGGGGCCACGTAATTGCTGGGGAAGACGCCCACACGGCCGCTGGGTAGCTGCCCGGTCCACCAGCCCTCGTCGCCAGACACGGCACAGTCCTGGGAAAGCACCTGGACGCGGTCACCCCTCCGCAGGGTCAGCTCCTCGTCGCCCGCCGCTTCGTAGTCGAACACTGCGGTCCAGACAGGCCCCGCGGGGGTCGTGCCCCACTCCTTGGCCGCCCCCCCTTCCTCCTCCTCCATGGGGGAGGGGCCGGGGGCTGCGGGAGGCCGCTTCACACAGGCTGCCCGCCAGATGCAGAGAGCCGGCCCCGGCGGCCAGTCCCTGCGGGGTCTAGGGGGCTCCTGGGGGCCATGGCTGGGGGACCCTCCGCAGGAGCAAGGAAAAGCCTCTTTAAAAGGGCAGGGTCGTCCCCCTCCCGATTCAGTTGTCCAGGCAGGGTAGGGTGGGGAAAGGCGGCGGGTTCACCTGTGCCCCCTAAATGTCAGGGCGCTAAGAAGGCCTGGCCGCACGGCTGCCGAATTCCTGCCGGGGCCCGCCGGTGGGGGACGAGGGTGAGGGAAGCAGGCAGCCCCCTTCCCCGCGCCTCTCACCCCGCGCAGCTCCACCGGCGGCCCCCGGCTCCGCATCCCGGGCCACGACCGCCGGGCGGGGCGGGGCCGGTGGGGCTCCGGGGGCGCCCGCCCCAGGACAGGGTGGCGCGCCCCTCGGCCTCCTCACGCACGGGGCAGCCTGGCGGCCACCATCCTCAGCACCGGCCTCCGGGTCGGCCCCAGCCCCTGCCCCCGCCCGCGCCACTTCCCGGGGCCGCCGGCGGTGCCTGAGTGACGTGCTCGCTCCGCCGCGCCGCGGTGCCGCCTGGGAGTTGTAGTCTCCGGCAGCACGGCCCCGCGGTCCGTTCCCAGTCCCCGAGTCCCCAGAGCCCCGGTGCCGGCCTCCGGCCGAAATGGGGACAGCGCGGGGCCGAAGGAATCCTCCCGGGGAGATCAGCCTGGCCTCGGACCCTCCCTGGGACGCAGTGGACGCAACGCCTGGAGGAGGAGAGGAGAGGGCCGAGCTCTCCTCACAGACCCTGAGGGGCTGTGGCCCAAAGGTGGGGTTGGCGGTGACTGACGCGCTTCGCAAAGCGAAAAGTAGGAGCTGCGTGAATGGTGGTTACTGCCCCGAGTTTCTAACACGGCCAGGACGCGGTCCCTGCGGCTGGACTGCCCCTTGGGGTCGCGACCCGAGGTGCACGCCGGGAAGTGTAGTTTGTTCTGGGACCCGCGCTGCGGGGAGACAGCACCCCAAAAGAGAGCCAGTTGGTGGTTCCAGCAAGCTAGGGGGTCGGGCTGATGGTGCAGCCTCTGTGGGGAAGAAGGGGGTGGGAGGATGTGCGTAGTGTCCCTGGGTAAATCACAGCCACGTCTGTTTTCCCCACCAGCTTTGGGTTTCCTCTACCCCCGCAGTCTTAACTCTGAGAATCCCCCGCCTTCGAAAACGAGAACTTCACTTTAATGGGGCTTAAAGTGCATCTTATGCTAAGTGTTTTGCGTAATAGTGTCATTAAATTCTCGCAAAGCGCCCATTTTACAGATGAAGCATGGAGAAATAAACTTGCTCGTCCAAGGTCACAGCTATAAATGGCAGAGCAAGAATCAAAAGCAGGTTTTTGTTTTATTTTATTTTAATTTTAGGGCCGCACCTCTGGCATATGGAGGTTCCCAGGCTAGGGGTCGAATTTGGCACCGCAGCTGCTCGCCTACACCACAGCAACGTCAGATCCAAGACACGTCTGGGACGGCAACTCAGGATATTTAACCCACTGAAGGAGGCCGGGGATTGAACCCACGTCCTCATGGATACTACTAGTCCCATTTGCTACTGCTGAACCATGACGGAAACTCCCAAAGGCAGATTTTAAAATTAAAACCAAACCATCACCACGACAACCAAACACTTTGCCTTCCGGGAGTTCCTGTGATGGCTCAGCGGTTAACGAATCCGACCAGCATCCATGAGAACAGGGGTTCGATCCCTGGCCTCGCTTAGCAGGTTAAGGATCCGGCGTTGCCATGAGCTGTGGTGTAGGTCACAGACGCGGGTCGGATCCCCCCTTGCTGTGGCTCTGGCATAGGCCGACGGCTGCAGTTCTGATTGGATCCCTAGCCTGGGAACCTCCATATGCACACACCTAAAAAGACAAACAAAAAACAAACAAACAAACCAAAAAACCCCATTGCCTTCCCATTTAAAAAGTGAAGAAACAGTGCTGCAGAGGTTGAGTGACTTGTTCAGGATCTGTGCGCTCCTAAGTGGCATTGTGGGTCTTTTCACTTAGCGTTTCCTGAGTCGGGGGTCTGGGAGGTCTGCGGGGTCTGGGAGTTCTGTGGGGTCTGGCAGTAGGAGAAGAAGGTAACTATGATGGGCTCTGGTGCTCAGACTCCAGAGTACTGCCCCACGGTCTCCTGGGAAATTATTCCAGGCTCAAAGGGAAGTGGGTGGCTGAAAGAGAGGCCCCACTTGGTTCTCAGTACAGGCGTTTCTGCTATAACCTGATGCCTGCTTTTCTGAAAGACCCGGAGTTCTGCAAAAGAGTGCACTAAAATAGCAAGGCTCTATGGGGAAAATAGAATTAGGGACAGATTGCTCAAAATGTATGCAATTTTATAAGCAGAGTGCTACAAACCCAATAACGATTCCAGTAGAAATACCAGCACAGTTAAGTTTCCACTGGCATTTGGACTTAGCCATACTTTCAGTGTCTTCTTTGCAGTCTTAAGGGATGGGGCTTGTACTGCCTTCTCTGAGGTGCCAGTCTGGAGGTAGTAACTTCTAATGGAGACCATTTTCTTCAAAATTAAAAATCTGATCCAAGGTGTAATCTTCTTTATGACTCTGTTATTTCCATATGGGAAAACATTGTTGCAGTTTCTTCATCTGCGTTCACAGCATTGCCACATACCATACCACTGCAGCAGGCATTATGGTCTTTGAACATCTAAACCAACCACTGTGGATCTAAAGGAAGACATTTCTGTAGAGTTGAAGCTTTTCCCCTTACCATCTTCTTTTATTACTAAGGCCTCCCCTTTATCTGTGAGAAACCTGCCCCTGATTGCTTCAAACCATTAACCTCCTAGAGAAAACTGCAAATTAACCAACATGATTGTGTTATGCTGACATCATCACTCTGTTTACCAGTAGCTCATGAGGTGATTCAAGTCAAAGAAGCAGGTGTGCAGCAAAACAAGCAGTCTCCGAGCAGATGCGTAGAGTTGGGTGAGGAAAGTTACCTGGCTTAGTTCTAAAACTGGTGGGCTCTCTAATGGGAACAGGGAGTGGGATGACATTTGTCAAATCCATAAAAAATCATTCATATTTTGAATGGGATTGTAATGTATAAGTTATTAATTTGTAATTCGAATCTTCCATATTTGGACTTAGGTATAATTTTCTCCTGGGATATCTTGTACATGCTTTCTTTGGTTCACTCACTGGGACTGTACTGTTTTTATTATTTCCTTATGGCTGGGATTTTGTTACTCTTTCCTAATCAGTTACTGCCGTTGTGTTTTTTTTTTTAATTGAAGTAGAGTTGATTTACAATGTTGTGTTAATTTCTGATGCACAGCAAAGTGATTCAGTTATACATACATACATTCTCTCTCTCTCTTTTTTTTTTTTGTCTTTTTTTTGCCTTTTCTAGGGCTGCACCGGAGGCATATGGAGGTTCCCAGGCCAGAGGCCTGCGCCAGAGGCACAGCAACACCAGATCTGAGCCGAGTCTGCGACCTGCAACACAGCTCACGGCAACGCTGGATCCTTAACCCACTGAGAAAGGCCAGGGATCGAACCTGAAACTTCATGGTTCCTAGCTGGATTCGTTGGTCACTGAGCCATGAAGGGAACTCCTTTTTTTTTTTTTTTTTTTCCTGCTTTTTAGGGCCACACTTGTGGCATATGGATTTTCCCAGGCTAGGGGTCCAATTGGAGCTGTAGCTGCTGGTCTATACCAGAGCCACAGCAACACCAGATCCAAGCCGGGTCTTTGACCTACACCACAGCTCACTGCGACACCAGATCCCTAACCCACTGAGTGAGGCCAGGGACCAAACCCAAATCCTCATGGATGCTAGTCAGATTCATTTCTTTTGAGCCACAACAGGAAGTCCTATACATTCTTTTTAATATTCGTTTCCATTATGGTTTATCACAGGATATCGAGTACAGTTCCCTGTGCTATACAATAGGACCTTGTTGTTTATCGATTCTATATATAATAGTTTGCATCTGCTAACCCAAAACTCTCAATCCCTCCTTGCCCTCTCCCCTTTGGTAACCACAAGTCTGTTCCTATGTCTGTGAGTCTGTTTCTCTTTCACAGATTAGTTCATTTGTGTCATATTTTAGATTCTACATATAAGTGATATTATATGGTATTTGTCTTTCCCTGTCTGACTGACTTCATTTGGTATGATAGTCTCTAATTCTATCCATGTTGCTGCAAATGGCATTATGTCATCCCTTTTCATGGCTGAGTAGTATTCCATTGCATATATGTACCACATCTTTATCCATTCATTTGTCAATGGTCGTTTAGGTGTTTTCATGTCTTGGCTATTGTGAATAGTGCTGCTATGAACATGGTGGGGGCATTACCTTTTCAAATTATAGTTTTGTCCAGATATAAGCCCAGGAATGGGATTGATGGATCATATGGCAAGTCTATTTTTAGTTTTTTGAGGAACCTCCTTACTGTTTTCCATAGTGGCTGTACCAACTTACATTCCCACCAACAGTGTAGGAGGGTTCCCTTTACTCCACACCTTCTCCAGTATTTGTTATTTGTAGACTTTTAAAAAATGGTCATTCTGATTGGTGTGTGGTATTGATTTGTATTTCTCTAATAATTACCATCTTGTGTTTTCAGTACTGAGCGTGGATCTGGCTACCTTGTTGAACACACTCTTACTTGTTCTAGAATAACTTGACAGATTATTCTCTACACTGTTCTAGCTAGATGATCCTGTTGTCTGGTGGGGGCGGAGGCTGGGGGCGGGGGGGTGGGGGAGGGAAGGAAGACAGTTTAGTTTTTCCAGTCTTTACAGCTCATTTCTCATCCCTCTGTCTTTGGTTAAGAGCTCCAGTACAGGACTTGCCATGTGGCTCACAACATAACTACATGGTGTTGCTTCTACAGTGGCTGCGTCTCCACCTCTAGCCTGGGAACGTCCATATGCTGCAGGTGCAGCCACTTGTTTAAAAAAAAAAAAAAAAAGAGTTCCAAACAATGTTGAATGATAGCGGTGATAATGGACAATCCTTCTCTAGTTCTAGACTTTTTAAAGGAATGCCCCTAAGGGTTCATCATTAAGGAAGCCCTTCATCAAATTTTATTCCTAATTTGCTAAGAAGCTGTTTTTTCTTTTCTTTTTTTTTTTTTTTTTTCTGTTTTTTCATTTTTGGCCACCCTGAGGCATATGGAGTTCCCAGGCCAGGGACTGGATCTGAACTGCTGTTGTGACCTGCACTGCAGCTTCTATGGCAACACCGGATCCTTTAACGCAGTATGCTGGCCTGGGGATTGAACCTGCATCCTGGAGCTGCAGAGATGCCACTGATCCCGTTGCACCACGGCAGGAACTCCAAAAGTTTTTTCTTTTCTTTCTTTCTTTCTTTTTTTTTTTTTTTTAGAGCAGTTATTGGCTTTCTATGCATTTGTCGATGTGATAAGATGACTTTTCTGCCTAAATCTGTTAATGTTGAACCATCTTCCTCTCTTTACTGTTGCTGGATTTGATTTGATAACATTTTCTTTAGGGTTGTTATGTGTTTGTTTTCATGAATGGCATTGACTCATGGTTTTCTTTCTTGTGCTAGCCTTGCCCAGTTTTGACATGAGGGAAATGCTAGCCTGTTCTGTGATTTGGAGGAACCACCTACCTTTTCCTGCAATCTGGAATGGTTTCTGATATATTGGAGTTATCTGTTCTTTGAACATTTGGTACAGCTTGACTGTATGGTCATCCATGCTTGGTGCCTTTTTGGTAGGTCTTTGACTACAATTTCAGTCTCTTCCGTGGATATGGGTTTATTCAGATTTACTACTTTCTCCCGGAATAAAGTTTTGTAACTTATATTTGCCTAGAACAATATGTACTTTATCTAGGGTTTCAGATTCATTGGCATAACTTTATTATGCATATCATTTCTTATCAATCATTTGGATCTGAAGTTATATTTCTTGGCTTTCCTGATATTTATTTGTTTCTTTTCTTATTTTTCTGGATCAGATTTGCCAAAAAATGTAATAAACCCCAAATTTTATTGGTCTTAAAAAAAAAAAAAACCCAAGGATTTCACTTGTGGCTCAGTGGGTTAAGGATCCTCCATTGTCACTGCTGTCGCTTTAGTTACTGCTGTTGCTTGGGTTTGATCCCTGGCCCAGGAACTCCTGCATGATGTGGGAGTGACCAAAAAAAAAAAAAAGGAAACCCCAAACCAATTTTTTTAAACCAGTAATCTCTTCTACTTATTTAATTTTTTTATTTTTAATTAAAGTCTAGTTGATTTATAATGTGCCAATTTCACTTCTGTACAGCAAAGTGACCGAGTCATAAATATATATACATTATTTTTTTAGTATTATCTTCCATCATGTTCTATCCCAAAAGACAAGATATATAGTTCCCTGTGCTATACAGCAGGACCTCATTACTTATCCATTCTAAATGTAATAGTTTGCATCTACTAACCCCAAACTCCCAGTCCATCCCACTTCCTCCCTCTTCTACTTTTTTTTTTTTTTGAGGGAGGGCTATTTTATTTAATTAATTTCTTCCTTAATTGTTATTATGTATACTCTGGGTTTTGATATATAATGCTGTCATTGTCATTCAGTTCCAAAAAGAGTGTATTTTTAATTCCCCATAACCCCCAAATTATATAGAAATGTGGTTTTTAATATCTTAGATATTAAATATTTCTTAAATATTTACAGGATTTTGTTGTATATTCTGGATATTAATCACATTTTTTTTTAAGCTGAAAATATCTTCTCCTGGGTTGTTATTTATTCAGGAGCGCAGCGGAAACGAATCTGACTAGGAACCATGAGGTTGTGTGTTCGATCCCTGGCCTCACTCAGTGGGCTGGCGTTGCTGTGGCTGTGGTGTAGGCTGGTGGCTACAGCTCCAGTTGGACCCCTAGCCTGGGAAAATCCATATGCTGAGGGTGCAGCCCTAAAAAGACACACACAAACACACACAGACACACACACACGCACACACATGAAAACCTTTTCAATTATGTCTCTGGAAGAAATCTTTCATCTTAATATAGTCAAATTCATCTCATTTTCCCTACATAGTTTTATGTTCTCTTGATTTCACTATATGGTTTATTCACTGCAAAATCATAAAAAATATTCTCCATTTTTCTACTGGCTGTTCTGGGTTGAATTGTGTCTCCCCAAAATATATGCTGAAATCCTAACCCTTGTACTCCAGAGGTGCTTTTATTTGGAAAGAGAATATTTGCAAATGTAAATAGTTAAATTAAGATGAGGTCATACTGGAGTAGGGTGGGCCCCTACTCCAGTAGGGCTGATGTCTTTATAAGAAGAAAACCATCTGAAGACAGACAGACAGAGGGAGAATGCCATGTGATGAGAAAGGCTGAGATTGGAATTACGCAGCTGCAGGCTGAGGAACTCCAAAGATGGCCAGCAAACCACCAAAAGTTAAGAGGAAATGAAAGATTTCCCTACAGGTTTCAGGGGGCCATGTGCCCATTTTGAAGGTCTAACATCCAGAACTGTGAGACAATATGTTTCTGCTGTGTTAAGCCACCAGTTTGTGGCACCTTGTTCTGGAAGCCCCATGAAACGAATGTACTAGCTTTATAGGTTTATCTTTCATATTTAGGTCTTAGTCCTTTTATTTGACCTTTATATTATGGTGAGAGGTAGGGAACCAACTTTTCTTTTCTCCCTCTAAGCAGCCAGTTTCCCCAATATTATCCTTTCACAAGCCATCTCTTCCCTTCTAATTAGGATGCTTATTCTGATACATCTCAAGGTCTTTTATGTACACGACTCTCCTCTCTGGTCTGTTCCTTTGATCAGTTTGTCTATTTATATGCCATCCCACCTTTGCTTTCTTTTCTTTCTTTTTTTTTTTTTTTAGACTGCACTTGCAGCATATGGAAGTTCTCAGGGGTCTAATTGCAGCTACGGCTTGCCAGCCACAGCCACAGGCAGAGCAACTTGGGATGCCAGATTCTTAACCCACTGAGTGAGGCCAGGGATTGAACCCACATCCTCATGGATTCTAGTCGGGTTAATTGCTGCTGAGCCCTGATGGGAACTCCTGTTTTGTTTTTTTTAAGCTCTGGCTTTTTGATGTATATGATACAGAAAATTTCCCCTCCTTTTTTTTTTTTTTTTTTTTTTTTTGCTTTTTAGGGCTGCACTGGCAGCATATGGAAGTTCCCAGGCTAATCGCAGCTACAGCTTGCCGGCCACAGCCACAGGCAGAACAACTTGGGATCCGAGCCGTGTCTGCAACCTACACCACAGCTCACGGCAATGCTGGATCCCTGACCCACTGAGCAAGGCCAAGGATCAAACCCGCATCTTCATGGATACTAGTTGGATTCGTTTCCACTGCACCACAATAGGAACTCCTCATATGCTTTTTTGAATCCATTTATTGTGTTTCTCGAAAAACTTTATGGAATTTGGGCTTACATAGAATTTATAGCTTGATTTATATAGAAGAAGCACCTTGATAATATTAGATTGTTGCATTCATGAACATGGTGCATCTCCCCTTTTGTTAGATTTCTTTTGTGTCCTTCAATAACATTAAATTTTTTTCCTTCATAAATGTGTTGGGGATTGACAGGTTAATTCCTAGATTACCTTTAAATGTTTGTTACTAATTCTGAATGGAACCTTATTTTTCGTAAGAGTTCCTAGTTTATTATTATGTAGAGGAATTCATTTTTCCAATTCGATCTTTTATTTGGGCAATTTGCTGATGCTCTTATTAGCTTTAATGGTTTGAAGTTTCTGTATGGTAAAACAAATCACATTCAAATGATAACAGTTTTGCCATCCTTTCTTTCATTACGTGTGTGTGTGTGTGTGTGTGTGTGTGTATTTGTATTTATTTACAATGATTTATTGCAATGGTCAGGACCCCTCAGAGTGAATAGTAGTAGTGACTGTGTTCAGCTGTATTTTCTTCCTGATCTTAAAAGACATGAGTTTAAGGTTTTATGTTGAGTTGTGTGGGGTGCAGTAGATTTTTGGTAGATAGTCCTTATCAAGTTATGGAAGTTCTTCTGTATCTCTGCTTTTCTGAGAGGTTTTATCATAAATAGATGTTGAAGGAGGGCTTCAGAGGGTTAAGGATCTGACATTGTGGCTCAGAGGGTTAAGGATCTGACCTTGCTGCAAGCTGTGGTGTAGGTCACAGGTGCGGCTCGGATCCAGTGTTGCCCTGGCTGTGGTGTAGGCCAGTAGCTGCAGCTCTGATTTGACCCCTAGCCCAGGAACTTCCATATGCCACAGGTGCAGCCCTAAAAAGAAAAAAAAAATAGTTGAACTTTACCAAATGTTTTTTCAATCTGTGGGGTGAGCATATGACTTTCCTTCTTTATTCTGCAAAGTAGTGCATGGCATTAACTTTCCTGATGTTTACTAAAACAACTGATGACTTATTTTTATTTTTCATACATTGCTGTATTTGCTAATCTAATATTTTGTTTAGGAATTGTATTTACACTTAGAAAGTAAACTGGACCTCTAATATTCTTTCCCCAAATGGTCTCTGTTCAGTTTAGGAATCAAGGCTATGCCAGCTCTGTAAAATGAATTTCTGTTTTTCCTGTAGTGATTTGTATATAGCAGGTGTTACTTGTTCCTTAAAATTTGGTAGAATTCCCCTGTTAAACCTTCTAGGGCTTCTTTTAATGAAAATTTCACATTCTTTAATTGTTATTGGTCTCTTCAAAGTTTACTATTTTTTGTTCCAGTATTGGCATTTTCTATTCTTGTGGAAATTTATCCATTTTCGTTATGGTTTTCAAGTGTACTGGTTTATGTAGTTCAAAATGTATTCTATCACTTAAAAATACCTGCATCTGCAGTTTTTTCCCCTTTTCAGTTATGCATTTTGGTTTTTTACATCTTTCTTTTTCATCTCTATCAGTCTTACCTGAAGTATTTCTATATTATTAGAATTTCAAATTGCTAGGTGTTATTTTTGTTGATCTTTCTTCCTAAACTGAGGCTTCCTTCATTTATTTTCAATCTTTTGATAAAAATGTTCAAAGTGGAGTTCCTGCTGTGGCATAGTGAGTTAAGAATCCAACTGCAGTGGCTCGGGTTGCTTCGGAGGCATGGATTGGATCCCCAGCCTAGCGCAGTGGGTTAAGAAAAAGCATCTAGTGTTGCTGCGGCTGCGGCTTGGGTTCAGTCTCGGACCCAGAATTTCCATATGCCTTGGGTGCAGCCATTAAAAAGAAATGTTCAAAGTAATAATTTGCCCTTGAAACATTGCTTGGTATTACTTTTTTTTGGCTGCATCTGTGGCATGTGGAAGTTCCTGGGTCAGGGATCAAACCTTTGCCATAGCAGTAACCAGAGCCACAGCAGTGACGACGCCAGATCCTTAACCCAATGACACTACTCCATGCTTTGGTAGTGCTTTTATTGCCATTCAGGTATAAGGATTTATTTCTTTTATGTTTTATTTTTAAACATGAGGCATTTATATTACGTTATTTAAGTTATGGGGTTTCTGTTTTTTGGGGTTTTTTGATGTTGTAGTTGTTGTTGTTGGTCTTTTAGGGCCGAACCTGAGGCATGTGGGAGTTTCCAGGCTAGGGGTCAAATCAGAGGTGCTGCTGCCAGCCACAACCACAGCAACATCAAATCCAAGCCTCGTCTGCAACCTACACCATAGCTCGCAGCAGCGCCACAGCCTTAACAGACTGAGTGAGGTCAGGGATCGAACCTGCATCTTCATGGATACTAATCACGTTCTTAACCCACTGAGCCACAGTGGGAACTCTTGCATTTTTTTTTAAGAGCCATCTACACTAGGATAGATAACTATGGTATAATAAAGAGAGTCCAGAACACAATGCCTCAGAAGATATTTGTTTCACAAAATGTCCCAGAGTAGGTAGGGGCCCTCCCCATCCCCCAAGGGTCACCAGGTCCCACTTCCTTCTTTCCCTGCTTTGAGCATCATCCGACTCACATGGTTGAAGCCGTCTTAGTGCCACCAAGTCTGTGTTCCTCTATGTGAGACGATAGAATGCAGAATTATGGAACAATTAGCTTCATCTTTAAGGACATAAATCAGAAATTGCCTGCCTTGCTTCTGCTCCTCTACCACTGGCCAAAAATTAACCATATGGCTACAGGAGAGAAAGAGTACTAACTGGGATTTGGTCAGAAAAAGACACTGGAGTTCCTGTCGTGGCACAGCAGAAACGAATCTGACTAGGACCCATGAGGTTGCGGGTTCGATCACTGGCCTTGCTCGGTGAGTTAAGGATCCGGCGTGGCTGTGAGCTGTGGTGCAGGTCACAGACACCGCTCAGAGCCCATGCTGCTGTTGCTGTGGCATAGGCCAGAGCTTTAGCTCTGACTGGACCCCTAGCCTGGGAACCTCCATATGCTATGATGTGGCCCTGAAAAGCCAAAAAAAAAAAAAAAAAAAAAGAAAGAAAAAAAGAAAAGAAAAAGAGAAACTGAACCACTTATGCTAACAGAATTTTATGGAAGGAATTGATTGAGTTGGTGAGATGGCAAAATGCGGATGCTGTACTAAGCGGATAACAGATGCAGGAATCAGCTTTCACCCCTAGGACTAAGGCAATAAAGGGAAGAGTTTGGGGTTATCAGTATCTAGAAGGTTGATGGAGTGCTCCTGGAGAGACGGAACCCAGGCCTCTGACAAGGGGACAGCTGGTCTTGTTATGTCAGAGAGAGAAAAATGAGAGTGTAGAAAAAACAGGAGTCACCTGCTGCCTTCAGGGGGATGAACCCTTGCTGGGTGATGCCGGCGGGAATAAGAAGCAAAACAGGAAGAAGCCCGAACTTTCTCCATCCAGCCTTTTCTCTTGCTTTCTTGTGCTCCCTCTAGGCAGAACCAAAGAGGGAGCTGGCAGCGCCACAAGGCAGAGTGTAAAAGGGTGGCTCTGAGCCAAGAAACAATGGATCAGTCACCAACAGAGTTCACCTACCTCCCTTTTTGTCTCTTTAGTGCCACACCTGTGGCATATGGAAGTTCCCAGGCTAGGGGTCTAATCAGAGCTGTAGCTGCTGGCTTACACCACCACCACAGCCACACCGGATCCTTAATCCACTGAGTAAGGCCAGGGATCAAACCCGCATCCTCATGGATACTAGCTGGGTTGTTACTGCTAAGCCACAGTGGGAACTCCTCACCTAACTTTTTGACTACCCAGAATCCGTACATACTTTTTGCACACATTTGATCTTCCATTTATTTTTTGTTTTATTATTATTATTATTATTATTATTTGTCTTTTTGCCTTTTCTAGGGCCGCTCCTGTGGCATATGGAGACTCCCAGGCTAGGAGTCTAATCGGAGCTGTAGCCACCAGCCTACACCAGAGCCACAGCAACGCGGGATCCGAGCCTTGTCTGCAACCTACACCACAGCTCACGGCAACGCCGGATCCTTAACCCACTGAGCAAGGCTAGGGATCGAACCCGCAACCTCACGGTTCCTAGTCGGATTCACTAACCACTGAGCCACGACGGGAACTCCTTTTTGTTTTAACTTTTATTATTTTATTTGAGTTTTGCTTTTTAGGGCCACAGCTGAGGCACATGGAAGGTCCCAGGCTAGGGGTCCATTCGGAGCTGCAGCTGCCAGCCTATGCCACAGCCACAGCAGGGTGGTATCTGAGCTTCATCGTCAACCTACACCACAACTCAGGGGACAGCAGATCCTTAACCCACTGAGCGAGGTGAGGGATCGAACCAGCCTCCTCACAGATCCTAGTTGGGTTCGTTACTGCTGAGGCACAACAGGAACTCCCTAAACTTCACTTAACAACCATACATCACCATTTTTCACCTAATCTTGCACAAAGATGCTCTCATCTGCTCTACAAAGAGGGGAGACAGAGAATTCCCTCAGTCATATTGTCCATTCCTGTTGTGCTGTCTCTCTTGTTCTCCTTGTGCTTCTGGCATTGTTTCGCATTGAGTCTCCAAACATTTCCATTTCCTCTCTCTGCCGTATGGGAAGCCGGACACTTACTTTCTGTTCTTTTAATGGTTACTCCAAAAATATCATCATGTGTCTCCCCCGACAAGATCTTCTCCAGTTAGAAGTTGTTCAAGATTCTACTTCTTTGTGTAACACCAAAATTTGACATTGTTACTGTGCTTTTGATAGTTTTGACATTTTTGATGTGTTTAAACTTTTCATTTTTGTTTACTTTTTCTTTTCTTATTCTTATGTTTCAGGCCTTTATTCGAAGATTAGCTTCCTTCTTCCTGAATTATATCTTTTCGAATTTCTTTTGAAGAGAGTAATTTGGGAATCGATTCCTACCTTTCGGTTTGTCTAAACAATAATCTTATTTTTGTTTTTGAAAGATATTTTTCTGGCCATGCAATTGTAGTGTGACAGCTGTTTTATTTTAGCACTTTGAGGATCTTATTCTGCAGTCTTCTGGCTTCCATCATTAGCATTGGGAAATGAAAAGTATGAGTTCCCTGGTGGCCCGGGGGTTAAGGATCCAGCATTGTCACTGCTGTGGCTTGGGTTGCTGCTGTGGTGTGGGTTCGATCCTTGGCCTGGCAACTTCTGCATGCCATGGGTTGCAACCCCTCCCCCCAAAAAAAGAGAAAAGAAAAAAAGAAAAGAAAAAGAAAAGTAATGCTTTGGCTGTTCTAATGATTTTTCTCTTCAGTATACTAAGATTTATTATATGTCTAGTGTGGATCTTTTAGAAAATATTCTGTGTGGGATTCATTGGGTTTCTTGAATTTGAGGAAGAATCTTGCATCCATTCTGAAAAATTTCGAGAAATTATCTCTTCTAATGTGCTTCTCGCCCTTCTATTATCTTTTTTTTTTTTTTTTTCTTTAAATGGCCGCATTTGCAGCGTATGGAAATTCCTAGGCTAGGGGCCTATGCCACAGCCACAGCAAAGCAGAATCTGAGCCCTGCCTCCACCCTAGGCCACAGCTCACAGCAATGCCAGATCCTTAACCCACTGAGAGAGGCCAGGGATCAAACCTGAATCCTCATGGATACTAGTTGGGTTCTTAACCTGCTGAGTGAGCCACACTGGGAACTCCTCTTTCAGCATTTTTTAAACACCATCTTCAGTTTCTTTCTTATTTATTTATTTATTTATTTATTTATCTTTTTACGGCCACACCAATGGCATATGGAGGTTCCCAGGCTAGGGGTCAAATTGGAGCTGCAGCTGCCAGCCTTCGCCACAGCCACAGCAACACTAGATCTAAGCCGCATCTGCGACCCACACCACTGCTTATGGCTATGCTGGATCCTTAACCCACTGATGGGAGGCCAGGGATCAAACCTGCGTCCTCATGAATGCTAGTATGGTTTGTTAACCACTGAGCCATGACAGAAACTTCTTCAGTTTCTTTAAACATTTAATATATTGATTTTATATTCTGTACCTTATAATTCCAATATTTGTACCAACTGTGAGTCTGATTCTGAGGTTTATTGCTTCTGCTTGTGTGGGTTGTGGAACGCATTGTTCTTTGGGATTTTGTCTCGGAAAATTCTTTAAAGCCTGGGCTTAAAATCCGTTTCCCTGGATAGAGTTAGTGTTTGCTTATGCCACGTACCTGTGGGAATAGCCAACTTGGGATCACTCTAAAATTTTGTGTGGAAGTCTTTCGGGCTATGCAGATAGTACCCATTTAGCCTCTAAATCCACAGAATATGGGCTGTTAGGAATTCTCAGGGGAATTTTCTCTTGCTAATTACTCATTGTAAAGGCAGAGACAATCATACATTCCCACTGTCTTTTTCAGAGCGAGGGTGTTTTTTTTTTTAAAGTACCAACTGGAGTTCTTGTCGTGGCTCAGTGGTTAATGAACCCAACTAGTATCCATGACGATGTGGGTTTGATCCCTGGCATCGCTCAGTGGGTTAAGAGTCCGGCATTGCCGTGAACTGTGGTATAGGTCACAGACGTGGCTTGGATCCCGAATTGCTGTGGCTGTGGCGTAGGCCAGCAGCTACAGCTCCAATTCGACCCCTAGCCTGGGAACCTCCATGTGCCGCAGGTGTGGCCCTAAAAAAAAAAAAAAAGCCAATAAATAAATAAATACAAATAAAAATTTAAAATACCAACTGAGGGTTTGCCCTCAGGTTCTAGAATTTTATATATAGTTCTCTGATCTTTCCTCTCACTCTGCTAAAGTCCCAGGATTTTTCCTCTGTGAAAATGGCCCATTAACACCCAGGCTTTATGCAGGTAACCTCAGGAAAAGTGCTGAGTCCAGAGCTCTCTTCACTGCTCTGGATTCATGCTTTCCTGTTTTGGGGTCTGCAAGGATGCACTTAAGGCATGGCACAACCAAGAAGAAGTGTCTGGGCCCCCAGGCCTCCCCTGCTCTCATTGGATTAGAGAGCTAGTTTACCTACAATTAATTGTATCTATTCATTTTTAAATTAATTATATCCTGTCCCTAGCTTTCAGGGAGAACAAATTGAATTACTCATTAATCTAATAGTTACTGCTTTTATTCTGAGCAGTACTGAAGGTCTGTTACTATCCTAAACCAAGGAATGTCTCTGATGGGCTGAATTGCGTCTCCCCAATCTCCACCCCCAAATTCATATGCTGATGCCCTAATCCTCAGTACCTCAAAATGACTGTGTTTGGAGAGGGGGCCTTTAAAGAGGTGATGAGGTTAAAACGAGGCCATTAGGGTGGCTCCTAGTTCAGTCACAACTGGTGTCCTTGTCAGAAGAGGGAATTTGAAAGCAGAGAGAGACGCCAGGGTTGTGTATGCAGAAAGGCAAGAAGGTGATCTGCAAGCCAAGGAGAGAGGGCTCAGAAGAAGCCACCTCTGGAATTCCCATTATAGCTCAGCAGGTTAAGACTCTGACAATGTCCTGGAGGGTGGGGGTTCCATCCCTGGGCTCGATCAGTGGGTTAAGGATCCAGCGTTGCTGCGAGCTGTGGCATAGATCTCTGATGAGGCTCGGATCCCGTGTTGCTGTGGCTGTGGCGTAGGCCAGCAGCTGCAGCTCTGATTTGACCCCTGGCCCAGGAACGTCCATATGCTGCAGGTGCCGCCTTAAAAAAAACAGAGAAGAAGGAGTTCCCGTCGTGGCGCAGTGGTTAACGAATCTGACTAAGAACCATGAGGTTGCGGGTTTGATCCCTGGCCTCCCTCAGTGGGTTGACGATCCGGCATTGCCCTGAGCTGTAGTGTAGGTTGCAGATGCGGCTCGGATCCCACGTTGCTGTGGCTCTGGCGTAGGCTGGTGGCTATAGCTCCCATTCGACCCCTAGCCTGGGAACCTCCATATGCCCCGGGAGCGGCCCTAGAAAAGGCAAAAAGACAAAAGAAAAAAAAAGAAGAGGCAAAGTCTGCCCACACCTTGATCTTGAGCATCTAGTCTCCAGAAGTGTGAGAAATACATTTCCATTGTTGTTTTAAGCCACCCAGTCTTTGGTACTTTGCTATGGCAGCCCCAGCTGACTAATACTGTCTCCCATGCTGTGTAACCTCAGACAGCATCTTAGCCTCGAGGGAGGAACTACGATTTGACACAGGGGCCTTTCCAAACCTGTTCCGATCACACCCATAGCACAGCCTGCTTCGGCAAAGAGACTTACCAAGTCCAGACCCAGGATGTGTCTCACTCATGCATCTCGTTTCTTTTTTCAGGGTGTCGCTGGAGTTCTCCTGCTCAGGAACGAATCTGAGGACAGGCAACATCTTGGTGATGCTCCAGACTTTCCGGCTGACTTGGTTTAGAGGACCTGTGGGATGTGCTGAGAAGGAGGACTGGGGAGAGGTGAGAACAGCAGGAGTTAGGGAGGGGGAGGAGGAATAGACACCCTCTCCCAGGCACCAAACCAGATTCTCTCCCTAAGTGTGGGTGAGGCAAGCATTTTATGAGGTTCAGAAACGCAGCAGGACAGGCAGGAAGGGCCTGATGTCCCATGAGGTTAGGAGGAAGTGATTCAGAGGGGGCCCAAGTGTCAGGCTTCATCTCCCTCAATTATTAACTCAGGGGGCGGATACAATCAAACAGCATCGCATCAACTCACCGTTCTTATTTCCTTCCCCCAGACTTCATGTAGGACAAATTCATTCTCTCACTGACAAAATATTTACTGAGCACAACCGATGTACTGGGCAGGTCGCCGCGGAGGAGCAACCTGGCCTTGACGCCGCCGCAGCTCTGGAAGGGCCGGCGAGGTTCTGAGCCGGCACTTAAAGAGCGAGTGTCACAGAAGGGACAGGAGGGGACGCTGCGGGCAGTAGGGGGCGCTGCACATGCGCAGAAAGCACCAACTAGACCTGAAGGCCTTGGGAGGACGTTGAGACCTCAAAAGTGAAGAGGAGGGAGAGGAAGAGCGTTTTAGGCAAAGAGACCTGGGTTGTGAAAGCCCTAAAATATTTAAAGTGTCAATTCCTGGTACTGAGGAAGCCCCACGTGGCTGGACTGTGGAGTGACAGGGACGTGGTGGGGCTGAGGCCGCAAGCAGAAGCCTGCTGGGAAGGGCTTTCTGGGAAAGGATTTGATTTTATGTTACTGCCTTTTTTTTTTTTTTTTAAGGGCCGCACTGGCGACATATGGAAGTTCCCAGGTGAGGGGTCAAATCAGAGCTGCGGCTGCTGTTCTGCACCACAGCCACAGCACAGCAGGATCCAAGCCGCACTGGTGACCTATAGCACAGCTCACGGCAACCCTGGATCCTTAACCCACTGAGCGAGGCCAGGGATCAAACCAGAGCCTTCATGGGTCCTACTTGGGTTTGTTACCCCTGAGCCACAATGGATTGGCTGCTCTTCCCACCTCAGCATCTTTAGCTTAATCGTACCGGCAAAGTCTCCCTTTTGCCACATAAGACAGCATATCGACAGGTTCCAGGCATCAGGACGCGGACATCTGTAGAGGGTCATTTTTCTGCCCACCACAGGGAGCAAGTTGGACACGCGCTCCCGGGCATCAGAGCACTCTTTGTGTCCCTCTCCGGTCTCCCCAGCTGTGTGCTGATCTCATCTCTTTCTTTCTCTCCTTTTCCCATTTTTTTCTCCTGCTTTGCAGCTCATTTTAAAATAGATATCATCAGCTAGAGACATTTGCCCCAGATTGCCCAATCCTTAAGAACGGTGGTCCCAGTTATGGTCCCCTCTGAGTATGTCCAGTAGAAGGAGCTTGATCTGACCGAATCTCTGGGGGGAGCTTCTCGAACTGCACAGTCCAAGAGAAATGAGCCACACATGCAAGTTGCATGTGTAATTTCAAAATTTCTAGGAGTCCCATGGGGGAGAAAAAGGTAAAAAGAAATAGATGGAGTTAACTTTAATAACATATTGTATTTAGGAGTTCCTGTCGTGGTTCAGTGGTTAATGAATCCGACTAGGACCCATGAGGTTGCGGGTTCGATCCCTGGCCTTGCTCAGTGGGTTAAGGATCTGGCATTGCTGTGAGCTGTGGTGTAGGTTGCAGACGTGGCTCGGATCCTGCGTTGCTGTAGCTCTGGCGTAGGCCGGCAGCTATAGCTCCAACTCGACCCCTAGCCTGGGAACCTCCATATGCCACGGGAGTGGCCCAAGAAATGGCAAAAAGAAAAAAAAAATATGTATATATAGTATTTAACACAATGTATCAAACTTATGAACATTTCAACATGCATTTAATATAAAATTTATTAATGAGGTTTTTTATATTAAGTCGTTGACATCTGGTGTACATTTTATCCTTCACATCTCAGTTGGGACTAGTTATGTTTCAAGTTTTTAATACTGGTCATATTACATTGGACAGTGTAGGCTTAGTACATAAACCCTGCAAGGGCCCCAAGGCTTAGAACAGTCGCTGGCACAGTGGGCACTCAGATCTGTCCAGCACAGGAATAAATGGACTTCTTCTCTGTTGGTTTTAGGCTCTTTTTTTCTTTCTTTTTTTGGCTGTGCCCATGGCATGTGGAAGTTCTAGGCCAGGGATTGAACCTGTGCCACAGCAGTGACCACAGCCACTTCAGTGACAACACCTAATCCTTGACCGGCTGAACCACAAAGGAACTCCACTGTCTCTTTTTCAAAAGACCTGGGCCACTGACCCAAAGAAGGAAGCCTGAGTAGGGGGTTCACTTGCATCTAATATGTATAGCCCTTCCCAGATGTGCTTGCTATCTTGATTCCCACTGGGTCCACTCTTACCCAGGCAGCCTTGAAAAATGCACTGAGCTGTGCTCCGTGCTTAGTCCTGTCTGGAAGGTAAGGGACAGAAGGGGGACTTGCCATGGAGCCAATTCCCAGGAGACCTCCAGGGGCGGGTGGGTGAAAAAGGAAGCCCCAAACATGTCTTCCAAGGCCCTTTGTGATCTGGTTCTGGTCCCTATGTACCTACTGCCTTATCACCTTGTTATGGACTGAATCATGGCCTACTCCCCTCAAATCCATACACTGATGCTCTGACCCCCCCCCCCCCATTGTGACTGAATTTGGAGATAAGGCCTTTAAGAAGGTAATTAAGCTTAAATGAGGCTGTAAGGCTGGGGCCCTTCCGAAAAGGAAGAGATACCAGGGCATGCGCACATGGAGAAAGGGCCGGTGAGGATACAGAGGCCTCCAGAGAAACCAACCCTGCTGGCACCTTGACGTTGGATTTCCAATCTCCAGAACGGTCACAGAATGTATTTTTGCTGCTTAAACTACCCAGTCTGTGGTAGTCTGTCATAGCAGCCCCAGCAAGCTATACCTACCTCACCTCTCACCAGTCCTCAGTGCTGCCCTTGGACTCCACTCCAATAGCACTCCTGACTGAAGCCAGTGGTTCTTTTTTTTTGAGAACTTTTTTTTTTTTCTTTTAATGAGTGATACACAGGAATTAACAGTGCTAGCTGCTCAGCTGGGTGCATTTTAGGAAGACAGAGCTGCCCCAGAACAGGTAAAGGAGATAGCAGGTGTGCTTGCTATATGCCAGTCACTGAACACATTACTCCCTTTTAGGGTGTGGGTTTTTTTTTTTTTTGGTCTTTTTAGGGCTGCACCTGCGGCATATGGAGCTTCCCAGGCTAGGGGTTGAATTGGAGCTACCGCTGCCGGCCCACACCACAGCCACAGCAATTTGGGATCCAAGCCATGTCTGTGACCCACACCACAGCTCACGGCAACGCTGGACCCTTAACCCACTGAACAAGGCCAGGGATCAAACCTGTGTCCTCATGGATGCTAGTCAGATTCGTTTCTGCTGAGCCACAGCGGGAGCTCCTCCCTTTTAGTGTTTTAAAATAAAACTCTATGAAGTGAGTACTTTTGACCACATTTCAAAGAAAATAACTCCGACAGTGAACATTTATGCTCTAAGGTGTTGAGTGCTGAGCTCCGCACAGCACGCGTCACCTCATTTAATCTTTGCTGTGGATGGAGGAGGTGGGAACATCATGACTGTCCCCGTTCTGTGCAAAAGACAGGCAGGCCCCGGGGAGCTCCGTCACTTCCGAGGTCCACAGGATGGGCAGCTGCCAAACGGAGCAGTCTGACTGCAGAGTGCTCACGCCTGCCCATCATACTCTGTCCAGGAGTCAGTGGAGAGTCAGGTAACCATAAGGTAACCCCCATAATTGTCTGGGGGCTGCATTGGAACTCAGTTTTATCAAAGTTATTGTTATAATCACTCAGCAAATGTTTGACAGGTGTCCACCCTAGGAAAGATATTGTGCCAAAAATGTGGAGTCTGAAGACCAAAATCCACAGTTACTGCCTAGAAGGAGGATCCGAATAGTGGAAAGAGAGTCATGCAAACCGTTATGATCCAACTCACTGGAGGAAGGCGTTGAATTCAATGGGATCCTGTAAACAACCTAGAGTTTGCCTTGGAAATCTTTACCTCACAGGGCAGGTTTGTTTTTTTGTTTGTTTGTTTTTTTTTGTCTTTTTGGGTCGCACCACCCAAGGCATATGGAGGTCACTAGGCTAGGGGTCCAATCGGAGTTGTAGCCGCTGGCCTATACCAGAGCCACAGCAATGCAGGATCTGAGCTGCATCTGTGACCTCCACCACAGCTCACGGCAACACCGGATCCTTAACCCACTGAGCAAGGCCAGGGATCGAACCTGCGGCCTCATGGATCCTAGTCAGATTTGTTTCCACTGCGCCACGACGGGAACTCTGAATGGGGAGTTTGTACTGGAGAAAAACCGAACAAGGCTGGTCAGTAATCACTTGATTGAAAAAAAAGTCAGAGAGGCAAAAGTGAAATCACTCTCTTAACCACATGACTACATAAGGATCTAAATAGCCTTTGAATTTAAGAACAAGCTTGGTAAATTATTACTAAATCCCATTATCATCCGATAGGATTTTATAAACCATCTCTAATTTTTAAACCAGCCATTGCTTTTCATTTATAGATTTCATCTAAAAATGTTTCAAGCCTTAAAAAGAATGCAAGTATAAATATCTTTAACAGGAAAGAAAAACTAACAAGTTTCATTAGCACTGGGAGTGTTCTTATCTTTTTTCTCCTCGGGTGTTAGAAGCTTGAGAACAGTAAATACTGTGGAATTAAAAAAGACATTTGCTTCGAGACTGTCTTTGGCTTTCAAATCCACCTACCACTGTATTGATTGAAAACTGCCTTCCATTCTTAAAGGGGGAGCATACATTTCTGATCTTATGTTCTCCTCTAAAGAAGAGATTTGCTTTTTATTCAGATGAAGGAATAGTATATTCAAAGCACAGTGACTGGAAAATATGATTTACTTTAGGAAACACAAAGATTTAGTATTTCCTTGGAGTTCCTGTCGTGGCTCAGTGGTTAATGAATCTGACTAGGAACCATGAAGTTGCGGGTTCTATCCCTGGCCTCGCTCAGTGGGTGAAGGCTCTGGCGTTGCCGTGAGCTGTGGTGTAGGTCGCAGACGTGGCTCAGATCTGGCGTTACTGTGGCTGTGGCATAGGCTGGCAGTCGTAGCTCCAATTTGACCCCTAGCCTGGGAACCTCCATATGCCTCGGGTGCAGCCCTAAAAAGGCAAAAGACAAAAAAAAAAAAAAAAAAAAGAAAAAAAAAAGATTTTGTTGAGGAAGGGGCTGTAACTGAAGATAACTTTGAAGAGCATTTTTCCTATCTGCTGCATTAAAAAGTTGGAATTTCGGAGTTCCTGTCATGGCTCAGCAGAAACGAATCTGACTACCATGTGCAGGTTTGATCCCTGGCCTTGCTCAGTGGGTTAAGGTCACATCATTACCATAAACTCAGGTGTGGTTAAAGGAGCTTGTGATGAGTAATAAGACATCCCTGGAGTTCCCTGGTGGCTCAGTGGGTTAAGGACCTGGCATTGTCACTGCTGCAATTCTGATCACTGCTGTGGTGAGGCTTCAATCCCTGGCCCAGGAACTTCTGCATGTCATGAGTGTGGCCAAAAAAACCCCACCCCAAACAGTGAAAAGACATTCCTTTCACTATTATCACTCTGATCCCTTAGGAAATCCAAGGGCTTTAGGGACTCTGTGTCAGGAAAGGGACAAAGACCAAAGAAACATTTCTTAATATAGATCTCATCATGAGCAGCTATTGACAACATTTTGGCAAGAGTCTGAAAGGATCAGTTGTACCTATTTATAGTTTCTCTCACCACAGCCCTGAGGATGGATCGCAGAGAACCAGGACAAGCATCAGGAGTCGGCATGATTATGAAGTTACTGTCTCTGAGCTCCCAGCCTGCCTTCCTGTGCTCTGCTTTGTGCCGGTAAGCTGGGAAACGGCATTTCTGCTTTGCCGGTTCGGTTCTCTTTTGGACCCCGGCAGTGCGGTTTGCTAGATTGCAGAAGTGGGGCGATGAACGTGTTCTGCTTTGCCCAGGACTCCCCCCGTTTTAGCACCGAAAGTTCCGCCTCCTGAGAACCTCTTCCCAGGACGGTCGGTAGGTCACCTTATGCCGAAGGGACTTGCCTGCTGTTCTTGTGTGTTACCCTAGCAACACTTCTGCGCTCCTGTGTCAGCAGCAGCTGCTGAATCGACCTGTCGTTTTCTACCACGTGCAAAACCAGTTTCAGCAGAAACATCAGCGCCAGCTGGCTTCTGCATCTTCGTTCCCCCAGCTCTAGGTGTGGGACCAGCTTCCTGCAGTTGCTTCTTCTGTGCTCTCTTAGAGCTGTGGTTCTCAGAGTGTGGTCCCTAGACCAGCAGCAGCAGCAGCAGAAGCATCTGGGAACTTATTAGAAATGCAAGACCCCGGGCCCCATCCCAGACCCAGCAGAGACTCCGGAAGCCATCCTCAGCAGTCTGCCTTTGAACAAATGCTCCAAGCAGTTTTGGCTAAAGTTTAAGAACTGCCTTAGAATTCTCTTTTTGCCCTTTCAGTTTTCTAGATAACAGCTTTATATCAAGTTGGCAATTCCTTGTATTATAGTCCATATTTAACGTAGTGTCTCTGGGAAAGGACCTGGTGTGGTTTCTCTCCCACAGACCCTGACGGACCCAGAGCCCCGCCGCCGCAATGCCCCCCCACCCCCCCACCCCCGCAATGATACCGGTTCAAGATGAGGACCGTCTGAACTAGGGGGCAGGAGTGGGCTGGAGAAGAGCGGACACACAGGAGCTGTTTCAAAGGTCACCTTGCCATTGGGGAGGAGGGAGGAGTCGAGGGCAGCTCCACCTTCTTGGCCTGGGTGGCAGGGCACCTATTCACAAAACACAGGTGCTATAGGAAGAGGGGGTGGGGGATGGTGGTGGAGATGATCGACTCGCTTTTGGATTTGACCAGGTTCCAGGAGAGATACTCGGGTGCAGACCTCCCCTTGGCAGGCGGCCCTAGGGTCTTGAGCTCAGGATAGATGTCTGAGTGTGACTCGAGGTGGCGGCTGACGCCATCGGCCTGGATAAACCCATCCAAGGAGACAGAACAGCACAAGGAGATCCCTTAGCCAGGTGTCAGAGGATTAGGGACCAGGACACAGACTGAGAAGGGGAGTCGGGGTAGTGGGAGGAGAGCCAGAGAGGTGGGAAGTTACGGAAAGTAAGGGCCAAGGGGGTTCAAAGTGGGTCAGATGTCGTGGTAGCAGAGAGGCCAAGGAGGTGTATTAACCAGGTCTGTTAATTAATTAATTAATATTATTTAAAAAATTTTAATCCCTGCATGTGGGATTGCTGGGTCAGAGGGTAAATTTGCTAGATGTTGGCAAATCCTCTTCCATGGAGGTTTGACGTTTTTTTGCTTCCCACCAGCAAGGCGTGAGAACCCCTGCTTCCTCCCAGCACTGCCAACAGGGTGTGTCAAACACTTGGAGTTTTGCTAGTCTGTTAGGTGAGAAAAAGGATCTCAGGGTGGTTTGAGTTTGTGGTTTTTAAAAATTGTAAGCGGCGTCGAGCATATTTTCGTGTATGGAGGGGACATTTGCACTTCTTTTGATGTGAACTTCCTCTTTGCCTACTTTCAATAGGTTTCTTGGTCTTTTTGGCCTCGATTTTTAAAATGCTCCCTATAGTTCAGGTATATTAACCCTTTGTGATATAAGTTGTAATTTTCGCTTTGTCATCTGTAGTTTTCAGTTTGCGCATGCTGGCTTTATGTTTTGAACCTGCAAAAGGTCTTCGTTTTTGCTTGGTCCTTTAACACAGTTCCCTTTTATTGCTGCTTTTCTTTCTTTTTTTTTTTTTAATGACTGAACACATGGAAGTTCCCGGGTTAGGGGTCGAATTGGAGCTCCGGCTGCCAGCCTATGCCACAGCCACAGCAATCCCCAATCCAAGCCGCATCTGTGATCTACAGAACAGCTCATGGCAACACCAGATCCTTAACCAACTGGGCAAGGCCAGGAACTGAATCCGAGATGTCATGGATACTAGTTGGGTTTATTACCGCTGAGACACAAGCGCCCCTTTTATTGCTTCTGAATTTTGATTAACAGTTTGGCAAATTTACTCCCCTCCTCAGTCATTAGGAGACTCACCAGTGTTTATGAGATTACATTTTTCCACTTAAGTCTTTGATACATTTTGAATTTAATCTGGTATCCAGGGTGAGGAATGGACTCAAGCTTTTCTTTTTGTTTATCTAGTTGCTCCAACACTACTAGATTAAAAACTTCCCCAAAGTCCCTTCCTAAATTAAAAACTATTATATGATGATGAAATAAATTTCCATAGGCAATTGTTTCTGTTTCAGATTTTCTAATCCTTCTCTTGATCTGTATATTTACTGATGCACATTTATTTATTTACTTGTGTATGTATGTATGTATGCATTCATTCATTCATTCTTTTTTGGCCACACCCACTACATGTAGAAGTTTCCAGGCCAGGGGTTGAAAGTGGAGCCGTGGCTGGGACCTACGCCACAGCTGCTTCAAAGCCAGATCCTTAATCCTCTGCGCCACAATGGAAGCTCCAACACATTTTTAAAAAATTGTTATTAATATCTGGTAGAGCTATTCCCTTATTTTTTTCCTTCTCCTCTTCTCCCTTCTTTTTCAGCTTTCCCCTTACATATTTGCCTATGGCACTTCCAAATGAACCTTATAATCAAATTGTCTAGCTGTAGGGAAAAAACTCCCGGTGACATTTTTATTAGGCTTTATAAATAAACTGAGGCCTTGACCTCTTCTGTAATAGTGGCAGCCGTTTTGTTTCCAACCTTGGAATCCAGGCGCCATCTGGTGGCCACTGTTCGAAACAGCAATATTTTCTCTAAAAAAAGCTGCTCTAAGGGATAACACGCGGCTTTCTGTGAGTCAGGTATTGGAGGGTGGCTCATCTGGATGGTTTTGGCTCCAAGCCTTGGCTCATCCTCACTGACGGGGCCTCATGCATCCGAAGGCTTGGCTGGGACCGGGGGATCTTCTTCCAAGGTGGCTCATTCATTCATCTGGAAGACCATGCTGGCTGTGGGCAAGAGGGCTCAGTTTCTCACCATGTGGCCCCCTCCATAGTGTCCCCATGACAAGCGTCTGGCTTCTCCTCAGAGCAAGTGGGCCTGGAGAGAGTGAGCTGGAAGCTGCAATGCTAGGTATAGACTTAGGGAGAAATTTTGCAGATAGTATAGAGAATTCCTGTGTGTCTCTTACCCTGCTCCCCTGATATTAATTCTATAGTACAATAATCAAAGCCAAGAAATTAACATTGGTACCATATTAACTTAACTACCAGCCTGACTGGAGTTTTTTTTTAGGGCCACACATGTGGCATATGGAGAATCCAAGGCTCCGGGTCAAATTGGAGCTGTAGCCACTGGCCTGCACCACTGCCACAGCAACACAGTATCCCATCTGTGTCTTCGACCTACGCCACAGTGCACAGCAACACCGGATCTATAGCATGCAAAAGTTCCTGGGCCAGGGACTGAACCCATGCCACAGCAGTAACCAGAGCCACACCAGTGACAACACCAGTTCCTTAACCTGCTGAACTGCCAGGGAACTCCTGTCTCACTGTAGTTTGTTTTTTACTTTTTATTTTTATGGCTGTACCCACAACATATGGAAATTCTGGGGCTAGGGATTGAATCTGAGCTGCAGCTGCGCTGACCTATGCCACAAGTGTGGCAAATGGCAATGCCTGATCCTTTAAATCACTGTGCTGGGCCAGGGATCGAACCCTCACCTTCACAGAGACCCCAGCCACTGCAGTTGGATTCTTAACTCACTGCATGGCAGTGGGAACTCTGTATCTCACTGTAGTTTTTTGGTTTTTTTTTTTTTGTGTGTGTCCTCTTAGGGCCGTACCTGTGGCATATGGAGGTTCCCAGGCTAGGGATCTAATAGGAGCTATTGCCGCTGGCCTACACCAGAGCCACAGCAACTCGGGTTCTGAACTGCGTCTGTGATCTACACCACAGCTCATGGCAACACCAAATCCTTAACCCACTGAGCGAGGCCAGGGCTTGAACCAAAACCTCATGGTTCCTAGTCAGATACATTTCCACTGTGCCACAACAGGAACTCCTCTCACTGTAGTTTTGATTTGTGTTTCCCTGATGGCTAATGTTGTTTAGTACTACTCTTGCATTTAAAAAATTTCTCAATTGTATTCCCTAATATAGTAAATAGTTAATATGAGTCAAATATTATAATATATTGACTTAATATAAGTCAAATATAAGTCAAAGCTCTGAGGTCCGCAGTAGTTTTTAAGCAGGTGAAGACAGCTATCTACTCTAAAGATTAGGGTATCTGATGCCACAAAGTTTGAGAAGCGCAGAATTGGGGCTTGGGCAGAATGTAGAGATCACTTGGTGTTATCAGTCAGATACTGGCTCAATAATTCCGTTTAATAATTTACCCACAAACTTCAGTGGCTTCAGCAAACATCTAGCCTCATGGTCACTGGACTGAGGTCAACTGCAGTGTGTTTGATCTTGAGGGAGCCTCCGTGGGTGACTCTGTGACTGTCCCCGTGTTCACTGGGCACGGGTCGGGGCTGCGGGTTGGAGTCACGTTTATTCTGTTATGTGTTCATTCTGTGGTCCAGGGTGACAGGGACATACTTTTCTCAAGGGCCCATCCCTAGAGCGAGAGAGAGCCAAGCCTAGGGGTCTGCGAACATTCCTCCCTGGGACAAAGCTAGTCGTGTGGGCCATCAATGGGGACGGAAATGAGGGCCCCTGCTGCAGAAGTGGGAGGAGCCAGTGTTCGCTGACGCCTAATGCAGCCACACGTAGGGGCTCTGTGCGCCAGCGGCTGCCCCGCTGTTTTCTGCAGTCCATGAGTTGACTTATACCCTTGGCAGAGTGAGTCACCCGCCCAGGACACCTCCCTGTGCCTGGTCCCTGTCCCTCTACACCACAGTCCTAGACGGGGCTGGTTGAACCCAGGAAGTAATCTGATGCCTGCGTCGTAAGTTGGGGGCCTGCAGGCCCACCTTCTGGGTGTTTTTTTGGTTTTTTTTTGGTTTGTTTTCTTTTTACCCCCCCCCTCCCCCGCCCGGAGGCGTATGGAGTTCCCTGAACCCACTCTGCCGGGCACGGATGGAACCTGCGTCCTGGGGCTCCAGAGCCGCCGCCCATCCCGGTGCACCGCAGCGGGAACCCCGCTCTCTGTTTCTTAAAACTGCGCTTACTTGGCAATACCCACATTGGTGGTTTTCACGTGAAATCCTCATTACTGTCTTATCTTGAACAATTCTAAAATCTGGTGTCACGGGGCCCACGTTCCTCCGTGGTGACCATCGACTGAACTGAATAGAGATCACCAGAGACCTTTTCAGTTTGCCCCAGTCCCCACCCCTTCTTCTCGCCATCCACCTGTCTTCCCTCATTTACCTTTTGCTCTGTCCTTTGGGGATATATATATATATATATATAATTGTGGTAAAATCTGCATTATACAAAATTTTACCGTCGGCCAATTTAACCATTGTAAAGTCTACAACTCAGTGGCATTAAGTACATTTGTAGTGTTGTGCAACTATCACCGCTAGCTAATTCTAGAATATCTTTTTTTTTTTTTTTTTGTCTTTTTAGGGCTGCACCCTGAGCATATGAAAGTTCCCAGGCTAGGGGTCCATTTGGAGCTGTAGCTGCCAGCCTACACCACAGCCACAGCAACACCGAATCCTTAACCCATCGCGTGAGGCCAGGGGTCAGATCTGCATCCTCATGGATATTAGTCAGATTCGTTTCTGCTGAGCCACGCCGGGAACTCCAGCATGATTTTATTTTGGTTAAAATATCTTGGTACATCTATCTGTAACACTCGCAGATGATAGATGTTGTCCATAGGTGGGTGGGAAAAATGTCTGAAAAAATAGGGATTTCCTATGTGGCACAGTGGGTTAAGGATCCCCCATTGCTGCAGCTCTGGCATGGGCTGCAACTGCAGTGTGGGTTCAATCCCTGGCCTTGGATTGGGGGCAACCAAAAAAAAAAAAGTCTGAAAAAATATGCCATGAATTCTAAGCAGTAATTACCTCTAGGGATTGAGATTAGAAAACGCTTACTGATTGCTTTGCATAGTTAACAAAGAGATGAGAGAACGTGGGTAACTTTTGCTTTATTATTGTGTATTCCTTTCCTTCCCCTGACTCTGTATAAAAAGGAATAAATACAGAAATATATCTGGGACTGTTTCAACTATAGTGGAGGCTGGCCTACATAGGGCCTGCTCATAAGTGAGATAACCAATTAAATCCATTATTATTTTAAACCATTTGCTTTGTTATTCTTGTTGTTTGCACCATAATTGATATTCTTTACAATAACTATAACAGAAGGCATTATTATCATATATATGTATTTTTCCATATGGAGGTTCCCATGCTAGGGGTCTAATCAGAGCTGTAGCTGCTGGCCTACACCATAGCCACAGCAAGAACCAGATCCGAGCCGCGTCTGCAACCTACACCACAACTCACAGCAAGGCTGGATCCTTAACCCACTGCGCGAGGCCAGGGATCGAACCCACGTCCTCATGGACACTAGTCAGATTTGTTACCGCTGATTAACAACAGGAACTCCTTTTTAAAAAAATTTTTTTTTCTTTTTCGGCCATACCCACGGCCATACGGAAGTTCCGGGGCCAGGGATCAAATCCAAGCCGCAGCTGTGAACTGTGCCACAGCTGTGGCAATGCTGGATCATTTAACCAAGGGTGCCAGGCCAGTGATCAAACCTGTGCTGCCACAGAGACAAGGCCAGATCATTAACCCACTGAGCCACAGCGGGAATTCCTGAAAGGTTTTTGATTGCTCTTTTGATCTCTTTACTGGTGATTGATCTATTCAGATTTTCTATTTCTTCATGATTCAGTCTTAAAAGTTGTATGATAAAAGAAAAGCTGTAAAGTAATTTTGCTCAGATCAAATGTTTAATTACGGAGAGTGCTTCTTTTCTATTTATTTATTTATTTATTTATTTAGTCTTTTTATGGCTGGAGGTCAAATCAGAGCTGCAGCTACTGGCCTACACCCCAGCCACAGTAATATTGGATCTGAGCTGCATCTGCAACCTATGCTGCAGCTTGCAATCCTTAACACACTGAGAGAGGCCCGGGATGGAAGCTGCCTTCTCGTCGGGTTCATCACTCGCTGAGCCACAACGGGAACTACTGCAGTTAATTTTCTAATAGCAAAAACATTGCAAACAGCCTAAGTGGCTCTCAGTATAAGACTGGCTAAGAATTGTAGTTAAAGAATATAGAATACTACGAGGCTGTTAAGAGAACAAGGTAGAATTGAATATGCAGATCTGGAAAGAAACCCATGACATCTCGTAAAGCCAAAAATCAGCATTTATGTAAATTTTCTTAGCATGACCCCATATGTAATAAAAAGTAATGTGCGCATATGGTTTTTTCTCTTTATATACATCTATAAAGATTGTTCATAGAAACAAAGTCTGGAGAAATACGCACCAGATATGCCTAACAGGTATTATTGTATTACTTCTTGTAGTTGGAATGGGCAGACTTTCATTTCTTGTTTACATAAATCCCAAACACGCGATGGAATCATGGGTGATTTATGCTTTCTTGTTGGTGTTTCTGTTTCTGATACTAAACCATACAGAAACTCTTCGAGATACAAAACCCACAGGTGACAAATTGGGAGACTGTGATAGAATCCCGCCTCAGATATTTATTTTTTATGTTTTTAATTAAAGTAGAGTTGATTTACACTGTTGTGTCAATTTCTGCTGTATAGCAAAGTGCAGATATATTTCACTTGGCCCACATTTTAATTTCTTTCTTTCCTTCTTTTTTTTTTTTTTTCCTGCACCCATGGCATGTGGAAGTTCCTGGGCCAGGGAATGAACCCACACCACAACAGTGAGCTGAACTGCTGCAGTCACAATGCCAGATCCTTAACCCACTGCACCACAAGTGACTCCTATAATTTCTTCCTAATTGAATAGTTGATAGTAGTTATCATTATTTTACACGGTGGGATATTTCACATAAAAAAGTTCAAACTTCTGGGTCTTTTGATAATTAAGCAGGAGATCCAGCAATACTGGGCCTGCATTCATGGCTGAGGGATCGGCAGGCACCTCCAGATTATCAGAAAATGCAGTCCCCCTTATCATCTTCTTTATCCCAAGACTCAACATCAGTTGCTATTTATCATTATACTTGCATTATAGTTATTTTTCTTTAAAAATTAATATGTAATTCACTTGCCATAAAATTCACCTTTTTATTTTTTTTGGCCATATCCACAGCATGCGGAACCGGCCAGGGATCAAACTGCACCACAGCAGTGACAATGTCAGATCCTTTAACCACTAGGCCACCAGGGAACTCCAAAATTCACCATTTTAAAGTGGGAAATTCAGTGGTTTTTAGAATATTCACAGAAGAGTTCCCATCGTGGCTCAGTTGTTAAGGAACCCAACTAGTAACCGTGAGATTCGATCCCTGGCCTTGCCCAGTGGGTTAAGGATCTGGTGTTGCGGTGAGCTGTGGTGTAGGTCACAGCCCTGCTCCGGTCCCACGTTGCTGTGGCTGTGGTGTAGGCAGGCAGTCAGAGCTCCAATTCAATCCCTAGCCTGGGAACCTCCATATGCCTCCGGTGTGGCCCTACAAAGACAAAAGACAAAAAAAAAAAAAAAAAAAAAAAAAGAAGAATATTCACAGAACTGTGCAACCATTGCTGCAACAGTCACCCCTTGGTCTCCATGGGGAATTGACTCCATAGACACCAAAATCCGAGGATGCTCAAGTTCCATGGTTACCGCTCCCTATTTGTGGTACTGTATCCATGGACTTAACCAACTTTGGGTCTGTAGTACTGAAGGTATGTATTGAAAAAAAAAAAAAAAAACCTGTGCATAGGTGGATCCATGCAGTTCAAACCCATGTTGTTCAAGGGTCAACTGTATATCATTCCAGAACATCTACACCACCCTTAAAAGAAACCCCGAATCCATTAGGTCACTTCTCATTGCCTTCTGCCAGCCCCCCCGGGCACCACTCCTCTACTGTCTGTCTGTATCGATTGGCCTGTTCTAGACACTTCTTATAAATGGAATCAATTGTGTCTGGACTTTTTGTTCGTTTTTTTAGTTTTCTTTTTTAAATGATTTTTATTTTTTCCATTATAGTTGGTTGACAGTGTTCTGTCCGTTTTCTACTACACAGCAACATGACCTAACCACACACATACACATTCTTTTTCTCACGTTGTCCTTGGCCTTTTTCATTTAGTGTAATTTGTTCCAGGTTCATCCATGTGATGCATGTATCTGTATTTCTTTCCTTTTTATGGATGAATCGTATTCAGTGGCATGGATATAGTGCATTTTTTCCCCTCTCCGTTATCAGTTGATGAACATTTGACTTGCTTCCACTCTCTGGCTCTTGTGAATAAGCACTGATGTGAACGTTTGTGTAGAAATTTTTGTTTGAACACGTGTACCTAGGAATCACGTGAGTCACTGAATCATATGCTAGCACTAACTTTTTCAGTAAGTGCTAAACTTTCCCAAGTGGTTGTACCATTTTACATTCCAAGCAGCAGTGTATAAGGGTTCCAGTTTCTCTACATTCTTGCCAACACCTGTTACGTTTTAGTTTTTAATGATAGCTGTCCTAGTGGGTGTGAAGCGGTAGCTCACTGTGGTTTTGATTTGCATTTCCCCGATGGCTAACTATTCTGAGTACCTTTGCATGTGCCTGTTGACCATTTCTATATCGGAAAAACGTCTAATCAAATTCTTTGCTGGTTTTAAAATGTTTTGTTGTTGTTGTTGTTGATCTGTGGGAGTTCTTTGTGGTTTTTAAATCTTAGACCCTAATCACATACGTGATTTGCAAATGTTTTCTCCTGGTCTATGGGTCGTCTTTTAATTTTCTTGACTGTGTTTTTTGAAGCACAGGATTTTAAAACTTTACTTCCAATTAACCTTTTTCTCTTAGGTTGCTTATGATTTAGGTGTCATATCAGAGAAACTTTTGCTTAATCCAGGCTCATGAAGACGGTGCCTATTTTTCTTTTAAATTTAATATTTTAGGAGTTCCCGTCGTGGCGCAGTGGTTGACGGATCTGACTAGGAACCATGAGGTTGCGGGTTCGATCCCTGCCCTTGCTCAGTGGGTTAATGATCCGGTGTTGCCGTGAGCTGTGGTGTAGGTTGCAGACGCGGCTCGGATCCCGAGTTGCTGTGGCTGTAGCATAGGCTGGTGGCTACAGCTCCGATTAGACCCCTAGCCTGGGAAACTCCATATGCCGCGGGAGTGGCCCAAGAAATGGCAAAAAGACAAAAAATAAAAATAAATAAATAAAAAGTAAAAATAAATTTAATATTTTGGCTCTTACATTTAGGTCTATGATCCATTTTGGGTTAATATTTATATGGTATGAGGTAGGGGTTCATCTTCATTCTTTTACATATGGATATCCAGTTGTCCCAGCACTATTTGTTGAAAAGATGATTTTTCCCCCTAATTGAATTGTCTTGGTATCCTTGTCAAAGATAAATTTACCATATTTGTTTTTTTTTGTTTGATTTATTTCACTTACATGAAATCCTCCAGGTTCATCCATGTCACCACAAATGGTAAGATTTCATTCTTTTTTTATGGTAGTTCAGGCATAGAAAAACAAATACGATACAATTTCACTTACATCAGAATCTAAAAACCAAAACAAATGAAAAACAGAAACAGACTATAGATACAGGGAACAAATGGGATGGTTGCTAAAGGGCAGGGAGGGTGGGGAGATGGATGAAATAGGTGAAGGGGATTAAGAGGTACAAACTTCTAGCTACAAAATAAAGTCATGGGGATATAATGTATACATAGGGAATATAGTCAGTAATATTGTAACAACTTTGTTACATGGATGGTAACTGATGTTATTGTTGTGATCATTTCATAATATATAAAAATACTGAATCACTATGTTATACACATGAAACTAATATAATAATGTATGTTGTGATTATAATTCGATAAAAATAAAAAGAAATAAATTGACCATTGATGTATGGATTTATTTTTAGACTCTTAATTCCACTTTTCCATGTCTATAGTTATACCAACATCAGTCTTCTTTTTATTATTTTTTAATTTTTTGTCTTTTTGTCTTTTCTAGGGTGACACCCATGGCATATGGAGGTTCCCAGGCTAGGAGTCCAATCAGAGCTGCAGCTGCTGGCCTACACCACAGCCACAGCAATGCCAGATCCGAACTGCATCTTTGACCTATACTACAGCTCACGGCAACACTGGATCCTTAACCCACTGAGCGAGGCCAGGGATTGAACCTGCAACCTCATGGTTCCTAGTCAGATTTGTTAACCACTGAACCATGATGGGAACTCCCCCATTTTCTTAATTGTTTTGGATTTGTTATTGTTGGACTTTTTCTTCCCTTCCTTCCTTCTTTGTTCTCTTGTGATTTGATGACTATCTTTAGTGTTGTATTTGAGTTGCTTATCCTCCCCCCCTGACCCCCGCATCCATGGCATATGGAAGTTCCCAGGCCAAGGATCAATCCAAGCCATTGCTGCAACCTATGCAACAGCTGCAGCAGTGCTGGATCCTTAACCTACTGTGCCACAGCAGAAACTCCTGGGTAAAATATTCTTGGATGAAGTTTTTCCCTTTCATCACTTTAAATATATCTTGCCATTCCCTTCTGGCCTGTAGAGTTTCTGCTGAAAATTCAGCTGATAACCTCATGTGGATTCCCTTTGTATGTTATTTGTTACTTTTCCCTTGTAGCTTTTTAATATTTTTTCTATGTATTAAATGTTTATCAGTTTGATTAACATGTGTCTTGATGTGTTTTTCCTTGGGCTTATCCCATATGGTACTTTTTGGGCTTCCTCTAGTTGATGGTTTCCTTTCCTATATTAGGGAAATTTTTGGCTATAGTCTCTTCAAATATTTTCTCAGGTCCTTTCTTTTCTCCTTCTGGGACCCCTATGATGTGAATGTTGGTACATTTGATGTTGTCCTAGAGGTCTCTTAGTCTGTCCTCCTTTCTTTTCATTCTTTTTTCTTTATTCTTTTCTATGGCAGCAATTTTTTCTCCTGTCTTCCACCTCAGTAATTCATTCTTCTGTCTCAGTTATCCTGCTGTTGATTCCTTCTAGTGTACTTTTCACTTCAGATATTGTGTTATTCATCTTTGTTGGCTTGCTCTTTAAATCTCCCAGCTCTTTGTTAAACATTTCATGTAACTCCTCAATCTGTGCCTCCGTTCTTTTTCTGAGCTCTGGGATGATCCTTACGATCATTACTCTGAATTCTTTTTCAGGTAGATTGCTTATCTCCTCCTCACTTAGTTGTTAATGTGGGGTTTTGTCTTGTTCCTTTGTCTGAAACATACTTCTCCGTTGTCTCATTTTGTCTGTCTTTCTATGTTTGTGATCTCCATTCTTCAGGCTGCAGGGTGTTAGTTGCTCCTGCTTTTGGTGTCTTCCCTCTGTTGGGAAACATTGGTTCAGGGCTTTGTGCAGGCTTTCTGGTTGGAGGGACTGATGTCTTCCCACTGGTGGGTGGAGCTGGGTCTTGTTCCTCTGGTGGCCAGGGCCTTGTCAAGGAGTGTGTTTATAGGTGGCTGTCAGCTCCATACGACTTTAGGGAGCCTGCCTGGGTTTAAATTTTTTTTTTCTTTTTGATTCTAGGGCTTTTTTTAGTTTGGATGCCTGCCACCTCTTTTCTCAGTGCATGCTGGCTGCTGTCCTCTTGTTAGGAGATGTGACTGATGTTGTGGTGACCAAAGCCTGCCCTGGATATTGAGCTGGGTGGTCTTTTGCTCTGTGGTTGTCATGATCCTGTAAGGGGTAGGGTCTGTTCCCTGGTTGTTTGAGTAGAAGCCCCCAGATCTGTTTCTGAGCTGTATTTCTCATCTGCAGTGTGAGGCAGGGGATTGGAGTGCCCCCACTGGGAGAGGAGCCACTGAATATTTTCCCAGAGATGTTCCTCTGTGAGTGTGTTCTTTCGTGTGTTGTGGGGGTTCACAGTGTACACTGTTGTTGGTACTGCTCTCAGCCCCACCTTACCCATATGTATCTTGGTTATTTCCCTGGTGTCTCTCAGGCCTTGTTTCCACCTGACCATCAGTGCTGATCCACTAAGGTCAGGACCCAGGGCTGCAGTGCTCATGCTCCTGGGCCCGCTGTAGGAGCTATGGAATCAGCTCAGACTCTGGCCTTGTCCAAGCCATGTGTACAACCACCCACAAAGCCCACAGCTAGTAAAGCCAGACCCCTTTCAGCTTTAAGAGGAGTCCTCATTCAGATATTCCACCAGCACTGACTTTGTAAGGTCAGCAATAGAGGTGTAAATCCATGGTTCATGTAGCCAGGAGGAGAGGTTTCAGCTCTTCCTCCTTAGTGGGAGGGTACCTAGGGATCAGCTGTGGTTTCAGCTCCATCTCTATGTATGAACAGCCCTCTGGCAATTGCTCTCAAGGCAGCAGGTGCACAGGGGGCCAGGCAGCCTGTGACTCCTTTGGAGGCAGCAGGTGCATAGGGGACCTCTGATACATTTGATGTCAGAAGTGGGAATTACTAGACTCCCTAGCCTGACTTCCCTGACTCACTGGACTTTAGTAAAACATTGTTTGGGAAAAGAAGATGAAAGGGTGGGATATGATGAAACTTTGGTTCCTAAGTGACTGTGGAGTCATCCATGGTATGACAGCACTGAGCTGTAGTGTGTTGTGAGAGGCAAAAGTAACCTATGGAATATGAAAATAATAGATCATCTCTAGGACAGTTGACTCACTGGATGCTCTGGCTGCTTTTGACCATGCTGGTTAAAGTAGGGAGGGAAAATGCAGCCTGAGTGATGTTTCTGGTTTTTTGTTTTCTCCTCCAGGAAGAGGAGAACAGTCTCCTAAAACCTTTCTTGTTCTTCTTCACTTGCATTCCAGTCATGATTTTTCCTGAAAGCTATAACATTAACCTTGTAAATGCTAAATTTATACTAGAGGTTTGCATAACATTTCAATGAGGGAAAAGGGAGAGATAGTTTAATTGCTTTGTATCTTGTTACTCTTGCATATGGATGTATGGTAAAATTGATATAAAATGTTAAATGCTTTTAAGGGGGTTCCTGTGGTGGTTTAGTTGTTAACGAAGCCCAACTAGTATCCTTGAGGACATGGATTCGATCCCTGGCCTTGCACAGTGGGTTAGGGATCTGGCGTTGCCATGAGCTGTGGTGTTGGTCACGTTGCTGTGACTGTGGCGTAGGTTGGCAGCTAAAGCCCAGATTGGACCCCTAGCCTGGGAATTTCCATATGCCTCAGGTGCAGCTAAAAAGATTAAAAAAAAAAGACAAAAATGTTAAATATTTTTAATTTCATAAATGCTAGAGGGATCATCCTTACAGGAAAAGCTGGAAGGAAAACTGTTTCTAGGACACATACTCCTTGCTTTTTTGCCTCTGATGGGTGGATTAGAATTAAAATTTTTGAGTATTGGAAATAGAACATTTCCACAGGTGATGATTTTTTGCTATGATAATTGCAGTTTTTGCAGAAGCAGTTTTCAGTTTGCTAATGAGCTCTTGTGAAATAATATATTTGACAGTTCTTAGATTTGATTCTTAGATTCTTGATCTTCGGACCCGAGGTGCATATTTTAGGTGGATCAATTTGGACTCCAAGTTTGACAAGATAAAAAGGCCTTAGGAAAACTTGCTTGTCACTCAGGCTTGAAACATGCTGTCTGGTTCTGTCATGTCTTTGCTGTGGCTGAAGAAATCCATTAGCTTTTTAAAAATTACGAATTATCAGATCCCAATTGCTCAGTCCTATCTCAGTGAAAACTTGCCATGAACTCTGCTGAATTGAAAGCAGCTATAGCTCAATAAATAGAACTCAGATTCCAGGACATTGCAGATTTAGGGCATCCCTCTGTGGGGGCCAGAACTGTGACAACATCGTGCATGCTGGCTGTACCATCTGGGTCACGCACAGGTGCCTACAGGAAAGGGCTTATTCTCTGACAGAACTATCTAAAATTGAGCTCCTGATCAGCTCTGTATTTCTATTTTTTATTTTTTTAAATTTTTTGTTATATTTGATTTACAGTGTTCTGCCAATTACTGCTGTATAGCCAAGTGACCCAGTTATACATACACATACATGTGTGTATATATATTCTTTTTCTCAAAGTATCTTTCATCATGTTCTATCTATCACAAGTGATTGGATATAGTTTCCTGTGCTGTACAGCAGGACCTCATTGCTTATCTACTCCTTTTTTTTTTCTTTTTTTTCTTTTTTTTTTTTTTTTTTTTTTTTTTACCATTTCTTGGGCCGCTCCCGCAGCATATGGAAGTTCCCAGGCTAGGGGTCGAATCGGAGCTGTAGCCGCCAGCCTATGGAACTCGGGATCCGAGCCGCATCTGCGACCTGCACCACAGCTCACAGCCGGATCGTTAACCCACTGAGCAGGGCCAGGGATTGAACCTGCAACCTCATGGTTCCTAGTCGGATTCGTTACCCACTGCGCCACGACGGGAACTCCTCTACTCCTAATGCAATAGTTTGAATCTACTAACCTCAGACTCCTAGTCCGTCCCACTTCCTCCCGCTCCCCCTTGGCAACCACAAGTCAGCTCTCCATGTCCGTGTCAGCTCTGTATTTCCAATGCAGAGTAATCACATTCCTAACTTGTCATTCCTGCTCCAAAGCTGCAAATTGGAGGACATCACACTGACAGTCACCTCTCCACCCACTCCTGACTGATCTGCCTCGACCCCTCTCTTGGGGGATGGCTCATTTCTGCTGACTTATGTTTGGCTTTCTGGATTAGTTGCAGTTTGCAACACTGGGCTGATAGTCTGACTCTACTTTCTTTACCCTTCTCTTGGTACACACTCCTTAGGGGAGCAGTTTGATTATTCAATGCAGCTGTCCTACAAAGGGATTGATCTTTTCTAGACTACTGACTAGATAAATAATCAGGATTAAAAGAGTAGGAGGTTATGTAAACCCATTACAATTTTTTTAATTAAAAAATTTTTAGTTAAAGTATAGTTGATTTGCACTGTTGTGCCAATTTCTGCTGTACAGCAAAGTGACCCAGTCCTACATACATATATATGTTTATCGGTATACATATATTCTTATCTTCTTATGTATATGTATAATATATTCTTATATTATCATCCGCCATTTACAATTTTTTGAAAATTTAGGATTCCTTCCTGACCAGTTTCTGAACATAACACATCAACACATCATTCTAAGTTTTATAAATTTTTTTCTTTTCTTTTTTTTTTTTTTTTTTTTTTTTTTTTTTTTGCTTTTTAGGGCCACACCCACGGCATGTGGAGGTTCCCAGGCTAGGGGTCCAATCAGAGCTACGGCTGCCGGCCAACCCCACAGCCACAGCAACTTGGGATTCCAGCTGTCTCTGCAACCTACACCACAGCTCATGGCAACGCCGGATCCTTAATCCACTGAGCAAGGCCATGGATCGAACCCGCAACCTCGTGGCTCCTAGTCAGATTCATTTCCACTGCACCACGATGGAACTCCAATTTTTTCTATGAAAATGGTTTTGCCTCTTTCACACAACTTTTCCAGATGAAAGGTCTGAGTGAGAGTAGAGAGTGATTGGAAACAATGTGAAGTTATGACCGTTGAATGAGACACTCATTTTGTTAACAATGAAGGGGGACTAAAACCCCCAAATCCCAGCATCTGGGGGAAGTACAGGAGCGAGGGAGGGCATGAATGATCTTTTGTTTTTCAAAACTACTCCTGGAAGCTTTTCCTTCCTAAAGAAAAGCCTCTGTGGTTTTCCCACCCTGCATGTGCTTTGAATTCTAACTGTTGACTCTACAACCCCACCCGTCAGAACCATTAGGCGACAACAGCAGGTGGCCTGGCTCCTGCACGCATCGTGCATGGCATCTTCAGATTCTGTCCACACTCATGAGGCAGATCAACTGGTGTAATAGAAAAGCAAACCGTTTCGAACCGATTGCCTCAAGCATTCCCTCTGAAAGCAAGGACTGAGCCCAACCAGGCGGGCTGGGCTGGCAACCCTGAGAGCTCTGTTAGCCCGTTCTGTCTGACCATTGTGTGTCCCACTTGGGGTGCCCTAACCATTGGAAGCTCTTTGCTCCCAGGGGTACCATGAGTGCCCTCTGCGATTGTCGTTCTTCTGTGTGTGGGGCCCTGACACTGCCTCAGCCCTGGAAGGCTTTGGGGTCAGCTTCAGCTTCCAGGCCAGGGCGTGCTGTGCCTGAGTTAATACCTCGGGCCAGGCAAAAAAGTTCATTCAGAAACTCGAGGAGGAAGCTACTTGGATTTGTTTTTGAACTCTGGCAGCAGACTTGCCCCAGGATGAAAATCTGAATTCTTACTGAGCCTAGATTGGCAAATAATCCAGTGTCCATCATCAGTGGCAATTACCGTAGCCCAGAGAACTTTGAGATCTGCCCTATTGTCCTCAAGGCCCCTCTCCCCAGAGGACTTTGTCTTCTAAGTACCTGATACCACAAGTTCAACACTGGTTTTCTAAGATTTTGGCTTAATTATTTACCCTCCTGCCTGGTCAAGTTTTGCAATTCAGCACATGTCTCAAGTAGGAAATCAGTTTCTTGGAGCCCCTCAAATCTCCAGTTGATCCCTCCACCCTCACACAACTTCCAAAAGTTCTACCAGTTTCTCTGCATCTCAGCAGTGGCCCTATGTCCGAGCCAAGTCCAGATTTGCCATCTTTGGACCATCCTCAGAGTTCACAGAAGACTCTAGAATGACATGAGGAGTCTCAGCATTTGTCGGAAGATTCTTCCCTCTTTGGAATTTTAGTTCCTTAATCCTTGTTGCTTTCATAGCTCTCGGATACCTTTATTTCCGGATTTCCCATTATGGCGCAGCGGAAACGAATCCAGCTAGGATCCCTGGGGTTGCAGGTTTGATCCCTGGCCTCACTCAGTGGGTTAAGGATCCAGCATTGCCATGAACTGTGGTGTCAGTCACAGACGTGGCTCGGATCCGGTGTCGCTGTGGCTGTGGTGTAGGCCTGCAGCTGTAGCTCCAATTCACCCCCTAGCCTGGGAACCTCCATATGCCTCAGGTGCAGCCCTAAACAGACAAAAAAAAAAAAAATGTGGAACGCTTCACTAATTTGCGTGTCATCCTTGTGCAGGATCCATGCTAATCTTCTCTGTCTGATACCTTTAAAATATGATTCTAGTAACTGATCTGGCTTTTCTAATTGTTCTGAGCAGAAGCATTGCCTCATGAGCTACTCCGTCCTGCCCAAACATGAATGTTTTCTGTTTAAATCAACTTTATTGTGGTATAATCCACATGCAATAAAAGGTACCACTCTAAGAATATGAGTCAACGAGTTTCAACCAATGTGCATTTGGCTCATACAACCATCACTACAATCGAGATATAAAATATTTCTGCCACCCCAGGATGTTCTGTCATTTTCCTTGGTAGTCAGTTCCACCTCCTTCCCCAGTTACAGGCAACTAGGCAACTGCTGATCTGCTTTCTGTCACTACAGACGTGGCTTTCCCAGAATTTCACATAAATGGAATCATACAGTATGAAACCTCTTGTGCCTAGCTTATTTACTCAGCAAAATGTTTCGAGATTTATCCATGGTATTGAATCAATTGTCCATTCTTGAGCAGAATTCCATTCAATTGTATCATTGTCCACTGCCTGACACTGGTCCATTCTATTAATATAGTGTAATTTGCTTATCTATTCATTGGGTTGTTTCCAACTTTTGGCTCTTATGAATAAAGCTGCTGTGTATAAGTCGTGTATAAGTCTTTGTGTAGACATACATTTTTAGTTCTCTCAGATAAATACTCAGAAGTAAAACTGTTGCATTGTATGGTACATGTTGGTTTAACGTTGTAAAAAATTGCTGAACTGTCCTCCAAAGTGGTTGTACCATTTTCTGTTCCTGCCAGCAATATTTGAGAGGTCCAGTTGCTTTTCGTCATCAATGTTTTAAATATTAACAGTTTGAGTGTTTGAGTAGTGGTCTCTCACTGTGGTTTTATGGTGCCTTGATGACCAGTCAGGCAGAGCATTTTTTTCCAAGGGCTCCTTGACTATCTCTTTATCTTCTCTGGGAAGTGACTGTTTGACGTTTTGCTCACTTTTCAGTTGAGTTGTTTGGACTCTTCTTAAAGATTTGCAAGTGTTGTTTATATATTCTGTACACCAGTTGGATATAGTATAGTATTGGATGTAGAATATTTCCCTCCATCCTGTGGTTTGCCTTTTTATTTTCTTAACTGTGAATTCTGAAGAACAGAAGGCTTTAGTTTTCTTTTGTGATTTGTATTTCTTCTATTCTATTTAAGAGCTCTGCACCTACCTCTGGGAAGCAAATAGTTTCTCTGGTACATTTATAGTTTTAACTTTTATATTTAGCCCTATGATCAAATTTGAGTTAATATTTGTATAGGGTATGAGATATGGCTACAAGTCTTTTTTTTTTGCATATGGATGTTGTTCTCTATGTCTTTATATGAATTTTTGAAATTAATTTCTTATGTCTAGCTAACAGTTGGGTCCTTCTTTTTTATCTAGCCAGCAATCTTTGCTTTTTTGTTGTTGTTGTTGTTGTTGCTATTTCTTGGGCCACTCCCGCGGCATATGGAGATTCCCAGGCTAGGGGCTGAATTGGAGCTGTAGCCACCGGCCTACGCCAGAGCCACAGCAATGCGGGATCCGAGCCGCGTCTGCAACCTACACCACAGCTCACGGCAACGCCGGATCCTTAACCCACTGAACAAGGGCAGGGACCGAACCCGCAACCTCATAGTTCCTAGTCGGATTCGTTAACCACTGCGCCACGACGGGAACTCCAATCTTTGCTTTTTAATTGGAATGTTTGCATAATTTATAATGTGATTAATGATATTGTTGAGTTTATTTTATTTTTAAATTTTAATTAATTACTTTTTTTTAGGGTTGCACCTGCGGCATATGAAAGTTCCCAGACTAGGGGTCCAATCCGAGCTACAGCTGTCAGCCTACAACACAGCCACAGCAATGGAGAATCCAAGCTGCACGTGGACCTACACCACAGCTCATGGCAATGCCATATCCTTAACCCACTGAGCGAGGCCAGGGATGGAACCCGAGTCCTCATGGATGCTAGTCAGGTTCGCTACCTCTGAGCCACAGTGGGAACTACCGATATTGTTGAGTTTAAATCTACCTTTTTTTTTTTTTTTTTTTTTTTTTTTTTTTTTGTCTTTTCGCTATTTCTTTGGGCTGCTCCCGAGGCATATGGAGGTTCCCAGGCTAGGGGTCTAATCGGAGATGTAGCCCTTGGCCTACGCCAGAGCCACAGCAACGCGGGATCCGAGCCGCGTCTGCAACCTACACCACAGCTCACGGCAACGCCGGATCGTCAACCCACTGAGCAGGGGCAGGGACCGAACCCGCAACCTCATGGTTCCTAGTCGGATTCGTTACCCACTGCGCCACGACGGGAACTCCTAAATCTACCTTTTAAAATATTTTCTCTCTGTTTTTTCCCTGTCTGTTGTTTATCCCCCCCTCCTTTTTGGTTTTTTTTTTTTTTTTGGATTAATTAATTTTTTGTAAGGATTTCTTGTTATCCCCACTATTGGCTTATTAGTTGTATATCTTATTTTGTTGGTCTTGTTGCTATAGAATTTGCAATAGACAACTTATCACAGTCTACCTTTGAATAATATTGGACCACTTCACATATAACGTGATAACCCTACAACATATTTCCATTCCCCCACTTGTTTTATATTTCCCTTCTACCTATTTTATAAACTTCACAGCACATTGTTATAATTTCTATTTTATGTATTTGTTTATTTTGCTTTTGGGGCTGCACTTGTGGCATATGGAAGTTCCCAGGCTAGGGGTTGAATCAGAGCTACAGCTGCCAGCCTACACCACAGCCTCAGCAACAGGTGATTTGAGCCAAGTATGTGACCTACACCACAGCTCATGGCAATGCTGGATCCCCAACTCACTGAGTGAGGGCAGGGATCAAACCTGCATCCTCATGGATACCAGTTGGATTCGTTTCTGCTATGCCACAATGGGACTCTCTAATTTCTATTTTAAAAATAATATTTCAATATCTGGAATCTAATATATTGCACAAATGAACATATCTACAGAAAAGAAATAAACTCATGGACATGGAGAATAGACTTGTGATTGCTAAGGCAAAGGGGGAAGGAGTGAGACGGATTGGGAGTTTGGAGTTAATAGATGCAAACTATTGCATTTGGAGTGGATAAGCAATGAGGTCCTGCTGCATAGCACAGGGAATTATATCTAGTCACTTGTGATGGAACTGATGGAGGATAATGTGAGAAAAAGAATGTGTGTGTGTGTGTATGACTGGGTCACTTTGCTGAAGAGCAGAAATTGACAGAAAATTGTAAATCAACTATAATATAAAAAGGGAAGGGATTGGACTGAAAAAAATAATCCTTCAAAGAAATAAAAAATTTTTTAAATTATATTTGCCTATATAGTTCCCATTCCCAGTGCTCAATATTTTTTTTTGTATGTCTAGGTTTCCATCTGGTATTGTTTTTCTCCTATTTGAAGAACTTCTTTTAACTTTTCTTATACTAAGAGTCTGTTGGTGATAACGTTCTCTGATTTTTTGTTTGTTTTTGTTGTTGTTGTTCATTAGAGAAGTTATTTTAAATTCAGTTGAAAAAGATATTTTATTTGGGTATAAAATTTTAGGTTGACAGTTTTTTTTTGTTTTGTTTTTGCCTTTCAGCTTTACAAAGACATAATTCCATTGTCTTATGGTCTGCATTATTTCTGATTAGAATTTTCTTGTATTTAAATATAGTTTTCAGGAATTCAGTTTTTACGAGCTTCAGTGTAGTTCTTGTACTGTGAGGTTTAGAGTTGTTGTTGTTGTTTTTTTTTTTTTAAATCACACCTAGACAATTATCAGCTCTTATTCCTTTCAAAATAAATATTCTTTCCACCTTTCCTTCTGGGATTTTGTTATTTGTCTGTTATCCCAACTTGACCTGGAAAGACCTAAGAAAGACCTAATTGAATACAGTGTCCATTTTCCCCTCTATCTTCATGTTGGTAGTTTTGTGCAGCTGAATACACAACTAGGTAGATTGGTGTTAGCATAAATATTTTATTGCCAATAACGGACTCCTCTTATGATTCTGTCCAAAAGATCTCTTCTGTTTTATATTTCAACTCTTTATGCCATTATTTACTGCTATGCTTTCAAATATTAATTATCCCCAAATCTCTATGCTTCTCCTCTTTTTAGACATGCTTGTCTCCTGCATCATAAAGAAATGAAAGCCATCTGTTGACGTATCCCTTCATTTCCTTCCACAGTTCAGAATAATCCTCTTCATACTCATTCTTTTTTCCTAAATTATGTAACAGTAACATATCCCTTTTTAAAATTATGATTGATTTCAGAGTTCCCATCGTGGCTCAGTGGTTAATGAACCCAACTAGTATCCATGAGGACACAGGTTTGATCCCTGGCCTTGCTCATTGGATTAAGGATCTGGAGTTGCTGTGAGCTGTGGTGTAGGTTGCAGACGCAGCTTAGATCCCACGTTGCTGTGGCTGTGGCATAAGCCACAGCAGCTGCAGCTCTGATTCAATCCCTGGCTGGGAACCTCCATATGCCATGGGTGTGGCCCTAAAAAGACAAAAGAAAAAAAAACTGATTAATTTTTTTACTTATGCATAGACCCGACTCTTTTTTCTAAGCTGATAATGAACCTTGATCTAGTGAATATTAAATTCATATTTATTGTAATTAAACAAATTCTTATCTACTAGCTCTTACCCATCAATATTTAAACTACCTCCTCACTTCGTGGTAATTCTTTTGCAACTACACTTATTGAGAATATGAACTGTACTCTCCTCCATTTCCTCATTCCCATGTACTCTGAGTCCATAGTAAGTAGACTCTCCATCACACAGCCCCATCTAATTTATTTTACCTTTTATAAGGAATTCTCTGTCTATACCTGCTATCTTCTTCCTTTATTTTTGGCTGCACCTATGAGAAGTTGAAGTTCATGGGCAAGGGATTGAACCCGCACCACCAGAGCCACAGCAGTGACAACTGCCAGATCCTTAAACTGAGCCACCAGGGAACCCCCCTGCTACCTTATTTAGCTGTTCCCCTATATTCTCCTTGGGAAGGCCTCTTTTTTTTCTTAGCAAAGATTTAATAGAAATAGGTGAAATTCATCAAGGCCTTTAGGCATCTGAACATTCTCTTCTAGGAAATATGCCCCTCAGAGATTTTCAGAATATAGGTAGGGTCAAATGTTTATTCTCTAAGGTCTCACTTTTTAGGCCTCACAATTAATTAACCTCATCCCTATAGGGAGTTCAGAAAAAAAATCCCTGAAGGGAGTTTTCTTCCAGTTACTTGTGACAGCATCTTGGGATAGTCTCTTTAAGCACTCATAATTAATTTGGATAATTAATATGCTAAGAAAAAAATGTTTAGAGATTTTTCTTGGAAGCACTTTCACTGATGCTAGAAGTAACATAATAATCACAGCTCTAGAGAGATGAGGTCAGGAAAACCAAACCTATAACTGAGGGTTCAGCTTTTCCCTCCCATGGCAAGTCTCATAAACATTGGGTCCAGCATCCTGGAACAAAAATTACTCAGGTGAGTGGAGTTTTATTTTGGACTTAGAAGCTGTCTGGGAAAAAAAAAGTGACTATTTGGAGATGGGAATCTACACAAGGTCTGGATAATAACAGATTTTCATGAGAATATGCAAGATTCCCTGAGAGAGCCCATGTGAAGGACTGCTCTCTTCCTCTCATCCACTTTCCTACAGTGTCATCTCAGTTCTTTCCTGTGTTAGTTCTGTCCAAATTTTCACCTCTATTCTTTGATTAAATTGTCTTAGTCTGAGATTCCCTAGCCATTTGGTCAAGATGAATAAAATGTATAATAGAGAAAATTACAGTGCACAGACTATCTTACACAAATGTTTATGTCTTTTGTTTCCACTGGACCTTGTCTGGGTGAGACTGAATTTGGGAAATTCATTTATACTGAAAAGTTCCATGTGTGCACCGCATGAAGATTTTGAGACCTCGAATATTTATTAGAATCGATGTACTCGGAAATTACATTATTGTGGATTTTGACCTTCAAATTGTAGTGATACGCCTTGGAATATATGCCTAACTCAATTACAGAAGAAGGCATTCTTACCAGTGAATATCCTCACAGCTGGATCCTCATTCCTAAGAGTGCACTTGGGCCCAAGACCTGATTCTGAGATGTGATATTGGTCCTACAATCAGACCCCTGATGTGGATTCTGGCTTCTCCTCTGTGTTTCAGAGGAACACAAAAATCCTGAGAGTAGGGAGTTCCCTGGTGGCTCAGCAGGTTAAGGATCTGCTGTTGTCACTGCTGTGGATCGGGTCACTGCTGTGGATCGGTTCACTGCTGTGGCTCAGCTTCAATCCCTTGCTCAGGAACTTCTGCATTCCATGGGTGCAGCCAAAAAAAAAAAAAAAATCCCGAAAGTAAATATGACAGTTTAGGGCAATGGCTCGCACAGGGTCAGTGCTGCAAGGGCTTAAGGATTTAATGAAGTCCCACTGAACCTCAGGGTAAATAAACTTTAGGGAGGCACCTTCACACATTTTTCTCAAGCACAGAGCCTGTACAGGATTGATCACCAGTCATAGTCCTTTCTTGGTGAGCTGCATCTCTGGTACATGTACGCATCTGCATGTTTATGCCCTTTCTGATATTTTAAAAACTTTTTAGTTATAGTTGATTTACAATATTCTGTCAATTTCTGCTGAACAGCAGAGTGACCCAGTTATACATATATATATATATATATGTACACACACATATATATGCATTCTTTTTCTCATATTCCATAATGTTCTATCATCTGATGATTTTTTTTTGTTCTGAAAACTATTTGCCTGTTTTGACTTGGCAGTCAGACTTTATACTTTACAAATCATTCACCAGTTTTTCTAGGTCTTCATACTGAACAGTTATGAATTATGAATTATAAATTATTATATGAATTTTATATTTATGTCTTTTTTCTGGACACTTCATGCTGAGCCATTGGTATGTTTGAATATTATTCATTTGTACCACACGCTTCAATTTCTGTATTAAGTTTTAAGGAGTTGAGTAGGTCAGTCCACTTCATCATCATCATCATCATTATTTTTTGGCTGCACCTGTGGTATGTGGAATTTCCCTGGCAAGGGATCAAACCCAAGCCACAGCTGCGAACTGTGCAACAGCTGCCACAAGGCTGGATCCTTAACCAACGGCACCACATGGGAACTTCCATCATCGTTATTATCTTTATTATTTAAAAATTGACTTGGTTTCTGTATGTTTGATTTTTTTTTTTTTCCTTTTTAGGACCGCATCCATGGCATATGGATGTTCCCAGGCTTGGGGTCTAATAGGAGCTGTAGCCACTGGCCTACGCCAGAGCCACAGCAACGCCAGATCCAAGCCACATCTGCAACTTACACCACAGCTCATGGCATCGCCGGATCCTTAACCCACTGAGCAAGGCCAGGAATCGAACCCACAACCTCATAGTTCCTAGTTGGATTTGCTAACAACTGAGCCACGACGGGAACTCTGCTTATTACTTCTAAAATATTTCAACTGGTCCTTTGACTGCAACAGACAACATAATCTAATTTCGAGGAGGAATTTTTTTCCTGACATTTTATTAAGTTGGAAAAATAATGAATAATTGTGTGCCTGTGGTCATGTTAGCCTTTTTTTCCTAATGAAATGAGATTTCTTCCAGTGTTCATTGTCATATTACTCACATGTGCTCTTGGAATATATTTTTTATTATGTTGTATTATTATGAAGATATACTACTCATTTCAGTTTTGAATCAAAAGTTGATTCAAAAGTTATATTCAAAAATTGAATTGGTTTGCAGAAAGATGATGTTAGACAAAGAGTGTTTGGAAACATACAACACAGCATGAGACACTCAAACACCTGTTTCTCAGGAAGGCCAAGATTTCACATAAGTAAAAACAAATAAAACTCCCAATTAAGCAAGGATGTGCGGCTTTTTGAATAACACAATTAGCTTAATGTACTCTTTCAAACTATTAAATAGAAAAAACGAAGTAAACTATTAAGTAGAGAATCTGTCTCCCATGTTAGATCTTTTAATATGAAGGATATATTAAAATTAATTTTGAGAGGAATATAATGACATCATTCATTTATTTATTCATTTATCGTTGCAATACGTCTTTGCTGACTGCCTCCTAGTGGCAGGATGTTCTAGACCCTATGCACGAACCGAAAACAAGGTCGACAAGATCCCTACGTTCACGGCTTTTGTGTTTTTTCGGAGGAAATTAGCTTCCTTCAATAGAAAGAAGATTATCCAATGAGATAATTTTAGTTGTTATAAATATTATGAGGACTATCCGAGGTGATTAAGAGCAACAAACTTTAGGGTTGGATTTTTAGGCATAGCATTAGAATAGGGTTCCCAGAAAGGGGATTTTCAAGATATTATGGGGAGAACCGTATTTCACTTGACTCAGAGAAATTCACGCCTTTGTTCTGCTTCTCCCCAGGTTCTGTGGATCTGAGCGAAATCATCCTACCTCAGCCACTGAGGGCATGGTTTCTGCTGACATGGCCATAGGTATGGCCATCCTCGCTCAGACCGGAATTGGGACTGTGGGGAATGCGTCACTCCTTTGTCATTATATCTACTCCCTTTGTAGGAGACGTGCATTGAGACCGTTAGAGCAAATAATCAACCATCTTGCTTTAGCCAACATTCTGACCCTTCTTTGTGGAGGGATCCCTCCGACAATGGCCACCTTCGAGTTGAAATCTTTTCTCAATGATGTCGGCTGCAAACTTGTCTTTTATTTTCACCGAGTGACCTGGGGAAATTCCCTCAGCACCACCTGCCTTCTGGGAGTCTTCCAGGCCCTAAGTATTAACCCCGCAAACTTCAAGGGGGCAGAACTCAAATTCAAATCCCCAAAGTATATCATTTCTCCATGTATCCTGAGCTGGATGTTTCATTTGCTGGTCAACGTCATAGTTGCCATGAGAATGACTGGACAGACGCAGAGCAGAAATATCAGTGTGAAATCAAATCTTGGCTATTGCTCTTGTCTGTTTGTTAACACAGTTATGGAATCAATATGTTCCATTATTTTCTCCTCTGTTGATGTTATTTGTTTGGGACTCATGATATAGGCCAGTGGATCCATGATACTTTTCCTTCACAGGCACAAACAGCAAGTCCAGTACATTCACAGTGCTAGGCAATCCCCCCAAATATCCCCAGGGACCAGGGCCACAAAATCGATCATGATCCTTGTGAGCTCTTTTGTCATATTTTATTCTCTCTCTTCTGCCGTTGAAATGTATGCTCATCTTTTCAACAATCCACAGTTGTGGCTTGTGAACACCAGTGTGCTCCTAGTATCTTGTTTTCCAACCCTCAGTCCCTTTTTGCTCTTAAAAAGTAAGGCCCATCTCTCCAGCCTCTGCTCTTCCTGCTGAGGACGTTCTAGACCTCACCCGATTATGACAGCATTGTGCGATAGTCACTTATCTGTTCGTCTCATACTGCGACGTCCCTTCTCTGTACCATTCCTGTTGTAGACACTGTGGTGGACAGGGAGGGTATCTCCTCTGACAAAGTCTGTGGGGAATCCCGACATCAAAAAAACCCATTACGGAGTTCCCATTGCGGTTCAGTGGTTAACGGATCCGACTAGGAACCATGAGGTTGCGGGTTCGGTCCCTGCCCTTGTTCAGTGGGTTAAGGATCCGGCGTTGCCGTGAGCTGTGGTGTAGGTTGCAGATGCAGCTCAGATCCTGCATTGCTGTGGCTCTGGCGTAGGCTGGCGGCTGCAGCTCCGATTAGACCCCTAGCCTGGGAACCTCCATATGCCATGGGATCGGCCCTAGAAAAGGCAGAAAGACAAACAAAAACAAAAACAAAAACAACCCATTACACAAATAATCATGTAATTTCAGTTTGCTGCAATGAGGAGCTTGAGATGTTTCAGGATCTTGAAAAACTTCCCTTTGTATCTGCAGTGTAGGCTACTCCCTGAATATTTTGCAGGAGTTCATCAGCCATGGTGGACATTCTAGGCCAATAGAAAAGCATGTTTGGACACCATTTGCAGGAAGGAACATAGAACATATAAAGAACCGAAAGAAATCCCATGTGCCTTGTGTGCCAAGAGCAAGAGAATTTGGCGTGACTAAGGTTATTGAGTTAGGGTTCAATGACAGTTTGCCAGTTTTATAGGTTAGGTTAAGAGTGTGTACCATGGGAGTTCCCGTTGTGGTGCATTGGAAACGAATCCGACTAGAACCCGTGAGGTTGTGGATTCAATCCCTGGCCTCGCTCAGTGGGTTAAGGATCCATTGTTGCTGTGAGCTGTGGTGTAGGTCACAGACACAGTTCAGATCTGGCATTGCTATGACTGTAGTGTAGGCCAGTAGCCCTAGCTCTGATTCAAACTTCCATATGCTGTTGAGTGTGGCCCTAAAAAAAAAAGAATGTGTACCAAGGATCACAATACTTATTTCAGGTTTTTATCAAGGAGGAAGGGGGAATTTGCCTAACAATTATGAGCATAACTTATTGAACAAGAGTAAAACTTGGGAAAAAGAATCAGGAGATGTTCGAAGTAAACCAGACTAGACGGGATGATGATTCCGATAAAGATGATGAAAATCAACACAAAGGAGGAGCACATGAACTTGAGAAGCCCTTCCTTAAATGGACGCACTGAAAAAAAAAAGTATGCACTGGATTTGGTGACCATTTCATAAGGGGTGTTTTAAGGCTGGTGTGGACAATGACTTAAAATTCTCTTAAGACATGAACAGCTGTTTTGGTTGTGGCGGTTTCTTGATGGTGAGGAACCGGGGAAGTTGTAGTTTGGGTACAAAGATCTTACGCATTCTTCTCAGCACGTGGAGTGAGTTATGTCTCTACAGCATCTGCATTATGCGGGGTCTAGTCACAGAGCATGCTCACCTATATGAGTGGAGCACAGATGGAAGGTGTGCTTTGGAAATCCACACTTGGCTGTCGACCGCATGTATTGGTACCAGGAGCTTAGGTAGGGTTGAAATAAGAGAAAGGGAAAATCGAGAGCGGGGAGAATAGGCCTGAGACCTAACAGTGAGCTTTGTCAAAGATCAGATGGGGAGTGGCTCAGCGGTAAAGAACCTGACTAGTATCCATGAGGACGCGGGTTCGATCCCTGGCCTCGATCAGTGGGTTAAGTATCCTCTGGTGTTGCCGTGAGCTGTGGTGTAGTCGAAGATGCAGTTCGGATCTGGTGTTGCTGTGGCTGCAGTGTAGGCAGGCAGCTGCAGCTCTGATTCCACTCCTAGCCTGGGAACTTCCATATGCCGCAGATACGGCCCTAAAAAAAGCAAAAAAAAAAAAAAAAAAAATCAGATGAAGGAGGTGGACCTATACTTTGAGTTCCTTTTTCATTTGTTCATTCATTTTATCCAGACTATTCAAGGATCCCTTACTGTATGCTATCCCTGTTATAGGTGATATTAGATATGATAATAAATAAGATAGGAAAAAATAACAGTCCTTACAGAGTGTACATTCTACCGGGAGGGGCAGAAAGTGTTAAACAGAAAACATGGTAGTATTTCAGTTCCTGGTTAAGTGCTCTGTCGAAAAGTAATGGATAGGAGGGAGAGACAGAGTGGTCTGGGTGATTCAGTTTTCAGTAGTCTGCTCAGGAGATCCTCCCCCGAAGCGATGATATTTGGAGCCCAGAGTGACTTGAGGAGGAGGTAAAACAGATAGCCCAGGGCAAGGAGGTAGGGGTGGAGGGAGAAGCTGGAGGAAAGGCTGAGGCAGGACATTATTGGTGAGTTGAAGGCAAGGTGACCCATGTGGCTGCAGGGAGGCACAGGGATGAGCAGGCTGGAGTTCCCTGCTGACCTAGAGGTTAAGGATATGGTGTTGTCACTACTGTGGCAAGGGCTGGATCCCTGGCCCCAGGAACTTCTGCATGCTGTGGGCATGGCCAAAAATTAAAAAAAAAAAAAAAAGGAATGAGCAAGTAGGAGGAGTGAAAAGTGCCAGCTTAAAAATAAAATAAAAAAGGGAGTTTCCATTGTGGCTCAGTGGAAATGAATCTGACTAGTATCCTTGAGGATGCAGGTTTGATCCCTGGCCTTGCTCAGTGGGTTAAGGATCCAGTCTTGCCCTGAGCTGTGGTGTAGGTCACAGACATGGCTTGGATCTGGTGTTGCTGTGGCTGTGGTGTAGGCTGGCAGCTGTAGCTGCAATTCAGCTCCTAGCCTGGGAACCTCCATATGTCTTGGGTGCAGCCCTAAAAAGACCAAAAAAAAAAAAAAAAAAAAAAAAAAAAGAAAAAAGAAAAGAAAAAAAGAAAAGGTGCTGGCTATACGAAAGTGCAATCAGTAGTGTAATTATTTTTTCTTTTATCCTAAAAGAGAAAGGGAACCATTAGAAATTTTTGAGCAGAGGAAGGATATATCTTAATTTTTTTTTTCTTTTGGAAAGAGTGCTGCTGGTGGTTTTATACTGTATCAATTCAGCTAAGCTGGAAGCATGTTTCCAAGAACTCCCTTCCTGAATGGTTTCAAAGTCAGGGTTGGCCAAGGTGATGTTTGTGCCATATTTACAAGTTGGAAGAGAAGCAGTAGCCACATGCTCTGAAGGGCAGTGCTGGCCGTGCTGCTCCAGGTTGCTGCTCTTCTGCTCTCCCGCCCTGCTGGCTCCAGCCCAGGTGTCCTCTCTTAGCTCCTCCTGGCGAGGGAAGGGGCGGGTAGGGTGGGACAGTGGTGTGCTGTTCACCACCGGGTGCCAGCTTCTACAGACCACTCACGTTGTAGAACAGAGAGGTTGTGAGACACGGACCCAGGCTCCACCCTGTTTTTACTCCCTCCCATTTCATGTCCAGCTCTTCTATCCAACCTGATGACTCGGCCCCCCAACCCATGCTGACCTCAGGCCCCACACCAGAGGCAGCAGCATCCTGTAGACGTCCATTGCAAAAGGTCTAATTCTTTTTTTAAAATCATTTTAAAAACTAATTTTTAATGAAGTATAGTCGATTTACAGTGTTGTGTTAGTTTCAGTGTACAGCAAAGTGATGCATATATATGTATATATTTATTTTTTCAGATTCTTTTCTATTATAGGTTATTACAAGATATTGAATATAGTTTCTTATGCTATACAGTAGGTCCTTGTTTATTTATTGTCTATATAGTAGTGTATATCTGTTAATTCCACATTCCTAATTTACCCCTTCCCCCTTTCTCCTCTGTGTAGCCATAAGTTTGTTTTCTACATCTGTGAGTCTGTTTTGTAAATAAATTTGTTTGTATCATTTTTTTAGATTCTGCATATGAGTAATATCACATGATGTTTGTATTTCTCTGTCTGACTTACTTTACTTAGTATATTTCCCTCCATGTTGCTGCAAATGATACTATTGCATTCTTTTTATGGTTGAGTAATATTCCATTATATATATAACGTGGTGTCTATATATAATTATAATCATATATATAATGTGTCTATATATAATTATAATTATATATATAACGTGGCATCTATATATAATAATAATTATATATATAATGTATATATAATCTTCTTTATCCATTCATCTGTCAGTGGTCATTCAGGTTGCTTCCATGTCTTGGCTATTGTAAGTAATGCTGCCATGAACATTGAGGTGAGTATATCTTTTCAAAATAGATTTTTCATTTTTTTCTAGATTTATGCCCAGGAGTGGGATTGCTGGATCATATGGTAACTCTATTTTTACTTTTTCTTTTAAGGAAGCTCCACATTGTTTTCCATAATGGCTGCACCAATTTACATTCCCACTAACAATGTAGGAGGGTTCCCATGAAAGATCTAATTTTATTTTTTATTTTTAATTTTATTTTTATTTTTAGGGCTGCACTTGCAGCCTATGGAAGTTCCCAGGCTAGGGGTCCAATCAGAGCTGTAGCTGCCGGCCTACACTGCAGCCACAGCAATGGGGAATCTGAGCCGTGTCTGGGACCTACACCACAGCTCATGGCAACGCCAGATCCTTAACCCACTGAGCAAGGCCAGGGATGGAACCTGCATCCTCGTGGATCCTAGTCGGGATCGTTAACCACTGAGCCATGAAGGGAGCTCCTAATTCTTTTTAAAAATCTCGCGTTCCATATCCCTCCCAGTGGTTCTGCTTCTCTGATTGAACCCCAACAGATGCAGGGATGTTTCTCCTGGGTTCTAGCTCTGCAGAGCAAAGCAGGAGACTAGAGACCATTTAGAAGGCAGACTAGTAATTCAGGGGAGGTCCAACGGACTAGTGTCAGAAGAGCGGACGTGATGAACATCATTCATACTTGTGTAGATTTTTATGCATTTGTCTTTTTTCTTCTCTGGCAAACACAAGTCTTTATTGTCTTGTTACTTCGGTGCTGGGTTTCAGCACAGATGAGATTTATGAAAGTTCCAAGCTCTTATTTCCTTGTCCTGAAGTCTTTTTTTCCCCCATGAATTTTATATATAAATATGAAGAATATATTCACAAGGAAAAAGGTCTAAATCATAGATCTACAGGCCATTACCTTTTCACCACTTGAACACTCTCATGAAACCAAAACCCCATTAAAAGACAGAATAATACCAACATCCTGGTACAGACAGTCCTGCCTGAACAGTTTTTCAACGTTAAGAAGTTGCGAACATGAATCACATTCAGTAGAAAATGTTCTTAAAAGTTTTGAATTTTCATCTTTTTCCTGGATAGGCATATGCAGAATCATAGTCTCTTGTGATGCTGGGAAGTGACAGTAGGCACAGCTGCCAGTCAGCGTGTGATCACCAGACACTTACAATCATTCCATACCCAGACAACCATTCAGTTTTCCACTTTCAGTACAGTATTTTATAAATTATATGAGATATTCAACCCTTTATTATAAAATAGCTTTGTGGAGTTCCTGCTGTGGTGCAGTGGGATTGGCAGAATCTTGGGAGCGCTGGGACACGGATTCAGTCCTCAGCCTGGTGCGGCGGGTTAAGGATCTGGGGGTGCCACAGCTGTGGCTTGGGTCACAGCTGCAGCTCAGATTTGATCCTTGGCCTGGGAGCTCCCATGCCATGGGGTGGCCAAAAAAGAAAAAAGATAGACTTTGTGTTAGATGATCTCACCCAACTGTAGGCTAATGTAAATGTTCTGAGTACATTTAAGGTGGGTTAGTCTAAGCTGTGATGTTTGGTAGGTTAGGGGTGTTTAATGAAGTTTCAACTTTATGATAGGTTTATTGGGACGTAACCCTAGGGTAAGTCAAGGAAGATTTGTATCTATTTTTATACCATAATAAAGTCACTGATCCCAAATGTAACCACTATCCAGATTTCTAACACCCTAGGTTAGTTCTGAGTTTTGTATAAGTGGAATCAACAAAATACTCCATTCGCCTCGACTTCTGTGGCTTAACCTTAGGATTCTGAAACTCACACGTGCTATGGCACGTAGCTGAAGAGACTTTAGTCTCCTATCTGCATGTTATTCCATTGTATAGATCCAAGACAACGCGATCCTTCTAACGTACGTGTTCATCTGGCTTGTTTCCAGATTTGGCTCTTAGAATGGTGCCGTCAGGAGTATGTTTGCACGTATCTTTTGGGACTTTTATACATGAATTTCTTCTGAGAATATAGCTAGTGGAAAATCGTTGGATCATTTGGTGGACACATCGTAGCTTTAGGAGACAATGCCAAACAGTTTTCCAAAGTGTTCGTCTGAGTGAACTGATAGGTTCAGCAGCAGCATTTGAGAATTCTGTTGCTCCAAATAGTCCCTCAATATTTGATATCGTCCCTTTTTTTCATTCTAGCCATACTGATGGCTGATATCACACTATGATTTTAATTTTAATTTTCCTGTGACTGCTGAAGTTAAAAATCTTGTGTGTGTGTGTGTGTGTACACATATGCATATATATATATATATATATATTTTTTTTTTTTTGGTTTTTGGTCATTTGTCTTCTGTGAGGTTCTTTTAAAAATGTTATCATTTCTTTCTGTCGATTATCTCCCTTAGACCGCCAAGGTCAAATCATTTTTTTTTATTTACTTTCATCTAAAACATTTATTGTTTATACTTTCACATTTACACACATAATGTATATGATTTCATTGTTGTGGAGAATTGAGGGCATGGGCATTTCCCAGTAAAGGGGGTAAGAAGGGATGGAAGGAAAAGGACAATTCAGTCGATTGAATTTCTAGTGACAACGCAGACCTTTTAGAGTTAGAATATCAGCTGGAAGAAGGGGAGGGTGAGGTGGTTCATGAGTGGGGGCTGACGTCATGCTAAGTGAGCACCGGGGTTATTTGTTACGTCAGGTTTCAGAATGTGACGATGGGGGTGAGGCGTTGAGATCAGGTGGGGGACAAGATCATTGCAGGAGAGGATGGTAAGAAACCGGAAGGGACAATACTGGACAGTCATCTATGAGTACGTGGATATCTGCAAGAATGAAACCTGGAGTAATGTTGGATCAAATTACAGTTATTTGAGATTTAAAATTTTCATGTGGTGATAGGAAGTGATTGGCAGGGACGGCAGACATATAGCCAGCCAGCCAGCCAGCCAGCCAGCCAGCAGACAGTAGACATACAGCAGCCAGCAGCCAGCCAGCCAGTGATATCATATGGTGATACTAGATTCCAAGCTGGAGGGATTTAGGATGAATAATGACCCATAAGGAATCTTAGGTCCTAGGAAAAGTTTATCCATGCATACTGTAAGGTGTAAAGATGAGAACTAGTTTGTTTGGTTTTTGTTTGTTTGTTTGTTTGTTTGTTTGATGGCTGCCCCTGCAGCATATGGAAGTTCCTGGGCCTGGAGTCAAATCGGAGCTGCAGCTGCTGCCTATCTTTACAGCCACAGCAACACCAGATCTGAGCCACATCTGCAACCTGTGGCACAGCTTGTGCCAACGCAGGATGTCTAGCCCACTGAATGAGGCCAAGGATCGAACCTGCATCCTTCCAGAGACGAAGGGAACTCCAAGATGAGAACTACTTTTTTTTTTTTTTTTTTTTTTTTTTTTTGGTCTTTTGTCCTTTTAGAGCCGCACCTGCGGCATGTGGAGGTTCCCAGCCTAGGGGTCCAAACAGAGCTACCGCTGCCAGCCTACGTCAGCGCCACAGCAATGCCAGATCCAAGCCATGTCTGTGACCTACATCACAGCTCACGGCAATGCCAGATCCTTAACCCACTGAGTGAGGCCAGGGATCGAACCCGCAACCTCATGGTTCCTAGTCGGATTCGTTTCCACTGTGCCACGACGGGAACTCTGATGAGAACTACTTTTAAAAAATAATGCAGAATCTGAAGAAAGCTATACATTTGGATGCAGATTATTTTATTGAACACATCATCTTTTAAGGATACCAATTAAGTCACAATGGGGTTCCTATTCTCTGCAATTTCTTTATTTTCTATTTTGTTACTTTCTGCTCTTATTTTCTTCTGTCCACTTTACTTTAAAATAACCTAATATCTTGGAGTTCCCTGGCGGCTCAGTGGGTTAAGGAACTGGCATAGTCACTGCCGTGGCTCTGGTTACTGCTGTGGCATGGATTTGATCCCTGGCCTGGGGACTTCTCCATACTGTGAGTGTAGCCAAAAAAACCCCCACAACTCTCATATCTTTATTGAGATACTTTGTTTAATTTTTAATCTGTCTTTTTTTTTTTTTTTTTTTTTTTTTTTAAGGGCTGCACTGTAGCCACTGGTCTACATCACAGCCACAGCAACGCTGGATCTGAGCCAAGTCTGCAACCTACACCACAGCTCACAGCAACACCAGATTCTTAACCCATTGAGTGAGGCCAGGGATCAAACCTGCGTCCTCATGGATGCTAATCAAATTCATTTCTTCTGAGCCACGCCAGGAACTCCTTAATCTGTCTTTAAGAAATGTTATCCATTTATATCTTGAATCTCCTTATAAATATTTGCTTTAGAATTAGCCCTTCACTTTTGCTATGTAAAACTTTCATGATTTTTTCATTAATATACATTTGTTTATTCCAAATAAGTGGTTCTGTTCACTCATAAATATTTTTAGGAAGTATTTTTTTTGTTTAAGTTTTTATTGGTGAATGTGGTTATATGGCTTCATGGTCATGAAATTTGATGGGTAGGATGTGAATTTCGAAGACTATATTGAAAATTGTTTTATAGCCCAGAGTAGCTCAAAAATTTTAGTGGTTTGAAAATTAACCTTATTCAGTTTTGTCTTCTTAAAATATAGTATTGAATCGACCTTATTCAATCAAGAAACTGACTCGACTGTTGAATTTAATCAATTTAGTTTTTGTTATTCCTGACGTTATTGAATTTATATCTGCATTATTTTTTGTTCTTTCTGTAGAAATGCCATTTCTTTTTCTTTTCTTTTCTTTTTTTCCTTTTGGCTGCGCCCATAGCATGCAGAACTTTCTGGGCCAGAGATCAAATCTGAGCCACAGCAGTGGAAATATGTATATATCTCCACCCACATTTTCTCTGTTCATCTCTTGATAAGTTGCTTCCATGTTTTGGCTATCGCAAATAATGCTGCAATGAACTTGGTGGGGCAGATTTATTTTCAAGATGGTGATTTCGTTTCCTTTGTATAAATACATGGAAGTAGAATTGCTGGGTCACATGGACTTTTCAAGTTTCTCTTTTTTTTTTTTTTTTTTTTTTTAGGGCCACACCCAAGGCATATGGAGTTTCCCAGGCTAGGGGTCGAATCAGAGCTGTAGACAATGGCCAAAGACACAGCCACAGCCACAGCACATCTGAGCCACATCTGTGACCTGTACCACAGCTCACGGCAACACCAGATCCTTAACCCACTGAGTGAGGCCAGGAATCGAACCTGCGGCCTCATGGATGCTAGTCAGATGTGTTTCTGCTGAGCCATGACAGGCGCTCCAACTTTGCAAGTCTTGACTAAAAAACAGGTAATGCTACTATTTGGGCCTTAAAAATACAGAAAATATAAGGATATTTAAGGTGTCTGTGTTGAATCAGTTCCATGGGTGAAGACTGTAAACCCAAATCACAGAATCATAGGGCATCTCCCTATGGTTGTAGAATAAATTCTTACCATCACAAGTGCATAACTATTACAATTTCGCAAACAACTACTTGGTCCTAACTGAAACTAAAAGTCAGACTCTGGGACATTAAAATTTCTTTAAAATTTTTATATATGTTTATGGGCCTAGCCACATTCTTAGGCCAGGGATTGAATCCCAGCAGCAGCTACAGCTGCCGGCCTACAACACCGCCATAGCAACTGGGGATCCCCGACTCACTGAGCGAGCCCAGGGATGGAACCCGAGTCCTCGTGGCTACTAGACGGGTTCGTTTCTACTGCACCACAGTGGGAACTCCCTTCCTAACTTTCTTTGGGAGTCTAGAATAAAATTGTTTCCAGAACTTAATGAAGCTATTACAGGAAACAATATAGACCAAGCTTTGATAATCTCAGATGCAAAATATTTAACAAAGTAGTAGCAAATTAAATCCAGTGACATGTAAAATTACATCATGAACAAGTGAATTTTACTCCAGGGATGAAATGTATTTTTTTAATATTTACTTTTATTTTTTATTCCTTTTTTCTTTTTTTTTTTTTTTAGAAAGAGATAATTTGCATGCAATAAAATTCCCCCTGTTAAAGTATACATGTCAGCAGTTTTTAGTATACTCACAAAGTTGTACCACCACCAAATCTTTGCCTCTAAATCCAGAACATTTTCATCCCCTCAAAAGGAATCCTATAGGAGTTACCGTTGTGGCTCAGCGGTTAATGACCCTGACTAGTATTCGTGAGGACATGGGTTCGATCCTTGGCCTCGCTCAGTGGGTTAAGGATCCGGCATTGCCATGAGCTGTAGTGTAGGTCACAGACGCAGCTCGGATCAGGTGTTGCTTTGGCTGTGGCGTAGGCCAGTGGCTACAGCTACGACTCAACCCCTAGCCTGGAAACCTCCATATATCAAAATGTATTTTTTAATATTCAGTACATTTTACCACACTAACAAAGAAAAATACAAAAATTATGCAATCATGTTAAACAAATAATTAGCACTTGACAAAATGCAAGACCCATTCATGATGGAAATTCTTAGCAAACTAAAACTAGAAGCTAACTTCCTGAGTCTGTTAAGGGATATTCTCCAAAACAAATAAGTAAATGAAACAAAATAAAACAAAAACTACAAAAACCATCATACTCAATACTGAAATATTGAAAGAATCCCTCTAACATTAGTGATAAAACAAAGGTGTTTGCTATTACAATCTCTGCTCAACATTGGTTGTACTCGACATCCTCACCATTGAAATAAAGGGATTTTTAAACTAAACTAGGGAGTTCCCGTCGTGGCGCAGTGGTTAACGAATCCGACTAGGAACCATGAGGTCGCGGGTTCGGTCCCTGCCCTTGCTCAGTGGGTTAACGATCCGGCGTTGCTGTGAGCTGTGGTGTAGGTTGCAGACGCGGCTCGGATCCCGCGTTGCTGTGGCTCTGGCGTAGGCCAGTGGCTACAGCTCCGATTAGACCCCTAGCCTGGGAACCTCCATATACCGCAGGAGCGGCCCAAAGAAATAGCAAAAAGACAATAAATAAATAAATAAATAAATAAACTAAACTAAAAGACATACGATTTGAAAAGGAAGGCCTAAAACTGTGATTATCCAAAATTCACTTCTTTGCTTGGGTTTTCTAGGTACAGAGTTTACATAAACTTAGAATTAACTTGTGAATTTAGCCATGTTGCCATATATAGGCCAATAAATAAAAGCTAACTGTATTTCTCTATACCTGCAATAAAGAAAGAAAAAAATCATGCCATTTACATTACAGTATGACAGCTACGTAGGAATACTCCGACAAAATGAATACGCCCACTGCACTGAAAAATACACGATTTATCTGAGATAAAGAAGCCCTGAATAAGGATGAATGTAATATTAATGGATGAGAAGGCTCAATATTGTAAAGATATAAAAAATCCCCCCGAATGTATTAATGCAATCCTGACCGAAAAAAAATCAAAATTCATGTGAAAATGCAAAGGGCCAAAATAACCAAGGCAATCTTAAGAAAAATAATGCTGGAGGACACCTGCTGACATGTGTAACGATCTATTATAGTGGTAGAGGAGTTAAGACAGTGTGATAGCTGTGCAAAGAGAAACTGATGGAACAGAATAGAAGCCAGTGATAGACCTATATGTTTATGGTCACCTGATTTATGACAAAAGTGTTACTACCGTGCAACCATGCCACCCCATATCAATTCCAGATAGCTTGAGACTCTAAAATAAAGTTTTTAGAGGGAACAGAGGAGATAACTTTTTTTTAAAGGTAACTTGCTTACCTTATTTATTATTTTTTAAATTAAAAAAAATTTTTGTCTTCTTAGGGCCATACCCACGGCATTTGGAGGTTCCTAGGCTAGGGGTCGAATTGGAGCTGTAACTGCCAGCCTACACACACCGCAGCAACAGCAACGGGGGATCCGAGCCACGTCTGCAACCTACACCACAGCTCACGGCAACGCTAGGTCCTTAACCCACTGAGCAAGACCAAGGATTGAACCTGTGTCCTCTTGGATGCTAGTCAGATTTGTTTCCGCTGAGCCATGACAGGAACTCCCATATTTATTTATTTTTCTTCCAGTTTTACTTAGGTATAATTGACATAAGAGCACTGTATAAGTCTAAGGTTTATAGCATAATGATTTGACTTACATCCATCATGAAATGATTCTTGCAGTAAGTTTAGTGCATCTCCATTCTCCCATATAGATAAAAATAAAAGAAAAATTTTTTCCTTATGATGACAACTCTCAGGATTTTACTCTGCACTTTCATATATAACGTACAGCAGTATTCAATAGATTAATCACGTTGTACAGTACGTCTCTAGTACTTGTTGCTGGAAGTTTGTACCTTTTGACTACCTTCATCCAATTCTCCCTCCACCCAAAAGTTCCCATCATCGTGGCTCAGGCGTAGCAAACCCGACTAGTATCCACGAGGATGTGGGTTCGATCCCTGGCCTCATTCAGTGGGTTAAGGATCCAGCGTTGCCCTGAGCTGTGGTGTAGGTGGCAGACATGGCTTGGATCTGGCGTGGCTGTGGCTGTGGTGTAGGCCGGCAGCTATAGCTCCATTTGACCCCTAGCCTGGGAACCTCCATATGCCCCGGCTGGCCCCCCCAAAAAGACAAAACAGAAACAAAAACAAAATGCAAAATAATCATCATAAGGCTAGTGACCATCTGTCACCATACCAAGATATTACACTATTGGCTATATTCCTTATGCTGTACATTTCATTCCCCTGACTCATTTTTTTGTAATTGGAAGATATCCCTCTTAATCTCCCTCATCAGTTTCGCTCATCCCTCTGCCCCCTCTCACCTCTGGGTACCACCTATTTGTTCTCTGTATCTATGACTCTGTTTCTGTTCTGTTCTGCTTATCCCCCCCCCCTTTTTTTAAATTTCATATATAAGTGAAATTATATGGTATTTGTCTCTTTTTTATTTACTTAGCATAATACCCTCTAGGTCCATCCTTGTCATCACAAATGTGAAGAATTCCTTCTTTTTTGTGGCTAATGTTCCATTATTTGTACCACATCTTCTTTATCCATTCATCTATCCACGGGCACTTAGGCTGTTTCCATATATTGGCTACTGTAAATAGTGCTGCCATGAACAGAGGGGGTACATATATCTATTCCAATTAGTATTTTCACTTTCTTTGGATAAATACTCAGGAGTGGAATTGCTAGATCATTTAGTAGTTCTATTTTTAATTTTTTGTGGAAATTTTGTACTATTTTCCACAGTGGCTGCACCAATTTACTTTCCCACCAACAGTGCACAAGGGTTCTCTTTTCTCCACATCCTTGCCGACACTTATTTGTTGACTTTTTTTTGATAACAGCCATCCTGACAGGTGTTAGGCGATATCTCATTGTGATTTTGATTTGCATTTCCCTAATGGTTAGGGATGTTGAGCATCTTTTCGTGTGCCTGTTGGCCATTTGTATGTCTTCTTTGGAAAAATGTCTGTTCACGTCCTCTGTCCATGATTTAACTGGGTTATTTGGGTTTTCTGTTTGTTTTTGATGCTGAGTTGTATGAATTCTTTGTATATTTTGGATATTAGCCCTTTATTGGATATATGGTTTGCAAATATCATCTCCCATTCAGTAGGCAGCCTTTTTGCTTTGTTGATAGTTCCCTTTGCTGTGAAAAGCTTTTTAGTATGATATAGTTCCATTTGTTTATTTTTGTTTCTGTTTCCCTTGCCTGAGACATAACTCTCCTCCCCAATATTGCTAAGACCAGTGTCAAAGAGCTTACTGCCTATGTTTTCTTCTAGGAGTTTTATGATCTCTGGTCTTACATTTAAGTTCTTAATCCATTTTGAGTTTTTTTTTTTTTTGTATATGGTGTGAGAAAGTAGTCCAGTTTGATTCTTTTGCATGTAAAGCTGTCCAGTTGTCCTAACACCATTTATCGAAGAAACTGTATTTTCCCCGATATATATTCTTATCTCCTTGGTCGTAGATTAATTGCCCATGTAAGTGTGTGTTCATTTCTGGACTTTCTATTCTGTACTAGTCTATATGTCAATTTTTGTGCCAGTATTATTCTGTTTGATTACTGTAGCTAAGTCAGAAATGTGATGCCTCCAGCTTCGTTCTTTTTTTTTTTTTTCTTTTTTTCTTTTTCATCTTTTTAGGTCTGCACCCATGGCATAGGGAGGTTCCCAAGCTAGGGGTAGGATCAGAGCTGCAGCTTCTGGCCTACACCACAACCACAGGAATGCAGGATCCGAGCTGCATCTGTGACCTACACCACAGCTCACAGCAATGCCAGATCTTTAACTCACTGAGTGAGGCCAGGGATGGAACCTGCATCCTCATGGATGCCAGTCAGATTCGTTTCTGCTGAGCCTCAATGGAAACTCCCACCTCTGTTCTTCTTGCCTAAGATTGCTTTGGCTTTTCCGGATCTTTTGTCTTTCCATATGAATTTTAGGATTTTTTTTCCTATTTCTCTGAAAAATGCCATTGGAGTTTTGATAGGGATTGCATCGAATTTGTAAATCACTTTGGGTAGTATGGACATTTTAACAATATTAATTATTCCAATTTATGAACATGGAATAACTTTCCGCTTGTGTCTTCAATTTCTTTCATCAGTGTTTTAGTTTTCTTTCTTTTTTTTTTAGGGCCACATCTGCAGCATGTGGAAGTTCCCAGGCTAAGGGTCCAATCAGAGCTACAGCTGCTGGCTTAGCCACAGCTACAACAGTGCTGGATCCAAGCCACACCTGTGACCTATGAGGCAACTTGTAGCAACATCTGATCCTTAAGGCACTGAGCAAGGCCCGGGATCAAATCTGCATCCTCATGGACACTATGTTCAGTTCTTAACTCGCTAAGCCACAATGGAAACGCCAGTGTTTCAGTTTTCATTGTACACTTGGTTAAGTTTAATTTCTTTTTCAGATAGTTTGTTGTTAGTGGATAGAAACAACTGGGTTTTTTATGTTGAGTTAGTATCCTACAACTTTACTGAATCTGTTTAACAGGGTTTTTTTTGTGTGAAGCCTCTATATAAAGTTCTTTCTTCTTTAAAACTTATGTTTAAGTGCCTTTTTCCTTAAACAAAAAACTTCCTTGATGCTCCAAGAAGCAACACGTGTCTGAGGGTCTGAGGGCCTTAGTCAGCAGCCTACACCTGCGCACTCCCCCGACCCCAGCAGCCCCAAATTGCAAGCTGGGAACAATCTGACCGCCCAGTCCGCCTTGCGGCTGTATTTCCCAGTGGCCACCGCGCCGAATTAACAGTCAGCTTTCGGTCTCCAGGATCGTTGACGGACGGGTGAGGCCCCCCTCCAAGAAGAATTTAGCGGTTTGTGAAGTGTCTGCGGTCTCGGGGCCCAAGCCCGAGGGTGGGGCGAGGGAGGTGCCCAGGAGGAGGAGCCCGGGGCGCCGACACAGGACCCTAGACCCTAAAGTTCGAGCACCTGCTGCCTGGGAGAGGGATTTTGCCACCGTGGGTGGTGCACGCCCGACTGTGGGCGTGAGGGCGGGCGCGCGCTGTGCACTGCGCAGGGCGGGGCAAGGGCTCCGCGTGCTGCTCTGACAGCGGGAGGGGACGTGTTCACGCTGAGCGTGGTTGCTGTGACTGGGTGAGTGTTACTGGGACCAGTCGCTGTTTTCTGTTGCTTCCTCCTCCCCTCACAGCCAAGGGGCACTGAGCAGAGCAATGGCCCCAGTGGGGAGGTCAGATATAGAGCCTAGAATGAAAGTTTTTCTTTGTCTTTTTTCTCGTTCTTCCTTTCTTTTTTCCTTTGTTCCATCTTTCCTTCCTCCTTTCTCTCTCTAAATTTAATAGCCGCATCTGCTGCATATGGAATTTCTCCAGGCCAGGAATTGAAACCAAGCCTCAGCTGCTGTTCTATGCTGCAGCTGCAGCAACACTGGATCCTTTAACTTACTGAGCTGGGCGGGGATCAAACCCACACCTCCGGATGGACCTGAGTCGCTGCAGTAGAATTCTTAACCCACTGTGCCACAGTAGGAACTCCTGAAAGTGGCTGGATCCCTGGCCCCTGCTCAGTGGGTAAAGGATCGCCTGTTGCTGGGGCTGTGGCATAGGCCAGCTGATTCAACCTGGGAACTTTCATATGCAGTGGGGGCGGCCCTAAAAAGACAAAAAAAAAAAAAAAAAAAGTTGCTTACTTGGATTTGGGATGAATAGTTTAGAGCTAGAAGTGCTCCTGAGGGTCTCCCAGGAGGGCAGCAATGCGTTGAAAACCACAGCATTCTTGGAACTCTGTCCCCGGGGAACTAGATGCGAACTCAGACCAATTCCTCCTTTTACTTCCGTTCATTTTTTCTGCATTGTAAGGGAAGGTGTGGCCCTGAAGGTGCCTTCACATTTAGTCGGGGGTCTTATGCTTGCCTTCTCCTTCCCCTTTCATACCATTATCTAAAAGAAGGACCCCCAAGGAGGATCAGATATTATTGCTACACATCTAAATGTCAAGGGTGAGTTGATGTTTTGTTTTTAAGAAATGACCCTTTGGAGTTCCCACTGTAGCAGTGGGTTAGGAATCCAACTGCAGTGGCCTGGGTCACCTCGGAGGTGCTAGTTTGATCCCTGTCTGCAGTAGGTTAGAGGATGCAGCACAGGTTGCGGTGGAGGTTGGATTCAGTTCCTGGCTGGGGAGCTTCATATGCTGGAGGGGAAAAAAAAAAAGACCTTTTACTTTTAGACTACAGATGCTCCAGGAAATTTTGCAACCGTTGTGGGCCCTCATTCATCCTTGCCTCTCCACTTAACTAGTCACTTAGCCCTCTGGTAAATCATTCACATCTTCCAGCGTACTCTCTTTTCCTAAGGTGATATGGATGTAAACCGCCAGAAGTGAATATTAAACCTTCATTTTAGACTCTGATTTGGTAAGGAGGACATGACTGTTTAGGTGAAATTATGCAACAGGTATCTTTTGATCTATAAAGGTCTATTATGCAAAGCAGATAAAGAACGGAGATAGTAGGATGATTTCAATCAGTCTGTGAGGCTTACAGGAGTGGGAAAGTGATAGCACAGAAGCTGATAATAAGAGGCAGGATATTTCTAGAGAGTCCCATCAGTTGAAATTTGGGATACTGGCCAGGTCTCCTTTGAGGTTTGGCAGCCTGACTTGTGTTTTGGCCTTCTTGTTATGTTGCCTTTTTGAGAGACTGTGTAGTACTGTGGTTAAGAATGTGGAGGTTTTTGCTGTTTGGCTGCAGCTGAGGCATATGGAAGTTCCCAGGGCAGGGATCAAATCCAAGCTGCAGCTATGTCAGTGCCAGGTCCTTAATCCACTGTGCCACAGTGGGAACTCCAAGAATGTGGGGTTATTATGTTGAGAACTGTGGAGTTCCCTGGTGGCAAAGCATTGTCACTGCTGTGGCTCAGATCACTGCTCTGGTGCAGGTTTGATCCCTGGCCTGGAAACTTTTGCATGCAAAAAAAAAAAAAAAAGAGTTTGTGAATTCAGAATATCTGGGGTGGCATCTTGGCTCTGTCTCTTTCTAGCTGTTTCAGGCTTGTAATCAATATTAGATGAGTTAAATGTGTAAAGCCCCTAGAACATTGCCAGGCATGCAGTAAGTTTTAACTCTTGTTTATGTGTGGCCATTTTAGTTCATTCCCTCCACGTTTACACAACAGAAACAGTAGGACTATGTGACCCATCATGATTGCTGCCTGCCTATCAAGAAAATGAGTGAGATGCTCAAGTGATTTAGAATAGAAATTCTTAACCCGCGTTCCTCTGATTCCATTTTTGGTTTCAGGGGACCACAAACCCCTTGACATAGTATATTGAAGTATTTAGGAAATTTTAAATGTGAGTTTTGGTGGGGGAGAGAAAGTATATAGTAATATCATGAGATTACCCAAAGTGTGTATAACCCAGAAGGTTGGGCCTCATTGACCTAGAACTGTAGTTCTCAACCGGGGGTGGTTTTATCCTCCAGGGGACATTGATTTTATTTAGACATTTTTTTCTTGCCACACTGAGGGGGCAGTGGCACTTGGATCTGAAGGGTAGGAGACAGGGATGTTCTCTAAACATCCTGTAATCCGCAGGCTAGCCCTCTCCACCTCACGCACCCAACAAAGACCGACTGGGTCAGTGTGTCAGTAGTCCCGAGGTTGAGAAACCATAGTTTTGAGTCAAAAGACTGTGATACCTGGGATGACATTTAAAATGATCTCGCGGAGTTCCCGTCGTGGCGCAGTGGTTAACGAATCCGACTAGGAACCATGAGGTTGCGGGTTCGATCCCTGCCCTTGCTCAGTGGGTTAACGATCCGGCGTTGCCGTGAGCTGTGGTGTAGGTTGCAGACGCAGCTGGATCCAGCGTTGCTATGGCCCTGGTGTAGGCCGGTGGCCACAGCTCCTATTCAACCCCTAGTCTGGGAACCTCCATATGCCGCGGGAGCGGCCCAAAGAAATAGCAAAAAGACAAAAAAAAAATAAAATAAAATAAAATGATCTCGTACAAACTGAGTATTAAATCATACTAGGCTCAGGTGGTAGAATAAAATTAAGTTTATAAAGAATGGTGAAAAGAAAACATATTTGGTACAGGTTAGGAAGTCCTCCTGTTAGGAGCAATAGTAGTCAAGGAAATGTCACATTGTATATGAATCCTCTTCACTGAACTAGGGTTTCATAAGACATTCTGTAAGGAGGATCCCCAAAATGATACTTCAACTGGTTCTTCAGTGAAGAAGAAAACTGTATATGCCACGCATTTTCTCACTTAGTCTGGGGATGCCACTTACTGCATTGTGTTCTTTCAGAGAAGAATCTGGATAACAGAAATAGCTAATTATATTATTAACATACAGCTGTAGATATTATTTCTTAAAGTCACTTTGATTTCTTCACTAAGTCTCATGACAAGCTCAGTGTTTTTAGTAGTTGGAAGTATTGACTCCCTGATAACTGCTTTTATTTTTTAATTTGGAGGTAGCTTTGTTGTGTATTTTTGATGATGGAATAGTGTGGAACTGTTCTTACGAAGTAACTTAAAAAGAAGAAAGTCAATGTTATAGTCCCACTGTCTGGAGATAGGCATTATTGAGGTTTTGGTTTGCATTTTTTGAGTTGTGTTTTCTATGTGGATATGTGAAAACCAGTTTGAAAAATGAATCTGGAGTTCCTGTCGTGGTGCAGTGGAAATGAATCTGACCAGGAACCATGAGGTTGTGGGTTTGATCCCTGGCTTCACTCAGTGGGTTAAGGATCACATTGTTGCCGTGAGCTGTGGTGTAGGTCAAAGATGTGGCTAGAATCTGGTGTTGCTGTGGCTGTGGTGTAGGCCAGCAGCTATAGCTCTGATTGGACCCCTAGCCTGGGAACTTCCATATGCCGTGGGTGTGGCCATAAAAAGCAAAAAAAAAAAAAAAAAAGAAAAGGTAAAGAAAAATGAGTCCAATTCAGTCACAGTTTTCACTCCTTTCTGAGTCTGTGGAGAGAAGAGCAGCATACCACTGCCTCTCCCTCGGAAGCTCCTGTGCCAGAAGGCATCTTCTGTCTTCATGAGAACCCTTTTGGCTAATGTTACTGGTTAAGGATTGCATCTCCAGGTGAGGCTGTAAATATTTTTGTGTAGCATTCTAACAAAGAGCCGGCCATACACTATATTTTACTGTAGTAACTTTAATAAAGAGGAAAAACAGTAGAATTAAATCTCTGAAAGGTAATTTTATTTATTCTCAATAGTAATAACATATCAAGCAGTTATTATATGTAATTATGTGTTCTAATAGCATTTTCTTAATTTTCTTCCTGACAACCCCAACAGCAGGTTATACTGTTTTGTTTTACTCATAAGGAGACAGAGGCACTAAGGTGGTACTAATTATCCTTGTTCAGATTCACATCTCGAATATGAAAACAAAATTTGTGGTTTTTAAAAAAGACGAATGACAGGATGCCATCTTTGAAATTAGGTATAATTTTTAAATCCTGCTTGTCTCACTTTGTAATTCATTATGAATTTTTTGCCTCCTCAATTATTGTGGACCATTATAATGAATAATGGCCTGGGATGCCACCGTATAGCGGACCATAGTTGATTTAACCATCTGCCAACCGATTAGATATTTAAGTTCCGGATTTTTGGTTATCATATAGTATTCTCGGGTGATCATCCTTGAGCATGTATTATGTATTATGTATGCTTCCATAGCTGTTTCCTATGTAAAATTCTTAGAATTGGAATTGGAGTTCATCGTAGATGGTCAGTACTTGAAGTGGGGTGAATCCTGGCGGTATAATATTTGGAGGATATAATGACGAAAAAGACAAGAGTGGCCACATTTAAGTTTCTTATTATCCAGCAAAGATAAAAAATTCGGAGTTCCCGTCGTGGCGCAGTGGTTAACGAATCCGACTAGGAACCTTGAGGTTGCGGGTTTGGTCCCTGCCCTTGCTCAGTGGGTTAACGATCCGGCGTTGCCGTGAACTGTGGTGTAGGTTGCAGACGCGGCTCAGATCCCGCGTTGCTGTGGCTCTGGCACAGGCCAGGGGCTACAGCTCCGATTCGACCCCTAGCCTGGGAACCTCCATATGCCGCGGGAGCGGCCCAAGAAATAGCAACAACAACAACAACAACAACAAAAAGACAAAAGACAAAAGACAAAAAAAAAAAAAAAAAAAAGATAAAAAATCCGAGAGTATGTTGGAATATGATAAAGTCCATTAGAAAAATTCACCTAGCATACCTTGAGCGTTTACAGGAAATTGGCATCTCTTAGTCTATAGTTACCAGACGTTGACTAGATTATAATAAGCCTAAGGGATTTCTGTCGAGTTAAATAAAACAATGTAAGATTTGTACCTCCTTTTGAAATTCTAAATGTGTTAAATGCAAAGTGACTTACAACGACATGATTCAGCAGTTGTGTAGAGAACATCACAGCTAAAGTGATGGGTTCAGAAACACAGTAAACGTTTGTTAAGAAGACATGGAAGAAGCAGCAGGGAGACTGTCACTAATGCATGTGAGTCATTGCTTCCAGACTTGTAGACAGTTGTTCTAGAAAGTATTCTAACATACTCAGATAAACATTCTTGCTTCTTCTACTGTATAGCACAGGGAACTATATCCAGTCTCTTGTGATAGAACATGATGGAATATAATGAGAATAAGATGTACATGTATATATGTATATGTATGACGGGTCACTTTGCTATATGGCAGAAATTGACACAAATTGTAAATCAACCGTACTTTAATTTAAAAAAATTTTAAAAACACATAAAACCAAAACCAAAAAACATTCTTGGTTCAATAATTGGGAAATAAAAGGGAAACAAATCTATTAAGTAAAAGTAAGAACCCATTAGAGTATCCTGAGTTTTTTTTCCCCCAAGTTCACAGAGAGGCTATCTAAATAAAAGGTTGTCTTTTATCCAGTTTAAAGAGCAGTGTCTTCATAGGAAGAAAAATGTACTATATGTACACATATGTATATGTATGTGTCTCTATAAACATAACTATATATTCCAAGTTAATGCCTGGCCATTAACATAATTACAACAATTATGAAATATGCCTGAGCAAAAAGTAGAGAATTGAGACCGTGATCCAGAGATAAGAACTGTTACCATGGCATGTAATTTTCTAGAATTTTTTTCTATCAGCATGTGTTGGCCTTTTTCTTTGTATTTGTATATGCATATATTTTACAAATGTAATCCTGTCATACATCCTATTTTGTAACCTGGTTTTTTCTGCTGAGTGTGTATCTTGAATATTTAATGACTACTTAATCCATCACATGGATGTTCTGCTGGATTTAATCAGGTGGTTTTGTTGGGCTCAGAATGCTAGAGACTTCCTGAGCAATTCCATCTCCCTCCTTTCCAGCTGTCATGCCTTGTCCTTCTTTGCCCAGTCCTGAGTTCACAAGGAGGTTCTCAAGTGAATGTGACCCTTTTTCAGCCCTGAAAGGTGGAACCTGGGGTTGGAGGATCTGCTCAGAGCGTTATGAGGGACCCTGTCCTAGGCCTAGATGGACTGGCCAGTATCCCTCCTCAGAGATATTTTGGAGGACAGTGTGTTCCCTGGTGTTTAGGAGACAGTTTGATTTTGTCTGGACTCCTTTTGTTTGCTGCCAATTTTTATGAGAGAAAGAGATTGGGGAGTAGAGTGGTTGTGTGTGTGTATGTGATGATTTGGCTCTTGGTGTGGACAGGAATTCCCATAGTGGCTCAGTGGTAACAAACCTGACTAGTATCCCATGAGGATGCAGGTTCAGTCCCTGGCCTTGCTCAGGGTTAAGGATCTGGCGTTGCCGCGAGCTGTGGTGTAGGTCGCAGATGTGGCTTGGATCCGGCATTGCTGTGTGTGGCGTAGGCTGGCAGCTATAGCTCCGATTAGACCCCTAGCCTGGGAACCTCCATGTGCCGTGGGTGTGGCCCTGGAAAAGACAAAAATACAAAAAGAAGGAAAAAGAAAAGAAAAAAGAAACCATGTGAAAGTAAGGAATGTGGAAAGGCCTTTAATCATGGCTCCAACCTTATTCAACATCAGAGTATTCAAACAGGTGGGAAACCATATGAATGTGAGGATTGTGGGAAGGTTTTTAGACTTCACCTACCACTTTCTCAACATCAGAAAACTCATACTGGTGAGAAACCCTTTGAAGGTAAGGAATGTGGGACAGCCTTCAGACATCAGTACCACCTTATTGAGCATCAGCGAATTCATACTGGTATGAAACTTTACGAAGGTAAGGAATGGGAAGTTTTTTCATCCCATGGTTCAAACCTTATTCAACAGCACAGTATTCATACTGGAAAGAAACCTTTTTAATGTAAGGAACGTAAGAAGGTTAGACTTCGTATACAACTTACTTGACACCAGGAATTTCATACTGGTGAGTAACCCTTTGAGTTTAAGGAATGTGGAACAGCCTTTAGTCTTCCCACCCAGCTTAATCTCCATGAGAACGTTCAGACAGGTGAGAAAACATTTGAATGTAAAAGCAGGAAGTCCTTTAGTTGTGTCTCAGACCTTCTTCAGTATCTGAGTATTCACACAAGTGTGAAACCGTATGAATGTAATTAATGTGGGAAAAGCTCCAATCGTGGTTCAAACCTTATTCAGCATCAGAAGATTCATTCCAGGGAGAAACCTTTTGAATGTAAGGAATGTGCAAAAGCCTTTGGTCTTCCCAGCCAGCTTAGTCGCCGTGAGAATGTTCTTACTGGTGAGAAGCCATTTGAGTGTAAGGAATGTGGGAAGGTCTTCAGTCGTGGCTCAAACCGTGTTCAACGTCGGCATATTCATACTGGTGAGAAATCCTTTGAATGTAAGGAATGTGGAAAGAGCTTTAGTCGTGGTACAGACCTTAGAGTTCATCTGAGAATTCACTCGGGTGAGAAATCTTTTGAATGTAGGGAATGTGGGAAGACCTTTCAACACCCTTCCCAATTTCTTGGACATTACAGAATTCATACTGGTGAGAACCCCAATGCATGTGAGGACTGTGGGAAATGCTTTACTTGCGGTGGAGACCTTAGAGCACATCAGGGAATTCACACTGGTGAACTCTATCAGTGTAGGGAATGTGGAAAGGCTTTTCATCATAGCTCAAACCTTATTAAACATGTTGATATTCACACCGGTGAGAAACCCTTTGACTAAGGAATGTGAAAAGGTCTTTAGCAATAATTATGACCTTACTGTACATCAGAGAATTCATCCTGGTGAGAAACCCTATAAATGTAAGGAATGTGAGAAAACTTTTAGGCTTAGTTCAGTCTTTACTGCACATCAGAGGGTTCATATGGGTATGAGACCCTGTGAAAGTAAAGAATGTGGAAAGACCTTTAGTTGTAGCTCAACATTACAGAATTCTCACTGGTGAGAAAATTTATGAATGTAGGACTTAGTTTTGGACTTAGTTCAGTTTTTGTTGCCCATTGAAGAATTCATACAGGTCTAAAACCCTATGAGTGTAAAGAATGGGGGGAAGCTTTTACTGTGAATGGTCAGCTTACTTGACATCAGAAGATTCATACTTGTGAGAAGTCCTGTGAACATAAGGAATGTGGACAAACCTTCACTGAATACGAACAACTTACTCAACATCAGAGGACTCATACTAGTGAGAAATCCCATGAATATAAAAGAATGTGGCAAGACCTTTCTTCGTCTGAGATTTGCTCAACTGCATAGTATTAATACTGGTGAGAAACTGAGGATACGTAATGTGGAACTATTTATAGACACAGTAAACATCTTAGAGTTCAGAGAATGTCTTTGAATGTAAGGAATATAGGATACCTTTCATGTTCATAATTCGCTAACCATAAAAGAGATTTTACTAGATATGTTAATTTCGTAAATTTATAAAAGCGTTTAAATTCAAGCTGGAGAAAAACTTGAACAAATACAAGAAAATGTCTACCTGAGGTGCATACTTTGTCATCATTGCCATTTCACTCTCTGTGTGATGTTAGACTAGATGTTTATCCTCTTTTTGCACCATTAGTAAATGGCAACGCTAGTATTAGTGCATTCGTGGGAGAAAATGTGTTAGTGTGCACATCACATCCTTGGAGGAGTATTTGCCTGCTTTCAAAGAATAGCTTTTACATTGTTGTTTACTGTTATTGTTGTGAGAAGGAAGTTGTATTATAGTGAGTAATTTAGAAAAGCCACGTCTATTATTGATTTTATTAAATAACTTATTTTGGATAAAGTCTAGTGGAAGTTAAAGAACATGAGAGGATTTTCATCAAGAGCTCGTTCCTTATGTCAAAAAGTTAATGCGGGGGGAAAAAAGCTTATGGGTTTAATGAATATGGAAATGTTGCAAATACTGCTGTTGGAGTTCCCATTGTGGTGCAGCAGTTAACGAATCTGACTAGGGACCATGAGGTTGAAGGTTCCATCCCTGGCCTCGCTCAGTGGGTGAAGGATCCGGCATTGCTATGAGCTGTGGTGCAAGACACAGATGTAGCTTGGGTCTCCTGTGGCTGTGGTTGTGGTGTAGGCCAGCAGCTCTAGCTCCAATTAGACCCCTAGACTGGGAACCACTGCATGCCTCGGGTGCAGCCCTAAAAAAGCAAAAAAGAAAAAATATATATATATCTATAGCTGCTGAAGAACCAAGGAGAATTTTTTCAAAAATGATTTGCCTGTAAAGATTTCAGCAGGCAGAAAGTGTGTAATTTATGTTCTCGGTCCAGAAGTTAAATAAATTATTTATCAAAAGGATAGCAAAATAAAAAACTACCCACTTCTATATTAATCCAACTCATTATCTTGAAAATTGTTAAAACGGGAAAAGTTGAAAAAATAGTAGAACAAACACCAATGTACCCCTACATAGATTCAAAGTGGTTAACAATTTAATGTGTTTCTTTTTCTGTATATTTTTTGTTGTACCATTGAGAGTATGTTTTAGACACCATGACGCCGTATCTCTTATTACATCAGTCTGTGTCTCCCAGACATAAAGACCATCTTACATTCGGCTGTAGTACCATAATCACCCTTAAGGAAATTATTCATAATGTTCATAATTCCATAATATCTTTCCTATATTTAGATTTCTTCATTGGTGTCTAAAATGCTTTTTATAGCTGTTTATTTTCTAAGGCGAGTGCATTCCAGATTCTGTGTTGTATTTGGTTGGTAGCGCTCTTTAGCCTCTTTTAGTCGGCAGCAGTTTCTCTCAAGTTTCCTTGGGTATCGGAATCACCTGTGGAACTTGGTAAGACTGCAAAGGTCTAGTCTTCATCCTACCTGAGGGAGCCCCAGCCTGGGTATTTTACTAGCTCTCCAGGTGATTCTGACCAGCACCTCAGTTAGAGAGCCGCTAGAATAGAACATTTCTCCTCACTTAAAAACCATGTTGGAGTTCCCGTTGTGGCGCAACGAAACAAATCCAACTAGGAACCATGAGGATGCAGGTTCGATCCCTGGCCTTGCTCAGTGGGTTAAGGATCTGGCATTGCTGTGAGCTGTGTTGTAGGTTGCAGACTGGCTCAGATCCCGCGTTGCTGTGGCGTAGGCCGGCAGCAATAGCTCCGATTGGACCGCTAGCCTGGCAACCTCCATATACTGTGGGTGCGACCCTAGAAAAGACAAAATAAAAAAAATTAAAAATCATGTTGACTTTTGCGATGTCCAGGAAAATTGTCTACCAGGTTTTTTGTTTCTTTGCAGTGTCAGTTAGCCTTGCTTTAGCCTTTTCATTTCTTTAACAAAGGAAGTTGTCTAGAAACTCCATTAGTTTCACATTAAATGTTTGAGGAAAGAATACTTTGTAGGTTATGTTTGTCATATTGCAACATATCAGAAAACATTTAAGGACAGGCCACCCATCCTTAGTGAAACTAAGTTTGATCATTTGGGTACAATGGTGATTTCTGAATCTCCACTGTAAAGATCTAGTTTGCAGTTGGTAATTTGTGTGGCCGTCTTTGTCATCTCTCTGGAAATTTATAATCATGTGTTTTTAAATCCTGGATTAAATAGAAAATAAAAATTGGAATAGACTATTCAGGCATGAATGACATTAAAAGGCCGACATAACTGAACTTGTGCACTGTGGCTGAAGCTATGCTCTGTATAAAAATCAGTATCCTTGGGGTTCCCATTATGGTACAGTGGGTTAAGCATCTGAAATTGCTTGGGTCGATGCTGAGGTCAGGGTTTGATCCCCACCCCAGCACAGTGGGTTGAGGGTTTCTGGCATAGATCACAGCTGTGGCCCAGATTCTATCTCTGGCCCAGGAACTTCCATATGCTGCAGGTGTGGCAAAAAAACAAAAGAGTTGCCTTCGTGGCTCAGCAGTTAATGAGCAAAGATCCACTTAATGGCCTAGGATCCATGAGGATGCGGGTTCAATCCCTGGCCTCGCTCAGGGGTTAAGGACCTGGGGATCCAGTGCTGCTGTGACCTGTGATGTAGGTCACAGACACAGCTCAGATCCTATGTTACTATGGCTGTGGTGTAGGCTGGCAGCTGTAGCTCTGATTCGACCCCGAGCCTGGGAACTTCCTTATGCAGTGCATGCAGCCCCCAAAAGCAAAACAAAACAAACAAACAAACCCACAAAACACCCCCTTAGTATCCTTCAGTGTATACAGGAAGCCAAGATTGTTTTGGCTGGAACCTTGTTTTGTGGTTATTCAGTACACCTACTTATTCCATGCCTGGCACATAAGAAATTGATAAACTTTTGCAAAAGAAATTTAGGTCAATTTAAGCCTTTAAGTCAGGAAACTATAAAACAAACTGAATAAACTATAAACCAAAGGAAGGAAGCAGTGGTAAAACTAATAATTGATAGTTAAGAAAACCGACTTTTTTTTAATGGCCACATCTGCAGCATATTGAGGTTCCTCAGCCAGGGAGTGAATCCAGGCTGCAGCTGTGACCTGCGCCAAAGCTGCAAGAATGCCTGAGCCTTTAACTCACTGTGCCGGGCTGGGGATCAAACCTGTGCCTCCACAGCAATCTGAGACACTGAAGTTAGATTCTTAACCTACTGTGCGACAGTGGGAACTCCCATCTATTTTTTATTTTTTCATTTTCTCCAGCTTTATTGAGGCATATATAGTGTATAAATGCAAGGAATGCAACAAAATGATTTGATATATGTATGCATTATAAAATGATTCCCACAATAATTTTAGTTAGCACATCCAATACCTCATGTAGTTAATTTTTTTTACACCACATTAAAATATATTTTAATGTATCCTTCCCCTCTTAAATGGCAGTGATTACACATTAGTGCAACCACAGAGCCCTTGTAAACGTTTTTCTGTTCATCATCATCCACAGCCACGTTCTATTCTGTTTGGTCAGCTCCCAGGTCTTTGTTGGATCTGAGTTTCTCGGGTTTTCCTATATTGGCAGTTATAGCTTCTAGCCATAACTGTGGCTATCCATCCAGAAATTCCCACTGCCTGAAGTTGGGGGAACAGGTGGTGAGCCTAAAGAACTCCATTGCATTTTTTTGTTTGTTTGTTTTGTATTTTGTCTTTTTGCCATTTCTTGGGCCACTCCCGCAGCATATGGAGCTTCCCAGGCTAGGGGTTAAATCGGAGCTGTAGCCACCGGCCTACACCACAGCCACAGCAACTCAGGATTCAAGCTGTGTCTACAACCTACACCACAGCTCACGGCAATGCCAGATCCCCAAACCACTGAGCAAGGCCAGGGATCGAACCCGCAACCTCATGGTCCCTAGTCGGATTCGTTAACCACTGAGCCATGACAGCAACTCCTCCATTACATTTCTAAGCAAAGGGATTTGATTCAGTGATTGGAGACATAACTGTATAGCATGGGCACTTCATGCTTATCACTTTTTAGGCAGGAAGGCTTGTCAAACTGAGTTAAGATTCAGGCTAGAGACAGCTATGGTGTGATTTCTGGGTTCTTTCTAGGGCTCTTGGGGTTAGGGCAGGGGACATTCAGAAAAGATGTACGTCAGAAGTGGCCGGCTTCATCCTAGCCTTGCTTTTAAAATGCCACTGAAAGGCAGATGATAACAGATGTTTCTTTATAATAAAAGGACTTATCCACCTGAACTTTAATCAGATACACTGCATCTTCCACATACTGAGATTCTTGAGAGCAAGCAACAAATTCAAGCTGGAAGGGAATGCAAACACTCTTCTTGGTTTTCATCAAGATCCGGTCTGTGGCTGGAGGGCAGTCCCGAGCATGTGTGGTTAACACAGTTAAATCAGTTAACACAGATCCACTGACGATGACGCACCAAAGAGAAAAGGGCTTTTCCCCCTGAGATTCAAACATCATCTCAACTCGATCCTTATTCTCCTGGCAAGAAAAGTATATCAACTTCCTTCACAATTAGGGAAACTCAAAATATTTATTCATTCATCTCCCTTTAATTTACAGTATGTGCACTTTCATGACAGCAGGAAAGTGACATCAAATTTCAGTCCTCAGCACTGACACTACACATTGAATATGGTCATATGTGTGTATGTATTTTTCCACATTCCCATGGTCTACTTCAGGTCTGGGATGCTGTTTCCCTTCTGGCACTTTCTCTTCTAAGCAGGCGCTTTGGCACAGAACAGCATCTCGAAGGCCAAATCTTCTCACTTAAGCTAAGTGGGCAGGATTTGATTCTTCTTTAGAAAACGCAGTGCTGGGTCGCATTGGGTGGCCTTGTGTGAGCCAATCAGATTGCTTCTGAACAAAAAGAGGAGTCGAGGAGAACCTGGGTTTCCAAATTAAAAATAAAGTGCTGCCCCCCTAGAAATCACAGTCTCTGTGGAGCAAGGTGTCTTCCTAAGAGGAAGAAATAGTAGGTGGGGGTGTTGTAGACGCCCCGTATTTCAATGATACTGAACACGGTATCTTTAAGGGCTTAAAATGGACTGACTCCACGCATCTCTCTAATTTTTTCATAAGTAAGCCAGAACACCAATGACCAAGGGGTCATTAGCAGCCAAGATGGTAAAAAGCCTTATGAATCCTCTTCCTTGGACAGCCTGAACCAAGCAGTCAGTTGATGAATTGTACAGAAGGCCCCTGTAAGTCTTCATCTTTGGAAGAAAGTGCTCCGTCAATTTTCAACAGAGTGTATTTTCGAAAACTCTTTCTTGTTTATCTCGCAGTTGATTCATTATTCGGCTTTTGACCACGTAGTTAATTTCGGTGTGATGAGCACTCTACCCTCCCAGCAACTTTCCAATGTGTAATGCAGTATTGGTAACTCTAGTCCCAGTATTGTACATTTCTTATTTATCATGTAACTGGACATGTGTATCTTTTGATTATTGTCACTTATTTTCTTCAAACCCACCCCCTGCTGCTTGGCAACCACCAATATGTTCTCTATTGCTATGAGTTCAGGGTTCTTTTAGATTCTGCATGTAAGTGAGATCATAAGAGTATTTATCTTTCTCTGTTTATTTCACTTAGCATAATGCCCTAAAATTTCATTCATATTGTCAAAAATGGCAAGATTTCCTCAATTTTTTATGGGTGAATAATATTCCATTGTGTGCGTGTGTGTGTGTGTGTGTGTGTGTGTGTGCGTGCGTGTGTTGTGTGTGTGTGTACACACAGACATACCGCATTTACTCATCCATCATTTGCCACTTAGGTTGTTTCCATTTTTTGGCAGTTGTAAATAATGCTGCAGTGAACATGGAAGTGCCTATATAGTGATTCCATGTTCTTCAGATATATACCCAGAAATAGGATTGCTGGCTCATATGGTAGTTCTATTTTTAATTATTTGGCATCTCCATATCATTTTTCCATAGTGGTTTCCACTAATTTATATTCCCACCAACTGCGTACAGGTGTTCCCTTTTCTCCACATCCTCACCCACTTGTTACCTCTTTCTCTTTTTGATAGCCATTCTAGCAGGTGTGAGGTGATCGCCCATTGTGGTTTTGGTTCGCATTTCTCTGATGAGTGGTGATGTTGAACAACTCTTCATGTACCTTTAGACTACTTGAATATCTCTGGAAAAATGTTTTTAAGTCCTTTGCTCATTTAAAACTTGGATTATCTGGGGTTTGTTTTTGTTTTTTGCTATTGAGTCATATGTGTTCCTTATATATTTTGTATATTAATCTCTTATCCAATACATGGTTTGCAAATATTTTCTCCTATTCTGTAGGTTGCCTTTTCATTTTTTTTTTTGATAATTTTTTTTGCTGCACAGAAGCTGTTTAGCTTGATATAGTGCCACTTGTTTCCACTTGTTTGTGTCTTCATTTTCTTTCATTAGTGTCTTATAGTTTTCAGGGTACACCTCTTTCACCTACTTGGTTAAATTTATTCCTATTTTATTTTATTTTTGGTGCTGTTATAAACGGGATTTTTTTTTCTCCCACTTAATTTGTTTTTAATGCCTAATTTTTGTATGCTGATTTTGTATCCTGCGACATTACTGTTTCTTGATTAGATCTAACAGTTTTTTTTTGGTGGAGTCTTTAAGGTCCTTTCTCAGTCAGATCATGCTATCTTCTTCTTTTATTTGGATGCCTTATATTTCGTTTTCCTGCCTCCTTGTTCTGGCTAGGACTTTTCAGGTACTGTGTTGAATAGGAGTGGTGAGAGTGAGCATCCTCGTCTTGTTCCTGATCTTAGAGGGAAAACTTTCAGCCTCTCATTGTCGAGTATGATGTTAGCTGTGAGCTTAAATATAACCTTTATTATGTTGAGGTATGTTTTTTCTACATGCATTTGGTTGAGAGTTTTCATCAAGAAGCTGTGTGAAAATTTGTTGAATGTTTTTCTGCATCTGTTGAGATGATTATAAGATTTGTATTTTACATTTTATTAATAGGGTGTTTCACATTTATTGATTTGCCTGTGTTGAAGCATTATTGCACCTGTGTCTTTTGACTGGCACATTTATCCATTTACATTTAAAGTAATTATTGATGGGTATATACTTACTGCCATTTTGTTAATTGTTTTTGTAGTCCTTTTTTGTTCTTTTGTTCTCTTTTCCTCTCGTGATTTGATGACTATCTTTAATGTTGTGTTTAAATTTCATTCTTTTTTTCTGTGTGTTTATGTATTAGGGATTTTTGGTTTGTGGGGACCATGAAGTCTATAGACAGCAAATATATGTTCTCTGCCCCTTTCTCTCTCTCTCCTTTTTCTGTAACCCTGTAATGTGAATGTAATATGCTTGATGTTTTCCCATAGAAGTTGGTTTTTTACCTGCTGGTGGGCAAGGCTGGTGCTCAGAGCGTCCTGGAGCCTGCACACTGGTGGGTGAGGTTGGTCCTGGGGTCATTACCAGGCCCCTGCTGAGTGGTGCTGGGTCCCTGAGTCTCTGGTGGCATGGCCCTGGGTGTACCAGATCTAGTGCTGGCACATGAGTGACTGGGGCTGGGTCCTGGGACCTCTACTAGGCGAGGCTATGTCCGGATGTGGCTGTATGCTTAGAGGGTCTTAAGGCAGCAGGTCTACTGGTGGGTGGGGCTGTTTCTCTGCCTGACTAGTTGCTTGGCCTGTGCTTAAGAGTTCACCTCCCAGCACTCCCAATTCTCTTAACCTGCTTTCTTTCTGCCTTTTCTGGGGCTGCTCCTGCAGCATATGGAGGTTCCCAGGCTAGGGGTCTAATCGGAGCTGTAGCTGCCAGCCTACACCACAGCTCACGGCAACGCCGGAACCTTAACCCACTGAGCAAGGTCAGGGATCAAACCCGCAACCTCATGGTTCCCAGTCGGATTCGTTAACTACTGAGCCACCACGGGAACTCCGATTTTTCTTTTTTTAGGGCTGCACCTGTGGCATATGGAAGTTCCCAGGCTAGGGGTCGAATCAGAGCTGCAGCTGCCAGCCTACACCACAGCCACAGCAATACCAGATCCGAGCTGCGTCTGTGACCTACACCATAGCTCACAGCAACTCTGGATCCTTAACCCATTGAGTGAGGCCAGGGATCAAACTGCGTCCTCATGAGTCCTAGTTGGGTTCGCTACCACTGAGCCAGAACAGGAACATTTTTAAATGAAAATGATGTATGGTAATTTGGAAAGGGGGTATTATATTAAAAAATGATGCAGGGAAATAAAAACAAGGATAAGATGATTAGAAAAGAGGTCAAATATTTGAAATAGAGGCAAATAATATCAAACGTAAATAAATGTCAACTAAGGTGTAGAGAATAAAGAAGAGACATGAAAGAAAACTTAGGTAGGTGGTGATAGCAGCCAACTCATGGACTATATGGAATTTTCAAGTAGTTGAGGATAAACTGAAGAGTCAACATAGAATGAAGAAAGTGTGATACAGTTTTTAAATGAAACAAGATTGAGACAATGAAATAGTACTGGAGATGTAAAAGACCCTAAGGAATAAAAAATGAATAAAATGAAGAAAATAAAAGTGACATATATGAAAGGAGGGAGAATTATGGACAATAATATAAGCAAGAGGATAAAATATACTTACATCAAACAAAAAATTAATGGAAAATTAAAGCTGAAAAAAATAGACGTCTCTGTAACAAAGCTGAGGATGGGTAATAGGAATATTGAAAAGGGCTTCCCATCTCCATCTCATTCCCAAGCCTGAGCGACATAATCCTCATCCTAACTAAAAGTGGTTGGCTTGTCCAAGGATGTGGAACATCTCAAGAGACTGGGTCTGACTGGCAGGGAGGAGATGGCAAAACTTCTCCCAGTGGATCACTTTGTCACCTGCTGTCTTCATGACCTCGTTAACTGATGGTCCCAGAGGAGCAACAAATTGTTCTCCCAGATGCAAAATTGCCCCCCTGGTAAACGTTTCACCATCTGCAAAGTCACCATTTGGAGATGGGCATATTCCCCAGCTGAACTGCATCATAAAGTTAACTTCAGAATCTAGACGCGATCAAAGTTGTTTTTCACTCATCTGACTGAAATTCCCACAGAACTGGATAAAATCTGACCAGCAGCTCCTCAGAGAACACCGATACTTTGTCACCTCGCCTCTTGTGCCTTCTGCTTTTACAGCTTGCTCTTTTCCACAGCTTTATTGAGATATAATTGACATATAACACTGTAAGTTTAAAGTGTGTCATGTGATGATTGAACAAAACTTTAATTTTGTCCAATTTTTAAAAGTTATACTCCACGTACAGTTATTACAAAATATCAGCTATATTCCTCGTGTTGTATAATGCATCCTTGTAGCCTGTCTTACACCCACTAGTGTGTACCTCCCACTCTCCCACTCCTGTGTTGTCCCTCTCCCCCTCTCCCCACTGGTAACCATCTACTAGTTTGTTCTCTATATCTGTGTGTCTGCTTCATTTTTTTGTTACATTCACAAGTTTGTTGTATTTTTTAGATTCCACATATAAGTTCTATCATATAGAATTTGTCTTTCTCTGTGATTTACTTCATTAAGCATCATGCCCTCCAATTCCATCCATGTTGCTGCAAATGGCAAATTTTCATTTTTTAAAATGCCGAGTAGATTCCATTGTGTGTGTGCATGTGTGTGTGTGTGTGTTTCATTATCCATTCATCTGTTGATGGACACTTAGGTTGCTGCCATTTCTTGGCTTTGTAAATAATGCTGCTGTGAACACAGTGTGCCTGTGTATTTTTGAATTCATGTTTTTGTGTCTTTTGGATGTATACCCAGGAGTAGAATTTCTGGGTCATGTGGTAGTTCTGTTTTTAGTTTTTTTTGAGAAAACGTCATGCTGTTTTCCACAGTAACTGCACCCCTTTACATTCCCACCAACGGAGGTGTACAAGGGTTCCCCGTATCCTCACCAGCATTTGTTACTTGTGTTCTTAGTGATGACACTCATCCTGGCAAGTGTGAGGTGATACCTCATTGTGGGTTTGATTTGCATTTCCTTGATGATTAACAGCATTGAACATCCTTTCTTTTTTTTTCCTTTTTTTTTTTTTCTTTGTCTTTTTGCCTTTTCTGGGGCTGCTCTCGCGGCATATGGAGGTTCCCAGGCTAGGGGTCGAATCGGAGCTGTAGCTGCCAGCCTACACCACAGCCACAGTAACGTGGGATCTGAGCCACCTCTGCAACCTACACCACAGCTCACGGCAACACCAGACCCTTAACCCACGGAGTGAGGCCAGGGATCGAACCCGCAACCTCATGGTTCCTAGTCGGATTCATTAACCACTGAGCCACGATGGGAACTCCAGCAGTATTGAACATCTTTTCACGTGTCTGTTGGCCATCTGCATTTCCTCTTTGGAAAAATGTTCAGTTCTTGTGCCCATTTCAATAATCAGGTTGTTTGATTTTTTTGATGTTGAGTTGAATGAGCTATTTTCTATATGTTGGATATTAACCCCTTTTTGGTCATATCATTTGCAAATATTTTCTCCCATTCAGTAGGTTGTCTTTTTGTTTTGTTGATGGTTTCCGTTGCTAGGCAAAAACCTTTAATTTGGTCCTATTTGTTTATTTTTGCTTTTATTTCCTTTACTTTATGAGATGAATCTAAAACAAATATCGCTGTGATTTATGTCAATGAGTGTTCTGCCTATTGTTTCTCTAGGAAGTTTATAGTATCAGGTTTTTTTTTTTTTTTTTTTTTTTTGTCTTTTGCCATTTTCTTGGGCCACTCTTGCGGCATATGGAGGTTCCCAGGCTAGGGGTCCAATCGGAGCTGTAGCTGCCAGCCTACGCCACAGCCACAGCAATGCTGGATCCAAGCTGCGTCTGCAACCTACACCACAGCTCACGGCAATGCCGCATCATTAACCCACTGAGCAAGGGCAGGGATCGAACCTGCAACCTCATGGTTCCTAGTCGGATTCATTAACCACTGCGCCACGACGGGAACTCCTATAGTATCAGTCTTATATTTAGGTCTTGAATCCATTTTGAGTTTATTTTTGTGCGTGGTGTTAGAGAAAGTTTTAATTTTGTTCTTTTACATGCAGTTGTCCAATTTTTGCAGCATCATTATTTCAGATACTGTCTTTTCTCCGTTGTGTATTCTTGCCTATTTTGTCATAGATTAACTGACCATCAGCTCATGGGTTTATTTCTGGGCTCCCTATCCTGCTCCATACAATGGGATGATTTGATAAATGTATATATTTCAAAATGACTACCATAATGAGGTTGGTAATATCTCAGTCACTTCACATAATTACCATCCATTTTTATGACAAGAGCAGTGAAGATCACTTTATTAGTAACTTTCAAGTACATAAGACAATACAGTATTATTAACTAGAGTGGTCAAGCTGTCCATTAGATCCCCAGAACCTATTTATCTTATAAATGCAAGTTTGTACCTCTTACCAAGAGCTCCCCATCTCCCTTACCTCCCAGCCCCTGACAACCGCCGTTCTTCTCCCTCTGAGTTTGATTTTTTAGATTCTATATGTAAGTGAAATCATACAGTGTTCGCGTCTCTGTCTGATTTATCTCATACAGCAAAATTCCCTCAGTATCCATCCAAATTATCACAAGTGGCAGGATTTTTCCCCTTTTTTATAGTTGAATAATATCCACTCATCCAAAGGCTCAGCCATTCACAATTGTGCCATTTTCTCAAGGCCTTGCCTGTTAAGGCACTAGCATGATTAAAGCTTTCTCAAAAGTGAAAAAAAGTACACATGAGAAACTACTGTGATATTTAAAAGACATGGAAAGTGTGGTGGCATTCATTTGTTTACTTATAATGTGGGGTGTCTGTGTGAACTAGACACCATTCTAGCCACTGAGGACACTAGCAACGGGGAAAGAGACATCTACGCTGATTCTTCCCGTATTGTACACCACAGAGAAAGCCTAGAAATTCTCCCAGTAGTCCCAGAGATCTGTACAGTCTGAATCCTAAGATATTTTACAGAATGGAGGCAGGGCCTCACCGGAGGGTGGTGTATAGAGCTGACATCTGGGAAGGCTGTGTGTGTCCCTATCGTGAAAGGTTACTGGAAACCCTAAGTCCAGTCCAACACACGGGCACAACTTAAACAAGAGCATGGTTTGCCTCGAGAAGAGGAGGTGCAATCATAAGAGACTCTCCAATCTCCAGGCGGTACTCTGGGGAAGGGAGGAGATGAAATTGTAAAGATTCAGTGCGCAAAGGATGACCGATAGCTAAGACCTGTTGGAGGCAGTCCATTCCACCAGTCGTGTGACAGTATTGTCCCCTAGTGACAGTATTTGTCCCCTACTGTGAAAGGAAAATCTAAACGGCTTTGGTATGGCTGGGAGATCTCTCTCAAATGGAATTGGGAGGCCACAGAGGAAGTGGGACTTCAGCGTATCTCAACCTAGATGGAGTCTGAGCAGTCACCACCTTATCGTCCTCATGCCGGCATCCAGGACATGTGCACAGTGTTCCAGAAACTCAAAATACCTAGTCTCCTACCCAAAAGAACTCGTGGCAGCCTATCCCTTAAGGCTAAATCTTTCCTTTTTGCACCAGAGCCAATCATAATTCTTGCCAAACAACTTTAGCAACCTCGTGGGCTTTTGCCTTGATAAGCCCCTTACTCTTTCTTTTCCCCAGAACACTCTTGGTTTTACCTGATCTCTGTCTCCTGACTTGCAAATCCTAAGACCTCAAGTAGCTTTTTGTTCTTTGCAGCCATCACACTGATTAATGTTCAATAATACTAACCAAATATATCAGCAGATATAGAAAAAATTCATTTAAAAGAATGGCAAAAGGGACTTCCCGTTGTGGCTCAACAGGTCAAGAACATGACTAGTATCCATGAGGATGCAGGTTTGATCCCTGGTCTCACTCAGTGGGTTAAGGATCTAGTGTTGCTGAGAGCTCTGGTGTAGGTTGCAGACGTGGCTTGGATCCCGTGTTGCAGTGGCCGTGGCTGTCAGCTGCAGCTCTGATTAGGCCCCTAGCCTGGGAACTTCCATATGCCACAGGTGCGGCCCTAAAAAAAAAAAAAAGAATTGCAAAATATAACAATGTAGATTCTCGCATTTTGTTTTCAACTATTTCTCTATTCTTGGACTTGCAGTTTGGTTTCATTTTTTCCCACAATAAATAACACTTCAAGGAATATTTTCCCATGCTATTTCTCAGCATATAGATGCTTTAATTTTATAGGGTAGATTTCTAAAAGTGGCTTCTGAGGACAAGTGACTTTTTAAAAAATTAATGCATATTAAGTTTTTTCCATTTAAGTTTTTTCCATACTATCCAAAAACTTTAAAGCCACAATGTATAGCTTCTCTGCTAATTTTATCTTACAGAAATTGTTTGTTGCATCATATTGCCAAAGGTAATGATTTGCTACTTTTGAAGACATTGATTTGTAAATATCTTTGTAAATATCAAGGACAGAGAGTCCTCTCCAAAAATTCTTTATTAGTTTTTGTTTTATATCCAGTGATTCAAGGACCTATAGGAGATTTTTGGTCTGTTTCAGGGAGTTTCTAGTCTTCATGAAATTATGTTGATGATGTGTCTATATGAAGTGATAAAACACTTTATGAGGGGTAATTATCAGATGGTCTGAAGGCATATGACTCCCCAAATTAAGAATGGTGAATACAGAGGAAATTATAAAATTATGCAGGAGATGGAATTAAATGGTTGTATTTATAAGCCCTGGAATTTGGCTTTTCTTTTTCTTTTTTTTTTTAATTTTTTTTGTCTTTTTGCCATTTCTCGGGCCACTCTCTCAGCATATGGAGATTCCCAGGCAAAGGGTCAAATCAGAGCTGTAGCCACCAGCCTACGTCAGAGCCACAGTAACATCAAATCCAAGCCTTGTCTTTGACCTACATCACAGCTCACTGCAATGCTGGATCCTTAACCCACTGAGCGAAGCCAGGGATTGAACCCACAACCTCATGGTTCCTAGTTGGATTCGTTAACCACTGAGCCACGACGGGAATTCCTCTTTCTTTATTAAGTGCCTGACTTCAGCTTCCTCTGCCCAGGCAGTGACTTATAAGTAGGCTGTCAGGGATAATCGACAACCACGCATCTAAATAAAGAATAGGCTGCACTTTCCCTCACCAAGGCACCTTTGTTTTAGAGATCTGGTTGATTTCGACAACTCATCATTTGGGTCTTTTACTTTTTCTCTTTCAGCACTTTATTTATTCTTTTTAAGTTTCTGTTATTTATTTATTATTAAAGTATCGTTGATTTAGGGTGTTGTGTCAATCTCTGCTGTACAGCATAGTGACCCAGTCATACATACATTCTTTTCTTCATACTATTTTCCATCATGTTCTATTCCAGAGATTGGATATAGTTCCAGTTGAATGGATTAAGATGTGGTACATATGTACAATTGAATACTATTGAGCCATAAAAAGAACAAAATAATGACATTTACAGCAAGGTGGATGCAACTAGAGATTATCATACTAAGTGAAGTTAAATCAAAAAGAGAAAGATAAATACCATGTGATATCACTTATATGCGGAATCTAAAATGTGGCACAAGGAGCCCCTGTCATGGCTCAGTGGAAGTGAATCTCACCAGTATCCATGAGGACACAGGTTTGATCCCTGGCCTTGCTGAGTGGGTTAAGGATCTGACATTGCCATGAGCTGTGGTGTAAGGACGTGGCTTGGATCCCGTGTTGCTGTGGCTGTGGTGGAGGCCAGCAGCTACAGCTCTGATTCCACCCTTAGCCCGTGAACCTCCATATGCCATGGGTACAGGCCTAAAAAGACAAAAAAAAATTTTTTTTAATTAAAAAATAAAATATGGCACAAACGAACCTATCTACAAAACAGAAATAGACTCACAGACATGAATAGACTTGTGGTTGCCAAGGGGGAGGGGGGAGGGAGTGGGATGGACAGAAAGTTTGGGGTTGGTAGCTGCAGAGTATTACATTTAGAATGGATAATGAGGCCCTACTGTACAGCACAGAGGACTGTAACTAATCTCTTGGGATAGAACATGATGGAAGATAATATGAGAAAAACAGTGTGTGTGTATATATATATATATATGTGTGTGTGTGTGTGTGTGTGTGTGTAACTGGGTCATTTTGCTGTACAGCAGAAATTGGCACAGTGTAAATTGACAATATTTTAATAAAAATACATAAAAAATATTTAAAACAAAATAGTTATTGATAGGTGTGTACTTATTGCTATTTTGTTCATAGTTTTAGGATTGCTTTTGTAGTTCATTTTTGGTCCTATCTCCTTTTGTTCTCTCCCCACTTGTGAGTTGATGACTATCTTTGTTGTTGTGTTTGGATTCCTTTGTGTGTGTGTGTGTTTATAGATTTTTGGTTTGTGGTTACCATGAGAAGCTATCTCCCTTTCATCCATCTGAATACTTTAAGTCAGCCGTGTCTTCTGATGCGTTCACACAATTCTGCATTTTAACAGTCTCCATGTTTAATTTTTAACATCATATTTTATATCTTTTTATTTCATGTATCTCTTAACTATTTATTGTGATATATAGATGACTTTGCTACTTATCTTTTAACTTTCCTAGTAGCTAGCTTTATGGGTGATTGATCTGCTATGTTTACTGTACATTTGCATTTTCCAATGAGATTTTTCCTTCCATACTTCTCATATTTCTAGTTCTGGTCTTTTTTTTTGCTTACTCCAGAATTTATAGTTGTTTATATCTGTGCTCCCCCTCAATTTCTTTTGTTTATGGTGTTAGATATAGGTTGAGATTAACATTTCCCCCAAGTTCATCCAGTTGTCCCAGCACCATCTGTTGAAAGAATGTATTCTTTCCCCCACTGAATTGCCTTGGAATTTTTTTGGAAAAATCAAACACATGGGTATAATCTGTTTCTTGATATCCTATTTTATTCCACTTATCTATTTCTTGATCATTATACCAATACCACATTGTTTTGATTATTCTAGCTTCACAGTAAATCTTTTTTTTTTTCTTTTTTTCTTTTTAGGGCCACACCCACGGCATATGGAAGTTCCCAGGCTAGGGGTCCATTCGGAGCTGCAGCTGCCCTATGCCACAGCCATGTCTGCGACCTAGTAGCTCATGGCAGTGTTTATAGGGATCCTTAACCCACTGAGCAAGGCCGGGGATCAAACCTGCATCCTCATGGATGGGCCTTTGTTACCACTGAGCCATGATGAGGACTCCCATGGTAAATTTTGACTTGAGGTCATGTAAATCCCCCAGCATTGCTATCTTTTAAAATATTGTCTACCTGGAGTTCCTGTCATGGCGCAGTGGTTAATGAATCCGACTAGGAACCATGAGGTTGCGGGTTCGATCCCTGGCCTTGCTCAGTGGGTTAAGGATCCTGCGTTGCTGTGAACTATGGTATAGGTTGCAGACGTGGCTCAGATCCCACGTTGGCTGTGGCTCTGGTGTAGGCCGGTGACTACAGCTCCAATTAGACCCCTAGCCTGGGAACCTCCATATGCCACGGGAGCGGCCCAAGAAATGGCAAAAAGGCCCAAAAAAATAAATAAATAAAAAATAAAATATTGTCTACACATTCTAAAACTCCTTTGCATTTCCTTATATGTTTTACAGTCAACTCCGCAATTTCTACAAAAATGCCTGTTGGAGAGTTCCCATCATGGCTCAGTGGTTAATGATTCTGACTAGGAACCATGAGCTTGAGGGTTCGATCTCTGGCCTAATTCAGTGGGTTAAGAATCTGGCATTGCCATGAGCTGTGGTGTAGGCCAGCAGCTACAGCTCCAATTGGACCCCTAGCCTGTGAACCGCCATATGCCTTGGGTGCGGACCTAGAAAAGACAAAAAGACAAAAAGACAAAAAAAAAAAAAAAAAAAAAGAAAGCCTGTTGGGATTTTAATTACCTTCCATTGAATGTACAGATAAATTTGAGCTGACTTCTAAACTTTTTGGGGTCTTTTTTTCCATGATTATGGCCTGTCTTTCCATTTATTTAGGTATTCTCTAGCCTTTCTCAGCAAATTGTATCCTTTTCAGGTAGCAGTCCTGCATGAATTTTGTTAAACTTATTCTTATGTGCTTTAAGTTTTCTAAAAATAGAACTTTTCTCTTTTACATTTCATTTTCACTAGTTTGCTGTGATAGAAAATTTTAATTGGGGGGCATATATTGTCCTTGAAACTGTAAATCCTTCCCACAAAGAAAATTCCAGGCACAGATGGTTTCAATGGCAATTTGACCCAAGAGTTAAGAAAGAGGTAATATGACTCTTAGCAACACCTCTTTCAGAAGACAGAGAAGGAAGGACCACTTTCCATCTCACTTTATGGCATCAACTTAACTGATGCTAAAATCTGAGAACAGTGTCATGAGGAAAAAAATTACAGACTGATATCAGTAATAAAAATACCCACAAAAATCAAACAATTAGCAAATGGAATTCAGCAGTAAATATCAAGGATAATACATCATGACTAGGTAGGGTATAACGTGTGAATGCAAGGCTGGTATGACAGTCTAAAAGCCATTCAACATGTTAAAAGTGAGAGAAACCGAAAGATCCTGTCAATAGTTGTTTTTTATGTATTTGACAAAATTCAACACTGTTCATGATAAAGCTCTCAAGAAGTTAGGAATGAAACAAAACTTTCAGAGTTCCCTTCGTGGCGCAGTGGTTAACGAATCCGACTAGGAACCATGAGGTTGCGGGTTTGATCCCTGGCCTTGCTCGGTGGGTTAAGGATCCCGTGTTGCTGTGAGCTGTGGTGTAGGCTGGCGGCTACAGCTCAGATTCGACCCCTAGCCTGGGAACCTCCATATGCTGCGGAGCGGCCCAAGAAATGGCAAAAGGATTAAAAAAAAAAAAAAAAGAAAAGAAAAAAAAAGAAACAAAACTTTCCCAATCTGATGAAAGATATTTATGGAAATGAACAGCTAACATAAACTGCATGATAAAATACTGAATGCTTTCCCCCTAAGGTCAGAAACGAGGTCTGTTCTGAGTGCTTCTTCAGCACTGTCCCAGCCTTTGCAATAAAGCAAATGAAGGACATTCAAGAAACTGAAAATGAAGAAGGAACTATCTTCACACATCTTGATTGTCTTTATAGAAAACTCTAAGTGATCTATAAAAAAAGTGTCTTCCTAGAACTAAGTGAATGTATAGCAAGTATATCAAATACAAGGTCAAAATATAAAAATCCATCTTTTTTTTTTCTTTGTCTTTTTAGGGCTGAACCCACCGCATGTGGAGGTTCCCAGGCTAGGGGTCTAATCGGAGCTGTAGCCACTGGCCTATGCCACAGCCACAGCAATGCAGGATCTGAGCCTCGTTTGCGACCTATACCACAGCTCACAGCAACGCCGGATCCTTAACCGACTGAGCAAGGCCAGGGATCGAAGCCAAAACCTTATGGTTACTAGTAGGGTTCATTAACCACTGATTCCCAAAAATCCATCATATTTTAAAGACAAATTGTTTCTCCATAAATCTTTGTTTTTTTTTTTTTTTTTTTTTTTGGTTTCACCCATGGCGTGTGGAAGTTTCTGGGCCAGGGATTAAACCTGTGTCACAGCAGCAACCCAAACTGCTGTAGTGACAACACCAGATCCCTAACCCACTATGCCACAAGAGAACTCCTATTTCTAGTTTTTTCTTTTTAGGGCTGCACCTGCAGCATATGGAAGTTCCCAGTCTAGGGGTAGAATCGGAGCTGCAGCTGCCAGCCACAGCCACAGCCACAGCCACGTGAGATCTGTGCCACATCTGCAACATATACCACAGCTCATGGCAATGCTAGATCCTTAACCCACTGACTGAGGTCAGGGATCAAACCTGCATCCTCATGGATACTAGTTGGGTTCATAACCTGCTGAACCACAACGGGAACTCCTCTGTTTCTAGTTTTTAATTACAATTCTAAAATCTTATCAATAAAAGAAAAAGGAAACTATAATACTGCCTCACATATGATTATAAATGGGAACTTATAAATATCACCAAATGGACTTCATAAGTTTGCTAAAAATCACAATATATACAGGAATTGTTTAAAATTCAAGAAATTAATAAAAACAAAATCAATACATCAATCAATTCAAGGTGAAAATATAAGATTATTTCAACAGATAACAAAACAGCCTTGGACAAAATTCGGCAGTCAGTACCAAACAAAGCAGATATCCTCTGGTCTCCTACACATATTGAAGGAAATTACTTAGAGGCAGAGAATTTATCTCCAAATAAAGTGAACATTATAGTAAATGACTAAATGTTGGGAAATTTCCATGAAATCTGGAGAAATTGATGACTTATCACCATAATATTCAACCTTGTTCTGAAAAGACTATGGCAATAAGAAAAGTAAATAAAGGAGTTCCTGCTGTGGTGCAACAGGATCGGCAACATCTTTGCAGCACCAGCTGCAGGTTCAATCCCCAGTCCAGTACAGTGGTGAAAGGATCCTGTGTTGTTAGCATTGGTTGCAACTGCAGCTTGGATATGATCCCTGGCCTGGGAGCTCCATATGCTGGGGGACAGCCAAAAAAAAAACAAAAAACAAAACCAAAAAACAGTGGCTGTTCAGTAGATAGATAGCGTGTGCTATATTTGATGTAGGAGAAAATAATCACATCCATATAGTAAATGAACTATTCAGAATGACATTCACATCAATTAGAAAACAATTATAAGACAGAACAAAAACAACGGACAAAGCCAAGAATAGGAAACTCAAAGTCAAAGGTTCTTGGCCAACAAACATGTTTGAAAAAAATGCTCAACTGAAATTGAAATTTATGAAAATATTTATTAAAACATATCTACTGTGAGGCTATAAGAATACTCAATTTGATAGGAGCCTAAGAGAACAATTTGGCACCATGTAGTAGAATTGGAAGTGCATGTAACCTATGGCCAGTTTAGCAATATACAACATACATAAAGAATACATAATGTATAAGTGATTCTACTCCCACATGCATACAATTAAATTCCAGCTCACGCAATCCAGTAATCACAGACAAGTGATCACTGAAGTATATCTGAAATAGTGAAAAAAGGTAGCGGACAGTTTTTTGTTTTTTTTGTCTTTTTCAGGGCCGTACCCGAGGCATATAGAGGTTCCCAGGCTAGGGGTCTAATCAGAGCTGATGCCGCCGGCCTACAGCAGAGCCACAGCAACTCGGGATCTGAGCCACTTCTGCCACCTACACCACAGCTCATGGCAACGCCGGATCCTTAACCCACTGAGCAAGGGCAGAGATCGAACCCACAACCTCATGGTTCCTAGTCGGATTCGTTAAGCACTGTGCCATGACAGGAACTCCAGTAGTGGACAGTTTTTACAAATTCTTTACATTCATAGGATCTTCCTCTCACATGAATTTACTATTATCACTAATATATGGGATGTGGATTCACATCCCAAAGATATTAGGCATTGCGAATGGGACTTTCTTAGTAAAGTTGGAGATACAATAGGATAACCAAGTTAAGCAAATTTTCTTTATTGTAGGCCTCTTAAGTCCTTTGATAGTTTCGTAATAAAGCTTTTTTTTTTTCCTTAGAAAGGATTTAGTATTCAGAACTTCATAAGTGTCTGTGACCACAGAACATTTCTCAAGTACCATTAAATACTACTGTTCCTGGACATTCTTTTAGATATCTTGGGTTAAGGCACTGGTTATCTATATGTAATATTACAGATATGGCACTGCTGTTAATCTCCTTAGGTGTAAAGTTACATAGTGATTATGTAGGAGGCAGCCTTTATTCTTAGGAGTTGCATGATACAGAGAAATATATATGTGTGTGTGAAATGTCATGATGTCTATATTTATACTCAAATACTACAGAAAAAAATGTCAAAAATTATATAGAAGAAACCAGGTATGACAATGTATTATTGACCAGTGAATCTACAGAGGGCATACCAGTGTGCATTGTACTATTTGTACTTTATTGTACTATTGTACTATATTGTACTTTTATTTTTTTCCTAAATGAACAATGCCTTTTTCATTGTTAATTTCTAATTTGTCATGAATTTGCGGCAAAGCAGACTGTAACATGTCTGCTTTATGAATTATAAAAAGTATCACAGCTCTTCCTGATCCTTCAGAAGCTTTACTCTTATAATCTCCATATCCATCAACTCTAGAGATTTTTTTTTTTAGGGCCGCCCCAACAGCATGTGGAGGTTCCCAGGCAAGGGATCTAATCGGAGCTGGAGCCACCAGCCTACGTCACAGCCACAGCAACACGGGCTCCAAGCCACATCTGCAACCTACAGCACAGCTCATGGAAATGCTGGATCCTTAACCCACTGAGCAAGGCCAAGGATCGAACCCACATCCTCATGGATACTAGTCAGATTTGTTTCTGCTGAGCCATGATGGGAACTCCTTTTTTTTTTTTTTTTTTTTTTTTTGAGATTTCTTTCTCATATTAGTTTTCAGAAATGACTTCTGAATTTTCGAAAGTTTATTTTACTAGATTTCATCCATAATTAACGGTAATTTAAACAAAATGAAAGGTAGTGGACAGTTTTTACAAATTTGGGTCTTCTCGCATGAATTTACTAATATTACTACTACTGCTAATAAAATAATACTTATTGAACAATTCTCTTCTAAAGGTTTTGTTTTTCATTAACATTTTATCCTTTAAGAAAGTATTATCAGAGGAGTTCCCATTGTGGTTCAGCAGGTTAAGAACCCGACTATTATACATAAGGATGTGGGTTTGATCCTTGGCCTCACTCAGTGGGATCCAGTGTTGCTGCAAGCTGTGGTGTAGGTCGAAGATGTGGCTTGGATCTGGTATTGCTGTGGCTATGGCATAGTATAGCAGCAGCTGCAGCTCTGATTTGACTCCTAGCCTGAGAACTTCCATATGCTGCAGGCATGGCCTTAAAAAGAAAAAAAAAAAAAAAAGTATTATTAGGTAAGTACTATCATCATCACTTTAAAACTGAGGCACAGAGGGGAGAAGTGTCTTGCTAATACCACACAGGCAGGGGTGGAATTATAAGAATTATAGTAAAGATGTGCCATGGCTAAAGATCTACCACATCCATCACATTAACAGAATTATCTTCTGTTACAATGCTGTTTATATAAAGTATGGTCCTATGTACTGATTATGGTCCACAGATGGTTTGCTTCTGGTACAGACACTGAGAGCAAACATTTAGAAACATTTATTAAAATATTAGAGTTGATGTAGGTCTATTAAATCCAGTAATTTTAAAAGCGGGGCTTTTGCATCTGTTTTTCTTTCATTTTCCTAGCAATAACATTTCATCGCATCTTGTAAAAGTACCGATGAACCAACAATTTTGGGGTGGGGGGAGAAGCAGGCACCCTTCATCTTGGTTTGAGATGCACTACAACAGTATCATTCTTTAACCAGGACTGGGTGATGCTATAATTTTTCAACTCTTTTAAGTCAATATGTATAATATAAAACTATTTCTGTTAAGTTTTGGGCATGAAGTAAAAGTGGTTCCCTCATGTCCCCTAACAAGTAAAAACTTTCTTAAATTATGAATTCTCTATCATTATAAAAGGCATTTTCTAAAGGCCACTGTATCCTCTTTACATTAGGCATAGAGTTACCTCATTAATATGGTTTCTCTGATGTAAAGTGAGTTGATCACTACGAATAAAGGCTTTCCCACATTCTTTACATTTATAGGGCCTCTCACCAGTATGAATTCTGTGGTGTCGTGTAAGTTCTGACTTAACACTAAAGGCCTTCTCACATTCTTGACATTTATAGGGTTTCTCACCAGTGTGAACTGTGTGATGTCGAGTAAGTTCTGCCTGAAGACGAAAGGCATCCCCACATTCTTTGCACCCATAAGGTTTCTCACCAGTATGAAGTCTAAAATGTTGAGTCAGGTGATACCTGCGACTAAAAGTCTTTCCACATTCCTTACATTCATACGGAATCTCACCAGTGTGAATTCTTTGATGTAAGGTAAGTTGATAACTACAAATAAAAGCCTCCCCACATTCATTACATCTGTAGGGTTTCTCACCAGTATGGATTCTGTGATGTTGAGTGAGATGATAGTGACGACTAAAGGTTTTCCCACACTCTTTACATTCATAGGGTTTCTCACCAGTATGAATTCTGTGATGCTGAGTAAGATGATTGCTACGAATAAAGGCTTTCCCACATTCCTGACATTTATAGGGCTTTTCGCCAGTATGAATTCTGCGATGCTGAGTAAGTTCTGTTTGAAAGCGAAAGACCTTCCCACATTCTTTACATAAATAGGGTTTTTCACCAGTATGAATTTTATAATGTTGAGTAAGATTGTAGCGGCGACTAAAAATCTTCCCACATTCCTTGCATTCATAGGTATTCTCATTGGTGTGAATTCGCTGGTGTGAAATAAGTTGATTGCTACGAATAAAGGCCTTTCCACATTCCTTACATTCATATGGTTTCTCACAAGTATGAATTCTGTGATGTCGGGTAAGTTCTGCTTGAAGACGAAAAGCCTTCCCACATTCTTTACATCCATAGGGTTTCTCACCAGTATGAATTCTATAATGTTGAGTAAGATGGTAGCGACTACTGAAGGTTTTCCCACACTCCTTACATTCATAGGGAATCTCACCAGTATGAGCTCTCAGATGTAAAGTAAGTTGATAGCCACAAATAAAGGCCTTCCCACATTCCTTACATTCATAGGGTTTCTCTCCAGTATGAATTCTACAGTGACGAGTAAGTTCTGTTTGGAGACGAAAGGCTTTTCCACATTCTTTACATTCATAGGGTTTCTCACCAGTGTGAATTCTATGATGTCTAGTAAGTTCTGCGTGAAAACTAAATGACTTACCACATTCTTTACATTCATAGGGTTTGTCACCAGTATGAATTTTCTGATGTTGAACAAGGTATGAGCCATGACTGAAGGCTTTCCCACAGTCATTACATTTATAGGGTTTTACACCAGTATGAATTTTCTGATGTTGACTAATATGCCGTTGTACCCTAAAGGTCTTTCCACAAATCTTACATTTGTAAGGCCTCTCACCTGTATGAATTCTTTGATGTTCAGTGAGTTGATAATGAAGTCTAAAGGTCTTCCCACAGTCTTTACATTCATAAGGTCTCTCGCCAGCATGAATTGTCTGGTGTACTTTAAGGTCTCGAACACGACTAAAGGCCTTTCCACATTCCTTACACGCATGGGGTTTCACACCAGAATGTATTCTCTTATGTTCAGTAAGGTGATAATGAAGTCTAAAGGTCTTCCCACAGTTGTTACATTCATAGGGTCTCTCCCCAGCATGAATTGTCTGATGTACTCTAAGGTCCCCTACACGACAAAAGGCCTTTCCACATTCCTTACATTTATAGGGTCTCTCACCAGTATGAATTCTTAGATGTTGAATAAGGTATGACTGTTGTCTAAAAGCCTTCCTACATTCCTTACATTCGTATGATTTCTCTATAGCATGAATTTTCTGATGTAGAGGAAGAGATATATGTTTTTGGATTATCATTTGACGGGCGCATTTCATCTGATGTCCTTGCCTTCCGAACTCATGTTTACACTGCATGTCATTTCTGAAAGTGGTGTCTTCATGCATGTAAGTTTTGCTTTTGTTCACTATCTTCAACTGAGATAAATATATTTCACAAATATCCTTTTCTGGAAATAACTTATTGGTGACATACTTAGACTCCAAATCTGAAAAATAAGCAAAAAGGAAACAAATGTTGTGATTTTTCTACGTAGAGGGTGGAATAAGGGATTGCATCTCCTAGTCAAAATAAAAGACTAAAACCGAAACACATTAGAGGTAAAGGTTTAGGAGTTCCCGTCGTGGTTCAGTGGCTAACGAATCCTACTAGGAACCATGAGGTTGTGGGTTTGATCCCTGGCCTCGCTCAGTGGGTTAAGGATCTGGCATTGCCATGAACTGTGGTGTAGGTTGCAGATGTGGCTCGGATCCCGCGTTGCCGTGAGCTGTGGCGTAGGCTGGTGGCTACAGCTCCGATTAGACCCCTAGCCTAGGAACCTCCATATGCCTTGGGTGCAGCCCTAGAAAAAGGCAAAAAGACAAAAAAAAAAAAAAAAGTAAAGGTTTAGAGCAGGGGTCAGCAAACTTTTCTGTAAAGAGCCAGGGAATAAAAATTTTATCTTTTGTAAAACCTGTGGTCTTTGTCACAATTATTCATCTCTGCTGTTACAGCTCAAAGGCAGACACTGATAGTATGGAATTGAATAATTGTAGCTATGTTGTAATACCACTTTATTTATGGAAACTGAACTTTGAATTTCATAAAGTGTTTATGTCACAAAATATTCATTTTTTGATTTTTTTTCCAACCACAAAAATGTAAAATCCAGGGTTAGCCTGTGAGCCATACAAAAGCAGATGGTAGGCAATAAGGTCCTCCAGCTTTAGTTTGCTGGATCCTGACTTAGAGAACTCTAAGTTGTTGTAGTTCAATCTGAATCAAGGAAAAGACATCAGAAAATATGTCTCTAAAAGAGGATAAAATAAGTGACCAAAGGAACAAGTTAAGGCAGTGCCTTCCTACTTGGGATGGATGTACTGCTCTGCAGGCAGCAACCCAGATAAATGGAATCAAAATCTGTAGGAACAAATCCTGAATGTCTACACTTTTTATATTTTTCATCAGATGATTCTGAGGCAGACCATTTTGAGAATCTGTTGATTGTTTTCCCAAATGTTTCTCCTTACTCTTAGAAAAAAATTACCAAAGATAAAGATGTTACCACCCATATTGCCTTGCTTATCTGTACCAGTGTCTCCTTTGCTAAAACACCACCACCTCCATGATGGTAGGAACCTATATCAATAGGACCCAGACTCAAACACAGTGCTGATTTCAAGTAAATAGCAAACAGGTGTTGAGTAAAATAATTTTAGACAATGGAGAAATAAATAGAAGTGTAACTATAAAGAAGGACTTGGAAACATAGGTAAAATGGTTCTCACTGGGGAAGACAGAGGGCAGTTTCCTCTTTGAAATGGGAGGGAAACAGAAAAGAAACAAGGAGATGCCAAGTGGCGGTAGAGATGAACTGCCTTTGGGAGCTCATGTTGAGAGGATTCTGATGTTTTCTCAGATGTCAGGCCTTTTCTCCACAGGCCATGGGCCCTCCAAAGGAGCCCGAACATCTCAGGGGCGAGCCTCTCCCTGACCAGAGAGGGCTGTAACCTGTGAGGGCATCCCTCTTGTCTAATTTGCCATCACTCACCTGTGTACCAATTTCTTGTTCCTTCTCTCATTACCACCCAGGGCTCTTTCTCTTGCTCCAGCAAAGTAATCACGTCTGGCTTAGGAGTGGGACATCCTGCTCACAGGAAAGAAATGCCACATGATTTTGAACAAACAAAAAACTCTGAGTTCAAAATGACTTAATTTATACTTGGTTATGTTTATATTAAACTGCAGGTCAAAATTATATTTGATAAAATGAAAAAGGCTATTGAAGAATATTGTCATTTAGATGGACTCAGATCATAGGACTAAAGAGACCAGACAGGGGAGAGAAAAGTCTGGCTCTGCTGCTTGCATTTTTTTTTTTTTTTTTTTTTTTTAAGGCTGCACCCACGGCATACGGAAGTTCCCAGGCTAGGGGTCAAATTGGAGCTACAGCTGCCTGTTTACACCAAAGCCACAGCAACGTTGTGATCTATACCACAGCTCATGGCAACGCCAGATCCTTAACCCACTGATCAAGGCCAGGGATCGAAACCAAGTCCTCGTGGATCCTAGTTAGGTTCTTTACCTCTGAGCCATGACAGGAACTCCTGGTTCTGCTTTTAAAGGGAGTTTAGAGAGGGGTTGAGAACTCAGACTCTGGAGCACTATGGTCTGGGTTCAGATCCTCTGGAACCTACTAGCTCTTCCTTTTTTCAGGTGTTAGGCTTTTATCAAGTGGAAATGGGGCTAATATTAACTACTTCATAGGGCTCTTGGGAGAATTAAATGGATTAATATATCTAAGAGTTTACAAGGATGCCTAGATGTGGTATTACTGTTATTATTTTATTAAAAGAAAAATACTGTTTCCTAAAACACTTCCAAATTCTTCCTCAGAATTCTTTCAACAGAAAATATAAGATTCACAGACCAGACATTTCAGCCACAAAGAAGGTTAAAGAGTATATGTCTCTTATAGGATGGGATGTGTTTGCTTGAATTTTAAGTGGATACTGTTAATTCATCTACCACTGTATAAACTGTACAGGTTCATTTGATGGTGACAAAAACCCAGAACCCTGAGACTAGATGATCTCTGTGCAGGTAGGCCAGACCTGAACAGTTACAAGAATTCCAAGTATACATATTATATGACACCTGGCTCCTCTGAGAAAGTTGTACAACTCAAATATGGGAATCATTTAGAAAAACAGGCAACTGTCGGAAGGGCCAGAGGGAGGAGGGAAGGTCACTAAATGATGGGGAGGGTGGGCTGAACCACGTGCCCATTTCCAACCCAATACTGCGCAAACCACTTCTTTTGAAATAGGAGACAGACATTCAGCTGGTGTCTTAAAAGAGCTCTGAAATTTAACAATGGAGAAAACAGGTACTCCGGAAACCAGATTTAAGTGATTTGCAGATATCCTTACCCAATGAGACCAAGTTTCTGTAGTTCTCCAGCATCACTTCCCTGAACAAGGCCCTCTGATCCAGGTCCAGGCATTCCCACTCCTCCTGGGAGAGGTCTATGGCCACGTCCGTGAATGACAAGGACATCTAAAATGACAGACTCATGTATTACAAACATCGTTTTAAATGTATTTCAAGATGGAAAACTGCTTTGCAGGAAAGAGAAAACAGTACAGCAAGCAGTAAACTGGGGTTCAAGCCCATTACACATAGGGAAGAAACAGAAACTCAGTTATTTCTAGAGTAGAGTGGCGGAGTTCCCTTGTGGCTCAGTGGGTTAAGTACCCAGCATTCTCACTGCCACAGCTTGGGTCCCTACTCTGGTGGGGTTTGGTGCATGCGTGGCCAAAAGGAAAAAAAAAAAAGATTAAAGTGGAATGGCTATGTGTTCCCCACCCCAGTGGCATATGGACATTCCCAGGCCAGGGATGGAACCTGTGCCACAGCAGCGACCTACTGCAGTGACAACACCAGATCCTTAACCCACTGAGACACAAGGGAAATCCTATGTGCTTTTAAAGACCACTGTTAGTACAAGGATACCCTTGGTATAGGAAATGTCCTGTACACCATGGGGAAAATGCATGAATAGAATAATCAAGGTTTCCCAATGAAATGAAATCACATAAATAAGTACACTGCCTATTATGTGCCTGCATTTTAAGTTCTGAATAGATATGAATTCTGTTCTCTCTTCCCTTCAAGGAATTTGTAAAAAAAAAAAAAAAAAGTAATGAATTGTTTTTCTTGAACGTACTCTACAATCTCTATCTTAGAAAATAGGACTTGATTGACATTTGATTTAATCAAAATTCAGGTTCATTACATAAAACAATGTCATAAGCGGTTTTCCTTGTCATAACAAATGACAAACTTTAGTTCATTTATGTACTATCTGGCTCATCATGCATCTTGTAGCTCTATCAGACCTGTCCTTCTGTCATCCTTAGGCATTTCGGGGGGACGAGACATCTGAGGTCTTCCCCAGTTCCCACAGCTTTCTTCATTCCCCCTGAGCAGTCCAGCGGATCCCTCAGGAGCCCTCATCTTGCTCCGGAGCTGGAGGATGCCGCTGTGGGACGATCTGCGACATACAGACATCACTAGAGACCAGCACCCCTTCTCAACCACGAAATTGACTTCTGTCCTATTGCTCATCCCTCAGGGGACCCCCTGGATGAATCCCTGAAATCCCCACATGAAGGCCTCAGCTGCACTCCAGTCTGCTCCTACCCGTCTCTCCAGATGGGAGCTCTTGCCACGTGCCGAATGCTCCACACTGAATACCACCTTCTCACTCAGCAAAACTCGGGTCTGTGGAGTCTAAAGGGGTCATCATCTCTGTGTCACGGAAGCATGACTCTAACAAGGGACGTTCAAGTGCCTTCCTCAAGCACCTTTACCCTTCCCTGCTCCATCATGCTCCTGAGAGAGTCGGGGGCACTTGGAGAGGTGAACACAGGTGGGAGGCAAGCCGGGTAAACAGGAGGCCACTCGGTTGTGTGGCACCATCCTTCACTGTGATCGGAGTAACTCCGGGCAACTTCAGCAACAGGGTCGCCTCAGGAAGGAAGTCTCAGGATAATAAGAAGGATCACATGCATTCAAAACCACAAGACTTCGAGGAGGAGAGGCGTGAACTTACATGGGCCATGGTTCTGGAGCTGCAAGAACTTGTTAGTGCTCTTTGGGCTTCCTCCGCTGGAAAAGCTCAGAGTCCGGAGAGGCCAGGGCTGAGAGAGGAACACGAGGCTTTGAGACCATGCGGGTCTCAAATCTCTAAAGGACTTGAGTTACTACCATCCTGTTTTGCCTTCTTCCTACTTTCATCTCCACATATGGTGCCCCACATGCAAATCAAAAGAGACACGAGGGAGCGTGGGTGAAGCCAAACCCTCTCTGTGCCACAGTGAACCACCTGCACAAGTGCAGATATCGAGCAGCGGCCTCCTGTTTGAGGCCAGACGCGCACCCTGCAGAAGGGTCTCTAGCCCGCCTCAACTTCTGCAGCAGTACCACTCGTCTCCCTTTGAATCTAACATTATTAGAATAGGAAGTTGTGCTATCCAAAATGATCGCCACCTAGGGGTGTTTAAATCAAAGTTTAAATTAAGTAAAATTAAATGAATGTAAAAGTTCTGTTACTCAGGTGCACCAGCCACATTTCAGGTGCTCAACAGCCTCATGTGGAGGCTGCAAATGGAGAATGCAAATATAATGGAGAATGCAAACATAAATTATATCCGTCACCAAAGAGCGTTCTGCTGGACAGAGGTGGTATGACGCATACAGCATAAAATCCCCTTCTCACCACAGAGTTCCCCTGGATGCAGAATAATTTGATCAAAACCTGACAGAGTTAGCTAGAGAAAGAATATCTCCTTCCTATGAATTCCCAAGGCATGTGACCTGAATTTCCCTAGTAGCTTTTACTGCCTCTTCTCTCATGCTTATTCAGTCCATTCTGACTTTATATCATTTGCTGTATTACAGGAGACTTACGGGAGTAACTGTGTTTTCAGGGCTTGTAAATTACTATCATTAGATTCAGCATAGTTTGAGCCTGTGTGACTGAGACTTGACTAATATTCCATTTTAGGCAGATTTTCTTAGGAAATGGCCAAAAAAGCAAACTAAGATACATGCAGAAGATGTTTATCACATGACAACTTAGAATAACCAACTGTTAATAATATAAATGGCTATAGGAGTCGCCAAGTTAAATTAAGGTCAGTTATGATGGCATACTAAGGCCTCATTAATACTGATGACATTGGTCCATATTTATAGCCGAAGAAAGACATTCCTAAGGAATGACTGACTGATACAGGCAAATTAAAGATGTAAAATTATGGGAGGAATGATAATGTAATTAATAACACAGACTCTGCTGTCAGATTTCCAAAATGTGAATTCTAGTCTAACAGCTACCAACTTCTCAGTTTATTGGTAAACAGGATAAGAAAATCACTGTGTCCTACAGTTGTCATGAAGATTGGGATGTTACATAGACACCATTTAATGACATTATAATTACGAAATAAAAGTTAGTATTATTATGTAACGTACTTCATTCTACTGTTATTAGATGAAATTCTTTGCTACTTTTTTTTTGCTTTTGGGGGCCATTCCTGCAGCACATGGAGGTTCCCAGGCTAGGGGTTGAATTGGAGCTGCAGCTGCCGCCACAGCCACAGCAATGCAGGATCTAAGCTGCGTCTTCGACCCACACCAAAGCTCACTGCAATGCAGGATCCTTAACCCACTGAGTGAGACCAGGGATCAGCCCGCATCCTCATGGATACATCCACTCAGCCACAATGGGAACTCCCTACTTTCTTTTTTCATAGTAAAATTTGAGTCTCATGCCCACTCTTTTTTATAATGACATTGCACATATTTTAAAGCCAAGGCTTGGATGTGAAATTAGTTTTAACTAACGATACTAACAAAACAGATTTTCAGAAATCTAACCAAGAAATCTCTCCTTGTATTTGCAGCTATAAAGAGGAGACACATTCTTTGACATAAACCTAAGAAAAAGAATGTAATAAGACATTAAATGCAGTACCGGAGGTTCAGTCTTTTCCTTCTGTCTTATGTAAAGATTCACATGAATATTTATAGTTATTACATCTTATTTTGTTTCCTACTATTATAAATCTGTCTTCCAAAATGTTATTTGCATTAAAAGATTCTTGGACAGGAAAAGTGATTGCCATGTCCTGTGAAAACAAACTTAAAAATCTAAAAAAAAGTATCCTGAAGGGCTACCTTATTTGATAAATTGTGCTATCTGAATTGCTCTTAATTAATTTAGGTAACACTAAACTGTGGGAATTTGGTGCTGTAAGTACTTGGAAAGTTTATCACTCTAGAGGGGGTCACTGGCACTTTCCTCTTCTTCCATATTCATGGAGGTAAAAGAAACCTATGGTTTGGATTCATAGAGTTAACGTTTTCTAATGGGAGTTGAGTCTATGTCCTTTGAGTGCTCAAGTAGAACAGTTTCTATTCTGCACACAAACACATACACACCACACATATACAGGTGCAGAAAAATGTGCTAAAATAAACCTCCCCAAATATTACTGGTGATGCTATTTTAACTTTCTTTTTTATAAGTCCCTCATGACCTTCTTAGCACAGTGGGCAGTGCATCAATCTCATATAAGTCTCTCATGTAATATAACTGAATAACTGATTGTTTTTTTCAAAAAGCAAGCATTAATTCCATAATCTTATGTATACAATCTATACCCAATTTTTTTTTAAATCTTAGAAGCAATTCTGTTTGACATGTGTGGGAATAGTAAGGGAATCAGTGTGACCATTTTAAATAAAGCCTACCAATTCTTGAACATTCTTCATTACAATAAGATCTTTTTACTGACAAGTTCTTCCCTGAATGGACATGTCAGGTGAGGGGAGTGTGTAGACTAAATAAGAAAATATGGGCAAAACAGAACAGGTTTTGGTTCTCTTTCTCCACTGAATAATCTATTGAAATACTGCTTTGGGAGTTTCCGCTGTGGTGCAGTGGGTTAAGAATCAAACTGCAGCAACTCGGGTCGCTGCGTTGGCGCCACAGGTTCCCTCCTCAGCCCAGCACAGTGAGTTAAGGGATCCTGCATTGCCAGAGGTGTGGCAGTGGTGCCAGTTGCAGCTGGGATTCAGTCCCTGGCCCAGGAACTTCCATATGCTGTGGGATCGGCCACAAAAAATATATATATCACTGGATATAACCCTTGTAAAATGTCTCTGAATCTCAATAATAATAAATGGCACTCATAAAATTTGAGCATTATTGTTCATCACAATGACTATTTCTTTACTCATATTGTTCATTTTTCTTTTGACAACCTTTCTTTCTTCTTTTTTCTTTTTTAAGAGCACACCCATGGCACTGGACACTTCAGAAAAAAATGCAAATATTTCCATGTACTAAAAGCAAAAATGCATTTATGAACAAAGAGGAAGTAGAAACTCACCTGATCTGTACTTTCAATGTGCAACAATTTTCCCTTTCTCCCCAGGATCCCCTTGTGAAGAATGGCAGAACTGGATAAGAAGGAAATCGGGAGACACCAGGCCTTTCTTAGAGCTGAGACAGAGAAGGGACCCTCTAGGGCCACATCAGCACTCACCTCACACATACGGACCGGATGGGAGAAGGAGGCTGGAACTTGTCTTTGAAATCACAGCAGCTTCCTAGAATCCGAGGTATGGGAATGCTGCGGTTCCTGAAAAATGTAGCAGCAACCGCAGCGCCTGAAGTAGGAACGCTTCCCATCATTTCATCCCAGGAATCTGTCTCCGAGACAATTCTAGCTTCAATAGCCCCATCCTTTGTCCAGGACTGTGCCTTCTTGCTGGGAAACTTCCTCCTAGGGCCTTCATCTTATTGGACTTTCCTCTTGAGGACAGCTCTGTGCCGACACCCAGGGCTGTGAGGGGAGGGTGGGGAAAGCAGCAGGAGTGTGGGTCCGTGACGCTCACCACTGAGGCAAGCACCAGTATCAGACTGACAACCGCGCACGCCGACAGGAGCCCCGATTCGGTCCTGCTAAGTGTGGGTGTGCAGGCGCGCGCAAACACACACACGCACTACACACAGCCTATCACACTCAGACACACGATCCTCCTCTGCTCCTCCAGCCCCCACAGGCCCGAGGCTGCAAACACAATGGGCCCGGGGCTCCACACTTTGGGGGCAGCTCCACTCCCACCCCTACCCCAGGTGAGTCCCGCTCCGCCTCGCCTGGCTCCCACTTCTCCCCAGGATTCCATTAACTCACCTGCGGTGGCTGAGCCACCCAGAACGCCCGGTTGAGGGCCCTCAGGGTCCAAGTTTACGCCTCCCCTGGGGCTTCTGGGAAATGTAGTCCACAGCCGGAAGGCGATGTGCTCGGGCTTTGAGTGCGCAGGCGTATGTGCGCCGCGCGGATCTGGCGTCTCTGGTCGCCCCGCGGAGACCGCTGACCAGCGTTGTAAGCCGAGCGACCTCCCGACGGGAGCGGTCCGGCAGGTGCGAGCCTCTCGGGACCCTCAGAGTGCTGCGCCGCCGAGTGCAGCCGTGGGTGCAGCCCTGAGGCCAAGCGCGTAGGGACGGATTCTGTCGGTTTCTTCCCTGAGGTAGTCTGGGCGCCTGGTGCACAGGTGTGTGGCCCATCGTACCTGGCTTCGTGAGCCTGTGTGTGTGTGTGTGTGCCCCGCTGTGAGGGCTTCGGCACCTACTGCGCGTCTGGCTGAGAGTGAGCTGTGTCCCTGCATGTAACTCTTTGGGGAAGGGACGGTGTGCGCCTGAAGCGGCATTCGAGGGTGATTCGTACCTGAGCATGGCGGGGAGTGGCGCGGCGGGGACTGTGGGCGTGCGGGGCTGTGACCGGGTGATGTGTGTGTGTGTGTGTGTGTGTGTGTGTGTGTGTGTGTGTGTGAGGGGCTGGGTGTGCGGGGCGCTGTGTGACTGCGGCAGTTGAGTGGCGGGTGCAAGCGGGGCTATGTGAAACGTGGGTGTGTGATCTACATATGTGCTGACTGGGTGTGTGTGACCGTGTGCAGCCACAGACAGATTATAAAGACAATATGTTGCATCTTCTTGCAGCATCAGCTGTTATTTCAAGATTTGGAGCAAAGATTTGCGATTTATCTGTCGAATAATTTTGCCTTTTTGTATAGAATCACATGAAGTTTTTTCATAGACAAAAACACAAACTGTGGGAACTTCTACAAATTTTTAAAAATTATTATCTTTTCATCATAGCCAGTTTACAGTGTTCTGTCAATTTTCTACTGTACACCGAGGTGACCCAGTCACACGTACATATATACATCCCGTTTCTCACATTTTCATGCTCCATCATAACATGGGAACTTTTTTAAAATTTGAGGGAATTCTTTCTACCCTTCTGTGCTGTTAGGAGTGTCTGGCAGATCAATTTGAGAATCTCAGACTGAGGAGATAGCTTTATGCCTAGAAAGGCACTGTGCCATAGAATCATGAGTGGGCAGTTAGAGTCTGATGCTAACACATTTGTCCCTTTCTCTTCCCTTCCCTTTGTGAGCAGTTCAGCCCTAAAGCCATAGGATGGGCTTTAGAGCGGGTCTTGGCGCCAGAGCAGGGTGAGGAGGGTGTTGAGGCAGGGAGTAGCTAGGTGCTGACTGAAGGGCTTATTAGGGGTAATGCAAATGGTTACACCCTCTGGTATGGGAGTGTTAACCTGAGCAGCAGCATAAGGAGGGCATCCACACTGGAGGAATGCCCTACAGGGGACTTCAGAGCTCAGGCTGGGTGAGGAAGGCTGTGGCTACCTGTGGAGCCCAAGTGGGGGTGTTGGAGACGCTGATATTGGTTGAATAGGAGAGTGGATGTCAGAACCCAAGTGGTATGGGGAGAGCATCTGTGTGGGAAAGGCCATTGCAGCAGTGATAGGAGTTTGTTACATGTGATGGAGGCTGGGATGGGGGTGCTGATCAAAAAGTAAAAATATCAAGTGCAATGGGAGCAGCCAGGCTTCTCGCTGTCTGAGAAATTGCAGATATGGAAAAGGAGAAAACTGGAATGAGTCTTGTGATGGTGGGTTGAAACTAGATGTACATACAACTATTATTCATCTGGATCGACATACAAATAAAATCAGCAAGTGCTGGGCCACTGAGGTCACCTCTGGGGAGAGGCCTGGCCCTCCCTTGCGGGGCTCTGGGTTCAGCATCTGCCTGGCCTGATGTGTCCCGGCTTCAGCAGGAAGAGTCCACTGGAAACACCTGTCCTATCACATAAAACAGTAAATACACCTTAAATTCCTGAAGAAAAGGCAAAATGCACAAGTAACACATGGGGATAATTTGTGAGGATGAGTAAAAACATGGTGCAGTCATGAGGACACTGAACACCATCTTCTGGCATCTTAGGCTTCTTCATCATCCTCTCCCTCTGAGGCTGATATGGAAGCCTATGTTTGAATCATCTGGGATGGCTGCAGTGTGATCTGGGCCGTCATGACCTGGTTTCTGGACTTGCAGACAGCGGTGACGTTTGTCATGTTGCCACACTGCTACACAGTCATTTTTGATCAACAGAGTCCTTGCAAACTACTTGGCAGAACATGCTCTGTAGTCTGATCTGAGCTATGCTTATGGATCCTGCTTATACTCAGAGCAAGTGCTATTGAAGAGCACATGAAACTGAGGAAATGACTGCCATGTGTCCACACTGTTGCTGTATCAGGCCAGGGTGCACTCACCATGGCAGTAACTGCAAATGTATTCAGAAAATGGATCACTGCCTGTGGGCAAATAGTTGTGTAGGAATTTCTTTTTCTGTGGCAACCTAACCCCTGGTCCTTGGATGATGTTTACACAAGTGTTCTGTTTATAGTAAGTTATTACACAATACATTTTTATTTGGGGCACCTTTATGTGTATTATTTTTACAATGAAAACAGTTAAAAACAGATTTGCATATGTTTGAATTTTTTTTTCTCATCCTTGCAGAGTGGAACAGAGAAAAAAGGAAAATGCTTGCTTTAAAGATTCTACTTCCAAAAGGTATGAGTGCCTAGGCTCTTCAGCAAAGTGGCCCCTTTCTTGCAACATGGTAGTATGTAATTGAGTATCGAAAAAAAGCAGCCCCTGAGATGCAAAAACTGACCTGCCACTTACAGGTAAGCCTCAGTGGTATTGAAAGCTGGTCTGGGAGTTCCCGTCGTGGCGCAGTGGTTAATGAATCCGACTAGGAATCATGAGGTTGCGGGTTCGGTCCCCACCCTTGCTCAGTGGGTTAACGATCCGGCGTTGCTGTGAGCTGTGGTGTAGGTTGCAGACACAGCTTGGATCCCGAGTTGCTGTGACTGTGGCGGAGGCTGGTGGCTATGGCTCTGATTCGACCCCTGGCCTGGGAACCTCTGTGAGCTGTGGTGTAGGTTGCAGACACAGCTTGGATCCCGAGTTGCTGTGGCTGTGGCGGAGGCTGGTGGCTATGGCTCTGATTCGACCCCTGGCCTGGGAACCTCCATATGCCGTGGGAGTGGCCCAAGAAATAGCAAAAAGATCAAAAATAAATAAATAAATAAATAAAAGAAAGCTGGCCTGGCACTCAAGGCTAGGCTATTATTCTCTTGAGGACATAAACGGTCTCATGGAACACCATCACCAAGGTCACTCTGAGACGGTAACAACAGGTCACTTCCTAATTTTGCTGAAGCAGACAACAAAGTTGCTGGGCAACACACAAAATATACCAAATATCCCCTCCCCCAGCTAATGTGAGATATTACTGCCTCTTACCAATTAAAGTTTTAGCCTTACTCTGGTCTGCTGTCATTTCTGGTGTACATGGCTTTGTTCTATCCCAATCGCTTTGCCTTTTATCACTGATGTTTAGGGTGTGTTTTCCCACTTCAGCCATTTCCTTCCTATACCCTCCTCCTTCCAAATATCAGCTGAATTGTAAAATTCTTTCCCCCCCCATGATTTTCTTATTGCCATTTTTAAGTACTTAATTGAAAAGGTCAGCTATTTATAAAGTGTATAGCAAGAGTTCCCACTGTGGCACAATGGGATTGGTGGTGTCTCTGGAGCACTGGGCTATAGGTTCAATCCCCAGCCTGGCACAGTGGGTTAAGGATCTGGTGTTGCCACTGCTGTGGTGTAGGCTCCTGCTTGGCCCAGGAACTCCTTATGCCTCAGGATGGCCAAAAAGGAAAAAAAAAAAAAAGTATAATTTTCTGATCTACTTCCAAGAGGCAATAACTTCCCATTTTCTTTTGTTTCTTTTAAAATTTGCTTCTACAAGGTGCCTCGTTAGTGGAGTAGGTAGTGCATCAGTCTCATAAAATTGCTTCCACATGTCTGAGTTATCTAAGTTATATGCTTCTGTAAACTGTTTTAGGTATTAGCTGCTACTGAATGTGAATGATGAGGACGTTGGGTATCTTAATGACCCACTTCTTCTTTCTTTTTTTTTCTCATGCTGCTTCCTTCATGCTGAAATCCTTCAGTTGCCTGCCCAGGTTCTCATTTAGTCCAGTCTTGAGCACGCCCCCCTCCCAGGCCATGTGCCTCAAACTGCTCATCTGTCATGAGCGCAGAAGGGGCACAGAAGATCCTAGTCAGCCCTGCTTCTCCAAAGGAGTGAAACTCAGAAGAAGAAATTAAACAGATTCAGTCTTGTCTGTTTAATGAATAAAGCAATCCTGGGTAAAGAGAAAAGAGAACGAGGACAGGGGACAGGCTAGAGAGGTAAGAAGTCCCCAGCTCCTAGGGTGTGGGGATAGGGGTCACTTGTAAAACTCATGCTCCTGTTCGTCCTTCTTGATGACTGTCTTGTAGGCCTTCTCGAAGTCCTTGGCCAGGACGATGTAGCGGTTCTCCCGGACAGCCAGCATCCCACTCTGTTGAGGGATGGGCGTTACCATCTTGTCCCTGCTCTCCCCGCCCTTGGTGATGGTGGAGGGAGAGACAAATGGCCCCAAGACCCAGGGAGGTGATAATGGACAGAAGGCCTGCAGCAGAATGGGCTCAAGGAGGAAGGGTCTTCATAGACCGCCCCCTGCCCCATCCTGAGAGAAACCAGCACTTACCTCCTGACAGATGGAGTTGATATCAGCTCCTGAAATCTTATCTGGTCGGGCCACATCTGTGGTGTGTGAGTTAAGAAAACCATTCCCTGCGTGACAGGGTGAATGCTGGACCCAGAAGCCATCCTTGGGCTGTCTTTGTCACCACCCACTTCCTGGACCTTGGCCCCCACCTGCCCCATCTGGGTGGTGGTGGTGCCAGAGGTGGAGATGAAGAGCCTGTCCCCATTCCCATCGTGACCCTCCTCTCACTGCTAGAGCAGGATACAATCTTCCAAATCAACCTCCTCAGAGAGATTCATCTTGCTGGTGATAGTGGAGAAAATGAGTCTCTTCTGGCGGCGGTCAGGGAGTGGAAATTCAATTTTTCGGTCAAGGCGTCCTGGCCGCAGCAGGGCAGGATCCAGGGTGTCTGCTCTGTTTGTGGCCATGATCACCTGGTGGGGGATAGGCCAGCTCAGTCCTCTGTCCCCGGTATACCCTCCTTCCCGTTGCCATACCTGACCCCTCCCAGGCCAGCCTCCACCTTTGCCTGATTCCCACACCACACCTCCCCTTGCCCGTCCTGAACCCCAAACCTTGACATTGACATTTTGGTCGAACCCATCCATTTGATTGAGTAGCTCCAGCAGGATTCTCTGAACCTCCCTGTCAGCTGGAGAGAGCGGGTAACACAGTTAGCCCAGGGAATCTTGCACGACAAGCCTGCCCAAGACCTCAAGACCCCAGGGCCTGTTTGGGCATCACTCACCCCCTGTCTGGGCATCAAATCTCTTGGTGGCAATGGCATCGATCTCATCTATGAAGATGATGGCAGGTGCGTTCTCCTTGGCCAGGCGGAACACATCCCGGACCATGCGAGGGCCCTCACCCAGGTACTTCTGTACAAACTCTGAGCCCACGACTCGGATGAATGCAGCTGATGGCAGGATGACAGGCGTCAGACAAGGATGGGAGTCCTATAGGGCCCCATACTGCTTTCACTGAAACTGGGAATTCCCTGAGGACATCCCTTTCTTTAGATGCCCACTGCAAGGAGCCAGGTAGTTCTCTCATGCCTCAGGCTGCATCCCAGACCTAGTCAGGAGGACCAGCTTCTTGCTTGTACCCCATAGCGACCCAGCTGCCCAAATCATGAATCCTGCCCAAAGATGTATGACTTTTTTTGCCCCACTCATAAAGTCAGGATCCTTAGCAAACAGATTTTCTATCATGTTGCCTGACCAAAAGCCCAATTCCATTTGCTTGAAGGACCCACTTCTGAATATCATGCAAGAGTCAGGGGCCACGAGTACATATTCTGACATAATCAACAACAATATCAACTACAACGGGCAATGGAGTTGAAGACAGGTTTGTTCTGGGCCTGCCTCACCTTTCTGTCTTTTCTTAGAGTTTAACTTGTTTATGAGTGACTGGTTCTGGCTTTGTGTTGCAAGGAGCAACCTTTAGGACGCTGCCTCCAGCCACCACAGAGAAGGAAGACACAAGGTCCACTATTTAGACTTGGTGGTTTTAGGTCATAAGCGAGGAGTTGTGAAAGTTGCAGCCCTGCCCTCCTAATATGGTAGCCACTGGCCACATGTGGTTACTGAGCAAGTGAAATGTGGCTGGTCCAAAATGAGATGTTATGTAAATGGGAAATAATACCAGATTTCAAAAGACTTAGTACAAAAAAAATTAAGTATCTCAACAAACATCCACCAACAAATGAAAAGATAGGTAAAATGTGCTGTATATACACAATGGAATACTATACGGCCTTCAAAAGGAGGTAAATTTTGACACATGCTACAACCTGGATGAGTCCTGAAGGAAATAAGCCAGTCATAAAAAGACAAATACTGTATGATTCATCCATGCATACATGAGGCACCCAGAATAGGCCAATTCACAGAGACTGAAAGTAGAATAGAGGTTACCAGGGATTGTGGGGAGAAATAGGGGATTATTATTGAATGGGTATGGAGTTTCAGTTTGGGATGATGAACAAGTTCTGAAAATAGATAGTGGTGGTAGCTGCACAACACTGAATGCATTTGATGCCACTTATAAATTGTTTATTTATAAATTGGTTAAAATGGTAAATTTGTTATATACATTTTACTATAATAAAAATTATAGAAAAAACTCAAATTTTTTATCTGCTACATGTTAAAATATTTTGAGTATACTGGTTAAATTAAAAAATATATTTTAGACTAAGTTCACCAATTTCTTTTAACTGTTTTAAAAATATGTGTACTTAAATTTAAATTACATATGTAGGAGTTCCCATCGTGGCGCAGTGGTTAACGAATCCGACTAGGAACCATGAGGTTGCAGGTTCGATCCCTGCCCTTGCTCAGTGGGTTAACGATCCGGCATTGCCGTGAGCTGTGGTGTAGGTCGCAGATGCGGCTCGGATCCTGTGTTGCTGTGGCTCTGGCGTAAGCTGGCAGCTACAGCTCCGATTCGACCCCTAGTCTGGGAAACTCCATATGCCGCAGGAGTGGCCCAAAGAAATGGCAAAAAGACCAAAAAAAAAAAAAAAAATTACATATGTAGCTTGCATTAGACAGTTGATACTTGAACAACACAGGGTTTGGGGTGCTGACCCTCTGTGTATAGCTTTGCAGCCAGCCCTCCAGAGCTGCAGTTCGGCATCTGTGGATTCATCCAACCATGCATCATGTGACAAAAGTCCAGGTATAAATGGACTCTCGCACTTGAAGCCCCTGTTGTTCCAGGGTCAACTGTGTTTCTATGGAACTCTGCCAGTCTAAAACCTTGCTCTCAGGACAACAGGCAAAATCTCTCAGATTAGTACTAAGACTGTAGTTATATCCACACCCTCTCTGATCTCTTCAGCCTCACCCCCTGGACCAGCCCAGCCCCTCCTCAGCCAGCCAGCCAGCCAGCACTCATTTTCTGAGCACCTATCACAATTCAGTTACTGGGTGGATACCAGAAACAAAGTTCCCTTAGTCACGGTCAGCTCACAACTCCTTAAAAGAATTCTTTCCTACCCCTTGGCCTTTGCAAATGCTATTCCTGCTGTCTTGGATGCCCCCTCCCAACGGTGTGCCTGACAGACTCCTCACGCCTCTCTTCCTCTGCAGATTGGATTGACAGCCCTCCTTTAGGTCGGTCCCACTACCTGTCTTGCTTCCTTGGAGGTTTGCTAGTCTGCGGACTGTCCCCACCCCAGCTCACCACCAACCATGACCCCCTCGCTCACGTGGCTTCCACGACAGGGGCCTCCTCACATCCTGGAGCACTAAGCACACTCCCGCCTCAAGGCCACCAGCCCTCAGCCTGACACGCTCCCCCTCTCAAGGCTTCTTCTAGGTCTTTACGTAAATATCACCTCAGAAAAGTCTCCCCTGCCAACCTCCAGTCCTAGCGCTAAAGCTGCAGTCTCTGATACTCCCTATGCCCCTGCCCTGGCTTAGGTGTTCTCTCCGGGCACAAGACATCCCATCTGTTCACTTCTCATTTAAGCACGTCCTCAACGGAGACACTGCCTCCGGGAGGAACAGACACTGTTCTGCTCACGGTCATGGCTCCTGCACCTAGAACATAGCGTGGAACATACCGGGTGCTTGGTAGTTATTAATGGAATGACTGAGGTCTAAGTGTTTACTTTCCTCTTTCCCAGCCACACCAGGAGATCCCCCAGCGCAGGGGACACAGCTGACTCATCATGTACCCCAGCACCTGGGGGAGCAGAAGACCAATGAGCTGCTGAGCAAATGGATGATCGTGACAATGGCTAACATTTCCTGTCCTCTTACTAGAAGCCAGGTATAGTTCTAAAAGGTTTCTGTTCATTTAGTCCTCTGAACAATTCAGAAAATTAGGAAACAGTCACAGGGAGGCTAACTTGCTGAGTCGTAACACAAACTAGGTGATTAGTACCAACTTACAGAAATAGTTGGGGGGGGGCCAGATTTCAAACCCGGGTAAGTTTGGCCCAGAAAACACACAGCTCCCCCACTGCCCTCTACTGCTCCCCAGCTAATACATGTTAAAATTTTAAGATATACCAAATCCTGTTCTTGGGCTTTACAAATAGTAATAGAGTGACGTTTAGACACTTTTGTTTGGAACCTACAGGAAGAAATACATTTATAAACAACCACAGCACATGTGTGTGCACATGGGTGTGTGTTAAGTTTCACAAATATGAGCTCTTATGATGTGGGGTGGACTCTGACGTTTTCTGCATTTTTTACAATGCTGGTTGCAACCCATGGGTTTGAATTCATAATTACTGGTGGGTCAGGACCCACAGTAGGAAAAAGGTGGCACCGTTTAATGAATTCACAAGCGTGCTGTGAAGGGAGGGTTCTGTCCGATGAGGACACAGAGGTACGAGAATGAAGCTGCCTCCCCAGGACAGCACCGGCAGTAAGACGCACGCTGGGGCTCTGACCCCGGCGTCCGTGCTCGTCATCACTGCTTCCTGGGGAGGAGGAGAGCGCTGAGAGCCCGGGAGGGCAGAGCTCAGGAGAGGGGCCCGGCAGCTCACCTGTCGTGTGATGAGCCACAGCCTTTGCCAACATGGTCTTCCCGCAGCCGGGCGGGCCGTACATGAGGACGCCTCGGGGAGGGTCGATGCCGATCTGAAGCACAGAGGGGCAGGAGAGGATGAGCCAGGGAGTCCATCGCCACCTCGAGACCCGTGGGGCAGCCTCTCCCTTCTCTGGCGGCTCCAGCTCCTCACCTGCTTGTAGAGCTCGAAGTGTGTAAGCGGGAGCTCCACGGCCTCCCGCACCTCCTGCTTCTGGATGTCCATGCCCCCGATGTCCGCGTACATCACGTCTGGCTTCTGGTCTGGTGGGAGAGAGAGCACAGCTGGGTCCTCAGCCTGGCCCGCAGGGTCCCTTCAGGCCTCCTCGGCCCTGGGCTCCCCCTCACCTGAGGTGAGCATCATGATGCTGCTGTCGGCCTCGGGAGGCAGCACATCCACCAGGGCATTGCTGTGCTTGTGGAGCGCCACCGAGGCATTGGGCTTGAGCAGCTCCCGATCAATGGTGCTCAGGATGCGCACATAGTAGTTGGAGCCTTTGGGAAGAAGACAGGGAGAGGGGAAAATGAGACGTGCCCGAACCTCAACACTGTCCCCTGCCCCTGGCTTCCGGTCTTGCCTCCTCCCTTCCACAGCCCACATGCACATTGACAGCTTCCCTGTCTGTCTACAGCCCTGCCTCTTTCGAGCTCCAACCCTGGGTGACCAGCAGCCTCCTACAATGTCCTCAGGGCATGTCTCACTCCCTGTGTCTCAATGTGTTCTCAGTGACACCTCCCCCCCACCCCGCATGGTGCTGCTCTTTCTAGGACTCTGTCCCTGGGAGGCCAGTGATCCCTAATCGTCACTAGCCAGAGCCCTACGGCCCATCCTGGACCTTTCTCTGCTTCTCTCCACAGCCCATCAGTCACTATGGCCTTCCACCCACCTCCAGAAATGTTTCTCCAGCCAATCCCTCTCTCCTTCCCAAGGACCCTGCCCTGATTCAGCGCCATCCTTTTCATCCAGGTCTCTGCACCAGACTCTGCTCACTGGGCCTCCGGTCCACTTTCTACATTTATGACACGCATCTCTGTCTAGCCTCAGTCTCTCTCCTGACCTTCAGACCTGGCTGTCCAGCAGCCTCCCAGACACCTCCCAGGCAGTGATGTCTCAGACTGCCCTCACCGTCTCCCCACAAACCGCTTTTCTGCCTAAGGCACCATCTCAGGGATCACCCCACTGTCCCCCTCCGTGCTATAGACCAAAGACACAAGCCTCATTTTAGACATCTCCCTCCCTTCACTACCTCACAACCAGCCCATCAGTGCAATTTCATTGCCCAGTCACACACCTTTCCCCACAAGCTTTACAAGAATACGGCTTGGTCTCGAGGAGCAGAGGCCAGAAACAGGAAGAAACAGATCAGACACAGAGACAATGACCATCATGAAGGCAGAGCCTAGATCCATGTTAGCAACAGCAGGTACTGTATACAGAGTCCTTACCAAAGCCCAGTCTCTTAACACATCACCTATGCTTTCAAACTACAGGTCCTAATCCAGTAGTAGTTTACAGAGTCATGATGAGAACAGGGTTGAAAACGAATTAGAGCCTGTCACACATAGTAAGACTAACCATTGTTTGGCCAAACTTTTACTATATGTTATATACACGCACACACACAAAAAGAAAATATGAAACACATTTCCACTCTTGTATCAGATCAAAATACTTTGAAAGACACCATTACACTGTCTTGCCTCGTTTGCCGTGCTAAGTTCCTGGCACATGGTAGGAAACAGTTAACGGCTGTTGCATGGACAGATGAGGAAACAGCCCCTGCCCCCACGCACCTGTGGTGGAGCCCACGATGGCTGTATTCTGATCCACAGCCTCCAGAAACTGCCCGATAACTAGTGGGATGCTTTGGATTCGCTTCACCTCCTCCTGGGCGTGGAGGAATTCCTTCTTCAGGTTCTTTTGCTCATCCTTGATGTACTCCTCCTGCACCTCCAGGAACTCCAGCTCTTGCTGCAGCTTCTGTGAACAGAGAGGAGAGAGGCAGGGTATGGCTCCAGGCCTTGCTGACCCAAGGAGTGGTGAAAGGTGGGGAAAGTATGGGATGCTGGGCCCAGAGCAGTGTCCGGATTGGGTCTGAATTGTACCTTGTAGCGGCTGTACAGGTCCTCCAGGTCCTCAGGCTCAGGCCCCAAGAAGGACAGGCCAGTCTGGGGCCGTGACACAGACAGAGCTGGGATCTCATCCTAGACCATGGAGGGAAACACAGTTTGGAAGAGGGTCCCCTTATGAAAAAATCTAGAGTCCCCTTCCCACTTCAGCATAAAGGCACTTGGCCACTAAATCGATTCTGGAAAGCTCTCAGCCACCTAAACAGGTTCCTGAAGTCATTCAGCTACTAACAAGCCCCTAGGTCAACCAACCTTCCAAACAGGTCTTTTGCTATCATGTCCCCAATGTCACCCAATTCCCAACGAGGGCCTAAATCAACTACTTACTAGACCCCCAATGCCCTCCAGCGCCCCCCACCCCAAAGCAGGTTCCGGCCCTCTCAGTTGACTGTTAAAGTCACCATGACTTCAAACTGTCCTGGAATTATTACTCAGTTACCCCCTAAAGATCCCTCAAGTCACAGAACTCCAACTCACATTAGGCCCCAATGTCATCCACCTCCCCAGGTAGGCCCCAAATACCATTCGGCCAGACCACAGATACTACTCGGCCCTCAAACAACAGCTAAGCCCCGAATATCAGTCAGCTCCCAGCCCAGCCTCTGCTATCATTCGGCCCCACGGCCAAGGCTCATCACTCATCACCCGACCAATTCCGCCGGGCCACCGATGTCACAGCACTCTCTGCTAAACTTTGGAATTATTCAGTCCCAAAGAACCTCTAATGCCACTCGTTTCCCCAGCCCGCTTTCTGAGCGCTACTGCCCTCCTAACATCACTCAACCACCCGCTCCAGGCCTCGGGACGGCACGAAGCTCTCTACCGAGCCCTTCGAAATCACTCAGACCCAGGCCTGGATCCCTCAAGTCACGCAGCATCCCATGCAGGTCGGCTTCCCCCTCTCCCCGAGAGCCAGACCCCACCGGACCTGAGCTTTCTCCACCAGGATGCCTATCTCCTCCATAGTGACCAAGCCGGCCTCTGTGTGGCCCGGCCTAATCCAGTCACCGCTTCCGCTGACGCCAGCGGAAAGCCAGGACCTGGTGCCTTCTGGGAAACGTAGTTTTAAGACACCACCGAGAGAAGGCTGGAAGGGCCGGACAGGTGGAGGGAAGGGCAAACCTCGTCCTAGGCTCCGCCCCAATATGTGCGCATGCGCACTCGGTTCCTTGCGGGCTCGCGCGCGCTGGGCCCTGGAGCGGTGCGCTTGCGCAATAGCTTGCGGTAACGGGGTCTCGCGCGGGCGCTTCCCGCTTGTGTGTTCTTGCCAACCGAGGAGCGGTTCTCTTTTTTCTCTTTCACTTGAGGAATTTCTCAAGAGGTCTGTTAGAATGTCATGGCCAAGTGCTCTTCTTTCTTATTTAGTGGTCGGGCTGGAGATGCCTTGGGCTGCGGCCGAGGATTGCCTCCTGCGCGGGGGCGGGAAGACCTGGACTGCCCCTGAGAATTAGCCGCGAATCAAGTAGAACCTACGCTTTAGGGCTGGAGAAGGTGAGAGCAGCAGTGCCAGGAGTTTGGTCACGCAGGAGACCTGCAGCTCTACACCAGGCCCTGTGCTTAAGTCTTAGGTGCTTAACTTAATTGAATCTTGACAGACTTTATGTTCCCTTTACAGGGACAGAAACCAGAATGGGGCCCCCATCTGTCTGTTCCCAAAGCCTGTGCTTCAGGCCCTGGGGGTACACCGCTGCTCATCACACCAGCTACAGTTTTGTTCTGCCTTTTTTTTTTTTTGGCTTTTTGGCTTTTTGGCTTATAGGCCGCAGTTGCGGCATATGGAGGTACCCAGGCTAGGGTCAAATCTGAGCTGTAGCTGCAGCCGGCCTACGCTATTGCCACAGCAACGCGGAATCCCAGCCGCGTCTGCGACTTTTACACCAACGCAGAATCTTTAACGCACTGATTGAGGCCAGGGATCGAACCCGTGTCTTCATGGATGCTAGTCGGGTTTGTTAACCGCTGAGCCAGGACGGGAACTCCAGCTACAGTTTTGTTAAGTAAACTTTGTTCAAGTGTAAGTTCAGAGAAATATAAAGATCATTAGCGTACAGTTCAACGAATTTACACAAAGTGAACACCCCCATATAACCAATCCTTAGACCAAGAAACCAAACATTAGCAGACCACAGAAGCCCTGCGCACTCTCTTTTCTGCCACCCTCATCCCTTCTGAAAGTTATCACTGACCTGATTTCTACCATGGATTACTTTTGTCGGTTTTCAACTCTCTGGGGACCCCATACAGTGTATGCTGTGATTTAGCTTCTTTTACTTAACATTATGTTTGTGCGATAATACTGTATGTAGGGATAGTTCTTTCGTTTTCATTTCTGTATGGTTTCCATTGTGTACCTAAAACTGGATATCTTCCAGTTTGGTTCTATACTACATATGCTTGTACATTTCTTTGGTAAACATGGGAACACATTCAGGAGCAGAATTGCTGGTCAGAGGGCAGGTATGTGTTTAGCTTTAGTAAACGCTGTCAAACTAAACTAACTTACACTCCCACCAATTGAGCATGCATTTGATATTGTCTCTATTTAAAAATTTTTTCCATTCTCCTGGGTGTGTGGTGGGTTGTCACACCAGACACCCTTTTGTATGCTTCTTTTAGCCAGGCAATTTAAACCATGATCTCTGAATCCTTACACCACCCTCAGGGGTAGGTTTGTCTTTTTGTTTTTGTTTTTCCTATTTTGGTTGCCCCATGGCACATGGAGATCCTGGGCCAGGGATGAGATCCAAGATGCAAGTTGCCTATGCAGCAGCTATGGCAATGCTGGATCCTTAACCCACTGTGCTGGGCTGGGGATGGAACCTTTGTCCTGGTGCTGCAGAGACACCGCTGATCCCATTGAGCCACAGGGGGAACTCCAACGTCCCACTGTTTTTATTTTCACAAAATAAAAGGGAAAACAATGGCAACAAATCCTTCATTTTTTTTTCTCTGCGTCGACAGCTCTCAATTCCATCTTTCAGCTTTCTGCCTGACACCCAAAAGGCATCCCAGATTTCTACTTGAGTCTTAGAGTCTGTGACTTAAAACAGAATCCATCATCGTCCTCCTTGTCTCTTGTTCCCTATTCTCCCAGTTTCCACACTTCAGATTCAAACCTATGTTATCTTTGCCATTATTCTTCTAAGCCCCATCAAATTGTCTCCAAGTTCTCTCTGCCGCCTCTGCAATGATAAATCAATGGAATCCAATCCTTTGGAATCTTCGTGGAGAATAATCATAGGTAGCCATTTCTTGAATACTGTGTACCTGGTTCTTTGCTAAGCATTTTACCTCATTATCTTATTTAATCTTCACAACAACCTTAGGAAGCAGATAGCGAAAGTAACTATACAGAGTGCTTACCTTGTGCTAGATTTTATACATATTGTGATTTAATCCCAGATTCAAGTGGAATTTGAAGTGGGAGCTGTTATCCTCTTTCTCAGGTCCTACATGAGAAACCAGGCTCAGAGATGGGAGGTCACTTACCCAAGATCACACAGCAGTTAAATGGTGGAGCTGGCATTCAAATCCAGCGCCTTTGCTCGTAACCTCACGTGATAGTTATTGGGATTTGCAGATGATCTTCCACAGGTGAGCCAAGTTCTTCTCAAGAAAGAGAACATCAAATCATTTAAGGAGTTTCTTCAAGCTAGCCTCACCTTTCCCTGTGCCCTCTCATTATAACCCTCCTTTCCATCTCGTGGTTAAGAACCACCCATCTAGGTCATCTATCAGTGGGCAAATTAGAGCCAGGACCAGCCCAGCTGACTATTTAACTCTCCTGGTTCAAGTCCGGGGCTTTCTCCTTCTCGACCACACTGCCTTCTAACGGAAGCCCCGAGCAGCTCTTGTTCTGAGTGAGAGTATTCCTGAATCTGTGCTTTAGAGCCCTGGGTGAAGCTAAGTGTGTGCAGGAGCCAGCAGACCAGTCCGTAAAGACAGGGGGCTGGCAGAGGACCTATTCCTCATCCACAAGCAGTGGTTGAAACTCAGCTCCAGCTGCCGTAGCCATGCCAGTGTGCGTTGCTGCCAGATTTGATGCTTCAACCGAAGACAGGAATCCAGAGGTTCAAGGGACATTTTCTAGTTTTAAAATGTTGACAGTATGTTTGAACACTTAAAAACACCAGGCAGGCCAAATAAACCTCACCTGTAGGCTTCATACAGTAGATAGATGACACCTGGTCTAGATTTATCTTGTCACCAGTATTACTGTCAAAGGCCCAGGCATGAAGAGCTTTGCTTGGTCCCAGAGTAGAAGAGGAGGAAGTAGCCCGAACCACTCAGAAGGCAGCAAGAATAAGGAGTAAAGGATAGGTAAGTATTAAACTCTGGGGAAAAGCACATGAAAATATCTGACAGTAGCCAATTGGTTAAGTAAACTTTGAACATCCATCCATTATAGTCTATTTTGAGGGGGGTTTGTATATGATACAAAGTATTGATCAAAATTTATCTTTTTGCTTGTAGAGACAGTTGTTCCAGCACCATTTGTTGGGAAAAAAAAAATTTTCCTGCTGAATTGCCTTGAAACTTTGTCAAAATTCAGTTGATTATGCATGTGTGGATCTATCTGTGGACTGTTTGTTCTTCTGATCTGTTTTTCTCTTTTGACACCAACACCGCATTGTCTTAAGCTTTATTCTGCAGCTTTAGAAATCTCAAAGTTCAGGAATTCCCTGATGGTACAGTGGGTCTCGGGTCTTGCGTTGTCACTGCTATGGCTCAGGTTCAGTCCCTGAACTTCCACCTGCCTCAGGTATGGCCAAAAAAAAAAAAAAATTGTAAAGTTTGGTAGTGGAAGTCTTCCAACTTTATCCTTATTTTTCAAAGTTATTTTGACTATTCTAAGTATTTAGCATTACTATAAGAGTTTTGGATCTGCTGCAGTATTTTTTTTTTTTTTTTGTCTTTTTGCCATTTCTAGGGCCGCTTCCACGGCATATGGAGGGTCCCAGGCTAGGGGTCTAATTGGAGCTGTAGCCACCCACCTACTCCAGAGCCACAGCAGCACGGGATCCGAGCCACGTCTGCCACCTACACCACAGGTCATGGCAACGCCAGATCCTTAACCCACTGAGCAAGGCCAGGGACCAAACCCTCAACCTCATGGTTCCTAGTCGGATTTGTTAACCACTGTGCCACAAAGGGAACTCCTGCTGCAGTAATCTTGCTGAGTAGTATCCAGCCAGTAAAGTTGCATGCCATCCTTGGCATCAGCTGTTGGGGAGGAATAAACCTCCCTCTACCTTTCTAGGCTCTCTGGTTGGTATAATAATTAAATTGACATGGGATAGACTAACAGGGAAAAAATCAAATTTTAATGACATAAACAGGAGAGAGACCCAGAAAAACTGAATAACCCCTTAAATATCTTAATTATCTCTGCTCTTCTACCTGTATCCTTTCAGATCTCTCTCTGTGAGCTCACTAATTCTCTCTTCCATATGGTCTGCTCTATTTCCAGTGCTTTCTAATGGTTCTTCATCTCATTTACAGAGTTCTTTAGGTCCAGCATTTGTTTGGTTATTTTTAAAAATTTCAATCTCTTGGGTAAAGTATTCCTTCTGTTCATTATTTTTTTATTCCTGGGTTTACTGAATTGCCTGATTTTACTTGCTACTCACTGGGTGTCTTCATGACAGCTATTTTGAATTCTCTATTAATTAGACAGCAGTATTCTGTGACTTTAAGTTTGGTTTCTGGAGAATTGCCATTTTCTTTGTGCGATGCTATGTTACTTCGTTGTTCTTCATGGAGCTTGATAATTTGTTCCTCGGCGCATTAGGAGTAGTGAACAACTTTCTTCTTTAAATACAGCTTTTTTTTTTTTTTTTAAACTTGATTCTAAGATTAGCAATTAGGAACCATGAGGTTTCGGGTTCGGTCCCTGCCTTTGCTCGGTGGGTTAACGATCTGGCATTGCCGTGAGCTGTGGTGTAGGTCGCAGACTCGGCTTGGATCCCACGTTGCCGTGGCTCTGGCGTAGGCCAGTGGCTACAGCTCTGATTCGACCCCTAGCCTGGGAATCTCCATATGCCGTGGGAGCGGCCCAAAGAAATAGCAAAAAGACAAAAAAAAAAAAAAAAAAAAAGCAAGCAATTAGAGGCTTGTCTTTTGTTTTCCAGTAGATGGCACTATAGCACAGGCTTTCGAGTTCTCTTACCTGGGCTACCTCTGGTTATACATATTTAAGAGTGGGGACTTGACACCCTCCACTACCCAAGTCAGAGGTGTCCCTCTCTGCCCTCATTGTCGCTGCGTGCGCTCTTGGTGCCTTGCTGCTCCCAGTGTTGCTGGCATCGCCACCTGGAGCACTGGGAAGGTGCGCGCCTCCACCACGTCGGGGCTCTCCTGTGTGCAGGCTCTGCTGCAGGGTGTAGGTGGAGCCTGCCTGGTGGGTGTCTCTGCCATCACCGCCGCTGTGGAGTTGGTGGGCACTGCTGCTGCAGGCAGGGTGGGGCTGAAGTTGTGGGTGCCTCTGTAGCTGGATGGACAGGGTCACAGGCGCTGCTGCTGCTGCTGCAGAGTTCCCTGTGGCCACAAGAAATGCTGCATCTGGGAGGCTGGTGTCTCCTGCAGTTTTTCCTCTGATGCTACTGCGTTCTCTGGGGCTCTAGGATCAGCCACCACGGCCAGGTGGGTCATGAACCACCGCTGCTGTTCCTCCTGTTCTGCCTCCTCTGTGTGTTCTGATCCACCTGCCTTTAGGTATGCAGATGTGAGAAATTCTCTAGCACCCTGATGTGCTGGGAAGACACACATTCTTATGAATGTTTTAGTGGTTGTAGATTGAAGGGGAGAGACAAAGAGAAGGTCGTACACTGCCTTCATGCTGAAGTCACTCCTAAAGTCAGAAAGCATATAGGTTTTTTTTTAATTTTTAATTTTTATTTTTTTGTCTTTTTGCCATTTCTTGGGCTGCTCCCGTGGCATATGGAGGTTCCCAGGCTAGGGGTCTAATCAGAGCTGTAGCCGCCAGCCTACACCAGAGCCACAGCAACGTGGGATCCGAGCCACGTCTGCGACCTACACCACACTGTACAGCAATGCCAGATCCTTAACCCACTGAGCAAGGCCAGGGATCGAACCCGTAACCTCATGGTTCCTAGTCGGATTCATTAACCACTGCGCCACGACGGAAACTCCAGAAAGCGTATAGTTTTTAACCTAATCGGACAGTCTCTACCTTTTAATTGGTATGCTTAAATCATTTATGCATAGTATAATTATTGATAAGTTGGATTTAGGTCTATCATTTTATTATTTGTTTTCTGTTTGTTCCCACTGTGTTTTAGTCTTTTTTTTCCATCCTGTGTTTTCTAAAAGAGTTTGTATGAAATTTCTTCTTTACATATTAGGTATAATTTCATAACCGACACTATGTGGCCCTAGAGTTTTCTTTGTCGAGAGTTTTTGAAATACGTTTATTGAGGTATAATTTATATATCATAAAATTTACCCACTTGAGTGTCCAATTAAGTGATTTTTGATAAGTTCACGGGGTTGTAGAACCATCACCTCAGTCCAGCTTTAGAACATTTCCATCCCCCAGAAGGACTCCCAGTGCCCATTTATAGACAGTCCAGGTTTTCTTTTTTTGTTGTTGTTCTTTTTTTCTTTTTCGGGCCGCAACCGCAGCATATGGAGGTTCCCAGGCTAGGGGTTGAATCGAAGCTGTAGCCACTGGCCTACGCCAGAGCCACAGCAACTCGGGATCCGAGCCACGTCTGCGACCTACACCACTGCTCACAGTAACGCCAGATCCTTAACCCACTGAGCAAGGCCAGGGATCGAACCCACCACCTCATGGTTCCCAGTTGGATTCGTTAACTACTGCGCCACTACGGGAACTCCCAATCTAGGTTTTCACTTCTGGCCCCAAGCAACCACTATGTAGGGATAGATAGATCCAATTTCTCTGATACATGTGTCTGCATAGTTTCTATTTGATCTTTGTTTTAGTCTTATCTGTCTTCATTTCTGTCTTCTTTTGAGTTTAATTTTTTTTCACTTTATTTCTCTGTTGGCTTCCCCAACACACACACACACACACACACACACACACACACACACACACTTTCTGCTTATTAGTGATCCTTTCCTGTCCTCTGACTAGAAAGAGAGTTTCTCAGAATTTTTCTGTCTTCATGTGTTGCCCAGGTCTGGGATTTGGATCCCTGACTGGTAAAAGCTGGGAGATAGAGAAGGGGGTGGGGGAACCACAAAAACTTCACCCCCATATCAGTAATTTTTTGATTGTGACTTCCCTCCCCAATCTGCCTGCCTTCAGTTACTTTTCCGTATCCTCAGGAAATCAGTGAACTCTGTGTATTCTGACCAGCGCTTGTAGTTGTAACCAGTGAGCGATTACATATAGGAGGCTTAATCACAGTGAAAACCGTAAGCAAACACACCAAAAATCTATCAAGAAGAGTGACATTGTTTGGGGGTTTTCAATGATCTTTTTATTTTTATTTTTTGCTCTTTAGGGCCAAACCTGCAGCCTATGGAAGTTCCCAGGCTAGGGGTTAAATTGGAGCTACAGCTGCTGGCCGATGCCACAGCCAGAGCAACTTGAGATCCAAGCCGCATCTGCAACCTACACCACAGCTCACAGCAATGCTGCTGGGTCCTTAACCCACTGAGCAAGGCCAGGGATCAGACCTGCATCCTCATGGATCCTAGTCGGGTTCCTAACCCACTAAACCACAACGGGAACACCTCAGATATCTTTAATGTCTCATTAAACAATTGGATTCTGATATCTGCTTCTACATTCAGTGTATTGTGAAATGTTGTTTTGGTTGAAGTTTGTGAAGAAAATCTGGCCTTGACGAGGCCTGCTCATCCACCCAGGTCCCAAAGTCAGCAGTGCCACAGAAATAAGAAGAAAGAGACACAGAAATAGAGTGGGGATCAGGGGGCTACCGCCTCCAGGAGGCAATAGCCACCCTCTGAGCCAGTTCATGGCTTTTATTTACTATTTTCTACATCCTGTACGTGCAGGGGATGCATCGGTATTTTACTGCAAACAGATTGGAAGCAAGATATGCTAGGACAGGCATTCCTAAGCACAGAAAGTAGTCACAAATGTTTTAGCTGTCCCAGGCCATAATTTGTTGTTTGCTTCAAGCCATCTATGGCCTCGCCCATAAACCGCCCAAGGCTCCAGTCCTGAGACTGTCAGAGCTGATGGTTTTCCATCAGCAATAGCAGGGCTTCAGCAATCTTGTTTTCCAGATGCCATTCTTTGAAGTTGTTCTCATTCATTTTGCCTCAAGGGTCATGAGAGAGTCCCGAGACTTTGAAAGTATACACTGACCTTCTGCAGCCACTTTATGGCGCCAGTCTTTTCTTTCCATTCTTTGTCATGTTGCATATTCATGCCTCCAATATCTCCCCCTTTTCAAAATTTTTATGATTCTTGTTTATTGATCATATTAGCAAGCGCTATAGTGGCTAATGGCTGTTGTTGTCCATTGATTTTTGTCATAATTCGTCTCCAGACTGTATAGAAACAAAAAAGACATATGAATATGAATATAAAGCCTCCCATGGTACCGCCAATGGTCTTTAAGTGAGGAACGGGATTTAGTTGTGATAAACCATCAGCCGCGGCCTCCAGAGCATTAGATCCTTGAAGTAAACGCAACTTCTGAGAGAAAGTTTCCGTGATCTCCTTTTGTAAATTATTGATATCAACTGACAAGTTCCCTTGATGTAATAAATGTTGTTTTACTTTATCCCACTTAAAGGACGATTTGTTATACTGGTGAGGAGTCACACAAAACGAAGTAATAGTCCATTCACATTTACGTCTTACTTGTTTTTGCCAACTATTCACTTGATCTCCCAACAAAATTAACACCTGCTGTAAATCTGCCATTATAGCCACAAATAACGTAGTGGCATTTAAAGGGTAATGCTCACCAGTTTTTTCCTTTCTATAGTGAGCTTTATTTATTTATTTTTGTCTTTTTGCCTTTTCTAGGGCCGCTCCCGCGGCATATGGAGGTTCTCAGGCTTGGGGTCTAATAGGAGCTGTAGCCACCAGCCTATGCCAGAGCCACAGCAACACGGGATCCAAGCCACGTCTGCAACCTACACTACAGGTCATGGCAACACCGGATCCTTAACCCACTGAGCGAGGCCGGGGATCGAACCTGTAACCTTGTGGTTCCTAGTCAGATTTGTTAACCACTGCGCCACAACGGGAACTCCGATATCGTGAGCTTTATTATTTGCCCCCATGTTGGTGTTTTACTATTACTCCTTCAAGACAATGGTGTTGACTTTTTCTCCTGTGACGAATAAATTGTCATTCATTTCAGGGCATGTACTGGAGGCTCCCCGGGTGGATCTAGACTCATCCAATTTCTTTTCTTTCCTTTCTTTGATGTTTCTTCTGGTAACCCAGTGAAGTTGTCCATTCTCTGTTACGATAAGAGCAAAACCTCGTCCTTTTTCTACTCTGTATCCTTCAAGCCATTCTCGCTTTTCATTTCTCCAAAACACAGGGGTGTCATCATCAGTATCGGCAGAGGGATTATATCTAACCCGCTGCCTTGTAAGGGACTCAAAATGATGCATATGGCCGGTTTATCATTAAATCCTCTTATATCCAAGAAATTTAAGATGAATGATGCTGGAGCTAGAATTTCCCTGGGCATAAGGCCTATATTCCCCCTTTTTTTCTTTAAAAATAGTATTTTTTTTAGCATTTTATGAACTCTTTCTATAATGGCTTGACCCTGAGGATTACAAGGTATCCCAGTGACATGTTGAATATTCCAGTCCTGAAAGAATTTATTTAAAGCACAACTATATGCAGGACTATGATCTGTTTTTATAGTTAATGGAGCACCCATATAGGAAAAGGCCTGCAGTAAATGTGCTTTGACATCTTGAACTGCTTATCCTGTGTGGGAGGAGGCAAAGCTAGCATCTGAGTAAGTATCTACTGATACATGTACACATCCCATTCTCCCGAATGTGGGAACGTGCGTAACATCCGTCTGCCAAATATCATTTGATTGGATTCCTTGTGGATGAAGCGTGTCAGCATGAGTAACGGGGTGTGTTCGAGTCCATTCAGGACAGGCAGCAACAGCGTCTCTAGCTTGCTGGCGAGAAATATCAAATTTTCGCACCAGTCCCTTAGTATTGATATGAGTTAGTGGGTGATATTCATACGGAGAAGAGTACATAATTAATTGATCAATCTGTGCATTTCCTTGTGCAATAGGTCCTGGCAACAGGGAATGGGACCGTACATGTGAACTATCAAAAGGAAAATTGCTACGTTGAACAATTTGTTGTAATATGTTAAACAAAACAAAAATGGGTTTAGGAGTGTTTTCAGGTAATGTCATGGTCTCAATATTCCTTGTTACTTTAACAGCACATATGAATCAGAAATAATGTTCAGGGGTGAATTCACATCCTGCAGAACATTAATAATAGCGTCCAGCTCCGCCTGCTGTACAGACTGATATGATGAGACCCCTATCTTCATAGTAGATCCTGTGTGTCCTGCCTTGAACTCTTTATTGGCATCAGTAAAGTAAATTGGGGCATTAGCAATAGGGCTTTGCTTTGTATTAACAGGTGTTATCCATTCGTGTTTACTAAAAAATTGTATTATTAGATTTTTAAGATAATGTGGATGTGCTTCACCAACATACTCAGCTAAGGCAACCTGCCAGTCCGTGCTTTCTACAAAAAGTGGTTGCATTTGGCTGTTGTGCAAAGGAACTATACTTTCTGAAGGGTCACATCCCGAAAGTTGTTTACAACGAGTTCTGCCTTTCGATGTTATTTGAGAAACAAGCATAAGATAAGTGGTCATGGTTTTCTCAGGCGTATGGGTTAGATATTGCCATTCTAATGGACCCTTATCTTTGCCACAAGACGGCAGTAGGAGAACTTTTCGTTGGTAATGTAATTAAAGAAACTGGTTTTTCTGGACGAATTCGAACAATGTGTCTTTTCTGTAAGGCCTCATTAGCAAGTTGTAGTTGTTCCGTAGCTGGTTCAGTTAATTCTCTAGGGCTGTTTAAATCAGGATCCCCATTTAAAGTTTGAAAGAAATACGTCAATTGATAGTTAGGTACACCAGGTGAAGGACGCAACCAGTTGCCATCTCCTAATGATTCCTGAAAATCATTTCAGGTTTTTAAGTGCTCTATTCGTATCTGAATTTTGTGTGGTTTTATAATTTCTCTTTCCATTAAATAACCCAAATAAGTATAAGGAACATCATAGTGAAGTTATTCTGGTGCTAGCTTAAGCCCATATGATATTAATTCCTCATCTGTCTTCAAAAAAATTTTATGCAGTATTTCTTTGTCAGGGTGCGCCAATAAAATATCGTCCACATAATGAACAATAGAAGCCTCAGGAAATTGTTTTCGAATACTGTGTAAAGGTCTTGCAACAAAGTTTTGACACGATGTAGGACTATCCATCATTCCTTAGGGCAAAACTTTCCAAACATATCTCTTGACAGGTCCTTTATTATTAATAGAAGGAATTGTAAAGGCAAATCGTGTAATATCATCAGGAGGTAATGGAATAGTATAGAAACAGTCTTTTAAATACATAATAATAATAGGCCATGATTCAGGAATCATAGCAGGTGATGGCAATCCAGGTTGTTATACACCCATAGGTTCCATAATAGCATTTATTTTTCTAAGGTCCGTCAGCATCTGCCATTTACCATTTTTCTTTTTAATAACAAAAACCGGGAGTTCCCGTTGTGGCGCAGTGGTTAATGAATCCAACTAAGAACCATGAGGTTGCAGGTTCGATCCCTGGCCTTGCTCAGTGGGTTAAGGATCCTGCGTTGCCATGAGCTGTGGTGTCGGTTGCAGATGCGGCCCGGATCCTGCGTTGCTGTGGTTCTGGCGTAGGCCAGAGGCTACAGCTCCAATTCGATCCCTAACCTGGAAAACTCCATCTGCTGCGGAAGCAGCCCAAGAAATGGCAAAAAAAAAAAAAAAATATGTCCAAGTTCATATTGTTTTTTGACTAATTCCTGAAGAGCCACCAACTTAACTTTAGAGAGGGGCCACTGTTCGGTCCAAATAGGCTCATCAGTTTCCCATTTAAGCAGCAATGCTGTAATCTTAACAGTGGCCCTTATGAAAAAACCAATCTCTTTTGTAAAGGATCATAACCCATGTTGGCCATAATATTTTTGGCTTTTTGAGATAGAGTTGGGATAGTCACATAAGCTCCCCATTGCATTAGCCAATCTCTTCCCCACAAAGGTATTGGAATGTCACAATCAAAGGCTGTAAGGTCGCTGTTGTCCTTCAGGTCCTATACATTGCGTAATTTGGGATCCCCTTTTTATGTTTTGCATGGTCCCTACTTGAGTTAACATAATGGGTACTCGGTATTCCAGTTAGATGGCCAATGTTAAGTGGATATAATTGAAACATCAGCACCAGTATCTACTAGGCTTTCAAATTTTCGTCCATTTATAGTAAGAGAAAGGACTGGTCTTTGATCAGACACGAGAGTTTGCCAAAAAACTTGTTTTTCTGTACTCCCAAAACCTCCTGGTCTTTGAACAGGAGATTGTTGAGTCTGAATGTAAGGTAAGAGTAATAATTGAGCAATACGCTCTCCTTTATTAATGTGATCAGGTATATCTGTTTTTAGCATTAATAAAATTTCACCCTGATACTCTTCATCTATTACTCCCAATAGTACCTGAACTCTGTGGCTAGTTAGACTACTTCATCCCGGGAGTAATCCAACACAACCCGGGGCCATGGGTTCCTTTATTCCGGTGGGCATCTTATAAACGCCCACAGAAGGCATTAGAAGTATATTATCAGTAGCAGGAATATCTGGGGCCGCGCTACCTGTTGTTGTAGGCAATAAGCCGGATATGGTGAGAAGAGGGGATTGGTTGGTGTTTGACTGCAGTTCAGGCTGCTCTGAGGGTACATGAAAGGAACAGCATTCCAAGTTGGATTTCGGCTCATATTGTTTTGGGGTCCCTGAGCAGGGCCCTCCTTCCGGTTCCCCAACCGTTGGGAACCATCCTGATGAAATTTAGAATGACATTGATTAGCCCAATGATTACCTTTTTGACAATGGGAACGTAATCCAGGACATCGAGAATTATCCTTATTACTCTTTATAACCAGTTTCACTGAAGGTGATTATTATTTGAACGAGGAGATTGTTTATAATTTTTTTTTTGTAAATGTCCCTTCTTTCCACAACTAAAACATTTAGTATTGGAATTATTTTTACTTTGTATTCCTGCTATAGCTAGTGCAAGCAATTGCATTTTATACAGTTCTGAGCCAATATCATTTAATATATTCTTCTAAAGGTTTTCCTTCTGCTTTAAGGGGCTGTAATACCTTCTGACATTCTGAGTTAGCATTGTCAAAAGCTAACATTTTCATCAATAGCTCCCTCAGCTATTGGGTACAGTTTTTTGAAGATTGTCTGTTAATCTAGCTATAAAGTCAGTATATGTTTCCCCATGGGATTGCCTAATGTTATCCGCTGAAGGGGTGGTTTGTCCAGGGGGACTAACCTTCCCTCAAGCCCCTTGACACACATAACGAACCTGAGCAATTGCATTATCATCAAATTATGTTACATAATTGATTCTGAATTCCTGTATATTCCCCAGTCCCCATTAATTGTTCCATAACGATATTAACAGGTGGGTTGGCTGCGGCGTTGTGCCGAGCTATTTGTGCAGCTTCGTCTTGCCACCAAGTCTTAAATTGTAAAAATTCTGAAGCAGTTAAACAGGTCCGGGCAATCATTTCCCAATCATAAGGAGTTATCCTTTTGGACTGAGCCAATGCTTGTGTAAGGCCAACGGTGTAGGGAGAATTACATCCATATTGTGTACAGGCTTGTTTAATTTCTTTTACAACCTTAAAAGACAATGGCTCGTAATCATATCGAATGCCACCCTGAAGAAGTCGAGGCTTGGGGGGTATCCTCTGTGCCTGTACAGGAAACACCAATAAATCAAGGTCTCCTTCCCTTCTTGCTTGTAAAATAGCTCTTTGAAAGCCAGACAAAAGAGGATTCTTGTTAGGTATAGTAACAGAGGTCAAAAATGCTCCATCGTCCCAAGGGACCTTAGGATTCCTTGGTGGAGGTTCTGTTTTTAAATTAGGAGGCTCTGTCCCCAGAGCAGAGGGCTGTGAAACAGGAACAAACGACGCTGGCCGAGCAGGGACGGCGTGAGTCCCCGAAGAAGATTTATGTTTAGGATTCAGCAATAGACCCTCTCCACTTCCTTTATCAATATTTTCATAAATATGAGGAGATGTAAAACCATCATCTTCCTCCTCATTTACTGCTATACGCTCTTGAAAATCTTCTTTCTCAGAAGAATCAGAATTTTCAGATTGTAAGGGGGCTAGCGTGGTATGTGTGATGTTACATAAGGACCAAACACTCAAAGAAACGGCCTCTCCACGATGATAAGCACGGCGCACACAGCGCATCACTGCTTTCCCTTCCTCTACGCGCAGGGTCCCCTTTTCAGGATCTAGCCAATAACAGTGTTTATGAATCGCATCAAATAATTCTCTCAAGTTTTCACCTTTCACTTTCACACCCGAGCTACATAATAAAGTTTTCAGTAGAATAATATAATCTGCATGCTTAGAAGGCGATTGCCCCATTGTTATCCTGATTAAAAAAATCCACAGGGGTGTCCTCACCTCTTGGTACTTTCCCAGTCCGTCCGTCACCTTTTCAGCCAGAATTCCCTGCATCTGTCAGCACCTTTCCAGTAGTCTCGCAGACTGTAAGCCCCTTCAGGTCCCTGTTCAGGCGCCACTTGACGAGGCCTGCTCATCCACCCAGGTCCCAAAGTCAGCAGTGCCACAGAAATAAGAAGAAAGAGACACAGAAATAGAGTGGGGATCAGGGGGCTACCGCCTCCAGGAGGCAATAGCCACCCTCTGAGCCAGCTCATGGCTTTTATTTACTATTTTCTACATCCTTGTACGTGCAGGGGATGCATCGGTATTTTACTGCAAACAGATTGGAAGCAAGATATGCTAGGACAGGCATTCCTAAGCACAGAAAGTAGTCACAAATGTTTTAGCTGTCCCAGGCCGTAATTTGTTGTTTGCTTCAAGCCATCTATGGCCTCGCCCATAAACCGCCCAAGGCTCCAGTCCTGAGACTGTCAGAGCCGATGGTTTTCCATCAGCAACAGCAGGGCTTCAGCAATCTTGTTTTCCAGATGCCATTCTTTGAAGTTGTTCTCATTCATTTTGCCTCAAGGGTCATGAGAGAGTCCCGAGACTTTGTAAAGTATACACTGACCTTCTGCAGCCACTTTATGGCGCCAGTCTTTTCTTTCCATTCTTTGTCATGTTGCATATTCATGCCTCCAACCTGGCCTCACTCACATAAGCAGTTATAATGTAGGGGTGTCTGAAACAAGTCTTTTTAGATAAATGTGGATCTTTATTTTTTTTTGGCTTTTTTTTTTTTTTTTTTTTGCTTTTCAGGGCTGCACCTGCGGCGTATGGAGGTTCCCAGGCCAGGGGTCCAATTGGAGCTGTAGCTGCCAGCCCACGCCACAGCCATAGCAACAGGGGATCCAAGCCATGACTGCAGCCTACGCCACAGCTTGCGGCAATGCCGGATCCTTAACCCACTGAACGAGGCCAGGGATCAAACCCACCACCTCATGGTTCTTAGTCGGATTCCTTTCTGCTGCACCATGGAGCTCCTGTGGATCTTTATTTTCAATACCACAACAAAACTCTACAAATGGGAGTTTTCTTAAAGATTAGTTGCAATGTGGAATCTGAAATCATGTCAACCAACTTTTAAAAATCAATTGGTCTGGAGTTCCCGTCGTGGTGCAGTGGTTAGCGAATCTGACTAGGAACCATGAGGTTGCGGGTTCGATCCCTGGCCTTGCTCAGTGGGTTAAGGATCCGGTGTTGTCGTGAGCTGTGGTGTAGGTTGCAGACGCGGCTCGGATCCCAGGTTGCTGTGACTCTGGCATAGGCCCGTGGCTGCAGCTCCGATTTGACCCCTAGCCTGGGAACTCCATATGCTGTGGGAACGGCCCCGGCCCAAGAAATGGCAAAAAGACCAAAAAAAAAAAAAAAAAAAAGAAAAGAAAAGAAAAAAAAATCAATTGGTCTGTCTGTCTTGCATTTGGAATAGATCTTTAACCTATTCATTGTTTTGTAACATCATACTTCGTATCTGGAAAATATGGATTCACTGAATTATTCAGCTTTCCAAAAATGTTGAAACAGTTTATTACACAATATTGAAAAAAACCATAGTTGTAAGTATCCACATTGATCTCATCATAAAATCTATAAATATTTAGAAACTTGTTAAGCATGTGGTGACAGGTTTTTTTTTCCTTGAAGGCTTACATTTTATCATTTGTCACAAATTCTGTCAGTTAGTTTCCTTACAGAAAAGGCTCACTTTTTTCTTTTTGAGAAAATAGCTGCCAGATATTCAACTCTATGGTTTTTAAATTTCAATGTAAAAAAAAAAAAAGACTATGATAAAACTTCTCGTACAGTTCATAATCAAATAATCAGTTGCTTGCAGCAGTCATCATATGTCAACATGCAATTTTTTACAGACGTTACATTTTGTCACAGAGCGTCTTAAAATGGTATGCACTCAAGGGTAGGGGTTTAATGGCATTAATAATTTCTACTGCTTCATGAAGGATGTTCTTAAGTGAAACTAGGTTTTTCCTGTTCGGTTTTGTGCTGTGAGTGGTTGTGAAGAATAGGACAACTTCGAGGATGTTTGATGCCACTGCCTTTATTTGGGACAAGGACCAGGAGTTTTACCCACCATCGTTCTTGTACTATCCATGCAAAGTTCAACATAATGAAAAATCTGAATAACATTTTAGTTTTATTATGAAAATAATTTCGACCTCGGGGACCTTCTGGAAGGGTCGGGGAGATGCAGGGGTCTGCAGATCCGCTTTCAAAACCGCTCTACTAACAGTAAACATAAGGGAAGCATTCAGGGTGCTCCTGCAGGAATAAAAACAGGTGAGCCTTAACCCAGCCGGGTTAGTGCCAAACAGACCTGAAGAACAAATAGAGAGTCGTCAGATCAGCGAGGCAGGAGGGCATTCCAGACTTAAAGAAGCAGGGAAAATGAGAGGGGGTGGGGGAGACCTAAGGGAGACCAGGAGTTGAGATAGGAAAGGCGAGCTGGAGGAAATAATTTGCAGTCTTGAATGTTATCTAAGGCGTTTAAAATCTAAGCTTAAAGGAACAACCCCTGAAGTTGTTTTTTATTGTATCTTATTTTTTTATTTTTTGTCTTTTTAGGGCCACACCCACGGCATATAGAGGTTCCCAGGCTAGGGGTCGAATGGGAGCTGTAGCCGCTGCCCTACACCACAGTCACAGCAACACCAGATCCGAGCCAAGTCTGTGACCTACACCACAGCTCACGGCAACACCAGCTCCTTACTCCACTGCGTGAGGCCAGGGATTGAACCTGTGTCCTCATGGATGCTAGTCAGATTCATTTCTGCTGAGCTACAGTGGAAACTCCTGAATTTTTTTTTTTTTTTTTTTTTTTTGTCTTTTGTCTTTTTTGTTGTTGTTGTTATTGTTGCTATTTCTTGGGCCGCTCCCTCGGCATATGGAGGTTCCCAGGCTAGGGGTTGAATTGGAGCTGTAGCCACCGGCCTACGCCAGAGCCACAGCAACGCGGGATCTGAGCCGCATCTGCAACCTACACCACAGCTCACGGCAACGCCGGATCGTTAACCCACTGAGCAGGGGCAGGGACCGAACCCGCAACCTCATGGTTCCTAGTCGGATTCATTAACCACTGCGCCACGACGGGAATTCCCGAAACTCCTGAATTTTTAAATATTTATTTTATTAAAGTATAGTTGATTTACAGTGTTGTGTCCATTTCCGCTGTACTGAAGGGTTTTAAGCTGGTGGATGACTTGACAAGATTTTGTTGTTAAGTGTTAGGATGATCACGTTTATGCAGTGTAGATAGAGATGCGAAAGGAATAAGCACTTTGAGCAAAAAAACCACAGAAAGCTAGTGCAGTAATCCGGGTGAGCAGTGACTACCTGAATCCATTGGTAAAATGATGGGGAGGAAAGGAAGAGAGAAGGGCTAAGCTTGGGCTGCTGGATGATGGTATATTTTCACTGAGAAGACAGAGGGAGAGAAGCATTTTTTTAAAATTAAAGGATAGTTGATTTATTTTATTTATATTTATTATTTTATTTTTATTTTATTTTATTTTATTTTGTCTTTTGCGGGCCACACCCATGGCATATGGAGGTTCCCAGGGTAGGGGTCGAATGAGAGCTGCTGCTGCCAGCCACAGCAACACCAGATCCGAGCCACGTCTGCGACCTACACCATAGCTCACGGCAAGGCCGGACCCTTAACCCACTGAGTGAGGCCCGGGATTGAACCCACAACCTCGTAGTTCGTAGTCGGATTCATTCCTGCTGCGCCATGACGGGAACTACAAGGATAGTTGATTTATAATGTGCTAATTTCTACTGTACAGCAAATTGAGGTGGTTATACACATATATACATTCTTTTTTAGAAACGTTTCCTTTCCATTATGGTTTCTCTCAGGAAACTGGATATAGTTCCCTGTGCTGTACAGTAGGACCTTGCTGTCTATCTATTCTCAGTGTAATGGTTTATTCAGCCCATCCCTCCCCCTCCCCCCTTCTCCTTGCAACTTGGCAACCACAAGTCTGTACTCTATGTGTGAGTCTGTTTCTGTTTCATGGATAAGTTCATTGTGCCATATTTTAGATTCCACATGTAAATGATATCCTATGGTATTTGTCTTTTTCTCAATTAATTCACTTAGTATGAGAATCTCTGGTTGCATCCATGTTGCTGGAAAATGGCATTATTTCATTATTTTTTGTGGCTGAGTAGTATTCCACTGTATATTTGTACCACATCTTCTTAATCCCACTCATCTGTCGATGGACATTTAGGTTGTTTCCAAGTCTTGGCTGTTGTGAGTTGTGTTGCAGCGAACAATGAGGTGCATGTATCCCTTTGAATCACTGTTTTGTCCAAGTAGGTGCCTAGCAGAGGGATTGCTGGATCATCTGATAATTCAATTTTTAGTTTTCTGCGGAACCTCCTTACTGGTTTCCACAGTGGTTGTACCAATTTACCTTCCCACCAACAGTGTAGGAGGGTCCCCTTTTTTCCACATCCTCTCCAGCATTTGCTGTTTGTAAACTTTTTAATGATGGCCAATCTGCCTGGTGTGAGGTGGTACTTTATAGTAGTTTTGATTTGCATTTCTCTAATAGTTAGTGGTGTTGAGCAAGGGAGAAGCATAGTTGGAAGGAGGGCTATGATTGGGTTAAGGCACCCATGAAACATTCAAGTAGAAATGTTCCATAGTCAAATGGATACATGGGAGTGGAAGGTACTGTCTGATTCCATTTATAAGACATTCTTGAAAAAGAACTACAGGAACAGAGAACAGACCAATGGTTGCCAGGGGTTAAGGGGAGAGGGAGGCTGTGACGACAAAAGTAGAGCAGGAGGGGATTTGGGGGGAGGGAAGAGCTGTTCTGTATCCTGATTGTAGTCGTGGTAACATACATCCATATATGTCAGTCCTACGGTATATTAATTAAAAAATAAAACAGGCAAATTACTCTTGCATTTATGGCTTGGAGAACTGGTGCCAATGCGGGCCTCATTCCCTGAGATTCAGCATAAGAAAAGGACCTGGGTAGGTTTGGGATATACCAAATTTGAGGTGCCTTGAAGACATTCAAAAGGTATCAAGTAAACAGACGCACCGTCCGGAACTCAGAGGAGAGCTGTTCTTAAAATTTTCAAAATCCTCACTTGGTGTAGAATCATGGGTTTTTTTCTCCTGAACTCGTACCTTTGTTATCAGGAATTACTGTGTCATGTTCCTTATCAGTGTAATATTGGCCCAGCACCCGTGACTTTGTTTTTTTCATCTCAGCCATTATGTGGTAGTAAATAATAAATATTGATAACTTCTGTGTGGAATCTTATTTACAGTAGAAATGTAACAAAAAGCAGAAGGTCGTTCAGAACCAATATAGAGTATGAGTCACTCTATGGTGGTGTCTGAAGCCAGGAGAGGGTTTGGGAAGGCTTAGGAAGAGCGTGGAATGTGAGAAGAGGCAGCAGCGACAGAGGCACGAAGATGAGAAGCTTGAAAGTCGCAGCCTCGGGTGTGTGTGTGTGTGTGTGTGTGTGTGTGTGTGTGTGTGTGTGCACCTAAGTATGTGTTGTCAGAGATGCCAACAGAAGGATAAAATTCAAAAAAGTGGTGCTTGTGAGAGATCATCCCACTGGATTTAATTATAGGGATTCTTGGCAACCTTGGCTGACATAGTGCAGTGGTTGAGTGGAAACTAGACTGTTGGGGCTGAAGAATGTAGAAGGAGTGACGGGGGAATATGGACAGTTGAGTCCGTGCGTGTACATGGCTCTTTCGAGAAACTTAACTCTGATGGAAAGGGGAGCAAAGGGGCTGCAGTTAGGGCAGAATGGGTTGTTAGGGTGTGTGTGTGTTAAAGAGACTCGATCATGATTATACGATGATGTGCAGGAAAAGAGATTGAGAGGATGCAGTTCACGGGTGCAGCCAGTGTCCCGACACCGAGGGAGGGGCTGCTTTTCTGATTAGATGCCCTCTCTCTCCAGGCCCTTTCGCTTTATGTTGGAGCTATTAACCAACACTAATTAGAGGCAGAAAAACTGGAAGCTATCTCTATTTGATGATAATGCGGTTATAAATGAATCAATGAAAAGCAACTACAAATAGGAGAATGTAGTTAAGTAGCATGGCAGATAGTTAATACACAGAAATCAATAGTCTTTAGCAGTATCGCGTTAGAAGAGGCAATAGAAGAGCACACCCTGTGCATAAGAGCAAATAGTAACGACAGTAAAATGCCTAGGCAGCACCTTAACAAGGAATATATAAAACCTATCTAAGGAAAACTGTAAATGCCCGTGGAGGACACGAAAGTAAACATGAGCAAGCGGAAGGGCGATGTGTTTTGGGTAGAGGTTCACATGACAAAGACAGTTATTCTTTCAAAGTAAACTTATAAATGTAATGCAACTCCCCCCAAATACCATCCAATTTTTATCTAGAATTATAAAGTTGATTACAAAACTTACTTGAAAGAGTAAACCAGAACAGCTAGGAAAAAAAACAAAAAACAAAAAACCTCTGAGAAAGAGGGCCATGGTAGGGAGGTACTACCAGAGAGGAACACATACCCTAAAATTTTAAGTACAACAATGAAATCTTAGCACATGGATGGATAGACCAAAAGAACAGTGGTAGGAAAATTTCCAATTACGTGGCTATTAAACAACTCACTTCTAAATAGTCCATGGGTCAAAGAAGCCTCAAGAAAATCTTAAAAATATGTAGACTTAGGAGTTCCCTGGTGGCCCAGTGGGGTAAGTATCTGGCATTATCACCACCGTGGCTTGGGTTACTGCTGTGGCGTGGATTTTATCTCTGGCTGGGAACTTCTGCATGCCATGATCATGGCCAAATACACACACACACACACACACACATAGATACATATACATGCTTAAGTCTGTTATATATAGACTTGAGTAAAAGTGAACATACGACATATCAAAATATACGCGTACAGACTGAAAGAACGGTTTTGTCCCCGCCATGGCTGAGCTGATCCAGAAGAAGCTACAGGGAGAAGTGGAGAAATATCAACAGCTACAGAAGGACTTGAGTAAGTCCATGTCAGGGAGGCAGAAACTAGAAGCACAACTAACAGAAAATAATATCATGAAGGAGGAACTGGCCTTGCTGGATGGGTCCAATGTGGTCATTAAACTTCTGGGTCCAGGGAGTTCCCGTTGTGGCTCAGTGGTTAACGAATCCAACTAGGAACCGTGAGGTTGCGGGTTCGATTCCTGGCCTTGCTCAGTGGGTTGAGGATCCGGCATTGCCATGAGCTGTGGTGTAGGTCACAGACACGGCTTGGATCCCACGTTGCTGTGGCTCTGGGGTAGGCTGGTGGCTACAGCTCTGATTAGACCCCTAACCTGGGAACCTCCATATGTTGCGGGAGCAGCCCTAGAAAAGGCAAAAAGACAAAAATAAATAAATAAACTAACTTCTGGGTCCCGTGCTGGTCAAACAGGAGCTGGGAGAGGCTTCCAGCCACAGTGGGGAAAAGGCTGGACTACATCACAGCTGAAATTAAATGATAGGAATCCCAGCTCCAGAAGCTGGAGCGCCAGTCAGAGCCACAGAGGGAGACCCTGGCTCAGCTGCAGCAGGAGTTCCAGCAGGCCCAGGCGGCCAAGGCAGGGGCTCCTGGGGAAGCCTGACCCTGTGCAGGTGGGAATGAGGCAGCTCAGGGGTCTCTACTGTAGTGAATAAAATGTGAGAACACCTGGGAAAAAAAAAAAGATACAGCTACAGCATTGCCAGAAGGGAAATTTATAGCACTACATGCTTGTATTAGGAAAAAGGAGACGTGTCAAACTGGTAACCTAACCTCCTACCCAAGAACCTAGTGAAAGAAAAGTAAACATGAAGCAATCAGAAGGAAGACAAAATTAAACAGCAAAAATTAATAAAATTGAAAAAGCACATAATAGAGAAAAATCAATGAAACAAAAAGCTGGTTCTTTGAAAAGATCATAAAATTGATTAACACAAAACAGGACTGACAAAGATAGGAGAGAAAACCCAAATTACCAGTATCAAGAATGAAAGATAGAAAAAAAGAAAGAAAAACCAACAAACAAAAATAATGAAAGATGAGGCGTTCCTGGTGGCACAGAGGATTAAGGATCTGGTATTGCCACTGCTGTAGCTCAGGTCACAGCATGGCCCAAAAAAAGAAAGCATGAAAGATAATGGTACATTTACCAGATCCTGCAGCCATTACTATGGTAATAAGGGGATACGATGAACTCTACACTCACAAAAAACCATGAGCTATTAGAACTCAACCAACATAAAACAGACAAAGTCATGAAAGAAATTGAACTTATAATTAAAAAGCCCTAAAGAAAGACTATCCAGGCCCAGATAGTTCCACCAGAAAATTCTACCAAACACTTGAACAAGAAGTGGCATCACTATTATGCATTCTATTCCAGAAAACAGAAGAGGGAACACTCTCCAACTCATTCAATGAGGCTAGTATATTACCTTGACAGCAAAACCAGACAAAGACATTATATCAAGAAAGAAGAGGAGGAACAGCAGGACAAGCAGAAGGAGGAAGAGAGAAAGAAAATTAAATAGTACCTCTCATGAACTTAGATTTTAAAATTCCTTAAAATATTAGCAAATTAGGAGTTCCCATTGTGGCTCAGCAGCTAATGAATCTGACTAGTATCCATGACGATGTGGGTTCGATCCCTGGCCTTGCTCAGTGGGTTAAGGATCTGGTGTTTCGGTGAGCTTTGGTGTAGGTCGCAGACGCATCTCGGATCCCACGTTGCTGTGGCTGTGATGTAGGCTGGTAGCTACAGCTTTGATTCAGCCCCTGGCCTGGGAACCCTCATATGCCATGGGTGCGGCCCTGAAAAAAAAAAAAAGACAAAATATTAGCAAATTATAGCCGACAAAGTATAAAAAATTTCTATACCATAAACAAGTGGGATGTATTCCAGATATGCAAGGCTGGTTCAATATTAAAAACTACATCAATGTAATCCACCATGTCAACAAGGTAAAGAAGAAAAATTGACATGGGAAAATAATTTGACAATAACCAACACCTATTTATGATTTTTAAAAAAATCTCTCGGAATTCCCATCATGGCTCAGTGGTTAACAAACCTGACTAGAATCCGTGAGGATGCAGGTTCAATCCCTGGGCTCCCTCAGTGGGTTAAGGATCCGGTGTTACCATGAGCTGTGGTGCAAGTTGCAGACACAGCTTGGATCCCATGTTGCTGTGGCTGTGGTGTAGGCTGATGGTTACAGCCCCTGGCCTGGGAACCTCCATATGCTGAAAGTGCAGCCCTAAAAAGCAAAAAAACAAACAAACAAAGAAAAAAACTGAACAAACTAGGAGTAAAAGGGAACTGCTTCAATTTGATAAAATAGCATCTACCAAAAAACTAGAGCTAACTTAATGCTGAAAGCCTGAACCTTTTCCTCCTTATGAGAAACAAGGTGAGAATGTGCACCTCTCTTATTCACCATAGCGCTAGAAGTTCCAGCTAGCTGACTAAGGCAAAACAAAGATTAAAAAAGTACCAGTTGGTTGACAGCAGCGGCTTGGGTCACAGCTGTGACTTGGATACACTCTCTGGCCCAGGAACTTCCATATGCCACAGGTGCGGCCATAAAAAAAAAAAATAAAAAGGAATAAAATTGTCCCTATTTTCAGATGACATGATTGGCTGCATAGAACGTCCCAAGAAATCTACAAAAAAAAAAAAAAAACCCTTCTAAAAGTAAACACACAAAAATCCAATGCATTTCTATATGCTAACAATGAAAATGTGGACTCCAAAATTTAAAACACAATGCTGTTTACAATAGCTCCAAAGAAAAATAAAACGTTTACATATAAATCTAACCAAACATGTTCAGGCTCTCTTTCTTGAAAAACACACTTTTTTTTTTTTTAACTTAGAGTAGGAGTTTATTATCTCACCGTTCTAGAGGCCAGAAAGTCAAGACCACGATGTCGGAAGGGTTAGTTCTGTTGAAGAAAGGTTCGCTTCTCTATGAGGAAGAATCCGTTCCATGCCTCTACCCGCTTCTGGTGGTTTACTGACGATTTTTAAGCATCTCTTGGCCTGTGGAGGATGCGTCTACAATCTCTCCCCTCATCTTTACGTGATGTTCTCCCTGTGTGCATGTTTGTCTGTGTGTCCAAATTGCCCCTTTTTATCAGGACCCCTGGTCGTGGTGGGTTAGGAGCCCACCCCGCTCCAGTATGGCGTGTGGCCCTCATCTTAACTTACATCTGCAGCACCCTCATTTCCAAGTAAGATCACGTTCTAAGGTTCTGGGGGTTAGGAGTTTAACATATGAATTTTAAAGGGACATAATGGAACCTGTAACAATGATCTCACTTTTTTCTTATTAGAAAAGCTATATATGTGACACATGCATATGTGTATATATGTGAGCTGGTAAGCACTGAATGGTACCCATCAAACTGCCAGCGGGGGTTATGCTCTGGGAAATGGTGGGGAATGAGGCGGGAGGGGTGGGCACTGCTTTTTATCTCTACACGTGGAAGTGACTGAAAAAATTTCACCAAATATGTGTAACTACTGCAAATTTAAGCAAGCAACGAAAAAGCCTTTAAGGCACCTTATAGGTGTCCTTTAAGGTAGCTATGAGGCTACCCTGGAGAGACGTGGGAACTCCAACAATTAAGTGATCCAAAATGGTTGGAATACTTTTTTGTGTGTGTGTCTTTTTTTTTTTTGTCATTTCTTGGGCTGCTCCCGCAGCATATGGAGGTTCCCAGACTAGGGATCTAATTGGAGCCGTAGCCACCCGCCTACGCCAGAGCCACAGGAACTCGGGATCCGAGCCGCGTCTGCAACTTACACCACAGCTCACGGCAACGCTGGATCCTTAACCCACCGAGCAAGGCCAGAGATCGAACCCGAAACCTCATGGTTCCTAGTCAGATTCGTTAACCACTGCGCCACCACGGGAACTCCTGGAATACTTTTTGATGTGCAAAACAGTAATATGTTCTATGTTCCCCCCCAAAAGGACTCGTGAGTCAGTGGCACAGTGGAAATAGCACTGCACTTAGAGTCCAGAGAGTCAGGTAGAGTCCCGTTTCTGGCACTAGCTGGCCAAGTGATGGTAGGCTCTTACTCACCATGGTATTTGCATTTTTATCTTTAAATATTTCTGTGAATTTCAGATATGTGGTCCCATGGTCAGATCCGGCTCATACATGGATGTTTTGAGTCACAACACAATTTGAGCCTAAAAAGAGCCCACTGTCTCTTCTCCTAGAAAAAGATCTGAACACAGAAACCATTGCCCTGAGCTGTGTAGGTGGAGTACAGCCTATTCTTGTTATATGACCAGGTAACCCGCTTATCCCAGTCAGCCTCTGCAAAGTGTCTGTTTCATTCTTCATCATCATTACGGAAGGACAGCTTCCACAGCAGGCCCAGACAGACAGCACTGAACCCCCAACCCTGTGTCAGTCCTCCAGAGCTTCTCTTCATTTCTCCATTCGATCAGGAAGTAATTACTAACTATGAGCCAGGACTATACCAGGCCCTGGGTCACTGATCAGCAAAATAAACATGTCCCTATTCAGATCAAGGGAGTCAGGAAAACACAAGACAATATGAAATGTGTTTTGGCAAAGGAATTACAGTCTTCAATGTCTTTCAAATGCTTCTTTTCATGGAACTGCATCAACTCAGCTTTGAAATCATGCGTTAGATAATTTTGCCCGCTACTTGTTGGCTTTCCAAGAATTCTGTCTTTCAATTACACCTACGGTTACTGGAGAAGGGCATGGCTTGGGCAGAAAGTAGCTGTGCACCTGCAGTTTAGCTACTCAAAGTGAAAAAGAAAAAAAGTGGCATCTCTGACTGGGAGGCATTCTTTCAACTACCTGGATGGTGTCACGTTTTAACCCTAGGTGGGAGAATCCACCCTGCAGAGTCCAGGTGTGAAAAGGTTGCCATAGTTGATCACAAGTCCTGAGAATAATGAGGACTACTTATTCTTTCCTTGTCAGGGTCAACATCTGCCGAGCCCACTCCTCATTCTCACTAATCATTACATCAAACACAGATGTGCTCCCTTGAAAGCCTTTGAAGTGCATGTTTATTAGTTTCTTCAGACACAGCACATGCCAAGATGACAGGGATCATCTCCCTTTTCTTTCTTCTATAAGTTCCCTCAGAATTCTTATTGCCTGTCCTCATAATATTTCTGCAAAAAAAATTAAGTACTAGAGAAATAAATCCAAGAAGATCTACAAAAGTGAGAAAAATACAATGTTTATGGATCAGAAGAATTCAACCAGAAAAGGAAGCCAGCCACAAAAACACTACAGATTGATAAAATGAACTACATTAAAGTTAGGAATTTTTTCATCACTTAGAAAGTGAAAAGGTAAGTCACAGAGTGGGAGAAAAAATTACAAAACATCTAACCCAAGATGATTTGTATCCAGAATATGCAAAGAATTCATATAGATCAATAAGAAAAAAAAAACAGACAACCCAATAAAAAAAATGGGCAAGAGACTTGAACGAGGGCATTCCTAAAATCGCAAATCACAAGAAAGAATCAAATAGCCAATAACTGTGTGAAAAGTTCTCAAACTTACTGAAAATAAAGGACATTAAAAATCACAACCCGGGAGTTCCTGTTGTAGTGCAGCAGAAACGAACCTAACTAGTATCCATGAGGACACGGGTTTGATTCCTGGCCTTGCTCAGTGGGTTAAGGATCCAGTGTTTCTGTGAACTGCGGTGTGGGTCGAAGACGCAGCTCGGATCTGGCATTGCTGTGGCTGTGGTGCAGGCCAGCAGCTACAGCTCCGATTCAGCCCCTAGCCTGGGAACTTCCATGTGCCTCGGGTGCGGCCTGAAAAAGCAAAAAACAAACAAAAACCCCACAGCCCAATACCACTACACCTCTAGAATGGCTAAAGCTACAAGTTTAGCAAGGTCAGTTTGGATGAAGTTGTGGACTCGTGCACTGATTGGTCATACACTGATCACAGGTTTTCAAATTGAAACACGTTTGGTAGCACCTACTAAAGCTGAGCCCAACAACCCAGCAATGACCATTAGGAGCTCCACAGCACACCCCAACAAAAACTGTGCACATGCATGTGCATCCGAAGATGATCTGCATTGGCCCGAACTGGAAACCGTAGGATGGGTAAATATGTAGTGATTTTTAAACAAGTGAGTTTGGCAAAATGAACTACAGTTATGTGTGCCGAGTGAAAGAAAATCACAGAACAATACAGACATCGCTTTCATTTGCGTAAAATTCAAGAACAGGCTAAATAATCCATAGTGTTAGAAGCCAAAATAGGGAGTTCCCTTGGCTCAGCAGATTAAGGATCCAGCATTGTCACTGCTGTGGTGTGGGTTCCGTCTCTGGCCCAGGAACTTCTGCATGCCTCGGGTGTGGCCGAAAAAAGAGGAGAAGCCAGGAGTTTGCTGTTATGGCTCAGCGAACACAAATCTGACTAGTAGCCATGAGGATGTGGGTTTGATCTCTGGCCTCGCTCAGTGGGTTGAGGATCCATTGTTGCTGTGGCTGTGGTATAGATCGCAGATGTGGCTCAGATCCTGCGTTGCTGAGGCTGTGGTGCAGGCCAGCAGCTCTAGCTCTGATTAAACCCCTAACCTGAGAACTTGCATATGCCGCACTTGCATTGGAAAGAAGGAAGGAAGGGGGAGAGGAAGGAAGAAATTCAGTTCCTCCACTACATTAGTCACATTTCAAGAGCCCAACAGACACATGTAGCCATTGGACAGCACAAGACAGAACGTTTTTATCATCGCAGAAAGTTATATTTGGTGGACGTGGGTAAGATCTCCTGGAGAAAAGAGGTAGAGAAAGAAGCAGAGAATGAGACTCTGAGGACTGCCCCTATTAAAGGGGTCATTGTAGGAAACAGACCAAAGTAACACAAGATCCAGAAAAAAGTGATATCGTGGACACCAGGACATTAGAACATTTCAAGGAGGAAGTGTTCATGACCAGTGTTACAGAGAAGGAGCTAGAAATGAATGGCAGTAGGAGGTCCTTGGAGGGTTTGGCAGAACAGCCTCAGTGCACGCGGAAGTCAGATGGTGGTGGGTGAGAGAGAGACGGGTGGGGAGGTGCAGAGCAGGAACAGGACACGCAGGCCTTGGAGTTTCAAGTGGCTAAAACAATAAAGAGGCTTTTCCATAAAGCAAGGAGCAGATAGCCAGTGCCCTACAGGTCTCAGCCTGGGTTCTTGGGAAATGACTCAGGCAGAAAATGATGTCCGGTTTCCACGCATGGAGTCAGCAGGGAGAGCATGAAGATGAGTGTTCCAGGTGGAAGGACCTGCACAGGCCGTGGCAGGGGGTGAAAGGTGCAGGAAATGGAGACTCAGGGCTTGAGATCATCCTGCTGAGAGTGTGGCCTTGCATTCCCAGGGACAGGGAGCATGGAATGTTCCTGAGCAGGGGAAGAACAAAATCAAGTGTGAACCTCAGGGAGGTCCGTGGCAGCTGAGGCAAGCTGGAGGAGTTCCCCAAGTGGGTAGAGAGGCCCCTCGTGGGATCCAGAGCGTGAAGGAATGAAGGGCAGGGTTGCCAGCTCATCTGAATTTAGCTGCAGAGAGTCAGTGCTTTCCAGCTGTGCCCTGGATCTCTAGAACCCAGACAAGTCAGAGGGTCTCAGGGGTCTCAAGTGGGAGGATCAGCACAGACCTGGCCCCCAAAGATCCTGTTGGGTGGGAGAGGCCAGAGGACTCAGACACACGAGCGCCGTGGATTTGGACTCAGACCAGGGCTGCTGGTGGCGGGATGGACGTAATTTCACTGACCACAAGGAAGTGTCCCCACAGGTTTTCTTAGGAATCGCCAGTGGGGTTTCTGAGAATTGATACAATACAGAGCAGGACACAGGGTGTGTCACAGCACACCCACACACATGCACACACACACCCGCCATGCTCACACCCTTTACGCTCTGAAAGGAGTGAGGTCTCAGGGGTGTCAAATCCAGAACATTAAACAGTGAGCCTTTCCACCACCTCCCCACTGCCAGGGACTCCGGCTGCAGAGAGCAACAGTGGATTTTAAGGGGGAGAAGGCTTCTCTCTGCGGGTCAACCGGGGGGACCTCAAGGCTTGGAGGCTGGGGGAGGGGGCAGAATCACCCCTGAGTCTCAGCCTCACTCTCTGGCCCCTCACCCCTGATTTCTCTGAGGTCAGGCTGAAAGAGGGGGTGTCTATTATAGGTGATTTTGATGTCTCGGTTTATAATAGCTGTTTCCTCCTCAGGAATCCCAGCAGCCCCTCCTCCCCGTCCTTTCCCTCGGGGACTCCTCCCCGCAGAGCCCCCACTCCCCCTGGGTCCCCTCACCCCTGCCTGTTTCTTGATATCTCTGCCTCTTATCCAGTCTTCTGTTTACTCACCTCATTTTCCTGGTTGACTTTGGGTTCCAGTCAACTCCGAGGCTTTATCTCTCCTTCTGGGTACCTGCCCTGGGTGGGGGCTCGGACAGCCCCCACCCACCCTGGCCACCCACTTTGCGATAAGAGAGAAGTCCTGGGGGCAGCAGCTGCTGGGGTGTTGTCCGAGGGGACGCCCAGGCTTTGCAGCTGCTGTTTCCAGGGGAGACTCCCCAGCAAATAGTAAGTCTTGAGGTTGGAGAAGGGAGGGCAGGGCCAGGTCAGGCAGGCCAGCTCCTCCCGAGGAACCGACTCCAGCTCAGAAAGCCCACACTACCTCTCAGCTGTTTCTGCTTCTGCTACCTGTGTGTGAACTAGACCCCCGGTTCCCACCCCCGGCAGGTTTGGGGGTGAGAAGGAGGCAGGGGAGCACAGAGTCACTGAAAACTTGTTCAGCTAGTCCCTTCTAAGGGAAAGGGAAAAAAAACAAAAAACAAAAAACGAAACCATGCCTCCTAGGAAACCAAGGTTGCAGGAGGTGGAGCCTTGTGTCTGTATGGAAACAGGGGGCTCCATCCTTCTTTATGCAAAGCCCCAGCCCCCAGGTCCCACCTGCTGCTCACTTAGGGACCACACCAGAAGAGCCTGCCTCCCACCTACAGGCCTTGAGAGTCTGCAGAGTGCCCGCGGTAGGATGAATGCGCCCAGGGACACTGGTGTTGATATTCCCGTTTTGCAGACGAGGTGTCCAGGAGGCCCCGTTTGTCTGGGGCTAAAGGGGTTGTGTCCCACTCGGACACCAATCCTGGGTCAGCTACTCAGATTCCTGCCCACTCCAGATACCTGCCCCTCACCCTGAGTGGTTGGAAACAGGATCTGAGTGTCTGGGCACCAGGGATCCGCTTGTGGGAGCTGGGGACCCGGATGTGTGTCCTTCATTATTGTTTCTGGCAGAAGCCAAAGGAAAAGAACTCTAACCATCCAACCAGCAAACAAGACCAAATGCCACCTTCCACTCCCGCTCCCCGCCCACTGAGGGCCCAGGTCCAGACCCTCAGCACCCTGCTCCCCAGCTGTTTCTCCCAGGGACACCACCCTTCCAGGACTGAAGTTTCCAGCAGACTCCCCAGGCACAGCCACCAGCTGTTCTCACACCCCTGTCAGGACCCAGGCATTCAGGCTTCCCTGCACCCTACCCCCAGGCCTTCAGCGTCCCCATTCCAGCTGGTCCTGGGATCAGCAGCCACCTCCAGGAAGTTGACATCATCTGCCCTGCAGGTGGCCCAGGGTGTGGCCTGAGGAGTCAAGTAACTCCATTATATAGCCCAGCCCAGGGGCTAGCCCTGCAGCTCCGGGAACCTGCAGGTGAGAGAGGGTGCATCCCCTTTGGAAGTGGGACATCTGGTCCCCTGCCCTTGCCCCTGGCTTGAGGCCTTCCCATCCCGCCCCCTCCCCCCAGACCCGCTAGACATCAAACTCCCCATCCTTCCCTGCCTCACCCTCCCCAGCCAACCCCCAGACCCAGTGGATGTCCAGCTCCCCTTTCACATACACCGGCCCTTGGATGCAGCCCACCTCAGCCCTCCTGGTAGCCCTTGTCCCGAGACTGGGCCCTTTTGTCCTCTCGGGGACAGGCTTTGGCAGGAGGGCAGACCAGCCTCCTGTGACCCCTTCTCTTTCCCCACTGCAGACATGGGTTCCCTGTGGAGCTGGTGGATGCTCTGGGCCGGAGCAACCCTCCTGTGGGGTAAGTCAGACCCAAATCCCACCCATGTCCTCGTTCCAGTCTGGGGACCCTGCCTGCCCGGGTAAGCACACTCCATCTGAGCCCCTTCCATGAAGCCATCTCCCAAGGGCATCCCAGCCTATCTGAGACGGGAGAGAGAAGCCATTTAGGTCCTATAGGGAACTGCGGTGGAATTCACCCATTCTCTCTCTCTCTTCCGGAGGGAAGCAGGTAAAAACCATAGCCTCCAAATTCAAGTAGGTAAGAACTTCTACTCTCGTGATTTTTTGCAACTCAACTCAGGTTTTGTCTCGGAGCCTCATTCTGCTGAGATGATGGGAAATTTCACCTAAGTCATTCTTGTGGGGCTTTGTGCCCAGTTCTCACAGAGTTACGTCCAGGGCTAGAGTCTTAGGTAAAGCCAAAGTCTGGGGGGAAAGACGGGACATCAAACCCCTCTAATTATCAGTCAATATCTATTTAGGTCACTTTTGGAACATTCATTGCCCTCGATCCCCTGGCCCCAGAGGACACTGGAATGTCCTTCAAGGCTCCCCCTCTTTGGCAGACAGTCCTTCTGTCACCCCCACAACTCTCTCCAGGACCCTGTAGAGGGATCTCTCTCTTCCTCCTCTCTTCTCAGCCCTGGAGAATCTCTTCTTAGATTCTCCACTCCTCTCTATTCTGCCCACTCCTCTCTATTTCTAGAAGACATTGTATCCATACTCTCATAATCCCCCCTTTTCCCTTCACCGCCCCCCCTCCATCCTATGAAGGCAGAAACCACAAACTGGCACTTGAATCCAGCCAGTTTGGGCCCCAGAGTGCTTACTTAAAACAATTTTGGATTGGAGATGTCACATGGAAATTCAGAGAGCCGGTTTCTCTTGAAAAAATGTAAGATCTGACACTTTTTTTTTTTTTAATGGGGGGGGTCCATCCGCCATCGTGGTAACAATAGATTAAAGCCAGTAGCAAGACCCCACACTGGGTGGCCTCTGGGTGCTGTAGCTGCACAGCTGGCCCGTTCTGTTTCACACATGGACGTCAACAGATTATGCAGCCAGAATGAGTGAGAACCAACCTCTGGCCCTGTCCCCCTGGGGACCCCTTGGCCAGCTCTCTCGCCTTTTCTCCCCCCTCTCCGTGCCCCTCGGTGGTTTCCCAGCCCTGCGGAGCTGTCCGCCCCTCACTTCATCCTCCCTGCCACCCATCCTTTCCTTCAGGCCTCCCAGGCCCTCCCCCCACCCCCAGCCAGACTCATCCTCTAAACACTTAGCAATTGGTGTGTTCCTGGGTCCCAACCAGTCTGAAGAGATGCCAGTCAGAGCGCTGCTGCAGGGTCCTAGAAGCCCCCAGGGTGCCTGGCATCGGCCCTTTGCCTGTCGCTTGTGTGAGGGGTGGCCTTGGCGAAAGGGTCCTGGGGAGAGTCAAGGGGCCCAGAGGGAGGGGTCTTTGGGGGAGGGGGGTGTCAGGTCGGCAGCTTCTTACCAACCAGTTTGGAAATATTTTGCATTTTAGCAACTGATGCACACCTATCTCAGTTACTAACTGCCACTCCCCCCACATCGCCTATAGGAAAGCCAGTCTCGGGAGGTCCAAGAGTATAATAATGAGGTGCCATGTACCATGTGTTATACTGAGTTCTTTCACAGTATGCCGGGGACCCTCCAGGTGCCTTGTATATGTTAACACAGTTAATTTCTAGGACCTGGTCTTGGGTGTACTTTCAGGTCCAGCTTGTTGAGGAGCTGCCGCCAGGCAGTGCAGCGTTTGAGGGCACTGATGCTAAAGCCAGATTTCCCAGCTTCAAATCCCACCTCTGCTTCTGTGACTTCACCTCTGTGCATCTGTTTGCCTATCTGTAAAATGGGGGTAATAATGGTACCCCCCCACATACAGGATTGTTACGTGACAGTATAATGAGTTAACCCTTGCAGAGCAGTTAGGGGGTATCGGGCAAGTGGGCAGGGCCCATAAGGATGAGCAGACAGCAGGCAAGAGCTTTTGAAGACTGGAAGGCAAGAGAGCAGGAGCCTCTTCCTCTGTGGACCTCTCCCTTCCCCAAGCCAGGACCCTAAACGCTAGGGTTCCCAGCACTGGCAAAAACACCCCGCCCCCATCCAGCCTCCAGGGCCTGGAAGCCACCCAACTTCAAAGGGCCACTTTGGGCTTGAATAGTAGAATGGGGGAAAGGTACGTGAGTGATTTATACCAGGTAACACTTGGGATCAATTCCAACCCCTACTGATGTTTTAGTTTATTCAAACCTGGCCGCTCCCCCTCCCCAGCTGTCCCTGTGACGAAGGAATTACCATCATCCTGAGGCTGCAAATGAGGAAACAGAAGCACGGAGAGCTTTGAATTACTTGTCCAGTGTCACACAGCTAATTGATTGAGCCAGGATTCTGACCTAGGCAGCCTGATACCACCGTTTCCATTCTGTTCAACAGTCTCTGTCTTCCATTTTCTGTCTTTTCAAAAAAAGATGGCTTGGAGTTCCCTTGTGGCTCAGTGGGTTAGGCATTGTCACTGCAGTGGCTCTGGTTACTGCACTGGTGTGAGTTTGATAAATTCCGCATGCCACGGGTGCAGCCAAAACAAAACAAAACACGATCACTTAGCCTTCTGACCTAAGTGAGAAGGTAAGGAAGAGGGGGAGACGGAGAGAAGAACCCCAAGTTAATCTTCCCGTGGTTGTGGCTGCTGGTGGTTCTTCACCACCTTCCAGCTTTTTCGGGCTAAAGCTGTGTTAACCTGGGGAACAGTCAGGCCTGGGCAGCTCTCCCTGTGAGACCCCAGACCTCGTCTGCCCTCCCCCCCCGCCCCAGAATGCATAGTTGGGAGCCAATGCCCAAATTCCCCAGGCCCGGAGAGCTCCAGGATTCCACCTGCATGGACACTCCTAACTCTTTCTCTGTGCCCCCCTCTTCCCTCCCCTCCCCCTCCTCCCTCCCCCTCCTTCCCTCCCCAGCCATGCAGACACAGGCCTCCGTGGCCACCTGCCGGGCCCAGGGTGATCCCCATTACACCACCTTCGATGGCCGTCGCTATGACATGATGGGCACCTGCTTGTACTCGATGGCGGAGCTGTGCGGCAACGACGAGACCCTCCCCGCCTTCAGCGTCGAGGCCAAGAATGAGCACCGGGGCAGCCGCCTCGTGTCTTACGTGGGCTTGGCTACCGTGCGCGCCTACAGCCACGCGGTGTCGCTAGCCCGCGGCGAAGTTGGCTTTGCCCGGGTAAGGATCCAGAGCACACGTCAGGGGTTCATACCCACAAGCCGCCCTCCAGGCAGAACGGGGAGGCCCCGCTTGAGCGTCAGACCCCAAATCCGAGCAACTGTGTGGTGGAGTGGAGGGGGCAGAGAAGGCGGGTGGCTTTGAGCATCAGTGGCAGAACATTAAACCCCTTTTGTCCAGAAATGTGATGTGTAAAAATTTTTAGGATGCTCAGAGAGATAGTTGAGGAAAAAAAGTTTATGCTATTGCGTTTATAACAGAGCAGGCGAGAAAGAGAGAGGGAGGGAGAAGAAAGACAAATATCCAACAATGGGGAATTTCTTTTCTCTCTCTCTTTTTTTTTTTACCGTATATGCCCAACTTGATTTTTTGACTGAAGTGTAGATGATTTACAATATTGTTCATTTCTACTGCAGAGCAAAGTGACTCCGTTATACATGCGTATATACTCTTTTTTGATATTCTTTTCCATTGCAATTTATCATGGGACATTGAATGTGATTCTCTGTGCTGTACAGTAGCATCTGGTTGATCATCCCCGCCGTGTAAAATAGCTTATGTCTGCCAACCCTAACTTCCCACTCTGTCCCTCCCCCAAACCCCTCCTCCTTGGCAACCAGAGATCTATTCTCTATGTCTGTGAGTCTATTTCTGTTTCATAGATAGATTCCTTTGTGCCACATTTAAGATTCCACTTATGTGATATCGTCTGGTATTCATCTTCTCTTTCTAACTTTCTTCACTTAGTATGATAATCTGTATTTGCATCCATGTTACTGAAAATAGCATGATTTGGTTATTTTTTATGGCTGAGTAATATTCCATCAACAACGGGGAATTTGGAGTTTCCATTGTAGCTCAGAGAAAATAAATCTGACTAGCATCCATGAGGATCCAAGTTTGATCCCTGGCCTCGCTCAGTGGGTTAAGGATCCAGCGTTGCCGTGAGCTGTGGTGTAGGTCGCAGACGTGGCTCGGATCTAGTGTTGCTGTGGCTGTGGCATAGGCTAGCAGATGCAGCTCCAATTTGACCCCGAGCCTGGGAACTTCCATATGCCTTGGGTGTGGTCCTAAAAAGACAAAATAATAATAATGACTATCCTCATAGATTGCTGATTTTAAAAGAACCTGACAGATGTGAGTATGTATGTGTCTATAGCAATATGGGTGATTTTCTCTTTTCTCGCTTTTTTTTTTCTTTTGCTTTTTAGGGCTAAACCTGCAGCATATGGCGGTTCCCAGGTTAGGAGTCGAATGGGAGCCACAGTTGCTGGTCTACGCCACAGCCACACCAATGAGGGATCCGATCCATGTCTACGACCTACAGCACAGCTCACGGCAATGCCAGATCCTTCACCCACTGAGCGAAGCCAGGGTTTGCTAACCCACGACCTCATGGATGCTAGTCGGGTTCATTAGCCACTGAGGTTTCGGGTTCGATCCCTGCCCTCACTCAGTGGGTTAAGGATTGGGCGTTGCCGTGAGCTGTGGTGTAGGTTGCAGACACGGCTCGGATCCTGCATTGCTGTGGCTGTGGTGTAGGCCGGCAGCTACAGCTCCAATTGGACCCCTAGCCTGGGAACCTCCATATGCCGCGGGAGTGGCCCTAGAAAAGGCAAAAAGATAAAATAAATAAATAAATAGATAGATAAATAAATTAAAAAAAATAACAGTGGTCTCTGGACTGACAGCCTGAGAGTGTGGGGACCTGGCTGTCTTGGTCACTCCCTAGCACAGACGTGGCAGGCTCGTGGAGGTGTTGCTGACTGACTAAATGAATGTTCTATCTTGTCCTTGACCTTGCTCATGCTGTTCCCTCTGCCTCTTACTCTTTTTCTTCATACCCCATCCTCTTGGCTAAGATGAGAATGCGTGAAGAAAGAATAAGAGAGAGATGCTCAGGAGGAGGAAAGTGGACCCAGGGGGCAGAGAGAACGCACTCCTTGTCTCCTGGCCAGACTCTCTCACCACTCGGGACCTTTGCAAGGAACACCCCTCCCCTCCTGGTTTTTGTGGCTCTCTCTCACTGATCCTTTATGGCCCAACTCAGCTGTCCCTTCCTCCAGGAAGCATCCCCCTGACCTGGAAGTTTGGGTCTGGCCCTTTTTCTCGGCTCCTGTCTCCTGTGCCTCTGTTATACCAGCCCCTATCGCTCTGGTCTGTCACTGTCTAGTGACAGGTCTGCCTTCCCCATTGCACTGGGAGCCCTATGGGAGCAGAGTCTGGGGTTGTCTTAGTCATCAGTGTGTCTCCAGGGTCTCCCAGGCCAGAGCCAGTGCCCAGTGAATGTTTATTTAATTCAGCAGTGGTTTTATTCACTTACTAGGTGCCTGCTATTCCACCAGGCACTTTTCTAGGCACTGGAGATGAAGCAGTGATCAAAGCAGACAAACCCCCTGTCTTCAGGAGTTCCCATTGTGGCCCAGCAATAACAAACCTGACTAGCATCCATGAGGATGTGGGTTCAATCCCTGGCTTCACTCAGGGGGTTAAGGATGCAGTGTTGCCTGGAGCTGCTGTGTAGACTGCAGATGCGGCTCAGATCTGGCGTTGCTATGGCAGTGGTGTAGGCCAGCGGCTGTGGCTCTGATTCAGCCCCTCGCCTGGGAACCCCCACATGCCATGGGTGCAGCCCTAAAAAAGAGAAGGAAGGAGAGAGAGAGCGAGAGAGAGAGAGAGAGAAAAACCCTGTCTCTGGGAGCTAATAGCCTAGTCAAGTTAGACAGATGATAAACATCAGAAATTTGCAAGTGACATTTTAGACGGTTAGATACTACAGGGAAAAGAGCAGAGCAGGGAAGGAGAATAGGGCGCGTGGAGGAGGGACCACGTAAAATTGGGCAGGTCAGGGATGGCCTCCCTGAGATGGTGACATTTGAGCAAAGCCTCTGCACGAGGTGAGGGAGTGAGCCGAGTGTAATCCAGAGGACGGCAAGAGCAGATCCTGAGGCTTGGTGACTGGCAGTGACAGGAGGAACGCATCCCAGGGCAGCTCAAGCAGGGAGAGTGAGTGGGAGGAGATGCAGGGCTGCAGGCCAGACCACACGATGGGGGGAGCTGACCGTCCTCGCCTCACCCCCTCTGCAGATCGACAACCAGCGCTCACGCCTGCCTGTCTCCCTGGCCGAGGGCCGCCTGCGCGTGTACCAGAGCGGGACACGGGCCGTGGTGGAGCTGGACTTCGGGCTGGTGGTCACCTACGATTGGGATGCCCAGTTGGCACTGAGCCTGCCCAAGCGCTTCCAAGACCAGGTGTGCGGACTGTGTGGCAACTATAATGGCGACCCCGCTGATGACTTCCTTACATCTAACTGGGAGCAGACTTCTGATGCTGTGGAGTTTGCTAGTAGCTGGAAGCTGGACGATGAGGACTACCTATGTGAGGATGGCTGCCAGAACAACTGTCCTGCCTGCACCCCAGACCAGACCCAGCACTACGAGGGCAGCCGTCTCTGCGGCATCCTGACCCAGCCCAACGGCCCCTTTGCCGCCTGCCATGGCGCCCTGGACCCCCAGCCCTTCCTAAAGGACTGTGTATATGACCTGTGTGTGGTCAATGGGGAACGGGTCAGCCTGTGCCGTGGCCTCAGTGCCTATGCCCAAGCCTGTGTGGAGCTTGGCATCTCTGTTGGGGACTGGAGGTCACCAGCCAGCTGCCGTGAGTAATGCCCTGGTGGGGGCTGGGAGCACATAATGGGAGGCAGGGGCCCCTTGCATCTGCTCAACACCTGAGCATCTACTGTGGTCCAGCCTGGAGCTGGACCATGCCAGGGACACAGCAATGGCCAGGATGGCCAGGATCTGCCCACAGTGAGCCTAAGGTTGGGGCAGACATGTGACTATACAGTGACAGTCCAGAGTGGTCATGGCTGGGATGGGAGAGGCACAGGTAGAGTGGTCAGGGCTTGATGGGGGAAGTTCAAGGGAGGTATGGGAGACCAGAGACGCTTCCTGACTCAGCCTAATCAGAAAGGGATGACTAATCTGAAATCCATAGGAAGGATTGGAACGAGACAGGAAAGGGAAGGCAGGAAGTGGGTTCCCAGCTGAGAGAAGGGCATGTGCAAAGCCTTGGCATGCGCTGTAATCCTCAGAGTCCCTAAGCAGACATGTAAACGTGTTTTCATTTATAACTTTTCTACGACTCCCTATGTCTTCTAGATAAAGTCCAAGCTTCAGAGCTGGGTATCCATCCACTGATCATTCATTCATTTAACATGTATTCCCAGAGCCCCTACCTGACCCCATCCCTATGCTGGTGATGGACACAGTGGGGGCCAACCCACACCTGTCCCTGTCCTTGGGAGGCTCCCAGAGAAGTGTTCAGGAAGCAGAAAGGCTAGGGCAGGAAGGAAGAGGAGGCTTCAAGGGCCAGGCCCCAGGGCTTGAGACTCCAGAGAGGGCTAAGTCTGGGGGAGACACTGAGGCCACTTGGAGTTTGTCTTGGTCACTGCTGTTTGAGGAACCCAAGCAATCATCTCTGCAGTGAGGACTGGGCATCTCCTGTGGGCCAGGCCCTGTCCTTGGTGCTGAAGACTCAGCATGTTTGAGACAGATTTTGTAATCCTAGCAGGGGAGACAGACAGTAAGCAGTAAACTATGGAATACCTTCAGAGAGCAAAAGGAGCAGAGTTCATGTGATCAGAGCAAATGGAAGGCTGATGAAGAGAAGGCTCAGGGAAGGTCTTCCTGAGGAGGTCCCATTTGTGCAGTCGGAGTCAGCTAAGTAATAATAGTGCTCACAGGGTGTCTCCACCTAGGTGGACCCCCTGTGCCATTAGAACTACTATTACCCCATTTCACTGATAGAGAAAGTGAGGCACAGGGAGATTGGAGTTGTTTGCTTACAATTACACAGTTGAGAAGGGGAGAGCTGGGATTTGAACCCAGGCCATCTGGGTTCCAGTAACCTTCTCGTAACCACATGCTACCCTGCTTTCTGAGGAAAGGCCCATAGAGGCAGAGGGAACAGCCAGTGCGAAGGCCCTGAGGCAGGAGTGTGAGGACCAGAGAGGAGGCCACTGTGGCTGTGGCAGAGTGAGCCAGGGGGAGAGTGAGAGGAAATGACAAGGAGGCGATGGGCCTGATGGTCAATTATGGGAAGCCTCTGGACCAACAGAACCCTAGCCTTTATCCTGAGCAAGATGAGCCGCAAGAGGGCCTGGAGCAGGAGAGGCACCTCATCAAGGGTTCATGGGCTCCCTGTGGCTGCCTGTGAGGAACAGGATGGGAGGAGGGATGGGAGCAGTGGGGAGAGGGGCAGGAGGCTGCTGGGGTGAACAGGACCAGGGCAGGGACTGCAGTGAAAGGAGAAGAGGGCAGATTCCGGATAGATCTTGAATGTGGAGTTCACAGGATTTACTGACAGGTTGGCTGTCAGTGAATGAGGGAAAGGGAGTCAGCTGTATCTCTGAGGTTTGGGGTCTGCAGGCGGAAAGGATGGATGTGCCATTAACCGCGATGGGGAGCTCTCAGGAAGGAGCTGGGTCGGGCAGAAAAGACCCAGCACGTTCCGGGTTGGGCGTCGGTCGAGGGCTGCTGCACTGGCCTGACCCACCCTCCCTTGTCGCCGCAGCCCTGTCCTGCCCCGCCAACAGCCGCTACCAGCTCTGCGCCCCCGCCTGTCCTGACTCTTGCAACCCCACCGCGGTGCCGTCCAACTGCTCTGAGCGCCCGTGCGTCGAGGGCTGCGTGTGCCTCCCGGGCTTCGTGGCCAGCGGCGGCGCCTGCGTGTCGGCCTCGTCCTGCGGCTGCACCTTCGAGGGCCGCCTGCTCGCGCCGGGCCAGGAAGTGTGGGCCGACAAATACTGCCAGCGGCGCTGCACCTGCGACGGCGGCACCGGGCAGGTGCGCTGCAGCGACACGCAGGGCTGCCCCTCGGGAGAGCGCTGCCGCGTCCAGAACGGCTTCCTCGGTTGTTACCCCGACCGCTTCGGGACCTGCCAGGGTTCCGGGGACCCGCACTACGTGAGCTTCGACGGCCGGCGTTTCGACTTCATGGGCACCTGCACGTACCTGCTGGCCGGCTCGTGCGGCCAGGCCACAGGGCTGCCGGCCTTCCGGGTGCTGGTGGAAAACGAACATCGGGGCAGCCAGACCGTGAGCTACACTCGCGCCGTCCGCGTGGAGGCCCGTGGTGTGAAGGTGGTCGTGCGCCGGGAGTACCCTGGGCGAGTGCTGGTGAGCGAAGGGCGCCCGGGGCCGGGCGGAAGGGCAGGGGATCCCCCTTCAGGAGCAGGGGTCTGGCCCCTGGGATAGGCTGGCGGTCTGTTAGAACACCTCGTGGCCAGTGCTTAGGCCGGGGAGGGGGGGCGCCCCCACCCAGGCCTGGCTGTGTGACTGTCCCCTGGGTGCCTGTTTTGTCCTCTGATAATATGGGGCTGCCTCCCCACTGGGAGCCACTTCACAAGTGGTTGCACAGACTTGACGAATTAACATTTGCAGGATGTTTAAAAGGGGCCTTGGCACCCAGCAAGTGTTCAGTCAAGGTTGACTGCACATTTTATTGTTATGAACCCTCCAAAGTTATAGATCTGTAAATTTTTCCAGAGGACGACTGATTTTCAGAGAGTAAGGTGACATGTGAAAGGTTGGGAACTAGAGGTCGAGGGTACAGAGGGAGGGGGTCTCCCAGGTGGGCCCACGATGGCAGGTTTCTGTTCAGAGGCTCCTTACAGGGTCCACCACCTAGAAGAAGTCAAGAACCATGGATTTTGTCTTTAAAAAATGGAGAGTGGGAATACTGTGAGAGTCACAACAATAACTAATTACTAATAAGTCTTGAGCAGTTTGAGGCAGTGCCCCCCGCCTTGGGAGAAGGATAAAAGTGGAAATTGAAACCTAAGAGAACTTGCCATGTGCCAGGCACTACACTAAACCCTTTACAGGTCTTAACGTGTAATCCTTAGAATGGCCTTGGAGGAAAGGAAATTCTGCTCATGAACTTTAGTGTTTGGCATAGAGAAGCTTCTAGATAAATAGAGGGAATAACTGCTAATATTTATGCTTTCATCTCTCTGAGATGACATTTAAGCTAAGGCTTGAATAATGATAGCCAACACATAAGTCACTTCTGTGTACTAAATGCTTGCGATAAAGCAACTCATTTAATTTCTAGAACAACCCTAGAATTAGCTAATCTTGTTAGATAAGAAAACTGAGGCACAGAGAGGTTAAGCCACCTATTCAAGGTCAAACAGCTAATGAATGGCAGAGCCAGGATTTGAAGCCAGGATGTCTGGCTCGAGTCCATACTCTTAACCTCTACATTCTAATGCCTCTCCTGAAGACAGAGATGGAACAGGCAGGGAGAGAAGCGGCTGGAAGAGTGTTCCAGGCAGAAGGAACAGCAAGCGCAAAGGCTCTGAGGCAGGAACAAACATGAGGGGTAGAGGAGAAGCATGGAGACCAGTGAGGCTGGAATGGAAGGAGGTAGGGGATGACATAGAGGTGACTGTGATGGAGGCTTTTGATTTAGGCTGAAACCTGAGGGCTGAGGGAGAGACCACCAGGTGAAGAGTGGTGGTTCCCAGGCAGAGGGGTCCGTGGGTACAAAGGCTGAGGCGGGACTGAGCTTGAAGAATGCAGAACAGCATGGGGCCAAGGAGGCTGCACCTGAGCGAGTAAGGCTGGGGAGATGAGATAGAGAGACTGGCAGGAGATAAGGTCAGAAAGGGGAATAAGCAGGCCCTAGTGGGTAGAGGATTTCATTTTTAAGCTGAGATGTGAAGGGTGGTGGGCAGGCAGTCAGACAAAGAATAAGGATGTGGAAGAGGGTAGGTATGTTGCAGTCAGCGGGTACAGCAGGTGCAAAGGCCCTGAGGCCGGGCTGAGCTTGGTGAATTCAGGAGAATATCGAAATGCCCGCATGGCTGGAGTTGCAATTCTAGGGAATGAGGCAGTCCTGGAAAATTAAATTGGAGAGCAGTGAGGCTCAGAGCATGTATGACCTCGGAGGGGTTTGAATCAAAGCTGATGCCTAGAAGATGAAGCAGAGGTGGCCTAGTAAAGCATGATGTGGGAATTCCAGGAAGAGGTCACAGCAAGTGCAAAGGCCCAGAGGTGGGAATGCACTTGATATGTTCTGGGAGACAGCAAGGCAGCGGAGGGAGCAATGTGGGAGGTGATGCAGGCACAAAGGTGGACAGAGCCAAGGTTAGGCAGCATGTTCTAGAGAAGGGGCTTAAATTTAAGCCAAGTCCTGAAGGATAAAGGGAAAGCAGCCAGGAGAAAAGTGGTAGGTGGTGTTCTTGGCAAAGGGAAAAAGCCGTAAAGTTGGGCTAAACTGGGAGAGTTAGAGGACTATCAAGAAAGCCAGTGTGGCTGGAGCAGAATGAATGAGGAGGGACGACAGGGGGAGGGAGGTAATGGGGAGACAGATCCTGTGGGCTTTGAAGGCCATGGGTTAGGGATTTGGATTGAAGCAGATACTTGAAGGATGAAGAAAAGTGGATGGTGTGCCAGGCAGAGGGAACAGCAAGTGCAAAGGCCCTGGGGTGGGAATCAGACATAGCGCTCAAGAGAATAGCAAGGAGCCCAGAATAGCCATGAATACCCTGACCCCTTGGTCCTCCCACATCTCTCCCCAGGTGGATGACATCCTTCAGTACCTGCCTTTCCAGGCAGCAGATGGGCAGGTGCAGGTGTTCCGCCAGGGCCAAGATGCCGTTGTGCGCACAGATTTTGGCCTGACTGTCACCTACAACTGGAATGCCCACGTGACTGCCAAGGTGCCAGGCAGCTATTCTGGGGCCCTGTGCGGGCTCTGTGGCAACTTCAATGGGGACCCAGCTGATGACCTGGCTCTGCGGGGTGGAGGCCAAGCTGCCAACGCACTGGCCTTCGGGAACAGCTGGCAGGAGGAAACGAGGCCCGGCTGTGGAGCAACCAACCCAGGTGACTGTCCCAACCTGGACTCCCTGGTGGCCCAACAGCTGCAGAGCAAGAAGGAGTGCGGGATCCTTGCCGACCCCAATGGGCCCTTCCGGGATTGCCACAACACCCTGGACCCCCAGGGCGTTGTGCGGGACTGTGTCTACGACCTCTGCCTGCTGCCAGGCCAGTCTGGACCACTGTGCGATGCACTGGCCTCCTATGCTGCTGCATGCCAGGCCGCCGAGGCCACTGTGTACCCCTGGAGGAACGAAGAACTCTGCCGTGAGTACCGGGAGTAACAGCTGGGGGTGGGGGGGTGTTCAGCTTTATGTACATTCATTAGTATATAAATATCATTAAGTCATTTAATTTTCATTATAGCCCCATGAGGTGGGGGCTGTGGCTAACATTTAACAGATCCGGAAACACAAGCTCAAAAGGACTGTTAAATGCCTGGGGGCATGACAGCTAAGAAGTCGAAGGTATAGTAAATATTTGTAAGATGACTCAATATATCTGGTGGCCCCGGGTCTGTTTCCCATTTGGCTGCTGTCATTCAGAGAGGAGCAGCAGCTGCCTTTAGAAGGAAGTTGGTCCCCTTTCCCATTTCTTCTTGGTCCCCTTCTGGCTTACTTCACTCACTCACAACATGTGCCTGGACCTGCGGGCAGTCAGTTTGAAACCATGACCTCAGACGTAGGTGCAGGAATGGTCTTCAGGTGTTTTTTGCTTCCCTATAAAAGAAGTCTGAAACACCATGCGTCCCTTCACCAAATGTTTATCTTTCAAAATTTATTGTTGGGAGTTCCGTGGTGGCTCAGCAGGTTATGAACCCAACTAATATCCATGAGGATGCGTGTTCAATCCCTGGTCTCGATCAGTGGGTTAAGGATGTGGCGTTGCCGTGAGCTGTGGTGTAGGCTGGGATCCTGCATTGCTATTGTTGTGACTGTGGCATAGGCTGGCAGCGGCAGCTCTGATTCGACCCTAGCCTGGGAACTTCCACATACCACAGGTATAGCCCTAAAAAAGTAAAAATAAAAAATAAAAAATAAAAAATAAAATGTATTGTTGAAATAGAATAGTTATTCAAAAATATGTATGGATAATAAGTGAACAGCTTGACCAGTTTTCTGCAAGAGAACAAATATGTACCCAGTCCCAAAATCAAGAAAAAGAGCATACCGAGTCCCCCACCCTGAGAAGCCCCTCATGCCCCCTCCCCAGCACTGTGCGCCACGAGGTCACCACTGGTCTGACTTCTAAAGATGTTGACCTTCATATAAGTGGGACCACACGTCTCTAGTTTTTCATCCTAAATAATCACAGAAGATGTAATTTCCAGCAAATGGTAACTTTTGATGTTAAAAAAATCTTTTTATTATGGAAAAACTTGAACATCTTTAAAAGTAGAGAGAAGAGGATAATGAACCCTCATATATCCATCATTTAGTTTCCACAATTATCAACATAATATTGACATTTAAAAAAAATTTTTTTTAGGGCCACACCCACGGCACATGGAGGATCCCAGGCTAAGGGCTGAATTGGAACTGCAGCTGCCAGCCTACACCACAGCCACAGCAACACCAGATCTGAGCCATGTCTGTGACCTACACCATAGCTCACGGCAATGCTGGATCCTTAATCTACTGAGCGAGGCCAGGGATCGAACCGGCGTCCTCATGGATACTAGGCAGATTTGTTTCCACTGAGCCACAACGGGACCTCCCAAAATAAAATTCTTACTTGGCTTATATTACTCTTTTCAACACATTGAACAGATAGACACCACACAATGGGACATATCACCATTAACTGAAAAATACTTGATAAATACACGAATGTCACATCATTCCTTTTTTCCTTCAACTTATATTCATTCAACACATATTTGTTGAACCCTTGCTATCTTCCAGGTGCTGGGGAGACAGTGGGAGAGAAAACAGGAAAAAAAGTCCCTACTCTCCTGAAGTGACCTTCTAAGGGTTTTTAGTTCCAGCAGAATTTAACCTAATGTAATTACCTGCATATATATTTAAAAAAAAAAAAGTCCCTTTCTTTTTTTCCTTTTTGGTCTCACCTGTGGCATGTGGATGTTCCTGGGCCAGGGATCGAACCTGAGCCACAGCTATAACCAGAGCCACAGCAGTGACAACACTAGGTGCTTAACCCACTGTGCCACCAGGGAACTCCAAAAGTCTCTTTTTTGATCACTGCATCAATTAGTTTTTGCTGGATAACATCAAATTTATTTGAGGATGGAAACATCCCAAACCTTAGTGGATTCAAACAGCATGTATTTATTGTTTCTCAGGATGCTGGGCGCTGCGCTGTCCTCCTGGTCTAGGTTAGCGTACCTTACCTCTGCGGGCTGCTGGCCCCTCCACAGAGGCTGGGAGGGTCTACAGTGGCCTGACTCACATCTGGCAGTTGTCAGGCTGGTTGCTTTGGGGGGGTCTCCGTGGGAAGTGCTTGTCTCTGCTCTGCTTGGTCTCATCTTCCAGCCAGCTAGCGCAGCCTCTTCACACAGTGGTCTCAGGGTTCCAAAGAGGAGCAAGAGCGGACACCTCCCACTGGGCAAGCGCACTCTGGCCCTCTGGTTGGCATCACATCTGTTCAGGTCCCATTGTCCGAACCCAGTACCACAGCCAAGCCTAGAGGAAGAGGTGGTCATCCTCAGTCTGTCACGACCCCCGTTGTACTTCTCTGCCACAAACATAGACATGAGAGAACAACACTTCATAATTTGTAGAAACATCGGAAACCATAGACTCTGTTTTTTAAAAAAAGGACAGAGTGAGATATCATGGCAAGTTCTGTTAGTACACAACCGATAAAAACATTAAACAGACGGAGTTCCCATTGTGGCGCAGCAGAAATGAATCCAACTAGTATCCATGAGGATGCGGGTTCGATCCCTGGCCTCACTCAGTGGGTTAAGGATCTGGCACTGCCGTGAGCTGTGGTGTAGGTCGCAGACCTGGCTCGGGTCTGGCATTGCTGTGGCTGTGGCGTAGACCGGCAGCAACAGCTCTGATGAGACCTGTAGCCTGGGAACCTCCATGTGCCACAGGTGTTGCCCTAAAAAGACCCCCCAAAATAATATTAATTAATTTAAAAAACTAAAATTGTCCCTTCACGTCCCCAGAGGTTTTCACACCCAAGGGCAGTACCCCATGCTAGCATTCAGGACTGTTCTCTTCTGTAAAGTGAGAGAAGCTTGCCAAAGGGACGGTGGGAAAGGAGATGCTGCTCCCTCAGAGGCTCATTCTCAGGTCAGTCGTTTCAGGAAGGACTCGAATGAGTTGGAGCCAGGACTTGTGAGGCACCCTTCCCATCGGGCAGGTCCTGTTCCAAGGACTTTACAATTCTCATTTCATCCTCACCATCACCCTGGGAGATGGCATCTTTCCTATCCCTATTTTTAAAAATGAGGAAATGGAACCAGAGATATTAGGTAACTTGCCTGGGATCACACAGCAGCACAGCATGATTTGAGCCCAGGAAGCCTGGCTCCTGGATTTGTACTATGAATTGCTGTGTTCTGTGGCCTCTGTAGAAATTGAGAATCTCTTATTTCCTTAAGCTACTCTTGCCCTTGGACCCCTTCGAAGTTCTAGAAGACTGAGTTGTGAGGACTCAGACAGGGGTGGGGCCTGAACCCATGTGCCCAGCTCCAGCTTCACCAATTGCAGATGTTTTGCTATTCTCATTCCTCCACCTCCTCTCCTACCACCCCTTTCTTCATTTATTTTGTGGAAATATTTTATTTATTTATTTTTAATTTTTTTTTTATTTTTTGCTTTATAGGGCCACACCCGCAGCATATGGAGATTCTCAGGCTAGGGGTCCAATCGGAGCTGCAGCTGCCAGCCTACACCACAGCTCACGGCAACGCCGGATCCTTAACCCACTGAGCAAGGCCAGGGATCGAACCCGCAACCTCATGGTTCCTAGTCAGATTCGTTAACCACTGAGCAACGATGGGAACTCCGTGGAAATGTTTTAAAGTAAATTCTAGACACAGGAGTTTTCCCATAAATACTTTAGTAAACATCTCCACCAGATAGGAGTTTTAAGAAACACGGCCACAACACTGTTATAACAAAAATAACACTAATTCCTTAACATCATCTAACACCCAACCTGGGTTCAAATTTTTTCAATTGTCTAAAAGTGTTTTTTTTTTTTTAAGTTTATTTGAATCTAGATCAAGACAAAACCCACACAGTGCATTAGGTTGAGTTTTTAAACCATTTCTATCCTGTAATAACCCCCTTCCCCCCAACAGTTATTATGAAATCTTTCCAATATACAAAAAAGTTGAAAGAAACACGCAGTGACTACCCATATTCCTAGCATCTGGATTCTAGCATCTGGATTTTACCACACTCGTTTTATCACAGGTCTATCCCTCTGTCCACTCCTCCTTGTGTTCATGCCATTTATTGAGGAAAAACAAAAAACAACAACAAAAAAAAAACAGGTCATTTGTCCTGTAGAATTTCCTGCCTTCTGGATTTGGCTCATTGCTTCTTCGTAGCTTTTCGAACTTGTCCCTCTGTCCCCAGATGCTCTTGTAAACCAAATATTGGATCTGTGCCGGTGCCGTCCCATAGAACCTTGGTGATGGGGGGAATGTTCTCTATCGGCGCTGTCCCAGCTGGTTGCCGCTAGTCACGTGTGGCTGTTGAGCCCTTCAAGAGGAGCTCGTGTGACCAAGACATGAAACCTTCAATTTTAATTAGCTTACATGGAAAGGACCACATGTGGCTGTCATATTGGACAGTGCAGATAGAGGCTTGATTGGGTTGTTTCAGGTTTTAGTTGTTTTGTTCGTTTGTGGAAACCTCCTGTTTTACCATCTGGGATGACTGGAGACTGGAGACAGAAACAGGGATTCTTTTAATTTTTTTCTTTACCATACTAGCCACATATTTTAATTTACTGTAGATTACTGCTACTACCACTGTATTACTACCATAGAATGAAGAAGCGAAAAATACCATATTCACAGAGTTCCCGTTGTGGCTCAGCTGGTTAAGGACCCCACGTTGTCTCTGTGAGGGTGCAGCTTGATCTCTGGCCCTGGCCTTGCTCAGTGGGTTAAGGATCTGGTGTTGCAGTGAGCTGCCATAGGTTGCCTAAGTCGCCTGTGCAGCTTGGATCCAGCCCTTTGGCTGTGGTATAGGCCGGCAGCTGCAGCTTGGATTGGACCCCTAGCCCCAGAACTCTCATAGGCTGCAGATGCAGCCGTAAAAAGAAAAATATAAATATTACACTCACAGATACACTGCATAGATCCCACACACACTTCGCACACATATGCATGTTTAAAATTTGTACCACAGTTCCACAATTGTTACCACCTTAAAAAAGGTCATAAACCCATGGTTAAACTGGAATAGAATCTTAACTATCAGGATTAGATTAACTGCAATGTGTTTCCCAGGCCCCAGTGAACAGAGGGCCTCCTGCTGCTGGACCTTACAGGTCTGGGGATGTGTGCACGCGTGTGTGTCGGGGGTCCATCGTGTCACCAGGAGCAGGGGTTCTTGATCCTGACGTCCCTCTCTCTGCAGCGCTGAGCTGCCCGCCCCACAGCCACTACGAGGAGTGCTCCTACGGCTGCCCGATGTCCTGTGGAGACCTCCCAGTGCTTGGGGGCTGCGGCTACAACTGCAAAGAGGGCTGTGTGTGTGACGAGGGTTTCGTGCTCGACGGTGAGTCCTGCGTGCCGCTGGCCTCCTGCGGCTGTGTGTACCAGGGTGCCTACCACCCACCCGGCCAGACCTTCCACCCGGGACCGGGATGCGATTCCCTTTGCCACTGCGAGGAGGGCGGCCTGGTGTCCTGTGAGCCCTCCAGCTGTGGTCCGCACGAGGCCTGCCAGCCATCCAGTGGCGTCCTGGGCTGTGTGGCTGTGGGCTCTGCCACCTGCCAGGCTTCAGGAGACCCGCATTACACCACCTTCGACGGCCGCCGCTTCGACTTCATGGGCACCTGTGTGTACGCGCTGGCTCGGACCTGTGGGACCCGGCCTGGCCTGGCCCAGTTTGCTGTCCTGCAGGAGAATGTGGCCTGGGGCAATGGGAAAGTCAGCGTGACCAAGGCGATCACTGTCCAGGTGGCCAACTTCACCCTGCGGCTGGAGCAGAACCAGCGGAAGGTCACGGTGAGAGCAGGCGCAGTCGGTGAAGGGGTGGGGTCTGCCGGTGGAGCATGCGCAGCGCTCAGCCCAAGGGTGGGTGGTGCAGAGCTCAGGCTGGAATGGGGAGCCCGAGGTCCCCGAGGAGAGGAGGTTCCAGGCGGAGCCTACAGTGGGGAACCAAGGAGGGAGGAGGCCCACCTGGACCTCCTCCCATGTGGCTCAGTCTCCCCTCTCCCTGCCCCTTGATTACCTCCGCTGGGCATTTCCTCCCCCCCCCCCCGCCCCCGCTTCTGCTCCGTCTTCCCCTCCATCCCGGTCCCTCCCCCTCCATCCCGGTCCCTCCCCCTCCATCCCGGTCCCTCCCCCTCCATCCCGGTCCCTCCCCCTCCATCCCGGTCCCTCCCCCTCCATCCCGGTCCCTCCCCCTCCATCCCGGTCCCTCCCCCAGCCGCCTCCTGGTCTCACAGCCAGTGGCAGAACATGATGCAGTCGGAGGTTGGGAAAGTTCAAGGACAGGAAAAGGTTCAAGGATAAAGGGCAATGTGTGCGTGACCCCATCAGCTCTTAACAACCACAACAGCAATAACAGCAGTGATGGTTTTTACATGGCTGACCCTAGACCCTATTGGCTGCCAAGCACTCCACATCCACAGTATCATTTATCCTCACAACAGTAGCCGGAGAGACCATGATTTACTTTATTTTTTGGCGGTCCCATCATTGGCCCGATGCCCCCCCAGAAAAGGCAGGACTTGAAGGCAGGACAGAGTGAAATGGATCCTGTCGTGGACTCTCCATGAGTCCCTCATGGACTCTCCACGATGCGTTCCTGGCCCAGCAGGGTTAGGTCTCTTACAGAAACTGGCATCTGACTTACACTGGCGGGATTTCTCCAGAGATCCCGCGAAAATGCAGGCACATGGCCCTTGTACTAGGAGTGGTGTTGATGATGAGGATGCTGATAAATGGCTGAATTTTCAAGTGCTCACTATGCACTGAACATGCATTAGATGCTTTAATACAGCCTCTGATGTAGCCCACGCTCCTGGAATAGCGCCTGGGCACATAGTTGGCTCTGCAAGTGTACGAGTTCTGAGTATTATTATCTGCCTCTCACTGAAACCCTCAGCTTCTCTCTGAGGTGGAAACTACTCTTATCCCCACTTTATAGATGAGAAAACTGAGGCACAAAGGTTGAGTCACTTGTCCTTAACAACCGCCTGACCCTGCTTGGGAATTCTGATGGTTGACTTGTGTTTTTAAGAGACTTAGCCAGAAGCGTGTCTTTCTCCTGCCTTCTCCTCTGATGCCTCACGCTTCCAAAAGGCTCCAGTGCTCATCACATCTGCCTTAAGGAAGGAGGAGCAAGGATGTTAATTAGAGGTGGATTTACAAGGTTTTGTTGGTGCCCAGCAGCCTTCAACTAAACCACTGGTTCTTGGCTCATGGATTGGAAATTCAATTCCCTCAGGAATTTAGCCTGACTTTCCACCCATGGATGCTTCAAGCAAAAACCCTTAGCACTCACTTACTCTTCAGAATAAAAACTTCCAGCTGCGGAGCTCTCCCAGAGCACCCGTTCCGTGCCAGGCACATTTCTCAGCACTTTACAGTGTTAGTTTCTCTAATCCTGACAACTCTGTGGGGCAGGTAGCTCAACCCTACTCAGTAGATGAGGAAACAAACAGAGACGTGGCTCACACTCACAGAGAGAGTGAAGGGCAGAGCTGTGTTTGAACCCAGACAGGTGGCTCTGGAGTCAATCACTGCTTCATTGATCACCACAGCGAGTGGTGAATACATGATAGCCAGTAAGGGTATTATTCCATTGAGATCTGTATTCTTTTCCTGTGGCTGCCATTACAAGTTACCCCCAACTTGGTGGCTTGAAACAACAGAAATTTATTTCCTCATACTTGTGGAGGCCAGAAGACCAAAATCAAAGCGTTAGCCAGAACTGCACCTGCTCCAAAGGCGCTGGGGGCGAATCCTCCCTGGCCTCCTCCGATTCTGGTGGTTCCAGGTATTCTTGGCTTGTGAGCATCGCTCCATCTCTGTCTGCATCCTCCCATGGGCTTCTCCTGTGTAGGTATCTGCTGCTCTTCTGGCTCCTCAAGGACACTCATCATTGGGTCATTGGATGTAGTGCTCCCCCTAATCCAGGAGGATCCCATCCCAAGATCATTAACCTAATTACATCTGCAAAGACCCTTATTCCAAATAAGGTCATATTTTGAGGTTCTGGATGCACATATCTTTGGGGAACCACCGTTCAACCCAGTGCAAGACCCTATTATTATGCCCATTTTACAAATGTGGAAACTAAGACCCAGAGAGCTGAGGTCACCCGACTCTCCAGTGTCAGGCAGGGGCTGACCCGGGGTCTGACCTCTCGAAGTGCACCCTCTGAAGGGCGGCATCTCCCGCCTCCCAGGTGAACGGTGTGGACGTGAGGCTGCCAGTGGTGCTGGCCAACGGCCAGGTCCACGCCTTCCAGCATGGCTCTGACGTTGTGATCGAGACCGACTTTGGCCTGCGCGTGGCCTACGACCTCCAGTACAATGTGCGGGTCACCGTCCCAGGCAACTACTACCAGCAGCTGTGCGGCCTGTGTGGGAACTACAACGACAACCCCAAAGACGACTTCCAGAAGCCTGACGGCTCTCAGGCAGGCAGCCCCAATGAGTTCGGCAACTCCTGGGAGGAGCGAGTGCCGGACTCTCCCTGCCTGCCGCCGCCCACCTGCGCGCCCGGCGGGGACTGTGAGCCAGAGCCGGAGTGTAAGCCTGAGCTGGAGGAGAAGTACAAGCAGGAGAAGTTCTGCGGGCTCCTCACCAGCTCCACGGGGCCGCTGGCCGCCTGCCACAAACTGCTGGATCCCCAGGGCCCCCTGCAAGATTGTGTCTTTGATCTCTGCCTGGGTGGCGGGAACGAGAGCATTCTTTGCAGCAACATTCATGCCTATGTGAGTGCTTGCCAGGCGGCTGGAGGCCAGGTTGAACCCTGGAGGACCGAATCCTTCTGCCGTGAGTGAGGGGCAGAGGGTGGGGGCGTGAAGGTGCTGAAGGGGCAGACCCGGGGTCTGCAGCCCCTCGATCCCTGGGGCCCTGACCCATATCCCCTCTTTGCAGCGATGCCGTGCCACCCCAACAGCCACTACGAGCTCTGCGCAGATACCTGTTCCTTGGGCTGCTCGGCGCTCAGCGCCCCCCCGCAGTGCCCAGAGACCTGTGCTGAGGGCTGCCAGTGTGACTCCGGCTTCCTCAACGACGGCAAAGGCTGCGTGCCCATCCAGGAATGCGGCTGCTACCACAACGGTGTCTACTATGAGGTGGGGACCGGGTCATCCCTGGACTCCCCCTCTCCCCACCTCCCACCTACTCCTCTTCCCCTCCCCATGGCTCCACCATGGCCCAATTTGTCCTCTCCCAGCTGGCTCCTTCCCAGCCCCTGATCTTGCTCCCTCTGGTCCACCATCCCTATGGTAGCAGGAAAGATATATTTATTTATTTATTTACTGCTTTTTAGGGCCGCACCTGCAGCATATGGAGGTTCCCAGGTTAGGGGCCCAATCAGAGCTACAGCTGCCGGCCTACACCACAGCCACAGCAACGCCGGATCCGAGCCGTATCTGCAACCCACACCACAGCTCATGGCAATGCCGGATCCTTAACCCACTGAGCAAGGGCAGGGATCGAACCCACACCCTCATGGTTCCTGCTTAGATTCGTTTCCATGCTCCACGACAGGAACTCCAGGAGAGATCTTTCTAAATATGACCATAGGTCCTGCAACTTGAAACCCTTCCCTGGCTCCCCAGATCAAGTATCAGCTTTGTATCCCAGGTCTGGATTTTTGTCTCCATTATATCAATGACGAGCTCCCTCTGCTTCGCTCTCCCACCCTCTTAGAGTGACTCCTTTTCTTTTGACCTGAGCGTGTGATGGGCTAGTCTGTCTCCCTCAAGGTCTGAGAGCTCCGTGAGGGCCAGGACCCTCTCTGTCCTTCTCCTCATAGGGATAATAGTACTCCAGCAGACGGGTGGGTGTGCTTACCACGTCCAGGTGCTGCTTGAAGTGCTGTATGTGAAATGTAGGTGCATTATATATATATACACACTCATTTATTATTTATAAATTATTATTTATTATAAAGTTTTTCACACATGCGAAAGTCAAGAGGACCGTAAAATAAACCTCCATGTACCCACCTCTCCGCTTCAGAAATAATCAACATTTTCCCAGTCTTGCTTCATCTCTGCCCCCATTTCCTCATCAATATTTAAAGAAACGTTTCATCTGTGCTCTATGTGTAGGTATACCTCATAGGTATGTCTTCGTATATGTATGTATATCTTTGTAAATTGGTACTTTTTTTTTTTTTTTTTTTTTTTTTTTTTTGCTTTTTGGGACCAGTTCCATGCATATGGAGGTTCCCAGGCTAGGGGTTGAATCAGAGCTACAGCTGCCAGTCTACGCCACAGCCACAGCAACACCAGATCCAAACTGCATCTGTGACCTACACCACTGCTCACGGCAAAGGAGTCACTCTGAGAGGATGGGAGAGAGAAGCAGAGGGAGCTCGTCATTGATATAATGGAGACAAAAATCTCCCTGAGGGAGGCCAGGGATCGAACCTGTGTCCTCATGGGTACTAGTCAGATTCGTTTCTGCTGAGCCACAGCAGAAACCCCAAGTTGGTGCTATTATTACCTGCAACTTACAGATGAGGAAACTGAGGTGTAACGAGGCTGAGTAATTTGAGCAGAGTGATATGGTTTGGAGATAGCAGAAACAGGCTTCAGACCTGGACAATCTGCTCCAGAGCCTTTGTTCGTAATTCTTACAACATTTCTCCAACACAGCAGACATTTAGTGGATATTTTCTTTTCTTTCTTTCTTTTTTTTTTTTTTTTTTTTTTGTCTTTTTGCCATTTCTTGGGCCACTCCAGTGGCATATGGAGGTTCCCAGGCTAGGGGTCTAATCAGAGTTGTAGCCACCGGCCTACGCCAGAGCCACAGCAACTCGGGATCTGAGCCGCGTCTGCAACCTACACCACAGCTCATGGCAACGCCGGATCATTAACCCACTGAGCAAGGGCAGGAACCGAACCCGCAACCTCATGGTTCCTAGTCGGATTCATTAACCACTGCACCACGACGGGAACTCCTCTTTTTTTTTTTTTTTTTTGTCTTTTTTTGCCATTTCTTGGGCTGCTCCTGTGGCATATGGAGGTTCTCAGGCTAGGGGTCGAATTGGAGCTGCAGCCGCCAGCCTATACCACAGCCACAGCAACGCCAGATCCTTAACCCACTGAGCGAGGTCAGGGATCGAACCCACAACCTCATCGTTCCTAGTCGGCTTTGTTATCCACTGAGCCACGACAGGAACTCCAAGTGGATATTTTCAAATAAATGAATGAGTGATTAAAGGAATAAAAATGAATGAATGAAAACAAATTCCCACTATGGCACCACGGGTTAAGAACCTGACTGCAGCGGCTCAGGTTACTGTGGAAGTACGGGTTCAATGCCTGGCCCAGCACAGTGGGATGAGGATCCAGCATTGCTGCAGCTATCTCGTAGGTCACATGTCAGATTTGATCCCTGGCCCAGAAACTTCCATATGCCACGGGTGCAGCTGAAAAAAAATGAATGAATGAATGAATGAATGAATGAATGAATTGGACCCCAAGGCCATGCTGTGCTTCAGACAAGGGGCCACCCTGCTGGAAGATGTCCCTTCTACGTCCTAAAGACCCCCTTTATGCCCAGAACACCAGAGTTGCCAGAATCAGCTCCACCCTGACAGCTGTGTCCTCTCTCCCCACAGCCAGAGCAGACGGTACTCATTGACAACTGCCAGCAGCAGTGCGTGTGCCATGCTGGAAAGGGCATGGCGTGCCAGGACCACAGCTGCGAGCCAGGGCAGGTGTGCCAGCCCTCGGAAGGTGTCCTGAGCTGCATCACCAAAGGTGCTGGGTTGGGGCCGGGGCCGGTGTGTCTGGGGAACAGAGGACAGGGACTCCGGAGTCAAGGGTGGTGTGACCCAGATCTTCATGGTGGGACTAAAGATTACAGTCTCAGACCTGGGAACCCCTGAGCTGGGATTCCCAGAGCCAGGGGCAGGGGCCCTCCAGACTGGGAGGCAGGGACTCTGACGGTGGAAACCAGGCTCTTGGGACCCTCGGGGCTAGGGTTCCGGGAGCAGGTGGCCAGGACCATCAGTGTCAGGCAGGGACAGGCAAACTTTTTCTCTAAAGGGCCAAATGGCAAATATTTAAATTTGTAGGCGATACGATCCTGGTCACAAGTACTCAACTCCACCATGGCAGCATGAGATCAGCTGTAAACCATGCAAGTGAAGGGGTGTGTCTCCAGTAAAACTGTATTTACAGGAACAGGCAGCTGGTCGTGCATAGTTCTGCCAACCACTGATATGCAGGGCTCCAGACATCATCCCCAAGAGGGAGGGCAGACTGAGATCCACAGGGACAGAAAGCAGAGGCCTGAGGTCTCAGGCAGAGTCCCCACCCACGCCAGGGTCTTGGACCTGCCTCAAGTGGAGAGTCAAGGGTTATAGAGACGTGGAGTTCCCGTTGTGGCTTAGTGATAATGAACCCGACTCGCATCCATGAGGATGCCGGTTCCATCCATGGCCTCGCTCAGTAGCTGGGATCCCACATGGCTGTGGCTGCGGTGTAGGCTGGCAGCTACAGCTCTGATTTGACCCCTAGCCTGGGAACTTCCATATGCTGCAGGTACAGCCCTAAAAAGCAAAAAAAAAAAAAAAAAAAAAAAAAAAAGACACGCTCTCAGACAGGAGATGTCTCTCCAGATTATGACTAAGACACAGAAGCAATTCCTGTTGTGGCTCAGTGGTTAACAAATCTGACTAGGAACCATGAGGTTTCAGGTTCGATCCCTGGCCTTGCTCAGTTGGTTAAGGATCCGGCGTTGCCATGAGCTGTGGTGTAGGTCGCAGACGCCGCTTGGATCCCGAGTTGCTGTGGCTCTGGCATAGGCCAGTGGCTACAGCTCTGATTCGACCTCCAGCCTGGGAACCTCCATATGCCACGGGAGCAGCCTAGAAAAGGCAAAAAGACCAAAAAAAGAAACAAGACTAAGACACAGAGCCACCCCAGGACTGATTTCTCACGGGGGAGGGCAGAGAATGGTTCCCTTATTCCTGAGGAGAAGGGAGCTGACTGAGACCTCGGGGCAATGAGCAGGATTTAGGGACTCCAGGGACCGGGGTATCTCGGTTGGAGTCCAATCAGGAGACAAAAGCCGCACAGCAGCTTTCAGAGGGAAAGCTTAACAGCAGTCTTTGCTTGCAATAGGTGTTGACGACTAAAGAGTAATAAAAATGCTAACACACACGAGAAGAGCAGACGTAGGGAGCAGGCCCTGCCCCAAAGGCTATAGCAGAGCACCCCAGGCAGGGGGAAATTGGGAAGAGGGCCCCCCTCCGGGGCTGAGAGGCAGATCTCATTGGAGGGTGGGGCTGTAGCCCACTGGATGGCAGGAGGCTGTACAGCGAGGAGCTGGCAGGCAGGACAACTCCCAGGGAGGGGCTGGCAAAACTCACTGGGAAGCCGCCTCTGGGGTGCCCCAGTGACATGGTGGGAAACTAGCTGGGGCCAGGGGACCTCACTGAGTGGGTGACCCACTTGTCCCTGGCCCCACTGGGGGCCAGGAAACTAGAGAGCAAAGCAGGCTGGAAGCAGAAGCCACCTCCTCCCGCCTTGATTCTCCAGCGCCCTCTACTGACAAAACCCAACTATCGGCAGATTAGCACCTAGGAGGCAGTGGATTAAAAACTGCAGAGAGAGAGAGAGAGGAGAAATTTTAAGGTTGAAGTGCTGCGCGTAGGAGTTACAAAAACTGAGGTCACTGATTCGGTGGCCTTAGGGACTGAGTCTTGGACAAAGAGACCCTCAGAGGTAAGGCCTGAAAAATGAGTTTCCCCAAAGTCAGGATCTCACGTGTTGCAACCCTGGGGAGATAGAGTCTTGCACAGAGGGATTCCCCAGGCTGTCAGCCTTAGATACAGAGACCCCAGGCAGGTCTCAAATATTGGGACCCCTGAGGTTAGTTTCCCACCAGAAAGTTCTCTTGGTGCCTGGGTGTTGGGCACAGAGACGTCCAGGACCTGGGCCTCGATGTGGTGGCCCCCTGGACCCTGGGACCCAGATCTTGGATAAAGGGAACCCTGGGCTGTGGGTGTTCTCGTAGATGCCCACGGGACTGGCATCCCTGTGGCTCTGGTGTCAGACCTCAGTCCTCAGGGCTGACATCTCAAGCAAGGGGACCCCAGGGCCCAGGTCTCAGACGTAGGGACCCTCAAACCTGAGTTTTGGTTGCAAGAACCTTGGGGCCTGCATCTCAGACATGAGGACCATGGCATCTGGTCCCACCCCCTGGCCCTTAGAGCCAGTGTCCCTGGCACAGGCTGGGGCAGATGCTGGCACGTGGCCGGTCTGATGCTGGGCAGCCCCTCATGGGCCTCTCTCCTCTGTCCCCAGACCCGTGCCACGGTGTGACTTGCCGGCCACAGGAGACATGCAAGGAGAAGGACGGCCAGGGCGTCTGCGTGCCCAACTACGAGGCCACATGCTGGCTGTGGGGCGACCCCCACTACCACTCCTTCGACGGCTGGAACTTTGACTTCCAGGGCACTTGTAACTACGTGCTGGCCTCAACCAGCTGCCCGGGGATCAGCGCCCAGGGCCTGACAGCCTTCACTGTCACCACCAAGAACGAGAACCGGGGCAACCCTGCCGTGTCCTTCGTGAGGCTGGTCACCGTGACCACCCTCAACACCAACATCTCCATCCACAAAGGCGAGATCGGCAAAGTCCGGGTAAGGATGGTCCCCGGAGCCCCGGGTGGGGCGGGAAGGGTCCTGCCAGCTAAAGTTAGGAGCTCAATGCGCTCTTGCTGCACTTAGGCCTGAAACCAAATAGCAGCAAGAGCAACAGTAATTACGGCCGAAACATCACTCCTCTAACTGGGAATTAAATGAGCCTAACCCTTCATTAAGGGCTTTAATGCAGGACTTCAGAACTTGCCTTTTCAGAGACCCAGGTTTGAATCCAGGCTCTCCTTATGAGATGTGTGATGCAGGGCAAGTGACTTGATTTGCGGGGCCTCAGTCTCCTCATCTGTGAAATAGGGGCCCACAGTGAGGTAACGCATGTGAGGGGCTCCACCAAGGCTCTTATCCCAGTAAGCACCCCTGAGTGTTTGCGAGGAAACCGATGAGAGGCCCAGAGCCTCAAACATGGAGAGAAATTCAGGAAGACCGAGAGGGAGAGCTGAGCCACGCTTTCCACCCAGGGTCGTACAGTAGTGCACCTCGATGGCCGCTCACAGGGAGAGAATGAGGTTTGGGACAGGGTAGGCACTCAATACATGACGGCGAGTGAGCGGAGGAGACGCCCAGACACACAGAGATGCCCAGGAAGTGAGGAGAGAGGGAGGCAGGGAGGGAGACACAGAGAAAGACCACCCACACCCACACGCAGGTGCAGGGCCAGAGACCGCGCGACAAGAGACAGAGACAGAGCATGGAGGGGGACCAGACAGCGAGATATGCAGAGTGAGAGGAACTCAGAGAGAGAGACTAGGGAGAAAGAGGTCTAGAGGTAGAAAGAAAGAGAGAGAGGGAGGGAGGGAGGAGGAAGATGGAGATCAAAAGAGAAACCCAGAGAAAGTAGCAGAGTAGGCTTTCAGTCTCCAGGCCCTTAACTAGAAGGTATGTTGTAATGTTTGTCAAATGACTGTGTGACCGTCAGCCATGGGGACGGCCTTGCAGCTCCCAGCCAGGGCAGGATGAGGGAGGGAGACTGGGGGCCGGGGCTGGGCCTCCGCCTCTCCAGTGACCAGTGGTGTTTGCCTCCCCCCCCTCCCCCCGCAACCAGGTGAATGGTGTGCTGACCGCATTGCCTGTCTCTGAGGCTGGTGGGCGGCTTTCAGTGACCCACGGTGCGTCCAAAGCCGTGCTGGCCACCGACTTTGGGCTGCAGGTCAGCTATGACTGGGATTGGCGAGTGGAGGTGACGCTGCCCAGCAGCTATCATGGTGCTGTGTGCGGGCTCTGCGGGAACATGGACCGCAACCCCAGCAATGACCAAGCCTTCCCTAACGGCACCCTGGCTCCCTCCATACCCATCTGGGGCGGCAGCTGGCGGGTCCCAGGCTGGGACCCCCTGTGCTGGGACGAATGTCAGGGGTCCTGCCCGACATGCTCCGAGGACAATCTGGAGAAGTACGAGGGCCCCAGCTTCTGTGGACCCCTGGTCCCTGGCACCGGAGGCCCCTTCGCCGACTGCCATGCCCAGGTGGCCCCCGAGAGCTTCTTCAAGGGCTGCGTTCTGGATGTCTGCCTGGGCGGTGGGGCCCAGGACATACTGTGCCAGGCTCTGGCTGCCTATGCTGCTGCCTGCCAGGCTGCTGGGGTCGTCATTAAGGACTGGAGGACACAGGCTGGCTGTGGTGAGTGCTGGGGGAGCAGAGCAGGAACTGGGGCCCGGGGTCCTGTCTCTTCAGAGCTGGTTTAGTTTCACTCCAATCCTTCTGGGTCTTTTTGGTTTTGGTTTTATTTTGTTTTCTGTTTTTGCTTTTGTTTCTCAGTCTCTTGGCACTTATCTCTGTGTCTCCCTTTGGTTGCCTCTGTTTCTCATGCTCTGTTTCTGTTTGGGTCTTGGTCTCTGCCTCTGACTATCCTGGCCTCAGATGCCACCTCCTGACACAATTCTCTGTCCCTCTGGCTCTTTCATCTGCCCACAGAGATGTCCTGCCCAGACAACAGCCACTACGAGCTCTGTGGCCCACCCTGCCCGGCCAGCTGCCCATCTCCTGCGCCTCCCACCACCCCAGCCCCATGTGAGGGCCCCTGCGCCGAGGGCTGCCAGTGCAACTCTGGCTTCGTGTGGAGTGCCAGTCACTGCGTTCCCCTGGATGGAGGCTGCGGCTGCTGGGCCAACGGCACCTACCACGAGGCAGGCAGCGAGTTTTGGGCTGATGCCACCTGCTCCCAGCGGTGCCAGTGTGGGCCTGGGGGCGGCTCTCTGGTCTGCAAGCCTGCCAGCTGCGGGCTAGGTGAAGAGTGTGCCCTGCTGCCCTCAGGCCAGCATGGCTGCCACCCTATCAGCACAGTTGAGTGTCAGGCCTGGGGTGACCCCCATTACATCACCCTGGATGGGCACCGATTCGACTTCCAAGGCTCTTGCGAGTACTTGCTGAGCGCGCCCTGCCAAGGACCACCTGCAGGGGTTGAGAACTTCAACGTCACTGTAGAAAATGAGCACCGGGGCAGCCAGGCTGTCAGTTACACCCGCACTGTCACCCTGCACATCTACGGCCACAGCTTCACCCTCAGTGCCCGCTGGCCCCGGCAGCTGCAGGTGAGGGGCTGGTGGGTCAGATAAGAGCACGTGCCAGCCCTGGGGGTTGTGGGGGACAGGTGGGGTCAGCCAGTACTCTGATTGCCTTTCACAGGCTAACGGGGCAGGTGGAGGTATCCAGAGTCTAGGCTTTGGAACTGGATGGCTTGGAGTAGTGGTTTCCCCATCGGAGCCTTAGTGTATTCCTCTGTAAAATGGGTCTAGGAAAAGTATCTGCTTCAGAGAGAGGTGTAAGGAGCCAGTGACATCGTGTCTGGCTTATTATTATTATTACGGCTATTATCATTATTACAAAGTGGTGGAGATCACACACTCAGGGTTCCACCCCCTAGTAGACAGTGGAGTCAGGATTCGCGCCTGTGCCTGCAACGTTCTCTACGTCTCCCCCTCACCCCGCGCCCGCAGGTGGACGGCAAGCTGGTGGCGCTGCCCTTCCAGCTGGACACACGTCTGCACGCGTATGTGAGCGGCCCCGACGTGGTGGTGACCACCACCTCCGGGATCTCTCTGGCTTTTGACGGAGACAGCAACGTGCGCCTGCGCGTGCCGGCGGCGTACGCGGGCGCCCTTTGTGGCCTGTGCGGGAACTACAACCAGGATCCCAAAGACGACCTGAACGCGGTGGGCGGGAACCCAGCTGGCTGGCAGGTGGGCGGTGCGGAGGGCTGCGGGGAGTGCGTGCCCGGGCCCTGCCCGGAGCCTTGCACGCCGGAGCAGCAGGAGCCCTTCGGCGGCCCCGACGCCTGCGGCGTGATCTCCGCCCCTGACGGCCCGCTGAGTCCCTGCCACAGCCTCGTGCCGCCCGCGCAGTACTTCCAGGCCTGCCTGCTGGACGCCTGCCAGGCTCAGGGCCATCCGGGAGGCCTCTGCCCTGCCGTGGCCGCCTATGTGGCCGCCTGCCAGGCCGCTGGGGCCCAGCTCGACGAGTGGAGGCGGCCAGACTTCTGTCGTGAGTACACTGGGTCACATACCCGGACTCTCCCCACCTACCTACCGCTCTAAGACAAGAACCTTCTCCTCAGTGGGGCTTAGGCACCATCCTGCCTCTCCTGAGCCCAGATACCTCCTGTTAAACACCTTGGCATTCACACACGGAAATACACCAGGTCACATACTGCAGTGGGAGCCGCTGGGATATACCTGGTCAGAAACCCTGGGTCCGGTACACTCTCGGGATTCATGCGCTCAGATAGACTGGGGAGGTTGATCCTGTCCAAGCTGCACAGTGAGATACACCTGGTCAAGTGGATTCTCTCAGCTACCCCTGGTCAGAGAGACCTAGGGGGTTACACCTGGTCAGACGCCCCCTAGACTGTTTCAAACAAGGAAATACACAGCATCAGATGGAATTGGCTCCCTAACCTCAGAGAGGGACCCCTCTCGTTAGAGACACTTGGTCATCCTGAGACACACTTAGGTGGCTATACCCAGGTAGAGTCATGACCTTGCCATAGCCTCAGGCAGATACAGATTCTTGATCTCCTGGCCGTTCCCTCAGGCAGATCTCTTGGTCAGATTTTTCCTGTCGGCTTCAATCACATACATGTGGTCAGAGTCACACCCTGACACAGACCATCAGAGAGACCGTCAGAGGCTCCAGGTTAGACATTCAGAGCCAGGCATCCCTTGGTGGCTTCATACCCTGAGATACATCTGGCCCCACACCCCAGCCAGATTCCCACCCTGAGGAATCACAGTTGGTTGCTTTTTTTTTTCCCCCTGCTTTTTGCTTTTTAAGGCTGCACCCAGGCATATGGAGGTTCCCAGGCTAGGGGCCCAGTCAGAGCTGCAGCTGCCGGCCTACACCACAGCCACAGCAACTCAGGATCCAAGCCACGTCTCCGACCTACACCACAGCTCATGGCAATGCCGGATCCTTAACCCACTTTGTGAGGCCAGGGATCAACCCGCATCCTCATGGATACTAGGGTTCATTACCGCTGAGCCCACAATGGGAACTCCTCACAGCTGGTTCTATTTATGCTCATCTTGGTCAGATACATGTGGTTAAATTCACCCAGTCAGATTGACTTGATCTTTAGACATAACTGATCTGGTTGAAACACCCACCACCTGCTGAGAGAGACCTGGTCCCCAGATCCCCACACCAAATCCCCCAGTTAGATGTACTGGATCAGACACCCAGCTCAGATCCCTGGACAGATTCACTCACCGTCTATCCTCAGAACAGATTCCCCTGGGTCTGGGTCTCCCGCCCCCCTCCCTCAGGGCTTCCAGCTCATTCCTCCCCTCTTGGCCCCCGCAGCCCTCCAGTGCCCCGCCCACAGCCACTACAAGCTCTGCGGTGACTCCTGCCCTGTGAGCTGCCCGAGCCTCTCAGCGCCTGAGGGCTGTGAGCCCACCTGCCGTGAGGGCTGCGTCTGCGATGCCGGCTTCGTGCTCAGTGGAGACACCTGCGTGCCTGTGGGTCAGTGTGGCTGCCTCCACGAGGGCCGCTACTACCCACTGGGCGAGGCCTTCTACCCAGGCCCTGAGTGTGGGCGGCGCTGTGAGTGTGGGCCGGGCGGCCAAGTCACCTGCCAGGAAGGCGCGGCCTGTAGGCCCTATGAAGAGTGCCGGTTACAGGATGGTGTCCAGGCCTGTTACCCCATAGGCTGTGGCCGCTGCCTGGCCAACGGGGGCACCCACTACATCACCCTTGACGGGCGTGTCTATGACCTGCATGGCTCCTGCTCATACATCTTGGCCCAGGTCTGCCACCCGCAGCCTGGGGACGAAGACTTTGCCATTGTGCTTGAGAAGAACGCGGCTGGAGATCCCCAGCGGCTGGTGGTCACTGTGGCTGACCAGGTGGTGAGCCTGGCTCCGGGGCCACAGGTAAGTGGACATGGCCTTGCCCTGGGGGTCAGAAGCCAACGTGGCCCCATCCTGGGGGGCTCTGAGCGGGGAGAGGACCCACCCTGTGGGTTTTGAGAGAGATACAACCCCACCCCAAGGGGACTGAGGGGGGCACAGATCTGTCCTGGGGTCCTGAAGGGGACCTGACCCCAGCCTTGAGAGAGGCACAGCCCTGGCCTGGGGTCTCTGAAGGGGACAGGGCCCTGCCCTGGGAAATCTCTGGGAGCCGTGGCCCCACCTTAGTGGGGCCGAAAGACAGCTCCCCCCCTGGGATTCTGAGGGACCCACCTTACCTGTGGTTCTGAGTCCCTGACCCACCTGAACCTTCATGCAGGTCACTGTGGACGGCGAGGCCGTAGCCCTGCCTGTGGCTGTGGGACACGTGCGAGTGACCGCCGAGGGCCGGAATGTGATTCTGCAGACGACCAAGGATCTGCGGCTTCTCTTCGACGGCGATGCCCACATCCTCATCTCCATCCCCAGCCCCTTCCATGGCCGGGTCTGTGGCCTCTGTGGGAACTTCAATGGCAACTGGAGCGACGACTTCGTCCTGCCCAGTGGCGCCGTGGCCCCCAGCGTGGATGCCTTCGGAGCTGCCTGGCGGGTCCCCGGCTCCTCCCAGAGCTGTAGCGAGGGCTGCGGGCCTGCAGGCTGCCCCGTGTGCTTGGCGGAGGAGACAGCGCCCTATGAGAGCCTCAATGCCTGTGGGCGGCTCCGGGACCCCAACGGCCCCTTCTCGGCCTGCCACGCGGTGCTGGGCCCCTCTGAGTACTTCCGCCAGTGTGTGTATGACCTCTGTGCCCACAAGGGCAACAGCACCTTCCTCTGCCGCAGCCTCGCAGCCTACACGGCAGCCTGTCAGGCAGCCGGCTCGGCCGTGAAGCCCTGGAGGACAGACAGCTTCTGCCGTGAGTGCCCATGGGCCCCTGGGAGGACTCCAGCCCAGGCTCAGGGGCACCCCGGCCTGTGGCCGGTCCTGTTTGCACCTCAGGAGCTGTTCCCAGCTCTTCCCCCGGGATACCCTTCTGGCTTCCCTCCTGCCCGGCTCCTGGCCCATCTCGGACTCCTTGCAGGGGCCGCTCTCCTGAGACCTCAGGCACAGTTCTTCTTGGGGCCCACCCCGACTGTCTCCGTGGTGACCATGGGAGGGCAGGCCGGGTAGGCCGGAAGCTCATGCAATGCAGCCTGAGTCTGTGGCTCACCCAGAACCCCCAGGATGGGACCATATTCCCACAGACCCTTCAGGACAAGATGGTACCTCTTAGATACCCCCAGTCGGGGATCCTCTGTTTTCTTCAAAGCCCCAGGATGGGGCTGTGTCTTCTTCATTCTTCTCAGGGCAGGACCTGTCACCCACTCTGATAGCCTTAGATTTGTCTTCAGTGCTGACAGTGGACGCAGTCTGTCTCCATCTCTGACCTCTCTCCTAACGGCCAGCCTCATGGGTCCACTGGCCTCCTGGACACTTGCCACGGGGTGTCCTTGGGGTCTCTCACACCTCCTGTGTTCCCACATGACATCAGCATTTCACCCCAAACCCGAGCCTCCTATTCGCAGATCCTGGGCCTCATCTCCAGGCAGCCACACCATGCACAGGTTGCTCAGCCAGATCCCAGGCCCTCACCCTGGATGCTTCCTCTGGGTCCTCACAGCTCCCATCCTGGCCCTGACCCCTCTGCCTGTACTTCCTCCATCCTGGCCCTGACGTTCTATCTCTATTTCCTCAATGCAGCCCTGATCACATGGGGCCATCACTATCTGTCCCGCTGCTATGAGCTCCATAGGGCAGGAGCTTGTGTCCCCAGCAGCACCAGCCCAGAGCCAGGTGTGCAGTAGGCCCCACTCGTTACCCAGCGCCCGCGTGCGGGCGTGACCCCACCTGCCTCCTCTCTCTGCAGCGCTCCAGTGCCCAGCCCACAGCCACTACTCCGTCTGCACACGCTCCTGCCAGGGCTCCTGTGCGGCTCTCTCTGGCCTCACGGGCTGCACCACCCGCTGCTTTGAGGGCTGTGAGTGTGACGACCGCTACCTGCTGTCCCAGGGTATCTGCATCCCCGTCCAGGACTGCGGCTGCTCCCATGATGGCCGGTACTTACCGGTGAGCAGGGGCTTGAGGCGGGCAGGGAGGGTAGAAGAGCTCGAGAGAGACTCAGAGTTTCTGTGCTGACCCTCTCAGGGATGTGCACAGAGAGGCCACCACCGATTCCCTGCTGCATGATTCAGCCCCTTATTAGTTTCCTGGAGCCGCTGTGATAGATGACCACAACTTGGTGGCTTAAAACAGGAGGAATTTGGGAGTTCCCCTTGTGGCTCAGTGTGTTAAGAACCTGACAAGTATCCATGAGGACACAGGTTTGATCCCTAGCCTCGCTCAATGGGCTAAGGATCCAGCATCACTGTGAGATGTGGTGTAGGTTTTAGACATGGCTTGGATCCTCTGTTGCTGTGGTGTAGGCTGGCAGCTGCAGCTCTGTTTCAACCCCTAGCCTGGGAAGTTCCATATGCTGCAGGTACAGCCCTAAAAAGAAAAAATAAATAAGTAAAACAAGAGAAATTTATTCTCCCCCAGTTCTGGAGGTCAGAAGTCAGAAATCAGTATATTGCACCACGAGGCGGGCAGGGCAGCACTCCCCCCAGAGGCTCCAGGGGAAGATCTGTTCCCTGCCTCTCCCAGAGTTGGGTGGCCACAGGCATTCCTTGGCTTGTGGCCCCATCACTCCAGTTTCTGCTTCCTTGTCACATTCCCACTCCTCTTCTCTGTGGGTCACAAAATCTCCCTCTGATTCCTTCTTTTTTTTTTTTTCTTTCTTTTTTTAGGGCTGCACCCATGGCATGTGGAGGTTCCCAGGCCAGGGGTCTAATCGGAGCTGTAGCCGCCGCCCCACACCACAGCCACAGCAGTGCCAGATCTGAGCTGTGTTTGCGCTACACCACAGCTCATGGCAACGCCGGATCGTTAACCCACTGAGCAAGGGCAGGGATCGAACCTGCAACCTCATGGTTCCTAGTCAGATTCATTTCCACTACACCACAACAGGAACTCCTGATTCCTTCTTATGAGGATATACGTGATTGTATTTAAGGCCTGCCCGGGATAATCTTTCCATCTCAAGAGCTTTAGTCACACCTTCAAACACCTTTTTTTTTTTTTTTTTTTTGTCTTTTTTAGGTCTGCACCCACAGCATAGGGAGGTTCCCAGGCTAGGGGTCGAGTTGGAGCTGTAGCCGCTGGCCTACACCACAGCCACAGCCACATGGGATTCGAGCCATGTCTGCAACCTACACCACAGCTCATGGCAACGCTGGATCCTTAACCCACTGAGCGAGGCCAGGGATGGAACCCGTGTCTTCATGGATGCTAGTCGAGTTCATTAACCACTGAGCCACAACGGGAACTCCTGCAAACACCGTTTTTCCCAATAAGGTGACATTTAGGCATTAGGACCTGATGAGGGGGCAGTTGTTGGGCCTGCGTAATTGGCAGTCCCCTCCCTGAGCACCACTTTCTTCATCTGTACAATGGGGTTAATCATCATCCTGGCACCACAGCTACCTGAGGAACGGGGGTGACTGTGCAAGCAGCTCGCACAGAGCCCTGCGCCTCACCCTCCACACAGTAGGTAGCACAGCTAACAATCGTTTAATAACGGGAATTGAAAGTTATTAATTAATTTATTTGGGGGATTGATGTTTTTTGAGCTCTCACTAAGCACCATGTTTGTTACAGTTGTAAAGTCACGTAATAGTCACCATGATTCTGGAGTTCCCATCATGGCGCAGTGGTTAATGAATCCGACTAGGAACCATGAAGTTGCAGGTTCGATCCCTGGCCTGGCTCAGTGGGTTAAGGATCCGGCGTTGCCGTGAGCTGTGGTGTAGGTCACAGACGCAGCTCGGATCCCTTGTTGCTGTGGCTGTGGTGTAGGCAGGCAGCTACAGCTCCGATTCGACTCCTAGCCTGGGAACCTCCATATGCTGTGGGAGCGGCCCTAGAAAATGCAAAAAGACAGAAACAAAACAAAACAAAAAATAGTCACCACAATTCTGAGACGGGTTCTAGGGTTATGTTCCCTATTTTATGGAGGAGGAAATTGTGACAGAGGCCAGCTGAAGGCTGCCCATTAGCAAGTGAGGAGCCTGGGATTCATACCCCAGCAGCCTGGGCTCATCCTCTGGACTACGAGGCTCTCTGCTTCTTCCAGAGCATATTTATCAAATAAAGGAAAGATGGAGTCCCACATCCCTTCCCCATCCATCCCTGTTTTATTAACAGCAGCTAGAGGGTCTGGAAGTCCAGGACTTCCGGGGAAGAAGATACCAAACTCCAACTCCTTCAGGCCTCACCGCCTACAGGAAGTCCTCCCTGATCTCCTAGGCTGGGTTAGGCTCCTCCTCTGGACTCTCACAGACCCCTGTGCTTCCCCGGCCCAGCCTTGACCACTCTGCCTGTGCTAGAAGGTTTCTGAGATTGGTGGGTCTGCCATGCAGGGGGAGAGGTCTGGGCTAGAGATATGTGAGAGTCATCAGTATAGAGATGGTAATTTTTTTCATGAAATACATTCACTTTGTTTAAAGTTCTCAAACTTATTTTTAAAGAATTCAGACCCAAGGAGTTCCCACTGTGGTGCAGCAGGTTAAGGATCCAGCATTGTCTCTGCAGCAGCTCAGGTCAATCCCTAGCCCACAGAGTGGGTTAAGGATCTGGCATTGCTGCAGCTGTGGCGTAGGTCACAGCTGCAGCTCAGATTCAGTCCCTGGCCCAGAAACTTCCACATGCCATGGGTGTGGCCAAAAAAAAAAAAAAAAGGATTCAAACTTGGGAAAAATTGCAAAAATAGTACAAAAACTCCTGCACACCCTTCACTTGGGTTTTTCAGCTGTTGACCTTTTTGCCTGTGCCTTATCATCTCCACCCCACCCCCAGCAGCTCCCATCCTGGCCCTGACCCCTACACACACATACATTTTTTTCTGCACCATTTGAAAGTATGATGCAGATATAGCGCCCCTTTATCCCTAAATACTTTTGCATGGATTTCTTAGGAATAAAGAAACTCATTTGCGGGAGTTCCCATTATGGTTCAGCGGGTAAAATACCTGCCTAGTCTTCATGAGGATGTGGGTTCAACCCCTGGCCTTGCTCAGTGGGTTAAGGATCTGGCGTTGCTGCCAGCTGTGGTGTAGGTTGCAGATGTGGTTCAGATCCCACATTGCTGTGACTGTGGTGTAGGCTGGTGGCTACAGCTCCAATTCGGCTGGTAGCCTGGGAACTTCCATATGCCATGATGTGGCCCTAAAAAGACCCCCCAAAAAAGGAAAAGATTGTATTCGAATTTCCCCTGTTGTCCGAATAATGCTGTCTATAACAGTTACCTCCACCGACCTCTGCTCTGGGCCAGAGTCAGATACTGCTTTTAGTTTTCATGAGATTTAGGGAGATCACCAGTAGCAAATGTAGAGAGAGAAGGAACAGGTCTGAGGACTGAGCCCTGGGAAGGATAATGTTCAAGATTTGGGAGACAAGGTGGAACTTGAAAATGTAGTCTTGCATGGGCCGGCGGCTACAGCTCCCATTCGACCCCTAGCCTGGGAACCTCTATATGCCACAGAAGCGGCCCAAGAAATGGGAAAAAGACCAAAAAAAAAAAAAAAAAAAAAAAAAAAAAATGTAGTGAAGGAAGAGCAGCCAGTCAGGCAGGAGAAAACCAGGAGAAAGTCTGTTTCTTGAAATTGGGTTTCTGGGGCCCTGCGTTCTGAGCTGTGGGTGCCAGGATTCTGGAATGTCTCCAATGCCCACTCCTACCTTTATCAGTTAGCTTTTACTGGGTTGCAAACTACCCCCCAAACAGAGTGGCTTAAAACAACTATTTGTTCGGTTGACAATTCTGCAACTCTGCTGTTTGGGCCAGGCTCAGCCGGGCAGTTCTTCTGCCACCCCCTGGGCTCACTCATACGTCTGTAGACCCCCAGTGGGTCATCTGAGGTCTGGCTGTCTCCTGCACAGAGTCTCCCATCCTCAGGCAGGCTGGCCCACATCAGTTAGGCAGGGGTCCGAGAAGGACTAAAGCTGTAAGATCCCTTGCGGTCCAGGCTTGAACCTGGCACAGCGTTGCTTCTGCTGCCTTGTAATAACCAAGTCACAGGTTCAAGGCCAGCCCAGATTTGTGGGGAAAGGAAAATCAACTCCATTTCTTTTTTTTTTTTTTAGGGCCACGCCTGTGGCATATGGATGTTCCCAGGCTAGGGGTCAAATGGGAGCTGCAGCTGCCAGCCTACACCCCAGCCAGACGGGATCCAAGCCACGTCTGCAACCTACACCACAGCTCATGACAACGCCCGATCCTTAACCCACTGAGGGAGGCCAGGGACCAAAGCCACATCCTCATGGATACTAGTTGGGCCTGTTACCACCGAGCCACGACGGGAACTCCCAACCTCCGTTTCTTCAAGGAAGTGGCTGCGAAGTCATTCTGTACTGACCCCAAGGGTTGAGGGCTTCTAGCTGTTTCTGCAGTCAACCACACCTCTGTGACCCAGCCCCGTCCTGTGCACAGGCGAACTCCTCCCTGCTGACCCCAGACTGCAGCAAGCGCTATTCCTGTTCCTCAAGCACCGGCCTGACGTGCCAGGAGGTCAGCTGCCCGCCGGGCCGCATATGCGAGATTCAGGCTGGGGCCTGGGACTGCTGGGTCCCCCAAGGTCTCTGCTCCCTCTCTGTGGATGCCAACCTCACCACGTTCGATGGGGCCCGCAGTGCTGTCCACTCCCCCGGCGTCTACGAGCTCTCTCACCGCTGCCCAGGACTCCGGGAGGCCATCCCCTGGTACCGTGTGGTCGCTGACGTCCAGCCCTGCAGCGGCAAAGCTGAAGCTGTGGGCCTGGTTCACCTCTTCTTCCAAGATGGGCTGGTGACCGTGACCCGAAAAAAGGGCGTGTGGGTAAGCCCGGGCACCGGGGGCCTGTCTCCCCCGGGCTTTGCTTGTCCTGTTGCAGTGTCCCTGTGTGCCTGGCTGCCCGTCTGTCTTGCTCTCTGTTCTCTTTTCCCATCTCTGCAGCTGGCCTCTTATTTGGATTTGTCTCGGCACTTCATAGATAGTCCCTCTGTTCTGGCTGCGTTCTCGAGGAGCAAAAACACATTCAAGTAACTTTCTAGTTTTGATTGCAGTGTTCACCAAGACTCTCTTGGTTGCAAGTGACAGGAAACTGAAGTCAGAGTGCTTTAGCGAACAGGAATGTCTTGGCCCACATAACTAGAAAATCTAGGGAGCGAGCCTCAGGAGTGGCTGCATCCAGCTGCCCTGGCAGTGTCTTCTGGATCTGTACTTCCGTCTTTCAGGCTCTCCATTCACCAAACCAGCTTCCTCCTCTGTGACTCCCCACAACCTATGCACAAGACAGGGACTGTCATTCTCTCCATTTTACACAGAGGGGAAACTAGGAAGAAGGTGGAGTCATGTACTCAGGTCACCCAGAGAGTCCCTGGGTGGCTTTGAACCCACGGGCACCCATGCTATGAACCACTCTGATGGGAAGGGGGTGCTGGTGGTGACTGTGTGAACACGGGGGACTGGGATGGACCCCAGCTGCAGGGCCCGGTGGGAACACCTCTGGACTCTGTCAGCTCCAGGCCCCCTGACCCCTGACCCTTCCCTCAGCTGGGTCTCAGCTTGCTCTTAGGGCCCCCTCAGGCCTGTCATGTTTGCCTCGTGAGTCCATTCCTCCCCTCTGTGCCTTGACATCTCGTCACTTACCACTGCCTTGCATTTGCCAAACCCCGTGGTTCTCACCACGCCAGTTCCAGATTTCTGAGAGAGTCTGTTGGGTTCCACTGAGGGCTGATGCCGACTCACAGTCCAATCATCTATGGCCCAAACACCCCTCTGGAGCCTCAGACCCACAGGCAGGCGCCAGGCGGCTCTCGAGTTCCCATGTCTACTTCCATGACCTGTTCGTCCACTGCAGAGACATCCTGGTGTCTTCCGGGCGCACTGGGGAGACAGAGCCCGAGCTCCACACGCTTGCCAGCGGGTGGTCTCCATCCTCCACCAGCACACAGAGATGGTCCAAGACTCAGTCCTGCTGGACGTGGGGAAGCTGGAGTTCTCTCCTGATGCGTCGCTCCTTTCCTCCGGCCCCCTGCTCCATCCATAATTCGGATGAACTCGAATTCTGCTCCAACCTGCTCCATCCTACTCTGCTCGATCCTACTCTGAACCGCCCCTTGCTCGTTTGTCCAGAAACCATTCTCTGCCCAGCAGGTAGATGTCCTAGACACAGATCAGGCCATTCTGCTGCTTAAAACTCTACGGTGGCTTCCCAGGACAGGGTTCCAAACTCAAGCCACCTCCCTTCCACGGCCTGGGAGGCCCTGTGTGCTCTGACTCCTGCTGGCCCCGCCAGTCGCATTTCCTACAACTTCCCCCCTCGTTGGTTAGGCTGATAGCAGGCCAGGCTGGCCTTTCTGCTCTTCGTTCTGCAGACCAGGCTTGTTCCCACCTCAGGGCCTTTGCACTTGCTATGCCCCCTTCTGCGGTGCCCTTCTCCCAGATTTTCTAAGCATTGGCTCTTTTCTCATCCTCCAGATCTCAGTCCCCTCATCACTTCGACAGGAAGCCCTTTCCCTGCTGCCAGCCTACAGAAGCTCTCGCGCTCCATCCCGTCTCCTCTCTTTTATTTCCTTCCAGTGCTTCTCCCTCTCCAACGTTATCCATTATTTCTTCGTTTGTGTTTGTTGCCTCTCTCCATCACTCGAATGTAATCCCCAGGTACACAGGGATCTTGTGATCCTCTTGGTCATGGCTTTGTCCCCAGCAGCCAGATCAAGGCCTGGCCCCCAGAGGGTACCCAGGAGAAGCCTGGTTTTGTGAATACATTTGTCCCTGCTCCCTCTGTACTAGGCCTTGTGCTGGGTAACCCAGAAAACTCAGACCCCGTTCTTCTACTACCGGGTGAAATTTTGCGCCCACCTCTTCAGCTGTCCTTCACTGCATCTTTCTCTCCCTCTTTCTTGCACCCCCTCTTTCTTCTCCCCGCCTTCCACCTTCATTCCCTCCATTCCTTCCACCACTTATTCCACTTAGTCACCCACCCATCCATCCATCTTCTTAGATCTATCTTTCCTATTGACCTACCTTAGATCTATCTTACCCTCTCTCCAATCATTTGGCAGAGGAAAAGGCCTATACAAAAGCATTTAGGAAAAAAGAACTTGTGGGAAGAAGGCTTGCTAAGGAGTCCACCTGTAAAAGGATTAACTCATCAAAGAAAACAGACAACAGTTCTTTAAAGGAAAAAACTCAGAAGGTTACCAAGGTTACTGAGTCCACAGCCTGTGATAGAGAAACAGTAATTTTCTCAAGTGATTCTTATATGTGCTAGGTCATTACTTGTCTTCAGAAATCAGCGTTGAAAAAAGTAAGGGATGAAGTTGCCTTGTTAGGGAACCAGTATCTTCACTGGACATGCTCAAGTTTCTTTTGTTTGAAAAACTAGAATCAGATGAGATGACTCTGGGGCTTGATGGACTGTTCATTTATCTCTGGTACAGTGCTCCCCCCCGCCCCAGCCCCAGCCGCCTTTGGAATGTTGTATGCAGGCCTGCTTATCCATGGATCCATCTCTCCACCCATCCACTCTCCATCCTTCTATCCATCCGTGCAAATCTCCAGCTATCTTAGGTACCCATCTCTCCATCTGGTGCATCCACCCAGTCTTCCTCCCTTTCAGCATCTGCCCCTGCTTTTGCTCCCTGAACTTGCTGTCTTCCGTGGGGTCTCCATCCAGGGAACCCCCTGGCACTTCTGCAGTTCCCAGGCTCACCTCTGTGTTCTCCCTGCCCCCCTCTACCAACCACCAGGTGAATGGGCTTCAAGTCAGTCTCCCCGCTGAGGTGTTAACATCTGTGTTTGTGCATCGGAATCCTGACGGCTCTGTGCTAGTCCAGCAGAAGGCAGGGGTTCGGGTGCGGCTTGGCACCGATGGGCAGCTGGCAGTGATGGTCAGTGATGAACATGCCGGGATGCTGTGTGGGGCCTGTGGAAACTTTGACGCGGACCAGACCAATGATGGGCTTGGCTCCCAAGGGAAGGCGACACTGGAGGACTGGCGAGCACAGGACTTCTCCCCATGGTGAGGGACCGAGCTTGGAAGCCAGGCTGCTTGGGGCAGAGGCACCGGGGTCCTCAGGGGAAGGAGGCGGTCAGGGTGGGTGCTCAGGCTACCAGAAGAAGTGCTAAGTGTCTGTCTCTTGCAGTCTCAACTGAATAGTCAACCACCAGGAATGAGGACTTCAGGACCTGAACCCCCTGGAGGTGGCAGTAACTGAAGGGGGCACCGTGTCACTCTGTGCCCCCACCCACTCTCCCCCTTTGCTGCGCCACTGAGGCCCAGTGGAAAACATTGAATAAATATCTTAAGCTAAGCTGCATATCCATGTGTCTGTCTTCTGCCTTCTCATCGCTGACTTTCCTTCCTGCACAGCAGGTGTCAGATGCCTGGGGAATCTGGCACATGATGAATATTTATTAGCGAAGGGATGAGAAGATGGATGCATGGAGATAGATGGGTGGATTGGGGGAGGAGTGGGTGGGCAAATGGGGAGCTGGATGATTAGAAGAGTGGATGGCTGAGAAGAGGAACAGTTGGATGGAGGGAAGAAGGAGAAAATGAAACAAAAGACCAGCAGATTCTAACTTACCGTGCATAACCCTGGCAAGCTAATTTCGCCGTCCCGCAGTCTCCTCACATGTTGTAGTTCACTCAGGCAGCTGTGACAACACACGGTAGAATGGGGGTTCCCACCGTGCCACCGAAGGTTAAAGATGCAGTGTTCTCTCTGTGGCAGTGCAGCGTCCATCCCCAGCCCAGGTCAGGGGCTTAAGGATAAGGCGTTGCTGCAGTTGTGGCATAGATCACAGCTGTGGCTCAGATTCGGTCCCTGGCCTGGGAATTTCTATACGTGGCAGGCATGGCCAAAAAAATAAATAAATACTGTAGAATGGTGGCTTATAAACATCAAAAATTTAATTTTCTCGGGAGTCCCTGTTGTGGCTCAGCGGAAGTGAATCTGACTAGTAACCATGAGGACAGAGGTTTGATCCCTGGCCTCCCTCAGTGGGTTAAGGATCCAGCATTGCCATGAGCTGTGGTGTAGGTCGCAGACAAGGCTTGGATCCCGAGTTGCTGTGGCTGTGGTGTAGGCCAGCAATTACAGCTCCAATTCAACCCCTAGCCTGGGACCCTCCATGTGCTGCGGGTGCAGCCCTAAAAAGCAAATCAAAAAAGAAAGAAATTTAATTTTCTCACAGTTCTGGAGGCTGGGAAGTCCAAGATCAAGGTGCCAGCAGATTTGGTGGCTGGTGAGAGCCTGTTTCCTGGTTCATAGATGGCGGTCTCCTCAGATGTCCTCACTTGCTGAAAGGGTAAGGGAGCTCTCTGGGCCTCTTTTATAAAAGCACTCCCACTACTCTCATTCACGAAGGCTCCACCCTATGACCTATCACCTCCCAAAGGCCCCACCTGCGGGTATGATCACATTGGAGATTAGGTTCCAACACATTAAATTTTTTTTTTTTTTTTGGCCATGTCTGTGGCATGTGAAAATTCCTAGGCCAGGGATCTAACCTGTGCCACAGCAATAACCAGAGCCACAGCAGTGACAAGGCCAGGTCCTTAACCCACTGAGCCACAAGGAAACTCTGAAATTAGGTGGTTTTATGGTATGCAAATTATGCCTTAAACATTTAAAAATGCACGTGTTACTGATACGACTAAGAAGAAAAAAGGAAATGGGAGAACCAATGAATTAGGAACATCTGATAACTGGGCAGCGTTAGGGCCCACTTGTCTGTGGTTGTGAATCCAAAGTGAAAGCAGCCAGAGTGAGTATGGGGTTTTCTCCATCCACGTTTAGCTGCCAGGGTGCAGTGAAGAGGAGGTAGAGAGTGGACTCAACTGGGTGAAAAAGATACAGTTAGGGAGTTCCCATCATGGCTCAGGGGTTAATGAACCCGACTAGTATCCATGAGGACACGGGTTTGATCCCTGGCCTCGCTCAGTGGGTTAAGAATCCAGCATTGCTGTGAGCTGTGGTGTAGGTTGCAGATGCAGCTAGGATCTGGTGTTGCTGTGGCTGTGGTGTAGGCCGGTGGCTACAGCTCAGATTCGACCCCTAGCCTGGGAACCTCCATATGCCGCGAGTGTGGCCCTATAAAGCAAAAAATAAATTTAAAAAAATTTTTTTTAAATGATGGGTGAGGAATCAGGCTGGGTGGTGAGAGTAATGTGGTCACGAGATGGTAAGAGGGAAAGGAGCTCAGCCTAATGGCTCGTTGGGGCCAAAAGATCCTCGGAGCAATAGGTTTAGGGGGAGTGAGCTGGACAGACAGTGAGATGCATGGTACTGAGCTGCAGGGGCTGCAGTTTGGGGATTTGGCGGTCTGGGGATGGGTCTTTCTCCTCTCTGGGCCCAGGACCTTGGGGCTGCCACAGGCATCATTGTGTCCCCAGCAAAATCTAGGGGTGACTGTGGGAAGGGGTGAGTGGAAAACACGACTGCCAGACGGAAAAGGTCGAGGCATCGAGAGGGCAGACTGGTCAAAGGATCATCTCTCTGGTTTTGGAAATCGCCAAGAATCATGAGGAGAGCGGCTCAGGTGGCAGTGAACCTGGAGCTAAAAAGATGCAGTGAGCTGCAGTCACCTGGGAGTTGATAGTGCGGGTAAGAAGAATGGGAGCAGGGGCTGTGGATAAACTTCCAAGTTAGGGGCTGAGGGAGGAGGCAGAGAATGGTTTAGAAGTGGCCACGAGAAACACAGAGGGTCTTATCCTTTCAACAGGCCCAGTGGGCACGAAGGCTGAGGAGAAGCCTCTGCTTAGAAGGGCTGCATGGAAAGACACATCTTCAGGGGAGAGCTAGGCTGTGGTCAGAGCAGCCAGGTAAAAGGAAGGTTCAGAGGGAGGTCCTGTTGTGGTTCAGTGGGTTATGAACCCAACTAGTATCCATGAGGTTGCAGGTTCGATCCCTGGCCTCGCTCAGTGGGTTAAGCATCTGGTGTTGCTGTGAGGTGTGGTATAGGTGGCAGACACGGCTTGGATCCCCCTTTGCTGTGGCTCTGGCATAGGCTGGCAGCTGTAGCTCCGATTCAACCCCTAGCCTGGGAACCTCCATATGCCGCGAGTGCAGCCCTAAAAAAAAAAAAAAAAAAAAAAAAAAAAAAAAGGCAGAGGGATCTGAAGATATAGGGAACATCTGGAAAAGCCCTCAGTGCCTCCCCTATCCCATCCCTGACCATTCTGCCTATTTCTCCCCCATCCTGGCCCTGTTCTCTCTACAGCTGCCCCTGTCCAGGGACCAGTCTGTCTGTCTCCCTCACTGGCCTGGCAGCTCCAGGAAAACTGGTCTCTTTCAGTCACCATTGTGTCCCCAGCACAAAACCAGCAGGGATCCCCCCCACCACCAATTATTCACTGGTAGTGCCAACTTCAGGTCTGCAGTGCCAGTTAGCAGGTGAAATGTATCAGAGCCAGGAGATGGTGCCAGGATTCCAGAATACAGTCTGTTGAGTATTTTCCTTCTTTAGAAAAAAAATTATTTTTAATGGGAAGGCAACAATAAAATCCCTAAGTAGTAGGTTTATCCTGAATTGAAGCCTTTCAAATTATTACAAAGCTCCTGGAAATCCAGCATAGACTCAGCAGATGTTCCATCTTAACATTTTTAAAAAATTTCAGGAAAGTTACTGTGCGGCTGGAATCCCCGCACAGAGAACTCAAGATATCATAGGTTCTGGAGTTCCCATCATAGCTCAGAGGTAATGATCCCCACTAGTATCCAGGAGGATGCAAGTTCGATCCCTGGCCTTGCTCAGTGGGTTAAGGATCCAAAATTGCCATGAGCTGTGGTGTGGGTTGTAGATGCGGTTCGGATCTGGTGTTGCTGTGGCTGTGGTGAAGGCCGGTGGCTGCATCTCTGATTCTACCCCTAGCCTGGGAACTTCCATATGCTGCAGGTGTGGCCCTGAAAAGAAAAAAAAAAAAAAAAAGACAGCATAGGTTCATTCAACATAAATTAGCCGAGCACCCACTGTGCCAGGTTGTTCTAGGTATAAAGTGACACAACAAGGAACAGGACAGACCAATGGATTCTCCTGGAGGTTGTTAATAACTTCTCATAGTACCACTCTTTTTTTATTTTTTCTTTTTCTGTATTGTATTGTATTGTATTACATTGTATTGTATTTGCTTTTTACCCAAGCCACAGCAGTGACCTGAGCCGCTGCACTGACAACTTGGGATCCTTAACCTGCTGAGCCACAAGAGAACTCCAATGCCACTTTTTTGTTTTTGTTTTTGTCTTGTCTTGTCTTCTTGCCTTTTCTAGGGCAGCTTCCCGCGGCATATGGAGGTTCCCAGGCTAGGGGTCGAATCAGAGCTGTGGCCACCGGCCTACGCCAGAGCCACAGCAACTTGGGATGCGAACCACGTCTGCAACCTACACCACAGCTCACAGCAATGCTGGATCCTTAACCCACTGAGCAAGGGCAGGGATCGAACCCGCAACCTCATGGTTCCTAGTCGGATTCGTTAACCACTGCGCCACAACGGGAACTCCCACTTGTTTTGTTCTGAGGAACAAATATATAGGATGCATATTCAAGTTATAAAATTACAAAGCACAAATTTCTCAATACTTAGGCAGAATCTGCTCACTCCTCACCCCTTCCTCTGCCTGCATCATGATCCATTGCAGCAGGGCCCTCATTGGTCTCCCAAACCTATTCCTTCACTCAGTTTCCCACATACAGCCAGGCGACCCAAGTGAGATTATATCCCTTCTTTGTTCAGGAACCTCTTTCTCTCTCAGAGTAAAAGCCAAAATTATCACCCTAAAGCTCCATACAATTTGCTTTGTCGACCTCCCTACCCTCATCTCCTCCCCCTCTCCCCAAGATTACTCTGCCCCGACCACATCCCTCACTGTTTCTGCAACCCTCCTTACCTTTCCTGCTTCAGGGCCTTGGCACCTGCAACCCTTGCTGCCTGCGTTCTCTTCCCGCAGATAGAACATGCCTCCCTCCTCATCTTCTTTCGCTCTTTGCTCAAAAATCACCAGATGGGCTCCCTGACCACCGGGTAAGAAATTTCACACACTGTCCCCCACTCCCAACACCAGTCCCTATTCCCTCCCCTGCTATTTTCTCCAAAGCACTTACAGCCTTCTATCATTCAACAATGATTTTTACTAACTATCATTCAACAATGATTTTTACTAACTCGTTTGCTGTTTGTTTCCCCCACTGCAAGATGAGCTCCAGGAGGGTGGGGATGTGTCTGTCTTGTTCTCTGCCATATTTCCAAAGCCTAGAACAGTGCTTCGTACATTCAGGCGCATAATTAGTGCTTTTCAAATGTATGAATGCGAGTCCAGAGTTGGCCCTTGTTCTTGGGGGTGAAAATGGATTAGGGAAGGCTTTCAGGTGTAGAGGGAAACTTAGGGAGTTAATCAGGAATAGAGAAGAGGAGCTAGGTGTAGCCCGTGCGAAGGTTTGGAGACCTGATTACTGGGGTGCTTGCACAGGTGGAGAGGAAGCGGGAAGAGTGTTCAGGCAGCAAGCGCTGCACAGGAAAGGCGGCGCCAGCGGCGGTCGAAGAGGCGGTACCGGGAGGGGCTCGGGAATCCCCGCCCACAGCGCGCACACAAGCCATGGGCGGGGCTGTGGCTCCGAAGGATGGGGTCTGCGTGCTTGCGTCACGCGCCGCACGTCGCCGCGCGCCTGCGCTCCTTTCCACGTGCGTAAACCCGGGACGCGTGGAGTCGAAAGAGCCTCAGATTACTGAGTAGCGAACCTCTGTGCTCGCTATGAAACCAGGTACGGGCCGGGGTTGGGATCGGGGGTCTGGGACTGGGGCCTGGTGGGGATCGGGGTGCCAGTCCGGAACGAAGGGGTATGGTGGTCTTGGCCTGGAGGCAGGAGTTCTGAGCCCCGGATCCGGTCTCTTGTGGGGAGGGGGGTCTTGGTTCCGCTCTCCGGTGTGGGTGAAGGGGGCTCGCTTTTGCATGGTGATTGAACTTGAGCCCGGGGTTCGGGTTCCTGGTCTGGAGCTTTGTGACTGGCTTTCCCGAGGTCACAGTCGTGGGTCGAGGGTCTTTGGCGTGGGCTTGAGGAGGGTTGTGTCTTGACCTGGGATTCGTTTCATTGAAGCTGTCGTTAGAGGTCTTGGATGTTGGCCCGGCGGCAGCAATCGCGAATACTAACCCAGAATCCAGATCCAGGCATCTAGGGTCTCGGATCTCTGGGTGTGGGATTTGGGAATTTGTCCTGGTTCGGAGGCGGAGAGTCGCTGATTCGGGGGTCCGAAAGCTGGGTCTGAGAGGACCAGGTATGCTCCTGTGTCGCCACCGCTACTGCGGTACCCTTGGCCCCAACACCCAGCTTCTCGGAGAGGGCCGGCATGGATGGATTCTCCCGGCTTGGTAGTCTCTCTGGCCCATTTTCCCGCTCTCCACTTACCAGAGAGGGGCGGGTCCCTGAGGATGGAGATCCTGGGCCTAGTGCTGATGAGAGATGAGATGAAACTTGACAGCCCAGTATAGGATTAAAGTGGGGGGGGGGGGCGCGTAATCACGGAGCATGAGTGTTTTTATCCATTCCGATCTTACTCGAGATTTTGATGAACCCAGTGCATCTCCCTCTTGGTCTAATGATGAGAGTACAGGCTTTGACAGCAGAAGAGCCTCCGTTCAAAGTTTCAGTCCTCACTATGCTTAATTTACTGTGTGATCTGGAGCAAGTAAGTGACTTTCTCTCTCTGAGCCTCTGTTATCTCATCAATGAAAAATGGCACCCAGCTCTAATTTAGTGAAATCATGTTAAGAAGAAATACCGGGAGTTCCCATCGTGGCGCAGTGGTTAACGAATCCGACTAGGAACCATGAGGTTGCGGGTTCGATCCCTGCCCTTGCTCAGTGGGTTAAGGATCCGGTGTTGCCGTGAGCTGTGGTGTAGGTTGCAGACGCAGCTCGGATCTCGCGTTGCTGTGGCTCTGGTGTAGGCCGGTGGCTACAGCTCCGATTAGACCCCTAGCCTGGGAACCTCCATATGCTGCGGGAAGCTGCCCTAGAAAAGGCAAAAAGACGGAAAAAAGAAAAAAATCAGCACCTGCTGACAGTCATTTCACAATATACCAGTATCAAATCAACAGGTTGTATGCCTTGAACTTACACAACGTTATATTATGTCAACTGTATCTCATATAGCACAGCCCTTGACATATAATAGTATTGGCTCCAATTGTTATCTTCTTAAGGGAAATGAGATTATGGTCCTTCTTCCTAAGTCAGGCCAAGCCCCTCCCTGTAACTTGGTTCCCTTGGAGTTGGGGAAATCTTCTATCCTGACCAAAAGTTTTTGTTTTTTTTTTTTCTTCCTTTCCAGTCCCCCCTGACCCCAGCCTGTGGAGGGATGGGGTCATCTGGAGGTGTCGGGGGGAGGGGGAGGCTGTTTTGTGGGTCCATGCTGCCTCCCAAGTTCCCTTTCTCTTCTTCAGTGTTTGGGGATCTACTTGTGGAATGAGAAGTGCCAGGAGGGGTGTCTCCATGAGACCCTGGTATGCCTGCAAGCATCCTGTGGTCTGATTACCCCAGGAGTGGCGCAAGATACACCTTCCTTCCAACCCCTCCTTCGCTGTATTAGGCTGTAAAGTTGTAGAAATTGTCAGGAGTCAGCTCTTTAGCAAGGAGTTTAATCTGGTTGAGAGAAGAAGCCTTTGGGAGATTCTGAACCGAGACATGATGTCAGTCAGACTTGACTGAGACATTTAAAAGGATCCTTCCTGCTTCTGTGTATAAAAGATTTTAGGAGGGGGAGTTCTTGTCGTGGTGCAGCGGAAAACGAATCTGATTAGTATCCACAAGGATGTGGGTTCGATCCCTGGCCTCGCTCAGTGGGTTAAGGATCCAGCATTGCCGTGAGCTGTGGTGTAGGCCAGCAGCTGTGGCTCGGATTGGACTCTTAGCCTGGAAACTTCCATATGCCACGGGTGCAGCCCTAAAAACCAAAAAAGAAAAAAGACTTTAGGGGAACAAGAATGAAAGCAGGAGGAGTTCCCATCGTGGCGCAGTGGTTAACGAATCCGACTAGGAACCATGAGGTTGCGGGTTCGGTCCCTGCCCTTGCTCAGTGGGTTAACGATCCGGCGTTGCCGTGAGCTATGGTGTAGGTTGCAGACGCGGCTCGGATCCCACGTTGCTGTGGCTCTGGCGTAGGCCGGTGGCTACGGCTCCAATTGGACCCCTAGCCTGGGAACCTCCATATGCCGCGGGAGCGGCCCAAGAAATAGCAACAACAACAACAACAACAAAAAAAAAAAAAAAAAAAAAGAATGAAAGCAGACTCATCAGTGGGAAGTTGGTTGCTGTCATCTACTAGGAGATGATATGGCTTAGGCCAGGGTGGTAGCAGTGGACCTGGCTGACAAATTGTCACCATTTGGGAACATATTTTGAAGATAGAGCCAACAGCTTGTATGCAGGTGTGAGAGAAGGGTCAAGGACAACTGAGGGTTTGGGCGTGTGTAACTGGAGGGGTGGAGGTGCCATCTTTGAGAGGGAGAAGGCCCGAGGTGGAGAGCAGTTTAAACTGGGGGTCTGTGGACCATCCACCCAAAACTTCTAGAAAAAGGTGTGTGAATGTGTGTGTTGTTCAGTGCATCTTTCTAAGAACCCAGGACCTGAAATGGATTAAGACATATTTCCTCACAGTGCTTGCTGAATGCAAGTGATTTAAAAAGGAGACATCTGGGGTTATGGCATAAATCCCCTTTATAATCGCTATGAGTGGAATTTTGTTATTGTTATTGTTAGATCTGTTTGAACTGTTTTAATACATGTGGCCTTGTAATTTAAAAAAAAAAAAAAAGGCTGTATTTTGAGTATTGACTGGATCCACTGTGGCCCATGCCGGGCCTGGGGCCTGGGTTACCAGTCTTTACACCCAGTGGCTTCTCCCCTAAGTAGGGAGGAGGAGGGATTTATTCCCCTGAGTTTGAATAATGTATTCAGATGGTGTGCCAGGCAGTGTATTAAGTGAAGTGCTTTGTGGGTACTGTCATTTAATCTTTATGACTCTATGAGGTGGGCACTGTGTAAGTTCCATCTCCATCTTGCCAGTGACTTTTTCAAGACTTGCCTGAACCTTCCCTCCTCTCTAGGGTTATGAATGGCGTGGCCATCTCCCTGTATTCAGCACAGGAGCTGCTTGAGGGGAGGGACCCGGGCTCTGGTCACCATCTGATCACCTGCCTCCTGAATGGACAGAGAGGGTGCTTTCTTCAGGAGACAGAAACCCAGGGGCTGAAGTCATCAGCAGACAGCTCCTTTAATATTGATCCCCAGCGGGGTTAAGGGTCTAGCATTATCTCTGCTGTGGCTTTAGTTTGATCCCTGGCCCAGGCACTTCTTCCCCACGCTGCCAGCCTGGCCAAAAAGAAAGAAAAAGAGAAAGAATTATTTGGAGCTGTGGGTGAAGACTGCAGCAGCTCAGATTGCTGCAGAGGTGCGAGTTGGATCCTCAGCCCAGCACAGTAAGTTAAAGGGTCTGGCGATGCTGCAGCTGCAGTTCCAATTCGGTCCCTGGAACTTCCCTAGGCCCTGGGTACAGCCATAAAATTTTTTTTAAATAAATAAAAATATTTATTGAGCCCATACTTTGTGCCAAATGCTGTGCAGGGTGCTGTGGGTATAGTGATGATCCAAACAGACATCCCTGTCCATTCGCAGCTTGATTCTAGTGGGGGAGGCAGGCAGTAGTAATTTCTCAAATGTCACGTGTGATCCTTGCTAAGAAACAGCAGAGTACAGGTCAGGTAGCCCGAGAAGGCCCTTCTGAGGAAGCAGCGTTTGCTCAGAGGCCTGACTGCAGTGGAGGGGGCAAGTCAAGCACCTGTCCTCAGGACCCAGGGAACAGGAGACACATTTAGAAACTGGAGAGTGAGTTCCTTCTTGGGGAGGAAGAGCAAGGAACCCAACTTAGAGCGAGGTCAGAAAAGTCAGCCAAAGCGAGCGTGGTGGAGGTGGTTCTCCTTTTGGGCTGCACACAGTAGTCACCTGGGGAACTTGAAAAGGCCCCCTGCCCAAGCCCCCACCCCAGACAATTACATCAGAATCTCTGGATAACAGGATCGAGCAAGGGTGGGACCCACTGATTTAGGGCTTTGAAAACTGGAGAAAAGAATTTTGATTTCCCTTGGAAGGTGATGGAAAACCTTTGAAGGAATTTGGGCAGGGGGCTGCCAAGATGTGGTTTTTGTTTTGCAAAGCCCAGTCACGGCGGCTATGCGGGCCGTGGACGGCAGAGGGAGCAGGAGACTAGAGCGAAACAACTCTTGGCACAGTCAGAGTTTTGAAACCTGTTGTGTTTTAAACAGTTAAATTACAACGAACTATTAAAAGCTGTAGGTTTTCGTCCTTGACACCACAGAAAGGCATGAGTATGGCTATAATGGACCTTTACCAAAACTTTAGCACATTTATTATTGACTAGTTTTCATCAAGTGAGATCTTTTTTTTTTTTTCTTTTTCAGCCGCACCCACAGCATATGGAAGTTCCCCAGTCAGGGATCGAATCTGAGCCACAGCACCTGCGACCCACGCCAGCTGCAGCAACGCTAGGTCCCTAACCCACTTCGCCCCTAACCCACCACAGCAGGCCAGGGAGGCAACCAGCGCCCCCATAAAGACAAGCCAGATCATTGACCCACTGCACCACAGTGGGAACTCCAAGATCATGTTAAAGCATCACTAATTTTCACTCTAATGACTTTGTTACCTTATTTTTCTGAAAGTACTGCAGAGAAACCTTCACAGAAAAGTCAAATACTGAGTCTTTTCTCACCCGGAGAATTCTGTCTGTTTCAGCCATCTTTGTGCTCAGTGATGAACAGTGTTTGCCTTGAAGTGGTGGAAGTAAAGTCTCTGAATTTTTTTTTTCCCTTAAACTTTCCGTCTTGTTGACAGGCCCCAAACTGCTTGGGAGCTCTTTCCCATCCTTAAGGGACAATTTGGTTTGTGCTAGCTGGGAGGGACTTGAGCTGTTTGGAAGCCGAAAGGCCTCCCTCTGTTGGGGGAAAGGCCTCCCTCTGTTGGCCTTTTCCGCACTCAAGGTCAGGCGTGGGAGCGCCTGAAGAAATTTCCAGGGTGCCGGGCCCCCTGCTGCCCCCTGCTGCCACAGGGCGTGTACTCACCAGGCGTGCGCTCTTCAGAGCAGGGAATGCTGAAAAGAGAAGGAGTTCTGAGACTTTCTACCCACTGAGAAGAGCTGGGGGTTACCAGTGATCTTTGTCTACCTGTGTTTTCCTCCCCTGTCCTAACCCAGGAATCAGTTTCTCCCTCCTGAAGCCTGATGGCGAACCTTTTGCATTTATCTTTCTCTCTCCTCTTTCGGGGTCGGGGCGAGGAGCGAGGGCGAGCGCACATGTCACAGCGCAGCGGCGTTTAATTTTAGTGGAACTTTATTCGAGGGCTGCTGCGTTAGATGTGGTTTTCCAGGACTTGCTCTTTTCGCTTAAGGGGACACGGAGACGTCTCTGTCGAGTGTAACTGTTGACCCTTTTCACGTTGGTGATGAACAGCCCCCACTTCCTTTGTCGCTTCTGCCCGCGGACCCTGCGCGTAGTGCCCGTCGTCCCCTTTCTCTCCGGAGCCGGGTCCCCCCGAGGAGGGGTGACTCCTCAAGCATCAAGGCCCTGCTGTTGATTCCTGTTTCCACCGCAGGTTTCAGCCCCCGAGGGGGCGGCTTCGGTGGCCGAGGGGGCTTTGGTGACCGTGGCGGTCGAGGCGGAGGCCGAGGGGGCTTCGGCGGAGGCCGAGGAGGCTTCGGCGGAGGCCGAGGCCGCGGCGGGGGCTTTCGGGGCCGAGGCCGAGGCGGCGGCGGCGGCGGAAGAGGTGAGCGAGGCGGCGGCCGGGGACCGGGGAGGCTGGGCTTGGGGAGCCGGGAGGGAAGAGCCCGGCCCGGAGCCCCCTCTCACGGCCGCGGCTCTGCCTTGCAGGTGGTGGGTTCCAGTCCGGGGGCAGCCGGGGTCGTGGTCGGGGAGGAAAAAAAGGAAACCAGTCGGGGAAGAATGTGATGGTGGAGCCCCATCGGCATGAGGGTGAGTGAGGGCGGCCGGGCCCGGGAGGCGAGGGCTGGGCTGTGCCGCCGCGCAGCGGTGTTCACCCTGCTCTGCTCCCCTGGCCCAGGCGTCTTCATCTGCCGGGGAAAGGAAGATGCCCTGGTCACCAAGAATCTGGTCCCTGGAGAATCTGTTTATGGAGAGAAGAGAGTTTCGATTTCGGTGAGACCTGGGCGCCTGGCTAAGCCACCAGGGCCCCCAGCCAACAGTGTAACCGGGGATCTGGTCTCCCTGCTCCACCGTGCATCCCACCCGTGACAGCCAGGGGATCCTCTTAATCCATCAGTCCCCCGGAGCACAGGGTCCCCTCCCCGGCCGCTTTCCATGACATCCCCCTGGCTATGGTCCCAAGTCCTCAGTGTGGCCTGGAAGGCCCCACACATTCCAGCTCCCCTTCCCCACCATCCCCTCCCACTGTCCCCTCTAAGCAAGTGTCTTCCCGCCGCCCCCGCAGCCTTCCCTGTGCCAGGGGACACTCCTCCTGGCTCTGTGTGTGGCTGGCTCCAGGGCATCATCAGCATCTGGTCAGGTGTCACCTTGTCTTTCTCAGGAGCCCACCTCGCACCGTCTGTCAAGAGCAGCCCTCACGGCCCTTCCCCCGCCCTGTAGGCCCTGCCACTTCTGTGCGGCCAGGCACACTCCTGCCTCAGGGCCTTCCTGCTGGCTCTCCTGCTGCCAGGAAAGCAGGAAAGCACGTCCCCAGCCTCACCGTTGGGTCTGCTTCACTCGGCTCTTCTGGCGCTTGCTCTCATTTTTACCTGCCCGCACCCTGCTCCCCGTGGTCACATGTTCCTGCCTGGTGGGGTCTTTACCATGGAGTCCCCGCAGCCGCTGGCTGCTGTGCCGTAGGTGTGGTCCATCCAGCGTCTCCTCAGCTCCTTGAGGGTGGAGGCCTTTGGTTCCCTGTGTTTCCCCAGTGCCTGAGCATTGGGCCGCACGCAGCACATGCCACCCAGTCGGGGTCTGTAGAGCGAATGCACAGGTCTTGCCTCGTGGTTAAACCTGGGATGACCTTGTTTATGTCTGTTGCCACCCCTTCTCCCTGAGTCAGGAATCTCCCCGAAAGGGCAGGCCCTGCGCCTGTGTGGCTCCATTTGTTTTTTGTACGATGACTGGGCCTCCAGTCCCTTTGGGGGCACCTAGAGTTAAGAGCAGTGGGGTCTTGCAGAAGAGCCCGGCGCTGACTTCCACCCCATCTCTCCCTGCCCAGGAGGGAGATGACAAAATCGAGTACCGTGCCTGGAACCCCTTCCGTTCTAAGCTGGCGGCAGCGATCCTGGGCGGTGTAGACCAGATCCACATCAAGCCGGGGGCCAAGGTGCTCTACCTGGGGGCTGCCTCAGGCACCACCGTCTCCCACGTCTCTGACATCGTGGGCCCGGTGAGTAGGAAGAGCGGGGAGGGAGGGGACGGCCACCTCCTCTGCCAGCCTGACTTAGAGTGCCCGTGAGCAAAAGGAGCAGCTGGAGCCGCATGAGGCCTCATTCAGCCTCACTGCTGAGTTCTTGACCTGGAGGGAAGGGACTTGGGTGTCGGGGCGACCACTGTGAGAGGGGCCCAGAGCCGAGAGTATAGATAGCAGGCTGTCTGAGGTGGCTGCCCACCTTAAAAACTGATACCCCCGAGTTCCCATTGTGGCTTGGCAGGTTCAAGAGCTCAACTAGTATCCAAGAGAAAGCAGTTCAATCCCTGGCCTCACTCAGTGGGTTAAGGATCCGGTGTGGCCACAAGCTCCCAGTGTAGGTGGCAGACGTGGCTTGGATCCCACACTGCTGTGGCTGTGGCGTAGGCCGGCGGCTGTAGCTCTGATTAGACCCCTAGCCTGGGACCCTCCATATGCTGCAGTGCAGCCCTAAAAAACAAAAAGGAAACAAACAAAAACTGATACCCCTCAAATCTGGTCTGATTTCTCTTGGAGGAACAGGAGGTGTCAGTTTCTGGGCCTGTGTTTCTTTTTTTTTTTTTTCTTAAGGCTGCACCCATGGCATATGGAGGTTCCCAGGCTAGGGTTCGAATTGGAGCTGCAGCTGCCGGCCTTCGCCACAGCCACAGCCACGCCAAACCCAAGCCGTCTCAGTGACCTACACCATAGCTCATGGCAACGCTGGGTCCTTTAACCCCTGAGCAAGGCCAGGGGTTCGAACCCACGTCCTCATGGATACTAGTCAGATTCTTAACCCGATGAGCCACAGCAGGAACTGCCAGGACCTGTGTTTCTGGGCTGTGGACGGCTCCCTGTTGAGAGGGCGCCTATGCATCTCGCTTCAGGACCTCTCACTCAGCTCTACCGCTGTAGGCTGTGGTTAAAAACCCCCGGCTCCACTGCGGGCTTTTGACGGTGAAGTGGCTTTCAGCTAGTTACTTACCCTCTTGCGCCTCAGTTTGCCCCTCTGGAAAATAGAGTCATTGTGAAAATAAGTGAGTTAATTCCTATTATGTGCCTAAAGCAGTGCCTGGCCCATTAAATATTCTTAGCTATTACGACGTCCTGGTTTTAAGCCTACATTGGAGGCCTGGGCCCTCAGATCTGACCAAGTCGGATTGAATAACCCTTAGCCCATGATTTCACATCTTCTAGACCTCAGTGTGTTCATCTGTAAAGTGATAATAAATCATTAAATGATAGGGATTTGAAGAGATGTGTACAATATGTGACCCCCAAATAGGCACTCCAGCCGTGAGAACTTAGTATCGTTATTTTTGTTTGCTTTTGCTTTGTTTTAGGACGGTCTGGTCTATGCAGTTGAGTTCTCCCACCGTTCCGGCCGTGACCTCATTAACCTGGCCAAGAAGAGGACCAACATCATTCCCGTCATCGAAGATGCTCGGCACCCGCACAAATACCGCATGCTCATCGGTGAGGGGCCCAGGGCTTGGCCCTGGTGGGGGTAGGACAGGTCGCTCCAGGTTTCCTGGATGCGGCCTCCAGAGCCCTGATTTGGATGGAATTGGAGTGGATGCACAGGCCTCTCGAGTCTACAGGAATGGAAAGGGTGGAGAGAGCCCGGTGAGGCTGTGGAGGTGGCCGTCCCACTTCATGTGTCTGGTACCCTCGGAGGGCCCTCCCCCCCCAGGAACCCTCCCCCGTCCTTCCTGCCTCCCTCCAAAACACGGTACCTTTCACACTGCCCCCGGCTTGTGTGTAACCTCCTCCTTCAGAGGTCCTCACCCTCCTCTGGGGAGATCATACCCCAGAAAGCACAACTGAGCGTGGCCTGGCCCAGAGGAGCCCGCTGTGAATGTCAATGACCTTGGTTTTTAAAAAAAAAAAAAAAAAAAAAAAAAAAAAAATGCAAAAATTCAGAAGCATAGTGTAAAAATGGAGTGCCTTATAAACCACCCCCAGAGGTAACCGATATGAACATTTGATGTCTGCTTTTCCTGGTTTTTGAAAGTCAGTTTTCATTGCACCATCTTTTCCATTTTTTTTTTTTTTTTTTTTTTTTTTGACCCACACTGCCTTAAAAATACTGCTTGCATCATCCCCCTGGTTTTTCTTTCTGTGAGTTTTTCCCCGGTGCCTTCATGCCATACCCCTTAGCCTGTGGCTTGTTTTTGTGTGACAGTCCTGCAGACTCTCTTGCCTGTACGTGCTCACCTTTACTTGCCTTTTTGATGACGTGTCTGTCTCCCCCCCAGACCCGGGAGCGTCTCGAGGGCAGGGTCCGGGTCTGACTCGTCTCTCTGTCCCCCACGCCCAGCCCGGGGCTGGCCACAGAGTAGGTGGCAACATGGTTTATAAGAGGAATGAGTGAACGGTGTGATTGAGGGTTTTTTTGGCCCATCTTGGGGGCACTGTGGAGGGAGGGGGATCAATGGGGGGAAGTGAGACTGGAAGCAGGGAGGACTCTGCCCGGAACCTGCTGGTGATGGGGCACAGGCCCCGGGGAGGAGCTGGGACGATCCTGTGGATCCAGCTTGTAAGTGTTACTTCTTTCTCCTAGCGATGGTGGATGTGATCTTTGCTGACGTGGCCCAGCCAGACCAGACTCGGATTGTAGCCCTGAATGCTCACACCTTCCTACGCAATGGAGGACACTTTGTGATCTCCATTAAGGTGCGGGGCATAGAGGAGTCTAAGATGGGGTGGCAGTATCTTCTCTCTATACCTGCCATGTAGCCAGTTAAAACTCGGGCGGGGGCGGGGGGGGGCTTCCCTCCGTCCTAATCCAGTCAGTGTGTTCCCTACCCAGCTCCCTATAAACCACCCAATCAAATAGCAAGTAATGAAAAATGTCTGCAAAACTAAAAACCTTAGGATTTAAAGAGGCAGTAGACCGTCGTGGTTCAGTGCGTGATCCCCACGTATGAGTTTGAATCCCAGTGTGTGTCTTTGAGCAGGTGACCTATATATTATGCCTGTTGCTTCACTTGTGAAATAGCAATGTTAGTCCTAACTCTTTTAGGGTTGATGTAAGGACTAAATTTCTCAATATATGTATGGAGTGTTTAGCCAAGAACCTGGTATAAATACCAGATAAATGCTAGGTACATTTTTAAAAACGTTTTATTTTGAAATACAGAGACCTCTCCAGTGTACTTTCAACCAGATTGAGCCTTTCCTAACCACTTGCTGCATTTGTTTTAGTAATCTCAGCTGCATTATTGCGATTGTTAAAGAGGAAATGGGGGCGGGGAGGGGGGGAAACCAGAGTGGAAATTTTAAACACTTGCCTTTAGATAAATAGAGCTCTGCTGAAGCCTTCCTGTTTCAAACCCAAACTACTTAAAAACTTACCTAACAAAGTCTTTCCCTACATTTCCAAAGCCTATTTTCCAACTTAAAAATTCTACTGGTTTGAAAGAGCACAACAAAGGGAAAACAGCCCCAAACCCTTGCTGCAGACTTCAGACCCTTTTTCTTCTTCAGGCCAACTGCATTGACTCCACAGCCTCTGCTGAGGCCGTGTTTGCCTCTGAAGTGAAAAAGATGCAGCAGGAGAACATGAAGCCCCAGGAGCAGCTGACCCTAGAGCCGTACGAAAGAGACCACGCTGTGGTCGTGGGTGTGTACAGGTAAGCAGGGGGCCCAGTAATCCACCAGAGCCGGGAGTCTCAATACTAGTTAGGAGTACCCCAAAGTGCTTGTAAGTTCTGAGTCCCCGCATCTGTTTCCTCTCACAGACCACCCCCCAAGGTGAAGAACTGAAGCCCAGTGCCATCTGGATCGCGAGAGACTGTGTTGCTACTGTTACACGCGTGTTTTTCTATTAAAAGACTTATGCGTCCTTCTTGTTTGCCGCTGATTGCTTGGCGACCGCTCTTAACGGGGCGCATGCGCCCTTGGTCTACTTGCGTGGTGGGGGCGGGCACTCTCCCGGTGGCACCGCGCGTGCTCGTTTCTTAGCGGGCTCTTACGCAGCCGTAACTTGGATTTCGGCGCTTGGGCGGGGTTCATAGCTTGCTGTGCTGGGAGACCAGTAAGCGCCTCCGAGCGCAGGCGCAGAGTGTTGCCCTGGGTCACGTGAGGAGAAACAGCTTGGGGGGGTGGGGGCGGAGTCCAGGGCGGGGGGGCCGGTTTGTTGTGGTCGCCATTTTGCTGGTTGCATTACTGGGTAATCGGGGCCCTGGCTCGCCGCGTCCGCCGGATACTTTCAGCCAGTGGGCAGGTCTGAGCTCGGGCTTCCCGAGCAGTTTGAGTTCCCTTGCTCGCGGCCTCAGGTAACAACGCGGCTATGGACGGAGCGGCACGCGCTCGCGGGGAGGAGGGTAGTACGGGACCCGCCCTGCCTGCGTCGCCGCGAGACTTAGCACGAGGCCGAGGGAGGAGAGGAGGGGGACGGCAGGCAGGTGCAGGCCTTGCCTGGCTATTCATAGTTGGATTCCTGGAAGGGGCCGAGCCCGAGCGGAGAGAGCTGTCTCGGGAGGGAAGCTGGGAGGGGGTAGCGGGGCCCCGCTCCCGCCCTTTGTTTGGGCTCGGCTCCGCCGGCCGCATCGTCGTCGCCTAGCAACAGCTGTCCTGGACTGTGATTGGTTGAGCTCTTGGCAGTAGTGACCAATGGCACGGTTGTTGCCATGGTAGGTGTGGACTGCCAGGTTCGGTCCAGCCCCGCCCGCCGGGTTCCCCCTGGCCGGGGCGGGCCCCCAGGGTGGAGGGCGGGACGCCGGGGTCCCCGGGGGCAGGTGGCTGCGCTGGGCGGGGCCGGCGGGGCGAGGGTTAACCCGCCCCTCCCCCGTCCACCTGCTTTCCCCTTCCCCCGCTTGCCCCGGGCTGACCCTCGTCTCCTCCTCTCCCCGCCCCCAGCGGCGGCGGCTGCTGTTGTCACCCACCCGGCCGCCTGTCCCGCTTGCCCTCCCCGCCGCGGGGCTTGCCGGGCCGGCCGGGCCGGGACAGGCGGCCGTCTTCTCACCACCGCTACCGCCGCCATGCTGGCCGCTCGCCCACACCACTGGGGGCCCCACCGCGCCCCAGCCCCCCGTGGGCCCCGCGCCAGCCCTGACCCGGGTAGGGGGCGGAGGCTGGGAGAGGGTCCTGGTGTGGGAGGGCCCCTCTGGTGGGGAAGAGGTTTTGTGGGGGAGCTCCAAGAGAGAGGGATCGTGGAGTGCAAGGCTTGACATAGGAGAAAAGGAATGACATGGGAGAAGGCCCGTGGCGAGAGGATTTTGGTGTGGCAGATATTGTGGAAGGGGAGAACTCTGTAATATTTGGGAAATTTGGCCGCGGGGGCCTTCTAGGAATGGGCACCGTTGTGGATTGACCCTGGTGTAGAGAAGTGACTGGAGAAAGAGCCCTGACAGAAATACTGGTTGGGGAGGTTGAGGGTAGGATCCATGTAGGAGAGAGAAGGACGATCGGTGGGAAGAGACGCCTCCCCCTTGTTTCCATCCGAAGGAGTGGGGCCTTGATTGGGAGGGGGACCTTGGAATAATCTGGGAAGGGGGAGCCAGGCTGTGACATGGGGGAACCAAAATATGGTTTGACAAATTACATGAGGGGCAGTCCCCGATGGGAGAAAAGATAGGGAAGAAGTCTTGACAGATCTGGGGAGGGGCTCCTGGGAAGGGTGTGCCGGGTGAGAACGCCATAGGGGTAGGACTCTTAGGAAGAGGTCCTCAGATAACCTTGGTGTGGGCAGGAGGTCCCTGAGGACCCTGATCCCCAGGGCCTGCAGAGGATTCTGCTGTGGTTTGGAGGGGGCCCAGAAGACTCAAGTGGTTTGGGAGGATTCCGACTCCAGAGTTCTTTGGATTGGGGGACCTACTGGGAAGGGTAGATTTCGAGATGGAAGGACCTTGCTGGGACGAGATCCTGACATTCAGGGAAGGACTCCAGGAGGGCAGGATCATGTGTGAGGGGCCCTGGGGAGGGCGGTGAGCAGAAATGGGAAGGAGAGTGAACCCTACCGCTCTGCTGTCTGTGGTTTCTCTCTTCTCTTCCCCCCCCCCCCAATTATTGGTGTCTTTCTGTCCTTTCCTGTCATGGCCCATATCCCTGCCTGGCTCCCAATCATTCCCTTTTCCACGTTCCTCTCTGCCGCCTTCTTCATTTACTTTGTAACCACTTGAGGGGACCCGCTCTGCCTCCCACCTCCACTTCTCTCTTCCCCTTTTTTTATTGCCACCTGTTGCTCTGTTGTATCCTTTTCTTCTTCCCTTTGTGCCCTGCCTTCTTCTTCATGTCCCCCTCTCTCCTTCCTGGCACTGTCCCACACATCCCCTTGTTCCATGTTGTTCCCCTGCCTCCCGCCCGCTCTCAGGTCTCAGCGGCGGTGGCAGCCGAGGTGCAGGATGCGAGAAGGCGCCCCCCGGCCGGGCTCCCGCTCCAGGCCTCGCTCCCCTGCGGCCCTCTGAGCCCACCATGGCCGTCCCACCGGGCCATGGTCCCTTCTCTGGCTTCCCGGGGCCCCAGGAGCACACGCAGGTACGCGTTCACCTGGCTCCTCACCTGCCTGGGGTCGGGGGAGGCTGGGATAGGAGTCTTGGAGCCAAAAAGATGGTACGCTGTCTAGGACAATCTCTGGGGTCCATGAAGGGTGCCAAGGGAGTGGAAGATATAGAGGAGTTGCTGGCAGTCGAGGTTTGGAGAGCCTGAGTTCAAATCCTGGCCCGGGGGGTCGTGTTACTTAGGTAGGTTCTCCCTGCTTCAGTTTCCACTTCTGTCAAATGCAGCCTATAATTACACTTGCCTCCCACGGTTATTGTGTGGCTTGAACACGTTAATGAAATGCAGTTGGAAATGCTCTGAACAGTATCTGGCACATAGTAAATACTCAATAAATGTTCACCAAAGGGAAAAAAAGTCCAGAGAGGAAGATCTAGAGGGGGTAAAAGAGGAGGAGGGTTGAGCCTAAAGGGTCTTGGAGTCAGCAGGGCCTGGGGATGCAGGTCGGGAGCTTCAGGGGTAGAGACTGTTAGGTTTTGAACCGTAGAATCTGAAGCGGGTTGGAGCGGGAGGTCCAGGGTGCTGGATCCAGATCCAAGACCCTTAGGATGAAAAACTGGGCAGAGCTGCACAGGGTGGAGGGTGAGGGTTGGGATGGCCCCAGGGAATGAGGGTAAAGCAAGATAGGGGCCCTCAAGGGGGAATGCCCAGAAGGGGTGGTTCCAGGTGAAGGACTGGGCGGGCAGAGCCCCAGGTTTCTCTCAGATCTCCCCCACGGAGGTTTAGGAAAGAGCGAAAGGGATGGGATGAAAGGTCCGGGGTAAACCGTTCACTCCGTCCCTCTCTGAGCAAATTTCTAATGAACATCTGTGTGCCAGGCCCTGTTCCAGACACGGGACATAAAGCAAGAAGGAGATCAAGTCTCTGTCCTTGGGGAGTTTCCATTCTAGCGGGGTGGTCAGACCATGACCACATGGTCCTGCCTGTGGTCACGAGGAACCAGCTGCCCAGATAGGGCTCCCGCTTGAGGTCGGAGGGGAAGGCCTGGCCTCAGTGCCCACCTGGCCCCCCGCCCTCCCCCCAGGTACTGCCTGATGTGCGGCTGCTGCCGCGGAGGTTGCCCCTGGCCTTCCGAGACGCGACCTCGGCCCCGCTGCGCAAGCTCTCCGTGGACCTCATCAAGACCTACAAGCACATCAATGAGGTGGGCGGGGTGGGGGCCCGGGCTGGGTGCGGAGGGGTCCTGGCCTGCCAGCACAGGCCGCTCACCAGTCCGCATCTCCTGGCCGGTCCCCGGCAGGTTTACTATGCGAAGAAGAAGCGGCGGGCCCAGCAGGCGCCACCTCAGGACTCGAGCACCAAGAAGGAGAAAAAGGTCCTGAACCACGGTTACGACGACGACAACCATGACTACATCGTGCGCAGTGGCGAGCGCTGGCTGGAGCGCTACGAAATCGACTCCCTCATTGGCAAAGGCTCCTTTGGCCAGGTGTGGGATGACCCCGACCCCAGCCGTGCTCCAGGGCTTGGGAGGAGCGGGCACCACTGGTGCTGACCCCCACAGCCAGCGGTTCAGTGGCTTCGCGTTTCGTGCTGGGCCACTCACCAGCACGGTCTGGTTTCCCTGTGCCACGGTTTCTGTAAGAGCGCCTCAGTAACAGGCCCTCCACGTAAGGTTGTTGTGTTTTCTCATGTCCAGCGTTGACACGAGTGTCTGACGATTGGCGAGCTTGCAATTTGGAAGTATTAGTATCGTTGATGGTGGTATGGGTGGGTCTCCTTGGCTGGAGGGCGACGAGTGGTACCTGGCTCTGTGCCTCGCGCCCCTTTGCCCTCGTCTTGTGACGCGCCCTGCCCTGGCAGGTGGTGAAGGCCTATGACCATCAGACGCAGGAGCTGGTGGCCATCAAGATCATCAAGAACAAAAAGGCCTTCCTGAACCAGGCCCAGATCGAGCTGCGGCTGCTGGAGCTGATGAACCAGCATGACACAGAGATGAAGTACTACATAGGTGAGGCCCGCCGCAGGGCTGTGTGGGGATGAGCCACCCTCAGTACCCGAGGGGGCTGCTGTCCTCAGGGCAAGGTTTGGTTTGTAATCCCCCACATCAGTGATTTCTCCTGCCACCCTCACAGTTTTTACCCTATTCACATGACAAAGCTGGTCAAAGTTTATTGGGTGCTCTCTAAGGGTCAGGCTCTGTTGTAAGAACTTTACGTAAGTTTTCCACAGCCCCATGGGAAGGAGCATCATTGCCCACAGCTTGGAGATGAAGAAACAGAGGCACTTAGGTGCTGTCACTTGCGTAAGATCGAGGTGTTTGTACTCAGTAGAGCTATGATTTGGCCAGACAGTGGATTCCAGAGCCTCCACTCTAAACGCCTCTGCTGGGTTTTTTCCTCTTTCCTGTACTGCTTCCTCTTAAGAAAAAGAAAGTGGATTTAAGGAGTGTGTTTCTTTTAAAAGGAAAATGCACCTCCTTACAGTAAATGGAAAGCAAGTATCCTTTGTCACAAAATAAACAGAACTGAGACTAAAACAATGTTATAAAATTAAACGGGGAAGTGTAGGGATGGTGTTAAAGACCCATCAGCACCGAATGGAAACTTTCTCTTTGGTTTAAATCAGAAAATGTGAGAGACTTGAAAAGCGAGCTAACTTAACTTCCTGTGTGAATCAGATTATAGACATAAAAACATCCTCAAGAAACAAAACAAAAAACCTCCCAGGGGGTTCCGTGGTGGTTCAGCGGGTGAAACATTCAGCGTTGTCGCTGCAGCCACCGGGTCGCTGCTGTGGCACAGGCACAGGTTCGATCCCTGGCCAGGGAACTTGCTCCTGCCATGGACACAACCAAAAAAAATAAGTAAATGAAATAAAATCCTGGCTAGCAGAACAGTTTGGCCTGTGCTCCAGAAGCAGAGACAAAGATCTCTTTATTATTGGGTACCCCAGGCCGCCACCGGCCCTCTCTCAGCCTTAATTTCTTCTCCTTCGGCCCATTTTCGCCTCCTTGCCAACAGTGCACCTGAAGCGGCACTTCATGTTCCGGAACCACCTGTGCCTGGTGTTCGAGCTGCTTTCCTACAACCTGTACGACCTCCTGCGCAACACGCACTTCCGCGGCGTCTCACTGAACCTGACGCGGAAGCTGGCGCAGCAGCTCTGCACGGCGCTGCTCTTCCTGGCCACGCCTGAGCTCAGCATCATTCACTGCGACCTCAAGCCCGAGAACATCCTGCTCTGCAACCCCAAGCGCAGCGCCATCAAGATAGTGGACTTTGGCAGCTCCTGCCAGCTCGGCCAGCGGGTGCGGCCCGGGGCGGGGCTAGAGGTGTGGGTGTGGCCAGAGAGTGGGCGGGGCCGACGGAGGACCAGGACGGGATTGGATGGTCGCGTGCAGCGGCCCGAGGGGTAGTGCTTGGGACAGGGTGTCTGCAAGTACAGAGGGTGGGGTCATTGGGTGAAGAGGGTGATGGAGAGGGCCTTGGGGTGTCCTGCCCGAAGGACAGCGAAGAGTGGAGCCCGAGAGGACGAAGCCCGGGGCCAGTTTTGAGGCTGCCAGAATGGGGGAGGGGGAGGAGGAGTTGGGTGCCTTTGAGCCTGGGGTGGCACTTTGCTCCGTTTGTTTACCTTGTGCTCTTAAAGCTGGGGAGGGAAGAGGACAGGGCTCGTCAGCTTTGCAGCTTCCGGTGAGAAGGCCTTTGAGAAGACGCTGGTAGTGGTTTGAAAGGGTCTGGATTGGAAGGGTGGGAAGAGGCTAGGTCTGCGGATTGCCGGATCCTGGTGACCCATAGGGGCTCAGGGTCAGGCCAGGGGATGGAGATCGGGATCAGACTAGGCCAGCAGAGACTCCTGAAACTGATGAGTGAGGTAGTGGCAGCAATCCTTGGGAGGTTGTGCTGAAAACATCAGGGTTTGAAGACCCCCATCCCCAGTTCTGGAGGCAGGAGGCTTGTGCACAGTCAGTCCTCCTAGGTTTGGGGGTGTCGGGGGTACCCACAGGGAAGGCTGGGACCTCTGACTGTTGCCCTTTCCCCTCCCCCAGATCTACCAGTACATCCAGAGCCGTTTCTACCGTTCGCCTGAGGTGCTCCTGGGCACACCCTATGACCTGGCCATTGACATGTGGTCCCTGGGCTGCATCCTGGTGGAGATGCACACCGGAGAGCCCCTCTTCAGTGGCTCCAATGAGGTGTGCTCCCGAGGAGGGGGTGTGCTGGAGGGGGTGGAGGCCTGGCTGGCTGATGACCCTGACTGCCCGCCTGCTCCCAGGTGGACCAGATGAACCGCATTGTGGAGGTGCTGGGCATCCCACCAGCCCCCATGCTGGACCAGGCACCCAAGGCTCGAAAGTACTTTGAGCGGCTGCCTGGGGGTGGCTGGACCCTGCGAAGGACAAAGGAACTCAGGAAGGTGCGGCCCCTGCCCCACGCCGCTCCTCCCACCCCGGCGGCCCCTCACTCTCTCACACTTGGGGCGCCCTCCCCCTCTCTCCCTGCTGCCTCTCCCTTGTGTCTTTCCCTTCCTTCCTCTGCCCTGTCTTTTCCTTCCTCCCCCGCCCACCCCATCTCTCCTCCTACCCACCCCACAGCTCTTCTTAGCTTCTCTCTTTCTACTTTCTCTCTTGTGCCTCTGTCTCCCCATGTGTGTCTCCCTGCCCCTCCTGCCCACTGACGGCCACTCTCTTGCCCCCCCTCCCACCTCCCCCTGCCAGGATTACCAGGGCCCCGGGACACGGCGGCTGCAGGAGGTGCTGGGCGTGCAGACGGGCGGGCCCGGGGGCCGGCGGGCGGGGGAGCCGGGCCACAGCCCCGCCGACTACCTCCGCTTCCAGGACCTGGTGCTGCGCATGCTGGAGTATGAGCCCGCCGCCCGCATCAGCCCACTGGGGGCTCTGCAGCATGGCTTCTTCCGCCGCACGGCTGATGAGGCCACCAACACGGGCCCGGCAGGCAGCAGTGCCTCCACGTCGCCCGCGCCCCTTGACACCTGCCCCTCCTCCAGCACCGCCAGCTCCATCTCCAGCTCTGGTGGGTGCTCAGTGCCAGATGGGGTAAAACAGGGGTGGGGGCACCTCTGGTTTGGGCTGATCTGGGCAGCCCTGCCACTGAGCCTTCACCTAGAGCTTTGAAACTGCATGACCCTGAAACTCCAGAAGGGGTGGGCAGGCGAGCTCAGACTGGCCCTGACCTGGTCTCTCAAACTGAGCTCGGTTCTGACTCTTTGATGCCCTAAACTGAACTCTGACCCCTGGTCTCAAAATTGGGCCTGATCCTCCCAGTGGGTACCGCCCCAAAGTCTTAGACCTGAGCCTGGGCTGTGAACCAGACTCTGCCACCTGAAGACCCAGCCGCCCCGTCTCCTCGCCTAAGCCCTCTCCTCTCCTTCCCTGGCACTTCCAGGAGGCTCCAGTGGCTCCTCCAGTGACAACCGGACCTACCGCTATAGCAACCGATATTGTGGGGGCCCTGGGCCCCCCATCACTGACTGTGAGATGAACAGCCCCCAGGTAATGGGGCCTTGGGGACTCTGGAGGTGGGTGGTGGAGTATCTGGGGCTTCAGGACCTAGGTCTCCATCACCCACTGTTCCTTTGCTCCTTTAGGTCCCACCCTCCCAGCCGCTGCGCCCCTGGGCAGGGGGTGATATGCCCCACAAGACACATCAGGCCCCTGCCTCCGCCTCATCACTGCCAGGGGCTGGGGCCCAGTTACCCCCCCAACCCCGATGCCTTGGTCGTCCCCCATCACCAACCTCGCCACCACCCCCAGAGCTAATGGATGTGAGCCTGGTGGGAGGCCCTCCGGACTGCTCCCCGCCTCACCCGGCACCTGCCCCCCAGCACCCGGCTGCCTCAGCCCTCCGGACTCGGATGACAGGAGGTCGTCCACCCCTCCCACCCCCTGATGACCCTGCCACTCTGGGGCCTCGCTTGGGCCTCCGTGGTGTACCCCAGAGCACGGCAGCCAGCTCATGACCCTGCCCCCTCCCTGGGGCCCCTCCTGAAGCCATACCCCCCATCTGGGGGCCCTGGGCTCCCATCCTCATCTTTCCCCTTGACTGGAATTGCTGCTACCCAGCCGGGGTGGGTGAGGCCTGCACTGATTGGGGCCTGGGGCAGGGGGTCAAGGAGAAGGGTTCAGGTGCACCCTCCCCACTAAGGACTGGACCCTTGGCCCCCTCTCCCCCTGTGTTTTCTATTTATTGTACCAAAGACAGTGGTGGTCCAGCGGGAGGGGGAGAGTCCCCTCACCCCAGGGCCCTAGGAGGGGGTGGGGGCAGGTAGGGGGAGATGGCCTTGCTCCTCCTCGCTGTACCCCCCAGTAAAGAGCTTTCTCACATGCCCCGCCTGAGCGTTTGCAAGGCCTTGGCTCCCCTCACCCAGCCCTCAGCGGTGTGATGGGGAACGTGTTTGGGGAAGGGGTGCTGGAAGAGCTTTCTCATGTGGAACGCGTCCCCTGGGGACGTTAGCAGTGCTGATGCCAGACCTGGGGCTGTAGGCGGTCTGGGGCTGTGGAATCCTAGACAGAGACCCTGGAAAGCATCCTAGCCCACATTGCCTTATCTAGGGTAAACTAAGAAGGATAAAGGCCCAGCTCTGGCCTGTCTCTGGGAAACATCAGGTTCTGCCCTAGAAAGCCAGGGCTTCCACAGAGTCGGCACAGGCGTGGCTGCTTTTGCCAGGTGTCTAGTGGGTGATGAGTGCTTGTGGTCGGCCTGATTGGAGCCACCTGGGGATTGACAGGCAGTTTACGCCCCCCCCCCCCCCACGTCCGGCCTTTGGAATCATTACGGAGCAAAACGTTTTGAGAGTTCTCAGGCCAAGGGATAATTACCGGGGTTCCAGGTAAGTGGGCCTGTTTCCATGATAATTTGGAAAACTCTCCCGACCCGCCAATTAAGAGCCGCCAGGTTCAAAAGGTACCGTCCTGACCATTGGGGAGCGGTGCTTCCGGGAAGAGGAATTCTGCTTGGCGATATTGTCCCGGTTTTCGTTGCGGGACTACAAAGGCCAGAATGCTTTTCGCCAACTTGCTTAGGGGCGGGTTCTCAGGCAGCCAATCGGAGTCAGCGGCAGCTGGGGTCCGGATACTTGAGGTGAGCTAGCGAGGAGGAGAGGGCCGTGATTGGGTGGTTTTGGCTTGACTGCGCAAGTGCTGAGGTCTCGAGTGCGGAAGGTGGGTTTGTGTCCCGGGAGCTTGCAAGTTCAGCGTTTGCGGAGCAGGAGGTAAGCGCGGAGGCTTGACGCGGCTCCACCTTGCGGGATATCACCAGCGGCTCTGTCTGGCCTGACTCGCGGGAAGCTCCGCTTCCTTCGGTAGGAGACGGGTAAAGGCCCCGTTACAGCCCTGCATGTGTTCGCTAACCGAGGCGGCGTGGAATGCGGAGAGAACCTAGGCCCGAAACCGGTAGGCAAACCTTGGGCGAGGAGGAGCAGTCTGAGACCTGATACGGAGGGATGTTGGGGGTGGCGGTGATGCAGTGGGACGACTCGCGCAGAGGCAGCAATGAAAAACACCTGGTGTGTGAATGAACTGCAGGTGATTGGGTGTCGGTGGAAATCTTGCAAGTGCTTTGTGATTAGATCGTGGAAGATTTTGGTCATTTAGAGAGCTGGAACTTTGCCCTGAAGGCAGTGAGGGGCCACGAGCGGATTTCCAAAAAGTAGGGGACATAGCCCAATTTGCTGCCCTGAGGGAATAGAGTGATGGGAAAGAAACTAGGGTCTGAGCGCTCAGAGTGGCAGCTGTGGCATGATCCTAGGCAAGAGATGTCAGGTATGGACCAGGGCAGGGGTCTGGGATGGGAGAGGAGTATGAGTGTGGATGGGAGAGACGGAGTTGACAGGCTGTGTGGGAGAGGGAGGCCAAGATAGGCGGAAACGGATCTGTCCACGTAGAACAGTGCCAGGCATATGGGAAATGCTTAATACAATTTTTGGAATGAACAGCTCTAGAAAGCAGGTATTATTATGATCTCCCTTTTGCAAATGAGGTTGCTGATAATAGAGAAAATTAAATAACTTGCCCAAGATCACATAGCTAGGAAGTGGAGAGCTTGGGGTGGGTGGGTGGGTGTGTGTGCGAACCATTGACTTAGCAAGGTGCAAGATGAGCCTCACGACATCAGCAGGAGTCAAATCTTGTCGGTCCTTAAGGAATTTGTGGTAAGCATGGAAATGCATACTCCCAATTTATATTTGTAGCCCAGACAATATAGCTGTTAATTTCTCTTCTCAGATATTTCCAATTATCTTGAGAATAATTTTAGCCAAATTGAACTGAGTCTTTCCCCCAAAACATGTTCCTCCCATGTTCTTCTCAGGAAATGCCACTCCATCCTTGTAGTTGTTCAGACCAAAGGCTTGGAGTTTGTCCTTGACTCCCCTCTTTGTCTTATACTCGTGTCAGATCCATCAGCAGATGACTTCAAGGCATATTCAGAACTTGACCATTTCTTCCCACTTGCATTCCTGTCACCTTGATCCTGTCCACTCTCATCTCCTGCCCAGACTATCAGTGGTCTCCTTGCTCACCACTGTCTGTTCCTTACATGGAGCTAAAGGACACTGGGCACATCTGCATCTTGATCACATCCCTCCCCTGCTGATAGGGCTCCATCACATGGGATGTAAATGCCACATTCCTCTGTGGCCTGCAGGGCACCGCATGCTCTGTCCCTGTTGGCCTCCCCTCTCCTTGCTCCCTCTGCTCCAGCCACACTGGCCTCAGGGCCTCTGCACGTGCTGTTCTCCTCACCTGGAACACTCTTCTCCCACGTAGTCAGGGCTCACCTCTCCTTCCTTTGGGTCTTTACTCAGATGTTACTTTCTCCTTCAGATCTTCCCTGACCACCTTCCTAGAACTGCTCCGCAGACGGCGTGTCTGCTTTCCCTGTAACTTCCCGCTTAGCAGTAATCACGTCACCACTCAACATGTGGCATCATTTATGTGTTTATTGTCTGTCTCCCCTTCCCCCACCTCCCACCCCCAGAGCAGACCGCAAGCTTCATGAAGGCAGGGGCTCTTGTCTGCTTCAGGCTTTATGTCTAACTCATTGAAGAGCCCTCGACATACTAGTACAGGCTCAGCAACTGTGTATTGAATGAATGAATGGATGGATGACTTCCTAGAACAGCTCCAGATTGCAGCATCCCAGGGACTGTCCATCCCCTGACCACAGAAGTTTAAGGGGCTGCCTTAAAGTTTTCTGAGGTCTCAGACATTCAACAAGCATTTCATCCTGCCTCTGCTTTGTGCTCAGGATTGAGAACACAGCAGAGAACAGTCCCCCTGTCCCCCAAGAGTTCACAGTCTCAGGGTGCAGGTTCAGATTGTCAGCATATCCCACAAACATGAAATTACAAGGAAAGGTAGAGGGTCATGAGAGCACTTGGCAGGAAAACTAACCTGGACCCTAGGAAGTGGGGTCAGGGTGATGGCGGGGTAGGTAGGCATTAACTCAATTAAGAAGTGTGATTGAAAAGTGGGAGGAGGCAGGCATGGAGAGTGATGTCTGTTAAAACCATTCCAGGCTGTCGTGTGCGGATTGGCTGTAGGAGGTGAAGGACTGAGGTCAAGCCCAGTGAGGGGGCTCATACTGGGAGGTTAAAACAGCTGCTCCTGGAGTTCCTGTCATGGTTCAGCGGTTAACGAATCAGACGAGCATCCATGAGGGTGCAGGTTCGATCCCCAGCCTTGCTCAGTGGGTTAAGGATCCGGTGTTGCCGTGAGCTGTGGTGTAGGTCGCAGACACGGCTCGGATCCTGCTTGCTGTGGCTGTGGCGTAGGCCCATAGCTACAGCTCTGATTCGACCCCTAGCCTGGGAATCTCCGTATGCCGCAGGTACAGCCCTAAAAAGAAAAAAAGAATAAAACAGATGCCCCTAACGAAGGCCACACATCCTTTCCTGTTCCTCTCGTGAAAAGGTGGAGTCGTCTTCTCCCCTTTAACCTGAGCTGGCCTGAGGTTTGTGTTGACCAGCAGAGCGCAGTGGAAGTGACGCTGTGCTGGTTGGGGGGCCTGGGCCTTAAGAGGCCTGGCCGCTTGTGCGTTTACTCTCTGGGAACCCTGGGCTGCCGTACAAAGAAGTCCAGCCGTGCCATTAGAAAGGGACACGGAGAGAGGCCCAGGCAGCCCCCAGTGTTCCACTATCTTAGCTGATGTGCTAACTTACACACGAGTGGTGCCATCGTGGAGAACCCAGCCCAGCTCCCAGGTGACACCATGCGGGGTAGAGACCAGCCATCCCAAGTCACCTCCCCCTCAGAGCTCTGTCCAGGTTACAGCATTGCAAGCAAGTGAGTGGTTGCTGTTTTAAGACAGGGTGTTTGGGGGATGCTTTCTTACTCAGCAATAGCAAACTGAACCATGTCAATAGTTTTGCTGTCTTAACCAGCTTATGGACCAGCCCATTTACTCCCCAGTCGCCCTGTGGGGCGATGTCACCATTGCCATCACATGTGAGGAAGTAAAGGTGCGGAGACATTAGTGGCGTGCTAGCAAAGTCGCTGCCACACAGTAAGCCCTGCGCCTGTGGCAGCACCAGCATCGCGTTCACCAGCATTAACATTTCCGTGATCATTAGCGAAGTGGTAGGTAGGGGAATAAAATTGTTATTGACCCGCTTACTAGTGGTATGATTTTAGATAAGTGACTTCACCTCTCTGAGGCTCAGTTTCTTCACTGTAAAATGGAGATCATAATACGTTTCATCTCAGGGGGGTTTGTGGGGAGCACAGGGTCTGGCAGAGGTCAGATGTCTAACATACGGCAGGGATGATAATTACTGCAAAGCATATATCCAAGTGCATTGTGGCCACAAGGATGAAGCTGTTTTCTTGGAAGGCCAAGTGGAGGAACAGAAAGGTGTTGGGGCCTTGGTGATAATTGTTGAAGTGCTGGATCAGGCCTCACCTGATTACTTTCTATAGGGAACCCAATAAACTTTATTTAATCATTTAAGCCAAGTTGAATTAAGCTTTCTATTACTTGGAACGAACATCTTAACTGATTCCTGGGTTTTGTTGTTTGTTGATTCATCAGATATTAAATGTTTCAAGCACTGTTTTAGGTGCTGGTATTATGATACAGTAAACAAGACCCTCAGAAGTTCCTGTGGCTTGTGGAACTTACATTCTAAAGGTAGGTAATTAAAACAAATTACTCTCGATGGTAAGAGCTATGAAGGCTGCAGGAATAGAGACCAGAGCTGCTCTTTTAGGTGGAGGGGTTGAATCAGATGGTTTCGAGGAAATGTTAGTGGAGGAGCAGCCTGACAAGAAAGGGTGTCTGCCGTCTGTATACTTTGGGGAAGAAGGATGTTCCAAGTGGGAAAAAACAGCAAGGTCGAAGGCTCTGAGGTGTGCTTGGTGTGCTGGAGGAACAGAAAGGAATGAATTGGACCGAGTGAACCGGTTGCGTGGGACGGAGACGAGGACAAGGACACACAGGGCTGGCTGGCTATGGGCAGGACTTGAATTCGATTCGGAGCGAGAGAGAAGCATTTGGAGCATTCTGAGCCGAAGAGCTCAGAAGAGCTACTAGGATGCCATTCGACCGAGCATCCTAATAGGATTCGTCTGGCTGCCGACTCCCGTGAGAAGGCTGCTGGACTAGTCCAGCCCAGAGAGGGTGGTCGCTTGGCCAGCATGGACGTAGGGAGCTGGGGTTGGGGTGCAACTTGAAGTAGTGGTCAGGATCTGGTGTGTGGGGTGAGAAAGGGGAGTCAATGACTAAGGTTTTCAGCCTGAACAGAGCTGGGGGAGACTGGGGGGGGGGGGGGGCGCTGTGGACATGGTGAGCGGCCCAGTGCCTTTGCTGGGCAGGCAGTGGGATGCAGCAGGGATTCAGGGGTGAGGTCTGGGCTGGAGATAAAAATTGCCACTGGTATCTCCAGTGGCAGTTTCACTGGCTTTTTCACTGTATGAAGGCTCAGCACGAGCTTGCCAAGGAGGGGAGTGTGGATCGGAGCGAGGTCTGAGAGCAAGGGGGCCTGTGCGGGGGCTGCTGCAGTGATGTGGGGGAGAGACGATGGTGGCCGGGCCAGCGCTCCTCTGGATGCATTTTGAAGGCAGAACCCACCGTGCGTTGGTTGCAGGTGATGACAAAGAAATGGATCAGGGCCCCCTGAGAATAGGAGTGAGTCAGGACCTGGGGCAAGTGAGTCTGTTTTCCTCCGTCCCCTGATCCCTGTGGTCTCTGCCGCTTCCTGTTTGCAGGCAGCCGGGCTGGCCCTGGGCGACTCTTGCCCTGACTCTATGTGACATTCCAGTGCAGCGCCCCACAGCCCTTCTGTCCCCATTCCAAATTCCCCAGACAGAAGTGGGATTGCTGGAGTCCAGTGTCCTGGACCAGGGATCCTGCTGAACCCGCTGTAGCTGGAGGATCCCTGCGGCAATGTTTCGGGGAAGGGCTGTGGCCTGGGCGGTCACCTCCAGGATTGCCAGCTGCAGAGCGTTCCTGACAGTGGATAAACTGGAGGCAGGCGTGATTGGACCTTATGTTGGTAGGGGGTGGGACAGACCATTCGGGGAGCCTCAGATTCATTCTAGGCTGGGTGATGGGGTGGGGAGACCAGGAAGGGGGGATCTGGCAGGCTCCAGGCTCAGAAGGGTTAGGGTCACATCAGAGAAGGGATGGGATCCAGCACAGCCTCTGCCTGCCATGGCTGTTCCCAGTGCAAGAGCCACCTCCCGATGACAGCCACCCCACTGCCCTCACAGAGCACCCCGCCAGTGGGGGAGAGCAGCCTGGCTTCAGGCGGGAGCGGGGAGGCACCGGGCTGTGGGAGCACTTCACTTCATTTGTTTACTCAGTGAACTTACTGCACTTATCGTTGTACAATGCTCATCACATGTAAGGTATCAGGGAGGACTTCCTGGAGTAGAGACCCCAGGAGCTGAGATCTGGAGAGTCAGGTGAAGGGGGTTGGGATGCTGCTGCTGACGACTTGTAGCCAGGTCCGGAGATACTTTAATAACTGAATTTACAGAAGAGCAACAAAGACAGAAGAGAGATCTCCCCTATACCTGACACTCAGCCCCCCTAACGTGAGCATCTTAATTCCAGTACATTGTCAAACTGAGAAATAAGCATGGGTGAGCATTCTAACCAAAACTCCCGAGCCGAGTCGCATTCCACCCGTTTCTCCACTCCTGTTCTTTTTCGGTTCCAGGATCCAATCCAGATACCCTATTACGTTTCTTCATCCCGTCTCCTTGGTCTCCTCCCATCTGTGACCATTTCTCAATCTTGGTTTTCCGTGACCTTGACAGTTTCGAGGAGTCCTGGTCGGGTATTTTGGAGCATGTCCCTGGTCTGGGATGGGCTGGCATCTTTCTCCCAGTCAGACCGGGATTGTGGGCTTGGGGGAGACTCGTGCTCAGGGCACGGTCCCCCAGCGCACTTCATCACGGGGGTGTCTGCCCGGCTCCCCAGCTGTGAGCTTACGGGGCTCCCCATCGCTTAGGCTGTGTGTTAGAAGCAGGTCGTGAGATCCAGCCCACACTCCAAGGGGAGAGAATTAAGCTCCAACACCTGCAGGGAACATCACGAAGCATTTGCCTTCCTCCCTCAAAACCATCCCTGCGACTGGGACAGGGGACAGCTCTCTGGTTGCCGCCCGCGGTGTTGGGCAGTGGCTCTTGGCTGCAGAAAGCAGGGCTGTGCTGGGCAAAGGACGCTTTTCTATTTCCCTCCTTTCCCCTTCGTTTATTGTTGGGAATTCTTCTGGAGGGAGATTTGTCCCCTCGACCCCGTTTTATTCGTATCGGTGTGGACGCATGGGTGTTAATTGAGTGTAACCCAGTACTATCATAATTAACTTTTTCATTCAGATTGTTCCCGTTTGGGCCATACGGGTGCTTTCAGGATGGCTCTGTGTTCTTCCGTGTGTGTCTTTCCTCTTTTTTCTTCCTCAAGCACTTCCTTCCTTTCTAGCACTTTGAGATACTTCAGGCTCTTTCCCTGCCCCTACCCTAGAATCAGCCCCTTCTCCAGGGTGTCCTGGTTCCTTTGATGGACAAGGTAACAGGAACCACGCTCAGGACCCTGCGTGTGGCTATGGCTGCTGAGATGGCCCTAGTTCTAGTCCTTTTCTGACGGATCTCGGGAAAACGTACGCGTCCAAACCCCTGTATACACACGTTATCTGTATTTCTTTGTGTGTATGTAGGCATGGATCTGTGTGTGTGTGAAAATAAACCTGACTTCATGCTGGTATTTCTGACTCCAATCCATCTCCAGAGGGTTCATTCATTCCCACCTTCCCAGCCCTGTTTTGTCAGTATCGTCTTTCTCTGGCACCGAGAAATCGGGCTCAGGGGGCTCTTTTTTTGGTGTTCATCTTATGGGCCATCTTAGCAAAAGTCGGCCGTGGTGGCCACGCTCGCCTCCTGTAAGGACTCTCTCCATGGTTTCCGGACAGTGCTGTCCCCTGATTTTTCCCCTTGTGTCTTGCTTCTTTGCAAGACATTCCTGTTTCCACAGGTGCCCTGAATCTGGGGGGGGGCTCTTCGCTCCTCCTGCCCCCGGGACCATCTTGCTCTCTTTTCTGGATCGTTTTTCCTGTCTCTGGGCAGGTGATGATCACGCTCCGCCCGTCGCTCAGCCTCCTCCCTGGGCCCCAGGCTCAGGAGCGGGGGTCCTAAGCCCTCGAGAAGCCCCCTCCCCTCCCCACGCTGCCCTCAGCCCCAGGTGGCCCATGGGCCCCTGCTGCTCACCGGCTCCTCCTCTTGGCCCCTGTCTCAGGGGTGGCTCCTCCACACTCCAGCCTCCCAGAGAGCGCCCCGGACTTCATCTTGGACGCCTCCTTGCTCATCGCGTCCTCCTCCACGGCTTGACCTCCAGGACGCCCGCACCCCTCTCCCCTGCCCCTTCTCGCCTTTCATGGCTCTGTCCCCCCCGTCCTCCCCCTACCTTGTCTCTGCCCAGCCCCCCATCTCACCCTTTATTTACCCCGCCTCCACCTGACAGCGCAGGGTTTCTGTGAAGCACCGATCTGATCACGTCTTCCTTTCGCTGTCCCTCCGGTGTCCTGAGGATAAAGTCCTAACTCCTTAGGCTGATCCTGAAGACTTGGTGCGATCGGTCCCTGACCATCGATCACTCTGCCAGGCTCCCTGCCAGCCTGAGCCACAGCCACCCTCAGCTGCTTCTCTCTCCTTAAACACAGCCCATGCTCAAACCTGGGCCGCGGCCGGGACCCTTGCCCAGCCCCAGCCAGTCCTGCCCGGTCCGCATGCCACCCTCCTCCTTCCTACTGACATCTTTTCAAAACACTCCCAGGCGGCGGCGGCGGTGGCGGTGGCGGTATCTGCAAGGATGAGGGATAAAAGGGACCCCGAGGTCATTTCTGAGGTCGGAGGGAGGGAGATTTACTGGAACCCTTTTGTTCATTGAACACGAACACAGCACCAACAGCTGTCGCGGGAGAAAGTTTACAGCAACAGCAACAAAAAATCACATTGTGTTTAAGAGGAGAAACCTTTCAGGAATCATTTCGTGTAACCTAAAAAAATTCTGTAGTGGCAGCAAGAGAGGAGCGGTATCCTTCTCTGTACACTGTAACTGTCCCCCCAGACTGGACTTGGGAGGAGTGCCTGGGAGATCCCATGAGCTTAGAACTCTCTACCGTGAGCTTTCACGGGTTGGCATTATAAACACGACCTAATGTAATTTAGGCGGTGTCTCACACGCCTTTGGAACGGCCGACTTACGTAGAAGGATTTTGGGCGTGTGAAGCAGGGCTCCTGAGGTCCCGCGGTGTTGGGAGCCCTGGACTGGCTGTTGGGACAGGGAAGCCTGTGTAAACCCTGCATGCATCCGCTTGGAGACTCTGCAGCTTTCGGTCTGGCTGGCACGTGCGCTCACTGCCGGGGCGCTGCTTCCTGCCAGGCCCCGTCTGAGCCCTTCCAGCGCTTGCGGTCATCCAGTGAGGACCCCGCGCCGCTGTTTGCCCAGGTTTTCAGCGAGACATTTAGAGGCTGAATCAGTGGCTTCAGGTTCCGTTGCTAGTCAGTGGTTTGACCGCAGGAACACGGGGGGCTCGCTCTGCTGCCTGTGCCTTCAAGCCCCTTCCTCCCGGGCCCGGGTCTCCGAGGAGAGGCCCCCATCTCTGCCGCTGCCCGCTCTGCTTTTCAGAAGCAGCACTGCGATTACCTTCGCCTCCAGTTGCCAAAAATCTTTTTTCAACATCCACAGTTGCTTGTAAAGAAACACACTTAACTTTTTCTCTTTTAGGGAAAATTTCAAACATGCACAGAAGCAGAGAGAAAAGTCTAACTCACACCCATGGCCCCATCCCCCGGCGTCAGGTGTCACCAGCCCCCGACCATTCTCCTTCCGTCCACATCCTGCCCACTTTCCTTCCCCGCCCACTTATTTTAACGCAAATCAGGTGTGTTTTGTTCAAAGACATTGTCTCTAAAGAAAAGGTAGGAACTAACCTCTATCTCCCACCCCCAGGGCTCCCCCTGCGGGCAAACTGGCGCCCTTCCCGATTCTCTGTTCCCTCTCCCCGCGGTTTCTGTGCATACTATCACAAGCTCTGTCCTGTGACCCTGCCCCCCGGGCTTCTCTCCATGCTGCCCTGCAGCCTGAAAACGATCCCTTAGTGACCGTGGACAGGCCAGAGTTGCCTGGCAGGCCTGTAGCCTGAGTGGGACATTTAATGCGCGTGGCTTTTTGCCATGATGGTGAGTGGCCTCTTCCTTATTTGGGTTACTTTCTGGATGCCCCATCCCCTCAAGCCAGGTCAGGCCCCGGCACCCTCCTCGCTTCGCACTGTAACTTCGCTTCTCGCGCGTGGTGTTTAACGCAGCCCAACTGAAACAGGGACTTGAGTACTTAGCTATTAATTGCCTGGGAACTCCACGAGGGCAGGAATCAGGTCTGCTTTTATCCCTGCTGTGTCCCTGGCATCCCCCAGCACAGGGCCTGGCACACAGTAGGTGCTCAGTAACAGGAATGAGTGAATGAATGAATGAATGAATGCCAAGGTCAGTATCTGGGCGTCTATCATGAGGGCACCAGGAAACCACAAAATGTTTTAGGCAGAACTGGACCCGTTCTTCTCTAATGTGCACATAAATCCCTTGGGATCTTGTTAAAATGCAGATTCCTAGTCAGCGGATCCAGGGAGGACCTGAGAGTCTGCATCCCTAACGAGCTCCCAAAGCTGCCAGGGCTTTGAGCAACGTGGGGCTCGCCGTGCTGTTCAGCACAGCAGCCGCCAGCCACGTGCGGCTGTCAAGGATTTGAAATGTGGCTACCGTGAGCTGCCACGTACTTTAAGTGTAAAATACCGACCAGATTTCAAAGACTTAGTACAGAAAAGAGAATGTAAAATATCTCAGTAATAGTTTTTATATCGATCACATGTTAATATGGTAATATTTTGGATATATCAGGTTAAATAAAATATATTATTAAAATTAATTTTACCTGTTTTTTTGTTTCATGTGGCTACCAGAAAATTTTAAATTACATTTGTGGTTCTCACCGTTTCCCTTGGATTGTGGTGGTCTAGAACATCCCGAATCCTCCTCAGCTCTAAGTACACACTTTTCCCTCTTTTCAAAGCACCCCTTACGCCCTGCCTCCTCCTCACAACTCATTACATATGTCTTTCAGGTCTCCATGCAGATGTCTCCTCCTCCAGGAAGCCCTCCTTGGTCACCCAGGGTGGGTCAGGTGTCAGTTCTGGGCTTCTGCTCTTTGAGCTTCCCCCTCCCAGCCCTGACCTCTGTGACATCAGCACTTAAATGTCCATCTCCCTCTTAGATAAATCCCTGAGAATGGGGTCAAAGTCTGTTCTGGTCCCCACTTTATCTCCAGAACCTGGCACAGAGTCAGCAAATATCTGCTACTAAATTTCGAAATGACAGGTCAGCTGGGAATCATGCTCGTTTTCATCTCTCCAACTGGACCCCCCAGCCAACTCCCAAGGCCTTGGTTTGGTTTGGTTTTGCTTTTACGGCCCTGCCCACAGCATATGGAAGTTCCTGGGCCAGGAACTGAATCCAGGCTGCGGCTGCGACCAACACCACAGCTGCGACCCTGCCAGGTCCTTTAACCCACTGCCCTCGGCCAGGGCCTGAACCCTCACCTCCACAGTGACCCAAGCCGCGGCAGTCAGGTTCTTAACCCACTGCGCCACAACAGGACCTCCTCCAGGTCTTGCTTTTGATGTCCCCTGACACCAGCGCGGTGTGTCCAACTGCCTTAACTTTTAAAGGGGCCACAGCAGACATGCTGTGAATCTATCTCAACAGTCTCGGTCATGTCCTTCTGCTTCTGTCCCTGAGCCACCTCAGACAGACCTCTTCTCCTGGGAGTTGTCCTCTGCTGGTGGCACATTTCTGAGGGAGCACGTCTCTTCCCCTTATTAATGTTTATCAGCTTTGCTGGAACAACACAAATTTGGTAGACTTTTCTCAGTCTCTCCCTTTTTTCTTTTCCTTTTTAAGTTGCATCGAAACATTGCTTTTAAGAAACAATAATGAAGCAATAGTCTGATGGTCTTTTCCTTTCAGATTCTTCTATGGCTTTAATAGTTTTGTAGTTAAACTTGATATGAAAAGAGGCTCAACCTCATCAGTAGTCAAGGAAAGACAAACGAAGACCACACTGTGGTCAGCTGGCTCTCACTCCAGCTTGCTCGTCCACATGCCTCCACTGCGCTCTCTCTGCTTTCAGCAGAATCAACGCCTTGGTTCCCGCACGCTCTCCCTTCTTCCTCCCCATCCTGGCTGCTGTCCCTGCCACCCATTGTAGAGACTCAATCAGTCACTTCCCTAAATCCCCTTTCTCCCCTGTCTTTTGGCCCCACCCATCCAACTCAAAGCCAGCCCTTCCCTATATAAACAAAAAAGGAAAAAAGCCACATGGAGATTCTGCTTTACACCCTCAAATGGACAGACCCCCCCTCCAGGCAAGGATGAGAATTGGCAAGACATCTCATACATTGCTGGTGGGGGTGGGGATGACAAGTTAATACAAGCCCCTGGGAAATCGTCTGGTGGTATTTGGAAAAATTCAGCCAAGTCGAAGATTTGAGTCCCTTCTTACTCAGCATCTCCATTTCCTAGATGCTAAAGATACCAGGCGCGACGTTTCAGAAAGTTTATAATAGCACTGCCAGCAGAAGATCAGCAACCTGACAGCCACTAAGAGGAGTAAGGACAAACTGCTACTCACACAATGGAGTATATGCCGCAGCAGTGCCAAGGAAGGAGCTACAGGTGCGCAAGAAAAATGTGTGCACAGAGCAAAAGTCAGACAATCCCCTACAGGACGGCACTGTTTCATAAAGCTCAAAACCAAGCGCACAGAAACATTGTGTAGGCAGAGAAAAATAGGCGATAAAACCGTATCTTAAAAGAGCATGGGGGAGAGGGAACTTTTGGAAGTGGTTGCACCGTACACTTAAAATGAATATTTTATTGCACATACATTATATCTCAAGCTGCATTTAAAGGGGGGGATATGCTATCTGAGGTGGTGATGCTGGGGGCAGATGCCACCATCAGGTGACTCACCTATCATGCTGAGGCGGTCAGGGCAGAAGAAAGGACCTGAACCACTTCATCACCGAGCCAGTGAAGGGACCCGGCTTTCCTTCCTGTGTCTCTAGTTGCAGTTCCTAGCCTGGTAGGTAGGTGGCAGTCAACAAATATATGGATTTTTAAGGAAAATTCTTACTGAAGTAAAGTAGAATTAAGTTTTCTTAGATGTTTCAATTTCACAACCCTGAAACACCCTACCCTCTAAGATTGCCTGCTGTGTGAAATAACGCATTTCCTTCTGACTTTTGGCGCTTTGACCTGGGTCCTCTTAGCAGCAGCCAAACACATCTGAACTAGTGGCCATGTGGTAAGCGAGTTCCTGCTAACATTTTAGGGGTGTAAAAACATTAAACTGAGTAAAGTTGAAGATCTGATTGGCTTAATGTAAAAATTCTTGAAGTTCCCACTGTGGCACAATGGGATCAGCAGCATTTCTGCAGCGCCGGGACGCAGGTTCAGTTCCCAGCCTGGCACAGTGGGTTAAAGGATCTGGCATTGCTGCAGCTGAGCCTCAGATCTGATCCCTCGCCCAGGAACTCCATATGCCACAGGGTGGCCAAAAATGAAAGAAGAAGAAGAAGAATTTTTGGAGTTCCTGTCTTACCTCAGTGGTTGACGAACCCAACTAGCAGCCATGAGGATGCAGGTTCGATCCCTGGACTCCCTCAGTGGGTTAAAGGATCCAGTGTTGCCTGGGTTGTGGTGTAGGTCACAGACTCGGCTCAGATCCTGCTGTTGCTGTGGCATAGGCTGGAGGCTACAGCTCTAATTGGACTCCTAGCCTGGGAACTTACATATGCCACGAGTACGGCCCTAAAAAAGACAAAAAATAATAATAAAAATTTTAAAAATGTTTTAATTCATGAATTGAGGAGTTCCCTTCGTAGTAGTTTAAAAATCATGCAATTGGTTGTAGGCAGCATCCAGAACAAGAAACAGCATTAATAGCCCCCCGGGACCCCCCCCCCCACCATGTCCCCTCCCGGTCATGACCTCCCTGTAGCATATTTTCCAGCGGTGGCTGCAGCAATGTCCCCTGTTCCGGGCGTTCTTACAGTGTGCCGTTTCCGCATCAGGAGGTGGAGCCTGTGACCACTCTTGATCCTGGGCAGCCACTGGTGACCAAGATGACCAAGAGCATGGCGAAAGTGACATCATAGGTCACTCTGTGTTTCAGGCCAGGTCACAAAAGACATTACAGCTTCTGCTTGGTGCTCGCTCTCTGAAGGTTCACCGTTAGAACCTGGCAGGCATAGTGTGAGGAAGCCCAGGCCACAGGAGTGGTTAACATGTGAGCAGCGTTCTGCCCAGTAGCCAGCATCGGATACCAGCCACGTGAACGAGACACCCAGCTCCAGCCACCATCCGCCTATAACCACACCAGAGACCCCAGGTGAAAACTGCCTGTCTGAGCTCAGCCAGCTTCCAGGAACATGAGGGGTAATACCAACCCAGTACCACTATTTTATGCCACTGGGTCTAGGGAGGTTTGTTGAGCAGCAGTAGATAGCTGATACACCCCTTCCTCTCCCCAAGGATAACCGCTCTGCTACTCTTTTGTCTTTTTAGGGCTGCACCCATGGCACATGGAAGTTCCCAGGCTAGGGGTCAAACTGGAGCCGCAAATGCACGCTTACGCCACAGCCACAGCCTCGCCGGATCCCGAGCCACATCTTCAAGCTTTGCCTCGATGCCAGATCCTTAACCTACTGAGTGAGGCCACAGATCAAACCCGCATCCTCATGGATACTAGTTGGGTTCTGAACGCACTGAGCCACAGCAGGAGCTCCTCTGGGCTGACTTCTCATGGCCATAGGTTATTTTTTTTCCTGATTTGTTACACTGTATAAATGAAATAATAAAATGCATGGACTTCTGGGTTTCCTATCTTAACCAGGATTTCTATGCTTGGGCCCATCCTATGTGTACTGGACGTGGGTTATATTGGCCTGTCCATCATCCATTCGTTTTTCCAGGTACAGCACCCCAAACTCCCCCGCTCTCTTGGTCTGTGTGTTTTGGGTACAGCGGAGTCCACCTGCTAGGGGTGAGCCCATACCCTAGGCCTCACAGCAAGAAATCGTCCATCTCCCCAACCACAGTAATTGCTCAGAAATGGGCCTGGGACCCAAACCTGGCCTGAGAAACTTCATATGCTGCTGGCATAGCAAACAAAACCAAACCAAACCCGATGTCCACTATACCGCCTTCAAAGGAAAAGGCACCAGGAAGGTGCCTTTTGTGCTTGCTCATTAAACTCCCACAGGATGGGCCCAAGCATAGAAATCCTGGTAAAACAGGAAAGCCAGAGAGGTTGATGCATTGAACCTGCTCTGCAGCAGTGTCCCAAGCCGCTGCAGTGACAACATTGGATCCTTAACCTGCTGTGCCACAGGGGAGCTCCAAGTGAGCACGATTTTATGGTGCTGCCGTGTGGACCAGTGAGTTAATGGAAGTAAATCATTCGGAACCGTGCCTGCACATAGTGCACGCTCACTAAAGTTGGACCCACGGTTCTCAGACTCGGTCAAACTTTAGAGTCACCTTGGAGGGCTTGTTAGAATTAATTGCTGCCCAACCCCCTTGGAATTTCTGATTCTAAGGAGAGCCGGAAATCGGCATTTATTAACTAGTTCCTGGGTCAAGCTGATGCTGCTGCTCCAGGGACCCAGTTTGAGAACCACCAAATCAGGCATTCTTGCTAGGGGTCTCCAGTTCTCTCTGGTGGTTCTGCAGTCACCTCAGGTGCTCTGGACTCGCCCTTTCCGCTGACTCAGGCTTCTGTCTCCTTGTCTCCCTCCCTTCTGGCACCACCTTTGAGAGCTGGCTTCTCTGTGCTGGTAATTGGAGCTCTGAGCCCAGCTTTCTGCTGAGAGTAGCCCCAGCCTCCACCTGTTCAGGGAACCTGATTGATGGTTTGTGCGACCACAACGGTTCCTTTTTTGGCAGCCTTCAGAGCTGGCTCCAGCTTTCTTATGTAAGCAGACACCTTTCCTCCTAACCTCTGGGAGGCTGCAGTTGCCACTCATTCCTGATGCTGGCTGTCCAACCCCCATCACACTCACTTACTCACCCCGCCCCCATCACAAGCCATTTCTTTGTTTTGCTGATATAAATGGTTTAAATGGAGGACCGGTCCCTCCAACAAGCGCCTCTGTACCTTGGCCTGTTAACCAGAGCAGGAAGGTCCATGCGGCTGGAGCTGAGAGCCAGGGGAAGGATGGCAGGGCACTAGGTCAGACATAGAGACTGGACAAGCCTTTATATGTCATGAGAAGAGCTTGGGCTATCTCCTAACAGTGGTAAAAACTTTTTAAACGTTGAAAAAAATTGTGACACAGTATATCAATGTGTATATACACATACATTTATGAATATATATACAATTGAAAAAAAAAATGATACACTGGACAACCATGTAACCACCACCCAGGTGAGAAATGAGACATGGCCAGTCAAAACCACTCCTAACGTGTGGATCCTGGACCACCAGCGCAAATGGAGGTCCCGAGCTACAGTTCCATCCATCTCTTCCCATTCCCGTCTACACCCTGAACCCTTGAGTCATCCATGCCTGTGTGAGGACACCCTCATGGGCAGAGCAGAGCTTCGTCCGTCTCCCCACATCACCCCTTGCCCACACCTTGGCACTAGAGGTGTGGACACCAGCATGACCTGCCCTGCGTGTAGTGGGGGCAAGATGGCCTGGCACGAGGCCCACACAGGTGCTGGAAGCAGGCTCAGGAGCACTTGGGTAGGGGATTCTACAGAATTGGGTTCCCTCGAGCATGGTCTGATACTGCACTATCCCAAAAGGTAGCCACTAGTCATATGGCTTAAATTTAGTTAGCAATAACTACGCCTCGGATAAACCTCACTGGCTGCGATACTGCCACTGCGCAAGGCTTGGCTTAAACTTAAATTAATGAGAAATGAAATAAAATTAGAAATTGAGTTCTTCAGTTACACTAGCCATATTTGAAGTTCTCTGTAGCTACATTTGGCTACTGTCCACTGCACTGGACAGGGTAGATAAAGAATTCTATCAATGCAGAATGTTCTATTGGACAGTGCTAGTTAGGAAGGAGGAGTGATTTAGGTTCCGAAAGACAGGAAGCTATGACCCCCTGCACTGTGGGCGGGGGGTAGGCAGCAAAAACTTACTCTTAAAAAAACAAACAAAGCCAAAAAAACACTTCCTGTTAGAGTTAACAAAGCCTTGCACGTAGCCATTCTATAAATATGTTCAAATAAGTAAAAGGAATCATGCCTTCAAGAGTGAAGGGAAGAAGATCTGATAATGACGTCGAATTAAAAATATCAGTAAAGACTAAAGATTAGGGATCCTGCCTTGCCCTGAGCTGGGGTGTGGGTCGCAGACATGGCTCAGATCCAGCATGGCTGTGGCTGTGGCATAGGCCAGTGGCTACAGCTCCAGTTGGACCCCTAGCCGGGGGACCTCCCTGTGCCACGGCCCTAAAAATATTTTAAATAATAAAAATAAAAAAGAATGATTGCAAATAAATTTCCACCTCAAGACACTGAAAAAGAAGAGTAAACTCTACTGATAGCAGGCAGAAAGAAAATAATAAAAACTAGAGAATACATGGAATACAGAAGAGAAAAATAGTGAAGAATCAGAAAACCAAAGCTGGTTCTTTTAAAGATCAAGACAGTGATATAACATTAGCTACAGATACCCAGAAAAAAAATAAAACTGAAATGATCAGAATCATAAATGGAAGATGACAATTACCATCTATGTCACAGAAATACAAAGGAATATTATGAACTGCATGCCCCATGTATCAATTTAGATGAAGAGCAAATTCCTGGAAAGACCCAAGCTACTGAAACAAAGTCAAGAGGAAATAAGACATCTGGACAGATCCAAAGCAAGTAAAAATATTTAATTCATCATCTAAAAACTATCCACAAAGAAAGCCTAGACTCTGATGGCTCCCCTGCTGAATCCTACCAAACAGTTAAAGAAAAATTAATACCAATTCTTCAATAAATAGGAGGGGCTATTCCTAACTCATTCTGTGAGGCCAGTATTACCCTGCTACCCAAATTAGACAAAAATATCACAAGAAAACTACAGGCCAGTATCTTTTATAAGTACTGACACATATGCAGAAATCTTCAAATACCAGCAAACCAAATCCAGCAACAGATAAAAAGAACCATACATCAGAACAAGTGAGACTTTCCTCTGCCTTCTAGTTCTGGCTGGAAAAGATGGCTCCGCGTGGGCTTCCCGTTACTGTTCTGCAAAGGAGCAACTGACTACGTCCGGCACTTGGCTGCTTTGGGGCCAGCATTCAGGCCAAGAGGGAGGTGTGATCCAGACCCAGGACTGAGGGTCAGGAGTTGTCCTGGGAAGACCTGGGAATGAGGTCTTCATGTCTGGCCTATAGCTGATTACAAATTTTCTGCCATAAAATTGGAACCAACTGGGAGTTCCTGTTGTGGCTCAGGGGTAACGAATCCAACTGGTGACGATGAGGACGCAGGTTCGATCTCTGGCCTCACTCAGTAGGTTAAGGATCCAGCATTGGCATGAGCTGTGGTGTGGGACACAGACATGGCTCAAATCCACGTTGCTGTGGCTGTGGTGTGGGCCGGCAGCTGCAGCTCTGATTCGACCCTTAGCTTGAGAACCTCCATATGCCTTAGGTGCAGCCCTAAAAAGACAAATAAAATAAAAAATTGGAACCAACTAAAACTCAAACCACTTTTCATTGTGTTTGTAGGAAGTAGAGCACAAACTCTCCACTGTTTGATACTGTGTGTTACATCCATTTGCTTATAGGCAAACTCTAATATATTCTGATTAAAATTTGCATTCAGACACACACACACACACCTCAGATGAGATTTATTCCAGGAAGGCAAGATTGGTTTCACAGTCCCAAATCCATGAATGTAATACACCATTATCAATAGACTAAGAAGCAAAAACCACATGACTATCTCAATTGATATAAAGAAAATATTTGGCAAAAAATCTCATTCATGACAAAAACTCTCAGCAAGTTAGGAATAGAAGGGGGCTTCTTCGACCTCATAAAGTCATCCATGAAACACAGCCAACATCGTGCCTAATAGGGAAAGACTGGATGATTTCCCCCTAAGATCAAGAACGAGGCAAGGATATCTGCTTTCACTGCTTCTTTCAACATGGTACAGGAAGTTCTAATTGTAGCAATTAAGGAAGTAAAAAGAAAGCATCAAGATTACAGGGAAGGAGTTCCCATTGTGGCTCAGCAGTTTAAGAACCCGACAAGTATTCAGGAGGATGTGGGTTCAATCCCTGAACTTGCTCAGTGGGTTAAGGATCCAGCATTTCTGTAAGCTGTGGTGCAGGTCGCAGACATGGCTCAGATCTGTCGTGGCTGTGGCTGTGGTGGAGGCCAGCAGGTACAGTTCTGATTCACCCCCTAGCCTGGGAACGTCCATATGCCGTGGGTGTGGCCCTAAAATAAGAAAGAAAAAGAAACCCCATAACTTTAGCCATCACCTTCTAGCCCATCCTTCCCAGTCCTAATCAATCATTCTCTCCCTCATATATATTTTATACATATAAATAATGCGGCTATTATGTCCATTTCATGAAAGTGAAATAAGTGGAATCATACAATATGCGATTGCATTTTATACTTTAAATGGCTAAAATTTATGGCCTGTGAATTCCATCTCAATGAAGAGATGTTTAAAAAATGAAACAGAACGTGCTGTCGCTGCACACCTGTCAGAATGGCTATCAGAGACAAACACCACAAATTAACAAGTTGGGGGAGGATGTGGAGACAAGGGAACCCTGTACGCTGTTGGTGGGCATGTAAATTGGTGCAGCCACTGTGGAAAACAGGATGGAGCTTCCTCAAAAAACTAAGTATAGAACTAAGGTATAATCCAGCAAATTCCACTCCTGGATATACATCTGAGGAAAACAAAAATATTAACTCAAAAAGATACATGCACCTCAGTGTTCACAGCAGCATTCTTTACAACAGCCAAGATATGGAAGCAACCCAAATGTCCATCAACTGATGACTGGATACAGAACATGTGGTTGGAGAGGGATCAAAACAGCGGAGCAGGCGGATGTGGAACTTACCCCCCAAACACATCAAAAATACAAGCCGATGTGGAGCAATTCTCACAGAAAACCACCTGGAAACTAGCAGAAGGTCTACATGACCAAAGCTGCAGGAAAGATGACCATGTAACCAGTAGGGCGGGGTGTGGGGGGGGGGAGCATCAGGACAGAACCAGTGGCCCTGGGAGGGGATCTGTAAGGTTGAGAAGGTCCACACAGGCAAAGCCTCACCATGGGGAGCCCCCCTGCATGCAGGGAAATCTGCTGAATGAGACAGAGGGGCTGGAGGAGCCTAGATTCTACTTGAGAGGAGTGTATATATGCTGGCTTGGGCAGAGAAGAGACCTGCCACTCATCACATGTCCCAATCCAAAGGGGCAAACTCCCTGGCCCCATTCACTCCATATCACAGCCTGGCACCAGATCAAGGCAAAGATTTGGTCTAGCTGTGTAGAGACACACTATGGTGCCTGGGGTGTGATCCTGGCTGAACCACAGAAACCATTGTCAGTACACGCACAGGCGTGGTGGACTGAACCAGGTAGATGATGTCAGTGCAAGCACTGGGCAGTGCCGCAAATCGGTACAGTGGCCAAGAGCTGAATCTCAGGCAGACAGGCCCTAGGAGAGGACTATTATCTAGCTGCATGGAGACAGCCTGGAGGGCATGGGATATGGTGATGGTGGGCAACTGTGGAGCCCACTGTCAGCATGCACATAGCAGGGGTGGGTCCGGCCACTGCTGTCCTTGTTGGCACACACACCAGTGGTGCCACAGAAATGCACAGAAGCTGGGTTCTGAGTCTTAGGCAGACAGGCTCTGGGCAGGAGTACGCAGTGGTTTCTAGGCAGGCTCTCTCTGGCTCTCCCCACTCCACAGCTTGGAACCTTATCTGAGGCAGATAAGTCCCAGAAGGGATCTGCCACATTCATAGCCCAGGTCCCAAGTAGCAGCACAGCCACCTCAGTTCCTGCAGCCACAGTGCATTGGCCTCAAGCCCCAGCCTATTCCACACCACAGCCCATTAAAAGGTCTGGGATGAACGCAACAGAGAAAGGTATGCAAACTAGAGCTACTTCTGAGAAAAACTGGAGACAATTTCACAGGGTCACTGTGACCACATGAGACTCACTTGCTTCAGCTGTCACCTCCTTTGGGGCAGAGCATGCACTCAAGGGCAACAGAGCCTGATAGAATCCAACCCTCAGGGCTTCTACTCCAACAACCAGGGAGAAGACCCTGCCCCCAACGGGGTATTGACAGCAACCTAACAAAGAGGAGGCCATGCCCAACATCCAGCACAGGCTCTGGAAACCAGAACACTGATCACACCTCAATTAAGGGGATTAACAGCCAGCACACTTTGAGCAAAGATGTGGCAGACATCTATACTAAAACCAGCACTTGTATCAAAAATTGGATTCACACAGTCTACACAGGGATGCTCCCACATAAAAACACCTCTTCGAGGCCACAGTAGACAACTGCTTCTCCTAAATTCATAGAGACAGAAAGTTAAGTAAAATGTAAAAGCAAAGGAACTCCTCATAATTAAAAGAACAAGAGAAACCCCTGAAAGAATAGTGATAGAGACCTCACCACTCTACTAGACCCAAGTTCAAAGAGAAGGTAATAAAAATGCTAACGGGATTAAGAAAGATTATCAACAGAAATGCAGGTCACTGTAACAAGGAACAAGAAACTATAAAGATGAATCAATCAAAATTAGACAATTCAATTGCTGAGGTAAAAACCAATATAGAAGCAATGAATATCAGACTAAATGACACAAAAGAGCAAATAAGTGATCTGGAAGATAGAACAACGGAAATCACCCAATCAAAAATAGCAGACACGAAAACAAATGAAAAAATAATGAATGCGATCCATGGGATAACATAAGGCATGCCAACCTACACGTAATGAGGGTTCCAGAAAGAGGAGAGAGAGAAAACGAGATAGAAAATTTGAAGAAATTATGTTTGAAAACTTCCCAATCCTGGAGTTCTTGTCACGGTTCAGCAGTTAATGAACCTGACTAGCATCCATGAAGACTCAGGTTCAATCCCTGGCCTCTCTCAGGGGTTAAGGATCTGGCATTGCTGTGAGCTGTGATGTAGGTCACAGATGCGGCTTGGGTCCTGAGTTGCTGTGGCTGTGGTGTAGGCCGGCAGCTACAGCTCCGATTCAATCCCTAGCCTGGGAACCTCCATATGACCTGGGTGCAGCCCTAATAAAAGACCAAAAAATAAAAAAGTAGCAATAGGTACATTATCAATAATTACTTTAAAGGTTGGTGGACTAAATGCTCTGATCAAAAGACACAGAATGGCAGATTGGAATTTTTTTTAAGACCCTTCAATATGCTACCTACAAGAGACTCACTTCAGAGTGACAGACAAACAGAGACTGAAAGTGAGGTGATTGAAACAGATATGCTATACTAGCAGAGGTGGTATAAGTATTGCTACCCCACTCTCTTATCAGCCAAACTGGCTTTAAAACAAAGGCTATAATGAAAGACAAAGAAGGACATTATATAATGATAAAGGGATCAATACAAGAAGAGATTACCCTTGTTAATACATATACACCCAATACAGGAGCACCTAAATGTGTAAAACAAATACAGACATAAAGGGAGAAATTGACAATAACAAAATAATAGTAGAAGATTTTACTACCCTACTGATATCAATCTACAATTCATCCAAACAGAAGATCAATAAGGCAACAGAGGTCTTAAATGACACAATGGGCCAGTTGGACTTAACCGATATCTACAGGACATGACATCCAAATACACACTCTTGGAGTTCCCATCGTGGCACAGTGGTTAACAAATCCGACTAGGAACCATGAGATTGCGGGTTCAGTCCCTGCCCTTGCTCAGTGGTATAGGTTACAGACATGGCTCGGATCCCGCGTTGCTGTGGCTCTGGTGTAGGCCGGTGGCTATAGCTCCAATTCGATCCCTAGCCTGGGAACCTCCATATGCCGTGGGAGCGGCCCAAGAAATAGCAAAAAGACAAAAAAAAAAAAAATGCACACTCTTTTCAAACACATGTGGAACATTCTCTAGGATAGTCCACTTACTAGGTCACAAAGAAAACCACCAAATTTAAGAGGGTAGAAATTACTCCAAGCATCTTTTCTGATCACAGCAGTAAGAAACTAGAAATTAACCAAATAAATAAAAATAGGGGGGAAAAAAACAAATGCAGAGAGACTAAACAATATGCTACTAAAAAATCAGTGGGTCAATGATAAAACCAAAGAAGAAATCAGAATATACCTCAAGACAAACAACAAGGAAAATACAACCTTACGAAGTCTGTGGGATGAAGCAAAAGCACTTACTAGAGGTAATTTCATAGCAATACAGGCCTTTAAGAAATAAGAAAAATCTCAAATAATCTAAACTGCCACCTAAAACAGTTAGATAAAGAAGAACAAACAAAACCCAAATTCAGCAGAAGGAAAAAATAATAATAAAGATCAGAGAAGAAAACGAGGTAAGAAATAGAAATGATCAATAGAACCAAGAGCTGCCTTTCTGAAAAGATAAACAAAATCAACAAACCTCTAATGAGGCTCACAGCAAAGAAAAAAGAAACAACACAAATAAATAAGAGAGAAAGAGAAGAAATAATAACAAATGCCACAGAAATACAAAAAAAAATCAAAAAATTCTATGAACAGATATCTGCTAACAAATTTGATAACCTAGAAGAAACAGACAAGTTTCTAGAAACACAGCCTGCCAAAACTAAGTCAAGAAGAAACAGACAATTTGAACAGACCAATCACTAGAAGTGAAATAGAAACTATAAAACTCAGCAAACAAAAGTCCATGACTAGCTGTCTTCACTGGGGAATTCTATGAAACATACAAAGAAGAACTCATATCTATCCTTTTCAAAGTATGTATGTGTATACATATGTGTATATATGTGTGTGTGTGTGTGTGTGTATATTCCCTCCCTCCTGAAGATGAGAGAATACTGCCAAATTCATTCTATGAAGCCACCATCAAACCTGATACCAAAACCAGACAAATACACTACAAAAAGTTAGAGGCCAAACTTTTTTATGAATATAGATGCAAATATCTTCAACAAAATATTAACACACCAAATCCAACAGTACATAAAAAGGATCATACACTATGATAAAGCAGGATTCATTCCAGGGTTGCAAGGATGGTTCAGCGCACGCAGTCAATGATATACCACATAAACAAAAGGAAAGATCATCTCGGAGTTCCTGTCGTGGCGCAGTGGTTAACGAATCCAACTAGGAACCATGAGGTCGCGGGTTCGGTCCCTGCCCTTGCTCAGTGGGTTAATGATCCGGCGTTGCCGTGAGCTGTGGTGTAGGTTGCAGACGCGGCTCGGATCCCACATTGCTGTGTCTCTGGCGTAGGCCAGTGGCTACAGCTCCGATTGGACCCCTAGCCTGGGAACCTCCATATGCCGCGGGAGCGGCCCAAAGAAACAGCAAAAAAGACCAAATAAATAAATAAATAGAAATGAAAATTAAAAATTAAAAAAAAAGATCATCTCAACAGATACAGAAAAAGCATTAACACAATTCAATATCCATTTATGATAAAACTTCCCACCAAAGCAGGTATAGAGGGAACATATCTCAACATAGTAAAAGCCAATTATGACAAACCCACAGTCAACATAATACTCAACATAAAAAACGGAAAGCCTTCCAACTAAATTAAGGAACAAGACAAAGGTGCCTGCTCTCACTACTTCTATTTAACATGGCATTGGCCGCCCTAGCCCCAGCAATCAGACGAGGGAACAAAGATATTCAGATTGAAAGGGAGGAGGTAAAACTGTTAGTCATCGCTATTTGGAGATGACATGATACTCTTCATAGAGAACCCTAAAGACTCCATGCAAAAAAAAAAAAAAAAAAAAAAAAAAGAAAAGACTCCATGCAAAAACTATAAGAATAAATGAATTCAGCAGGGTAGATACAAGATTAATACACAGAAATCTGTTGCATTTCTTTACACTAACAACGAAATAACAGAAAGAGAGAAGTGTTTAAAAATCCTGTTTAAAATCACATAAAAAATACCTAGGAATAAACTTAACCAAGGAGGTGAAAGATCTACATGCTGAAAACTATACAACATTGATAAAGGAAATTGAAGACAATGCAAAGAAATGGAAAGATACCTCATGCTCTTAGACTGGAAGAATTAATATTGTTAAAATGTCCATAATACCCAAAACAATCTACAGATTTAATGTAATCTCTATCAAAATACCATAACATTTTTTGACAGAACTAGAACAAATAATCCTAAAATCTATATGGAAACAAGACCCAGAGTTGCCAAAGCAATCCTGAGGAAAAAGAACAAAGCTGGAGGCATAACCCTTCCAGTCTTCAGACTATACTACAAAGCTACAGTAATCAAAACAGCATTGGAATTGGCACAAAAACAGACATATAGATCAATGGAACAGAAGAGACAGCCCAGGAGTTCCCATTCCATGAGGATGTGGGTTTGATCCCTGGCCTTGCTCAGTGGGTTGGTGATCTGGCATTGCTGTGAGCTGTGGTGCAGGTTGCAGATGCAGCTTGGATCCCCGGTTGCTGTGGCTGTGGCATAAGCCAGCAGCTGCAGCTCCAATTTGACCCCTAGCCTGGGAATTTCCATATGCCATGGGTATGGTCCTAAAAAAAAAAAAAAAAAAAGCCCAGAAATAAACTGACACACCTACATATAAAACTGAATCACTCTGCTGTGTACCTAAACCTAACACAACATAGTAAATCAAGTATACTTTACTAATAAAATATGGAGAGAGAGCAGAGAATCAATGGCAAAGAAAGTGGGCTGAGGATTCCAGGAAGAGATGTGGCCATCTGGTCAGTGATGCAATGCTGCCCATCCCCCAACTAGACTGTCACTCCTCCAGGGCAGGGTCTTTGTCATCCCTGCCCTCCCCACTGAGAGCTTATTACAGCACCTACCCACGCCAAATATTCAAAAGTTAAAGGTCAGAGGCCAAGACTCCTCAGATATTTTTGAACACTGGGGAGGTCTATATAATACCTCCTCCCAGAACCTGTGAATATGCTTCCTTATATGACACAGGCAGTCTTTGCAGATGGGGTTCTTGAGATGGGGGACATTACTTGGGACTATCTGAGGGGCCTCAGGGAGGGAGGAATGACGGTCAAAGGCAGAGAAGGCAAAGTGACGGTGGAGGCAGAGACAGAAAAGAGGTTCAAAGATGCTACGCTGCTGGTTTTGAAAGGACCCTGAGTCGAGGAGCATAGAAAGGTGGCCTTGGGAAGTTGCCAAAGGGAGGAATGGATGCTCCCCTGGAGCCTCGAAGAAGAACCAACTCGGCTGCCATTCTGACTTTAGACTAGTCAGGCCGATGGGGGCAGGGGGGCATTGTTTGTTTGTTTTTAGGGCTGCCCCTGAGGCATGTGGATGTTTCCAGGCTAGGGGTTGAACTGGAGATTCAGATGCTGGCCTCCACCACAGCCACAGCAACGCAGGATCCAAGCTGCATCTGCGACCTACACCACAGCTCACGGCAATGCCTTATCCTAAACCCACTGAGCAGGGCCAGGGGTTGAACCCACATCTTTATGGATACTAGTCAGATTTGTTACCATTTTGAGCCACAATGGGAACTCTAAGACCAGTCAGACTGATTTTGGGCTTCTGACCTCCAGCACTACGAGAGAATAAATTTATGTAGTTTTAAGCCAAAAGAAACAAAGAGAAGATGTGGTATGTGTAGATATACAGACATAGATACACACATACAAATATATAATGGAATACTATTCAGCCATAAAAAAGTGACATTCTGCTATTTGCAGCAACATGGATGGGCTTGGAGGGTATTATGCTAAGGGAAACAAGTCTCATAAGAGAAGGACAAATACTATATAATATCACTTATAGGTGGAATCAAAAAATAAAACTAGGAGTTCCCGTCGTGGCGCAGTGGTTAACGAATCTGACTAGGAACCATGAGGTTGCGGGTTCGGTCCCTGCCCTTGCTCAGTGGGTTAACCATCCGGCGTTGCCGTGAGTTGTGGTGTAGGTTGCAGATGCGGCTCGGATCCCGCGTTGCTGTGGCTCTGGCGTAGGCCGGTGGCTACAGCTCCGATTGGACCCCTAGCCTGGGAACCTCCATATGCCGCGGGAGCGGCCCAAGAAATAGCAACAACAACAACAACAATAAAAAAACACAAAAGACAAAAAAATAATAAAAAAATAAAATTAGTGAATATAACAACAACAACAAAACCAGACTGACAGATAGAGAGAACAAACTAGTGGTTGCCAGTGGGGAGAGGGAAGGGGGAAGGGTCACGATAGGGGTAGGGGATTAAGAGGTACAAACCACTGTATGAAATAAGCTGTAAGGATATATTGTACAGCACAGGAAATATAGCCAATATTTTATTGTAACCATAAGGAAGGTGTGACCTTTAAATATTTGACTATGTTTTACACCTAAAACTTACTCACTGTGTAAATCCACTATACCTCCATAAAAATTTAAAAAAAGAAACTGAGAATGTGCTAGAGGCACACAATAAAACTCATTGTAAAACGAGAAAAAGAAACGTAAACAAACTTGAGGTTTCTTTTCCTTATTTCTCAAGTCCAGATAAACAAACACCCAGACGATGACCTCTCAGCGTCAAAATATTTCTGACTCAGAGGATACGCCTTATCTGGCGTGTTCTGGTGAAAGGAGATGACCATCGTCTCCTATAAAAAGCCTTGTCAGAGTTCCCGTTGTGGCTCAACAAGTTAAGAACCCGACACAGTATCCATGAGGACACAGGTTCGATCCCTGGCCTTCCTCAGTGGGTTAAGGACCCAGCATTGCCGTGAGTTGAGGTGTGGGTCGCAGATGCAGCTCGGATCCCGCATTGCTGTGGCTGTGGGGTGGGCTGGCAGCGGCAGCTCCGATTCAACCCCGAGCCTGGGAACCTCCATATACCACAGGTGTGGCCCTAAAAAGACAAAACCAAAAAACCTTATCAATCCCAACACACCATGCTGCCCATCATCCTGGGGGTGAAGAATTTAAGGCAATGCTGTGGTGTAGGTTGCAGACGCGGCTCGGATCCTGCGTTGCTGTGGCTCTGGCGTAGGCTGGTGGCTACAGCTCCGATTCGACCCCTAGCCTGGGAACCTCCATATGCCGCGGGAGCAGCCCAAGAAATAGCAACAACAACAACAACAACAACAAAAGAATTTAAGGCAATGTTCTCATCTGGTGGGAAGAACCCCCGTCATGACTGAGCTTCATCCCAATCTGGGAAAAAAAAAAATAAATAAGGTGCAGAACATTGTGTATTTCTAAAAAGAATACAAATAAAAACATTTACATGGTGTTTAATATGTGCCCGGCACTTCTCTAAGAGCTACATACACTTTAATTCATGTACTCATGACAACTCTGCAAGGTAAGACATTAACTATTTTTTTTTTCTTCTTAGGGCCACACCTGCAGCACATGGAAGTTCCCAGGCTAGGGGTCACATTGGAGCCACAGCTGCCGGCCTGCGCCACAGACACCGTGTCGCCAGACCCGAGGCACATCTGTGACCTAGGCTGCAGTGTGCAGCAACACTGGATACTTAACCCTCTGAGCAAGGCCAGGGATCCAACCTGCATCCTCACAGATACTATGTCGGGTTCTTAACCCACTGAGCCATAAGAGGAACACCGATATTAACTATTATTATCCCTGTTTCACGGATGAGGAGACAGAGGCCCAGACAGATGAATTGTTTGTCCAGGTTGCCCCGCTAGAATTTTTCTCTTAATCACGCTTGATCTGTATACATCTATCCATCCATCAATGCGTCTCAAATAAATTGCAGGCATTTTGACTCATTTTCTGATTTAGAGTTCTTGACATTCGTGCCTTCCCATAATTATTATCCTTGTGCTACCAAGAGCATTTTTTTTTTTGTCTTTTATCTCTTTAGGGCTGTACCCGCAGCATATGGAGGTTTCCAGGCTAAGGGTCGAATTGGAGATGCAGCTGCCAGACTACACCACAGCCACAGCAATGCGAGATCCAAGCCACACCTGCAACCTACACCACAGCTCACGGCAATGCCAGGTCCTTAACCCACTGAGGGAGGCCAGGGATCGAACCTGCATCCTCATGGATACTAATAGAGTTCGTTAACCACTGAGACACGACGAGAACTCTCCAAGAGCATTAGTGATGGAGCATTTGTTAGAAGAATGTCAGCTGTTGTCTCTGGATTTGCTTCTAAGCTCAGCTTTCTTCCTTTCATCAGGCATCAATGTCTGGTTTCCAGACCACAACCAGGAGTCATATCCATTCTTCAAATGGTTTGTAAAGAATGTGCGCTTAAACGAGGCAGGATGGCAGTGGTCGTCATATCACCCGGAACAATCACCAGGCAAGGACGACTGCGTTGTGACTGCTGTTTTGCAGAGAGCCCCTGTAAGACAGCCTCGATCATAGGATAAATCTGATTCTAGAGATGTTGAAATGTGCAAAAACAGAGCAGCTCAGAATTGATAAAATCACGTGGCTCCCATTGACTGAGCACTCACTGTATTTCAGATGAGGAAATGTCTCTGAGGCCCTCCCCTCTCTCTCTCAGTGCCCTGCCCGTTTAGTCTCTGCCCCGTGTCTACATTTCCATCTTCCTGCCTCAGTCACTTTCCCAGGGTGCCCGCCCCCTCCTTTCTCTCCACGTCCTGCTTCCTCTCGCCCCCCACCCCCCAAGTCTCTCCCATCTCTGCAGCTCAAGTTGAAGGTTCAGACTCTCCCGACTGTCCTCTCTCCTCCAAAAAAAAGTATTTTTTTTTTTCTTTCTAGGGCTGCACCTGCAGCACATGAAGGTTCCCAGGCTAGGGGTCGAATCGGAGCTGTAGCCGCCGGCCTACACCACAGCCACAGCCATGTAGGATCCGAGCCGCGTCTGCGACCTACACCACAGCTCATGGCAACACCAGATCCTTAACCCACTGATCAAGGTCAGGGATCGAACCTGCAACCTCATGGTTCCTAGTCGGATTCGTTTCTGCTGCACCACAATGGCAATTCCTCTCCTCAAAATTTTACAGAATGTTGAATTTGTCCTCCAGTTTCCTACCCCTATAGCAGCGGCAGCTGGAGGAAAGGCAGAGTGAGGCAAAGATTGAATTTCAAGTCACTCCCATTAATTTGCAGCATTTCTATATCTTTTGAGATGATCAGACATCCTTCCATGTTTAACCTGTACATGTACCTGGAAAGCACTGGCACACTTTCTAATGTCTAGATGATTCTCTATTTCTGAAAGCAATCCCCTCATTTTATTGTGAATTATTGTCGTAAAATGTTGCTAAGTTCAATTTGTTAATTTTTTTTGGCAATTTCTCTTCTGTTTATGAGTGCCACTGGCCTAGATTTTTATTCTATTGTATTGTTCTCGATTTGTCCAGAGAATTATGCCAACCATTAAAATGATTTGGGTAGTGTCATTGCTTTTTCTATTCTCTGGATCACTTTCTGTAATTTAGGAAGTTTTTCTTTGTATGATGAATTAGCTAATCGTCTGATGCCTTTTTTAAGGAGTGTAGTTTTTTGTTTTTGTTTTTGTTTTTTTTTTTTTTTTGTCTTTTTGCCTTTTCTAGGACCGATTCTGCGGCATATGGAGACTCCCAGGCTAGGGGTCGAATCGGAGCCATGGCCACCGGCCTACGCCAGAACCACAGCAACGCGGGATCCGAGCCGCATCTGCACCCTACACCACAGCTCAGGACAACGCCGGATCCTTAACCCACTGAGCAAGGGCAGGGATCAAACCCGCAACCTCATGGTTCCTAGTCGGATTCGTTAACCACTGTGCCACAAGGAGTGTAGATCTTGTTACTTCCTTTATATTTTGGTCATTTTTTGCTTATTGGTCTATTCAGATTTTCTGCCTTTTCACAGGTCCATCATTATTAATACTTCCATGGAGAAACCACGTTTTCATTTAAATTTAACTTGGCGTCTCAGCTGGTGTCCACGCGTGTTTACCGACCCGTCTGTGGACCTCAGAAGCCGCGGTCCCTGAGCCGAAGGCGGAGGAGCGCTGCCCACCCCGCCAGATGGAAAAGGGACCACACCATCGCTCAGCAGCATCACTCCTGTTATGTGCGAACGGCGCCACCTGGCGCTCAGTGTTGGTGGAGACCCTGGTGTTAGGCGACATGGCGACGATTCACTCTCCCAAACTCTGAGGGCATTTCTTGGGTTCGAGGTTTCTACAGGTACCCTCCACAGCCAGGGTCGCACTACCCGCTCACCGTTCCATCATCCCCACGGCTGCGCAGCCGGCAGATGAGAAGCCACTTCTTCCAAGGACAGACTCTCTGTTACATGTAAGGAATTGGTTGAATAAAGGTCTCACCCAACTCCCATTCCCACTATTTTTTTTTTTTTTACTGGAACATAGTGATTTAATATTTCTGTACATTATAAAATGATCACCATGATAAACCTAGTTACCACCTGTCACCAAAGTTATTACAATGTTTTGAACCATATTTCTCTATGCCGTACATTACAGCCCATGACTTATTTGGTAACGAAATTTCTACCTCTTAATCTCTCAAACGCACATGGAAGTTCCCAGGCTAGGGGTAAAGTTGGAGCTGCAGCTGCCGGCCCATGCCACAGCCACGTCAGATCTGAGCTGCATCTGTGACCTACACCCACAGCTTACGGCAACTCTGGATCCTTAACCCACTGAGCGAGGCCAGGGATCAAACCCACATCCTCATGGATACTTGTTGGGTTTGTTACTGCTGAGCCACGACAGGAACTCTTGGTATTCGTCTTTCTTGTCTAGCTAATTTCACTTAGCATAGTATCCTTTAGGTCCATCCATGTTGTTGCAAATGGCAGCATATCATCCTTTTATGGCTAATATGCCACTGTATTTGGGTAACACATCTTCTTAATCCTTTCATCTATTGGTGGAAACTTAAGTTGCTTCCACATCTTGGCTACTGTCAACATTGCTGCAATTAACATAGACGTGCACCTTGTTTGCAAATCAGTGTTTTTGTTTTCTTTGGGAAAAATACCAAATTCCACTTCCTTGGTGGATCCTGTGGCTAGGGTGGGGGCAGGTAACCTCAGTAAGACTACGCTGGTCACACATTGGGCAGCTGCTCCTATCCTGGCCCGTCACTCTGCCCTGGAGCCCCCTGAGGTCAGCATCTGCAGCTTTACCGCTTTGTTTACAGCTCTGCAGAGTTAGGTGTTCAGAGAACTTTCTCTTTTTCATCCAGGTTTAGCAGCTAAGCATTTCCTCCTGACACTTTCATTTATTAATTATTGAAGGGTTGTTACTGTTCCTTCTTCCAGAAGCTAGACAAGAGGTCCCCGATTGAGCTGATTTTTGCAAAGAATCATGAAATGAGAACTCATTCTCACAGCCACTTCCAAGGAAGGGTGAGCAGGCTCCCAAGCTCTCATTTCACTCTCTTGAGGAAACAGTCATTCCGTGCCAATAAAGCAGCACTTTTCAAAAAACCTTATGGTGTTTTTAGAGCATTTTAGGTTTAAAGATAAATAAGATAACCCAGAACTCCCCTGTATTTCACCCTCCCCCTAAAAAATCTCTCCTACTATCTTGTGTTCGTGGGGGACACTTGCTACAACTGATGACATAATATCGGTGTGTTGTTTCTAAAAGTCCATAGTTCACCTTAGGATTGATTCTTTGTGTTGTACAGTCTATGGGTTTCAACAAACATGTAATGTGCCCACAAGTTTGCTTTCACTGCCCCGAACATCCCTCGTGGGCCACGTATTCACCCCTCCCTCTCCCCCCGCCACCACTCATCCTTTCACTGTCTCTAGAGTTTTGCCTTTTCCAGAATGTTATATACTTGGCATCATTCAATACGTATTCTTCACCAACTGGCTTCTTTCCCTAAGCTATAGGCATTTAAGATTTCCCTGTGTCTTTTTTTTTTTTTTTTCCCCTTTGTCTCGTTTGTCATTTTAGGGCCTCTCCCGCGGAGTATGGAGGTTCCCAGGCTAGGGGTCCAATTGGAGCTGTAGCTGCTGGCCTACACCAGAGCCACAGCCACGCGGGATCCGAGCTGCGTCTGTGACCTACACCCCAGCTCACAGCAACACCGGATCCTTAACCCACTGAGCCAGGCCAGGGATTGAACTCGCAGCCTCATGGTTCCTAGTCGGTTTCGTTTCTGCTGCACCACGACGGGAACTCCTCCCTGTGTCTTTTCAAGGCCTGATAACTCATGGCCCTGATAACTTTTTTTAATCATTGAATAATATTCCATTGTAGGGAGGTGCTACAGTTTATTCATTCATTCATCTACGGAAGGACATTGTGGTTGCTTCCGGTTTGGGGCATATGAATAAAGCTGCTATAAACATTCATGTGCAGTTTTTTGCATGGACATAAAACTTTCCATTGGGATAAATACCCAGGAGTTCAATTTCTGGATTATATACTATGTTTGACTTTGTCAGAAACTGCCAAAATGTCCTCCAAAGTGGCTATACCATTTTGCATTCCCATTTTGCATCCCCAGTAATGAATAAAAGTTCCTCCTTGTGTTCCAAGTCCTCGCTAGCATTTCGCTTTGTCAGGGTCTCTGTTCAGTCACTCTAATAGGGTCATAGTGGTATCTCACTGGTACTGTCATTTGCAGGTGCCTAGTGGTATATGATGATGAGCATTTTCCTACATTTATTTGCTATCTGTATTTCTTTGGTGAGGTGTCCAGATATTCCGGCCATTGTTTATTTATTTTCATATGTCTTTTTAGGGCTGTACCCACAGCATATGGAAGTTCCCAGGCTAGGGGTCAAATTGGAGCTGCACCTGCTGGGTTATACCACAGCAACACAGGATCCAAGCCAACTCTGCAACCTACACCACAGCTCACGGCAACTCCAGATCTTAACCCATCGAGTGGGGCCTGGGATCAAACCCATGTCCTCATGGATGCTAGTTGGGTTCATTAACCGCTGAGCCACAACGGGACCTCCTAAATGGGTTATTTTCTTATTGCTGAGTTTTCAGAGTTCGGGGGGATCAAGATGGTGTAATTAAGAGGATGTGGAGCTCCCCTCCCCTCCACGCAAGTAAGATAAAAAAAAAAAAAATACATCTGCATGTGGAACAACGCTCACCAAAAACTAACTGTAAACTGGCAGAAGTCCTATCCAACCACGGCTGCAAGAAGGCTTCCTATGTAACTGGGTAGGACAGGAAGAAAAGCATCGGGTTGGGACCTGTGCCCCTGCGAGGGGATTAAAGGAAGAGGGAGCTCACACTGCCAGCTACTCACCCTGGGGAGTGTGTGGGTCGAGGCACAGAGTGGGCACGTCCTGGTCCTGGGAACCTGTGTGGAGGAAACAAGCCCCTTTGGCTGCTTGGAGCATTTCCAGGGCAGATACAAAAGGCCGGGGAAGCCTTGAATCCACTTGTGAGGAGTGTGCAGGTGCTGGCCTGCCACCAGACAGGGTGGAAGAGGTCTGCCCTCGTGGCTGCCCCCTTGCCATGTTCCCAGCCTGATCTGAGCAAACAAACCCCAGCCCCACTCAGTCCATGCCACAGATTTGCACTAGACCTAAGACAGCCAGGTCTTCAGGAAAGACTTGGTGTAGAGATGCAGAGGTGACCCTGGGGCCTGGAGAGGGGTTGAGGGGGAACACGGGCCATTGTTGGCACTCAAACAGCACCAGAGAAGCAGCCCAGACCTCTTGATGGCAGTGCAGCCACTGGAACTCCGGTATCACCATGCCATGATCCCACTGCCAGCTGGTTGGATGCTCCAGGCCCCCCGCCCTTGCACTAGAGCTGGGACAACTACTACAGGGGAGAAGATGCAAACTTGGGCTACACAGGCCTCACACTGGACCTCTAGGTCCACAGTCCCCACTTACTTCAACACACCCCGCCACTGGGGCGAAGGCCCAAATGTGGGGGGCAGAACACACTTAAAGGGAACAGAGCCAGCTGGAGCCTGACCCTCAGGGCTCCCGCTCCAGCAGCACAGGAGCAGACGCCACCTCAGAGATCAGCCACATCATGGAGCAGATGGGAAGCTCTGCCTCACATCCTGCATAGACTCTGGCTTCTCCCACACCAGCCATGCTTCTGTCAAGGTGACAGTGGCCAGCACACCATGAAGCGGGGCTTGGCTGAGATCCACACCAAATCCAGATCCAGCCCTTTACAAAGACACGGGGCGGGGGGGAGGGGGCACATGCAGTCTACACGGGACACTCCCACATAAAAACATCCCTTTAAGACCTCAATAGACAACTGTTTCACCTGAATTCATGGACAGAGCAAAGTTGAGTCAAATGAAAAGGCAGAACTACCCTCAGCTGAAAAAGAAAAAAAAAAAAAACCTGAAAAAATAGCAGAACAGAGATAATCAGTCCACCCGACAATGAATTCAAAAAGTTGGTAATAAAAATGAATTAAGAGAAGAGAACCAGGAGTTCCCGTCATGGTTCAGCAGAAACAAAACTGACTAGTGTCCATGAGGACGCAGGTTTGACCCCTGGCCTCGCTCAGTGGGTTAGGGAGCTGCGATATAGGTCGAAGCTTGGATCTGGCGTTGCTGTGGCTGTGGCATAGGCCAATGGCTACAGCTCGGTTCGACCCCTAGCCTGGGAACCTCCATATGCCACGGGTACAGCCCTAGAAAGACAAAAAAAAAAAAAAAGAGAGAGAGAGAGAGAGAAGAAAACCAATCTAAGCACAGATCATATTAACAAGGAACTAGAAACTATAAAGAAAACCCAATCAAAATAGTTTCACTTTCTGAGGTAAAAAAAAAAAAACAAAAAAAAAAAACAAAAAACACTCTAGAAGCAGGGAAGAGCAGGCTAAATGACACAGAAGAATGCATAAGTGATCAGGAAGGTAGAACAATGGAAATCACTCAGAACAAGTGAACAGAAGCAAATGGAAAAAACCAGAAGCAACATGAGATCTAAGAGACAATACTTTTTGTTATTTCTATTTTTTTAATATTTTTTAATATTTTTTTATGGCTTGCATAAGTGATCTTCAAGTCATACTGTGTATTTTCCTTCTCTGTTGGGATTTTCTCTTTCCTGTTGATTCAGGTCACAGATGCAGCTCAGATGTGGAGTGGCTGTGGCATGGGCTGGCAGCTTTAGCTCCAATTTGACCCCAAGCCTGGGAACTTCCATATGCCACAGATGCGGCCCTAAAATAAGTTTTTTTAAAAGGCTAGAGAAGGGGTAAGATGGTGGAGTAGAAGGATCTTGAGCTCATCTCCTCTCATGAATACTCTAAAATCATTACTATCTGCTGAAGATCAATAAAAAGAATGAGATCCTACTGAAAAAAAGATATTCTACATCCAAAGACATAAAGAAGACATCACAAGATGGTAGGAGGGTGCATTCGCAATATAATAAAATCCTGTACATCCCCAGATGGGTGACCCACAAAGATAATTCTATCACAGAAGTTCTCCCATATGAGTTAGAGTTCTGAGCCCCAAGTCAGGCTCCCCAGCCTGGGAGTCTGGCATTGAGAAGAGGAGCTCCTAGAGCATTTGGCTTTGAAGGCCAGTGGAGGTTTTTTGCAGGATCTCCACAGGACTCGGGGAAACAGAGACTCCATTCTTGGACGGTGCACATAAGACCTCGTGCACATGCAGATCCGAAAGCAGGACTTCATAGGAGCCTGGGCCAGACCCACTGGTCTTGGAGGGTCCCCTGAGGAGGCAGAGGGTGGCTGTGACTCACTCTGGGGACAAGGACATTAGTGGTGGAGGTATCATGAAGCATTCATGGGCATGAGTGCTCCCGGAAGCTGACACTTTGGCACCAAGACCTGGCCCTACCCAAGAGCCTGTAGGCTCCAGTGCAGGATGCCACAGGCCAAACAACCAACAAGGCAGGAATATAGCCTTACCCACCAGCAGGCAGGCTGCCTAAAGACTTCCTGAGCCCACAGCTGCTTCTAGACACACCCTTTGACACAGCCCTGCCCACTAGAGGGCCAAGACCCAGCTCAACCCACCAGCAGTCAGGCCTTTGCCCCTCCCACCAGGAATCCTGCACAATCCTCCAGACTAGCCTCACCCTCCAGAAGCAAGGATACTACAAATCCCACAGCTTTCAGAACTGAGTAAGCAAACAGGTCAGAACCTACTCTGGGACCAGCTGGTCCTTGGCCCTTGGGTGATGAGAGAGTACTGCTGGGACACATGACATCCCCCACAGAGGGCCACTTCTCCAAGGTCAAGAAACATAATTAACCTTTCCCATAGATAAAAATACAAATAGAAATTTAGACAATATGAGATGGCAGAGAAATATGTTCCAGATGAAGGAACAAGATAAAACACCAGAACAAGTAAGTAGACATAAGCAATGTACCTGAGAAAAAGTTCAGAGTAAAGATCATATAGGCGACCCAAGAACTCAGGAAAGGAACAGATGCACAGAGTGAGATGTTACAAGAAGTTTTAACAAATAGTTAGAAAATAAAGAACCACTAGAGTTGAAGAATACAATGACTAAAATGAAAAAATACACTAGAAGGAATCAACACCAGAATAAATGAGGCAGATGAATAGATAAGTGAGGCGTTTCCATGGGGCTCAGCAGGTTAAGGATCTAGCATTGTCACTGCACTTGCTCAGGTTGTTGCTGTGGCACAGATTTGATCCCTGGCCCAGGAACTTACCACATGCTGGGCATGGACCAAAAAAAAAAAAAGCCAAAAGACAGAATGGTAGAAATTACTGCTGTAGAATATAAGAAAGAAAAAAGAATGAAAAGAAATGAGGACAGTGTAATGAAACCTCTGGGACAACTTCAAATGCGCTAACATTCACATTATAGGTGTCCCAGAAGAAGAAAGAGGGAAAGGTCTCAAGAAAATATTTGAAGTGAAAATAGCTGAAAATTTCCCTAACATGGGAAAGGAAATAATCACCCATGTCCAGGAAGCACAGAGGGTCCTATACGAGACTACACAGTCCTACACTGTTCCCAAGGAGGAACACATCGAGACACACAGTCATCAAAGTGACAAAAATTAAAAGATAAAGAGAAAATACTTAAAGTGACAAGAGAAAAGCAACACATAACATACAAGGGAGTCCCCATAACATCATCAGATGATTTTTCAGCAGAAATTCTGCAGGCCAGAAGGGCATGGCACAATATTTTAAATATAGTGTGATGAAAGGCAAACCCTGCAACCATGAATACTCTCCCCAACAAGGCGCTCATTCAGATTCAACAAATCAAAAGCTTTCCAGGTAAGCAAAAGCTAAAAGAATTCATCATCACAAAACCAGCTTTGCAACAAAAGCTAAAGGAACTTCTCTAGGCAGAAAAGCCCGCACATAGAAGCAAGAAAATTATGAGAAAGCTCATTGGTAAAGGCAAACATTCAATAAAGTCAGGCAATCATCTACACAAATATGGTATCAAAACTGGTAGGAGGAGAGTACAAATGCAGGATATTTGAAATGCATTTGAAATTAGAAGACCAGCAACTAAAACAATTACATATATACATAGACTGCTGTATCAAAACCTCAGGTAACTACAAACCAACAATCAATATAGAAATGTACACAAAAAAAGAAAAAGGAATCCAAACCCTAAAGATGGTCATCAGATCACAAGAGAACAGAAGAGTAAAGGAGGAAAAAAGACCTACAAAAACAAATCCAAAATAATTAACAAAATGGCGATAAGAACATACATCTCCATAATTACCTTAAACATAAAGAAGCTAAACCCTCTAACCAAAAGGCAGAGGCTGACTGAATGAATACAAAAATAAGACCCATATATAAGCTGTCTACAAGAGACTCTCTTCAGATCCAGAGATACATACAGACTGAAAGTGAAGGAATGGAAAAAAGTACCCCATGGAAGTGGAAATCAAAAGAAAGTTGGAGTAGAAATACTCATAGCAGAAAAAAATAAATTTTAAAATAAAACTGTTACAAGAGATTAAAAAAAAAAAGATGACGACATCACAGGAGTTCCATCATGGTGCAGGGGAAACAAATCCAACTAGGAACCATGAGGTTGTGAGTTCAATCCTTGGCCTCGCTCAGTGGGTTAAGGATCTGGCATTGCTGTGGCTGTGGTGTAGGCTGGAAGCTGTAGGTCCAATTGGACCCCTAGCCTGGGAAACTCCTTATACCATGGGTGCAGCCTTAAAAAGCAACAATAACAGCAAAAAAACACTACGTAATAACCAAGGGATAAATCCAAGAAGATACAACTGTGCATAAATATATATGCACCCAACATAGGAGCAGCTTAATATATAAGGCAAATATTGACAGACATAAAAAGAGAAATTGACAGTAACACAATAACAGGAGACCTTAACACCCACATCAGTGGACAAATTATCCAGACAGAAAATCAATAGGAAAACACAGGCCTTAAATGACACATTAGACCAGATGGATTTAATTGATATTTACAGAGCATTTCATCCAAAAGCAGAATATACCTTCTTCTCAAGTGCACATAGACTATTCTCCAGGATAGATCATATCTTGGGCCACAAATCGATTCTCAGTAAACTTAAGAAAACTGAAATCATATCAAACATTTATTTCTGACAACAATTTAAGTCTAGAAATTAATTACAAGAAAAACACTGCAAAAAACATAAATACATAGAGGCTAAACGATATGCTACTAATCAACCAATGGCTCACTGAAGAAGTCAAAAATACCTAGAAACAGTGAAAATTAAAACATGACAGTCCAAAATCTATGGGATGAAGCAAAAGCAGTTCCAAGAGGGAAGTTTACAGTGATATAAGCTTACCTCGGGAAACAAAAGAAATCTCAAACAACCTAACTTTACACCTAAAGCAACCACACAAGTAATAAAACCCAAATTTAGTAGAAGGAAAAAAAATCATAAAGATCAGAGAAGAAATAGATAAAATAGAGACTAAGGAAATAGAAAATATGAATGAAAATAAAAGCTTGCTCTTCAAAAAGATAGAGTTGACAAACCTTTAGCCAGGTTCATCAAGAGAAAAAGGAAGAGGGACCAAATCAAAATTAGAAGTGAGGCGTTCCCGTCGTGGCGCAGTGGTTAACGAATCCGACTAGGAACCATGGGGTTGTGGGTTCGATCCCTGCCCTTGCTCAGTGGGTTAAGGATCGGCGTTGCTGTGAGCTGTGGTGTAGGTCGCAGACACAGCTCAGATCCCGCGTTGCTGTGGCTCTAGCATAGGCCGGTGGCTACTGCTCCGATTCGACCCCTAGCCTGGGAACCTCCATATGCCGTGGGAGCGGCCCAAGAAATAGCAACAACAGCAACAACAACAAAAAGACAAAAGACAAAAAAAAAAAAAAAACCTTAGGAATAAACCTAAAAAATGAAAGACCAAAGAGATGAAAGATTTATATCCTGAGAACTATAAAACTGAGGTGATTCAGTTTTTTTTTCTCTTTTTAGGGCCACACCCATGGCACATGGAGGTTCCCAGGCTAGGGCTCAAATCGGAGCTGTAGCCACTGGCCCACGCCACAGCCACAGCAACGTGGGATCAGAGCCGCGTCTGCAACCTATACCACAGCTCACAGCAACACCGGATCCTTAACCCACTGAGCAAGGCCAGGGATTGAACCTGCATCCTCATGGTTACTGGTCAGATTTGTTTCCGCTGAGCCATGACGGGAACTCTGAAGATGATTCAAAAGAAATGGAAAGCCAACCCATGTTTTTGGATTGGAAGAATTAATATAGTTAAAATAGGTATATTACACAAAGCAATCTACAGATTGAATGTGATCCCTATCAAATTACCCATTTTTCACAGAACTAGAATAATCCTAAAATGTACATGCAACTACGAAAGAACCAGAATTGCTGAAGCAATCATAGAGAAAAAAAAAGCTGGAGGCATAACCCTTCCAGACTTCAGACAAAGCTATGTTAATCAAAACAGCATGGTATTGGCCCAGAAACAGACACAGTTCAATGGAACAGAATAGAGACCCCAGAAATAAAACCACACCCCTACAGACAACCAATCTTCGACAAAGGAGGCATGAATATTCAATGGAGAAAAGACAGTCCCTTCAACAGTGGTGCTGGGAAAGCTGGACAGTCAGGTGCAAACCAATGAAGTTAGAACACTCCCTCATGCTTCGCACAAAAGAAACTCAAAAATGGCTTAAAGACTTAAATATAAAACATGACACCATAAAAATCCTAGAAGAGGACATTGCCAAAACATTCTTGGATGTAAATCGTGGCAATGTGTTCTTAGCTCAGTCTCTTAAGGCAAAAGAAATAAAAACAAAAATACACAACCGGGACCTCATCAAATCATAAGCTTTTGCACAGCCAAGAAAACCATAAACAAAAAGACAATCTACGGAGTTCCCGTCGTGGCTCAGTGGTTAACGAATCCGACTAGGAACCATGAGGTTGTGGGTTTGATCCCTGGCCTTGCTCAGTGGGTTAAGGATCTGGCGTTGCCATGAGCTGTGGTGTAGGTCGCAGACACGGCTCGAATCCCGCGTTGCTGTGGCTGTGGTATAGGCTGGTGGCTACAGCTCCAATTTGACCCCTAGCCTGGGAACCTCCATATGCCACGAAAGCAGCCCAAGAAATGGCAAAAAGACAAAAAAAAAAAAAAAAAGACAATCTACAGAATGGGAGAAAATATTTACAACTGAAGAGGGCTTAATTTCCAAATTATTCAAATGGCTCATTCAGCTCTACATCAACAAAAAATAAAAAATGGGCAAAAGACCTAAAGAGACATTTCTCCAAAGAAGACACACACATGGCCAACAGGCACATGGAAAGGTGTTCCACATCACAAATTATTAAAGGAACGCACCTCAAATACTTTGAGATGTTGTAATGGGGGCGGGCGGGCAGCTGTTAGTGCGCAGCCCTTAGAAGTCCTGCTCCCCTAGCAGTCCCCGGGCAGGGTCCTCTCGGCAGAGAGAAGACGTGAGATGCGGATCCTGGCCTTCTTCCAGTGCCCTCCGAGCCCTCTGACCTTGGGCCTTTGGGTGAGCTGGGGGCCCAGGGACAGGCTGAGGGCTGTGTCCTGAGAGTTCCAGAACCCTAGCCGCCCGCCCCGCCCAGGCTCCGCCTCTGGACCTAATGGCAGTGGCACCTGCTTTGGTCGCAGGCCACAGGCCCAGCCACTGTGTGTTGGTGTGGGGAGCTGCCATCACAAAACAACAAAGGAGACTTTCCTGCTGGACAGAAACAAAAGGCCTCCCACATATATTCGTGCCATCAAGAGTGAAGCACCTCAGTTCTATTTGATTTTAACCTTTTCCCTTGATGGCTAATCTGTAGTCCATGAAACAAAAAGGTGGCTGTCACTGAGCTGGCCTCTTAATCACTCTCTGACTCTGTGTGAATTGTGTCCTGCCCCCGGATTCCTTTTTCCTTTCATTTCCTGAAGGATTCTGCCTTTCAGAGAAGGTTACAGAGGCATAAGCCCAGAGACATCAGACCTGTGACTATTTGGAAGCTTTGCAAAGGAAGAAGCAATGCAAGGCTGATACAACTTGGATCTAAACCCCCAGCCCCAGACGGCGGGCGAGCCCTGTCTATACCACCTCCTCCTTCTCCCCAGGAGGTGGGGGGGCGGGTGTGTGTGGGGACAGTCACCATCCTTGAGGCACTAGCCTGCTGTGCTCCTCTCTTGGCCTGGCCATTAAAGCTACTTTTCCTGCTTCCTCCAACTCTGCCTCTGCGTTTCTATTTAGCATCGGTGCACAGAGAGGCAGCCGACATTTCAGCCACAGAGCCCGAGCGCTGGCTGGGTCCTGGGGACCCTGCTCCCTCAGGAGTGATGGCTGGGCAAGATCTAGGGACCTGACCTGGAGGACTCCACCAGCCGAGATCTGCCTCTTCAGCCAGGCCTGGGCACTGGCAGGAGCACCAGGACTGGGTTCTGGACTAACGCCTGCCCCAAGGCAGGGGACCCCCCCCCAAAAAAAAACCTTAGCCAAGGCCTAGGCCATGGAGTGGGGTAGCCGATGCTTGGGATCTTGAATAAGTAAAATGAGGGGTAATGATGGCGCTTTGCTTATGGGATTCGTTAAATGTTAAATCCACAAGGAGGCATGGAGGTGTTATTTACACCTTTAGATAAAAAGTGGCAGGGAGTTCCCATCGTGGCACAGTTGTTAACGAATCTGACTAGGAACCATGAGGTTGCAGGTTCCATCCCTGGCCTTGCTCAGTGGGTTAACGATCCGGCGTTGCCGTGAGCTGTGGTGTAGGTTGCAGGCACGGCTCAGATCCCGCCTTGCTGTGGCTGTGCTCCGATTCGACCCCTAGCCTGGGAACCTCCATATGCCTAAGTATGTTCCTAAAAAGACAAAAAAATTTAAAAAAAAAACCCACCCTGCTCATTATCAGACTATCAAAGGACTTAAGAGGCTACAATAAAGAAACCTTGCTTACCTTTGTTTATAGAACTGCATCTCAAACTTCACCTCCGAAGTCCCATTTACAAGGCCTAATATTTTGGGAGGTGAAAACCCACACTGGAAACGCTACCATAACAAAAAATAATAATAACCATGGCAGACACCTAGCCATGTTGAGAAAGGAAACACATGGCGTATTTCTCTGCAATCAATTACTTGGCCCTCCTACGTAGGGCTCACTCTTTTCTATAAAATTATCTGGCCCAGTTTGGTTTTTGGTTTTTTTTTTTTTTTTTGGTCCTCCCCTGAGGCATGCAGAATTTCCAGGACCAGGGATCAAACCTGTGTCACGGCAGCAACCCAAGCCACAGCACTGACAATGTAGGACCCTTAACACACAGAGCTATCAGGGAACTCCCTGGCCCATTTTTTTTTAATATATGCACATACTATGATGTATTTAAACCTTATTTTCCAGTCTTTAACAACCTTTCACTCTTTCAGATATACCTCAGGGGATACCCTTGTCTGTGATCACTGGGTTGTGTGAGTTGGAATTTCTTTACATCTGTACACGTGGAAGTAGAATTGCTCCTACATTGTCTATTCCCTTTTTTTTTTTTTTCTTTTTAGGGCCGCACCCATGGCATATGGAGGTTCCCGGCCTAGGGGTCGAATCAGAAATGTAGCTGCCCGCCTACACCACAGCCACAGCAATGCCAAATCTGAGCTGTGTCTGACCTAAACCACAGCTCACAGCAACGCTGGATCCTTAACCCACTGAGCGAGGCCAGGGATCGAACCCATGTCTTCATGGATACTAGCCAGGTTCATTACCTCTGAGCCACAATGGGAACTCCTATTATATTATTCTTTATATATGCTATATATTGCTAAATTGATTATAGGGTACATAACACTTCCAGTTCTACTAGATATTGCCCAATTGTTCTCTCAGACTCCTACCAAGCTGAGTATTCCTATAGCCCCATATTAGACATTAGACATGTTTTAATCAACATTTTCATAAATTTCAATTTCAGCTGAGCATTTTTACAAACATGTTTCTTGGCCAAGAAATTTTGACTTTCTTATTCCTTTCTCCACTATTTTTTTTTTCTTTGGCTGTGCCATGGCATGTGGAAGTTCCCCAGTCAGGGATCAAACCCAAGCCACAGCCACAGCCCAAGTTGCTGCAGTGACAGTGCTGGGTTGTTAACCTGCTGTGCCACAAGGAATTCCTGCCCTGTTTTTTGTCTCTAATAGACTTGAATGTCATTCTGGATACTTCATTTATTATACAGATGCAATTATTTTCTCCTACATTAAATAAAGCATGAGTTGTCTGTCTACCAAACACTGTGTTTATGACACAAATTCTTGGGGTAAAAGTTATATGAATATAAATTTTATTTTCCACCATTGGTTTTTATTACTTTATTTTCTTATTGCAATAGATAGGCTCTTCAGGACAAGGCTGAATATTATTGTGACAGTGGCCAATTTCTCTGAATTTCCTGGAAATTTCCCAACATTCTATAATGTGCACTCTACTTGGAGATTATCTTTGTCACCTCTAAATAATTTCCTTCAATATAGGCAGGGGACCAGAGGATACCCACTTTGCTGGCTAGTGACTGCTGAGTTTTGTCCGTGGTCATTTTGTTACCTGTTGGTATAGCCTTGTGTTTTTAACCTTAGATTTATTGAGGTGTTGATTTTGTTTTTACTGGTTTCTTGAACTATAAACAATTCTGGTATATACTATGATTTTTGTTATACTGCTGAAGTCCATGTGGCAATATCTCATTTAGAAGTTTTCTATCTATTCACATGTGAGGCAGTATCATAGTTTCCTTATGCTTTTATTGATAAGATTTTAGACTTGTAATTAAAAAATAAGTTTTTTGTTCGTTAAAAACTATCATTATGATATATGTTTATATTTTGATCTTGTATTCGATATCGTTGCTATAAATCACTTAGTTCTAGAAAGGTTTTTTTTGTCTTTTGTCCTTTTAGGGTCACACCTGCGGCATATGGAGGTTCCCAGGCTAGGGGTCGAATTGGAGCTGTAGCCACTGGCCTACGCCAGAGCCACAGCAACGCGGGATCCGAGCCGCGTCTGCAACCTACACCCCAGCTCATGGCAACACCGGATCCCCAACCCACTGAGCAAGGGCAGGGATCGAACCCGCAACCTCATGGTTCCTAGTCAGATTCATTTCCACTGCATCACGACGGGAACACCTAGAAGGGTTTGTTTTTGGGTTTTTTTTTTTTAATCTTCTTATAGACTAGAGTTTTCTATAAATACAATAAAAACGTGTGTTAACAGTTCCTTTTTCATTTTCGTTTCCTTTTATGTCCTTCATTTGCCTTATTGCACAGGCTAGCACAGTGTTAAAGAAGTGCTCAGAAGAGCCCTTGGTTCAATCCCTGGTCTGGGAACTATGATCCCACCTCAAGTCCCTGCAAGCTGCAGCCAAAAATCAAGGGAAAAAACATCTGTTGCATTTCCATACACTAATAAACTATCAGAAAGGGAAATTTTTAAAATCCTGGGCGTTCTCGTCAAGGCACAGCAGAAACGAATCCAACTAGGAACCATGAGGTTGCGGGTTTGATCCCTGGCCTCGCTCAGTGGGTTAAGGATCCGGCGTTGCCGTGAGCTCTGGCATAGGCCAGCAGCTGTGCCTCTGATTAGACCCCTAGCCTGGGAACATCCATATGCCGCAGGTGCAGCCCTTAAAAAAAAAAAAAAAAAGACAACCTACTGAATGCGAAAAAGTTTTGAAAAAGTTTTGCAAATGATGTGATTGATAAGGGGTTAATATCCAAAACATATACAACTCATTATCAAAAGAAACAAATGATACAATTTTACCATGGGCAGAAAGAGCTGAGTACCCAGCTTTTCCAAAGACGGCATACAGATGGCCATCAGACACATGAAAACATGCTCACCATTACTAACAATCAAAGAAATTAAGTAAAAAGCCACAAGAAGATATCACCTCACACCTGTCAGAATGGCTACCATTGAAAGGTCTACAAGGAGTTCCCACTGTGGCTCAGCAGGTTAAGAACCTTACTAGTATCCGTGAGGATGTGGGTTCTATCCCTGGCCTAGCTCAGAGGGTTAAGGACCCGGCATTGCCGCAAGCCTCGACATAGGTTGCTGATGTGGCTCAGATTTGGGGCAGCTGCAGCTCCGATTCCACCTCTACCCCAGAACTTCCATATGCTGCAGGTGCTGCCCTAAGAAGTAAAAGGGGTCTGCACATAACAAATGCTGGAGAGGACAGAGAAAAAGGGAACCCTAGTACGTCGTCAGTGGGATTTCAATTGGTGCAGCCCATATGCCAAACAGTATGGAGGAGCCACAAAAATGAAAACTACAACTTCCATATGATCCAGCAATTCCACTGCTAGGTATTTTTCTGAAGAAAACAAAAACACCTCAAAAAATATGTGCACCCTTATGTTTGTGGCAGCATTATTTACAACAGATATGGAAGCAACCTAAGTGCTCATCAATATTTGAGGGAATAAAGATTTTATATACACATGCGAGTACATATAATAACATGTATTGGAATATAACTCAAGTATAAAAAAAAAGTGAAAAGTTGCCATTTATGACAACATGGATGGACCTGGGGTTAACATGCTAAGTGAAGTAAGTCAGAAAGAAATACCCTATGATTTCACTTATATGTAAGAATCTAAAAAGTATGTGACTAAACATAAAATAGGGAGTTCCCGTCGTGGCGCAGCAGAAACGAATCCCACTAGGAATCATGAGGTTGTGGGTTCAATCCCTGCCCCTGCTCAGTGGGTTAAGGATCTGGTGTTGCTGTGAGCTGTGGTGCAGGCCACAGATGCGGCTCAGATCTGGCGTGGCTCTGGCGTAGGCCGGTGGCTACAGCTCGAATTTGCGCCCTAGCCTGGGAACCTCCATATGCCGTGGGTGCGGCCTTAAAAATACAAAAGATGAAAAAAAAAAAAGAAACAGACAGAGGACAAGCAGGTGGTTGCTAGAGGGGAAGGTGGTGGGAGGTGAGTGGAACAGGTGAGGGCGATTAAGAGGTACAATCTTCCAGTTGCAAAATGAATTAGCCACAGGGATGCAATGCACAGCATAGAGAATATAGCCAACAATATTTAATAACTTAGGTGACAGAGAGTACCTAGATTTGTCATGCTGATCATTTTGTAGTGTATTAAACATCGAATCACTCTGTTGCATACCTGAAACTAATAATATTCTAAGCCAATTATACTTCGTCTAAAAATTAAAAATTTTAAATGTTAAAACGATGGTTGTTTATCAAAATGCAAATTAAAATCACAATAAGCAATTATGTCATCACCACTGGAATGGTTAGAAGACTAGCAACAACAACTATTAACAAGAATGTGGAGCAACTGCAACTTCCATATACTGCTGATGCCAGTATAAAACTGGTGCAACTCTTTTTTGTTTTTTGCCTTTTTAGGGCCGCACCCTCAGCATATGGAGATTCCCAGGCTAGGGGTGGAATCGGAGCTGTAGCTGCCAGCCTATACCACAGCCACAGCAACGTGGGATCCAAGCCACGACTGCAACCTACACCTCAGCTCATGGCAACGCCGGATCCTTAACCCACGGAGCGAGGCCAGGGATCAAACCCGCAACCTCATGGTTCCTAGTCGGATTCGTTAACCACTGCGCCACGATGGGAACTCCAGCAACTCTTAAAAAGCCATTTGGCAGTTCCTATCAATTTAAGCATACCTCTACCCTATGATCTAACAACTTTTGCTCCTGTAAGCAGGATCCTGTGAAGCCTTTCCAGAGTGGACCCCACTCATGCCCTCCATGTGCCTTTTTATCTATAGAAAAACTTCAGTCCAAGAATCGATTTAATCAGAGAAGTGAGAAAATACAGAGAAAAAGTAAAACAGTCAAGCAAGACAGAAGGACAATAGTTTCGATTCAGCAAAATCAAGGGCCTTTACCTAGCTCTCCTTTAAAGACTATTGATAATATGCTGAGCCACGTCCTTGCAGCCGATTTGCAGGTGCCGAAGCCCCCACCAGGTGGAAGAAGTCAACTGGATGCTGCCCACAAGCAAGTAGACCCCAGACTGGCTGGAACCAGAAAGTTGATGATGCCGACTCCCAATTACATAACCACCCAACAATCAGAACAATGTCCAGGAGCTGACCACGCCCTGCTCCTTGAAAGCCAAGACTCCTCATTACCCGCTCCAAGGTGAGGGCACAGTCCTTGAGGCACTCGCCTGCTGTGCTCCCCTCGTTGCCTGGCAATTAAAGCTAATTTTTCTGTTTCCTCCAATCCTGCCCTCCGAGTTTCCATTTAGCATCAGAGCCAGATGATATTTCGGCAACACTCCTGGGTATTGATGCAGGAGAGTTAAGCACATACACCTACAGAAAACTTGTGCAAGAATGTTTATAACATGAGTTCCCAACATGGCACAGTGGAAACAAATCCGACTAGGAACCATGAGGTTGTGGGTTCGATCCCTGGCCTCACCCAGTGGATTAAGGATCCAGCGTTGCTGTGGATCTGGCGTAGATGGGTGACTGCAGCTCCGATTTGACCCCTAGCCTGGGAACCTCCATATGCCAAAGGTGTGGCCCTGAAAAAGACAAAAAAAAAGAATGTTTATAACAATGTTATATATAACATCTCAATACAAAGACTACAACCTCCTAAGTTCCTCAAAAAGCTAAAGAGTTGCCATATGTTCCAGCAATCCCACTCCTTGGCATATATCTGGACAAAACTATAATAGGAAAAAATACGTGCGCCCCTATGTGCACCGCAGTCCTCCAATTAGGTCTCAGTCTTTTTAGTGAACCTATGACTTGGGCTGTAAACTTCAAGCATTTCTCCGATTCCCTGCCCTCCTTTAGGCTGGACAAGATGGCATTTCCCGTCTCCCATCCGGCTAGAGTCAGCTGAGGTTGACTGTTTTCCTTCCTCCAGGCTGACGAGGCTCTGATGATACTGTAGCAAGTTAGGCTCTGGTTAGGAAGTCTGCCCTGGGGGCAGGCCTGATTAAGAACAGAGTAGGAGTTGCCATCATGGCTCAGCAAAATGAATCCAAGTAGTATCCATGCAGATGCCGGTTCAATACCAGGCCTTGCTCAGTGGGTTAAGGATCCGGTGTTGCCATGAGCTGTGGTGTAGGTCACAGACACGGCTAGGATCTGATGTTGCTGTGGCTGTTGTGTAGGCTGGAGACTACAGCTCCGATTCAACCCCTACCTAGGAACCTCCATACGCCACAGGTTCGGCCCTAAAAAGCAAAAAAAAAAAAAGAAAGAAAAAAGAACGAAGTGCTTGGTTTCCATTGTGGCTGATCAGGTTAAGAACCTGACATAAAATCTGTGAGGACAGAGGTTCAATCCCTGGTCTTGCTCAATGGATTAAGGATCTGGCATTGCTGCAAGCTTCGGTGTAGGCACAGATATGGCTCAGATCTGGTGTTGCTGTGACCGTGGTGTAGCTCTCATTCTTCCTGGACAAGGCTAGCCCCCACCCACTGCCTCCCCCATAGGTGGGAGAAAACCACAATTGAAGATGGGGGCGGGGGGGGGCTGTGTGTTTGAGTTCATGGAGAACCAGGAACAAGAGTTATTAAGTATGAAACTGAGCAGGATCCTGCAGGGCCTTCTCAGGGAGAGGGTCCCCCACCGTGTCCCCTGTCTCTTATTTGGAGAAAAGCGTTCGCCTCCCACGTCTCTTCCCCCCTCTCCTCCCCATTCCCCCTTCCAAATAGCAAATATAATCAGCGAATTGAGAAAATGCAGAAACAAAAACAAAGCAAAATAATAATAGCATACTCATAAAACAAAGTCAAAGTCCTTTAGTTCCTCAAGGGCTAGAAATAATATCCTGAGCCACATACCTGAGTTGTTTTGCAAATACTAAAACCCCCACCAGGTGAAGGACCTTAACTGCATGCCGACCACAAGCACGTGGACCTCAGACTGGTTGGAACAAGGAGATTGATGATGTTAACGCCTGAAATACCACACATGAACCCAGCAGAAGCATGTCCACAAGCTGATCAGACCCCGCATCAATGCTCTCTCTGAAATGCTGTCTTTAAAAACCTTTCCCTGAAAGCCATCAGGGAATTCAGGTCTTTTAAGCATAAGCTGTGCATCCTCCTTGCCTGGTCCCATGTTGCAAAAAACGCTGTGCTTTGCTTCACCACAACCCACCGTCAATAGATTAGCTTTGCTGTGCAGGGAACGAGCAGACCCAAGTTGGGTTCAGGAATAAGTACAATGCATAAAATTCTGTACACATGAGACGACACATGCTGTACAGCAGCCATACATACACAATGAAACAAGCTTTTTTCAACATAATTATTTGCAAAGAAGGTGGAGTACTTGCCTCATCTGGTTGCTTGGCCTTTGCCTTCAGCTCTCAGCAAGACCCTGGCCTCAGGAAACTCCGAGCCTAAAAAAACAAAACCATTCGTAAGTCGCAGAAAATACCTGGCTAAGTCAATAACTGCTATAAAAAAAATGGACTCCCAGTGCCATCTGTGGACCAGTACCGTCGGCACTACCCCAGGGATGGTTCTAAATAGAGAATCTCAGGCCCGCGGAATCCCCACAGCCACGAAATCCAAAGCTGCAGTTTAGACAGGTCCCCAGGAAACTGAAAAGGACATGAACGTTTAACAAGCACCCTCAACGAGAGCCACACAAGATAAACCCTGTCTGTACCCTAAAGCAGCCCCGCGGCTCTCGCCTTCGCCGGCGCTCCTCCAACCTCCGCCCTGGGAGTAGGGTTAAAACCTCTCCCTCCACCTGCGGTGCATCCGAGAGGCTTCCCGCCCCCTCTTTATGCAAATCCCCACGCTCCCCGGACCTTCACACCCTGCACGCTCCCCGCTGCCTCACAGATTTTCCCCGCACCCCAAAGGGAGTTGAATTCAGGTGGGGGATGAGGTTCTCCCTCCAGCCGCTCCCCTCAAACGACCGCCCTCCCCAGCCCGCCTGGAGCCACGCCCGGTATTGGCATCACCTGGATCTGGTCCAGGTGCACAGACTTTACTTCCGACGGCCAAGTCCGAGTCAGGGCCGACCCTTTCCCCCCCCACCCCACGACCTGCTGTGGATGCTCCATGAATCCAGCGGCTCCTATTCTGTCTTTGACGCGCTCCAGCCCCGCCGCTCCCTCCTACGGTCTTTCCCCCTTTCGTTCCTGTATCCCAGCCCCTCCTCCTACCCCCGCCACCGTTCTCCCGTCCCTCTGCTCCTCTCTTCCTCTGTCCCTCCTGTGCATAGACGTTTCAATGCACCTTTGGTCACTCTTGTCCCAGTCAAATGCAGTATGTGTCTCAAACTTTAGATAAGGGGACCTAACTCATTGTACAGCTGAGTCTGGGAGGGGAAGACGGGACAGGGAAGAACCAAGATGACAGCTTTCTCGCCTCTTCCTCAGTCTCCTTCAAAACGCCTTTGTTGTTGTTCTTGTCCTTTTAGGGCCACACCCAAGGCATGTGGAGGGTCCCAGGCTAGGGGTTGAATCGGAGCTGTCGCCATTGGCCTACACCACAGCTCACGGCAACACCCGATCCTTAACCCACTGATCAAGGCCAGGGATCGAACCTGTGTCCTCATGGATACTAGTTGGGTTAACTGTTAAGCCACAACGGGAAGCTTCAAACTTCCTCCTTATAACCCATAATTCCTGTTCTGCAATATTCTGATCTGCCTGAAGCTCTGTACCCTTTTCCAAGCATTTAAGCTATGATATTGTGACTTATACTGAGAAATATTTGGTCTTGCTCGCTGTTCCTGGCACAGAGCTCCTAAAACGCTTTGGGTAGTGTACCCATTTTAACAATATTAATTCTCCTAATCCATGAATACTGGTTATCTTTCCATTTAACTGTGTCTTCTTTCAATTTCATCAATTTTCATACATTTCAGTGTACATACAGTCTTTCACCTCTTTGGTTAAATTTATTAGGGAGTTCCCGTCGTGGCTCAGTGGTTAATGAACCTAACTAGGCACCATGAGGTTGCTGGTTTGATCCCTGGCCTCACTCAGTGGGTTAAGGATCCGGCGTTGCCGTGAGCTGTGGTGTAGGTCACAGACACAGGTCAGATCCTGAGTCACTGTGGCTGTGGTGTAGTCTGGCGGCTACAGCTCCGATTAGACCCCTAGCCTGGGAACCTCCACATGCTGTGGGTGCAGCCCTAAAAAGACCAAAAAAAAAAAAAAAATTTATTCTATGTTTTTTTTGTTGCTATTATGAACGGGATTGCTTTCTAAATTTCTTTTCAAATAATTTGTTGTTCGTGTTGCTGAAACTTGGCCTCTGTCCACCAGTGTGAAACACAAATACGGAGAGAGTTTTGAATGAAGGAGAAAAAAACTGGCTTTAATTGCTTCACCAGGCAAAGGCGTCCACTAGCAAGCTAATGCCTTCAAGACTTTATCCTCTCTTGGGGAAAAATTGAGAATTTTATAGTAAAAAGGAGAAAAACAGGGTTTCAGATAAAAATTAGGACTGGGGCATTCTTCTTTCTTTGAGGGAGTCTTAGGTATCCAAGCTGGCGTCAGATCTCGAGTAATCCTGGTGGTGATCTTCTGGGTTATTGCTAGAGTAACAGCACTTGTGAAAAGAGAACACCGATCAGGGATTAGAGCAAACTAGGAAAGTTCCTGAAAAACATCTTAGGCTGATAATCTTTAACCCACAGGTAATTGTGCTCAGGGTGTCTGGTCTTTAGCTTACAGGTGATTTTGTTTAGGGTGCAATCAAAGGAAAGAGACATTTTAAGTAATGTTTACGGAGGCTTCACTACACAGGCAAAACTGATTAAATCACTGGCCTTTAGTCATTAACTCAATCTCCAGCCTATCTCCTCTTCCCAGAGGGCAGATAATGGGCTTGAAAGTGCCACTCACCCTAATCACGAAGTCAGTGCCCTGGTGATCAGCCCCAACCCTGTGTCTATGAAGGAGCTGTCCAAAAAAATCACCTCATTAGAGTAATTCTCAAGACTCAGCGGCTTAAGGATCCTCCTGTGTTGTCACTGCTGTGGATCTGGTTTAATCCCTGGCCTGGGAACAGGCCAAGGGTGTGGCCAAAAAAAAAAAAAAACCCTCATTAACATAAACTCAAGTGTGGCTAGATTAAAGCAGAATTTGTGAACAAAACACTCATTTCACCTTTTTCTTTTTTCTTTTCTTTTTGCCTCTTTGTGTAGCAGCTTGATGTGACCTGAGATTGAACCCGGGCTGCAGTGGTGAAAGCACTGAGTCCTAACCACTAGACCATCAGGGAACTCCCTATTTCACCTTTCTTTAAACTGAGGAATAGTTGTTTTAAATGTTGTATTAGTCTCAGGTATACAGCATAGTGATTCAGTATTTTTAAGTTATGAAAAGATAATGGTTCTAATTCCATGCCATGCAATGTATCTTGTTACTTATCTACATTTTATACATAGTAGTTTTTATCTTTTAATCCCACACCCATAATTTGCCCCCTGCCCTTTGGTAACCATGACTTTGTTTTCTATTATCTATGAGTCTGTTTCTGTTTTGCATATACATTAATTTGTTTTGTTTTTTTGTTTGTTTTAGATTCCAAATACAAGTGATATGGAAACTGACAGCACTAACAGCCTGAACTGAGCCAGAACCCAGATTGGAACTTGAACCCATGTGCTGGGCCCCCAACCCAGCTCAAATCCAGATTGGGACCTGAACCCATGTTTTAAATTAGCACTTACCCAATGTCTGGACTTACTGAGGTCCAAGTTCTTTATGCCTCCGTGCAGAAGGATTTCAGCGAGAAACAAAATGATAGGCCAAAAATAGATTTATTAGGATAGGATGCTTGAGAGAGATGCAAGCCGGCAAGGAAGCTGTGCCCCAAGGATCCCATAGTGGGCCACAGCTTTATCATCCAAGGGGAGTGGGGGTTGGAAAAGCCCGCCTCTTCCTTGCGGGGGCAGGTAGCAGCTCCTCCTTGGTATCTGGTAAGGTGTGTATTCAAATCACCAGAGGGGTGGTCCTCAAACTCCTGCCCTGCCTCTGAGTCTGAATTCCATCCCCCACCCAATGACCGAGGCCATTCTCACCCTTCCCCTAGTCAAGCAAGCCTGCCAGGTTCTGATGGTTTTTTGAGCAATTTATTAACTTAAAGTGATCTCCCAAAGTCCCCTAGATTTCCCTCTCTATCTATGATCCTCTCCCAGGACTTCTGCAACTACCTGTGCCTATGCCATCCCTGTCAATGTCATACCGTATTTGTCTTTCTCTACCTGACTTGTTTCACTAGCATACAATTCTCTTTACTGCTCTATATTAGTTTAGGAACCAAGGACAAAATGTCAAATATTACAACAAAAGATGCCCCTCGCTCTGATCTCTTAGAAAACAAGGGTTTTGAGAGCCATGAGCCTGGAGACTAAAGGATGTATTTCTCGTTATATCACAATATCACAGTCCGCACCCTGGATTTGAAACACAGAGATCCCCTATAGCAAAAACGATCCAGAGAGTCAAAAGATAGCAGTACACTAACAGAATACCTTTCAGTCATGAATAAATATTTACCCCATCATCATATATGAAAATGTCTCCAGGACAAGGCCACTCAGGTTGGAAGGCTGAGATTTGATTTCATCAGGTTCCAAAAGCAGGAAAAGCTCTTGGCAAACACATTTATCCCATCAGGCCTCTGGTATAATGGAGCTAAAAGACAATATCATATCTCTCTCTCTCTCTCTCTCTTTTTTTTTTTTTTTTTTTTTTTTTTTTGGTCTTTTGTCCTTTAAGGGCCGCACCCACGACATATGGAGCTTCCCAGGCTAATCAGAGCTGTAGCTGCCGGCCTACAGCACAGCCACAGCAGTGCCAGATCTGAGCCATGTCTGCAACCCACACCACAGCTCACTTTGGCAATATCAGATCCTTAACCCTCTGAGCGAGGCCAGGGATCAAACCTCATGGTTCCTAGTCGGATTCGTTTCCAATGCACCATGACAGGAACTCCTCTATTATTTTATTTTATTTTTTTTTTAATTTTGCTTTTTAGAGCCGCACCAGTGGCATATGGAAGTTCCCAGGCCAGGGGTTGAATCAGAGCTGAAGCTGCTGGCCTACATGACAGCCACAGCAACGAGGGATTCGAGCTGCATCTGCGACCTCCACAGCAGCTCACGGAAACACTGGATCCTTAACTCACTGAGCAAGGCCAGGGATCGAACCTGCATCCTCATGGATACTAGTCAGATTCACCTCTGCAGCACCACGACGGGAACTCCCTATTCATCCCCCTTTTTTTTTTTTTTTTTTTTTTTTGGTCTTTTTGCCATTTCTTGGGCCGCTCCCGTGGCATATGGAGGTTCCCAGGCTAGGGGTCTAATCAGAGCTGTAGCTGCCAGCCTACACCAGAGCCACAGCAATGCGGGATCCGAGCCTCATCTGCGACCTACACCACAGCTCACGGCAACACCGGATCCTTAACCCACTGAGCAAGGCCAGGGATCAAACCCGCAACCTCATGGTTCCTAGTCGGATTCGTTAACCACTGCGCCACGACGGGAACTCCTCATCCCATTTCTTAATAACCACCTGGTAATTATATCTGGCCCCCATACTCACAGAGGACAAGGAGAGACTAAAAAGAAAGAGGCAGACCACGCCAAGTTGGAGGAGGACAGGTTTAATGAGCAGAGGAACTTCATTGCAAGGCTTGTCCTGAGTGGCCACAAGACAAATAGATCTCCTTATCCAGCCAACAAATCCCAACACGCTTATGCAGGGGCCTTAACTGGGTTCAGACACATATTTGTGGGGTCTCAGCAACACTTCGTTCTCTCAAGGCAAGGTTCTTGCAACAGCCCCCACTGAGAGAAATATGGGCAGAACGTACACAGGACAGAAGATGGGGTGATGAGCTGGGGGCCTCTCACAGGTCAGTGGGCAGTCACATCCTCTGAATCACCTCCTCCAACCTCACCCTAAGCATCAAGGATGCAGGTGTTCCTGCAGAAGGGGAGGGCCAGCGTTTGATGAAGTTGTGACATCGGGTCCTGCTCCTGAGGACTCAGGCGTGCACTCTGCACAGCTCCATCAGCTGGGATTAGCACATGGGAGACGTAGGGAGTCCTTGGTGGCAAAAGCTCTGGGTGTCACTGATGGTCACAAGGGCTGCTTGTACACCTTGGTGGAAGTGGATGAGGTCTCTTCTCCTCAATTATGAGATCCCAGCCAAAGGGATCAGCAAGCTACATGGGACAGAAATTGCCAGCAATGATGAAAGATAGAGATTGATTAATTGATTTTTTGATTTTTTTTTTTTTTTTTTTTTTTTTTTTTGTCTTTTCAGAGCCACACTTAAGTTCCCAGGCTAGGGGTCGAATTGCAGCTGCAGCTGCCAGCCTATGCCACAGCCACAGCAACTAAGGATATGAGCCGCGTCTGCTACCTACACCGCAGCATGTGGCAACGCTGGATCTTTAACCCACTGAGCGAGGCCCAGGGATCGAACCCACATCCTCATGGTACTAGTCGGGTTCTTAACCCACTGAGCCACAACGGGAACTCAAGAGGGATTGATTTTTTTCCTACAGAAAACGATAATTTCTGATCTGTGACCTGTTTGGACTGCAGAGAGCCCGTTCCAGGTGTTGGCAGACTCCCTCAGGTGGAGCACAGCGGGAGGAGGTACTGGTCTAGACTGCTGGGATCATCCTCGCCAGGTAAGTTGTATAATTGTATAAGCTGATCCATGTCGTACGGACTGGAGGCCCAAGGGGGATCAGGGTCTCTGAAACTTATCTGTCGGAGATCCTCAGGCAGAAAGTCACAGGATGAATCGCATGGGGTGGCCGCAGCCCCTTCACATGGTGCAGCCCCTTCACATGTCTCGGCACACGAAGGCTGGGGAGAGTCAGGGTCAGAAGCATCTGAGATGCTGAGAGACATGGAACGGGTGTTTCCAGAAGCACTAGGGGAGAGGGTCTCCTCCTCCTTCACTGGAGACACCTGTGGTGTGTCCTCCAGTGGTGGGTTTTGCTGAGTTTCACGCTCCTTCTTCCTCCTTTTGACACGCTGGTTTTTAAACCAAGTCTAGGGAGGAGGGAGATAAGCAGGTTAATAAGGGGGGATTGCAGGCGTTCCCGTGGTGGCTCAGGGGAAACAAATCCAACCAGGAACCATAAGGTTGCGGGTTCGATCCCTGGCCTCGCTCAGTGGGTTAAGAATCCAGCATTGACATGGGCTATGGTATAGGTCACAGATGCAGCTTGGATCTGGTGTTGCTGTGACTGTGGTGTCGGCCGGCAGCTGTAGCTGCAACTCGACCCCTAGCCTGGGAACTTCCATAAGCCATGGGTTCGGCCCTAAAAAGCAAAAGAAGGGGGGTGGGGATGGATCGCATCCCATGGGGAAACCTCGTGTACCTCGGAAATTAGGTTGCTTCTTTAGTGTGTGAAACCTGCTCTCACAGGTCTTCATGTCTATTTGAATGAGAACAGGGCCTTTCTTTTTTTTTTTTTTTTTTTTTTTTTTTTAGGGCCACACCAGCAGCATATGGAAATTCCCAGGCCAGGGATCCAATTGGAGCTGCAGCTGCTGGCCTACACCACAGCCACAGACATGTGGGATCTGAGCCATGTCTGCAACCTACACCACAGCTCACGGCAATGCCAGATCCTTAACCCACTGAGCGAGGCCAGGGATCGAACCTGCGTCCTCATGGATACTAGTCAGGTTTGTTAACCGCTGGGCCACGAAGGATACTCTCAGGAAAGTCTCTTCTCTCCTCTCTGTTCTGGGAGTCAGAGGGCAAAGGGAGCGTAGGATCGTGCTGGCAGCGGGTAGACTAGGACAGAGCACTTTAAGCCTAGATCAGGAGGTATATTTAGGAGGAAAGTGGGTTTTGCCTTGGTGGATACTCCAGTTTCTCAGAGAGAGGATTCTGAAGGCTGAGAATATTGAGTGGGGGGTCTAGCTTAGGGTGCCTTGAGATTCATCCAGGGGTTCCTAAGCCCTGAATACTCTGTGGGCACTTAGTTGCAAGGCATGTAGATGATGGTGCAGGTTATAACCAAGGAGAACCAAGAGGAAGGAGCTCCCTGGTGGCCTAGTGGTTAATGATCCACTGCTGAGTGGATTTGATTTCCCGTGGGGAAACTGCTGCATGCCACAGGTGCAACCAAAAACAAAAACAAAAAAAAAACGAAAGAGAGAGAGAACTTTGGCGTTTCCGCTTTAGTACAGCGGGATTGGTGTCATCGCTGCAGTGCTGGATTCGAGTTCAATCCCTGGCCCAGCGGCATGGGTCACAACTGCAGCTTGGATCTGATCCCTGGCCTAGGAATTCCATATACTGCAGGGCAGCCAGAAAAGAAAGAGAAAAGGGGTTGAGGGGAGGAGAACCTAGAAATAACCAGGAAAAGACCCAAATGGGAATATCTGGGTTTTTTTCTTTCTTTCTTTTTTTTTCCCTTTTTAGGACACACCACAGCCACAACTTGGGATCCAAGCCATATCTGCGACCTGCCCCACAGCTCTCCGCCACACCAGAACCTTAACCCACTGAGGGAGGCCAGGGATGGAACCTGAGTCCTCATGGATACCAGTCAGGTGCATTACCACTGAGCCACAACAGGAGCTCCCCAAGTGGGAGTATCTGAAATCCATCACCAAAGGATCTCACCTAGCATTGTGGGTCTGAAGACAGCAAAGCCTGGCTTCAACTCCTAGTTCCTATGTTTATAACTTTTGGAAGACAATTCCTCTCTCTGAGCCTTAGCGTTTCTCAGTAAAAGGAGTGTTGTTTAGAACAAAGAGATAATATGTTTGACATCTGTCCTGGCAGCAATTTTTCAAGCAACCAGAATTATACGATGACTAAAAGTATGTGAAACTCTGGGTCGGGTGTACTATCTAGTGACAGACGCGGGGACATACCTTTATAACTGACTCATCAAGATGAATATTTGAAGAAAGCGTGTTTACGATGAACCAGTTGGGGTACCTGGTCTTTTCAAAGGTATCAGTTAGCACCCGAAGCTGTTCCCGACTGAAGTAAGTACGGGATCGGCGAGATGAAGTTGGTTTTTCTGCAAAGAGAACAGACAAAAGTCTTTCATTAAAAAATATATCCCATAATAAAAGTAGTGGATAAATCACATACAAAGCAAGTAGGAAGGGTAAAAGGCACAAGCAGCAAAATTGATTCAAAATAAATAATTGGGGGAGTTCTCTTATGGCGCAGCAGGTTAAAGATCTGGCATTGTCACTGCTGTGGCTTGGGTTAATGCTGTGGTGTGGGTTTGATCCCTGTCCGGGGAACTTCTGATTGCCATGGGCGTGGCCAAAAGAAATTAAACAAACAAACAAACAACTGGGCAGTTCGCTAGTGGCCTAGTGGGTTAAGAATCCGCCATTGTCAGTGCTGTGACTTGGGCCACTGCTGTGGCACAGGTTCAATAACTAGCCCAGGATCTTCCATATACCATGGGTACAGCCAAATAATAGCAGTAAGTCAAGGGATACATAAAATAAAAACATGTAAGGTGTGTCATTAAATACATAAATCATGAAGAGTTCCCACTGTGCCTTGACGGTAACAAACCCAACTAGTATTCATGAGGATGCGGGTTCTATCCCTGGCCCCACTCAGTGGGTTAAGGATCTGGCATTGCCATAGCTGTAGTGTATGTCACAGATACTGCTTGGATCTGGCATTGCTGTGGCTGCAGTGTAGGCCAGCGGCTGCAGCTCCAACTCAGTCCCTAGCCTGGGAACCTCTATCTGCTGCAGGTGCGGCCCTAAAAAGCAAAAAAATAAAGTATGAGGATACCCCACTGTGGTGCAGCAGGTTAAGTATTTGGCATTGAATATGTGGCAGCACTGGCTCAATCCCCAGCCCAGCACAAGGGGCTGAGGATCCAGTGTTGCTGCAGCCGTGGCATAGATCACAGTTGCAGCTGGGGTTTGATCTCTGGCCTGAGAACCTCCATATGCTGCAGGTGCAATAACAACAACGACCAAAAAAAAAAAAAAAAAAAACACACACACACATATAAAACATGGGATGGATAATTAAAAATATAAAGCTTTGGAAGTGTTCAAAATTAAGTTACTCTTAACTTAAGAGAGACTGTCAAATACATAGGATATTATATATGTGAACCTCATGATAACCCCAAAGAAAACACATTAAATACCTAAAGAAAACCAGAAAAGATATAAATGTAACCCTAAAGAAAATAATCAAACCACAAGAGAGAAAGAAAAACAAAGAGAAACTATAAAAACAGCCGGAAAATAATTTTCTGATGGCAATGATTATATACATATTTATCATTACTCTAAATGTAAATGGATTAAACTAATCAAAAGATATAGTGAACCAAATGGATTTTTTTTTAAAGACCCTTCTATCGGGATTTTTTTTTTTTTTTAGGTCCTCACAATGGCATATGGAAATTCCCAAGCTAGGGGTCGAATCGGGGCTGCAGCTACCAACCTACACCACAGACACAGCAATGCCAAATCAGAGCTGCATCTGCGACCTACACCACAGCTCACAGCAAAGCCAGATCCATCACCCACTGAGCAGGGCCAGGGACCAAACCCATGACCTCACGGATACTAGTTGGAGTCATTGCTGCTGAGCCACAATGGGAACTCCAAAAAAGACCCTTCTATATGCTGCTTACAAGCAACATACTTTGAAACTGAAGACGCAGAACGAAAATGAAGGGATCAAAAAAGAGATACCGTTGGAGGCCCTGAACTGCTGAACTCGGTTTGCAGAAAAGCACAACAAGCCAAGAATGCTTGTGATGGCAAAAGCCAGACGAGCACGTCTGCTGACGCAGAGTTCTAAAGTGCAAGGTCTCCCGTCAAAATAAAGTAACAGGCTTATACGTTAACTCTGCTGTTCTTTACGCAGCTGCACCATACCCTAGATGTATAGACCTGTGACTTTCATTGCTCGTAGTCTCCCTAAATCTCACGAAGAGATGGCTTCGACACTCCCCGTGCCCGCTCGTGCTCACTATTCTAAACACATCACCTTCCCTAATAAAAGCCATGGGGGCTAAAGCCTAGGGGCCTTTGTTCTGCGGAACAGAGTCCCCCCTGGTTCCCCACTTTTAAATTGAAAAAGCATCTCGTGGGAGTTCCCGTCGTGGCTCAGTGGTTAACGAATCCGACTAGGAACTATGAGGTTGCGGGTTCGATCCCTGGCCTTGCTCAGTGGGTTAAGGATCCACCATTGCCGTGAGCTGTGGTGTACGTAGATCGCAGACTCGGCTCGGATCTGGAGCTGCTGTGGCTGTGGTGTAGGCTGGCAGCTACAGCTCCGATTCGACCCCTAGCCTGGGAACCTCCATATGCTGCTGGTGCAGCCCTGAAAAAACAAAAAAAAAAAACAAAAACAAAAAAAAAAAGAGTCTTGTGTGCTCCGTTCCTCTTTCAGGCCCTCCCGTTGCCCTGTGGTGCAGGTTGCTGCAATATACCACGCCAATAGGAAGGAAAAGAAAGCTGGGGTAGCAATACTTATATCAGAAAAAAATAGACTTTAAAACAAAAGATTGTAACAAAAGACAAAGAAAGACATCACAGAATGTTACAGGGGTCAATCCAACCAAAGGATGTAACATTCCTAAACATTTCTATCCCCCACAGATGCCTAAATATAGAAAGTAAATATTAAAGAAATAAAGGGAGAAATATACAACAACACGTTTATAGTTAGGGACGTTGACATCACAAACTTTTTTGTCTTTTTAGGGCCATGCCTGCGGCACATGGAAGCTCCCAGGCTAGGGGTCGAATCAGAGCTGCAGCTGCCAGCCTCCGCCACAGCCACAGCAGCCCGATCCACGCCGCATCTGAGACCTATGCTGCAGCTTGAGGCCACACTGGATCCTTAACCCACATCCTCACAGACACTGTATTGAATTCTTAACCCACGGAGCCACATCGGGAACTCCTGATATTACATTCTTTTTTTTTTTTTTTAGTTTTTATAAGCACTTCCTTTAAGAAAAAAAAAAAGTATTAACGTATAGTTGATTTACAATGTTCTGTTAATTTCTAGTGTACAGCAAAGAGACTAATACTACATCCTTAAGGAAACTACTTTCAAGCCCAAATTCTTTGTGCAGTTAAAGTTTTTCTTCCATGTGTGAATAGGAGAAAGACACTTGATGCTCATTGTTCAGCCGACTTACCTTGCATGTGTGCACCCCATGAGGATGTAGCTCAACCCAACCAAATAAAAAAAAAAAAAGAGGGGGGTTGCGCAGAAGAGGATCCACACAAGAGAGGGACAAGGGCGAGTCCCAGGTTGAGTCCTGTATACGAGGCCTGGAGAGCGAGCAAAACTGCTTCCAGGAGCACAGAAACACCTGTGTAAAGACACACCAGGCCCCAAATGGAGTCATTGTGCGAAGCCCAATGTCACAAACCAACACTGAAGACTAAACCCCAACCACAGTTTCAGCCCTTTGAACTGACTGCGACTTTGAAGCAGTCAGTCCGGAATTTCCTGGCCAGCACCGCGAGCTTCTCTGCCACGTAGACCCCTGTCTTCCTGCAAAGGTGACTTTGCCTGAAATAATCCTTTCGTTTGTTTATGACTTCCTTGCCCCACTCCTTTTCTGCCTTGGAAAAGCATCCCATTAAGGGAGTTCCCCTTGCGGCTCAGCACTAAAAACCCAGCTAGTATAAGAACCACCAGTATCCAGAGGACGCGGTGGGATCTGTGGGATCCCTGGCCTCGCTCAGTGGGTTAAGGATCGGGCGTTGCTGCGGCTGGGGTGGAGGCCTGCAGCTGCAGCTTCAATTAGACCCCTAGCCTGGGAACTTCCCTATAATCTTCAGCCCTAAAAACAAACAAACAAAAAAGACAGCAGGCCCCAAACGAGTCACTTAAACAAGCTCCACATCACCAAACAGGCCTCCCAGAAATGGAATCTTAAACCAATCACTAATTGCTCAATCAGCACAGAGGCCTTAGGAACCCCTGCCATCCGATAAAGGGAGGGAACCCTGCAATAATCAACCCACTTCTTTGCCTTGTAGGACATCCTAATTAGTGCCTGCTTCCTCCTGCCTGTAAATGTTGTTCATTTTATACATTGTCCGTTTATGCATCTTATCCTTGGGGCTCCTTTCCGAATGCTAGATCACACGCTGCCTGATTCATGAATCATCAAATAAAGCCAGTAAGATCTTTAACACCTACTCAGTTGAATTTTGTTTTTTGAGCCCCATCAAATGGTTGACATTTTAAAAATATGACAATACCAGGTGTTAAAAGGGAGGTAAAGGAGTTCCCATCGTGGCTCAGTGGTTAACGAATCTGACTAGGAACCATGAGGTTGCGGGTTCCATCCCTGGCCTCGCTCAGTGGGTTAAGGATCCAGCGTTGCCGTGAGCTGTGGGGTAGGTTGCTGTGGCTGTGGCGTAGGCCGACAGCTGGAGCTCCGATTCAACCCCTAGCCTGGGAACCTCCATATGCTGTGGGTGAGGCCCTAGAAAAGACAAAAAATAAAAAATAAAAAGAGGTGGAGAAACAAAAACTCATGGTACTGGAGTAATAGCTATAATAGGGGAAAACTTTCTTATTCTATTAGAAGTTAATCACTGAAAGGATGTTGCCTGTAAGCTTAAGTTATACGTGCTGGCCCATCTCTGGGAGCCCCACCTGGGAGCATTAAGTGAAAAGACATTTGTTCAGCTCACCAGAAACCTCCTGACCAGGCCCACCTGGGAATGACTGCAGGAAGGGAGAGAAGACAGCCCCTCGAGGCTGACTGGAACCGGGAAATGTTTGCCTTTCTTCGCTCCCCTTTTAGTATAAAAGAAGCCCGAATTCTAACTCAGACAAGAGAATAAGACAGTTCTTTGGGACATGAGTCTACCCTCTTCTCGGTCAGCTGGCTTTCCAAATAAAGTCTCTATTCCCTGCCCCAACAGCTCATCTCTCGAGGTATTGGCCCGTCATGCAACAGGCAGCACGAGCTTGGACTTGATAACAGTGAAAGTCCAATTACGAATTGCTTTTCTTTTTGTCTTTTCTAGGGCCGAACCTGCAGCATATGGAGGTTCCCAGGCTAGGGGTCGAATTAGAGCTCCAGCTGCCGGCCTCCACCACAGCCACAGCAACGCAGGATCCGAGCCGCATCTGTGACCCACACCACAGCTCACAGCAACGCTGTAATCCTTAACTCACTGAGCAAGGCCTGGAATGGAACCCGCAACCTCATGGTTCCTGGTCAGATTCGTTAGTCACTGAACCACAACGTAACCCCGAAACTGTTTTTCAAATGTTCCCTGACGGTATAACTCCGTGGTTCCCAAAACGGATAACCTGGTGTTGGCAAAGCCACCAATACCCCCCCTCCCCTTAGTTTATCCTCGACCCAGTCACTCAACCTCTAGCATCTCAAGCACACCCACTGCCTTTGCCCCAACTTACCTGTCATGATAATCGCCTTTAGAAGGGCAATGAGTCGACTTGGGTTTTCTGACTCCACAATTTAGGCTACCATCCTCTGTGCTTAGAGACCTTATATTTAAGTAAAAACGTTAACAAAATCAAGTCCCCACCCTTATCCCTCCCTAATGCCACACCCTCCAATCATCCATTCAACACAAACCTATTGAGAACCATTCTGTGCCTGGTGCTGTGCAGAGTTCTGGGAATAAAAGTGTGACCCTTGGAGTTCCCCTCTTGGCACAGAAGAAACAATCCAAATCCGACTAGGAACCATGAGGTTGCGGGGTTTGATCCCTGGCCTTGCTCAGTGGGTTAAGGATCCAGCAGTGCCATGAGCAGTGCTGTAAGTCGCAGACACGGCTCAGATCTGGCAACAGCTCCGATGAGACTCCTAGCCTGGGAACCTCCATATGCCGTGCAGGTGCGGCCCTAAAAAGACCAAAAAAAAAAAAAAAAAAAGTGTGACCCAAGATTTAATCCCTGACCTTCAACTAATTTAAGGGGAACTGTTCACAAGACATTAGTATATACATATATACTAATACACACACACACACACACACACAGCACACAATGCGATATTACTCAGCTATATAAAAGAATGAAATCATGCCCTTTGCAGCAACATGGATGGACCTGGAGATTATCATACTAAGGGAAGTCAAAGACAAATAAATGATATCACTTATATGTAAAACCTAAAAAATAATGCAAATGAACTTAATTGCAAAACCAGAAACAGACTCACAGACATAGAAAAGAAACTCAGGGTTACCAAAATGAAGGACGGGTAAATTGGGTGAATGGGACTGGGAGACCCTCACTGCCATAACATAAGCTACCGAAACAACAAGGACTTTCTGTATGGCACAGGGAACTATACTCCATATCTTGAAATAAAGAATAACGGGAAAGAATAAGAAAAAATTTATATACATAGATCTCCAAATCAATTTGCTATACACCTGAAACGAACACAACATTGTAAATCAACTATACTTCATTTAAAACAAACAAAAAACAGCAAACTTGACTGGCTATATAAAATCAGATAAGGCGTTCCCGCCATCGTGGCTCCGAGGAAACGAATATGACCAGTATCCATGAGGATGCAGGTTCGATCCCTGGCCTCGTTCAGTGGATTAAGGATCCGGTGTTAGCATGAGCTGAGGTGTAGGTCACAGACAAAGCTTGGGATTTGGCGTTGCTGTGGCTGTGGTGTAGGCTGGCAGCTGCAGCTCTGATTTGACCCCTAGCCTGGGAACCTCCATATGCCTTGAGTGTGGCCCTAAAAAGAGGCAAAAAATAAATAAATAAAATAGTCCAGACCAAGGAGTATGATAAGAGATAAAGCAGTTTATTTTGTAAGGATAGAGGGATTCATTAACCGAAATGACTCGATTAATAGCAGTAAACACATTTGGAGTTTCTGCTGTGGTGCAGCCGGTTAAAGATCCAGTGTTGGTGTTGGCACAAGTAGGTTCAGTCCCTGGCCCAGGAACTTCCATATGCCTCAGGTGTGGCCAAAAATAAAATAAAATAGCCCTAGACGTTTCTGCATCAAAAAAACAGAGCTTCAAACTACATGAAGCATTCACGGGGCTGGGATGGCGGAGTGAAAGGTAACTGCTTCACGGGTATGGGGTGACGAAAATGCTTTGGAAGTAGGCAAAATAGACAAAAGAAGATTGCACAACAGTATTTTGAAACGGAGCTACAGCTACAGCTACAGCTGCCAGCCTACGCCGCAGCCACAGCGACACGGGATCCAAGCCGTGTCTACACCAGACCCCTGACCTACTGAGAAAGGCCAGGGATCAAACCCTCAAACCCTCATCGTCATGGATACTAGTTGGGTTCGGGTTTGGTCCCGCTGCACCACAATGGGAATTCCCTGGATTATGTTTAACTCCTAATGTACTGTAAATACTAGGCAAAGAGGTGCAAAGGCAACGTAAATGTTTTGTAAATAGTTGCCAGCATGCAGCAAGTTCAAGTTTTGCTTTTGGAATTTTCTGAAAAATATTTTTAAAATATTTTGATCCATGGTTGGTTGCATCCATGAATGTCGAACCCTCATTACTGCGGGACAACTATACAGGGTCAAAAGCTGGTCCTGTTGGGAGTTTCTGCTGTGCTGCAGTGAGTTAATGATCCAGCTTATCTCTGTGGAGGCGCCGCTTCAATCCCAACCTGGTGCAGTGGGTTAAGGATCCAGTGTTGCTCCAGCTGTGGTCACAACTCCAGCTGGGTTTAGACCCCTGGCCTGGGAACTTCCATATGCCACAGGTACGGCAAAAATCTGGTACTGCGGACCATTCAACAACAGAGGTTTGAACTGCATGGGTCTACTTATATGTGGGTGTTTTCAGTTGAAAAAAGTACTGTGTGCAGTTCTGCAGAGTCCTCAGCTGGTTGCATCCAAGTCTGGGGAACTATGGACACAGAACTGTGGGTACCCAATGCCCACGTAAAGTTACACTCAGATTTGAGTGCATAAGAGGTCAGCACCCCAAACTTCACCCCCATTGTTCAAGGTTCATCTTTATCTGTGGGTTTGGTACCATCCAGGGTTTTAGGCAGCCACCGGGGGTCTTGGAACAGAACTGCTGTTGCTAAGGGAGGACTATTGTGGATCTTTTCCAGTTAGGATTTTCATTTCCTTTGAATAAATTCAGGGAAGTGGAACTGCTCAGTCACATGATAGTGCTAGTTTCCAGTTTTGGGGAAATCTCCATACCGCTTTCCACAGTGGTTGCGCCAATTTCCCTCAACACCTTAAATACTTCACTCTGCTTGCCTTGCTTGCATGGTTTCTAAGGAGAAACTGGATGTTATTCTTTTCTCTTTTCTTTTCTTTTTTAGGGCCGCACCTGCATTATACAGAAGTCCCCAGGCTAGGGGTCAAACTGGAGCCGCAGATGCAAGCTCACACCACAGCCACAGGATCGCCAGCTCCTTAACCTGCTAAGCGAGGCCAGGGATCAAACCCACATTCTCATGGATGCTAGCTGGGTTCTTAACCTGAGGAACCAACAGCGGGAACTCCTAGATGTTATTTGTGTTTTTGCTCCTCTATAGGTGTTTCTTTCCTCTGGCTTCTTTCAGAATGTTTTCTTCATCTTTGATACTCTGTGGTATGAAAATAATATGCTGAGATACAGGACTTCGGTTTTATTGCTCTGGGGGTGCCGGGGGTTGGGGGCTTTTATCCCACTGGCTGTTCTCTGAGCTTCCTGGGTCTGTAGTTTGGTGTTTTGCATGAATTTGGAGAATTCTCAACCATCATTGCTTCAAATAGTTCTTTTGTTCCTTTCTCTCTTCTCCTTCTGGAATCCCCATTAAGCATGTGCTACACCTTTTGCACTTGTTCCATGGTTTTCGAACATTTGGGGTTTTTATCTTTGTCTTTGTCTTTGTCTTTTTGTCATTTTAGGGCTGCATCCGAGGCATGTGGAGGTTCCCAGGCTAGGGGATGAATCAGAGCCACAGCTGCAGACCTGCACCACAGCTCACAGCAACATCGGATCCTTAACTCACTGAGCGAGGCCTGGGATCGAAACCACGTCCTCATGGATGCTAGCTGGGTTTGTCATCTGCTGAGCCACGACGGGAACGCCTCTGAGTTTTTTCAGTCCTTTTTTTTTTTTTTCAGTTTTGGAAGTTCATATTGACACATCCTCAAGTTCAGAGATTCTTTCCTCGCTATGTTTAATCTACTAATGGGATTATCAAATACATTCTTCATTTATGTAATTTCTAAAAACCTGTAGCATTTCTTTCTTTTTTCTTAATAATGGTTTTTATTTTGTCCATTATAGCTGGTTTACAGTGTTCTGTCAATTTTCTGCTACACAGCCAGGTGACCCAGTCACACATACATAAGCACATTTTTTTCTCACATTATCATGCACCATCATAAGTGACTAGATACAGTTCCCAGTATTATACAGCAGGATCTCATTGCTTATCCTTCTTTTTTTTTTTTTTTTTTTTTTTGGTCGCACCTGGGGGAGGTTCCCCAGGCCAAGGGTCAAACCCATGCTACAGCAGCAGCCTGAGCCACAGCAGTGACACCAGATCCTTAACCTGCTGAGCCACCAGGGAACTCCTGTAGTCTTTCTCTCTGATTCTTTCTTAGAATTCCTGTCTCTCTGCTGACATCGCCCATCTGTTCTTGTACGTCATGCTTTCTTCCTTAGATCCCTTAGCATCGCTTTGTAGGAAGTTTTGAAAGTGAGATATTTGAATCCTCAGATTTGTTCTTTCTTTATCCAGGCTATTTTGGCTATTTGGTGTCCCTTTCACTTCCATATGAGTTTTAGAATCAGCTTTTCCATTTCTGAAAAAAAAAAAAAAAAGACCATTGGCATTCTGATACGGATTGCACTGAACCTTCAAATCACATTGGATAGTATTGCTACCTTAATAATACTTATAATTATTTTTTTGGCCACACCCTTGGCATGTGGAAGTTCCTGGGCCAGGGATCGAACCCATGCCACATTTATAACTATTAACAGCATTTACAACAGTAAAGCTTGCACTCCCTGAACATGGAATGTCTTTTCATTTACTGGAGTCTTTAATTTCTTTCAACGTGTTTTGTCATTTTCATGTAGAAGTCTTGCACCTCCTTGGTTAGATTTAATTCTAAGGATTGTACTCTTTTTTTATGCTATTCTAAAAGAGTATCAGGAGTTCCCGTTGTGACTCAGAGGTAACAAACCCAACTAGTATCCATGAGGATGAGGGTTCGATCCCTAGCACTGCTCAGTCGGCTAAGGATCTGGCGTTGCCATGAGCTGTGATATAGGTCACCAGTGTGGCTTTGATCCCTGTCACTGTGGCTGTGGTGTAGGCCAGAAGCTATAGTTTCTTAATTTCCTTGATAGATTATTCATGGCCAAGTACAAAAATAGGGAAGAATGCTCAGAGGACCTGAAGATGAAAAAAAGCAACAAAGCTTCCTTTATATACAGAGCATCTGGGGAATTGTGGGAACTCAGGATCCCCAGGAACTTAGGGATTAAGCAGGTCCAGAGACTGTAGTTTCTCTTTGTCTCCAGAGGACTTCAGCCTGGAGAAGTCTGGAAGCATGTGGGCCCAGCCTCCTAGGTCACACTTTATAACCCCTGAAACTCCTAGGTGCTCCTAAGTGAGGGGAGACAGACACCAGGAAAGCCGTGCCCCACGGTCAAAGTCGTTATCTGCCTGGACACCTGACGTTCAGCTCCTGAGCTCAAAACCTCCCTCTGGGCTAACCTCATCCTTGATTCACGTTCCTTTTGTCAGTAGCCTCAATCCCTGGTCCTTTCAGCATCAGGAAGTGCTCATATTGGAATGTCTATGTGCAGAGGTGGATTGCAGCAAGGGGCTGCAGTGGTTGATTTCATGCGCCAACCTGACTGCGCCACGAGATGCCCAGGGAGTTGGTTGTATACTATTCTCGGTGTGTCTGTGAGAGAGTTTCTGGAGGAGACTGACATTGGAATCCACAGACCGAGTGAAACAGACTGTCCTCCCTAACATGGGTGGGCTTCGTCCCGTCGAGCGAAGGCCTGAGGAGAACGAGAAAGGTGGTCCTGCCTGGATAAGGGGGGATTTCTCCTGCCTTGAGAACGGGACCGAAGCACTGGCTCTTCCTCCGTCTCGGGCCTTCAGACTCAGACTGAAACTGCATCATTGACCCTCCTGGGTCTGCAGCTTGCCGCCTCACCCTAAAGATCTTGGAATTTGTCAGCCTCCATGATCATAGAAAACCAATTCCTTATGCTAAATCTCTTTATATATATATAATATTTATATTCATATAATATATAAATTTATATAATATATATATTTCTTTGGCCGCTCCCATGGCATGTGGAAGTTCCCGGGCCAGGGCTCGAACCCAGACCACAGCAGTGACTCAAGCTGCTGCAGTGACAATGCCGGATCCTAACCCACTGCGCCACAAGAGAACTCCTATATATATCTAATTATGTAACATGCACCCATATGCATACACAGCTCCATATTGGTTCTGCTTCTCTAGGGAAGACTGACTAATATTTTTGGTTGAATAAACAAGTGAAAAGAAGCTCACAGACACAAAGTTGTACCCCTTCCCTACACAGCCCCCAACCTGCCCACCTTCCTCCCAATACCCTGAGACACTCGGACCCTGTCTCTATTTCAGGGCCAGCCCTTGGCATTTTGGCCATCTGGGTCCTTCCCAAACCACCCTCCCCATTCTGTACCTGGCACGACTCTCCCTAGGCACCAAATACGCCCTGGATGCCTTCCCTACCAGCAAGAGCCAAGTCCTGGTTCATACTAGGAAGATTTTACTCTGATTCGCTTAAGTGCAGGGGTGTGAGGCCATCTCGGCATCTTCTGGGAAATGCTGTGATCCCACACATTACCAAAGAGTGTGACAGGCGGGCATCTGCATTGCCTGGTCCTCTGCCCCTCAGCATACTTCCATGGCAGCCAGCACATCCCCCTTCAGCTGCATCATTTTCACAGACTGTGGCAGCAGGTAGTGGCCGAAGATGTAGGTGGGCCTGTTATTCACAAGCACCTAAGGGAAGAGGTACATTGCTGGGGAGTCCAGAACAATCTGGCCTCCTCCTTCCCTTTCCCAAATGCCTGTTCTCGTCTCATTGCCTGTAAAAAATCTTTACTCCCAGAAGTTCCCACTGGGCACAGCAGATTAAGGATCCAGCGTAGCTGCAGCTGTGGTGCAGGTCACAACTGCAGCACAGGTTCGATCCCTAAGGGAACTTCCACACGAAGTTCAAATATCTCCTTCTCCAGGAAATCTTGCCAAAACACTGCTGCAGTAAATCATCCTGCACGGCCCTCCTTTGCCACCAGGGCACCATCCCTGCTTCCCCCTGAGGACAGTGGGCTGCACTTTTCCCTCCACATTCCTGACTGTCCATGAGAACAGGAGTTGCGTGGGGTTCCCCTCTGAGTCTCTGCTTGCACAGTGCACAGGGTTGTGCTCAAAGAGTTGTGTTCAGTGACCTTCAAAAGATGGGTTCAGGAGTTCCCATTGTGGCACAGCGGAAATGAATCCAACTTGGAACCATGAGGCTGCAGGTTCGATCCCTGGCCTCACTCAGTGGGTTAAGGAGCCAGCGTTGCCATGAGCTGTGGTGTAGGTCGCAGACACGGCTCAGATCTGCTGTGGCTATGGCTGTGGTGTAGACTGGCAGCAGTAGCTCCGATGAGACCCCTAGCCTGGGAACCTCCAAATGCCACGGGAGCAGCCCTAGAAAAGGCAAAAAAAAAAGACAATAATAATAATAATAAAATTAAAATAAAAAAGTTATAGCAGGAGTTCCCGTCGTGGCGCAGTGGTTAACGAATCCGACTAGGAACCATGAGGTTGCAGGTTCGATCCCTGCCCTTGCTCAGTGGGTTAATGATCCGGCGTTGCCGTGAGCTGTGGTGTAGGTTGCAGACGCGGCTCGGATCCCACGTTGCTGTGGCTCTGGCGTAGGCCAGGGGCTGCAGCTCCGATTGGACCCCTAGCCTGGGAACCTCCATATGCCACAGGAGCGGCCCAAAGAAATAGCAAAAAAGACAAAAAAAAAAAAAAAAGCTATAGCAGAAATTGGCACGACATTGTAATAACTATAATTTTTTAAAAAAAGAAAAAAAAAACACATGTACTGAAAATTCTCAACAAAAAAAAATCGGTCTGTTGCAATCAGCTCAGAGCTGGCCTCTTACGTGCTTCTTCACAGCAGCCACCACGCTCCACGCCCCTCACCCCGCAGGGACCACACACCTGGTATTCACTGTCCAGCACCAAAATCCGCAGCTCCAACGGCTGTCCTGGCACAAAAGGGTGGGAAGAAGCTCTCTCTGCCTCCCTCCATCCCTCTTCCTGGAAGCTGCTCATCACCACGGCGTTGCTGCCCTACACCCGGAAATGGAACGCGATGTTGCCGCCTTCCTCGGGACACACAAAGAAATCCGCCTTGAATTCTGGGCTCTTTCTGCAGGGACAAGAAGATGGCTCACGGCATCACTGGTGTCCAGGTAAGTTACTCCTTAACCTCCTCAGGGACACACTCCTGCCCCCGCCATCCCTCCCTTCCTCCCCTTCCCCCCACCTTTCTCACTCTGCCGTCTCTCTCTCTCTCTCTCTCTCTCTCACACACACACACACACACACACACAGGAAATTCCACCTGAGTGTAACCTCACATTTCTGCACGAGCCACCTCAGCTCACTCAGGATTAAAGAATCCTGAACTGTTTCCAGTGAGGGTCCCCAACACCCTCCCCCTGGGGCGTCGCTTTCTGTCAAACATAAACTGGGATCTACTCACCTGCTGGGATGCAGAAGATCGGCCTTGATCTTCACCATCCAACCCACAGCCAGGGAAACAGACCGTCCGTAGGGGCTGGGCTGTGGAAGAGATGGATGCAGGCGTGAGGGGGAGGCCAGCGTTTTCTCCCCCGCCGCCCGCCCGGGCAGAATCAAGTCAGAGAACGGGGCTTTCTCTTGCAGCTAAGAGACAAGAGCACACCTCCAACAAGGAGACACTAATTTCAGCCCAGACCTGTCCTCAGAGTCACAGATACACCTATTACAAACACTTCCCAACCCAGAGAAAAACTTACGCCTAGGGACGTATGATTATGCCCATCCAGTGATTCTCATGGACACACACAGACGCATTCTCTGCCAGTACTCATTCGGTGATTGGTGCCAGGTGACCTGGCCCAAGCAGCAGAGGTGATCAGGGCCATTCTTCCCATCCTTCGTACCAAGGATTCCATAGTCTCCAGCTGAGTCTTTCCAGTTGAAACTGCTGCGTGTGAGTGTGTCTGGGGAAGGTGCCCTATAAATGCTGTTAGGAGGGGTGTCACCCCCTGACCCTTTCACGCAGGCTGTAGAGCCCTGCCCTCTATTCTTTGGACACGCATGGCTCCAAATTTGTGTTTAGTGTGCACTCTCCAAAGTCCACTGTGATAACAAGAAGAGCTTCTAATTGGACTGAAGATGCTGATACTCTTAACCGCAGCGCAGGCATCAGAGTCAGTGTAAAATATCCAGTCATATCTACTGATAAGGTGCAATGATAAAACTATAACAAAGAGGAGTTCCCGTCGTGGCTCAGCAGAAACGAACCTGACTAGTATCCATGAGGACGCAGGTTCAATCCCTAGCCTCGTTAAGGATCTGGCATTGCCATGAGCTGTGGTGTAGGTCGCAGACTCAGCTCGGATCTGGCGTTGCTGTGGCTGTGGCCTGGGCTGGCAGCTGCAGCTCCAATTAGACCCCTAACCTGGGAACCTCCATATGCCTCAGGTGCAGCCCTTAAAAAAAAAAATATATATATATATATATATATAACAAAGAGCTCCTTGGCTACCCTGCTTCATAAACTTGGTGCCCACCCCATGCTGTATGCAGCTGACTTTTTCTCTGATGTCAAATCTATTCCAGGGAGTTCCCTGGTGGCCTAGCAGTTAGGATTCAGTGCTTTCACCACTGTGACCAGGGTTAAATTCCTGGCCTGGGAACAGAGATCCTACATCAAGCCAGTACACACCACAGCCAAAAAAAAATCTTGAGCAACATATCCCTGGGACAAGAGTCCCAGCTCTGCCCCTGCGGGACCTAATTACAGAAACCTCTGCTAGACCCAGCTTTTTTTTTTTTTTTTTTTTGTCTTTTTAGGGCCACACCCACAGCATATGACTGTTCCCAGGCTAGGGGGCTAATCAGAGCTGTAGTTGCCAGCCTATACCACAGCCACAGCAACACCAGATCCGAGCCCCGTCTGCAACCTGCACCACAGGTCACAGTATTGCCGGATCCTTAACCCATTGAAAGAGGCCAGGGATCGAACCCACAACCTCATGGTTCCTAGTCGGATTCGTTTCCGCTGCGTCACAATGGGAACTCCCCCAGTCTTCTTTTTTTTTTTTTTTTTTTTTTTGTCTTTTTTGTCTTTTTTTGTTGTTGTTGTTGTTGCTATTTCTTGGGCCGCTCCCGCAGCATATGGAGGTTCCCAGGCTAGGGGTTGAATCGGAGCTGTAGCCACCGGCCTGCGCCAGAGCCACAGCAACACGGGATCCGAGCCGCATCTGCAACCTACACCACATCTCACGGCAACGCTGGATCGTTAACCCACTGAGCAAGGGCAGGGACCGAACCCACCACCTCATGGTTCCTAGTCGGATTTGTTAACCACTGCGCCACGACGGGAACTCCCCCCCAGTCTTCTTATATGTAAAATATTAGATGCACAGAATCCCCAGTCAAAGGGTTGTGAGTAAAGCAACCAGAAGGATCCTTCCACCTGTCTATTCGTCCACATATCCATTCATTTGACAACTGAGCGACTAACTGGCAGCAAGCTTTGTCCTATCTGCATAAGAGGAAAAAAGACAAAAATCCTGCTCCATGGAGCTTACACTCCAGTTGGAAAATACATGCAGTAATTTTTTAAATATAACACTCAAGCAAAAGACAAGTGTCTTGAAAAAGATTTTGGTAGAGGAACAGAGCTGTCCACAGAGGGCTTAGTTAGGGTTGTTCTCATGAAAGAGATGAGATTCAAACAGACTTGGAGAAAGTCAAGAAAAGAGTTTTACAGTTCTCATTGTGGCTTAGTGGGTTAAGAACCCGGCACAATCTCCTTAAGGCTGTGGGTTCAATCCCTGGCTTTGCTCAGTGGGTTAAGGATCCGGTGTTGCTGCCAACTGTGGCATAGGCTGGCAGATGTAACTCTGATGCAACCCCAAGCCTGGGAACTTCCATACTTGACAGGTGCAGCCAGAAAAATTTTTTTAAATCTTAGCCTTCCCTGGTGACTCTGTGGGTTAAGGATCTGGCACTGCCACCACTGTGGTTCTAGTTACTGCTAAAGAGTCTTGCATATCTTGGGGAGAATATGCAGTCAGAAAAACCAGCTACTGATAAGGAGCACAATGTGGGAGTGGGGAAATTTGGGAGAACAGCAAGGATGACAGTGTGGCTGGAGCAAAAGGGGACAGAGGCAGGGCTTGATCTCAGGGTACAGAAAAGTAGATCCCAGGCTATTATACGGACCCTTGCTTCAAGTGAGATGGGAGCCTGGGCGGGGTGGGGAGGAGGTGGGATCTGTTCCCATTTATGTTTTAAAAGGACCTCTTCTGAGGCTCTGTGTAAAAAACAGACTGTAGTGGACTTGGACAAAAAAGAAAGCCTATTTGTAAGGCCCTTGCAGAATCCTGGAGAGCAATGATTCAGACGTGGTTGAGGCGTGGGGAAGTGGGGTTGACAGAATCGGGCAGTTCAATAAAGAGGCCCTCACCCACACACAGATGCCTACAAGCCCTACAACACCCGACATGGCAGTGGGACCCATGCAACTAGGCTCCCCCTTCGCCCTCTCCCTCCCTTCTTAGTGGTAGATGCTGCGGCTCAGGGAATCCCAGAAGAAGAGCTCGCCCTCCCAGTGTCCCAGGTGGGACTAGTGACACTGGCATCTGCCAGGCACCAATGACCCTGGAGGCACAAGAAGCGGTCATCAGAGCATGGAGCCTCGCCTCTGTCTGACACAGGCAGCGCAAGGAGGCAAGTGCTGACTCAAATATATCCCCGAGTTTGCACAGGCAAGAGAAACCGAAGACTTGTGCTATATCGCCATCTACTGGAAGGCCTCTAATTTTGAACTTGAACTAATAAAACCAAGAGGAAGGGTGTTTCCGGACATCAAAGGCACTGGCAGAACAATAATTCATCAATCACCGGGAAGAAACATGGTAACGCTGTCCCACCAAAAGAAAATGACAATTCTCCAGAAACTAAACTTAAAGTCATGGACTATTTCAATCAAAAATAGAAAAGTCGGGAGTTCCCGTCGTGGCGCAGTGGTTAACGAATCCGACTAGGAACCATGAGGTGGTGGGTTCAGTCCCTGCCCTTGCTCAGTGGGTTAACGATCCAGCGTTGCCGTGAGCTGTGGTGTAGGTTGCAGACGCGGCTTCGGATCCCGAGTTGCTGTGGCTCTGGCGTAGGCCAGTGGCTATAGCTCCGATTTGACCCCTAGCCTGGGAACCTCCATATGCCACGGGAGCGGCCCAAAGAAATAGCAAAAAGACAAAACAAACAAACAAACAAACAAAAACAAAAATAGAGAAGTCAATACAGTTGTCCTGAAGAAACTCAGTGACGCTACAAGATAACTCGGAAAGGCAATTCACGGAGACCAGAAATAAAGTGAATGAACAGAAAAAATACCAGAGAGACTAAAACTCTAAAAAGGAACCAAATAAATTCTAGAGATGAAGAAAACTATGAAAGAAATAAAGAGTCCTGTAGAAAGCACTGGAAATAGAGCAGACCGTATGGAAGAGAGATTAGCAAAAGATCAAATATCGAAATCTAGGGAGTTCCCACTGTGGCGCAGCAGCAACGAATCTAACTAGTATCCATGAGGATGTGAATTTGATCCCTGGCCTTGCTCCGTGGGTTAAGGATCCGGTGTTGCTGTGAGCTGTGGTGTAGGTCGCAGACACGGCTTGGATCTGGCATTGCTGTGGCTGTGGCGCGGGCTGGCAGTTGTAGCTCCGATTTGACCCCTAGCCTGGGAACCTCCATATGCTGTGGGTGCAGCCCTAAAAATGGCAAAAAAAGAAAGAAAGAAAAGAGCTGAGAACTTCCCAAACCTGGGGAAAGAACTGGATACATGAGTCCATGAAGCTAAAACAACATCTAATTACATTGATACAGGAAGACCTTTTTGCAAGATACGTTATATTAAGTTTGTCAAAAGCCAATGACAGGAGTTGCCCCTGCAGCACAACAGGGTGGAAGGCATCTCTGGAAAGCTGGGACACAGGTTCGATCCCAGGCCTGGCACAGTGGGTTAAGGATCTGGTGTTGTAATAGCTGTGGCATGGGTCTCAGCTGTGGCTGGGATCTGATCCCCGGCCCAGGAACTCCATATGCTGCAGGGCAGGCAAAAAAGAAAAAAAGAAAAGAAAAAAAAAAAAAAGCTAACGACAAAGAAAGGATTTTTAAGGCAGCCAGGGAAAAAGGATGGGAACCCCCAAAGGAACTCCCATTAGGCTATCAGCCCATTTCTCAGCAGAAACTCTACATGCTAGGAGGAAGTAGAATGATGTTCTCAAAATACTAGAAGATAAAACCTGTCGGCCAAGAATATACCATCCAGCAAAGTTATCATTCAGATACGAAGGAGAAATAAATCTTTCCCAGACACACAAAAGCTGAGGGAATTTATCCAACACAAACCTGCCTCACAAGAAATGAGGAAGGGAGCCTTTCTACCAAAAACAAAGAGGCAAAGTACACAAAATGTTAGGAAAGGTGATAAACAGAATCAGAAAATTGTAACTCTTTATTACAATAGATTTTTTTTTTAATTTTTAATGGCCACACCTGCAGCATATGGAGGTTCCCAGGCTAGGGGTCTAATTGGAGCTGTAGCTGCTGGCCTGCGCCAGAGCCACAGCAACACCAGATCGGAGCCGTGCCTGAGTCCTACACCACAGCTCTTGGCAACGCCAGACCCTTAAGGCACTGAGCGAGGCCAGGGATGGAACCTGCATCCTCATGGATCCTAGTCAGATTCTTAACCCACTGAGCCACAGTGGGAACGCCCTTAAATATTTTATTATAGCATAAATGCGAGGGGCAACAAAAGACTGCAGCTACTTCCATTTGGTAGCAAAATCGCAACATCAAAAGAGATCACTTGAGATAAGAAAAACACAAGAGGGGAAAAGGAAAAGGATGGAACCCATATAAGTAAACGAAGATAAGACGGAGACATTATCTATGAGACATTTTATACAAACCTCACGGTAACCCCAAAGCGTAACCTAGAGCAGAAACACACAAAGCATGAAGAAAAAGAGGAAACTGAAAAAACATCATAGGAAAACACCAGACCAAAAGGCAGACAGAAACACAAGGACAAAGAAAACAGTGGATACACAGAGCAACTGGGACACAAAAGCTAAAATGGCACATGGTATGATCACTGCGGAAGACAGTCCCGAGGCGCCTCAGAAAACTAAACACACAACTACCATGTGATCCAGCAATTCCACTGCTGGGCGTATACCCAGACAAAATTTTTTTTTTTTTTTTTTTTTTTTTTTTTTTTTTTTTTTGTGGGCCACCCTGGTGGCATATGGAAGTCCCCAGGCTAGGGGTCAAATCAGAGCTGCAGCTGCCCGCCTACCCCACAGCCACAGCAACTTGGGATCTGAGCCGCCTCTGCGACCTACGCCACAGCTCACAGCAATGCCAACTCCTTAACCCACTGAGCAAGGCCAGGGATTGAACCCGCGCCCTCGTAGATCCTAGTTGGGTTACCTCTGAGCCACAAAGGAAAATCCAGGACCTCCTACTTTTTATAATGTTGTTTAACTTTTCCTCCTGGCTTTGTGTGACAACAAAGTTGGCACAACTGCTAAGTACTGTTTATACTAAGTCCTAAAATATCTCAGCATGTCTTCACCAGAATTTTCACTTCCTTATGCTGATTACATTTTAAACACAATGTGAGGTCTCTATTTTCTTTTCCCTAGGTTATAGAATCATAAAGAGATTCTCAAGAAATAGTTGAAATTTACTTAAGCTGATTTAAAAAAATCACTGAGAAATGCTATCTGGCTTTATTTCAGAAGGAAGAGAAGACATTTATTTAAACAAAGGATTATAGGGAGTTCCCACTGTACCTCACTAGTATCCATGAGGATGAAGATTCAATTCCTGGCCACGCTCAGTGGGTTAAGGATCCCATGTTGCTGCAAGCTACAGCAGTGGATGTCACAGATATAGCTCAGATCTGGCGTTGCTGTGGCTGTGGCTGCAGCTCTGATTCAACCCCTAGCCTGGGAACTTCCATAAGCTGCAGGTGTGTGGCCCTAAAAAGAAAAAAAAAAGACAGGAGTTCCCACTGTGGCTCGGTGGTTAATGAATCTGACTAGGAACCATGAGGTTGCAGGTTCAATCCTTGGCCTCACTCAGTGGGTTAAGGATCTGGCATTGCTGTGGTTCTAGTGTAGGCCGGCAGCTGGAGCTCCCATTCGATCCCTATGCCGCAGGTGAAGCCCTAAAAAGACAAAAAAATAAAATTAGGAAAAAATCGTAACCAACTGAGACTCAAACCACTTTTCATTGTTTGTAGGAAGTAGATCACAAACTCTCTACTGTTTGCTACTGTGTATTACATCCATCTGCTTATAGGCAAACTCTAGTTTATTCTAATTAAAATTTGCATTTGGACACACACACACACTCCTCAAGCGAGATTTATTCCAGTGTTCCATTGCTCTTTTGCATAGAGAGGGTGAGACTTGGGCTTGAAAAATGTGAAACTTTCCTTGCTTCTTTTTCATTTTTTTTAATTGAGTTGTAGAGTTAGTGTTTTTCATATGCTCTTATTCTGTGGATTTTCTTTTCACTTTTTTTGTTTTTTCTTTTTTGGCCACCGATGGCATATGGAGTGCCTGGGCCAGGGACTGGATCTAAGCCACCGTTGTGACCTACGCTGTAGTTGCAGCAACGCTGGATCCTTTAACCTGCTGTGCTGGGTCAGGGACTGAACCTGCATCCTGGTGCTGCAGAGACGTCAGGCCAATCCTGTCTGGGCCACAGTGGGAACTCCTCCTTGCTTCTTGCACTGACCTTCAATTTTGAATCTGACTGCCTTAGCTTAACCCCTGGAAGACAACCCCAGGGACAAATTTTCAGGAAAGTGAGCTATGTAATTATATTTGCATTCACTCTGTGAAGGAGGCAGCAGGGCATAAGCATTGGTACTGCAGGCTGTGGAGGCCACCGGTGCGCTTCTCACCCCTAGTGGCTGTGACCTTGGTCAGGTTATTGCCAACATCTCTAGGCTGTGTCTCAACTATGTAACAGTCTCTGTGGTGTTCCTTCTGTATGAGGTAATAATAAATGCACATAATAAAGGATTTGAAACAATTCCTTTTAAAAAATTCTACGTGAGTGTGTGCTAAACATTATTGCCTTAATTCCACCTCCAAGGAAAACGCTGTTTCTAAGCTGTATCTCCCTTCCTCGTGGTGCTCATTGAAATCCCTAAAGGACACAGGCAACAACACTGATAAAAAGCCCAGAGTAGAATGCCAATGCGGGGTCCTTAACCCGTTGCACCACAAGGGAGCTCCACGCCATCCATTTTCTATACAGAAGATACTGTATCCACTTTCTTTCTTTTGTCTTTTTAGGGCCACACCCACAGCATATGGAGGTTCCCAGGCTTGGGGTCAAATCGGAGCCACAGCTGACGACCTACACCACAGCCACAGCCCCGCCAGATCCGAGCCGCGTCTGCGACTTCCACTGCAGCTCACCGCAACGCCGGGCCCCCGACCCACTGAGGGAGGCCAGGGATCGAACAGGCATCTTCATGGACACCAGTCAGATTCATTCCCGCTGCACCACGTAGGGAACTCCCGTATCCACTTTCTAGAGTGCACCTGCTTTTTTGGAATTAAGTCATACATACGTCAACATCTTGGCACAGGCAAAGCTGCACGATGGTTCCAAGTGCACAGGGAAGGATGGTCTCGGGAGTCAGAGTCACAGCCTTCTCCCCCCTCCAGGGAAGCAGGACCATTCTGCGTAGCATCAGGTGCACTTGTCCAGCATCTGGGGCTGCCTTACCAGCAGGCGCCCTCCCTCAGTTACATTCAGCAGCAGTCTTCCGTCTAACGAGAAAGGTCGCAACGCTCTCCAAGCATCTTGGGGGGACCGGAAAATTCAGGCTTTTTTTTTTTTCTTTTTTCTTTTTAAGGCCGTACCTGTACTTGCGGCATATGGAGGTTCCCAGACTAGGGGTTAAATCAGAGCTGCAGCTGCCATCCTGCACCACAGCTCACGGCAACGTCAGATCCTTAACCCACTGAGCAAGGCCAGGGATCGAACTTGCATCCTCATGGATCCAAGTTGGGTTCGTTAACCACTGAGCCATGAAAGGAACTCCCTCAGGCTTTACTTTCTGTAGACTTTCTCATGTTGAAAATCAGTTTTGGAGTTCCCATTGTGGCTCAGTGGTTAACAAATCTGACAAGGAACCATGAGGTTGCAGGTTCGATCCCTGACCTCAATCAGTGGGTTAAGGATGTGGTGTTGCCGTGAGCTGTGGTGTAGGTTGCAGACGCGGCTTCGGATCCCGAGTTGCTGTGGCTCTGGCGTAGGCCGGTGGCTATAGCTCCAATTAGACCCCTAGCCTGGGAACCTCCATATGCCACGGGAGCGGCCCAAAGAAATAGCAAAAAGACAAAAAAATAAAAAAATAATAAAATAAAAAATTTAAAAAAAAGAAAATCATTTTTGACTGTGATATTTATTATTCTCACGCTGGTGATGAGGTCAGACTCAGAAAGGACAGTATCTCAAGTGGAAACAGAAATACAGACCTGCTTCCCCTCATCTCAGTGACTCCTCTACTTTTTCTCTATTGCCTATTCGCTTCCTCCCCACTTTTGGAAGTCTGTTCAAGCTGCACTAAAGAAGAAAAATACCTCACTGTTTAACATCAATCCTGTATTTTATTTTATTTTTCTGTATTTTAAAAACTGGCGTTCTGGAGTTCCCTTGTGGCACAGCGGGTTAAGGACCTGGCATTGTCATTGCAGGGGCTCAGGTCACTGCTGTGGCACAGGTTCCATCCCTGGCCAGGAACTCCCACATGCTTCATGGGTGGCCCCCCAAATTAATGCATTAATTACATTTTAAAAATAAAAATGGACATTCTCTGTCCCTTCAAGTAGTTCTCAAATATATGTGTCTGCATAGTTTAAAAGAAAAACACGTTCTCACTCTTTCAATTCACTTTGGTCTCTGACGCTGGCTCTGCCTTTGAATTTCACAGTGAAACAATCCACTGCACTTACTCCCAGCTTTCAGGGGATGATTTTAAGAAGGGAAAGTGAAGATTCTCCCTGCACAACATACTGAACCGACGTTAGTAGTTCAGAGCATTCGGATGTCTTAGAATCGCCCCCAAATGTTTCTATTATAATCACGTTCCCCTTCTTTCTTATACAACACTCTCACATTTACACAGGAGGCTGCACGAGTTGTAAGTTCAATTTGCTCTAGTGATCCAGCCACGCACAAGACAAAATGTTGTGTTTCAGGAGTTCCTGTTGTGGCTCAGCAGGTTAAGAATGCAACTAGTATCCATGAGGACATGAGTTCGATCCCCGGCCCCGCTCAGTGGGTTAAGGCTCCAGCATTGCCCTGAGCTGTTGTAAATCTTTTGTTATTATTATTATCGTCTTTTTAGGGCCACACCTGCTGCATATGAAGGTTCCCAGGCTAGGGGTCAAATTGGAGCTATAGCTGCTGGCCTACACCATAGCCACAACTGTGTAGAATCCAAGTCAATTCTGTGACCTATACCACAGCTCACAGCAACGCTGGATCCTTAACCCACTGAGCGAGGTCAGGGATCAAACCTGCGTCCTCATGGGTGCTAATCAGCTTTGTTTCTTCTGAGCCACAACAGGAACTCCTGAGCTGTGGTATAGGTCGCAGAGGCAGCTCGGATCCAGCACTGCTGTGGTTGTGGTGGAGGCCGGCAGCTGCAGCTCTGATTCAACCCCTAGCCTGGGAACCTCCATATGGCGCGGGTGTGGCCCTAAAAAGAAAACATATATATGTTGTGTTTCAATTTCTGCTATGGCCCTTTGAGTAAAAGAAATGGGAGCATTCATTCAGGGATCTCAAAGGAGTTTTGCTTTGAGCTGATCATTTAAATTCCTGAGATATCCTTTCCTGTCTTCAAATTAATCAATTTTTGTCTTTCAGTCTCCATCACTGCACTAAAGAAAAGGCCAGACTCAAGGCAAATGCTTAACAATCAAGAAGATGATAGAAAGGGGAAAGCAAACTCACGGAAATAGTCCAGACTGCCCATGATCCACAGTCTACTCTGTAAACCTGTGGCCAGGGGCAAACTAAACTACAGCTCCTCTAATCAGCTGAAAGCGGGAAACGAACTGTTGCCATGGAAGCGAGTAAATTATACAATAGGCACTAAAACAGCATATTTGCAGCATCATGGATGCACCCAAAGATTATCATCGTAAGTGAGGTCAGACCAAGACAGATACCAATTGATATCACTTACGTGTGGAATCTCAAATATGACACAAATGAACTTACTTACAAAACAGAAACAGACTCACAGATCTAGAGAATCGACTTGAGGTTACCAAGGGGGAAGGGAGGTGGGGAGGGATAAAGAAGGAGTTTAAGATCAGCAGATACAGAGCTTCCTACGGCAATTAACGAATCTCACGAGCATCCATGAGGATGGGGGTTTGATCCCTGGCCTTGTTCAGCGGGTTAAGAATCTGGCTTTGCCGTGAGCTGTGGTGTAGGTCACAGACATGGCTCAGATCCCATATTGCTGTGGCTGTGGTGTAGGCCAGCAGCTGCAGCTCCAATTGGACCCCTAGCCTGGGAACTTCCATATGCTGCTGGTGCAGCTCGAAAGAAAGAGATGAAAGAAAGAAAGAAAGAAAGAAAGAAAGAAAGAAAGAAAGAAAGAAAGAAAGAAAGAAAGAAAGAAAGGAAGAAAGGAAGGAAGGAAGGAAGGAAGGAAGGAAGGAAGGAAGGAAGGAAGGGGAGTTCCCATCGTGGCTCAGTGGTTAAGGAATCCCACTAGGAACCATGAGGTTTCAGGTTCGATCCCTGGCCTTGCTTAGTGGGTTAAGGATCCGGTGTTGCTGTGAGCTGTGGTGTAGATCCCACATTGCTGTGGCTCTGGCGTAGGCCGGCGGCTACAGCTCTGATTTGACCCCTAGGCTGGGAACCTCCATATGCCCCAGGTACGGCCCCTAAAAGCAAAAAAAAAAAAAGAAAGAAAAAGACAAAAGAAAGGAAGGAAGGAAGAGAGAAAGAAAGGAAGGAAGGAAGGAAGGAAGGAGACAAATGCAGGATTGCAGGACTCCACTGTACCAGATACTGCTGCTCTTTCTAAGTCAAACCCAAACAAAGCTTCCTCTGGGCTATCGTCTATGCACGGGCGCCTCCACCCCGCCCTCTCAGCCCTATGCTCCTCTGGTGCCTACCATAACGTTTCCTCACTCTAGACTGTGTCGCTTGTGTGTCTGCCCACCTCCCTTCCACCCCAGAAACACCATGAGGCGAGCAGTGTGTCTCAGTTCTACCCGCATCTCAAGGGCATGACACAGGGATGACAGGGTACATGCTCAACAAGCCACTGGCCGTGTTTCTGTTTCAGAAGATGTTCTGCCATCGATTCTGCCTGGGCCCTGAGCGGGGGCGGAAACCTAGTCTCTGCTCTGGCGATATTCAGGTTTAGGAGAGGTGGCTGGGGCTTTAGAAGTTCCCGCTATGGCTCAGCCAGTTAAGAATCTGACTAGGCGTTCCCGTCGAGGCTCAGTGGTTAACGAATCCGACTAGGAACCATGAGGTTGCAGGTTCGGTCCCTGGCCTTGCTCAGTGGGTTGAGGATCCCACGTTGCCATGAGCTGTGGTGTAGGTCGCAGATGCGGCTCAGATCCCGTGTTGCTGTGGCTCTGGCGTAGGCCGGTGGCTACAGCTCTGATTCGACCCCTAGCCTTGGAACCTCCATATGCTGCAGGAGTGGCCCTAGAAAAGGCAAAAAGACTAAAAAAAAAAAATCCGACTAGTATCTATGAGAATGCAGGTTCACCCCCTGGCCTCACTCAGCGGGTTAAGGATCTGGCTTTGCCGCAAGCTGCAGCGTAGGTCGTGGATGCGGCTCAGATCCGGCGTTACGGTGGCTGTGGCATAGGCCCCAGGTGCGGCTCTGATTCAACACCCTAGCCCAGGGAACTTCCATATGCCACAAGTTTGGCCATATGAAAAATAAATAAATAAAATAAAAATAAAATTAAATTAAAATGAAGCATAAATATCATACCCCTGAAACTAATGCAATCTTATAAATCAACTACGGTTTTTTAAAAATGAAGCGTAGGTCTTCATTAAGAGAAAGAAAATATATCTCATCTGACATGTGGCTCAAAGGTGACTTCCAAAGAATCGAGGAGTGAGGTCTGAGTGGGGTTCAAGGCCCATCACTGGAAAGACACAGAACCCCTCACAGTAGGGTCTCTCCAATGGCAGCAAGTCTGTGGACGTGGAAGAGGGCATCAGGAACCGCTTCCTTCTCCTTCTCCCCGAGGCAGAGGGAGGCCCCCAGGCTGGCCACCTTTCCTCCTTATCTGCACAGAACCTGCCACCTGCCACCGGTTAGACCAGGGTCTCCCAGGTCGGTGTCACAGGACCTAGGGTCCTGTTAGAGGTACCAAGCAGGAGAGCCGCTGACAGACAAAAGAATCATAGTTGTGAGATCCTCTGCATAGTATCCGCCACCTGCTTAGATGTTCCCTCCGTGGGCAGGATACCAAATCGCCAAATGGTACCATGAGGACACAGAGCCAAAAGGCACTACTGGCGCACAAGAGGCTTTTGTGCACAGGACAGACATGTGTCCAGGCCCCATGCCAATGTTTTACCAGTCAATAAATTACTTCCTATTAAAAATAACACATTGGAGTTCCCATCCTGGCGCAGTGGTTAACGAATCTGACTAGGAACCATGAGGTTGCGGGTTCCATCCCTGCCCTTGCTCAGTGGGTTAAGGATCCAGCATTGCCGTGAGCTGTGGTGTAGGTTGCAGGCACGGCTCGGATCCTGCGTTGCTGTGGCTCTGGCGTAGGCTGGTGGCTACAGCTCCGATTGGACCCCTAGCCTGGGAATCTCCATATGCCGCGGGAGCGGCCCAAGAAATGGCAAAGGAAAAAAAAATAAAATAAAAAGACAAAAAAATAAAAAATAAAAAAATAACACACATAAAACCAATTTTATGATTTCTCCTCCTTCTCTCCTCACTGTTAAAATAATACTTACTAGCCATTAAGACAGCCCAGCCCTTGACCCACGCCTTTTTCCGAGGCATCCTTTCCTTCCTCCTCCTTTCAAATTCCTAAAAAGGCGAGTTGCCATTGTGGCTCAGTGGTTAATAAACCCGAACATGAGGTTGTGAGTTTGATCCTTGGCCTCACTCAGTGGGTTAAGGATCTGGCGTTGCCGTGAGTTGTGGTGTAGGCCGGCAGCTGCAGCTCCGATTCAACCCCCAGCCTGGAAACCTCCATATGCCCCAGGTGCGGCCCTAAAAAAGACAAAAACAAAAACAAATTCCCAAAAATGTGCCTTGTCATCACATCATCTCTCTCTCTCTCTCTCTCTCTCTCTCTCTTTTGTCTTTTTTTTTTTTTTCTTTTTTAGGGCCACACCGGCAGCATATGGAGGTTCCCAGGCTAGGGGGTTAATTTGGAGCAACAGCTGCCAGCCTACACTATAGCCACAGCCCCGGCACCGTCAGATCTGAGCCACGCCTGCGACCTACACCACAGCTCATGGCAATGCCCAATCCTTAACCCACTGAGTGAGGCCAGGAATCGAACCTGCGTCCTATGAGTGCTAATTAGATTCGTTTCCACTGAGTCACAACAGGAACTCCCACATCACCTCTTCTCTCCAGCTCCACTTCCTCCTTTTTCCAGGCAAAGCCATTGAGGCCTCCCCCAGAGAAATGCCAAGGCATCCCCTTGGCCCTGCGAATCCTCTCCTGGCCCAGATACTCTGTTCTTCAATATTTGCCAGATGGACCAAATTGTGTCCCTGTCCATCAGTCCCCAGAAGTGATTCGCCTCCTGTACTTAGAATGTAGCCCTCTGTCAATGGCAACAAGGCACTAGGAGCCAGCTTTTCCCTAGAGTCCAAGACTCTCTTTCACTGATTATGTGACATCCTCTCGGCTTCTTTGTCCCCGTTTAACTAATCAGGTTACCTCCCTCGGCAGGGTGCTATGACGTGTTCCCATTTCCAGGGACATCTGAGCCCTGCCTCCAAACATCAGACTCTTTCGCATCCTTTCTTTCCCAGGTCAAGTCTCTGCCCCTCATGGATGCCATCTGGTAGAAGATACCATGCGCTTCCACACGGTTGGGTGCTCATCCTTTACCCACTTGGCCAACCTGTAACTATGCTCTAGGCCACTAATGAGCAGATCTTCTCCCCTCCATGGATGGATTGTCCAGAGAACAGAGACCCTGCCTGTGCGGTTCCCCATCAGAACCCCACACCTAGAAAACAAGAGTGAATAGTCATTAGCTAGGATGCAACGCTCATTGATAAGATGCAATAGATTAGATTTAAAATAATGCTAGGGGAGTTCCCGTCGTGGCGCAGTGGTTAACAAACCCGACTAGGAACCATGAGGTTACGGGTTCGATCCCTGGCCTTGCTCAGTGGGTTAAGGATCCCGCGTTGCCGTGAGCTGCAGTGTAGGTTGTAGACACGGCTTGGATCCAGCGTTGCTGTGGCTCTGGCGTAGGCCGGCGGCTACAGCTCCGATTCGACCCCTAGCCTGGGAACCTCCATATGCCGCGAGAGCGGCCCAAAAAAATGGCAAAAAAGACCAAAAAAAAAAAAAAAAAACATAAAATAATGCTAGGGAGTTCGGAGCAGCAGAAATGAATTCGACTAGGAACTGTGAGGTTGCAGGTCTGATCCCTGGCCTCGCTCAGTGGGTTAAGGATCCAGCATTACCATGAGTTGTGGTGTAGGTCGCAGACGCAGCTCGGATCTGGCATTGCTGTGGCTGTGGTGGAGGCTGGCAGCTGCAGCTCTGATCAGACCCCTGGGCTGGGAACCTCCATGTGCCACGAGTGTGGCCCTAAAAAGCAAAATAAATAAATAGAGAAATAAAAATAAAATAATAACTGTATTCAAAATAGTATCCATTAAAAATCAGTAAAATTAAACACATTAAATTTAGACGTTTTAAAGGCAAAATATATGATGAAGGATTCAAAAGATAAAAACAACAAGGGGAGAAAATACAACATAAATGATACAGGAAGTTTTTGATGCTTAATCTATAAAGAGCTCTCTCTCTCTCTCTCTCTCTCTCTCTTTTTTTTTTTTTTTTATATAACTACTCCTTTGGGCCATTGTATTTTTTAATTTTATTTTGGCTGCACCCACAGCACGCGGAAGTTCCCAGGCCAGGGATTAACCTGGAATCACAGCAGTGACAATGTTGAATCCTTAACCACTAGGCCACCACGGACTCTCTGTTGTTTATTTATTTTTATGACAACATATGGAAATTCTAGCCTGGGCTGAGGATCGAATCCAAGCCACACCTGCAACCCCAGCAGCAGCACCTACAGATCCTTTTTTTTTTTTGGTCTTTTTAGGGCCGCACCCATGGCATGTGGAGGTTCCCAGGCTAGAGGTCGAATCGTACACCTGCTGGCCTACACCACAGCCTCCTCAACTCGGGATCCGAGCCGCGTCTGTAACCTACACCACAGCTCACGGCAACACCAGATCCTTAGCCCACTGAGCGGGGCCAGTGATCAAACCAACATCCTCACAGATACCAAGAGGGTTTGCTACTGCTGAGCCACAGTGGGAACTCCCAACACCAGATCCTTTTAACCCAGTGCGCCAGGCAGGGGGATCAAACCCACAACTTCCACAGCAACCAGAGCCACTGTAGTCAGATTCTAAAGCCATTGCGCCATGGTGGGAACTCCAAAAGCTCTTTAAGATCAGTAAGATATATGCCAAAAACCCAACAGAAAAATTGACAATGTGTATGAAATAAAAAAAGACATTTCATAGAAAAGGAAACATGAATGGCTTTTAAATATTCAGAAATATATTCAACAACACCAAGAACGGAAGCAAGGCAAATTAAAACAAAGCGAAATGAGGGATGACAAAGATTCTCTCTCTTGTCTTTTTTCCTTTTTCTTCTTTGGCCCCATGGCCTATGGATGTCCCAGGCCAGGACTCAGCTCCCAGCCACAGGTGCAACCTACAGCGCAGTGCCAATGCCAGATCCAGATCCTTAACCCACCGTGCCGGGCCAGGGATCAAGCTTGCATCCCGGTGCTCCAGAGACGCCACCAGTCCCCTTGGGCCACAGCAGGACCCCCAAAGATTCTCTCAGTAACTAGCCTCGAGTCCGGCCCTGCTGAGCCCTCTTTTCGACGAGGTCCTGACCTCAGTCTCTGACCTTGCCCCACTTGGTCCAGTTTTAGCAGGAATTCTGCTGGGTCCGTTCAATAAAAATCTCCCACCTTCAGCATCTGAACAAATTTCTCACTCCCGCCCTTGGTGTCCAACCACCCCGACCACTGACCAAACACGGCATCCTCCACCCTTGTTATCGTATCATCCTGGACAGCCGCCAATGAGAATCCCATCAAATTCGTTGAGCCGGAATTGCCGTACCCATGAGGTTTCCTCTTAGAAACTTTCTAGGCATTCCCCTCGTTGCTCAGCGGTCATCGAATCCAACTCATATCCACGAAGATGTGAGTTCAACCCCTGGCCTCACTCAGTGGGTTAAGGATCCAGCGTTGCCATGAGCTGTGGTGTAGGTCGCAGACATGGCTTGGATCTAGCATTGCTGTGGCTGTGGGGTAGGCCAGCAGTTACAGCTCCAATTGGACCCCTAGCCTGGGAACCTCCATATGCCGCAGCGGCAGCCCTAAAAAGACAAAAAAAGAAAGAAAGAAAGAAAGAAAGAAAGAAAGAAAGAAAGAAAGAAAGAAAGAAAGAAAGAAAGAAAGAAAGAAAGAAAGAAAGAAAGAAAAAGAAATTTTCTACCCACTGATCCCATCTTGCTCCTTGGCTCTCAATCTCCTCTTCTCCCTCTTTTACTTACAAATAAGGCCCATTCTCTCCCCCCCTGCAAACCCCCACGGCAGTGGTCCCTGCTGAATGAGGCCTTCCTAACTATCCTTCCCGAGTGCCTCAGAAAAGTTTTCTGTAGCAGCAAAACGAACAGAAGAGAAAGCCATTGAAGCGGTTCAGACACGCTCAGGGCTTAGTGATGTGCCATGTCTCCGGTTCCAGAGAGTCAATGATGGAAGGAGACATCTGGGGGCAGGTAGGTCTTGGGACCCTATGCCTCGGCTTCAGCACCTCTGCAGCCAGAGGGAGGCTCAGAGACATCCGGAGACAGGGCTTGGACAACACAGAAGGTCAGGGGGATGCAGAGATGCTGCCTAGGAGAAGGGGGGGAAGAGCAGAGGTCGAGGAACAAGCACCCCCTTGGCGTAGGGGCGTGTTGCTGTCGTGCATCCACACAGAAGAGGCATCACTTAGAAACGCGTCTGTCACGAAGAGGACACCTTGCTGAAATGCACACAGGAGTACCACCTGAACGGCTACTTTACTGGCCCTGCTCTTGGCCTCACCTCACGGTCTGGAATGTCTACGCAGGTGGCAGAGGTCCCACAGACAAGGAGGAAAGGGAGCCTAGCTAGGGGATGATCTTTTCTGTAGCTCAGTATGAGAAGAAGAGAAGGAAACAGTCCTGGCTTCCTGACAGTAGAGTCTTACGCATCATGTGGGGTGAGAGACCACATTCTCAACAATGCGAACAGAAGCAGGGGGTTCTGACAATAAACAAGGGGGCACAGACTCTTGAACTGCCGTCCTTCCTCCTACGCTCCACGGATGCAGCACATATTCAGGGCAGGACCAACCCTAAGGAATTAATGTGCCTCATCTCTGGGTTTTATGGAGTTGGTTTTCCTCCTCTTTTCCTTTTACCCTCAACCCCCCAACACACACACACACACACACACACACACACACACATGACCTGCCTCTATGGGAACTTTGTGAGCCTTACGGGTGTTGAGTGACGCTTCAAAATGCCTTGCAAAACATGCTGTCCAATGAACAACGCAAGACGGTACCCAAATTGCAAGTCATCACCCATATGGCAAATGATGCGCCTTTTTATTTTTTGGTCTACATGATAAGGGAAATAATCAGCAACCTTTATGTTGTTTGCACGTGCCTCCTTTCTAGGGAGTTAGTGCCTGATTCCAGTCACCAGTTTTCTTTCTTTCATTTTTTTTCTTTTTAGGGCTGCCCCTGAAGCCTATGGAGGCTCCCAGGTTAGGGGTAGAATTGGAGCTGCAGCCACCAGCCTGCGCCACCATCACAGCAACGCCAGATTCAAGCCACATCTGCCACCTGTGCCATGGCAATGCCAGATCCTTAACCCACTGAGCGAGGCCAGGGATCGAACCCACATCCTCGCAGAGACGACATCAGGTCTTTAACCCGCTCAGCCACACTGGGATCTCCCAGCGGACATTATGATTTCTTCTGTGATTTGATGAATTCCTACGTCATTCACAGTCTTCTCCTAAATGGTCCCTTTATTTTTGTAGTACTGTTTATATGTCTCAGATATTAGAAATGATGTTTCAATTATGGGTTAAAATTTTCTAATTTATCATTAGAAAAAAGGTAACTGAACTCTGTTATTTCCCCTTTTTGTCTTTTTTTTTTTTTTTTTTTTTTTGTCTTTTTGTCTTTTCTAGTGCCGCACCTACAGCATATGGAGGTTCCCAGGCTAGGGGTCTAATCGGAGCTGTAGCCACCGGCCTTCACCACAGCCATAGCAATGCCAAATCTGAGCTGCCTCTGAGACTTACACCCACAGCTCACGGCAATGCCGGATCCTTAACCCACTGACCGAGGCCAGGGATGGAACCCACAACCTCATGGTTCCTAGTTGGATGCGTTAACCACCGCGCCACGACGGGAGCCCCTGAACTCTGTTACTTCCTAATGACAGCCTGCCTGCACCCAGCGCTTGCTCTCCGGAAGTTCAGTTCCTTATCGTACTAACTGAATGTTGAAACCCAACTGAAAATCTAGGTTTGCTTAATTTCTCTTCTTGTCATAAAGAACTATGAATATATTTTGAAAAAAACATATAGTCCAGACATATATTGCTGCTCAAAACACCGCTGCAGAGCTCCCATTGTGGCTTAGCAGGTAGAGGACACAGGTTCAATCCCTGGCCTTGGTCAGTGGATTAAGGACCTGGCGTTGCCACAAGCTGCAGCATAGATTGCAGATGCGGCTCAGATCTGATGTGGCTGTGGCTGTGGTGTAAGCTGACAGCTGCAGCTCCAATTTGACCCCTAGCCTGGGAATTTCCATATACTGCAAGTGTGGCAGTAAAAAGACCAAATATATATATATATATATCTTGCCACACCCCACCCCCACTCTCAATTTTTCTTCACTTTGCTCTGGCAAGAAGTGGGAGTCAAAAGAAAAAATATATACATGGCTTTGTTAGTCCAATTACGAGTTGCCGTGGGAAAGTGTAAAGTGATCCCACCTATAAAGTTGTGGCTGTTGTGAACGCAGTCAAAAAGCAGAGAGAAACCTCCACCCCACCACTCATGATTTCTTCATGGGAGGCTGCAAGGAGAATACCAGATTTCACACTGTACAAACAATAGATTCATTGCTCAGGAGTTCTTTTGTGGGGCAGTGGGTTAAGGACCCTGAGCTGTCAATGCAATGGCTTGGGTCACTGCCATGGCATGAGTTCAATCCCTGGCCCGGAAAATTCCACATGCCATGGATGCTGCCAAAAAAAGGATTAATTGCCTAATCCAATCCAAGAAAAAAACTTCCTTATAAAGACCTGAAGGAGTTCCCATTTTGGCTCAGTGGAATGGAATCTGACTAGGAACCATGAGGATGCAGGTTTGACCTCTGGCCTCGCTCAGTGGGTTAAGGGTCTGGCATTGCCACAAGCTGTGTTGTAGGTCGCAGATATGGCTTGGATCTGGAGTTGTTGTGGATCTGGAGTTGCTGTGGCTGAGGCATAGGCCAGTGGCTGCGGCTCCAAATCAACCCCTAGCCTGGGGACCTTCATATGCTGCGGGTGTGGCCCTAAAAAAAAAAAAAGAGAAAGAAAGAAAAAAAGCCCTGAAGACCACATCAAAAGCAATTGTCTCTCTTAGTTCCCAAAATCTGCACAAACACCAGATGAAGCCACATTTTGCAGTGAAGAAAAGCCCCCTTTCAATACCTTCCTGAAAGCACAGTCTTCTACGCTTCCGTAAACATATTCCCCCAACTAAACAAATAGGTGAACACATCAATAAACACGAACAAATGCAACACACAAAAGCAAATACCTTATGTTTACCGAGCAATCACTGACATTTAAGAATTTCCAGGGAGATGAGAGTCATGGAGAATAACTTCACGAGGATGCCCAGGCACTGCTACGAGGCAGGGACTCTGAGTGGCAGGAAAGATCCCCATCTGTCCTCCCTAAAGGGCTCCGAGACCCCGGCTCTCAGTCTCCGCAGAGCCACGGCCTCATGCAACGAGTGGGTGATGAAAACATTACTTCACATCAATGACGATTGTTTTTGGCCCTGCCCGTAGCATGTGGAATTTCCCAGGCCAGGGACGGAGCCCCAAGAGTGACAACCCCAGATCTTTAATCTGCTCTGCCGCCAGGGAACTCCTCCATGATGACCAAATTCTAATACACCTCTTCTATAAATTCCTAATTTAGGTGCTGAAGACGTCTCCTCTCGCTCCAAAAGGAGAACTTGAGGATGAGGTCCTGCCTGATGGCCGAAGTTCAATTGCCTACACTTGGGCCTGTCCTCGGGCCTGGAACCCAGGAGTGCACAAATCAAGGAATAGAACCTAAGGATCTCACATTTGTCCTAGAACCTAAAGCAGAATCAGGGTCTCTGGGGGTTTGATGCCCACAGACTGAGAGAGAAAGGACAAGGCGTGACTACGGATAGTCCAGCTGTGCGAGAGAACAGAGTTTGAGGGGCCCTCACCTGGCAGAGGTGGTGCCAGGAGACTGAGTGTGGACTGGAGATGACAAAAAAAAAATCCTCTCTCCACGCCTCCCTTGAGCCAGCTGAGGATCAAGGTCTAGGCTCTCATAGAACCCCCAGAAGAGAGACCTTACCCCCACGGAAGTCAAGTCCCACTAAGACCAAGTTCCTCGGCCAAGTCGATGATGAACCTCTCTGTTCAAATCTCTATTCCCTTCCTTGTCCCACTTCTGTTCCCCACAGGAGTGAAGGGTATCAGAGAAGAGGAGGGGGTACGATCAAGCAGGATCCTGGGGGGCCCTCCTGAATACAGACGCACCTGCATCCTCAAGTTTTATTCTGGGGGGCTCGGGGGGAACCCACAGCATGCAGAAGTGCCTGGGCCAGGGACCCATGCCTCAGCAGTAACAATGCCAGATCCTTAACTGGCTGAGCCACCAGGGACCTCCAGGGTCCTCCAGTTTCTTGTTGGTAGAAAAAGGCTTTGGTCTCCTAGGCCTTGCCTGAGATGCAAAGAGCAGACTCAAGCAGGTGCTACCTGGGGAAGGGAGGGAAGGCAGAAACGACACAGGAGCAGTTGAGCAAGATAAGGAGGGTTGGCTCAAACAACGGTCAGCGATAAAGCCCCCGTTCCTCCTCAACTGAAAAACACGAGAACCTGATGTGTATCTTTGAGACATTCTGCAGAAGCAAAGGCCCCACCCAGGTGGAGGACAGTGACCGCAGGCTGACCACAAACAGGAGACCCCAGACTGGCTGGAACCCGAAGGATGACGGTCCCGAAACATCACCCTCTTAACCCACCACCCACCAAGCAGAAGGAAATGGTGCACCTTGCAGCCTTCGCCCCGAATGCTGCCTTTAACCACCTTGCCTGAAAGCCCCCGGGGCCCATGAACTGCCCCTTGCCCTTGCCTGGCATCTGCCATAATCTCCACACTCGCCTTCAGCACAACCCAGGGTCAGGACGTTGGTGCGGCTCCACAGGGGCCAAGGGGACCCAAGTTCTTTGGGTTACCCCAGGATCTCCAGCTCTCTTCCACTGTGCACATTAGAAACGCGCACATCTTTTGAGCGGCCCCGGGCTGTGGGGTCGAGACGTGGGACGAGGCTCGGAGGCTGGCTTTAGACCCACTCCCCCTCAGCCCACCCTCCTGCAGCCATTGCCCTGCTGGTCCTTCCTCCCAGGGCATTTCCCTCCCTGAAGCTGCTGCTTTATCACAGACACGCCCTGCTCAAGGACGGGTCCCCGGGCATAGTTGGCATTGGGTCCATTTCTGCCACCCCCTTCCCCCACCATCACCCCGGTTGGGAAACTCTGAGGCTGAGAAACAGGAATCAAGCCAGAGGGTGGGGCTGATCCTTTATATTCTGTGACTCTGAGAGGGTCACACACAAATCCAGGCAGAGTGGAGACGAGCTGCCCAGAGGACGACACCACCATGGCAGAGCCACAGGTGAGTTGAAAAGACACGCCCTCTGTGATCCCAAGTCACATAAAGGGAGGAGCAACAAGGGCAAGACATTGTAGAAGATGGAAATGTGGGCTTTTCTGTGGCCTGTTTTCCTAAGAGCTGTGAGTGTGTGAGCAAGACCCTGGGGATATGGTACACGGGGATCAGGTGCCAAGCCTGGGTCTGTGTCAGCCCCTGGCAGTATCTGCCTGACAGTGAACTCGACCGAGGGACCGTGACTTCTTGTGGGATGGGGACCACTGCCTGGGATGAGGGAGCGTGTGCCTGAGTGTGAGGGGGGAGGCTGTGCATTTGTCTTTGTGGTCTGTGTGTGTGAGTACAGCACATCTGTGCGTGCACACAGAGTGGGAATGTGGGGGGGTCTGAGTGATGCACTGAGTGGCATGTTTCTGGGACTGTGTGCATGCGTGAGAGAGAGACTCTGTGACTCCGTATGTGGCTTTGTCTGCAGGGAAGGGAACTCTCCTACACAACAGTGACCCTTTTTTTTTCTTTTTTTGTCCTCTTTTTTTTTTTTTTTTTCCTTAGTAGGGCCACACCTAGAGCATATGGAAGTTCCCAGGCTAGGGGTTGAAAGGGAGCTCCAGCTGCCTGCCTACACCACAGCCGCAGCACCACCAGATCTGAGCCGCATCTGTGGTCTATGCCGCCGCTCACGGCCATGCCAGATCCGGGATCGAACCCTCATCCTCATGGATTCTAGTCAGATTCCTTTCCACTGCACCACTACGGGAACTCCCCCAGCAGTGACTGTTTCAGTGGGTGTTTCCATGGGGATCAGTGTGGATCCCTGTTGGCAGAAATGTGGTCTTGGGGACTGTGGGTCCCCCCCGAACGCATCTCTGAGCTTAACATGAGCACAACGAGGGTCCTAGATGCCCCTTCTCAAGAGGAGTGGGGGGAGGTGACCTCAGACTGCAGGGCACTGCATTTCCAGTCCGTGTCCACACACTGGGACCTGTCTCAGGTCCCCACCCCCAGTCAGCCCTTCTCGCGGCCTCGTGGGAGGAGGGGGAGCACAGCCTGGCCCCCAGGGGACAGCCTTTGGGGCATTTGCTCTCAGAAAATCAAATCACCTGAAGCTAGAAGCTCCAAGCTCAGCCTCAGTGCAGACAGTTTACAGATTTCAATCAACAACCTGTAGATTCTCCCCAGTTAGGTTCCCGGCCCACACACTCTGTGCGGGGACTATGCTCTCAGCAACAGGGACACATTCTTGAAAAGACATGCACTCGCCTTGATAATTTTTTGTTTGGGCTACGCCCATGGCCTCTGGACGTTCCCAGGCCAGGGATCAAACCCGAACCAGAGTTGCGAGCTACCCCACAGCTGTGGCAACGCTGGATCCTTAACCCACTGCACAGGGCCCGGGGATGGAAGCCAGATCCTTCACCCCCTGGCCACAGCGGGAAGGCCATCTCCTTGGTCATTTTGTGCATACACCAATCCCGCACACGGGCGTCTCCCTCTCTCCTAACACAAATGTTTTCCACTGGAGTGAATTGTTATATTCAGGTGTTTCTATCCTCCGGTCCTGAAACTTTCAGAGTTTCAGATGGTAGAAAATAATGAAAAGAGAGTGTTCCAGAAAGGGCCCTTCTCCTTCTAATAGGTGCCCCCGTATGGACCCTGTACGTGCCAGGGGTTGGGCTAAAGGTTTGGCATAAGCACCACATCGATTCCTGAAAACAGTCTATGAATTTCTGAATATCCTCCTTGTCCTGAGGAAGCAGAGGCAGAATAAGGCAGGTGATGGAGCTAAGATCTCACTGCTAAGAAGGGCAGGGCAGGGATTTGAATCCTGGCTCTTAACTCTGACGCTCTCATCTCTTCAAGGACACAGGGACCTGCCTGGAGAGGGGGTCCTCAGAGTCTGTCCTCTGCTGTCTAACCTGTGCCCCCCTGGATATTCCTGTAGGAGGGGAGCCCACCCCTGGCCTTGCCCCTCACCCACCCTCGTCTCCCCATGGCAGGTCCCCTACACGAAGCATGTGTCCCTGCCTGTGGGTTCCTCAGTGACAATCAGAGGGAAACCTGCTGTCTGTTTCAGGTGAGTGCTCTATAGCCCACAGGAGGGGAGGTGCAGGAGAAGGCGGGGTGGCTTAGGGTGTCACTTCATGTGTGATAAGCATAATGGCAGCACGTTGCAGGCGCAGGTCCTGGAGAGCCGTACGGCACCAGGCATTGAGCCTGCAGTTGCAGGACGTTGGCCGGTCTCGGGCTCCGGGGAAAGGGGCCAGGGCTGAGGCTCTTTATCAAGAAGCATAGGGTTTCCGGGGGATGAACAACCAGAAGGCGCAGGCCAGGGGCGATGGCTGCTCAGTTCGAGCCTTGGGCCAAGCAAGAGGGCATCTCACCACCCTGGACAGGAGGAGCCGAAGCAGCACCCCAGGAGCAAGGATCACAGCAGCCCCCAGAAAGGCCCTCCTTCTACCAGGGAGGAGTTGGGGAGGACATGCAGGCATGTGTCAACCATGGGTTCCCCCACAAGGAAGGGGCCTGCTCAAGAGCCTGTGTGCTTTGCCCATTAGCAAGAACCCAGAAATGCAGGTGGATTTCCACACGGAAGCGGATGGGGACTCAGACATCGCCTTCCACTTCCGAGTGAGCTTCGGCCTATACGTGAGGATGAACAGCCGGCAGAACGGGAGCTGGAACTGTGAGGTGAAATCCTCCGACATGCCCTTTGCAGACGGCCAACCCTTTGAGCTGCACATCTTGGTGCTGCAAAACGAGTACCAGGTACGTGTGCCTGGGACCCAGCTATTCCGTGCCCTCTTAGGCTTTCCCAGGAGGACACAAGTCGCCCTGGCCTGGCCCCAACTGTCCTTTGGGGTCCATCTCCCAGAAGGGCTCCGGCCCCTTGAATCTCAAACCACCCTCTGCTCATACTGCCCCCCTCGGGTCTTTCCCCAAATCTAACCGGAGTCACAATCAGCTCATGTGCCTTTTCCCTCAAAGAGGGAGAACGGCCCTGATCCCCCAGAGGTATCCTTTCTACCTACGCTGTCATTATTTGAGCTAAGTGGTTAAAATATGCCCGTGAGTAATGATAATCCATCCAAAATGAAGTCTTTTGCTCTCAAACCAGGACAACTGACACTAGCTTTCATACAACTCCTTCCGGACATAACACATGCTTATACAAGGACACCCACCTGATAGAGGATGAATAAATAGAGAGATTCTTTCTTCGTTTTTCTTCTTTTTCAGCCATGCCTGAGGCTTATGGAAGTTTCCAGGCCAGGGATAGATCCGTGCCACATCAGCGACCTAAGCTGCTGCAGTGACAATGCCAGATCCTTAACCCACTGCACCACCACAAGAGAATTTCCATTTGTTTTTAAACAAATGGTGTTACCAAGTTCCCTGGTGGGTCAGGTTTGATCTCTGGCCCAGGAACTTCCACAAGATGTGTGTGAAGCCAGAAAAAAAAAAAAAAAAAAGAGAGAGAGAGAGAGAGAGATGGTGTTGTAGGTTTCTGTATATATCACGCCATGAGGACTAGGGTTTGTGTGTGGGCTAAGAAGGTATCTGCAGAGGTCATTCTATCCATGAGGTGTCCTCATTATTTCCTGTTTGTATAAGATTCCAGGGGAAGGATCACCAAAAATGATTTAACTAGACCCTGATTCATGCACATCCATGTTGTTTGCAATATTTTGCTCTCGAGAATGACATTGCATTAAGGTTTCTTTCTTTTCTTTTCTTTTTTTTTTTTTTTTTTTGTCTTTTTCCATTTCTTGGGCCGCTTCCATGGCATATGGAGGTTCCCAGGCTAGGGGTCGAATTGGAGCTGTAGCTGCCAGCCTACACCAGAGCCACAGCAACATGGGATCTGAGCCGCCTCTGCAACCTACACCACAGCTCACGGCAACGCCGGGTCGTTAACCCACTGAGCAAGGGCAGGGATCGAACCCGCAACCTCATGGTTCCTAGTCGGATTTGTTAACCACTGCACCACGACGGGAACTCCTACATTAAGGTTTCTATACCACACTTCTCATTACCAGCTTCCCACTACTTACACTGCAGGAGTAACTGGGTGAGAAGGTATACGTGTTTTTTGTTTTGTTTTGTTTTGTTTTGTTTTGCCATTTCTTGAGCCACTTCCATGGCATATGGAGGTTCCCAGGCTAGGGGTCTAATCGGAGCCATAGCCACCAGCCTACGCCAGAGCCACAGCAACATGGGATCCGAGCCGCGTCTGCAAACTACACCACAGCTCACGGCAACGCCAGATCCTTAACCCACTGAGCAAGGGCAGGAACCGAACCTGCAACCTCATGGTTCCTAGTCGGATTCGTTAACCACTGCGCCACTACGGGAACTCCTATACATGTTTTAAATACGACAGATTAGGAGTTCCCGTCATGGCTCAATGGGAATGAATCTGACTAGTATCCATGAGGATGCAGGTTTGATCCCTGGCCTTGTTCAGTGGGTTAAGGATCCGGCATTGCCATGAGCTGTGGTGTAGATTGCAGATGTGGCTCAGATCTGGAATTGCTGTGGCTGTGGTGTAGGCCAGTGGCTATAGCTCCTATTTGACCCCTACCCTGGGAACTTCCATATGCAGTGGGTGAGGCCCTAAAAAGCAAAAAAAAAAAAAAAAAACATTTTTCCAGCACCTCCTCACCAATATAAACATTGTTCAAATATTCTCTTCACCACATAGCCTATGATGCTCTGTGCAAGACAGAGATTCAAGATTCATGAGACACAGTTCTTAGGCATGGCAATCTTAGAAGCTGGGGGGAAAGGCCAAGCAAAGAGAGACCCTGCAACGGAGTGGGAACTCCTCCCTGGAGAAATAAGAGACATGCAGAAAAATAGAGGGAATGAGTCTCTGAAATCATCTTGAAAGTGAGTCTATTAAAAGAAGCACGTCCACTGGGTTTCAACATGTGCACAGGCATTTTCTTTCTTTTTTTTTTTTTTTTTTTTTTTTTTTTTTTTTTGTCTTTTTGCTATTCCTTGGGCCGCTCCTGCGGCATATGGAGGTTCCCAGGCTAGGGGTCGAATCGGAGCTGTAGCCACCGGCCTACGCCAGAGCCACAGCAACGTGGGATCCGAGCCGAGTCTGCAACCTACACCACAGCTCACGGCAACGCCGGATCGTTAACCCACTGAGCAAGGGCAGGGATCGAACCCGCAACCTCATGGTTCCTAGTCAGATTCGTTAACCACTGCACCACGACGGGAACTCCCAGAGGCATTTTCTGGGTGGAGGGAGTGGGTGCCGGGGAAGAAGGAGAAAGGAAGGCGGCAAGTCGTTTGGCCGCAGACGGCCGTTTGGACACTCTTCCCTTCCAGGTGATGGTGAATGGCCAGCACTACTACAGCTTCCCCCACCGGCTCTCGCCACAATCTGTGAAGTTGATGCAGGTGTGGAGAGATGTCTCTCTTTCCTCTGTGTGTGTCTGCTAGAAAGGGATGTGACCAGACTCCCCCCGAGTCAAGGAGATCCCCTCATCCAAGGGACCATGGGACTCCCTGAGTTCACAAACGGGATGGTTCCTCCTCCACCCTTCCCCAAACCCGGGTCATTAAAATTTCTGAAAACCTCAACACGGTTCAGTTCTTGCTTCAGGGAAAATAGAGTAAAGGGGCCATCACTGAGAGGGGTGTGACAGTACCATGGAAAAGATCAAGGAATCCAAGAGAACAGACATTTTGCCAGCACACGGAATGAGGGACAGGGTCACTGAAATGCAAAGACATTCGTGACAATATCCTTATATGGGACTTCCTGTATATCAGACACTCTGAACCGAAATCCTTCCCCCCTTTCAGACAAGGCAACCAAGATAGAGAGCATCTGTCTACAGTCAGGAAGCTAGACTGGGGGACGGGGGAAGAAACTCCGTAACCGGTGGAAAATCAGGTGAACTTTCTGAATTCTTCCCTCCCTCTAAGGATGTTCACTGTTAACTGACACTCTGCCTGGCTTTGTGCAAGAGGCACTGGAGAGACCGGAGAAAGACAAGAACCAGGTCCGCATTCGAAAACTTTATTCCAAGGAAGAGCTGGAGAGCCGCAGGAAATTGCCCTCAAAGAATCTCCTTTTATATCCAAAAATGGCCATGGAGTTCCCATTATGGCGCGGTGGTTAACGAATCCGACTAGGAACCATGAGGGTGCAGGTTCAATCCCTGGCCTTGCTCAGTGGGTGAAGGAACCGGCGTTGCTGTGAGCTGGGGTGTAGGTCGCAGATGCGGCTCAGATTCAGCGTTGCTGAGGTGTAGGCTGGCAGCTACAGCTCCAATTCGACCCCTAGCCTGGGAACCTCCATATGCCACGGGAGCGGCCCCAGAAAAGGCAGAAAGACAAAAAAAAAAAAAAATGGCCAGATCTTTCCAGTTCAGGTGGGCAGAAGCCTGGGGCTTACATCTTGGAAACAAACTGCCAGGGTTTCACTCCAAGGAGGTCAGACTTTATTGTTGGAACAGGCACAAGGTATATACATGGATGCAGTGACCAGACTCTGGTCTGATTGCTCTTCCAGTTAGTCATTGCAGAATAATACATCTCCCCCAAATACACTGGTTTAAGACAATGTATTACCTCTCTTGGTTTGGCAGGTTCATTGCACCCCTGAGCAGGGCATCATGGGGCTTTAATCTGATTATGGTGGGGGGTTTTCTGAAGCATCTCCAGGTCAGAGCTACCAGATGGACACTCCTTGTCGGACACTGTACTTGCAGTGGCTAAAACAGCTGGGGGCTGGCTGGTTATTTCTTTACACAACCTGCAGGGCTATCTTAGGTCTCCTCAAATCACAGAGGGCTCATGGGTTTTGGACTTAATGGTTACTGGCTCCCACTTGCAGGAAATCCTCAAAAAGTCTCAAGCAGAGGGTACAAGATATAATAGGATCTATTTCAGGGAGTCATGCAGTGCCACTCCCATCACAGCCTATCGTTCAAGAGCAAGTCAGAGAAACAGTCAAAACCATGGGGAGGAGGCTAGAGAAAGGCATGGATATTCTGACTCGTGGCTCCTGGGAAGTCATCCTTACACCCCAGCCCCTGTTCCAGCCTCAGGCCCCAGTGGCTTTCACACTCCCCACATACCAAAGACACTAAACTCTCCGTAAAGAATTCCCAAAGAGGAGTTCCCCCATCGTGGCTCAGTGGGAACAAGTCTGACTGGCATCCATGAGGACTCGGGTTTAATCCCTGGCTATGCTCAGTGGGTTGAGAATCCAGCGTTGCCATGAGCTGTGGTGTAGATAGCAGGTACGGCTCAGATCTGGAGTTGTTGTGGCTTTGGCTGTGGCCAGAGGCTGTAGCTCCAATGGGGCCCCTGCCCTGGGAAACTCTATGTGCCGCAGGTGCAGCCCTAAAGAAAAAAAAGTGGGGGGACAAAATAAAAAGAATTCCCAAACATAGTAGTTCCCATCATGGTGCAGTGGAAAAGAATTCAACTAGGAACCATCAGGGTGTGGGTTTGATCCCTGGCCTCGTTCAGTGGGTTAAGGATCCCGCATTGCTGCAAGCTGTGGAATACATCGCAGATGCAGCTCAGATCCTATGTTGCTATGGCTGTGGCATAGGCCCTAGCTGCAGCTCCAATCCAAATGCCAGCCCTGGAAACTTCCATATGCCACAGGTGCAGCCATAAAAAAAATAATAATAGTTAATTTAAAAGGTAAATACCAGCCAGGCTCATATCTATCATTCTCTGTGAGAACCCTTCTCTGCAGCAATTGGCTCCACCCTCCATTCTCAGCTTCTATGAATTCTTCCAAGATGGCAGCATGATAACTCCTACCTTCTGGGGCTCTGATCATCTGCTTCTTAGTAAGTGTGGAGAACCACTTAGGAGACACAAGATATTGCCTAGAAATAGATGAAGGTGGATTTAAGAAAGTCCTCTGTGTCCATAAGGACTATCCCAGGCATCATAGGGCCACACCCATGGCATATGGAGGTTCCCAGGCTAGGAGTTGAATCAGATCTGCAGCCACCGGCCTACACCACAGCCACAGCAACGCGGGATCTGAGCCAAGTCTGCCACCTACAACCCAGCTCACGGCAATGCCAGATCCTTCACCCATTGAGCAAGGCCAGGGATCAAACCCGAAACCTCATGGTTCCTAGTCAGGTTCATCACGGCTGAGCCCCAACGGGAGCTCTCTCAGGCATCAGGGCTGATCATGCACGTCGTCTCTCACCATGTGGCCACAGCCACAGCTTGTTCTTCAACTCCAGCCTCACTAACCCGTCTGCCTCCTTCCTTAAGCCTCCTTCAACCTAACAGCCAGGTACCTTGAGGTAACAACACACAGCTCACAGTACTCCCCAGCCCTTTCTTCCTGGTGTCGTTCCATAGTGGAAAGAAGTGTCCTCCTCTCTATCTGTAAACTCTTGGGTTCTGGTTTGTCACAATCTCTTTTTTACCCCCACCCTATCTCATTCTTGGTCACTTCTGCATTTTAATAATGGATCACAGGACCCCTCCACTAACCTATAATTCATGTTTTGGGGAATTAGGCAATTCTTGCTCTAAGTGGGTGAAAACTATCCTGGGGCCCACAGTTTACTCAGCAGAGCATGCGTTTGATTTCATATCTATTTGTCCCTTGGCTGGTGGCTCTTTCATTTGAATAACCTACACAACCCTCTAGAGTGGCCCTGCTAAACAAACCTATAATAACTGTCCTTCCCTGAATGATATTCATCAACCAGTCCACTTCACATCAATTGTTATCTTCATTTTTTACTTTAGTTCCTGATTTGTGCTCATAGTGGCCAGTAGAGATGTCTTAGATACAAACAGATAACACAGAGAGTTCAGAGATCAACGGTCAACAAAAAATCTTTGAAGCACCTCTGGGGACTTCACCAGACTCCATGTTTCTCAATCCTCCTCAACCCAAATCTTGATCTTCTCCTAACAAATATAGCATTTCTCAAGAAAGAGAAAATCATCCCTGGGCCCTCAAGCCTTCCCTTCTTCTGAGCCTGTGCTAGAGCCCCCCAAATAGTTTCTGATCTGTGATAACTCTGTCCTTGATCCCAAGTCCTCAGAAGCTGTTTGGCCTCTGCGGGTGCTGTCCGTGGTGCTGACCGAGGTTGGCTCTAATGTGGAAGCACCTCTTTTCCAAGTGAGAGACAAGCAAGGCAAAATAAGAGGGCTTTTCCCCCTGATGGATCACAGCTCGAAATCTCTATGATGAATGAACCAGAAAGTCACTTTAGATTTTCAGAACAAAAATTTCTGAATTGGTTCAGATTTTTTTACAGGAATTCTTAGGCAACAGAGGTGAAGACTAGAAGAACTGAATTGTCATGAACATTTCATATGCTCAACCTGACGGAGCAGTGACAGGATGGAATGAACGTCAGTGAGGCACCAGTGGAGCTGTGTGCTGCAGAGGTGACTCCGACAGACGTTATCAGCCAGCACCTTGCCCAGATCCCTTGGGCCTTTCAGTGTGCACCAGTGGTTTTCCACTGCTGGTATCTGGGCCTTATTATGCTTTTCTGGAACTACAGGAAGGCACATGGCCCACATATGCATGGCAGTCTAGAAATGCCAAAGAATTAACAAGCACCGGAAAACAACCCTAATCAATGATGCTCAGGAGGTGGCGTACAAATAGTCCAACACCCCCAGCCTCCCAAGACATGGTTGTGAGGCGTGTGTTTCAGACTGCTTCCCAGAGTTTTCCTGTGGCTTAGATTTCAGCTTTGCCCTCTACCATAATGTTTCCCATCCCGGTAACATCCCCATTCCCGTCCATGTCACCTTCACTTCGCAAATAAATCATTTGCACTTGTTCCCAGGTCTAAGAGTCTATTTCTGGAAAAACCCAAACTAAGAGAAATGATGCAACGTTTTTCAACAGCTTCCCTTTTTTGGTTGCAACTTAAGGACAGTTTCACTTGAATTTGCTTATGCATGCGGCTCTTCGTAGCTTTCCCTTCAGGTTTCATTTTCTAGTCTTCTAAATACAAATGATGCGTTACTTGTTTGGTTTCAAGTGAGAAAGCTCTTGATGTGCTCCTAAAACTTACTTTTTACTGCACCTGTGCCAATTTTTATTCCTAGTATTACTAAAATAAATGTAAAACATTTATCCTAAAATTCCCCAAAGGCTGCAAGTTATGTAAACAGACACCAGCTTCCAATCTTGTGCAGCCTCAATGCTTCTTTGTGGATTCACAGACAGGTTCTCCTTTTTGAGTCCTATATGCCCGATATTCCTTGCCAGGGAGAATACACATCCCTTCTACTAGGTCTGTCATAATTTGTCAACTGCAGTGTTAATTCCTCCTGCTGTCTAAGTGAAATCCAGAGCCATGACTTCTATTGGACTACAGTTCCAACAGCCACCACCTCAGTAGGTATCTGATTTAAAGACATTATCAGCAAGATCTTTAGCTATCAGAATATGAAACCCTATTGATGGGAATGTTATTTTCTTATTTTCTTTCTTTCTTTCTTTCTTTCTTTCTTTTTTTTTTTTTTTTTTTTTTTTGTCTTTTTGCCTTTTCTAGGACCACTCCCTCAGCATACGGAGGTTCCCAGGCTCGGGGTTTAATCAGAGCTGTAGCCGCTGGCCTACACCACAGCTCACAGCAATGCCAGATCCTTAACCCACTGAGCGAGGCCAGGGATCGAACCCACCACCTCATGGTTCCCAGTTGGATTCGTTAACCACTGCATCACGACAGGAACTCCAAGGGAATGTTATTTTCAAATACACTGTCCTTCTCTTATATCACTGTGGTGGACTCTGCCAGTCTCACAAAATCCCTTTCTTCTTTTTCCCCCAACATAGAGCTAAGTACACTTCCCAACATCCCTTGCAGTTAAGTGGCTGGATGGAATATAAGTGGTGGGCACCATGTCCAAGCCTGTCCCACAAAAACCTCCTATGCAAGCACCATTCTCCTTTCTTCTCCCAAGTGACTGGGATGCAAACCTCCAGGGTTGCCTGGGAACCCAGGTGTTAATGATGGGAGCGAAAAAAATCAACTTGGTTCCCTGAATGACAGCATGAAGCACTCCTGTTAAAAGGCTGAGACTGGTAAAAACTGATTTTTCTTTATGATTCAAATATATGCTATCTATAAGACACCCAAATTAGATTCAAAAACACAAATAGACTAAAAGCAAAAAGATGGAAGGAGATATAACATGCAAACAGTAAATAAAAGAAAGTTAGAGTGGCTATACTAATATTACAAGAAAAAAAACAGGAGTCCTTGCCGTGGTGCAGTGTGTTAAAAATCCAGCTGCAGCGACTCAGGCATGGATTCACTCACCAGCCTGGCGCATTGGTTTAGGAGATCCAGCACTGCCACAAGTGTGGCATATAGCCATTTAAAAAAAAAAAAAGTCTACTTTTTTTTTTAATTTTATGGCCACACCTGAGGCATATGGAAGTTCCCGGACCAGGGATCAAATGCAAGCCACAGCTGAGATCTATGCCCCAGCTACCTCAATTCCAGATCCCCTAACACACTGCAATTACACAAAGTATGTCTGGCACAATGGAACTAAATTAGAAATCAATAACAGAAGTAAAGGTGGGAAATTCACAAACGTGTGGAAATTAACACAATCCTAAATAACGAATTAGAAGAAATCCCAAGAGAAATTAGAAAACACTCTGATATAGGAGTTCCCATCGTGGCGCAGTGGTTAATGAATCCGACTAGGAACCATGAGGTTGCGGGTTCGGTCCCTGCCCTTGCTCAGTGGGTTAATGATCCGGCATTGCCATGAGCTGTGGCGTAGGTTGCAGACTTGGCTCAGATCCCACGTTGCTGTGGCTCTGGCATAGGGCAGTGGCTATAGCTCCAATTCGACCCCTAGCCTGGGAACCTCCATATGCTGCGGGAGCGGCCCAAGGAATAGCAAAAAGACAAAAAAAAAAAAAGAAAACACTCTGATATAAATAAAAACAAAAACACAACATACCTAAGTTTTTCCCACTGAGATCAGGAACAAGACAAGGATGTCCACTCTCACCACTACTCTTCAACATAATTTTGGAAGTCCTAGCCACAGCAATCAGAGAAGTAAAAGAGGTAAAAGGAACCCAAATTGGAAAGGAAGAAGTAAAACTATCACTATTTGCAGATGACATGATACTATACCTAGAGAATCCTAAAGACTCTACCAGAAAACTTTTAGAGCTCATCCATGAATTTGGCAAAGTCATAGGATACAAAATTAATACACAGAAATCGACAGCATTTCTATATACTAACAATGAAAGATCAGAAATAGAAATTAGGGAAGCAATCCATTTACCATTGCATCCAAAAGAATAAAATACCTAGGAGTAAACCTACCTAAAGAGTCAAAAGACCTGCACTCTGAAAAGTATAAGACACTGATGAAAGAAATAAAAAAATGACACAAATAGATGGAAAGACATACCATGCTCTTGGATTGGAAGAGTTAATATTATCAAAATGACTATACTACCTAAGGCAATATACAGATTCAATGCAATCTCTATCAAATTACCAAGGACATCTTTCACAGAACTCAAACAAAATATTTTAAAGTGTGTTTGGGAGCACAAAAGACCCAGAATACCCAAAGACATTCTGAAAAAGAAAAATGGACCTGGAGGAATCAGGCTCCTGGACTTCAGACTATACTACAAATCAACAATCATCAAAACCATATGGTAGTGCCACAAAGACAGAAATATAGGTCAGTGGAACAGGATAGAAAGGCCAGAATTAAACCCACGCACCTACAGCCAACTAATCTATGACAAAGGAGGCAAGAATATACAATGGAGAAAAGACAGCCTGTTCAACAAGTGGTGCTGGGAAAACTGGACAGCCACATGGAAAAGAATGAAATTAGAACACTCCCTAACACCATACACAAAAATAAACTCAAAATGGATTAAAGACCTAGACACAAGACCAGACACTATAAAACTCTTAGAGGAAAACATAGGCCAAACACTCTCTAACATAAACAACAGTAACATCTTCTCAGATCCACCTCTTAGAGTCATGACGGTAAAAACAAAAATTAACAGATCGGACTTAATTAAACTTAAAAGTTTCTGCACAGCAACAGAAACCCTAAACAAAGCAAAAATACAACCCACAGAATGGGAGATAATCTTTGCAAATGAATCAACTGACAAGGGATTCATCTCCAAAATTTATAAACTCCTTCTGCAGCTCAATACCAAAAAAACAAACAACCCCATCGGAAAATGGGCAGAAGATCTAAACAGACAATTCTCCAAAGAAGACATACAGATGGCCAAAAAACACATGAAAAGATGTTCAACATCACTCACTATTAGAGAGATGCAAATCAAAACCTCTATGAGGTACCACCTTACACCAGCCAGAATGGGCATCATCAAAAACTCTACAAACAATAAGTGCTGGAGAGGGTGTGGAGAAAAAGGAACCCTATTACACTGTTGGTGGGATTGTAAATTGGTGCAACCACTGTGGAAAATAGTATGGAGATTTCTCAGAAAACTAAAAATAGAACTACCATTTGATCCAGCAATCCCACTCCTGGGCATCCATTCAGAGAAAACCATGACTCACAAAGACACATGTACTCCGATGTTCATTGCAGCAGTATTTTCAATAGCCAAGACATGGAAACAATCTAAATGTCCATCGACAGAGGAGTGGGTCAAGAAGATATGGTACATATATGCAATGGAATATTACTCAGCCATTAAAAGGAATGAAATACCGGCATTTTTAGCAATATGGATGGACCTAGAAATCATCATGCTAAGTGAAGTCAGTCAGACAATGAGACACCAACATCAAATGCTTTCACTGATATGTGGAATCTGAAAAAAGGACGGAATGAACTTCTTTGCAGAACAGATACTGACTCACAGACTTTGAAAAACGTATGGTCTCTGGAGGAGACAGTTTGGGGGGTGAGGGGATGTGCTGGAGTTGTGGGATGGAAATCCTATAAAATTGGATGGTGATGATCATTGTACAACTACAAATGTAATAAATTCATTGAGTAAATAAATAAATAAATAAAAATTTTAAAAATACCTAAGTTTATGAGATGCAGTAAAAGCAGTGTTTGCAGGGAAATTTATAGTTGTAAATGCCTATGTTAACAAAAAAGAAAATTTTCAAATAAATAACCTAACCTTCCAGTTTAAGAAACTACAGGTAATGTAGCTCCAGGGGCACAATCGGTTAGCACAAGGTACTTATAAGAACAAACTAAATCCAAAACAAGCAGAAGGAAATAATAAATTTTAGAGTAAAAGTAAATGAAATAGAGAGGAAGAAAATGACAATCAAAAACCAAAAGTTAGCTCCTTGAAAAGATTACAAAATTGATGAACCGTTAGCTAGACTGACCAAGAAAAAAGACAGAAAGCCCAAATTATTTGCATCTGGTAATTAAACTATTTTGTTAAATCTATTAGAACTTTAAAACATTCAGCAAAGCCACTGGACAAGACAGCATGCAAACCACTGGCATTCTTACACACCAGCATAAGAGTCCACTGGCAATAAAAAGCCTATTTACAAATCCACAAATAACAACTGCTGGAGGGGCTGTGGAGAAAAGGGAACCCTCCTGCACTGTTGGTGGGAATGTAAACTGGCACAGCCACTATGGAGAACAGTTTGGAGATACCTTAGAAATCCATACATAGAACTTCCATATGACCCCGCAATCCCACTCTTGGGCATCTATCCGGACAAAACTCTACTTAAAAGAGACACTTGCACCCGCATGTTCATTGCAGCACTATTCACAATAGCCAGGACACGGAAACCCAAATGTCCATCGACAGATGATTGGATTCAGAAGATGTGGTATATATACACAATGGAATATTACTCAGCCATAAAAAAGAATGACATCATGCCATTTGCAGCAACATGGATGGAACTAGAGAATCTCATACTGAGTGAAATGAGCCAGAAAGACAAAGACAAATACCATATGATATCACTTATAACTGGAATCTAATATCCAGCACAAATGAACATCTCCTCAGAAAAGAAAATCATGGACTTGGAGAAGAGACTTGTGGCTGCCTGATGGGAGGGGGAGGGAGTGGGAGGGATCGGGAGCTTGGGCTTATCAGACACAACTTAGAATAGATTTACAAGGAGATCCTGCTGAATAGCATTGAGAACTTTGTCTAGATACTCATATTGCAACAGAACAAAGGGTGGGGGAAAAAATGTAATTGTAATGTATACATGTAAGGATAACCTGACCCCCTTGCTGTACAGTGGGAAAATAAAAAAAATTATTAAAAAAATAAATAAATAAAAGTATCCTGGGCTCTTTCCTATTAAAAAAAAAAAAAAGCCTATTTACAACAGCAACTAAATGCCTAATGATCCTAAAAATCAATCCAATAAAAAGTGTGCAAAGTTTGTTTGCATTGTGAAATGTAACATGCATATAAAACTTACAAAACAAACTAGAACAATTTTTTTCATATAAATTTTTTTATCTTATCATTGTCTCAGAATAATTAATTTTTTTAAAAAAGGAGTTCCTGCTGTGGCTCAGCGGGTTAAGAACCCGATTTACTGTCTGTGAGAGTGCGGGGCTGACCTCACTTAGTGGTTAAAGATGCAGCATTGCGGGAGGTCACAGATGCGGCTGAGATCCAGGTGTCGATGAGGCTGTGGAGTAAGACCCAGCGGCAGCTCTGACTAGGACCCCTAGCCCGAGAACTTTCATAGGCTGCAGGTGCACCGGAAAAAAGAAAAATGAAGGGTTTTTTATAATTATAGTAAGACAAATTGTATTGGGGAGTTCCTGTCGTGGCTCAGTGGTTAAGGAATCCGACTAGGAACCACGAGGTTGCGGGGTCGATCCCTGGCCTTGCTCAGTGGGTTAAGGATCTGGCGTGGCTGTGGCGTAGGCCGGCGGCTACAGCTCCCATTCGACCCCTAGCCTAAGAACCTCCATATGCCGCGGGAGCGGCCCTAGAAATGGCAAAAAGACCAAAAAAAAAGACAAATTGTATTGGTACAGATAAGCAAATTAATTTATACGAGAGAAGAGAGCGTCCAGAAAGAGACTCAAGTGAATCTGGAAGACAGATCCCCTAAAGTTAGAAGCAGTCTGGGCTGAAAGTTTGGGGAGTTAGAACAGTAGGGTAGGCAGAGAAGTCTGCTAGAGAGACTTAGACTTAAGACCGAGGGCAACGGGGGTGGGGTGGGGGGTGCGAGGAGGGGGTAACGGGAGGAGGGGCGGGGAGAAATGCAAGGGAGGGAGGCTGGGAGGAGAAGGAAAATGAGAGAGAGAAAGACAGAGGAGTGGGGAAGGTGGAAGACGCGGCGGGGGACGGGGGTCGGGAGGAGGCAAGATAAAGAGAAGACGAGAAAGAAGGGCGAATGGAAGACGGAGCGGAAAGAGAAAAGCGGGAGGAATACGCGAGGAGGAGCAAGAATTCAAGACGTGAGGGCAGCCGTGGGAGGACGGCTTCAGGTTTCCAGCACCAGAAGCTGCCCAGCTTTCTAAAGCAAGATAGGGACACATTGCTGGTGTGGGTGTGTCTTACCAAGAATCACTGGACTGAATTTTAAACTATGAAGCAGCGCTTGTCACTTGTCGGGGACTGGTAGCAACTGCAGCCGGGCCGAAACTTAGCAAGAGGAACCTTCTCACAGGTCTGGTTTCCACACGGGCGCGAGTTAAACGAGCGCGCGCGCATATACGCTCACGTGCGCGCGCACAGGGTTCGCACGCGCCTCCGTATTCGCACGCCCAGTCGCGCTGTGTAGTTATCCAATTTTTCTGGGAGCCGACAAGTTGACCCCGCTTTGGGGGGCGCGGAATGGGGAGAAGAGGTCTGAGCTGGCCGCAGACAGCGGTGCCCTGCCAACGGGTGGGCGAATGGCAGGCAGAGGGAGGCGGGAGCCGGCAGAGCCCAGGGAACAGATCAGGCTGGGAACAGACCAGGCTGGCGGAGGCCCAGTGGCTGCCCACAAGGGAACGGCCCCAGCCCGGCCGCCTTCCCACGCCCCTCAGCGTGAGCCCGAGGGCTCGGGTCCCAACCTGGGACAAGGGCAGCCTGTTTGTGGAAGAGGTGCCCAACGCCCCTGGCAGCCGGTTAAGAGGTGTGACGAACCCGACTAAGTGTATATGGATGTGTGTGAACCAAGGGAAGTAGCCCGTGATCTCAGGGGGTTGTTTGGATTATTTTACGTTTATCGAAGATCTCTTTGCATCTGTGGCTCTCAGTCGCCTGTGATAGGTTGAAAGAATAGTTAAAGGCGATGTCCTGTACATCAAAAGAAGAAAAAGCTACCCTCAGAGAACCCTGCCATTCTGTTTTGGGTTCTTTTAAGACCTTGGTGTGCCAATTATACAACTAAAACTTTTTTGTTTGGGGGGGAAAAACTAAATGGTTTTTTTTTTTTTTTTAAAGGCGCAATCCTTAGGTGAAAAAAACGTATCATAAGGAAACAACAGAACATGTAGAATGAGACTTGGATCTTTTTTTTTTTTTTTTTGGTCTTTTTTGGCTTTTCTGGGGCCGCTCCTGCGGCATATGGAGGTTCCCAGGCTAGGGGTCGAATTGGAGCTGTAACCACCGGCCTATGTCAGAGCCACAGCAAAGCGGGATCCGAGCCACGTCTGCAACCTACACCACAGTTCACGGCAACGCGGGATCCTTAACCCACTGAGCAAGGGCAGGGGCCGAACCCGAAACCTCGTGGTTCCTAGTCGGATTCGTTAACCCCTGCACCACAACAGGAACTCCTGAAACTTGGATCTTTCGAAGCCTGTGTTTAGAAAAATCCTGATTGATGCACAGTCTTTTCCCTGCATCGTGGAAAGTATCTTTTATGCTGCCCTCCCTGCAAAGGTTAGTTTTACAAGAATAAAGCTTGACTCAACAACTTGCCAATAATAAAGCCCAGGGATATTAACCAAGATGAGGAAGAAAATAACTACAAGACCCAAGTTTCTGAAGTTACATCTGGAAAATTAGGAGTGGAGGACTACCAAGGAACTTTGAAATTTCAGATTTTGTAATTCCTTTGTGTCATAGCAACAAAGACTGATTACTTAGTGGAAGGTTAATTTTGCCTTTTCCAAGATATTTTCAATGACAGGTAATCAAAATAGGACTAAACATATATTGTATATATATTATGTGTTAAAGTGTTTTCAAGAATATCTGAACTAGGACATATTTGTGTTTACATTTTTCATTTATTTTTTGACTAGGTAATACCCTTCACAAGGCTCAAAAGGTGTGGAAATAAAGCGAAAAGTCTTCCTTTCCTGTTTCCCATCCACCCAGTTTCCACTACAACCCCACAAGTAATCAGTTATTAGTTCTTTTTTTTTTTTTTTTTTTTTTAGGGCTGCACTTGTGGCATGTGGAGGTTCCCAGGCTACAGCTGCCAGCCTATGCCACAGCCACAGCCACGTGGGATCCAAGCCACATCTGCAAACTTCACCACAGCTCACAGCAGTACCAGATTTTTAACCCACTCAGCGAGGCCAGGGATCAAACCCGTATCCTCATGGATACTAGTCAGGTTCATGACCCGCTGAGCCACAATGAGAACTCCCCAGTTATTAGTTCTTTACGTCTTCTTCCAAAATACAAATAGACCAAAAGAAAAATATGAATATAGGTTATTTCCCCAATTTTTACACAAAAGATGTGTATACTAGTTCATGCCTTGGTTCCTTTAAATACATAGTACGTCCTTGGGGCACAAACGCACACACATACACACACATCCCCTTTGTTATTACATGTGGCAAGAGTAGCCATCCACCAGGAGGTGGGTTGGCAGTGAAAGCATTCAGAAGGAAGTCCCAGCCTCTGCTATGGAGCTGTCTCCCTGGCTTTACACCAGGACTCCCAGGAAAAATCTGTACTTTCTGTGGAGGGAACGTTCAAAGATTTGCTATATGCTCTTGCACTGTAGCTAGATGTAGGACTTGTTTAAGAAAGAAAATCCTTCAGTTTCTTATCCACAGGGCTAGAGTCTCCAGGGACTCAGCCTGAGTTAATTATAACGTATTATGGGAGTTCCCTGGTGGTCTAGTGGGTTAAGGATCCAGCGTTGTCACTGCTGTGGTTCAGGTCACGGTTGTGGCACGGGTTCGATCCCTGACCTGGGAATTTCCACATGCCTTGGGCACGGCCAAGAAATAAAATAACAGTTTCGGCAGTGAATATTGTCTTCCATCACTGGTGGTATTCACTGATGTTTGCAAACAAAGCGTTTGTGAAACTCTAATAGGTCTGGACAAGTGAGAACAGAGCCTGTCGCAGATGTGGAAATCCATCATTCTCCTTCGGGACTATGCTGTCCTAGACAGTGGGGTCCTGTTGAGCACAACTGGTATTTTCCTTTGTGAGCTTTGTGGGCTTACAAGCTAGACAGGGAAGCAATTGGAGACCTTGGTATGTGAAAACCAGTGGTGGGGGAGAGGGAGCTAGCTTAGAGCACTAAGTGGACTTCATTCTGATTCAACAAATATTTATTGAGCATCCACTATGTAAAAGAATAAAAGACACTGTTTGGGGAGCTGGAATAAACAAAAAGAATAATAATAGGTGACACTTCTTACTGCATTACAGCTAACTGGTTTTTTTTTGGTTTTTTTTTTTTTTTGTCTTTTTGCTATTTCTTTGGGCCGCTCCCGCGGCATATGGAGGTTCCCAGGCTAGGGGTCGAATCGGAGCTATAGCCACCGGCCTACACCAGAGCCACAGCAACGCGGGATCCGAGCCGTGTCTGCAACCTACACCACAGCTCACGGCAATGCCGGATCCTCAACCCACTGAGCAGGGGCAGGGACCGAACCCGCAACCTCATGGTTCCTAGTCGGATTCGTTAACCCCTGCACCACAACAGGAACTCCTACAGCTAACTTTTGAATACCCTCTTCTGCATCTTGCACAAAGGAATATTGGAGCCATTTAAGAGGCTCCATGGGTTTCAAGCATGTTTGACTTGATTTAAAATGGCTGCTCACGGAGTTCCCATCATGGCTCAGCTGAAACGAATCTGAATAGTATCCATGAGGATGCAGGTTCAACCCCTAGCTTTGCTCAGTGGGTTAAGGATCCAACGTTGCCATGAGCTGTGGTGTAGGTTGCAGCTACAGCTCCAAATCCACCCCTAGCCTGGGAAACTCCATATATCTCAGGTACGGCCCTAAAAAACAAAACAAAAATAAAATAAAAACTCAGGATATGACATCAAAAGCAAAAATACGTGAATATGTGGAACTACATCAAACCAAAAACTCCTGCGCAGCAAAGGAAACAATCGACAAAGTGAAAAGGCAACCTAGAAAATGGGGGAAAAAATTTGCAAATCATCTATCTGATAAGGGGTTAATATCCAAAATATATGAATTACTCAGACGACTCAATTGCAAAAAGCAAACAATCTGATCTTAAAATGGGCAGAAGACTTGAATGAACATTTCTCCAAAGATGATATACAAATAGCCAACAAGAACATGAAAAGATGCTCAGCATCGCTAATCCTCAGGAAAATGTAAATCAAAATCACAATGAGTTATAACCTCACACCTGTTAGAATGGCGATCATGAAGAAGACAAGATAGGACAGGTCTTGGCAAGAAGGTGGAGAAAAGGGAAACCTCATGCACTCTTGATGAGCATGCAAACTGGCAGAGCCACAATGGAAACAGTATGGAAATTCCTTTTTAAAAATAGAGCTACCAGATGATCCAGCAATTCCACACTTCTGGATATATATCCAAAGGAAATGAAACCCAGATCTCAAAGACATAGCTGCTCTCCAGTGTAGACTGCAGCATTATTCACAAAAGTCAAGATATGGAAACAACCAACCATCGATTTCTGTCTGCAGATGAATGGATAAAGAGATGTGATTAATGACCAATAGAAATAGATAGATAGATATATATATAGAGAGAGAGAGAGATTGAAATAGATATATAATGGACTATTTTTGGAATATTTTTCTATAATGAAAAGCAGAAAATCTTGCCATTTTCGACAACATGAATGGACCTTGAGGGCATTATTCTAAGTGAGATGTCAGAGAAAGACAGATACTGGAGTTCCCGTTGTGGGAACTGAAGTTGTATCCGTGAAGATGTGGGTTCAATCCCTGGATCCCACTCAGGGGGTTAAGGATCCGGCGTTGCCACATGCTGTGGTGTAGGTCACAGACCCAGCTCAAATCTGGCATGGCTGTGATGTGGCATAGGCCAGCAGCTGTAGCTTTGATTTGACCCTTAGCCTGGGAACTTCCATATGCCATGGGTGTGGCCCTAAAAAGCAAAAAAGAAAGAAAGAAAGAACAGACAGACAGATACTGTATGATATCACTTGTATGAAGAAACTAAAAAAGCCAAACCCGTAGAAGCAGAGAGGAGACTGATGGTTGCTGGGTGTTGGGAGGCAGGCACAGGGGGAGATATTGGACAAAGGACACACGCATCCATTTAGCAGATGAATAAGCCCTGGGGATCTAAGGATCATCACGATGCTTAGTATTAACAACATTATACACTTGAAACTTGCTAAAAGAGGAGAACTTAAATGTTTTCATTACCAAGGAAAAAAAAAAAAAGGAAGTTATGTGCAGTGATGAAAGGGTTAACTAACCTTATCGTAATGACTTTAAAATATATATGTGTTTCAACCGTCACACTGTACAATTTAAACTTACACAGTGTGATTTCATCTCAATACAGCTGGGGGGGAAACACAACTTTTCCCCTGGATTTCTTGCTATTTTAAGCTCAGGCTTCTGCGAGACCATCCCCATAACTGAGAGATGCTCCTAGGCACTGCTTCATATTTTTGAACTCCTAGCAAAGGGTCAAAAAGCCACACCTTTAATTTGATCTACTCTTAGGCTCTTTTTCATTTCGACAACATTTTGTGGCTGGAGGGGTGTAAGAAGAGCTTTTCTCCCCAAATCTAGCAAGTCGTAGTCCCTCTATGTTTCCTCTAAATTCTTCTGGAAGGAGTTCCCCTGTGGCTCAGTGGGCTAAGGATCCAGTGTTGTCACTGCGCAGCTCAGTGTCACTGCAGTGGCTCAGGTTGTTGCTCTGGCACAGATTCAGTCCTCAGCCTGGAAACTTCCACAAGCCACAGGTGCAGCAAAAAAACAAAACAGAAAAAAAAGGCTCACGTGCACGCATGCACACACACACACACACACACACACAAAGAGTGAATCTCATCAAAAAACTGTGTGAAATAAACTAGATACAAGAATACGTAAAATTCAGGGAGTTCCCGTTGTGGCTCAGCAGTTAACGAACCTGACTAGGATTCGTGAGGATTCGGGTTTGATCCCTGGCCTCTCTCAGTGGGTTAAAGATCCGGCATTGCTGTGAGTTGTGGTGTAGGTTGCAGACGCAGCTCGGATCTCGCATTGTTGTGGCTGTGGTGTAGGCCGGCAGCTGCAGCTCCGATTCATTCCCTAGCCTGGGAACTTCCATATGCCACAAGTGTGGCTTTAAAAAGCTAAAAAAAAAAAAAAAAAAGAGTATATAAAATTCAATAACCAAGCAAAACTAAACTCAGTATCAGGAATGCACCCCTAGATAGTAAAACTAAAAGAAAAGCAAGGAAATGATTACCATACGTATCCAGATAGTAGTCATCTCTGGGTAGAAAAGAGGACAGTGATAAGAGGGGGGAAAGGATTCTGAAATACTAGAAATATTCAGTTTCTTGACCCAAGTAATGGTTACATGGATGTTCACTTTGTGATAAATCATTCTGCCATCTATTTATATTTCGTATATTTTTCTACACGTGATATTGTACAAAAAGATTTAGAGGAGTTCCCTTCGTGGGGCAGTGGTTAATGAATCTGACTAGGAACCATGAGGTTGAAGGTTCGGTCCCTGCCCTTGCTCAGTGGGTTAAGGATCCAGCGTTGCCGTGAGCTGTGGTGTGGGTCGCAGACGCGGCTTGGATCCCGCGTTGCTGTGGCTCTGGCGTAGGCTAGTGGCTACAGCTCCAATTCGACCCCTAGGCTGGGAACCTCCATATGCCGCGGGAGCGGCCCAAGAAATAGCAAAAAAAAAAGATTTAGAAAAAAAATTAATGTCCAAGGAGTTCCCTGGTGGTCCAGTGGCTGAAATTTGGGGCTTTCACTTCTGCAGCCAGGCTGCAGAAGATCCCCCATCAAGCTGCTCAATGGCTGGTGCCCCCCCCAAAAAAAGTCCAAGAATAACTAAAGCAATTTTTTAAATAACAGGGGAAATTATTAAAAGCTTAATTAGTTAAGAGGATTGCTATGGTGAAGATAGACAAATGAATAAATGGGAAAAAAAAAAGAACCCCACCCATCCCCAAAATAACTGGTGAATCTAGGCTATCTTGGTATATAATAGAGGTGGCATTATAATCACTGGAGAACAAGAAGGTTAGGGAGAGGACTCCTAGGATGTAATCTTGGGAAAGCCAACAGGAAGCAATCGTGTGAGACTTTCCTTCTGTATATTAAAAAAGTGTAAATAGGAGTTCCCGTCGTGCCGCAGTGGTTAACGAATCCGACTAGGAACCATGAGGTTGTGGGTTCGGTCCCTGCCCTTGCTCAGTGGGTTAAGGATCCAGCGTTGCCGTGAGCTGTGGTGTAGGTTGCAGACGCGGCTCGGATCCAGCGTTGCTGTGGCTCTGGCGTAGGCCGGTGGCTACAGCTCCGATTCAACTCCTAGCCTGGGAACCTCCATATGCCGCGGGAGCGGCCCAAGAAATAGCAACAACAACAACAAAGGACAAAAAGACAAAAAAATAAATAAATAAATAAATAAAAATAAAAAAATAAAAAAGTGTAAATAGTAAAACTGGACAGCTGCATGTAAATCAATGAAACTGGAACACACCCTCACACCATACACAAAAATAAGCTCAAAATGGCTTAAAAACTTAAATGTAGGACAAGACACCATTAAACTCCTAGAAGAGAACACAGGCAAAACATTCTCTCATATCAACCTTACAAATGTTTTTCTCAGGTCAGTCTCCCAAAGAAGCAGAAATAAAAGCAAAAATAAACCAATGGGACCTAATCAAACCGACAAGGTTTTGCACAGCCAAGGAAACCATTAAAAAAAAGACAACTTACAGAATGGGAGAAAATAGTTTCAAACAATGCAACAGACAAAGGGCTTAATCTCTAAAATATGCAAACAACTTATACAACTCAACAGCAAAAAAGCCAACAACCCAACTGAAAAATGGGCAAAAGACTTGGATAGACATTTCTCCAAAGAAGATATACAGATGGCCAATAAGCACATGAAAAAATGCTCAACACCACTGATTATTAGAGAAATGCAAATCAAAACTACCATGAGGTACCACCTCTCACCAGTCAGAATGGCCATCATTAATAAGTCCACAAATAACAAATGCTGGAGAGGGTGTAGAAAAAAGGGAACCCTCCTGCACTGTTGGTGGGAATGTAAATTTGTACAACCACAATGGAAAACTGTATAGAGGTACCTTAGAAAACTATACATAGAACTACCATATGACCCAGCAATCCCATTCTTGGGCATATATCCGGACTAAACTTCCCTTGAAAAGGATACATGTGCCCGCATGTTCATGGCAGCACTATTCGCAATAGCCAAGACATGGAAACATCCTAAATGTCATTGACAGATGATTGGATTAAGAAGATGTGGAGTTCCCGTCGTGGCGCAGTGGTTAACGAATCCGACTAGGAACCATGAGGTTGCGGGTTCGGTCCCTGCCCTTGCTCAGTGGGTTAACGATCCAGCGTTGCCGTGAGCTGTGGTGTAGGTTGCAGACGCGGCTCGGATCCCGCGTTGCTGTGGCTCTGGCGTAGGCTGGCGGCCACAGCTCTGATTCGACCCCTAGCCTGGGAACCTCCATATGCCGCGGGAGCGGCCCAAGAAATAGCAACAACAACAACAAAAAAAAAAAAAAAAAGAAAAAAAAGAAAATGTGAGATATATATATACAATGGAATGCTACTCAGCCATTAAAAAGAACAAAATAATGCCATTTGCAGCAACACGGATGGATCTAGAGAGTCATACTAAGTGAAATAAGTCAGAAAGAGAAAGACAAATACCATATGATATCACTTATATCTGGAATCTAATATACGACACAAATGAACCTTTCCACAGAAAAGAAATGCATGGACTTGGAGAACAGATTTGTAGTTGCCGTGGGGGAGGGGGATTGACTGGGTGTCTGGGGTTAATAGATACAAACTATTGCCTTTGGAATGGATAAGCAATGAGATCCTGCCCTATAGCACTGGGAACTATGTCTAGTCACTTATGATGGAGCATGATAATGTAAGAAGAAAGAATGTACACATGTATGTGTGACTGGGTCACCTTGCTGTATAGTAGAAAATTGACAGAACACTGTAAACCAGCTATAATGGACAAAATAAAAAACATTATAAATGAAAAAAAAAAGGTCTAAATATAAAACAAGGCTCAACTTAGCCCTTCCAGGGTGAAGGGGACAGTTTCAGACGTGTTGGCACTTCTGGCCGCTAGGTGGCACCTGGAGGCTCGCGGGCGCGCGGGGAGGACGCATGCGCAGTGCTCTCGGGTTCAGCCGCAGACTACGCGTGCACCGGTTTTGCGCGCACACCGCGTTTACCTGTGTGCCCAGCGCTCCCGCACGCGCACGTCCCTGATAGCGCAGCGCGATTAATCCAGTTGAGAGCTGCCGAGCTGAGAGCGCGGTTGGAGATGTCCGAGCTGCCCGAGCCGCCCGCAGACAGCAGTATCACGCTGACAGGCGCGACGAATGACTACGGCGACGTCCCGCAATCAGAGGTAGGCGGCGGGAGACGGGAGCCGGCCCTGGCTCAGCCGGAGGCGGCCAGCGAAGGCTCGATGGCGGCCGCCAGGCAAGGCCTGATGGAGCAGGCCCGGGAGAGTCCGGGGGCGGCGCCCAGGGGAGCCCGAATGGCAGAGGTCGCTCGATTGTTGGCGGAGCCTGCGGAGGAAGAGGGTCCTGAGGGCAGACCCCGGTCTAGGCCCGGGAACGGGCCAGGCTTGAATGCGTTGCCCTATCTCCGCCTCCGTCACCCACTTGGCATTCTAGGAATTAATTACCAGCAGTTCCTCCGCCACTATCTGGAACACTACCCCATAGCTCCGGGCAGAATACAGGAGCTGGAAGGACGCCGCAGGAGGTTTGTGGAAGCCTGCAGAGCAAGGGAAGCGGCGTTTGATGCCGAATATCAGCGGAATCCTCAGAGGATGGATTTTGATGTTTTAACGTTTACTGTAGGTCTGACTGCATCTGAAATTATCAATCCACTCATAGAAGAACTTGGTTGTGATAAGTATATCAGTAGAGAATAGCTGAAACTGCTTCAAGAAGAACCAGTGCATTCAAAACTGTGTTAGACCAATCCTGTAACTTGATTTTTAAAAAGTCAGAGTATGGGAGAATAAGGCATGGCACCGCTTAAAAGGAAACTTCTCATGAAAAGCATCAGACAAGAAAACATTTCCTTGAAAATGTCCTTTGGATTTGTGATTGTTCCAGATTCTTTTCCCTGCATCGTGGAAAATGCCTTTCAAAACTGCTTCATAAAACTGAGACTTGATGAGGAAGAGCTGCCACGAATAGAGCCCATGATGGTGAAAGAAGTTATCAAATAGCCATGGTAGGAATATGAGTTCCGGCTGAGTCATTAGGACAGGAAGGTCACGAGGGAACTTGAAATGGTCAGAATATGTGCTTCCTTCATATCAGATTCAATAGCTGTGAGTGTAAGATTGATGGTGTTTTCTGAGGCATTTCAAATGGCAAGCAAAGTCAATACTGTATATATTACATGATAAATTATATTCAGGAATATCTGAAATTTCTGGATTTCTCTTCTCATTCAGTTTGGTACATACTCTGTATGCCCCCAGAATATAAAATGTACAGTGAAAAGTCTTCCATCCCTCTCCCCCTCCACCAGGTGGTACCAGCACAATCCCCAGCTGTAACCACAGTACCTTTTCTTTCTTTTTTTGGTTTTTTTTTTTGTTTTTTTTAGGGCTACACCTGCAGCATATGAAGGTTCCCAGGCTAGGGGTCTAATCGGAGCTGTAGCCTCGGACCTACGCCACAGCTACAGCAATTCCAAATCCAGGCTGGGTCTATGACCTACACCACAGCTCACGGCAACACTGGATCCTTAACCCACTGAGCGAAGCCAGGGCTCGAACCCGCAACCCCATGGTTACTGGTCAGTTTCATTAACCTCTGAGCCACGAAGGGAACTCCCACAGTACCTTTCCTGTGTTTACAGTCTCCCTGTATGTCTACACAAGCAAATACAAATCTGGGGGTTTTTTTTCATTTCTTCACAAAAGTTAGCAAATTATGTTTATTGTTTTATGCATTGCATTTTCAGTAAGAGCTTACAATCCACTACATTTCCTCATTCTTTTTTTCTTTTTTCTTTTTTTTTGGCTGCTCCTACAGCATATGGAAATTCCCAGGCTAGGGATCAAATCCAAGCCAGAGCTGCAACCTATGCCACAGTTGTGGCACTGCCAGATCCTTAACCCACAGCACCCAGCCAGGGATCGAAACCCAAGCTGCTGCAGTTGGATTCTTAACCCACTGCACTGCAGCAGGAACTCCCTCCTCATTCTTTTTTAGAGCTGTATTTTATTCCAGTCTATGGTTGTGTTGTAAGTTACTTAACTGGGAACATATTGATGGACATTTATGTTTTTTCTCAATATTTTCTATTGGCAAAAAAAAATTCTGAAATTAATCTTTTATGTATATTGCATGGCATGTGCACAAAGAGAGTATTGCTCTGATTTTCAATTCACTTTTCATATCCTGACATCTCTGAATTTGCATTCTATCTTACCTTGGGTGGTGTAATATAGGTATTTTCATAAAAATAACAGTGCATCAGCAGCTTCTTAGATTCTTTATCGTATCTGCAGTATGAATTTCCAGAAGTGAGAATTCCTTGCCAAATGCACCTATTTGAAAGTTTATAGTTATTGCTAAGTTGCCTTCCGTACATACATATTATACCACTTTCACTCCCACCAGCCGCTGGTGAACGCGGACACGCACTCGTGGCCTCACCAACACAGTAAGTCATCAGGCGTCTGGATCTTGCCAATCTCTATCATTGAAAAATGGTATATATCAGTTTTCATTTGCTTTTCTCTCATTATGAGTAGTTAAACATCTTTGTTGGAGTCGTATACATTCCCTTTTCCATAAACTATCTGTTCATGTCTTTTCTCCATCTCTCCTGAATAATTTTGTCCCTTCCTGTTGACTCTAGCAACTATAAATAAAATGAAATGAGATATGGTAATAGCTTATAATGTGAGTTATGGATATTTTTTTCCTAGTTGTCACTTGTCTTTGGTTTTCTTGAAAGCCTTTTAGCATGAAAGTTTTTGCTTTTGTTTCCTTCTTTCTTTCTTTTTATTTTTAGAGCCTCACCCATGGCATATGGAAGTTCCCAGGCTAGAGGTTGAATCGGACCTACACCACAAGGCAGGATCCAAGCCACATCTGTGACCTACACCACAGCTCATGGCAACTTTGGATCCTTAACCCACTGATCGAGGCCAAGAATCAAACCCACATCCTCATGGATACTAGTCAGGTTCATTTCCACTGGGCCATGACAGGAACTCCTTTTTTACGCCTGCACGATTTTGAATCTCAAAAGTTTTCTTGGTATCTGTATGTGCGCATGTGTGTCTGTGTCTGTATGTGGTTTCATTGTCCATGTTTGAATCTCTGAACCATTTGGAATTTATCCTGACATACAGTATGAAAATGAGGGTCCAAATTTTATTTTTTATTCTATTTTTCTTTTTATGGCCACACCTGCAGCGTATGGAGGTTTGCATGTTGTGGTTGGAAACAGAGCTGCAGCTGCCACGTGCACCACAGCCATGGCAATACCAGATCCAAGCTGTATCCACGAACTACGCCACAGCTTGCAGCAATGCCGGATCCTGAACCCACTGAGGGAGGCCAAGGATCGAACCCACATCCTGCGAGGCTAAGGATCGAACCCACATCCTCATGGATACTAGTTGGGTTCATAACCCACTGAGCCACAACAGGAACTCATGTTTTTTCCATAGTAAATGAGGATTATTTCTTTTATATCTTCTAAAAATTTGCCTGTGTTCTTGAACATAATTCATTTCTGCATATTTATTTGATACCCTGTTAACATACTGAATTCTCTTACTGTTTTACTGTGATTTTTTTATTTGAATCTCCTAGTTTAGTGAACAAGTCATGCAAATAGTGACAGTACTGCCTCTTTGACAACTTTTGTATCTCTTCTTTCTCATTATTCCTTGGCTAGTACTTTCTGCCTCATTAAAATAATATGGGAGTTCCTGTTGTGGCACAGCGGAAACGAATCCAACTAGGAACCATGAGGTTGTGGGTTCAATCCCTGGCCTTGTTCAGTGGGTTAAGGATCCAAAGTTGCCGTGAGCCGTGGTGTAGGTCACAGATGTGGCTTGGATCCTGCATTGCTGTGGCTCTGGCACAGGCTGGTGGCTACAGCTCCGATTTGATCCCTAGCCTGGGAACCTCCATATGCCATGGTTACGGCCCTAAAAAGCAAAATAAGATAAAATGAAATGAATGATAATGAAGCATCCTTATCTTGTCCTGATTTTGTAGAAATTCTTCCTATAACGTATCCACCTATTATTATTTGTGTGTGTCTGTGTTTTATCAAGAATGGTTAGGAGTTCCCTTGTGGTGCAGCAAGTTAAGGATGCGGGGTTGTCACTGCTGTGACAACGAACCTGACTAGTATCCATGAGGTTAGGGATTCAACCCCCGGCCTCGCTCAGTGGGTTAAGGATCTGGCATTGCCATGAGCTGTGGTGTAGGTCGCAGATGTGGCTCGGATCTGGCGTGACTGTGGCTGTGGTGGAGGCCAGCAGCTGTAGCAACAATTCGACCCCTAGCCTGGGAACCTCCATATGCCACAAGTGCAACCCTAAAAAAAAAAAAAAAAAAAAAAGGACACTGGACGGCCAGCTCCAAGTGGGTTGTGACTAGGATCAAGATCATGTGAAAGGTTCTTACTTTCTTCAGAGACTGAAGGCACAAAACAGGAAAGTGGGAGCTGGTTCTCTGTCAGTTAATAAAGACTATTAAGTGGTTCCTGCTTCCTCTTGTCACCAAGATCTACCCATCTCTATTGCTTTCTGCAAAGAAAAGAAAAAAATACCTCCATTTCTCTAGAAGTGGATGGGCCAAGGGCCCCAAGAGGAACAAAGACCAGGTGAGAATCATTTCATCTGTAAAGTAGAAAGAGCCTTTGAAATAGGTGGCATCTCCTGGGAGTCCTTCATGCAGACCCCATCACCACTCAGCCAAGGTAGGGAAGCCCCAGGAAAAGACACTGGCTGGTCCAAACCGGGTCCAGGCTGGGAGTCTCCACTGCCCCGGTGCCCAGAAGCAAAAGGACCAAGGAAAAGAGCCAACAGTGGTGTGTGACTGCGTGAGCCACTGGGGAGAGTGACCGCGTGGGCTCGTGCATTGCTGGAGTGTGTGTAACCAAGTGACAGGGTGACATGAGGCTGTGCTTCTTGGTGTTACTGAGAGTTTTGTGACTGGCAAGCTGCACAGGACAGTAACAATAATAATAACCAGCATCTTGGGTTCAAAACAAGGTTCTGTGGGGGCCCAGGGACGTCTACCCCAAAACATGCCTCAATGGCATATCGATCGTTTTGAATTAAAGTCACTTAAGAAATGGCCAGGAGTTCCTTCTGTGGCGCAACAAGGATCGGTGGCATCTTGGGAGTGCTGGGATGCATGTTTGATCCCGGCCTGGCCCAATGGGTTAAGAATGTGGCATTGCGGCGGCTGTGGCTTAGATCACAACTGTGGCTCAGATCTGATCCCTGGCCCAGGAGCTCCATGTGTCTCAGGGCAGCCAAAAAAGAAAAAACAGGGAGCTCCTGTTGTGGCTCAGTGGTGCCAAACCTGACTAGCATCCATGAGGATGCGGGTTCAATCCCTGGCCTCGCTCAGTGGGTTAAGGATGCAGCGTTGCTGTGAGCTGTGGTGTAGGTTGCAAATGTGGCTCAAATCTGATGTGGCTATGGCTATGGCATAGGCCAGCAGCTGTAGCTCTGATTCACCCCCTTGCCTGGGAACCTCCATATGCCATGGTTGCAACACAAAAATAAAAAAAAAAAAAAAAAAGAGAGAGAAATAAATACATTTTTTGAAAAAGAAGAAGAAATGGCCAAGGCCTGAGGGACACTCTGCCCTGCTTTCTGTCCCCCTGAAAGCAGGAAATCAATCTGCATGTGAACAGTGCGCTCCCTGCTTCTGGAGGAGGAAAGACGACTTCATCTCCAGAGCGGGGAATTCAGGGCCTAGAAGCCTGTAGAATCCAGGCCTGTTACCTCTTTACTGCCCAGGCCCGAACGCTGTTTAAATTCTTCACTACCTGGGCACCCGAACCTAAGTTGCTTTTTCCAGTCAGTTCCTCACAAAGGTGTTGTTTCTTTGTCTAACAAATGTAAAAGCCGCCTGCTTTGACCCCTTCTTAGAGCCTATTTCTCTGAGACCTCCATGTGCATCAATCAAATTGTTTCTTTTGGAGTTCCCGTCGTGGCGCAGTGGTTAACGAATCCGACTAGGAACCATGAGGTTGCGGGTTCAATCCCTGGCCTCGCTCAGTGGGTTACAGATCCAGCGTTGCCGTGAGCTGTGGTATAGGTCGCAGACGCGGCTCTGATGGCACGTTGCTGTGGCAACACCACCAGCTCAGATTCGACCCTGGGAACATCCATATGCCGAGGGTGCAACCCTAAAAAATAAAAAAAAATTAAAAAAAAAATAGAAAAGGAAAAAAAAACCTACCCTAAAACATAACGGCTTTAAGTCACAAGCACGTTATCATTGCTCACTCTTCTGCAGGCTGACCTGGCTCAGCTCAGCACTTCTGCTCCCCGCGATGCTGGCCGGGAGCTCAGCTGGGCGGGAATGTCCAGGATGGCTCTCACACGTGTCTGTCACCTTGGGGGGAAAGGCAGGAAGCCTGGCCCCTCCCTCATGTGGCTCTAAACCGTCCCCTACGAGTTCCCGTCATGGCGCAGTGGTTAATGAATCCGACTAGGAACCATGAGGTTGCGGGTTCGATCCCTGCCCTTGCTCAGTGGGTTAAGGATCTGGCGTTGCCGTGAGCTGTGGTATAGGTTGCAGATGCGGCTTGGATCCCGCGTTGCTGTGGCTCTGGTGTAGGCTGGCAGCTACAGCTCCAATTAGACCCCTAGCCTGGGAACCTCCATATGCCGCAGGAGCAGCCCAAAGAAATGGCAAAAAGACAAAAAAAATTAAAAATAAAAAAAATTAAAAAATAAACCATCCCCTATTACTCAGCCATTAAAAGGAAAGAAATTATGGCATTTGCAGCAACATGGATGGACCTCAAAATTATCATGCTAAGTAAAGTCAGCCAGACAGTGAGACACCAACATCAAATCCTGTCACTGACATGTGGAATCTAAAAAAAAAAGACACAGTGAACTTCTTTGCAGAACAGATACTGACTCACGGACTTTGAAAAACTTACGGTTTCCAAAGGAGACAGGTCGGGGGGTGGGGGGACGGGCTGGGGTTTGGGGATGGAAATGCTATAAAATCAGGTTGTGATGATTATCATACAACTATAAATGTAATAAAATTCATTCATTTAAATAAATAAGTAAATAAACAAAGCCTCTCCCTCTCCACGTGCTCTCCCCCCTGTACAGCCGGGTTTCTCATGTGACCGCCTCAGGGCTTCCCAAAGTGCAAACGTGGGGGAAGCTGCCAGGCCTTCAAAGGCTCAGGCCCAGAACTAGCACACTTCTGCCTCCCTCTAGGGGTGACATAGGAAGTGAATCCTGAGTGCTCTGGTTCATTGCGAACCATCTATCTTCCCCGCCACCTCCCCCCAACACCCATGGCATATGGAAGTTCCTGGGCCAGAGGAGCGACCTGAGCCACTGCAGCGAGAATACCAGATCCTGAACCCACTGCACCACAAGGGAACTCGGGGCGCCGTCTTTAGAAACCAGTCCCTACAGACAATATAACCACCACCGCCATTGGCTGAGAGTTTATGGTGATCCAGGCACACATCTGGGTGCCTTAGGGAATGCCTCTCCCTGGATTCTCACAGTGCTGTGAGCTAAAGAATGTTAGCTGGTCCATCTTACAGATGAGAAAACTGAGGCTTACTGGCTGTATCTATGAGGGGTCTCCTGAGAAAAAGAACCAATAGGAAAGACGTGTGTCTTTCTGCATGTGTGCGCACACGTGTTTGTGTGCAATGTTTATTGTATATACAGAGAAAAAGATCTTAAGAAACTGGCTCACAGATTGTGGACACTGGCAAGTCCAACCGCACAGGGCAAGCCAGCAGCCTGGATATTTAGGTAAAGATGCTGCAGTAGTGAATGTGAAGGCTGGAAACTCAGGCAGAATATCTCGGTGCAGCCAGGAGGAGAATTTCATCTGTTTCAAGAAAATTTCATTTTTGCTCTTAAGGCCTTTGATTGGATGAGGCCCGCACACATTATGAAAGCTAATCTGCCTTATTTAGAGCCTACTGTTTATAAATGGTTTTTTGTTTGCTTGTTTTTGTCTTTTTGTCTTTCTAGGGCCACACCCGAGGCATATGGAGATTCCCAGGCTAGGGGCTGAATCAAATCTGCAGCTACCAGTCTACACCACAGCCACAGCAATGCAGGATCCTTAACCTGCTGAGCACAGCCAGGGATCGAACCTGCAACTTCATGGTTCCTAGCCGGATTCGTTTCCACTGCACCATGACGGGAACTCCTGTTGTTTATAAATGTTCATCACACCCCCCAAAAAATCTTTTTTTTTCTTTTTACGGCCGCACCTGTGCCATATGGAAGTTCCTGGGCTAAGTGTCGAAACGGAGCTGCAGCTGCCAGCCTCAGTCACAGCCACGGCACCTCGGGATCCTTAACCCCCTGAGTGAGGCCAAGGATCAAATCTGCATCCTCACAGACACTACGTCAGGTTCTTTTTTTTTTTTTTCCTTTTTTTCTTTTCTAAGCCCACACCCACAGCATATGGAGGTTCCCAGGCTAGGGGTCGAATCGGAGCCGTAGCCACTGGCCTGCACCAGAGCCACAGCAACTCGGGATCCAAGCCACGTCTGTGACCTACACCACAGCTCACAGCAACACCGGATCCTTAACCCACTGAGCAAGGCCAAGGACCGAACCCGCAACCTCATGGTTCCTAGTCGGATTCGTTAACCACTGCGCCACCAAGGGAACTCCTAGGTTCTTTTTTAAAAATTATTTTAATTTTTTAAATTTTTTTAATTATATTTATTTTACAGCCACACCTGCGGCCTATGAAAGGCTAGGGGTCAAATCAGAGCTGTAGCTGCCAGCTACAGCCACAACCAGAGCAACATGGGATCCAAGCCATGTCTGGGACCTATGCCACAGCTCACAGCAACGACAGATCCTTAACCCACTGACTGAGGCCAGGGATCAAACCTACGTCCTCATGGATACTAGTCAGATTCATTACCACTGAGCCACAGTGGGAATTCCCCAAAAAAATAGCTTTATAGCAAAATCTATGCTAGTGTTTGACCAAACAACTGGTCACCATAGTCTAGCCAAGTGGACGCAAAATTTACCATCACACTTGCCCAAGTTCACATTGCTAAGAAGCAGTAGAATTAGGGCTCAAACCCAGCTTTTCTTTCTTTTTTGGTCTTTTTAAGGACCACACCAGTAGCATATGGAAATTCCCAGGCTAGGGGTTGACTCAGCTGCAGCTGCTGGGCTACACCCCAGCCACAGCAACACGGGATCCAAGCTGCCTCTGCGACCTACACCACAGCTCACAGCAACGCAGGATACTTAACACACTAAGCAAGACCAGGGATTGAAGCCGAGTCCTCATGGATACTAGTCAGTTCGTGACCTGACTGAGCCACAACAGGAGCTCCCAAACCCAGCTTTTCTTGACTCCAAAACTCATACTAACAACCAATGCATCAGTGATTGCCGAAAGACCACCTTTAGAAATGAACTGGAGCAGTAATAAGAAAACTTTTTTCCCAGGACTCCACTCCGACTCTAGAAGATACTTCTTGAGATAGTGACACACTTTATCCTCTCCTCTCAAGAATCTCACCCCACTCTCTCGATGGCAGTTGACCTTTGTGACTTCACTTCCCTCCACCTCTGGTTGATGGATCAACAGTGGCACCTCAACAAGACTGAGCCACTGAGATTCTCCAGGGCTGGAGCTGGACGGTCATGGTCCAAATCCCTAGCAACAGAAAGATCGAAGGGGAGTTAGTCAACTTCTCCGGATCAATCGCCCATCTATCAAATGGGAGTGATGGTAACAGTGTCTCCTCACAGAGTTACATTACAAAACAGTATCCAAAGCCTGCAGGTAAAACCAGTGATGACTGTTGGTCCTTTCGAGGTCAGACTGAGACTTGTTTAATAGGCTCAGCTAAGCATTATTAAATTCTCAAGGACAGTGGTTCTTTTTTTTTTTTTTTTTTTTCATTTTTGGCTGCCCTGCAGCATGTGGAGTAATGGGGCCAGATCCAAGTGACAGTTCTGACCTAAGGTGCAACTGCAGCAACTCTGGATCCTTAACCCACTGTGCCGGGCCAGGTATAGAACCTGTGTTCCAGTGCGCCCAAGTCGCCGCCGATCCTGTTGCACCACAGTGGGAGCTCCAAGGACAGGGGTTCTGAAATTTTTTTGGTCTCCACACCCCTTGTGGCACAGCAGGTTAGGATCTGGCACTGTCACGGCAGTAGCTTGGCTTGCTGCTGTGGCGTCGGTTCAATCCCTGGCCCCAGAACTTCCATGTGCTGCAGGTGCAGCCAAAAAAAGAAAGAAAGAAAAAGAGAAAAGAAAAAAAACCTTTAGACACAAAAATTATTGATGATGCCAAAGAGCTTTTTTTTTTTTTTTTTTTTTTGGTTTACTTTTTAGGTCCGCACTTGTATATGGAAGTTCCCAGGCTAGGAGTCTAAGCCAAGCTGCAGCTGCTGGCCTACACCACAGTCACAGCAACACAAGATCTGAGCCACGTCTGCCACCTACACCACAGCTCATGGCAACGCCTGATCCCCAACCCAGTGAGCGAAGCCAGGGATCAAGCCCACATCCTCATGGATACTAGTCAGATTCATTACTGCTATACCACAATGAGAACTCCTGAGAGTTTTTTATTATAGTTGATTTAAAAATTTCTGCTACACAGCAAAGGGACTCGGTCATACACATATATATATGCCAATTTCTGCTACACAGCAAAGGGACTCGGTCATACACATATATATATGAATATATATAGGAGTTCTTGTCGTGGCTCAGTGGAAACAAATCTGACTAGCATCCATGAGGATGCAGGTTCGATCCCTGGCCCTGCTCAGTGGGTTAAGGATCTGGTGTTGCCATGAGTGGTGCTATAGTTCACAGATGTGGCTCGAAAATGGTGTTGCTGTGGTGTCAGCCAGTAGCTGCGACTCCGATTTGACCCCCTCGCCTGGAAACCTCCCTATGCCTCAAGTGCGGCCCAAAAAAAATAGCCAAATAAAAGAATGTGTATAAAAGTCTCCATCATGGTCTACTCCAGGAGATTGGATATAGTTCTCTGTGCTATACAGTTCTCCTTGCTTCTCCATTCTAAACATAATAAGTTGCATCTATTAACCCCAAACTCCCAGTCCCTCTCACTCACTCCCTCATCCCCCTTGGCAACCACAAGTCTGTTCTCCATGTCTCTGAGTCTGTTTCTGTTCTGTGGATAGGTTCCTTTGAGCCATATTTTAGAATCCACATATAAGTGATAACATATATATAGTATTTTTCTCTTTCTGACTTAACTTAGTATGAGAATCTCTAGTTGCATCCATGTTACTGTGAATGGCATTATTTCTTTTTTATGGCTGAGTAGTATTCCACTGTATATATGTACCACATCTTCGTAATCCATTCATCTCTCAGTGGACATTTAGGTTGTTTCCAAGTCTTGGCTATTGTGAATAGAGCTGCAATGAACATAGCGGTGCATGTATCTTTTTGAATTATAGTTTTATCCAGGGATATGCCCAGGAGTGGAATTGCTGAATCACAGGGTAATTCTATATTTAGTTTTCTGAGGAATCTCCATACTGTTTTCCATAGTGATTGTACCAATTTACATGCCCACCAACAGTGTAGGAGGGCTCCCTTTTCTCCACACCCTCTCCAGCATTTGTTATTTGTAGACTTACTAATGATGGCCATTCTGAGCAATGCGAGGAAGTATCCTGTTGTAGTTTTGATTTGCATATCTCTAATAATTAGTGATGTGGAGCATTTTTTCGTGTGCCTACTGGCCATCTGTATGTCTTCTTTGGAGAAATGAGATTGAGAGGTTTTATAATATTATCTACTTCATTTTTTAAGATTTAAAAAAACCATAGCATGTTAACATAATTTTATGAAAAATAACCCACAGAGGAGTGACATCGGTAACGTGGCAGATGAAAAACTCTGCTTGTCTCTCTTCAGTCTACAATGGGTAAAACATTCACAACACAACAAAGGCACCTATGTCCAACACAGCAGCTGTCCAGAAAATTCCACACACCTGTACCTCTGGAGGCGGGGGTTCCTGGACACAAAGAGGAGGCAGAACTGAGGGAACTAGGAGGTGGTTCTTGGAATCCCAGCCCTCCTGCCACGGCAGGTGAGCCGGAAGCCCCAGAGAACCAGTCATAGCAGGGGGAGGTCGCAGACTCTGGCCTCGCAGCATCGGCGGTACCCACAGCCGCGGGTCACTGGACAGCAGTGCCTAGGATCCCATCCCTCCAGCTGCTGAGACATCCACAACTCTGGCCCCTGGCCACCCACCCGCAACGGTGGAGGGAGCAAACTTTACATCACTGGACATGGCAGAGGCGCCAGTGCAACATCAGCGTCCTCCCCGCACTCGCCACCCTGGCCACCCTCGCCTTCCCCTCGGTGGTAGCAACCGCAACCCTGGAAGTATCTGGACTGTAAAGGAAGCGCCCATCCTCTCCGTGCCGCAGGCAGCAACACCGGAAACAATGGCAAAAGCAAGGCACCGATGACCCCAGAGGCACAAGAAACATTTACGAAGGCTTGGAGCAACTTCTCTGAGAAAGCCGGTGGAGTGTGGCAAACGCAGGCTCTCTAATACAACCAACCAGAGGCGGCGCCGGTAAGAGAAGCCTCAACCTTGTGCTATAGCACCACCTACTGGAAAACAGAAGAAACACCTCAATTTCTGACCCGTTCGGATCGTTTGCATCAGGCACAAAGGCATCTGTCCTCTACTTCCGGAAACAACTCATCAAGCACCATGAAGAACCATGGTAACAAACTTAAAGTTGCAGAATATTGAGATCTTACTGATAGAGAATTCAAAATAGCTCTGTGAAAAAAATCAAGGCGCTGCAAGAAAACTGAGAAAGGTAGCTCAGAGTTCAGGAATAAAATTAATGGAGTCCCGTGGTTAGGACTCAGCGCTTTCGCTGCTGTAACCCGGGTTCAACCTCTAGTCTGGGAACTGAGATGCCATTTTTGTCGTGGTGACAACAACAAAAGGAACAAAATTAATGAACAGAAGAAACACTTTACCAAAGAGATTGAAACTCTAAAGAACCAAACAGAAATTCTGGAGCTGGAAAATAAACAAGATGAAGAGTACAATAGCATTGGAAATAAGAGCAGACCGTATATGGAAGAGAGAACTAGCACGCTTGAAGGTAGCAATCTACCAGTGATACTGAGGCAGGAGGTAAATGGGCCCCTGGGCTGAGACCAGCTGGGACTTGTTACCCAGAGTAAATGGGGCCTCAGTTCTCTTTGACTCATCAGGGAGAAAGTTCATGGCAGGAGCTGAGCTCTGCTGGAGTAGAAAGATAAGAGGGTCACTTCAATCACCCATGGGGTCAAGGAGAGCTATCCAATTACACATGAGCAGTAGCACAAGTGGGGGTCAGGAAGGGAGGGGGTGCCAGGCCGTAATAAGTCCTGATACCGTCCCATCACCCTTTGCTTTGGAATCCATCTTTGCCAAAATGTGCACACACACACATTGGGGAGGGTCCTGTGTCCAGTCAGGTGTGAGGAATAAAACAAAATAATTGGCCAAAGGAAAACAAAGACCCGGAAGACGGGTCTTACATAAGTGATTTAAATCACCTCCCTGGTGCTCTCCTCACTCTGGGGGACACCCCTACCCACACTCTGCTCTTCTTTGCTTCTGAATTAAATAAACTCCTTCTCTGTGTGCTCGCCCATGTGTTGGGCCTTGACTCTAACAATAAACTCTATACCTGTTTTCACAGTCTTTGCCTCCTTGAAACATTCTTGCTTTCAGCAGGGGGCAGGAATCAGCACAATTCTGCTTTTAGCCTCTTAATCTAGTGGCTAGGATTCCTGGTTTTCAACCAGGCTGCCCAGGTTCGATTCCTGAGCAGAAAAGGAAGATCTCACTCCAAGCCCTCACTCACTGGTGTCTCTCTGAGATCAACACAAATAGAAGAAGGAAGAGACGTAAGATTTTTTTAAATGAGGACATTCTACCAGAGCTATCTGACTCTTTCAGGAAGGGCAACAGTAGGGGAGCGGGTATCCCAGAAGAAAAGAGAGGGGGACAGAGAATCTGTCTGAAGAAATAATAGGAGAGCAGCCAAGACAGCGGGATGGAGGCTGGGGCACCTGGGCTCATCTCTCGGGATCGCACCGCAGTCACCGCCGTCTGCACAACAGCCATCACGAAAAGGAGCTGGAGCCTTCCAGACCAGCTCTTCCACCACTACAGACACCGGGAGGGAACCATGGGGAGACAGGTGGCAGGGGCAGACTCCGGATATAATCAAATCCCATACCCTGGGTTGGACGACCCACAACCTGGAAAACAGATGTATGGTGGAGGTTCACCCAAAGGAGTCAGAGTTCTGGGCCCCACATCAGGCTCCCCAGTCTGGGGGTCTGGCTCCAGGGAGACAGGACAACGATCCCCAGAACATTTGGCTTTGAAGGCTTGACTGTGGGAGCCCCACGGGGCTGGGGTTGGTGGAGACATCGCTCTTAAATGGCATCCACAAGGTCTCACCCGTGCCAGGACCCAGAGCAACAGCAGTGAGTGGGGAGCCTAGGCCAGACCTACCTGCTGGTCTTGGAGAATCTCTTGGAGAAGTCGGGCGGCAACTGTGACCCACCCTGGGGACCGCTCACTCCTAGCAGACTGAGCTGCCTTCAGCCAAAGGAGCGTGGGGCTAGGCTGCCATGTCAGCTCGTTGGTGCTGGGACCCGGCCCTGCCCCCACCCAGCCACCTGTAAGCAATGGTGCTGGGAGGTCTTAGGCCAGGCAACTAGCTGGGAGGGGCTGCCTGGGGACTGGAGAGCCCACAGCCTCTGGTAGACCCAGCTCAGCCCACTCCACACACCAGCAGACAGGCACTGGTCCCTCCCACCAAGAACCCTGCCCCTAGGCCAGCCTCGCCCACCAGGGTGCATATACTAGAAGAAAGAAATCTTTATTTTTTAGGGCTGCACATGCAGCACATGGAAGTTCCCATGCTAGGGGTTGAATCAGAGCTACAGCTGCTGGCCTACGCCACAGCCACAGCAGTGTGGGATCTGAGCTGCATCTGCGATCTTCATGGCCATGCCAGATCCCCAACCCACTGAGCGAGGCCAGGGATCGAACCTGCAGACTCATGGGTACAAGTCAGATTCTTTTCCACTGTGCCACAACGGGAACTCCCTAGAGGTAAGAATTCTTAATCTATAGCAGGAACGCCTATGTTTTTTTAAGCTCCCAAATTTGCGAAAATGTGTTATGCAGCAACAGACCACTGGAACGGTTTTGACTGAGGGTTTGTGACTGACATTGGATCACGTGGATCGTGACCATGATGATAATGATAAGGGCTGGCCTTTTGGGCTGCTTACGATGTGCTGATGTGCCGTCACAACACTCTACGCAGCATGCTTGGGACTTTCTTAAACTTTTTGGCCTCAGGATCTGTTTTTGTTTTTGTTTTCTTTTCGGCCTCACCTGCAGCACGTGGAAGTTCCCAAGGCCAAGAATGGAACCCACCCAAGTCACAGCGGTGACAATGCCAGATCCTTAATCTGCTGAGCTACCAGGGAACTCCCTTAGATGGACTTTTTCAAAACGTCTTCCAAACCAGGGTTTGAGAAATGAAGAAAGAAAGAGAGAGAGAGAGAGAGAGAGAGAGAGAGAGAGAGAAAGAAGGAAAGAAACTGACCTTGAAGACGTGAAGAGTTGAAGTTAGACCATCAGGTGCAAACCCAGGGAGCAATGGGACTAGCCTTCTATTCAAAGCTGGCCTCCCCTCCCCCCACTCTGGGCCAGGAGTTGCCAGGAGCCAGTAGCAGGTAGTAGGTGACTTATGCAGATGTCAGGAATGAGTGTGGACAGGAGACACAGTCAGACCAGAACACACAGAGGCAGACTCTGTATGTATTTCCCTCTTCACCCTCCCAACCCCTCCCCAGCCCCAGCCACCATCAGAAAAGGACCTGACTTGGCAACATTTCAGCCCTTCTCGCCATCCTGCTGAGGCTCCTGATGGGGAGAGAGGAGAGAAAAAAAAAAAAATTGTTTAATATCAATAACAAGAGCAACTCCAAAAAATAGCATTTATAGGGCTTAATATGTGTCAGGCACCATTTGAATGCTTTCCATGGAGTACAAGGCTTGCTGGGCTTGCCCTTTTTCAAACATACCAGACACTCTTCTACCACAGGGCCTTGGCACTTGCTGCTCCTTCTGCCTGGAATACTTCCCCTAGATATCCACACGGTCCAATCCCTTTCATCACCTTCCTAATGAGATCTTTTCTCACCACTCAAGAGTTGCAAATACTCAACTTAGAGTTGCAAAACCTTCCCTGCAGCCCCCATATCCCTTTCCACCTTTATTTTTCTTCTCACTCTGATCTCCTTCTAGAATGCCTTCTACTCGCCTATGAATCTTCTTCATTTCCTGCCTTCGCCACTAGATTGTCAGCTCCATGAGGGCAGAGGTTTGTATCTGCTCAGTTCACTGCCGTTATCACCCCCAGGGCCTAGAACAGTATCCAGCACGTAGCAGGTACTCACCAAATACTTGTTAATAAAATGAAATCCAATAAACTAAAGACACATGGCTCAAGACAGGCCAAAATTTTTTTAAAAAATAAACATGTACCATTGCTTTTCTTTTTTCTTTTTCGGCCACACCCAAGGCATGTGGATGTCCCCGGGCCAGGGATCCAACCCATGCCACAGCAGTGACCCCAGCCACTGCAGTGACAATGCCCCATCCTTAACCCGCTGAGACACAGAAGAATGCCACGTATACTGTTTCTTATCATTTATACCTCAATAAAGTAGAAAACAATTGTAAAAAATAGAATCACAGTAGACAAAGGATTAAATGAGTAGCAGCTTGCAAATGTCTATGCAGTAGTGGTTTTAAAAATCCAGTATCGGGGAGTTCCCGTCGCGGTGCAGTGGTTAATGAATCCGACTAGGAACCATGAGGTTGTGGGTTCTATCCCTGGCCTTGCTCAGTGAGTTAAGGATCCAGCATTGCCGTGAGCTGTGGTGTAGGTCGCAGACACAGCTCAGATCCAGCGTGGTTATGGCTGTGGCTGTGGTGTAAACCTGCAGCTGTAGCTCCGATTAGACCCCTAGCCTGGGAAACTCCATATGCTTCAGGTGTGGCCCTAAAAAAAAAAAAAAAAAAAAAAAAAATCCGGTACGATGGCAAATAGATTATTGCGTCTATGCTTTAATACCCTAAACAACATCAGCAGTGGAACTTTCTGCCATGGTAGATTCCCATGTTCCATATCTGCACTGTCTCAAACAGCAGCCGCCTGTGGCTGCGAGCACTTGAAATGTGGCTAGTACAGCACAGCTCCATAAATAACTAAAAGTTAAAAAATCAACAACTAAAAAAAAAAATCAACAACTAAAGTTCTTTGGAAAGAAAAGGTGTAGTTGTCATACCTCGAGCCCCTACTCTGAGCCGTGCACTATTTCATACCTTACATGAGGCGTCTCATGGATTCACCTCAACAACCCCATTTTACAGATGAGGCAACTGAAAAGGATGTAGATGACTTGATTATAGCAGTGAGTACCGGAGTTCCCACTGTGGTGCAGCGGAAACAAGTCCAACTAGGGACCGTGGGATTGTGGGTTCCATCTCCGGCCTCGTTCAGTGGGTTAAGGATCCGGCGTTGCCATGAGCTGTGGTGTGGGTCACAGATGCGGCTTGGATCTGGCGTTGCTGTGGCTGTGGCGTAGGCCAGCAATTGTAGCTCTGATTCAACCCCTAGCCTGGGAACCTCCATATGCTGTGGGTGTGGCCCTAAAATGCAAAAAATAAAAACATTGCGGACCGGCTGAGCTAGGATCGCGGCTAGGGTGTCTCCGACTCCAAGCCAGGGCCCTGCCTCCTGCCCACCCACTCCCATGCAGCCCAGCCTCCAGCCCTCCCACCTCACCTCCAGCTCACCAGCTCCCTGCTACCTTTTCTTGATCTCCTCGTTGATATGGCTCACAATTTTCTGCAGCTTGGTCTCATCCACAAAGCCATCGCCTTTCTGGGCACAGAAGAGAAAGAGCACAGACATGCATGTGTCCCACCCCCCCAGGGACCCCAGCTCCACCCTCCCTCCCTTATCAGGACGCATGCTCAGAATCACCTTCTTCGAATGGACCAGTTTTCCATCCACAAACACTTCAAACGCCCCGGTCGCCTGGGCAGATATGTCCTCCTCCTGAGGAAGGAAGGTTGGGGGTTGGGGAGGCTAAGAGCTCCCTTCCAAGCCCTCCAGGGGGGGTCATGGAGCCCCAACAGCCCCCCACTCCCCCAGCGCACTCACAAAGACTAGACAGTTTGGAAATTGCTGCTCCAGACTCTTTTTCAGTAGGATGTACTGTGGGGAGGAGATGGGATCACAGGGTCACAGGTCTTGAGAGGAGGGGGAAACAGGAACTCTGTCCAGATTTCGGGGCCCACACGCCCCCCACCGCCACAGTCAAAACTACTCACCCGGAGGCCGTAGCTTCAGAGGCCACTGGAGGCCAAGGCAAGAGGGAGGAGGCAGAGAGAGATGGAAGGAACACATGGCATCAGTCTCTCCCTGAGCCCAGAGGGACGGCCGATCCCCTCCCCCACCCTGCTCAGAGCCCTCCCACAGCACATCCACCTCAGGGCAAAACCCACAGTCCTCCCCGTGGTCCTCAGGCCCCCACAGGACCTGCGCCATCATCCGTCGGCTCCATCTCCCCCACTGCCCCCTTAGCCCACTCCGCTCCAGCCACAGGGACCTCCCAGCTCTTCTTCCAACTCCAGGCATGTCTTGCTCTGGCCTGAGGGCTTTTGCACGCTGTCCCCTCTGCAGAATCCCATCTTCCCCTGGTATCTAAACAGCTCCTCTCTCCCCTCTTTCAGGTCTTTATTCATATAACACCTCCCCAGGGAGGCCTTCCTGATTACCCCAGTGAAGATGCCTTTCTGTTTATTGAACAACACAGGGAGTCATATCTCACCTCTGTGCTAGAATATGATGGAAGATAACATGAGAAAAAGGATGTGTGTGTTCGTGTGTGCGTGGGTGTATGTGTGCGCACATATATATGTATATGACTGGGTCACGTTGCTGTACAGCAGAAATTGACACAACACTATAAATCAACTATACTTTAATTTTTAGAAAAGAGAAAAGTGGGAGTTCCCGTCCTGGCACAGCAGAAACGAATTCGACTAGAAACCATGAGGTTTCGGGTTCGATCCCTGGCCTTGCTCAGTGGGTTAAGGATCCGGCGTTGCCGTGAGCTGTGGTATGGGTCACAGATGTGGCTCAGATCTGATGTTGCTGAGGCTGTGGTGTAGGCCAGCAGCTACAGCTCTGATTAGACCCCTAGCCTGGGAACCTCCATATGCTGTGGGTGCGGCCCTAAAAAGACACAAAGCAAAAAGAAAAAAGAAAAAGAAAAGAAGAGAAAGAGGAGGGAGATGAGGAATCAGGGAGAAGAAGAAAGAGACACACACACGGTGGGGGAAGGAAAAGAGTGAGTTAGAGAGAGGCAGAGAACAGGAGAGAACTGGGACTGGAGGGGAAGGCAGGGCCCCCTCCCAGCCACTTTCAGCCCTGCTCTCTGGGAGGTCAAGGCTGGCCCCTGGGGTTGCTGTTGTTGACACAAAGGTTCAACTCTAGGACCCCACATACCGAGGGCTAAAGTCACCCTCCTTCAGCCTCTGCACAGCACTGTTCCCCCCCACCACCCCCAATTTTGACTCCCCTACTCCTCCCCACCCTCCCCACACCACTAAGTAGCCTCCTCACTGAGACTTAGCGGCAGAAGCGCCACCTGGGGGTGGGGAAGGCTGTCCCGGACACTCAGTCTCTGGAGTTGACCCCTTGTCCTCGTAGGGAGGCTCTGCTCACACTCCAGTCCCAGCAAGAGAGTGGATGACTGAATCCAGAGCTCTCTGGTCCAAGGAGAGTGAGTGGCAGGTGGAGCTACCCCACCCCCGCCCCCGCCCCCGCAGCCCTGTCCCCAAGGGAGGAAGCGGGCGTGGGCGGGGACAGCCCCTCACCAGTAGACGACTCGAATCAGGATCTTGTTGTCCACTTGGATGTTCTCGCTGGTGGAGGCCAATGCGTTCGTAGAAACCGGTAAGGCGACGGCCAATGGGATGGTCGCCAGGATGGGCGTCCCTGGGACATGTCCAGAAGTGGAATCTGTCAGCTTGGTGGTGGATGAGTCGGTCCCAGCCCCCGGCGTGGACTCCAGTAAATTAGTGGCCAACGGAGAAAGCGCAGGAAGGGGCTCCTGGACGGGAACGAATCCATTGGCGACCAGTGGGAGGTGCTTCGCCCTCGGGGTTGGCGCAGGATCCTCATCAGGCGACAAAGTGAGTTCGGGATCAGGTTCCAGGGGCGGATCCAAAGAAGGCAGGGCTGGGTTCGGGAGGGATTCCAAAGCAGGGACCAGGACCTGAGATAGGGTCGGCGTTGGGATCCCGACCGTGGTCGGCACCCGGACCGGGGTCGGCACCTGGACCGGAGTCGGGGTCCGAACCGGCGTTGGGGTCCGGACCGGAGTCGGGGTCCGAACCGGTGTTGGGGTCCGGACCGGAGTTGGCGTCCGGACGGGGGTCAGGGTCCGAACAGGGGTCGGGGTCCGGACAGGAGTTGGCGTCCGTACTGGAGTCGGGGTCCGGATCGGACCCGGACCCGAGGCCGGGACCAGATTGGGAGTCCGGACCAGGAGGGAGGTCCTGGCCAGGGTCGAACCCCTGGCCGGAGTCGAGGCCCGGACTGAGGCCAAGGGTCGCAGCGAGGCCGAGGGCCGGACAGGGGAGGGGGCTGGGGCCCGTGCCGGGTTATTCATGGGGGCCAGGGTCGGACCCCAGGTAACCCGGGTTGGGATCCCGCCTGACCCCCCTGCCTTGGGCCGCGGGGGCCTCATCTGCACAGGATTCTGAAATGGGAGGCGACCACAATGGGGCGCTGTTACACCGGGTTCCATGCGGCAGGCAGGTTCTATCAACCTGAGCAGGGGATGGAGGGGGGGGATGGGGCTGAGATCACGGGGATCTCGCCAGTAATTCCCATCTCTGGAATCCCCACCTCCAGGGTGGAGAACACACAGACTGCCAATGTCCCTAACCTTCATGCGTTCACTATATGTTTGAGTGGCTGCTGTGTGCACAGTCCTATGCTGGGTGATTCCGGGGACACAGCAGGCAGGAAAGCTCAGGTCCAGTGATCAGGCTCCCTGCCAGGTAGGGGAGATCTAGCCATTACCAAACAATGACGGCCCAGTAAGGTCAAGGCCAGGGTGGAGGAGGCCCAAGCAAAGGGATTAGAGACGGGTGAGGAAGCACAGGGACTTGTGGGATCCCAGAAGAGGCATCAGAACCAGTCTGGGGCAATCAGAGAGGGCTTCCTAGAGGAAGGGACAACCGAGAGACCCAAAGAAAATAATACTCACACATTTTACACTCATAGAGTGCTAAGTGCTACACATGTGCCCACAGCCAGCAAGTGGCAGAACCAGGATTTAGATCCCGGCTCTCAGGCTCCGGGTTCCTGGCACAGAACCACTCCGCCAAGGGCTCTAACACACTGTGGGTTCCTCCAGGGTGAGAACTTGTCTGGTTCACTGCTGAATCCCCAGCTCCTAGAACCAGTCCTGGCACACAGTAGGCACTCGATAAATATAAATATATTTTTATTTTGAAACAGTTTTAAAATGAGAAGTTGGGAAAGCAATACAGAGAATTCCTGTGTAACTTTCACTCTGCTTTCCCCAGTAACTGACACCAAACCCAAGTTCGTTCTGCTGGAAACTCTACAGGCCAAAAAACCCAGAGATAAATTGTTGGGGCAAGGAATAACGACTTCAATGGGAAAGCTAACAGACCGAGAAGATGGCAGACTAGTGTCTCCAAAAAACCTATCTTCTCAATCTGAATTCATGCTCCGTTTATACAGAGGAAGGGGAGGGGCCAGTGGTCACTCACAGTGGCTTGTTTGGGGAAGGGCCCACTGCAATGCCAACCAATGGCAGAGCAGGAACGCCAAGGGTCACTCACCAACGGTTGCCTGCTTACATAACAAAACATCTTATGTAACCACAGTACATTGTCAAAACCAAATGGTCCAATACTATTAGGTCAGTACAGACCTGATGCAGATTCGTGGAAGGGGTTCGAGCAGAGAAATACCGCCCACTGTGCTTCTCAACACCCAAGAGCCCCTCCTATGTTAACCCTTGGGCCTGGGTCCAAAAAACCAGGACCAAGAAAGACCCTGGGAGTTTCTGCTGTGGCGCAACAGTGTCTCTGCAGCACCAGGACACAGGTTCCATCCCTGGCCCAGCACAGTGGGTTACAGGATCCAGCGTTGCTACAGCTTCTATGTAAATCACAGCTGCGGCTGGGATCTGATCCTGGGATCAGATCTGGCCTGGAAACTCTACATGCTTCAAGGCAGCCAAAAAAGAGAAAAGAAAGAGAGAAAGAGAGTTCCCATCCTGGCTCAGGGGAAACAAATCCGACTAGGAACCATGAGGTTGCGGGTTCGATCCCTGGCCTCGCTCAGTGGATTAAGGATCTGGCACTGCCATGAGCTGTGGTGTAGGTTGCAGATTCAGCTCGAATCTGGCGTTGCTGTGGCTGTGGCGTAGGCCGACAGCTGTAGCTCCAATTAGACTGGGAACCTCCATATGCCGCAGATAGGGCCCGAACAAGACAAAAGACAAAGGAAAAAAAAAAAAAAAAAAGAAAGGGAGAAAGGAGGAAAGGAGGGGAAAGAAGAGAAAAGGAGGGAGGGAAGGAAAGAAGAAAGACACTGAGGAGTTCCCCCTGTGGCACAGTGGATTACTGACCCAGCTAATTTCCATGGCACTGCCAGGTCCATCCACATTTTGCTATAGATGTAGCTCAGATTCAGTCCCAGGCCTGGGAACTTCCATATGCCACAGGTGCAGTCAAAAAAGGAAAAAGAAAAGAGAAAAAAAAGAAAGGCACTGAATTCTGTGTGACTCTAGGCAAGCCTCTGCTCCTCTCTGGGCTTCAGTTTGCTCCTCTGCGAAATGAACTTGAAATGGGCTTTCCTCTTACAGCATAATATCGAGAACTAAGATTTACTGAGCATCTGTTATATGCCAGCCCTAGCCTCTGTTATAAAAAACTTTGTACTGGAGTTCCCTGATGGCTCGGCAGGTTAAGGATCTGGCATCATCGCTGCCGTGGTGGAGGTTCAATCCCTGGCCCCAGGAACTTCTCCATGCCATAAGCGTGGCCAAAAAATAAATGCTTTTTAAGAGTTGTAAGCTTGCTTCAAGAGCCCTGCATGCTCAAAAGAGAATTAGTTTTTGTTTTTTGTTTTTTTTGTCTTTTTGCCTTTTCTAGGGCCGCTTCCGCGGCATATGGAGGTTCCCAGGCTAGGGGTTTAATCGGAGCCATAGCCGCTGGCCTACACCACAGCCACAGCAACGCAGGATCCGAGCCGCGTCTGCAATCTACACCACAGCTCACGGCAACGCCAGATCCTTAACCCACTGAGCAAGGCCAGGAATCGAACCCGCAACCTTATAGTTCCTAGTCGGATTCATTAACCACTGAGCCACGATGGGAACTCCTGTTTTTTGTTAAAAAAAAAAAAAAAAAAAAAAAAACTCTTTGCAAAAAAAAATTTTAATTAAAAAATAAAAATTAAATTTTAAAAATAAATAAATAAAAAACCTCTTTGTGGAGGTCTTGTTGCAGAGCAAAGGAAATGAACCCGACTAGGACCATAAGGATGCCGGTTTGATCGCTGGCCTCACTCAGTGGATTAAGGATCTGGCATTGCCATGAGCTGCGGTGTAGGTCGAGGATATGGCTTGGATCCTGAGTTGCTGTGGCTAGAGAAGAGGCCGGCAGCTGCAGCTGCGATTCAGCCCTTAGCCTGGGAACTTCCATATGCCTTGGGTGCAGCCCTAAAAAATCCAAAAAAGAAAGAAAGGAAGGAAGGAAGGAAGGAAAGAGGAAGGGAGGGGAGGGGAGGGAAGGGAAGAAAAGAAAAAGAACAGAACTCGGACCAGAAAAACTTTCCCTTCTCTGTGAGCTCCGATCATCCATCAATCGGAGATGGCCTTCCCTGCCTGAGCCGCTGCTCCCTCAGGCTAAGCTTGCAGCAAGGAGGTAGAGCCGTGCAACAGAGCCTTTGCTTTAAAGGGCCTGCTGACTTGGGTGTGGGACTCTTCTCTTATGATGGTGAGTCAGGGAACTCTGGTCATCACTCTTTTTTACGGCATACAAAAGTTCTGGGGAGTTCCTGTTGTGGCTCAGTGGGTTATGAACCAGACTAGTATCCATGAAGATGTAGGTTCAGTCCCTGGCCTTGCTCAGTGGGTTAAGGATCCAGAGTTGCCATGAGCTGTGGTGTAGATCACAGACACGGCTCGGATCCCAAGTTGCTGTGGCTGTGGCATAGGCCAGCAACTGCAGCTCCGATTCGACCCCTAGACTGGAAACTTCCATGTGCTGTAGGTGTGGCTCAAATAAAAAAAGTTCTGCGGCCAGGGACTGAACCCTCACCACAGCAGTGACAACACTGGATCCTTAACCTGCTGAGCAACCAGGAAACTCCTGGTCATCACTCTTTTTTTTTTTTTTTTTTGTCTTTTGTCTTTTTTGTTGTTGTTGTTGTTGTTGTTGCTATTTCTTGGGCCGCTCCCGCGGCATATGGAGGTTCCCAGGCTAGGTGTCGAATCGGAGCTGTAGCCACCGGCCTACGCCAAAGCCACAGCAACGCGGGATCCGAGCCGCGTCTGCAACCTACACCACAGCTCACGGCAACGCCAGATCGTTAACCCACTGAGCAAGGGCAGGGATCGAACCCGCAACCTCATGGTTCCTAGTCGGATTCGTTAACCACTGCGCCACGACGGGAACTCCTGGTCATCACTCTTTGATAATCCAGCCAGTACTGTTCCTGTAATGACTCACGGATGTGAACAGTGATGGTTTCAAGACTCTGGGGTTGGTAAAGCATCCTTGATGCCAGGAAGAACATCAAAGGGGGAATCTGTGGGATCCACTGCCTGCTTTCAGTTTTTACGCAATAGTCATTGATCAAAAACCGAGATGAGGGAGTTCCCTTCGTGGCGCAGTGGTTAACGAATCCGACTAGGAACCATGAGGTTGCGGGTTCGGTCCCTGCCCTTGCTCAGTGGGTTAACGATCCGGCGTTGCCGTGAGCTGTGGTGTAGGTTGCAGACGCGGCTCGGATCCAGCGTTGCTGTGGCTCTGGCATAGGGCAGTGGCTATAGCTCCAATTCGACCCCTAGCCTGGGAACCTCCCTATGCCGCGGGAGCGGCCCAAAGAAATAGCAAAAAGACAAAAAAAAAAAAAAAAAAAACCGAGATGAGCGTAATGCATCTTCCCCTCTTTGCTTTTAAATTGTGTTCTGGGAATTTCTGTTGTGGCGCAGCAGAAACGAATCTGACTAGTATCCATAAGGATGAGGGTTCGATCCCGGGCCTCAATCAGTGGGTCGGGGATCCGGCATAGCCATGAGCTGTGGTGTATGTAGTTCGCAGACACGACTCGGATCCTGCGTCGCTGTGGCTGTGGTGTAGACCAACAGATGTAGCTCTGATTCGACCCCTAGCCTGGAAATATCCATATGCCTTGGGTTTGGCCCCAAAAAGCAAAAAAAAAAAAAAAAAATGCATTCTATTCCCTCATCAGGCTGCATAATTTGTTCAAGGCAGCAAAGACTCAGTCTCTGAACACCCAGTTGTCTTTGAAAGAATAATGGGCTAGTGTTGATAGCTGCTTTTAATCTCAATTTAAAAATTATTTGAGGGAGTTCCCGTCGTGGCTCAGTGGTTAACAAATCCGACCAGGAACCATGAGGTTGAGGGTTCGATCCCTGCCCTTGCTCAGTGGGTTAAGGATCTGGCGTTGCCGTGAGCTGTGGTGTAGGTCGAAGATGCGGCTCAGATCCCACGTTGCTGTGGCTGTGGTGTAGGCCGGTGGCTACAGCTATGATTCGACCCCTAGCCTGGGAACCTCCATGTGCCGCGGGAGCGGCCCAAGAAATGGCAAAAAGGACCAAAAAAATAAAAATAAATAAATGTTATTTGATAGTAGGCTTTTGTTTCAATGTCCATATTCCTTAATGGCAGTTAATCCTCATGACTCAGAAATGCAATACAGTGAAACGTGAAAGGAGACTTTGTATGTACATGTATTTATTCAATATATAGTAAGTACCCTTTCACTGAAAAGAACATGTGGGATCCCCTGGCTGACAATCTAATAAAAGGACTGCTAAGAGTTCCCTAGTGGCACAGCAAGTTAAAGATCTGGTGTTGTCACTGCAGTGGTGTGGGTCACTGCTGTGCTTCGGGATCCATCCCTGGCCCAGGAACTTCCACATGCCATAGGCACAGAAAAAAATAAATAAATAAAAGAAGAAAGAAAGAAAGAAAAGAGAGAGGAAAAAAAAGACTGCTACATTAGTTCATTTGTTGCTACAGTCTCATGATTTGGCTCATTTCCAAAAGTGCTTGGGCACGTTCCCAGCCTCCTCTCCACTAGAAAATACAGAGGAGGAGCGGCAGAGATGGGCTGGTGTGAGCTTTTCATATTTTCAGTGGCAGAAGTAGTATGAAATGTGTGGTTAACAGTCTTAGGATGGTTCCCAAATTTAGGAAGGTTCCCCCTCTCTGCCAGATCTTCCTCAGACTTGTTCCATCTCATCAGGAAAGAGGTGCAGGGAGTTCCCATCGTGGCTCAGCAGAAAGGAATCCAACTAGGAACCATGAGGTGGCGGCTTCGATCCCTGGCCTCCCTCAGTGGGTTAAGAATCTGGCGTTGAGCGGGCTGTGGTGTAGGTCGCAGACGCAGCTTGGATCCCGTGTTGCTGTGGCTCTGGTGTAGGCCGGCAGCAACAGCTCTGATTCGACCCCTAGCCTGGGAACCTCCATATGCCACAGGTGCAGCCCTAAAAAGACCAAAAAAAAAAAAAAAAAAAAAAAAAGAGTTGCAGCAATTACTCCACGCTGAGCCTCCAATTCCTCTGTAAAACAGATTCTTTCTGCTCTGAGTCTGTCGGTGTGCCTGCCAGGGACAGTATTTGTGTCTAGTAGCAAACCCTGATTTTTGGTAGAGAAAGAGACACCCCTTGGCCCACATATTCCATGTGATGATTTGGACAGGCTGACCTAACCCCTGCCACACCCCAGACAAACGGCCAACCCTGGCCAGCAAAATAAGCCATACCGGAGTTCCCTTGTGGTGCAGTGGGTTAAGGATTGGCATTGTTGCTACAGAAAGGCAGGTTCAATCCCTGGCCCTGGAATTTCTATCAGCATGTCAAAAAAAAAAAAAAAAAGCCATAGCCATACCACCCAGTGTCTAGTTCAAGCAAGGCCATGTGACGAGCCATGGCCAGTGAAACCAGCTACATATGAAGTCATCCCAGAGACAATGGGAGGCAAACACTGAGCCTCTGAATCCAGCCCTACTGAAGCTCCACCTACCACAGGATTTTTGTTTTTCATAAACTAATAGGTTTTCTTGTTTATTTATTTCTTTATTTTATTGTTGTTATTATTTTTTGTCTTCTCAGGGCTGCAGGTGCAGCATATGGAGGTTCCAGGCTAGGGGTGGAAGCAGAGCTACAGCTGCCAGCCTACACCACAGCCACAGCAACAGCAGATCCAAGCTGCATCTGTGGCCTGCACCACAGCTCAGGGCAACGCCAGATCCCCGATCCACTGAGCGAGGCCAGGGATTGAACCTTCAGCTTCCAGAATATTCATCAAGTTCGTTACCGCTGAGCCACAAGGGGAAATCCTCTTGTTTACTTAAACCACTTTGTTGGTTTCTGACCCCGGCAACAGATCCCTGTCTATTATTCTCAGGAGACAAAAATCTCTCCCCTCAGCCCCAACACCACATACAAAGCACTCAACTTAATGAGTCAAAGCTGATCAAAATAAGAGCCTTTATAGATGTCTCAGGAAAGACAGGGAGAGGAAAAAAGGATATAAATAACCATTACTACGTACAACTTCCGGAGGTAAAATTCTCCCAGTCACCCCTTCCACCTTGAACGCCAAAATGTCTGAAGCGGAGAATACAAAAATATCCAGGTTCCATCTCCAAGTGCTGATGGAGAAGGGGCAGGTTAAGCCTAGAAACAGGATGAGTAGTAGGCATGAGTAAGGGCTGGCTGCCCCTGTGCCTCCCCCTTCTCTCCCCAGTGAGTGGAAATCAGTGGAAAAGCTCTGGCAGAGGCTCCCCACTGCGACCTCTTGCGGCCCATAGGTCATCCAAAGAGGAGGTGCCAAGTAGCTCAGAACAACAGCAAAAGGGATGCAAGATAGAACTAACTTAAGTCAAAACTGAAAAGTGGGCTTAAGGACCTTCCAGAGACTCCACCCTCCTCATCTTACAGATAAAGGAGAGCTACAGGAAAAGGACGGGATGCCTCTGCCCTGGGTGCCCGGTATGCGCATAGGGAAGCCAGGTGGGTAACTACCTCCCGAGCGTAGATGGAAGGAGCAGATATGACATAAACTGAACAAGAGTCTCCGTCTTCGGCGTGATTCCAATCTGAGGACGGGCTATGGGAGGAAAAGAGTGTAAGATCCAGACCCCCTTTTTTTTTTTTAATTTTAAAAAATATTTTTTTAGGGCTGCACCTGCAGCATATGGAAGTTCCGGAGCTAGGAGTCTAATCAGAGGCAGATCCGAGCCGGGTCTGCAACATACACCGCAGCTCACAGGAACAGATCCTTTAAATACTAGTCGGGTTCATAACCCGCTGAGCCACAACAGGAACTTCAAGATCCAGACCCTTTAAATTCTCGCATCTTGTTGTCCCAACCACCACGGAGAGGCACCCAAAGCCAACTAGGCGAATTGTGAAACACCCAACCAAAAAAAGGGTTGGAGCTGGGCGTAAGAGAAAAGGACCAATCGGAAGTCCCATCAAGAAATCAGATCAGGAGTTCCCTTCTGGTGTAGGTTAAGATTCCGGCCTTGTCACCACAGCTGCTCGGATAGCTGCTGTAGCGTGAGTTCTATCCCTGGCCCGGGAAACTTACACCTGCCGAGGGCGCGTTCAAACACCCCCCGCTGCCCCCCCCCCAAAGGAATCTGGACAACTACATTATGAGATGGATAACAAGCGGCCAAGAGGGACAAAGCTTAGGTCTTCGGCCAAGCCCCTCACCTTGGCCCATCCTCGGAACCCTCCTGGGTCCTCATGTTGTTGAGTGCATCAGGGAGCGCATGGACCGATGGTTCCGGGGTCCCCGCCAGCAAGCGAGACCCAGTATCTCGCCCAGGGCCACGCCGTCTCACGTGAACCAGCAAGAGCGCAGCGCCGGCCAAGCCCGCGGCCACCAGCAGTCCCAAAGCCGGGGGCAGAAGAAAGCGCTGTGGGTCCCCGTGCCTCAGACCCGGCGAGGCCGCGGGCAACGCGCCCGCGCTGCCGTCCGCGCCGTCGGGGTGAACCGGGAACTCGCACCGCGCTCCCATGTAGCCGGGCGCGCAGGCGCATACGAGGCCGGAGAAGTGCGCGTAGCAGCGGCCGCCGTGGGCGCAGGGGCGCGCGGCGCAAGGGTCGGCGCGCTCGCGGCAGTCGCGGCCGCCGAAGCCCAGCGCGCAGGAGCAGCGGCGCGCGCCGCCGCCCTCCAGGCAGGTGCCGCCGTTGGCGCAGGCGCGGCCGGCGCAGTCATCCAGGTCGTGCTCGCAGCGCGGCCCCGCGAAGCCGGCGCGGCAGCGGCAGCGCAGAGCGTGGCCCAGGTCCAGGCAGAGCCCGCCTGTGGGGAAAGGGGCGTCAGGGGCGCGGCCAGGGGTGGAGGGTCCCGCAAGCCCGCCCCCGCTTCTTTGTCTCGGCTCAGTAATCCCACCCCGACCCTTTCTCTGGGTCCACCCTCTCTCTTCTAACTCAGGCTTTGGGAGTGCACCTGGAAAGCCGGCCCGCTTCTTTTTTTTTTTTTTTTTTGCCGGCACCTGTGGCATATGGAGATTCCCAGGCTAGGGGTCTGATTCGAACTGTAACTGCCGGCCTACACCACAGCCACAGCAACGTGGGATCCGAGCCGCGTCTGCGACCTACACCACAGCTCACGGCAACGCCGGATCCTTAACCCACTGAGCAAGGCCAGGGATCGAACCCTCAACCTCATGATTCCTAGTCGGATTCGTTTCCATTGCGCCATGACAGGAACTCCCATCCATCAGAATTTTCATCTCATTCGCTACTGTATCCCCAGAGCCTAGAACAGAGCCTGGAACACAGTAGATGCTCAATAAATATTTGAGATAGGAATATCACCTCTATCACCTCGCCTGTTTTACAGAAGAGCAAACTGAGGCTGGGCAGAGGGGGACGATCACCTCCCAGGCCACAGGGTTCAAGGAGGCAGAGCCAGGATTCCCACCTGGGACTGTGAGCCAAGCCTTGCTCTTGCCCACTGACCGTGCAAGGACCTCCCACCCCACCCTCCTCCTCACCATTCCGGCATGGCTGCAGACTGCAGCGGTCCACCCTCTTCTCACAGTTGGAGCCTTGGAAACCAGGTGGGCAGTGGCAAATGTAGGCAGAGTCTGGGTCTGCGCCTCCCACACACAAGCCGCCATTGAAGCAAGGTCCATCCGCACACGTCACCCCGCTCACCTCACACCGCAGCCCGTAGAACCCACGGGGACAGGTGCATTCGAAGGACCCCAGTGTCTCCTGGGCAGGGGCAAAAGCGCCTTGGAGCAGAGGCTCCGGAGGCCCAGAGAGATCCCACTCCCACCTCTACCCCTTGGTCCCGCCTGTCCTGTCTGCCCTCCTCGATGCTGGCCACATAGCCCAGGCCTACGTCCGGTTCCTAGCACTAAACCTGTCTCCTCCATGCAGCCTTCTCGGATCTCCTCTTTTCAGACCCTCCCCCTAACTTGAACAGGGTCACTCGCTGAGCCACAGTGGTGCTGCCCAGGGAACCCACACTGGGCTCCCTCCCACCACCAAACGTTCCCTTACCCCGGGCCACTCCTCTGGTCTCACTTCTCCAGTCACCTCCTCTCAGCCAAATCGGACTTCAGCAGCCCCAGCCCCAGCCCAACTCCAGGAAACCTCCTCTGATGACCCCCGCTCCCAATTCCAATTATCAACCCACCTGGCCCCATCCCCCCTACCTTGAGCCCCAAGCTCTCTACTCCACGGTGGGGCAGTGTAGCCCCATGGGACCCCTCATCATTCCCACGTCCACATCTTTAGGTGCCACCCACTGGCTCTGCTCTCTGCATTGCCATTCCCATCACTTCATCCTACTTCAAGGCCCTAGATGCAGTCTGGACACCTCCGGGAAGCCCTCCCTGATAGCTACCCCACCCCACCCCCCACACTGTTGTCTCATGGAGCCCCAGACAGGGAACTCCCTGGGTAAAGTACCGCCGAGGACGAGGTGAGGATGATACTGACACTACAGCTGCCCCCGTTGGCACACGGGTTCCCATCACAGGGCCCAGGCCCGGGTACGAGGCATCCAGTGGTGGCCGAGGATGGGCCCCTGGGGCTGAGGCAGCTGCTGGTGGAGACGGGGACTGTGCAGAGAGGCCCAGTCCAGCCGTCCAGGCATCGACATTCATCGGGCTGCTCACAGAAGCCGTGCTCTGGGCTGCAGCCTGCTCGACATGTCGTCACTGTGGGAGGCAAGGCAGAGGGAAGAGAAATATTGATGAAAGGCAGAGTCAGGAGGATAGGAATCAGAGAGATTACTAAGCACTTTCCATCTGTCTTGTTTCATCTTTGTGACTGACAACCCGCTGGGCTAGATGGCATTGCGACCCCCAGTTTACAGACAGAAAAACTGGGGCCCTGAGAGGCAGATTGATGATTTGAACCCAGGCCAATGAGTTCCAAAGTCTGTGCCCTTGGAAGGCCTGGGAGCTCCCAAGTCTGAAATCGGAGAGAGAATGAAGGAAGAGGATCAGGGATTGAGTAGGGATTCCTGGCCTTTCAGGGGAAACGGGAGAGCCTTGGATTAGGGCCGGTCTGGGAGGATCTAGCTAAGCCTAGGAGTCCTAGGGGCTTTGGTGGGGCTCAGACATTGGGGGAGGGGTCTGAGGGATCCTGAGCTCTAGAAAGCGAGGGAGTCCGGAGTGCCATCGAAGACAGGGGAGATGGTGGACCCCCTGGGGGGAGGATGGGAGGAGCTTCCAAAGCTCCTGGATGGGGTAGGGAGGGCCCCAGAATTAAAAGAGTTTTAGGGTCCCAGCATCTGGAAAGGGGTGTGGGTATAGATTAGAGAAGGAACTGGGGGGGGCACCAGGATGGAAAATGGGTGTGGGGTTCCTATTTGGGGAGACAAGAGTGCTGGAAAGAGAGAAGGGGTCTAGAGCGACCAAGAAAGGATGGAGAGAAACCTAGTCCTCAGTTTCCCTGAAAGTGGCAGCTGGATCATGGGAGCGCGCTGAAGACCATGAGTGGAGCTGGGGGGTGAGGGTCGCTTTTTAGGGCCAGGGCATACGGAAGGTCCAAGGCTAGGGGTCGAATCAGAGCTACAGCTGCTGCCCACAGCCACACTGGATCCCCGACCCCACTGAGGAAAGCCAGGGATCCAACCCGCACCCTCATGGGTACTAGGCGAATTTGTTTCCACTGCGCTGCAACGGGAACTCGAACCCCCAGCTCCTTGAAGCGGCAGCGGAGCTGCTGAAGGGAGCTGGTAATGGTGCCAGGTCAGCAGCATGCCCTGGATCCCTGGAGAGGTGTGTCTGGGGTAGCTTTGGAGGGGTTCTCGGGTCCCCAGTTCCCTGAAGAGGGCAACTAGGTTGTGAGAGGGGCATGGGGGCCGTGACGTGGTGGGTTGGGACTGAACGCAGGACTCACGCGGTGCCTCGCACTCGTCCTCAACCGGCGCGCAGGGGCGCAGTCCCGGGCCGCAGCGCGAGGTGGCGCTGCGCGAGCCGCAGAAGCGCGCGCACGCGGCCCCGATGGCCGGCGGCTCGCAGCGCGCGCGGTAGGAGAAACGCAGCTCCCAGGCTCCTGCGCGTTGCACGTCCCGCGCCCACGGGCCCCCGGCCGCCAGGCGACGCCGACCGGCCACCCGCGCCAGCAGGCTCCAGGTGGGCCCTGCGGGGAGAAGAGAGAGGTGCTGGGGTGCGGCCCGACCAGTCTCGAAATAGAGATGAAGCGCGCAGGCTCGCACTTTCCCTGCCCCTCTTAGCGAAGTCAAAACATCGGTTTTGAGTCCTGAAAAGTTAGCAAGCCTGCAAACTCCCCCAGTGTGTCCTGAGATCTTTGAAGTCGCGATCCCGATGACCATAATGATGATAACAGTTCTCCCATAGAAGCCGAAATGCCTCTCTATATTTTGCCCCAGAATCCTCGTACACTGAAGTAGTGAGGAGGCCTCTAACCCCCTGGGACATTTGAAATCTCTATATGGCCAAGAGGCAATGAGCGGTCTTTGAAGTGAGGTCAAAGCACCCCCAAAGCGTGCCTCAAGATCTTCCTATATGAAAATGGTGACAGAACCCCCACTTTGGGCCTTCTATAGCCACCAAATCCCCCTCGAAGGTTAAGACCCCATCTCTCTCCCTGAAACCTCTGTGGTGAGACTGCAACATCCCAAAGAGCTGTCTAGGACCTCTCTAGGGACAGGGGGACAGAGCTGTGTGTACAAGAGCCAGAAAGAATTCATATTGTACCCTGAGTTCTCAAAATCATACAGCAAGATGACAGGACTGTGAGATGCTATGTCCTGCTCTGCCAGCACCAATTCTAAGGTAGTAAAAGAGCTCCTCCTCCCCCAGCCCTGCCTGGGATCTGGGCGGTGGATGCCTACATCCAGTACCAGGACATTTCAGCATTGACATGCCGGAGTCCTGGGGCTGTCAACACGCAGCACCACACTCCAGCAGCTGTGATGACATCATAGGTCCATGAACACCCCACCCCACAGACAGCCCCATGTCACTCTCCTGGACCTCACATCAGGCCCCAACTCCCTGGACCCCCCACATCCTGCACTGCTGTCCCAGGACTAAAGACATTTACCTCCAATCTGTTCTCCTAACTCCTCTCTCCAGGTTTCAATGATAAGCGAGAAGGTGCCCTGATGGGGTGGCAGAAGGGGAGGGAAGGAAGGAATGAAGACAGTGGTAAGGGCAGGTACTCAGAGGCCAGACTTTAGGGGTTAAAAGCAGTGACCACTCTGGGAACCAAATAAGCAAGGCACAATTTCCAGAGGGAGTGGCCCAGGGAAGGAATGGCTGTCTTGGCTTTCTTTTCTTTCTTTTTTTTTTTTTTTTTTTTTTTTTTTTGGCTATGCCCACAATGTGTGAAAATTTTCAGGCCGGGAATCAAACCCATGCCACAGCCGTGACCCAAGCCACAGCAATGATAATGCTGGACCTTTAACCCATGGAGCCACAAGGGAACTCCCCATGGTGATCCCATTTTACAGCTGAGGAAACTGAGGCTGGAAAAGGGAAAGTCACTTGCCCAAAAGGACAAGGGTCTGGAATTCAAAAACAGGCCTTTTCACCTTCGTGCTTTTGGGGTTGTGGGGCAGGAAATAGGATTCTGGAGGCGGAAAACTCATGGATACAGGCCCCACCTGAAAGGTCTGAGAAGACATAAGGTGAGAGGATATTGGGTGTGGAAGGGTCCCTAGGTGGAAGGAAATTTGGGGATAAAGATAAAGGTACATGTTTAGGGATCCCCAAGGAACAGAGGTAAGGTTCTGTGAATTGAGGATTTATCTAGATGAGTTTGGGGTTCTGGGAATTCGGGGGCCCCAGCTGCAGGGCTGGGATTTGGGATCTCTAGAGGGCAAGCTGGAGTCAGAAAATCTGCAGTCAGTCCCCAGTGGGTAAGGTTTATGGGTCTGAGAATGTGAGATTCCAGATGATGGAGTCACTGGCCCGGGAATTTGGGGTTCCCAGGGGGGCAGGGGTGGGATCTTGCAAGTTGGAGGGCAGAAGGCAGTGGAGGTTTGGGGTAAGACCGCCAGCAAGCAAGTGCCCCAGGCCAGGTCTCACCGGCCAGGCGTCCCGGAAGGGTACACGCATGAGACCATCCGGCAGCGGCAGGTCAGGCGCTGTAGCTCCAGGCTGCGCAGTGTAGATCTGTCCGCGCGCACTCAGCGCCGCGCCCAGAGTGCACGGAGACTCGGCGGCCTCCTCGGAGATCCCCGGCTTCAGGCAGACCCTGAAGAAGAGGCGGCAGGGGCCCCCGGCCTTGCAGGGGGACCGAGGGGCCCCGGGGCCCGGTCCCGGCCCGAAAGAGTGGATCTGCAGCTCGAAGACACCGGCCAGCTGTGCCTGGGGTGGAAAGGGGCAGTGTCAGGGGACGGCGGGGACCCAGGCGGCTCATCGGCCCCGCGCCCCCTCCCCAAGACCCCTGGGTCGCACCGCTCCCATCCACCCTTTTCACTCCGCTCTGACCTGGGGAAGGAAAAAGAGAGCCAGGATCACCGTCGGGGACAGGAGCTGGGGCATCTGCGAGGCGACCATGGCCTTCCGGAGGTCTTGGGAGCCGCAGCTGCTGGCTCAGGGGCCTTATATCTGAGAGGACAGCCCCGCCCCTTCGGGCAGCCGCCGGCTCCAGGGGAGCCTAGGGGCTGAGGATAGGGTGGGCTTGGGGGTTAAGCTTGAGTGCAAGGCTGGATAATGATTTTAAGATTCTGTGAGGGTGCGTCCGCTGCTGGGGCGTGTACACGACCGATCGTCTAGATGAGGTTGTGAGGCTCCAGCACGTGTGCCTGAAATGGAACATGATGAAGCCTCTGCGTGAGGTTGTAAATAATTCTAAGATTCTGTGTGTGTGTGTGTGTGTGTGTGTGTGTGTGTGTGTGTGTACACGCATCGCACACCAGCATGGGAAAAGGGAGATGTGCATGTTCTCATGGCTGCGTGACTTTCGGAGAGTGTGGGTCTCTGTAGATGTTTCTCTGTGCAGGTGTGTGAATATATGTGAGATCCTGGACCACGGAGTGCGGTCCCAGGAACCTGTGACTTTGTGGTCTGTGCAGGTTCCTCTAGATGGCTGTGTGTGTGTGTGAGTGTGTGTTCCCTTCCCCAAAACAAAGCCACCCTCCCAAACGTCGTCCGTCGCCTCCCGGCTGCCCCAGACGCCTGGCCGAGGAGCCGCCGCCGCAGAGGGGGCTCCCAGCTGTATGTAAATGCCGCCATCTGCCGGGCGCCGCGCCCCGCCCCCTCGGGCCGCAGCTGGGCTGCCCGTTTGGCCTCCGGAAGGTGTGAACGGCAAATGGGCAGGAAATTCCGTCCTCACATATCAGGGGCCCCGAGTCCTCACTCGGGGATGAATGGGGGAGGCAGGACCCCTGCGCGGTGCAGAAGCCCCTTAGTATTCCAGGACCACCGCAAGGAAAGCCAGTGAGGAGCAGATGTTCCAGCCTTCTGGTCATAATCATTTCCGCGTGCCAGGTGCTGAGCAAAGCCCTTTAGATGGAGCAAACTTTTTTCCCCTCAGAATAAAATGTAATACTTAGAGGCTAATACTTATAGGGGAAAATACAGGTTCAATTATATACGTACATATTTTTCTTTTGGAGAAGGTGCTCCATAAAGCAGAGCCCAGCAGAGCCAGGCGTAGAGTACATGCTTAGTAATTTTTAAAGAATGAGAGAACTCCATCTAAACAGTTTTCTTGGAGTTCCCTCTGTGGCGCAGCAGGTTAGGGATCTGGGATTGTCACTACTGCAGCTTGGTTCAAACACTGGCCCGGGAACTTCCACATGCGGCTGATGTGTCCAAAGAGGGAAAAAAAATGCCAAAAAAAACCCCAGTTTTCTCTTAATCCCGAGGACGGGAGTCACGGAAGGGTTTTGAGCAGGGGCGAGCCATGGTCAATAGTGCAGAACATTCCAGGTTCCTTCACACAGGTTTTCCCTTTATTTATTTATTTATTTATTTATTTATTTATTTTTGCTCTCTAGGGCCAAACCCACGGCATATGGAGAATCCCAGGCCAGGGGTCAAATCAGAGCTGTAGCCACAGTGCTGCAGAAACAGTGGCAGTGGAAAGAGACAAACAGCACTCGGAGATGCGGAATACCAAGGTTTATTCAGCATCCGTGTGGGCTCCGAGGAGTTGCCCCAGAGTCTGAGCACCAGGTCTTTGTTCTGGATAACTTTTATATAACACAGACCTCCGGGTCTCAAGGTTTTCTCAAGGTTTTCCCTTGTAAGCCACCCCAGCCCTCCCCCTTCTCCAAGCAGACAGTGTTCCTGCCTAAGAAACTGAGCATGCAAGGTCACAAAAGCAAAACTGGGAGTTCCCATCGTGGCACAGCGGAAACAAATCCCACCAGCATCCATGAGGACTCAGGTTTGATCCCTGGCCTCACTCAGTGGATTAAGGATCCGGCATTGCCGTGAGCTGTGGTGTAGGCCAGTGGCTACAGCTCTGATTCGACGCCTAGCCTGGGAACCTTCATATGCCGCAGGGGCAGCCCTAAAAGAAAAAAAAAAAAAATTGAAACTGATAAGCACCAAGGACACAAGGCATGTAGTTGCTACAAGTTTATAAGAAGGGTGATATGCAGCCAGCAAGGCTGCTGACAGGCATGTAGCTGCCTTTTCAGCTGGGGGGGGTCATTTTTCTAGTTAAAACTCTTATTCATTCCTCCCTCCGAATGTTCAGGGTGCATCTGCAGCCATCAGGGATCATCATCAGTCATTACCCGTTGGTGACCTTTGATGAGCACGACTTTCTTGAATTTCCCCCGGACAAAAGAAATGAGTAGAATAAAGCAAAGTCCATGTGACCCCCTGATCCGATCCGGCTATTCGGATGCATGGGTCACATGAGGAAATGGATCTGAGCAGGGCCAAGGGGTCCAGATGAATAACTGTAAACAGCAAATATAAATGTCGGGCAGAGGATAACAGTATATGACAGTAAGAAAGTCTCTATAGAAAACAAGACAGTCTGTTTCCCCAGGCAGCCGACTCCTCGAGCTTCGCCTGTGCATCAACTGACCAGCTTCTGGGGTGGTCGGAGCAGGGCTTCGAGATGGTTGTCTCTCCCTCTGTATTGTCAGGCGTAGAGGTTTCTCCGGATCAAGGGCAGCTTCCCATTCCCCACAGTCGTCACTTCGGCCAGCCGGTTTAGCTCTGGAGTGATGGACCCAGGCATCTATTCCTGTCACTTTAAGAGCAGTGGGGGAGTTCCCATTGTGGCTCAGTGGTTTGCGAATCCGACTAGGAACCATGAGGTTGTGGGTTCGATCCCTGGCCTTGCTCAGTGGGTTAACGATCTGGCATTGCCCTGAGCTGTGGTGTAGGTCGCAGACACGGCTCGGATCCCTCGTTGCTGTGGCTCTAGCATAGGCCAGTGGCCACGGCTCCGATTCGACCCCTAGCCTGGGAACCTCCATATGCCATGGGAGCAGCCCAAAAAAATGGCAAAAAGACAAAGGAAAAAAAAAAAAAAGAGCAGTGGGGGTGGTTAAGATTGCAGTATAAGGCCCTTTCCATACTGGCTTTAAAGACTCCTTTTTCCAGTCCTTTATCCACACCTGGTCCCCTGGCTTGTGGGCATGCACTGTTATGCCTAAAGATACAGGCATTCTGTGACTCATTTGTGTATTTTCGAGATAATGAGCCCCAACCCTTGTAGTTGTTTATGAAAATCTAAGCCTCCCAATTCTCTGATGTTTCCTCTCAAACTGTTCAATGGAGGTGGCCTCCCATATAAGATCCAAATGGCAAGAATTCTATTCCCACTCGGGGTGAGCATCTCACTTTGAGAAGGGCCACCAGCAGCATGTCTGCCCAGGGCAGGCTGGTTTCCTGATCTAACTTTGCAAGAGTCCGCTTAGGAGTTCGGTTCATGTGTCCTACTTTCCCTGAGCTCTGAGGGTGATAGGCAGAATGTAGCCTCCACCGGACCCGTAAGGCTTTCGCCACCTGCTGCACTGCCTCAGCCACAGATGCTGGTCTGTTAATTGTCTGACCCAAGGATCAGAGGCATTCTGTATCTGGGAATGACGTCTCTCAGGAGTGTCTTGGTCACTTCCCTTGCCTTTTCGGTTTGGGTGGGAAAGGCTTCTACCCATCCTGAAAAGGTGCAGACAAAAACTAGCAAGTATTTGTATCCCCTGCTCGGAGTGACTTCAGCGAAGTCCACTTCCATATCCTCAGATGGGGACAGTCCACAGTGTTGTGTCCCAGCTGGTCTGCTATGCCCCTGGTGAGCATTATTTTGCAGACAAGTTATGCACCATTGGGAGAGAGAGGAGCAGCGAGCAGGAAGACATGTGATAAGGTAGTAGCGGCAGTTTTGCCCACATTCGTGTTGCTGGGGGACTAGCTTGTAGGCCAGCTGTTCCGGAACATAGACTTGACGGTGGGTCCCATCTTAGTTTTGGTTCCTCCTTCCTCTTTCATCCATTTTTCTTCGTCTGGAGAGTACTTGGCGACATCGGCACATCTCGGGCCAGCAGAACATTCGGTGTATCTGACGCTGCCCCCGGGCTGCTCGTCTGCAGGCTGCATCAGCGCTATCTTCCCTTTCGCCACTGGACTGCTTCCCTTTTGGTGGCCTTTGCAGTGGATAACTGCCACTTCCCTATGTTCCCATTACTGCTCCTAGGAGCTTTAGGATTTCAGCCTGGTTTTTCATTCCTTTTTCTTCAGCAGTAAGGCGTCCTCTCTCCTTACCTAAGGCTCCGTGGACGTGTAAAGTCACAAAAGCATACCGTGAGTCGGTACAGATATTAACTCACTGGTCTCGGCTGAGCTCCAGCGCTCTGATTACTGCCCATAATTCTCCTCTCTGCGCTGACCAGCCTTGAAGACGTGCATCCGCTTCCAGCCCTTCTGAGTCAGACACCACAGCATATCCTGCCATCCCTTTTCCATCCTCCATGAAGCTACTTCCATCTGTATATAAAACCGGGTCCCGATTTCAGAGTGGTTTAATCAGTTAAGTCAGGCCAGCTGGAAAACACCTCATCCAGGACCTCTAAGCAGTTATGGTCGGGGGGCCCTGCTTCATCTGGTAGAAAGGTGGCTGGGTTCAGAGTTTGTACAACTTCCAGCCTTACCCACGGCGTCTCACACAGTAACCCTTGATTCTGAGTCATTCGTGCACGTGGAAGCCAATAGTGGCCCCCATTGCTTATCAGGGTTACAACTGAATGCAGGACTTTAACGCTGAGGTTTTGTCCCAGTATCAACTTATCAGCCTCTCTTACTAACAAGGTGGTAGCTGCCAGTGCTTGGAGGCAGGGAGGCCATCCGGCTGTCACTGAGTCAATGTATTTGAACAGATACACCACCAGTCACTGTCAAGGCCTGAACTCTTGGGTAAGGACTCCCAAGGCCATCCCATTCTTCTCATGAACAAAGAGGTTGAATTCTCTCGGTTACATCAGGAAGCCCTAAGGCTGGAGCCTCAGTGAGTTTGGATTTGATTGCCTGAAATGCTGCCTCCTGGCTTGGTCCCCATTCAAGGGGAGCCTTTTCTTCCCCTTTTAGGGCCTCATACAGAGGTCTGGCTAAATCTGAAAACTCAGGGGTCCATATCCTGCAGAATCCCGCTGCCCCTAGGAACTCACAAACCCTCCAGTGGGTGGTAGGGGCCGGGATGGCACAAAATGCGTGTTTTCTCTCAGTTTCCAACATTCATTGGCCCCACGTGATGTTCAAGCCTAGATCCTTAACTTGTTTCTTGCAGATTTGTGCCTTTTTCTTTGATACCTGGTACGCTGCTTCCATTAGCAGGGAGAGGAGAGCTTTTGCTCCCTCTAGGCACTGAGCCTGCGTGGTGCTGGCCAGCAAGAGGTCATCAATGCACCACAGCAAGACACAGTCTAGTTTTCCAGGAAATGCAGCCAGGTCAGCGGCCAGGGCGCCGCTGAAAAGAGTGGGCGAGTTCTCAAATCCTTGTGGGAATCTCGTACAGGTGAGCTGCTCCTTTGTCCCTATGTGTGGAGTCTCCCATTCAAAGGCAAAGGCTGACTAGCAGGCGCCACTTGGAGGCAGAAGAAGGCAAGTGAGTCCAGGCAGGTGAACCACTCAGCAGGGGAAGGGATTCACCCCAGCAAGGCATACAGGTTGGGCACAGACCAGGGCAATGCAATTGATGTCTCCTTTATGGCCCTCAAGTCCTGAACCGGGCAATGGTCTTGTGTTCCCGGCTTCCTTGCATGTAGTGAGGGGGTGTTCCAGGGCAACTGGCACCTTATTAAAAGTCCACGCTGAAGTTCCCTGTCCAGGTGAGCCTGGATGCCCAGTCGAGCTTCTCTGGGAATCAGGTATTGTTGCAGTTTTACTGGTTGGGCTTCAGGCTTCAGATCCATTCCGATAGGAGTGGCGTCTTGCAAGCCCAGGAGGGTTCCCCTCGGCCCAAACCAGTGGGTACCCAGCCTCTAGTCCGAGGGAATAGCGCCATTCCTCCTTGCTCCTCACAAGAGACATGATTAAGGGGGCGGGGGTGTCTGTCAATGTGAGGCGAGCTGGTCCATCTGTGGTAAAGGAGATTTGAATCCCCATCTCGGCCAGCAGGTCTCTTCCCATCAAGGAACTGGGCAGTCGGGCAGGTAAAGAAATTCATGTACTACTTCATGGCCTCCTAACACCTTCGGGTACCACAGAAGGGTCTGCGGGTTTGGTTGCCTGTGGCCCTGATGATGGGAGTCTCTCTCCCCGAGAGGGAGCCATGGGTTGTGTGACCACTGGATGTCGAGCACCTGTGTCTGCCATAAAGTCTACGGGTCGGTCCCCTACTTGAATTCTGACCATGGTCTCTAGGGGCCCCGTTGGAGAGAGCCCCATCCCCACTAGTCTGACTCCGCATCGGCTAAGCCAATCCAATTCGTGCTAGATGGCTCTGGTTGGCACCGGCTAGGCAGGGGTGCCGCCTTGGTCTTCCTCTCAGGACAGTTGGGTTGAGGCATTCAATTTTCCAGTGCCCCTTCTCTTTGCAGTAGGCACGCTGATTGTGCCCATGGGGGCCCCTTTTTCCTGGCCTTGGGCCCCATGGTTTATGGGGGGCCCCTCTGGGGGTACCGGTTTTGACAGGCTGATGCCAGAAGGGCAGCTTTTTGTTTCATTCTCTTTTCCATATCGTGGCAGAACCTTGTTGCCCATCGCTAGTAACTTTGTGGCATTTTTTCCTGCAAATCCTTCTAATTTCTGTAATTTTTTATGGATGTCTGATTGGGCTTGTCCTACAAAGGCAGCATTTATGATCCGTTGATTCTCAGGGGGCTTAGGATCAAAAGCGGTGAAGACTCGAAAAGCCTGCCATAGTCTTTCATGGAAGTTGGCCGGGTTTTCATTGGCTTTTGCAGCATCTCAGTAGTCTTGGCTATGTTAGGCTTTTTAGCCCCAGCTTTTACCCCCTGTAGGAGGGCCTGTCCATACCTCTCTAAATTATTTCTTCCCCCTTCGATATTGGGGTCCTAGCGGGGCTCTTCCTCTGGGAAGACTTTCCTTACTCAGTTTTTTTACATCTAATTGATCCCCTGGGGCATAGGTTTGGAGCCATTTCTGGGCTTCTGTAGCAATTTGTCAGTGCTCCTCAGTGTTAAACAGAGTAAGAAGGAGCTGCGGGCAGCCCACCCAGGTGGGGCGATGTGTCCGGAAAATGGACTTTATAAGGTCGATTAGTGTCTGGAGCTTTTCAGAATATGAGCGGGTATGATGTTTCCAGTTGAGGAGATCAGTCGTAGAAAAGGGCTGGTAGTAACAGACTGGTCCCCGCTCCTGTATGGTCCCATCGGGGGCACTCTGCTGTGGTCCCCGTGTTTCCTGCAAAGGCATTTGTAGTGCAGGGGTGGCTGCTCCCTGGTTTGACTGGAGGCAGCTGCTCACAGGTTCTGGTCAATCTGGCTGCGGCGACAGAAAGTGGTGGGCTGTCTGACAGCTGGGGACCTTCAGCCCCCAAAGGAGGGGCTGGTAGCACATCGAGAGGTGGCACGGGGACGAGTCCTTGGCCTCTCTTTGAAATATAGGTGGCTCCTTTTCTCGAGGCAGTTTTCTTTTTGGACTGAGCTACTAGGACCTTACACTTTCCCTGGCCTGTGATGCAGAACCGAACCCAAGGAAGCCTCAACTGGGCAACTTCTAACCATTAATTGATGTGTGGAAATTGGTCTGGGTGTCCAGGGTCTCCTGTTAAGACCTTATATACTGCTCGAACAGTGGGCATATCCAAGGTCCCTTCCGAGGGCCACTCCAGGGTATAGAGAGTGTGCAGTTTTCCAGAACTCAGTTTCACACTGTAATCTCCAGAAAAAATTTTAACCATACATTCTAAGACAGTGGGTTTTGAAGCCAATTTACCCATTGTGTGAATTCCCACCCTGTGACAATGTCGCAAGACAAACAGCAGGGGGCACACTCACTTTCATCCGCCTGACTGGCGGGCGGGGGCGGGAGTTAAGGTGCCTCTTGGCCTGTGGCTGGTCCGTATAAACCCCGGACCCAGACCAGTCTCACAGGGAGGGAAGAGAACCCTCAGAGCCTGGTACAGCCCTAAAGCCTTATGGAACTGCAGGCTCCATAGTCCGAGAGCACAGGCTCTCATTCTCTCCAGTCACTCACACACAGACACCAGAATTGACAAGCCACCCAATCCCAAGGGAATAAATCCTGTCCTGAGTGACCTTCTGGTCACTGAGAGGTGATCAGTCTCTCCTTCCGCCATATGGCAGGTCCTGACTCGGGCAGATGTCCCCAGGGCACTCACCAGTCTGACGTCCTGTCCTGGAACCCGTTTCCACTCTTCTGAGCCCATTCGGGAAGCGGCATGAGCCGGGAGGGTACGGCCCAGTGAGAGTTAGGGTCCGGCAAAACGGCCGGGCACACGGTATCCGCCTGTCAGCAGGCCGGTGACCGCGGCCCTCCCCGGTTCCCAACAACGGTGGCACAAGGGGCCAACTCGGTTGTTGGCTTCCCAGCCAATGCACCAGAAAATGTTGCAGAAACCGTGGCAGCGGAAAGAGACAAAGGGCACTTGGAGATGCGGAATAGCAAGGTTTATTTGGTGCAGGTGCGGGCTCAGATGAGTCCCTCCAGAGTCTGAGCACCAGGTCTTGATTAGATAACTTTTGTACAATAGACCTCCAGGTCTCACGGTTTTCCCACGCAAGTAGCCCCAAGCCCTCCCCCTTCCCTGAGCAGTGTTTCTGCCTAAGAAACTGAGCAAGCAAGGTCACAAAAGCGAACCTGATAAGCAACTAGGACACAAGGCACGTAGTTGCTACAAATTTACAAGGGTGATATGCAGCCAGCAAGGCTGCTGATAGGCATGTAGCTGCCTTTTCAGCTGGCGGGGTGGGGGGGGGGTGTCGTTTTTCTAGTTAAAACTCTTCAGCAGCAATGCCAGATTCTTCACCCACTGAAAGAGGCCAGGGATGGAATCTGTATCCTTTTGGATCGTAGTCAGGTTCATTAATAGCCGAGCCACGGAAGGACCTCTGGTTTTCCCTTTACTTGAAGTATTCTTTCCACTTGCTCCTCTGTTTAATTCTGTTCTCACCTTTCAGATTTCACTTCCTGTAGGAGGCCTTCCCTAACACTCGCCAAGGAGGTTGGGCATCTTCGGTGAATTCCCATAGCCCCCCCATGACTCCTCTATCCTTGCCCCATTTTGGTCTGCTTTTTTTTTCTTTTCTTTTGTTTTTAGGGCCACACCTGTGGTGTATGGAGATTCCCAGGCTAGGGGTCGAATCGGAGCTGTAGCTGCCGGCCTACGCCACAGCTACAGCAACGAGGGATCCAAATCTCATCTGCAACCTACACCACGGCTCACAGCAACACCAGATCCTTAACTCACTGAGTGAGGCCAGGGATCGAACCCACAACCTCATGGTTCCTAGTCAGACTCGTTAACCACTGAGCCATGACGGGAACTCCAATGAGGTCTTTCTTTTTAATTAATATGAGGTCTAAGCACAAACCTGACCATATTCCTCTTGAGCATAGATTCTTCCATGGCTTCCCAGTACCTCAGGCCTCTAAGATTCCAAGGTTGACATTTAAGGTCTTCCCTCCACATTCTCCTAACAGGTTCTAACAAACATACAGCCAGACTTCATGGACCTTACTGGGAAGTAAATTAGGCCCTGTAACAGGGGTAGGTAGAGTAGTGGACCTCCCACCATAGGAAATATTAAATGGAATTTGGACAGCCACTAGCTGTGGAAAAAGGCAAATTCCTGCCCTGGATAACGACTGGGGAAGTAACAGATTCCAGGTCTGAGATACTTCAAAAATTTTTAAGATCCTAAAGACAACCAGCCTTTGGAGTCCCCATTGTGGCTCAGCAGGCCAGGAACCCAACTAGTATCCATGAGAATGCAGGTTCGATTCCCCCTGGCCTTGTTCAGTGGGTTAAAGATCTGGCGTTGCCTCAAGCTGCAGTGAAGTTCATGGATGCAGCTTGGATCTGGTGTTGCAGTGGCTGCGGCACAGGCCAGCTGCAATGGCTGATTCAACCCCCAGCCTGGGAACTTCCATATACCATGGGTATGGCCCTAAAAAGACAAACAAACAAAAACCCAAAAACCAAAAACAAAACCAGAAAGAAAGAAAAAAAAAAAAAAAGTTTTTATTGAGGGTTTGTGCCAAGCGTGATAGTGGTTCATGTGAATTCGTTCCCGTTTGCATGTGAATCCCTTACTTTAAGAGATTCCTGAAATTCCCGTTGTGGCTCAGTGGTTAATGAATCTGACTGGGAACCATGAGGTTTCAATCCCTGGCCTCACTCAGTGGGTTAAAGATCTGTGTTGCCGTAAGCTGTGGTGTAAATTGCAGACACGGCTTGGATCCCCTGTTGCTGTGGCTGTGGTGTAGGCCATCGGCTACAGCTCAGATTAGACCCCTAGCCTAGGAACCTCCGCATGCCGCAGGTGTGACCCTGAAAAAAAAAAAAAGAGAGAGAGAGAGCAAGAGAGAGAGATTTCCAAGCATCTCTTGGGACTATTTTAGAACTTCTCTTTTTTTTTTTTGTTTTTGTTTTTTGTCTTTTTTTTTGCTATTTCTTGGGCCGCTCCCACGGCATATGGAGGTTCCCAGGCTAGGGGTCTAATCGGAGCTGTAGCCACCGGCCTACGCTACGCCAGAGCCACAGCAACGCGGGATCCAAGCTGCGTCTGCAACCTACACCACAGCTCATGGCAACGCCGGATCGTTAACCCACTGAGCAAGGCCAGGGACCGAACCCACAACCTCATGGTTCCTAGTCGGATTCGTTAGCCACTGCGCCACCGAGGGAACTCCAGAACTTTTCTTTATGTGCCAACCTTAGACCCCACAGAAAGCCATGCTAAGCTAACTATTTCCCCCGCCCAGCATGCCAGGGATCAGACCCAAGTTGCAGGTGCAACCTAAGTCGCAGGTGCAGCAACACCAGATCCTTAAGCAACTGTGCCAGGCTCGGGAGCGAATGAACCCACATCCCAGTACTCCTAAGACACCACTGATCCCTTTGAGCCACAGCAGGAACTTCCCGAGTTGACATCTGAGCAAAAACCTAAAGGGGAAGGAGTGAGCTATATGGAACTTGAGAAGAAAACAACCCTGGCAGAGGGAATAGTAAGTGCAAAGGCCCTGGGGTGACCAAGCCTGGCACAGCTGGATATCCCCATGGCTGCCTCGCTTCAGTCTGACCTCTGCTCAAACACACCCTCCCAAAGGCCTTCCTTGACGTTTCTGTTCAATCTAAAATGGCACTCCAAATCCCAAGCACTCCATCTCCTTACCATCCTTCTCTTTATGCATTTATTTTACCCCGAGAAAGAAACCCCCAACCATTTTCACTCTCCTCCATGAGAACATCAGCTCCTTCAGGGCAGAGCTTCTTCTCTAATCTGTTCACTGATGGAACCTTAAACCTGGCAGTCGGTGCTTAGGAAATATTTGTTAAGTAAATGAATGAGAAGTCTCATTAGTACACTCTTATTAGTGAGCAAACTGAGATGCTTGAGACCTTGCCCAGGGTCACAGGGTGACCTGAGAACTCAGCGCCTGCTGGGACAGGCCTTAACTCTGGCCCAACCCCATCCCCTGGACGATGCCCTGAAGCAGACAAGCAAAAAGCATTCAGTATAAACATCCTAGGCCATGTCACGTAGCAGAGTATCTCAGAGGCCTCCCGTCCAGCTTTGAGCAGGTGTGACCTGACAGAAAGCATCATCCCTGAACTAGCATCGAGGTGGGGGAGAGGCCTGGGGGAGCCCACTGGGCACCAAAGCATGTGCCACCAGAGTGCTAGCTTAAGCCCCAGGGGCCACGGGCCAATGGACAAACGTCTTTCCTCCATCTGTGCCCTGGGGGTGGGCAGATCTGAGTCACATTTCAAGAGGCTCCTCAGAAGGCTCCACAGGTCACCCTTTGTGGTGGGTGAGCACTCGCGTGTGGCTCCCCCACCCACAACCCATGCTCCCCAGGTTCACGTTCTCCAAATACTTTCAGTTAGGAGTTTCTAACTCTCCAAGTCCCATGCAGAGAAAACGCAGGGCCTCCCTCCCTCCTGAGAACATCAGGAACCTCCAGGATTACAAACAATACACCCCACCTCCAGGTTTGGAAGGCAGGGGTGGGACTGGCATGCAAACATTATTTTTTTTCTTTTTAGGGCCACACCCATGGCATATGGAGGTTCCCAAGCCAGGGGTAGAATTGGAGCTGCAGCTGCCAGCCGACACCACAGCCACAGCAACACAGGGTCCAAGCCGCATCTGTGACCCACATCGCAGTTTGTGGCAACCCTGGATTCTGAACCCACTGAGTAAGGCCAGGGATCAAACCCACATCCTCATGGATTACCAGTCAGGTTCTTAACCTGCTGAGCCACAACAGGAACTCTCACACTTTAATTCTTTATAGACATCTGTGTGCCTCTTAAAAACATCTGGAGTTCAGAGGTTCTGGCCCATGCGGTTTCAAACATACTGTCCTCTTACTCCTCCCAACCTCTCTGCTAAGGTAGGTATTAGCACCGCCCCCAGCTAGAGAGGAGGAAATGAAGGCAGGATGTGCCCAAGGTCCACACAGCCACCGTGAGTGCCCACGGGCGCCTCAGGCAGCCCTCGAGCCCAGGCCACGAGGCAGGTATCATAATTTCATAGGAAACTGAGAGGTGAAGTAACTCACTCGTGGCTTGTGATCACACAAGCCAAGAAGTGGAAGAGCTTAGATTTGAACTCGGCCAGTCTAAAACGCACACTCTTAGATAATACCCAAATGGATGGAACACTGCAGGAGCCAGGAGTCACATGCAGCCATTTAAATTAATTAAAATGGGAGTTCCCACGGTGGTGCAGCAGAAACAAATCTGACTGGGAACCATGAGGTTGAGGGTTTGAACCCTGGCCTCACTCAGTGGGTTAAGGATCTGGTGTTGCCGTGAGCTGTGGTGGTCAGAGATGGCTCAGATCTGGAGTGGCTGTGGCTGTGGTGTAGGCCAGCAGCTGTAGCTCTGATAAGACCCCTAGCCTGGGAACCCCCACATGCCGCAGGTGTGACCCCCCCCCAAAAAAAATTAATTAAAATGAAACCAAATTAAATATCCCATCCCTCAGTTACCTTCCCCACATTTCAAGTACTCAATGGCCCCCTGGGGCCTCTGGCTGCTGCACTGGACAGAGCATTTAGAGGACATGGAGTAAACACGGGGAAAAGTCCCATTGCAGAATGCTGCTGCTGCCATGGTCTGTTTTAGTTATAAGCCAACATTTTAAAGTTTAATATAAAACTCTCCTTGACCAGAAAATCAAGCAACTCCAGGCCCACCTGCCCACAGGGCCACAGCTGGCAGAGCGGAGCGGCAGCTGCCCTCTTGAAATGGGGCGATCGCTGGTCCACTGGAGCCCACATCTCACACAGCAGCGGCCAGGCAGCTGCCTGTCTTCAAACCCCCAGTGCCGTCCTCTTCTTTTTTCCACAAGGAACATGGTGCCAGAGAGAGACGAGCGTCTGCAGATCACAGGGCACACGGCAAGACACGGCCAGGGCAGGGCCCTACCCAGCTTCTTGGATTCCCAGGCCTGGGTTACAAACCAACCCGGCTCCACCAGCACGCCCACTCTGTGCTCGGCAGCTGATCGGCCACTGTGGGATGATGACCCAAGAGTCCCACACTTCACCCTGACGCCCCCATCTGGAGACCATCCGGACACAGGACTGTGGCGTCTGGGAGGAACTTTATTGGCCATGTAGTTGCCCAAGCTGTGATCTGGGAGCCCTGGGCCTGGGGCCCAGAGCCCAGGCACTGAGTTTGAGGAGGCCCAAAGGTCAGGGCTGTTTGGAGCGAGGCCACAAGCGGCTGGTGAGGGAGCCAAAGAAGAGGTTCTGCTTGCTAGACTTGGAGAGCTCAGCCAGGCGCTGCTGTTCCTCCTGGAGTTTGGGGGACGGACAGAGGAGGTCGTCAGCCCAGGGTGGGCGGAGCTTCCCCCCAGACTCCCAGGTCTCCAGCTCTCAGCCCAGGGGGCACCGTCCTTAAACCTCTGCCCCTTCCCCCAAATCCTGGAACACCAGCCCAGACACAGGATGAGCCCAGACCCCAAGGACCCCCTTCTGACACTGGCAAAAGCCAGCTCTGAACCATAGGAACCAACTCAAATCCCAGGTGCCCTCATAATCCCTTCCCCAGATCCCAGGGGGCCCTCCCCCGAAGCCTAGAAACCCTCCCCAGGCCCTACACTGGACCACACCACCTTGCTCCCTGTGCCCCTATGCCCAATCCTGAGCAGTGCCCCCTGTCTGATGCTGAGGGAACCCTGGCCCAAATCTCCAGGCATTCCTCCTTTGGCATTCAGGAGCTCCAGCCAGGACCCAACACCTAGATTCCTGGGATCTCTTTCGCAGACTCAATCTGCATCCTTAGCCCCCCTTACACGTTACCAGCACAAATCAAGGGCATCAGAACTCCTTGCCCAGACCCTTGGGCCAAGTGCCTGTTCCAAGCCCCCACTCTACAAAATACCAGGCCCAGACCTGCTCGAGACCACTAAGGGCTCCTGACCTATCACAAAGGCTTGGCATCCCCTGCCTCCTGCTGTCAGAGCAGCCTGCAGCATCAATTCCACCCTCATCACAAGGGCCTCTGGGATGGAGGGTGAAGGCAGTTGTTCAAGATCACACAGCCAGGGTGGTGCCAGGCTGTTCCAGGGCTCCTCCTCCAGGAGCCTGGGGAACTGATGTGACGCCCTCCCCATCCCTCCCCCCACTTCCCTCCGCACGCTGGGGATCTAAGCACCCACCTGCTCTAGCCGGCTCTGCCGCTGTTTGAAAGCCTCCAGAGGGTCCTCCTCCAGGGCGTAGTGCTCCAGCACGGTTCGGACATCCTCCACACCGTTCAAAGCAATGGCTGTGGGCACAGCAGCTCAGGGTCAGCCAGGCTGAAGGCCAGAGGGAGGCAGGGCCCACAAGGGGAAAGGTCAGACCCGGGGAGCAGGAGGTGGGATGGTGGGAACACTTCTCTGTCTAAAAGGGCTCCCCTGAACATTCCTGGGTGTACACTAAACATCCCAGAGCATCCCAAATGTTCTAAGAAGCTTCTAAAGCCTGAAAGATGCTCATGGACCTCCTCCCAGTTTTACATAAACAACAGGCCAGGAGTTCCCATTGTTGCTCAGCTGTAACAAACCCGACTAGTAGCTAGGGGGATGTGGATTCAATCCCTGACCTCGCTCAGTGGGTTAACGATCTGGCGTTGCTGTGAGCTATGGTGTAGGTCACAGACGTGGCTTGGACCTGGTGCTGCTGTGGCTGTGGTGTAGGCTGGTAGAAGTAGCTCCGATGTGACCCCTAGCCTGGGAACCTCCATATACTGTAGGTGTGGCCCTAAAAACCAAAAACAAATGGGGCCAGAATCAAGCATCTATCATTCCTCTTGAGAGTCAAGGGCTCCAGAGGCCAGCCTCACTCTTGAGGAAGGCAGACAGGTCCAATAAGACTCGGTCGTCGGAGTTGCCATCCCAGGGCCGCAGGGCGACGCCGTTGTAGGGCTGTAGGCGGAAGGCTTCTTTCTTGCAGTCCACGACTACCACCCGGGCTGGGTCCCGATTCAGACATGAAATGTCCTGGAAATGGGTGACAGGTCAGGTCAAGGTCTGAGCCCCTCCCTTCCCACCAGAAACCCACAGAGGGGGAGAGAGGTGGACAGAAAGCACACACACGCACTTGGCATCACGCGCTGGGATCACCACGACGGGGCCTCCCAAAGGCCAGATGGGATGATGACATCAACCCTAGCAGGAGCTGGGGAGCTAGTCACACAGACTCCCGGCCCCGGGCCTGCTGTAGAGAGCGGCTGATTTGAAGGTTCCCTGGGGAGGGAGGTGGCCATTTGTGTGTTTAACCACTGCCCGTTTGTGAACCTCTCACCCAGATAAAGAGGTGCAGACCAATCCATAGCAACACACAGAGTCATACAAAGAAAGGCGCTCTTTCATACCCTCATTCACAGCCCACGTCCTTCTGAACCTCGAGAAACCACAGATTCCCAAGACCCACCAAGACCCAGTCGGAAACCCAACAGATGCCAAGACCCACGGAGACTTGGACAAAGACTCACAAAGAGGCCCGTTCACAGACCCCCCAGACTCCTGGATATGGCAGTGGCCACAGTAACAGACCCCAAAGCAAACAAGCTCCGACAGACTCTCAGGTAAACTACTATGATTTACGCGGGCCCAGAGGCACTCAACTCCCGGTACTGAGACAACAATCAGCCTCCAAACCTCATGTCCCTACCCCACACCCCTAAAGATTTTCTTTGGAGAGACCCCCATTTCCCCTGCTCCCACTCCCAGATCCCAGGACAGAGAGAGGGGCACAGAGGCCCAGCCCAGGCTGGGGGCAGTCTGGTGTCCTACTACCATCAGACCTGGGGCAGAATCAGAAACGGCTGGTTGCTTCTCCACCAGAAACAGGTGGAGGCTGGGGTCAGAGCTGGGGTCCCCTTTCCCTCAGGAAGGGCTGGCCCTCTCCCGAACCCCAGAGGCCCACCATGGCCCCCACGTGGCACCTTAACGTGGTGTCCATCCATGTATCTCGTGGCATCCCGGAACAGGCGGTAGGAGATGAAGCCGTGGGGGTCCACGCTGTCGATGAGGGGAAACGCAGTCTGGGGGTGGGATGGGACAGGGAGCGCGGTCAGGCTCGCCGCCCGCCACATCGACCCGCCCTCCGCCGCCCGGCGCCTCACCATGCCAGTCTCCGACGTAAAGATGACGATTTCGTATAAAGGGGCGAGCTGCTGAAATAAGGTCTCGATGCCTGGACGCTTCTTAAACCTCCAGCCAGTGGCCAGCTGGAAAGGCAGGGAGGACAGTGAAACCCAGACCCGGAGGCCCCTGGAGCCCCAAGAAGACCCGGCCTGCGGGATTCCTGGAACCAGAGTGCTCGCCCCCGTCCCTGTGGCTCTCGGCGGGGTTCAGGAGGGCAGGCGGCGGCTGAGGGTCTGGGTCCCACCGAAACAGCTGGCTCCCGGTAGCATTACCACGGGAGCACTACATGCACCCAGGTGCACTTACAACGACCTGCGGGACGGGGAGCGGCACAGTTGAGAGCGAGGCCACGAGAAGCAGCAGCTCCTCCCCAAGATCACTGAGCCCAACGGGGGCTGAACCCTAGCCTGGCTCCAGAGTCTATGCTCTTAACCACGTCAGCACAAGCCACCTGGCCTATCTAGTCTCCCCAACCCGCCGCCTTCCCCAGGACACACCGACCACTCAGGGTGCAAGAGGACGCCCGTGAGCTCCAGGACCAGTGTGTACGGCGGCTGGTAGTACGGCTCCCGCAGGGGGTCTGGGAGAAGGCAGGGGCTGGTGGGCTCGATGATCATCTGAGAAAGAGGGACAAAGCGGGGCACTGAGACCAGGAGGCAGGAGGCGGGGGGTGGAGGTACAGGGTCGGGCCCAGGGCTCCTGCTCACCTGTCTGTAATCCTTGAAATATTTGTATGTCCGGCGCAACTGCTGTACCAGAATTGGATCTAGGAGACACCAGGGCACAAAGGGATTTCAAGATAAGCCGCTGCTCAACCTCCTGGACACACCAGGGGTTTACTCATCTACCAGATACAAACAGGCCTGCACACGCATCTGCTTTGAAACAGCTCGTTTCTAAGTGCAGAGGTAGAAAGCAATGACGTAACTAACTGTCAGGTAAGAACAAATGTTTTCATTTACCTGCCAAGTTTTAATCAGATACTTACAGCCCCACACCACCCCATGTAGACAACACAATGTTCACACACTGGCCCACGTAAAACCCACAGGCATATAAATGCGCTGACACGTCAGTATGTCTAGTCCACTGTGAAGCTCTACATTTCCAGAGCTGCCCGCGGTAAGCAAGCGGGAGGAACCCGGTTAAGCCATGATGACTATATACACACATGTGTATACCTGAAGCCAGTGGTTCTCAACTAGGAGTAATTCTATGCTCCCCGCCTCAGGAAATTCTGCAGTGTCTGGAGACATTTTTGACTGTCACAATACTGGCATCCAGTGGACAGAGGCCCAGGATGCTGCTAAACATCCTGAAATGACCAGGGCACTCCCCCACAACAGAGACCTATCTGATCCAAAACATCAGTATGGCCAGGGTGGACAAATCCTTGTTTAGGTGAATATACCAACTACAGCTTCAAACAGAAAACTGACATGACCGCCCATCTCGATACAGTATTTCTGGTTTAGTTAAACGACTATCTGTGGGCCTGCCCTTCTCAAACCGAAATACTGCAACACCACTTAAGCTAAGACACACACATTTTAAACCCACAAGTTTACCCCCCCAGCTTAAATTAGTATACTGCCCTGTTTAAACCAGTATGATGCTACATCTGTCCAGTTAAACAGCATACTTACCTACCTGCCTAGTTTAAAACAACTACTGTCCTAACATGCCAGTTTGCAAACTTCCCAACACAAGTGGTTTTCTGGACCTACCAATTTTATATTTCTCTTGGGAAGGACCAGGTGTGATAGAATTGACAATTACTCTACTATCCAACTTGTCAGAAACTCCCTAAAAGCTGGTTAATCGGAAGGGGAAGGAAGGAAGGAGGTTATTATTTTGGAAATGAGGAGCTGGATGGGTAGGGGACCTGTCATAAAGACGGGGCAGGGGCTGCAGATGCTCAGATCTAAGGCACAGGAAGCCATGTGTCTGGTGACAGGACAGCCCAGCTCTCCTCAAGCACCCCCACCCACCCAGGATTCCCCTCCCCATCTGTCTCTGACCATCTGCTCCTTAGCTGAGGGGCCTGGGAAGGGGACTGGAGTTTTGCATGCCCCTCCCCCAAGCCACCCACCTGCTGATTCCCCCACATCCTGACTGGGCGGGAGTGGGGTGGGGGGGGTGCACCAGATGGGGAGAGCAGAGTAGGGAGGGTCAGGGAACCCCAGAATCTGTGCTTGTTTACTCACCATTGTCGAATTCATCAGGAATCTGGGAGGTAGAGAGAATAATGGAAGGTTTGAGATGGCAGAGGCAGAACCCCATCACACCCAGAAAAGGAATCACCAGGGCCCCGGGAAGAGTAGGCAAAGGTCTCTGCGAGGGAGAGGTTCACCCCAGACCAGAAATGAGCCTGAACAGACCAATCGGGAGGAGACCCACAGGATAGACCCCCGGTAAGTCGTCTGAGTCTCTCTGCTACTCACCTTGGCACCATTTTCATCCACAGAGTTGTTTCCTGCAAGGAAGATAGTGATGAATGAGGACTGAGGCTTGGTCTCCTGGGTTTTAAGGGAGGAAGGGGGCAGGGGGGCTACTCCTGGGTCCTGATGAAGAGGGCTAGAGGCATTGTCTCCTGAGAGAGGAGGGGGCTCTTCGCCAGGATTCTTGGGCCTCTGAGACAAAAAGGGCTGGGGCAGGGCCTTTTGGGTCTCTGAGGAATGAATGAAGGGACTAGGGGAAGGTCTGGGGTTTTGAGTGCTGAGGGAAGAGGTAGCTTAGGAAGTTAGTTCAGGCCTATCCTCCCTCTTCTTCCAACTGACTCCCTGTAGTTTAGGGCAAGAAACAACTAGAAAGAGTAGAACTTTGAGGAGAACAGTGGGAGACCACCCTCATTTCCTAGTTGGCTGCCCTACTGAGGGAGGAGCCAGGGAACACAGATGGGTGAAGTCTTTAGAAGAAACGGGGAGGTTTGTTCTGCAGTAGAACAGAGGGTCGACAAGAAAACTGGTGGACAGGCATATGTCTCTCACCGAAGATATAGACGATGCTCACGGTCCCACCAGCCCCGAGCAGCCCAGCAAGCCAGAGTGCGACTTTTTTGGCATAGCTGGGACCCTCCGAGCTCCTCTGCTGCTGTGGCCCCTGGACCTGGACCTTAGTGCCTGCTCGGCTCCCGATCTCTGCAGTCTGCAATTGAGAGGGGGTAGGTTGGCCAAGAGAGGGGAAAAGTCAGGGTGGTTTGGGTACCCTGAACTGAGAAGAATCAAGGTTGGAAGCCAGAAAGCAGACACCCACATGGCCTCCGGAGTTGTGTTCCTGCCTGGAGCCAAGATTCCAGGGGTTCAAGAGTTGACAGGCTAGGTGCCCAGGATCCTAAAGGCAAAAGATTGGAGACCCTGAAGAGGGGAAAAGCAGGGCAGGGAGATGAGATCAGGGAGTCCGTCTGCACACTGGGATTCCTAAAGCAAGGCAATGAAGGACACACAAGGGGACAGGACGGGGAGTAGGGTCATCCAGATGTCTGGGGCTCAAAGTAGCAGGATATGGAAGGGAAGGGATAGGAGCGAGGCTGGAGGAGCAATAGCTTCTCTGGGGCTTGGAGAAGTAGGGCACGTAAGTGAAAGACCTGGAGATCAGAATGGCTGGGTCTCCGTCAAGATGGAGAGAGGTCAAAATCAGAAGCTCCAACATCTACCTCTCCACCACACCCCTCTCAGGGAAAATACCCTCAAGGCCACGCTGGGACTCGACCTTCCCGGGCCCCTCCCCCTCTAGTATTACCTAGGGCGGCCAAGACGGGAGAACAGGTGACCCCCCCACCCCCACCCCGGGCGCCCACGTGGGGTCCAGAGGAGGTAGGATCCAAAGGACGCACTTGAGCCCCTAAGCATCTAGCCCGGGGAAGCAAGCGCCGCCTACCCGGGGAAGCAGGGAAGAGACCCAAAACGCGGGCGGCGTTCCATTCAGCACCCTGAGGTGCTGTGTCCCAGAGCCTCTGGGCGGCAGCGGCCCGCCTGGAACTCCAGGAAGGAGCCTCCGCACCCGAGGGCCACCCCAGTCCAGCTCACCTGGTCTGGGGCCCGGGGAGGCGCCGTCGCGAGCCTCGCGCACAGCCCCCGCGCGCCTTGCAAGAGCCCGCTCCGCAACCGCAAGAACAGCCCCGCCGAGGCCGCCATCTTGCGCTGACGCCACGAGGCCCCGCCCACTCGTCCCCCCCCCCCTCCTCCCCGCCCCGGGCCCGCACCGCAGCCAATAAGGGTGCAGGCGAGAGGCGGGTGGACGGGAGCCCGAGAGAGACAAAAGGCTTCGGGAGCACTGCAGCGGGCGCGCTCACCCCCAGTCACTCTTTTGCCGCCTGGGGCAAGCCAACCAGGAGAGTCAGCCGGCACCACGCCTCCCTCCAGACGGAGGGCGTTCCACCGCCCCTGCCGCAGAACAGGGCAGACACCCGCTGCTCGGAGGTCAAGCTGAGGCCCTAACCGAGGGATCCAGTCTGTGGCTGCTTGATTTGTCCTAACAGCCAAAAGTCAGGAGCGGGCCCCTCCTCCCATGAGCTTCCTATAAACGGTCTGGAAAGACAGTCAGTTTCATATGGAGGCTCAGCGAAAGAGAACAGTCGCCCTGTCTGGTGGGCTTCGAGTATTGAGAGGAAATCCATGAATCAGAGGCTACAGGAGCCACAGTAAATCTCCCTCAAATTATTTTCAAGGGAAAAAGTCATGCTGGTTTTTTTGTTTGTTTGTTTTGTCTGCCTTTTCTAGGGCCGCTTCCGCGGGATATGGAGGTTCCCAGGCTAGGGGTCGAATAGGAGCTGCAGCCGCTGGCCTACACCACAGCCACAGGAACGCGGGATCCGAGCTGCGCCTGCAACCTACACCACAGCTCACGGCAACGCCGGATCCTTAACCCACTGAGCCAGGCCAGGGATCGAACCTGCAAGCTCATGGTACCTAGTCGGATTTGTCAACCACTGCGCCACGACAGGAACTCCAGTCATGCTGTCTATATAGGCTTTTTTTCCTCCTCGCCTGCAGCATGCAAAGGTTCCCAGCCACGGATTGAACTTTGGGATGGTAGAAGCAACCTGAGCCTCAGCAGTGACAACACCGGATCCCTACTTAACCTATTAACTCCGTTATGTAAACTTAAAAGAACACTTAAAGCCACCACACAACATTTAGGGATAAATACTAAGGTAGTAAAAGTACCGATGTTAGGAAAAAGACACAGGATTCAGGGCTGTGATTACCTCTGGAGGAGAATGTACTGGGTGTGCCGCTAAAGTGGATCCTTCCTATCAGGTTCCTAAGCAGAGTGGTGGGGACATGGGTGTTCTTGGTGGATCTTTTTGAACAGCTCAACATTTTAATTTTTTATGGCCACATCCACAGCATACGGAAGTTCCCCAGGCCAGGGAATGAATCCCAGCCACAACTGTAACCCACCCCTAGCTGGGGCAACCCTGGATCCTTTAACGACGGCCACAGCTGGGTACAGATCCCCACCTCTGCAGCGACCCAAGCTGCTACAGTAGGATTCCTAACCCACTGTGCCACAGCGGGAATTCCCTCAACTATCTTATAATACATTTTATATTGCATTTGCAAAAAGACCTGTGACTATCAAATGAGGAAAGTGAAGGAGTCAGGTACTAAGCCCCGTTTGCCACACTGCTCCTCATTCCCATGCCCAAGCTCTTAGACAAGCTACAGCAATGCTGGCATCACTGCTGATGGGCTCAAGAGAAAGGACCATCAAATGCTGCACCATAGGAGGAATCTGTTTCCAATTTAATATTAACCGATTTTTACTTCACTCAAGCATGAGACTCAAGCATAAGACTCAAGCATAAGACGGAACTTTGTCAATTACATGACAAGCTCTGTTCTAATAATCTCTTTCCAACATCTTACACATTCAAGAGCCCTCAGGGTAGGGAGTATCATTTTCTAGATGAGAACACTGAGGTTTATGTAGACAGTAGACTGTTACTTACCTAAGACCACACAAGTAAGTGGGGTCTGCAAATGACCCTCCTCACAAACTGGAACACACGCCCACACACGCCCGACTTTTGACCAAAGAGCTTTTTATTAAAGACCATAACACAAAAGCAAGCCGAGGAAGGTGGGGTACAAGAAGGTGGGGACCCTCCCCCAGACTCTACTCTGATTCCCATGAATAGGGAGGAAGATAGGAACCCATAAATGAAAATAAAAGAAATCCTGAACAATCAGGCTAACCCTGCTCCAGGCCCCAGATCCTGTGTCAGAGCCAAGGGCCAGGGGAGGAAGGAGGGACACTCTCCATCTGCCAGACATGTGCCAGAGTCCACCCTGCCTGTCTCAGGCCTCCAGGAGCTTCCCCAGGAAGCGGAGGTTGAGGATCTTGAGCTGTTCATCAAGGTCCATGCGGACAATGCCATCCTCGCCATCAATGCTCAGCAGGACACCTGTGGCTTCCCGATCCTCACCCAGGATCACCTTCACCTGGGGCGGGGGACACACACACACAAGGTCAGGGTCCGAGGCGCAGCCCAATGCCCCCACGTTCCTTTGTCCTCTCTTACCTTGTTGTTCTTGGTGGGGGTGATGGGCTCCAGGTGCTCACTGGAGATGCTGACAACCTTCTCACTGTCCTTCAGGTACACAGAGCACATGCCTCCCTGGGAGTGGGGACAGCCTGGTCAGCCTGGCCTACTCCCAACAAAGACCCGATACCCACCCTCAGGGGACACAGGATCAGGGTTCATTCTAAGAAGTCACTTTTCCAAGGTGACACAGGAGCAGGAAAGGTCAAAGCTGGGCCCAGTTCAAGACCTGGGGTCTGCAGTCTGCAGGGTGGGGTGATGAGATTAGCAAGGCAAGCACCAACATGAAGCCAACTTAAGCCAACAGGGAGACTGCTTCTCAGGCTCTTGACTCTCTGTGTTCCAAACTGGCCTCAGCTTCCCCCCCACATTTGTTCCTCCTCCTGGGCCGCTGTCTCTCAGGGATGGCCCCACGGTCCCCAGTCAGCAACTTCAACAACCTCCAGCTCTGAGGCCTGCCCATTCAGCCTCCCGAGGGTCCTCCCTCCCTCTTCTCCCCCCCCCAGGCCTGCAGTGCAGCTGCACCTCCCCCTGGTCTCCCAGGCCCATCTCACCACACCTAATCCATCTGTGACAGACCAGCACAGCTCTGGTGCCACCACTCCTCCCAGTGCCCTCAGGACACAATCCAAGATCCACAGGCTGGCATGTGACTGGCTCCAGCCACTTCTCTGGCCTCCTCCGTCACCTTCCCCCTTGAGTCTTTATGTTCCAGCCACAATGAAGAGGCTCCACTCCCCAGATAAGCCAGGCCTTCCCTCACCTCCAGGCCTTTGTGCCTGCCCTCTATCTGGAATGCACTCAGCCCTCTCCCCAGCCATTTCCCCTGGCTTACTCCTGTTCATCCTTCAGGTCTCGACACAGATGTCACTTTTTCCAGGAAGCCCTCCCTGACCCCTTCCGAAGTGGGATAAGGTGCCTCCTCTGGGTTCATGCAGTCCTCTTTGCCCTCTGGGCTTCTCACATCCCAGCTCTAGCCACCAGGGCTGTCACTGTCTGGGGACATTATCTCCCCCACTGGAATGTGAGATCTGTGCGGGCAGGGCCTAGAGCTAGCTTTGTCTCTTGGTGTTTAATTAATTCAATATTTACTGAAGAGCCAACAAAGTGCCAGTCACTCATCTAAGAACTGGGGCCACTTAGGAAGAAAATACAGGTTTGGTAATCAAAGAACCACCCTAGGGTCAACTTTAAGCTTTGAGGCAGCAGGTAGGTACCATGAAAAAGAATTGCATGGACCCATAAGAGACAGACCTGAGAAAGCCCAGGTGTTTCCCTGAAGGATGAGGAGTTCACTAGACAAAGAATGAAGGAAAGAGAGTTCTAGACAGAGGAAAGGGATGAGCAAAGGTCCTGAGGCTAGAGAGAACTCAGTGACTGTGAGGAATGCAGGGGGCAGGCGGAGCTGGAGCAGGGAGCACCCAGCCCAAGCCTGCACAGAGGAGCACTCAGTCGCCTTACTGAACTTATCTCAGAAGTGTTTTGTTAAAAAGAAACCATACTCCTGGGTGCAAGTCACTGTCCCAGGCTGTTGGGACCCAGCCGTGAGCACAAAAGGCAGAAATCCCTGCCTTGTGGAGTTGGCATGCTAAACCTTTTCACATCTTTTTTCCCAGCTTTAAAAGGGTATTGGAAGATGTGGATAGACAGTAAAAAACAACAAAAGAACAGTAACCACAGAGACTGGGGACCCAAACGGGAGTATGCCTGCCCATCCGCCAGCCTGGGCCCTGCTTACCGTGACACTTCGGATGACACCTGTCTGCCCCACCACTTGTGTATCCAGGTAGGTGTCCCGCACCTTCACCTGGATGTCAGTGGTTACCCAGTCGCTGGAGTTCTGCTCAATGCCTGAGCCAGGCGTGTGTGGGTTGTAGCCACCAGGGGAGGGAGCTCCGGGTGTCATCGGACTATAGCCAACGGGGCTAGGGCTAGGGCTGGCCTGAGGGGAAAACGGAATGGGGTTGTTGGGAACAAGTCATTTGGCCTGGCTGTCCCGATAGGCCCAAGGCCCACACTAGCCCTGCACCCTCAAGGACATGCAAGCTGACCAGTACCTGATAGGCCATGGGCGAGGGTGTGGGGTGATAGCTGGCTGGTGAATGGGTGTTCTGGTAGCCTGCGGGGCTTGGCGCCACCTGGTGGTAGCTCTGCGGGCTGGGGCTGGGCTGGTAGGAGCCTTGTGGGGAGGGGGCCGCATAGGGGGAGAACTGGTCTGTGTTGTACCTGCAGAAACAAGGCGAGAGGGGCACTGGTTGGGGGTGGTGGGGAAGAGAAGGAGGTGGTGGCAGTGGGGAGGGTCCGGGCTGCGGCTGGTAAGACTAGCCCCAGTGCACTCACATGGCTGGCGTCCCCGGTGTCTGTGGGTTGTACTGTGGGTTGACCTGTGGGGATGAGGGGTCTGGGTAGCCAGGTGTTTGGGGGTTGGGGGTACCCCCGTAAGCTTGTGGGGATGGGGTAGGCTCGTCATCAAAGGCATACTCATACTCTTCTTCAGCCCTGTTGGGGAGAGAAATGTGTTCAGAATAACTGGTGATCACAACAACGCAGCAAAAACTTCTAGGCAAGCACCGAACTATAAGCAAAATCTAGGCAACTTCATCCTCACAACAGCCCCATCCAGAGGCCTCCATTTCGTAAGTGAGGTGACTGGGAAACAGAGATGAGGTCGCCTGCCCAAGGTCACACAACCAGTCACCGGACCAAGGTCACACAATCTGTCTCTAAGTCCACGCCATGCCCCTGTGATGAAGTGGAGAGATGACTTCGTCTCTAGCCCCAGCCTTGCCTGCACCTTCACACAACCAGCCTGGGGCTGGGAGCAGAAAACTCAGGCTGCGCTGTACAGACCCGTCCATCCCACAGAAACCTAGCAAAACCACTCACCCTCACGGCACCTGCAGCCAGGGGCTCAGGGAACCCGCCCCAGCTCCTGGGCCTCACCTAGACGGTGTGTTAGGGTTGTTGGGGTCCCAGGCTCCACTCTGTGCAGGAGTGCGGCTGCCGTCATGCAGGGGCGTCTGCGAGCCATAATGTGGGGTGCGGCTGCCTAGAACAGAAGATGCGCGTCCATCAGCTCCACCTGGTCTCTAGATCCCCCACGCTGCCCCTCATCCTCACCCCCTGGGCGTGCTCACCATCCTGGAGAGGGGTCTGAGAGCCATACATGGGCGTGCGGGAGCCAGAGCCGTACATGGGTGTCTGGGAGCCATACATGGGCGTCCGTCCGTAGGTTGAGGTCATGCCGCCCGGGCGCCGTGAGCCCCTGTAAACAAAGAGAACAAGTGGGGTGAATAGGGCCCTCTCAGCGCCCAACAACCTCCCTCCTGGCCCGGCCCGTACACTGTGGTGAGCCGCTGACGGTCCACTGAGATGGTCTGGCAGGTGGAGTGCAGCTCCACGCGGGCCGTGGACTCCGTGGCGTCTTTTACCACGCCAATGTAGCCTGGGGGGGAAGCAGGAGGTCAGGCCGGGTGGGCTCTCCTTCACCACGCCCTCCCCAGGCCTCCCGGGGCCTTGCAGGTCACCTTTGTAGGGCCCCTGGGAGATGCGCACAGTCTGGCCGATGAGCTCGTTGTCTCTCCGCCCCCGGCCCCTGCTCATGCCGCCACCACCACCACCAGGGCTGCCAAAGCCTCCTCGCTGACCTGCGGAGGAAGAAAGTCACCAGTCCCAAGCTATGACCACGGCCAGGGTACCTTCAAGCCCCCTCTTCACGTGACTGCCCTCACCCTCGGGTTAGGAGCCTCCTCTGAGGCCCCCCCACCAGAGCCCTGGGCTCTCCCACTGCAGCCCTGCCCACGCTGGGCTGCCATGGTGGGGGGCGGGGCCCCACTGGGCTGTGAGCTCCATCATGGGCGGGCCCAGGGCAGATGCTCAGTGAGTATGGGCTGAGCAACCTCCCTCCTCCATCCCCAGACACACTCCCACCCCAAATCCCCCTCACCTCCAGCGCTGGGGTGCATGGGGCTGCTGATCCGGGGGCTCATAGGGGCAAAGCCGCCTACTGTGAAGTTGGTCACATCTCGCGGCTAGGGGAAGGGCAAGAAGTGACCTGGCAGGCCAGGCCTGGGTGACAGGCTCCCGGCCCCGCCCCACACTGCTTGCTACCATTTGGGAACAGTTAATTCTTGAACCTGCCCAGCAGCCCTCCTCCTGGTCACAATGCCTCAATTTCCCTTTGGGAAAACTGCCATCCCTATGCCAGTGTGGGCCTGTCAACCAAGAGGCCCAGGCCTACCTGGGCAAACAGTAGGACTAAACTGTGGTGGTCAAGGATTCAAACAAAAACTGCAAGTCATGGGAATTCAGCATTCCATTTGTAGGGCCCTGAGAAAACCATCTCCATGTCCCAGTTCCCCATATCCCAGGTCTACTTTTTTTTTTTTTTTTTTTTGGTCTTTTTGCCATTTCTTGGGCCGCTCTTACGGCACATGGAGGTTCCCAGGCTAGGGGTCTAATTGAAGCTGTAGCCACCAGCTACACCAGAGTCACAGCAACATGGGATCCGAGCCGCATCTGTGACCTGCACCACAGCTGACGGCAATGCCAGATCCTTAACCCACTGACCAAGGCTAGGGATCGAACCCGCAACTTCATGGTTCCTACTTGGATTCGTTAACCACTGAGCCACGACGGGAACTCCATCATATCCCAGGTCTGATTTCCCTTCTGGAAAGGAAATTTTTTTTTTTTTTTTTTTTTTAGGGCTTCCCTGCGGCATATAGAGGTCCCTGGGCTAGAGGGCCAATCAGAGCTGCAGCTGCTGGCCTACACCACAGCCACAGGAACAAGGGATCCAAGCTGAGTCTGCCATCTACACCACAACTCACAGCAACACCAGATCCTTAACCCACTGAGTGAGGCCAGGGATCAAACCTGCATCCTCATGGATACTAGTCAGGTTCTTAACCCGCTGAGCCACAATGGCAACTCTGGAAACTTTTGTTCTGTACCACTTCCCTACAAATCCCACCTCAGGACCTTTGTACTTGCTGTCTCCTGAGAATCCTTCCTTCAGGTTCTGCTCAAATGCCGTCTCCTCAAGGTCTTTTCTCAACCTCCTCTATCTAAAGCAGCGGCCCCAACATTCTCTAGCTCTTTATCCTGTTCTCTTTCTCTCCACAGTGCTTGCCATCAGTGTATTGATGGATCTGTAGGTGTATTTTTTGATCTGTTCATCTCCAAAAAGCATACTCCAGAAAAGTACTAGAAGGGCAGAGATCTGTGTCTTTCACTGCCACATCTGCAGTGTCAAGCACCTGACAATTACAGAATAAAACTGAAAGTAAATAGCTTAGAGTCCCAATAAGCTTTTTTCCCCCACATTTTGCCAAGGACCTGACACTGACATCTGCCCTCCAGGTACTCCACAAGCCCATTCTTGTCACGCCTGGGACCAGGGAAGGCCAGAGACCCACACCAGAAAGCCGACAGACAGGGCGCCAGCGTGCCCGCCTCACCTTCGAGCCCCCTGCCAGCACCAGGTGGCGGGTCTTGCAGACAAACATGCCCCCATTCTCCACCAGTTTCTTGCAATGCAGGAAGGCGAAGCTTCGGAACAGATGGCGAATCTCGCCTTCCCGGCCCTGGATGAGGGAAGGCCAGTCACGCTCGTGGCCACACCCCCACCGCAACGCTCCCCGATGCAAAAGATGGGCAGGAGCTTATACTCACCGAGTGAGGGCCATCAATGACCTTGACGATGTCTTTCACATGGATGTTGTTCTGTTCGGAGTCCAGGGCCACGGCAAAGCGGTTGTCCTTCTTCCGGGTCACAGCCTGGTGCCTGACAGTCACCACCTTCCCATACATGTTCAGCACCTATGAAGGAGGAGAGGGGATGCTGAGGGGCTGAGAGTGGCGAAGGGTGACACAGAGCAGGGCTCCCCTGGAGTGGGATGAGTCTTCCTGTGGGAGACAGTCCCAAGCTTGGGAGGATGTCTAAAATCCCTGCCTCTGGGGCAGGCAATGCCACGAAACCACCCCCTAGGCATGGGGTCGACCAAAAATGTTTTCCATCCTTCCAGAACACCCTCTGGAAGCAGAGTCCATTCCAGCTGAGTGTCAGGGACCTGAGAGATGGGTGGAGGAACAGACATTAACATATAGCTAATGTTTACACGTTACTCTGTGCCAGGTTCCCTGTTAAATTCTTCACTTGAGATTTCACAGAGGTCTCAAAACTTCTGAGATGGATGCTGTCAAAATTCCCAATTTTACAGACAGGAAAATCTCAGGCTCAGAGAGGGAAAGTTACTAGCCCAGGGTCACATAGCACAGAGCAACAGAGCTGAGATGTGATTCCAGAGCCCAGGGTTCTAAGTGTTTGTGCTCTGTGGCTCCCACATCCATGCTGAAGAGGAGGAAGGCAGCAGCAGCACCCAGCCCCTGAGCCAGCACCAAATGCCTGGGTGCATACCTGGTCTCAGGGATTCAGTCACAACCCTGAAGCACACGCTGCTATCTCCTTCGCACAGGGTGTGCTGCTGAGGCACAGAGAGGGTAAGTGACAGGCACTTGCCCGATGCCACACAGACAGGTGACAGAGCCGTCTGGGTTCTTAGCCACATGCTCTGCCACCTCCAGGATGAGCAGCTAGAGGGAGAAGAAGCCCCTAAAGTTAAGCCCGCCTCTGCGTGCAGCACACACACCTGGAAGGTCTCCCGCTCCAGTCGCACAATGACACCCACAGTCTGGGGGTCCAACTGCACCAGCTCCCCCCACTCGTGCTGGCCCCCAACATCCACACCCGATGCCGTCTCCGAGCAGAGTTGCAGGTCCCGGGGGAGCACCTTCAACTGTGGCAGATGGACAAGGGTGAAGGAAGCAGGGTCACACGGCTGGTCAGCCTCTGTCTCCTCCCGGCACAGTCTCCCCACTGCCAGCCTCCCACCAGCTACCTCGTGCATGGTGAGGTCGGAGAAGAGGATGACAAAGTTCTCTTCTACCCGCACGATGAGGCCCGTGTCGCCCTCGAATCGGCCGGCGATCACCTTCACGTGGTCCCCCATCTTGAAGTACTTCCGCAGCTCCTGGGCCGGGAACTCCAACATGTCCTGGGATTGGATGTGGCGACAGCGAACAGGTAATGGGACGGCACCACTACCTACCGCCTACTCATCCTCGGATTCCATTCGCGTTCTCGGAAAGACCCTGGCCAAACCCCGCTCTAGGCTCACACCACCCAACCGTGGACGACCCTGGGCCACCCGGACAGCCCTGAGCCTGCCCTGGAGACACAGGAGATCAGCCGGGACAACACTTACCCACAAAAAGACAGCCTGTCCCCAAGACGTGACACCAGGTGAGATGCCTCCTCAGACCCGCCTAGAGACCGCCTCACCCCAGAAACCCCACGCTGGGCCTGGACAAGCCCCAGACGCGCCACCCCGAAGCAGACTACCCCCAGACAGGAACCTCAAGATGACCCCATGCCTTCGTCCTGCCCTCAAGCCGGCACGTACATGCAGGCAGCACGGCCCCCACCTTGAGGTCCTCGTGCTTGGGCATGATGGTGATCTTGTTGCCGTCCACGCTGAGGATCTTGCCCTGAAGGTTGATGAGCTCGCCCTCACACACCTCCACGTTGTCCCCAGGCTGGAAGTTGTGTTCCCGCTCCTTCCCTGCAGGGGCATACACGGGGATAACCTGGGAGCTGCTCCCCGCGGGCCACCCCCTCCCTGGCCGGGGTTACGGACCGGGACCAAATACCTGTGCTTTCGGTCACCACCTCAAGGTCGATGCCTTCTGGCTGGTCCTCAAATTTCTCCAGCTCAGAGAGTGTGGGCTTCACACCCTCTGTGATCTGAGCCCCAAGGGACAGGAGGGAGACAAGGCAGTGGACCAAGGTCAGTGTCACAGCCCAGCTGAGTGGGCTGGAAATGGTGCGGTTATTCCCCGGGGGACACTCCCAACTTGAGGATGATGCGGGACAGGCCCGAGTAACCCACTGCCCTGGGGCTCGGACGTCAGGAGGGGGAGAAAGCTTATCCTCCCAGCTCCCCAGTACCATTCGCACGATTCCCTCTGGGACCCTCACCACGGCAGACATGGCAAAGCTCTTGAACAGAAAGCCCTTCCGGCTGTAACGGTTCCCCTCGAAGATGAGGAAATCACCATCAGAAGCAACATCACCCCCCAGGGACCTGGGATTTTGTCGGGGAAAGAAGATTGGAAGGGAAGGTTAAGAGGAGAATCTTGGAATCTTGCTGTGCCTCCGTCTCGCCCACTGGCAACAAGCGAAGAGGACAAGGGACAGCTGAGCCCTCCCGTCCCAGCATGTTACACCCTCCTGCGGGAGGGACGCCTCACAAGGCTCAAAGGCCCAGGCTCAATGGAAGGGCACACAGCGCCCCCTCCGGGCACCCTGCTGCCCCTTCCCTGCTTTAATTTTCACCACAGTACCCATCACCCTCTGATGAGACACGGTTTGACCCGTCCCCCTGTAACTAGAATGGCAACTCCAGGAGGCCGGAGCCTCAGCATCTCTTATTCGCTCTTTCCCCTGCGATAGCGCCTGGTACAGGGCAGGTGCTCAGTGGACAAAGTATCAAAGTCTCAGTGCTAACAGGTAACATCCAGGGACACATGTGACCGCCCTACTTCCCCCAAAGCCCGTGGCATCAGTAATATGACCCTAGTTTTCCAGGGAACTGAGAGAATGAGGCGCAGGGAGGGCACACCACGTGGCCAAGGTGGCTGAGTCCAAGAGTCTAACAGTCACAGCTCAAAGCAGGGTGTGGGGCTCCCAGCTTCCGCTTTAACTCTACCGCTCTGCATGTGGGGCGAGGGGACACTCCGTCCCTGCCCCATGCTTCTAGGGTAGGAGAGAAAGCCTGCTCCACTCTCCAAAAGGGGAGCAGCTCATGCTTTGATGGCTCAGTTATCTTCTCATTCACAAGGTGAATTTGGGAAGAGGAACATGACTTTGGGAAGAGCATCCCGCTGGGCATGCCAGACCTGGTGTCGGATTGGCCGCTGGGGGCAGGGAAGGGTGGCTCTGGTTTGTTCTCAATAAGGGTTTGTCCAGTCAGGTGGAGAGCAGCGGTATAAATGTGTCCAATTCAGGCAGGCGAAGTATTACTCTGGCCTGACCTGAAGCATTAGCCCAGCCTGGCAGATCAAAAGGCTCATTCTACAACCCAGCCTTCGTCAGAATGACGACCACAGTGTCGCCGGGGGCTCTTAGTTTCTCCGTCGCCTCCGATCCTGCCCACCCTATTGGAGCCCCCACCCCGAGCCCTGGAATGCTGGAATCCCTGGGGGGAGAGACTTTATAAAGCCTCGTGTGTAGATAAGTCTCATTCATTACACTGATTACTCGCCAAGCACTGTTCTAGCTACACACGCACATTCATCCAAGTCTCACTACCATCCTAGGAAGCGGGGTTACTATTGCTGATCTTTGCAGCAGAGGGAGCTGGGGCACATGGATGCTAAACAACCTGGCTGAGGCGACTCGGCCAAGCTCACCACTCACAGACTAAACCACAGATGCGACTGGGGGCCCAGGCCTGCGGGAGAACCGGGAGAGGCACATCCTGCACCACAGCGCTGGGCACCCAGCCCAGCCCAGCCCAGCCCAGCCCAAGGATACTCACCTGATCTTTTCTGCATCAAAGAGCCTCTGCGGAGGCCGCTTAAACTTCTTCCTTTTGGCAAACCAGTCTTTCTGTGGAGGAAAAGAGGCAGGGGTGGGAAGGCTGAGAGACGAGGGCTTGGCCACCAGCGGAGGAGCCCCTCTCCCCACCAGCAGCACGTCCCCATGGTACCAAGCTCATGCGGGCCTTGATGCGGTCGTAGTCGATGCGGGGGATCATCTTCAGGGAGATGGTGTTTTGGCTGGGCTCCACATAATCCACCTGCGAGGACAGACGCGGGTCAGAGGGGCCTGGCCTCCCTCCCTAGATCAGACGCAGGAAGGCGCGGGACAGAGGGCTATGTGGAAGGAAGGAGACTGCTAACACCCCCCCAGAGTTCGCTCTCTAGCCCATCTTCCCTCAGTTCTGAAGCTGAGTATCCCACTCTTGGTTTGACATCTCCACTTCGATGTCTAAAAGGTCCCTCAAGGAGTTCCCACTGTGGCTCAGTGGTAATGAACCCAACTAGAATCCACAAGGATGCCGGTTCAATCCCTGGCCTCGCTCAGTGGGTTGAGGATCCGGCATTGCCGTGAGCTGTGGTGTAGGTCACGGACATGGCTTGGATCTAGTCTTGCTGTGGCTGTGGTGCAGGCAGGCAGCTGATTTGACCCCCTAACCTGGGAACTTGCATATGCTGCGGGTGTGGCCCTGAAAAGCAAAAAATAAGTAAGTACAAGGTCCCTCAAGCCTGCCATAACTGCAACCTAACCTCCTGACCGCCCCGAACGTGCTCCGCTGCCCCGCCCCCGGCCTTTCTCTTACAGCCACAGCCAACTTGGTGGATCCCATCAGCTCTGCCTTCAAAACTTCTGACCTCTCTCCCTCCTCTACCACTGCAACCTTGGTCCTGCCCCGCCATCACCTGCCACCTAGACTGTGGCGGCAGCCTCTGCACTGGTCTCCCTGCTCCTGTGCCCCATCCTGTCTTCTGCAGAGCTTCTCAGGCGAGTAGCCCTCTGCTGTGAGGGGCTGTCCTGGGCCTTGACAGATGTTAGCGGCACCCCTAGCTTCTATCCACTAGATGCTAGACTCGAGTCCCCCCTCAGCTGAAACACACACTGGGAAACGCCCCAGGGGGGCAGCCCCTGCTTGAGAACCAGTGGTCTAGCCTCAGTGCAGTCAACAGACTAATCCCATTAAGACCCACGTCACACTGTGCCCCTCGGAACCTGCTGTCTCACTCCAATAAAAGCCAAAGCCCTTGGAAGGACCCACGGGCCCTGCTGCCTCCCTGAGCTCCTCTCCTGCCACTCTCAGCCTCACTCATTCGACCTCAGCCGGTGATGGTCCCAGCTCCCGGGCTGCTCCTTCAACCACAGCTCTTCCCCAAACTCCGCACGGCTCACTCGCTCACCACCTTCGGGTCTCTGCTCAACACACACTGAGTGCACACAGCAGACGGCCACCCATTTCCTGTGTGCTCACAGCACGTCCAGGCTCTGTGTCACCTCAGCTGAGGGGGGTTCTGCTCCTTGCATGAGTTAGAAGGGTGGAAAGGACAAACAGGAAGAAGGGGGGGACAGAAGAGAGAGTCCAGCCCCAGGCACCTGAGCGATGTCGTCCTTATAGATGCCCCGCTTGAGGCGGACCCAGGATTTTGGCTTCAGGTTGGCCACCTCCTTCACCACTTTGAGCACATCCGTCATCTCCTTAATGGGCACCATCTGCTGGTTCCAGTAGCCAAGCCGCAGGTTGCCCACGCCCTCAATGGCCTGCTTCACATGGGTCTGCTTGTAGGCCTCCACGTAGATGTAGCCCTTCACGTGTTCTGGTGCCACTACCGACTTAATCTGCAGGGGCTGGAGGCCAAGCCGGGGAGACATATGACTGTTAGTAACAGTAACAGAAACCAGCGCCACCTCAGCGACCCTCTTGTGGGGATTTATCCTAAAGAAATGGGTTTGTGAAGTTTCTGTTGTGGCTCAGCAGTAACGAAACTAACTAGTACCCATGAGGATGCAGGTTCAATCCCTGGCCTCGTTCAGTGGGTTAAGGATCCTGCATCACCAGGAGTTGTGGTATAGGTCGCAGACATGGCTCGGGTCTGGCGTGGCTGTGGCTGTGGCCAGTAGCTACAGCTCCGATTGGACTCTTAGCCTGGGAACTTCCATATGCTGTGGGTGCGGCCCTAAAAAGAAAAAAAGAAACATGTTATGTTGGTGCAATGACCTTGACACAAGGATGTTCACTGCAGAGTTACTTTCATAGCAAACAAGACTGGAAAATTTTAAATACCTCCCAAAGAAGGATTTGTTAAAATACGGAATAACCATACAAGCACACATCACTTTGCAGCTATTGCATTTTTTACAAACTGAAGGTCTGTGCCAGTCCTACATTGAGCAAGCCTATCAGTGCCATTTTCCCAAAGCATCATCATTTTTTTGGCTATGCCCACAGTATGTGAAAGTTCTCAGGCCAGGGACTGAACCCGTGCCACAGCAATGACCCAAGCTACTGCAGTAACAGTGCTGGATCCTTAACCCACTGCACCACAAGGGAAGTCCACCAGCATTATTATTATTATTATTACCATTATTTTGTCTTTTTTAGGGCTGCACCTGAGGTATATGGACGTTCCCAGGCTAGGGGTTGAATCTGAGCTGCAGCTGCCAGCCTACACCACAGCCACAGCAATGCCAGAAATGAGCCACATCTGCAACCTACACCACAGCTCATGGCGACACTGGATCCTTAACCCACTGAATGTGGCCAGGGATCAAACCCACATCCTCATGGACACTAGTCGGGGTGATTACCACTGAGTCTTAATGGGAACTCCCACGATTTTTAAATTAAGGTATGTACAGGAGTTTCTGCTATGGCGCAACAAGATGGGCAGCATCTCTGAAGCACTGGGATGCAGGTCTGACCCCTGGCTCAGCACAGTGGGTTAAGGATGTGGCGTTGCCACAGCTAGAGTGTAGGTTGCAACTGCAGCTCGGATCTGATTCCTAGCCCAGGAACTACATATGCTGCAGGGCAGCCAAAAAAAGAAAAAAGAACAAAAAAAAGTTAGGTATGTACAATATTTCTTTAGACATAATGCTATCACACGCTTAACAGAACAAAATATAGTGTAAATAAACATAACTGCTACATGCAGTGAGAAACCAAAAAATTCACGTGACTTGCTTTATTATGATATTCACTTTATTGCGGAGGTCTGGAACCAAATTCACAGTATCTCTGAGGTCTGCTTGTACCAGAACATATAATGTAATACTTAAAAACATAACGAGATAAAACTATATGCTGTGACACAGATATCCACGTATGCTATATATACATAGCAACTAGAACTGAAGAGAGCTGGAGTGGCTACACTAACAGCAGAACAGACCTTAAGAATAATCATTACCACAGACAAAGGACACTTAATAACGATAAATATGTCAAAACATCAAGAAGCTATAACAATTATAAATATATGAACTGGGAGTTCCTGTTGTGGTTCAGCAATAACGAACCCAACCAGTGTCCATGAGGACGTGGGTTCGATCCCTGGCCTCACTCAGTGAGTTAAGGATCTAGTGTTGCCGTGAGCCATGGTGTAGGTCGCAGACACAGCTCGGATCTGGCGTTGCTATGGCTGTGGTGTGGGCCGGCAGCTACAGCTCCAATTCGACCCCTAGCCTGGGAACTTCTATGTGCTTCAGCTGTGGCCCTAAAAAGACAAATGAAAATAAAAGCAATAAATAAATATACATGAACCTAACAACAGAGTCTCAAAACATATGAAACAAAACTTAATAGGAATCAAGAGAGAAACTGGTAATTCCCCAATAATAACTAGAGACCACAACACTCCACTTTCAACAATAGACAGAACAACCAGACAGAAGATCAACAAGGAAAAGAATTGCTGAGTAACTCTACGAACCAACAAGACCTAACAGACACCTGCAGGTAGAACACTCCATCATACACCAGTGGAGTTCTCAGGGCACACTGAACACTCTCTAAGAGAAACCACATAATAGAGCATAAGACAGGAGTTCCCATCGTGGCACAGTGGTTAACGCATCCGACTAGGAACCACGAGGTTGCGGGTTCAATCCCTGGCCTTGCTCAGCGGGTTAAGGATCTGGCGTTGCTGTGAGCTGTGGTGTAGGTTGCTGACGAGGCTCAGATCCCAAGTTGCTGTGGCTGGGGTGTAGGCTGGCGGCTACAGCTCCGATTAGACCCCTAGCCTGGGAACTTCCATATGCCCCGGGAGCGGCCCTAGAAATGGCAAAAAGACAAAAAAAAAAAAAAAAAAAAAAAAAAAAAAAAAGAACATAAGACAAATCTCAATAAATGTAAAAGGACTGAAATCATGTAAAGTACATTCTCCAACTACAAAGAATCAAGTTAGAAATCAGTAACAGAGGAAATTTATCAAGTTCATAAATATGCAGAAACACACTTCCGTGTAACCAGTGGGTCAGAGAAATAAGGGAAATTTCAAAATATTTTGAGGAGTTCCTCGTCATGGTGCAGTGGAAACGAATCCGACTAGGAACCATAAGGTTGTGGGTTCAATCCCTGACCTCAACGTTGCCGTGAGCTGTGGTGTAGGTCACAGATGTGGCTCTGATACTGCATCGCTGTGGCTGTGGTATAGACTGGCGGCTACAGCTCCAATTAGACCCCTAACCTGGGAACCTCCATATGCCTTGGGTCGGCCCTAAAAAGATGAAAACAAAAACACAATATACTAAATTTATGGGAGGCAGAGAAAGCCATGCTTAGAAATAAATTTGTAACTGTGAACACCAACTTAAAGAAAGAAAAAAAAAACCCTTAAATCAATAACCTGAACTTTCACTTTAAGAAACTAGACAAGAAGAAATTAATCCCAAAGTAAGCAGAAGGAAAGAAACAATAAAGATCTGAGTGGAAATAAGTGAAACAGAGATGAGAAAAACAAGAGAAAACCATCAAAACCAAAACTGTTTCTTTGAAAAGATCAACAAATTTGGCAAACCTTTAGCCAGAGTGACCAAGAAAAAACAGAAAAAACTCAAATTACCAAAATCAGGAATGAAAGAAAGGGATTACTACCAACCAATCTTATTTTTTTGCTTTTTAGGGCCGCACTGGGGGCATATGGAAGTCCCAGGCTGAGTCCAACTGGAGCTACAGGCGTCAGCCTAAACCACAGCCACAGCAACGCCAGATCCGAGTCACATCTGCAATCTACACCACAGCTCATGGCAACATCAAATCCTCAACCCACTGAGCAAGGCCAGGGACTGAACCTGCAACTTGATGGTTCCTAGTCAGATTCACTTCCACCGCGTCACAACGGGAACTCCACTACCAATCAATCTTAAGGAGCAATATACAACAACTGTGTACCAATAAATTAGATAACCTAAATGAAATGAACATTTTTTTTTTTTTTTTAGAAAAACGACAACTGACTCTAAAAGAAATAAATCTGACTAGACCTACAGGAGGTAAAGATATTGAATATAAATGCAAAAATCTTTAATGATAGAGAACACCAAATCCAGCACCATACTTTTATATAGTATGTGAATTATATTTTATTTTTCAAAAAAGTAACTAGTTTGTTTCAGTGTTGGTTGTGATACTGAAAAATGTAAATGATCCTATATTTACTGGGCATGGAAAAATGATTATGGTATTGACCAAAGGCTCTGCAGAATGATGTGGATATAAATCCATTTTATTTATCCATAAATAATATTTATTTATTTATTTATTTATTTACTTATTTTCCTTTTTGGCCATGCAGAAAAGTTCCCAGGCCAGGGATCAAACCCCTGCCACAGCAGCACCAACTCCTATTTATTTTTCATAATGACCTATCTTTCATTATGCAAAAAAGATGGTTTGGAAAGACACACAAACCAATAGTAACTACTTCTGAAAAATGGATCTTGGGTATGGAGAAATTCTGGCTTCTGTAATATACATGTACCAGTTTGGCCCCAACTCAAGCAAGGTCACTAGAATCTTGCCCAGGGCACAAGGTAGAGGCTTGAGCACATTTAAAATTGTGATTTGGAGTTTCCATCGTGGCTCAGCAGAAATGAATCTGACTAGCATCCATGAGGATGCAGGTTCGATCCCTGGCCTTGCTCAGTGGGTTAAGGATTCAGTGTTGCTGTGAGCTGTGGTGTAGGTTGCAGACACAGCTCAGATCCTTCGTTGCTGTGGCTGTGATATAGGCCAGCAGCTGTAGCTTCAGTTGGACCCCTAGCCTGGGAACCTCCATATGCCTGGGGTGCAGCCCTAAAAACAGAAGAAAAATTAAATTAAAATAAAATTATGATTTGCAAATCCTGCACTGTCTGCTTGGTCCCACTGATAAACACCTACTGCTTCAGCAGGTACAAGCAACGCATTCAGCCTAATGCAAATCATACTGAGTGAGAAAGTTACTAGCCAGCATACCCTGACAATTCCAAAACCGACAATTATGCTTCTGACAAATATTACATTTACTGAACACAAGCTGCAGAACAAGCCCCAGCTCAGAACTGGACATGCCCAAAGATATTTAATCCTCATTGTGCTGAGGGGCAGGCAAGGGATGCAAAGAAGGGAGGGGGCTTGATCAATGTCACAGAGAGAGGAAGTGGGGGCGGGGGGGGAAGAGGCTTCAAACCCTACTAATCTAAAAGAAGACCTGTGCCCTTAAATGTAGCATCTGCTGCCTTGTGTGTAGGTGGCATTACTTCTTGTTTCCCGTGCTGTGTGAGTGAGCCCTAAAGGGAGAAGGACCAGCTCTGGCATAGTCACCCCTGTATCCTCAGCATCTCTCAGAGCCAGGACCAGTCCGCAGGAGAGGTGCAGTGGATTCCGATAACTGAGTGAGAGAAGGAAGGAATTCTCCTCCCAACAGGCCTGTTCTCCGACACACTCAGCCACCACACCGCCCTGGGCTAGAACCCCCTCCCAAACATGTGAGGGTGACAGCTGCCCGCCAGGGTTGATAAACAGGCAGAACTCACTCTCAGGGAGGAAGAGTTCAGGAAGCTAGATGGCTGACCTCCAGAGCGGGACAGGGGCTGGGGAACCCTGCTAGAAACTCAGAAAGAACAAAGACCACCTCTGTCAGGCCCAGACGAACATTCCGGTCATCCAGGGAGCGTCATTTTCTAGCTGGAGCAGATCATCTAACAGGCAGTGCTGACCAGTGCAAGAGATACCTGGTACCCCTGAACCTGTACTGTCCCTCCCTCTGGGCTTTGCCCATCTCTCACCCCCAAGCGGCCTGCCTACTCAACTTACCGTGTCTGTGAACTGGTAGGCAATGAACTTGCGCATCAAGGAAATGGCTGTGGCCCGCTCCTCCCCAATCTGGAAAAAGAGAGGCCGACTTCAAAGAAATGACAAGATGGAGAACAGGACACAGAAAAGGAGGCAGGAGACAGCAGCAAGACAGATGGAGTCAGGGGAAGGGACAAGATAAGGGCCAGGGATTAAGGGATAAAAACTACTATAGAAAATAATACGTTTTATACCATAGCTAAAATAAAACAAGACTACAAGGACATATCATATGGCACAAGGAACATAGCCAATATTTCATAATAACTATAAATGGAGTATTTTTTAAATTATAAATCATTATTTTGTCTACTTGAAACTTACACGACACTAAGTCAACTATATACCTCAATAAAAAAAGAAGAATAGCCAGCCCCCCTCCAAAAAAAAGTGGGAGAAAGAAGGGGACCAGGGAGATGTAGAGATACAGAGCAAAAGGGATGGACAAAAAGAAAAACAGGGGGAGCCACTGAGTAAGTGTAGATGAGGAGGTGGAAGCTGGGGAGAGTGAAGAATGCAGAGACAGAAGGACCAGAGACTGACAGGTCAGGGAGACCCAGGTCAGACAGAAGCAAAGTCCCCCCAACAAGGCCTCGAGGCCCCGAGGCCAGTGTACACACCTTACACTTGACGGTCCACAGATTGGGATCCCTGACAAGAGAGGAAAAGGAACCCTCAGTGAAACATACAAATCACCGAGCCACCCCTCTTCCTCTCCCCGCTCTATCCTTCCATCCATAAGCAGAAGGAAGGGGAGAGAAAAGCACCAACCGGGCCCCCTCCTCTTCCCCCACATCCACCACTTGGTCTGTGTGACTCTGCATCCTGACTTATTTCAGCAAGGGACCCTGGTGGGTACAGGAGCCTAGGACAAGACTCCCACCCCAGCCCTCCTGTCCCAACCCCTTACTTGACTCCCGGAAGCAGCTGCTGTTGGGTGATGTCATCCGAGAGCTCGTCAGATCCTCCGTACACCCTGAAGAAAGAAGAACGGTCAGGAGGAAGGGGTCTGTCAGACCCCTGACCCTTCTCCAAAAGGGACCCCTGCTCCTAGCCCCCGTCGGCCCAGCCCACGCCCTTACGTCTCGCCCACAGATGACTTGGCGTATTTCTTCATGTAATACTCGCCCAATTCTTCTTCTCGCTGGTCCCTAGGGTGTAAGGGGGAAGGCAAACAGAAGTGCATGTTCAGGAGAGGAGGGTGGGCTGACCTGCCCCCAGTCTCACCCTCTCCCCTCCCTGCTCACCTCCAGAGGTTTTGCAGGCGGCGCGCCCCGGAACGGTCTTCATCCAGGACAACATTGTCAATGTTGGAAGCTGAAAAAAAAAAAAAAAAAAAAAAAGGCAGATGAGGCGAGTCAGGGAAGATGAAGAGCAGGGGCCTGGAGAAAGCAGTCGGGGCAAGGGGGCCAGAGCGCGGGGCTCCAGGGCAGGAGATCCCTCACTGAGCAACCCCCACCCTCGAGTTCTGTCCTCTCAGCATCCTGTTTCTCCGTGTCCTCCTTGGGGAGGGGGCCCAGCAGTTGGGGACATCCAGCTGTTCCTCATCTCAAAGCCACTGTCTAAGCACATCCTGACCTCTGTCCCATCCTACCTATCCCTGCGACCCACAGCGCTCACACTTTTACACACACACACACACACACACACACGCACGCACACATACACACACTGTCCCAGGCCAACGACTGCTGGAGACCTGGGCCCAGAACCCCCTGACTCTGGATCCTACATGAGTCAGAGCCCCCAGGGCTGGAAAGGGCTTGGGGTGAGGGAGGGAGGGTACCACGGGTAGGACAGAGGAGATGTTAGGATATGGGAGGAGGATCGGGGAATCGTATTTTTCAGATTCTTACCTTCAATCTCTTCTACTTGGAGGAAGAGGAGGTGGTGGTGGTGGTGGTGGTGGTGGTGGTGGTGGTGGGCGAGGGCAGACAAAGTATGAGCCAAATTATAGCAGCGAAATCAACCAATGGGTTGGGGGAAGGGGAGGGGAGGGACACAGGAAGGTTGAAAATCAAAAATAAAGGCCAGGCACCAGGTGGTTGGGGGAGAAGCCGAAAATGTATGAGGCGCACAGAACGGAAAATAACGGAAGGGGTGGCACTGGCCCAGGAAGTGGGGGGTATATCGGGGCAGAGCCTGCCCACCCCACAACCCCAGAAGGGATTCACTGGGGCCCTGGGATCCCAGAGTCCTCTCCCCACAATATCCGCCCCCCACCCCCCCCCAACTCATGGGCCTAAAAGGAAATGGGTGAGGAGCTGGTCTCTCGGGCAACGACAGAAAGAAGCGAGGTGAAGAGGGTGTGGGGTGGGGTGGTGCAGGGCATGGGGGGGGAATCTCGAGACCCTTCAGCCACACCCCCAGTGGTCTTGCAGAGGCGGGGCCCCCACACACCTTTCTCTAGGATGTCCTCTGCTCCATCCTCCCACTGGTCCTCGTCCTCATACTCGTCATCCACATCTGAAACGGGAAGGCCGAGTGGTCAGGGGGCAGCCAGGGCAAAGGTGACCTCATGACAACAGCTCCCAGGGAACGGCTTCTCTGGGCAACAGGTACTAATGGATCCCCACCTTACAGATCAAGACACGGAGGCTAGGAAAGGTGAAGCAGCAAGGTCAGGTCTCCTACGCAGCTCCTCCTGGCTCTAAAAGTAATTCCTCCTCCCACCACCCACAGATCCATCTTAAAATTATCTCAAAGTATGAGCAAGTAGAAAAATGTCCTCCCAGAGTTCCTGCTGGGGTGCAATGGGTTAAGAATCTGACTGCAGCAGTTCTCGTTGTGGCTCAGCGTAACAAACTAGTATCCATGAGGATGCAGGTTCAATCCCTGGCCTCGCTCAGTGGGTTAAGAATCTGGTGCTGCCGTGAGCCGTGCTGCAGGTGGCAGACGCAGCTTGGATCTGGTGTTGCTGTGGCTATGGTGTAGGCTGGCAGCTGGGGCTCTGATTTTACCCCTAGCCTGGGGAACCTCCATATGCCGAGGGTATGGCCCTAAAAAGACAAAAAGAAAAAAAGTCTGACTGCAGCAACTCAGGTCCCTATGGAAGTATGCTTCAATCCCTGACCCAGTGCATGGGTTAAGGATCTTGGATTCAATCCCTGGCCTGGGAACTTCCATATACTGTGGGTGCAGGCCATTAAAAAAAAAAAGTTTTCTCCCAACGAAGGGAACACTGGTATATGTTTTAAAAAAACAGGGTTGGAGTTCCCATTGTGGCACAGTGGAAATGAATCCGACTGGGAACCATGAGGTTGCGGGTTTGATCCCTGGCCTCGCTCAGTGGGTTAAGGATCCAGCGTTGCCATGAGCTGTGGTGTAGGTCTCAGATGTGGCTCAGATCTGGCGTTGCTGTGGCTGTGGTGTAGGCTGGCAGCTGCAGTTCCGATTAGACCCCGAGCCTGGGAACCTCCATATGCTGCAGGTGCAGCCCTAAGAAGACCAAAAAAAAAGAAAACAGGGTTCATGGTTTGTTAGTCGTCGTATCATTCTTCTACTTTTGTAACAGCTAACACTTACTGTGGCCCTAAATTTAAAAAAAAAAAAAAAGAGAAGTTCCCATCGTGGCACAGTGGAAATGAATCCAACTAGGAACCATGAGGTTGCTGGTTTGATCCCTGGCCTCATTCAGTGGGTTAAGGATCCGGTGTTGCTGTGAGCTGTGGTGTAGGTCTCAGATGCGGCTCAGATCTGGCATTGCTATGTCTGTGGCGTAGGCCAGCAGCAACAGTTCAGATTAGACCCCTAGCCTGGGAACCTCCATATGCCTCGGGCGTGGCCCTAAAAGCACAAGAGACCAAAGGGAAAAAAAAAAAAAAAAAAGAACTGCCAAAAACAAAACAAAACACACACTGTAAATCAACTACACTTTAATTTTAAAAATTAAAAAAAAAAAGAAATGCAGGAATTCCCATTATGGCTTAGTCGTAACAAACCTGACTAGTATCCAGGAAGTTACGGGTTTGATCCTTGGCCCTGCTCAGTGAGTTAAGAATCCAGCATTGCTGTGGCTGTTTCAAAGGCTGGTGGCTACAGCTCCGATTCAACCCCAGACTGGAAACTTCCATATGCCAAAGGTGTGGCCCTAAAAAGCCAAGGGGAAAAAAAAAAAAGGACATTCAAGAAATAGAAGTGAAGGTGGAAGTTCAGACTCTGCTTGGCACTCGCCAGCCCTGTCACATACCAGCTTCATCCAGAATGAAGCCGCCATGGCGGGGTTTCTTGGGTGGCCGGTCATCATCTTCTTCCTCTTCTTCCTCATCATACTCCTCCTCCTCTTCCTCCTCCTCCTCTTCCTCGGGCTCTTCCTCCTTTTCACTGCCTGCTGCGCTCCGCCGCTCCTCCTCTACCTGCAGGGTTGGAGCACCAGGGTTCTGAACCCAAAAAATCCAGACACCATGCTCTTCACCCCAACATCCGACCCCAGCCCTGTCTGACCAGTCATAGCCCCCTCTGCTCTGTGTACATGCCCTTCCTCCCTGGTAGCCGACCTATCTCAGCGACAGCATTGCCATCCACCCAACCAGTATCGAGGAGCTGAGCCAGACTCCCCCGTCCACCAGACCTCCTTGCCAGTAGCGTCCACCTAGCCTTTAAATGTTATAGCTCCATTAGGTTGGGTCCCTGGCTCCATGCTACAGCTCCCCTGGGCCATCTCATCCACTCCTCAGCCGTGCTAAACATCTCTGTAACAGTGACTCCCGTATCTGTTTCCAGCCCTCACTGCTTGCCAAGCTCCCTGACCATCTCTCATGGCTGACGGTGTGGACGTTCTTTAGTCATTCCCTACAGGACGACTTACGCCACTGACCACTTTCTCCCCAGAGGACTGCTCTTCCCTTGGTGACTGTCACAGAACACACTCTGACTTTTCTCCAACCTCCCCACCTACTCCTCTGCAGGCTCCCCTCTCAAATGCTGGCTTCAGTCATCACAGTTCAATCAAGAGCCCACCTTGCATTTCCCACCATGCACTCTCTCTCTGGCCATTCAACCTTCCACAACCTCAGTTCTAGTCTCTGTAGACAGGACCCCCATCTGTCTTCAGTCCCCTACTTTTTTCCAAAACAAGAGACCCCCATGTGCCAGCAGCCTCCTGAATACCTTCCCCAGATGTCCTCTCAGCCCTCTGCACCCATGTCCCAAAGTGACCTCAGTACCCTCCCCTAGACTTGTGCTGGCCTCCTCTATCTTGTTGTGGTTTGATTTTTCCTCTAGCTGTCTTTAGGCACCAAATTCTTGATCTCTCTGCTTTATGAACATCATCTCTTCAATCTGTCTCTTCTTTCCCATCACCACAGCCCCCAGCCTACACCAGAACACTGCCCTCCAAAGATGAATCCTTGCCCCAGTCTATCTTCTTGTTTCCTGGCCTTCAATTCTTTTCATACAAATCGCAAAAGGAAATGACCCATACACGACAGTGTTCCCTAAAATTCAACCTTTCCCTCATTAACTGCATGGCTTCTTATCATATTCACATCAATACAACTCATTTGATATTTTCTTTAAATTCATTCCATTTTTTACTTAATTTTTTGTCTTTTTTTTTTTTTTGTCTTTTTTTTTTTTGTCTTTTTTTTTGCCATTTCTTGGGCCACTCCTGTGGCATATGGAGGTTCCCAGGCTAGGGGTCTAATCGGAGCTGAGCTGCCAGCCTACGCCAGGGCTACAGCAACGTGGGACCCGAGCCGGGTCTGCGACCCACACCACAGCTCACACGGCAATGCCGGATCGTTAACCCACTGAGCAAGGGCAGGGATCGAACCCACAACCTCATGGTTCCTAGTCGGATTCATTAACCACTGCACCACGACGGGAACTCCCATTTTTTACTTAATTTTTACTCAATTTAAGAGGCAAGCTTTTTTAGGCTTTGAAGTATATCAAAAGTCAAAACTTTTTAAAAGAGTTCCCATGGTGGCTCAGCAATAATGAAACCAACTAGTATCCATGAGGACGTGAGGACCTGGATTCGATCCCTGGCCCAGCTCAGTGGGTTAAGGATTCAGCATTGCCATGAGCCGAGGTGTAGGTCACAGATGCGGCTTGGATCCCACATTGCTGTGGCTGTGGTATAGGCCAGCAGCTGCAGCTCCTGAATCAACCCCTAGCCTGGGAATTCCCATATGCCATGGGTTCAACCCTAATAAGACAAAAAAAATTTTTTTTAAAGATTAGCTTGTTATAAACAGAAAAGAAACTTAAAGATGGAGTTTCTGTTGTGGCTCAGTGATAACAAACCCAATGAGTATTAATGAAGACTCAGGTTCGATCCCTGGCCTCACTTAGTGCATTAAGGATCTGGCGTGGCTGTGGCGCAGGCCGGCAACTGTAGCTCTGATTCCACCCCTAGCCTGGAAGCCTCCATGTGCTGGTAGGTGCAGCCCTAAAAAGACCAATAAGTAAATAAATAAATAAATAAATAAATAAATAAATAAAAGTAAACTTAAAGATAAAAGAAAAACAATGAAAACAATGTTATTAGGTACCAACATGCTACTGCTGCCTACTGCAGGTTAAGCCAAGGCCTGTTTTCCCTGCCAAACAGACTAACAAATTTCAGAAAGATGTTCAAGACACAGTAGCATCAAGGTGAAACTTCCTCCTGACCCAATTAAAAGACAGGATGTGGAACTAAAAAGGAAATAACTTTCTCACTAAATGATTCAATGAGGCTTAAGATTGTACCCTTATTCCACCTAAAAGCACTTCTCATCACTCCCCACATACAAAGCATCCCAAGGTCTTGGGAGATTATGATAAAAAACATGGACCTAATCATTTGGTCCCCTGCTTAAAACACAGCCATGGCTCCCTACTGCCCACAAGTAAAGGACCAGCTCCCTAGCAGCCTGGTTTAGAAGTGCACACTATGCTCACTGCCTCTCCCTCTCACCCCACCTCTCTGGACTCCCCCTGCTAAAGGCTAGGTTCCAGTCACACTGAACCACTTAAATGCAAGCTTTTTTTTTTTTTTTTTGGTCTTTTTAGGCCTGTACCCAAAGCATGTGGAGGTTCCCAGGCTAGGGGATGAATGAAGCTGTAGCTGCCAGTGTACAGCACAGCCACAGCAACGAGGGATCCAAGCTGTGTCTGAGACCTACACCATAGCTCATGGCAATGCTGGATCCTTAACCCACTGAGTTAGGTCAGAGATCGAACCCGAGTCCTCATGGATGCTGGTTGGGTTCGTTAATCACTGAGCCACGACAGGAGCTCCCAATGCAAGCTCTCTTAACACTGTCCATCACCAATGCTGGTCCTCAGTATAAAAAGCCATTCTCCTCTGTTCCCTGATCATACTTCAGTCAAAACACCTTTTCTTGAAGTTCTCTTGTGTTACAGCAGGTTAAGGATCTGGCGTTGTCACTGCAGCAGTTTGGGTCACAGATACAGCTCAGTCGGGTGTGGCTGTGGCTGTGGCATAGGCCCCAGCTGCTCTGATTCAACCCCTGGCCTGGGAACTTTCATGTGCCACAGATGCAGCTGTGGAAAAAAAAGAAAAAGGGAGTTCCCATCCTGGCTCAGCAGTTGACAAACCAGACTAGCATCCAGGAGGACTCAGGTTCAATTCCTGGCCTCCCTCAGTGGGTTAAGGATCCAGTGTTGCCATGAGCTGTGGTGTAGGTCACAGACACAGCTCGGATCCCTCACTGCTGTGGTGTAGGCTAGCAGCTACAGCTTTGATTGGACCCCCAGCCTGGGAACCTTCATATGCCGTGGGTGTGGCCCTAAAATAAAATAAAAAACCTCTCTTTCAAGTGATGCCTTCCCTCTCCCTATGGGGAAAGTCAGGCATAATTTCCAGGCTCACAACTCTCTGGGCTTCCTCCATCACAGCCCTTTCACTGTGAGCTAGAGCCCTGAGTGAAAGGCTCGTGCTATCTCAGGCACTGCTGGGTTCCCACACCACCTCGCCCAGGACTGGGAACATGAGGGTTAGCAGCCAAAAACCTACACACGACTTATAGCCAGCCCACCAAACACCAGACTTCTCTGTATCCACAGTTCTGCACCTCAGAATGCAATCAACCTTGCATCTTGCAGCACAATTTACTTTTTTTTTTAGAGCCTCACCTGCGGCATATGGAAGTTCCCAGGCTAGTGGCTGAATTGGAGCTACAGCTGCCAGCATACACCACAGCCACAGCAACACCAGATCTGAGCCACATCTGAGACCTACACCAAAAGCTTGTGACAACACTGGATCCTTAACCCACTGAGCGAGGCCAGGGATGGAACCCAAAACCTCATGGTTCCTAGTTGGATTCATTAACCCACTGAGCCACGACGGGAACTCCTACAATTTACTATTTAAAAAAATCTATATTTGGGAGTTCCATCATGGCACAGTGGAAAGACTCTGACTAGGAACCACGAGAAATCTGACTAGGAATCCCTGGTCTCGCTCAGTGGGTTAAGGATCCAGTGTTACCATGAGCTGTGGTGTAGGTCGCAGACACAGCTCAGATCTGGTGTGGCTATGGCGTAGGCCAGGAGCTACAGCTCAGATTAGACCCCTAGCCTGGGAACCTCCATATGCTGCAGGTGCGGCTCTCAAAAAGAAAAAAAAAAAAAAAAAAATCCATATTTGGAGTTCCCCTTGTGGCTCAGCAGATCACAAACCTGACTAGTATCCATGAGGATGCAGGTTCCATCCCTGGCCTCACTCAGTGGGTTAAGGATCCAGCGTTGCCGTGAGCTATGGTGTAGATCACAGTTGCAGCTCAGATCTGGCGTTGTTGTGGCTGTGGCGTAGGCTAACAGCTGCAGCTTCCATTCAACCCCTAGCCTGGAAACGTCCATATGCCAGAGCTCTGGCCCTAAAAAAAAAGCAAAAAAAAAACCAAATCCACATCTACTTGGACCCATGCCCTTCAAACCCGTTGTGTTCCAGGGTCAACAGCATTTGGTTAATACAGAATCCTGACTAGCCCACAATGTTGCTTATTTTAACCACTCAAACTACAAGAGCACAGCCTGATTTCTAAGACCCTTTATCATCATTCCCCTGGCTCACCCCCAGGAGTCTTCTTTCCAAACCCAGCTCCCCATTTCCTGAGAGAGATCTTGCTACTGTCTTTGGGTCACCTCACGGCTTAAACACAGTCTGTCCTCGGCAGCCCCTGGACTAACCATCTGCTTATAAAACTACTGCCACCTCAAGGCAGGCAGCTCCATGAGGTAGGCCATGACCCTAACGTGACAGGAACTCAAGGAACCCTTGTTGAATGAATAAGAAGGTTACTAGACAGAATAAGGAACTGGATGATTCCCCCAACAGTGGCCCTTTATTCGCCATCCCTCCCCATCTCTCCACAGGACCCCATCCTTCAAGGACCACGGCAACATTTGGCGTCTGAAAAGCCCAGCCAGACCTTTCTCTGGGGGCCAGGGCAGCCCTCACACTGCCCTCCTGCTTCACCTGGTGATAGGAGACAAGCAAGCCAGCATGTGTGTTAAAAGCCTGATAATGGAGTTAGGGAAGTGGGATTTGTACAGCCCAAATCAGACTACCCCAGCCAACCTGGGGAGCCTGGTCTCATTACCACCAGCCTTTAACCACAGCAAAATGTCTCAAAGCCATGAGTCAAGAGACCAATGACCCAGTGAGTCAGCTTGAAGCAAAGGCCTTTCTTGTCATCTTCCCATGTGCCCCATTCCTACCACAGCGAGTGAAGAACTCCCCAAAGGGCACAAGGATTGACAATCAAATGCCTACAGAGGGCAAGCAGGAAACATGAGTGGGGCAGCTCAAAGGAAACTTATAGCACTCTTCACCCACCTGTTTTCCAGAAAACATGCTTATGAAATCTTTTCTTGAATCTGCATTACAGTAAATGGCAGTTAATAAATCCTGGGAATTAGAGAAAATTCCTAGTTTTATTTTATTTATTTATTTAGTCTTTTTAGGGCTGCACCCACCCTAAAAAGACAAAAAACATGGAAGTTCCCAAGCTAGGGGTCAAATTGGAGCTGTAGCTGCTGGCCTACACCACAGCCATAGCAACGCTGGATCTGAGACACATGTGTGACCTACACGGGATCCTTAACCCACTGAGTAAGGCCAGGGATTGAACCTGCATCCTCAAGGATGCCAGTCAGATTAGTTTCTACTGAGCCACGTCGGCAACTCTGAAAATCCCTAGCTTTGTTTTTTTATCTTGTAGGGGCGCACCTGTAACATACCAAGGTTCCCAGGCTAAGGGTCTAATCGCAGCTGCAGCTGCCAGCTTATATCACAGCCACAGCAATGCCAGATCTTTAAGCCACTGAGTGAGGCCAGGGGTCAAACCTGCCACCTCATGGTTCCTAGTCGGATTCACTTCTGCTATGCCACAACAGGAACTCCTGAAAATTTCCTAGTTTTAAAGGAGGCTGCCTCTTCTTGAGCATTGTTCTATAGAACAATCCTGGGTCTCTCTCAGGTTGCTGGCTCCTCACATTTTCCCAGAAAAACAGGAAAGCTTGACTCTTATGTGAAATTGCCCTTATAAGTGTTGACAACTAACTTAAAAAATAAACATTTCTATAATTATAGTACCACCTCTTTATTAGTTTGTAATTGTTGCCTACTAAATGTAAATAAACTCTGTGAAAGCAGAAATATGCCTTGCTCCACTCTAACACTTAGGAAGCATCTGGAAGACCACAGTAGATGCTCAAACATTTTTTTTTTCAACAAATGAGTAAGTCAAAAATAAATAAAAGAGCAGGGAGTTCCCACTGTGGCTCAGCAGGTTACCAACCCGATGAGTATCCATAAGGAAGCCCTTAGACCCCTGGCCTCTCTCAGTGAGTTAAGAATCTGGCATTGCCGTGAGCTATGGGGTAGGCTGCAGAGGCAGCTGGGATCCTGAGTTGTTATGGCTGTGGTGTAGGCTGGCAGCTGTAGCTCCAATTTTAACCCCTAGCCTAGGGACCACCATATGCCACAGGTGTGGCCCTGAAAAGCAAAAAAAAAAAAAAAAAAAGCTAATGGTTAATAAAAAAGTACTTTAAATCAGTTTATGTCCCAAGAAACATTTTTTGGTTCCTGAAAGAATCACATGTAACAGAACTGAAGCTAAAGTGATACTTTCAAGATTAGTTACTAGACCTCGGGAGTGCCCTTGTAGCACAGGGAGTTAAGGATTTGGCATTGTCACTGCAGAGTCCTGGGCTGCTGCTGTGGTGCAGCTTCCACCCCTGGCCTGGGAACTTCCACGTGCCACGAGTGCGCCCAAACAAACTAGGGCACCTGCTTCCTTTGCTCAAATCCCGTCATGGCGCAGTGGTTAACGAATCCGACTAGGAACCATGAGGTTGCAGGTTCGGTCCCTGCCCTTGCTCAGTGGGTTAAAGGATCTGGCGTTGCCGTGAGTTGTGTTGTAGGTTGCAGACGCAGCTCGGATCCCGCATTGCTGTGGCTCTGGTGTAGGCCGGCGGCTACAGCTCCGATTTGACCCCTACACTGGGAACCTCCATATGCCAAGGGAGCAGCCCTAGAAAAGGCAAAAAGACAAAAAAAAAAAAAAAAACCTTCTCGTGGCTTCACCTCACCTAGTTAATGACAAATTCCTCACCACAGCACCTCAAGATTCAACATGACCTGGCTCCTGTTACTTCCATGCTGTCGTCACCCTGACCCAGGCAAATGAGTCCCTTGTTACTTTCTGAACACCACAAATGTGCTCCCAACTTTGCATATGCTATTCCCCTTACTGGAACACTCTTCTTCCATGTGACATGACTCACCCCCTCACCTCCACCAGGTCTTTTACTGAAAGACACCCTCCCAGATGCACTATTTCAAGTGCAAACAGGATTCCTGGATTCCCCTTCACTATTCTTCTCCAGAATACCCTCCACCTTACTAAATGATTTACTTATCAGTTTTGTTTGTTTACCTTCACCAGGGCAAAGATTTAAAAATCTGTTTCGTTTACTGCTGTAGGCCAAGGATAAAGAATTGTGTCTAACATGTAGTAGACACTAAAAGTATGTTTCTGGTATGATCTAGCATACCTACAAATGAAGATAACAGTGAGTTTTTACTATATGCCAAATCCTTCAAATATATTCTGTTCCCTCATGGTACCTAGAACATCCCCAGCGGGCAGCATCTGCGCCTCTTGCTTGACTTGGGCCTGCCTACCTCTTTATCTCCTCCGACAACCTGGAAATTCCCAGAGGCCAGAGCTTCTGATCCCCTTTAAACTGTCACAGAGCCCGTCCTGCCCTGGTCCTGTTACCAGGCGCAAAACTCCCCCAGCGTCCCTGCAACAGACCTCGGCCTCCTCGCCGTCACTGCTGCGCTCGCTGTCCTCCTCCTCTGAGAAGTTGCTGTCCTCGCTGTCCGACATCTTCTGCTGGCAAGGAAAGACTGCGGCCTCAGCGCGTCCCCCAGTTCCGAGCCCCAACCCGAGCCTCAGTTTCCCCTCTGGTTCCTAGGGAGAAGATAAATCCCTTAGCGCACTTCCGGCAGCCTCGTTCAGGCATCCCTGAACCCGAAAAGGGACCTTCCCTACGCCACCTGCTATACTTCCCGAGTTTCCGAAACCGGCCTCTACACCTCCCCGGCCCACGGCGACCACCGTGGCCTCCAGCCGCGGCCGCCAACCCACCCCTCACCACTCTAATCCCACCTCCGCCTTCGGCAACAGCTGCTGTTCACACGACGCCTGGTTAGGACTGACGTGCTCTCTCGCGAGAACCTACCCGTTGGCCCCGCCTACAGCGAGATTTCCGGGGCTCGTCCCTGCTACGCACTTCCTGTACGCCATCTTGTGAGTGGCAGAGTTGGTTTAGCGTGTGGAGCGGACATGTTGGGAGGGTCAAATAGGAGTGCTAAAACTCTCTAGTACCGGCTTTTCCTAGCTAGAAATTGGTGCTTGAATTTAGTGCCAGCACTAACGTGGTGTGCCAAGCCGTTAAGAGTCAGGACGTTAGCAAATAATAACACATGAGCAAATAAATCAGACGTCATCTCTCAGGTTCTATGAAACATTCCTAGGAGGTATGTTAGCCCTATTTCGCAGTCGAGGTAACCAAAGCTTGGAAAAATAAACCATGTAACTGGACAGTGGCAGACCCAAGTTACCAAGTTTGGGTAACCCCAAAGTCATTGTTTTCCTTTGCAATCTAAGCTGATTGAAATGTGAATTTAGGTATTAGCAATTATTTGTCAGAATGGTGGCAAAGAGAACCAGGCATGAGGGAGAGATGTGAAAAATTAATCTAATGCGGGGGCGGGGGGGGGGGGGAAGCTTGGAATTCCCCTCTTGGCTCAGTGGAATCGAATCTGACAAGCATCCATGAGGATGCAGATTTGATCCCCTGCCTCGCTCAGTCCGTTAAGGATCTGATGTTGCAATGAGCTGTGGTGTAGGTTGCAGCTGGGGCTCAGATCCAGAGTTGGCGTGGCTGTGGAGTAGGCCAGAAGCTCCATCTCCAGTTGAACCCCTAGCCCGGATACCTCCATGTGCCGTGGGTGCAGCCCCCCCCCCCCCAAAAAAAAGAAAAATCGAAAAAAAAAAATGTAAAACCGGGTCACTTTGCTGTACAGCAGAAATTGACAGAACATTGTAAATCAACTATAATAAACATTTTTAATAAAAAAACACATTGCTGAAATTTCCCACATAAACTTTGAGACATCTGGATTCAATTTACATATATTTAATTTACACCTGGTTAGTTAGCGGGGAATGAGTTGCTCTTGGGCCAGCAGGAGGCTCACAAGACAGCTAGGAGGAACTATACACCACAGGTGCATTTCTGCATAAGCACACACTCTCCCCTCTGTCCCCAAACTGAACCCAAGCCAGACTGTGGAGGGGCTGGGCACTCTATAGAAATGTTTCCCCTTCCATAAGCTTGGTTCAGTTGAACAGCATCTCTTTCAGATAGGGTTCCACATAAAAATGCCTAGCAACACTTCTGCAGGAAAATATTTCCTCCAGGAAAGAGAGGGAACTGTCATTTTCTCCCCAGGTAAAGCTCTTCCTCAGTATAGCAGTGGTTCTCAACTCTCAACCTGGCAGCACATCAGAATAGTTGAGAAGATAAGGGGGAGATAATAGCCCCAAACTAGAAACAACCCAGTGCCCACATGAGGAGGACGGATAAACAAGTTGTAGTATATACATACAATGGAATAGTAACAAGCTACTGATACACACATGAATGAATCTCAAAAACATTAGCGTAGTGAAAGAAGACAGACACTAGGAAATGCACAGTATTGTTCCATTCATATGAAATTTTAGAGCAAGCAAAACCAATGTATACAAAGGGAAAGCAGATTAGTGGGTGTCTAGGACTAAAGATAAAGATTGGGAAGAGGCTTAAGGGAATGCTTTGGGATGATGGAAATATGGTGGTGTAAATACATTTGTCAGAACTTTTTAAAAAGTACATTTAAAATGAATGCCTTTTGGGATTTCCCTGGTGGCTCAGTGGGTTAAAGATCCGATCCGGAGAAACTTCCACATGGGTGTGGACACGAAAAAAAATTAGTGCCTTTTACGGTATGTAAATAATACTTCAATAAAGCGGAGTTTAAAAATATATAGATGTTCATGGAGTTCCCGTAGTGGCTCAGTGGTTAATGAATCTGAATAGGAACCATGAGGTTTCTGGTTCGATCCCTGGCCTCGCTAAGTGGGTCAAGGGTCCGGCGTTGCTGTGGCTGTGGCATAGGCCAGCGTCTACAGCTCCGATTAGACTCCTAGCCTGGGAACCTCCATATGCTGTGGGTATGGCCCTAGAAAAGGCAAAAAAGAAAAAAGAAAAAAATATATATATAGATGCTCAGGAGTTCCCGCCGTGGCTCCCCAGTAATGAACCCAACTAGTATCCATGAGGACGTGGGTTCGATTCCTAGCCTCGCTCAGTGGGTTAAGGATCCAGCGTTGCTGTGGCTGTGGTGTAGGTCACAGATGCAGCTCTGATTCGACCCCTAGCTGGAAATTTCCATATACCACAGCTGCGGCCCTAAAAAAAAACCAAAACAATAAAAATAAAAAAAATAAAAATACAGATGTTCAGGATTCACCACTAATTCTCTGGGCAGGGGCCCCCCTCAGCATTACTTAAAATTTCTCCAGGTATTGCTTATTTGCAGTCAGGGGTGTGAGCCACAAGACTCTTCTGTCCTCAAGGGATGGGGATGAGATTAGAGAACACGTTTGCGATGCTCCGCGCCTTCCTGGAAGAGAAGGGGGGCGGGGGGAATCTGGAAGAGAGGGAGAACAACGGGGACTGACGGGGACTGGTGGGAGTGATTTATCCAGCCGCTGCCCTGGTAGGTCAGAGGCTTCCGGCTTCAGATCTCACCTCATCTTCCTCCTTCTCGCCTCTTCCCCTGGCTCCTGGGGCTCCCTGGCCTAGAAGGTCCTCTGGCCTAGAAGGAGAAGGCTTCGTGTTTGGGAGCTGGGGGTGCAGACCAAGTCTCCTCGCTCTCTCTCCTCACAGCCTCTCCGGCAGTACCATGTAGTCTGTGTCCTCGGAGGCTCAAGCCGAGGCCAGGTGCCGAGCACAAGCCCCCTGTAATAACTCCAAGAGTTTGGCCAGAAAGAGAGGGACAGGTCTCTGGGGGTGTCCTTCACAGGGTGGACAAGGGCCCTGGCCAGTCACCCACAGCCGGGACCCCAGGGCATCCAGTAAGCGCTGCAGCCGGAACACAGCAGTCCCCACCAATGGGCCCTCCTCGAACCCAATCACAGACAGCTCCAGCCGGAAGCAGCCTAGAGTCTCGGCAGGACACACCTGTGGGGACAGAGTGACTTGGTGTCTCTGACCAAGGGCCTGATCCCAAATCCTTCCCTCACAGTTTCTGATTTGGGGCCTTGAAGCCCCCTGCACCTCCCTGGGCCCCAGGTTTCTCATCTGTTCGGTGGAGCTCAGAATAATCCTGCCTTGAGGGCTGACACTGGTGCCCCCGAGTGAGTTAGGAAAAAGACGTTCCTTCCTTAAAACGCTTGGTAGTGCTGATTTTCCTAGAACCAGATACTTTACTGCCATCTGCCGGAAACTGACAAATATGTCCAGGATGAGAATACTGCCCTTGAGGATGTGAGATTCTTGTGCAGTGTACAACCTTTACCTCCTTACGTGATGGCCCTGTTTACTCATAGGGTCAAGTATAAAGAGTAAATAAGCTAATACACTTAAAGCATGCATGTATTTACTTATTTAGTGTGGGGGGCTGGCCCCTCAGCATGTGGAAGTTCTGTGGGTCAGGGGTTGAACCTGCACCACAGCAGCGACCTGAGCCGTTGCAGTGACAACGATGGATCCTTAAGCTGCTGCGCCAAGAGAGAATTCCTGCTTAAAGCATTTAGAGCAGCACCCGGCACAGAGGAGCACTATGTGAGCATAGCTGTAATCCTCCTTCTCACCAGCCCACCTGCCTCCTGGCCTTAACAAATGCATGTTCTGAGCCTAGTGGGTTCTCCCTAAGCTTCCAGCCTCAGTAAAGAGTTCCTGCTGTGGCTCGGTGGGTTAAGAATCTGACTAGTATCCATGAGGATTCCAGTTCGATCCCTGGCCTCACTCAGTGGGTTAAGGATCCAGCATTGTCGTGAGCTGTGGTGTAGGCTGCAGACGCGGCTCAGGTCTCGCGTTGCTGTGGCTGTGGCATAAGTCTGTGGCTATGGCGCTGATATGACCCCGAGCTTGGGAACCTGCATATGCCGTGGATTCGGCCATTACAAACAAAACAAAACAAAAAAAACAGGCAGCTTCAGTAAGGAGATAATGAAATACTCACCGAAAGATCATCTGGGGTGTAGAGGGTGCCATCATTTTTGTTGCCCTACAATTGTGGGGTTAAAGAATAAAATCAGATCTTGGAGGGAGAGAGCCTGACTCTTCCTCAAAGATGCCCCCCACCCCCCTCCCCCAGCAACCCTGCCCCTGGCTGCTGGCTCTTCCCTCCCTCCTCACCAGCATCTTCATGATGGCAATGAGGAAGTAGAAGGGCTCCCGGGGGCAGAGGGGTGGTCCTAGGCCCCCCAAGGGTGGCACCAGCAGGAGGATGGTCCAGAGATGCCACATGGGCACCCTGCCCACCCCCAGACTCTCTCTGGTTCTGGCCAAGGGTCCTGGAAACAAGAGGTACAGAGAGAGGGAGCAGGTTGGAAGGCTGGAGTGGCTGAGGGGAACTTCCCCCTGTCCCCTCCCTCTAGCTCACTCCACAGATACTCGGGAAATGTACTTCAAGAAGCCGGGGGAGACGGTGATTCTAGAGTAGGGAGGGCCAAGGTTAAAGGACCCCCAGACCAGCCCCCTTTTTTCCCACTCAAGACACTAGACTTAGCAAGGCTTTAAGGATCAGCCTGGAGAGTTTGGAAGCTTCCCCTGCCCCCCAAACATGCCCCAAAGGCAGTACAGACTGCGTGAGAGCTTGTGCATTCTATGGCCTGTCTTCTTTAGGCCTTATCTGTATCTGCAGGTGCATATTCGGGAGTCTCTGCTCTCCTTTTCCTGTCTCAAGTGTCTAGGAATCTTCATGCCTGCCTGTACCCGTCTGGTTTTGGTTTTCGTTTTTTTGGTCATGCCCTAGGCATGTGGAAGTTCCTGGGGCCAGGGATGGAATCCCAGCCACAGCAGCAACCCAGGCCGCGGCAGTGACAACGCCAGTTCCTTAACCAGTTCCTTCACAAGCGAGCTCTGTTATCTGTCTTCTTTCTCTGAGGGTTGGCCTTTCTGCCTCCAGATCTCGCCACTTGTTGTTTTCTGGCTCCATCTCTGACTGACTGTGTTTCTCTTCTTCGTTGGCCCTGTCTTTGCCTTCTCCTCCATATGTGCCTGTTTCTCTTTTGTGCTGTGTATCTGTCCATGTGTCCCTCCAGGTCAGCCCCTGGGTCCACGCTTCCTCCCTCCCCCACCCCTCGCCCACCCCTCTCCCTCTCTCACCCTTTAGGAGCTGGACTCTGAGCTGGATCCTCCCTCTGGCCCCACCCACCAATCTCCATCCTATCTCTGCCCTCCAGGCACAGGTAAATCACCACACCCCTTTGAACCTTTGACCCCAGATTCAGGGTTGCCAGAGAAACTGAGGCAACCCTGAGATGCCTGCAGCCCTGAGAGGAAGCTCTTGGCTGAGAAGGGAGCATCCTGATTGGTGGGGAGGTCAGGGGGCTACCCAGTTCCTCAGATGGGGTTGGGGGGAGCTGAGGATAAAGGAGGGCGATTTGGCGTGACTCTGTAGGAAGAGGGATTCCAGGATAGGGACCGTGAAGAGGAGGATTTTAGAGGGAGGGTCTCCAAGGAGTGGGGGATTGTAGTGTGTGTGGGGGGGGGGAATTTCAGGGGAGACAATTCCTGGGCAGAGAAGGCTCTGAAGGGAAAAAAATTATTGGGAAAGGTAGATTCTGAGGAAGGGGGCTCTGAAAGGGATGAAGACTTTGTGAAAGGGCATTCTAAGGGGGCAATAATGGGAGAAGTGGATTGGGTAGGAGAGCTTCTGAAGCAAGGGGATTGAATGGGTCATGGGTCCTGAAGAGAGGAAGATTCTGGGGAGAATTATGTGCAGGAGAGAGCCCTGAGTGGAGGGAGAGTCGAGAAAGAGGGAGTCGGAGTTCTCTTGTGGCTTAAGGATCTGGGGTTGTCACTGCAGCAGCTTGAATGGCTGCTATGGCGCGGGTTTGAGCCCTGGCCTGGGAAATTCAACATGGCCTGGGCGCCACCAAAAGAAAAGAGGGAGTCTAGGGTGAGGGCTCTAGGAGGGGGATTTGGGAGTGGGCCTCTCAGAGAATTTTGGGAGGAGAGTCTAAAAAGAAGGAAATTCTGGAGAAAGCTAGATTCTAGGGGAGATGGAAAAGGATTCTTGGGGAGGACTCGCAAAGGAGGTGGGTGTTAGGAGGCAGGGGGATTCTGAATCCTGCCAAGATTTTTTGCTGTGAGTTCCGAAGTAAAGATTCTAATAGAAAAGGATCTAGGTGGGAAGTCTAAAGGGAAGAAGACTGCCGGTGATAAAAAGGTAAGACAAACCTCTTCAGAGTAAACTGAGACTCAACTAGGAATACGGGTGGAGGGAGACTATCAAACAGCTAAAATGCAAACGAGGACCGGCGGTGACCAATGAGGACCAAGGATGTGAAGGACGGTGCTCTTCAGCTTCTCTGTCTGCACTCGAAACCCTTCAGGCCCCGCCCTTTCCCCTCTAGGTCCCGCCCTCTCCGCTCCTTAGACCCGCTTTCCGCGGCTAATCCAAAATCCCGCCCACGAGCCGTAAAGCTCCCTCCTGTCGCGACGCTGCGCACAATGCGCCTGCGCAGACCCTGAAAAGAGGCCAGGGTGGCCCCGCGCTTTCCTTTTCCGGTTGCAGCGCCGCGCGGTGAGGAGCTCTTGTCTAATCTGCAGCCATGCCTTCCAAGGGTCCTCTACAGTCGGTGCAGGTCTTCGGACGCAAGGTAGGCTGGTCGCTCGATGGTAGGGGTGAGGGAAGGAGAGAGACCTGTGGGCAGGGTTCTGAGGTCGACAGGGGAGCTGGGGCCCAGATCTCACGTGGCTTCGCTGTCTTGGTTTCCGCAGAAGACAGCCACGGCCGTGGCGCACTGCAAACGAGGTAACGGCCTCATCAAAGTGAACGGGCGACCCCTGGAGATGATCGAGCCGCGCACGCTGCAATACAAGGTGCTGGGGTCGAGGACAGGCGTCTGGGTTGGGCGGAGGGCTCTGGAGACGGAGATGTTGGAATAGGTCGGTTCCTGGAGTCCGTCGATCTCGGAAGTTGAGGGGTCTGCAGTCAACAATGGGGAAGAAGCTAAATAGGGTACAGAAAAAGGGGTATTTGGCGATGGAGCTAGGTATTGAGGTTCCAGAGATGTTACAGAAGCTGGAATTGAGAGTGAAGACGTGGATTTTGAAGATTAAGCAGGTGCTTCTTGGGTTATTTGTTAGCTCGGTCTGTTGGGAACCGGATGGCATAGGAGTTACCGATGTGGCCTGTTTTCTTTTCTTTTTTTTTGTTTTCTTTTAAGTTAATGGGGGAGTGAGTGTGTTCATTTCTAGAGTATACACTGAGGACAGAAATCAATATTTTGTTCTTCAAACATGGTGATTAGAGTTTGAATGTTGCAGTTTCTCAAGCGTTTCCAGAATAAGCTTTGTTGTGCTTGGAGAGGAGTATCTCTCTTCCCTGTTGAGGCCTGTTTCTTTGGCTCAAAATGGAAAGAACTCTCATGAGTTTGATTTCTACCTCTTTGGGCAAAACAGGAACTTTCCTTCTCTGCCTTGAGTTTATTGTCTGAAATGGGGACAGTTTCAACCTTGTGAAACATTGTGACGGTAAATTGGATTCTCTGAGTAAGCTTGTTGGTGTGTATGAGAATTTAAAAAAAAAAAAAAAAAAAAAGAACCCCAGTAACATCGCAGGAATAGTTAAAACTCAAGGTAGCTCAGAGATCACTTTATCAGATATTGAGCATCGTGGTTCATTCGCAATGTTAGCTTAGTTGAAGGCTTTGTGTTTGCAGCCCGTTGAGTACCCAGATGGCTTCAGGGCCTGCCCTTGAAGAGTTCCCAATCCAGTGGGGAGACAGACTGGACCCAATGCGAAATCGGGTGATAGCTTATTTTTTTTTTTTTTTAATTGCTTTTTTAGGACTGCATTTGGAAGTTGCCAAGCTAGGGGTTGAATCAGAGATAGAGCTGCCACCCACACTCACTGAGCGAGGTCACGTATTGAACCCCAGTCCTCGTGGATGCTAGTTGGATTCATTTCCACTGCACCGTAATGGGAATTCCTAGTTGCGATTTTTCTGGAAGTCTGTGAGACCCAAGAGAGGGCAGAGAGCTCAGGTGGGGAAAGCACCTCACAGCCCTGGAGTGGCTTTTCAACTCTGAGGCAGCCTTAGTGCTTGCAAGTTGAGTATAGTTGACTTACAGTGTTATATTGGTTTCAGTTGTGCAGCAGAGTGCATGGTCACTCATATACATGTACTCATTCTTTTTTCCTATACAGGTTAATACAAATTACTGAGTAGATTTTTCTGTGCTGTACAGTAGATTCTCATTAATCGTCTCTTTTATTTTATATAGTAGTGTGTGTATGTTAATCTCATTCCAGTTCTTTTCCCGCCCAACAGTTTCATGTACGGTAACCATAAAATTGATTTTTATTAGATTCCACACATAAGGGCTCTCATATTTATTTTCCTCTGACTTCTCTCACTCAGTATGATAATCTCCAGGTGCATCCATGTTCCCAAAAATGGATAATCTAATTAACAGAGAGCTGCAGAGGAGGGAACCCAGCTCAGGTTTCAGGTTGCCTTCTACAGCCTCTCTTCTGTCCTGGAACCCTCCCTGCTGTGCTGGCTGTGAGGGTGTTGAATAACAGCTCAACCCTCTTCTCCTAGTACTCTGAAGCCAGCAGTACAGAAGCTGCTTGGAGACACCTGTGGAGGAATGCTCAGTAAAGTGGCTCTGCCGCCCAGGTTATGATCTAAAAGCCTGTCACGCTTCCTGTTGCTCTAGCTACTGGAACCTGTTCTGCTTTTGGGCAAGGAACGATTTGCTGGTGTGGACATCCGAGTCCGGGTGAAGGGTGGTGGTCACGTGGCCCAGATTTACGGTGAGTCCTGGGAACCGGGCACATGGGTGGGGGTGGCTCTTGGGTGTTCATAAGGCTGATGCACCCTTTTTTGTATGTTTGTCTCCCTCACAGCAATCCGCCAGTCCATCTCCAAAGCCTTGGTGGCCTATTACCAGAAATGTGAGTGGGTCCTTCCCATCGGGTGGGTGGGGCAAGTCAAGGCCCAGCTCTGGCCCTCTGGCATTTAGCTCCAGAGGGGAAAGGAGGCTTCCTGGCTTGTCTAAATCTTCATCCATCCTTTTATCCCCAGATGTGGATGAGGCTTCCAAGAAGGAGATCAAAGACATCCTCATCCAATATGACCGGACCCTGCTGGTAGCTGATCCTCGTCGCTGTGAATCCAAAAAGTTTGGAGGTCCTGGCGCCCGTGCCCGCTACCAGAAATCTTACCGATAAGCCCATCGTGATGATCAGCGTTCAGCTTTATAATAAAAACATTTGTGGGATTTAAGGTTTCGGGGACTATGCTCTGGTCTTTTGTGGTGGGTTTTCGTCTAAAAGGAATTCAGGGGTGTAACTGGATGGGGAGCAGACCTGGTCCCAGTTTTCCTGCACCTCCACTGTGCGGGCATAGCTGAGCTGAGTGTGCATCCAGGCCGTGGGTGGTAATAGGGTATCCCTGGGAGTTTGCCTTTTTTCATTTCTTTTGGTCCTGTTCGTTTTTTCTTTTTTGGCTGCCCCGGCCAGCGATCAGATCTGAGCCATGGTTGTGGCAATACTAGATCCCTAAACCACTGTGCTGGGCTGGGGATTGAATCTGCATCTCAGTGCTCCTAAGATACCACCAGTCCCATTGCATTGCAGCGGGAATTTTTTTTTTTTTTTTGGATGTGCTATTTTATTTTATTTACTTTTAGGGCCACACCCATGGCAAATGGAGGTTCCCAGGCTAGGGTCTAATCAGAGCTATAGCTGCTGGCCTTTGTCACAACCACACCACCACCAGATCTCTAACCCACGGAGCCAAGCCAGTGATTGAACCTGTGTCCTCATGGATGCTAGTCAGATTCGTTTCTTTTTTTTTTTTTTTTTTTTTTTTGTCTTTTTGCTATTTCTTGGGCCACTCCCGAGGCACATGGAGGTTCCCAGGTTAGGGGTCGAATCGGAGCTGTAGCCACTGGCCTACACCAGAGCCACAGCAATGCGGGATCCGAGCCGAGACTGCAACCTACACCACAGCTCACGGCAACGCCGGATCGTTAACCCACTGAGCAAGGCCAGGGACCGAACCCGCAACCTCATGGTTCCTAGTCGGATTCGTTAACCACTGCACCACGACGGGAACTCCCAGATTTCGTTTCTGCTGTGCCACAACAGGACTCCTGGAAGTGATTTTTGTCTTTTTGTCTGTTGTTGTTGTTGCTGTTGTTGCTATTTCTTGGGCCGCTCCCGCGGCATATGGAGGTTCCCAGGCTAGGGGTTGAATCGGAGCTGTAGCCACCGGCCTACACCAGAGCCACAGCAACGCGGGATCCTAGCCGCGTCTGCGACCTACACCACAGCTCACGGCAACGCCGGATCGTTAACCCACTGAGCAAGGGCAGGGACCGAACCCGCAACCTCATGGTTCCTAGTCAGATTCGTTAACCACTGCGCCACGACGGGAACTCCTGGAGGTGATATTTTAATGTCAGAGAAGAGCAGGGGAAATGTGTAAGATCAATCATCTTTGTAAAACAAAGAGGAGAAACTCCCTGGACAGGTCTGAAATCAGTAGCTAAGAGCCATCCAGGCCTGTGTGGAGAAAGGATGTATTTATTTAACTAGTTTATTTTTTTTAAGCCACAGCTCACGGTAATGCCAGATCCTTAGCCCACTGAGTGAGGCCAGGGATCAAACCTGCAACTTCGTGGTACCTAGTCGGATTTGCTTCCCCTGCGCCACATCATGGGAACTTTTTTTTTTTTTTTAAAGAATTTTTCTTTTTAAAAAATTTTTGGAGGAGTTCCCGTCGTGGCTCAGCAGAAATGAATCTCACTAGCATCCATGAGGATGCAGGTTCAATCCCTGGCCTTGCTCAGTGGGTTAAGGATCTGGCATTGCTGTTAGCTGTGCTGTAGTTCGCAGATGCGGCTTGGATCTCACATGGCTGTGGTGTAGGCTGGCAGCTGTAGCTGTAGGTCTGATTCAATCCCTGGCTTGCAAACCTCCATATGCTGAGAATTTGGCCCTAAAAAGGCCAAAAAAAAAAATTTTTTTTTTTTTTTTTTGACTGCACCCACAGCATGTGAAAGGTTCCAGGCCAGGGACTGAAGCAATGCCATGGCAGGGACCCCAGCTGCAGCAGTGACAGTGCCAGATCCTCAACCTGCTGCACTAAAGGAAAACTCCAAAAGGAGTTTCTCTATGCCAGCCTGTAGTGTAGGTAGATTGAGACGCGGGGCTGTGAACCCCCGTTGTGGGTGGGTTGGGTGCATTATTCCCCTGCCTGGCTTCATCCTTCCCACTGTCAACAATAATTGCTAGGAAAGCCCCCCCCAGCTCCCACCGCCTCCTTAAAACGGGTCCCAGTTGCGCTCAGTGTGGTGACGGTGCTCATGGACCTTGGGACATAGACCTGAGGACTTGTCTGTTGTGTCTTAACAGCTGCCACAGGCGGGTTCTTAGTTGCTACCACGGGGCTGCCCAGGTAGGATGTGTCCAACCTGGAAGAAAGTGGGATGGCACCAGTATGTGTATCGGGAAGTGAAGTGTTGGCTGTGGATTAAGTTGCCTTCACTTCTTTCTCCGTGTTTATAGGGAGCCAGTTCAGCATCATTGGGGTGGGACGGGCGTCTGCTTCCATACTAGCCTTTGCAGCCAACCTGGAGACTTCAGCCATCTGCCCCCAGGGGGGGGTCCCCACCACTCCCCCTGCTGAGAGTATGGGCAACAACCTCACTTGACTGAGCAGTGGTTTCACACATTTTCTTTATAAAAGAAGGAACTTGAGATTGACTGACTAGTTAGTTACCGGTTTTGTCTGTCTCTTCCCTACTGATACAGTAGTCGCATGTGGCTGCCACCCTGGGCTGCAGAGGTGGGAACATTGAGGTGAAGCGGGGAAGTTCTAAGGGCTGGCACTGATGAGCAGGGAATACACACAGGTGAAGACCTTCTTAAAGATGGAGAGTGGGGTTCCTGAGCTCCAGCCAGGTGCTGGGCTCAGCCCTGTTGGGCTTATCGTCGCAACATACCTGTGAGGTTGGCGACAGGCAGAGGTCTTCCTGATAGCTGGTGAGAAAGCCTCGAGGCAAAATAACCACGTTTCGCATGGGAGCTGGCATTGACGTGGGCTAACTGGCTTTGGCGGGCATTAACCCCGAACCCCCGAGTGGGCAGCCGCCCCTGCTTTCGCTTTTAAAGCCTGTCTTCATTGTAGCTGTAAAGGCTGAGCTTGCAAAGGGCAGGCTGAAGTAGGCCAGCAAGGCAAGTATTCCTGAGGAGGCGTTGGAGCGGGGGCCGGGGGCCAGGAAGCAGAGCAGGAGCCGGGCAGGCGGGAGGGACGGAATTCAGGGCCGGGGACCAGGCGGGGCTGAGGCCAGCCTAGAGCCGAGGGCTGGCCCACGGGCTCCAGAGACCCCCTGGATGAGGCTCCTGGCTCCCCCCAGAGGCACAGCTGGGACGCATCTGGAGAGCTGAGGGGCTCGTCCCCTTCCCTGTTCCGGGCTGAGGAGTGGACAGCCCCCTTCTCCCTCCCGGCAGCCGGCCACCGCCTCCTCAGATGCCGGGCATTCCGGCGCCGCTGGGAGCCCGGGCCAGGCTGGGAGCTTCCCCTCCGCTGGGAGCGCGCAGCTGGGGGCAGGAGAGGAGGACCCGCCTCAGTACGGAGCTCAGGGGCCGCCGTGGAGCAGGTCCAGGCGCAGCCGCCTCAGCCCAGCCCTGCCGTGTGGCGTGGTGACCATTCACGATGAAACAGGACGGGAGCCAGCAGCTGACCTTTGCTGAGCCAGGCCCTGTTGGGTTTACCCTGTGAATTGTTTTCTCTCTCTCTCTCTCTCTGTCTTTTTAGGGCTGTACCCGCAGCATATGGAGGTTCCCAGGCTGGGGGTCTAATCGGAGCTGTTGCCGCCGGCCTACACCACAGCCATAGCAACGCCAGATCCTTATTAACCCACTGAGTGAGGTCAGGGATCGAACCTGCAACCTCATGGTTCCTAGTTGGATTCGTTTCCACTCATGTTTTTTCTTTTTTTACCCAGCTAATTAATTAATTCCCTAGGGCCTTTGGAGCACCAGGCTGCAGGTCTCCTGGGCGAGGAATTGTTCCCTGTCATGCCCCCAAAGGCAAGAATAGTGCCTGATGCAGAGAAGGACTGAGGACTTGGGCCTGGCTGTGTGGATGAGTCCCAGCTCTGTCCCTTCCCACTCGTGTGACTGGGCAAGTCCCTTATTCTCTCTGTGCCTCAGTTTCCGCATCTCTAAAGTGGGGCTTAAACACTATCCTCACTTGCCTTTTAGGGACGTTGTGAGGACTCGAATGAGTTCAGTGACTCATGCCTGTGGTATGCAGTTAGTACTCAATAACAGCATTTTTTGCTGTGATTAGCTCATTGTTAAAACTTCAGATTCTTAGGTTCTTGTCTTGGCGGTTCTGAGTCCATGAGTTGGGAGGAGACCCTGGGGCCTCTGTGACTTGAGCCCTGGTAAGTCAGGCTCGAACCCATTTGGGAAGTGATGCCATGCTCTCTGGGTCTTCACAGGGATACTGCGAGGCATACACAGCTGTCCTCACTGTACGGGTGAGGAAACCCAGGCTCAGAGGCAAGTTACACACCAAGTACTAAAAGAGCTGGGACTTCCCCTCAGCCGGGATACTGTGCGACCTCAGAAAATTCCAGGGATGATTAAGTGAGATGACGCTCTCCAGCACAATAGCTGTGGTAGAGGAAAGAAGCTAATGTGACCGAAGGAACTCCTTAAATTGTTGTTTGGCAGAGCCCATGGCCTGTGGAAGTTCCCCGGCCAGGGATGGAAGCTGCACCATAGCAGTGACACCACCAGATCCTTAACTGTGTTGCAAGAGAACTCCAGAAATTGCATAAATTGTGCTTCTCCCTAGGCATACCACTGCTGGGAGGGGGACAGAACAATTTTTTCTTTTTCTTCTGTGGCATATGGAAGTCCTCAAGTTATGGATCGAATTGGAGCTGTAGCCACTGACCTACACCACAGCCACAGCCACACAGGATCCAAGGTGTGTCTGCAACTTATATCACACAGCTCACGGCAATGCCAGATCCTTAACCTACTGAGTGAGACCGGGGATTGAACCTGCACCCTCACGGACAGTAGTTGGGTTAGTTACCCATGGGGCACAATGGGAACTCCCAGAATAATCTTAACACAAAAGCCTTTGTCTCTAACACCTGAGTTAATTTGGGGGGGGGGCACACTGAGGCACCATGGAGGTCCCAAACTAAGGGGGGAGGATCAGGTGTGTATGTGTGTGTGTGTACAAGAATCAGAATACTCGTGAGGGTAGAGTAGTTGCCAAGAGAAATAAGACAGATGTGCACACTTTTCCCAGAATCCCAATCCTGGTCCACTTTGGTGGTAGCATGGAACTGTCCCTGGAGTTCTGTAGTACCAGGATACAGAAGAGTCCCATTAAAGAGGGATGGATGGAAAGAGACTAAAACGCTTGGGTGGATGGTCGCAGAGATGACTGGACGGTTGGCTTGATGGATTAGGAGGTGGGTAGGTGATGAGGTGTACAAAGGAATGGACAGAGACGGAAACAGGGAGGGACAAATGGGTGACGGCAGAGGTGGCTGGAGAAGATGGGCAGGTGGGATAGTAAGTGGACTGATGGAGGAATGAGTGGGTGTAGGATGACAGATGAACAAGGCAGAGATGGCTGAATAAAGGAAGACATCTGGGTAGGATGACGGATTGGAAGACAAGAGAGATGGAGGGAGGAGAGAAGAAGAAACAGCTGGATGGACAGATGTAGCGATGGCCAAGCTGATGAGATGCGTGGATGGTGCTGGGACACATGAACTGGATAAACTGCTGAGCCAATGAACTGCTAAAGGGTCTGCTTGGAACAAATCTTCTTAACTTGGTTTTCCTGGACGGGCATCAAGCAGTTCATGAACCCTCTGAAATCATACACAAAATTGTAATGCTTCCAGTAACTCTCAAAGGAGTTTGAGATTCCCCAAATTTTCGGAACGACTGCTAAGTGCCGTGTCAGACCTTCCCATTCACTGTTGTCTTCTGGATCCCCCACTGTCTCCAGCATGGGAAAACATACATAACTTCATAATATTAATTAACAAAATATTAATGACACTCCCCTTGCCCATCCCTGCTGGGTAAATCCAGGTAAGTAATAAGGACCAATCACCAAAGATCCCAGGCATTGGGAAACAGTAGCAATTTTTGGACCTGCATTCAGTGTCTGGACCTCTGTGAATTCTGAGGCTCTGTGGTATGTGGCTGAAGTCTTTGCTTTTCAAGAAGCCCAACATCCTGGGTCACATGTGGAAAGGGGCATCCGGAGCCCCCTGGGCTCTGCGAAGGCCCACAGATTCCTGGGGGGGTGCCAAGAGAGCAGGGTGATTCAACCTGACCTGGGCCTTGGCTGGCCGTAGCCGCCCGCCACCCCCAACGTGGATGTTGACCGTGGTGGCGTAGCTGAGCCTCCTGGCTGGGGGCGGTGGGGGCTGGGGCTGGGGCGGTGGTGAAGGGGCCCGTGATGTGGGGGCAGAGGAGGACCAAGGGCCCCGGGAGGCTGGGGGGGCCTCTCCTCCAGGCCCCTGCCGCCGGGCCAGACTCTGGCTGATGTACGAGGCTGCCAGGTATCTTGAGAGGGCAGCTGCACTGGGGCCCAGGAGCTGACGGGTTGGGGGTGGGGGACTGTGGGGTGGGGTCAAGTCTGAAGACTCTGAACTGGCAACACGAGGGATTGAGTGGCCTCCTGGTTTGCAGCAAACCACGGTGGTCTGAACTGGGCTGGGGAACGGGCCCTGAACATCCTGAAGGCTTCCCTGCTCAGGCAAAGGGGCAGCGGCTGACACGTGGCTGTTGGCGAGGTTCTTCTGCTCCCACAAAGGTGTCAGTTTCTGAACCTGCAGGTCTGTGAGGCGTGGCTCCTGAAGCAGAGGCACAGCAGCTGGACCCTGGACATCTGAGAGGCCTCCCTGCTGGGGCAAAGGTGAGAGGGTGTGGACCCCGGTGTCTGTGAGGCCTTGGGGCTGGGGCAAAGGTGTGGCAGCTGGAACCTGAAAACCTGGGAGGTCCTGGGGCACGGAAAACACAGCCTCAGCTGGCATCTGACAGTCTTCGTGGCCCCCGTGTGCAGGCAAAGGGGAGGTACCCAGAATCTGAGTGTCTGGGAGGTCATGTTGAGGGAGCAGTGGGGTGTCGGCTGGGACCTGAGGATCAACGGCTTGGCCACAGGCAGTGGCTGGGACCGGATCGTCCCTGGAACCTCCTTGCTGAGTTAATGTGGTGTTGGTTGGGCTCTGGCTGTCCAAGTGGCCTTCTCCCTTGGGCATAGGAGTGGTGGCTAAAACCATGACATCAGAACAACTTTCCTGCTTGGGCAAAGCTGGGGAGGTCGGCACCTGGCTGTCCACTTGGCCTCTATATTCAGTCAAAGGAGTGGCAGCCGGAACGTGAGTTTCCAGGTGGACTTCTTGATCAGACAAAGCTGTAATAGCCGGAGGCGGGCCGTCTGAGGGGACTTCCTGCTCGGGTAAAGGCGTGGCGGCTGGAATCGGGATGTTCCAAAGGCGGCCTTGCTCAGGCAGAGGCGGAGCCGCGGGAACCCGGGTGCCCGGGTGGTCTTGCTCAGGCAAACTTGAATCCTTTAGATCCCGGCCATCCAGGCAGCCTCCCTGCTTAGTCAAAGGTGTGGCAGCTTGAACCTGGGCTGCAGGGCTTAGGGGCACAGATTCCTGGGCACAGGTCAGCGGGAAGGCCAGCTCACATACCAGCACATGTCCAAAGGCAGGAAGGGGCCCTGTATACAGAGAAACAGTGGATCGAGTTGAGATGGATGTCCCCGCGTGGGCCACCTCTGCCGACCACGTACCTGGACCTCACCTGGCTCGGCCTGCTCATGCGGCGGGCAGGGCAACAGCTGGGGCTTGGCCAGAGCCCGCGGCCGGCGGCGGGGGGCATTGGCCGATGCCCGGGTCTCAGCCCGCTGCATCTGCTGGATCCGCTCACTGTAAAGCCGGGCCAACTCTCGCACTCGGGACGCTGACCTCTCCGATGTCGGGGCTCCCGCCTTCCCGCTCCCGCTGCCTCCACCCAGATCCGAATCTTCCAGGATCAGCAGTGGCTCGGGGAAACCTGGCCGGGCCAGCTGCCCCTGCTCCAGAGCCTGCCAGGCGCTCCGGATTTCTGAGCACGAGCGGAACTCCAGCTCCTCCGCGAATCCATGGTCTGAGGGGACATCCCGGGGCTGGAAATCTGGGAATGATACTCCCTCCCCCTCCTCTGGCCCCGCCTTCCTTTCTGCGGAGGGCTCCCCCCGTTTTCCAGAACTGCTTGCAGGGAACAGTTCTCTCCTGGAGGCTGGAGCCTCACCCGGCTCCTGCAGAGCTCCCTGGAGCCAGGAGTCGCAGGGGAGGCCGGGGGTGCTGGGAAGGCCAGGGATGTCGGGGACACTCGCCATGGCTGGAAGGCCGGGCACTTCAAAAACACCGGAGATGTCTGAGAGACTGGGAAGGTGGGGAATTGGGGGAATTTCAGAAAGGCTAGAAATTTCAGGGAGGTTGGGTACGTCAGGATTTTTGGAAAGGCTGGGAATGTCGGGAATTTCAGCCGCACTGGAACTTTCGAGGCCCTCTAAGACGTGGAGTGGGGAAGGCTCCCGTTCGTCCGTATCCAGTTCTTCTTCCTCCTCCTCTTCTGAAGAGTCCCGGCTGGGCAGGGCTTGGAATGCGAGGGTGTCACCGTCGCTTGGCCCCTGGGAGTCTCCGGGAAACTTGGGGATGTCGTGGTGGGGTGGCTGCAGTGGGCACTGAGGAAGAAGCCAAAGGCATCAGGGTGACCCCCAGTCTGGGCCTGCCCAGGCCGAGAGCCCCAAGGACACCACGAGGGGGACGCCAGGCTCACCCCCGGATCCCGGAGGCCTCGTTGGTTCAGCAGCTCCAGGATTTCTTCAGTGATCGAGGTCCCAGAGGGGTCCAGCGTTGGGGGTCCAGGGTCCTCCGGGTCCTCCAGATCCTCCGGGGGTCCGGAAGCTGGAACTGGTGGCTGAGGCTCTAAGTGGGGGTAGAGCTCCCCCTCACTGCCAGCGTGCTGCGAGGAAGGACGGGAAGGCGGGCAGGACTTGAGGGCCCCTCCCCTTCCCCCTAGTCTTCAGACCCAGGACTTTGTCTTTTGTTTTTTGTCTTCATAGGGTCACACCCACGGCATCTGGAGGTTCCCAGGCGAGGGGGTTGACTCGGACTTGCAGCCGCCGGCCGACACCACAGCCACAGCCACAGCCACATGGGATCCGAACCATGTCTGCGACGTACACCACAGCTCACGGCAACACCGGATCCTTAACCAACTGAGTGAGGCTAGGGATCGAACCCGCGTCCTCACGGATACTAGTTGGGTTCGTTACTGCTGAGCCACGACAGGAACTCCCCAACCCAGGACTTTGGAACTCCAGCTCCCTCCTCCATCAGACCCCAGAGTCCAGGTCCCAAAACCCTGTCCCAGAATATTTCTCACCTTGAGTCTAGGCTTAGCTGGGGATGAAGAGATGAGAAAGAGAAAAGAATGAAATGTAGGAACACGTGTTATTCCTTATAAGCGATGAGCTGCCCCTACGGCCCCCCCCCATGAACACTGGTCAACCCGCGGAATCAGACAGACAGGAAGGGACGAGGCTGGGCTTGGGGGTCACTCACCATCCTGTGGAAACATGACATAAGGGTCCTTCAGAGGCTCTGTGGGGAGGACACAGTGACATCAGGGGCCAGCTCCCACCCAATGCCCAGCTCACTTGTTTTTTCGGCCGCCCCTTGGCATACGGAGTTCCCGGACCAGGGATCAGATCTGAGCTGCTGCTGCATCCTTAACCCACTGTGTTGGGGGTCGAACCTACGTCCTGGCGCTGCACAGATGCTGCCACCGATCCTGCTGTGCCACAGCAGGAACTCCTAGCTCACTCTGAGGCAGAGACGACTCACCAGACTGTCTGCGGCCGCGTCGGGTAGCAGCGGGTCCTGGTGATGGAGCTGTGGGAGAGGCGGGTCACAACCCTGCTCTGAGCCCAACTCCAGCCTCCTGGGGGAGGACTGGTGGGGGGACTCAGGGTTCCATTTCCTTTACCTGTGTTCCTTCGTCCAGGGGTGAAACTTCTAGCATCTCGAGGTCGGGGAGACCCAAGTGGGGGTGTCAGGGGCTCTGGGATAGGCTTACTTTTGGGAGCACCTGCAGAGAGAGATTTGGGGCTAATAACCTACTTTCTCTTGGAAGTGATTCCTCACAGTTCCCGTTGTGGCTCAGCAAGTTAAGAATCCAACACAGCGTCAGCAAGGATGCAGGTTTGATCCCTGGCCTCCCTCAGCTGCCTCGAGGGGCAGTGCAGGCTGCAGATGGGGCTTGAATCTGGCTGTGCTGTAGGCCAACAAATGTAGCTCCGATTCAACCCCTAACCCAGGAACTTCCCTATGCTGTACGTGTGGCCATGAAAAGCAAAAAACAAAATATTTTTAAAAAAAAACCCTCTTTAAAAAAAAAAAAAGTGATTTCTCTATTTCCACATCCCCCCAACCCAAGCCCCCAACTCACAGTGCAAGCTGTTTTCAAGAAGAACTTGCTTTGCCTGAAAGAGACAAGGATGGCGGTTGAGGGACTGGTGCCTGAGCAACCGGGTCACGCTCCCGCTCATCAGTGCTGCTGCGGGTCAGGCGGTGACATGACTGGGGCTGACTAACCCTCACCACGACACGATGAGGTTGGTGCAGTTATTCTTCCCAGTGAGGAAAGGGAGGCCAGAGAGATTAACTGCCCAAAGTCACAAAGCAGGGATGTGCTGGAGGTGGGACTGAAACCCAGGCAAGCTCGCTCTGCAGTTTAACTAGCACATTCTAAAAGAGCCCCCTACGCTCAGCTCAGGGTTTTTCAGTATTATGGGGGAGGGGGAGCAGGCCTCCAGCACCCTGAGGGCCCCCAGCGGTGGCAAGAGCTGTACCTTGGCAGGGATGGAGGCAGGGTGGTTCTCGAAGAAGAGGCGCTGGAGACAGTGAATCCACAGCCTCTTTTCTTCTTGGTTTTTGGCCTGGGGGTGGAATGGGGAGCCAGGTGTGAGGTCTCAGGGTCGAGGGGCAACCTGCCTGCCCAGCCCCACCTGGTGCTTACCTGGAGCAGGTGCCGGTGCTTGGGGATGGTCAGATCGGACACCTTGAACCCCAGGGGGTCTCGAGGGCTCTCACTCACGCTCAGGTTGCAACACTGGAGGAGGGGCAGGGGGGGAGGTGAGCTCAGAGGCCTCAGACTCTTCCATGGGCCCCTCATGTGCTCCTACCCCGCTAGAACGATGTCCCCTTTCCCCCCGTGGACCCTCCTCATCAGGCTGGCCTCAGCTCTCCCTCACCAACCCTCCCCCCAGGAAGACGCTTGCCTGGTGGACAAACTCAGGTCTTCCTGCTCTGGGCCCTCCCCACCTCTGCATCCTGCTGGCCTTATCCCTCCTCCTCAAACCCTGTCCCCCTCCTAGGACCCAAGAAAACATGGCCTCCTTAAGCTGGATTGTCCTTCCCTGCAGACCCGCCCCAGTCACACCTGTAGGTACACAGGTAAAGGTGTATAAAATACGCCTTGCAGGTCCCATTCTGGTCCTGCCCCTCTCCCTGAACTCACAAAGATGTGGCCCTTGTAGGTGTATTCCGGCCCCCGGCGCTTGGCCACAAGCAGCATCCGTGAGAATAGAAAGAGCAGCCGTTCACCCCCTCGAAGTCGGGGGCCGCCCCCTCCACCACCTCGGAATGCACCCTCCAGCACCAGCTCCCCAAAGGCACTGAGCTCTGGGCCGGTCCAGCCACCCAGCCGCCGCTGCACCTCCTGCAAGGGCCCCGCCAGTGCAGCGGGCACAGAAACACATAGTGGGCGGTGAATGCATGTCAAGACACAGGGCTTGGCAAGCAGACTGTGTGGTCCCGGCCCACCCTCCGAGGCACTGTGGACCCCCCAAAGGCCTTCACGCCCACTCCCCTCAGGCAGCTGGCCCCAATCCCGCCCAGGGTTACCTGGAGGCGCGCAGCGTGCTCCTGCTTGCGTTTCATGTCATTGATGTACCAGGCGACCGCTGTCATGGACACGATAGCCTCCTCCACCATCTCCCGGCCCCCGGCATCTGGGCCCTCCGCCCAGTGCTTGCCAAGCTCCTGAAGGGCAGCAACCAGGCACCCAGGGAAGGGAAGAGAAACAGAAAAAGAGAGAATGTCAAGAGAGAGGCGTATAAAGGCCAAGCCAGAGACAGAAACTAACAGGCAAAGACAGGATGTGGAATCAGCTGGTGGCAGCTCCCCACTGCCAGCAGACCCTGCCCCAAGTGCTGGCCCAGTTTCTAGGGGCGGATGCATCCCTAGGCCAGGGCCCACACTCCAGGGGCAGCACCAGGTGGCCAGTGGCCAGGCTCTTGCCCCTCCCCAAGCAGCCCCCAGGGCTGACAGCTGACCTGCAGCAGCAGATGGTACTTGAGGATGCGCTGAACGGGTTTGAGCAGGAAGCTCTGCAGGGGCAGGGAGTGCTGGAGCTGGGCCTGGCGCTCCTGCAGCCACACAGCCGCTGGCGGAGACAGCGACAGCTCCCGGAGTAGGGCCAGGGAGCTGGGGGCACAGCAGAAGTCAGGGGGACTGGCAGGGGTCTGGGAACCGCCAGGGGCCGGCAGGGTTCAGGGGCAGGTGGAGGGGAAGTCAGATACTGTCGAGGTCTGGTAGGGGTGGCAGCTGGAGGGGTCCGGGCGGAGGGAGGCTGGCTGGCCAATCGGCTCGGGGGCACAGCCTGGGGCCCAGCAGGGGCTCCTCGCCCCTCACCTTGGGTAGTTCATGCAGTACAACGTGTAGATGTCAAAATCCTCGCTCTGCGGGCAACAAGGGAGTCAGGGAGACCTCAGTTCCCAGCTCCCCATGACTCCCATGCCTAGCCCGGGCCTGCTCCCCCTCCCGCGGAGCCCCCCCCCCCCCCCCCCCCGCTCATGCCTCACCCTCTGCACGAAGCATTCGGCAATGCCCCCGGCACTGCTGCTGCCCTCCAGGTCCTCCAGGAGCTCGCTGTGGGGGAGAAGGAAGGGTGAGGGATCCCCCCAAGGGAGGGCTCCAGGAGGCTGGGGCTCTGGTGGCTGCTGGGATCTCTTAAGGAGGTGTCACGTCCAGGTAAAGGGACCACTGATCATGACACGGAAGACTGTAACCTCCCCAGACTTTGTCCTTGGTCAGCGTTACGTTCCTTGGCCTGAGATCTTGCCACGGCTGGCATGAGCCTGGGGGTCTCAGGGTGTGACCCAGGGAGAGGGGTGTCAGACCCTCAGGGCTCAGATGATCTACTGTCACGGCCCTCAGGCCCCACATGAGCCTTGAATTCAACACAATCCTGGACCTGACATAGCGCTAGACCCATCTCAGGGCCTGCATTCCTCCTGATCCCTGCCCAATGTCATGACGCCCCATGTTCCAGCTCGGACAGGGCATCGTGGGGCGCAAAGGTTCATGTTAGCCTGCCTCCCCTGACCACGACCACCCCCCCAGCCAACACCCCTGCCCACCCCACCTGTCTCTGACCTGCTGAACTCATAGATGTCTTCGATGTTGGCAAACAGCGTGCCCACCTGCTCCGCACTCAGCCCCAAGACCCCGCCATCCAGCAGAGGGCCCAGGTAGTCCTGTGGGGATGGCTGGGATTACCGAGGGGGGAGCGGCTGGCCTGGGACCCCACTGCACTCGGGTGCCCACCTGCCTCACCTCCACGATGCTGCGGAGGTCCCGGACATAGGCCCGCTCTGTCTCCACGATCTCACGGGCCACACGCTCCAGCCGCGAGGGTTTTGCCGAACTGGGGTTCCCCACAGGTGACAGATGCAGGCGGATGGGGGGCCCTGGAAGGGGCTCTGGCCTGGAGGCGGGGCAGGCTGGGGCAGGCCCTGGGGCCGGGTCTCCCTCGGAGCCCACCGTGCTCAGGGACGTGGAGCTCCCAGAACCTCGGGGTGAGGCCATGGCGGGGGGTGCAGGGGCTGCTCAGGTGTGGAACAGGTGATCAGGGGGTCTCCCCAACTGAGTACGTGCGCTCAGCCCCCCCCACGCACCCACCCCGGTCACCATCTCTCCCATGGGCTCCCTTCTCCCCTCACTGTGCTGCCCGGTCCAGCCCTGTCCCCTGCCGGCAGGGTCCTCTCTGGACTGCTGGCCTCCATTCCTTGAATCCAGCTCCCCATGTCAGCCTGGGAGAACTTCCTAATCTGCCTGTGTGACTCTGTGACTCTCACAAGTATAGGCCCATTCCTGCCCTCGGGATAAAGTCCAAACTCCTCAGCTCCACAGGGCCCTGGGCAAGGTGGCCATTACCGACCTTTCCCATCTCTGCTCCCTTCCCAGGCCACACTGCGGACTGCGTCAAACTCAGCTTCTTCAGTTACTTAAAGAAGCAGCTGCCTCTCACCTGTGTGCTCACGCACACACTGTTCCTTCTGTGCGGAATACTCTTCCCTGCTTCTCTCAACTCACTCCTCCTCATCTTTCAATTTTCAGTTTAGGTGTCCCCTCTTCCAGGAAGCCTCCCTTGACCTCCCGGACTGGGTTCCCACAGCCCCCTGGGCTTGTGCCACCGCATCCTCTGCACGGGGCTCCCCTTGCTGACTAACACAGTCTGGGGAAGGGTGGGTCTACCCCCCCCCAGACTTGGAGCTCTGGACATGCAGGGCTGGGGCTGTCTCCATCAGCCTGTGTTGCCAGCCCTGCCCGGCACCGGGCCAGCTCCAGAGGGCTCCACAGGGCCTGGAATGAAAGAAGGGAGGTCCACCCCTCCCTCGACGGCTCACCTGTCCGAGTCTCACACACGGCTGCACAGTCACACTCTTCACCTCTGCGGCCGAGGCGAGGGCTGGGTTTGGACAAGCCCAGTCCACGGGCTCCCTCAGGCATGGCTGAGCGGCTTCTGCAGAAAAACCCCTTTCTTGCCTATCGGGACCCCATAGGCCTCCCTGCCCCCCCTCGGAGGAGCGGTGAGAATTAGGAGTGTGGGCTAAGACCAGGGAGGGGGCCCTGGGAGAAGCTAGTGGGGGAGACAGAGACAAAGTGACAAAAAGAGGGAACAAGGAGAGCTACCACTGAGAAAAAGATGGAAAGGGTGAGACAAAGAAGACCTAACGAGTCGCCCAAGCTATGAGTCTGGTGTGTCTGGGGCCAGGGGCTCAAGGATCCTGGGAACGTTAGGGCTCCGGCTTCAGCCGAGGGCGAGGGGCAGGGCTGGGAAAAAGCCGTGGGCGGGAGGCCGCGGGGTCCCAGGGGAGGGCGGAGCAGGCTGGGGAACCGGATGCCAGGGTCCTGCAGACGGCTCCCTCCCCCGCCGAGGGCTGCGAGTTGGGGCGGGCTGCGAGTTGGGGCGGTTGGCCCCGAGTCCTCGACCCCCTCTGGCCGGTCCCTGCGCGATCCGCTCACTGTCTCCACCGCCGCAGCTCCCCCGCAGCGCCTCCCTACACCCCTCTAGCCCCCAACTCCCGCTGGCGCCTCCGCTCGCCCCCCGCCGGCACGCCCCCTCATTGTTCAGCGGCAGCGGCGCCGCCCCCTCCCCCAGCCCGTCGGGGCCCCTCGCCTTCCCCCTCACCTCCCGGGGAGTCTCCAGCCCCAGAGCAAGGCAGCCCGGTTGCTATTCGACCCTCGCACGGTCTCCGAGGAGGAGCAGAACCGGGGCTCCCGCGTCTCAGCAAGTCCGAGGTGTGAACTTCGTGCTCTCAGGTTCCGAGAACAAACTCCGGGATCTCTCCGAAAATGGGGTGTAGTGGTCCGAATTTCTTTGGTCCTCTAAGCAGAAGATGCTGGGAGCCTCGACTCTTGAATCTCAAATTGTAGTGCTGGGAACCCAAATTCCTGAGCCTTCTAGATGGGTTCGTGGGTTGGGGGGGAGTCCGTATTCCTGAGTTCCCCTAACTCTAAGAGCAGGAATTAAACCATCTCTAGGCAGGAGTGCAGGGAACCCCAAATTCCAGGGTCCCTTTCCCTTGAAGTAGTGGGCGCTTCAGCTCTAAACAGGCTGGGTAGGACACTAGGAGTCCGTATCCCAAGTTCCTCCAACCCGGGGAGTCTTGGACTTAGCTTTCTGGGAAACTCTAGAGGGAAACTCCGGTCTGGGATCCTAAGTTCTTCGAAACTGAGTGCAGGAAGCTGGGCCTACAGGGTCGCGCGGGGCTGAAGGGGACTCCTGGCTTCTCCAGGAGGGGGCGCTGGGCACCTGGATGTCTGGGGTCCTCAAGCTTGGACGCTGGGTGGGGCCTGGGCTTCGGGGGTCTCTCGGGATGCGGTGCAGAGTTTCGGGCTGTTGGAGTCTGCGACTCTGGACCCCTCAGGCTCCAGGATGGGTGGCACGGGTCTCGGACGGTGGCGGCGCCACATCTAGGGCTGGATAGTCCGGTCTCAGCTGTGGGGCAGGGGGCGGTCGCCCGAGGCCTCCCCTCCCCCCAGCCGCCCGGGCTCATATCCTGTTCCCGCCCGCAGGGGGGAGGGGCCGCCTTCCGGCTGGCCAGCCAGCTAAGGGTTAAGACCCTTCCTCCCCAGGCTCTGAATATTCATAAGAAGGCGAGTCCCAGGCAGGCTACACCCCCACATTCCAAACGCCTTTCAGACTTTTCCCTTTTACAGCAAGAGCCTTTGAGGCGTGAGAATCCGGAACTGGTAACGCGCTTTCTCCTATTGGCCAACCCAAAGGTTCCTATTTGTATATGCAAAGATGAGGCGGAGCTAGCCAGTGAGGTCACGTGGTCAAGAACGACTGAAGGACCCCGGGACGCGAGGGTGCGGCCGAAGCTCCAGTGGCGCAATCGGTTAGCGCGCGGTACTTATATAGCAGTGCAAGCGGAGCAATGCCGAGGTTGTGAGTTCGATCCTCACCTGGAGCAACTTTTCTTCATATCAGTATTTTAGAGATTTATATGTCTTATTGATCGAGCCGAACACCTACATCACTTAGAGGAATGAACGTTTCGATCTTTGCAATTTTCAAGCTGGAAAGACTCCTGGGACTCTGACGATGGTCGCTAAGGGAGTGTTTTGTATTGTGGGAGGTGCCGTTCTCTTCATCGTCACCAGGGGGTGGCATCGCCTCTTAGATGCCTGGGTCTGCAAATCTCAGTTCAAGACTTCTGCACATGCCAGACTTTTGTGTCCTCTGCAAACTCTGTATGTGACACTCTCTCCTCCATCTGTCTCTGTCTTGAATTTCTTCCCTCCAGTTTTGTCGAGATATAATCGCCGCATATCATTGTATTAGTCCAAGGTGTACAAAATAACAACCTGAGATAGTGTATAAAGTATGAAATAATTACCAGAACCGTTAACATCAATTACCTCACATAGGTACTATTTTGTATATGTGTATCTTGGAGTTTTCTCTGTCCCTCCTCATTTCGAATCGATTTATTATTTTTACTTTAACAAATTCTGAAATTTGTGACCCTTGTATGTCTGGTCTCTGTTTAGAGTTTAGGTGTGAGTGATAAGAGCAGTGAACAAGACAAAGTCAAAGTCTCTGCCCCAGTATTTGACTTTCTAGTGGGGGAGGCAGATTGCTATAAAGATCTAAGTCCATTTTATATGTTAAGTGGTTATAAACAACAAACGTAATGGAAAAAGTAGAGCAACATAGGAAGGATGCGGGTTGCAACAATAGCAGTCAGGGACCATCTCACTAAGGACACATTTGGGCAGAGACCTGAAGGAGGGGAGTGAGCTATTGGGACACCTGGGGAGTAGTCCAGGCAGAGGAACAGCCTGTGCAAAGGCCCAGTGGCTGAAGCGTGTCAGACGTATCGGTAGAAGCTAGCAAAAGGGACCAAAGATGAGAGCCAGACTGGGTAAGCCGGTGAGGACTTAGGACGTTGGCTTTTATTCCATTTGACTCAAGTGTCATGACAGGTTTCCTCTGGCTGTCTAGAGGGGGAGTGTTGAAAAGTCAGGGCAGGGACCAGAGCCAGGAGACAAGGAAGGGGTTCAGGTGGGAGATGATGTTGGATAGGATCAGGGAAGGGACCAGAGGAGGCAGGAGGGTACATTGTTACAGCTCTTTGGGGTGAGGGTTTGAGAATGAAGAGTGTTAAGAGGACTGCTTCCCAGGTGTTTGGCACTGGTACCTGGTGGTAGGTGCCATTTTCTCAGGTGAGGGTTGGTTGGTTGGTTTGGAAGGGGCAGAAAATCTGTTTTTGCAAAGGGAAGGACCAGACCGTGTTACTTCTTGTTCTTTCAGTGTCTGCGTGCCTTGCTCTCGCTCTCCAGTGTCTCTGGGTTTCTGTCTCTCTTTCCCAATCCTCGTCTCCAGGTATGGGGGACTTGAGCCTTTTCCCAAAACTGGGCGGGGTCTTCCTGTAAGGGAGGTTAGAGATCAAAGGCAAGGGCCCGCCAGTGGGCAAGGGGAGAGGGCCAGAGAGGAGTGAGAGGGCAAGGAGGGGAGGGGAGGGGAGGAGAACACTCGCAGGAGGGAATAGGGTGGGGAAATAGGGTGAGGAGGGAAGTGGAACTGCGAGGATGAAGAGCACGGAGAGGGAAGAAGGGGGGATGGGAGAAGGCGGAGGAAGGGGGGATGGGAAGGAAATTGAAGCGGGGGGATAGAAGACGGAATGGGGGCAGGAAGGGAAGGACATTAAAAGGGGAAGGGGAGAAGGGCGCTGGGGAAGGGCTGGAGTAGGGGGGAAGAAGGGGAGAGGAAGGGAGGAGGGCCTGGGGAGGAGGAACTGAGAGAGAGGAGGAGGGGTGCAGTAGGGAGAGAGGAGGAGAGGGAAGTGGCGCGGGGGGAAGAGGGGGAAGGAGAGGAAAGGGGTCGAGGCGGAGGGAGGCCTCCGCGGAAGGGGGGCGGGCCGCAGGCACTGACGCGGGGCGGCTTCCGGGCGCGGGGCGCTGGGCTCCTCCGCCCCAGGGTGGTTCCCGCCGCCCTTTGCCTTGTATGGTCCGAGGACGCCGCTCTCCCCCGGGGCCCCGCCCTGACGCGGCCGCGACCCACAAACCCTGGCCTCGCTACCGCGACCCCCACCCCGCCTGGAACGTGAGGCCGCGAGCTTCCGCGGCTCAGAATCGTCGAGGTCCCGCAATCCCGAACTGCCCGAACCCCGACCGGCCAAGATTCCGGAATTCCGAGGTCCTAGGGGCGCGGAAAGCCAGTTCTGAACGTTCTGGGACCCCAAGGGTCTAGAAGTCGCCAAGAGACCAACGCTGATTCCAAAACGTTGAGATCCTAGAATCCTGAAACTTTCAAGCTGTCCCCCCGACACTCCCGCGTCCTGGAAGGCCGGGCGGTGAGACCCCAGGACGCCCCAGCTTCCGGGGCCACCCCTCCCCCACCCGCCGCGCCCGCCCTGGGCTCGCGCCCCGGCACATTCCGTCCTCCCCACTCCGCCCTGCCCTCCTCCCTCGGGCCCGTAGGGACGGAAACATCCCGTCCCCGCCCGCGTCTGGCCGAGAGCTGGGTCAAAGAGCCCGGCGGGACAGGAGCGCCGGCGCCCCCCCACCCCCACCAACGCCCGGGAACTGGCTCTCCCGGTTTCTCCCGGGTGACCTCACCTGGCCCCGCCCTCTCAGGTGAACGGCCGGGGCAAGTGACGTCACTTCCTGCCAGGTAAGCGCCGCAGGCGGCTCAGCTCCAGGAAGGTTTGGAGGAGCTAAGGGCGGACTCTACCCCGCTTCTAAAAAGGTCCACACCCTCCTCCCCTCTCTGACCGCCTCTAGACCGCAGAAGAGCCAGGATTCCAACTTACAGATTTCTTTTATTTAAAAATTCCAAAAAACACAAAAATAAACTTTTAACAATATATTATTACTTAATATATTATTATAGTATACTTACTTATAACAATAATTATTCCATTGTTTCCAATATTACAAAAAAGAGGAAGAAAAATACAGGGAAGCAGACGACCCAATATATATAAATACTATAAAATCTATTAGAATAAATAAAGTCGTCATAAATAAAGGGCCCAAAGGCGAGGGCGGGAGAGCAGGGGGTTGACGCTGGCTTTGGCTACTTGCTTTTGGAGGGAAATTTGAGCACCAGGATACCCCCTCCTCAGGGGAGGCTCCAGTAACCATCAAACACTGGCACCTCCGTGTCTAGGGAAAAGTGGAAGGGGGCAGAGGGGGGCTTATTATTCACAGCATTGGGCAGGGGAGAGGTGGGAGGAAGAGGGTTCACTGCCTCCCTCAGATTTGCTACATCTTTTTTTAAGACCCCAAACACTCCTCCCCCCTAATACCATGACCACCTGAGCTCACACACTGGGGACCTGCCCCAGCATGCGGTCAGGGGAGTGAGTTAATGCACTCTGGAAAGTGAGGGGAGCTACTTGATTAAGTCCCTCAGTTCTCCACAGCCCTGGGACCCCTTGTGGTGCCCACAGCACAAGAGAAATGGCCCCCTTAAGATCCAGCTCATCTGTACTGGGCAGGCACTTGTCACTCAGAAACAGAAATACGATTGAAGATGGGGAGTCTTCGGGGAACTGCAGTTGGCTGGGGTGGCCCCAAAACCCCGGCATCGAAGACAGGTGAATCGGATCCCCCCAGGCTGCTGCCACTGCTGGCATATTCGTCAGGATCAGATCCCAGGGAGTGTGCAGAGGGGCTCCGAGGCAGGCCACCCAAGGGCCCCCAGATGCTGCTGGGAGTGGCCCTTCGGCAGGACGGGCAACAGGCCGGGGTGGGGTCCCTTCGGGCCACAGGGGTCCCAGGGGCAGCAGAGAAGGCAGAAGGTGAAAGTGGAAGGTCCCCAGGTGGTGGTGGTGGGGAGCTGGAGGGCGAGAAGGAGCATGAGGACAGGGAAGGGCCTGCTAGGCCGGGTGGTGGTGGCGAGGTTCGGCGACCGGAGGGCAGGCCTGAGAAGCTGATACTCTGGCGCAGCACATGCGGGTGACCGGGGGCAGCCAGGTCTTCGCTGGGGTTGTGGATGAAGTGGCAGCGAGAGCCGTAGGGGCAGCGGCCCTGGAGGTAGAACTTGTGGCAGAGTTCCGTCTTGTACTTGGGGTGGCGGCTGGCCTGGCGCAGCTCGCCCAGGCCATGGGCAAACTGGCACTTGGCCCCATAGCGGCAGCGCCCGCTCTCTGAGAAAGTCCGACATAACTCAGTCTTGTAGCGGGAGGAGGTGGTGGGGGTCGAAGTTGGCGAGGTGGGTGAGGGCGACAGTTCAGGGCCTGGGCGGGGAGCCAAGGGTGCAAAGCCTGGGGGTGGGGGCACCCAGCCGCAGCTGCGACCTTCCACCAAGCTGGTGGAGCGACCAGGTAGGCGGGCAGCGACCCCAGCCGGGCTGGAATCGGATGAGTTGAGGCTCCACAGTCCCGCGGTGGCCCAGCCCGGGCTGGACTCAGTCTCTCCGTGGTCGGAGGATGGCAGGTCAGGGCTCAGCGACAGGAGGCTCTGTGGGAACAGGGATGGGTTAAGACACCGAAAATACAGGGTGACGCCCCGCCCCCAGCTGCAGAGCACCTAAAAGCTTGCCAGTCCGGTTTGTGGGTTCCTGGCTAGAACTCCACCCGCCCGCAGGAAAAAAATACGGGTTCCGGATCGCAAGAATCTCGATTCGGAGGTTCTGAGTTTATATTCGCGACTTAAGCTCATCCCGAGGGGCCCAGGAATCCCGGCTGCCCGGCAGGATCAAGTCAGGACACACACCGCTGTCTTCCAATTTTAAGCCTCTGGGCCTCTCGGGATCTGACTACACTCATCGGGTTCTCCAGTTTCACAAGTTGGAGACGCGAACAAAGTTAACCCAGGAGTGCGGACCTCTTGGGTTTTAGAGTTCCCAGAGTCGTCCTCTGGGTTAGGGAGTGGGGAAGCAGAAGTCGGCTTCCCCTCTCCGAGACTCTAGCCCCAGAAACGCCTCCGCGCAAAACCGCGCCCTCAGCAACTACTAGGGGTAAGCCAGGTGTGGGGCCATTTCCGCCTCCAGACAGCCCCAGCCTGAGAAAAGCCCTCCAGCTTTCCACTTCCGAAGGCCAGCCCACCCGTGTTTGGGCTGAGACCACAAAGTCACGGGCTCCATTTTCACCTCCAGAGGATCACACTGGTCTGAGAAGAGGCAGGATCCTCCCGGCCGGAGTGCGAAGCGCTAAAGAGCTTAGTTTGAGAAGGGAGCCAGAGTCCCGGGAGGGAGTTTGCGGCGCTAGAGGGTGAGACTTGAGAAAGGAGTCAGGCATGGGGACTCCGGGGTGCAAATCAGCGGGGGCTCACCTCGTAGATGGCGGTGAGATCCATGGCGGCGCAGAGGGCCGAAGGCTGAGGGGCCGGCCAAGAGTGGGAGCGCTGAAGTCAGGCTACAGCGGGGCCCGCACAGTGGCTGCATTTATTCAGCAGGAGGGGGCGTGGCCTCGAGAGGGGCGGGCCTGGGCGGGCGGGGCCAGGAGGGGCGCTTCCCGGACGCACCGCCCCAGCACAGCCCGCCCGGCCCAGGACCAGTCCCCTTCCGCCCGGCTGCGGGCCGGGACTTGCCTGATCCGGGTCCGCGGGCGATCGCGACCCCGCGGGGAGTGTGTGGGGTGAGGGGTGTCGGCCCAGTTTTCAAAGCTGGAGCCCGAGGCGCGGAGAAGGGAACTGGGACAGAGGTGGGGGCGGGGCAGGGCCCCTGGGGGAATTGACCGGGGCAGAGGCCAACGGACGGGGGCGGGGAGAGGCCCACTGAGTGCAAAAGACAGAAATGGAGGGAGGCAAAAAGACAAACACTGGGAGACAGACAGACACACACACACAGAGACGCACACAGAGGGGAGACGGGTACAGAGAGGGAGAGGGGGTAGAGAGAAGGAAGGTGGGGAGGCAGAGATAGAAAAGACGAGATATAGACGGTCCCAGACGGCAAATTCAGAGCAAGAAGTGGGGGGGGGGGCACATAAAGAAACAGAGAAAAAGGGAGAAGGGAGGGGGGGAGAAATAAACATCCACAAACAGAAATTCTCAGGAGCAAGATGAAGAGACCAATAGGCCCGATGGAGAATTCTTTTGAGACCTGCCAGCCTGACATGGTCTCGCTCCCAAATTATCCAGGTCCCAAGACCTGTACCGCCCCACTCACGAGGGTAGGAGGAGCGCTGCCCCGACACCTGGCTGGAAAGGGGCCTCTTTCCCCAGTTCCAGGGCTTCTGTGACCTCTCACCCTCAAATATATAATGGCAATTCTAACCGCTACCTCTGGGTTAGGCATGAAAGTGCTTTACGTACATTAACTCAAGGAGGTATTATGCCCATTTTCTACACAAGGAAACCCAGGCACAGAGAGGCCAAGTTATTCTCCAATTAGTAAATGACAACAGCTTAATAACAGGGCCTTGAATTATGTTACGAGTTTGCACTCCGAGAAGCTCAAGATAGGAAAAGGTTGGAGATCTCTTGTTATGGTGGAGGGTTTTCTTGGTGGAAAGCCGTCTGGAGGTGGAAAAAGTGGGTCATCATCAGCTAATAGTCGGATGGGTCTCAAGAAAAAGGGACGTGCCTTGAGAGAACGCTAAATTTGCACAAATCACTCCCCCTATTGGCAAATTTTTTACTGTCAAGGGGTTGCCCTGCATGAAGCTCAAGATAAGGAGAAAAAACTAATTTTTAAAGGGGGTCTTGGTGAGCTGGCTGCCCTGAGTGAAAATAAGAGGGGTAGAAAGAAATCATTGCCACGCAGTTATCATGGTGGAAAGTTCATTCTTGCAGGCTGCCCCTGCAGACCGCGGGTTTGTATTGAGGTGGGGAGATTCTGCTAGGCACGCCGACTAGCTCGGCCGACAGAGCTCGGGGGAATCCCTGGTGCGGCGCCTTCTGGGGCCGAGGGGCCTTCCTGGCCGGTCCCGTGAGCTGGGAGTCTGCGGGCGGCTCTGGCACGGTTGCAGCCTCCCTCTCGCCTGTGACTCACTCGCAAGGGGCGGGGGAGGAGGGGGGCTTCCTGGAAGCCGTGACGAGGAGGCTCGGCCCGGACGCCCGGGTTCCTCTCTGTAACCAGGGCTTCTGTAGCCTGTAAACAGAGGCTTGAGGACTACGGGAAAAGGGGGAAAGGGGAGGTGCCTGGCACCCGCCGCCCGTTTGTGCTCCAAATCCCTGTGTCGCTAGTACGGCTCAGGCGGCGGGAGCACGAGAGGTGGGGGGCACCCTGGAGTCCCCGGTGTCCGGCTCGGCTCTGGCAGCGATCCCGATGGAGGGATCCCAGTTTCGATTCCCTGGAGACAGGGAACATTTCCCATCCTTGAGTCAGGATGACCCCCTCCCCTCTCCCATCTGCTGAGTCATCGGCCCGAGAACCAGGTCGCTCTGATTGGGCGACTCTCGCAGAGGCTGGAGGGGCCTCTGCGCGTTGAAGGACGGACCACCCATCGAAACACTGACGCGGGGTTGTGGTCGGGAACCAAACCGGGGCCTCGGCCCCCGCTTGCTCAGCACTAGGGGTCCAGGTCGCTAAGCAGCCTCCAAGCTTAGACCCTGGAGACCCAGCCCCCAGCCCCCTGCTTCATCAGACCCAGGAGTCCGAGCCCCCAGCCTCTCCTCCCTCCGATTTAGGACTCTAGCTCCCACCTCCCATCCCCCTCCCCCGCCCCGTCCAGGCCTCCGGCATCCCAGCCCTGGAGGAAGTTCAAGGCTGGACTCCGCCCCGCTCCCCACGTAGCCAGCGGGAAAATCCGTGGCTCTGGCGAAGGCCGGGAATCCCCTCTGGAATGACGGTGGGGAAGGAGACGGCCGGGGTCCCCCGCGGGGCGCAGGGGGGGTAGGTCCCGCGCGGGCAGACCTAGGGGGAAAGGGGCGGAAACCAGAGAGGCTAAAAATACTGCGAGCGCTTCCGGCCTAGGGGGGAGGGGAACGGAGAGCAGAGTTTCCAGAAAAACAAGCGGGGACGGGAAACGCGGGGGTGTGAGAGCCGGTGCGAGTGCGCGGGCGAGCTGGGGGCCGTGTACTCGCGGCACGTGTGCCAGGGCCGCGCGTGTGCTCGGCGTGATTGAGCGGGCGCGGCCGGTCAGGCGGCGCGTGTACCACACTGTGAACAGCGTGTGCACCGCAGGCGTGCAGGGGGGGCTCCCTGGCTTGCCTGGGTGTGCGGTTGGGAAGGAGGTGTGGGACCCTGGTGCTCCCACGTTCCTGTGTGAAGGTTGTGTCCTCACAACCCGCCTGACACAGCCCCGAGAGGAAACGCGTGAGGCCGCCTCTGCAGGTGTGATTGACCCCACTGTTTACTCCAACCGTCCCTGGGCTGGGAGAGTGTACTCAGCTGTGACTGTCTTTGAAGTCGCCTCGGTGAGAACGTGTGGCTCACATACCTACCCGCACATCTGTGTGTAGCTCTGAACCCCCGTGGGGTCTGGAGTGACGAAGCGCGGAAGCCCTTGAGGCAGGCTGGTGAGGGGATTGACTTTGCCCCTGGTGTGATGAAGGTCCCCGCGCGTGCGCACACACAGCTTGAGAGTGGAGGGTGTGTGTGAGCATCTGCGTGGACTGTAGGCAGCCGGGGCTGTGTGCAAGCACACCCCCCCCAGCAGCCTCCCGTGCGTGAATAGTGTTCCTGTGTTAGTCTGTGTCTTTGAGGTGTAGCTGAAAACACAACACGGGAGGGAGGCAGGAGTATGGAAGCAGTTCCTCTGTGGCTCAGTCACAAGGCAGTGAAACTGGTGAACGTTGGTTCCTGACGTCTACAAGCGCACATGATGGGGAGGGCAGCTGGTCCACTCCCTGTTCCAGGTCACTGTTCCTGTCTCGTGCTGGCCTCCGTGGGCAGAGCAGGGGGCACATACAGACGCACAGGCGAACTTGAGAAGCCTTATCTAAGTCCAGCCTCCACTGCTTTTGATAATGTGCTGAGGGCAGGGCTGAGTCAGCCTATGATGGGCAAAGTCTGAGATGGGGTAAGAGATAGCAGGTTAAGTGGTGGTTAGAGGGTTGTTTGTATAGTCACATGGTTAGATTCTTCCTTGAATCTGTTTGTTTGTGGGACTGTCTCTGGGCTAGAGACTCTGGGGACACCATGATGTAGGATGGTGGGCTATGCTATTCGCTGCTAGGGGAGAGGGGTGTCCTGTGCGTCATCGTTTTGCTCCGCGTGACTGTGCATCTCATGTACACCCTTCCCAGGAGTGGGTGGTTGTGCACCAGTCACACAGTCTCCCTCCCGGTCTGATGAGCCAGTAAGAACCTTTGCTCAGGTCCTCTCCTCTCCCTGCCTCTTCACTGTGGTCCAGGCCTCCACATTATTCCACCAAAACACCAGCACATTTCTGCCTCAGGCAGGGCCTCTGCACATGCGGTTCCCTCTCCCTGGAATGTTCTTGCCTCCAAAGTCCATGACTTACTCCCTCTCCTTCGAGTTCACTCCAGGACCACCTTCTCACTGAGGCTTTCATGACCTCGGTCAAGGATATTTTAAAATTTTATTTTAGTTGGTTTATATTGTTCTGTCAATTTATTTTTCCTCATGTCTTTTTAGGGCTGCACCCGAGGCATATGTTGGTTCCCGGGCTAGGGGTTGAATTGGAGCTGTAGCCTACTACGGCTATGGCTACATGGGATCTGAGGCTTGAGTGTGACCTACACCACGGCTCACTTACGGCAATGCTGGATCCTTAACCCACTGGGCAAGGCCAGGGATACTAGTCGGGTTCGCTACCGCTGAGCCATGACGGGAAGTCCTGTTCTGTCAATTTCTGCTGTACAGCAAAGTGACCCAGTCATACATCTGTACACACTCTCTTTCTCATAATTATCTTTCATCATGTTCCATCACAAGTGACTGGACATAGTTCCCTGTGCTATACAGCAGATCTGTCAAGGATTTTTAAAAGGTTTAAAGTAATCTTGTCATTTATTTAAGAAACAATAAGTATAGATCATACTAGCACACATGAACCAGTACCCAACCTAAGCTCTCCAACTTTCATGTTTTCCAATAAAGTAACAATTATCCATACGCAAATCTTACATAGTGTAATTTACTCCTAAGTACTTTTTTCCTATTATTTTTCTCCACTGTTTTTTGTTTTTGTTTTTTTTTTTTTTTTTGCCATGCCTGTAGCATGTGGCAGTCCCTGGGTCAGACCTGGGCCACAGGAGCAGATCCGAGCCACTGCTGCAGTGACAACGCCAGATCCTTAACCTGCTGGGCCACAGGAGAACTCCCTCTTTTCCACTTCTGATCTCATGCCTCTGCTTTATTTTCCTTCATGGGACTTCCGGCATACTGTGTTTTATCTCACACTTAGAACTGTCACTAGAATATCATCTCCAGGAAGGCAGGGATCTTTGGGTTACACTGTACAGGGCTTGGACCAAACTAGAAGAATGTATTGAATGAATTACACTTCCTGGTGCACAACTTCCCTGTGTGTGGCTGCTGAACTGGGCATCAGTCACCCCACTGCCCACCACGTGTCTCCGTCATCTCCCTGGGTGTGGGTTTTAAGCACTGTTGGGCCCTGTGTCATGGCTGCTGGGATGTCATGTCCCCATCCATGTGTGAGGCTGTTTGGCTGACTCCACCCCACAGGGCCAGCTGTACCTCTTTCTGAGGGTGTGTGCCTGGGGACTGACGCATGTCTGCTGTGAGGTGTGTGCCCCCAGGCTGGAAGCAGGTGGGCTTTTCTGGGGAAAGAGTGCATTTTTGGCTGAACACAGGTAACTGCATCATGTCAGGCTGAGATAGGATGTTTTTGTAGTTACTTGGAGATTAAATATGGTTAAAGAGATGTGTATGGGTGCCAAACTGACGAGGACAAAGTTGTGATAGTTTTACGTGTCAAATTGGCTAGGTTAACATTCCTGTTACTTAGACACACTCATCTCGATGATGCTATGAAGGTATTTTGATGTGATTTAAAGGCTGGAGTCAGTTGACTTTAAGTAAAGGAGAAGATCCTGGAAGATCTGAGGAATCATATGCAGGGGCTGCTGCAGTTAGATAAGTGGGCAGAACTGTGGCTTCCTTGAAGAAGAAATTCCACCTGTGGACAGCAGCTTCAGCTCCTGCCCAAGAGGTTTGTTGTCCTGCCAGGGGCTTGCCCCATGTCCCTGGCCCTTTAAGGAAGGTCAGGGAGAAAGAGAAGGAACTTTCTGGGACGTGTACTCGTACACACACACACACACACACACATACACACAGGGTTGGCCGTTTCCCAGGATTACAGTGTGGGACTTGGACTCTGGGTGAATCACAGGTCTCTATGGCCCTGGGTTTTCCTTGCAGATGTAGGGTCCAGGACAGGAGGCCTATGGGTGGTGCCATGGGAACCAGGGCACAGAAGGTGTTGGGTGGGGCAGTCCCCCAACCGGGCTGAGGGCTGAGGGTTGAGTCACCGGAGCCTTTCGCACCCCACCAGCTGGGCCTGGGCTGGTAGCTCCGCCCTACACTTGTCCAGGCTTGAAGCCGCGGCTGAGATCCTTGCGGCTCCCTCTCAGGGAAGTGGGGAGTCTGGGGGGGCATTCCCTCCCCGAAGCCCCCTCCCCAAGGTCTGCTTCCCGGAGCTAGGGCCCAGGAGCCTGGGTTCTTCCCCAAGACTGATGAGTCACCCCTGCTGGGGCCCTTTCACTTCTCCTTTGGGGCTAAAAATATAGGGACCCAGGCATCCAGCTGGGCCAGGCTTCACTGCAGATTGCACAATGGCCCTCGTTTGAGCGCTGCTGACGCAGGCCCTGGGTATGGGTGGGGGCCTGGCTTGCTCCCCGACCGACCAAGCGTATTGAGGTCAAGGCCTAGACCCCTCCACTTCCCCTTTCCTGGGTCAAGCAGACTGGGAGCTGAGCTGACCTGGGAGGTGCTCCCTGGGCGTGGCTATGGGCCCTGGAAATGAAGCTCCTGCCCCGGGTCCCAGGTAACTCTGAGGTTCTGGCCTCCATCCGAGCCCCCATGCAGAGACACAGAGTTCCAGTTAGGCAGAAGACAGCCAAGGGGGACGAGGAGAGAGACAGGGGGATGGTGACAAAAAGAGACCGAATGACACAAGACACAGAGAAACAGCTAGAAAAAGGAGCAGACAGAGACCGCTTCTAGACAGGATAGAATCAAGGAAGGACAGAAGGAGTGGAGCCAAACCAGGGCTCCATGCCCAGACCAGGGCTGGGAGAGACCCTGAAGAGGTCACCTCCAGGCACAATCCAAAGCCTACTCTCAGCCAGGGAGGAGAAAAGGCAGAGGGCAGAGGCCAGGCCCCACCCTGCGCACTCCCTGCTGGCCTCTGGTGCCCCCTGCTGGCTCCGGCCGCAGTGTTCAGTGGGAAGAAAAGTCAGAGACGAAGCTGCTTTGAGGCCACTTTTCATTCCCTCCCTGTCCCCCTCCCCCACTGCCTGCCCCATTCCTAGTCTGGCCAACTCACAGGGTGCCCCCAGGGCCTGCTGGTGGCGCAGGCGTCTTGCCTGTGACCTTGTTGGCGCAGTCCAGGAGAGCAGTGTGAATGTCCTTGGCACAGGCAATCTGGGCTTTGATGACCGCCAGGTACTGTGGGTAGGGCAGGCTGTCAGGCTGCACGGCATCGGGCTTGGTGGCTGTAGGCACCAGCGTCGGAGAGTGCTTGGCACTGTCGCAACTCTGTGACAGGCACTCATGTGCCAGGCGCTGTGGACAGGCAGACAAAGGGTGGTGGCATCAGCTTCTCTCTGGGTACTGCCAACTCCACCCTAAGGGCCAGCCTGGGGTCTTGGGGTCAGAGCCTGGCCCTGCCATTCACTTGCTTGGTGACTGCGGGGCATGCAGCTGCTCCTTTCCGAGCCTGTCTCCTCCTTTGGAAAATGGGTTTAATAACTACTTCTGCTACCTCATAACCTGAGAATGGTGAGAGCAGTGTATTTGAGAAACAGTCAGAGATCTTGGCAAGTTTATTTGTTTTTCTTTTTTCATTTTTGGCCACCCCGCAGCATTTGGAGTTCCTGGGCCAGGAATCAGATCCAAGCCGAGGCTGCAACCCAAGCTGCAGCTATGGCAATGCCGGATCCTTAATCCACTGTGCTGGGCGGGGGGGATCGAACCTGTGTCCCGCTGCTCCCAAGACATAGCTGATCCCACTGCAGCACAGCGGGAACTCCTTGGCAAGTTTCTCAAGCACTAGCTGATGTCAGTACCATTATTGTGACTGTCCTAACCCTAGGCCTGGCATTGGCACTGGCTTCTCTGGTGGCACCTGCTTCTCCTGGTTTTCCTCCTACTTCTCTGGCTGGTCCTTCTAGGTACTTCTTAGTGTACTTAAGCCTTAAACATGGCAATTCCCAGACCCTGTCTCCTCTCATTCTCATGCCCTCTAGGGGCTCTCTCCCTCACTCCCACCACTCAGTTCCCACCTCTGCACCCATGACACCACATCTGTGTGCCAGCCTCCCCTAAAATTCCAGGATGCTCACACTCTACTTAGTGAACCATTCACTTTCCTGGGTCTTTGTTTCAGGGATGGCCCCACCATTCCAACGAGAGCCCTGGGCCTCATCCTGGAGACTCTGCCCAGTCTCTCAGGGTCATGGCCCTGTGCACAAGGCCTTCCCATCTGCCTTTCCCACTTCTTCAGGACCCTTCCCTGGTGGAACCTTGCCCTCTTGATGCCTGCTGTGAGCTCCCAGCCTCCACCTGAACCCATCCCTCATTTGGCAGCCAGAGGTATAGTTCTAAAAAAGCAAACGAGTCCATATTCTTCCCTGCTTGAAACCCTCCATGGCGCCCCAGCACCCTCTGGGCTCTCTTCAAACTCCAGTAAGTCCCAAGGCCTACCCCACCACAGCCAGACCAGATTTCATGACGTTTGTGACGTTTCTAAAGAGAACTTAGAGCAGAAGCTGTTCCTCTTAGTTGGAACACACTTCTCCTTTTACTTTTTTGTCTTTCTGGCATCTCTTGGGCCGCTTCCGCGGCATATGGAGCTTCCCAGGCTAGGGGTCGTATAGGAGCTGTAGCCACCAGCCTATGCCAGAGCCATAGCAACGCAGGATCCGAGCCGTGTCTGCGACCTACACCACAGCTCACGGCAACGCTGGATCCTCAACCCACTAAGCAAGGGCAGGGATCGAATCTGCAACCTCATGGTTCTTAGTCGGATTCACCAACCACTGCGCCACGATGGGAACACCAGATTTTTTTTTTTTTTTTTTTTTTTTGTCTTTCTCCTTTTTCTTTTTTTGGCTGCACCTGCAGCATATGGAAGGTCCCAGGCTGGGGGTCAAACTGGAGGTGCAGCTGCAAGCCTACACCACAGCCACAGCAATGCCAGATCTGAGCCGCATCTGTGACCTACATCGCAGCTTGTGGCAATGCTGGATCTTTAACCCACGAGTGAGGCCAGGGATCAAACCTGCATCATCACAGAGAACCTCAGGTCCTTAACCCAGTGAGCCACAAAAGGAACTGCCAGAACACCTTTCTACCACCACGAGGCTTCTTCTCAAATTGCCTTTTCCTTCAAAACCCAGTTCAAAATAATGACAATGATGATACTAGAGGAAACATTTGCTATGGGCCCAGTATCACGTTAAATGCTTTACATGCAAGATCTTGCCTGAGTCCTTCCCAAAAATCCACTTTCCAAAGGTGGAATGAAGGCTTAGAAGTAGCGACTGATGGTCCATCTGATTTTGGAGGCTGTGTTCTTAGCCATCTGCCCTCCTTTCAACTCTCACCTGTCTTCCATTTTTTTTTTTTTTTTTTTTGTCTTTTTGTTGTTATTGTTGTTGTTGTTGTTGCTATTTCTTGGGCCGCTCCCGCGGCATACGGAGGTTCCCAGGCTAGGGGTCGAATCAGAGCTGTAGCCACTGGCCTACGCCAGAGCCACAGCAACGCGGGATCCGAGCCGCGTCTGCAACCTACACCACAGCTCACGGCAACGCCGGATCGTTAACCCACTGAGCAAGGGCAGGGACCGAACCCGCAACCTCATGGTTCCTAGTCGGATTCGTTAACCACTGCGCCACAACGGGAACTCCTGTCTTCCATTTTTTGTCCCAACCTCAGCTCAGGTGCACTCTCCACTAGTGATCTACCCTGAACCACTTCCTCCACAGACCCACTCAAGGCAGGGTGCCTTTTCTGGGCTTCCATAGCCCCCCAGAGCTTCCCTTATTTTAATCCTGACCCCTCTGCCTGTGCCTCCCCCATCCTAGTCCTGACCCTTCTGCCTTGTCCCCTCCTCCCCTGCTCATAGCCCTCCACGGCTTGAACTTCTCCCATCAGAGCCCTGACTACTCTGAGCTGTCACTGTTTGAAGATATATTTGTCACCCACTGAAGTGGAAGCTCTGTGAGGGCAAGGATCAGGCAACATTATGTCCCCAGCATCAGCACAGTTCTTGGCCACCAGGAGATGCTCAGTAAGCATGTGTCGATTGATTGAATGAAGGCTCCACAAGCCCAGGAACTGAGGCAGGGTTGTGGTCACCCGGTGCCTAGGCGGTCCCTTACCAGGCAGAGCTCCAGCTGGTCACAGAGTGCGTAGAACTCCTCCAGACACTTGTCAAAGCGCTGTATGGGTCCATCGCTGCTCTTTCTACAGTCCAAGAGAAGAAGGTGAGGAATGGGATTTCAATCTCCGGGACTAAATGACTACCCAACCAGGTAGCATCAGGAAACCAGGTATAGGCCCAGGAGACCAGTGCAAGGCCTAGGGGGACAGTTAATAGTAGAAGGGGCAAAGAAGGGCAGTTAGGCTCTAGGGAGCTGGGCTTGAAAGTAAGAGAAAAAGGGGATGGGTGGGGTGCAGAGGGGGTGAATTTCTAAAACTAGGATGGAGATAGGACACCCTGGGGAAAAGGGATTACTCACTGTCCATTGTCAATGTTAGTATTCTGAATCAAGTTCTGGGCTGCAACCTTCATCAGGGTCTAATTAAAGGGAAAAAAAGGTGAAGAAAATGCAGACACAAAAGAGAACACCTTTGGTCGATCTAATCTCTTCTTCTTCTTTTTTTTTTTTTTTTTTTTAAGCTATTTTTTGGGCCGCTCCCATGGCATATGGAGGTTCCCAGGCTAGGGGTCGAATCGGAGCTGTAGCCACCGGCCTACGCCAGAGCCACAGCAACGCGGGATCCGAGCTGCGTCTGCAACCTACACCACAGTTCACGGCAACGCCGGATCGTTAACCCACTGAGCAAGGGCAGGGACCGAACCCGCAACCTCATGGTTCCTAGTCGGATTCGTTATCCACTGCGCCACGACGGGAACCCCTAATCTCCTTTTAAGATACCCCAATCTCAGGCCTCTTCACTTGGCACTTCTATCCTGCCACTCCAGAGTAATGCCAGCTTCCATTCCTCTATAGCAATAACCACCTGTACGTTCCCGGAGGCCCACTCTCGGTCACCTGGGGTTCTCGCCAATAACCTCTTGGACATAACTTGAGTCATCCCTCACCCACCAGTCATGGTCACTTTCTGTACAGGCCAGTCCGTTTTTCAGGCTTTCACGACCCGAGCTAGGTTTCTTCTTTAAACTCCCTCCCGCGTGAATTCTGATAAATCCTAGGCTCAAGATTTGCCCTGATCCCACCGCACACTGTCAGTTCACAAAGCTTCGCTCTGGCCTCTCCAATATCAAGCCTCACTCATCTTCCTTGCCTAAATCTCCTTTTGCGCTCTCCTTGACTAAAGAGCCCCGCCATCCACCCCTATTAAATCAGAGAGCCACATCTCGCTTGCTTCTCGCAGCTCGTGGCCAATCACCTGCAGACTCTCTTTTAGCTGCGGGATGAGCATCTTATATCGCTGTACAGGATCGAAGTCCTGTTGCTGTTGCTGCAAAAGCCCGCCCTGGGCAGGCCCCACCAACTGTGCCTGTGGTTGCGGCTGCTGCTGAGGACCCGAGCCGCCAGCCGAACCCGGACCCGACACACCAGCAGCAGCAGAAGAAGCTGCAGAAGCCTGAGGTTGGGATGCAGCCATCTTCCCTGCTTAGCGCGCCGGAAGTGCGTCCAAGTGCTCCTTCCGGGTTTCTCTTTAGCGTCTTCGTCTCTAGGCCCTGTTTGCTTGTTAGCTCCGCCTCCTAGACAATTCAGCCAATGGGAGGAAAGAAGCCACCCTCCAACTCTGGATTCTCAAAGCCGACGTCCAGACCGAGATACCCAGTCGCCAATCACAAGAGGCTCTTCCTTCCCCGCTCCGCCCTTACCCGGTCGTTCGCCAATCCGGGTGTAGAGCCAATCAGACTCTATTTCCCAGAAGGCCTTGCGGCCTGAGGCGCTCTGAAGTCCTCGGCGTCTTGGCGGCAGTTGGTGGAGTCGGAGCTGTGAGTATGTTGTGGGCGTTGTGTGCGCGTTTACCTCAGTACCGCGTATTAACTCAGGTGTTAATTGGAACTCTTCTCACCAGCTCACCTCACTCCGACCCTATTCCTGAGGAGAGCGGCGCCAGCCCGAGCCCTGTCTCGGATTGGGCGTCCGCCGAGGTCGGCACGCCTCTTCCTGTGGCTCTGTGAGGCTCTCGTCAGGACTGCCGACGCCTTGTCGCCATGGCGCCCACTATCCAGACCCAGGCCCAGCGCGAGGACGGCCACAGGTAGGAACCGCGCCGCCTGGCTGCACCGCTTTTTTCTAAATCTGTGTAGGCATCAGCGAGTTGGGAGGGTCGGGCGCGATGTCAGTCGCAGTATCACCAGCCCCCTAGGTCTGTCCGTGACGTCACGGAGCGCTCACCTGCTCACGGGGGCGGGTCCCGGGCGGGGTGTTGTCCCCCTCCTCCCGGCCACGGAGTTCTGGAATTAAGCTCTGGAGACGATTATATCCAGATGGGACTGAGCTCCTATCCCTCCAGTCAAGCATTTGGAGACCCCTTTTCCTAGAAACAATTGAGTACGTGACTCTATTTATTAGAGAGCTCAAAAGACCTTTACTTCAAGAGAAATTGACTCGTGTTTCCTGCTGTATGTTTAGAAACAGAAGTATTTGTATAAATTTAAAAAATCGAGCACTTGGTTTCATTTATTGAGGCATTTCTCTGAAAGGAATGAAATACTTGCGTCCCTCCTACCAAGAGGGATTAGCATTTATCACCCTCTCCTTCCCTCTTTTAGAAGCTTAGAAAAGCCCCCTTTGCTCTCCTGCAAATCCCGTTCTATCTTTTGTTAATGTCTTTTTTTTTACTCTTCAGGCCCAATTCTCACCGCACTCTGCCTGAGAGGTGAGCACTGATGTGTTTTCCCGCGAGGGGTGGGCCGCTGGGGGCTGGGGGCAGAGGTGGGGCAGCAAAGGCTGGGTTTTGAGCCACTGTGTTTCCAGGTCTGGAGTGGTCTGCCGAGTCAAGTACTGCAATAGCCTTCCTGACATTCCCTTCGACCCCAAGTTCATCACCTATCCCTTTGACCAGAACAGGTGAGACTGCGATGGGACTGGGAAACAACCCACTCAGAATGTGAGTTCCTTGACGGCAGGGACTGTTTCTCTTGTTGACTGTCGAGAGCCTAGAGCAGTACCTACCACATAACAGTAGGTGCCCCATACTGCAAGCAGCATCCACGTGTCTTCCCACTAGAGAGCTGCTAGCCTTCTGACTCCAACATGGGAGACACTCCGAGTTCCTCCCTGGAGTTGCTTAGCTCCTGGGAAGCAGAGAGGTGAGGAGTAAAGAAGGCATCAAGAAGCCATAAATGGGCATGTTTCCCCATCCAGGTTCGTCCAGTACAAAGCGACTTCCTTGGAAAAACAGCACAAACATGATCTCCTGACTGAGCCAGACCTGGGAGTTACCATTGACCTTATCAACCCTGACACCTACCGCATTGACCCCAATGGTATGTGAAGAGGCAGGGAGGGCCTGCTCTCGGCCAGCGAAGGCCAGGCCCGGGCCTTCCCTATAGTTCTTCTCTCCCCTGGTTCTCTTCTAGTACTCCTAGATCCAGCTGATGAGAAGCTTTTAGAAGAGGAGATCCAGGCCCCAACCAGCTCCAAGAGGTGAGGAGGTACTGAGAGGGAACTCAGGACTGGTTTTCCTGAGAGAAGGGCGATGGGGTCCTAAAGTGCCTGAGCCTTCCATCCCAGATCCCAGCAGCATGCGAAGGTGGTGCCATGGATGCGGAAGACAGAGTATATCTCCACGGAGTTCAATCGTTACGGCATTTCCAATGAGAAGCCTGAGGTCAAGTAAGCTGGTGGGTAGGGAGGGAAGGTGGAGATATCAGGTGCGTCTAGTGGTCCCTAAAGGCCTTTCTGTTCCTTCCTAGGATTGGGGTTTCTGTGAAGCAGCAGTTCACTGAGGAAGAAATATACAAAGACAGGGATAGCCAGATCACAGCTATTGAGAAGACTTTTGAGGATGCCCAGAAATCTGTAATTGAGGGACTGGGATGGGGGGAGGCAGTCAGCGGGGTGGCTTCAGAGTGCTGTGTACTCCTCATCCTGCTTTTGCCCCTATCAGATCTCCCAGCATTACAGCAAGCCTCGAGTGACACCAGTGGAGGTCATGCCTGTCTTTCCAGATTTTAAGGTCAGATCCAGGGCAGGAGGCAGAGAGGGATCGCCTGTGATCTCTGGCTGTCCCATTCTAATCCCAGTGCCCTCCATCCCCCAGATGTGGATCAACCCATGTGCTCAGGTGATCTTTGATTCAGACCCAGCCCCAAAGGACACGAGTGGTGCAGCTGCATTGGAGATGATGTCTCAGGCCATGATCAGGTAAGTGGTCCTGCTGCTCACCTTGGCCTGCTCCTTATTGGCCCCCCTCCCCACCCACCCACCCCCATTCTTTTTTGGGGGGGGGCGACACGAAGAAGTTCCCTGGCCAGGGACTGAACCCACACCATAGCAGTGATCCAACCCACTGCAGTGACAATGCCAGATCCTTAGCTGCTGATACACCACAAGAGGATGCCCATCTTTGTCTTTGTTTTTAGCTGCTCCTCTTTTCCTCCCAACCAGGGGCATGATGGATGAGGAAGGGAACCAGTTTGTGGCTTACTTCCTGCCTGTGGAAGAAACCCTGAAGAAACGAAAACGGGACCAGGAGGAGGAGATGGATTATGCGCCAGATGATGTGTATGTGGGTTGGAGTTAGGTTTGGGGTGTTAAGGAGTAGGTCTCTTTTTCTCCTTCACAGGGAAGAAATGGCTGACCCTGTCCCCTTCATCCTTAGGTATGACTACAAGATTGCTCGCGAGTACAACTGGAATGTGAAGAACAAGGCCAGCAAGGGCTACGAGGAAAACTACTTCTTCATCTTCCGAGAGGGGGATGGGGTTTACTACAATGAATTGGAGACCAGGTACTTAGCACTGTCCTACCTCACTGAGATTATCTGGGCTTGTACTTCAGATTCAGGACCCTGGGGTATGCAAGTGCCACCTCGGAGGTCATTTGTACCTAAGGATTTGCCATGTGCATTTGTAAGAGCAGGAGCCTGATCACCCTTGCGGGCTAGACCTGGTTCTAACATAAGAACCCAGGAAGACATTTTTTTTTTTTAAAGGGCTGCACCTGAGGCATATGGAGGTTCCCAGGCTAGGGGTCTAATCAGAGCTGTAGCTGCCGGCCTGTGCCACAGCCACAGCAATGCCAGATCCAAGCTGAATCTGTGACCTATATACCACAGCTCATGGCAATGCTGGATCTTTAATCCACTGAGGCCAGGGATTGAACCCGCAACCTCATGGTTCCTAGTCAGATTTGTTTCCACTGCACCATGACAGGAACTCCAGGAAGAAAATCTTTACCTAACTAATACTGGAGATGTTTAGTGTTCACGTAGGGTAGACTGCCAAGTATCCCCTGATGTTAGTAAGAGACTTCACGTGGAAGTAAACATAGCCGAAGTATAGAGTAATGCATAAAATGAGCATGGCTATTTTAAATGAAACACTAGATATCCAAGTTCACATGTGACCACCTAAAAGTTTTCCCTGATGGCGAAAACGGCTGTGGTGGGATCCTTGGTGTGTAAAGACTGGCAAGGAAAGTATGACCTTGAGTTTCTATTTAAAGCAGAGATCACAAATTTTGATCCCATTAAGCCAAGCAAGAAAGGTAGAAAGCACAGTAGGCTATCGGGGTCCAGATGACTTGGAGCTCCTGGCAGCCTCCAAGGGGCACCATGACACAGCCCACTGCTGCTATGCTGTGGGGAGGGGGTGCAGCAAGGGCCGAGTGGGGTCTTATTTTCCAAAAGCCAGAAATCCAAATTCTAAATGTTAATACCTAATTCACACTAAAATCTATTTATTCATACACTTACGTGTATATGTACAGGGCATACATACACACACATACACAGCGCAGGGCAACTACACTGCTATCTCGGGAGCTGTCATCCCTGTCCCCAAGTTTAGCCTCCCTTATGCAGTCTGTATTTATTCTGGGCCAAGCGTAAATGAGTAAGGATGGGTAAGGAAGAACCAAGTCAGTCCAGCTTCCCCACAGGGGTGAGTTCTTTAACCGAATCTCTTCCATATCCCTCTCCCCCAACTCCACCGTTGCAGGGTCCGCCTGAGTAAGCGCCGGGCCAAGGCTGGGGTTCAGTCTGGTACCAATGCCCTGCTTGTGGTCAAACATCGGGACATGAATGAGAAGGAGTTAGAAGCCCAGGTAACAAGCACCACGATCCAGGGCACCCACGGGGAGGGTGAAGGTTGGTGAGGAGAGAGAGGAGGTGTACAGAACACTCTCCTTCCCCTCACCCCTGCTGCTTCCAGGAGGCACGGAAGGCCCAGCTGGAGAACCACGAACCAGAGGAGGAAGAGGAGGAGGAAATGGAGACAGAAGAGAAAGAAGCTGGGGGCTCAGGTAAAGCTGGACCAGCCAAACTCTGGGAGCCCGGGGAGGGTCGAGAACTGGGTCTCACTTCTTCATGCTCCTTTCACAGATGAGGAACGAGAGAAGGGCAGCAGCAGTGAGAAGGAAGGCAGCGAGGATGAGCGCTCGGGCAGTGAGAGTGAACGAGAGGAGGGTGACAGAGATGAGGCCAGTGACAAGAGCGGCAGCGGCGAGGATGAAAGCAGTGAGGATGAGGCCCGGGCTGCCAGGGACAAAGAAGAGATCTTCGGCAGTGATGCTGATTCAGAGGATGACGCTGACTCTGACGATGAGGACAGAGGACGGGCCCGAGGCAGTGACAATGATTCGGACAGTGGCAGTGATGGGGGTGGCCAGCGGAGCCGGAGCCACAGCCGGAGCCGGAGTGCCAGTCCCTTCCCCAGTGGCAGCGAGCATTCTGCTCAGGAGGATGGCAGTGAAGCTGTAGCTTCGGATTCCAGTGAAGCTGACAGTGACAGTGACTGAGTCCCAGGGCCTTCAGGGCTGGAGCAGGTACAATTACTACGCGCAGGAAGGCACTTTTCAAGTGGTCTATTTGCAAGCTTTCTGCTTTGTTTCTCTCTCCTCCTCCAAACCTTTGCTGTTTAATAAAGCCACCTTCCTTTACTTCCCCTCCCAGGCACTACAGTCTCCTTCTGCCCCCTCCTCCCACCCCACACCCCCACAGGTGCTTAAGGCACAGAAGCAAAGGCCACAGAGGTAGGGCCACTAGGTTTTCCATGAAATGTAGCATAACAAAGGTCAGAATCCTTTTTGTTTGTTTGTTTTTTCTTTTTTTCCAAAATAAGCCCAGACCATTAAACAAGTGAAACTCCAACAAATAAGTTTTCTCCAACAGCGAGAAAAACTGTACAGTTACTCAAAGCTGATTCTGCCAGTGGGGCTAGGGATAAAAGGGAGGGTGAAATCATGGCAGAGGGGCCAGGGGCTGGGGAGGGATGGGAGTAGGTCAGGATCCTGCCCATCAGAGTGGGGCCGCCTGCGTCCTGCACACTCTGTCAGGTGGTGGGGAGGGCAGCAGCTCTTGCCTCCCGCTGTGTTTGGGGGTGCCCCTCACCACCTCCCAGTGCCTGGCAGACCCAGCTCACTCTGATGGGTAGTGAACAGGACAGGACTGCTGGGAGGAGGTGAGGGTCTCTTAAGAGGGACACCCTGCTGATTCCAAACGAGGTGGCCCCTGTCCATCCCACTTCCCTGGGCTGGGAGGAGGACTGGGGAAGCCCTGGGAGTTGGAGGGGAATGAGCAAAGGCACAGAAACATGGAGGGGCCGGGGTGGGGGACTTGCATAGGTTGATGAGTGTGCAAGAGGTACATAAATAAACCTGACACCCCACCCAGCCCGGCACTGGGAGAGGAGGTGGGGACCCAGAGCAGGTCCCCTGGGCCACCCTGCCCCCTGGCTTCCTCCCACTCTCTGGGCTCAGAGCTGAGGGAGGTCCAGACCAGGAGGGCAGAGGCAAGGAGGTCTGGGGAATGGGGTGAGAGTGCAGGGAGGGTGGTGATCTTTAAAATTTTTTTTTTTTTTTTTTGGTTTTTTGTTTTTTCCCAACATTTTGTATCTTTAATAACATACACAATGGTTACCAGCCATATTCATAACAAAAGTTATTCATAAAATGTATCTAAAAATAACATTTTTTCCTTTTCGGTGTGAAAAGCTTGAGAATGTCTCCCAGTGGGGGGGGGGGGGGTTGAGGGGGAAGGGGGTTTGGAATAGGGGACCCTGGCTTCCCCACAGCCTGAACCCCCAAATCCCCTCCCTCCACCTGGGCCCCAGCACAACCCCTCAGTAGGAACAGGGATCAGAGGGTCTGTATGACTTTGGGGCTGCAACACATCTCTGGGTTATGACATAGTGTTCCACTTAAGTGAGGTCATGACAGAGTGGGGCGGGCGGTGCGGGGGGGGTGATAGGGGAAGGTTGAAAGAAAAGGGCGGTGGGGAAAGAAACCAAAACCCAATCCCTTTCCCTTATTCCTAAACCCCAAGTCTTTCAGCCACCAGACCTGGGAGTGGAGAAGGGTCTGTGTTGGTGGGGGAAGGAGACTTTAAGGCAACAGACTTCCTGACCTCACTGGCTGCCCTGGCTCCTGGCCTTCAGCCTCTGCATCTGGGGAGCCAGGGTTGGGGAGAAGTGGGGAAGGGCTACCGGGTCTGGAGGAGGGGGCTCTGCCCTCTCCCCTTGTAAAATTCAGGCTCCCCCTGCCACTTTCTTAGCTCAGAGAGAGGCCTGGGGATTCTAAAAATGAGAGGGAATGATCAGAGAGAAAAACCGTTAAGAACTATATAAATATGTATCTTAAATAGGCCTAAGAAATTAATTGTATAGAACCTCTGATAAACAGGGCAAAAGGAGGTGAGTGAGAGAAGGGCAGCTCCTGTCCTCAGGAATGACAGGAATGGGGAAGGAGAAGTGGCATTTGGAGGGGGGGGCGGTGCTGGGAAAAGAGAGAGAGGCAGACATACTCCTCGCCCACCTTCTTCTCAGCTCCTCTCAAATAACATTTAGGAGAGCAGGTTATCTGTCCCGCTTGTCTCTCCCCAAATGTCAGAAGGTTCTGAGCAGGCCCCACAAGACAGTGGGTCAGTGAGGCTCCGGGAGACTGTTTCCTTGGGAGGGGCAGGTGGCCGGCGGTCTGGAGGAGGCAGGGGTGAGACAGGGCCAGGTAGGGGATGGAGGAGGGAAGGAAGGGGCAGGCAGGCTGGCCAGTCCCTGCCCCCTTTATCCTGGCTGCCCCCTGCCTCCCTGGGTCTCAGCAGAGATCCCTTGACAGGCCTGGGGGTGAGCAAGGCGTGTGCCAATGTTAAACAAAAGTTAAAAGGGTGAGAGAGTAGAAAAATATTAGAATGTATAGCTGAGCCAGCCCACCCTCTCGCTGTCGTGAAGAAGCCCGTTGGGGGTTGGCCCCCGCCCGCCGCCCGGGGAGCCTATGGGTGCGCTGGGCTGTGGGTCCCGTCAGATGGTGGAGGTTTTGTCTGTCCCATCTGTGGTAAGAAAGGGAGGAAGGGAGGAAGATCAGGAGCTGGTGGGAGGCTCATCCCAGTCCGGCCTGTCATCCCAGTCAGGCCCTCCCTGGAGTCCGGCCTCCCCTGGGGACCCCTCAGGATGACTCTGAGTTGCTCAGTTCAGAGGTGGAGACGCTGCTGGGTAGGTGGGAGCTGGGTCAGGGAAAGAGGAAATGCTCACCACCCAAGGCGTGTTCTGTCATGCTCAGACACAGAGACTCCAGAGTGGGATTGATCTCCAGGTCAGGCCCAGGGACCGGACAGTCTGGGTGGGAGAGAGAACAGAAGCGATAAGGACTGGACTCGGGTAAAGGGTAGAGCCGTGAAGACAAAGGCTGGCATGAGGGAGAGGCTGAGGGGGATGAAAGGGAAGAGGAGGGAGGAGAGGAAAGGCAAGAGACAGAAAAACAGAGCATGTGAGACATGTACACACTTGGATGGGAGGTATGACTGGGCAGAGATGTATCTGGGTGTGTGACAAAGCAGGCAGAGGTGACAATGGCAAGGGCAGAGGCTTGACAACACAGAGAAAGCCTGACCTGTAGACAGAGAAAGTGAGGTAAAGCTGGGGAAGCTGCCTGGAGGCCACACACAGGCTGCGACTGTTTTGGACACTCGCAGCACATTCCTCTGGGCATAGTCTGGGCATCTGCCCTGAGCATTGGGCAGCCCTGTGCTCCCTGATGGATGACCTGCTCTGTACTTGGTGCAGAAGCTAAATCAGAACCCTTCTCATCCCACTTGGACTTGCCCGTGCGATTGGGGCAGGTTCAGCAGGGGGAGCGGACCTGGACAGGCACCCCGGGATGGGGGCGCGCTTGTCCTCACACTGTCTCTCAAAGGGTCTCCTGTTTTGGTGTCTGGGAAACAGCCTACCAGGCCCCTGGGCAGACCCAACCCCACTCACTGCTTCAAACCCTTCCTGGGCTCCTCACTACTTCTACAGGAACTCTGAGCTTCTTAGCTGGCTTTAAACAACCCTGCTCTCTCATCTTGCAGCCCCACCTCTCATCATATTCCCTCTGAACCCTGAGCTCAGGCCATGTCAGACAATTTTTCTGGGAGGGCCGGACTTGTGGCATACAGAAGTTAGTTCCAGGGCAAGGGATAGAAATTGTGCTGTAGTGATAGCAATGTTGGATCCTTAACCTTCTGCACCACCAGGGAACTCCAAATTGTGTCTCTTTAATAACAAGAAAATTTTGACCTTGGACAAGTCACTTCTGAGACTCAGATTCATGACTAATAAGATGGGAATAACACCGGTGCTTTCATGTGCACAGTTGGGAGGATTTGATTCAACAATGCAGGAAAGCTGACTGATAGTCCAGCACACAGCATACTGGTAAAAACAACTGTTCTCATCTTTTGCTCCTGTAATTCATCTATCCAGTCATTTAATATCAGTTACAGATGCCTACCATGTGTCAAACCCTCTACTAGAATAAACATAATAAATGGGGTCTCCTGCCTCCCACTGATGGCAGTCCACATAATCACATCAGTTAAGAATCCCTACTGGAGTTCCTACTGTGGCTCAGCGGGTTAAGAGCCCAAAATAGTGTCTGTGAGGATGCAGGTTCAATCCCTGGCCTGACTCAGTGGGTTAAGGATCTAGTGTTGCTGCAAGGTGTGGCATAGGTCGCAGATGCGGCTTGGATCCAGTGCTGCTGTGGCTGTGGTGTGGGCTGGCAGAAAAAGGAAAAAAAAAAAAAGAAAAAGAATCCAACTGCTGCACCTCGAGTCGCTGAGGAGATGTGGGTTTGATCCCCAGCCTGGTACAGTGGATTAAAAGATCTGGCACTGCGGCTGCTGCAGCTTGGATTCAATCTCTGGCCTGGGAACTTACATGTGCCACAGGCATGGCCACATAAAAGAAAAAAAAACAAACAAAAAAACCCTTCCTGATTTGGCTATTTGTGACAAAAAGAGCTTAGGGTCACAGACAAATCAAAGATCTCTCTAGAGGCAGCCCTTTCTAGCCCAGCCTTATTTGCCTCTGCAGCCTCAGTGCCCAGCAAGAGACCTGGCACAGGGAGTCACCCCCGAATTGCTGAACAAGGCAGGGCTAGTGCTTGTCTAACCTCCTTTTTGCCCACTTTGCCCTCACTTTTTTTTTTTTTTTTTTTTGTCTTTTTGCCTTTTCTAGGGCCACTCCCGCAGCATACGGAGGTTCCCAGGCTAGGGGTTGAATAGGAGCTGTAGCAGCTGGTCTACACCAGAGCCACAGCCACAGCAACGCGGGATCCGAGCTGCATCTGCAACCTACACCACAGCTCACAGCAACTCCGGATCCTTAACCCGTGGGGCAAGGCCAGGGATCGAACCCACAACCTCATGGTTCCTAGTCGGATTCGTTAACCACTGTGCCACGACGGGAACGCCACTTTTTTTTTTTTTTAAGGGCCACACTTTCAGCATATGTAAATGACCAGGCTAGGGGTCAAACTGGAGCTGTAGCTGCCACCCCAAGCCACAGCAACATGGGATCCGGGCTGCATCTGCAACCTGCACCTCAGCTCACAGCAACGCTGTATCTTTAACCCACTGTAGAGAGGCCAGGGATCAAACCCACGTCCTTGTGGATACTAGTTGGGTTCATTACCACTTAGTGGCAACAGGAACTCCACACTTTGCCCTCATTTTGATCTCCCATCTCTAGGCTGGTCTGTGGGCAGAGGGAAGACAGCCCTTCCACCTCAAATACCCTTTAGTGTAGAACCAATCCAAGAATTGAAGTCTACTGGTTCCTGCCTGGTCACCTGGCTTCTGCAAGAATGCCAGTGGATGGATAGCAGGACTCCCCTCCATAGAAACCTGGCTACTTGTCTCATCCTCTCCATCCCTTCCAAACTGAGTACTTAATGATCCTTGAAAGAGATGGTGACAGAGACCAAAGTGAACACTAAGATTCCGACACAGGAAGGGAGAGAGAGAGAGAGATGGGTGGGAATAAGAGGTGAGAGGAGATGGTGTGGCAGAGGGGGAGACAGAAACAGAACATAAGCAAAGACAGTGTGTACAAGACCCAGAAGAGAAATGAAAGTCCAGCTAAGGATGCTATTCAGGCACAGTCCCAGAGTCCTTACCTGGAGGGAACATGAGAATGGCCTGGGGCGATGAGTGGACCGGGAGCGAGTGGGTGCGCTGCACAGAGCTGCGGCTCTGGCTCGGCATGCTGTTACTGCCTCCGGGGTTGGCGAACCACAGGTTCTGCATAGGGCACGAGGAGAGAGAAAGCACTGGGTGAGTGGGGAAGATGCCAAGACCCAAGAGTGGTGGCGTTGGCAGAGGAGTTCCCTCCCCTCCAAGCTGGGCTCAGACACAAAGAGATGGACACACATTATCTCAGGCACCATCACCCCCAACCCCAAAAGTACCAGGCCCTCTGCTTCCAGCCAGCTCACCTGTCGGCCCTGGCCCCCAAGGCTGGGGCTGGTGAGGGCATGTCGGGGGGAGATGCCCCCAATGCCCGAGGGGCTCAGAAGGCCCATCCTGCCAGGTGGAAGGGCCCGGGGAGGCATTGGGAACTGTCGCTGGGTCCGCCGGGCCACCCCCATCCCCACAGAGCCAGCTATGGGGAGTGAGTTGGAGCCGAATGCCCAGCTGTGAGAGAGCAGAAGGCAGGGTATCAGTTTAGGTGGATGGGGCCCATCTGATCACCTCTTCCTCGTACCCTTCCTCCCCAATCCCTCATGGGTAGGACAGAACACAGATCTGCTCTGAGCAAGGATTTCCTGTTCAAGTCCCTGCACTGTACATTCTGTCTCTTCCTGCCCTGAAGGTACTCCCAGGAAGGTTTCCTCAAGTCCACTCAAAGCAGTTCTGCTAACTTCAATTCTCTCTTTTTTTTTTTTTTTTTGGCCTTTTTCTAGGGCCGCTCCCACAGCATATGGAGGTTCCCAGGCTAGGGGTCCAATTGGAGCTGTAGCCGCCGGCCTATGCCACAGCCACAGCAATGTGGGATGCAAGCCATGTCTGTGACCTACACCACAGCTCATAGCAACGCCAGATCCTTAACCCACTGAGCAAGGGCAGGGATCGAACCTGCAACCTCATGGTTACCAGTCAGATTCGTTAACCACTACACCACGACAGGAACTCCTAACTTCAATTCTTGAGTGCAGTATCTGCTATTTGTTTGGGGTGAGAAGGGACTTCAGAGCCCTCTGCACACAGGTGAGGAGAACAAAGGATAGGCAAGGGGCCAGCTATTGGGATATGGGCTGGTTTTGCCAGCTCAACACTCTATGGTAAGAACACCCTAATTTTCTTATGGGAAAGTCTTCACTGGGTGACTTACATAAGGTAACCCAGTGACTGAATGAGTACAACTGGATTCCCAGCTCAGAAAGCAATCACTCCTCTAAGTACTACCTGTCAACCAACAAAGGCCTAGGGAGGGAAGGTCCCTGTGCCCCAGCCACCTGCCTACCCTTTTTGCTGCCGGTAGTTCTGCATCTCTAGTGCAGCTTTGCGTGGGAAGGTCCGGAGGAGCTTTAGCACTTGCTGTTTCCAGGACAGCAGCCGTTTCTTCTGCGTCTCCGTGAAAGCCTAGAATGAAAGGGGTGAGGGGGTGTGTGTGCTTCTTTCAAATCTGCCTTCCATCCATTCATTTTTTTTTTTTTTTTTTTTTGCCTCTTAGTGCCACATCCGCGACATGGAAATTCCCAGGCTAGGGGTTGAATCAGAGCCGCACCTCCTGGCCTATGCCACAGCCACAGCCACACCAGATCAAGGCCGCATCTGTGACCTACGGCATAGCTCACAGCAACATCGGATCCCTGACCCACTGAGCAAGGCCAGGGACTGAACCTGCATCCTCATGGATACTAGTCAATTAACCTGCTGAACTGCAATGAGAACTCCTCGCTCACATTTTTATTAACTGCCTGCCTTGTGCTGGGCAATGTCGGGACACAGAGGTGACCTATGCTCAAGGAGCTTACAGTTTAGTTGGGGAGAAGATACACACTCAATCCTGTGACAAGTGACGTGAGGGAGAAGCACAGGAGGCATAAGGAACCTGATGTTTGAGAGGGCTGGGGAAGGCATCCCTGAGATACAGATATATGAACAGAGAGCTGAGGGGCCAGCAGGAGGGAGGGGGACTTATTCCCCAGAGAAGGATTAGGGACTTAGGCTCTGAGGACGAGAGCTCAGCACATCCACTGAACCAAGAGTGGTAATGATGAGGGCTGGGGAAGGGGGCAGGTGCCAGCCAGGCAGGGCCCTGTTGGTCACATAAGGAATGCTGGTCCTGAGTGATGGGACAGCCTTTCCCTCCTTGGGAGCCCTAGAGAAGGCCTCACCTCATGAGTCAGGCACTTTTCGATGAGCTGGAGGTAACTGGTGATGTTCTCCTCGTCTGGTCGGGACACCAGCAGCTGGGTGCACACTTGGGGACATGGGAAAGGATAGGAGGTTAGCATGTCCTCTGCCATGTTCCAGTTTCCCTGGCCCCAGCTGGGTGGCACAGAAGGTGGATCAGGAAACTCATGCTGGATGAGTTTTAGCTATGTGCCAAGCAATATACCTAGCTTATCATGAGGACATAAAGTGCCCACCATAGTGCCTGGCATAAGGCAGATATGAAGTCAATATCTTTTCTCCCTTTAAGTCTTGCAAGTCTCATCCATGGAGGCATTTTTAGCCTGAGGAGCCTGAGGCTCAGAGAGGTTGAGTCTCTTGTCTCAGGTCACAAAGCTAAAAGAATCTAGACCCAAGTGTAAAGGTGCCTATGCCATGCTGCCTGAGTAAAGGCCGAGCCCATTCACCATCCCCATCTCATGGACTTCAGTCCTCTCTGAAAGAACCAAGGGATATGTCTTATCTGATCCCTCTTTATGCATATAGTTTCTTTTGCTCAGGCTGGAGATGCTTTGAGGGTAAGGATTGTCTCCTACCATCAGCCTGGAGACACCTGAGGGCAGGGGTCTGGTCATTCTGTCTTAGCCACTCTGTAGTGCTCTAGTCTCTGGGGTGCTTTATAAAAAGTTCTGTTCCCATCGCTGAAATTGGACTTGACCTTTGATGCCAGGGTTCACTTGAGGTCCTGCCCCAGAACTTCTTGCTAGGCCCTGGGTGGTCTCACCTTTGCCCATCACCCGTGTAAACTGGCTGGGGATGTCTCCGTCAGCGACGGGAGCCGGGGCTGGCTCACTGCCATCAGTGGAGGCTGGAGCTGGTGGAGGAGGGAAGCTCTCTGCAGCTGGAGGGTCCTTGGCCTCACTGCCCTTGTCTGTGCCGGGGTGAGCCAGGGGAGACTCAGCACCTGGCAGCGGTGGCTCCCCCCGGCCCCCATCCTTGGCAGGAGGGGTGGTGGTGGCACCAGCAGCCACAGTGGCCTGGAGGACACTGTAGGCCTTGATCGGGGTGATGATGATCTGTTGCAGCTCCTGCAGAGCGTTTCGCAGATTTCCACCTTCCAGCACATCCTGAGTGGGGAAGACACAGCCTGGGTCACGCACCAACCCCCAAAGCTATGTAGAACTGCACAAGTGGGATCAGACAACCCTTGTGAAGAGCTGGCAGGACCCAGGGTTCCAGGTGGTAAGAGCACTGCCAGAGCATAAGCGCGCGCGCACGCACGCACGCGCACACACACACACACACACACACACACACACACTCTCCCTCTTCCCCTGTTCAAGGTGGAGTTCCATGGAGCTCAGGAGAAGGTAGCCTAATGCTGGGGGCCTCGGGGATCCCATCAAAGACAGACCCAGATTAGAGTTCCCATCGTGGCGCAGTGGTTAACGAATCCGACTAGGAACCATGAGGTTGCAGGTTCGATCCCTGGCCTTGCTCAGTGGGTCAAGGATCCGGCGTTGCCGTGAGCTGTGGTGTAGGTTGCAGACATGGCTCAGATCCCGCGTTGCTGTGGCTCTGGCGCAGACCAGAGGCTACGGCTCTGATTCGACCCCTAGCCTGGGAATCTCCATATGCCGCAGGTGCAGCCCTAGAAAAGGCAACAAGACAAACAAACAAACAAAAAAACAAAAGACCCAGATTCAGACTCAGAGATGTGGACTAAGATACCAAAGGGGGCAAAAACCAGAAGGTAAGCAACAAGGAAAGGGAAAAAAGAATGCAAATCAAGGCAGATATGGGAAGAGAATGAGTAGTTGAGAAACAACTGGAAGAGAGAGAATGTACACTGGGGAGATAGCCCTTCTCTATCAGAAAGACCTGTTAGAAACAGAACAGTGAAAAAGAAGAGAAGGAGCTGAGTCAACAGATTCTGGAGACACAGACCAGAACCAGGACAGACAGGGAGGAAAGCCTCTTAGTCAGCCCTGTGATCTGACTTGTACTTGGTCCCTGGAGCCCGGATCCCCAGGGCTGGGGAGGCCCCTTGGGCAGCAAGGCCAACCCAGAGCCTTCAGCCACTGGCACTATTGGGCAGCCAGCTGGTCTTGGGGATGCGGATACCAGGTCCTCTCACCTTTTCCAGGGATTTGAGGACGCTCTGCCTTTCACGCAGCTTCTGGATGCTCAGGGCTATCTTGTGGCGGGCACCTTTGGTGACATTCTGTGGTGGGGCAGAAGGGGACAGGAAGCTGGAAACGGGAGGCTGAGGTACTCAAGGTGCCCCAACAAGGCCCGAAGAGATGGAGGAGGCTCAGGCCGAAAGGGTATTGTCAAAATGGTGCTGCTGCCGACCCCGCCATGAAGGTCCCCTCGGCTTCACCTGAGATTCCAAGTGCTGCTCAGTCAGTGTCATCATCTCCTCATAGCTCATCTGTGAGAAGAGGGCCGCGTACTTGTGCAAGCGGAGGCTCTTGAGCCACGAGGGCACGTCTGTGGAAAAGAAGGAAGGACAGAAGCTCAGGAGTCTAGCCCTGGTGGCAGCTGTGAGGAAGGACTAGGCATAAGCCACTGGCTGTAGAAAACTGGAAGGGGGCAGGGAGAAGCCGAGGGTCCACAAGCTACTTTTTCTTCTGCCCAGCTGCTCCGCTGGAAGTGTACTAGCATGACCACTGATGTCTTCAAAAGTGTTCCTGGAACCTCTGCGTTCCATCAGTTACCTCTGTGTCCTGGCTTTCTTGTCAGACAAGGGTGTCTGGGGACAGGGGATTCTCCTCAATCAGACCGGGGCCTGTAGGGGTCTCCTTGCTCAGTCTTGAGCCCTAACGGCAGGGACTGTCTACTCTCCTCAGACCTGTCCCCCTTCTCTGCTGGGGGCAGGGGGGAGAAGAGTCGGTTGGGGAAGGACAGGACAGATGGGGTGGCAGCTTCAAGTTCCCTTCTGGTCTTTCAAGCTCTGCAGAAGCCTCTGGAGGAAGGTCCTCCCCTGCCGTACCTTTCATGCCACTGCCGTCCTCCTGGAAAGTGTTCCGGCTGGAGCCCTGCTCCTCCGTCTGCTCACTGCCAGAGGAGGCCACGCTGCTTTGGGGTGAGAGAGGCGCGTGGTCTGGCGTGGTGAAAGTAGCCCGGGCCACAAGCTCCTCTGGACTCGGCCACTCGCCAGGGGCCTGGGGGCTCGTGGGGATGAGCGACATGGAGCGCTTCAGTGGGCTTGGGTGGATTTGGCAGGGGAGACCTGGCCAGAGGGGAAGAGAGGCAAGAGGTCAGGCTTGGGGATTCTGGCCACAGGAGACCATGGCCCCCGACCCTTGTCAGTGCCAAGGACGGCAGCTCCGCTCTAGACTCCAAGGGGAAGGGACCCTGGGGGTACTGCTGGTTCCCTCACCCTCAACATCCCTAAACGTCAGCAAGCTGCCCGCCACGTCTCTGAACCTCTCTACTTCCTCTGCTAACACCCTGGGCCAAGTCCCTGGCATCCCTGGCTGGAATTACTGCCACAGGTGCCTCACTGGTTTTTTGCTGTCATTTTTGCCCTTTACAGTCCATTTACCTCACCAAAGCCACACTTAACCTTCTTAAAATGCAAATCTGACCCAGTCGGTCCCTGCTTAAGTCCTACCTGTAGCTTCCCTTCACACTGAGAATACAATTCAAACTCTTCTCCCTGACTCCCCCACCCCCAAAACATACAAGGCCTTATAGGACCAGGGCCCGACTCATCTCTGATTTCTCATCTTCCGTAACTCATCCTTTGGTTCAAGCCTTTCTAGACTTTGCTGCACTCCACCCTCAATTTGTTCCTGGAACACTCAAGCTTGCTCCAGTCTCAGGATTTCTGCTCCTCCTTGTTCTCCTAATCAGATGGCTCCTCCAGGTCTCATCTCAAGCAAGCATCCCCCTCTTCTGAGGGCTTTTCTGAACCCTCAATCAGAAGTAGGTGCCCCCTACCAACCCTGGTTACTCTTAGCATTTTACTGTCGTATCTTTCTTACAGCACCCAACACAGCTTGAAATGACCATATCCACTTATTTGTTGACTTGCTTACTAACTGTACACTCCTCCACAAGATCTGGGACAGCAGGGCTCTGTCCTGTCTTAAATATCATTGAATCCTCAGCAATTACAGTGGGGCCTCACTAGGAGATTCTTCACACCTACTTTTTCAAATTTTTATCTTTTTTTTTTTTTTTCCCCTAGGGCCGCACCCACGGCATATGGAGGTTCCCAGGCAAGGGGTCAAATCAGAGCTACAGCTGCCGGCCTACACCAGGGCCACAGCAATGCCAGATCCTAGCCACGTCTGCGACCTACACCACAGCTCATGGCAACGCTGGATCCTTAACCCACTGAGCAAGGCCAGGGATCAAACCTGCCACCTCATGGTTCCTAGTCGGATTTGTTAACCACTGAGCCATGACAGGAACTCCTCAATTTTTTACCTTTTACAACCGCACCCATGGCATATGGAAGTTCCCAGGCCAGGGACCGTGAGCCACCGCTGTGACCTACACTGCAGCTGTGGAAACACCGGATCCTTTAACTCACTGCACTGAGCCAGGGATTGAATCTGCATCTCTGCAGTGACCTGAGCCTCGGCGGTCGTATTCGTAACGCACTGCGCCACAGAGGGAACTCCATTTTCATGACTATTTTTAAAGTAAGTGAAGAAGTACATAAACTTCTTTCTCAATATCTCTGTTATCGGGCTTCACTACCTCCCAAAGATTGTTCCTGTACTGAGTCCAAATCAGGGTGAATCCATCCTCTTCCACGGGATGTTTCATATCCTCCATCCATCCCATTCCCAAGAAAGAAAAAGGGATCCAACCAGATTTTTTTTTTTTTTTTTTTGGTCTTTTTTATGGCCACACCCATGGCACACAGAAGTTCCCAGGCTAGGAGTCAAATCGGAGCTGTAGGTGCCGGCTTATGCCACAGCAATGCCAGATTTGAGCAGCGTCTGTCACCAACACCTCAGCTCACGGCAATGCTGGATCCTTAATCCACTGAGTGGGGCCAACAATCAAACCCCCATCCTCACGGATGCAAGTCAGGTTCGTTACCACTGAGCCACAATGGGAATTCTCCAACTTGATTTTTAACCATTTTCAGGACAGGGCAGGTTCCCATAAACTTCCAGACCATTACACATGCTATTCCCCCTGCTTAGCTCACCTGCCAGCCACTTCGGCCTTCACTCCCGGCTCAAGTGTTCCCTCTTTTGTCATACATTTTTCTGCATTCCCTGAGCCCCTGTGCTTTTACTGCAAGCCCAGCACTTACTGCCACCTTCACTAGCCTGCCTCACACTGGACTCAGGGCTTGCGGCAAGCCTGTCCTATCATTTCTGCATCCCCAGCCCAGGGCATGATACACAGAAATCCCAAGTTTTCATAAGTCCAAATGGAGGGCACTCACCAGCCTAAAGGTGCTAAGGCGGCCTCTGAGCTGACAAAGGAAATCTAGAAAGTTTTCCAAGTCAAAAAAGAAAAGGAAACAAAGCCAAAAAAACCTCACCTTGGGTAGGTGAGAACATCTAGGCCCAGGGAACAGAAGTCCTTCGCCCCAGTTCCCACAAGGAGTTGGGAGACAGAGACAGAAGAACCCCAGCCTTATTGTTGATGGATTTTTTTTTTTTTTTTTTGCTTTTTAGGGCCACACCCACAGCATGTGGAGATTCCCTGGCTAGAGGTCTAATCAGAGCTACAGCTGCTGGTCGCCACAGCCACATCAGATCCAAGCCACCTCTGTGACCTACACCACAGCTCATGGCGACGTCGGATTCCTTAACCCACTGAGCAAGGCCAGGGATCAAACCTGCAATATCATGGTTGCTAGTCCAATTTGTTTCTGCTGTGCCACGATGGGAACTCCGGCTATTTATTTTTTGCCTTTTTTTTTTTTTTTGTCTTTTTAGGGCTGCACCCACAGCATATGGAGGTTCCTGGGCTGGAGGTCTAACTGGAGCTACATCTGCCAGCCTACACCACAGCCACAGCAATGCCAGATCCGAGCCGCATCTGCGAACTATACCAGAGCTCACAGCAACACCAGATCCCCAACCCACTGGGCGAGGCCAGGGATCAAAATCTCAATCTCATGCTTCCTAGTCGGATTCGTTTCCACTGTGCCACAATGGGAACTTCTATTTTTTGCTTTTTACCTTACTGCTGATGGAAAGGCTGGGTTTCCCTGTCAGTGCTACACTGACATCCTGCCCTGGAAGGATGACCAGCCTGGTACAGGCCCCAAAAGCACCTTCCTTCATCTGTGACCAGCATCTATTCTCCTAACCTAGAAGTCACCTGAAGGACAGGGCAGTACACTGACCCGCCCACTAAGGCCAGCTTCCACCCCTATCTGTGATCTCTGGGGTCCTCTGCATAGGGCTTCTCCCCAAGCCTCTTGACTCCCAGAAGAAGAGGGCACCTTCCACAAGGCCTTTTTTGGCCTGTCTCGGTGCCCTGGCCTCCTCCTTCCTCCCTTCTCAGCCAAGAAGGGGGCAGGCGAGGCTGAGAGGGCAGGAAATTACCCTGATTGGAACGATTGTGCAGTTCCTGAAGGAGCCCTGCTTGGCCCCACACTGGGGTGGAGGCTGGCCACAGCAAGAGAACTATGAAAACTGGAATGCCAGCCAGAGATCCAGGGCTGCACACTCTCCAAGAAACCCTGGTCTGTCCTTGGCAGCACCCCAAACCCACCCTGCCTGCCCTTACAGGCCAATCCTTGCTCCCCACTCAAAAATATTTTAGTGGTTTCCCTTTTCCTGAAACTGCTTGAAATTGAAAAGCTTCATCTTATTCTTCAAGCGCCCCCCTTCCCCAAATGGCCCTAACATACTGAGATCTGAGAGTTAAGACAGACCTGAGTTCAAATTCTGGCTCTGTCACCTATTAACTTCATGATTCTGGGCAAGTCACTTCATTTTATCCCTCTGCCTCCACTTCCGTGTTAAGTCTTTGGCACAGGGGCAGACAAATGGTAAACATGAATATTTGTTACTACTGTAACTCATTTAAATCCTTGCTCCTCTCCATCCTAGCCAGACCTGTCTACATACTGTCCCCTCCAATTTGAAACCCCTATACCTTCAATTAATGCTGTGCCCTCAATCTGGAACATCCAATTCCTTTCTCTCTTCTGGTTCAAATGCCCTCCCCAACACTGCTGCAGTTGGTCTTTCTTCCTTTTTTTTTTTTTTTTTTTTTTGTGGCTGTACCCATGGCATGTGGAAGCTCCTGGGCCAGGGGTCAAAGCTGTATCAGAGTGGTAACCTGAGCCGTAGTAGTAACAACACTAGACCCTTAAGCCACCAGGAAATTCCCCACCTTGGCCCTTTAAAAGCCACTGTCCCCATCACAGGGAAGAAAGAATGTATGGGCACCTGCATGGGTGACCTCTTCCCTTGACGAGGTCTGAGCATCTTTAGGAGGGTCACTTTTAGGTGGGGGGCAGTGTAGCACAGGAGTAAAGAACATGAGCTGTGGATTCAGACTGCCTGGATTTTAATTCTGGCTACACCATCTTGGGCAGGTAACTTTTCTGTAACTCAGCCAATGAATTTACAGGTATAAAATCTGCAGAATGGCTTGTGGTAAAGATTATGCTGAATTACATCTTACCTAGAATGATCATTATTAATATACCCTCCCAATCTGAATCCAGAAACTGTCTCAGAGGAGACTGGAAAATCAGGCCCAAGACACCCTGGGTTGCTAGAGTTCCCAGAAATGCACCTCTATCCCTCTATCTTCCCCGATTCTGGCCAGCACCTGGGAGGGAGACAGGTGACAAGGACATCCATATTCAACTAGGGAAGAAAGAGGCTTGGGGATGACTGATATGTACCAGGTACCACACAGCTGGGTACCAAAGACCCAAGGGTTACTCCACCCACTGGCACAGAAGACATTTCACTTTCACCTGCTCCTGGCCTGCTTTAACCAGTGCCTGCAGAAGAGGGGCAGCCACCCTGACATTAAATCTTGGAAACCTCTTGCCTTTTTTCTTTTTTGGCCATACCCGAGGCAGGTGGAAGTTCCCGGGCAAGAGATCAAACAAGTGCCACAGGAGCGACCCGAGCCACTGCAGTGAAAACACCATATCCTTAACCACAAGGTTGCCACAAGGGAACTTCCGGAAATCTTTTGTCTTGAGTCAGGCCACGTCACCTCATCAATCCTTGGAAATGGCACTCTCCCTTACCCTCTTCATTTCAACTAATTCAGAAGCTCACTGGAATACCAGTTTCTCCTGCTCACCCCAGCCTTTGGGGGTGCTTGTTAAGAGAGCCCTTTCGAGATGACTTAATTGGAGGATGGCGCAGTGGTCAGAGGCAAGCTTGATATCAGACTGCTTAGGTCTAAACCTTGGCCAGTTCTATTACTTGTTATGTGACCTTGGATACATGACCTTATCTCTTGGTGTATCAGTGCCCTCATCTGCAGAATGGGGCTAATGATATGGTTGTCATGAGTTAAATGAGATCCTGTCTGAAAGGTGCTTATAAAAGAGTACCCGGCCCAGTCAATGCTCAACAATGTTACTACTACTAGTGCCTTGCAGCAGGAGTTCCATCTTACATGAACAGGCTAACAAACACACGTTTCTCAGAAATGAGTCTGTAAAGTGAGGCCAGATACAAGCATTCAGAATGTCTGAGCTGGAAGGGACCTCAAATTATGGTCATTAACTCAATGCCTTCAGAGGTCAGGCAGGTTTATCACACATGCCCAAAGTGGGGCGGGAGGGGCAGAGGCACACTGGGACACGTGTGCAGGGTCTAAAGGCGGTGATCAACACTCAACTCCACATTGTTGCCACCAGGAATACAGGCCTTGAGCTGCCAGATCTTTTGACTTTTCAAGAGAAGCTGAAATCTTGATTTTTAGGGAAAATTTCCGATTTCTTATGTTGCTGAATTTATTTAAAAACATAACAAAACAGTTTTGTTAAGTCTGGGATCAATATATAACATGTGCACAGGTCAGAAATAGCTCTGGTGGGAGCTCCCATCGTGGCGCAGTGGTTAACAAATCTGACTGGAACCATGAGGTGGCGGGTTCGATCCCTGGCCTCGTTCAGTGGGTTAAGGATCCGGCGTTGCCGTAAGCTGTGGTGTAGGTCACCGATGCAGCTTGGATCCCGTGTTGCTGTGGCTCTGGCGTAGGCCAGCAGCTACAGCTCCAACTGGACCCCTAGCCTGGGAACCTCTTTATGCCCTAGGAGCGGCCCAAGAAAAGACAAAAAGAAATGGCTCTGGGAATGCCAATGTACAACTTCTGTACTGCCTCATAAAGCTGAGACCCTGGGAGGCTATGTGATTACCCAAGGTCATAGAGCAAGTGAAGAGAGAGAGCCCAGTCTGACCCTTTTCAAGTAGGCATGGCCTCCGGGGACTCCCACCTCCTCACCTGCATTTGCGTTGCTCCCAATACTGTTGATGGCTGGCGGCACTGAGCTGGGTGGGTGGAAGGGCACGTGTCCATTTTCCCGGGGTGGTTTGTCCTGCCAGCCTGGTCCTGCCTCCCCAGGGCCCAGCTCTGCAGGGCCCCCCCACTCATCAGAGCCCTGGCGTGAGTGGTAGCTGGGCTCAGGCCGGGTGCGGAAGCCGCTAGCTAGCCGCTCTTCCAAGTGGCTTAGCCAGAGGGCCAGAGCATTGCGGTCCTCCAGTGTGGTGGCCGGGTGGATGAGGGCATAGGAGAGCAGCTGGCGGCTCTCCTCGATGAAGGCATTGCTCTCAATCGAGTAGGCCAGCACCTTCTGCAGCAGCCTCATGTACTCCGACTTGGCCTCTGTGTTGCCCGGCTGGAGCAGGGGCAGGTGGGACAGCAGGAGGGACACCACCTTCTCTTTGGACTCCTGCTGCCACTGGCTGACGATGGCTGCAGAGGGGACAAGAGGGAATGTCAAGGAAGCCGGGCTGGGGGTCTCCTATAAAACCAAGAGAGGTGCCCATAGCCTGCTCCCTCAGCTCCAATCTCACTTCTCTTCTCTTTTCATGACCCCGACTTCATCCTTTACATAGGTGATATCAAACACACCCAGCTTGCTTCCAGAGTCATTTTCTCTGGTTCCATCACTCCCACTCTCCGAAACCTGCTACACTCTGGAGTCTGAGCTCCTCCTGCTGTCCCTAGGCCTGCTCTTTGCGCTGTATCCCCCCTCTTTATCATCATGGCCTCTACCCCCTTCCCCCAACTATTAAACCAGGCTCTTTCCTGACTTGGAGGACAATAAAGTATAATAGTTAAAAGCTGAGGCTCTGGAATCAGATGGTCTGGACTCTCCAACTTACTAGCTAGACCTTAGAAAAGTCACTTGAATCTCATAAAGCACTGATTTCCTCACTTGAAAAATTCTGAAGATAATTACAGTACCCAATTCACAGTGCTGCTCTGAGATTCAATGAGTTAATAAAGAATGGAAAAGTGGAGTTCCCATCGTGGCTCAGTGATTAACAAACCCAACTAGCATCCATGAGGACGCAGATTTGATCCTTGGCCTCGCTCAGTGTGTTAAGGATCCAGCGTTGCTGTGGCTGTGGTGTAGGCCGGTGGCTATAGCTCCGATTAGACCCCTACCTAGCTTGGGAACCTCCATATGCCACGGGTTTGGCCCCAAAAAGACACACACACACACAAAAAAAAAAAAAAAAAAAAAAGAATGGAAAGTGGCCTAGCATATAGAATATACTTAAAATCTTTTTGTTGTTTTTTACTGGACTCAGCCTTTATCTTCACCCCTCCCAATTCATCCCAAACATCCAGATGGATTTTTCTTCCTAATGCACACCAGGATAACATTCTCCTGACCAGAAGCTTACAATGGCAACCAGCGCCAAAAGACTCACGTTCAAGAGCTCCTAGCCTAACATCACCTTCATTTCCAGGGCACTCCTCTACCTTCCTTTCCTCTACATAAAGACTCGGTTTAGGATAGCCCCATTTTTCCTGGAGCTCTCTCCATGCCACACTCACCCATGCTTCTACACTCAGGCTGAGCTGTGATTCAAGGATTGCCTGCAAGTCTCCTTCCTCCTATCCAAATTCGAAGTCTTTGATGGACTGCTAAACCCGCCCTTCTCCGGCAGGTGTTCTCTGGCTATTTATTCCATGCCCTGGTGATGTGGCGACATCTTCTTCCCCTCCCATAGTGTGAGGGACTGTCTGTCTTGTGAAGATAAGTGAAGCTTTCTCTCTCTACCCAGAAGTATATACCCCAAGAATAAGGCCCCATAAAGGAGGCCTCAGGAAGGAACTGTTACAGGTCGGATTGTCCTCCTTGAAAATCTTACCACCTCCACAACTAGCTCGATGGAGTGGTGGATGATGGGTAATGCTGACGGAGTAAGGGAAAGAGACAAAGAATACTAATATTTGAGAAAAGAGACAATGATCAGTGACTGGGGCCAACACTGTCCTTACTCTTGAGCAAGTGAGCTCATTCTTGTAGCCACGGTGACTACTGTTTTTTTTTTTTTTGGCTGCACTCAGGGCACATGGAAGTTCCCCAGATAGAGACTGAATGTGGGCCACAGAAGTGATGATGCTGCATCCCGAACCTGCTAGGCCACCAGGGAACTTCATGGTGATGATTTTTGAACACCTAACAAGGGAGTTTTGAGAGCTGAGTTACTGGGCTGTTGGTGAGGTCTTGGTAAGGGACAAAGGAGCTGGCTCTAACCCAACAGAGCTAGGACCCCAGAAGGGTGAGTGATGAAAAAGAATAGGCAAAAATGTGGCTTATGTCCCTCTCTCCCACTTACTAATGAAATATGGTCACTTCACTGGGCTCAACTTTATCTGTAAAGTGGTGCTCAGAATCATTCCCACCTGGCGTGGATGCTATGAATTGATACCAGGCACAAAGTAGAGCACAAAGTTAAGTCCTCAGTCAACATCACTGGCCATCATTTTTTTGGGGGGGAGGGGCACGCCCACAGCTTGCAGAAGTTCCTGGGCCAGGGATCGAATCCAAGCACAGCAGTAACAACACTGAATCCTCAATTGCTAGACCACCAAGGAACTCCTCAGCTGTCATTTCTAACACCATGGATCTTACAGTGGCTCCTTCCTTTTGAACAGCCCCAGAGATTCTAAAGGCACAAACCAACTCCTGGACTAGGAAACAAAGAAGCTAGGAAGAGGCATATATATAAGGAGGAACTTAGAATTCTAGGCATCTGGATTTCAAGTGAGCCCTGGTCTAGATCCCTCTGCCTCTGATGGTGGCTCGACCCAATTTCCTTAAGGCTGACATTCCAAGGACTTCTGGTCTCCTCTGCCCACACTACAAGTGGGACGCTGGACACCTGGCCACTGGAAGGCTTGCACAAAATCCTGAGGAATACTTTTTTTACACATCTCTTCCTCTTTATGACCTGTTTGGAAATCTATGACCTGGGAATTCACATAAACTTCTAATTCCTACACTTACAGCTCTAAGAAAACGAATTACATACAACCCCCAACTCCTGGCCATGTAAGTGCACATTTTCTTGGCCTGGGTCCCTCTGCCCCAAGCTTCCTAGAGAACCCCTATTTAAGTGCTCAAGGGCTGATCCATTTAGTCATAAATTCATGCTATGCCCATAGTACTGGCTAAAACAGGACAATAATATCACACAATCATAGTAACAATGGGTAGTATTTATTGAGCATTTACTATGCACCAGACACATGCTAAGAACATGATCATTTTTCATCCTCACCTCAGCCCTGTTTTAGCATCTCCATCTTGTACATGAGAATAATAGATTTGGGAAGATGATATGACTTCTTTAAAGTGACAGAGCCAAGATCTGAACCCAGATCTCTCTGCCTCCAGAATTGGGAGGAACTTTTATCTACAACCCCCACCCATCTCTCCAATGCCACAGATCTTCTTCTCCCTGTCCCTGGATTTCCAGATCGCTTTCAGGACCTTCCACTCAAAGCTAGGAAATCTCACCCACTCCATCTTCTCCTGAACCAGCTCCCCGTGATCACAAAGCTATCTCTTAGGTCATCTCCATATTTAAAGGGGACAAGCCTTACTGATTCCAGGGAGCCTTCACCTTTCTATCTCTCCCACCCCCACCTGGCACTAGATCACGTGGAAAGGAACTTCCTAGTACTCCGTTTCCCTGACTTAGTCCCTGAGTTTTTAGTTCCTGATGAGAAGGAAGAATACATATGAGTGATTAAGGTTAGGGACAGAAAGTCAAGGACTTGCTGTGTAGTTCAGGTGCCTGGGCTATGTGCTTCATCCTCTGTAAAAAAGGGATTACAGGGCTGCTGAGAGGATTCAGGGAGACAATGCATGTAAAGCACCTGACAGAGTCTGCCCACAGTACGCACTCAGTATGTGACTCGATTGGTATTCTTCTCCCTTCTCCAGCAATAGTCCTATCCCTTTAGTTCTACCCTGATGCTCTCAATTGCTGTTGTTTAGGCCTTGCAGGGTAGCCAGAGGCATCTGGGACAGAGAGAAGCCTTGTCTAGTCCCTCCCCCACCCTAGAGTACTGCCAGGACCCCAGGGCTAAGGGACACAGCTTCTCCTATGGTACTGCCAGGGGATGTGACAGAATAGCCCCAAGGGTTGGGCTCAATGAAGGACCTTATTCTACTGCAGAGAAAGGGGAGAGTGGTTTTGGATGAATGGAGGCTGACTCCAGGGAAATGTGTGTTCATGTGTCTGTGCAGCGGTGTGCTGGGAAGGGTGGGCCTCTCATGACTGGGAAGCATCAGTGAGCGCTGGAACTGATCCAAGAACTCTGCACAGCCTCGAGCCCCTTGGGGTGAGTCCAGCTGTAGCTGCAATGATGGGTGTGGATGAAACTTCCACTTTCCTGCCCAGATCAGAAAAGTCTGGCCCAGAGTTGAGGCATGGCAGAGGCCCACTGAAAACCTGCACAACTGAACCCAGAGGGTCCCCTGGAATGTAGTGGTATCTATGTGTGTATAACGTGCCCTCTAGGATCCCTTGGCCTCAGGTCACCCTAGCTCATGTCCTAGCAGAGTATACTGAGTAAGAGCACAAATTCAACAGGTAAACTTGCCTGGCTTTGACATCCAGCTCTGCCTCCATGACTTGGGCCAGTCCCTTAACCTCGCTGAGCCTGTACAATGGGGGTAGTTAAAAGCCCCTACATCACAGGGTTGTTGTAAAGATTCAATGAGACATGGAGTTCCCGTCGTGGTGCAGTGGAAACGAATCTGACCAGGAACCATGAAGCTGCCGGTTCGATCCCTGGCCTCGCCCAGTGGGTTAAGGATTCGGCATTGCTGTGAACTGTGGTGTAGGTGGCAGATGCAGCTTGGATCTGGTGTTGCTGTGGTGTAGGCCAGCAGCTGTGGCTCTGATTAGACCCCTAGCCTGGGAACCTCCATATGCTGCAGGTGTGGCCCTAAAAGCCAAAAAAAAAAAAAAAAAATTCAATGAGACAATCACGCAAAGCACCTGTGTTAAGCACACCATGCATTTCAACTACTATTGTTGTTACTCCTGGTTAAAGATCTAGACCCTGAGCTATCTCGGGGCTGGAGGGAGCAAGTCACATAGGAGGGCACATCTGGGTCTGCCCCTTAAGATTCCTGACAAGGGTGGGGAATTTCATGCAGTTATTTACCAAAAACAGACACGTCTCTGGTTCCTCTGAGCTACAGGCACAAGCAATGATGAAATTCTAGAGGTGGGTGGATGGGGGAGGAGATGAGGGAATGCCATGACGCCAATGACTGCTTCTCACCAAGCTGCAAACCCAGACTCCAGAGAGGACATAGGAGACTGTGCATATGAGTGCTCTCCTTGGCCCGGTGACCAGAGCTAAGTAGGTCATGACCCCGGGTGCTGGCAAATCACAGGAGCCAAATATATATTGGAGATTGCCACAAGAACAAACCTATTTTTAAATGCTGAGCTGTTGCAACAATCGTGGCAGCCTTAAGGCACCAGTTAGAGGGGTTGGGGTTTGGCTCCAAACATGCCCCTCTATGCTCCACCCCAGCTTACACAAAACACAGGGGAGGGTTGGGGGCTCACATTTTTGTTTGATGAACCGTGTTAGCAGAGCTTGAAAAGGGAGGGTGGAGGCACCAGAATTGAGCTCCGGTGACTCACTCCGCCATAGCCCACTCTTGACCTCAGTTTCCCCACCCAGATTCAGTGAGCCAGAGAGGGAGGGGCTTAGACCTGCTGGATGTGGGGACTCTGACTCAGAAGACAGGAGGGAAGATATGCAGGAAATGTGGCCCAGGAAGCTTTACGACCAGGGAGCGAAGGGGATTTCAGCTTCCTTGGACCCACCCTTCTGGTCTAAGTCAGCATTGGGGGGGGGGGGGTTAGAAAGGGCCAGGATTACTATTACAGCTCCAGGCAGGCCAGGAAGATAGCACTGAGGGAAGGAACAGGGATAATGACTAATGACAAAGGGAAACCTGTGGTTTCTCTCTCTCTGTTCCAGAGCCCCTTGAGGTGCTGCTTCTTATTTCCAGGTGTTGTCTCAGACTCTGCTTCCACAAAACCAACGCTGGCTGCCTGGCCTGGGGGACTTCCCTATACTCTCCTAGCTACTTAAGAGGAAGGGACGGCCTAGACCAGAGCCCTCTTCCAAGCCCCCCACTCTCCACTCCCAGTAGGGTCATGTGATGGTACCCTCACCACCTTCCTGGGTCCACCTAGAATCAGTATAAGCATCAAGACCAGTAGTTTCCAGTGGATGCACACAAGAGCCAAATAGAGAGCTTTAAAAAAAACCCAACGAAACCCAAAAAATTGCTAGAATCTCTGGAGATAGGACTCAGGCTTCAAGTTCTTTTTATAAAGTGATTCTGACATGAAGCCAGTTTTGGGACCCACTCACCTAGATGGAGGCTTACTGTACCCCCTGCCCTTTCTGGGAAGGAAATGGGTAGGTGGGTAGCTCTGACCCAGACCCAAACCTGAACCCAGGGTCCTCCTGGGATAACAGAAGGAAGTAGCAAGGTCGGGTAGATGGGACAAGGAGTAAAAACCCAGAAAAAGGCAGAGAGAGGATCTGCCTCATTGTTTTGTCCTCCTGGCCTGAAGGCATCTGAAAGGCTGAAGAAGAGCTTCAGACCCTGTAACAGGCTACCTTTATCCATGAATAGATGGATCGACTGAACTCAAGATGTGGTTTGGGAGGTAGGGGTGCATCTCGGTGGAGAGGAGGGACAGATTCTCTGAGGGGCCCATCCCATAAAATACTAAGAATTACTGCTGTACCTGGAGAGTATCTCGAACAATCCCCTCATTGTCTTGATGTGAATCCTCAGGCCCAAGAGGGGTGGGGCTAGCCCAGGTCACAGAGGTATGAGTGGCAGAGCTGGATCTGAACTCCTGGGTGTCCTGATTCCTATTCTCATGTCCCATGACAAATGAATCATCCAGTAGAGCACCAGCTCACAAACTGCTTGGTCAGCAGAAGAACCCATTACCAGGCCTCTCCTCTCAGGAGTCTGATTTAGTGGGTGTGGGTCAGAGGCTCAGGAATCTGAATTTTAGGTCATATTCACTCCCCACCAGATGATTCTGATGAGGATGATGCAAATGTGGGAAACACAATAGAATGGGAAAGCCGTAATGAACAGAGGAGGCAAAAAAGAGGATGCAGGCCTCCAGACGCAGGAAGCAGCTCCGTCCTTCACAGTAGGGTGGGACAGCTGCTCTACTTGAGGGTAGGTGTGTGAAAGGAGATACAGGCCTCCTTAGTCATGGAGCCCTGATGTCTATTAGGAAGAAGCAGTCAAGGCCCTGGAGAATTTACCTCTGTGATCATTTCTCTCTCCATTCATGCTTTTGCTCTAATCCTGGCAGGATTTCTGCTAACTCTGGAACAGACCTCCCTCTCTTTCCTCATTCAAAGTGTTCCCATCCAAGTACTAACTTGGTTTATTCTTACCACCTAACATGGGGCTATGGATAAAGACCTCGGTTCATACATTCATTCGTCAGGTCATTCCACCACAGTTCTTAAGGACAGGCATTATCCCCAACATCTCAAGTCTGAGATGGGTCTCAGGTTCTTGGTATAAGGTGTATGATGTCTTTCAAGGGCAACAGGGTAACAGCAAGTGTTTTAAACATGTATTAACTTCACACTAGTAGTTCCACAGAATTCTAGGAATTTATCCTAAAGATGTTTAAAGGGTACTTAGTAGAACACTACTTATAAGAGTAAGACCAAACATAACAAGTATTAAAGAACCCCAAAGTCAAATTCCAGCTCTACCTCTGACCAGCTGTACGACCCAGGGCACATCACTAACCTCTGCAGACCTCAGTCTCATCTGTAAAATGGGGGAGTTATAAGAACTTGCTTCCAGAGCAGAGGTGAGGGTTATAAGTAACAAAGGTAAATCGTTACTTGACAGACAGGGCAGGCTCTCTGTTACCTTACTGTTCCATCAAGCAGTCATTAACAACAATGAGGAATATATATGTATGTGCTGAATATGAACTGATCTTCAAGTTATACTGTTAAGTGAAAAAACCAAATTGGTCAATATGCATGATGTTCTGCTCTGTGTGTTAAAACAATCAAAACAATAAAAAAGCTGGAGGGAGAACGTGTGTCTGTTCATACGTGAACAGAGTATCTCACAAAACGTACACAAACTAGGAATGTCCAAGTCTAGAAGGGAAACCTCACTTTTCATCTTTCATATGCTTTTATTTTACTATAAAATTTGAAAACAAAAGCAAAAAATCAAACTGCTTTGATAAATAAATAGCAGTAATTATCAGTGGGACTCTGATATACAGCCAGGATCAGCAGCCAGTGCTTATCCAACTGCCTGCTCAGGATAGGGTGGTGGGATACGTAACCAAGATGCATGAGACACGGGCCTGACCCAGAGGAGCCCCCCAACTCTGGAGGCACAGCCATATCACAACCTCAGAGCCCATGCCCTGGTGCCAGAGCAGAGGGGAGCCCTTCCTGGTGCGGAAGATGGGAGAGTTGTGAAATGGCTGAACTCTGAGCCTGCTGTAGCCAAGCTGGGATCCTGCTGCCTACTGTCTATGAGACAGGGACTTAAGCTGATGGGACTCCTGGCCTGAGGAACTATCTTCCCCTACAATCATGGCATTTCTGTAAATTGTACATAAAATTTCAGAAAAATAAAGGTGACTGTTGCTAAGGCAGGTTGGCCTGAGAAGATGAGGGAAGCAGCTCTGGGGGTCCCCAAATCCCAATCCTAGCAGCACATGCTGATTTCCTCACCTACAAAATGGGGACAACACCACCACCTCCCTCATAGGGTTGCTGTGGGGACTAAATGAGTTGCTGACAATAAAAGTAACTGACATTTCCTGAATCTTTACCACATGCCAGGCACTATTCTCAAAGCTCATAACTAACCTAGAACGTCGGCAGCGTTACTGTCCTGACTATAAAAATGAGGATGGAGTTCCTTGTTGGCCTAGTGGTTAAAGGATGTGGCGTTGTCACTGCTATGGCGCGGGTTTGATCCCGGCCTGGGAACTTCCACGTGCCACAAATGCAGCCAAAAAAGAGGCACAGAAATAAAGATAAAGAAACCAAGGCTCAGAAAGGTTAAGGTACTTGGGTTATAGAGCAAGTGACAGAAGTGGGATTCAAAACGAGTCTGACTCTAGAGCCACCAAAGAACACCGCTTTTAAAGTTACTACACCAGTACCTGGCTTGTTGTAGGGACTCAACATGAACTGTTACCACACGGAAGAAGGTGGGAAAGGTCTGGACACTCCACAGTGGGTCCTGGGGTTCCCTCCAAAGCTAATTTTCAGGTACACATACCCCCCTCTTCTTTGGCCTCCATCTCTCCCTCCTGTCACCGAGGTCAACAGCTTCGTGAAGGTCCACAAGGCCAGAATGGCTTCAGCAGTGCCTCCTGGAGAGAGTTCTCTGGACTGACTCTTTTCTATGCCTGGGGCCTGAGCTAGAGGTTCTAGAGAAGCCTACCTTACCCATCCCAATGCCAACCTCATGGGACAAAGAGCACTTCTCTACTGAGTGCTCCAGGAACCGACAGGGACCTTATCTAAATTTTAAAACTCTCTTGAAGCTGTTTATGCCTAAGACCAACCTATCTTTGGGGGAAGGGGTGGGGGGAGGGTGTAGAATAGTAGATGATTTAGGAATTTGGGGAGAATTCTAAAATTCCTTTCCAGCTCTGAAGTCCTGGAGCTTGAGAAATGAATTAATGCTGATCTTTCATTCCTCTTTCACAGGTAATGGCTTTAGTCTGTTCCTTTCAGCAGCCCAGACAAGCCACTCTATGTGATGGGTGGTTTCTAGTTTGCACTGCACTCCCCCAGGATTCCCCCATCCCATGTCTGAGAATTTCTGGCAACAAAGCCCCAGGAAAGCCATGATGATGACCTGGGAGATCAAGGACTGCCCACCGACAAACAAGCCTAGAACCGCATTTCTTAGCACCCTGCTGGGGAGGCCTCCTCAGCCACCTGACACCTGTTCCTGTTCCAGGTTTCCCTCCTGTTGTGCTCCCATCTCTGGGGGTGGAGACTCACCAGCACTGTTGGCCTCCGACTCCAGCAGGTGAATGTCATTGCAGTCTGCCAGTGAGTGCTCCAGGCAGAGCTGCAGAAAGCGGGCCTGGGTGCGGGTGACTCGCTTCAGAAGTGACAGCAGGGCCACTGTCTGTTCACACTCATTCCAGCCCTTGAACCAGCCAGCAAGGATGCCCACCTGGTCTCGGAACATCATGGTGCCGGGCCTTGGGCCAGGGTGGGGGGGACGGCGGTGGCAAGGGCCAGCGCCGTCACATGGTCTCGGCTCCGGGCTCTGGTTACCTCTCCCCTGAGGGCCAGGGCTTGAGGACGTTCCCTGGCGTGGTGGCAATGGGTGATGGGGGGAAGACACCTGCTCACATCGGGAGAGGTCTTGGTCCAGCCACACCTCTCCAGGCTCCTAGAAAAGGAAGAAAGGGGGTCAGATAGAGGGAAGAGGCTGGAATTAGCCTGGTGAGTTTGGGTTGAAGGGCTAAGGAGGCCTCATAACTTCCTCTTTTAGGGTACATTCTCTGCTGAGCTCCTGGGAGAAAAATGAAGTCAATATCAGATACTAAACCAACTCTTCCTCCAATCACCAGATCCAGAGAAAAGGCTTGACTGGGACTCAGAAACCTAGACAAAGAAGAGAAAATGCTACCCCTCAGGTCTGGCTGTCATAGGGCCAAAGGAAGTGGATTTAAAGCAGAGAGTAAGTTGTTAAGATTTTTCTAGAAAGGGGAAACAGGAGAGGCTGCACACAATGGGAAAAGATCTGAATTAATGGAGACCAGGCCCTAGAAGACATGTGATCCTGACCACATGTCCTAACCTTGCTGGTCTTCGGCTACTGCCTCCGGAGGGCTGGACGGAATGATTGCTCACCTGCTAAAAGGACCCTATCGGCTCTGTATTATAAAATCCGCAAAGCTAGGACATAGGTGAGTGGTGATCCCGGTAAAGATCTCAGGCATGACCAGCAATTGTCTGGGCACTTAAAGGTAGGGGCAGAGGCCCTCTCAGAGGTATCCACAGGCTGCAGGGAATCTCATCTCCTCCAGTCCAGCTCTTCCACTCTGATCTCTAAGATCCCACCATTCTCTGTATCTCTCTCAGCTTTCTTCCTCATTCCCTTGAAGGCTACTCCTGACCCAAGTCCCCTGGGTTGGGAAGTCTCCTTGGCTCCCAGAAATGCCAGCCTGTCATTTAGACTCATAAAAGCCAAGAGGATACTAACCTGAGGAGAAGGGAACTCATTAATGTCAAAAACTCCCAAGCAAGAAAGCATCCAAATCCTCCTCTTAGGCAGGAACTACACAGGAGCTGTGTCAACTGGGCAGACAACAGGCCTTCTTCAACTGACTGGTTTCTGGACACTATTCTGAGCCTTTTTCTAAGTGCCTCCTGCTCCAGGTCTCCACTCATATTTCCCATCTGTCTCTCTCGCAACCAGTGCTCTTGGCTCCCATCCCCAAACCACCACTCGGCTCCATGCTCCTCTGGCTGCCAAGAGGACTGAGAATTCCACACAAAGACCCATTGAACTTGCTGGGCTCAGGTCTTAGGGAGCTACTGCCATCTTCCTGAACGTCCACGTTCCTGCTGAGGAGGGCTGAGAGGCGCACCTGACAATGGCTGTGGCTCACCTCACATCCTTGGTGGGACACCTGAACAAAGCAAACTAGCCTGGTTGTCAATCCCTTTGGATCTAAGAAACGAGGAAAAGTGTGGGGAGAAATGAAACCTTGTGCCCAGGTAAACAAGCCTCCCAGAAATCTTTTTTAAAAGCCAAATCAAATGTTGCATCCCTGGCTTAAAATCCTCCGATTTCCCACTGCATTTAAAGAAAATGCCTATAGGGCCCCCTACAACACTCCTGTGGCCTCTCCAACCTCATTCTGTTCCAAGTTCTTTCTTGTTCACTGGACCTATCCATGGCTTTCCAACCTACTGCTGGCTCCTACTTGTCACTCAAGTCTCACCTCAGTCCTTATTCAGATATCTTCCCTGATCATCTACCAAAGGAGTTTCTTGCTTTCATTTTTTTTTTTGCTTTTTAGGGCCCTACCTGCGACATATGGAGGTTCCCAGGCTAGGGGTCAAATCAGAGCTGTAGCTGCCGGCCTACACCATAGCCACAGCCCTGCCAGATCCAAGCCAAATTTTCGACCTACACCACAGCTCATGGCAACACCGGATCCTTAACCCACTGAGCGACGCCAGGGATCGAACCCACAACCTCGTGGTTCCTAGTTGGATTTGTTTCTTCTGCGCCACAACGGGAACCCCTCTCTCAGTCATTCTATTATATTAATGCTATTTCATTTATTCTACATAATTAGGCACCTTCAGATATCATCTTATTTATGTTTGTTGATTCTATCTTCCCATAAAAATGCAAACTATACAGGTGCCCAGTGCTGGGAACAGTGACTAATACACAGAAGGTACTCTCACTCTCTCAATATTTTTTTTTTTTTTTTTAGGGTTGCACCCATTGCATATGGACATTCCCAAGCTAGGGGTCAAATTGGAACTACAGTTGCTGGCCTACACCACAGCCTCAGCAACCTGGGATCCAAACCGCGCCTGTCAACCTATACCACAACTCACGGCAACACCAGATCCTTAACCCACTCACTGAGGCCAGGAATCGAAGCAACATCCTCAGGGATACTTAACCTGCTGAGCCACACCAGGAACTCCTCAATATATATTTAGTGAGTGAATGAATAAAGAAGGTAAGTATGGAAGCCACACTCAGGACTTCTACAGCCTTGGGGAGAAGATGATAGAAGAAGGAAAGGCCTAAAGGATGATAAAGAGATTTGAAAACTTTGTCCTAACAGAAAAATTTGAAGGTACTAAGGAAACCTCCTCTGAGGAAGAGAGGATTCAGGAAGAATGGCATAACTGACTTCAAATATCTGAAGAGGTAGCACAGAGAGGAATCAGACTTGTTTACTCCAGAGGAGAACGAGGTTATGTGGCTCTAAGAAAAGCATCATGAGATATGGGAAATGTTGAAAGTCAAGAAAATTCAGTTCTAGTCCTGCCCCAGCCACTATTTCACTTTAATCTTTGAGCTAGTCTGTTTCCCTTCTAGAATGTGTAAGATAAGGAGCTAGACTGGATCAGACATGACAAATGGGTTTTACCTCACAGGCTAACTCCAAATGACTGGTAGTGGATGCCTGGAACACTGTGGTGAAAGGGACCCTGAAGAAATGAAGCAATGGGGAAATCCTGTTGTGGCTCGGCACTAACAAACCCAATTAGTATAAATAAAGACGCAGGTTCAAGCCCTGGCCCCACTCAGTGGGTTAAGGATCTGGCACTGTTGTGAGCTGTGGTGTAGGTTGCAGACATGGCTCAGATCCCGAGCTGCTGTGGCTGTGGTGTAGGCCGGCAGCTGCAGCTCCGATTTAACCCCTAGCCTGGGAACTTGCATACGCAACAGGTATGGCCCTAAAAAATGAAAAGAAAGAAAAAAGAAATGAAGCAATGGAAATACCCACTAATGGAGAATGATTAATAATAAATCGGAGCATACCTCTCACAAGGGGATATTATGTAGTAATTAAAAACATGGCTGACCCAGATAGCAGAATTCAAATGATATATCTATACCTATGTATGGTGCTTTAACTACCAACCTGGAGGAATGTCCATTAAGTACACAGTAAATTGTACAATAATGGCATTTTTGTAAAATGGAAAAAAAAGAGCCATATACAAAAATTCTCATTTATCTTTTTTTTTTGGCTGTGCCCACAGCATGTGGAAGCTTCCAGGCCACGCATCAAACCCAGGTTACAACAGCGACAACACCAGATCCTTAACCTGCTGCACCACAAGGAAACTGCTATATATCTTACATATGAATGCCTACATATGTATATAGAGAAATGTGTAGAATATACACCCTATGCTGTTCACAATGGTTACCTTGGAGAGGAGGAGGAATTAACACTCTTTATATAACTGGCTGTACCACAAGGAACTCCTACTTCAGTCATTTTTAAAGATAAATGAAAAAAAAAAAATTAAGGCTGTATTCTACTTTCTGGCTCAGTGAGAAAGAGTAATGTGATCAATTATCAATGTTTGCCCTGGATGCAGCACTGATGAATGGCAGTTCATGTGCCTGAAAAAATCAGTTTCTCTTCCTAGCTCCAACATTTTGTGGCTTTTAGTCCCAAGGAGACAGCAGCTGCCTCAACATAAGGAAGAATTTTTAAATAATGTATCTCTCCTAGAATGGAACTGGCTGCCATGTGAGGAGGTAATAAGCTCCCTGGCTGCTGGAAGTGGTCAAGCAGAGGCTGGATGAATATCCCTCGGGAGTGGGAGGGATTCCTCTACTGGGTGGCAACTCATAAGACAGGACACGTTACTATTTCGGGGGAACATTTGTGACGGGAGGTCTGCTATGCCAACAGCATTTATGGCAAAAAGATGACCAAATCCATAAACAGACTAAAGTTGTGCATACTCTTTCCTATAAACACTTAGTGGGTTGTTACTTTTCCTAAGCAACAGCACTGTGTCCCCCAAATAAACTGCTGACTGAATACTGACCCAGCTTCTTCAGCCAAGCCAAATGCTAGAAGCAAAGCCCTGGGACACAGCAGGATCTCAAACATGGTGTTTGCAAGGCCAGGGTTTGAATGGAGCAGACTGGTGAGGACTACTGTGAGCTGGAAACACATACCCTGTCTAAAGGGAGAAGTTACTATGCTTTAATCAACTGCTGCCATGTGAGAATGTGGGTCCAGTATGGTTAGATCTTAGAATTTTTTTTTTTTTTTGTCTTTTGTCTTTTTGTTGTTGTTGTTGTTGTTGTTATTGTTGCTATTTCTTGGGCCGCTCCCGCGGCATATGGAGGTTCCCAGGCTAGGGGTTGAATCGGAGCTGTAGCCACCGGCCTACGCCAGAGCCACAGCAACGCGGGATCCGAGCCGTGTCTGCAACCTACACCACAGCTCACGGCAACGCCGGATCATTAACCCACTGAGCAAGGGCAGGGATCGAACCCGCAACCTCATGGTTCCTAGTCGGATTCGTTAACCACTGCGCCACGACGGGAACTCCCTAGAATTTTTTTTGTTTGTTTCTGCCTTTTCTAGTGCCGCTCCTGCGGCATATGGAGGTTCCCAGGCTAGGGGTTGAATCGGAGCTGTAGCCGCCGGCCTATGCCACAGCCACAGCCACATGGGATCTGAGCCATGTCTGCGACCTACGCCGCAGCTCACAGAAACACTGGATCCTTAACCTACTGAGCAAGCCAGGAATCAAACCCGAAATCTAATGGTTCCTAGTCGGATTCGCTTACCACTGAGCCACGATGGGAACTCCAGAATTTTTTTTTTTTTTTCCAAGAGGAAACAGGAGTTGCCTTTCTGGCTCAGCAGAAATGAATCTGACTAGTAACAGTGAGGACACAGGTTCGATCCCTGGCCTTGCTCAATGGGATAAGGATCTGGCATTGCCGTGAGCTATGGTGTAGGTCACAGATGGGGCTTGGATCTGGCATTGCTGTGGCTGTAGTGTAGGCCAACAGCTACAGCTCTGATTAGAACCCTAGCCTGGGAACCTCCATATGCCATGGGTGTGGCCCTAAAAAGATACACACACACACACACACACACACACACACACACACACGAGGAACCAGAAACCTGGACTTTTAAGAAAAAATCCCGTGTGTGTATATATATATATATATATGTGTGTGTGTGTGTGTGTATTTTTTTTCTTATTTTCTTTTTTTGGGGGGCGCCCACACTCAGGGTATATGGAGGTTCCCAGGCTAGGGGTCTAATCAGAGCTGCAGCTGCTAGCCTACACCATAGCCACAGGAATGAGGGAACCGAGCCGCATCTGCAACCTATACCACAGCTCACGGCAATGCCAGATCCTTAACCCACTGAGCGAGGCCAAGGATCAAACCCGCGACCTCATGTTTCCTAGTCAGATTTGTTTCCTCTGTGCCATGACGGGAACTCCTTTGTATTTATATATAAACACGTTCGCGCAGGCGCGTGCGCGCGCGCACACACACACACACACACACACACACACATTTTAGAGCCATACCCACAGCATATGGAAGTTCCCAGGCTAGGGGTTGAATGGGAGCTGTAGCCGCAGGCCTCCACCACAGCCACAGCAACTTGGGATCTGAGCTGTGTCTGCAACCCACACCACACTTCAGGGAAATGCCAGATCCTTAAACCACTGAGTGAGGCCAGGGATCCAACCCGCACCCTCATGGATACTAGTCGGGTTTGTTACCGGTGAGCCAGGACAGGAACTCCTTCCCGTGTTTTTAAATGTTGGAAAATAATTCACATTAAAACAGCAACAATGAACCACTACACAGAACAAATAAAGCCTGTAGCCTATGGTCCTTAGATCAGCTAGGCGCTAACAGGAAAAAGACTAGTAAGTCCAATAACTATTCCTCCCCAGGGCTAGAGAAGGTCTTATACTTTCAAACATGATTGGTAGAGAAGATTTAGTGCCCAATGGTGGCTTGGACAGTCCTCAGGAACGACCTGGGCTTTAGGTAACAGCCACTTTTAAGAATATATTATTAGGAAAGGGATAAACTACAAGTTTGGGATTAGCAAATACAAACTATATACTAATTAGATAAACAACAGGGTCCTACTGTAGAGCACAAGGAACTATAGTTAGAATCTTATAATAAACCATAATGGAAAAATATATGAAAGAGAATACATGTATATATAAACATAACTGAATCACTTTGCTATATACCAGAAACCATCCCAACATTGTAAGTCAACTACACTTCAATGACCATAAATAAAAATCATCCCTAAAGGAAGTGTTCCTATGTTGGGGCAGAAGAAGGGTGCTGGATATTTGGTCTGGATGGCAACTGGAGAGGAAGACTGGATGGCTTCTTCCATCAAAGGGCCAGAGGCCCCCAGTTTCCTCCTGGGTGCTTGGCAACAGTGAGAAAGGAAGACCTGGCTTGGTGAGACTGGCCAGAGAAGAGGCATCAACACCATTTCAAGGCATCTTACTATGACAGATTCTGGTCAATTTGCCTGCCAAACATTCATGACCATTTTCTGATACCAGGACCCTAAATTCCTTTGGAGAATTAACTGTCTTTCTTGGATCCAGGTGTAGACATGGAGTAAAGCCTGGCCAAGGAAAAATTATCCCTGGACTTTTGCTGAAACTAATGGGAAAAATAAGTTCTTGGTTAGGGTTGCTCAGATTATACATTTCCTGATATTTCTGGTTGCCATGTCTGCTACCTCGGTCAGAGCCCACTTCAGAATGAAGTCAATACAGATGAAAGCAGAGTCAAAAGAGGGAAGAAAAAGGGAGATTTGTTCACATCATTTGAACACCAGTCTCCAGCCAGCCTGAAGCCTCCCACCCTACCTCCCCATCCCAGACTTTTCAGTTATACAGACCAGTAAACTCCTTTTTGATGAGGTCAGTTTGAGTTAGGATTCTACCACTTTCAACTTTAAGCCTTGACTGCTCCCCTACAAGAAAATTCACCACTGCTCTAGTCTCTTTATCCTCATGTGATCAAAAATGACTCCCCACCTTTGAGAAAAGATACTAGAGGGGAAACCCTATGGTAAAGTCTCTCAAAATGCCTACCAATGTGGCTGCCATATTTGGTCTCTAAGAGACCAAGTAACCTTCTTTATTTATTTATTTGTCTTTCAGACATTTCTTGGGTTGCTCCCGTGGCATATGGAGATTCCCAGGCTAGGGGCTGAATCAGAGCTGTAGCCACTAGCCTACACCAGAGCCACAGCAACGCGGGATCCAAGCTGCATCTGCAACCGACACCACAGCTCACGTCATTGCCGGATCCTTAACCCACTGAGCAAGGCCAGGGATGGAACCCGAAACCTCATGGTTCCTAGTCAGATTCGTTAGCCACTGAGCCACGACGGGAACTCCGCAAGTAACCTTGAGAAACACCTTCCAACCCTAGAGGGTGGGAAATGGAATAAAAAATCGGCCAAGAGGTTCCAGGAAAAGCTGTCCATTGGGTTCTTTCCTTGGCTCCAAATAGACCTAAGGTACCTACAGAAGCAGCAGCACTGTGAAGTCAGTTTGACCTGGCTGAAACCTGAGCTCCCCTACTGATGCTTGCTGTGGTGACCTTTGGCAAGTAATTCAGCTTCTTCCTCAGTGAAGCTTGTTGTAAGAATGAAATAAAATGCAACAATGTATATAAAAATACCTAGCATGATGCTTTGCATGTTTTCACAGTCTATTGTGTCTGTCAGGTGCCAGGCTTATGCTAACAGCTTTCCAGGGATGAGATCATTTGCTCTCAAAAACTATGGACAAACACCGACAGACACATATGTATATGTGTATATAGGTACTAATATGAGTATATAACAATATCCTCATCTTTCAGATGAAGAACCTGAGGCACAGAGACAGTTAAAGTTACTTACCCAAGCTGGGATTTTCAAGGCCAGGCAGTCTGGCTTCAGAGCTCATACCTGTTCCTGAGAATAATGCTACAACCTCTTGTAAATTCCCTTCCACTGCCTAGAAAGTTGGACCAATTGGCCCTTTAACGCCAACATTTCTGTACAGATAAGGGAGGTGGGGTGGGGTCTTATTAGCCTTCCCACCTATTTATAGCCCTTCTAGGGCACCTATCTAAGCCTTTGAGGAACTTGCTCACTTCATGAACAAGGTAACAGGCTAGTTATCTAAGTTTAACTCACTATCCTGACTTAAGAAGAACAAGAGAATATCTAAAGCCAAGGGAGCCCAACTTCGCTCTTGTGAAAACCATTATTTGCTGTCACTGCATGGCTCTGGTTGCTGCTGTGGTGCAGGTTAGATCCCTGGCTCAAGAGCTTCCATATGCTGCAGGTAGAGCCAACAAAACAAAAACAACCATTACTTTCAGAAACCCCTGAAATACATATACAAAATATGTGTATTATTGCCTCGGCTAAGAAAGAGGCTTTTGTATGAATGGTTCTAGAAAAGGGAGCAGGGGAAGGGAGAAGCTAGGCAGGGAAGATAACACAGCCGGGAGCTTGGGGAAACTTGCATAATTCGAGACAAGTGTTTTCACCTCGCTGTGCTTTTCATCCATAAAATGGGTTTAATAATAATACCTACTCACAGTTGTGAGGCATAAATACTCTCATAGAGCTGTTAGCTAGTATCATCATCCTTGATTCCCTTCTCTAACCCCAACATCAAGTCCTGTTTTCTCTATACCCAACGTGTGTTTCCATTCACTCCATTTTTACTTCCATCATATTCAAATCTCCACCCTTTCTCATTTGGACAAATGTACTGCCTCCTGCTTCCATTTCTGCCTGTTTTCCTTGCGGAAACCAGTTCTCTCTCTTTAAAAAGAAACAAACAAGATCATGTGACTGTCTTGCTTTAAAAATCCTTACTCTTTAGTGAAAATGTAAACTCCTTACCTTGGCCCACAAGGCCCCACACGATCTAGCCTGTGTCAACCACTCCAAGCCCCTGTCCCTTCTGCCTCAATTATGCTTTAGTCACACCCATCTCCTTGCTGGTTCTTGAACACATCTCAGGGTTTTGGTTCTGGCTGATCCCTCTACCTGAAATGCTCTCCCCCAGATCATCACTTGGCTGGTTCCTTCTCATCAATCAAGACCTGGGTCATGTGGGCCCCAATCTTCCTCATCTCCACAGCAGGAAGGAGTCTTTGCTCAAAGGTGTTTCTACAAAGGCTGCAAGTCTTCCAGAACACCTCATCTGTAAGACCCATGAAGGAAAGGAGGACTACGGTTGTATTATTCGCTGCTACATTTTCAATTCCTGGCATCGTACATGGCACACAACAGACCCTCAAAAAACATCTGTGAAAACCTTCCCCACATTGCAACCTTCTCTCTTCACATGTAACAATGCTTTAGATTAGAAATGCCCAGATCTTCTCACAACTGGTGCCTTCTCATCCTTCAGATAGTCAGGCTCAATTGTCACTTCCTCAAAAAGGCCAATCTGACCACCATGTATACAGTGGCCAACCCCCCAACCCTTCACACTGTTTTAATTTGTTCATAGCACATATCACTATCTGATTTCTTTTGTTTGCTTATATATTTTTCCTCCATCAGAATATAAGCTCCAGGGAGTTCCTGTCGTGCCTCAGCGGTTAACGAATCCGACTAGGAATCATGAGGTTTCGGGGTCGATCCCTGGCCTTGCTCAGTGAGTTAAGGATCCAGTGTTGCCGTTAGCTGTGGTGTAGGTTGCAGATGTGGCTTGGATCCCAAGCCTGGGACCCCTAGCCTGGGAACCTCCATATGCCCTTGGAGCAGCCCAAGAAATAGCAAAAAGACAGAAAAAGAAAAAAATATATATGTAAGCTCCAAGTGTTCCAAGACGTTGACTGCTTCATTCATTGCTGTAACTCTTGTACCTAGAAAAAATACCTTCATAAACTGTTTAACTGCTGAAGACACTTGAGACATGCATACTCTATACATTGTGGTTCTGTTACTTGCCCTCAATCAGACCCTATTCAACAAATTTACCCTAAAATAAAACTCTACTCATAGTAATCTACTTAATCCTCTTCTAAAGTTCTGAGCCCTGAAAACCCAAAGCTGAGGTAGGGAACTGAACACCAGTACTCCTGGATTTCACTACCCCAGGGCTACAACCAACCCAGGCCAGTCATCTGATTCCTGTCTCTTCCAGTGAGATTGCAAAAAAAAAGTCTGGTTGGGTCAGACCAGCCATAAACTCTCTCTGGATCCAAACAATCATAGAGAAGAGAATGACTGGGTTTAGGGAACAGAAAGGTCCTGGGATGGAATCAGTCTTATCTGGTTCAACAAGCAAAAGAGTTTCAGGGTGAAGAACCCAAAACATATCTCTAAGAATCTTTTGTCACCATTTCACTTATTCAGAGAAGAAACTTTTTTCAAGCTGGGGCTTTCAGGAAAGGGTTCTCTTTCCACTATAGCTACTAAGGAGGTAGGGTTTAAGCCTAGGGGATTGCAGAGGGTCATCTGTTGCCACAAAGCAGAATCCACTTGAGGATGAAGCTAAGTCAGTGGAGAAATTACTGGCAAGATTGTTTGAACTCCTGGATGCAGCTAGGTCTAAAGCCATACTAGTTCTGGATTTTTCAGTACATAAGCCAATTACTTTTCTTTTTTAAAGTTTTAATTAAATCAGTTTGAGCTCAGGTTCTGTCACTTACACCTTTATCTAGAGTCTTGGCTGATATGAGCAATATTTTTTTTAAGTTTTAAAAATTAAAAAAATTTTTTTTTTTGCTAACACTGAGTACTTACACACAGGGGATTGTTCTAAGCACTTTATACATATGGGCTTATTTAATCCTTATAATAATTTTATGAAGTAAGATATCATTACCTTCATTTTTTAGCTCTGGAAACTAAGGGCCAGAGAAGTTAAATAACCTGTCTTAGGTCACAAAATGGGTAAACAATGATGTGGGGTGCAAATCCTGCCTGGTCCCCAAAGTCTGCATATTTAATCACTACACCACAATGCCCCAATGCACCCAATCCCATATGAACAGAAAATCCAACATTGATTCCAGACACTGTCATCTTGGGATGGACAGAGCCCAGAGACCTTCTATTTGCGCCACCTGTCCTCAACTTCACCCTCTGTAAAATGAGGATAATCATAGTTTACCTACCTCATTGGATTCCCGTGAATATGAGACCTGACAATACATGTGAAGCACTTAGGCGGTGACTGGAAGATAATAACTACTCAATAAACGGTGGTCATATTTAATATTATTACTCTTTGAGTCACTAAAATGCAACTGGCAAATACAATGCAGATGAAAGGGATCTGTTTTCTCCCCCCCCCCTTTCTTTTTAAATTTTTTTTTTTTTTTGTCTTTTTTTTGTCTTTTGTTGTTGTTGTTGTTGCTATTTCTTGGGCCGCTCCCGCGGCATATGGAGGTTCCCAGGCTAGGGGTCGAATCGGAGCTGTAGCCGCCGGCCTACGCCAGAGCCACAGCAATGCGGGATCCGAGCCGCGTCTGCAACCTACACCACAGCTCATGGCAACGCCGGATCGTTAACCCACTGAGCAAGGGCAGGGACCGAACCCGAAACCTCATGGTTCCTAGTCGGATTCGTTAACCACTGCGCCACGACGGGAACTCCTCCCCCCCTCTTTTAAAGGCCATACCCGCAGCATATGGAAGTTCCCAGGCTAGGGGCTGATTTGGGGCCATGTCTACGACCTATACTGTGGCTCATAGCAATGCCAGATCCTTTACCCATGGAGTGGGGCCAGGAATCGAACCCGAGTCCTTATGGATACTGGTCGGGTTCCTTACCACTGAGCCACACAGGAACTCCGAGATCTGTTTTCTTTCATCTCTGTCCTTTAGGTGAAAGAAGAGATGCCATGAGTTTAAGAGATGAAGTCTTTCTTATCTTTGACCTACTGTATAAGCTGCTTTCTCTGCCTGGAAAGCCATTCATACTTGTCCCTACTCTTGTGGAATGGCACAATACCACCTTTTCTATGAAGTCTTTCCAGATGAAGGGTGCCTTCTCTCACTGCCAAATTTCCACAGTATATAATCTGAACCTCACGTCCTACTCACATACCAACCCCTCTACTGTACCGTGAGCTCCTTGTAGGCAGGCCCCAGCATTTACCTTATGATCTGTTCACTCTTCTTACAGAGAAACAAAATCCCTTGAAGAAAGCTGAGACCTCTGTGGAGGCCCCAGACCTATACAGGCTGAAGGGGACTGAGAAGCCAACTAGGATGGGATGAGACAGATCACCAGGAATAGGATGTTGGGTTGCTCAGAATCAGGAGACAGCACAAAGTTCCAGACGAGAGAAGGTAAGAGAGACAACCTCTCCTAGGAGAGGCAAAGGGGGCTGGATAGAGAGAATAAAGGAGGTGAGAGAAGGGGTGGGGAAGGTGTGGTAAACCTGAATGGGAAATGAGATCTAAGGAACTTAAGAGATTTCTGGCCAAATGCAGGAAGAGCTGCCCATTTACTCCTGATTCCCAATAACTTACAGAGGGCAGATTCCCCCCTTGTGGGATTCAGAGAGGAACAAATTACATCCCAGTACTTTACAAACTCCATTCCAGTGAGGGTGAGTGGGCCAAGCACATGAAAAACAAGGGAGAAGGTGAATGATGCTGTAAGAAGTACAGTGGAGGGCTCTGGGTTATGAGACACAGAGAACAAAAAGACTGGAAGGTGCCTTAAGGGGAGGGTGCTTACGTGGAGAAGGATAGATGAGGAATAATGAGAAGAGACGGACAGGTGTGTTCAGGGAGGGAGCAACTTGAAACAGAAGCACCAAAGGCCAGGAGATGGTACAGAGGGGTGGAGGGGAAGCCAAGAGAAAGTGCTGAGGAAGATCTAAAAGGGAACCATTCAAAGGCAGAATCTGAAGTAACTGCTCAGAAGGTGGAGGAACCTTCTGAAGAAGCCAGAAATCTTTCAAGGAGGGTATGGAAATCTTCTGGAGGGTGGACATCTTCGCAAAGGGGACTCCTGGGAAGATGGGGGTGGGCAGTAGGTCACACAGGCATACCCTGAGGTATCTTTCAGGGGGCTTTCTATAGGGAAAGAGAAATCTCTTAGAGGGCAGTGGTTCTCAAACTTGAGCATGCATCAGAATCACCAGGAAGGTTCCTAAAAACAGACAGCTGGGCCTTACTCCCAGGTTTTTTTCATTCAGTAAGTCTTGGTCGGACCCAAGAATTTGCATTTCTAACAAGTTCCCAGGTGATACTTATGTTGCTGGTCAAGGACAACACTTTGAGAACCACTACTATAGGGGAGAGGAATTCTTTCATGAGGAGGCCCTCAAAGGGGAAAGAAAAGGCTTCTGAAAGGAAAACAGGGAGAGTCGTTAAGAAGAGTCTAAGGAGTGTGCTAAGGGTCTCTGAAGGGAAAATCTACAAAGACGGAACCTAAAAAAAAATGGTCTGAAAGATCTCTGAGGGTTGGGATTTCCAGGAGTGAGGATATCTCTTGAGAATCTTTTCTTTTTTTTTGGTCTTTTTGCCTTTTCTAGGGCCGCTCCCGTGGCATATGGAGGTTTCCAGGCTAGGGGTCTAATTGGAGCTGTAGTCACCAGCCTACGCCAGAGCCACAGCAACATAGGATCCAAGTCGCGTCTGCAACCTACACCACAGCTCACAGCAATGCCGAATCCTTAACCCACTGAGCAAGGCCAGGGATCGAACCCGCAACCTCATGGTTCCTAGTCGGATTCATTAACCACTGAGCCATGTCGGCAACTTCAAGAATCTTTTTAATAAAAGGGGACATAGAGCTCTTGACAGGGGGAGTCTGGAGGATGTTGGAGGCCTATGATGGGGTAATGGGGTAAGGAAGCTCATATCTAAGAAGGACTGCTAAGCTGATTTTAGACGAGAATGGAGGACATGAGAGGGTGTAAATGGGGGTTCTAAAAGGACCCAGAATAAGGTTTCTTGGGGATATGAGAGGGAGAATCTGGAGAGTTCAGAGGAAGTCTCACAAAGTGCTGGGGGCATGTTTTTTATATTTTTTTTCTTTTTAGGGCCGCACCCAAGGCATATGGAGGTTCCCAGGCTAGGGGTCAAATCAGAGCTACAGCTGCTGGCCTACACCACAGCAAATCCGGATCCAAGCCGCGTCTGCGACATACACCACTTCTCACAGCAATGCCAGATCCTTAACTGACTGAGCAAGGCCAGGGATCGAACCTGCATCCTCATGGATACTAGTCAGATTCGTTTCCGCTGCGTCAGGACAGGAACTCCAAAGTGCTGGGGTTACTGATGTACAGCAGTTTTGGAGAAAATTCTCTAAAGGATGTCTGGGGAGGTGTGGTCTTCCGTGGAGATCTTAGATTTACTGAATCAGGATGACAACAGATCTTTTTAGGAACAATTCAGAGAACTAAGAAAAGAAATCTCTGAGTAAAATCCTCAAAAGAATGTATGAGGACGGTGGGTCTTCTGAGGGGACTGTGGGACTATCAGGGCAGAGGGTTTTTCAGAAAGAATTCTGGGACTTTCTAAAAAAGGAGCTCAGTGTTATCTTGAAGGAAGACTGAGTGGGGGGGTCTTCTACAGAGGGTTCTAGAGGATTTGAGGGAAACCCAGGGAGCGTTTTCAGGAAGGGAATTATGCAGGAAGTCTCTTAGTAAGGCAGGAGGTCTCTGAGTGGAGACTGAAGGGGTTCTGGGAGGTGCTGGAGAGGTCTTGGGAAGGATTTCAAGGGCATACCTCAGACTCAAGGGTGTCGCTGGGGTCTCTGAGAAGATATGAGGAGGTCCTGAAAAACTATCTCAGAGAGGTCGTGAAGAGAAGGTCTTAGGATTTTGGGGGGGGGTTATGAGAAGGATTTTTAGCTTATTTGAAAAAAGTTCATATAGGAGAGATTTTTGAAAGGTTATCTAAGGGGGGGGTGGTTCTATAAAATTTCAAAGAGAAACTATGAGGAAAACTGTTGGAATCCTGAAGAAGCAATTTATGGAATATTTCGCGTGGGTTACTGGGAAAGATTCGGGATACAAAAAAGAGGTTCTGGAAGAGGCTTGTGGAATATGAGAAGAGAATTCTCTGCAGATTTCAGGGCATCTCTGAAGGAGAATTTTGGTCTGAGGTAGTCATCAGGGGAAGATTTTAGGGAGGCGTGAGGGTCATCTCCAGGGCATTTCAGGGTGGTGGGATTTGGGGTACATGAGGAGGTCTTTAGAAGAAATTTTGGGGGTCTGTGGAAGGGTCCAAAGGTATGGATGACTTCTGGGATATGTGAGGGGGGGAGCGTAAATGGGAGGTGGATGTTGCGGAAACGCGGGGGTGGGGGGGGAAGTCACCGGACACGGGACCTCCAGGTGAGCTGTGGGGATCCAAGAGTCTCTGAGGAAGATTCTCAGGGGCTATCAAGGGCATTCTGGAGGATTCCAGGGGGGAGGGGCTCTGAGATTTTGGGGCTCTGAGTGGAAAATCTCCAAGGTGATTTCTGGTATGGGGGTAGGTGGGAGAGAAAATTCTTGGGATGTGTGAGAAGGAAATCTGGGGGAGATTGTTGGGACATGCTAAGTAGGTCGCTGGGGGAGATTTCTGGAATGTACGGGGTCTGGAGGGGATTTCGGGGAGTCTCTGAAAGAGATGTTTAGGGCTTATAAGGGAGGCTCCTAGAGACGATATATGACACATATTGTTGGTACATGAGTGGCTTCGGGGAAATATTTTTGGTCACGGGAGGAGGATGGGGGATCTGGGGCCACGGGGGGGGGGGTCCTCTGAGGAAGATTTTTGAGGCGTATGACGGGGTCTGGAGCAGACGTAGAAATACCAGAGGTGGTCTCTCGAGGTCTTTCGCCTCGTGGGAGGGGAATGGAGGAGTTGGGGCAGACTCCGGGGATCTGTGGGCGTGCCCGCCAGGGAGGTGTCGGAGGTAAACCTGGGGGGGTCACGAGAAAGGGCTGCGGGCCGGGCCCCCCGACCACCCCGAGGAGCGAGAATTTCGGAGAGAGCTCGAGAAGCGGCCTGTGCGGGCGACTCAGGAGACCGGTGTGGGGGATTCTCTCGAGGGCCGGGAGTCCCGAGGCCCGCACTCCGCGCCCGCCACCGCCCGGGGTCCCTGAGGGGGCGGGGCCGCCCGCGCGGCCTGGGGCGCCCCGAGGTGAGCCCCGCGCGCCCCGACCCGCCGCCGCCTCGCGTCCGCCCGGCCCTGCCGGCCACTCACCGCCTCGGCCTCTGCCGCCGCCGCCGCCGCCGTCCAGGCCTCCTCAGGCCGCCGCCACCGCCGTCGCCCCCTCTCCAGCCCGCGAGCTCCCCTCCCTCCTCCCGCACCGACCACCGCCGCCGCCGCCGCCGCCGCCGCCGTCGCGCTGCGTCACCGCGCCGTGCGTCACCGCCCCTGGCCCCGCCCAGGGACCGCAGCGCGCCCGCATTAGCTGATGCCAAGGTGATGAACAGCGCACCCACCAATGGGCGGCGAGGGCAGCCCGAAGGGCGGGAGGTGTGCGCGGAGAAAGGCGGGGTCGCGGTGGAGAGGGGGGCCACGGAGGTGGAACGAGGCCCACAAGACCCGCCCCCTGCTCTGTGGGATTGGTCGGCTGCGCGACTGACGGGCAGTCGGCTGGCGGGCGGGGAAGGGGCGGGGCGCGCGCGGCGTTGCTATGGGCAACGGGCCCGGCGGAGTCTGGGATTGGGCCTCCAGGCCCGCAGGGGGCAGTCTCGTGCCGGTCTACCTCACCGGCCGCGACATAAGTCACAATTCCTGATTCTGGCGTTCAAGGACTGGTGGCGCGTCCCGCCAGCGCACCCCGCCAGCGCTCCCTGCTCTAGGCCTGGGCCCGGTTGTGCCCTGACCCTCCAGGTTGCGGGTCGGCGCTCGGGCTGTAGGAGTCTCAGCTCTCTCACCAAACCCTTCTCTGCGTCTGTTGCCTTGTCTCTCAAATGGGATTAGGATCGAAAGAGACGATACATATATAAAGTGCTGGACACCAAGCAGACCATCAGTAAATGGGGGTTGTTGCTCTGACTGTTGTAACCTTTTTATTTCACACACTGTCCTGGACCGGTGTCAACTAACCAGAGTGGGGGCCCTCAGAAGGCTTCCAGGTGACCATGGTTGGTAGAGGAACTCAAAGAAATGTATTCGGAGTGGAAAGTAGAATTTAAGGCAAGGAGTGAAGGGAAATGAGTCACGGCCAGAACTTTGGCCACTTGAGAGAGTTGAGACTCGTCCCCAGGGCACTGAGAAGCCATGGCAGGGCTTCAAGCCAAGGAGAATCGGTGGGGGTTTGGAAAGGTGTTCCCGGCTTCTATATGGAGGATGGATTGGAGGGAATAGAACTGGAGCCATTAGTCCAGGGAAGCAGCTGTGGTGGGAGAGGGGCGTTTGCACTAGGGTGGGACTATGGGAAGGGAAGGGGGCATTGGTGGGAGGGATGGACGCCCAGGAGGCCCGTGAAGCTGCCCTGGGACTGGTTGGCCCCGGAGGGGGAGGGAGGGAGGAATCCAAGACAAGGCCTTCTGGCTGGAAAACTAGGGGGTTTGGGGGCCTTCCCTGAGAAGGAGACCCAGAGGAGAAGCAGGTTTGGAAGGTACTGAGCCCAGTGTGGGCCACCTAGCATTGGAGTCCAGGAGGCTGCATAACCCCTGGATCTAGTGCTTAAGAGAGGAATTGGGGTTGGAAATCAGGATTTGAGGATAAGCAAAGATGGTAATTAGGAGTTCCCACATGGCACAGTGGGCTAAGGATCCGGTATGGCTGCAGCTGTAATATAGGTTGCAGCTGCGGCTTGAATTCAATTCCTAACTGGGGAACTTCGATATGCTGCAGGTGTGGCAAAAAAAAAAAAAAAAAAAAGATTGTTATTGAAGCTGTGGGAGTTAGTGACCTAGCTTGGGGAAGGTTTGGAAGGATGAATGGAGACAAGGACCAGACAGAACCTTTAGGAGGGGAGACATGTAAGGTTGGAGTAAAGGAATTGACACTCGACAAAGATTGAGAAGAAGCAGCCACAGAGAGAGAGGCCATGTCATCTTAGACATGATCAGGAAAGGCCATGGGTGTGGGGATATCACAAACCCCAGACACTACACCTTTCATTTAAACAACTTTCACCTCATATGGAATGGTTATGCTCCAAGGACGCTAGTTCATTTATTCATTCACTGATATTTCTTGAGAGTTTCCACTGTGACACAGTAGGTTAAGAACCTGGTTGCAGCAGCTGAGTTGCAGCTGCAGCTTAGTTTCAATCACTGGCCTGGGAACTTCCATATGCCATGGGTGCGGCCATTAAAAAAGTAGATACACATACTTTTATACCTTTTTTTTTTTTTTTTGGTCTTTTTGTCTTTCTAGGGCCACACTTGGGGCATACAGAGGTTCCCAGACTAGGGGTCCAATCGGAGCTGTAGCCGCTGGCCTACACCACAGTCATAGCAACGTCAGGTCTGAGCTGAGTCTATGACCTATGCCACAGCAACACCAGATCCTTAACCCACTGAGCAAGGCCAAGAATCAAACCCGCAACCTCATGGTTCCTCGTTGGGTTTGTTTCCGCTGCGCCATGATGTGAACTCCTCCACTTTTATACTTTGGTATATATATTTCTTGAGTACCTTACATGTGCCAGGCACTGTTCAAAGTGCTAAAAATTCAACAGTGAAAAAGATGGGCAAAAATCTCTTGTCTTCATGAAGCTTACATTCTACTTGGACAGAAAAGAATGATAAATATTTACAGTGTAACTTGGTGATAAGTACTATGGAGAACAACAAAGCCAGCTAAGGGGATGGAGTGATGAGGTCAGCGATATTTTAGGTGGAGAAAGGCATCTTTGATCAAAGGTCAGTTGAACAGAAATCTGAAGGGCGGAAGGGGTAAGCCATGAAGGAAAGAGGGTTCCAGAAAGAGGAACCAGCAAGTGCAAAGGCCTGGTGGCGGGATCATTTGCAGAGCCACAAACAGGCTGGTGTGGACGGAGAGGAGTGGACAAAGCACAATACTGAGAGACAGGATCCAAGAGGTCATGAGGAGGGGTGGTGGCAGGTAATGTGGAGCTTTAAAGGCTGCTATAAGGGCTTTTGCTTTTACCCAAATAATATGGGAACTATAAGACGGCTTCGAGAGAGCGGGTATGTCATCTGACTTGGGTTTTGTTAGGACCTCTTTTATTAGGGTCTAGTCTCTGTGAAGAATAGAGCGTTGGGAAGTTATGTGGTGCAGCGTGTTAAGGATCTGGTTTTGTTACTGCAGTGGCTTGGGTTGCTGCTGTGTTGCAATTTTGATCTTTGGCCCAGTGGCAAGAAAAAAAAAAAAAAAAGAGTGCAGGGAGTGGCGTGGGAGCAGGGAAACAGGGAGAAGCTGCTGTGAGAGTTCAAGCAAGGGTTGAAGGTGGCAGGACCAGAATGTGGGCTGTGGAGGAGAGGTGGGCTGGTTCTGCTTATATTTTGAAGTTCAGAGCAGACAAATTCTGAGGTACTTTGACAGAGGAAAGAAGTGATTCAAGGATGCCTCTAAGACACTCAGATGGAGGAATTCCTGTTGTGGCTCAGTGGTAACGAACCCGACTAGCATCCACGAGGTCATGGTTTCAATCCATGGCCTCGCTCAGTGGGTTAAGGATCTGGCGTTGCTGTGAGCTGTGGTGTAAATCACAGACATAGCTCAGAGGATCTGGCCTTGCTGTGGCTGTGGGATAGGCTGGCAGCTGCAGCTCTGATTCGACCCCTAGCCTGGAAAATTTTAGGGAGTGGCTCTAAAAAGACCAAAAAAAAAAAAAATATATATATCCAGATGGAGATAAACAATACGGTCCTACCATAATAGCACAGGGAACTATAGTCAATATCCTCTAATAAACCATAATGGAAAAGTATATGAAAAAGAATATGAAAAAGTATGTATATATATGTATAACTAAGTCATTGTGCTGTACAGCAGAAACTAACACAACATTGTGAATCAGCTACACTTCAATAAATTAATGTAAAATAAATAATAAACAACTGAATAAGACATCCTTATGGAGAAGTCATGCAGGCAGCTGGCTATAAGAGCCTAGAGTTCAGGGAGAGGCCCCGGCTGAAGAAATTCTAGGCTATCCCCTTTGACCACCAAGAGACTGATGCACTCAGGAAGAGGGGAAAGTGGATGGGAGAGAGAAAGGGACAAAAGCCTGAGCCCTGGGCCCCTCAGTGGTTAAAAGGAGGCTGAGAAGGAGCGGCCAGGAGAGCCAGAGGAAAACCAGGCCAGAGTGCTGGCCTGGAAGCCAACGGGAGAAAGCGTTTGGGGGCATAGGGAGCGATGGGTGGTGTCGGATGTGGCTGACAGGGCACAGCAGATCAAGGTTGAGAATTGACCGTCCTCGATGGCCCTGACCAGGTATGTCGCTGGAGAGGGACAGGAGTAAAGGGGCTGGGAGAGGGTCGAGCAAACTGGGAGGAGAAATTGGAGGCAGCAAGTGTGGACAATATTTTCAAGAAGTTTTGCTGAAAAGGGAAGGAAATGAACGGGCAGTGGCTGGACGGAAGATAGGGTTTGTCGTTTCTAAGGTGGAAGAAATGACATCGCCTGTGGACTGAGGGGAAAGCTCTAGCAGAGATGAGGACCCTGGGGGCACGGGGAGAGGGAGAGCCTCGGCACCAATGCCCTTGAGGGGGTGAGAGACAGGGTGGGACCCAGAGCTGGAGCAGAGGGGACAGGAAAGTTCTGCCCGCTGCTATGGAAGAAGCCAGCACAGCGGGCCGACGCCATGGGGCTGGGTCCTGTGAAAATTCTCTCTGGTTTGCTTATATTTTCTCATGGAAATACACAGGGGTTTCTCATAAATTACTTTCCTTTTATTTCTCCTTTATATCACATTTAGAACACTATACTGTCTTGGGGGGGATTTATGTCTATAAGTAGGTTACATTATCTAGGAATTTCATTTCAGGATGAGAACAGGGTGAAGGGGGGCAATAAAAATGCTCTTAATCAAAAAGGAGGTACTGGGAGTTCCTGTCCTGGCTCAGCAGAAATGAATCCGGCCAGTATGCATAAGGATGCGGGTTCGAACCCTGGCCTTGCTCAGGGGGTTAAGGATCTGGCGTTGCCGTGAGCTGTGGTGTGGGTCACAGACATGGCTCGGATCTGGTGTGGCTGTAGCTGTGGTGTAGATCGGCAGCTGTTGCTCCAATTTGACCCCTAGCCTGGGAACCTCCATATGCCGCAGGTAGCGGCCCTAAAAAAAGAAAAAAAAAAAAAAAAGAGAGAGAGAGAGAGAGCGAAACAAGGTACTGGTCTGACAGGACTGAACGTCATTGTTGTAGGGCCCATTATAAGGCCCATGAGGTTGAATAATTGCAGGAAAAAATTCACAATTACCTGGGGCACCGTGGTGATCCCTCTCTATCTTCCATATCCCCATCAGTATTGTAAGTGGCCATTTGACCAGGAAACATCTCTAAGCTCCCCCTTTCAGCTCTGGAATTGAAATAGTCCAGATGAGGGAAATCCAGGAGGCCTTCCTGGAGGAGGGACAGAGCTAAAGAATTCATCATTACCTACTGCCTAATGAATGTGTCCACCATGCTGGGAGACATGCGAAGCTATTTTATCATGAATCAGAGAGGTGAAGTTACTTAGCTAGGGCCACACAATAAGGCAGCATCCAAACCCAGTCGGGGTGATTGCAAAGCCTGGAAGGTCTGAGCACATGAGGGGAAGGAAAGAGGGGGAGGAGCCCTCTGTGACAGTTGCCCAGAATGGGCATAAACAGGATGTGGTGTTGGATGAAACCTTCCCCCTACCCCACACCCCGCCCCCAGTAGCCCTGGTCGCCACCCCTAGAAGATAGCGGAACCCAGAAAAGAAGAGGCTCGTGGACAGAAAAGTCATGGTCAGGGGCCAGGGTCTATGGGAAGGGCTAGGGGCTGGAGTGGGGCTGGGGCTGGGAGGATGCCTGGGTGAAGGTCAGGCCGAGGAAGGGAGGTCTGGCGGTGGGGGTCCCACTGTGACAAAGGCCCTGGCTGGGGGAAGAGAGATTGCAGTTCTGGGTTCAGTCCCAGGCAAGCAGATCCCTGGGTCTCCCTGGGCGTTTCCTAAGGGCACCTGCCGAGAAGGCCTGAGCCCAGCCTCTGCTTTGCAAGGAGCAGCATCTCCCCTGAGGAAAGGCTGCCTTTCCCTAATGCTCACGAAGGCAAGCTATGAGCTATCAGGGCCTCCTCTTCATTGCTAGTTGGAGAAACCGATGTTCGGGGAAGGGGGCAGGGCTGAGGCCAGGCGACTCTGCTCTTACTGGGCTCCTCCGGCAGTCCGACTCCCTGGTGGTGTGCGAGGTGGACCCAGAGCTAAAGGAAAAGCTGAGGAAATTCCGCTTTCGAAAAGAGACAGACAACGCAGCTATCATAAGTGAGTGTCATCTTCCCCCGGAAGGATTGGGAGTGGGGACATGCGTTAGGGCTGGGCTAATGTCACTGATGGAAGGCAAGGGTATCTAACTCCTGTGTGCCATCCCTCCCCAGTGAAAGTGGACAAAGACCGGCAGATGGTGGTGTTGGAGGAAGAATTTCAGGTGAGGGGTGGGGAGGGAGGTGGCAATGGGACCCCTGAGAAATGCAGGGTGGAACCAGGAGACCCAAGGGGCTGTGACTAAAAACCTGGCATTGGGGGCCAAAAAGACCTGAGGTCACATCCCAGCTTAGCTATGACCCTGGGTGAGAGACTTGGCCTCTCTGGGTCTCTGCTTCCTCATCTGTGAAAAGGGGATAATGGGACCTTCCTCTTAGTGTTGTCTGGGGATTCAGTGATTTAATCCTGGTAATGGGTTTAGAAGAAGGCAAGTGTCTTAACACCTCTGACCTCAGTTTGTTCACCTATAAAATAGGGGTAATTATAGGACCTACCTCTCTGGGTTTGGGGAGAGGCCAATGAGTTAGTCCATGTGTGTTTCTTGGACCAGCGCCTTGGCACATAGGAAGTGTTCATTGAATGCCAATCTTGCTTCCTCTATTCCTCCCTAACCCCTACAGAATATTTCTCCGGAGGAACTAAAAATGGAGTTGCCAGAGAGACAGCCAAGGTATGGGGGGTGGGGGAGGAAGGGGAAGGTCAGGCCGTGGGGAGTGGGGTGATGATGCAGGAACAGACTGAAGGACCATTTGGGTTTCAGTCCTATTCACAGGCTCAGAATCTATATGTTTAAGGTCAAGTGTTCCTACCCTAGGACTTTGGGTTTGTATACTAATTAAAAAAAGATTTTTTTTTTCATTCTTAGGGAGTTCCCATTGTGGTGCAGAGGAAACGAATCCGACTAGTATCCATGAGGATGTGGGTTTGATCCCTGGCCTCACTTAGTGGGTCGGGGATCCGTTGTTGCTGTGAGCTGTGGTGTAGGTCGCAGACACTGCTCAGATCCCACATTGCTGTGGCTGTGGTGTAGGCTGGCAGCTGTAGCTCCAATTTAACCCCTAGCCTGGGAACCTCCATATGCCATGGGTGTAGCCCTAAAAAACCAGCAAAAAAAAAAATTTATTTTTATAAATAAAAAATGCCTTTGAGGAGTTCCTGTCGTAGCGTGGTGGTTAACGAATCCGACTAGGAACCATGAGGTTGCGGGTTCGGTCCCTGCCCTTGCTCAGTGGGTTAGGGATCCGGCGTTGCCGTGAGCTGTGGTGTAGGTTGCAGACGCAGCTCGGATCCTGTGTTGCTGTGGCTGTGGCGTAGGCCGGTGGCTACAGCTCCGATTAGACCCCTAGCCTGGGAACCTCCATAGAGCGGCCCAAGAAATAGCAAAAAGACAAAAGAATAAAAAATAAAAAAATAAAATGCCTTTGAAAGCCAGTGTATATTTACATTTACACACACCTCAGTTTGGGGGCGCCATTTTTTTCTTTTTATGGCCATGCCTGCAGCATATGGAAGTTCCCGGGCTAGGCATTGAGTCGGAGCTGCAGCTGCAGGTCAACATCACAGCCACAGCAACTCAGCATCCTTAATCTACTGAGTGAGGCCAGGGAACGAACCCGTGTCCTCCATGGATACTAGTCCGGTTCTTAAGCCGCTGAGCCACCCTAGGAACTCCTGTGTGCTAACATTTTATTACAGAATTGGACACTAATAGTCATACATGATGTTAGAATTTGCTTTTTTTTTTTTTTTTGTCTTTTTAGGGACGCACTTGTGGTATATGGAGGTTCCCAGGCTAGGGGTCAAATCAGAGCTGCAGCTGCCGGCCTACACCACAGCCACAGCAACGAGGGATCCGAGCCTCATCTGCGACCTACACCACAGCTCATGGTAACGCCGGATCCTTAATCCACTGAGATAGACTAGGGATTGAACCCATGTCCTCATAGATACTAGTCGGGGTCATTACCACTGAGCCATGATAGGAACTCCCCAAAACTGGTTTCTTTAGATTTTTCATCTTGACCGGGGTGAATTTTAGGTGCCCTAGGACTTTGAGCCTCAATACCAGGCTCTAGATCTCAGCCAGCACCGGCTTCCTGGGCATCTGACAAGTGCAGTCACACAGGGCCCCATACCCAGAAGGGAGCCTCGAATGTGGGGCTTGATGCTGCACAGCTGTCCACTGTGTTGCAGTTCTTTACTGTTTTATCTCTCAGTCTGCATTTTGTGTGAAGTCTGATGGGACAGTGGAGCATGTGCTGTGGGCTTGGAGCCTCCCTCAGCTCACACGTGCCCCCACCTCTAACCCTGCTGGGTTCTCAGCTACCCCCTCCCTGCAGGCCCGGTGATGGCTGCTGCCCTCTGCCCCAGGCCAGGGGCCTGAGTGCAGATTCAGGGAGAGGCAGGCTCAGGGTCAGCACCCACCGCCTGTGTGGCAAGTTCCAGGTGTGCCTCTGAGCATCTCCACTCCCCACCCTGGTGCGTGTCCTTATGCCCACAACAGCATGACTTTAAGTAGCAAAAAAGGTTTTTTTGGCTACACCTGTGGCATGTGGAAGTTCCAGGCCAGGGATGGAACTTGTGCCACAGCAGCAACCAGAGCCACTGTGGTGATGAAGCCAGATCCCTAATCTGCTTAGCCACTAGGGAACTCCTTTAAATACCAAATTTTATTTTATTTTATTTATTTAATTTTTTTGGTCTTTTCTGGGGCTGCACCCATGACATGTAGAGGTTCCCAGGCAGGGGTCTAATTGGAGTTACAGCTGCCGGCCTACACCAGAGCCACAGAAATGCCAGATCCCAGCCGCATCTGCGACCTACACCCCAGCTCACGGCAACGCTGGATCCTTAACCCACTGAGCAAGGCCAGAGGTCGAACCCGAAACCTCATGGTTCCTAGTCCGATTCATTAACCACTGAGCCACAACGGGAACTCCTAAATACCAAATTTTAAAAGACCATGATCAGTCTGGAGAGAGACAGTGAAACTGAGGAAAGAAACTTTCTCTTGCATTGATAATAAGGGGCCCTACATTTTCATTTTGCGCTGGGCTTGGGAAATTATGTAGCTGGCCCTGGTCTCAGCTCAGGGTTCTCAAGCACAGTGGTTGAGCATGTACACTCTAGCACTAAATTTTCTGGGTTCAGAGCTATCCATAGAACCTTGGGCAAGTGACTTCACCTCTCTGGGCCTCAGTTTTTCCATCTGTAGTATGGGGATAATAATAGTACCTACATCATAGGGTTCTTGTGAGTCAACTAAGCACTTGATATTTAAAAAAATTATTATAGTTTATTTACAATGTTCTGTCAATTTCTGCTGTACAGCAAAGTGGCCCAGTTTTTTTTTTAATATATACATATATATATCTTTTTCCTATGTTATCTCCCATCATGTTCCATCACAAGTGATTGGATACAGTTCTCTGTGCTAGCACTTTTTTTTTTTTTTGGTCTTTTTAGGGCCACACCTGAGGCATATGGAGGTTCCCAGGCTAGGGATCCAATCAGAGCTGTAGCCACTGGCCTACGCCACAGCCACAGCCACGCAGGATCTGAGCTGTGTCTGCGACCTACACCAAAGTTCACAGCAATGCTGGATCCTTAACCCAATAAGTGAGGCCAGGGATTGAACCTGTGTCCTCACGGATGCTAGTCGGGTTTGTTAACGCTGAGCCACGATGAGAACTCCTAGAACTATTTTTAAGCCACTTTAATTTTTTTTTTAGATTGTGATATAGTTTACATATAATGTTATATTAGTTTCAGGTGTATAACTTGATGATTGATATTTGTATCTGTCACAAAATGTTCACCACAATAAGCCTAATTAGCATCGGTCACCATGTGTACTTAGAAAAAAATTTTTTCTTACGATGAGGATTTTTAAGATCTGCTCTCTTAGCAACTTTCAAATAGACCATGCAGTGCTATTAACTATACTTACCATGCTGCACATTAGATTCCCTAGGATTTATTTTGTAACCGGAAGTTTATACCCTCCCTTCACCCATTTTGCCCACCCCACCTCAGACAACCACAAATCTGTTCTCTGTATTTATGAGCTTGGTGGGGGTTTTGTTTTTATTTTTAAAAATTCCACTTATAAGTAACTTTCTCTGTCTGACTTATTAGATTTGGCATAATGCCCTCAAGATCCATCCGTGTTGCAAATGCCAAGATTTCATTCTTCTTTATGGCTGAATAGTATTCCATTGTATATATGTTATATATACCACATCTTCTTTATCCTCTCATCCATCAATGGACGCTTAGGTTTTTTTCCATATCTTGGCTGTTATAAATAATGCTGCCTTAAACATGGGGGTGCATATATCTTTTCAAGTTATTGCTTTCATTTTCTTTGATAAGTACCCATTAGTAGAATGGCTGGATCATATGGGAGTTCTATTTAGCATTTACTATTATTATTATTTTGCTTTTTTTTAGGGCTGCACCTGAGGCATGTGGAGATTCCTTGGCTAGGGGTCAAATCGCAGCTGCAGCTGCCAGCCTACACCACAGCCGCAGCAACACACCACAGCTCATGGCAATGCTGGATTCTTTTTTTTTTTTTTTGTCTTTTTGCCATGTCTTGGGCCACTCCCACGGCATACGGAGGTTCCCAGGCTAGGGGTCGAATCGGAGCTGTAGCTGCTGGCCTATTGCCAGAGCCACAGCAACTCGGGATCCAAGCTGCGTCTGCAATATACACCACAGCTCACGGCAACACTGGATCCTTAACCCACTGAGCAAAGCCAGGGATGGAACCCTCAACCTCATGGTTCCTAGTCAGATTCATTAACCACTGAGCCACGACATGAACTTCATGGCAACGCTGAATTCTTAACCCACTGAGCGGGGCCAGGGACTGGACCCAAATCCTCATGGATACTAGTCATGTATACCATCGGAAATTGGGATTTACATTGTGCCTTAGTGGGTTATGAACCCAACTAGTATCCACGAGGACGAGGGTTCCATCCCTGGCCTCCCTCAGTGGGTTAAAGGATCCAGCATTGCCATGAGCTGTGGACTCAGTCTGCCATGAGGTTGTAGACTCAGCTCAGATCCTGTGTTGCTTTGCTATGTCATAGGCTAGCAGCTGCAGCTCTGATTCTTCCCTTAGCCTGGGAACTTCCATTGGCTGCACCTGAAGCCCTAAAAAGCAAAAAATAAATAAAATAAAAATAAAAATAGTACTCACTTTGAGAGCACATATCCTAAAATTGGAATGATACAGAGAGGATTAGCATGGCCTTGAGCAAGGATGATACCCAAATCCCAATTGTAAAATAACTATTCTTAAAAAGAAAATAAAAAGCATTCATTTATTGTGTTTGATGCCAGCACCCTGGGTCTCGGTTGTTAACCCTAGGTTCTCAGACTCAGGCAAGATTGCAGGGTTGTGGACTCAGTTGATGGGCATTGGGCCTGGGCTCCAGGCCGAGTCCTGAGTTTGAATTCCCTTTCACTGCTGTAGGTTCGTGGTTTACAGCTACAAGTATGTGCACGCTGATGGCCGAGTGTCCTACCCCTTGTGTTTCATCTTCTCCAGCCCCGTGGGTGAGACACAGCTCTACTCATCCTGAGAAGGGGGTCTGTGTGAGGGGTGTGTAAGCACGTGTGTTTGACTCCAGGTATGTGTGCATGTGTGACCAGTGATTGTGTGTGTGTGTGTGTGTGAGACTGTGTGAGCGTGTGGCCTGTGTGGCGTGTGGGTGCTGGGAGGGCAATGGGGAGGAGTTGGGAGCTCAGAGTCCTTGGGAGCTGGCCCATCCTCCTTAGTTCTGAGGCATGTAAGCAAGTCCACCTCTTTCTTTTACCTAGAAACCTCCATCTGGTCCCTAAACCATCTCCAGGGACCCTAGAATAAATTCAAGGCCCCAAAGAAACCTGGAGACTTTGCTTATGGCTTCCAGGGACCTCCTTCAAACAATCCCTGGGACCTTTAGAAAACTTCTGGAGGCCTGCAGGACATTACTAGGGCCTTAGAGAATATTCTGGTGTCTCCCAGTTACGTGCCCTTCTCCTCTTTTCCATGCAGGCTGCAAGCCCGAACAACAGATGATGTATGCAGGGAGTAAAAACAGGCTGGTGCAGACAGCAGAGCTCACAAAGGTCTGAAGCTCCAGTGTGAGGGAGGAGGGGGCTAAGGGCCAGGACTCCTGGTCTGAGGGGGGCAGGGAGCTGAAGATCTGGGTTCCTGGGTCTGATGGAGGAGGGGGCCGGAGTCCCTGCCGTTTCAGTTCCTGAGCACAGGCAGCGTAACACCGAGCCCTTCCTCCGTCCAGGTGTTTGAAATCCGCACCACTGATGACCTCACCGAGGCCTGGCTCCAAGAGAAGTTGTCTTTCTTTCGTTGACCTCGGGGATGGAAACCTGATTTCCTGATGTCTGAGTCCCCTCTGGGGACCCCTAGGACCTGAACATCTGAAACCTTAAAGGAATTAAAATGCAAGAACTCAAGAGACCCTCTGTTCTGCTTCAGTTTCTGTTTCTCATTTGCGGGCACAAGGGGGCAACCCTGCAGTACCAGCCGTGAGCCAGCAGAGGGCAGGCAGACCCAGAGGACTCCCGCTGAGTCCGGGGAGGAAAAGGATACCTGTTTCTCGGAAAGGAAAGGAGGGGCCTTGGCGGTTTCCCTCGGGAGAAATGAGGGAGGCCTGGGTCTCCTGGAGGAATTGGGGGAATGTCTGAGTCTGCGGAGGAGCCACTCCCAAGGAGAACAAGGACACCCAGGTCCCTGAGAGTAAGGGAGGCAGGGTGCCTGTCACCCTTCCTCTCCCCTTCCCTCCCTAGCAAGTATTAGCTTGCACCTATGCTAATTTTCTCAGTAAGCCCCCAGGCAGGAACATTTTAAAGGCAGAAAAGTTGTTGAAGTTGTTATAAATGTCAAATATAATAGCTTCAGGGGCTGGGGAGTTGCTGGCAGTGGGTGGTTTGTGTGGTTGGGTTGGCCAGAGGGCCCAGGCCTTGGAAAGATGAAGAGCATCCAGGACTCTCAGTGGACCCCTGAGGAGTATGAGGTTGAGGAGGCAGGAAAAAAACACTACCCGTCCCTGTCTGGAGATTTTTCTTTCTTTCTCTGTCATCTCTGGGCATTTGACTCTCTCAGGCTTTCTGTTTCTGAGGGACATTTATTGAGCACCCCAGTGTACCAGGCTCTGAGGATGCTGAGATGGTCAGGTCTTCGCAGAGATGAAACACTCTCTCTCTCCCTGCTTCTCCTCCATGTCTCTGATTGTTCCTCTCTGCGTCCCTAGATTCAGGGACCTGGGAACTCCCTCCCCCCATGCCTTTCCAGGTTCCCTGTTGAGAGGTGGCTGTTGCCATGGTAACAATGACACAGTGACCTTGGGCCCAGGCTGCCCCTCCCCTAGCCCTGTCGTTCCTGGGGGAGAGTCCACAAGCCCAGCTCCAGCCCTTTTCCCTCCCTCCCAGCCTTAACACAAGGCATACTCATCACCTCATTCTGCCCCATATCTTACCCCCTTGTCCCCAGTCAGGACGAGCCCTTGGCCGGAAGGATTCAAGACAAGAGTCACTCTACAATGGGCCAGAGACATTCCCCACTGCTCTCAGTTTTCTGGGGGTGTTGGGTTGAGCTCCTCTCTTCTTTTTCACCCATGCTGGGGCCCCCTCCCCCTATTTCTCTTCCAGGGATGTCTTTACTCCTCCCTCTGATCACAGCTTAGTCCCTCAAAGCTAGATATGAGAGGACAGGAGGGGTCATTCAATGAAGAGGTCAAGCAACTCCTGGTCTGCAGAGGCCAGAGAGGCAAAAGGACTTGTCCAAGGTCATGAATCTATATGCTCAAATGGATCATAGTGGCTAAGTCTCTGAGAGCTTCCTATGTATCAGGTACATCTATAAATATTTTACAGGTATTAACTCATTTAATTGTCATGTAACCCATTTAGAAGATACCGTTATTATTCCCAGTTTACAGATGAAGAAACTGAGGCACAGAAGCCAAAAAGAATTGCCCAAAGCCACACAGCTAGTGGTCTTTACGGTTAGAACTCTAACCCAAGGCTATCCTGTGGTCAGTGGCCATTTCGTCTTCTAGGCAGGGGATTTAGGGAACGTCCTCTTCTTCACCTCCTCTCCTCCTCTTCCTCCCCCTGCCAGCCACCCACCTAACCAGTAGAAGTGTGGAAATCCAGGTTCAAGATTGCAAATAATCCAATCAGAAAGAGGCATGTACAAAGACTTGCCCAATCAGGAGCAGGGAATTTGACAAGCAGGGACCAATCAAAGAGGGTGACTCTGAGGGGCGGTCCAATGCAGAGTAGGTTTTCTAGAGGGCTTGTGGACAGAACCAATCAGAGAGGTCATAACACAATACCGCTCTACAAGGAAGAGTGGGCACAACAGGGCGTGGCTTTGGGCTTGAGGACCTGTCTTTGAGGGGCGGTACAAACTGGGAAACACCTCCTCTCTTTCCACCAACCTCTCCTCTAGGTTTCCACATATCCAGACTCCCTAGGTTTTCCCTGGGGCACTTCTCCCTGCTAACCTTGAATGTGAACGGAGCTTTTGTTGGAGAGGCGAAGACTGGACTTTAGGTTGAAGTTGAGAATGGGGTATTCAAACTAGGCCTGAAGGGCCAGTACCTAGGCTGAAAGCTTGAAGCTTTTGGAATGGAGCGTAAGGTGGAGGGGTGGGGCTGGGGCGGAGGGATTGGGGCAGCCCAAACTGAAGAAGTCTGAATATTAGTTTGAGTCTAAGGTAAAGGGGTGGGGCTCAGGCTGTGAGGGTAGGACCTAGGCTTGAGGGTTGTTATTTATTTGGGTGAGATAGGGCAGGATTTTTGCTGTAAGGCGGGGCCTTAGAGACAGAGGGTGGAGCTATGCTGGGGGCGGGGCCTAAATTACAGAAGAATTAGATTGGATCTCTATTAGCTGGTCTGGGTTAGGAATTAGGGCTCCAGGGAAATAATCACACTCTTATCGACTTCCACCTGCTGCTCTCTTTTTCAGGCCAACTCATTCCTTGAGCTCACGAGGCATTCTCTCTGCCTCGGTGGTACATCCGTCCACTTCTGGTGACCCCAGGCTGGGAGATCATGTTTACTCTTGAGTGTAGGCTCTGCAGTGAGTCTGCAGCAGACCTAGTTCCCAGGCCCTCTCCTAAGAGGCGGTCAAGAACACATGTTTACCGAGCACCTAACTGGGTGCCGATTACTATTCTGGACACTGGAGAAAATTAGTGTCCTTGCCACTTGTCTCAGGTGGCTTACATTTCAATGACTAGACAGGACGCCATAAACAAATGAATAAGGAAACAATAATAGGTAAACAAACAAGCAAACAAGAGCATTACCAAAATAAGGGCTATGAAGGAAATAAAATGAGGTGATGGGATAGAAAAAAATGGTGGGGCCTGTTGGGGCTATTTTTTTGTTGCCTCTTTCATCTCTAGAAGAGTGCTTTGGGTTTCTCCCACTTACATGTATCATGAAAAATTTCAAATGTGCAGCAAAGTTGAAATAATTTTACAGCAAACAGCCATATACCCCCTGCCTAGATTCCACCGTTAACGTTTTGATAGTACTTGCTTTATCACATAGTCCTCCATCTATCCATCCCTCAATCTATTTTATTTTTATTTTATTAAAAAAAAATTATGGGGCTCCCGTCATGGCTCAGTGGTTAACGAACCCGACTAGGATCCATGAGGATTCGGGTTTGATCCCTGGCCTTGCTCGGTGGGTTCAGGATCCTGCGTTGCTGTGGCTGTGGTGTAGGCTGGTGGCTACAGTTGTGATTCAATCCACCGGCCTGGGAACCTCCATATACTGTGGGTGTGGCCCTAAAAAAAAAAGGTAAAAAAAAAAAGAAAAAAGGGCCACACCCGTGGCACATGAAGGTTCCTAGGCCGTGGGTCAAATCAGAGCTACAGCTGCTGGCATCATAGCTCACAGAGTCTTAACCCACAGAGCGAGTGTCAGGGATCAAACCTGCAACCTCAAGGTTACTAGTCGGATTCGTTTCCACTGTGCCATGACGGGTACTCCTAAGAAAAATTTCTTAAGGCCACACACCTGAGGCATGTGGAAGTTCGCGGGCTAGGGGTTGAATCAGAGCTGCAGCTGCTGGTCTATACCACAACCATGGCAACACTGGATCAGAGCCACACCTGGGACCCATGAGGCAGATTGTGGCAATGCAGAGTCCTTAACCCACTGAGCAAGGCCAAGGATTGAACCTGCATCCTCACAGACACTCTGCTGTGTTCTTTTTCTTTTTTGAGGCCACACCCGCGGCATGTGGAGGTTCCCAGGCTAGGGGTTGAATGGGAGCTGTAGCTGCTGTCCTAGGCTGTAGCCACAGCAACATGGGATCCAAGCCGTGGCGTCTTCAAACTACACCAGAGCTCACAGCAACGCCAGAGCCTTAACCCACTGAGCAAGGCAAGGGATCGAACCTGCATCCTCATGGATGCCAGTCAGATTCATTTCCTCTGAGCCACGACGACAGGAACTCCACTATGTTGTGTTCTTAACTGGCTGAGCCACAACGGGAAATCCATATTTTTAAAGTATTTCAAAGCAATTTGCAGACGTCAGGACGATTGGTTGGGGTGGGGGCGTAAATTGGTCAGGGAAAAGGAAAGCCTCTCTGAAGAGATTACATTAGAATTAAAAATCAAATGAAAAGAAGGAATCAGCCATGGAAAGGGAAAAAAGTGCAAAGTCCCAGGGGCTGCAATGAGCTTGTACATTGGAGGAATAGAAAAGTCATTACTGAGGCTGGAAGACAAGAGTGGATGGGAGTGTGGTCTAGAGGTGGGCAGGGCCAGAGCGCACAGGCCCAGGTGTGCCCTGCGAGTGAGCTGTCTCTGCGGGAGGCAGGCTCTTTGTTTCTCCACCTCTGTGTACCTCTTTCATGATCATCTTCTTTTTTTTTTTTTTTTTTCTTTGTCTTTCTGTCTTTTCTAGGGCCGCACCTGCGGCATGTGGAGGTTCCCAGGCTATGGGTTGAATCGGAGCTGTAGCCACCAGCCTACACTAGGGCCACATCAATGAGGGATCCAAGCTTGTCTTCGGCCTACACCACAGCTCACAGCAACGCCGGATCCTTAACCCACTGAGCAAGGCCAGGGATCGAACCTACAACCTCATGGTTCCTAGTCGGATTCATTAACCACTGAGCCATTATGGGAACTCCCATGATCATCTTCTCACCCTCCTCTTTTCCACTCCCACCCATCCCCCAGGCCTGCCTTCATCCTCTTTCCCCTGAACCTCCACCCTCTCTGCCATTTCCTATCTGTATGACCTCAGACAAGGGACTCAACCTCTCTGTGGCTCGATTTTCCTCATCTGTAAAATGGGGATAGTAGAAATCTCCTCGTCTGACTGCTGGGAAGAGTGAATGAAGTCATATCTGTGAAGCTCTTAGATCCATTCCTGTTGCATAGTAGTGCTGGACACGTGTCCACTTTTGCTGTTGGTGCTCTTATTCTCCCCCATCTGTCCTCCTGGTCCTGGACCTCCATGTCCCGGCAGGAAGAATCAGGAACCAGAGTGAGAGGTGGGGATGGTGCCTGGGTGGTGGTGGTGATGGTAGTGGTGATGGTGAAATCTGGAGCCTAGGGGGTGGGGTGGGATTGTGAGCATCCTCAGGGGGTATCTAACAGTCGTGAGTGGTTCTCTAGAGGGAGGCCCTCAGAGGTGCCTTGGATCTGGGGGCAAGGCAGGCTCTGTGTGATGATGTGGCTAGGAAGAATTTAGCGAAGGGCTTTAGGGAAAGACCTTGACACAGTGGGATCCAAAGTGGGAGGGGTTTGGGCCACTAGGGATCTGTGGGATTGCAATAAAACAGATTTTGAAGGGAGGACCTGCTGGGTTTCTCTCTTGCTGAATGAATAATGTCAAAAAGAGGTGGAGAGTGGCTTGAGATACTCAGTGGGGTTTGGGGAGAGGGGCTGGGGGTCAGTTATTTCATAGAAGTTGGGCAAAGAGTCTGAACAAGGAAGGAACAAGGAGTCCTGGGCTCCACAGAAGTCCCAGAGAAAGGGACGGGCCTACAGGGTCCGAGAGAGAGAATAGGAACAGGGAGAAGGCAGGGGCCTCACAAGGGGAGCACAGGTGAGGAGGATGATCAGGAATCTGGGTCAATTTGGGCCTTCCGGAAACTGAGGGGGCCCTCGGAGGAGAGGATGGTCTGGGATCTAATGGGGGAAAATTTAAGGTCTCCCATGGGAATAAGAGACAAGGAGTTACAAGTCCTACAGGGTAGAAGGACATAGATGGTCCCCCGGAAGCTGTGGGCTATGGTTTGTTGTCCCGAGTGGTTGTAGAACATGGTTTGGGACCCCCAAGGGAGCAAGGCACGATCTGGGGTCTCCCTGGATTCTGACACATTGTCTGGGTCCTCTCTGAATGTTGGGGTATGATCTGCGGTCCCTGAGGGATGGGGTGTGGTCTAGGGTCCACTTGAAGATTGGGGCATGATTTAGGGTCCCTGATGGGGCCGCTGTGGAGCCCCTTGGATGCTGATATAGTCTGGGGTCCCCCTAGATTGGAGGGTGCAGTCTCGGGTCCCTAATGGGTGTGGGGCAGAGTCTGAGGTCACCAAGGAGAGTAGGACATGGTTTGTAGTCCCGGGTGGTCGTGGAACATGGCCTGGGTCCTCAAAGGAGATAAGGCATGCTCTGGAGTCCCCCTTGGGTATCGGGACCTGATCCCAGGTCTCCACTGGGGGCTTCGAGGGTCCCCATGCCAGTCGGGGCGTGGTCTAGTGGTCTCCGGGGAAGCCTGCTGGGCTGGAGGTGGGGCTGAGGAGGGGTTGGGGGCGGGCCGGCGGCTCCGCAGTGGAGAGGGGTCTGCGGCGGGCCCCCGGGCGGGGGTCGGGGGCGTGTGGCCGCCCCGCCCGGCCCCTCCGGTCGGCGCCCCCTCCCCCCTTGCGGCGGTGGCGGCGGCGGCGGCGGCGGCGGGGCCGGGGCGGCGGGCGGCGCGGAGGGCGGAGCTCGGCGGCGGCTCTGGAGGGAGGGCGGGAGGCGGGAGGCGGCCCCGCGGCACCGCGCCCCCTCCCCCGGCCCTCCCCCCACCATGGCGCGGAGCGAGGCGGCGGCGGCGGGGCCGGGCCCGGGGCCCCCCCGGGCTGGGTGAGCGCGGCCCGCAGCGGCCGGGGAGGCGGCGGGCGGGGGCGCCTGTGTGAGCGCGGGTGTGAGCGTGTGAGCGTGTGAGTGTGTCCGCGGCGCTGCGGCGGGCCCGGCGTGCGCTCGCGCGGCCCTGTGTGTGCCCGGCGCCGGTGTGTGCGGCGCCCTGCTTGTGTGGCCATCCGGGTGTGTGCCGGTGTCGAGCCGAGGTGCTGTGTCCGGCCGTGCGTGCATGTTCCCCCGAGTGGTTGCCCCTCCGGCGGTGTGTCTGGGGGGCTGTCGCGCACCCATCGAAGGGGCTGTGTGCAGGTGTGTGTGCGTGGGTTGTGTGCTCAGGTGTGGGCCTCCCACCCCCCTCCAGCGAGTGTGTGCGCGCGGCTAGCTGCGTTGGATGTTTGTGTCCGGGTTGGATGTCCATCCAAGGGTCTGTGTAGCCGGGTGTGCCCGCTCGGGTGTCCATCTGTGTGTGTGTGTGTGTGTGTGTGTGTGTGTCTGCGGGTTGTATGTCTCCGAGGGTGTGTGTCTGTGCGTCCATGTCAGGTTCCGGCCTGGGGGCTGGGGCTCAGCACCTTGTGGGGCCAGGCCTCTGTATGGGTTTGGGGGAGGCGAGTTTGCCGCTCCCTCTGTCCCTGTCCGTGTCTATTGGGGGGGGCTTCGGCGGTCCTTGGGGGAGACGGCCATGTCTTCCCCTTCCTGGTGGCTGGGTAGGGGGGATGGGCAGCCGGTAGGTGGACAGATGGAGGGATGAGAGGCCGAGGGATGGACAGATGGGCCTTGAGGGGAGGGACACAGACTGGGTCCTTCCCCACCCACCCCACCCCAACCCCCACTGGTCAGATCTCCGCAGATGGGGCCAGAGTTGCCTGCATCCAGACGGCCGGGCTGGGGGACCTTTGGGCTGCTGGTGGGAGGATTGCCTTGAACCAGTGCTCTAGGACTCAGCCCCCAACCCCTGAGATTTGACCTGCTGAACTCTGACCTGGCTGGGGATGGGGGGGCTTGCTGGGAGGGAGGGATGCTGGGATTTCTTTGGCTTGGGAAGTAGGTGGGGCGGGGGTGCCTCAGGGCTGGGAGGGATGTGTTCGTGACTGTGTGTGAATGGGAGTCTGTGCCTATCTGTTGACTGTGCCACTGTGGTTCAATATTTTGTGGTGTTTATAAGTGTGTAAATACCTCCCAGGGCTGTTGTGTGAGCATGTGTCTGTGATAAGTGAATATCTCGGAGTATCTGTGCAAAGGTGGATCTTTTTGTACCCGTGTGCTTGTTGGAGTGTGTATCAGCCTTTTAAGTGTCTTTGCACATTGTAGTTCTGTGTGTATGTGTGATGTGTGTATCCGCTAGTGTGTGCATTTATGCATCTGATGGTGTAGGAATACATCAGCTTTGTGAACATGTGTCCTGGGGATATGTGAGGTTGTAAGAGTGTGTTTGGGCACTTAAGAGCATGCACATATGTATCTTTGTGCAAGTGAGCATGTTATATGTGCATGCCCCTGTGTGTTGGCGAGTGTGCAAGGGTAGATCTGTTATAGGTGCATGCACCTGGGGGTAAGTGCATTTCACTGTTGTGTGTGCATCTGTGTTTAAATGTGCAAGGGAAAAGGCAGTGTTGTGTGGTTGTGTGCAGGTGTGTCAACCTTGAGGGTATACGTCTATGTTGTCTCCATTTGTGTGTCCATGTTGGCCTCTGGGGGGTGGGGTTGGGTGCGTTCAAATATATATGTGCAGGGTGATGTGCACACAGGTGCCTGTGTCCCAGCACAAGGCTGACCCCACTTCTGAGCCCAGTGAGACTGGGGTCCCTGTGACGTGACCTGGGGTCTACTGGGGTCCATGGACACAGTGTGTCCACACCTGGGACAGGAGTCAATGGAGGGCAGGGGACACACAGATCCTGCTGCTGTGTCCATGGAAATCCAGATGTAGAGTCATAGGTTGTGGGCCCATGTAGGTTCTGGCATGTCCACACATGTTGGTGTGACAGAGGTGTGACGGCGAACATGGGAACTTCTGGTCCTCTTCCAGCTCCTGGTACTGTTCAGGTCTTTGAAGTTGGGCGACTGGGGTATGGATTCTGGAAAGAGGAAGCTGGGAGCTTAGAATCCTGGGTTTGAAGGAGAAGGGGGCTGAGGGGCCAGACTCCTGGGTCTTGAGAAAGGAAGGGCCTGAGACCTGGACTCTTGAGGGGCGGGGGGAGGAGGGTGGGTTCTTGCTTCTTGAGCCTCCAAAGGACAAAGGACAAAAGTCCTAGACTCTTAGGTTTTGGAGGGTGAACAACAGTCAGAGGCCTGGAATCCTGCATTTGCAGAAATGACTTCTTGGGTCCACTTTAGCCTGTGGAGAACCTGCAGCAGGAAGGCTAAGAGAGTGATCACACCAGGGACGCCCTTGGCTAAGATGGTCTTTCAGGCAGGTCTCCAGAGAGGAGCCAGAAGGATGCTAACCGTGTGGTTTTGTTCCTTTGCAGGGACTGGCCCAGGCCCTGACTCCCTGAAGAGAGGTGAGTGGGGCCCCTCAAGCTGGGGAGAGAGAAATGGAGTGATTGGGTTTGTTCTGAGCCAGCCAGAGGCCTGGAGCTCTGCCTTGTATGGATTTCTGTGGCCGGTATGGCAGTTTCCTGAGGGGCAGGCGCCCACCCAGGCTGGGGGTGGTGACCAGGTCAGGAACATCATGTTTGGGTAAGGGCTTGATAGAACCAGGGCACAGGGTGGGGGTGGGGGTCAGTGGGGCAGGGGTGTCTCAGGCCTGGAGGTAAGATGGGTAAGGTGGTTGGCAAAGGGAAGTCTCCTCTTTATCAGTAAAGGATGCAAGAGTTTCCTGACATGAAATGAGCCTGCATTTGGAGAGCGGCATGAGGATGCTGTACCATTTAGTGTGTGTATGTGCATGGATGTGGGAAAATCTGATAGTCAAACCTGCTAGTGGCTGAGAGAGAGCCAGAGAGAATGATCAAGCTGATGGCAGCTCACATTTATATAGTGTTTCCTGGGTCAGCAACCACTCTAGGTACTTTCCAGTCTATTATCTCATGTAAGACTCATAACAGCCTTATAAGATAGGTGTTATCACCCCCATTTTACCAATGAACACACTGAGGCATAAAGAGAAGAAGTCACCTGACTAAAGTCAGGCATCAGGGCACTGGGATGTGAATGGGGCAGCAGGGGGGCCCAGGTTCTGGTTCCATTGTTATTATTACTGTTTCAATTTGCCCCCCCTACCCCCCAGCTATGGGAAGATTTCCTGTTTCACAGGTTGCAGCTCTGAACCCTGGAGACCCTACAGCCAAGCAGGTGCAGAAAAGGTGGGTCTCCTAACTCAGGAGCGCCACCTCCCAGACCAGGCTTTTCTGTCCAGCATAGAGTAGTGTCCCCTAGGGAGTGCACGACAGGTTAGGAGGGGGCCTCAGAGCTAGTGGGACACCCTGACTCTGCCTCTGCTTCCTCTCTCCAGCCCCATCCCTGCCTCCCTCAGTCTCTCTGTTGCTTCCCCTCTTTGTCGGTCTCTCTAACACTCGTCTTCACTCTCCTGTCTCTCCCTTACGCCGTCTCTTTATCTCAGTCCCTCTTCGCTGCGTGGGTCTCGTCCACTCAGTTTTCCTGTCTCTCTCTGCTTCGGGCTTGCTCCCCAGTCTCTTCGCCTCTCTTTCAGAGTCTTTCTCTTTTTGTCTCTTTGTCTCCCCCTTGTCTCTCCCTGTCTCTTTACCTCTCTCTCTGCCTCTCCTGGTCCCTCCTCTCTGTGTCCACAGCCCCCCCATGGGCTGAAGGATCAGAGCCACCTCAGGCCGCAGCCCCGCACTGCAGATTCCCAGGAGGTGGGCCAGCAGGGACAGGTGTGGGGTGGGGTGGAAACAGTTTCAGGGACGCCCCCTTCCCATCCTTTCCTCTTCACCCCCCCCACCCACCCTGTGTTGTGATGGGAGCTGACAGGCCGTGGGCTGCAGCTGCCGCGGGGGGAATCCCCGCCGGAAGGTTTTGCCTGGAGCAGAGGCACAGTGTGTGTGTGTGTGTGTGTGTGTGTGTGTGTGTGTGTGTGTGTGTGTCTCTGGCATGTATGGGGCCTTGTGTGTGCCCATAAATGTGAGCCTGAAAGTCTGCCCCTTGCCGGGGAGCTTAGCAGAGCCCAGGATGAAATGAGGCTCAGAGAAGGAATTCCCAAGCCTGAGCAGGGAGACTGATGTTTTTCTCATCACCTCCCACCTTCAGACCCCTCTGCCATTGCCAAAGGTGGGGGGTGTTACCCTTAACATTTATGGAATACTTACTGCGTGCCAGGCGCTATGCTCAGTGACCCCTATGAATGAGCTCACTGAACCTTTGCAACACCCCAGAAAAGACGGTACAATTACCATACCATTTTACAAATCAGGAAATTATGGCCTATTCAGGAAAAGTCATTGGTTTGGGGTCACAGAGCTAGCAAGTCTGGGAGCCAGGACTTGAACCTGAGTCTGTTTGATTTCAAAACCCTTGCTCTTGATACTAGTGCCCATTTCTATGCCTGGCACATATTGGACCCTTGGTGATGATCATAACAATTACATACTAATATGTATTGAACACACGTTATGTGCCAGGCACTGTTCTGAGTATACCATGCTCATTAATCCGTTTAATCCTCACAGAGGTAATGCCTGTTTTTATCTCCATTTTCCAGATGAAGAAACGGAGATTCAGAGAGGTTCAGACACTTGCCCGAGGTCACACAGCTAGTAAGTGTCAGAGCTGGAATTTGAATCCAGGAAGTATGGCTTTGAAATCTATGACTTTAAACCCTAGTTAGCAGTGATTTTTCAGAATATTTAGTGGGTACCGGAAAGCCCAGGCTGGCCCAGATGTCATCCCTCTGGTTGGGGGATTATGAGAAGTCTGGGAGCTCCTAGAACAGGGGTCGGGGTGGGGGTAGGATGCTCAGAGGTGGGGCAGTGGTCATTTACCAAGTAGCGTTATCTATTAAGTCCATGGCCACAAATGATGGGTCTTGTCACTGTCCCACAGGACCGGGTTGTCAGGAAAGGAGGGATCTGGGTCAGACCCTTAGCAGGACATCCCAGGGTGGCCAGGTTGGTGGTCAAGCCCTACCCCTGGGTAACCTTTTCCTCCCTTGCAGATCTCACCTCCCACTCTCCCCGCCTCCTCCCTGCACCATGGCTCCAGGCCCTTTCTCCTCGGCGCTCCTCACGCTGCCGCCCGCTGCCCTGCCCTTTCTGCTGCTCCTCTGGGCGGGGGCGTCTCGAGGCCAGCCCTGCCCGGGCCGCTGCATCTGCCAGAACGTGGCACCCACGCTGACCATGCTGTGCGCCAAGACCGGCTTGCTCTTTGTGCCGCCGGCCATCGACCGGCGCGTGGTGGAGCTGCGGCTCACCGACAACTTCATCGCGGCCGTCCGCCGCCGCGACTTCGCCAACATGACCAGCCTGGTGCACCTCACCCTCTCCCGGAACACCATCGGCCAGGTGGCGGCCGGCGCCTTTGCGGACCTCCGCGCCCTCCGCGCGCTGCACCTCGACAGCAACCGCTTGGCCGAGGTCCGAGGTGACCAGCTCCGCGGCTTGGGCAACCTCCGCCACCTGATTCTTGGCAACAACCAGATCCGCCGAGTGGAGTCGGCCGCCTTCGACGCCTTCCTGTCCACCGTGGAGGACCTAGATCTGTCCTACAACAACCTGGAGGCCCTGCCGTGGGAGGCCGTAGGCCAGATGGTGAACCTGAACACCCTCACGCTGGACCACAACCTCATCGACCACATCGCGGAAGGCACCTTTGTGCAGCTCCACAAACTGGTTCGCTTGGACATGACCTCCAACCGCCTGCATAAACTGCCTCCCGACGGGCTCTTCCTGAGGTCCCAAGGCCCCGGGCCCAAGCCGCCCACGCCGCTCACGGTCAGCTTCGGCGGCAACCCCCTGCACTGCAACTGCGAGCTGCTCTGGCTGCGGCGCCTGACCCGAGAGGACGACCTGGAAACGTGCGCCACCCCCGAGCACCTCACCGACCGCTACTTCTGGTCCATCCCCGAGGAGGAGTTCCTGTGTGAACCTCCGCTGATCACTCGGCAGGCGGGCGGCCGGGCCCTGGTGGTGGAGGGCCAGGCTGTCAGCCTGCGCTGCCGCGCCGTGGGTGACCCTGAGCCCGTGGTGCACTGGGTGGCACCCGATGGGCGGTTGCTGGGGAACTCGAGCCGGACCCGGGTCCGGGGGGATGGGACCCTAGACGTAACCATCACCACCTTGCGGGACAGCGGCACCTTCACTTGCATCGCCTCCAACGCCGCCGGGGAAGCCACAGCACCGGTGGAGGTGTGTGTGGTGCCTCTGCCTCTGATGGCACCCCCGCCAGCCGCCCCGCCACCTCTCACCGAGCCCGGCTCCTCGGACATCGCCACGCCCGGCCGACCTGGGGCCAACGAATCGGCGGCTGAGCGCCGGCTCGTGGCGGCAGAGCTCACCTCGAACTCAGTGCTCATCCGCTGGCCAGCCCAGAGGCCCGTGCCTGGCATCCGCATGTACCAGGTCCAGTACAACAGCTCCGCAGATGACTCCCTTGTCTACAGGTGGGTGCTGCAGTCCCAGGGCCTCCTCCCACCCCAGGGGCCCTCCCTCCCCTGCGCCCATGCCCTGGGCCTTCTCACTCAGCGGAAGCTCTCACTTGCCCTGTTTTTCTTCTCTCTTTCTCTCTCACTGTCTTTGTTTTTCATGCATCTTACAAATCTTCCTTGAGCGGCCGCCAGAGCCAGACCAGCGCTGGGCACTGGAGTTAGAAGAGTGAATGCACTCAGTCTGATCCTTGCCCTCCTGGGGCTCATGGTCTGCATCAGCGCTCACCAAAGCTGTTTGCATTCCTTGTCAGTTAAACACCTCAGAGCAGGAAATAGACTCACATACATATATATTTACAGTTACAGTTATATTTAGAAATTATATACCAGTGCTACTGTATCAACACATTGGGTACCTTATGGAAACAGAAAACTATGAGAAAAATACATCGATATAAGTCATTTCCACCATCCATTGGGTTCGAAGCCCTGGTGTGGATACACCTGCCATGGTATAGACAGACATTAAAGAGTTAACTTTCTCCCACTATCTCTGTTCGTATCTTGCTCTCACCTCTGTCTCTGTTGGTCTGTACCTCTTTTCCCTCCTGCCCTCATGAAGCTCTAAGCCCCTGCTCTGTGCTAGGCCCTGCTAGGCGCTGGGAACACAGGGAGCTCACAGCCCAGAGGGAGGAGACAGACAGTACATGATGAATAAGATGAATTACTGCCTTGGCCTTGCATTATCACTCCATGTTGGTAGTTTTTTTTTTTTCCTTGCCATACCTGTGGCATATGGAAGTTTCCAGGCCAAAGACCGAATCCGCACCACAGCAGCCACCCAAGCTGCTGCAGTGACAAGTCAGATCCTTAACCCACTGAACCACAGGAGAACTCTGTCTCTTTCTGAATGTGGCTCACAGCCACAGACCTGTCCCACAGTGGGCGCTTGGAAAGTGGTTGTGGGCTCTGTGGCCATTGCCCTCTGCCTGGCTCTGCCTCCCCTGCACACTTTGTAGAGCGCCCGCTGAATGCTTAATCCTGTGTTTGGCTTCACGTGGGGGCGCCAGAGCCCCAGCTCTTGGAGGTGCTCAAACCCACACTGAGAAGCCTGCCTCCTGGCCTCCATCTTCACCTCACCCAGCGTCTGCTGGGTCACAGTCCTGGCACACAGTAGGTGCGCTCCTATTGTTGACTGAATGAGTGAAACGCCTCTTTTCTCTTGTCTCTGATATCCTTGTTTTCTTCTCTTTGAATCTGGTCACCGAACACTGAATAAATGCCCACTGCTTGCCAGCTGCCAGTCTGGGCCCTAGGCCTACCAAGATGCATCAGACACTGGCCCAGTCTTACAAACATCAGGGCAAACAAATGATCAAAAACAGAAACCTTTCTAAGGTACTGCCAAGGATGCTACTCTCCATTCCATATTCCCAACTCTGCTGTGAAGCAGCAATGATCCCCCTCCCATTTTATAGACAGGGAAACTGAGGCTCAGTGGGGGGAAGTCACTTGCTCAAGGTCACACCGAAAGAGGCAGAGTCAGGATTCCAGCCCTTACCCTTCTAACTCCTAATTCTGCCCTTTTACATTGAACACTCATTTATCGAGCACCTACTGTTTGTCAGGCAGGGATTAGGGGAGATGGATAATACATTTCTGTAAATAGCTCTTGGCTTCTGTGATTCTCCACCTCTCTCTTTCTCTTTTTCTTTCTCTTTCCTGTCCATGGTCACTAGCTGGCAGGGTGGTGGGAAGTTCCCAGGCCCCAGTCCCGGCATGTATGCAGATACTGATGGTCCTCTAGCCCAGCTGGGCAACAGACCCTGGGACTCTTCCCTTCCCCGTGGGACCGCAGTTCCAATCCTCCATCGCACACTGCAGACACCTGTGCTACAGCACTGAGGGGGTTAACTTCCTCACTGCTGCCATGGGCAGAGGTGACAGCCAACCAGAATCCAGCTCTGCTGCTTGCTTGGGTCTTACAGCCAATTAGAGACACATGGGCTCTAGCTTTCTTAAGGAGCTAGCCTCTGTCCTTGAAAAGGGGGAGTCCCCTAGCAACTGGTTATTTTGGGGGAAGGAGCAAGAGGAATCCAAGGCTCTTTGAGAGGGGGGAGGTGAGAGGAAGAGGAAGACTTACAGCCAGAGGCCCAAAGTTGGTTGGGATGGGAGCCAGTGGTCTGTGAAACAGGCAATGAGGAGAGTCGGAGAGGTGGTGGGCCTTTATGGGGGAGGGCTGTACTTGAGGGCTTTTGGTGGGAGGGTGGCTCTTGGTGGTGGGGGAACTAAGGTGGGCTTCAGAACCAGCGGGTAGCCTGGCTGAAGGGAGGGAAATGCTTCTGAGAGGTAAGAGGCCTGTGGAGATGGGGGAGTGGCCTTGAAAGTAGGTGGTGCTCCTGCTGCATGGTCCCCATGAAGATGAGGAGGTGGTTCTTGTCTGGTGACCCACTAAGAGCTTTGTAGGAGAGGAGAGCTTTGAGGTTGAGTGCGGAGCCTGCAAATCCATGTGGATGTGGAGGTCCCAGGTTAGCCGAGGCTGGACGTAGACGGGATGTGCCCAACAGAGGAGGGGCAAGGCCTCATGGGAATGGTCTCATAGATGGAGGCAACTGGTGATAGAGTGTGAGCCACGGCGAGGGTGACTGGCCAGCTTCAGGAGGGATGCATGCTATTAATGAAATTAGTAAGTGCCAGGCTCTGGATATGTTAACTCATTCATACTTCACGCCATCTCTGCAGTGTAGGAATTCTTAATACCCCCTATTTGGGGGAGATGAGACACAGAGAGGTTAAGAAACTTGCTTGAGGTCACAGAGCTAGCAAGCAGCAGAAGAGAAACTCAAACCCTCCTGGCACTGTGGCTCTCAGACTTTGTCAGCTTAACCACTTCTCTCCCCTGCCCCAGGAGGGGAGAGGCGTGGAGGGCAGGGGCCTGGAGCAAGAAAGGAGCTGCTTTCTTGGCTACATTTGCCCAATTATGGATGAAACTTACCTGGGTGCATGATCTGGTGACTTCAGTCAGTATGGAGCAGGGTGTGCACACTGAGTGGTTGCCTCTGATAGCTGGGTTGGGAGCAGGACATGCAAAGAATGGACATGGTCCTAGGCACAGTAGGGGAACGTCACCAGTGGGCCACTGTGAGGTGTGGCTTAAAAGGCACCTGTCAATAAAAAGCGAAGTAGCCTTTAGCCTTGGCCCCTCAGTGGGCAGGACTATTTAGTTGAGGGCCTTGGAAATTGTCTTAGAAGATAGATACAGCTAGGAGAAGTGTCTAGTTAAAGGTAGGATATGCAGATGAAGGGGCAAGGTCTGTGTCAAGGTTTCAGGAAAGTGCAGGAATATATAGAAGAGAGAAACCAGAAGAGCATCCATTGCCCCTGTCAGTAGGACAAGGGATTTGGGAGTTCCCTTTGTGGCGCAGTTGCTGTGGCTGTGGCGTAGGCTGATGGCTACAGCTCGGATTTGATCCCTGGCCTGGGAGCCTCCATATGCCACAGGTGCAGCCCTGGAAAAGAAAAAAAAAACAAAACCAAAAACAACCACAAAGGATTTGAGTTGACCTCCACCTCCACTTGAGTGAGGGTGGGGCATGCAATTAAGGGGGCGTGATCTGTAGCGTTTGTCCCTTTAAAGGACGGGAATATGAACGTAAAAGCACTTGAATGGCAGTTCTAATAGCGATGAGAAGCTTCTTGGGGGGTGTGCCCCCTGAGGGCAGGGCTTGAAAGCTGTAGCATTTCTCCCAGGCGGGAGCCAGGATATGTAGATGAGGGGACATGAATAGCTGAAATTATCTTGGTAGGTGAAGAGACTGGGAAAGGAGGTGGGTCTGAGGGTGGGGCATGCAGATAAGGGGCGTGGCCCATAATAACAATCCTGAGGGGCTGGTGATTTGTTGTTTGAATGGCTGCTGTTGTCTCCGTAGAGGGTAAGATTTTGGTAGGGAGGCATGGTTTGGTCCCCTCGCGTGGGACTTGGAAGTGAAGCCGAGTGGTTCAGAGTGGAGCTAACCCCGCGCTGATCCCTCCTCCTCCCGCAGGATGATCCCATCCACCAGCCAGACCTTCCTGGTGAATGATCTGGCAGCGGGCCGTGCCTACGACCTGTGCGTGCTGGCGGTCTACGACGACGGGGCCACGGCGCTGCCGGCCACACGAGTGGTGGGTTGCGTGCAGTTTACCACCGCGGGGGATCCAGCGCCCTGCCGACCGCTGAGGGCGCATTTCTTGGGCGGCACCATGATCATCGCCATCGGGGGCGTCATTGTCGCGTCCGTCCTCGTTTTCATCGTTCTGCTCATGATCCGCTACAAGGTCTACGGCGACGGGGATGGCCGCCGCGTCAAGGGCACCTCCAGGTCGCCTCCGCGGGTCAGCCACGTGTGCTCGCAGACCAATGGCGCAGGCGCAGCGCAGGCCCCGCCCCCGCAGGACCGTTATGAGGCGCTGCGCGAGGTGGCTGCTCCAGCTGCTGCGGCCGTGGCGGTCGAGGCGAAGGCTACCGCAGTCGAGACGGCTTCCACAGAGCCAGAGGTGGCCCTTGGACGCTCCCTGGGCGGCTCGGCCACCTCACTGTGCCTGCTGCCGTCTGAGGAAACCTCTGGGGAGGAGTCCCGGGTCGCGGCGGGCCCCCGGAGGAGCCGTTCGGGGGCCTTGGGACCGCCCGCTTCGGCGCCCCCCACGTTAGCTCTGGTTCCTGGGGGAGCCCCGGCCCGATCGAGGCCGCAGCAGCGCTACTCTTTCGATGGGGACTACGGGGCGCTCTTCCAGAGCCACAGTTACCCGCGCCGCGCCCGGCGGACAAAGCGCCACCGGTCCACGCCTCACCTGGACGGGGCCGGAGGGGGCGCGGCCGGGGAGGACGGAGACCTGGGGTTGGGCTCCGCCAGGGCGCGCCTGGCCTTTACCAGCACTGAGTGGATGCTGGAGAGTACCGTGTGAGCGGCGGGTGGGCGCCGGGACCTGGGTGCGGCGGACCAATGCCCAGCCGCCCAGACTCGCCGGGGTAAGGCTCGGAGAGAATGCGCTGAGCCATCAAGTCTGACTGGAGGGGAGACGCGCTCTTCTCCCTGGAGGGGGCGGGCTGCCTGGGCTGCGGCTCGAGGCCACGCCCCCGCGCCCCGGCGGTTTGAGGGCGGCCCGCGGGGCTCCGCCCCCCCACGGACTTTAAGCCCCACCTCCTGCCCCTCCCCCCGCGCGCTCGCGGACCTCGCTGGAGCCGGTGCCTTACACAGCGAAGCGCGGGGAGGGGCAGGGCCCCCCCGACACTGCAGCACTGAGACACGAGCCCACTCCCCCCCGCCCGGGACCCGGGACCCGGGGCAGGGGCGAGGGGCCCATTTCTTGTATCTGGCTGGACTAGATCCTATCCTGTCCCGCGGCGGCCTCCAAAGCCCCCACCCCCACCCCATTCAATTCCCTGGTCCCGTCGGGTCTGGCTTGGGGTCCCCCTTCCTCTGTTCCCTTCGTTTGTCTCCGTCCTTCCCTCTATCGTCTCTGTCTTGTGTCCTTCCCTTTGTCCCAATTTTCTCTGTCCTGTCGTCCTATCTTCTCCCTCTGCCGTCCTGTATTTCGTCCAGTCTCCTTGTCTCTCCTGATTCTCTTCCCAGTACCCATTCTCCGGGGCAGGTCCCACTGGAAGGACCAGACTCCCCTATTCCTCTTTCCCCCAAATAAATCCCCACATGAACAAGATCCAAAAACAAATCCCCCTCCCTACCGGAGCCGGGACCCTCCGCCGCAGGAGAATTAAACTTTTTTCTGTGTCTGAGGCCGCTCTGCTGACCTCTGTGTATCGTGTGTCTTGGGGCAGGGGTAGGAGGAGGGTGACCTAGATTACAGCATAAGGACTCTTAAGTGAGACCGAAGGCAGGGTGGCTAACTGGGACCAGGGACATTTGCAGGCAGTTTCCTACCCTCTGAGAGACTACGGAGGTGGAGAATAATTAAAACAGAACAACTCACGAAAACAATAGCTAACGTTTAGTGAGTGCTTATTATGTGCCAAGTGCTTAAATCCTCTAATCCTCAGGACAACCCTAGGACATCAGCACTGTTTTTCCATTTTATAAAGGAGGCAGTTAAGGCCCAGATGTTAAGTAACTTGCCCCAGGTCACATAACCAGGCGGTGAAATTGGGATTTTAAAAGGCCGGCAACCTTTGGAGTCTTTAGTGCTGAGCAACCGTGGTATGTTCCCGAACACACAGGCGTTGTGCTGACCACAGCTTCTCTCTCTAAGGTCAGACAGCAGTTTGAGGTAGATACGTTTGGCCCCATTTTACAGATAGGAATCCGAACCAGGGAGAAGTGAAGTCACTTGCCCAAAGTTCCCCCGGTGAAGCAATCAGAGAGCTGGCAGCTGGACCTCAGTAATTCATTCCTCACCACCACACGAAGCTGCCTGTGGTGTCTCTTGAGGCTGGGGGATGGCCCCAAGGACCTTAGTTAGCAGAGTTTGGGTCTCCAAAGCCAGCCTGGGGTGGGGGTGGGGAATGGGACAGGGCTCATTGGTCAGGCTGTCTGGAATCTGAGGGACCTTAGGTAGAGAAGGGGGGCTGCAGGGAGGGGAGTTTCTCAGGTGAGGGCGTGGGCTGCGGCTGGGGTAGGGAAGTTGTTTTGCTGGGGGGTGGGCCCTGCAGTAAAAACTCTTTCCTGATCCTGGGGAAGAAGGAAGAAGGCTTCATGCCAGCCAGGGGCTCCCTGAGGCCTAGAGAGGAGGAGAGAAAGACAGAAATAGAAACGGAGCCAGAGGGAGGAGGATGGATCTGGGCAGAGAGGGTGGGAGGCAGCAAGGACAGAGGCACCAGAGAATCACAGGCCAGAATCACCCAGTGGCCCAGCCACACTTATCTCAGTCATCACGACTCCTGGGTACTGAGGGCTTCCCACACACCCGGCACGGTGCTCACAAACCCTCCTTGATACATGAATAGAGAGCATGCAACTTGGCCCCTGGAACATAACGCTCACAAAATAGAGTTACTCAGATAGTAAGCCTGATCGCATTTATACTCTGCAACAGATGTGTGCAGTGTGTGCGCCCTCTTTTTCAGATAAGGAAACTGAACGTCAGAGGGGTAAGGAGCTTGCCTAGAATCACACAGCCAATAAACGGCAGAGCCATGATTAGGAAGTTTACTGCCTGCGAATCCTGCACACCTAGCCATCTGACTCTGTCTGATTCACCTGGTAAAGCATTATTGAGCATGTATTATGCACCTGGCCCACCTCAGGGGATATAGCAATGAACAAAACAGACAAGGAGTTTTTTGGTGGCACAGCAGTTTAAGGATCCAGCATTGTCAAGGCAGCAGCTTGGTGGTGGGGGTTTAATCCCCGGCCCGGGAGCTTCTACATGCTGCAGCCACGGCCAAAAAAAGTGTCTGTTGAAAATGTCATGTTGAGAATGAAAACAGGATGATGGGACAAGGAATGACTGAAAGGCCAACTTTATTTATTTACTTATTTATTTATTTTATTGTGGCTGAGCTGGCAGCATGTGCAAGCTCCCAGGCCAGGGATTGAACCTGCATCACAGCAGTGACCTGAGCCACTGCAGTGACAGTGCTGGATCCTTAACCCGCTGAGCCAGGCCAGAGATCGAACCCAAATCCTCATGGATCCTATTCAGGTTTGTTACTGCTGAGCCACAACGGGAACTCCTGCTTACTTTAGATTGGGGGTTCAAGAAAGGTGATGCTGGAGTTGAGGAAATCCACTGTGGGAAGAGCCAAGAAAGAGCATTCCTGGCAAAGAAAATAGCACGTGCAAAGGCCCTGAGGTAGGTGTGCTTGGTGTTTTGGAGGTAGTATGTCTCAAGTGGAATAAGGATGTTACTAAACTCAGGTTCAGCTGCTCACCACTCAAAAGCCAATAGTTTAAGAGGCAAGTGTTAATGGAAAGGAAAGGTATAATCAGAAAAGCTGGCAATCTGGGGAGACAGGGTCATGTTCCAAGACCAACTTGAAGATCCTACTCAGTCGTGACAGTTTTAAAAGGGAAACAAGGGGAAAAATCTCAGTGAATCATTGAGGCAGGAGGTTGGCTTCTGCATCATTCTCCATTTTGTGCAGACTAAAGCTGACTTTTCAAATGTTACCTTGCCTGTGTGATCTGTCTGTAGGATTGCTAGGGGAGCTGTTGAGGGTTAAGAGATAGCCTTTTTTTTTTTTTTTTTTTGCATTTTTTAGGGCTGTTCCTGTGGCATGTGCAAGTTCTCAGACTAGGGGTCAAATCAGAGTTATAGCTGCTGGCCTACACCATAGCCACAGCAATGCCAGATCCAAGCCACGTCTGCAAACTACACCACAGCTCACGGCAACACTGGATCCTTAGCCCACTGAGCGAGGCTAGGGATCCAACCTGCAACCTCATGGTTACTAGTCAGATTCGTTTCCACTGTGCCACAATGGGAACTCCCAGATCTAGTCATTTTTTAACTGCTGAATTCTTTATTCCTGTTTTTGTTTTTGTTTCGGCTGCACCTGTGGCATATAGAAGTTCCCAGGCCAGGGATTGAATCCGAGCCGCAGCTGGGACCTACACCACAGCTGTGGCAATGCTGGATTATTAGCCTATTGCATGGGGCCAGGGATCCATCCAACCTGATCTGCCATGGAAACAACGCAGCATCCTTAACCCACAGCACCACAGCGGGAATTCCTAATTCTTCATTCCTCTTTTCTTTTTTTTTTTTTTTTTTGTCTTTTTAGGTCCTTACCTGCGGGATATGGAGGTTCCCAGGTTAGGGGTCTAATTGGAGCTGTAGCTGCCATCCTACGCTGCAGCCACAGCAACGCTGGATAGGAGCCACATCTTTGACCTTCACTCATGTGACAACACCAAAACCTTAACCCACTGAGCAAGGCCAGAGATCGAATCTGCATCCTCATAGATACTAATCAGGTTCTTAACCCACTAAGCCACAACGGAGACTCCCACCCCCTATTTTTTTCTGTTTTGTTTTGTTTTTGTTTTGTTTTGTGGCTGCACCCAGAGCATATGGAAGTTCCCAGGCTAGGGGTCAAATCAGAGCTGTAACCACTGTCCTACGCCAGAGCCACAGCAATGCAGGATCTGAGCCACATCTGCAACCCACACCACAGCTCACTACAACGCCAGATGGTTAACCCACTGAGCGAGGCCAGGGATCAATCCTGCAACCTCATGGTTCCTAGTTGAATTTGTTTCCACTGCTCTTTGTTAGGCCTTGGTATCGCCAAACAGGCATTTGCAATCTTAGTTCAATTATAGTCCTTGTACTGAAAAGGGTTATATGCCTGATCTCAGACATATCCTACATGATTAAGATTTTTATTATCATATAATAATTGGCCACTTTTTTCTCTGTGGGTTCTGTGTTGGGCATAGAGATGGATTTTTTTTTCCTTTGTTTGGCTACACCAAGACCTGTAGAAGTTCCCAGGCCAGGGATCAAATCCCAGCTGCAGCTATGACCTATACTGCAGCAGTGGCAACACCAGATTCTTAACCCACTGAGCTAACCTGGGGATTGAACCTGCACCGCCACAGAGGCAACGCTGGATCCTTAACCCACTGCACCACAGTGGGAACTCCCCAACACTACTCTTTTTATGTGTGGTAATAAATTCATTTCTGTTCTACCCATTTGAATGGGATTTCTGACACATTATAGGATAAAGCATCCTGATTGACGTAGATTTCCATTTATCCTAGGTGCAGAAATGCTCGGCTCTGTAGCCAGGCCAAAGGAGTAATCCTGGCTGAGATTTGTAAATCAAAAAGGCTACTAGCTTTGAGTTAAAAAGCATGAGTGGGAGGGGCCGGCTGCTGAGCCAGGTTTGCTGACAGGTGTGGGTGGGTCAGGTGAGCCCAGAGCTGCGCCAAGAAGGAAAGAGAAACTGAAAGCCCGGGAGGGAGCGTGGGAAGTTTCTGAGCCTAGTTTAGGAATCCCTGGGCTGCTGGGGAGCCCCTGATTGAGGCTGAGGCCGGAAGAGAGATGGGAAACCGTCGCAGCAGGGCAGGGGCTGGGGCGGGGTGTACGTGGGCAACGCTCCCCCCACCCCCCCCGCCCCCGAGTGGCCCGGAGGGAGCTTCCGCCATTGGTTTAACCGTTTTAGGAACTCATTCATTTTTTGCTCCGAACATTCCCATCAGTAGTTTTTTTTTTTTTCTTTTTGGGCTGCACCCGTGGCATATGGAGGTTCCCAGGCTATGGGTCAAATCAGAACTGCCCCTGCCAGCCGACGCCACAGCCAACGCAACACGGGATCCCCGGCTCCCAGCTGCGTCTGCGACCTACACCACAGCTTGCGGTAACGCCGGATCCTTAACCCACTGAGTGAGGCCAGGGATCCAACCCGAGTCCTCATGGATGCTAGTGAGGTTTGTTACCACAGCCACGAAGGAGCTGCCCATGAGTAGTTATTTTTATGATCATCCTGATTTTACCAGTGAGGAAACTAAGGCATATTAAGGCAAAGCGATTGGCCCAAGGTCCCACAGGTGTTTATTCTATGTACAACCAAAGCGGAAGACGGGACCCTCTGGGACTCACAGAGGCCCAGCTTTCCTTTCTCTCTCTCTGGGTAGCATGAAAGGGTAGGGACCTCTTGCTGGGGACTGGAGGGGCTGCCTGGAAAGAAGGCAGTGAGCAGGGCTTCCAGAAGGCAGGCAGAGTCTGGAAATTTTGCTCTCATCACCCCCTGCAGTAATAATAATTGCGTAGTGAGTAGAGAATTGCTCTGATGTGCAGGCACTTCATATTTTTCATTTTTTTTCTTGGCTCTTAGATGCAGAAAGATCACACTCTTCAGACCATAATATAGAATAATTGGCCCATGAAATACTTTCTAAGGTTTTATCCCTGGCCTCAAGTCCAATCCCCTGCCCACCCCCTCCCCTTCCCAGACACCCATTTTATTTTTTGCTTTTTAGGGCCGCACCCGTGGCCTATGGAAGTTCCCAGGCTAGGGGTCAAATCAGAGCCACAGCTGCAGACCTACACCACAGCCACAGCATTGAGGGATCTGAGCCGTGTCTGTGACCTACACCACAGCTCGAGATAACGCCAGATCCCCAACCCACTGAATGAGGCCAGGGATCAAACCCTCATCCTAATGGGTACTAGTTGGGCTCGTTTACACTGAGCCAAAATGGGAACTCTTTTTTTTTTTTTTTTTTTTTTTTTTTTTTTTTACTTTTTTGGCCACCCAGCAGCATATGGAGTTCCCAGCATAGGAAGCAGATCTGAGCTGCAGTTGTGACTTATGCTGCAGCTGCAGTAAGGCAGGATCCTTTAACCCACTGTGCCAGGCTGGGGATTGACCCTGCATCCTGGAGCTGAAGAGACACCAGTAGTCCTGCTGCACCACAGCAGAAACTCCAATTTTTTTTTTTTTTAAATTGAAGTATAGTTGATTCACAAAGGTCTGTCAATTTCTGCCATACAGCAAAGGGACCCAGTCATACATACACATCTTTCAGCTCATTTTCTCGCTCACTTGGACATGTGTTGGGGAGTTCCCACATGCGTTGACAGCTTCTTAACTCTTGAGCCCATATCTGCTTCTCCATCTGAGGTCTTTCTCCTGTCAGTGTGCAGAACAGACTGGAAGTACCAGGACTGATCCCCAGGGCAGTCTTCAACCAATGAGGGTCAGGAGCCTGTGATTAAATACTTCGGCTTCCCTTTTCCTCAGTGGTCCTTTCTTTCTTCCTCCCTTCCTTTTTATTTTATTATTATTATTATTATTTTTTGGCTGCACCTGCAGCGTGCAGAAATGTAAGATACCATGCCGGGGGTCAAACCCTTGCCACAATGACAACACCAGATCATTAACCCACTGAACCACCAGGAAACTCCCAATGAGTCATTTCTGAGGTATGTTCCATATGATTCCTCTACTCCTTTGAGGGTCCCCAGCACGAATGAGCTCTGGTTGCTCACAGTGGTTGCCCTTTTGGGGCTGGGACTAGGGTGAGGAGGGCAAGTTCTAGGGTGCAAAGTTTAAGGAGGTGCCCCCCTCAGGTTTGGGCAAGCACCTTTACCTCACTCTAGTCCAGACTCTGCACAATTTATTGGCTTTTTTTCTCTTCCATTCCCAGTTTTCCTACTCACATTTCCTGGGGGTACCTCCCAGATAAATCACCTGTACTCATGCTTTTGGGAGGTCCCAAACTAAGACATTTATTAGGAGTTGGATTTCTGAATCATAGGGCACACCTGTACTGACCTTGTCTACTCGGCACTATTCCACAGAATTTTCTGCAATTACAGGAGAGGTCTATATCTGTAGTGTCCAATAGAGTAGTTACCAGCTACACCTGGCTGTGGAGTGCTTAAACGTTGGCTAGTGCAATGGGGGAAATGAATTTTCTGTGTCTTTCCTTTTTCTTTTTCTGTTTTTCATGCTTTTTTCCTTTAATTTTTTTTTTTTTTTTTTTTTTTTTTTTTTTTTTTTTTGTCTTTTGTCTTTTTAGGCCTGCACCCATGGCATATGAACGTTCCCAGGCTAGGGGTCCAATCGGAGCTGTAGCCACCAGCAACCTCGTGGTTCCTAGTCGGATTCATTTCCACCATGCCATGACGGAACCTCCTTTTTTTTTTTTTTTTTCTTTTGTCTTTTTAGGGCCGCACCTGCAGCATATGGAAGTTCCCAGGCTAGGGTTAAATCACAGCTACAGCTGCCTGCCTACACCACAGCCACAGCAACGCGGGATCCAAGCCTCATCTGCAACCTACACCACAGCTCATGGTAACGCCGGATCCTTAATCCACTGAGCGAGGCTAGGGATTGAATCCACGTCCTCATAGATCCCAGTCAGGTTTGTTACCACTGAGCCAGGATGGGAACTCCTCTTAATTTAAATCTGATTGCTCTACATGACTGGTGGTTACCATCATGGGCAGTGCAGTTCTAGATACTCATGTATTGTTCTCCCAAATATTTGCACCTGCTTCATTCCCTTCAGATGTGCTCAAGAGATCACAGCCCTGCAGAAGGTGGCCTCCTCCACACCTGGCTCTGATTAGATGATGGGGCCCCAGACTTTGACTATGAGCCTGATGCAAAATAGATGAGAGTTTTGAGGCCAAGGAAAGAGATGAGTGAATTTTGCATGTGGCAGGAATGTAAATATTTTATGGCCAGAGGGCAGATTGTAGTAGTTTTAAAATATGTCTTCAAAACCTTTGACCCTTTCCCCATCTTGAGAAGTGGGTCCGTCCTCTTCCTTTCAACCTGGGTTGGCCTTTGCTGGGCTGTGCCCTGCAGGCCTGCAAGTCCTCTATGTGCCCAGCCTCAAGACTGAGAAAAGGCTCAGAGTCAGTGACAGAGACCTCAGTGGTTTAATGGATGGGAGATCCTACCTGTCTGAAGCGTGGTCTTGGAGTGACACCCCACTGTGTGCGGTAGATGGTGGGCAGGACATAGCAGCAGCAGTCTTGGCTACTGGAGACAGGGAGGGGGAGGTTACTAGTTATAGAGGGGAATTGATGCTAGGTTGGCTCACAGGTTACCATGGAAACCAGAAGAGGCTCACACCCCTCACCTGGATAAGCCATCTTGGTGGAGACATTCTGATTTAAAGATTAGAATAATCACCAGCTGGATTGAGGGCAAGTCTTTAGGCATTTCCTGATTAGGCTCTGTGATTAAGAGGGGAGGTCAGTCAAGTAGGTAGGGCGTAGCTGAAGCAGGGACTGGTTGAACAGGGGAGGTCCAGAGAGCAAGAGAACAGTCATCTTGGATGGCCTGATCATACAGCCTTAGTGGCTCATGTGTAACCAGAGATGCTGCATGACCTCTGGGTCCAAGTCAGAAAAGTCTAGGCAGCTTTGGGGAGTTCCCATCATGGTTCAGCTTGTTAAGAATCCAACTAGTATCCAGGAGGATGCAGGTTCAATCCCCAGCCTCAATCAGTGTGTTAAGGATCCGGTGTTGCTGTGAGCTGTGGTGTAGGTCACAGATGCGGCTCAGATCTGGGGTGGCTGTGGCTGTGGTATAGGCTGGCAGCTTTAGCTCCAATTAGACCCCTAACCTGGGAACCTCCATATGCCATGGGTGCGGCCCTGGGAAAAAAAAAAAGTAACCTGCCTTAGACCACACAGCTCATAGGCGGTGGAGTCAGATTTAAACCCAGGTCTACCTGACTCCCAAGCTCACTTTTGTAACCCTCATGGGGGAGACTCACAAAGCCAGTGGCCTCCTCTCCAGAAAGGTGGGTGCCTGCCGACTAGAACTTCACAGTGTGGCAGTCTCTTCAGGTGTGTGGGCCCCCGAGGTGCCACCTGGACCAGGGCCAGACCTGTGGTCCTACCTGTTGGATGGACAGATGGAAGGGGTAAGGACGTGGCAGGGGGAGGGGAGTCAGGGCTGGGCCGTGGATTGGGTGGTTGGATGGATGGATGGGTGGAGGAGGTTGACCAGGGCAGGGAGGTCTGCCTCTCTGAGCTTGGCCTCTAGCTTCTGGCTATGGAAAGAGTCGGGACTTGTCCTCTGTGGGTGTATTTTTCCTGGAGTCTCTGTCTCCCCCACTGGGTAAGTCTGGGCTCGGCTTTTGATTTCTTGGGTCTCAGTCTCAAGTGCTTTGCCGCTGTCAGTTTTCTGGCTCTGGCCTCTATCTTGGTGCCTGCATCTCCATTTCATTCTGATTCCACACTTTTATCAATATCTCCATGGCTCCTGGGGTCCCAGGGGGCAGCTTTTAGGCTTGCTCAGTGTTTTTAAGCCTCAGCGGCACATTAGAAACACTTGGGGAGTTGATAATAATCATAACAGAAATAGCAAATATTTATTTGGTGCATATCCCATGCCAGGCACTGTTACACTTACATTAACTCATTTAATCCTGACTCTGACTCTATGAGGTCGGTATTACTCCTCCCCCATTTTACAGAAGGGGAAACTGAGACCTGAAGAAGATGCTTCCAAGTTTCAGAGTTAATAATAGGTAGAACTGTGAGCTCCCGCTGCGGTTCAATGAGATCAGCAGTGGCTTGGGAGTGCTGGGACGAGGGTTCCATCTGCAGCCTGGCACAATGGATCCAGCATTGCTTTGGCTTAGTTTGAGGCTGTGGCTTGGATCTGTTCCCTGGTCTGGGAGCTCCATATGCCTCAGGGCGGCCAAATAATAATAATAATAATAATAATAATAATAATAATAATAATAATAATATAGTAGAACGGGGAGTTCCCTGGTGGTCTGTGGGGTAGGATTTGGTACCTTCACTGCCGTGGCCCAGGTTCAGTGTCTGGTCTGCGAACTGAGATGCCGCACCTACTACTACAAGCTGCAGCAAAAAAAAGATTGAACCCTGTACCTGGACCTCCTTAGATTTTAACGTATGTTTGAATCACCTGGGGATTTGTTAAAATGCAGATTTCTTTATTTTTTTTTTTTCTTTTTTAGGGCCACAAGTGTGGCATAGGGAAGTTCCTGGGCTAGGGGTTGAATGTGAGCCGCAGCTGCCAGCCTACGCCACAGCCACAGCAATGTGGGATCTGAGCCGAGTTTGCACCTACACTGCATCTCACAGCAATGCCGGATCCTTAACCCACTGAGCAAGGCCAGGAATCGAACCCGCATCCTCATGCATGCTAGTCGGGTTCATTCCTGCTGAGCCACGGCAGGAACGCCCAAAATGCAGATTTCTGATTCAGTAGGTTGGGCCTGAGATTCTGCATTTCTAACACTCTCACAAGAGGCTATTAGTTGTCTGTGGTTCACACTTTGAGGAGCAAGAGTTTTAACCATTACGTGTCTTTTCTTTGTCTTTTTGCCATTTTTTGGGCCGCTCTCGCGGCATATGGAGGTTCCCAGACTAGGGGTCGAATCGGAGCCGTTGCCACCAGCCTATGCCACAGCCACAGCAATGTGGGATCCAAGCCGTGTCTGCAACCTACACCACAGCTCCCGGCAATGCCGGATCCTTAACCCACAGAGCAAAGCCAGGGATCGAACCCGCAACCTCATGGTTCCTAGTTGTTAACCACTGCGCCACGACGGGAACTCCAACCATTTCATGTTAACTGCCTCTCTAGAGAGCAGTGGTTCTCAAGGTGTGGTCCCTGGGCCAGCAGCATTAGCTTAACCTGGGAACTTGTTAGACATGCCAGTTCTCTGAGTGACCCTGAATCAGCAATTCTGGGCGTGGGGTCCAGCCATCTATGGTTTAGATAGACCTCCAGCTGGTTCCAAGGCACATTAAAGTTTGAGAACCACTGATTGATAGAATGTGGCAATTTAGGACAATCAAATCTCTGGGACTGCAGCCCAGACCTTGGTGTCTTTAGAGGTCCCCAAGCGATTGTAAAGCAAGCAAAGGCCGTGAGGCACTGGGTTGGACGGAGGGACAATCCCGGTTTATGTAAGTAAACAAACACACACACCAGTTGGATTGGAATTTGCTGGCAGGGTTTGGGCAGGCCAGGGGAAGCTCAGATGGGCAGAGGCTAGGGGAAGACAAATGGGAAATTAAATTTGGAAGAGTACCAGAAGGGAGGCTAGAACAGGGGGGCTGGAATTCATCGGAGAGACCCGACCAGCAAATCCTTAGAACCCATGGGTTGAGGGGAGGGGAGGAAGTTGCCCTGGGGCCCCCCTATTTCCCCCTTTCGAGGGACACAAAATAAGGAGGTAGATGTTTTTGAAGAAATGGGGGCATAGTGGAGGGCTTTCTTGGAATCTGAGGGGACACATGTAGGGTTTGGGGGGAACTAAACCGAACAAAGATGATGGGTTTAGAGGCGTTGTCTAACTGACACAGGGACAGCATCTTGGTCTGTGATGAATCTTCAGAACCTAAAACCATGTCTGGCATTTAAGAATCATAATTTCAAATTTTATTTCAACAGAGACGAGCAGCTATTTTTTTATTTTGTCTCTCATGTAGATTTTTTTATTTTGTCTTTTTGTCTTTTTAGGGCCGCACCCGTGGCATATGGAGGTTCCCAGGCTAGGGGTCGAATCAGAGCTGTAGCCAATGGCCTACGCCACAGCCACGTAAGATCCGAGCCGTGTCTATGATCTACACCATAGCTCACAGCAACACCAGATCTTAACCCGCTGAGAGAGGCCAGGGATCAAACTGGCAAAGTCATGATTCCTAGTTGGATTCGTTTCTGCTGAGCCACAATGGGAACTCCCCTAATTTTTTATTAGAGTATAGTTGATTTACAGTGTTGTGTCAATTTCTGCTGTACAGTGTAGTGACCCAGTTGTACATTTATATACGTACTTTTTCTCATACTATCTTTCATCATGTTCTACCCCAAGAGTTTGAACATAGCTCCCTGTGCTGGACAGTAGGATTCTATTCTTAAGATCTTTTTTTTTTTTTTTTTTCTTGGCTGCATCCACAGCATGGAGAAGTTCCTAGGGCCAGGGATCAAATCCGAACCACAGCAGCGACCCAAGCTGCTGCAGTGACAATGCTGGATCCTTAACCTGCTGTGCCACAAGGGAACTCCCTGAAGGTCATTTCTTTATTATTATTTTGTTTTCATTTTTTAAAGTTTTATGGAACTATAGTTAATTGACAATGTTGTGATCATTTATTTCTGCTGTACCACGAAGTGATTCAGTTCAGGTCACTTTTTTTTTTTTTTTTTGTCTTTTTGTTATTTCTTGGGCCGCTCCCGCGGCACATGGAGATTCCCAGGCTAGGGGTCCGAATCGCAGCCATAGCCACCAGCCTACACTAGAGGCACAGCAACGCGTGATCTGAGCCGCGTCTGCAACCTGCACCACAGCTCACAGCAACGCCGGATCGTTAACCCACTGAGCAAGGCCAGGGATCAAACCCGCAACCTCATGGTTCCTAGTTGGATTCGTTAACCACTGCGCCACGACGGGAAATCCTCAGGTCACTTCTTGATTCAATGTGGATGCTGGAGCCCAAGCAGAAATTACATGGAAGGAGGAAAGGGCATTGAGGCACCTGCCAGCTGCCTGTTCCCTTCCAGAAACTTCCCTGGAAGCGCAACACTCTGACATGAGGGGTTTTTGTTTGTTTGTTTTAGCTATCCTCTCTTCAAGAGAGGCTGGTAAATATCTTTTAGCCTGCTGCATTGCCACCTGCAATTAAACTGCAGTTCTGCTCTTAAAGAAGTGGAGAATGGGTATAGCCTAGCCCGGTAGCAGTCTTTGCCACACACTTATAGCCAGATGGTGAGTGTGCTGGTGTGGAGAATGACAAATGTCAGGTTGACATTAGACTAGGTTGACCACCAGGCTGTCGAAGTTTTGCCGCTGCAAGGATTTTTATGTGTTTATTCATCACTGCTCATGGAGTGCTGAGAACAAGGCCTAACACATGATAGGCACTTGATAAGAATTGAATGGGAGTTCCCATTTTGGCTCAGCAGGCTAAGAACCCCACTAGTATCCATGAGGATGCAAGTTTGATCCCTGGCTTTGCTCATTGGATGAAGCATCCTACCTTGCCACAAGCTGCAGCCTAGGTTGAAGATGTGGTTTGGATCTGGTACAGCTGTGGTGTAGGCCAGCAGCTGCAGCTCCAATTCCACCCTTAGCCTGGGAACGTCCATATGCCACAGGTGTGGCCCTAAAAAGAAAAAGTAAAACACAAAAAAACAAACAACAAAAAAGAATGGAACGCATGCACCTCCGGCTAATACTCTAAGGAGCAGGGAAAAAAAAAAGCTCATAATTGTCTGAAATGTGATAGAAGTATTAAAAAATTCTTGTTGACGTGCCACCAATTTTTTTATCTTAAAAACTTTCACTCTGGAGTTCCTGTCGTGGCTCAGTGGTTAGTGGATCCGACTAGGAACCATGAGGTTGTGGGTTTGATCCCTGGCCTCGCTCAGCGGGCTAAGGATCCGGCGTTGCCGTGAGCTGTGGTGTAGGTTGCAGACGAGGCTCGGATCCCGTGTTGCTGTGGCTCTGGCGTAGGCCGGTGACTACAGCTCCGATTCGACCCCTAGCCTGGGAACCTCCATATGCCGTGGGAGTGGCCCAAGAAATGACAAACAAAAAAACAAAAAAACAAAAAAACTTTCACTCTTTCAGAAAGGTTATAAAAGTAAGACAATGAGCACTCACATACCCTTCACCTTGAGTCACCAGTGTTAATATTTTGCCTTCCTTTCTCTCTCCCACTTGAAAGTAAGTTGCATACATCACAATGCTTCCCACCCAGACACTATCTCTGAAGCTCCCAGAAACAAGGACATTTCTTACATAAATCACAATACTCCACAATTTTAATTTTGCAGTAACAGGATCAGCACTGTATTATCTAATATGTACTCCATATTAAAATGTATCCAGTTATACCAGTAATAACTTTGTTCTTGATACATTTTCAAATTCAGGACCCAGTCCAATCGAGGCCTGTCAATTGCATTTATTTATTTACTCTTTTTTCTTTTTCCTTTTTAGGGCGGCACCTGAGGCACATGGAAGTTCCCAGGCTAGGGGTGGAATTGGAGCTGCAGCTGCCAGCCACAGCCACAGCCACAGCAACGCAAGATCGGAGCCACATCTGCGGTCTATGCCGCACCTTGTGGGAATGCTCAATCCTTAATCTACCGATCGAGGTCGGAGATCGAATCTGCATTCTCGTGGATACTGGTTGGGTTCTTAACCCACTGAGCCACAGTGGGAACTCCTGTGCATTGCATTTAGATGTCACTATCATGTCTTCTTCTGGAGCAGTTCCCATGGCCTTTTTGTTTTGTTTTATCCTTTCATGATGCTGACATTTTTGAAGACTTCAAGCTAGTTGTTCTAGCGAATATTTTGGCTTGGGTTTGTTTGATTCTTTATTCATGATTTAAATTCAGGTTAAACGTTCTGGCCAAGAATCATTCAGAGATGACGTGGTGTCATCAGTGCATCACAACCCAAGGAAACTGATGTCCATTTATCTCCTTTTTGGTGAGTGGGTTTAGTTGGTGTCTGCCAAATGTCCCCATGGTAAAGGTTTCTTTCCTTCCTTCTAATAAATAAGTCATCTGTGGGATGATGCTGGAGACTGTGAGTATCCCGTGCTCCAACAACTTTTCATCCAAAGGTGTTAGCATCCATTGATTGTCCTCATCTGAATCAATTATTCCACTGGTGATTACAAAATGCTTCGAAGATTTTGAAATATCAATTTTTGTTCTGGCATAAACAGTACAGATTTTCCATCAAGATGGGAAAATGTTTCAGCAGTATTCTTTGACAACAGCACAAAAATAAACTTTTCTCCCTCTTTTCTCAAAATCTTTTTGTAGCTAGATTCCCCCACATCCTGAATCTATTTGTCTGTTTGTCTCTGTTTCCCATACTTATTTATTTTTCCCTCTCCTGGTTTAGAATTCTTTGGAAAGACTAGCCAAGAGGCCTTATATTCTAGCCTTTGTGGAGAAATTGTTAAATTTGAGTGGGTGATAAATTTTCAGGACCAGAGTTCCCATCATGGCGCAGTGGTTGACAAATCCGACTAGGAACCATGAGGTTTCGAGTTCAGTCCCTGGCCTTGCTCAGTGGGTTAGGGATCTGGCATTGCCATGAGCTGTGGAGAGGGTTGCAACCCAGCTCGGATCCCTTATTGCTGTGGCTCTGGCGTAGGCCGGTGGCTACAGCTCTGATTACACCCCTAGCCTGGGAATCTCCGTATGCTGCGGGAGCGGCCCTAGAAAAGGCAAAAAGACAAAAAAAAAAAAAAAAATAGTTTCAGGACCATGGATAGGTGATGTGGGTGATGATGATGCTAATTAACATTTATTGAGCACAGAGGATGTGCCAAGAATTATTCTATGATTTATATGTATTAAATAACTTCAGATTTTCAATAACCTTAGGAGTGAGGTGTCATTTTTATCCTTAGTTCAGAGGAAAGTGAGGTACAGAGAGGTTAGGTGATTTGATCAAAGGCGCACACTACAAAGTGACAGATCTGGGACCTGAATCCAGTGATCTCACCTGAGATTTATCCATCTGACTTACCTCAACTTTAACAAAGAGAGAAAGACTTTGAAGAAGCTAACAAGTATCCTGCGAAAAACTGATACTTACATCAGTCAGGGTTCACTTCTGGAAGAAATAAACCACTCTAGCAATTCTAAACAGAAAGGAGTTTAATAGTAACAACTAGGCATTTATCATGATGGTTAATTTTATGTGTCCACTTGGCCAGTCCATGGTACCCAAGTATTTGGTCAAACATCTTCCTTCCTCCCCCCCCTCTTTCTTTCTTTCTTTCTTTCTTTCTTTCTTTCTTTCTTTCTTTTTCTTTCTCTCTCTCTTTCTCTCTCTCTTTCTCTCTTTCTTTCTCTCTTCCTTCCTTCCTTCCTTCCTCTCTCCCTGTCTCTCTCTTTCTTTCTTTCTTTTCTTCCTTCCTTCCTTCCTTTATGGCCACACTTGAGACATATGGAGGTTCCAAGGCTATGGGTCAAGTTGGAGCTGTAGCTGTTGGCCTACAAACCACAGGCCCACAGGCCACCACTACGTCAGATCTGAGCCACTTCTGGGACCTACACCACAGCTCACAGCAACACCCGATCCTTAACCCACTGAACCCGCAGCCTCATGGATCCGAATCTGGTCCGTTAACCACTGAGCCATGACAGGAACTCCTTCTTTGCCATCTTTGGATTTAAGTTCTGCCAGAGAGAGAGAAAAGGAGTGTAACCGAGGAGGACCCTGGGAAGCCTTCCCAGAATAGACCCCACCCTCTGCCTGCCTCTTGGCTGTAGAAGAACTTTAGTCAGAGTATACATTTAATCAGAGAAGTGAGAAAGTGCAGAAAGAAAAAAAACCAGTCAAGTAAGACAAATAAAATACTTCAGCTATTAAACACAATCAATCATGGACCTTTAGTTCTTCCTCAAGGACTATAGGTTGTTTTTTTTTTTGTTGTTTGTTTGTTTGTTTTTTGTCTTTTTGCCTTTTCTAAGGCTGCTTCCTGTGGCATATGGAGGTTCCCAGGCTAGGGGTGGAATTGGAGCTGTAGCCACTGGCCTACGCCACAGCCACGGCAACTCGGCATCCGAGCCACGTCTGTGACCTACGCCACAGCTCACGGCAACGCCGGACCCTTAGCCCGCTGAGCGAGGCCAGGGATCAAACCCACAACCTCATGGTTCCCCTCATGGTTCCTAGTCGGATTGGTTAACCCCTGCGCCACGACGGGACCTCCGGCTGTAGGTGTTTTGAGACAGGTCTGTGGAGCTGTTTTGCAGAGACGGAAACCCCCACCAGGGGGAAGAAGTGAACTGGACGCTGCTCACAACCCAGTCGACCCCAGACCAGTGGGAACCAGAAGGTCCTAATTCCCTCACCACCCACCAATCAGAGGAATGTCCACGAGTTATCACACACCCCAAACCCCCTCCCTCACCCCGGAAAAACTGGAAAACGAAAAAAAGAAGTGTGTAGGAAGAAGGCGAATGGGACTTCCTGGTGGGGCCAATGAGCCCTCTCAGAGGGAGCGACGATTCTAGTTGGATATCTTTTCAAAAAGTTTTATTGAAGTAGAGGTGATTTGCAATGTCATGTTAATTTCTGCTGTACAGCAAAGTGACTCAGTTGTGCCGATAGATCTCCATCCCCAGATAGGTTACCACAGATTATTGAGCAGAGTTCCCTGCGTTATAGAGCAGGGCTCCGTTGACCACCACACCACGTGCAAGAGTGTGCAGACGCCAAACCCAAGCTCCCAATCCATCCGTCCCCCGTGATCTAGTTAGATCTTAAAGGAGAAAGAAGACTGTCTGAAACTCCATAAGGACAAGAAAGGGTCTGTCTCATCATCGCTGTAACTCCAGTGACTAGTGCAGGGACAGATGCAACCTCACAAATACTTACATAAAAGAGTAAATGCTGGGGAGTTCCCGTTGTGGCTCAGCTGTTAAGGAATCTGACTGGCATCCAAGAGGACGCAGGGTCATCCTGGCCCCGCTCGGTGGGTTAAGGATCGGGTGTTGCCATGAGCTGTGGCGGAGGTCGCAGACGCGGCTCGGATCCCTCGTGGCTGTGGCTGTGGTGTAGGCTGGAGGCTGTAGCTCGGATTCAACCCCTCGCCTGGCAACCGCCAGATGCCATGAGTACCACCCCAAAACCAAGACCAAAAAAAAAAAAAAAAAAGGGACTCTGCTGTTTTCTAGGAGGCTGTTTCCATACAGAAAGCAGGCCCGGGTTCAGTCACCAGGACTCTTTTGACTGCGAGTTGGCAAGTAACTGAAAACCCTGTGTCCCCTGGGCTTAGCCATTAGGAGAACCTATCTTGTCACAGTTAAGGAGGCTAAATGTGTGTGCTTCTGGAGGGTAGGGAGGACATTTGAGAAGATCAAGGAAGGATGAAGAGCTTAGATTTCTTCCTTCTGTCTGATCTGAGTGTGGAAGGGGATCCCTCCCAGAGCCCCCCAAACCCTCCCACCAGCCACACTTTGACTCAGCCTTGTGAGACCACCGCAGGGGAACTAGCCCCGTCCACCTGGACCTCTGCCCCACAGCACCCTGAGACAAGGAATCTGTGCTGTGTTAAGACACTCCTCTGGCCAGCGATCGTTATGGCAGCAGAACAAAACCAACACACACACACACACACACACACACACACACACACGTCCCACACCACAAAGAGCATCTTTTCCTCATTGTTTATTTGCACAATTTTTATAAAAAGTAGAAAAAATAAACAGTTTCTTGCAACTGAGTATGAGAATGTACACACATAAATACAAAAATAGTGATTTGGAGGCAATAAATTAAGAAGAGGGGTGCTGAAGCATAAATAACATCCAAGACGCTGGGACAGGGTGCAGGCCGGTGTCTGGGGTCAGACACACAGGTCTCCACTGGCGACACATTTCAGGTCCCGGGTGAGGAGGCGGAAGAGGTTGAACATGACAGAGGCTTCCAGGCAGCTCTGGGGCTCCTGTGGGGAGGGGGTGGCTCGGTGGCTCCGTGTCTGGGCTCCCAGCCGCCCGCCCCCAGACATCCGCTCTCCCTCCCGGCTCACTCACCTTCTTCTGGGCCTCCTGGAGCCGGTGCAGCCAGTGGTGGAGGCGGCCCCGGGGCCGGGGGCCTGCCATGGGCTGAGCTGGGACCTGTGGGCAGAGGAGGGTGGTGAGGGGGTGTGAGGCCGGGCCTGGGGCGAGGGGACACACGGGTGGTCAGAGCCCAGCCGAGGCCCGGGCCCCCCCCTCCCCGCCGAGCACTCACACAGGCCTGGAGCTGGGCGTGGATGTGGCGCAGCGTGTGAAGGGGCTGGTCCAGGCTGCTGTGCAGGGATGAGTTCGCCAAGGAGCCCAGGACGCTGAGGGTCAGGGCCACCTCGGCCTCCAAGGCCACGGGGCGCTCCCACACCTGAGGAGGAGACAGAAGCCAGGTGAGAGCGGCGCGTGAGAGAGAGCAGGTGCGGAGCGACAGCGGAGGGGGCCAGGGGAAGGGACAGGCAGAGGCGAAAGCCACCGCCAGGGGGGAGGCAGGGCCAGGGTGGTGCCCTGAGGGGCGGAGGTGGGGGGGTCTGTCTGCTGAGGAGGCCGAGGGCGGGCCAGGCGGGGAGGGCCAGAGCCGGAGGGGCGGGGCCGGGCGGGGGCGGGGCCTGTGGGCGGGGCCAGGTGAGGGCAGGTGAGGGCAGGGGTGGGGGGCCTGGCTCTCCCAACTCACCTGCAGCTGCTTCAGGTCCCTGCTCCTGGGGAAGATGCGGGAGCTGCAGTTCCAGTCCTCCAAGAGGGACTCTTCCTAGAGGGCAAGGGCAGGTCAGCCCGCAGCAGGGGGGACGACGCAGGGCGGACCCCAGAGAGACTGGAGGCTGGCCAACGACGGCGGGAGGGGAGGTGACTCTCCAAAGGGACAGTGGAGGCAGGTGCGCCCCAGGAGGACAGGAGTCACCCCTGGGGGGAGGGCAGAGCTCGGCCCAGGGACCCCCGGGACACCGCGGGGTCGGGGCAGAAGAGGGTTGTGGGTGGAGGTTAGCCCACCGCAGGGGGGCTTGAGGAGACTCACAAAGGCATCCTTGGCCCTCTTGAAGGCCTGCAGCGCTTGTGGGGACAGAGACTTGAACTGGGCCAAGTGGCAGCCCCTTGCTCCTGGGAGGGCCCTGAGGGCTTCAGGGACAGGCACCGCTCCTGTCCTGGGTGGAGCCACCGTCATCAGCACCAGCACCAGCACCAGCGAGCCACCCAGGGCCATGTCTGTGCCAGGGAAGGACAGAGAGATGAGGGGATGGAGCCCATCGGGGTGGTCGGGGGTGGGGGGGGTGAGGGCGGGGCCCCGGGGAGCTGAGGGTCCCGCACAATGACTGAAGGCTCACCCAGCTTCCTTCCTCCTGCCTGGTGTCTCTGGTCTCTGTCAGCAGGTGGAGGATCACGTGTCCTCTCTGAGGCTGAAGAGAGTCTTGGTAGGGGGCTTCGGTCTTGTCAGGCGTCTCTGACCTCAGCCTCCTGGCCTGGATCTCTGCCCGTCGCTCTGTCTCTGTGTCTCTGAACGCCAGGCTCCGTCGGAGGGCTGAGTCCTGCCTGAGCTCCATGCTGCAGCTTTTAGCTTGTGCCGATGGGCAATCCCAGCTGATGTAGGAAAAGTGAAAACCCAGCCAGAGGCTGCCACTGGCCACCAGGCGAGGCCCCAGGCTGGGAAAGCCCAGAGCAGGGCGGGGCCTGTGAGCCAGGTGAGCCGCTGAGGGAAAGAGAAACTGACAGGGAGCCAGCACAGCTCACCTCCAAGAAACGGAGCTCTGGGGACACAATCGGAGCTGGGGCAGCTTCAGCCCCACAGGTGGAGGGGGCAAGGTGGGTTCTTGTGGGACGCCCAGCCTAGACCTAGGACCGGGGTGGGGAGGGGACAGGGGGACTCCCCGTGTGCAGATACACCTGGAGGAGGTGCTGCCAGGAAGAACCTGGAACTTTCAGGAGGGAGGCCATTCAGGGGATGGGGAAGATCCAGGGCTGCTGCTGGGGGTGGAGGAGAGACGGACAAAACACTCACACATTAAGAGAGAAGGAAAAGAAAGAACGAGACTTTCAGGGAGGATACGCCAATGAAAAGTCAAACATTTCCCCTGGTGGCTCGGTTTGGTAAAAACTCAACTACCTAGTCCCTGTGAGGATGCGGGTTCAATCCCGGGCCTCGCTCAGTGGGTTAAGGACCCAGCGTGGCCACAGGCCGTGGCCTAGGTCACAGATGCGGCTCCGATCTGGCGTTGCTGGGGCTGTGGTGTAGGGCTCAGCTGCAGCTCTGACTCAGCCCCTGGCCTGGGAATTCCATATGCCATGAATGGGGCCAAAAGAAAGAAAGAAAGAAAAGAAACAGAAAGAAAATCCAAACATTTCTTAAAAATTAAATCCATACATCAACCAGTAAAAGAAAGTCAAAAATGAAACTCTATTTTAGGGCCATTACAAAAAAAAAAAAGAAAGAAAGAGGAGAACACGCGAGTTGTCCCGTCTGCAGATGACATGCTGCACCCAGAAAATCCTGATGCCACTGTCCCCACAGCCACAGAGCTCATCAGTGACTTCAGCAAAGTTGCAGGATGCAAAGTCCTCATACAGAAATCTTGTGTTTTTCCACAGGCTGACAATGAACTCTCAGAAAGAGAGAGTCAGGATACAACTGCATTTCTAATCACATGCAACAGAATAAAATACTTAGGAATACACCTACCTAAGGAGGTAAAAGACCTGCACTCAAAAATGTCTAAGACACCGATGAAAAAAACTGAAAGCAGCACAAACCAATGGCATGATAGTCCATGTTCAAGGATTGGCAAATTAATATCGTTCAAAGGATCTTATTACCCAAGACAATTCCTATCAAAACACCACTGGCATTTTTCACAGAACTAGAAAACAGGTGTTTTAATTTGTCTAGAAACACAAAAGCTGCTGAATAGTTAAAACAGGCTTAAGAAAGAAGAACAGAGCTGGAAGGATCTCGCTCCCTGACCACAGAAAGGGTATGACGTTGGCAAAAGACAGGCACACAGATCAACGGGACAGAACAGAGAGGCCACAAATAAACCCGTGCATTTATGGCCAATTATTCTACAAAAAGGGAGGCAGGGACACACAAGGGAACAAAGACCGTCTCTCCAATAAGTGGGGCTGTGAAAACCAAACGGCTACCTGTGAAAGAATGAACTCAGAACACTTTCTAACACCATCCAAAAACATAAACTCAAAATGGATTTCTAACTGTTAGACCAGAAACCATAAAATTCCTAGCCGAGAACATAGGCAGAACACTCTGACATGTATTGCAGCAATGTTTTTTTCCCCATCTGTCTCTTAAGGCAAAGGAAACGAAATCAAAAATAAACAAATGGGACTTAATTAAACTTATAAGCTGATGCACAGCAAAGGAAACCATTGATAAAATGACAAGACAACCTACTGAATGGGAGAAAATGTTTGCCGATGATGTGACTGATAAAGGGTGACTATCTAAAATATAAAAACAGCTCCTACAACTCAACATCAGAAAAACAACCTGATGAGAAAATGGGCAGAAGAGGCGTTCCTGTAACAGCTCAGTGGGAATGAACCCGAATAGTATCCATGAGGAAGCAGATTTGATCCCTGGCCTTGCTCTGTGGTTTAAGGATCTGGCGTTGTGAGCTGTGGTGTAGGTGGCAGTCGTAGCTCAGAAGACAGAATTGGATAGAGAGAAGGAGGCCCTGAATCAGATATTTAGGGGTAGTGATGGCTTGGAGATCAAGCTTTGAAGCTGGACAGTGTGTAGGTTGATCTCCCGTCTCTGCCAATTACTGACTATATATTGTGGAAAAGTCTCTTTACTGTGCCTCAGTTTTCTCATCTGTAAATTGGAGGTAGAGCAATTCCTGCAGTGTTATTTCTTTTGTGCATTAAAGGAGGGGATACATATCAGATACTCACTTTCGAAAGAAGGTGAGAGGATTCAGAAAGAGACAGAGACAAAAACTGGTGACAGAGAATTGGGTTAGAGTCATTGCTGGCACTGTTGCCCAGGAGGGTAAAGTCCTCACAGCCCTGCCTGCCCCCTCTGGGCTGATCAATGGCCAGCAATGACATTGGGAAAGCTTCACCTGCGCGGGGAAGCCCGGCTCTCATCATCCTCAGCTGGGCACTTAAAAGCCACCATGGAGGGTCAGGCACCGCTGTCACAGGTGGACACCACTCCGGACACCACTCAGGACAGTGGAAGGCAGGCCCTGCAACAGCACGAGGCACCAAAGACACATTGCAGGTGAGGAGTGAGGGGAGAGAGAAGATGAGGGGAGAAGGGGGGTCCCGGCCCAGCCCGTGTCTCTCCCCCTGCATGTCCTCTGCGATTGTGCTCGGAGCATCGGTCCCTCTGGGAGTTTAACCAGAGGCGGGGTGCTTGGGCTTGGGGGCCTTCTCCTTGGGCCCCCTGATGTCCGTCGCCTCTTGTAGGAACAGGGATGGGACCACGTGGCACAGCCGCGGTGGCTATGGGACTGTGGGTCTTTGTGACGGCGGTCTTCGCGTTGGACCCTGAAGACGTGGTGGTGCCCGGTCGCTGCGTCCTCTCTCACTACCGCTCCCTGGACCCTCAGGCGCTGGTGGCCGTCAAGGCGCTGAGGGACCACTATGTGAGTGATGTCCAGACGCCCGACCCCCGGATCCTGGGCCCGCCGGGTTCAGAGACCACAGTCTTGATCCCGCGGGCGCTCCAGTCCTAGCGTGCAGCAGGAGAAATTCTCAGGGTCCAGAATAGTGACCACTGTCATCTTCCCGGCCGCCCTGGCCCTCGTGTCACACATGGCCTGGGTGCCTATCACAGAGGGGCGCCCCCTCCAGGTGGACTCGGCTCCACACCGGGGCGCAGGCTCCGCCCGGGGAGCACGAGTGTGTTTCAGGCCTGGCTCACGCCTTCGGAGAGCTGCCTGGTAGGGACACCGTAAGCACAAACGTCCCCGCCCGTCCTGATCTACGTCGAGCAATCCCCGATGTTCCAGAGCTTCGGGGGCCCTGGCGAGGAGGCCCAGGGTCACCCCGGCCCTTGTCCCTCAGGAGGAAGAGACGCTGAGCTGGAGGCCACGCAACTGCTCGTTCCGCTTGAGGAGGGACCCTCCGCCGCCATCGGTGAGGCCGGAGGCCCGAGACCAGGGAGGGGTGGGGTTGGGGCTGAGGCGAGCGCAGGGCGCGGCCCCGTCTGACGCCCTCCGGGTCCCCGCAGTCCTGTGCGCGGCTCCGCCTGGTGGCCCGCGGCCTCGCCGACGCCCAGGCGGTGCTGAGCAGCCTGCCGAGCCCCGAGCTGTTCCCCGGCGTCGGCCCGACCCTGGAGCTGCTGGCGGCCGCGCGGCGGGACGTGGCGGCCTGTGTGAGTGAGGCCCTCCCTGGCCCCGCACCCCCGCCGGCTCGCGCTGGGCCCTCGCGGCCCCCCACCCTCACCCCCGATTGCCCGTCTGTCCCGCTGAGCCCCGAAACGGGCGCAGGCACGATTCGCCTAGTCTCGGTGTCCCCAGCGCCGGCCTTCGCTCTGCAGCGGGGAGGCTGAGGGGCGGGGGCACGTGGCACCGGGAATCGGTTCTTCGCCTTCTTCATCACCTCGTGTTTCCTCCCCATCCAGCTGGAGCTGGTCCAGCCAGGCTCCGGGAGGAAGTCCCTGCGGCCGCCCAGGAGGCGTCACAGAGCTGTGAGTGGAGCAGGCGCCAAAGCGGTTGGACCGCAGGGGGGCGGCGTGAGGTCGAGAAGGGACGCGAGCGGGTTTGGAGCGTTGAGCGCCTGGAGGGGAATCTCTCTTGGGAAGGAGATTCCTGACGCAGCCGCGCTCTGCCTCCTTCCTGGGCTCCAGGACTCGCCTCGGTGCCACGAAGCCACCGTCATCTTCAACCTGCTGCGGCTTCTCGCGTGGGACCTGCGGCTGGTGGCGCATTCGGGGCCTTGTCTGTGACCCCGCCGCGGCTGCGCGGGGACCCGAAGCTCTGAGGATGCCTGGCTGCGGGCGCGGCCCTGCTGCATTGCCCAGAGGACCAGGCGGATCTTTCAGTCTCCCTGCCTGCGCCAGTGCCAGAAGCGCCCTTTTCCCAAGGACCAGAAGGAGTTCCCCTCAAGCAGTGACATTCACGTGGGATGCATTGCCTTACGATATTCCAGAGCCGGGCCTGGCAGGCAAAGAATGCAGTCCGTGTCTGCCTTGTCACTGACCACCTCTTACCTGGAGCAGTTTCTACTTCTGTGGTTCCAGGAACCCCTTGTCCCATGATAGGTTCCAACCCCAGCTTGGAACCTTCGGTGGCCGCTTTGAGATGCCGTGAAATATGGGACGCTTTCCACTGGGGAGGGGCTGCATAGTGAAAGGGCCCAAAGTCCTTCTGTTCAGTGGCTTTTGAATTCCGTTACTTGCATGTGTGTTGTTCTTGTGAAGTTCCTATGTATATCTGCTATTCTGTCTTCTGATGTTAATTTATTGCCAGTTATTAAATATTTTTTGTATTTGCATTGGTTCTTCCCCTGTGATCATTTTGAGGGGAGCTGTTCAGCACCAAATAAATGCTCAGACAGGGAAATCTGGTGACCTGAGTTTCAATTTTGCCCCTGCCACCTAATTGTCCCAGATCTGGGCAAATGTCTTCTCTCCCGGCGGGCCTTGGTTTACTCATCTATGGCATGGCATCATTGCCCTTGCCTTGTAGTGAGTAATGCACATTGAAATAGTATTTCTGAAGCTGCCAGCATTCCAGTTACAAAATGGACTTAGTAAATGGTCTCCATGAAATGATCATACACATAAAAGCACAAACAAGTGCACTTTTAAAATTGTCCAAATCTGTGGATGGCCAATATTTGGGGCCACCTGCAAAGCCTGTTTTCTCAAGGTCACACAATTAGGAAGTGTCAGAGCCAGGTCTGAACCCCAGAATCTTTAGCTCTAGATCCCTTGTGCCTAACCAGTGGCCTGCACTTCTTTTCTAAGAGAAACAGAAGGGTGTTGAGGGATTTTGAGATAATGGGTCAATTTTCAGGGGTCAATTTTTGCAATGTCTCCTCCCCTGAGGTGAGGCTCCTGCAATTGACAGAAATTGACCAGGACACTGATAGGTGACTTGGGCACATCCCTGCTGTTGCTTTGGAAACATTATGGAAGGGGCTCAAACTGTTCCCAGCTGAGGGCTTCTGTCTACCCTCTTCCAGGAATTATGAATGAGGTAAAGACGGGACGGAGGAATTGTCAAAAAGACCTGGACACCTCCTGTCCAAGAAGCCTGTCAGCTCTAGGTCCAGGAGTTCCAGCTGCACCAAGATGGGAGAGTATAGTATTTCTCGGTTAGGAGTTCCCCTTGCGGCTCGGCAGGTTAAGAACTCAAGTAGTGTCCATGAGGATACAGGTTCAATCCCTGGCCTCGCTCAGTGGGTTAAAGGGTCTGGTGTTGCAGTGAGCTGCAGTGTAGGTCATAGAGGTGGCTCAGATCTGGTGTTGCTGGTAAAATTCGCCTGAAATCCTATTTGCTGTTATTTGCTGTGTGACCTTGGGCAAGTCTCTTAACCTCTCTGGGTCCCTGCAGTTTCCTCTGTACTTGAAATGTAGGCAAAGCTCAGGATGTCCTTGGTGCTATCATTGGTATTCAGAACCACATTGTGGCAAAGCCTCTGAGACAGGGCGAGACAGAGCCACGCTCACAAAGGAAGGGGCTGTCTCTGTTTTCCTTCTGCACTGACTGTTCCCTTTTTGCGGAAGGCTCTCCCTCCGATCTCCCCCTAGCTCCCTCCCTCACTTCCTTTAGGTCTTCCCTCAAATGTCATTTCATTACTTCATTTACTGGAAACCTCCTCTCCCACTTCGTTCTCATCCCTGCTTCCTTTCTTTCATTTTCAGTTACCTGATGTCACACACACCGCATGTCTCACTCCCCTGTCCCATGCTATCCGGTTCTCCTCTCCAGTACAAAGCTCCATGAAGGATGGTTTTATGTCTTTTTTTTCCAGTGCTGAGTTTCTGGCACCTTGATGAAGATCTGGCCCAAAGTGGGGAGTGAATAAAGCTTTAAAATCAAGTTAGTGGAGTTCCCCCATAGCCTGGAAGTCAGAGGTTAGGGGTTGTTGCTGCTGTGGCTTGGGTTCAGTCCCTGGCCTGGGAGCTTCTGTATGCAGGCAGGAGCTGCCCACTCCCCCGAAAAAAGTTTTCCTCCTCGAGCCTTGCTCATTTTAGTTAAAAAAGTTTTTTAATTTTTTGGAAAAAAAAAAAACCTTTTTCCCCAGGCATGTGGAAGTTCCTGGCCAGGAACAGAACCGGAGCCACGGCAGTAAACAGAGCCACAGTAATGACAACGTTCGATCCTTAACCCACTAGGGTAGCAGAGAACTCCAATTCACAAATTTTAAAGGCTAATCTCCTTTGATAATCATCTTGAAATATTGGCTATATTCCTCGTGCTGTACAATAGATCCTGTAGCTTCTTTTATAGCGGTTTGTACCTCTCGATGCCCTACACCTACCCGCCCTTCCCCTCCCTCTCTCCACCAGGAACCACTGCTTTGTTCTCTGTATCTGTGAGTCTGTTTCATTTTTACAAAAATTTGGTTGAAGTACAGTTGATTTACAACGTTGTATTAATTTCTGCTGTATAATTATACATATATATTCTTTTTCATATTCTTCTCCCTTATGGTTTATCACAGGACATTGAATATAGTTCCCAGTTCTTTTTTGTTACATTCACTGGTTTGTTAATTATCTATCTATCTGACTATAATCTATCTATCTATCATGGCCTCACTCAGAGCTTATGGAAGTTCCCAGGCCAGGGATTGAATCCAAGCTGCTGCCCCAGCTGCCACAACACTGGATCCTTTAACCCACTGCACGGGCTGGGCATCACAGTCCAGACTCGGCCTTGACCTAGCTGCAGTAGTCGGATTATTAGCCCAGGGTGCCATAGCAGGAACTCCTGTTTTATTTTTGGATTCTATGTATAAGTGGATGTCGAAGAGTGATTTTATTACTCTGACTTATTTCACATAGTCTAATATCAGGTCCACCTATTTTATTGCGAATGGCAAAATTTCTATCTTTTTATGGCTGAGTGGTATTCCACTGTGTGTGTGTGTGTGTGTGTGTGTGTGTACATGCTTTTGTTTTCCTCGGATTTGTACCCAGGAGTAGAATTGCTGGATGATATGGTAGCTCTATTTCTATTTTTTGAAGAACCTCCATGCTGTTCTCCACAGTGGCTGCACCAATTTACATTCCCACCAATAGTGTACCAGGGGTCCCTTTTCTCCACTTCCTCACCAACATTTGTTATTTGTGGTCCTAGGCTAGGGGTCGAATCAGAGCTGCCACTGCCAGCCTACGCCACAGTCACAGCCACAGCCACAGCCACGTGGGATCCAAGCTTCCATCTGCGGACTACACCACAGCTCATGGCAATGCCAGCTGCAGCACAATGGGAACAACCTGTGGGCTTTTTGATGCTAGTCACTCTGACAGGTGTGAGGTGATAACTCATTGTGGCTCTGATTTGCATTTTTCTGATGATTAGTGACGTGAGTATCTTTTGTACCTGTTGGCCATTCATAGGTCTTCTGTGGAAAATTTCGATTTGGGTCTTCTGCGCATTACTCATCAGGTTGTTTTTCTGATGTTGAGTTGTAGGAGCTGTTTTTATATTTTAGATAGTCACCCTTTATCAGTCACATCATCGGCAAACATTTTCTCCCATTCAGTAGGTTGTCTTGTCATTTTATCAATGGTTTCCTTTGCTGTGCATCAGCTTATAAGTTTAATTAAGTCCCATTTGTTTATTTTTGATTTCGTTTCCTTTGCCTTAAGAGACAGATGGGGAAAAAAACATTGCTGCAATACATGTCAGAGTGTTCTGCCTATGTTCTCGGCTAGGAATTTTATGGTTTCTGGTCTAACAGTTAGAAATCCATTTTGAGTTTATGTTTTTGGATGGTGTTAGAAAGTGTTCTGAGTTCATTCTTTCACAGGTAGCCGTTTGGTTTTCACAGCCCCACTTATTGGAGAGACGGTCTTTGTTCCCTTGTGTGTCCCTGCCTCCCTTTTTGTAGAATAATTGGCCATAAATGCACGGGTTTATTTGTGGCCTCTCTGTTCTGTCCCGTTGATCTGTGTGCCTGTCTTTTGCCAACGTCATACCCTTTCTGTGGTCAGGGAGCGAGATCCTTCCAGCTCTGTTCTTCTTTCTTAAGCCTGTTTTAACTATTCAGCAGCTTTTGTGTTTCTAGACAAATTAAAACACCTGTTTTCTAGTTCTGTGAAAAATGCCAGTGGTGTTTTGATAGGAATTGTCTTGGGTAATAAGATCCTTTGAACGATATTAATTTGCCAATCCTTGAACATGGACTATCATGCCATTGGTTTGTGCTGCTTTCAGTTTTTTTCATCGGTGTCTTAGACATTTTTGAGTGCAGGTCTTTTACCTCCTTAGGTAGGTGTATTCCTAAGTATTTTATTCTGTTGCATGTGATTAGAAATGCAGTTGTATCCTGACTCTCTCTTTCTGAGAGTTCATTGTCAGCCTGTGGAAAAACACAAGATTTCTGTATGAGGACTTTGCATCCTGCAACTTTGCTGAAGTCACTGATGAGCTCTGTGGCTGTGGGGACAGTGGCATCAGGATTTTCTGGGTGCAGCATGTCATCTGCAGACGGGACAACTCGCGTGTTCTCCTCTTTCTTTCTTTTTTTTTTTTGTAATGGCCCTAAAATAGAGTTTCATTTTTGACTTTCTTTTACTGGTTGATGTATGGATTTAATTTTTAAGAAATGTTTGGATTTTCTTTCTGTTTCTTTTCTTTCTTTCTTTCTTTTGGCCCCATTCATGGCATATGGAATTCCCAGGCCAGGGGCTGAGTCAGAGCTGCAGCTGAGCCCTACACCACAGCCCCAGCAACGCCAGATCGGAGCCGCATCTGTGACCTAGGCCACGGCCTGTGGCCACGCTGGGTCCTTAACCCACTGAGCGAGGCCCGGGATTGAACCCGCATCCTCACAGGGACTAGGTAGTTGAGTTTTTACCAAACCGAGCCACCAGGGGAAATGTTTGACTTTTCATTGGCGTATCCTCCCTGAAAGTCTCGTTCTTTCTTTTCCTTCTCTCTTAATGTGTGAGTGTTTTGTCCGTCTCTCCTCCACCCCCAGCAGCAGCCCTGGATCTTCCCCATCCCCTGAATGGCCTCCCTCCTGAAAGTTCCAGGTTCTTCCTGGCAGCACCTCCTCCAGGTGTATCTGCACACGGGGAGTCCCCCTGTCCCCTCCCCACCCCGGTCCTAGGTCTAGGCTGGGCGTCCCACAAGAACCCACCTTGCCCCCTCCACCTGTGGGGCTGAAGCTGCCCCAGCTCCGATTGTGTCCCCAGAGCTCCGTTTCTTGGAGGTGAGCTGTGCTGGCTCCCTGTCAGTTTCTCTTTCCCTCAGCGGCTCACCTGGCTCACAGGCCCCGCCCTGCTCTGGGCTTTCCCAGCCTGGGGCCTCGCCTGGTGGCCAGTGGCAGCCTCTGGCTGGGTTTTCACTTTTCCTACATCAGCTGGGATTGCCCATCGGCACAAGCTAAAAGCTGCAGCATGGAGCTCAGGCAGGACTCAGCCCTCCGACGGAGCCTGGCGTTCAGAGACACAGAGACAGAGCGACGGGCAGAGATCCAGGCCAGGAGGCTGAGGTCAGAGACGCCTGACAAGACCGAAGCCCCCTACCAAGACTCTCTTCAGCCTCAGAGAGGACACGTGATCCTCCACCTGCTGACAGAGACCAGAGACACCAGGCAGGAGGAAGGAAGCTGGGTGAGCCTTCAGTCATTGTGCGGGACCCTCAGCTCCCCGGGGCCCCGCCCTCACCCCCCCCACCCCCGACCACCCCGATGGGCTCCATCCCCTCATCTCTCTGTCCTTCCCTGGCACAGACATGGCCCTGGGTGGCTCGCTGGTGCTGGTGCTGGTGCTGATGACGGTGGCTCCACCCAGGACAGGAGCGGTGCCTGTCCCTGAAGCCCTCAGGGCCCTCCCAGGAGCAAGGGGCTGCCACTTGGCCCAGTTCAAGTCTCTGTCCCCACAAGCGCTGCAGGCCTTCAAGAGGGCCAAGGATGCCTTTGTGAGTCTCCTCAAGCCCCCCTGCGGTGGGCTAACCTCCACCCACAACCCTCTTCTGCCCCGACCCCGCGGTGTCCCGGGGGTCCCTGGGCCGAGCTCTGCCCTCCCCCCAGGGGTGACTCCTGTCCTCCTGGGGCGCACCTGCCTCCACTGTCCCTTTGGAGAGTCACCTCCCCTCCCGCCGTCGTTGGCCAGCCTCCAGTCTCTCTGGGGTCCGCCCTGCGTCGTCCCCCCTGCTGCGGGCTGACCTGCCCTTGCCCTCTAGGAAGAGTCCCTCTTGGAGGACTGGAACTGCAGCTCCCGCATCTTCCCCAGGAGCAGGGACCTGAAGCAGCTGCAGGTGAGTTGGGAGAGCCAGGCCCCCCACCCCTGCCCTCACCTGCCCTCACCTGGCCCCGCCCACAGGCCCCGCCCCCGCCCGGCCCCGCCCCTCCGGCTCTGGCCCTCCCCGCCTGGCCCGCCCTCGGCCTCCTCAGCAGACAGACCCCCCCACCTCCGCCCCTCAGGGCACCACCCTGGCCCTGCCTCCCCCCTGGCGGTGGCTTTCGCCTCTGCCTGTCCCTTCCCCTGGCCCCCTCCGCTGTCGCTCCGCACCTGCTCTCTCTCACGCGCCGCTCTCACCTGGCTTCTGTCTCCTCCTCAGGTGTGGGAGCGCCCCGTGGCCTTGGAGGCCGAGGTGGCCCTGACCCTCAGCGTCCTGGGCTCCTTGGCGAACTCATCCCTGCACAGCAGCCTGGACCAGCCCCTTCACACGCTGCGCCACATCCACGCCCAGCTCCAGGCCTGTGTGAGTGCTCGGCGGGGAGGGGGGGGCCCGGGCCTCGGCTGGGCTCTGACCACCCGTGTGTCCCCTCGCCCCAGGCCCGGCCTCACACCCCCTCACCACCCTCCTCTGCCCACAGGTCCCAGCTCAGCCCATGGCAGGCCCCCGGCCCCGGGGCCGCCTCCACCACTGGCTGCACCGGCTCCAGGAGGCCCAGAAGAAGGTGAGTGAGCCGGGAGGGAGAGCGGATGTCTGGGGGCGGGCGGCTGGGAGCCCAGACACGGAGCCACCGAGCCACCCCCTCCCCACAGGAGCCCCAGAGCTGCCTGGAAGCCTCTGTCATGTTCAACCTCTTCCGCCTCCTCACCCGGGACCTGAAATGTGTCGCCAGTGGAGACCTGTGTGTCTGACCCCAGACACCGGCCTGCACCCTGTCCCAGCGTCTTGGATGTTATTTATGCTTCAGCACCCCTCTTCTTAATTTATTGCCTCCAAATCACTATTTTTGTATTTATGTGTGTACATTCTCATACTCAGTTGCAAGAAACTGTTTATTTTTTCTACTTTTTATAAAAATTGTGCAAATAAACAATGAGGAAAAGATGCTCTTTGTGGTGTGGGACGTGTGTGTGTGTGTGTGTGTGTGTGTGTGTGTGTGTGTGTTGGTTTTGTTCTGCTGCCATAACGATCGCTGGCCAGAGGAGTGTCTTAACACAGCACAGATTCCTTGTCTCAGGGTGCTGTGGGGCAGAGGTCCAGGTGGACGGGGCTAGTTCCCCTGCGGTGGTCTCACAAGGCTGAGTCAAAGTGTGGCTGGTGGGAGGGTTTGGGGGGCTCTGGGAGGGATCCCCTTCCACACTCAGATCAGACAGAAGGAAGAAATCTAAGCTCTTCATCCTTCCTTGATCTTCTCAAATGTCCTCCCTACCCTCCAGAAGCACACACATTTAGCCTCCTTAACTGTGACAAGATAGGTTCTCCTAATGGCTAAGCCCAGGGGACACAGGGTTTTCAGTTACTTGCCAACTTGCAGTCAAAAGAGTCCTGGTGACTGAACCCGGGCCTGCTTTCTGTATGGAAACAGCCTCCTAGAAAACAGCAGAGTCCCTTTTTTTTTTTTTTTTTTGGTCTTGGTTTTGGGGTGGTACTCATGGCATCTGGCGGTTGCCAGGCGAGGGGTTGAATCCGAGCTACAGCCTCCAGCCTACACCACAGCCACAGCCACGAGGGATCCGAGCCGCGTCTGCGACCTCCGCCACAGCTCATGGCAACACCCGATCCTTAACCCACCGAGCGGGGCCAGGATGACCCTGCGTCCTCTTGGATGCCAGTCAGATTCCTTAACAGCTGAGCCACAACGGGAACTCCCCAGCATTTACTCTTTTATGTAAGTATTTGTGAGGTTGCATCTGTCCCTGCACTAGTCACTGGAGTTACAGCGATGATGAGACAGACCCTTTCTTGTCCTTATGGAGTTTCAGACAGTCTTCTTTCTCCTTTAAGATCTAACTAGATCACGGGGGACGGATGGATTGGGAGCTTGGGTTTGGCGTCTGCACACTCTTGCACGTGGTGTGGTGGTCAACGGAGCCCTGCTCTATAACGCAGGGAACTCTGCTCAATAATCTGTGGTAACCTATCTGGGGATGGAGATCTATCGGCACAACTGAGTCACTTTGCTGTACAGCAGAAATTAACATGACATTGCAAATCACCTCTACTTCAATAAAACTTTTTGAAAAGATATCCAACTAGAATCGTCGCTCCCTCTGAGAGGGCTCATTGGCCCCACCAGGAAGTCCCATTCGCCTTCTTCCTACACACTTCTTTTTTTCGTTTTCCAGTTTTTCCGGGGTGAGGGAGGGGGTTTGGGGTGTGTGATAACTCGTGGACATTCCTCTGATTGGTGGGTGGTGAGGGAATTAGGACCTTCTGGTTCCCACTGGTCTGGGGTCGACTGGGTTGTGAGCAGCGTCCAGTTCACTTCTTCCCCCTGGTGGGGGTTTCCGTCTCTGCAAAACAGCTCCACAGACCTGTCTCAAAACACCTACAGCCGGAGGTCCCGTCGTGGCGCAGGGGTTAACCAATCCGACTAGGAACCATGAGGGGAACCATGAGGTTGTGGGTTTGATCCCTGGCCTCGCTCAGCGGGCTAAGGGTCCGGCGTTGCCGTGAGCTGTGGCGTAGGTCACAGACGTGGCTCGGATGCCGAGTTGCCGTGGCTGTGGCGTAGGCCAGTGGCTACAGCTCCAATTCCACCCCTAGCCTGGGAACCTCCATATGTTGCAGGTGGGGCCCTAAAATGATGGGAAAAAAAGGAATTATATAGAGGGAGTTCCCATCATGGTGCAGTGGAACCGAGTCTGACTAGGAACCATTAGGTTGCGGGTTCGATCCCGGACCTCGCTTAGTGGGTTAAGGATCGGGTGTTGCCATGAGCTGTGGTGCAGCTCGCAGAGGCAACTTGGATCTGGTGTTGCTGTGGTTGTGGTGTAGGCTGACTGCTGTAGCTCTGGGAACCTCCTTATGCCACAGGTGCAGCCCCCCCCAAAAAAAGAATTATGTAGAAATAGGAGTTCCCATCATGGCTTGGGGAAATGAAACTGACTAGTGTCTATGAGGACGCAGGTTCGATCCCTGGCCTTGCTTAGTGGGTTAAGGATCTGGTGTTGCCATGAGCTGTGGTGCAGATCGCACACTTGGCTTGGATCCTGCTTTGCTGTGGCTGGGGTGTAGCCGGCAGCTACAGCTCCGATTAGACCCCTAGCCTGGGAACCTCCATATGCCGTGGGACTGGCCCCAGAAAAGGCAAGACAAAAAAAAAAAAAAAAAGAATTACATAGAAATGATCCCCCCCCACAAAAAAATGATCCCAGTCAGAAGTGTAATCCTTTCCAGTTATCCAGTGTGCATTTAAATACTGATCTGAATATTTTCCTGTCTTTATGCAATAGATTTAGCATTTTCACTTAAATTTTGTGTCACCTATAATGTTATTTATGTTCAGATTCTAGCCTGATTGAGACAATTACTTTTTTTTTCTTCTAGTGGCAGTTTCACGTGTGTACCAATCTCCTCTTTTATGGTCTGATGAAAAATGTCAAATCAAGGTGTGAGGTCTAAAAAAAGGATTTTTTTCCTATTGTACAAATCAAAATACATCGGTGGATCGTTTTTAAAAAACCTGCTGTTCTTCCCACTGCATTCCCAGAGTCCTTTGCGATGCCCCTGTTATAACTCTTTTCACATTGTGTTCGAATTAGTGACTTACCATCTGACTTTTCCTCAAGGGCAGGACATTCTTCCATTTGAAAAAAAAAAAAAAGCAAGGAGATGTTTGTTTTTTGACGGTCTGTCCAGCGTGCACTATTAATAGTGAGGAAATCCTCTCTGGATGAAGATGCCTGGCGGGGGGTCCTTGCCTGGGCGTGGCAGTCCTGCACGTGGGGTTTTGAGATTTCCCGGGTGGGAGGTTTGGAGTGGTCGAGGACTGCGGTTTGTGGGGTTGTGGGGGATGGTGGGTGTGGGATTCTGCTGGGGGGGTGTTGTCTGAGGCCAGGTTCCTCTGGGGCTGTGTATGAAGCACGTGTCCATACTTGATGCGTGCAGTCTTCTAGAATCCACCAACGAGAATTGGTGATTAGCAGTGGTCATCTGTGTCACTGTGTGAAGGGGTGTCCCGACCCCCCCGCCCATGTGTGTGTTCCTGGATTAGGGACTCGGTGCCCATGCCCCGGGTCCCCGTGGGTTCTCTCTGACGCGGGCTGTGTCCTGTGGCCCAGTGGGTCCTGTGCTCCTGTCCTGGGTCTGCCTCCCTTTCAGGGTCTCCTCATTTCCCAGGTCGCTCACCGTGTGTGAAGCTCATGGCCCTCCTGGGTGGCGGGGGCTCAAGGTGACTGTGTCCATCCCCGAGTCTGCTGGCCCTGGCAGAGCCGGGAGGGTGGGACTCTGTGTCCCCGAGGTTAAGGTGGCCTGCTGGGAAGTTAGCAGCTGCAGATTAGATTTCGAAGGGTCCTGAGAGAAAGGAGGGAGAAGGATCCAGGTGGGGCTGGGGGCGGGGCTGGGCCAGGTCCAGGATCTCAAAATCATTATGGGAATAGAGTTCCCATGGTGGCTCAGTAGAAACCAACCCGACAAGGACCTGTGAGGACGTGGGTTCAATCCCTGGCCTCAATCATTGGGTTACAGATTAGGCATTGCCTTGAGCTGTGGTATGGGTCGCAGATGCGGCTCGGATCCTGCGTTGCTGTGGCTGTGGTGTAGGCCAGCAGTTGCAGCTCCATCTCGACCCCTAGCCTGGGAACCTCCATATGCTGCAGGCGCAGCCCTAAAAAGACAAAAAAAAAAAAAAAAAAAAGAAGTCCTGGAGTTCCCGTCGTGGCTCAGTGATTAACGAATCCGACTAGGAACTATGAGGTTGCGAGTTCGATCCCTGGGCTCACTCAGCGGGTTAAGGACACGGCGCTGCTGTGAGCCGTGGTGTAGGTCAAGACGTGGCTCGGATCTGGCGTTGCTGTGGCTGTGGTGTAGGCCGGCAGTTGTAGCTCCATTTAGACCCCTAGCCTGGGAACCTCCATATGCTGCGGGTGTGGCTGTAAAAAGCAAAAAGCAAAAAAAAAAAAAAAAAAAAAAAGAGGAGTTCCCATCGTGGAGCAGTGGTTAACGAATCCGACTAGGAACCATGAGGTTGCGGGTTCGGTCCCTGCCCTTGCTCAGTGGGTTAACGATCCGGCGTTGCCGTGAGCTGTGATGTAGGTTGCAGACGCGGCTCGGATCCCGCGTTGCTGTGGCCCTGGCGTAGGTCAGTGGCTACAGCTCCAATTCGACCCCTAGCCTGGGAACCTCCATATGCCGCAGGAGCGGCCCAAGAAATAGCAAAAAGACAAAAAAAAAAAAAAAAAAAAGAATTCGTAAGTGCTCCCGTTTATTGAGCACATACCATGTGCCAGGCACTATAAGTCATGCTTTATATTTATACTGTTTCTATATTATATTTTCACTGTTATTTATAAATATATTTATACCATAGTATTTATCACAATTAACTATATTTATAAATAATTATGTGAATTTTTCCTAATTTTTTTGTCTGTGCCTGTGGCATGCAGAAGTTCTGGGGCCAGGGATCGAACCTGCCCCACAGCAGTAACAATGTTGGATCCTTAACTCACTGAGCCACTAGGGAACTCTGTTCCTAATGTGTTTTAATGATATTCTATTTACATAGTAATTTTATCATGTATACATTACTATTTATTTAGTAATTTTATTATCGTTTTTCTATTGCTATTATCCTTTTCTATTACCCTGTGGAAGGTAGGAGGAACTTCAGAGAGGTGAGTTCACTTGCCCAAGGTCACTCAGCAAGGGGACAGAGTCAAAATTTGAACCTAGTTCCAAGTGTCTCCAGCCTTTGGCTCACAACAACTGCATGACTCTGGCCAAGGTGGAAGACAGCATGTGGGGGACCAGGAGGGAGGAGGGTGAGCTGAGCGGCTGTGGATAACAGCAAATTGTTGTTGGTGTCTGGTTGTGCTGGTCTATGTTTACTGAGCCCTTACTGTGTGCCAGGCACCATGCTAAGAGCTTTCATGATAATAATGCGGCAAATGCTCATATGGCACTTAGCAAGGGCCCTACTTTAAGTGCTGTTTCGTGGGTTGATTCATTTACTCCTTACACCGGCATCCTGAGCTGGATACAGGTGGCCTTAAGGTGGAATCACATGGGAAAGCTTGTGGAGGATCTGGGATCCGGCTCCAGGCGGTTAGGCTCCGAAGGCCTAGTATCCCTATTATTCCTTGGACTCTTCACAACTCTCCTAGAGTGTACGAAGACATTTCACCCATTTTACAGATGAGGAAACTGAGGCCCATACTTGGAATCACCCACACAGCCACAAACTTGAACCACTGTCTGATTAGCTCATCCACACCTCTGACCCTGTTCTCATTTGGCAGGAGGCCAGGAGCTCCAGAGAGCCTCGGAAGGGCCTTGGCCTGACTCCCAGATGCCAGGGGCCCCATCTCTCCCTCCCCAGTCTCCCTAACCTTCTTGTGCAGCTCCTTAAATTTGCCTTTGGTTTGTACCATTTCTGCCTGCCGATAAGTAAGCACACATAGCAGTTTACAAGAATGGTCTATTTCCCTCTATGTTAGGTTTTTGTTTGTTTGTTGCTGTACAAAAGGTTTAAGGTTCTTTGGTTGTTTGGGTTAGTTTGTTTGTTTTTCGTTTTTTTTTTTTTTTTGCCACGCCCATAGCTTGCAGAAGTTCCCTGGGCCAGGGAATGAACCCTCGCCACCTGCACCCATCCCTGCATTGCCAATGCTGGATTCGTAACCCACTGTGCCACAGGAGACCTCCCAAAAGGTTTAAATTTTACACAGTTCCACAGGTTCTTTGTTTAATTCAGAGATGCAAGATTTCCAATCTTGGTGAAGAGAATTTCCCAGGAGTTCCATGGCACAGTGGGTTAAGGATCCTGCATTGCCCCAGCTGTGAAGCAGGTCGCAGCTGTGGCTCAGATTCCATCTCTGGCTCAGGAACTTCCATAAGCCTCAGGTGCGGCTGATAAAGAAAAAGAAAATATCCCAGCTATTTGGGAGTGGGAATGGGGTGGGGGAGGTTGGCAGCCTCCTCTTCCCTCCATCTCCGTCTCTTTGGCTTGGTTCTTCTTATGGGGTGGGGGTGGGGGTGGGGGTGGGGGGGTTATTTGACATTTTCTTATCAATCTGTAAGGCTAATTTTACTCTGTCCCAAGTGTTGCAAGTTCTTCCCCAAGCCTTTTGTACATTGCCTTGTGATGTTTTTGTTTGCTGTTTTTTAGGGCCTCACCTGTGGCACATGGAAGTTTCCAGGCTAGGGGTCCAATTGAAACTCCAGCTGCTGGCCTACACCACAGCCACAGCAAGGCGGGATCCCAGCAGGTCTGCCACTTACACCACAGCTCACAGGCAACGCAGGATCCCCTGGATCCCAGACTCACTGGGTGAGACCGGGAATCCAACCTGCACCCTCATGAATACTAGTCGGGTTTGTTACAGCCGAGCCACAATGGGAACTCCCTAGGTTTTGCTATGCAAGTACCTCTAATATCTCAGCCTGGCTTAGGAAGCTCTCCTCCTGGGGAGGCAGGGCTCCCCCTCTCCATCTCCTCTACTCCCCTCCCTTCCCTTCCCCTCCAGCGTCTCTATCTCCGATTTTCATTTCCCAAGGTCCTGCCTCCGCGGAAGGGGACCTGCCCAGCCCGGAGGCCCAGCACCCTTCCCTCCTTTGGGCCTCTCTGTATTTAGAAGCAGGTGATTCCATTCCTCGTCCATGTTTAAGAGCTCCTCCTATCTGTACCTATTAACCTACGCTACCCTCTGCATTACAAGCCTCTGGTCCCGTTACGTGCCACATGAAGTCCGAAGCTGCTGAGTTTTTACCAATACGTCTGTCATTATTCATCGGTTTGGGTTTCCAACCTAAGTGAGGAAGGGCTCTCGGTTCCTGGGGGAGGGGCGCCCTCCCCTGCCCTCCCCAAGTCCGTATCTCGCAGCTTCTCTCTTCCCACGGATCCGGCGCATAAAAGGCGAGGGTGCGCGGCCCCGCAGTATCACAATGTCCCCGCTGAGCCGACTGCTGCTGGCCCTGGCCCTGGCCCTGGCGGCGGTCCCCGGCATCCTAGGCGCCTGCCCCGCGCCCGCCGATCTCAAGAACGAGGACGGGACGCGCACGTGCGCCAAGCTCTACGACAAGAGCGACCCCTACTACGACAACTGCTGCGGCGGCGCCGAGCTGTCGGTACAGCCGGGCACGGACCTGCCCTACTTGCCCTCTGATTGGACGAACGTCATCTCGTCGCTCGTGGTGGCCCAGCGCTGCGAGCTCACCGTGTGGTCCATCCGCGGCAAGGCCGGCAACACCCACAAGTTCTCGGCCGGCTCCTACCCGCGCCTTGAAGAGTACCGCCGCGGCATCTTCGGCGACTGGTCCAACTCCATCTCTTCGCTCTACTGCAGGTGCCCGCCCGCCCCAGAGCCCGCACATCCTCCTCCCAAGTGCCCAACCCCTGCATCCGAGCCCCAGCCCCACCCCCCAGACCTCTGAGCCTCTGACTGGAAATGGGCGTCCTCAGAACCAGTCCTGGAGTTCCCGTCACGGCGCAGTGGTTAACGAATCCGACTAGGAACCATGAGGTTGCGGGTTCGATCCCTGGCCTTGCTCAGTGGGTTAAGGGTCCGGCGTTGCCGTGAGCTGTGGTGTGGGTCGCAGACGCGGCTGGGATCCCGCGTTGCAGTGGCTCTGGCGTAGGCCGGCGGCTGTAGCTCCGATTCGACCCCTACCCTGGGAACCTCCAAATGCCGCGGGTGCAGCCCTAGGAAAGGCAAAAAAAAAAAAAAAAAAAAAAAAAAGAACCAGTCCTGGAGGTACCCCCTTCTCACCCCACCCCCAAGCCCACGCCCCTGGATTCTGGACCCGACCCTGGGATTCTCAGACTCAGAAGCTGACCCATTCCTCTAGCCTCCATCCTGGGAGCGCCCCCTCCAATCTTCCTGAGGTGTCCACCCCCCAGCACAGTGGCACTCTCCAGGGAGGGCAGACTAACTCCGGAGTCCCCGCTTGGGGACGGGGAGCCATCAACCCTCTCATCTTGAAGGCCTCTGGACCAAAGCCAGTCCTCCCACCTTCCCCTAGATCATCAGACCCAAGGCTGGGACTCCCAGATTCTAAACTTGACCTGGACTTCAATACCCCAGACCTAATTCTGGGGACAGCCTAGCTATGCATCATACTCCACTCTCCTAGACCCTCTAGATCAGCCTTGGCCTCAGAGTCCCTGTTAAGGTCCTGAAGACTCCAAACCCAACTTCGGAGGCCCCTGGGCCCCTGGACTCACATATCCAAGCTCACCAAGCCTGGGGCCCTGGCCAGAGCACCCTGTAAAGCCAGCCTACCTGCCCCTCCAACCTGAAGAGCCCCCAGCTCCCAGGCCAGGACGCCTGAGACCAACCAGAACTTGGAGACCGACCCCAGTCCCCCCAGCCTATCTCGGGCTTCCAGACCCCTCTGCACCTTACATCTCTGAGGCCCTGGCACCTCTGGGGTCATAATTTTTGATTCTGTTGCAGTTGCTACTGATACCCTAGAGGTGCCTCATCTCCATCCTCCACGATGTGCTGAGCCCCGCACCGGGCCTTGTCTGTGGGATCCGCTGAAGGCCCTGAGACCCAGAAGAAGAGAACTTTCCGTTTGCCCCCACCCTGCCTTCCCTGTAATACAGCCCTTGTAAAAATTGTCCCTGTCTGCCGTCTACTTGTGCTTGGGATTCAAGTCCACACAGATGCAGGTCGGGAGGTAGGAGAGAGCAGGCATGCCTGGGACAATGCCGTGGATGGGGACACATCCGTGGACCCTGACTTGGACTTAGGTGTCCACACATGTGCACTCCCAGGACAGGCAATGGTCCTGCTGGCTGATGGGTAAAGGCTGAAATGCTTCCCAGACTTTTTGGCGGAGAGCTTTTCTCTGACTGCCCCTCAGCTGTTCAGCTCGCCAGAGACCTCGGGACTCCCTCAGGATTCATGCACAGGACAGAAGGAGGACTTCAAGGACGCTGGGTCTGTTTTGTGATCCTGCCAACAGCCCAGGACCTATGGGTTGGTAAATACATTCAATGCTCCCCCTCCCAACACACAGAGAACGCTTTCGTTCTAATTTGCATATTTCTGAAAATTCAAATGTGCAATTTACTTCTCCCAAGGATAAGGGCCCTTGATGGATACCTGAGTTTTAGGGGCTTTGGGGGAGCGAGAAGAGAAATGAGGGATCTTGCAGGGAGAGAAGTAGGGAGCCAGCTCCGGGGGATGATACCTGAGGCTTGGAGGAAGGGAACTGGGGAGATTCTGAGAATTAAGAGATGTGGGGAGTTCCTGTTGTGGCTCAGTGATAATGAACTCAACTAGTATCCATGAGGACATGAGTTCAATCCCTGGCCTCAGTCAGTGGGTCGGGGATCCAGGATTGCTGTGAGCTGTGCAGGTCGCAGATGCAGCTTGGATCCCGAGTTGCTGTGGTGTTGGCTTGCAGCTGCATCTCCAATATCACCCCTAGCCTGGGAACTTCCGTATGCCATGGGTGCCACCCTATAAAGACACACACGCAAAAAGAGAGAGGGAGATGTGGGAGAAGAGGAAAGCAGAGATGCTCTGAGACTATAAATTGGGGCTGCTGTGAAGAGATCAGAGGTGCAGGGAGGTGCACAAGGTTCAGGGCCTGTGAGGTGCTGGAAGATGGATTCGAGGATGTGCAAGTGGGGAATGAACTCGGGGAAGTTCTAAGGCGCAAACACCAGGAAAACAGCATCCTTGGGCACACGTATTTATTCATTCAGTCGACAAAGATTTATTGAGCTCCTACTATCTGTGAAGCACTGACTCAGGAAGAAGTGGCCAATGCCCTCAGGGAGCTCAGAGAGTGCAGGGAAAATGCCAGAGAGTCAGAGTCCAAGATGCGTGACGATGTCAAAAAGAGGTTTCTGCTGGGTCCCAGGCAGGCTTAAGGGGTGGGGGAGGTGGTACATGACCCAGGAGCAGCTGAAGGGTCGTGACGGTGTGGAGGGGGCGGGGAGGTGCCAAGAGAACATAGTGGCGCTTAAGGGTCAAGGAGGGGCTCAGGGTCAGGGCCTTCCAGGGTCAGGGAGCTGTTCTGGGGTTGGAGAGATGCTAAGACATCAGAAGTGGCCAAGGAGCACGAAGATGCTAAGGGAGGTGTCAAGGGCTGGGTAGATGAGACAAGGAGTCAGAACGGGCTGGGATCGGCCAGTCACTCCCGGAACTGCACAGACACGGAAGAGTCGGTCGCCCTGGTCCGCCGCAGCCCGCCACGCTCCATCCGGTTCTTGGTCTTGTGCAGGAAGTGGACAAAGCGGACGCCGGGGCCATAGTGGCGGAAGACGTGGGACACCTGGGGCAGCACCAGGGGCAGGAGGAAGACGTCCTTAGCAGGGGCCCATAAACCCTGCCGTCCACCCTCCTCCCTCTGTCTTGGGACAGGAACACATGTATGGATCGAAGCCAGGGTCGGGAGTCTCACCTGGACCCAGCGGCCTGGGGGGCCTCTCCCAGAGGTCCGGGGAGCCACGTGGTGCTGGGCGATGACTGTGCGGCGGTCAGCTGCCAGCAGCCAGACATGCAGCTCATACACACACGTGTCCAGCTGGCTGTCCTCATACCTGGGGGTGGAGACTAGGTCTACAGCCTCGACCGAAGCCCCAGCCTCCTAGGCCCAACCCCTAGCCTATCACCATTCAACACACCCTTGCTGGCACCTGCTCTGTGCACCAGGGCTGGGTGGTGCTGGCAACACAGCAGTGACCAAAACAGCCCCACGCCCTGCCCTCATGGGTTTCATGGTCCAGTGGGGAAGGCAGACATGCCACCAGGCAGTGACAACCAGGAACAGTCAGGGCCAGGCTGGGAGAAATACAGGCAATGGAGCAGAATGCATCTGACCCAGCTTGGGGGTGGGGAGGGCTGGGTCCTGCAGAGGCAGGAGGGTCTTGGGGAGGATGAGGTGAGGCGTGCATGTGCGCAACCTGGCTGGGCAGGTGGGTGGGGCAGGGGTACGCACCAGTCCATGACAGTGATGTGTGGCTGCTCATCATCCAGTAGCTCCTCCCACAGGCCCTCGGCCAGAAGGTCCACACACTGCTGCTTCACTGTCCAGCTGTGAGGGAGCGCACAGGGGAGGCGGGGTCTGCCACCTGCTGGGATTCTCCAGCATCCCCCAGGGTGGCCTGCCCCAGGAAGCAGGCCACCCTGATCACTGCGCTCTCCCAGTGATGTCAAGGGCACTGGCCTTTGGGCGCTGAAAGCTCACTCAGAACCTCACAATCTCGGTTCCCCACCAGCTCCTTGGAGGGTGATGCGTTTTGAACCCTGTGTTGCAGACGGGGAAACCGAGGCTTGCCAAGAGAAGTGATGTGCCAAGATGAAGCAGCAAAGAAATAGCAGAGCTGGGATTCCAGCTGCATGTGACTCGGAGCCCCTGAGTTACGCCATTTCCCCCGCTGTGCAGAAGCAGGGCTTGGTTTAATGGAGGATAGCTGGTGACCTGGCTGACTCTCCCTCCCATGGAAAGAGGCTGAACACAGGAACAATATTAACGGATCTTTATTGACCACCTACTATGTGCCAGCTCCTCCTAGCTAGACCCTATGCCTTGAGTTTTATGGACATTCTCTCTTATGACTAATCCTGTTTACAGTGCAGGAGGCTGAGGTTCAAAGAGGCAAAGAGTTTTTCTCGGTCCCACAGCAAGGAAAGCCAGAGCGGGAAATCAAATGCTGGCCACGCAGGCCCTGGCCACTTACCTGAGGTTCTGTTGGAGCTTCTCAGTCCTAATGTGCCACCCGCGGAAATTGCCTGGCGGGCGGAGGAGCAAAGGATTAGAATGTGGCCCTTCTCCAGGAAAACCCCCTCCCCACCAGGCTGCCACCAAACCCTTACCGAGCGTCTCCAGAGGCTGCTGGGTGGGACCAGTAGGGGGCGCAGGCTCATAAATGTTGATGCCTGAAAGGCGCAAGGAAGGAGAGCCTCAGGCAGGGCAGAAGCTGCCCTCCTTCCTCATGCTCCCCTCTCCCTAACCCCAGGGCTCGACTGGAAAAGCAGGCATCAGTGCCTTGCCTGCCAGGCCAGAGCAGCCTGACACGGATGAGTGAGTCAGGACCCGGGGAGAGCCCTGAGTATGTCCTGAGAGCAGAGGGACAATGCTCAGAGGGGCTTGGCATTGTGGTGATGCAGAGGGACAGAGAGAAGCCCCAAGAGAGGCGAAATATTGGCAGAGGGGGAGAGGGAGAGGCACAGTGTGAGCCAGAGAGACCCGGGGAGAGTAGACAGATACATGAGATAGAGAGAGACGGAAACAGAGACACAGGAGGGACAGAGAGACACAAGGAGACAGAGGCACAATGATGGAAAAAGACGGAGAGGGATGTAGAGAAATAAAGAGGCAGAGTCAAGGATGGAGAAATAGAAGAGGGAGACAAGGAAACGGACGGAAAGAAGAGACAGACGGTCTGAGAGCGCGAGCCTAGGGGGAGAAGGCGGAGACGTGGCGAACTCCCGGCGGCTCCTGTCTCGCGAGGACCCCGTCGCGCACCTTCGGGGTTGGGCGAACGCAGCAGGTTGCGGTACAGCGGCCGCCGGAGGAAGAGCAGCTTCCAGGTGAGGCGCGGGGGCAGCTCCAGGCTCCCGCCCGGCGGCGCCCACTCCTGCAGCAGCAGCTGCCGTGCGTAGGCTTCGGTCGGCTGCTCGAGCGTGGGGAGCCCGGGGGTCTCGGGGGCCGCGGGCGCCAGCGGCGACGGGGGTGGCGGCGGCGACGGCGGCTCCTGGGGGCTCGCGGGCTCGTCCGCCTCCATCCCGCCGCCAAGCGCCTGTGGGTCCCGCACCTCCTCCATCCGTCGGGTCTGGGCAACTGTCCCGGCTCCTCCGCCAGGCTCGGGGTTAACCCGGGGCGGGAGAGGGCGGAGCCCGTCGACTGGCATTTCAGAGAGGGGTGTGTTGGGGGACGGATCGGGGCCCCCGGGCCCTCCTCCCTCAGACCCGGGAGTCCAGGGCCCAGCCCCTCCTTCTCTCTGAAGGCAGGAGTCCAGCCCCGGACCTGTTCCGTTTCCCAAGCCTCCTGCCCCAATTTCCCAGGGCCGCTGAGGATCCAGACACCAGCCCCGGAAGAGGGGTGTGACACAGGCAGGCACTAATGCCAGGGCTCTTGCTCTCTAATAAGGCCCATCCACCTCGTTAAGATCCCGCATGGCCGAATTAGAGGTTCATTAATGAAGCCCCCTCTTTCTCCCCACCCCCACTCTCAGCTAGGCGGTGGGGGTGGGAGGAGAAGCTCTGCCTCTGCTACTTCCTTCTCCTCCGCCCTCACCTGGGACCCAACCTTGGGACCCTGACGTTTCCTGTTCCGGAAACCTAGTGGGGAGGGGGAGGGGCAGTGGAGGACAGAGAGAGACCTGGAGCCAGAGATGGGGCCTCCCAGAGATGCCAGACCCCAGGGAGACCCGGAGACAGCATCGGAACAGGAAGCGGCTACCCCACCTGGGTAACAGGGTGCCTGGCACCCCTTTCTGGGGCTGCCAAAGCCGCCAGCCTCGGAGGTCATAGGGAGTTTGGGGTGAGGGCTGGAGCGATGGTGGGGGCAGGAGGCCGGGGTGCGGTGCGATGGAAATGGCCTGGCGGAGGAACCTGTAGGGCCAGATGCCCATGGCCACATCCTGCCCAGGCCACATCCCACACTCTGCCCAGGTAAGCACAGGCAGAGTTCCACATGGGTTACTGGTAACAAGCACCACAATAAGTGCTTTCTGCTTGCTGGGTCCTGTCCCAAGTGCTTACAGGTTCATTTCATCCACTAATGGGGTCGGAGGGGTGGTGTGTGGTTTAAGGATGAAGTTGCAGAGTTCCTGTCCTGGTGCAGCGTAAACACATCGGACTAGGAACCATGAGGTTGCAGGTTCAATCCCTGGCCTTGCTCAGTGGGTTACGGCTCTGGTGAGCTGTGGTGTAGGTCACAGACTTGGCTCGGCTGGCATTGCTGTGGCTCTGGCGTAGGCTGGCAGGTGTAGCTCTGATTCAACTCCTAGTCTGGGAACCTCCATATGCCACAGGTGTGGCCCTAAAAAGCAAAAAAAAAAAAAAAAAAGACGTGTTGCTACTGTTAAGGACCTTTTTATAGATAAAGGAAAGATAATATTGAATGTGTGTGGAGTTGGGTTCCATCCCCATGAGCTCCAGCACCTGTGTGACTGCACACCAACCCTAAGTGGGGAGCTGCTGTTACCCCTAATTCACGGATGAGGAAACACAGGCCCCCCCCCGGGAGGCCCAGTCTCCTACTATCCCAAATCACCCCATGCACTTCCATGGGTTCTTCCTGCCCCAGATTCCCAAAAGACGCCAGGAGCCGCCTGCTGCAGGCACTGGGAGTTGAACTCACACCCGAAATTGATGCTCCTGTAATTAAGGGCAGCCTGTGTGCTAGGCATTGTTCTAAATTTCTTTAAGTGGCGTAATTAATTCAATCTCCACATCATCTGTAGGAAATAGAGGCTATTGTTACTCCGACTTGGCAGATGAGGAAACTGAAACACAGAGAGATCTAGTAACTCACCCAAGGTTGCACAGCTGGCACGTGAGCAGTTGGACACCTAGTCTCAAATGAGATACGCAGGGCTACAGATTCAAATTGCACCCCCCCCCCCCAGTATGGGGGAGAGTGGCTCACAGAAACCGATAGGGGATAAGGGTTACATTTTCTTTTTTCTTTTTTGAGGGCCGCACCTGCAGCATATGGACGTTCCCAGGCTAGGGGTTGGATCAGAGCTGCAGCTGCTGGCTCACGCCACAGTCATGGCAACTCGAGCTCCTTTAACCCACTGGGCGAGGCCAGGGAGCAAACCCTCATCCACATGGATACTAGGTGGGTTCATAACCTGCTGAGCCACAACAGGAACTCCAGTGGTTACACCTTTTTGAGTGTCTGTCTTTAACTCATTACATCTTACAACCCTGGGAGGGGGGAACCCCATTCACAGGTTGGGAAACTGAGGCAGGAGAGGTGAAGTAAGTAACCTGACCTGGAAAACTTAGGAATTCGTCAGGGGCCTGGGGGGGAAGGAGGACCCATGGGAGGGGGCGAACCAACTAATGCGAAACAGCCCCGCTGCACCTGGAAGCCCCCGGGAGATTCCCAGACAAACACCGGCAGGAGTCCATGACACACGCATAACCAGAGGCACTCCTGCAGCCACTGCAGGCACACAGACCCACACCCACGTCTGGCCGCCTGCCACCTGCCTTCACTGGAGGAGCAGGAGGAGGAAGGGGCAGCGTCAGGAGGAGAAGTGTCTGTCTAGTGGAGTCAGAGCTGTTCCTGGGTCAGAATCCAGGGCAGGGAGTGGTTCAGAGCCAGAGACCTACACAAAGGAAGCCAGTCTGTAGATGGAGATGGACGCCTGTCCGCCTGTCCTTTGCCTGCCCCCCGCCCCCCTGCACCTGCCACGGTTTCTGCATCATCTCCTTCTTGGGATCCTCACCCCCTTCTCTTACACACACACACAAACTCCTCAGCCAGAGGGGTCTTATGAAAGCTGAAACCCAAGCAGTCACTCTCCCACTTAAACTTGCCATGGCTCCCCAGTGCCCTTGGGAGGAAAAAAGAAAACCAGCCAGCTCTTTGCCAGTGTTTGAGGCCCTGGATTGCTGGTCCCTGTTCTCTCTCAGGTCAGGGATTTTGCCCTGGAGGTTGTTTCCACTCAGAATGCCCTGCCCTCTCTCCATGCTTCTGGTTCCTAAACCTTAGAACACATCAGATTCACCCAGGGACTTATTCAAAATGTATATTTTCAAGCCCCACAACTAGGAGTCTAATTCAGTCCCTCTGGGCCCCAGAATCTAAATTTAAGAAGCACCTACCTCATCGCTCTATACTATGAGAACTGTTTTCACTTAAATCCGAGGGATCCCGTTGTGGTGCAGTGGAAACAAATCTGACTAGGAACCTTTGCCCTTGCTGTTCCCGCCTGAACAAACTGCGCTCTTTCCTCCTCTTCAGGTCTTTGCTCAAATGTCACCTCCTCTGCAAAGCCTTCCCTGACTACCAGCTAAAACAGGCTTCGCACCCGCTCTCCTCTTCCCTGTCATCACAGCCTATTCTTCACCGTCAAAGAGGTTAGTGCTGCTTGTCAATTCGTTACTTGTTGAATTGGGTTTTTGTTTTTGTTTTTTTGTTTTGTCTTTTTGCCATTTCTTGGGCCGCTGCCACGGCATATGGAGGTTCCCAGGCTAGGGGTCGAATTGGAGCTGTAGCTGCCGGCCTACACCACAGCCACAGCAACGCCAGATCCTTAACCCACTGAGCAAGGGCAGGGGTCGAACCCGCAACCTCATGGTTCCTAGTCGGATTCGTTAACCGCTGAGCCACGACAGGAACTCCAGGATTGTCTTCTTATCTCAAGATTCCCAGCCTAGGCAAGGATCTGACTTGCCTCTGTGGCATTGCCGGTTTGATCCCTGGCCCAGCACAGTGGGTTAAGGATCTGACATTGCTGCATGTGTGACATAGGCTGCAGATGTAGCTTGGATTCAATCCCTGGCTGGGGAACTTCCATATGCTTCGGGTGCACCTGAAAAAAATAAAAGATTCCCCAACCTAACTATAGCTACAAACACCCTTTTTCCAAACAAGATGACACTCATAGGTTTCAGGGATTTGGGCAGGTGTGCGCATACATTTTGGGGGCATCACCACTCAGCCCAGAGTGAGCAGGGATCCTTCGTAGGGCATGAGAAAAACTTGGGGAGGCAGGAGAGCCCAGCTCAGTGGTTCTCAAAAATTTTTCCTGGCTCGTTGGAATCCTCTGGAAGGCTGGTTAAAGGCAGGTTGCTGGGCTCCACACCCCCGCGCCCACCCCCAGTTCCTGGTTGGGTAGTTTTGGGGTGTGCCTGACAGATGATGCTGATACTGCTGGTCTGGGACCCCACACTGAGAACTACTGTCCTAGTGGTAAGGCCGAAGGCTGCCTGAGTGCAACGGTCCTTGGGCAAAGGATTCTTCTCCCCAGGCCTCAGTTTCCCAGCCATGAAATGGGGCTACCACCTCCCCACCATGCTGTTGGAGGTGGCCCACACCCTCCTCGCTCACCATGAGTCCCATATTTTTGCTGGTCCTTGACCCTCCAATTTCCTTCCCACCTCAGGACCTTTGCACATGCTGCCCATTCTGCCTACAAGGCCTTGGCCTCCACAGATGCCTCCATCTCCATGCAGATGTCACCTCCTCATAAGGCACACGTCCTTCTTGCTCTACTCTACCTAACAATATGTCATGGTGATTGTTCCCTGTTGATTCATATAAAGCAACCCGGCCCCTCCCCCTCCAAGGTCAGTCTCCCACCCCCTGCTCTTCTGTCACTACACCCTGTTCTTTCTTAAACTCCATGTGATTTGCAAATACCTATGAGTATGTGGGTTTGTTCACTTGGTCATGAACTGTGTCACCCGATGAGAATGTCAGCCTCACCAGGGCAGGACCTTGTGTGGGTTTGTTTATTTTTGGTCCCCAGATCCGGGCTGACACAGACTGATTGCTCTGTTTGTTGAGCAGGGAGGAGGGCAAGAAGGCCGGGTCCCCAACAGGAGGACGAGGCTCTGGCGCAAGAACCACATCCAACCTGCCCATGTCTAGCTCCCACGGCTCCTGCTGCCAAACCAGCGTCACTCTCAGGAGCATCAGAGCCTCCCCAGGGCCCAATGAGAGGGAAAGGCGGCGTCCTGGAGGGCAGGCGCCAGGGCTTGGAGGAGCACATGGTGGCCTCTCCATCAGGGCTGCAGGGGAGAGGAAAGCCCGGGCAGGCCAGGAGGAGGTTGAGGGTGGGGAAGGGTATTCGAGATCGAGTGAAACATGTCCCAAATATAAATCATTGGGCTCGGGAGTTCCCTCTGTAGCTCAGTAGTTAACGAACCTGACTAGGATGCATGAGGACTCAGGTTCAATCCCTGACCTCAATCAGTGGGTTAAGGATCTGGCTTTGCCATAAGCTGTGGTGTAGGTTACAGACTCAGATCCGGCGTCGCTGTAGGCCAGTAGCTGTGGCTTGAATTTGACCCCTAGCCCTGCACATGCGGCCCTGAAAAAAAAAAAAAAAACATTGGGGCTCTGAGGTGGGGGAGTATGTTGAGTCAGTTTCACCCTGCAGGGGGTGACAGAGAGACAGGGATGAGTTAGAGTGAAGGTGGGAAATGAGAACAGGTAAAGGGAGAGGTGGAGGAGGATGCGGAGGGAGGAAGGCGAAGCATCATCAAGACAGAGGTGAAGATAAAGACTGAAGGAAAGAGAGGTGGGAGATCTAGAGAGGCCGAAGCAGAAAGACTAAAAGAGAGATGCTTACAGAGACAGGGATGGAGCTGACCAGAGCCAGGGAAGGATCCAGAGGGTCAGAGATACCCAGGACATTAGCTGGGGCAGAGGGCAGGCGTGCGTCCAGGATAGGCAGGAGAGGAGGCAAGGCGCATGCATACCAGATAGATCTGCCAAATAGGAAGGACTGCTGAGTTCCCCGGCGGCACAGTGGGTTAAGGCTCTGGCGTTGTCACTGCTGTGGTTCAGGTTGCTACTGTGGCGCAGATTTGATCCCTGGCCTGGGAACTTCTATGTGCCATGGATGCAACCAAAAAAAAAAAAAAAAAAAGAAGAAAAAAAAAAGGGGAGTTCCTGTCATGGCGCAGTGGTTAATGAATCCAACTAGGAACCATGAGGTTGTGGGTTCGGTCCCTGCCCTTGCTCAGTGGGTTAACAATCCAGCGTTGCCGTGAGCTGTGGTGTAGGTTGCAGACGTGGCTCGGATCCCGAGTTGCTGTGGCTCTGGTGTAGGCCGGCAGCTACAGCTCCTATTCGACCCCTAGCCTGGGAACCTCCATATGCCGCGGAGCAGCCCAAGAAAAAGCAAAAAAAGACAAAAAAAAAAAAAAGGAAGGACGCGTCCATGGCATTGTTTACAATAGCAAACAACCGCAAGCTTCCTGAATGTTCATCAACAGGGGCTGTTTCAGTGAATCATGGTGCATCTGCACCATGGAATACTACCCAGCCATTAAAAGGAGAGGGAATGCTTTTTATGTACCAACTGGGACTGACCACCAGAATGCACTGTGAGGTCGCAAGAAGCAAGATGTAGAAGGATGCATACATTATGCTAACCTTGCCTCGAAGCAGAACATCTATCAGTGTATGCAAGGAGGTATCTCCTGGCACAGGCATACTCTTGGAAGGAGATATAAGAAACTTGTAGCGAGGTTCCTATCATGGCGTAGTGGTTAACGAATCCGACTAGGAACCATGAGGTTGCAGGTTCGATCCCTGGCCTTGCTCAGTGGGTTAAGGATCTGGTGTTGTCACTGCTGTGGCTCAGGTTTGATCCCTGGCCCGGGGAACTTCCACATGCAGTGGGTGTGGCCAAAAAGAGAGAGAAAAGATTCAAGAGCTTTCACACAATAACAGGAATTTCTTGAGGACAATCAGAACATTTGGCATCATTGGACCAAATTCCCCAACGCCAAGGTGCCCTGTGAAGTGAGTACCCTGCAAAGGGGCATGTGTGCGGCCACTTTCCCACTGCCTGATGTCACTTGCCTGGCTTTGGGGCATCAGAATTGGAACCTCCTGAACCAGATATCATGCTCACTGTTGCAGCCCCACCGCCCAGCCCAAGCCTGGTTCAGAAAGCCCCAGAGGGACCCAAGACTTCAAGCCCGGCCCTCGTAGGCCTTGTGACCGTGGGCAGGCCCTTCCCCTCTGGAACCTCAGTCCAGACATCTGTGAAGTGGGAGACGGCATGAGATGATCCCTGGGCCCTTCTCATCATGGGGCCTGGGCAGAAGGCGGGCATGAAGTTTGAGGCTGCCAGTGACTTACTGTGGCAGACAAACTGCCATTCTACCGTTCTCAATCCTGGCTGCATGTTAGAATTGCCTGAAAAACTCTCATTTAAAAAAATAATTTATTTAATTCTCATTTTATCTTTTTTTTTTTTTTTTTCTCATGGCCGCACCCACAGCATACGGAGGTTCCCAGGCTAGGGGTCAAATTGGAGCGGCAGCTGCTGGCCAGCAGCACAGCTACAGCAATGCCAGATCCAAGTTGTGTCTTCAACCCACACTGCAGCCTCTGGCAATGCTGGGTCCCCAACGCACTAATCAGGGCCAGGGATGGAACCCTCATCCTCATGAATACTAGTCGGGTTTGCTATCACTGAGCCACAGCAGGAACTCCTTAATTCTCATTATAAATACCTGTGACCAGACTCCCAATCCACACCAAAGTGTTTTTTTGTTTTTTTTTAGATTTGCAAAGCAGGTGTTGATTATTTTGACCACATTCATTTAATTTTGTTGTTGTTGTTGTCTCCTTTTTTTGGTCTTTTTAGGGCTGCACCCACAGCATATGGGGGTTCCCAGGCTAGGGGTCTAATTGGAACTACAGCTGCTGGCCTATGCCACAGCCACAGCAACTCAAGATCCGAGCCGCTTCTGCGGCCTACACCACAGCTCATGGCAACGCTGGCTCCTTAACCCACTGGGCAAGGCCAGGGACCGAACCTGCAACCTCATGGTTCCTAGTCGGATTCGTTTCCACTGCGCCACGATGGGAACTCCACACCAAAGGGGTTCTGCCCTTTGCTTACAGGACAGGTCTTCATCTTGGCCTTTGAGGCCTTTATTCCTCCTAAGACCCCTCCCTTGTTCATTCATTTCTTTCCTTTTGTCCCCCTCCATCTCCCACCCTCAATGAGCACCAGTCTATTATGTAAATTAATTCCCCCCTCCCGCCCCCCCCCCCCCCCGACCTTGCAAAAGAACTTTTTTGGTTGTTTTTTTTTTTTTTTTTTTGTCTTTTTGTCTTTTTGTCATTTAGGGCCACACATGCGGCATATGGAGGTTCCCAGGCTAGGGGGCCATTTGGAGCTGTAGCCACAGGCCTACGCCACAGACACAGCAACGCGGGATCTGAGCCTTGTCTGCGACCTACATCACAGCTCATGGTAACGCCAGATCCTTAACCCACTGAGTGAAGTGAGGGATCAAACCCACGTCCTTATGGATGCTAGTTGGGTTTGTTAACTGCTGAGCCACGACCGGAACTCCAAGAACTCTTCTTTTTTGTCAACAGTTTTTAATGTACACACCTGGCCTGGCTCCCCTTTCCCAAGGGCACACAGGTCCCTGGAACCTGACAGCTACACAGAAGCCGGTGGCTTGCGGCCTCAGCTCCCCGCGTAGATATCGCTGGCCACCACCTCACTGGCCTCCCTCACAGTCTGGAGGGAGGGTTTCTTTGGGAGGTCCCTCAGGAGCAGAATTATTAGATTTGACCCAATAGGACTTTTATATTTTTACCAGGTTCATAGCGTTACAATGACAGCTCATTGCTGGGATTTGCTTTTCTCTGATTGCTAATGACCTGTGCACATCCCTGTTGGCCTTTTGGATTTTTTTCTTCCATTGAAAGTGGGCGGAAGATATAAAGAGGCAACTTTTCTTTCTTTTGTCTTTTCTCTCTTCCTTCCTCCCTTTCTTTCTTTCCCTCCCTCCCTTCCTTCCTTTTTCAAGAAAAGATGCCATGGGCAAATGTAACAGGTTTCAGAATGGGAGAAAATATTTACAAAGCCTAACACCTTTAAGATTTTTTTTGGCCGCACCCACAGGTACATGGAAACTCCCAGGCCAGGGATCAAACCTGAGCCACAGCAGTGACCTGGGCAACAGCAGTAACAATGCAGGATCCTTAACCTGCTGCACAAGAGAACTCTGGAAGCACTTCTTCTTGTTTTTAAAAATACCTTGGGGTTCTCTTGTGGCACAGTGGATTAAGGACCTGGCATTGTCACTACAGTAGCTGAGGTCACTGCTGTGGCATAGGTTCAATCCCTGGTCCAGGACCTTCTGAAGGTGCGTGGGTGCAGCCAAAAAAAAAAAAAAAAAAATCTTAAAGGTGTTAGGCTTTGTAAATATTTTCTCCAATTCTGAAACATATTACATTTGCCTATGAGGTCCTTTCTTGAACAAAAATTTTAAATTTTGGCATAATCAAATTGACTTTTTTCTTCATAATTTGTTCTTGTGGGGTTTTAAGAAATCCTTCTCTGGAGTTCCCGTCATGGTGCAGCAGAAATGAATCCAACTGGGAATCATGAGGTTGCGGGTTCGATCCCTGGCCTCGCTCAGTGGGTTAAGGATCCGGCATTGCCATGAGCTGTGGTGTAGGTCGCAGACGCGGCTCGGATCTGGCATTGCTCTGGCTGTGGTGTAAGATGGCAGCTGTAGCTCCATTTAGACCCCTAGCCTGGGAACCTCCATATGCCTTGGGTGTGGCCCTAAAAAGCAAAGAAACAAAAAAAAAAGTCCTTCTCTGCCCCTAGGTCATCAAGTGTTTTCCTCTATCAACTCGAAGTTTACCTTTCACAGTGATGTTTAATCCAGCTAGAAAAACATTGTCCAACAGAACTGACAGATAATAGAAAGGTTTCCTATCTCTAAGCCTCAGCCACTGGCCCAAAGCAGCAGCTGAGCATGTTGCGATGTGGCTTGTGCAACTAAGGGTCAGAATGCTTCATTTTCTTTTAGCTTAAAAGTAAACAGGCACACATGGCAAGCGGCTCTTGCCCTGCACAGCACTGATCTGGGGTTCCCTTTTGCTATATTTGGTAGTGATTCAGTTTTGTTTTTCTACGTAAAATGAACCAATTTCCTCAACACTATTATTATTATTATTATTATTAGTCTTTTTGCCTTTTCTTGAGCCGCTCCCGTGGCATATGGCGATTCCCAGGCTAGGGGTCTCATTGGAGCTGTAGCGGCCGGCTTACGCCAGAGCCACAGCAACTCAGGATCCGAGCCGCGTCTGCGACCCACACCATAGCTCACGGCAACGCCAGATCCTTAACCCCCTGAGCAAGGCCAGGGATTGAACCCGCAACCTCATGGTTCCTAGTCAGATTTGTTAACCACTGCGCCGTGACGAGAAGGCCTCCTCAACACTATTATTAAGCCATCTATTTCTCATCGATTTGCTTCTGCATATACTTGGGTCTGCCTCTGGGTGCTCTGGGGTGAAGCCTGGACGATCTAGTGAATGGCAGGGATGGAGGATCATGACTCTATAGTCATAGAAGTTTAGACACACAGTCCCCGGGGTGAGGACTACATTTCCCAACCTCCCTTGCTGCTGGGTGTGGCCGCGTGACTCAGCTCAGGCCGTGGAGGCAATGGCGAAGCCTTTGGGTCGTGTCCTTAAAGGGTGGGGAGTGCCCTCCACTTCACCTGGGAGGGGCAATAACCCTACGGTGGAGGGGAGGCGAGAAGGAAGGCGGCTGGGATCTTGCTGACGGGGCAGGGCTGAACCCCACGCTCCTTGGCCTCTTCCACGAGAGCAGCCCTAGACCTCAGTGCTCCTCAGACCTGAGTGGGCATCAGAATCCCCTGGAGGGCTTGTTAAAATACAGTCTCTGATTCAGCCTGGGGTGGGGCCTAGGGATTTGCATCTCCAGCAAGTTCTCAGGGATGCTGCCTGTCTAGGAACCACACTTTTGAGAACCACCAGTCTGACTTGTTTCAATCACTCCTTTTGGGTTTCTGTAAACACACCTCTGGCCCACAGCCAAAACATCCCTGACTCCCCTTCCTGGGCGTCTGCAGTTAGACAGCCACCCACAGCACCCCCTGCTGCAGTGGAGGAGACGTTTGGTGCGAGCACCTCATCTGGACAAAGTGCATCCTCCAGGCCACAGGGCTGTGTGGCAGGTGTCACCACACTCAGCTTCTAAGAGATCTTGAATTCCGCAGAGGCTGGAAGCCTGAAAACCCTTCCTGTGCGACTCCCTCGCCAGAGGGGATCCTTAGGTCCTGGCGGTAGGACAGCAGAGGACGGGAAGCAGGGAGAGCCATCCTGCTCTGGAGATGCCAAGACACGAGTGGACCTCCGGGGTTCAGGTTGTGCCACTGACCACTTTGTTCCTCCAGCCCCAAGCGGTGGCAGCCTCCTGCCTTTCACGACTGCTGGCTGGGTCACTGGCCCTCTGGCTCCTCCAGCCTTCCCGGCGCGGTGGACATCAGCTCCCTGGATTAAACCCCACCTCCCACCCTGGGAAACCACTGGAGGGTTGGACCAGGAACCTCGTCTGCCCGCGTGGGCAAGTGCAGCAGGAGGGAGGGAGGGGTCTGGAGGAGGAGGCCCCCGCACCACCCAAAACCATTCTCGAAACTGCAGATGGCGACAGCAGGCAACACGAACAGCAGAATCTCTGTGAAACCAGACAGATGCCCCCACCATGTAAAGTGACCAGGCAAGTGACTCTGCCCCTGAGCTGCTCTAGGCGCCCCATGAGATCAGGGCACCGAGGCTGGGAGTGGAGCAAGAGCAATGTCCTCTCCAATGCCGGCCTTACCTGGTTCTGGTCTCTTGGGCATCCCAGCCTCCTGAGAGGAGCCGGGCAGCTATCCCAGTTTCTGCCACGACGTGTACAGGACAGGAATCACCTGACCCAGCCGGCAGAACTCCTCTGTAAAAGCATTCAGGCTCAAGGCTGCGTGTGTGTGCTGGGGGGTGGGAGTGGGGGGTGTATTTCAGTCTTGTGTTCTATTTCTCCTTATGCCAGTTTTGGCATTTTTTCCCCAGAGACATATCCACTTCATCTAGGCCTCAAACACTCGTCAGATGCAGCAGCAGCTGCCTGCGCTGGTGAGTCTTAAATCTCTGTGATTGTCCATCTAGGTCATACATGTACCTGGCCAGGCTGTGGCAGAAATAGTGCCTGATTCTTAGGGGACTCGGGGCCTGTGGGCATGGGCGTGCTGGGGGCAGGTGCTGAGGGCGGGGAGACAGGACCGAGCTGGATTCTTTGGGCCCGGTCCCCACCCCCCCACCTCCCGCTCACAAACCAGGCCCAGGTCCCTGGTGCCACTGCCGCCTGGAAGGCTCTGGGGAGAGGGGTTCAGTCCTTGCTCTCACAGTGTCCCCAGGAGGCTGCTGCTGCCCGACACCTCCCAAGGGGGCTGGGAAGGACGAAGGCAAAGGGAATGCAGAAGCAGCGCTATCACCTGTCAGGTAGCTTCCTGTCCCTCTGAGACCCGCCCAGGCTCAGCCCGGACCTCCCCTCAGCCTGGAGGGAAGGACTCGGCCAATGGAAAGTTCCGGAGGCTGCCAGCTCCAGGTGTGCCCGCCTCAGCTGACCCCCAGGAGCCCATCTGCCGCCTGACCAATTTCCTACCGTCAGCTTGCACAGGATCAGTTCCTACCCACTGAACACACTCCTGACAACCTTAAGTAAGTTTCCAGCAAACCACGAACGGGCCATCCCGGCACATGGGCTGCTTAACTGACTGCTTCCGGGACCGTGTGTGCGAATCCTGCCACCAGCTTACCGGCTGTTTAGAGCTGGAACTCCCGCCCACCCAGACACATGGCCCTGGCCCGGAGCGGGGCTGGGACCCTGGGTTAGCCAGGCCGCCCTCTCCCAAGCCCAGAGCCCCCCCTCCACCAACCCTCCCCCCAAATGGCGGGGGGGGGGTCTCTACACACACTGCGCGCGGGCACACACACAAAACAAGAAAATGTTTTAATTGTAAAACTAACTTGACGGAGGAGAGGGCGGGGCTGCTCCGAGGGGGCAGGAACCTGATTCTTCAAGCAATAGTTCTGTCCCCAGTGCCACCCGGCGGGACAGGGCCCATCTGGCCCCAGATGGGGGCTCGAGTGTTATAAAATGGCAATATAAATAGACTTCTAGAAAAGAGGAGGCTGTCCAGGTGCAGTAGTCATGGTCTGCAGAGGCTGGGGGTGGGGGGAGCCCCGACCCCCGTCTCCCCATCCAGCCACGGAAAGGGGCACGGGGCGAAGGGAGAAGGCCGCTCTTCAGACATTCATGATCGACCCCCGCAACGGCTCGGGGCGGGGGCTGCGTGTCAGGGGAGGTCTCGGAGACACCCACGCACAGGCGGGATGACAGGAGCTGGACCTTCCGCACGCACACACGCATGTGTATACACACACACACACACACACACACACACACACCCCTCTTCTGTAGTGTTGTCTCCCCCCCAACAGCCCCCACTGCAGATTTCCAGTGACGGGAGGGCCGCCTGTCCTCCTGGAGACAGGAAAACACCAGGGCGGGCCTGTCCCAGAGGCGGGGGTTCCTGGGAGCCCCACTTGCTCCCACAAGTCCCTGTGTTTGTTTAAAGTCACAAAACCAAAACTGGAGTTCAGTAGTAGGGTCCCGCACACCCCGCAGCAAGGAGGGCGGTGCCACGCAGAGTGTCTCCCGGGCTGGGAGGAGCAGGGGCAGCTCCCCGGCGGGCCTCTGGCAGGGCGGGGGTGACCCAAGGGGCTCTTTGGTTCAGGGACAGGGCGCTGGGCCTCATCTGGTGCGGTTCTGGCGCATGAGGGGCACGATACTGGCAGGCGGGCCTGCTTTGGCCAGGAACGGGTGCTTGAGCAGCTCAGCCGCCGTGGCCCGCTGTGCCGGGTCACGCACCAGCAGGCGGTCCAGGAAGCCCTTCAGGGAGGGTGACACCTGTTGGAGACAGGGTCAGGGGGTCTGAGTGCCAGCTCCACTGCTCACTTGCTCTGGGGCCTCAGCTTCCTCCTCTGTCAAATGGGCTGATGACATCTACTGCCCAGGGCGGGGGGGAAGAGGCCCCAAGCATTCAGAGCTTGGCCCCAGGGGCTCATCTCATTTTTCTTTTTTTTTTTTCTTTTTAAGCCCGCACCTGAGGCACATGGAGGTTCCCAGGCTAGGGGTCTAATCGGAGCTGTAGCTGCTGGCCTCTGCCACAGCCACAGCAACACGGGATCTGAGCTGCGTCTGCGACCCACACCACAGCTCGCGGCAACGCCAGATCCTTAACCCACTAAACAAGGCCAAGGATCAAGCCCGAGTCCTCATGGCTCTTAGTTGGGTTCGTTACCGCTGAGCCACAACAGGAACGCCTCATCTCCTCCCCATTTTTGAGTTCGGCAGCAACTGGGAGCAGCTGAGCCCAGGAGGCACCCGGTTCTCACCAGGCGATTCTCCACCAGGAGGGCCCTCCCCGTGTGCGTCCAGGCAGGCAGCCTAAGTGCCGCCTCTGTGGGATGGCGAGGGCACACAGCTTACACAGACGCTTGAGGCCTGGGGGACACGAGGGCAAGCCCAGCACGCGGCAGGCGCCACCTCAGGGGCCACCAATACCCCAGTCCTGTCCGCACCCAGCGTTCTGCCTGCATCCAGGGCTGGCTGGCGCCCGGCCCCCTGCCTGCCTGTGGGTTGTCTCCCTCACCCCCGCCGCAACGGGAGGTGCTCACCTTGTGCAGATTCTTCAGTCGGGGCGGCAGGTTGTCCCGAATCATCTTCATGGCTTTGAGGGGTGGCTCGTTGAAGTAGGGGGGCTCCCCGTCCACCATCTCGATCACCATCACCCCCAGAGACCAGATGTCCACCTGCAGTGGGGGAGGGGCCGCGGGGCCGAGCTGTGCACGGACGGCCAGGGCTCGGGGGACACCCGCAGAGGGGTGGTCCTGGCTCTCTGCTCCTGGAGTCCTCGCGCCCTGAACACCCTCCGTGCCAGACCCCATGCACGCCTCACCTCTGAAAGGTTCTGCCCACCCTGCACCCAGCCCCTTCTTGGTGCTACCCCACCCCACCCTGGGCTTCCTCTGGGGGACCACCTCCCGCCGACCCCAGTCCATGGAGCATGACCCGGTTGCCTCATCAGCAGAGTAGGGACACAGTAATTGGACCAGGACTGGGCATGTGACCCAAGCTGAGCTCATCACAGTCAACCCTGAGACTTCCACCAAAACAGGGAAACAGCAGTGCTCAGAGGCGGGGAGGGGTGTCCCGGAGCTGCCAGGGTCATTGCTGCTCTGACCAGGTGTGAGGACCACACAGAGAACACCAGAGCCGGGAGCAATAGCGCACACGGAAAGCTGGGCTGAACTGCCACCCGACCCCCTGCCCCCATCTCCACGGTCCTAGGGACCCACATCTTTCCATTTTGCAGGCAATCCTGACTGCAGTGGCCCCTCCGAATCTCACAGAAGCCTCCCTCCCAGTGTGACCTCACTCCTGCCCGAGGTTCCCCCTGAGGATCCCCCAAGATAGGCTCCCAAGGGCACGTGGGCCAGGCACTGGGTCAAGTCTCGTTGACTGATGTGGAAGAATGAACTCTCAGGGCCACAGGCCACAGCTCAGAGACCCCAGGGCCAGGCAGGTAACAGCAGTGAGTAGTGCAGGCAATAGAGATGGGTGGGGACTGTGAACAGGACGAAGGTGGCCCTGCCCTTCCTAAAGTGGAGCAGGGAGTTCCTGTCATGGCGCAGTGGTTAACGAATCCAACTAGGAACCATGAGGTTGCGGGTTCGATCCCTGGCCTCAGTCAGTGGGTTAAGGATCCGATGTTGCCATGAGCTGCGGTGTAGGTGGCAGACGTGGCTTGGATCCCCCACTGCTGTGGCTCTGGCGCAGGCCGGTGGCTACAGCTCCGATGAGACCCCTACCCTGGGAACCTCCATATGCCATGGGAGCGGCCCTAAAAAGACAAAAAGATAAATTTAAGTAAATAAATAAAGTGGAGCAGGCCCTCGGCACCCGCTGACTGTCACAATGGGGGAATCTGGCCTCTGTGGGACCAGATCTTTTGATTTCCCAGAAAAATGCAATTCTTATGTGAGTGTTTTCTTTAAAACATTCCTTTTGCCCTGGCATGTAGCTGTGGAAGCACCAAGTCCTAACCACTAGGCCACCAGGGAAATCCTGAGAGCTCCTTTTTTTTTTTTTTGTCTTTTTGCCATTTCTTGGGCCGCTACCGCAGCAATATGGAGGCTACCTAGGGGTCTAATCGGAGCTGAAGCCGCTGGCCTACACCAGGGCCACAGCAATGCGGGATCCGAGCCGCGTCTGCCTCCTACACCATAGCTCACGGCAACGCCGGATCGTTAACCCACTGAGCAAGGGCAGGGACCGAACCCGCAACCTCATGGTTCCTAGTCGGATTCGTTAACCACTGCGCCACGATGGGAACTCCTGAGAGCTCTTTTTAGGACGCTTGCAAGAACACCCTCAGATCACACCAGCTAGTCTGCGGCCTCCGTGCCAGGCTGTGAGGCAGGGCCAGGGCCACTTCTGCTCAGCCTCCTGTTCCCACTGCCAAGCACTGGCCTGGCCCTAAACTAGAACCTGGGCAGTGACGAGGGCATGCTTGCCTACTTCTCCCCCAAACCCATCCCCGGTGACCGAGGCCGCCGCCACCCCCAGCAGCCACAGCATCAACCAGGGCCGACAGCAGGACAGACAGGCTGCCTCCGGCTCACCTCTGGCCCGTAGGGAAGGCGGGAGATGAGCTCTGGGGCCATCCAGTAGGGCGTGCCCACCAGGGACTTCCTCCGCGGCACCTCCTTGCTCACCTGGGCGCAGAACCCAAAGTCCGACAGCTTCACCTAGAACGGGGTGCAGGCAGTGGGGTCAGAGGTACTGGTGGGGGCGGGGTGAGCAGAAGCATCCACCCATTTCATTCCCTGGCCTGGGAGGCGCTGGGTCTCCCCTGGGCCGCCCCGCAGTTAGAGCCAGACCACTGGGTAGCTCGGCCATTCCCTGCTGGGGCCTTGTCACCCACCCAAGCTCACACCATCTGGCTCACGGACAGGGTCTCGACTGGGCTCTTTGGGGAAGTGGCCCGAGTTCCCTGGGTACTCAGCTGCCTCCCGCTGCCCTGCAGGAACCGTCTTCAGTCGGCAGATGGGAGGTGCACAATCCTGCCCAAGGGCGACTGCTGCACCCCGAGAACCAAGAAGTCACACCTTTTGTCTGCTTGGTGCTGAAACCCTGCATTGATAACCTTTCCCCCCCGCCCCATCTCTGGATGCCCCGTGGCACATGGAGTTCCTGGGCCAGGGATCAGATCCAAGCTACAGTCGCAACATAAGCTGCAGCTGCGGCAACACCAGATCTTCAACCCTGTGTGCCAGGCTGGGGATCCAACGTGAGCCCCAGCGCTCCCAAGATGCTGCTGATCCCGTTGTGCCATGGCAGAGCTCCCGATACACCCTTTTTTTTGAATTGTGGACCCTGTTCAGACTCCTGAGGACGTCTCTGGACCCAACTGCCCCCAGGGAGCGCGCCAGCGCAATGCGGGTGCAATTCCACACTCACACGTGTCTTCAGAACACACCCGTAGAAATCTTCAGGTGTTCTTGGACTCTGACTGAGATGCCCAGAGAAATGGAGCACCTCCCCCCCCGCCCCCGCCCTGCACCCTCCTTCCCCGGCCAACTGGCTTAACTTTCCCTGGGGGTGGGGGTGGGGGTGGGCAAATCGCCCAACTAGAATTTGGTGAAAGTCAAGGGCCCTCCCAGGAGAAGCATGTCCATTCTTGGAACATAAATGCAGGCTCTGGAGGCGGTGAGGCTCACCCGTGGACTGGGGTCCACGGCTGCACTACATTTCTCAGCGGCCTGGGCTGCCGGCAGGGCCCCCACCAGTCTGAGCCCCCTGACTGAGGAGCAGGGCCGCCCACTCACCTGGACCCCTGACAGCTGTATACAGAACAAATCACCTTACTAGCCCTCAAGGCACATCACTGGGGTCAGAGCCCGCCCACCAGCGGAGGGGGACCTGCCGAGCCACCCGCTCCTCACCCGGCCATCATGGGTCAGCAGGATGGAGTCGCTCTTGATGTCGCGGTGGATGACGCCCTGGGCGTGGAGGACGGACAAGGCCTGCAGCACGGCCAGGCACACGGCGGCGATCTGCTCCTCGTTCATCCTGTATGGGGGAGGGCGGGGAGCGACTTGAGGCCCCGTGGCCCCAGCCCAAGGGGTTGGCCGGGGATCCGCGCCGTCCTGGGGGGCTGGGGGAGACGGCAGCCTGGGGTGGCGGGGTCAGCTGCCTGGCAGTACCTGGTGTGGGTGACAATGTCGGTGAGGGCGCCTCCCTCCAGGAACTCCATCACCACCCAGAGCTCGTCGCCGACCAGGTAGCTGTTGTACATCTCCACCACGTTCTCGTGCTGGTAGTCCCGCATGATCACCACCTGGGCGCGGGGGCGGGTCAGCGGGGCGCAGGGAGGACCCCCCCACCGCGCACGGCCGGCGCCCTCCCGCCTCCCTCCCTGGGCCCGGTTCCGCCACACTGCAGGCCCGGTTCTGCCCATCACTCCTGCTCACTGGGGTCACCCTGCACCGACCCAGGGCAGGGGCCAGGCCTTTATCTGAGGGCACCAGGAAGTGCTGCAGAGGGCAGGAGAGGGGGGGTGGCAGCCCTTTGGCTGCGGTGTGGGGAGTGCCCGGTGGGGGCCAGGGCAGCAGAGCGTGAGCTGTGTTGGGGCAGAGCAAGGAGTGACAGGCTCAGGGCTGACGGGCTGGGGTGAGGACGGGGAGGTCCGGGGCTCTGGCCTGGGGACAGGGCTGGTGGGGCCTCTCTGAGACAGGGATCCAGGAGAGGTGGGTTTGGGGGAAACAGTTTGGGGCCCACTTGGGACCTGGTGGGTGTGAGGGGCCTGGAAGATACGCAGAGGTGGGGTTCAGCAGGTTGAGGGGGCCTGGAGTGGGGGTGGGCTTGGCCAGGAACAGGACAGATGCGGCTGCAGGTGTCCTGGGGACAGACAGGAGCCGGAGCCAGCCCAGGGAGGCTGAGCTGTGAGGAGAGGAGCTGGGCCCGGAGCCCAGCCTGGGGGATCCCCAGCCCCGAAGGGCCTTCGAGCAGCACAGTGGAGGAGCCCTGGCAGGAGGAGCCTGGCGGGGGGTGGGGGTGGGGTGAGCTGGAGGCGGGCGCAGGCCCACCTCATTGAAGAGCAGCTCGCGCCTCTGCTGCTTGCGCAGGTCCATCTTCTTGACAGCCACCAGCCTGCCCGAGCTGCGCACGGTGGCGATGCACACGATGCCTGTGGAGCCCTCGCCGATCTTGATGAAGTTGTCCAGGTAGGAGCGCGGGTCGCCGGGGTCCACCACCAGCTGCAGGGCGGCCCGGAACTGCTCATGGGACACTCGCTGGGGTTCCCGCTGTGGCGATCGAGGGCCAGGGGGCCCAGGGGCAGGGGGTGCGGCAGGGGCGGCTGGGGTGCGGGCTGGAGGGGCCAGCTGGGGCTCGGAGGCGTGGGGGCCCAGCACGCCTGGGCTGGGGGTGCCGCGGGCTCGAGCGGGGGGCCGGGAGGACTGCGGGACAGCCAGGCCCCCCACCGATGGCCCATTGGGGGCCACGTTGTGAGGCTCCCCCTGCAACAGAAAAGAGAGGTGGCTGTTGGTGGAGGGATCAGGGGGCCAGCTCTGCTCCCTGAGCAGGACAAGGCCCCCGGCTGTGGGACAAACACATGGTGGTCAGGATGGAGATGGACAGTGGGCTGGGCACGGGTGGGAGCTGGTGGGTGGGGCCGGGGAAGCTCTGGGCGAGGGGATGGGGGGGGGTCCTGGAGCAGGGGGATGGGTTACCTGGGCGCCCCGGGGTGGGTGGTCCGTGTCAGCCCGCGGGTACGTGTTAAAGGGCCGGCCAGCCGCCACTTTCGCCCCGCTGGCCAGCCCGGCAGGCTGGTCGGGGGTGCCGACGTCAGGCCCTGAGAGGGGGCGCTTGTCCCGGGAGGACTCCTGGGGGCCCCCTGAGCCCTCCCTGGAAGACTTGAGCCTCTTGTCCGGCCCCGCCCGCCGCCTGTCACCACTGTTGCCACCCGTCTCGCTGCGACCGGCCACCCGGCCTTGGCCACCCGCCTTCTCTGGGCCCCCTCTGGCCATGGCGGCCTGCTCCGCGGGCATCCCGTTTTCCTGGCGGGCACGGGCAGGTGGCGGCGGGCTGTCTCTCCGCAGGGAGTTGGAGCGTGTCACCGACATGTTCTCAAATTCGTCGAGCAGCAGCGTGAGGGCCCCATCCTTGGCACCTTTGCTGCCCCGCACGATGGTCTGGGGTCCGGGGCAAAGGCAGGGCAGGGGCCGGGCAAGGAGGAGGGGGACACAGGACGTGTATCCGACACACAAGGACAGGACGACACAACACACACAGAGACAAGACAGAGACGGAATGAAGAAATGCCATGGGGTGATGATGGGGCGGGGCGGGAGTGGCAGGACTAGGGAGGCCCCGCAGCCCCTCCCGGCACCTGGCCACGTGTGGCGGGAGGGCAGCTGCAGGACAACCTCCCCATCCGTCAGGCTGTCGCCCCCCCAGGATGGAGGCCTCCTGCACTCTGAGAGGCACCCCCTGCCCTTCCCTTGCTCTTCAGGCTGGGGGGCAGTCCCTGGCCGGGGAGGGGTGGAGGGGAAGGCGGCCGAGGCCACGCCACCCCGTAATCAGCCCCTGAGAGCAGCTAATTACAGGAGGCTGGGGCGAGGGCCCAGCTTGGCACTTCTTCCCCTGCAGCCTGCCAGGGCTGCTAATCCCAAACCCGGCTCTCTGTTCCCCTGGAGGCTCAGGGTGGGGTAAAGGGAGAGTCGGAAAGGTTTAGGCCCAAAGTAGACCCAAAGCAGAGGGCACGAGTGCCCCAGAAGCCAGGCTGGCAAATGAGAATACCCATGGAAAGTGGGTCCCGAATCCACTCTCATCAGGCACGGCCACCCACCCTGATCCAGGTCACAGCCTCCAGGGTTCACCCTGCCCCTCACTCAGCTGCAGACACACGGGCCTCCTAACTGCTCCTCAAACACACCAGAGGCGCTCCAATCTCAGGGCCTTTGCACTGGCTGTTCCCGCTCCTGGAACACCTCCCCAGCCTTCAGGTCTTTGCTGGAAACTCCACTTCTCAGAGGTATGCTTTTGCTGGCTGCCTGTGGTCTACAATGCCGTCCCCCTGTCACGCTCTGTCCTTCTTTTCTCTGCAGCACTGACAGCCAGCGACTTAGAGCAGGCGTACAGCCGTCCGCTGTGCAAAAAGCCATGGTTTTGTTCCTGTTTCTGCTCTGACTACGTCAGCGCCTGGTATGCAGAAGGTGCTCAATAAACATGTGCTGAACCTGTGAGTGAGGCAGGCTGGGAGGAGGCTGAGGGGAGCAGAGGCTATGGGCCCCCCAGCCCTGTCCTGTCAATGGGGTCCCAGACATCCTAAAGCCAGAAACACGGAGCCCACGAAACCCACTTACAGGCCGCCGTGGCCCTGTGGGGCCAGCCCCTGCCCCCTGCCTCACCCGGGCCTTGGCTGCCAGCCTGGAAGCCTGGCTCTGCTCAGAGACCTGGTAAAGCAGAGGCCAGACTTGGGTGCTGGAGAAAGACATGGCGAGTCCCTGGGGGCGGGAGAGACTCTGGGAGGACTAGGGAGAGGCCCAGCTGAGGGCAGCAGACACAAGTGCCCACGGGGCCCCAGTCAGGACAGTGCCAGCCCATGTGGCACTGTGGCACTTCCTGTGACTTAAGACAAGGTGGCGGACACAGTCCCAGGTAGGGCTCATGGCTGGCAGGCTGAGCGGGGGGCTTGATTTTAGGAGGTGCCAGAGTGGGGACAGAACCAGCAGGCAAGCAGCCATGGGCCAGGCAGGGGATGGAACTGAGGTGAGCTGGGTGGGGCCTGCGGGCCCAGGAGGGTCAGCACCCCGCCTGTGCCTGCAGAGGCAGCCACCCCTCCAGTGGCCCCAGCCAATTTGCCAGAAGCTAGAAATAAAGATCGGGATACGAAGTCACTTGCTTCTTTAAACAGAGGCAGAGATGTCAAAGCATCCAGATGCCCCCTGCACAGGGCGCACGAGCACCTCAGGGGGCCGCCAGATGGAGACGCTGGGGGACAGTGTCCGCATTCCTGTCTCTGCCCACCTTGCCCACCACCTGGGGCCCACCCCCACCAGGCCCGCACTGGGCACCGGGAGAGGATGAGTCAGCCGCAGGCCTGCCCCTGGGCGCTGAGCCTGCTGCCCGGCACGCCCATCTCCACCCCTCGGAACAACCCTGGCTGCGTTCCCCTGGCCCGCAGCCCTTCCTGGTTCCCGCTGCCCTTTGGATACAGCCCGTGCTCCAAGAAGGCCGGCTTCCAGGCTGGGGGCCGCACCCCCGACCAGACCAGCCTCACCAGAGGCCGCACCCGGGAGCTTGGACCACAGAGGCAGGAGGGGGATTAAGAGCATGGGCCTTGGAAGCAGACCTCCACTCAAACCCTGGCGCTGCCCTTTTTGCTCAAGACGGCAAAAACCCCAAAGACACCCCAATGCTGCATGGGGGCTGCTCCTTCCACTAAAAGCCCTGTCTGCCTACCGACTGCCTCAGTGACGCCTCCTCATCCTAGGCTGTCAGGGCTCCGCTAGGGCGGCCCCTGTTCCAACAGGCCAGCCTGGCCCCCAGGGCTGAGTTAGGCGACCTCTCCAGCATCCCCAGCCCAGCCCTGACCACTTGGCAGGGCAGGGGGGGAACCCGCCTGTCCCACCACCTGCCATAGGAGCCCTGTGAAGGCCCAGGAGGAGTTGGTGGTCCCGGGGACAGGAGCACAGAGCTCAGGGCGTGAGGTTCCAGGTCAGCATGGGGGGTCAATGGTGGAGGGTGAGGTGAGGGTGGGGGGTGGGCAATGTCTGTCTGGAGGTCGGCAAGAAGGGGAGGTGCTGGCTGCAGGGTCAGGTGTGGGATCGTCCCGGGGGTAGGTGTGGGTTGGGAGAGGTGGAGAGTAGGTGCCAGTGTACCTTGGGGGCCCCGGGCTGGATGGAGGTGATGCAGGCGGGGTCAACAAGGGGCTTGGGCCGGCGAGCCGACTCCTCGATCAGGCTCTGCCACTGGCGGGGCAGCCCCGTGAACTTCTGCTCGTTCTGGTCGAAGCCCGTGTGCACACGGTGTTCAAAGTTCGACGGCGCTGAGATCTCAACCCGCTTCTTCTTCTTCCCGAACATGGCGCCAGGCTCTGTGTGATGAGGGCACGAATTTGCGCTCCTAACAGCAGGCCTGCGGGAGAGGGGGGAGCTCACCAGAACCTGCCCTTTCTCCCCCTCCAGTCTGTCCCCACACGCAGCCCAAGGAGTCAGGTCCCTTGCTCAGAGCCCTGCCCCATCGCCTCCCCTTCTCGTGCACACTGGCTTCCAAACCTCAGGGCCTTTGCACTGGCTGTTCCCGCTGAGGGGAACACTCTTCCCTGGCATCCACACAGGGCGCTCTCCCTCCCCTCCTCAGGCGTCAGAGCTGTCAGCGACTCCTTCTCTGAACGCCCCACACCCCAGGGTACTCCCGTCGCATTTCGGAGCGTGTTTAATGTCCGGAAATCCTCTGTTCGGTCCTGTGCTTATTAGTTCACTGTTTTCACCCCCCATCATCAGACCCTCAGGGCCACGGGCCAGGTCCCATCTGCCCAGCTTTATGGTGTCCCACCCCCATGCCCCTGCACAGAGGTTGTGCTCAGGGGCGGTTCCCAAACGCCCGTGACCCCCGTCCTGCTTTCCCGCCTGGAATCTGGGCTGCAGACACCACAGACCTTTGGTGACTCATTCAACCAGTGGTTTCTAAGCCCCTGTCCTACGTGTGACATCTAGGTAGCCTCACCGCGACCCTCCCACGTTATGGATGAGGACACTGAGGCTCAGAGAAAGGAAGCGCTTCAGCAAGATCAGCCGGCGGGGAAAGACCCACTTCCTAACGGACGCTTACAGACCACACAGTCCCTGTCTGGCTTTTCGACTGAGCCCGTGGCATGCAGAGAAGTTCCCGGGCCAGGAATCAAACTCACATCATGTCCCAGCAGCGATCTGAGCCGCTGCAGTGACACCACTGGATCCTGGACCCGCTGTGCCACAAGGGAACTCCCAACAGTCCCTGTCTTTAGGGTCTGTGGTCTTCCGTCTGCTCCTCAGTACAGTACCAAGCACTAGGTAAATGCTCCATGAAAGCTGATTTGAGAACGAAAGGGGCCGATGGGGACACATGTGATAGTGGTGTCCCACAGGGGGACCAGAGAAATGACGGGCAGGGGAGCCAGGCGGCCAGGGTGCAAATCTCTCAGCCGCCTACTATGTGTGACCTTGGGCAAGTGACTTAACCTGTCTGTGCCTCGGATCAACCCCATAAGGCTGCCAGGAGGATTAATGAGCTCACAGGAGCAGAGCCGGGCGCTGGGCTGGGCACGAACGGAGGGCGTTTGCTCTTCTGATGCTCAGGATTCCTCCGAGCAGTGCCTGAGAGGAGGGACCCTGGGGACTCCCCCCTGTCCCTGTCCCACACATGGGCCCTGGGGTCTCACAGACCTGGTTTGATGCTGGTTGTGCTAGAAGTGCCCTCGGGCAGGTGACGTCTCTTGTTGGGGCTTCGGGTTACTCATCTGCAAAACGGGAAGAAAACATCATTCCCCCGCTCATGCAGTCACTCGCCCGGTTTTAACGCACTCCTCTGTGCCCAGCTTTGCGCTGGTCAGTGCTTGGGACACAACGAGACAACCAACAGCCCAGTGTCCTGGGGCTGGGGGCACAGAACACCAGACTCAGCCTGGAGGGATGGCAGGGTGGGGATAAGGGGGGCTTCCCAGAAGAGGGGCTACAGCAGTGGAGACCCAAAGACCAAAGGGAATCGCACTGGGTGAGGACTTCTGTCTGGTTGGTGGCTGGCTCCCCAGCACCTGGCAGAGTGCCCCGTGCAGGGTCAGCCCCAAGCGCCATAGGTCTCGTGACTGAGGATGCTCATGAGAGTGTCTGGGACTTGGCCTGCAGCCTGTGGTTTTCCTGCTGGCTCTGTCCCTGCAGGAGCAGCTCTGTGTGGTGAGGATGAGGAGGCCATCCCTAGCCCAGAGGTAGGACCATCCGTGGGCGGCCATCCAGCAGAACCAGTCTGGCAGCCAGACCCAGCAGCCAACCAGTCTCAACTGGCCTGGGCCTCCCGGCCAGCAGGTGGCCAGCCCAGGGCTCTGCCAGGGGTCCAGGTTCCCTGCGGCTGCCTAGATGTGGGGCCGAATAGGCCTGGGGGGGGGGGCTCCGCCTCCACCCCTTCTCTGACCCCAACCAAGCCAGGAGCCCCTGCAGTGTTCGTCCTCCTTCCGGCCCCCAGAACATGGTCCGGCCTGCCCTCCCAGGGGCCCTCCTTCCAGTGGCCCTGACCTCCCGGCTCTCTCTCCAGGCTCCTCTGTCCGAGGCTCTCCTCCAGTTCAGCTCCCCCGGTCCAGCTCTAGCCTCGCCCCTGCACCCGCCCCTCCCCCATCCTCCCTGCCCCACGTCCTGCCCCCTCCTCACTGTCTTCTCAGGTTTGCCCGCTTGGCCCCCAGCCGGGCCTCGGCCTCGGCCTCGCTCCTCACCTCTCACTGTGCCTGCCCATCCTCCACCCCCAGCCCATGGCCTGCGGGCCCCAAGGCAGCTCCAAGCCCTCTGCAGGAACAGGATTAGCTACATGACCCCTCGTTAAACCCAGGAGAGGGAGGAGCTCAGGACCCAGACAGGGTGGGCAGGAGGCAGCCTGGCAGATGGGGTAGCCAGCCCAGAACCCTCACCCATAAAGCCCCAGACCACCTCTGCACACGGCTGTCGGGCGCCCCTTGCCCCGGCCCCGACTGCAGGGGAAGGGGACAGAGGGGCACACCTCCGGATATTTGCCTGGGGCCACCCCTTCCCTCTGGGCGCTGCTTGGAGGGCAGGACAAACAGAGGAACTGAGCGTGTTTATAGCGATCAGGCGGGAGCCCCACCCAGGGCAGCTCTAAGCGCTGCCCACTGCTGCCCAGAGCTCCCTTCCCACCAAGGCCCCAAGCTCCTGACTTGATGTGGGCCACGGAGGGGAGGAAAGGAGCTGCTCCCCATGAGGGGAGGGGCCCGACACAGGGTGGGCACTGGGGGTTCCACCCAGGCCGGGTACTTGGGAGGCAATACCGCCCAGGGCCCAGAGCCCCACTCCGCCACCATGCACTGGGGCCCCTGGTTTGCAACTACAGTGCAGGCCCCTCTTCTCGGCACTCGACCTGGGATCCCTCATTTAATCTGCACCCCTGACTCTGGAGGAAGGGGCCATTATGGGCCTCGTGTAACAGACAAGGCACGGAGAGGGCATCCCACTTGGCTGGGGCACACAGCTTGGGAAACAGGAGACGTGAGACTCCAGGCCTGTCTAAGCCAGAGCCCAGACCCCACCACTTATCAGCACTAGAAGCAGCAGCAGCATCCTTGCAGCCCTGCTCCGTGCTGTGTCTAATCGCATTCCTTCATCGCCGCCGACCTGTCATACGGGCCCTCTCGCCACCCCCAGTTCACAGATGAGGAGAATGAGGCCCAGTGAGGGGAATCCCTTTGTCTAGGGGCACCTTAACTGAACCCAGACAGTTAAGGACCAAAGTCTAGGCTCTCACCTGCCTGGCGGCCTGCGGCTGTGCTTTTCTTCTTGTCATCACCACCGTCACCACTATCATTGCCACCATCATGGCCAAGGCTGGTTCTGGCCTCCGTCCCTTTCCGGTCCTCCCCGCCCCCGTCCTCTCTGTCCACAGCCAGACCTTGCTCTTCCTCTCCTGCCCTTCACCCTCCTGGGGGGGGGAACCCCACCTCCTCTGGCCCGTCCTGGTTCCCCAGGGGTAGTGGGAGGCTGCACCAAGTGGGGCTCCGCAGCCCTCACCCGCCCAGGGCTCCCTGTTCACCTTCCCCACGGCCTTTGGCACGACACTGCACGATGGAGAAGACCCAGAACCAGCCCCTGCCAGCAAACGTGATTTACTGGGGCTCAGTCCCACTACTCACACCATCACCACCACCATGGGGGGACCCTCAACCCTGGACACATGCTAATGCTGAGCACGAGGACTCCCCTCACTTCAGTGGAGTGGCTATTCTCACCCCCATTTTGCAGATGTGGAAACTGAGGCTCACAAAGGTGAATCTCTTCCTAAGGTCGCCAAGCAGAGGTGAGCCTGGGAGATGGTCCGATTTCCTGCAGAGTCAACATCCTTAAACCCTTTGCTCGCTCCCCAAGACTCCTCCCCACCGCCCACAAGGTCCCGCACCATCTGCCCTTCGCCTTTCCTCCCACACGCTCCCTGGCTCACACCGCCCCAGCCAATAGGGTTCTCACTGGTCTTCAAGCCCCAGCCACGTCCCCACCCCAGGGCCTTTGCACTGGCGGTTTGCCCCAGTTTCCATTTCTGTTGGAACTTTTCTCACTGATCTGCACATGGCTTCCTCCCATGGCTCCAATGTCTCTGTTCCTGTCCTGTCACCCTCTATGCCCCTTTCCTTGCTTTATTTCTCCTCACTGCACTCCCCACACACTCTACACGTGTGTGTGTGTGCGCGCGCGCGCGCGCAATTCTTCCGTGTCTGTCTCCACGAGGGCAGGGCCTGTCCTGTGCCTTGCTCCTCACAGTACCCCAATGCCATGGACCACAGCAGGCATTCAAGAGCATTTGGTGAACGGACACATCTGTATCAGCCACGCTCACCCCTGCTCGGACACGTCAGACTCTGCCCAGGCAGTATCTGTGAAACTGGCAGAGAAAAGCCTGGAACCCAGAGGCGGAGGGTGAAGCAGTGAACCCAGAGACCAAGGAGGACAGCGTGCAGCCTGTGGCTACCAGCCAGGATGGAGATGCCTCTGAAACTCAGGGTTCGAGCCCCCAAATGCAGGCACATTTCTATCCTACTCCAAAATGTTTATTTCAATTCAAAAAAAAAATTGTTTTTTGCTTTCTTTCTTTCCTTTTTTTTTGCTTTTTTTAAGGCAACACCTGTGGCATAGGGAAGTTCCCAGGCTAGGGATGCAATCAGAGCTGTAGCTGCCAGCCTACACCACAGCCACTGCAACGAGGGCTCTAAGCTGCTTCCACGACCTGACCTACACCGCAGCTCACGCCAGATCCCTAACCCACTGAGCAAGGCCAGGGATTGGACCCGCGTCCTCATGAATACTAGTCAGGTTCTTAACCTGCTGAGCCACAAGGGGAACTAAAAAAAGGACTTTTGATTTGTTTAACACGTGGGATGGGCAGTTTCCAACCTGTCCCAGCAAATCACCACATTTTCCAGTCACCCCCTGCACTCACGTGTCTACCCTCTGCACTCGTCAGAACACAATGGCACTATCTATCCTGCCTCTCCCCCCACCAAGGAAATTAGTGCAGGTGGAAAAGCCAGGGCTACTAGCATGACAAAGCTGGGTGTGCGTGCAGTGCGTGTGTGTGTGTGTGTGTGTGTGTGTGTGTGTGTGTGTGTGTGCAGGTGGAAAAGCCAGGGCTACTAGCATGACAAAGCTGGGTGTGCGTGCAGTGCGTGTGTGTGTGTGTGTGTGTGTGTGTGTGTGTGTGTGTGTGCAGGTGGAAAAGCCAGGGCTACTAGCATGACAAAGCTGGGTGTGCGTGCAGTGCGTGCATGCGTGTGTGTGTGTGTGTGTGTGTGTGTGTGTGTGTGTAGACCGCAGACCTTCCTGCTTCCCACCCGCCCACACAGGCTCTGAATAAAGCTGCCCTGGGGCAGTGGAGGGAGCTGACCCAGCTGAACCCAGGGGCCCAGGGGCAGAGCGGGAGGTGGCAGGGGTCATGGCTGTCCCTTCCCATCCACTGAAAAGACCAGGCAGAAGTGCTTGCTGTCCCCACTCGGCTTCCACCGCTGGCTCCCGCCCTTCAACCCACTCTCCTGCCAGCCAGCCCGCCAGCCCTGAGCCCGGTTCCTCCGAGGAATCCTCCAGCACCTTGTCCCCAGCACCCTGCCTGAAGCTTTGGGACTGACATGTCCCCCAGCCCCCTCCTTGGCGACCACCGACTCTACCCACAAAGGACCCGCCACGCTCACCGGCCTGCCTGCCTATCCAATCGCCAGGGTCTGCTGAGGGCGAACTTCTGCCAGGCCTGGGCAGGGCCGACACAGAGGCCAGGACGGCTGGGAATATCCCTGCCCTTGCAGAGCACATGCTCTAGGGGAAAGGAGTAGCTGGGGTAAATCAGAAAAAGAGCTCGTAAGTCAGCTGACAAGTGCCAGGAGAAAAATGCAGCAGGGAGCAGGAGAGCGCGGGGTAAGGGCCGGTGGGAGTTTCCCATGACGTGGTCAGGGAGGGCCTCAGGGAGGAGGTGCCGCTAGAGTGGGGACCTGGGTGGGGAGAGGAGAGGGAGCCCCACAGGTAGACAGAGGAGCACCCGGGCCATGCCGACGATCCGTGCAAATGTTCTGGGGCAGGACCATGCTTGATGTGGTCACAGGGCAGCAAGGCGGCTAAGTGGCGGGGCAGGTGAGCGAGGGTGAGGGGGGCGGGCAGACGAGTTGGTGCCTGTGGGCCACAGGGTGGGGTCTGGCTTTTACCTGAGTGAGATGGAGCCACGGGACCCTCTGAGCAGGGGAGGGACCTGGCCCAACTCAGGTGTTCCCTGGCTCCCTCTGGCTGCATGTGGGGACAGACTGGGGGCAGGACGGGGCAGAGGGACCCGGGAGGGGCAGGAGGATGGTCCAGCAGGAGAGGGTGGACGGGACCACGGAGGCCCGCGGAGGCAGAGGGAATGGGCAGGTTCTGGGCGCCTGGTGGAGGCGGAGATGGCAGGGGCTGCCGAGGGCCCGCAGCGCCCCTTCTCACAGCTGGGAGGGCGGAGAGTCCTCTCCCCTCCTGGTTCCCAAACTAGGAAACTGACGCCCGGAGAGGGGAAGTCACCGGCCAGGGCACGAAGGCGTCCACTCTGACCAGGGAGAAGGCCTCGTCACCGCCCTCCTGAGGCTCCTGCTTCCCAGAAATCCTGGCTTCAGCCCAAGCTTCTACTCCACACAAGGGACCTCAGAGGGTTAAGGGACAAGAACACGAACATACAACTCTACTTCCCCCCCTTTTTCTGGACTGCATCCGTGTCAAATGGAAGTTCCTGGGCTGGGGACTGAACCTATGCCCCGATAGCAACCCGGGCTGCTGCAGAGACAAGGCCAGCGGATCCTTAACCAGCCGCGCCACAGCGGGAACTCCAAGACCACTCTACTTCTGAGACCAGAACCAAGGTCAGAGAGGCTGCCCTGGGGAGGCGGGAACCTGAAGAAACGTCACAAGGGCTTCCCAGCCGATGAAACGTCCCTGCCACGTCCCTGCCCGGCTCTGGTGAGACCTTGCCTCCTGCCTGCGCCTCCCCCCAGCCACACTGGCCTCCTCCTCCTTAGTCTCGGACACAGCAAGCTTGTTGCAGCCTCCGAGACTTTGCACCCACTCTTCCCTCTGCCTGGGCTGCGCGGCTCCACCTTTCTCGATACTCAGGTCTTAACACAAATAAAACCTGCTCTGAGAGGCCTTTCCTGACGCCCTGACAAAACATGCACCCTGTTTTATGCTTCTCTGTGGCATGCACTACCATGGGCATTACATGTCTGTGGACTGTTGGACCCCCTCTCCCCCGCCCCCCAGGAGAACAGTGGCCTTTTCTTGTTCTTGCCCTACCCCTGGCATCTAGAGCAGGGCCTGGCACACAGCGGGCACCCAGTAAATATCTGTGCAACAAATGAGTGATGCCACTGCCAAAGTGACAGGGCTGGACCCTGAGGAGGAGCAGGGAAGGGTGGTGGGCAAAGCGCAGATGGGAGTCCCCAAGGCCTGTCCACACTGCCTGGAAGTCTGACCCTGAAGCCTGCCAAGGAACCAGGGACCACGTCATTAGAGACTGAACCTGGCTATTTAGTGAATAACCTGGTGTGTGTTCCAAACACCATGAGAGGCGCCCGGCTCCGAGCCCGCTTCCCCAGGCCCTGCCCAGCCTGTGGCCCCCCTGGCCGCCTGAGGAAGGGCGGTGTATCTGGCTCCAGGCAAGGGGCAGATTGGACCAGGCATCGCCGCCAGAGATCTCTGAGTCCCCAGATGAGCGAAATCTCATAAAAAGACACAGACTCGGGGGTCACCCTGGCCTTGGGGAGCAGGGCTCAGAGTCGGCCTCGTGGGGAGGGAGGCGCAGGCCTGCTCTCCGTGTTCTGGCCACGCCAAATGCCATCCTCCCCCCAGGCGGCCCAGGCTCAGGCGCCCGCTCCACCCCCACCCAGCTGGGTGCCGGTGAGTGAGGGACCGGGCCTCCGTGTCCTCATCTGAGAACAGCGGGTAATGATGGTCCCTACCTCCCCAGGGTGACAGGATCGAACGAGATGACCCAGGCAAGGCGGTGAGAACAGTGCCTGGCTGGTCTCCTCACCAGAGACCAGCTGCTGTTATTATTACTGCCACTGCTGTTGTTGCTGCTGTGGAACCAATGAAGGAAAGAGGAGGCTGGCGTCGGTCCTCCCCGGGCCAGAGCAAACACGCCAGACATACTGCCTCGGCAAAGTCTTTTTCTCCAGGGCCGGGGTGGGAGCATAAAGAGGGCCTGGCTCAGAGGACGCTCTCAGAATGGAAGGGCCGGGACACCGGGGAGCCCACAGCTGAGACCCCGATATGTCACAGACCCAGGAGCCTCTCCACAGACCCTGTGAAAACCCACTCACCCCCAACCTCTCTGGCTGGACTCAAAGGACAGGGCCTGGGGCCATCTCAGTGGCCCTGTGTCCCAAGCCCTGCCCAGCACAGGGCAGAGCAGGGCTCAGAGAGTGTGGCTGAATGAAAAGGCAGTGCTTCCTTTACCCACTGCTGCTGCACTGAGCCCCAGGGAGGCCAGGTGGCTCCCATGGCAGCCCCGGGCTCAGGAGCCCCCCTCCTGCCTGGGCAGGCTCAACAGGGCACATGCACAAAGGACACTATCGGTGTCCCTCACCCCCCAGGGGCGCCCAGGGTAGGGATGGATGCCACAACAAACCTGAGAGTGTGGGCCAGCCCCCAGGGACCAAGGAAATCAGATTAGACTCCATTCATTCCTCCTCTGAGGCAGGGCCGGAAGGAGGGAGGGGGTGACAGGCAGAAAAGAGGCTCCAGAGCCCTCCCAGGCCCCCCAGCCTAAGCCCTTCTCTGCCATGGAACCCCCCACCCCCAACCCCGCAAGGAAAAGTCCCCGAGCAGCCTGAGATGGGGCAGCCACCTGGCCCCCACCCCTGGGTACCAGTTCCCACCCCGGGCGGGAAGAAAGTGTGGGGCGTCAGTGGGAGAAGGTGGGGAGGGGGGCCTGGCTCAGGACGCTCTCAGGACGGAAGGGCCAGGACACCGGGCAGCCCACGGCTGGGACCTCAACCAGTCATGGATCCAGGAGCCCCTCCACAAATGCTGTAAAGACTCACATACCCCGGAGATGCAGGGACTCAGGAAAGAGAACCCCCCCCATACAAGGATCCTGGGGGAGCCAAGTGACACAATGATACAGACTTTAGCCACCCCCTAGAAACACAGCCACAGGCGTGCACACGCACCCAACCCCACAGATGCTGGACTCACCTAGGAAGGCAGACCCCAAGACCCCCCACACACCTAGGACCCTCCCGAGACAGACCATGAACCCACACACAGCAGATGATGAGACCCACGGCAGACCCACGACCAACTCCAGGGTCCCCCAGTGACCTTTGGAGCCACCCCCATGCAAACCAGACCCGAGGAGCGTGCTCCCCCAGAGATGTTCAGGACCTGTGCCGAGGCACCGGCCAGCCCAGCAGACACACACCTGCCACCACCACCTACACAGAAAGGCATACCGCGACCCCGCCCGGCCCCAAGAAAGGTGTGGCCCCTTGCACACGTGCTCACGCTGACTCAAGGTGGCCAGGGGGCGGGACAGCCCTCCCCGACGCCCAGGCGGCCCTCCCTCTCCCCCCTCCTGCCTGAGGCCTGGGCTAGCTCACCTCCACCATCCTCTTTCCTCTGTCCTGGGCCACCCGCAGTGGGACAGGCCAGCAGAGAGGCTTCCAGCTGGGAGCTGGGATCAGGGGGTTCTCCCGGCCCTTTCTGTGAGCGCCCACTGAGGAGAGCTGGCTGGGCTCTGCGCCCCAGCCTCCCTGGCAGCGGCTGGTGACGCGGCCCTGCTCTGGAAGGCGTTGAGCTTGGCTGGGGCGGAGGGCGGGACAGAGGGAGGCGGGGCTGAGCCTGGAAAGCCCGGGCCACAGGGCCCACAACTGTCCCGCCAGAGGGAGGGGCTGGGCAGGGACACAGGAGCAGGGGATCCATGACAGCCCGCACTTCAGCAGGTCAGCCTCCCACCACACAGGCACACGCACCCCCACTCCCATCTCACTCCCACGCAGGCTGGGGGCCAGGAGCCAGGGGCCAGGGGCCAGGGCAGCCGTGGCTGCACAGCCCGGGGTGGAGCGCCTGAGAGGGCTGAAACATCGGCTGGGGCTGCGGGGCAGGACAGAGCGATGCGGGGGTGAGTGGCCTCTCTGATGCAGAGGGTGGCCGGAGGCCTGGGGCTTGCTGTGTTCCCCTCGCCCCCCTTCACTCAGGCTGTGAGTCCAAGGAGAGCTCCAGAGGGTGCAATGAAGGGGGCCTCTCCCCTCTGCCCCACTCACCCCCCAGGATGAACCTGAGACTTGGGGTCTCACCAGGGGGAGATCACAGCGAACCCCCACCATCACCATCTCTGGGTGTGAAAGTGGAGCCGGGAGATGAGGGTGGTGGGAACTGGGGACAGAAAGGCGGGGAGGGCTGGGACTTCCGCATGCCATGCTGGTGGCCTTGCCAGGGTGTAACTGACCCTTCTGAAAAGAAGTGGCCCAACTTCCCGGAGAACTTCCTCTGGGCCAGGTCCTGCTCTGAGCACTGACACGCGGTAGCTCACCACCGCCCTAAAGGGGCAGGTGCTTCATCAGGCCCATTTTTACAACAGAGAAAACTGAGGCCCAGAGAGCCTGAGTGGCTTGCACAAGGCACCCAGCAGGGAGGTCAGGGGGCGGGCTTCCTAGGCGGGCCATCACCCCAGTACCTGTGACCTAAAGCAGCCACTCTAAGCATGAGGCGAGCTGGCTCAGAAGCCCCGTTCCAGAACAGGAGGAAAAGCTCAGAGAGAGGGAATGGAGAAGCGAGAAGCGCCTGTGCTGCCGCCCCGCCTCTGCCGCACACCTCCTCCCGTCTCAGATCCGGCCCAGGGCAGAGCTCACTGTGAGAAATGCTTTTCTTTCTGTCTCTCCAAGGACAGGGACTTGGGGGACAGGGATTGGGGCTGCCTGGCTCCTCCCTCTCCCCCCGCGGCCCCACTTGAGGCCCCTCCTGCACCCCACGCCTGGCTGCCCCTCAGGCCGTCACAGTCTCTGACTTGTCTGCCCCCCACCACCCATGCACACAACTGCTGAGCTCCCGCACAGACCAGGCAAGCCTGTGGGAGGCCTTGGGAATTCAGCTGTGAACAAACGGAGCAAAACTCCCTGCCCCGGGGCTGTCAGCCCAGTAGCACTGCTCCCTGATGGGGGTCCTGTGAGGTCCTGTGAGCGGCAGTGACTGAGTTCCAACAGATGCCTGGGCCCCGGGCAGGTGCCCCACTGAGAACAGAGTAAGCGGCCTGGGCGGGCAGGTGGACAGAGACACCTGTATCCTCCCACTGCCCCTGGTCTCCCCAGCATGCTGCCCCCACAGCCACCTCCTCCACGACCTCATCACGTGGACTGGGGGAGGACCGACTGGCTCAGAGGGCCTGGAAATACCACCTACCACACCCTTCTGTCCACTACCTGCCCCCTGAGCCAGGGGCTTCCAGCAAGGGGCGGGGCCTCAGCAGGGCAGGTCGAGAGGGAGCTCCAGAGGTCCCAGACCCCAGGCTACCCCCTCCCCCATCAAGGTGGAGCACCTGTCAGGCAACCACCCAGAGAGAAGCCAAATGGGGCGGGCTTCCCAAACCGGACAGGCTGGTTTGGGCTCTGGTGGGGGAGGCGGTCAGGGCTGGGCAGTTCTGCTCCGCCAGGGAAACTAGGTCCCAAGGTATGGGACCGGGGTGATGGGGGGAGGGGAGATGGGGGGCAGCAGGCAACGAGCCCCCTCCTCCAGGAGGAAGTCTCCCTGGAAACAAGAGGGCCTCCCAGGGACAGGCTTCAGGGGCAAGGAAAGGTCAGTTCAAGACCCTCTCTTACCGCGACAGAGCTCCGGGATCAAACTTGAAAATACGCCCCAAACAGAGATGAAGCCGATGACCTATAAAACCCATCACTCAGATTCTCAACTGTTAACATGCTGCCACCTGAGGGCTTCATCTGCCCCTGCCTCCCTTTCCTTCAGCCTCGTCGCTATAACAGGAACACAGTTCAAAAGCCAATGGCACCAAATGGTAAACAGTGACGGCGCGGCCCTGGAGGCGACCTCTACTAGAGGTTTTCTTTCTGTGTGTGTGTGTGTGTGTGTGTGTGTGTGTGTGTACAGAGAGCTTGCACACACATTCAAAGAAAAACATAAACGGCAGCACACCACACACACTGCAGTGCACCTCGCTTTTCTTTTTTTTTTTTTTGCACCTCGCTTTTCTTAACACACTCCTTGGCTCCACCGCGCCGCTGGCCCCGGGAGGAGTCTGGCAGCATCCAGTGGAGGTGAAGACACGCTCAGGAGCTGGCAAGTGCTCTCCCGGGCCCATTCCCAGGGACGCACGTGGGAAGGTTCTCGCAGCACAGTCTGAGTCGGCGGGAGACTGGAAACAACGCAAATGCTCGTCCACTGGACGCTGATAATGACCTGCGATTGACCAGCTCCCCGGAACAGTACAGGACAGGGAGGGTGAATGCCACACGTGGGCGAGTATCAGATGCCACGTTAAACAGAAGCCGCAGAGCAAAAACCAACACAGCCCAGGACTTGGTTCAGGAAAAGTTCAAAACCAGACGAAACGAAATATGCCGTTTAGAGATGCACAAGAGGAAGCAAACCAAAGAGGAAAGCAAGGCAGCGGCTGCCTCAAAACTCAGGGGAGGGACTGCCTCTGGGGGAAGGAGGTTTTCAGAGAGGCCTGGGGCGGGGGGTGGGGGGCTGTGTCTTCACCTGGAGGGAGGTGACGTGGGTCTTCCCTTTATAGTAATTGGTTGAACTATACATTTATGCTTTATACACTTCCCAGCATATAGGCTAATAATTTTAAAAGTATGCTAAAGAAAAGAAAAAATAGGAGTTCCCTCTGTGGTACAAGAGGATCAGAGGTGTCTTGGGAGGGCTGGGATGCAGGTTTGACCCCTGGCCCAGCACAGTGGGTTAAGGATCCAGCGCTGCCACAGCTGCAGCTCGGATCTGATCCCTGGCCTGGGAATGGGAACTCCATGTGCCATGTGCATGGGGCGGCCAAAAAGAGAAAAAGTCCTAGTGATCTTTCCATGACTCCATCTCTCCAAAGCACAGCCCTGCAGCTTTAGCAGCTGTGTGGAAGAGCCATGATGCCTTGAGCCAGTCCCCACGGGGCCAGGTCAGCGGTGTCCAGGCATTTGCTCTTCCAAATGGTGCAGCAATGATTATCGTGTGCAGGTGTCACTTCACAGGTGTGCCGGCGTGTCTGTGGGCACCTTGCCTCGGAGTGGGATTGCCAGGCAAAGTTCAGCACTGCCAAGCTGCCTGCTCTCAGCCCCTCCCTTGGCCTCACAGCCCAGGCTGCTGTCAAAGTCTCTGATCTTTTTTTGTTGTTGTTGTTTTTAAATATATATATATATTTTCATCATTTTTAAAAACTTTTATTGAAGTATAGTTGATTTACAACGTTGTGGACAATTTCTGCTACACATCAAAGTGATTCAGTTATCCATGCACACACATCCATTCTCTTTCGGATTCTTCTCCCGCATAGATGATCACAGAATACTGGGGAGAGTCCTGTGCTGTTCAGCAGGTCCCTGCTGGCCAATCATTCCACAGACCTCAGGGTGCACATGCCAATCCCAAACCCCCAGTCCATCCACCGCCCCCTTCGCCTGTCCCCTTTTCAAAGTCCGTGAGTGTGTTTCTATTCTGCAAATTTCATCTGCAACCTTTTTTAGATTCCACATATAAGTGATATCACATGACGTTTGTCTTTCACTGTCTGACTCACTTCACTTACTATCAGGATCTCTAGGTCCATCCATGTTGCTGCAAAAGCCTGTGATCTTTGCAGGCCAGAGAGGTGAAGTCTGGCCCCTCTCAGCCTGCTTTTCCCATGCAGTTTTCTACTCAGTAACTGCGCCTCCTTTCATATCAAAAACCCCATCAGAATTCCTTTGTTGCTAAATGTGTCTTCAAAATGTTTGCCTACTTTTCTGCGAGGTCAGGAAGACCTTTGTCAACCCACCCCAGCTACTCCCACTTCTCCAGCCTCATCCTCACTCCCCAGCCCTGGCTCCTTCCCACGCCTCTCTCTGGATTCTGTCAACAGAAATGCAATGCGTGTCCACCACCTGCCATCCAGGCTGGGGTGGGGGCGCAGCATGGTCCCTGCCCTGGGGGGCTTGTGGTCCAGGATCACAGATGAGACGCGAAATTCCAGCTGAGACGGGCTGGCTGGAGGGATGAGAGCACGAGGAAGCCAGGCTGGAGGAGGGCAGGAGCCAGGCCACGGGGTAGGTGGGGAGCCCAGGCAGGCACTGGGGACGGACCTCCATTTGGAAGATGTAACTCTGGCTGCCTTGCCGGTGGAGGACGGGATCAAGTAGGTCCCGAGAGGGCATGGGGACAAGTGGAAAGACTAATGTGCTCCAGACAACTGAAGGAGGCGGCACGACGGCTGGACACGGAGAGAGGAGCGCAGACCAGAACTATGTTTGTCAAAAGAAAAAAGCAGCTCCTGCGGATGAGTCAGATACGGGGGCTGAGGGCAAGGCAGGTGCCAAGGGTGACTGTGAAAGTGGGTTAAGCCGCAGTGCCATCTTCCACACAAGGGAGCCTGAGAGGAGCTCCCAAAATGCCACGCCCCAGGCCCCAGAATCTCAACTGTGAAAAAGATGGAAAGTGAGACACCGACAGTAAGGCCCACTGCACTGCTATGGTCATCAGGACAGCGGTGGTCAATACCCTGGCCAGTGAACGAATGGAGAACCCAGACACATGCCCACACAGATGCACCCAAGGGGGTCTGAAAACATTGATTTTTTTCATTGTGGTAAAATACACTTAATGCCTGCCATCGTAACCATTTGCGAGGTGTACACTCCAACAGAGTTACATACACTCACAGTGTCGTACAACCACCATCACTGCCTGTACCTCAAACTCCGTCACCACTTCCAACCAAATCCATGTGCCCATTAAACAACAGCGCCCCATGCCCTCCTTCCCCATGGCCCCTGGGAACCTCGGGAGGTGGTCAGGACATACTTTCTCTATGAGTTTGCCCACTCTGGGTACCTCATATAAGTGAACTCTTACCATATTTCTCGCATGTCTGGCTTATTTCACTGAGCTTAATGCTGTCAAGGTCCATCCACACTGCAGCACACATCAACACTCCATTCCTTTTTAATGGCTGAATAATATTCCATTGTGCAGAGGCACCAAATTTTGTTTATCCATTCGTCTGTTGATAGATACTTGAGTTGTTTCCACTTCTGAGCTATTGTGAATAATGCAACTATGAACGGTGGTGTACAAATACCTGTTCAAGTCTGTCCTTTTTATTCTTTTGGTTATGTACCCAGGACTCAAATTGCTGGGTGATACGGTAGTTCTATATGTAACCAAACTGTTTTCCCACAGCGGCTGCACGATTTTACATTCCCACCAGCAATGCACAAGGGCTCCAATTTCTCTACATCCTCATCAATACTTGTTATTTCCAATGTTGGGGGGATAACAGCCATCCTGGTAGGGGTGAAGTGATATCTCACTGCGGTAACTTATTTTTGACAATGAAGCATAAGCAATTCAACAGAGGAAAGACAGCGTTCGAAACCAATGGTACTGGAACAACTGGACATCCACGCGCTAAAACAGGAACCTCCATCAAAGCCTCACACTTTGCACAAATTAGCTCATGACAGATCACAGACTTCAACGTAAAATGTAAAACTTGAAAACCTTTAGAAAACATGGGATGGAGGGCTAGGTACAGAATTCTTAGACTTGACACCAAAAGCACAACCCCAAAGGAAAATTAATAATGCAGACCTCATCAAAATGAAAAACTTCTGCTCTGCTCTGCAGAAGTCCACGTGAAGAGGACAAAAAGCTACCGATGGGGAGAAAATATGTGCAAACCACGTATCTGACAAAGGACTAATATCTAAAAGAGTTAAGGAACTCTCAACTCTCAACAGTAAAAAACCCAAACCATCCAATTAGAAAATGGGCAGCAGACATTTCACCAAAGAGGATACACGGATGGCAGATAAGCTCGTGAAAGGATGCTCAACAGCATCAGCCCCTAGAGAAAAACAAATTAAAGCCACGATGGGTTATCATGATACGACTATTAGAACAGCTAAACTAAAAAAGAGCATTAACACCAATTGCTGGTGAGCATGTGGTAAAACGGATCGCTCATACACTGCTGGTGAGAACATAAAACGGTACCGCATTCTGGAAAACAGTTTGGCAGTTTCTTTAAACATGCTTCCCAGCACTTGCACTTGTGGGCATTGAAAATGAAAATTTACATTCCCACAAAAGCCGGTATGAGACTGTAGATGGCAGCATTATTTCTACCAGCCCCAAACAGGAAACGCCCCAGATGTCGCTCAGTGGGTGAAGGGTTCAATAAACGATGGCACATCCAGTACTCAGCAAGAAAAAGAATGAACTACTGACACAGGCAACAACCTGGATGAATCGCCAGAGAATTATGCTGAGTGAAAAAAAGTCAGCCCCTAAAGGTTACATACAGTGTGATGCCACTTACATTATCACTGCTGAAAAGACAGAATTATAAAAATGGGGAACAGATAGGAGTGGTTGCTGGGAGTTAGGGAAGGCCAGGGGCGGCGGGGGGAATGTGGCTGCAAAGTTCAGCAGGAGGATTCCTGACATGGCCTGTTCTCTATCCTGACTGCATCTACGTCAATATCCTGGTTGTGGTCTTGCCCTAGCTGTCATTTTGCAAGATGGTCCCATTGGGGGAAAAGGGTGAAGGGTCCCAGGTCTCTCTCTGTCTTATTTCTTACAACACCCAGTTAATCTACAATGATCTTAAAATGAAAAGCTTAATTTAAAAGTCACAATTTATTAAAAATGCCAAACCCTTTCTCACCTTAGAATATGCTATTCATTCTCCTTGGCACACATCATCTTCCACACACTAACTCACTCCTAGTTCTCTTAAGAGCGCTCAGCTCAGATGTCTCCTCCTCCAGGAAGCCTTCTCTGATTTCCTAGGCTGGAGCCAGAGCTTGCCACAGTCTTCTGGGCTTCCAACCAAAGTCTTGACACTCTGGCCTGTGCTTTCCTCCAGGTCACTCTGGGCTGTGTCTGCCTCCCTCACTGGACATGAGCACAGGGCCTCGGGCAGAGAGGGCACCAGCCTGTCCCAGGCATCAGCCAGCACAGGGCTGGACTCAGAAGACGCAACACAGTGGTTATGCACAAAATGAATGAGTGAACGGCAGTACGACAACAACACTGACAGCTAGTACTCGCTAAGAGGTTTCTGTGTGCTAGCTCTCTTCGGCGTGCTTTACCGGGATAAAATAACCTTTGTAACAATCCCATTTTACAAATGGGAGATTGAGGCTAATGGGGGTGGGGGGTGGGAGGGGGAGGAGCCACGTGCCTAAGGTCTCCCTGCTAGTAGGTGGCAGAGCTGGGTAGCAAACCCAGGCCTCTGGACCCAAAGCCTTTGACAGTAATCTCTGCCCCACAGGGCCTCTCCGTGAAAGGAGGAGACTGGCTAACAGGAGGGGCGGGGGGCAGGGGGAGAGGAGACCCTCCTGCCCCAGCCCCCAATCCATTCCCTTCTCCAGGGACAGCTCCTCCATGGAACGGACAGACCCGGGATGGTGCCAGAACCCCTGCATCCCTTACACGTGTCAGGGAAGGCCCCTTACATGTCAAAGGCCTGTACCTGAATCCCACGTCAACCTGGCCAGCAGTGCCCTCCCGGGACAGGAAGTGCCCACCTTCACTTGGGGCAGTGATGCCAAACCCGGCTGGCACAAGGGGCTGTGAGCCGAGAGGAGCCCCAGAGCCCCATAGCCACCACATAGCCCTGCGGCTCCACCAGGGCAGGGCTGCTTTCCTCTGGCTCTGGGAGAAGGTGGCGGGGAGCTCTGACCCACGCTGGGGAGCGCTCCTGCTGGCAGGGGACTCATTTACAATCCTACCCCGGGAAACCTCAAGAGCAAAATACTGAGAGCAAGCTGCAGCGAGCGCTGGTGGCCTGGTCTCATTTACATACAGTTTGAAACCTGCAGAACAACACGGATACTGCTTAGAGAAGCAACAAGGAACCGCAGTAAGGCCTGGGTACCTGCGGGAGGGGACCCAGGGGACTTCAACCATGGCGAGCGTGTTTTCTCTCTTAGCTGGGCAGGGGCCCAAGGGAGTCCATCAGATGATTCTCTGATCTCCTGGGGGCACCTGAAATCTCTCCTAATTCACAAATGAAGAGGCAACAGTTAAAAGGAGGAAAAGAGGGCTGAATTTATTTGGTAACGCTGGAAAGAGTGCAAGGAGGAGGGGGCTCCTAGGGTGCTTATCGTCTTGGTCCTTAGAAGGGCGCGTGCTTTGTAATCACTCACTGAACCGAAAAGGGAGGTTTTATGCACTTTTCTGTACACGTGTCACATTTTACAGGCCCGGGCAGGAAGCACCAGGGGTAGCAATTCCGACAGCTGGAAGCTCCCTCCATACCTGCAGGTGCCCGCAGACAGGCAAACTTTTGCTCGCTCTATCACACACACACAGACACAGACACAGACACACCCACCCACCCAAGCCTGTAATTGCGGCTGGGAGCAGCAGCCCTCCTAACAGCTCTTGGCCTGTTTCCTGCAAGGGAGACAAAGGCCTGGAAGCAGCCAGACTCAGACTCAGCCCAACACCCAGGTCTGTTCACATCCCTCGCTCCGGGGTCCCACGTGCCGCACACTCCCCACGGAACCTTTTTGGCCCCAGGAACACATCCATCCACGGAGGCCCTGTCCTGGGGCGCCCCAGCCCGTCACCCAGAGTGGAAGGAGTTCGTTCAGATCTGGCAGGACGGCAGGGGCAGTCCTGGCTCCCTCGTCTGTGCCCTGTGCTGGAGACGCAGGACGCCAGCGAAGCCAGCGATGGAGGCTTCGGTGTGCGCGAGACGTGGCAGTGAGCAGAGCTGGCGCTGCGAAGACCCCACGTTGCTGAGGAGGAAAGCGAGGCTCACAGGGAGGTGCCAGCCCGAGGTCACACCCCGCGTGTCAGAGCCAGGACTCCACGGCAGGTCTGACCCAAGCCGGAGTCCACTCGCTCAGCCTTGGTCACGCACTCAACGATCCCCCCTTTTTTTTTTTGTCTTTTTTTTAGGGCCACACCCGAGCATGTGGAGGTTCCCAGGCTAGGGGTCCTATCACAGCTGTAACCGCTGGCCTACGCCAGAGCCACAGCAACGCCACATCCCAGCCGAGTCTGCAACCTATAGCCCAGCTCACGGCTCAGGGGGTTAAGTGGACCCTTAACCCACTGAGCGAGGCCAGAGATCGGACCCACATCCTCATGGATGCTAGTTGGATCCATTAACAGCTGAGCCATGACAGGAACTCCAAACAATCCTTTACTGTGCACTCAGTGTGTGCCAGGCACTGTTGTAGGCACGGGGGACCCGGCAGTGAAGACAGCCCCTCCTTCCTGGAGCCGACAGTCCTGTGAGGGAGACAACATGCAGGTAAACAAGCAGGACAAGTGCGAGGGGGACAGAGAGTTGGGGGCTGGAGGGGGGATCTGGGGGTGGCATTTGAGCAAGACCAGAAGTGAGGGAGCCACATGGCGTCGAGGGAAGAGCATTCAGGGTGGAAGGAACCACCACCGCAAAGGCCCGAGGACTGAAGTCGGCGGGCACATTCCAGAATGTGCACAGTTGAGGTCAAAGCCATCGACACCAAGTGCAGAGGAAGAGCGCCTCCCGGGGCCCAGGCCTCCTGACCACAGCCCTCCCAGGGAGGTGGAGTGCTTCCCGGGGTGGCCTTGCTGGCAGAGCCAAGCAGGCAGGCGCCCCTAAAGCTTAACCACCAGGCCAGGCGGAAGGACGGGGTGGGAGTGGCGGTCAGGGAAGGCTCTCAGCTTGGGGGGGCCTCTGGTCCCAGCAAAGCAGGAACTCACATCGGGCATTTACGACCGAGGGTCACTGGACACCTAGGACTCGCACACAGCCAGTCACTCTGCAGTGCAGTCCTCAGGCCCTCCTGGGCCCACTCTGCTAGATCTGGGAGCAATGAAGAATTTTTTTCCCCCAATCTACTCACTTAAAACCCCCCCCAAAACAAACAAAAAACCCCACTTGAATTTATTTTAAAAGTCACCCAGACATGACTGTTGGCCTGATGTTCATACAGAACACCACCTAGGAAAGGTCGGAATCTGACCCGGCAGAGACCTAAGGCTTAATACACAGCAAGCACAGGGGACAGAGGAACACACGAAACTGACACAAGGAGGAGTTCCTGCTGTGGTGCACTGGGTTAAGGATCTGGCACGGCTGCAGCTGTGGTATATGTCGCTGCTCTGGCTCAGATTCGATCCCTGGCCCAGGAAATGTGCCTTGGGTGCAGCTGAAAAAGGGAAAAAAAAAAAAAAAAAAAAAAAAAAATGATGCTCGGCCAGATCCTGTGGACAACTCCAGAGGACAGAGGACCTACCGATTGGCTTTTGATAGATCAGTGACCCAACCAGCAAGCAAGGAAAAGAGGTGACGGGAAAACTCTACAGACTACAAAAAACTCAGGGGCCTATTCACCAAATGCAAAGCAGACTTTGTCTGGATTCCAAGTCAAACAAGTTGATAAAAAGGATGATAAGAAAACTGGGGAAATGTGAGGATAAATCAGGAAGTACTGGTTCTTTTTCTCCTGTGACAGTGGTATTGTGTGTGTGTGTGTGTGTGTGTGTGTGTGTGTGTGTGTGTGTGTGTGTGTGTGTGTGTGTGTGTGTTTATTTATTTATTGGGTGGGGCCCCACCTGTGGCATATGGAAGTTCCCAAACTAGGAGTAGAATTGGAGTGGCAGCTGCCAGTCTGTGCCACAGCAACACCAGATCCGAGCAGCTCATGGCAACCCGGATCCTTAACCCACTGAGTGAGTTGAGGCCAGGGATTGAACCTGCATCCTCACGGATACTAGTTGGGTTTTTAACCCGCTGTACCACAACGGGAACTCCCGTGTGTGTTTTTATTTAAAGACTCCTTATCTCTTACCTGCAAACAATCAGAGATATTTATGGCTGCAGTATATGACGTTTGAGAACTGCTTCCAAAGAGTCAGGGAAGTGGGGGTAGGGTACAGCTGAAAAAAACCGCTAAGGCTGCCGACAGGGCTGGGGACGTGGGGAGGGCATCAGACTGTTCTTCTCATGTGTGTGGACACTTCCATTATATAAAGATATTTTGGGTTTGGTTTTGTTTTTGGCTGTGCCCACGGCGTGTGGAAGTGCTGGGGCCAGGAACTGAACCGGTGCCACAGCAGTGACAACGCTGGATTCTTAACCTGCTGAGCTACCAGGAAACTCCTAAAGGTTTTTGTAAAAGGAAATGTGACCTAGTCATAACAACAAGGAATTATGGATTGCATACCCTTGGGACCTAAATTACTAAATCCACACTTGTATCCCACCTCTGATAACTCAAACAGTAACCAGAGCAACAGTAATGACAATGACGTCATGACGGCAGCCCCGTGCTGAGCGCCCCCCCATACACACTGACTCACTTAATCCTCCCAGCCACCCTGGGAACCAGTGCAGAACTCCCGGGGCTCAGGGCCTGGCCCAGGTCCCCAAGGAAGCTGTGCAGGAGCCAGGCGGGCCCGTGGGGGAGCTGGGTGCCTGGCCTTTGCCCAGAGGGGATGGTGGGGAAGAGGCCAGGGAGTCCTTGGTGAGCGGGGATGCACAGGGGCAGTGGACTCTCAGCGCCCCTTGTTCCCATCAAATAAAAACAGTTCCTGCAATGCAATACTCACAAACCTCTGCTGAAATGAAACCACCAGCCATGCCATGGGAGCCTGAAATGGTGACTAGCAACAGATGACAACACCAGATTTGGGGGCCCACAGGATTTGTTAGGGTCCGCCCACCTGGAGAGCCTGCCCCACAAGGTCACGGAGCCCAGTGTCCCGCCGGGGCATCAGCAGGATGTGTGCCCTGCCCCCCACGGCCCCCACTCCAGGTGCTGGGAGCAGCAAGCAGGGTGACACCAGCATCCTTCTTGTCCTCATCCTGGGCCCATAGAAACCAACTCCCCTCTGTAGCTCCAGTGGGATCCTGGTTCTAAACAGGGAAGCAAAGAAGCTTCCATAGGGAGGAGGGAAGCAGAAATTGAAGGAAAGAGGGAGGGAGACAAGAGGCAGAGAGAGAGGGAGGCAGGAGGAAGGGAAGGCGTAGGGAACAGAGAGAAGCTGCCCAGACAAGGGCCTGGCAGCCCAAGGATGGGAAGACAGGACAGGGCAGAGGCCACGCTGCCAGGCACAGTCGCCTTGTGGGCCTCAGTTCCCTCGTCATCATAGCATGGGAATAGGTCCTACCTTCTCAAAGTGTGGCTGTGGGGGTAAAATGACTTAATCACACCATTCAGAGGTCTAGAAAGTGCCCCAAAGTGGCAAAAGTTAATATACGATTTCTATCATTTCTGTAGGCCAGTGGCTCTCTGTCGGTTCAGAATCCACCTGAGTCAGCCAGGGAGCTTGAAAAAGCCCACAAACCCCAAAGCTCCGGCCCCGCGCCAGAGGTTTGGATTCAGATGGTCTGACCTTGGGCCCCTGCATGTCCGCCTGTACCAGGCAACCCTAACCTGCCGCCACCCGGGGGAGGAGAGGGGGGAAGCCGGACACAGTCCCAGGCCGGAGCCCACCAGGGAGGTGCCGTAAAGTGAGACAGACTGATGGGGGGACGGGGCAGAAAGGGGAAAGGAGGGGAGAGGGCCAGGGTTAAGGCCTCCTCTCTGCCTGCCCACCCTCCCCCACCCGGGGCCACCAGAGTCTGGGGCCTGCTGAGGAATGCAAGGAATGCAGCCAGGCCTGGCACGGCCATCTCTGGGTCCCCTCCCCCTCCCATCCACAGTCGGGTCCCGGCCAGGTCACCAACCCAGGTCACCAGCCGCCTCTCCCAGAAGGCTCCAGCAACCACTCAGTCCTCCTGGCCTGAACGCCTTCCCCCCTGGCCCCCTCCTCCAAGTGCCCGTCCTGAACCCCTTCTCCTCTGGGGCCCCCACACCTCCAATGCTGGACCACAGGGCGCAGCCCAGGCATCCCAGCACGAAACCCTTATCGGTGGTGGAGTGAGTGACAATGACAGCCGGCATGTGGCTGGCAGTTTATCACCTGCCCTGGAGGCAGGAATGGCCTGAGACGGCTTCCCAGAGGTGGTGACCTTTAGGCCAAGACGCAAAGAAAAAAGGCAGTGAGAGCCCTAAACAAAGGCCAGCAGAGCAGCAGGAGGTGGAGGGGGGCAGGGCCTTCCGACCAGAGGGGGGGTCCGGCCCCCTCCCAGGGCAGTGGGAGCCATGGAGGACTTTAAGGGGGGAAGGGACCCACTCGGACCTCCAGGGCACCAGCAGTCCTCCACCCGGCTCTCTCCCAGGGATGGAAAAGCGGAGCTGGCCCCCCGGGGGGCCGGGGTATCCCAGATCCTGCCCGCCACCGCCACCGGCTGAGGGCCGGGCCCTGGCTCCTTCCTGCCAGGCCGCGACGAGACCCCAGCAGAGCTGCTTCCTGCATCCCTGAGCCTCTTCCCCGATAATTAAACCGTAAGCTGATTAGTCAAGGAAAACCTTTAATTAGCCCTTGAAATCATTCAGGAAAATTATAACCTCCTCTCCGGGCATCCTGCCGCCCTCTGCCAGGGCCTGGGCGGTACCGCGAGGAAGCAGGGAGCGGGGGAGGTGGGCTCCTGCCTCTGCCGGGAGAGCCTCGCAGGGCCGAGCCGGGCCGGGCCAGGCCCGGGGAAGTGAGGCGCCTCGCGGGGGAGGAGGCCACGTCATGAAGTACTTGGGACTAAGTCCAGCAAGAGGCGGGCATGGCCTGGGCTGGAACAGGAGGCTACTTTGCTGAGACACGTCACAAATAAATGGAGAGAGAGACCAGGCTCATGGCCTGGGAGAGGCAATGTCACGTCTGTGTGTGAGGCAAGATGCTCATCTCATGCCTAAATCGAATTACAAAAAGCCAAATGGCCAAGACACCCTGGAAGGCTCTCTACAACACTAAGGCTGAGCAACTGGGGAGACAGTGGGGTGCTGATGCAGGAGCAGGCAAAGGGCACGAGGAAAGAGGAGGACACCCGAAACGGACCCATCACACACACAGGGATGTGTACATGGATGACTGCGGATCTGGACGGAAAATATGAAACTGGGTGCCTACCTCACCACCCCCAACACCACACACACACACACACACACACACACACACACACACACACACACACACACACACACACACACACACACACACACAGGAACTGCGGATCAAAGAAAGACTAAATGTGAAAAACAGACCTACAAAACGACAAAGGAAATGATGAGAAATGTGACTAGGATAAACTAAGTGCTTCTGCTCATCAAAAGACAGAATAAAAAAAGTGAAAAGACAAGGCACAGACCGAGGGCAGGTAGGAGAACCACCTTAGAAACACTCAGGTTCTCGGCCAGATCTGAGATTTAACTCACAGAAATTCAAAATGAAGATGCAGACAGCCCAGAGGAACACCAGGCAAGTGACTTGGATGGGGTGTCACAGAAAGAAGGGTGTCCCGGGGGCAGAGGCTCAGGGAGGTGAGAAAGGCTGCTGGCACCAGCTGGCAGGCCGGGCCCAGCACTGCCCCTTGGCTCCCCACCCCCCATCTCTGAAATGGGCCGAATCTCTCTAGGAAGGACTGGGCAGAAGCAGGGTGGGGTCCTGTCGGGCACTGGGCCTCGCACAGGCAAACGCTCACTTGGTTCTCCCTAGCAATCAGCCTCGGGAACGCGGACTCCCCAGGCCCAAGGTCACTTCAGATCTGGGAGGTTGGGGTGTGGCCGGAAGGCTAAGAGTCCAAGAGACAGGCTCCAACAGGGTCATAACTGGGTCTGTTTATCCACCAGTGCGTCCTGCGAGGCCATGAAGGGCCTGGCACGCCACACTATTTATTGAGAACCAAAAAAAGCCAATCACACTCATATTTCTATGCCAGGCACCGGGATAAGTAGGTTAGCAGCAGAACTTGAGACAGGCCCTAGGGCACCCAGAGTGGCCTCGGTCCTAGAGGGGAAGCAACTGAGACGTGGAGAGGCCCGAGTGGCTGCCACAGCTCGAGTCCAGAGCAGCGGGGAGATCTGAACCCGGCTTCCTTCAGCTCCTCAAAAGCCCCTTGCCTTCTGCACGGAACCTCTACCCAGGCGGCTCCCTCAGCCCACCAGGTGCTCAGCCTTCAAGTGGCATTTCCTCCTCAGGAAAGCCCGGCCCTCAGCCTCGCCTGAACTGGGGGGCAGCTGGGGGGGCTCCCAACATACACTCCAGCAGTGCTGCTCACCACTTACCACAGCTCATTCATTCAGCCCGCCAGCGTTTATTAAGCGACTACGTGATGACACAGCAAGGGACACAGCGAAGGGCCCCCCCCCGCCCCTTGAGGCTACATCTTGGGGGATGGGGAGGACATAACCTCCTCACCCACCGTCATGATGGAGCAGAAGCAGCCAAGAAAACCAACAGGGGAAGAGAGGCAAAGAGAGGGACTTTCACTGCTGTAGACAGGGGCTCGGCAGAGCTGGCCCAGGAGCTTGTGGGGCCTTGGAGGTGTTCCCCCAAAGAGATGAAGCCGCGGGAGGGTCCCCAGCAGACTCACCCCAGTAGGGCCTCGACGTGATCTGACCCAGGCTCCCTCCAGCTGGGCCTCGGGACAGACTGTTGGGGCAGCCAGGGAGGGGGTGTGAGGAGGCTGCCACAAAGGTCCAGGTAGGAGTTGGGGGTGCCTGGAACTGGGGGGTGATCACAAAGAGAGGGAGGCACCGGGTTCTAATCTAAAGGAGGGCAGCACATGACAACGTGGATGTGGAGGAAGAGGCCAAGAGGCAGGATGACGCCAGCTTCCCGGCCTGATCCAGAGGTTGGACAGGGTGCTGGGAGCTAGGCAGGGTGCTGGGGGGAGAAGGAGGCTTGGGAGTCTGGTCTATTTTGCCTTTCTCCCCATCACTCTTTGGTCAAGGTCTGGGTCGCCTGCTAGATTGTACTCAGCTGTGTTGACCCCTAGGTCCCGTGGTCCCAGCACAGGGCATATCAAGGAATAAGCACTTGCCTCCCAGGGGCAGGATGGGTAAGAGGTGGCAGGGAGAGGCACCCAGAGAGAGAGGAGCACATGACAAAAGGTTCACCTTGGTGCATAGGTTACCTCTGCAGAAGAAGAGCAGATAAAATGCTCCAAGGTCAATTAAAAAGTCTGACAGACCCAGGGCTGGGGAGGAGGTGGAGCCGCTGCTGGGTGCTGCAGGTGCCACTTGGGACAGTTGTGTGTTCTGATAAAGGTGACAAGACCTGAGCCTCTGACCCGAGCACTGCACCCTGGATGTGGGCCCTGGAGGAGCCCAGCAGATGTGTCAGGGAGACGTGCACACCTGTGCGGCAGGAGCAGAGACATAAGCTATGGTTTGTGTGCACAACAGACACCACACAGCAACGAGGGGGAACGAAGGACTCACCTCCCACCGCACGGGGTCATCCTCACAAACTAAGGATGAGAGGACAGACAGACAGAGGACATGCTGGAAGGGTCCGTGTGCATGAGGTCCCAAAGCAGCCCCGGTGGCGGGCTGTAACTCGGGGGCACACCTGGGAAAACCTCCAGAAAAGCAGGGACCCAGTGACCTCCATGGTCAGGGAAGTGGCTGCTACTGGGGTGGTGATTGAGAGGGCGATGGGGGGCTCCCGGGGTGCTGTGTTCTCAGTCTCGTCCAGGTGTGGCGAAGGGCTGTCACCTGAAAGTGACCTGACAAACGGCCATGTGCAATGATGCACTTTGTGTAGGCATGTTATGATGCACGACTCTCTTTTGAAAAATTTTTTAAAATTAAAGAATAGTTGATTTACAATGTCGTGTCAATCTGTTGTGTCAATTTCTGCTGTACGGCAAAAGTGACGCAGTCCACACACACATTCTTTTTCACGTTTCTTTAAGGTTTAAAAAGAGGTGGAATTACAAATGTACATAGACAGACAGACAGACACACACACACAGCATTTCAGAATCAACTAATCCAGGGCCAGGCTGCTGGGAAGATTCTTCAGAAGAAAGGGGGACAGGGCTGTGGCAGAGGCAGCAGAGGAGGCGTCCCAAGGGAGGGGGGCTGGGGGAGGTGCCCTCACCTGGGGGAGGACAGGAGCCCGGTCTGCTCCCCCATCCCCAGCACCAAGGAGGAGGAGGAGGAGGAGGGCGGGAGGGGCGGGGGAGGCCCAGGCGCAACCATCTGGTCTGTAGGAGGGGCTGAAATCCGACTGGGGCGAAACTGCCACACAACGCGGCTTTATCAGGAGTTTCCAGGGCCAGGATGGGGCGCTAGGGGTGGGAGCAGGGAGGGCCCAGGAGGGGGGCCTGTGCCCCTACCTGCCCAGGTGGGCCCCTCCGAGCTGTGCCTGGCTGCGCTGGGGAGGCGGGCAGAGAGAGTGGGGGTCCAGAGCCGGACCAGGCACCAGGGCTCAGATCCCAGCCTGCTGGCTCTGTGACCCCAGGCCAGTCCCCCGGGATTGTCAATGCCTTCTCCTTAAAAAAGAGCTAATGAGAACATCTACATCTTGGGGTTGCTGGGAGTTTGTAATAAACTGGTTCCCTGAAAACACCCAGAGGTGCGCCTGCTAATCCCAAACACTAGAGAGCAACGCCTTGGGGACGAACCCTAGCAGTGAATGGGCTCTGAGCACTTCAGTGCATTCTGCCCGATGAGCAGGCGTTCGTGTCCTCAAAACAGCCCCGTGAGGCGGAAGAGTATGCCCCACTTTGTAGATGAGGACACGGAGGCAAGAGAGTTGAAGTGACTTGTCTGGGGTCACACAGCCAAGTGTGACAAAGCTGGCTCCAGAGTCTGTGCCCTTGACTGCTAGGGTGTCAGACAGGTTAAGAGCGCCCGATGGGAGCCAGGCAGGCCTAGGTTCGAGTCCCAGGCTGCCACTCTCTCGCTGTGCCTCGGTTTCCTCTTCTTAGGGAAAGCAAAAATGTCCCCAGTGGACAGGAAAGGAAGCCCGGTAGTTTTCAACAAACACAGAGCTGCTTCTCTTCATTCATATTAAAACCCGAACCATGCCGGGGACCACCCGGCACCTCACTGTCAGAGGTCAAAGCATCAGGTAACACCTGTCCCCAGGGCGAGCACAAGAGCAGACCCCGGTGCCACCAGGCACAGGTTCTCGGGCAGGCTGAGACACTCCCGGCAGAGCTAGCGGGACGCACAGCTGGGAGCCCTGAGCACCCCCAGAGGTACGGGGACACGTCACGCCGCTTAACTTCACGCAGCCACGGGAAGCACAAGGAAGCCTCCTACATCCTGACACAGAACTTGAGTGAAAAATGCAAGGGGCAGGACAGAATACAAACATGGGAAGTCCGCTCCATCTGAGCAAAAACAAAAGCGGCGGCCGGGGTGGGGTGGGGGGAGCACGTGCAGAACCAAATGCGTAGGAAGGGAAAGCAAGGGGAGCAAGGCCGCCCCTGGGAAGGGGCCAAGCACCGGGTGGGAAAGAGGCTTTATCACGCTCTGCCCTTCTGCGCGGTGCGCGGTTTCTCAACTTCAAATAGGTAACTCATGCAGACGGGGCAAAAATGGGCCTCCCTAAACTGAAAATGCAGGAGAAGAGAAATGAGGTTAATAACACCTTCTCCTTGGGGGCTGGGGCCGCGCCACCGCAGGATGCTCCGAACCTCACATCTGGCGCCTGGCACGGGAGCCAGGGGCGGGCGGGGAGGAGGCTGCAGCCCAGAGGGGACATGGCCCATGAGCTTCCTGTGTGCCAGGCAACGTGCTCAGCACTTGGCAGTACGGTCTCCTCCAATCCTCCCAAGAGCCCATTGAACAGGAGAGGGAGGTGAGGCCCAGAGGCTCCGGTTCTTCCCTGGTCCCCCCGCCCACCAGGGGGTCAGGCTGAGGGATGTGTATGGAAGGTGTGGCCCTGGCAGAGAAGTTGCTGTTGTTGGCTGGCAGGGGGCAGTAGGTGACCTGGCACCCTGGGGAAGGGCAGGACCAGAGGGCCCCAAGACAAGGGCTGCAGTGAGGGGTGGCTTCTGCCGCATCTGTCATAGCTGGCTCCCCAGCGACCTGGGAAAGCGCCCCTTCTGACCCTTGGTGCGCCCCCGCCGCCGCCCTCCGTTCCAAGGCAGCGGTCAGATAACAAGCCCCAGCCCCGGATGGGTGGCTGGGGCGGGAAGGGTCCCATTTCCCTGGCCGTGACTTGGAAGGAGTCTGCTTCCTGCTGGCGGCATCTGCGGCCGCCCAGCTTGGGAGATGGGAGAAACAGCTGCTGGGGACACCCCGAGCGGCGTCTGGCCAGGAAGTCTGGCTCACTGTGAGCCAGCACGACGGGGGGCGGGGGGGGGTGAGGCAACCGGCAAGAAGGGGAAGGGGGCTGTGGGGGGGCCCTGAGGGAGGTCAGGACCCAGTGCTCGCCCGGGTTGAACTGGCCCCCAAAGAGTTTTCCATCTAAAGAGGAGCCCGGGTGAGAACAGGAAGGGGCCTTGTCTTACCCAAATCACTCCCAGATCCTTGCAGGGCCACTGCAACAAGCAGTGACTCTAGAGCTCAAAGTCCTGGCGTTCAAGTCCTGCCTCTGCCATTTGCCTGCTGTGTGACCTCAGGTCAGTCACATACCTCTCAGGTCTCAATTTTCTCATCTCTAATGTGGGGCTGATAATGGCACCTACCTCACAGGCTGTTGGGAAGATCTAATGAGTTCACGCGGGTGAAGCACTTACAACCCCGGCCAGCACACAGGGCTCTCCTGCATCACCGCCACCCCCTTCTGCGTGGACGATCCCAGCAGCCCACTCATGGGTCCCCCCTGCCGTGATCTGTTCCCCACATGGCAGCCCAAGCAATCGGTATAAAAGGGAAAGCAGACGTTGCCCAAAGCCCTCTGATGGCTTCCCTCACACACAGTGAAACCCACACTCCTGCCCATCCCACAGCCTCCCCACCTCCTAGACCCCACCACCTACTCTGCCCATCAGCCTCCGAGACGGGACTTCAGCATCTCAAGCCCATCTGGCCCTCAGGGCTTTGCGCTTTCCATACCCACGACCTGATCTATTCCTTCCACCGAGGCCTGACTCACTCCCTCCATCAGACGTCTCCTTCCCCACAAGGCTCCCCCGCTGGTCAGGTGCCTCCCCATCCCAGCCTGACCATTCTGGGCTGTCACTGTCTGGGGACAGGTCTGTGTCCCTCACTGTACTGTAACCCGGTGAGGGCGGGGCTTGGGTTGTGCTGGTCCCCACTGGGACCAAGGGTCAGACACACACGAGTGTATCAAGGCTTTGCCCAACGCTTTCTGAGCTGCGCCTGCTTCCTCTTCCCCTCCTTCCTGAGGAGGTTCAGGTCAGTACCGTGCCCTTTCCCAAACGCCAGCCCAAGGAGAAGTGGGCCTAAGTTGTACCCACTGCCCTAGATGCCCTAGAGGGCAAAGGTCAAGGCCCTCCTCAGCCTGCCTTCTCTTCTGGGTGTGGGGGCTCAGTAGGTGGCAGGCACCAGCCAAGCTCATCATGTGAACCATCTCCCTGCTTCCAACCAGCTGGGGGGGCAGCAGGTACAAAACCTATCAACTTGGGGCTAAGGACACCATTTCATCAAGGGCCGCCAATGCCAGAAGCAGGATGAGGAGCCACGGGAACCCTCAAGCACCCTGGTACAAAAGCTTAGGGGAACAATTTGGAAGGTCCAGCATTGCCACTGCGAGGCATATACCCAAGAGAGACTCGCCAGACTACACCAGGAGTCACATTCTAGAGTGTTCATTGCAATGCTGTTTGTTCCAGTCCCAGGGGGAACCACTTATTAAATGGCTCACAAAAGGTGAACGGGCAACTCCTGTGTGCAAAAAGGGAAAACGAATGACCTGCCCTGGACCTGCCCATGGCCACGTGGAGAAAGAGCCGAAAGAACAAATAAACACTGCAGACGGAGCAGGCTGTTTACTATGGCACCATTTATCCGATCTGTAAAGTGGGAGGCGCGACCCTGGGCAGCCATGAGAACCACGTGCTGGGCAATCTGAGCCAGATCCTCCAGGGCACGCCTGGGCAGCAGTATTTTTGAAAGCTCTCCAGGTGACTGCAATACACGGCCAGGGTTTGGTGCGATAGCTCTGTAGTTGTGAATCCACCCGAAGGTAGTAACAGCAGAGGAAGGCTGGACACCCAATCCAGCCCCTGGGCTACAATCAGCAGAGAAGGTGGGGAGAGAGGGGGCAGAGAAGAGGGGCCTTTAACTGTATCCACTTGGTGCTCCGTCCCAGGTTGGACACTGGAAACGTGGGTGTTTTGCTACAATGAAAGCCCCACTTTTTTCACTGCACTGAAATGTATCACAAGGAAAAAACTGGCAAAGAGAAATCATTTGCCCAAGGTCCCACGGCTGGTAAGTGATGGGGCAGGAACCTGAATGTGTGTGTCCAGGGCCAAAACCCTATCACCACCCCCTTATCTGTGCTGAGCCCTGAGATGCCGAGTGAGCTGGCACCACCAGGCCCCGAGGCTGGCCGGCCTCATAAGGCTGCCTGGCCATGTGCCCACACAGTGACCCTGCCAGAGCCAGGTGGGGGCAGGGTGGCTGCCGGAGCAAGCCGGGAGGCTGATGGAGAGGCTATGCCACCACCTCTGAGACCCTCCCCAGGGAGCTGTAGCAGCGGCAGCCTCAAGACTAGTGCTAATCCGGAGTTCTGTTGTGGCTTAGCAATAAAGAACCTGACTAGCATCCATGAGGACGCAGGTTCGATCCCTGGCCCTGCTCAGTGGGTTAAGGGTCTGGCATTGCTATGAGCTGTGGTGTGGGTTGCAGACGCAGCTTGGATCCTGCTGGCATACACCAGCAGCTACAGCGCTGATTCGACCTCTAGCCTGGGAACTTCCATATGCCGCAGGTACAGCCATAAAAAGAAAAAAGAAATTAGTGCTTACCCAGTTCCTATTTTGTTCCAGGCCCTAGGCCTAGCGTTTATGCTCTGCATCCTCACAGCAGTTCTACAGGGTAGCCACTATCATTATTCCCATTTTGCAGAGAAGGAAACAGGCCCAGCCTACAGTCACACAGCCTGTAAGTGATGGAGCTGGGTGTGAGCCAGGCACCCTTGCTCCAGCATCCTCTCGAATTACTCCCTAGTACCACCCCAGAGTGCCACACACGGGGCAGCTACTCATCGGCCCCTGCCCAATGCCCCCACCAGGCTGGGCAGCCTAGGGGTCTCACACAGGCCACACGCTGCCCACAAGCCCCCAACTCTGCATCCCTGGCCTCCACTCACACCTTTCCTCCTGCCTGGCCAACGCTTTCCCATCCCCCTACTCGTCCTTCAGAGCTTGCCCAGGGACAGAGTTCTTGGCCCCGGTTGGACATTCTCCGGGTCCCCGGAACATGTCCTCGCAGGTGGCATCACCACTGGTAGAGATGGAGCCATGTATCACAGGCTAGGGGTCTGGGTCCAGTCTGCTCCCACCGAGGGACACTGAGGGCCCTCAGGGGCCAGGGGCTCTGTGTATTTTGTCCACTGCTGCAGACTCAGCACACAGCACCCAGCCCCGTGCCCAACATTCAATCCCCACCGACCAGCATCCTCTGCAGACTCTGCAGACGAGGCAGTGCTTCAGGTGGAAACTCAGGGAAAGGACAACCTGGAGAAATTCCTGCCCTCGAGGGGCCCAGCATCGAGATAGAGAACAATAGCGAGATAAGGAGTGTCTGGGGGCAGGCTGGTCAGGCGCAGGTTCCAGATTAGAGGCAACTGGAAAGTCAAAGACCTGGAGGGAGGCATGAGCCCATGGAGCTGAAGAGCAAACAGGCCGGTGTGCTTGGACCTTGGGGAGGGATGGGGAGAGCAGTAGGAAGTGGGATGGGCGTGCCTGAAGACCATGATGAGAGCCTGGGGTTTTAAATACAGAGAACACCCGACTCTGTCCAGGGTACCGCCCCAGGACCCCCGCCAGAAGCCTGTCAGACTCCCTCGGACTCTGGGCCACCCACAAACACCCCATCCCACAGGCCCAGGGGAGCCTCTCCTCCCAGATCACACCCCTCCATGGAGGCCAAAGAGACAGCCCTGCCCAGCCCAGCCCCCTGCTTCCAGGAACAGACCTTCAGCAAGCTACGATGTGGTGACTAGGGCCAGGAGCTCTGGGGTCATTCAAGATTCAGCTTGGAATCTGCTTCTGTCACTCAGTAGAAACTCTTTGAGCCTCACTTTGTCTGTCTGTAAAGTGGGTCCATCTGGTACCCACTTCACAAGATTATGGTATAAGTCCGGGCACACAGGGCGTTGAGTACAATGTTAACTCTCATTAAGCATCAACCAACATCATGAGAATCTGAGAGCCTGCGGAGCCTACAACTCTGAACCCCGAGTTCAAATCTGAGCTGCACCACTTACTCATGAGAAGACCCTGGGCAAATCACTTAACCTCTTAATAATGGCACCAAGCCCATAAGGTTGTGTTCACGATCAAAGGTAATGTAAAGCATTTAGAACAGAGCCTGACACACAGTAAGTGCTCTAGGAGTGTTTGCTCTTATTTTCATCATCTGTGGGAGGAGGGCTTTCTCCTCTTCCCCTCCCCCGCCCCCCCCCCCGCCCCCGCAGGAAGCACCCTTGACCTTGTTCTTGAATGTCCTACCCCTCCTCTTCAGCAACACGTCCCACCTGGGTTTTAACTTCTGACCCCTGAGAACATCACCTGTCGGGCCACCAGGTTCTGATCTTTGCCCCCTTTGGTCAGGCCCCACTTTTGATCCCATACAGATGTCCCCCAACCTAAATCTCATTCATTTGCTCCACTAGCTGCTGCCCTAAACCTCCAACTCTCAGACCCTCGCAGGCACATCCTCCCTTCAAATTGACCCCCATTTTTTTAGACATTCGCCCCCCTGCCCCTCCAACACGCTCCTACTTCAAATTTCCAATTTTGCACCCCTTCGCCACGCCCCCTTCGCTACCACGACCTCTGACCTACTCTACACCTCCCCCCTGTTCAACGTAGACCCGCGACCCACCCACGACGCGACCCTTTCCTTCGCGAGTCAACTTTGACCCCAGCGGCCCCGCCCCCTATTCCCGTAAACGCTCTCCCACCGCCATCGCCGGACCCCCCCCACGTCGCCTGGCCAGATCGCTTATCCTACCGGCTCGGCACCGCAGTCGCTCGCGGCCTAGCTGCTCGGCCCGGAACTTGGCGCGCTCACGCCGCCCTCAGCTCTCTTGCGCCGCCGCCACCACGGCCACTGCTGCCGCCATGTTGAATCCCCAACGAACATCCGGGGCTTTCCCCCCTCGCCGCCCACCAGTCCCCATAGCAACGGGGCTGACCGGCCCGGGGCAGGGCCGGCTCAGGGGCGGAGCTGGGTGCCCGGCAGGGTCCGCTCCAGCCTCTGATTGGTGAAGATCGTCCAATCGGAAACCTTAGGGAGGAAAATGCCAAGCCGGGATTGGAAAATTTGGAAAGGGTGCGGGGAGGCTGGCTCCAGCCGGCTGAGATTCTTAAAGGGGAAAATGGCTAGGCGCCTGCAACAGTCCTTCCCACCTTCTCTCAAAAGCAGTCATGGGGGGTAGAAGGCAGGCATGGGTGATTATGGCCAGAAACAGCTTTTGAACTTTTACTATGTGCCAGACACCCCGTCAAGTGCTTTACTTGCATTATCTTGCTGAATACTCGTCACAACCCTGTTATTAATATCCGTTTTACAGATTAAAAACTGAGGTTCAGCGGGGCGAACTAGCTCAGTTGGGATCATAGTCAATAAATAGTGAGTTTGGACGACCTTTGTCTGTCTGAGTCCGGGAACTTGACCTGGAACCAGGACACTGATTGATCTTAATCTTTTTAATAAGTTTTTTCAAAAGTATTTATTTGATTTGTTGGAGTTCCCGTCGTGGCTCAGTGGTTAACGAATCCGATTAGGAACCCTGAGGTTGCGGGTTCGATCTCTGGCCTTGCTCAGTGGGTTAAGTATCTGGCCTTGCTGTGAGCTGTGCTGTAGGTTATAGTTGCTGTTCGGATCCCACGTTGCTGTGACTCTAGTAGGGCGGCATCTACAGCTTCGATTCGACTCCTAGCCTGGGAACCTCCATATGCCGCGGAGGGGCCCTAGAAATGGCAAAAAGACGAAAAAAAAAAAAAAAAAAGAAGAAGTAATTGATTTGTTTAAAAAAAAAAAAAAAAAAAAAGGAGGGGGAGGAGGATGGGAAACCCCCGTAAACTAAACATTTTTTTCCTGGATTTCACTCACTGGTCTCCAGCCACTTTGCTAAAAAAAAATCAAGTACTCATCTACCTCAAGGTCATTGCATTGACTATTCCTTTTGTTGGGCATAGACTCTCCCCCCTGGTACCTTCATGGCTCCGTCCCTTCTCTTCTTCAGGGTTTTACTCAAATGTCACCTTATCAGTGGGACTGTTCCTGCCCACCCTGACTAAAGCAGCCAAAGTCCCTCTCACATGCTACTAAACCACTTACCTTCTCTGCTTTTTCTTATTTTTTGTTCCTCTTATCACGTTCTAACAGGCTAGATGATTAGCTAATCATAGTTATTGTTTTTCTCCTGCTGGAATGTCAGCTCCATGAGAGCATGGATTTTTGTCTGTTTTGTTCACTGTGGGCTGCCCATTTGTTGAATGGATGGTTGGATGAGGTGTAAAGCCACTTTTTCAGAGATACTCTTAAATGTTTAGTGCATCTTCCCTGCCCTAGCACAGTGTCTAGCGCATGGTGGGCATTTAATTAACATCTGTAGCAGCAATGAATGAGTGACTGTGTAATGAGGTTTTTTTGTTTTTTTGTTTGTTTGTTTGTTTTGGCCACCCAGTGGCATATGGAGTTCTGGAGTTCCAGGGCCAGGGATCAAATCTGAGTCACAGCAACATCGGCTCCTTAACCCACGATGCCGGGGATCAAACCTGTGTCTAAGTGCTCCCAAGATGCCCATGATCCCTTTGTGCCATAGTGGGAACTCCAATGAGTTTTTTTTTTTAAACCTATACCTTTATCTACTGTTTTTTGTTTGTTTGGTTTTGGTTTTTTTCTCCCTGTTTTGGCATATCCAAGGCATAAGTAGTCTCTGAGCTGGGGATCAGATCCCAGCCTCAGTTGCCTAGGCCATAGCTGCGGCAATGCCAGACTCTTAACCCACTGTGCTGGACCTGGGATCCAACCTGTGTCCCAGGCTCCAGAAATGCCACCAGATCTTGTTGAGCCACATCAGGAACTTTATCTAAGTTTTTTTTAAAAAACTGGTATTGGAAACACACATTTATAAGGAATTTTGTATCTTTTAAACACAAGATTATAAATATCACCAGTATCTTTCCGTATCGTTAAATATTCTCCAAGAACATTCATTTTAATGGCTGCATAAGATGCCATTCTACCAGTGAACAGCAATGTGTTTGAACCATTCTTTCTTGCTGCACATCCAAACGCTGATAAATATTTTGCTGTTATAAATGAGTCACATACACCCCTATCCAAGTGGCTAAATATTTGTGCACATCTCTAATTATTTCCTTTGAACAGATTATCACAAATGGTACAGCTGGGTCAAAGGAAATGTACGTCTTTAAGCTTTAATAATAGTAACGATTCCCAGGCTTCAAACATTTCTATGCACCGATGCATGGTGCTAAGCCGGGTAAGTTAAACAGCAGGGGCTGTGGTTATTCCTGCTTTGCAGAGGAGGAAACTGAGGCTTACAGAAGTAACTTCATTTGCTTAAAATCACACACTGGACTCATCCCCCGCTTTGACGCCCAGGCATGGCGCTCGCTAACTGCCCTCTGCTGCCTCCCCATGGCCTGGGACACACATTGCCAAATTGCGCTGCAGGGATTCGAGATCAGACTCCTGCCTGCGTGGAGGGAATATGCCCTTTAATGTATCCTCGCTCCAGCATTAAACATTCTTGCTTTTCTGTTCTTTTGAAGTCTTTATGTCTTACCAAGTCTCTGTTTTCAAAAAAGCAAATCTAGTAACTGAGATGACAGCACTTTATTCAGGTGAGGGAGAATGGCCAGGTGCACCCGTTGCCTGTTCCATGCCCTGCACACAATTCAGAACCGTGTTTGGGGAAGCCCTCTCGTGACTTAGTTGAGCATCTCAGGCAGAGATCAGAGCCACAGAACAAGTCTAGTGGCAGCCTTACCCCAAGGGCTTCCTCAGGGCCATGAGAGAGATCAGGCCCCAAAGAGCCTCCTTTTTTATTTTTATGTTTTTATTTTTTGGTCTTTTTAGGGCCACACCTGCGGCATATGGAGGCTCCCAGGAGTCAAATCAGAGCTGTAGCCGCCATTCTACACCACAGCTCATGGCAATGCTGGATTCTTAACCCACGGAGTGAGGCCAGGGATCAAACCTGCAACCTCATGGTTCCTGGTCGGATTTGTTTCCACTGCACCACAATGGGAACTCCCAAAGAGCCTCCTTCAGAGGGTTTCCTGGAGGCGTTGGTGAAGAGGTAAGAGCCAATGAATGGAAGGTGAGGAGAGTGAGGAGGATTTGGCCTCATAAAAATGATAAATTTCAATACATCAAGGAAAAAAAAATCAATATAATAGCAAGCAAAGCTTTTCTGTCCTTTATATGTAAAGAGCATTTACAAATCGATAAGAACATATGATAGAAAAATAGGCAAAGAACAGGAGCCCAGATTTAAAATGCAGACAATGAATAAGAAAAAAAACCAGAATTGGAATTCCCATTGTGGCATTGCCCTGAGCTGTGGTGTAGGTGGCAGACGTGGCTCGGATCCTGCGTGTTGCTGTGGCTGTGGTGTAGGATGGCAGCTGTAGCTCTGATTTGACCCTTAGCCTGGGAATTTCCATATGCCAAGAATGCGGCCCTAAAAAGCAAGGAAACAATTTAAAAAAAGAAAGAAAGAAAGAAAAGAAAAGAAAAAAAGAATTGGAGTTCCTACTGTGGTGCAATGGATTAAAGGTACAACTCCAGGGAGTTCCTGTTGTGGCTCAGAAAGTTAAGAACTCAACACAGTGTCCGGGAGGATGCAGGTTCAATCCCTGGTCTTGCTCAGTGGGTTAAAGATTCAGCCTTGCTGCAAGCTGTGGTGTAGGTCGCAGATGCGCCTTGGATCTGATGTTGCGGTAGTGTGGTGTAGACTACAGCTCCAGCTCCCATTCGCCCCCTGGCCATATGCTGAAGGTATTGCCTTAAAAGGAAAAAGAAGGGAGTCCTATCTTGGCTCAGCAGAAACGAATCTAACCAGTATCCATGAGGATGCAGTTTCCATCCCTGGCCTCACTCAGTGGGTTAAGGATCTGGCGGCGTTGCCACGAGGTGAGCTGTGGTGTAAGTCACAGATGCAGCTCAGATCTGGTGTTGCTGTGGCCGTGGCATCAGACGGCGGTCACAGCTCGGATCTGACTCCTAGGCTGGGAACTTCCATGTGCCATATGGGAGGGTGCGGGCCTAAAAAAGATAGAAAAAAAAAAGGCATTTGTTTTGGTCTCTCAGAAAAATGTTTAGTTAACATTCTAATCAATGCTGATGAGAATGCAAGATATAACACTGCTTTCATATCCAACTTGTCAGGCTGTGATCCTGGGCAAGCTGTTGGCAATATTCATCAAGAGACTTAGCGATGCTGTATACCCTTTGATGAAGCAATTTTACTTCTAGGAATTGTTCAAGGGAAAGAAAAGCTGTAGACAAAGGTGTGTATGTGAAGACATTCGTCATTGGTGCTACTCGAGGAAGACTTTTTTACTCACCACTGTTTTCTAATTGTTGATTTATCATAGTGTACTGAACGATACTGACGATATGCAATTTCTCTATTCTTGCACAATTCAGTCGCTTCCAGCTTTTGTTTTGTTTTGCTTTGCTTTTTTAGGGCCGCACTTGGGACATAGAGAGGTTTCCAGGCTAGGAGTCGAATCGGAGCTGTAGCTGCTGGCCTACAGCACAGCCCCGGCAACTCAGGATCCAAGCCGAGTCTTCGACCCACACCACAGCTCACAGCAATGCCAGATCGTAACCCACTGAGCGAGGCCAGGGATCGAACCTGCATCCTCATGGATGCTAATCAGATTTGTTTCCACTGCGCCACGATGGGAACTCCCCCAACTTTCGTTAATGTCAGATGCTCTGTAAACATCTCCATGGTCTTCTCTAATCCTCCCCACTTATCTGTTAGATGGGATCCTTAGCCCCATTTAACAGACCGAGGAAACTGAGGCCTGGTAGTCGGGTAGGAAGTGAAACAACGCCGACTAGTATCCATGAGGATGAGGGTTCGATCCCCGACCTTGCTCAGTGGGTTGGGGATCCTGTGTTGCCGTGAGCTGTGGTGTAGGTCACAGACGCGGCTCGGATCCTGTGTTGCTGTGGCTGTGGTGTAGGCCAGCACCTGGGGCTTCAATGTGACCCCTAGCCTGAGAATTCCACATCCTGCGGGTGCAGCCTAAGAAAGCAAAAAAAAAAAAAAAAGATAGGATGTCGTAGTATTTGCATAAAGCCTCCACACCTCCCTCCCCGTGTGTGCTTTAAATCATCTCTACATCATTTATAATACCCCATACAGTGTAAATGCTAGGTAGATTTGAGGCTTGCATTTTGGAACTTTCTGGAATTTTTTTCCCTGGATAGTTTCTATCCATGGTTAGTTGAATCAGAGGATGCAGAATTGTAGCTGACTCTATATGGTTTCATTCAGAGCATTTTGGGAAAAGTAAATCTGATCTACAGTGACAGAGAGTAGATGAGTGGCTGCCTAAAGCTGGGAGACAGAGGGAAGGATTAACTGCAAAGGTACGTGCGGGGTTGGGAGGGACTCTTCGGGCTGCTGGGCATGTGTTGCATCTTGAGAGTGGTGGGGATTTCATGGGAATACGAGTCTGTCAGAACTCATCAAATTGTACACCTTAAGAGGGTGCAGTTAACTGTATTAAATTATATCCCAGCAGAGTTATAAAGTGTTTTTTAAATGCAGTAGAATGAAGTATGGGATTTAACTGAGTTCTCTCTGGGGCTCAGCAGGTTAAGAACCCAACTAGTATCCATGAGGACTCGGGTTCCATCCCCGGCCTCACTCAGTGGGTTAAGATTCCCGAGTTGCCACAAGCTGCGGCAGAGGTTGCAGACACAGCTCGGACCTGGCATTGCTGTGGTTGTGACTGTGCCTGGCAGCTGCAGCTCTGATTCGCACCCTGGCCCAGGAACTACGTGTGTGGTTATTTATATAATGATATATAAAAAGATCACTATATATGTATGCAATGTTAAAAATTAAGACTAGGATAGCCAGGAGTTCCCTTGCGGCACAGCAGGTTAAGGATCCAATGTTGTCCCTGCAATGGCGTGGGTTGCTGCTGTGGCATGGGTTCAGTCCCTGGCCACATGCCAGTTGTGGCCAAAAACAAGAAGAAAGAAAAGTATAAGATAGCCAGGAAATTTCCAGTTCTGCTTTGTTCTTTTTGTGTGTTTTTGGTTTGTTTTTTCAAGACACACCCATGGCATGTGGAAGTTTCCAGGCCAAGGATTGAACCTGTGCCACAACTGTAACCAGAGCCACAGCAATAACAACTCCAGATCCTTAACCTGCTGAACCACAGGGGAACTTCCATTTTAGGCATGGTTTGAATTTTATTTTTTTCTGACAATGAATGTGTTACTTTCTCTCTGGAAGTAAAAGACAGGCATTATTTTATTTTATTTTTTTTTTGTCTTTTTGCCTTTTCTAGGGCCGCTTCCTGCGTCTGCAACCCACACCACAGCCCACAGCAATGCCAGATCCCCAACCCACTGAGTAAGGCCAGGGATCAAACCTGAAACCTCACGGTTCCTAGTCGGATTCATTTCCGCTGTGCCACAAAAGGAACTCCTCACGGCTGTTTCTTAAACTCACAGTTTCAGTCTTGACTCAGGGTCTTTGCACCTGCTGGTCCCTCTGCCAGGATCACTCTTCCAGTCTTTACTTTGACCGACTCCCAGTCCTTTGACTCAAATGTCACCCCTTCAGCGAGGCCTTCCCTGGACGCCACATCTAAAGTATGCTTTCCTTTCCCACATTTTAATTCCAGTGTATTTTCTTCACAGGGCTGATCATCACCTGCAATTATCTCACGATGGTATGTTTGTCTTCCAGGTTCCTTCTCTACCTCCCCCAGACTTCATAAGGGCAGAAACGCCGTCTTGGCCACTGCAGCGTCTCCAGCACGTGGCTCATAGTAGGTGCCTGGTTCTCGCGTGGTTTTTGGTTGCAATTCACAGAAACCATTCCTGGCTGAATTGAGCAACGAAGGACTTCGCTTTGTTGATGAATGCATGCAGACGCCCGAAGCCTCCTCCTTGTCTCTCCACAGCGCCCCCAGCCCTCCTAGGAGCTCCCCAGGCCCTGCTGCCCTTTCTGGGAGCCATCGCCACCCCCCTTCCCACCCACCCTCCCAGCAACACCCCCTCCCTGCCCCCCCTGCCAGGCAGGCATCTGCGTAGCCTCCAAAAGCCTTGCTCAGCTTTGACTGCCTGAAGCCTCAGGGTCTCTGGCTGGCAACCTGTCACTTCTGTGCATGTCACATATCACAGGTGTTGCAATCAGCTGTACGTGCCCGTCTCCTGCACACCCAGCAGTGGAAGCCCTAAGGGCTGGTTCTTAATCTGATTCACCTAAATCACTGTCATTCCTGCTGTTTACCTGCTCCCTCAGCATCAGGTGCTGCGCTAAGCATTTTACCTGTATTTCTCCTGCCTGCCTTCATTTAGTCTACCACTGTTTATTGAGCAGCTACCATGTAATCAGGTGCTGGGGCTAACAGGGGTGAGCGGAACCAGCAGAAACCCGTGCACCCTGGAAGCTCATATTCTGAAGGAGGAGATAAAGAATAAATGATCAGAGAGTTCCCGTTGTGGCTCAGTGGTAATGAACCCCTCTGGTATCCATGAGGATGTGGGTTCCATCCTTGGCCTCCATCAGTGGTTAAGGATCCAATATTGCTGTGAGCTGTGGTGTAGGCCAACAGCTGTGCCTCTGATTTGATCCCTAGTCTGGGAACTTCCATATGCTGCAGGTGTGGCCAAAAAGAAAAAAAAAGAAAAAAAAAAGAATAAATAATTGGGAGTTCTCGCCGCGGTGCAGTGGGTTAAGAATCTGACAGCAGTGGCTCAGATCCCCAGACCGAACACAGATTAAAGGATCCAGCGTTGCTGCACCCATGGCATTGGTCTCAGCTGTGGCTGGAATTCAATCCCCGGCCTGGGAATTTCTCTATATGCTGGGTGTGGCTATACAAATAAAAAGAATAAATGTTTAAATTTCCATCCAGATAGTAGGTCACAAAGTCGAAGTGCTCTGAGGGAAAATAAAGCAGGGAAAGGGGATGAAGGGGGCTGCTGAGGATGCTGTTTTATTTATTTTTTATTACGTGTTTATTTTTTGTCTTTGTAGGACCGCACCTGTGGCATATGGAGGTTCCCAGGCTAGGGGTCGAATCGGAGCTGTAGCCGCCGGCCTACACCACAGCCACAGCAACATGCAGGATCCGAGCCACATCTGTGACCTATGCTGCATGCAGGTTGCAGCAACGTTGGATCCTTAACCCACTGAGCGAGGCCAGGAATCGCACCCTCATCCTCATGGAGACTACGTTGGGTCCTTCACCCGCTGAGCCTCAGTGGGAACTCCTGGATAGGTTTTTAAGTCAAGGCCAACAGCATTTACTACCTAATTAAAAGTGGGACATGAGAAAAAGAGGAGTCAAAGACAACAACCAGGCTTTCAACCTCCTTTAATCCCAAGGATACCCCACAAAGTAGGATCATTCTTTCATTGCAGATGACAAAACAGAGGTTCAAAGAGAAGAGTGGCAGAGCTGCGATTCGAACCCAGTTTCTCCCTGGCTCCCAGCGCTAGGCCTTTGCTATCTGTGGACCCACTGCCCAGGGCCCATTTACAGCCTCACCCGACAGAACGTGCCAGGCCCATACGGGTAGCTTCGTCTTTGGCCGTAGCATGCAGCAAATGGTTCCCCCATGGGTGATGTGATGGGTTCGGGGCGTCCCTCTGTGACATTCCCTTGCTGCTTGTCACCAGTATTGGGTAACCGCACTTCCCTGCCTGCCCTTGAGCTCTCACAGGACCTGATTGGGCTGATTCATTGCTGTCCCTGTGCTGCCTTCTCAGAGCCTGACACATGGCAGCCTTCTTTAAGGCAGCAAATATGTGTTTATTTATTGAGATTTTTAGGGCCACACCTGTAGCATATGGAGGTTCCCAGGCTAAGGGTCCAATCAGAGCTACAGCTGCCAGTCTACACCTCAGCCACAGCAACACCAGATCAAGCACATCTGCAACCTATACCACAGCTCATGGCAACACTGGATCCTTAACCTACTAAGCAAGGCCAGGGATCGAACCTACATCCTCATGAACACGAGTCAGATTCTTAACCCGCTGAGCCACAATGGGAACTCCAGCAGACACTGAACAAGATAACAGGTCAATCAGTGAGAGATTGGCCAAATTCGAAGGGCCAGGAACAAAGTAAAAGAGGGTGGGGCAGAGAGTGACGGTGGTTATTTTATCCGGGTCATCGGGGAAGGTGGAGGTGCCCTGACGCCAAGAAGAGGCAGCCCCGGGATGAGCTGGGGTGGGGGTGGGGCATTCAGAGCGTCGGGAGCCAGGGCACTGGCTCCGCAGTGAGAAAGAGCTCGTTGTGCTCAAGAAATTGCCAGGGGCCCGTGGGCCCCGCTGCGTGGAGGGCTGGCTGCAAATAGGACATGAGGAGCCGAAACCACACGGTGCCCTGGAGGATCAGCTGTGCCATCAGCCTGCAGAGCTGGGAACTTTAGGGCTTCCCCATGGAGGCCTGAGCCCCAAGGCCAGAGCCCTGTCTTTGCTTAGGACCTCCTGGAGTCAGATCCTGCCCATCACCAGCTCAGTGCCCTCCCTCAGCTCCATCTTGCTCAGGATAAAGGACAGAGTCCTCCCCGAGATCCACAAGACCCCACACGCTCTGCCCCGGTCACCTCCCTGCCCGCATCCCTTCTCTTGCCCTCCCTCTCTCTGCCCCCGGCTATACTGGCCTCCTCTCTGATGCTCCGACAGGGCAGGTGTGTTTCTGCCTCAGGGCCTTTGCACTGGCTGTTCCTCCTCCTGGACTGCTCATGTGGCTCCTCCGTCAGACCCCTTCAGACCCAGTGTCACCCTCGGCGAGGTCTCCCTGAGCCTTCTCATGAAAAGCACACTGCCCCCCAACTCTCCACCCCCCTCCCTGCCTTTTCTGTGCCCTTATCTCGATCTACCCTGTTGTGTATTTTACTTATTTATTGCGTTCGCTGTCCCACACCCTGGAGAGAACGGCGGCTCCAGGAGGGCAGGCAGCTCTGTGTTGTTCACAGCATGGAGAACGGGTCCTGGCACATGATAAGTGCTCAATAAATAACAGTCGAATACAAGAGAAGAAGAAAGGGAACGGAGGGGAAAAGAAATTGAAAAAGGGAGGAAAACATCAGCTCCGTGAGCTCCTAACTTGTCAGCTGTCCCAGCTAGAAGGTAGGAGTCTTAACACTCCCCCCGCGCCCCCACTCCCAGGATAAGTCACGGTCAAGCTGGGAAACTGAGGCACAAGGGGGACGCTGGGTAGCACTCCTTGGGCCATTGGAGCCAGTCCTCTGGTTGGCACCAAGGGCCGGCCAGGAAGAGACAGTCACTGGTGCCACCTGCTGGAGATCAGGGTCATGATGGCTGAGCCCACCCTGCAGAGTTGGGGCTGGGACATGCCCGTGCCCTTTGCTCAGGAGAGATGGCCCAGCGGGGCATCCCCAGCAGAAGTTCAGAGTCCACGGAGCCACAGCCATAAGCCTCTTTATTCCTGAGGCCCTGTGGGCACGCCGCCCAGGCAGTGCCATGCAGGACAGCAGGGCTGTGTCACCCAAGACTTGTCTTGCTTCGCTCTGCCCCTGCACCTGCTCTCCCAGTGCTGCTAGTTGGGACCCCCACCTCTCCGGGAGGGAAAAGCTGCTCCAGGCTCCTCTGGGCTGCATCCACCCCATGGGGGGCTGAGGGGGGTACAGGAGTTGAGGCCCATCCTGTCTCTCCTATGCCTGGGCACCCCAGCCAGGGTAGCCAGGCCCAGGGTGCCTGATGAGAGCTGTCCCCCATCCCTAGTGGTACATCATCCGGCCAAGCAGGGGTCTCACCACCCAGACGTCATCGACAATCTTCCCGTCCTGCAAGGAAAAAAAAGGAGACGAGGTAATGGGGGCTGAAAGCCCAGACTCTGGGGCCAGATTGTCTGGGTTCAAATCTCAGCTCTGGGAATTCCCATGGAGGCTCGGCAGAAATGAATCTGACTAGCATCCATGAGGATGCAGGTTTGATTCCTGGCCTTGCTCAGTGGGTTAAGGATCCTGCATTGCCATGAGCTGTGGTGGAGGTCACAGACATGGCTTGGAACTGACATTGCTGTGGCTGTGGTGTAGGCCAGCAGCTGTCGCTCCAATTTGACCCCTAGCCTGGGAACCTCCAAATGCTGCAACGGCGGCCCCACAAAGAAAATAAAAAATCTCAGCTCTGCCTTTAATAGGCTGTGTGACCTTGGGCAGGTTGCTAGACATCTTGAGCCTCCAATTTCCTCATCCGAAAAGCAGGGATGTTAGTAACAGTACTTACTTGATAGAAGTTGTGGGAAATAAATGAATATTGGAAAAGGCTAGAAAGGGAGCCTGGAGCCTGGCACATGGCAAATACTCAGTAAGCATAGACATTATCATTAGAGCACAAACCCTGGAGTCAGACATAACTCACTTTATGACCCAGAAAAGCCACTCTCTTTGTGGCCTTCAGCACATGCCCCAACGCTGAGCCTAACTTCCACATTCTATAAAGTGGGAGAACTGAATAGATAATACACACAAGAGCCTGCCCCTGGGCCATGCGCTGCTCAATAAACGGTGATAATTATCATTTTTTTCTTTTTTTGTCTTTCTGGGCCGCACCTGTGGCATATGGAGGTTCCCAGGCTAGGGGCCCAATCAGAGCTACAGCTGCCGGCCTATGTCACAGCCACAGCAACTCCAGATCCAAGCCACATCTGTGACCTACACAGCACAGCTCGTGTCAGTGCCAGCTCCTTAACCCACAGAGCGAGGCCAGGGATCAAACCCGCAACCTCATGGTTACTAGTCAGATGTGTCTGCACTGCACCACAACGGGAACTAATTATTTATCATAAAAGTAATATGGTCTTTGGAGTCAGATCCCAGCTTGGCACCCCTTGGCTATGTGACCCTGGGAAAATTACTTCCCCTCTCTGAGCCTCCATTCTCTTAGCTGCAAAATGGGAAGAATATTTGTCCCATAGGATTGTTGTGGTGATTAAAGAGACTAAATATAAGGCAACTAGCCTCGGGTCTGGTCTGCAATAGATGCTCCATCAATCACAGCTATTAGCATTATTTTAAAACTATAATAGGAAAAATAAAGATGAGACACGATTATTTGGGTCCATCTAACCTTAAGCCACCCCGACCCCACACCGTTATACTGGTTTCCTCTCTCTGCCTCCTGCCATCTACCTCCTTCCCGGCCCCCAACCCGCTTCATGTTGATAGAATTTACCGTGTTTTAGAAACTGTTCTTAGTACTTTTCATATAAGAAGTCATCCGCCCCCCCCGCCCCCCGCCCCGTACAATCCTGTGAGGTAGAAACCATCAACAGATGGGAAAACCGTGCCTCAAAGTTGCTTGAGGTCACCCAGCTGGTAAGTAGCCGAGGCAGGATCTGAGCCTAGGATTTCCAGCTCTCAGGTCCACCTTTTAAACCACTCGGCTCCAGAACATGCTGGGCCTGGTTACCAGGCAGGCGACTGGGCCACCGCTCACTGACCTGGTCGTCAGACACCTGCTGGATGTGGACGTGGGTCCCATTGAGGATGTGCAGCCGCGTGTAGCCGTACTCCTTCACGCGCACGGCGCTCCAGGGCCGAGGGAAGAGGGTGAAGGCGGTCAGCCGCTCCTCACAGCCCTGCCGAGAGAATCACTTAGCCCCAGGGCTGGGGCAGGTGGAACAGAAACCACCTGCCAGCCCCAAGGACGACAAAGTCATTTAAGACTTGACTTCCAGGCTCTTCTACCTGTGTTTTACTCTTCTCTCTCTCTCTCTTTTTTTTTTTTTTTTTTTTTTTTGGTCTTTTTAGGGCCGCACCTGCAGCACATGGAGGTTCCCAGGCTAGGGATTGAATTGGAGCTGTAGCTGTTCCACCACAGCCACAGCCACAGCAATGCTGGAACCAAGCTGAATCTGCGACCTACACCCCAGCTCACGGCAACACCGGATCCTTAACCCACTGAGTGAGGCCAGGGATCAAACCTGCAAGCTCATGGTTCCTAGTTGGATTCGTTAACCACTGAGCCACGACGGGAACTCCACACTTTCTTATCTCTTAATAAAACTTGGCTGTGCTTTCTCCACACCTGTCTTCCCTATTTTCTCTCTTTAAATACTTATTCACCTTGCTTAAAAAAACAAAACAAGACTTGACCTCCATAATGCTTAAGATTGAGTGGTTTGACCCAGCCAAGCCTCCTGTGCCCCGGGTCTTCGACTTTTAGAACAGTGCCTGGCTGTCCAAGACTGTCCACTGCAGCATTTTCTATAAAAGCCCTGAGTTGGAAGCCAGTCAAATGCTCATCAGTGGGGGTCAGTTAAATAAATTATAGTGTAGCCATCCCAGAGCCGGGCAAAGTAGAAAGACGGCCAATACAATTTTTTTTTTTCTTTTCAGGGCCACACCTGTGGCATATGGAGGTCCCCAGACTAGGGGTCAAATCAGAGCTACAGCTGCCAGCCCACACCACAGCCACAGTAACGCAGGATCTGAGCCGCATCTGTGACCTACACCACAGCTCATGGCAACTCCAGATCCTTAACCCACTGAGCGAGGGCAGGGATCAAACCTCATGGATACTATCAGGGTTGCAGCCCGCTGAGCTACACCGAGAACTCCCAAGATGTATTGCTAAGGGGAAAATACAATTCACAGAATAGAAGAAATCATCAAATCATTGCCTGGGAGAGAGGCAGTGCTCATCCTTGCAGTAGGAAGCCAGGTGATGTGAGCAGAAAGGATAGGAGAGCTCAAAAAAAAAAAAAAAAATCACCATTTTGCAGCCATCATTGTAATAACTGGTTAAAGCAAGAATCGTCAATGGATGATAACAGCAGTGGCAGAAATTTGAGGAATAACAGGATATTTGCATCGTCTCAAAGTATCTCCAGGAGATACTTATTAATTATAAAGGGGAAAGTTGTAACTATGGAAGAGGCGATGTATAAACTAAGACTTACAGGGGCTAAAGGGATACCAGGCGCCTCCTCATAGGAGGCCCTGGGAAGACAGAAGGTATTGTTTTGGGTACTCTTACCCCCAATGAGTAATTTCAATCTAATTACCAGCAAACACCAGACAAACCCAAACTGGAGAGATAGCCTACTTTGCTGTATTCTTCAGATTTTTCAAAGTCATGAAAAATGAAGAAAGAGCGAGGAAATGTTTCCAATTAAAGGGAGAGAGGAGTTCCTGTCGTGGCGCAGTGGTTAACGAATCTGACTAGGAACCTCGAGGTTGAGGGTTCGATCCCTGGCCTTGTTCAGTGGGTTAAGGATCCGGCGTTGCTGTGAGCTGTGGTGTAGGTCGCAGATGCAGCTCAGATCTGGCGTTGCTGTGGCTCTGGTGTAGGCTGGCAGCTGTAGCTTCAATTCAACCCCTAGCCTGTGAACCTCCATATGCCATGGGAAACGGCCCTAGAAAAAAGGCCAAAAAGACAAAATAAATAAATAAATAAACAAAAATAAAGGGAGAGAGACAAGACACTAAACAGAAAATACGACCTTGGACCAGGTCCTGGACCAGGAAAAAAATCTGTACTGTAATTTAAAGGACACAGGGAAGGAGTTCCCACTGTGGCTCAGTGGGTTAAGGATACAACTTGGTCACTGTGAGGATGTGGGTTTAATCCCCGGCCTTGCTCAGTGGGTTAAGGATCCAGCATTGCCACAAGATGTGGCATAGGGTGAAGCTGCAGCTCTGATTCGACCCCTGGCCCAGGAACTTCCAGGAACTGCAGGTGCAGCCTTAAAAATTAAAATAAAATAAAGGACACAAAGAGGGAGTTCCTGTTGTGGCTCAGCAGTAATGAACCCAATTAGTATCCATGAAGATGTGGGTTCAATCCCTGGTCTCACACACTGGGTTAAGGATCTGGCATTGCCATGAGCTGTGGTGTAGGTTGCAGACGAGCCTCAGAATCCCGCATTGCTGTGGCTGTGGCGTAGGCTAGCAGCTACAGCTCCAACTCAACCCCTAGTCTGGGAACTTCCTTGTGCCACAGGTGCGGCCCTAAAAAGCAAAAATCAAATAAGATAAAAGACACAAGAGTTCCCCAGTGGTCTGGTGGTTAGGATTCAGTGCTTTCACACGGCATGTGGAAACTCCTGGGCCAGGGATTGAATCTGAGCCACAGTTGTGACCTATCAACATTGGATCCTTAACCCACTGCATGAGGCCAGGGATTGAACCTGAGCCTTTGCAGTGACCCAAGCCACTGCAGTCAGATTCTTTTTTTTTTTTTTTTTTTTGTCTTTTTGTCTTTTTTGTTGTTGTTGTTGTTGTTATTGTTGCTATTTCTTGGGCCGCTGCCGCGGCATGTGGAAGTTCCCAGGCTAGGGGTCCAATCGGAGCTGTAGCCACCCGCTTACGCCAGAGCCACAGCAACGTGGGATCCGAGCCGAGTCTGCAACCTACACCACAGCTCACGGCAACACCGGATCGTTAACCCACTGAGCAAGAGCAGGGATCGAACCCACAACCTCATGGTTCCTAGTTGGATTCATTAACCACTGTGCCACAATGGGAACTCCATGTTTTTATTTTTATTTTTGCCCATACCTGTGGCATGCAGAAGTTCCTGGACCTGTGCCACAGCAGTGATAATACCAGATCCTTAACCCACTGAGCCATCAGGGACTCCCAAGTTTTTTTATTTTATTTTATTTATTTTCTCATTTTCAGCCACGCCAAGGCACATGGAAGTTCCCAGGCCAGGGATGGATTGCGAGCTGGAGCTGCAACCTATGCCACAGCAGCAGCAACTTGGGATCATTAACCCACTATGCCACAGCGGGAACTCCCACACCGTTTTTGAAAAGTGGGTGATGCAGTAACACATCTTTGTTGAGACAACTACTGATTTGCATAGGGAGAAAATATTCTAAAACGCCACCGAACACATAACTGTCGACAGTGGGACTGAGAAGCATGGGGACTGGTTGGTATCCTGCCCTCTGTACTGTTTGAATTTTTGGTTTTTGGGGTTTTTTTTTTTTTTGTCTTTTTGCCATTTCTTGGACCGCTCCCGTGGCATATGGAGGTTCCCAGGCCAGGGGTCGAGTCGGAGTTGTAGCCACCAGCCTACGCCAGAGCCACAGCAACTCGGGATCCCAGCTGCCTCCATGACCTACACCACAGCTCACTGCAACGCCAGATCCTTAACCCACTGAGCAAGGCCAGGGATTGAACCCGCAACCTCATGGTTCCTAGTCGGATTCATTAACCACTGAGCCATGACGGGAACTCCATGTACTGTTTGAATTTTTATCATGAGAGGTTCTTACTTTGATCTCGTTAATTTGTAAGAATCAGCTTAAAAAGTGAGCCCCCTCTTCTTGCGGAAATGATGGCTTCCAAGGCTGGGGCAGGGGAAGGCAAGATGATCCCGGAGGACCTTAGAGCCCACTAAATGACAGGAACACAAGGAAAGGACACGGGGTCTGATTTGCAGAGTTCCCAGGCGTCAAAGTCAGAGCAATCTGAGCAGCAGCATAAACAGCAGTAGTTTTGGATTACAGCCCACGGAATAAAAGAATTACCCAGGAGTCCATACTGGTATAAACCCATAACTAAATAACCAGATAAATGGGGCAGAAGGGACAACGCTTCCTCGTGGGAGGAGGCTAATTAATAAAGCTAGGCGGGATGAGGGAAAGAGAAGGTCCCCAGCAGAACATCACAGTAACCACTGCTGCAGACTAGAGCCACTGATGGATTCAAAAATCAGCGGGTGATGGGGTTCCTGTTGTGGTCCAGCGGGTTAAGAAACTGACTAGTATCCTTGAGGATGCGGGTTCGATCCCTGGCCTCACTCAGCAGGTTAAGGATTGCCATGAGCTGTGGTGTAGGTCCTGGAGGCAGCTGGGATCTGGTGTTGCCGTGGCTGTGGTGTAGACCTGTGGCTACAGTTCCAATTCAACTCCTGGCCTGGGAACTTCCATAAAGAAAGAAAACGAAAACAAAAAACAGTGGGTGAAAGTTGAGAAGCAGGACATTTGCAGGGTCTAGAAGCATCTCCCCTGAGATACTGATTAACTAAAACAGGAAATACAATCCCTTTCTGGTGGGAGAACCCAGCAGACACTTCCTAAAGCAGGTGATGCAGAGAAACCCCTCCAAGAATGAGACAGAGTGAGGATGTGTAACCCCTGGTGGGAGGTGCTGAGGACACGGCGCCCCTTGCGAATGTCTGGCCCCAAATGCATCATCTGAATCTCGGCATGAGAAAATGTCAGATAAACCCAAATCCAAGGGCATTCTGAAAAAAAAAACAACTGGCCAGAATGAAAGATAAGGAAGGACAAGTCACAGGAGGAGGAGACTGAGAAGACGCAGTAACTAAATATAGTGCGGGGAGTTCCCGTTGTGGCTCAGCGGTTAACCAACCTGACCTGAATCCATGAGGATGTGGGTTCGATCACTGGCCTCGCTCAGTGGGTTAAGGAGCTGATGTTGCTCTGAGCAGTAGTACAGGTCACAGATGAGGCTCAGATCTGGTATTGCTATGGCTGTGCTGTCGGCTGGCAGCCGTAGCTCCGATTCGACCCCTAGCCTGGGAACTTCCATATGCCGCAGGTGCAGCCCTAAAAAGCAAGATAAATAAATAGGTAAGTAAGTAGGTAAATAAATAAAGGGTGGGATCCGGCAGAGAGAAAGCTGGTGCAATGTGAATAAATGTGAATAGTCTGCAGTCGGTTACAATGATAACAATAGGCCCCCTGCCCTGGATCTAACCAGGAGATCTGAACCTGCGACTTTGAATGAGTAGTTGACTGTCCGAGCCGCCGCTTCCGCATCTGTACAATGGGCATGCCACAAGGTGCACGGAACCCCTCGGGTTGAGAGCTTGGACGTGGCGGCTATATAAAGGACAGCATGGCACCCAACCGGGAGCAAAGCCCACCCTCCATAAACAGCATGAGGAGAGAGGCCCAAGGCGCCTGCTCTACTCACGGCAGATCCGGTGATGATGTGGACGGGGCCCCGAGGGTTGGTGTAGGGCGTCTCTTGGCTGCCGTTAAATACCTGGAGGTGGGACAAAGGGGAGGGGCACGTCACAGCAGGCCAGCACCCCCACCCCCCACCGCTGCCCCAGGAGGGGGGAGGTCTGATCGGTGTGGGGTGGGGGGGTGTCCGGGCCTTAGCCGGCCCTGGGCCTCACCTGGTAGTTGTAAATCGGCCACAGACGTTCATACGAGTGCTCGTGAGCCCACAGCTGCAGGTCGACCCCTGAGACACAGCAAGAGCAGGGTCAGGCCCCTGAATCCCCAAGAGGTGGGAGGTGGGGCCAGGGACTCCCTGGGGTCACGCACCGTATTTGTAGAAAAGATCCTCCAATCCATATAATTTGCCCAGGAGGCCTTTGCGAACCTGGGCAGGAAGAGCAAGGAGGTGAGGGGGGACTCCGGCCAGCCCCACACCTGGATTTCAGCACCTTGGGGGGGGGTGGGGGGGTCCTCACCTTGCTTTCATGCCAGGTACAGTCATCCAAATCGGCATTGGAACAGTACATGGGCCGGTGACCCATGGTAATGATCCAGGGCCGGGCTGCCCGGTTCTTATTGGCTTTCTGGAGAGAGGACCCAGAGTGAGGGGCGGGGCTGGAGAGGGGGAGGGGAGGCAGGTCCAAGGGGGGACCTCCCCCACCCCCCTTACCTGGAGGTCCCTCTCCAGCCAATGAAACTGTCTCTCCACCAGGTGGTGGCCGTAATGGAGGAAGAAATACACCTCGGTGGAGAAGGAGATGATGTGTGCCGGGCCCAGGTCCCAGCTGGAAGGGTCAAAGGGCAGGGGTCAGAGCTGGGGGGGGGTCCTCCTCGGCATCTCCCATCCTCCAGGGGCAGGAGGCCAGTCTCCTGGCCCCACCCCTCCCAATTTACCTGTACCACAGGCCTTGGTTGTCCCCTGGCATGCTGAAGCGAGCCTTGTAGTTGGAGAAGTTGCTGGAAAAGGGAAGTAAGAGTGTTTGGCGGGGGTGGGGTGGGCGGGGGTGGGGTTTGGGTGACACCTGCCCGCCTCCACCTCCCACTGTCAGGCCAGGCCTGGCTCCCTGCTCAGCCCTCATCCCTCATCCTTGTCTCTTCTGCTGCCACAAAATGAGCTGCTGCAGTATGAGAGACTAAGGTGAGACACTAAGAAGGACTGTTCGTGTTGCTTGGGCCCTCGCCCTCCCTGAAGCCCTCGGGCCTCACTAGCGTTCTTCGTGATTCCCAGGGCACGTCATGTACGGCAGGCTGGCGGCCACAGGTTCGATGAGCCTCATGAACCTGTCCCCAACGCGGGCGTTGTCCTCATCCATGTTGTAGGCAAAGTCTCCTGGGGGGCAGGGGTGGGGCGGAGGAGGGATTGAAGACCCAGACCCCCTTCTGCTCATGCGAGAACTGAGAGGCCTGGTTGGCCAGGCGTGGGCTGTGCAAGCCCTGGCCCCCAAGCCATCCTAGTTCTCCGATCCCTACCTCACACCCACCCGAAGAGGCCCTTGGAAGCGTTTCCTGAACCTCTGGACCCTGAGGCCCCCGCAGAGGCACGCCGGTCTCCTGTGCCCGGATCATACCAGCCCCCAGCTCTGCCCACCATCTCACCCCTTCCCAGAGCAATGACACCATTCAGGCTGAAATAGTCTGGTATGGGTTTTGTACCAGGCGCAGTTCCAAACGCTTTACATATTTGATCATCTGAATCTTCAAAACACCCTCTGAAGCAGCTATTAGGATGATCCCCACTTCAGACGGGGAAAGAGGCCCAGAGGGGTGAAGTGCTCGTTCAAGGTCACAGGGCTGGTTAGTGAAGATCCAGGCATCAAATCCTGGGAGTCTGATTCCAGAGTCTGTGGCCTTGAACTGTATGGGCCCCAATCTCTAGCTCCCATGTGGTTCCTGTCCTCTCAAATCACAGCAACAACGACAAGGACAACGAACACCAACACTTAGGTAGCGCTTACAACATGCCAGGCAATGTCAACTTATTTAGTCATCACAACAGCCCTATGAATTCAGAACTCCGCTCTCAGAACCAGAAAGCAGGGGAGAAAACCAGCGCAGGCGTCTCTGTCAGAACTGATTTTCACGTGGGCAGCCTGTCTCACCGCCATCTCCAGGGCCAGCTTCCGAACCATGCTAGCTCAGGTTCCCCCCCCACGGTCCTGGCGCTGCCTCCCACCCAAGCCCCCTCCCCATCCTGGCCGATGCCTCACCCACATGGAGCACAGCGTCGTACATGCCCTGCTGGGTGTCCCTGCGCAGCCGGGGTAGGGCTTTGGGATTGTCAGCCCCCAGGTCCCCAAACACAGCCAGACGGGGGCTCCAGTGCGGCCCATTCTTCAGCGCCCGGAATCGGAACCGCCGGCTCCAGCCCTGAGCACTGCCGCAGCGGTAAACTGAGGGCGAAGGAAAAAGTCGCGGTCAGTGGGGGCAGGGGTGGGGTGGGGGTTCCAGGACGTCTGCTTCACCGCATCCATCTTCCACGGGACTGAACGCATCTGACCCAGGGCCCCTTCTGTCCACTGCACCCCGGTCCCCAACACCTTCCATTTTCACACCAGCGGCTCGTGCCCTAGGCTTGCAGATAAGCAGAGGGTTAGCGGCCCAGCCTGAGCCACCTGCCAATGGTAGCTTCCAGTCCATATCCCGCCCCTCCTCCCATGCCCTCTCCACGCCTGGGCCCAGGGGTCTTCTCACCGTACTGGACCCCGGGCAGCAGCTTTTGCAGTGTGACCCGGTGTATGTAGAGCTTCCGCCGGAGGATGCCACCATCCACAAAGGGGCTGACGGTGCCCTGAGCCCGGAAGGGCAGGGGCCCTGAGAGCTGCAGCCCAAACTGCACTTCAGAGGGGGTTGGGACCCATGTGGTCCAGGTTACAGTCATGGAGCCCGGCTCCCCTGGAGAGAAAGGAAGAGGGGGCGGGGCTGTGAGGCCCGGGCCTGGGCGGGAGGGGTGTGCAGGGGTGGGGGGGTGTCTCCGAACATTGGGTAGTGAAGGACACAGGTTCTGCACTTCCCAAGTTCCATCCCAGCTCCACCATTTCCAAGTTGGGCTTTTCCTTGGGCAAGTCATTGCATCTCCCTGAGCCTCAGTTTCCATATCTGTAAAAGGGGATAATAACAGTATCTACCCTATAGGATTCTCTGAAGCTTAGACAAATAAATAAAAGTAAAGCACTCGATGGAGCTCCTGTTATGGCTCAGCAGGGAAAGGACCCAACTAGCATCCATGAGGATGTGGGTTCAATCCCTGGCCTCGCTCAGTGGGTTAAGGATCTGACATTGTGGCAAGTTTCAAGGAAGGTCACAGATGTGGCTCAGAGCTGGCGTTGCTGTGGCTGTGGTGTAGGCCGGCAGCTGCAGCTCCAATTCGACCTGGGAACTTACATAGGAAAAAAGAAAAGGGAAAAAAAAAAAAAGGAGAGCTCTGGAAACTGCCTAGTATGGTCGTGGTTATGTGGATGAAAGAAGACTACTATTAGTATTATCAGTGGTGGTGGTGCAGGCCTGTGCCAGACATTTGACACATGACACCATTGAGGGGTTGCAAACTCGGCTGTCTAGAGGCCAGCTAGGTGACAGAAACGGGAACAAGGGCCAGCTGTAAGGAGCAAGGTAGCCAGGAGACGTGGAATGTGTGGCAAACTGAAGAGCCTGCCCTGGCTGAAAGGGGCAGCCATGGTTCAGCCCTGGGAATGCCTGCCGGCAGGAAGCAAACCCATTGCCATCCACCTATCAACTTCCAGAGCAAACCCTTTTTTGGTAGCCACAGCAGGTAGAAGTTCCCAAGCTAGGGGTCAAATCAGAGCTGCAGCTGCGGGCCCAAGCCACAGCCACAGCCACAGCCACAGCCACAGCCACAGCCACATGGGATCCAAGCTGTGTCTGTGACCTATACCACAGCTTACAGCAATGCTGGATCCTTAACCCACTGAGCGGGGCCAGGGATCAAATCCTTGTCCTCGTGGATACTAGTCAGATTCGTTACCTCTGAGCCACAAAGGGACCTCCCAGAGCAAATCTTTATACGGTGGTTTTTCTGTCCCAAGAGCATATATACAGGTAGATATATTAACCTTCAAATTTTTTTTCTATTGTATTTCATTTTATTCCACACATTTTTCTCTTGCTAGTTAATACCTACTATTGTTGATTCTTCTCTATTATGGTTTGTTGCAGGATATTGAAGAGAGTTCCCTGTGCTGTACAATGGGACCTTGTTAACGCTGTTGGCCAAGCCCGCAGTATATGGAAGTGCCCCAGCCAGAGATCAAACCCACACCATAGCAGTGACTCAAGCTGCGGCAGTGACAATGCCGGATCTTTAACCCACTTCTCCGCAAGAGAATTCCAAGGTCCTTGTTGTTTATGCATCCTACATATAATGGTTTGTATTTGCTAATCCCAAACTCCCAATCCCTCCCCCCTCCTCCTACCTTGGCAACCACAAGTGTTCTCTTTGTGAGTCGTAAACAAGTTCATTTGTGTCATATTTTAGATTCCACATATGATTTCATGTGATATTTCTCTTTCTGACTTAACTTCACTCAGTATAATAATCTCTCTCTCTCTCTCTCTTTTTTTTTTTTTTTTTTTTTTGTCTTTTCTAGGGCTGCTCCCTTGGCATATGGAGGCTCCCAGGCCAGGGGTTGAATCAGAGCTACAGCCGCCGGCGTCCACCACAGCCACAGCAACAAGGGATCTGAGCTGCATCTGCGACCTACACCACAGCTCATGGTAATGCCAGATCCTTAACCTACTGGCAAGGCCAGGGATCCAACCTGCAATCTCCTGGTTCCTAGTCGGATTCGTTAACTACTGAGCCACGATGGGAACTCCTACCTTTGGTTTTTTGAGGAACCTCCATACTGTTCTCCACAGTGGCTGCGCCAATTTACATTCCCATCGACGGTGAAGGAGACGTCCCTTTTCTCCAGAGCCTCCCCAGCATTTATTTGTAGACTTTTTAATGATGGCCATTCTGACCAATGTGAGGTGGTACCTCGTTGTAGTGTTGGTTTGCATTTCTCTGATAATGAGTGATGCTGAGCATCTTTTCATGTGCCTATTAGCCATCTGTATGTCCTCTTTGGAGCAATGGCTATTTAGATCTTCTAAATTCTCTTCATTTTTTGATTGGGATGTTTTCTGTTATTGAGTTGTACGAGCTGTCTGTAAATATACAAACTATTAAGTGATAGCTCCAAATTCTTAAACATCAGCCACCAAATTAAGGTTTTAAAAATACCATTTGGGAGTTCCCGTTGTGGCGCAGTGGTTAACGAATCTGACTAGGAACCATGAGGTTGCGGGTTCGATCCCTGCCCTTGCTCAGTGGGTCAGGGTTCTGGCGTTGCCGTGAGCTGTGGTGTAGGTCGCAGACGCGGCTCGGATCCCTCGTTGCTGTGGCTCTGGCGTAGGCTGGCAGCTACAGCTCTGATTCGACCCCTAGCCTGGGAACCTCCATATGCCGCAGGAGCAGCCCAAGAAATGGCAAAAAGACCAAAAAAAAAAAAAAAAACCATTTGGGGGAGCTCCCGTTGTGGCGCAGTGGAAACGAATCTGACTAGGAACCATGAAGTTTCGGGTTCGGTCCCTGGCCTTGCTCAGTGGGATAAGATCTGGCATTGCTGTGAGCTGTGGTGTAGGTCACTGTGGCTGTGGTGTGGGCCGGCAGCTGTAGCTCCAATTCGACCCCTAGCCTGGGAACTTCCATATGCCTCCAGATTCAGCCCTAAAAAGAAAAAATATATATATCATGTGATATACTCTGATGTTAAGAGCCTGAGTTCTTCCTCCTGCAACATGTGCACAAAATGCACAAGAACAAGTTTATTCATCGCATTGCTGTTTGTAATTGCAAAATATCAGAAACCTCTGACACGCCCACACATAGGCGAGTGACTGAATAAACCATGTAACATCCATACCATGGAGTACTATGCAGCTGCCAAAAAGAAAGAGAATAAACTCTAGGAGCTGATAGCAAATGACGTCCAGGACACAATGTGGAAAGAAGCACAAGAGTCTATAGTCATATACTCGTCTTGTAAGAAGACAGAAGAAAATACACAGATATCTGCACATTTACTTATACAGAAGAAACAGAAGAATACACCCGAAGTTTAGGAGATGGGTTACTTATATAGGGTGGATGGGGAAGGGGTAGAAAAAGGGGGAATGGGAATGGAGTCCGTTAGTCGGACGCAGAGGGAGAACCCTTATCTGAGTCTGTCTTTTTCTTATAATCCTGACTCCCAGAGCTCTAATCATGTTTCATATTTTCTTCACACATTAAAACTACCCAGCTTGGGAGTTCCCATCATGGCTTAGCAGAAACGAATCTGACTAGTATCCATGAGGACGTGGGTTCGATCCCTGGCCTCGCTCAGTGAGGTAAGGATCCGAGTTTGCTGTGAGCTGTGGTGTAGGTCACAGATGGGGCTTGGACCCTGCATTGCTGTGGCTGTGGTGTAGACCAGCAGCTGTAGCTCTGATTTGACCCCTAGCCTGGGAACTTCCATAGGCCGAGGGTGTGGGCTTAAAAATAAATAAATAAAACCCACCCGGGTTGTGAGGGGGAAGACACTATGGAATAGAAACACTAACAAATGGCCATAACTCTATTCCAAAAAATCACACCACCACACTGAAGAGGTGGGGAACAAAAGGAACCGTGGGCTAATGCTTAGATGAGGCAGCAAAACTCCAGAGAAAAGGTCGGCACGCACATACCATCACCGAGGATTTCTCACAGGGGATGCGGGTAGGCCATTCAGCAACCAGGTCATCCTTATGCTAGCACGGACAAGTAAGTCAGTGCTTCCCAGTGCTGGGGAAAGGAGTTACAAGTGAGGAAGAAGGCTAAACTAAGCCCTTCCTGATGGACTGAAATCAGAGGTCTCAGGATGATCTCATGGCATCTTACATATACGTAAACATACATACCTATACACACACACATATACACACGTACGCATATATACATATAGGGAAATACAGAAAAACGAGCATGTACCTATGCATACCAACATGGGCACGTTGTATTTGCCAAGCTCAGTGAGAGGGCCTGGAAGCAGTGACACCTCAGGAGCAAGGAGCACACCTAGGGCTCAGATGTGACTTTCTATTTTTATTTTTCTGCTTTTCAGGGCCGAACCTGCGGCACATGGAGATTCCCAGGCTAGGGGTCGAAGCAGAACTACAGCTGCTGGCCTACACCACAGCCACAGCAACGCGGGATCCGAGGAGGTGTGTCTGTGATCCACACCACAGCTCATGGCAATGCTGGATCCTTAACCCACTGAGCGAGGCCAGGGATCGAACCTGCATCCTCATGAATCCTAGTCGAGTTCATTAACTGCTGAGCCATGAAGGGAACTCCAGATCTTAGTTTCTAAATACCTCTTCTCTGATGCAAGGAACCAGGGCTCCTTAGAGAAGTAGTTGATTCCAGAGAGGAGGCCGGAAATGTACAAGATGATCCTGGAATAATTAGTGATTCCAGAAAGGGAAGCAGCTCAATGCATGATTTGGGGAAGGGTTGTTGAAAGAACACAGAAGCCCATCTGGAGGAATTCCAAAAGACCAAGTCAGGCACAATTGGAGCCACAAAATAAACAGTGATTGGATTGGACTGGATTTAATCCAGGGAATACAATATATATCCATGAGTCCATACTGAAAGAAATAAATAGTTGAATAAATCAATAAATCAATAAGTGGAGAGGGGATGGACAGTCCTTCCTTACAGTAAAATTTCAATGAGACAGAGAGAGGAAATTAGAAAATGTACAAAATCACGAGTAGGCAAACTCCACACTAACAATTGTTGCAGCCAAGATCCAAGGACAGATGCTAAACTGAGTGGGTGAAAATTTCAGGAGAAACCTGATTTGCAGAGTCTTAAGGAGTCTCCTGCAAGATATTTATGAACTCCAAAGGAAAGACTCAAAGCCCTACAGGGGAGAGAGCCAGCAGGCACCATTCTAACCACGCGATGAAGGCTAATGTCACCCCCGACAGCAGTGAGCCGCGTCAGTGCCAGGAGCCCTCTGGTGCCGCGTACTGAGAAGGACGCTACAGTCCATCTGACACAGTCTTGCCAGAAAAATGCACAATCCAGTACACTTCACTGAGAAACGATCAGATGAGGGCTATCCAGCCAAAAACAAACTCAGACAAACAACTGCTCCGTACTTAAACCTGTCAAGATGGTAACACGAGGAGAAACAGGGTGACGGGGGACATAGGAACTCTCATATTTTCGTGCATTTTCTGTTGAATCTAAAATGAGTACAAAATTTGAAGTTGTTTTTTTGTTTGTGTGTGTGTATTTGTCTTTTTAGGGCCGCACCCGTGGCATATGGAGGTTCCCAGGCTCGGGGTCGAATCGGGGCTACAGCTGTCGGTCTACGCCACAGCCACAGCAACATGGGATCTGAGCTGCATCTGCAACCTACACCACTGCTCACGGCAACGCCAGATCCTTAACCCACTTAGCGAGGCCAGGGATGGAATCTGCATCCTCATGGTTCCTAGTGAGGTTCATTTCTATGGCGCCATGACGGGAACTCCCAAAATTGGAAGTTTTAAAAACAAATACAGCAGGCTCTGGAGTCAGCCTGCCTGGGTTCAAATTCCAGACAGTGTGACCTGGGGTCAGATTCTTCACCTCTGTGACCCTAAGCTGACTCTCTCGTAAAACGGAAGAAACAAATAGTACCTGGCGCCCAAGGTCTAATATGAGGTTGAGTGAGTTTTCCTTCTAAAGCACTTATAAAATATCTGCTATTATCATTGTGTGGGCCAAACAAAGGACAGCTATGATCTCACTGGGTTGTCACAGCAGCCCTGTGAGATAGGTTTTATTTTTGTTCCATTTGACAGAGGCCTCCAGGCAAAGGGCCTTGTCCAAAGTCACTGGGCCAGCAAATGCCAAAGCCAGTTCCATGTTGTGGTTTCAGATTCCGCATGGCAACTAACCTTTAAGAAACGACGTGGGGGAGTTCCTGTTGTGTCTCAGTAGGTTAAGAATCCGACTAGTATCCAGGAGGATGCAGGTTCAATCCCTGGCCTCGATCATTGGGTTAAGGATCTAGCGTTGCTGTGGCTGTGGTGTAGGCTGGCAGCTGCAGCTTTGATTCCACCCCTGCCTGGGAACCTCCATATGACACAGGTGCAACCCTAAAAAACAAACAGAAAGAAAGAAAGAAAGGAAGAAGGAAGGAAGGAAGGAAGGAAGGAGGGAAGGAAGGAAGAAAGAAAAGAAAGAAAGAAAGAAAGAAAGAAAGAAAGAAAGAAAGAAAGAAAGAAAGAAAGAAAGAAAGAAAGAAAGAAAGAAAGAAACTACTTTGGAGTTCCCTTGTGGTTCAGTGGGTTAAGTAGGCAATCAATGCCACTCTTCCCACTACATTTCTTTTCTTTTGTCAAGTGTAGTTACTCTTCACAAAAAACGTCATTTACGGAGTTCCTGTCATGGCGCAGTGCTTAACAAACCCAACTAGCATCCATGAGGTTTCGGGTTCGATCCCTGGCCTTGCTCAGTGGGTTAAGGATCTGGCCTTGCCGTGAGCTGTGGTGTAGGTCGCAGATGTAGCTTGGATCCCGCGTGGCTGTGGCTCTGGTGTAGGCTGGCAGCTGCAGCTCCGATTGGACCCCTAATCTGGGAACCTCCATATGCCAGGGGTGCAGCCCTAAAAAAAAGACAAAAAGAAAGTCATTTACCTTGCTGCTGAATGGGTTTATTATTGTTCATTTTAAATGATTTAATGTATATTTTTAAATGTCTCCATTTTCATTTCTAATGGCAACTATGATGGCTATAACTCGCCTCAGAGAAATTTCTCTGAGCTCCTATATAATCTTTACTGTGCAAAAGCCTCCTGAGACAAAAACACGTGAGAACCACTGCCGCATGTCAAGATCTGTTTTGCTGCTTCACAGGTAAGATCTCATTAACTCCTCACCCTGGTCTCACTAATATTACCCCATTGTCCAGATGAGAAGATTGAGACCAAAGGAGTTAAGTCCCTTGTCCAAAGTCATACAGCAGACAAGTCGCAAAGGTAAGACTAAAACCCAGAAAGTCTGGGTGCAGAGGGTCCAGAGTCCCAGGTCTTAACACTCTGTGCCCTACCCCCCTGTCCCGAGATCAAGGATGAGGAGGCAGCTTTGTGGGAGCAGTCACACAATGAGTAAGGACAATAGCAGCCCCCTTATGTGAGCGTGGACCAAAGACACCAGAATCATTTCCCCCACACAGCCGCATGCAGTCTGTTTATAATCTGCCCTTAAGAGAACTGGACAATCCAGGTTCAGGAAGGCTAGGGTTCCCCAGCAATCAGTGTAGGATTCCTGAGCGCCGGACCTCGAGGGGAAATGCCTGCAGGAGAGGTCGCAGGGTCGCAGACACTTACCTGGGTAGGACAGGTGGACTTGCTCAGGGGCAGCACTAGGATTCAGGGACCCCTGGACTCCCAGGGAGAAAAAGAGGAGCAGACAGCAGCAGGACCAGCAGGGACGAAGGCAGCACATGGTAGACGGAGGGAGGGGAACCGAGAGGGGAAGGGGGAGGGGTCCGGAGGGCTCAGATTCCTTCAGGGACTGCAGGAGGGGCTGGGAGGACAGAGCCTGCAGGTGGATCAGGCAGCGTCTTGGGGAGGGAGGTCTTCACAGGGAGGCTTATCCAGATGCTGGAGGACAAACAAAAATAATGATCACTCCTAGAGGCAAATGCCCTCAGCTTCCCTTTGTGCTACGCACTTTGCATAGATTAACTCACGGGAGCCTCAGGACATTCCTATGTGTGGTGGCCACTGCCACCATCAGCCCCGCATGACGGAGGAGGAGGCTGAGCAACAGGGTGATTCAGCTGCAAGAGCTCAGGTGTGCTGGAGCGGTGATTCAAACCCAGGGGTCCTGGCACCAGAGCCTTCGCTCTTAACTGCAGCTCACTCTCGGTGCTAGAGGTTTGGGATTGGGTGGGGGACCTCGGTGTAGGAAGTGGCCTCTGACAGCCCCATCCCCAGAATTCCACCCTGTCCTCAGAGACCTCATCACTCTCCTCTCCATCCTGCAGCCTTCCAGTTTGGTCTTTGTAATCTCCACAAAGCCCACTCCATCCCTAGATTCCCCCAAGAATTCCATCCCACCTGGAGCCGTGCCATCTCCTCTGCCCCCTCCCCGGCATCCCACCTTGCCTTTAGTGACCCCAATTCTCTGGCATCTCCCCCCCGGCTCTGCACCTGTATTCTCACCCTCTTTCTCCCTAGCCCTTCCCCTCCCCATCCAGTTCTGTCTCCTGCTCATCCAGGACCTTCCTTCCCCGACAACAGAGCCGGGCAGAGACCGGCTGAGAGCTGGGGCCGGGGGCTCCCTCCCGGTCCCTGGCTCACCCTCTGGGCACCAAATGCCTGCACGCGCTCGTCTCTGGCCACCAGGGCGACGGCGGTATTTATGAGTTTGCAGGTGCCAAGACATCCTGCCGCCCACAGCTGTTCCAGCCCCGGAAGAGCCTGTCGTCTCGACGTGACAGCCTCCCCAGACAACCAGGGCCCCGGGTCCCACAGGTCCGGCCGGTCCTGGGCGCCCCACGCCCACCCGCTCACCGCCCCCAGGGCGGGGCGAGGGAAAGGGGACCCAGGAAGTTTTGGTCCGTCACAGCCGCCACCTCCGAGCTGGCCATTAGTGGGCACCGGGACAGGTAAGGCTGCGCGCGCCCCCCTGGAGCTCTACCCGCAACTGCGGAGCTCCCAGGTCACGGCCCTCGGCCCCCCCTCTCCTGGCCCTGCGGGATGGCGCGGTACCCAAGTGTGTTGGCACCAGCGCCTGCGACCGGGGGTATTTCCCCGTCCCCTCCCGCCGCCCTGCTTCCTATTCTTTGCAATTCCTTCCTTCTGCCTTCCTCTCTCCAAGCTTAGCCTACTTTGGCACCTCCCCAGCGGTCCCCCCCTCTCCCCCCGCCCCTCGCAACCTGCTGAAAATGGAAAGTAAAAGTCCACCGAAAGACCGTGCTGCTCCTGAGCTGTGCGTCCTAGGCCGGCTACTCGACCTCTCTGGGCCTCCGTTTCTTCACCTGTGAAATGAGGGTGATGAGAGCAGGTGCACAACGGGCTATTGTGAGGACTAAACCAGTTGACGCATGAAATTTCTTGTGAGGACTAATCCAGTTGACACATGAAATTTCCTGTGAGAACGGGGGCCGAGGGGGGGGGGGCGGGGGGCGCTGACCCAGAGTAAGGGCTAGATAAGAATCAGCTGTTATTTTTACTATTATGAATGCTTGAGTTCCAGAAACCGCCCTGGGGTCAGGGTGGGAACAAGTGAGAATTTTCTCTTGGTAAACCTTTGGTGAGCTGTGTGCAGGTTGTGAGCGCTGGCCGCAGGGCAGCAGAAGTCTGGGGTGGTCCAGGTTTTCAGCTGAGATTCTCCTGCCTGTTTGCTAATAAAATGACTTGACCCTTTGTCTTTGTAAATTCAGGTACAGCAGTGCCTTCGGATTGGGGACATGGTTTACAGAGACTGACTGAGGGTGGGGATTCAAAATGGGCTTTTGTATTCTTTGGCTCCCCCCCCCCACCTCCAGGGAGTCTCCATTACATTAAAAATGTATTAAAAACAACTCTTAGGCATACTCAAGTACCCTCAAGACCCCACCCACCCTCACCAACTGTAACTTCCCCTTAGTTTTAGTTTTTCTGGTGGTCTTCCAGGAGCTGTGTTTCCGAACTGTTTTTTTTTGTTTTGTTTTGTTTTTTAATTTATTTTTTACTTTTTAGGGCCACATCCGCGGCACATGGAGGTTCCCAGGCTAGAGGTCAAATCAGGGCTTCAGCTGCTGGCCTGTGCCACAGCCACGGCAATGCCAGATCCAAACCACGTCTGCGACCTACACCAGAGCTCACAGCAATGCCAGATCCTTATCCCACTGAGTGAGGCCAGGGATCGAACCCACAACCTCATGCTTCCTAGTTGGATTCGTTTCTGCTGCACCATGATGGGAATTCCTGAACTTTTTTTTTTTGGCTGAAGTCTCCTGTGGTAGGCTGGCGAAGTCCTCCAAGTCATGTTTTTACCTGCATGAAACACACACAGGATACAAAGGAAACTGGAGGTATTGAATTACACATACACACATTTTTTTTTTTGTATACCTAGTACAGGAATAGATGTACTTCTTTATCGATGCATGAAACTTCAAGATCTAGGGACAGGTTCAAATATTATGGTCGTTTAGAAGGTGTGGTGACTGTACAGATGTTTGAGAGTCTCGTGACGACTGCAGTGGGATTGGAAAACATCTGTGATTTCTTCTGGCGATAAAGCCAGAAGTCTGCTAACCATGGTGTGACCGGCCCCCCATCCCCCCATGGCGGAAGGACAGGGTAAATTTCAATGGCAGCAGCAGTTCTTAAACTTCACCCTCTTAAACCTCCCTGAGGACCCCAAAGAGCTTTGGTATATGTGGGTTATACCTATTAGCATTTTCCATGCAAGAAAAGAAAACTGGGAAGTTTTTATTTATTTTTTGCCTTTTAGGGCTGCACCCACAGCATATGAAGGTTTCCAGGCTAGGGGTTGAATCGGAGCTACAGCAGCTGGCCTACACCACAGCCACAGCAACGCCACATCTGAGCCGAGTCTGTGACCCACACCACAGCTCACGGCAATGCCGGATCCTTAACCCACTGAGCAAGGCCAGGAATGGAACCCGAGTCCTCATGGATGCTAGCGGGGTTCGTTTCTGCTGTGCCACGAAGAGAACTCCCTGGGAAGTTTTTAAAACACAAAAATATGCATGCACACGTCCCATTAACCAGCACAGCCTTGAAGCTTCTAAAGAGTGACAAGGACAAACACATCTTAGTATTATTATGAAAATAGTTTTGGTTGGTCCCAAACCACATTTGTCGAGCTGAAGAACTGTAAAATCAAAATTGTTTTTCCAATCCGAGGTCTTGCAGTCCGAATTCCATCTGCCAAGTCAGGTTTAAAAAGAACCCCCCCCCCCCCGGAACTGTACCTGTTGATACCTGATATGGTGCAAGAGGCGCATAGCTCACGTACGGCCCCTCGTCCATCTCCTGCTCCTACACACGCCCTTGGCTGCTCTCAGGACACTATAGAATTACTTATTTCTACTTTCTCTTTTCTATAGCTTTGTGTCTTGAGAAACACACTTCTACTTTCCCATTTCTTACCCTCTCCTTCGAAGAATCTTATGGTGGTGACCAAAACCAGAGCTCTGGGGCCAGATGGGCTGCGTTTAGCTCTAGCTCAAGCGATGAGCCGCTTAGGTGAATTAGTAAACCTCACTGCCCCTCAGTTGCTCCACCTGTTAAGTGGGGATAATGATGGTAACCTTCTTAGAGGGTTGTTGTGAGGGTTAGATAAGGAAATAGATATAAACCACTTACAATAAATGCCCAGGACAGAAGAAATGCCACACTCATGTCTTCCAAATTATTAGACCTTTGACTTTTTTTTTTTGGTCTTTTGTCTTTTTAGGGCTGCACCCGCAGCACATGGAGGGTCCCAGGCTAGGGTCCAATCGGAGCTACAGCTGCTGGCCTACGCTACAGTCACAGCAACAACAGATCCGAGCCATGTCTGCGACCTAAACCACAGCTCATGGCAACACCGGATCCTTAATCTACTGAGCAAGGCCAGGAATCGAACCTGCAACCTCATGGTTCTTTTTTTTTTTTTGTCTTTTGTCTTTTTTGTTGTTGTTGTTATTTCTTGGGCCGCTCCCGCGGCATATGGAGGTTCCCAGGCTAGGGGTTGAATCGGAGCTGTAGCCACTGGCCTACGCCAGAGCCACAGCAACGCGGGATCCGAGCTGCGTCTGCAACCTACACCCCAGCTCACGGCAACGCCGGATCGTTAACCCACTGAGCAAGGGCAGGGACCGAACCCGCAACCTCATGGTTCCTAGTCGGATTCGTTAACCACTTCGCCACGACGGGAACTCCCAACCTCATGGTTCTTAGTCGTGTTCGTTTCTGCTGCGCCACAATGGGAACTCCAGACCCTTGACTTATAGTCTGCCTAGTTTGTAAGTTACTGCTTTTTTTTTTTTTTTTTTTTTTTTTTTTTTTTTGCTTTTTAGGTTTGCCCTCGAGGCACATGGAGGTTCCCAGGCTAAGGGTGGAATCTGAACTGCAGCTGCCGGCCTACACCACAGCTACAGCCACAGCCATGCAGGATACCTGACCCACTGAGCGAGGCTGGGGATTGAACCCAAATCCTCATGGATACGAGCTGGATTCATTTGCACTGCACCACAACGTGAACTCCTGTAAGGTAGCAACTTCTTCTTTTTTTTTTTTTTTTGTCTTTTGTCTTTTGTCTTTTGTTGTTGTTGTTGCTATTTCTTGGGCCGCTCCCGCGGCATATGGAGGTTCCCAGGCTAGGGGTTGAATCGGAGCTGTAGCCACTGGCCTACGCCAGAGCCACAGCAACGCGGGATCCGAGCCGCGTCTGCAACCTACACCACAGCTCACGGCAACGCCGGATCGTTAACCCACTGAGCAGGGGCAGGGATCGAACCCGCAACCTCATGATTCCTAGTTGGATTCGTTAACCACTGCGCCACGACAGGAACTCCGGGTAACAACTTCTGGTGAACCTCCTTTCCTAGGTCTTTTTTTTTTTTTTTTTTTTTGTATTTTTTTAGGGCCGCATCCACAGCATATGGAGGTTCCCAGGCTAGGGATCCCAACGGAGCTGTAGCCACCGGCCTACACCACATCTCGCGGCAGCGCCGGATCCTTAACCCACTGAGCAAGGCCAGGGCTCAAACCTGCAACTTCATGGTTCCTAGTTGGATTCATTAACCACTGCGCCACAACAGGAACTCCACCTAGGTCATTTTGAATGGTTTAGGATGGTCCACTTACTGCATGACAGCAAAGGCACTTGTTACCAGCACTCGGGTGAGGACAACAATCCTCCCAGCCTTCTGCACACCTGCCTCCTCCCAGGCTCTGTGTTCTCCCTCCGCGTGATGGTACCCACCTCATTGACTTCTACCCAGTTTAGGTTTAATGTACAGACCTTCCATTTTGCCCATTTCCCCCCATGACATAAACAGAATTATATACAGCCTGAACCCTGCGTCTGGCTTCTTTCTCTCAGCAGTGTGATGGTGCCATTCTTCCAGGTCGTGTGTGTAAGTTCCATCCATTGCTTCTCATGGCCAAGTAATATCCGTGGGTGAAAACACCACCGTTTGCTTATATACCAAACCGTCGATGGAAATCTGAGTTCTCTCCATTTTTCCCGCTCTTGCAAATAGCATTGCGCTTAAATTCTAGTGCATAGTTTGTTCTAGTGCATTCACAACGCTAGGAGAACTCCTCTGCATATTTTTCATGGGTATAAACCCAGGAGTAGAATGGCTGGGTCGTGAGAGAGCTGAGATATAGGTGCTGCCAAAGAGGGCTCAAAAGTGTTGTAATCATTCCTTCTTCTCCTTCCAGCCGTGATAGGGCACGTCCGGTGCCCCAACACTTGGCCGTGTCAGAAGTTTTGTTTTTAGCCATGCTGGTGTATGTGTCGAGGTAGCTCAGGGTAGTTGTCATTTGCATTTCCCTGATGGGTGATAAAATTGAACACCTCTTCATTTGCATATTGGCCTTTTGGCTATCCTTTATGGTGATGTGCTTGTTCAAGTGCTTTGCCCAATTTTCTTTTGGATTGTTTTTTATTGTTGTTTACTCCCATGGGGATGCAAAAGTTCCCAGGTCAGGGATCCAAGCCGAGCCACAGCAGTGACAATGCCGACTCCTTCACCACTGGGCCACCAGGGAACTCCTGTGTTGTTTATTTTTTTTTTTTTTTTGCTTTTTAGGACGGCACCCATGGCATATGGACGTTCCCAGCTTAGAGGTTGAATTGGAGCTGTAGCTGCCAGCCTATACCACAGCCACAGCAATGCAGGATCTGAGATCTGCCGGACTTACACCACAGCTCGTGGCAACACCGGATCCTTGACCGACTGAGCAAGGTCAGGGATCGAACCCGCAACTTGATGGTTCCTACTCGGATTCGTTTCCCCTGTGCCACTACAGGAACGCCTTTTTTTTTTTTTCTCATGGGTTGTCCATTTTTAAAATAGGTTTGCTCTTCATATATTCTGGACACCAGCCATTTGTTAGTTGCATGGACTATGAATATCTTTTCCTAGTCTGTGGCTTGCTTTCTTAACTCTCTCCATGACATCTTTTCATGAATAGAAGGTCTTAACTTTAGCACCATTCAATTTCTCAATTTTTCTTATGGATACTTATTTTTACATCTTATTTAGAAAAGATTCCCCGAGATCCCTGGTGGCTCAGTGGGTTACGGATCTGGTGTTGTCACTGCCATGGCATGGATTTGATCCCTGGCCTGGGAACTTCTGCATGTGCAGCCGAAACATAAAAATAAAAATAAAGAAGAAATTAAAAAAGAAACATTCCCATGCCTCTAAAACATACTTATATTCTCCTCTTATTTTCCAAAAGCTTTATCATTTTGCATTACATTTAGGTTGCAGTCGATCTGGAACTGATTTTTGTGCATTGGCCTGAGGTGGGGTTTTTAATTATATTAAACTAATACACTTGGCTAATAAAATAAAGATAAATGAGTCTACTTTCTTAAGGAGAATTTTATTATTATTATTATTATGCAATTAAATCGTCTTTTTGGGGGTGGGGCTTTTTAGGGCCACACCTGCAGCATATGGAAGTTCTCAGGCTAGGGGCAAGGCCCGGGATCAAGCCTGCATCCTCATGGGTACTAGTCGGGTTCTTAGCCCAATGAACCACAACAAGAACTCCAAAAGTAAATCATTTTATTACCAAAAAATAAGTAGAAAGAGCTAGAAAGCTTTTAACATCTCAGGGAACTGAGAAACCTGGATTTGAATCCTGGTTTTGCCATTTGTTTCTTTCTCTCTTTCTTTTTTTGGCTGCACCTGTGGCATGTAGAAGGCAGAAGTTTCCAGGCCAGGGATTGAACCTGTGCCACAGCAGTGACCTGAGTCTCAGCAGTGACAAGCCGGATCCTTAACCTGCTGAGTCCCACGGGAACTCCTGGTTTTGCCATTTCTTGGCTAGGCAGCCTTGAGCACGTCCTGCCCTTCTCTTAGCCTCAGTGTCTTAATCTCTAAAATGGGTTTAGCAGTGGCTACCTCATAAGTGCTTGGAAAGTTATGGCATGTAAAGCCTTTAATACAGGGTGGAGCACAAAGAAACAGCTCAGTTCATGGTAGCTACGATTATTAACCAAGTATTTCATTTAATCACTCAGTGTCCCTTTACCCCTAAGCTACCATTGGTAACAGTGGGTGGTCCTTCTTGGAGCGGTTTTTCGTAGACACTGGATCTGGGCTGAATCGTGATCATCTTATAGGCCAGTGTTATTTTACAGACTCTTCTAAACATTCCTTTCTACTGACTGCATGATATTCTGTTGTGATACTTCACCCATTCTAAGGAGAAGAAAAATTAATGGGTGAAAACCAGGTCTTTGAAGCCAGACGGCCTGGATTGAACCCCAACTTCGACATTTAGCAGCTCTAAGATCCTTTGGCTCTCAGTGCCTCCATGTTCTCATCTGTACAATGGGGACAAGAGGCCAGACTGCATACCTGGCATATTTTAGAGAATTGCTGTGACAGTGAGACCAGTGAATGGATGTAAGAAACTAAAGTATTAGAAAGAGTGCATGGTGTAAACAGAGTCCTTAAAAATCAAAGCAGAAATGTTTCAGGATTTCGTTTCTTTGTTTATCTTCTTAGGTCCGCACCTGTGGCATATGAAGTTTCTGGGCTGGGGTTGAATCCGTGCTTCAGCGGTCAGCCTACACCACAGCCACAGGAAAACTGGATCTGAGCTGCATCTGCCACCTACACCACACCTCACGACAACACCGGATCCTTAACCCACTGAGCAAGGTCAGGGATCAAATTTGAGTCCTCAGGGATCCTAGTCAGGTTTGTTACCACTGAGCCACATGGGAACTCCTTTCAGGACTTTTGAGATTCATTATAAAAAATAAAACGGATTGATGGGTGGATAGAGGAATCATGGATGTGTGATTTAGCAAATGTAGTAAAACGTGAATGCCAGAGGAGTCCCTGCTGTAGTGCACTAGGGGTTAAGAATCTGACTGCAGTGGCTGGAATCACTTTGAGGGTGTGGGCTGGATCCCTGGCCCGGTGCAGTGGGTTAAATGATCCAGCATCGCTGCAGCTGTGGCACAGGTCGCAGCTGCAGCTCGAATTCAATCTCTGACTCAGGAACTCCCATATGTCGTGGGTGTGGCCATTAAAAAACATGTGAATGATAGAATCTAGGTGGTAGATATGTGTTCCTTAGAAATTGTTTTGATTTTCTTGTATGTTTGGAAATTTTCATAGTAAATGTTGGGAAACTATTTGAGGAGATCCATGTGTCTATTGCTGTTAAAGATCTTGATGAAAAACAGAGCAGCAGTTGCTTCCTGAGCGCTGCTGTGTGTATCGGAAATAGTTCATTTAATGGCCCTGACAGTCTGTACGGCAGACTTTAGGAGGCCTATTTTACAGGTAGGGAAACGGAGGTTTGGCCAGGCTTAGCACCTCAGTGGGTGGCCTTCAAGTCACTGACTTGATGGGCAGCAGGGGAGGTGAGTGGTGGAGGGACAGCTCCCTTCCAGGAGAGCAGCCTACCCCTCAGGGGCAGTGACCTGGGCAGACAGGTGTTGGGGTACCACCTGCGGAGTGATGCTCATTATCTCAGCTGCCTCGTTTGGAGCACCGTCTACGTGCCAGACACCATTCTGAGTGCCTGGCACGAATGGGCTCATTGCTATGGCACCCTGGTTATTAACCCCATTCTACAGATGGAGAAACTGAGGCTGAGAGAAATCGAGCAACCGAGCTAAGATCATAGAGCCTGTATGTAGTCAAGCTGGGACTAAGACCCTGGTGTCTTTGATGGGAAAGCCTGGGATATGGACACTGTTAGGAGAGATTTCTTCCCCAGTTAGGATTTTCTCTGTTGAAAAATGCCGTCTGCCCCACCCTCACATTTATCCAGAATCTCCCCACTTCCCTCCCTTCCCCAGCATCTGCCCCTCACCTCCTTCCTGGACTATGGCAGCAGCCCCATCCCTCTCCCATCCGGTCCCCCGAAGACTTCCCCACATGCAACCTATGGACCTTGAAACCCCCAAGCCAGATCCCATCCCCACCCTACCCAGAGCCCTCCTGTGGCTCCACATCGCTGGGCTGTCATCGACAATACGTAACTGCTTTAAAATTTTTTTTTCTATTATTAAAGTATAGTTGATTTATAATGTTTTGCCAATTTCTGCTGTCCAACATGGCAACCCAGCCACCTGCATATATGCATGTCCTTTCCTATGGTATCGTCCATCCTGGTCTATCCCAAGAGACTGGATATAGTTCCCTGTGCTACACAATAGGGCCCTATTGCCTATCCATTCTAAATGTTTGTATCTACTAACCCCAAACTCCTAGTCCATCCCGCTTCCTCTTCCTCCCCCTTGGCAGCCACAAATCTGTTCTCTATGTCTGTGAGTCTGTTTCTGTTCTGTAGATAGGTTCATTTATGCCTTTTCTTTTGGGGGGGTCACCCCACAACATACGGAGTTCCCTGGGCCACGGGTCAGATCCAAACACAAGCTCCTGCAGCTGCGGCAACACTGGATCCTTAACCCACTGTGGTGGGCCGGGAATCAAACCTGAGTCCCAGTGTTTCCAAGACACCCTTGATCCTGTTGTGCCACAGGGGGCACTCCCATTTGTGCCATATTTTACATTTTATGTATAAGTGATATCATATGGTATTTGTCTTTCTCTATCTGTGTTAATTCACTTAATATGAGAATCTCTAGTTACATCCATGTTGCCGCAAATGGCATTATTTCGTGCTTTTTTATGGCTGAGTAGTATTCCGTCAGACAATAAGTAACTGAATGAGCATAGCCATGTTCCATAGAAACTTTATCTATGGACACTAAAGTGTGAATTTCATGCAAATTTTGTGTCACAGAATCTCATTTCCTTTTCCTAACCATTAAAAGATGTAAAAACCACGCTTATCTTGGGAATTGTACAAAAACAAATGATGGGCCAGAGTTTACTTGGGGGGCTGCAGTCTTGCGACCCCTGCCCTAAGCCCATCCTGCCCAATATTTTCACACGGCGCTCACCACCTTCTAACAGACCGTCGTGTTTATTCCTGTGTTATGTTTATTGTCTGACTTCCTCACTAGATTGTCAGCTTCGGGAAGGCCTGGGGTGTGTCTGACTGGCACACGGTAACACACAATAAAGAGATGTTAAATGATTGAGTACTTGAATGAATTTTAACAATTAGTGGAAGCATGAACCTCCTCTTTATTTTTTAAAAATTATTTATTTATTTGTCTTTTTGCCATTTCTTGGGTCGCTCCCGCAGCATACGGAGGTTCCCAGGCTAGGGGTCCCATTGGAGCTATAGCCGCCGGCCGACGCCAGAGCCACAGCAACGCGGGATCCGAGCGGCATCTGCAACCTACACCACAGCTCACCGCAACGTGGGATCCTCAACCCACTGAGCGAGGGCAGGGATCGAACCTGCAACCTCATGGTTCCCTGTCGTGATTCGTTAACCACTGAGCCACAACGGGAACTCCTGAACCTCCTCTTTATTGCCACCATCTTCCTCACTGGGGTTCCCAAGGCCAGTGACCACACCCAAGGGCCCTGCTGCTTTGGGAGGGACCCAGCTAAGGGCTGGGTCCAAGAATTTGAGACTGGGAGTAAGAGGTGACCAGAGAACCATTTCCTTTCGTTGGATCTTCAGGCTCCATGATTTCATCCTGACAGTGATGTCACAGGTCCTGGGACCTGTGAGCCACCGGAGGTGAGAGGCGTGCCCAGGGCACAGCTCACCTCCTGGGAGATGCCACCCTACCTCAAATTACAGCAGGGAGGAAGGGTGATTCATGCCCTCCAATGAAGCTTCTTCCAGCAGACTCTGGGCAGCCCCTCTGAACACTCCATCCCCCGCCCACCTGAAGCTCCATCCTTGTAACCAGGGCCACGCGTGTGACTGCGTGGATTCCGCAGCGCTCCCCATCCTCCCATTTTCTGGAAAAGGAAACAGAGGCTCAGAGAAGTGAGCTCATTTCTCTGAGGTCATGGGTAGAAGGAAGAAGAGCTGGGGCTCATTCCCGGGGCACTCCGCCTCCAGGGCCTCGACCCCCAGACTCCGCTGTTTCGAATCCATCCCTCTGCCCAGAGACGTCAGCCATCGCATCCTGGATTTCAGGCCTCACCTCAAAGCCAGTGGCATCTCCTCATGCTGTCCCATCATGGGATGGGAGTGATGGTCCCCCAAGACCCAGAACTGAGGCCTGGGACAGATGAACCCTCAGCAAATGGGAGCTCATCAGTATTTGCCCAACTATTTATTGTACTCTTGTTTGGCTACATTTTCCATCAGAATCGCCCTGAGAGGTAGAGGAGGATTTTATCTATTTATTTTTCTTTCTTTTATTTGTTATTTTTTTTTCGCCATGCCTCTGGAAGTCCCCGGGCCAGGGACTGGACCTGCCATAGCAGCGACCCCAGCCACGGCGGTGACAATGCCAGATCCTTAACTGGCTGAGCCACATGGGAACTCCAAGGAGGATTTTTAAGTCAATAATAAGAGTTAAAAGCAGGAAGTTCCTGGAATTCCTGTTGTGGCTCAGTGGGTAACGAATCTGACTAGCAACCAAGAGGATGCAGGTTCAATCCCCGGCCTTGCTCAGTGGGTTAAGAATCTAGCATTGCTGTGAGCTGTGGCGTAGGTCGCAGATGCAGCTCAGATCCCGAATGGCTGTGGCTGTGGATGGGCGGGCAGTTACAGCTCCAATTCGACCCCTAGCCTGGGAACCTCCATATGCCTCGGGTGCAGCCCTAAAAAGACAAAAAAAAAAAAAAAAGAAAAAAAATCTGAACCATGATCTGGTTCAGAATACCACTGAACATGACTGGCTTACATCGAGGATGTATGACAGCTTGCAGGTACGTATTATCGTATACTAGGATAATACTTACCAGAAGAAAAACGTTCATACTATGAGAAGGAAAAACAAAATCATGAAACACATGCTTATTGTGTGAAATAGCCGTTAGGGAGTTGAATTTGTTTGGTAAGGAAGAAAGCAGAACTGAATGCCTGTTACCCAAATATTGTGTTCTCTCTAATACAGCATAGGACAGAATATAAAACCCATACGTACAGCTTAAAGAATAACAATTTAAAAAAACCTGTACGCTGATTCCCTCGGTAAGGAACCACTTCATTACCAGTGCCTTAGCCACACCTGTGTCCCACATCCAAGTCCCCTGGAACAATTATCATGACTTCTGTGTTCATTATTCCCTTGCTTTGCTTTGCTTTTTCTTTTCTTTTGTTTTGCTTTTGGGGGCTGCACCTGCGGCACATGGAGGTTCTCCAGCTAGGGGTGGAATGGGAGCTACAGCTGCCGGCCTACACCACAGCCACAGCAACTCAGGATCCCAGCTGCATCTGTGACCTACGCCACAGCTCAGGGCAACGCCAGATCCTTAACCCACTGAGCAAGGCCAGGGATCGAACGGCAACTTCATGGTTCCACGTCGGATTCATTTCCCCTGCGCCACACTGGGAACTCCTCACAGCATCTCAAAGCCAAAACATTGTAAGCTGAACCATTGTTAAGTCAGGAACTGTCTGTACATGTTAGGAAAATCATGTATTTTTCCTGTTTTGTGAGTGTTAATTCTGGATCGACCAAGTTTAGACATCAACTACTAGCGTCTCCTTAACGAAAGATGAAGGTTTAGATTTCTTACCCTACCAGCCCCTTCTCCCCTCCCTGTAATTTCCATCATTAGAACCTATAGCGACCACGTGGAAGACTCTTAACAAACCCGAGCTCCTGACGGGCAAGCCTCTTGGGGAAAGCCAGGATGTTCTCATCACATTTGACAAGGTTGCTGCAAAAGAATCAGAAATTATCAAGACAATTATGTGAAAGGGAGATTTGCATCCACCACCATCAGTGAAATTTCTGCCCTGAGCGGGTATTACGCTGCAAGATGGGCCAACATTTTGAAACTGGCCACTCCCGTTTTAGAGTCTGTTTTTCTTTTCTTCTCTTTTTTTTCTTTTTAGGGCCACACCCATGGCATATGGAAGATCCAAGGCGAGGTGTTGAATGGAGCTGCAGCTGCCAGGCTACACCGCAGCCACAACACCTCGGGTTCTGAGCCACGTCTGCGACCTACACCACAGCTCACGGCAAACCTTAACCCACTGAGCAAGGCCAGGGATGGAACCCACTCCTTCTGGGTAACGGTAGGGTTTGGTTGGTTGGTTGTTTGTCTTTTTGCCATTTCTTGGGCTGCTCCCGCGGCACATGGAGGTTCCCAGGCTAGGGGTTGAATCGGAGCTGTAGCCACCAGCCTACACCACAGCCACAGCAACTCGGGATCCGAGCCGTGTCTGCGACCTACACCCCAGCTCACGGCAACGCCAGATCCTTAACCCACTGAGCGAGGCCAAGGAGGGCGCCCGAATCCGACTAGGAACCATGAGGTTGCAGTTTGGATCCCTGGCCTTGCTCAGTGGGTTAAGGATCCAGCATTGCTGTGAGCTGTGGTGTAGGTTGCAAACACAGATCCTGTGTTGCTGTGACTGTGGTGTAGGCCAGGGATCCAAACTGCAACCTCATGGTTCCTAGTCGGATTCGTTAACCACCAAGCCACAACACGAACTCCCCAGTAGAGTTCTTCACCCACCGAGCCACAACGGGAACTCCAAGAGTATGTTTTTCAGATTCCTGTGACCATAATTCAGAAACAGCACCAAATTCACATCACAGCCCAGCACACACACAGATCTGTAATTAATTGAAAGTTTTCTGTAACTTGCGCAAGATCCTCAAAGCAGCGCTTATCCCCGGCAGTGCTCACGGAAAAGGTCTCTTCTGTTATATTTCACTTTTGAATTTCGGTGCCTGTCCAAATCCACTTGATCGATTTCAAGGCCTTAGCAGATCTCATGCCTCCTTTCTCCAACAGATACATATTTTTAAATTTTACGAAGGATATGTCTAAATTTATGTTTTATTCAACATGAGTGAGGTATAATTTACATTACAATTACAATGAATGCTCTCACTGAAAGTGTGTGGTTTGATGAGTTTTGACAATTGTACCCCACCCCAATCAAGGGAGAGAACATGCCATCATCCAGAAAGTTCTTTTGTGCCCCTTTGCGGTCCATGCTCTCACCACCCACCACTCCTGGGTAAATACTCTTCTGATTTTTATCACCACAGATTAGGATTATCATAAATATTTTCTATGCTCCCTTTACTATCCTGAAATGAAATTTTGGGATAATATAACCCACCCACGTACAATTTTTGTTTTGTTTTGTTTTACAGCCGCACCTGTGGCACATGGAAGTTCCCAGGCTGGGGGCTGAATCAGAGCTACAGCTGCTGGGCTACGCCACAGTCACAGCAACAGCAACGTGGGATCCGAGCCACATCTGCAGCTTACACCACAGCTCACGGCAATGCCAGATCCTTAACCCACTGAGCGAGGCCAGGGATCGAGTCCGTGTCCTCATGGGTACGAGTTGGGCTCATTACTGCTGAACCACCATGGGCACATTCCCCCCACCAATTTTTTTTTTTTTAAATCAGAGTGTCTTAATTGTAACCTACAGGCAGAAGACGAGGAAAATACTGCATAGTGCAAAGCTGAGAGGGTCAGGTCTGATTAAACTTGGAGACATAATGGTGGGGTTAGGGGTCTACACTAGGGGCAGAATATTCAGGAATGCTGTCTGGAATGAAGACCAACACAGGAACACTCTGTTTGCCGTTAAAGAACAGAATGGTGGGCCTCGAACAAACATCCCTTGTTTTACCCACTTAGGTGCATTCCCAGGAAAATTTTTACCTTTGTTTAAGAGTAAAATGGAGCTCAGAACAGGACTTGGGTAATTACAGCAGGTGCTTTACCTCCATGAGTGTCTCATGGGATGTAGGGTGGGGCTGTCCATCTGGGGCACTGTGGGACACCTCCTGGGACATGTAGCATCCTGGTCCCCTCCCAGGATGTGCAGGTGACACCCCCCCTCCCTGTAACAAACGCTTCCTCCAGTTTCCCAGACACTCCCAGGTGAGCAGTGGCCACCCCAGGAATTGGGTCTCTATTGCAGGTCTGAAAGCACAGCTTTAGAAAACAGTCTGGAGTTCCTGTTGTGGCTCAATGGTTAATGAATCTGACTAGTATCCATGAGGACTCAGGTATGATCCCTGGCCTCACTGTGGCTTAAGGATCCAGTGTTGCTGTGAGCTGTGGTGTAGGCTGGCAGCTACAGCTCCGATTAGATCCCTAGACTTGGAATCTCCATATGCCTCAGGAGCAGCCCCGAAAAGTAAAAAAAAAAAAAAAAAAAAAAGGAAAGAAAGAAAGAGTCAGGTCAAGGACTGAAGAGCTCCACTCTTTACTAGCTGAGTGGCTTTGGGCACATTTATTTTTCTTTTCCTTTTTTGGTCTTTTTAGGGCCGCACCCACAGCACATGGAGTTTCCCAGGCCAGGAGTCTAATCGGAGCTGTACCCGCCGGCCTGCACCTCAGCCACAGCAACACGGGATCTGAGCTGCGTCTTCAACATACACCACAGCTCACAGCAATGCCAGATCCTTAACTCACTGAGGGAAGCCAGGGATCGAACCTGCAACCTCACAGTTCCTAGTTGGATTCGTTTCCGCTGCACCACGATGGGAATTCCTGGGCACATTTTTTTTAACACCTCCTGACCTCCACTTCCTCAAAGGAAAGATGGAGGAGGATGAGCATAGTTGTTCAAAAAAGAGTTAACTCAGGGAGTTCCTGCTGAGGTTCAACGGGTTAAGGACCTGACATGGTCTCTGTGAGGATGCGGGTTCGACCCCTGGCCCTCTCAGTTGGTTAAGGATGCAGTGTTGCTGAGAGCTGCGGTGTCGTTTGCAGATGCAGCTCAGATTCAGTGTTGCCGTGGCTGTGGCGTAGGTTGGCAGGTGCAACTCCCTTTCAACTCCTAGCCTGGGAATTTCCAAATACTGCAAGTGTGGCCTTAAAAAGAAAAGAAAAAAAAAAAGAGTTAACTCAGCAGACCTGAGCTACTCAAACCCTGCGCCTTCCCAAGGAGGACGTGCTGTTTCGACTGGCCCTCAGCCAACATCTGGGAATTGTGCTCTTTGAAGGTTCTAGTAAGAGTGCTTTGTCTTTTTTTTTTTGCTATTTCTTGGGCCGCTCCTATGGCATATGGAGGTTCCCAGGCTAGGGGTCTAATCGGAGCTGTAGCCGCCGGCCTACACCAGAGCCACAGCAACGCAGGATCCGAGCCGCATCTGCAACCTACACCACAGCTCGTGGTAACGCTGGATCGTCAACCCACTGAGCAAGGGCAGGGACCGAACCCGCAACCTCATGGTTCCTAGTCGGATTCGTTAACCACTGCGCCACGACGGGAACTCCTACACCTGTAGTCTTGAGCTACACTGTGCCAGTTTGTCTAGTTTGAGCAAATGATGTCATTGGTGGTGGAACAACTGCTTTCCTTCTGGGAGGTCTGGAGCTTCAGTAATGATGACCAATCAAGGAGTTCCCATCATGGCTCAGCGAAAAGGAATCTGATTAGGACCCATGAGGACACAGGTTCAATTCCTGGCCTTGCTCAGTGGGTTAAGGATACGGCATTGCCGTGAGCTGTAGTGTAGGTCACAGATGTGGCTTGGAACCCACGTTGCTGTGGCTGTGGTGTAGGCCGGCAACTACAGCTCCGATTCAACCCCTAGCCTGGGAACCTCCATATACCACAGGTGCAGCCTTAAATAGCAAAAAAGAAAAAAAAAAAAGATGACCAATCGAGCATGTGTGTCTCCATGACCAAACCCCAATAAGAACACTGGATTCTTAAGCTCAGGCGAGTGTCCCAGATACACAACACTGCACAGGTGTCATCACACATCACTGCTGGAGGGATGCCATGCTTCCGGTGTGACTCCACCAGGAAGAAGAATCTCAGAATCTTGCACCCAGTTTCCTCCAGATTTCTTTCCCTTTGCTCACATCCTTTCACTATGATGAACTATAGCCCTGTGTACTACACAGCAAAGGGAGCATGCTCAAACGTGTCATAACAACTTTGAGGACAGGTGGTTCTAGACTTATCACGATGATCATTTCACAATTATGCAAATGTCAAATCAAAGTAGGCCTGAAACTAAATATCATTATGTCAACTGTATTTCAATAAGAATAAATAAATAAAACTGAAGAGAAAAAAAAAAAAAAAACCTCTGAGTATTACAACTTCTGAGTCCTGTGAGTCCTTCCAATGCATCACCGAAGTCGAGGATGGTCTACTACCTACACCGCAGTTCACGGCAATGCCGGCCGGATTGTTCAACCCACTGAGTGAAGCCAGGGCTCGAAGCTGCTTCCTCAAGGATACGAGGCAGTTTCGTTACTGCTGAGCCGCAGTGGGAGCTCCCTGTTCTCTCCACTTTTCTGCATGTTTGAAACTTTTTAGTAAAAAGGAATTTTGGCAGAGTTCCCCCTGTGGCTCAGCAGGTTAAGGACCTGACATTCGTCTCTGTGAGGATGTAGATTCAATCCCCGACCTCACTCATTGGGTTAAGGATCTGGTGTTGCTGCAAGCTGCCGTGTGGGTTGCAGATGCAGCTCGGATCTGATGTTGCTGTGGCTGTGGCGTAGGCCAGTGGCTGCAGCTCTGATTAGACCCGTAGCCTGGGAAACTCCATATGGTGCAGGTGTGGCCCTAAAAAGGCAAAGAAAAAGAGTTCCCATCATAGCTCAGTGGAAATGAATCTGACTAGCATCCATGAGGATGCAGGTTCAATTCCTGGCCTCACTCAGTGGTTAAGGATCTGGCATTGCCGTGAGTTGTGGTGTAGGTTGCAGACATGGCTCGGATCTGGTGTTGCTGTGGCTGTGGTGTAGGCCAGCAGCTACAGCTCCAATTAGACCCCTAGCCTGGGAAACTCCATACGCTGCAGGTGTGGCCCTAAAAAGGAAAAGAAAAAAGACAAAGGGAAAAAAAATGGAAAGAATAGTGTAATAAACACCTATTACCTCTCTCCAGATGTAATCATTGTTAGTAATTTGCCATGTTTGCTTTTTCAGGACTTTTTTTCTGAACCATTTGAGAGTGAGTTACAAACATAATGATTGTTCACTGTATTAAAAAAAGAAGCAACATGGAGTTCCCATCGTGGCTCAGCAGAAACGAACCTGACTAGCATCCACGAGGACACAGGATTGATCTCTGGTCTTGCTCAGTGGGTTAAGGATCCGGCGTTGTCATGAGCCGTGGTGTAGATTGCTGTGGCTGTGGTGTAGGCCAGCAGCCACAGCTCCGATTCAACCCCTAGCCTGGGAACTTCCAATGCCATGGGGGTGGCCCTAAAAAGACAAAAAAAAAAAAAAAAGCGAAGGCACCAAATGGGGTCACTTGTGCTAGGCCTCATGTCAGCAAACCAAGGCTTAATAACTAACCTCATTGCAGTTTTCATGCCCTGGAAATGCAGTCTTAACTGGTCAGTCTGGAATTTCCTGGGCAGCACTAGTGAGGTCATCCACCTGATAGCCCCTGTCCATCCCCAGAGAAAGGTGAGACCCTCCCTCTCCCTGTTCCTGCCCGTCTCTGCCTATAAATCCTCCCACTTTGTTCGGCAATTTCAAACTCCTTTCTATTTGCTCGCTGAGATGCTGGCCTGTTCACAAATTGATGAGTAAAGCCAATTTGATTGTTAAACTTAGTTGAATTTTGTTTTGTTTTGTTTTTTGTCTTTCTTGTCTTTTCTAGGGCTGCACCTGCGGCATATGGAGGTTCCCAGGCTAGGGGTCGAATTGGAGCTGTAGCTGCCAGCCTACACTACAGCCACAGCAATGCCAGATCCGAGCCGCATCTGCAACCTACACCACAGCTCACAGCAACACCGGATCCTTAACCCACTGAGCGAGGCCAGGGATCGAACCCGTAACCTCATGGTTCCTAGTCGGATTCGTTAACCACTGAGCCATGATGGGAACTCCTTGTTTTGTTTTTTTATCAACCTTAAATAACTAAGCTCATGTCTCCTAAGACTCAGGTCCTTCTACGCAACTTCACTGCAATTATTCCACCTAAATCCATAAGATTTTCTACTTGGTCCATCTTGAATTTCCCTACTAATCTCAAGGTTGTCTTTTACAGTGTTTTCCTCCCTCCCGCCCCTTCTCTTCTCACTTTTTCAAATCTGAGGTCAATTAAGACTCACAGGAATTCCTGCCATGGCTCAGCAGTTAACAAACCTGACTAGGATCCATGAGGATGCGGGTTCGATCCCTGGCCTCACTCAGTGGGCTAGGGATCTGGCCTTGCCATGGGCTGTGGTGTAGGTCACAGACATGGCCCGGATCCTGCGTTGTTGTGGCTCTGGTGTAGGTTGGCAGTCTCAGCTCCAATTAGACCCCTATTGGAAGCCTGGGAACCTCCATATGCTGCAGGTGCGGCCCTAAAAAATAAAAAAGAATGAAAGAAGAAAGGACGGTATGGCCGAGAAAGTGACAGGTGAGGCCGTTAAAAAGACAAAAAAAAGTCCAGGATGGTTGTTTTTACAGCGTCCCATGTTCTGGATTTGTTTATTCTGATGATTTCCTTATGGGGTCATCTAATTTGTCTCGCTTATGGGTTTTAAGCCCTCAAAGCATTTTATATGCCTTATCTCGCCTAGTTCTCCTAGTACAGGAAATAGGTTTCATTATTAGTCATTTTACAGATGAGGAAGCTGAGGTCAGAGAGATTAGGTAGCTGGTCTGCATCACATGACGAGTATGTGGTGAAGCCTGGATTTGAACCTAGGTCTTTCCCCTGCTGCAGCCCCGCCCCCACCTATGGGAGGGCACTAAGGAATGGGCGTGAAGCACCGCCTGTGCCTCTCCATCCGAGGTTTCCTAAGTCTCAGCTTCTTTTGAATCACGGTCAATGTGATCTCTCTGAAGGCTGCGAACAGAGAGATACGGCTGCTTGGTGACAGCCATCAACCTTCACCTTGGCTTGGACACCCAAGCATATGAAGAGGTGACCCTTCATAGGAGAGAAGGGAGACTCTCAGGGCCCAGCCACACAAACGGGGGACTGTCTTCCTCGAGGAAAACAGTGCTGCGTTTCTCTAAGGTCAAGTTTACCAAACTTCAGGGGCCCAGGTACCACTTGATTTTTAGCCATCTTTGAAGACTTCTGGAACTAGGATTTAGTCAACATTTTTTCTTTAAACATTTGTAGACCTCACTGAGCTTGAAAGGTAACTTTATGTTAACACTATAAAGGGAAAATTAGCAGCACTTATTATTATTATTATTTAGGGCTGCACCCACACATATGGAAATTCCCAGCCTAGGGATCGAATCGGAGCTGCCGCTGCCAGCCTACGCCACAGCCACAGCAACGCAGGATCTGAGCCACATCTGCAACCTACACTGCAGCTCATGGCAACACCGGATCCTTAACCCACTGATCGGGGCCACATCTTCATGGGTGTTCGTCAGGTTCATTACCACTGAGCCACAATAAGAACTCCCTTAATTTGTTTTCGAAGACAATAAGGAGCTATTTACAGAACAAAGGTTTTTTTTGTCCACCTAAAATCTTCACCAGCGTCTTCCACTCTTTGGGAAGTGCTGCTCTGAGGGGAAATCAGTGGAGTTCCTGTTGTGGCTCAGTGGGTTAAGAACCTGATTAGTATCCATGAGGATGTGGGTTCGATTCCTGGGTTAAGGATCCGGCATTGCCATGAGCTGTGGTGTAGGTCGCAGGTTCAGTGTGGATCTGGCGTTGCTGTGGCTTTGGCGTAGGCTGAGGTTACAGCTCTGATTCAGCCTCTAGCCTGGGAACCTCCATATGCTGTGGGTACAGCCTTAAAAAAAAGAAAGAAGAAAGGATGATATAGCTGAGAAAGTGACATTTGAGCTCAGTCAAAGGAGGAGAGGGAGGGAGCCACAGGGACACCAGGGGAAGAGTGTTCCCCCCGGGGAGAGCAGCCAGTGCGAAGCCCCCCGCAGGAGAGGATGCTGATGCTTGATGTGGTCGCAGCAAAGCAAGGAGGTCTGAGCGGCTGGGTGAGCAAGGGGGCTGGTGGGAGGTATGGGGGCAGAGCAGCGATGGGGCAGATCAGGGACCACAATAAGGACTTTGGCCTTTTCTCAGAAGAAAAGGATTGTGGTCCAGGCGGGAGATGAGTGTAGACAGGACCCGGTGGCAGCCATGGTGAGGGCAGAAGGGAGTGGGTCCCAGATAGATTTTGTGAATTTGGAGGTAGCAGCCTTTGCTGAGAGGTTGGATGTGGGCGAGGGAGAATGCCAAGTGAGACATGGGGCCCAGGCGCCTGGCAGGCCTGGGGCACAGTCCACAGTGAGGTCTCTGGAGCCAGCAGCAGGGGATCATGCTTCCTGGGGGGGTGGGGGGTGCATCGGCCCACAATGGGCTGTTTCTGGATGGCCCAGGCAGAGTGACACCTTCCTTGGAGAGCCTCTCCCATGGGTCCTGGTTTGGGGCCCTGCAGGGCTACCATCACCTGGACTGCATGGGGCTGGGGCCAGCTGGGTCTGAGCAATGCACATAAATAGCTGGAATTAGCCCCGGGGCACCCGGGGTGGCAGAGATGAGACCCTTCTGCTTCCTGATTCCTGGGGGAGGAAGCCTCAGGGAAAGCCTGACCCAGGATGGAAGGGGAGAAATGGCTGTGCCAGCAGACACACGTGAGCTTGGACTCCAGACTGACTGATCTCTGCCGCCTCCGCAGTCTGAGGCCTGTGCAAGGGCTTTCTGAGCTGCCTCTTGCTCCTCCTAAAACAGGATCAGGGAGTTCCCTGGTGGCTCAGTAGGTTAGGGATCCAGTGTTGTCACTGCTGCGGCTCGAGTTCAATCGCTAGCCCCAGAACTTCCTCATGTGTTGAAAGTTAAAAAAATAAGAGGGCGTTCCCATTGTGGCTCCATGGGTTAAGATCCCGACTTATATCATGAGTATGTGGGTTTGATCCCTGGCCTCACTCAGTGGGTTAAGGATCCGGCATTGCCACAAGCTGCCGTGTAGGTCTCAGATGTGGCTTGGATCTGGCATTGCTGTGGCTGTGGTGTAGGCCAGAAGCTGTAGCTCCAATTTGACCCCTAGCCTGGGAACCTCTGTATGCCACAGGTGCAGCCCTATAAAGAAAAAAAATTAATTAAAAAAAGAAGGATCAGAATGTCCATTGTTGGGAAGAGTCAATGGGATTGTTTACAAAACGTTCAGCCCTAGGCCTGGGACATCAGAAATGCTTGAATGTGGTCCTTCACTTGGGGTTGGGGTAGGCAGTGTCCCCTGGGGGCTGTGGGACCAAGTGGGTTCACAGCCTTCCCCTGCACCTTTGGTCTTGACTTTCCTGAGCCTCAGCTTCCTTCATCTCAAGTCCTGATTCCTCACCCTCTCCCACCAGCTTCTTCCCCATACTTCCTACCTCGGTTAATGGCCGAGAAAATCTCTATCCTTCTTGGACCGGAAACCTTGGTGCCCACGTGACTCTCTCACGCCCCATTAGGTGTATCCTTATACCAGGAGGTGGGCCCTGCCTTCTGGACCACTTTCCTGGAAGTTCTCTAAGCCAGGATGGCAGGGCTGTCGGGGTAGGGCCCCCTGACTTTTTATTTTTCTTTCTAGGGCCGCACCTGCGACATATGAAAGTTCCCTGGCGAGGGGTTGAATCGGAGCTGCAGCTGCCGGCTTATACCACAGCCACAGCCACAGCCAAGCCAGATCCGAGCCACATCTGCGACCTACACCACAGCTCACAGCAATGCCACTTAACCCACTGAGCGAGGCCAGGGATCGAACCCACATCCTCATGGTTGCTAGTCGGATTCGTTAACTACTGCGCCACAATGGGAACTCCTTGTTGCCTTTTTTGTGTGTGATGAGGGCTATTAAATTAGTCAGAAATGACACATATGGCAATAAAGAACATGAAGAGAAGGTATTTGGACACCCTGAAGAATCTCACTGGCTGGGGTTGAAACATAACCAAATACCTAAGGATCTCTCTCTCTCTCTAGCTGCACCAGAGCCACGCAAAAATTCCCAGGCCAGGGGGTTCCCACCATGGCACAGTGGAAACAATCCGACTAGGAACCATGAGGTTGTGGGTTCAATCCCTGACCTTGCTCAGTGGGTTAAGGATCTGGCGTTGCTGTGAGCTGTGGTGTAGGTCGGCAGCTGTAGGTCCAATTTGACCCCTAGCCTGGGAACCTCCATGTGCCATGGGTATGGCCCTAAAAAAGGACAAAAAGACAAAAAAAAAAAATTCCAGGCCAGGGATCAAAACTTTGTCACAGCCGGGACAACAGCAGATCCTTAACCTACTGAGCCACAAGGGAACTCACAGAACACACCTTTTCAATGAAATCATTTCCTTCTTTCTTTTTATTTTTTGCTTTTTTTAGGGCCGCACGTGTAGCCTATGGAAGTTCCCAGGCTAGGGGTCAAATCTGAGCTGTCGCTTCTGGCCTACACCACAGCCACAGCAACACAGGATCTGAGCTGCATCTGCAACCTACACCGCAGCTCACAGCAATGCTGGATCCTTTACCCACTGAGCAAGGCCAGGAGATGAACGAGAGTCCTCATAGACATTATGTTGGGTTCTTTATCTGCTGAGCCACAGTAGGAACTCCCCCTTTTTTTAACGGCCACACTCAAGGCATATGGAAGTTCCTGGACCCGGGACTGAGTCTAACCCGCAGCTGTAGCTTAGACTTACGCTGCAGCTGGGGCAATGCCAGTTCCTTTAGCCCACTGCACTGGCCAGGGACCAAACCTACACCTCTGCAGTGACCCAAGCCTCTGCAGTCGGATCCTTAACCCCCTGCCCCACAGTGGGAACTCCCTGAAATCATTTCTAAAAACAAAGACTCCACAGGAAAAAATAGTTGCCTGAAGGCCCACACATCCTCCGTGTGGCTCTGCAGCCCACACCCAATTCTCCACAAATCCGGTCAGCTCCACTTTACAGCTCTATCCAGAACCCATCGGTTTGTCCCTTCTGCAGTGGCCCTGCCCTGGTCTGGCCCACCCTCCTCCCTGACAACTGTATCATTCAGCATCCTTCTTCCTCTGCTTCCTCCTCCTCCAGCCCCAAGGTCTGTTCCCACAAGCAGCAGGGGGCGCCCGTGAGCAGCTAGGTCCAGGGGCATCCCTTCCCGGCTCAGAGCCCTCTCCCGGCACCCTCTTCACAGTGTGGAAAGGGCAAAGTCTGTGAGATAAGGACTCCCTAAGGGGAAAAGTTAAGGGCCCCACAGGCCATGCCCATCACCTCTCCGAGTACATGCTTATCATCTCCCACTTGCTCCCTGTGCTCCAGCCACACAGTCCTTCTTGCTCCCTTCTCCTGCCACAGGGCCTTTGCACTTTCTGTGCCCCCTTCCAGGAATGTTCCTCCCCCAGGCAGTGATATGATTCAATTTCTTATTCCCCTCTGACTTCAGCTCAAATAGCAACTTCTCCGTGAGGCCCCTGACTGCCCTGGCCGGAACTGCAACCTTTGCTTTCCATCTTCGCTTCCCCTCTACTTACCCTTCTATAATCTACTTATTTACAGCTTTAAAAAAATTATTCCAAACCAAAAAACAAACAAACAAACAACAACAAAAACACCCCTGCTTTCAATTCTTTTGGAATATATACCCAGAAATAGAATTGCTGGATCATATATGGAATTTAAATTTTCTTTAACTTTGAACTTTCACACACACACACACACACACAAAAGCAGAGAAAATAGCATAATAAAACCTCACATCCCCATGGCCCAAGTTCAACAGTTATCAACTAAGGGCCACTCTCAATTTCTGTATAAACTTTTTTTTGCAATGAAATTATTTTTTCTTTTGTTTCTTCGGGTTTTTTTTTGTTTGTTTTTTGTCTTTTTAGGACCTCGCCCTTGGCATATGGATGTTCCCAGGCTAGGGGTCCAATCAGAGCTCCAGCTGCCAGCCTACACCACAGCCACAGCAATGCCAGATCCTTAACCCACTGAGCAAGGCCAAGGATCGAACTTGCATCCTCATGGATACTAGCCGGGTCCTTAAACCGTTGAGCCACAATGGGAACTCCAGGAAAGGGATTTTTTTTCTTTTTCGACCACCCCCACAGTAAATGGAAGTTCTCAGGCCGGGGATCAAATCTGAGCCATAGCTGTGCCCAAGCTGCAGCAATGCTGGATCGTTAACCACTGTACCTGGGCTGGGAATGGAACCAGCGCCTCCACAGAGACAAGCCAGATAATTAACCTACTATACCACAGTGGGAACTCCTGGAACGAGATTTGATTTGAGCCTGCTTTAAGCATTTTAACTTTTTTTTTTCCTCCTTTTTTAGGGCTTTGCCCATGGCATATGGAAGTTCCCAGTCTAGGGGCTGAATCGGAGCTGCAGCTGGGGGCTGCACCACAGCCACAGCAACTTAGGATCTCAGCTGCATGTGAGCTACACCACAGCCCACGGCAACGCCAGATCACTGTCCCACTGAGAAGGCCAGGGATGGAACCGCATCCTCATGGATACTGGTCAGATTTGTTCCCGCTGCACCAGCCATGATGGGAACTCCCTTAACTCTTTTTTAAACCATTTTTTAAGCACATGATTGGATCATGATCAGTTTTCATAATCTCATTATCAAAAAGACTCCCTCCCACAGCTTAGAAATGACATCAAGAAATAAATGTCTTATGAGGGACAAAAGGGCACGAGTTCTCAGATGTGCTTCCAGGTGTCTGGGGGGGCAAGTGGGTGGGAGCCAAGAGGAACCCAGCTCGGTCAGGAGCAAACTGTTGGAGCCGGTGCACCGTACCCTGTGCCACTTTGGGATCTGCTTGAAAACCTTAATAGTAAACATTTTCTTGAAAACGTACACACTGAGGCATTCCCACTGTGGCACAGTAAGTTAATGACCCTGCTTGTCTCTACAGAGGGACGGTTTGATCCCTGGCCTGTCACATTGGACCCAGGCGTTGCTGCAGCTGTGGCATAGGTCTTGGCTCCGGCTCAGATTCTATCCCTGCCCGGGGGAGCTTCCATATGCCAGGGGAGGCCACGGGTGGGGTGGGGGGTATGCATATTGACAAGACATTAGGCGCATATTATAGTTAATCCATCTCCTGGAATTCGGGGTCTGCCACTCAGGCTGCTTTGGCCCATCCCACTGCTCTGCTGTTTTCCCAGAGCATTGACCACCTAACACGACATAACTCACATGTCCCAAGTCACTGCTCATCATGGCCCATGGGAATTACCATCTGATTGAATGCTTAGTCAATCATAAAACTGTTTTATTCTTTGCCCCATTCGTGGAGAAGATTTTGGGGGGTTGATAGCTTTTTTGGTTTTTCCTTTTTCAGCCACCCCCACGGCACATGGAGGTTCCCAAATTGGAGACTGGAGATCAAATCCAAATTGGAGCTGCAACCTAAGCCACGGCTGTAGCAACCCTGGATCCTTAACCTGCTGCGGCTCCTGTGTTGGGCTGGGGATCAAACAGACACTTCCAGAGAGACAAATCAGACCATTAACTTACTGCTCCACAGAAGGAATTCCCAGGATATTTTCTTTTTAATGATTTCCCCAATAGGATATAATTTGCTTCTTCTGTCTCCTGCTCCCCCCATCACTCTCCCTTAGAAGGTAAGTTCCATGTGGTCAAGAACCTGTGTCTAGTTTTACTTGCTGATATTTTAAAATGAAATGTGTGGGCAGTTCCCCGGTGGTACAGTGGGTTGGATCCCCAGCCCTGCAGCAGTGGGCTTAAAGGGTTTGGTGTTGTTGCAGCTGCGACTTATGTGGCTTGGATTGGATCCCTTCCACAGGCCACAGGTACAGCCGTTAAAAAAAAAAAAGAAACAAAACGATGGGAATTTTCCAGGACCTAATGGATACGAGGCCTCCCACCCAGATATCTGACCAAAATATCAGCGGTGGTTCAGCAACCTGATTAGAGACACGAGAAAGAGCCACGAATGTGGACCATGAGTGACAGACTCTGGATCTGTCAGCCATCCCCTCCCCCTTCTGAGGCCTCAGAAGATGTTGGGTCCAAAAGAGCCAGAAGGCGTGGATGCCTCGAGAAAAGGGGTGGGGCCAGGCTGGGAGGGGCCGGCTTGTAAATGAGGCAGGATGGGGAGGAAGGGGCAGCCAGGCTGGTCTGAAAGGGAGGAGGGGGGAGCAGGTCTAAAGCATTAACAGGGGAGGGGCAGGTGGATAAGAAAAGTCAGAGAGGAGATTGAGGGGGCACGTGACACACGGTGAGGGGCTGCCTGCCAGGAGCATAGGCTGAGATGCCTGGTAGGACTGGTGGCAGGGAGGGCATCAGAGGGTGGGGGCAGCCCGTGAGGCCATGAGGGGATTGGCTGCCTGTGCAGTGGTGCCCATGGTGGTGAGGGGTGAGCTGGGAGGCTGGCAAGGATGGGTCAGGAGTCTGTGGGCTTGAGGAGGGGGGCTGGGGGTGGAGAGGATGAGGAGGCGCTGATTGGGTTTAGGGACCGACAGTCTTAGGGTACAGCTGACAGGGGTGGACATGGCTTCAGGTCCCTGACCTCTTTTCTTTTTTCTTTTTTTTTTTTTTTTTTTTGGTTTTTGTTTTTGCTTTTTAGGGCTGCACCCACAGCATATGGAGGTTCCCAGTCTAGGGGTCGAATCGGAGGTAACAGCTGCCAGCTTACACCACAGCCACAGTTATGCCAGATCTGAGCCTCAAATGCCACCTACACTACCCACTCAGGGCAATGCCGGATCCTTAACCCACCGAGGGAGGCCAGGGTTCCCCCAACCTCATGGTTTCTAGTCGAGTTCAGTGCCACAACAGGTACCCAGGTCCCTGACACCGTGACACTGCCTCTCCTGCAGTGACAACTGGACCTTGTGAGACCATGGACCACTCGGCCTCCCTGGGCCAGCCCCGTTGGTGTCCCTGTGCCAGAGCTGGAAGCAGAGGAGGCTCTGGGCCTGAACCAACTGCCATCAGAGCTGCTCCTGATGCTGCTGAGCCACATGCCCCCACGCACGCTAATCCGACACTGCTGCCCGGCGTGCCGGCGCTGGCGCGCCCTGGTGGACTGCCAGGTCCTGTGGCTGATCATCCTGGCCTGGGACCACCACGCCCTGTGGCCCATCCTCCAAACCTGCCTGCCGCCCATCGAGGACACCAAGCCCTCCATCCTGGGCCGCTTCTGCGTTTGCAGACCTGTAGGACGAACCCTGATGAGTAGTAACCCAGAGGGTGAGGTGGGATCCTGGGAAGGGGTCCTCCAGGGAACCTATGGGAGAGTCTGGAAGGGCCTGACCTCAGGGGACATGCAAGGGACCTCTCCATGGGCGGCTGGTGAGGAATCTGATCCAAATCTTTGTCATTTAACAGAATGCTTCCTCTTTCTCCCTCTTTCCTAGGTGGTATCACAAAGAAAAACAAATCTTGGACCTTCAGGAGGAGGGTCTGTGGCCAGAGCTCCTGGATAGCGGCAAGTTGGAGATTTGTGTCTCTGACTGGTGAGTGTAATGAGAAAATCGGCCCTTTTTGCTAAGGGCTGACCCTTTGCACGGTGACTTCACTGAGGCCCCCTAACAAGCCCCTAGGGTAGAGCGGGTGGAAAGTGACTGGACCCCCATCATAGCTCTGGTACTCAGCAGAGCACACCCCTCAGACCCCCTCGCCTCACTCCCACAGGGACCTACCTGGATCAGAAGATGCCGGGTTGGTGCCAACCCAGAGCCCTTGGGCCCAACCCAGTCTTGTGAGTGAGGGGCCAGAGGGAGCTGCTCTGGAGCCACCCCTCCCAGGTTCCCATCCTGGCTTCCCAGCTTTGTGTCCTTGGGCACATCAGAGGGTGTCTCTGTTTCCCTGTCTTTTATAAGTCAGGGCTCAAGGCCAAGCACGCAGCCAGTGCTTTGAAGTGTGAGCTGTCTGAGTATCCTTCGAGATCCTTGCTCCTGGGGGAAGAAAGTGTCTTTTGCCACCTCAACCTGAGAAGTTGAGAAAGGGGAGGTGACATCCCCTGGAGGCACAGCTGGGGCTTGGCGGGACCTGGCCCAAGGCTCCTACTTGTGTGACTCCCTAGCTTATGCTCCGCAGTGATGGTCCTGAAACTGGGGTCCCTGAGGCCCTTCCAAGGGAAACGGGACCCAGATGAAGTTAAAGGGAGGCACATTCCGAATCCTCTGCTTATTTATGCTCCCTGTTCTCCAAGGGATCAGCGGGAGATCACATCTATGGTGGGAGCAGCCTTGGTTACACTTGCCAATTCCCATCTCACAGTCCTTCAGTTTCACAAAAATATCCTCTCGCTATGGTATATGGTCCCCAGAGGAAAAGAGCTCTGGGGAGACTGGCAAAGTGATCATTTGAAATTGCAGGCTTAGGGAGTTCCTGTCATGGCTCAGTGGTTAACAAACCCGACTGGCATCCATGAGGACACAGGTTTGATCCCTGGCCTCGCTCAGTGGGTTAAGGATCCGGCGTTGCCGTGAGCTGGGGTGTAGGTCGCAGATGGGGCTCGGATCCCGTGTTGCTGTGGCTCTGGTGTAGGCTGGTGGCTATGGCTCCGATTCAACCCCTAGCCTGGGAACCTCTCTGTGCTGTGGGAGCAGCCCAAGAAATGGCAAAAAGACAAAAAAAAAAAAAAAACAAAACCAAACAAACAAACAAACAAACAAAAAAAACAAAAAACTTCTATAAGATGTAAGATTCCAAGGGTCCAGAGATTACCTCCTAGAACCAGAGGGTAAGACCATACATTTGGACAAGCTATGGGAAGTCGTACCTTGAAGAGCAGTCCTCTGGGTCACAGCAGACCAGGTGGGTAGTTTGTTTGGTGCAGATGAAGCCATCGAGTATGCAGAGGTTCCAAGCTCCCAGGTCATACCGATCCATGCTTGCCCCTGGAACAACATTTGGGATTTGCCTACATGCAGAGGGCATTCAGGTGGAGCAGGTTCCCAAGGCAATGGGAAGGCAAATACACCCTTCAAGGCCTCCATCCTCCTGCAGGTGGAATGGCCAACAAGGCAATGATGATCTGTACTATCTAATTGTCCAACTTCCAGACGCCAACCGCTCCATCTTGGGTCATTTCTATGCCTTTTCCCATCCAACAGTGGAGAAACCGTGTCTCCTTTGAGGTGAGTCTTTGACAGCGGCGTGAGGAAAGGACGGTGGAGGCTGTGATGGACTCTCTGCTGCATAGCAAGTCACCCCCACGTTTTGTAGCTTGATGTCAACAGCAGGGACGTTTATCCCCTTTCTTGGTTGCTGTGAGTAGGGCTCTGTTGGGAGCTTCTGGCTCCAGTGTTTCATGTAGTTGCATTCAGACCCGGGCTGGAGCTAAAGGGCAGGGTAGGGGGTGAGTGTGTACACAGCAAGGAGGCAGCGGCTGGCAAGCAACTCCTGATTTAGTCTCAGAGCTTGGCCATGCCATCTCTCTGCTTGGTCTAGTGTGGGCTTCCCCACAGCATGGTGGCTTCTGGGCACTCAGGCTGCTTCCTGGTGGCTCAGGGCTCCAACCATGAGCGTTCTAGAGAAGCCAGCCATGGATGAGGAAGGGCATGACTCTAGAAGTACATATGGAACTGGGGACAGTATTGTGGCACCCATCTATGAAAGTGCCACCTGCCAAAGGCCCCACCTCTACTTTTGAGAGGAAGGGACACAATGGGACGCACCTCTTTTTCTGCCTACAGGCCAGCCATGTGTTCTCCAGCTTCAAGAAGGGTGTCCACTTTGTGTCTCTTGAACACTGGGTCCGGAATCTGTCCTTGTCTGAGCGGTATCAGGTCTACCTGTCCAACTCCAGTGCGATTGTGCGGGTCCGTCCATCCTCGTCGAGGACTGTCTTTGCAAAACAACCTGACCCCGCCTTCTAGAAGCTCCAACGAAGAGTTCCTGTCGTGGCGCAGTGGTTAACGAATCCAACTAGGAACCATGAGGTTGCAGGTTCGGTCCCTGCCCTTGCTCAGTGAGTTAACGATCCGGCATTGCCATGAGCTGTGGTGTAGGTTGCAGATGCGGCTCGGATCCCGCGTTGCTGTGGCTCTGGCATAGGCCAGTGGCTACAGCTCTGATTTGACCCCTAGCCTGGGAACCTCCATATGCCGCGGGAGCAGCCCAAAGAAATAGCAAAAAGACAAAATAAATAAATAAATAAATAGAAGCTCGAACGATTGGCCGGGGCATCTCGTTAATCAAGGGTTCTTAGATCCCTGGCATCCCGGGATCTCTTAGGTCCAGTGGAAGGTCCTATTGGTCCCTGTCTTTGGGTTCTTGAAGCTTCTAGAAGAAAGGTCCTCCACCACTTACCTCCTGCTGCCCTAAGGCAGCCGTCGCTCTGCTGAGCGGAGAGCCGTGGGCGAGCACAGGGAAATGCCCTCGTCTCTTCTGGTCTCTGCTTCAGAGGCTCTATCGATCCCTTCCGGGAAGTCCCTCTCCTCAGGTCTGAACTAGAACCTCCTCCCTGTGGCTGAGCAGACTCCAGCCCACATTGGATGGTGAACTTAACCTCCTGAGGTTTCAAGACTGGGACCAGGACTCGCAGCTAAAAGTCGAGTCGCTCAAAACACATTTGGAGACAGAGGGTTCTGCCCACCCGGTGAGAAACGAAATGTCCCCTGAGCCCAGCCCTACCCTGAACGGTATGGTGTATAAAATTATTTTGTCATTTGGAGTTCCCATCATGGCTCATTGGAAAGGAATCTGACTAGCATCTATGAGGATGCAGGTTCAATCCCTGGGTCTCGCTTAGTGGGTTAAGGATCCAGCGTTGCCGTCAGCTGTGGTATAGATCGACAGACACGGCTCAGATCTGGCGTTGTGGTGGCTGTGGTGTAGGCTGGCGGCTACAGCTCTGATTCGACCCCCAGCCTGGGAACCACCATATGCCGTGGGTGTGGCCCTAAAAATATACACACAAAATTATTTTATGTTGAAATTCTTCTGAAACAGGGGAAGAATAAATCTGGAATATATCTGTCATTTGTTTGTAATAAATGAATTTTGACAAACGTGTCTCAGGTCTTTTTTATTTATTTATTTATTTGGTCTTTTTGCCATTTCTTGGGCCACTCCCGAGGCATACGGAGGTTCCCAGGCTAGGGGTCTAATCGGAGCTGTTGCTGCCAGCCAGTGCCACAGCCACAGCAATGCCAGATCTGAGCCGTGTCTGCGACCTACACCACAGCTCACGGCAACACCAGATCCTTAACCCACTGAGCGAGGCCAGGGATCGAACCCGCAACCTCATGGTTCCTAGCCGGATTCGTTAACCACTGCGCCACAACGGGAACTCCATTTATTTCTGTTTAAAATGACAACTCTTTTTACTTATTTCTTTTCTTTCCTTTTGGCTCTGCAGTGCTCTGCGGTTAGATGTGGGACCTCAGTTCCCAGACCAGGGATTGAACGCAAGCAGCAGCAGCGAAAGCACCAAGTCCTAACCGCTAAACCACCAGGGAACTCCCCACCCACTTTATTTTTATTTTTATTTTTTTTGTCTTTTGTCTTTTTGTTGTTGTTGCTATTTCTTGGGCCGCTCCCTCGGCATATGGAGGTTCCCAGGCTAGGGGTCCAATCGGAGCTGTAGCCACCGGCCTACGCCAGAGCCACAGCAACGCGGGATCCGAGCCGCATCTGCAACCTACACCACAGCTCACGGCAACGCCGGATCGTTAACCCACTGAGCGAGGCCAGGGATCGAACCCGCAACCTCATGGTTCCTAGTCGGATTCGTTAACCACTGCGCCACGATGGGAACTCCCCCACCCACTTTAAAATTTGATAGCAAGGCAGATGTTTGATAAACAGGACGATTGAACTGGTGGGATGGGTCTTACAGGCCTGGTCCAAGCTTTTGTGTCTGTTGTTTGCTACTGTTGTCTTTTTCTCAACCTAGCTTGGTGATGCTTGTCTTAGTTGAAACCAAGTGGTAGACAGTAGGCAAAGTCCCTTCAGGTAGGCAGGCCTTTTTAAAACGAGATCCCTGGCCTCGCTCAGTGGCTTGAGGATCTGGCATTGCCGTGAGCTGTGGTGTAGGTTGCAGACACGGCTCGGATCCCACATTGCTGTGGCTATGGTGTCAGCCGGCAGCTATAGCTCCAATTCGACCCCTAGCCTGGGAACCTCCATGTGCCATGGGTGCAGGTCTTAAAAAAAAAAAAAGATGTGAATCCATGAATTAATATCTCTCAGTTTGGCTGTACATGGATTAGTTAAGAGCTGATAAGTTTCTTTCCATCGTGGCTGTAAAGACTCTTTTATTTGATGTCCTTTCCAATAAGCAGAATCTTTGCAATGTAACCCATGATCCTTTTCATCCCCTCAGAGCTGTTGTGAAAGTAGTTACCAATTTTTTAAAAAAATATTTCAATAAGACCTTGCCAATAATGTAATATATTTCCTTTGAACCATAGTGGGTAAAAGTTTCCAAAATATTGTTTTCACCATAAAACTGTTTTCTCAGATGCCCAATGGGTTAAATAAACTATACATGATGGAGTACTGGTAATTTAGTTTCTTTTTTTGTTTTTTTCTGCTTTTAAGGGCCGCACCCATAACATATGGACGGTCCCAGGCTAGGGGTCGAATGGAAACTACAGCTGCCGGTCTACACCACAGCCACAGCAACACAGGATCCTTAACCCACTGAGCAAGGCCAGGGATCAAACCCACATCCTCATGGATACTGGTTGGGTTCATAACCTGCTGAGCCACAGTGGGAACTTCGGTAACTGGTTTCAATAGATACTGTAAGTTTTGTTTCGTTTTATCAGCTTTAAACCATATTTGGGTGCTGGGGTCAAAATTCCCCTTTTTTAGCGGCGATTTCTTGAGTCTGCAGAGAGACATCTTTTATTGGGTTAGCAGGATTGATGGAGAGCAGTGGACATTTTTGAGGCTGTACAGGATGAATATTTATTTATTTATTTGTCTTTGTTTTTTGCTATTTCTTGGGCCGCTCCTGTGGCATATGGAGGTTCCCAGGCTAGGGGTCAAATCGGAGCTGTAGCCACTGGCCTACGCCAGAGCCACAGCAACGCGGGATCCGAGCCACGTCTGCGACCTACACCACAGCTCTCAGCAACGCCGAATCGTTAACCCACTGAGCAAGGGCAGGGACCGAACCCGCAACCTCATGGTTCCTAGTCGGATTCGTTAACCACTGCGCCACGATGGGAACTCCCAGGATGACTATTTAAAGCCACAGGTTTGGAATTCCCATCATGGCTCAGTGGTTAACAAATCTGACTAGGAGCCGTGAGGTTGCGGGTTTGATCCCTGGCCTTGCTCAGTGGGTTAAGGATCTGGCGTTACTATGAGCTGTAGTGTAGGTCACAGACTCGGCTCGGATCCAGTGTTACTGTGGCTGTGGTGTAGGCTGGCAGCTGTAGTTCTGATTTGATCCCTAGCCTGGGAACCTCCATATGCGGTGGGAGTGGCCCTAGAAATGGCAAAAAAAAAAAAAAAAAAGTAAAAGCGTTCCCTGGAGTTCCCATCGTTGCTCAGTGGTTAGCGAACCTGACTGGCATCCATGAGAACTCGGGGGTTCAATCCCTGGCCTCACTTAGTGGGTTAAGGATCTGGCGTTGCTGTGAGCTGTGGTGTAGGTCGAAAACTTGGCTTGGATCCTGCATTGCTGTGGTTGCGGTGTAGGCCAGTGGCTACAGCTCCATTTGGACCCCTAGTCTGGGAACCTCCATATGCCTCAGATGCGGCCCTAAAAAGACGAAAGACAAGAAAAAAAAAAAAGTAAAGGAGTTCCAATTGTGGCTCAGTGGTAACAAACCTGACTAGTATCCATGAGGATGTGAGTTTGATCCCTGGCCTCGCTCAGTGGGTTGAGGATCCCGTGTTGCCATGAGCTGCAGTGTAGGTCACAGACGTGGCTTGGATCCCACGTCGCTGTGGCTGTGGTGTAGGCCGGCCGTTTTGACCCCTAACCTGGGAACTTCCATGAGCTGTGGGTGCGGCCCTAAAAAAAAGTAAAAATAAAAACCTCATTATTTTCATGGCATTCCAAAGTTGTATACCACTCCTAAAACAGCGACTGTCCTGTAAATATCCCTTAGCTGGTCTTTAGCTGATTGACAAGCTAGGGTCAAGGCAAAGCTTTCAATTACCTCCCCTCTGGGGACCAGAGTACATCTAGTTTGGTGATATCCGGCTCATCTCTTATGTAGGACCCATCTGTAAATCTAATTACATCAGCCTTATCAATGGGGACCTCTTATAAGCCATTCCTGGGAGCAAGAAGATCCACTGTTAGCAAAATGCAGTCGTGGTTGTCTTCTTCCTGTGATGCTGGAAGCAAAGTTGCAAGATTAATGTTATTACATTAAAGCAGGGTGGTATTCGGTGCAGAGAGCAGCAATACTTCTTAAGAAGGTGTTTGGCTTACAGAATTGAGCTGAGGGTGGTGAGAGTTTAGAAGAGACTCAACTGACTGTGGGACCTAAATAGTTAAAGGGGAGCTTATTATAACTTCTTCAGTAGCTTTCCAACAGAGATCCCTTGCTGAATAAAACCACATCACGGGATCTGAGCCGCATCTGCAACCTACATCACAGTTCATGCAACGCCGGATCCTTCACCCATTGAGCGAGGCCAGGGATCGAACCTGCATCTTCTTGGATCCTAGTCGGGTTCGCTAACTGCTGAGCCACAAAGGGAACTTGTGACATACAACATTTTAAGATAGTAACTAGAATTAAGACTGATGGACTACCAGGATATTTCATCCTTTAGGGACTTCATGCAGTTTCTAGAACACTTACATTGTGAATATCTGATGGAAGAGGTGGGATTTGGTTCCGTATTAACCCCTCAGTCTGAAGACAGCCTCAGGGAGTGTCTAGAGCGGGGGTGGGGGCAGGCAAGCAGGGGAGTCAGAGGGAGGGTGGGGCTGGGGGGGTGAGGGTGGGGCTGGGGTGTGAGGGCGGGGCTGGGTATTAAGAAGGGAGGAGCCCTGAATATAAAGGGCAGACATGGGACTGGGGGCCAGTAAGCAAGGGGAAGGGCTGCCTGTCAGGAGCACTGGCTGAGATGCCCGGTAGGCAGGGGTGGTGAGGGATGAGCCGGGAGGCTGGCAAGGATGGGTCAGGGGTCTGTGGACCTGACCCCCAGGCCTGGGGGTGGAGAGGATGAGGAGGGGCTGACTGGGCTTGGGGACAGACAGTCTTAGGGTACAGCTGGCAGGGGAGGGTTGTTCATGGCTGCAGGTCCCTGACATCTTGACACTGACTCCCCCGCAGCAGCAGCTGGGCCGAGTGAGGAGACCATGAACAGCTCGGTGACCAGGGTCCAGCCTGTCGGGGTCGCCCTCCCAGAGCCAGAACCTGAGGAGGCTCTGGGTCTGAGCCGCCTGCCTCCGGAGCTGCTCCTGATGCTGCTGAGCCACGTGCCCCCACGCACGCTAATCCGACACTGCCGCCGGGTGTGCCGGCGCTGGCGCGCCCTGGTGGACTGCCAGGCCCTGTGGCTGATCATCCTGGCCCGGGACCACTGCACCCTGTGGCCTATCGCCCAAAGCCGGCTGCCATCCGCCCGCAACGATGCCAATCCCTGCATCCTGGGCCGCTTCTGTGAGCGCAGACCAATAGGACGCAACCTCATCCAGAACCCAAAGGGGGAAGGTAGGGAGCCCAGGAAGGGGGACCTCGCCAAGGGAGACCCTGCGAGCAGCCTGAGGGGCGGCCTTCCAGGGACTTGGTGGGCGGGGCAGGAGCTGGAGACACAGGACACCATGGGAAACCGGGAGTAGGGTAGACGTGTGGACGTATCCCTGGGCTGGCGGGGCTGGCGGGGCTGGCGGGCTGGCGAGGAACTTGTGCACAAACCTTTTTTTTTGTTTTTCTTTTTCTCCACGTGTTTGTGTTTTTTGCAGTTTTTTTCTTGTTGTTGATTTCCAGTCATATAGCGTTGTGGTCGGAAAAGATGCTTGATATGATTTCAATTTTTTTAAAAGTTACCCAGGTTGGATTTGTAGCCCAGGATATGATCAATCTTAGAGAATGTTCCATGTGCACTTGAGAAGACTGTGTATTCTGTTGCTTTTGGATGAAATGTCCTATAAATATCTATTAAGTCCATCTGCTTTAATGCGTCATTCAGGGTCTGTGTTTCCTTATTGATTTTCTGTCTGGTTGATCTGCCCATTGCTGTTAAGTGGGGTGTTCAAGTCCCCCACTATTATTGTGTTATTGTCAATTTCTCCTTTTAAGGTTGTTAGCAGTTGCCTTACACATTGTGGTGAACCTGTGCTGGGTGCGTAGATATTTAAAATTGTTATATCATCTTCTTGGATTGATCCTTTGATCATTATGTAATGTCCTTCTTTGTCCCTTAAAATATTCTTCGTTTTAAAGTCTATTTTGTCTGATATGAGTATTGCTACTCCAGCTTTCTTTTGGATCCCCGTTTGCATGAAATATTTTCTTCCACCCTCTCACTTTCAATTTGTATGTGTCCCTAGAAGTGAAGTGGGTCTCTTGAAGACAGCATATATATGGGTCTTGTTTTTGTATCCATTCAGCCAGTCTGTGTCTTTTGGTTGGGGCATTTAGTCCATTAACATTTAAGGTAATTATTGATGTGTATATTCTTGTTGCCATTTTATTAATCATTTTGGATTTGTTTTTGCTGCTCTTTTTTCTTTCTTTCTTCTCTTGTTCTTTTCTGCCTATAGAAGTTCCTTTAGTATTTGTTGTAAGGCTGGTTTAGTGTTGCTGAATTCTCTCAGCTTTTGCTTATCTGTGAAGGTTTTGATTTCTCCTTCAAATCTGAACAAGAGCCTTGCTGGGTAGAATAATCTTGATTAGAGGTTTTTTCCTTTCATCACGTTAAGTATATCATGCCACTCCCTTCTAGCCTGCAGAGTTTCTGTTGAAAAATATACCAATAACCTTACTGGGGTTCCCTTGTATGTTATTTGTTTCTTTTCCCTAGCTGCTTTCAAGATTTTCTCTTTGTCTTTAATTTTGGTCAGTTTGATTAGTATGTGTCTCCCGGGGTGCTCCTCCTTGGGTTTATTTTATATGGTACTCGTTGTGCTTCCTGGATTTGAGTGAGTGATTCCTTCCCCATGTTAGAGAAGTTTTCGGCTATTATCTCTTGGAATATTTTTTCTGACTCCTTCTCTCTCTCTTCTTCTTCTGGCACCCCTATAATATGGATGTTGGTGCATTTAACATTGCCCCAGAGTTCTCTGAGACTCTCTTCATTTGTTTTCAATCTTTTTTCTCTTTTCTGTTCTGCATCCGCAATTTCCACTAATCTGTCCTCCACCTCGCTTATTCATTCTTCTGCCTCCTGTGTTCTGCTGTTAGCTGCTTCTAGTGAATTTTTTATTTCAGTTATTGTATTTTACATCTCTTCTTGTTTAAGTTTTATAGCTTGTATCTCTTTGGTCAGTGTTTCCTGTAAGTTATCCATCTTTGCCTCTATTTTATTTCCAACGTCTTGCATCATCTTCAGCATCAACAGTCTAAAATCTTTTTCTTGGAGGCTGAGAATCTCCTCCTTGCTTAGCTGATTTTCTGGGGTTTTTCCTTTCTCCCTCATCTGAGTTATAGTTCTGTCTTTTCATTTTTATAGGTTTTTGGTGTGGTGACCCTCTTATAGGTAATAGGGTTGTAGCCTCTCTTACTTCTGGTGTCTGCCCCCCTTGTGGCTGAAGTCCATGGGGGCTGTAGGCTTCCTGATGGGAGGGGCTGATGCCTGCCCCCTGGTAGGTGGAGCTGATTCTAATCCCTCTGGTGGGTGGGGCTTAGTCTCTGGATGGGATTAGAGGCAGCTGTGTGCCTGAGGGGTCTTTAGGTAGCCTGTTTACTGAGGGGCGGGGCTGTGATCCCACCTGGGTTGTTGTTTGCCCTGGGGCTTCTCAGCAGCTGACTGACTTGGGTGGGGCCAGATTTTTCCCAAAATGGCCCCCTCCAGAGAAAGGTCGCTGCTGAATATTCCCGAGAGCTTTGCTTTCAATGTCCTTCCCTCACAATAAGCCACAGTCACCCCTGTTTTCCCAGGATGTCCTCCAAGAACTGCAGTCAGATTTGACCCAGATTCCCTTGGAGACTTTGCTTTGCCCTGGGACTCAGTGCACGTGAAAGTTTGTGTGCCCCTTTTAAGAATGGGGTCTCCCTCTCCCCCAGTCCCATGGAGCTTCTGCACACAAGACCCACTGGCCTTCAATGCCAGATGCTCCAGGGCTCTTTCTCCCTGGGCCAGATCCCCACACATGAGAGTTTGATGTGTGGCTCAGAGCTCTTACTCCTGTAGATGAGTCTCTGTGAACCAGTTAGTTTTCAATCTGTGGAGCTTCCCACCCGGGAGGTATGGGGTTGTTTATATCATGAAATCGCCCCTCCTACCTCTTGATGTGGCCTCCTCTTTTTCTTCTGGAGTAGGATAGCTTTTTTAAGGTTTCCGGTCCATTTGGGTGAAGAGTGCTCAATCTTTAGTTGTGAATTTTGTTGTTTTTAGGAGAGAAGTTGATCTCCAGTTCTTCTATTCTGCCATCTTAATCCCCTAAAAAACTGTTTTTCTTTTTTTTTGGGGGGGGGTCTTTTTAGGCCCTCACCCAGGGCATAGGGAGGTTCCCAGGCTAGGGGTCAAATCAGAGCTGCAGCTGCCTGCCTGCACCGCAGCCACAGCAGTGCAGGATCCGAGCTGCATCTGTGACCTACACCCCAGCTCACGGCAGCTGAGCAAGGCCAGGGACCGAACCTGAATCCTCATGGATGCTAGTTGGGTTCATTGCCGCTGAGCCACAATAGGATCTCCACAGATTTTTTTTTTTTTTAACAGAAGGCTTCCTGAAATGGACAGTGCTGACCAGTGAGGATGGCTGGGCAGAGGAGGATGAAGACTTGAAGCTCATACCTAGGGGCTGTATGCTGACCAGCTTCCAGTCTGCCTACTGGTGAGTGCCCTGTCGCCAAGGGCAAGGGCCGGGGAGAGCGCTTGCTGGTTCTCATGGACCTTCCTCCCTCTTTCCTAGGTGGTATCACAAGAAGCAAGTGGTGGACCTGGAGGAGGAGGGTCTGTGGCCAGAGCTCCTGGATAGCGGCAAGTTGGAGATTTGTGTCTCTGACTGGTGAGTGTGATGAAAATCAGCCCTTTTGCAAAGGGCTGGACCTTTGCGCTTCCCTGACTCAATAACATGTTTGTAAATTCATCCATAATTGTATGTAGCTGCAGTTAGTTTACTTTCATGGTGGTATAATATTCCATGCTGTGAATATTCATAATTTATCCATTTACCATTGATGGACATTAGATGCTGTTTCTTTGAATGTTTTGAGGTATCCCATCACCACATTTATTTAGATTCCCCTGGATCCTTTGAAATGACTGATAAGAAAATCAAATATTGGAGTTCCTTCTGTGGCCCAGTGAGTTAAGAATCCAACTGCAGCAGAGGCGGGGCTTTGACCCCTGGCCAGTGGATCAAAGGATCCAGCATTGTTGTAGCTGATGCTTAGGTCACAGCTGCAGCTTGGATTCAATCCCTGACTAGGGAACTTCCATATGCTGTGGGTGTGGCCATAAATTTTAAAAAGATTGAGGTGGTCTCGTTGTAGCTCAGCAGTAATGAACCCGACTAGCATCCATGAGGACATGGGTTTAGTCCCTGGCCTCCATCAGGGGGTTAAGGATCCAGCGCTGCTGTGAGCTGTGGTGTAGGTCACAGACCAGCTCAGATACCGAGTGGCTATGGCTATGGCATAGGGCAGCAGGTGTAGCTCTGATTCAACCCTGAGTCTGGGAACCTCCATATGCCACAGGTGTGTCCCAAAAAAGCAAAAAAAAAAAAAAAAAAAAAAAAAGGTTGACTTTTAAAACGTGAACATTGTACACAATGGAAATGACACTTTTGCCCCCACAGAGACAGAGAATGGGACATAATACGGAAAGAGGTACCTGGAAGAGCCCTGCTCTAGGTCATTGTGTGTGATGTGAATTGCACACAGACCAGCGGGGAACCTTGTTTAGTGCAGGTGGATCTGCTGGGTATGCGGTGGGGCCAGGCTCCCAAGGGACACTGACGGTGCTTGTCCTGGGGACCGCAGCACCATTCTGCATTTGTGCACACGACGAGGCCATTTAGGGGGAGCGGGCAGCCCCCAAAGAGATGGGGAGGCAAGTTCAGCCTTCAAGGTCTCTCTTCTCCCATAGGCGGAATGACCAACAAGGCACTGACTGTATATATCAGCTATGTGTCCAGCTTCTAGATGCCGAAAAAGCCATTCTGGATCATTTCTCTCCTGTGCCTTTTCCCATCCTGAAATGGATAAACAGTGTCTCCTCTCAGGTGAGTCACAGATAGGGGTGTGGGGAGTGGACAGTGGGATTGGGGGTGATATATGGCTGCATAACAAATTGTCCCCAACTTTCATGGCTTGGTGTCAACAGCAGTGATTTTATCACCTCTCTGGGTTGCTGTGAATAGAGAGCTGCCCGGACCTTCGGGCTCCCGTGTCTCATGTAGTTCCATTCAGGCCCTGGCTGGAGCTGAAGCGCAGGGTCAGGTGTGAGTGTGTATACGTCAGGTGCAGCTGGCCAAGCAGCTCCTGATTTAGTGTCAGAGCTTGGCTGTGGCATCTCTGCTTGGTCTAGTGTGGGTTTCCCCACAGCATGGCAGCTTCAGGGCACTCAGGCTGCTTCCTGGTGGCTCAGGGCTCCACCACCGTGAGGGTTCCGGAGAAGCCAGCAGAGGCTGCATGGCCTTCCTGACCCGGCCTTCCTTGGGTGTTTCTGGCAACCATCACTCAGCATCACTCCCACCAGCCACACTCTTGGTAACAAGGAAACCTGCCCAGATTCCGGGGACGGGAATTAGACTCCGTGCCCGGATGAGGAGTGGCCTGGCTCTAGAAGTACGTGTGGAACTGGGGACATTGTTTGCAGCAGCCATTTATGGGAAAGACTCTCCTTCCAGAAGGCCCCTACCTCAGCTTTTAACGGGAAAGGCCACAGCCCGATGGGACTCACCCCTTTCTCTGCCTACAGGTCAGTCATGTGTTCTCCAACCTCAAGAAGGGTGTCCGCTTTGTGTCCTTTGAACAGTGGGTCTGGAACTTGGAATTAGGGAACGAGCAACATGGACTCTCTCTGACCAACTCCAGTGTGATCGTGCGGGTCCGTCCATCCTAGTCAAGGTGTGTCCTTGCAAAACAGCCTTGCTGTGCCTCTGGGAGCCGGGCCATCGCATTGATCGAGGACTGGTAGTTCCCTGGCATCTTGGGATCTCCTGGGTCCAGTAGGAGGGACCACGAGGCCCTGTCTTCAGATTCTGGAAGCTTCTAGAAGAAAGTTTCTCCATCAGATTGACCTGCTTCTGCTACTCTAAGGCAGCCCCTGCCCTACTGAGCAGAGATCCATGGGTGAGCACAGGGAAATTCGGGATCAGAAGAGGGCCTCTCACACTCACCCTGACCCTCTGGTTCAGCCCAGTCCCCTCTGCCCTTGTCTCCTCCTGTTTCTGCTTCAGAGGCTTTATTGGTCCCTTCTGGAAAGACCTCACCTCAAGTCTAAACTACAGTGTCACCCTACGGCTGAGAAAATTCCAGCCCATAGTGGGTGGTGAACTTAACCTCCTGAGGTTTGAAGATTGGGATCAGGACTCACAGCTGAAAGTCAACTCGCTCAAAAATATGGGAGACATCGGGACTTCCCGTCATGGCCCAGTGGTTAACGAATCCGACTAGGAACCATGAGGTTGTGGGTTCGATCCCTGGCCTTGCTCAGAGGGTTAAGGATCTGGCGTTGCCGTGAGCTGTGGTGTAGGTCACAGATGCAGCTCGGATCCCACGTTGCAGTTGTTGTAGTGTAGGCCGGTGGCTACTGCCCCGATTAGACCCCTAGGCTGGGAACTTCCATATGCCACATGTGCGACCCTAGAAAAAGGTTTAAAAAAAAAAAAGGGAGACATGGAGTTCCTGTTGTGACTTAGTGGTAATGAGCCTGACTAGATTCATGAGGACTTGGGTTCGATCCCTGGCCTTTGCTTAGCAGGTTAAGGTTCTGGCATTGCCATGAGCTATGGTGTAGGTCGGCTCGGATCTAGTGTTGCTGTGGCTTGGCCTATGCTGGTGGCTGCAGCTCTTATTCAACCTCTAGCCCAAAAACTCCCATATGCTGAGGGTGCAGGCCTAAAAATATATATAGAGAGAGAGACACACACAGCTCTGTTCACTCTGTGCAAAACCAAGTGATCCCCTGAGCCTGATCTTGCCCTGAATTGTACGATGTATAAAATTTTGTTATTTTAAAATTCTTTCAAAACACGGGGAGTATGCATCAGAAGTATAACTGCCAATCATGGGTAATAAATGAATTATTCTGTCAAACGTGTCTCGGGTCCTTGAGACACACAGTCTTATACGTTCAGTGGTACCGCCTTCGGAAGAGTGTGAACTTAAACTGTTTTAGGAGTTCCCACTGTGGTCCAGCGGGATTGGCTGCATCTCTGCAGCACCAGGACACAGGTTCGATCCCTGGCCTGGCACAGTTGGTTAACAAGTGCAGCACTGATCCAATTTCTGACTCAAGAATGCCGTAGCTGCGGGGCAACCAAACAAAAAAACAAGATAAAACAAAACAAAAGTGAAACTATAGTTTTACAGGGTTACTGCAACGGTGTTTGGTGCATAGTGAAGATTTTTGTGCTCACTGATTTTGCTTATCTGAATTTCTCATTTTCTGTGTGTGTGTGTGTGTGTGTAAGAAGAATATGGTATTCTAGACAAATATAAAGCATTTTCTAAGGCAAACACCCTTTCCAGAAATAACCACATTTATTTATTCATTTATTTATTTACTGGTCTTTTTCAGGGCTGCACCTACGGCATATGGAGGTTCCCAGGCTAGGGGTCAAATTGGAACCGTAGCTGCTGGCTTATATCACAGCCGCAGCAATGCGGGATCCAACCCAAATCTGTGACCTACACCACAGCTCACAGCAAGGTTGGATCCTTAACCCATGAGCGAGCCCAGGGATCGAACCTGCGTCCTCATGGATGCTAGTCAGATTCGTTTCCACTGAGCCACAATGGGACCTCCAGAAATAACCACATTTAAAAGGCATCTTTGCTGACAGAGGTTTTTATGTTGCTAGAGAAAATTCTAAATATAAACAAATGTAGAGAGAAGAGTATTGTAACCTGTGTATCTATTACCCAGAAACAATTATCAACTTGTGGTCAGTCTCCAATCCACACCTCTGTCAGTTCTCCCCTTTTCTATATATTTTTAAATATATTCTTATTCTGACACAATCTCAAAGAAAAGCTGTAGGTATGGCACACAGAGCTTTTTTCCTAAAACATTTAGTTCGTACATTTCCAACTTGATGCACCACAAACATCACTGCAGAATCCTTTGGTGTGTATTTTCTACAAACACGGTCATTCTCCTACATAACTCCAATTCAACCATTGGACTCAATACTGATTAAATCACTGCCTGATGGGAGTTCTCGTTGTGGCTCAGCAGGTTACAAACCCAACTAGTATCCATGAGGTTGCAGGTTCCATCCCTGGCCTCGCTCAGTGGGTTCAGGATCCAGCATTGCCCTTAGCTGTGATGTCAGTCCCAGACAAGGCTCAGATCCCATGTTGCTGTGGCTGTGGTGGAGGCCGGCAGCTGCAGCTCTGATTAGACCCCTAGCCTGGGAACTTCAATGTGCCGCGTGTGCGGCCCTAAAAAGAAAAAAAGAGTAAGAGAACCAAGCCAGGTTCCCAAGTTGGTGGAGCTTCTCATGTCGTTGGAATTATTTGTGCAGCCTGCTTCCCAGTGCTCCAAGGTTCAGAAATGTTCTCCTTCTCCAAACTGGACTGGTAGGTTTTTCTCCCAACTTCCCAACCATACCTCTGGGTGAGAGATGCACCCACATCCCCACGACACTTCCCTGGCCAACCTTGTGGCTTCATGCTGTCAGAGCCAACCGTCCCCCCTCCACCGGTCTGTAGTAAATAACTTTCCATGCAGCCTTTATCATCCTGAAATGAAGTATTTAAATAATGAAACGTACTTCCATAGAGAATTCTGAAATATTAATAAAATTATGTAACAGTTTCAAGATGGAAGAGAAATTTATAAGTAGAAGAGAACGTGTTTGAACATTCACATGATGCTTGGCCTCCATCCCAAGAAAAGTCAGCTTCTCAAAGGGTGGTCCATGGAGTACAGCCATCAGCCTCCCTTGGGAATTGTTACAATGCAGACCTGACTGAGTGTCCAGGTTTTTACTCTCTCCCCAGGGTCTCTGAGAAATCCCCAGGATGTTCAGACCTCTGTGCAGATCCCTTTAGCTCCATAAGACTCTCTGCTGGCCCTGCCTTGCTGAAGCCATCTTGAGCTTTTCTGAATTGGAGCATAGCTACTCAAGCGCCCACAGAGCCAAGAACCATCTTCCAACTGGCCCGGTAATCGCATTCCTGGCCCGTTCCGGGTCTGTACACCTTACACTTACAAACTCCAACTGGGTTCTAGGCTCAGATGAACAGGCTTTCCTCTTCCAGGAAAACACGCAGAACTTTATCCTTTTGCAGCGCAGCGGGTTAAGGATCTGGCCTTGTCCCTGCAGGGGCTCGGGTCGCGGCTGTGGGACAGGTTCGATCCCTGGCCCAGGAACTTCCACATGCCCAGGGGGCAGCCCCAAAAACCCCAACCGCTCAGGACATGGACGAGGTGGGAGGATCCAGGACAGCCCTCCGCTGGGCGGCCCTGTCCTGTGCTCAGCTTCCCAATGGCACCCCCATGACTGTGACAGCCAAAATGCACCGTGACTTTCCCAAGAGGCGCCTGGGAGCTTTGTAATCCCCTCTCCTGGGAGACTTTACTCTCTAATTCCTTTCTTCTAGGCAGTAAGCCCTTTAGGAACCCAATTATATTTTTTCTTTTCAATCAGATTATAGGAGGGGAGGTAATTCCAAAAATTATCAGAGGTTGTCTCTGAGAAGGAAACTGAAGAATGGAGAAGAAGACCCTTGTCTGTAGCTGCCCTGTGATCCTATTTGAAGTGTTTTCACTTTTTGAAACTCTTTTTTGGAACATATGATTGGATCAAACACAATTTCCATAATCTCATTGTCAAAAGGATTCCACGGCTTAGAAATGACATTAAAAAATAAATGTCTTAGGAGGGACAGAAGGGCGTGAGTTCTCAGATGTGCTTCCAGGTGTCTGGGGGGGCAAGTGGGTGGGAGCCAAGAGGAACCCAGCTCGGTCAGGAGCAAACTGTTGGAGCCGGTGCACCATACCCTGTGCTCTGCCACTTTGGGATCTGCTTGAAAACCTCATTTTATTGAAAATGTACATATTGAAAAGAAATTAGGCACATATACTAGTCAATCCATCTCAGGATTCAGGGTCTACGCATCCAGACCACTTTGGCCCATTCCCCTTTGCTGCTTTTTTCACAGAGCATCAGTCACCTTCTGACACACGACGTAACTCACATGCCACGGCGCTGCTCATCACGGCCCATGGGAATTACAGTCTGATTTAACACTTATTCAATAATAAAACTTTTTTGGAGTTCCCAAGAGGCCCCTGGGAGCTTTGTAATCCCCTCTCCTGGGAGACTTTACTCTCTAATTCCTTTCAGGGCTCAGGGGAACAGAATCTGCTTAGTATCTGTGAGGATGAGGGTTTGATCCCTGGCCTTGCTCAGTAGGTTAAGGGTCCAGCGTTGCTGTGAGCTGTGGTATAGGCCACAGATGCAACTCAGATCCTGCGTTGCTGTGGCTGAGTCGTAGGCCGGCAACTGTAGCTCGGACTGGACCCCTCACCTGGGAACCTCCATATGCCGTGGGCGCGGCCCTAAAAAAAGGGCCAAAGGAAAAACCCCTTTTATTCTTTTCCACATTTGTCGAGAGGGTTTTGGGGAGTTGGCAGGAGATTTTTCTTTTGATTTATTTATTTTATTTTTTTGTCTTTTTAGGGCCACGCCTGCGGCATATGGAAGTTCCCAGGTGAGGGGTCAGGTTGCAGATTTTTTTTAATGATTCCCCCAGCAGGATCTAATTTACTTCTTCTGTCTTCTGTTCACCATGTCTCTCTCCCTTAGAGAGTAAGGTCCATGTGGGTAAGAGTCCCTGCTGGTTCCACTTGCTATTTACCATCGTATGTGGAGGGCACGTTTCATTGTTATTGGCTAGAGTTGGGATAGAGGCTGAAAGCAAGGATTCTCGAGCCAGCCTGGCTAGGCTCAAACTCCAGGTCTGTCCCCTACTAGCCAGGTGAGCTTGGACAGGACACTTGGCCTCGGTATTCTCACCTGCGTTGTGGGGACATAGCAATACCTACCTTCGGGGGGCTGCTGTCCTGCCTGGCAGTGAAAGGCTCCATGAAGGCTGGCTCAGGCCAGCATTGGTTAGAGCACCATTTAGAGAGTCAAATAGAAATGCACTTGGCAGAGTGCCCATTGTGGCTCAGCGGTTAACGAATCCAACTAGGAACCATGAGGTGGCGGGTTCGATCCCTGGCCTCGCTCAGTGGATTAAGGATCCGGCCTTGCCTTGAGCTGTGGTGTAGGTCGCAAACACAGATCCTGCGTTGCTGTGGCGTAGGCCGACAGCTGTAGTTCTGATTGGCTCCCTAACCTGGTAACCTCCATACCGCCCTAGAAAGCAAAAAAAAAAAAAAAAAAAAAAAAAAAAAAAAAGAAATGCATTTGGCTCCTGGTGCCTGTGTTCTCCTATGAAATGATCTCCAGGAGAGTGATGGCTGCGGCCCTTCAAGGTGATGAGAACCGTTACAGGAGCTAAGGGATGGGAGGCCTTCCGCATTACCAGCAGCAGTTCCGCACCAAGTCCTTATAGCTTGGCTACCGACACTCCACTCCGAGGGGTCACTGGTGAGGAGGATGAATGACAGACTCTGGATCCCCCGGACCCCGCCTGCTGTGCAGATTCTGTTTGGTAGTTACCCCACGGGTCAGAATAAAGCCCAAAGGCGCAGGAATCTAAGAGAACGGGGGCCGGGGGGGGGGGGGGAGGGAGAGGCGGGGCTGGGAGGGGCAAGGCTGAGGGAGGGGGGGGCGGTGACGTGAGAAGGGAGGGGCCGGAAGAGAAGGTAGACTCAGAAACAGGGTGGGGCGGGGGCGGGGGAATGGTGTAGGGTATTAAGAAGGGAGGGGTACCGCCTATATAAAGGACAGACTTGAAGATGGGGTCTTTTGAAGACAGGTGAAGGTCGGCCCGCAAGGAGCATATGGCTGAGATGCAGGGTAGGACTCTGGGTCCGCGTGGCTGTGGGGGCGATGGTGCCTCTTGGGGAGAAGGGATCCGCTGGGAGGTTGGGAGGCTAGGAGGCTGGGATACTTGGGAGGCTGGGAGGCTGGCAAGTGCGAGTCTGCAGACCTGAGGACAGGACTGGGTACGGAGGTGACTGGGAGGAGCATTGGGATTTGGGGGCTGATGGTCTTAGGGTGAGGATGGCAGGGGCGGGCTCTTGGTGGCTGCAGGTCCCTGACGTCATGACACTCCCTCTCCTGCAGTGGCATCCGAGCCCCGTGAGCAGACCAGATGTGCCTTGGCCTTCGAGGCCTGCTTCGCCGCCGCTGAGGAGCCGAAACCCCAGGACACCCTGGACTTGAGCCAACTGCCACCAGAGCTGCTCATGATGCTGCTGAGCCACGTGCCCCCACGCGTGCTGCTCGGGCGCTGCCGCCAGGTGTGCCGGTGCTGGGACGCCCTGGTGGACTGCCCCACCCTGTGGCTGATCATCCTGGCCCGGGACCACCGTGCCCTGTGGCCCGTCCTCCAAACCTGCCTGCCGCCCGCCTCGGACGCCAGGCCCTCCATTCTGAGCCGCTTCTGCGAGCGCAGACCCATAGGGCAGAACCTCATCCAGAACCTTAAGGGCAAAGGTAAGGAGCCCAGGAAAGGGCTCCTCAGGGAGACCCTGGGAGCAGCCCGAGGGGCGGGAGAGCCCAGAGATCCGTGGTCCTGGGAGAGTTGATGGGCAAAGATGTTGGAAACAAACGTTTTTTGTTTAACAGAAGCCTTCTTGGATTGGTTTGTGTTGAGGGAAGAAGCAGCGCTGGTGCTGGAGGAAAACTGGAGGGTAACCCTCAACCGTAGTGTCCATTGGCAAGACTGCTTCCTGTCTGCCTACAGGTGAGTACCCTGTCGCCAAGGGCAAGGGCCGGGGTGAGCGCTGGCTGGTTCTCATGGACCTTCCTCCCTCTTTCCTAGGTGGCATCACAAGAAGAAAGTGGTGGACCTGGAGGAGGAAGGTCTGTGGCCAGAGCTCCTGGATAGCGGCAAGTTGGAGATTTGTGTCTCTGACTGGTGAGTGTAATGAGAAAATCGGCCCTTTTTGCTAAGGGCTGACCCTTTGCATGGTGACTTCACTGAGGCCCCCTAACAAGCCCCTAGGGTAGAGCGGGTGGGAAGTGACTGGACCCCCATCATAGCTCTGGTACTCAGCAGAGCACACCCCTCAGACCCCCTCGCCTCACTCCCACAGGGGCCTACCTGGATCAGAAGATGCCGGGTTGGTGCCAACCCAGAGCCCTTGGGCCCAACCCAGTCTTGCGAGTGAGGGGCCAGAGGGAGCTGCTCTGGAGCCACCCCTCCCAGGTTCCCATCCTGGCTTCCCAGCTTTGTGTCCTTGGGCACATCAGAGGGTGTCTCTGTTTCCCTGTCTTTTATAAGTCAGGGTTCAAGGCCAAGCACGCAGCCAGTGCTTTGAAGTGTGAGCTGTCTGAGTATCCTTCGCGATCCTTGCTCCTGGGGGAAGAAAGTGTCTTTTGCCACCTCAACCTGAGAAGTTGAGAAAGGGGAGGTGACATCCCCTGGAGGCACAGCTGGGGCTTGGCAGGACCTGGCCCAAGGCTCCTACTTGTGTGACTCCCTAGCTTATGCTCCGCAGTGATGGTCCTGAAACTGGGGTCCCTGAGGCCCTTCCAAGGGAAACGGGACCCAGATGAAGTTAAAGGGAGGCACATTCCGAATCCTCTGCTTATTTATGCTCCCTGTTCTCCAAGGGATCAGCGGGAGATCACATCTATGGTGGGAGCAGCCTTGGTTACACTTGCCAATTCCCATCTCACAGTCCTTCAGTTTCACAGCAAAAGAAAGCCCTTCACTGTGTCTATGGTCTCCAGCGTGTCAGAAGGACCAGAGAGACAAGCACAGTGGCAAAGCAGCCATTCGAAATTTTGGCCTGATCAAAAACCAAACAAAAAGCAACGTCCTGTTTTTTTGTGGTGCAGTGGGGTTAAGGATCTGGCATTGCCACCGCTGTGGTGTAGGTTGAACTTCCAGCTCTGACTTAATCCCTGCCCGGGGATCTTCCATATGTTGTGAGTGGGACGGATAAAGGCGGGAAAAAGTTTCAAGGCACCATAAACATCCCCCCCGCCTCTGAAAACCTCCTCTGAAAACCTCCTCGGTAGGAGATGTACTTACAACCTCTATTTGTAACCTAATCATGTATCAAATTATGGTAGTGTATCTGTTTTGAGCAATGCTGTAATGATTGTGATAATCAGTGACTCCTAAATTTTGCCATACATCACCCAGACATATTTAAAACTCCCTGATTCATACTCCCGACGTGTCTGAGAAGAGAGAACCAGGTGTTAAATCTGAGAAATTCAGAGCCAACTACAAGTTACAGGGCATTATCCCAACACTACCTTCCGATGGCCAGTTAGGGGATTCCTGTGATTCCTAAGCACATCCTCAGGCTCAGAAACTCACTAGAAAGACTGAGCCACTGAAAACTATTATATGGGGGAAAGACAGATTAAAATTAGCCAGGGGGAAGGTCACAGGGCAGCCTCCAGGGCGTATCATCGAATGCCTGAATTCCATGGCCCTCTCCCAGTGGAGTCAGGGCACTGACACCTGGCATCCCTGGGTGACAGTGTGATGGACTGTTGCCAACCTGGGCTCTCCTGAGTTCTTATTGGGGCTTTATCATGTGTTTCGTCTCAGCCTCTAGGACAGCTGATGTTAGTGCAGCCGAAGTCAAACTTTATTGGCCTTCCCGGAGCCGCTGGCCTCTATTACGAGGCCTGATGGACACTGGATGTTCCTTTTTTTTTTTTTCAGTCTTTTGTCTTTTCAGGGCCGCACCTGCAGCATATGGAAGTTCCCAGGCTAGGGGTCCAATCAGAGCTGTAGCAGCCGGTGTACACCACAGCCACGCCAGATCTGAGCCGCGTCTGTATCTTAAAACCTGAACATTGTATGCAATGGAAATGACACCTTTGCCCCCATAGACACAGAATGGGACATAATACGGGAGGAGGTACCTGGGAGAGCCCTGCTCTAGGTCATTGTGTGTGACGTGAATTGCACACAGACCAGCAGGGAACCTTGTTTAGTGCAGGTGGATCTGCTGGGTATGCGGTGGGGCCAGGCTCCCAAGGGACACTGACGGTGCTTGTCCTGGGGACCGCAGCACCATTCTGCATTTGTGCACACGACGAGGCCATTTAGGGGGAGCGGGCAGCCCCCAAAGAGATGGGGATGGGATGACAAGTCCAGCCTTCAATGTCTCCTTTCTCCCACAGGTGGACAGACAAGCAATGCACTGACTGTTTATATTGCCTGACTGTCCAGCTTCTAGATGCCAACCAGGGTGTCCTGCATCAGTTCGCTCCTTTGCCTTTTCCCAGAGAGCAACGCAAATACCGTGTCTTCTTTAAGGTGAGTCTCTGGCAGGGGTGTGGGGAGTGGACAGTGGGATCGGGGGTGATATATGGCTGCATAACAAATTGTCCCCAACTTTCATGGCTTGGTGTCAACAGCAGTGATTTTATCACCTCTCTGGGTTGCTGTGAATAGAGAGCTGCCCGGACCTTCGGGCTCCCGTGTCTCATGTAGTTCCATTCAGGCCCTGGCTGGAGCTGAAGCGCAGGGTCAGGTGTGAGTGTGTATACGTCAGGTGCAGCTGGCCAAGCAGCTCCTGATTTAGTGTCAGAGCTTGGCTGTGGCATCTCTGCTTGGTCTAGTGTGGGTTTCCCCACAGCATGGCAGCTTCAGGGCGCTCAGGCTGCTTCCTGGTGGCTCAGGGCTCCACCACCGTGAGGGTTCCGGAGAAGCCAGCAGAGGCTGCATGGCTTTCCTGACCCGGCCTTCCTTGGGTGTTTCTGGCAACCATCACTCAGCATCACTCCCACCAGCCACACTCTTGGTAACGAGGAAACCTGCCCAGATGCCGGGGATGGGAATTAGACTCCGTGCCCAGATGAGGAGTGGCCTGGCTCTAGAAGTACGTGTGGAACTGGGGACATTGTTTGCAGCAGCCATTTATGGGAAAGACTCTCCTTCCAGAAGGCCCCTACCTCAGCTTTTAACGGGAAAGGCCACAGCCCGATGGGACTCACCCCTTTCTCTGCCTACAGGTCAGTCATGTGTTCTCCAACCTCAAGAAGGGCGTCCGCTTCGTGTCTCTTGAACACTGGATCCGGGACATGAGGTTCTTGTCTGAGCAATACGGAGTCTATCTGTGCAACTCCAGTGTGATCGTGCGGGTCCGTCCATCCTAGTCAAGGTGTGTCCTTGCAAAACAGCCTTGCTGTGCATCTGGGAGCCGGTCCATCGCATTGATCGAGGACTGGTAGTTCCCTGGCATCTTGGGATCTCCTGGGTCCAGTGGAAGGGACCACGAGGCCCTGTCTTCAGATTCTGGAAGCTTCTAGAAGAAAGTTTCTCCATCAGATTGACCTGCTTCTGTCGCTCTAAGGCAGCCATCGTTCTGCTGAGCGGAGAGCCGTGGGCGAGCACAGGGAAATGCCCTCGTCTCTTCTGGTTTCTGCTTCGGAGGCTCTATCGATCCCTTCCAGGAAGTCCCTCTCCTCAGGTCTGAACTAGAACCTCCTCCCTGTGGCTGAGCAGACTCCAGCCCACATTGGATGGTGAACTTAACCTCCCAAGGTTTCAAGACTGGGACCAGGACTCGCAGCTAAAAGTCGAGTCGCTCAAAACACATTTGGAGACAGAGGGTTCTGCCCACCCGGTGAGAAACGAAATGTCCCCTGAACCCAGCCCTACCTGAACGGTATAGTATGTAAAAATTGTTATTTTAAAATTCTTTTGAAACACAGAGAATAAAGCAGGAGTATGACCTGCCAATCATAGGTGATACATTTTTGCCAAAAAGTATCTCAGGTCTTTTTAATAGAAATACAATGTTCCTGCTCTGATGACTACTTGGTTCTGGGTAAGGAGTTGTCCCAGTTGAGGGACAACTGTCCGGGAGAAAACACCAATGGCAGGTGTTCTCCAGTAGGAAGAATGGGAGGCTTAGAACCCTATTCCTGGAGTTCCCGCTGTGGCCCAGCGATTAACGAATCTGACAAGGAACCATGAGGTTGTGGGTTTGATCCCTGGCCTCGCTCAGTGGGTTAAAGGTCTGGTGTGGCTGTGGCTGTGGCTCAGGCGAGCAGCTGTAGCTCTGATTAGACCGACAGCAGGCAGCTATAGGTTTGATTCGACCCCGAGCCTGGGAACCTCCATATGCCCCACGACCTTAAAAAAAAAAAAAAAAAAAAAAAAGCCTGTTTGTGACCTATCAAACATACCTTGTACATCTGCTTAAATATTAAAGAAAATGATGCATTGACCAGAAGACTATCCACATTAAAAATAAAGATGAAATGCCTCCCTTCTTGACACCAGTGCTGGGTACTTCTTCCCAGGGGCCAAGGCCATGCTCACTGTATACATGCTCACATTTTCTATTTTTTCCCCCTTTTTTTTTTTTTTTGAAATCTTGAAAAGAATGAGTCCCTGATTTGCTTGCTATTCTTCGTTTTAACAAGTTACAAAACGGTGTTGAAAACCATGCTTCTCTGGAACAGCTCCTCAGAGTTATCGGAGAGGCCAGATCCTGAGCTATAGTCCTCAGTTTGGCTCAAATAAAATTCTTTTCTATGCCTATTGTAGTTTATTGATTGTTGTTGTTTTGTTTTTTGGCTTTTTAGGGCCACACCAGAGACATATGGAGGTTCCCAGGCCAGGGGTCGAATCGGAGCTGTAGCCCCTGGCTTACGCCACAGCCACAGCAATGTGGGATCTGAGCCTCATCTGCAGTCCACACCACAGCTCACAGTAGTGCGGTATCTTTAACCTGTTAAGCAAGGCCAGGGATTGAACCCACACCCTCATGGTTCCTAGTCGGATTCGTTAACCACTGAGCTATGACGGGAACTCCTGGAGACAGAGTTTTGAGTGAAGAACAGATTTTATTGCTTGCCAGGCAGAGGAGGCCACGGCAGGCCAACGCCCTCAAAACTGTGTCTGTCCCTTTGATAGGGATGGAGTAGGATAGTTACACAGGCAGTTGTAGAAGTCCCAATAAGGGGGCGGGGGGGGGGGGTCCCTTCGTGCCTCAGTGGTTGACAAATCTGACTAGGAACCATGACGTTGCAGGTTCGATCCCTGGCCTTGCTCAGTGGGTTAAGGATCTGGTGTTGCCATGAGCTGTGGTGTGGGTCGCAGACATGGCTCGGATCCCACGTTGCAGTGGCTCTGGCGTAGGCTGGCAGCTACAGCTCCGATGAGACCCCTAGCCTGGGAATCTCCATGTGCCGTGGGTGCAGCCCCAGAAAAGGCAAAAAGACAAAAGTCCCAATAAGGGACCGTGGAGAGGGAAACCTAGGGAACTGCGGAGACCACTGTAAGTTAATACTTGCTCAAGAAAGCCGTCAGAAGGAGGCAGGTTTGCTTGACTAAGGGAAGCACGAGATATGCCTAAGGTCATTGGCTGGGGGGTAGGATGAGGCCTGCATTCAGATTCAGACCAAGGGCAGGAGTTTAAGGACCTCCCTTCTGCTCATTTGAATAAGCACCTGACAGTCCGAGTTTGACCTTTTAGGGTCAAATACTCTTACCAGAAACGAAGGAGGAGGGGGAAGAAGCAGTCTTTTCCCACCCACACTCCCCTTGGATGATAAACATGTAGCCCACCTGTTCCTGGGGGCAGAGCCTTCTTGCCTGCCTGTGGGTTGTCTTTCACAAGCGTCCTATCTTAATAGACCCACTTCTCGCCGAATTCTTTCTGTGCAGAGCCATGAAGAACCTGACCTCAGTAAGTTCAGGCACCCGGTAAGTGATCCTAATTTAAAAACCGCGGGTTCCAGTCCCAGCACATGGGTTCCAGTCCCGGTCTGGGTTCCAGCTAGGGTTCAGGCCATTAGTGCTGTCCATTTCATCCTGCGAGGGGATAGCAAGGGGTTTTACAGGTTTCGCTCGAAAAGGCAGGGCTGTTGATAAGAATTAGGGTGCCTGGAGCCTTCTTCTCCCTCCCTAGAGCATTTCCAAGTCATCAAGTTCAGGTCCAGTGACAGTTTCTTGCCATCTCTGGGGTTTTCACACCTTGACCTTCTCTCTGCAGTGAAGACTGCTCACAAAAGGGGGATTAGAGTGTTTCAAGGGAAAACACTAGGAGTGAAATGTAACACTAACTGGAAAGAAGTAATTGTTAGTAAAAGAAAGCAGTTAAGGAGGAAATGGTTTGTGAAAAGCCAGCTAGAGCATCGGTGGCCCAGGCAGCGCCTAACATCACGGGAGGCTGTTTTAACTAGTTTTAGCTGTACCTAATTAACTCTTGAGTCAGCCCTTTGGAACAGGGGAGACCTAGGAGGCTGAAGGAAAAGCCTTTTTATTTATTTTATTTATTTATTTTTTTATTCATTCATTTTTTTTTTTTGTCTTTTTGCCATTTCTTGGGCCACTCCCGCGGCATATGGAGGTTCCCAGGCTAGGGGTCTCATTGGAGCTCCAGCTGCCGGCCTACGCCAGAGCCACAGCAACTCAGGATCCAAGCTGTGTTTGTAATCTACACCACAGCTCACGGCAACGCCGGATCGTTAACCCACTGAGCAAGGACAGGGATCAACCTGCAACGTCATGGTTCCTAGTCGGATTCGTTAACCACTGCGCCACTAAGGGAACTCCCAGGAAAAGCCTTTTAATTCAAAACACAAGGACACAGAGGCTCATGCATGGTGTCATTATCCTAGGACTTGAAGAGAAAAGAGGGTGACAGTACATTTCCTGGACGAAGAAGATAGAGGCGAGAAGTTGCCATCGTGGCTCAGCGGTTACGAATCCAACTAGTATCCATGAGGATGCGGGTTTGATCCCTGGCCTCGCTCAGTGGGTTAAGGATTGGGCATTGCCGGGAGCTGTGGGGTAGGTCGCAGAGGCAGCTCGGATCCCGTGATGCTGTGGCTCTGATGTAGGCCGTCAACTGTGGCTCCAATTAGACCCTTAGCCTGGGAACTTCCACATGCCGCAGGTGTGGCCCTAAAAAAAGCAAAGAAAACTTTTAAAATTCTAACCCTAAGGGGGAAAGTGCTCCAAGGGGAAAACTTGGAGCTAGAACTCTCATCATATCCTTGAAATGCAAACACAGCCTACATTGCCTGAGGGACTATAGCCTGGGGTTAATTAGTAGAACCTAAAACTGAAGAAAAAAAAAGATAAAGGAGTTTCTGCCGTGGCATGATGGGGTCCGCTGTCTCTGGAGCCCTGGGATGCACCCAGCACCGTGGGTTAAGAATCCGGCATTGCTGCAGGTGCTGCATGGTTCAAGACTGCAACTCAGACCTCTGGCCTGGGAATTCCATACGCTGCAGGGTGGCCAGAAAGAAAAAAAAAGGGGGGAAGAAAGAGGATAGAAGAGAATAGCTTTTCAAACTCAAGCAGGAAACTCATGCGATCTCTCTGTGTCTATCTGGTATCTGTACATCTGTGTGTGTGTTATGAATATGTTTCTACCTCCAGCTAGTATTATCAAAGTACATTTGTAAAAGAGATCTATTTTACACTTAAAAAGTAATTCTTGAGAGTTACAATCCGACTAGCATCCATGAGGATTCGGTTTCAATCCCTGGCCTCACTAAGTGGGTTAAGGATCTGTCCTCACCATGAGCTGTAGTGTAGCTCACAGACACAACCTGGATCCCACGTTGCTATGGCTGTGGCGTAGGCCGCCAGCTGCAGCTCCAGGTCAAACCCTAGCCTGAGAACTTCCATGTGCTGCAGGTGCAGCCCAAAAAAAGCCAAAAAAAAAAAAAAAAGTAGTTCTTACAAACAAAATATTTCTAGGAGTTCACATTGTGGCACCGCAGAAACAAATCCAACTAGGAACTATGAGGTTGCGGGTTGGATCCCTGGCCTGGCTCAGTAGGTTAAGGATCTGGCATTGCCGTGAGCTGTGGTGTAGGTCACAGACTCGGCTCAGATCTGGTGTTGCTGTGGCTCTGGCATAGGCCGGTGGCTACGGCTCCGATTCGACCCCTAGCCTGGGAAGCTCCATATGCCACAGGTGTGGCCCTAAAAAGACTAAAGAAAAAGAAAATCGGGGAGAGCCAACCTGGAGCTCATGATCGTGTCTATTTTTATAGCCCAGGGAGAGAGGCGAGGTCTTATACTTGCTGACCTGCTGATTGGTTGGGAATAGAGGGGTCTTATGAGGTGCTTGCTGGTTGGTTGGCGGTGTGTAATGCCCTATGGGGCGTGATGCGGAGTGGGCCCCATAACTTGCGTCGTAGTAGAGGGTAGGAAGGTGTACAAGGTGGGGGAGGGGCGCTACAATGAGAAGGGTGGGACGATGATAAGGGTCTGGTAATTCTTGGCTTGGCCAGAGGCTTTGCCCTCCGTCTCCCAGAGGCGGGCTTGAAGTTCCAGGACGCAGACATGTCTTCGAAATCATCAATATTAAATGAAATACCTTTATTTGGTACCGTGAAATGAAGATTGGCACTTGCCACCTGCCTTTGCACGGATTGAATCATGAGCCACTGCAGCTGCTCAACACCCACGAAAGGAGCTCAGGAGGGAGCTCAGGAAAACTGGAAGAACAGTTCTCACAGTTCTTCAGACGGTTAGGTGTTTTCGAGGAGAAGATTTTATGAGCCCAATTCTTGCATCTCCTCATACCTAGAAATGTGATGACACCTGCTCCTCGTGACTGGCAGTCACTTTCACGAGACCAGCAACAACCTCCTGCAAAATGTGTCATTTTTATTAATTTTATTTTGCTTTTTAGGGCTGCAGGTGGGGCATATGGAGGTTCCCAGGCGAGGGGTTGAATCAGAGTTACAGCTACAGCTGCCGGCCTCCACCACAGACACAGCAATGTGGGATCCGAGCTGTGTCTGTGACCTACACCACAACTCATGGCAATGCCAGATCATTAACCCACTGAGCGAGGCCAGGGCTCGAACCCACGTCCTCATGGATTCTAGTCTCGTTTGTTCCCGCTGCAGCACAATGGGAACTTCCTGCAAAATGTGTTCTTGACTGCATGTACCTCCCCCTTCACCAGTCACATGGATACTGACCTGTGCACCTGCTTCTTCAGAGCCGCTTCTCAGAGCTGGCCGAGGTGCTGCCCCCACACTATAGTTGTTGTGCTGCCAAAACTCTGTGCTGAAGAGAAACACGGAGACAGTTTGGGGTTAAGGAAGGAAAAACAGCTTTTATTGCTTTGCCAGGCAAAGGAGGCCACAGCAACCTAATGCCTTAAAGACCCTGTCCTCCCTTGGGGAAGAATTACAGGGAGTTTTATAGTATAGAGGAGAAAAACAGGGTTCCAGATAAGAATCAGAGTTGGCAAAAATGCGTTCATCTTTCTTGGGGGGCTCCATAGTCACCGAAGTTGGGATCATGAGATCTCAGCGTAAGCCTGGTGGTCTTCTGCATTATCGTATCTCAATTTCTCCTAAAATAGAAATATTTGCAAAAAGGGCATATTGATCAGAGATTAGAGCAATCCAGGAAAGTCTCCAAAAAAACGTCATGTGCTTATAATCTGACCCGCAGGTGGCTGTGCTCAGGATGCCTAATCTATATATAGCTCACAGGTGATTATGCTTAGGGTGCAGTTAAGCCAGGGGAACACAAGGGGGCCCTTCCGCTATTCAATGGCAAACTGCTCATTTCTTTTCTTTCTTTTTTTTTTTTTTTTTTTTTTTTTTTGTCTTTTTTAGGGCCGCACTAGCAGCATATGGAGTTTCCCAGGCTGGGGGTCTAATCGGAGCTACAGCTGCCAGCCTACACCACAGCCACATCAAATCCAGGCCGCGGTCAGTGACCTACAGCACAGCTCACAGCAACACCAGATCCTTAACCCCACTGAGCAGGGCCAGGGATCAAACCCACAACCTCATGGTTCCTAGTCGGCTCCGTTTCTGCTGTGCCATGACGGGAACTCCTTAAACTAGTCATTTCTAAAAGAAACACAAGGAGGGGAGTTCCCTTGGGTTGTGCACCTGCTGAGCATCCATGAGGACACAGATGAGATCCCTGGCCCCGCTCAGTGGCTGGGGGATCCGACATTGCCCTGAGCTGTGGTGTACGATGGCAGCTGCAGCTCCAATTTGACCCCTAGCCTGGGAACTTCCATATGCCCACCCCCACAAAGAAAGAAAGAAGTAAGGAAATAAATAAAATAGCCTTTTCTTTTAGAGTAGTTTTAGGTTGACAGTAACACTGAGTGGAAAACACAGATCCAGTATACCCCCTCCGTACACACAGGCACAGCCTCTCTCACTATCAACACCCCTCACGAGACAGGGACACCTGCTTCAGCCCACAACTCTGCGTCGATGCATCGTTATGACCCAGAGTCCACAGTTTACTTTAGGGTTCATTCCCAGTGTCATACATTGTATGGATTTGGACAAATGCATAATGGCCTGGATCCACCCTTACGGTATCATACGGGATACTTTGAGTGCCCTAAAAATCTCCAATGACTCTTTTGTACCCATTAAACCGTAACTCCTCATTCCCCCTCCCCTCAGCCCCTGGTAACCTCTATTCTACCTTCTGTCTCTAGAAAGTTGCCTCTTCCGGGCACCACATGTGAGTGAAAATCTTACAACATTTGTCCTTTTGTGTCTGATCTAATCCATTTATCTTAACTGCTCCATGGCAGACGTAGCACCTGTCTCCTTGTTGAGGTCATCTTTGTCATCCTTTCATGAAGTCGCATAATTTATCCCCACATGAACCGGAACACCTTTATTTGACTGTTCGGGATACACTTTACTTTTTTGGTGTGTGTGTGGTGTAGGAGGATGGGATTCTTTAAAGCATTGCATTTTCTTTTTTTGGTCTTTCTAGGGCTGCACCTGTGGCATAGGGGTTGAATCGGAGCTGCAGCTGCCAGCCTACACCACAGCCACAGCCACAGCAGATTCGAGTAGCGTCTTCCACCTACACCACAGCTCACGGCAATGCTAGATCCTTAACCCACTGAACCAGGGATCAAACCTGCAACCTCGTGGTTCCTAGTTGGATTCATTTCTGCTGCGCCAGGATGGGAACTCCTTTCTTTTTTATTTTATTTATGGCCATACCCATGGCACATGGAAGTTCCTGGGCCAGGGGTTGAACCCTAGCGGAAGCTGCAACATATGTTTCACCTGTGGTAACACCAGATCCTTTAACACCTGTGGTAATACCAGATCCTTTAACCCACTGTGCCAGGCTGGGGATCAAACCCATGCCTCCACAAGGACCCCAGCCAATGCAGTCAGATTCTTAACCTACTGCACCATGGCAGAAACGCTCAGAATTATGTTTTCTAATTGGTTACTGCTGTTATTATAGAGGTGCTATTGATATTTTTGTATGTTAATCTTTAATCCCATAGATGGCTGAAATTTCATTTCATTCTCTACAGGGAATTTTTCTAATTATCTTGAATATTTTTAAGGTTTCCAGTGGGCTTCTTATATCATGCTGATGTTCCCTTTTATCTCTAGTTGGCCACAAAAGTTTTGTTATAAATGAGTGTTGAACTCCACCCAATGCCATTTCTCCTTTAATTAGATAGTATCTCCTTTAATTAGATAATATTTTAATATAGATAATTAAAATAATCTTTTTTTAATAAGATTTAAAAAATTTAAGTCCCTGGTGGCACAGTGGGTTAAGGAGCTGGCATTGTCACTGCTGTGGCTCAGGTTGCTGCTGTGGTATGTGTTCCATCCCTAGCCTTGGAACTTTCGCATGCCATGGGTGCAACCAAAAAAATTAATTTTTTAAAAAAGTTGTTTCTTTTCTTTCTTTTTTTTTTTTTTTTTTTTGTCTTTTTAGGGCTGCGCCAACAACATATAAAAGTTCCCATGCTAGGGGTCGAATTGGAGCTGAAGCTGCTGGCCTGTGCCACAGCAGCAATGCCAGATCCAAGCCGCATTTGTGAGCTACACCACAGCTTTGGTCAATGCCGGATTCTTAACCCACTGAGTGAGGCCAGGGCTTGAACCCACATCCTCATGGATACTGGTCGGTTGGTTTCATTACTGCTGAGCCACAGTGGGAACTACTAAAAATTTTTTGATGTGAAATTGTCATAGGCAGGAAAGTGGACTGATCGCGATAATATGCCACCCAGACTCCCTCTTCAGGTTGGAAGCCGTATTTAACCAGCTGCCAGGGGCGTTGGCAGCTGGGCTTAGAGCTGAGCCTCTGCCTGGGCAATGCTTTCCGCTGCAGGGAACCATTTTGCTTGTGTCCCTTTCGGAGGCGCAGCCCACATTCCATGTCTGGTCAATAGGGGGACAAAAGCCTGACTCCGTGTCTCAATTAGGGACAACCCAGAAAGCCATCCCACCCCAGGTTCCCTGCAGGAGGGACTGAAGCTTTTGCTGCAGCCACATCAACTTCTGCCTGTGTCCTTCCTGCCTCTTCTCTTCTTTATAAACCTGGCCCCAGAGGACTCTTCCCAGATACCAGCTACATGTGCTGCAAATCTCTCGCTCAGAGTCTGTTTCCCAGGAAACCCCACATATAAAAAGGTGTGTGTTATGTGTGTTTATTTTTACCTTTATTTTTTGTCTTTTTAGGCCACACCTGCGGCATATGGAGGTTCCCAGGCCGGGGGTCAAATCGGAGCTGCAGCTGCCGGCCTACCCTATGCCAGAGCCACAGCAACATGGGATCTGAGCCTCATCTGCAACCTGCACCACAGCTCGCAGCAACACTGGACCCTTAACCCACTGAGCGAGGCCAGGGATTGACCCTACATCCTCATGGATACTAGGCAGATTCATTTTTGCCGAGCCACGATGGAACTCTTATGTGTGTTTATTTTTAAACAAAAATAAAATAAATACTTACGTATCCACCAATGAAGTTCGGGAATAGAGCATTACCAGGGCCTGAGAAGCCACTGTGGGTCTTTCCCTTTGCAATCTATATGGAGGTCATTGACTTCATGATTTTTGGTGATCATCTCTTGGTGTGTGGGGGGGTGTTTATCTAGTGTTTTGTATCATAGTTCATATGCACATCTTTGTTTTTGAATTATACAACCTGTATCCCGTGACCTGCTTCTTTCATTCAACCTTAATATGAGATTCATCCTTTTTTTGTTTTGTTTTGTTATTTTTTTTTCTTTTTTGCCACACAAGCAGTATGTGGAAGTTTCTGGGCCAGGAGTCAAACCTGCTCTATAGCAACCAGAGCCACAGCAGTGAGAACACAGGAGCCTCAACCTGCTAGGCCATCAGAGACTTTTGGAGAGTCTTCCATTTAAAGGAAAATTGCTATTGCTTGTTAATTTTTTTTTTTTTTTTTTTTTTTTTTTTTTTTGTCTTTTTTGCCTTTTCTAGGGCCGGTCCCGCGGCATATGGAGGTTCCCAGGCTAGGGGTCCAATCGGAGCTGTAGCCACCGGCCTACACCAGAGTCACAGCAACTTGGGATCCGAGCCGTGTCTGCAACCTACACCACAGCTCATGGCAATGCCGGATCCTTAACCCACTGAGCAAGGCCAGGGACCGAACCCACAAGCTCATGGTTCCTAGTCGGATTCATTAACCACTGCGCCAGGACGGGAACTCCTATTGCTTGTTAATTTTGTGAATAAACTGCAATATGTGCATCTGTTCCACCCTTGAGGGACATGTGTGCTGTGTTCATTTAGGGGGACTATTACTCACTGCTGCAGTGACTGTTCTCATACCTGTCTCTGGGGTCATGGACACAAATGTCTCTGGGGCAGGGTTTCTCAACCTCAGCACTACTGACATTTTGGCCTGGATAATCCTGTAAGGGGCTGTCCTGAGAGTTGTAGACCACTCAGCAAAATCCCTGGCCTCTACCCACTAGAGGCCAGTACCCTCCCCTCCCCCCACCAAATTGTGACAATCAAAAGTGTCTCCAGGAGTTTCTGTCATGGCTCAGCTGTAATGAACCTGACTAATAACCATAAGGATGTGGGTTAGATCCCTGACCCTGCTCAGTGGGTGAAGGATCCAGCAACGCTGTGAGCTGTGGTGTAGGCCAGCAGCTGCAGCTCCGATTTGACACCTAGCCCGGGAACTTCCACATGCCACACGTGCGGCCCTAAAAAGCAAAAAAAAAAAAAAAAAAAAAAGTGTCTTGAGCTGCTTCCAAATGTGTGCCCTGCGAGGGCAAAGTGGCCTGGGTTGAGAACCACTGCCCTAACTTCCTCCTCTACATAAGGATGCCAATCACAGTACCTACCTGTTAAATCTTCACTCTGCACCACATCTACCTATAAAACAATACACACCTGCATATTAGGCTGTGTGTTAATATGTGTGATATGCTTAGAACGAGGCCTGGGGAGTTCCCATCGTGGCTCAGTGGTTAACAAATTTGACTAGGGACCATGAGGTGGTGGGTTCGATCCCTGGCCTCGCTCGGTGGGTTAAGGATCCGGCGTTACCGTGAGCTGTGGTGTAAGTCGCCGACGTGGCTCAGATCTGGCTTTGCTCTGGCTGTGGTATTGGCCGGCGGCTACAGCTCTGATTAGACCCCTAGCCTGGGAACCTCCATATGCCGCGGGTGCAGCCCTAGAAAAGGCAAAAAGAAAAAAGAACAAGGCCTGGCACAGAGGGACAGCTGTTAGATTATTGTAATTATTTATTATTATTATCATATGTAACGAGAGGCACACCCTTAGCACTCGGAAGTTGCATAACTCCTCTCAGTCATCCTGAATTAGTTTCCATCTCCGAAACTAGTTTCCATCTTCCTCATGAGCAAGATCTTCTGCTTTCTTTTTTTATTTTATCTTTTGTCTTTTTAGGGCCGCACCCACGGCATATGGAGGTTCCCAAGCTAGGAGTAGAATTGGAGCTACAGCTGCTGGCCTACCCTAGAGCCATAGCAACTCAGGATCCGAGCCGCGTCTGCAACCTACACCCCAGCTCACAGCAACACCAGATCCTTAACCCACTGAGCAAGGCCAGGGATCGAACCTGCAACCTTATGGTTCCTAGTTGGATTCGTTTCCGCTGTACCACGACGGGAACTCCAAGATGTTCTGCGTTCTTGAGCATCCCTGGGGGATCCCAGAGCAAACAGGGGAAGGGGCTGGGCTCTTCACTGACTGCATGGGGTTCTGGAGCAGGGCCCCTGTCAGTCAAACGAGTCCGTTAGTTAGTTAGTGTCTTTTTAGGGCTGCACCCATGGCATATGGAGGTTCCCAGGCTAGGGGTCTAATCAGAGCTACAGCTACCGGCCTACGCCACAGTCACAGCCAAGCCAGATCTGAGCCATGTCTGTGACCTACACCACAGCTCATGGCAACACCGGATCCTTAACCCACTGAGCAGGGCCAGGGATCAAACCCACACCCTCGTGGTTCCTAGTCGGATTCGTTACCACTGAGCCACTAAGGGAACTTCCCCATGCCATTCTTAAAGAGCACAGATGCCACACCAGTGGCATCTTGGAGGATAAACGCCAACATGCTGAGGATGGAGAAACAGCCAGGCTCCTTAAGGATATAACGGAGCTTCTGGAAACCACCCTGGGGCTCAGGGAAGGGGGGATGGGGGCATTCACAGCAAGTCACAGAGCAGGTGCCAGATGCTGATGCAGTGAGGGCTTTTTTCCCCCTGTTTCCACCATGCCCCAGATCTAGGCCGGCCTCTGCAGGAGGTGGGATAAGAGAGGTGCCTGCCCCCAGCTATCTCTCAGCCTATTCACCCCTGCCCCATGCTCACACACCCTTGCTGCCCCACAGTCCCTGTCCCAGCCACTTCCCCATGATGGCTCAGCCTTGAACTCTTCCCCAGTAGCACAGGCATCCCTGGAGGGATGCTTGGGAGTCTCAGGTGCAACCTCCCACTTCCTCATAGTCTCCCCAGCCATCACTATCTCCCCCTCCAGTCACCTGAGCCATCCCTAACTGTCCCCAGGTCAGCCCCGCCCAGGGTCCCTGGTTTCCCCAGGGCAGCCAAGGTTTGAGGAGGTGGAACCCAGAACAGTGATTTTCAAATTTCAGGCCCTAACTCCGACCAGTCATGTTAGCACCTTTTTAAAAAATGAAATACACACACACACAAAAGAAATACAATAAAAAATTGATTTATCAAAGTGTATTGCACAAAAGAAGGGTAAATATTGCTGTAAGAAATTTTGTGTACTGGGAGTTCCCATTGTGGCTTAGTGGGTTAAGAACCCAACTAGTATCCATGAAGATGAGAGTTCAATCCCTGACCTCGCTCAGTTTGTTAAGGATCCGGCATTGCTGTGAGCTGTGGTGTAGGTCATAGACGTGGCTCAGATCCCACAATGCCGTGGCTGTAGGCCAGCCGCTACAGCTCCACTTCAACCCCTAGCCTGGGAACTTTCATATGCTATGGGTGCGGCCCTAAAAAGCAAAGAAAAAAAGGAAATTAAGAAATTCTGTGTACAACTATGTGTACTGATTGTTATGGAAAATATATTTTATACTCATATTATGGTTGCAACATTTAGAAAGATACTGTGCCTTGAAGTTTCCAGCACATGCCCAGAAAGCACGGATCCCGTGCCCTGAGACCTCTTCCTGAGGTTGTCTTGGGGAAAATGCCCCTTTGTTTAGCCAGTCGCTCAGACCCAAGACCCTGGTCTCATCCTAGACCCCTCTCGCTTTGTCTCTCCAGCCAGTCCCACAGCAAATCCTGCTTCTGTTCTTCCCTTCAAAATACATGCAGTGTCTGCGCCACCTCTGCCCCACACCTGGTTCTAGGTTACCTTTCACCTTGATTATGATTCATCTAGTTCTGAGTCAGCAGGACCCAGGAAGGGCACTCTGCACATAGTAGGTGCTGCACACAGTAGGTGCTCATCTCTGGGCTGACTGAACTGTCTCCTCGTCCCCTCTCAGCAGGGGTAGAAGGAATAGGGCTGGGCTATGAAGTCCCTTGGCCGGCCTTCGCTGTCCTCCAGCCCCACCTGTGATCCGATCTCCCTCCACATGGGCCCCTTGCAGCCCCTCCTCCAGACCACGGGGCCTTGGGGTTTTTAAGATTGGAGCCCAGTTGCTTCCCTGCTACCACTCCCCCCGCCCGCCCACCAGCTCCCACGCACCTAGGCTGGTCCATTTCAAGTGCACCCTCCCTGCAATCCCAACTGTTGGGACTGCTCCAGTTGATCCATCTCAGAGACAACCTCCAAGTCCAGGCTCTCCTGTCCCTGGGGGAACTTGTAAGACATCCCATGTTCATCTCTGGGTCACAACCCCGGCCAGGAGCGGAGCCAGGCAAAAGGACGCCAAGCGATGCCTTTAACACACTACACACACGTTTCTCTCTCCCCAGGGGCTGAGGCCAAGCCCGACATTGAGACTCAGGAAAGACGACAGCAGAACTGGGCAGTTACAGACGAGATGATGCCAGTCTGGCTGTGAGCAAACGGGGTAGCGCCACAGGCTTCCTCTGACGTCACTGGCTGTGCAGTGGTGCACACGAGAGGCAGCGGTACGTCCCAGCCCGGGATGCAGGCCAGGCAACCAGAACTTGGTAGCCTGTGAAGCTGTTTTGTTTGGGTAACTATTTTAAAAGAGCTCAATGGGGTTTTTCCGTAACCAGCAAGTCAGCGCTCCAGTCCCATACTTCCTGCCAAGAATCAACCTCACCTCACTAGAAAATTGTCCTTAAGAATAACTTTTAGGAGTTCCCACTGTGGTGTAAAGGGATGGGCAGCATCTCTAGAGTGCTGGGATGAACGTTCGATTCCCAGTCCGGCAGCTGCAGCTAAGTCTCAACTGTGGCTTAGATCTGATCCCTGGCGCGGGAGGCAGCCAAAAAAGAAAAGAAAAAAAAATGTCTTTTAACGCCCAGATTTAAGAAAACTTCTTTTTTTTTTTTTTTTTTTTTTTTTTGTCTTTTTGCCATTTCTTGGGCCACTCCTGTGGCATATGGAGTTCCCAGGCTAGGGGTTGAATCGGAGCTAGAGTCACCGTCCTACACCACAGCAACATGAGATCTGAGCCGAGTCTGCGACCTACACCACAGCTCACAGCAATACCGGATCCTTAACCCACTGAGCAAGGCCAGGGATTGAACCCGCAACCTCATGGTTCCTAGTTGGATTCGTTAACCACTGAGCCATGACGGGAACTCCAAGAAAACTTCTAATCAAAAAGAGAAAGTCACCTGACCCCACAAATGAACACTTTGGTGTTTACGAGTCATCTGGGATATTTGGTATCTGGTATATTTGAAACATTGAAGAGAATCTGGCATAGGAGTGAATGTGACACATGTGTCCTGTTCACGTTAAGTCTCCCAACATAAAGTGCATAACTGGGTAATTCATTATTTTCGACTGGCCATTTTTCACTGGAATGTGAACGAGAATTTTTCAAAGTGAGTGAATGGCACTAGAATATTTAAAACATCCCGATACTCTTGTAATTTATTAGAAGAGTTAAGTACTTGAGAAGGTTTCGCTTTTTAGAAACGTCTCTGGAGCGTCCGAAGAAAATTGAACGGTTAAAATTTGTGAAAGCAGAACATTTAAGGAAATTTAATTAACTAAGATTCCAAATGAGATGCGAAGCTGTTGAAACTGGAGTTGGCTGAGCATTAATCAAAGACCTCCCGGAAAGCGACTGTGGAAATGTGCTGGATTTATAAATAGGATAATATTTGGAAGTAGAACTTTGAAGCTGAATAAAGAGGAGGATTATTTTTCATTGGTGGCTTTAATAGTGGAAGACAAATTTTAAAACATGAAGTAATGGAGTTCCCATCGTGACTCAGCAGAAACGAATCTGACCAGCATCCATGAGGACGCAGTTTCGATCCCTGGCCTTGCTCAGTGGGTTAAGGATCCCTTGTTGCTGTGGCTGTGGTGTAGGCCGGCAGCTACAGCTCTGATTGGACCCCTGGCCTGGGAACCTCCATATGCCCTGAGAAGACCAAGAAAAAAATAAAAAATGAAGTAATGGGTTTTTCCGCACACACACTCTTCACCCCAGTGACATCAGCGAGCTTGCACAGACACTGCCTCCTGTTGGTGACTAGAAGGCTTCCCCTCACCGGTTACTGCCTTTCCCTTAGAGAAACAGAGCGAGATACAGAGATAAACTCTGTCCCCAACTCCACCTGCAGTCGGTCCGTAGTTGTGAGAGGCAGCCTCTGAGATGGCCCCAAATGATCCCCGCTGTGTATCCTCTGCACAAGCCCCTCCTCTGGAGTGTGGACTGTACCTAGTGACTCACTTTGAATGAAGAGAAAATGGCGAAAGTGCTGGGACGTCCCTTTGGAGATTAGGCTACCAAAGGGCTTTGACTTCTCAGGTGCTGGCCCTCTCTCCCTCTCTCCTTTGCTCTCTTCCTCAGAGAGGAGCCACACTCTGAGCTGCCCTGTGGAGAGGCCCGCTTGACAAGGAAATGTCCCCGGCCAGCAGCCAGTGAGAACCTGAGGCTTGACAGCAAGCATGCCACCAAGCTTGGAAAAGGATTGTCGTCTTTGAGGGGACCTAACCTCTGGCCAACAGCTTACTTGTAGTTTGGGAAGACACCCTGAGCCTGAGGCACCAGATTCCTGGCCATAGAAAATGTAGATGGTAAGTGTTTGTTGTTTTAAGTCACTAAGTGTTGGGGAGGGGTGATTTGTTACCCAGCAGTAGCTAACTAATACAACTGTAATAGAATCTTATTGGGCATAAGCTGCTCCAGAAAGAAAACCTACATTTCCCACACTTCCTTGCAGCCAGGTATGGTTGTGTGGGGTGTGGTCATGGTGACAAGCCTTCTGAGCCCACAGACAAGATCAGTACCTAGAAGAAACCAAGATCCCTTGGCTGACTTCATGGAGCAGAGCTGTTTTATCAGACTGGAGAGAAATAGGTAGAGAAAAATAAACTTCTAACTTGGATCTCTGTTAGAACAGCTAAATCTCAGTGTTTCCCAAATCCCCATGTCAACTTTTTGTTTCTTCTTCTTTTTTCTTTCTTTTTTTTTTTAGGACTGCACCTGCGGCATTTGGAAGTTCCTGGCTAGGGGTCGAATTGCAGCTGCAGCTTCCAGCCACAGCCACAGCCACATCCACAGCCATGCCAGCCCCATCTATGAACTACTCCACAGCTGGCAGCAACACCGGATTCTTAACCCACCAAGCAAGGCCAGGGATCAAACCTGCATCCTCATGGATCCTATGTCAGGTCCTTAACCTGCTGAGCCACAATGGGAACTCTTGCCCAGATCATCTTTTAATTGCTCTTTCAATCTTTTAATCATCTCTCTCTCTCCCTCCCTCCCTCCCTCTCTCTCTCTCTCTCTCTCTCTCATTAGCCTCATCTTGATCAATGACAACTGAGACCTTATAATTTGGTGTGCTTGGTAAGCGTTTCTAGTCCCCCCCCCTCCAGTTTTGCAATTGTTAACAAATACACATTCCCTCCTAGGCTTAGGGCAGCTCACCACTAACGCCATCGGCCATGTACATGCTGCTTTTCTTTTTCTTTGCCCCAGGGAAGTACTGCTTATTGAAGTTTAGATTCATATACATATTGCCTTTCAAATTCTCTTCTCAGGAGCCAGCAACCCTCTGGCAACCCACAGGCTCCTGGTGCCTCAGCTGGCCAGCTTGACAAAAGCCGCTGGCTGCCTTTCTTCCTAAGCCTGGATCTTCAAAGGCGATCCAGGTTCCAGTCACTTGAGATTTGGCAAACACTGCCTTAGAGGAAACCAAGCCCGTGATCCCTTGGAAGCAGGACGCGTGTAGGCGCGACCCAAGCCTGAGGCTTTCTGAGATTCCCCGATGTGTGCCCGGCACCCGCAGGTAAACCCACTGTCCTTAGCTCTCTGATTCAGCAGGGCCCATCCTTGGGGGGGTGGGGGGGGGCAGGTGGTGGAGGGGGAGGGGAGTGGACTTCACAAAAGGATGGCAGGAAGGAGGAGTTTGTGGAGGAGCCCACACGGCAATGAACCAACGTTCAAGATTCAATGCATAGAAGCCTGAGCCGACCTCTGCCCAGGGAAGGGGCCCCTGGGGGTGACTGCGGTTCTCGGGCTCGTAGGTGTAGGCGGGTCAGACCAGGATGCGGATGATGGGCTCCCGGGTCAGCACCCAGCTCCTCCCCCTCCCTGTGCTGTCTCTGCCCGTATGGGCAGGACAGCAGTGGTACCTGCCTGGAGGGTCACTGGGAGGAGTGGATGAGATGCTGTACCTTGAGCCCTTCGCCCAGCACCTGGCACATAAGATTTTAGAGCCAAAAATTATAGAACCTTGCAGTGTAATAGCTGTCAGGATAATAGCTACTATTATTATAAAAGAACTATGGTTTGTGGGATGCTGAATAATGACCCTCCCTCAATGATCTAGGTGTCCTTATCCTTGGAACTGGTAAGTGTCCCCTTATCAGGCCAAAGGGACTTAACAGGGTTTTTCTTTTTTTAATCTTTTTATTAGAGTTGATTTACAATGTCCTGTCAATGCTGTACAGCAAAATGACCCAGTTACACACATACATTCTTTTTCTCATATTATCTTCTGTCATGTTCTATCACAAGTGATTGGATAGAGCTCCCTGTGCTGCACAGCAGGACCTCATTGCTTATCCATTCCAAATGCTATAGTCTGCATCTACGAACCCCACACTCCCAGTCCATCCCACTTCCTCCCCCTCCGCCTTGGCAACCACAAGTCTGCTGTCCATGTCGGTGAGTCTGTTTCTGTTCTGGTAGATGGATATCTGTGCCGTATTTTAGATTCTACATATAAGTGATATCATGTGGTATCTGTCTTTATCTTCCTGACTTAGACTTTACAGGGTCGTGAGATGGGACGTGGGGCCTAAATGTGATCACCCGTGTCCTTGTAAGGACGGCAGAGGGAGATTCAACTCCAGAAAAGAAAGCGATGTGGGAGTTCCCGTCGTGGCTCTGTGGTTAACGAATCGGACTAGTAGCCATGAGGATGGGGGTTCGATCCCTGGCCTCGCTCAGTGGGTTAAGGATCTAGCGTTGCTGTGAGCTGTGGTGTAGGTCACAGACATGGCTTGGATCCCGAGTTGCTGTGGCTGTAGCATAGGCTGGCAGCTACAGCTCCGATTCAACCCCTCACCTAGGAACCTCCATAGGCCACATGTACAGCCCTAAAAAGACAAAAAAAAAAAAAAAAGAAGGAGATGTGATGAAGGAAGCCAGGGTTGGAGTGTTATGGCCACGAGCCAAAGGGCACCAGCAAGGGGTCTCTGGAAGCCCGAAGAGGCAAGGAACAGATTCTCTGGAGTTCCTGTTGTGAGCTGCAGTGTAACTCAAAGATGAGGCTTAGATCCAGGCATTGCTGTGGCTGTGGTCTAGGCCAGTGGCTACAGCTCCATTTGTACCCCTAGCCTGGGAACCTCTATATGCCGAGGGTTTGGCCCTAAAAGAATGAATAAATAAATAGACAGATTCTCCCCTAGGACCCCCAGAGGGAATGAAGCCCTGCCCACACCTTGACTCTAGCCTACTGAAAACGGTTTTGGACTTCAGACCATCAGAACACTAGAAGGCTTATGTGTTGTTTTATTTTTTTAATTTTTAAAATGTTTTTGCTTTTAGGGCCACACCCGTGGCATGTGGAGGTTCCCAGGATAAGTGTCTAATCGGAGCTACAGCCGCCAGCCTACACCACAGCCACGGCAACGCCAGATCTGAGCCTCATCTGATAGCTCAGGGCAACACCAGAACCTTGAACCGCTGAGTGAGGCCAGGGATCGAACCCGCAACCTCATGGTCCCTAGTCAGATTCGTTTCTGCTGCGCCATGATGGGAAGTCCGTCTGTGTTGTCTTAAACAATCAATTTGGTGGCAGTTTCGTTCCAGCAGCTGTCGATGATCCGACAGGGTGATGATGCTGGCAGATGCGCGTGTGGCAGAGGGAGCGAGGGAGCGGGCCCATTCGACACTGTGTTCCCACCACGAACTCCAGGGCCAGCCCGCCCTCAGCACCGATGCTGGTGCCCACACATCTATGGGTAAAGAAGCCAACCGGCCCCGGCCCTACAGAAGGGGTTCTCTCCAGGTGGTGCCTGCATTGAGAACACTGCCTTGGAACGGTCTACTCTAGACACGTTCCTACAGATCTGCTCTGTGTATCTGCATCCGTACCTGAGCTTGTGGATCTACGCCTCCATCTCCACCTCCACCTGCCCCCCCACCTGCACCTCCACCTCTGCTGACACCTAGACTTAACCTACACCTAAGCTCTACCTACACCTACGCCTCTTCCTCTGCTTACATCTATACCTACATCTATATCTCTGCCTTTACCTATATTGTATCTGTCATTTTGTGCCCTACTGTCTCCAAAATGGGTGTTTTGTGTGGCAGAGGAAGACGTTTTCCTTGACTTTCGCAGGGTCCCCAGCTGGGTCTGAAAAGTAAAGTGACAAAGACAGACTAATGGGAGCAAAGGCAACCTGTTTATTAAGTTTTATGTGACATGAGAGCCTTCCTACGGAATTGGAGCCCCCAAAGAAGACGGGTGTATTTTTGGCCAAGGTTGATGTGGAGAGTGCGGCGTGGAGAAAGAGGGCAGGTTAGGGACTCTGAGGCGACTCAGGTAAACTGGGGAGGCTTGGCAGGGCCTGGCTGGTAGGCGTTTTCTTATTCTCACTCTGTCTTCACGCAGACTGAGGATCCTTCCCTCCAGGTCTGGGGGCACCTCTCCCGTGAGGGTTTTAGGACCCATTTCAAGGAAGAAGCATGAAAAAAGGAGGAGGTCAGAGTGACCTTCCTGCTTCTGGCTTTTTTTTTTTTTTTTTGGTCTTTTTAGGGCCGCACCCTCGGCATATGGAAGTTCCCAGGCTAGGAGTCCTGTCGGAGTGGCAGCTGCCGGCCTACACCACAGCCACAGTAACGCTGGGTCCTTAACCCACTGAGCGAGGCCAGGGCTTGAACTTGTGTCCTTATGGATACTAGTTGGGTTCACTCCCACTGAACCACAGTGGGAACTCCCCATTTTTCATATTCTTTCAGCTTAAAATATTCAGTGGGCCAAGGCGCCGTGTACTGGGGTAGCGGTCCTGAACCCCCTCCCTGCACCTTTCCTTTTCATTCAGAAGGTTTTCCTCGATCTGAAATATGTTTTCCTTTTAACACTCTGACCTCCAGTTCTGCATATCATCACTGTGCAGATGCGTTTCTATTTTATTAACTGATCCCTTAGCGCCCATTACTAAGAGGAGACTGGCCATCTGTTTTCAGAGATGTCTTTTCTAACTGCTCGCAAGGTAAGGGCTCTGCAGATCTGGACTCTGGGCTGAGCGCCCTGAAAAGCTCATTCCAGGAGCTGCCACCACAAATGCCCAAGGACCAGGCAGGTAATGGGGCAGGTGATGGGCCCAGGCACTGAATGGGGTGGGGGCCGCATATCCGTCAGAGCCGCCTCTTTTCCAGCCACTCCCCGCCATCTGAGAGTGCAGGCCAGGGCTGCCTACCCTTTCATTTCCAAGAGATGCTGGAAAATTAGGACTTCTCTGTGGTTTTTCAATGTTTGCAACCAATGCACCATTCTTAAAATGTAGCACATGACCAGTAACCGCAGCAAAGTGGGCCAAGGTTGATGAACAGACAAACCTATGGGAAAAGAAATGCAAGTGACTCTTAAACAGGAGAAGTGTTGATCACCTTCCACATCAGAAGAGAAATGCAAAAAAAAAAAAAAAAAAAAACAGAGGAGTTCCCGTCGTGGTGCAGTGGTTAACGAATCCAACTAGGAACCATGAGGTTGCGGGTTCGGTCCCTGCCCTTGCTTAGTGGGTTAACGATCCGGCGTTGCCGTGAGCTGTGGTGTAGGTTGCAGACGCGGCTCAGATCCCGCGTTGCTGTGGCTCTGGCGTAGGCCGGTGGCTACAGCTCCGATTAGACCCCTGGCCTGGGAACCTCCATATGCCGTGGGAGCGGCCCAAGAAATAGCAACAACAACAAAAAAAAAGACCAAAAAAAAAAAAAAAAAGAAGAGAAATGCACGAGTTCCTGCTGTGGCGCAGTGGGTTAAGGGTCTGACTGCAGAGGCCCAGTTTGCTGCGGAGGCATGGGTTCCATCTCCAGCCATGCTGGATCTGGCATTGCTGCAGCCTCGGCTCAGATTCAATCCCTGGCCTGGAAGCTTCTGCCTGCTGTGGGTGCAGCCAAAAAAAAAAGAGGAGTTCCTGTGGTGGCTCAGTAGTTAATGAACCTGACTAGTATCCATGAGGATGCGGGTTTGATCCCTGGCCTTGCTCCGTGGGTTAAAGATCCAGTGTTGCGGAGTTCCCGTCGTGGCGCAGTGGTTAACGAATCCGACTAGGAACCATGAGGTTGCGGGTTCGGTCCCTGCCATTGCTCAGTGGGTTAATGATCCGGTGTAGGTTGCAGACGCGGCTCGGATCCCGCGTTGCTGTGGCTCTGGCGTAGGCCGGTGGCTACAGCTCCGATTCAACCCCTAGCCTGGGAACCTCCATATGCCGCGGGAGCGGCCCAAGAAATAGCAACAACAACAACAACAAAAAAAAGACAAAAAGACAAAAAAAAAAAAAAAAAAAAAAGATCCAGTGTTGCCATGAGCTGTGGTGTCGGTCGTAGACGCAGCTTAGATCTGAAGTTGCTGTGGCGGTGGTGTAGACCGGAGCCTATAGCTCCGATTGGACCCTTAGCCTGGGAACCTCCATATGCCATAGATGTGGCCCTAAAAAGCAAAAAAAAAAAAAAAAAAAGGACAAAAAGAAAGAAAGATGCTCAGAACAGATATGACTCCCGGTGGGGGAATGTGACCTATCTCCACGTTCTACCTCCACCCCAGGCAGTAACCCTGACTCTTCACACTGGTTGAGTAAAATCATGCTCCCAACAGGAAAGGAGAATACAAACTGGAACAGCCCTCGTAAAGAAACAAGTTCAGGAGTTCCCGTTGTGGCGAAGTGGAAACAAATCCGACGAGGAACCATGAGGTTGCAGGTTCGATCCCTAGCCTCACTCAGGCAACTGAGCAACTGGCGTTGCCATGAGCTGTGGTGTAGGTCACAGACACAGATCCTGCATTGCTGTGGCTGTGGTGGAGGCTGGCAGCTGTAGCTCTGCTTCAGCCCCTATCCTGGGAACCAACATATGCTATGAGTGCAGCCCTAAAAAGCAAAAAAAATAAAATAAAAATAAACAAATTCAAACCCGTGGTGTCAGCTCATTTGTGACACGTAGCAGTACAAGTAATTAGTTTTATAATCATAATATCACATGATTGCCTCCTCTATTCGTTAAGGTACTTATGACATTTGCAAGCATCTGATATTAGATTGGTGAGGGTTGAGGTGATTGCCTTTGGGAGGAGTGTTTAATTGGTTAGGGAAATCTGATATGGAAGAATAGCTACTGAATGGTTTTATTAAAGAGCAAAGATGAATTAGTATTCCTGTTCACACACGAGCCCCACGGTTCTGGGCTGCTGGCCTACACCCTGGTGAGTAACAGGTAATTCTGCAGCAGCAACAAAATGTTATGCACATACCTTTTTTTAAAGCATCGTGGGGTTTTTTTGTTTTTTGTTTGTTTTGCTATTTCTTGGGCCGCTCCTGTGGCATATGGAGGTTCCCAGGCTAGGGGTCGAATTGGAGCTGTAGCCACCGGCCTACACCACAGCCACAGCAATGTGGGATCTGAGCCGCGTCTGCAACCTACACCACAGCTCACGGCAACGCCGGATCCTTAACCCACTGAGCAAGGCCAGGGATTGAACCCGCAACCTCATGGTTCCTAGTCGGATTCGTTAACCACTGCACCAGACGGGAACTCCAGCATCGTGATTTTTAATGAGTTAGAATTCCCATCCCCAAACAATTGATCCTTTTAACATGTATGAGTCTGTGGTTTCCAGTCTATTTACAATCTTTTGCACTCATCACAGCTATCAAATTCATCACCCCATTCTCTGCAATTCCCCCAGCCGCTGGCGACCACCAGTCTTCTTTCTGCCTCTGCAAATCTGCCTGTTCTGGTTACTCCCCTATAAATTTATTGTTTTGGCCGCACCCACGGCATGTGGAAACAGCCAGATCAGGAGTCAAACCTGTGCCACAGCAATGGCCCAAGCCACTTCAGTGATAATGTGGGATCCTTAACCCACTGTGGCACAAGAGAACGCCATTCCCATAGAAATGGAATCAGCACAGTGTGTGGCCTTCTATGCCTGGTTCCTTTACTTACAATGATTTCAAGGTCTATCCACGTGGTAGCGTGTATCCATACTTCGTTTCTTTCTCTGGCTAAATAAACCCATTCCAATAATTCCATTGTGTGGCTCTATCATGGTATGGACATTCGGGTTGTTTCCATTTTTGGTTATTATGAATAATCCTGCTATAGAAGTTCCTGTCGTGGCTCAGTGGAAATGAATCTGACTACAAACCATGAGGATGCAGGTTCAATCCCTGGCCTCGATCATTGTGTTAAGGATCCAGCATTGCCATGAACTGTGGTGTAGGTCACAGACACACCTCCTCGGATCCCGCGTTGCTGTGGCTGTGGTGTAGGCTGGTGGCTACAGCTCCGATTGGACCCCTAGCCTGGGAACGTCCATATGCCATAAACTCAGTGGCTTAAAACAACAAACGTCATACTGAGACAGTTTCGGAGGCTAGAAGTCCAAAATCAGGTTCATCTGGCATTAGGCAAGGTGTTGGCAGGAGACGCTGAACAGAGAATCTGTGTCCTTGCCTTTTTCAGGATCTAGAGGGCTCGTGGCCCCTTTTTTCTGGGCTTTCGGCCCCTTTTTTCCAGGCTTGGGGCCCCTTCCTTTATCTTCAGTGCATCGCTCCTATCTTAGCTTCTGTCAATGTCCCATTGTCCTCCCTCTGACTGACTCTTCCTGTCTCCCTTTTTTAAGGATCCTTGGGACTGTGTTCAGGACCCACCCAAATAATCCAGGTTCGTTTCCCCATCGCAAGATCCTTAAACACACCTGCAAAATATTTTTGCTATTTTAGGCAACATTCACAGGTTCCAAGGATTAGGGCACCAACAGCTTTAATGGATCTTTTTTTTTTTTTTTTTTTTTTTTTGTCTTTTTAGGGTCGCACTGGCGGCACTTGGAGCTTCCCAGGCTAGGGGTCAAATCAGAGCTGTAGCCACTGGCCTACACCACAGCCACAGCAACGCCAGATCTGAGCTGTGTCTGTGACCTACACCACAGCTCACGGCAATGCCAGATCCTTAACCCACTGAGAGAGGCCAGGGATCAAACTGGCGTCCTCATGTATACTAGTGGTTCATTAACCACTGACCACAACGGGAACTCCTTTAAGGGGTCTTTATTCAGCCTGCCACAGACACCATCCATGTGGGAGAGACTCCAACACGTTTCTGGTAGACAAACCGGGTGGAGGCTTGGGGACGTGGATCAGGGTGGAGAGGTCATTGCATTCAGGAGAGAGCTGCGGGGAGGAGGGAGCCGGCGCAACCTGGGTTGTAGGGAGTAGGCAGGAGTGAGAAGAGGTGCCAAGGGAGGCTCGGGGGACTGTCCATGCTTCCAGGATCCTCTCCTCCCCCTTCCCCAGGGCACAGACCACCCAACATTCATAGGCAGGAAAACAAGACATGAAGCGTGGTTCCCTAAAAAGATCCAGCTCTCTGCCAGCCTGAGGCAGTAACTAGGGTGGGTGCCAGCTTCTGGAAAAAGCCAGTCTGGCATTCGTGTGGAGGCGAGGGGCAGCTAGAAGCCGGGCTCCTGGTCTCTCACCAGCCACGTGTGAGGCCAGCCCGGCAGCAAGCCCGACACCCAGACACAAAGCTCCCATTCATGCGGGGCCTGGTGGGAAAACAGTCCAACATTTGTAACGGGAAGTTCAGCCCCATCCCTCACAGACACAGCAGCCTTGTCCCTCAGTCGAGAATGGCAAGCAACAAGCAAGATCACCAGACAGGAAAGGAAAACCAGCCCCAAGCACGACAGCACCCAAAGGAAACGGACAGTTTGGGATCCAATCAAGGTGCCTGTGCTGTATCTGTCTGTTTGTTTTTTAGGGCCACACCCGCAGCATATGGAGGTTCCCAGGCTACGGGTCCAATTGGAGATACAGTTGCCGGTCTATGCCACAGCCACAGCAACGCGGGCTCCAAGCCACGTCTGTGACCTACACCACAGCTCACGGTAATGCCAGATCCTTAACTCACTGAGCAAGGCCAGGGATCAAACCCACAACCTCATGGTTCCTAGTTGGATTCGTTAACCACTGAGCCACGACGGGAACTCCCTCAATTAAATTTAAAAAAAAAATTGCTACAATTTCTTTCTTTCTTTCTTTTTGGGGGGGTCTTTTTTAGGGCTGCACCAGCAGTGCATGGAAGTTCCCAGGCTAGGGGTCAAATCAGAGTGGCAGCTGCCAGCCCACACCACAGTCACAGCAACTTGGAATAGGAGCCCAGTCTTCAACCTACACCACAGCTCAAGGCTACATGAGATCCTTAATGCACCAAGTGAGGCCAGGGGTCCAACCCACCTCCTCATGGATACTGGTCCGGCTCATTAACGCTGAGCCACGATGGGAACTCCCATTGCTACAGTTTCTTATCCACAAACTTTCTTCATCACTTGGGCTCCAAACTCTTCAAGCAGTAAGACCTGACTGAACTGACATCAGGTGTTTATAACTATTCCACTAAGTGGTATTTCTCCCTACAGACGCTTTACCACAGAAATATCACATATCCTGGAGTCCTGGCTGGACTCTGCCTGGAATACTGCAGACCGTTATATGCATTCTACTACCTTCTGAGTTAGAAAAAAAGAGGGGAAAAGTCCAGAATCCAAATCATCTAGTTCTAGGACTTCCAGAAAAGAGACTGTGTGTGGCTATGTACTGAAAAAGCTACCAAGAATACCAAAATGGCAGTTCCCGTCGTGGCGCAGTGGTTAACGAATCATGAGGAACCATGAGGTTGCAGGTTCGGTCCCTGCCCTTGCTCAGTGGGTTAAGGATCCGGCGTTGCCGTGAGCTGTGGTGTAGGTTGCAGACGTGGCTCAGATCCCGCGTTGCTGTGGCTCTGGCGTAGGCCGCTGGCTACAGCTCCGATTGGACCCCTAGCCTGGGAACCTCCCTATGCCGCGGGAGCGCCCCAAAGAAATAGCAAAAAGACAAAAAAAACGAAAAAACAAAAACAAAAAAAACCCCAAAATGCTCGCATCTCACACTTTCCTCGCGATGGCGCTGTGGTGTCTTTCTGAGACTTTTTTTTTTTTTTTTTTGCCATTTCTAGGGCTCACTCAACGCCGGATTGTTAACTCACTGAGCAAGGGCAGGGACCAAACCCGCAACCTCATGGTTCCTAGTCGAATTCGTTAACCGCTGGGCCACGACGGGAATTCCTCTGAGACTTTTTCAATGGAGGGGACCTGGGAACTCCAGCTTAAAACCCTTTCATGGGAGTTACCGTTGTGGCGCAGCGGGTTACGAAACCCAACTAGTATCCGTGAGGATGAGGGTTAGATCCCTGGCCCCGCTCAGTGGGATAAGGAGCCCAGAGCTGTGGTGTAGGTCACAGTTGCTGCACGAATCCCACGTTGTGGTGGCTGTGGTGTAGGCCGGCAGCTGCAGCTCCCATTCGACCCCCTAGCCTGGAAACTTCCATATGCCTCAGGTGCGGCCCTAAAATGAAAAAAAAACAAAAAACAAAAACAAAAAACAGCGACCTCCCTAAGCGAGTGACTTGTATGTACCTCGTGCATACCTACCTCTAGGGGTCGGAGAGGTCTCCATGGGGTAATGCAAATAGAGCATTTAGCACAGTGCCCGGGATGAGTCTGGGACTGGCAAGGATCCCCTAGGATGTGGGAGGACTGTGGACCAGAAGACTGGCTCCGGGTTGTCTAAAGTCAATCGGAAAAAAGATATGAGAGCCCAAGGGCAGAGGTCCAGGGAGAAATGTGTTGTGGCCCCATGCTTACTGTGAACCTGGCACTAATTCCCTAGTTTGCAATTTAGGGGCGGGGACAGATACCTAACGTAGGAGCGCCCAGGTTGGCCGCAGAGAACGTGTGGCAAAGAAGTTCAATTTAAGAACAAGCCTGAGGCACTCCCCTGGGGACACAATGTAAATTCGAGAGCATCCCTGAGGACAGAAACTTCTCTCCAAGTGTTTCACACTAGGTCCGAGGGCGGAGTCACAGCACAGCCCTTTACCAGCAGTGGACAGATGGTGGGAGAGAGGTTTTGAACGGCGGAGGCGGCTTGTAGGCCGGTGGCCGGAATAAGAAGGGAAGACGGGGGCCGGGGGGGGAACAGCTAGGACCCTTCCCACGGCGAGGGGCTCCCGGAGAGGCGGAATTCGCCTATCGGAGGTGCCTGCGGTGAGCGCCAGGGCACCCAGGTCTCAGATCGCGGGACGCCTGGGCAGGTAGCCCCGCGCTCCGAGACGTTGCCTGTTGGAGGTGCAGCCTCTCGGAAGAGCCCGCCCGCAGACCTCGGAGCGCGGGGCCCGGGTCGCCGCCCCGCCCGCCTCGCGGCAGCTGGGCCCTCCCCCCGGCGCCTGCGGCCGCCCAGACCCCGCCCCTCCCTCCGTCCGGCTGCGCAGCCGCCCACCGGATCTCGCCGCCGCCCTCCACCCACCCGGAGAGGGCCGACCCGGGCAGCGCCCCCCGACTGCCTCGCGGAGCAGAGTGCGGAAGGGGATCCTGGCCCGCCGCCGCCGCCGCCGCCTCCGAGCGGGCCGCCAGGTGAGCGCCGGGACAGGTGGGGACCCAGGTCGGAATCCGTGTTCTGGCCCCACTCGCGGCTGGAGCGTCCCGGGAAGGATTTCCGCCCCAGGCCCGGCCTGGACGGGCGTGTCCCGGGAGTCCTGTGCCCCAGCGCCCCTTCCCGGGCCCGCCCTCCCTCGCCCCTCCGAGCCCAGAGTTACACAAACGCGTGTTTTCGCACAGCAGGGGCTTTGCCAAAACCGGTCCTCTAGAGCCCTCGCCTCTCCGCCCGGCTACTGGTCCGCCGAGGCCACCATGAAATAAATTCCCCTCCCCAAAGTAGTGGACCAACACGTGTTCACTGCAGCGGGTGAAAGGCCAGACCACTCCTAACCAATCCTGGCTTTTGTTTTCCTCTGCCTGGCGGAAAATTCTGTGCATCAGCTTTTAGAGCACCGAGTCTTGGTTTAGCAACTTGGGCACCTTTGGTGTGTTTTCACTGCTCCACCGAATTTAAATTTTGTTCTAAGTTATCTTTTGCAGTGTTCAGGGATATCTGTTAACGCACCGTATCTTGTTCCTTCAATTTGAGACAGCAGCTGTCTACCCTCTATTTTGAAAGACCGTAATATCACTAGCCTATTTTTTAAATAAATAATAAAACATTTTTTAAAAAAGTCCCGGGAAAGCAAAAACAAAAGACAAATTAGAACAGAGCTTTGCATGCAACAGCAGTCCTTTAAGCCTTGCGCCCTCCCCCGCAGCCAATTAAAAATTTTTGTAAGTACATTGCTTTTCACAAATGGCACAGTAACTTGTGACCCGTAGTGCATGGTTTTAAATCCTTTTCAGCTTTTTGTTCCTCCGGTGGTTACTTCCAAATCTTTGAAGAGAGTTCTTCCATTGTTATTTCTTAGTTTATCAACTTTTAGACTGTCTGCTAATCCTTTGCTGAAAAATAGATGGACAGCTTTCATCATCTCCGTGGTTTCCCTCCTTCCTGTATAATCACAGCATTCCTTTTAGTTTCTTTATGGGTAGTTTTGTTACATAAAATATTTTTTATAAATTTTTATTTCTTGTTCCATTAAATATATAATCTGTTATATATCTAAAATCTGTTTTATATGCGTGTGTGTATATGTATATATATAAAAATCTGTTGACTCCTTCGTAAGGCCTGACTTTAAAGTTTATTTATTTATTTATTTATTTTTATTTTTTTAGGGCCGCACCTGGGGCACATAGAGGTTTCCAGGCTAGGGGTCCAATTAAAGCTACAACTGCCGGGAGTTCCCGTCGTGGCGCAGTGGTTAACGAATCCGACTAGGAACCATGAGGTTTCGGGTTCGATCCCTGCTCTTGCTCAGTGGGTTAAGGATCCGGCGTTGTCGTGAGCTGTGGTGTAGGCCGCAGATGCGGCTCGGATCCCGCGTTGCTGTGGCTCTGGCGTAGGCTGGCAGCTATAGCTCCGATTGGACCCCTAGCCTGGGAACCTCCATATGCCACGGGAGCGGCCCAAGAAATGGCAAAAAGACACAAAAAATAATAATAATAATAATAAATAAATAAATAAATAAGTAAATAAATAAGAAAAAAAAAAAAAAAAAGAGCTACAACTGCCGGCCTACACTGCAGCCACATCAGATCTGAGCCACATCTGTGACCAACACCAGATCCTTAACCCACTGAGCAAGGCTAGGGATGGAACCCACAACCTCATGGTTCCTAGTCGGATTTGTTTCCACTTCACCACAATGGGAACTCCTAAAATATTTTAACAAAGTTTTTATATTTATTTCAATGCTAATTTTTCAAGCCAATCAAGTTAGGCATACAGTACACAAATCAAATAGAAATGAAGCTGCTTTGGAATTCCCTTGTGGCACACTGGTTAAGGATCCAGCATCGTCACTGCAGCGGCTTGGGTCTCTGCTGTGGCTCAGGTTCAATCACATGCCACATGTGCAGCCAAAAAAAAAACCAGAAATGATTCTGCCTTATTTTTTCAATGCTAAAAGGAAAATAATCTAAGAAAAACAGAACCGAACCTGAGGTACATGGAAGTTCCCGGACGAGGGATTGAATCCGAGCTACAGCTGCAACCTATGCCACAGCCAGACCCTTTACCCACTGCACCAGGCCAGGATTGAACCCATACCTCTGTAGCTGCCTGAGCCCACTGCACTCGGATTCTTAACCCACTGTGCCACAAAGGGAACTCCAAAAAACATATTCTTTAATACACATTGATGTTCATTGCATATAAATTAGAACATATCAAAAACCAAAGTAACTTTGCCTCCTGCTTCACCGGTGCTGTGGCCCGGAAGGCAGTTGAGTAAGAGAGTGATGACAGTGAAGTGAGAGAAATGGTGCAATTCAGTATCTCTCTTACTGTCTGCTATGAATTTGCTGTTTAGCTCACTGTGTCTTCAGTACCACTACTTTTGAACAATTGTACTTTTTTGTTTTGTTTTTAAGGGCCGCACATGCGGCATATGACATTCCCAGGCTAGGGATTGAATAGGAGCTACAGCTGCTGGCCTACACCACAGCCAGAGCAACGAGGGATCTGAGCCACATCTACAGTCTACACCACCGGCTCACGGCAACACCGGATCCTTAACCCACGAAGCAAGGCCAGGGATGGAACCCACATCCTCATGGATGCTAGTCAGGTTCATTAACCACTGAGCCACATCGGGAACTCCCTGCTGTGCACTTTTGCAACCATGTCTTTTTTGTCACTTTTGCAGCCATGTGTGGATGTATGTTTTCATTTTTCTTGGGTAGATAGCCTAGGAGGAGAATTGCTGGGTTTCGTGGTAAGTTTATGTTTTGCTATAGCTATTTATTTATTTATTGGCTACACCTGCGGCATGTGGCGGTTCTCAGGCCAGAGATCAGACCCCAGCCACAGAGGTGACCCAAGCCACAGCAGTGACAGTGCCAGATCGTTAACCTGCTGAGTCACCAGGGCACGCTAGACTTTTTCATTATTCAACTTTTAGAGAAACGATCTTTTTTCCAAAGGAGCTGTACCATTTTACATTCCCACCAGCAACCTGTGAGGGTTCCTCTTTCTCTTGGTCCTGGAGGGTTGGTCTTTTGAACACTAGCCATTGTGGGCATAAAGGGCTTATCTCATTGTGATTTTCCTGCATTTTCTGCCTTTCCTTAATGACTAGTGACATCGAGCATCTTTTCGTGTGCTTATTAGTCATTTGTGTCTTTGGTGAAATGTCTATTCACATCTTTTGTCAATTTTTAAGTTGGTTTGTTTGTCTTAGTACTGATTTTTTTTTTAAAGGCCGCTCCCACGGAATGTGGAAGTTTCCAGGGCAGCGACTGGATCCAAACTACAGCTGCAGCTACACTGCAGCTGTGGCAATGCTGGATCCTTTAACCCACCACACCCCAAACCACTTAAGTCAGATTCTTAACCCACTTTGCCACACCAGGAACTCCTGACACGCTTCTTTTTATAGTATCCCGTTCTTGTTTTTTTTTTTTTTTTTTTTTTTTGAGTTTCTTCCCAAATCTGAGGGTACCCAGGACCAGCTACATAATTTGCAGAGCCCAGTACAAAATGAGAATGTGGGCCCCTTGTTCAAAAATGATTAAAAATTTCAAGTTGAGGGAGTTCCCTGGCAGCACAGTGGGTTAAGGATCCGACATTGTCACAGCAGGTTCAATCCCTGGCTTAACTTCGCTTGCTGTGGGCACAGCCAAAAAAAGCCCCAAATGAAAAAAAAAAAAAATTTTTTTTGCTTCTTAGGGCCACACCCACGGCATATGGAGGTTCCCAGGCTAGGGGTTGAATTGAAGCTATAGCCACCAGCCTACACCACAGCTGGAGCGGTGCAGGATCCGAGCTGGGTCTTCGACCTACACCACAGCTCTCGGCAATGCCAGATCCTTAACCCACTGAGCGAGGCCAGGGATCGAACCCGCAACTTCATGGCTACTGGTAGGATTCATGTCTGCTGCACCACAACAGGAACTCCAAAAAGAGAGTGTCAGGTTGGCAGTAGTAAAGCATTAAAACAAGCACTGAGCCCTTCTAAGTATGGGGCCGTGTACAAGGGCACAGGGCACAGGCCCACGAAGCCTGAGGGCAGCCATTGGGGTTTTCCTCTTCCTCGCCTTCCTTTTGGCCCTGGAATTGTCTCCGTTTCCTCTGGGGTCAGTCCCCTGCTGCTCTGCACATTTACCTTAACGCTTCTCTGTCAGGCTGCTTTTCTTCAAGCATCTGGTGGTCCCTGCTGTCTGAGCACATTTGCAAAAGCCCAGGAGGCTGGGTGACTGTTGAGTAACTGGGATGAGATCTGGAACTGTTGTGAATAGAGCCCTGCTTTCCCACCGGCCTCCTTGTCCCGTTGACGGGGGGAGTGGTGGGGGGAGTGGCCGCAGGGCGTGTCCGTGCCGACTCGGAGGAAGCCAGTCCGCGGGGAGCCCCCTCCCCAATGCCAGGCATTATACTCAGAGCACCAGCAGCCTGCGCCCTTCCCGGACGCTTCCTGCAGTTTGTTCAAAACACCGTCATCCGGGATTGTGTCGTTTTTCTTTGGGTGACAGGCAGGCAGCCTGAGCTCTAGGGGCGAAGTGTGGGGGAGGATGCTGAGGGAGTAGGGAGCCCTCGGGCATGGTTTTTTCCAAGATGCACTGACTTTTGTCCTCACTCTGCCCGCCGAGCTCTCTGCTACCCCATCCTGAGCCTCTCTGGACCTTTGACTTTGGGTTCAGAGCCTCTGGAGGTCCTTGAGTTTCCCTTGGCCCCCATTGTAGGCCCTGTCCTATTGCCCAGCCCCTACACGTCTGTCTGCTTTCTGTCTTACAGAAATGTATCGACTTTTTTTTTTTGTCTTTTTAGGGCCACACCCTCGGCATATGGAGGTTCCCAGGCTAGGGGTCAAAGTGGAGCTACAGCCGCCGGCCTACACCACAGCCACAGCAACGCCAGATCTGAGCTGCGTTTGTGATCTACACCACAGCTCCCAGCAACGTCGGATCCTTAACCCACTGAGCGAGGCCAGGGAGGGCACCCGCATCCTCATGGTTAAGAGTTGGGTTCATTACCACCGAGCTGCAGTGGGAACTCTGTCGACATTCCTGTCCTGGTGATGTTCTCCCTCCTGTACGCTTTGCTTTGCTTTTTAATTTCTTTGCTGTGCGTGGAGAGGGTGCCCTCTGAGAAGGCGATCGGCCTGAGCAGATCCCCATCCGCTCTCCACTTCTGACTGCTCTGTGGCCTTGAATGAGTCTTTCCACTTCTCTAGGCCTTGCGGTGTGAAGATCAGCTGGGATAACACCGAAGCCACTAAAGGCCACCTCCAGTCGGTTCCTAGGTCTGCAGAGCTGTATCATCTGGCTGGCACTGTGCTTGGATTTTTCTCTTTTCCTTTTTTTGGTCACTCCACAGCACATGGAGCTCCCTGGCTCAGATCCGAGCCGCAACTTCAACCCCCGCCCCAGCTGCAGAAATGCTGGATCCTTTAACCTCCTGTGCTGGACCGGTATTGAACCTGCGTCCTGGTGCTGCAGAGATGCTGCCAATCCCATTGTGCCAGAGCAGGAACTCCGGATTTTTTTTTTTTCTTTAAACACTAACACTTAAAAATGGGGTGACTTCACATAAAAACAGGGATTTGCAGTCCCTTGACAAACTGGAAAAGGTGGCCCAACTGGGGCCACCTTCCTACTTGGCAGTACATCAGCCAGTGTGGGCACCGGCACAGCTTCCAGGCTGGGCTCTTCTCTCTGGTTTGCCAGAGGCTCCACTGCTCCCTGTTTGCTTCCACCCAGTTGGCCTCATTTAGGATATGGCCTGTCTCCTGGGGGCATTGGAACTTGGGATTCCTGGGATTTTGTTTTGAGAGCATCTAGCACAGAACTAGCTGTTACTATTATGAACCCAGCCAAGAGCAGTGGTATGAGCGGGGGCTCAAAGCCAGCTCTTGCTCTGATCACTGGGCCAGTTACCCTAGGTTTGCATTCACCTAGAAGAGGTGCCTTTTATTTCCTTTTTGCCTTTTTCGGCCATACCTGCCTTTTATTGGCGTTCCCAAGCCAGAGGTCCAATCTGAGATGCAGCTGCACAGCTCTAGCAATGCCGGATCCTTAACTCGCTATGCCATAGCAGGAACTCCCAGAAGGGGTGCCTTTAAAAACAAAAAATCTGGAGTTCCCATTGTGGTGCAGCAAAAATGAATCCGACTAGGAACCATGAGGTTGTGGGTTCGATCCCTGGCCTTGCTTAGTGGGTTAAGAATCTGGTGTTGCCGTGAGCTGTGGTATAGGTAGAAGACCCGGCTTAGATCTGTCGTGGCTGTGGTGTAAGACCCCTAGCCTGGGAACCTCCATATGCTGTGGGTCCAGCCCTAAAAGGACAAAAGACAATGAATAAATAAAAAATAAAAATAAAAAAATCTTCTAAAGGCTCTTACAGACTACTACAGGCTGGTGATTATCGTCCCTCAGTCTGCCTTCTTAAAGGGGAAGGCACATCTAATCTTCGTGTATACCAATAATTCTCAAGAGCAAAATTTTATTTTATTATTATTTTTTTTAAGGGCCACACCTGTGGCATATGGAAGTTCCCAGGCTAGGGGTCGAATTGGAGATGCAGCTGTCGGCCTACACCACAGCCACAGCAACACCAGATCCAAACCGCATCTGTGACCTACAGCACAGCTCACGGCAGTGCTGGATCCTTAACCCACTGAGTGGGGCCAGGAATCAAATCTGAGTCCTCATGGATACTAGTCAGGTTCATTACCACTGAGCCACAATGGGAACTCCCCTAAAGAGCAGAAATTTAAATCTTGTCTCATGGATGGTTTTTCTGGAACCAATTGTTGCAGGTTAGAAACAACACTGGCCCCACAGTTAAAGAATAAAGAGTTAAAATTAATAAGGGAGAATGTCAGGTAGAGGAAAATCTCCCTAAGGCATGAAAAGGAGGCCACTCTGCCTAAAATTTAAAAGGTTCACAATACAAGGTGCCAGCAACTGCAATTCTCACACATTGCTGATGGGAATGCAAATGGCCCAATCATGCTGAGAAAATGATCAGGGAGTTCCCGCTGTGGCACAGTGGGTTAAGATCCCAACTGCAGCAGCTCAGGTCACTGAGGAGGTGCAGGTTCAATCCCCGGCCCAGCAGAGTGGGTTAAAGGACCCAGCATTGCTGCAGCTAAGGCAAAAGTTGCAGCCATGGCTTGTATTCAATCCCTGGTTCAGTAACTTCCATATGCCACAGGTGTGGCCATTAAAAAATGAAAAAAAAAAAAAAAGATTGGTGTTTTCTTGTAAAGTGACATACATACTTGCTGTATTATCCAAGAATTCCACTCCTGAGTATTTACTCATTAAAAATGAAAACATATGTCCACACAAACACATGTACATGAATGTTCATAGAAGCTTTATTCATCATAGCCTCAAACTGGAAACCACACAATGTCCATCACAGTGAGTGGGTAGACAGATTGTGGTTTATCTGTTCAATGGACTATTACTTAGCAATGAAAAAGGAGTGAGCTGTTGATACATGCAATGATGCGGAAGAATCACACAGTGTTTTGCTGAAAGAAAGAAAAGACAGGCCTGTACTATGTGTATCAATTGTACCCTCCAATTAGGAGACCGAAATCACACAGTAATTTGAAGGGGAAATGTTTAAAACACAGAATTATTCATTATAGCTGGAGGTTAGCGTTAGTCGAATTGACAACTAAGACATAAAAGAGAATGCTAAAGAATATAGAGATAGCAAATATAAGGAGCAGCCGTTACCCCTAAGATCTAAAATAGAGAGCTTGGGAGTTCCCATTGTGGCTCAGCAGTTAACAAACCCCACTAGATGCGGGTTCCATCCCTGACTTTGTTCAGTGGGTTAAAGATCCAGTGTTGCCATAAGCTGTGGTGTCGGCCGCCGACAAGGTTCGGATCCCGCATTGCTGTGGCTATGGTGTAGGCCGGCAGCTGCAGCTCCAATTCGACCCCTAGCCTAGGAACCTCCATATGCCACAGGGGCGGCCCTAAAAAGCAGCAGCAACAAGAACAACAAAAATAGCTTAAGACAGTCCCACAAACCCTAATACTTTTGGAGAGCACCTGGAGGTAGCTCACTAAAGGACAAAGGAGACCCTTTAGTGCTGCATCTGTGGAACTTTCTGGAAACCCACCCTCCGGCACTTGACAGAAGTTGGTCCTCTTAAGATGCTGGGAAAAACCGTTCACAAGTTGGTGTCTCACCAGAGGCACTCAGCTAGGAAGTCAGCCGAGGCGGGTGCCGGAGGAAGGCGCTGACTGAGGGGCACGCGTGCTTGGGCAAGAGGGCAGAGAAGCTGCCTTCTCCCTCCGCGCCCCTCCCAACCCAGTCTGGAAGCTGGAAGCAAAACCTCTTCCTCCTGCAGCATCCCTCTGGCTCCCTCTCCTGGAAAAGCTTCACCTGTCAGCCGACCAAGGAAAAAGATTTAAACGCCCAAACTCGGTTCTCAGCTTGGAGCTGTGGGGCTGCAAATTGTTAACGGGCACACTGCCTGATTCCATTTCTATGAAATTGTAGGAAAGAAAACTTGAATATATAGTGACGGCAGACGAGTAGTCGGGGTGGAGGTGGGGGTCTCCTGGGAAGGGGTAGCCCTTTGGGAGTGACAGTGTCCGTCGTGTTGGTTGGGGTGATGGTTGCACAATTGCATACGGTTGTTAGAATGCAGAGTGTACCTGGCAGTGTCTGTGGGGTTTTGGATGTAAATTATACATCCAGGAAGGCACCTGTTTTAAAGGGACCCGTTCTGGGAAACAGAGCTCATGTGCAAAAATAAACGGAACATGGCTGTGTGTGCATACATGGCAGAAATGCCCCCCAGATCCCACCGTAGGGTGTCATTGGAGATAGTTTCTGGCTTCGGCTTGGTGGCTTGCTCACATTTTCCCCCTAAGGAGTTCAAGTTCAACATGGGTGGCCTGGGTAGTTGGCAGAGCTTTGAAAATGCCCAACCCCCTCTCCCCAAGGGGGAGCCACAGGAAACACCTCAGTTCCTAAATCTTTCACATTATCAAACCCTTACCCTAAGTGCAAAAACCTATTGTTTTGTGACCATTGGGTCTTAGTCCTTGAGCCCCAGGTATGGCTTAGGGATATGTGTCCGTCACTGCTCACAGCAACCCTTTAAGGTAGAACAAACGTTATCCCCATATTACAGACAAGAAAACTGAGGCTTGAAAGCCAACGCTATACCTAAGTGATGGTCCGCCCTGGGAGAGGCAGAACCAGGATGTGAACCCAGATCATATGCCTCTGTAGTGGGAGCACCTGACCACCAGTGGTCCAGGATACCCTCAGCTGCTCCCTGCCTTCAGCAGAGGGTCCCAGTAGGCTTTATGGGACCTGAGTCTTTGACAGTTGGGTCTTTTCTCCCCAGAAGATTGTATTCTGGAAAAATTCCAGCACACAGAAAAGCTGACGTCATTATTCATGGAGAAGCACTGACCCCTAAGAGAGAGACAGTGACAATACCCAGGTGTTTTTTTAGACCGATACGGGGTGTTGGAATTCACAGCAACGTTTGTTCGATCTTCCAAATGCATAAAACAAAATTTAGTGAAATGACTTGAGTTCCAGGAACTCACTCGAGACCCGGAACCTGACCATCCTCTCGCACCCGTTTTCCCGCGACAGTCACCAAGGAAGAGGAAGAAGTTGGCCTTCTCTCTCCTCACTTTCCCTTTGACAAAAAAATGTAGCCCAGTTAGTTCCCAGGGCAGAGCCCTCTGGTATCCTTCTCAAGTGTTCTGTATTCATAAATCTACTTCTTACCTTAAAAAAAAATAGTGAAATGACATTTCAAATACAAAAAGGTATACTAACTAGCACAGCAAGGAAAAACACATTTATAGGGAGTTCCCATTGTGGCTCAGCAGGTTAAAAAGCCGACTCGTATCCAAAGATGTGGGTTTGATCCCTGGCCTGCTTCAGTGGGTTAAGGATCCAGCATTGCCATGAGCTGTGGTGTAGGTCACAGATGCGGCTCGGATCTGGTGTTGCCTTGACTGTGGTGTAGGCCGGCAGCTACAGCTCCGATGCCATCTCTAGCCTGGGAACTTGTGGCCCTAAAAAAAAGAAAAACCAAAAAAATTTTATAAATATGCAGTGGTAGCACCTAAGTTATTCTGGTGCATTGTTAACTAATCAGAGTGATTAATTTAAAAATCAGTTGAAGTGCAATTGCTAAATCAATAAAGATAAAATTAACAAAATTAAGTAAGAAAATTAATCAAGTAAAAGAACAGCAGTGTATAGGAGTTCCCATTGTGACTTATTAATTTAAGGACCTGACATTGTCCGTGAAGATTCGGGTTCCATCCCTGGCTTGGCTCAGTGGGTTAGGGATCTGGTGTTGCCTCAGGCTGTGGTGTAGGTCTCAGATCAGCTTGGATCTGGTATTGCCATGGCTGTGGTGTAGGCCTGAAGCAGCAGCTCTGATTCCACCCCTGGCCCTTAAACTTCCATATGCCACAGGTATAATCAACCATGAGCCTAAAAAGTGAAATTATATTTTGATCTTTATCAAGAGTAATGATCTTTGGAGTTCCCGTTGTGGCACAGAAGAAACGAATCCAACTAGGAACCATGAGGTTTCGAGTTCAATCGTTGGCCTTGCTCAGTGGGTTAAGGATCCAGCTTTGCCATGAGCTGTGGTGTAGGCCAGCAGCTGTAGCTGCAATTCAACCCCTAGCGTGGGAACGTCCATATGCCTTGGGTGTGGCCCTAAAAAGCAAAAAAAAAAAAAAAAAAAAAAAAAGTAAAACTCTTCCTCTCTGGAGGAAGTACGCTCTAGCTGGGAGACCATATGGAGCTGGGGAAATGCCGGGGGCCGGGGGTCTCCGGCTGTTTGAGTCCCTGTGCTTGGACAGTCTCTAGTGCTTGGACAGAGGGGTGATAAGCCTTCAGAGGACCCAGTGCCAGCCACTGCCCGAGGGCAACTGCACGAGAGCTGCTTAGCTGAGCCTAGTCACTCACTCCCCAGAGCCATACAAATAATCATAAAATAATGCTTATTATAAATTTCTCCAGCAGGCCACGGCAATGGTATCACCATTGAGTCATGGGGTATTTATGTGCAAAATTTCCTGGTCACAAGATCCCACTGTGGTGCAGTGGGTTAAGCATCCAACTGCAGCGATTTGGGTCGCTCCAGAGGTGCCGGTTCAATCCCTGGCCCAGCAACTTCCACATGTCCCAGGTGCAGCCATTAAAAAAAAAAAATTCAGTCACTATAAGAGGGTCTCTGGCCCTGGTCGATGCAAGGAACCGCTGAGGAAAGAAAGAAGCTTACTCTCAGAAATTTCCTGGGTTCCTTCATTTGAAAATAATCCTCTCTTTTGTTTGATAACTTTGGGGAGAGCTTTTTGGACACCTTTTGGTTCCTTTGCAAGGACTGCCATCTCTGTTTTTATGGTTATCATTTCTCGTAAACCTTTTATAGAAAATGTGCAAACTCTACAGCCTGATAATATTATTCATGCAGCTGATACCCACCTGGGGCAAAGCACAGCCTCATCCAACGAACATAACTGTACCCAGCCCTCAGCTCAGGAAATGGGGAAAAAAACTTTCTAAATGAGTCCCTCTGCCCAGAGGGGACTTTGAATGCTGCCTGCAGTTCTCTTGGCAGCCCTCTGTGACTGTGCTGTCCCCTGAAATACAGGTCACCGAGCATCGTTTAGCCAGTGTTGCATAACAGACCACTCAAAAGGCAGTGACTTGGGAGTTCCTGTTGTGGCTCAGCATAGTGTCCATGAAGATGCAGGTTCGATCCCTGGCCTTGATTGGTGGGTTAAGGATCCAGCATTGGATCCACCCCTGTGGTGTGGGTCACAGATGTGGCTTGGATCTGGCGTTGCTGTGGCTGTGGTATAAGCGGGCAGCTGGAGCTCCAAGTCCATCCCTAGCCTGGGAACTTCCATATGCTTCATGTGCGGCCATAAGAAGATGAAAAAAAGGCAGTGATTTAAAACAATAACCATTCCTTTATTATTTTCATGGCTCAAGAGTGACTGGGCTCAGCCCAGGAGGTCTCAGGAGCTCTCGGGCAGTGGTTGGGGCTGGGTCATATGAGGGCTCATTTACTCCTCTGTCCAGCCCCTGGAGTGTGGAGACTCAGAGCTGGAGCACCCCAAGCTTGTCTGTCTTCACGAGGTTTCACCACCGTGATGACGTCAGGGCAGCCAGACTTACATGGTGAGTCAGGCGGTGGTGTGCTGGAGCCGGCTCACACCAGATCCTGGAAGTGCACTGTGGGCAACTGTTGCCAGCTCCAAGTGCAGGGACGTCATGTTGGTCCCTTGCCGTCAGCCAGGCGCTGTGTACTTACCCCAGAGACCAGCAAGTACTACAAACTCAGGCTCTTTTTCTCTCAAGAGCCAGTTGCGCGGTTGCAGGAGCACACCACTGCACTCACGGCTCCGCAGGCACGCGTCCCCAGGGAGTCAGGCAAAGGCTACATCCTCTTTGATGACCCAGCCTCCGAAAGCCCTTAGCAGTGTCACTTCTGTGGTCTGAAAGGTGAAGCAGTCCCAAAGGTGTGCCTGTGTCAAGCAGAGGGATGTGGACTCTGCTTTTTTTTTTTTTTTTTTTTTTTTTGGCTGCACCTGCAGGGTGCAAAATCCCAGGCCAGGGATTGAACCTGTGCCACAGCAGTGACAATGCCAGATCCTTAACCCACTGAGCCACCAGGGAACTCCTGGACTCCACTTCTCAATGGAGAGGGATCAAGTCAGGGAAGAAGACATATGTTGTTATAGCCATTTGGGAAAGATGTGGTCTGCCATGCGTCATGGGTGCCTGGAAACGGAGTATCAGTGACATCTCCCAGGTACTGTGACAACCAGTAAGATAACCTCCCCACCAAACACACACACATCCACACTCCCAAACGCCCCAGCAGCAGGCATTCTGACCCAGCCAGTAGTTGACATTCAGCCGTGTGGACATGGTGACCACAAGGTCCTCAGCAGAGCATCACAAACCAGTGTTTTGTGTACCCAGGGCTCATACGTGGAGGTCCTTGCTGTCGAGTGAAGAGTGAAGTCTGGCCGTCCTCGCATGTAAGGGAACCACCCCCAGCTCCAGAGATCCCCATTGGCAGGCGACTGGCACATTCCCGAGGAGCCAACCCAGACAACTACACTCTGGTGAGTTTTATGTCCCTGCCGGGCAAGCTGGTGGCCTGGCTTGTACATTGCAGCTAATTATTAATGAGACTAATAACCCCCCGGGGCAAAGCACACCCTCGTCTCCACAACCTCAGTTCTCTCATGGGGACGAAAGGGGGGTTGGGCTTTGTGCCGGGTCCACAGACCGCTGGCCTGATCCAGGCGTAGTTCTTACCGAGACCCTAATCAATTTGCTTAAAAATAGTAACAGCTGCCATGAATCAAGCACTTACTGGCATTAGCTAATATAACGAGCATTAGCTCATTGAAGCCTCTTAACCCAGGACAACCTCCAAGGATTCTTCTGGCCACTAAAACACCATGATGGGATTTGGTGCGATGATCCAGCTTAAATGCTTGGCTCAGTGGTTTAGGGCCCAATAAATGTCACCAGATGAAAATATGGTAGCTAGATGGTGGCTCATCATCTTTTTATGATGTGTAATAATCGTAGCAACTAACATAATTTAGTGTCTGATATTAATATTACCTTTATTTATGAGACGGCAGTGGTTTTTCTTAAGTGCTCTGCAAATATTAACTCATTTCATCCTCACAACAACCCTATGAAGTAGGTACGGTCAACATCATTTTCAGAAGAGGAAACTGAGGCACAAAAGGATAAAGGGACTTACTCTTGAGGCAGCAGAGCTGGGACTCAGACCCCAGCTGGATCCAGGCGTGAGCATTTCATTGCTAAGCATTTCTGCCCTGATGGGGAAATGAAGTGAATTTCTCACTAGGTCTTGAGCTAACGTCTGGGTTCCCTTTTTTTTTTTTTTTTTTTTTGGCCGCCCTGCAGCATATGGAGTTCTCGGCCAGGGATGAGATTCGAGCCATAGCGGAGACCCGGGCCATAGCTGCGGCAATGCCAGACCCTTAACCCACTGTGCCAGGCCAGGGATTGTACCCAAGTCCCAGGGATCCCAAGATATCACAGACTCTATTGCACCACAGGGGGAGCTCTGTGCCTGGGTGATTGTTCAGTAAAGGTGTTTCACTTTGCTGTGCCTTGATTTCCTCACCTGTGAAGTGGGTTCATGATGTGCCAGTTCCTTTGGTCATCTACTTAACATCTGTCTGTCTTTTTTTTTTTTTTGCTTTTTAGCACATGGAAGTCTCCAGGTTAGGGGGTGTATCAGAGCTACGTCTGCGACCTACACTGAAGCTCATGGCAATGCCAGATCTTTTAACCCACTGAGCGAGACCAGAGATCAAACCCCCATCCACATGGATGCTAGTCAGGTTCTTTACTAGCTGAGCCACTACAGGAACGCCCTTAACAGCTCCCTTTATTTTTTCTTAGAGCTGCACCCATGGCCTATGAAAGTTCCCAGGCTAGGGGTCGAATCAGAGCTGTAGCAACTGGCCTACACCACAGCCACAGCAATGCCAGATCCAGGCCAAGTCTGCAACCTACACCACAGCTCATGGCAATGCCAGATCCTTAACCCACTGAGCCAGGCCAGGGATTGAACCTTCAGCCTCGCGGATACTAGTCAGATTTGTTTCCCCTGCGCCACGAAGGGAAATCCCTCCCTTAACATCTCTTTGTTGAACATTTATTGTGTGTCAGGCACTGGTGTGGACACTGGTATGAAGTGTGCAAAAGCCACAACAATTCTGCCCTCATGGTGATTACAGTGTGGTTAGGGGGACAGGCGATATGGAAGATTTACTTAAATTAAGTAAATTATATGTACCTGTGTGTGTGTGTGTGTAAGAGAGTGATAGGAGCTTTAGAGAAGAATAAAGTCGGGAAAAGGGAAGGGGGTGACGGTGGTGGTCGTGGGGCCCTGAAATGGTAAATAAGGTGACCGGGGAAGAGCTCGTGGAGAAGTTGACATTTGAGCAAAGGTTCGAAGGAGCACCAAGGTGAGCAAAGACGTCCTCTGGATCCAGGTGGAGGAAATAGCCTGTGCAAAGGCCCTGAGGTTTGGAGGCCAGTGTGGCTGGAGCAGAGTGAGTGGCGGGGAGATGAGGGCAGGAAGGTGATGGGCACAGATTGTTGGGGCCCGTGGGCCCCAGTGATGACATCGCTCACCTATGAGCAGGGCTGGGACTGGACCCAACTCAAGCGTTCACACCGGACCTGACTGCTTGTGGGGAACAGACAGTTGGGAAAGGAGCAGGGAGACAGGGATGGGCCAGATAAGAGGTGAGGAAAGTGGATGAACTCTCCAGGCGAATGCGGAGTACTGATGGAGAATAGAGGAAGTTCAAAGACAGATCAGAACGGAGATCAGAGCGGGGAGGAAGGACCGGCCAAGGAGAATGAATGACTAGGAGCCTCCAGGCAGACAAAGGGGTCCAGGGGGTGTGGCAGCCCAGAGCCAAGTGAAGAGGGAGTCACCCACCGTGTCAGGTGCTGCTGACAGGTCAGGCAGTGTGAGGGCTGAACCGTGCCTACTGGCTCAGCCCCGAGGGGAGGTCATCAGGGACCTTGACATTTCAGAGTAGGGAAGGAGGCAAAGCCTGATCAGAGTAGAAAATATGGGGGCAGTGAGTGTGACAACTTTTTTGAGAAGTTTTACTATAAAGAGGAGCAAGGAAAAGGGATCAGAGCTAGAAGGGGAGGCGCAGTCAAGAGGAGTTTGTTTTCAGATGAGAGATGACTGTGTGGGCTGAGGGAACGATCCAGTGTGGAGGGGGAGGCTGAAGGTGCAGCAGCGGGGGCGGGGGGGGCGGGAATTGTGAGACGGTGGCCTGGGGTGGGAGCAGTCACGGTGGGAAAGCATGGGGCAGGAGGGTGGTACATGGGTGGCGAGGGTCTGGGGATGTTCACTTCTCATCACTTTTATTTTTTCCTGCAAAATAAGCTGGGAGAGGAGTTCCTTTTGTGCCTCAGCAGGTTAAGAACCTGACTAGTACCCATGAGGATGTAGGTTCAATCCCTGGCCTCAGTCAGTGGGTTAAAGGGTCGGCATTGCTGTGGACTGTGGTGTAGGTTGCAGACGCAGCTCCGATCTGGCATTGCTGTGGCTCTGGCGTAGTCCAGCAGCTGCAGATCCAATTCGACCCCTAGCCTGGGAACTTCCATGTGCCACAGGTGAGGCCCTTGGCAAAATAAAAAAAGGAGGGAGTTCCCTTCCTGGTTCAGCAGTTAATGAACCCGACTAGGATCCATAAGGATGAGGGTTCGATCTCTGGCCTTGCTCAGTGGGTTAAGGATCTGGCATTGCCATGAGCTGTGGTGTAGGTCGCAGATGCGGCTGGGATCTGGTGTTGCTGTGGCTGTGGTGTAGGCCGGTGGCTGTACCTCCAATTCAATCCCTAGCCTGGGAACTTCCATATGCTGCGGTGCAGCCCTAAAAAGCAAAAAAAAAAAAAAAAAAAAAAAAGAAGCCAGGAGAGAGGGAAGAGGTGGAAGGAGGTGAGAGGGGAGAGGGTAGAAGGTATGAAATCGTTAGCCATAGAGAGGAAGAGGAAGAGAAATAGAATCTGATGCCAGGCATTAGGGGCACGCCTGAGGGTCAGGTTCACAGACTTGAAGAGGGGCCAGCCAGTGGAGTTGTGTGGTGTTCTTTAGCTGCTTTAAATGGTATGGGTACGGGCAAAGGTAGGTGGAGGGCTGGATTTAACCAGGTCATGTGTAGGAGGAAGCCAGAGGAGGCAAGGCTGAATGCAGAGAATGTTTTTAATGATTAACCAAGAGGTTTGAGCTGGATAGGAAGAACTGAGGACCTGAGCGGTGTGGGGCAGTGAAAAAGAGGTAGGAACAAAGGATGGGAGGTCACAGTGGGTTGGAAGGACGGTGGGGGTCTAGGGCACTGGAAGGAAGGAGCTGGAAAGAGAGGTGGAGAGGGGTGTGGAGTGAGGCTGTGGTTACTGGGACAAGGTGTAGGTGTGACCACGGGAGGGAGGGGCTAGGAGGACAGCTGGTCAGGGAACAGAGAGGAGGCCCAGGTGGCAGAAGGATTATCTACCTGAATATGGAAATCACCTGGCCTGGAGGATGACTGATAAGAGCAGCCTGAGTGGCAATGAGCCTGGAGCTAAAATCGTGCAGAAGGGAGGAGCGGTGATCTGGGTCAGCAGATGAGGTCACACAAGGCGGCCGACCTTCTACTCTGCTGATGAGATGTAGAGCTGGGGAGTTAGGGGAGGATGTTGGAATGGTCTGGAAGCAGCACCGAGAAGCAAGGAGATTTACCCACCTGGAGAGGCCACAGGAAAGCTAAGTTCTAGTTAGAGCAAGAAGGTGACAAGAATGTGCAGCAAAGAGATGGAGGAAGTAGATTTTGCTGAAGACAGGTCATTGATTCCAGAGGCCTGAGAGTTGGGTCAGTGTGGAGAATAGGTTGGAGACGGTCCCTTCTCAGCGGGTTTTTGTATATAAAGTGCTTAATTAGCCTGATACAAGCGCAGCGGTCAGGGATGGAAGCCGTGGTTAGCAGTCTTAGTGGGATCATGATCAGGCCAGGGGTTTGTAGCTCGAGGAGGAAAGCTGGGGAGAAGCCAGTCGCCAACCAGAGCCAAGTGGGCAGGATGCCGGGTTTTCTTGGCGGTGGCAGTTCCCCCAGACGCCGTGTACCTGGTGAGGTTACAGTCAAGCCGCAGAGAATTTGCGTCCTGGAAGAAAAGGTGCCCTGACCCGCCAACCCCCCTCTACCCGCAGGATTCCTGCGTTCGAAGATGGGCGCCCGGCCCTCGCGGCGGCGGCTGCCCGCAGACTCGCCCATGGCCTTGGACGCGCTGCCCCCGGAGCTGCTAGTGCAAGTGCTGAGCCACGTGCCACCGCGCGCGTTAATAACGCGCTGCCGCCCCGTGTGCCGCGCCTGGCGCGACGTGGTGGACGGCCCCACCGTGTGGCTGCTGCAACTGGCCCGCGACCGCAGTGCAGAGGGCCGGGCACTCTATGCGGTGGCCCAGCGCTGCCCGCCCAACAGCGAGGACGAGGAGGAGTTCCCGCTCTGCGCCCTGGCACGCTACTGCCTGCGAGCGCCCCTCGGCCGCAACCTCATCTTTAACTCCTGCGGAGAACGTGGGTGCCGGGCGCGGGGTCAAGGAGGGTTGTGGAGCTTGGGTGCCCAGGTCAGGTGGTGTGAGTGGGCGGGGCCAGGATGAAGGAGACAGGGGGCGGGGCTGTAGCCGGCTTGGCGCCACGCTGGATGTAGAGTAGATGGGCGTGGTTAAAGAGGGAGGAGCCAGAAGAAGGCTGGGGAGAAGCCTATTGGGCGCCGGCAGGGACGGAGCTTGCGTAGAAATATAAGATCGTAGAGAGAGACTGTCGGGAGGAGAACTGACAATTGGTCGGGAACAAGGCGGGAGGAACCCGGAGCAGAGCCAGAATGAAAGCCCAGCGGTTTGAGACTGAAGAGAGGCGGAACAGGGGGCGTGGCTGAGTGAGGCTGGGGGGAAGCTGAGTGGGTGGGCAGTGCTGAGAATGCGAAGGAAACATGGTCGTAGGGTGGGACCACGGATGCAGGCCTCTAGGAGGGAGGAACTGGAGGGCGGAGCAAGTTAGGTGGTGGCTGGCTCTGTTGGGCGAGCTGGCGGGCGAAATTTCTTGTGTTCAACCCCATTAAATCCCACAGAGGGCTTCAGAGGCTGGGAAGTGGAGCACGGAGGGAATGGCTGGGCCGTGGAAAAGAACATAACACTGGTGCCGGGCGCTCCTTCCCAGACCTGCTTTGTGACTTCTTTCGAGTGAGTGGCGCTTGATCCCTGGAGCAGGGGCCCCAAGGAGGGATGAGGACCCTACTCTACCATCCTTGTCCTCACCTTCACCCACTTTCACCCTCTCCTTTATTAACTTATTCAGTCAATCAGCTGATATTTGTTGAGAGCCTTCCGGGTACCAGGCACTGTTTTATGTGCCAGAGATATAAGGAGAATTCAGGAACCTGTTCATTTTTCATTGCATTCTAGATGTAGGGTTGGGGGGAGATGTTAAACACAGAAAAACAGTAAAATAAAAACGACCTAACAAACACTTAGCGAGCTTAATCACTGCCAGATGCTCTTCATGTAATCCTTTTGATCCTGGCCACAGCCCTTATAACAAAATACTCTTACTGTCTCTTTTTTCTTTCTTTCTTTTTTTCTGGTTGCACCCCTTCCCAGGTCAGGGATCAAATCCAAGCCACAGCTGTGACCTCTGTCGCAGCTGCAGCAACTCTGGATCCCTAACCTGCTGAGCCACAGCAGGACCTCCTTGTCTCTACTTTTTAATAGGAAACTAAGGCACAGACGCTAACATCTAGTAAGTGGTGGAGCTGGGATTTGAACCCAAGTAGTCTAACTGCAGAGGTTCTGATGGTGACAAATGCTATGAGGACATCAAAACAGTTTGAATGGTTGGTTGATTCTCTTTATCCTTATACTCCATATCCATTTTCCTTGTCCCCTCCCACCACAACATCCTCATGTGGCATTATCCAGCTTTCTAGTAGTTACCAGCACATTAGGGGTGAGGTGATATCTTGCTGCTTTCCCCCCCGCCCCCCGCTTTTTAGGGCCACACCACCCAAGGCATATAGAAGGTACAAGGCTAGGGATCGAATCGGAGCTATAGCTCCCAGCCTACACCACAGCCACAGCAATGTGAGATCTGGGCCGTGTCTGCAACCTACATCACAGTACACGGTAATGCCAGATCCCCGACCCACTGAGTGAGGCCAGGGGTCAAACCTGCATCCTCACGGATGCTAGTCAGATTGATTTCTGGGGCACCACAGTGAGAACTCCCCTCGCTGCTATTTTTTTTTTTTCCTCGCTGCTATTTTAATTTGCACCTTTTGATTTACTAATAATTAAACATCTACTCATGTGCTTATTAGCTCTTTGGTTCCCTCTCTGTTCATATTTTTTATTAAGGTCGATGTCTTATTCTCGTTGCTGTACAAGAATTCCTGGTGTTCCCAGGAGTCAGTCCCTTGTCCATCCTGGACATTGCAGAAACCTCCCACTCTGCCATCAATATTAACTCTGTCCATGGTGTTATTTGTTATTTTCATATGATCAAATGCATCTTTTTGCATTAGAATTCCTTTTTTAAATTTTGTGTAAAAAATTTTTCCCTAGCATTCTCTTCTAGTAACTCCTAGTTTTGGCTTTACATTTAGATCTCTAATCCACCTTTAAATGTGATGTTCAGTGAGAATCCAGTTTCTCCCCCTCCATAGATTGAGCCAGTTTTCCCAACACCATCTACTAGAGAATCCTTCCCTTCCCCATGGCATGGCAGTGCCCCCTCTGCCACTTTAAAGTTCCCAAACATACCTCAGTCTATCCTTGAGCTCTCTATTCTGTTCTGGTCAGTTTATCAATTCTTCCGATAAATCATTACTCCTGTGATTATGGCACAGTGACATTAGAGGAGGACTGTTTATAAAGATACAGGCGGGACACGGGATACTGCAGGACCCTAGGCTAGTAACAGAGGCAGGAAGGGACGTTACCAACCTAGGCCTGGCAGGAAAGGGGCAGAAGCAGTTACTGAAACATGAAGCCAGAGAAGGCTGTGAGGGGAGGGCACTGTGGAGCTGTGCTCTTCCGTTGAGAGAGAGCGGCCCCACAGTGACCCCGGGAGGGAGCCAGGAGGACACATGCCCTGATTTCACCCTCCTCTCCCTGCCCTCTCCTGCTGGAGCTTCCCATTGGCTTCCTGGTGGCTGACCCAACAGGAAGTAGAGGGTCAAGGAGACCCTTCCATATAGGCAGCACAGCCCTAGACCGTGGGCCTCTCAGTACTTGAGGAGACCCCAAAATCCCCTGCTCAGATATCTGAGATGTGGGTGGGTCTACATATGTACTTATGTCCCGGTCCCCACAAATATTAGGGGCAGACCTGCATACGGTCAGCTTCCTAAGCCCAGAGCAGGGTGAATGGCGGAGAGGATGTAAGAGGCCAGAGGGGAGGCCCAGCGCATCATAGTTCTGGTAGAGCAACCCTGAGGGGCTGCTTTAGACAGGGTGGTCAGGGGAGGTTTCTGGGGGGACGGGACATCTGGGCTGTGACTTGAATGATGGGACTCTGCCACGCCACCCCCCACATGCCATTCCCCCTCCCCCCCCCCTTTCCCAGATGGTGCTTCAAGAGGCAGCTTGTGGACTTGGTGATGGAGGGGGTGTGGCAGGAGCTGCTGGACAGCGCCCAGATTGAGATCTGTGTGGCCGACTGGTGAGTGGAGAATGCCCCTGAGTGTCGGTGGGGGTGGCCGCGGTTCTGCCAAAGGGGCTCACTTCACACCTCCGTCAACCTCACGGGCTGGCACTGCTACTGTGCCCCCTTCCTAGTGAGGCTGAGAGAGGGGAAGCGATGCGCTTAGGTAGCAGAGCCAGGGAGGGGCAGAGCCTCGAGCGCCGAGCCCCCACCCTGCCCTCCTCCGCCCTCCTCCCAGCAGGCTCCGGGGCTGGAGGCATGAGGGCCACTCGCTGGCTTGGCTTGGTCTGAATTCAACAAGCATCCCCCTCAGCCACTCCACCCCCGTGGTTGGCAGCTCAGCCCTGATCCTGCGGCCACGTGGATGCCCAGGGCCTCAGGAGGCTTGGGAGCACTATGCCCTGAGAACTGAGGCTCAGGGGATCAGAGCTGGGATCGGGGCACTGGCTAGTTTCAGAGCCTGCTGACCCACAACGAGCCCCTACCTTTCCAGAGCACCCAGGTTCCCCCTCAAAGCATTCAAGCACTTCCTCAAGCTCTTGTTCCTCTACGGAAACTCCAGTGAGGCTCTGGCTCCTCCCCAGAGCATCCGGATTCCCATACCCTCAGGCTCCTCCCCCAGGTTGTGGTTCCTCCCTAGAACACAATACACCCCTCTTCCCAATGTCCCCCCACATCTGACCCAAAGCTCCAGAATCTGCCCCTGGATCACACAGGCTCCCCACCCCCGCCCGCCGCTCTGACTCCACCCCAGGAAGCTCGGGCTCCTCCCTCAGGCTCCGGCTCCACCCCAGGGCCCAAGCTCCTCCCCCGACGTTCCCGGGCCTGACCTCCGCAAAGTGCAGGGAGGCCCAGCCCTTAGCCTCCCCTCCGCAACCCAGAGACCGAAGTGGGCGGCGGAGGCATCAAGGCTCACCGCCACCTGGCAGGTGGGGCGCCCGGGAGAACTGCGGCTGCATCTACCGGCTCCGGGTTCGCCTCCTGGATGTGTACGAAAACGAAGTGGTCAAGTTCTCGGCTTCACCCAATCCGGTTCTTCAGTGGACTGAGAGAGGCTGTAGACAGGTAGGTCCAGACCGCCCTCCACAACACCCCTGAGCTGCCCAACGGCACGCCCACCTCTCACCCCGCTCAAATTCCCTTCCCAGCTCTCAGTACGGCGGGATGTCTCCAGCAACAGCTAACAATCATTGCGCCCTTAGTAGGGGATCTGCCCCAAGAGTTTCACCCATAATTCATTAGCACCATGGCCTCGTTGTTCAACAAACATTTATTGAGCGCCTGCAGTGTGCTGGGCACTGCTCCAGTTGCTGGGAGTGCATCGGTGAACCAAAGTCCTCACCCCATCCCCATTCTAGAGTTGAGGAAACTGAGGCATGGGAGGTTATGTGACTAGGCCAGAGTCACACTGAATTTGTAGGGCCTGATTCAAGCCCAGGCTGGCTCCCGAGCATAATCTGTCACAGTCCTCGTACCTCACTTATCAAAGGAAGCTTTCAGGTGGTCTTCTGGTTTCTATTGCTGTCCTCCTCCCACCCACCCCTCAACCCAACACACAGACCCATCGCGCATCTAGAAAGATCCCATTAAAAAGTGAGTCAGGGGGTTCCCCTTGTGGCTCATCGGTAGTGAATCTGATTAAAATTCATGAGGACGAGGGTTCAATCCTTGGCTCTGCTCGGTGGGTTAAGGATCTGGTGTTGCCGAGAACTGTGGTGGAGGCCCCCAGCTGCACCTCCATTTTGACTCCCAACCTGGGAACCTCCATATGCTGTGAGTGCAGCCCTAAAAAGACCAAAAAAAACCCCCATAAAGTGAGTCAGATCATGCATCCCCCCTGCTTGTAACCCTCCCATGGCTACATCTCAGAGCAAAAAGCGTTATCATGCAGCTGGAAAAAGGAATAAAGTGCAGATTCCCGCTATATATGAGTGAGCCTTGCGAATACTGTGCTAAGTGAGAGTCCAGATACCAAAGGCCATGTAAACGTATGATTGCATTTACCTGAATAAGCAAAGTGGTAGAGAACAGAAAGCATACAGTTTTGTGGTTGCCAGGAGAGAGGGGAGGGAGGAATTGGAAGTGACAACTAATGGATTCGAGGGTTTTTTTTGGAGATGATGAAAATGTTCCAGAATTAGTGGTGATGGTTGTGTAACAAATACACCAAACAAACAAACATTGAATTGAATAGTTTTCATTGGTACATTTTATGTTAGGTGAATTTTATCTCAATTTTTTAAATTGTGGAAGAAAAGCCAGAAGCCGAAGTCCTTCTGTGGTCACAAGACCCCACAAGGTCTGCCCATAGCCTCCCCAACCCCATCTCCTGCTTCTCCCCTCACTCTACTCCAGGCCTGCTGCCACCCCAGGGCCTTTGCACTGACTGTTCCTCTATCTGCAAATGCTTTTCCTCCAGATGCCCCCCTGGCTCCCCACCCCCTCCTTCAGGTCTCCGCTCGAATGTCATCTCACTGGGACCCTTGCTTACTCAATGCCACCTCCTGCGGAAGTCCCTCCACCCTTCCCCCATCTGCCTTCAGTGTCCGAGTCCCCTCCTAGATGGTCAGCTTCGCCAGGACAGGATCTTCTTGCTGTCTCTGTCACCGCTGTACCCTCGGCGCCTGGAGCAGGGCCGGGTACCTGCTCAGCTGGGACTGTCCGAGAGGAAGAGGAGCCCACGGCCCTGACCCCTCGCTTCCCTTCCCTACGCAGGTCTCCCACGTCTTCACCAACTTTGGCAAAGGCATCCGCTACGTGTCCTTTGAGCAGTATGGGAGGGACACGCGCTCCTGGGTGGGGCACTACGGTGCCCTCGTGACCCACTCCAGCGTGAGGGTCAGGATCCGCCTGTCCTAGCTAACCAGCCCTTGCCAGCCTTCTGGGGCCGACTGCCACCTGCCAGACACCGTCACCCATCAAGGGCAGCTTTGCAGCCAGGAGCCAGAGGATGCCGGGGGACAGTGCGAACCCCACTTACTGCTGCTTTGGCATGGTGACCCACATGCTGTTGGAGAAACCAGGGATCAAACCAGGTGGTCACTGCTTCCCTAGCTTTGGGGGGTGGGGGCAGGGGTAGGTGTCAAAGATGACTCGGAGATCTGTACTTTATTTGTAAATTTTTTCTCACATGTGTGTGGATATCCGTTGATAGACTGAGTCAAAAAGCAAAGGTCGTCGGAGCTCCTGCCGTGGTGCAGCAGGATCTGCGTCTTCTCTAGAGCCAGGTCACAGGTTGGATCCCCAGCCCAGCACAGGGGATTAGGGATCTGGCATTGCCACACAGCTGTGGCTTAGGTCCCAACTGCAGCTCGGATCTGATCCCTGGAACAGGAACTCCACATGCTGTGTGGTGACCAAAAAAGAAAAAGTAAAGACTGAACCAGGATATTCAGTAGGGTACGAAGACTCCTGCCAGCATGTTCTGGGGGTAAGGCGATTGCTGGCAGGGAGCAGAGGTCAGTCGGGCAGTCTGTCCTGAGGGAACCAACAGGGCCATCAGAGGGACCCTCCTTGTACTGAGGCATCTCTGGGACTCACAGCAGGGACCAGGCAACCTCCTCCCCTTTGAGCCAGACTGGTGCTACTGCTTTTCCTTTTTCTTTTTTTGGCTGTGCCCTCGGCATGTGGAAGTTCCCGGGCCAGGGTCTGAATCCGAGCCGCAGCTGCAACCTATGTTGTGGCAACACCAGATCTTTTAACCCACTGCATCAGCCACATGCAGGTGCAGGGTATCAAACCTGCAGCTCCACAGCAACCCGAGCCACTGCAGTTGGATTCTTAGCCCACTGCACCAAAGCAGGAATTCCTCTTTTCCTTTTTTTTTTTTTTTTTTTTGTGCCACACCCAAGGCATGTGAAAGTTCCCAGTTCAAGGATCAAAGCCAAGCCACAGCAGTGACAATGCCAGGTCCTAGGCCACTAGGGAACTCCCAAGGCTGGTTTCCTTCAGAATTCCCGACGATGACACAAGGTCTGTGCTGCCCCTCATGCTGTATTGACCTCCCCCACCTCCTGCCTCTGCCTCAGGGGCCGCTCGCCTCCTGCTGGCTGACAGCGTCCTTTTATCCACGCTGGAGCCCGCTTAGAGACCCACCCAGGGAGTAAGGCGTGCTGTGAAGACAGCTCTCCCGCCCTGGCTCCCCTCGGGTCTCCCGCTGTCTCCCCACAAACTAGCTCAATAAAATCAGTGCAGTGCGTGCGGTGATGGGGATTTTTGTGTGTGATCGAGGTGCTTGTCTGCCCCAGCTCTGATCCTAGAAGGCCCTGGGGGACGTTTTCAATTACGAGAGCTTTGGGAGATGTGCTGAGAGGTGAGCTTTGAGGACCCAAAGACTCGCTACAGAGACTCATCCAACAGCTCTCAGCTGTTCTCCCAGCAGCTCTCCTGGGGCACCCTGATCACTGCTTTAGCCCAGGAGGAAACAGGCTCAAGTTTTTGTTTGTTTTTGCTTTTTAGGGATCTGGAGGTTCCCAGGCTGGGGTCCAATTGGAGCTACAGCCGCCGGCCTACACCACAGCCACAGCAACTGGGGATCCTAGCCACGTCTGCGACCTACACCACAGCTCATGGTAACGCCAGATCCTTAACCCATTGAGCGAGGCCAGGGATCAAACCTGCAACCTCATGGTTCCTGGTAGGATTCATTTCTGCTGCGTCACAATGGGAACTCCGGCTCTGAGAGTTTAAATGGTCTGCCCAGGGTCACCTGGCCAGTAAGCAGGAGAGGTCTGTCTTGCACCAGAGCCCAATGATACAAGTTCAGCTCCCAGATCTTAAAAATCTCGCATGGCCAAGGATGGGATCTCGTGAGGTCAGCCTCACTCTCAGTGCCGTTTTCTCTTGCATTTTTTTTTTTTTTTTGCTTTTTAGGGCCTCACCCACAGCTGCCAGCCTACACCACAGCCACATGGGATCCCAGATGCGTCTGCTACCTACACCACAGCACACAGCAACGCCGGATCCCCAACCCACTGAGCGAGGCCAGGGATCGAACCGGCATCCTCATGTATCCTAGTTAGGTTCATTTCCGCTGAGCCACAACAGGAACTCTTTTTTTTTTTTTTTCAGTGCCATTTTCCGAGGGAGGAAACTGAGGCCAGAGCGGGGAATATATCTAAAGTCATGGAACAAGGAAGAAGCGGAGGCAGAATCTGACCCCAGCGTGAGTCAGAGTAACAGAGGGGAGCAGCACACACCAATCCTTTCAACACCAATATTCTCATCACTGCCCCTTTGCAGATGAGGAAGCCTGACGGCGGGGCTTTCATGCCCACGTCCTCAGGCTGCAGGAAGGGGAACTGGGCCTCCCTGCTGCCCACCTGACTCCAAAGCTTCAGAGAGAGTAGTCATGACTGAGTCACTCTGCTGTACAGCAGAAATTGGCACAGCAGGAGTTCCCGTCGTGGCACAGTGGTTAACGAATCTGACTAGGAACCATGAGGTTGCAGGTTCAGTCCCTGCCCTTGCTCAGCGGGTTAACAAACCAGCGCCGTGAGCTGTGGTGTAGGTCGCAGACGTGGCTCAGATCCCACGTTGCTGTGGCTCTGGTGTAGGCCAGTGGCTACAGCTCCAATTCGACCCCTAGCCTGGGAACCTCCATATGCCGAGGGAGCGGCCCAAAGAAATAGCAAAAAGACAAAAAAAAAAAAAAAAAAGAAAAGAAAGAAAAGAAAGAAATTGGCACAGCATTGTAAATCAACTATACTTAAAAACAGGAGTTCCCGTTGTGGCTCAGCAGTAACAAACCCGGCTAGGATCCAAGAGGACATGGGTTCGATCCCTGGCCTCACTCAGTGGGTTAAGGATCCAGTGTTGCCACAAGATGCAGCATAAGTTGAAACTGCAGCTCCGATTCAAACCCTGGCCCAGGAACTTCCATATGCTGCAGATGAGGTCCTAAAGAAAAATAAAATGAAGGACCGTGGCTCAATGGCAGTGAACCTGACTGGTATCCGTAAGGGCGTGGGTTTGATCCCTGGCCTCGCTCAGTGGGTTAAGGATCTGGTGTTGCCCTGAGTTGTGGTGTAGGTCACAGACTCGGCTCAGATCTGGCATTGCTGTAGCTGTGCTGTAGGCTGGCAGCTGCAGCTCTGATTTGACCCCTAGCCTGAGACCTTCCATGTGCTGCAGATGCAGCCCTAAAAAGACCAAAAAACAAAACAAAAAAAAAACACCCCACCAAAAAATGGAGTAGCCATTACATGTGTTATGCATGTAAGGCATCCAGTTTAATCTTCACCAAACCCAACACAGGCGGTGCTGTAAGTGGAGCTGTTTTCTTGTGGAAGAGGAAACAGGCCAGAGGGGAGGTCTGTTGCCAAGACCACACAGGGGGGCGAATACCATGCAGTGGGGTTCAGGTCACAACCCTGGGGTGTGGGGGGGTCCATGTTTATTGCAAGCCCTCCTCAGCAGATGGCAGTACAGCGTCCTGTCCCAGCAGAAGCAGTCCCTGGTGCCAGCATTTCATGCATGGACACCAAGGCTGTTGGGAGAGGGGCTCCTTTTGCTCATGGCCCACCCACTGTGGGTTCAGGGTGGTCCTGATGGAAGAGGTGGCCAGGGTTTGAACCAGGCCCAGATCCTTCTACAGCCGGACTGGCTTCCCAAGGATACTGCAGGCGCCCCCGGGGAAAGTTCTTCTTCCGCATGAACACCCAACTGCCACCATGTCCCGGGCGGTCACTTCTTCTTCTGCACGTGGCCACAGTCGTACTTGCCACGCACCACGGTGAGCTTGACGCCAGGCAGGTCCTGCGTGCGGCCGCCCTGCACCAGCACGACGTGGTGCTCCTGCAAGCTGTGGCCCTCGCCAGGGATGAAGCACACGGCCTCGCGGCCCGTGCTGAGGCGCACGCGGCAGCACTTGCGGTTGGCCGAGTTGGGCTTCTTGGGCTTGCGGATGAACGTGCGCAGGACCACGCCCTTCAGCTGCGGCCGGCCCGCAGTGGGGCCCATCTTCCCAGGCGGATGCTTCGGGGGCCCCAGGCGGTGCATCTGATTCAGGGTGGCCATGGGGCGCGTGGCCCAGGGCCGCGGGACCAGGGCGAGGCCTGGGGAGACACAACCGGGCAGGATGGAGCGGGGTTATCATCCCAGTGAACAGGCAGTAGCAGCAGCCACTCAGTCCGCACAGGGCTGCCTGTGTTTCTCGGGGTACTCCCTCACCCCTAAGAGTCAGAATGATTATTGAGCAACCACCACGGGTCAGGCTCTATTTTAAGCACTTTAGAGGACTGAACTCATTTTATTTTAGAAGGCATTAACTTTAATGCTGTTTAAACATAATAATAAACCCCAAGCGGCTCCCTCAGTGTCCAGCACTGTTCTGTGCCTCTACATGCATTAATTCCTGCAGCCTCACAGAGACCCTATGGGGTACCCCCCCCTCGCGGGAAGTGTCCTGCTTCCTCCTGTCACACCTCCACCTGCCCCTGTAAGCAGATTCTCTCAACTGCACCTTCAGGGCTCTGACACCACCACCCCCGCTTTTCTCCCTCCTGCACTGCATCCATCCCAGTCCTGTGTACCCTTGGCTCCCCCACCCCTGGGCTCGCTGCTCTCTCCTCCTCTCAGGTTTGGCTACTCCTACTGTCTGCTCCCCACTCAGCCAGATGGACCTGGGTCAGATCACATTGTTCCCCTGCTCAGAGCCTTCCTGTGGCTCCATCTCACTCAGGGTAAGAGCCAGATTCCCCCCAGGGGCCCACAAGGCCCCACATGGTCTGCCCCTGGCCTCTCTGACCTCGTTTCCCCTCTTGCCCCCTTGCTCTCCCTGCTCCAGCCTCAGCCTGTGTCCACAAATACACCAGCAGAAAGAGCAGAGTGGGAGTTCCCTGATGGCTCAGCAGATTAAGGACCTGGAGTTGTCGCTGCTGTGGTGAGGGTTCCACCACTGGCCTGGGAATTTGCAAGGGCAGCAAAAAGGAAGGAAAGGGAGGGAGGAAAGGAAAGGAAGGAAAGAGGAGTGTGGCAGCAATGCACTGAGAGGGAAGGCAGGGGTTGGGGAGCAGAGATGTTTCTAAGAGAGATAAGATTTGCTCATGGAAAGGAACTAGGACATTAAAAGACACAGCACTGGATTCTCTTCAGCAAACATTCACTGAGCACCTACTGTGTTTTGGTCCCAGTAATGGAGAGAGAGAGACTGTGGTGATTGATTCAGCCCTGAGCCATGTCCTCTTAGAGCTTCCACACCAGGGCTTTGAGGTGCATCCTCTAGCTGGATGCCCTCTCAACACCCAAACTTCCCACTCCCCTCTGTACCCACGGCAGGTCCTGGCCTTACCGTCCATTTCCATGTATCCTTATGCCTCAAGTGACAGCAGAATCCTCAAAGGGGATTCCTAGAAGTCTCTCCTTAGTGATGTGCCACCGCCGCCGAGCACGACTGTTCACCTCAGGGCCTCAGTGTGCTCATCTGTAGGGTAGGCACCATCATTAGAGCTCCCTCCTGCCTCCTAAGCACTGTGTGATCCGCACGTCAACCTAGCCCAGATTCCCCAAGCAGGGCAGAGATCTGTCTTGTTCAGCCCTGTGATCCCTAGTCAATGTCAAAAAAGAGCTTAACAGGGAGTTCCTGTTGTGGCCCAGTGGAAACGAACCCAATTAGTATCCATGAGGATGCAGGTTCGATCCCTGGCCTCACTCAGTGGGTTAAGGATCTTGCGTTGCAGTGAGCTGTGGTGTAGGTCGCAGATGTGGCTCAGATCCCATGTTGCTGTGGCTGTGGTGTAGGCTGGCAGCTACAGCTCGATTCAACCCCTAGCCTGGAAAATTCCATATTTGGGCATTAAAAAAAAAAAAAAAAAAAAAGGAAAGAAAGAAGGAGCTTAACAAAGGTTTGAAGAGTGAATACGCAGGTGGAATATCTCACAAAGAGCATGACCTGTGAGAAACATTTGGTATTTGTGGAAGAAACAGGTTCATAATAAAGCTTCCCTCTCAGTGCCCGGCATGTACTAGGCTCTTGGAAAATACCAGTTGAATGAACAACTTCAACACTTTGCTTGGACGTCTCACCCAAGGGAAATATTTAATATTATTTGCTGAAAAAAATAACCGACCCAAACTCCTGACACCCCCCTGACCCATAGTAGCCCTCAATGCAACTACTTCCCACCCCCTTCCCTTGCAACACCAGCTCCGCCAAAAGCCATCGTGTATCCTCCCTGATTTAAAACCTTGATTCCCTCGGCAGAGGATGCAAGTCCCAGGGGGGATAACCCTCACCTAGCCTCGGCTCTGCAGCCCAAGTCCCCTACTTACCACAGTTTAGGGACGTGCCGAGGCCACGGAGAAGGCCGGACCAGGACATCCCGCCGCCTGAAGGGTCCCTGTTTTAGGGGATGAGAGATTCAGATAGAGAAGGAGGGGAAAGTGTCCGTGATCGGGGAAGGGCCAAATCTCCCCATCCCGCTCTCGGACTCTTCCGTTTAAATCTAAGGGATTTCCTCCGACTGTATAACCACAACTCCTAAAGCCGCTAACAGAGAAAGTCCCTCCGTAAATTTAGTCTTGCTCTGAATAGCCTCTCGGGGATTCAACCGCCCCTGCTCACATACAAGAGGAAAAGGGAAACTGAGGGGAGACCCGGGGAGGTTTCGAGGACCCGAGAATCCCGTCTACCTTTCCGACACTAGCCCGGTCCGCCGACACGCCAAATCTGACCTCTAACTGAATGGAATTATCCCGGCAGGGATTGGCTGGCTCTGCCCTTCCCGGTACACTGAAGGGGCGGGGAACAGATGACGATTGGGCAACGATAATGTCAATCTCGGCCAACTGTTCTCCCAGAACAGTGTTTTTTGAGGCATGGGAGGGGCTCACTCCTTCCAAAGTTTGATTGGCTAGTCCCGAGAAGAGCTGCTTTACAATTGGTCTAAACGCGTAGTGGGCGGGATGAAGAGTGCGCGACTTTTTGTCCTCCTTCCAAGATGGCTGCGTCCATGGTGCGGCGTTTGTGGCCTCTGGTGGCTAGTCGGGGCCTGCGGCTCCGGGGAGGCTATGCCTGCAACCAGAGCCCAAGGAGAAGCTTCGCTACGGAGAGGCGAGACAGGAACCTCCTGTACGAGCACGCACGTGAAGGCTACAGCGCGCTCCCTCAGCTGGACATGGAGCCGCTGTGCGCATACCCGGAAGAGGCGGCGCGCACCTTGGATCTCCGCAAGGGGGAGCTGCGATCTGACGACCTGCCGGCGATCGTGAGTGCGCTTGCGCTGGCCGGCATTGCCAGGCCTGGCCGCTTTGCTTATTGGCTGTTCGCTCTAGGGACGAAGTGGGCGTGCCAGATATTCTCCAGGAGGGGGCGGTCTTATCGCAGGATTTTAGTTTCTTCCCAAGTTTAGCAAACGTGTTTGGCACTCACGTACGTGCCAGTTATCCGTGGAGTGCCAAGGCCCTACAGTCTAGATATCCATGATGCTCCTGTTCCATATGGCTTGTTGAGTACCCACTCTGCACTAAGAACTTACTACTGTCTGCCAATGTGCTCCGACGTCGAACCAGGCTTACCCTAAGGCCACAGAGGGAAATGCGGGACAAAGATGTGAATCAGAGGTGAGGGGAGCCTCTTGCCTTTGGAGATTGAAAAGTAGAGTTTGCACCTACCCCACGAGTATCAGGCAGTTAAATAGTGTTATTTAATCCTTTGAAAGATATTTAGGGAGCGCCTACCTTAAGTTCCAGGTGTTGAGAATAAGACAGCGAATGATAATAATCGCAAAGCTAGCACCTATATAATACTACATGCTGGGGAACTAGAACCGGTGTCACCATATTTCTAGACCCTGTTGGGGCGCTAAGGATGATGGGAACTCGGAATCCTCCCAGCCATCTCTTGGAGCTCCTCCCCAGCCATCCTATTTTAAGTGCTTTATACAGATTAGTCTCATTTAAGTTTCACAACAATCCTGTGAGGTAGGTACAGCTATTTCCCCTACTTTATCAGTGAGGAAGTTAAGGCTCAGAGAAGTTACTTTTTTTGGCTGCCCTGGAGGCATGCACAAGTTCCTAGGGATCGAACCTGGGCCATAGCAGTGATAAATGCCAAATGCTTAACCACTAGGCCAGCAGAAAACTCTATCAGAGAAGTTAATTTAAAATATATATAAGGGGAGTTCCCGTCGTGACACAGCAAAAATGAATCTGACTAGCATCCATGAAGACGCAGGTTCAATCCCTGGCCTTGCTCAGTGGGTTAAGGATCTGGCGTGGCTATGGCTGTTGGCATAGGCCAGCAGCTACAGCTCTGATTCACCTCCTAGCCTGGGAACCTCCATATGCCGTGGGTGTGGCCCTAAAAAGACAAAAAATAAAATAAAATATATATAGGGAACTCCCCTTGTGGCACAGTGGGTTAAGGATCCAGTGTTGCTGCAGTTGTGGTGTAGGTTGCAGCTGTGGCTCGAATTTGATTTCTGGCCCAGGAACTTCCATATACCAAGAGTGTGGCCAAAAAAACCCCCACTAAATTATATATATATGTGGCAGTTCCTTAAAGAATTAAACATAGAATTACCACATAATCCAGCAATCCCACTTCTGGTATGTACCCAAAAGAACTGAAAGCAGGGACTCAAACATATATCTGTGTGCCTGTGTTTCTACCAGCATTATTCACAATAGCCAAAAGGTGGAAGCAACCCAAATGTTCACTGATGGATAAGTGGATAAAGAAAATGTGGAAACAGAAGGAATAGCACGCAGCCTTAAATAGGAGGAAATTCTGACACATGTTGCAGCATGGAGCACCATAAAGACGTCATGCTAAGTGAAATAAGCCAGCCACAAAAGGACTGTGTGATCCAGTTATATGAGGCACCTGGAGCATTCAGATTCAGAGACAGAATGTGGAGTGGTGGTTGCCAGGGCTAGTGGGAGGGGATGTTTCATGCGTACAGAGGTTTTTGCAAAGGTAAAAACGTTCCAGAGGTGGGTCGTTACGAAAGCATAGAGGTCTGAATGTACTTAAAGCTGCCGACCTGTACCCTTACAAGGTAAATCTTTTGTCTGTTATTCTGCAGTTTATTAACGTGCTGGTTGAAAGACCCCAAATTAAACTTAAAACCTGAGAGTTCCCACTGTGGCTCAGTGGTAACAAAACGGACTAGTATCCATGAGGATTCACGTTTGATCCCTTGCTCAGTGGGTTAAGGATCCGGCTGTGAGCTGAGGTGTAGGTCCCAGATGTGGCTTGGATCCCCCATTGCTGTGGCTGTGGTGTAGACCGACAGCTGTAGCTCCGATTCAACCCCTAGCCTGGGAACTTCCATATGCCCGAGGTATAGCCCTAAAAAGACCCCCCCAAAAAAAATGTAACCCAGAAATGGATCCCATCCCAAAGCTCGAAAAACACTCCTTTAGGGCGGAAGTATGGAGAGGAAGGTGGCATGTGGCTTTGCAGGCAGTAGCAAGGCGGGCAACGTGTTCCTAGGGCCCCTGGGGTGCTCTGGGTGCTTCCAGGCGGGAGAGGATGGTATGAGAACTCCAGCTGGATGGAGAAGGTGAGCCTCAAGGCGAGGAGGCTGGCAGAGGGCTCCTTGTAGGAGATGGCAGGCTGGGGGGAAGTCGGGGCGGGGGGGCTACAGATCTGATGGACGTTCATGAGGCAGTAAGGTCAGGACGCAGTCCCGGCTGTGGAGCTGGATGGAGGAGAGGACCAGCAGGCCTGTCCTGGAGGAGGAGGAGCAGATGTGGGGGGAGATGTTCTTCCCAGAGCCCCTGTTGCACATGGTGAGCCGTGAAGTGTCCAGGAGACACCCAGGGGGATCCACCAAGTGGGTAACAGACCACACTGTGACCCCCCACTCCCCTTCTGGCTTCCAGCCTCGGGGAAGTAGGGAAAACTACAGCCAGGGAAGAGGACAGAGGGCTTTGCTCAGGGATCAGGGCTCACAGAGGGACTCCACAGCAGGAGGTGTGGTCAAAAAGTGAGAGCTGGGAGGAATGCTGACCCCGCAGTGCTGGTGGGCACAGGGGCAGCAGCTGGGCCACCCAAAGGACAGGTGCTCTTGGGCTCTCACGTGAGACATGAGTGCTGGCAGGGGCCTCAGCTGCACGCCCTCGGCCCCGGTCCTTTCATCTCCCTGCTCTGTGTCCCCGAGGATGTTGTCCTGTGCCCCTCTCCTCAGGGTCCATCATCCAGTCCGGGGGGAGTGACAAAGGCCAGGATGGGGGCTTATCCTTAAGGAGGTGACTCAGGAGTCACACCGGCCACTTCCACTTATGTCCACTGGTCAGTCTTGGGCCCATGGGCAAACGCAGCTGTGTGCCCAGCTGAGCATCAGGGGGTTCCAGTACTGAAGGGAGGGAGGGGACAGTGGCTGCTGGGGGACAGCAAGGGGTCTCTGCCTCACCCCACCCCAGTCCAGGGGGCCGGTGGGGTGAGGCTCCAGCCAGAAGGGGCAGGGGACAGTAACAGCTTCGCATCTTTCCCTCCTGTGTCCTCCCCCACCTTCCACCAGATCTCAACGTGGCAGGAGCTGAGGCAGCTGCAGGAGCAGATCCAGAGCCTGGAAGAGGAGAAGAGGGCTGTGGCCGAGGCAGTGCGGGCCCTGGTGGTGAGTGGGGGAGTCCTGGGGAGCGGGGGCAGGGGCAGGGTACCCCTCTTGCAGGTAACACGAAACCCACTTTAAGGAACTTGAAGGCCGTGGACATTCATTCCTCACATAACAAGCTGTCCAGGGCCAGGCACAGCTGCTACGTGAGGCTGAGGCGTAGCAGCTCTTCCCCAGCATCCTCACTCCAGGTTCTTTCTCTCCGTCTCCACCTGCAACTCTGCTGTGTTGATTTAACCCCTATTGCCCCCTCATGGTGGCAGCGGTAGTGAGGTGGCTGCTGAGGTACATCATCTCCCTGTGTGACTCTGCCAGAGGCAGAAAACAGGACTCCTCTGGCTCGACTGCCTTTTCCAAGGGCATTCAGCAGAGGCCCCTCATGTCTCGTGGACCCAGATGCCCCACCCCACCTTCAATCAATGGCAAGAGGCCACCTTGGCGGGGCCCACATTCCCTGAACTGCAGGCTACCAGGGGAGGGGGCACCGAGTCAGGGTCTTAGGTTGGAAGGAGGAAGGAGGGCACATGGTCTTGGTTTCAACAACCGACACCATCTGCTACAGAGGGCTGGAAAAGGGTCCTCGTAAGAGGAGTTCCCGTCGTGGCGCAGCAGAAAAGAATCCGACTAGGAACCATGAGGGTGTGGGTTTGATCCAGGCCTCGCTCAGTGGGTTAAGGATCCGGTGTTGCCATGAGCTGTGGTGTAGGTCGCAGATGCAGCTCAGATCTGGAGTGGCTGTGGCTGTGGCGTAGGCCAGCAGCTGTAGCTCCAATTGGACCCCTAGCCTGGGAACCTCCATATGCCACAAGTGTGGCCCTAAAAAGCAAAAAAAGAGAATTGTCGTAATAACAGCAGATGTGCATACAGCCACACTGTGTGCCAGGAACTGTTTTAGGTGCTTTCCTTATTCTTTTTTTTTTGGCTGCGCTCATGGCATGTAGAAATTCCTGGGTCAGGGACCACAGCAGTGACAGTGCCAGGTCCTTAACCCGCTAGGCTACCAGGGAGCTCCTGGGTGCTTTCCTTTCTCACTCTCTTTTTTCTTTTCTTTTCTTTTTTTTTTTTTAAATATTTGGTTGCCCTGTGGCATATGAAATTCCCGGGCCAGGGATCAGATCTGAGCCACAGTCGCGACCTAAGCCACAGCTGTGGCAACGGCTGAGGAAACTGAGGCCTCAAGAGCTTAAAATGTGCCCAAGGCTCACAGCCAAGAAGCAGCCAAGGTGGGATTGGCACTCAGGCATCCGGGCTGCTTTTCACCCTTCTCCCCACCCTGACTGCATCTCCCAGGGACCCACTGTGTCTCGCCAGGCCCTGGGCTCCATGCCTCACAGGCAGGCAGCCAATGCAAACCACCAAATTGACCACCGTTAATGTTCAGTGAGCACAACCCACCTTCTTGAGGAAGCCATGCAGCAGCTGTGCTAGGGAGCTCCTCTTATCAGCCCATTTCACAGATGGGTGTACAGAGGCTCAGGGAGGGAGGAGGTTTGCCTAAGGGCACACAGCTGGTAGGCATCCAAAGTTTAGATGCAGATCTGCCAGATTCCCTCTGGTGCTCAGGACCTTAGAAGGTTCAGAGTAGCAAAGACCCTTGGTCTCAGGTCTCCTCATACATTCTCAGAGGCATTACCTTTCTGAGCCTCAGTTTTGTCATCCACAAAACGGGGATTACGTTAATGCCAGCTCATGAAGTGGGTTACGAAGAATTAAGATCCTGGAGTTCCCATTGTGGCTCCAGTGGTAACAAGCCTGACTAGTGTCCACGAGGACACAGGTTCAATCCCCAGTCTCGCTCAGTGGGTTGGGGATCCAGCATTGCCCTGATCTGTGGTGTAGGTTGCAGACAGGACTCAGATCCCTCGTTGGCTTGGCTCTGGTGTACGCTGGCAGCTGCAGCTCTGATTCGACCCCTAGCCTGGGAACTTGCATTATGCCGCGGGTGCAGCCCTAAAAAGCAAAAAAAAAAAAAAAAAGAATTAAGATTGTGTGAGAGCCCACGGCCACACATAAGGCAGCACTCAATAAACAGAGCTGCGGGCATGATTGCTATTTTGTTATCTTGCCTCCTCTCAGCATAATTGACAGAGAAGCTGAAGCACAGACTGGAGGAGGGTCCAGACAGGCACTGACAGAGCAGATTTCAGAGCCCCTGGCCCTGACCTTTCACCTCTCTTTTTCTCTTCCTCCCCATGCCCAGATTCATCAACCTCATCACCCTTTCTGTCTCTTTCCTACCAGGTCACCCAGGACAACGATCAGGTACAGCAGGTATGACACCGTGTTGCTGGTGAGGGGTGGGCCGCAAGGATACTCTTATCAGTCATGAATTCTTCATTGTATGTGGAAAGCATAACAAATAGGATTAAGGAGAAAAAAAACCAAAAACAGCAGGCTCTCTTGAATCATGAAACTAAAAAGACTGGCCTCAGGTACAGCTGAATCCAGGTCCTGGCTCCATATTTGGTTCTACTTCCTTTTTATTCCCAGACCAGCTTTCTCCCCTTGGAAGAAAGGGAGGCAGGGTCTGATGCAAAAAGGACCGTTTTCCTGAAAGCTCCAGATATAGTCCTAGGGCTGATTCTCATGAGTTTAGCTTGGGTCATGTACCTATCTTTGAGCCAATGACTGTGGCCAAGGCAATGGAATGTTCTAGTAGGCCAAGCCACAGTTGTGACCCCATAGACATGCCATGTGGTGGTGAGGGGAGGTTCCTGAAAGGAAATTCAGGACATTGAGCCAAATGAAGAAGCAGCAGACGTCCACCACGGAGGCTGTGCTAGCCAGGATCAAGGTCACGCTGGTTAAGGGACCCCCACCCTCTTCTGGGATGACCCTGTCTGCGCCACTCTCAGGACCCCCGGTATCAGAGTCTGCGGGCACGTGGCCGGGAGATCCGGAAGCAGCTCGTGCTCCTATACCCCAAGGAGGCCCAGCTCGAGGAGTGGTTCTACCTGCGGGCACTGAGGCTGCCCAACCAGACCCACCCAGACGTGGTGAGCACCGTGCTGGGCAGCGGGGGAGGCCAGGGGCCTACCTGGTGCCACCTTCCCAGTGACGCCTGCTGTCTCCCTGCAGCCTGTCGGGGACGAGAGCCAGGCCCGAGTGCTCCACGTGGTCGGAGACAAGCCAGGTGGGTCACAGCCCAGGCTGGGGGTGGGGGCTCTGAGGTCTGAGACCAGGGTTGGTGTCTGTAGAGGCCCCTGGGCATTCTCACCGTGTGTGTGTGTGTTGCACAAGAATAACTGTGTGTGTGTGTGTGTGTGTGTGTGTTGCACATGAGTAACTGTCTCTTTCTCTCTCCTCCCCTTTCCTCTTCCTCCCTCCATCTCTCCCATCCTCTTTCTCTCTGTCCCTGACTCTCATCCTCTTACCCTGGTGCTTCTCATGCACGTACAGCTTTCTCCTTCCAGCCCCGCGGCCACCTGCAATTAGCAGAGAACCTCGACATCATCCGTCAGAAGTGAGCCCCGCGCCCGGCCCTCCCCACCCTAACAGCTGGCTGCCGGCTCTGCCTCATGGGCTCAGCATGGGCCTCGCCTGGCATGAATGTTTGATGCGCGGCCCCCTGCCTGGCAGCTGGGCCTCTGCCCTGGGGTGCTCGAGTCCCCCCTTCCCCCCCCACCTCCCGCCAAGCCCTGGCCCACACGTCCCGCCTGTCTGCCCATCTGTCTCCCAGGCGCCTGTCCCACGTGTCTGGCCACCGCTCCTATTACCTGCGCGGGGCCGGGGCGCTCCTACAGCACGGCCTGGTCAACTTCACACTCCAGAAGCTCATCCACCGGGTATGGGCCAGGGCGGGAGGGCTGCCTGGAGGGGGTGGCATGGAAGCCGAGCTCAGAGGCTCAGGGTGGAGAGGAGGGCGTGACTCCCGCTCCAGTCACTCTTCAGAGCTTTACATGTGTTATTGCCATGTTTAATGTTCAGGGCAGCCTTGCGAGGTGAGTGCTATCGTTATCCCCTTTGGAGGCCTGGAGAGGGAGTCACTGGCCAGTGTGTGGAGCCAGCCCAGAGCCTGCACCTCTAACCCCTGCCCCTCACTGCCTGCTCACGGTGTAAAGGGAGCGTTGGGGGGTAACAGCGTCCCTAGAAACCCAAGGGGTGGGCAAGGGCCGAATGCCTGGGACGCTGGCCGCGGCCAGAAGGCTTTCCCAGGGAGGGCCGTGGTGAGAACTGCCCCTCCGGCTGCCCTTAGCCCCCCGCTCCACCCACCTCCATCTCCCCTGAAGTGGACGGGCCTCTGGAGTGGGGTGGGGGAGATTGGCCCCCTCTGCAGCATCCTCCTCCAGACCTGAGCTTGGGGGCCAGCGGGGGTCCTGACTGTGCCCCTCCCCCTCCCAGGGCTTCACCCCCATGACGGTGCCAGACCTCCTCCGAGGAGCCGTGTTTGTGAGTGAGGATTCTGCTCCCATCCTGGGGTCCTGGGCAGGGAGACCAGCCCATTTTCTCCGAGGAAACCACCCTGGGGCTGGGTCAAGGGGGTCCTGCCACAACGGGGAGCCCAGGGTGATTCCAGATGCTTCCAGGGGGGGTGACTGCAGAAAGGGGGCCACCTAGGTTACCTGTCCCCTAACCTACGGCCTGGCCTCCTCCCCAGGAAGGCTGTGGGATGACACCAAATGCCAACCCCTCCCAAATTTACAACATCGACCCCTCACGCTTTGAAGACCTCAACCTGGCCGGGACGGCAGAGGTGGGACTTGCGGGTGAGTATCTGCCTTGGGGCGAGAGCGGACCGAGGTCACCTCCAGTGTCCTCAGAGCTGGAGGGATGGAAAGAGGACAACCAGGAGCATCCTGGAGGGTGATGGCCGTGGGCCCAGGATATCTCAGCGACCCCAGGGCCAACATGTACAGTTGTGCAGGTTGTTTACTGCACAACAGCACAGTGAGGATCCAGCCACATGTCCCGACATGAGGTTGTGTCAGCCAGAGGAGATACCTTTTCTTTTTCTTTCTTTTTCTTTTTTTTTTTTTTTTTTTTTTTGTCTTTTGTCTTTTTAGGGCTGCACCTGCGGCATATGGAGGTTCCCAGGCTAGGGGTCCAATTGGAGCTGTAGCCACTGGCCTACACCACAGCTCACGGCAATGCCGGATCCTTGACCCACTGAGCGAGGCTAGTGATCAAACCTTGGCAATCATGGTTCCTATTCAGATTCATTAACCACTGAGCCACGACAGGAACTCCCGAGAGGCCTTTTCTAATTCTCACAAAGGTTTCCTGTAGATGGGTGGTGGCCCAGGCTGACCCCTTCTGTCCCCCTTCTCCTCCCAGGTTACTTCATGGACCACTCGGTGGCCTTCAGGGACCTGCCAATCAGGTGATGCCCAGGTCCTTTAGCCCCTGTCCCCCCCGTGACATCCCCTCTCCCAACACCACCTACTCCATTCCTCCAGGATGGTTTGTTCCAGTACCTGCTACCGGGCGGAAACAGACACAGGGAAAGAGCCGCGGGGGCTCTATCGAGTGCACCACTTCACCAAGGTTGGCATAGCTGGGACCGGGGGAGGGGTCAGCCTGGCAGCCTAGCACCTCCTGATTCTGGTGCCCCTGCCCTGCCCCAGGTGGAGATGTTTGGGGTGACAGGCCCTGGGCTGGAGCAGAGCTCACAGCTGCTGGAGGAGTTCCTGTCCCTTCAGATGGAGATCTTGACAGAGCTGGGCTTGCACTTCCGGTGCGGAGAGGGACCAGGGGCTGCAGCGATGCCAGGGGCGGGGGCAGAGGCGGGCTAGGTGCTCCCCCGTCTCGAGGCGCCTCGCCATCTCTCCTCCCTCTGCCCGCTTTTGCCCGTGCCAGGATTACATATAGGATGTCTGTCTCCCTATTGGTCTGTAGAATCCTGTGTAGGATTATAAGGGCAGCATGAGCTGCACAGGGCACTCCGGTGGTGAGACCAGACCCCTGCCCTCCTGCTTCTCCCCACCCTAGGGCGCCACCTTGTCCGTAAGGTCCGCGTGTCCAGGGCTCCTCACCTCAGTGGGAAGTGGAGGTTGAGGGGAGGATGCGCCCCTTCCCTTTAAGGGGGTGACTGGACGTCACGAGCCCACCTCCTCTCTCACCGTCAGTCACGTGTATCTTTCCAGAGAGGCTGAGAAGTGTGGACTTTTTTCTGGGTGACCCACTACAAAAAGCTGGGGGTGCTGTCAGTATAGAAGGAAGATCAGCAGGTCGGGGGCGGGCAGGGGGGGAAAGAGCCAGAGACGCAGCCGTCTCTGCTTTGCTGTCGTCATCTTCATCCATCACTTCCATGTCCCTCTTCTTGGGTCCCTCCTCTTCCGTCGCCCCATCTCCTCCTCCTCCCCCCACCCGCTGGCCCCTGCCATGTCTTTCTCCTGCACTGCAGGGTCCTGGACATGCCCACGCAGGAGCTGGGCCTGTCCGCCTACCGCAAGTTCGACATTGAGGCCTGGATGCCAGGCCGCGGCCGCTTTGGCGAGGTGAGCCCCAGCGGGCCCCGCGGTGGGAAGGAGGGCGACACTGCACCCACCCCGGCCGATCTTTTCAATCCGCACCCCCACCGCCCCCAACGCCCAGGTCACCAGTGCCTCCAACTGCACGGACTTCCAGAGCCGCCGCCTCCACATCATGTTCCAGACGGAGGCCGGGGAGCTGCAGTTCGCCCACACGGTGAGCCGCGCACCCTCCCCCCCAACCCTAGCACCGCCCCCAGCCCTCCCTGGGTCTGAGCTTTGCCCCTCTCCCAGGTGAACGCCACGGCCTGTGCCGTCCCCCGCCTCCTCATCGCCCTCCTGGAGAGCAATCAGCAGAAGGTGAGGATGGCACGTGGAGGGGTGGCGGCTGCAGGGCAGGGGCAGGCCGGCAGCCTGAGGCCCGCTCTCTCCCCAGGACGGCTCGGTGCTCGTGCCCCCTGCCCTCCAGCCCTACCTCGGCACCGATCGGATCACCGCCCCCACCCACGTGCCTCTCCAGTACATCGGCCCCAATCAGCCGCAGAGGACCAGGCCCCAGGGCCAGGCTGCCTCAGGCTGAAGACTCACCCTCATTGGCCAGTAGGACTGTCACTGCCTCCTGGAGCTTGGGGTCCCTAGGTCCCTGAGCCCATCCGGACACCTGCCTTCCTCGTGTCTGCTCCCCACCTGGGCGCACCTGCTTTCTTGGGCTCAGTCAGTGCCCCTTGTCACTGGCGTCCCAGCCTGCACCAGGCAGCAGGACATCTGGGGACTTGGAGTTTCTAGGGACGGGGACGCAGAGAGGGAGGCACCTCCATCCCTCCTTCCTCCTTCCTGCCCTCAGTGCTTAAGAGTCAGTCCCCCAATAAATGGTCAGAACAGAGGCCTTGGAGTTCCCCTCGTGGCTCAGTGGTGAATGAACCTAACTAGTATCCATGAGGACACAGGTTCAGTCCCTGGCCTTGCTCATTGGGTTAAGGATCCCATGTTGCCGTGGCTGTGGTGTAGGCCAGCAGCTACAGCTCCAGTTTGACTCCTAGTCTGGGAACCTCCACATGCTGCGGGTGGGGCCCTAAGAAGATAAAAAATTAAAAAGAAACCAGAGGCCTTCATGGATCTGTGGGCGAGGGTGGAGGCCTGGTCATCTGCCAGGGACGCTGGCAGTGCTCAGAGGTGCTGAGTCATCAGAGGGCTGTGGCTGCAGGGACCACGAGGGGCCTGAGAGGATGCTGAGGCCCCTCCCGTTACTCTGGGAAAAGTGGTACCTTGCGCTGACCCCAGTTTCAACCCCAGCTCTTGATCCCCAGCCCCAGGTGGGGTCCCGCAGGGAGCTCCAACTCGATGAGGCCAGAACACGCTCTTCCGCAGGTGCCCCCGTCCCTGCCCCTGGGGCCACAGCCCTGCTAGTCACCCTTCGTTCTTTCGCATCCACATCCGGGCCTTCAGCAAACCCTGGCGGCTCCAAAGGATTTCCTGAACCTGCGTTTGCTCTCCTGTCCTGGCCCCTCCCTGGGCCTGTCCACCGTTATCTCCCATTGGGAGAGTCGCGGCAGCCGCATCCCCGTCTCCTTGCTCTCTGTCCCCCACACAAACCAGACGGACCCTGTGGCACCTGCATCAGGTCTCAGGTCCCCAACTCAGCCCTCTGGTGGCTCCATCTCACTTGGGAAGGGACAAGTTATCACCGTGGTCTGGAGCCTCACGTGACCTGCCCCCCACCTTCGTCTTTAACCAGCCTTTTCTCTGTCCTGCCCTGGCCCCCCCCAACCTGCCTCGCTGCTGGGACCCTCACACTCCTTCCCCATCAGGCCTCCGCTCCCCGGTCCCCTCGCCGGCTGCTCTTCCCCGTGATCCTGTGATTGTCTCTGTTTATCACTCAGGCCCCCATGTTCCCCCCACCGACCACCCGGCCAAAGTAGGAACCCCCAGCACACAGGATCTACCCCCACGCACCACAACTATTTTCCCTCCTCACATAACGCGTGTTTGAGTTTGTCTGTCTCCCCTTCTCAGACCCCTGCTCCATGAGGCCAGGGAAGTTTGCCTGTAGCCTCTTTTGTTGCCAGAACCCCAGGGTTTAGAAGAGGACTGGGCATATAGTAGGTGCTCAATAAAAGTTTCTTGGGAGTTCCCTGGTGGCTCAGCAGGTTACAGGGGCGTTGCCACTGCTGCAGCTCAGGTCACTGCTGTGGTACAGGTTTGATCCCTGGCCCAGGAACTTCCACGTACCACGGGTACAGCTGCCCCCAAATTTACCATAATTTTCCCAGGCCCAGCACTGCCTGGGCGAATATGTACGTGCATTAATTCGCTTAATGCTCACCGTCAAGCCGTGGAGTAGGTTGTCACAGCCCTAATTTCACAATGAGGAACCCACCTTAGATGAAGCAGTGGCCGGGGCCGCACAGCTGGTGGTAGTGGAGCTGGAGCCCAGGTGCAGCTCGGAGGCGGCAGAATTAGGTCCCAGTTTCAAGAGGAGTAAACTAGGGCCGAGCAAGGGAAGGAGTTGCCTGAGGTTGGTCTGTAAGTGGCTACCCCTGGATTCAACCCCAGGGCCGCCTCCTAGTGGGGCCTTAAGCACATCAGACCCTGTTTCTTTTTGGAGATTAGATCCCACCCTCCGTGCTGAGCTCAGGGGCCCGAAGCTGGAGGGGAGGGTGCGAGGCACGGGGCCCCATGAATAATTGAGGGTCTCGGGCAGGTCTCCGCGCTGCAGCTGTTGCCCCGCCGCGGGCGGGGAGGGGGCGGCGGTGACGTCACTTCCTCCCCTGGGCCCACCGGGGGCGCGGGTTATAAGGAGCTGCTGCTCCCTGCCCGCACAGCGCCTGGGACCTTGGTGTGGAGGCCACACCATGCCGCGCCGCGGGGCCGCCTCCGTGCTGCTGTTGCTGCTGCTGCTGCTGGGGGCAGGTGAGCGCCAGAGATCCAGCCTGGGGAGCGGGTGACCCGGGACAGAGACGGTGCTCCCAGCGGGGCCACACTAGAGATTTTATGGGCTGAGCTTCCAGGTGAAGACGGCGCACCTGGCAGGTGGGCTGAGGGAGGGGACATGTGGGTACCTGGACGGCCTTGGAGCTGGAATCAGCACAGCGCCCCCAGGGTCGGAGCCCAGCTCTCATCTCCTTCCTCCACAGCCACGGCAGCCCCCCTGTCCCCAAGACCCTCCAAGGAGGAGGTGAGGAGTGCGGCCCCCTCTCCCTGCCCCATCTCCCTGGGGCCCTGGCCCTCCCTGCCCAGCCCCCTCCAGGACCTCCGTCTCCCCTCCAGCCCTCCCTCTGCTCCTTCCCCTCACCTGCCTCCGACCCTTCACCCCCAGCTGACCCGCTGTGTGGCAGAGGTGGTCACAGAAGTGCTGATGCTGGGCCAAGCCAGGCAAGGCCCCTGCGTGGCCCTCCTCCGCAAAGGTAAGGAGGCCCAGGTCCTCTTAGGAGCCCCCGCCTCTCCAGGGGTCGGCGCAGGGCTGCCTGGAGGGAGGGATGTCCTCTTCTCACCCAGAGCCCCAGCGTCTGGGCTGGCACAACACTTGTCTAGACTGAAGGAGCCTGGCCTCCAGCCCCACCTCGGGGCTTCCCGCAGGGGTACAAGACGGGGTCGGGGAAGGCCTCCGGCCCCTGAGCCTCTTCTTTCAGTTCTGGACAGCCCCCCTCCCCCGAGGGACCACAGGCAGCCCGACTCCTCTGGGGCTGCTGCCTGCTGGCTGCAGAGAGCGCCCTCTCTCCCGCTAGAAATGTGTGAGACCGAGCCCTACGGCTGTGGGGCCACTGAAGAGACAGGCCTCCTGGTTGGGGATTTGAAAAAGCAAGAGCCTGGGAGGACAAGGTCCAGCCAGGAGGCGAGGGACAAGGAAGAGGAAGAAGCCACAGAAAGGACCCACACATCTGAGGTGCGGGAGCAGGCCATCCGCGAGCAGCTCCACAGCCGGCTCCGCCAGGAGGACCACGAGGAGGAGGAGGGGAAGAGGGGGCCCTTGGAGACCTTTGAGGGCCTGTGGAAGCAGCGTCCAGAGGGTGGGGAGGGGCCCCAGAAGCGGGTGGCAGAGCAAGCTTGTGATGAGGAGACGGCCCAGTTTGAGGCAGAGGAGAAGGGGGTGCAGGTGCTGGGCGGAGGCCGCAGCCTGTGGCAGGAGCCCCAGGCGGGTGGAGGAGAGAGGCACGAGGACCACCAGCGCCTCCGCCAGCTGGAAGGTGAGCGCCAGCAGGAGAAGGAAGACGCCTCGGACAGGGAGGTGAGTGCAGCAGGCAGTGGCGTAGTGGGGTGGACTGGGTGTCAGTGGCCTTACTACCCAACAGCCATACCTGTTGGGCCGGCCATAAAGAGCAAGATCTGGAGTTCCTGTTGTGGCAGAGCGGAAACGAACCCGACCAGGAACCGTGAGGTTGCGGGTTCGATCCCTGGCCTCGCTCAGTGGGTTAAGGATCTGACGTTGCGGTGAGCTGTGGTGTAGGTCGCAGACACGGCTCAGATTCCAAGTTGCTGTGGCTGTGGTGTAGGCTGGCAGCTGTTGCTCCAGTTAGACCCCTAGCCTGGGAACCTCCACATGCCACCAGTGCTGCCCTAAAAAACAAAACAATGAGAAAAAAAGATCCATGATGGATGGGGCATGGTGGCCGGGACTGACACCAGGCCTGGGTAGCACCATCCAAGCAGGGCCATACTTGACCAAGAGGGCTTCCTGTTACCACAGGATCCAAGGGCACCGTTATTACACAGAAGCACCCTAAGTTCACCGCCTTTGCTGGTCTGTAGCCAGCAAGTTGGCCACCATGGAAAGTGGCTGCCATGCCTGGTTCACTAGGCCCATCAGACACCACAGCTGGGATCATGGAAAGTAAAGACATCACCATGGTGGGTGGCAGTTACGGAAATGGCTGTCACCTCACAGATGGGTCATGGCATCCGAGTGGAGGCCTTTGCTAGTCCTGTCTGCTGCTGGTCGCCGTGGCGGACACTGCAGGCCTGACTGCTGGTCCTGTCCGCCGACGTCACTCTTGCGGGGCTGAGGCAACCAGCATGGCCACCACCGCAGGCCACGATGCCCAGGATGACCCCTCCTGGTTGCCATGGGGTGAACCGACCTGGCCCACATTTGTGGGCCACCACTGAGGTGGCCTGCTGTTGAAGGTGGGTGCTGAGCACCCCATTTCTAATCCCACCAGGAGCATGATGCGGCGCGGCTGGGGCGCATGAGAGAGGAGCTGAAGAAGGTGACGGAGATGCTGGGGGAGGAGCTCAGGAGGGAGGGCTGACCCCTGACCTCCTGTTCCCCTTCGTCCCGACACCCTCTGGCTCAGGACTTCGGACCCCCAAAGCTGCCCCCCCAACCTGTCGGCCCACTCCGCTCCCCAGCCCACAGCAGTGGGGAGAAGGATATGCCTTGGAACCAGGCCTGGGGGCCCCAGCGCCAGCTGAGTAGAGGGGCTGGGCTCCGACCGCCTCAGGAAACAGCCCTGACACCCGCCGAACCCACTGCAACCCCAACCCTCCCGCACGAATAAAGCACAAAGAAAATCCCCCCCCCCGGGCTTATTGCGCAGTCCTTGATTTCAGAGAGGCGGGGGCTCAGGAATACGCTGGAGGCCTGGGAAGGCGACCATCCGACCGTCCGTCTAGTCACTGGTTGTCAGAACTGGGGTTTTATTAAGTTGGAAACTCTATGAAGTCAGATGGGGTCGTCAGGGAGTGGTTTTGAGGCTGGCGTGGGAGGTAGCTGGTTGGGGCTCCGGGCGCTGTGGACCACGATGTCGTCGTATTCATCCTGGGGACAGAGGGGGCCGGGCAGAGGGGCTCAGGCGGCTGCCGCCTTGCCTGCCGCCCAAGCTCTTCCACCCACCCTGAGAATGGGGTGTTGCCATGAAGCCCAGGTGCTGGCTCCTAGTCCCCACCCACCGCTTTCCAGGTCCCCTGTGTTCCCCCAGCGCCGCTGCCGCACCAGTCCTTGAGCCCGAGGTCTCCCCCTCCGCCCTCCCCCCTGCATCTCCCCAAGTTCCTCAGCCCCCACCATTCAGCCTCAGCCCCTGTGCTAGTGTCCCTGCCGCCTCGGTTCTCCGGTGAAGCCGCCTCACCCACCGCTGGCTCAGGTCTCCTCCCACTGCTGCCAGGGTTCAAATCACTGCTGCCCGAGGTCGTCTTCCTGTGGCCTGAGTTCTCCAGCTCTTGCTCCCAGAACAACTCCTGCAGCCAGCCCTGCTGCCTATGTTCATCAGCCGCTGCGACTGCGGTCTTTTCTCTCCCCTGCCTGAGTTCTACCTCTGCCACTGCCTTAACTTCTCAACCACCGCTGCCAGAGTTCTCCCCTCACCCCTGACCACATCTCCCCTGATACACCTGCACTGCTGCCTCAGTTCTCTAATCGCAGCAGCCCAAGGTCGGTCTCCACACGCTGCCTAATCTCCCTCTTCTCCGCCTTCCCGCCCACCCCCTACCCTGTCCCCCCAGCAGGGCCGCCCTGTCTTTCCTCCTGACTCACGCCTTCATCCCCGCTGTCGCTGTCGCTGCTGCTGGTGCAAGGACCGGGCTTGTCCTCGTCCTCGGGCTCAGGGGCGCCGTGTGCACGGAGGAGGCGGGCGAGGACGGGGTTGGGCCGGAGCGTGGCACTGCCAAGGGGAGTGCGGCCACCGTACATACGGGCAGCAGGGTCGGCACCGGCCTTCAGGAGAAGCTCCAGCACGTCAGCCGCTTGGGCCTCCACTGCCAAGTGCAAGGGGCTCCGACCGCACGTGGGCTCCTGTGGGGCGAGGCAGAGAGGTCAGATGAGACCCTGCCCTCCCTCGGGGACAGCCCCCACCCTGCCACACCTTCTCCCTGGGGCACCTCACCGGTTTGTTGAGGTCGGCTCCAGCCTCTCGGAGCAGTCGGACCATCTCGGCATCTTTGTGGATGACAGCCACATGGAGTGGGGTGTGGCCTGGGGACACAGACAGATGTCAGACGATGGGGAGAGGGGCCTGGGCCCTCAAGGCCACCATCCTGGGGGGAGGGGGAGTTCTATGGCCTGAGAGTCATAGAGTTTGTTTTTTAAATGTTTTATAACTGATTTATAATGTGCTGTCAATTTCTGCTGTAAGAGAAAGGGTGACAGGGTTTGAGGTCTGGCTTCTGGATTCCTGTGTGTATCAAAGAGGCCCCTGCACCCCACATGCCTGAGGCTCAGATGGTCTGGAACTTGCTGGCCGTGCCAATGCCCGGGTTGTGGGATGTCTGGGGCTGTGGGTGAAGAGCCGGGGGCTGTGGACAGGAGGCCTGGATCTGGAGCCAGGAGACCCGAGTCTCTAGTCTTACTTCACAAAGAACCAGGGCCCTGGATTCCTGGGTCCTGAGGAGCGGAAGGGCTTAGGACCTTAGCGGGGGTGGGGCTCAACCCTGGGTGAGCTCTGTCCCTCTGCGGAGGGCTCTGGTCTCGAGGAGCTGGGCTTAGAGATGGGGGAGCTGAGACTCAGATGCCAGGGCCCTGCACAGACAGGGTCTTTTTTCCCATGAGGCCTGGCTGAGGAGGGCTGTCCCTGAACCCCGCGTCCATCTCGGGGAGCCTGGGCTGCCAGAGTTTCACAGATGGCCTGGCCCTTGAGTTCCCTCGTTCTGGGTGGGCTTGGGCCTGTGGTTCTCAACACCCTGGGCCTGAGTGGGAGTCCTGGGTCCTAAAGCCTCAGTATTATTTCCCAGGGGCCAGGCTTTGGGTCAGGGGAGCTGAGCCGGGAGCCTGGCGCCCCCACCTCCCTGGGAGCCCAGGCCCTTCCCAGTGATTGGGGACACTTACCTTCATAGTTTTCAGCCTCCAGCTGCAGTTTCCAGTCCTCTTCACTCTCATCCTCTTCCTTCTCCAGGTCAGGTTCAGGGTACAAGGCCACCGGGGTGTGGTCCGTGTCAGGGGTATGGTCAGAGCCCTGAGCGAGGTAGGTGTTGGGGGCTCCCCTGGGGCGCCGGGGGCGGGGCTGGAGCAGCACGCAAGCGCAGGCGTGTGCCCGGACGCGGCAGGCCAGGTGCAGCGCTGTGTGGCCCCCACGCTCTGCCACCAGCAAACTGGCACCCGCGGCGTACAGCTTCTCTACTGTGGATGCCTCCCCCAGGATGGCTGCCAGGTGCAGGGCTGTCTGCAGGCGTATAAGGCAGGGATTAGGGGTCACGCGGAGAATCCTGGCTCCCCAGCCCTACACTGTCCAGGGGTAGCTCACCTGGCCCAGGTCATTCTGCAGGTCCAGGTACTCAGTGCCAGCAGCAAAGCCCAGGAGGAAATCCAGGAAGGGCTCATGCTGATGAATCACCGCCAAGTGCAGTGCCCTGAGGACAAGGACAGAGTCAGAGGGCAGAGGGAGTTGCATGCAGGCATTCAGCAAACACGGAGCCCCAACTGCATGCTAGGCATTTGGAGCACAGCTCTGGAACTATCCGTCAGGACTCTGGGAAGGTCAGGTCAGAGCTACTTCGGCACATTGGTTTAATCCGTGCTGATTAAGTAGGACTTCTGCTTCTTCCCAAGATGAAGTAACACGCACCAGATTTCACTTGCATGCGAATCAACCAAAACTTTCAGACAATGTACAAAACCTGAAACAACAGTTCTCAAGAGGCTGGATGTCCTGCGATGAATGACAGTGATCCCAGAGAAATAGGAAGCAAATGCGATGAGCCTTCCAATTCATTAAGAGCTTTCTGCCTTGAGAGTTTCCGGGCCATGATGCAGAGAAGAGGAAGCCAGGCAGACTGGCTGAGGTGAGGAAACAGAGATGAAGCTCAGGTGAGCCAGGCGGCCCGAGTCACAGGCCAGGGAGCCACAGAGGACAGAACTGCATTGAGGGAGACCCCGGAGATCAGCAGAGGGGCCTCTGGAGTCTTTGGGAGAATTCCGGCAGGTGCATGGGTGTAAGGAAACGACCCCGGTCTGCAGGAAAACCACCCAGAAGGATTAGAGAGATGTGCCCCGTGCTCACGCAGGGCCGGGACTAGGAAGAAGCCATGATTCACAAGATATTGGGTAGAACACCCCAGAAGGTCTTACTTCACCAGTAGTGGGGAACAACGAGCCCTAGGCGAGGTGGGTGCTCAGGACCCACCTAACAAGTCATCAAACAAAACCTCAAAGGATCAGACTACTTACAAGTAATTTAACTGCCTCTCAGAGCAATACTTGAGAATATTTATAGGAATATAGAACTGCCTAGACCAGCAGGGTAAAACTCCACAATGTCTAGCATCTAATCAAAGATGATCAGGAGGTCTCTGGTGGCGCAGTGGGTTCGGAATTCGGCATTATCACTGCAGCAACTTGGGTTGCTGCTGTGGTGCAGGTTTGATCCCCGGCCCAGGGAACTTCCACATGCCTTGAGTACAGCCCCCAAAATTAAAAGATTATCAAGGATATATAGAAGCAGAAAAAACATGATCCTTAATGAGAATCATCAATCAGTTTACATTTGATCCAGAAATGACCCAGATGGTAGACTCAGCAAGCAAGAACATTAAAACAGCTCCTTATAACTGTATCTCATACATTCAACAAGTGAAGTCGATGATAAAAGAAAAAGACTCCCAGAAATAGAAACTACAGCACCTGAAATGAAAAATACCCTGGGTGGGATTAACAATGGATCACACAGTGCAGAAAATATGAACAAACCTAAACACTTCACAAGGTCAACTATCGAGAATGAGGAGTTCCCGTTGTGGCTCAGCAAATCCAACTAGGAACCATGAGGTTGTGGGTTCGATCCCTGGCCTCGCTCAGTGTGTTAAGGATCCGGCGTTGCCCTGAGCTGTGGTGTAGGTTGCAGAGGCGGCTCAGATCTGGCGTTGCTGTGGCTGTGGCGTAGGCTGGTGGCTACAGCTCCGATTGGACCCCTAGCCTGGGAACCTCCATGTGCCGAAGGAGCAGCCCTAGAAAAGGCGAAAAGACAACAACAACAACAAACTATCCAGAATGAAACATAAAGAGAATATTTTAAAATGGAAAGAATAGCCGTGAGCTGTGGGACAACTTCAAACAGCCTAATGTATCTATAACTGAAGTTCCTAAAGGAGCAGGGGGATAGAGAAAATATTTGCAAAAAATAATGTCTGGAGATTTTTCCGATTTTGATGGAACTATAAAGCCACAGTTCCAAGAAGCTCAAGGATGCCCAAGAACAAGAAATAGGAAGAAAACGACACCAAGGCCCATCATAAAGAAAAAAAAAAAAATCTGTTGGAAACCAACAATAAAGACACATATCTTCAAAGCAGCCAGAGAAAACGATGCTTTAAGTATAGAGCAGAGTTCACATAGGCAGCAAAGCAGGAGAACACAACAGAGCCACATCGTTCAAGTCCTCAGAGACACGCTCTCAGCCGGGAACTCCTCAACCCAGCAGAGACATCGCTCCGAAACGAAGACGAAAGAAAGATGCTTTCAGCTATGCAGGAGCCGAAGGAACTCGTCTCCAGCAGACCCACAGCACAAGAAATGTTCAAGGAAACCTGCATGGAGAAAGGAAAATTATATAAATGGAAATGTGGGTCCACACAAAAGAATAAAGAACTCTGCAAACAGCAACCATGTGAGTCAGTGCCGAAGACTTTCTTTCTTGTTAGGTCCATCTCTTTGGAAGATCATTTTAAAGAAAGAAATGACTGTTGAAGCAAAACTAATAACAAGGTCTGGTAGAGCCTTTAACAAACTCTTGTATAAGTAAAATGCATGACAGCAAGAACATGAAGGCCAGGAAGAGACGAATGGAAACATATTATTCTAAGGTTCTTTAATGCGCTAAGAGGTGGCATATGGTCACTCAAAGGTACACCCAGCAGAGGAGCACCTCAATACATGAGGCGAATGCTGAAAGCCATCAAAGGAGAAGTGGACGGCCACACAATCATAGTGGGGGACTTTACCACCCCACTTCCATCAAAGCACGGATCATCCAGACAGAAAGTCAACAAGGAAACACAGGCCTGAAGCGACCTGTTTGACCAGATGGACCTGATTGATATTTAAGGGACATTTCATCCTAAAGCAACAGAATACACTCTGCTCAAGTGCACAGGGAACATTCTCCAGGAGAGATCACATCTTGGGCCACACATCAAGCCTCGGCAAATTTAAGAAAACTGAAATCAGGGCATTCCCATTGTGGTGCAGTGGAAACAAATCTGACTGGGAACCATGAGGTTGTGTGTTCGATCCCTGGCCTGGCTCAGTGGGTTCAGGATCCGGCGTTGCTGTGGCTGTGGTGCAGGCCAGCAGCTTGTAGCTCTGATTAAACTCCTAGCCTGGGAGTCTCCAGATACCTTGGGTGCAGCCCTGAAAAGCAAAGTAAAAAACTGAAATCACATCAAGCATCTTTTCACATTGTGAAATCACCACAACGCTATGAAATTAGAAATCAATTACAAGAAAAAAACTGTTTAAAAAAAGAAAAAACTCTTGAAGACAGACCACAGTAAGTGAAAGTGGTACCTTTATAAGCCCTAAAGCACGAGTCAGCAAATATTTCCTGTAAAGAGCAAGAGAAGTAATTCAGGCCTAGTGGACGATATGGTCTCTCTTTTACTCACTCAGCTCAGCTGTCAGGATGCAGAAGCATCCACTGGCGATGTATAAATAAATGGGTATGGCTGGATTCCAACAGCTTACTTTATGGAGTCTGAAATTTGAATTTCATATAATTTTCACTTGCCACGAAATGCTTTTCTTCTTTTGATTTTTTTCTAACCATTTGAAAATGTAAAAACTATTCTTAGCTCACAGCCATGCAAAAGCAGGTAGCTGGCTGGACTTTGTCTGGAAACCAGTTTGCCAACTATTGGTCTTTCAGAGCAACCACGAAAATAAAAAACAAAGAGTTAGAGCTAATAAGCCAACAAAAGAAACACAATGGAACAAAATTTGCTCATTCTAAAAGGCAGAAAAAGAGGAAAAAGGTAAAAGAGATAAGCAAAAAAGCTAAAAACAAGATAAACATAACCATTTCAATAATTAAGTTAAATGCAAACAGTCTAAACACTGCAATTAAAAGACAGAAACTGTCAGAATGAATAAAAAAGTAAACCTCGAGTTCTCTTGTGGTGCAGCAGATTCAGGATCCAGCACTGTCATTGTGCCACACTGCTGTGGCTCGAGTTGAGTTGCTGGCTCGGGAACTTCCACAGGCACAGCCAAAAAAAAAAAAAAAAAAGCAAAACCCACTATATGCTGCCTGTAACACTCTTGAAATATAAATTTTAAAATAGGTTAAAATTAAAGGGTGTAAAAAGATATTCCATGGTAACACCAGTCATTCAAAAGAAAACAGAAGTAAGTATTTTAATATCAGAGTAGATTTCAGAGCAAGAAGCATTACCAGGGCTAGAGAAGGTTATTTCATAACGACAAAGAGGTCAGTGAAACAAGAGGACTTAATAATCCTAAATATTTGTGCCCCTAATAATAGAGCATCAAATTACACAAAGCAAAATCTGATAGCACAACAAGGAAAGCCACGAATCCACAATTATTGTTGAAGATTTCAATACCCGGCTCTCAATAATTGACAGAACAAGTAGAAATCTAGACTTGAGCAACAAAAGAACCAGGGAAACACTGACACTCGGAGAACACTACACCCAACCAGAGCAGAATACACATTCTTTCAAATGCACACATTATATTCTTGGCCCTAAAACAAGTCTCAAAAAGTCTGAAAGGATTCAAGTCATGCTAGGCTCTCCATCCCCAACAGAATTAAACTAAAAGCCAATGAAAGAAAGATGCCTGTGATATGGAAACTGAATAACATACTTCTGAAGAATCCGCTGACCAAAGAAGAAATCAAAAAAGAAATTAGAAAGTATATTGCATTAAATAAAAACACTACACATCATGGAATTCCTGTTGTGACTCAGTGGTTAACGAACACAACCAGTATCCATGAGGATGTGGTCAATCCCTGGCCCGGATCACTGGGTTAAAGATCTGGCACTGCCATAAGCTGTGGTCTAAGTCGCACATAGGGCTCAGATCCCACATTGCGGTGGCTGCGGTGTAGGCCGGCAGCTGCATCTTCGATTTGACCCCAGCCTGGGAACTTCCATATGTCGCAGGTAGGCCTTAAAAGCAAAACAAAACAAAATGACAAAAAACGACACAGCACATCAGAATTGGTGAGATACTGCTAAAGCACTACTCCGGGAAATTTACAGCATGAATCACTTATATGCGTAAAAAAAAAAAAAAAAAAGAGTCTCAAATCAATGACCTCAGCTTCCATCTTAAAAAACGAGAAAAAGAAGAAATTAAACCCCAAATAAGAAGAAGAAAGTAAATAAGTCAGAACAGAGATCAACAAAATAGAAAGCAAAAAGAGAGAAAAAGAGAAAATAAATGAAACCACAGCTGGTTGTTTGAGAAGATCACTGTTTCCTGAGTGCCTCCTATGGGTCAGGGGCTGCTGGGTCACTGGGGATACAGCGGTAAACACGATACTCAAAAACCCCAGGTACATTCCCTCAATTGGGCCTTTACAACTGTTTTTCCCTCTATGTGCAATGTTCTCCCCAGATAATCTACTTGTCTCACTTCCCTGCTTTATTTTTCTCCAAAGAACTTCTTAACGTCTGACATGCTATTTTTCTTTTTTTTTTTAATTTTTGTCTTCGTTTCTTCCTGCCTTTCTTCTTTCTCTCCCTTTCTTACTTTAGGTCTGTGTATCTTTTTTTCTCTTTCCTTCTCTCTCCTTTTCTTTCCTTTTTCTTCCTCCTACCCTTCCTCCCTCCCTGTCAGTCTATCTGCCCTTCTGTCTATATACCCCCACTAGAATGTATGCTCCACAAGACAAATGTTTTTTGGGCTTTCCTCCCTGCCTTTAGGCCACACCTAAAACAGTTCCTGGAAAGTCGAAGGTGTTGGATTATTTGTTTAATAGATGAATTCCTGCTGTTATGTAGTTTCCATTTTCTCTTTGAATGTAAGCTTTGAAGATCAGAGTTCAGAAGGTGGGATCCTGGAGTCAAAAGCCAAGTATTAATTTCGGAAATAAAAATCTAAGGCTCATGTAAGTTAGGCGCTGAGGACCAAAGATCATATTTGGAGGATAAAGGTCAGGAGGAGCCTGTCTGAACTACAGTTCTAACAGAGGGCTAAGGACTGGGGTCAGGAAGGTCAAATCGAGTTTTGGATGTGGAATCGATCACTGAATGTGGGTCTGATCAATGAACGCATAACTCTGAGAATCAGTTCAAGAAAGGAAGGCCAGACATTATTGGGTTAGGATCAAAATTAGATAAGAAGTTGGTTTTATCAGAGGCCAGTCTTGGGGTCAGGAAGTCAAGCATCAAAAGACAGATTTAGGATTGAAAGGTTGGGAAGTCAGGATTGGAGATGTGGGACCCTGGGGCCCGATTTGTCAGTCTAAGGTTCACTCACGTGTCGCCATCCTCAGTGACGTAGCCGAAGACGAGGGGCGCCCACGATAGTCCCGGACCCAGCTCCGCGCCTAGGCCTGGTCCTCCGGGGGCCGCTGCGTCCGGACCCAGAGAGCCCAAGCCGCTGTCGCACCATTCATCGGTGTCCGCAGCTTTCCCCAAGCACGCAACCCCAGCCATGGCCCCCGAAGCCTCAGGGGCCCCCAGCGGCAGCCCGCCTGTCGCTGGGCTCTGCCTGGAATTCTCGAGCTTCCGCCCTGCGGGGAATTCCCCAACACGCCCCCCTGACTCATCCAATCAGGGTGGGCTAAGTAGTACACGCCCCGCCCCCATGCCACATGATGACCAATCAGAGCACTCAGGTGGACTACGGCGTTCTACCTTTTCCCACACTTTCCCGGAGTCCTTTACCAGCATGGCTGTGGACGTGGAGCCCTCTGGGACTCGTAGTCCGGCCTTTGCGTGGGGGCGCGCTCCGTACGCGGTGCAGAGCATTATATGCGATCGCGATGGCTGCTGGGAGTTGTAGTTCTCTGCCTTGTCTCGGCCCCCTCCTGTTTCCGGTGCCGTCACGGGACAGAGCAGTCGGTGACAGTCCCGAGGGCCCCCGCCCCGCGCCCATGGCCGAGCCGGATCGTGAGTCGGGGACCCCGGTGGGAGGGCAGGGCTGCACCGGGGCCTAGCTGAGGGTCGTAGGCCCCGGGGCCCGAGGGCAGGCTTGGTGGGGCAGGAGATGGGGGTTGCATGGGGGGGAAAATGGGATTCCGGGGGCAGTTGCCAAGTGATCCATATTGCTAGATTGGTGGCTTTCTGGGTCGCTAGGTTTTAAGGGTCCGTTTGCCACTTCCCCCAAGTTACTAATGATCACATGTTTCTCGCACCTTAGTTGCCAAGGACCCTCGTTGCTAGGGACTTAAGATGCCGCGGTCCTGGTTGCTAAGGGTACCTGGTTGTTAGTAGCAACTGTAGGATGCCAGGGTCCCCTCCTATTGCTTCCTTTTTCTCCGAAACCAACCCCAACCCTGCCCGACACACACACACACACACACACACACACACACACACACACACACACTCTGCACCTCTTCTCCCAAACCTGCCAACAGGCAGAGTATGTCTTCTCTCCTTTCTATGGCTTCCCACTGCTTGTAAACCTAATGACACACACTCTCACACTACTACACCCTTCCTAACTCCTCCTAAGTCTTCCTCCATGCCGGGCGTGCTTTACTTTCTCTTCCCTCGCCTAAACCTTCCTGTCCCGGCCTCTTTGTCCCTCGCTAACCTCTCCTCCCAGCCGTCTGCACACTGATAAGGTCCGCTTTTCCCCATTGCCGCCCTCCTCCACTTCCATTTTACACCCCCACCCCACCCGGTATGACCAGGTTGGTGAGTTTTCTTGATCCCTCTGCCCCACTAATTTGAAGCCCTTCCTTCCCCCTTAACCACTCCCTTCACCTTAACCACGTCTGCTCCCCCTCCTCCCCCCAGCCTCAGACCCTGTGGAGACCCAGACAGGGAAGGTGCAAGAGGCTCAGGTGAGATGGGGCGGAAGGGTGGCGGGAAGGAGAGAGATGGACTTCCCACACCCCACCCTGGGAGGGAGGTGGCAGAGGGGAGATGGGAACCCCAGGGCCCTGAGCTCCCTGCCCCAGTCCCTCCCCCCACCTCCTGGTTCAGCCTCCCGGGGAATGGTGGATTCTGGGGACTGTCAGAGGAGGGCGTGCAGCCTCAGCCCCCGGCCTGCCCTTCCAAACCTTCCTCTCTCCTTGCCACCCCCCACCCCATCCCTTCTGAACCTCTTTTGCACTGCGCATGGAAGAGATCTCACAGCCAAGTGTAGGGTGACAAGGAAAGCAGCTCAGGGCACCTTGGGAGCCCAGAGTAAACTTCGTGGAGTCCCACAGATTCCAGCCAGTCCTTTCCCTGGAGGAATCCCACAGGCTGATCTAGGAGTCAGGTTGAGGTACAGACTCGCAGTAGTGAGTGTAGAGTGACTTAGAATTTTCTTAGGTGAGGTGCGAATTGGGGTCCCACGCGGAGGGTACGGCTTGTGCAAACACGGGGAGGCGGGAGAGTGAGATGCGCTCAGAGGTCAGGTGGCTGGGGTGCTCCGCTAATTATTCCCATGGTTGGCATTTCCTGAGTACTTACTCCAGCAGGTACTCTGTCTCGTGCTCTATGTGCAGCGTCTCATCTTCCCAGCATCCCTGTGGGGGGCAAGGCCTACTGTGTCCATTTTACACATGAGGGATTTGAAACAGAGTTTTTCAATAGCTTTTCCTCTGACCCTTGGCTAGAGGAGCAGAGATGGGTTTGCACCCCATGGTACCCAGCACATTGCCTTCCAGATGCCTCGCTTTGGACTCACAGAGGCCCCATTGGCACCTCCAGCTCCCCCTTAGTCCAAGTTGCTCCCACGTGCCGGGCAAGGCCCTCCTGTCCTTCCACAGAGCCTCCCTGTCTGCAGCCTGAAAGCGTGCCAGCCCACCCACAGACGTGAGATGGCAGCTCAGAGGCAGGGCAGTGCAGAAGCTGTGTCACAGCTGCCCACACATGCACAGCAGAGCCACGCTGAGGGTATCAGAGCTCCTGTCGGCCGGCCTCGCCCTCCCCTGGCTCCCGAAGCACGACCACTGTCAGGAAAGAAGTTTTCATGGGAGAAAGGGATCCTCCGTCCCAAAGCTATAAATTGCAGCCTTGTTTGATACGGCAAAGCTGGAAACGACCCAAAGGGCTGTCGGTCCACTGGTTAAATGAACTATGGGGTGCCCTGACAACGCAACACTGTGTAGCTGTTTCAAAGAAGGAGGTGGGGGAGTTCCCATCGTAGCTCAGCATTTAACAAGCCTGACTAGCCTCCATGAGGACACAGGTTCAATCTTTGGCCTCGCTCAGTGGGTTAAGGATCTGGCGTTGCTGCGAGCTGTGGTGTAGGTTGTAGATGTGGCTCAGATCCTGAGTGGCTGTGGCTGTAGCATAGGCCTGCAGCTACAGCTCTGATTCGACCCCTAGCCTGGGAACCTCCATGTGCCTTGAGTACGGCCATAAAAACTAAAAGACCAAAAAAAAAAAAAAAAAAAAAGGAGGTGGGAGTTCTCTGATGGCTCAGCCGACTAAGGATGTGGCACTGTCACTGCAGTGGCTCAGGTCGCTGCTGTGGTGCAGGTTTGGTCCCTGGCCCTGGAACTTCTGCAGGCCACAGGTGCGGCCACAAAAGAGGGAGGAAAGGGTCTGCCAGCCATACTGTGTTTTGCAGAAAACGCAAAGTGCAGCGCTGTGCTGCGATATGACCCATTTCTGGAGAAATGATGAGTTTTTCTCACAGAGAAAAAAATCTGGTGTAATTACCACTGTACTGTTAATAATCGTTATCTCAAAGGGAGGCCTGGGATGGGGAAGTGAACGAATACTCAGAGAAGTGCCCCAAGCTCGATGCATTGTCTCATGGTCAGAGTCTTTATACAGGACTTCCCGTCGTGGCTCAGTGGAAACGAATCCGACTGGCATCCACGTTGATGCAGGTTCTGTTCCTGGCCTCGACTCAGTGGGTTGAGGATCCGGCGTTGCCATGAGCTGTGGTGTAGGTCGCAGATGCGCTGGGATCTAGGATGGCTGTGGCTGTGGTGTAGGCCGGCAGCTGCAGCTCCGTTTCAACTCCTAGCCTGGGAACCTCCATATGCTGCAGGTGTGACCCTGAAAAAACAAAAGCAAAAAAATAGCTTTTATACAGCTTATACAATCTTAAAGCAATGAAAAGGTTTTTTTGGGGGGGGAGTGGTTGTTTTTTTTTTTGGCTGTGCCCACGGCTTGTGGAAGTTCCCAGGCCAGGGATAGAACCCTCACAGCAGCAGTGACTGCTGCAGTGACAAGGCCCCGTCCTTAACCTGCTGAGCCACCAGGGAACTCCAAAAAGTTTTAAATATGTTTGTTTGGAAGGGAGGTTCCTATTCAAAAAGGCTCAGAACCAGAGCACCGAGTGATGGTGGAGAGGAGCTGCTGGAGGGGTTTTTAGCAGGAGAGTGAGTTGGTCAGAATCGCATTTCTACGAGGACCATTGCAGGGCCTGGTCTAACACCCAGCAGGTGTTCATTCCTGCAGTGGTGGGTAGTTCAGGACCCCCGCCAAGGGCCAGACCCTGTTCTTGGGGCTGGGCGTCCAGCTCTGACCACGAAAAATCCCTGCCTTCTCCAAGCTGACATCATAGTCGACTCTGCAGGTGTTCACGATCCGAGGATTAGACTGGAGAAGCCGGAGAGAAGGGTCTTTGAAGTGGAGGGAGCAGCCCTACCCAAACAGGCTGTCCCACAGAGGGCAGTTAGAGGAGCTTGGAGGTGGAGGCCAGTCCGGGAGCCTAGGGAGGAGGCCAGAGAGGGGCTCTGGGGAGGGGACACGTTATGGCAGGAGAAGAGGGGAGGAGGAGTATCTATCTGGCAGACTGGGAAGCAGAAGCCACAGTAAGATGGGGCCCGGGAGAAGGAGCAGGTGTGGGGGAGATGCTGAGGCCAATTTGGGACGGGGTGGGAGCAAGAGGCCTGGGGTCACTTAGAGGGAGGCATCCAGGAGGCTGTGGGAACCTTGGATCTGGGGACAGAGACGTGGCATCGTCAGTGACAGGCTGAGACCACAGGTGTGGCTGAGATGGCTTAGTCCGGGGAAGGTGGACCAAGGAAGTAGGGAGGCCCAGGACAGGGTCCCAGACCTGCAGTCTGGGAGTGTGGCCAAGGGGAGGAGTCGATAAGGGAGATGGAGGGGTTGGAAGGGTGGAGTAGGGGGTGCTTTTCAAAGGGGGGCAGGTGGCCCCAGCGTGAGGACCGAGGCTTTCCCTCAGGCGCTATCACAGCAGTGCCGTGGGTGAGGAGGGGCGCAGGGCAGGGCGGCAGGTCCCCTGCTGCAGGGGATGCAGAGATGATAGCAGCAGCCAGCGCTTCCTGAGCTCTTTCCCACCCCACCCGCACCCCCCACCGGGCTGGGCACACCTTGCAGAGGTGAACCCCTCATCTCACAGCAGCCCTCGGAGCGGGGTGTTCTCTGAGCTCCCTTCCCAGCGCCAGGAGCTCTGAGGCTCAGAAAAGCCAAGTCTCTTGCAGGAGACCGGGCTCCTTCCAACACAGGCAGCCTGTCCCACAGCCCACACGCCGGCCCCAGCCCACCTCTGCCCCTCACCTCCCAGCCAGAACCTCGTCCCCATACCAGGCTGGCACCCCCCTCCCCCACACCGTGCCATCCCTCCCTAACCCCGCTTCTGGGGCCTGGTTACCCCGCCCCCACCCCTTCCAGGACTCCGATTCCGATTCGGACACTGAGGAAGGAGCAGCTGGTGGAGAAGCCGAGAGTGAGTACCTCCCTAGGGAGCTGGGTTCGGGGGAGCATTCAGGGCATGGATCTGGGCGCTCACCTCCACATTCAAAAAGTGTATAGGAGTTCCCGCTGTGGCGCAACAGCATCTTGGGAGCGCTAGAACACAGGTTGGCTCCCTGGCCCGGCACAGTGGGTTATGGATCTGGCATTGCCGCAGCTGCAGCTTAGGTCGCAACTATGGCTCAGATCTGATCCCCGGTCTGGGCACTTCATGTGCCGCGGGGCAGCCAAAAAAGGAAAAACAAAATATTTGTAGTAATAGATGTGGTGCTGGTGCCCAGAGGCCCCTGGCTGGGCCGGGCATTGAGCTTTTAGGCAAGGGAAGGCAGGGGACCCCAGGGCTGGGGCAGGAGCACTAGAGGCCTCTGCTCACCCCGACCGAACGCCCACTCAGATGCCCTCTCTTCTTTGTCGCCAGTGGACTTCCTGCGGAATTTCTTCTCCCAGACCCTGGGCCTGGGCACCCAGAAGGAGCGTCTGCTGGACGAGCTCACCCTGGAAGGGGTGTCCCGCTACATGCAGAGTGAGCGCTGTAAGTCCCCTGCCCGCACCGGGCCTCTTCCCCACTCCCAGCCCCCAGCGGCTTTCCAGCCCCAACCATGCACAGCTTTTGTCTGCAAGTCACAAGACATCGACCTCAAACTGACTTATGCCAAGAAAGGAGTGCACTGACACTGTAACTAAAATCCCGCCTTAAGCATAGCTGCATTCAGCTGCTTCCGTTATTTGTTGTTCAAAATCTCAACCCTGGGAGTTCCCATTGTGGCTCAGCGGCTTAAGAACCCAACCGGTCTTCATGAGAACGTGGGTTCAATCCCTGGCCTTGCTCAGTGGGTGAAAGATCCAGCATTGCCGTGAGCTGTGGTGTAGGTCGCAAACAAGGCTCTGATCTCGAGTTGCTGTGGCTGCAGCTCTGATTCGACCCCTAGCCTGGGAACGTCCAGATGCCACGGGTGTGGCCCTGAAAAAGAAAAAAGAAAAAAAAAAAATCTTAACTCTCTTTGCTAGGGCTCTTCTCTGTGTTGGGGTAAAGGTAGCGCCTGACAGCTGCACACGCAGGTCCCACCAGCCTAGCGGTTCCACAGGAGAGAGCATCTTTCCCCCAGTGGTTCAAGCCGAAGAGCAGAGATGGGCTCCCCTTGGCCCGGGGTTGGGTCACAGTCCTACCCCGGAACCAATCACCGTGTCTCTGATTGGCCAAGCCTGTTTGGTAGAAGGAAGATGCATTTAATAAGGGAGTTCCCCCGTGGCCTAGTGACATCATCGCTGCCATGGCTTGGGTTACTGCTGTGGCACAGGTTCAGTCCCTGGCCCAGGAGCTTCCATGTGCTGCAGGCGCAGCCAAAAAATAATAATAATAATTACCTCATAGGGTTATACGGGGATCGCATGAATTCCTAGCCCTAAACGCCTGGAACAGAGCAAGAGCTTACATGTCCCCGTGACTATGATTGCCGGAGGTTTGTTTCAGGTGTGGTGTGTCAGCGCCTCTTTACCAGATCGCCGCGTAATTTACATTTCTTGCCCCACGCTGAGGTCACCCGAGTGTGAGAAACCGAGCCCTCGGCACTCCGCGGCTGGAACAATCGACCCGTTGAGGGTCCTGAACAGTCCTTTGTTGAGGACGCCTTCTCCAGTCTCCCTGTCCCCCAGCTGCTGCCATGTCCGAGTCCCTGTCCCGCTCAGCAGCCAGGCCCGCCGCCCCGACCCCTGCCCCGGCCTGGGGCCAGCCGGCAGCTGCCTGCAGCCGGCTCCTGGCCTGGGCGGGCCCCCAAGAGAACGCAGGCCCTGGCAACGCAGCTTTCGTTCCTTCCGCCCTCCTGCGCCTGGGTTTTAGGATAATTGACTCCCAAGGGTGCTTATGAGGGGATAATAATAGTAATAAAACCCCCGATAGCTCACTGAGCTCTCCCCGTTTGCCAGGCACTGGGGCAAAGCACTTGACAGGCCTCCTCTGGTTTGATCTTCGCGTGGTGACCCGTGAGGGGGATCTGGACGGAGGAGGAACTGGAGGCCCAGAGAGGCTGTGCCGTGGTGCAGGGTCACACAGCCGGCAAGAGGCAGAGTCTGGGCTCCACCCCAGGCCACCCGAATCCAAAGCAGCACACACTCCCTTCCATGTGCCCCCCACCCCCCGGCCCACCAGGCCTCCTCCAATGATTTCATGAAACGTAGCCAAACACTGAGGCTGTGGAAGTCTCAGCCCTTGTCACCCTCACTGTCCCTCTTTACACAAGGCACCCCAGAGGTGCCCAGTTCACAGGCCCTTACACTTGTCTATCAGCCTACAGGCACATGGTGCCACGTTGGCAGGGCTGCCAGCCAGCCAGCTACTAAAAAGGCAACGGGGCTATTTCTGCACAGCCCCACGTGCTTGTGAAGTGATTCCACTGCTGCCATGTCTTCCATCCTCTTTTCTGAAAGCTGCTGACAATGGGGAGCAACGCACCCGCAGGCGTACAAATCACGGGTCCCAAGAAGTGAGGCAGTTCCCTCTGTGGCGCAGCGGAAACGAATCCAGCAAGAATCCATGAGGATTCGGGTTCAATCCCTGGCCTTGCTCGGTGGGTCGGGAATCCAGTGCTGCCATGAGCTGTAGTGTAGGTCGAATATGTGGCTTGGATCCAGTGTTGCTGTGGCTGTGGCGTAGGCCACCAGCTGTAGCTCTGATTCACCCCCTAGCCTGGGAACCTCCATATGCCACAGATACGGCTCTAAAAAAGCAAAAAGAAAAAGGAAGGAAGAAAGAAAGGAAGTTGAGGGAGTTCCCTGGGGACGCATCGGGTTAAGGATCCAGGGCTGTCATTTCAGGGGTTCAGGTCACTACTGCAGTGCGGATTCAATCCCTGGCCGGGGAACTTCCACATGCCCAGTGCAGCCCAAAAGAAAAAAGTTGAGTACAAGTGACTCGGAGCATACTCAGTGCTGGGCCCTGATCGGAGCTTCACATGAATGAGATCGTTCTCTCAACAGCCCTGCAAGGTCACTACTGTAATTACGCCCCTTTTACAGAGCTGAAAGCTAAGGTGCAGAGTGATGATCTGAACTAAGACACTGCCATCAGGTCAGAGAAGGAAACTGAGGCACAGAGAGGCTGTGACTTAGTGCACCCCCCCACCCCCACCTCCATCCCCATCACCCCCCACCCCTATCACCACCCGCCATCACCACCATCATCCCCACCCCCACCCATCACTCCCACCCCCATCACCACCCCCTACCCCCACCCCATCACCCCCCATCACCACCATCATCCCCACCCCCACCCCATCACTACCCCCCATCCCCACCCCATTACCCCCCACCCCCACCCCACCCCATCACCCCCCACCCCCCCATCACCACCACCACCACCCCCACAACCCCTATCACCACCACGGGTGTGCAGGAGAGCCAGAATTGGGAACCCTTATCCACTCTGCTGCTCACTGGGTGTGGGCTGAGAGTGGCAAATCTTTGGTCTTCACCTGAAAATTATCAAACTTTAGGTGGCTGATGTGCATTTGATTACAAGAGAAGGAATGTGCTAGAAGTGGATGGCCATCCAAGATTGTGTCCAAAAGATGAGGGGTGGCCCGAGATTCTTTTCACAATAAGCTCCAGCTCTTCTGGGGGAACCCCATGCCCAGCCCTTTCACTAAGATCTCGTGTGTTCTTGTCTAGATCTAGCTAGGAGGAGAAATTTCCCTCCAAGTGGCCTTTTGTTTAATCTTATACCTTGGTATAATTTTAAGCAGGGGATTCTTTTTTGTTTTTAATGCAATTTTATTTTTTTGTTTTTGTTTTTGTTTTTATAGGGCTATACCCAGGGCATATGGAAGTTCCCAGGCTAGGGGTCAAATCCGCCTGCACCACAGCCACAGCAATGCCAGATCCGAGCTGCGTCTGCAAGCTGCACCACAGCTCATGGCAACACTGGATCCTTAACCCACTGAGTGTAGCCAGGGATCAAACCCACATGCTCATGGATAATAGTCGAGTTTGTTACTGCTGAGCCACAGCGAGAACTTCCTGAGCAGTGGATTCTTTGACTCCCACGCTGGCTCTTCCACCAGCCAACTGTGTGACCCCCCTCTGAGCCTCAGTTTCTTCATCTGTAAAACGGGATTTTTTTTGGGGGGGGGCTCTTTTGTCTTTTTTTGTTTGTTTTTGTTTTTTTTGTCTTTTTGCCATTTCTTGGGCCACTACCGCGGCATTGGAGGTTCCCAAGCTAGGGGTCTAATTGGAGCTGTAGCTGCCAGCCTACGCCAGAGCTACAGCAACACAGGATCCGAGCCGAGTCTGCGACCTACACCACAGCTCACAGCAACGCCAGATCCTTAACCCACTGAGCAAGATCAGGGATCGAACCTGCAACCTCATGGTTCCTAGTCGGATTCGTTAACCACTGAGCCACAACGGGAACTCCCTCTTTTGTCTTCTTAGGGCCACACCCTCAGCATATAGAGGTTCCCATGCTAGGACCTGTAGCCACTGGCCTACACCGCAGCCACAGCAATTTGGGATCCAAGCCTCGTCTGTGACCTACATCACAGCTCACGGCAACACCGGACCCTTAGCCCACTGAGCAGGGCCAGGGATCAACCTGCGCCCTCACAGATCCTAATCAGATTCGTTAACCGCTGAGCCACGATGGGAACTCCTATAAAATGGGTGTTACCACCACCCACCTTGAGATAGTTGGGGGACCGTTCAGGGATCTGAAATGCTTCCTCCAGGGCCTGGCATGGAGTAGATGGCTTCAGGGACTGGGGTAGGCGATGTTGAGCAAACTATGTCATGTGCTGTGTAAACTCTTCTCCTCCAGGTCGCAGGGTCATCTGTTTGGTGGGAGCTGGAATCTCCACGTGTAAGCATCCCCTGCCCCAGGAGCCGCCCCTGGTTGGGTGCCACTGGGAAGGGCTGGGGAGGAGCCGAGCGGGCGCTATCGCCTGGGAGGGTCGGTGTGGTAGCAATGGGGCCGAGCGAGGTCCCTCATCTTTGGCCCCCTGCCCCCAGCCGCGGGCATCCCTGACTTCCGCTCCCCGTCCACGGGCCTCTATGCCAACCTGGAGAAGTACCGTCTGCCCTACCCGGAGGCCATCTTTGAGATTGGCTACTTCAAGGTACGAGTCCCAAGGTACGTGGTGGGGGCCGGGGGCCGCCTGGTGCCAGCTCTCACCTCACCAGGGGCACGGGGCTGCCTGCCCTCCGGTCTCTCTCCCACAGAAACATCCAGAGCCCTTCTTCGCCCTCGCCAAGGAACTCTATCCTGGGCAGTTCAAGGTGAGCTCTTTTCGGTGGGGGGGACAGGAAAGATGGGGGACAGCAGGCCTGGGAAGGACCCCTCCATGGCCCTTCAGACAAATATCATCTAGCCATTAAATACAGGCACAGAGTGTCTGGGTCTGAGTCCTCGTCCTGCATTGCCTGCTCTCGCGTCCTTGAGCCTCAGTTTTTCCAAACAAAGCTGATAACAGAACCCAGAAAAAGTTGTCACAAGGTTTAATGACTTGTGGATACACGTAAGAGCCCAGACTCCACTTGTGTGGAAACCCCAACTCCACAACTTGTGTGACTCTGGCAAGACAGTCAACCTCTCTGTGCCTCAGTTTCCTTATCTGCGAAATGGGGATAATGATGGTCTGGCCTCACAAGGTCGGGGTGATGATCCCGGGAGGGACAACAGGTGCCGTGACTAGAGCAGTTCCTGGCACACGGCGGCGCGGTCCCCGTCCTCTGTCCTCATCAGGTTTGTTGTGATTGCTCCCCCAGCCGACCATCTGTCACTACTTCATCCGCCTGCTGAAGGAGAAAGGGCTGCTCCTGCGCTGCTACACGCAGGTAGGTGGGACCAGGGGGCATCCACAAAGTGAGGGCAGGCTGTGAGTCACTCCTCCCCTCCCAGCCTCAGTTTCCCTTTCTGTAAAGCAGAGGCTAGGAGTTCCCATGTGGCTCAGAGAGTTAAGGATCTGGTGACGTGACGGCAGCCGCTCAGGTCGCTGCTATGGTGCAGGTTGGATCTCTAGCCCAGGAGTTCCTGCCGTGGTGCCCTGGGATCCGTGGCGGGATCCATGGCGTCTCTGCAGCTCCAGGACGCAAGTTCAATGCCCAGCCCAGCACAGTGGGTTAAAGGATCTGGCGTTGCTGCACCTGCGGCATAGGTCACAACCTTGGTTCAGATCTGATCCCTGGCCTGGGAGCATATGCTGTGGGGCAGCCAAAAAAAAAAAAAGCTAGAACAGCTTCACCCTCTCAGTTCTGTCATGTCGTGGCAGTGAATTCCCCTCAGGGCCATCCCGTGAGGATTCAGAAAGGACCCCTTCTCTGAGCTGGCACCATTGGCACCATAGATTTCGCATTTGTTTGGATTTTCTGGCAGATGACACCGAAGTGGTTTGATCTAATGCAATCAGTACACTCTACTGCTTTTCCAGCTGGTGGATCTTAAGGAACAGGCACTTTGTTGTCATTTGCACAAAGGCCTTGTGTGCACCCTGGGGCCCGGCTCAGACATGGCAGGTGCTTAGCTAAGGGGCTCACCCGGCAGCTCTTGGACAAGGGCAGCTCACATCATTGGCTTCCTAGTCAATGAGCCTTTTGGGGTCTCACTTCCCAACAGTGAAAAATATTTGTGCCGCTACCTTTGTTTTATAAAATATGTATTGAAATTACATGATGTACCAGAGCAGTGATACTATGCGGGCTCTAATTCATACCTCCGAACCCCAAATTGTAAAATAGAGGAGGAACACGTGGATAGAAGTAGTAGGTCCTGTTATTTTCTTCCTGCACCTGGCAGTCTGAAGCCTGCAGCCCCCGGAGCTGCCACCAGGGGGAGGATGAGTTCTTTTTAGGCCCGGAATTCTCAAAGGTGGGGGGGTGCAGGTGCCCCCACCTAAGGCTGGGGGTGGTGGCTGGGGAGGGACCGTCCTTCTCCTTCCCCAGGAGCTCCTGCTCAGGATAAACTTGACCTTGCTTCCCTGAGATTCAGTTTTTCCGCAGATTGTGGCTCAGACAGGATACGAACAGCTCGCCTGAAGCCAAGCACATTCTGTGTGTGATTTTATGAAATCCGCACCACAAACCTGTTTGTCAGCGTCTATCCCGGGGTTTCCTAAGTGCCAGCCCAGTGCCAGGCCTGCAGGGAGTGGAGGGCAAGAGCTGACACTTTACTGTGGGGAGAGACGATGGATGAGATGGCGAAGTCGAATACGTATTCTGTCGATACTGAGAGGCCTATGGAGGACAGCTGAGCAGGAAAAGGGACCCAGAGCTCTGTGTGTGTGTCTGGGGTGGGGGGAGGCTGCTCTTGCAAGCCAGGTGTCAGGGAAGGCTTCCCTCAGAAGGGGGACATTTAAACAAAGACCTGTAGGAGTTCCCGTTGTGATTCAGCAGTAACAAACCCAACTAGTATCCATGAGGACTCAGGTTCCATCCTTGGCCCCTCTCAGTGGGTTAAGGATCTGGCTTTGCCGTGAGCTGTGGTGTGGATCGCAGATGGGGCTCAGATCCCATGTTGCTGTGGCTGTGGGGTAGGCCAGTAGCTCCGATTTGACCCTAGCCTGGGACCCTCCACATGCCAGGAGTGAAGCCCTGAAAGGCATGCAAGCATAAATAAATAAATAAATACCTGTAGGAAGGGAGGGAGGGAGCCATCGAACTATCTGGGAGGAGAGTGCAGTCCAGGCAAAGGGCAGCACCAGTGCAAAGGCCCTGAGGTGAGACTGCATTTGGCATGTTCACGAAGCTGGATCTAGGGAGTTCCCTGGTGGTCTGGTGGCTAGGACTTGACGCTTTCACCCCTGCGGCCCAGTTCAATCCCTGGTCTGGAAACTGAGAGAGGAGGACAGTAGCAGAAGAGGATGGAGGAGACAAGGTCAGGGAGGTGACAGCGGGGGACCACAGGAAGGGCTTTGTCCTTTCCCCTGAGTGAGATGGAGTCACTGGTGGGATCTGAGCAGAGCAGAGCTGTGACCTGACCCCCCCTGTTCCCAGGGTCTCTCTGGCTGCATTGGGGGTGGGGGGGCAGACCGTGAGTGGGGGTCGGGGGTGGGGGGCACAGAGATGCAGGAGGAGGCTGCTGGGCTGGCCCAAGCAGGAGGCGATGGAGGCTGGGCCAGGGAGGGGGCTGCTGAATGGGAGAAGTGGGCAGGTTATGAACCAGTTTTGAAGGTAGGGCCAACTGGGAAATGCGTTGCAGGAGAGGAGTCAGGACAGCTCAGCCCAGGTGCACCTGCAGCCTTTTACTGAGATGGTGCAGGGACAGGCAGGTGTAGGGGCAGAGGAGGAGTTTGGTTTAAGGCACGTCCAGCTTGCAATGCCCACTAGACGACCATGTGGAGATGTGGGCAGACAGCTGGACACAGGCGTCAGGGCCTGAGCCGGAGAACAGCATGTAGATGGTGTTTAAACCCCCCAGGAGTTCCCGTCGTGGCTCAGTGGTTAATGAATCCAACTAGGAACCATGAGGTTGTGGGATCGATCCCTGGCCTCGCTCAGTGGGTTAAGGATCCGGCATTGCTGTGAGCTATGGTATAGGCCGACAGCTACAGCTCCAATTGGACCTCCAGCCTGGGAACCTCCATATGCTGAGGGTGTAGCCCTAAAAAGACAAAAAGACCAATAAATAAATACATAAATAAACCCTCCAGAGGGGGAGATCACAGGAGCCCCAGCTGAAGAAACCCAGGCCCAGGGTGGGGCTCGCCAGGGCTGCTCAGAGTGCTCCCTTCCCAGCTCGGTCTGAGACAGGACCTCCTGTCCCCCAACCACAAGAGCGCACCAGCCCAGGCGAAAGCCGGCTAGACTATGCCCATTGCCATGCTTAATGTGCAGGATTTAAGTCCACATGCATACTGAAAATGGCACATTACATAAAACAAAGGTGGAAAACACTGTTTCCATTCTCACGTTTTATGAAACCGTTTTTTGGGTTTTTGTTGTCACCCTCTTCTTCAACCTCAACCACTTTTTGAGTCACTGACCCAGTTTTCTGGGACACATTGTCTTTGCTTCTTTCTGAATTGTGACGACGCAGCACTTTTGAAGCCTGCACCGGGCTATTTTTAGCTCAAGACACAAGCGTTCATTCAACCAGGAGAACAGTTGTCTCCTTCGTTCAGGCCACTGCGAGCAGTGCAGCAGAAGCCGCTTACAGTTCTTTTTAATTCGGCATCTACGGCACGTCCATCACACACAGGGGTGGTACTTGGCTTGCTTTCACTTAAGCCCTTGTCTGGGAGACCCTTCCCTATCTGCCCCGGCAGTGCAGCTTCACGATTTTTTTTTCGGTCTTTTTAGGGCCGTTCCCGCAGCATATGGAGGTTCCCAGGCTGGGGGTCGAATCAGAGCTATAGCCGCCGACCGACACCACAGCCACAGCAATGCGGGATCCAAGCCGCATCTGCGACCTACACCACAGCGCACGGCAACGCCGGATCCTCAACCCACTGAGCAAGGCCAGGGATGGAACCCAAGTCCTCATGGATACTAGTCATGGATACGGAGCCACGACGGGAACTCCACCTTCATGCTTTTTTAAGAGCATGTCCATCAGAGACACGAGGCTTTGCAAACAAAAGCAAGCCAAGGTTTAAAAATCAAGAGATTGCGGGTGAAAACCCAGACTTCAGACTCCTCTGGAAGATCAGGAGGAGCTGGCTGCACCCCAGGGTGGGTGCGTGGGGTGGGTACGTGGAGCTGAGTAGCCCTCCTTGCCCAGGGCCCATCTCCTCACCACGCCCTGTTTCCTGCCTGACGCTGAGGCTGGATGTCAGTTGTATTGCTGCCTGTCACAGCTTGTCCTTTGTAAAAGAACTTCTTGGGCGCTCTTCTCCACCCCAGCATCCATCCCTGGGGGCCCCTACTATTACCTGCTTCTTGGGCCTCCTTTGAAGATATTCTGTACTTAGACGAGCAAATACACAAATTCACGTATTCATCTTTCCACACCCTGTGCACGCTGCCTTTGTGCTTTCGGCCTACAGACATCGTGGAGAGATCACTCAGATCAGGATAGGCGTCGGGCACATTCATTTTTGGTTTTTTTGGCCACCCTGAGGCATGTGGAGTTCCCAGGCCAGGGGATCAGATCTGAGCCACAGGTGTGGTGTATGCCACAGCGGCAACACCACCAGATCCTTAACCCATCGTGCTGGGCTGGGGGTCGAACGTGCGTCCCGGTGCTCCAGAGACACCGCCAGACCCGTTGCTCCACAGCAGGAATTCCAGCCACATTCATTTTTGTTTGTTTGTGGTTTTCCGTCAAAGCGGCACCAGAAGTTTCCCTGGTGGGGATCCGACAGTGTCCCTGCTGTGGTTCAGGTTGCTGCTGTGGCACTGGTTTGATCCCTGGCCCCGGGGAACTTGAGCATGTCGTAGGCACAGCCCCCCCAAAAAAGTGGCTTCAAAGGGTAACCCAGAGGCATTTGGTAGACTTCTGATGTGCCGTTGAGTTATCTGCACACACACTTCTTGCCCACAGGCAAGGGCGTGGGCAGGCTGAGGGACGGAGGCAAAACGAACATTTCTAGTAGAGGGGGAGTTGGGGAGCCACAGAGTCTGGGAGTGGTGGCTCTTGTCTGCCTGTTTGGAGGAGAAACTGGACGCTGGCTGGGAGCAGAGAGGGCACGGGGCTGCTGTCTGCCCTTGGAAGGGAACCCTTTCGGGTTGTTCACGGAGTCTCCAGGAAGCCTTGTCGGGTCAGCTGTGGGCTGCATGTGACCCGCCTCCTCCGTAAGATCCATCGGTGTCCTCCAGCGGCAGCAGCCCTCATGGGCAAACAAAAGCTGCTCCAGAGGGGCTGGAGGAAGCACAAATGTCTCTGTGGAGGGAGGAATGTTTTGCCTAAGAAGGAAAGGAGCTCTGTCTTAAAAGAATACCAGTTAATATACTATCCATGCAGCAGACCATAGTAAGAAGAAAACAGTGTGATTACCCTCCTGATTCATGTGTTGAGGTATTTAGGTGACTGCCTGGCCAGGGCTGCTGCAGACAGCTGTGCAGGTTGGGTACTGCGCAAGGACGCCGTAGCTGAGGGGGCTGCGTTTGCACGTGGAGACCCTGGAGATTTGTACATTTATTTCAACAAATTTCTGGCAGGTGATACTAGAGGGTCTGGTTCTACCAAAACAAATGTTCAGCAAAATGGAAGCAAAGTGGCCAGAATTGGCAGCAAAACATCAGGGCCGGTCGGTGGCCGTGGGCCGGGCTCATGGCCGTTTGAGTGTGGGCCCTTGCCTTGAAGCGTCCAGGCCTTCCCTTTTCAGAGGCGCCATCGGGATGAATAGGAGAGTTTTAGACATACCTTGTCCCTTGCTTCCCCCTCCCTCCGCACCTGTCCCTCCTGCTCCTCGTGGCTGCACCCCCCTGCTCTCCCATCTGCCCCCTCCCGGGGCTGTGGTTGACCCCTGACTCTCTTCCCTCCATCTCTCCCTCTAGAACATAGACACCCTGGAACGAGTGGCGGGACTAGAGCCCGAGGACCTGGTGGAGGCCCATGGCACCTTCTACACGTCACACTGCATCAGCCCCCTCTGCCGGCAGGAGTACACGCTAGGCTGGATGAAAGGTGAGGAGTCAGAGGTCATCTACGAGGGCAGGCCTCCCGCCTACTGTCTGCTCCTCAGCAGCCGTGGACAGGGTCTCTGCTCGAGGACACCAGTTCTGTCCTGCACTGATGTGGCTCTTTTGAGTTTGAGGTGGCCGTAGGGGTTCATTGCTCCCCAGTACCACCTCCTTGCCAGGTTATAAGAGAGGCCAACTCCAGAGACAGGCATTAGCAGACAGGCCCCCACGTGGTCGTACAGCCTGTTCTGTGAGTCATGAAACCCTAGCTCTTTGTCCCTTGAGGACTCTGGCCCAGTTTGATCCCAGGGGCTCATCCAGGCAAACACAACTGCCTTCTGAGAAGAGCGGAGGTATCTGAGAGAACTTTCCGAGGCCTGGACTGTCCAATGGCAGCCCTCCGGCTACATGGGGCCGCTGAGCTCTCACGACGTGCTCATGTGCTCCAGGGACCAAATTTTTAACTTTCCTTAATTCTTATTAATTAAAATTTATTCATGTAGGAGTTCCCGTCCTGGCGAAGTGGAAATGAATCTAACTAATATCTATGAGGATGCAGGTTCGACCCCTGGCCTCACTCAGTGGGTCGGGGATCTGGCGTTGCCGTGAGCTGTGGTGTAGTTTGCAGAGGCAGCTCAGATCAGGTGCTGCTGTGACTGTGGCGTAGACCGGCAGCTGTAGCTCTGATTTGACCCCTAGCCTGAATACTTCCGTGGGTGCAGCCCTAAAAAAAAAATAAATAAATAAATAAATAAATAATTATTTATGTAAAATTTAAAAGGCCAGCAGAGTCTGTGGCCTTGAAGCTGGACACAGCCCTGGTTCGGAATGACGGCTGGGGGCTGTCCCCCAGGGTACAGACTCCAGAGCTTGCTAAAGTCATTGTCCCTGTTCATGTAAGGCAGAGTGTCCAAAAAAAAGAAAGAAAGAAAAATCCAGACAATCCACATTTCTTGAATGCCAGTGAGAGGGTATTTCTGCGATCCATTGTGCCGATTAAGAAGCCACTCATTTCATCCATGGAAACCCATTTCTGACATGCTTTATGCTGGTTTCACAAAGCCTCTGGTGTCCATGTGAGATGAGGACAGCTGCAGGGCGTAGAGTAGGGCCTCGGGAGCCTGGCCCTTCTGACAAAATGCCAGCTGACCGCCCCTGGGGTGAGGACTCCTGAATAGCCCACGTGCATGCAGCTGGGGTGATGCGCAGTTAACATGTCCCATTGTGTCTCCCTGACAGCGACCACACAGGCGTCACTGCCAAAAAGTCATGCGTCAGTGCAGGAATATTTTAAAGTAAATTACGGACCTTAAAGCAGTGCTCTGTAAATATCTGTCGAAGGAATGAGTGAAGCATGGAATGAACAAGCCAGGATTCTGTGGGTTGCAAGTGACAGAACACTTTCAGGCTCCCTTAACCAACAAGCAGCGAGGAGGAGGCTTGTCCTAAGGAAGGGGAACGGGTCTGTGACAGATCTCAAGACTGGGAAGCACCAGGACCTAAGCGTTTGTCCCCATGCCAGGATCATCTACATACTTTTTCCTTCTTTCTCCGCCACCAGGTCTGGGACCAGGCCCCTCTCTTTTTTTTCTCCCCTTTTTTGGGCAGCACCCGTGGCGTATAAAGGTTCCCAGGCTAGGAGTCGAATCAGAGCTGCAGCTGCCGGCCTACACCACAGCCACAGCCACGCCAGATCCGAGCTGTGTCTGCGACCTACACCACAGCTCACAGCAATGCCGGATCCTTAACCCACTGATCGGGGCCAGGGATCAAACCTGCGTCCTCGTGGATACTAGTCGGGTTGTTAACCTGCTGAGCCACAGTGGGAACTCCCCCCAACCAGGCCTCTCTGACCCACTATGACGTAGGGCCGCCCTCAAAGACCCAATGGGAGAGCTTCACTCCTGAGTCCAGATTTCCCTGGTTGGGGGTTGGTGGAACCCAGTTTCCCCCTTTAGGGGGCAAGGGTCTGCTCATTTGTTTGCTCCTTCATGCAATAGCTATAGGCTATTACATAGTGCTGGGAGCCACCCCAGGGATCCTGGGTCAGAGGGAGGGGTCCTCTAAGGGCCTCTAAGAAGGGGTGTCCTTCCTGAGCAGGCAAACACCCCAGGAGGCTGCCTGCCCACTGAGGTGTGTTTGTGCTGACCATGAAGGAAGGGTCCGGGGAGGGGCTGGGGGGGTGCTGCGGCCTCACCTTCTCTCTCCCTCCCTCTTCCCCGTGCCCAGAGAAGATCTTCTCCGAGGTGACCCCCAAGTGTGAGAAATGTCAGAGCGTGGTGAAGCCTGGTGAGCCGAGGGGCCTGGGACCACCCGAGGTAGATTTGGGCTGGGACTCCCTGGCCCACGAAGCCCTTCCCACACCCCCAGCCTCCCCACAGGGCCGCCCTCACCCCTGCCCTGGGTCTGCCTTCTGCTCCTGCCTCTGCTCTGGCTCCCTCCCCGTCTCTGTTCCCCCCACCCCACTCCCCTCCACCCCCCACTCTTCCGCCATCTCCTTCTGTCTCTGTGTCTCTCTGTCCATCTGTCTCCACCTCAGATATCGTGTTCTTCGGTGAGAACCTCCCAGCGCGTTTCTTCTCCTGCATGCAGTCAGTAAGTGTCCCTGCCACGGCCCCCGCCCTCGTGGCGACAGCCTGGGTCCTGCTCTGGGGAAGGGTGGGCTGGCGCCAGGGTTGCGGGGAGCACAGCCCAGCCCCCCTGGCCACGCCCCTTCACAGGACTTCCTGAAGGTGGACCTTCTCATCGTCATGGGCACCTCCCTGCAGGTGCAGCCCTTCGCATCCCTCATCAGCAAGTAGGTTGGGGGTCAGAGCTGGGGGCGGGCACTGGGGACTGGGGGAGCCAGGGCGGGCCCTCACTCAGCTCACCCCCCCTCGCCCCCGCAGGGCGCCCCTCTCCACCCCACGCCTGCTCATCAACAAGGAGAAGACCGGCCAGGTGAGTCCTTTCATTCGCACCCCTCCCCCAGCTTCCTCGGGAACCAGGGGACAGGTCCCAGGGGAATCCCAGTCCTTTGGACCCCTCGGCTCAGATTCTGGAATCCCCAGGGTCAGGTTCGAGGCTACCCCGACTCCAGGATTCCACAGGCCTCTGGGTCACTCACCTCTTTGAGCAAGTGACAGGACCCCAGCTCTAAGCGACTTAAACCAAAACAGGAATGACGTGCTGCCCTCTGTCCCCCGCCTGCAGCAGCCAGGTCACCCCCTCACTCCTCCTCTCTTTTCCTGAGGTGGCCTCACTCCCAGGCAGGGGCTCCCTCCTGGGGACAGACGTTTCCTCCAACAGGCGGAAACATACCGTGTGCCAGACGCCGTTCTAAGCATTTTCTCTGTATTAACCCATGGACAGTTCAATCCTAGGCGCCGGTCTCATGATTCCCCCCACTCTGCAGAGAGGGAAGCTGAGATTCAGAGAGGCCAGGCCCCTTGAGCAGAGCCACGGAGCTGGGATTCAAACCCAGGCCACCTGGCTCCAGGGTCTGTGCTCTGAGCTCCCCCCTCCCACTCCACGCCTCCCCCACAGACTGACCCGTTCCTCGGGATGATGATGGGCCTCGGAGGAGGCATGGACTTCGATTCAAAAAAGGCGTACAGGTGAGAGGCGGAGCCTGCAGGGACAGGGCCAAGGTGGGAGGAGGCCAGGAAGGCACGCACGCGACAAGGCAGAGCCGCCAGCTGCCCGCCAGTGGGGTCCTGGAACGAGCCTGGGAGCTCTGACTCTCACCCGCCCGCAGGGACGTGGCCTGGCTGGGTGACTGCGACCAGGGCTGCTTGGCCCTCGCTGATCTCCTCGGATGGAAGGTGAGGGGCCTGGGCCACCCCAGCCCACCCTGAGCCCAGTCCCTGGACCCCTGCCCCACAGGTCCTCTGACCCTATGAGGCATGGTGACCTCTGACTTCTGTGAACTTTGCCCTCTGCAGAAGGAGCTGGAGGACCTTGTCCGGAAAGAGCATGCCAGCATAGATGCCCAGTCGGGATCGGGCACCCCCAATCCCACCACTTCAGCTTCCCCCAGGAAGTCTCCGCCTCCCGCCAAGGCAGAGGCCAGGACCTCGGAGGGAGAGAAACCCCAGTGACAGCTGCGTCTCCCAGGCAGGACGCCCAGCTTTGGGACAGCTGAGTCCCAACCAGCCCTGGCCTCCTCTAACTTACAGCTCTTTTCTGGGGAGCTCAGAACGTTTCCGCAATCTTTTAACTACTCCCTCCTAAACCTGGGGTCCCGGCAGCCCCGACCCCAGCAAATGTCTAACATTCTTTGAGGCCGAGGCTTGGGCAGCCCGCCTCTAACAGCCCACAGCCTCTAACCACCCCCGGGACTGAGGATCAGCCTCCCCTAATCTCTAACTGCTCACGGGGCCGGGTGTACCTCCAAACCTCTAACTGTCCCAGGCCAAGGGTCCCCAGGGCCCCCACGCCCTCTACTGTCCCCAGGAGCCTGTGACCAAGTAGCTGAAACCTAACCTACCCGTGGGTGGGGGGATCTGAGCCTCAAGGTCTCCCAAGTCTCTTCCTCCAGCTCCCCAAGTGGGTGCTGGGCCCCCTCACTTGGGACCCACTTCCCATGCCAAGGAGGGCAGATGGTGTCACTTATTAGAGATGAATTAAAAACAAAGAACAACTAATAATCGGCTGTCCGGCCTCGCTGTTCTTTTCTGTGGGCCATGGGGAAGCTGCCAGAGGAAGGGGTTAGATCTCGGGCCCTAAGAAAACCGTAGCATCCACAGGCTCTTACGAGAAACAGCGTGAAGGCTGTCGAGAGGGGACTCTTGTGGCCACAGGAGCCTCACGGCTCTTACCCCTGGACCCCCAGACTGCCTAGGGTCCTTCCTCCAAAGCCCAGTCATCTGAGGCCTGAGCCCCCGGAAAGAGGGAGGTACCCCCAGCCCCGCCTCTTCCCCCTGCCTGCTCTGCTTCCTCTCTCTGTGAGAACACTTTCACTTCCTGCTCCTCCAGGCCTCCCCTCCGAGAACAGGTAGGGGCCCCCAGGGACCAAGCAGCTGGCATCATCACCCCTCGCTGCCTCCCTTTGGTATTAGGCAGCTGCCCCCCTCTGGCCCTGCCCAGCACCATCCGTCCCCTCCACCTCTACGGGACCCAGGCCAGCATCTGCCTCCCTCCCCCGACCCCTCCTGCCTGCTCTCCCCTGGGCAGGGCACCTGCTCTCTGTCTCCCACTTCCCAACACCCTAGGTTTCTGGTCAGGGGGCTGAGGGATTTGTTTAACTGTTTGTTATCCATCCCCTGTGCCCACCCCAAGAAGAGCACAAGTCCCTGGGAGCAGGGGCCTAGTCTGCTGTCATCCTTTCCCCAGGCACCGAATTCTGGGCCTGTACTCAGTAAATACTTGTTGGGTGGATGGACGAATGGGTGGGTGAATGGATGGATGGATGGATGGGTAGATGGGTGGATGGGTGGGTGGATGGATGGGTGGGTGGGTGGGTGGAGAGATGGATGGTTGGATGGATGGGTGGGTGGAGGGATAGGTGGGTGGATGGATGGGTGGGTGGATGGAGGGATGGATGGATGGATGGATGGATGTGTGGATGAGTGAATGGATGGATGGATGGGTGGATGGATGGGTGGATGGGTGGATGGGTGGGTGGGTGGATGGATGGGTGGTTGGATGGATGGGTGGGTGGATGGATGGGTGGGTGGGTGGATGGGTGGGTAGTTGGATGGATGGGTGGGTGGATGGAGGGATGGATGGATGGATGGATGGATGAACGGGTGGATGGGTGGGTGGGTGGAGGGATGGATGGATGGATGGATGGATGGATGAATGGGTGGATGGATGGATGGGTGGGTGGGTGAGTGGATGAATGGATGGGTGGGTGGATGGGTGGATGGATGTATGTATGGACGGACAGACAGATGGACAAATGGGTGGACTTAGACCCCCTACTCCTGAGACTGCTGCAGGGATAGTTTTTTTAATGCCTACCTTAACTGATAACCCGCTGTAGGACTCTCTACCTGGTTAAGAGTTGGGGTCTGATGGATAGATGGATAGAGGGCCAGGTGTGTGGTAAAGCAAAAAGAATAATAGTTGAATCTAGGTAGTGGGTATATGGATGTTCCCTGAAAAAAAATTCCATTTTTCTGAATGTTTGAAATTTTTCATAAAATGTTGGGAGGAGTTCCCATCGTGGTGCGAATCCGACTAGGAACCATGAGGTTGCAGGTTCGATCCCTGCCCTTGCTCAGTGGGTTAACGATCCGGCGTTGCCATGAGCTGTGGTGTAGGTTGCAGACGCGGCTCGGATCCCGCGTTGCTGTGGCTCTGGTGTAGGCTGGTGGCTACAGCTCCGTAGACCCCTAGCCTGGGAAACTCCATATGCCATAGGAGCGGCCCAAGAAATGCCAAAAAGACAAAAAAAAAAAAAAAAAAAATGTTGGGAGAAAATATTTGAGGGCCCCTCTGTAGTCTGGGGAGGGAGGAAGAGGGGATGTTGTATGACATTTGTCACTTTGACAGAATGCCTACTGTGGGCAGAGCCCTTTTCCAGGCACTGGGTTTCCATGAGGGTTGTTAGTTAGCTGGTCCACAGCTGTACAGCGGCACTGGATGGTAAACACTGAAATATTGGAGTTCCTGTTGAGGCTCAGCGGTTACAAACCAGACTAGGATCCATGAGAATGTGGGCTTGATCCCTGGCCTCTCTCAGTGGATTGAGGATCCGGCATTGCCGTGAACTGTGGTGTCGGCCGGCAGCTGCAGCTCCAACTTGACCCCTAGCCTGGGAACTTCCATATGCCGTGGTGTGGCCCTAAAAAGCAAAAACAAAACAAAACTGAAATATTAACCTCCCACTGGGTAAACAGCTGTCATCTTTGAGTCCTCTCCCGCTCCTCCTACACCCAAAACACACTGGCCTTCCTCCTGGGACCCCCAGCTCTCCCTACCATCCGGCAATTAAAGAATTAACACCTAGCATAGCAAGGGGTCTCAAGTCCATTCTGATTGGTCAGCGTCTCTGCCTCGTGGGTTGTATTTTGAATATTACCCCTGGAGCAGCCTCGAGCCTTATCTTCCTCCCTGCCAGAGGCCAGACCATGGCTCACTGGCCACCTGCATCCTGAGGATGGGCCAGCCGGAGGACAAGGCCTCGGCAGGCCCCACCGACCGGGAGAGGTGAGGGCTGGTGGGGCCATCTCCATCTCCTGCCCCTGGAATCAGAAGCCCCTTCCAGCCAATTCCCATCCCCCATGGGACCCCCGAACCCCATCTCTGACCTGTTCCCCCTGGGCTGCCCCTTCCTGGACCTTTGACGCCCACCTCAGTGTCCAATCGCCTTCCTCAGAACCCTGTTCTGATCCCTGCCTGTCCCAGACTAATCCCATCACAGGCGAATGGAGCAGGTGAGACCCACTTAGGGGTCTTTGGGACCCCAGAGCCACGCCTTCGACTGCAGAGAACATGTGGGGTGTGGCAGATTCCAGAGCTGGATGCCCAGGGTGCAAAAGCCCTTCTGGAGCTGTGGCCACCAGGGGTAAGTACACACAGCTGGGGACCCTCTCTGACCCTCCCCGTGACACCCTGAATCAGGACTCTCTTGGTTGCTAGCAACAAACACAACACAAACTAAGCAAGTAGAAAAGCTACTTTTTGATTCAAATGACTGAAAAGCCCAGAAGTAAAAGTAATTTCAGCAATGTCTGAGCATAAGACAACTTATACGTATATTTCTCTTCATCCTATTTCTTAGCTTTGTTTTAAACTGCGGGGAATTTTTCCTATTTGGGGATGATGCAAATAATAAACACTTGTTTTATAGTAGCTTAGATGAATAGGCATTTATCTTTTTTTTCTTTTTTTTTTTTTTTAGGGCCACACCTGCGGTATATGGAAGTTCCCAGGCTAGGGGTCGAATCAGAGCTACAGCTGCCACAGCAACACAGGTTTTGAGCTGTGTCTGTGACCTACACCACAGCACACAGCAACGCCAGATCCTTAACCCACTGAGCGAGGCCAGGGATCAAACCCGAATACTCATGGATCCTAGTCGGGTTCATTGACCACTAAGTCATGAGGGGAACTCTGAATAGGCATTTATCTTGCTAACATAACCAGAAAGGCAGCTGCAGGCTCCAGTTCTCTTCCACGTGACATCAAGGCCAGCGTCTCTGCAACTCTCTTGACGTCCCTCATGGTCACCCACTGGCTGCCCCAGCCCAAGCACACATGTGAATTCCACACCAGAAAATGGAAGAAGGGAGGCACCAGTTGCATTTGTTTTTTTAGCCAGAAAAGCAAAAGCCTTCACAATTGATTCAGAATATATGGATGGGGCCCAGGCAGCAATATTTTTAAAAGCACACCTGAGAGTTATACAGCCAGAGGTGGGGACTACTGGCTACAACAATCATTATCCATCTCCTATGGTTGGGCCTATTGATGCCCTGAACAAAGCTGGAGTTCTGCGAGCAATAGGGGATAAATTTGAATAAGGCAACTAACAGGTCTCCCTCCTTTAGGGGGGGTCTCTCCTTGTAGTGACAGAGATGGCTGGCCCCAGCTCAGGGCCACATGAGCCCAGCTTAGCAACCCCCACTGTACAAAGAAAGCTCTTTCCAAAGAGCTCCAGCAAAAATCCTGTGGAAGATTTTCATTGGTTGAGCTTGATTCATATGATCATCTCTGAACCAATCACAATGGTCAGAGAACACTGTCAGGCTACTGGCTAGGTCAGGTCATGGACCCACCCCTAGGGCTTGGAGGGAGTTATTTCCACCCACAGGACCTAAGAGAGCGAGTTTCTCGAAAGGAATTTTGGGGTGTGGAACTCAAAATAAGGGAGATAGATGCTAGGCAGGCAAAAGCAGACTTCTGCATTTGTCCTTTTCAAGCTGACCTTTGCTTCCACCCACCCCCTGCCAGAGTTTCCTGGTCATAGGACATGACCACAGCCAGATCCTGGTGTTGAGGACAGGACCTTCGCCAGGGGATGTCAACACATACCGGATCCAGAAGCTCCCTGGAGGTGAGGATACTACCACCTCCACTCCAAGTTTCCAGTCCACAGCAAATTTATCACCAAGATTGCTCAGTTTTAATTCTTTTTTTTGTTTGTTTGTTTCCTAAGGCTGCACCTGCAGCATATGGAGGGTCCCCGGCTAGGGGTCCACACCTAGGGGTCCTACACCACAGCCACAGCAACATCAGATCCGAGCCATGTTTGCGACCTACACCACAGCTCATGGCAATGCCAGATCCTTAACCCATGCTCAGTTTTAATTCTGAAATGCCCCCTAACTCTTCCCAGTCCCCTCCAGCTCCATCACCTGAGTCCTAGCCACCATCGCCTCTTGCCCAAACAATTGTAATAGCCTCTTCTCTCACCCTTTCCTTCTTGCAATCCATTCTAAACACAGCAACCAGAGTAATATTTTCAAACATCAATCAGACGTTATACATTCCTGCCCCCAAACCTGCAAAGGACATGCAACATCTTTAGTGAATTTTAAATTCCTCATCATGGCCTATAAGATGCTGCCTGCTTAGCCCCTGCCCACTTCTCCATCTACTGCCCTTCATTCACTCTGCTCCAACACACCATTCTCTGTTCCCTTTTTTCATTTTTATTTTTATTTTTTTTCCATTTTTGGCCATACCTGCAGGATGGGCAAGTTCCCAGGCCAGGGATCAAACCCATGCCACAGCACAACCTGAGCTGCTGCATGGACAATGTCGGATCCTTCACCCACTGAGCCACAAGAGAATGCCTCTGTCTGTTCCTTGAGCATGCTTAATATGTCCCAACTCAGGCCCTTTGTATTTCCTTCAATGGTCGGTTTAGTCTCCATCTTCTGGCCCTCTACAGAAACGTAACCTTCCTTGACCGCCACAGCTAATGATAACTCTAGTCGCTTTCAATCACTCGATTTCATTCACAGCACTCAATACATGATAGACTTATCTTTATTTGTTTACTCATTTATTTTTATTTCCTTCCATTAAAAGGTAGGCTACAGGAGGGAAGTGGATGCACCTGCCTTTTGACAACTGTATCCCCAGTGCCTGAAAATGAACAGATGCTTAATAAATATGTGTCTAATGAATGAATCCTATTTGGTGACATAAGTGGGATGCAAGCTTAAGACACAGAAGACACAGGGGGCTGCAAGGGGTAGAAAATTCCCTGTTCTGAAGGTCTTTGGGGGAACTGCAAACCTGGGAAAGAGAGAGTCCCAGGGGAAAGAAGGCTGTTTCCCCTTAAGTTTTTTAACTTGTTCCTCCTTGCCTCTCCCCGCAGGTGTGTCTCTGGAATCCTCTAAGCTCTGCATGCCTGACCTGCCCCATCTCCTGGCCTTCCTATCAGCTAGCAGGTACAGGTCATCCACCAAAAGGACTAAGGGGAGAGTTCCTGCTGTGGCGCAATGGGATTGGCTGTGTCTCTGGAGCACTGGGACACAAGTTTGACCCTCAGCCCAGCCCGGTCGGTTGAGGATCCAGTGTTGCTGCAGCTGTGGGCTATGGCATAGGTCACAACTATGGCTATAGATTGCAGCTGCATCTCACATCTGATCCCTGGCCTGGGAACTCCCATGGGGCAGCCAAAAAAGGTGGAAAAGGGGTGGGGGTCAATGGGGAATCCTTCCCTATGACACACCATCCGCATCGGGGCTCCTCCTTGTCTTTTTCTCAGGGATGTTTTACCCAGAACACTGCTCTTGCCCCCTCCCACTCTAGGGCCTGGAGACCAACACACAGGTGAGTCATGATTCTCTAAGGGAGGAAGAGACCACTTTTCTGTCCCCTTAGTCCAGGAGATGGCACTTGGTTGGGCCAAACTACAGGGTTTGAGGGAGGATAAGGCTGAGGCTTTGAGAAAGCTGGGGATGGTGCTTGACTCCTGGGCCTGAATGAGGAGGTGCCAGGGACCAAGCCTCAGTTCCTCCAGCAATAAGGCTGTGTCCAGGCTAAGTCTCCTGGTGACCTGAAGGAACCAAAGCTGGCCCCTTGGGCACCTGGGACACCTCACTTCTGCTGGCCGCCAGATTCTCTGCAGATTGGCAGCATTCAACTCAACACCTCAGGGAGGGTGCTCTTCGTGGTGAACAAGCTCTACCTGGATACCCACAGAGGGTGGGGGACGAAACTGACCCCCCCAGAGACAACTCCGGAAATTGCTGAAACACATGGTCCAGGTTAGATGGGCAGGGCCCTGGGCCCCTGAAAGGTGAAGGAGCTGCAGCCCCTGTTCTATGGAACCCAACCCTCTTCTCACAACAGCCCCCAGGCACCCAGCCCCTCACCAGGTCTCCTGGGTGGAAGGCCCACTCAGCCCAGAGGTACAACATCCTAGGCCACCTCTGGCCAGCCTGATGGAGAAGGAGGAGGAGGAGGAGGAGGAGGAGGACAAAGATGAAGAGGAAGGACCTGAGGATGTGCTCACTCATCACATCCGGGCTCTAGCCAGGGCCCGGAGCGGCTATGTGGCCAGGCAGTTCCGGGGCCTTCGGGCGCGCCTCACCTCCGACACTGCGGGGGCCCACAGGCCTGGGGACCCGGCCACAGAGCTGCTTCAGGATGTGCGGCATCTCCTCACTGACCTCCAGGAACACTTAGCAAAGGACCCTGATGTCAGGGCTGTTTTTGAGAGCAGGGGACCTGGGGTCCCCCAGAAGGACGAGGATCTAGGTAATGAGGATGGAGTGGGAACTTAGGGCCACTCTCCAAACCCCCCCAGATTCACGTTTGCCAGCTCTTGGCCTTCCGCAGGTGTGAACACCCAACTTCCTTCACATCTGTCGCCTTTTCTACTCACACCGCCTTTCCTACCTATAGTAACACTGATTCTATTCACCACTGCTCCATCTCACCCCTGTGTGCCAGCCCTACCCCTCTCTCTTCCACGTGTGTGTTCACACCCAGGCTCCCTCTTCCACGTGTGTCCACACCTCAGTCTACACAACTGGGTGGCCAGACGTTGTGGAAGGGCGCCAGTTGGCCAGGGCGGGTCGGGGGAGCGAGAGGGTGGGAGTGGGTGAGCCTGGCGGCCCCTTCTTCAACCACCTCAACCCCTGAAGGCCCCGCGGTGGAGGCAGCCTTGTGCCGGGCGGTGCTGGCGCCGCTGAAGCCAGCCCTGTGGACTCGACTCCGCAGGCTTCGCGCCCCAGAGCTGCGGCAACTGCGAAGGCGACAACTGGCTCTGCGCGCGGAGGCGGGGCGTTCTGGAGCTCAGGGGGCGGGGCGTGATGGGCGGGGCCCCGCCCCCGCCCTGCGGAGCCGCATCCACTCGCGCCTGGCTCACCTCCACGCTGCTTGCGCCCCACGCCGCAAGGTGTCCCTCCTGCTGGCTGTGTGCAGTGACGTCTACTCGGGCCTGGCTCAGGGCGACAATCAAGGTAAAGAAGGACGCTTGTGTCCACCTGGATATGGCGTGGCGTGAGGGTTGCGGGAGGCGTCTACGCGAGCCGGGGGACCTAGTAAGGGACGTTGGTATGCCCGGCAAAGTGGAAGGGCAGCCGGCACTCGCGGTCCTGGGGTTCGGATGGAAGGTGTCTCCATCCACCTCAGAGCCCGTCCTCCGGCTCCCCTAGAGCCGCTGGGGGCTGACGCCTTCCTGCCAGCCCTGACGGAGGAACTGATCTGGAGTCCGGACATTGGGGAGACGCAGCTGGACGTGGAGTTTCTCATGGAGCTCTTGGATCCGGATGAGTTACGCGGAGAAGGTGAGCCCCCAGCCCCGGAACGCCAGGACCCAACAGGGAGCGCCCTAGGGCCGCAGACCCCCCTGACAGCCTCGACCTGTACATGAGAGGACTGACCTGACCTCCCCTTCGCCTCTAGCCGGGTACTACCTGACCACGTGGTTTGGGGCGCTGTACCACATTGCCCACTACCAGCCCGACGAGGGCCGCGCGCCCCAGCAGCTCAGCTCAGAGGCCAGGGCCTCCCTGCGCCAGTGGCACCGCAGGCGGACGCTGCACAGACAGAGCGGCCCTGGAGCCCAGGTGATCACCCTTCCGGACTGCGGGTGGAAGGGAGGATTGAACCTGTTGCCTTTCTGACCCAGGCTCCTGACTCTCCCTACAGCCCTTTGAGGAACCGTGGGAGATAGAGAGTGTGCGGGAGACCAATGACGATTAGGGATCTCAAAACTTTCTACTCGCAAACAAGATTCAGAGGCACCTGAGACAGCACCAACTTTTGACCCCTGTGGTTTAGAGGGCACCAGAAGGAGGGATGCCCAGGAAAAGGGAATAGGTCGACCCCTGAGCCTTTGCCTTGGCAGTTCCTGCTTCTTGGAATGCCCTTCCCGAATATCCACACTGCTGCTTCCTTCAGGACTTTAGGCAGATGTCACCTTCTCCAGAGAGCCTCTCTCCTGACACCCCTTGTCTTAAACTGCAGCTCCTCTGGCTTGACCCTCCCTATGGTAGACAGAGTAAGGCCCCCCACCCAAGACGTCCACCTCCTAATCCCCAGAATTTCTGAATATGTTACCTTAAGTGGCAAAAGAGACTTTACGGGTGTGATTAAATGAAGGATATTGGGGGGGGGTGTTAAAGATTATGAGATGGAGAGATTATCCTGGATTCAGATGGGTCCAATGTAATTCCCAGGGTCCCTAGAAGAGGGAGGCAGGAGAGTCAGAGGAAGAGCTATGATGCTGCCAGCAGGAGTTCCCGTTGTGGCTTATCGACAATGAACTCGACTAACATCCATAAGGGTGCAGGTTCAATCCCTGGCCCTGCTCAGTGGGTTAAGGATCCTGCGTTGCCTGCGATAAAGGTTGTGGAGGTGGCTCAGATCTGGTGTTGCTGTGTCTGTAGTGTAGGCTGGCAACTGTAGCTTGGCTTCGATCCCTAGCCAGGGAACTTCCATAAGCCATGGTACAGCCCTAAAAAATAAAAAAATAAAAAAATAAAAGAAAATAAAACTATGATGCCAGCAGAAGTCAGAATGATGTGTCCAGGAGACAAAGAGTGTAGGCATCCTCTAGAAACCGAAAAAGACAAGGGATGGATTTTCCCCTAGAACCTCTAGAAGGAACTCAGCCTTTGATTTTATTTTTTTAATTGAGGTATAGTTCATTTACAATGTTGTCTTGGTTTCAAGTGTACAGCAAAGCAATTCAGTTATACATAGATAAGTGTATATATACATACATATATATAATTCTTTTTCAGATTCTTTTCCATTAGAGGTTATTATGAGATATCGAGTATTAGTTTCCTGTGCTATACAGTAGGTTCTAGTTCTTTACCTGTTTTATACATATTCTATATATATGGATACGTTAATCCCAAACTCCTAATTTATCTCCCCCTCCTTTCCGCTTTGGTAAGCATAAATTTGTTTTCTAGTCTGTGAGTCTATTTCTGTTTTGTAAATAAGTTCACTTGAATCATTTTTTTAGATTCCACATATAAGTGATGTCATATGATATTTGTCTTTGACTTACTTCACTTAATGTGATAATCTCTAGGTCCATTCATACTTTGGGCATCTGAGCTTTAGAACTACAAGATAATAAATGGGTGTTGTTTTTTTTTAAGCCACTAAATCTGTGGTAATTTGTTACAGAGCCATAGGAAACTAACACACTGCCTTACACCTATCTTTAGTTTTTTCCATGAAAACTATCACTTTCTAGCATACCGTCATATACTTATTTATTGTGTTAACTGTCCATAATCTTCTCCCTCCCCTTAGAACAGCACTATCCAATAGAAACAGAATGCAAGCGACACATGTAGTTCTAAATATTCTCATACTGGAGTTCCCGTCGTGGCGCAGTGGTTAACAAATCCGACTAGGAACCATGAGGTTGCGGGTTCGATCCCTGGCCTCACTCAGTGGGTTAAGGATCTGGCGTTGCTGTGAGCTGTGGTGTAGGTTGCAGACGTGGCTCGGATAAATAAATAAATAAATATTCTCATACCTACATTTTAAAATAACTAAAAAAAGGAGTTTCCATTGTGGCTCAGTGGGTTAAGAATCTGACTAGTATCCATGAGGCTTCAGGTTCAATCCCTGACCTTTCTCAGTGGGCAAGCTGTGGTGTAGTTTGCAGATTCACCTCTGATCTGGCGTTGCTATGGTGTATGTAGGCCAGCTGCTGCTGCTGTGATTCAATCCCTAGCCTGGGAACTCCCATATGCCACAGGTGCAGGAAAAAAATAACTGAAAAGGAACAAGTGGAGTTCCCGTTGTGGCTCAGTGGTTAACGAATCCAACTAGGAACCATGAGGTTGCGGGTTCGATCCCTGGCCTTGCTCAGGGGGTTAAGGATCTGGCATTGCCGTGAGCTGTGGTGTAGGTTGCAGACATGGCTTGGATCCTGGGTTGCTGTGGCTGTGGTGTAGGCCAGCAGCTACAGCTCCGATTAGACCCCTAGCCTGGGAACCTCCATATGCTGAGGGGGCGGCCCTAGAAAAGACAAAAAAAAAGAAAAAAGAAAAAAAAAAGAAAGAAAGAAACAAGTGAAATCAACTTTAATAACATACTTGATTTGACTCAATATATCACTTCAACATGTAATCAATATTTTATTTTTATTATAGTTGATTTACAGTGTTCTGCCAATTTCTGCTGTACAGCAAAGTGACCCAGTTAAAAATATATATATATATATGTTCTTTTTCTCACATTATCCTCCATCCTGATCCATCACAAGTGATTGGATATAGTTCCCTGTGCTATACAGCAGGATCCCATTCCCCACCCACTCCAGTTGTAACAGTCTTCACCTACTAACCCCAGACACCCAGTCCATCCCACTCCCCCCACCCTCACCCCGGGCAAACACAAGTCTGTCCTCCATGTCCATGAGCTGGTTCTATTTTGTAGATAGATCTTTTATGCTATATTTTATTTATTTATTTATTTATTTTTGTCTTTTTTGTTGTTGTTGTTGTTGTTGTTATTGTTGCTATTTCTTGGGCCGCTCCCGCGGCATATGGAGGTTCCCAGGCTAGGGGTCGAATCGGAGCTGTAGCCACCGGCCTAGCCACAGCAACGCGGGATCCGAGCCGCGTCTGCAACCTACACCACAGCTCACGGCAACGCCGGATCGTTAACCCACTGAGCAAGGGCAGGGATCGAACCCGCAACCTCATGGTTCCTAGTGGGATTCGTTAACCACTGCGCCACGACGGGAACTCCCCTTTTATGCTATATTTTAGATTCCACATATAAGTGACATCATATGGTGTCTGTCTTTCTCTCTCTCTCTCTTTTTTTTTTTGGTCTTTTGTGCCTTTTCTAGGGCCACTTCCGAGGCATATGGAGGTTCCCAGGCTAGGGGTCTAATCAGAGCTGTAGCCACAGGCCTACACCACAGCTCATGGCAACACTGGATTGTTAACCCACTGAGCAAGGCCAGGGATGGAACCCACACCCTCATGGTTCCTAGTTGGAATCGTTAATCGCAACTGAACCACTGCGCCACGTCAGGAACTCCTTTCTCTTTCTGACTTAATTTGCTCAGTATGAGAGTCTCTAGTTCCATCCATGTTGTTACAAATGGCATACCATTTTATTTTATTTTATTTTATTTTGGCCATGCCTACAGCATGCAAAAGTTTTGGGGCCAGGAATCAAACCCACACCACAGCAGTGACCCAAGCCACTGCAGTAACGACACAGGTTCTTTAATCCGCTGAGCCACCAGAGATCTCCTGTAGCTACCATTTTATTTTATTTTATTTTTTTAGGGCTGCACTCAACAGCATATGGAAGTTCCCAGGCTAGGGGTCTAATCGGAGCTGCCGGCCACACTGTGTGTGACCTACACTGTAGCTCATGGCAATGCCGGATCCTTAACCCTCTGAGCAGCGCTGGGGATCAAACCTGAATCCTCATGGATACTCGCCAGGTTCATTACTGCTGAGCCACAATGGGAAGTCCTGTAGATACCATTTTAGAGAGTGCAACCTTAGAATGTCAGCTCCAGGAGGCTAGGGGTCTCTGTTTTGTTCACAGTTGTATTCTCAGTGTCTAGACAAATGCCTGGCACGCTGTAGGTGTTCAATAAAATACTTGCTGAATAATTCAGTGAACAAAGTTTCTGTATTAGTCTGAAAATGGCTCCCCACAAAGATCTCCATGTCCTAATCTCTGGAATCCATAGTTACCTTATTTGGAAAGGGGTCTTTGCCTATGTTATCAAATTAATGATCTAGAAATGGGGAGGTTACCCTGCACTATTGAGGGGGGCTCTAAATGCAATCGCACGTGTCCTTATAAAAGGAAGGCGAGGGAAGGCTTGACCCAAATGGGAGAAGGCAATTTAAACACAGAGCAGAGGGAAATTTGAAGATACTAGCCTTGTAATTTGGAATGATGTGGCCACGAGCCGAGGAGTGCCTGCAGCCACCCGAAGCTGGAAGAGACAAGGAGTGTGACCAGCTGACACCTGATTTCAGCCCAGCGATACTGATCTCTAGCTTCTTGCCTCCAGAACTGCAGGAGGGTACATCTCTGTTGTTTAAAGCCACCTGGTTTGCAGTCATTTGTTACAGCAGCTACAGGAAACTTAGATTCTTAGCACTTAATATAAAAAAGGAAACTCGAGTAGAAATTAACACCCAACTCCGTCTTATTCCAGCAACAAGGACGTTCATCTACAAGAAAATTAGGAAAATCTCTGTTAATCCATCTAATGAAGCGATGTAGTGCATTAAAATTTTACATTTTATAATCATCAAAATCCTGCATTATTATTTTTAATTTTTAAAATGTATTTATTATTTATTTATTTATTTATTTATCGACTGCACTGTGGCATGCGGGAGTTCTTGGACCAGGGATCAAACCCGAGCCACAGGGATGATTATGCCAAATCTTTAACCCCTAAGGCTACCAGGGAACTCCCAAAACTCTGTAATTTTCAATGTCAACTTAAAAATATGCCAGGGCATAGATTTTTTTTCACAATTGTTCTTTTTTTGTTTGGGGTTATACTTGAGGCATATGGAAGTTCCCAGGCTAGGGGTCAAATTGGAGCTGTAGCTGCAACCTACACTACAGCTCATGGCAACACCAAATCCTTAGCCCACTGAGCAAGGCCAGGGATCAAACCCACATCCTCATGGATACTAGTCAGTTTTGTTACCACTGAGCCACTACAGGAACTCCTCCCAATTGTTTTTGACAGCCCAAAAGCTTGAGGACAGCCACCTTGGGCATCGAAGCAAGGAACAGGGGCTAGGGGGACTGCAGGATACAGCCTCTGATCTTATGTCCACACAGAACTGAGTGGGGAAGTTCCCATCGCGGCTCAGTTTAATGAATCCAACTAGAATCCATGACGATGAGGGTTCGATCCTTGGCCTTGCTCAGTGGGTTAAGAATCTGGCATTGCCGTGAACTATGATATTTGTCACAGATGAGGCTCAGACCTGGAGTTGCTGTGGCCATGGTGTAGGCCTGCAGCTACAGCTCCAATTCGACTCCTATGGAATCTCCATATGCTGTGTATGCCTCCCTAAAAAGGCAAAAGACACACACACACACACACAATACTGAGTGGGATGGCCAGACCAGGAGATGAGCGTCAAGAAAGAGCAGACCTCCAGGGCAAGCAGGCCATTAAGAATTTCATTGAGGGGGAGTTTCCTTCATGGCTCAGTGGTTAACAAATCCGACCAGGAACCATGAGGTTGCAGGTTTGATCCCTGGCCTTGATCAGTGGGTCAGTGATCTGGCGTTGCCATGAGCTGTGGTGTAGGTCACAGACGTGGCTCAGATCCCGCATTGCTGTGGTGTAGGCCAGCGGCTGTAGCTCCAACTTGACCCCTAACTTGGGAACTTCCATATGCTGAAGGTGTGGTCCTAAAAAGCCAAAAAAAATAAAAAAATAAAAAAATAATTTCATTGAGGAGTTCCTGTTGTGGCACAGTGGAAACAAATCTGACTAGTATCCATGAGGATGCAGGTTCGATCCCCGACTGCACTCAGTGGGTTAAATAAGGATCCACTGTGGTGGTGGTGGAATATGTGACTCGGAACCTGCGTTGCTGTGGCTATGGTGTAAGCCAGCGGCTGCAGCTCTGATTTGACCCTTAGCCTGGGAACTTCCACATGCCACGGGTGAGGCACAAAAAAGACCAAAAGAAAAAAAAAAAAAAAAAGGAATTTCATTGGTTTATTACATTTTTACATATGTATGTATTTTTAATTTTTTTTGTCTTTTTTTTTTTTTTTTTTGTCTTTTCTAGGGCCCCTCCCACGGCATATGGAGGTTCCCAGGCTAGGGGTCAAATCAGATCTGAAGCCACCAGCCTAGGCCACAGCCACAGCAACACGGGATCCAAGCTGCGTTTTCGACCTACACCACAGCTTATGGCAACACTGGATCCTTAACCCACTGAGTTAATTTTTAAATTGTAGTAAAAAACACAAAATTTATCCTTTTATCTATCTTTAAAGTGTGCGATTCAGTCGTGTTAACTATATTCACGCTGTTGTGTAACAGATTTCTGGTAATCTTTCATCTCGTAGATGTGAAACTACCATTGAACAGAGCTCCATTTCCCCTGACCCCCAGTGCCAGGCACTCATCATTCTCCTTTCTGTTTCCATGATTTTGACAGCACTAGACCTCTCACAAAGGTGGACTCATGCAGCCTGTGTCTGTTGGTGAATTGGCTTATTTCATGAAGCATAAAACCCTCAAGGTTCATCCATGTCGTAGCATGTAACAGGATTTCCAACTTTTTTTTTTTTTGCCTCTTTTGCCTGCCCCGCAGCAAATGGAGTTCCCGGGCCAGGCATCTGATCTTTGTGTGTGTGTGTGTGTGTGTGTGTGTGTGTGTGTGTGTGTGTGTGTGTGTGTGTGTGTGTGTGTGTCTTTTTGCCTTTACTAGGGCCGCTCCTGCGGCATATGGAGGTTCCCAGGCTAGGGGTCGAATCGGAGCTGCAGCCACTGGTCTAGACCAGAGCCACAGCAACGTGGGATCCGAGCTGCATCTTCAACCTACAACACAGCTCACAGCAACGCTGGATCCTTAACCCACTGAGCGAGGCCAGGGATCGAACCCTCAACCTCATGGTTCCTAGTCAGATTCGTTAACCACTGCACCATGATGGGAACTCCCAGGCATCAGATCTGAGCTGCAGTTTTGATCTCCACCTGCAGCTGTGGTAACGCCAGATTCTTTAACACACTGTGCTGGGCTAGGAATTGAACCTGCAACCTAGAGCTGCAGAGATGCCACCAATCCCACTGCACCACAGCACAAACTCCGGGATTTCCATCTTTTATTTTATTTTATTTTATTTTTTTGTCTTTTGTCTTTTTGTTGTTGTTGTTGTTGCTATTTCTTGGGCCGCTCCCGCGGCATATGGAGGTTCCCAGGCTAGGGGTTGAATCGGAGCTGTAGCCACTGGCCTACGCCAGAGCCACAGCAACGCGGGATCCGAGCCGCGTCTGCAACCTACACCACAGCTCACGGCAACGCCGGATCGTTAACCCACTGAGCAAGGGCAGGGACTGAACCCGCAACCTCATGGTTCCTAGTCGGATTCGTTAACCACTGTGCCACGACGGGAACTCCGGGATTTCCATCTTTTAAAACACTAAACAACATTCCATGGTATGTATAAACGATATTTTGTTTATCCAGTCATCCTTCTGTGGACAGTCGGGTTACGACCAGCTCTTGGCTATTGTGAGTAATGCTGCAAATGAACAAGGGGGTGCAAATATCTTTTTGAGACCTTGCTTACATTTCCTTTGGATAGATATCAAGCACGTAGAATGGCCAGGTCATAGGGTTATGCCATGTTTACTTTTTTTTTTTTTTTTTTTTTTTTTTTTTGGTTGAGCCTGTGCCATGAGAAACTTCCTGGGGCCAGGGATTGAACCCGCCTCACAGCAACTAACAGAGCCAGAGCAGGAACAATGCCAGATCCTTAACCTGCAGAGCCACCAGGGAACGCCTATGTTTAATTTTTTACAACAGTTTTTAAATTTTTTTTTAGGGCTGCTCCCATACCATATGGAAGTTCCTATACGGGAGTCAAATTAGAACTGCAGCTTCTGGCCTACACCAAAGACAGAGCAACAGCAACTCGAGATCCAAGCCACATCTTTGATCTACACCGAAGCTTGCAGCAACGCCATATTCTTAACCTACTGAGCCAGGCCAGGGATTGAACCCGCATCCTCATGGATACTAGTTGGATTCTTAACCCACTGAGCCACAACAGGAAATCCCTGCAATTGTTTTTAATTTAATTTTTTAACAGTTTGCCTCTACACTATTTTCCTTAGCATCTGCACCATTTTTCATTCCTACCAACAATGCATTATCATTCTGATTTCTCTACATCCTTGCTAACACTTGTTTTCTGCTTTTGTTTTTGTTTTTAGAGTAGACATCCTACTGTGGGTGAGGTAATATCTCTTTGTAGTTTTGATTTGCCTTGTCCTAATCATTAGTGGTGCTGAGCATCTTTTCCTATGTTTGTTGGCCATCTGTATATCTTCTTTGGAGAAATGTCTGTTCAAATCCTTTGCCCAGGGAGCTCCTGTCACGGCTTTGTGGTTAACAAACCCGACTAGCATCCGTGAGGATGAGGGTTCGATCCCTAGCCTCGCTCAGTGGGTTAAGGATCAGGTGTGGCCATGAGCTGTGGTGTAGGTCACAGATGTGGCTCGGATCCCTGGTTGCTGTGGTTGTGGCATAGGCCAGTGGCTACAGCTCCAAGTCAACACTTAGCCTGGGAACCTCCATATGCCATGGGTGTGGCCCTGAAAAGACCAAAAGACCAAAAAACAAAAAACAAAAAAAAACTTTACCAATTTTAATTAATTTATTTATTTTTAAAATCTTTTTCTTTTTTTTGGACTTCCCATCGTGGCTCAGTGGTTAACAAATCCGACTAGGGACCATGAGGTTTCAGGTTCGATCCCTGGCCTCGCTCAGTAGGTTAAGGATCCGGTGTTGCCATGAGCTGTGGTGTAGGTCGTACACTCGGCTCGGATCCCGAGTTGCTGTGGCTCTGGCGTAGGCCAGCAGCTATAGCTCCAATTCGACCCCTAGCCTGGGAACCTCCATATGCCGCGGGAGCGGCCCTAGAAAAGGCAAAAGGACAAAAAAAAAAAAAAAAAAAAATTTAAAAACAATCTATTTTTTTTCTTTTTTCTTTTTACAGCGACACCTGTGGCATATGGAAGTTCCCAGGCTAAGTGTTGACTCCACCTATGCCAGAGCCACATCCTTTGCCCATTTTTAAGTTGGGTTATTTTGTTGTTGTTGAGTTTTAGAAATTTTTATCTTCTGCGTAAGTATGTCTTGTGGACAGCCCCACTTTCTGGATCTGTCTGGAGTTTCCTCATTAGGTTCCCATTCTGCAGTTAAATGACCTCACTCTAGGTGATGCTGTGTCCTGCTTATTACATCACATCGGGGGCCTGGTGGTCAGTGATGCTAAGTTTGCTCATTGAGTTGAAGGGTATATTGGTTTGGCTGCCATAACGGAATATCACAGACTGGGGGTTAAAGGACAGAAATGTGTTGTCTCACAGTTCTGGAGGCTGTCTCTTAAGTTGTCAGCATGCTCGATTTCATTCTGAGGCATCTGTCCTTGGCTTGGAGATGGCCATTTTCTCTCTGCTTCACCTGGCCTTTCTTTTGTGTATGTTTTTGTCCTAATCTCCTTTTTGAATAAGCATCCCCTGCCACGTTGCCTCAGGGCCCACTCTTATGACTTCATTTTCACTCAATCACCTCTTAAAAGCCCTTTCCTCATGATAGTCACATTCTGAGATTCTCAGGATTGGGACCTCAACATAATTTTTTTTTTTTTCTGCCCATTGAGTTTCTGGGCTAGGGATGGAATCCAAGCCAGAGCTGCGACCCACGCCACAGCTGCAGCACCCCTGGATCCTTTACCCACTGCACAGGTCCAGGGATGGAACTGGCCCCTCAAAGAGACAAGAGGGATCATTAACCCACTGTGCCACAGCAGGAATTCTGAACTTATGAATTCTGAGAAGATACAACTCAGCCCATAGTGGAAGGTGACTGCCAGAAGCTCCCACAGTGGCACAACAGGATCAGCAGCCTCTTGGGAGTGCTGGAACTTGGATTTGATCCCCAGCCCAGTACATTGGGTTAAGGATCCAGCATTGCTGCAGCCGTGGCTTAGTTCAAAGCTTGGATCTGATCCCTGGTCCAAGAACTCTATATGCCACAGGGCAGGCAAAAAAAGAAAAAAGAAAAGAAAGTGACAGCCAGCTGTCTTTCCTTTTAAATTATAACGTTATCTGTGGGTGGCACCTTGAGACCCTGTGAATAACCTGTCCCCCAACGACTTTTAACCCAATGCTTTTAGCACCTCTTTTTGATCCTTGCTCCATCACTGGCTTTATTTGTGCCATTATCTTCTATTTTTGGCAGTTGACACTGGATTTCCACTTCCTGGAGTGAAATGTTTCCTGTATAAATAAATGTGTTGAATTAAAAAAAACAAACCTGCTGCGCAGCACAGGGAACTCTATCCAGTCACTTGTGATGGAACATGATGGAGAATAAATGAGAAAAAGAATATGTGTGTGTGTGTGTGTGTGTGTATGTATACATTCATATATGAATGACTGGGTCACTTTGCTGTACGGTAGAAATGGACAGAAAATTGTAAATCAACTGTAATGGAAAAAATAAAAATCAGTAAAAAATAAAATAAAATAAAATTTAAAAAAAGACTGTGGCTCAAACTCAATCCCTGGCGTAGGAACTTCATATGCCACAGATGTGGCCAAAAAAATAAAACATAAAAGAAAGTTTGGGGTGTTTTAAATTTTTGTTTGTTTGTTTTTGTCTTTTTAGGGCCGTACCTCCTTCCACAGCATATGGAGCTTCCCAGGCTAGGGGTCAAATTGGAGCTGCAGCTGCCGGCCTTACACCACAGCCACAGCAACTCGGGATCTTTAACCCACTGAGTGAGGCCAGGGACCAAACCCACGTCTTCATGGATACTAGCAGGGTTTGTTAGCACTGAGCCACGATGGGAACTCCAGAGAGTTTTAAGGTCGCTAACTGTACAGGTGAGGCATGGAGATGAGGCAAAGTATGAGACAGTGGAACTAAATGACCGATGTTCGGGGTGTCACTAGTTTCTGTCTTGGAGGTCACACTAGGCCTCTTGTTCACTCTGGAGCTCTGGGCGTGGTGCCTGATGCCTCCTGTTGGGCTTCTCATCTCATGATGTCTCAAAAGAGCCACAGCAGCTCCTGAAACGCATTCCTTCTTCCCAGATGGCCTTCAGGATCCCTCCATCCCGAGGCCAGAGCCCAAGCATCCTCTGGACCCTTCCTCTCCCCACTCCTCCCTACCCCATCTTCCCCGTCCACAGCCCCATCCTGGGCCAGTCCCAGGCTTCTCCCACCTCCTGGCTTCCAGCCCTGGTGATCTTCTCCAATGTCCACCCACATGGCGGCCAGAGGAAATTTTAAAAATAGATCATAGGTCCTCCTCTCAGGCCAGAACTTGGTTTGCAAGAAACACAATTTTCTTTTTCTTTTCTTTTCTTCTTTTTTTGGGGCCGTACCAGCTGCACGTAGAATTTCTCAGGCTAGAGGTTAAATCAGGGCTGCAGCTGATGGCCTACGCTACAGCCACTGCAACATGGGATCTGAACCTTGTCTGCAAACTACACCATAGCTCACAAAAATGCTGGATCCTTAACCCACTGAGCAAGGCCAGGGATTGAACCCCCATCCTCATGGATTCATTTGTTTCTGCTGTGCCATAATGGGAATACCTTCTTTTTCTTTTCTGATATCTAAGTTGAGCCATTATCCTACCCAGGTGGGAGGAAAATTTAACCCGAGAGGAAATCTTAATTTTTTTTTCCAGCCCCGCCCATGGCATGTGGAAGTTCCCAGGCCAGAGATCGAACCCAAGGCACAGCAGTGACCCGCACCACAGCAGTGACAATGCCGGCTCCTTTAACCACTACGCCACCAAGAGAACTCCTTAATTTTTTTGGCTTTTAATATCATAAGCCCATCACTTCCCTTGCCTCACAGAAGTCACCCTCCTGGTCTCACCTCTTCTCATCCTGCAGTTCCATTTCCCAAGGTCACAGGGCCCTGCTCCCTCCAGGTGAAACCTGAGTCCTTCCCATTTGCCCCAGGACCTCATCTCCTCCCACTCGCCCCTCCCTCACCTGCTCCAGCTTCACGGGGCCTCCTCTCTTTTCCCCACACCTGCCAGGCGCCCACCTACCGTGGAGCCTCTGCCTGGCTTTCATCTGCTAGGGTGCAAGAGAAGGAGCTAAAGAGAAAGGTCACATCCCGGGTCTCTGGCACGTCCCGGGGATGTGCCGCCAGAGTGCGGGGTCCTTGGCTTAACATAGGAGAGAATTCAAGAGTGTGTCAAAGTGAAAACGTGTTTATTTAGAGAGAGACCCACTCCACAGGCAGAATGTGGAGGGTCTCAGGGGAGAGAGGCCCTAGGATGTGGGGGTGGTTTTCATGCGCTGGGTAATTTCACATGCGAATGAGAAAGGGGAATATTCTCGTTATTTGGGGAAGGGGATTTCCAGGAATTGGGCCCCTGCGCCGCTTTTTCGGCCTTTTATGGTCTGGTTGGCCTCAGACCTGTGGTGGCACCTGTGGGCGTGTCTTTTCCTACGTGCTAATTTATTATATGGGTATATAGTCAGGCTCAAGGTCTGCAGAAAGTCAAATCTACCGTCTTGGGCCGAGTTGTTTCTACCTCGTTCTTGTTGTATCCTCAGCGGCTGTGTCATTCTTTTCAGGGTCGTGCCCTGTCCCCTTTCCTCCTGTCTCACCTGGAACGACTTCTCCAGATGTATGCAGGTCTGACTCCTTTGCCTCTTGCAGGGCTTCTCTATGACTTCTTGAAAAATATAACCTCCTTTCCAGTTGTTTTGTTGTTGTTGTTTTTTTTTTTTTTTTTTTTTTTGTCTTTTTGCCTTCTTCTAGGGCCACACCCGCGGCATATGGAGGTTCCCAGGTAAGGGGTCCAATCAGAGCTGAAGCCGCTGGCCTACACCAGAGCCACAGCAACGCGGGATCTGAGCCGCGTCTGCAACCTACACCACAGCTCATGGCAACGCCGGATCCTTAACCCACTGAGCAAGGCCAGGGATGGAACCCGCAACCTCATAGTTCCTAGTCGGATTCGTTAACCACTGAGCCACAACAGGAACTCCTATTATTTTTTTAACTTTTTTTTTTCATTTTCAGCCACACTCATGACATATGGAAGTTCAGGCTAGGGATCGAATCCAAGCTGCAACTGCAACCTAAGCCACAGCTGTGGCGACACCAGCTCCTTAACCCACTGCATCTCTGCAGGAACTCCCATTCCAGTTTCAGGTTTAATCTGATACTGTATATCAAGGGTTCCTGGCAGCAGCTTGTTAGAAATGCAAATTCTAGAAATAAACCCTTGCATGTGTAACTAAACAGGGCCCTACAGGGCAGACCCTGCCCCCTTATGCTCTGCTTTAGCTCCTCTGAAGTACCTGAATGATAGTAGCTGCTGCATATTTCCTGAGTTGTTCTACAGACATGAAAACCTACCACCAAGTGGAAGAGGTTGACTTCTTGATGACCATGAACACACAGCCCCCAGGACTCCTGGAGCCTAAGGGTTGATAATGTTTACCCTGTGACACTGCCCTGTTTCCTCAACAGGAACCAGTTAGAGAATTGTGCATGAGCTGATCACAAACCCTACAACCCCTTCCCCCTCACTTGGCCTTTAAAAGCCCTTTGCTGGGGAGTTTCTGTTGTGGCTCAGCAGTTAGCGAACCTGACCAGCATCCATGAGAACACAGGTTCGATCCCTGGCCTTGCTCAGTGGGTTAAGGATCCGGCGTTGCTGTGGCTCTGGCGTGGGCTGGTGGCTACAGCTTGGATTGTGGCTCTGGCGTGGGCTGGTGGCTACAGCTTGGATTGGACCCCTAACATGGGAGCCTCCATAAGCTGCAGTTGTGGCCCTAAAAAGACGAAAAACTTTTTTTTTGAAGATTCTGGCAGGTGGGTGCAGAGATCTATTCATCTTGCGGCTGCCCCGACAAGCCTCTTATTCTCTTATGTTAGTTCCCTTGCTTATTAAACCTGCCATCTACCAATCTAGACATGTCTCATTTCTTCTTTTTTTTTTTTTTTTCTTTTTAGGGCCACACCCGCGGCACATGGAAGTTCCCAGGCTAGGGGTCGAAAACCGGAGTTGTAGCTTAGGTTTCTGATGGCATCACTTACCACTTACCCCCTGTCCCTCTACTCCAGCCACAAAGCAATTCCTGGGACACACCAGGCACAATTTTTTTCACCCCAGGGCCTTTGCACTGGCTGTTCCCTCTTGGTATGCTTTTTCTCCAGTATTCACATGAGCTTCTCTCTCCCTGCTTCAGGGCTTTGCTAAAATGTCACCTTCTCAGAATATCCTTCCTTTTTTTGGGGGGGGCACCCGAGGCATTTGGAAGTTCCCAGGCCAGAGGTCAAATCCAAGCCTGAGGAGCTGCAACCTATGCCACAGGATCCTTAACCCACTGTACTGTGTCAGGGATGGAACCCATGCCACCTCAGAGACAACACTGGATCATTAACCCACTGCATCACAGTGGAAACTCCTGTTACCTATAAAGATCACTTATGTATTATTATTATTTTTTGGCTATGCCCACGGCAGGCAGAAGTTCCTGGACAAGGGATTGAACTTGTACCATGGCAGAGATCAGAGCCACAATAGAGACAACACCAGGTCCTTATCCACTAGGCCACCAGGGAACTCCAATTTTTTCCTATCTTGTTCACCATTTTATCCCAGATGCCCCAAATAGTGTTGGCTTAATAAGCATCTGTTGAGTGAATGGATGACCCCAGGGTAGGCCCTTGGAGTAGTTAAAACATACTCTCTTTTGGCCCAGAGCCCAGATTCTAGTGAGGAGACAGAAATTAAATAACTAGATATTTTCACATGGCAATAAAAGCAAAGAGGACAATAAACCGGAAGCCATGATTATAACTGCCTGAGGGAGCTAACTAGGCTGGAGTGTTCAATATTTGAGCCAAGATGTGTCAGACCAGGAGCAAAGACCTGGGAGAAGAGTATTCTAGGCAGAGGAACAGCCAGTGCAAAGTCAGAAATGAGCTTTGGGTATTTGATGAACAGAAGGAAAACGGGTGTTTGCGCCGGGGGGAGAACAAGAAAGGGTTGGGAATGGATTTAGATGGGCCCACGTGGGTCAGATTAAGCGGTGGGAGTGTTAAGGAGGGAAGGACTTGCTTTTTCCCAGGCTGCCCAACTGTGAATTTCAGCTGTCTTTCCCCTCTCTCTGCCTTACTTTTGCCTATTTGTGAAAGGGAGGTAGACCTGAGGTCCGCTTCCAGACATTCTCGGCACCTCTCAAGACCACCCAGAGAGGCAGGCGATATTACCAACCTCCTAATGGGTGAGGAAACGGAGGCCCCAGCATGCTAAATCACTTTCCCAAGGCCACAGGATATGTAGGGGCAGCGTCCATACTTGAAAGGTAGCAGTCTGACCCCGGGGCCCACTCTAACTTCCAAGGGATAGTGCAGCCCCCAGAACCGTAACAGGCCCTGCAGTTCAGTGGTTCTGCGTCTTTGGTGGCAGACAAATCTTACTATGCCACTTACAAGCTGTGGGATCCTGGGTTAGTCGCTTGCGTTCTCCGAGCCCATTTCCCCACCCGCACAATGTGCACCTCAGCATCTACCTTAACCAGCACAACACGTGGCTGACCAGAAGGATTAAGGCGTGATTCTCAAGCAACTGTGCGACTTTCTGTGAGGGATAGGGGCGGGGGGGGGGGGGTGAGGGCTTGGGGGTGTTTGGAGAAAAGGGACGCGAGAGTCTTCCCGTTCCTTTTTTACGCTGCTTCCTCCATTCAACCGCGGAGCACCTCTCGGTCTCCCCACCTCTGCCGCCCCCCCCTTTCTTTTTTTCCTGGCTGGAAAGAGGTCGTGGTCCCTTTAAGGCCCGCCCCTCCCTCCCCCAAAACTTCCCAGTGTCTGCTCTTTTCGATCTCGGACGGCCGGCCAGGCTCGCCGCCGAACTGGTAGGGACTCGGGGCGAGGGGTCGGGCAGCGGTGCGGGGGGATCGTAGGGGAGGCGCCGCCCGTGGCCCGAGCGCATGGGGTGGGGGAGGGGCAGGGGCCGGCAGCGCGGGGGGTGCAGATAACACGGCCACCGGGTCGCCCGCCACCGGCGCGCAGGGGCGGGCGAGCTGCCTGGAAGGTGCCGTGAGAGAGACGGTTCCGTCGCGTCCCGTCGCCGCGCGCCGGCGCGAGGGGCGTCCGGGCAGGGCGCGGGGGCGGGGAGGGGAGGGGCCCCTCTCTCCCCTCCCCCCACCGCATTCCTCTGACGTCGGGACCTTGGGACCCCGCCTTTCAGTGGGACCCGCCCCGCCTTTGCACCGCAGCACAGATCACGTGTTGGCGGCGCCCAGCGGTCCCCCATTTCTATTCTCCGCCCTTTCGGGTCTTCCCGGGGTGACTGGGAGCTGTTTTAGATCCCCACAGCCCAATCCTCAACTTTTTTCTCTTTCCAAACCCGCGGACCTACCAGGCCTGGTCCCAATATCTTAGTGCCACTGATCCCATTTCTAACTTAGTTTCCACCGGGACCTCCATTTCGGGAACTCCCTTTCACCCGGATGGAAAGGTTCCGGAGCATCTTTAGGGGGGCCGCCCCCGCATTTCCCACTACTGTCTCCTCTCTTCTTGACTGCTTCTTCCTTCCCACCAACAGGCAGCCCCATAACCTTAGAGCCCATAGGGTGGCATCCTAGGTCAGCTCCCGCCCCGCCCCGCCCCCTGGTTCCAACTATTGGGCGTTGTTGGACTCTAGAGACTGAGAGAGGGTGTCCTCTGAGGGTTGGCCCGGCCCTAAGAAAATGAGGCCCACTGGACGCTTAGAACTACTCCCTTTGCAGAGTGCTAATGCTAGCACTTTGCTGGGTGCTACATACACCTTGCGTTTGGTAGATAGGCCAGTCTAAGGCAGAGGCGGGGACCACCCTTCCCTTGCCCACACAGAACCAACCCACCCAGAACCAAACTGTGATAACCCTGTAAAGGCTGTCGTGTGAAAATCATTGGGCTGAGTGATCAGGGATTATCATGGGGGAAGCCCTGCGGTCTGGGCTGGTAGGGACTAGGGACACTTTCAGAGTGAACTGAGCACGGGCTAGAGAAATTTATTCCTTAGTTCTGGGGTAGTGGAGAAAGTGTCGTTTGGAAAGGCGTGCTTGGCCAAAGATCGAGAGGTGCGCGAAAAATCCTTTTCTTTCTGCAAACTGAGTTACTGTGGCTGAATTTAGAGGTGGAGTGGTGAAAGAATGCCGGCAAACCGGACAGGGTTAGACGGTTGGCAGCAGCAAATGGTTTTATACTGAGAAAAAGGTCAGACAGGGACTTTTAAAAACAATTCCTCTGGCACTGTGAAAGTTAGAGATAGAGAGGAATAGGATATAGTGACGGGGACAGAGCTACATTGGCCGTTTCCCTGTAACTTGGTGTAGGTTTCCAGTGCTGCTCACAGCAAATCAGAAACTACTCAAGGTACTTCAGGCCTTCGCTCCTTTGGAGGGCTGCCCCGCCTTCGGAGGCGCCAGAAAGCAGTTCGCGCATGCGTCCTCGCCTCCCATCCTTTCCTTGACTGCGCCAAAGAGCGCCTACGGGCCTGGGATGGGCTCCCCTTTCCACCCAATCAGGGCCCACCAGTGGTCCTACAATCTGGTGAGAGGATTCCACTCTCAAATGACTAATCGGGTGGAGACCCAGACGACGGACATCTACAGCAGCCAGTAGTGAAAAGCAAAAGGGAGGGGCCTCCTTCTCTCCTTGTAGAGAGGCTGGGGAAGGGAGTCGCTGCGACTGGATGACTAAGGGCTCTCCGTTTGATGGACGAGGGAGAAAACCAGTAAGAGCGGGAAGGAGGCGGGGCTTTTCAGGAGCTTGGGGAGCGCCGCTCCTATCAGGTACTCCAAAGGAGGCCAGGCTGTGCCAGAAATCCGACCTATCAAATTGGAGTTTATTTTAAGGCGGTGGGGTCGGCAAAATAACTTGCAGAAAGCGCTCGCCTATAAGGAGTGTCCCAGACAAACGAGGGCGGGCGCTCTTGCAGAACGGCGTGGCCTTTATCCTATAGGCACGCAAGGCGGACGGAGGCTTCCCCTCCCGCCGCGGCGGGACCAGTGGCTCCCCCTATCGGGTGGGGGCGGCGAGTGACGGGCGTGTCCCTCCCCCAATGAGAGGCGGGGGGAGGCGGGTTCTGCGCCGCCATGTCGCGGAGGCTGCTGCCCCGGGCGGAGAAGCGGCGTCGGCGGTTGGAGCAGAGGCAGCAGCCGGACGAGCAGCGGCGGCGGTCCGGAGCGATGGTGAAGATGGCGGCGGCGGGCGGCGGAGGCGGCGGTGGCCGCTACTACGGCGGCGGCAGTGAGGGCGGCCGGGCCCCTAAGCGGCTCAAGACTGACAACGCCGGCGACCAGCATGGAGGCGGCGGCGGCGGTGGAGCCGGGGCGGCGGGCGGCGGCGGCGGGGTGAGGCCAGGGCCCTAGGCGCCGGAGACGGCCGGGGAAGGGAGGGAAGATTGCCAATCTAGAGAGTATTAATTTTAGGTGGCTGAGTCTGTGCGCACGCGCCCAGGCCCTCGCCCTGAAGGACGGGGTGGGGTGGGGGAGGGGCAGACGTTGGGCAAACGGCGGGGTTTGCGCGAGGACAGGCGCTTGCGCGTGCGCGGTATCCCGAGGTGGGGGGTGGAGGAAACTGCTCGCGCTGCGGCTGGCGCATTGCGCAGGCGCCGCGGGCTAGCTTGTGGGGGCCAGGCACGCGGCCTGGCCGTTTTTCTCTATCGTTTTCCTGTCTGGCCCCCTGCGCAGGCGCACTGCTCCTGCCCCGGCCTCGTGGGCGGTTGTTGGGGGGGGGGCACCGCGGGGAGCGCGTGGGCGGTGGCATTTTTCTCTGCTTGAGTGGGGAATTCTGCCTGATCGTTTTTAGTTTTTGTAGCGTCATGGTTTGTCCCTGTACAGAAACTCATTTATTTAAGGATGTTTTTTTAGACCAGGATATGTTCCTCGTTTTTGTGGGCATCGAAAACCGGAAGAAGGGCTTGTGAAAGGTCTTGGGCGTTTAGAAGTTTAAGCCAAGCTTTGGAGTTATCACAAGTTTGCTTACAATTTCTAGGGGTTAACTGGATGCAGTCAGTTTCTCGAATCAAAATGTTCTCTGAGGGTGGGCATTTTGGAAGGGATTGGAGCCTCTTCAATCCCCTAGGCGGAAGAGGCTACCAGTTGTTACTGCTGGCCTGGAGCCCGGTTCCTCCTCCCTGGAAGTTCATGAAGTCCTCTCCTGGTCACGGTCAGCCGTTTGCCGGGTTTTCCAGGTTTTAATAGCACGCTGTAGCTGTGATTTACTAGCATTTAAACTGTTCCAGGTCTTGTTCCGTGCGCTTTAAAGTTATCTCAATTGAATTCTTGACACTCCTGTAGGAGATAGGGCGTGGTATTACTGTTGAGGTGAAGTAAATCCGTCCAGGTCCCGTAGCTGTTGCAGGGAGGGGTTGGGATTAGGGGCCCTGGAACTCCAAATCGCTGAGCTGGTAGCCATCTGAGCTGGTAGCCATCGAGCGGGTGTGCCTCCTGTGGTTTGTGTGGTTCATTCCTGAAATAGAATCCGATTCTGTTCCGTTCCATGGGCTTCTGCCTGGTAGTTCAAGCGGCAGGCTGGGCCCAGAGCTGGGCAGAGGTAGAGAAAGTTACTTTCCTTTTGATTTCCCAGAGGCTGTGGGTGGAAAGATACTTCCTTCCCTTGGGAAGGGAACTGTCTTGGTTTTTAGTGATACAGGTTGGAGTTTTGTTTTCCTGAAAAACTTTTCCTTTACCTAAGTTGGGCCTAAGTAGAATTTTCCAACACAGATGTTGGTGGGAGAATAATTAACGGCCAGAAGCAGCCAAGACTGGCCTGTTAGCTTCTGGAGCTGCTGGACCTGGGGATAAGTGGTGAGGGATAGCAATGCTTGGCTAGGTTGGAAGGACACAGAAGCTGGAGTGGATGTCCTGGTTCAGACTGGAGCAGCAAATTGAGTTTTTCTGTCCGTGATGTTCTCTTTCCAAGCCATTCTTTTCCCACATTTCCTTGACCAGCAGGAACAGACAGGTTTTGGGAGGAATATAAAATGGAACTTGCTTAGTCCTCCATTTTGCCATCCTCAGAAGCTACAGTGAGAACCATGAGGCAAGTGGCCATACACTCAGGCCATGTGCTCTGCTGGCCCAGAATCCTTTTGGGGTAATTGGTCCCCTTGTCTGCCCTGTGTGTCCTCCTTGGCTCAAATGCTTTGACTGGGACCCCAACAGCACAGAAGCTCATAGGCCACCATTTTGTACAGCAGAAAGTGAAGTCTTATTTTTGCTTCTTTTCTCAGGAGAACTACGATGATCCACACAAAACCCCTGCCTCCCCAGTTGTCCACATCAGGGGCCTGATTGACGGCGTGGTGGAAGCTGACCTTGTGGAGGCCTTGCAGGAGTTTGGACCCATTAGGTACTCAGCTCATACGCCAGGGGTTGGGTAGTCAATTCCTTGGTGTCCTGTGTGTCGCTGGGTATCTGGTTGGATGTGAATGTGTGGTCATTTCGGTCTAGCTTCTTGTAGCTAGGTCTTAGGCTCCTCTGCTCCTGGGGTTAGTCTTTGAATCAGTTAACAGCAAGTTCTGCAGGGTTTTTTTTCTCCTTCCTTTTCTCCTTCTGTGCCTTGTAGTTTTGCCTATTTGGTACAGGAGGTGGTGGGTAGTGGTAAAGAGTAGTGAACAAAACTGTCCTGACTCGTCCCAGACAGTTCCCTATCCAGAGCGGTCAGCACTGTGATGGGGGACCATCTGGTTTAATCATGTGAGGGGTTGGGAAGAAACCTTTCCCAAAGAAGGTGATGCCCAAACTGTACACACCTCTTGTTGTGCCACTTATGGCAAGGGGTGCTCAGGTCAGGAAACCATGGTGGGGCCAGAGGAATCCAGAGACCAGGGAGGAGTCAGTTTGTGGAAAACTGAGGCCCTTCTGACTCCTTGTCTCCATCCCCTGAGAGGATTGTAATCTGTGTTTTCTTTGCCAGCTATGTGGTGGTAATGCCTAAAAAGAGACAAGCGTTGGTGGAATTTGAAGATGTGTTGGGGGCTTGCAACGCCGTGAACTACGCAGCAGACAACCAAATTTACATTGCGGGCCACCCAGCTTTTGTCAATTACTCTACCAGCCAGAAGATCTCCCGCCCTGGGGACTCAGATGACTCTCGGAGCGTCAACAGTGTGCTTCTCTTTACCATCTTGAACCCTATCTATTCTATTACCACGGTGCGTGACAGCAGTTAGTTGTTTAGGTGGTTCTTCTGTGATACTTCTCTCCTGGTTTTTCTCCCTCATCTTCTCCCCTGAGTCATATTGACCCGCCAGTGCCTCTTCATCTTGCCTGTCTTTGGTTTTACAGGATGTACTTTATACTATCTGTAACCCTTGTGGTCCTGTCCAGAGAATCGTCATTTTCCGGAAGAATGGAGTCCAGGCCATGGTGGAATATCCTTTGCTGCGAAACAGGTGTTCCTTGGGTTGGGGGCTCACAGGCTCCGTAGGGGTCCATCCATTCATCTGTCATGTGTCTTCTGAGTGCCTGCCATGTGCTACTGCTTTCATAGAGCCTGTGAAGGTATGGTTAGTAAATAGATGTAAAAAATTGGTCCTTGAGCAGGATGGATTTGAATCGTGTGTCCAGTTTTCACTCACTAAATGCATACTATCGTGCTGTACCATTTGTGGTTGTTTGGATATATGGATTTTTAACTGCACAGAGGGTTGGAGCTCCTAAAACATGTGCTCACACATACATCTGTGTTCAAGTGTCACCTGTGTAGTGTGAAAATGCAGAGTTTAAAATGCAAAGGGAAAGAACAGCATGCTGCGAAATACAAGAGGAAAGAATTCACAGGGGTCCTGGGAAAGTCTCTGAGGAGGTAGTAACTGAGTTTCTTTGAGGACGTAGGAGCTGGTATTCAGGCTCAGGACACTGCCTCTGCTAAGGTCCTCAGATGGGCAGGAGCTTAGTGTTGGAGAAAGCTTGCCAGCTGAAGAATGGCTGAAATGGAAGGGGGGAGTTGGTTATGATATTGGAAGAAGGGCGTCCCACGTGGTGGGGTGAAGCTTGGATGTGGGCGTAGTAGAAAGCCTCTGGATTTTTCACAGGAGGAGTATGACCTACTTGATGTTTCCTGGATCGTTCAGGTTTAGTAGTGGCACACAAGGTTGCTGCTACCTCTGGGCTGGGCAGGGGGTGAGCAGAGACAGGTCACAGGATCACTGGCCAGGGCCTGCTGTTCAGGGCAGCACTCCAGCTGGCTCCATCAAGTGGTTGTAGGCGGTGAGCTAACCTCGAAGCCTGCATGGAGCAGTCTTTAGGTGCTGCCTTGCCTTCATCCCTCTTTGGCACAATTTGAAACTTTCCAAGGCACTCTCGGGATGGGACTTTTCCTTAACTTTCCTCACATTTGACTCTGTGCAGAGTGCCCAGCGAGCCAAGGCCTCACTCAATGGGGCTGATATCTATTCAGGGTGTTGCACTCTGAAGATCGAATATGCGAAGGTAGGTTTGGGAAACTGCCCCTGTTAGCTTCCTAGGCAAACCTGGGGCCTGGCTGATCTCAAACTTTATCTTGTCCCTACAGCCTACACGCTTGAATGTGTTCAAGAATGATCAGGATACTTGGGACTACACAAACCCAAATCTCAGTGGACAAGGTAATCCTGACGGCCACTTTGTTCTAAATACACCCGCCTTGCCTTCACTTGACAAGTGCACTTCATAGACCTGGGCTCAGGGTTATGTAATGCCATTGGGCTCCCTGTGGACATGGGAGGGCCTTGGGGGGTCACCTCTTGGAGGACATGGGAGAGGGTGAATGAGGGGTCTCTGTAGGTCCTAGCTGCTGCTTTGGGCCCTTTGATGTGGCTGAGGGACCAGGGTCAAGGCAGAGGCCTGGGCCGGGTGGGGAGCAGGGCCTCACTGAGCAATGGCTTACGAACCAGTAGCAGCTCCCAAACAGATTCTGCTGCTTCCCTTCCAGGAGCCTGCTTAGGGGCCACTGACTCTCCATTCTCGCTGGACCAGGGATGGTCCCCTTGCTGTTCACTATTGAGAGGGTCTGCCTGTTGGGGGGAACAGATTGGGAGGTGATGCGGGCTCCCAGGCCTTTGCAGCAGAGCCTTTGAGCAAGTTGACCTTGTGGAGGTGAGACACTCTGGATTGGAGCAGGGCGGAGACGCCTCACCTCACTTATAGAGGGCAGACAACATCTCTGCAGGGGGCCCAGATGGACAGCCCCCTTCCTAAAATCTGTCAAGAATGATTTGCCTTGAATAGGAGGGAGAGGTGGAGAATTGCCTTTGAAAAAACAGCGGCACCCCCTCAGCAAGACCATCCATCTCTGTTTCTATCTTGGTCTGATACGTCGGGACTAGGCCATGGGCTGAGGGAGCAGGCTGGTTGCTGACATCTCACAGGCTCTGGAAGGCCAGAGGCCCCCCATTCCTAGGCAGGCCTGTCTTGCTCGCCATTGCAGCTGGGAAGCAGTGGGCTGGGCGGGCTAGACTCTTCCCAAGGACCCTCAAAATGGGCGCTATGGGGCTGACTGCCCCCTCCAGAGGTCAGAGGCAAATTGGTGACCAAGTGAATGTACCAGAGCGGGCAATGGCATTACATGACTGCTAACAGAAACATGGCAACCAACCATTTCTTCTCCAAGGAACATAAATAGAAGATGTGCAGACCGGCAGGGGCTAGTGGCAGGGGCTGGCTGTGCATTGGTTTTGATGCCTCTCAGCTTTGGCCGCCCCCCCAGGCTGGGGGTCAAAAACTGATGAGCTGATGAGGTGACCTGGAGTGAGGGCGGTGCTTCGCCACCCCCTCGGGAACCAGACTTCAGCGGCTCTGCCTCTGCACATTGCTCACCAACACACAGGGTAGAAACCACTAGCTCTTCCTGGAGAGAACAGAACACGCAGCCTCCACCACGTCCCCAGAAACAGCTGCAGACTTGAGCTCACTACATCAAGAACACCACACCGCGCTCCAAGGAACAGCTACAAGCACAGAGACAGAGGCAGACAGAGACAAAGAAAGAGACGCAACATGGCAGCAGACACTGCTTTTTTTATTAAACATTAAAAAAAAAAAGGTCAAAATCCAAGCAAACTTGAACCCGAAAATGTACACAGAAGTAGGAAACACAGAGAACAGAGCTCTCCCAGCCAGCCAGCGGCGCTCTTTTCGGAGAACGTTTCATAGACTGAAGTAGATTCCATGGGCCTCCAAGACAATAGGATCCTCTCCATTCCTCGCCATGTGGGTTTGGTTTTTTTGTTTGTTTTTGTTTGTTTTTTAAGTCCTTTGGTTTGGGGAGGGCTTTTTTTTTCTTTTCTGTTTTGATATTTTTATTTTTTCTGCAGTCATCGGCTGCCAACATAATCTGCACCAACTGGAGATCAGAAATCAAAAAAATTTAAACCACAACAGCAACAAAAATCAAAAAACCAAAACAGACCTAAAACCAGACAGCCAAACAGCTCAGAGGTACACAGTTACCTGCTGGCGGGTAACCAGGCGTGCTCCCAAGGCCAAAAGCGCGGGCATAGTGGGGCCACTGGCACACCTCATAACCAGGAGACACGCACATGGAGCGCTACACAGCCAGAAGCACCGCACTGCAGCACACAATGTGAGGAGGTGACAACATGGAGGGACACTACCCACTTCATACACCTTTATTTTCCACTTTCTGGTATCTTCTGAGGACAGAACATCTGTGAGCCATTTTTGGTTTAATCAAAGCATTGACTTTTAAAAGAATTCTTTAAAAAAAAAAGTTGTAGCGGATGTGTACCGTAACTTGTATTTATGACTGTAAAACCATGTGATGCAGGGTCGCAGTGTATGTTTGATGGGACGCCATCTTTCAGAACTGTGCTAACTCACTGTTGAAGCGTCCAATGGTAAGAGAAAATACAGATTTGTTTTTTGTGACAAATGGACTTTGTACTCTGTACTTCTGCTGTAAGTAGCCCTTTTCCATCTTTGTAATGACTCTTGGAAAACAAAACCCAGGCCGGGTGGCAGGAAAGGGCAATGGTCCCGAGCCCTGGGTTTTGGAGTCAGCCAGGCCTGGGTTCAGATCCCGGCTCAGCCACTCACTTGCTTTGTGACCTCGGACCAAGTGTCTTTTAACTGCTCAGTTAAAAGTTAACTGCTCAGTTTCCTTATCTGTAAAATGGGGTTGAAATAGTACCTACCTCATAGGGTTGTTGTGAGGAATTTAAGAAACGGTGATGTATGTCTGTAAAGCGTTTAGCACAGCGCTGCCACTCAAGTGCCGGGTTGCCGGTAACGATGGTGAACTGCAGCTGGGGACGGATGGGGCTGGGGTGGATCTGCGCCATTGTCTAAGCCTGTCGATGCCTTGTACATGACCGCTCATTTGAACTGATGCTGATGTCGCCCTGTTTGTCCTTTCCTACAGCCCCTCTCCTTGGGTTGGACGTGGCTAGGTGGGAGGGTGGCTGGGACCGGAGATTGAGAAAGTGGTCTTTGTAGAGAGAGGGGCTTAGAGCTCCTAGAACCTTGTGGCTTCAAGGGCATGATTTTTTTTCTTTTTTTCTTTTTTTTTTGTTTTTCCCGGGTTATTTTCTGGCATTTAACTCCTCTTCCTTCATTGGGAGTTGTTTTAGAAAGCTATTCTGGCCTCCATAGTCCCTTTCATAGTGGCTGCAAGTTACCCATAGGGCCAAAAGCTGGGTTTCTGCCAGAGCCAGGGCAGGTGAGAGGCCAGAACCCGGCTACGTCCTTCACAGCGAAATGGAAGCAGCCTGCTTGGGGGCCGGGAATGGGGACAGTGGGCTCCAGCCTTAAAGCTTGGGGCTTTACTCGCACCCTGGGTCCATCTGGCCGCAGGATGGAGGCCCCAGTAGCCCTTGTGAGGAAGCAGGGGCTGGTGCCCAGGCTTGCAGGAGCTGAGGGGTGCTGAGAACAGCCTCTGCAGTCAAGAGGAAGGGGTGCCCCTTTTTCCAAGTTTGGCTCTAACTCTTCTCTCTGTCTACAGGTGACCCTGGCAGCAACCCTAACAAACGCCAGAGGCAGCCCCCTCTCCTGGGAGATCACCCCGCAGAATATGGTGAGGGCAGGGGGTTCCCCTCCGTGGACTCCCGTGGCTCATGTGCCCCTGCCCGCCGCCCGACGCGCAAATTCTCACCCGTCCTCCCTCTTTTTCCTTCCCACCCCCCAGGAGGGCCCCACGGTGGGTACCACAGCCATTACCATGATGAGGGCTACGGGCCCCCCCCACCTCACTACGAAGGGAGAAGGATGGGCCCACCAGTGGGGGGTCACCGCCGGGGCCCAAGTCGCTACGGCCCCCAGTATGGGCACCCCCCACCCCCTCCCCCACCACCCGAGTATGGCCCCCACGCCGACAGCCCTGTGCTCATGGTCTATGGCTTGGATCAATCTAAGATGAACTGTGACCGGGTCTTCAATGTCTTCTGCTTGTATGGCAATGTGGAGAAGGTGAGCTTCTGTTAGGTTCTCTGCTTTCCTTGTACACCTGGCAGGCCGCCCTGACCTTCTGGCCCCCCAGTGAACAAAGGGGAAGGAGCCTCTTTAGGAGCAAGCAGGTCCGGAGAGGGTAACTTGTTTAATCACATAATACTGCAGACTGATTTTATTTGGTCCTCACTGTATGTGCGTGGTTTTTTACTTACTAAAATTCTTGGCTGCACCTGCAACATGCAGAAATTCCTGGCTATGGATCAAATCCAAGCACAGCGGTGACAACATCCAAGTCCTTAAAACGAGTGTACCGCATAAAAGTACTGATACGTGATGTTGCATGAACACGGCTTATGAATTTCACCTGTCACAGATAAAGCTCAGTGGGATTTTCTCCAGAACCCTTAAGATGATCTGGCAACACTGGGCCTGCCTTCCTTGCTTGAGGCATTCTTGGCTGGGCTTGCCTGTTGACTGCTCTCCTCAGACTAAGTTGTTTCTTCTGTCAAACTCATTCAAGCCTTTGAGTTTGCAGCCTGTGGCCTGGCCCGTTTAATATTAGCTCATTCTTTCTGTATCAAACATTTTAATAAGGTACATGTTGTAAGTTTGTTTCAGACATTCTTTATGAGACAAGCATGGAAGGCACGTACCTTTTTTGTGGGAGTAGGACTCAGAGCTGGACAGCCCTGCTTCAGAGCCAGCACTGCTGGGGTTTTTTGGTGTTTTATAACATGAGCCACACAATTATGGCTGTTATTTGTATGAATGAATGTTAACAGAAGATGTTGATGGAAATAGATGCTTTCCCCCCCATGCCCACTTTTCTGTTGTGTTTCATTAAATCACCCACTCATGGGTCAGATTTTGTGGTGGGGAGACGCTGCCTCGTCTCTGCTGCCTGGTTTGGGCTGAGCACTTGCGGGCCAGGCAGGCTCTCTGGTCTGATTCCCCACTCACGAGTGAGTGGATGGAAGCCTAGATGCAGAGTAGAATTTTGTTTTTAACTAACTTGGAAGGTGCAGGAGAAGGGTCTTTGGCAGCTGGGCAGTGGTAATGGTGCTGACTATAGCTCCTCTCCTCAAGGTGAAATTCATGAAAAGCAAGCCGGGGGCCGCCATGGTGGAGATGGCTGATGGCTATGCTGTGGACCGGGCCATTACCCACCTCAACAACAACTTCATGTTTGGGCAGAAGCTGAATGTCTGGTAGGTCCCTAGTCTCCCTGGGCTTCGGAGGGTCAGAGGGCCTGAAAAGAGAAGGGGAAAAAGGCCCACTCAGGACAGGGTTCAGAGGAGCGCTGGGAAGCCAGATGCTGATTTAGCCTGGAGTTGGGTGTAGCAGGTGTGTTCCCAGATGTCCTCCTGATGCGGTGGGAGAAGCTGTGTCAGCCTCAGCTTAGCTGCGGAGCGGTGCCCTGTGAGGCACACAGTGCTATCATACAGGAAAGAGGCCACAAAAGAGGGTGGGGGGCAATTTGAGGTCTGACAGAGGGCTCCCCTTCCGTCCTCCAGTGTCTCCAAGCAACCAGCCATCATGCCTGGTCAGTCATATGGGCTGGAAGATGGGTCCTGCAGTTATAAAGACTTCAGTGAATCGAGGAACAATCGGTTCTCCACTCCGGAGCAGGCAGCCAAGAACCGCATCCAGCACCCTAGCAACGTGCTGCACTTCTTCAATGCCCCTCTGGAGGTGACCGAAGAGAATTTCTTCGAGGTGGGTGACAGGGAGTTGGTCCACCAGAACAGCTGTCAGGGGAGGCCATGCATTTTATTTTTAGTTTTTTAACAAATAATCTATTGAGTTTTTGCTTTGCTGGGCCCTGGGTTGGGTGCTAGGGACGCAGCAGGGTTCAAGACAGGCTCAGAATGGCACCAGCTTGAGCAACAGTGGAGTTTGCCATGCTCTTTGCATTTTGGTAAGTTAGGGTGGCTGCTTGTTTGCTGTGGAAGATTCCTCCCTGTCTGTGATCAGGGCCCAGTCTCAAAGCATCCACATTGTCAGGCTCTCTGGTACCCACATAGCGTTAGAAGGGAGGGTCCTGTTTAGTTGCTATTAGGAAACCAGAACAGCCAGGGGAAAGGGTGGACATGTGACTGCCTGCCGAGTTGGACTTTGGACCTTCCTCTGGCCTGCAACACTGCTGTTTGAGTTCAGCATTTATTTACCTAGTGCCGGCACACACCCAAACAACAGCTGAAGGTAGGACGTTGAAAAAGCAGTTTCCTGGTTTAGGGAACATCATAGTTAAGAGCAGTGCTCCTCAATTTTGGGGGTGGGGTCACAGGAATACCTTTCAGTGTGTGATAAAAATTTAGAAGCTGTTATTGAGAAAAATCCGAGCATTAAGTTGTGCTTGAATTCCACATGTGGCACCGCTTGTGTTTCTGAGTCTGTTTTGTGCCTGTTGCAGATCTGTGATGAGCTGGGAGTGAAGCGGCCGTCTTCTGTGAAAGTATTCTCAGGCAAAAGTGAGTCAACTCCACTGCCGCCTTTGATTGTTGATGGTCGGCTCCCTGCTTCCTGCACAGGTCAGCCTAGATAATCCTGCACAGGTCAACCTAGATAACTTTGGTTTTCCCATCAGGTGAACGCAGCTCCTCTGGGCTGCTGGAGTGGGAGTCCAAAAGTGATGCCCTGGAGACTTTGGGCTTCCTGAACCATTACCAGATGAAAAACCCAAGTGAGTATCTGTGTGTCCTGCGCTCAGCCCCCTTGTGGCCTAATGGGTTGGCTGGCTTTGGGCCAGAGCCATCCTTCCTGCCATCAAGTTAGGACCCCAGAGATTTTCTCATTGCCACTGGCACAGGCAGGTGGGACCTGTCGCCCGGAGAGCAGCCTGATATTTCCCATGGGAGGCCAGCCTGGCTGCTTGCTGCCACCCACTCTGCTGGCTTGGGAGTTAATTCAGGCTTGTTCTCCAGGGAATTGGCATTCTTTATGCGTCAGAGGCTGGCTCGGATAGTACCCAGGACAGGCTGTACTAGCCAGCAGGTAAAATATGCCTACCCAGTTCCTGGGCAGGTCTGGCATGTGCCAGCTAAGAGGTGGAAGTAGGACTCTCCATGGGCTTGAATGAAGGAAGAGAAGGAGAAAAGCTTTGTGTGTTTGGCTCGTTTTTGAGTCTCAAAACTGTCGGTGACCAGTTGGATCCCTGAGGGTGAATTGCAGAAAATTGCAGAGATGTGTGCCAAACCAGAGGAACTCTGGGTTGGGGGAGCCTTCAGAGAGGGGCCCAAGTCACACCTCTTTTCTTTCTTTGGCAGATGGGCCGTACCCTTACACCCTGAAGTTGTGTTTCTCCACCGCTCAGCACGCCTCCTAATTAGGTGCCTATGAAGAGTCCCATCTGAGCAGGAAAACATTTCTCTTTCCTTTATGCTGTTTTTCTCTTTCCTTTTTTCTTCCTTTTTTTTTTTTTTTTTTTTGGCAAATGTTCCTGTACTCTTTTTTTTTTTTTTTCTCCTTTCTTTTAATTCTAGGTTAGTAGAGACTTAACCATAATGGAAACTCTGGAAGTCTAAAGGGGGAGGGGAAGGGGAACTGATATCTCCCAAGATTAACCTTCACTTTTTAAAGAATTACTGTACATGTGATTTTTTTTTTTCTTCCTGTTCATACATTTGTGCTGCCCATGTACTCTTGGCATATTTCAATAAAATTGTTTGGAAAATAAACAGAGCACCTGCTGGGATTTCAGGGTGTGTCTGCCTTCCTCTCAGTCTTCTTTGGGCATGTGAAGTTCCCAGGCTAGGGGGGTTGAACTGGAGCTGTAGCTGCCGCCCCGCACCACAGCCATAGCAATAGCAGGTCCAAGCTGCATTTGCAGCCTGTACCACAGCTCAAGACAGTGTCAGATCCTTAACCTACTCAGGGGGGCGAAGGAATCAAACTTTCACCCTCATGGATATTGGTCAGGTTTATTACCACTGAGCCATGATGGGAGCTCCCCGACTTGGTCTTCTGAAGAGGGGCAGGGCGGCCCAGGGCTACAGACAGGATGATCCTAGCATTTAAAAGTCCTGAGCAAAATCCAGGAGACCTGGTAGTTTCATGGGCCCTGCGCAAGCAAGCTCAGCATAGTTGTGGGAGTCTTTTTATTTTTTTAAGTAGTGTAAATTTAATATTTGAAAAAATAAACTTTTCCTAAAAAAAGTGGGTTTGGGGGTTTGTTTTTGTCTTTAGGGCTGCATCCACGGCATATGGAGGTCCCCAGGCTAGGGGATGAATTGGAGCCATAGCTGCCAGCCTACACCACAGCCACAGCAATGAGGGATCCTTAACTCACTGAGCAGGGCAGGGATCAAACCTGCGTCCTCATGGATACTAGTTGGGTTTGTTAACCAGTGACCCATGATGGGAACTCCAGAGTTTCTTTTTTTGTGGAAGCCAGTCTCAGAATTCCCCTTGTGGCTCATCGGTAACAAACCTGGCTATGTCCAGGGTGATGCAGGCTTGATTCCTGGCCTCACACAGCGAGTTAAGGGATCTGGCATTGCTGTGGGCCGCAGTGTAGACGAATCTCAGATCCCACATTACTCTGGCTCTGGCACAGGCCTGCAGCTACAGCTCCAATTCAATCCCTAGCTTGGGAACTTAAATACGCCATGGGCGCTGCTCTAAAAACAAGAAAAAAAGCCTTAATTTTATGAAGTAAACACTGCTTTTCTATGAGGTTAGAAGATAAAGCCTCAGTCAATTCCTCAGTCCCTCTTTTTTTTTTTTTTTTTTTTTTTTTAAACTTTTCTTTTAGGGTTACCCCTGTGGCATGTGGAATTTCCAGGCTAGGGGTCAAATTGGAGCCACGCCTACGTCATAGCCACGGTTCCAGATCAGCTGCATCTGCAACTGCCAACACTGGATCCTTAACCCACTGAGTGAGGCCAAGGATCAACCCACATTCTCATGGATGCTAGTCAAATTTGTTATTGCTGAACCATGAGGGGAGCTTCTCTCCCAGTCACTTTATTTAGTGGAACAATTTTTTGGTGAGTTCCTTTTTTTTTTTTTTTTTTTTTTTTTGAGGGCTGCCCCTGCAGCAGATGGAGGTTCCCAGGCTCGGGGTCTAATTGGAGCTGTTACCATGGGCCTACACCAGAGCCACAGCAGCGCCAGATCCTTAACCCACTGAATAAGGCTGGGGATCGAACCCACAACTTCATGGTTCCTAGTTGGGTTCGTTTCTGCTGTGCCATGACAGGAACTCCGATTTATTTTTCTTGAAGGGAAGTTCTCCCACCTGAATATATGTTTTTTTCTTTTGACAAAAATGCTTTGTGTACTATATGATCTGCATCATATCGCAGGCAGGACAACCTCCTTTATTCCTGCAAAATATCTCGTGCAGATCTGTTGTGATTTGCCTCACTTGGTTCTGAAGTTAGTTTCCACTTATTTGCTATTGCAAACTTACTACTGTGTTTATTTTTATACAAATACCTTAGCCAACTCCCCTGATAGTGATCTGGAGGTAAATTCCTAGCAGTGAAGTTGCTGAATTAAAGGATATATTCAACGCTTTGAACATAGAATAACTTGATAGATATCCCCTAATCTTGGTAGGTGGGAATGTATGTGTGCTGGGGTGGGGCAGGGAGGGGTGTGTGTGTGTGGAGGATGAACATCTGAAGTCAAATGGCATTTATCAGATGGAGAAACTTTGCTTCATCAGGGGAGGGTCAAACAACCTCTGGACAAGGAGAAACTGGTCACCTTCCAGCCATAAACTTGTAAGTCTTCTAGAATTTATTGTTAAGCTAATCAAGGGGTAAAAAAAAAAAAGTTAATTTCCCTACTTTGCCTCCCAGCACCCAGTTTTCATCCCTTGTTAGCAGTTATGAGTCAGGTCCTAGATAGTCTATATACACACAGCCATCTCTAACTTTTTTTTTCTTTCTGTGGCGTATGGAAGTTCCCAGATTAGGGGTGAATTGGAGCTGCAGCTTCTGGCCTGCACCACAGCCACAGCAACTCAGATCTGAGCCACATCTGCTACCTATGCTGCACCTTGCAGCAACACAAGATCCTTAACCCACTGAGTGTGGCCAGGGATTGAGCTTGTGTTCTCACGGACACTATGGTTGGGTTCTTAACCTGATGAGCTACAATGGGAACTCCTATAACCATTTTTTAATATATATCAACGTAACTAAGTGTTCTCCATGCTTAAATTTTTTTTTTCTCTTGTCTTGGTATCTGCATAGTGGTTCTAGAGTTTTCCATCATGTAGATAACCAAACAGTTTTGCTTTACACAGTCATTAAGAAGCCAAAATATTCCCTACAACCTCTTTAGCCCAGAGACAGGTTCACCATGAACATCTCCCTAAGGAACATATTCAAGGAGTTCCTGCTGTGGCACAATGGGATTGGTGGCATCTTGGGAGCACTGGACCCAAGTTTGATCCCCAGCCGGACACGATGGATTAAGGATCCAGCATTGCCACAGCTGCAGCTTAGGTCAAGACTGTGGTTCTCAGAACTGGAACTCCCTATGCCTTGAGGCAGCCAGAAACAAACAAAAACTAAGTGGTTTTGCAGAAGTGGGTATGTGTTTTGGGTTTTGTTTTTTTGGTTTTTTGTCTTTTTTGGCTGCCCTTGCAGCCTGGGAAGTTTCTGGGCCAGGGATCCAACCCCTGCCACACCAGACAAGTCCAAATCTGAAACCTCTTGGCCACCAGGGAACTGGTAAAGCACTTTTATTCTTGGGCTAACTGGCTTTTTCCAAAGTTATTTTATTTATTTTGTCTTTTGTCCTTTTTTAGGGCCGCACCCACGGCATATGGAGTTTCCCAGGCTAGGGGTCTATTTGAAGCTGTTGCTGCCGGCCTATGCCAGAGCACAGCAACGCCAGATCCGAGCCACATCTGCAACCTACACCACAGCTCATTCCACATCCTTAACCCACTGAGCAAGGCCAGGGATCAAACCAGAAACTTCATGGTTCCTTGTCGGATTCGTTTCTGCTGCACCACAACGGAAACTCCCCAAAGTGATTTTAAAAGACCTTATATTTAGGAGTTCCAGGCTTGACGCAGTGGAAACAAGTCTGGCTAGGAACTATGAGGTTGCGAGTTCGGTCCCTGGCCTCACTCAGTGGATTAAGGATCCTGCATTGCCATGAGCTGTGGTATAGGTCGCAGAAGTGGCTTGGGGGGTTCCCGTTGTGGCTCAGTGGTTATCGAATCTGACTAGGAACCATGAGGTTGCGGGTTCCATCCCTGGCCTTGCTCAGTGGGTTAAGGGTCCAGTGTCGCCTTGAGCTGTGGTATAGGTTGCAGACGTGGCTTGGATCCCGCGTTGCTGTGGCTCTGGTGTAGGCCGGTGGCTACAGCTCAGACTAGGCCCCTAGCCTGGGAACCTCCACATGCTGTGGGAGTGGTCCTCAAAAGGCAAAAAGAAAAAAAAAAAAAAGTGGCTTGGATCCAGCATTGCTGTGGCTGTAGTGTAGGCCAGCAGCTGTAGCTCCAATTCAACCCCTAGCCTGGGAACCTCCACATGCTGCAGGTGTGGCCCTAAAAAGCAGTACCCCCCCAAAAAACCCTTATATTTATTAAGAACACGTACTTAATGGACTTCCCATGTGGCTTGCAGGATAACTACTTAGTGTTGCTTCTACAGTGGCTGTGGCTCGACCCCTGGCTCAGGAACTTACATTAAAAAAAAAAAAAAAAAAAGAACATGTACTTACGAGCCACATAAATAGCCTCTTCAGCCCTCTTGAATCCCAGGGACCTTAATCTAGTGTCGTCTCCAGATCCAGGTTTCCGCTGTGTTCAAGGTAAAATAGTACAACCCCTACCCACCCCACCCCCGCCCCCGGCCCGCCCAGTGGTGTGGGAATTCGAATTATATAGTCAGCACTTAATGTTGGTCTATACTTTTACTGGATAATCTCAGTAGGAAATTTTTCTTTTTAGTTAATATGGTACAAGTGCATGGTTACAAACTGGCAGGGCTCCGATTATTCTGCCATTACGGACTTGGACACTCATCTCTCTCCAATTCGTTCACCATTACGAAAGAGCTGTGGTGGCCCCTGCACAGAATGTTCGGGGACAGTGAATTATCGCCTCAGGCCAGATTCCTATTGTGCCAAAGGTTCCCAGGGCGAGCCAAAGGCCGGCAAATTTAGAAGGCGATTTCCGGTTGCCCTTAGTAAAGATGGCGGGAATAGGGGTGTCACCGCTGTTTGGATGCGGCTTCGATGCCCTCGCTCAACATGGCGGCCCTTGTGCCCGCCCCCTTAACTTCCTCTCGTCGGGCTATTCCGGCGTTTCAGTCGCAATGACGGCAGTGGCAATGGCGTTTTTTCACAGAGTGCGCAGCTTGCTGACTCGGCGTGAGTCATCTCTTGACTTCTGGGGGTCTATTGAGCTGTCGTCCTGTCATGGCGACTGTAGAACGGAGAGGCCTGTCTGGGGTCAAGCAAGGTCCTCACGCCTTATTAAACTCAGGGGTCCATGTGCTCCTATGCAAAGGGCCCGTGTCCTACCGTGGGGTAGCTGTCAGCTCAGTGTCTCCAATCTAGTGTCAGTACCACCTTCGCGGGTTTGAAGTGGCCCTCAGACCGAGGCCACTGGTGAGTGCACCCTAATCTTAAAAGCCTGTGTCTTCCTGAACCAAGGCCTCTTAACAGGCCTGCGTTCCCCAATCTAATGTCACTGAGATGGATGTGTGCCCTCTGCTTTTGAAGGTGCTCTTCTCCCAATTTGGGGTCATAAAATGCTCTTCCTGGGAGTTCCCGTCCTGGCTCAGTGGTTAACAAATCTGACTAGGAACCATGAGGTTGCGGGTTCGATCCCTGCCCTTGCTCAGTGGGTTAACGATCCAGCATTGCTGTGAGCTGTGGTGTAGGTCGCAGACGCGGCTCAGATCCCGCCGCGTTGCTGTGGCTCTGGTGTAGGCCGGTGGCTACCGCTTTGATTCCACCCCTAGCCTAGGAACCTCCATATGCCGCGGGAGCCGCCCTAGAAATGGCAAAAAGACAAAAAAAAAAAAAAAAAAAAAAAAAATGCTCTTCCTTTGTCTCTCCAGGATTGACAGCCCCCACCAACCTCAGCCTTAGTCTTCACCCCATGAGCTCCTTTACACAAGAGGAGGCTTCCAAAGCTGCTCCCAGCGAAGCTCCAGGTCACAACTATGAGTCCCTTCAGGTGACAGCTGTCCAGAAACATGTGCTTCATGTGCAGCTAAACCGGCCAGAGAAGAGAAATGCCATGAACAGAGCCTTCTGGAGGTCTGGTCTGCAGGTCCTGAGAGGCCTGTCTGCAGGAGGAGGCAGGGGCTAAGGGACTGGGCAGGGGAGGACCTGAGAGCAGGGAACTCCCCCCGCCCCCCCAGACAGCCCTTGCCTCCTTCCCTTTCCGCAGAGAGATGGTGGTGTGCTTCAACAAGATCGCACAGGACCCTGACTGTCGTGCGGTGGTGATCTCTGGTGCAGGAAAAATGTTCACTTCAGGTACCACGTGCTCTCCATACCCACCCCTGCCACCCTCCCCTGCTCCTGGAGAGAGATCAAGGCTTCTTAATTAGGGTTTCAAGCAGCTTCTAACTTCAACTTTCAACATTTTCAAATACAGAAATTGACAGGTTCATGGGCTCTTAAATCTGGGTTTTCATTCTTTTTTTTTTTGAAGTATAGTTTATTTATTTATTATTATTATTATTTTTTTTTTTTTTTGTCTTTTTGCTATTTCTTTGGGCCGCTCCCGCAGCATATGGAGGTTCCCAGGCTAGGGGACGAATCGGAGCTGTAGCTGCCGGCCTACGCCAGAGCCACAGCAACACAGGATCGGAGCCGAGTCTGCAACCTACACCACAGCTCACGGCAATGCCGGATCGTTAACCCACTGAGCAAGGGCAGGAACTGAACCCGCAACCTCATGGTTCCTAGTCGGATTCGTTAACCACTGCGCCACGACGGGAACTCCTGGGTTTTCATTCTTGAATCTCTGGCCTTAACCATTCAGTCTGTTTTTTTGTGTCAGTAAAGTGTCTTATAATAATAACATGCTTTTGGAGTTTCCGCTGTGGAGCGACGGGATTAGTGGCATTTCTGGAGTGCTGGGACACAGGTTTGATCTCTGGCTGCCACAGTGGTGAAGGATTCAGCATTGCTACAGCTTCGGTGTAGGTCGCAACTGCAGCTGGGATCTGATCTCTGGCCAGGAAACTCTGTATGCCACAGGGCAGCCAAAAAAGAAAATAAATAAATAACAGGCTTTCATGCAGTTATTCCACCCGCATGAACTGATTTCCAGTTACGTGTCTGTTAGGTTTTTTGATTGTCCCATAGTTCTGTTCTTTGGGTTGGGTACTTTCCTTAGACCGTATGCACCAACTCCTTTTCATCTGTACTCTTGCCCATCCAGTGACTAAGCCCATCCAGTGATTTTGAAATTTTCAGATACAGACATACCTCAGAGATACTGTGGGTTCAGTTGCAGACCACCGCAATAAAACAAAGATAGCAATAAAGTAATGACATTAATTTTTTGGTTCTCCAGTGCGTAGAAAAGTTACGGTTATACTCTCTAGTAGTCTGATAAGTATGCAATAGCATTATGTTTTAAAAAAAGGAGTTCCCATGGTGGCTCAGTGGTAATGAACCCGACTAGTATCCGTGAGGATGGGGGTTCAATCCCTGGCCTTGCTCAGTGGGTTAAAGATCTGGCATTGCCATGAGCTGTGGTGTAGGTCACAGATGCAGCTTGGATCCCATGTGGCTGTGGCTGTGGCTAATAGCTATAGCTCTGATTTGACCCCTAGCCTGGGAACTTTCACAGGCCACGGGTGTGGCCCTAAAAAACAAACAAACAAAAAAAAAAATAGAAATTTTATAAAGGACTTTGCTTTTTTTTACCTTAATTTAAAAATACTTTATTACAAGTTCCCATCATGGCGCAGCGGAAATGAATCCGACTAGAAACCATGAGATTGTAGGTTCGATCCCTGACCTTGCTCAGTGGATTAAGGATCTGGCGTTGCCATGAGCTGTGGTGCAGGTCACAGATGTGGCTCAGATCTGACGTTGCTGTGGCCCTGGTACCGGCTGACAGCTGTATCTCTGACTCGCCCCCCTAGCCTGGGAACCTCCATATACCGTGGGTGCGGCCCTAAAAAGACAAAAAAAAAAAAAAAAAAAAAAAGACAAATAAATAAATAAAAATACTTTATTACTAGAAAAAAAACTCCAGCCATTTAACAACACAGGATTGTCACAAACCTTCATTTTTTTAAAAAAACACAGTATCTGTGAAGCACAGTGAAATGAGGTACGCCTGTATTATAGTTTTCAATTCTCAAATTTCCTTTTTTTTTTTAACTTGTCTTCCATTTCTTTTTATTTGTCATGAGCGTATGTTTCTTTGTGTCATTGAGGGTAGTTATAATGGCTTTAAAATCCTTGTCTCCTAATTCCAGCACCTGGGTCACCTTGGGGTGTGACTCTGTTTATCTCAGTCTCATGTTCTTGTTTCTTTGTTTTGGGAGTAAGGTTGGATTGTATCCTGGATATTGGGATATGGGAAGAAAATGATGTGGAAACTCTGGATCCCATTGTGTAATTCCAGAGTATTAAGTTTCCTGTTTTAGCGACTTAGTTGAAGTCAGTTATTTTGGGGTTTGGGGTTTTTTTTGGGGGGGAAGGCCCACAGCATACGGACGTGCATATGGACGTTCTCTGGCCAGGAACTGAACCTGTGCCATAGCAGCAACCCAAGCTGCTGCACTGACAATGCCAGATCCTTAACCTCCTGCATTGCAAGGGAACTCCTGAAGTTTGTTTTTAAACCTTTTGCTGAGCTTCATGTCTGTTTCACCAGTCAGCAAGAGACCTGGGCAGAGGTTTTACACGGAATCTGAGGCTCCCTTCTCTGGCTTTCTGTTTTCTGGAATTTTACCCCCTAATTTGCCAGCAGCTAAGGTCACCCTGGACTCTGTCCTCCAGTTCTTTAAGCACAACTTCAGCCTGCTACAACGCAGGCTCAAGGCTTTCCTTCCTTCTTTGTTTTTTTTGCTATTTCTTGAGCCGCTCCCGCGGCATATGGAGGTTCCCAGGCTAGGGGTCTAATCGGAGCTGTAGCCACCAGCCTACGCCAGAGCCACGGCAACTCGGGATCCGAGCTGCATCTGCAACCTACACCACAGCTCATGGCAACGCCAGATCGTTAACCCACTGAGCAAGCGTAGGGACCGAACCCGCAACCTCACGGTTCCTAGTCGGATTCATTAACCACTGCGCCACGATGGGAACTCCTTTCTTTCTTTTTTTAGCCACCGCATGGCATATGGAGTTCCCGGACCAGGGATCAGATCTGAGCTGTAGTTTCAACCTAAGCTGCAGCTGGATCCTTAATCCACTGTGCCAGGCTGGGGATGGAAGCTGCATCCCTGTGCTCCCAAGATGCCGCCAAGCCGGTTGCGCCACAGCAGGAACTCCAGGCTAAAGGCTTTAAAAACAGAGAGCTCACTTGGGCCGTCCTTTCTTCCAGAATATGCCAGGTACTATCAGGTAACTGGATCTTGTCCAACCACAGTACATAGTTTTCATCTGTGGGAGGGTCCGTACCAGAGGTGAAAGGTCACGTACATTGATTTGTGCGTGGGGCCCAGGCCATTGCTGGGGACTCAGTGGTAACTGAGACAGCCCAGGGCCCTGTCCTCATGGAGTTCCGAACTCAACAGGGGAAGACAAACAGTAAACAATATATTTTTCTGGGAGTTTCCGTCGTGGAGCAGTGGTTAACGAATCCGACCAGGAACCATGAGGTTGCGGCTTCGATCCCTGGCCTTGCTCCGTGGGTTAAGGATCCGGCGTTGCCGTGAGCTGTGGTGTAGGTTGCAGACGTGGCTCAGATTCCGTGTAGCTGTGGCTATGGCTGTGGTGTAGGCTGGTGGCTACAGCTCTGATTAGACCCCTAGCCTGGGAACCTCCATATGCTGCAGGTAGCGGCCCTAGAAAAGGCAAAAACAAAAAAAACAACATATTTCCACGTTTACCATCTTTGCATGTCCTTTGTTTTCTTTCTACAACCCTCCCTGGTCTCTGCGGTTCCCTGGGTCGACCTTAGGTGAGGTCCCTCCAGTGCCAGCCCCCTTCCAGGTCCGAGAGCTCAAGCAGGGGGCAGCCCCTGTTTCTGACCCCTCGCCCTGGGGCAGTGCAGGATGAGGTTCCTCTGTTGCTGTGCCAGGCCTGGGGCCCTCATCTTTCAGCTTCTAGCTGATCCGGACTGTCTTGTCTCATTTTCGACCTGAAGTCCAGGAAGAAGAAACTCGCCTTAATTAGGAGTTTGAGTGAGAGAATGCAACTATTAATTAAAAAAAAAAAACAACTTCCCCACACTTATTTATATCTACGGAGTGTCTGAGCACTTTACACGTATGAATTCTCACGACAGCCCGATGTGAAAAGTTTAGTCATCATCCCCATTTGATAGGTGAGGAAACTGAGACCCAGAGAAGGGAAGAAACTTGCCTAATTCTCACTGCTGTTTTTTTTTTTTTTTTCTTTTTCCTCACACCCAGGGTGCTGGCCTGCGCCACAGCCACGGCAACGCAGGATCTGAGCCACATCTGCAGCCTTTACCACGGCTCATGGCAGTGGGGATCCTTAATCCACTGAGTGAGGCCAGGGATCAAACCCGTGTCCTCCTGGATACTACTTGGGTTCGTAACGCTGAGCCACAACGGGAACTCTCACTGCTGGGATTTGGAACGAGGGCTGCATAGCTGTGGAATACATGCTCTTGATCGCTAAGTGGCTATGGCCCCAGTGTCTGGCAGACTGGTTCAGAGTACGCCTGGCCTAGAGTTCCCTGGTGGCACAGTGGGTTAAGGGCCTGGTCTTGTCACTGCTGTGCCTCAAGCTGCTGCAGTGCCTTCCATTTGATCTCTGGCCCCAGAACTTCCACATGCCACGGGTGCGGCCAAAAAAAAAATGTATACCTGGGAGTTCCCGTCGTGGTGCAGTGGTTAATAAATCTGACTAAGAACCATGAGGTTGCGGCTTCGATCCCTGCCCTTGCTCAATGGGTTAATGATTCGGTGTTGCTGTGAGCTGTGGTGTAGGTCACAGACGCGGCTCGGATCCCGCGTTGCTGTGGCTCTGGCGTAGGCTGGCAGCTACAGCTCCAATTAGACCCCTAGCCTGGGAACCTCCATATGCCGTGGGAGTGGCCCAAGAAATGGGAAAAAGACACACACACACAAAAAGTATACCTGGCCCAAGTAGCCAGCTACCTTCCGCCTCTGCCACCTGTGCACACCTTTGCCTCTCTGGGCTCCTCATCTGAAATAAACGGAGGTGCTCTTAGCACCCCCCTTGTCAGGCTTCCATGAGGATTAAATGAGTTAATAGGCACAAAAGGTTAATTTACGGGAAACTTCTTGTTGTCTCTGTCATTATTGATGACTCTGAAGAACTTAATTGTGACAATGAATGAGATCAGAAACATTTAGAGGTTCACAGGGAACAAGACAGGGGCCCTCTCTGGCATGAGTTGTGACCCTGGAGGGGTTTGCCTTGTACCATGGTCTGGGGCTCTTTATTGCAAGGGGTTGCAGGAGTTCCCGCTGTGGCACAACAGGATGGGCAGCATCTTGGGAGCTCTGGGATGCAGGTTCGATCCCCGGCCCAGCACAGTGGGTTAAGGGTCTGGCATTGGATCTGATCCCTGGGCCGGGGAACGCCATATGCCACGGGTGACTGAAAAAGAAAAAACCAGAAAACCCAAGAGATTGCAGACACCCATGTCTGTCGATCCAGGTAGGGCAGATAGACCAGCCGAGCCAGTGGGAGGAGGTGTCTCAAGATCCCAAACTGGGCGCGTTCTGGGATTCAGCGTGGTTCCCACAGAGTCATACAAGCTTCCCAGACCTGGTGTGGAAGCCAGCAGATGCCTGTAGGCTGCTGGAGGCTGTTCTGGCCGCCACTGAGGTGGCGTGCATGATACAATAATAGTAACCATTGTGATGCCGTCACATGCCAGGTGCTGCTCAAAGGGCCCCCAGGACCTGTCTCCTCAAAACCTTGTAGCCCCATCAGCTCTCTGGAAGTTTTACCTTCATTTTCCAGAGCAGAAACCCAAGTCCCAGAGGATGGAGTGGCCTGGCCAGGGTCACAGAGGTGTTCCATCTTACTCATATTTAACTCACACAAATTCAGCTCTACCCTGAGTCAACACTCCCCAGGTCTTGTTCATTTGCACAAGCCGTGGAGGCAACAAAGCTGCAGAGTCCCGGGTGTGGTTGAATGTGGGAATGATTTTTCAGGTGTGTCAGATATCATTGTTCAGACAACAAGCAAAAGGATGAGAATGATTAACCTCAGAAGGTAGAAATTCTTGGAGTTCTCTTCGTGGCTCAGTGGTTAACGAATCCGACTAGGAACCATGAGGTAACTTCAGAAAGTAGAAATTCTGCTCTGAATTGTCACGTTGCTCCATCTCAGTCAGAGTCAAAGCCAAAGTCCTCCTCTTGGCCCACAGGCCGCACAGACTCTGCCTCTGCCACCTCTCTGACCTTGACTCCGCCTCTCCCCCTTGCTCACTCCACACCGGCTGCATGGGCCCCCTCATCGGTCCTCACACAGACCAGGTACATTCCTACCACAGGGCCTTTGCACTGGCTGTTCCTGACATTTAGAGTTCTTATCCCAGCTCTCCCTACAGCCCCCTCCCTCTCATCCTCCAGATCTCTACTCAGATGTCACTTTCTCAGCGAGCGAGTCCCTGACCACCCCAGTGAATACCGCAGCAGCCCTCACTGCGCGCGCACTCCCTTCCACTTCCCTCCTTCCATTCTCTTTTCATACTTATCGACACCTGAGAAAATGCATTTTCTTCTTTATTCATCTCCTCCATAGAAGGGCAGCTTCGTGGGGGCAGGGATTGTTGTCTGTATTGTTCACTTACAGAGCACCTACTGTGTGCACTGGGCCCTGTTAGGTACTGGGGATAGAGTAGTGGATGAAAAGGCCAAAACGCCTCTGCTCATGGAACTCACATCCTAGAAAGGGAGTCAGGCACTGAACGAGATAAGCACACAACGATACAACAACAAGAGGGCAGTGTGGAGATAAGGCAGAGAAAGGAAATGGAGGGTGACAGGCTGCTATTTAGCCAGGGTGGCCAGAGCGGGCCTCCCTGAGGCTTGAACAGCATGATGGAGTCAGTATGGAGACCGACCGTTGCTGCAGAAAGGCTGTTCTAGGCAGAGGGCGCAGTATAGGCACAAAGGCCCTGGGAAAGGAGTGGGTTGTGTTGGAACAGCTGTTGGAGGCCCACGTGCCCAGGAATAGGTTGGAAATGATGCTTTTGCAGGGCTGGTAAGATTTTGGCAAAAGATTTCAATTAAAATTTGTTTTATTATAGTTGATTTACAAAGTTCTGTCCATTCCTGCTGTACCGCAAAGTGACTCAGTTATATATATATGCACACGTTCTTTTTCATATATTATCTTCTGTCACGTTCTATCACAAGTGACTGGATAGAGTTCCCTGTGCTGTACAGCAGGAGCTCATTGCTTATCCATTCTAAATAATCCTTTGCATCTACCACCCCCAAACTCCAGTCCATCCCACTCCCCCCCATACCCCTGCCCCCTGGGCAACCACAAGTTTGTTCTCTGTGTCCCTGAGTCTGTTTCTGTTCTGTAGCTAGGTTCATTGGTGCCATGTTTTAGATTCCACATATAAGTGATATCACAAAGTATTTGTCTTTCTCTTTCTTACTTCACTTAGTATGAGAATCTCTAGTTCCATCCATGTTGCTGCAAATGGCATTATTTTGTTCTTTTTTATGGCTGAGTGTTGAATTTTATTCTAAGTAAGAAGGGAACAGGAGTTCCCGTTGTAGCTCAGCAGTAACAAATCCATCTAGTATCCATGAGGATGCAGGTTCAATCCCTGGCCTCACGCAGTGGGTTAAGGATCCGACATTGCCACGAGCTGTGGTGTAGGTCACAGACGCAGCTGGGATCCCATGTTGCCATGGCTGTGATGTAGGCCAGCAGCTGCAGCTCAGATTTGACCCCTCGTTGGGGAACTTCCATATGCCACATGTAGGGTGTAGTTTTTAGGGTGAAGCCCTGAAAAGACAAGAAAGAAAAAGAAGGGAATGGACTCTCACCTCGCAGGGGTGAGAGTGAGGAGACCAGAAGAGATGATGGTAGCCAGAGGAGGGTCATAGAGAATGATTAGTAGAGGGACAGGCTTGGGATTGTCTTAAAGTTGGAGCCACAAAAATGGCTCCACTTCCGGTCTTCCCAGCTCAGGAGACATGACCATCTCTGATGCAATTGCCTGTGCCCAGAACCCTGACTTCTAGGCCATCTGGCATTATGGGAAGAAGCATGGCCCCTGGAGAAGCTGCCTGGTTCTGGGTTTGAAATCTCAGTTCCACTGCTCACAAGCTAGAGTGACCTTGGGCAAGTGACTTAAACTCCCTGTGCCTCAGTTTCTCCCCCGGTAAGATGGGGATAGTAATAGAGCCTACCTCAGGGTCCTTGTGAGGCTTGAGTGAGTGAAGACTCGATACACATTAGCTTGTGTTGACGTCACACCCCACATGCAATCTTCCAGAAATCCTGTGCGAGTTGCTTTCTCCACTGTGGTGGTTTGCCTGGGCTCTACCCTCTGGCTGGGGCAACGGGTGGGGCCTGGGAGGCAAGCTGAGCCCCCCCACATCTCCCCACCAGGGATCGACCTTGTGGACATGGCTTCGGACATCTTTCAGCCCCAAGGAGAAGATGTGGCCCGCATCAGCTGGCACCTCCATAATCTCATCTCCAAATACCAGGAGACCTTCAGCGTCATCGAGAAGGTGACACTAGGAGGCTAGCAGGGCATCCCCCCTGGCCCACTGCTCCTGGACCAGCCTTGACCCCACCCCTCCTGTCCCCTCCCAGTGCCCTAAGCCGGTGATCGCTGCCATCCACGGGGGCTGCATTGGTGGAGGTGAGTCTGCAGCCACCCAGCACCCATTCAGCCAGTGGCCTCCAGCCTCAGATCTGTTGCTAGTTAGACTCTGACCCAAGATGCACCTGTTCCACCTGGGTGGGGGTGGGGGTTGGTCCAGTGGCTGTTTAGTGTCTCCATCCAGCCTCAACCTTCCAGGAGTGGATCTCATCACTGCCTGTGACATCCGGTACTGTGCCCAGGATGCCTTCTTCCAGGTGAAGGTGAGCCATCCTCCTGAGCTTCTGCTTCCTCGAGTCCCTCCCAGAGCTGGGAAATGAGTGGCAGAGCTGGGTCAGGGGAGGGCTAGGTCAAGGACAGAGCAAACTTAAGGGGGTGGGAGTGAGCCTGGAGGGCCTCATGGAAGAGTTGGAATTGAAATTTACAAAGTCACACTTGGGGGGTTCCCTTTGTGGCTCAGTGGTTAACAAATCTGACTAGGAACCATGAGGTTGCGGGTCCCTTGTCTCACTCAGTGGGTTAAGGATCTGGCATTGCCGTGAGCTGTGGTGTAGGTCACAGACTTGGCTCAGATCCCACGTTGCTGTGGCTGTGGCATAGGCTGGCAGCTACAGCTCCAATTCAACCCCTAGCCTGGGAACCTCCATATGCCGCAGATAAGGCCCTAAAAAGTTAAAAAAAAAAAAAAAAAAGTCACACTTGGCCGTGGAGGAAGTCAGGGGTCAGTCGTGCATGCATGACTGTGAGGTCAGGAGCCGCTAAAGGTGTGGGGGCGGGGAGTCTGGGGCTGCTGCTGCTGCTGCTGCTGCTGCTGCTGCTGCTGCCGCTGTCGCCGCCGCCGCCGCCGCCCGCCGTAGGGTCAGTGCTGGAGGGGGTGGGAGGCAGGATGGAGCTCACGAGAGGAAGGGGTCGGGGCTGGGATAAGCAAGGCTGGAGAGAAACGTGACTGACTTCAAAGAACTGGGAGGGCAGAGGAACTAGAAGATGGATTCTATTCTAGACTGAAGGAACCTACATGGGTAAAAGTATGCAGGTGGGAATGAAACAGAGTATTTGGGGGGGGGGTCCTTTGAGTTGGGGATGGAGTGGGACCTCTGCAGTAGATGAAGAATTTCCCCGGCATTGAGGTTGCAGAGGGGGCAATATTGGGCCAAAACCAAGCACTGACACGATTGCTCCCCTCAGGAGGTGGACATAGGTTTGGCAGCGGATGTGGGAACCCTGCAGCGACTGCCCAAAATCATTGGAAACCAGAGGTGGGTGAGGGGAGCCTGGGAAAGGGGAACACACAGCATCTCCTGGACCTGGATGACTGTTGTCCCTTGACACACCCTGCCCTCTTGCAGCCTGGTTAACGAGTTGGCCTTCACCGCCCGCAAGATGATGGCTGACGAGGCCCTGAACAGTGGACTGGTCAGGTAGGGGCCGAGGCCCGGGGTGAAGAAGGTCTGGGTGGGGCTCTGGATCCTTCTGTACCTCCCCACTCGGATTCCAAGCAGCTTCCTCTCTCTGCGTGGTCTGGAGGCCACCGTCTCCCTCTGATGTGATTGGTCCATTTCACTGGAGTGTCTTCTGCTTTCTACTGTGATTGGCACTTTTCCATCCATGGGAAGGAGAGGAGAGCCCTTTGCAGACCTCCCGATTCCCAGTTCCTTTCCTCCTCAGCCGAATCTTCCCAGACCAGGAGGTCCTGCTTGAGGCGGCCCTCGCCCTGGCGGCCGAGATTGCCAGCAAGAGCCCGGTGGCGGTGCAGGGCACCAAAATCAACCTGCTCTACTCCCGCGACCATTCCGTGGCAGAGGGCCTCAACTACATGGTGAGGTTCTCCTATCTGACCCATCAGAGCCCCTCCCGTGTTCCCAGACCGGCCAATCAGGACACAGCTGCCTTCTGCAGGCCTTGCCTTCTGATTGGTGCCCTGCTAGCTGCCTTTTTATTGGTCCAACTAAAATCTGCCTGCATCTTCTCCTTTCCCCGCTGCGGGTTTTATCCAGAAATCCTGGAACATGAGCATGCTGCAAACCAAGGACGTCATTAAGTCTGTCCAGGCCGCCATGGAGAAGAAGGAACTGAAGACCATCACCTTCTCCAAGCTCTGAGAGGCCCCTCGGCCCAGGTCGTGGTCCTGGACCTGGCATTGACCCGCCTCGTGCCTCAACCAGAGAGGGAGGACTGGTGAAGATGGTCACCTCGCTGTCTTCTCAGCCTCCCAGTTTATAACTTTATGACACTGATTTCCTCCTGTCTTATCTTCACTCCGCGAACAATAAAGCAGTGTAAAGAACCCCGTGTTCTTATTGGAGAGAGAGGAAAGGCAGAAAGGGGGGTAACCTGGTGCACCCAGGGGCTCCAAGGACCACGCTTGTGCTGAAGGTTGGAAATAGAGATTTGACCAGTGGAAATGGGAGCCATGCAGGTAGTGACCCTTTGGAGTGGCGGCACGCTGTCCAGGCCAGGGCCCCTAGAAAGTCGAGACTTCCTCTGGGCTGAATGGCTGCAGAGGATCTGCCTGTTCCAGGCGTGGGCTGGGGGTGGTGTTCACCCTGCCACGCCCTCAGTGCACAGCCGTGGGGGATCTGGTCTGAAGTCTGGCTAGGCTTCCACTGCTTACCGGGTCTTGGGCCAACTGCCTCATTTCTTTAAGCTTCAAGTTTTCGTTTCCCAACCTCATGGGTTTATGTTTGGTTTTTTGGTTGTTTTTTGTTGTTGTTTGGGGTGAGGGGGTTGGCCGAGCCCATGGCATGCAGAAGTTCCCAGGTCAAGAACTGAACCCATGCCACAGCAAACTCAATCCGTAGCAGTGACAATACCAGATCCTTAACCCACCGAGCCACCAGGAAACACCTGGATTTATGTTTGAAATGAGGGCAAGAGACCAAGCATTAATTTATTTAAAAATTTTTTTTAATTAAAAAAAATTTTTTTTTAGGGCTGCACCCATGGCCTTTGGAAGAACCCAGGCCAGTGACTGAATCCAAGCCACAGCAGCAATCTGCATCCCTATGTGCTAGCTTCAGCACCCCAAATCCATTAATGCACTGTGTTGGGCCGGGGATGGAACCCTCACCTCTGCAGCAACCGGAGCCACTGCAGCCAGCTTCTTAACCCACTGCACCAGAGTGGGAACTCCACCAAGCATTACTTTAGTGTCTTCTATATGCCAAGTCCCGTTCTGAATATTTATGGGAAAATGGGCAAATTGAAGTTAAGGCACGGCCCAAGAACAAAAGCCAAGAAGTGGAGTTACTGGCGAATCAGCAGTTTAAGGATCTAGCATTGTCACTGCTGTGGCATGGGTTTAATCCCTGACTCTTCCATATGCCATGGGTGCGGCCAAAAAAAAAAAACTGGCGGAGGAAGAATTTTAACCCAGAACCTCTAGCTCCAGAAGTCAGTGATCTAAGCCACTCTATACAAAATACGGTGCGCACAGCAGAGGCGTGTGATGGGCATACAGTCCATTAAGTCATTTCACAGTTCCTGGGAGCATCAAGAGCACCCAGTTGCTTCTGCTTTCACTTTTTTCCCACTGCCCATCTGTCCTGGGCCACTCCTAGCCTTGTCCTGCCCAGCCCTTCTGGCTGCACCCTCCCTCAGCTAACAAAGGTTCAGGCGCACTTTTATGGGCTCTGATAAGGCCCTGGTAGGACCAAAGTTCACCAGCATTTCCTTTTTGCAAAAAAGCCTAGAGGAGGGGGCCCTGAGCTGAGTCCCCCAGGCCTGGCCCAGATGATCTGGGTTCTGGCTGGTCACCAGTGAGACTGGTAGGAGGAAATTGGCAGTGCCCTAGAAGATCTAAGCCTGGGATGACCAAAAGAAAGACCTTGTGGACTCAGCCCTGCCAGCCACGCCCTTATCCTCAGATATAAGAGCCACTTGCAACCTGCCATCTGCCACCATTCTCCAGTCCTGCGGCTCTTCTCACGGGAGAAGCCACCAGCCCAGCCTCTCAAGATGGCCTTCGTCCCTGCACCAGGCTACCAGCCCACCTACAATCCCGTGAGTTACCCCAGCCCCTGGCTTAGCTCTCCTCTGCCCGCCATGCACCAATTGACCCTCACCCCTGAGCCTCAGAGGTGCCCACTGAACACTGGGTCTGATTTACCCCATCCTGACCCTGGGGCTTGGCTTATTGCCCCCCCCACTCTCAGGCTATTTACATCCATCTGTAACCCTCCCCCCAGCTCTCCTCATCTTCATGCGATTCCTCACCCCTTGCTTAAGGGAGTGGGGGTGGAGGGCAATGATGGGGAAGGGCTGCAATAGGCAGATGCAGATGGCCTTCGAGGCCCCTCACCTGGCCGCTTCTGCAGACGCTGCCCTACTACAAGCCCATCCCAGGCGGTCTCCGAGTCGGAATGTCCGTTTACATCCAAGGAGTGGCCAACGAGCACATGAAGAGGTGAGACCATTCCCCACGCTGGGCTAGGCTGGGAGGGAGCCACACACGGGGCAGAGGGGCTTCCAACCCAGGTACAGGAGGCCTACTTCCTTTCCTTCATTGCACCTGATGGCTAAAGACCAGCCCTGGTGTGGGGAGTCCAGGTCTTGGTGATCAGAACAGAAGAGGGGCCCTGGGAGGTGTCAGGGAGACTCACCATGACAGGTGGCCCCAGAGCAGGGACACTGGATTGGAACTTATGGGTGGGATAGAAAGAATTATGATCACAGGCTCAGAGCCGGGCCACTTGAGTTCACATCCCAGCTGTGTCACTCACCAACTGTGTGACTGGAAAAGCTCTCTGAACTTTAGTTTCTCATCTGTAAAATGGGGTTGTTTGAAGGAGTCAATGTGTAAAACACAGAGCGGTAAAGTAAGTGCTGTAATAACTCGTAGTTTTATGGTCTTAAAATGGTGATGAGAATTGAACTGACCTCATAGGACTGCTGTTTTCTCTGTTCATTGTCTCTTTGCGCACTGAGTGCCCACTCTGTGCCTAGACACTGGGGACAGAGCCACCGAGAGGACAAAGATCTCTGCCCTCATGGAACTGACATCTGAGTAGAGGAAATGGATAAAAAAATAAGTCAGATGGTGATAAATGCTGGAGACAAACAAGGAGGGAAGGGAGATGGGGTGTCATGTGGGGGAGGGAGTGTGGCGTTGTCCCTTTAAATTAGGCGGCCAGGGAAAGGTTCCCGAGAAGGGAATTTTTCAGCAAAGACTGGAAGGAGGTGAGAGAGGGAACTTGGGAATGTCCTGAGGGAAGAGCATTCCAGGCTGAAACAACAGCCAGTGCAAAGGCCCTGAGGCAGGCGTGGGCCTGTCCCCTCAGGATAATGTGAAGACTGCAGGTGTGGAGGGGGGTGTGGTGGAGAGGGCTCTGACTGCGTCTTCACAGGGCCCCGCGGGCTGCACGTAGGGAACGGCCTTTGGGAGCCGGGGAGGGGGCAGCTAGACCTGGGGCTGGAGTCAAGTCCCAGGAGCCTCCCTTGGAAGCTGGGTGGGGGGGGGGATCTAAAATGGAAAAGGAAGGAGCCAAGCGTAGGAGGTGAGCATCTGCCGCCAGGAGTGCGGAGCCCCACCTGCCCCTCCACTCTCGGGTCGGCAGTGGCCAAGGCGCCACCCCCCCACCTGGCCCCGCCATTTACTCGCACTCTTGTCAGGGACTCTGGAACAGGGTAGGACAGAGAGAGTGGGAACAGGCGGCGCCAAAGGAACAGCCCTTTCCTGTCCGGCCAGGTTCTTCGTGAACTTCGTGGTGGGGCAGGGCCCGGGGGCGGATGTCGCCTTCCACTTCAATCCTCGCTTCGATGGCTGGGACAAGGTGGTCTTCAACTCGCAGCAGGACGGCAAGTGGGGCAACGAGGAGAAGAAGAGGAGCATGCCCTTCCGCAAGGGCGCCGCCTTCGAGCTGGTCATCATGGTCCTGCCCGAGCACTACAAGGTCAGGTCGTCAGGTCGGCGCCGCAGGGGCGGGTCCTCGCCCGCCTCCCCCCTTCCCCCCCCGCCCCCCCTCCTTCCTCCCCCGCCCTCCCCTCCTTCTCCCTCCCCTCCCCCTCCTCCCGGAGGCTCCTCCCTTCCTCCCTCCCCTTCCCTCTTTCCTCTCTTTTTTTTCCTCTCCCGTTTCCCCTCCCGACCTCATTTTCTTTTCCTCCTTTCCTGTCGATTAAATAATTCGCTCATCTCTTTTTTTAATTAAACATTTTTAAAAAATTTTTCTTTTTTTCAATAAAAATTCTTGCGTTCCCTGGTGGCTCAGCGGGTTAAGGATCCTGCATCATCACTGCTGTGGCCCAGGTCACTGATGTGGCGCTGCTTCCAACTCTGGCCCTGGAACTTCTGCATGCCCAGGGCATGGCCAAAAAAAAAAAATCTCTCATCTCTTTTTCTCATTCCAATTCCTCCGCCACGGAAAGCCTTCTACTATATTCCCTGTATATCATCTTGCTCCTCTGTGTTCTTGAGAAATGCGTATCTTGGCACTCTCTTATCCCCAACTCTATTTTTTTATTTTTATTTTTTGGTCTTTTCGTCTTTTCTAGGGCCACTCCTGCGGCACATGGAGCTTCCCAGGCTAGGGGTCTAATAGAGCTGTAGCTGCCGGCCTACACCAGAGCCACAGCAACATGGGATCCGAGCCGGGTCTGCGACCTACACCACAGCTCCTGGCAACACCGGATCTAAGGATTAAGACCCACTGAGCAAGGCCAGGGATCGAACCTACAACCTCATGGTTCCTAGTTGGATTCGTTAACCACTGCGCCATGACGGGAACTCCTCTTAATCCCCAAGTCTAAATGCACACGAAAGGAGGGTTCCTTCATGCCTGGGAAGCCCTCTTCTCCTTGCCACCCCCATGGCTGTCAGCTCCGGGCTCCTCTGCTCCCTTCTCTACCTCTCACTTTCCCTCCTGGATTATTTAAAAGCAAATCCCAGATAGTTTATAATCTCATTAAAAACAGTCACATGCCACTCTCAGACCTGAAAAATGGATAGTTCTTCCTTAGTCCCCACATGCCCAGTCTTGATCCAGTCTCGATCCTGTCATTTCATGATGCCTGCTGTTTCCTAGTTTGTTTGCTCAAATCAGGGTCCAAATAAGGCCCACATATTGTGACTGACAAGCAGTAAGGGAGTATTTTTTTCTTTTTTAGGACCGCACCCACGGCATATGGAGGTTCCCAGGCTAGGGGTCGAATCAGAGCTGCAGCTGCCGGCCTACACCACAGCCACAGCAATGCCAAATTCAAGCTGTGACCGACACCACAGCTTAGGGCAATGCCAGATCCATAACCCCCTGATTGAGGCCAGGGATCAAATCCGCGTCCCCATGGATACTAGTCAGATTCCTAACTTGCTGAGCCACCCCAGGAACTCCCATGCCTTTGTTAGATTAATGATGTATGTGCTCCTGCTGGCTGCGCAGGACCCCCTGGGTCTGCTGAGTGCTTTCCATCCCCTGCCTCCACTCGCCATAAGTGACACGCGGGGGACACCCTGTGCCCTCTGTTCCCCACCTGACCCACGCGAGGAGTGTCCTGGGGGCGATTTCAGGGTTGGAGAAAAATACCTGGACATTATCTGTCCTCATGTGGGCACCAGCTTTCTAACCTCATCACCGGAGGTTAGCATCATGGCTTGAGGTTGGACAGGCACGGGTTCAAGTTTGTTCCCAGAGTGTGACCCTAAGCGGGTCTTTCTACCTCTGCTCTCTTGAACAACCAGGACCATGCCTTGTCCTGCTCCACAGAGCTGATGGGCCTGTTACCAGGTTGAGTCAAGTGTTTAGTACGCGGGAGGCTCTGGATCCTGGGGAGCTGGCTCTCAGCCCTGGGCTCCCTGCTTAGTGCTAAAAGTAGAACTGTGATGGCTTAACCTGGGCTGAGACGTGATATCAGGCCAAGGCTCTACCCAGGATTTCTCCAACGCCTTCAACTTACCTTCCCAGCGATCCCAGAGTGAGCCTTCGTTTTACAGATGTGCAAAGGCTCAGAGAAATGAGTGACTTACCTGAGGTTTCACAGCCAAGACATGTCAGAGCTAGACTTCAAACCCAACTCGTTTGAGACCAGAACAAAGACTCCTACTCAATTCCCTCCCAAGCTCCATCCCCAGGCTAAAGTACCTATTCTCTCTTAGCCACCGATCCGATCCGGGGAGCTGACTTTTGATCCCAGCCTGACCCTTGACCTGTGAATTCAAGATTCCTGACTCTGAAGTTATCCCAGCTTCCCCGCAAGCCTTCTGACCCCAAGTTAACAAGATCCCTGTTTCCTGCTTCCTGTCTCTACCTTCCCAAGGTCACAGGTGCTGACCATGACCTTACCCCTGCCTTCCAGGTGGTGGTAAACGGTGATCCCTTCTATGAGTTTGGGCACCGGATCCCAGTCCAGTTGGTCACCCACCTGCAAGTGGATGGGGACCTGACGCTTCAATCAATCAACTTCATCGGAGGCCAGCCCGCCCCCAGCCCGGTGCGTGGTTATTTATTTATCTGATTTGCTTGCTTTCTTCCGTAATTCATCCCCCCCACCCATTGATTTCCTGAGCCCCTGCTCTGTGTCAGCCCCTTTGCCTGGTAACGGCACGGACCCAGTGGCAACCAAGACAGTCTCCTGGGAGGACAGACATGTCACCAGATGGCAGTTGGCTACAGGTGGTCAGGGCCGGGTTGGGGTCTTACAGGAGGTTTGGAGAGTCTTAAGGAAGGGCTGGCTTTCTCAGTGTATAAGCTGAGTCAGAAAGAGAACATACGGAAGCATGAAAACCACCACGTAGAAGCGTGTTCCTGGAAAGTGGCCTGATGTGGTCAGTCAGCTGGGAAGCTCCCCGACAATCACAAGGAGCTGCCACTGCACAGGCACCAGAAGGGCTGTGCTGAGAAGGGCACCAAACAACAGGGTGGCTGTGGCCTGGCCGTCGCGTCCGCACCTTGGAAGATGGCTGAGCAGCCTCTGTGCAGGCTGAACAGATAGGCGCTCAATGACCATGAAACCCCGCTCCCAGGGCCACAGAGAATGACGAGCCACCAAAACACACACTAGAACATCGACCGCAGCTCTGCTTGGAGAAGCTGGAGTCCAAACCCCTCCCCAGGTCCTTCAGCTGAGGGCGCCTTCCCAACCTGCAAGCCCCCAGCCCCTCCCAGGGGAAGCACTCTGATGACCATCAGCCCCATTTTACAGATGTGGCAACTGAGGCACAGAGAGCTTAAATAACTTGCCCAGGGTTACGGAGCTCATGAGTGGCAGAGGCCCGGATGAAACCCCACCTCGGCCTCCTGAATGAGGCAGTGCTGGGAACCCCTTCATCCATGAGAGGGCCTCGGGCCTGTGGGTGTTCATCTGACTCTCATGCTTCATCAGGGCTCTGTGGCGGTTTTTGTTTTTGTTTTTTTTTTAACAGCCGTACTTGCGGCATGTGGAGGTTCCCAGGCTAGGGGTCGAATTGGAGCTACAGCTGTCGGCCTACACCATAGCCACAGCCACAGCGATGCAGGATCTGAGCTGCGTCTGCAAACTACACCACAGCTCACGGCAACACCAGATCCTTAACCCACTGAGTGAGGACCCTCACAGATCCTAGCTGGGTTTGTTAACCGCTGAGCCACAATGGGAACTCCTCATAAAGCTATTTTTAGAGAGCCTTCAGAATAGCTGGCTTACAGTGGAAGTCAAGGCAAAAAGGACTTCATTAGAAAGAGGGGGAAACAAAAAGAGTGAATGAAAGTGGTCTAGGACCTCCCGCTGTGTTACAGGGGGTTAAGGATCTGGCATTGCTGCAGCTGTGGCGTAGGTTGCAGCTGAGGTTTGGTTTCAATACTTGGCCGGGAAGCTCCATATGCTGAGGGTGCTGCCAAAAAAAAAAAGAAAAAGAAAAAAAACAGGGCATTCCCATCATGGCTCAGTGGAAACAAATCTGACTAGTAACCATGAGGACACAGGTTCGATCCCTGGCCTCACTCAATGGGTTAAGGATCTGGAGTTGCTGTGAGCTGTGGTGTAAATCGAATACTCGGCTCTGAATCTGAGTGGCTGTGGCAGTGGTGCAGGCAGGCAGCTACAGCTCTGATTGGACCCCTGGCCTGGGGACCTCCATATGCCACAAGTGAGGCCCTAAAAGAAAGAAAACAAAAACGTTGTCTAGGGAGGGAAGGTGTTTGGGCAGAAGGAACCACCTGTGAGAAGGTAAGGACGAGGGAGAGGACCAGAGACAGAGACAAGGAGAGACAGAGACTCAGCGACAGAGACACACCCTCACCGAGAGAGCCTGAGACAGACAAAGGAGAGGCAGGAACTTGGCTGGTTCCCAGAAGCCCTCCTTGCCCCAGGGGTGGGCACGGAGCGTGAGGGGCAGGGGCGAGTGGTGGTGGGAGACAGGGGAGCAGCAGGGTCCTGGCTGGGGCTGGGGGGGCGGCCTGAGGGTGCACACGTTGTTGTGCAGCTCCCGGGTGGAGGCGGGAGACGAGGGCTGGATGAGGGCCCTGGGGGGGCAGGAGCCAGGACAGGGGAGGGAACCAGAAGATCGTGACCAGCTCCTCCTCAAGTGGTGGGGTGAGCGTCACTGTGCACAGGAGACCCCCAACCATGACAAGTTCTCCATGAATGGCCCATCTGGGTTGACCCCAGGGATCCCTTGGGTGGTGCTGGTGGGCTGGCCTGGGACAGGCATCCTCATCATGCTCCAGGCCCTAGTTTGGGGTCCCCCTCTTTGCCCCCTTCTCCTTCTCTGCCCACAGGGACCCATGCCTAATCCTGGGTACCCAGTAAGTACATGGACTTCCCCTGGACGTGGGGGTTCAGTGGCTGAGGAGGTCTTGGGGCTCCCAAGGGACCCCCAGCCTCCCTCACCATCCATGCCTTCCATCCATCCATACAGGGTCCTGGAAAGCACAACCAACAGCCGTGTAACCTGCCAGTAAGTGGGAGGGTTGTGTGGCCAGTTGGCAGGGGGCGGTGACAAGAATCAGAGGGTGTCGGAGAGGCTGCGCCCCAGTTGTGCTGATGCAGCCCCTAGAGATACGCCTGCCTGTAGGAGGTGTGCCCTGATCCTTGTTAAATATTATAGAGTAATAGCTCTTCTTCCTTGCTTTACAGTGCATGGAGGGAGCCCCAACCTTCAACCCGGTAAAGTGTCCTGCGGGTGTTTAGGGCTCTGAGATGGGCAGTTGGCAGGGAAGCGGGAGCTGAAGGTTGGCAGGGGGTCCTGAACCGTGGGGAGCCCTGGGAAGGTAGGAAGTAGAGCAAGCAGAGGCAGAGAGTGTGTGGGGCAGGAGGTGGGTGGGTGGGGTGAGGGTGGAGTGGGGTTCAGGGTGGGGAGGGGTCGGGGGTTTGAGACGTTTCCTCTCTGAAAATTTGTCCCTGCACCTGGCTTCTGGGGACCTGAGAGATGCTGGGACACCATGTTCTCTTCCCACAGCCTGTGCCATATAAGGCGAGACTGCAAGGGGGCCTTGTGGCCCGAAGAACCATCGTGATCAAGGGCTATGTGCCCCCCTCGGGCAAGAGGTACGGGATGGAGACTGGGCGTGACTCCTCACTCCTCTCGCCCCTCAGACCTAAGAGTTAGCGCCCTCAGCCCCCTCCTCCGATGGAGACCCAAGAGTCCAGAATTCGGGGTCCCCCACACCCCCTTTTTTTTTTTTTAGGGCCGCACCTGTGGCATACAGAAGTTCCCAGGCTAGGGGTCGAATCGGAGCTGCAGCTGCCAGCCTCACCACAGCCACAGCCACACAGGGATCTGAGCTGTGTCTGCGACACACGCCGCAGCTTGTGGCAACGCCAGACCCTCAACCCACGGAGCAAGGCCAGGGATCAAACCCACATCTTAATGGATACTCCTTGGTTCTTAACCCGCTGAGCCACCACGGGACCTCCACTCCCCTCCTTCCTTGGAGAGCAAGGCGCTGGCCCCTGATCCCTGCCCCGTCTTACTCCCACCTCCCCTTCTGCCCCCAGCCTTGTCATCAACTTCAAGGTGGGCTCCTCAGGGGACGTGGCTCTGCACATCAACCCCCGCCTGACCGAGGGCATCGTGGTTCGGAACAGCTATCTGAATGGCAAGTGGGGAGCCGAGGAGAGGAAGAGCTCCTTCAACCCGTTTGCTCCCGGACAGTACTTCGATGTGAGTCTGGGGTCTCTCTTTCCCCGCTTCCCTCCAAAGCCTCTGTCCCGGGCCTGGGCTCACGGCCGCCCCTCTCCCTGCAGCTGTCCATTCGCTGTGGCTTGGATCGCTTCAAGGTTTACGCCAATGGCCAGCACCTCTTCGACTTCTCCCATCGCCTCTCGAACTTCCAAGGGGTGGACACGCTGGAGATCCAGGGCGATGTCACCTTGTCCTACGTCCAGATCTGATCTATTCCTGGGGCCATAACCCTTGGGCGCACAGAGGAAGAGCCTGTCGGACTCCCTTCTAAGCCTCTAATAAAATTAATAAACTGCCTGATGGTGCCTCGTGAGTGCGTGTGACCCCACTCACCCCCTTCCGTCCTGGTTCAGTTGTGCCTTGTCCATTCAGCCCCCCATCAGCTGTCATAAGAAGTCATAATAACTCTAGGGCTTGAACATGTATCAACTCATTCACTCCTCACAATGCCAGAAGGTAGGAACTATTACATTCCTTTTTTTTTTGGCTTTTTAGGGCCACACCTGCAGCATATGGAGGTCACCCCACCCCTTGAGGAGTTGCTGGTCACGCTCTTCTGGTTCCCTCCCCTGTCCTGGCTCCTGCCCCCCCAGGGCCCTCATCCAGCCCTTGTCTCCCGCCTCCACCCAGGAGCTGCACAACAACGCGTGCACCCTCAGGCCGCCCCCCCAGCCCCAGCCAGGACCCTGCTGCTCCCCTGTCTCCCACCACCACTCGCCCCTGCCCCTCACGCTCCGTGCCCACCCCTGGGGCAAGGAGGGCTTCTGGGAACCAGCCAAGTTCCTGCCTCTCCCTTGTCTGTCTCAGGCTCTCTCGGTGAGGGTGTGTCTCTGTCGCTGAGTCTCTGTCTCTCCTTGTCTCTGTCTCTGGTCCTCTCCCTCGTCCTTACCTTCTCACAGGTGGTTCCTTCTGCCCAAACACCTTCCCTCCCTAGACAACGTTTTTGTTTTCTTTCTTTTAGGGCCTCACTTGTGGCATATGGAGGTCCCCAGGCCAGGGGTCCAATCAGAGCTGTAGCTGCCTGCCTGCACCACAGCCACAGCAATGCCAGATCCAAGTTGCGTCTGCAACCTACACCACCACAGCTCACAGCAACTCCAGATCCTTAACCCATTGAGTGAGGCCAGGGATCGAACCTGTGTCCTCATGGATACTAGTCAGATTCGTTTCTGCTGAGCTGCAACAGGAACTCCTATCTATATTTATAAGTCCTAAACAGGCAAAGAAAAATAATATAAAAACAATGAGCCCTGGGGGACCAGGGGAATTAAGATTTTCTGGAGTCTTCCGCTCGGAGAGGGGGTCCTTGGTTCCACTGCCCACCCAGAGATAAACTCTGAAGCCGGGCATGGCCTCGGGGGCCTTCAGCCTAAGGGTCTCAAGGGGCAGAAAAATGAGTCTGAAAACCTCAAGCCCCGCCTGGAGCAGGGTGTGGTTTTCCCACCACCCAAGCTCTTTCAGGTTTAGTCGGGAACCAGCCCCAGCTTGCAGTGCCTTCACTCTTAAAATGCAATTTCTGCAGCAGCCCAAGTTTCTGGCTGCAAACTTTGACCCTGACCCGGATCCAGGAGGGAAGCTGATGGTACATCCTGCCATGGGCACTGTTCCCAACTTTCTGAGACCGGCCTGAATGTGTCCACGGCGGTGAGGACCACAGCCACTGTGAGCAACCGGCTGAGGGCCTGGGGCTGGGGCGCTTCTGTGGTCCTGGTTCCCCTCCACCCACCAATATTCAAGGGAAACCCACCTCCTGAGCTAGAAAATCCCCACCTGACAGTCGGAGATGACTGGGCGTCTCTAAGTACCACACTCCCCCTTCCTTCTAGAATGCCTCCAGTAGGGCCGAGGGCTCTGGGGCATCAGGTGAAGCCAGCTGGACAAAGTGTATGAACATGCACTTGATGTCGGGCGGGACATAGGGGCCCGGCCCTTGGCGTCCCCCGACCCCTCGGCAGGGCGGTTGCCGCTGCAGTGAGTGTCTGCCCCCGGGTGCGAACTAACGGGGCCTGTCCCGACTTGAGGACAGATGAGAGACCAGCGATGCCTCGACGGCCTTCCCAGCTCCTCCCTGCCAGAGCAGTCTGCAGGCATCTGGAGGCCAGGGAAGCTGGGGAGAGGCGAGAACAGGGATGTCGGCACAGAGTCTGAGAGTCATGAACGATCTTGGTGAGGCTGGGGTCTCCAAAGGATCTGTTTCCAGACGGACCCACTGGAAGGTCTGTTACACCCACGGACGGAAGGCAGGGCCTGGGCCCTTCCACACTCCCTCAGGTCACCCCCCACCGCATTGCCACCCGGTTGCTTTGCAAGTGCCAAGTGCCGCAGGAAGGCCAGCCAATGCCCCGCCCCTACCACAGCGCAGCCTGCCTCAGGCCTCCTGCGACAGAAAGCGCCCTCTGAGATCCAGGCCCGAATCCCGCCTGAGCCACGCAACTGCTGTGTGACCCTGAGTCAAGTGTCTTCGCCTCTCTGAGCCCGCTTTCCTCGTCTGCGTGTTCGAGGGAGCCACAGACCCAGAGGAGGCGCACCGATGATGACGGACGAAGACTTTATTGGCGGCCAAGAGCCCTGCGGCCCACCCACCACGCGCGCCCCCGCCAGGGCTCAGAAGATCTTCACGAGCTCCAGCTGCAGGTCGCCGCCCACCTCCACCGCACGCACGCGCGTCGGCGGCATCCGGTGGCGGAAGTGGTGGTACTCCAGGTCCCCGACCACCACCTGCAGGCGCGGGGAAGCAGGGCTTAAGAGTCATCCCCGACTCCCCCCCACGCCTTGTGACCCGGGCGCCCACGGAACCCCGCCAGGGCCCAAGGGCCCCACTGGGGAAACGGGGCTACTGTTTTCTGTCCCTTTGCCGTGAGGATTAAATGAGTTCATCGCTGACACGTGAGTAGTTTTTAAACTTTGAGGTGGGTGGGGGCCCCTACAACGCCCGCATCTCTGCCTCACTCCCAAAAGCAAAGGGTTGAAAGTGAGGAACCGCCTGGGTGGCAGAGGGGCTGCAGCGGCCCCGCCCCGCCGGGACTGGTTTCTGGGGCCTGTCTCCCCACCCACCCACGCCCCTGCCCCGGAGCCTCTGCCTCGGACCCCAGCGGACCGGGAAGAGGGTCGGGGTCGGGGGGACCTCTGGGCCTCGCCTCTGCACTGGGACACCCACCCCTCGGGCGCTTGGCTCTGGCTCTCCTGTCTGTGCCACTGCCACGCTAGTGCGCTTGCGCCAGGGCAGGACGCCCGACCAGCCTCGGCCACGCCTGTGCTCCCGCCTCCGCCGAGGGGAAGAGCCCTGGGCGCTGGCGCCCACGCCTCGGCGGAGACCCACCTTGAAGCCTTCGTCGGTGGTGATGAGCAGCACGTCGAAGGGCTGCCCGCGCTGGAAGGGAATGCCCGGGCCTCGCTCCTCTCGGCCCCAGGCTCCGTGCTCCAGGCTGTTGAAGACCACCGAGGACTCGTCCAGCCGCGGGTTGAAATGCAGGGCGGCCTCGCTGCCCGGCTCCTCGCCGCAGAGCAGGTTTACGTAGAACCTGGGAGGTGGGGGATGAGAGCGGGCGTCCCCTTCTGCAGGGGACTTACCTTCTGCCCGGGCCCACCCCCGTTTCCAGGGACCTCGGCTGTCCCACGCCAGGTGCGGGAAGGAGCGGTTGCAGACTGGAGGCCAAGGAGCCCAGTTTCCAGGGCATCCGCCATCCAGTTGGGGACCTGGACACACATGGCCCTGGGCGAGGGTCACTGTGCTCTGCCCGGGGTCCCCCTCATTCCCAGAGGCTGGGACTTGCCAAGGAATCATGGTCCCGAAGACCAGGGTGCTCCTGGTGGCCAAGGCACCCCCAGTTCCCAGAGGGCCAGGACAATAGCAGGGATGGCAGGATTCCCAGGCACCCCAGATTCCCAGGAATCCTGACGCTCCCACCCCGGGGAGCCATGGGCTTGACTGCTTGGGCCTCCCAGGTGCCCAGGGCGGCTCCAGTTCCCAGGACACATGTCCAGGGTTGCTGTGTCTCAGACCGGAAGCCACGGGGTGAGGCTCAGCAGGGGACCCTGAGAGTGCCCTGAACCCCCAGATTCTTAGAATGACTTAGGGACCCCAGCCTCACAGTCCAGGGACAAATGAGTGAAGACATCAGTTTCCAGAAGGTCAGAACTAGCCCGGGGCTTCCAAGACCCTGGCGGGCAAAGTCGGCCTGGGGCTTCGTCTCTGGGCTGTGACAAGGGGCACCAGCTGAGCCTGGAGCCCTCCCACCCCGACCACGGAGGCTGGGGGTCTCACCTGCCAGCCTGGTCGGGCACAACACCACGAATTCTCATCACGGTGCCGACTCGGATGCCGTCGGCCAGCAAGGTTTTGTGGGGCATGGACTGCGGGCATGAACCATGGCGGCAGAGGAGAGAGACGTGGGTCAGTGCTGGGGAGCCCATGACGGGACCCAGAGCAGCAGCATCAGAGGGAAGAAAGGGCCCAGAGACCCAGGACACAGGGCCAGGCCCCGGGAAGGAGCTGCAGGCAGGAACACCCAGAATCCAGGGAAGTGCTCAGAGCTAGAGAGCTCTGGCTCCAGCGGGGAGCCAGAGACCACAGCCCAGAACTTCATAGCACCCAAACCGCAGCCCCACTTTCTCCTCTGAAACAGGAGACCTCAGCCAGGCCCCAGCCCCCTCGCCCCCCGCGCACCCCTTCTGCTGCAGCCTTGGGTCCAGAGCCCCCACCCCCAAGGCCCTGGAAGACTCACAAAGCCTGACATGGCTGGGATGTGGCACCGGCAGTGGTGGAGCGGGGGTATGGCTGCTGGGACCTTAAGTAAAAGCAGGGTGTGGCTGCCCCGTTGACTCACCGTCACCCCTTTCCACACCCACCTCCCACACCTGGCACAGACCCTGGCCCTGGGGCCCTGCTGGCCCAGAACCCTCTTCCTAGGCCTCTGACGCCCCTGCAGTCCCTGGGGTTCGTTTCCAGGGCTGCTGCGTGTCTTCTCTGAGCTGAGAAGGACAGGGACAGTTGACAGAAGCAATAATATCAACAACAACACAGCCGGCCGCCGCCCCGCCCTACCTCCCTGCTGCCTGGCAGAGAGGAGGGCTCTCGTGCCCTTCTCACCATGGAAAACGTGCATCCTGAGAGGCCAGGCTGTGGGCGGGCACCCTGGGTCCCTGTCTCCCAGGTTCTGAGCTGTGGCCAAGGACTAAGGCTGTGTTTCCTCTGAAATTCCAGTTTATGCTTCTGTAGAATACCAGCACCATGACGACACCTACACCGATAGAAAAGGGAGGGGTCCCCGCAGGGGCTCAGTGGGTTACAAACCCGACTGGTATCCATGAGGATGGGGGTTCGATCCCTGGCCTCGCTCAGTGGGTTGACAATCTGGCGTTGCCGCGAGCTGCGGTGTAGGTCGCAGACACAGCTCGGATCTGACGATGCTCTAGGCCGGCACCTGTTCCTCCCATTCGACCCCTGGCCCAGGAACTTCCATATGCTGTGAGTGTGGCCCTAAAAAAAAAAAAAAAAAGGGAAGAGGAAGCTCAGGGGGCAGAGGTTCTTTGGCCTGATGGTCAAGGCTGCATCCTTAGTGACTAGTCCAGAGCCTGGCACCCAGCGGGAGCTCAGACAATATGGGGAAAGACGGGCTAGAAGATAAGCATGGCTGCCACTCAGAAGCCTCTGGCCTCTCGCGTGTGTGTGTGTGTGTGTGTGTGTGTGTGTGTGTGCAAGAGATGACAGACCTCACCCAGGCCACGGGGGGCCTCCTTTGACAGATAAGGAGTCTGAGGCTCAGAAAGAGGAGGCAGTTTGTCCCGACACACCGCTGTGCGGTACCACGGGGCCTGTGGCTCCGGCAGTTTCTGTCTGGTGCTTTCTGTCTCTGCGATGCCCTCATCGCTCTGGCTCTGGCTCTGGCTGCCCTGTGTCTCTGTCCTCCCGCTTTTCTGACTCTCCCACGTGTTCCTGTCTGTTTCTCTCCTTCCACCTCCCAGAACCACTTCCTCGCCCCCAAGTGTTCAGGACAAGAGATGGGGCTTGGGGGGAGAGGGGGATCGCAGGACCCACACCCCACCCGAACCAAAGAAGAGGAAAACGTAGGACCCTCCACCCAGGCCCATTTCCAGTGCCCCTGACCCAGGTCCCCAGAAGGGGGATCCGGGTATGAAGGGTGGGGTCAAAGGGAGAATGCTGAAAGAAGGTTCTGGAAGGCAGGGAACAGCAGAGATGGGGGAGCCGAGCCAAAGCCGTGCTAGCAGCCCACCTCTCCGTGTCCACCCCCACTCCCGCCAACACCGGCCTCCCAGTTTGGGCCCCACCCGGGCCCCAGAGGGACCAGAGCCTGGGCAGAGCCTGGAAACTGGATGGAGCCAACGAGGCTCAGAACCTGCTTGGGGCCCCAGGCTCTCAGGCCTCCCAGACTCGCTCCAGTCCCCTGGCCACACAGCTGCTGAAGCTGGGGGAGCCGGTGCCTGGGAGAGGGCGTTGGGGGCTGCGTTTAGGCGGGGGGCTGTGGGCACCCCCATGCAGAGGAGGAAGCTGGCTTAGAGAGGCCTGGCCTCTCATCAGGGCCTGACATCGAGGGCGGGCAGGGGCCTGTGCTGGATCTGGTCTGTGTGCCAAGGGTACCACATTGGGGTTTTTAAAAAATTTTTTCTATTGTAGTTGATTTACAATGTTCTGTCAGTTTCTGCTGTACAGCAACGTGACCCTGTTATACATATAGGGATTTTATTAATTTTTGGAGGGTGCACCCATGGATTGTGGAAGTTTCCAGGACAGAAACTGAATTTGTGCGACAGCTGTGACTCAAGCTGCAGTAGTGACAATGCTGGATCCTTAACCCACTGGCCAAAAGTGAACTCCATCAGCAGGATTTGAGAAATTTTTTAAAATTCCTAATATAGTCAATTTAAAATTTTGTGCTAGTTTCTGCTGTACAGCAGAGGGATCCAGTCATACATATATATTATATTATCTTCCATCATGCTGTATCCCAAGAGGTTGATATAGTTCCCTGTGCTGTATACACAGGGACCTCCTGGCTTATCCCTTCTAAATGTAATTATAGTTTGCATCTTTTTTTTTTTTGTTGTTGTTGTTGTTGTTGTTGTTGTTGCTATTTCTTGGGCCGCTCCCGCGGCATATGGAGGTTCCCAGGCTAGGGGTTGAATCGGAGCTGTAGCCACCGGCCTACGCCAGAGCCACAGCAACGCGGGATCCGAGCCGCGTCTGCAACCTACACCACAGCTCACGGCAACGCCGGATCGTTAACCCACTGAGCAAGGCCAGGGACCGAACCCGCAACCTCATGGTTCCTAGTCGGATTCGTTAACCACTGCGCCACGACGGGAACTCCTGCATCTTGAACAAGATAATGGGAGAAAAAAGATTGTATACCTGTATGTGTAATGGGGTCACCATGCTGTACACTGGGGAAAAAAATTGCGCTTGGGAAATAACAATAAAAAAAATAGTTTGCATCTACTAAACCCAAACTCTCAGTCCATCCCACTCCCTCCTCTCTCCCCCTTGGCAACCACAAATCTGATCTTCATGTTTATGAGTCTGTTTCTATTCTGCAGATAGGTTTATTTGTACCATATTTCAGCTACGTGTAAGTGATATCAAAAAGTATTTGTCTTTCTGACTTAGCATGAGAATCTCCAGTTGCATCCATGTTGCTGCAAGTGGCATTTTTTGTTCTTTTTAATGGCTGAATAGTATTCCATTGTATATATGTGCCACGTCTTCTTAATCCATTTCTCTATTGATGGACATTTAGATTGCTTCCATGGAGTTGCCATCATAGCACAGTGGAAACGAATCCGACTAGGAACCATGAGGTTTGTGGGTTCGATCCCTGGCCTCACTCAGTGGGTCAAGGATCCGGCGTTGCCATGAGCTGTGGTGTAGGTCACAGACTCGGCTCGGATATGGTGTTGCTGTGGCTGTGGTGTAGACTGGCGGCTACAGCTCCTATTAGACCCCTAGCTTGGGAACCTCTATATGCTATGGATGTGGCCCTAAAAAAAAAAAAAAACAAAACAAAAAGACAAAAAAAAAAAAAAATAGATTGCTTCCATGTCTTGGCTATTGTGTATAGTGCTACTATGAACATGTGGGTGCATGTATCTTTTTTTTTTCTTCTTAGGGCCACACCTTTGGCATATGGAGGTTCCCAGGCTAGGAGTCAAATTGGAGCTGCAGCTGCCGGCCTTAACCACAGCCACAGCAATGTGGGATATGAGCTCTGTCTTTGACCTATAACACAGCTCGAAGCAACGCCAGATCCTTTAACCCACTGAGTGAGGCCAGGGACGGAACCTGAATCCTCATGGATACTAGCTGGATTCTTAATGCATTTAGCCACAATAGGAACTCTGCATGTATGTTTTTTATGGAAGTTTTGTCCCGATATGTGCCCAGGAGTGGGATTGGTGGGTCATATAGTAGTTCTATATTTAGTTTTGAGTTGCCTCCATATGATTTTCCATAGTGGTTGTATCAGTTTACATTCCCACCAACACTGCAGGAGGGGGTCCCTTTTCTCCGCACCCTCTCCAGCATTTGTTATTTTTTAGACTTATTAGTGATGGCCGTTCTGACCGGTGTGAGGTGGTACCTCATTGTAGTTTTGCTTTGCATTTCTCTAGTAATTGGTGATGTTGAGCCTTTTTCCCTGTGCCTGCTGACCCTCCATGTGTCTGCTTTGGAGAATAGCTGATTGACAGGGTTGTGCTCATTTCTCATCAATGGGAATTTTTAAATAGAGGAGACAGTGCCCTTTGAAGTCATAACACCAACAACTTGGATGGAGAGTTTCCCAGATTTCTGGGCTTCATTACTCTGATAAACTAAAGCACGCTTTCACATGCCTCTTTCTATATATTGCTACTGTGTCCCCCTAGCTTAGCTCTTCCCGGAATTCTTCAACATGGCTGGATATTTCTTCATGTGCTGCTAACCTGCAAGTCCTGACTTGACTTTGATGTTTGGCCAAATGTCTGCATTCAATCTGTTATCAGTTTATTTGCTGGCTTTTTTTTTCAGGGCCTCACCTGTAGCATATGGAGGTTCCCAGGCTAGGGGTCGAATCGGAGCTGTAGCTGCCAGCCTATGCTACAGCCACAGCCCCACCAGATCCAAGCCCTATCGGCAACCTACACCACAGCTCACGGCAACGCCGGATCCTTAACCCACTGAGCGAGGCCAGGGATCGAACCCACATCCTCACGGATACTAGTCAGATTCCTTTCTGCTGCACCACAGTGGGAACTCCTTGCTGACTCATTTTGGTTATGGGATTGAGAACCCCCTTCGGGGGCCCAAGAGTGGGCTCTTGTCTACCACTTGGAAATGGATTGTCTGTGGAGAAACATCCTGACAAAGCAAAAGACCTTATTGAAAAGGGGCTGCTCGATGGAGTTCCCGTTGTGGCGCAGTGGTTAACGAATCTGACTAGGAACCATGAGGTTGGGGGTTCAGCCCCTGGCCTCGCTCAGTGGGTTAAGGATCCTGTGTTGCCGTGAGCTGTGGTGTAGGTTGCAGATGCGGCTCGGATCCCAAGTTGCTGTGGCTCTGGCGTAGGCTGGTGGCTACAGCTCCGATTCGACCCCTAGCCTGGGAACCTCCATGTGCCATGCGAGCAGCCCTAGAAAAGGCAAAAAGACCAAAAAAGAAAATAAAGGGGGGGGGGGGCGCTCAAGCAGAGAGCAGTAGGGTAAAGGACCCCAGGAGAACTGCTCCATCTTATGGTCAGTCTTGGGGTTAACGGAGGCGGTTTAGTTTCTGGGTTGTCGCTGGCCAGTCATCCTGCTTAGGCTCATATGTGTTCCAATGCAGGGCCCTTCCTGGTGGTGGGAGCATCTCTTAGTTAAGATGAACTCTGGTGCAAGGGTTTCTGGGAGGCTGGCAGGACATATTATGGGCTGGCGTCTCCTCCCTCCTCTGGACCCCCCCTGAGTTTTTCTGGTCGGTTTTAGAAGCAGCTTTTCAGCGTCGAGTTCTTTCTAAGACATCAAATGCAAACAGTTGCTATCATGCCTGGCTGGGGCGGGCACTTTCTGTCAGTGGTTTCCGAATATTTCTTTCTTTTTTTCCTGCTGTACAGCATGGGGATCAAGTTATTCTTACATGTATACATTTTTTCCCCCACCCTTTGCTCTGTTGCAATATGAGTATCTAGACATAGTTCTCAATGCTACTCAGCAGGATCTCCTTGTAAATCTATTCCAAGTTGTATCTGATAACCCCAAGCTCCCGATCCCTCTCACTCCCTCCCTCTCCCGTAGGGCAGCCACAAGTCTATTCTCCAAGTCCATGATTTTCTTTTCTGTGGAGATGTTCATTTGTGCTGGATATTAGATTCCAGTTATAAGTGATATCATATGGTATTTGTCTTTGTCTTTCTGACTCTCAGTGTGAGAGTCTCTAGTTCCATCCATGTTGCTGCAAATGGCATTATGTCATTCTTTTTTATGGCTGAGTAATATTCCATTGTGTATATATACCAAATCTTCCGAATCCAATCATCTGTTGATGGACATTTGGGTTGTTTCCATGTCCTGGCTATTGTGAATAGTGCTGCAATGAACATGCGGGTGCATATGTCTCTTTTAAGTAGAGTTTTGTCCGGATAGATGCCCAAGAGTGGGATGGCGGGGTCATATGGAAGTTCTATGTATAGATTTCTAAGGTATCTCCAAACTGTTCTCCATAGTGGCTGTACCAGTTTACATTCCCACCAACAGTGCAGGAGGGTTCCCTTTTCTCCACACCCCCTCCAGCACTTGTTATTTGTGGATTTATTAATGATGGCCATTCTGACTGGTGTGAGGTGGTATCTCAGAGTAGTTTTGATTTGCATTTCTCTTATAATCAGCGATGTTGAGAATTTTTTCATGTGTTTGCTGGCCATCTATGTATCTTCCTTGGAGAAATGTCTATTCAGGTCTTTTGCCCATTTTTCTATTGGATGATTGGCTTCGAATATTTCTAATAACTCAGATCCGGGCATCCTGGGTGGATTCCTGTTCATTCGAGTTGATCATCTTCGATCAGTTCCCGAATCATAGGCTTGCGAGCATTTTTTTTCTCATTTCCAAATAAGTGGTGCATGTCCCCACTTCTCAGCCCTCTCTCTGTTTTCTCATGCCCCGTGTCCCCCTCCTAAATCCTCCAGATCCTCCCAGAGGACGTCCAGAGTCCTGAAAATAGACAGACCTGGGCGGCCACCACCCCAGTCGTTTCAGCCCCTCAAACAGCCCCTCCACCTGCCCTGGGAAGCTGTCATTCCTCAGCAACCAGGAGCCGCCAGGCTCATCTGCAGGAGAACACAGAGGGCTGAGCAGCGGGCTGTCGGCAGACCTTCCCTCCTTCAGAAATCATCCAGCCCAAAAGTGCCACCTGCACCCACGGGGGTTGTAGGAACTGACAATCCCGGGCTCTGTCCGCTTCTTGGTGACGTCAGGTCGGGTTTTCATTCACAGCGAAGATCATTCAGGGGCTGCTGTGGGTTTGTGCGTCAGCTTACAACCGAGGAAAATGACAATTTAAAAAGTCTGACATTTTCTTGCCTATTTTTTTTTTTTTTGTAAGGGCTGCACCCTTGCAAAAGTTTCTAGGCTAGGGGTCCAATTGGAGCTGCAGCTGCCAGCCTGCACCACAGCTCATGGCAGTGCTGGATCCCTGACTCACTGAGGGAGGCCAGGGATCAAACCTGCGTCCTCATGGATACTGTTTGGATTCATTTCCTCTGCTCCATAATGGGAACTCCATGATCCCTTTCTTAATCAAAGACTTCTGACTCAACCCAGGATGGCACTGTGGCTGTTGCATTTCTCAGGGTTCAAGTTACTTTTGTTATAAAGCAAATTACCCCACTGCTTCACGGCTTCAAACAGCTGTTGTCGGGGCGGGGGGGGCTCATGGCTTCCATAGGTCAAGAGTGTGGGAGTTCCTGTTGTGGCTCAGTGGGTTAAGAACCCAACACAATGTCCATGAGGATGTGGGTTCGATCCCTGGCCTCACTCAGTGGGTTAAGGATCCGGCATTGCCGTGAGCTGCTGTGTAGGTCGCAGACACAGCTTGGATCTGGCATCGCTGTGGCTGTGGCAGAGGCCGGCAACTGCGGCTCCGATTCAACCCCTAGCCTGGGAACCTCCATGTGCCACAGGTGCGGCCCTAAAACAAAAGAAGAAGTTTGCACAGGGCACAGTGAAAGGCTTGTCTCTGCTCTATGAGGTCTGGGGAACCTCTGTCCCTAGGGGCCAAGTTCATCTGGGCGACCTGCCCACAGCCTTCCTGGGAAGCCCAGACATCTTCAGACGAGCTGGGCTTCCTCCACAGCCGCTCAAGGCTCCAGGAGCAAGTGTCCCTTCAGCTCCTTGGGTGAAAGCTGCCTCCTCTCTTCTCACCCACTCTGGGAAGTCACGCCCATCCCTTCATGCCACACTCTTTGTTATGAACGAACCACTGAGGGCAGCCTGCATTTAAGCCTCCACCTTGTGATAGTAGAAGCACCAAAAAAAAATGGTGGGTGTGTTTTATTTTATTGTTTATTTGTTTTTGGCCGCACCCACAGCATGTGGAAGTTCTCAAGCTACAGTCGTGATAATGCCGGATCCTTAACCCCTAGGACACCAAGGTACTCCTGGTGGATGTAGTTTAAAACCGCTACATCCAAGAGTTCCCGCTGTGGCTCAGCAGGTTAAGGACCTGACGTTGTCTCTGTGAGGATGGGGGTTTGATCCCCAGCCTCGTTCAGTGGGTTAAGGATCCCGTGTAGGTCACAGATGCAGCTGGGATCTGGTGTTGCCATGGTTATGGTGTAGGCCAGCAACTGCAGTTCTGATTCAAGCCTTAGCCCGCAAATGTCCATATGCTGCAGGTTTGGCCATAAAAAAAGGTAGCTAATGGCATGTAAGTGGATGTTCTGTGTTGAGCTTTTGGAAGATTCTTTGCAGGAAACTTCCCCAGCAGAGGAGGAGCCACTGGACCCTCCACTTTCCTCACCCTTCCTGTCTGGAACGTACCAGGATCAGAATTTTTGGTCGGGAAGTAACATCTGAATCTGTACCTGCTGACGTCGGAACGATGTTTTCCGTGCCCCCGAGCTGGTAATGAGCCCTTTTGCCCTCCAATTTTAGTATGGCCCCAGATAGTCAGACACAATAAAAGCCAAAACAGGAGTTCCCATTGTGGCTCAGTGGAAATGAACCTGACTAGTATCCATGAGGATGCGGGTTCGGTCCCTGGCCTTGCTCAGTGAGTTAAGGCTCCCGTGTTGCCCTGAGCTCTGGTGTAGGTCGCAGACGCAGCTTGGATCTGGCGTGGCTGTGGCTGTGGCCGTGGCTGTGGCTGTGGCTGTGGCCGTGGTTGTAGGCTGGCGGCTACAGCTCTGACCCCTAGCCTGGGAACCTCCCCATGCCGTGGATGCGGCCCTTAAACAAAAAAAAAGAGAAAAAACAAAACATGTTTAGCTGGCTCTTTCCCTCCATAGCTGTAAATAATCTATGCACTGCTCCTTCTCGGGTTTTCTGTTGAGGCATCTTCTCTTTCCCACTCAAGAGGAAGAGGACATAGCTTTCTTTCATCAACTCACCTGCTCCCTCCTGCTGTGTGACAAGTACCCCCTGACTGGTTTTTTTTGTTTTGTTTTGTTTTGTTTTTTTGTCTTTTTGCTATTTCTTGGGCCGCTCCCACGGCATATGGAGGTTCCCAGGCTAGGGGTCGAATCGGAGCCATAGCCATCAGCCTACGCCAGAGCCACAGCAACGCGGGATCCGAGCCTCGTCTGCGACCTACACCACAGCTCACAGCAATGCTGGATCGTTAACCCACTGAGCAAGGGCAGGGACCGAACCCGCAACCTCATGGTTCCTAGTCGGATTCGTTAACCACTGCACCACGACGGGAACTCCATAAAGATATGCACTAGGATCTTCTTTATTTTTTATTTTTATTTTTTTGTCTTTTTGTTATTTCTTGGGCCGCTCCCGTGGCATGTGGAGATTCCCAGGCTAGGGGTCTAATCGGAGCTGTAGCCACTGGCCTACACCAGAGCCACAGCAGCTCGGGATCCGAGCCACGTCTGCAACCTACTCACGGCAACACCGGATCCTTAACCCACTGAGCAAGGCCAGGGACCGAACCCGCAACCTCATGGTTCCTAGTCGGATTCGTTAACCACTGCGCCACGACGGGGAACTCCCCCTGACTGTTTATCAGCGGATTAGAAAGTCATTTTGATTAGATCTGTGTCCAGGGTTTACAATCTCTACCCAGCCCCGGGGTGTATCTGTGCTTCTCCTTCCTGCATAACTGTATTTTCCCTGGAGTTAGGGATCATCTTGTTTTGTATCTGTTTAAAACTTTTTTTCCTTTTTTTTTCTTTTTTCACAGCCACACCCACAGCATATGGAAGTTCCCAGGCTAGGAACTAGAGCTACAGCTGCCAGCCTACACCAAAGCTCATAGCACCATCAGATCGTTAACCCACGAAGCGAGGCCAGGGATCGAACCCGTGTCCTCATGGATACTGGTCGGGTTCATTACTGCTGAGCCACAGCGGGAACTCCAGCAGCCTTTCACTTTCTTGGAGACTTTGTCCCTAACTGGCCTTTTCGCCCACTCTCTCTCTTTCCTGCCCACGGACTAAAGCCCGCAGGTAGCTGTTCACGTACCACCTGCCCCTCTCAGCCTCTCAGGAGCATCTGGTGCCATGGATTCCCCAGCTGCTCAGTGGTTTGGGTTCAATGAGTTTCTTATATACTTTCCCACCTCCAGCCTAGGATTCACCTTCTGGGATCTACTAAGAAATTACCACATGGCCAGTACCTCAGTTTATCTTCTCTCTCCTTTTCTTGGTCCCTCAGGGTTTACACCTTTAAAAAAAAATTGGAGTTCCCGTTGTGGCGCAGTGGAAACGAATCTGACTAGGAACCATGATGTTGCAGGTTCAATCCCTGGCCTCACTCAGTGGGTTAAGGATCCGGCATTGCCATGAGGTGTGTAGCTTGCAGACACGGCCTGGATCTGGCATTCCTATGGCTGGCGGCTACTACTCCGATTCGAACCCTAGCCTGGGAACCTCCATATGCTGCGGGTGCGGCCCTAAAAAGACAGAAACAAAACAAAAAATCTTTTGAAACATAGTGGTTAAGGGCCAGAAGTCTGGGACCCTTTTTTGGCTCTGCATTTCCTGAGTACGTGATCTGAAGACAGTTGCCTTTCTCTTTATGTCAATCAAACAGGGCAAAGCTAATCCCTACCTCACAGATTAGATTAGATGAGATTGGCAGGAACTAAAGTGTGGATGTTGATTAATTTCCTTGAGCCCTGTGACACACCGCAGGACATAGCTGTTTGCACGGGAGTGGCTGCTCTTAGTGGCTTTTAGGAAGGGAGTGACTTCATAGGACATTACACTCTGTCACTACTTACCCCATTACTCCCCTCCTAGCAGCGTAAAATTACTATTTTAGTTTGTTCAAGGATCCTGTGGATTAGGAATTCAGATAGGGCATAGTGAGGGTGGCTTGTTTCTGCTGCTCATTGTCTGGAGCCTTAGCCTAGAAGACTCAGTGGGGGGGTGGGGGGTCAGGACGGGGGTGAAAGCCTGGGACTGGATCACCTGCAAGGAGTTGCTAGAGTGGTTCAGTGGGTTAAAAACCTGACTAGTATCCACGAGGATGCGGGTTCGATCCCTGGCCTCACTCAGTAGATTAAGATCTGGCGTTGCCCCAAGCTGCAGTGTAGCTCACAGATGCAGCTCTAATCCTGTGCTGCTGTGGGTGTGGTGTAGGCCAGCAGCTGCAGCTCCATTTTGACACTCAGCCTGGGAACTTCCATATGCTGTGTGTTTGGCCCTAAAAAGAAAAAAACTCCCTCTGCCAGTCGGAGTTCTCTCCTGGCACTGTGGGTTAAGGGTCTGGCATTGTCACTGCAGCGGCTCAGGTTATTACTTTGGCTCAGGTTCGATCCCTGGCCCAGGAACCTCCATGTGCCGTGAATGCGGCCAAAAAGAAAAAAAAAAAAAAACAACCACCTGCAAGTTGATACTGGCAGGTGGCTGGGGTCTCGCTGGAATATGGAAGCATATGGAAGTTCCCAGGCTAGGAACTAGAGCTACAGCTGCCAGCCCCGGGGACGTGTGCTCTTTGCAGGGGGCTTGGACTTCCTCACAACGCGGCTGCTCATGTGGCAGCTGAGGGCTCCCGAACGGGCATCCCGGGTCACAGGGTGGCAGACTTTTCTGACACAGTGGTCTCTTCTGCTGCGTTCTCTGGGTTCCAAGTGAGTCAGAAGCCCACCTGGATTCAAGGGGAGGTGTTACAGGGCACCTCCCCCCTGAGCAACCTGCCAAGTCATCTCAGGAGAGCCTGTGGGACAGCAGATCTTATCGGGGCCGTCTTTGGAAACGACAGCGGATCGCATTTCTCAAGCCCTTTTGCTGAAGCCCAGGGTCCCCAGGTCTGTCCCTGGCTCACATCCCTTGGATTCAAGTGCAGCGGGCTCAGGTCCGATGTGTCAGCTGCATCCATTCAGACGACTTTCCTTCCTGACCCGCTCGTCACGTGGCCTCGTTTTTGTCCAGCCGAGAGTTCCTCGCCTGCCCTCCTCCCCCGGCAGAGCCACGGTGCTTGTAGATGGTCAGCGACACCGGCTTAGGGTCTGCACAGCTCTTGTCTTGCCCGGCTTGGTGCCCAGACTTCTGCCATGCTCTTTGTAGTTGTCACTGGGAACATTTTCTTCTCAGTTAATTGTTTATATCTGTACATTTTTTTTATGACAGAGATTATCAAATACGTACAAAAGTAGACAGAAAAATGGATCCCTCTGCACCTGTTCCCTAGCACGACACCTGCCCAACCACAGCCAGTCTGGCCCGAGCTGCATGCCTACCCACCTGCTACCTGCTAAAGGTAATAGTCTTCATTTTGTTTTTATTCACTTTTTCTTATTTTTTAGGGCGACGCTCATGGCATGTGGAAGTTTCCAGCCCAGGGGACTGAATCTGCGCCTCTGCAACCACCTGAGCCATTAAAGATAGATTCTTTTTTTTATTACTATTGTTATTTTTGACTTTTAGGGCTGCTCCTGCGGCATATGGAAGTTCCCAGGCTAGGGATCGAGTAGGAGCTGTAGCTGCCAGCCACAACCACAGCAAGGCCAGATCCAGGCTGTGTCTGCGATCAACAGCAAAGCTCAGGGCAATGCCGGATCCTTAACCCACTCAGCGAGGCCACGGATTGAACCTGAGTCCTCATGGATACTAGTCCAGTTCATTTCCGCTGAGCCACAGCAGGAACTCCCTAAGCTCAATATTCGATTTGAGTGATTCCTTTCCCACGTTAGGGACGCTTTCGGCTATTATCTCTTCCAATGTTTTCTCTGGCGCCCCTGTGATATGGATGTTGTTGCGTTTAACGCTGTCCCAGCCAGAGCTCTCTTGGACTGAGACCGTCTTTATTTCTTTTCAATCGTTTTTCTCTTTTTTCTTCCGAGCCAGTGATTTCCGCTAGTCTGTCCTCCACCTTACCTGTTTGATCTTCTGCCTCCTCTATTCGGCTGTTGATCACTGCTAGTGAATTTTTTATGTGGGGTATGGTATTTTGCATCTCTGCTTGCTTCATCCTTAAATCTTGTATTTCTTTGCTCAGTGTTTCTTGACATGTATCAATCTTTGCCCCCAGTTTATTTCCAAGACAGAGCTTGAGTCGTCTTTACCAGCATTAGTCTGAAGTCGTTTTCCTGGAGGTTGGTAATCTCCAGATCACGTAGCTGTTTTTCTAGGGTTTTTTCTTGTTCCCTTATCTGACTCATGATTCACTGCCTTTTCTTTTTCTTCTTTCTTTTTCTTGTCTTTCCTTTTTAGGGCTGCACTCACAGCATATGGAAGTTCCCAGGCTATGGGTTGAACTGGAGCTGTAGCTGCCGGCCTACACCACAGCCGAGGCACCTTGGGATCCGCGCCACGTCTGCGACCTACCCCACAGCTTGCAGCAACACTGGATCCTTAACCTACTGAGTGAGGCCAGGGATCGCACCTGTAACCTCAAAGTTCCTAGTCTGCTTTGTGCCTGTTGTGCCACCATGGGAACTCCTTTTCTTTTCTAAGGGCCGCACCCATGGCATATGGAAGTTCCCAGGCCAGGGGTCGAAGTGGAGCTGCACCAGCCGGCCTACACACAGCCACAGCAATGTGGCATCCAAGGTGCATCTGCAAACGTCACTACAGCTCGTGGCAATGCAGGATCCTTAACTCACTGAGCAAGGCCAGGAGTCGAACCTGCATCCTCATGGATACGACTTGGATTCTTAACCTGCCAAGCCTCAGCAGGAACTCCAGCCTTTTCATTTTGTATAAATTTTTGGTGTGGTCTCCTTTCTGCAGACAGTAGGGTTGCAGCCTCTCTTGCATCCGATGTCCGACCCCCTGGTGGCTGACGTTGGTCCGCGGGCTTGCTGCAGGCTTCCTTGCTGGTAGGTGGAGCTGATTCTTGTTCCTGTGGGTAGGGCTTTGTCTCTGGGTGTGGTTAGAGGCAGCTGTGTGCCTGGGGCATCTTTAGGCAGCCTGTTTGCTTAGGGATGGGGCTGGGTTTCCACCTGGTTTGCTGTTTGGCCTGTGGCTTCTCAGCCCTGATGGATGGGCCAGATTTTTCCAAAATGGCCAGCTCTAGAGGAGTTCAGGCTGATGATTGTTCCTGAGGCCTTTGCTTCCAAGTCCTTCCGCCACCACGAGCCGCAGTCACCCTCTGTTTTCCCAGGAGATCCGCCAGAACAAGCACCACATGCACATCTGACCCAGATGCCTGTGGAGTCTCTGCTTTGCCCTGGGACCCAGGGCACAGGAAAGCCTGAGTGTGCCTTTCGAGAGTGGCGTCTCTGTTTCCCCCAGTCCCCGGGAGCTCCTGTGCACGAGCCCTGCTGGCTCTCGGTGCCAATGCTCCGGGGGCCCCTCCTCCCGATGCCAGATCCCCAGGGGTGGGAACCTGACATGGGGCTCAGACCTCTCACTCCTGGGGGTGAGCCTCAGCGAGTTAGTGACTTTCGAGTCTGTGGGCCACCCACCCAGCAGGTATGGGATTGCTTCTAATTGCAGAATCGCCCCTCCTACTGTCTTGGTGTGGCTTCCTCTTTGTCTTCTGGAGTAGGATACCTCTTCTGATAGTTGGTGGTCTGTTTGTTGAAGGTTCTTCAGCAGTTGGCTGTAATTTTGTTGTTTTTATGGCAGAAGGTGAGCTCCAGTCCTTCTACTCTGCCATCTTAATCGTCTTTTTTTTTAATTTTAAAAATTATAATGTTGTGTCAATTTCTGCTATACAGCAAAGTGACTGAGTAATATATATATATTAATATATATTGATATATAAGTATATTTATATATTAATACATCTATATATATTAATATATATATATTCTTTTTCTTGTATTATCTTCCATCATGTTCTATCACAAGAGATTGGATTTGGTTCCCTGTGCTGTACAGTGGGACCTCAGTGCTTATCCATTCTTTTTTGGGGGGGTGGGGGGAGAAGCACATTTTATTTACAAATCTCCCCCCTGCCACCCTCCCCCAACACCGAGCAGATAACTGACCAATCCAGGATGTCAGTTGCTCGTGGGGTTCCAGGTGGAATGTTGGGGTGTTCCCTGAGGTTTGTTGTGCCTGGTGGCCCTATGGTAACTGGGCAGAGCCCTGTGCTGGATCAGTGCCGTGGAGGGGATGCTGTCCTCTGTGGCGCCTGGCTTTGGGCTGATCCTTGGGCAGCTGAGTGAGGTGCTGGTGTGGCTGCTGTCCAAAGGCTTTAGTTCGTGGTTCACTTTCCAGAGCCTCCAGTGGCAGACGGTGGTGTGTCTGTCCATCGTCTTCAGCTTCTTTGTAGGTCTCTTGTTTACACTGAGACTGCTTCGGTCTGTTCAAAGTCGACTTTACATAAGACTTGAGAAGCAGCTCGCCAAAGCGCTGGCTGCACAGATTGAAGAGAAATGCCGGCTCATCGACAAGATTTATGCTGCTGTAAAGGAGAATGCAGAGATGGAGACATCTTTAAAGAAGGCCAGCCTAGAGAGAGAGTCCTTAAACATACCTGGCCTCACTGAGACATTCAGAGAGATGCTGAGGATCAACGTGATTCTGATGGAGGAACTCAATTCTCTGGCTCGAGAACTGGAGAAAGAGCGCGTCGAGCCGTCTAAACAAAAGCAGGAGATGGTGGAGATGGTGGAAGAGCTCGAGTTCCTGGAGGAGGTCATGAGAACCACCACATCACACGGGTCTCTCAAACCATCCAGGAGGCCAAGCACCAAGCCCTGAGGGCCCCTTCCCCAGGAGGGGGCCTGGGGAGTAAAGCTCTGCTCTTGCCTCCCCACCACTCAGGCCTCCCAAGCTGCCAGATGGCATCCGTCCCCTCTGATGGGTCCCCACCTGAATGACACCGAGGCCTGTGGATGCAGGATGGCTCCTCCAACTTTACCTGCTGAGCACAGAAGTGAGTTCCTTGCCGGTCATCTTCTCCCAGCTAAATGGACTTCGAGTCTAAGACTTCTACATTCACAGAACGCTGGGGTTCTCTCTCATCAGTGGTGAAAGAAGTACGGTCCTGAAGAGACTTGGACTCAGTTTGACTCTTCCTTAAGCCACATTGCTCAAAACAGTTTTGGTAACTATTATAGATCAAACTCATAGGTGAGCTTATCAACACAGACTTTTAGTTGGCAATAGTAATATTATTTTTCTAGAGTTAAAATCACAACATTTGTAAGTCTGTGGAAGCAAAATTTTTGCCCATGTTTGTATCATTAAAAAACAAAACAAAAAAAAAAAACTCTCTTGAAATAGTTAAATAATAGGTTTAGAAATAAATTTTATCATTTAAGATCGATAATCTAATATAACAATGGTTACATTTGAAAAATTAAACTTGATAAATTCCATGCAGTTTGTCTCCTCTCCTGGCAAGAATGTTGCAATATGAGTTTTCTGACCAAGAAGAAACCCAAGTGGACAGTTTGGGGGAAGCTCCACGTCACTGCCCTCGTCTCTCCCTCACCATCGCCCTCTCGCTCCTCAGTGGGAATCCAGGGACGTCTCAAGGGGTTTTTCCCCCCTTATGAAGTCTGGCCCCCTCAATCAGTATCTTTATTCACAAGTGGCATCTTCTCATCAGGCGATGGGCACAGACTGGTTTTTCTCACAGTGGAAGGGGGGCCGCACACAACACTTTTACAACTGGAGGGAAGCACAGGGGTAAATGATAGAGGCAGCATCATGATAAGGTGAATGAGAAGTCCCTGTGGTGGCTCAGCGGGTTAAGAACCTGACATAGTGTACGTGAGGATGCAGGTTCGATCCCTGGCCTCGCTCAGTGGATTAAGGAGCTGCCGTGAGCTGTGGTGTAGGTTGCATATCTGGCTGGCTCCGATCCCCTGTGTCTGTGGCTGTGGCTGTGGTGTAGGCTGGCAGCTACAGCTCCAATTTGACCCATAGCCTGGGAACCTCCATGTACTGCAGGTGCAGCCCTAAAGAGCAAAAAAAAAAAAAAAAAAAAAAAAAACCCAAAAAATGGGGGCCCTAGAGAGCGCCTTGCCCCTCCAGCCAGGTGAGGACGCAGGGAGAACAAAGCCATATGTGAACCAGGAATCAGGTTCTCATTCACGTCAGCACCTTGATCTTGGACTTCCCGGCCACCAGAACCATGAGAAGTAAGTTTCTGTCATTTACAAGCCCTGTGGGTAATGGTATTTTCTTTTACAGCAGCCCTAACAGAGTAAGATGGCATCATTGTGGGCTCACAGCTGCCTCGTCTAGTCGCAGCAGCATCACTCGGAAGCTCCCTGTCCCAGACTCAGCCTGTGGGAGTCCTTCAAGGGAGCTCACACACCTGCCCAGCGTGACCTGCCTTCTGTAAGCGCTTCCTTCTTCTCGGACACAATGAGTTGTTCCCAGCATATATATATATATATATATATATTTTTTTTTTTTGTAAATCAACTATACGTTTTTTTTCTGCTTTTTGCTTTTTAGGGCTGCACCCGCAGCATATGGAAGTTCCTAGGTCATATCAGAGCTGCAGCTACTAGCCAACACCATAGCCACAGCAATGTGGGATCCGAGTCAAGTCTGCAACCTACACCCCAGCTCATGGCAGTGGCCAGGGATCGAACCTGAATCCTCATGGATACTAGGCAGGTTCATTACCACTGAGGACACTGGACACTTTTTTGATGGGAGTTCCTAAGTGTGTCAAGAAGAGACATTGTAAACTGCCTTAAGTTTGAAGCAGCTTCATTTTGCAGAGCAGAGTTTGGATCTGGCATTGTGGTGGCTGTGGTGTAGGCTGGCAGCTGTCCAATATGACCCCTAGCCTGGGAACTTCCATATGCTGTGTGTTCGGCCCTAAAAAGAAAAAAAAAAAAAAAAAGAGGGTGAATTTCATGGTTTTCTATTTGAACACAATTAAAACAAATTTTTTAAAGACTCCTCCCCCAAAGAAAACCCAGCTCATGAAATCATTAGTTCACAGGGACGCCTCCCATTCCAGTCCAGTGTCACAGGGTTCAGGCCCTTTTCCTTCCCCCGCATCCCTACGTCTCTCCTCTTGAGTAAGACAGGGACGTGGACTTCCCTGCATCGCTGACACCCACACGCCCCCTCCCCCGCTGGGCTCCAGCCCCTCTTAGGGACCCTCACCCCTGCACAGACACCTCCTTCCCCTGGGGGCTGGGATCCCCAACGTCCTGCCTCCTTCCTTGCCCATCCACTCCCCCAACCCTGGCCTGAGGGCCAGACTCTGCTGAGACCCTTTGCACCCGCTCCCTCTGCCTCCCCTACTGACCCAGCCCCAGGGGGTGGTACCCCCACGGACCCCACCCCCACCCTATGGCCGCCCCCCCACCCTATGGCCTCCCCACCCCAAGAGGCAGCCCTTACTCCCCTGCCTGATGGCTGGAGGACCCATTTACTCAGCAGCAGAAAGATAAAAGGAAGGAAGAAGAGGAGGAGAAAGAGCAAGTCAGGGAGAGTTCCCATGGTGGTGCATTGGAAACAAATCCAACTAGGAACCATGAAGTTGAGGGTTCGACCCCTGGTCTCGCTCAGTGGATTAAGGATCTGGCATTGCCGTGCGTTGTGGTGCAGGTCACGGGACGTGGCTCGGATCTGCTGTGTCTGTGGCTGTGGTGGAGGCCGGCAGCTGTAGCTCTGATTGGACTCCTAGCCTGAGAACCTTCATGTGTCGAGGGGGTGGCCCTAAAAAAAAAAAAAAAAAAAAAAAAGGAGCAAGTTAGTGTTTTCACAATCCACGATGGGAATGTACAAGATTGCTTAGGACTCGGAGAGTCTGTTAGACAATGGAGATACTTGAGACTTAATACACAACAAAATCCCGTGTGCTGATTAAAATATTCAAGAGGGTTTAATGAACTCAGTTGATCAATGGAACCAAGCGTGACAGAAAATGCTTTTCCACAGCAAGTGACTGGATCGGTACAATGTACCCTATAAATAGAACCGAAAGGTTTCCAGTGGGCTTCCTAGCTTAAAAAAATGTCAGACTTTTTAAATTGTCATTTTCCTCGGTTGTAAGCTGACGCACAAACCCACAGCAGCCCCTGAATGATCTTCGCTGTGAATGAAAACCCGACCTGACGTCACCAAGAAGCGGACAGAGCCCGGGATTGTCAGTTCCTACAACCCCCGTGGGTGCAGGTGGCACTTTTGGGCTGGATGATTTCTGAAGGAGGGAAGGTCTGCCGACAGCCCGCTGCTCAGCCCTCTGTGTTCTCCTGCAGATGAGCCTGGCGGCTCCTGGTTGCTGAGGAATGACAGCTTCCCAGGGCAGGTGGAGGGGGGCTGGCTGTTTGAGGGGCTGAAACGACTGGGGTGGTGGCCGCCCAGGTCTGTCTATTTTCAGGACTCTGGACGTCCTCTGGGAGGATCTGGAGGATTTAGGAGGGGGACACAGGGCATGAGAAAACAGAAAGAGGGCTGAGAAGTGGGGACATGCACCACTTATTTGGAAATGAGAAAAAAAATGCTCGCAAGCCTATGATTCGGGAACTGATCGAAGATGATCAACTCGAATGAACAGGAATCCACCCGGGATGCCCGAATTTGAGTTACTAGAAAAGAGCCGGCCATCAAATTGGTAACAGATGAAGGCAAGCATCTGACCAAGCATCAAAGTCAAGTCTGGACTTGCAGGTCAGCAGCATAAGAGAAATATCCAGTCCCAATAAAGATTTCTGGGTAAAGATGAGCCACTTACTGGGCTGCAGTCGCAATGTACAGAATGACGCTACAAAATGGACGCTCCTATTTATCAGAGTAATGGAGCCCATGAAGCTAGGAAACTCTACACCTGAGTTGTTGGTGTTCTGACCTCAAAGCCCACTGTGCCCTCTATTTAAAATCCCCTGAGGTGCCCTTGGCTTCAGCTCAGGCCCCAGCCAGGCTTCTCTAAGCTGGATTCCTCTGCATGGGGGTGCCCACAGCCCCCGCCTAAACGCAGCCCCCAGCGCCCTCTCCCAGGCACCGGCTCCCCCAGCTTCAGCAGCTGTGTGGCCAGGGGACTGGAGCGAGTCTGGGAGGCCTGAGAGCCTGGGGCCCCGAGCAGGTTCTGAGCCTCGTTGGCTCCATCCAGTTTCCAGGCTCTGCCCAGGCTCTGGTCCCTCTGGGGCCCGGGTGGGGCCCAAACTGGGAGGCGGGTGTTGGCGGGAGTGGGGGTGGACACGGAGAGGTGGGCTGCTAGCACGGCTTTGGCTCGGCTCCCCCAGCTCTGCTGTTCCCTGCCTTCCAGAACCTTCTTTCAGCATTCTCCCTTTGACCCCACCCTTCATACCCGGATCCCCCTTCTGGGGACCTGGGTCAGGGGCACTGGAAATGGGCCTGGGTGGAGGGTCCTACGTTTTCCTCTTCCTTGGTTCGGGTGGGGTGTGGGTCCTGCGATCCCCCTCTCCCCCCAACCCCCATCTCTTGTCCTGAACACTTGGGGGCGAGGAAGTGGTTCTGGGAGGTGGAAGGAGAGAAACAGACAGGAACACGTGGGAGAGTCAGAAAAGCGGGGGGACAGAGACACAGGGCAGCCAGAGCCAGAGCCAGAGCAATGAGGGCATCGCAGAGACAGAAAGCACCAGACAGAAACTGCCGGAGCCACAGGCCCCGTGGTACCGCACAGCGGTGTGTCGGGACAAACTGCCTCCCCTTTCTGAGCCTCAGACTCCTTATCTGTCAAAGGAGGCCCCCCGTGGCCTGGGTGAGGTCTGTCATCTCTTGCGCGCGCACACACACACACACACACACACACACACACGCGAGAGGCCAGAGGCTTCTGAGTGGCAGCCATGCTTATCTTCTAGCCCGTCTTTCCCCATATTGTCTGAGCTCCCGCTGGGTGCCAGGCTCTGGACTAGTCACTAAGGATGCAGCCTTGACCATCAGGCCAAAGAACCTCTGCCCCCTGAGCTTCCTCTTCCCCCTTTTTTTTTTTTTTAGGGCCACACTCACAGCATATGGAAGTTCCTGGGCCAGGGGTCGAATGGGAGGAACAGGTGCCGGCCTAGAGCATCGTCAGATCCGAGCCGTGTCTGCGACCTACACCGCAGCTCGCGGCAACGCCAGATTGTCAACCCACTGAGCGAGGCCAGGGATCGAACCCCCATCCTCACGGATACCAGTCGGGTTTGTAACCCACTGAGCCCCTGCGGGGACCCCTCCCTTTTCTATCGGTGTAGGTGTCGCCATGGTGCTGGTTATTCTACAGAAGCATAAACTGGAATTTCGGAGGAGACACAGCCTTAGTCCTTGGCCACAGCTCAGAACCTGGGAGACAGGGACCCAGGGCGCCTGCCCACAGCCTGGCCTCTCAGGATGCACGTTTTCCATGGTGAGAAGGGCACGAGAGCCCTCCTCTCTGCCAGGCAGCAGGGAGGTAGGGCGGGGCGGCGGCCGGCTGTGTTGTTGTTGATATTATTGCTTCTGTCAACTGTCCCTGTCCTTCTCAGCTCAGAGAAGACATGCAGCAGCCCTGGGAACGAACCCCAGGGACTGCAGGGGCGTCAGAGGCCTAGGAAGAGGGTGCTGGGCCAGCAGGGCCCCAGGGCCAGGGTCTGTGCCAGGTGTGGGAGGTGGGTGTGGAAAGGGGTGACGGTGAGTCAACGGGGCAGCCACACCCTGCTTTTACTTAAGGTCCCAGCAGCCATACCCCCGCCCCACCACTGCCGGTGCCACATCCCAGCCATGTCAGGCTTTGTGAGTCTTCCAGGGCCTTGGGGGTGGGGGCTCTGGACCCAAGGCTGCAGCAGAAGGGGTGCACGGGGGGCGGGGGGACTGGGGCCTGGCTGAGGTCTCCTGTTTCAGAGGAGAAAGTGGGGCTGCGGTTTGGGTGCTATGAAGCTCTGGGCTGTGGTCTCTGGCTCCCCGCTGGAGCCAGAGCTCTCTAGCTCTGAGCACTTCCCTGGATTCTGGGTGTTCCTGCCTGCAGCTCCTTCCCGGGGCCTGGCCCTGTGTCCTGGGTCTCTGGGCCCTTTCTTCCCTCTGATGCTGCTGCTCTGGGTCCCGTCATGGGCTCCCCAGCACTGACCCACGTCTCTCTCCTCTGCCGCCATGGTTCATGCCCGCAGTCCATGCCCCACAAAACCTTGCTGGCCGAAGGCATCCGAGTCGGCACCGTGATGAGAATTCGTGGTGTTGTGCCCGACCAGGCTGGCAGGTGAGACCCCCAGCCTCCGTGGTCGGGGTGGGAGGGCTCCAGGCTCAGCTGGTGCCCCTTGTCACAGCCCAGAGACGAAGCCCCAGGCCGACTTTGCCCGCCAGGGTCTTGGAAGCCCCGGGCTAGTTCTGACCTTCTGGAAACTGATGTCTTCACTCATTTGTCCCTGGACTGTGAGGCTGGGGTCCCTAAGTCATTCTAAGAATCTGGGGGTTCAGGGCACTCTCAGGGTCCCCTGCTGAGCCTCACCCCGTGGCTTCCGGTCTGAGACACAGCAACCCTGGACATGTGTCCTGGGAACTGGAGCCGCCCTGGGCACCTGGGAGGCCCAAGCAGTCAAGCCCATGGCTCCCCGGGGTGGGAGCGTCAGGATTCCTGGGAATCTGGGGTGCCTGGGAATCCTGCCATCCCTGCTATTGTCCTGGCCCTCTGGGAACTGGGGGTGCCTTGGCCACCAGGAGCACCCTGGTCTTCGGGACCATGATTCCTTGGCAAGTCCCAGCCTCTGGGAATGAGGGGGACCCCGGGCAGAGCACAGTGACCCTCGCCCAGGGCCATGTGTGTCCAGGTCCCCAACTGGATGGCGGATGCCCTGGAAACTGGGCTCCTTGGCCTCCAGTCTGCAACCGCTCCTTCCCGCACCTGGCGTGGGACAGCCGAGGTCCCTGGAAACGGGGGTGGGCCCGGGCAGAAGGTAAGTCCCCTGCAGAAGGGGACGCCCGCTCTCATCCCCCACCTCCCAGGTTCTACGTAAACCTGCTGTGCGGCGAGGAGCCGGGCAGCGAGGCCGCCCTGCATTTCAACCCGCGGCTGGACGAGTCCTCGGTGGTCTTCAACAGCCTGGAGCACGGAGCCTGGGGCCGAGAGGAGCGAGGCCCGGGCATTCCCTTCCAGCGCGGGCAGCCCTTCGACGTGCTGCTCATCACCACCGACGAAGGCTTCAAGGTGGGTCTCCGCCGAGGCGTGGGCGCCAGCGCCCAGGGCTCTTCCCCTCGGCGGAGGCGGGAGCACAGGCGTGGCCGAGGCTGGTCGGGCGTCCTGCCCTGGCGCAAGCGCACTAGCGTGGCAGTGGCACAGACAGGAGAGCCAGAGCCAAGTGCCCGAGGGGTGGGTGTCCCAGTGCAGAGGCGAGGCCCAGAGGTCCCCCCGACCCCGACCCTCTTCCCGGTCCGCTGGGGTCCGAGGCAGAGGCTCCGGGGCAGGGGCGTGGGTGGGTGGGGAGACAGGCCCCAGAAACCAGTCCCGGCGGGGCGGGGCCGCTGCAGCCCCTCTGCCACCCAGGCGGTTCCTCACTTTCAACCCTTTGCTTTTGGGAGTGAGGCAGAGATGCGGGCGTTGTAGGGGCCCCCACCCACCTCCAAAGTTTAAAAACTACTCACGTGTCAGCGATGAACTCATTTAATCCTCACGGCCAAGGGACAGAAAACAGTAGCCCCGTTTCCCCAGTGGGGCCCTTGGGCCCTGGCGGGGTTCCGTGGGCGCCCGGGTCACAAGGCGTGGGGGGGAGTCGGGGATGACTCTTAAGCCCTGCTTCCCCGCGCCTGCAGGTGGTGGTCGGGGACCTGGAGTACCACCACTTCCGCCACCGGATGCCGCCGACGCGCGTGCGTGCGGTGGAGGTGGGCGGCGACCTGCAGCTGGAGCTCGTGAAGATCTTCTGAGCCCTGGCGGGGGCGGGGGCGGGGGCGGGGGCGGGGGGGGGGCGCGTGGTGGGTGGGCCGCAGGGCTCTTGGCCGCCAATAAAGTCTTCGTCCGTCATCGGTGCGCCTCCTCTGGGTCTGTGGCTCCCTCGAACACGCAGACGAGGAAAGCGGGCTCAGAGAGGCGAAGACACTTGACTCAGGGTCACACAGCAGTTGCGTGGCTCAGGCGGGATTCGGGCCTGGATCTCAGAGGGCGCTTTCTGTCGCAGGAGGCCTGAGGCAGGCTGCGCTGTGGTAGGGGCGGGGCATTGGCTGGCCTTCCTGCGGCACTTGGCACTTGCAAAGCAACCGGGTGGCAATGCGGTGGGGGGTGACCTGAGGGAGTGTGGAAGGGCCCAGGCCCTGCCTTCCGTCCGTGGGTGTAACAGACCTTCCAGTGGGTCCGTCTGGAAACAGATCCTTTGAGACCCCAGCCTCACCGAGATGGTGCATGGCTCTTAGGCACCTGCAGATAGTTCGTACGCGGAGAGGCTGGGAAGGTGATGGGGAGTCTCAGGTCTCCCATGTGACCCTGAGCAGGGACAAGCCCCGCTGTTTGACGCCCCTGGGCAGACACGCACTGCAGCGACACCCGCACGGGGGGGTGGGAAGGCCGGGTTCCTATGTCCCCGCCGCAGTCAGCCGCGAGGTTCTCACGCTTCGTCCGGCTGGGCTCCTCTGACCGCCTGGAGATCCCAGCCTTACCCGAGGGATTTTAGGGGGAAGGGAGAGCGTGGTACCTAGGTGCCCAGGCAGCCTCGACTGCCACGTGGGGATTTTCTAGTTTCGGGTCACCCCCAAATGGCTGTGGTGTGGAGAGGAGACTAGAGCACGCGAGCCCCACACCTTCAGCCAGGCGGTCACATCAGTGGTGGTTCTCCGCCGAGGATGGAGGTGGGCTGGTTGGGAGGGTGCCAACAGCGCACCGCGCGTGTTAGAAAGTCGCGCCCCTGGCGGCTGTTTCTTGGGCTTCTGGCCCGGACGGTCCGAAGCCAGTGACGTGTTGCCCCCTTCTGGCCGCTTCCAATTTTACAGTCTTTCAAGCGGTGCTGGAACAAAGGTCTATCTTTGGTTTCGAATGAAGAGAGGTGCAAAATCCAGGTGTGGAAACACCTGGGTGCGAGTTTAAGCCCTTTCAGGATAGGAACATTTTTTGCCTTTTGCCGATCTCCACCTATAACTACCTTTCCCCATGCCCAGCCCTTCTGAATATGTTTCTGGGGGAAAATGGAATGAGGGGTCCCCTCTCCCAGTAGGTGAACTCAAGAAACTCTGGGATCTATTGGGACTCCAAGGCTCATTGTTAAATATGCCAGATTTTACTTTATTTGTATTTTTCGCGTAGCTTTTGAGCATTAAAAAAGGTTTGTGGGAATTCCAGTTGTGGCGCAGCACAAAGGAAACTGACTGGTATCCATGAGGAGGAATGTTCCATTCCTGGCCTTACTCAGTGGGTTAAGGATCCACGTTGCTGTGGCTGTGGTGTAGACCGGCAGCTACAGCTCCAACTCCACCCCTAGCAGGGGCACTTCCATCTGCCGCAGCTGCAGCCCTAAAAAGACCAGGGGGAAAAAAAAAAAAAAGACAAAAAGAAAAAAACACGTGTTGATGAGGGCAGGGAGAAATTCAATCTCTTGTGCACTGTTGGTGGAAATGCGAAATGGCACAGCCTCTGTGAGAAACAGAATGGTGATTTCTGAAATATTTATATAAAATACAGAATTACTATACGATCTAGCAATTTCATTGTTAGGTATACCCCTGAAGAATTGAAAGCAGAATCTCAAGGTAATTTTGTTTTTTTTTTTTTTTGTCTTTTTGCCTTTATCTAGGGCCGCTCCCACGGCATATGAAGGTTCCCAGGCTAGGGGTCCAGTCGGAGCTGTAGCTGCTAGCCTACGCCAGAGACACAGCAACATGGGATCTGCGCTGTGTCTGCGACCTACACCACAGCTCACAGCAACGCCGGATCCTTAACCCACTGAGTAAGTCCAGGGACTGAATCCGCAACCTCATGGTTCCTAGTCAGATTCGTTAACCACTGAGCCATGATGGGAACTCCTCAAGGAAATATTTGTATATACCCATGTTCAAAGCAGCATTATTCATAATAGCAACCCAAGTGTCCATCAACAGATGACTGGATAAGCAAAATGTGGAATATACATACAATGGAATATTATTTAGCATTGGAAACAAAGGAAATTTTGATCTGTGCCACAATAAGGATGACCCTCAAGAACATGTTGCCATGTGAGAGAAGCCAGTCACAGAGGTACAGATACTGTATGATTCCACGTAGAGATACTAAGAGTAGTCAAAATTAGAGATCCCGCCTGTGCACAATGGAATCAGTCATGTCTTGGGAGCCCTGGGAGACGGTTCGATCCCCAGGCTGGCACAGTGGGTTAAGGTTGCCGCAACTGCTGCTTGGGTCAAGACTGCAGCTTGTATCTGATCTCTGGCCTGGGGAACTCCATATGCTGTGGGGAGTCAAAAAAAAAAAAAGTAGTCAAAATCAAAGAAAGGGAGTTCCCATTGTGGCTCAGCCGTAATGAAACTGACTAGTATCCATGGCTTTGCTCAGTGGGTTAAGGATCCGGCGTTGCTGTGAGCTGTGGTGTAGGTCGCAGACGCGGCTGGGATCCCGAGTTACTGTGGCTCTGGTGTAGGCCGGTGGCTCCAGCTCTAATTCAACCCCTGGCCCTGGTACTTCCATATGTCAAGGGTGCAGCCCTTAAAACACACACACACACACACACACACACACACACACACACACACACAAAATCAAAGAAAGTAGGTTGGTGGTTATTGACGGGAAGTTATTGTTTAATGGGTCTGGAATATCAGTTTTACAAGATGGAAAAGAGTTCTGGAGATGAGCGGTAGTGATGGTAGCACAACATTAGGAATATTTCATTTAACACTTTACATACTTGGGAGTTCCCGTCATGGCTCAGTGGTTAATGAATCTGACTAGGAACCATGAGATTGCGGGTTCGATCCCTGGCCTTGCTCAGTGGGTTAAGGATCTGGCATTGCCATGAGCTGTGGTGTAGTTTGCAGACGCAGCCTGGATCCCATGTTGCTGTGGCTGTGGCGTAGGCCGGTGGCTACAGCTCCGATTAGACCCCTAGCCTGGGAACCTCCATATGCCACGGGAGCGGCCCTAGAAAAGGCAAAAAGACAAAAAACAAAACCAAACAAAAAAAACCTTACATACTTTACACTTAAAGGTGGTTAAAGTGGTACATTTTTTAAAAATTTTGAGCCACCCCCCTGGCATATGGAAGGTCCCAGGGCCAGGGACTGTATCCAGGCTGCTCTACGACACAGCTGTGGCAATGAGCCTTAACCCCTGTGCCGCAGCAGGTTACCTTTTTATAGTCCCTTTTCTGATTATAAACATATGCATGCTTATTGCAAGTTTTGAATAAGAATTTTTAGATCAGAGTTCCCACTGTGGCACTGTGGGTTAGGAATCCAGCTACAGGGGCTGAGGTTGCTGCGGAGGCTTGGGTTCGATCCCCAGCCGGGAACTTCCATATGCCTCCGTTGAGGCCATGATAAAAAAAAAGGAATTTTTAGATCATCCACAATTTCACCCCTTTAAAATTATCACTCCGTATATTAATGTGTTTCCTTCTAGTCATTTATCTCTAATAATTCATCTACACTGTACATTTGGGGGGAAATTGGAATATCTATATACATATATATGTAGCTAACATTTTTTGAGTCTCCACTATGTGTTAGTCGCTGTGCTAACCGTTCTTTAAATTCTGAAAACACCTCTCTGAGGTAGATACCCTTATTCCTATTTTGCAAATGAAGCATCTGATGCACAAGGTGAAGCCACCTGTTCAAGGTCACACATCACATAGATGGTGGAGCAGAGACCAATGTTATAAGAAATTGTCAACGTTTTCCAAAGTATTTGAATCATTCTACATTCCTACCTGTAACGTGTGGAAGTGCCAATACATCACATCCTCAAAAATGTGTAACATTTTCAGATTTGTTTGTTTTTTCTTTCTTTCTTTCTTTTTTTTTTTTTGTTGTTGTTGTTGTTTTTTGTTTTTTTTTTTTTTGGCTTTTCTTTTTTTAAGGCTGAACCCTGGCATATGGAGGTTCCTAGGCTAGGAGTCTAATTGGAGCTGTAGCCGCTGGCCTACACCACAGCCACAGCAATGCCAGAACCAAGCCACCTCTGCAAACTACACCACAGCTCATGGCAACGCCGGATCCTTAACCCACTGAGTGAGGCCAGGGATCCAACCCACAACCTCATGGTTCCTAGTCGGATTCGTTTCTGCTGCACCAAGACGGGAATTCTTGTTTATTCGTTTTAATTGTAGCCTTTCCTGTGGAGGTATATTGGCATCTTATTGTGGGGTTTTTTTGTTTGTTTGTTTTTTTCGGTCTGCCCCAGGCTAGGGGTGGAATTGGAGCTGTAGCTGCCTGCCTACACCACAGCCACAGCCACAGCAACTTGGGATCCCGGCCATGTCTGAGACCCATAACCATGCCAGATCTTTAGCCCACTGAGTGAGGCCAGGGATCGAACCCTCGTCCCAGACTCTCAAGATGCCACCGATCCCAATCCCATCGCACCACAGTGGGAGTTCCACTAGTTGGGTTCTTAACCACTGAGCCACTATGGGAACTCCCTACTCTTTTCATTTTTTTAACTGTGTCTTTCTCAGAGCAGAAGTGTTAGATGATGAATTCCACATTACCAGCTTTTTCTTTTTCTTCGGTGTGTGCTTTTGTGTCCTATTTAAGAAATCCTTGGAATTCCTGTCATGGCTCAGTAGTTAACGAATCCGACCAGGAACCATGAGGTTGCGGGTTCGATCCCTGGCCTTGCTCAGGGGGTCAAGGATCCGGCGTTGCCATGAGCTGTGGTGTAGGTTGCAGGCACAGCTCGGATCCCGAGTTGCTGTGGCTGTGGTGTAGGCCGGCAGCTGCAGCTCTGATTAGACCCCTAGCCTGGGAACCTCCATATGCCATGGGTGTGGCCCTAGAAAAGACAAAAAAAAAAAAAAAAAAAAAAAGAAGAAAGAAAGAAATCCTTGCCTACCTAGGGTCACAACTTTTAATAGTGATTCCTTCTAGCTGTTTTATAGTTTTAGCCCTTAGGCTTGAGTTTATGATCCATTTTTAGTTAATTTTTTGTATGGTGTGATATAAAGGTTGAGGTTCATTTCTTACCTTATGGACTTCTAGCTGTTTCAGCACTATTTGTTGAAAAGTCTGTCTTTTCTCCCATTGAATTACCTTGGCAATTTTGTCAAAAATTAATTGACCCGGAGTTCCCTTTGTGGCTCAGAGGTTAACGAACCCGACTAGCATCCATGAGGATGCCGGTTTGATCCCTGACCTCACTCAGTGGTTGAGGATCCAGCATTGCTGTGAGCGGTGGTGTAGGTCGAAGATGTGGCTCAGATCCCACGGTGCTGTGGCTGTGGCATAGGCTGGCAGCTGTAGCTGGCAGATGTAGTGCCGATTCAACCCTTAGCCTGAGAACTAAAAAACAGCAAAAAAAAAAAAAAAATAATAATAATAATTGACCATATATGTGTAGGTTTATTTCTGGCCCCACCTTTCTGCCTCACTGGTTTCTTTGTCTATCTTTTTTCCCCCCTTCTTTTTCGTCCCGCAACATATAGAAGTTCCTAGATGAGGGATCAAATCTGAGCTGCAGCTTCAACCTGTGCCACAGCTGTGGCAACATAGGATCCTCTACCCATTGCACCACAGCAGGAGTTCCCTCTTTGTCTATCTTTTTGCCAATATGATACTCCTGGTTACCATAGCTTTCTCGTAAGTCTTAAAATCACATAGTATAAGTCTTGCAACTTTGTTCTCTTCAGAAAATTTTTGCTTATTGTAGGTCTTTTTTGCTTTAATATACATTTTAAATTTTTTATCAGCATTTTTACTGAAAAAATTATCTTGGGATTGTGTGTGTGTCTGTGTGGCCACACCTGCAACATGTGGAAGTTCCCGGGCCAGGGATCAAACCTGTGCCCCATCAGTGACTTGAGCTGCTGCAGTGACAATGCCAGATCCTTAACCTTCTTGGCCACAAGGAAAGCAAGTCTCTTGGGATTTCGATTGGGCTATTTTTTTTTTTTTTTTTTGTCTTTTGTCTTTTTGTTGTTGTTGTTGTTGTTGCTATTTCTTGGGCCGCTCCCGCGGCATATGGAGGTTCCCAGGCTAGGGGTTGAATCGGAGCTGTCGCCACTGGCCTACGCCAGAGCCACAGCAACGCAGGATCCAAGCCGCGTCTGCAACCTACACCACAGCTCACGGCAACGCCGGATCGTTAACCCACTGAGCAAGGGCAGGGACCGAACCCGCAACCTCATGGTTCCTAGTCGGATTCGTTAACCACTGCGCCACGACGGGAACTCCTGGGCTATTATTATTATTATTATTTGTCTTTTTAGGGCCGCACCTGAGGCACATGGAAGTTCCCAGGCTAAGGGTTGAATCGGAGCTATAGCTGCCAGCCTACGCCACAGCCACAGCAACACCAGATCCGAGCCGCGTCTGTGACCTACACCACAGCTCACGGCAACAGCGGATCATTAACCCACTGAGCGAGGGATTGAACCTGCAACCTCATGGTTCCTAGTTAGACTCATTTCCACTGCGCCACAATGGGAACTCCTGGGCTATTTCTTTTCTTTTTTTTTTTTTAGAGCCACACCTGTGGCATGCAGAAGTTCCCAGACTGGGGGTCCAATTAGAACTATAGCTGCCAGCCTACACCACAGCCACAGCAACTCAGGATCCGAGCCGTGTCTCTGACCTACACCACAGCTCATGGCAATGCCAGATCCTTAACCCACTGAACAAGTACAGGGATCGGACCTGCAACTCATGGATAGTAGTCAGGCTTGTTACCAATGAGCCAGGGTGGGAACTCCCAGAAGATCAATTTATAAATTTACACAGGTTCCACTTATTCTGTCCTGATTTCTCACACTGGGCCTCTTCCCTCTAAAAGTTGCAAAAGTGGGAGTTCCCCCGTAGCACAGTGGATTAAGGATCTGGTGTTACTGTGGCTCAGATTCGATGCCTGGCTGGGGAACCACCATACGTAAGAGGTGGGGCCATTTAAAAAAAAATATTGCACAGTAACTGGTGTCAATGGAAAGCCTCGCACTCATTACTTCACTGAGCCTCTTGCTTGCCAATTTGCACAGTGTTTGATCTCACATGGTTTTTAGTTGCTCCTGAGTGCTCTACGCCACTACCGAGGAGAGACCTTCTGGGCTCCCTCGGGGACATATAACAGTTAAGGGGGACCTTTGGTAACCCCTTATCTTGACCCTTGCTAAAGCAGATCAATGGGAAGAGCAAGGACCTATTTGCAGACTGATCTTCGGCCCTTGCCTTTTTAATCTAAGTTTGGTTTTTCAGGTTACAGCAATTCAAGATGATGGTTAAGGGTGGGGGAAAAAACTGTAACTGCAATGTATACATCTAAGGATAACCTGACCCCCTTGCTGTACAGTGGGAAAATTAAAAAAAAAAAAAAATGATGGTTAAGCAGGGATTCCAACCACTCCTTGGAACAAATGCTGCAAGAATAATAGCAGAGGTTGCCCTGGGGCCCCTTGCCAAGGCAGGGTGGACGTTCCATGGCCCCAGTTAGGTAGGGTCTACAGGTCCCACATCAGGTTGAAGAAGCCGCAGAAGACGGACCATCGCCCTTCATCCTCCCAGTAAAGATGTTTTGGGATCCACATCTCTTCAGAGGGAATTTGAGGTAGGAGATAGATGAGCCCCTGGGCTGAGAGCAGCTGCAACTGGTTACCCTGCACGGAGCACCTGCTGCTGGTCCCCTGCTGAAGCTTCGAGAAGGGAACAAACTGGCCGATTGGGTGCATCCTTGTAGAGGTCCTGGCCTGACACCTGCGCAGAGAGGGCCCTCAGTGTAGGGGAAGGATGGAAGGAGGGAGAAGAGGCCAGCTGAAATCCATGTTGGCTGAGAGAGGCGCGTCCATACCGGGACCAAATGCGGAGGTGATCGGTAGGGAAAACTGCCCCTATATAAGCAACCCAAGCCCCCCTACTGCGCTTGCGTACATCTCTTGCTGTCGGCGGCCCCGTGTGCTCGGCCACCGCGTCCTGCTTCTCATAAATGCGTTTAGCTTCTTCACAACCTTAGTCTGCCGACTTCTTCAAAGAAGACGAGAACCAAGATCCTTCTTCCAGCTCTTCCACCGCCAGAGCTGGAGGAATCCTTTGGGGGCTCCGGCATCCTTTGGGGGAAGGAATACTGCTCCCCTGAACCCCAAGCCGCAGGTGGGCAGGATGGGGTGTCAGGGTCGCTGGAGGGCCAGGCTCCTAGCCTCGGACAGGTCGGTGCAGAGCAGCCCCGCCATGGTCAGCCCCGGGCTGAGGTCTGCCTTGCCAGGGAGGAGACACAGGGTTGGTTTTGGTTTTGTGGGGTTTTTCTTGGTTTTTGGTTTTTGTTTTTGAGGAGGGGAGCGGTGGGGTGGGGCACCCAGGCCCTGATGATTAGGGTTTGTTGGGTTTTTTTTGCTTTTTAGGGCCGCACCTGAGGCATATGGAGGTTCCCAGATCAAATCGGAGCTGTAGCTGCCAGCCTACACCACAGCAACACAGGATCTGAGCGGCATCTGCAACCTACACCACAGCTTATGGCAACACCAGATCCTTAACCCCACTGAGCGAGGCCAGGGATCAAACTGGCAACCTCCTGGCTCCTAGTTGGATTCGTTTCTGCTGCGCTGCGACGGGAATGCTGGGTCTTTTTTATTATTACTATTTTAGCTTTTTAGTGTTGCGCCCATGCCGTATGGAAGGTCCCAGGCTACGGGTCGAATCAGAGCTACAACTGCCGGTCTACACCACAACAACGCCAAATCCAAGCTGCATTTTTGACCTACACCATAGCTCATGGCAACACTGGATCCTTAATCCACTAAGTGGGGCAAGGGATCCAACCTGCATCCTTATAGATACTAGTTGGGCTCATTTTGCTGAGCCACAACAGGCTTCAAGCCGGGTTTTTTGTTTGTTTTTTAGTTTTGTTTTGTTTGCTTTTTAGGGCCGCACCCGTGGCATCTGGAGGTTCCCAGGCTAGGGATCGAATCAGAGCTGTAGATGCTGGCCTACACCACAGCAACGCCAGATCCGAGCCGCATCCAAAACCTACACCACAAGCAACACCTGATTCTTAACCCACTGAGTGAGGCCAGGGGTTGAACCCGCATCGTCATGAATACTAGTCAGATTCGCTAACCTCTGAGCCACAACAGGAACTCCGAGATGGGGTCTTGATGGCTCAGAGTTCCACTGGGGGTGACTAAGGAGTTAGGCCAGGGAGAAGAATGGACAGGGACAGGTGGGGGGACACGCACAAGACAGAACAAGAGAAGAAGATACACAGGAAGGGATCTAAAGACAGAGATGGAGACAGCAGGAGCTCCGGAGAGACACAGATACAAATAAACAAAAAATGGAGAAACATGGGAGTCGGCCATCATGGCCCAGCGGAAACAAATCTGACTAGGGAGCATGAGGTTGCAGTTTGGATCCCTGGCCTTGCTCAGTGGGTTAAGAATCTGGTGTTGCCATGAGCTGTGGTGTAGGTCGAAGACACAGCTCGGATCTGGCGTGGCTGTGGCTGTGGTGTAGGCCGGCAGCTGCAGCTCTAATTGGACCCCTAGTCTGGGAACCTCCATATGCCTTGGATATGGCCCTAAAAAGCAAAAAAAGAAAAAAAGGTGGGGGGAGACGAAGAGACGAGAGAGAAGATGAGGCCAAGATGGAGGAGAGAGATAGGGCGGCAGGCAGAGTGAGAAACTGTCAGATGGAGACCCAGGGCTACAGTAAAGACACCTCCCTGCCCTCCTCTGCCCCACAGGGGGAGGCTCAGAGGGACAAGCTGCAGAGATGTGCCTCCCACACTGACCTCCTTCTAGGCACTCCCACACGGCAGCCAGTCCTCCTTCAGCTCTGCCCACCTTCCCTCCTGCTGCTGGCCAAGCCCATTAAGCTACCGCCCTGGCCACAACTGAAGGCCCCACGCCCTGGGGAGGAAAGCGCTGAAGAGGCGTCCTTGCTCCCCAGCACCCCAAACCATCAATTAGTATTAACGAGGGAGGATTCCTCACTGCCTAAAGACCCCCATCTGGACTCAGGGGGAGCAGAGGCCCCACCCCCGTGACTCAGGCACTTAAAGGGCCTGGAGCCAGCCTGGGAGCCCACAAAGGGTCCGGATGGCGTGTGGCAGCAGGAGAATCACCATCCAGCTGGTGAACGAGGAGGCAGAGCCCGGAACCAAGGGCCCAAAGCCTTTTCGGGGCCAGAGCTACAGAGCAATCCAAGCAGCCTGCCTGGATGAGGGCATCCTGTTCCGAGATCCCTACTTCCCTGCTGGCCCTGATGCCCTTGGCTATGACCAGCTGGGGCCGGACTCCGAGAAGGCCAAAGGGGTGGAATGGAAGAGGCCCCATGTAATGTGTGGATGGGGGCTCGGCTCCTGGGGCTGATGGGGGAGGTGGCTGCGAGCTTGGGTTTGAGGAGGAGGGGGGTCTGGGGGTTCGGATTCCGGGCCTGGGGGAGGACGGGTCACTGAGGGCTCCAAGCGAGTTCGGCCATCCTGGGTCAGAGAGGCTGGGGGAAGCCAAACACCAGCCCACAGGCTTTACAAGCCTCTCCAGGTAGGAGTTTGGGTTGGAGGTGCTCATTACTCTGGAGCAGTGAGGGCAGGCGGGGACCCGGGCACCTGTCCTCCCAGTTGTTCCTTCCTTCTCTTTGCTGGCTGAGGCTTGGACTCCCCCGTCTCCCCCAGGAGTTCTGTGCTGAACCCCAGTTCATCTGTGAGGACATGAGCCGAACAGATGTGTGTCAGGGGAGCCTGGGTGAGACCACCGAACCTATGTTGAGCCTCCCCCATCCCTGTCCCCCTCCATCTGCCCCCTTCCGTTGGCCCCATCCCTGCCCTCCTTCCTCCCCCTCCATCTGCTTCCCTCCATTCCCACCCATCCCTGCTCCCTCTCCTTCTGCCCCCACTCCTGCCTGCCTTCTGCCCCCCTCCATCCGCCCCCCTTCTGTCCCCATCCCTACCCCTCAGCCTCTCCTCTCCCGATGCCTCGGTCCCCCTCTTTCCACACTCGCCCTCTTTGCAGGCTCCCCCAATCCCAGCCCTTCCTCCAGGTAACTGCTGGTTTCTCGCGGCCGCTGCCTCCCTCACCCTGTACCCCCGGCTCCTGTGCCGGGTGGTCCCCCCGGGTCAGGGTTTCCAAGATGGCTACGCAGGTGTCTTCCACTTCCAGGTAAAGCTCAGTTCCTCTGTTCACGCCTTACTTTCCCCCATGGTGGTGTGGGTTTCATAGCTGACTCTGTCTCCTTGGGGTCGTAATTCCTGGACTAGTACAGAAGGGTCAGAGGTTGAGGTTGGGGCCAGGCAGGGTTAGGGGTCAGGAGCCGAGCCTGGGTCCTGCCCCTTCTCCCACCAGCTCTGGCAGTTTGGACACTGGGTGGACGTCGTGGTGGACGACAGGCTGCCTGTGCGTGAGGGGAAGCTGGTGTTCGTGCGCTCGGCTCAGCGGAACGAGTTCTGGGCCCCGCTTCTGGAAAAGGCCTATGCTAAGTAAGGACCCCAACACCCGCAGCAGCATCCCCAAGCCCCCTGACTTCTGGGACCCTCTAGACACCCCACCAAAGATCTCAAACCAAGGTACAGCTCACGGACCCTCATGCCACACCATCGCCTGAGGACCTCAAATCCTAAACACCTCCCTCAGTCACCATTTCACAGAAAATATTTCTAGACACTCACCCGACACTCAATTCTGGAGGAGCCCGAAGCTTCATATCAGGCCTCAGTCACCAAATCTAAGACTGATCCCCTTGGAGAACCTGTAGTCCCAAGACGATCTCTCCTAATCCATCGAGAAACCCAAGCCACCTGCAAAATATTGGGGATAAACCCTGGGACCCTCAAATCTTCACTTTGCCCCATCCTGCAGGTCTGAGATCCCTGACAGCCCTATAGGGATCACCCCCCTGGGCCCACCATTAGGATGGCCAAGCAGTGTAAGGGATCACCCCCCAAAGCAGACACAGCCCCCAGGATGCCCGGATATCTAGAGCTCTCCTCTGGCCCCTAAATGATGCAGCCCCGAGGGGCCCGGGAGCCACCGAGCTGATTTCCAAGGGCTTCCGGGGTGCGCCCTCCTCAAGAGCCTACAAGTCTTGGAGCTCCTGCTGTGGCGCAGTGGGTTAAGGATCAGGCTCATCTCTGTGGCATTGTGGTTCGATCCCTACCCAGTGCAATGGGTTAAGGATCCAGTGTTGCCACAGCTGTGGCTCGGATTCAATCCCTGGCCGGGGGATGTCCATATGCTGCAGGTGTAGCTGAAAAAGCCAAAACAAACAAACAAACCCAGAAAGAAACAAACCCCAAACCTACAAATCGTGGGGATCTCCCCGGGACCTCACAACCGGAGACAGAGGTCCCTCCCACCGCAGGGTGTGCCTGAGATCCTCTCACATGGCTCAGACACCGCACCCCAGACCTGCTTCCACAGGCTCCACGGCTCCTACGAGGTGATGCGAGGCGGCCACATGAATGAGGCTTTCGTGGACTTCACAGGCGGCGTGGGCGAGGTGCTCTACCTGAGGCAAAACGCCTCTGGCCTCTTCGCCGCCCTGCGCCACGCCCTGGCCAAGGAGTCCCTCGTGGGTGCCACAGCCCTGGTGAGAGAGTCAGATGCCCCTGGGGACCCACCAAGCCCAGAGCACAGTCTCAGCTGGAGGGCGGCGTGTCCTATGTGGGCCTCCTCTCTGCTGTCACTGTCGGCTTATTCTCTCTCGTAAATCAAACATGAGCAAGTCAAAAAGACACTTACTTATGTGCTCTCAAAACTAATTAAGCTTCAGGCACAGCTGGATCCAGATGCTTAATGGATGTTGTGAATGCGTCTTTTCTACTATTCTTGGTTCTGCATTGGATCCACTCTCAGGCAGGCTTTCCTCTCAGGGGCACACAAGTGCCCCCCACAGCTGAAGGCTCCTCCTGCCACCCTGGGGGTGCAGTGGGGAAAAAAGTGCCTCTTTCTGAGAATTTCAGGAAAAGTCCCAGGATTGATTTTTTTTCTTTAATTTTTATTTTTTATTCGGAGCATAGTTGATTGACAGTGTTGTCATTTTCCGCTGTACAGCATAGTGACCCCAGGATTGATTTTCACGGGCTTAGTTTGGGTCCTGTGTCCTTCTGTGACCCAATCACATACTCCTTGACTGAAGCCAGTCATTGACTTAATCCTCTACTCAGTTACTGTTACTGTCTCTGTCTTTTGCTTTTCTCTGCTTCTTTCTTTCTTTTTTGGGCCACACCTTCGGAATATGGAGGTTCCCAAGCTAGGGGTTGAATTGGAGCTGTAGCTGTCGGCTTAGGCCACTGCCACAGCAACACCAGATCCAAGCCTCGTCTGTGACCTATACCACAGCAACGCTGGATCCTTAACCCACTGAGCGAGGCCAGGGATCGAACCCTCAACCTCATGGTTTCTAGTCAGATTCGTTTCCACTGCACCACGACAGGAACTCCTCTGCTTCTTTCCCTTTCTGTTCTGTATCTTTCTTTGTCCCCATGTCTCTGCCTCTCTTCTTTTTTTTTTTTTTTTTTTGGTCTTTTTAGGACCACGCCCGTGGCATAGGGAAGTTTCCAGGCTAGGGGTCTAATCAGATCTGTAGCTGTCAGCGTACTCCGCAGCCACAGCAATGTGGGATCTGAGCCACGTCTGTGACCTACTCCACAGCTCACGGCAACACTGGATCTTTAATCCACTGAGCAGAGCCAGGGATCAAATCTGTGGATACTTGTTGGGTTCGTTAAATGCCAAGCCACATAGGGAACTCCTGCCTCTCTCCTCTTTAAGTCTGTTTCGGCTTCTGCTCTCCATCTGCCTCTCTCTTCCCTTTCACTTGCCAACTCCCACACCCTCAAGGAGCCCTGCGCCATTCAGTTGGGTACTGAGGGTGACTCCTGCTTTGGTGGCTGGAGGTGGCAGGGCTAAGAGGAGCAGCCACCCTCCTGTCCCCCACTGTGTCTCCCTGTCCTCTGCCCAGAGCGATCGGGGCGAGTACCGTACGGGAGACGGGCTGGTGAAAGGACACGCATATTCTGTCACAGGCACACACAAGGTGAGGAACCCGGGGGGGGGGGCTTCCGGAGGTGTCCAGGCACCAAGCCCCCCAATGACCATGCCTCCCATAGGTGTCACTGGGCTTCACTAAGCTGCGGCTGCTGCGGCTGCGGAACCCGTGGGGCCGCGTGGAGTGGACCGGAGCCTGGAGCGACAGGTGGGATGGATCTGGGGTGGGTGGGTGTCTTGGGGCACCCCGGGAACCCCCCCCCTTAGGCCTCGGTCTCCACAGCTGCCCGCGCTGGGACGAGCTCCCCACAGAGTGGCGAGATGCCTTGTTGGTGAGAAAGGAAGACGGCGAGTTCTGGTGAGCAAGTTCACCTCTGGGACGGGCGCCAGGCTGGCGGGGTCAGGGGGGCCCGTCCCGGGAGAGGTTCTTGGGAGTGGCTGCTGGCAGGGGGACATGGTCCATACCTGTGGTAATTTGGGGGTCTGGTTCTCTTTCGGGAGGTCAAGGAACAACCAGTTATATTAGGGGAATTTGGAAACCTAGTCATCTCTTGGAGGGTGAAGGGGGCTGGGGACAGGACAACCGAGGGAGGCTTGGTAACATGGGTTGGGGTTTAGCAATATTGAGGGGCTGAAGGATACGTGTTTGTCATAGAGAGTTGGAGGGTCTTGATGTTTGGGGGATGAAGGCAATTTGACAATATTTGGGGGGAGTTGGGCTCTTGGCTGTTTGGGGAGCATTTCTGAGGACCTAGAGAAATCTGAGGGCGCTGGAGGGCTCTGATTTGGGGGTCAGTTCTGGTGACATGGTATTTGGAGAACTGAAGTGTACCTGGCAACAGTTAAGGAATTTAGGGGGCTTTGTGATTTGAGGGTCACTTCTGGGGCCTTGAGGTGTTTGGGAGCCTGGAGTCCTAGAGAAGAAGGGGCTGGGGCAGGGTCTGACCGCCGCCCCCCCCCCCCCCAGGATGGAGCTGCAGGACTTCCTCTGCCACTTCGACACCGTCCAGATCTGTTCACTGAGCCCGGAGGTGCTGGGCCCCAGCCCGGCTGGAGGCGGCTGGCACATCCACACCTTCCAAGGCCGCTGGGTGCGTGGCTTCAGCTCTGGCGGGAGCCAGCCCGGTGCCGGTGAGAGCCAGAGGGCGCCCTGGAGTCAAGTGGGGGGCAGTGGGGGAGGGAGGCTGTGGTTGCCTGGGTAACTCCGCTTCTCTCTTCTGTATTAGAAACCTTCTGGACCAACCCCCAGTTCCGGCTGACGCTGCTGGAGCCTGATGAGGAGGATGAAGATGAGGAGGGGCCCTGGGGGGGCTGGGGGGCCACGGGGTCACGGGGCCCCACGCAGGGGGGCCGCAATCCCAAGTGCACTGTTCTCCTGTCACTCATCCAGCGCAACCGGCGGCACCTGAGGGCCCAGGGCCTCATGTACCTCACCGTGGGCTTCCACGTGTTCCAGGTGGGACCCCAGGCTGAGCAGAGGTCACGGGGAACTGAGCGCGTGGAGGGACGTGAGGCCAAGGAGGGATCGAGAGGGGTCAGGAGGGGCTGGGGGAGGCTGAGGGGGGCAAAGGATGGGGACCGAGGGTCAGAGTCAGGAGGCAGAGGAGGAAATTGGAGGCAGGGGGTCAAAGAGAGGCTGAGGGGCTAGGGATGGTGCCTCTGGGGGGTCAGATACAGAGAGGCCGGGGGTCAGAAGGGCAGCGGGTGGAGGGGTCAGGAAGGAGGCAGAGAAAGGGCTGCAGGTGGTGCTGAGGCTCAGGGAGGGGACCGGCAGGGAGCAGTACTTGAGGACACAAACGGAAGGTGGGGGGAGTCCAGGAGAGGCAGGGGCAGGGGCTTGGAGGAGGGGTGGGAGGGGAAGAGAGAGGGCGTGGAAGGGGGGGAACTTTGAGGGCCGACCCCCCCCCCCCCCGGCTCTTCCTACAGATCCCGGAGGAGGTGAGTCTCAGATGGGACTCGGGACTCCATCCATCCCTGTGCCACCCCCAGGGGTTCGGATAACCTGAGGACCTGAGGCAGTGCTTGGGGTGATGGGAGACCAGCGGGTTTGGGCAGGGCGGTCTGGAGGGGGCGGTGGGTGGGAGGCCAGGCGGGTGGTCACGCTGTCCTGTCCCCCAGTTGCTGGGCCTGTGGGACTCCCCGCGCAGCCGCGCGCTCCTGCCGAGCCTGCTGCGCGCTGACCGCTCGCCCTTCTGCGCCCGCCGCGACGTAAGCCGCCGCTGCCGGCTGCGCCCCGGCCACTACCTGGTGGTGCCCAGCACCGCCCGTGCCGGCGACGAGGCCGACTTCACGCTGCGTGTCTTCTCAGAGCGCCGCCACACCGCCATGTGAGCCGGGCACTAGATCTGCCCTTGGGAATCCTCTGACCTGCTTCCTAGCCCCCATCCCCCACCCCCCACCCCCATCCCCCATCCCCCACCCCCCACCCCCCACCCCCCATCCCCCCATCCCCCCCCACATCCTCCCCACATCCCCCACATCCCCCATCCCCAGCCCCACCTGGGTCAGCCTGGACCCCCACGATCCCTCCTAGACCCCCATTTCCAGCGCTTGACAACCCCAGCTGGGTGAGCAGCCCCTCTCCCGTCACCTCCCGTCACCTCCCGTCACCTCCCATCTGTAATTTGCAGGGAGATTGATGACGTGATCAGCGCGGACCTTCATGCCCTCATGGTGAGGGGCTGCTTTGGGAGTGGGCAAGACAGTGTGTGTGTGTGTGGGGGAGGTCCTCTTGTCCATAACTGGACTCCCCCCACACAACAGGTCCCCTACATTCCCCTGGAGCTGGGATTGGAGCAGCTGTTCCAGGAGCTGGCAGGAGAGGTGAGGAGGCTGGGCAGGGAGCAGGGGGCTGCCCCCCCCCCCGCCCTTCCCCCTTCCTAGTCTCTCATCTTGCCTTAGCTTCTCCATCTCGCTATGCTTCCATTTCATGACCTTTTCTCAAAATGCTCATAACCCTTCCCTGCCTCAGGGCCTTTGCTCAGTCTCTACCCTCTGCCTGGGCTCTTCTCTCTCCCTTCACAACCCCTGCTCCTCCTTCCAGTGTGCCCTGCTCTGGAAGCTGTGTCTGACCCTCCCCAGGCTGGTGGGCCACTTGCCCTCTGGGGGCTCCCATGGCCCAGGGCTTCCCCATTGCAGCCCTGACTGCTCAGGGGACAGGTGTCTCTCCCTCCCTGGACTTGAGCTCTGAGAGGGCAGGCCTGGAGCGCTCTCTGTCTCAGCTGTGTCCCAGCATCACCCAGCAGGCTGTGTGGGCCACACTGGGCTATTGGTTGAATGGTTGCCTGAGCATAGCCTCGAAACCGGTTCTCTCCCTACTAGGAGGAAGAACTCCGTGCGCCTCAACTCCAGACCTTGCTAAGCATTGCCTTGGAGCCTGGTGAGTTGGGGACCAAGAGTGGACCCCACAGTACCCCCATGTGTGTTTAATCCACAATGTTTCTGGGAGTCAAGCCAAGGGAATACTGGGCTCAGCTTGGGAGCATCTCCCCTGTGGTCAGACCAGGCCCATGGCCAAGGCCACGGCTATAGCCACTCATAATCCCTCTTCCTCTAAAGGAGAAGTTGGGGAGTATAGCTGCCTTAAGCAACTCAGGCCCCCTTGTCTGGGTTCAAATCCCAGCTCTGCGGGTTTCTGGCCATCACGTGACTCTCTGCACCTGCCCCGTACCAAATGGGGATAACAAGAACCTCTAGCACTTACGATGATGGCCAGGATGCAGGCAGTGCTATTTTTGTTTTTCCCTGTAGCCAGGGCCCATGCCTGGACCCCTAGAGAGATCGGGCTCAGGACCTGTGAGCAGCTGCTGCGGTGCTTTGGGGTATATGATGGGGGCAGAGCCTGGGTAGGGAGGACGGCCTCTGCTTCCCTTCTTGGGACATTGACCTTAACCAGCTGCCCCATCCCCAGCATGGGCGAAGCCTGGCCCTGTACCACTTCCAGCAGCTCTGGGGCCACCTCCTGGAGTGGCAGGTAAGGTGGGGGGTGGGCAGGGCCATCCCGTCATGGAGGGACTGAGGTGCTCTGTGGGCTAGCGGGGGCCCTGGGGGAAAAGGCGGCCCTGGACCTCGGCAGGCCAACTTGGATGGGCCTGGCTGGGATGCCCTGCCCCATCCACCCCCTTTTTTTGTCTTTTTTTTTTTTTTTTTTTTGGTCTTTTTAGGGCCACACCTGTGGCATATGGAGGTTCCTAATTGGAGCTGTAGCTGCCAGCCTATGCTACAACCACAGCAACACCAGATCCTTAACCCACTGACCGAGGCCAGGGATCAAACTTGCGTCCTCATGGATACTAGTCTGACTCGTTTCTGCTGAGCCATGGCAGGAACTCCCCCATCCACCCCTTTGTGGTCCTTCTCGGGACACTAAATAGCTCAAGGATGGAGAGCAGAATCTGATCCTGGGTGGGAATCCCAGCCCCAGCCCAGCCCCTTTGAGTCTGTGTTACCCAGAGGCCTTTGCTTGTCTGCCTGTGCGAGGTGATGGTGGCCACTGCTGGATCCCAGGAACTGGTCCCATGCCTCCCCATGCTGCAAGTGACAAGCCACTGGTGCTGGAACCTCACCAAGCCCTTTGTGTGCGGGGTGTCAGCTTGTGCTCAACCACCCGCCTAGGCCGGGCCCCTCATTCCCACTTCACGGCTTGGGCAACGGGTGCAAAGAGGTTATCCGCTTGCACACAGCAGCCAGGAGGCAAGGGAGCTGGGGTGGGGAACCCAGGCCGATGGGCTCCGAGGCCTCCTTTCAGCTGTTTTCAGGGTGCTCAGGGGCCTAGGGGGTGGGACTGACAAGTCCCCTCCCTGCCCAGGCCACATTTGACAAATTCGACGAGGATGCCTCTGGAACCATGAACTCCTACGAGCTGAGGCTGGCCTTGAACGCAGCAGGTATGGACGGAGGTCTGCACGATCCTGGGTCTGGATCTGCTCCCCCTCCTCCCGTTCTCCTACCCACCCTGCCAGCCACAGAGCCCTCACCTTAGTTTGGTGCCGGCTCTTGGAACTGAAGGAGGCCAAAAGGGGAGCATCCTGTGTGGGGGAGGGCACCTGGTGGGGGGAGAGGGGGGAGCTTGGATGCTGTGTGAGAGGCCCCAGCCCCCAGGGCCTCATGGTGGAATATCCCGGACTCGAGGACTCCTTGGGTGGCTCTGAGCGCACAGAGTCCACCTTCCCAGAGCTTGCGTTTCCCTGTCTGTAAAATGACTAATACACAGGGCAGCCGGGAGGAGCCTGTGGGATGGAGCCCAAAGGGCTTAGTGCTGGGGATGCAGCTTCCACTCCCGCAGGCCAGCATGCCCAAAGGAAGGCTCCTACTGAAAGGCTGAGTTCTTCCAGGAGATCTAGATCGGCCCCACTCCGTTTGTGGGGAGCATGAAATCCTGGCCCAGAAGCAGAGCCAGGGAGGACCACATGTCCTGGGCTCTGAGGTTAGGAAGTATGTGAGTGTGACCTGCCCCCCACCCCACCTTGTGCACAGCGGGTAGGGGCTGGGACCAGACACAGAGCTCCTAGACCCTCACCTCACCCCACCCCAGGGCTCATCTGCCACAGCAAAGGGGAGGATGAGACCTGGGGGGATAGGAGGTTGTGGGTTATGTGACCAAGAGGCAGGGGGAGACCGGCAGGGGGCAGTCAAAGGTCCAGGGAGGTGCAAGCAAAGGGCTCAAGACAGAGGGGGAGTGGGAGTTCCCATTGTGGCGCAGCAGAAGAAAGAACCTGTTCCACAAACACCCCCTGAACCCCGATTTGTTCCCGGTCCTGTGCTGGCTGATGCTGGGGATTGAGGGGTGACCAGAAGTCCTTCCCTGACCTCACTCACCCACTTCCCTACCAGTCTTGGTGCAGCCAGAGCCACCAATAACAGTGACAGCCCAGAGGGGCAGGGCAGGGAGCTGTGGGAGCCCAGAGGAGGAACCCAATGCTGCTGGCTGGGGTTGAGCATCTGGGTGGGAACGCTCCAGGCCAAGAGGACAAGGTGTTTTGGGCAGAGGGAACCTCCTGTGCAAGGGGAAAGCAAGACGAAGCTCAAGGTCAAGCGGAGAAGGAGGTGGGGACGGGAGATGAGGTGCAGCCTGTGAGGGCCACAAGGGGCCCTGGGAAGGGGTAACCAGGTGGTTATGGTCACTAGGGCCCAGTCACCTAGCTAGGTAAGGGGCTTCACAAGTAGTAACAGGTTTTTGTTTTGTTTAGGGTTTTTTTTTTTTTTTTTTCTTTTTTGCCTTTGATGGCTGCACCCATGGCATATGGAAGTTTCCAGGCTAGGGGTCAAATCAGAGCTGCAGCTGCCAGCTGCCACCACAGCCACAGCAATGCGGGATCCTTAACCCACTGAGCTAAGGCCAGGGATTGAACCCTCAACCTCATGGTTACTAATTGGGTTTGTTACCACTGAGCCACAATGGGAACTCCCACAAGTACCAGCTCTTAAAAGGCTCTGTTGAGATCCCTCGGGGACATTTTGAGGACGGCCATTCTGGCTGGCATAAGGTGGTACCTCGTGGTAGTTTTGATTGGCATTTCTCTAATGATCAGTGATGTTGAACATCTTATGTTTTGGCCATCTGCATGTCTTCTTTGGAGAATTGTCTGCTTGCTTAGATCTTCTGACCATTTTTTGATGTTTTTTTGGGTATTGAGCTGCAGGAGGGGTTTACATATTTTGGAGATTAATCCCTTGCCAGTCATTTAATTTGCAAGTATTTTCTGCCATTCGATGGGTTGTCTTTTCGTTTTATTGTTACTCTAGGAGGTGGATCTGAGAAGACACTGCTGTGGTTTATGTCACAGATTTTCTTGAGCCTATGTTTTCCTCTAAGAGTTTTATAGTATCTGGTCTTAAGTTTAGGTCTTTAATCCATTGTATTTTTGTGTATGGTGTTAGGAAGTGTTCTAATTTCATTCTTTTGCATGTGGCTCTCCAGTTTTCCCTGCACCACGTATGGAAGAGACTGTCTTGTCTACACTGTACATTCTTGCCTCCTTTGTCATAGATGAGTTGACTGTGGGTGTGTGGATTTAATTCTGGGCTTTCTAACCTGTCTCACTGATACATTTGTTTTCGTGCCAGTACCTACTGTTTGCTGCTGCTGTTGTTGTTTAGGGCCACAGCTGTGGCATATGGAAGTTCCCAGGTTAGGGGTTGAATCGGTGCTGCAGCTGCCAGCCTATGCCACAGCTACAGAGGTCTAAGCTGCATCTGCAAACTACACCACAGCTTGCAGCAACACTGGCTCCTTAACCCACTGAGCGAGGCCAGGGATCAAACCTGCATCCTCATGGATACTGGTCGGGTTCGTTAACCCCTGAGCCACAACAGGAACTCTGCATACTGTTTAGATGACTTTGTAGCATAGTCTGAGGTCAGGGAGTCTGATTCTTCCAGCTCCATTTTTCTTTCCCAGAATGGCTTTGACTATGCTGGGTCTTGTGCTTTCAAACAAACTTTAATAAAATATTTTGTTCCAGCCCTGTGAAGAATGTCCTTGGTAATTTGATGGGGATTGCACTGAATCTGTAGCTTGCTTTGGGTAGTATAGTTCAGAGATGATTTTTTTTTCCTCCTAGTCATACATTTTTATTACTCAATGAATTTATTACATTTGTAGTTGTACAATGATCATCACAATCCAATTTTATAGGATTTCCATCCCACAACCCCAGCACCTCCCCCACCCCAAGAGATGATTTTAAACTTTAGAAACCGCCCCTGATGTGGAGCATCAAGAAACTGTCTCCATATGGGACGGATCTTTTTTTTTTTTTTCCTCCTCCTGTGTCCACGAGCAAGAATTCTGCAGCGCTGAAAGGAATAATGCTATTGATATAGTTAGGATGTGCCAGACCCTGTCCTAAGCTCTCTACATAAAATATCTTCACATGACCTGATGGGGTAGGGCTGTCATAGCCCCCATTTGACAAATGAGGAAACTGAGGGCCAGGGAAGTGAAGGGAGCTGCCCATGGGCTCACGTGGCAGAGCTGGGATTGGAGAGGCGGGACCAGGCCCGCTGGTGTCTGCTTTCCCGTGGGAATGGGGTGCCATGCTGAGGCAAAGCTCAGAGGGCACCCAGGCTCATACATGGCCTCCCCCAGGCTTCCACCTGAACAACCAGCTGACGCAGGCCCTCACGAGCCGCTACCGGGACAGCCGTCTGCGTGTGGACTTTGAGCGCTTTGTGTCCTGTATGGCCCAGCTTCTCTGCCTCTTCCGTGAGTACCATCACTGGCCCAGGCGGGACAGAGGGCCGACGTCACCACAGCAGGGGGACCAGGGAGGTGGGCGCTCACCCCACCCTTCTCTGCCCAGGCCACTGCAGCCAGCACCTGGACGGGGGCGAGGGAGTCATCTGCCTGACCCACAGACAGGTGAGCCTAGACTGGGGGATGGGGGCGCTGGAGTGCCGGAGTCCCCTGCCTCACGCCTCCTGTCTTCTGTCACCCAGTGGATGGAGGTGGCCACCTTCTCCTAGCATCTCAGCACGGAGCACCTGCAGCTGGAGGCAGGAGAGCTGCTGGGAGCCCTGTCCTTCCCGCCTCCCAGCCTGGGCCAGGATTTATGCCACAGGGAGGGGCTGAGGCTTCAGCATCAAGCAGTGGGTCAGAGCCTGGCCGTAGGCGCCAGCCTGCCTGGAGTTGATTTCTGGCCCCACCACGCACCCGCTGGGTGACACTGAGCAGGGCACTGTGCCTCTGGGTTTCGCTCTCCTCACCTGTAAGCGGGCATGGTAACAGCACGTTTCTTGGGCGGGCCATATACCCTTGGCGGGTTCCCAATAGCTTGCTCACTTTCACACACTCGTGGGAATGGGCATCATGGCTCCCCCACGCCCCCACCTCCCTCCGGGTACAGGTGCTCTATTGTCACTCTCCTAAGTGGAGAAAGAGGAGGAGAAAAGAGGAGACTCGAGGAATCCTTAAAAATATTACATGTTTTATTATCCTGTCCCCAGAAGGGTGGTTTATCCAGAAACCAAGAAAAAAAAAAAAAAAAATAGAATAAACTCAAAAAAAGGGGGCGGGGAGCAAAACCATCCACTAACAGGCAGCTAGGCCAGCAGCCCACCCTCCACCTCCGGAGGGTCCCCAGAGACCCACGCCCGATGGCAGACATCAGTCAGGAGCTGGGGAGGGGGCAAATCAGCTATGTCTTCATTACGGGAGCAAGAGGCGGCAGAGATATGTTGCTAGGTGAATATATATTTATATAATAAATCCGTAAGTTAATAAAGTAAATAGTAATTCTCTGAAAGTTTTAAATTTTTTTTATAGTTTTTGTGAATTTTTTTGTTTTTTTTTGGTGTATTTTGTGTGTGTATGTGTGAGGGGCTTAGAAAATCGGATATGCAGGTCCAGACAAAGCAGGGGGGGTGGCTGGCTGGGAACGGGGAGGGAGGGAAAGTGAGAGGCTGGGCGCCCAGCCCCGCTCCTCTGTTGCAGAGAGAGGGGACAGAGCTGCACCCCCTCCTGGGGCCTCGGCAAGGGAGGGGAGAAGAGCGGGCAGGTCCTCCTTCCTGGGGGTGGCTGTGGCGCCCTCTGCTGGGCCCACTGCAGGCCCAGGCAGCTCCGGGACAAGGCACGTCAGGCTTTGGCCTGGATGTGGGAGGCCTTGAAGGGACCTCGGGGGCAAAGGAAGGGGTGAGGGGCATTCCTAGGGCTGGGAGGGAACATGTTTTGCTATGGGATCCACCGTCCCCTCCAAATAGTTTAAAAAAACCCAAAACCCAACACATCATATACATTTCCCAGACCAGGAGCCTGACCCTGGACGTGTCCCTTAGGCTGGTCCAGGGGAGGGGAAAGCTTCCCTGGCATCTGACACACAGACAGAGAGGAGAGAGCCCGCCCCAGCCCCTCCCTGCCCCCCGCCCCCCAGAAAGGACTGCCAGAGTGCTTTGCATAGATACAGAGTCAGGAGCTGGGAGAGAGACAGCCCCTCCTGGAGGCTGTGACAAGGGCCATCCGGTCAGGGGTTCTCGGTGGGGGGGGGGGGGCCCTCACAGGTCGCTCTCGCCGTACAGGGCTGTGGAGAAAGACTTGTAGTCGAGGGCGCCGGGCACAGCGTCGGGGCCCTGGTACGGCGCCATGCGGGCGATGCAGTACTCGGCCTGGTCGGGCGGCAGCTCTCTCCGCAGCTCCTCCGCCGTGATGAAGTTCTGGGGGTGGCAGGGTGGGGCTCTGGGTCACCTGGCCCCTCAGGCGCTGCCCCGACTGCCTCCGAGGAGGTGTCCCCCTTACCTTGTCACCTGCCAGGACCTTGAAGGAGGCGATGACCTGGTCGGCTGTGTCGGTGTCTGTGGTCTCCCTCGACATGAAGTCGATGAAGGCTTGGAAGGTCACGAGGCCGCTGTGGTTGGGGTCGACCACGCTCATGATGCGGTTGAACTCGGCATCGCCCTGCGAGGGGGTGGGTGGGGGACAGGTGGCTTTTGAGCGGGGGCAGGGCGGCCTGGCCCAGGCCGGTGGAAGCTAGACCCGGGCCGGAGAGCAGGGCCTGAGCCCGGCGCACGTGGCAGGCGTCGTCACCCTGCCTCCGAGGGGCTTGGCTCCCGCGTGCCCCAGACCTGGGGTGGGTACCCTCCGCCTCTCCCCTCCCACATTTTTGGGAAGCGGGGAGTTGGGGTGTGGATCAAACAGATCTACTGCTCCTCGGCCCTGGGCTCACAAGTTAGCTCTGGAGGGCAGGGAAGAAAGAAAGAAAGAGAGAAAAGGGGAGAGCGCGGAGGCCTGACTCCTCTCTCCGGAGACTTCCAGAAAAGGAGGGGGGAGGCTCAGGGAGTCATCGGAGGGACCCCAGCCCAGCAGATGCAGCGGAGGAGGAGGGAGGCTGCGCTGCTCTGGCGGAGGGGTGTCCCCGAGGACGTGGAGACTCTGCAGGCGGGGGTGGGGGAGGAGAGGCACGGCAGCGAGGGGGAGGCAGAGGCTGCATACCAGGCTGTATCCTGTGGAGATAAGCAGAGCCCTGAAGTCATCGGAGTCCATGCTGCCTGTCTGCTTCTGCTCGAGGACGCAGGGACAGCAGAGGAGGCCGGGCCCAGAGTAGGCAAGAGGGGCCGCCCCGTGTGCACAGCAGGGAAACGGGACAGTGTGGGGAGCGAGGGAGACAGAGGCGGCCCCGAGGGACCGAGGAAGGGGGAAGGTGTCCAGAGAGACACAGGGCAGGAGGGAGGCAGGAGAGCCGGTGAAATGGCACACACGATGGCAAAGGTGGGGGGGACGGCCAGAGGGAGGGGAGGCAGAGAGAAGGAGAGAGAGAAAGAGAAGAGCAGTTAATGCCACGGTCCGCTGGGGCCCAGGGGGCGCGTACCTGCCGGTCATTCTCCACGTCGTAGCCCAGGCTGATGAGGCAGGCCTTGAACTCCTCCGGCCCCAGCGCCCCGCCGTGGTCCTGCCGGCGTCCGAAGGCAGGTATGCGCAAGGGGCAGCACGGAGGTGGGGAGAGGGGCCGGGGTCCCATGCAGAGGGCGGGGGGAGAGGGGCACATGGGGGAGGGAGACACAGAGTTAGAGGTGATGTGGACAAGGCGACAGCCAGGGTGGGGCAGGTGCCGGGGGCACGGGGGCCTGGCGGGTGGTCGGAGGCCTCCCCCCACCTCTTTTGGGCCAGAGCAGGGGTGGGAGCTGAGAGGTACAGGGTTGAGGCTCAAGTTCCAGGACTCCTGGGAGGGCCGGGGGAGCTCCCCTCGCTGCCTGTCCTGCACAGGACGCTGGGTCCTTGCCTAACAGTGCAGAAGGCAGCAGGTGACACATCAGGCCCAGCAGGGCAGCTGGAAATTGGGCCAAACTGGGGCTCAGGGCCCTTCTAAAGGGGCAGCCAGACCAAGTCTGACTCTGAAAGACTCTGTGGGTGGGTGTGGCCATCGATGGATTCCTGGGTCCTGGTCTGTTCTGGCTACTCTGGCAGGTGGGGAGGAAGTCCGGCCGGGAGGGCGTGGGCTCCCCTCTCGCCCCCCGAGGGAAACTGCCCATGCCGTGGCTCAAGGTCACGCACCTCTGCACGCTTCAGGGGCTGGGGCCCTGCCAGCCCCGGGGGAGTGGCCTCTGATCCTAGCAACTGTGACATGAATGGATGGACAGATGCGAAGACAGAAGGGGCGAGGTGGGAGGTGACAGCGGGGAGGGAAGGTGCCCGGGGCAGTGGGCGCCGCTCACCTTGTCGAAGTGATTGAAGGACGCCCGGAACTCCTGCATCTGCTCTTGGCTGATGCCCTTGGCGTCGCGGGTGAGGATCTGGTTCTCAACCTCGTTGATGGTGCGGGCGATGGTGGTGAGCAGCTGCTCCCAGCCCACGCGGATGTGCTGCGGGAGGGAGGGGCCCATGAGTGCGGGCGGCTGGCTGGGCAGAGGACCGCTGTCTCTCTAGCTGAGGGGGGCTTGGAACTGGGCGCTCCTTGCGTGGAGGATGTGTGGCCTGCGGTTGGGCCGGCCCTAACTCCCCGAAGGCCCACCCAGCTACGGCTCCTGTGCACACAGGGACACAGGTGCCCTCCTGCCTCTGCCCACACTGGGGTTCAGGTCTCGGTGGGGCACAGCCCAGTGGACCCGGCAGAGGACCGGGTCTTGACCCCTGTGCCAGGATCCACACGGAGACCTTGCAGAGGCATGCTGGGGGATGTGTAACTATTTTTCTGGAGGGAAAGACACTCTCACTTTTTTTGCTGGTATCTTCGGATTTGCATGGTCTAAGTACCATCGCTATGGACCATTTCAAGCCACCAACATGATGGCAACCACGACGCTTTGACCCAGCGCTGAGCTGGGAGGCAGGACACCCCCTCTCCCCCCGCACAGGCTGACTGGATCTGTGTCCGCAACTGCTGAGGACACACTGCGGGTAGGTGATGCCTGCCTCCCAGCTCTCCTGGGCGCTGGTTCTGAGATGTGTGTTGTCACGGTGACTGGAGAGCAGTGATGGGGAAACTGATTTTTAGAAACAAGTAAACATTTGATCTAGTCTTTCTGGTCAGAGTGAAAGAGGAGAAAGAGGAACGAGCAGACGCCGTTTGGATAGAGCGCAAAAACCACTTAGAGTAAGGCGGCCTGGCCTGGGCTGCTCCAGGGATCCGGTGAGCTGGGGGAAGGGAAAGTGGGGTGTGGGCCATGGCGGGCGTACCTCCATGGTGTAGTTGGTGTGTTTGTTGTCAAAGATGAGGGCCTCCTGGATGAGCTGATGCTGCTGCTCCAGCAGGTCCAGGTTCGGCTTGTAGTCCACAATGCTGCGCTCGTACTGCTTCAGGTGGCTCAGCTGGTCTTCCAGCGTCCCGTTCATCTCGATGGAGATGCGGCCGATCTCCTGCATGGAGGGAGGGGCTGCTGGGGGCGAGGCTGCTGGACTCCTGTCCCTGGCAGCCCCACTGCCAGGGTGCCCTCCTGGAAGGCCTGCTGCTCACTGACCGTCCCTTCCAGTGGGACAGCAGCCTTGATGCAGTTTCTGTACCAATGCTTCCTAGGGCTAACCTCGTGGCACTCCCCTTGACTCCCTGTGAGGCCTAATGCTGGGGCAGGCCTGTTTACAGAGGCGGAAACTGAGGTCCAAAGGGAGCAGCTTATCACAGTGAGAGGCAGTGCTGGGACCTGAACCAATGTTCCTGAGCGTGAGCACCCCACGCCCGGCCTCCTGCAGTGAGCTGTGCAGCTGGCACTGAGCACAAGGCCCACCTGGCCAACCCTTTCTGGGGCCCGTCGTGAGGTTCAGAGAAGCCACTTGGGTCAGTGAGTGCCTGGTGCATAGTGAGCGCTTGGCCAGTGGTGGCCCAAGTGACAGCTGACATGGTTAGCAGCCTCCCCATGGCTGGGTCACACGGGCAGAGGGCATGCTGGGAGGTCTGAGGGCTCACGATGGGGCCGATGTAGAGCAGAACGCAAAAGCGTTTGTTGAGGAGATGAAAGAACAGTTTTCACCCCCTTTTAGAGATGAGAAAACTGCTAAGCAGAGATTAAATCATGTCCACATCGAGGGCAGGGTCAAAACTCGAACCCACCTCCGGGTGCCCCTTGGCCACGTTTCCCTCTGGATGGCACTGCCATTTCCACCAGACAATCTCATCCACCCTCCCGATCCCATGGGGCCATCAGGGCCCCCAGCCTGAGGGCCGGGGTCCAGCTCCTCAGGGAGGGCGCTCTTCCTTGACACTGCCGCGAGGTTCTCCTGGGCCCAGCAGGGCCGGGGCGCCGCACCCTCACCTCCATCTTGGTCTGGATCCAGGGCCCCACGATGTTGGCCTGGCTGGCGAACTGGCGGCGGAGGTGCTCGTTGGACTGCTGTTTGCTCTGCTCCTCGAGGAGGGCGTGGTCCCGCTTGGGCACCAGCTGCTGCACCTGGGGAGGGGATTCGGGCGGGCGGGAGCGGTCAGGGTGGCAGCCCCCTCTCCCGGCTGGCTCTGCCCCAGACCTGCCAGTGCGGGTGCCGCATACCTTCTCCCACTTGGAGTTGATGATCTGGGGGGTGACAGTGGTGTAGGGGTTGCTGCCCGAGAGTTTGATGTGGTTGCTCTCGGCGATCCTCTGGGCCTCCTTGTGAATGGCCAGGATGGCCTCCCGTTCCCGGTCGGCGTCCGGCAGCGTCGACTTGAACTGGTCGTGGGCTGAGATCAGGCCCTGGCGGGTGGGGAAGAGGAGGGTGAGAGGGCGGCCGGGCCCCATGGAGGCCCCGGGAGGCAGGAGAAGGGCGGGCGGGCGCCGACCTCGATCTCCTCGATGGTGTGGACGATGAACATGTCCTGCAGGTCCTCCATGGCACTCTCCATCCAGTTGTTGAAGGGCGCTGCCCGCTTGGCGTACTCCAGGTGCAGCTGGTCAATGGTCTCCAGCTGCTTCTCTGTTTTCTGGCGTGTGTGGGACGGGGACGGGGACAGAGGCGGATCAGATGGTGAGCAGGAGGGGTGGATGGTGGGAAGGGTCAGGGGAAGCTTGTGGGTCTGGGCACCGTCCCCCCTACCCCACCCCCAGCCCTGAGGACAACGGGGCACTGAGCTCCAGCGGTGGCAGGGCCCCCTCCTCACCTCCAGGGCCTCCCTGCGGCTGTGGGTCAGAGAGCCAAGAGCGTCCCACTGGTCGCAGATCTTCTGGCAGCGGGTGTTGACATTATGGGAGTCGTAGTAATCCAGCTCGCTGTGGGCCGGACAGGGGGTGATGAGACCCCGGCAGGGCAGTCAAGGGTGTGCTGACCCATCTGCCCACAGGTGCCAGGGGACATCAACATTTAAGGACCTCGGCCACCAATCCCTCTGGCCCAAGGGAGGAGGGATCTGCAGGGGAGGGGCTCCCAGAGCCCGGCCCTCAACCACGCTGGTATCTGGACTGCTTTTCCCATCGAAACCAAGTCTGGTTAGAGAATGAGCTCTAGTCGTTAGAGAATAAGGACTGGCGCCTAGTTCCCTAGCGGTGACTTCAAGCTCTGCGACTTTGTCTTTTTTTTTTTGCTATTTCTTGGGCCGCTCCGGCGGCATATGGAGGTTCCCAGGCTAGGGGTCTAATCGGAGCTGTAGCCACCGGCCTACGCCAGAGCCACAGCAACGCAGGATCCAAGCCGTGTCTGCAACCTACACCACAGCTCACGGCAACGCTGGATTGTCAACCCACTGAGCAAGGTCAGGGATCGAACCCGCAACCTCAAGGTTCCTAGTCGGATTCGTTAACCACTGCGCCACAATGGGAACTCCAAGCTCTGCGATTTTGAACTTGTGTGACCCTGGGCGCGCGACTTCCTTCCAGATTCCTCAGTTTTCTGGTCTGTGAAACGGGGGTGGGGATGAGGTGGAGACCAAGTTACCCACCACAGGTGAAGTGCGGAGAGCGGCCCTTGGCACCCAGTAGGTAAGAGGAGCAACGGTTATTTATTAAAGGCCATGTGTCTACTTCAACGGGTACTGACTCACCGGCAACCTCATCCTAAGCCCTCGACGACATCATCAGGGAAACACGTGGGCCGACTGGGGATGGGTGTGATGACTGCGATGACTGAGGCTGCAACACGGAGCTGCCGGGCTCGTTCCTGGCCCTCTGCCCCGGTTCCCCCTCATCGGCCCCTTGTGGGCTCTAGCCTAGGGAGCTGATGTGTAGGCAGAACCCTGGGGGCCCACGGGTGGGGGACAGGGAACAATCTGGGGAGGAACAGGACCGGGACCCAGGACATAGGGATGGACTCGCCGGCAGGATTACAAGGGCCGGGGGAGCAGCAGGCGCTGGAGGAGGAGCAAGGCCGCGCTCCACCGGGTGGGCAGGTGGCCTGGGCTCTGATCCGGTCTCACCTGCTCCCGAGCTGTGTGACCTTGGGCAGGGCCCTTGGCCTCTCTGTGCCTGTAACACAGGATTGCTGGGGGATGAAATGAGCTGATACAAGCAGAGCACCGAATGCTCTGGGTTTTCGTCATTGCCATTAATCAACACTCAGCCGAGTCGTCCATCCAGGCTCATCCTGGCCGGCCCTCCATCCTCTGACTCATCTTTGGGGGAATGGACAGCACCCCAAGCAGCCCTCCCCTTCTCCTCCAGGGCCACTGTCCAGAAAGCTGCCTTGGGGACTGCCTGTTCCCTGGCTGTTCCCCACTGCCTGGGAAAAAGGCTGGCCTAAGATTACCCCAAGTCTGTTTCCCACCAGCTTCCTGGGGCTCGCCTGTCAATAAGGGACCTGCCCGTGTCCCACTCCCTGCTAGTCCTGTGGAAGGTGGATGTCTGCGGCTGTGACCTCCCTCTCCTTGGCCTGGGCGTGCCAAGTGCAGGAACTTGATCCTAGAGGAGCTGCAGGACCTCAGAGGGTGTCCCCAACAGGGACGCTACATCCCTAGTACTGTCTCTATGGTACATTCTGCTTCTGAGCAAACAGGGAAGCCCCAGAGCAGCTGGGCAGTGTGGAGAGAGCGAGTCAGGGGGAAGCTGGCCCTGCCTGGCGGCGGGGCTCCACCAAGCATCACCACTTAGCCCCAGTCTTGAAGGAATCAGCAGGGCTTTGGGGAGGACGGTGACCAGGGTGGGCTGTCTGTGGAAAGGGCAGTTCCAGCCAAGGATCCTATTTTTGAGCAGACGGCTATTTTGGGAGCCCTGCTGCCCCTCCAGGGTCTGTGGATTTTCCATGAAGTAATGGCCCAGGCCTCCTACTCCCTGGGCCTGGACTGCTGCTGGCCGCCGCGCTGGTGGAATAAGGCCCCCTTTCACTGGCTCTGGAGGCTCAGTGTACTAACTGTGCGCACACGTTTATCTGACTCGGGCGGGGAAGGGAGGGCAGAGAACCGGCTGCCTGGAAGCTCTTACAATAAGTGTATTCTGCGCAGGAGAGGGAAGGGGCTGTGCGGAACAATGGGCTCTCTGTGCAGCCATTCCCTCAGGGAGCAGCGGGTGGGAGCGGTGGGGGCCAGGCCGCCCACGACATCAGGGGGCCAGCAGGTCTCCTTGGTGTTGGCAGAGGGACCCTGCCAGCCTGAGGAATCAGGACGAGGGGCCAGCGACCTCCCTCTGCTGGACAACCTAGATGCCACTGTGTCTCTCGTCCAGGGTTCACACAAGGTGGGCAAAAGGCATCACCCCACAAGGCCCTTACCTGGCATTGAAAGGAGGGGGTGAGGACACCCTGCTCCACCCGTGCCCTGGGCAGGGCGCTGGAGGAGGAGCAGGTGGCGGGACCCACAAGCCCACACGTACTTGAGCTCCTGGGCGATGGCCGCGATCTGCTCCACGCGGTCCTGGTGTGCGGCCAGGTCACTCTCGAAGGCCTCGTGCTTGCGGATGAGGGCTTTGATATCTGAGAGGGTGGCCGTCTCATAGTCCCGCTGCTTCAGCATGGCCTCCTTCCCTGCGGGGGGTGGAGGGCAGGGGTGCTTAACAACAGCGCCGTGGGGGTCCAGGGCCTTCCAGAACCTTTCCCGTGCCCTTTGCAGGAATCTCTAAGCCCAAATGTATCCTGGATGGAACTGGGTTGGGGGGCCTGAGACAGATACCCCAATTCAAACTGTGTGTTCTACACGTAGTCCGTTATGGGTACACAGTAGGAATTTGGATTGTGCTGCGACGGCTGGAAAAGCGGACGCCCATCTCCAGATCTGGAGAAGCGGGTGGGGCTGCGGCCACGCCCGCAAAGTGGGGAAGGGGGAGCCTGACCATGGGACGGAGCCTCTGCCCGCACCGTCCTGAAGGCTTTCTATGTGCGGGGCTAGAGGGGGGCGGGGGGGCAGGGCCACTGGAGGAAAGCTGTTATTAGCTCCGGAGCCTGGCTAATTACACAGCCCAGCACAGAGCTCAGGCGAGCTCTGCAAGCACAGGAAGGTCCTGCAGAGGACCCAGGGGGAACACTGGCCTGGAGAGGTGGCTGAACCCCCAACCCCTAAAGCTCAGAGACCCCCTCCTCAGCTGGCATCAGAAAATCTGACCAACGGCTGCCTGCCGGGGGCGGCGACTTGGAGCAGGAAGTCTCCCCGCCTGTCCCCTCATCTGAAAAATGGGGCCCTCGCCAGCCCTAGTCTAAAGCCTCAGTGAGGTGACGTCAAGAAGGGTGGGCAGCACGAGTAGTATCATCCGCACCCCAGCCACCCAAGGACGGGCCCTGCTTCCCAGCCCCCGGGGTGGCAGACGCAACCACAGAGGCAAGCTCGCAATTCCCTTCCCTCAGGTGCTTTCTCCAGGGGTGGGAACCAGAAAGAGCAGGCTGCCACTTCTCTGCCTCAGCAGAGTCTCGGCAAAGGAGCTGCCGGGCTGCCCTGGGAAGGATCAGGAAGAGTGGGGGCCCCCGGCTGTCTGGGATCCAGGCTGAGGAGCAGCCAGAGAGCGGCCTGGGGTAACGGTGGCTCAACCCACCCTCTCTCCTGCCCCAAGGGGAGGAGGCTGCTACACCTCCCAGGGGTGGAGAGGGGTCGAGAGGCCTCTGACCCCGTTTTGCCTAACTGGGTGGTTCAAAGGAAGAGGCTTCAGGTCTTGGGAAAGAGAGTGGGCAGGCCTGCCAGGGGGATCCAGGCTGTTGCAAGGGGCAGGGCCAGATGCCCAAGTGCCTGCAGGGAGGTTGCGGGGGGCAGGGACGTGTGGAAGCCGCTGAACCAGTTGGGCCCTGGCTAAAGACTGGGCCCACCCCCAAATGCCTTCGGGTAAAGGCCGGCCAGTCCCTCCCAGGAAGGAGCTTTGCTGGGTTGGCACATGCTCCTCGGCTTCCTTCCCAGGGTCCCAAGGGCCCTGGGTAGGGGGTGGCAGGGAGCTGAAGGGCTGATAAGAGGCTCCCAGGAGGGAAATCCACAGGGACGACATTCAAAGAAAGGGTGATGGAGATACAGCACGTGGATGATGACAGGACAGCTCTGGCCAAGCATCACGGACACAGAGTCTGTAAAATCCACTTATACGTCCAAGGGCCTCTGACAAGAAATGCCAAACCTGCTGGCCTGTGAGTTCCTGGGGCAGGGACCTCACCTACCTGGGAAACTACTGAGCACAGCAAAGAGGCTCAAGGAGTGTTTTTTGAATGAATGACTGAAGAACAAACAAAAGAACTAAATGCCAACCCTCCCTCTCTCCGTTCTGGGGGGTAGAACCTGTGGGCACCGTTTCGTTTCTGTGAGGCCCTGTCTGCATCCCTGGCCCAGGCCACCCACCGCCTGCTCGCCCCGCCTTCTGGCCTGTCCTCTGCATCCCCTCCCTGGCAGAGGAGGGGTGAGGTCCTGTTCTCGATCTGGAAGCTGCTGCTGGAAAGCAGCCTCCTGAGCTCATGTAAGAAGGACGTTAGCTGGGCTGCGGCCCGAGACATAGGTGACACAGCCCAGGACTGCAGATCCTGTAGAGCTGTGTGTTCGCAAGCCAGCCGGGGTGGGACTGCTTATCAAATAGCTGGGTGGGTGGGGGCTGGAGGAGACCCCAGGGGCTCAGGGAGGATCTCACAGGGAACGGGTGAGGGTGGGAGGGATGACAACCCACAGTGAGCAAGGCGAGGACTCGGGAAAGGAGCTGAGCAGAGTGGTGGCGGGAGGGCCGAGACAGGGTCGGGAAGGGGGCAGCCAGAAGCGGGAGGGCGGGTGTCCCGGGGATGGCTCCCGGCTTTCCCAGGCACTGGCCGCTTCCCGAAGGCTTTCAGGCCCCTGGGATCTGGAGTCGCAACCATGCTGTGGGTCCCGACTGGGGGCCAGGGACGTGAAGGAATTCCACATTCCCAGCCAAGGGAATAGGCAGCTGCAGAGCTGCCGAGAAACTGGAGTCACCGCTGCCCTTCTGGGAGAGAGGCCTTCCTGGGGCCGCCTCCTCGGGGGAGGCTCGGGACAGGGCAGAGGTGGGGAAGGGCTCCCGGGAGGGCCTCGCCGAAGGGTGAGCGGCAGCTGCAGGTCGGGCAGCGGAGCCAGGAGCCATGTTCAGCATCGAGGATCCCCCAGCACGGGCTCTTCGGTGTAGGAGACGGATGGCAGCCTGGGTGAACCCAGGTTGCCAGGGATGGGAGAGCCCGCCTGCAGCCCACCCTGGCCAGAGGGGCACTGTCCTCAGAGTGGACAGGGTCACTGGCCTGGGCTGCATTCCTGGATGACCGGCCTCCAGTGACCCAGGATGGGCCCCCCCCTGCAAGTAAGCTGAGGCCAGAGCAGTCTAGGTGGACCTGGCCCCAAAGTGCTCCTCACTGCCTGGGGCTGGATGAATCCAAAGGGCACTTCTGACACACACACACATGTCTCCAGGTGGCAGGGGAGAGGGCCTGACAAACAGACCCTGGGTAGGGAGGGGGGCAGGAGGGGCTGCGTGTGTGTGTGTCCATCTGGGAGACAGGAGAGGAGGGAAGGGAAGGAGTTGGCAGGGCCCTACCGTCAGTCCAGGCCTCGTGGATGGAGGCCTTCTGCCGGAACTTCTCTGCCAAGTGGTCGAGCCGCTCCAGCCTGCGGATCTCATTCAGCAGCCACTCCTCGTAGCCCTTTTCCGCCTGCTCCAGGTGCTGCCAGCCATTGTTGATGTCCTGCGGGGACAGGAGAGGGCAGGGCTACCACGGGGGCCTGGGGCAGCTGGCAGGACTGGGCTCAGATGGCTCTCTGCTCTGCTGTATCTGCACGCCCAGACAGGGCCCTGCATGGGGCAGGTACAATCAACTCTTTTGAAGGCTGTCCTGCCCCTGAGAAGGGGCCGCAAGCACCTGGAGGTCCTGGAGTCACAGCCGACTGAGGGGCCAGATTCAAACAATCCCTTGCAAACTACCGTGGGGTCTGGGCACAGGTGTCAAACTCTAGGGAGTGACGGGGGAGAAGGAACGTGGCCGAGTGCACCCCACCACACCCTGCACCTCAGCAGCTGTGCCTTCTGGGTAAGAAAGACGATTCTGGCCAAAGAACAAGCCTGGGGGCGGTACCCGCGCCTCATAGGGAATCCGCGGGTCCACACGCTTCCTGGGCCCTGGCCCATCCCCACCACTCACCGAGACCATCTTGCCCTCGGAGGGCATGAAGGCGGGCCGGTTGCTGAGGCGCAGCTTGGTCTGCAGCGTGTTGAAATTGATCTCCAGCTGGCACTTCTCTTGCACCTTAGGCGGTTTGTGGACACGCCGGTAGTCGCGGAAGTCCTCCAGCTTCTGCTGCATCTCCTGGATGGTCTTCTGGGGCACGCGGTCCTCCAGCCAAGGGATGGTGCGCCGGATCCACTCCAGGAGCTGTGGGCCCGTGGAAAGTCATGGCGGCCTTTGCAGGGGACCCTCCGAGCACTGACAGTGCCACTGCCTGCCCCTCGCCCTGCTCACAGGCATGTGGGACCTGGCTCTTTAAGGGCCCCATCCTGGGGAATCAGCCCTGCTGCCCCCCAAGGCTGACTTTGCCTGGGAAACCCATGGCTGGGAACTCTGGGAACGTGCGGCCCCTCCAAACCACGGTGCTGCTTTCTGGCCACTTCCTGGTCCTGCCTCTGCTCCTGGTCTTCCTTTTCCTCGTCTAAGCAGCACAGCCTCAATCCAACGCCCCTCATGGGTGGCCTCCCCCATCACATCCCTCCAAGGGCCTGCTGGCGCCATGTCCGCTGAGCTCAGCGCTGTCTGTGAGCCTCACTGCGTCCTGTCCACTGACCCTAAGCGGCTCAAGGGCAGGGCCCGCCATGCACCCGGCTCATTGCAGGGTGGTGAGTACCATGCACGGGGCCTGAGACACAACGAGGAAGTACAATTGAAAAAGAAAGTAATCTGTATTTGTATGACCCCCTCCTGTTTTTGAAGGAGGACAAGGTACAAAGAAGCCAATCAACTGGACATTCTAGAATAACCCTAGGAGAGTAAAACTGGTTATTGTCCAGCATTGATAGGCCTGGAAAAGTGGTTCCCAAATGCCAACCTCTGGCAAGATGAGAAAAACCAAGGACAATGGTCTCCGCGTGTGTCCGCATCACGGTGCCCGGAGCCACTGCCCTCTTGGGAAGGGCTGAGACTCTCACACACAACCTTTCAGCCTTTCCCAGGTGTTAGAAATGGTGGTGGTAACAGACGGCAGCCTTTCTTTTTGAAATATCCTTAACTTGGCAAAATATAAAGTTTGCCATTGTAGGAAATGGCTGTCAAATATTTTCCCAAATTTTCCTGGTCTGTGAAATCTTCAAGTCTTGGAATCACTGATTTAGAAGAACAGCCAAACTCTTACTCTTGGGGAGCTTAAATGTTTTAATTATTATTATTATTAATTTTTTTTGCGTTTTAGGGCCGCAATTGTGGCAAATGGGAGTTCCCAGGCTAGGGGTCAAATTGGCGCTACAGCCCCTGGCCTAGGCCACAGCCACAGCCACGCCAGATCTGGGCCGCATCTGCGACCTACACACAGTTCATGGCAACGCTGGACCGTTAACCCACTGATCCCTGAGTGAGGCTAGGGATCAAACCTGCTTTCTCATGGATGCTAGTCAGGTTCGTTTCCACTGAACCACAATGGGAACTCTCCAAGAATTTTTAAAAATTAAAACAATTAAAAAAATAAAGAGGAGACTCGCGATGCACTAAACACCCACATCCCCAGTGGATGTTTGGGGTTCAGGTTCTGGAGTGGGGCTTCCGGGGTTTGAATCTCTCCCCCAGCAGCTGAGGGACAGGGGACTTGGGCCTGACTCTCGCTAGCCCTGTTTCCTCACTTGGAAAAGGAGGTGCCATGAGCTGCCCCCTCACAAGGCTGTTATGGAGACAGCAGCTGGGGCTCATGAAGGGCTTGCATGGGGCCCACTGCGACAAGCTGCTGTCCTGGCTGCTGTCGAATCAGCTCTTGGGTCTCTCTCTCTACCCTACGGCATGTCTCTCCACGGGCCGGGCATGGGAACAGGAATTTTTTTAAAAGTTCCCCAGTTGACTCTAAAGCAGTAGGGTATTCAGGAAACTCGGGCTTTGAGTACGTCTGGAGGAACCCAAGCTCGAGAGCCCGGGGCCGGCTAGCACAGTTGACACCGCCTGGCCCTTACCCTTGTAAAATCAACCCAGAAGGTCACATGCTGACGTGGTCAAATTCCAGTCTGTAACTCTACGACCTTTTCTAGACAATCTTGCTGCCACCCCTGCTCTCCCTGCTGCAGGTATCACATGACCTTTGGCAGAGCGTAGCAAGGGGTGGCCTAGCCCTTCAGCTCTGGCGGGGCCACCAGGGCAGGGGTGAGCGGCACACTCACATCGCTGGCCAGCCTCTCATAATCTTCCATCAGGTGCTCGTTCTCCTGATTGACAGCCAGCACCTTGCAGATCCGGTTGGCGGCGGTCTCGGCCTGGGGCGGGGGAGGCACACAGTCAGGGCTGCCTGGGGGCTGCTGACCCTCCCTCCTGACAGGCTCATCCCCAGAAAGCTGGCCACCCGTGGCCCACACAGAGCTCCCCAAGGAGGGAAGAAGAAGAAGCACAGCTCCAGCAAGATGGGGCCCTAAGTGGCTGCGTCGGACAGGGCTTGCCAGGGTCCCCAAACCTTGCTGCCAAGGTCCCTACCCTGCAGGTAGCTGGGCCCTGGTTTCTCTTGGCCCAGACCCTAGAGGTGCTGAAGGGGGTTGGGGAGCCCGTTCGCTATGGGGGAAATGGACTCCCAGGCCCACAAGGGGGAGGGCTGGTTGAGGCTGGCAGGGCTCTTGGCTAGGCCAGGCCCTGGAAGGGGAGGGTGGACGGTGGGAAGGCCAGGTGCCAGAGAGCTGTGGGGTGGGTGGGGGCAGATACTGGTGCCCCCCCCACCCCAGAAGCCTGGTGGCAGAGCAGCCTGGCCCCTTCCTAACCTCCCCCCCGGAGGAGGGCGCCAACAGCTCACTGGCTGGGGGCCTCAATTCATGGGGTGGAGGGAGCCGGGGCTCTGGAGAGTAGGGAGCAGTGGAGCCAGTGACGAGTCTCTGCCCAGAACTGCAGGACAACTGCAGGATGCTATGTCCTGCTGGGGGGAAATGCAAGGAGGGACAAGGAGGGTGCGGGTGCCACACAGACCAGGTACCTTTCAGGAAGCACAGAAAAGGTCCAGGGAAGAAGAGTTGAAACGGCAACAGAACAGGAACAGAAATAGTGAGGAGGGTCTACCGAGTGGTGGGGAAGGAAAACAGCGGCTTGGGGACGGCTCCAGACCCGCCGGTGGGCGGCGGGCACTGGGGCCCAGCCTCTCCCTTCCACACGCTGCTCGCTGCTCCGGGGACAGGCAGGGAGGTGAGCGGGGGGGGGCCAGCTGAGGTTGGTATACGTGTGCGCGCACACACACACACACACACATGTGCACACGCACACACAACCCCCTGCCTCATGCTGCAGGACACACACCAACGGCCCCAGGCAGTGCTCCTCAAAGGTGAGGCTCACAGAGCCTTGGCCAATGAACACCAGCCCTGAGTGAGTGCAGGAAGCAGAGCCAAAGTCGCAGCTTGCAGGGGTGGGGGGGACAGACATTAGTCCCTGACCTCTAACCTGGAGGGACAACTGGCACCCCCAAGCTCAGCTCCAGCCCCTGTGCAGACCCACGAAGGTGCTGGCTGCTGGTCAGAAGGGTTCTGTTTCACCACTGAATCCCTGGCACCCAGCTCAGGACTGGGCGTGTGTGCGACACTCAGAGCTGCTGAATGAATGAGTGCGCCAAGAACAAGGAGCAGATGCTTTCGTGACCGGAAGCAAGCCATCAGGAGAGAACGTGCATACTCGGTGCTAGGTCTAGGGCTGCCCTCGCAGTCACAAAACTAAACAAAACCCAGAGACTAGGGGAGCCTCTGGGGGAGAGACAGCAGCAATAAGAAAAGCATGACAAGGCTGTCCTGAGACGTAAACGCAGGCTGGGCCCTGCACATCCCAGTGGTGGTGGGCAGCTCCCGAGAGGCTGGCCTTTACTTCCTCGCTCCCGAGAGGGGCCCAGCTGCCTCAAAAGCTCCCACACGCTCTGACCTGGGCTTTCCTGCCAGGATCCCCTCCCACAAATGCCTCTAGGCCTCTGGTTCCTCACACCAAGTCCAGCTCTGAGCATAGGAGCAGCTGGGCAGGGAGAAAGCGCCTGGCGGGCGACAAGGGCAGAGGGGTGAGCCCCACGTGCATGTGCTGTTAGCTGGGCTTGGTGGTGAGGACTCTCCCATCACTGCCCACCCCTACCCTGCCTTCCCGCTGGGGTGAGGGGTCCCCTCATTCGCCCTGTCTGCACCCCCAGCGGAACATGCCAAACCACATGCTGAGCAGGTGGAAGGGAAGTGCCACGATGAGTAGGATTAGGCGCCAAGGCCAGGCTGTGTGCGGAGCGCTTTCGGGGGCCAGGCACTGGCCCAAGGCCCTGTACCTGCGTGAGCTCATTTTATTCTCAGCACCATCCTGAGATGGGCGCTCACTCATCTGCTCCCTGTTTCACAGGCAGGAGAACAGAGGTGAAGTGACTTATCGGAGGTCACGCCGCCAAGAGGGGGTAGAGCAGGGGCTCAGGCAGACCGCCCATGGGAAGGCCCCTGCTGGACCTGGGGCTCCGAAGGAGGCAGCACTGAAGTCCCTGTCCTGTGACTTCCATCTCCTCCTCTTCTAAGCGGGGATAACGGCACCCACCCTCCGGGAGTGTGTACAGGACACTTAGAGAGCCTGTGTGCGCGGGGTCCTCGGAGGAGTCCCTGGCCTGCAGTAAATGCTCAATCAACGAGAGCTCATCTCTTCTTTTTCTCCTGCCTGCCGACTGCCAACTGGGACACAAAATCAAGCGGCTGGGACTACAGCGCTGGCCAGACCAGTGCTGACCAACAGCAGACACCAAGGAGCGAGTGGTGTGGACACAAGTGTCTGGGCCTCCACATGGGCCTCCCTCCCCAGGGGCAGCTGGGCGCTGTCCTGTGGAAGCAGAGGGCCCCTGGCAGGGGCGGTGCCAGGTGGTGTAAGGTCAGGGAGGCCACGACAGGGAACAGTTGCTTCTGACTGCCCTGTCTGTGACAGCAGGGCTGCTGGGGACAGGGGCCCATGATCCGGGTCAGCAGGCTCACAGAGGGGCCTTTCCTGGGCCATGTGGGAGGGGAAGGCGCGGCAGTGAGGGGCAGGGGAGGACCCAGCCAGTGCAGTGAGAAGGCAGCTGGGCGGATCATGGGCAGGTAGGGCAGGGCAGAGGCCCCAACGGCAGCTCTGACATCTAAGGTGATGCTGGGATTCAACTGCCTTGTCTGAGAAACTGGGATGCCACCGCCCAGCTCACAGGAAACCTGCCATCCGGGCCAGGGCTCCAGCCACAGCGGGGGATGGGACATGGGGGGGGGGGCAAGGGATGACGAGGGCAAGTCTCTAGCCACAGCAGTGAGGGGTGCTCCTGCCCCAGCTCACCTTTTGAGCCCCCGAGAAAGCGTGGTAGAAGCAGGACACGTAAGTCATGATGGCTTTCTCATCTGGCCTCAGAGTGCCTACAATATCTGCGCAGAGAGAGAGAGAGAGAGAGAGAGGCAGGAGAGAGTGAAAGATGCAGGAGGGCGGCTGAGGCCAGGCCCCAGGCTCATGCGGGAGGAATAGCGCTTGCTCTGGACTGGAAGCCAGACCCCGGCTCCGGCCTGGGTGGGCACCTCTGGCCGAGGTTTTGCAGAGGGGAGGGGAAGGTCTGAATGAAATGGATGCCTTTTCTAACCAGGCCTGAACTTGTGACACACCAGCCCTCTGGGCTCGTTTTAGGCTGGAGGGATCAGATGCTATCTTTTTTTTTTTTTTTTTTTTTGTCTTTTTAGGGCTGCATCCATGGTATATGGAGGTTCCCAGGCTAGGGGTCAAATTGGAGCTGTAGCTGCCGGCCTACACCATAGCCGTGGCAATGCCAGATCCGAGCCACGTCTGTGACCTACACTGCAGCTCGAGGCAATGCTGGATCTCTAACCCACTGAGCGAGGCCAGAGATCGAACCCGAAACCTCATGGTTCCTAGTCGTTTCCACAGTGCCATGACGGGAACTTATCTGATCTTTTTGAAAACATGAGTAAGATCATGTCCTGTATGACCACCTACCACCTTAGCACAAACCCCTGATGGGACAGAACCCAAACTTCCGACCCCAGACTACAATGGCCCCCCATGGTCTGGCCCTGTCACCTTCTCCGACGTCATTTTCCTGTCCCATTCTTCTCCAGCTATTCCCTGAATAAGCCACACCGATTCATTCCACAGGGCCTTTGCACTTGCTCTACCCTCTACCTGGAACGCTTTCCCTGCAGATCTTCATCTGGCGGCTCCTGCTCATCATGCCTCCCCTGCTGCCCCAGCTAAAGCAGCCCCCATGCATCCCTATGCCACCATCCTGTCCCGCGTCCTCTACTGCACTTATCACATGAGATTACTTCATCTGTGGGCACGCCCGTCGGCTGTCTTGCCCATGCGAATGTCAGCTCCGAGGGAGCAGGGACCTTGCCTGACTCAGTCCCTGACTGTACCCTCAGTGCCTGGAACGGGGCCTGGCACAGATCAGACACTTGATAGATACTGTAAGGGCTAAGTGGGCAGTGATGCCAAGGAGTCGGGGGGTAGCTTCCAGTCGGAGAGAGGCCACTGCCGTCTGCAAGAGAAATGAGGTGAGCATGGAAGGCGAGAGGCAGCAGCGGCTGTGGGCAGTGGCGGCGAGGTGGGCCTGCCTGGCCCCGCTGGTACCTTCTGCGCTCCCGAAAAGGCATGGTAGAAGCTGGACACATAGGTCATTATGGCCTTCTCGTCGGGCCGGGCCGTGTTCACGATGTCTGCAAGTGAACCACAAGGTTAAACCGCCCAAGCAGGGGCGGGGGGAAGGGGCGGTCGCTCACCGGGATCCGCCGGCTCCCAAGGCCGCAGCCATCCTGGGAGAAGGACCCTCGGAGTGGATTCAGCGACCCTTGGTGACTCCAGTGGGCTTGGCCACACCCTTGCCCCCCACCATGGTCACTGGAAAGGCCAAGGCTGTGGGAAATGGATTAAGTCGAGGCCACTTCCTCTCTCAGAGAATAGTCTCGAGGGGCCGCTGGACGGTCCACCCCAAGAGCTGCCAGAGGCCAGAGGCCAGAGGCAAGGGTCCTGGCCGGGGGGGAGGTGCGTGGCTGGGAAACAGAGCAAAGCCGGGGGAGGAAGAAACACTCTGCTGTGGCAGGCTCCGGACTCGGCCTGTGGCAGGCAGGGAGGGCAGGGGCCTTGGTTATTCGCGGGAGCCAGGCTCGCTCGCCCCTCCTGAGGGAGGAGGGGGACCCCTCAGGCAGGGCTCTGTCTGGCACCTGGGCCCAGGCCTGGGAGGCAGCCCCTGAGAGCTGGTCCTCCTCAAGGACCCTTCTCCATCCCTGTCCGGCCTGCTCAGGCTGCTCCCGCACTGGCTCCCTGGGTGACACCAGGGTCCCCACTTCAGGTGGACTCATTCAGACATTCTGGCGGGCCCTGCCAGCTTCCTGGTTACCACAAATCATGCCCACAAAACAGGGTGCTGCCTGAACACAAGGGATGGACTTACCCTCCGCATCCAGCATCTTGGGGATGTCTAGGTACTTCTCAGCCACTTCGAAGGCATTGTTCAGGTTGGTGACGGGGTCGTCCTGGGGGGGGGGGGGGGGGGGAGGAAACTCAGTCAGGGGGCAGGCTGCACAGGCTGGCCGGGCCCTCAAACAACCCCGGGCGGTTGCAATGCACACAGAGGGGGTAGGGACAGTCCCCAAGGGGAGCAAGGAGGAGAGACTCAGCTTCCCCGGGCTGGGGTCTGGTGACAGCTGGCACAAGGCTCTCCCTGTCTGCCCATCTGAGCAGCGTCCAGCTCTGGGTGCCAGTGAAGGAGGGGCTTGGGGGAAGTGGCCTGGAGACAGGGGCAGACTCGGGGTGTCTGGGGGCCCCCCCAGGGGAGCGCGAGACACATACCTTTCTCAGCTTGTCATATTCGATCAGCTCTGGTCTGTGCCGGTGGATCAGGGCATTGAAGGCGAGCCCGTCCTTCCAGCTGTGGATAGAAAAGCCGAGATTAGGAGGACAGCCTCCCACTGTCACAGGCGCACTGCGGGCCAGGGCGCGCACAGGAAGGATCAACGCCCTTGGGGGGTGGTTTAGCATGTTTGTCTGGCACTGCGGTCGGTGCGGCCTTGGGCAAGTCCAATGACCTCCTGCTACCTCAGTTTCCACCTCTGTGAGATGAGGAGACCCACAAGGCCCACGCTTCACTGGGCTGACGGGAGGGGGCATAAGCAAACGTCAGGCTCAGGCCGACTCCTGACACGTGAGTAGTGCCTGCCAACTGCTTGGTACCAGGGCAGCCATGCCCTGCTGAGCGCTCCATGTGGGTGGCCCCCTGAGCTGGACGGGCCACTGCGGGAGGCCGGGGCCTGCGCTGTGGGTCCTCTGCACCTTGGCTGACCTGACCATGGGCCGGCTCAATGCCAGGGTGTGGCTTGGCCTGAGGGGCTCTAATCAGAGGAAGGTGACAGCTGGGCACAGGCCAGACTGGTCCCCGAGATGCTCTAAGGGCTGGCCCTTTCGGGGTCAAGCTTAATGACACCTCCTCAGAAAGACCCCCTGACCATGGCCCTCTTCTCGGTGGCGTTCCACGGCCCCGGCCTATCTGTCGTCTCTGACGCCTCCTCACTACCTGACACCTCGATGTGGGTCTCGCCGCGCCTCCGTCAATGACCAGACCCCCTGCTACAGGGAAAGCTTCCCAAGGCAGGGACTTTATTTTGGTGCTGCTGGACCCCACCCTTGGCATGGAGCAGGCACCCCATGGATATTCAGTGATTGAATAAATATATGAATGAGAAGGGCAGAGGACCAGCCAGTTGGTGGCAGGAAAAGGAAGAAGACACACAGAGTAGATCAAGGGAGGGACCACAGGCTATTAATGGCAGAGCACAATGCTCCCCAACGCCCAGTGCCAGGGCCCCAGGGAGCCTGGGGACACAGCAGGACCTCTGTGGATCCCATGAAGCCCCATTCTTTATTCTCATGTGTGGCCTCTCCCCCGTCCATCCACCCCGGAAGGAGAGCAGAGGGGTGAAGTCACAGAGCCCCACCGGATCCCCAAAGCCTGCACTCCTAACCCCCAGGCCTTGCCCTGCTCCCAGATCTCAACATGGCACTGACCACGCTCGCCTGGTGAACACGCTCGGCTCCACCCGACCCGAGGGAGAGCAGATGCGTGGCAGGCCGAGTCTTCTTCCTCTAGTGGACACAGGGCACATTTTCCCAACGCTAAATGCACTCACACCTCTAAAGGACGGGGCCCCCTGAGAGGTCAAAATAAAGGAAGGGCTTTGTGGTTGCTTCTGAGCTACCTCACTTGGGGAGGAAGAAGATTCTACAAGGCCTGCCAGAGGGCAGGGCCTTCATGCCTTTAGCCCAGGACGGTGAGGTGACTGCCACCCCCTCACCCCAAGAGGACTCAGGGACCTTGCAAGGGGCTCCTGGGGGCCAGTGGAGGGGGAGGGGCCCCCCCGAGGGCCGGCACCTCACAGACCACAGCGAAATCAGGGGCAAGGAGGTCAGGTGGGAAGACAGCACTCCCGGTCCTGGGGGCAGCGGGCGCTCACCTGATGTGGAAGTTCTGCACATTGACGTTCTTGTACGGGGCCGTCTTCCGCTGGCACCAGAGGAGGAGCCCCTCCTTGGCAGAGGTCTCTGCGAACACATGAGGACAGGGAGTGCTGGCTCAAAACCAAACACTCAGAACCCAGTCCAGTTGGACCGCGCCTCTAGCTCGGGCATAAGGGGCAGAGAGAAGCTGGGGAGAGGGCCCCAGAGAAAGAGAAGCGCAGCAGTGCCCATGGCAGACACGGCGGGCACGCACAGCCCTGGGCCACCCCGGAAGCATCAGGGACAGAACCGCAGCAGGGCCTGAACCTGTGCTGTCTCTCTGACCACAAAGCCTGTGCCTCTAGCTGCCAGGATACACTGCCAAACAAGCCCGCAATGCCAGCTTCTGCCACTTTGCCGGGCCCTGCAGAGGGTCTCCAGATCTGGCCGCAACCTTGAGGAAGTGGGGTGCTGACCCAGGCCTGAGGGTGGGAGATCAAGTGGAAACGCAGGCACTGCTGCCCAGGAGAACAAGGCCTGGGACTATCATGAGTTTGCTCTGTGACTCTGGTTCACTGACTGTCAAATGGGACCAATGGTGCCCGCCCAACAAGGGTGGCGTGAGGCTCCACTGAGATGGAGGCTGAGGGAGCCAAGGTGCTCTGGGGGGAACCAGAGCTAGGTGGCTGCAGTAGGGAGCCTGGGCTAGCACCTCCGCTAACCACTTCTGGGAGGGCCAAGCCCTGTCAGTGATGCCTGGAAACAGGAATGCGCTTGAAGCATGAAGACAAAAATGCCCGAAATCCTCATCTCAGTGCCCCGAGTTCGGGTGGGGAGGAAAGGCTGTGCTTTGCCAGCCAGCCGGCTCTCGGCTCTTACCCTCCACGGAGATGTCCTGGATGGCGAACCTGAGGATGATGGTCCAGATCATGCCCAGCGTCATCTTTGCGTTGCCGTCCACGATCTCTGCCCGCGGGGAAAGGGGCAGAGGGTGAGGAGGCGGGTAGAGCCAGGGCGACACTCCCCAGTCTGCCTAGAGACCAACTCCAGCTCTGGGCAGAGCTGCCCAGGCCTGTCCTCTGCAATCCTCTCTGGGAGAGGATGTCCCCTGAATGGCCCTGATGTCCCAGAAGCCTTCTGCGGCTCAGCACCTTCAGCCTCCTGCACACGTGTTCTCGGCTAAGCGAGCCTCTTCTCAACAGGGCAGCTCAGCCCCGTGACTCAGCTCAAAGGACTGCTCCGCCCTGAGGCTTGTCCCAGGCACTGGGCCTGTGTTTCCAGCCTCTGTCACACCTTTAAGGGTTTGTCCCCCCACTGCTGCCACCGTCGCCCAAGCCCCCGTTGTCCCCGCCAGATCTCGATGTGCTGCCTCCTCCACCTGCCCTGAGGTCCACCCCACACAGCAGCCAGGGTGGTTGCTTTAACAGGTGCATCAGATTTGTGTCACTCGTCTGCTTAAAGCCCCACGACGCTTAAAACCAAGCCTGTACTCTGCAGTCCGGCTTACAGGGCCTACCCTGCGTGACCCGGCCCATTCCCTCCCCGGCATTCTCTAGCTGTGTCCTCTCTTGCTTTAAGGATCTCATACCTTCTGCCCCCTGCAAAGGGCACCCCTCGACCCCCATCTTAGATGGCTGGTTCTTCTCATCTTATAAGCCTCTGCTTAGACGCCACCTCCCAGAATGGCTTCCCTGACCGTCTCAGGCCCCCTCTCCCCAGCACCCTGCTCGTCCCCTCACACACTGCTAGGTGCTGGCTGGTGGGCTCGTTCACTGTCTGCCTTCTGAGCACCACTGTATTCCTGGGACCTGGCCCTGGGCCTTGAGAAGACACGGTGTGGCAGGAAGCAGAGTAGGGACACAAGGTCCAGCTGCTAAGCGCGTGCCTTCTTATTTATTCATTAATTTATTTTTTGGCTATTAACTGTGGCATTCAAAACTTCCCAGGCCAGGGATCGAACCCGTGCCACAGCAATGACCCAATCCACAGCATGACAACATGGAACACTTAACCAGAGAACTCCGAGTGAAATGCCTTCTTAACTAAAAACCAACGACTCTCCCAAACTTCTGGCATTGAGAGAAAGGGTTTGGACCACACATTCCTCAGCTTCAGCAACATAGAGAAAAACCATCCCTGTAGCACCCAGGCACCATGTGCCGACTGCCTGGTGAGAACTGCGTGCCCATGGCCTGGCCCCGGAGCCCAATGGCCTGGAGAGCTTTTGGCAGTCTCTAAGGTCTCCCGCCCCCAAGCGTCTCCCACACGGGAGGGGAGAGGGCGGGGAGAACAGAAGGACACTTCAGGAGGCCTTGCTCACTGGCCCGGAGAATGGAAAATGCTAAGTGGGCTTTTTTTGTTTGGTTTTCTTTTTGACTTTTAGGATAGCACCTGGGACATATGGAGGTTCCCAGGGTAGGGGTCGAATCAGAGCTATAGCTGCCGGCCTCCAGCGCAGCCACAGCAATGTGGGATCTGAGCTGCGAATGTGACCGACACCACAGCTCACGGCAACACCGGATCCTTAACCCACTGAGCGAGGCCAGGGATCGAGCCTGGCGTCCTCATGGATACTAGTTGGGTTTGTTACTGCTGAGTCACAATGGGGACTCCTCTAGGTGGGCTTGATTCGGGAAGGAGGTACAAGTGTCCCCCAGCGGATGGGGCCCAACCTCCCCTGAGGACATGCGCGCCAGGAGAGGGCAGGGCCTTTTTAGCCACCAAAGCAGCTCCCCATGGTGAAGCCACGGGCAGAGGGCCGATGGCAGCTTTCGGATTGAGGGTTTCAGCATGAGGAGGAAGCATGCATAGCCAGCTGCCCCAAGGCAGGGGAAGAATGTCTGTCCGGCTCTTTCCCAGGTGGAGAAGCCCACACCCAGAAACCAGGCCAACACTTCCCAGCACGAGGCGAGGTCAGTGATTCGTTCAGGCAATCCATGCTGCGTCCCCCCCGAGGGCCAGGCACCCCAGGTGTGGGGCCGGGCGCAATCTAGAGGAAGCCACAGCGCCCTTACCCAGCCGGTGCCAGGAGCAAGCTGGACACGGAGGGCTCAGAGAGCCCTGTGAGAGAAGGAAGACGGCCGCTCTCATGACACATCTACCAGCTGCTTCTCGGCCCTGCAGCTGTGCCTCTGACTCCCGTCCCCTCCACAGCCCCCACGAGGAAGCCCTGCTCCTGCGACTGTCTGGGTGGCGTGGAGGGACAGAGAGACGGGCGGGGTGGGACTGGCTCTCAGGTGTCCCTTGGGGCGTTGCCAGTCGGCTGTCCCCCCAAGGCCTGACCGCCGCAGGTTCTGGGAGTGAAGCAGCTTGGGTGTGAACAGAGAACCTTTTTAGACTGGGTCTTTCTCCAAAGGAAAACTGATGACTGCCACGGGTCTCTCTTCTAACCCTTTCTGTATTTACAGGCTAGCATTTTGAGCAAAATAAATGCAGCTGTGAGAAGCAGAAGGCTGGCGGGGAGCCAGGAGGAAAGATCCACACAAGGACAGAAAATCTCGGGGCCCGACTGAATTTGGTTTTTTTTTTTTTTTTAAACAAACACCAACCACCTCGACCGTGGCATTCGGGGCTTGGCACCCCTCCCTGGAGAGGGCCCCGCGGGGGCAGGGCCTTGGAGCGGTCTGTGTTCTGGCCCAGAGTCCTGGCCAAACTCTCAGAGCCCTGTCATTAACAGCAATTAGTTTTCTTTGTTTTTCTAAAAGCTGGGACAACATGGATGTCAGGGCAAAGGAAACCCTGCTCTAGCTAATGAGCAGAAGCCTGAGCCCAGGCTGACGGCGAGCTGCTGGGCTCCATCCGGCCTCGCCTGGTCTCCAAAGGCGCCTGTGAGCTCAGGACAAGACCCTGCCACTGGAACGAAGGGTCGCAGGCCTGGGTCTCTGCACGGGGCTCAGAAGGATCCCGAGTATCAGTCAGGAGGCCACACTCTCCCAGGCCGTGAGGACAAACAGCAACGTCTGTCTGGTCACTGGCCTTCGGACTTACACTCCCTGCCCAGAGCCCTGACACAGGGCCTCCAGCGGCCTTCCCCCGCCGACCCCTTCCTGCCCACACACAACGGGCAAGGCCTTGGGGCAAACGTACTCCTGGCTCAGAGAGATGTCAGCCACATGTCCCTCAGGCCCAGCACCAGGAGGGCGAGTGGGGGTGTCCAGGGTCCGAGGCGAGGCTATTCCCCTCCCTGTGCCCCAGGTCACATCGAAGGCAGTCACCGTGGTGGCTGCTGGGTACAGCTGGGCTTTAAGCACCCCTGGTGCTCTCTCTACCACCACCACCACCTCTGTTCAGAAGGCAGAGGTTGGGCCCCAGCCAAGCTCACCTTCTGCCCCGATGGAGACCAGCTTGACTCCTTTGCTGGCGATGAAGTCCAGTGCCTTGTTCACATTGTTGATCTTATGCACCCTCATCTTGCCCCGCTCTGGCTTAGGTAACCGCTCCCCTGTGGGCCCAACGCCAAGAGAAGGAGAGAAGCTTTAGGACCCACTGCTCCCCAGAACCAGTCAATGCCCACACCAGGAAAGGCCTCACTCTCCCCCAGCAGCAAGGGGACAGCGGGGCAGGCAGTGTCCAGGGGTGGGCTGGACCCCACGGGAGGGGAGCCTCACCGGAAATGACCTCCAGGAGAAGCATGAGCTTGAGCCCGTCTCGGAAGTCCTCGTCGATGTTCTCGATCTGCGTGCCGGCCTTGCGCAGGTGGGAGTTGCACCAGGCTGTGAAGGTCTGTGGAGGCAGAACAGAGTTGGGGGGTTGGGGGGGGTCAGTGTGGGCGTCAGAGCTCTCGAGCAAAAGGCCCGGACTGTAGCCCTGCCCCTGCGACCACACGGTCACCATGGGGCCCGTCCTCCATCTGCACTACTGCTGATCTTTATGACGCAGGCAGGGGGACCCGAGGAAACGGCGCCTCAGCGTAGCTTGCAGACCACCACTTGGTGAGCTGGGTGGTGAATGGCTGGCTCCACCACACCTGGCCCAGGGCTCAGACAGCGGTGTTGACCGAGCCAGCCCCCCGCCCCGCCCCCGTGTGGAGATAAAAGGCAGGGACCCTGCTCTCACGGACAGATGCACCCGCCCTCCAGTTCCCTGGGTGGGCAGAGCAGAGGAGGGGTCCCTGCGTGCCCCCCTCCCCTGCACCCCCCAGGTAGGGGCTGCAGTTTCCCCATCACTGGTACAGGAAAGCAAGTGTAAAATAAACCTCCTGTAAAGTCAAGACTTTCTCAAGCCAGTCTCTCTCTGAGCTGTGGGTAGCCCAGCAGCAATGCCTCCCTCAAAGGCTGGGAGCACAGAGCCTCTGCGCCCTCTGTTTCTCTGGAGAGCACGGCACACGCCACCCTTAAGACCCAGTGTATTTCAGAGGGGCGGGAAGGCACGTGGGAGGCGGGCACCCACCGCCACCAGGGGGAAGGAACGTCTGAGGATCACGGGGCGTGTGGACATTGGAAGGTGAAAGGGCGTTTTCAGGTGGCGAGGCCTGAACCCTGAACCAGAGCACACAACACCGAGTCCAGGGCACGGGCCGTCAGGCAGTGACGGGCCTCAGCCCCCTGCTGGCTGGGGCAACTTATCGGGCATCAGCACCAGGGAAGCGCGTCACATCAGTTAACGTGGACGTGCCCAGACACCTTCCGGGGAGACCGGCCCACGCAGCCTCTGCAGCAGGGTCTGGGAAAAAGCCCACGCCTGTTTCTCACGGGAGCACCCCCAACCCCGCCCCGCAATCCAAAGGCCCAGGGTGGATGTGGGCCGACAGCCAGGACTGCGCAAGAGCAGAGGCCATGTGGGGGGCGAGGGGCTTCCAAGGAACCTCTGGCCAAGCACCATGTGTTTTGACAACTGTCACCAGTCGTGCTCATTCAGAGACTCAACACAAAGCCCCTCCCAGACAAAGAAGCTGCCTAATTAATATGCTACACCACGCGGCGAGGCTTCCTTCCAAACCCAAAGGGCGAGGGTGGGACCGTGGGCCGGGCAGGGCCCTCACCAGCTACTGCCAACTGGGGGATGAGCTCCTCCACCGTGGAGACTGACACCCCACCTGAGGCCGCTTCCTCAGCTAAGGGGGCCTTTGCCTGCTTCTGCCTTGCGTCAGCTGGCACCTATCCACCCCTCAGTGTGGGGGGCGGCTCCTCTGGGACGCCCGCGCTGACAGCCCTGCCCTCACCCATCCGGCCCCGGTGGCCCTCTGTGCCGATGCTCACGGCACTGTTCCCTCTGTCCTCTGAACAGTTAGCTGTCACCTTCTGCCTCCTTGCAACCTTGAGCTGCTGTGGGCTCTGGCCGGGAGCGGGTTCTCATCAAGGGATGCACGAGCTGGGCTCCCCACTCCTCCCCACTCCTTCCCCTCTGCGCTCAAGACAGACCAAGGCCAGACTGCTGGTTACACCACTCAAGCGGGCAAGTTACCCAACCTTCCCGACGTTCGTCTCCTCCTCTGTAGACGAAGACATCACCTAGGTCATGGTCAGTGTGAGGGTTCGAGGCAACAAAGCCTGTAAAGCATGTGGCGGGTGCCCAGTACATGCAGTTCTCTGCCCCCCTGCACACCCTTGCCACCACACCCAGCCCTCACACCTCTGTGACAGCATTCTCCAGTCGGGCTGGGTCTTACTGGATGCTCTGTGCATGTGTGTGTGCCCCAGGCACGCAGGCCTTCCGTGTCAGGTCACACGCATCTTTAGAAGGCCTAAACGCACAGCGGCCAGGCTGGGGCAGGGGATGCTGGGCCTCCGCTCTTACGTGTGCCTCAAAGATGCTACTGGCCAACCCAGTGGCCCAGCACATCCCACGACTGTGGCTGCAACAGGGCAGCTCCCAGAGGGCGAGCCCCCTGCTGCTGCAGGGCTGCTGGGCCGAGACCCAGGCGCCTGGCCTGCAGGTAGGGCTGGGCGCGTAGTACAGCTGCCTGCTCTGAAGGGGCACAGAATGCTAGCCTCACGGCTTATTTCTTCTGGTTTCCAACCAAGTGACCTGGACTCCTGACGCCTCACCTTCCATCTCCACAGGATGGACCCAGCAGAGTCTACCTCCTGTATGTGCTGTGGGCAAATGGGGGAAATGCTTTAAAACATCGGCACAGAGCTTGGCAAAAGCGAGATGGACTGAGCGTGTGCACGTGTGTGCCCCCGCCTGCACCGCCGTGTCCACCGCATCCTGTCTCTCTGCAATGGCCCACGCCCCGCTGCCAGGAGTTCTTTCTTTTGTTCGGACCCTCTCAAGGTCACAAGGTCACAGCACTGCCCACCCTGCAACACATGCGCCCCATCCCCGCACCTTTGCTCACCTTCTCAGCAGGAAAGGAGAGCTCTGCCTTGGGGCTCACACAGATCTGGACTCAAATCTTGCCTTGGCCATGAGGTCACCTGCTAGCGGAGTCACCTTGGGCGAGCAATGAGCCCCAGGGTCCTCGTTGATGAAATAGAGATAATAATCCCACTTTTTTTTGGCTGCGCCTGTGGCACATAGGAAGTTCCTGGGCCAGGGATTGAACCCATGCCATAGCAGTGACAACGCCAAATTCCTAACTGCTAAGCCACCAGGGAACTCTAATAATCTCCCCTCTTAAATGAAGATTAAACAAAACAATGCAAGTAAATCACTTATGAGTGTGCCTGGCACAGAGTAAAGTATTCAGTGTTATACAGACGTCAAGGAAAAGACTGTTTTTAAATAGATGGTAGCTCTGCCCTGAGCGCATCTCCCCAGCGGGAGGCAGGCAGAGGCACAAGCAGAGCACAGAGCAAGTGCGTGGGGAGAGTGGGGAGGAAAAGCCTCCTCCTGAACCCGACAGACACTCCATGGGAACCCTGCCGCCGCCAGGCCTCTGACCCTCACTCCATGGCCCTCGTGGCCCTGCTTTCTCCTCCTGGAAGATAGGAGAGACTCCCAGCGCCCTGAGCTTGGGGCAAGGGGAGCACTTGTCACGAGGCTACCACGCACACAGCACTTCTCCAGGCGGCATGACTGGTGAGTAGGAGCTGGAGTTCGAACGGGACATTAAAAATTCATAGCTGCTTCTACTTGGTTACAAAAATAACATTCTGCCTATTCACTCCCTCTCCCTACCCGCTTTAGACTGAGCTGTGCGGGGTGGGAGGCGTGGAGGGCGGTTTCTATAGATGGAGGCCTCGTGGGCCCGCTGCACCCCTCCACTGTGCAGATCCCTCAGGGCATGAGCTACGGAGCCTGACTGCCCAGGCACGATAGGTCCCACGGGCTCTGCGATGCCCAAGCCACTGTGGGGTGGGACACAGACGCTCCGGTGACATGCACCTGCTGTATGCCGACTCGGGGCCCGGCCTGGTGCTGAATCCACAGTGGTGAGCAAAGCGGGCCCAGGCTGCGTTCTCAGGAGCGCCCAGTCTGACGGGGGAGAAGATCGAGCTCATTAAGCAACTACTCAGGTGGGGAAGGATGCCCTGAGGAAAAGCATAACAGTAACAACCACAGGAGACACGACCGCTTGAGGCACTTGGGCATGTGCTAACGTCTTTCCTTCACATGGCTATGCACGGCCACCTTGGGGGGGAGTTGCTATTTCTGCCCCCCTTTTACAGATGAGGAAACCAAGGCAGGGTCTGACAGGTGACATGACTTGTCCACCGGGACCTGGAAAGTTAGAGCCAGATGGAAGGCCGGGTACTCTGGCTCCGGCAGCCAGGCAGCCAGGCAGCCAGGCAGCCACGCTCAGAGGTACCATCCTGCACTTGCCCTCCTCCCTGCCACCCCCAGCGACGGGGCTGAGCAGTGTTCGGGATGCTGGGGAACAGCTCCTGACTAGTAGCAGGGCAGACGGGGAAGTGTCCCTGTGGAGAAGGAGCAAGACTAAAAGCGGAGAGACTTCCAGAGGAGGGGAGCGGCCCGCAGGCCCTCTGGCGGGGAGGACAGAGCCCGGCGGGAGAGAGGCAGGGAGTCTGGGGAGCAGGTTGTGCTGTGAGGCTGGCAGGGCCAACCTCCCGGGGCCTTCAAGAGGCTGCTGCTCTGTAGGGATGGAGCCGAGGGGGGCAAGGGTCAATGTGTGGTGACCAGGAGAAAAGACGAGAGGGTGAAGAGCCCCCGAGGGAAGCCTGGCAGGAGGAGGAAGCCTGGCACAGAGGAGCTGTGTCGGGGATGCCGACTGTTGTGACGGAGAAAAGCAAACAAGGCTTCGATTTCATTTGGGAGGGTCCCGAGCCACCGGCCCTCTGTGAGAGGAGGGAAGGGCAGAGAGCAGCTCCAGCTCTTCTGGGTTTTGGTGTCAGGATGGCTTTCCGGGGCAGCACTGACTAAATGGTGGCCGTGGCCCTGGCGCCTCCCCTACGAGGTGCTCTGTGCATTCACCAGGCTGACAAATCCCGACCTGGAGCCCCTGTGAGGCAGGGGGCACCGACTTGGAATTTACATTCTGATGGGGGCAGCAGCAGCTGATTGCCAGCTCTTACCATTATACATGGCAACTCTTCCAAATCTCCAACCCCCGGCTCTTGAGATAGCAGCATTGCCTTTTTACAGATGAGAAAATTGAGGCAGGGAGAGGTGAAAGTGACTTGCCCAAGGTCACAGAGCTAATAAACACACACACAGGGCAGCCACTCACGCCTCAGAGCAGAATGCTACCTACTGGCCTGGCAAAGCAGAGCCCATAGAACCGAGTCAAGGCGGGCCCCGGCCCCCCCTCAGTCCCCAGGCTGGAAGAGAGCTCCCAAAGCGAGGCAGGCAGGGCTGTGCCCCCGAACGCCTGTCTGCTTCGTCAAGGGTGGCCTGAGCCCAGCGTGCGTCCAGGCTAGTGGTGCCAACGGTGGTCCTGCTGTCATGCGAAGGGAGCCTGCACCCAGCCCTTGACCTCTCTAGGGAGGAAGGAGGGATGTGGACTTGTCTGCCTTTGAGAACACATGTGAAAAGAAACCACAGAGAAAAGCCTTCAGAACTTGGCCTCTGCACACGGTGCCTGCTGGAGATTCTGGTTGTTAAAACAGCACAGGGGGTGAGGGGGTGGTGGTGGTTGGGGGTGGAAGAAGACGAGCCTGTAGCTTTATTTGGGACCCACTGTCACCACTCCCTGTGGTGCCCTAGGGACGACAAGCCCCAGAGGCGCCCACCCCCCAAGGCCAAGCTGTTTCTGCTTTGTCACTGTGTGTTGGAGGAGGGGTGCACGGTCTAGCATCACTGGTCATAAAGTCCTTCCTGTGTCACAGGGACCCCTCCCAGTTGCCAGGATGTGGGGCGGCTGGGTGAGTGAATGATGGATATTGTTCGGGAGGTGACCTAAGCGACCAGGAATGTGGCAGCAGTGGGCTTTAATGAGCCATTCATTGATGACTCCCCCCTCAACCCAAAGAGGTAACAGGCCCTCTTGACTCTGGGGCAGTCACCAAGGAAGAGTGAGAAACAAACATGTCCAAGGACACAGGGCGACCGGGTGGTGCTCCAGTGGGCAGAGTGGTGGCAAGGGCTGGAAGAAAGGAAGGATCCTGGCGGGATGCGGCTAACCCGGCTGAAAAAACTTTCCTTTCCTTTTCTTCTCAACGACTACGTGTTACACAGCATGTTCTTAATACTGGAGGGGGTGGCGGGGAGGGAAATGTTGGTTGGAAGCTGGAATTCCACTAAATGCAGACTCAAGCGAGTCTCTTGCAAAGTCCGTTTGGACTAAAAACAGGCTCACCCGAGAGCCCAGGCAGAGCGAGCCTGCTGGCTCCGGTTACTGGCACTGGCCAAGGCTCCTGGACCAGGGTTTGTGGGCTCCGCTCTTCCTACCTGCCAGCAGATGCTCACATGTGGATTCCATTGACTCCACGTTGGACAAGACTTTAGGAAAAACCGTTCGCTGCCTCCTGCTCATCCCCCGCCTTCCGCTGTGGACAAGGCCCACCCCCTTAGCAGGCCGGCTCGGGCGAGCGGTCTGACCCAGAAGGACCAGCTGCTTGTTTCCCCCAGCCCTGGGTTGCCTGGGATAATGGGCCACAGCAAACTCCCCCAGGGTACTTGGAGGCAAGACAGGGTGGTCTAGGGGGTGGGAGTTTTCAAACCTCGTCTCTGCAATACCGTGTAGGGTTTGCCGCTCCGATGGGGCATCAGCTGCTTTGAGGGGGAGGCCGGCCCTCCTCCTGAACGCCCACCTTGCCTGCTGTGGCCTCTGACGCTGCCCATGGCTCCTGCTTCCACAGGACCTCAGGAAGGGTGTCCGGGGCTTGGACACAGGGGACAGACAGCTATTTATTCCTAAGGTAGGCATCCACCCTCCTTATCGCGCATCTGCCAGACTTCTGCCAGGCCTCAGGCAAGACCTGGCCCCAGTGGAGCACCTCAGTTCCTGAAAGCAGAGACTGCTCCCCCGGCCCCTGGGCTTCAACACCTACTATAAAGGCGCTTTCAGCATCTGATGGCTAAGCCTTCAGGAATCTGGGTTACCAGTGGCCCAGGCCAAAAAGGTGATCGCCCTGGCAACATCTGCCTGGCTCCATCCAGGAAGTACGTGAAGCCTCTAGAACATTTTGAGATCATACATGTGAGTGCTTCCCATGGCATATGGAAGTTCCCAGGCTAGTGGTTGAATCAGAGCTGAGCTGCCAGCCTAATGCCCCAGCCACACGCACATCTGCAACCTACACCACAGCCCATGGCGACACTGGATCCTTAACCCACCAAGTGAGGCCAGGGATCAAACCCACATCCTCCTGGTTACTGCTACACCACAATGGGAGCTCCTAGAGTGCTTCTTTTTTTTTGGTCTTTTTAGGGCCGCATCCACAGCACATGGAGGTTCCCAGGCTAGGAGTCAAATCAGAGTTGTAGCCGCCAGCCTATGCCACAGCCACAGCGACGTCAGATCCGAGCTGCATCTGTGACCTACACCACAGTTCACGGCAACACTGGATCCTTAATCCACTGGGTGAGACCAGGGATCGAACCCAAATCCTCATGGATGCTAGTTGGGTTTGTTAATGCCTGAGCCACAACAGGAACTCCCTCGTGAGTGCTTTTTTGAAGATTCATTGCCTTTACCAGATTCTGAGGAAGATAAAAACCAGGGACCAAGGTGAGAGAAGAGAAAACGAACCAGATATAATGACTTGATCGCAATTTGGACAGGTGCAGCAACATGGGCCTCAGACAGCCCTGTTGCCGTGGGTCATCAGAGCTGGCGACAGCAGTATGGTGACACATCGACTGCCTGTCCAGGACCCAACTCCTTATCCAGCTGCGGGCAGAGCGGGCATGCTGTGTGTGCCTGCCCCGAGACAACAGAACCTTATTTGAAAGCAATTACAGAGAAATATGGAATGCTGCTTTCTTATGTCCTGGCCTGACGGTTGCCTTATTCGGAGTTTTCTCGGCCCACATGAAGAAGCCCTGACTTCTCAGACGGAGGAGAGGTATAAACATTGCAGAGTGGAGCAGTGAGCATTCCAAAGGTCCCGCGTGTCCACCCAGAAACCACTCTTTCCCCCACGACCCCTCCCAGGACCCAACATTCCCACCTTGGCCAATCCCCTGCAAGGTGCCAGACAGCTATGTATGTTGCTACTGCAACAGGCCGCATTTGGGGTGCAGTCCCTTCCTTCCCCATGAGGAACGCTGGCCAAAGATGTTTTTTCTGGTTCCCCCCAGGCTGGTTGGTTCTCATCACTCAGGACTTCCCTCAGATGTCGCCTTCCCGACTGTTCCCTATCACTTTCCTCTGCTTTGTTTAGTCACTGCACTTATTACTGTCAGAAATTAGGCTCTTTGTCCTTAACAGGTCTCCCTCCCACACGGAACAAAAGCTCCATGAGAGCAGGGTCCCGTGAGCTGCGGGACCCACTGCCCGGAATGGTGTCTTGCACAGAGTAGGTGCTCAGTAAATCCTAGAATGAATGGAACAGGAGTAAGGCTTCTCGTGTCCAGCCACTTAGGACTTCATGGTTTCTAATCCCATTTTATACTCGAGAGGGTCCCTACTTAGGGATTAGACTGCTTGCTTTTAGGAGTTCACAGAAATAATCCTGGAGCGTACACACATTCCAAAAGCAGCTTGTCACTCCCACGGAAGAGAGGAGCCCTCAGCAGCCCTGCCTGCCCAGGCACCTGAGGCCACTGGACTTTGCAGAGACCCTGATTCTGGTTCAAGCGTGGCTGGGTCTAGACAGGGCGGGGTAGCAGGGGGTGGCCTAGGAGGAGGCAGCCTGAGGAGTGACACATGTATCGAGATATCAATTTGCCAAGGTCTGCAAGGGTGAGGAAGAGACAACACGGCAGTGCTCCAAGCGTCTAAACAAACGTGGGTTCAAATCCTCCCTCTGCCATGTCGTGTGTGGGACCACAGAAAACGAACTTGACCTCTCTAAGTTTTATGTTCTTCCTCTATAAAATGAGGACAATAGACACGATATAGTTGTCTACTCAACAGGATCAAACAGAACGCAGTGCACACACCACCTGGTGGACAGTGAGCGCTCAAAAGATGTTCTACTCATCGCTAGAACTCCGGTTCCAGGAGGTGCCACTGCTGCTATCAGCACTGCAGCTGGTGAGGCGAGACCTGCACCCTAGGATTTGCCAAGTTGCTGGCTGCTTTCTGGGGGCTGACACAAAGCAGTCTTCCCTCCAAACCTCCCCTCCCTCAGCCTGGCCACTGGACAACCAAATGAATAAAGGAATATGATAATCAGATCTGCCTCTTCTTGCATCCAGAGATTCTTCCAATCTAGCAGTTCACAACCCTGGCTTTACAAGAGAATTACCCAGGACCTTTCCTGGTTCGTTTGCATTTTTTTTTCTCTCACTAATATTTACTGCTTTAAGCCATTAAGCTCTGAAAAGGCCATTTGTTATGCAGCAATAGATAATTAACACAACATAGAAGTAGAGTAGGTGGATCACAGGAACGCCTGTACTCTTTTTAATCATGTGCATAGTTTGGAAAATCAATTTTTAAAATTGGATTATAATTCACTTACCATAAAATTCACCCCTTTAAAGCATAAAAGTGAGTGAGTTTCTGGAGTTCCCGTCATGGCTCAGTGGAAACAAATCTGACTAGCATCCATGAGGACGCAGGTTCGATCCCTAGCCTTGCTCAGTGGGCTGTTAAGGATCTGGCATTGCTGTGAGCTGTGGTGTAGGTGGCAGAGGGGGCTCAGATCCTGCAATGCTGTGGCTGTGGCGTAGGCCGGCAGCTATAGCTCCAATTGGACCCCTAGTCTGGGAACCTCCATATGCCGCTGGTACGGCCCTAAAAAAAGATTCCCTCCCCCCCGAAAAAGTCAGTGAGTTTTAGCATATCCACAAGATTGAAAAACTATCACCACTATCCGATTCCAGAAAATTTTCATCACGCCTCCCCAGCCCCTGACAACCACTGACCTACCATCAGTCTCCATAGATTTGCCTTATCTGGACATTTCACATGAACAGAATCATACAGTATGTGGCCCTTTGGTCTGGCTTTTTTCATTTAGTGTGTTGCAAGGTTCAACCACACTGCAGCATGTGTCAGTGCCTCATTCCTTTTCACTGGGGGCTCCACTGAATGGACACACCACCTTTTGTTCATTCGTTCATAAGCTGATGGACACGTGGGTTATTTCTACCTCTGCTGTTGTACACATCCGCTATCAGGAGGAATGCTGCTACAAACATCTATGTGCGAATTTCTGTGTAGATATATGTTTCTAGTCCTAGGAGTGTACCTGCTGGGTCACGTGGTAAGTCCACGTTTAATCATTTGAGGAAATGTCGGACTGTTTTCCAAACCGGCGGCACCACTGTACACCGCCACTGGCAAGGTATGATGATTCTAATTTCCCCACATCCTCGACAACACTTGTGAGGTGGTATCTCGTTGTGTTTGTAGTTGTTTTGTTTTGTTTTAAGGGCCACAGCCGCGGCATATGGTTCCCAGGCTAGTGGTTGAATTGGAACTGCAACTGCTGGCCTACACCACAGCCACAGCAATGCAGGATCCGAGCCACGTCTGCAACCTACACCACAGCTCACAGCAATGCCAGATCCTTAACCCACTGAGCGAGGCCAGGGATCGAACCGGCGTCCTCATGGACACTAGTCGTGTTCATTACCACTGAGCCACAATGGAAACTCCTTGTTGTGGTTTTGATTTGCATTTCCCTATTGTCTAATGATGCTGGGCATCTTCATGTACCATTTTCTAATTGCATATCTTCCTCTGGAGAAATGTCTGTTCTAGTCTTGTGCCCACTTTAAACTGGGTTATCTTTTTTTTTTTTTTTTTTTGTCTTTTTGTCTTTTTTTGTTGTTGTTGTTGTTGCTATTTCTTGGGCCGCTCCCGCGGCATATGGAGGTTCCCAGGCTAGGGGTCCAATCGGAGCCGTAGCCACCGGCCTACGCCAGAGCCACAGCAACGCAGGATCCGAGCCGCGTCTGCAACCTACACCACAGCTCACGGCAACGCCGGATCGTTAACCCACTGAGCAAGGGCAGGGACCGAACCCGCAACCTCATGGTTCCTAGTCGGATTTGTTAACCACTGCGCCACGACGGGAACTCCTAAACTGGGTTATCTTTTCATTGCTGCGCTGTATGAGTTCTTATATATTCTAGACACTTGACTTTTATCAGATGTATGATTTGGAAACATTTTCGCCCATTCTGAGGGGTGTCTTTTCACTTTCTTAATAATGTCCTTTGTAGCAAAAAATAAATTAAAAAATTTTTTTGCAGAGTCTATTATTTATCTATTTTTCTTTGTGGCTTATGATTTTGGTGTCATACCTAATAAACCATTGCCTAACCTAAGATCATGAAGATTGAGGTCTATGTTTTCTTCTAAGATTTTATGGTTTTAGCGCTTTGATGCGGTTGAAGGTATTTTTTTGTATATGGTATGAAGCAGGGGTCCAATTCCATTCTTTGCATGTGGAAATCCCATTGTTTCAGCACCATCGACTGAAAAGACTACTCTTTCCCCATTGCATATGTTCGTATACGTCTTGGACCCTCATTGAAAAATCAAGTGATGATAAATGTATGGGACTGGAAAGCTTCTTAAAAATGCCTGAACTTCACCCCAGGTCAAATGAATCAGCTTCCGTGGTGGTGAGTGCTGCATAAATAATTATATTTTACAAAGCTCATCAGGTGAGTCTAACATAACAGAAAGCCAGGGTTGAGAACCACCACTCAAATCTATCCCCTCATTCTAAAGATGAGGGACCTGAAGTAGGACCAGGGAGCCCTAGCCACTGCATTTGCTAGACTGGACCGGACCCTTGGAGCTAAAAGAAACTCCAGGGAAGCAGGAGACAGGCAGCCCGGGGAGGGAGGGGCCCCGGTCTAGGCTTGTTTCTGTTCTCAAATGGACCTTTCAGAGCCATCTCATTCCAGACCTTTCCAGAGCTAGCTACTCAGATTACACTGCAAAGAACTGGGTCCCCCCTGAGGGGGAAGAGCCTGCCCTCCCCACACAGAATCCATAGGGAGATAAAGAAGGTCTGAACTGCAGGTTGGTGGGGCCCAAAGGGCAGAGGTAGGAGGCAGTGCTCGGCTTTCAAAGGAGAGTTTTTCAGCAGGAAGAGGAGATGGGTGAGGCCTACCTTGAAATAGCTACCTTTAAAAGGGAAAACTTCCACTCCCAAAAAAACAGTTTTAAAATTAGGGCAGCAGCAGAGGCTAGAGCCCTGCCCTCCACCTCCTCTGGCCCCATCTGGCATTTTGCTGTGAAACAATCAGGCACAGGGGGCCCTTCACTCGGAGAACGGAGAGTCTGAGCTACAAAAACCCTATTTATTTTCAATGGCTTACAGCGGAGCTCGGGTTTCAGGCTCGGGAGGGGAGATTAAAGATCCTCTGGTTTAAACTTTGATCCTTCAAAAAGATAGCCAAGTGAGCCAATTCTGGCCTTGAGACTGAGCAGCTTGGAATCCTAACAGGTGCCTAAGAGGACCAGCCTTCAGAATTAACATTTTAGCCTGGACAAATCCGCCCCATGGACTGGCTCATCCAAGTAACAGGTGTTTGGCATTTGGGGACAAAAAGGAAGAGGGGGATTTAATGGGACTCGAGTGTCCTTCAGGCAAGTGCCACTTCCACCAGGAACTCACTCGACCACAACAAGAAACGCAAGGAGTGCCCAGGCCAAGCGCATCTGAAGGCAGGGCAAACACTCCCATTTCCCCCTCTGATTGCCTTCTGGCAGACAGCTTATTCTCTGCTGTAATTTACATGCTCCATGGAGTAGGCCTTGTTGGCAGAAGAGCAACTGTACCAGGCCCCAGAGTGACCTCTAACAGGGGTGGAGGTTTCACCTTTGACAACTGAAACTCCTCCTCAGTGATCCTTTTCCTTTTTCCTGTTTTGGGACGTTCTGATTCATCGGTCTGCCGGTCAGGTCAGAAACCTTCTCCTGCTCTGGGTGTCTGGGGTGGGCGACATGGCGAGGGTGGAGCTGGGTTGGGCTGGAAATCTGTGCTCTTGACACACCAGGGGGAAGCCAGAGCCTGGGCAGTGCTCACAGACATGCACTTGTTTTCTACGCACCCTGCCCTACTCGCTTCCCACTCTCAGTGCCTGCCTGTAAGACGAGCCCTTTGCAAAGCAGGGTTTGAGTTTGGAGGCCAAGAGAATAGAGGGCACTTATCCGCACCATCTCTTCCCCTCATCTCCGAGGGGACTGGCACTGGCAGGGGGCCCGCGAGCTCCTGGGTGCTCATCGGCCTGCTCCCCCATTGTTGAGTTCTCTGCGCACCTGGATGAGGGAGCAAATGAAAACATCAGTCACTCTGGGAGGTGCCTCAGACCAGAAATTCCAGGGTTGGAGTTTAAAGTTTGCCAAGAGGCAACTGGAGGTGTTCAGAGCTATCCACTCTCCCCCTCAGCCGCGTGTCAGCCAGTGGTGGCTCTACTTCCTGGCGTGGCACTAGGATGGTGCTGGGGGTGGGGACCTAAATTCTGTGGGTGAAGAAATCACTCTGGACTTGGAGTCTGTTTTTTCTTTACCATAGTCACTCCATCTTAGACCCCTTGGACACATGAGATGGACAATATTAACACTGTCTCAGAAGGACTTGAAAAAAAGAAAAGCCAAAATAAGGTTCTACAGCCAAAGGGTAATTATAGGATTGGGAGGAACCAGTAAGGAGAGACTGAAACCTCTGACTCATAACTGCTCTATTAAAAACGGTGAAACCATTTGCCCTGGCAGAGTGACAGGGCTAGACTCTCACCCTGGCTTGCCCAACTGCCTGGCCTTCCTGGGGCTGGTAGTCAGGCCTGGCCAAGCCACACAGCAGTCATAAGGGGCGGCTGTCTCCAGGAGCAGCGTGACGTCAGGACAAAGGGGCCCCTGCTGCTCTCGCTCTGGCTCTGAGGCAGAGCTGACTCCTGGCCCCGTAACAACAGAGGAGTGGCTTGCTCTGGGGCGGGGCAGGGAGGAGGGAAAGGAGAGAGGTGCCATTTGTGAAGTTGTAGGTTCGGTTTTCCACAATGTGCCCCATTAAACCTGCTAAGGGGCGGGGCCTCAAAGGGAAGCAGCAGAGGTGTTTTTATGATTGGGTGGGGTATGTCCTGACATACTTGTACAAATGACTCACATTTATTGAGTGCCTGCTGTGTACCAAGGTTTGTTCTGGGTGTTCTGGGTTTTACAGATAAGCCATCTGCCTGTGGTCACACAGCTGGAAGGTGTCAGAGCCAGAGGCCTACAGTGACTCCCAAGCAGTCTGGCCCGGGCTGCTTTCCGTTTCTGGTTCTCACTCTGTCAGGCCCCCTGGGAGGCACCTCACAGAGTCTCTCTCATTTGACCCACTTTAAAGAAGTCACAAGACCAAGCACAGTCCTGGAGACCCTGGCCCAATTCCGTCTGCCACCAGGGCCACCAGTGAGTGCCACCAGGGTGGCAGGCCTAGGCGGAGCTGCAGGGTGAGTCATGGGAGAGGGAGGGCGAGTCAGGTGACCAAGCGAGAATCAGAGTTACGCTGAGGTGGCCTGGTTACCTTGACATTCCTGAGATTCTGCCAAGGTAAAAAGTAACCCAAGGAGTTTGCCTTATATGGGCACAACAACAGACTTAAACTCAACAACGTGTTAACAGACCATGGATCAAATCCGCTCCGGACTGCACAGGAGACGCCCGATAAAGCTGCTCTGATAGTATAGGAAAAAACAATTTACGACAGGCTATCACAGTGACTCATAAAACAAAGGCGCAGCCCAACTGCCATTGTGTGCCTTTTAGAGAAGAGGGGGAAAGGTTGGTGGCTCCCAGGCCAAGTGGCCCTATCACTTGCTTCCCGACACGTGGCAGCGGAGGCCTGGCTTCGACCCCTCCCTCTGTTCACAAGGCCCGGCTCAGGGCAGAGCCCGGAGGGAATCGATTTCAGGCTGGAGCAGAACAGCAAGTCCTGGCCGAGTTCAGAGAGCCCTGACCACCTGCTTTCTCCCAGGGGCGCCCAAAAGAGAGAGGAAGGGGCTGAGCTGGAGGTTAGGTCTGAGAGCCCACACACTGCATGAGAACCAATGAAGTCAGCTGGACCTCAGGATTCAGAGTCACCCTAACCTGGGCCCCAAATGCTGGCCTCAGAGCCTTCCTCCCTGCAGCCTCAGCCCCAGAAGGGGGAGACTCACAGCTCTGAGCCTCTCTCAAACTTCACTCATGCATTTCAGTTACAAACTGTATTGGGCATCTACCACCTTCTGAACAGTGGGATTAAACAAACATCTCTGCCCTGATCAAGTTCACACTCTGGCAGAGGAGAAGATACACAAGAGAAGAACTAGACAGTGGCGATGCAGTAAACAGGGCAATGCGACAAAGAGTAACAGGAAGAGGGGGACAGCCAGGGAAGGAAGCAAATTGAGCCAGTCAAGGAAGACCTGTCCCTGGAGGTGCTACGGGAGGGAGCCTGAACCAATAGAAAGCGCCAACCGGCTGACAGTAGCAGGGCGAAACTCTAGGTGGGAAGAGGCCCGGGGGGTGTGGCCGGAGCTGAGGGAGCCCAGAGGAAGAGCAGCTTACAGGCTCACAGGGGCAGGGGAGCAGAACTCGGGTCTTACTCTAAGAGCAGCAGAAGCCCTTGCAGGGTCTCACGGGGAGAGCAGCAGCACGACCAGATTTATGGCGTGGAAAGACCCCCGGTGGCCGTGGGCATAGCAGGGTTACAGTGGAGCCACTAGGATAAGCGGTCCTTGTCAAAGTCCCCTCCTCCACAGAACCAGGAGGTGAGCCTTAATGGCACAGAGCACGAAGCTGCAGCCAACATGCAGACCCGGAGCCCCCTCCCCAAACAAGCCATCTTCTTTAGAAACACACAGGCCCAAGGGTGAACCATGATGGACTTTGCCAAGGGACAGTGGAAGGCCTTTTGCAGCAGAGAAGTGGACGTGATACCAAGGAGGGATTTTCCAACAGTGTTCCCACAAGAGCTCTGCTGTGGGGGTGCCGGGGGTGAGGGAAGCTGCCCCCCTACTCAAATTTAACCTCAGCAGCTATTTAATTGTGTAATATGGCAGATCCACATGGGATTCAACTCGAAAGGCAGTTACGCCACTGAAGAATATCACTGCTTTAAATCTTAAATCCTCTGTGCAAACGCTATTCCAAACAGCGGCAACCCCTTCCACGGGAGCCCCTACATCCCACCGGGTTGAGGGGAGGACAGGGCTCTGCCAGGGCAGCCAGGGAAGGGGAAAGAGGAGTTCCTGGTGAAACCCCGGCAGTCCCCTCCCCTGCTGGAGCCTTTGATCCTCTCTGCTCTGTGGGTGGCAGGCGGCTGGAGGAAGGCAGACACCACATGTGCTGCGGTTTTAGTCTGAGATGGCTGAGGCCTGCTCCCCTCAGGCCTCAGGAAGGTGGGGCAACAAACAAAGGGAAGATAAGAAAGAAGGCCGAGATCCCAGAGTCCCCAGCATCTGGCCTGCTGCCCACAGACGGAACCTGATGGAGAGGATCGGAGGAAGGCAGCCTGAATTCACGGCAGAGCAGTCAAAGGGTGCATCTGTCCCCAGGTGGGAGCAAACCCTCCCATGAGTCTCCACAGCAGCCTCTCCTCTTGGAGAAGAAAACAAAGGAAAAAAGAACTAAAGGCAGAGAGAATAAGAAATCTTAAACATCTGAGGGTGAAACCGGCCTTTGGGTAGATGCCCATCTCCTGGAGGAACTAAGATTCAGGACAAGTAGAAAAATCACAACCAAGGGCCTGGGGGACACGTACAGGACCTGACCTTCTGTCCCGGAGGAGTGCGAGGTCAGGGTGAAGAGGGACACTGGCAGGCCAGGCACTGCAGGGCAGTGTGGTCTGAGGACAGCAGAGGTCAGGCGACACCTGATCTGGGCCGTGAAAGAGGAGTGTTGTTCTGATAGGTGGTGACCTGGGAGGAAGGTCGTTCAAGGCAGTGGGAACATCAGGAGCAAAACACAGAAACGTGCAAGAGATGTCTGGGGAACTCCTAAGGGGAAGTGGCAAGAGACGGAGGCAGCTGGGCTCAGAAGGTAGAGGCTGAGAACTCAGAACTTATTCCCTGGCTATCGGGAAGGTTCCTCAGAGTGACCCGGTCAGATCCGAGTCTCAGAAAGACAGTGTTCATGGAGCTACCAAGATGAAGGAGGAGACTGGAATGAAGCCAGTTAGGAGGCCGCTGCAGGAGACCTGGACGTGGTCCATTGGGGTGATGAGGAACATGAGGAGGAGGATGGGCACCAATAAGAGGGCACTTCCTGGGTGCCGGGCATGGTGCAAAGGGCACACAGTAACTCAATGAAGTCTCACCATGGGCCTTGGAGGCAGACACTCTCCTCTCAGAGTAGTTAAGGCATTTCCCTAAAGTCACACAGCTCAAGGTGGCAGCACTGCAGTTTATACCCAGGCAGTCTAACAGGTGTATATGGAGGCTCCCAGGCTAGGGGTCGAATCAGAGCTGCAGCTGCTGGCCTACACCTCGGCCACAGCAACGGGGACCCGAGCTGTGTCTTCGATCTATACCATAGCTCACGGCAATGCTGGATTCTTAATGCACTGAGCAAGGCCAGGGATTGGACCTGCGTCCTCATGGATACTAGCCAGGTTCATAACCCACTGAGCCACAGCAGAAACTCCCAGCATCTGCACTTTTAAGCACTCACTACATGGTTCTGAGTTAGGACAACAGCAGCAGCGAAGGAAAGGAGGGGGTAAGGATTCTGCGAGACATTTGAGAGATAGAGAAAAGTAAAATTTGGTGCCTGTGACAGGGTGAGCAGTCAAAAGATGATTCCAATGTTTCTGACCAGGATGACTCATGGCTGGAGCAGTGTCAGACGCAGGAGTGGGAAACCCAGGGAGAGGGGCTCAGGAATGAGTTTGGTACGAGACGCGCTGCAAAATCAGCAGCGTGCAGAAACTTAGGGCAAACAGGTCATTTGTTCACGCCTGCAGTCCACTCATTCAGACGTTTCCTGAGCTTCTGCTAGGGCTGGGCCTGGTGCTGGGGATACAGCGAGAAATAAGATAGGGCTTCATGAAAGACCTCAAATCTAACAGGGGACAGAGACGTGTCAGCAGGCAACAGCACCAGAGCATGAGAAGGGGGTCAGGACGAGAGATACTGGCGTGGGACTTAAGGCCCGGGGAAGGCAGGGAGCTAAAATCCTCTCAGAAAAGGGACAGAGAGATGCCCACATTTCGGAGGTGGAGAGAGGGAAAAGATTCAGAGACAGAGGATGAGAAGGTAGAGAAGTAGAGAGAAGGCGATGTCAAGAAAGGCAAAGGGGAGGACTTTCGGACTGTTTTTAAGACGTGCTCCAAAGCATCCAGTACAACATGAGAAACGGAGATACCCGTAACCATCAGAGAAACATACAGAAGCATTTACGGGTGATGTCTGGGGCTGTCTCTGAAACACTCTGAGGCGGGGAGTGTGTAGGGAAAGGCTGATGAAACAAGTCTGGCAAAATGTCGGTAGCTGTTGATGCCAGGTAATGGGTACAGAAGGATTCTCTCCACTTTTGGGTACGTTCACAAATGTGTGTGGTATTTGGAAAGGATCGTGCGTTGCAGAGAGGTGGAGACGAGAGGGCAGGGCCCACTTCCCGCATCCCCAGCACCTAATGCAGCGCCTGGCACTTAAGAGGTGCCAAGCACATCCTGCTCAGGCGGTGCTGTGCCCACACCCTCAGGGATGCTAACTGGCCTGTCTCTGAAGATCTTGGAGAGGGTGGCTCAGGGGAGCTGGCAGGCTGAGAGGTATCAGGAGGTGAGGAAACGGAATCAGCCCGCGGAGGCTTACATGGCTTATGTATTTTTAAATGCACCAAGGCCAATGGCCAAGCACATTTCTTTTCCCAGGGACAGAACCCAGCTGGTGGACCATCCAGCAGCCCTCTACTTTCCTACAAGAGCGAGACAGGCTGGACTGCTCCAAGGGAAAAGCTGACCTTCTTTCTCCACCCCCAGCTTCAGATTCCCACCAAGCTCCCTGTGCTCCCCTCCTCTCATTATCCAGCAAAGGCTGCTGGGCAAATGGGCCCTTTTCAAAGGCATATCAGAGTACATCTTACTACCGTCAAACGGACAAGCCATCTCTCTCTCGCTTTTCTTCTCTCCTACAGAACAAAGTTGCATTTGAAAGGAGGAACAGTCTCAGGTTTTGACTCCCGGACAGAGAGAAGGTCCCAGGGGCCTGGACTCGGAACACAGGGTAGCTGACTCCGGGCATGGCTTGCACCGACAGCGACAGCAAACGTGTGGAGGGACATGGCAGACAAAGCCCAAGGCCAAGCCCGACAGCAGAGACAGGGCGGCTGTGTGGTTCTGGGTCCCATGGCCTGGAGAGCTCTGAGGAGCTATCGAATTCTGTCGGACCACACTGCGCTGCCTCTACCTTCCTCTAGATTTTCCACAGTACTGACAGCTCTGCCAATGCCCCATAAATACCAATGGCCACCCAAGATAGCCCAGACTGCGCTTCCTTTCCTGGTACCGCACATCTCCAGGCTCAGCTCAGGACAGGGAGACGAGTGGGCTGCCCCAGAACATGGTACAATAGGAAGCTGGGTTTCAGGAAGGTGGCCAGCCAGCTCAAACCACAGGGCTGTGTTCTGATGTTTGTAGCTATCTCTAGAAACAAAACACTTTACTGTCTCTTACTATACTGAGTTAATTTGACCTATAGGTAGCAATTTCTGGATAAAAGGGAAAAGTTAAAAAAAGAAAATCTTTAAAAAGGTCTCCCTGAAGGAGAGGAGACAAATGAACTTATTTGCAAAAGAGAAACAGACTTACAGGCTTTTGAAAAACTTATGGTTACCAAAGGGGACAGGTGAGGGGGTGGGAGGGATGGACTGGGGGGTGTGCGACTGGCATATGCACACTGGGGTATATGGAACAATTGGCCAATGGGGACCAGCTCTATAGCACAGAGAAATCTACCTAGTATTCTCTGACAATCTATGTGGGAAAAGACTGGAAAGAGAATGGATACATGTATGACTTCGTTGTACAGCAGAATTTATCACAATCTTGTAAATCAACTATACTTCAATAAAACTTTAAGAAAACTTTTTTAAATTTAAAAATAAATAAATAAAAAGGTCTCAGAGTTCCCAGTGTGGCTCAGCGGTTAATGAACCCGACTAGCATCCATGAGGACATGGGTTTGATCCCTGGCCTCGCTCAGTAGGTTAAGGATCTGGCATTGCTGTGAGCTGTGGTGTAAGTCATAGACATGGCTTGGATCTGGCATTGCTGTGGCTCTGGCGTAGGCTCCCATTGGACCCCTAGCCTGGGAACCTCTATATGCTGTGGGTGCAGCCTTAAAACGACAATAAAAACCAAAAACAAACAAAAAGATTCCCTGTGTTTAGCCATGTGTCTCATTTTGCAGGCAAAGGCCTTCTGTTGGGCTGTGTCTGCGATGCCTGGACCAGCGCCTGGCACACAACGTGTGCACACCTACTAGGTAAGAGTCTGCACAAAACGGGATGAATTCTAACAATGTCTCCGGGTGACGGTGTTATCTCCCTTCCTTTTACCACCTGCAAAGCATCCTATCTGTGTCTCATAACTGGTTGGCACTGATGCAGAATTCTGCCAGGACAGCTGGCTGGCCCACTGGGTCCAGAAGTGTCCCGGGGAGGACATCTTATGACCTTCCAGAGCACAGGACCAGCTTTTAGGGGGGACTCAACTGGCCTGTAGAGTGACAGTGCCTTCCTCAAAGGGCCTGTGGGTGATCAATCTTTGCCCCTGACACCAAGCTGCTCCATGGGAGGCACTCAGACAAGATGAGCAGGTGGCTGGCAGGTCCCGTCTACCTGCCTGGCTGGCTATTTACCCATTCATTCCACAAGTATATGTTTATTGGAGCACCTATATTTGTCAACCATTGTCCCCCATGCTAGTTACACAGCAATGGACAAAAGAGTCCATCTCTACTCTCAGGGCTCTCACAATGTCATGGGGGCTGGAGAGACCAAAGGACAGCTGGAGTTAAAAGGAGAAGCTGAGTGACAGGCATGGCCCTAAGACAGAGACCTAGCTTAGGCTGGAGGCGTGCATGGCCTCCAGATAAACAGTGGCGTCTACAAGCAGGCATCAAAGAATGAGGAGGCGCTGGGTGGGGATTTGGCAAGGGAAAGGGAATCCACAGGCAGGAAATAGCGTGGAGCAGAGAGGTGGCCGGTGTGCCTGGAGTATGTGACAGGACAGGAGGGGGAGAGAGATGAGGCCCGAGAGGAAAGGACAGATCCCAGTGCCCAGTGGGCTTCCAGATTTGGTCCTACGGACAAGGGATATGGATCAAGATTTCAAACAGGACGTTATCTGGCTCCCACGTGGAGAATGGACTGGAGGGGGATGGGGGTTGTTGCTCACGCTCTAGCATGGGTGCCTGGGCCACACTGGTTATGCTTCTGCAAAGGGACAATGAGGCTGCTTCAGGAGAGCTGGGGGACCTCAGGGCTTCCTGAGATGAAAAGCTGCAAGTCGGGCCCTTCCGGGCTGTCTGTGGTAAAGAGCAGAAGGGCTGCCTGTTTACCTTCCACATCCGGCCCCAGAGGCTCTGCCTGGGTGGAAGGCTTCCCAGACGAAAGGACACATGGGGCGCTCTGCAGGACACACAATACCTCACCCAGCCTCCTCCCAGGCTCGGCAGGGCCACTCTGGCCCGATCGCAGGACTCTTGCCATACAAAGCCCTCGGACTCTTAGCTTTCTCACCCAGGGTCTGCCCCTAAACCGTGGGGCGCCATCCTCCACCCTGGGTCTGAGCACTCGGGGATCGCTAAGAGTTTGCTGCGTCTTTCTAGGAACCTTACTTCCAGGGACCCTTAAATGCTTCGTGCTTCCATATCTAGCAGCTGAACTTGCTGGATCTCAGGGTCAATCTTCAAAGAGCAGCTGGCTTCAAATCAGACATCATAAAACAGCTCTGTTGTCTTCCTTCTCTGGCTGCAGTTTCCGAAATAAAGGATGGTTCCCTGGTCCCTGACTCCCCAACCAATCACTGTTATTGAGACTCCAGAGCCCATAGGATGAGACTCAGGAAGACTCCATCCACCCTAATCTACCCTCCCAGACAGAATAATAATTAAAAGAGCCACCAGGTACTGATCTCTAGCATGTGCCAGACACACCCCCGGCCATTGCCTCACTGGATCCAGACCCGGAGGTCACTACATTACTGGTCCCATTTTACAGATGAGGAAACCGAGGCTCCCTTGCCCAAGGCCTCCAGGGCAGTCAGCACAGGGCCAGGGTCAGCACCTGAGCCACTGTGGCTTCACGGCTTGTGTTTATGAGAAGCCGAGTCTACAGCCTCCAATGCAGGAACACACCAGGGTCCAGCTTCAGCCTCTGCTTGGCCTGGCCATGCGCGGCAGGAGCCCCTGCGTCCAGGCCTGCTCTCTCTCTGCTCTGACGCCTCCTGACTGACTGATGAAGAGTTGGGCCCTTCCAGCTGAACCTTCATCAAGAAACCCTCTGGTAGCAGCTGCAACCTCTGCCCAGCACCTTATCAGCCAAAGTGCATGCGATAGCAAGATGGACTTGAGCCCTGGGTGGCTGCAGGCCTCCGCTGTCAGCCAGAAAGAATGCAGCTCAAGATGTTTGCAAAGATCCTCTCTCAAGAGATAGTTCTCGGCTTATTAAAAAGCAACAACAACAACGACAAACGGAGTCCCCAGTGGTTAACAAATCTGACTAGCATCCATGAGGATGTAGGTTCGATCCCTGGCCTTGCTCAGCGGGTTAAGGATCCTGCATTGCTGTGAGCTGTGGTATAGATTGAAGACTTGGCTCGGATCTGGTGTTGCTGTGGCTGTGGTGTAGCTACAGCTCCGATTCAACCCCTAGCCTGGGAACCTCCATATGCCATGACTGTGGCCCCCCAAACCAAAACCAAACAACAAAAAAACAACAAAGTTGAGATGGTGACACCCAAGCCAGGTTGGCTGTACTCTCACCATGAGCTTTTCAGACCGGGATTAATTCTTTGGCTGATTTAAGACCTTCAGTTTCAAAAATATCTAGTTTGTGCTTGTCTACGAAGGAATGTAGCCGGGCACCTCCCACCAGCAACAGAGAAAACAACTCCTACTGCCATCACCTGATTTTTGAGGTCAGGCCATATATAGGCAGACTGTATTGGGAAGGTTTGGCCAGAGAGCTAAGGCACGTCCCAGTTCCACACCACCCCTCAGACAGGGCTCCAGACATGGTAGCCAAACACTCGTCTCACATCTAAGATGCTGTGGGAAAGGGGACAGGCACAACTAGACGCTACTGGGGCAGGGATCCCACCACCTCTGTCCTCTCGCCACACCCCATCCCACAGGACTCAAGTCCTAGGTGCTCTGCCAACATCACGTGCCTGAAGTCCAAGGATCACCAGGTGCCCTTGTTTTATTTTTTTTGTTGTTGTTTTTTTTAAGGGCCACACCCACAGCACATGGAGGTTCCCAGGCCAAGGGTACAATTGGAGCTGCAGCTGCCGGCCTACACCACAGCTACAGCCATGCCAGATCCGAGCCGTGTCTGCGACCTACACCATAGTTCATGGCAATGCCGGATCCTTAACCCACTGAGGGAGGCCAGAGATCAAACCCACATCCTCATAGATACTAGTTAGGCTCGTTACCACTAAGGCATGACAGGAACTCCCACCAGGAGCCCTTGATTCTTACTACCAGGGGCACAAAGTCAGAGAGAAGAGAACCACTCACTCAGCCCTGACACAGGAGAAATAATCTAAAAGGAGACGAGGACAGTTTCATTCTTGGTTCTGCCATTTACTGGCCGAGTGACCTTGGGCAAATCATGTAACCTCTCTGATTCTGTTCCCTCATCTGTAAGGTGGGGATAAAAACACAAAGCTACTATGAGGATAAGCTGAAGGAATGTCTTTAAAAGTGCTACATGCTTTATAAGCTGTGGTGAGATCTGTCCCAGCATCAAAAAAGGACATACTTTGGAGTTCCCTGGTGGTGCAGTGGGTTAAGAATCTGCCACACTGTCACTGTGGCGGCTCAGGTTGCTGCTGTGGTGCAAGTTCAATCCCTGGCCAGGGAACTTCCACATGCTGTGGGTGCCACCCCCCCAAAAAAAAAGACGTATTTCTTTTGACATTCCCTTCGTCTGGGAGCCTCATGAGGGCAGGGATGGTTCTGTTTTGTTTTTGTTTTTTCCCAGAGCTATATACACAGTGCCTAAAACAGTGACGGGCATGAAATAAATATTTGTGGAACCAATGCTTTCTTGTTTATTTAGAAGAAAGCCCAGGGAGTTCCTGTTGTGGCTTAGCGGGTTAAGAACCCAACATAGTGAGGATGTGGGTGCAATCCCTGGTCTCAGTCAGTGGGTTAAGGATCTGGTGTTGCTGCAAGCTGTGGTGTAGATTGCAGATGCAGCTTGGATCCAGCGTTGCTGTGGCTGTGGTGTAGGCCAGCAGCCGCAGCTCCGATTGAACCCCTGGCCTTGAAACTTCCCTATGCTGCAGGTAAGCTATAAAAAGAAAAAAAAAAAAAAAAAAAAAAACAACAAAAAAAAACCCCGCCCAGGATCCTCACTGGAGGCATGCTCTGGCTACTGTCCTCTCTGACCCCACCTCCCAGCACCCTCCCCACTCTGCCCACCACCTCATTCTTCTCTCCTCCCTCCTTCTCAGGTCCTCCTGCCCTGGACGCTCCTCTCCAGGTGGCTCCTGCTCACCCTCCACGTCTCCCTCCACTGCCACCACCTCTGAAAGGGCCCCCCAGTGGCTCCTGCCCAATCTATGGCAAGTTCCCCACTGTGCCCTCTTAAGGGGCTCTGCTCCTCCCCTTCATAAGGAACACTATGCATTTGGGGGTTTTGTTGCTGCTGCTGTTTGATGCCCAGCTTCCCCACCGGGCTGTAAGCTCCACTAGGACAGAAAGGACTGTTTTGCTCACATCTCTTTACCCCGTACCTTGTTTATGGCACATATTGGGTAAATGCTCAGTAAATGCTGAATGGATGGACGATGCCATCTGCTTCATCAATCATGCTGGGATCAATTATTTAAAACTGGTGAGAGGGCTTCTCTTGCTTATCAGTCTGTTGCTCGACCCCTCCCTTCCCCCCCATAATTCATTTCCTTCCTCTGCCGTTCACTCCAAATCCACCCAAAAGGACACAGATCAAAAAATTAGAAAGTTGTGTAACAAACACCCCTGTGTGGCCCTTATGGCTGGCAGCACAGCCCACTTGGGAGAATTCCTTCTGCTTTGGTCACCACCCTTGGGCACCCTGGGCTGCCAATCTGTGGCGAGCTGGCAGCTCTGGCCCAATCCCTGTGGCGGAGTGGAAGCCCCGCTGGAATAATGTGAAGGCCAGCCGGGGCGATGAGGCCCTGTCCACCCAGCTGTGTTCCTGGATGGCAAGCCCATTCCCTCGCAAAGAGTTTCCATCCACCGAGCGGGAGTGAGCAATGAGAAGCATTACAACCATTTTTCCTCCAGCTATTTCTAGGGACACAAATAACATCTAAGGACTCAAGGCCAGCTTGAGAAAACAATCGAGCCAGGAAATACTCAAACCAGCGAGGAGGCGACAGAGCCCAAAAAAGTTAAGGTTGAGGGCAATGCCTTTACAGGGAGTTTCCTGGCTTTTCCCAGACAGCTCCAAGTGCTAAGTTTGATAAGGATCTTTTTCTGTGGGGCCATTAATCAAATAAACAGGGGACTTTATTAGAGCTTAGGAAAAAAAAAACCTGCACGAACCTTTCAAGGATAAGTGTCAGATTTTTTATTTAAACATTAACAAATGTACTGCACACCTCATATATTTCATTTTCCTAAAATTCGTCAACTCTCTCTTCAGTGGCTAATGCTATGTTCTGGCTTTTCTGTCTACACAGATCTTAGAATTGATCTTTTTCACAAAACCTAGGCTGCCAATATCTTCCAGAAATCAAATTTAGGAGCTCAGTCCTAAATAAGTATTTCTGTACAAGTGCCACGTGGGTGTAAAATCTGGACCAGCAGTTCGTTGTCAAGGTTGGCCCTGCTCACCAGGTCCCTGGTGCTCCCAAGCGCGGCCTTTGTGTAGAAGTTGTTTGCTCAAACAAAAACAAATGAAAAAACTTTCCACTATTTTTGTTCACAGAAACGTGGAGCCAGATCCTAAAAATATGTACACGGTGAGAGGAAGTTTGAGGGGCCAGCTCTTCTAGCGATGGTGATGGGAAAGAGGGAAGTGCCCGAAAATGGGAAGCTAGACAGGGAGACCTCTTTCCACTGCCATTCACTCCCACCACCTTTTATCAGAGCTGTCACCAAGGAGCAAAAGAAAATGGATTTTTCTCCTTCTTGGGTAAGAGGATTAAGCAGCAGCAATCCAGTCAAGAGGAAGGAAGGAACTAAAAGAGAGGCAGAGATAGAATCAACACCAGGCAAAGGTCCGCTGTCAGAGGTCCCAAATGGGTAGCTGTGGGGCCAAATAGGCCCCAGTTTGTATGGCCTGCAGGGGTTTTTTCGTTGTTGTTGTTTGTTTTTTTAAGTTGTCCCGTAAAACTCAGGACTTCCAAATTTCTGGAAAATAAAGTCCCAGGCCCTCATTCCCTCCCGGCCACAATCAGCGGAAGCTGGGTAGCAGCTGCCCGTCTCCACCCAGGCTACCTCGCTGTTTTTCGTCACCTGCTCTGTGATAGCCCAAGAGGGCAGTCTCTAGGCGCCACAAGAAAACTGGGAACACACACACCCATTCCCCCCACAAAGGCCCAGATGACAAGGCCACCCACCCAGAATGACAAGCTATATCTGAGGTGCCCTGTCTTCGCTGTTCCTGAAAGGGGACTGAGGGCCGAGCTGCCCCAAGCTCAGCTTCCAGCCTCCTTTGAGCCCGCCCTCCCCCCATTGCACCCTCTACCATGTGCCCACAGACAGCCTGAAGTCCAGGTGGGCATGGAGGCTGTCAGGTGGTCCCCAGCTGCCCTGAGCGGAAACACTAAATTTCTTGGGGGGTATAGAAGACATGCTTTCCAGGCACTGTGCCCAAATGATGGGGCTGGGAGGCCGAGGGCGGAAAATGGGAGAGAAAGGTACGGTCGGGAAAACGTTAGGAACACCAGATATACTGGCTCCGTGGGGCCTGGAGGCACAACCCGCTTCAGCTGCCAACCCTTTCCAATTGGTGCTAAGAGGGAACAGCTACTTCCACTAAAAATCAGAAAAGCACTCACGTCTCCCATACATGGAAGGCCAAGTCTTGAGAGTTGGGGCTGGCCTGCAATTATTACCTCTCCCTCCTTCCCTCAGCTCTTGCTTCATGATACCTAGTGAACAAGTGAGCCCACATTCCAAGAGACGGTTTCTAAAGCGTCCCCAAAGAACAAAACCCCAGGGCTACGCCCATGGGATGTCAGTCCTGGTACTGTTACCAGCCCTTCAAAAAGCGGTGCTAACCGCACCAACTTCCTGAGGCCACACCGGGCTCAGCTTCCTGGCAGTTACCACAGAAATGTGGTTCCAAGTGCACAAGAGAGTGCCAGAATCAAGCAGCAGCTCCGGCCGACCCAGGGCCACCATCTCCCCAGGCGACCGTTGTGGCTTCTGCCACCACCCCCACCATCTCTACCAGCTCCTCAATAGCTGCCTCATTCGTACACTACATCTAAGTAAAAACAGCAGGTTCGCGGCTTCTAGACCAGGCCCCTATCCACCCACTCGAGACCAGACTGGGCCACCTAAGCTTCACCCACACGGAACTTCGAAAGACGCCCTTGCTGGGGGACCCCGGCAAACTCTGGTTTCCTTGGCCAAGAGCGGCATCCTTCTTGCCTTCATTTGTCAATTCTTTCTAGCAACAGGTCCCCAGGCAGGACAGTTCCAGGAAAAACTGGATCCCAAGGTGCCCCTCGGCCCTGGGGAGCTTACGAAACTGCACACCAAAAACCAAACACTGGGGCCTCACCTGGAGGTCAATTTGTAAGACGGGCAGCCGGACGCCTGACACATGGGCACAGTGGGAAGATCCTTTCTGAACCCAGGAGGCAGTGTGGGTGGGTCTACTTCAGACAGACTGAAAACCATCTAATCCATTGTCCACTGTCCCCTCTAGAATGTAACTGCTAAGAGGACTGGAGCCAGGTTAGTCTTTCACACTGTCTCTAAACCTAACACTAGGAACATCTAGGTAAGTGTCAGCTGAGTGTGTGTATATGTGTGGGGGGGGAATACTAACAGATCACAGGATGTGAACCACAGGAAACTTACGGCTCTCTTATTCAATCCTCAAACTTCCTTCTAAAGCTGTTAGGATGTTTTTAAGGAGGGGAGGCTGTGAGGGGGTCTAAACTGTATCCTGGTCCTGCATTACCAGTTCAGAGGTTTCAGCAAGAAACGGAACTGTGCAAAGCATGAAACGAGACACTGCATTTACAACCCCATCTGAGTAAACCTCCCCTGGGTTATTTGGAATTCTCAGGAAAAGGCACCTCAAAAGACATAATAACCCTCCTTAGCCAGGCCTGGATCTCTTTATGATTGCCTTCTGTCATATAAATAGTAAGCCAGCTTGCATATTTTGCATTAATGTCTTCACACAGGGCTGGTTCGAGTTTATTTTTGTTGCTTTCATTTTAAGACTGTGTTTATGCCCCTCTGTTAGACGTCCAGCCAGAAGAAAAATGACAAGATGCAAAGCTTGTCCTTTTTTCAGAGATGCTCCAGACGCTTCCTGGAGGCACACGGGAAGATTAACAAGTCATAGATGCCAACTCACTGGTTTTCCAAAATGGTTTTTAGGGAGGAAACAGATACATTACGTGAGTTCGGGGTCTCCGTCTCCACTCCTTAACCATGGGGACTCTCGCCCTCAGAAAAGCAAGCGCGAGCCTTTACCTGGTGCCTCACTCAGCACCCTGCCTTGTGCACCATGAGTTTCAGACTGTGACAGCCAGTGACCCAAGAAAGCACTGAATGAGGGATGCCTCTGAAAAAGCTGCAGCATTTTGGGGAGCAAAAATAGTAAGCGAGAATTTTTTTATACTAGGAAAAACAAGGAGAGTTGAACCTAGCTAAGAACATTTCAAAGACCCTACTTGTGATTTCTCTCCCGCCCAGATTGTCAATTGACTTCCCTCTTCTAGAGATCGCTACACACACACACACACACACACACACACACACACACACACACACACACACACACACACACACACACACACACAGACTCTTTTCTAATCCCACCTCCCTCCCCCCCAGGGCCAGGCTTGGCTGTGACAGCTTTGAACAATGACATCACCCCAGGTTTGCCTCTTTGGCAGGGTCACTAATATTGTTTGCAGTGAATTTCCTGTAAGGGCTCTTAAGGCAGGAAACTAGTCCTGTGCCTCGAGTCCTCCGCCTGTTCTAAGCCATCCTGTCAAGTTGAAACAAAGGCTTTTTGTGTTTTTCTCTTAAAAACACACACACACACACAAACCCCCTGCACTTTTAATGAGCACCTTAATTACAGCTAAAGAATTAGATATATTTACGGGTGACCTCATGCCTGCTGATAATTAGCAATTTGAAAGACCTGGCACATCCTTAGACCTGGTTCCTTCTTCTTCATTCCCACCCCCAAAGCATTCGCGTTAATTACTAAGCTTGACCTTCCGAAACAAGTAGGTCTGGCTCAGTCAGCCCCCTCCCCCAGGGCTCCCTGGCAGAAAGGGGCTCGTCCCTCCACCTCCTCCCTGGAGAGAGTGGAGAATGGAAACATCAGAGGAGGAGAGGGTGGATTTGCTGGGGATAATGATGTAGGAGGGGTGACAGGTTTCAGGGAGGGGGGCCCACTAAGTGTTGACAAGTTTTAATTAACGCCAGGGCTAATTTAACCCTGGCAGCGTGGAGGGGAGGAAAACTGCTCATCTCAGAGGCAGAAAGTGTTTGAATTTGCAGAGTTCCAGTTGCGATGGAGGGAGGTGTCCCTGAGGGGACTCCTCAGGTTTGTCTTTCAGGTCCTCCAGGCGCCAGATCCCAAGTGTAGGTGCAGCTGACTCGGCCTGTTACTTTCCCCACACTCGTGTGTGTGAGAAGGGTGTCAACCGCCTGATTTGGAAAGTGCAAACCTGGTGGCCCTCCCTCAGGGTCCCGCCTGCCGCCAACAATGGGCAGCTCCTGAAATTGCCCACCCCACCCCCCACCATTAAGCTGTGCTCCCTCCAGTTGTAACATTTTCCAAATTTGCTACAGGCCTTCGCCCTGTTATGGGAGAGGCTGGGAGGCGGACATTCCCCTCATTCTTTTGCCATATTAGGTTGTGGATTTGATTGCTTTTGGGGGGGACAGGGGCTAAGTTGAGGAATGGCATCAGGAAGTGACCTCGGGAAGGGGGGTAGGCAGGAGGAAGGCGGAAAAGAGGATGGAGCCACAGGCATGAGAAGTGCTGGGGAAGGAGGCAGGGCTCAGCTTAGAAGGTCCCACGGCCTGGGCCAGCAGCTGGGCCCAGGCTCCTGCACACCTCTGGGCCCACCTAACAGCATCTCTGGGCAGCTGGGGTTATCAGCGGGAAGCTGTTCTTCCTTCTACATCATTACCAGCTGAGAGTAGGCGGCCTGAGTCAAGGTTGTGGGCTGTTTCTACCTTGAATTGATAAGGATGTTTTTCTTTTTTGCTTTGGGGGGAAGGGGACTGGGAAAGAAGGGGACCTGGGGAAGAGCCCCTCAGCAGACCCCAAACTTGGTAACAGGCTGAGTTACAAAAAAACCTTGCTGGCACCGCTTATGGCTCATCTAGACACAATCAAACGTTTAGGGCTTACAACTTTGAAACAAGAAGCTACATCCCAGTAATGAGACCCAGATGGACCCAGAGGCTGGGGAGAGGGCTTCGTTATGTGACTTGCAGCTCAATTTTGAGTTGCCACTTGACAGTGGATGCTGCTTTGAAGCTGCTGCTGGGTTTCGGGTTCAGAGCTCCGTGGGGGAGGACTTTAGGAAAGGGGGCATATGTTTTGTTTTTCCACTGAGCTGCACATTCCAGCGGGCCCTTTCAATGCCTTTAAAGAGGACATGCAAGCAGCAGACCCCACCTGGATGCAGGATGGTGACCTGCTGAAAGAAGTTTGAGAAGCTACATTTACTGAGCACCGACCATGTGCCGGGCACTGTGGCCAGTGCTTCATACACACTACTTCTCTTACGGAATCTTAGGATCATCCTGTGAGGTAGGATGAGGACCCAGCTCAAAGGTGGACCCTGAGGCTTAGCCCCTGTCACTCGCCCAGGGTCGTGCAGCCAGTAGGTGGAGGGGATGGGTGGGGAACCCAGTTCGGTCTCCCTCTAAAGGCTGTGCTCTGACCCTCTTCCCACCCCACACCTCACATTCACTATCTCCTGGTTCTGTTGCCAAACCCAAGTGTGCAGACTTGGGGGGCGCAGTGCCAGAAGCACCCTTCCACAGGCGCCTCAGAGCTCTCAACACCCCCTCCCGGGTTGCAGCTGCTTGAGCCAGGAGACAGCCTGGATCCCAGTGACATCTGAGCCACCCCCGATCGTCTGGTGGGTAGGCTGGGTGCTATCAGCTAACCCACCGGCTGACCATCTCCCCCCAGGGCCTGGGCTCATGCAACAAACTTTCTGACCCCGGATCTTCTGCTATGTCTCCCTTAGAAACCTCTCCCAAAGTGTGGGCTGAGCCATGTATTCTCCAACTAAGACTAACAAGCCCCGGTTCTCTCCTGGAAGAATGTCCACCTCCCTCACATCTCTGCTTTTCAAAAGTGGGCAGAGGCACCTCTCAGGATCAAGGCAGACCCTGCCTGGAAGCCATAACAAGCTGGAAAAGGAAACGGAAATTGGCTGTGCTAACATCCTGCAGCTCTCACTCCCTAACGGCACAAGCAGTGCTTCAGAGCCCAAACTACAGAGATCAACTCATTCCAGGCGACACTTGCCACCCTCGCCAACCCCACCGATTCCTTCCCCTGCAAAGCTACTGATCCCAGAGAGTCTAAGAGATGGAGGCCAGATTCTACTTGCATGAGCTGTGCTATGTCACGGCTCTCGAGCATCATCTGAAAGGGAGAAAAAGCCCAACCTGAAACCACAAAGAAAGGGGTGTGGGCCGGCTACTACCCCAGCCTTATCTCACAGTGGGGCCAGAGTGTAACTCAAGTATGTCAGCTTTGGGAAAGCCTACCAAGGACGTTGCAGTATCTGAGTCACACATTTGGCCATGAGCATCTGAATGAGGTGTGTGTGTGTGTGTTTAAACACACTTGAGCATTTCCTGGGATGGGAACTCTCAAGTTCCACAAGCCAGCTCTAAGGCATTTATTTAAAGAAAAGAATAGCACCTGGAAGCTGAGCTTGGCAGGCAATAAACTCTCAAGGCAGAGCACTCGGAGGCTACCCTCATTCCAGGGCTAGCGCGTTTACTGTGGCACACCACCCAGCCAGCCTGCCGGGAGTCCACCCCATTCATTTCCATGACCTCAACCCAGAAGCGCCATTCCCAGCTCTGAGTGTCATCTGGCGCAGGGGCAAGCACCACACACCAGGAGGGGCTATAAGGCACAAGGCTTGAGGAAACCCTGGCACATAAGAAGGGCATCTCTCTCTCTCTGCTCCTCTTTTTCTGAAACCCGTGCTTATTTTGAAGGGCCCATCTGCAAGATGAAAGCAAAGGCTTCAAAAGGATTAGTCGGAGCAGTCGCCCACCTGGGGAGGGGTCTGGCCGGCCCCTGCGAAAGTGACAGGACCTGCGAATGGATCCAGATTCAGAGCCCTGGGGCCCTGCTCTTCAGAGGTTCCAAAGCATGACTAAGAAAGCAGTGCCTCAAATGGGAAACTCCCCAAAGGAACTGGGAGGGCGGCTCGCGAGGGGCGGCAGGGAAGGAACGCCACTCAGACCGCACCTGCCCCCAGAAAGCTGCCCGCAGCCACACTCACCTCCTTCAGGAAAGTTTCCATGACTGACCCCACCTGCCCTCATTCACCCCTTTCCTCTCCCGGGACACGGCTAGAGCGCTGTGGGCTTGTCCATGTGCCCCTTAGTGTCCTCCTGAGGTCTCAGGTGGCTCTGTGCTCTCCCCAGCTCCCCCGCCAGCTCCTCGAGAGCACGGGCTGGGTCTCCGGTTTCTCTCATACCCCCAAAGGCTTGATGAAGAGCTCTGCCGGGCACAGGGGCCCAGCAGGGGCTGTCGTCTGGCCCTGGTGGTCATGTTTCTACCTGAGCGCTGGGCTCCAGGGCCCATGAAGCCCCAACTCATGTTACACGAGATGCTGGTTGCCTATAAAAAGGAGACCTCTTTGGTCAGCGGCCCCTAATTCTGCTACCCCAGAGATGACTGCTTAAGTCGTTCAAGAGACCTTCCACGTCTCTACAGTTGGATGGAAAGAGACAGCTTCCCCCCCCCCGCCCGCCCCAAGAAAGCCTTTTCTATCCACAGGAACAGCTTGGAGCAGGTTCAGCTAAGCATAAATGCATAATAAGCCACCCACCATGGAAACTTACAGCTGTATCCCAAACGTGGGGCAGGGCTCAGTATAATCGGACACATTTTCCATTCGCCATAGCCTTTCTTCCCACTCTGAATCAGTTTTATAAAGGGAGAGGTTTTAGTTTTGCACTTAAGGGGATGAGGATAAACACACATACACACACAGCTCCCCTCCTCTACAGCTACTTAAAAGATTTAACAAGTTCACATGGGTACGCTGCCAGGAAAATGGAAACCTCACCACCTTCTCTCCAGCTCAAGGTGGGCTGGCTGTGCCCTTACAGGCCAGCTTCATACTCATTGGCTCCTTTATATTCTGTCAGAAGGGATGATTTTTGCTGCTGAACTGCATCTAGGGCAGGGCGGAGAGAACCGCAGCTCGTGTTCACAACGGACACTTGATAATCCGGGAACTTCGTTAGCTTCTTGCCGGCTGCCATGTGCACAGCGTCAGGAGTATCCATCGGCAGCCCCGAGCTCTGTCACTGGTCCTCCCACCCTGGGAAAAGCCACACAACTAGTTGGACAAGGTGTGCCTTCCGTGGGGAGCCACGGGCCAAATGAAAGCTACCGTGTTCCTGGAGTGGCTTCCAGTGGGGGACAGAGAACTGAACGCCTCAGAATGAATCTGTCTGCACGTCTGTCTCTCTGAACGGGAACCACCCGAGCCACAGCCCCACCTGACCAAGGGAAACGAGGGGGAAATACTGAGGGAATGGAAGAGAGATTACAGAGAAAGGGAAGACCTAGAAGAGCCGGTTTTACAAATCAGACTCCTGGCTTCCCACTTCAAAGAGTGAGACACAACATTCTACCAAAGATGCTTTGTACATCAAGCGGCCTCTTGATGGGACCGAAGGGAGCTGGACTCGGTCCATGGGGTAAGGGTTTAGCTCTCTAAGGGAGACACTACAAAGCCATATGAGTACACAGGGCCATAAAACTCCAGATTCAAAAGTCACCAAGGCTTTAATCAAACACAGGTGTCTACTGCAGCAGGGATCACAGGAATAATTGAAGCTTTTGTTTGGTTTAATGTTCTACGGTCCTGGGGTTCCCACTTTAGAAGTCAGTTCTGGTTTGGCCTGTCCAGGGCACCCGAGGGGAAAGGGTTGCATGACCAGAGTTCTGGAAGCATGAGGTTCCTGGCCTACTGGACTCTAAGAAGGGCTGAATTGGGAGACTCTGGGCCTCATCACCACTTCCCACAGCAAAGCTCAAAGAGATCTGGCAGCGCCCATCTTTTCTACAAGCCCTGCTCCGACCGTTCCGGCCTTACTGCTCCTCAGAGCCTCCACACGTTCGTTCCCTCTGCTCGGAACAGCCTTCCCCTCATGCTCTCCTGGTCCCCTTTCTCAGTCCCTAGGGATGAGAAATGTCTTCCCTAAATGCCACGTCCTCAGAGAGCTTCCTCTTGATTGACACTGCCTGCCCTGCCCTCCCCCTCCCCCACCACCGCGACCTCTCCCCAGGCCATTCCCAACCACCAGACTGTAGTGTAATGCAGACACCAGGGCACACGTTTGAAAGCCAGGCCTCCTGGATTCTAAGCCTGGCACTGTCAACTTGGGCAAGTAGCTTAAACTTCAAAGGACCCATTTCTGCCCCTGTCCTATAAAGGTAATAACATCCACCTCACAGGATTACGAGTCAGACCATGTAAAGCTCTTAAAACAGTGTTTAGCACAGAATCAGTCATATGCACGCTATTATTTAATTCATAGCACAAAATCTCATCTGAAATTACCTTGTTTTAGTTACAGGCTGGCTCTCTGTCTCCCCCACCAGCCTGTGAGTAGATCATGACCATAAAGAAATGAGCTGGAAGATGGTTTGCATTTGGTCATCTGATTTCCTTGGTGGCTACTGGCCAATCCCTAAGTGGGGAGCCAGGCTCCCCAAAGACCCTCAACTGCCCACACTCCGACAGGACTGAACCCACAAGGCCTGAACTGCTACTCAGAAGTCTCATGTTTAAACTATGCTTGGAATGTTCGATAGGAACATACACTTATTTTTAGGCAAGAAAGTTGTCTCCTAAGCTAACCCGGTGGCCCCGGAGCAGGCTGTATTTGGCAAGGCCTGCTTTGTGGTTGTTTATTAAAGAGGCCCAGAACTTTCTCATGCCTAAGGTAGCAGCAAAGAGAACTCAGTCCACCATGAGTCTTCTTTTTTGAATGATCAAAACTTGTTCCCTTTGAATCTCTGGGGTGTTTCTGTGCAGCGGGCAGGAGCTGAGTGCCACTCCCTGCCCTTTCACAGCCGTGGGCCTCGATCCATCAGCCAATCATCCCTACAATCGTTCACTGCCCTCAGTGGATTGAATTCTCTTCCGTGGGTTGTCCCAGAGTCAGTGAGTCAGTGAGTTAATGAAAGTTACAAAAGGAAAGGGAAAAAGCATTTCCCAAAATGGTTACGATTCCCTCACCCCAACCGGTCTAGGGACTTCCTCTCGCTCTACCAGTAGACATAGTGTTGGGCGACTACCGGCCTGACGTCTCTGAAAAAAACATCTTAATACAGACCTGTTTCACAGACAGTCAAATCCTATCAGACTTGGCAGTGGAGCTCATATGACCCACCCCCCCACCCCCACCCCCGCCACCCCCAACACACACACACACACACACCTGCCTGACAATCCTAGTGATGTTTACCGTCTGGATACCTTCCAGGACTGGTTAGCAGACAGCCTGTAAAGAAGGGTTGATTCATCAGATTGCCCTTGAATTAGCCTGACAAGCTGGCTGCTTTCAGACATTTTGAATTTTGAAACAGAGTTTATTTCATAGGACAGAAGTGGAAAATCATACCAGCCTATAAAATCTAAAAAAAAAAAAAACCTGACTCTTCCAAACAATCCATGCCAGCAACAGCCACAGAAGTGTTTAATATTTTCATCAGACACAGAGTTTTACATAAAGATATTCATTTCCTTAAAGAAAAGGGAAGGGGGGAGAAGGGGTAGTGATAGGGAGAAAAAAGTTTATTTACTGTCAGAGTTGGGGTCGGAAGGATGTGGATTTTCTAAAAAAAATGTTATCATGGGGTGGGGGGAAAGGGGGATGCTATCACGGAATGAACTATGCTTGGGATTTGCCGGAAACTTTAGAGTTCTTTTAAACTTTTCAGTGTTTGCGAAAGCAGGCAAAAGATGCAAGCGCATTTTGCCCTGCTATTAAGAAGTCACATAGCTGAGATTCCAAATCTAAATGCCTAGAGAAAAAGCACACATCCCAGCCACAAAGCCAACAGCGGCTTTCATGGTGTACTCTTTTTCTTCTCCCTCTCTCATGCGCAAATACACACCCCCTCATCGATAAAACAGACTGGCCCAACTCCTGCGCCAGAGAACAGAGGCCCCTACCCGGCAGGGCCACCACGCAAGTGAGACTGATTGGCAGCAGCATATTCCTGCCCAGCAGCCCAACGTCCCACCATCAGTGCTGCCATAGTACGTAGGCACACTCCCAAAACGGTAGGCAGCCAGGTTTCCACAGCGATAGATCATGGAGCACCAACAGTTAACACACGTGCAGACGGCTTCCAACTGCTAGTGGCACTTGGTCAAGGAAGCAATAACGTAAGCTGGAGACCCACGAGCCCTCCTGGCATGACACCCCCCTACTCACTCAACCTCCTATCGTGTCTGGGTGTTGAGTCACTGCTCAGCTTCCTCCTGTGATGTTTTTCCTAGACTCAGATTGGCCTTCTCTGCCATCAAAATGAAGCAGAAGGCATGTTTTTAAAGAAAGAAAGAAAGGGAAAAAAGAAACGCCACTGATTTGACTTCCTGCCATGCCCCATCCTGGAGGGCTGCTAACTAATTAAGTTTTTTTTTTTTTTTTTTGGTCTTTTTGACTTTCCTAGGGCCGCGCCCACGGCATATGAAGGTTCCCAGGCTAGGGGTCTCATTGGAGCTGTAACCACTGGCCTACACCAGAGCCACAACAACACGGGATCCGAGCCGCATCTGCAACCTACACCACAGCTCATGGCAATGCCAGATCCTTAACCCCCTGAGTGAGGCCAGGGCTCGAACCCACAGCCTCATGGTTCCTAGTTGGATTTGTTAACCACTGAGCCATGACGGGAACGCCCCCTAATTAAGGTATTCTTGGAGGTGGAAACAGAGCCATTAGTGGTCAGAAGGTAAGATATGGAAACTCCTTATCTTGAGCTCTTTGGAGATGAAAGAACCAAATGTGCTCCCTTCACATGTGGAGGGAAGGAGGAAGGAGGGCGGACTGCCTACCTTCCGCACTGCCTCCCGCACACCTAGGCTGTGGCTTCCACCCCCTCTCAACAGCCGTTGAGACGGGGGAAAAAGATGAAAAGAAAAACCCACTAGAAAGCCAGTGACAGACATCACTCAGCCCCACACCTTTGTTGGGGGGGGGACTTTAAAAAGCATAAAACAAACCACAATGTCCTCTTTATTCCTGCCCAAAGCTGAAGACACAAATGCTATTGTATTGCTGGTGTTCTAGCATCCCATTCAATCATTTCAACACTGTCAACAGATATTTCCCGAGATGACTTCATTGTGATCTGTGAAGTAGTAACTGCCACTTCCAACTACTTCTGCCCCATGTCGGCAGTTCCACGGGAAGACAAAGAATATGTTCTACTCTGATGTTTGGAAGAAGAGCATTTAAATCGGCCTTTCTTAGCTTGATGGGGGTGGGGGCGGGGGGAGGGGCACTGCTTTTCTTGCAGAATCCAGAATGCAAATGCCCAGGTGGGGTAGCAGTGTGGCTTAGTCAAGGGAGTAACCAAACATTAAGCATCCATGTGTAAGAAAGCTAGAAGCATAAAAAGAAAAAGCACTGTGAGGAGGGGAGGCTAAATCCACAGTTCTTGCATTTACAACGTGGCCTTGGTTTCTTAAAAAACAAAACTGGAGTTTCCTCATGGCTCAGTGGAAACGAATCTGACTAGTATCCATGAGGACGCCAGTTCGATCTCTGGCCTTGCTCAGTGGGCTAAGGATCTGGTGTTGCTGTGGCTGTGGCGTAGGCTGGCAGCTACAGCTCCAATTTCACCCCTAGCCTGGGAACCTCCTTATGCTGCAGGTGTGGCCCTAAAAAGACAGGAAAAAAACCGACCAACCAAGAACCGCTAACGTTTGAACGCAAAGATAAACCCAGGGTCATCTGATCAAGAGCGACACATTCAAGGGCAGTAGGGACACCGGGCAAGCAGGACGGGCTGTGTGTTCCTGGATAAGTCACTCTGCCCCGCCATCCGTGGAATGTTTCCAGGGTCAAGTGAGATAAGGCTTTTTCCAGGTGTGGGATGCACACGGGCGACTGTAAGGGTTACCCACATTCTCCATTAAACCTTGACGGACAGAAATATTCCCTTTGATTCTCTCTGATCACTTCAAAGAGAAAGCCTCAGTTTAGGAACTGGGTTGTTAGCCCCTCACGCACGCTTGCTGATCTCTTTTTAACAAAGGTCCAGAGCCTTCAGCAGGAATAGGATCTAGTGAGAACTTAACAGCATTGTTTTGTTTTCAGCCTGTTTACTTTTGCAATTTCCTTCCATTTATGGCCAGGGAAGCTGGGTTTTCCATTTGCAGCACTCATACAAATTTTCCCTTTAAAACTTAAGTTTAAAAAGGCAAACTGATGAAGTTCCTGTTGTGGCTCAGCAGGTTAGGAACCCAACTAGTATCCATGAGGATGTGGGTTCGATCCCTGGCTTTTCGCTCAGTGAGTTAAAGGATTCAGTGTTGCTGAGAGCTGCAGTGTATGTTGCAGATGCGGCTTGGATCCAGTGTGGCTGTGGTGTAGGCTGGCAGCTGCAGCTGATTCAACCCCTAGCCCCCCAACTTCCACGTGCCTCGGGTGCAGCCCTAAAGAGCTCCCCCCCCCAAAAAAAATAAGCAAACTGACTTAAAAGAGTATGATGAAGCAAAAGTGGGTGAGGAAAAATCACAAGTGACTGAAGCTCAGGAGTTACGGAGACAAGCTCGGAGTAGGGGTGAGGAGGGCTGCTCTGGCGAGGGAACCACTGTCCCTTCTGGAAACACAGAATGGTCCCAATGGTCTCTCACTCTTGGGGAGATGGAGCTCATCCCGTTCCAGGAAGGCAGGAGCCAGCGGAGAAACAGGTGGCAAGTGCCATATCCCACGTAAGCTCAATCCACTTGCTTTTAGATTCCACTTCAGTAAACTACATCTAAGAAAAAGGCCACTGTCCTCTTCTGGAGTAACTGCTGCTCAGACTCAAGAGAAGGCAACCAAGTTATACCAACTAGCTTTTAAAGACTTTCCATGGACATTCCAAGTTAATGCATCCGTTGTTTATGACGGAAAGGGGAGGGAGGAGGACATGAAAGAACAACACAACCAAAAAAGGCACAACACCAAGACAAACGTCTCCGGGATTTTTATAATCCCAGGGAGATGGCTGCTTGGACAAAATTTCCGAAACACCGATGTAAGGACCCTCTTGCCAGTTAAATGTATGCAGAGATTTCACTTTCTGGAGGAGGCGGGATCCTTCTCCTCCCAGTCTCTTGGTTCATTTTTCCTCCCAATAAGATCACTCTTTACACAGACGCTGGGATTTTAAGTAATTCTGTTTCTCTTGACTCAATGAACCTTACCCTCCCTGATGCCTGGGTTACTGACTAAAATGTAACTCATAAACCTTCCTGAAGAAAAGCAAGTGTTACTTGTGCCACTTCCAGACACTTTATAACAAATTCCGGGTGTCTAGACAGGCAACACTGTAAAACTAAGTTTCCTTATGACTGCCGGTGAGGCTTTGATGTTTCAAAGTCTAACCTCATCCTAAAGGAGAGGGATCTTGAGTTCTCCAACTCCCCAAAACATAAAGAAGTCTTTCAAACCTCTCTGGGTGACAGGACTTGCAGCTGCTCAAGGAGAAGCTTCCGCCACCTTTACTAGGTCAGTGTTTCAGTTTCCACTGCCACTGAATAACTCACTTGCTATCACCTGCCTCCTATTTCCATGAAAAAAGAAAACGGGGAAAGGGAGACTTAAAAGAAGGTAATGTGACGTGCTTTGGTTATTCTGTAAACTAAATATATTAAAAAAAAAAAAAGGCAAATAAAGGCCATGGAAGGAAAGTGACCATGACTGATGACAATCACTAAGAGAAGGAAATGAGGATAGAGCTGGGGGAACCTCTGGTCTAGAATATACTAAACGCCAGGGAAGGATAAACATGTTGACAGTTCAGCCATTCTGAAAACTTGAATGAGCAAGGGATACCAGAGCAACAGCTGTTCCTTAATTATTTTTGCCTGTTCCCTCTCCCCCTCCGGCCACCAAAATAAATAAAAACAAGAGAGCCCTAAAAAAAAAAAAAAAAAAAAAAACCCTAAGATCTGGTCAAAGGCTTGTACAATTCCCAGCACATTATAAATCAATATGGCAAACGCCTGAAGTGTTCATCTCAACGGTCTCAGAAATTCCTTGAGCCTTCCCAAATCAATTCCTTTTTGGCTCCACTCTCTTTGCTGTCATCTGCTAGAGAGCGCTGCCAGAGAACGTGTACTACTCACTCAGTTAATTCTGTAAAAGGGCCCTGTCCGGCCAAAGTCGGCCAGGACCAGAGCTATTCGTTTAAACGGCAGAACGCCCTGCCCCAAAGGCTTAAGACTGGAATCCAGACTTGTCCCTGCTCCCGTGACATTTGACTAAGACATTTTAAGAGGGGAAGCCCACATTTGAACTGAACTCCGGGACTGCATCTCCGCTGAAGAGCACCAGCAGCGCCTGGGTATAAGAGCCCCACCCTCATTCCCAGGGTAGTTTTCCCCTAATACTTTCACCAAACTTCTCCCACAAGGCAGCCCATTCTAGCCCAGGCAGTCGAATGCCCTTCAATGAAGCCATTTAGCACCAGGTCCAACTGGAGAGTGAGTCAGCTCCCTCCGACAAAGCAGCCTCCTCGCTGGTCTTAGGGAGCATGTTCCAAAAGGCAGAGGGCAATCCTGGGCCCACGCCCTGGAGCACATAGAATCAGATGAAGCAGCAGGTGCCACTCCATGGCACCAACTGGATTGCAACTCTGAGCTGAATGAGTGCCAGTGGCCCCAAGGGACCCCGTACTCCCAGGCTGTCCTCCCACACGTCACCTCTTCTGCAGGCAGCAGAAAAGCCATGTTCTGAAAACACAAGGGATGGGGGTGGGCTAGGTAGCTTCCCCTACCCACCCCTCTTTCCAGGAAGCCTAATAGGATACCCACCCCCTGATGTGTTCACAGTCTTTAATACAAGGTAACAATTGAACTTGGGTTGTGTATGTGTGTGTGGGGGGGGGGGGGGTGTTTGTTTTTGGTAAGTAACTTTTTCAGCTTTTACAAAGGCTAAGGGGAGTTCTGTTGTGGCTCATTCGTATCCATGAGGATGTGGGTTTGATCCCTGGCCTCACTCAGTGGGTTGAGGATCTGGTGTTGCCATGAGCTGTGGTGTAGGCCGGCAGCTGCAGCTCCAATTTGACCCCTAGCCTGGGAACTTCCATGTGCCTCGGGTGTGGCCCTAAAAAGCAAAAAAAGAAAAGAAAAGAAAAAAACCTGCTAAGGATCTGCTAGTCTTAGCCAAATCCTAAGAGGCAAGCAATTAGAGTAATGGAACAAAATAACAGATGGCTACTTTGAGGCCTCTATCATCAGCCTTAAAAAAAAAGAAAAGAAAGAAAGAAAGGAAAAAAAAAAACCCTACTTGGAGAAAAAACAAAACATCATCAGAAGTTTCAAATAATTAACTCAAACCTAACAGAGCTCCAGCCAAAGGTCAGGGTCTGAACAGTGAGGTCCTGAAAGCAGTGATGTTTCAGTGAACAAACAAGCTTACAAGCCTAGCAAAAGGGGGCAATTCCTCTTGCTGTGACAAAGTTCTGGAGCAGCTGTCAAGTGACCTCACCTGTCCAGGAGGGCAGGGAGGGTGGCAAGGCTACCCAGACCCCTTTCAGAAACAGGGAGAGGGAACTATGGCCCAGAGCTATAATTGCTCAAGAATTTGCCCGCGAGGCCAGGCCAGTCCCTCCCCCTACCCCTCACAACACTTGGAGGCTTCCCATATCAGAAGTGTTGCATAATCTACTAATCAGGCAATGCCTCCCTTACAAGGGTCCCTAGAAGGCGACCCTAGAAGGGCTGAAGGTAGAAGTGAGAACCACCAGGAACCACATACACCCTCTGACTTGGGCTAAACCTTGCCTGATTCCTAGAAGAATTCGATTCTACTTGCTTTAAAGGCCTACAGATTTTTTTAGAGAATGAGAGTGTGCAAAGAACAGTCATAGGACTGTCACTCTCCCTGTGACAGTGGCTCAGCCTTGGAGAGACAAGAAGGGCAATGGGTGACGTTGCAGCTCAGAAAAATCCAGTCCGGGGGAGGGGTGGAGGGTTCCTCTTAGAAGAAAAAGAACAGCACAAACGTGTGTATATATTTCTTTCCATTACCCCTTCTCCCGTTTCAAAAGGCTTCCTACCCCATCATAGGTGGGTGCACAGCAGTGAAGCGACATCCCCCCCAAAGTATAGCTGTGTGTAAATACCCAGACGTATGAAGCAGGACACGCCAGACTCAGAATCTAAAGCAGCTGGTATCAGAGGGGCTGTGAGCCACCCTTTCCCTCAACCTTGCCCAGTGCTTGAGGAAGGGAGCTGACACACAGCAGCGAGGCCTAGGGGTTCCGGTGAGTCCTGGTTCCCGCCCAGGCCGGAATGGTGGGTGCCTCAGCCTCGCCCAGCATGCAAGGGAGACTATGGGTACGAAGAAGCACACACCCTAACAACTCCCAAAGGAGTGGAAGTGAGCTAGCAAAGGGAGCACCTTTGGGAGTGGTAGAGACGGGAAGGGAGGGGAAAGGCAGGTGCCCACTCCCATCACCTGAGTAAAAGGTTCCAAGGCTCCTTCTCCCCAAGCACGTGCAGCTGGAGAAGGCAGAGCCCAGACCTCACAAACAACCCGGTAGCCGCAGGCTCCCCTCCCAACTTTCCAAGTCTCCTGGCAACTCTTAACCTTTTCCAACCCAGCACTGCCTCCGGCAACACACTGCTGAGTCTGCAGACTAGGGCTCTCCCCTCAAAAAGCATTTTTATGTCAGATTATCTCCATCTGCCCACCCAGAGGTAGGTGGGGCAACAGATAAGGACGCCACAGCCAACCCACCACCCCCCAACTACAGAGGAGGAAATTCAAGCAGAGGTTGGTAATTTACCCAAGGTTATGCCAGGCCCCACCCCGGGCTGCCTGGAACAGCTGCTCTTTTCACCCTTTCCCCTCCAGCCTGGGCTGCCCGCTGGGAGCCCCCAAAGCACCAACTCATACCCTCAAGAGGCTTCCAGCCACACTCACCACTCGCACCCCTTGCTTTGAGTCCGCCCCCACGTTCCTGAGAAAGCTCCACCAAAGCCACCCTCAAGTCCCACACCATACACATCTCTCTTCCTAGAGTCACAGAAGGGACCCCTTCGACCCCGCCTCATTTCGCAGGTGACAGAACTGCACTGAGACCAAGGGTCTTGCCCAAGGCCACAGAGTTGGTAACAAATCTGGAAGGAAAATTCCGATCTCCAGAACCTAACTGCAAGTACCTCCCACCCTCTGCACACACAACACTTTAAACACCCCCTCCCAACACACCCACCTACTCAACACCCTCCTTTCTTTAGCTCTTCCTGCACACACTCAAACCCTCTCTTCTATCAGGCTCCCCGCTCTCAACCACCTGAGATTTTACCCACACACACACACACACACAAGCTACCTTCTCTGGGCCTCCCACTCCTTTTGATCTCCCTTTCCTCACTGTGGGTCTCCCCTAAATTGCTTCCACACCCCAACATGCCACCTGAAAACAGGCCCTGCTTTAGAAAGACCTCTTTGCCCCACCCCCCCACCCCCACGGGACAATTCTTGCAGCTACTCTCACCTCTTCCTCCCCAGACAACGCATTCTCCCTTCAGGACACACACACACTCTCCGGTCCCGGGACGGCATCTCCAGACGCCCCCACCCCCAAATTCCTCTCTCAGTCTATCCATCACACACTCCCTTCCTAATGAGACTTTCATTACCCCGCCAACCTCCCTCCCACTCTCCGCCATTCTGCTCCTTCCCTCCCTCCATCCTCACCTTTTCCAGGCTACCTTGCTTGGCCTCAGGCGCCGCCAACCCTTGGCGGAGCCTTTGTGGACGTTCCAGCAATTCTTCGGCTCCCCTCCTCAAAACGCTCCAAATACTCTCCCTATCTCCCTTGGGCCTCTCATCGATGAGGCCTTTAGCCTCATCAATTCCTTTCATGCCTTCTCTTGTCCAGTCTTCTCCTCTTCCCCTTAAAACGGGGCACCCCCAGTAAATCTCACCCCCTGCAAGACTTCTCATTCACAGGTCCCTTCGGACCCCCGTTCCAGACCTCATTCGCCACCCTCCCCATCCCCACATCCTAAGCCCCGGGTCTTTTCACAGCCACTTCTTTCCTTAGCCCCTCTGCTTTTATCTCCCCTGTCCTTCCACCACCCTTCCCACTCCACAATCCCCTCCTGAGTACCCCCCAACCCCATCTTCAGACTTCCAGAATCCTCACCCCCTTTAGAAGTTCCCCAGCCTGGGGCTCCCACAATCCTATCCTCTTCAGAGGACTCTGCGAGCCAAACAACCCCCTGCACACTCGAGCTCCTCCTCAGACTGCCCCGACCCCCAAATTCCAGACCCCCCGTTCCTCTCTCAGCAACCCCAATCCAACCCGAGCCTTCGATCCCGCCTCAGACCCAATTCCATTTTAGAGTCTCCAATCATCTCGCTGGTTTCCTCCAATTCCCCACCTCGACCCGCCTAATTCCTTCACAGACTCCCTGATTCCATGTTTTAGATTTCCATATTCTCTCCTCGGCCGCCAATGATTTTTTCAGACTCCCAATTCCTTGCTCAAGTTCTGCAACTCCTTTTCAGGACCCCAAACACCTTCTCAGATCCACCGATTCCTTCTCACGACGCCCGGTTCTCATCACAGACCCTCCACTCCCATCTCAGGACTCCCAACCCCTTCCCGGCGCCCAGCCTCCCTCGGAAGCCCCCCTCCAGCCCGTCCGGCCCGCGGGCCGCGCACCTTGCGTTGCTGCTTCTCCCAGGCCGGGTCCAGCAGCAGGTCCCGGTCCCAGTCGTCCTCCTGGGCCATGTAGTCGCCCATGCTACCGCCGCCGCCGGCGCCATTGCTCCCGCTGCTGGGGCCGTACTGGTACGACTGGTTCGCCGCGTGGTAGTCCACCATTCCGCCGCCTCTCCCGAGCCCGTCCGCTCCCGCCTCTGCTCCCGCCCCTCTGCCCGAGCCTCCGCCGCCGCCGCCGCCGCCGCTGCTTCAGCTGCTTCAGCCCGCCCTGCGCTAGCGCCTGCGCACTGCCCGCTGCGCTTGCGCACCGCGCCTCCGCCGCCGCCGCCGCCGCCGCCCTCCCGCGCGCGCGCGCGCGCTTCCTAACGAGAAAGGCCCTAAGACCCCGCCTCGGGAAGCTCTGAGCCTGCGCAGAGTCCACTTCCCCGCCGCCCTTCGGCTCGTGGACGAGCTTCGCCTCCTCGCGCGCGCGCGCGCGCGCGCGCGGCCTCTACGTGTGGGCGGGCCCAGAGAGCGAAGGATTCGGCCGGCGGGTCTGGCCATTGGGCTCTGGCGTGGAGTGTATTCCCTTTCGGCGCCAGAAATTCAACAAATATTAAGCGCCTACTATGTGCCAGACCATGTTTTACGCATCAACACTAAATAAGATAGACAAAACTGTCTGCCCTCATGAAACAACCGTCTAGTGAAAGGAAAAAAACACAATTTTAGGAAACAGTGTATTGGAGTTGCTGCTGTGGTGCAGCGTGTTAAGAATCCAGCGTTGCCCCAGCTGTGGCATCGGCCCCAGCTGTGGCTCATTTTCCATCCCTTGCCCAGGAATTTCCACATGCCACAGATGCGGGGGGGAAAAAAAGTACATAGCGTATGTATATATTCCAAGGGGATATGTGCTATGAAGAAAAATCAAACAGAACTAGAATGGAAATGAAGTAGTCAGGATTGACTTCATTTATTTTTTTATTTTTTGCCTTTGCTTTTCAGGGCAACACCTGTGGCATATATAAGTTCCTGAGCTAGGAATCAAATCAGAGCTACACCTGCCAGCTTATGCAACAGCCATAGCAACCCACGATCCTTAACCCTCTGAGAGAAACCAGGGATGGAACCTGCATCCTCATGGATACCAGTCGGATTTGGATTTACGCCCTGCTGAGCCACAACGGAAACTGGCAGAGTTGGCTTTATGAACAAGGAGGACAATTAAACAAACTCTTGAAGAATTCACAAAATGGACATGGTAGCTCCGAATGGATACTGGCTGACTGGGAAAGTGGAGGATTTTTTGGACGTGTTTACTTCACTCATTCAAAAAGCATTTATTGAGCCTCTGTTGTATTCCAGGAACTCTTCTTGGATGCTGGTGATAAGGTGCTGAGCATGGTAAGTGCGCCAAGTTCTCAAGTGTATGGGGGACACGACAGTAAATAAATACAAATGACACTCACACATAATAGGTGTCTCAAGTGTAAGTACCCAGAGTTGGGCTCCTGATCTTCCTCCCAAACCTCGTCACCCCATAGCCATCCCCATCTTGGTCAATGGTGCCTCCGGCCTTTCAGCTGTGCAGGCAACAAAGCTTGCAGTCATCCTTGGCTCCTCTTTGTTTTCACACCCTACATCCAGTCGTTCAGGAAATTCTGTCAGATCCATCTTCCAAGTATATACAAAATTCACCCACTTCTCCCATCCCACATGGCCACACCCTGGTTCTGTCCACCCTCACCTTGTCTTCACCTGGACCAGTGTCCCAGCCTCCTCAACATTTCTCAAGTCCTCCACATGCCCCCTTCCCCACCTCTCTTTCTCCAAAGAAACCAGAAGGAGCCTGAGTCAAATCAAGCTCCTCCCTCCCCTGCTCAGAACCATCCCTTGGCGCCACGAAGTCAAAGACAGGAGGAAAGGCTGCAGGATTCCTTGCTTTGACTCAGCCCCGCCCAGCTTTGGAAGCAATGGGGACTCCTGGGGCTTCGGCCAAATTCACCAGTTCGTCCATGTCCTGCCCAGCCTGGTCCCCAGCTCCTCTCCCAACTCTTCTCCCATTCTCCCCCCTCGCTCTCCCAGCTCCTGCCACACTGCTGGCCTCCCGGCTGTTCCTCCAACACACCTGGAAGGGTCCAGCCTCGAGGCCTTGTTACCACTGCGCTTCGCCCCGACACTAGACCCTCAGGATCATAGCCTCCTCTCCTGCACATCGGTGGAAGTATCACCCCCTTAGTGAGACCTCACCTGACCACCGTTTTATAAATAGCACCCCACACCTTCCCGCTTCATTTTTGTCTATAGCACATTCAATACAGTGCATGACTGGTTTACTTATCCTGCTCATCTGTCTCCTTCCCAAGGATGTTGGCCCAAGATGTACGGGAATCTTTGTTTTGGTCACTGCTGTATCACTAGTCTCTGAAGCAGTGTCTGGCAGAAGATAGAAGCTTAAGAAATCCCAGATGAATGAACGGACTTAAAATCATGGTGAGGAATTTGAAGTCTTTGTGTGTTTTTCTCTTTTTTTGTCTTTTTTAGACCTGTACCCGTGGCATACGGTGGTTCCCAGGATAAGAGGCTGAATCTGAGCTGCAGCTGTCAGCCTACACCACGGCCACAGCAACACGGAATCCGAGCCATGTCTGCAACCCACACCACAGCTCACGGCAACACCAGATCCTTAATCTGTTAAGGGAGGCCAGGGAATCAAACCTGTGTCCTCATGGGTCCCTTCATTGTCAAGAGCTCTTTGGGCCACGCCGGACATGGTGGTGTGGGTCCTGGCACCCCCAAGCTCCTCCTGGGTCATGACCTGGCTGAAGACCCAGGAGTGTTGCTGTGTCCAAAGCTGGGCTGGGCTGGGCTGGGTGGGGCTGGGGCAGGGCAACTCTTCCTGCCTGACCTGGAGAACAAGCCCAGAACTCTTGTGCTGGGCCTGCTGGGCCCGGAAAGGCCACTCCAACAATGGGCCACCTGCCCCTCCCTGCCTGCTGGTCGATACTGAGAAAACTCCCAGACCAAGGGCTCAGAGATGAAATGGACATTCCCAGCCAATGAGGTTTAAATTAAAGGCTGCCTTTAATTGCCAGCTTTGAGGCCAGTTCCCAGCAGCCATCCACAGACTGTGCAGTAGTAACAGCTACTGCCTCTGGAGAGTCAGGGGGCAGCGGGCAGGGGCTCAGAGCTGGCAGGGAGAGAGCCCAGAGTGAAGGGGTACAGCCAGTGGCCCTGGCATTGGGGCCGCTGTTTCCACACTTCTTAGCATCCTCAAGACCTCTTCAGTCAGGATTTACACGGTGCTGTATCCCACTATCAACGCTTCTTAGGTGAAACAAGGAGAGCGGGCTGTGTCCTCTCAGGGCAGGAACAGGAACAGATACGGGGATGTCTCCAAATGGCTACGGAAGCAGCTCAAACAGTAGCCCTGTCCCCGAGTGATCATGACAGGGGACAAGGTGATGATTTAAACCCCTTGCATTAACTCACAGCAGCTACGGAAGTGGGTACTCTGGAGTTCCCGCTGTGGCGCAGTGGGTTGAGAATCTGGTGTTGCCCCAGCTGTGGCGGGGGTGACAGCTGTGGCTCGGATTCAGTCCCTGGCCTGGGAACTTCCATATGCCTCAGGTGTAGCCAAAATAAAGGGGGGGGGGGGGAATAGAAAAAAAGAAGTGGGTACTCCCTGCAGCTGTAAAACCAGGGCACAGAGAGGTTAACCAACATGCCCAGAGATCACTCGCCGGGCTGGGGTTTGGACTCTCTTTCTGCAGAGCTGGGCCTCTTAGCTGTTCAAAGGATGAGCGACCTGGGTCAAAGGCATGTCAGCAAAGCAAGACAAGTTGTGGTTCCCCAAAGCAGCAAAGGTCAGAGTGGCCACGGCCTGTTGTGCAGGTTGTATCCTATACCAGGACATTTGCCAGGGCGAGGGGGAGGGTGCCCACCTAGAGTATGTGTCTTTTGCCAATTCACACAACCAAACAGGTGGGTGGGGACATCCCAGTCTCCCCTCCTTCCACCCCGCTTTGAGCTGGCTCCCAAGTCCTGAGCTGTAGAAAAACCCTTTGTCCGCAGAGTTTGGGCACATGCCCTAGTTCCGGGCTCTTGCTCAGGTCTGGATCCCAGGGCAAAGGGTGTCCTGTTCCGCCCTGGGAGTCAGCGCCCTCAGAGCATGATGGGTGTGAGTGCCGGAAGCAGGCAGGGCAGGGAAGGGTGCAGCTCAGGCCCTGCCCCCTCTGTAAGCAAAGTCCACGTACCAGAGCAGGAGAGTCAGGAGAATGAGGCACTCCCTAGGGACCCCGCCAGTCTACACAAAGGGACGTGCCTCTCTTGTGGCATTTGATTTCCCCCAATTTCCCCCAAAGGCAGTCACCAGTATCCCACCCTCTTCCTGCAGACAGCTGGCTCAGAGAAGACACCTGCCCAAGGCCACTCTGCCAGAACGTCTGGAATACTCTGCAAAATGCGAACAACCACGGGAACTAAGGATCATGGGACAAGGGCGAGGCCCTTGGCCAGTGCAGGCCGGGACTTGGGGATGGGGCAGAACGAACGGCTTGACAGAAACCCCAACTTTCTTATCAAGTCCTCTCTACGCAGAAGAGCACTGGGGACTAGACTGCGATGCTGGGGGCCAACGCTTCTGACTCTGAAATTAACAGTGACTGTTTTCTCAGCGCCAAGAACAGGCTAGGTCCTGATCTGAGACCGTTACCGGCAAAAGCTCCGAGTCCTCCTGACTCCGACAAGGCAGCACCATCCCCCCCTTTTACAGACGAGGAAACTGAGGAACAAGGCAAGGAGGCACAACCAGCTGAGCGAACAGCCAGGCGCCCGCCCCGCTCGCCCCTCCAGCCCCTGCCCCGGGGCCACGAGTGGCTGCGCCCGTGAGGCCCAAGGACAAAGGCGGTGCCTCTCCTTCACCAGGAACCCATTCACCCAGGTTCGCCCAGGTTTTCTGGGGCAAAGAAGAGCCCAGGCTAGCTGGGGTGCAGGGCTGGGCTCCTCCCTCCCATTCACAGCCTCCTCCTTGCTGACTCACGGCTGCTGTTCCTTCCACTTGTGACCTGAAAGGTCAGGAAGGCGGTGGCGGACGTCAGCTGCTGGCGAAGAGGAAGTCAAAGGAAACAGGCCGGGCTGCAGGCAGAGGCTCCAGCCAGAACCCAGGTGGCCCCAGCACAGGGTGACTCGAAGCCTGTTCCTGGACCCCTGCTGGGGGGCGAGGGGAAGAGGCAGGAAGCCAGTGAGGAGACAATGGGGCTAAGAAGTCAACAAGTCTTTATTGAATGCCTGCGAGGTTATTGGGAGGAGGCCATGATGCTGGACACGCCTGTTGAGGAGAGAAAGGAGGACCGGTTAATGTGGGAGAGTCAGGGACACGCCGGATAGAGCCACTCTCCACGGGCAGATGCCCACAAACCCCTCGGTCACCATCACACAGGCAGCCGTTAAGAGTCTGGACTCTGGAACAGAGAGGCCTAGATTCAAATCTCGGCTCTGCCCTTCATAGGTGGCTGACCTCAAGCAAGTTACTGAACGGTGGAGTTCCCGCCCGGGCTCAGTGGAAACGAAGCTGACGAGCAGCCATGAGGATGCAGATGCAGCTCAGATCTGGCATGGCTGTGGCTGTGGTGTAGGCTGGCAGCTGTACCTCTGATTTGACTCCTAGCCTGGGAGCCCCCATGTGCAGCAGGTGTGACCTTAAAAATTAAAAAAAAAAAAAAAAAATTACTAAACAGCAGTTTCCCCCTGTGAGAACCACGGAACTGCAGGATTAAATGACGCCCCTGGTACTGAGTGCTGTCTCGACCCTCGTCACCATGACAACGTTTACTAGGTACTGTCTGCAAGACCCTTAGAGCGCCGGACTTGCGTGTTCTCACCAAGAACCCCCGACCCGGTGGGTACATCTCACCCAGAATGAGGGTCCATAGCCCCCAAGTGTGGAGATGACTGCCCGCTCAGTCTTGCTCCTCAATTAAGTACCCACTGAATTGATTTGTACTAAAGGGCCACACGCACTATCTTTTTTCTTTTTTTTAGGGCTGTACCCACGGCATATGGAGGTTCTAAGGCTAGGGGTCTAATTGGAGCTGTAGCTGCTGGCCTACACCACAGCCACAGCCACGCCGGATAGATCCAAGCCGGGTTTGTGTTCTACACCACAGCTCACAGCAGTGCTGGACGCTTAACCCACTGAGCAAGGCCAGGGATCGAACCAGCATCCTCATGGATTCTAGTCGGATGTTTCCACTGAGCCACAACGTGAACTCCACCTATCCCTATCTTTAAAACACCTGAATCACACTCGAGGGTGCGGAGGAGACCCAGGGCGTAAGGAGGCAGGTGCCCCGTACCCTGGTTCTCACTTGCAGGGCAAGGGATGAGAGCATGTCCTGAGCCCCACAGCCTGAGGCCTCCAGCCCCCACTCACTGTCAAAGTCGATCTTCTCCACGATGTTCTTGGGCTTAATGCTCTCCTCCTGGCTACAGATGAAGATCTGGCCCGACTCGTCGGCGCTCCAGCCGTACTTGCTCATCCACACCTTCAGCTGGCCATCTGCAGGGGACACAGGCGGTGCAGATGTGGGCACTGTGATCCTGCAGTACTGGGGGGCCTGCGAGCCAAGGGCCGGGGCGCCCTCCTTCTCCAGAAGCCACCAACATCTCCTGCCTGGACCGTGGCCACAGCCGACCTGATCTCCCGCGACCAGCTGGCTGCTTCTCTAGTTCATTCTCCAAACAGCAGCCAGAGGGAGCCTTTAGCCTTCTCATCCCTCCCATGACAGGGCTTTCATCTTAGACGCTTTCATTTTCCATTTACTGCTCTGCTCTCTCCCGGGGCAAAGCTCAGCTCCTAGTAACGTCTGTGTACTTACTCTGCCTCCCCGCAGCCTGCGTGGATGGCTCCCAAATGAGGACGCCACCATCACTGCCAACAATAAGCCTACGGCCTCAGGTTCAAGAATTCCTTTGCGGTTCTTCTTCGCCCTTAGAAAACATGCTAGCAAGGATGCATGGCCAAGAAGGTGTTTTATGACTTGAAATGATTCTTTTCTGCGTGACCGTGATCAATTTGATAGATTCATCTGCTTCTCTTCACATTCAATTCTAAGGGATGTTTCATCCTCTTTTAATCTAATGTCTCATTTATTTATTTATCTTTTTGTCTTTTTGCCTTTTCTAGGGCCGCTCCCGCGGCATATGGAGGTTCCCAGGCTAGGGGTCGAATCGGAGCCACAGCTACTGGCCTACGCCAGAGCCACAGCAACGCAGGATGCGAGCCATGTCTGCGACCCACACCACAGCTCACGGCAATGCCGGGTGGTTTACCCACTGAGCAAGGGCAGGGACCAAACCCGCAACCTCATGGTTCCTAGTCGGATTCGTTAACCACTGCGCCACAACGGGAACTCCTAATTTCTCTTTTAAATACAGAAAACACCTTAAGGAAACGTAAACATCTCACAGCACTTAGTATAGTGCCTGACAGAGTGTCCAATAAATGTTAGCTTCCACTGAAAACAAATAACATCCTACAAAAAGCCCACCTGGCTCAAAAGGCAGGACTATCGGAGAAGGTCCTCAGAGGAAGCCCCGCCCTCTCCTCCCTGTTCTCACCCCCCACTCCACAAGGAGTAACCACTTTCCATAGCTTTGCATTTTCCTTCCTGTGTTTCTTTTGGCAGCACAAGCAAATATACTCACACGCGTTTTTTTCTTTACTTCCTTTTTAGAGAGATCATTTAGAAACGTAAATCCGATGATGTCCCTCCCTGCTTAGACCTCACTCGGGAGTGAGTCCTCACTGAGACGCAGTCCTCAGGAGCCCCGGGTACCTGGCCTTCCCGGCACCTCTGCCCCCGGCTCTGCCCCTCGCTCACCGGGCTCCAGTCAAGGGCTCCCGGGCAGCTCTGTGGGCCTGTGATCCTCACATTCGCTCTGCCCCACGCTGCCCGCTTCACTCCGCCGGCCAAGGTAACTGTTCGGACGCTGCACTGCCTCACCTCTGTGTTCCCCCCCAGGGGCTGTCACGCACGGATCCCCACCAGAGATGTTCAGCCTCATCTGTCAGCTGTTTCACCACGTCCACAAGAGAGACTCTGAGCCGTTCACTGTTATTCATTGCTGTGCCCCTAGGGCCGTAGCTGGCACAGAGTGGGCATTCCATTAGTTTATGCAGAATAAACCAACAAATGCCAAAGGATCTCTGCCAAGGAAGGAGACGCTTTATGTGAATCCCTTAGTCCCTCCCTAGGCTGGGCCTTCACCTGGTGAGGCAGAGGTGGGTCCGCCTGAGGAGCCACTGAGGCCCATGGCCCCGACCCCCCTGACCTCCTAGAATGGTACTGGGGACCCAGAGGGCCTTACCTGTCAGATCCCCGAGCATCTCGGCCAGCAGCCAGCGATCGATGTGCTGATAAGTGATGCCAACGACATGGCAGATAACTGCAGAAAGGAGGGACAAAGATGCTGCAGGGCGGCCCTGTGGCCACTCCCGCCCCTCAGGGAGTCCAAGCTCAGAGAGGGGCTTACATTTGCGGACGGAGTCTTCAAAGCCAGTTATACCTTCCAGGAGGTCCATGTTTTCATCCAGGGCTTGCTGTGAGGGGAGCGACAATGTCCAAAACGTTAACGTCGGTAATGCCAAGAACGCTAAGACCACCACCAGCGACAGAGGCGAGCACTCGAGCCTCCACCCACATGCCAGCCCTTCCGTGTGCAACCTCGTGATGTAAGTGTGGCTGATTTTGTTCACCATTTTAGAGACAAGGAGACCAAAGCTCACAGCAGCTAAGTGATGTGCCTGTAATCAGAGAGCTGGGGTGTGCACGGGCCAGGCGGACACCAGTCCCGACAGAGGATGTGGAGACGGAATCGCTTCCTGCACTCAACTCCGTCGACTTGGTTCCCATCTCACTCAAACGTCAAGTGTCCCCCACGACCCACGAAGCCCCGCAGGACCTGCCTGTCGCCCCTGCCCACTTGCCCCTCACTCCAGCCATGGGGCTCCTCACTGCCCCTCAGACATGCCAGGCCCCCACCCACTCAAGGCCTCCATGCTGGCTGGTTCTGGAACTTTCCTCCCCTGCGGCTCACACCCCCACCTTTCAGGCTTCTGCTCAAATGTCCCCTCCCCAGCAAGGGCTCCCCAAAACGAGTGATGGAAATGAGGAACCCAGGAGGACGGTGGGAAGGAGCGGCTGTCCTGGAGCCAAGCTGAGCGGGTGTGAGGGAGCGGCGCGTGATGCCCCATCAGGCGGGGCTGGAGGGGCAGGTGAGACGGGGCCTGAGAACTTCCTACTGGATCCAGCAGTGGGGACGTCACTGCAGATCTGGACAAGAGTGGGTCCATGGAGTGTGTGTGGGCTGGAGGCCGGGGGCAGAGGGTTGGCCACAGAAACCTGAATGGAGGGGCTTCCAGTGACCAGGGGACCAGGGGAGGCTGAGGGCAGGCTAGCTGTCCCAGGGTGGGCTGACAGAGTCCCCATTCACCCTAGACGGGGTTTCCTAGGATGTGAGACTTCCAGCTTTAAAATCAAGAAAGCCCCGAGCAAACAGGAGCGTGGCTGGAATGAGAGGCAGAGCTGGTGGGGTGTGGAGGTTGACAGAGAGTTCTCTTTTTCAGCTGAAATGAAGTGCAGGGTGGACGTCTCCTGTGGTGATGGAAACCACGTGGGAAGGCCAAGTTTGCTCTATGGAGGAGCCGGGAGAGCCACGGTGGGATGCCCAGCAGGCGAGAGGAAGGGGACTGGAGCCCTGGAGAAGGGGGGCCTGTGACAGGAGCAGGGACAATTCAGCCATGAAAACAGCAAAGTGCTGGGTTGGCTGCCCACAGACGTCAGGCTGGGGGCGGGAAGTCCTGCTCTGGCTGCTTCTACCTTCCCAGGAAAGGAGGGGCCATAGGACAAGCAGAGGTGGTGAGAAGCTGAGCAGGGCTATCCAGCAGAGCAGGGAGGGCGCAAGGCCCTGGACGAGCAGGGGCTGAAGACCGTGTCTGGGTGGTGGCCGGCCCCGGAGGGGTTCTTCTCTGGCCTTGCGCATCCTCGCAGATCCAGGTGTGGAAGGGGAGGAGCGCGCATTTGTGCCGGAGGAGGAAGCCGGATGAGGGCCAGGGCTGCTGGTCAGGCCCAAAGGTGTCGGGTCGGGGACCTCAGGGGGGCGAGCTGGGAATCGAGGACGTGGTCAGAGGGTGGAGGTGACATTCACGGACGGAGGAGGAGGAAGCGAACACTGGTGAAGACAAGGACAGGCCACTGGCTCCCAGCCTTAGCTGGGCATCGGAATCATCAGGAATAACTGTAAAAGCCCTAAGTCTAGACTGCACCCAGACCACTTATATCGGATTCCAGGGAGGCAGGAGCCAAGTATCATAATGTGTTTGTTTTTTTTCTGCTTTTTAGGGCCGCACTGGAGGCATGTGCAAGTTCCCAGGTTAGGGGTGGAAACAGAGCTATAGCTGCCAGCCCACGCCACAGCCACAGCATCACCAGATCCTCAACTAACGGGGCGAGGCCAGGGATCGAACCTGCGTCTTCACGGATACTAGTCGGGCTCATTACCACTGAGCCACAACGGGAACTTCCAGTATTTGTTTAACTCCTCAGGGGTCCAAAGTGCTGAGAACCAGTGGTCTAGGGTGTGACTACCAGTGAGAGGCTGAAGGCACAGAGAGGAGAAAAGTTCCAGAAACTGGGGGGACAGGGTGGTGGAAGAATCACGGATCTGCCTGCCTTTGCAAGCACCTAAGAATGAAAACAGCGGGAAGAGGGCCAGTGAGCTACATTCTTCATGACAAGATGAATGAGCACTGCTGGGGGGCGGGTGCTGATGCCACAAAAGGGGGGCGGAAGTACAAACACAGGGCTGGGGGCTGGGAGCTGGGGAGGGAGATGAATCCGAGTAGAGGGGAGAGGCTGAGAGGCTACCTGGGAAGCTGCAGAGATGGACGGCTGGGCCAGGCTGGGTTAGAGCAAGCAAAAGAGGAAGAGTGTTTAGAGGACGAGGGCCTTTGCTGGAAGGGTGTGTGTGTCGCTTGAGCTCTGCGGCACAGCAGACAGCCCGGCCCCGGCTGAGCATGACCATTCCATGGGCACAGGACCCACGCCACGAAGGCAGCCAACCCGCCGGGCACAGTCGCCACCTTCGGCGGCCTGCTCCACGCGGCCCAGTCACCACCCTGCCCCCAGAGCCAAGGGAAGTTACCCAGAAGGCCTGGAAGTGGCAGGTCTCTAGCAGGTCTCCCAGGTACAAAATCTGCCGGATGGGCCGTTCTTCTTGCTGGAAGGAAGGGTTAAGGGAAAAGGCCCTGGGGCGGGAGGAGCCCGCTGCTGAGTCCTAGACTGCCCGCGCCCATCTTTTGTTCACTCCCACTTGTGATGGCAAAAGTGAAAAAAAGTCCTAATGAGCCAGTGTGGGGACTCTTTTTTTTTTTCCCCTGGTCTTTTTAGGGCTGCACCCACAGCATATGGAGGTTCACAGGCTAGGGGTCAAATTGGAGCCGCAGCCGCCAGCCTACGCCACAGCCATGCCAGATCCGAGCGGAGCCTGTGACCTACACCACAGCTCACAGCAATGCCAGATCCTTAACCCACTGAGCGAGACCAGGGATCGAACCCGTGTCCTCATGGATGCTAGTCGGATTCACTTCTGCTGAGCCACGACAGGAACTCCCTGATGGGGACTGTTAATGCATCAGTGGCCCAACCACACACTGAAGTGGAGTCTCTCATAGAACTGACACAGCGAAAGTGATGAGACACACTGTGAGAGGAAGAAAGCAAGATGTAAGGAGTTCCCTGGTGGTCTAGTGGTTAGGATTCGGCACCTTCACTGCTGCAGCCGGGTTCAATCCCTTGTCTGGGAACTGAGATCCCAGAAAGAGAAAGAAAGAGAAAAACAGAGAAAGAAAAAACGAAAGAAGAGGAAAAAAGCAAGATGCAGAATGATGTGCATACTGGCCCGTTTGGGTGGGGAGGACCATGAGGGTATAAACACACACAGCTGCACTTATGCATCCTGAGAGCCTCTGTGGAAAGGCCCCCAGGACTATAAACTACCACTGCCTTCCTGGAGAAGAGCGGGGGACTGTGGGATGGGGCGGGAGGAGGCCTTGATTTGTTTCACTGCACATTTTGTTGGACTTTGAACAGTGGACCATGTGCCTTTTTTAAGCCACCAGAACAGACCCCTGGGGCAGGCAAACAATCTCTCCGAAAGCAGGCCCTCCCACAACACACCATGCAGAGCAGGGTCAAGGAGCGAGCCTTTCTCAGCCCAGACATGGTGCCAAGCCCGTGCTGGGTACTCAGTGTCTGCTGCTCGGCTCAGACCGCTGCTCCGTGAATTCACCCACCCGGCCCAGGGAGCAGGAAGGATACGTGCGCCTGGTCGATCATGCACTTGCACAGCGTGAAGTCGGTGTGGGGCAGGTTGGTGAGGGCCTTCAGCAGGATCTGGGCGGTGACAGTGGTCTGGAAGAAAGCTGGGTTGAACTGGTACCTAGGAAGCGGAACAAAGACACAGTGGTGGTGGCGTCTCCGGGCCCCTCGGCCTCGACAGGTGCTGTGCACTGCTTTGGCCCAGGGTTTGGGAGCTGGACATGCCGGGGCTCTAATCCTGAGTGCACGGCTCCCTGGCTGTGCCTTTACCTCCCTGACCCTACTTTCTTGCTGTGCAGACGTGCACAGTTAATCCTCACAACCACCCAGCAAGGCAGTGTTAAGTGCATCACTAACAAATGAGCACAAAAGTGGCGTCTGGAGGAGTGGTCAGGGCTTTGGAGTCAACTGCCTGGCTTTAAACTTCACTGCTGAGTGACCTGCGACTACCTTTTAATTTTACTTTATGTTTTGGCCTTTTTAGGGCTGCACCTGTGGCATATGGAGGCTCCCAGGTTAAGGGTCGGATTGGAGCTGCAGCTGTCGGCCTACAGCACAGCCACAGCAATGCCAGATCAGAGCTGCATCTGCAACCTACACCACAGGTCACTGCAACGCCGGATCCTCCACCCACTGAGCGAGGCCCGGGATTGAACCTGCAACCTCATAGATACTAGTCGGATTCATTATCACTGAGCCACAACTCCTCGATTACTTATTTTAAATGCTCCCTGCATCAGTTTCCTCCCTTGCAAGAGGGGATAACAACAACCACATCTACTTCACAAAGGCAAGGCAGGCTCTAAGTGGGGCAGCACACACAAAGCTTCCAGCACTGCAGCTACCACTCCCTAAGCGGCAGTCATCCCCAGTACAACCCCAACAGCTCGCAAGTCCCAGTGTATTATCTCTATTTTACAGATGGCAAAACTGAGGCTACGCCACCTAAAAAATCACACAGCTGGTAATGTGCCAATAAAGCACTGAGGAGGCAGAACCCAAACGTCCATCGACAGAAGCAATAACTAGGACCACATGGAACACTATACAGCAATGACAACACACGGCAGCCACATAGAAAAAGGATGGATCTCACAAACCCAGGGCTGACTGGAAAACGCCAGATACAGAAGAGCTTCAGTCGTATGACTACATTTATGTCAAGTTCAAAGCAGGGAAACATGAGCTAGGTTAATCGGGATGCGTGTGCGCGTGTGCCTACGTCTTAAACGCACATAAAACCAGGCCATGAGAGCCTAAAAGTGGTTACCATGGTGGGGGTAGTTGGCACAAAACACACGAGGCAAAGGCCCAGGGGCACCGGCAGCACTCACTTTTGCAACCTGGATGGTGAGCACACGCGTGCTCGTTTACACTTACTTGTTAAACTACGTATTTGGTTTTGTTTTTTATTTTTGCCTTTTAGGGCCACACACAAGGCATATGGAAGTTTCCAGGCCAGAGGTCGAATTGGAGCTACAGATGCCAGCCTAGACCACAGCCACAGCGACGCAGGAGCCAAGCTGCATCTGCAACCTACACCACAGCTCACAGCAACATCGGATCCTTAACCCGCAGGGCGAGGCCAGGGATCAAACCTGCATCCTCAGGGATCCTGGTCGTGTTCATTTCCGCTGTGCCACAAAGGGAATTCCATGTATTTGTTTTATGTGCTAGCCTGTGTGTTTTGAAACTATTTTTTAAAAAGCCATTCCTCCGCCTGCCCCAACTTCCCTGGCTTCCTAGTCTAGCACATCGAGAAAAGTTATATGCGATCCAAAAAATATATTTAAAACTCAAGACAACTCAATGCCCAAACCCCAAAAAACCCTACTAAAAAATGGGAGAAGACCTGAATAGACATTTTTCCAAAGAAGATGTACCGATCAACACAGACACACAAAAAGATGCACGACAATGATAATCATCCGGGAGATTCAAATCAAAACCACGATGAGCTGTCACTTCACACCTGTCAGAAAGGCCAAGGATGTGGAGAAGAGACCACTCTGGTACATCTGTTGGTGGAAATGTAATTGGTGCAGCCACTATGGAAGACAATATAAAGGTTCCCCCCAGAAATGAAAAAAATAGAACTACCAGGGAGTTCCTGCTGTGGCTCAGTGGGTTTAAGAATCTGACTCGTATCCATGAGGATGTGGGTTCAATCCCTCGTGTCGCTCAGTGGGTTAAGGATCCAGCGTTACCGTGAGCTGTGGTGTAGGTTGAAGGCTTGGCTCAGGTCTGGCGTTGCTATGGCTGTGTAGCTGCAGCTCTGATTCAACCCCTAGCCTGGGAACTTCCATGTGCCGTGGGTGCGGCCCTAAAAAGACAAACAGAAACAGAACTACCAGAAATTCCTGCTGTGGTGCCACAGGATACATGAATCTCTGCAGCACTGAGACACAGGTTCGACCCCTGGGCCAGCACAGTGGGTTAAAGGATCCAGCGTTGCCGCAGTTTACGCTGAAACTGTGGTTGGATCTGATCCCTGGCCTTGGAACTCCATACGCCATAGGGAGGCCAAAAAAGGGGGAAAAGAAAGAACCAGCCACCTAAATGTCCATCAACAGATGAGTGGACTAAGAAGATGTGGTATATAAACACAATGGAATACTACTTGGTCATAAAAAGGAGTGAAATAATGCCATTCACAGCAACATGGATGCAACCAGAGATGATCACACTCAGTAAAGTCAGAAAGAGAAAGACAAGTACCACACGACATCACTTATACATGGAATCTCAAATATGGCACAAATAAACATATCTACAAAACAAAAACAGACTCACAAACATAGAGAACAGATTTGTGGTTATCAAGGGGGAGGAGGGAGAGCAGGATAGACTGACAGCCTGTGGTGAGTAAATGCAACTATTACATTTATAATAGACCAACAACAAGATCCTACCAGAGAGTACAGGGAACCATAACCAATCTTTTGGGATAAACCATGATAGAAAAGAACATTAAAAATAAAAATAAGTATATATATATATATATATATATATATATATATATATATATATATCTGGATAACTAAGTCATTTTGCTGTACAGGAGAAATTGGCACAACATTATACCAACAATTATTAAAAAAAAAAAAAATACTACCATATGACCCAGCAATTCCAACCTGAGTACACATCCAAAGATAACAAAAACACTAAGTCGAAAAGACACATGCACCCCAATGTTCACAGCAGCACTATTTATGACAGCCAAGACATGGGAGCACTCTAGGTGTCCACTAACAAATGAATGGATAAAACGGGATACACACACAAGGGAACATCACCCAGCCATGAAAGAATGAAATTTTGCCCTTTGCAATGACATGAATGGACCTCAATACGCTTAGTGAAATAAGCTGAAGAAAGACAAATACTGTACGTTTTGACTAATATGTGGAACCTAAAAGATGACAACGGATGACTATAATGAAACAAAAACAAACCCAAATATACAGAACAAACTAGTGGTTACCAGAGGGGAGCAGGGTGGGAGGGAGGCAAGACAGGCGGGCGAAGGAGATTAAGAGATACAAACTGGTAGATATAAAATAAGTAAGATACAAGGATGTAACATACAGCACAGACTATAACCAATTTTTTTTTTTTTTTTTTTTTTTTTTGTCTTTTTGCTATTTCTTGGGCCGCTCCCACGGCATATGGAGGTTCCCAGGCTAGGGGTCCAATTGGAGCTGTAGCCACCGGCCTACGCCAGAGTCACAGCAACATGGGATCCGAGCCGCGTCTGCAACCTACACCACAGCTCACCGTCTGCAACCTACACCACAGCTCACCGCAACGCCGGATCGTTAACCCACTGAGCAAGGCCAGGGACCGAACCCGCAACCTCATGGTTCCTAGTCGGATTTGTTAACCACTGCGCCATGACAGGAACTCCATCAATGTTTTATATAACCATGTTTTTGGCCATACTTGCAGCATATGGAAGTTTCAAGGATAAAACCCATGCCACAGCGGTGACAACGCTGGATCTTTAACCTGCTGAGCCACCAGAGAACTCTTATATTGACTTTAAATGGAATAAAATCTATAAACACATCCAATTGTTATGTTTCACACCTGAAAATATAACACTGTACATCAATTACATTTCAACTTAAAAGAGAGAGAAGCCACATCCTGTGGGCCACCCCCAACTCCCACCCTACCCAGTATTGGGAGCGGCACCTTGCTGGCTACTGACACAGTGGTGGGAACAGATGCAGACACTCACAGTTTCAGAACAGCCAGGTTGGCTTCCAGATCATAGGCATTCTCCTTAGCCTGTGTCTCCACATAGCGCTCCAGGGTGGCCAGATTCTCAGGATTATACCTAGAGGAGAAACAAGATGGGTGAGCAGAAAAGAGAGGAGCTGAGGTCAGTCGCTCTGTGGGGCCGGGGTGAGAGGGGACACTGTAGCCTGCTCCTCCCTCTTCCTTTCTTGCTTCCCTCCAGATCTGTCACTGGTCACTTGCTCTACTCAAATACCGAATCAGCTCTATAACCTCTAACAAAACTTATCCACATCCCAGACCTAAGCCTAAGCTCTAGCCCCCGTGTATTTTTTTTTTTTCTTAAGGCCGCACCCTTGGCCGCATATGTAGGTTCCCAGGCTAGGGGCTGAATCAGAGCTACAGTTGCTGGCCCACACCACAGCCACAGCAACGCAGGATCCGAGCCGCATCTGCAACCTATACCACAGCTCACAGCAACACCAGATCCTTAATCCACTGAGAAAGGCCAGGGATTGTACCCGCAACCTCAGGGTTCCTAGTCAGAAGTGTTTCCGCTGTGCCACGATGAGAACTCTATCAGCCCTGTGTCTTTTCTAGGATGTCTCCTCAACCTCTCAGCCAACCAGCCCTGGCAGCATGTATACCTGGCCTCCAGGACATCTTTGCCAGGCACCCCTTTCTCCCCTCCCCAGGCCCCACTCAGGTCTAGCACCATCTTCTCCTGCCTAGCATTCCCCCCATCCCAGCCCTGACCACTTCTGGCTACCACTACCACTGCCTATTGGCAGGTTTGTCTAGACTCTGAACCGGGAACTCCGTGAAAGCACAGCCTGTGACTCTCTTGGTCACTTCTGGTTCGCAGCAGTGCCCAGCACTGACAAAACAGATTTTAGTAAACATGTATTGGATGAATGATATGGGAGGGGGGAGAGAGAAAGAGGCACTGAGAGAGACAGACTGAGGAGGAGAGAAAGGAAAGTGAGGGGAAGCCGAGAAGCAGAGAGAGAGGCCTTACATCAATTAAAAAAGGGAGGACTGAGCGGTAGACAAGCTTATCGCCCGCCATAAGGCCTCTGCAGTGCTGTTTCCTTAAACATCTCCAAGACGACTGAAAAAACCCCACTCCCGGGCAAGCCCAGGATCCAGACCACCCTTGCTGTCTCCCGAAAAATCCCCTCCTCCATCCTGCTTGGCCAGAAGCGCTCCCTCTGACCAGGTTCAGACCTGTCGATACCCTTGAGCAACTTGCCCACGTTCGCTCTCATCTGCTCAAACATCGCCATGACTACTCTTGCCTCCCACACCGGGACTGAAGCCGAAGATCCTACAGGCACGGCGTCCTCGAGGACCGGAAAAGGAACTGCGGGTGGAGACGGAAACTACGTCACTGTTTCCTCTCCAGCCCTGGAGGCGAAGATGGAGGAGGCTCTAGCTGCGGCTGCCGCGCTTTCCGGCTGCCACGTGACTTCTTCCCAGCGTGCGCAGTTGGCGCGTGCGCATACGCTCCACTTGAGCAGGACCAAAGGCGTGAGTAAAAGACCAGTCTAGTTCAGTGCGCAGGCGCCCTCTCGAGGCGAGGAGGCGGGGCTGAGCTTTTCCCGGGCCTTGCGTACCCAGTCCTAGTCTCTGGGATGTGCGCGCGAGGTCCCTGGGAAGGAGGTGAATCCCTGACGGCGAGCACGCACGTCGCGCTGCGCGCTGTGGTGAACTCAAAACTGTGTTGGAATGCACTTGTTGAAGTCCCTTTGGGCCATGGCCAAGTCCCGAGGAAGGTGCTCTCGGAGGCCCCCTTTGCTCCAGGCCTCGACCCCTGAGGCAGGATCTAGAGCACCGCAGTTTCCAGCCCTGAACCGGGTCCCCAAGCTCCAACCTAACGCCAGGGTTAGCGGCCCGCAAAGCCGCTGTGCTCTGCTGGCAATGGCCGGGGTGAGAGGCTACTGAAACCCCACAGCTCACGCCCAGTCCCTATAGGCTCCAGTCTTGTGGGTGAAGGCGAGCGCCTCGTGAGTTATGTGCAGATTCTTCACACTGCAGGCATGAATGCACATGCATGTGTTATGTATGTGGAGGTATATGCTCTGAGTACTTTCACACGTATCGACTGCCCTTTGCACCGCACAGGGGTTACCACTAAGTGCATGTATGCGCTCCAGGTGAACAGTGACATACACTGCATGGCCATCTCTGTGCAGACCTGCCATCTCCCGGTCGTGGCCAAACTCTCAAGCACTCAGCTGAGGTTCAACTGTAGTTTTTGGCCGCCACCCAGAATGGGGGAAGGAGTGTTAGGGCACCCTCCGGGTCACAATTAAGATAGTTTGCATCTGGTTTACATTCAGCCTGGAAGTGAAGGGGGGGGTCCCCTGGGTCCCAAGGCAAGCTGCCCCTAACAGGCTCTCAGGGCCCAGGGGACAGGGGGTGGAGCCGGCTGCACAGCCCTGAGCTGGGGCAGGAAGCGAGAGTGGGGAGGGGGGAGGCCACAGCGGGTGGAGGCAAGGCGGGTGCAGGGCGTGTGGGGAGGGAGGGAGGTGCCAGCGATCTGAGCCCTGAGGCCCTGCTGGCCCCTGGGCGCAGGCCCGGCTCTGGCCCCCAGGAATGGACCTCGTGGACCCCGACATTTTTAATAGGGATCCCCGGGACCACTACGACCTGCTGCAGCGGCTGGGTGGCGGCACCTATGGGGAAGTCTTCAAGGTGAGGAACTCTGTCCTTCTCCATCACCCTCAAGCCAGTGACCTTTGGGGGGAGACCCAAGAAGGGAAGGGGATGCGAGAGGGTCCCGGTCCCTGGTTTTGGTTCAGGGATGCTGAGGAGGACTCAGGCAAATGGAGCCCGCCTGACTGCCAACTTCCCCTTTACAAGGCTCGAGACAAGGTGACGGGGGACCTGGTGGCATTGAAGATGGTGAAGATGGAGCCTGGTGAGGACAGGACCCAGGAGCTCCTTCCCCACACCCCCCACCTCCCGGGATGGTGGCGCCCCCCCCTCCCTGACTCCCTCCTCCCCACACTCCCTCCCTGCAGCGGCCTTTTCTCTTCTGCCCTTCCTTGCAGACGATGATGTGTCCACACTTCAGAAGGAAATCCTCATCTTGAAAACCTGTCGGCACGCCAACATCGTGGCCTACCACGGCAGTTATCTCTGGTGATGAGCCCCAGACCTGCCCTGGCACCCAGCCCGGCCTCCACCCCCAAACTCCCGTTCCTGACCAGGGGACCCCCTAACCTGACCTCCAATCCTGGACCAAAGTCCCACTTTTTTGACCAGATCGAATCTCCAATCCAGAACTCTCATTTCTGACCCGGGGGCCCTCCAGTTGATCCCTTCATAGTAACCAAACCTGAAAACGAGTCCCCTAAAACGCATCTTTCACCGTCCTGCTCTTCAGGTCCCCCACTTTCACTTTCTGTTCCTGAAGGTGAACCCCTTAATTTCCTGACCCCCCAATTAATATCCCAGATGCCTCGGTCATGATCTCTGTTCCCCAGACCTGGCATCCTGGGCTCCTCTGTCCCCATCGAACTTCCACAACCTGTGAGACCCGTGCCCTGTCTCCCAGGTTAGCATAGAACAACAGAGGATGCCATGGGTCTGGAGCCCAAAGACCTGGCTTTGATTCCACTTGACCCTAAACGTATATTTCCTCTCTGAGTCTCAACTTCCCCATCTATAAAATGGGAGTGGGGTGATGGTCACTCGGATGGGCAATAGATAGACGACGGCGCTTACATTAAAGTTTTTGTTGTCCTAGAACAAGATGGACAGTGAGCCAGGAGCTGTCCTATAAATAATCATTTTTTTCAGCTCTGATTATTTCTGCTCTTGAACAGGCTGCAGAAGCTCTGGATCTGCATGGAATTCTGTGGGGCTGGTTCTCTCCAGGACATCTACCAAGGTAAGGGGAAGAGCGGGAGCGGGGGAGGGTCCAGGCAGCCCCTGCCCCTCCAATCCACCTGTCCTGTCTCTGCCTTTGTGTCTCCCGGGACTGTCTTTCTGATCCATATTTCACACAATGAGCCCCTGCTCTGGGCCTGGCCTGGCCCCAGTGATGCCAGGGTTACTGTGGTGACCCAGGGGCCCCCAGCCGTGTCCTCCAGCGCCTGCGAGTCCAGCTCCAGCCTTTCTGTATGCCATGTTCCCCTCCACTTCCCCCACCCATCTTCCTCTGCGTCTGCATTTTCTCACCAAGGTCTGTTCTTGCATTTGAGCATTTCTGCATTTCTGGCTCGTCATCAGTGCCCACATGTTTACTTAATGAGTGAATGCATTTCTGATTCTCTCAGCCTGCTCTTCACTCATGGAGCGTTGGAGGGTGGGGGCAGGCCTCTGATCACTTCTCAATTTCTGACACTCATCTCTGTTTCCCTGTTTCCTTCCAGTCCAAGACCTCAAATGTCAGGAAAGGAAGGACTTCATTAAGGAGTTCTTGGGGCGGGGGAAACTGAGGCCCACAGACAGGAAGTGACTCACTGCCAGCCTGTCAGACCTGATCTCAGACCACTCTGTCTGTTGTCTTTCTTTCTTTCTTTTTCTTTTTTTTTTGGCGCCACACCCACAGCATATGGAGGTTCCCAGGCTAGGGGTCGAATCAGAGCTGTAGCTGCTGGCCCACACCACAGCCACAGCAACACAGGATCCAAGCCGCGTCTGCGACCTGCACTACAGCTCACGGCAATGCCGGATCCTTAACCCACTGAGCAAGGCCAGGGATCGAACCTGAAACCTCAAGGTTCCTAGTCGGATTTGTTTCCGCTGCGCCACCACGTGAACTCCTGTCTGTTGTCTTTCTACGGTATCCTCGCCACCCCTTTGTGTCTTTCTCCCCCTCTGTCTCTTTCTCTTTCTCTGTTTGTTTTGTTTTGTTTTTGTTTTTGGCTGTGCCTAACTGCATGCGGAAGCTCCCAGGCCAGGGATTGAACCCACGCCATAGCAGTGACTCAAGCCATAGCAGGGACAACACTGGATCCTAACCCACTGAGCCACCAGGGAACTCCTCCCTCTTTCTCAATGTACCAGTTTTCCCACTTTTTGGTTTCTGACCATCTCTTTGTTTCTCTCCTTCAATTTGGATGTGTTCATGGTTCTCTCTCTCTCTCTCTCTTTCTCCCGTGCCTTCCGGTCTCTCCAACGACAAGCCCAGATTTCTCATCACGACCCTTCAGTCTGACCCCCACCAGCACCTCAAGCTGACCCGCCTCACCTCCACTGCACCCACTTTGCTGCCTTCCAGACCCACTGGGCACCCTCCTACCCCCGGGCCTTTGCACTTGCTCATCTTGTTCCCCTTCTGAGTGGATCTGCTCCCCTTGTCACCTTCTCAGAGTTGCCTTTGCCGAGCACCCTGTGTAAAATGTCATACCCCTTCCCACACGTATTTCCTGTTGTCTTTTCTTGCTTTATTTTATCTTGTACTGTGTATTTTACCTGTTTACTTTTGTCTCCCATCCGTTTCCCCCACTGGAATATTCTCTCCACGAGGGCAGAGAACACAGCTCTACTCTACCCTGGCGCCTACCACGGTGGCGGGCACACCGCAGACACGCAATCCATATCTGTTTAATGACTCTTCTTCTGTCCCTCTAGCCTCCGGTTCCCTGCCTCGCTGCCTCTCTCTGTCCCTGATACTCCTCTGCCTCCTTCTCCCACCTGTCCCATCCTGTTTCCCTGTCCCCGTGTGGCATCCGCAGCTGGTGGGGGTGGTGACCAGGGGCTTGTGGGGCCAGGTTTCCTGGCCCCCCCCCCAATGCTGTGTCTCGGTGACCTTTGCAGTGACAGGCCCCCTGTCAGAGCTGCAGATCAGCTACGTCTGCCGGGAAGTGCTCCAGGTGAGGAGATGCTGGGCGAGCTTGGGTAGGGGCAGGGCCCCACTTCAGGCCCCGGACACTCATAACCCCCGCCTTCCTCTCCAGGGACTGGCCTATCTGCACTCACAGAAGAAGATACACCGGGACATCAAGGTGGTCTAGGGGCAGGAAGGTGGCCTTGGCGGGGCAGGGGCAAGAGATAGGAGTGATGCTTGCAGGGCTTCAGGTGCTGTGGGGCCAGGGAGTGGAGGCAGCAGTGGACTGGGCAGGGGGGGGTATCTCTGACAGCCTCTAATCCGCCCTCTTTTCCAGGGAGCCAACATCCTCATCAATGATGCTGGGGAGGTCAGACTGGGTGAGTGGCTGGGCGCGGGGTTGTGGAAAGGGACCGACTGGGGGCCTGAGGGGCCAGGGGACCCCGGGTTACTGTGTTTCTCCCTCTGTCTCCAGCTGACTTTGGTATCTCGGCTCAGATTGGGGCCACTCTGGCTCGACGCCTCTCTTTCATCGGGACACCTTACTGGTGAGGGGCACCTGGCTGGCGGCTAGGGGTGGGGTGGGGCACAGTGGCTTTTCCCACCCTGGATCTCTGGGAATCTTCATCCTGGCATTTTGCCTTCCTTCTGCCTTTCTCTGTGGAATGTTCTGGTTTCTCTTTGGCTCTCTTTTGAGTTTTCCATTTACCCAGGTCTCTGTGCCCCCTGCACCTGGGCCTTGCAGTCTTGGGGTTGACTTTTATCCTGATCTCTGCTTCTTTTTTTTTTTCAGGGCCGCAGCTGCGGCATATAGACGTTCCCAGGCTAGGGGTCGAATCGGAGCTGTAGCCGCCAGCCGACACCACAGCCACAGCAATGCAGGATCCGAACCGAATCTGCCACCTACACCACAGCTCACGGCAACACCGGATCCTTAACCCACTGAGCGAGGCCAGGGATCGAACCCACATCCTCATGGTTGCTAGTCGGGTTCATTAACCACTGAGCCACAACGGGAACTCCTCCCTGTCTTTCTTTCTCTGTCCACGTTTGTCTCTCTGTCTGTCTGTCTCTTCCTGTCTGTCTGTATTTTTCTGCCTCTACCTCTTTCTGGCTTTATTTCTGTCTCTCTCCATCCTTATGTTTCTGCATCTGGCTCTCTCTATGCCCATTCTCCTTCTCTCTCTGTTTCTTTCCTGCCCACCCCCGACCAAAGATTCTTCCCTCCCCCTCCTTGTGTTACCCCCAGGATGGCTCCGGAAGTGGCAGCCGTGGCCCTGAAGGGGGGATACAATGAGCTGTGTGACATCTGGTCCCTGGGCATCACTGCCATCGAATTAGCTGAGCTACAGCCACCATTCTTTGATGTGCACCCTCTCAGGTAGGCAGATGTGGCGGGTCCCCTGGTCCCAGAGACCCCACTCAACTCTGCCCGTGAACCCCTACCTGCTTCCCCACATCAAGACCCCCTACAGGAGACCCCACCTTCCTTGGAGCTCAATCTGAGACCCTCAGGAGCCCCTCAACCCAGAAAGCCCTTCCCCCCAGCCCTCCACGCAGGAAGCCCCCAGTGCAAGGAGCCCTGTCTTGAGGCTCCGTCTGAGACTGCTGGCATCTGTGATGTGCTGAGCAGTGTCCCCTGGAGGTGGCACCCTGGGTTGTTGTAACACCGGATCCTTCTCACGCGGTCCCTCACTTTGCTTTCTGCTAACCTTGGTGTTATGAGGGGCCCCCTCAAGCCATGAGGTCTGATGTCCCCTGGAGGTCTGAACCCCTGTTCTGTCCTTACTCTTCTAGAGTTCTCTTCCTCATGACCAAGAGTGGCTACCAGCCCCCGAGGCTAAAGGAAAAAGGCAAATGGTAAGAGAGGCCGATGGGAAGGGGGGAGAGGGAGGGCAGAGTGGGGGGTGGTGTCTGATGGGACGGTCTCCGGTCCTGTCACCCCAGAACTTGCCTTCTTCCTCCCAAGGTCGGCTGCCTTCCACAACTTTGTCAAAGTCACCCTCACCAAGAACCCCAAGAAACGACCTGGCGCCACCAAGATGCTCAGTGTAAAGCCCCCCTCCCTGAGAAGCCTTCCCAGCCTCACCCCCAGGACACCAGGGCCTCCCACAGCTCTCTAGAACGTGGCTAATTTCGTTCCACAGAACCTCCGTGCCCTTTCAGAGTCCCCAGCCCCTCCGAATCCCCCAGGACCCACCCTAAGACCCTCCAGGTTATACCCCAGGCCTTTGCCCAAGAGTCACTGTGTTCCTAAAGCTCGCAACTTCCCAAGGGCTTCAGGACCCATTCCTGGGTGGACTCTGGGATTCCGAGGGGGAACCCCGGTTCCCCCTAAGACACCTCTGGGATTCTCCAACTCCCTTAAATTCCTCGAATCCCTTCAGACGCCTCAGAGACCCCTGTCTTCTTCTTCTGTTGGCAGCTTCCCCTCCTGACTCCCCCAGATGGGTTCTGGAGCCCCTGTCCCAATCCTGTCCCCCTCCCCAGCCCTCGGTGTGCTGACACCCCCATCTCCTCCCCAGCATCAGCTGGTGTCCCAGCCTGGGCTAAACAGAGGCCTGATCCTAGATCTTCTCGACAAGCTGAGGAACCCCGGGAAGGGGGCCCCTGGGGGCGAGATTGAAGACGAGGAGCCTGAGGTGAGGGCTCCTTGGCTGACAAACCCCTGGAACCTCCTGCCTCTGTTCAGGCTTGAGCGCTCCTTTGCTGCCTCTCTCAGGAAAGAAAAAGCCAGGGAGGAGGGGGCCTGGGCACAGGGCTGGGGGTGCAGAGGTTATGGTAGAGACGAGGGCTCCAGGCTGTGCCCACAGGGCAGTGGAGGCTGCTGGAGGGCCATGCGCCTGACACGCCACTTCTCTGCCCAGCTGCCCCCCGCCATCCCGCGGCGGATCAGATCCACCCACCGATCCAGCTCCCTGGGGACTCCAGACGCGGACTGCTGTCGTGAGTAGAGAATCCTTCTGCTTGGGGACACCTGACCCCGTAATCCAAGAGCCCTCCCTCAGCCCCTCATCAGATTGCCAGAGACGCTCAGCACTTCCAGACAGACCCCGGAGACCCCCATCACCATCTGACCCCACCAGAGACCCCCAAGAACCTCATCACCACCTCCTCTACTGAGTCACTCTAGAGACCCTGCCTCTCTGACCCGCAGGCAGACCCCGTGAGACTTCCCATGGCCACCAGGACTCCCAGGGAGCCCAGAGATCTTGGTCAGATGCCCGATACCCAGCTAGAGCCTAAAAACACTCTAAAACCACGCTGAGCCCCTACCTCCCTGATCTCAAAAACCCACTCCTGGAGCTTCCATTGCAATGCAGTGGAAACGAATCCAACTAGTACCCATGAGGATGCAGGTTCAATCCCTGGCCTCAGATAGTGGATCAGGGATCAGGTGTTGCCATGAGGTGTGGCGTAGGTCACAGACGCAGCTCAGATCCTGCATTGCTGGGGTTGTGGCCAGCAGCTGCAGCTCCAATTAGACCCCCAGCCTATGGAACTTCCATATGCCACCAGCCCTAAAAAGACCAAAAAAAACCCCAAAGCTGACCACTGGATGAGGCGCCTGTAAACCAAGATCTGTCCCCGCTAGGGGTGCGCCTGCCCTGAGAGCCTGCCCCCAAATTCTAGTCTTCTGCTCCCAAACCCTGTCCCCAGCTCACTGTGTGTCTCCATCACCCCCCACCCCCCCAGGGCGGCACATGGAGTTCAGGAGGCTCAGAGGAATGGAGTCCAGACCCACGGCCAACACGGTGAGAGGCCTCCACCGCCGCTGCTGCCCCGCCGCCCTCCCCGCTCCCTGGCCACCACTGACCCTTTACTATCCCGCAGGCTCACTTACAGCCCCCTGGAGACTTGAGGAGCAGCAGTCCTAGGTCAGGGACCCTCGCGGTGGCGGGGGGGGGGGGGGCTGGACTGTGTGTGGGAATGGCCTGAGGCTCACGCCTGTCCCTCCCCAGGAGGCACCAGTCCGAGTCCGACGATGACTACGACGATGTGGACATGTAAGAGAGCTCCTCGGACCCCCGCCCCACCCCCACCTCGCCTCTGACCCCAGACCCGGCCCTCCACGCTCCCACCTTCCTTCACCCCTGGCCTCAACCCCAGCCATCAGCCGAGGCCCCCATCTGCCCCAGCCCCAGGCCTGTGTCAACCTCAGGGCCCACCCGTCCCCGCCACACATCTCGTCGGTGATAGGTTCGCGTGCGGTGCACCCAGCACCAAGCGAGACCCCCGGGAGCTCACGTGATCTGTGTCACTAAGCAGGTGTGAAGATGCAGAGCCTTGATATGTCGCCAGCCCTTGCTAGCCTAGAGTTACTTGTACGATTATGGGCGTAGTTATCAGTCCTTTAAACCCTTAGCTCCAGCCCAGACCGAGCCGCCCTCTGACCCTCCTGAGCTCTGAACGCCAGCCCCGACCCACGCCAGTCCTCCCTGATCCCCACACCCCGAACCTGCTCACCCCATCTTTGTGTTGCAGCCCCACCCCTGCAGAAGACACGCCCCCTCCACTGCCCCCCAAGGTAAGGCTCTGGGCCCCGAGCTGGGAGACTGGGGGCCAGGAGGCCAGGGTCCAGAGACGCTGGGACTGGAGCTCTCTAGGGCTCCCGTCTGGGATACCAGGTCCCCTGAAGTCTGGGAAGACTCTGGGTGGTGAGCACATTGGTATCTGGAAGTGGCCTCCCTGAACCTGGGGGTGGGACTCAGAATATTCAGCTGGATGGACACGGACAGTGGCTGGTCCTCCGAACTCCCTGCTGCACCAGCATGAACCCTTTAGCTGCTGGAGTGTGTTGCCTGCCGTCGGGGCGTGGGTTAGAGACGAAGGCTGGAGGGGTGGTGGGACGTCATGGAAAAGGTCAGAGCCGTGGCCTGATGGCAGCTCTGGCGGAGGCAGAGTGCAGGGCGGCTTCTCTCTGGGATCATCTAATGGGTTTCCCCACCTTCCTTCTCTGTCTCCAAAGCCCAAGTTCCGTTCTCCATCCGATGAGGGTCCTGGGGGCACTGGAGATGAGGGGCAGCTGAGCCCTGGGGTGCTGGTCCGGTGTGCCAGTGGGCCTCCCCCACGCACCCCCCATCTTGGACCTCCCCCAGCTACCCGCAGCCCCCACCTCACTGCCCACTCAGGTAACAGGGTGGGCTGGGTGGGAGGGGGACAGAGGTAGGGCCTGGGTTGGGGGAGGGGGGCTTTGGGGGCTGATCTTCCCCACCCCATCTCAGAACCTTCACTCTGGAACCCAGCCCCCCGGGAGCCAGACCAGCCCCCCCTGTTGCCCCCCAAGAAGGAAAAGATGAAGAGAAAGGTGAGACCAGACGGGCTGAAGACTCATACTTCTGGGTGGCGCTGGGAATGCCTGGTGGGGGGCGGGGTAGGGCTGGGGAGACTTATAATGGTGACAGGTGACACTTGTAGGTTATTGCTTTGTGCCGGGCACTGTTCTATTTTTGCTTGGTGTGTACCTTCACAGCTAAAAGGAGGTAGCACAGAGCCAGGTGGTTTTTTGTTTTGTTTTTAGGGCTGCATCCACGGCACATGGAGGTTCCCAGGCTAGGGGCCGAATGGGAGCTATAGCTGCCAGCCTACACCACAGCCACAGCCACAGCCATGCCAGATCCGAGCTAGCTCGTGGCAATACCAGCTCCTTAACCCACTGAGCAAGGCCAGGGATCGCTGAGCTACAACCTGAAGAGCTGGGTATTGCCCCACATTTTGAAAGGAGGGAGCCAAGACACAGAGCTTTCCAAGGTCATAAAGCTTTGAGGGGGCAGGGCCAGGACTTGAACCTCTCGGCACCGTTGCTTCGGCATCTTAACCGCTGCACCTTCCTGCGCCCTCTTCCCCTTTGCTGGATCTGCCGCTGCCCGGCCCCTGTGGCCCCCGTGCCCCCCCCCAGGGATGTGCCCTCCTCGTGAAGTTGTTCAATGGCTGCCCCCTCCGGATCCACAGCACGGCCGCCTGGACACACCCCTCCACCAAAGGTGAGCAGTCACGAGGGTCACCGAGAAGGTGGTGGCGGGAGGGCCCTTAATCGATGGCACAGAGGGTCCTCCCAGGGTGGGGAGCAGCTGAGCCAAGGCCGGGGTGGAGCCAGGAGTTACAGTTGGGGTTTAGGGATCAAAGATGGGTAGAGTGGAGATGAGTTTGAGAGGGACAACTAGGAAAATGAGAATTTGGAGGCCAGGAGTGTCAGATACAGCAGAAGGGTCAGAGTCTGGGGTACAGGATGGGACAGTTGGACCCCCGTTAACCTCAGTTGGAAGTTCATGGTCGAGAGACCCAGATTAGCACTTTGGGGTCAGGAGTTTAGGGATTAGAATGCAGCAGAAAAGGACAGAGTCTGGAAGTCAAGATGTGGAGACATCACTGGGGGGCAAATGCTGAGGGAGCAGTAGTAGAGTTTGCAGAGTCACGCTGGGCAGAGGCCACATGCCGGGTGTCTGAATTTTAGGATCAGTGTTGAGATAAGATTAGCATTCAGGGACCAAAATGGAGAGAAAGAGGGACAGAATTTAGAGGGCTATCTGGGGAGGTACATCTGATGCTGGGGTTGGAATTGAGGGGACAAAGGGTAAGGATTGACAGGTCAGAGATGGAAGAACCACCGGAACGGGGGAAGCCCGAGGCTGCTGAGAATGAGAGGAGCTCAAGGGAACGGGTCAGGGTTTGAGTTCAGATTTGGGGAAACAGAAGCCAGAAGTGTCAGTGTCAGGGGAGAGTAGAGAATTGAGTGTCAGGGCTAGGGAACAGTCACAGTGTTTGGGGTCAGAGGTGGAGGTCCAGGAAGTCCCCCATGGTGATGAGGCAGGTCCCAACATCCTCATATCTGTCCCCCCAGACCAGCACCTGCTCCTGGGGGCCGAGGAAGGCATTTTCATCCTGAACCGAAATGACCAGGAGGCCACGCTGGAGATGGTGAGGGGCAGCACCTAGGGTGGGCCAAGGGTGGGGGCTGGAGTTGGGGGGGGCTGGGGTCTTACAGGACCCATCTCCCCCATCCTCTGCAGCTCTTTTCTAGCCGGACGACCTGGGTGTACTCCATCAACAATGTCCTCATGTCTCTCTCAGGTCTGCCTGGGCTTGGGTGGGAGGGGTGAGGGTCAGAACTTAGGGGGTCAAGGGTCAGGGAGTTGGGAAACAGACAGGCACAGCTGAAAAAAATTTGGCTTCCCCTTTCACAGAGCCCACAGTTGCAATTCTCGCCACATTTTCAATATGGGACTTGGCGCAAGAGACCTCTGCTCCCCGAGCCTCAGTTTCCCCATCTGCCAAATGGGGCTCACAGTAGTTCCTCTCTCTCAAGTCAGTTTGGAAGTAATTTCCACAAGAAGTTAGTCTTTACATTTCTTTGATGTTCAGATGATCATTCGTACTTATTCCCACTAAAATAGTGTGAGCAAGCTGTAGATTAAAATGTTGTGTCATTGTTTTACAAACTTTGTGTAAAAGCATTTCTCATTTTTGAGGAAGACGCCCAGCCAAATAGACCTCGTGAGCCCACTGATGTCACACCTGTGATGACACACTTTGGCAGAATTTCTAGATTTTTTTTTTTCCCTTTAGACTTTGTAATATGCGTAAATTCATTTGACTGGAGAAGTGTCCACCATTTCTCACGTGGCTACAGGCACCACGAGGACAGGGAACACCTAGTTTACCCTGGAGGCGGGCACAGTGCCTGCTCTATGGTGGGCATTTAAAATCTGTTGAATGAAAAATAATAAATAAAGATGCTGGAGACTTGAAGGCTTGGGCGTTTCCAAGGGCTGGGGGAAGAGTGCAGCGCCCTCTAACTGCCTGCTTTTCCTCTGCACACACACTGCAGGGAAGACCCCCTACTTGTATTCGCACAGCATCCTGGGCCTGCTGGAACGGAAAGAGGCCAGAGCAGGCAACCCCATCGCTCACATTAGTCCTCACCGGCTACTGGCAAGGTACCAGCCCCCAGAGGCACCCTTGACCCCTCTAATGCCTGATGCCTGCCGTGCCTCCCCGCATTCACGCCCGCCTACTTTCTTCTGCAGGAAGAACATGGTCTCCACTAAGATTCAGGACACCAAAGGCTGCCGGGCATGCTGTGTGGGTGAGAGCGAACCCCGAGGCTGTGCAGGGAGTGGGAGGGGCCGGGGCCGGGGCTTTCTACGGGAGAGGGTTGCGGCGTTAAGGCAGGGTGAACAGAGCCCGGGGAAAGATGTGTGGCCTTTGAGGGGGGAGCGGGGCAGGGGAGAGAGGAGTAACCCTAACCCGTCCTTACCTACCTCCACAGCGGAGGGCGCGAGCTCCGGGGGCCCGTTCCTGTGTGGGGCATTGGAGACATCCGTGGTCTTGCTTCAGTGGTATCAGCCCATGAACAAGTTCCTGCTGGTCCGGGTAGGGGGCCTGTAGACGCTGGGGACTTTGCCCTGTTCGGTGGCTCGGGCCTTCAACCCCACGCTTCGGGGCAGAGCTCCGCGAAGCCGGGCTTCCACCTGCGGCCCCGCCCCCAACTTCCCCAGATCCCGCTCCCTGGAGGCTCCTCCTTCTGAGGTCTTCCGGATTCCGAACCCCCAGCCCCTCACCTCTGGCCTAATTATGTCGCCGCCCCGGGTCTCTTACGAGACCCCATTAAGGTCCCCGAGAGTCTTTTCCGAGACTGCTGCCTTCGAGGCCACCCCACCTGGAGAGTCTTGCTTTTCTCTCCCCAAGGCGGCACGCCCCCAAGCGGAAGCCACGCCCCCTCGGGGGCCCTCCCCGTCTATTTCTAAGCCAAAGCGGCCTCACCCCCTGAAGGTTCTAGATGGCACCTCCCGAGACCGAGGAGGGCTTAGGAAATACCTCGGAAGACCCCCGGCCGGCTGTCCTCCGAGACCCCGACCCCCTCGGGCCCCGCCCCCAGCCTCCTCTGAGCCCGCCCCTCCCCGTGCGGCCCGCAGCAGGTGCTGTTCCCCCTACCCACGCCTCTGCCGGTGTTCGCACTGCTGACCGGGCCAGGCTCCGAGCTGCCCGCTGTGTGCATCGGCGTGAGCCCCGGGCGGCCGGCCAAGTCGGTGCTCTTCCACACCGTGCGCTTCGGCGCGCTTTCCTGCTGGCTGGGCGAGATGAGCACAGGTGAGTGGGCCAGGCTCTGGGAGGGATGGGCTTACCAGTTTGGGCGGCTGGGCGGTGCTTAGCCTGAGGCGTAATTGGGAAAGGGCTTGGAAGGAGAGGGGCGGAAGAACGACGGGCAGACCTAATAGGTGGGATGGATGATGGACGGTGGGGAACCCTATGATGGACCGGGTGTCCTGCTGGCTTGGGAATGAAGAGGGTGCCTAGCGAGGAAGGCGGAATGAGGTGGAATGGGTCCTTGAACCTTCGCTTCTCAAGCAGAACACAAGGGACCAGTACAGGTGACTCAGGTTGAGGAAGACAAAGTGATGGTGTTGATGGATGGTAAGGACCCTTCTCCCCCTCTTTCTCCAACAGTTCTTGGGTCTTCGACCCCCAGACCTCCATCCCTCTCAGAAAGGCTGAGCCGCTCTGATCCTTGCCCATCCTGCTCTGCTTCTTACATAGAATTTATTGTTTGGTCCCTCAGCAACTTTCTAAGTCCTTCTTAAAGCCCCTTCTCGGAAGTTCCCCCGTGGTGCAGCCGATTAAGGATGCCCTGTTGCTGCAGCTGCGGCTACAGCAGCGAGGGTTCTATCCCTGGCCTGGGAACTTCTGTACCCCGCGGGTGCGGCCAGGAAAAAAAAAAAAGCCTCTCTACCTCCTAGGGTCTCTGAAGCTGGTGACCCCAGACGGGGCCCCGGTCCGGGGGCTTCGAACTCCAGAGATCCCTATGACTGAAGCAGTGGAGGCCGTGGGTATGTGCGGGAATGGTAGGGCTGGGGGGTCCAGGTTGGAAGCTTGCGTGAAACCCATGGGTAACAGGTACTGCTTTCCTCCCAGCTGTGGTCGGGGGGCGGCTGCAAGCCTTCTGGAAGCATGGCGTGCAGGTGTGGGCTCTAGGCTCAGACCAGGTAAGTTCCTCCATCCCAGCCCCTGACACCTCCTTCCTCAGGTGGACTGGGAGGACGGGGTCAGGGCGGAAGTCCTGGAGGAGAAGCATCCTCCAGGCAGTTCAGACAGGTCCCCTTCTCCACCCCAGTGTCTCTTAAGTCCAGAACTCATCCAGGGCCACTATGTGACTGTGTGTAAGGGACTTTTTTTCTCTCTGAGCCTCAGGTTCCCAACTATAAAATGGGGTTACTCTAGAGATATGTGGGTTAAGACCATGGACCTGGCTGCCTGGGTTGGAATCCAGCCGAATGACCTTAGGCAAGTGACTGAATCTTCCTGTGCCTCACTGTTCTCATCTGGAAAATGGAGTGAAAACTAGTGCTTAGGAGTTCTCTTGTGGTGCAGTGGGTTAAGCATCTGACGTTGTCACTGCAGTGGCTCCGGTTGCTGAAGTGGCGTGGGTTCGATCCTTGGCCTGGGGAACTTCCACATGCTGTGGTGCAGCCAAAAAAAAAAAAAAAAAAAAAGGAATAAAACCCCCCAAACAAACAAGGAGTTCTTGTTGTGGCTCAGTGGTAACGAATTCGACTAGTATCCACAAGTATGTGGGTTTGATCCTTGGCTTCACTCAGTGGGTTAAGGATCTGGCATTGCCATGAGCTGTGGTGTAGGTCACAGACGAGGCTCAGGTTCCACATTGCTGTGGCTGTGGTGTAGGCTAGCAGATGTAGTTCCGATTTGATCCCTAGCCTGGGAACCTCCATATGCTGCAAGTGCAGCCCTAAAAAAAGCAAAAACAAAACAAAAAACAAACTAGTGGTTAGCTCATAGGACGCTCTGTGTCAGACTCTGTCCTTACACTTTTGTTTTGTACTTACTCTTCGTGATTACCTATCAGGTAGGTACTACAATTTCAGTGGTTAGTAGTCAGGTGCAGAGAGGTTAAGTGACTTGCCTGAGGTCACACAGCCGATGAGTGGTGTTAGCAAGAATGGTTATTTCTGGTGCTGAGGCGTTCAGAGCCCCTGGCCTTGCTGTCTTTAAGGGAAAGGGGAAAAGTCTTCTAGACACTGACACAGTACCTTCTCCCACAGCTGCTGCAGGAGCTGAGAGACCCCTCCCTCACCTTCCGTCTGCTTGGATCCCCCAGGTATGGACTTGAGGGAAGGGACAGAGGACCAGGGAGGGGGGGCTTCTGATGTGGAGAGGGCATCCTGAAGTGTCCCTAACCACCTGTATCTTTGGCCTGGACTCCTCTCACCCGGTCTCCCTGTTTCCGTCTCTGCCCCCCTGTAGTCCATTGCCTACCCAACAGCCAAGGGGGAATTTTCATTGTAACTTTTTATTTGGACAGAACTTTAGACTCTTAGAGCCGTTGCAAAAATAAATTTTAAAATTCTGTATCCCCCTCACCCAGGCTATCTTTTAACCACATTTGTTTTATTCCTCTCTTTCATATATATTTTTTTCTTTTTGCATGTAAATTGCAGACATGAGGCCCATTTACCCCTAAAAACATCAGTGTATGTTTCCTAAACAAGGCAAGGACATACTCCTGTAAACACAGCCCTCACACTGAGATATCACTACTTTCTAATTCACACACCCATTCAAGTCTCACCAGTGGTCCCAATACTGTCCTTTATAACCAAAAAATAATCCTTTTTTTTTTTTTTCTGGTCCAGGATATAATCCAGGATGATGGGCTGCATTTAAGTGTCATGTTTCTTTAGCTTTGAGTCTGGAACCATCCTTCAGACTTTCTTTGCTTTTCATGATCTTGACACTTTTGAAGAGGACAGGAAATTTGTTTTACAGAATGTCCCTCAGTTGGGTTTGAGGTTTCCAGGCTAAGCGTTTGGGGAAGGAACATCACAGAAGTGATGCTGTGTCCTTCTCAGTGCATCAGATGAGTTTGTCCCATTACAGGTGATGTTATCTTTGGTCATTGGTTAAGGTGGAGTCAGTTTCTCCACTAGAAAGTTACTCTTGTTTCCTGTGTATTAATAAGTGTCTTTTGGGGCCATATGTTGAGACTGTATATGTTTACTCTTTCTCATCAGACTTTCACCCACTAGTTTTTACCATCGATGACTTTTGTCTGCATATGTTATTAGGGACGTTACTACATGGTGATTTTCTGTTTCTATCATTCCTTCTATATTTTTTAGTTGTCATTCTACTGTAGGAAAGAGCTATCCTTTTCCCACCATGTGTGCGTGCGTGTGTGTGTGTGTGTGTGCGCGCGTGTGTGTGCGTGTGTGTTTCAGCATAGTCTCAAGGATTTCCATTTTATTCTATGGGTTATCATCTGTTACCATCGTTGTTTGTTTTGAGGCACAAATGCTCCCAGATTTAGCCAGTGAGAGCCCCTTCAAGGATCTCTGTGATCTTTCAACCTGCCAGAGGCGTCTTTTAAAATCAGATCTGATTGTGTCACTTTCTACCTGTTTAAAACCTTCCTGGAGGGAGTTCCTGTCATGGCTCCTTTTGTGGCTCCACTAGTCCCCATGAGGATTCGGGTTCAATCCCCGGCCTCACTCAGTGGATCAAGGATCCGGCATTGCCATGAGCTGCACTGTAGGTCGCAGACACAGCTCAGATGCGGCGTTATATTGCTGTGGCTGTGGTGTAGGCCAGCAGCTGCAGCTCTGATTCCACCCCTTGCCTGGGACCCTCCATATGCCACACGTGTGGCCCTAAAAAAAATTAAACAAAACCTTCCTGGGGACTCAAGATAAATCCCAATCCTGGCCACAGCCCATAAAATCAGGATGTCTGTAGTCAAGCCCCAGGTTCTCTCCCACCCCAGGCTCTTTGCCAGGCTGATCTCTCTGCCAGAACACCCTTCCCTGCCCTTTCCCCCAGTTCCCTCCTGAGCCTCTTGCAGGCTCCACCATCCATTCTTCAGTGACCCCTTGACCTGTGTTTCCCTGCTGTATGCCTCATGCTTCTTTGCACGCCTTTAATTCACTGATTCGTGTTGCTCTCCTGCTCTAGATTGAGCTCCCCAAGGGTTAGGGCTGTGTCTGCTCATTCACTGCTCTAGCTCACTGTGTCTGCTGGCACAGACTCTATAAGCGACTTTGTGAAATGAATGACTGAAGACCTGACTTTTCTTTTCCTTCCTCAGGCCTGTGGTGGTAGAGACACGTCCAGCAGATGATCCTACTGCCCCCAGCAACCTCTACATCCAGGAATGAGTCCCCGGTGGGGAGGGGAAGTTAGGAAGCAGCCTGACCAACTGGGGTCATGATGTGCCCCTGTCTCTCAATAAACATGACGTCAGCCTCTGCTGTCATCCTGGTTTTCTGGGGGGAGGAGGGGAGGGCAGAATTCCGGGATGCCCGAACATCAACCATCCAACACAGTGATGTCAGGGGTGTAGCACAGACTTTATTTCTCCACTGCATGGTCACCTCTCCCCTAGCTGCCTTGGGGGGAGGGTTTGGGGGGCTAAGGGCTTGCTGTGAAAACAAGGCACTTGAGGTGGGGGTGCGGGGCCAGCTGGGGGTGTCTCAGCTAAGCTGGTCCTCATACTGCTTGCGGAAACAATCGCCAGCCGGGAAGAAATCCCAGCATCTCTCTTGGTACATCTTCCAGACATAAGACTCCTAGGGGTGGGGGATGGGGAAGAGTCAGTTGGTCACATTTTCAAACACTTGATATTGATATGAGCTTTTTACTGCCCCCTGCTGATTACCCTTATATTATAATTCTCCACGTCCCTGCCCATTGGCCTCCCGTTAACACCCCTTTACCTGACCCGTGTGTTCTGTCTCGTCCTTGTTTATCAGATACATCAGGAAAAACCTAGGGGTGGGAGGGCAGCGGGAGACAGGTGAGGACCACCCTTACCTTCTCCTGATTGGCTGGCTGGGAATCCACCCCCATGGACACCACACCCCCTTCCCTAACCAGCAGATGCCCAGGATCCAGCCCCTGGCTGGCTGTCAGTGGCCACGCCCCACCCTCCTGATTGGCCAGCGGGTCCACACTCACATGTAATTGGCCAGGTTGTGCTCCTCTAGCGTGTGGGTCTCGAACCCGTGTGGTGTCGTATCAAAGTAATCACTGCCGATGCCACAGATGAAGCACTTGGTCTGCAGATGGCAGGAGACATCAGAGTCGAGGCCCATTCGACCCCCCACCCCTACCCTGAACCGGTCCCATAACCCCTGTGGGTCGCCCTTAGACATGACCTACCTCCATATCTTCTCTCACTTGCTCTTGTTGGTCTCGGAGCTCGCCAAAAGCATCAATGATCAGACCTGAGGTGGCAGGGTGCAAGTCGGCGTCCAACCTCTGACCCAGTTCAGCATCCTCCCTCTCCTGGTTACCTACCTCGCCTCCCATCCATCTCCCTAATCGCACCCTGCTTCCTAAAAATAATAACACCTAGCCCTTCCTGAGCACTTATCATGAGCCAGCCACTTACCCCCTATGAACTGACTGAATTCTCACAGCTAGTATAATTAATAACCCCATGTTACAGACGGAGAAACAGGCTCAGAGAGGTGACTTGCCCCATGTGTCACAGTAGGGAGAGGCAGAACCAGGCTTTGCATTCATGCCAAGTGGATCCTGGGCCTGCACGCTGAAAGGAGCTGGTCTGCCTCTGGCCACGGAGCCCCCACTCCCACAGCCCCGGCAAGGCACTGACCCTGGATGATGGCCAACAGGATGACGATGACGAAGAAGAAGAAGGTGATGTCAAAGACCACCCGGTAGAGCTCATATTCATCTCCTGCTGGGTCCTCGATCTCGTCCCCAATGCCCCCACCAGCGCGGACACCCACATACATGTGAAACAGGTAACACTGCAAAGCAGGGCAAGAAGCACGTTAGTCACACATTCAATCACTCGACGACTCACTGAGTACCCACAAGGCCCTGAGCTGCCTGGGGCGCGCTCGCGTGGCAATGACTGAGACAGCCCTGAACCCTGCACTCACAGGGCTCACAAGCTTGGCATCAGATAGTGACAGCCCAGAAACGATCAGGGTTGTGATAGGGAGGGCTCAGGGCCAGGATGGGGAAGGCGCAGAGTAATCGGGGTGAGATGGGGGAAGCACAGGAAATGCTGAAGCTCTGAAAGCCTGGCCCAGCCTGCGTGATCAGGCAAGGCTTCCCAGAAGAGGCGCCATGTGTGAGGTGGAACGTGGTGGAAACGTCAGTTGGGAGAGAGTGTTCCTGGCCGAGGAAATCACACAGGCCATGTCACCGCTGGGGAGCAAAGGAGCTCTTGCTCCTGTGAGGAACTGAAATAGGTTCAGCGAGGCTAAGAGACAGAGGCCCTGTGAGCAAGAGCAGGGAGAGACATGAGGTCCAGCCAAAGGTCAGGGAGGGCTTCCTGTAGGAGGCAGCACTTAAGCTGAAGGGGCGGCATCAAGGGAAGGGGTGTGTGCTCTCAGGGCAGGGCCTGGGTGGGAGGGGCCGAGTGAATGTCAGATGCAAAAAGCCTGGGTTGGGAGGAAACACATGATCTTAGGGGAACTGAAGGAGGACCAGGCAACCAGAGAGCAAAAAGCAAGAAGGACTGTGGTTAGACTCAGGCCAGGCGAGCTTTCCCCGGCTTTGTAAACCATGGGGAAAGTACTGGGGAACGGCAAGAAGGTTCTGATCAGAGGGAGGGCCACGGTCGGCCTGGTACTTGGGAAAGACTTTACACAGTTTTTTCTGTGTCCCCTGGGGGCGAAAGAACCCAGTTGTCTTGGTTAAGAGTCAAGAGCAGGGACAGGTGGGAACAAGGCTGAGCGGGAAGACCTGGTCTGACGGGGTGTCAAATGTCGGGCTGAGGAGCTAGACGGTTCCTGCAAGCACAGAGCCGGATTACAGGCCCTCTCCTGAGAGGAAGCCCTGGGATGATGCTTTCAACTGTGGCCCCTGCCTCTGGTGGGTTAAATTCAGTGTGGGTTACGGCCACTGCTCTTAGAATAGAAGAGAAAACAGAAACACGCATGGTATGCTTTGCATGAGACTTTTAATTCTAGATAGTGATAACAGTAGCTCACATCTATGGAACCCTTAACACCTGCCAGGTACTATGCTAAGACTTTCAACTCCTAGTTGGTCAGGGAGCATCACTGAGTCCTAAAAGCAACGCTAGGGCTGTAGGCACTATTATTATACACCCAGTCACGGGTGAGGACACCGGAGCACGGGGCAGGTGAGTAGCCAATTCAAAACCACAAGGCTTGTAAGTCAGGCACTGTGCCTGAGCCCCTTTCTAATAATAACAGCTTTAAAAGCTCAAGTAGCAGGGTTCCTGCTGTGGCGCAACAGGAGGGCAAAGTGTGGCGTCTTGGGAGTGTTGGGACGTGGGTTCAATCCCTGGCCAGGCAGCAGCGGGTTAAGGATCCGGGGTCGCTGCAGCTGGGCTTAGGTCACAACTGTGGCTCAGATCTGATCCCTGGCCCGGGAACTCCCACATGCCATGGGACAGCAAAAAACAAAAAAACAAAAAACAAACAAACAAAATCTCAAATAACAGTAGTGGCTCACATTTACCGGGCACTATTCCAAGTGCCTCACTGAATCCTCCCAGTAAGTCGACAAGGTGGGTGCTATTACTCACCCCCTTTCCGGATGGGAAAACTGAGGGTCAGGAATGGTCAACAGCATGCCCAAGAGTGTTGGGGGCAGGGGCTCACCGTCATCATGTCATCACACTTCATGTCAGGCTCGTCCTCGTCCTCGCTCTTGTTGTAGAACTTGCGGAAGAAGTTGAAGGCCACCACGGTGTACAGGTAGACCACAACCGCCAGGAGGCCCACGGTCATCACCAGCTGGGGGCGGGGCGGGGAGCAGGTCAGCGCCTCGCTCGGCTCACCCCTCACCTTCCCAGCTGTGTGTGTCTCTGTCTCTGTCTGTCTCTCTGTCTCTGTCTCTCTGTCTCTGTCTCTCTGTCTCTGTCTGTCTCTCTGTCTCTGTCTCTCTGTCTCTGTCTCTCTGTCTCTCTCTGTCTCTCTGTCTCTCTCTCTGTCCCAGTTCGACTCCGCCCCCGGTGGCCCGCCCCACCGGCCTTGCCCCTCCTCACCTTAGCTGCCCGCCGCCCACGTCCCACTGGCGCCCGCCCCCCAGGCCGGTCCTCTCCACACCTGTTTGCCATTGTGGGTGACGGACGAGAGGATGGTACGCAGCGTCTTGACCCCCATGGCAATGTCCAGGAGGTGGGCAGCGAAGAAGAAGTTGTTGTAGTGACCCAGGAGGGACATCACCATGTACCAGCCCAGGTACAGGAACGACTGCCGGCACACGGGGTCAGGGGTCACTCAGGGGGCCCAGGAGTATTCAAGAGTGCTGGGTGTGCGCTGGGGGCCAAGGCGCCGGGGTCTCTGGTTAGGGGTTATTTGAAGGATCGGGAACATTCTAGAACCATGGGGCATTCTGGGTGAGAAACCATCCTGGGGGCGTTGGGGAACCCTCTGCAGAAGAGGTGTCCTGGGAATTGAAGAGCATTCTGGGGGACCAGGGGCCTGGGAGCAGAGGTGTTCCGGGGCTCAGGACTCAGGACTTCCCCTGCGGGTCCCTCCCCACCATGAATCCCTCCTCACGTTGTCTGTGAAGATGACCCCAAACTTCCAGATCTGGTACTTGACATCGATGGACATGAGCCTGTGGGGTGGAGGGAGGAGGGATGGCCAGAGGTGGGGGCGGGGGGGCGTCGGACCCTGACCCCCTCCGCTGCCTGCCCTCCCGGCCGTGCGGGGTCAACCTCTGCTCACCAGGTGAGCAGCCCTGGCGGTGGTTCAGGCTTGCGCTCGTTGTGGGCTGTGATCTCCAGCGTGGCCAGATCCATACCCAGCAGCTCGGCGATCCGCTCCCGCCCGTAGATGTCCCCGTGCTTGTCCAGGACCTGCGCGGGAGAGCGGGGGCCATGCAGACAAACTGGAGTGGGAGGGTCATGGCCTACACAGGGCGGGGGCGGGGGTGCGGGTGGGGGCAGTCGGAACTTTGTGCAAGAAACTGGGGATGCGTTTTCCTGGGGAGAAGGGCCAGAGCTTCCTTCAGATTCTCAGAGGGAGGGTCCACAGTGATAAAGATCCAGTTAATTCATTAGCCAAATTAATTGGGGTAAGTTACTATTATTAGGCAGGTAGACAAGGAATCCTGTATAAACTGGGCCCCTGTCAACTATCTCCTCCCACTCACCCCCTCACTCACTGTGCTTCAGCCACGCTGCCCTCCCCACAGCTCCTCAAATACACCAGGCACATTCCTACCCCAGGACCTTTGCACTGGCTGCTCCCCCCTGCCTAGGACGCTCTTCCCCCAAATTTCCTCTGGGCTCACTCCCTCACCTCCTGACCATCCATCCTGCCTGGAAGAGCAACCTCTCTGGACCCACACCCAAGGACTTCCCGCCCCTCTTCGTGGCTTTTTTTCTTCTACAGCACTCATCACCCCCTGGACACAGTACAGGTGCTCTTTTCCTTTCTTTGTTTTGCTTTTTAGGGGCCACACCCACTGCATATGGAAGCTCCCAGGCTGGGGGTCGAATCCGAGCTCCAGCTGCTAGCCTCCACCGCAGCCACAGCAACGCCAGACCCAAGCCATGTCTGGGGCCTGCACCACAGCTCACGGCAACGCTGGATCCCGACCTACTGACGGAGGCCAGGGGTTGAACCTGCAAACTCGTGGATACTAGTCAGATTCGTTTCTGCTTCACCACAAGGGAACTCCACTGTGTTCTTTATGTCTTTCCAGCTCAGTGTTTACTACTGGATTCCAGGTCCCTAAAATGGTTCCTGGCACACAGTCAATGCTCAATAATCATTTGTTGAGTGAATGACTGACCGGAACAGCCAAGACTTGTCTGATGCTTTCCTATGGGCCAGATACTGGTCACACAGTAGGTCGCGTAATCGTCACAACAGCCCTCTAAGAGGGGGTTGACCCTCTTATTCCCTCACTTTGAATATGAGGGACACTGAGGCGCAGAGAGGTGGACACAGCCGGGAGCAGAAAAGCAGACAAGCCAGCTCCAGAGTCTGTGTGCTTAAATAGGATGCCTTCCCTCCTCCCTCAAAACTAACAGTCACCGAGGACTTCCTCTGCGCCGGGCAGTAAGCTATGCCTGCGGCGTGGATCACCTCATTACAGGGACGGGGGGTGATGATCACGCCCATTTCCAGATGGGCAAATGGAGGCCAACAGAGTGGCAAAGCCCTGTGCCCAAGGTCACACACCAAGCGAGTACGTGATAGGGCTCAGATGGCCTGGTGGCAGCAAGGGACCCAGCCCGGGAGGCCCTTCCACCTTCATCCACACCCTCTCACCTTCCGCTTGACAAACTTGTCCCAGTAGTTGCTGGGGAAAGACCTGCCGAGAGAGAGGCCAGGAGATGTTAGGGCGGGAGGGAATGGGGGCACCCACCAGGGCCGGGGCGGCATGGAATTCCAGCGCCTTTCGCACAGGGGACGCCACACAGTAGGGTCACCTCTCATTCACGGTCAGGCTGTAAAGACCCCAGGCCAGGTGACATGTGCCCAGGGTCAACCCTTCCCCCCCCCCTCTGCATTCGAAGCCAGGACATGCAAAGACCCCAGAACTGCCCTCAGTGAGGAGGAGTCGGGTCGGCAGCCTGGCCCTCTTCCGGCTCCAGGGAGTGCTGTGCTCTCTCTCACTGATCTATCTCATTTTATTTGATGATTCTGGCCCTTTATTTACTAGTTCTCTAGCTGATGAGATGATGCCCTAACATCCTGCAAAGGTGGCCAATGAGTTGTGTGTGGAGGGGGAGTGGAGTAGATTTATTATGAATCCATGGATTTAGACCTCAAGTTGTGGCACTTCCTATCTTTATCAATGCTCAAATGGTCCCTGCTTTGTCCTCAGAGAGCCCCTTCTAGCTGGCGGCTGGGTCCTTTGGGCATGTCACCATGTCTCACTGAGCACTCCTTTGCTTTCTGACACAGGAGATAATCCAGGCTCATTTTACACCTCCCTGCCTCAGCCCTGAAATCTGCCACTTCTCCAGGGAGCTTGGTTCCTTGTTGCAGGAAATGGTATTTAGAAGTTGAGGTCTTGGCAGGCACTATTTCATTTTTTTTTTTCTTTTTAGGGCCGCACCTATGGCATATGGAAGTTCCAGGCCAGGGGTCCAATCAGAGCTACAGCTACAGTCTATGTCACAGCCATGGGAACATCACATCCGAGCCGCATCTGTGACCTACGTGGCAGCTTGTGAGGCCAGGGATCAAACCTGCATCCTCACGGACACTATGTGGGGATTCTGACCTGCTGAGCCACAACTCAGCCACTTCTCTAAGTTCCAAATAGTGTCTGAAACTCCCAGACACTACTTTTTTTTTTTTTTTTAGGGCTGCACCCATGGCATATGGAGGTTCCCAGGCTAAGGGTCTAATCGGAGCTGTAGCTGCCAGATATGGCAACGCTGGATCCGAGCCATGTCTGCGACCTACACCACAGTTCATGGCAACGCTGGATCCATAACCCACAGAGAGAGGCCAGGGATCGAACCTGCGTCCTTATGGATCCTAGTTGGGTTCGTTAACCAATGAGCCACCAAGGGAACTCCCCTGGGCTCAGTTTAAAAATCAAATGATTTCATAGATTTCCCACTCATGGCACCTGGCGAGAATCACATGCGGGGACAATTTAAAAGGCAGGTTTCTGGGCTCCTCCCCACTGAACCGGAATCTCCAGGGCTGGGGCCCAGGAACCTCCGTGTGTCACCAGCACTGCCCAGGTACTGTAACGCCCAGGACATCTATATTACGAAGAGGAAGATGAAGCCTTGGGGAAAATGGGTCAGAACCAGCAGTGACTGGAACCCCATCTTTCGAGGCCTGGGCTGGGACTGGAGTACAAGCCCAGCTCTGCTTCCCCACCCAGCCCGGGGTGGAGGGGTGCGGGCCCCTTACGGTGTGTTGAGCACCAGCCGGTCCCACTGCCCCTTCACGTCATCATCCTCGGGCTGCTCCGTGATGTAGAGGCCGTCAAACTCCAGCTTCCGGGCCAGTTCCTTCTCCCGCTTAAAGATCACCAGGGGCACCTAGATTGTGCAGGGAGGCCAAGGGGTGGGCGTCAGGAGACCGCAGCCCCGGCGGGAGCCAGATGTTGCGGGAGCCTGCGGGAGACCCCCCCCCCATCAGAGGCGCGTTCCCAGAGGGAGGAGGGCAGTCATGTGGAAACGCGGTCAGAGGGTCAGCACCGGGGATGGGAAGAAATACAGGGGAGCGCCCAGAAGTGGTGGCGGCTGTGGCCTGCGGCCTCCCAAGGGAAGGAGGAGGAATCAAATGAGCAGGTGAGAGGAGGTGGGAGAAAGGCACAGCCTTCCAGGCAGAGGGAACAGCATATGCAAAAGTTCTAAGCCAACCTCCATTGGTCCAGTTGTAAAATATCAAGGTTTGCTAGGCCCTCCGATCTCTCGGAGCCCATCCTGAAGTTTTCCTAACACACCTGATGGGGCATCACAAACTTCAGGCACAGCTGGTGTCGGAATCCACATCCTCCTATTAGCACCCATGTTATGGCTGAGGCCCACAGACCCTCACAGACACTGATGACAAATTTTGCTTCTTGATCCAGAAATGAACACTGTCATAGGGTAATGACCCACATCCAATCTCAGCCTGAATATCATCCTTGCTGAAGACCTGAATTCTGCATTCAACCCCCCAGCCCTTGTCCCAATGGGGGGCCCCCTCCATCCCAACTGCTGTGTGAGACCCCCAGCCCCTGCCCCAGGTCCTCTCAGTTGGTGTCCCCACCCCCCTGCAAACACACACAAGCCCCAAGGCTGTGGTCATGGCCCACCTTGAGGCAGTTGTAGCCTATGATGCAGAGAAAGGCCACCAGCGTGTGCAGCAGGCTCAGGCAGCGCAAGGCGGGCTCCATGTAGCCCGTGCTCTCCTCCAGGAAGTAGTACACCATGTTCTCGTCCTCGTCGCCTTCCACCTCCTCTCCGGCCCCGGAGCCCCAACCAGAGCCGCCACCAGAGCCTGCACCTGACAGGTCCCCGGCTGCTGAGCCCTCCATGTCATCCTCCCCTGGTGGAGAGTCCGAGACCTAAAGGGGGACAGAGGTCAGTCAGGGTGGGGACCCTGGTGTCCCGGCCACTGGTCTGCCATACCCAGAACCCGTGAACAAAGCCTCTGACCCCGAGGCCCTTGTCCGACAGTCTTGGCAGGACTGTCAACTAAGATCAAGGGGTGAGCCCAGGACCCTAGCTAGCAAATCCAACTCTGTCCTGGGACTCTGACTATTGAACCCAGTGACAGGAGGACTGAAAATAGAGTTGGTTCATCTTGACTGTCAGTGGATCCCTCAAGAGACTAATGTGAACACTAATATTAACACCAATACTAACATTCGTAGGAGCTAACATTTCTACAGCACCTTTCTCTTCCAGGTACTATTTTAAGTGCTTTACATGTGTCGACCCCCTTAACTCCCAGAGCTCTAAGATGTAGATGCTGCCATCACCCCTTACACAGATCAGGAAATTAAGGCACCGAAAGATTAAGCACTTTGCCTAATATCATGCAGCTAGTGAGTGGCAGAGCCAGGATCTGACGCCGCAGAAGCCATGCTCTGATCACTCTGCTAGACGGCCTCTCTGTCCTATCATCTAAATCCCTGGCAAGACCCTGAGGGTCCCTTTGTCCTTTGAGAGGCCTGATTCTTAGCCTTCTCCTTCTATTCCATGAGCTTCCCATTTCCTCCTCCCCACACATTTCTCTTTAGCTCATGCAAAAGCCAAAAGATGGAACTGAATCAGTGGTGTTGCCGAGGTGCAGGGTGAGTGTGGAACCCAGAACTGGCTCCCTGCTCTAATTCCTGCAAACACTCAGGCATCTGTTCCAGAGCAACCCAGATACCCACACTCATCCCCACGGGGGTCCCAAGATCCAGGTGTCCAGCTTGAACTTTCCTGAGGACCCTGAGCCCAACACCTTGTCCCTGGTGAACAGCAAGGGCCCTGGGAACCTGCTAGGGGCTGAGCCTCCCGCCCCACAGCCCAGATGAGCGCCTGGTCCTCCTGGCCCCTCTTGAGCAGCACCTTATAAAACAGCAAGATGAAGTTGATGGCAAATGCCAAGAAGAGGGCAAGGAATCGCAGAGTGTAAAAGTTCCGGGAGAGGTAGTTCTAAGACGAGGAGAGAAAGAGAAAGACAGAGCTCACAGTCCACCCACTTTGCTGGAGAAGTCACCCCATCACACCCACGACTCAGGCACTGCAGTCCTCGGTATCTGGCCCCACAACCTCCCACTTACTGACAGCTCACTCTGTACACCCAGGCCGGGGCTACGAGCTTTATAGGCATGAACCTGTTTCTCACCGCGACCCTCTGAAGTGGGTGCTGCTGATAGGCCCATGTTATAAACAAGGATGGAGGATGGGGGTGGGAAGCCGAGGCCAGTGGCTCCAGGTGAGCAAGGGTGTGGGGGCTGGAAAAAGGATGCTGAACAGCCCAGGGAGCCAAGGGAGGACCACCTAAACATGCTGCCCTGTGCCTGGGTTCTGCTCTGTCTGGGGACATCTCTGTCCTCTGCCCAGCCTGGGTTCCCCTCAGAGCTGAGTCTGGCACAGGTGGGCTCAAGAGCAGGATGGGGGGAGAGGTGGTGTGAAGGTGCGTTTCCCTGGGCAAGGAGGCTTCGGGGTGCCCTTGCTGGGTCCTCACCAAGAACTTCACCCTCTGTACTTCCAGTTCTCCCCAGAATTCCAGGCCCCCGCTTCCACCCTCCTCCTTCTTTGGAGGGGGTGGAGGAGGAGCTGTCTTCTTGGGGGGCTCTGGTGGGGGCTTGGGGACTTCTTCCTTCTCCCCATTCTCAGCACTGCAGGGCAGGACACAGAGAGAGTGAGGAGGTGCCTGAGAAATGCATTCATTCATTCACCCATCCATCCATTCATTCATTCAAAGCCACAGGGCCCACCCCATGCCTGGTCCAGGTCTAGATGGTGCTGGGGACATAGTGGTGAGACAACCTCCAGCCCTGTCTGCATGGAGCTCCAGTCCCGTCACCAGGCCCCAGAGTGATCAGGGCTTGGATGGGGTAAGTTCAGGAGACACCTCTTCAACTTGGGGGGGGGGCGGGGGCGGTATCAAGGTTGGCTTCCTGGAGAAGGAGACATGTGAGCCAAGATGGGAAGGAGGAAGAAGGTTGAGATGAAGCGTGGGGGAAGGTGCTGCAGGCAGCAGGAGTGGCTGGTAGAAAGGCTTGGGGGTAAGACAGGAGCATTCCTTTCTCTGCTGCCTTTCACAGAGCCCCTCCTTGGGGCCGGGGCCTGGACCATGCTGAGGTCACAGGGTGACCAGGGCAGCTTCAGGCCCTGACCTCAGGAGGCTCCCAGTCCAAGAAGGAGGCAGCGATAGGGGCTGGGCCTCCTTGGACCTCAAAGCCACTTACTCAGCTTTCTCAGGCTCTGGCTCCGGCTCCGGTTCCGGCTCCGGCGGCAGCTCCTCTTCCTCTCCATCCACCTGGTGGCAGGGTGAGCATCAGGACTGAGCCCACACCCCCAGTACCTCTCAGGGCTGACCTGCCCGTTCCTCTCTGGGTCCCCTTCTGGCTGTTTCCCCTGGGCAATCCAAGCTTTGCTCTCCTCCCACCTCCCAGAAGAGGGATTACAAATTCTTTAAGAGGGAAAAATGAGGCTGGAGAGGTGAGGTTTTAGGAAACACTGCAGAGTCAGGCTGAGTCCAAGTGGAGCTCTTCCTCCACCAGGGCTTCCCATCACCTTGACAACCGCAGCCCCCTAGACCTCATCACCCCGAGGGCCTGGGCATGCTCTAGGGGCCTCTGTCCCGTGGGCTACTTAATTCCCCACCCCCTCCGTATCTCTTTCCCAGGGTCCCTAACCCTATCTTGGGTCTTTTTAGTTCTTGTCCCATTTCCCCTCTAATTTGGTCTTTGGATCTCTTGCCGTCTCTGGCCCCAGTTATCTTTTTCTCTGTTTCTCCCAGACGCACAACCACCCGGCCGCCTGGTCTCCATCTCTGCATCCATCTCTGCGCCTGTCTCCACATATCTCTGAGGTTCCTCTTTCTCTGCACACGCCAACCACCCTCTGTTATTAGAGTCTCTCCTTCCCTCTCTCGCCCTCCATCCTACCCCCAAAGACTCGAGAACCCTGAAGCCCCTGCCCGCAGGCTCACCCCCAGCTTCCTCTTGATGATAGGGGAGCCCTCGGGCGTGGGCGGCTCCGCAGGCGTCGTGTCACCCATGTCCCCGAGGCCGCCAGCCCCTTCGGGCCGGAAGGGGCCCCCTTCGGCCACGGCCACAGCCCCGTCTGCGCCTCCCGGGCCGGCCTCCTGCACCGCCACCTCCTCGTCGCCCGCGCCCTCCAGGGCTTCGCCCGCGCCCTCGCCCGCGCCCTCGCCGTCCGCCTCGCCGCCGGGCCCAGCCGGCTGCTCGCCGTGCACCTCGTCGCCCGTGGGATCGGGCATGCCCGCCAGGAGCTCGGTCACCGTCACCTTCTTGGCACCCTCCACCAGGCCGCCACCAAAGAGCGAGCCCCAGAGCAGGCGCAGCGCGCCCGCCGCCGCCCCGGCCCCCGCCGCCCCCGCGTGCGCCAGCGCCGCCCAGAGCAGCGCGGCCAGCGCCGTGGCCGCCTCCCGCGCTGTGAGCCGCCGCAGCCGCCGCACGCGCCGCCGCAGGCTGCGGTAGCTGAGGCCGCGCAGAGCCCGGCTCGTGGCCGCTGCCAGCCGCGCCGTCAAGCCGGCCGCCGCGGTCCCCGCCGCGCCCTCGGGCCCCACCGCGCCCTCCTCCGCGCCCTCAGCGCCCGCCTCCGCCAGGCCCGCGCCCTCGTCCTCATCCTCCTCCGGCTCGCCCTCGGGCTCCGAGATCTGTGCAGCGATCTGCATCTCGAAGATGGTGTCCTCGCAGAAGCTCACGAAGAGCTCCATCTTCTCCGACTCGCCACCCTCGTTCACCACGTCGAAGATGAACTGACGCTTCGACTCCTTCACCTGCAGCGCGGGGCAGAGGGGACGTGATGGGGAGCCGTCCAGTCCGCAGGGACTTGGGACAAGGGCAGTCGCGGCTGCGAGCGAGCGTTCGCCGCAGCAGCCACCGTTTTAAGCGACGGTCGTTGTTTTTATTATTAGTCACAAACCTATGCAGTGATTGCTGAAGATGCACTTGTAAATAGAACTTCAGCAAGGCCGGCCCCGGATCAAGCATTTTACATATGGCATCCAAGCAATCCTCACAAACCATCCTAGTTAGGGGCTATTATCCATCCCTGTTTCATAGGTGAGGAAATGGAGGCCCACATAGTCAAGTGCTCAGAGTGATGGAGCTGAGAGGTGGTGGGTGTAGGATTCCAATCCCCCACAAGCTGGTTCCAGAATCAATGGTTTTGGCTCTCCCCCCACCCTCCCAGGGCAGGTGTCTAATTGGAGCTGCAGCTGCCAGGCTACACCACAGCCACAGCCATGCCAGATCGGAACAGCATCTAAGACCCACGCCAGCAGCTTGCTTGCAGTTAACCTACTGAACAAGGCCAGGGATCAAACATCCTCATGGATGCTAGTTGGGTTCTTAACCCACTGAGCCACACAGAAACTCCACTTTTGGCTTCTTTGAGGGACGGACAATAATGGTTGAGAGCAAAGGTTTTGCAGCCAGCCTGCCTGGCTTTGAATCCTGATTCTGCCACTAAGTTAGAGATAACTCTCTGGGCCTCAGTTTCCCCGTCTGTAAATCAGGGAATAATGATACGACCTATGCATATTATGGTTGGTGTGAGGATTAAACACGTTAATAGAGATTGAGTGATTAGAACAGCGCCTGGCACGTACTAAATGCCGCACAGTGTCTGCTGTCATAGCACTGCTGCGTGAGTGCTGGCGGGCCTCGTGGGCTCTGGACCCGTAGGAGGCGGTGGGAATGGGAAGGAGCGAGCAGGAGGAAGTGGGTGTTTAGAGGACTAACACTGACAGAAAGAGTGCGCACATGGAGGGCACGTAAGGGGGGGTGGGGGAGGGGGGAAGGGTGGAGCGCCCGCTCAGGTACAAGAGTGTGAGGAGCCAGTGGTGAGCCAGGGCTTCCTGCTGATGATGCACAGACATCCTGGGTGCACGGATGCTGCAATGGCTTTTAAGGCAGATTGGAGAGGAGCATGAGTATACAGTGGTGCCCCAAGAAACACAGGTGAGTGTGCAAAATCTGGGGGGTTCCGTGATGTGTGTGAAGAGGCTGCTGCGCAGGAGCCTGTGGGGGGTACCAGGGGCTAAGGGAGGAGTCGGGTGCGAGGGGGGTGTGGCGGCATGGGAGGATGTGGGAAGAATGTGACGTGCCGGGCTCAGTGTGCTCCGCGGACCTGGCCACGTGGTCAGGCTGGGAAGGCCTGGGCAAAACCAGGGCGGGGGAGTGCCAGTGTGGGAGGGGTCTGCAATCAGATGGTCAGTGCACGTGCAGCAGGATGAGTGTGCAGAGGGAGCCGGGAATCAGCGTAAGAGGGCCTGGAACATGAAGGCAGGGCTCAGGGCGGGGCACAAGCCTAGGTGTGCATGAGCTACGTGTTACTGAGGAGATGCAAGGGGCCCAGGTGTTGAGGAGATGAGGGGAGGGCAAGCCTCATGGACTGTGAGTGTAAGATGGGAAGGGTGTGCAAGAGCAAGGGGGAGGAGTGTGTAGATGCCTGGGGTCATCTAAGGGACACGTGAGTGCAAGGAGCAGGTAAGGGGCTCGCAGGCTTGGTGTGCATTGCGAGAGTGTGAGCAGGAGGGCCACCTGGATGACAGGGCTGGGCACTGAGCAAGCATGAGGGGCACATGGGAGTGTGTGAGGTGGGCTCCGGGTGTGCCAAGGGCATGTTAGCAAGTGAGTGTGTGAGGGGCATTTAAACACTTATGAGGAGTTCCCTTTGCGGCTCAGTGGTTAATGAATCCAACTAGGCACCATAAGGATGAGGGTTTGATCCCCGGCCTTGATCAGTGGGTTAGGATCTGGCATTGCCGTGAGCTGTGGTGTAGGTCGCAGACGAGGCTTGGATCTGGCGTGGCTGTGGCTGTGGTGTAGGCTGGCAGCTGTAGCTTTGATTCGACCCCTAGCCTGGGCACTTCCACATGCTGTGGGTGAAGCCCTAAAAAGCAAAAACAAAAAAAACAAACAACAACAACAAAAACCCAAAACAAAAATTAAAAACCCACCACTTATGGGCTCGAGCATATCAGGCCAAGGAGTAGGCTGGGCCATCACCCTGGTGGCGGCTCTTGCAGATGAACTGGGGAGGGTGGTCCAAGAGCACGTGGGTGAGCATGGGTGTATCAAGGCATATGTTGGTGAATGAGTGAGGGGTGAGCAATCATATGGTGTGCCAGAGCTGCAGGAAGGCACACTTGGTATCCCCCGAGTGAGTGTGCAAGAGATGTGCACCCCTATGTATGCCTAGAATAAGCAGGATGGACACTCGGCATTTGGGGGCACGGGCGGTGACTGGTGAGGGGTGGGCCAGCATATAGGACACCCCAGAGCTCCCAAGGTGAGTGTGCAAAAGAGTGGGTGTGGACAGAGCAGGGCCAAGAGAGGGCACACCAGAGGCTGCTAGGAAGGTGAGCAAGGTGTATGTCACCACGTGGGCTCAAGTATGAGAGAGTACAGCCATAGTGGGGGCACAGGGCCGCTGCTGCGTGTATGAGGGTTTACCTCCATGTGTGGGTCGAGCCTGCAAGAGGTGTTCATGGGAGAACCCGGGATGCACCGCGAGGGCACAGCAGCGCTCATACAACGTACGCAAAAGGGCGGGCATGGACTTGCACGAGTGGAGCAGGGGCCCACCAGTCTGCAGAGCAGGTGTGCAAAGCGTGCACAGCCCCATGTGGGGTCCAAGGGTGCAAGGAGCATGCCCCGAAGCCCGGGGAGGCGAGCGTGCAGGTTTGCGGGTCCACCCACCTGGGGCATCTCCCACTGGGCGCGGTTGGTCTCCGATATCTCAAAGTAGATACGCTCGATGCGGCGCGAGGCGCCCATGATCTCGATGCGGCCCAGGTAGGGCCGGAAGTACTCGAGGATGCTCTCCGCCAGCTCGAGGAAGTTGCGCAGGCGCGGGTCGTGCGGCACGTGCTCCGACAAGTTGGTCAGCAGCACAGCTACGTTGAAGCCAATGTCACGGGCTGGCTCCTGGAAGCGGTTGGCGAACTCCTCGCAGTCGATCATCTCGTTCTCATCCGCTTCAGAGCACGAAAGCAGGAACTGGATTTCCGGACCGGTGAACTGCTTCTGGCTGTCCATGGCCTGGGGTGTGGGCAGGGGTAAGGGGGTGCCGGGGTTAGAGGGGAGTGGCCTAGGGAGCCCCACAGCCCTTGCTGAAACAACTATAGATTTTTCAGACAGCAAAGTCCAGAATCATGTCACCAGCATCCAAGGCCGACACCCTGCCGGGTGGCATGGATAAGACTATACCAACCATTAAAATGCTCAATGCTACATTTCCACAGCATTGAGCCACCACCCACCGTCAGATACATTCCATTCTCAGGGACGGTAAGATGTGAATTGATGGAACTCGGCCCTTGTGTAGCAGTTGCCTCAAGCTCCCATCTTGGCGAGCCCCTGCAGGCCTGCTCTGTACAGGCGGCAACTATGGGCTGTACCAGAGGCTCTCCTGAACTTCTGGCTGTGGGTGCGACCCATCCCTTTGGGGTCAGGGAGCAGGAAGAGATGGAAGTATGGCATTTCTCTCCCTGGCCCTCTCTATGCTGGCCGTCTCTCCCTCAAAGGTCAGTCAAGCCATCCTGCCCACACAGCTCCTTCTGTCGCCAAGTTAGATAATGACTCTTTCCTCCATACCAGTCCCCTTAAGGCCAGGGCCCTGAATGATACATACCACCACCGCTGCCCCTTCCCCCAGGGTCTTTGCACCCACCTCCCACCATTTCCAGCAACTAAATAATTGGCACCCGACACCATGGAGGCCTCTGAATTCCAACTGGTAATAAATTTATGTGCCCATCACCCCAGAATGAACGAATGCCCCTGATGACATACTTGTCAACTGCTATATATTTAAGAACTAAAACATGTCAGGTATGCTTGGAGACTTCTGGGTACCCTGCTTGTGTTCCATTCCCCCCACCCGCCCCCAGGTAACCATCATCCTGGGGTCGGTGCATCCTTCTAAAGAACCATGTGTCACACGGATGGACCTAGAGGGTATTATACTTAGTGAAGTAAGTCAGACAAGTATTGTACATTATCACTTATATGTGGAATCTAAAAAATAAATGAATATAACAAAACAGACACAGACTCACAGATACAGAGAACAAACTAGAACAAACCAATGGGGAGATGGCGGTGGGGAGGGGCAAGATAGGGATGGGGATTAAGAGATACAAACTACTATGTATAAAATAAATAACCTACAAGGCTATACTTCATAGCACAGAGAACATAGCCAATACTTTACAATAATTTTAAATGGGGTATAACCTATAAAATACTGAATCGCTATGTTGTACATTTGAAACTAATATAATATTGTAAACCAACGATACTTCAATAAAAACAGAAGTATGTGGGAGTTCCTGCTGTGGCACAGTGGGTTAAGGATCCACCTGCAGCGGCTCGGGTCCCTGCAGAGGCCCAGGTTTGATACCTGGCCCACGCAGTGGGTTAAACGATATGGCATTGCTGCAGCAGCTGTGGCGTAGGTCACAACTGTGGCTCGGATTCCATCTCTGGCCCAGGAAGTTCCATAAGCCATGGGTGCAGCCATAGAAATTTTAAAAAAAGAAGTTATGTGTCAATACTTTTACTATTTATATTCTGTCATTTTCTCACACAAAAAAATGGTATCCTGTGCATTATTTTGACTTAAAGAACAGCTAAAATCATGTAATTTTTCTTTTCCACTCAAATGTATGTTGATTCCAAGATCTATCCTTATTATATATGGATCAAATGAAAGCCTTTTCACTGCTGCATAGTATTCCTCTTTTAGAAATACAACACTCTATCTAGTCTCCTGATGACAGACATTTAGATTGTTTTCAGTTTTGACTTTATAGACACTTTCCTGTAACATTCTTGTGCTGATCTCCAACACACTTTTTTGCAAGAGCTTCTCTGGGGCAGTCTTTCAAATGTTTTGAGTGCACCCACAGTAAGAATGCATTTTACAATGTGACTCAAAAAAAAAAAAAAAAAAAAGATCTCGTGACACAATTCTTACTTTCACTAGGTAATACACTCTGCAGTGTTCCATTCTATTTTATTTTTTAAAGATGCCGGTCATGACTTAACTAAGTCAATTTCATGACCAACAGATGGCTTGCCACATGCAAGCCTGAGAAACGCTGCTCTGGGGTATGATCAGAAGTGAAGTTTTCTGTCTCTAAAAAGTGCTTTGTAGCCAAGAACTTTGCAACATGCTTTCTAAATGAGTAACACGCTTTGCAAATCATGAAGGGCTCTGGAAACCACAGAGCGTGGAGACATAATCGCACAGGAACTCTACCTGCAACCTGGCTCCTTCCCTTCTGATGCAGTGTTAACACAGCCCTTCTTAAAATCCGAACCCTCCGCATGGGACCCGGGACTCCATCCCTTCCGTTTGGTCCTGGACTACGCTCTTGTGAGTTGCTGCTCTCTCTCTGTCACTGTCCATGTGACTATCCCTTTCTTTTGAAACATCTTCTTTTCTGACTATTGTCAGTTTCCTTTGCTGGAAGTTCCTTCTCTTCCAGAGAAGGTCGGAGGGGATCCAGGCTTATACTGTGAACACTTTTCTTGAGACCTGCACACTTCACGGAGATATGAGCAAGGCCCAAGGCTCGGCTGCCGTTCCATGCCAATGGGTGTGAAGTCTACATTCCAGCCCCGACTGCGCCCCAGCATCCAAACACTTACAGCCCAAGCCCTACGTGACATTTCTTTGTGAAAAAGGCTACAACTGAACTCTTGATTTCAAAACCTCTCCTCCCACAGTCTTACCCATCTCAGGAATAGCATTGCCACCCCCCAGGTGCTGAAGTTAAAAACCTTTGAGTCATCTTTGATTCCTCTCTTTAATCTCACTGCCCACACCTAATCCATCAGCAAATCTGTCAGTTCTGCTTTCAACAGATCTAGGACACACACACACACACACACACACATACACACACACATTCTGTCCCCTCCCTGGCCCCCAACCTGGTTTTGTCCCCCACGAGACCACCTCAGCAACCTCCACCCGGGACTCCCTGCTTCACTTCTGTCCCCACAGTCCCTTCCCCACACACAGATGGAGGGACCCTATAAACATCTGAGTCAGGTCACACCCCTCCCCTGCTCAGAATCCTCCTTAGCTCCATGTCACTCAGGTCTGCCATGCAGCCACCCAGGCCCTGCACCCCTGCCCCCTCACCTCTTAGGCTTAGTTCTTTCCTCTCTCCCCTCAACAGCCTCCTCCAGCCACACCGGCTGCCTCTGCATCCCTCCTGTTCCCACCTTTCAGCCTTTACACTTGCTGTCGCCTTTGCTGGGGAGGACACAACCCCCCGCGCCTTCCCAGGTACCTTCTAGCTCTCAGCTTCAGTGCCCTTTTCCAGAAAGTCCTTCCCTGACCACTTGGTTTACAGGGCTTACTCCACCCATGCTCGCTCGCACACCACCCTGCTCCTTCCCTTCAGGCCACAGGTGATGACCGGAAATCATTTCATTTAAGTATTTCCATCTGCCCCTTCCCCACTAGGCTATCAGCTCGGAGGGTGGGGTCTCTGTTTTGTTCACCAACAGGTGTTTAGTGCATCCTTGTCAAGGGAATTGAGTATCTGGAAAACTGAGAAGAACTTTAACTCTGTTACAACTTTTGGAACTTGAGAAGTCCTTTTTTTTTTTTTTTTTTTTTAAGGTACAAATACTATGGAAAGAAGTATGGAGATACCTCAGAAAACTAAATATAGAACTCCCAAACGACCCAGCAATCCCACTCTTGGACATATATCTGCACTTTCTTTGAAAAAGACACATGTAGTATGTTCATTGCACCGCTATTCACAATAGCCAAGACATGGAAACAACCTAAATGTCTATCGACAGATGATTGGATTAAGGAGATGTGGTATATACACAATGGGGTACTACTAAGCAATCAAAAAGAACAAAATAATGCCATTTGCAGCAACATGGGTGGAACTAGAGACTCTCATACTAAGTGAGGTAAGTCAGAAAGACAAATCCCATATGATATCACTTATATCTGGAATCTAATATACGGCACAGATGAACATTTGCACAGAAAAGAAATTTATGGACTTGGAAAACAGACTTGTGGTTGCCGAGGGGGAGGGAGAGGGAATGGGATGGACTGGGAATCTGGGGTTAATAGATGCAAACTATTGCCTTTGGAATAAGCAGCGACATCCTGGTGTACAGCAATGGGAACTGTATTTAATCACTTATGATGGGGCATGATGGAGGATAATGTGAGAAAAAGAGTGTATATATGTAAGTGTGACTGGGTCACTTTGCTGTACAGTAGAAAATTGACAGAATGCTATAAACCAGCTATAATGGAAAAAATAAAAATCATTAAAAAAAAAAAAGAAGAAGTCCTTTTTGGAGTTCACTATGTGATGCAGTGGGTTAAGAATCTGACTGCAGCAGCTCAGGTTGCCACAGAGGTTCAGATCCCGTCACTGGCCTGGTGCAGTGGGTTACCAGTGGTGCAAAGATCCCATGTTGCCACAGCTGCTGCATAGGTCACCACTGAGGCTATCAGATTCAGTCCCTGGCCCAGGAACTTCCATATGCTGTGGGTGTGGCATATGGATTATAAAAAAGAAGTCTTTTTTTTTTTTTTTTTTTTTTTTTTTTTTTTTTTTTTTTTGGCCATGCCCAAAAAACTTCCATGTGCTGTGGGTGTGACCAAAAAAAACAAAAATCCTGAACGGGCCTTTTTTTTTTGTTTGTCTTTTTGCCTTTTCTAGGGCTGCTCCTGCGGCATATGGAGGTTCCCAGGCTAGGGGTCGAAGCAGAGCTGTAGCCGCCAGCCTACGCCAGAACCACAGCAACGAGGGATCTGAGCCGAGTCTGCAACCTACACCATAGCTCACAGCAACGCCGGATCCTTAACCCACTGAGCAAGGCCAGGGATCGAACCCGCAACCTCATGGTTCCTAGTCGGATTCATTAACTACTGCACCATGATGGGAACTCCTGAACCTGTCTTTTAAACTATAAAAAAACTGAAAAGCATGCTGTAAAATACCAGATTTGTAAAGAGCGAGAGAATTCATATAATGCTTTGCATTTTGAAAACCATATGATAATGCTTGGAAAAGGCTGAACATTTAGAAATGAGAATATTGCCCTTTTGCAATCTCTAATGGACTAAAGTGTCTGGGCATTGAATACCAATGGTTGCTGACATCACAAAGGGAGAGATGATGGGCCAAGCTGGGCCTCTTGATAGATGTATGAAGTGCCACAAAGGAAGGTGCTGGCAAAAAACAACAAAAACAAAACCCTCCAGGAGTTCCTATTGTGGTGCAGCAGAAATGAATCCAAATGGTAACCACAAGATTGCAGGTTCGATCCCTGGCCTCGCTCAGTGAGTTAAGGATCTGGGGTTGCCGTGAGCTGTGGTGTACGTCACAGACACAGCTTGGATCCCGCATTGCTGTGGCTGTGGTGTAGGCTGGCAGCTGTAGCTCTGATTTGACCCCTAGACTGGGAACTTCTATATGCCGTTAAAAAGCAAAAAAAACAAACAAACAAAACCTCTCTAAACCTGAATCTGATGGAACTTTTTAACCTAAGTCCCAGTTTACAGGAAATGCAGGGGATGAGGAGAACATTAAATGACACCACCAGGTTGCATCAGCCAGATTTTAGCTGTGGGAAACTCCACAACAAGGACAGCACCAGCTAAGGACAGCCGAGAGCCACATGTGGTCCTGAGCCCTTGTATCGAGGCTGGTGCCAAGTGAGATGTGCTGACAGTGTAAAATACACATAGATTTTAAAGACTTAGTATAAAAAAGGAACTTAAGGGAGTTCCCGTCGTGGCACAGTGGTTAACAAATCCGACTAGGAACCATGAGGTTGCGGGTTCGATCCCTGGCCTTGCTCAGTGGGTTAAGGATCCGGCATTGCCGTGAGCTGTGGTGTAGGTTGTAGACGCGGCTCGGATCCCTCGTTGCTGTGGCTCTGGCTTAGGCTGGTGGCTACAGCTCCGATTGGACCCCTAGTCTGGGAACCTCCATATGCCGCAGGAGCAGCCCAAAGAAATAGCAAAAAGACAAAAAAAAAAAAAAAAAAAAAAAAAAAAAAAGGAACTTAAAATATCTAGTAATTTATATTGACTGTATGTTGAAATAATATTTTGGTAAAGTAGGTTAAATAAAACATTAAAAATAATTTTTCATTTCTTTTCACTTTTTCAAAAGTGTGGTACTAGAACTTTTTTTTTTTCCTTTTTAGGGCCTCACCTACGGCATATGGAGGTTCCCAGGCTAGGGGTCGAATCGGAGCTGTAGCCGCTGGCTTACACCACACAGCCACAGCCACGCCAGATCCGAGCCACATCTGGGACCTACATCACAGCTCACAGCAATGCCGGATCCTGAACCCACTGAGCAAGGCCAGGGACCGAACCCGCAACCTCATGGTTCCTAGTTGGATTCGTTAACCACTGCGCCATGAGGGGAACTCCGAGGAACTCCTGGAACATTTTAAACTATATCTGTTGCTCACCTTGTATTTCCATCGGGTGGTGCTGCTCTATAGGACCAACAAGGGGTCTCTAGCTGACAAGCTGCCAGGAAAGGGAAAAGTGATGGAGGCAGCAGTAGATAAAAGGAGCTTTAGAGAAACATCAACCAATGGCACTGGGTGGCCTTGTTTGGATCCTGATTCAAAGAAATTTCAAAAAATTATACGAGGTATTTAGGAGACCTGGAATTTGAATACCGACCATATTTGATGAGTTAGTGAACTGTGGATCATTTTTATTTTGTCTTTATTGCTGTGTTTTCAGTTGGAAGTGATAAAGACATTGTGGCTTGTTAAACAAAAGGAAAGCCTTTTGAGACCATATGTTCTTTGGTTCCATTTACATGACGTGTCCAGAACAGCAGCTCTACAGAGACAGAAAGTTGATTAGTGGTTGCCAGAGGCCTGGGTGGGGGAAATGGGAAGTAACTCCTAAAGGATATGGGGTTTCTTTGCCGGGGCGATAAAAAGTGTTCTAAAATTAGATTGTAGCAATGGTTGCACAATTCTGTGAATATGCCAACAAATATTAAATTGTACCCTTTAAGTGGGTGAATTTTATAGTATGTGAATTATAGCTCAATAAAGATGTTTCTCAAAGGAAGTTTTTTCTTTTTCTTTTTTTGGTCTTTTTAGGGCTGCACTTGCAGCATATGGAGGTTCCCAGGCTAGGGGTCCAATGGTCCAATCGGAACTGCAGCTGCTGGCCTACACCACAGCCACAGCAACGCAGAATCCAAGCAGAGTCTGCGACCTACACCACAGGTCACAGCAATGCCAGATCCTTAGCCCACTGAGCGAGGCCAGGGATCGAACCCGCATCCTCATGGTTCCTAGTCGGATTCGTTTCCGTTGAGCCACGACGGGAACTCCTCAAAGGAAGTCTTTTAATTTAGAGATAGATAACAACAACAACAAAAAATGCTAATTAAAAAAAATAAAGAAAACCACAAGATAGTACTGACCAAGAATAAGTGAGCAGCCAGTAATGTGTTTTTATCCACCAGGAAGGCCTTTCCAAACTGTAAGAGACATTTTGGAATCTGCAAAGTACTTACTGGAGCTATGTTTTGCAAACTGTCAAGAACTCTGTCAACCAGAAAGAATGTGGGACACCCTCAAACAATCCTGTATATTTTTCAATGCAGACTTACATATGAATGGAAATGTAGAAATAAACATCCAGAGATATGTACACCAAAAAGAGAACCTCGGCAGCCTTCGGAGAGGTGGGATGACAACAGGCTTGGGGTGGAGGCCAAAGATGACTCTAACCATAGCTTAAGTTCTGAATTTCTTTCTTTTGTTTGTTTTGTTTTTTGGCCACACCCGCGGTATGGTAAGTTCTGAATTTCTTTTTTTTTCTTTTTCCTTTTTTTTTTTTTGCCTTTTCTAGGGCTGCTTCCTGCTGCATATGGAAGTTCCCAAGCTAGGGGTCTAACCGGAGCTGTAGCTGCCGGCCTATGCCAGAGCCACAGCAACTCGGGATCTGACCTATACCATAGCTCACGGCAACGCCAGATCCTTATCCCACTGAGCACGGCCAGGGATCGAACCCGCAACCTCATGGTTCCTAGTTTGATTTGTTATCACTGCGCCATGACGGGAACTCCCTGAATTTTTTTACAAGAGGATTCTTGTATTACCTCTTTTGTTAAAAATTAATGAAATATTTGAAATAATTTTCTACATAAAAATCAAGTCTTAAGGGAGTTCCCCCTGCAGTGCAGCGGGTTTGGAATCTGACCGCAGCAGCTCAAGCAGATGAATCCCCATCCTGGCTCCGTGGGTTAAAGGATCTGGCATTGCTGCAGCTGTGGGGTAGGTCACAGCTGTGGCTCCAATTCAGTCCCTAGTCTGGGAACTTCCATATGCTCCCAGTGCAGCCATTAAAAAAAAAAATAAAATCCAGACTTAGGCATGGCCAAAACACTATAGGCAAAGTCGAAAGTCAAACAATGAAGTAGGAAAAAGAAGTGCACGCATATCACTAACAACGTTATAATCACCCAAATATATAAAGAAGTCTTTATATATCAAGAAGAAAAACAACAATATCCCAATAGAAAAGTAAGCCAAGGGTACAGTCAATTCACCAAACAAGTAATACAAAAGAAGTAACATGAACAGGTGCCTAACTGCACTCATAACAAGAGAAATGTAAATTAAAACTGTCCTGTAATACCCTTTTTCACCTATCTGATTGGCAAAAATCCAAATGTTTGACAATGCGGTCTGGTGGTGAGGCTGTGGGGAAATAGGCAGTCTCACATGTTGCTAATGAGAAGAAAAACAGAGGGCAAAATCTGTCCAAAGGACATATGCATGTACCTTTTAACCCAGCAATCCCACTTCCGGAAGTTTATCTTTAGCTATAACTGCACACACAAAATGATGTACATACAAGGGTAACTGTTTCAAGGAGTCCATAAGGAGCCTTCTTTAACACATTTACTTCCATCTGCTAGAAATCTGCATGACAAACTTATAAGATCTGTGCTAAAAACAGCACTTTTGTGCAGTGCACAACTTGCACTACTGTCCCTGGCATTCCCTAATAACAGCATGTGTTGTAATGGCACAAGAATGAGAACAAAGCAAGTGTCCATCAACAGGGAGTAATCAAATAAACTATAATATATACACAAACTGGAATACTGGATAGCTGCAAAAAAAAAAAAATCATAATCAGGATATGCCCCGTATCTCCAGAATATAGTGTTAAGTGATATAGGCTAATGTATATAGTTTATTGCCTATTATATAAGAGGAAAATAACAATATCTGGAGAAAATGATAGGATACAAATAAACTAATGCTCACCACAGTGGGAATGAGGTAGCACAGGTAGAAAAAGGGGCAGGAATGAGACCTCACTTCATACTTTGTTGCACTTAACTTTTTAAATTACGTGAATGTTATTATTTATTTAAAAATGAAGCCAATGCATCTTTAAAATTACAGGTTGTAACTGTGTGAAACAGATATTGAGCTACATAATGCTATATACATGACATCAAATCTTGGGATGTGTGAAGCCCTGAATAGTTGGGAGGGAGGGAGGGATCGCTTCCCATTTTTTAAAAAAAGTCATAACTGAAAGTTATACCTTTTTACAAGCCTCTCCCTATTTCCCCCACATCCCTCCTCATGGAAACCACTCTGTTTTCTACTCTCTGTTTCTGTGAGTTTGACTTTTTCTTTTTAGATTCCACTGAAATGACACCATGCAGTGTTCGTCTTTCTTTGGCTGGCTTTATTTCGCTTAGCATAACACCCTCCAGGTTCATCCATGTTGTTGCAAATAGAAGGATTTCCTTTTTTTTTTTCTTTTTAAAGCTGAATAATATTTCACTGTGTGTGGACATATATACACACACGTACATACCACATCTTCTTTATCCATTCATCCTTTTTTTTTTTTTTTTTTTTTTGGCCATGCCTGCTGCATGTGGAAGTTCCAGGGCCAGGGATTGAACCTGAGCCACAGCAGCGACCCAAGCCAAACAGTGACAAAGCCAGATCCTTAACCTGCCGAGCCACCAGGGCACTTCTTCATTCATCCACTGACAGCCACTTAGGCTATTTTCACACCTTGGCTATTGTGAATAATGATGCAATGAACTTGAGAATGCAGATATCTCTTTAAGATAATAGTTGTATTTCCTTTGGATAAATAGCTGGAAGTGGGACTGCTGGGTCGTATGTATGGTAGTTCTATTTTTAATTTCTTAAGGAACCTCCATTCTCTTTTCCATAGTGGTTACACCAGTTTACATTCCCACTAACAATGGACAAAGTTTCCCTTTTCTTTGCATTCTTGCCACTCTAGTTATCTCTCGTCCTTGTGCTGATAGCCATCCTTACAGGTGGGAGGTGATACCTCATTGAGGGATTTTTTTTTTTTTTTTTTTGCTGCACCTGTGCACATGGAAGTTTCCAGGCCAGGGACTTAATCTCAGCCACAGCTGCAGCCTAGCCGCAGCTGCAGCAATGCTGGATCCTTAACCTACTGGCTACAGCAGGAACTCCTAAGCACTTTTCTTATACCTGTTGGTATAATAGTATCCATGAGGACACGGGTTCAATCCCTGGCCCCTCTCAGTGGGTTAAGGATCTGGTGTGGCCTTGAGCTGCAGTGTAGGTTGCAGACATGGCTTGGATCTAGCATGGTTGTAGTGTAGGCCAGCAGCTATAGCTCCAATTCAACCCCTGGCCTGGGAACTACCACATGCCATGAGTTAGGCCCTAAAAGGAAAAAAAAAAAAGAAAGTAACATGCTTGTCTTGAGAGTAGGGTTGGGACTCCCCAGATAGGGCCTGGCACCCAGGAAGTGCTCACTGACTATTTACTAGGCTAGATTAATGGGCGAATCTGGAGGCAGTACACTCTGGTCAAACCCCAGATGTGTTAGTTGCTAGTCGTGTGACCTTAAGCACGTTACTTTAACCTCCCTGTGCCTCAGTTACCACTTTTGTACAATGGGGAAGAGAAAATAGGCCTCACTACATAAGGCTTGTTGTAAAGATTACATTAATATTCATTCACACACAGGACCTGGCACAGAGTGGGAACATGATACATATTAGCTTCTTCTTCCTGAAGGTGGAGGGCTCACGGCCGGGCATGTTTAAGAGGCTGGGAGGGCTGAGCAGGGAACACGGGGGCGGGGGGGGGGGGGGGGCGGAGGTGGGGGGGGGGTCCCAGGAGGGTGTGGCTCAGACGCCCAGGGACGCAGGCGTGGCTGCGGCAAGGAAGTGGCCAGGGCGGCAAACGCTTCCAAGACGACAAGTCAGAGGAGAGATTCAGGGGTGAGGGATCACTGGTGATCTGAGGTGGGGTAGTTTCGGGAGAGGGGCAGGGACCGAAGGCAGCAAGCCCCGAGTCAGGGAAGGAGTGGGAGGTGAGAAAGGAGTGAGTGTGGGTAGAGGCGTGGCTGAGAAGGGGCAGGGGAGAGAGAGGCAGGGACGCTCTCAGGGGACAACTGGGAGGCTCAGGGCTCTTTATGTTTAACTCAGGAGACCCTGGGCTTATTTAAACGCTGATGGACAGCAGCGATTGCAAGCTCCAGAATAAAATAAGAAGCCATGAGTCCATCTATTTTGAGTCTAACTGAATAGATGAATAAATACACAGACAAACACATAAATGGAGGAGAAGGGAAAAACTCTTCCTCCAGCAGAGTGGTACCTGATCAGGGTAAGGGGTCCAGGGAAGTTAGAGAGCCGCCCTGCGTCACCTGCCACAGCCATCATCATTTCCGACAAGAATCACGGATGGATGCTACCCCGAACGGCTGCACAGAATATTCACCTGGTCTCAAAACGCATCCTCACAAGATACCAAAGGGAATGACGGTATCATCACAGTGGAGACGCCGGTAAACGCCACCTTCACCAAGTGAGCCAAGCGAACACCAACTATAATGGGAAGAGCCCACATCGTGTGCCTCCCAGCTCGAGGCACTGAGGACACATCACTTCTCTGATGTTCCTGCCAAAGGTGTGCAACCGGAATCATGAAGAACACGCAGACATACCCACACCGAGGGCCAGCCTACAAAACAACTGCCTCTATTCTTCAAAAGTGTCAAGGTCCGAAGAGACGGATCAAGAAAGGGTTCCAGGTTCAAGGGGGCTAAAGAGACGGGATGCCTAAATGCAATCCCTGTTCGCAGACGGGACCTCGCATGCGGGAGTTCATGGGCCAGGGATCGAACCTGCACCCTAGCAGGGACCTGAGCCACAGCAGCGACTTTAACTGCTAGGCCACCAGGGAGCTCTTCAGACTAGATCTTCTTCAAGAGTGAAAACTGGAGGTCCTGTCATGGCTCAGTGGTTAACAAACCCAACTAGGATCCATGAGGGTGTGGGTTCGATCCCTGGCCCCACTCAGTGGGTCGAGGATCCAGTATTGCTGTGAGCAGTGGTGCAGGTCACAGACGCAGCTTGGGTCTGGCGTGGCTGTGGCTGGGGTGTAGGCTGGCAGCTATGGCTCTGATTCGACCCCTCACCTGGGAATTTCCAAATGCTGCCCTCAAAAGACCAAAAAAAAAAAAAGAAAGAAAGAAAAAGTGAAAACTGAATAAAGTCTGTAGGAGCAGCATTGTGTCAATGTTCATTTCCTGATCTGCATAATGGTTTTCTGGTTATGTGAGGGAATGAATTGTTCTCAGGAGCTACAGCCTGATGTCTGCAGAGGTAAAGGACAATCACGACAGAGCAAATGTGCTAAGACGTTAACGTCCAGACAAAATCTGGGTGAAAAGCTACTCAGAAATTTTACGTACAATTCTTGCAGCTTCTCCATAAGACCGAAATGTTCAAAAGAAACATGTAGTAAAATGGGGATGGAAAAGACCTGGCAGTAAAAGTAATAAGAGTAGGTCACATCTCTTGTCCGTCCTGTGTCCCAGGCATGGGCTGCTGTCACAGCAGTCCCGCGACATAGTGAAGGTGACGATCCTGGCCCCGTCTTGCTAAGAGGCTCAGAGCAGACCAGGGACTTACCTGGGGTTGAAGGCTTAGCAGAGGCAGGTGAGTGGGCTCTTGCATAGAGCTGGTGCCTGCATTTCCCCCAGCAGCCTCCTTATTTAAGCATGCAGTGGTCATTAATAACGGCTTCTCCCATTAGTCTTATACGCCCCACCGAGGCAGGCCTGTGTCTGTCTCAGTCACTGCTGTGTCCACGGTACCAGCGCAGGGCCCAGCACAGAGGAACAATGCAATAGATGTCTATTGAGGCAATGACTGATCTCTCTCTCTCTTTTCTCTTTTTTTTGTCTTTTCGCCTTTTCTAGGGCCACTCTCGCGGCATATGGAGGCTCCCAGGCTAGGGGTCTAATCGGAGCTGTAGCCGCCAGCCTACGCCAGAGCCACAGCAACTCGGGATCCGAGCCTCGTCTGCGACCTACACCACAGCTTACGGCAATGCCAGATCCTTAACCCACTGAGCAAGGCCAGGGATTGAACCCGCAACCTCATAGTTCCTAGTCGGATTCGTTAACCACTGTGCCGCGACAGGAACTCCGATCTCTCTTTATAGTAATAATAATAGCCTGACTATGAATAATAATAGAAATCATGGTTTTCATTTGTGTTAATGCACTTCATCTTCAAAACAACTCCCAGGCTGGTTTTATCTCCATTTTACAGATAAGGAAACTGAGGCTCCCTGAGAAGGCTCTTGCAGGCAGCCAGGAGGGGCATGACTGGCTCTTGGCACCCCCCACCTGTCCCGTACCCACCTTCTGGAAGTCCTTCTTGGAGATGAGACCCCGGGGGTCAGTGACATAGTCCTGGAAGGCCTCAGAGCCCACGATGTCCTTGAGTTTCAGGAACATGTCAAAGAACTTGAGGATCATCTCCACGTTGGACGAGGACTCCACAAGCATGTCCACCATCTGCCGGGCAATCATGCCGTTCACCACGTTCCCTGCGGGCAGCCCCAAGTCAGTGTGGCTCAGCAGAGCCTGCTCTCCGGAGCTGCAACGGGCCTGCCTCCCAGCGCCAGGACCCCCTGTGTTGGTGGACAGTGGCTTCCGGATCTGCATCAGCAGCAGGGGTGAACCTGGCTGATCCCATCTTCGTTCACCTCCCCCCGATGGGGGGGGAGTCGTCCTAAAGATAACAGTGGCCTAAGCCAATGGCCCGTCCCAGATGCCATGCCTAGTGCTGCGTGTCATGCCAAGAACCTCATCCTTGTAAGGGAGGCAAGTCACTATTTTATTTTATTTTATTTTTGCTTTTTAGGGCCGCACCCACGGCATGTGGAAGTTCCTGGGCTAGGGGTCTAATCAGAGCTGCAGCTGCTGGCCTACACCACAGCCACAGCAACATGGGATCCCAGCCGTGTCTGTGACCTATGCTAACAGCTCATGGCAACATCGGATCCTTAACCCACTGAGCGAGGCCAGGGATCAAACCTGCATCCTCATGGATGCTAGTCATATTCATTAACCACTGCGCCACAATGGGAATTTCCTGTCACTATAATTTTTTTTTTTTTAATGGCTGCGTCTGTGGTATGCGGAAGTTCTCAGGCCAGCGACTGAACCACGCCACAGCAGTGACAATGCCAGATCTTAAACTCACTGAGCCACCAGAGAATTCCACCATTCATTTGTTTGTTAATGGCCACACCCACGACATATGGAAGTTCCCAGGCCAGGGATTGAATCTGAGCTACATCTGCAATCTTTGCCACAGTTGTGTAGCTGGATCCTTTATCCCACTGCAATAGGCCAGGGATCAGATCCGAGCCACAGTTGCAACCTACAATGAAGCTGCAGCAATACCAGATCCTTTAACCCACTGTGCCAGGCTGGGGATTAAACCTGCGTCCTGGTGCAGCAGAGACACTGCCAGCGTTGTGCACGCCTAAGTGCAAAGATTTTTTAAAAGTGTCTAGGCCACCCATCTTACTTAGATTTCTCTGGGGATTCAGTAAATTACCATATGTACAGCCAGGATTTGCCGCATAGTAAGTGTTCGGTAAGTGTTTGCTGAGCTTTTTATAGTAACTTCTTCATTAATGCATTGATCCCAGCATGATGTCAGACGGGGTTGGAGGGTGGGGCTCCTGAGGCCCAGATGGCCATTTTCAGGCTCGGCTGCACCTTTGACCCCCCACTCACTGGGCATTTACCTTCTAGTAGCGACAGCAACATCACCACCATGTCCTTCTGTAGATCCAGCAGCTCCTTCAACAGCTCGATCTGGCTCGAGTCCTAGAGACGCCACATCCCAGGTATGCGAGGTCTCGTCTTGGCAGAGACACCTCCCCCACCTCCAGCTGCTTCCACCCCTCCTCAGCCACCCAGCAGGGCCTAAGACCCCCTTCCTTTCCCCCTCTTACCTCCGAGGGGACCCGAGTCCAGACATGTTCCTCGGAAGCAGGGGAAGGGGCAGAGAGACAAGATTGTGGGGGTGGGGTTGGCACTTGGGGGGAAGTGTGCCCAGTGGGTGATGTGTAGGGCAAGGACTGGCGGGACAGGAGGATGGGAGGAGTATGAGGCTCAGAGAGCAGATGCTTGGGACCAAGAGAGACAGGGACAGACAGGGGCAAATACCGGGGACAATAACACAGACCAGAGAAGGGATGAGAGCTCAGCAGTGCGCCTGGCCTATGGCAGGCATTTGACACATGTCTGTTGAATGAATGTGTGATGGAAAAAATGGGACTTTGGGTTCAGGAAGAAGGTTGCAAGGCACAGCTACATGCTTTCTGGTAAGCCATTTGCGGAGAAGATGGGGACACACTGCCTCTCCTGTCACAGTGTCTCATGTAGGGCCCCAAGATGTCTCCAACAAGGTCAAAGTTCTGCCTCCTGGTCCTTATTTGTTTCTTTTGTCTTTTATTCCCAAGGGCCTCAACAGAGGCACGTGGAAGTTCCCAGGCTAGGGGTCGAATCAGAGCTGCAGCTGCCAGCCTACGCCACAGCCACAGCAACGCCAGATCCTTAACCCACTGAACAAGGCCAGGGATCGAACCCATGTCCTCATGGATCCTAGTAAGGTTCATTACCGCTGAACCACAACAGGAACTTCTCGGGGTCCCTATTTGTATTAGATTAAAGCTACATAAAATTCTCAATATGCAGCTACTTCTCACCAACAAAGTGGTAATTTCCTAAGATTTTACCTAATAAAATGGAGACAGGGGAAAGGAACTAGATAAATGGGATGTATTCTAGAGTTGCTGATTCTTTTTTTTTTTTTTTAGAGCTGCACCTGTGGCACATGGAGATTCCCAGGCTAGGGGTCCAATCAGAGCTGCAGCTGCCGGCCTACACCACAGCCACAGCAATGAAGGATCTGAGCTGCATATGCGACCTACACCACAGCTCACAGCAATGTCAGATCCTTAACCTGCTGAGCGAGGCCAGGGATCAAACCCACAACTTCATAGTTCCTAGTCGGATTCGTTTCCACTGTGCCACGACGGGAACTCCTAGAGTTGCTGATTCTAATGCTAACAAGTTTCCACAATTCCAAAGCTTGGCATTCTGACTCTAAGGTTCCAACATTCTAGGATCTCAAGATCCCAAGATGGGTGAGTGCCTGCCCATGATGCAGCCCCTTGGATGTCTCAACAATCCCACTCTCAGAATGGGACCCACTCGGGCTGCTTGGTTCTAGCGGTGGGACTAAGACCAGGTCTGGCCAATTAGAGCTTTCCTTCCCCTAGCCTGGGTGAGTGTTTCAGGAATGGGCATGTGACTCAGTAGTCTAATAATAAGAGAGTATTTCAGGTCTTTTCCTGGGCCTAAAGAGGGGTTCTCTAATCTCTGGAGCTGTTCGTGGGGTACATGGAAGCCTGCGGCACCATTTTTCTAGCCCGTGGGGAGAGCCTGCTTGAGAACGAAGCCAGGGAGGAGAGGGACATTTCTACTAACAGTACCCCAGGCCCTGAATCTGATCTGGGATTGAACTAATTAAAAAAAAAAATTTTTTTTTTTTTTTTTGGTAAGCCACCATTTTACATTGGATTTCTAGCCCTTATGATTTAACCCACAGGTTTTAATTAATTCTGCAGGATTTGGAACTCTAAGATACCAACATCCTCCAGAATTTTAAGATTGCTCAACAGCTCGACTTCAACTCACTGACACTAAGAAACTGCATTCTTAAGCGCAACTCCTTTCAAAAGGTCAGATGACACCAGACAGGGTTTCTGCCAGTCCCTGTGGCGTATCTGAGTAAATTAGAAAAAGGCTTCCCTTCCTGGAGACTCTTCATGTTGGGCAATTATAATATACAGAATATTGCCACCTGCTGGAAACTACTGTAATAAATATACCTATATCATATACATATATATAGATGTATTTATTACAGTAGTAATATACAGATTATATATATATATAATATATATATAAAGTATGATGTTTAGGGTATGGATGGTGTCCTTTTAGATGCTAAGCCCTGCTGCAGCGCCTATGGCAGCCTTGAATACGTTTACCAGCTAGAAGCAGAGCAAATGGATAAGGTATTTGTGAGGCATTGACAAGGCTGCAAAGGGGCGAGGGTGGTAGGGAAAAAGGGACCATGTAGAGGCTAGAGATGGGAGATAGGAGATGGGGCTTGGCGGGGACCTTACATCATGGATGCCCTGGATAGGCGTCACCTGCCGCAGGCAGAATGAAGAAGCAAAACACTCCTTCAGCCCCAGGCCCAGATCAAGAAGCCTACCCCCAATTCCATCCCCGTAGGAATCTGGGACATCGTCAGAGAGGAAAGAACAATGACCAATCATAGAGGAGCTCCGGTCCAGAGGGGGCAGGACCCAAGTGTCAGACCAATGGAACTGTAGATGGGTAACCAGCCGATTGGCTGTGACAGGGGGCGGATGCAGAGAGCCAATCCAGAAGGAAGAGGGATTTGGCCACCGGGGAAGGAGCAGTCTGGAACCTGCCCTGAGCACTGGGATGCGAAACGGACAGATGGGGCAAAAGTTGGAAACCGGTAGCAGTTGGATGAAGAACAGAGGGGCCCGAACCTGAGCGAGCTTCATCATCATGTGGGCGAACACGTGCAGGAATCCCACCACGGCGTCCCAGAGGCGACTGTGCGCTAGGCTCTGCTGGTTCCCGGTGCAGGGACCCTGGAGGGCAGAGGTTCTACTTGAGCCCTGGACAGAGCGCTGGAGGCAGGACTGCCCCTCCCCACCCCGCCTCAGCAGGCGGCCCTACCTGGATGTATTCTGTGAGGCTATTGAACACCTGTTTAGCCACCGACATGGCCTTGGAAAAGTTTCTCTTGCCCTGCTCCTCAATGACATCCTTGCCGGAGTAGTACCAGTAGAAATCACTGATGGACTCCTGCAGGGGGGGCGGGCGCCAGGGGCGGCCAAACACCGTGTGAGGGGCTGCTGGGGCCCGTCATGGCCCAATGGATGCCAACCCGGGTCACACCTGGACGGCCTGCTCTCCTTACCTGCAGCCGCAGGAGGTAGTCCACAGTACAGATGATGATGTTAATAGTGGTTGTGTTCCCTGTCTGTGTCCGTAGGTAGTTTTGGAAATCTAGGGAGATAAAAAAAAATCATGCATTCAGTGAGCATCTACCATGTGTTAGGGGAGGTGGACAGCGGGGCCTTTATTCATTTATGCAATAAATGTTTTGAATGCCTATTGTATGCCAGAAGGCACATACTCATTAACTTAATAACTCTCTTTCAGTAGCCCCTCCGTGTTGAGGGAAGATGGAGGATCATTTATCCAATTGAGTAACAAATATTTGAGAGCCTACTCTGTGTGGAGTCATTAATTCTTTTTTTCCCCAAAAATATTTATCGAGCACTTAAAATGTAGCAGAGGGAAATGGAGACCCAGTCCTTCCTTTGTCTACAATTTTTTTTTTATTGAATGCCTACCATGTGCTGGGAGAGATGGAAGATTGGTTATTTATTCATTCATTTATCCAAAAAAAATTTTTTTTTTGTCTTTTTCTATTTCTTGGGCCGCTCGAGCGGCACATGGAGGTTCCCAGGCTAGGGGTCGAATCGGAGCTGTAGCCACTGGCCTACGCTAGAGCCACAGCAACACAGGATCCGAGCCGCGTCTGCAACCTACACCACAGTTCACGGCAACGCCGGATCAGTAACCCACTGAGCAAGGGCAGGGACCGAACCCGCAACCTCATGGTTCCTAGTCGGATTCGTTAACCACTGTGCCATGACAGGAACTCCCAAAAAATTTTTTTATTGAGCACCTACCAAAAGCCAGAGGAGATAAGCATTTGTCATTTATTTGTTCATTTATTCATTATATTTATTGAGCATCTTCTATATGCTAGTGGGAGATAAAGATTGTTCACTTACTCTTTGATACTCTAAATCTATTGAGCATTTATCATGTGTCAGGCACTGTTCTGGGCCCTAAGGATACAACAGTAAAAGAAAACAAAGTTCCTCCCCTTGTGAGGTTTCTATGTTGTGTGGTAATTTTTCATTCTTTTCTAACTGCAACCTACATTAGGAAACCCATTTTTCATTGAGACCCAGTATGCATGTTCAATCTGAAATTCTGTTCACATATACCTGAAACAGAAGTCTCACATGCCCTCATTGTGTGCCATGGATTCTTTTTTCCGTCCTGGACTAGCCTAGTTCACTGCAAAAGAATTCTGGTCTCAACCTCCCAAACTCAACTGCACATTAGAACCACCTGGGGGCTTTTAAAAAAAAATCCCAGGAGTTCCATTGTGGCTCAGCAGTTAACAAACCTGACTAGCATCCGTGAGGATGTGGGTTCGATCGCTGGGCCTTGCTCAGTGGGTTAAGCATCCGGCATTGCCATGAGCTCTGGTGTGGGTTGCAGATACTGTTTGGATCCTGCATTGCTGTGGCTGTGGTGTAGGCTGGCAGCTGTAGCTCCGATTGGACTCCTAGCCTGGGAACCTCCATGTGCCACAAGTGTGGCTCTAAAAAAAATAAAAAAAAAAGAATAAGTAAATAAATAATCCCAATGCTGAGGCCCCATTCCAGACCAATTAAATTAGAGCATCTGGGGGTGAAAACTGGGCTTTAGTGGCGTGTAAAGCTCCCCAGCCATTCCCAGTGTGCAGTTAGGAATGAGAACCTCTATGATAAACTTCATTCACAACCCTCTGGCAAGTTGGTTCCCACTATTCAAAAAACATCGTTCCAGGGTAGAAAGTTGATAAGCGTTAGATCTGAGTGATGGCTACTCAGGGGCTTAATGGACCATCCTGTCTACGTCAGTGTTTGGTTGCGAAGCTCTGGAATGATGACAATGATACTGTTCCCGGGTGGCAGGGGAACACTGAGCAGAATGCTCAGGGTCGGGATGGGACAAGTTCAGGGGGTTGGAGGAGTCCGAGGAGATGCCTCGTTCACACTGGGTGGTCAGGGAGGGCTTCTTGGAAGTGGGGGTACCTCTCAGCTGTGACCTGAAAGAGCAGAAGGAGCTGGCTGCACAAATTCCTAGATGTGTGACCTCAGGCAAGCTATTGAACCTCTCTGTTCCAGGGTTAATCCCTGGCCCGGGAATGTCCACATGCCACTGGTGCGACAAAAGCCAAACCAAACCAAAACAAAAACACAGAACATTCCAGAACATTCTCATTTCCAAAAAGTCCTATACCCAGGGAATAAAATTCATTTAAAACCCCAAAGACTGATTTCACTTCCATTAAAGAAAGAAAACCCTAGTCACAGAGCACAATGGTATTTAATAAGCCTTAAAGAAAAACGAGCTGTGGACATAAGAGCTTAGGATAATGCAAAACAATGGATCGTGTTTTTCCTTTGTTGAAAAGAAAAAAGTAAAGATTAAAAATGTTTACCATTTACCTTAAAGAACACTAGCCAAGTGGGGTGCAGCCTCTATGGGGGTTAGATTTATGATTACTCCTGTTCTTCTCATGAAGGTTAATTTCTGGGCAGTCTGTGGCTTCATATCACCTGCTAAGTGTTATAACCACAACCTTAAGGTTGTGCATGTTTGTTAGAGGAAACTGCATTGGGTAGAAGCCTGCTGTTCAGAGCTTTAACTGTTCCTTTAATGTCATAAGCTATTACGATGTGTTTAATTAACTGGCTGTGTCATCCCTGATCTGATTATATTGCCTGAATCAGAACCAAAGTTATGAAAACTCTTAACTTGTTTAAGTGAGCGAAGAGTCTGTAAGCGTTCCACCTGGCAAAGAATTTTATGAGCAAAATTAATACGTGGTTCTAATAGATTAATTTTTTAAATGCCAGGCAATTTTTGCCTCTGCAGGCCCAGAATATGAAAATACTCATCTATGGAACTTTGGCAGCTGCTGCAAAATGCCTGTGTAAAAAATGGCATGTGGCAAATTGCTCATTTGAGAAAATTGATTTGGGGCCAGACTGGTTTTGGCAGATTGCTCTGGGGGAACTGGACTGGCTAGAAGAGGTGAAACAGAAGCAAAGTGGCTAGATTCCAGAAATTCGAGATTTAGGAAGGTGGGTAGGTGGGGCTTGACACTGGCTGAAAGTACAGACTGAGGGACAGTGGGGTGGACAGCAAGGTTTGGTTGTATAGTGAGGCAGTTACTGCTAAGGGAGGAGGGGACTGGAGATTAACTCAGACAACCCTTCCAGACAGTCCTCGAACCTTGGCTTCCTCTCTGCCTCACCCGACCCTCCTCCTCACCATTATTGTGGCCCTCGCAGAGCAATTGCAGGAATCGGAACAGGTCTTGGGTGAATTCATCATCTGCCATGACCTTCTCTCCTGGTGGAAGAGGGGGTCGGGGCCCAGAAGCGGTCAGATGAGCCGCGATGCACAAACACAGCATGCACACGGCCCATGCACACCGCACACACATGCATAAAGCGTGGGCGCGCAGGGAGGAGCAGCCGCCACTTTAAAGACACTGTGAGGGTCACGGGCATTCATGACACCAGGGGTCCCAACCTCATCGTCCATGACATCAGCAGATGGGCGCTGAGGGCCGCCCGAGTCATGAAGCTGGGACTTCAAGTGTCTTTCTACAATATCAGTATCCCTTTGATGTCACCACTTGTGTGACATGCAGGAGCGTCTGCCGACCTAGCAGAGGTTCAGGCTGCTGATATCTCCTTCAGCCCCCCTTCCAGGACCGCAGCGGGGCGGTTAATGGATTAAGAGGGTCGGAGTCACTTTCACTCAAAAGCTCTGGGCAGGAGAGGACTGGGCAGGGGATGGGATCAAAAGCCAGCCAATTGGCTCAGATGCCTTGAAAGCAGCCAATCCAGCAGAAGCAAAGGGGGAGGGGTGTAAACATGGGCCAATCAGAATGGAAGTCTGGAAGAAGCCAATCACTGTGGGCTGTAGGGAAGGGAGGAGAGTGGGGAGGCTAGATAGTGAAGGTTCGGGCCAACCAGAGCAGGTGCAGAGGCGGCACGCACACCAAGCAGAGTGGATGCTGGGGCAACCAATCCGGTTGGTGGATGGGAACCGCAGACTCGATCAATCTGAGGCCACAGGCGCAGAGAGCAGGGTAGTTGGGAGTGGGTTTGACCCCACCTCGGGACTGTGAATCTGGGTCAGGAAGTCCGAGAGCAGCCAGCTGGAAGGGGTTATCTGCCATCTTCTCTAGCTTCTACTTTACATATGGGGAAACTGAGGCTTAAGGACAGTAAGAGACTTGTTCATAGTTCCAAATGTTGTTAGTGACTAATTTAGGACCGGAATCTTGGTCTCTGGGCCCCTGATGTTAAAGCTTTCCACGGGGCATGGAACCTCCCTCCCCTGGATGGCCCAGATCCTCAGCTCCCGGGTGGAGGGGGCGGTTTGGGGTTAGAAGGGAGGGGTGGCAGTAGCACAGCAAGGGGAATGGGCTAGGGGAATTACCGTTCTGGCGGTTGATGACTGGGGCAGCCAACAGGATGGGAGGAGGAAGCAGAAGAAAAGAGAGAAAAAGAGAGACAGAAAGAAACAGAGAGACAGACAGAAAAACACTTACAGTGACACGGCCAGGGAGAAAGACACACACAGAGAGAAAGAGTGATAAGGAGCAAGGAAGCCAAGAAGAGAACAAGGAGAGGATAAAAGCAGAGGGAAGAGACAGAGAGAGATGGACAGGGAGAGGAGACGAGGCAGGAGGCAAGGATCAGGGCAGAAAGGTTAGACACGTCACAACACGGCAAAGAGGAGACTCGATTAACCCGGATTAGGGACATTAATGAGAGAACGGCAACCAGGGCTGGAGACCAGGGGCATGTGGAGGGTGGGGTGGAGGTGGTGATGGGGGAGGGAACACAGGACAGAAGGACACCCGGGGGTGGGACCATGGGGAGGGAGACGCTGGAGGAACATGGGACGCAGGCCTGGGGACCACTGCAGGAAGGGAAACCTGGGGATGCTCTTGGGGAGGGAGGGTGTCTTGGAGGGGCTCTGGGCAGTGTGGGGGAGAGGGGAGCCTGACGGAAGAGGATGTCCCAGGGAGGGGGAAGCCCACGCGAGGGCCTCACCGGTTCCGTCCTCGTTCACCATGCCCAGCCCCTCTGCCTTGTTCTGTCTCTCAAAGGCATTGAGATCCAGGACGCTGAGGGAAAGAAAGCAAGGCGGTGAAGGTGGCTGAGGCCTCTGCCCTCCTCTCCTCCAGCGCCCAGCATCTCCCACCCCCACTGCAGCAGGAAGAGCCACAGTAAACCGAGAGTGCGCTGAAACCAAGAGGAAGCAGAAACGAAGAGCCTGTTGTGGCTATGCAGTGACAGCTGTGAGGTAAGGTGGGGTGAGGATGAAATATATAAGAGCTGAGGAGTTCCTCTCATGGCTCAGTGGAAATGAATCCAGCTGGTATCCATGAGGATGCAGGTTCGATCCCTGGCCTCACTCAGTGGGTTAGGGATCCGGTGTTGCCACGAGCTGTGGTGTAGGTCACAGACATGGCTCAGATCCCAGTTGCTGTGGCTGTGGTGTAGGCCAGCAGCTGCAGCTACAATTCGACCCCTAGCCTGGGAACCTCCATATGCTGCAGGTGCAGCTCTAAAAAGACAACAACCACCAAAAATGCTGAAATCAGGAGGAAAGAGAAACCATCTCTCAGCAAAACTTCAGAGAGGTAGAGAAAGTCAGTGAACTCTAAGAGGAGAATGAAGGCAGTAATGGAGCCATATGAATGGGGGTCCTCAGAAGGAGCCCCAGTTCCCTGCTGCCTGGGTGCCACTTGAAGTTTCAACAACCTTCTGGTTCCAGCTGTCTGGATCCTTACTACTCCTCTTTTTCTTTTTTTGGCTGCGCCCATGGCATGCAGAAGTTCCAGGACTAGAGATAGAACCCATGCCACAGCAGTGACCCAAGCTACAGCAGTGACAATGCCAGATCCTAAACCCACTGAGCCACCAGGGAACTCTGAACTCATTCTTAAAAGTCTGTGCCATTTGCCCTCCTTATGGCTTCATGTAAATCCTTATAATAAACTGCCTGTTATTTGATCTGGTTTGAGGGGGTCTCTCTTCCTGGAACGAAGAGAACAGAACTAGAGGTGGGACCGGGAGTGGGGGCTCAGCCACACCAAACCACTTAACTGAAGATGTGCACTAGAGCCCACCTGCAGGTTTGCATCAGTGCCTGGATACTCTGGAAGAAGCCAACTTCCTTCTTGTCCTTCAGGTAATCCAGCATTTTCTGCAGAGGGGGGAGTGGGAGTCACACAGGAACCTCCACCCCTCTCAGCCCTCCTCCCAAGTCCCTTCGCCTGTTACCTGCTGCACATCGGCATTGCCTCCGTTCAGGATGGAGATGCCCAGCTTCAGGGTGGACGATACCATGGCGCCTGTCTCTCCTGAAGGGGACCGGGCAGGGGTGGGGGTGGGGGTCAAAAGATGACCCGCTCAACTTGGGAGCAGTGTTCTGACTCACCAGAAAAGAGCCATCCCAGGGGGGTGTGGGAGAAGGGGGCAGACAAGTGTGCAAATGTGTGTATGCAGGAGTGGTCACGACTGGAGGAACGGGTGAGACATTGCGAGGCAGGTGTGCAATGGGCAGAGTGCAAACCACATGCAGGGGTGGGAGGAGCACGACACTGGGTGGGTGGGGGCAGGAGAGGTGCACGTGGAGGCACCTTTGCAGGCACTGATCATCTGCAGCACCATCTCCGCGGCCCCACGGTTGTGCAGCCGTGCCTGCTGGTACAGGAGCCTCTGCTTCTCCATCTCCTTCTCCTGTGGCAGAGCACACAAAGCAGAGTGAGTCCAGGCTCACCAGCCCAGCCTCACCGTCACCCCTGCCCTTCCTGCTCAAGCCACCTCCTCCGCTCATTCCTTCAACTCTGAGGTCCTTCTATCCCCTGGGACTTAAGTCTTGTACTTAGCACAGCGCCAGGCGTGGAGCAGTCGTAACCCAGCCCCACACACTTGCCAGGGGTCAACCGAGAAAATCCAAGGGGTCTGTGAACATGGACATGGGTGGGGAAACAAGATATATATATATATACATATATATATATTTTTTTTTTTCCATACCCTTGGCATATGGAAGTTCCCAGGATAGGGATCAAATCTGAGCCACAGCTGTGACCTATGTCACTGGATCCTTAACCCACTGTGCTGGGCTGGGGACTGACCATGTGCCTCAGAAGCAACTCGAGCTGCCACAGAGGCAATGCCGGCTCCTTAACCCACTGCACCACAGCAGGAATTCCAAAAAGTTTTGTTTTTGTGTCTGCCACCCTCTAACCAAAATGCTGCATTTCCTTCCATTATGGATGATGCCATCAGTCATAGAAATATTAGCAGAATTCATGGTTGTGTCATCCATAAGAATCACGCATGTTTCCATAACACATCATTTTTGAAGACATCTTGAAATATTGCTTATGTTCATCACTACTGATCAATTACGGCAGCTACATGGACCCACTGATAGTTCTTGTTATTTGGTAGATTAATAAAGAAGTACAGATATTACTCTATCACACTTTTTTTGGGGGGTCTTTTTAGGGCCACTCCTGTGGCATATGGAGGTTCCCAGGCTAGGGGTAGAATTGGAGCTGCAGCTGCCAGCCGACACCACAGCCACAGCACCGCCAGATCTGAGCCTTGTCTGCGAACTGTACCACAGCTCCCAGCAATGCCAGATCCCCAACCCACTGAGCCAGGCCAGGGATCAAATCTAGTCAGGTTTGTTTCCACTGAGCTACGACAGGAACTCCTGTATCACATTTTTTAAAACTCTATTTCGATAACTATTTCCGTATGTTTGTTTTCTCTGCTATGGATTCACTTTTTTCTTTATCTTTTTATCTTTGTTTTTCTTTTGCTATGGATTCATTTTATGCATTTAAATACATGATTCTGAGAAAGGCTTTACCAGATGCCAAACGGGACCCTGATACCCAGCCCAGGGCCAGCAGAACACACACTGAATGAATGGGGGGGTTGATGAAGTCAGGGTCCCCCATCCCTTTACTCCAGGTCCACGTGATCCCACCTACCTCAAAGGAAACCTCAACCTCTTCTTGAGCTTCGCCGTTCTCCCCTCCCTCCTCCAGGTGGCAGCTCTGGGAGTGGGACACGTGTTAGAGATGATGGTGAACAGAGGAGGTACACCAGCCCCCCACCCCCAGCCCTTGCAGTGGGCAGGCATTGCAGCTGCAGGGAGGTGGGGAGGGAACCTGCCCTAGATGGACAGGGCCTCACCTTTGCCATGATGTCAGCATACGCCATATATAAGTAATCTTCATCCAGTTTGCTGGGGAAGTAAGTGGGGGGACAGTCAGCACCCAGAAGAGAGGAGCCCCGTCTTATAATAGCTTCCAGCTTTCCTTTGGAGAGCCACCCCTCCCCATGTGCAGGCTATGTGGTTCAGATGGGGTAGACTCTCCATTGCCAGACTGAGCACGTGATCATGGCTGAGCCAATCAGTACTTTCTACTGGCTTGGCTACAGTAATAGGGAAGAGACAGTCACGTGACCCACGCTGGTCCAATGGAATTCACTCTGGGAGTTTTGCTGAAGCTACTGATGGACTTGCTCCCCCTCCACTGAGGTTGCTCTGATGGTTTGAGGGAAGCCTGGAGCTTCTGGACCATCTTGCCGCTTGTTCAACTGAGAACTATGACCAACCACCTCCTTGGATCACCTCTCTAATAATAATACTAATAATAGAAGTAATGGCCGGCACCTATTGCATTTGCTCTAGGTTGTGCTCTGTTCTAAGTGCCTTGCACACATTAACAAATTAATTCTCACAGTAATCCAGTTGGGTAGCTATACAGCTGAGACTTGAACATCACAGGTGTCAGCTGCATGGGTCCACTTATATGTGGGGTTTTTTTCACCAACTACTGCTACAGTACTACACGCTCCCTTGTTAGCTGAATCTGCAGATGCGGAACTGTGGATATGGAAGCCAACTAAAGTTATACGTGGACTAGTGACTGGGTGGAGGGTCAGTGCCCCTAATCCCTGCATTGTTCAAGGGTCAATTGTATTATTAGCCCAATTTTACAGATGAGGAAAACAGAGGCACAGAGATCCTTCTTGGCCGAGGTCACACAGCTTGTACGGGGTTTCAAATCTGCGCAGTCTAACCCGAGTCTCTGCTTTCCCAGAGGATAGAAGACAGAACACCCAGCTTCCCAGTCTCCTTTTCCTTGGATGGAACGATTTTGGTTTTGATTGGCAGGAAGCCTTTCCCCATCTTCCTGCCGGACGTGTGGCCATGACATCTGTAGGTTCGGCTTCCACCTTGTCACCAGCAGGCAACAGCTCGGGGTGGGAGGGCAGAACTCCTGAACAAGGCTGGGTCCCTGCCACTTGCCCAGCCCCGGACTTTCTGACTTGATGTTACGTGAGAAAAAAATCCCCGGGCCTCCATTTCCTGATCCACACAAAGTCGGTGATAACAGTATCTATCTTGCAGTGTGAAGACAGAGGGGGTGCATGTGTCAAGTGCTCAGCATGATGCCTGACACATCATACGCGTTTGATAAATGCTGCCTGTCGCTGTCGGCAGCAGCAGCACCCTCATTACTGCCATGTATTCCCGACACCGCCATCAGCCTATAGGAAGCCTTTGGGTGAATGAGAAAAGGGCCTCCTTCCTCACCGCCATCTGTTGGAAAGGTGTCACAACACACTGATTTCTTCCCCATAATACACTGATTTTGTTTGAGCAAGGCACTTCCTTCTAGAAGAGCTGTGCTGTGAATGAACCCTCTAGAGGACACGCCCTCGCGAAGTGCTCGGGCTGCAAAGTGGTTCATGGTGGCGCTGCCTGTGCTAGTAACTGGCACGGAAGGAGCAGCTGTGGGGCTCCCTACGACACAGAGGGTCTCTCCTGAGGAACAAGGAGATTGCTGGGGGTGGGGAGAGGAAGCGGGGGTCTCTCCAGGACCCAGGAAGGGTCCTCACCTCTTTTCAGTCAGGGCGGTGCGGCTGAAGTGCAGGACGAGCTGGTGCAGGGGGTCCGGCTTCTTCTCCTCCACCTCTTCCTCCTCCTCCTCCTGCTCGCCAGCTTTCTGGGGGCCGGGAAGGGGGGCTTGGGGCGGGGGCTTCTAGACTCTCCACCTGTGTCTCCCCCATAATCCTCCTGGGCTGTTTTTTTTTCTCTTCTCCCACATCCTGCACCCTCCCCTGGTTCTGCCCAGGCCAGCAGCCTGGTTCCCATGCCCCTTGAGGTGAAGGGCGACCCCTGGAGGTGTACCACCCTCCTCTGCCCCCACACGCCCCTGCAGGCCCCAGCTCACTGAAAGGTCATCTATCATGCGGTCCTCAAAACTGTGGTCTTCGGTCAGGATCCACGCAGCCTTGTAGCTTTCCAGGAACATATTACAGGCCCGGTGCCTTGCGGGGAAAGATGGGAGACACCGTGGAGACATCCCCGTCCACGGCCCTCTGGCCTCCCACACTTCTGCCTCCCCTCACCTTTCCCTAAGCCCCACTGGGTTGGCACCCATCCTCCTGCCTCTTCAGGCACCCTTTCTCCAAGACCCCTCGAGCTGCCCTCCTCCATGGGGGGTGGTGTGTGTCTTACGTGGGCAGGTTGTACAGCGGGGTCATACGGAAACAGGCGACCACGGCCCTCCGGCGCTGCTTAGACAAGAGCTTGTGCCACACGGCCTTCTTGGACTTGTAAGGGTGCTCCATCTGGAGGCGGGATGGTCTGTCATGTCTCCAGACTCGGCCCCTGCTCTGATTCCCACTTCCAGCCCCAAGTGAAACGGCCCATCTGTGCCCGGGTCCAAATTCAGGCCCGACTCACAGGGCCAAAGGAATACCGTGGCTCTACCAACCGCGTCAAGGTTCAGACCTGTACTCAGCTTCCAGACCAAGATTTCCCTCCTTTGTCCGCCAGGTGCACAGACCCAAGGCGACCACCCAGATTCTGCCCCAATCTCAAGACCCGGCCAAGGCCCCGCCCTCAGAATCGAGGGTCTCCATCAGGCCCAAGATTCAAGGACTCTATCCCCAGATCGAAGTGACCATTCGAAGCCTCGCTTTGAACTCAAGGCGCATCAGCTCCCACAGATTCAAAGCCCGCCCCAGGCCCCGCCCACAGATCCAGGGCCCGCCCCGAGACCCAAGCTTCGGGCCACTCGGTAGTAAGACACCTGCTCCAGATGATAGAGCACCGCAGACACTTCCTGGACTCTGCGCACGATTTTCTCCGGGTCGTCAGCGTCCTCCTCGCGGCCCGGGAGGCCCCGGTACAGGGCCATCTGCCAGCGCAGAGACGGGGAACCTTCGACCTGAGAGGTGGAAGGTCAGCCAGCATGAGGCCCCTCCCCTGCCCCCTCTCCCCTCCCTCAGCCGAGGGCCCCACCCTGCAGAGTGGGCTACTCGGCAGCTCTAACCCCCTTTCAACGCTCTGACCATTCTTTGGGGGACTGAGTACAAGTTAAGGTCCTTCATTCAATGCCTGGTACGCAGCTGTTACCGTTGCTGTCAAGCACTCATGCCCCTTTCTGTTGCAGATTAAGGAGGCGTACCTTTCCCTGAAGGTGAAGGTTGTTTTGCAGAAATTCCCGGACCTCCTCATCTGTGTCTTTCTGGGGGAACATGCCAGGCTGGGTCACCGTGGAGGACCCAGCATCCTCCTCGACCCCCATCCCTTCCCTTCTAGTCCCATCACCAGCAGGTGGTGAGAGGCTCGAATAGGGTTCGGGGGCAGAATCCATTGATCCCCAGCAGTTTCGAGACCTCGGAGGTTTGGGCTGGGTGTGGTCCTGGGGAAGAAGCCATTAGGATCCTGGGGGCTACTTAGGGTCACAGGGTGTTCACTGGGTCCCTGGGAGTCTTTGAGGGTCCAGGTGGGAGGGGTCAGCGGGGCCCTGAGGGGAAGAGGTAGTGCGCTGGAGAGCTCGGTGGGAACCCAGAGGTTCAGAGGAGGCCCAGTGGATCCCAAGAGATTTGGGGAGTCTCGGGAGGGCTCATGATGTCTTGGGTGGGGTGCTCAGGGTCTCAGCAGGTTTAGCATGGCTGGGGGTGGGGGTGTTCAGTGAGGCCCTTGAAGGCTCAATGCGGTTCCTGGGTCCCAGGTGTCTTAGTGGCCTTTCAGGTTCTAATGGGGTTCCAGTGAGGGTCCTTAGGTCCCAGAGTTCTGACAGCAGCCCAAGCGGGGTGTCCAGGGCATCCTAGGAGCCCCAGAGAATCCTCAGGGCCCTGGAGAAGGACTGAGGAGGGCCCTTGGGGAGGGCTCCCAGTGGGCTCCTGGGGCATTCAGCAGGGTCCAGGGGCTCTGTGGGGCGCTGAATGGGATCCCAGCAGGTTCCCAGAGTGGGGCTGAGCAGGCACCAGGGCATAGCGGGTCTTGGCCAGCGTGATGAGTTCCTGGTCGGTGGGCGCACACATGTTCAGGCCGATGGGCAGCATCTTCTTGAGTGTGGCCACGATCAGCGATGTCTGCACAGAGTACCGGTCCCCCCGGCGCTTCTTCTTGGTGCGTTCCTGGTCTGAGCCACCCGACTGTGGGGACAGGGGGCTCAGCACCAGGCTGAGTCTCAGCCTGGCCCCGGGACCTGGGCCCAAACCTGCCTCTCTTGTCCGCACTCCAGCCCGCAGCCTGAACACGAGGCACACCCTCCCCGACTCCCTGATCCCAGAGTCTGCCTCAGCTTCCATCCTGGACCTTGCTGATCTTTCCCTGCAGACTTCCAGCCTGACCCTAGAAACTTCCAGACCTGAGCCTCTCTCCCAAATTCCCAACTTCTATCCCAAATCCTCCCAGATTTCCCCCAATTCCAGGCTTTCTCAACTTCTGGCCGTCCTCTCCCTGAACGTCCTAGGAACTTCCGGTAGGACTCCCCTCTTGCCCCTGCACAGCACCTACAACCCCGCACTCCAGACCCCAAGACAGAGTTCCCAAGAATGACATGAAGATGTAGAATGGTAAAGAGTCCGAAGAGATGAGAGAAGTTGGAAGAAAAAGAGAAAGAGACACTGAGAGACTCAAATGGAAGGAGACAGGAAGACAGAAGAGGCAAGAAAGGTCCAGAAAGATCTGGAAGCAGAAACACGGGGCACAGAGACCCACAGCTGTGTTCTGGAGCCATGATGCAGACTCGTGGCCAGGGCCACCTCCATCATGCCAATGAGAAGCCCAGTGACAAGCTTCGGCCAGAGCCATGTCCACGCTGGCTCGTGATGTGGCTCATGAGCCAAGTGCCAACACATGCAGCATTTCATGGGCCCTCACAGAGCCCTGGGGCTGGAGGCACTGACAAGATGCCTTCAAGGCTCAAAAGGGTAAGACACTTGGCCAAGGTCACAACTGCCAAGAGTCAGGAGTCTAACCGCAGTCTGTCTAATTCCAGAGCCCAGGCCTTAAACCCAACCATGCACGTGCCTTCCCCGCCCCATTCCCATCCCCTGAGACCTCGGCCCACCAGGCTTTGATGCTTTGGGGAAAGCTGAGAGGTGTTTTTTTTTTTTTTTTTTTTTTTTTTTTTAACGAAAGTTAAAAAAAATTAAACTGCCAAAAGTTGAGAGTCGGGAAGGGAATGGGTGGTAGGGGGTAGGTGGAGGAAGAGAAGGAGGATGGGGCTGGGAACCAAGGATGAGGGGTGGGGAACAGGGGCAGGGGCTTTCTAGGAGGAGAGCAGAGGCTGAGGTTTAGGGGGAAAAGAGGGGATTAGCCAAGAGCCATGCAGAGGGTCCCAGACGTGGGGCTGACCTGTACATCGCCTGCCTGCTTCATCAGGTTGCCGACAAAGACAAGAAGTGTTACCCCAGTCCCTTTAGAAAACCCCAGGTCCCCTCCAGGTTGGCCCAACCCTAGCTCCGCTGCCCCCCTGGCTGGGCATTTCCAGACCTCGCTCAGGGTAGTGGGCCTGCCCTTTGGACCCTGCCCTTTAGAGGGCAGTTCTGGGAAGGATGAGAGGAGAAGAAAGGGGTGTGTGTGGGGGAGGATAATGGGATAGAAGGAAAGAAATGGGAAAGGGGAGAGGAGGAAACTGGGATAGAGGAGGGAGAGGATGGAAAGGAGGGGGGAGCAAGCACATAGGGAGGAGGGGGAGATGGCACAAGAAGAGGGAAGTGGCAGGAAGGAGGAGACGGGGAGGGAGGAGGAGGGAGGTGGGGCGGCTGTGCGGGCTGCAGGGGATGTGCCGGGGGCAGGTCGGGCTGGCTGGGTGAGGGGTCGGGTAGGGAGCCGTGGAGGGTGGTCCCCCCGACCCTGCGGAGGGCTCCTCCCGGAGCAAAGCACCCACCTTGGCCATTTTGCTCTTGTTGTCGGCGGTCAGAAATGACATGTTGTTGATCTCATTCTGGACCACAAAGTTCTGCTCCTCGCGCTTGAAGTTCTGATGGGGAGGCAGTGCTGGGGTCAGACGGGGTGCAGGCGGGCATCTTTGGGCAGCAGCGTCTTGGGTGGAGAGAGACGAGGGGCGGGGCGCGTGGGGACTCACGTGGGACTTGGACCAGTAGATGAAGATCTCGCCCACCATCCGGAACAACTCCTCCGCGCTGGGATTGGGTTCCGTCAGCCAGTGTGCCCTGGGCCAGCAAGGGAAGGGGTTGGTGAGGGATGAGGGCAGGGACCCCCAGGGGAGGGGACCGCACAGAGATCTCAGGGGAGGGACTGGGGGGACCAGGAGACTTCAGTGGGAAGGAGACAGCTTTCTAGGGTAACCCGGACATTCAGATGATTTAAAAATGACTGGAGCTCCTGTTGTGGCTCCGCACATGAAGAATCCAACCAGGATCCGTGAGAACACAGGTTCAATCCCTGGCCTTACTCAGTGGGTTAAGGATTCAGCATTGCCACACACTGCAGTGTAGGTCGTGGATCTGGCATGGCTGTGACTGTGGCTGTGGCTGGTGGCTCCAGCTCTAATTCAATCCCTAGCCTTGGAACATCCATATGCCTGCCGCAGGTGTGGCCTTAAAAAGACAAACAAACAAAGAAATAAAAAGAGAAAAATTATAAATAACCATTCTATTCTTTTCTTTTCCTTTTTTCTTTTTTGCCATACCCAAGGCATATGGAAGTTTCTGGACCAGGGATTGAATCCAAGCCACAGCTGTGACTTACACCACAATGGCAGTCACAGTGGATCCTTAACCACAGTGGGAACTACTAAATGACCATTCTTTTTAAAAAGTTTGTTTTTTTAATGATTTTTATTTTTTCCGTTATAGTTGGTTTGCAGTATTTTTCTTTCTCTAAATTTTTTATCGAAGTATAATATACATAGAAAGTGTCAACTTGATGCATTATCACCAAGTGAACACACTGTGTAACCCCCACCCAAGTCAAGAAAGAGAGTATCTCCAGTCCCCAGAAGGATGTGTGTGCCTCTCCCTCCTCTTGAAAGATGCCCTTATTCTGACTTCTAGACCGTGAATTATTTTTGTCTGTTCTTGAATGTTCATGAAAAGATGATACACCGTGTGCTCTTAATTTTTCTGGTTTCTTTCATTCAAGAAGTGTTGGATGTTTGTGAAATTCATCCACATTGTTGGGTGTGTGATAGTTTGCTCACTTTCACTGCCATGTAGCATCCCATAAGTATATCACACTTTACTTGTTCAAACTCTTTGACCCAGTTCTCCTACCCCTAGGGATCTACTCCATAGCAATACCCACTTGTGAGCTCAAAGATGGATGTGCAAGGAAGTGTACAGCATATATGCCACTGCTTCCCATTTCTGCTCCTATGACAGACATAACTAATCAATCTGAGCCCCCTTCCTCACAAAGCCCTGATGCAACCTTAACATCTTTTTGAACCAAGATGGAACTTGGAGTTGAAACTGATTTACCATCCCTGGATTTGGCTGCACCTAAAACTTAATAATTCTTTAAACACTGCTTCTGGTTTTAGGGAGATGTTAGTAAACTGGTTGATAACCTGTGTTTGCCCTTTTATAAAGATCTACATTTCTGGGAAAATCAGGCTGGCCAGATCTGGACTATCTTCCTGTCTTCTCTCAGTGATGGAGAAAGGCCAGACCACTGGACTTCACTGCGCAATCAGAGAGCCCGTGTCCCCCAGCCCAGAGACACAGTGCTGGACTGGGGAAGTAGGGCTCCTTATGGCTAACCCTGCAACCATCACAGGGCCTCAGATTCAGGAGGTTTAAAGGAGCAGAAGGGGAGGAAACCCAAGAAGGCCGGCTTTTCCTGGGCCATATCGGGGGATCGAGTGAGGATTGCAAGAAATTTATAGCACATCAGAGGTGAGAGGTCATGCTGGGGTGTGAGTGATGACGGCTGGGGACGGCTGACCTGTTGTTGTCCACGTAGCGGATGAGCAGTGGGTAGAGGGCATACAGGTCCCGGCAGAGCACAGAGAACTCATCCCGCACCAGGAGCTCCCCTTCCTCGGCTTCTGCCTTGGCCTCCAGGCGCAGCTGCTCCTCCTCGGCCACCACCTTCCCGGCCCGTTTGCGCAGCCGCCCGATGGTGGGGATGAAGTGTGAGTGCAGGAGCTCGGGCCGGGCCCGGCTCACGATGGGCTGGGCGAACACTGCAGAGGCAGAGGGTGCATGTCCTGCTGCAGGCCACCGACCTATGACCTCTGAGCCCACGCCCGGTCTCTGGTCCCATCCCATGACCCCTGACCTGTCCCTCTGACCCCACGGAACATGGATCCCAGCCTGACCCTGGCTTCTGATCCCAGCTTCTACCTCTGATCCCACTCTTGACCTCAGGCTGTGACATCTACATAGTCCCAGATCCTTGATCCCAACCAGAACCCTTGACCTGAAACGGTGACCCTCAACCTGACACAAGTTCTTGACCTCTGACCCCAACAACTGAATCCTAACCTGATATCTAACCGTAGGCCATGACATCTCACCCCAGTCTTCAACCTCTGACCTGGACTATACCCAGACTTAACTCACCACATAATTTCTGACTATGTCCCCTGGCTTCCTACTGCAGCCTCTGACCTCTGACCCTGGCCTCTGATCCCAGCCCAGATCTCTAGTTTGGCCCTGATCCAAAACTCAAGTCCTGACATACAACTTCTGAACCGGGAATCCCAATCTTTTAAAGACTCATTTCTTGACCTCTGACCCAGAACCCTAATTGTCCATATTAGGGACCTGGATGTTTGACCTGGTCCTTTGACCCTTTGTAGAAGGAACTCAGCCTTCTGACCTAGCTCCTAACCCTTGTTCTAACTCTCTCCAAGGCTCCAGAAATCCAGAATCCAGCCTGGAGAACCCCGGCATCCTTAAGAGCCTGAGATTTTGATCCCTTAGGATGATCTCTGGCCTTGCAACCCCCAAAAATCTTCCCCACTCTCAGGAAATCATGGACCCCTCTGAGGGATCGCCCTCTGAGGCCATCAGATCAAGGCACCTGAGCCCCAGGGCACTGGCCCCAGTTCTCAGGAGCCGGGTGCCTGCCAGACCCACCGGCCAGCCGCTTCATCCATGAGGCCTCGTCGATGCCCAGGTTGTTGACGATGATCCGCAGGATGTTTCCCAGCAGGGAGTTGAGGTGGTCGGAAGTGACAGCTGTGCAGGGCGGAGGGGCTCCCGCGGGCAGGGCGGGTGGGGGCGCCTCGGGCCCGCGTTCCCACCAGCGGGGCAGGTAGCTGCACAGCATGGGCAGCGTGATCTCAATGACGTGTGGCATCTCCGTGTAGCGGGCCCCCGACTCGGCCAGCCCCCCGATGTCTGCCATGAGCCGCTCCAGCACCGGAATATCCGGGCACATCTCCTCCACGCTGTTGGGGAGCCCCAGGACTGGGGTGCAAGGAGGGTCAACCCATCATGCCCAGACCCATCATGCCCAGACCTCAGACCTCAGTGTCCACACCACAAACCAGAGCCCCACAAACTCTGGGATTCCCCACTCTGGAGCACCCCCAAGCTGGGGACTCCTCAGCCCCTTGGGGCCCAGACTGGGCCACACTACCTCCATCATGGGTCTCCCCAGCCCTGCACGGGCAGAATATAACCCTTGACAGCTGCCCCAGCCACATCCAACTTACTGGCCCGCTCCCGGGGAGACTTGGTGGTGTACACTGAGCAGGCATTGTACTCGTTCAGCTGGGGCTCCAGGAATGCCACTGGCATGGCTGCTGCCAGGCGGGCCAGGCACTCACCGAGGGCTGGCCGCAGCCTGGAAGAGGAGGCTGTGCTTAGTTCCCACGCCCCCTCTGCCCAGTCCTGGATCCCAGTCCCCTCCTCCACGTAAGTGCCTCTCCCCAGGACCCTTTGGAGCAGAGAGGCTATTCATCGGGGGTCACTGATACGGCCGTCTCCCTGGCTTTCCTAAATGCCCTCTTGCTTCTCCGGTAATCCTAGCACTGCCAGCGGCTCTCCCCAGGGATCCTAGTATGCCTGGCTCCTGTGTGTCACCATAGTTTCTGCGTGATCCTGCCGCCACTGGAGAACAGCCTGGCATCCTGGCCCCCAACCAGTCGGCTCCACTTGCTTCCCATGCCTTCCTCAGTGCGCCCCCACATGGCCACCCTGAGGAACTGCAGTTGCCACAGTGCGCACGTCTGTTGAAGAGCGACCGCGTCCCATCTCTTCTCTCACCTCCATCCTCACCCGCGCCCTCCCCTCCCTGAGCCCCCTCAGTACCCAGCCCAGCCCCCATGGGCTGTCTCTCCTTACTTTTCCACGTAAGGGTTCCTGGTGGTTCCCAGAGAGTAGATACTGCACAGCGTTCGATAGCAAGAGACCTGAACGTCATCCACTGAGGGAAAGAGGGAGGGCGGGTGTCCACACAGGTTCCTCCCAACCCACTCCCTTGTCACCAGTGATGGGACAGCGCAGGGCCTGTACAGCCAGCCTACCCTTTACTAGGTTTGTGAGTTAAGCAAGGACCAACTCTCTCTTGGCCTCGATTTTCCTATCTGTAAAATGTGGATAATTACAGTATCCTCCTCGTAGGGTTATTTTGAGGATTAAATGAGTTAATACTTGAAAAGCAATGGGAAGAGGGTGCGCAGCAAGCACTCGGTGAAGGCTGCTTGTTGTTCTTTCCTTAGAGAGGAGTCATGGATGTCTTTGATGACAGCAAAGGGACGCTCTCTCCAGAAAATGCAAAGAGACAGCCAATCCAGACTCCAGGCATGGCTACCCACATATCACCCAAAGGCCAGGTTAAGAACCTCAGCAACTTCATAAATGTCATGAGGCAAAAAGAGGGCAGGGGGACTGTTCTAAATTGATGAGTAATGACATAGAGTTCCCACTGCGGTGCCACGGGACCAGTGGTGTCTCTGCAGCACTGGGATCTGGCCTGGCACATGGGCATTTGCTGTAGCTGCAGTGTAGGTCACAACTATGGCTCAGATCTGATGCCTGGCCCGGGAACTCCATATGCGGTGGGGCAGCCAAAAAAGTGAAAAAAAAGTAATGATAGAGACATAACAACCAAATGCAATGAGAGAAAAAACTTAACTGAATTTTTTAAAAAAGCAAAGACATTTTGAGGGTAACAGGGAAACTCACCTATTGTCAGGTTAAGTATGATACTAATATTGTGCTTACATGAGAGAAATTCTCATTCCAGGTGCTGAAGCCTAAATATTTAGGAATGAGGTGTCACTGTGTGTGCAACTCACATTCAGAAGTTCAACAAAAAGTTTGTAAATACTGTCCCTCATTAAGTGAAAGGTCAAACAAATGGGGCAAACTGTTGGGGTTATTTTATTTTATTTTTTTGTCATTTTAGGGTTGCACCCTCAGCATATGGAGGTTCCCAGTTTAGGAGTCAAATGGGATCGGCAGCCGCCACAGCTACAACAACGCCAGTACCCAGCCATGAATGCAACTTACACCACAGCTCACGGCAATGCCAGATCCCTGAGCGAGGCCAGGGATCGAACCTGCATCTTCATGGATGCTAGTTGGATTTTTTTCTGCTGAGCCATGATGGGAACCCCCAAGGGCAAATTGTTTTTTTGTTTTTTTTGGTTGTTGTTGTTGTTTTTGTCTTTTTGCCATTTCTTGGGCTGCTCCTGCGGCATATGGAGGTTCCCAGGCTAGGGGTCCAATCGGAGCTGTAGCCGTCAGCCTACACCACCGCTACAGCAACTTGGGATCCAAGCCGCGTCTTCAACCTACACCACAGCTCACAGCAACGCCAGATCCTTAACCCACTGAGCAAGGCCAGGGATTGAACCCACAACCTCATGGTTCCTAGTTGGATTCGTTAACCACTGCGCCATGACGGTAACTACAAGGGCAAATTGTTAATAATTCTCTCCTTTCTACTCTTCTGTATTTAAAAAAAAACCAAAAAACAAAAAAAACAGTGGTCGCACCTGTGGCACATGGAAGTTCCCAAGCCAGGGGTGGAGCCACAGCCACTGGAGAAGCAACACTAAATAGCTATGCTGCGAGTCACAGGGGAAGTCCTACTTTTCTGTATGTTTTCAAAATTTCGAATGTCAGGGTATGAGAAGAACCCCATCCAAGCGTTACTGTTCCCTTTTTTTTTTTTTTAGGGCCAAACCCGCTGCACATGGAAGTTTCTGGGCTAAGGGTCGAATCAAAGCTGCAGCTGCCAGCTGACACCACAGCCATAGCAATGCATGATCCAAGCCATGTCTTCAACTTACACCACAGCTCACGGCGACACCGGATCCCTGACCCACCATGCAAGGCCAGGGATCAAACCCACATCCTCAAGGTTACTAGTTGGATTTGCTTCCGCTGCACCACAATGGGGACTCCTGACAGCTCTTATTTTTATCACTTACAAAAAAGTAGGGAGCTGAGATGGCCCTCCCCTTCCCCCAGGGCCCCACAGCCTGCCTGGACACTTCCGCCTGGGTAGCCATCCCCTGGGGCCTCACAACCGACCTTGGCATCTCCTACAAATGTGTTACTTCTTCCAGTCTGTCTCATGGAGGCCCCACTGTCCCCAGGTCCCCAGGCCAAGGCCCTGACTCTGGATGCCTCCCCTTCGCAACCTGCCTCTTCAGCCTCCCAAACTTCCCTCCCATCAGCCCCTCCAGCCTTTCCCCACCTCCAGCCTGGCCCATGTCGCAACTTGGAAGGCTTTTTGGAGGACCTGAACACACCCTGTCATGACTCCCGACCAGGTGTTTCATCTTGCCGGTGTCTCATTAAGGTCATTTTGTTACACACTGTATGTGCTATGTCACTAGATCCCAGGTCACACAATACAGGTGCCATTCGGTTGGATAAACAGAGCAGGCGCTGCTCACTGACCCCCAGTATCTGTCCTTACCTCCTTTCTGCTCTGCTCTCCTACCTAGCCCGACACACGACCTCCCAGACTAAAGCCCACTTTCCTAGCCTTCTTTGCAGTGACCTGTGACCATGCGCTGAGTCCTGGCTAATAGGATGAATGTGAGAGAAGTGATGTGGGCCACTCCTGGGCTGTTCCTTTCAAAGTAGTGAGGTGCTCTCCTCTGCTTTTTCTCCTCTCCTTCTGGTAGAATGAGAATGTGATGGCACACCCTCTTGAAGCAAAAGGATAAAGGCAGTATTTTAGGGACAGCAGAGCAAGAAGATGGAAGGAACCTGGGCTTCTGACATCACAACCAACCAACAAGTAGATTGTTACATGAGAAAGAAATATAATTCTGGGAGTTCTCTTCATGGTTCAGCAGTTAATGAACCCGACTAGGATCCATGAGGATGTGGGTTCAATCCGTGGCCTTGCACAGTGAATTAAGAATCCGGTGTTGCTGTGAGCTGTGGTGTAGGTCATACGCATGGCTCAGATCCCGTGTGGCTGTGGCTGGCAGCTACAGATCCAATTCTACCCCTAGCCCAGGAACTTCCATATGCTGCAGGTGCAGCCCTAAAAAAAAATATATATATACATATATACTTCTAACTGGTTTAAGCTACAGTGACTTAGGTCTTTTGTCAGAGCTACAGAATTAACACTCATTCTGTTACCCACCACCCACCACTGCACTGAATTGAATGCACACTTTGCTTATGGAAATAAATCCTCTCAATAAACACACACTGAAACGCGTGCGGATTCCATTGGGATGGGTGGTGGTGGCTGAACTGACATCCGTGCCCCCCGCCCCACGCCCACCCTCGGGACCGTCCTTACGGATGACGTCGTCTCCAAACTGGTGCTGGGCGATGTGCTGGAAGAGGGTGGTTAGCACAGGCAGCAGGGCCACGGTGGTGTAGGTGAGGTTCTGGCCCACGCCCTTGACCTGCGTGCGCGCCTGTGACACCTTGCCCAGGCGCAGGTTCTCCACCATCTTCTCGATGTCCTCCGAGGCGCTCTCGAAGAAGGAACGGAGGCCGGCCTTCACAATCTCGGGGCCAGACTTCATCACTGTCCTAGGAGGGAGGCGGGAGCACAGCAGCTCTAGAGTCTGAGATTTGAGGTTGTGGAGCATCTGGGAGAGCAGGGGCTGGGGTGCGAGCAGGGTTAGGATGGGAGGGGGCACCGTGACCCGGAGCCCCACCTCGCGTCCAGGGAACGTGCCAGGATGTGAAGGCAGTTGACCACGGCTGGGGCATCCGTCCCTGGGGGAGGAAGATGGGCTTAGCTGAAGGAAGGGTCATGAGGACAGACCTCTTTGTCCACCCACCCCGACGGCTCTCTCTCCACCCACCCACCCCACCCGTGCTGCCACAGGCCTGCGTCCTCTCCTCATCTGGCTGTGACCCCTCTGCCAGTCCCTCCCTGGCCCTGACCTCTGTCACTGTCTGGTGATGAATCTGGAAGCTCCATGGGGGCAGAGCCCAGGACTATCCCATTACTGGCCTGTCCCCAGGACTACGCACTCCATGTCCAAGTCCAGAGGAAGAACGCAGAGAAGGTTGTTCAACTTAAAGCAAGAAACTGGGCCCTATTTCTTCAGGGTGAGATTGGTCATGGGGGGAAGGGAGGGGGAGCCGGGGAGAAGGGCTCAGGGAGCAGAGCTGCTTACCAAAGAGAGAGACTCGGTGACGGACAAGAGCGGCCAGCTTGCAGAAGAGGCTGAGGAAGAGAAAGGACCAGGAGGACAGCGGAAATGGAGCAAGGACAGCAGGGGACACAGTTAGGGAAGGAGGGACAGGGAGAGAAGGGCAGAGGACAGAGCCAAGGGGACACAGGTAGGATGAGGGGAGAGAAAATGAAGGAGTCAGGGCGCGCGGGGGGCGGGGGGGGCCGCAGAGAGAGGAACAAGCTTGAAGGTCACAGCCTTGGGCTCCTGGGGGTGAGGAGGCTGGTGTGTCTTTCTTTCTTTTCTTTTTTCTTTTCTTTTCTTTCTCTCCCCCCCGCCTTTCTTTCTTTCAGGGGGAACAGACCTGCAGCATATGGAGGTTCCCAGGAGTCTAATCGGAGCTACAGGTGTTGGCCTCTACCACAGCCACAGCAATGCCAGATCCAAGGTGCATCTGAGACCTACACCTCAGCTCACAGCAACGCCAGATCCTTCGCCCACTGAGCAAGGCCAGGGATCAAACCCACATCCTCATAGATACTAGTCAGATTTTTAACCCTCTGAGCCACAACCGGAACTCCTGGCCTGCTGCTTTTCTGACAGGGTGACCTGACCAGTTCATCCCAGTTTGCCTGAAAGTCCCATGTCCTGGGGCGCACCAGGATGGCTGGTCACCCGAGCCCTTCGATCACTTCTGCAGGTAGACTGGTCAGTGCCAAGTGCCCAGGACAAAGCCCCTAAGGTCCACGGTTGGGAGGAAAGGATCCAGGATTACAATGCTCTGAGCTCTGGGGCTGGGTCAGAGGGCGGGGGGCGGAGCGGCAGGGGGCGGGGGGCGGGGCAGGGGGCGGGGCACACCTGGTGATCATTTCCTTCTCCTTGTTGGAGGCGTGGCCGCCGCTGCCCAGCACTTTGGCCGGAGTGGACAGAAAATAGAGGCAGTGGTTGGTGAAGTACTGGTTGATCAAAGGGAGCAGGATCTGGGATGGGGTGGGGAAGAGATGAAGGTGGTGAAGGGCAAAGACAGCCCCCAAGTCCCCAGCCCCTCAGCTTCTGAGCCCACCTCTCACCTTGGCAAAGAATTTTATCTCCTGTTCATGGGGGGACTTTTCCACTCGTCCACTGCTGACCACAGCCTCTGGTGGGGGAAAGCAAAGAGGGGTCATGTGGGTTCAAGGCCAGGGAACTCAGGGTGTTCTCATCAGGCAGAGTTAGGATATAATAGGATATAACCTGCTGGTATGAGGTCACTTCTGTTTATCTTTTATCTCATTCCCCCTCCCCAAATCCTTGATCAAACCTTTCCTGAAGCTGACAATGGGGAACAGGACAAACTGGGATATGGTAAGGTCATGGAACACCCCTTTCTTCACCTATCACAAGTCCTTTTCTTCATGAACTTCAATACCTGGCAGAGATTAAGTATGGAACGAACGAATGAAACAAGAAGTTGATGTAGGGAGTTCCCGTCGTGGCGCAGTGGTTAACGAATCCGACTAGGAACCATGAGGTTGAGGGTTCGATCCCTGCCCTTGCTCAGTGGGTTAAGGATCCGGCGTTGCCGTGAGCTCTGGTGTGGGTCGCAGACGCGACTCAGATCCCGCGTTGCTGTGGCTCTGGCGTAGGCTGGCAGCTATAGATCTGATTCACCCCCTAGCCTGGGAACCTCCCATATGCCGCGGGAGCAGCCCAAGAAATGGCAAAAAGACAAAAAAAAAAAAAGTCAATGTAGACGGATCAAACTTAATGGGCTCAGCATGCCTCCACCATGCAACTCTAATCTAATCTAAAGTTTAGATTAAACTTTAAAATGGAAACAGGGAGTTCCCGTCATGGCACAGCAGAAACAAATCCGACTAGAACCATGAGGTTGTGGGTTCGATTCCTGCCCTCGCTCAGTGAATCAAGGATTCGGCATTGCCTTGAGCTGTGGTGAGGGTCGAAGATGCGGTTTGTATCCTGCGTTGCTGTGGCTGTGACATAGGCCAGCAGCTGTAGCTCCGACTAGACTTCTAGCCTGGGAACATCCACCATCATCATAGTGAGAGCAGTAGTTCATACTATTAAGTAATAATGCTGACTCCAATGACTAAACCCTTGCTCCGTCCCCGGCACTCAGAGAAATGTTCTCGCACAATCTCAACGTGGAGGGCCCACACACTGGCCCCTCGCCCTCCTTTTGCAGATGAAGACACTGAAGCGAAATGGCTCACCCAGCAAAATAAATGACAGAACCACCCCGGTTATAGCGAACAGACCCCCCTTCTGGTAGGTGAGGAGACGGAGGTTCAGAGCGGAGAGGGACGTGCAGGGAGAGTGCAGGCCAGAAGTTCAGCTCCGGGGAGATTTGGGGTGAGATGTACGAGTGAATCCTGCTGGGCCGTGGGAAGGGAACGTGGGGATTCCTGGTGGCTCTCAAAGGGACAGTTGGGGCTCTCTGGGGGAAGCTGGAGGGGAGTATCAGGGCCCCAGCTGTGATTCTTAGCGACATTATCAGAGGCATCTGCTGGGCCCCCCAACAGACTCAGCCTTCAAAACAGACCCAGAATCCCCAGTTCTCACTCTTTTGCTCCTGCCCCTGACAGTCTGTTCCCTCAAGCAGCCAGAGGGATCCTGTGATCCCCCAAGGCAGGTCAGGGCCCTCTCCTGCTTAGAACGCTCCTGGGGCATCATTTCACTCAGAGGAAAAAGCCACAGGAGTTCCCGTCGTGGCGCAGTGGTTAACGAATCCGACTAGGAACCATGAGGTTGCGGGTTTGGTCCCTGCCCTTGCTCAGTGGGTAAACGATCCGGCGTTGCTGAGAGCTGTGGTGTCGGTTGCAGACGCGGCTCAGATCCTGCGTTGCTGTGGCTCTGGCGTAGGCCGGTGGCTATAGCTCCAATTTGACTCCTAGCCTGGGAACCTCCATATGCCGAGGGAGCGGCCCAAGAAATAGCAAAAAGACAAAAATAAATAAATAAATAAATAAATAAATAAATAAATAAATAAATAAATAAAATTATAACGGGTTACACCAACTCACATCCCCACTCCTCCTCAGTCCGACCTTAATTACTTTCTAACACACTAAGGGATCCTTATTTCTGACGTTAAATGTCTGAATCCATCACGGGCGTGATAAGTTGCAGAGGAGGGGGATCACTGTTTCCGTTGTTCGCTGCAGTATTCTCAACGCCTAGAACAGTGCCTGGCAGAGTGATCAGGCCAGGGGAGGAAAGGGGAATGCATGCTCTGAGTCCCTAGGTGAAACTCCGTACCCAGGTGGGCGATAAACTCCTGAGAAATGTCCATCCAGCGCAGCAACTGCTGCAGGAAGCCAAAGGCAAACCGTTTCTCAATGGAAGATGTGTCCAGTTCCATGTCCTTAAGGCCCCTGCCGGTGCAGGCAGAGGGAGGAGTCAGCCCAGACACAGGTCCGCCGCTGTGTTTCCAGCCCCGCCCCAGTTCCCCTGGACTCCCCCCCAGGCTCCGCCCCCGCTTTCCAGGATTCGCCCTTCTAAGACTCCTCCCCTCCCTGGATCCGCCTCTGCTTTCCAGGGCCCACCCCTCTCTGGCCCCACCTCCTCTCCCCAGGCCATACCCCCTTTAACTTCCCCTCTGGGGCTCCGCCTCCACTACCTAGGGTGTGTCTTTCCCAGCTTTCGCCCAGGTAATGCCCCTGCTCCCTGCTCCCTGACCCTCCCTGGTGGGGCTTCCAGCTAGCTTGCCTGGTGACCGCATAGCCATTCATCTGCAGGAACTTCAGCAGCTCCTGGGCCTTCTCTCTATCTCGTGCCTTCTCCTTGGCCGTGAGAGTGTCGTAGGGAACCAGCAAGGGGTGGGTCCCACCACCTGGGCGATAAAGACCAGAAATCAGGGGGCTGGGGAGTACCCAGGCCACTCCTGAAGTGGTTCTGGAGTTGAGGGTGTGCATAATTACAGCAATAAAGACAGAAATAAGAATAACCAAAACACTGCTTTCAGATACTCGCAACATCTTCACCACAACCCTACAGCAGTAAATGCTGTGATTATCCCCACTGCATAGACAAGAAACGAAGGTTCAGTGGGGTGAAAGCAGTTGTCTAAAGTCGCACAATTCCATCCCTGGCGCTTATGACTCCAGAGCCTGGGACTAGGGGACAGTGGAGCAGGAGGGACCGTGGAGCAGGAGGGTCTGTGCGGCGGTGGGGTAGGCGCCCTCACCCTTGGCTTCCAGCTCCTGCTTCTTCTTCCGTCCCCACGTGTTGTGGTAATTTTCCGCCAGTTGTTCTGCCATAGCCTGGGAGTGGATGCACAGGGCAAGGCCCATTCAGGGGATGTCCTCCTCCCCCAGAAGACACGTCCATGTCCCCCCAAAAAGATCAGAAGTCTCACCTGCAGCTCCCGGGACAGGGTAACGCCGCTGAGGTCAGGGGGCTGGGGGTTGTAGCCTTCTCGAGCATCATAGGTCTGGGAGGACAAGGGAGAGATTGGGGCAGGGCAGGGAGGACTTAATGGGCTAGCAGGAAGCTCAGGCCCCAACCCAATTTATCCCCATACCTAGCCCTACACCCCTCCTCTGTACCCTCTCCTAAGGCCGGGTCTCTAAGCCACCCTCCTCTCTTCCGCCCTTTGCAGTTCTGCAGACCCACGTCCCCTCCTTTTCCAGCCCTCTTAGCCTTTGCCCGCCCCCTTTCCCCGACCCCACCCCTTTCCCTGGTCTTTCCCCCCCTCCTTCTCCCTCTTCCTGACTCCACCTTCCGCCTGGCCCCACCCTCCCCTGGTCCCGCCCCTTATTCTAGCCACTCCCCACCCTCATGACCCCGCCCCTCGCCCCAGCCCCGCCTCCACCTCCACCTGGGCACTTTGGGATATCTTCCGTGTTTTTTTCTTCTCCGTCTTCTCCTCCTCACCCTCCCTGGCTTTCTCTATCGTCCATTCCCAGGCAATCATGGCCTTCAAGGACTCTTTGATGGGCCAGCGATAAATCTCTTTGTCCTGGGATGAACAAGAAGGAGTGGAGTTGGTGGAATGGGGTGAGAGTGAGGTGGGAGTAGGAGCCCCTGGCACAGCCTCACTGGCCTCCAGTATCCCAGGAAGGGGCAAGCCCTGACCACGTGGCTAGGAAGTGGTCCAGTCGGAATTAGAACCCAGGTCTCTTACCTGCTCTGTAACGAAGCCTCCCAAACAAACTCTCATTATCCCATTTTATACGTGAGACTCGGAGAAGTTAAGCTGTGTGGTCAAGGACTCAAACCCAGTCTCTGGGACTCTTTCTAAGGGACAATAGGAGTCCGGGGTCTAGAGGAGGCAGCCAAGTTCGAGGGAAGGCCAAGTCCATGGATAGGGAGCCCTAAACAACAGATCCAGCTAGATCCAAACCCATGAAGCTGCCTCACTCCTCCCTGAACCCTCAAATTTTGAACCCCTAACATTGGGGCCCAAGGCTTGGTCACCTTCTCTGAAAAGGTCTTGTAGGGCCTCAGCATGGGATGGGTCTTCAGCTCCTCATCTATGTTCTCCCCATAGGACCAGTTGTTCTGGATCTGGAGGTGGAGAGGGGGTGGGTAGGGGCAGCGTCACTAGACACCTGGGGTGAGAGCAGGATGAAAGGTGCCCAGCAGCCTAGGGACACAGAGGGGAAACCCTGGAGGGGCCAAGGATTCCAGAAGAAGCTGTGGGTCCCAGGAAGTTAGGGGTCTCAGGGAAATGTGGGGCCCTTGGGGAGGATATGAGACCGAGAGAAGGCTGAGGTCTTGAGGGGAGCTGGCAGGGGTGGGGATTCCTGCAGAAGGGAGGACCCCGACGCCCACCTTGTCGAAGGCCCACTTCTCATGCGTGTACTCGGCAAACTTGTTGATGAAGGAGTCCAGCTTCTCTGGGATGATCACGCTATTGAGGGAGGGGTCAGCAGATGCTGGGTGGGCCCGCCTTCCACCCCTGAAACATTCTTCTCCCTCCCCTGCCCCCAGGCCCCGCCCCCCCAGGCCTCACTTGAGAGTCTCCACAGGCCGAGGATCGAAGTTGCCTTCAGCGTCCACGGTAGCCTTTTTCTCAGCCTTGGATGAGTATGAGGCGTCCACGTAGTCGGGGGGCAGGGCCCCTGCGATGGCACACAGGCAGGGCATAGCCATGCGGTACAGCTCTGGGTCATATTTCTGGAGATGCCAAGAGGGGTGGTGGCGGGGGGGTCACTGCAGGCCTGGCTAAACCTTCAATTCCTGGAGCCCCAGGACCTCCAACTCGCCCCTCCAGTCATCAGCCCTCCTCCCTGAGCCCTCAAACATGAAGTATGGTCTCTCGCTCTGCAACCCAAACCTCAGATCTGGACTCTCAAACCTCCTCTATATTACCCCTCTCCAAGCCCCCAAACTAGAGGCCCATTCTCTCTCCCATAACATTCCAAGCGGAGACCCCACTTATAGATTCTCTTGGAACTACAGAACTTGCAGAACTGCCTCCCTCCCTGAATCCCCAAATTTGTGGTTTTCATTCTGGATCCCCAACTTGGGGCCCCAAACCCCCTAAACAGGCTTCTTTTGAGGTCCCTGGGCCCCCAGACCTTATGGGCCAGCGAGTCAAAGATGCCCCAGAAGAGTTTGCGAGTGAGGTGCAGCTCTTCCTCCGAGGTGACTCCGAAGTTGGCCCAGCCTGTGGGGAGGCAGTAGTACTTCCAGCAACGCTCATAGTGGTTGGTGAGGAGCTAGATGGGGAGCGAAAAGGGAGACACATAAATGAGGGGGACATACACAGGCGGCAGGCAAAGAAAGCCCCAGGGAGGCCCAGGGTATCAGTGCTTTTAAATTATGAATGAAGTGATTATGCAAATGGTATGCTAATAAGGGTGAATACGTGTGCCTATTGGGGTGTGGTCCTAGATGGTTTACTATCTAAATTTGGCACTATAATTTAGAGTCAGGATGGGCATTAAATCAGAGCTGGATTTGTTTGGTGTTGCTTTGCACAAATAAGTATGTGAATATTAATGCGTGGGTAGGGGTCGTGGGTAGATAAGCATATGGATGGAGTGATCTGTGCTTATGTGAATAAAACATGGCAAATAGAAACATAGGCAGCACCCCATGCAAACATATGGTAATTGGGAAGAAAGCCTCCACCGTCCAATATGCAAATTTGTAATAGGGGCTGATTTAGATGTTTTATGCAAAACAGTTACCATATCTGAGTTCGAGGTATCTCCTTATGGAAACGAAGCATGCAAATGAAAAAATAATAGGAGAGACAGTGTGCAAATAATCAGGATAGCTGTGGTACTGTTTATTCAAATAAATGCACTCATTTGAATAGTAGAAGGCGGGTGGTCGAAGCCTCTGAATAAGCATGCTAATCAGAAAAAGTGGTGTGCCCCGCTCAAATACGTGCTAATTACGGTGGAGGCTGGCTCACTATTAGGAGAATTAAACGCTAATTAGAGCGTGTTAAAGGCACTCATGACGCAAAGTGAATGTCCTCGGAATCCCAGTACGCAAATGAGAATGCCCGTGTGGCCCCGGCCGCCTCGGCCTGGGCGCGTGATACAGAAGACGCCCCAGAGTCCGAGGGTGGCGCAAGCTGGTGGGTGGAGGCTGAAGAGGGCTTGTCCTCACCTTGAGGGGCATCTTGGCGAACTCGTTAAGGATGGGCACGTCGAACACCAGGCGCCGAAGCAGGTGCTGTAGCATGGACGGGCGGATGTACCTGCGGAGACATGATCGGGGCGGGGTTTTCCCACCCCCGAGGCCCGCCCCTGCGGGAGCCCCTCCCACCCCGAGGCCCGCCCCCCGGGAGCCCCTCCCACCGCGGGGCCCGCCCCCCACCTGCAGAGCGCCATCAGGCATTCCTCGATGACGTCGCGCTGCGCCTTGGTGAGCGAGCGGCCACGGGACAGGCGGTACACCGTGTGAAGCATGGAGTCCACCATGATGGCACGATGCTCGGTTCCCGCGAAGAGTGGCGCACACTTGGTGATGAGTGGCAGCACGGCCAGGCATAGGTAGCGGTTCAGCGCCAGTGCCATTTCCGTGGTGCTGAAAGTGGCCTGGGGTGCAGGGGGCGGACATCAGGCCCTCAGTGCCTCCTGGGGTTGCCCTGGCACTTGCCCAGGACAACTCTAGGCAAACAACCCTAGGTTCTGATCTTCCCCTCAAATCTGCTCCTCCTCGTCTCTGCTACGCTTATTACTTTGGATTGTGCAAAATTTCAGAGGCAAAAGTCCAGGAGGCAGTTAATAAACCCTCACTACCCAGATTAGACTGTTCTGCAGCTATCCACTGTCTGCATGCTTATTTCAGCTCTAACCCCACCTTTTTTCCTGTAATATTTAATGCAGCCTCCAGCCATATACCCTTTTACCCAAAGACCCTTAAATGTGTACCTTCAGACAAGTACTTCCATTTAACATTCCATGCTTTATACCTCACATGATGAACATAATCTCTTAATAATCATGACCAGTTTTCTCTGTCTTCAAAATGCCTTTGCAGAGTTCCCGTCATGGCTCTGTGGTTAACGAATCTGACTAGGAACCATGAGGTTGCGGGTTCGATCCCTGCACTTGCTCAGTGGGTTAAGGATCCGGCATTGCTGTGAGCTGTGGTATAGGTCGCAGGTGCGGCTCAGATCCCGCATTGCTGTGGCTCTGGTGAAGGCCAGCAGCTACAGCTCCGATTAGACCCCTAGCCTGGGAACCTCCATATGCCATGGGTGCAGCCCTGGAAAATACAAAAAAAAAAAAAGGCCTTTGCATCTGGCTGGGATTGTTTGGATCTGGGCCCCAGGAAGATCCACATACTGTACTTGGCTGACAGATCTCTCCATTGGTAACTGTCCCTCCCCTCTTTTTGGTGGCACCTGCAGCATGTGGAAGTTCCCAGACCAAGGATCTAACCCTTGCCACAGCAGCCAACCTGAGCCACTGGATGCTCAACCCCTGGAACCACATGGGAATGCCCTCTGCCTTTTTAAGGTTATTGATTTGCTGAAGAAACTGGGTCATGGGGTACAATGGAATTTCCTACATTTTGGCTCTGGCTGGTTGCTTCCTAGGTGGTATCAGCTCACTTGTGCCTCCACCTCCTGTATTTCTGATCAACTGGAAATTGATTGAATAACCGTGCTAATTTAAGATTCAGAGTTCCCTTTCCCAGTTAACAGACAACAGTCACTTCTCCCATCTTAAGAACAGTTCCCTCTTGACCCAGTTCACTCCTCCAGCACATCACCGTTGCTCTATCTCCAGCTTCTGTAGACTGACAGCACTCGCCATGTCCAGTACCTCAGCCCCAGGCTCTCCTAAACCCTTTCCTGAAAGGCTTTCAGTCCCCCGCCCCACCTCACGGAAACAGCTCCTTCCATTTGATCAAACCAATGGCGAGTTCTCAGTCCTCCGAACTTGGCCTTGTCACCTTCTGTGGTTATTGCCGTTGTTGCGGTGCATGTGTCTTTGTGTCTCCATGGTGCTGGCCCATCACTGAGAATTATTTGTTACAACCTGAGGTGTTGGAGACTTCCACCCACCCTTTTCCAGAAGTCAGTGTTTTTCTTGGTTTTTGCTTTCTGTCTTGATGGGGGGGTGGATCATGACATGTGCACAGGTTCAGAACCAACAAAAGTGCTGCCACTGTTCCCATGACCCATCCCACAGCCAGGAGGTTGACCAGGCTACTCACCGTGTCCAGCGAGGCGGCCGCCCTCATATCAGGCAGGAACCCCACGTCCAGCACATGCAGCAAGAAGTCCTGGTTCTCGATGCCGTACACACGGTCCAGGAAGAGCACCATCGACGCCTTGTGGTCCGGCACGAAGGATGCTGACATCTTTGGCTGTACTAGAGCCCCGTCTGTGGGCAGGAAGAGGGGGGTCAAGGCTGCCCTTGGGGCCCCTCCACTTCCTCCCCAGCATCGCTCCCCTGCTGAGTCCCCCCCCCCGCCACTGCCCCTGCCCACCGCCCCGTCTGCACCTTTGCCCAGGGTGGGTATCTGCAGTGGGAGGCTGATGATGCCCACGAGATCGTCCAGGGGCACGAGGGAGCGCAGGATGGCACGGATCCGCAGGGCCTCGCCCTTGCCGGCTTGGATCAGCTGGAGAAGGGAGGTGGACATGTCGTCAGACACCCCATCCCCCTTTTGAGCATTCCCCCAGCTCCATCCCTTCCTGACCCAAAGGCAGGCAAAGCAGGCCTCCGTGTTGTGGAGCTAATTCTAGAATTCCCAGCCCTGACCCCTCTGCCTGTGCTGCTCCCTGCAGCCCGACCACCGCTGGCTCTCACTGCCTGGTTCCCCCCGACCCCCAGTGGACTGGGAGCTCTGTGAGGGCAGGACCTGGGGCTCTCTCAGTCATTGCTGTGTCCCCAGCATTGCCTAGCCCAGGACCACCCCAAAAGCAAGAGCTCAATCAATGCTGTTGAGCGTCTGAGGGAAGAGGTTCAGGTTGGCCGTGGACACCCGCAACCCATGCTTTGGGTCTCACATGCATCTCTGGTGCACAGCGTCCCAGCAGGTCAATCAAGGCAGCATAGAAGGACATGATGGCGTGTCCCAGGTGCACCCGGTTTTCTTCAGGGGGCTCCTCCCCGAAGCTGTAGGGGAAGGTGCGTGGTGTGGGGGAGGTGGCAAGGGGCTTGGGGAGGGTAGGATGTTCTGCTGAGGAGGGGGCGGGTGACTCACTGCTCTCGCCGCCGGTCCCTGCGGACGCCAGGGCCGTCCCGCGCGGGGTCCTCGGAGATGCGGATGGCCTCCTCGATGGTGGCCAGCAGCCCCGAGCCGCCCTCGCCCCGCAGGGCAGGCCCGAAGCACTCGGGCTTGCGGATCAGCAGCCGCACCACCACGTTGGCGTTCTCCTCCACGCTCTCACCTGGTGGCTCGCAGGGTCGGGGGGTCCTCGTGAGCCCCTGCCCAGGGCCCCTCCCCAACAGCCCCCGACCTCAAGGTAAATGCCAGGCCTCGTCAGCCCCCAGACCCTGGCTCAAGCCCACTTGGAGGGCTCCCTGCTCCTGTGGGCCTGAGGGAGGCTTTGGCCCGTGCCCCCCAGCCTCCTTCCCTGTCACTGCCACCTCCGGACTCACCATTGACAAAGACAGCAAAGCGCAGGAAGTCCAGGTAGCGCTCACCACCGCAGGGGTTCCAGCCGATGTCCGGGTACCCTTTGGCCAGGAGCATGGGGCAGCTTTGGAGGCCACAGCCTGCCAGGTAGGACACCACCTGGGGGCAGAGGGGGGCTCAGCCAGGGCCGGACCATACTACCTGTCTCCCCAAGGCTCCAGTCCCTGCCCTTCCCTGGAGCTCCATCGTCCAGGTCATCTCAGGACCCCTCAGCAAACAATAACCCTCATCATCCCCCAGCACCTCCCACCTTGACCATCGCAGCCACTTCCTCCCTGGGCTCACTGTGCCCTCCAACCCCCTGCCTGTCCCCCACACAGTCAGAGGGACCCTGCAAATACTGTGATGCCATCTCGCTTAGGGCTAAAGCCAGAACCCTCGCTGTGGCCCACAAGACCCTCCGCACAGTCAGCTTGTCACCTCCCTGCCACCACACGGCAAGGGAGTGGGGGGAGTTGAACCTAAGTTGCTGACTCCAGAGCCCACGCCCTTCACTGCTACACAAAGAAGTGGGGGCCACAGAGGGCCGAGGCCACATGGCTGGGAAGGGAGGTGTGGATTTGCACTCAGCCCCATGAACGTGTCAGGGTCCTATTTTTTCCCTGCAAAGTATTTCCCTTCTGATTCGGTCCTGGACCAGGCAGAATGGCACCTACAGAGTGGGTCCCAAATTAGCAGGTGCCCCTGGCGGTCAGGCCTCCCCCTTCTGTACCTTCTCCAGGTCCTGCTCCTGCAATGCCAAAGCCAGCTCGTTGTTGTCAATGACGGAGGCAGCAGCCACATCCAGGGGCGTGGAGCCCTGCATGCCTGTGGGGGTGAGAGGTGGTGACAATGCTCTTTAGAGGTGCATGGCTGACCATCTCACTTTTGCTTGTCTCACCTCCTCCAGGAAGCTCTCCTTGACCACCCCTTTTCCAGCCTGGGTCAGGTGCCTCCTCTGGCCTGTGCTTCCCCATCCCGGGCCTGACTGTGCCAGGCTGTCACTGTCTGGGATGGGTTCGTCTTCCCCACTCTCCTATGAGCCCCATGAGGGACAGGCCCCAGGGCTGTCTGGGTGTCCCCAGCACGGCTCACTACAGGGCCAGATCTGGTGAGGGGGGGCGGGGCAGTGAGAGTGAGTGAGTGTTGAATGACTGAGTGAGTGATCCAGCAGGGAGTGGGGGCCAGCCCAGAGGGACTTCCAGGAGAGGGCTCAGGGGTTCTCACCCAGGCCAATGCCACTGTTCTCCAGCAGGTAGCTCAGGTGGTCAAACATGGAGCGCTGGTTCTGCCGGCTGATGCGGCAGAAGTAGCAGAGGAAGCGGCAGCAGCTCGTCACCATCTTGGGGAAGCGGATCTCCTGGGCGAGCAGGGTGGGCTGGTGGTCAGCGCCTGCCCTCCCATGGCCCCTCCCCCGAGCTCCCCAGCCCATGCATCCCCCTTACCTTGGACTCCCCGCCGCCGAGGACATTCACCATGACCTCCATGACTGTCTCGTGCATGCCCAGTGCCCGCATCAAGTTCGGGTGTTGGTAGAAGACTTTGTTGTTCATGATGTTCCTGTGGACGGGAGAGTGTGGGGGTCACGACAGCAGGGGGGGTCCAGGGAGAGCCCCCAGATCCTTGGGGGAGCTGTCACCAGCACTGTGGTAACTCACCACAGTGACTGAACTACGCCATGCCCGGCACTGCCCCTTCGCAGATCTGAACTCGCTCAACTCTTGCGTCCACTCTGGGAACAGGAACTCTAATTCCCCCTATGTCGCAGGCCAGGAAACCAGGCACGGATCCAAGGGGGGCTCCCCTAGCAGGGAGGCCTTTATTATGTTGCATGTTGTATCCCTGAGTGCCTAGGAAGGGCCTGGCCCACCGTAGGTGCTCACTAGATGTTTGCTGAGTGAATGAATGAGGCACACTTGACACTGAGTGCTTAAGACTATTACTATTATTATTTCTTCATTATTATTACCACTACAAGAACTTGCTGAAGCCACACCATGACCCTGCAAGGTAGATAAAGAAACTGAGGCCCAGGAGTTCCCGTCGTGGCGCAGTGGTTAACGAATCCGACTAGGAACCATGAGGTTGCGGATTCGATCCCTGCCCTTGCTCAGTGGGTTAACGATCCGGCGTTGCCGTGAGCTGTGGTGTAAGTCGCAGATGTGGCTCGGATCCCCCATTGCTGTGGCTCTGGCGTAGGCCGGTGGCTACAGCTCCGATTAGACCCCTAGCCTGGGAATCTCCATATGCCGCAGGAGCGGCCCAAGAAATGGCAAAAAAAAAAAAAAAACTGAGGCCCAAAGAGGGTATATCTTGTGCCAAGAGTCACAGGTGAGTAGGAGCTGTTCCCTGGTGGTGGATGGAGAGGTAAGGGGAGGGGACATTACCCAGGGGATGGGCTCGCTGCTGGGGGGAGCATACCACTCCGAGAATGGGGCAGGAGCCTGGGAAGGACACAATATTACATCCAGAGGACCAGCTGGAGCTGGGATGGCACCCCTTCCTCCCCCCCACCCCAGGATGTGCAAAGCCAGGGGAGGGCTGGGGCCTCACCCAATGCTCTGGATCATGAGGTTTTCCTCCTGGGGGCCCATCTGCACGATGAGCAGTGACCGGATCTGGCCGAGGCACTCGAGTAGGCTCATGGTGTCCTCCACAGAGGAGGGGGAGATGGTGTAGGCGCGGGGCAGGGCACGCAGCAGCTCCCCGAGCCCGTCGTACTGCCGGTGCAGGAGGCTGAACATGGCCCGTACCAGCTCCGGGCTCTGCACAAAGTCCTCTTGGGCCCAGCGCACCACTGTGTGAGACACCAGCTCCTGCAGTGACTCTGGGAAGGGGACACAAGGGTCGGAACACTCTTCCTGCTCAGGGCCTTGAGCGAGGACAATGTGGAGGGCTTCTCAGTTGCTAACCACCCTCCCTCATGGATGCTAGTCGGGTTCACCTGACTGCTTTTCAAATCCCTCACCATAGCAATAATTTCACAAAGAAAAGAAAAGCCACAAGGACATGACGTCATGATGGTGCAAAAATTGCCATCATCCCAGGGCTGGATGTATGTCTCTGCCCTGACAGCCATGCACCACACTGTTCCAACACACACTTTGTAACTCCCACACGGGGGCCACACCTCCAGCATACCTCCTCCCAAACCTACTCTCCACTCCTCCTCTCTCATTAACACTCATCTACCCATCCATTGTGTGACTCCTCATGGCTTGTGTTGGACCCAAAGGCTCCCGAAGCATGGAGCTGTCTGCCCCACCCTGTCCCCTCCATGGTGGCCCCCGTCCTCACGGGGTTTGCTCTCCTCGGCAGGTGGCTCCTCCTCGGATTTCTCCTCCTTCTTCTTCACCAGCCGCACCTTCTCCAACAGGCTCATCAAGCGGCTGCCCAGGGTGGCTTCTTCCTCTGGTTCTTCCTCCTCCCCCTCCAGCTGAATTCCTAGAAGTGGTCAGGAAGGGAGGTGGTGTCAGGCCTCTGTTTGCTTATTAATCTGCTGAATCCTTTACTTTTTCATTCATTCAATTCTCTTTCATGTGTGCATTCATGGAGTTTTTCATTTATTTCTTTATATGTTCATATGCTTGGTTATTTATTTGCTCCTTGAATTATTTGTAATTTTCAATCAACTACTGCAAATATCTTCAAAGAACTAAAGGAAACCATGTCTCCAGTATTAAATAGAAGTATGATAACAATGATTCATCAAATAGAGAATACTAATAAAAAGGTAGTATAAAAATTGGAAAAGTTTTAATAACGGAAATTCAAAAAACACTGGAGGGGCACAACAGCATATCTGATCTGGAAGGGGAAAGAGTCAATGAACTTGAAGGCCAACAGAGGTTTTCCAATCCGAAGAAAAGAAAGATAAAAGAGTGAAGAAAAACTAACAGAGTCTCAGTGATCCATAGGACACCTTTAAGTGTACCAACATATGTGTAAGGGGGGAGGGTCTAAGAAGAGATGAGAAAGGGGCAGGAAAGTATTTGGAAAAATAATGGGGAGTTCCCGTCGTGGCACAGTGGTTAACGAATCCGACTAGGAACCATGAGGTTGCGGGTTCGGTCCCTGCCCTTGCTCTGTGGGTTAACGATCTGGCGTTGCCGTGAGCTGTGGTGAAGGTTGCAGACGCGGCTCGGATCCCGCGTTGCTGTGGCTCTGGTGTAGGCCGGTGGCTACAGCTCCGATTCAACCCCTAGCCTGGGAACCTCCATATGCCGTGGGAGTGGCCCAAGAAATAGCAACAACAACAACAACAACAATAACAACAACAACAACAAAAGACAGAAAAAAAAATAAAGAAAGAAAAATAATGGCCCCCAAATCCCCAAAAACAGTAATCTACAATCCAAAAAACTCAACAAACTCAAGTCGCATAAGTTCAAAGAGTTCCACACCTAGATACATCATACTCAAACTGCTAAAGGCAAAGAGAAATCCTGAAAGCTAGGCAGACAAAAATGACTCCTCGCATGCAAGAAAATCTCGGTAAGATTATCATCTGACTTCTTATGAGAAGCAATAGAGGTCATCCATCCATCCCTCCAGCCATCCTTCTTTTCATCCAGCCAGCCAGCCAGCCATCTCTTCAACCATTTTTTTATTCCTTCATCCTTCTATCCATCACTTCACACATTCATCCATTCACCTATAGCCAATAACCATCCCTTCATATATATACATCCACCCAAATACCCATACAAACATATCTTTCCACTTGTCATGTATCTGTCCACTATGTTCATTCATTCATTCATCCTACCCACAGTTACTGCACAAATACTGTAGATATTTAAGATCAGGAAATCTTTTTTTTTTTTTTTTTTTTTTTTTTGTCTTTTGTCTTTTTGTCTTTTGTTGTTGTTGTTGTTGTTGCTATTTCTTGGGCCGCTCCCGCGGCATATGGAGGTTCCCAGGCTAGGGGTTGAATCGGAGCTGTAGCCATCGGCCTACGCTAGAGGCACAGCAACGCAGGATCTGAGCTGCGTCTGCAACCTACACCACAGCTCACGGCAACGCCGGATCGTTAACCCACTGAGCAAGGGCAGGGACCGAACCCGCAACCTCATGGTTCCTAGTCGGATTCGTTAACCACTGCGCCACGACGGGAACTCCAAGATCAGGAAATCTTAGGGAAACTTTCAGAGAGGTCTCGAGAAAAAACTGGGGAAGAGGATTCCCTGATATCCTCTCTTACCACAGTGAGTCAACAGGTCTTGATGGAATTCCAGCAAATCCTGCCGGATCTCATCAGGAAGAGGACAATCTTCCTCATCCTCGCCATCTTTGAAGTGCAATAGCATGTTGATCTAGGGAAGGTCAAAGGTTAGAATGAGGGTCAGAGACCCCGGAGCAGGAACTCTGAGGTCAAGGATCTAAGATCCAACTGAGCCCCTGTCTGGAGTCAGGAGTTACTGAGGAATATCTGGGAGATCAAAGGTTTGAAAGGACTTAGGGTCAGTCTGGGCTGACTCTGAAATCTGGGTCAGAGAGAGGTAGGGGAGCAAGAGAGAAGTATACCCACAGGATCAGAGGTCAAGCCCAGGTTTAGAGGTTGAGTGCCATCAGTGATCAGAGTAAGGGGAGAGGCTGAGGTTGAGACAGTAAGGCCAGCTGAGTTTGGGGGTTAGAGGACCTGCTCCTGGGGTGGGGAGCGGAACTCGCGAGTACGTCGGGCAGTCTCGGCAGCGGTCATGGTGAAGGCCTTCATGAGGATGCCATAGCGGTCCCTCTGGTTGGCCTGGAGCTTGTCCACGTAGCGTTCTGCAAAGGCTGCCAGGGACTCCACACGGTGCTGCAGCTCTTGGTCACAGAAATACTCCAACAGATTACACATCTGTGGGGTGACAGCCATGCAGTAGGAGGGACGGTGGGGAGACCACTAGGACTTCCTAGAACCTTTTCCTGCTTTCTCTCCTCACTCCCTGGCCCTGTCCTGCTCCACCCACCACTGTCTCCTATCTGGATCCTTTTTTTTTTTTTTTTTTTTTTGGTCTTTTTTTGCCTTTTCTAGGGCTGCTCCCACAGCATATGGAGGTTCCCAGGCTAGGGGTCCAATCGGAGCTGTAGCCACCGGCCTACACCAGAGCCACAGCAACGTGGGATCCGAGCCGCGTCTGCAACCTTCACCACAACCCACGGCAACGCCGGATCCTTAACCCACTGAGCAAGGCCAGAGATCGAACCTGCAACCTCATGGTTCCTAGTCGGATTTGTTAACCACTGTGCCACGACAGGAACTCCTCCTATTTGGATCCTTAAGCCAGCCATCTCCATGGTCTCATCCCTATGATTCACCTCCCACATGAGAACCAGAGAAATCATTCCAAGGCAGCAGGGCTCCATCACTTTATGCCCTTCCATGGCTCCCACTGCCTTGGAACCAAGTTCAGACTCCAGCCCCACCAGACCCTGTGTCTCCCAGCCCAGAAGGATGGAGGCAGGAAACCAGGAAGAATCAGCCCACCTGTAACTTCACAGACTCTGGTAACTTCATCTGGAGCAGCCCTTCCTCCAAGTATTCTTCTTTTTCCCCTTCTGCTGTCTCCTCTTCCTCTTTTTCCTCATCCTCCTTCTCCCGTGCCTCCTCCTCCTCATCCTCCTCCTTCTCCTCCTCATCTTCTTCTTCCTCCTCTTCTTCCTCCTCCTCCTCCTCTTCTTCCTCAGTGAATACTTCGGGCTCAATCATCTTCAAGATCTGCTTCACGTCCTCATCACCAAAGATGCCCATCACCTACGGGGCAAAGCCTGGGTCCTTCACTGTGACCTGCACGACGCCCATAACTGAGGCCCAGTCTCTCTCCAGACCTGCTTCTCCCGCTCCAGACAGATTCTTTCCTGCATTGGGTGGATAGGACTCCTCCCACAAATGGGAACAGCATCCCCCTGCCCTGTCATTCATCCCACTTAGGATCCCCTCAGATCCACACCCTGTGTCCCACCTACATGGTTCAGACCACAGAGCCAAGCATGAGAAACCCTCCCTTCACAAGTAGGTGTGCTTTCTCCCAAGCTTGAGCATATGTGACTGTAGAGCAGGACCCTATACCTAATAGAGCCCTCATAGCTCCCAGCATATGCTAGCCTTCAGTAAAGATAAAGAAGATGCTAACAGGGGGAAGGAGAGTGGGTAGAGGAAAGGAAAAAATGGTGGGGAAAGAGGGAGAGATGGACGAATGGGGGAGGACTGAGTGGCTGGGTCGATTAATTAATAGATGGGATAACAGAGGTTTAAAGGGGAGATGGATGGACGGGTGGATAGTGGAGAGAGAGATGAAGAAGGTAAAGGTGGAAGAAGAGATGGTGGGGAGAGGGATGACAGGATAAATGATGCATAGATAGGTGGGTGAGTGAGTAGATGGTGTGACAGATACATGAGCAAGTGTATGAGCAGATGGGTAAAACAGATAAATGGGTAAATAACCAAGCACTGGGGTGGGATAGGGAGATGGACAAGTGGATGGGTTTGTGTATGAAAAGTTGGATTAGATGGATCTGTGAATGCAAGGGTTTCTGAAATAAAGAATGGATGGGGGGAATTCTCATTGTGGCTCAGCAGTAGCAAACCCGACTAGCATCCATGAGGATGCAGGTTCGATCCCTGGCCTCACTTTGTGGGTTAAGGACCAGCGTTGCTGTGAGCTGGGGTGTAGGTCACAGACAAGGCTCAGATCTGGCATTGCTGTGGCTGTGGTGTAGGCCGGCAGCTGTAGCTTCAGTTCGACCCCCAGCCCAAACTTCCGTGTGCTGTGGGTGCAGCCTTAAAAAAAAAGAAGAAGAATGGATGGGGGTGGGTGAATAAATAGGTATCGATGTTTGGAAGAACAGGTCTTCCGAATACAGATAGAGAGATAGGGGCTGTTGGACAGGTAGGTGGCAGATGGGGGGATGGCTGGCTCTGTGGACAGGTGGATGAGTGGATGAATGGAGGCACAGGTGGAAGTAGGATGATGTTGGATATATGAAGGGAAAGACATATTAATAAATAAATGGACAGGTGGATAGATGGAATGGTGGATGTAAGAATGAATGAAGAATAGAAAGATGAATGGACAACAAGACTGAAAGTTGGATCAATGAATACATGTATGTATGGATAGATATTGGGTGAATAATGGAAGGATAAAGAGACGGATAGACTTTTGAATATGAAGATGGGGGTTTGGCTGAATGACTAGATGGATGGATGGAAAGCTGGGTGGAGGATAGATGAATGATGTTTGGTTGGATGGAGGAATAGAAAGAAGGAAGAGATTACTAAACAGATGAATAGATGACAGACGAATGGGTGAAAGGAAAAGGGAATGAGTAGATGATAGAAAGATAAAGGAGAAGGTGAAGGGTGTGTGGCCGTAGACGTGAATGAGCGGTCAGATGCATAAATGGGAGCGGGAATGTATGCATATATGGATGGGCGGATGGATGATGTGCAACGCGTGAGAAGAATGGGATGGGGGAGGCAGGAGGAAGCCATTACCAGCAGGGTGGACACGAGCTTGAGCACGGGCACAAACTGGAACTCCACAGAGCCCCCGACAGGGTCGCGTGCGTGCTGCCCACCGTCTCGTACCGCCTCCCCCAGCATTCTTAGTGCTTTGTCCCGCAGAGCCTCCAGAGGGATGCTGGGGCTGAGGCGGGCCGGGGCTTCGGCCGCTCCAACAGCTGGCAGGGCTGCCACAAAACAGGGGGCTGAGAAATGGTGCGGAGGCCTCAGCGAGGTGGTGACGCCGACACCGGGCAGGCCGTGGCGGCGGGGACCGTTTTCCGTCCTTTTTCCAGGCGGGAAGAGAGTGATGGCGCGGGTCTCCGGCGTGAGGGGGACGATGTACTCAGAGAGCATGGAGCGGCGGCTGCGGCAGGCGCTTTCCAGGTGGATGCTGATGAGGAGGTCGTAGTAACCTGCGCGCAGAGGGCCGGGCAGGTGCGCGTCCTCCAGGGCGTGCAGCAGCTGCGCCTGGTCCACGTGGCTGCACAGCGCATGCGCCACGCGGTTGTTGCCCAGGGCGCACACAGCGCGGTAGAGGCGGAGGGTGTGCGAGTGGAACTGCTGCAGGTCCAAGCGCTCGGACAGCTCCAGGATGTCCATGCATCTGCGGTGGAGACGGGCCCCAGGCAGGAACGGAGCAGGCAGAGGACGTGGGAGACAGAGACACAGACCACAGAGAGGCAAAGAGGTGCTCAGGTGCATGGTCCCAGCAGGGAATCCCAGTATTCTGCTGGGTCAGGGTTCTGTGAGGTCTGTAGTGCTGTCTAGGAGTTTTTTGTTTTGTTTTCTTTTCTTTTCTTTTTAAGGACACACTCTCTGCACATGGAAGTTCCCAGGCTCAGGATCGAACTGGAGCTGCTGCCACCGGCCTACACCACAGCCACAGCCATAGGAACGTCAGATCTGAGCTGTGTCTGCGACCTATACCACTGCTCATGGCAACATCGGATCCTTAACCCACTGAACGAGGCAAGGGATCAAACCTTTGTCCTCATGGATACTAGTTGGGTTCGTTACCATGGAGCCACAACGGGAACTCCCTAGGAGCTTCTTAATGACTCTGGAAGTCCCTTTGTGGTCTGGGGGCTCCCTGGGATACATCTAGGATCCATGGGATGGTTTGGTACCCCAGGGACTCTAAGAGTCTATGGAAAAGATCTTGTGTCCTGGGATGTATCTGAGATCCCAGATTTGGTAGGTGCAACTCCCTCTGGCAGGCCTGGGCACCCTGGTCAGATGTGAGCACCACTAGAACGTAAATGCCACCAGGACAGGACATTTCTGCCTGCTTTGTTTGTTTGCTAGATTCCCAGCACCTAAAAAGGACTTAGCGCACAGTCTGTGCTCAATAAATATTTGTGAAATAATGAACGAATGAGTGTGTCTGGGGCCCCTGGGGATGGATCTGAGTCCTCTTGGACAGGTCTGAGCCTGCCGAGTTATATGAGAGCCTTACTGGAACGTCTGTTCACAGGAGCTCCGTGTCTCCGCCTAGAATGCTGCTGCCACGCGGGAGGAGCTCAGAGGATTTGTCGAATGCGTGCATGAAGGAGAGGGGAAGCATGTCGGAAGGCTTCTGGGGTGTGTCTGGCATCCTGGCCATGTTCACAGTCCTTAAAAGCTTTCCTGTCATTCCATGTGAACCCTGTCCAGCCCAGGTGTGTCTGGGTCCCCTGGAGTGGATGACAGACCCCGTGGGAAACAGCTAAAGTCTCCCTGGGTGTGCCTGAGACACCCTAGGGGGCACCCGGGCCTCTCTGAAAAATGTCCAACACACTCCAAGGTGCACTTGAGGCCGCTGGGGTCTCCGGTGGGCTCCCTGATATGGACTGCGGCTCCCTGAGATGGGTTTTGAGCACTGTGGGCAGGTCTAGGGTCCCTGGAGTGTTGTCTGGGGTCCCTGGAGGTGGGTCTGTGGTCCTCTGAGGTGGTGCTGGAGCCCCCTGGGGTATTATCTGGGGATGCCTGGGCTGAGCCTTGGTCTGGGCCTGCAGAAAGGATTTAGAGGCCCCTGGAATGTTATCTGGGGAGAGTCAGGTAAGTCTCGGGCCTCGTGGGGTGTTGTCTGGAGGCCTGGGAGAGCAGGGAGGGGCACCGAGAGGGATCTGCCCCTTGCAGAACCGCTCCCCCCCCAGCCCCCAGGCACCCGGGCAGGCCCTGACCGGTTCTCTTCAGGGATGTGCAGTGCCATCATGGTCAGTGGCTCCTGACACTGCACCGCCCAGCCAAGCCGCTCGCCGGCACGGCGCGTCTCCACCCGCAGGAAGTGGTTGGGCATGCGGCTCCACGACACGGGCATCAGCATCTGCATCTCGAGCCGGGGCGGGCACTGCGGGGCCGGGTTCTTGCGCTCGCTCAGAAACATGGCAGCGGACAGCGGCATGATGTTCTGGGGGCACGGAGGTGTGCACGGGTCAGGATTCCCAGCCCTCTCTCTGTCCCACCCCTCCGCTTCCAGGGAGACCTCCTGGATTGCCCCTCGCCACCTCCAGCTGCCCTGCCGGCCTGACCTCCTGCACCGCCTTCCTCAGCCCGGCCCCGCCAGGGCCGTCACTGTGCTCATACCTTCTGCTTCCCCAGCTCAAACTGGATGACGTTCTGGTGTGTGGGCAGGACAAAGACGGCTGGAAACAGCTTTGTGTTGGGTTCCACCTGGCAAGGGAGAAGAGGGCAGGGTGAGGAAGAGGATGCACTGGAGGTAGGGTTGACTGTGGATCCAAAACTCTGGATCCGACTGCCCCAGCCTGATCCTGTTGTGGTGTCTACAGAGCCAAACTCGGCCACTGGTGGCTCCACAATGGCCCTAAGGTCGCTCATGGGCTGCACCACTTCTGATCCAGCCAGGCCAGCCTCCTCCAACTCCCCCAGGGCAACCTGTCATCTGGGTCTTTGTGCACATCATGCCCACCCTCCCCGACCCCCACAAATGCCAGTCCTGTTTCTCTCCCAAGCACATTCAGTCTTCAAAGTCCAAAAAGCATCCTCTGACTGCTCTTTCCATGCGGCCCCTCTGATCTTGGAGGAGGATCTCACCCAGCCTCCAGCACCACAAACACCACCATCTGTAAAGCAGGCTTGCCAAACCTGAGTCTTTTTTTTTTTTTTTCTCTTTTTACAGCCGTTCCTGTGGCATATGAAAGTTCCTAGGCCAGGGGTCAAATAGGAGCTGCAGCTGTTGGCCTACACCACAGCCACAACCACGCCAGATCCAAGCTGCATCTGTGACCTACACCACAGCTTGCAGAAAAACCGGATCCTTAACTCATCAAACCCGCATCCTAATGGATACTATGTCCAACCCGCTAAGCCACAACAGGAACTCCCAAACCTGAATCTAATTGCACCTGTGGCTCCATCTCCCAGTTTACAAGGAACTACAGGGGACAGAGGAAAATGTCTAAGTGACACCTCAGGTATGCATCAGCCAGATTCAGACTGTGATAAACCGGGTCAGCACGCTTCAGATGGCAGTGTGGGCATGAATCCCCTGGGATGTGTTAAAATGCAGATTCTGTGTGGGCAGGCCTGGGGAGGGGCCTGAGAGTCTGCGTTTCTAACCAGCTCCCAGGGGATGCAGATCCTGCGGGTCCAGGGACCACACGCTGAGGAGCAAAGCTCCTTCACCAAATACATTTCAAAGGGGCGGGGAGGTGGGAACCGAAATAGATCACCTTATTAAGATTCTGATTCCAACAAACAGTAAAAAGACTTTTTTTGGTTTGTTTTCACTCGGGCTGCACCCGCGACACATGGAGGTTCCCAGTTCCCCGGCTAGGGGTCAAATTGGAGCTATAGCCTCTGGCCTACACCACAGCCACAGCAACACCAGATCCTAACCCACTGAGTGAGGCCAGGGATCAAACCTGTGTCCTCATGGATTCTTTTCCACTGAGCCACGACCGGAACTTTAGTCAAAAGACATTTTTGAGACAAGCAGAAAAGTCTGAACATGGGCTGGATATTCGATGATATCTAAGAATTATTGGGTTGGCTTTTTTTTGTTGTTGTTGTTAAAGATAACGCTATTGCAGCTATGCTCTTTAAAAGAACCCTTTTAGGAGTTCCTGTCGTGGCGCAGTGGTTAACGAACCCGACTAGGAACCATGAGGTTGCGGGTTCGATCCCTGGCCTTGCTCAGTGGGTTAAGGATCTGGCAATGCCGTGAGCTGTGGTGCAGGTCGAAGACAGGGCTCGGATCCTGCATTGCCATGACTGTGGTGTAGGCTGTCAGCAACAGCTCCGATTAGACCCCTAGCCAGGGAACCTCCATATGCTGCAGGTGTAGCCCTAGAAAAGACCAAAATAAAATAAAATAAATGAACTCTTGTAGAGATACATACTGAAAAGAGACAAAACCGTATGATATATGGGCTCTCCCGCAGAATCATCTGGTGGGTGTGGGGTAAAGATGGAACAAAATTAGCTGTTGGATACTAGTTGGATATGTGCGATGGGGCCATGGAGGTTCATTATGCTGTTCAATTTTTGCAAATTTTTGAAATTCTCCACTTAAAGTTTCGTAAAATGAACAAAGTCAGATGGACTTCTGGATGGACAGACAGAGAATGTGTGATAAAGCTAGTGTCTTAAAACACGGATGGCAGATTCACAGTAGTGGGTATATGGGCGTTCACTGTACAGTTCCTTTAATTGTGCTGAAGGCTTGAAATCTTTCATAATAAAATGCTGAAAAGGAGGAAGTTCCCCCTTGTGATGTAGCACGTTAAGGATCTGGCATTGCCACAGCTGTGGCAAAGGTCACAACTGCAACACAGCTGCAGGTTTAATCCCTGGCCTGGGAACTTCCACATGGCCGGGGTGTGGCAAAAAAAAAAAAAAAAAAAATGGCATTCCCTTCATGGTGCTGTGGAAATGAATCCGACTAGGAAGCATGAGGTTGCGGGTTCGATCCCTGGCCTCACTCAGCAGTGGGTTAAGGATCCGGTGTTGCTGTGGCTGTGGCTGTGGCTGTGGCGGAGGCCAGCAGCTGTAGCTCTGATTAAACGCCTAGCCTAGGAACCTCCATATGCCAAGGGTGCGGCCCTAAAAAGCAAACAAAAAACAAAAACAAAATTTGAAAAGGAAAATCCTGCCTTAGAATTCTGGCCCAGCCTAGGGTGTTCCCTGATGGGTGAAAAAGCTTCAACTGGTGTCACCCAACCCCAGAGGGAACACAAACATCTCTCCAAGGTCAAGGCTCTGCTCTCTCTCCTTTGATGCATGGTTGGTGTCAGTTTGATGCATGGTTCACCTAAGTGGTCTCCTAGGGACCTCCCCACTCTGGCCTGTCCTGAAGCTGTTTTTGTCCTGTCTGAGGTGTGTCCCCAGAAGGTGTCTGGAAGGGCTGTCCCAGGACACAGAGACACGAGGATGCTATGGCTAAGTTGCTGAGAACAGGACTCACCTGGAAAAAGGTGTTGCTCTCTTTGCCGTTGGCGGTGAAGGTCATAAGCCCAGTAGCCAAGTCCACCAGGCAGCCGATGACAAGGTCTGTGTGGCTGATCCGGCCCTGCTGCCCGGGGCTCACAAAGTCTCCACCCCACACCATGTAGCAGTTGCTGCACTTGAGGCTGGAAGTCACGAAGGTGTCAGTGCCTGGGTCCTCAGCGAGGCACTCGGGACCCGGGACACCCCCTTCCCTGAGCCCCATCCCCCAACACCCACCACCTGCAGATGGGGCCCTGAAACCTCTCACCCCAGACCCTGAGCCTCCTGGAGCTAGAGTTCCTAGAAGATGGTGGCGGGGGTGGGGAATCCGAAAGGAGGAGAAGGAAGGCGAGCAGGAGGAGAGAACAGAGAAAGGAGGGTCACGTCGAAAGAGGATGGCAAGATGGAAGAGGAGGAGAAAATGAAAAAGAAATGGAAAAAGAAGAGGAGGGAGGCGTTCCCCTGCAGCTCAGCAGGTTAAGAACCTGGCATTGTCACCGTTGCGAAGCAGGTTTGATGCCGGCCCAGGGGAACTTGCACAGGTCGCAGGTACAAAAACAAAAACAAAAACAAAAACAAAAAAACAAAAAACAGAGGAGGAGGCAAGACACAGAGAAGGAGCCATGGAAGGAAGATACGCAGGAAGAGAGGAGAAGGGAGGAGGTGCCAGCGCCCACCCCTCCCCGTACCTGCTGTGGATGTTGCCCTGCTCATCCCCCATGGTCACCGTCACCGCCCGGACCTTGGTGAGGTCGAAGTTCATGTCGTGCTGGTGGTAGTCGGGGGTGACCCAGCCCACCCACACGCAGCTGGGTTCCTGGCCAGCGAAGACCCTCACCGAGTAATAGTACTGCGGAGACAAAGGGGGCGCCAGCGGTCAGGCGGGAAGACCAGGCTTCCCGGGCTGGGACTCTGCATTGCTTTCTGGAGTCTTAGCATCCTCTGAGGGTTTAGTAAGAAGGGGAGACCTCCTGGGTCTGTGTCCCTCTGCTGCTGGGTCCAGGATTTCCAGCTTCAGGAATCCTTTGGGACCCTTTTGTGACACCCCCAAGTTGGAGTCCCTCCCCAGGTTATACAGCGAAGTTAGAAATAAATAATAGCGAAGAGGGAGCTCATGAATTAATTCACTTAATCCTTACAGTCACCACCAGGGGGATACAATTTTTATCTCCATTTGACTGATGGGGAAATCGTGGCGCTTCCGCCAAAGAGAAGAAATAGACCAGTGGAGGGACGTCCAGGCAGCCCCTTGTCCTGACCACCAGGCTGTTTGTCTCAGAAAATATTACGGTCTGGGGAACTCCAACTCTAGTGAAATAATTGTGAGTGTGGGTTCCCAAGGACAAACTAGGAGAGCTATCCAATGGGCAGGGTATTGAGTTTATACAGGTGAACCCAAACGGTGGGGTCCTGAGTCGGTGTTGGTTTATCCCCGGGATCTGGGGAGCCCTGGGAGTTATATCAAGGGTACTTCATGGCTTCACTGTGTTGTCTGCAATTTTTAGACCCTTAGATATATGGATTTAGGGGTTCAAAGGGTGAAACTGATGTATAGTGCGCCTTGTGGTCTCAGCTATATATTGGGGTGACCCCAGGTAAGGGCGGTTACCAGGGATCACAGCGTGAAATCTGGAAGCTGAAGGTCCCCAGCACTCACCGTGGTGGTGTTGAGGATGATGTCAGGGTCATCGCGGTCATCAGCAGGCACCACCTCGTGAGGGAGTCTGGGCAGAGTCGGGGTGGCCGGTGGCTGGGTCATCATGGCAGCCTTCTTGGCCTTGAATAGGAACCTGGTGGTGGGAGCAGAGGCTGTCCTGAGAATCGCCTCAAGCGCAGCCCCCAGGCCTCCCCATCACAGCACTGGTGCCTGCACATCCAGCCTAACTGCACCCCATTTCTAAGGCTCAAGGCCTTACCGCCGAAGTGATAGAGGCACCTGGGAAAGGGCACTTCCTCACTGTGTCACTGCCTTGTATGCTGGAGGCGTGTCCTGGGGTCTCCAGCAAGCAGCACCCCTCCCCCCAAAACTGCGATAACCCAAAACTTTTCCATCATTTCCAAACGTCCTCCCAAGAGACCCCGAACGACACCCCGCTGAAAGCCACTGCCGCCGTAGCGGCAAAGCAGATACAGCTTCAATTCAAGTTAAAGCCCTACGAGGGTCCCCCTTGAAGTCAGTGTGGGGGGAGTCCATCTGAGACAGAGAAATGACCCATCCATCTGTCCATCCAGTCTTCCATGCTTCCACCCATCCGCCCGAGACACGGAAATGACCCCAGTTGAGAAGGCTGGTGGTGTTCACTGAGATACCCTGGGATTTCCCAAGACTCTGCAGCCCTCTTTAGTGCTGACAAATGATGAAGTCCATTAGGTGAAAAGCTTTGGGGCCCACCAGATACCCCAAGGACAGTGGAGTTCTCCATTGATAGAGTGGGGCCCCCCAACTATACATGCCCAGGGAAATTAGGGCCCCCCAGGAAGATAATGGCATACTCTCGAGACATAATAGGATCCCTCAGTAATCTGATTCCATGTAGCACATATGGGGCCACTTGGGGACACAGTGGGATTTCTAAAGTCACTGACGTTGCATAATTGCGGGTCCCAGGACAGACCCCAAACCCGACCCTACCCCACCCTTGACTTACCCTCTCTTCTTGTTCTTCTCTGTGGTAGCATCCTTCTCATTTTCTGCCCTGGGAGGCTGGGCCTCTACCCCAGCCTGGGCAGTGCCCCCGGGTGCCCCCTCCTTGGCAGTTCCTTCTTTGCCGCCCTCAGCCTCGCCCCAGCGCCCAGCTGAGCGGCGCAGGTTTTCATAGTCGGGATCAGGTTCTGCTGCCCGGGCCTCATCCTCAGCAGGGGGCTGCAGACCAGGTGGTGCCAGGGGGGTGGCCCCTGCGGTGCAGCGGAAGTGCTGGTGGAACTGGACAGGGAGGCTCAGCCGGAGAAAGAGCATCTCCACCAGACTGTTCTGGGAGCCCCAGGTGCGGTGGGTCAGGCGCAGGCAGGGGGGCGTGTCCACGGTGCCGTCCACACGAGACACCTGTGGGGCAGGTAGGAGGCACTGAGGCGGGAAGGGGGCTGGGCTATTGGTCCTAAACCTCTCCACACACATCATCATTAGGCCTCAGAGCACTAAGTGAGGATTAGCCGAAGACTCACTCCTCTGGGACACACAGCTTAGCCACGGGTGCACTCAGTCTTCCGTCTACCTTTGTCTGGGGACCTTTGTGCAGTGGGCAGCCCTAGCAGGACACTGGAGTCATTTGGGGAGCTTGCAAAACCTACCTATGCACAGGCCTAACTCCAGACCAGGTCATTCACCCATCCACCCACCCATCCATCCATTCATCCTTCCATCCATCCACCCACCCACCCATCCATTCATCCTTCCATCCATCCACCCACCCATCCATCCATTCATCCTTCCATCCATCCACCCACCCATCCATCCATTCATCCTTCCATCAGTCCATCCACCCATCCATTCATCCTTCCATCCATCCACCCACCCATCCATCCATTCATCCTTCCATCCACCCATCCATCCATCCTTCCATCCATCCACCCACCCATCCATCCATCCATTCTTCCATCCATCCACCCACCCACCCACCCATCCATCCATCCATTCATCCTTCCATCCATCCACCCACCCATCCATCTACCCATCCAGCCAGCCAGACAGCCAGACAGCTACCCATCCATCCATCCTTCCCTTTCTTTGATGTCCCACCTCAAGCTGACCTCCTCAAGGACCAACTGCCAAGACAGGCTATGCTCCTCACCAACTAATGAATTCACCCTGAAACTATACAACCAAGACTGTCTGCAGGGCCTTTCTCTCTCCTCTCTCTTACTTTCCTTATAAATCCTGTTTTGCCTCTGCTCCTTGACCAGTCTACTGTAGTCTACAAGTCCATTCCCTCCTGTAATTTGTTTGCAAAGTAACTAAATGTCTGATTTCTCCTGACTTAACACCCTCCTGACTTAACACCAGCTTCGCCTGTTCTTGGATTTTTCTATGAATGGGATCCCATGGTATGTGCTCTTTTGTGTCTGGCTTCTTTCACCCAACATCATGTCATGAGATTCCTCCATGTGGTTGTGTGTGGGTTAGTCTATTCATCCTCACTGACGCCTAGCATTCTGTTCTTTGGGATGAGAACACCATCCGGCAGCAGCAGGGATTGGGAGGGTCAGGTCTACACCAGCATCCTCTCCCGCCCCAGGCACCTCTCTGGTCTCTGTGCCCCATCCTACAATCCACTGTCAGTAGGGACATTTCCAAAACTCAAATATAGGCTGGACATTCCCCTGATTAAAACCCTTCCACCTTAGACTTCCTGCAGTGGTGCCGTGGGTTAAGAATCCAACTGCAATGGCTCGGGTCTCTGCAGAGGTGGGGGTTCGATCCCCAGCCGGGTGCAGTAGGTCACAGCTATGGCTCAGATTTAATCCCCAGCCTAGGAATATCTATAGGCTGTGGCTACAACCATAAATTAAAAAAAAATAATAATAATAATACCCTTCCATCTTTAGCCTTAAAACGCTTCTCCACAAATTATTTATTACTTACAAAGAGAAAAATAGTAACTTGATGGTAAAGAAACCTGGCAGACTCCACCGCAACCAAACAGTCGAAGCTGATATAGTCAGTAATAAGACATAGTGACCCAATGTACCTCCTGAGAGCCTACATCAAGCAGAACACAACCTCACTGCTGTGGTATTACTGCCAGGTATGTGTAAGCTGAACCTACCCAGGAGGAGACATTAGACCAACACAAATTGAGGAATATTCTGCAGGACAACAGGGCTGTACTCTTCAAAAATGTCAAAGTCACGAAAGGCAAACCAAGACACAGGAACATTCTACATTAAAAACTAAAGAGACATAAAAACCAACTGCAACATGTAATCCTGGATTGGGTTTTGGACAGAAAAATAAAAAGAGACATTATTGCTGCAATTAACAAAATTTGAGTGTGGATTGTAAATCAGGTAATGGTATGTATCGCTGTGAAATTTCCTGATTTTCATAACTGCAGCTCTGTAAGAGCACAGCCTGTTCTGAAGAAATGCACATTGAAATATTTAGGGTGAAAAAGGCATGATGTCTCCAATTTATCCAAATAATTCAGAATAGAGAAAGAGAGAGAGAGAGAGACGATGTGAGAGGGAGATCTGAACCAGGCCAAGGATGGAAAACAGGCTCAGGAGGAGAGAGTCACATGCCCAAGGTCACAGAGCAGATAAAAGGCCAACTCCAGATCTGTCTGGTTCTAAAGTGTCAGGTGAAGCTCAGACATGTGGACGTCAAGTTCTTCCCGGGTTGAGAAAAGGACTGTCACTTTTGGTCTATGTGGCTTTGTTTGGTTTGGTTTGGTTTACTGGCTACCCCTGTGGCATGTGGAAGTTCCTAGGCCAGGGATGGAACCTGCACCACAGCAGTGACAATGCCAGATCCTTAACCCACTGAGCCACTAGGGAACTCCCACATGTGGGTTTTTTATGGTCAGAATCTGACTCTGAGTTTAACCTTGGGAAAGAAAGCACTAGGGGAGTTGCCATCATGGCTCAGTGGTTAATGAGCCCAATTAGTATCCATAAAGACATGGGTTTGATCCCTGGTCTCACTCAGCAGGTTAAAGATCCAGCGTTGCTGTGAGCTGTGGTGCAGGTCAGACGTGGCTCGGATCTGGTGTTGCTGTGGCTGTGGTGTAGGCCAGCAGCTACAGCTCCAATTGGACCGCTAGCCTGGAAACCTCCATATGTCGCAGGAGTGGCCCTAAAAAAAAAAAAAGAAAAGAAAGAAAGGTACTAGGGTCCAAAAATTAGGATACTCAGATGAATGAAGAGTTACTAAAAATAAATACCGGAGTTCCCGTTGTGGCGCAGTGGTTAACGAATCCGACTAGGAACCATAAGGTTGAGGGTTCGATCCCTGCCCTTGCTCAGTGGGTTAACGATGCGGCGTTGCTGTGAGCTGTGGTGTAGGTCGCAGACGCGGCTCGGATCTGGTGTTGCTGTGGCTCTGGCATAGGCTGGCAGCTACAGCTCCGATTGGATCCCTAGCCTGGGAACCTCCATATGCCGTGGGAGCGGCCCAAGAAATGGCAAAAAGACAAAAATAAATAAATAAATACCCCCCCCAAAAAAAAACCCACCACAGGAGTTCCCTGGTAGCTCAGCAGATTAAGAATCTGGCATTGTCCTGCTATGGCTCAGGTTCGATCCCTTGCCTGGGAACTTCCACATGTCGTGGGCGCAGCCAAAAAAAAAAAACCACTACTATAGAGAACAATTAGCAAGAAAAGTGCCAAAATATACCTAGGAATTTATATTTCTTTAAAGCTTGTTGTAGGATCAGATGGTTGTAAGGGCTGGAACATTGGGGTCACTTAATCCAGCTTCTCTTTTCACCCTTCCCCCACTTTGTAGGTAAGGTACCTGGAGCTCAGAAAGGTGTGGTTGCCAAGGTTACAATCTCCAAGGCAGCCCCTGGGAGCCCATCATGACACCCGCTTCGACATGGTTTGTGGGCTTCTGCAGAAGCAGAAGAGAAGCTTGCTTCTCTTGGGAAGAGAGTTGTGGGAAGAAGGAGGTTTAGAGGCAGATCGGAAGGTTTTGCGTGGGATCAGTCCTCACCTCGTAGTGGGGATGCTCGAGGGGCACGGCCTCAAACTGGGGAAGGCTTTTGCTGAACCAGGTAGTGACGGGACGCTGCATGTTGATGGCGAATGGCTCAAAACCTTCCTGGAGGCCGCAGATGGCAAAGAACCGCAGGGAGCTCACATCCTGGCCCAGGTTCAGGTGGCCCACCTGGCCAGGTCCCAAGCTGCAGACGGGCAGGAAGCCTGGCGGGAGGGGAAGGATGGGCAGGAGTGAAGATAGGAGGGCAGGGCAGGGGCGGGACCGTGGAAAGAAGGGATGGGCATGCCGGAGGCTGGAAGGGACCGTATAGGGACAGGCGAGGTGCAAGAAGACCAGAAAGGGGCCAGGAGGCCACCAGCCCTCACCATCCCCAACCTCGATATCCCGGAAGGCGGTTTCAGAGCCCGAGTCGGACATGAGGACCTCGCCGTTGAGCGTGAAGATAATGGTGTTCTCTGTGAGGTCGATCATGCAGCCCACCACATCGCCCGACTGCCAGGGACGCCCAAACAGTTCGCTGCCCAAGTGCCAGCGCTGACCCTGTGAGGAGGCAAGGGGAGGACACACAAAGAAACAGAGGGCAGACGTGTAAAGATACGTACGCGCTGGATCGGTCTGCTGTACAGCAGGAATCCTCACCACAGTGTAACTGAACTCTACGTCAATAAAACTTTCAAAAATGAAGAAATATAGAGGAGATGATGCTAAAAATAAATCAAGATACAGGGGGTTCCTTTTGTGGCTCAGCGGTTAAGGATCCTCACTAGGATCCATGAGGATGCAGCTTAGATCCCTGGCCTCACTCAGTGGGTTAAGGATCCGGCATTGCCATGAGCTGTGGTGTAGGTTACAGACACGGCTCAGGTCCTGCGTTGCTGTGGCTGCACAGCTCTGATTCAGCCCCTAGCCTGGGAACCTCCATATGCCGAAGGCACAGCCCTAAAAAGCAAAAAAAGGGAGTTCCCGTCGTGGCGCAGTGGTTAACGAATCTGACTAGGAACCATGAGGTTGCAGGTTCGATCCCTGCCCTTGCTCAGTGGGTTAACTATCCGGCGTTGCCGTGAGCTGTGGTGTGGGTTGCAGATGGGGCTCGGATCTGGTGTTGCTGTGGCTCTGGCGTAGGCCAGTGGCTACAGCTCCGATTCAACCCCTAGCCTGGGAACTATGCCTCGGGAGTGGCTCCAGAAAAGGCAAAAAGACAAAAAAAAAAAAAAAAAAAGATACATATGTAAGGTGTCAGGTCCAGGGCATGTGGGACAGAAGAGGGTTCACCTCCACGGTGTCCCCCATCTTTCCCCACATTCGCCTCCAGGATCCTTGGGATGTAAGGGATCGGCTTTTGTGCTTTCTCTCCCACGCATCTCATCCCTTCTGCCTGGGTCGTTTCCATGGCTGTACAGACCAGCGGCGTGGCAGTGGGGGATCGGGAACAGCAGAAATTAGAGGCAGGGAAAGGAAGGTCTAACCTATCGGTGGTCCCTGTACAGTCCCACACAGAACCCACGTGCCTCCGGAACAGATGAACGGATGTGACGTAGGGATGGGAAGCAGGGTGTGTGTCTAGAGGGAAGAATGAAAGGAAAGCGGAGAATCTACCTGGGTTGACTCGGGGAAGGAAAAAAGTCAAGACAGACACATAGATAAGTGGAGGAGGAGGTGGATGGCTTGATAACGTAGGCATTCAATTACTGAATAGAGTGTGACTTGCTGTACAGTAGAAAATTGACAGAACACTGAACCAGCTCTGATGGAAAAAATAAAAATGATTAAAAAAAGAGAAAAAAAATTATGAGATAGATAAATGGATCAGTGAGAGCACAAACTGATTAAAGAGGTGAATGGAGGAATGAACCACTACATAAACAGGTGGGAACATGGACGGTTGACTCTGTGGACCAAGAAGTAGACGGAGGATGAATGGATAAGAGGTGGATGATGGATGGATATGTGCACAGACAGACGGGGAGCGAGGGATGGATGGATGGGGGCGAATGGATGGATGGGCGGATAGGGTGATGCAGGGATGATGGGTGGACAGGGCGAGCCACAGCTGGAGGCAGGGCTGGAATGTGGGCTGTGGGGAGGACCAGAACCCGGGCGAGTGGAGCCCAGGGAGCTACCCACCCGGTGCCCATTGAAGACATAGGCCAGCTCATCGGCTCCCAGCTCCACATCAGGCCGCAGCTCAGGCCGCGCCCAGCCCACTCGCATCTCGCCCGTGGTGACGGCCTCGAACTCGAAGTACCAGCGGCCGCTCTGCACCGCATAGGACTTCTCAGCCCGGAAGATGCGCACACGGTCCCAGCGAGACTGGCTCTCCACCTGACCTGCAAGCGTGGGGCCAGGCAGAGTCAGAGAGGCTGGGTTGGTGGGAGAAGCCAGAGAGGACGAGGGCCTCAGGGGCCAGGCGAGGGGGAGGGCTGTCGGTATCAGAGGAGAAGAATCGGGAATCTCAGAGCAGGAGGGACCAACTGCATGATTTTCCTCCTCCCCATCCCTTAGCAGTCAGAGCTCACAGAGAGGACGTAGTGACAGACAGACGTGGAGGGAGAAAGTTGAGTCAGTCACGGTCATGGTCTGGGGCTAAAGGTCAATGTTAAGGGTGATGGTAAGAACACTGGGGTGAGGGGGTCAGAGTCAGGGTCAGGGAGGGGACAGAAATTGCCATTGGGGGCAGGGTTGAGAAATTGAAGACTGGGAACCATGGTTAGGGTGAGGGGTTGAGGCTGGGATTGGAGGCCAGTGATAGGTCAGGGGTCAAATCAGGAGTAGGGGCTTAGAGGCTCTCTGAGTCCTTGGTTGGGTGGCTTCCACGTTGTAGCTATAGCCCAGAGATTAAGGGCCAGGGGTCACAGGTGGGGATTAGGAATTGGAGTCAGGGGTCAGGGTTGGCGCCCACCAGGTTCCTGGCCTGGCTGTTCAGTGTTGCGGCTGTAGCCCAGGCAGGGTTTGTGTCAGGTCGAGGTCGGCGGTCAAGATCAGGTTCAGGGTCAGGGACAGAGTATGTGCCAGGGTTGGGCGGAGGGGGTCTGTGTTGTGGCCCATCGAGGGGCTGAGCTGGGTCTGAGATCCAGAGTCAAGGGGCGGGGTCAGGACCGGGGTAGGAGTCGGGGTCACAGGCCCGTGGCCGGCACTCACTGGGCTCCTGGTCGGGCGGCTCGATGTTGTAGCCGTAGCCCAGCAGGGTGCGCACAGCCTGGCAAAGGCTGTCCCGGTTGCTGCGCTTGGTGGCCTCGTCTAGCAGGCGGTAGGGCACGAGGCGAGGGTTGCGGCGCGCTGGGATGTCCTGCACAGCACTGTAGCTCCAGCCCTGGGCCACTCGGTCTCGGGCCCACACGTTGTGCCCGTTCTCCGCCAGCCGGTCCACCAGCGTGGTCTGCGCAGGCGTCAGTCTCACATGGCTCAGGTCCAGTGGCGCTGGCTTGTACCCATTGCTCATCATGTACCTGGGGTGTGGCGGGCGGGGCTCAGCGGGACAGGATCCGCACTCCGCCTCTGCACCCTGTGCTATGGGATCCCTGACTTTTGAACCTGGTCCTTAGGATCCCGTGATCCTTAGTCCTGAGCTTTGAGATGTCTGACCTTTGATCTCTGACCTCGGAGTTCTTTAATAAGCTTACCTGACCTCTGACTCCAGGATCCTGTGACCCTAGCAAGGGCTTTCGCTTCACTGACCTCTGGCCTCTGTGACCCCAGCATCTTGACGTTGGGAGCCTCATCTCTGACCCTGGAACCCTCTGACCTCTCACCGCTAACTCTGAAGCATCTCACCTCTGATCCCAGGACACATTATCATTCTAAACTCCTGACTTTGGAGTCCTTGACCTTGGAACCCTGACCTGATCTCTCACCCAAACTTTTCGGGTCCCTTACTTAAAACGCCAACAATTTCTCACCTCTTTCCCTTGACCCCTCGGGACCTCTGCTCTCCTACTTTCCCGGGCTCCATGGCGGATGCTGACACTGAGTCTGACTCACTCCCACCCTCTCTGGAACGCCTAGCCCCGTGTTCCTGACACCTCGCCAGGACAGTCACCACTGACCCCGGGGCCCTGACTCTGGGTCCTGTGACCTCCATCCTAACCCGCCATCCCTTTATCTCGGCCATCAGCCTCCCCACACCATCCCTCGACCTCCCCAGCCCTCACGAGGCATCCCCGGCCCCACATTACTCCCCACTCACGTCTTGGGGAGTTTCGTCTTCCTCAGGTTGTCCTCTGCCTTCTCGTCCGCCATGCCCACGTGGCAGCCCAGCGCCAGCAGAGTCCTGGAGCGGGGCGAGGGGACAGGGTCACCCACGCAGCCTCCCTGCCCCTGGCCTCCTCCTCCCCCGGCCCCTGTCCCTCTGTCTCCACGGCCCCAGCTCTACGTCTCTTGCTCTGATTTTCCAGGCGTCTGTCCTATCTCCCTCTGTATCAGCCTGACTCTCCCTGTGTCTCTGCGACTGTTTTCATCTTTCCCTGTCCACCTCTTTCTCTCACTGAGCATCTCTCCTTGCGCCGCTGTCTCTCTCTCTCACCCTCTGTCCGATTCCGCCTCACAGTCTCTGTCTCCCTCTCTCTCCTCCACTCTTTCATCTCTTGCAGGCTCTGTCTCGCCTCCTGTCTCTCCCTACCCTCCCGCCCAGCAGCGCCGCCCAGGCCCCTGCTCCCCGGAACCCCCCTCACTTGAGCGTCTCCCCCGACATCTGCAGGTTGTAATTCCTCTCGGGCTCCGGGAGGCTGTGGAAGTCCACGAGACACGGGTGCAGCCGCTTATTGTCATCCCGAACCTGGGAAACCCCAGAGTCACTCCTCGGATCCCCTTCCCTCCCCCAGCACCCCCAGACTGTGACCCCTGACTTCCCACCCCTAGTTCTACCACCCGAAACCCAAGGACCCCCTGGTGTCCTCAAGTCCCTTTTCCCAACCACCGGCCCCTCCCCACTAGTAAGTGGCTTGCACTCCCCCCACAGCCAGCCTAGCCCCCCTCCCCCGAGCAGCAGCCCCCTCACCGGGCCATAGGTCCAGCCCTGCTCGATGCGCGTCAGCGCCCAGAGTTCATGGATGTTCTCTGCCAGCTTCTCCCGGATACGCTCCAGATGGGGAGGCAGGACAATCTGGGGGAGAGGACATTCCCTCATGAGGTCCCTGAGTTCCCGCCAGCCTGAGCAGTGACCCTTCTTCCCAAGAAATCATACGAGCCCTGGACAGTTCCCCAGCCAGATTTTTTTTTTTTTTTTTTTTTGCTTTTTAGCGCCATACCTACAGCATATGGAAGTTACTGGATTAGGGGGCCAATGGGATCTGCAGCTGGTGGTCTACACCACAGCAATGCCAGATCTGCAACCTCCACCACAGTTCATGGCAACACCAGATCCTTAACCCGCTGAGTGAGGCCGGGGATTGAACCTGCGTCCTCATGGATGCTAATCAGGTTCGTTACTGCTGAGCCATGACAGGAACTCCCCCCAGTGAGCTCTTTTGACCTTTCCTGCCCTCTGAGCCCTGATCCCCAGCACCTTGCCCTGCCTCCAGGGTTGATACCCAGCTGAGTAAGGACTTAGCATCCTCAGAGTTGGGAACTATCTGAGAGTGGGTCCGTCTCCCCTGTGGACTGGCAGCTCCACAAGGGAAGGGTGGACGCAGCCTTAGTCTCCACCATTTGCCCAGCCTTGCCCAGCCCAGAGGAGATGCTTAGGAAATGTTTGCTGAATGAATGGGAGTGTCTCTTTTCTTCCCTGTACAATGAGAATCAGAACAGTGTTAATAATATCACCTCTGGAGTTCCCATCATGGCTCAGTGGTTAACAAATCTCACTAGGAACCATGAGGTTGCGGGTTCAATCCCTGGCCTTGCTCAGTGGGTTAAGGATCCGTCATTGCTGTGAGCTGTGGTGTAGGTCACTAATGCGGCTAGGATCCCGCACTGCTGTGGCTCTGGCGTAGGCCTGTGGCTACAGCTCCAGTTAAACCCCTAGCCTGGAACCTCCATATGCTGCGGGGGCGGGGGGGGGGGGGCTCTAGAAAAGGCAAAAAACAAAAAAGAAAAAATCACCGCACAATGGTTCAGTGAAATCATTTACATAAACTACTAACATTACCCATGCTTGACTCTTGAACAACACAGGTTTGAACTGCATGGATTTTTTCCAATAAATACAGTACCTGTATTTTTGTTTTATAGATTTTTTTTTTTTTTTTTTGCTTTCTAGGGCTGCACATGGAAGTTCCCAGGTGAGGGGTCAAATCAGAGCTACAGGTGCCGGCCTACACCACAGCCACAGCCACAGCCACAGCCACAGAGGATCTGAGTTGCGTCTGCAACCCACACCACAGCTCACGGCAACACCAGATCCCTGACCCGCTGAGCGAGGCCAGGGATCAAACCCACATCCTCATGGACACTCCTCGGATGTGCTTCCGCTGCGCCACAACGGGAACTCCCTAGATCTTTAAAATAAGTGTGGGGAAAGGTGTGTGTTTGACTAGAGATCACAATACATGGAATCCAAAGAACCAGGGTTTGAGTCCTGAGTCTATCCGAAAGGTTTCAGCCTGTCACCCTTGGGTGTGTCTTTTACCAATGCCTTTGTTTTTTGCGAGAAGCTGGCAGTACTTGGATTTTTGACGGTGCTGAGGTCAGCACCCCCACCCCCACACTGTCTAAGGGTCACTGTAGTTTATATAAATGCCTGGCGCATGGTAGGTGCCTATGAAACCTATATTGTTGGGGTTCTGCAGGGAGAGGTAATGATGGCTGAACCAGGGTGGGAGGAGAAGAGGGTGGGAGGGGTGTCAGGAGGCCAAGGGGACCACCCTCGAGGCTGCCTGGTGGGGGAGGGGAAGGGAGACATCTAGGGGGCGGCCCAGGGCTCTGGCCTGGTTACAGGGCAATGGCAAGGTCACCCCTGCAGTATCACTACTGCCAATAATAACGGTAACTCTACTGAGGACCTCCTTTCGCTCAACTGTGCTGAGCACACCATCCGTGTTAATTCATCGAACGTTCACGACAGCGCTGGAGGGAGGGTCTATCATCATGCCCTTTTCCTCACAAGTGAGGGAACTGAGGCTCAGAGAAGTGAAGCCACACACCCATGGTGACATGCCGAAAGCCAGACCCTTGTGATCAGGCTCTTAACCTAACCCATAACCCTCCTATAGGGACCTGCTTGGAAGGCAGGTGGGGAGTTTGCATTGGGATAAGAGAGGAGAGGGAGAGGTCTGGGAAAGAAAAAGATGCCCAACAAATTGTGGGGTTTGGGAGTTCCCGTTGTGGCGCAGAGGTTAATGAATCCGACCAGGAACCATGAGGTTGCAGGTTCGATCCCTGACTTTGCTCAGTGGGTTCAGGATCCGGTGTTGCTGTGAGCTGTGGTGTAGGTCGCAGACACGGCTTGGATCCCGTGCTGCTGTGGCTCTGCTGTAGGCCAGTGGCTACAGCTCCGATTGGACCCCTAGCCTGGGAACCTCCATATACCACGGGAGCGGCCCTAGAAAAGGCAAAAAAAGACAAAAAAAAAAATTGTGGGGTTTAAGATCACAGGCCACCTGGGTTCCAATCAGCTGTGTGACGTGCACAGGATGCTAAACCTCTCTGGGCCTCACCTTCCTCCACAGTATATTGGGGGCACTAACAGCCCTTTCCTTAGGGGTCGATAATGAGGACTCTTGGAAACTGGGGCTCTGCCTTGAGAGATTCCTTTGCCTCTGATCTGCCTCAGTTTCCCCATCTGTTAACAAGGTCCCCAGTGTCCGGCTGAGCTCCCCACCTCCCTGACTGCTCAGGGAGTCTACCCCGCCAGGAAGTCCTTGCAGAGCAGAGAGTACCTGGACAGTGTCCACCGGGCAGGGCACAAAGTCGGTGTGTGAGAGGCAGCGGCTGGGGCCCACCAGGTGGGGTCCCCGGGGCCCTTCTCGCCGATACTCCTTGATGGGTTCCAGACGGAGTCGCTCTCGTGGGAGCACAGCCTCGTGGCAAGGGGCGTAGCCAGGCGGAGGGAGGAACTTGAATTCGCCGTGGCGGCCCCCAAGGAGGAACCGCACCCTGGGTGGGAGAGCGGGGAAGCTGGTGACGACCGTTTATAGAGGAGGGTCTGTGCTCAGTGGGGGTAAGGGGCAATCCTGGGAGAGTCTAAAGTCAGAGAAAATGCCTGAGGCCAATGGAAATTGCTGGAAAACCAAAAAGGGAAAGTAGGAGTCAGGTCCCTGGGGAGTTAATCCAAGATCATGGAAGGGCCTTTGGAGGAGGCCCTGGGTCAAAGCAGAGCATTTGGAGATACCAGAAGGTTTGGGGGAGACCAAAAAGAAAGTCATTTGGAAGTCCCTGAGAGTCTGGTGTGACCTGGAGAAAACACTAAATTGCCCCTGGCATGGTGAGGAGGTCATGCTCAGAGCTTGGGTCATGGGGAAAAGATGGGGTTATTGCGAGGTCTTTGAAATAACTGGCGTCACCCCCACTGGAGACTGTGGGGCTATTAGAATATCACTGGGAGGAGTTCCCGTCGTGGCGCAGTGGTTAACGAATCCGACTAGGAACCATGAGGTTGCGGGTTTGGTCCCTGCCCTTGCTCAGTGGGTTAACAATCCGGCGTTGCCATGAGCTGTGGTGTAGGTTGCAGACGCGGCTCGGATCCCGCGTTGCTGTGGTGTCTCTGGAGTAGGCCAGTGGCTACAGCTCCGATTCAACCCCTAGCCTGGGAACCTCCATATGCCGCGGGAGCGGCCCAAGAAATAGCAACAACAACAAAAAGACAAAAAAACAAAAATAAAAAAAAATAAAAAAATAAAAAAAAAAAAAGAATATCACTGGGAGAACCTCATCGGTGAGAAGGTGTTCAGAGCATGGAGTCACTGGGAGAGGCCAAGATCCCTGGAGGGTTACTGGGAGGCTTTGTGCTCATTAGAAGGCCACTGTCGGGGAGTTCCCACTGTGGCTCAGCAGGTTAAGAATCCAACTAGTATCCATGAGGACGGGGGTTTAATCTCTGGCCTCGCTCAGCGGGTTAAAGGATTTGGCATTGCCATGAATTGTGGCATAGGTTGCAGATGCAGCTCGGATCTGGTGTGGCTGTGGCTGTGGCATAGGCCGGCAGCTGCAGCTCTGACTGGACCCCTAGCCTGGGAACTTCCATATGCCATGGAAAAAAAAAAAAAAAAAAAAGATCCCTGCCAGATTCTGGAGTCATTTGGTGGTCACTGCAATGACACAGTCATTGGGAGAGTCAGAGGTCATTTGGGAGGTCACTGGGAGAGTCTTATTAATCATTAGAAGGTCATCGTGAAATCGGGGAGGCACTTAGAGGTTGGGGAGAAGCTGAGGTCACTGAGGACACTGAGAGTGTCTGCCATCATGCAGAGGTCATGGGGACCTTGACCTAGGGGTCTGCCCCGTCAGTCCTGAGGGTAGGCTGCTGAGTCTTGGCCCCATGGAAGGCCATGGGGTGCTTGCAGAAGCTGTCTCGGGACAGTCCCAGGTCCGGGGACCGGCAAGGGGGCAGGGGCAAGTCCTCACTTGACACCGGCCGAGAAGCTGACGACGGGGAAGAAGAGCCCGTTGAGGTTGAAGGCCTCGAAGACGCCCTGCACGGGGCAGCCGTTGATGCGGAAGGAGATGGACGGCACACTGAGGTCCAGGCAGCAGCTGACCACGTCCTCGGGGGCCAGAAGGTGCTGCCCTGGGGAAGTCACCAGGCGTGGCACGTGTCCTGCACCAGGGACACCAGGGAGGAGTCAGAAGTCAGAGGGCCAATGAAACCAAGGGTCTCAAGAGACAAAGGGCAGATGCTAGTGGATCCTATGGGGTCTGGATTCTAGAAACCCTAAGGTCAAGTGTTCCTTAGAGATTGGGGCAGAGGTCAAAGTTCCCTTGAGATGAGGCTCCTTAGAGCTGTGGGGTCAGAGATTAAAATCGTCCTGGAGCTAGGGTTCTGGAAGCTTTGGGGTCAGGAGTCAAAGATCAGAGCTCTGAATCATCTGGGCTGCTTTCTGGAATCTCAAGTCAGAGGTCAGACATCTTCCGGAGGCAGAGTTCGGGAGGTTATGAGGAAACAGGTTGGAGCCAAGATTCTGGAAGCTCTAGGGTTAGGGTCCCAGGAAATGAGGAGCCAGGGGTCAACGTCAGCGTGTCTGGGGGAGTCCAGATCCCAAGAACCCCAAAGCGTGCAGTGAGAGCCTTCGAAACCCTGGGGTCAAGGGTCCCCTGCAAGGGTCCAGGTACCTGTCCAGAGATGCAGCCCGTCAAAGCCGTAGGAATAGAGGTCATCGCCGACCCCGTTGCCGCCCCAGCCCTCGCCGCCCCCAGGGTAGGGGCTGTAGCCTTCGGTGAGGGCCCAGCCCACCCGCAGGTGGGTGGCCTGAGCTGTCAGGAATGGAACCACTTCGTCCACCATGACCTCAAAGTACCATTTGCTGTACTGCGTGGTGCCCTCTGCTCGGCCCACAAAGATGTTGGGGCGGATGCTGCAGGAGAAATGGGACAGAAGAGGAGGATGAGGAGGGCTGGAGAAGAGAGCCAGGCTGGAGGGAAGGCTGGGGGGGAGAGGGAAAAAGACAAAGAGACACATACGCAGGAAAAACGGAAAGGCAGAGCCATGGAGACAGAGACACAGAGAGAGAAAGCAGAGGCAGAGACAGACAGAGAGACGTCAAAAGACAGAGAAGAGAGATGAGAGAAAGACCTGGAAAAAGAGATGGAGGAGAAATAGACAGACAGACAAAGAGAGCAAACACAGAAAGAGAGAAAGAGGAAGAGACAGAGGGAGAAAGAGTTTGGGGAAGAAGGGTAAGAGAAGTAAGAAGCCAGGGACAAGCTGGGACAAGCACGACAGGGGTGGGGACTGGCATTAAGTCCGGGGGTGGGGGACGGAGGAAGGGCCATTCACCGGAGTGGAGTCTCTGAGTCGGGGCGGGGTGGTGGAGGGTTCTAAGCTCTGGGGTCAAAGGTTGGGGGGCCAGACCTGGTGACATAGTTGATGAGGTTTGTCTGCAGCAGAAGCTCGCGGCCAGGGAGCAAGTTCTCAGTAATGAGATCTTGGTTGGAGCGCACGGCCACACCATTGCACACACACAGGGAACACAGGACATCCAGCACCTAGGGGTCAAGGTCAGAGGTCAAGGTGTGAGGGCACTTGCGGGGAGGGTGTGGTCCATGGAAGACCCAGGGTGGGAAGCCAGAAGGATGATGTCCCAGGGTGGGAGGTGGGGATGTGACTGAGAAGAGGTGGTGAAAGCGGGAAGGTCAGGGATGACACAGGGAGATCAAGGTCAAAGAGAAAGGTCTGGTGAGACGCAGGGGGCTGTGGGGGATGGGATCGGGCATCAGCAGAGGAGGAAAGGAGAGACGGGAGCAAGGGGTGAGAAGTCGGAGGCAAGAGTGAAAGGCCGGGTCAGTGCGAGAGCACGGAGACCAAGACGAGGTTCTGGATGGGCGGGGGTCACCAACGTGCATCTTCGGGGCCAGGTGGATGTTGTCCATACATGAGGTGGTTAGAAATAATTAATTCAGTGGGGACTGGTAGGACCTGTGGCAAACTGGAGCGTGTATATGCAGCCGCCTGCATTTACATTAGACATTTAGAAAACACTTCAAAGATCTAAGGAAGCATATCGGGGGCCCAGAATCCATTTAAGAATGACTTTGAGGAGTTCCCATTGTGGCTTCAGTGGGTTACAAACCCAACTAGTATTCGTGAGGTTGCAGGTTCGATCCCTGGCCTCGCTCAGTGGGTTAAGGATCTGGTATTGCCATGAGCTGTGGTGTAGGTGGCAGACACGGCTCGGATCTGGCGTTGTTGATGAGGCTGTGGTGTAGGCCAGCAGCTATAGCTCTGGTTCACCCCCTTGCCTGGAAACTTCCATTTGCCACAGGTTCAGCCATAAAAACAAAAACAAAAACAAGGAGTTTGAGACCTTTGTATTGAGCTAGAAGCATGTGGCAGAGGAGTCCAGGTAAGAGTGAAGAGGGGGGGTGGGGAAAGATCAAGTGCAGAATTGAGGGGATGAGAGGCCCACCTTGTGGTTCCTCCCATGCTTGTCCAGAAGGGAGATGATGGACTTGATGTGGTTCTCCTGGATGATGTTCAGGACCTCAGGACTCTCAATCAGGACACAGTACAGCACCTCCAGGATCCCTGCCCAGGGATCAGAGTGAGAGGTGAGATGGCTGAAGCCCTGCCCTCCCCGCCCCTGTCCCCTGTCCCCTCCCCCTGGGTTCTCCTACCTGAGGAGGCCTCCAGTCGATCCAGCTTGCTGACCAGCCAATCCAAGTTGTTGGAGAAAAGGGCACAGTTGGCACGATTGCCACGGATCAGAGAGGCTGAGGGTGGAAAGAGGGGTCAGACCCAACAGGACTGGAAGCCTGGGCTATTCTGGGGGAGTCAAGACTGAGGCCCCTTACCCAGGATCTCATACAGCAGGTTCACAATCTCTTTCCAGGACTCGGCTGCCTCCTCTCCTGCAAACTCAGCAAAGTGGGCAGCAGTGGTGTAGACATTTAGGCGGTCAATGCAATTCAGGACCAGGGAGAGCATCCCCTGAGGTGGGAAAAACAGAGGCGTCATCCCCAGAATCCCAGGACCTCCCTTCCTGGCTTTTCTTAGGTTGGCCAATTCACATTCCTTCAACAACTAGTGGCAGCCGTGTATCCCCAGGTAGCTCCCTATCTTTTTTTTTTTTTTTTTTTTTTGCTTTTTAGGACCGCACCTGCAGCATATGGAAGTTCCCAGGCTAGGAGTCGAATCGGAGCTACAGCCAGATCAGAATTGCATCTGCGACCCACACCAAGGCTTGTAGCAACTCCGGATCCTTAACACTCTGAGTGAGGCCAGGGATTGAACCCACCTCCTCAAGGACATCATGTTGGGACGGGAACCCTTCCCTGTGCACCTTCACTCCCACGCCTCTCCTTCCTCTCCTCCTCAGGACATACACGCGGATTCTTTTGCTCAATAGAATGTTTTAAGATTCAAAAGCATTGTTTCATGTGGGGGGAGTCTGTTCATCTCCATTGTTGCGGAGCCTCCACAGCCATCGTACGGATGTGTCACAGCTGTGGATTCTTTGTAGCGGTGGTGGACCTTTGGGCTAATTCTAGTTTCAGCCGCTACAAAGAGAGCTGCCGGACAACTGCTGTGTCTATATCCTGGGCCCATAGCAAGAGAGGCAGCGTGTCGTGGTAGAGATCACAGCCAGCCGGAGTCACACAGAGCAGTCTGCCACTAACTAGTTGTAACTGTCAAAGACTTAACCCTTTGGGACTCCCGGAGCCAGTGTCCTCACCATGGCCTGGCCCTTGTCACCTCTCTGCCCTCATCTCCTCCCATACTTCCCCTCACTGGCCTCCTCACTATTCTGGAAACTGCCACGCATGCTCCCACTTCGTGGACTATGTACTTGCTCTACTGCCCCTCTGTCCCTCCCTCAGCTGTGTGCCCGGCTGCCTCTCTATCAGGTCAGCCTCCCTGACCACTCTCTTTTCTTTTCTTTTTTTTTTTGCCTTTTTTCTAGGGCTGCACCTGTGGCATATGGAGATTCCCAGGCTAGGGGTTGAATCGGAGCTATAGCTGCCAGCCTGTGCCAGAGCCACAGCAATGTGGGATCTGAGCCACATCTGTGACCTATACCACAGCTCACAGCAACGCTGGATCCTTAACCCACTGAGCAAGGCCAGGGATTGAACCTGCGACCTCATGGTTCCTAGTCGGGTTTGTTTCCACTGCACCGCGACGAGAACTCCTGACCACTCTAGTTTCTTTTTTTTTTTTTTTTTTTTTGCCTTTTCTAGGGCCTCTCTCACAGCATATGGAGATTCCCAGGCTAGGGGTCTAATTGGAGCCGTAGCCACCAGCCTACGCCAGAGCCACAGCAACACAGGATCCAAGTTTGGTCTGCAACCTACACCGCAGCTCATGGCAATGCCAGATCCTCAACCCACTGAGCAAGGCCAGGGATCGAACCCTCAACCTAGTCGGATTAGTTAACCATTGCGCCATGATGGGTACTCCCTGACCACTCTATTTTCAATTGCAACAACCCCGGTGCTCCCTACCACTGCCCTGCTTTGTTTTTTCCTTAGCGGTTATCATCATCTAATATTCTGTATAATCCTCCTAGTTTATTGATTACCTATACCCCCCCATATAGACTCCATAAGGACAGGCGGTTTTGTCTGTTTTGTGGGCAGCCGTATCCCCCTCCCCCACATCAATCTATTTGTTGAGTAGATGGCTCTTACTTAATCTCTCTGAGCTTCAGTAATATGAGAATTACAATTCCCCATGGGGCTACAGGGAGGGGGTCAGTATATAGTGCCCTTAACACATAGTAAGAGCTAAACTCAAGGTAATAATAGCCACGGACACTTAAATAGAGTCTACAAATAGAGTCTACTTTGTGCTGCTACTATTCTAAATGCTTCGTGTATACTAATTCCACTCCATAAGTAAATTCGGTTATTGTTACTATTACCATTTCTAGGTCTGCCTTTCCCACTAGACTAGGAGTCCCTAGGAAGGGGGGCCAACTTGGAGGACTTTAAATGAACTTCTTCCCAATCACCCTGTGGAGACTTCAGATTCTGGCGGATGGGGAATACAGCCCCCTCCTCCCGCCCCGCTTGGCCCCGCCCACTCAGACCCTGTGCCACTGTATCTCCCCCCTAGGTCCTCTCACACACACAGACTCACAGCCCCCGACTCAGCTGAGGTCCCTCCCTACACTCCCTTCCCAGATACCCAAAGAAAGACCCACCATTCTGGCCTTGCCTCGGCCCCCTTGATCCACTGGGGTTCTATCCTCCCACCCCGAAGGCTCCGCCCCTACAGACACGGGCCCCTGAGTGCAGCAGCCTCATGCAGCTCATCCTCTGACTTCTTCCCAGGCCCTGCCTCCAGGCCTTCCAGGGCCAAGAGTTTATCCTTGCCCCGCCTCCCCTCCCAGGTGTGGGAACAAGCCCCGCCCCTGCCTTAAAGTTCTGGCTCTCGCAGGCCCCGCCCCTGCGCCACCTTAGGCCCGCCCCTCACCAAAGCCTCGCCCATTAACCCAGACCGGACCCTCCTCAAGGCCCCGCCCCCTCACGTGTTCCAGACCACCCCCCACCCCATTGACACAGGCAGGATCCTTCCTCAGGTCTCTTCATCCATCCTGCCTCTCAGACCACTTCTCCCTTGGGTCCAGGCAGACGCGGCTGCTCTCACAGCCCCCCCCCCCCCCCCCCCGCCCCGGCCAAAGACCCCGCCCTCCCGGGCCCTGGCCTCACCTCCTCCTGGAAGAGGCTCTGGCGGTTCCGCAGGCTGCGCAGCTTGCTCTGCTTCTCCTCGTGCTGCAGCTCTTCCGAGGGCGGCTCAAAGTAGCCGATGAGGTCCTGCAGGCTCAGGATGACGCCCTCGAGGGGTAGCGCTGTGCCAGCCGGGGCCCCAGAGCCCCGTGGCTTTCCGCTGAAGCTGTCCAGGCCCCTGTGGGGACCGCACACTTGTCAGCCGGGGACCAGAAGCGACTCCCCCCAAACCCTGTCCCTCGAAGGACTCCCACAGGCACATCTATTTAACCGACTGAGACTCAGAGAGACGGCATTGGCCCAGGGTCATACAGTGGCCAAGGGCCAGAGCTGGGACTGGGACCTGTACCTGCATAGCGACAGGTCATGCAAGCAGAGGTCAGGGCTAGGGAGGTCCAGGATCCGAGGGTCTGGGTGTCAGGGGTGTGAGATTAGGTGGTGATCAGGGAGGTGAAGTCAAAGGCATGGTTGTGGCATTCAGGTTAGGGATCAAGCGTATAGAGGTCAAGAGGTTGTGTTTGTTAGAGGTGCGGATGTCAGAGGCAGAGATGTCAGAGGTCAGGGGCATGAACACCAGGAGCACGGGGGTCAAGCTGTGGCCGCCCCCAGCCCCCCACGGCAGAGTGGCCAGGTGGCTCACTTGATGAAGTGGTTGTAGAGGCCAGCAGTGCTATAGATCATGCGGGCTGCCTGGGACTCCTCCTGCTGACAGCGGGTCAGTGACAGTGCATCGTCCATGTGGCCTTCCTGGTGCAGAATGGCCTGACAGTGGTGGGACAGAGAAGTCAGGAGGGGGCCCTGTCACCCAGGGCCATGCTCCCCAGACCTCCGCCAGACCCTAGCCCTAAACTGCCCCCATTCTCCACCGAATCTCTCAGCCCCCCCTCCTCCTAGCCCTCTCCACCTGTCCCTGTGTCTTTCATTCTCAATCTCTTTTGTTCCCTTGCTGTCTCTCCTTTCTGTCTCTCTGTTTCCATCTGTCTGTCTTATTTCTGTTTCTCTGTCTTTGTCCGTCTCTCTCATGTCTGTCCCCCCTCTGCCTCTCTCCCTGTCTCTCTGTTACGTTCTCCATCTCTCTCTGCCTTGCTCTCTCAGTCCCTCTTTGAGTCTGTCTGTCCCCAGGCCAGATTCTGTCCACTTTATCTACCACTGCCTACACCTCCCCACCGCAAAGCTCTAGTGGCACCCCAAACTGAGCGCGTCCCAGACAAAGGCCTGAGCACCTTTCTGGGAGGTGGGACCATCATGGCTGCTGGCTCTCCCCTGAGCTGACCTGCCCAGGGCGCTGTAAATACCATCCACCTGCTGCTGACTCCCTCTCTGGCCCAAGCGCATCTCTACATCCTCTACTCAGGTATCACTTCAGGCCTCATTTTTCACAAACAGATGCCGCCCTAGGCTTCCCACTCATTCACCCAGTGAGTCTGTTGAGTGACTCTGTTCTAGGCATTAGAGGTTAAACTTCATTGTTTGGGGGTATTTTTTTGGCCACGCCTCCCTGCTCTGCCCTCCCAGTTGGCTTGTTCCCAGAAGCATAAAAGGAGCCCCGTGAACCCGAATCAGGTCACCTCCCTGGCCCACTCATCTCACACAGGGAAAAGGTTGGGAACCTCACCATGTCCCCCAAGGCCCTAACACGACCTGTCCCCATCCCCTCTCTGTGCTCATCGCCCACGACTCACCCCTCCCTCTCACTCACTCTCCTCCAGCCAAACTAGATCTCCTTTCTGTCATTGCAACAGATCAACCTCATCCGAACTTCAGGACCTTTGCACATGCTGTCCCCGCTGTCAAAAGTAGCTTGCCCACTCTTCAGTTGTAAAACTGTGTACTCCACCAGAGACAGTTTAGTCATGGTGTCTGCGCACCTATTTTTATAGCTCACCTGTTTTTCCACACATACGTCCAGAGCAACTGGGGGACTCAATGACTGGCTGAATGCTATTCTGTCTGTTTGTCACTGTCTGTCTTTGCCTGGCTCTGTCTTTCCTTTCTCTGTCTCTGACTTTTTCTACTTTTCTGTCTCCATGTCGAGTGTACTCTCTCTCTCTCCATACATTTACACATATCTTTTTTCTTCTCTCAATCTTTTTTTTTTTTCTTTTGTGCTTTGAGGGCCACACCGGTGGCATATGGAGGTCTCCAGGCTAGGGGTCCAGTCGGAGCTGTAGCCGCCGGCCTACACCACAGCCACAGCAATGTGGGATCCGAGCCGTGCCTGCAACCTACACCACGGCTCACAGCAACGCCAGATCTTTAATCCACTGAGCAAGGCCAGGGATCGAACCCACAACCTCATAGTTCCTAGTCAGATTCGTTTCTGCTGTACCACGACAGGAACTCCTCAATCTTTTTTCCTTTTTGCCTTTTTAGGGCCACACCTTCAGCATATGGAAGTTCCCAGGCTAGGGGTTGAAACAGAGGTACAGCTGCCAGCCTACACTACAGTCACGGCAACACCAGATCTAAGCTCCATCTGTGACCTATACCACAGCTTGTGGCAACACTGGATCCTTAACCCACTGAGCAAGGCCAAGGATTGAACTTGCATCCTCATGGATACTAGTCAGGTTCATTACCACTGAGCCTCAACAGGAACTCCATTCTTTCAACCTTAGTTTCTCTCTCAGTCATTGTCTTTTTCTCAATCCCATCCTCAACCTCCTGAAGGCTCAAGCATGACCAGCCCCAGTCCCCTTCCTGGCCCTGCCTACACCCCACACCTCCCCTGGCCAGACACCCACCTTCTTCTTGAGCACGCCGAGCCGCAGGGCCTTGGGGTCTGGGGCAGCATAGGTAAGCCACAGGCCCGAGGCCACATGCTGCACGAAGCACAGTGACTCCCCATACTTGATCTCAGGGGGGCCCATGCCCTCCACGTCCCGCTTGGGGGCCGTATCCAGCTTCTCCTGCAGGGGTAGGGGACAGAGGTCAGCCGGCAGGCAGAGCTGAGAGACGGCAGGGGGCGGCTGGGGTGGGATTTGGGGCTCCAGCTGAGGGAGGATATTTGACCCCCACCGACCTTGGAAATGCGGAAACAGAAGGAGGTGGCCTTGGTGTGGGCCTTGCTGGCATCAACCACCACCAGGCCCTGGTCCTCGATGAGCGCCAGGTACCTCCCGGTGGTGACATGCCGGATGCGAAGCGGCTGGCCCCAGCGCAGGTGGCTCCCACTCCAGCTGCAGAGGGTGATAAGGAGGGGGTCCGAGGCCCCCAGGTCTCCCATGGACACCACAGTCTCGGGTGAAAGCCCTTAGCCCTCTTCCAGGGTGCCCCCCCCCCTCGAAGCCCTCAGATCTTTCTTAGGACCCCCCAGTCCTCATTTAGGAACCCAGTCTCCTCTTAGGCCCTCACCACTTCCTCAGGGCGCCCCAGATGTTTCCAGTGTCCCAGTTTTCCCAGAGCTGTCATTTTCTCCCCTCCACTTCCCAGAGTGTCACTCAGGACACTGATCACTCCCTCGGGAACCCTCACCATCCCCAAGACCTTTTTTTTCTCTGGGATTCGAGGACCCTGAGAACCCTCATTTCTCTCTTAGGCATCCCAGATTTTCCCCAAAACCCTCCAATCACTTCCTCTGTTCTTCCTTCAAGACCCTCGTCTCGGAGTTCCCATTGTGGCTCAGCAGGTTAAGAACCCAGCTCGTGTCCATGAGGATGCAGGTTCAATCCCTGGCCTCACTCAGGGGTGAAGGATCCAGCGTTGCTGTGGCTGGGGTGTAGGCCAGCCGCTGCAGCTCCGAGTGGACCCCTAGCCTGGGAACCTCCATAGGCCACAGGAGTGGCCCTTAAAAAAAAAAGATCCTCTTCTCCTCCCAGGCCCCCCAGGAACTTCTAGCCCCTTCCCCAGCCTGCCTCCTGCCCCCCTACCTGATTCTCAGCGGTTCCAGTCTCCAGAGGGAGCGGGCGTGGGTGCACACAGATCCCCCCTCGTAGTAGACAAGTCTGTGCACGTGGAAGAGAGCGAGGGCAGGGGTTCAGGCTCCAGGCACCCAGAGTCTGCTCCCTAATCCCCCCACAGGGTGCCAGGCTGCCCCCCGCCAGCCTTTGCCACACCGCCCCCAAACACAAGACCCCAGGCCCTCTTGCCCCCAGCCCAGACCTGCGCTGGTCATCACTGTCAGCGGGGGAGATGGTCAGGCACTCATCCATGTGTCCGTGAAAGAGGCGGAGGACGTGACCCCCAGTCACATAGCCTGGACAGAGCAAGGGACGGTGGTCACAGGGGAGCTGGGGTTGCAGAAGGGCCCGGAGCCAATGTGGAGCCTGGGAGCCCTGCTTCTCCCCTGCAGGAGGCTGGGGGCTGGTGGCGGGGGTCCGCAGCTGGATATGTGAGTTTCAGGGTACGAAGTGGTAGCCTCAGATTTGGGCTCAGGGTGAGGCTGGAAGTGGGGGCATGAGACTTGGGATCTAAGTTTGAGGGTCTAAGGATCCAGGGATGAGGCTGGGAGGTTTGTGGGTCTGGGGCTTAAGAGGCTGAGTTTGGATTTTTGAGGTTGAGGTCACAGAACATCATCAGAGACTTGGGTCTAACATTCCCCGACAGTGGAATCTGGGTTCTAGGGCTGGCTTTGGGGTCTGGGATTAGACGTATAGGGGTTAGGTCTGAAGTCAGGGTCTGAATTTTGAGGGCCATTTTGGAGATCTGAGGCCAGTATCTGAGGTTTGAGGTCGGAGGTTTGGAAGCCTTAGATTTGGTCTCTGAGTGTGGGGAGATATGAGCTTTATAGTTGGAAGCTGGGGGTCTGAGTTTTGGGGTCTGAATCAGGGGTCTTAGTTTGGGGATGAGTTTGAATGGCGGGGGGCTGGTTTGGGGGGAGCTAAGTCATCTGAGGCTTGGAGTCTGAGGGATAAGCTTCAAATTTGATGTTTCAAGCTTTGGATCTGAGTTTAGGGGTCTGACCTCCGGGACCTGAGTCTGGCATGTGAGCTTTGGGGGTCTGAATTTGGCATCTGATGCTGAGCTCGGGGTTTGGAGGTCTGAGCCCCAGGGCTCTGGAGTTGAGGTCAGTTGGAGATCTAAGCATGAGGGTCATAATTTGGGATCTGAGGGGCGATACTGGAGGTCTGTTTTTGGGGGGGGGTCTCACTTTAGGGGCCAAAAGTCTGGGGTCCTCACCTTCTTCACAGCCAGAGCAGATGGGGTTCATGTTCCACAGTGTCTGCATGAAGGAGGCGTCAACCTGGAGCTCCCCACTGGCTGTCGACAGGTGCTGAAGGCAACCAGGATGCAATGGTCAGAGATGATGGGGGTGGGGGCGACAAGAGTTCCAGAGCCAGTCAGAAACCAAGGGTGGAAACCAGGAAACCGGCAGATGGGGGACAGAAAATTAGATCAGGAAATGGAGATCAAGTCGGGAAACGGGGCATCAGAAACCAGAAATTGGGAGTTCCTGTCGTGGCTCAGAGGAAACGAATCTGACTAGCATCCATGAAGATTCAGGTTCAATCCCTGGCCTTGCTCAGTGGGTTAAGGATCTGGCATTGCCTTGAGCTGTGGTGTAGGTTGCAGATGTGGCTCAGATCTGGCATTGCTGTGGCTGTGGCTGTGGCCAGCGGCTATAGCTCCGATTTGAACCCTAGCCTGGGAACTCCCATATGATGAGGGTTGGGCCCTAAAAAGATGAAAAAAAAAAGAAAGAAAGAAAGAAAAAAAGAAAAGAAAAAGAAAGAAACCAGAAATTGGATGGAAACTGGAAATTGGGTGCCAGGACCCTGGGGCCAGTGACCACCAACAATGAGGAGGTGGGTCAATTCCAGCCACGGGGTGGGGAGAGGGGTGGGGGGGTGTAGGACCTGCGGGGGCGGGGGGGGGGCGCTCACCAGGTAACGCTCAGAGGAGACACTGACGAGGATGAGGTCATCCCCTACTCGAACCTTCTCTCCTTCCGACCTCTGCTTGGAGGCCGGGTGTGTAGTCCACCAACAGGCCTCTCCTATGGGTGAGGGCAGGAGGGGGCTGTCTGGATGGTGGTGGTCCAGGATGCTCTTCCCTAAGGCATTCCCAGCCACCAAGCCTCCCAGGCCCTCTGCCTCCAATTCTCTTATCACTGCCACCACCTCTCTGCCTCCCAGTCCCTGGCTCCCACCCTCGGATTCTCTCTCCAGAATGTGTCCAGCCACACCCCCGACTCTCAGCCCTGAGCCCCCGTCTCTGCCCCCAGAACATTGCCATGCCCATGCCCAGGGTTCTGCAGACCTTCTGCAGCCCCCTGCCTGCAGTGTCCCCATCGTGCCCTCTCCCTCCAGCCCCTGACCTGTCGCATCCTCCTGCAGTCCCACGTCGAAGGCCAGCTTGTCAGTCATGGAACGGGAGGTGGTGAGGCAGCTCAGATACTAGGGTTGTAGGGGGAAGTCAGCCTCCGGGCCCGGCACCACACTCCCGGCCCCTGCCCGTGCCGCCTCCCGCATGCACTCACCATGCCACTGTGCGCGTGCCGGAGCAGGATGGCGTGGCCGTACAAGAGCGTCCTATGGCCCCCGCCCTGGGAGGACTGCGGGGGGGAGAGAGGGCACAGAGTGAGAACAGAGCCCCCCTGCCACCTCTGCCCTGGCCCAGGTGGGACTATGCCCCCCCAGCAAAATACCATGCTCCGGCCTGGACGCAAAGAAGGCTCAGCTCAGACCCACAGCAGAGTCTCTGCCTCAGTTTCCCTGCCCATGGAAGCAGGGGCTCTGTCTCCGACAAGCCTGTGCAGGGGGTGTTTTATGTTCCCCAAAGCCCTGCCTCCTTCAACTTGTTAACGAGGCCCCAAAGTCACTCAGAGGGCTGAACCCCTCTTCCAGAGGTTCAGATACCTGGGGACACTCAGGGAAGCCCCCGTGTCTTGTGTTCCATGGACCTTGGCGCCCTCTGCTCCCTCCTGTCATGACCATGGCTGTGCACCGGTACAGTCCTACCAGTTGTGAAACGCTGCAGCATCACCCATAGGGACCTGCCCTGTGCTACCGCACACCCCCCGGGCTCAAGGAGACATGGCCCTCCTCTGGGAGAGGGTACACCCGGGCGCTCTCTGACAGCATGCCCCTCATCCCGGCTCTCACACGCCCATGCTCTGAGGGGGCCATGTGATGGGGCCATATGGTCACATGGCAAACCCACTCCTGGACCGGAGGAGACTCACACTCGGGATGGAGGGAGGTGATGGCAGGTGAGGTCCCATGCAGAGAAGAGCCGGGATGGGGGTTGGGGAACAAGGGAAAAAAGAGGAGAAAGGCGGAGTGGGGGGAACGGGGGCGGGGCTCAGAAGCCCCCACCCCCTTCCTGCCTTCCTGCCCGGCCAGTTCTGGGCATCACAGACCCTGACAGCTGAGACGGAGGAGACCCCCCAGCCTCTGTGTGCAGGATGTGGGCTCCAGAGGCCGGCCTGGGGTCAGGAGAGGTGGGAAAGACAGATGACACCCGAGGCCAGACCTACCCACTTATCCAAATTGAGGGCCTGTGGGGGGCAGGGCAGAGAGAGGAAGAAGAGCAGCTGGTAAACGACTCCCAGGTCTGCCCACCCGTCCCTGCCACCCATCCCACTCGGGAGGGAGCCTCACCTCCACGCCGGCCTCCACGGTGTTGGCCAGCATCTCCTGCAGGGCTCGGACGGACAGGGACTGCTCCAGGACGAAGCAGCAGATGGCCAGATCGGGGGGCACATTCTGGGGGCGGAGAGGTGGAAGGGGGTGCTGAAGGCCCCTGAGTGCTGGTGCACCCTCTGCCCCATACTAAGCACTCACGCCCCTGAGAGACCCAGACCCAGCCCCAACCCTCCACGAAGCCCTGCCCTCTGCCACCCACTTCAGACACCCTGAATCCCCACCATCGGCGCAGGAAACACCTCGGCTCTGTCTCCTCTTTCACATCCCCACGCCCTACCTGGACCTCCCAGAAGTTTCCACACCCTGGCTAATCTCATAGGAAGCCTCAGCCCGCAGCCTCCCCCACCTCAGACACACTGCAATGGAGTCTCCCCTGCAAATAACCCCAATCTCTCCCAATCCCAAAGGAAGCCCCACCCCCTTCCATCACTAGCAGACGTCCCGGCTCCTGCCTCCTCCCTCGGACCCTGTGAACACTGCTTCAAAGTCACACCTGCCACCTCAGTCCACCCCCTATCACCTGAGGCACTTAGACACCCTGCCCCTTGGACCCAAGACTCTGTCCCCTCAGACCCTTGGCCTCACCCGCCATCAAGTCCCACGTCTCTCTCTCTCTCCCCCAGGAAGCACTCCATCCCCCCAGGCCACCTCCTCCCTCAGACCCTGTGGTGTCCTCAGACTCAGACCCCAGCCTCCCTCCACCTCTCAGCCTCCAACCACCTCCCCGGTCAGGCCGCTCTGGCACCCCTGTGACCTTCCAGGCCCTTTTACCCTGATCTAAGACCCTCTGCCCTCTCAGACCCCCTGCCCCTCGCTCCTCAGACCCCTCTTTTTTTCTTTTTTCTTTTTAGGGCCACATCCTCAGCATATGGAAGTTCCCAGACTAGGGGTCAAATCGGAGATGCAGCAGCCGGCCTACACCACAGCCACAGCCACGTGGGATTCTTAACCCACTGAGGGAGGCCAGGGATTGAACCTGTATCCTCATGGGTACTAGTCGGGTTGTTACCACTGAGCCACAGGGAACTCCTTTTTTTGCTCTTTCATTCTTTCCTTCCTCTCTCTCTCTTTTCCTTGTTTTGTGGCTGCACCCGCAGAAGTTAGTTCCAGGTCAGGGACTGACCCCCATGCCGCAGCGCCCCTGCCATCTTCCCGGCCGGCAGCGCAGCCTTCAGATGCCCTCTTGAGCTCCAGACCCCCTGTCACCTTAGACCCCCTGCCTCTTCCCCCAGACCCTGGCTCTCCATCCTCAGACCTCCAGCCCCTCTCCCTCTTCGCAGCCTCTCCGGGTCCCCGCTCCAGGCTCCCAGACCCCTCTTCTTGAGCGCTGGCCTCCCCGCTCCCGAGACCCCCCGAGACCCCCTGTCCCTCCCTCCCGACAGACCTGGGCGTTGCTGGTGGGTTCCAGGAAGCAGAGGCGGTTGCCGAAGCCCTCGGCGGCCAGGCAGAGCTTGAGCTGCTCCTTGAGCACCGTGGCGTTGCACTGCAGGACCACCTCGTCGTCCTGGGGAGCGGCGGAGGGTCAGGGCGGCCCGGCGGCCGGCGCCGCGCCCCGCAGCCGCGGCCACCACACCCCGCCCTTCTCGTGATGACACAGATGCCGCCACCCTCGCCGTTTACCGAGGAGGGGCCCCTGCCGGGCACTCTACCCACTTCTCACAGCCCCACGAGTTGGGAGCCAGTGTCACGCCCATATTAAAATGGGGAACCCGCCGCTCAAAGAGGAGACAGGGCTGGTCCAAGGCCACAGCTGGTAAGAGGAGGAGCTGGGACTTGAACCCCCGCCCAGCTGGCTCCCAAGGCCTCCCAGGTGGGGGTCTGCAAGGGGAGTCACTAGAGGATGGGAAATAGGAGCACCTGGAGTTGAGCGGCTTTTAAACTCAGCCTCCTCTAATTGTCGTTTAAGGGGTAATGATAAGTAAGGGGTCAATGCTTTCTAATGACTCCTGTAGGCAATGCCAGAGGCTGGCCTGGCTCCAGGATGGGGGCGGGTGGGGGGGGGGGACCCAGTGGAGAAAGGTAAACACGGACTGTGAATTAGATGAGGGTGTCCTTGCCATGAGCCATCTCCTGATTTTGATAACTACTCTGTGGTTTTGTGAGAGACAGCCTTTGTTTTTTAGGAGAATAAGCACTGAAGTATTTAGGGGTTCCGGGTATCGTGTCCACCAATTACTCCCAAAGAGTTTAGGGGGAAAAACGGAGAGAGAGGGAGGAAGGAACCATAAAGCAGATGTGCCACTTCTTAACATTCGGGGAAAAAGACTGAAGGCCAGATGGAGTTCTCTAAAGCTAACCCTGTGACTTTTCTCTCAATGTGAAATCATCTCAAGACTACACTTTAAAGTTTTAAGAAAAGTTTCTATGTGCTGGGCCCCCATTCCAGGAACTTAGCTTGTATTAACTCATGTAATCGTCACAACAGCCTTCTGCGGTAAGTCCCATTATGTGAACCTGTGGAAACTGAGGCCCAGAGAGGTGAAGGAACTTGCCTTAGGTCACACAGCCCACATCCAACATAGCTGCGATTTAACCCCAAGGCTCTATATGCCACACTCTTAGAACACTAGGCCACGTCTTGATATGTTAGCAGAGTAACCCGCATACCTTTATAACCAGCATAAATCTAGGAAGGGGCATCCTCAACACTTTCACTGACAAGGGTTTAAATCGAAACTGATGGAGACTCTGGCTCGTAACTGCTGAGTAACACAGTGATTATCCCACTTTACAGCCAAGGAAACAGGTTCAAGGAGCTTAGGCGCCCTGCCTGAAGTCACATAGCCTCCAGCCCTTCCAGAAAAATCACAGAAACATGTCCCAGTCCTGGACTTCATCCCACACAGGCTGCCCACAGTCTTTCGGGAGGACGGAGAGAGATCTGACCTGTTGGCAGGACTGCTCTGTCCTATAAGCCCCACTCTGACATCCTGGCATGTGTCATGTATGCATAAGGATCATAGAGCTTGCATTTATTAAGCACTTGCTGTCTATTAGACCTTCTGCACAGGGCTTTACATTCATCTGCTAGATACTGACTGAGCACCTGCTGTGTACCAAGCACTGATCTAGGTACTGGATACAGAGCAGTAAATAAAGCAGACAGAATCCCTGTCCTTGTGGGGCTGACATCCTTGTGGGGGGAGATGCAAAGAACAGGTGAATAGATTTATAAGTTTAATGTCAGTGATAAGTGTTATGGAAAAAAATAACCCAGGGTGATGTAAGGGAGTGGCTTTTGGGGTAAAGATGACATCAGTGAGGGGGGTAAAGTGACAGCCTCTCCAAGGAGGTGACATTTGAGCTAAGCCTTGTCCAAATAACGAGAAGGAATCGAGCTTGATCATCTCTAGAGGAAGAACGTTCCAGGAAGAGGGGGGCAGCCTGGAGCAGGGTATTCAGGAAAAGCAAGGGAGACAGAACAGTGGTGCTGCCATCAGAAGTAAGGGAGAAAATGAGAGGAGATGAGCTCAGAGAGCTATTTGCATGGACCCCTTGAATCCTTATGATATATATTTTTGTCCCCATTTTCCAGATGGGGAAATTGAGGCTCGGAGAGAAAAATAAAAATCACTGGCCCAAAGTTAGGAAGCGGGCAAATGGCAAAACCAAGTTATAAACCAGAGACAAGGATCCTACTCTCTACGCCAATGATTCTCTAACTTTCTCCTGCATCAGAATGAAGTCGGGGGCAGCCTGGTTAAAAATTGAAAGGTTGTGGCTGTGTCTGTGGCGTAGGCTGGCAGCAACAGCTCCTATTCGACCCCCTGGCCTGGGAACCTCCATGTGCCGCAGGTGCGGCCCTTAAAAAAAAAAAGTCCTCGCTGCCCAGGTCTCACTCTCAACACCAAGAGCCTGACTCAGTAGATCTAAGGTCAGCAGCAAATCTGGACCATTAACTAGCTCCCAGGAAGTTCTGAGGTGGGCTGTGCTTTTGAGGAACTCCAGCCTGAGCAGAGCTGGACGTTGACACCCATCAAAAGGAAATAAAATGAATTTGGGGGCCCGTGACGAACATACTTAAAAAGTGAAATAAAAGTAGAGCAACAACAGAAAACAGCAGCATATCCTTCCTGCTCTAAGGGCTACCTACGTTTTATGAAACATGCTTCAGCTAAAAATAGGTGTATAAACGCACCCGATTCAACCATAGCAGCACAAATCGGAGGCAACCCACATGTCCATCAGTACGTGAACTGATAAACAAATGCACTCAATGGAAGACTACTGAGCAACAAAGAGAAATGAGCTCTTGGTACACGCTACGTGGTTGAAAGTCCAAAATGTTACCCTGAGCAAAAGCAGCAAGACGGACGAGCATGTATTTCATATGAAACATGAGAAATGACGCATGGGCCAGGTGATGACTGCAAAGAGCCACAGGGGACTTTCTGGGGTAAAGGAAGCCTTTCTATGTCTCGATTATGATGTGGTTACATGCGTGTGTGTGGTTTCCCAACTCTAACACCTAAAATCAGGACAGTTTCTTGCATGTCCATTATAGCTCAATAAAGTTGACTTTTTATCATATATGTGCATATATGCATGTACTTGGCTGCAAGATAAGCTCTACTTCTTACTGGCGGGATGAGATCCCAAATGTATGAAAAAACCAGCACAAAACCTCAATAAAGTTCCAGGACATGGACCCAGTATGAGGCCAAGAGATGCCAAGGCCAGGCCTCTAGAGCCCAACCCTGGCTACTCTGGCAAGACTGAGCCCAGGGTTCCTCTTATGAAAGCAGGAGGTCTGGGCCCCAGGGAGATCCAGAGATGACACTTCCTGGCCTTGACCTTGGTCATAACCCTACCACTCAGGCCTCAGTTTCCCTCAAATCTCCCATGGAGATAAAGATAGGGCCCTACCTCAGAAGATAGGACAGCGAGGATATAATTAGATGTCTCAGGAGGCTGAGGGCCTGGGCATGGGGCCTGAGGTAGAGTGGCTGTTCAGGGGCTGACGGCCATGGCCATGGTCTTATTAGGTCTGGGGAGGAGGAGAGAGAGCCCAACCCATGGTGTCTGCTAAGGGGCTGGAGCTGGGGCAAGAGCCTAGGGTGAAGCTAGGCCTTCTCCCGTGGCTGAATGTCCAGCTGTCCCCATCCTTCACTACGGGCCTCAGCTGTTCATCCCTCCCTCCCGGGAAACCAGACCCGGCTCACCAGGGTCCTATTCTGGGGCCAGAATGCTGTGTCAGCATTTCCCAGGGCCCAGAGGGCGTGGGGAGGGGCTAATGCAGGGTCAGCAGACCTAGCCCAGAAGAGAGAACATACCCCCACACTCACAACCCCCCCACCCCCACGGGGCTGAACCACTGGGAAGGAAAAGTGGGAAGGACTCCCCAGGGGCAGCCCCTCCCCCATCATCTCCACGGCCCCTGCCCAGGCCCCAGAAAAGCGGGCTATTCTGGGAGGGACACCTGTTGTTCCCGTTCCCATCCCTGCCCCCCAGCCGGGGATCAGAGAAGTGGGGAGAGACAGAGCTGGAGACACAGCAAGAAAAAACACAGAGGGCCTGAAACCGGCAAAACAAAGCCAGAGACAGAGACCAGCAGACAGAGATGGAGAGAGATACAGACACAAACAATCCAAAGAGACAGATAGAAAAAGGCACCCCCCCAGAGACCACTGGCAGCCATATTTGACCCTCCTCCCTAAAACCAAGTGGGGGAAAAAAGAAGACCTAGAACTAGAGAGACCCCACCCGCCCACCCCAGGAGACCCTCAAGAGCTGGGAGTTCAAAGGAGCTGGGTCCTCCAGTCCACCCCAGCCCCCTTCCCAAGAATTTAAATAGGTCAGAGTCTGGAGCAAGAAGAGAATTAGAGCTAGGTGGTGGTGGGGGAGGGGGGCAGCTAAATTAAGCTCAGGAATTAGAATCACCTTCCCCAAGTGCCGGCTTCCAGAGTGATGGGAGGGGGTGCTCCCTCAGCGGCCCCCTTCTCTGGGACAACCCGCTAGTATCAGAGGGAAGGGTGGCAGAAGGTTCCCCTCCCCATCCTGCAGTCCCAAATTCTACTAATTCTAAGGCGAGAAAGGTGGGGGAGACTGAGAGAGACAGAAACGGAGAAAGACAGTGACAGTCACCCAAAGGACAGTAGAAGAGACCTCGAATCTTAGAGACCACCAGCAAACACGACGGAGACATCCAGAGACAGAGAAACATTCACAGGAACCCGAGAGATGACCCCAGAGACCCCTAACAGAGATACGTACTGTCCGCAGAAACTGGACCTCATCTTCGCCCTCTCCTCCGTCACCCATGATGTCGAGGCCCGAGGAGCCGGGGCTGAGGTCAGGGAATAGGAGGAGGGGGCCGCAGGCTGGGCGGGCGGGCGGGCCGGGGGCGGCTGGGGTCGGAGACCTCTGGGAACCCCAGAGGCACCCGCGGGGTAGATGGAACTGCGAGGAAGACTCGCGTGCAGCTCAGAGCTGGTAGGAGGTCTCCGCCCTCCGGTCTCCATTGGGCCCCGACGACAAGACCACGCCCCTTTGACGGAGCCCCGCCTACAGATCCCAGACTTTAGCCAAAGGTGCACGTTCGGGTGGGAGGTGTTAAGGGAGAGTGTCTAGGAGGTAGCTACCCTCTCTCCTCTCTCCTCCCATTTCACAAAGTCCAAACTGAGGCTCTGAGCCGGGAAGGCCCTGCTTGATGTCGGGGTTATGCACCAGGTCTCCCGGCTTTAAAAACCATCAGACATAGTGATTAAAAATAAAGACTCTGGAGTTCCCCTCGTGGCGAAGCAGAAACGAATTCGACTAGCAACCGTCAGGTTGCGGGTTTGATCCCTGGCACTCGCTCAGTGGGTTAAGGATCTGGCGTTGCTTTGAGCTGTGGTGTAGGTTGCAGACGCGGCTTGAATCCCGCGTTGCTGTGGCTGTGGTGTAGGCTTTTGGCTACATCTCCGATTAGACCCCTAGCCTGGGAACCTCCATACGCCGCGGGTGCTGCCCTAAAAAGAAAAAAAAAATTGTATTTAAAAACTGTACTAATACACAATGTGTTACGTAAGTGTCGCTCGCATCATTATCGTCGTCATTATTATAAAAACTGATGAGGCAAGAATAACAGCCGTAGCAGACATCTTTTGTATGCCTGTCACATTTCAGGCCCTGAGCTGAGATCTTTTCACTGCATCTTATTTCGGTCTTACAACAATCCTGCTATTATTTACACTTTTTTGGAAGAGGAAATAAAAATATGTGGTTCTTACTCTGTATAGTTTTTGCGGTTTTTTTGGCTGCACCCACAACATAGGGAAGTGCCTGGGCCAGGGATTGAACCCACACCCCAGCAGTGACCAGAGCTGCTGAAGTGACAACACCAGATCCTTAACCCATTGCACCACAAGGAAACTCCTATGTATAATTTTATTGAACTGCAAGATATTGCTTTGTGTAACCTACAGCTTAATAATAATACTTTAATTGATCCCTGTGTCAATCAGTTACCACGTGGTAGGCTCTATTTTTTTTTTTTTTTCTTTTTGGGGCCACACCAGTGGCACATGGAAGTTGGCAGGCTAGGGATCGAATTGGAGCTGTAGGTGCCAGCCTACACCACAGCCACAGCAACTCGGGATCCAAGCCACATCTGGGACCTACACCACAGTTCACGGCAAGGCCAGATTCCCAACCCACTGGGCGTGACCAGGGATTGAACCTGCATCCTCATGGATACTAGTCAGGTTTGTTACCGCTGAGCCATGACAGAAGTCCCTGGTAGGCTCTATTGATTTCCTCATGGAATTTTCTCTACAACCCCAGAAAGTGAGGTCTTCTCCAAATTAGTCCAGTGGACAGATGAGAAAACTGAAGCCAGAGGCACAAGGTTGCCTGCCTGGCAGGAGGCCCAGGTGTGTGGAACCCTACATTGGGCCTCCAGTTCCATAGTTGCCTGTTTTAGGAAACTGCAGAGGTGCTCTGCCCCAGCTCCACAGAGCACCTAATCTCTTCCAGCCCCCCTTCCCACAGGCGTCCAGGAGCAAGAAGGAGCTGGTTGCCTCTCTCAGGGCTCCCCTACTTACAAAGCCCAGGCCACTCATCTGCATGAAGTGTGGTCCAGCTAGCAGCCCTATGTGGCTCAGAAAGGCCCTGGGGAGACAGAGAATTACAATTCTGGGGGTTGGGGCCTAACCCTGGTGATGAACTGGCTTTTTCTTCTAACTGGGAGATTTTATTCCATACGGAGACAGTAAAGTGGAATGGTTAGGAACCCTGACTCTGGGTTCAAATCCCTGGCTCAGCCTCTGTGTGAATGTAAGCAAGTTACTCCACCTCTGTTTTCCTCATCTGGAAAATGGGCAACATAAGAGTACTGACTTCACAAGACTATTGTGAGAATTACAGTTGTCCCTCAGCAGCCTTTGAGGGCTTGGTTCCAGGACCCTGCTGGATACCAAAACCTGTGGCTATCCAAGTCCCTTATATAAAATTGTGTAGTATTTGCATATAACCTATGCATTTCCTCCAATATATTTTAAATGATCTTTAGATGATATATAATACCCAATACAATGTAAATGATATGTAAAAATAGTTTTACATACAATCTAAATGCTGTGGAAATAATTGCAGACTTGTGGCAAATTCAAGTTTTGCTTTTTGGAACTTTCTGAAATTCAAAAAAAAATTTTTTTGATCCGCAGTTAGTTGAACCTGCAGATGGGGAACCCACAGATATCCAAGGGGGCGGCAGTACCTCATATTCAGGTCATGTTCTTTTTTTTTTTTTTTTGGTCTTTTTTTTTTTTTTGCCATTTCTTGGCCCCTCTGCAGTGGCATATGGAGGCTCCCAGGCTAGGGGTCCAGTCGGAGCTGTAGCCACCGGCCCACGCCAGAGCCACAGCAACGCGGGATCCGAGCCGTGTCTGCAACCTACACCACAGCTCACGGCAACGCTGGATCCTCAACCCACTGAGCAAGGCCAGGGATCGAACCCACAACCCCATGGTTCCTAGTCGGACTCGTTAACCACTGCACCACGACGGAAACTCCCCAGGTCATGTTCTTAAAACTATACACGGGGACGTCCCCTGTAGTGCGGTCAGTTAAGGATCTGGCATTGTCACTGCAGCACCTCCAGTCACTACAGTGGCACGGGTTTGATCCCTGGCCTGGGAGATTCCACATGCCGAGGGCATGGGCAAAAAAAAATTACACAAAAAATGTTTGAAGTATAATAGATTGCTAGGTGTATTAACTTACTGATACAATTGTAATATATAGTGCATAAGTTTGTATCATGTTGAATTATATAGTGCATAATTATATAATTAGATATTTAGGCTAATATAATCATATAGTACAATTACAGTTTCTCTATCATACCCAATATAATACATGCTTGTATAGTAAATGCTAAGTTTTTCCTTAGAATTGTATATACAACAGAAATTTATTCTGTGTCACTGTGCATTATATCATAAGATATTAATAGTGTTTCTTTTTTTGGTCAGTCATCCTTACGTGTTTTAGGACCTGCCCCCGTTGCTCCATGGACACCTGGTCTGTGCAGTGGGGGGTGTGCGGGCCTCCCTGGTGATTGCCTCCTTCTGTTTACTCACCTCCCACCTGGAGAGGAGGCGCCCGGGCTGCCCCCAGCTCCCAGAAGTAACATTGCAGTGACCACCTTCGTGTGTGTCGGCTCACGGAACTGAGGGAGAATGTCTCGGTGTGCACACCCAGGAGCTAGCTACTTTGGGGGTGACGGCTCCAAACACGCATTTAATTTGCCTGCGGTGGCAATGGCCCTCAGGAGCGGCTATGCCCATCAGTACACGAGGGTTCTTAGGGCCCCACAGCCCCAAACTCCACTTGGCATTTTCCAGCTTCTAATTTTTGCCAGACCAATACGATGACTCACCATTGTTTCAATTTGCACTTCCCTGATCTCTTACCAATAATTGCTGGCTCTTCTTAGGTGCCTGGCAGAGTTTTGAGTCTCCTTGTCACCCGCTCATCCTCTGCCCATTTTCATTGATTTAGTTATTTGGCTGCACCTGCAGCATGCAGGAGTTCCTGGGCCAGCAATCAAACCCAGGCCACAGCAGTGACTCCAGTGGCTTCAGATCCTTAACCTGCTGTATGACAAGGGAACTCGCTCTTCACCACCCCCTTTGTTTTGCTTTTTAGGGCTGCCCCTGCGGCATATGGAGATTCCCAGGCCGGGGGTAGAATTGAAGCTACAGCTGCTGACCTACCCCACAGCCACAGCAACGCCGCACCCGAGTCGCCTCTGTGACCTACACCACAGCTCATGGCAACTCAGGATCCTTAACCCACTGAGCAAGGCCAGGGATCGAACCCACATCCTCATGGATACTAGTCAGATTTGTTTCCACAGCACCACAGCAGGAACTCCCTTTTCGCCCATTTTTAAAATCAGAGTGGCTTTTTTTCTTGCTGACTGGCAGCTGTTTCTTGTGCGTTCTAGATCGTAATTTCTCATTGATTTGTAGGTATTTTAAATACCGCTTTTCATCTCTGTCTTCTGATGTTCGTTCCCTGACATCCTCATTAAAATAACTCTTGATGTGGATGTTATTAAATGCATCCTTTGATTGTTTCGTGAGTTTTCATGGTTTGCTTCATAATTCTTTCCCTTTGTGGTTGTCAGTGTTATTGTCTGAGGGCCACGAGGGCAGCACATGTTCAAAGCAGTGCAGGAGCCTTTTCCCTCCCTTGAGGCTTCTCCGAGTCCTGGGGCCTGGAGACACTCTCCCACTGCAGGCTCGGCTCAGCCAGGGCCGTTACATGACCTTGTGTGATGCGGGTGCTTCATATGCGCTGGGCTGAGCGCTAGATAGACAGCACAGCATGGAGAGCACCCCTGAGGTCGAAGGAGAAAGAAGAGAAAAGGCAGGTGGAGGAAAGAAGGCAGCATGTCTGAAACCATGTGCCTGCCACGAAATGGAAAACCCAAAGAGAATGAGCTCTGTGCTTGTCTAAATGCTCTGATCTGAAAAAAACCATCCTGGAGCTCCCTGGTGGTTCAGGAGTCAGGATCCGGTGTTGTCACTTCTGTGGTTTGGGTTGCTGCAGTGGTGCAAGTTCAATCCCTGGCTGCAGAACTTCTGCATCCCATGGGTGTGTCCAAAAAGCATTAAAATAAAAGATTTTTTTATTTTTTTATTTTAGGGAGTTCCCATTGTGGCTCGGCAGGTTAAGAACCTGAATAGTATCCATGAGGATGGGGGTTTAATCCCTGGTCTCACTCAGTGGGTTAAGGATCTTCAAGCTGCGGCATACGTAAAAGATGCAGCTCAGATCTGGTATTGCTGTAGTGTGGGCTGGCAGCTGCAACTCCAATTTGACCCCTAGCCTGGGAACTTCCATATGCTGCAGGTGCAGCCCTAAAAAAGAAAAAAAAAAAAAAGAAAGAAAAGAAGAAAAAAAAAATTTTTTTTAATTAAAAACCGACCTCTGGAGTTCCCGCTGTGGTGCAGCTGAAATGAATCCGACTAGTATCCATGAGGATGAGGATTCAATCTCCGGCCTTGCTCAGTGGGTCTGGGATCCTGAGCTGCCATGAGCTGTGGTGTAGGCTGCAGACGGCTCAGATTCTGTGTTGCTGTGGTGGTGGTGTAAGCCAGCGGCTGTAGCTCTGATTTGACCCCTGGCCTGGGAACTTCCATAGGCTGCAGGTACAGCCCTAAAAAGAAATCCAAAAAACCATCCATGGTGCGTCTTTCAGTGAAAAAAAAGAAAGGAGCAAAAATATCCTGAGACCTTTGGTTCAAGTGACTCCCGTACTAGGTTTGGCAGAATCATACTAAATACCATGACACTTATTCCACTCCAGGGATCCACCCTACAGACCTGCACACTGTTCACCAACAGACAGAGGCCAGAAGGATCACAGTAGCATTATTCACAGCAGCCCAAACTGGAAACAACTCAAATGCCCATCACAGGAAAAATCAATCAATAAACCATAGATAGTCACAGGAGGGAGGCCTATACAGCAACCAAAGAAATAAGCTGCAAAGAAATCAATAGCATGGAAGAATCACAAAGACATGATGTTGGGTGAAAGAAGCCAGACGCGATAGCTGATTCCATTTACGCGTAGCTCGAAAGCAGGCAAAAGTACTCAGCGAGAAATTGGGCTGGTGGTAACCTTTGGGAGGCACAAGGGGGCTTGTGGGGGATGAGAAATGTCCTGTTTCTTGATTTGTGTAAATGTCACATGGATGTGTTCTGTTGGTCACCATTCAACAACCTAAACACTTACGATTTGACTCTTCTTTGTACTTCAATTTAAAAATATCTCAAGCATGACACATTCAGGTAAAAGAGAAAAAGCATACATACTCAAAAGAAAAGTCTCTGCGTCTATGAGCACATTTTTACGTACGTAAACGCACAGCCAACAGATCAGGTAAAACCCAACCATGTATGACATAGGTCACCCCTGCCTGAGAGGGACTACGCGGTGGGGAGAGGGCTCCTGGAGGGCTAACTTCCATCTACAATGTTTTCATAATAAGATGACGGCCTTCGAGACTGTGTGAGAATGAAATGAGTCACTATTTGAAAAGCCCTCGGAAAAGTGTGTGGTATACAGTAGGTGCTACATAAAGGTTTGTTCCATTAAAGGTAGCAAAGTGAAAATGCTCTCTGGGGTATAAACGGTATTATTAAAACGAAGCGAGACATGAAAGAAACATACGAAGAAATACACAAAATATCATGCCTTGTGACTTTCCCGCTTTGCGCCTAGTTACACCGGCACATGCCCTCCTAGAAACCCAGACTTTGCTCTTGAAGTGTGTGTGTGTAGAGATGTGTCGCATTAGGCATACTTTTTTTTCTTAAGCTGCTTTTATTGAAGTATGACAGTAACAGAACAGAGAATCACGGGTCCGGAGACCGAGAGATGGGGGAGATAGAGCCCGCGGGGTGCCTGGGGGTGGGGGCGGCACCGGAAACCTCAGCCTGAAGGGATCCCCGAGGGGGGGAGGGGGGCCTCTGGTCGCTCCCCAGCCTCTTCCTTCCCCCTGGCCTGGGGCTGGGTGGGGAGGGGCAGTTCCTCTTTCCTTCCCCAGCGCCGAGGAGGCCCCAGCTCCCAAGGGGCGAAGAAGCTGGAGGCTGGTGACTGGGGAGGAGCTGAGCCCCGCTCTTGCGGGACCCCCTCCCCCTCAGGAAGCATGAACAGGAAAGACAGCAAGAGGTGAGAGGACCCTCCCCACAGGGACCAGGAGCGCCTAAGCCCCGGGCCCCAGGGCTGCCGGGGAAGGTTGGGGGAGGCTCCAACGAGGCGGGTAGGGTGTGGAGCTGCCGGCTCGAGCAGGGGGCCGCCAGGTAGAAAGATGCTCCAGGGAGTCCAGAGGCAGCTGGGCTGGGGCTGTTTGCGTGAGCGTCTGTGTCTTAGCCTCGCGCTCTCTGGAGTCTGAGCTGCTCCAACCCTGTTTTCCCCGTGCACCCCACCCCCTGACCCTAACTCCCTAGAGGCTGGCTGTCTCTGTTCCCCCCCCCCCCCCCCGCCCCCCGCGCCCGGGTCTTCTTGGCTCCCCCTTCCAGTCACTCGCTGCCTTCTTCCCGGGACTGGAAACTCCAGACTCCCGCAAGGCCTTGCCCCAGGGGGAGGGGAGTGTGACGCTGGGGCAAGGCGGCTCCCCTGTCTCTTCAGCTACCCCTGGCTGCTCCAGACACGACCCCAGGGCAGACAGTCCACAGGCAAGGGCCTAGCAGCTGACTGTGCCAGAAGCTTCTGGACTAGAGCTCCTGTCACCTGCAAGCTTGCCTTCCTGCCCTTACCCTGGTGACAGGTGGCGAGGTCCCTAGCCTGGGCAGCTCTTCCTGCCTCCCCCAGCATGTCTCTGATGGGCAAACGGTCCCCTCCCGATAATATCCAGGAGTTTAGTGGTGGAGACCTGGTTGTCTCATTTTCTGGCTGTGTGACCTTAGGTAAGACACTGAACCACTCTGTGCCTCAGTTTCTTCTCTCAATAGAATAATCATAGGCCTTCTGAGGAGGGGCATGTAAGCCCTCAGTGGTACCATCTAGACCTATGGTTCTCAAGCTTGAGCATGCATCAGAACCACCTAGAGGGCTTCGAAAACACAGGCTGCTGGGCTCACCTCCAAGGTTTCTGATTCTGTAGGTCTGGGCTGGGGCCTGAGAATTTGTATTTATATCAGTTTCCCAGGTGACATTGTTAGTATTTGCTGGGGACTGTGCTTTGAGAACCACTGGTCTTGATAGATGCTCACCCCTCTGCCCATACACATTCAGTACTCAAGAATGCCAGCTCTTACCTGGCAACATTCAATACTGACTTACTCTGCCCTTAGGATGCACCAGGAACGTGGCAATGCCCTTCTTATGAGAGTCTCCCAATTTCTGGTTTCACCTCCATTCCCCACACCTGGCTCCATCACATTCCCTCTCTGCATCTCAAATTTACCTTTCCCACCTCTGGCCACTTAAGAGTCTAAGCAAATGAAATCCCCCCACCCTTTTTTTTTTTTTTTTTTCTTTTTTCTTTTTAGGGCCACACTCACGACATATGGAGTTTCCTAGGCTAGAGGTCTAATTGGAGCTACAGCTGCCTGCCACAGCCACATCAGATCCAAGCCATGTCTGCTATACCACAGCTCACAGCAACGCCAGATCCTTAACCCACTGAGTGGGGCCAAGGATCGAACCTGCAACCTCCTGGTCCCTAGTCGGATTCATTTCCGCTGCACCACGATAGGAACTCCTGAAACCCCTTATTTAGCACTTTTGAAGAGCAGGGCATTGAATGGTCCTAATAAATTCCTGGGGAAGTTCCAAGGATGACTCTCATTTTTCAAATGAAAAGACTGAGGATCAGAGAAATTATGTGATTAATATAAAGTTACATCGTCAGCATAAATTCCTCCAATCCAGTTTTGTCTGACCCTTGTGGAAGCCAAGGCCATTCTGCCCGGATTCTGCTCCCTCCTTCCTCCGCCATCCCTCTCTCTCCATTACCCCCTTTCCCCAACGAGAACAGGAGCCTCCAGGAGGCACAGGGCAGAGTAGGGGTTACTTTGAAACTTTCCTTGAAGCTGCCTCAGCCTCAGGGACCCCGCCCAGCTCTGAAGAGCTCTGGCGAGGCCACTTTGCACCCATATCTTCTCTCCAGGCTCCAGACCTAGGGACCCAGGCTTGCAGCTAAGACTCAGGTCCTGTCGAAAGGCTGGCTTGGGAGAGGGATCTGTTCACCTTAGTGCGGGTCACAGAGGCGGGAGAGGAGGAAGAGATGGAATCTGAGGGATCTGCTTCTCTCTTGAGGGCTGGGAGGAGGAGGGGCAGATGTTGCAGAGCGAAGGGGAATTCTGGGGAGTGTCCCTGAAGGCAGAACCTCGCATGATTCCCCCTGGGGAGGACAAGAAGGACACTGGGGGTCTTTTCCTGTGGTTCCCCAGGAAATCAGGAGTAACAGGAAGCCTCTCCCGCTGTGCCTTGGGACCATAGAGTCAAAGGGAGTTGGGGGGTAATGCCTGGAGGAGAGCGTTCTTACGATCCCTGGAGTAGTCTCAGGGTCTTCTCCCATGATTCCCTGGGGTGGGTGTTCAGGGTAGTCTTAGGATCTTCTCCCCTAATTCCATGAAGAGGGCAGGAGTAACCCCTGGAGTTGCCTTGTAGGAGAAGGCTCCCATGATCTGGAATACTCCTGCCATGAATCCATGGTAGGTCAGGACTAACCCTAGGACCTTGCCTTTAGGAAGCTACTCCCAGAATGCCTTGGGGCTTTGGGGTCAAGAAGAATTCTGAGGGTCTGTCTGAAGGAAGGGGCTCCCATGATTCCCTAGTGGTTATGCCCACAGGAAGTCCCACCAGGAATGCCTGGGGAAGACAGGGGGGCGGGGCCGGCCCCGACCAGCCCGCCGCCACAAGACATGCCCCAGCCCCCGGGAAATCAGCAAGGTCATGGCTTCCATGGCCCTGGGCATGCTGAACGAGGGTGGCTGCAGTGAAGATGAGCTGCTGGAGAAATGCATTCAGTCCTTCGGTGAGTGTCCCCTCCTTGTCCAGCCTCCCCAGTCCTGAGGTTGGGCCAAGGACCCAGCTCTTTCTGGGCCTCAATTTGAAGGGTATTAAATGGGAGCAGGGAGTTCCCTCGTGGGTCAGCAGACCAAGGATCTGATGCTGTCACTGCTGTGGCTCTGGTCACTGCCGTGGCACAGGTTCGATCCCCAGCCCTGGGAACTTCCACATGCTGTGGGCGCGGCCAAGAAAAATGGGAGCAAGAATGTGTAGAATGATTCTCAAACTACATTATAGGGATAAGAGACACCTGTGTTTCTTTTTCGTGCTTTGGGAGGGGGGAGGTCTGAAGCCATTTCTATCTTCAGTGCGACTTGCCAGGCAAGATGCTGGTCCATGCTCAGTACAGACAAGGAAACAGACCAAAAGACACCAAGTTCCTTGCCTGAGTTCATACAGGGAGTCACTGGGAGAGCTGGGGTTTGAACCAGGTGGTCCAACCGGCTCTGGAAGCTATTCAGTCCATTGCCTGGGGCCATGCTGACACAGACTCCCCTTCTCCCGCCCTCAGACTCCACTGGCAGCCTGCGCCGTGGGGACCACATTCTCAACATGGTACTGGCCATGCACAGTTGGGTGCTGCCTTCAGCCCACCTTGCGGCCCGTCTGCTGACCTTATATCCTCCCAGGGCCATGAGCAGTGAGTGGAGGGTGGAGGGTGCAGAGCAGAGACGTGAGAGCCTGGGAGATGGGCATGGGTGAGCAGGCAGGTCTGGGATGCTGGATAACAGCCTTGACAGGAACTCAAATACCAGGAGGCCACAGGAAGCACAAAGGACCTGAGGAGGCTGCAGATCTGTCACCTGGTCAGGTAAGGCTGGGCCAAGACCTCCAATCCCATGACCCAAGATCCTAACTCTACTGCGCCACCCCCTGAAAAAACCACTTCCTAGAGACCACTTAGCCCTGCTCCCTCAAATCTCACTTCTGGGACACCCCCTGGCTTGGTTCCTAAAACCCTCCCCGTTCTCCTCCTTAGAACCCTCTTACAGACCCCTGACCAGAGCCTCTGGACCCTCTCCCAGCTGGTACCCTGAGCCCTCCAGCTTGGATTCCAACTCCCACCTCCAGTGTACCCCAGCTTAGCTTCTAAGACCCCCCTTCCCCCGCCAGACCTCACCCCTAGAGGCCCCCGACCTAGTTCCTAAAACCCACCCCCACTACTCTGCTTCTAGTCATGCTACTTCTGGGAGAGCCCCCAGTCTGTCTTCTGTAGATCCCTCAGCCCGTGTTAAGAGTCCTCCTAGAGAGCCAGCGTGGTGCCTCTGTGAACCCTGGCCTTCCAGAGACCCCCTGCGCCACACATTTAGAGACCCCTCAACCCAAGAGTCCCCTTTCAGAGAACTGCCCCACCCCCACCATTCCTAACCTCTCTCAGGTATTGGCTGACCCAGCACCCTGAGACGGTGCACCAGGAGCCCCAGTTAGAAGAGGTTATAGGTCGCTTCTGGGCCACCGTGGAGAAGGAGGGCAACTCAGCCCAGCGGAGCCTGGGAGACTCCCCTAACCTGTGAGTCAGCCCCTTCCCCTTCCCTCCCCACTGCCACGCCGCCTCCTCCCTCCACACCCCACACCCTCCACCCTGAGCCCCCAGTACTCTGCCCCTCTTTGCCCCCAGGCTGAGCCCAGGTGGCCCTGGCCCCCCACCCCCCATGAGCAGCCCAGGACTGGGCAAAAAGTGCAAAGTGTCCTTGCTTTTTGACCATCTGGAGACGGGGGAGCTGGCACAGCACCTGACTTACCTGGAGTTCAGGTCCTTCCAGGCTATCACGGTAAGGACTCCCCCCCGCCAGCAGGGGAAGGCTAGGGGTGGGGTGGGACCTGGCTGGGACCAGGCAGGTCTGAGAGGACCCCTGCATGGACATGGGGCAGGGATCACAAACTCTCAAACTTGGGTGCTAGAGGGTCCAGGAAGACAGTTAAGCTGGCTGAGCACAGAGCCCCTGAATTCAAAGCCCATCAGCCCCTTCCTATCTGTGTAATTTGGAACTAGTTTCTCAACCTCTCTGGACTCAGTCTTTTCATTTGTAAAAAGGAGGTCATAAAACTGCATTGGACAGTTGAGGAAATTAAATTAATATGTCCATTTAAAAATGCTTGTTGCAGTGCCAGCACATAGTAAGCACTCAAAATATTTTATTAATTGTTCATTTATTTGAAAAGCATTTAAATTCACTGTACCTCAGTTCTGTTATCTACAAACGGGAGACTTAGTTCCTGCCTCATAGGAGCAGTGCCTGGTCCAGAGTAAATGCTATCTGGTTGAACCATTTGAAATTTTGACGTATTTTACCTCCCCAAATGGTAATTTCAAATGCTTCAACCTATATAGAAGTGTTTAGCTATTGCCAACCTGCCATCATCATTTTGAGGGCAGGTGGGGATCTGGCTCCTTAAGGCGAAAATTTCCTGATTGTATACACACATACACACACACACACTGCAGTGCATGTATGTAATGTTGACCCCTTAAGCAGAACAAATAGACGTTGGTTTTATGTCCTCTTCACTGGCGTTCCCTTTGCTAACTGTATACCAGTCAGGTATACAGTTAAGAGCCATAGACTGGGCTCCCACCCTGACTCAGGCCTGTGTGACCCTGGGCAAATTACTTAGCCTCAGTGACCTCATCTTTACAATAGGAATAATATGGTATTCACTTAATGGATTGTGAGGCTATGACAAAGGGCTCAGAGTAGTGCCCAGCTTTCTTTAAACATGTCTCCTCGGATGGGACAGGGCCATGGTGACGTCAGGAACATGGATGTCCTTAGGACTTGGGAGGTCGTGACTGCTTGTGGGTGGCGTGTGAGGCGCAGGGCCTGAGCGCCAGAGCCCACCCTGACGCCCACCTCACCCCTAGCCGCAGGACCTGCGGGGCTACGTTTTGCAGGGCTCCGTGCGGGGCTGCCCAGCCCTGGAGGGATCCGTAGGTCTCAGCAACAGCGTGTCCCGCTGGGTGCAGGTCATGGTGCTGAGCCGTCCCGGGCCCGCACAGCGCGCTCAGGTGCTAGACAAGTTCGTCCACGTGGCACAGGTGAGACCCACCCCGCCGCTGAGAACCGGACCGCGCGGTCCCCTGCTCCTGCCGCTCCAGGGCTCCGGAGCGGCGGCGTCACCGCCTCCCGGCCCCGCCCTAGCGCCTCGCGCCGGACCCTGGCCTTGCGCTCTACACATTAAGCCCGCCCTGGCCCCACCTCTCGGTCCCCAAAGTGGCAGTGGGCGACATTCCTCCTGACTCCTTGTTCCAGGCCCTCTGCCGGAATAGTCTATCCGCGGGGCGGTGAAAGAAGAGGCTCTTTCGTGCCCCCACCTTTGTGTCAGCCCCTTCCCCGATCCTCAGGCCTCAGCCAGCCCTTCGCTCCGCACCGCCCGCGGTCTCCCTCGCCCCGCCCCTTCCCCCCACTGCCCCCCCCCCGCCCCCCGTCCTCCCTTCCAGACTCGTTCCCTCCCTTCGGGAGAAAAGGGAAGCCCTCCTGGCCCCGGGCGTGGCCACGCGCCTTTGCGTACTTCCTCGCAGGCCACGCCCTTCCTCTGGCATCTTCCTTCACCTTGCTTCCCCTGCCCGGCCTTGGAGGTTCTGGCGTGTGCCCAGAGTCTCTTCTGTCTTGAGCATCTTCCACTCCTCCCTGGCCCCAGCTTCTCCCCCAAGCGACCTACACCCTTCAAACTTGAGAAAAGGGAGGGCGGAGGCTGCTGTCCCTGATGGCGGCCAACCCCGCACCTGTCCCGTGCCTACTCACTCTGACCCCACTCGCCTCTGCCCGGCTCCTAACTCCTGCCCAGAGCCCAGGCCTTCCTGTCTCCTCTTAGGCTTCTGACTCCCAGAGCAGAGACCCCCCAGGGTGCCTGACAGCCTGAACCTATCAGAGCCCTCCACGCCTGTCTGACACAGACCTGTCAAGTCCCCAAACCATTCCAACTCCGCTTACTTTTTTCTGACCTCACGCTAGTGTATCACCTGCCTGACCCCTGTGCAATGCCACCTGCTTGCAGCCCTCACTTGCCTGACACATCTCACCTGATACTTACACTGGCCCATGCCTACATACACCTGAGACCCCAACCCAACTGAGGTGCTGTCATTTGAACCCCCGGTCTGCCTGTCCTCCATGTGGTGCCCACCATCTCCTCTGCATCACCCTCCCTTCCTAGAAGCTCCGCCAGCTGCAGAATTTCAACACGCTGATGGCAGTCACTGGGGGCCTGTGTCATAGCGCTATCTCCAGACTCAAGGACTCCCACACCCACCTGAGCCCTGACAGCACCAAGGTGAGCCCCCACTGCCCTCCTGAAAGTTCCAGTGGTCAATTAGCCTGAACCTTCCCCAACCCCCCTCCATCCCTTCCCAGGGGCCCTGGAGCCACCTAGAGACCTTGCTCCTCCAAATCCCACAGATGCCCAGACTTTGTCCGCCTCTGTCCTTCTTTCTCTCTCCTTATCCATGGCGCTGACCCCTCTCTACTCTCTGTGCATCTGGTCCTGAGCAGGACTGGAGGGAGACACAAAGCATGCTAGTAGAGAACCTGCAGCCCAGGTGGGAAGTGAACTGAGGCCCGCAGGGATGCCAACATCTGGGCCACACGGGAGGCACCTAGGTTGGGGGGTACCCTGAAAGTGTCAGGGAGAATGAGTCATTCACAAGTCTGGTGTGTGGCTGAGGTCAGGACGTGGCAGGATATGAGGCCAGAGATGCCCAGGGGAGAGCCTATTGAGCCTTTTGCCGGCTGAACTAAGGTGTCTGGGCTTTATCTAGACAGCAGTGGGGAGCCAGGAAAGGTTTGAGAGTGAGGACAGCATCCATGATCAGATTTGGGTGTTTGATCTTCTTTTTTTTTTTTTTTTTGGCCATGCCTGCAGCATGCAGAAGTTCCCAGGCCAAGGATCAAACCTGAGCCACAGCAGGGACAATGGGACATCCTTAACTGCTAGACCATCAGGGAACTCCAGATTGGGGTTTTGAAAAACCCCTCTAGCCTGGGGATAGTGGGGCCTTTCTGAGATGGGGGCCCAAGAGTTAGAGCAGTCTTGGGAGATGTCAAAGCCAGGGTGGGACGTGGAGGGGCTTGGGGAGGCATCCAAAATGCCACTGGGCCCCTGGGGGTCCAGAGCCCATGCAGGAGGCTGCTTGGATATGCCCCTTCAGGGAGCTAGGGGAACAGAGCTGCCTTCCCCATTACATGCCCCCCAGAACCTGCTTCTCCCCCACAGGCCCTGCTGGAGCTGACTGAGCTCCTGTCCGCCCACAACAACTACGCCTGTTACCGCCGCACCTGGGCTGGCTGCACGGGCTTCCGGCTGCCTGTGCTGGGAGTGCACCTCAAGGACCTGGTGTCCCTGCACGAGGCACAGCCCGACAGGTTGCCCGATGGCCGCCTGCATCTACCCAAGCTCAACAGCCTCTACCTGAGGCTGCAGGAGCTGGCAGCCCTCCAGAGGCAGCAGCCCCCTTGCAGTGCCAACGAGGACCTGCTGCATCTGCTCACGGTGAGCGGCCCAGGCAGGGCTCCCAGAGGCTGAGCCTGCAGGGTACTGAGATTCAGGGTCCTGGGTGGGTGAGGGGCTGCAGGACCGGGATCGAATCATAGAACAGTGCTGGAATGCCTGGACTTTGAAGCCAGGGCTTCTAGTTTTGGGTTGTTGGTTTTCTTACTGTGTGGCCTTGGGCAAGTCACTTAACCCCTCAGTTTCCTTAACTGCAAAATGGGAATAGTAATAGGACCCACTTCAGAGAGTGGTTGAAAACAATCAATAATGTAATTCATGTAACTCATATATGATTCATATAAAGTACTTAAAAGCCTAACTGCAACTCAGTGAACTCTACATAAGTGATGCATTTTCCCCCAATACTCTCAGCAACTCAAGGATCCATTCATCTAAGCTCCAGAATCGCTTCGGGATTTTGCGCTCCTGAACTCTTAAGGTTCTGAGCTTCTCAAGCTACTCGTCCAAAATGTCAAGCTTTAACATATCCAGGAATCTAAGCAAAGAGCTAAACCGGTTATTGATCATTTATTATGTGCCAGGCACCATGTGAAACCATCCCTATTCCATCCTCACAGCCCTACGAGGAGGGGACCCTTATCGTGCCCACTCTGCAGACTAGGAAGCTGAGGTTCACAAAGATCAGATCACTTGCCCCCCATCCCACAGCAGGCCAGCTTCAGAACATGAGTGATTTTAACCACCACACTATTATGTCCTAACACTGGGAGTGTGGGATTCTGGCAATATTTTATTTTTGGGGGGGTAGGGGGGGAGGGAGGTTTCATTCTAAAGAGCTATAAGTTAAGAAAGACTGGGATCCTGAGGAACACATAGTCTAAGACTGAAACACTGACTTTCGGATCCTAAGACAGGACCAACAGCATATTGAAAATGTGGGGCTCCTTGTCTGACACTATTAAGAATTTCAAGGTGCTGACAACAGAGCATTAAATGAAGTGGGGGGCCTTCTAAGTGTGGGGCCTGCCTGTGACATTGGCTCTGCCCTAAGATGATTGGTGCCCAAGACACTGTGCTCTGCTGATTCTAAAAGGCCGTCAACCCAAATATTTACTGAGCACCTGCTGTAGGCCAGGCACTAGTTGAGGCGCTTAGGCTCACAGCAGTGCCTACATCAGAAAAAAAAACTGCTGTTCTTGTGAGGCTGACTTCCTAGTGGGGGAGACACGCCAGCGGAACAAAGCAAATAGGTAAATCATATGGTCTTTTAGGTACTAAGAGCAATAGAGAAAATTGAAGCAGGAATGGACAAGGAAAGTGATAAGGGTTTGCAATCTTATAAAGGATCAAAAAAGCATCAGTGAGAATACGGCACTTCTGGACTAGGCGACCGGCAGTGTGGAGAGTGAATGAGGGCTCCGTGGGAGAGAGGACCCTGGGGGTTGCAGGGAAGAGGGGCTTTGGGAAGAGGAGACGGGGGTCCCGGCAGGCAGGGGCTAGAGGTAGGAGCGTGGAGACAAGGAGGGTTGGTAACGCCCTGCCGGCCCCCAGCTTTCCCTGGACCTCTTCTACACGGAGGACGAGATCTATGAGCTTTCTTACGCCCGGGAGCCCCGCTGTCCCAAGAGTCTGGTGAGCCCCTGCCCCTGACCTCTGACCTCCAGCTCAAGGCTCTGCACTGTCTAACTGGGCCCGTCTGTCCCTGCCTCAGCCACCCTCCCCCTTCAAGGCGCCCCTGGTGGTGGAGTGGGCCCCTGGCGTGACACCCAAGCCTGACAGGGTCACTCTGGGTCGGCACGTGGAACAGCTGGTGGAGGTGAGGAGGAGCCCCGAGCTGGAGGAGGGATCTGAGACCTCAGGGACCCTGACTCGGCCTGACTCTCCCCTTCCCGGGCTCCTCCGAAGTCCGTGTTCAAGAATTATGACCCTGAAGGCCGAGGCACCATCTCTCAGGAGGACTTGGAGCGACTCTCAGGCAACTTCCCCTTCGCCTGCCATGGGCTTCACCCGCCCTCCTGCCAGGGGTAGGTGCCCGCGACTTCTGGGTTCCCTGAAGACGAGGGACTGGGGTTGCCGGGACTCCCGGGTCTGGGAGAAAGGGGCCAGGCCTGCTGAAGCCCGGTCTCCGCCCCCTCACCCCAGGAGGGGCTCCTTCAGCCGAGAGGAGCTGACAGGGTACCTGCTCCGAGCCAGCGCCATCTGCTCCAAACTGGGCCTGAGCTTCCTGCACACCTTCCAGGAGGTCACCTTCCGCAAGCCCACCTTCTGCGACAGCTGCAATGGCTTTGTGAGCCCTCTGCCCGTGGTTACCCTGAGGGCCCATCTCCCCTGGACCACCCTGACTCCTCACAGCCTGGGCCTGGAGGGCTCACAGTCCCCAGACCCCAGACAATCCCAAACAGTGGCCGTTCCCTACATCCTGGATCATTGTGAAGCCTAGATAAGGCCCAAACCCCAGACAGTCTCCATCCTGGATAATTGTCAGACCCTGGATAATCTACAAACCTGGGTAGAGTATCTCCCAACAGAATCAAGCTCCGAGTCTCTAGACCTCAGATAACTCAAACCCTGGATAATTTCCAAATTCAAGGTATCCTCAAACTCTGGATAACCAACAAATCCATCTCAAACCCAGATTCATTCATAAACCTTGGATTACTTCCCAGATTCACTTTTCCATTCACTAAATACACACTGGGTGCCTCCTGTGCGCCAGGCCCAGTTCTAAGGTGGGGCGGTGGGGCAGCGGCACAGCCAGAAGCAGAATAGACACAATGCCTGCCCACACGGCTTAGGTTTTTTTAATTCCACATTTTGCACTATCCTGATAGTGCAGAGGACTCACCAAACTTGAGATAAGCTCCAAATTCCTTTAGTCCCCCAGGTCCCACATAAGCCTCGGACCTTGAGAATTTTCAGACTCTGGATGGCTTCCACACTCCCCGACAGCCCCTATCCCACCCCACTGGCAGCCCTCCCTCCCCAGCCTTGTAACCCATCTGCTTTCTCTTCCCAGCTCTGGGGTGTTAGCAAGCAAGGCTACCGCTGTCGGGGTGAGCGGGGCCTCGGTGCGGGGAGGGGGTCCAGGAAGGTGAGGGGCGCAGACGGGGCCTCTAGCCACTAACCGCTGAATTTCCCCCAGAGTGTGGGCTGTGTTGCCACAAACACTGCAGAGACCAAGTGAAGGTGGAGTGTAAGAAGAGGCCCGGGGCCAAGGGCGATGGGAGCCCCCCAGGAGCCCCCGTCCCCCCACCACCAGTCCCCCAAGCCAGCTGTGGTAAGACCCAGGGGTAGGGATCCTGGTGGATGGGGACTAATTTCAGGGTCACGAGGCCTTTGGCAGCCTACCCACCTCTCTCCCACCCACACCCCGCAACCAGGCACCGAGGACACGCTCTCCTACACACTAGCCCTGGAACTGGAGACCGGGTGTCACGTTCGCCATGCTTGGACCCAGACGGAGCCCCCCCACCCCTCCTGGGAACCAGAGACGGTGAGGAGGAGCTGCCCCCTACCCTCAACTGGATACTCGCGGAGACCAGGCCATCTGCCTGGGGGAACCCAGACCCATATGGGGAAGCACGGGACAGTTACAATATGCAAAAGCCCTCAGCTGCTTGCGTAGGAGGGTGTATATACTGGTTAGTTTCTAATGTTGAGAGAAAAAAATAGAAATTTCAGCCACTAGTCGAACAGGAAAGGGAGTTTAGGAGGAAAAAAAAAATCTATAAGATGGCAAGAATAAGGCCAAATATATCAGGAACTGTAATAAGTGGTGAAACAAAGTCCACTGCTCAAAAGCGGGGACTCTCTGATTGAGTTTTAAAAAATCCACAGGGATGTGCATCCGTCCATGTCAACAAGTCTAGGGGAGGCCGAGAACCGTGTGCTGGACATCTGCACTCCCTCATCCAGTGTCTTCCTCCTTCCAGGTCCCTCTGCCAGCGCCAGCCCCACCACCCACCCAGTCCTCCAAGCCAAATGCCTAGACGTTGCCCTGGTCTCCTCTCTCCCCGACTCCCTCCCCAGGGTCAGTCTCAAGTCCTACTCTTCGACCTCCGCAGAATCCCCAAAGGCATCGGCTCCTGCCCATCGCTGAAGCATCCATCATCTCTTCCTCTGAAAGAAAGTGACTTTCGTCTTTTGCGTCGGAGTGGCTATTCATCATCATCCCTTGTCTTGCGCTTACTATCTGTGCAGCTCTGTGTTGGATCTGGTGAGACCTGGGCGTCACCTTGCCCACTCCTGAGATCCCCATTTTACGGCTGAGGAAGCAGGCTCAGTGGGGTAAACTGCTCACCCAAGGTGCACGCCTTGGTGGTGGAGGCAGGACTCACGCCCAGGTCTGTCTGCCTCTAAAATGGAAACTCCTGAGCAATATGCTCCACTGCTCTCACCAAGGGGCAGGAGCGGAGGGCATAGGGTGGGCAGAGTTCCAAACGCTGGGGTTCCAGAGATGAGAGAGAAGGCCAGAGAAAGTGTGGAACAGGGAGGGAGCCTGGGAAGCCCTAAGTCAGATCACGTTGGTCTCTTGCTCAGGGGAAAAGCCAAGTTCTCACTACCCGCCCCCAACCACCACCCCCGGCTCCCCCACACATGATCTGCCCCCATCACCTCCCTGACCTCCCCTCCCACCACTCACCGCCTCACTCATCCTGCTTCAGCTACACTGGCCTCTGATGGTCCCTGATCATGCCCCAAAGACCCCTACCTCAGGGCCTTTGCACTGGCTGCTCCCTCGGCCTGGGAGGCTCTTCCACAGAGGTCCACATGGCTCCCTCTCTGGGGCTTAGCTCAAGCGTTACCTTCTCAGTGAGGCCTCCCCAGTCACATTTAAATTTGCAACCCCCACCCCCCGCCATGGTCCCAGTCCTGCCTTCCTGCTGTATTTTTCTCTAGAGCCCTTTCCCCATCTGACAGATTATACTTTCTAAACTGCTTTTTGTCACCAGAAAGGTCAGCTCCAGGAGAGGTGTACCCCCGGTGCCTAGAACAAGGCTGGCACAGAGTGGGTACCTGGCAGCTGTTTGTCCAGCACCTGCACGTCTCCGTCCTCATGCTCCCAGGGAGGGAAAGATGCTGCTGAAGAGCAAAGGACCTTGAGGGTCGGAGCAGCAGGGGCCTGTTCAGACCCAGGGGGCAGAGACCCCCTACCCCTCCTCAAACCCGAGCACCCCTGGCCTGGCCCCCACAGAGACAGGTCCTAGGACTGTCATAAATTAAATTTATTTTCCAAAGAACATGGTCCTTGGTGTTGAATGGTAGATGGGGGAGGACAACTGGGGCCTCAGGCTGGGGTGCCAGATGCCAGGAGAGACCCTCAGAGTGACTCCTCAGGGTATTAAAGTCAGCATCTCAGGGAGGCCCCCCTCCCCCAACCACCAGTCCCCCTTCACTTCTTCTTCTTCTTGCGGCCCCAGCACTGGCGGCCTGCCTTCCGCCCGCCTCCGTCTTCTCTTCTGCTCTGCCAGCTGGGCATGGGAGGCTCCAGCTCATCTGGGCGGCCCCCCCGGTCTGGCACGCTGCCCATGAGCACCTGGGGGTTGATTAGACTTGAGTTTCAGAGGAGAAAAATATCTTGGACATGGGTACCAGAGAGCCAAAGGAACAGCATGAAGCTGACAAAGGAAGGGCGGATGTTGACCGTATGGGTGCAGAGGCAGGGGGCTGGATGGGTGGGAGATACAGGCCTGGGGATTTCAAACTGGGCTCAAGGGGCCTGAGCAAAAGGGAAACAAAGATGAGGGTGAGGACAGAGGTCTAGTCCCCAACAACATGAATAAAGACACTTCAGCTTTTGTCTATTTCCTGTTTGGGCTTGGTATAACGTTCCCAGCAAACCAGTGGCTTTTTTTCCCTCAATATCTATCACTTGTGCATCACCTCTAATATTACTTACTACAGTTCCTTAAAGCAAGTAACTCTTTTCTTAACTTAAATTCGGCTTCGCTCCTTGCTGTGCTAGACTTTAGGCCCTAAGAGTTATTCACACACGTGTAAGACTTGAAACAGAGAGATATGAGGCTAAATACATCATAATTTGAAGAGAGGGTAGTTTTGCCTTAAAAATGGTTAAAACCCAATACAAGAGACAGGGTGAGATGCTGGGGGAGTGGTGGGCTCAGTAAATAGGTAGACTTTGTTTTGAAGGCACTGGGGAGCCATAGAAGGGTTTTGAGTCAGAAATGCTCTGTCAGATTTGAGGTGGCGAGAGGCAGAGGCTGGGAACTCAGGCAGAAGAGGGTAAGGCTCGGCCAGGGCAGAGGCTGAAAGGATCCAGAGCCAAGGATGCTGGGGCTCTTTCCCACCCCCAGGTGCTCACCTTGTTGATAGCACAGCAGGTCCCTCGGCGGGCAGTCTTGCTAGTGGCGGGGACAAGGCGAGACAGGTCAGCTCGGGCAGCCAGGACATGTGCGACAGAGACATCAGATTCCGGGGTCAGAGCCTCTCGAATTGGGATCAGCACTGCCTTCATGGCCTCTCCTTGGGCCTAGGGAGTGAAGGTGGACATGGAGAGCACTTCCCAGATGAGAGCTGTAATTTTTTCTTTTCTCTTTTTTTTTTTTTGTTTTTGTTTTTGTTTTTGCCTTTTAGGCACCCCGGGCATGCGGAAGTTCCCAGGCTAGGGGTGGAATTGGAGCTACAGCTGCTGGCCTACACCATAGCCACACCGGCGAGGGATCCGAGCCACTTCTGTGGCTTATGGCAACCCAGGATCCCTAACCCACTGAGCGAGGCCAGGAATTGAACCCGCATCCTCATGGTTCCTAGTCGGTTTCGTTAACCACTGAGCCATGGAGGGAACTCCCGAGATCTGTAATCTTGAAAGCATCTCTTCCCTACTCAGGGCCTCACTTCCCACATCTTTTAGTAAGGGGTATTGCTCTCAATACACTCCCAGCTCAGACCAGGGAATTCTAGAATGCCCTGGGGGTCCTGAGATTCCAAAGCCCCAAACCTCACAAGATTCTAAAATGTCCTGGGCCTCAGGAATTACAAGAGGGTCACATTCCTGGCCCTCATTCCTGCTCTCAACTTGCAGCCCCACAACTGGGTCACCCTCCTTCTGCCAAGGTCTTGTGCCCACACCTCTGCTCGCTCACTCCAGTGGAAAGCAGACGTTGTGAGGTCCAGGCGCTTGAGGAGGAGGCAGCGGCGGCAGCAGTACTGATCTTGCAGGCTTTGCGAGAGAGACTCCAGCGCTTCCTGGAGGAAAAGGTCTCAGTCATGCCAGGGTTCCCCCTCACTCCCACCTCTGGATGAGAACACTGTCCACATACAGCCGCCTCACATGGTCTTACCCATCTGGGGGCATCCAGCGGGTAGCTGAGAAGAGGCTGCAGGAACCCTGGGGGCAGGGAAGGCAGCAGCTCTGAGATCTGATGGGAAAAGAAGGAAGCTGAGGCTCTCTGGGCAGAAATTGGATGGATTCCTCCCAGTTCTCCACTGCCCTGAGGACCCAGGCCATGGAACCAAGAATGGCGATCACGGGAGTTCCTGTTGGGGCTCAGTGGGTTAAGAACCAGGCTATTCATGAGGATGCGGGTTCCATCCCTGGCCTGCTCTGTGGTTCCAGGATCCAGGCGTTGCCGCAAGCTGCAGTGTGTAAGTCACATAGACTCAGCTCGGATCCGGCATTGCCGTGACTGTATCGTAGGCCGGCCGCTGTAGCTCTGATTGGACTCCTAGCCTGAGAACTTCCACATGCCACGGGTGCGGCTCTAAAAATAAAAATAAAAATGAAAAAGTCAGTCGTGGAGTTCCCACTGTGGCACGGTGGGATAAGAATACAACTGCAGCTGCTGTGGTTGCTGCAGAGGCGCAAGTTGGATCCCTGGCCCCGTGTAGTGAGTTAAAAGATCCAGCGTTGCCTCCGCTGCAGCTGTGGCGCAGGTGGAAGCTGTGGCTCGGATTCAATCCCTGGCCCAGGAATTTCCATATGCCTCCGGATCAGCCGTAAAGAAAGAAAGAAAGAAAAAAAAGTGAAGGTCACAATTCTAGAAAACAGCAGTGGTTAGGGCACTCCTCCCCTGCCACTTCTGGAGAGGGGGCTCTCCCCCTACAAGGAAGGCAGGGTGGCCCGGGTGCAGAGGGGCTCCCACTCTCTACCTTGGCATGCAACTCCCGCAGCAGCTGGCTGGCGGGGGTCCCCCGCGGAGGTCTGGGCAGTCCCAGGGCTTGGAGAGTAAGCACCAGTTCCTGGACCAGGCCAGATTCCTCCTCTGCCCCCTCCCCTGCCCACTCTCCACCGAATGGCTCAAGGCTGGGATCCAGCTTGGGTTGCAGGTGGAGTAGGCGGGCCGCCTGGAGCTCCGAGCAGAGAAAGCCTAAAAGCAGAGAAAAGGAGCGACGCAATTAAGGAGGGCTGCCACCCCGCCTACCTGGCTCAACAAGTCCAAGCGGCTGCAAAACCACCGGCCTCCTAGGTCCGCTCACCTAGAACCCTGGCTCTACCTCCAGCGTAAGCTCCACCCACTTTGGGACCCAGCTCCCTCTTAGGACTTCGAACCCTGCCCACTTAGGAATCACCTGCCTAACCCATCCATCGCGGAGCTCTTAGCCCGCCCCAATGTTTTGACCCCACCCACCTCCGGCCCAGAGTCAATCTTTTGACCGAGGCCCCTCGGGAACCCAGGCTCCACCTCAATGTGCGGAGCCCGCCCCCCTCGAGGCTGCAGCCTTGCCCACTTCCGCATCCCGGCCCGCCCCGGGCTCACGCAGCAGGCGCAGGCGCGCGCCCGGCTTCCGCAGGGAGGATGCGCAGTCTCTGCCGCAGAGCTCTCGATCGGGGCAGTGCAACTCCCGCAAAAGGCCGGCCAACTGTCGCAGGAATTCCTCCTCGGCGCCAGGACCTGCTGGAAGCGGGAGACGTCAGGGCATGGCGGCGGCACCAGCCGCTCCAGCCCCAGGGGCCTTCCTCTCCACGCGTACCGTCGCCGGCGCTCAGTGCCTCCGTGCCTTCCTCTTTCTCCCGCTCCAGGGCGTCCAGCGTCGCCAGCTCTGCCGCCAGCCGCGCGCACAGCGCCCTGAAGTCTGGGCACGAGGGGCCCGGCGACGCCCTCTCTGGGAAACCCTCATACCTGCAGCGGGGCCGAGGCAGCGGGAGGGGGCGGGGCAGGTCTGTAAGAATTTCTGAGGGCAAACCTGCTTCTTCCTCACCCCCCAGCCACACCCCGCACCCCTTACCCCAGGGCCAGCAGGTCCCCGGCCAAGGCGGCCCACTCCCGCTCCTCCGCCTCCGCCCCCTCCATGAAACTGTAGTCTCTTCGCCGGGCGCGCGCCCCCTGCCGGCCGGTGGGAGGCTCCTCCCCAGGACGGGCGTGCGCACCCCCAGTAACTGACCAATCAACTAAGGGCCTTCGTCATTCCAATTGGTGCAGGAGGAGGCAGAGCCCGCTCCCAAGTTCACCGCCTATGAGGAATACAATAGAGCGCAGCCCCTTGGGTAACTCTGGAGAGCCCTCTGGCTCTGTAAATCCAGAGTCCGCTTTCAGGTTCCCAGTTGTCCCGACAGACCAACGGATGTGGCTCCTGATGCAACATAGAAGCAACTTTGGTTTCCTTTTCCTCAGCCTCCATCAGATGCCCTGTGGCTTTTAAAGCACCCCAGACCAAGTGTGGGAGTCTGACCAAGTGTGGGAGTCTGCCCAAGTCCAAAAGCTTGTTAACTCCTTTTCTACTTAGAATTTTGTCAGGGACCCAGGAATCCCAGCTATACACATACTCACAAACCCAACAGTTGGTCCTTCTCATTGATCACAATGCACCCTTTGAACCTTCACCCCTCTAGCTACTTACTAAACCCCGGAGAGAGGGAGCAGGTGCAATAAACCGTTGCGATTAAGAGACTGCACCCTGGGAATGCAATCTTTTTTGTTTTTCTTTTCTATGGCCGCACCCGGGGCATGTGGAGGTTCCCAGGCTAGGGGTCTAATCAGAGCTGTAGCTGCCGTCCTACACCACAGACACAGACACAGACACAGCCACATCAGATCCGAGCCGCATGTCACAGCAACGCTGGATCCCCAACCCACTGGGCAAGGCCAGGGATCGAACCTGCAACCTCATTGTTCCCAGTCGGATTCGTTAACCTCTGAACCACGACGGGAACTCCCTTGTTTGTTTTTTAGAAGTGCAATCTCTTCTGCAGGCAGAGGTTAGTGTTTGACTTGACCATTCACCACCATTGTGTTCCTGCCAGATTGCTTCACATCCTTGTAATGAGGGTAATAAGAACCACCTCTTACAGTTGTCAGGATTAGAGTCCTGTATGTAAGTGCTTAGCAGACGTACAAGGGGTACTCAGTTAAAAATGACTAACATACAAGAGTTCCCGTTGTGGCTCAGTGGTTAATGAATCCACCTAGGAACCATGAGGTTGTGGGTTCAATCCCTGGCCTTGCTCTATGGGTTAAGGATCCGGCGTTGCCGTGAGCTGTGGTGTAGGTTGCAAATGCGGCTCGGATCTGGCATTGCTGTGACTCTGGCATAGGCTGACAGCTGTAGTCCCGATTAGACCCCTAGCCCGGGAACCTCCATATGCCACAGGAGTGGCCCTCGAAAAGGCAAAAAGACCAAAAAAAAAAAAGTACATTGAGCATTTTGTGTGTGCTACTGGGCTAAGTATCTTATGTCCTTTTTTTGTGTGTGTGAGAGTTGCAACATTTATTCCAGTTTCTCCCTTGGGGTGTGTTTTTTTGGTTTGTTTTTGTTTTTGTTTTTTGCTTTTTAGGGCCTCACCTGCGGCATATGTAAGTTCCCAGGCTGCGCATAGGAGATACAGCTGCCGACCTACACCACAGCCACAGCCACAGTAACTCAGGATCCAAGTCACATCTGCGACCTACACCACAGCTCACAGCAACGCTGGATTCCCAACCCACTTAGTGAGGCCAGGGATTGAACCTGCATCCTCATGGTTAGTAGTCAGATTTGTTTCCGCTGCTCCAAAACAGGAATTCCATGTGGGTTTGTTTCATTTTGTTTGCCACACAGGCAGTATATGGAAGTTCCTGGGGCAGCGATCGAACCTACGCCACACAGCAGCAACCAGAGCCACAGCAGTGATAATGCAGGAGCCTCAACCCAGTAGGCCATCAGAGAACTCCCTCTTATCTCCATTTTATGGAAGAGAAAATAGAAAATCAGAGAGGATGAGTCACAGAGTGAATGCATGGTGGTGCCAGGACTCAAATTCAGATTTGATTCCAAAATCCACTTAACCAACCTATTACTATTGTTATTACTGCCATTGTCTTTGTAGCTGTTGTAAAAATTATTGTTCTAGATTTAATCTCTTCCTGACTCTGTCCTGGTCTCCAGTGGTTTCTAGATAATTTTGCTGGGAGTGGGAGTGGACTGGGGTAGAGCCTCTGTGAAGAACAAGGGCCAGACTTGCTCTTCAGGAGCAGAAGCTGCTTCCTCCATAGTCCCGCCTACCCCAAGGCTGGGTGCTCAGGGAAGCATTTGTTGACTGTAATCAAGTATTAAAAACATGGCTCAGGGAGTTCCAGTTGTGGCACAGCAGAAACGAATCTGACTAGGAACCATGAAGTTGCGAGTTCGATCCCTGGCCGAGCTCAGTGGGTAAAGGATCTGGTGTTGCCATGAGCTGTGGTGTAGGTCGAAGACGCGGCTCTGATCCAGCATTGCTGTGACTCTGGTGTAGGCTGACAGCTGTAGCTTCGATTAGACCCCTAGCCCAGGAACCTCCATATGCCGTGGGTGGGGCCCTAAAAAGCAAAGAAATATATGTATATATATATTGCTCAGGCTAAAGCCTTGGAGCCATAATCTTGACGCCTCTCAATAAGGAGCTCCATATCTAAACAGGTGAACTTGACCTTCAAAACAGACCCAGGATCTTGCCCCCTCCCCCCCGCCCAGTCCTTTGCACCAGTCTCCCCTGGACCATCCCGGCAGGGCCTCCCTAGGTGTCTTGTCCCCTCCCAGCGTCTCTCCCCAACAGGCAGCCAAAGGGAACCTGTGAATAACTGAGTCAGGTCACACCCCTCCTGTGCTTGGAGCCTTCCTGTAGCTTCATCTCACTCAGGGTGAACACCAAAGCCCACGCGATGGCTCACAAGTGCCCACAGATCTTCCGTCACCTTTCCGCCTTCATCTCCTAGGTACCCGCCTCCTTGCTCCCTCTCCTCCGGCTCCTTTGATGTCCTTCAGGTTTACCAGACACGCTCCTCCCTCAGGGCCTTGCACGACTGTCCCCTTTACCTGGAATGCTCTTCCCCGCGCGCGGAAGGCAGGCCCTGGCACTCCCTCCCTCTCCTCCTTCAGGGCTTTATTCAAATGCCAGCTCCTCAGTGGGGGCTCCCTGATCATCGTGGCTGCAATTGCCTCTCTCCCTCCGCTTTATTTTTTCTTTATAGTATATATCCTTCCTAACATGTTACTGTCTCCTTCACTAGATCATAAGCTCCTGGTGGGAAAGGGCTTTTGTCTGTTCTGTCCACGGCTCTGTCCCCAGGGCCTGCGATAGGGCTTGGCGTACAATGCGTGTTCACTGAATGTAGAGTTGACTGGATTATAGCATTCAGCCAGAGGGTCTGCTTGGGACCAGAGGATGGGAAGGAGGGAAGGAGGGAAGGAGGATGTGGGTGGGGAACTGGTCCGACAGTTGAGGAAGGTGAGTAGAGAGGGTGCGTCCATGCGAATAAAGAACACAGGCTGAGACTTTGTCACAGACATTTCTTGGAGCCGATATCTCATGCCCCCTCCTCCAATGACAAGGCTGGGTCTTTGGCCCCCATCCTCCCCCACTACTTCAGCCTGCACTGATGATAACAATATTGAGGTCACAGACTGGCTTAGACTCAAGATCAGGAAGATTAATGTCGGGGTGCCTCCCCCAAGTCTGAGGGCCAAGCATCCAATCTGAGGGGCAAGCAGCCGGGAAACTGGGCCTGGGGGCTCCAGGGTCTGAGGTCTTCCTGGCTCCCAGGGTCAGCCCTCCATGCACCCCTGATTTAGGGGTGATGAAGAGTAATCATGGATCAGAGGTGGGTATTAGCAGGGAGAGGGACTGGGAGACCTGGGAGAGGCGGTGCTGGGAGGTGGGAGCCAGGGGACCATCCCCCAGCCCCCACTGCTTCCTCCGCAGATCCCACAGCACCTTACAGCACTCTGGTCCCCCATCCCACCCCTCCCCAAAACGAGGTAGGTTAAGAATGGAGCTTCCCCCCCCCCGCCCACCACGGAAGGGAGGAGACCGAGGCACAGAGAGGGGGATGGGGACCCAGGCGGCCCCAGCCCCCAGTCCCTCCGCCCTCAGCTCTGGTGGGTCTGACAGTGATGAGAGCTGGGCAGAGTGGGGATGGGAGGGACACCCCCTTTCCTCTCACCCATCCCGGCTCTGGTTGAGAGAGCTGAATCTCACAGGTTCCGGATGTAATAAATAGTTAATAATTTAAAGGAAGTGACAGAAGGATCCATCCCTCTGGCCCCCTTGACCTATCCCTTGAACCCCCACAAGGCCATCCAAGTCTAGGTAATGAAGAAAGGCAAGTGTGCATTTCCAGATGCTTGGGGCCAGATGCAGGGCCCAAGCCTGTACAACATTGAGATGGTGTTGCCCCGAGACCATGATCCCCACCCCACCACCACGCAGGCCATCAGATCTGGGGTACAACAGAAGTCCCATGCCACTCGGGGGAAAAAGACCGTGGAACCCCCCTTCCCCAGAAGAGGTGTCTCAGAGGGCCAGCAAACAGGCTTTCAAACTTTCCAAAGCAACCCCCAACTCTGAGAAAGTGTTAACAGGGGGGCAGAACACAAAAGGCTTGGACTAGGGCTGGAACGTAAGACTGGGCTTGGGAGAGAGTCTGCAAGGCTGTGGAGTGTGTGTGTGTGTGTGTGTGTGTGTGTGTGTGTGTGTGTACGCATTTATGCCAGCAGAGCCATAGCTAGGTGCTTTTGTGCAACTCAGAAAAATGCACACCTTCCTCTGAGGGCACAGCATGGCCAGCCCCACTCATCACCTGGTCTGTGTGCCTTTGCTTAGTGAACAGCCTGCACAATCATCTGTGGCAAAGCTGGGTCCTAGACCTGGGAGCAAGAGAGCTCTCGGGTGGTCCTAGAATCCAGGAACATTAGCACAAACTGGTTTGTCTCTCCCTTGGGGTAATGGGTAGCTCTGTGGGATGTTGGGAGCTTGGGCTGCTGCCCTTGGGACTCGAATTCCAGAGTCTGCGATCTTAGGGTCTCAGAAACCAAGGGCAACAGGTCTCAGGGGGTGCACAAGCTGGGTCTGGAGCATATCGAGCTAGAGAGGTTAGCATCCAAAGAAATCTGGGACCTGAAGTTGCTAGGTCCCTGGGCACCTCAGAGCAGACTGTCTCTGGTATGGGGGACCAAGGTCTTGGGTCAGGGGCTATCCCAATATTGTGTAGGCTTGAGTCCTGAATTTGGAAGGGTCAAGGGCACCTTGGGGTCTTGGATCCAGTGCTCCTAAAGCACCTTGGGGTCACTTGGGACAAGGAGTCAGAGGTCTCAGTTGCCATGAACGTCCCATCTTCTGGGAGCTGGGCTCCCAGCCTTTAGGAGATTGGGGACCTGTAGGTAGAAAGAAGTGAAAGATTCCAGGACATTCCAGGGCTTGAAATCCAAGTCCAGGGAGAATTGGAAGAGGGTTCTCTGAAGGGTTAGGACCAATGTCTTGGGCCTTGAGGGGTTGGTGGCCTTCAGTCCTACCTCTGGGGTTAGTAGACACCTCAGAGTCCCACATATGAAATCAAAAGCTCCCGGCGAAACAGGCCTGGAATGGGCAGGTCTACAGGTCTTTGATCCCTGGCCCCCAGAGCACCCTGGAGGCTGGCTTGTGCATCTTGGGTGGTGTGCGTGTGGGGTGGGGGGCTCTGAGATGGGTCTCCCGAGTTATTTGGGTCAGAGAGCATCCATTTGAGCACATCCAAGGACTCAGGGTATCTTAAAAGGGTTTGGTGTCTGAGAAGTCCTAGGGCTACAAGAATATCTCAGATTCGGATGCCTCAGGTTTTAGGTGAGCATTCAGGAACCATGAGGGATGATTCTGGGTCCTATGATCTCAAAATCTGGGAGTAATTGTCTACAGGCAAGGTCAGGTACTGGCAACTCCTAATTCTGGGGCTGTAATCTGAGGGTTCATGGTGCCAGGCATGACTGGGTGTAGGTTGGTAATTTGAACAGGAAGTCACGATTCAGGATCCTGTGGCTCCCAGGGATCGGTATGCTCCCCTACTTGCCTGAGGTGAAAAGTCTGGGGAACCCTCTTCAGTCTAGGTCGAGGTTGAGGGTGAGGGTGGAGGACGGGGATGCCAGAACTCAGGATGCCTGGGCCCTCTTGGACAGACATCCCAATGAAGCTGGATCTGGGGTCTCTCAGTCCTAGATTCGGGGTCCAGGTTCCAGGTCTGGGGTCTCTCAATCCAAACTCAAGCTCCAAGTTCCGGGTGTGCCTAGGTTTGGGTGTGGGGGCCGAACGGAGTTCGGGGTCCTGGACCCCCAATTTTGGGTCCTCGGTCCGGCTACTGGACCCACCAGGCCGTCCTCACCGCGCCGCCTCCTCGTGGCGACCCCCGCAGCCGGCGCAGCCGCATCTCGCCGCGACCCAGTGGCACGCGCGCAGGGGCGCGTAGCAGCAGAGGCAGGGCACGGCGAGGGAGAGCGCGGCCAGCGCGGCCCAGCGCGCGGCGGGGCGCGGGTGGCCCGGCTCGCAGGCGCACGGGTCCGAGAAGTCGCCCTCGGCATCCGACAGGCAGTGGTAGAGCAAGCTCTCGGCGCACCACAGGCAGCTGAGACGGCGCACCAGCAGGCGACCTGGGTCCGGGGCCTCCGCGCAGCGGCCGCCACGCCCGTCCGCGCGACGGCGGAAGAGCGCGCGGCAGTGCACGCAGCGCGCCGCCTCCTCCGCCTCGGGGGAGGCCTTGGCCGGCGCAGAGGCCGGGCCGGGGCCAGGGGGTGGGCGAGCCGGGGGCGCTGGGGCCGCAGCCTCGGTGAGAGGGGCAGGTAGGACTGCGGGGGACCCCAGCGCTGCGCCCCTCAATGCGCCGGTTTTGGCGAAGCGCACGACACAGGTAGACAGGGCGAGAGGCGCGGGCGGCCCCGCGCGCCGGTAATCCTCGTATCCACGGCCGCCCCAGCCCGGGCCCCCTACCCCGGCCAGGGGCTCTGGAGGCTCCGGAATCCCTGTGAACGGTAGGAGCGGAGGGTAGCTCTGCGGAAGAAAGGAACAGGAGGAGAACAGGTCAGTGGGGTCTGCAATCCCCTACATCCCACTACAGTTTATCCTGGCCTTAGAAGACCCGAGACTCCTAAGACCCAGCCACAGGCTTCATTCATCCTAGGATCCTGTCCTGGGATCCTGACTGCCTGGGTCTGGCACTCAGACTTCTAAGCACCCAGCCCACTCTTCTTCCAGGGGGAGAGAGGACATCTAGGTACAGACAGAATAATCCAGGCCCCAAGCCGACACCTTAAAGACCCAGTGATCCAGGCTCAGTCCTGCCCTCTCTCAGGAACCGGAATCCCAGTACCCAACCCCCTCTACTCTCAGATTCAGGAGTCCTGGACTCCAGCCAGCTCCTGCCGGATGCAGGAGTCTGGTCCCGGGGTCCCTTTTATCCCCTTGGATACTGAGCGCCACCCCTCGTGAATTAAGCAGTGTAAAGAACTCCTTCCATAAGCATCAGCACCCCCCTAATTCATTGTCCAAGTCGTCCTCCAAACCCCTGTGAAATTCAGAACTCCAACCTCCAAGAGCGCAGGAGATGGGGGAAGCCCTCACCCAACCTTCCGAGGAACCCAGGCCTAAGCTCCCCCCCGCCGTGAGGTCAGGTCAGGCAGCCCTTAGGATCTGTGTGTGGTTTCTGGCCCGATAGTGGCCCCAGCTCCCGCCCACTTCAGGACCCCGGCGCCCAGCCCCACTTGCCCCAGGAGCCCCAGACTTCCGCTGGGGGTGGGAGGTCGCACCTGAGCGGAGGAGCGGCGGCGCTGGGGCGGTGTGGCCGACCCGAAGCCAGAAGCTGATTCCACAGTGACGATGGGGGCCGCCGCGGCGGAGGGAGGCGTCTCCTGGCGGCTGTGACTGGAGGAGGAGTCGCTGTCCACGTGGGACTGGGGGAGATTGGCGGCCTCAGAGCCGGGACCCCTGGCACAGCCGATGCCCTTACATAGACCCCCTCCCATTGCGAGCGAGGGCTCTGGGGCCAGACAGGCCTGGGCTCAAGCCCCAGCTCTGCCACTGACTGGTTGTGTGACCTCCGGCAAGTGAGCTCATCTCTCTGAGCCTCAGTTTCCTCCGCTGTAAAATGGGGATCATAAGTGTCTATTCATAAGGCTGTGGTTAGGACCCACTGTAAAGGGCATAATACATGCCTGAGGTACAGGACGAGCTGCAAATAGTTATTATGATTTGACACTCCCCCCCTCCCCGCCTGCTCAGCTCACCAACCTACAGAACATCAAATCATTCTCCCTTCTCAGAAACCCTCTGCCTCGGCCATCAGCTACCTTCCTGCCTCCTTCCCACCGCCACATCTTTATTGGGGCAGTGCCACCCACCTGGAATGCATTCTTTCCATCCAAACCAAGCTCAGTCCTTCACAAGATGAAACATCATTTCTCAGACCCTCAGTTTCCTTTCTGTAACTTGGGAATCATTCCTAACTCATCCGATTACCATCTTCAATAAGCATTCATTGAGCACCCACGACATGCCAGGCTCACATAGGCCACGGGGAGGATCTGAGATGGAGCATGGAGAGCCCAGCATCTTTCCTGAGTAAGTGCTCAGTAAGTGCCCTGTGATTTTGTAGCCCCACCCGCATCCCCCGTTACCCTAGGAATCTCCCTTTTCTGCCCAGGGTACCAGTTTTGTTTCTGCAAGTGTTCTCAAGAAACTCCCACTGTCCCCAACAAGTGCCAAATCGAATCTGACATTATATACATTTATTCCTTTCATCATTTTATTCAACATATATTTACCGAACACTTACTGTCTACCAGGCAGTATTTTAAGCACTGAAGATGCATCAAGAAAGCAACAAAAGATCCTTGCCCTCCTGGAGCTGACATTCTAGCGTGGGAGATGGACAGTAAAGTAATAGATAAGAAAATTGTCTATTGGGAAAGGAAAGAAGAAAAATATCATAGAAGATGGGGAAAAAGAATAGGATGAGGAGCACTGGGAGATTGCCATTGTAAACAAGTTATGGGGGGGGGGGGCTCACTCCTGGATATGCATGTAAATCCCTGAAGGAAATAAAGGAAGGAACTATGTGGTATTTGGGGAAGAGTGTTCCAAGACAGAGGTCCAGCCAGTGCAAAGGCCCTGGGGCAGGAACATGCCTGCCCTCTTGAAGTCACAGTGAGGAGGCCAGTGTGGCTGGAGCCAAGTGAGCAGGAGGAAGTGTACTTGGGGACCAGATGGTGTGGGATCCTAAGTGCCACAGCGAGGACTTTGTCCTTTACCGTGAGTGAGATGGGGCCCCGCTTGGGTTCTAAATGGGGGAATGACCATGGGCTGTCTGAGATGTCAGGAGGGTCTCTCTGGCTGTGTGTGGGAAAGGAAATGGGGCGGGGGGCAGTTGATGAGCAGCTGGTGACATAGGCCAGTTGGGAGGTGAGGTCAGGCAGTAAACCACTTTCTGATCATTTTGAAAGTGGAGCCAATACTTGCTGACAGATGAGACACATAAGAGAGGAGAGGAGTCAAGGATGACCTCAAGGCTCGTACCCTGAGTAGCTAGAAGGATGGATTTCCCATGAATCTGTTCATCTGTTTAATGTTTTTTCTAGTATACCTTAAAATGTTTTTCCTGCCTCTCCACACTAGAATAGAAGCTCCATGAGGAAAAGGACTTTGTTTTGTTCAACTTATCAAAGGTGTTCAATAAATACCCTTGAATGAATGTGTAAATCTTGAGAGAAGAGAAAAACTAGAATAAATGGGATTGAATGGGACACTAATAGTTTGGGCTCAAATTCGTGTCCCCAGCATGTGGCATAGTGCTGGATACACAGTAGGTGCTCAAGAATGTTTGTAGAATAGAAATGAACCCCTGCCTCCCAGCAGAGCTGTACCCTGGAGACTCACCGTCAGAGGGCAGGGGGTCTCTGCAGTGTCCTGGGAAGGGGAGGAAGAGGAGGAGGAGGAGGGGGTGAGTGAGCCTGGGGCAGGGAGAGAGGCAGAGTGTTAGTTTCCTGGGCCCAGCTTCTCCCATCTCCTACCCTTCCACCCCTCACTCCCCCACCGCTGTCCCCAGAGCCCACCACCTGCTCCACTCACCTCGACCCAGTGCAGCCAGCGCAGCCAGTAGGCTTTTCTGGAACTCATCGGCCTCTGCAGGACTCTGAAACGTCAGCCCAAACTTGCAGTCACCCAGGCTCCAGTGGTGGAAGATGGGGTTCACCTTGTTGTAAACCAAGCCTGGCCTCAAGGTACACTCCAAGGTGGTCTGAGGGGGGCAGGAGGGGGCCAGGTCAGACACCCCATTCCAGCCATGTCTGTGACTTTCCTGGGCTCTATGGCAGAGCATCCCACAAACCTAATTTCTCAATCCTAGGAGTACCCTGTAGCCCCGATCAACACCCCAACACCACCCCCAAATTGTACTGAGAACACCTCTGATACCCCAGTATTTTCCCCAATCCCCTTGATCCCTACATTTGCCTAACACCTCCCTCTGATATCTCAAGAGGAATCCCAAATTTTACTGAATGCCTCAAAAAATTAGTCAGCCTCCTTCTGAGATCCAATATCCCCCATTTGACTCAATTGGACCCCCCAAACTTTACTGAACATCTCAAAATATTATTATTTATCCCCTTCTGATGCCCCAAGAATCTCCCCCAAACACTACCCCTCAAATTCGTCTCCAGCTCCCACAGCTTTCCCCTCTGATGCTACTCAACACCTCGGATGGTCCCTCATTTTCTGGCCCAACACAACTGCATTCTTTTACACCCTTTCAAATCCCCCTACACGCTTCCTTCCACCCTCTGCTCTGAAAGGCAACCCTTACCCCAAGCCTTCTCAATCCAGTTCTTTCTACTACCTCCCTGGCTGAAACGTCAACATCTCTTTCCACTTCATGCCAGACAGTCCAGAATATTCCTGCTGAACCCACAATAGGATTGTAAACCCTCTCTGACACTTCCAGATGGGCCCCCACCAAATGCCTCCATATATTTAGGGCAGTCAGGGGCCCGTGGTGTAAATGCCTCCTGGTGAGGATCTCTGAGCAAGATGGAGCCACGGGGAGGGTTCTGAGCAGAGGAGGGATGTGATCTGAGTCAGGTGTTAGCACAGCCCCTGTGGAACAGACCGAAGGTGGGGGAGGGAGCAGGAGCAGGGCAAGGAGACCAGGGGGGAGGCTGCTGTGACAGTCGAGCAGGCAGTGGCAGTGGACAGGACCTGCTTCATAGCCCCAGTAGTCCGGAAACTCTCAACTCGTATCCAGAGGACAGACATTCACTTCCAACTCCATCCCACACCCCGGTTTGATCCGGGCTGGGAGATGACCGGACCACACCTCTGCATTCCCAGCCCCGTTCCCCTACTTCCCCACACCCCACACCACCCCCACGCCCCAGGGTGGCTCACTTTCTGGTCCCGGAGGCGCTCCCCGTGGATGACGTAGTGCCCCTGGCGGGCCCCCCCCTCGGGCCTGGCCCCTCGGACCCGACATACGCTCACCTGGCTGAGGCCCCCGCCCCCCACAGGCAGCCAGCCCCCACTGGAGTCATCTCGGGCCATCACCACGGCTCGGACCCGAACCATGTACCTGGAGGAGTTTGGGGGGGACAGAGACAACACCGTCAGTGAGCCCCAATCCTGTTCTCCTATTCAGTGTCCCCCCCATCCTTCACCTCCCCTCTTCAGCTCCCTCAGCTGGATCTACTGCACCCTCAGCCAGCCTGTACCTCACCTTCCATACCCACCTCCACCCCATGCCACCTTCTCCCCGTCCCCATCACGTCTCTTCTGCCCATCTTCTTCCCCATGCCCACCTTCCTCCAGCACTGCTTCTTTCTTCCTCTTGCCATCTCCTTCCTCCCATGCCTACCTTTTCCTCCATAGCTACCTTTTTTCTCCCTACCCACCTTTTCTCCCTCTCCCCATCTTGCCCGTCCTCACCCCCCATAGCTTTGCTCTTCCACTTCCCTTCCTCCTCCTGCTCATCCCCTATCAACCCTCTCTCCTTCTCCTCCCTCTGCACGTACCCACAGCCCCACCCATCGTCCCCCTCACAGCTGGGTGCCTGCGCATATGTATTTTCTTAGAGCCCATCAACTCAGCCCCAGTCCCCCCTACACTGCCTCCGCACCCTGCCGCCCAGGCCACTGGCTGGGTGAGAAACCCAGGCTCTCTTCCCCCCACCCCTTCCCGGATTTATGAATGAGACCGGATGCAAAGCTCATTGAGTCACCCGGCAACGGGAGATGGGCAGAGAGCAGGGAGAGAACCAGAAATGGCCAGAGACAGGCCGAAAGGGAGATGGAGGCAGAAGAAGCCAGGAACGGGCGACCGAGACACATCCAGAGAGCATTTCATTCACAAAATCAAGGTTGCTCCCTCAGGCCCCTGCCGAGGAAAGGCAAGGGGGAGAGATTGCGGGCGGGCAGGCGGGCGGGGAGGGGGGAATTGATCCCTCCTCTTCCCTCTCCCGGCCCCAGCATCCTTCAGAACCATCTTACCCCGCCCCCCAGCCCCCCCTCCCCCCTGTTCAGGGACCATAGCCCTCCGCCCAGCAATCAGGATCAGCCTCCAACCCCTCACTACCACCTAGCGCAGGGACCTTGGTGCCCCATCCTCAAGCACCCAAGCCACGAGCTCTAGCCCCTTCCCCCACCAGCAGGCTGTCGGGTTTCCCCAGCCTTTCGGGAGGGGAAGGGGCCGCCGCAGCGCCCCCAGCCCCCTTTTCTCAATGGGATGGGATTTTGTGAATGAGCAGTCACGTGACGCTGCTTCCTTTGTCCGCCCGCCTCCCCCGACAACAGGTGAAGCAGAGAAAGAGGGCAGGGGTCCCCCCCCAGGGCCTACTGGGATGGGATGCCGGGATTTCTGGGTGCCCTACGCTCCCTATGATCTGTTTCCTGGGGGGAGTGGTCCCCAGATTTCCTCAATGGTGGGGGTCCAGTACGGAAATTATGAATGGGGTGTCCTCGTAGGAAGTCCAGGCCCCCCCAAATGGAGACTGGTACCCCAAATGGCTGCCGCGCAGTTTAGGAGCCCCCACCCCCTTGTCCTTCCAGCCAGGGTCTGGGGGCGTCCCGGTGGACAGGAGGCGCTGCGCGGTCCCGGCTGCCCCCTCACCGTGACAGGCCGTCTGTCAGCCCCCGCCCCCTCGCCCCCCTCGGCACCTGCCTGGAAGGCTCCGGCCGGGCTCCGAGCGGTGGCGACGTGGCCTCCTCCTCCTCCTCCTCTTCGCTCCAGCTCCCTCGCTGGCTCCGGCGGCGCTAGAGACGGGCACCGGGAGCCGGGGCGAGGGGGGAGGGAGGGGAAACCTGGTAGATGGGGGGGGAGGGGGCGGCTTGGGGGGAGGGGTAAGCGCGAGGCAGGCGCACTTGCCCGCTGGGTCCTAGAGCCCGGCCCTGGCTCCAGCGAACAGCCCCCCAGCCCCCATTTTCTTAGGATCCAGAAAGGATCCCCTCCTTTCCCACCCATCTGTGCCATTGGTCCCTGAGGATGTAGGGAGGGAGTCTAGGACAGAGCTTGCTCTGGATGTTCTAAAGAGGCAAGGTCTATGTTTTGGGTTCTAAATGGGAGTGGCGGGGTGCCTGGCGGGGTTCGAAAAGGGGTGGGGCGAGAAGGGAGCATCGCTAGGGGGCGGGGTCGGAGGGCCTGGAAAAGGAGAGTGAAGACGCGGGAGGCGCGGACAAGCGCGTGCGTCATAGAAGGGGCGGATCCACAGAGGAAGGGCCTTCTGGGCGAGCCAGAGGAAAGAGGGTCTTGGGAGGAGAGGTTGTCCTTGTAGGACGGAGCTTACAAGTAAACTGTCTTTAGGGGCCGGACGACGGAGAGTTCCAAAAGGGAGGAGCTACGCAGCTGTGTTCATAATGGGCGGAGCTTCAGGAGAGAAACTAACGGAGAGGGCGGGGCATTATGAAGGGGCGGGGCTTAAAAGAACGTTCTACAGGGGTGGGGCCTAGGACTGCAAGGCCTGGGGGCGGGGAAGAAGACACTGGAGTATTTCAAAGGGAGATCCAGGTTCCTAAGGGGCAGTGCTCAAGCTGGCACACGGGGCGGGGGTGGCTCGAGCCTATGGGCGGGGCCTAGGTCTCGGGGTCCGCTCTTGCTGCCTCGCCCGCTTGCCCCGTTCTTTTCGGTTACTTTCTGCTGCGGCCGTTCCCCTCCCTCCCCTGGGCCCAGGGGGCCGCGGTCCGAACTTCGGTCGGCTGGTGGAGTCGGTGAGTGGGATCCTCTGAGAGGAGGAGCGAGGGCGGAGCTTGGGGGAAGGGGTGGAGCCTGAGTATGAGGTCTGCCGCTAGACCTGGAGCAGGAAAAGAAATTTAGCAGTGAAGCCTGGGAAGAGGGCGGGAACCAAATAATCAATTGAGAGGGAGTTGAGGGTTAGAGGTGAGGACTGAGGGGTTAGCACGACAAAAATATCTGGATTTGTTAAGCGGAGGCGGGGCCAGACCTGGGGAGGGTTGGGGGGTCTGGTTGAGAAGGCCCGATTCCCTGACAATCGGGGGCGGGACCAGAGGGAGGAGGCGGGGCCTGGGCCAAAGAAACCTTGTTGAGAGTTCAGGGAGAGAAGCTGGTACTCCTTGGTCTTACAAGCTACAGAGTACAATCACCACGCGTGTTGTGGCCTGAGTAACTGGCAAGGAAGGCGGGCAAGGCCTATGTCTTGGAGTCTAGAGACCTCGGATGTGGTCAAAGCGAAGGGATGTGATCTGAGGGTCCAGATAGGAAGACAGGTACTGAACCTTAGTACACTAAGAGAATGGGGACTCTGTACCTGAACAGCAGCTGTATGGGTCCACCGGGAAGAAGATGTGAACGTCAAGAGCAGAGAAATAGGAATGCGGCTAGAGACTAGTTCCCGAGTGGATATCGGAGGACAAGGGCAGGGCGGGTGAGGATAGATAGGACCAAGTACAACTCTGCCTCGTGGGTTTCCCCCAGCCCTGATAGATTGACTGGCTGACGTTTTTCTGACCACAGTCCCTGACCTCCGTCAGAAATGGGGAACGTGCAGTCGGAGCCGTCTGCTGGCGGGGGCTCCCGAAAAGAGCAGGCCTCCGGCCGGTCCTCCGACTCCCGCCGGACATCCTTGATGGAGCCCGAGGTGACCCCCTCTTCCCCAGCCATGCGCCTGGCTCGAGGGCTGGGTGTCTGGTTCCCTGGCAGCTCTCCGCCCCCAGGACTCCTGGTACCCCCGGAGCCCCAGGCCTCACCCTCACCCCTGCCCCTGACCTTAGAACTGCCCTCGCCAGTGACGCCTCCTTCAGAGGAGGCGGCTGCGGCCACGGTCTCTACGCCACCCCCGCCCCCCGTGGGGACCCTGCTGCCCGCGCCGTCTAAGTGGCGAAAACCCACGGGCACTTCGGTGCCCCGAATCCGCGGTCTGCTGGAGGCGAGCCATCGCGGCCAGGGCGACCCTCCGAGCCTCCGCCCGCTGCCGCCGCCGCCCCGGCAACTAACCGAAGAGGATTCCAACCCTGTCCCGAGGGCCCTATCCCCGATTCCACCGCCCTCAGAGCTGCGGAAGCCACCACTACCGCCACCTTCCGACCGGCAGCCCCTGGATCGTAAAATCACTCCTGCTCTGGCCACACCCGCCGCAACCCCTACAGAAAGCCAAGCCAGGCGCGGTAGCGAGGTCCAGACGGCCTGCGGTGCCCGCAGAGGGGCACCTCCCCAAGCAGGCGAGGGAGAAATGGCCCGGCCGGCGGCCTCCGAGCCTGGCCTGAACTTGCTGTGTAAAGTCACCTTCAAGTCAGGGCCCCCTCTACCCCCTGCGGCAGCCTCGAGTTCCTTAGCAGCCAAAGCCTCTCTTGGGGGCGGCGGAGGAGGTGCAGGACTCTTCTCCGCTACCTCGGGAGGCATCTCCTACGCTGAGGTCCTGAAGCAGGGGCCCGCTCCTGGGACCGCTCGCTCTCCGGGAGAGGTCCCTCGAGGGACTCAGGAAGCAGAGGGCGGTGATGGAGATAGCGAGGGGTGTTCTGGACCCCCCTCGGCGCCTGTGTCCCATGTCCGGACACTTCCACCGCCACCCTACACCACCTTCCCAGGCTCAAAACCCAAATTTGACTGGGTGAGCCCTCCTGATGGTCCTGAACGCCACTTTCGCTTCAACGGAGCTGGCGGAGGCGTCGGGGCGCCCCGACGGCGCGCAGCCACGCTCTCGGGGCCCTGGGGCTCCCCGCCGCCTCCGCCAGGGCAGATGCATCCAGCTCCAGGGCCCCGGAGGCCCGCACCGGCCTTGCTGGCGCCGCCTATGTTCATCTTCCCGGCGCCTGCCAATGGCGAGCCTGTGTGCCCTGGGCCTCCGGACCCGCAGGAGGTGCTGCCGCCGCCGTTGCCGCCGCCCACGCCACCACCCACGCCGCCTCCCGCACCTCCTCCCACAACGCAGCCGCCCATGCCTCAGCCAACGCCGCTGCCCGCCGCGCTCCCGCCGACCGCAGGCCCGGGCCACTTGGAGTCAGCAGTGGCTCCCGCCCCACCTCCCGCTCTGCCCCTCGCCTTGGCTACCGAACAGGCCCAGGCCCAGGCCCCGGCCCCGACCCCGGCCTCGGCCCAGGCCCCAGCCCCGGCTCCAGCTCCCATCACAGCCGAGCCGTCGCCGCCCGTGCCGGCGCCCGCCAAGGCCCGCACCCGCCGGAACAAGGGTCCCCGCGCAGCCAGGGCTGCGCCCCGTGAGGATGGCCCGCCTGGAGATGGTCTTCGAGAACGTACTGCAGCTACTGTGACTGACAGCGGTGGTGGAGGGGGTGGTAGCAGCAGGGCTCCTCCGGCGGGGACGGCTCCCTCGGGCGCGGCGCGCCACTGGCCTCCCTTCCAGGTGCTTAACTCTTGTCCCTGCAAGTGTTACTGCCGCCATCAGCCACGCCATCGCCGCCTGCCACGCAACGTGTCTGCCTGGTGAGGGGAGGTCGGGGAGTTGGGAGGGGAGGGCATGCCTTCCAAGGCCTGAACCCCACTTTTCTCCATTCAACCAACCCTTTGGCATCCAGACCCCAGCTGATCCTAGACCAGCCCATTAGTTGCATCTCAAACCTGAGCTCCAATCCTTCAAAACCAAGAGAAGCCTTGATACTGACCCCTGACAGGGGCGAGAACACCTTGGCCTGGCCCCTTAGTATCCAGACCTCCAAGCTGACCCTTGGCCCTCTTGTTACTCTCTGGTGCCACCAGGGAGGGAAACTGGTCCCAGCTGGCCTGATCCTATTCACTGCCTTGACCCTGTCCCTAAGGACATCAAGGACCATGTCCCAAACTCTTCAGGGATTGGAGGGGAGATGATAGTTTTCTGGAACCGAAAGAATAGAAATGCAGGCCTCTGAAGGACTCCTGACTCCTCCAGCCTTTGGCAACCTCTCCGGACTCTGGGACCCAAGGCTTTGACCACCAGAGGGCACTGGTGTCCCAGTCCTTGAGCTGCTGAGGTTACTTGGGAATCTTCCCACCCAGACAGAGACTCTGCATCCTCCAGTTACCTCCCCCTCACCACTGAATCTCAGGATTCTGTCATCAGGGTCTGTCTTGACCCTGGCTTCTGAGGACCCTGAATCACCAGGAGACCCTCTGCCCTGGAACCTCTTGGGCTTAGCTGAGGCCTAGATGTGGGTTAGGGGAGCTACTATCACCAACCTTCAGCCCCCTTTCCTCCTAAGTTTAAATGGATACATCCCTGCCCTAAAGTGCCTTTGGGATATTCAGACATGATCCCTTACACAGATAAAGCAGAGCCTTGGAGGGATAAGGGCTTGGGCACATAGCCAGGCCCTGATGCTTCTACCCTCCCCCTAGGCTGAGCACACCCATCAACCACCTGAGTGAGCCACCCTGGGTTGCCACCATCAAGCTGGCCGGCTCCCTCGTGGCCGGGCTGGAGCACTACGACTTGCAGGCCACCCATTCCAACTGAGCTCAATTCGCTCAATGCCCTATGCCTTCTCCTCCTTGACAATAAAATAACCATCCAGATGTCTAGATGCCTGTCCGTCACTGGCTAGGGATTGAAGGGGTGCAGTGGGGCAGAGATCTCCATGAAAAGACACTCTGGAAAGAGTAAGGAGGCTGGACCTAGACTAGCAATAAAGGAGGTTCCATTCATCCAGCCTGTGGACTGATGGGCCCAGGGGTGAGACGTCCTCATTCCCCTTAATACCAACAGCTCCTCTTCCAAGGTGATCTGGGGCCAAGTGCAGGGGTCTGGTGCAAATCACTTTGGAAAGCAGAAATGATCATCCCTGTAAAAGCCGGGAAAACCGACTCCAGAAGACCTTCTTGAGAACCCCACATCCCACAAATGGCTCAGCCAGATTTGGACTCTTGTCTTAAATACCTTCTCGAGAAGGTCAACGCAGGAAACACAGACTGGGAGGTATAGGAGGTCACAAGTCACGGCACTGGCTTAGAGGGTGGGAACCATGGCAGGTCCCTGCCTTTTGCTCCACAGAGGTCTCAAACTGGTAGCCCACAGACGGGTTCCATTTCACGTGTCATTTTTAAAAACTGGTTTAATTCATTGCAAACATTTTAAAAAACTGCCACGCCCATCCCCTTCGCTGAAACACTCTGGGGCCTTGACCTGGCCTTTCTGTGTCCACAGCTGGCTGCAACAGTCCCTCTACCTGGGGCCTGTGCTCTTCCCCAGGCCACACTGCCACTGGGCATCTCTGAGACCTTAGGCAATGGCCTCTGGACAGAGGCTGACCCAGGGTTATCTCGGACTTCCTAGGGCCCCCAAACTTTCAAGTTCTTCAGAGATAAGAACCCATGTCCCCACCATTCCACTCGGGGAGACAAGGGCCTAAGAGAGAAAATGTCAATCCACCTTTATTGGAGGAAACCCTGCCCTGCAACTGCTTTAAATAACGCGAGCCCTGCCCCACCCCGGTGCCTGGCGGGCTCAGACAATCATCTCCAGCTGCCGGGCGTACTCGATGACCTGTTTGGCCAGCTCCGTAGAAGGGATGGTGGTATCTTCTGGCTTCTGCTGCTGGCTGGCAAAGCTGTAGTAGTTGTTGAGGCCCAGGACCCACCCTCGCTGCAGGAAGAGAGAGATGAGAGATGGGTGGGGCCATCACACAGGCTCCCTCCCCCACCCCACCAGGGCCAGGTGGGCCCCGGCTCGCTTTCCTCACCAGCCCTACCCTCACCTGCACAACCAAGTGGCAAGTAACTTCACCTCCCTGTGCCTCCTTTTCTCCACCTTTGAGATGGGGACCCTCACCACACACCTCTCTGGGTCTGCTGTGAGGATTCAGTGAATCAAAAGTGGCAAGGATAGGGTCTGGCCCAGAGTAAATGACCCCTAAATATGAGCCGTCACCATTGGTCAGACTCCACTTCACCTTTTCTAGCCTGACCTTGACCCTCCTCAATCAGCAGCACTACTGCACCCCGTGTACCAGCATCTCCGGGGGCACTGCTCCTGCACAAGCACCCCAGACCAAATGAAACCAAGTCTTGTGAGCAAAAGCTGCGACCTCCACAAAATTCTGATAAGCCTCTACCTCGACCTGGCACCAGGGGCTGTGCTAAAGCTCGTCCCACGTACCCCTTTCTGTAGACAGGGGAGCTGAAGCTCACAGAAGTTGGACAACTTGCCTGAGGTCACACAACTGAATTTAAACCCTGGCAATCTTGCTCCAGTGTCCCTCCAGACAACCCGCCCGGCTGGCTTGTTTGTTTTGTCTTTTTAGGGCCACACCCTCGAATACGGAAATTCTCAGGCTAGGGGTTGAATCAGAGCTACAGCTGCCAGTCTACGCCACAGCCACAGTCAAGCCACATCTGCAACCTACACCACAGCTCATGGCAACACTGGATCCTTAACCCACTGAGCGAGACCAGGGATCAAACCCGCATCCTCATGGATACTAGTCGGGTTCATTACCGCTGAGCCACAATGGGGACTCCCCACCCTGCTGTTAATGAATCCCATGGTCCCTTGCCCTCCACCCCAGCCACCTTCTTGGCGTAGTCCGTCATCTTTTTGGGTGTGTTGAAGAAGAGGATCCGAGTGGCCTCGGTGAAGAGGATTTTTTCATAGGCCTTCTCGATGCAGCCAGCAATCTCGTCCCTGGGGAAGAGGAGGTTCTCATTACTGAGCAAGGCAACCCTGCAGGCCTCGCCCTCTAGCACTGATGGCTGGCATGTGTCACCTGCCCTGTTACCTGCTCAAGGCTCAGGGGAGTAGCCTGACTGGAGCTGCCAAGGTAGGCCCACAGCAGGCTCCACACTCAGCTTTCTGGGGCTCCTGGGCCCACACTCTCAACCCCATGCCCAGCCGTGAGGGTTTCAGGCTGTCTGAAGCCTGGCCTGGGATTCACCTGAGGGGCTCTCCTCACACAACATCCTCCCCACATGAGCCGATCCCAAGGGATTCCTTGCACCCCTGTTAAGAGGTCAATACCAAAGCAGAAAAACAGCAAGACCTCAGTCACTGAAATGGGAGAAGGGGTTAGTTCTGGGGAAGAACTAGTGACAGGGTGAAGAGTGTGTCTGTTTCTGAAGTATTTTCTCTCTTAGGCCAAGGGGCAGGTATGTGGGCACTCGATATGCTACCCCCTGTTCATTTTGGAGTGAAACATTTCATAAGCTGCCCCTACTTCTTTGGGCCTGGCTTTGCCATTTGAGGAAATCCACCTCTATCGGGCACTGGGCCTGAGTGAACGAACTCTGGCACCACCTGGACACCCTTTTGCTCCACCAGGGACGTGTAAACGTTATGCCCATCTGCCCATGTGCTGTCACTTGTGGACAGAGCAACCCTTGAGGGGCTAGTGGTTTATGGTGCTCCACTCTAAAGCTGGGGAAACTGAGGTTCCAGCTTAGGAGACCTGAGTGAAGCTCCATGTGCCGTGGAGCACTTTATTTTTCTCTTTGGCTGAGCCGGAGGCATGAGGAAATTCCCAGGCCAGGTTAAACCCACACCACAGCAGTACCCAGAGCCAGGGCAGTGACAACACCGGATCCTTAATCTGCTGAGCCACCAGGGAATTCCTCGTGGAGCACTTCTTTGAGAGGCAGCAGGGTCTCAGTCGCTGAGCGTTGTCTGGATGCCAGACCCATGCTCAGGGTCTGATGTACACAGGTACACACATACACAGCCCAGAGTAAGGTGAGGGCTGTTCATCTCATGACCAGTTCCAGTGCAGAGAGAAGGAGCACAGATGTGGCCAGCCTCCCAGATCACCGCTGGCCAGAATGGATGCAAACTCAGAGCTATGTGACTCGAGTCCAAGCTCTTTCTAAACTCCATAGGGACCTGGCCCTCCACTCACCTGATAGTGTCAAGCAGGATGTCAATGAAGAAGGTATAGCTCTCAGCAGGGATGTTGCCTTTGGCCAGGAACACCTTGTTGTAGCTGCCCTCCATCAGGTACTGTAGAGGACAGGGGTGTGGAAAAAGGGAGGGTAAGGCAGAGGTGGCACAGGGCCCACCCACTGAGGCCTCACCATACTCCCAGGGCCTCCCTAACCTACACTCTCGGCCATACAGTCACCCATTCCCCAGGTAGACTGGGTCCTCCTCTTCCAGGAAGCCTTCCCCGGTTTACATACACACTCCCTCTCCCGCTCTCTCTCTCCATGCCTGCCTGGGGCTAGTATCTAATTATCTCGTCTATTTCCTGATCACAGAAGAAGGCAGAGCTGCGGCCACCCAAAGCTCATTCCCGCACCTTTGCTCAAGCTGTGCTGCCCCTGCCCTCCCTCCCATCCTCTCCCTGCAGCAAAATCCTCCCACAAGACCTCAGCTCTGAGAGCTACTTCTTAACCACAGGTACCAAAGTTCTTCCTTGACCTGCTCACCTTGTTCCAGAACTGTCCTCTTTGTTATCCTCAAACACACGAGGCATGTTTCTGCCTCGGGACCCTTGGACAGGCTGCTCTCTCTACCTGGATCATTCTTCACCCAGGTGACCACGTGGTCGGCTTCTTCATCCCTTTCAAGTCTTTCTCAAATTTCACTTTTTCACTTCCCTGACCACCCTTATAAAAAATTCACTCCCGCCTCCGACTCTCCACCCGCCTTCCTGCTTTATTTTTCTCTACAGCATTTTGGCATCTAAGAGACCACACAGGGTATTTTTGTTGTTTATTATCTGCTTTCTTATCTGAATGTCACTCTCACAAGATGAGAGGCTTTACCTGTTTTGTTCACTGTACAGTCTGAAAACCAACCACAGTGCCTGGTACACGACTGGGACTCGATATGTGTTGGACAAATGAGCAAATGAGTCCACAGGTTGAAAGATGGGTGAACCCTGCCTACTCCTCCAGAAAGCACTCCCAAATGCCTGTCCCTGTCCCACTCCCTTTAGCCAGGCCCTCCCCTCCCCCTCCTCAGCCTCACTTGCTCCAGAGACACCGGATGCTTGATGTACACATTGGTCTGGATGTCCTTGGCAGGCAGCCGCTCCAGCTCTGTGTGGAACTCAGCCACCCGGTTCTGGGACAGCAGGAAGAGGAGGTTGAGCCCCAAGAGCTGGTGCATATAGGCTGACTCCGGGAGCTGCTCCCTGTGGACCAGAGTGGGGAACTAAGGTAAGCAGGACTTAGGTACTGACCAAGCCTCCTGCTCCAGGGGGCCTGACAACTGCCCCATGCTCTCCTTTGGGGTTTTTTTGGGGTTTTTTTTTGTCTTTTTAGAGCCGCACCTACAGCATATGGAAGTTCCCAGGCTAGGGGTTGAATCAGGGCTGCAGCTGCTGGCCTACACCACAGCCACAGCAGTGCCAGATTCGAGCCGCATCTGTGACCTATGCCGCAGCTTGTAGCACTACTGGATCCTTAACCCACTGAGCAAGGCCAGGGATCGAACCCACATCCTCATGGATACTAGTTGGGTTCTTAATTCCCCATGTTCTGTTAGGTCCTGGGTTTTCAGATGAACCATGAAGAAGTCACAGTCATATGAGGCCCATAAGTGACCTCACTCCAGTAAAGTGACTCAGCCTCAGTTTCTTCAACTATAAAAAATGGTTATCACCATAGCACCCATCTCCTTGAAGTAGGTTAAATGAATGAGAATTAAGTGAATTAAGTGACTTAACTCAGGTAAAGTGATTAGAACAGTATCTGGCCCAAATAAATACAAGACCATGTAATCAGAAAGTAGCAAAATTAGTTCAAACTCAGGTTTGCCTGACTTCTGATATCAAACTCTTAATCTTAACCCACACAGGCACCATTCAGTTAAGAAGCCATTCCGTTTCATCTTCAACACACAGCCAGTGAGTCCCTGCTTTGAGCCCGGCTCCATGTTAGGCAGTGCAGGGACACAGCCGTGACTGAGACCTGCTGCCTCTAGAAGGTTCACAGTCCAGTGAGCAACAGGGCCAGGATGGGGGAAGCGCAGACAGAGGGGTCAGGGCTGATAAAGCATTGGAAGCCAAAGCAAAGACCTTGCTCTGAAGCCGGAGGGCTACGGAGCGCCATGACACGTTCTAAGCAGGTGATCAACGTGGTCAAATTTTAGTGTCATGAAGATCCTAGGGGCATCATGGAGGGACTAATCTGAGGAGCAAGGCTGGGGTCAAGGCAGATAAAAGGTGGTAGGAGGCACAGCGGCGAGTGGAAATCAAGAGTAGGAATGTGAAGGGGAGACAGACTGGCGGTCAACAGAGACGGGATGCTACAACACCAGACTCAGGCCCTCCAGGCCAACCCCTGTCCCTGAGGCTTCTGGGGACAGAGCTGGGCAAAGAGGGGATTCCCAGGTGAAGGAAGATGTCCCAAGTGGCCAGAGCAGCAGGAGTAAAAAAGCTTCCATGTAAGCCCCACCCCCCAACACACAAACCAAATTAGGGGCACGGTCCATTCTCACTTGTAATCGAAGTAGTAACATTTGAGCTGGGCCATGTACCGCTCGAAGGAGGGGATGTCCTTGCGTAAGATACTCCACTGGGCCCCGATCTCCAGTATGTCACCTGCAGGCGACAGAGAAAGCTCTCAGGAGATGACTGTGGCCCTGCCCCTGACCACCACTGCCGCCATTCCTGCCACAACCCCAGCCCATAACCCCCCACCAACCCCAGTGACACTCACGGGCCAGAATGAGCTGCTGTTTGGTCAGTTTGGTCCCTGTGGTTGGCAGGAAGTTGAGCTCCAACAGAACCAGCTGATGGGGAGGGCAGTGGAAGGAAGGAAAAAAGACGGGCCTTCAAGTACAGGTTATTTACCTTTCTCTAAGCCTTGGTTTTCCCACCTAGAAAATGGAGCTAATCATCATCCCTGACTCATGACGCTGTTACGCGTATTAAAGGAGTCAGTCCCCGTAAAGCACTCAGATCAGGGCCTGGACACATGATGAGCATTCATTTAGAATGACCTCATATTACAAGTATTAACAGGCCCACTGGGAAAACAGGGGACCCACTCCATGCCTGACCCAGTGCAATCAAGGGGGTGGGGGTGAGGGGCACTAGCACCTTCAGTTCTTTGGCAATCCTTTTCCACACTTTGTTGGGATGGGCCCAGCTACTCCCCTCCACCTACACCAAGAAGGTGGGGGGGGGGGCTAACCTCTCCCCATTGTCCAGCCCACACATCATCCCTTATCAAAGACACCCCCTCAGCAACTTGGTCCAGGCCACTGTATTTGTCCTCACTCCCACACTTGGCCTGAAGCACCTCCAGCACCATTCTGGTCCTTTACGAAAAGAATATTTTTCCTAGGTTCAATCCTGCCCTCTCAACTTGGCTGGGCCCCTCCCCCTCAGATGCATGCCTAAGCCTCGGATCTGAGACCCTCATGTGGCCTGGTTTTAACCACGCACCCCATCATCTCAGCTTTCTTCTTCCATCACCGCGTCCACTGTTCATTCCCCACTTGGCGTCGTCCAGAACCCTCCCTCAGAAAAAAACTCCGACACCCCCATCCTGCCACTCCAGCCAGCTAGGCCTCTAAGCACCAAAATTTGAACCTCTCACTCGTCTATGCTCGAACCACTCTCTCCGTCACCGCCGCCCCCTGCCCCCCACCGTGGGGCTGCATTTGGTCCATTCCAGGTCCCTCTCACTTCTTCATCCCTCCAAGCCCGAACTTTCGCTGTTCCGAATTCTTCACCCCATTGGATCGCCCAGCCCGCCTTGGTGCCGCCAGCAATGTGGCCCACTCCTGAGCCCAGAATTAGGTTCGGTCTGGGCCCCCCGAAGCGCCCCCGGTAACCCCTACCTTGAGACGGCCCAGTTCTTCACCGCATTTGCTAAGATTGGGGCTTTTACGGTTCCACTCGCCCTTGAGTTGTTCGTACATACCGGCTGCGGCCTGCAGGACTGCGCCCGAGGCCGCTGCAGGCCCCGAGCTCGAGCCGCCAGCCACCCCGTTCACCGTCGCGGCCGCCATCTTCCGTGATGCGGCAAACCGCCGAGCCGATTTACGGCAGCGACGCCTACTGCCGCTTGCCCGGCGGAAGTGGGCTCGGTAGGTGGAGCCCAAAGCCGGGGGCGGGGCTGCGACTGTGGGCCTCCGCACTCCGCGCTTGGTGCTCAGTCGCTTTCGGGGAGGTGCCCTCGAAGGCCGGCCTTTCACGAACATGTCGGTCGGGGCTCCGCCTCTGCTGTCACTCAAGATGGTGACCGGAAGTCTGCAAACTGTAAAGGGCAGCGCTTACAACGCCTCCCCTCCTCCCGGAGCCAATATGGCCGCCCTGGCTTCAGCTTGGTCTTTCCGGACGCTGCGTTCTTGTCTAGGTGGTGGAGCTGTTTGGAGAGCGATGTTATTCTTCCTGTATTATAGACCGGGTTTGAGAGGCTTCATAAACTTCCAAGAGACTAACAGCTGAGATTTGACTCTGGGTCTTTCTCTCTAATCTCTCAGTGCACCTTCCCAAACTCAAAGAAATGCAGGGAAGCTTTATAAAAATCATCCAGGCTTCATGCTGTATAGAGCAGGGAACTATATCTAATCGCTTGTAATAGAACATGATAGAATATGAGAAAATAATAAAAAAAAAGAAAAGAAAAAGATAATATGAGAAAAAGAATGTATATATAATTGGGTCACTTTTCTGTACAGCAGAAATGGACAGAACATTGTAAATGAACTATAATAAATTTTTAAAAATCATCCAATATTAACGGCTTTATATGCCACATTTTGGGGAGGATTCCCAATTTTTTTTTTATCCCTACCTGTTATTCCTCCATATATACCACACCTGCCTACTTAACGTCTCTCCTTTTTCTGAGTTCTCTTGTCTCTGTCATTTAGAAAGTCAGCTCCATGACAGCAGGGATGTTTATTGGGTTTTTTTTTTTTTACTGTTGTATTCCTGGCTTGTGGTAGACAATGAATATTTGTTGAATGAGTGGATGAATGGATATGTAAATAAGTTGTCTTTAACAGTTTTTAAAGAAAAACTGCATCATACTATACATACCTTCCAAAATGCAACATGCCTTTTTTTTTTTTTTTTTTTAAAGGAATACACTAAAGAGATCTCTGGAGATCAATGGACATATTTTTGACACTTTATAAAAAAACAGCTTCAGAATTCCCTTACGGCTCAGCAGGTTAAGGATTCCTTGTTGACACTGCTATGGCTTGGGTTGCTGCTATGGCATGGGTTCAATCCCTGGCCCCGGAACTTCCACCACATCCTGGTGGCTCAAACAAACAAAAATAATCCAAACATCAATATGGGAACCATTAAATCAATTGCATATTCACACTGTGGAATATCGTGCAGATGTTTTGTTTTGTTTGCTTTGTTTTGGACCCGGCCACTACAGTGACAGGATCTGATCCTTAACCTGCTGACTTGACCACAGAACTCCTTCAAGTCTTTGCCTTTTTTTTTTTTTCTTTTCCATTTTTTTCCTTTGCCGTTTTTAATTGAGTTGTTTGTGGTTTTTTGTTGTTGTTGAGTCAGAGGAGTTCTTTATTTTCATTTTCGTTTGTTTTTGGCTGCACCCAAAACATGTGAAATTTCCCAGGCCAAGGATGGAACCTGCGCCACAGCAGGGACAATGGGGATCCTTAATCCCCTGAGGCACCAGGGAAAGGAGTTCTTTATTTTCTACATATTAGTCTTTATCAGATACATGATTTACAAATACTTTCTCTCATTCTATCAGTTGGCTTTTCACTCTGTTAATGGTATCCTTTGATTCACAAAAGGGTTTAATTTTGATGAGACCTAATTTATCTGTTTTCTCTTTTGTCACCTATACTTTTGCTATCATACTTAAGAAATCATTGACAGGAAATTTCCCGTGTAGCAGCGGGTTAAGGATCCAGTGTTGTGCAGTTAGGGTATAGGTCAAAACTCTGGCTGGGATTTGATCCCTGGCCTGGAAATTCCACATGCAGCAGGGCAGCCAAAAAAGAAAAAAAAAAAAAAAAACTTGGAGTTACTGTCATGGCGCAGCAGAAACAAATCCAACTAGGAAGCATGAGGTTGCGGGTTTGATCCCTGGCCTTGCTCAGCAGGTTAAGGATCTGGCGTTGCTGCGAGCTGTGGTGTAGGTCACAGACTCAGCTCGGATCTGGTGTTGCTGTGGCCGTGGTGTAGGTCGGCAGCTACAACTCTGATTAGACCCCTAGCCTGGGAACCTCCATATGCCATGGGTGCGGCCCTAAAAGGATAAAATGACAAAAAGAAAAGAAAAGAAAGAAAAAAAATTGACAAATCAAAAGTTTTATAATCCTAACTGTTAAATTTAAAAACCTGACCTGGTTTTGGTTAATTTTCGAACATGGTATAAGGTAAGGGTCCAACTTTTTCTTTTGCATGTGGATATCCAGTTTTCCCAGTACCATTTGTTGTTAAGAGTGTCCTTTCTGTTGCATGCTCTTGGAACCTGGTCAAAAACCAATTGACTGATATGTGAGGGTTTATTGCTAGGCTCTCTATTCTATTACATTGGTCTGAATGTCTGTCTTTATGCCAGTAGAACACTGTTTTAGTTACTGTAGTTTTGCAGTTTTGAAATTAGGAAGAATGAGTTTTGCAGTTTTGAAATTAGTAAGAAATTAGGAAGAATGAGAACAACAACAAAAACAAGTTTTGTTCTTTTGTTTCAGGATAGCGTGGCTATTTAGAGTCCTGTGCAATTCCATGTGAGTTTCAGGAATCAAATGCAAAATTGCCATGGGATTTTGATGGGATTTTGGATTTTGATTGGATTTTGATAGAGATTTCATTGACTGTCACTTTGAGTCATGTTAAGGGGCTAAATGGTGTTCCCCCAAAGTGTATATGTTGAAGCCCTAACCCCCAATACCTAAGAACATGACTATATTTGGAGATAGGGCCTTTTTTTTTTTTTTTTTTTTTTTTTGCATTTTATGGCTGCACCCACAGCATATAAAGGTTCCCAGGCTAGGGGCCAAATCGGAGCTACCGCTGCTGGCCTACACCACAGCTCACAGCAACGCCAGATCCCTAACCCACTGAGCGAGACCAGGGATCGAACCCGAAACCTCATGGTTCCTAGTCGGCTTCATTTCCACTGCACCACAACAGAAACTCCAAGATAGGGCCTTTTAAAAGGTGATGACATTAAAATGAGGCCCAGGAGTTCCCGCTGTGGCTCAGCTGAAATGAACTCGACTAGTATCCATGAGGATGCAGTTTCGATCCCAGCCTTGCTTAGTGGGTTTAGGATCTAGCATTGCCACAAGCTGTGGTGTAGGTTTCAGATATAGCTCAGATCCTGTGTTGCTGTGGCTGTGGCATAGGCCAGCAGCTGCAGCTCAAATTCAACCCCTAGCCTGAGAACTACCATATGCCACACTTTTGGCCCTAAAAAGCAAAAAAAGAAAGAAAGGAAGGAAGGGAGAGAGAAAGAGAAAAGAGAGAAAGAAAGAAAAAAGAGGTGCAGATGTGCCCTGATCCAACCTGAAAGGAGTCTTTATAAGAAGGGCACATTTGGTCACATCAAGAGACACCAGTTGGTGGAGTTCCCTTTGTGGCTCAGCGGTTAACGAACCCAACTGGCATCCATGAGGATGCAGATTTGATCTCTGGCCTCGCTCAGTGGGTTAAGGACCCAGCATTTCCTTGAGCTGTGGTGTAAGTCACACTCATGGCTCGGATCCCGTGTTGCTATGGCTGTGGCATAAGCCAGTGGCTACAGGTCTGTTGGACCCCTAGCCTGGGAACCTCCATATGCCATGGGTGCAGCCCTAAAAAGAAAAAAAAAAAAAAAAAAGAAAGAAAGAAAGAAAGAAAAAGAGACACCAGTCGGAGTTCCCACTGTGGCTAAGCTGGTTAAGAACCCGACTAGTATGCATGAGGATGCTTGTTCAGTCCCTGTGCTCAGTTTAAGGATCTGTCTTTGCTGCAAGCTGCAGTATAGGTTGCAGATGTGGGTCAGATTCCACATTGCTGTGGCTGTGGTGTAGGCTAGCAGCTGCAGCTCTGATTTGACTCCTAGCCCGGGAACTTCCATATGCTGCAGGTGCAGTCCGAAAAAGAAAAAAAAAAAAAAAAAGAGAGAGAGAGAGAAAGAAAGATACCAGTGATGTGACCCAAAGAGAAAAAAGACCAGGAGGCCACAGCAAGAGGACGACCATCAACAGGCCAAGGAGGGAGGCTTCAGAAGCCAAACCTGCCAACAGTTTGATCTCAAATTTCTGGCCAGAATTGTGAGAAAATAGATTGCTGTTGTTTAAGCTACCTGATCTGTGATATTTTGTTAGGTAGCCCTAGCAAACTAAGACAGACAGTATTTGTCGTCCTAACAACATTAATTCACAAAGATGAGATTCTTTCTCTTCATCTGAGTCATCTTTCTTTTCTTTTAGCCGTGTTTTATAATTTTCAGGTCAAGTCTTTTTCCTTCTTGTATAAATTTGTTCTTCAATATTTTATTCTTTTCATTGTAAATAGGAAGTTTGGGGGGGGCATGCCCGTGGCCAGGGATTGAACCCATACCACAGCAGTGATCTGAGCCACTGCAGTGATGCCAGGTCCTTAACCCACTGAGCCACCAGGAAACTCCCTGAGCTTCTGTTTCTACATCTACGAAAGGGGATAGTGATAGAATTTTTCTGACAGAACATCATGAAGATGACTTGCTAACGCAAGAAAGGGGATCTGCTATGAACCGAATGTTTGTGTTGCCCAAAAGTTCCTATGTTGAAAACTAACTCCCAGTGTACTGGTGTCAGGTGTCAAGAGGTGGGACCTTCAGGAAGTAATTAGGTTGCAAGGGCAGAGCCCTTATAATTGAGGTGAATGCCCTTATAAAGGAGAGCCCAGAGTTCCCTGGTGGCTGAGCAGGTTAAGGATATGGCGTCGCTGTGGGGGCTCAGGTTTGGTCCCTCACCCAGGAACTTCCACGTGCAGAAAAAAAAAAAAAACAAGCCCCTCACTCCTTCCACCTCATGAGGACACAGCAAAAAGATGGTCATCTAGGAATCGGGTTCTCACCAGACACTGAATCTGCCAGCACCTTGATCTTGGATGTGCCAGTCTCCAGAACGGTGAGAAGTACATTTCTACTGTTTGTAAGCCACCCAGTCTACAGTCTTCCATTACAGCAGCCTGAATGGACAGACAGGTCAAAATGGACATTATGTCATCGCATTTGTTGACAGATGAGTCTGTACCACCGACTGTGCACACAGCTTGACCACTGCTGACCTCTCTCCTGAGCCCCAGGCCTGAGGTTCTAGGCTCCTCTAGATATCTCTCAGATGTCCCTCACCCACCATGACCCCAAATGGCCTTAGTGTCTCCCCTGAACCTACTTTTTCTCCTGGGTCCTCACCTCAGAAACAGCCTCCTGTCCCCCAGTTCCCAGGGCAGAGGGCCAGGCCTTTTCATAAAGGTCCCCCTCACTCCTTCTCCTTCTGCGGCCTGCCAGCTTCACAGCCTGGTCACTAGGTCCCCTGCAGTCTCTTCCACCTGCCCCTTTTCCTCCCCACACTGTCCCCTCCTGCCCAGGTCTCAGGCTGACTGCCTCGAGTCCTGAGCCATCCTCCACAGGGCAGTCAAGGCATCTTTCTTTCTTTTTCTTTCTTTCTTTCTTTTTAGGGCCACACCCATGGCATATGGAGGTTCCCAGGCCAGGGGTGTAATCAAAGCTGTAGCCGCCGGCCTACACCACAGCCACAGCAATGCGGGATCCAAGCTGCGTCTGCGACCTACACCACAGCTCACGGCAACGCTGGATCCTTAACCCACCAAGCGAGGCCAGGGATCAAACCCGCAACCTTATGGTTCCTAGTCAGATTCATTTCTGCTGCGTCATGATGGGAACGCCTCTTTTTCCCCTTCTTAATATACATTTCCTTATGTGAACTGTGCTTCCCCACACATGAGCAAGAGATTGACTACCCTCAGCTCCAGGGGTGGGCTCTGAAGGGCTTAAACCCTTAAGGTCGCATCTCACTGGCAATGTGAGTAGTCAAGTAGTGAGCTTGGGACCCAACCCCATCCAATCAGAGTGACTGACAGGACTTTTGGCTAGGGATGTTGGACTCTCCAGCCCCCTTTTCCTCTGGACAATGACATGTGGATGTGCAGCCTCATAATGTGAGGGGGGCTGACCCGAGATCAGAGACCACCCTCAGAGGAGGACAAAGCAAGGAACACTACAGAAAAATGGAGCCAGAATTCCATGGACATTGAGGATTTCTGGATCAAAGTGTACCTGAAGCTTATATATTAACAAAGTCCATAAATTACCATTTCCACGTGGATCACTGAGTGAAATTTTTGCTAACTGCAATTGCAATAAAAATCCTTAAGGAATTCCTTCTTTTTTTTTTTTTTTTTTTTTTTTCTTCTGCCTTTTCTTGAGCCACTCCCACGGCATATTAGAGGTTCCCAGGCTAGGGGTCTAATCGGAGCTGTAGCCACCGACCTATGCCAGAGCCAAAGCAACACGGGATCCGAGCTGCATCTGCGGCCTACACCACAGCTCACGGCAACGCCAGATCCTTAACCCACTGAGCAAGGCCAGGGACTGAACCCGCAACCTCATGGTTCCTAGTCAGGTTCGTTAACCACTGCATCATGACGGGAACTCCAGGAATCCCTTCTTAAGTTAGATGCTAGATAGGTGTTGACATTCAAAAAAAATTTTTTTTTCATTTTTAGGCCCGTACCATGGCATATGGAAGTTCCTAGACTAGCCACAGCAACACAGGATCCAAGCCTCATCTGTGACCTACACCACAGCCCACGGCACCACCAGATCCTTAACCCACTGAGCAAGGCCAGGGATCAAACCCTCAACCTCATGGTTACTAGTCGGATTCATTTCTGCTGAGCCACAATGGGAACGCTGACATTCAAAATATTTAACAACTGGAGTTCCCATTGTGGACCAGCAGTAACAAACCTGACTAGTATCCATGAGGACTCGGGTTCAATCCCTGGCCTCACTCAGTGGCTTAAGGATCTGGCTTTGCTGTGTGACCCGTGGTGTAGGTCACAGACGTGGCTCAGATCTGGCATCACTGTGGCTGGGGTGTAGGCTGGCAGCTGCAACTCTGATTCGACTCCTAACCTGGGAACTTACGTATGCCACAGATGTGGCCCTAAAAAGACAGAAAACAAAACAAAAGCCCCCCCAAATATTTAACAACTGGTGTTAAACCTGGGCACTGAACAAACAGAACACACTGCAGGCCATAGCAATGGAACAGACCTGGGTCATGGAGCACCCTACTGGGCTGCAGACAGGTCAGGGGTACCCTGGGGAGGGGCTGAGTTGGCAGGCACACAGAGAAGCTACTATTTCCTCCAGCTTGGCACAGAAGGATTTTGATATTTTAATAACCTATGTGGCTGGGTGGTACAAATGAACTGAATATGAGTCCTTACAAAGGACCCACAGCCGGTGCTGAAATGAGAAGTGAGAATTCAAGTAAAACAGGAAAACCCGCCTGGGATGACTGACAGGTTTCATGTCCAATAGGGCCCAGGAAATGAGGGATGCGGGCGGGTGGGTGGCGTCGGGGTCGGGTGGGAGGCTCAGGTCTGCCACTTCCCTGTGGTTTCCTCGACTTCAGCCTTGCTCTCGGCCACCCTCTTGGAGAGGATGTTGGAGCTGCCTCTGGAGCTACTCCCAGATTTGGTTAAGGACGTTTTGTTGAAGGCCCTGGTGTTGGACGGGATGCTGTAGATGTAGGAGGATTCCGAGGCCATAATGTTGTTAATCTTCCAGCGAAAGAAGTTGCAGGTCTTCACCATGAAGGGCAACAGGAGGCAGAAGATGATGTAGAGGCTCACCAGGCCCACAAACACGCTGGTGGACACCTGCAGGCACCACGGGACAGGCAGGGGTGAGCAGACTCGGTGGGGGGGAGCCCCATCCACCCAGCAGGGCAGCCCCAGGGCAGCCACTCACCATGAGGATTAAGAAGGCCCGCTTGGCACTGAGGGGCAGCCCGTGGATGTGCAGCAGGAAGGTGAGCTGATAGTCGCAGTATGTGCTCTTGTCCACCCCTCTGGTGGGGGATGGGGTTCAGGACTGGGGGAGGAGGCGGGCATCTCCCCCACCCCCTGACACCGCCCCCTCATCCCGCCTGGGCCACAAGTCTGGCTCACCTATTGCTCACCAACACCTTGAAAAAGAATTCGGGGGCGAAGATGCTGTGGGGAATGGTGTCATGGCATGGGGAGTTCTCCAGACACAGCCACCTGGGGGCCCAAGTTCAGGCACTGGTGGTACACATCATGCCTGGCTCATACCAATCCTGACCTTTCCCTCCACCCCACAAACTCGGGGTGAGCACTAACTAGGGGCAATCTCACACCTTCCTCCCTGATAAACTCCTTCACTCATTCAGCCAGTGAGGCTGACTGGACCCCTGCTAAGTGACCACTGTTCGTTTACACATTCATTTCCGCCTGCCTTTACTTCTCCAGCTGTCAGTTCCTCTGCTGCTAGGCATTCGCCTGGATTATGGGTTGTATACCTATGATGTGGCAGCTCCTCATTTACTCCTTGCTGCCTTCATCCCACAAATGGAGCTGGAGCAGCTACTGGGTGCAAAGTCACATCTTCATTCATTCGTTCCTTTATTCAGGTATGCAGTAAATGCAGGTTAAATACTGACTAGGTGCAAGCTGGCTACTTTGTTCATTCATTCATTTCCTTCATTTGTTCATGGCATCATTTTCTTCCTCTCATTGAATCAAAAATAGTGATTGAGGTCTACGCTTACTCCTTCACTGTCTTAGTTCATTCATTAATACCTCCATTCAAATGTCAATAAATGTTGTAAATCGACTATTCTTCAATAAAACTTCAAAAAACGAAAACGATGTCAATTAATGCTTACCATGAATGCATTAATTGGTTCACTGTCTCATTTAACGAATACTGTGTGGTCTATTCTGGACCTGGACATACAGGGGAGACCCCATAGGAGACAGTGACAGCTCGGAGGGGTTGGGGGGGAAGGGGGAAAGTACCTGAGGACATGAGGTCCAGCTGTCCCATCTGGGACAGTCAGGAAAGTCCCCCTGGATAAAGTGGCATCTGAACTAAGGCCTGGAGAGTGAGAGGGACCAGCCCTGCACACAGAGGGTCCAACTTGTGTGAAGGTCAGCCTCATTTGAGGAACAGACAAATCGTCAAGGGAGCTTGAGGATCAAGAGCGCTCCCAGAGCCGGAAGGGATGGACAGGCCGGACAGGTTGTGGGCAGGTGGGGGTGAAGGGGAGCTGCCGTCCTCTCGGACACTTACTCGATGCCTAAGCTGTGGTGGGACATGATGTTGAAGGCCGAGTCCTCGGTGGTCGTTGAGTTCCTCGTGGTCCAGATGAGGCTGCCAGTCCTGGGCACCGAGGGGAAACCTCAGTGGGGGCGGGGCAGCGTGAGCGAGAGGAGGGAGGAGGGAAGACTTGGGTGGGCGGGGCCGAGATTGTGGGCGGGGCCTGAGATACCAAAGTGGGCGGGGCTTGCAGCCTGCGTTAGCTCTGTGGCTGGGAAGCTGGGAGGGCCCTCCAAGGGGAGAAAGGTGAATTACGGGCCAGGTGCCACGGGGTTTACTTGTCCAGGGGGCTGTTGAAGCGGTAGATATCCTCCTCGCTGTAGTCCTTGATGGTGTCCAGGGTGGGCCCACCGCCCACCACCTTCAGCACGTAGCTGTGCGGGGCAGAGGTGCACGTGGGCCGTCCGGTGTCCTGCAGCACCTCTACCACCCACCTCACTCCCCCACCAGCTGCCCCCATCCCACTCCCATCAGCCGCTGGCTCGACCAAGATTTTACCTGCCCTGAAAACTGCCCGAATCTCCCGTCACCAAATCTTGGATCAAGAAGAACGGGTAGAAGACTGTGGGATGGGAAGGGTTGAGGCCGGGAGGAGGAGACATTAGCTTGGGAAGTGGAAGCCCAAGAGAGGGAGGAAGGAGAGGTGAGAAGATGAAGCGGGGAGTTCCCGTGGAGGCGCAGCGGAAATGAATCCCACCAGGAACCATGAGGTTGCAGTTCGACCCCTGGCCTCGCTCAGTGGGTTAAGGATCCTGCGTTGCCGTGAACTGTGGTGTAAGTCACAGATGCGGCTCGGATTCTGAGTTGCTGTGGCTGTGGTGTAGACTGGCAGCTACAGCTCCGATTAGACCCCTAGTCTGGGAACCTCCATATGCCTGGGTGCGGCCCTAAAAAGCAAAAAAAATTAGGGGGGGGAGAAAGGGATGGGTGGGGCGGTGAGCGGGCAGGGAGGAAAGGCCAGAGGAGGGCAAAGCCGTGGGGGCAGAGGTCGCGCACTGTCGCGGAAGAGGAAACATGGCATCTCAGGGTCGACGTGCACGCAGTCGAAGTAATGTTTGTTCTGCAGGCGGTTGTACTCCAGTGTGTAGGTGATGTCAAAGGCCAGGCGCTTGCCTGGGGGGCAGCCGATAAGCAATGGCACCATCAGGTTGCCCTGAGTGGGAGGAGAAAAGCCTGGTTCTGGGGGCTGGGGTGGGGAGGACACCCCTCCCCCCATCACCACCATGTGCCAAGCTTACACTCACCAGAGGGTAAGGCAATTATTATTATTAAAATAATAACAACTGCAAACACTTTGGTAGCTCTTGCTGCACTCAAGGCACTGAGGGATGTTCTAAGCACTTAATATATTCAGATTCATTTAATTCTCAAAACAACCTTGCATGGTATAGACTATTAAATATCTTTTTTTTTTTTTTTTTTTTTGTCTTTTGTCTTTTTGTTGTTGTTGTTGCTATTTCTTGGGCCACTCCCGCGGCATATGGAGGTTCCCAGGCTAGGGGCTGAATCGGAGCTGTAGCCACCGGCCTACACCAGAGCCACAGCAACGCGGGATCCGAGCCGCGTCTGCAACCTACACCACAGCTCACGGCAACGCCGGATCGTTAACCCATTGAGCAAGGGCAGGGACCGAACCTGCAACCTCATGGTTCCTAGTCGGACTCGTTAACCACTGCGCCACGACGGGAACTCCTAAATATCTTTTTTTTTTTCTTTCTTTTCTTTTTAGGGCCAAACCTGTGACATATGAAAGTTCCCTGGCTAGGGGTCGAATTGGAGCTGCAGCTGCAGGCATACACTACAGTCAAGGCAACACTGGATCTCAGCCGCACCTGTGACTGTGACTTTTGCTGCAGCCTGTGGCAACACCAGATCCTTAACCTACTGAGCAAGGCCAGGGATGGTACCTGCATCCTCAGAGAGACAACATTGGTTTTTTAACCCACTGAGCCACAACGCTGGTTTTTAACCTGCTGAGCCTCCAAAATCTTCTTTTTTAGAGGTGGCAAGGTCACTTATTCATTATCCAAAGACACACAGCTGGTCAGTAGCAAAGCTAGGATTTGAACTGATATAGCTTGCTTCTGACTGGCTTCAGAACAAGACAGACAAAACCTCTAACACCTATGCCCAGGGAGCAGCCAACTCCTAGCTGGACTTTACAGAGCTGAGGCTGAGCCTGAATTCTCAAATAGGAGACCAGGGGAAGGATACATGAGGGACATAGAGCCCAGGATGGGGGTCAGGGAACCCCCATGACATTGACTTGGGAATGACGGCTCCTAGCCCATTTTGGGGGCAGGGCCCAAGGGTTTCACCCAATTGTCAGAGGGACACGGTGTCTGGAAACTGTGGCCTGGGCTCGATGGCTGCTATGGAGAGGGGTCGTGGCCAGGGATGAAGCACTTCCAGGACTGGCCTGAGACAAAGACTGTACATCTACCAGCCATTCAATCAGGGAGGCCTAATGGGCCTCTCGGATTGATTACCCACAACCGCCCTCAGTTTATGGCTCCTCACCCCTCCATGTTCAGGCTCAAAAGCCTTGGCCTCATCCTGGAAACCTCTCTCTCTCTCTCCCCCACAGTCCATCCAGATATCCTGTTGTCTCTAGACTTCAACACAGAGCCATGCTCGTCCCCAAACTCCAACTCCTGCCTCACTCCAGCTGCCCCTAACTTTTTTCCTCCCTCGTCTTCCTGCTCCTCCCAGGCTGTCCCCCACATTCAGCCAGAGAGACCCTGTGAACATCTGAGTCAATTCTCTGCTCAGATGGCTCCCAAGCTGCCCCTCACTCACCATGGCCCATGAGGCCTCAGTGACCTGCCAGTCTCCTCTTCAATCTCATCTCTCTCCCAGGTCCTCCTTGCTTGCCCTGATCCAGCCGCGCCTGCTCCTCACTCTCCCTTTAGTCTAACATGTGGAACACTCTTTGCCTCCAGGCTTCTCTGCATCTGCCCCTCTCGATGGCCTGCTTTCTGGCACATAACCACATGCTCGCCTCCTTCAAATCTTTGCTCAAATGTTTATTCCACAGCCAGGTCTTCCCCGAACCATCCTATGGAAAATGCTAGCCAGCCCCCTGCCCCGTGCCTGCGTCTTTCTTTCTTTCTCTCTCTCCCAGTCCTCATCGCCTCTTCACAGGATAATTTTTTTTTTTAATGGACACACCTGCAGCATATGGAAGATCCCAGGCTAGGGGTCAAATTGGAGCTGCAGCTGCCTGGCACAGCCACAGCCATGGCAACACAGGATCTGAGCCACATTTGCACCCTACACTGCACCTTGTGGCACTGTTGGATCTTTAATCCACTAAGGCCAGGGATCGAACCCGAATCTTCCTGGACACTATGTCAGGTTCTTAACCTGCTGAGGCACAACAGGAACTCCAGCATAGGATACCTTTTATTTGTCTTGCTTATTATTTGATTGTCTGTTCTGAATTGAATGTGTCCCCAAAAGGTATACTGAAGTCCTGATTCCCTGGTACCTGCCCATGTGACCTACTTTAGAAAAAAGACTTTACAGATGTAATCAAGCTAAGATGAAGCCACATTAGATTAGGGTGGGCCCTAATCCAAGGACCAGTGTCCTTATAAGAGGGAAACTGGGACACAGACACATAGGAAGAATGCCTTGTGAAAATGGAGACAGAGTTCCCACTGTTGTGGCTCAGCAGAAACAAATCTAATATCCATGAAGATAAAGGTTGGATCCCTGGCCTCACTCAGTGGGTCAAGGATTCAGCATTGCCAAGGGCCATGGTGTAGGTCACAGACACAGCTCAGATCCCTCATTGCTATACGGTTGTGGCGTAGGCCCACAGTTGCGGTTCTGATTCAACTCCTAGGCTGGGAACCTCCATATGCTGCAGGTGTGGCTCTAAAAAAAAAAAAGATATATATACATATACATATATGTGTGTGTGTGTATATGTGTGTGTATATTGGCTGAATGAATGAATAAGCTTAGGGTGCAGTGAGTGAAATCTGTTTGTGGTCTGTCCCCTTGACCCTGCCCCTGCTCCCCGCTGTGGGCCAGTGTCTGGAGCTGGCCTGGTGAGAGATGCCCCAAACCTTGAGCACTTATGTTAAACATATTTCTTCCTTCCTTCATCTACCATGTTTACATATTGAGAACCCACAGTTTATTCAATTAGTTCCAGTTTCCATTTTTTCCAGGATGAGAAGCCAGAGAGTCTCTCCCAGCCTTCCAAATATACAGATCTCTTGATCTGGTGATATGGGGGAGGGGGAGAGAGGGACAAAAAGCTTGAAAGGTCCCAGCCTGAGGACATGGAGAAAGAGTCAGACTATGTCCCACCTACAGCATCACTGTTTCCTTGTACATTAAAAAAAAAAAAAAAATTGCTCTTTTATAAACTTAATCTTGGAGTTCCCACTGTTGCACAGCAGATTAAGGATCCAGCACTGCCACAGCTGTGGCATAGGTCACAGATTCGGCTCGGATTCAGTCCGTGGCCCGGGAACTTCTATATGCTGTGGGTGCAGCCATAAATAAATAAATAAACTGGAGTTCCCGTCGTGGCACAGTGGAAACGAATCTGACTAGGAACCATGAGGTTGGGGGTTTGATCCCTGGTCTCACTCAGTGGGTTAAGGATCCAGTGTTGCCGTGAGCTGTGGTGTAGGCTGGCAGCTATAGCTCTGATTAGTCCCCTAGCCCCTCTGTATGCCTCAAGTGCCGCCCTAAAAAAGCAATAAATAAATAAATAAATAAACAAACAATAAAAACTTAATCTTTAGGTGGCTATTATAGATAGACATATACAGGGATACACACACGCATATATATAGTGAAAATTTCATTTCCATTTCAATTCTCCAACTGTCCTGCCTCTTCCCTATTCTGTGAGCAGGGAACAACTAGGAGTACTTTCTTGACAGTTTTCCCAGAGTTTCTCCATGCAAATGAAAGCAAACACAAATATATGTTCTCAGTTAACCTCTCTTAGGCTAACATTATATATATGCTGTTCCATCCTGTTTTTTCCTCTTGAAAATAAAATACACTTTGGAGACCACTCCACATCAGTATGTGGAGATCTTGGGTCCTCCCCCCCCCGCCTTTTTTTTTTTTTTACAGCTGCATAGTTTTCCATTGCATGAATGTACCACCATTTATTTAGTCCTTTCCCTATTAATGAACATTTAGTTGTCTCCAGCCTTTTGCTATAACAGTGTTTTGCCGATCAGAGTCCCAGCAGGGATCTACTGGGTCAAAACTGGAGATGTTATCAGGGTTATGAGAAAGAAGAAAATCATGCATATTGCTAAGGATAGCAGGAAACGGTTATTGGGCTGAGGTGAGTCACTCCTCCCTGCATTTGACCCTGAATATCACCTGAAACCCTAGGAGTTGGGGGCTGTTAAAAGCCCCTTTTAGAAACTGCTTTGGATCATGCCAATTCAAGAGGGAGAAGCACCAGAGCCTGTCTCCTGCAGAGTGGGAGGGAAGAGGTTGAGAACGCTGCCTCCCTTATTAGCTTTCAGGATTACTCTGAGCAGATATCTGCACCTCTCTGAGGCTCAGTGTCTGCCTCTGTGCAAAGGGGATACTGCATGTGTAAGGAAGTGAAAAACCCAACACACGTGAGCAGGCAGATGAAAAGCAAGGTGAGAAGGAAGGGCCAAGCTGGCCCACCTGCTGCCTTTGTGCCAACTGGGAAAAAAAGCTCCGTGTTGCAGATGCCATATCTCCCCCTACAGAAAAGTATCCGAAGGAACATACAAGCTTTTGTGGATTATATACAGAGCAGCCCTTTTTGAAAACATGAATGGATGAAAGGAGTGAGTGGGTGGCTGGGCAGGCCAATGACCGGAAATGAATGAGAAGGAAATTAGGAAAGCATTCATGGGATTCCCAGGAGGTGTCCTAGGCTTCGCCCTGCTGAGACTCAACCCAACCCCTTCCCTCCCAGCACAGGGCCCGGTACACCAAGTCCAATACTTGCATGCGAGGCCCCTGGTGCGTGTTCTGGAAGCAGTGCCCAGAAGAGCCCACCACCTGTGAATAGGAGCCGGTGATGATGCGGATCCACGGGCGCAGTCCTTCCCCTCATCTGCGTCCTCCCCTCCAGGCTCGGACCTCACCTTGATGAGCATGGAGGTCTTCATGAGGTGATGTCCGCTAATGCCCTGGTCAAAGCAAGTCCTTTTATCACTGAGCGTAACCTGAGGGTGGGGGCAGAAATGAAGCGACCTCAGGCGGGCAGGAGGACCCAGGGACCTTTCAAATAGCCGTGGTTTTCCAATAGGCCCACTGTCCCAGTAGTTCTGCCCCCATGTCGGCACCCCTTCTCCACCTGGTCTCACCCAGAAAAGCACCGAGTTACGATTAATAAGGTCCTTTTGCTTCACCACCGCCTCGATGCAGGCGGGGTCGGCCAGCACCACAGCCAGGCCCACCTGGCTCCCCGGCTGAGACGAAGCGCCTGCTTGGCAGAGGTAGGGGTTAAGGGCCTCCGGCCGGACCCTATAGAAGCCCCGCCCCCAGGCTCCACCCGGCCCCGCCCACAGACTGCTCTGGTCCTCCAAGTCGAACGCGTGCCCCCTGGCGGTCAGGAAGACAGAGAAACTGTAGATGGTGCCCTTGTCCAGGAAGATGCGCTCTGGCAGCTCGTTCTCCGCCTTGAGGTCGTAGATCTTTTCGTAGCTGGCCATGTCAATGTGCACATTGCCTGCGCTCTGCCAGTTGCTGGCCAGGTAAAAGTAGTAATCCTGGGGGACGGGTTGCAGGACAAAGTCAAGGCCCGCGCGGGGTACAGCGAGGGAGGATCCGGGCTCGGCCCTCCCTCTCACTGGCAGCTCCCTCCACGCACCTGGTCCTGCTTCTTGTTCTTCCACCAGCGCCAGGTGGGGTCGTGCACCGGGTCCGCGTAGGGCTGCAGGAACCGCCAACCCCGTGAGGTGGGCCAGGGGGCGTGCCCAGGCAGACGTCATCCCTGCACCCCTTCCTAGCCTCAGACCCCGATACAAAGCGAAAGATACATACTCTGGCGCGTCCCCAAGCCCGGCTTTCAGCTGGACGGCCACACCCCAAAAGCCGTCTCGGCTGAGCCGTCCTCGACCCCCTCCCCAGCCCCCCTTAGCCTCAGGCGCATGGTGGCGGCTCTGCTCTGCTCCACCCTCCGCGGCCGTTCTCCCAGCCAGCGGGCCTTGCCCGCTCCGCCTCTGCAGTCCCGCCTCAGACAAGACCCGGCCCGGCCTGCCCTGACGGCTTCAGTCGCCCACCTTGTCGTACATGGAGTGCAGCCAGAGCAGGTAGTAGACGAGGCCCTGATAGACAGCGAGCGAGTTATTGTTGTGGAAGCCTGAGGGCTCCAAGATGCGCGGCGGCTGCGCCCGGTAACGCTCCTGGCGCGTGTAGATCTGCGGGTTGGGCAGGTCCAGCAGGCGCATCACGGTGAAGGGGCAGAAGTTGGCGAAGGAGAGCGTCAGGTGGCTCCTGAGTGGTGGGAGTGAAGGTCCGCAGCTGACTCTTCCATGCCCTGGCACCAGGAGCCTCCGCAGACCTATTTCCACCTCTGCCTGCCGACTACCCAGGGCCAAGCCGGCCCTGACCTTCCTCCTCAGCCTCAGCCCCTGAACATATTCTCCTGGACGCCCTAGGTCCCTGGACTTCATCCTAGACTCACCCCACCCCTCCATGGTACTCAACCTGCTAAGTGTCTTTCCACCTCTCCCCTCCCCCAGCCACCTCCCTGGGCTCCTCTGCGGGTGAGCAGAAGGATCATTAATGAACCCAGTAAAACCTGACCTAGTAGCCTCTCCCCTTAGCCCCATCCTGGTTCCCAGGTCTCTCAAGATAAAGTTCAAGTTCCTTTGTTTTTTTAGGGCCGCGCCTGCAGCATGTGGAGGTTCCAGGCTAGGGGTTGAATCAAAGCTATAGCCGCTGGCCTAGACCACAGCCACAGCAGTGCTGGATCTGAGCTGCATCAGTGACCTACACCACAGCTCATGGCAATGCCGGATCCTTAACCCACTGAGCGAGGCCAGGGATTAAACCTGCATCCTCATGGATGCTAGTCAGGTTCTTCTCTGTTGAGCCCCAATGGGAACTAATCCCTCTCAGTTCTTGATCACCCAATATCTCCTTTCCTCCCCCAGGCCTTTGCACATGTGCCCCCCCAACACCCTTCTTCATGCCACCATCTGGCCAATTCCTCCTCCCCCTCAGGTCAAAGCTCATGAACCTCTTCCTCCCTGATGCACCTTTGCCCCCAGGCTCGGTCAGACCCTCCCTTGAGCCCTGAGGTTGTGGTTGGGGACGGCTTGGTCTCCCCCTTAATGGGGATTTCACCTGGGCAGTGCCTAAGGCTCTCTGACTGCTGCTGTGATCCCATATCTTCTCACCCTTGCTGCTCCAAGAGGTAGTGGTTGCCAAGCTGCTGGTACATCAGGAGCTGCTCCACAGGCACAAGCCTCTTGACGAGCCTGCCCTGCTGCTTGTCGATAAGGTACACTAGCTGCAGAGGGAAGGCAGGGGCCACAGGAGCTGGTATCCGCCATCCTGCAGCTCTCCTGAGTCTCCCCCGCAGCCCCCCACCTGGCACCTGGTAGAGTTTGCTGTCATCGTAGAAGAGGGTGATCATGGTCTCATTGGGGGCGTAGAGAGAGGACTGCTGCATCAGCTGAAGGCTAAGGTACAGCTCCCAGCCCTTGGACGGGAACAGCTTGTATACCTGGTAGCTGCCCTCCAGGAGGTACCAGATCTGGGGGTGCGACAGCCCGTGTGAGGACCACGGGCCCTCTGACCCCTCCCTCGCCATCCCTTTCCCTGAGGGGTGAGGTTGAGGCGCTCGCCTCCACCTGGGACCAGGTGAGCCATCGCTCTGCTCCCAGCCTCCCACCGCAGTAAATTTCTTCACTGTTTCAGTTGGCCTGAGTGTCTATTACTTGCAATGCACCCATTCCTAATATACACACCCGCTAAAGGCCGGGGTCCTGAGGGATGACCTCCTTTTCCCCTTTCACTTTTTGCACCCTACAGGGTCTCATCATCCCTTTGGCCTCAGTTTCCCATCTCTGCACTGAGGCCCACCCTCTCACCCTGCCTCCAACACACTTGGCTCTGGACTTGACCTCCTTCGCCCGGAAGATCCCCTCCGGTCTCCAGCATGGCCCCCCTCCACGTGGTGTCCTCTATGAAGCCCTCCCTGACACCCCTCCCAGATGGGGTCTGAACTTCCATTGGTTCCGTTTTGCCCATGGCAGCTCTGGCTACTCTGAGTGACATTTGAACTGACAATGTCAACTGACATTTGAACTGACAATGGAGAAGAGTCTATCTTCCCAACTGGATTCTAACCCCATGAGTGGTAGGGCCCAGGGCTGACTCGGCCACCACAATGTCCCCAGCACTGGGTCAGGCATACAGTAAGTGCTCAATATTTATGAACTGAACTGCAGGATGGAATGAAAGAGGGTCCCCTCTGGAAATCACATCACGACTCTAAGCACAGGACTTTCACTTTGCTGAGTAGCTTTGGAAGACACTTGTTTTTGTTGTTGTTGTTGTTTTTTTTTTTTTTTTTTTGTCTTTTTAGGGCCGCACCTGTGACATATGGAAGTTCCCAGGCTGGGGGTTGAAACAGAGCTGTAGCTGCAGGCCTATACCACAGCCACAGCAATGCCGGATCCTAGCCTCATCAGCAACGTACACCACAGCTCACGGCAACAGTGGATCCCTAAGCCATTGAGCGGGGCCAGGGATCAAACCCACGTTCTCATGGATACTAGTCGGGTGGTTATCCCTGAGCCATGATAGGAACTTTGACACAGCCTTTTTGAGATTGAGGCTTCTCAGCTGTAAATGGAGCTTTTCTTTCTTTTTTTTTCTTTTTAGGGCCGCAATAATTGCGGCATATGGAAGTTCCCAGGCTAGGAGTTAGTTTGGAGGTGCAGCAATGCCAGATCCCAGTCGCATCTATGACCCACGTCATAGCTTGTAGCAATGTGTGAGGCCAGGGATTGAACCCACATCCTCACAGAGACTAGTCAGGTTCTTAACCTGCTGAGTCACAGTGGGAGCTCCCTGTAAATGGAGTTTCTATTGCCCTTCCCCAGGGCCCCTGAGGACATTACCTCCCCTAGGTCCCTTTAACCTGACAGGGGAAAAAAAGAGACCCCTGGGACTTAGGGGTGGGCAGAGAGGAAGTGAGGAGAAGGACAGGGCAGCCCACCTCCTCGGTCTCTGTGACGATAGCCATGTCCCCATGGAATGAGTTGACCAGGTACTTGATAGACAGCTCCTTGGGGAAGTCCGCCAGGTAGATGTAGTTTTCTTTGTTATAGCTGCAGGGACAGAGGTGGGAGGTAGCGGACAAGGCCCCGGGGGGATATCTTCTTTCCCAACTAGGCCCAACATGACTCGTTCTCTATTAGCCTTGTGAGAAATGTGCAAAGGAAACCTGGACTCTAGCTTCTGCAACCTCCCTGCCTCCCACTCCCAATCCTCTGGCTGCCCATCTGTAAACAGGAGCATTTGACCAAACTGGAAGTTTGCCAACAGCCCACAGAGTTGACTTAGGGGCCCTAGGTTGTTTGTTTAGGTTTTTTTTGTTTGTTTTTTTTTTTTGCTTTTTAGGCCCTCAGCAGCAGCATATGAAAGTTCCCAGTCTAGAGGTCCAATCGGAGCTGCAGCTGCAGGCCACAGCCACAGCCACGCAGGATCTGAGCTGCCTCTATAGCCTACACTACAGCTCAGGGCAATGTGGGATACTTAACCCACTGAGTGAGGCCAGGGATTGAACTCACATCCTCATAGATACTAGTCAGGTTCAATACCACTGAGCCACAACGGGAACTCCTGTGCTTAGGTGTTTTTTTTTTTTTTTTTTTTGTCTTTTTGCTATTTCTTTGGGCCGCTCTCGCGGCATATGGAGGTTCCCAGGCTAGGGGTCGAATCAGAGCTGTAGCCACTGGCCTATGCCAGAGCCACAGCAACTCAGGATCCAAGCCGCGTCTGCAACCTACACCACAGCTCACAGCAACGCCGGATCCTTAACCCACTGAGCAAGGGCAGGGACCGAACCCACAACTTCATGGTTCCTAGTCGGACTTGTTAACAACTGCGCCACGACAGAAACTCCAGGTTTTTTGGGTTTTTTTCCTTCTTTTTTTTGGCCGCCCGACAGCCTATGGAGTTCCCAAGCCAGGCATCAGATCTGAGCTGCAGTCAAGACCTAAGCCCACCTAAGCCACACCTGTGGCTATGCCAGGATGGGATCAAACCCGCGTCCCAGGGCTCCCAAGATGCCATTGACCCTGTTGCGCCACAGTGGGAACTCCTCCCCTAGGTTTTTGACAGATGAAAAGCATCTTACCATTTTCCCAGGTGGTGCCCTTCTATTGCTCACATGGGTTGGGTCCTTTACCAGGTTTCATTTAAGAGAGGGCTCCCAGCTTTAAAACACTAGCTTCGCCCATTCTGTCCCACCCCAGCCCATGTTTTCCCCAGCACTGTCCTGACGATTTCCGGACTTGGGCATCCTCTGAAAACTTAGTGACTTCAAAAAGGACACCATCCTAGTGGGGCTGGGGAGGCCAAATCTGCTGGCTCTCTACCTCTGCAGGAGGAAGTTGCCCCAGATGAACAGCAGGTTGTTATACTCGTTGTAGGACATGCCTTTGGGAACCATCGGGACGTTGGTGTAAGATTCTGTCCCTAGGATCATCAGGAACTCGAGGCCTCGAGCTGGCAGGGGCAGAGGCAGAGTGGACACAGCAATGAGGTGGGGTCACCTGGACCCCTCCTGCCCCCCCCCCCCACTTTTTCAGGTCCCCCTGCCTTCCCCTCTTACCGTCAGGGATGAATTCTGGGATGGTGTAGAGGATGACCAGGTAATCACTGACTGCAGGTGAGGAGAACACAGCAGAGTCTCCCGTGGCCCTGAGCTTCCAAGACATGAAACCAGGCAAATCCCCAGCTCCCCAACCCCTCCCACCACTTCCCATTGGGCTCATTCGTCCTTAGAATTTCTTTATCTTCTTTTTTTCAGCTTTTTTAGGGCTGCACCCAAGGCATATGGAAGTTCCCAGGCGAGGGGTGTAATCAAAGCTGTAGCCGCTGGCCTATGTCACAGCCACAGCAACTTGGGATCCGAGCCACATCTGTGACCTACACCACAGTTCATGGCAACGCCAGATCCTTAACCCACTGAGCGAGGCCAGGGATGGAACCTGCGTCCTCATGGATGCTAGTCAGATTGATTTCTGCTATGCCACGATGGGAACTCCAGTCCTTAGAATTTCTTCATGTGAATTATAAAAAGGCCCGGCCTCTGAGAGGCTACAGACCTGTTAGGGCAGAAGATGTGCCTCTGACTCCTCAGCTGGGGAGCATCATGCACAGCCTATGCAACTGTACATGTACGAGAGTTCTACTCTCACTTGGAGGAAAATCAAACCAAGTCTTACAGTTGATCCTGTTGTGCCACGGTGAGAACTCCTCCCCTAGGTGTTTTTTGTTTTTTTGTTTTTTAAATTATTTATTTATTTATTTATTTGGTCTTTTTGCCATTTCTTGGGCCGCTCCTGCAGCACATGGAGGTTCCAAGGCTAGGGGTCTAATCGGAGCTGTAGCTGCCAGCCTACGCCAGAGCCACAGCAATGCCAGATCCAAGCTGCATTTGCGACCCACACCACAGCTCGTGCAACGCCGGATACTTAACCCACTGAGCAAGGCCAGGGATTAATCCCGCAACCTCATGGTTCCTAGTCGGATTCGTTAACCACTGCGCCGCGACGGGAACTCCTGTTTGTTTGTTTTTTGTTTTTTGTCTTTTTCTAGGGCCACACCTGAGGCATATGGAGGTTCCCAGGCTAGGGGTCTAATCAGAGCTGCTGCCGCCAGCCTACACCAGAGCCACAGCAACGCCAGATCCGAGCCGCATTTGCGACCTACACCACAGCTCACAGCAATGCTGGATCCTTAACCCACTGAGCAAGGCCAGGGATCAAACCCACAACCTCGTGGTTCCTAGTCGGATTTGTTTCCGCCGCGCCACGGCAGGAACTACTCCCCTAGGTTTTTGACGGGTGAAAAGCATCGTATCATTTTCGAGTCACGAGGCCCTCCTCTGTCTGGCGTCTGCTCACCTCTCCAATCTCCATCCCTCCCCTTCCCCTCTGTTCCAGTCTCATTAACTTCCTCATACTTTCTCCAGCCCACCCAGCCCATTAAGACCACTGCCCCTTACCCAGCAGTGGCATGAGCCACATTTCCCTCCCGAGGCCGGCTGGGCACAGACCCCATAGGATGGGCCCACAGCTCACAATCTGAGCTCCTGCCCCTGCCCTCTCAGCCCCCCATGGCTCCCCAATTACCCAGGTTGTAGCTGACCACCAGGAAATACTTCCTGGAGGCGGGCTCTTCAATCTCCACCAGCAGCAGTAGATCGTAGTCACCAGCAATGAACACGGCCCAGGTTATGGAGCAGTTGACCACTGGCAGGGAGGCTGAAGGTCCAGAGTGGCCTCTGGACCCCACCCCGCTCCATGGTCTCTGTGACTGCCACACCTATCCCGGTGACCCTATACCCGTGCCCAAGAAATTTCCCACCCTTCCATGCTTCTACCCCGCCCCCAACCCCTCCAAGTCCAACACACACTCCCTTGCCTCCCCCACCCGCTGCAGACCCATCTGGAAGCTGGGTACCTCGTATCCCATTGCACACGGACTGCTGCCTGGGTAGCAACTCGAAGGACACGCGGCCATCTGTGGGGCAGGGCAGGTCCATGCTCAGGTCCTTCCCACCCCGTCTGGCACCCCCATTGCATCAGCTTTCCAATTGTACCAGGTACACAATCCCTGGGCCTCCCTCTTAGTCCTTGGGATTCCGTGGGGCCTGTCTCCCCTAACTGGCCTTTCAGTCATTCACAACTGGCTTATGAGACTGTGTCAGCCTCTGGTCACAGAGATTGGCTCAGGACTGGCCACGTGACCCAGAATGGGCCAATAGAGCACACCTTGGGATTTGTGCGGGAGCTAATGAGACGCTGACTCACCCTCTCCAGGTGACTCCTACTGGTGGGGGATGTGAGCCTTGAGTTCCTGAAGGCCATCTTTAACCCTCGGGAGAAGAATATCTACCTGAAAACGAAGCTGAGGAGTTCCTGTCGTGGCTCAGTGGTTAATGAATCTGACTAGGAACCATGCAGGTTCGATCCCTGGCCTTGCTCAATGGGTTAAGGATCTGGTGTTGCTGAGAGCTGTGGTGAGGTTGCAGATGTGGCTCGGATCCCGCATTGCTGTGGCTCTGGTGTAGGCCTGTGGCTACAGCTCTGATTAGACCCCTAGCCTGGGAACCTCCATATGCTGCAGCATCAGCCCAAGAAATGGCAAAAAGACAAAAAAAAAAAAAAAACCAAAAAAAAAAAAATGAAGCTGAATCACAGGCTCATAACGATACACCCTTGAATAGCACTCACCATGAGCTTAGCACTGCCTTAAGAACTTTGTATACGCCAACTTGTTTAATCTTTTATCAACACAATGAAGCAGGTACTAGTACTATCACTCCCATATTGCAAATGAGGACATGAGACCAAAAAGAGAGGCTAAGTCACCTGTCTAAAGCCACAGAAGACTTGGGTGGGTGTGCTAGAGCAGTCTCTCTCCAGAACCTGTGCTACAGTCCTTACGCTATGCTACCTTCCCAAGAGATAAAGTCCTGATGATATACCCTGTGAGCCCTGGATCCAGCCATGCCTGATGCTGGATCCTGGTCTTTTCACTTATGTCTACAATTTTTTTTTTTTTTTCTTATCTCTACACCTGTGGCATGTGGAAGGCAATGCCAGACTTTAACTCATTGAGCAAGGCCAGGGATCAAATATGCATTCTCACAGAGACAATGTTGGGTCCTGAATCTGCTGAGCCACAAAAGGAACTCCCATTTACAAATTTTCTATGCTTAGGGAGTTCCCATCATGGCTCAGAGGAAGTGAATCTGACTAGCATCCATGAGGACACAGGTTCGATCCCTGGCCTGGGTTAAGGATCCGGTGTTGCTGTGAGCTGTGGTGTAGGTCAAAGATGCAGCTCGGATCTGGCATTGCTGTGGCTGTGGCATAGGCTGGCTGCTGCAGCTCTGATTCGACCCCTAGCCTGGGAACCTCCATATACTGTGGGTGCGGTCATAAGAAGATAAAAAAAAAATTTATGCTTAGATATGATTTTTTTGACCAAGCCACAGATCAAACCCAAGCCACAGCAGTGACAACACTGACTCCTTAACCACTAGGTCACCAAGGAACTCAAATGATTTTTGAATTGGGCTTCTGTCCTTTGAAACAAAACTGATCATGAAAGATGTATAATACACTCCAAGCCCTGCCCCTACAAATGCATAAACCTCTGAGACTCATGGGAGAACCTCCAGCCTGTGACCCCTCCTGAAGGAAGATGGTGAAGGTTGAATTCTGGGATCAGAATTCTTAGGGGTGAGAGGGTACGGAGAGGTCTCTTGGGCTGCCAGAGGGCCCCAAGCTCACCTGTGATGGTTCCAAAGTGGACGTAACCTTCGTGCTTGCCCGTGGTGAGGGCCATGACGTACTCAGAGCCGTTGCTATGGAAATGCACGGGGCATAATTTCTTGACGCACTCGTTGGCCAAGATACGAACCCATCTACCTGTGAGGGCCAGGACAGACATTTGAGCCTGGCACCTGGGCCCCCATCCACATTTCCCCCATCCACTGGAGTGAGTGTCCAAGATGGTGTCTTAGAGGCCCTTGACATAAGGCCCCAGCTGCCTTTGAGAAAATCCCCCCTGCTCACACTCTGTCCATGGTGTTCAGGTTGGGCTGATCCCACACTTGCATTCCCCTGGCCAGAGGGTTGGGTTCTGAGCTGGGTGTGTGATCTCAGCTTGTAGCCACTAATAAAGAGATGTTCTTTCCTGGGGCTCCTCAAGAGCTTAAAAGTCGGCAGTTGCTGGGTTGTTGCTGGGCTATAGATGGGGCAGCTACAGTGAGCTCCTGGATCCAACTGTGCCTGAAAACAACATGTTCCTGAGTTTTTCATCTACCTAAGCCAATAAACATCCCTTTCTTTGACTTAGATCTATTTTAACTGGGTTCTTCCCACTGTCAATGTGCCCTAAGAAAGAAAGGGAGAAAAATGAAGCTGCTGGGCACATTCATTAACTAATGAAGTACTGGTTACAGTGCAATTTTCTGTGACCCTATAAGTTGACATCACTCAATCATTTGTTTTTGGTTTTTTTTTAGGGCTGCACTGGCGGCATATGGAGGTTCCCAGGCTAGGGGTTGAAATCAGAGCTACAGCTGCCAGCCTCCACCACAGTCACAGCAACATAGGATCTGAGCCGAGTCTGCAACCTGCACCACAGCCCACGGCAACGCCGGACCCTTCACCCACTGAGTGAGGCCAGAGATCAAACCCACAACCTCACGGTTCCTGGGCAGATTCATTTCTGCTGCGCCAGGAGGGGAACTCTGTCATCACTCTTTTATATGGAGCACGAGGGTGGGGGTGAGAAAAATGTGTAAAAGATGATGCTGAATCAAAAGCCTCTCTTTTTCCTCTCTGATCAACCTCCTTCATGGCTTTGCCTCACCAACAGCCCATCTTTATTTCTCTTGCTTTCTGACTCTCCCCAACTGCCCCAGTTTCTCTCTTGGTAAGCATCCTGCCCAGCATGTCTTTCTGACTCTGTGTCTGTGTCTGTGTGCGCATGTGCACCTGCACATGTGCGTGTGGGTGGGTGGGGGTGTGTCTCTCTCTGCCCCCTCCCTTCACTCCCACACCTCTCTCTGTCCTCAGTCGGTTTACACTCCTGGGAAAGTCAGGATGAAAGCTTCCCCCAGCACATGGAGGTTCGGAGGAGGCCGCAGCAGCCATGCTTCAGGAGCCAGAAGTCCCTGCAACAGCCCGCTCCCCACCCATGGCAATTCCAGTCCCAGGTGCCTCCGGTCATGGATTCACTGAGGCGCCCTCCCTGGGGCTCCGACAGGCAGGTCCCTTGCCTAGGATGCTATGGACACCCAGGTAATGTGACCTGGTCACTGCCCCCTCACCGCTGCCATGGTTGGTCTCATGGAGTGTGGTATAGGTGCCGGTAAAATAGTAGATGAGCTGGTTCTGCCGAATGAAGAGGGTGCTCTCGGTGGCGATGGCATCATAGATGGTGGCGGTGAAGTTGGCCTGGGGACAGTAGAAGGAGCCTACCCAGCAGCTGTCAATGCTCAGCTGCAGGGGAGGAGAACCCATGGTGAGCAGGCGACCTTGATCTCAGCCCCTGTGTCCTGCCTTGAGGAGGGGGAGGCAGCCTCTCTGACGACTGCTTGGGATGGATACAAGCAGCTGTCCTCAGGGTGCCCTTCCTGCTCACTCCATCTTGGTGGCCACACTTCCCCGACAAGCTCCCCCTGGAAGCAGGTGACCCACGCCAGAGCCAGGAGGGGCTTTCTGTGCTCCCTAGAGATGGGCAGGGCACAATGCACTCAATGGTGCTCAGGAGTCCTGGTTCCCCAGGCCAAGGTCAGGGTGGTACCGATGTGGATGCAAAGGATTCCATGTTTGACCCAAGGCACACTTTTTTGGCCTTGTGGAAGCTCCTGGGCCAGGGATCAAACCCCACATCACAGCAGTAACCTGCACTGACAACTCAGTGTCCTTAACCACTAGGCCACCAGGGAACTCTTTTTTTTTTTTTTTTTTTTTTTTCTTTTCAAGGACACACCTGTGGCATACGAAGTTCCCAGGCTAGGGGTTAAACTGGAGCTGCAGCTACTGGCTTATGCCACAGCCACAGCAATGCGGGATCCTAGCCGCATCTGTGACCTACACCACAGCTCACAGCAACACTGGATCCTTAACCCACTGAACGAGGCCAGAGATTGAACCCTCATCCTTGTGGATACTGGTTGGGTTCTTAACCCACTGAGACACGACGGGAATTCCAGGGAACTCTTATATATTATACTTTTGTATAACCGGAGGAAATTGACCAGGTTAGATGATATTAAGAAAAACTGACTATGACTCAGTTAGATGATAGGAAGGAGCTATTACTAGATTTTCTGGGCATGATAATGGCATTATGGTTTTATTTCTTACAAGTCCTCTTGTGTTAGAGATACTTCCTCCAGAATTTCCCTGTGAAACAACAAAATGGTCAGAATTTTCTTTAAAATACTCCGGGGGCAGGGAATATAGTGGGGACCAAAAAAAGGGGCAACATATAAATTACTGAAGTTCACTATAGGATTCTCTCTCCTTTTTGCGTTTGACTGAAATTTTCCATTGCAAAGTGGAATTTTCCACTAACTTTTCTATTAAAAAGTAGAATTCAAAGCTAAACTTTAGGCTCTGCTGCTGAGCAAAATTTCATCAAATTAAGGAGAACATTCCTCTACCCTATTCAGCATCATAACAGTGTTCTTGAAGGAATTCCCGTCGTGGCACAGTGGTTAACGAATCCGACTAGGAACCATGAGGTTGCAGGTTTGATCCCTGGCCTGGCTCAGTGGGTTAAGGATCTGGCGTTGCCGTGAGCTGTGGTGTAGGTCGAAGACTCGGCTCGGATCCCGCCTTGCTGTGGCTGTGGCATAGCCCGGCAGCTGTAACTCTGATTAGACCCCTAGCCTGGGAACCTCCATATGCTGCAGGTGCGGCCCTAAAAAACAATAAAATTTAAAAATTTTTAAAAATTAAAAAGCAGGAATAAGGAAGCCTAAAATGGAACTTTTCCTTCCTGTGACATATCCCCCTTCCCTGCCTCTCCAAATAGCTTCAGTAGAACCCACATTGGCCACCCATTTCCTGTGGATGTGTTTGGGTCAGGAGCATGAAAACTGAGCAAGGTCTGGAAAAACTTGGACCAGAACAGAGAGAGCTGACTCAAGACAGGGAGACGGTCTGTAAATGGAACGAGTTCAGTAGAAGCAGGAATTCAGAGCCAGAGGAAGCCGAGAGAACATTAATCCACACAGTTATCAGAATGATGAGTGGGGCTCTCAGACATGATGGGAGGAGGCTAGGCAAACTTCTGGGGCTGTTGAGGTGCACAATTGCTATCTTGGACATAATGAACAACCAGTATCTTCTCCCGATAGCTTGAGGCAAAGCTACCCTGACTTCACTCTGAAGGAACCATCCTTTCTCTGCCTCTTGTCTCAGATGACCTCATTTGGATATAGATGTCACGACCTGGGCTAAGCCAGCCAGCACATTCCATTCTTTTGGGACACACGACCCAAGCTGGGCTGATCAGAACCAAGCCAATAAATTTCAGGATTTTTTTTTTTAAGCTATTTGGGAAACAGATGCTCCCTCTCTATGCTTGGGAATTGGGGTGCTATGAATCACAAACAGAGGTAAAAGCTAGAATCCTCATTTGAGCCCTGAATCAAGCCAGACCTGAAGGCTGATGATCTGTGTCTGGGCTTTGCAGTTAGGTGCACCTTCTAAATCCATTTCTCTGTTTAAATCAAATTGCAATGGACCCAAACATGTTCGTTATCCACACTGAAAGAACCTTGCTTTCAGACTTGTCTTCCCCAGTCTGGGAATAATACTGACTCACAATGCCAAATTTTAAACCGTGGGGGCCAGATGTACATCACAGTTCAGAATTTTCCAGTGTTTGGAAGGTAAAAATTGTATGTATGTACCATTCAAACCCTCAGTGGGGTCTAGGGAAGCACCCCATATTCAAACTCCTTAATATTTCTGCAGGGCAGCATCTGAATATTCACACTAAATGGAATAAATAGGGAATAAATAGGGAGTTCCCTTGTGGCATAGGATCCAGAGTCGTCACTGGCTTGGATTGCTGCTGTGGCTCGGGTTTGATCCCTGGCCCAGGAACTTGCAACAGCCAAGGTTGCAGCAAAATACATTAATTAATTAAGTAATTAAATGAAATACATAAAGACTAAAAAAAGTAGCCTTTGCAAGCTCAACAAATGCATTTTAGCCCTAAACTTGTGCAAATGCCATTTCAAAACTTTTTGGATTTCAGACTTTCAAGTGGTGGACCTATACATAACACTAGCTTTGCCTCACACAATCCTCCTTCTGTGTCTGCTTATGTCAGCCTCACATTCATTCTGTGAGGTAAATATAAATATTGTTCCCGTTTTACAGGTGGGGAATCTGAGATCCAGGGAGGTGAAGTGACTTGCCCAACATCACACAGCCAAGAAGTGGCAGAACCAGGATCTGACCCTAGGCTGTTGGGCTGCAGCGTCTTCTGTCTTTCCTTCACGCTATCTGCCTCTCATGGGGGATGGCAGGCCTTTGGGGAGCCCTTCTGAGGCCCCCGGCCCCACCTCATTTTAGGAGCTGAGACCCAGGTCCCTTCAAGAGGCCCCCACCCACCATCCGCCGGGCATCGCTCACCTCCACGAGAAAGAAGTCCTCGAAGTTCGTGTCGGTCAGCAGGATGGCCTTCTCCTCAGGGATGCCGCCCAGGATGAGCACAGGGGCCTGGTCCACCGTGTACCACAGGGGCCTCGACGGGACGTTCACGAAGTACCGGGGTATCAGATCGAAGAGCTGCAGCGCAAGGCCGGGAGTGCTGCTCAGCACCTGCCTCGCCTCCCACGGTTCCCTCTCATTTAGGGTAAAAGCCAAAGGATGTGCGCTGATCCACCAGGCCCCACACTATCGGTGCCCCTCGCCTCTCTGATCTCATCCCCACCCCTCTCCCCCGGACCACTCTCTCCCACCTGCTCGCTGCTTCTCAGAGCCTTTGCACTGGCAGTTCTCTGTGCATGAAATGCTTTTCTGGAGTTCCCGTCTTGGAACAGCAGAAACAAATTCAACTAGGAACCATGAGGTTGCAGGTTTGATCCCCAGTCTCATTCAGTGGGTTAAGGAGCTGGCATTGCCTTGAGCTGTGGTGTAGGCAGCAGATGTGGCTCAGATCCCGCGTTGCTGTGGCTGTGGTGTAGCCCGGCAGCTACAGCTCCAATTGGACCCCTAGCCTGGGAACCTCCATGTGCTGAGGGTGCAGCCCTAAAAAGACAAAAAAAAAAAAAAAGAAGAAGAATATGGGTATACTCAACTGTATTTTTTTTCTTTTTATTGCCATACCTGCAGCACATGGAGGTTCCCAGGCTAGGGGTCAAATCAGAGCTGCAGCCGCTGGCCTCTGCCACAGCCACAGCCACAGCCACACTGGATCTGAGCTGCATCTGTGACCTATGCCGTGATCTTTAAGCCACTGAGTGAGGCCAGGGATTGAACCTACATCCTCATGGATATTATGGCAGGTTCTTAACCCTCTGAGCCACAGCTGGAACTCTTCAACTATATTTTAACACATTAAAAAAAACTATAATAAATAAGAAGAAGAATAAATAATATGGGTGTAGAAGTCAGACAAATTTCAAGTCTTGTTCCATATGTAGATGCCAAGAGACTGTGGGCAAATGGCTCCATCCCTTTGGGGCCTCAGTTTTCTCCTCTTTAAAATGGGTATGTGAGAGTACCTTCCCTCACGGGTCACTGTCAAGACCTAATGCGACAGTCCATTCGGCAGACCATGTGGCCCAGGACCAGTGCATAGTAAGTGCTCTGCCACTTGTCTGGGAAGGAATCAGGGCCCGGGCTCACGGTCTTTAGCCACATTGTCAACCCTCCCCACCATCTGGGCCCCTCACCTCATTTCCCACAGTGAACTGGAGGCTGTTGTCTCGCTGTCTCTCCAGGAAGCCGTTGATGTTCACCTGAAACCTGGTGGGAGGTGTGGGCTGCACAGGGGAGGGTTGCTGCTTCTGCCAGCGCTCATGGCCACCTCCCTGCCCTGCTCCCTCCCTTTGGGCTCTTCCTGTCTTTGTTGGGGATCCAGGGATTAGGAAGTCCCCCCTAGAGTCTCCCCTCCTGCCCCGGCCTTGGGAAAAGGCACCTTTTATTGGGGATGAAGGGCCCCAGGCCATTGCTGCTGACGTCCACACGCATGACCACGCTGCCATTCTTGATGGGCATGGGCATGTACCAGCTCATGATGCACAGCTCCTCGGCGTTACACCACTCTGCGGGTAGCCGGGCGGCACTGAGGCTGCTGGGCCCTCCCAGCGCCCCCTCCAGGCCACAGGCCCTCTCTCAGCCAGGGATCCTACCGGGGTCTCTGTGTGGCCCCATTTAGGCCGTGGAATCTGCAGAGGTCTCCCCGCACCCTGTGAGGCCCCTAACAACCCCCACGCCCCACCAGGTCATGGGCCCCTCTGATGACCCCAGCCTCCCCTCGAGGTCACGAACCCCTCTAAGGCCTTCAGCAAGGCCCCCACCCCCTCACCAGGCTGGGACACCTCCAGGAGCACACACCCCCACCCCACCCCAGGCCCACCTCTGCTGCGGAAGGGGGCTGCCTCCATCTGGATCTGCAGCTGCTCTATCTTCCAGTGATGGAAGTTGACTGGGGACTGGAAGGTGACCAGCACCACGGGCTTCAGCCCCGTCAGGTGGCCTTTGCGGACCAGGGCCTCAGATGACTGGGGAGGAGATGACCCCACTGGCATGTCCTTAAGAGAGCCTGGGGGTCCCCCTGCCTTGACCCTGCCTTTACGAGCCTGCCTTCCCGGGCTGGGTCAGGAGAACAGACTCCACCACCGGGAGGGCAGAGAACACCTGGGGATAAGACTGGGGTCGGGGATGGGCCAGGCTAGGAGAGGGACAGACGTGTGGAGGGAGTCAGGAGGTCTTCCTGGAGGAGGAGAGTCTGGCGCAAGGTCCTCAGAAGGAATCTGGAGGTAAGGGAAGGACAGCATGGGACAAGCAAAAACGTGCAAGTGGGCGTGCCTGGCTCCCAGCGCTGCTGGCAGCCCTGTCCTTGACTTCAGGGATTCCAAGTCCCGCTCTAGAGGCTTCTACACATGCTCCGCCCCTCTTCACACCCACCCCCGCCCCCCGCAGAAATTACTCTCTGCCGCCTCCAGCAGGCAGAGAATAGCCAGGTTTGGGGGCTGGGGACTGGGGCCCAGGGTGAGTGTGGGATGGGGCAGTTACACAGAAAGGAACTGGGGAAGAGGGTGACCGGTGACCGGGGACAGCCTCCCAGAGATGCCCGGATCCCAGCTGGGCTAACAAGGAAACAGGGGCGCTTCGAGTGGAGACAGAAGGAGGGAGACAGGGGGACTAGGGTACAGAGCAGCCGAAGCAACGGCTTGGAGGCCTCCTCGGGAGACACCTGTATGCAAGCCGCCGGTTGTGGTAGGGCCGTGGGGGTGGGCTCTGGGACCTGGAAGAGGGATGGAAGGGGTCTGACCCCTTAGCGCTGGAATTCATCCAAAGGAGTGCCACGGCCAAGGCCCTTTCAATCCTGCCCACTACACCCGGCCCAGCCCTGCCTCCAGGTTTCCAATCCCAGGGCAGCAAGCGCTGGTGGGGCGGGGACCAGCCCCCTGTCAGGACAGCAGGGACCACAACCGCCCTGGTCCTGTCCACCCTCCACTCCTGCCGGACCGAGGATCAGCCCCAGCCCTGCGTCCTGCTCCCACCCTGCCCCCACCCCACAGCAGGAGGGCTCTTCTCGGCTCAGAACCTTCTTGGTGGCTCCACTTTACTCGGAGTGAAAGGTCCTTAGTCTTTCCTCTGACTGTCCCTACACACACACACACACACTCACTCACTCAGAGCTGAGGTGCTGGCTGCTCCCTCAGGCTAAATGCTTTCCTCAGTTCTCCTCAAGGGCGTCTCTTTTCATCACTTGAGTCTCTGCTCAAGCTCTTCGGAGACCTTCCCCAACCACCCTGCTAACTCCCTCCTTCCTAATATGTCACCTCATTTTATTTTCTTCTTTACACCGAATACCCTAATACGTTATTTTATGTCTTTACTTGCTGATCATCTGCTTCCCTGGTGGGCTGAATCCAGAAGAAAAACCTGGTCATGCTGTTTATCATTGTACTACCTCCACATTTTTTAAATTTATGTATTCATGTATTTATGCATTTATTGATTGTACACTGCGGTCATAGCAACACCAGATTTGAGCCATGTCTGCGACCTACGCCACAGCTCATGGCAATGCTGGATCCTTAACCCACTGAGCACTGAGCGAGGCCAGGAATTGAGCCCACATCCTCATGGATACTAGTGAGGATCTTTTCTTTTTGCTTTTTTTTTTTTTTTTTTTGCTTTTTAGGGCCTCACCCTCGGCATATGGAGGTTCCCAGGCTAGGGGTCGAATTGAAGCTACAGCTGCCAGCCTATGCCAGAGCCACAGCAACGCAGGATCTGAGCCACGTCTGCGACCAACACCACAGCTCATGGCAACACCAGATCCTTAACCCACTGAGTGAGGCCAATCAAACCACAACCTCATGGTTCCTAGTCAGATTCATTTCCGCTGCGCCACGACAGGAACTCCACTAGTCAGGTTCTTAACCCACTGAGCCACAATAGGAATTCCCCCACTCCATCTCTTAAATTTAAAAAAAAAAAAAGATCTGACTCAGAACAGGTGTTACATGAAGAGATAAAGGAGCTATTATCACACTTTCACAGATAAGGAGAGAAGGTTCATGGAATAAACCCTTGGCCATGGGTCACACTTTAGAAACCTGTTGCTAGCATTTGCTGAGCCCTGTCTATGAACCCGACCCTGTGCTAAGTGCTTCACCCATATTTCGTCATTTTATCAAGTGAGTATGATCACCGTTGTATCCTTGCTAAAGGTGAGGAAACTTCGGTCCAGAGAAGTTAAGCAGCTTGCCTGAGATGACAAAGCTCTTCTGTAGCAGAGCTGGGATTTGCAACCAGGCAGCCTGGCTCCAGAGCCCAAAGGATTTGCTAACATGCTATACACTTCCTCCCAGTAAATGTCAGTCCACTGCAGATTCCAACCCGGGTGTGCAGCCTCCAGCACTTCAGCTCTACACCACAACATTCAACTGTCCTCAGAAAGCTTACTTGAGCCAAAACAATCTTGAAAAAGAAGAACAAAGTTGGAGGATTACAAACTTCCCAATTTGAAAACTTAATATAAGGCCACAGTGATCAAGACTGTGTGGTACTGGCATGTGGACAGACATACAGAACAATGGAATCGAATTACACCCAGAAATAAACCCTTATATTTATGGTCAATTGATTTTTGACAAGGATGCCAAGACAATTCAATGAGGAAAGAATAATCTTTCCAACAAATGGTATCGGCATAACCGGATATTCACATGTAAAAGTTGGACCCCTACCTCACACCACATACAAAAACTAACGCAAAATAGATCAAAGACCTAAATACAAGAGCTAAAACCAAAAAAATCTCTAGAAGAAAACATAGGAGTAAATCTTTGGGACTTCTGGTTAGGCAAAGCCTTCTTAGATACTACCAAAGGCACAAGCACTAAGTGAAAAAAAAATAATTTGACTTAATCAAAATTTAAAACTTTGGGAGTTCCCCTCATGGCTCAGTGGTTAACGCACCTGACTAGGATCCATGAGGATGTGGGTTTGACCCCTAGCCTCACTCAGTGGATGAAGGATCTGGCGTTGCTGTGGGGGTAGCAAGGGTACAACGGTGATCATGCCCACTTCATAAAATGAAGTCATAAAATGGCTGTGGTGTAGGCTGGCAGCTGTAGCTCCAATTTGACCCCTAGTCTGGGAACCTCCATATACCGTGGGTGTGGCCCCAAAAAGAAAAAAATTTAAAACTTTGGAGCTGTTGTATGATATGTGAATTATATCTCAATAAACATAACACTTTTGTGCTTTAAAGAACATCATCGAGAACATAAAAAGGGAAGTTCCTGTCGTGGCGCAGCGGAAACGAATCTGACTAGGAACCATGAGGTTGTGGGTTTGATCCCTGGCCTCGCTCAGTGGGTTAAGGATCTGGCGTTGCTGTGGCTGTGGCATAGACCAGCAGTTGTAGCTCTGATTCTACCTCTAGCCTGGGAACCTCCATATGCCGCAGTATGGAACACACAAAAAAATTTACAATTTGTATATCTTATAAGGAACTACTTTATAAACTAGTATCCAGTATATAAAAAGAGATTTTACAATGCAACATTGAAATGGGCAAAGGATTTGAATAGACATTTCTCCAAAGACAGATAAATGGGCAATGAACATATGAAAATATGTTCAGCATCATTAGTTATGAGGCAAATGCTAATCAAAACCACATTGAGATACCCCTTCACACATACTAGATGGCTACTGTCAAAAAGATGGACAATAACAGGTGCTGATGAGGATGGAGAGAAACTGGAAGGCTCTCACTGTCGATGGGAATGTGAAAGCCTGCACAGCAGGTCCTCAGAAGTGAAACAGGGTTAACATATGACCCAGTCATTCCTTTCTTAGGTATATACTGAAGGGAAGTCAAAACATGTTTACACAAAAACATGTTCATAATAGCCCTCCCTAAATGGGTAATAACCCAAATGTCCATCCATTAATGAAGGAATAAGCAAAATGCAGCACATTCATACAACTGAATACTACTCAAGCCTAAGAAGGAAATACTGATCCATGCTGTAGCATAGCTTTGAGAACATGCTAAGAAACCGGAGGCTTCTTCCATATGATTCCATTTATATGAAATGTCCAGAATAAACAAATTTACAGGGGCAGAAAGTAGATTAGTGGTCTCCAGGGCTGGAGGGATGGGGGTACAGTGTTTCCTTTTGAGGTGATGAAAATGTTCTGGAACAAGATAGCGGTGATGGTTGCACACCTTTGTGAATACACTAAATGTTATTGAATTGTATACTTTAAAATGGTAAGTTTTATGCTATCTGAAATCTCTCATGTATACACACACACACACACACACACACACACACACACACACACATAATGTCTTTTTAGGGCCGCACCAGTGACACTCGGAAGATCCCAGGCCAGGGGTTGAATCAGAGCTGCAGCTGCCAGGCTACACCACAGCCACAGCCACATAAAATCCCGGCTTCGTCTGCAACCTACACTTCAGCTCACAGCAACACCAGATCCTTAACCCACTGAGCAAGGCCAGGGATTGAACCCGCATCCTCATGGATACCAGACGGGTTCGTTACCGCTGAGCCACAAGGGGAACTCCTATACCTCTATTTTTTAATAGAGCACCAACCATGTGCTTGGTGGGATAACAGGAATCTTTGTGAATATTTAAGGTCCCTGCTATTCAAATGTTAGAGATGGAGAAACAGGCCTGAACAGAATGAGCCCACCCCCGCTGCACCCACTCACCTCTCCTCTGCAGGAGTAGTTGATCTTCAGGAAGTAAGGAAAGCCCAGGTATCTCTGCAAGGATAAGCTGGGCAAATGTCTGGAGCCCAGTGAGGTGCCTGTCCAGGACCTCTCCCGTTCTCCAGACCCCAGTCCCCTCACCTCGTCCGGGTCGATGGGTGCATCCACCAGCAGGCTGAACACTTCGTCCACTGTGTCCAGGGGCTCTTGATTGAAAAAACGATCGCTTGCGTGGTTCTTGCCTACTGTTTCAAAGTTGTTCAGGACAACCTGCCAGGTGCACTCCAGGGTATCCTTTATCGCCCACAACCTCCATGGTGCCAATAGCACCACCAGAAGTGCCCACAGCGCCCGCAGGACTCGGAGTCTCGGCCACGCAGGGCCAGCAGGGGACATGTTGGGGCAGTGGGCAACGTGGCTTCAACCTGGAAAATGCGGAGGTCACCAGCCGGCAATACAACTCTTGGTAGGTGCCGTCTGAGATCCCGCCTAGCTCCTGCGCCTCGCCCCCACCGGACCCCCGGCCCCGTCCCTGCTCAGACTTCTGGCCCCACCCCTGTTCTTGCTCCTAACTACACCCCTACTCTTGCTCCCAGCTCCGCTCCAGTTCTTGCTTCTAGCTTCGCTCCTGCTAGTGCTACCGGCTCCACCCCTACTCTTGCTCCTGGCTCCACTTCTGCTCCAGACCACGGCCCTACCCCAGGCGGTGCCCCAGGCCCTGCCAGTATTGCAATTCCGGACACCACCTCTGCTACTACTCCCGGTCCCGCCCCTACTGTTGCTCCTGGCAACGCCTCTGCCCCTGGTTTCTCCCCGATTTCTCCTCTCACCCCTTAACCTTGCCCCACCCTTCTTTGCTCTGCCCCTGCTCTGCCTCCCACCCCTACTCCTCACTCCGTCTCGGATTCTGTTTCTCGATTTAACTGCCCCACAACTATTTTCCCCAGTCCCTCTGTACCTGGCTCCGACCCTGCTTATTGCCCCGCCCCATCCCTTCTCTTCGCACCGCCCCTTTCTCCGCGCACGTGCTCGGGCTCTGCCCACGTACCGGGCCCTGGCTCTAGATCTGTCCCTCTCCGGATCCTGTTCCCGGACCCGCCCCACGCCCCGCACCTTCCCCTGTTTCTCGGCTGTTTCTTGCTCCCCGCTCTGCTTTTGCCCTTTATCGACCTGTCCTTCTCCCTCCTGGGAGAGCTGTTCTTCCCGAGCCTGCTCCTCGCCACGCCCCCTCATATGGCCCCGCCCCTTCTCCTTAGATACAGTTTCTTTGCCTTGGGAACTCTTCTCGCCACTGGTCTTCCCTTCGCTCCGCACCCTCTCCTCGCCCTGCACTGTCTCCTCATTCCTTGCCGGCGCTACCCTGTGCGTCAGTACTTTCTCTGTCTTCACTTTCCTCCCGAACCGCGACACCTTTTGGCCCCACCCCTTCTTCTCACCACTCCTTTCCATGCCCTGGACAATTCGCGGCTCTACGCTCCGCCTCTCCGAGCCCCGCCCCTATTCATCACCCAGCTTCTTAGCCTTGCCCCGCTCTTCCTCTGCCCCGCCCCTACTGTGCCCAGTCCCTCCGCGCTCCAAATTTTCCCCAGCCTTTTCCTTCCTCGCCTCCCTCCTCCCCTTCCCTCCCCTTCTTAACCCCGCCCCCGCCCCCCGCATCCCTCCCGGGGATGGCACCAGGCACCACCCCCTTCTCCCCGCCCCGTGGTACCAGTCACTAGGTTAAAACCGGTCAACCGTCTCTCCGCCGCTCCAGTCCCGCCCCCTCTTGCCCGGTCTCAAAATGGCCGACAGCACTTCTACAACCCACTTCCGCCTTTCTCGAGGAAACTTCTCCCCCGCTTGCCGGTATCCATGGTAACGCGCATCCCAACTAGCGCCTACAGCTTGGGAACAGAGTCAGCGCGGTGCTCCACACCCATTTGGGGCCTGAACGGCAGAGGGTGCTAGAGACGAAGTTTGTGATAGGAAGGTCTTCAAGGAGTTCCTATTGGTGGTTCTGGCCTACTCATCCTTCTACTCAATCAGATTTTAATATCACAATTCTAGTGAAAAAAAAGTTTGGTCTCCATGTGGGAATTGATCGCCTGCGGCTTAACTTCTTCCTCTACAGAACAGGGCAGCCATCTCATAGAGTTGTTTTGGGAAGTCAATAAGCTAACACATGAAGAATGCCTGGCACAAATAAATATTCAATGAGTTAGTTTTCATTGGTATTCTGATGCCTAACAGACTCAGATCATGCCTTTTTTTTTTTTTTTTTTCTCTTTTAATGGCTTCACCCACAGCATGTGGAAGTTCCCAGGCTAGGGGTCGAATTGGAGCTACATCTCCCAGCTACTCCACAGCCACAGCAACGCCAGATCTGAGCCACATATGCAAACTACACAGCAGCTTGTAGCAATGCTGGCTCCTTAACCCACTGAGTGAGACTACGGATCAAACCCACATCCTCATGTGGGGTTCTTAACCTGCTGAACCACAAGGGGAACTCCAGACCATGACTTTTTGATGATCTGCAAAGCTGACTTTACTCTAAAAACCCATGATTTTCCAACTTTAATGTGCCTTAAAGGACTTGCTGAAACAGATTTTTGGGCTCCATCTCCAGGATTTTTGATTCAGTAAGTCTGAGATGGGGCTGGAGAATTGCATCAGGTGATGCTGATACTGATGGTCTGGGGACAACACCTTATGAACCAATGCTCTAAAGCTTTCCATGCCACCCCAGGACCCCAGGGAAACACCCAAACTCGCTTGCTTTCCAGAGCCCTGTACGATCCCATCCCTGTTGTCCTTCCTGTCCTGCTCATCTCTTTTCTCCCTCTGTAGTCCAAAGCCTAGTCACACAGAGCAACTTGAATGTCCTTGAGCAGGGGTGCTCGCTCTCCTCCAGACTGTGTCCAAACTATAACACTCTCTGGGATACTATTTCCTACTTTATCCCCTGCTGACCATTTTCCTTCCTTCAGGTCTTGTCTGTGATACCTGAGTGGCCCCCATCCTTCCCCTGACCACTCTAGGCCATGATGTCAGGGAATGCATCTTTGTTTCCCACTGCATCACAGGCATGGAAGGCTTTGGAGCACTGGTTCATAAGGTGTTATCCCCAGACCATCAGTATCAGCATCATCTGATGTAAAGTTTCCAACTCAGGGCAACACAGCCCAGAACAGACGTTCTTTGAAAATGAAGAGCTGGTGGAAGTCTCCCCAGTCCCAGCACTCCCCACCTCCCCAGACCAGGGAGGGTAACTTCATCTGAGAGAAGAAATCTCAGCTGTGAATATGAGCCCTTCTAGACCCACAGAGGCAGAGACTGGGGTCTCCTCATGACAAACATCCCCCAATTCTGCATGTAGCCCCACCAGGGGGATGTGCCTCTATTACTGTGATGATTCATGCCACCCGCATATCCATGAATAAAACATAGAAATAACTTATGGGATGTGTCCCAGAGAAGGCACTGCAGACATTTAAAAAATATATATAGGAGTTCCCGTCGTGACGCAGTGGTTAACGAATCTGACTAGGAACCATGAGGTTGCGGGTTCGGTCCCTGCCCTTGCTCAGTGGGTTAACGATCCGGTGTTGCCGTGAGCTGTGGTGTAGGTCAACGCGGCTCGGATCCCGCGTTGCTGTGGCTCTGGTGTAGGCCAGCAGCTACAGCTCCGATTCGACCCCTAGCCTGGGAACCTCCATATGCCGTGGGTGAGGCCCAAAGAAATAGAAAAAAGACCAAAAAAATAAAAATAAAAAAATAGAGAAAATAAAATAAAAAAATATATATATGACACCTATTCATATGCCTCTGGAATGATCTCTGAATTACACTGGGTTGGTGAAAAAAAGCAAAGTACAGAAGAGAATGTTAGAAAAGTTATATGCATATTATGAACTATGTAATATGAAAAAGCAAGGTGCAGAAATGAGAATAACCATTAGCCAACATTTTATGGAGAACCAGACACTGTTCTAAGAGCTTTATGGAGATCAAATTGCTTAATTATCTAACAAGTCCATGAGGTAGATGCTGTTATCATCCCATTTCACAGATTGGCAAACTTAGGAAGGAAGAGAGGTGAAATCAACTTGCTCAAAAACCACAGAGCTTGAGGGTGACAGTTGATTTATACCCAGGGGCTTTGCCTCCAGAGTCTCTGATTATAACCACCTCCCCGTCCTAGGTACCACTTATGTAGAGTGAAAGAAAAAAATTAATGACATACATACACACACATGTATATTGCTGGTCCACGCCCAGAAGGAGACCTGAGAAATCCATCCACACAGCCTGAGTAGGGGAGAAACGCTTCCCCCTGTACAATCTTTTGTACTTTTTCAATTTTTTTAGCACACATTGTTTTTTTGTTTGTTTGGGGGGATTTTTGGTTGTGCTTACGGCATGTGGAAGTTCCTGGGCCAGGGCTTGAACCCCTGAGAAGCAGTGACCCAAGCTGCTGCAAGTGACAACATTGGATCCTTAACTAGCTGTGCCACAAGAAAACTCTCTTCCTCCCTCCCTCCCTCCCTCCCTTCTTTCTTTCTTTCTTTCTTTCTTTCTTTCTTTCTTTTTTTCTTTCTTTCCTTCTTTCCCTCTACTTCTCTTTCTCTCTCTCTCTTATATCTTGAACTAAGCATGGCCTGGTTTCTTTTTCTAGAGGAATTTGGAAGGAGAAGTGGTGAAGAGCAGAAGCCAGATCACACAGGCACTTCCTTCAAGCAACTGCCTCTCCAGCAAACTGCTGATTTTAGCATCAGGGTCAAAAATGGCAATGACCGTGCAGAGGAGCCAGGAAGGCTGAGAGGCTGAGAGAAGAGCTAGACAGTGGGTGTTTCTGAGTCTCCGTGGGACAAGGTGACCAAACAAAACCTTGTCCAGATCCCAATTTTGCCCTCCCTGGGTAAGATACTTAACCTCTCCGGGCCGCCTTTCCTCTGCAATATGGAATAAGTACCCGACTCACAGAGTTGCTGAGAGAGTTAAATAAATTCTCATGCATCAAGGACTCCGAATAGGATCTGGCTCATAGAAAATCCTATGTAAGTGTTTTTAATCACTCTAAGTAAAATAATTTTTTGTGGCTTTTTCGCATCATTTGAAAATATTGACTTCTCCCCCCTTAAAATTCTCTCCCCTCTTACCAATACTCTCCACCCTCCTGGTTTTCCTATGTCTCTCTAAAATTCCTTTTCTGTCTCCTTTGTAAGCTCTTCTCTGTGGTGCAAGAGAAGTAGTTGAAGGGTCACTGCTTACCATGTGGGGCTGTCATGTTAATTAGGAAAAGAAGTCCCCTTTGGCCATACATATTCAGCCTTAAACTTCAACCCCTATTTGTTTCCACTCTGCCAGCCAGCTACCCCTTATGTAGGGACCAACCTTTGTAATTGTACCTCGTGGTCCTGGCTGATTATTTCATTGATGTCCGCCCATTCTCCCAAATCTCTGCCTTTTTAATAGAAGCCCAATTTTGTGCACATATTCACCAGCCTGCAAATTAAAACCTTAGCTCCAGCCTCAGGCCGTGGCAGCAGAGGGAGTCCTGAGGAATCCAAGTTCATCGCTGTGACATCATCACTCTGGCCAATTTTGGGCCAGGGAGATGGGAAGAGGAGGTCTGCTGGGACACCCTGGGAAGAGGTTTCCTTATATCCGAAGAGACACCGTGGGAAGAGACGCCCCTCTTCTTGCACTAAAAATGAACATGTCTGTGATGCCTGAAGCTATGGCAGTCACTTTGGGACCATGGGGAGAGCCTGCATGGGAACCAAGCCTTCAGCTGAGGGTAACAGAGCAGATGAGAGAAGAAACTTGGGACCTTAAGACCCTCTTGGAGCCCTCCCCAACTCTGGTCAGGTGCAATATACAGCCATCCTATCGTCTCAGCCAGTGCCTGTTAGGATTTTACTACTTGCAGCCCAAATCCTCCCTTACATAAATATATAAATATCCTAAGGCTAATTTCTCAGGGCTGGTCTTCTCTCCTCACTCCCACCTAGGGCTGTCAGGCCCACCCTCATGGCCTCAGCTTCCTCATCTGTTTCCAGTTTCAATCACCCCCGAGCCCTCACCCTGAGGGTCCTGTGACCTCCTGACACCTTCTCCTGCATGTCCCCTTAGCCTTTCCACAGCTGCCATGTTTCAAACAAGCCTCTGCATTTCCCCTCAAATCTCTCCTTTCTCCCAGGTCCCCACCTCAGGGGCAGCCGACCATCCTCAGACCTTTCCCTGGCCTTGGCCCTCTCAAGTCTGTGAGACCCAGGGCCTGCCAACAGGGTCTCCTGAGCATCCCTCCTCCCACCCCTCCTCCCCTCCCCTTGGCCCTGCCCCACTGGCTCCAGCTTTGTTCCTGCCCCAGCTCTCCTGGGCACCCAGCCTGAGTACCCCCCCACACAGATGCTAAAGCCCACTCTGCCTTACAGGCTGTGGGGCTAGAGGCCCCCCAGGATGGGGCTGTGGGTTTCTCCTCAAAAGCCTGCTGTGGCTCTCTAGTACCCTCAAGAATGAGGCCAAGTTCCCCAGCTGGTCATTGAAGGACATTTAAGAAGCACCCATATCTCCTGCTCCAGCCCGCTCCCCCGTTCACCCTATGCTCCAGTCACAGTGAGCTCCTTGCCAGAAGTGACGTCCAGCATGCTTCCCGCCATCCAGGCCATTGCACACGCAGTCCTGCTGCCTGGAACGCCTCCCCATGCCCTTTCTCTACTCATCGCCTAGGGAGGCCTGGCGCAAATGCCCTGTCCCTTCTGGAACCTCCGCAGGGCTTGGGTAGAGGTAGCAGCTCAGTAGGTAGCTCCACAGGCAGTAAGTGCTCTTACTATCGTACCACCTGGGGAGGGGACAGATGCGTGAGGAGGAGACAGAAATCAGTCCCCTCCTAGCTCTGTGTCCAAGACAAGGGCCCTCCCCTCCTTTTGCCTCAGTTTTCTCATTTCTGCAAAGGGATGATAATATTATCTTCCTCATATGGAAAGCACCCAGAACAGGGCCTGGCCAAAAAAAAAAAAAAAAAAAAAAAAAAAAGCAGCACAGAATAACATGGCAGTCTCTGTGAAAGCATCTCTTTTTTTTCTTTGCTTTTTAGGGCTGCACCTGCAGCATATGGAAGTTCTCAGGCCAGGGGTCAAACTGGAGCTGCCGCTGCAGGTCTACCCCACAGCCACAGCAATGCCAGATCCGAGCTGCATCTGCGACCTATACCACAGCTCACAGCAACGCCAGATCTTTAACCCACTGAGCCACAATGGGAACTACCTCTTTCAAAGTAACTATTATTATTGCCGTTTTATAGATGAGGAAACTAAGAATCACAGAGGCAAAGTACTGCCCAAGGACCCAGGCAGGACACAGCTGAGTTGGGATCAGAGCCCAGGCAGGCTGGCTCCAGAGCCCAAAGCACATTAGAGAACGAGTCCTCGGTAAACAGGGACAGCAGTTACTACAATGGTATCTTGCTAAGTAAGAGCCGCGCCTTCCGTGCCATTCGGATCCAGGCTGGGATCCTGTCTCAGCTTCCTGCCTGCCAGGCTGCCGAGGAAGCATCCATCACCCAGGCCTACCTTGAGCAAAGTGAGTCCGGCACACCTCTTTCGCCAGACTACTGCTTGGATTTCAGGCCTGAGGTCACTTGCCCCTTCCTCCAGGAATCCCTCCCTGACCTTCCAGGCTGGACTGGCTACATTCCCTTGTGCCTTCCTCACCAGCCCTGACCACTCTGCCTCCCCCCCCTGGAGTCCTGCCTATTGTGGATTGTCACTGAGTGGGGACAGGTCTGTCCACCTTCCAGGGAGAGCAGGGCCCAGGCCATGAGGGGCACTACCGCATCCCTAGCATGGCCCAGCACAGGCTGGCACAGAGGAGGGAGTTTTGGATGAGTGAATATATCCTTTCCCCTTGACAGATGAGGAGATCAAGGCTAGAGAGGGGCAGTCACTTGCCCAATGCGGAGGGACCCATCAAGCATCTGAAATGAAATCCGAGCCCAGAGCCCGGAGGAGTCAGCAGATGATGAGTGGCTGAGGGAGGGCGGCAGACGCAGGAAGTCAAAGAATGAGAAACAAAGAGATGAGACAGAGTGAGGGGGAAAGACAGAGACGGAGAGGAAGCTGGGACACCGGGTGTGTGGGGAGGTGAGAGAAGGGGCGGGGAAAACCAGGCAGCGCTGCCACAGCAGGAGCCCCAGGCGGTGGAGGCAGGGCCTCAGGACATGGGCACGTATGCTCCAGGACAGGCTAGTCTGACCGTCTGTCCATTCAAGTCCCGTGGGTGCCACAGCCGCAGGCCAGGTCCATGCACCCTCTTGGCACCTGCCCCAGCTACCTGGGGATGGAGGCGTAGTCAGTGTGCGAGCCGGCAGTGAGCTGCCGGTGTGGCTCCGACTGGCAGCCCAGAATGTCCACCCGAGCATCCTCATCCTGGTCAAAGCTGGCTGGGCACGGCTTCGGCAGCAGGATGAGCTCCGTGAGGCCATGAAGGTCAGACACGTGGTGGAAAGTCTGCAGCAGGAGCACCATGGCAACCAGGCCCAGGAAGAGGTAGGCTGCAGAGAGAGCAGAGGGGCAATGAGTGGACACAGGCCCCTTGGGCAGGCTGTGGGGCTAGAGGCCCCCCTGGGATGGGGCTGTGACCCTACACGCCCCGAGACAGGCCCTCAGTCCCCAGCCAGTCACCCCACTCACCTGTGACCAGCACCTTGTAAAGGGCCCGGTAAGGCTGGCCAGGGGCCTCTCCAGGCACATAGTCACCCAGGCCGATGGTGGACAGAGAGATGAAGCAGAAGTAAAAGGCATCCAGGAAGCTCCAGGCCTCCTCGAGGTGGGCAAAGACTATGGCTGGCACCAGGAAGCAGATGGTCACCACGACCCCCAGCAGGATGGCCAGGTGCCAGCGGGCCGCCCGCCGGGGGGGGCAGCCCCAGCGCCGGCTCAGCCAGGACAGGGGTGCGTGGGTCAGCAGCTGCGACAGGCGCTGGGCCGAGGCGGTCAGCAGCAGCATGGTGGCCGGCACGCCCAGGAGCGCAAAGGCGATGGAGAAGGCCTTGCCCGAGTCGGTCAGCGGCGTCGTGTAGCCGTAGCCTGCGGGAGGGAGGGGAAATCCTTCTGCCCTCTGGCCATCCACTCCGGGGTCCGGGGCCACCCTGAACCCCGGATGAGTTTCTCCCTCAAACCCGCACCCGCCAGTCTCTCATCTCCGGTGGTGGCCCCACCACCCTTCCCACTGCTCAGGCCAAGAGCCTTCGTATAATCCTTGAGTCCCTTGTCACTCACACCTACTTTCCGTGTGTGGTCTCAGCCTTCAAACAGATCCCAGACCCACCCACCTCACCCCACTCCACTCCACCCTACGGCTCCATCCTGTCTACCCAGCAGCCTCCTCCCTCATCTCCCTTCTCCCCCGATGCAGCCAGAGGGACCCTGTGACCACGGGAGTCAGGTCACATCTCTCCCCTGCTCAGAGCCCTCCTTGGCTCCACCTCATTCAGGTAAAACATAAAGTCCTTATCATGGCCCATGAGGCACCACACAATCCAGCAGGGCAGTATGTTCTCACCTCAGGGCCTTTGCACATGCCACCCCCCCTCCCCAGGTCTTTGCTCAAATGTCACCTTCTCAGCAAGGCCTTCCCTCACCACTTTTTTTTTTTTTTTTTTTTTGGCTTTTTAGGGCCAAATCCCCGGCATTTGGAGGTTCCCAGGCTAGGAGTTGAATCGGCGCTACAGCTGCCAGCCTACACCACAGCCACAGCAGTGCAGGATCTGCGACTTAACCACAGCTCACAGGAATGCTGGATCCTTAAGTCACTGAGCGAGGCCAGGGATCGAACCCACAACCTCATGATTACTAGTTGGATTCATTTCCACTGCACCATAATGGGAACTCCTCCCTCACCACTTTAAATTGTTACATCCTCTTACCCAACTCCTTTTTGGTTTGTTTTCATACCACCTAATGCCTTCTAGCACATTCTATTGTTTCCTTTTTTGCTTTCTTTTTGGGGCTGCAATAATCGTGGCATATGGAAGTTCCCAGGCTAGGGGTCAAATTGGAGCAAGCCTACACCACAGCCACAGCAACGCCAGATCCAAGCAGCGTCTGGAACCTCCACCACAGCTCATGACAATGCTGGATCCTTAACCCACTGAGCAGGGCCAGGGATCGATCCCAAATCCTCAAGGATACTAGTTGGGTTCATTACCACTGAGCACAATGGAACTCCCAAGGGGATTGATTTATGTTGACAGTAAAATGTCTTGCCCCAAAGCCCTGTAGTCTGTAAGAAAGTGTGGAAACAGGAGTTCCTGTTGTGGCACAGCAGAAATGAATCCGACTAGGAACCATGAGGTTGCGGGTTCAATCCCTGGCCTTATTCAGAGGGTTGGGGTTCCGGCGTTACAGTGACCTGTGGAGTAGGTCACAGGCGAGGCTTGGATCTGGGATTGGCGTTGCTGTGGCTCTGGTGCAGGCCGGCGGCTACAGCTCCGATTCGACCCCTAGCCTGGGAACCTCCATATGCCATGGGTGCAGCCCTAAAAAGACAAAAGAAAAAAAAAAAAAAAGAAAGTGTGGAAACAGTGCACATAGGAGCAGGCTCTCCCCTGAGCCTGGCTTCCACCCTAGTTTTTCTCCCTCTCTTCCTCCTTCCCTCCCTTTCTTTCTTCCTTTCCTGTCTTTTTTTGGCTACAGGATGCAGTGGCTTGATGGGGGAATCTCAGTTCCCAGGCTGGGGATTGAACCCAGGCTGCAGCAGTGAAAGCACCAAATCCTAACTACTAGACCCTCAGGGAGCTCCCTCCCCTGGCTTTTACATACTCCAATGAACGGAAAGGTACCTGTACACCCATGTTCATAGCAGCATTACTCACAATGCCAAATGGTGGAAACAACCCAATTGTCCACGGATGGATGAATGGATCAACAAAATGTAAGCACAAACAATGGAATGTTATTCAGCCTTTCTAGGGAGGAAATTCTCACCCATGCTGCAACACGGATGGACCTTGGGAACATCATGCTAAGTGAAAGAAGCCAGTCACAGGAATTCCCATTGTGGTTCGGCAGTAATGAACCTGACTAGTAACCATGAGGATGCAGGTTTGATCCCTGGCCTCGATCAGTGGGTTAAGGAACCAGCGTTGCCGTGAGCTGTGGTGTAGGTCAGAGATGTGGCTCGGATCCGGCGTGGCTGTGGCTGTGGTGTAGCTGAGAGCTCCAGCTCTGATCTGACCCCTAGCCTGGGAACTTCTGTATGCCACATGTTCAGCCTAAAAAGCAAAAATAAAAATAAAAATAAAAGCCAGTCACAAAACAAATCCTGTGATTCCATTTGTATGCAGTATTTAGAGACAGAAAGTAGAATGATGGTTTGCCAGGGGCTGTGGAGAGGGGCAAATGGGGAATTAATATAGACATAAGGGTACAGACTCAGTTTAGCAAGATAAGAAGAGTTCTGGAGAAGGATGGTGGTAATGGTTGCACAGCAATATGCATGTGCTTTATACTGCTGCACGGTCCACTTACAAATGGTTAAGAAGGTAAATTTTATTTTAGGTGTATTTTGCCACCCCCACCCCCCCCAAAAAAAAAACCCTAGGGAAGAACAAAGGATATTCTAGTTCTTGTTGGCCACGTGGCCACCTGGAATAAAGACATTCCCTCCTCCGCTGCAGCTAAGCTAGGTGTGACTGTGGAATAATTATGGCCAATGAGGTGTACATGAAAGAAGCAAGCAACTTCCAAGAAGTGTCTTTTTTTTTTTTTTTTTGCTTTTTATGCTGCATCAGCGGCATTTAGAAGTTCCCAGGCTAGGAGTCAGATCAGAGCTATGGCTGCCAGCCACAGCCACAGCCACAGCAATATGGGATCTGAGCCGTGTCTGCGACCTACACCACAGCTCAGGCAAAGCCAGATCCTTAACCCACTGAGTGAGGCCAGGAATCGAACCCGCGTCCTCAGGAATAATAGTTGGATTCATTTCTGCTGAGCCAGAAATGTGTCCTTAAAAAGTGTCCTTAAAAAGATGCCTATTTCCCTTCTTCCTGTAATCACGTAACGGGCTTTAACTCATTCAGCACAACAGCCTTGTGAGGCAGCTTAAACCCATGAGGTCCTCTCCCGGGTATTACTATTACTACGAACTAGGGAGCGTTATCATCCCATTTTACAGATGAGGGAGGACACGCAGTGCAAGAGATCAGCAGTGGCTAGACAGGGATCTGGACCCAGGCTGCGTCTGCCTTGGGTTTGGCTTCATCTGTCCTGCCTGGGACAACATCTCAGGAGCCAGGGTCTGGGAGGAATTGGAGCACGAAGCCTGGGAACTGGTCAGACAGGCCCAGCCAGTGGCTGAGAAGAGTCTGCTGCCCGTGGCCTTGGTTTGCGGGTCCACACAACAATCACGATGGGGCACAAAGCAAAGGGGAGTTAGGAACCTGGGCCAGCTCTGCCCCAGCCACCTCTCCCCACCCATCCAAGTCCTGGCAGAAACAAAGTCTGGGGGCTGGGGAGGGCTGTGGGAAGTCCATCTGAGCCTGAGCCTGACAGCAAAGGGATTTTCCAGGTCTGCGGGGTGCTGAGATGGGGGGTTTCCTGAGTAGCCCTGGGAGGAGGGGGGAGTGGCGGTGGCAGGGGCGTAGGTCCCGCTGAGACTATGGGGTCCAGAGAAGGGGATCTGGGTAGTCAGGGATCTGAAATCAGAGGCCAGTGTCCTGGTTTGAAATGAATACTGGTTTGGAGCTGGGGTCCTGAGTCCAGAGGAAGAAGGGGGCAGTCACCAGTGAGGGCGTTTTCTGGATCACACAGGGGATTGGGAAGAGGGGTCCTCAGGTGGAGGGGGCTTCTGAGCCCAAAGCTGCCTGAGGGGACAGGACAGGGGCAGGCAATGCTGAGGGGAGTCTCGGGTCCTGGCTGAGTGTGTCAAGGGTGGAAAATGGTCCTGAGTGGATGCTGGGGAGGGGTCTGGGGGTGAGGAGAGCCTGGATCGTCTTTGACGGAGGAGAGAACAGACTGGGGCAGGGTTGGGATGGAGAGAGAGGTCCCAGCTGTGGGTCTGGAGGAGACTGAAGGGGTCCCAAGTCCCCAGGAGGTTCCATTTCTTGGGAAATTCAGAGCGGGAGGGAGTGCAGGGGTGGCGGAGACAGGGCCAGAGGGAAGAGTCCCCGGATTGGCATCCTGTGTGGGGGGTGGGCAAGGGGAGTCTGCTTTCAAGGACAAGACCTGCGGAGGGCACTGGGGACCCTGAAAGAGGTCCAGGTGGTTCTGGGGCTCTTATTGAGGGGTGACAGGGTCCAGAGAGTAGTGAGAGTCTCAGCTAGGGGTTCTCAGGTACAAAGAAGCCCTCATGGGGAATCCCTGGTTTGGAAAATACTAGGGGGTTTTGCAGGAGCCATTCTGGAGACTGGAGGAGTCGGTTGGAAAGTCAGTGGTCCTTCCTGGGGAGGGGTGCTCTGGTTTTCTCACACATCCACAGCCAGGGGCTGCTGAACTGGAGGCCCCGAGCTCAGAGAGAAAAAGGGGATCCCTATTGGCAGGAAAACCCTGCATTGAGGGCTCCCCAATACAAAGGTGATGTCAAGATCGAGGGGCAGGGAGTTCCCATCATGGCTCAGCGGTTAACGAACCTGACTAGCATCCATGAGGATGCGGGTTCAATCCCTAGCCTTGCTCAGTGGGTTAAGGATCCGGCATTGCCGTTAGCTGTGGTGTAGGTCGCAGATGTGGCTCAGATCCTGCGTTGCTGTGGCTGTGGTGTAGGCGGGCAGCTACAGCTCTGATTCGACCCCTAACCTGGGAACTTCCACATGCTGCAAGTGCAGCTCTAAAAAGCAAAAAAACAAAATAAAAAGATGGAGTGGGAGATGTCAAGTGGGGTCCTGTGTCTGGAGTCAGGGCTACTTGCAGGGGAGGATGGGGCTACCTGCTTGGGGCTATGAGGATGGGGTGGTACTTGGTCAATAGGAGGGCAGGGTCTCTTGCTGGGGAGTGGTCTAGGCCCCAGGGGTAGGGGACCCCAGGTCCTTGCTGAAGGATCTGTACTGGCAGTGATGGCAGAGGGTCCAGAGATTCAGAGTCCTCACTGGGGCACCAGGGTGAGGAGGAGCTTGGGGTAAGGCTGCCCAACGGGCATCCTAGGAGAACCTATCTGGGGAGTCAGGAGACAATGTTGCAGGGGACAGTGGTCTGAGCTGTAGAGAAGGGCAGAGGTCCTGGCATTGCTGAGGTCCCAGTCCAGAGGGGTTGAGAGTTTCAGGCAGAGGGTCCCAGGTTCCCACAGGTCTTTGAGGACCGTCCCAGGCCCAGAGGGGACTGGACAGACCTGAGTCTCTAAGGGGGTTATGGCAGAGGAATGGGGTCCCAGATGCTCCCCTGGAAGGTACTCTGAGTGTGCCCTGATGCACCAGGGAACGGGGGCATTTCCTACGGGGAGGAAAGGCTTGGATGGGGACTCCCCAGAGTTAAGGATCCAAAGAGTGTGGGTCCCGGGACCTCGTGGGGGAGAGGGGAGAGGCTCCTGAGCTCAGAGTGGATTGGGAATGATCCCTGAGGATAATGGTATTTTGCGATGGCGCCGGGTCCCCAGGGAGGCGGAGGAGAGCTCCGAGTTCCCGGGTCCTCGTGGGCCGGGGGCTCGGGGCGGCGTACACGTACCCACGGTGGTGACCAGCGTGCTGGCGAAGAAGAGAGCCGAGGCGAAGTCCCAGGCGGGGTCCGAGGCGTTGGCAGATCCGGAGGCGTTGGCGAGCACCGAGCGCCCCAGCCGTCCGGCCGCCAGCACCCGCTCCACGAAGGCGTCCAGGGCGGGGGCGGCCACACAGGGGCTGCGCCGCAGCAGCTGCTGGCGTAGCGTCTGCAGCTCGGCTCGGAGGCGGGCTTCGTGCGGCTGCTCCAGCCGCGCCACCAGCAGCGCGCCCAGCACCAGGTACGCGATGTACGCCGCCAGGGCGCCGGCCAGGAGCGCGCCACGCCGCATGGCGCAGACCCCCGGGCCGCCCCGCTGACGTGGCCCCCGCCTCCCGACGGCCCGGCGCCCAGCTTCAGTTCCGGGAGTGCTAGAGGTGCGGCCACCAGCGCCCCGAAGAGGAAGAACAGCAGAAAGGGGAGGGGCGGGGGTGGAGGAAACTGAGGCACGCCCCGCCGCCAGGTGTGAGCGCCCAGGGGGAGGAGCCCCGTGCTCCCGGACCCCGGAGACCCCACGGATGCGGTGGGGAATTCTTCCCGTCTTCCCTTTCCTCCTTTTGCTTTTTCCTCGGAGCCGCGGCTCCCAGGGCCGGAGAAAATCCGAACCCTTTTCCCGCCCGCGGATTGAGGAGTCGATCCCCAGCTCCTCGGGGTCACTGCGCAAGGCTGCCGAGACTGTGCGCCCCATCGAGGCGCCAGGCTGAGGGGACAGGGCGACAAACCGAAATCCAGCCCACGTTCCATTCGCCAAGTCGCGCGTTCTGGAGTGCGGTTGAGTCCGCCTGGAAGGGCCGTCTGTCTGGCTCACAAAGGGGGACACTACAGGACCAGGTGTCATTTGGGCCCTTACAGAGAGAGTGGGGGTCCTTAGCTACTCACCAAATCTTTGCTCAGCTCCCACTTCGTGCCCAGTCCTTTGGGTGATGCTGGGGACAGGGCAGTGACCAAGACTGTCCAGGGCTCTGCCCTCAGGGGACTCCTTGCACTTCGACAGAGTGACAGCCCGGAAGGTCTGGGCGACAGAGTGACAGGGGCTCCAAGGGGGGAGCCTAGAGCACTGTGGAGCCTGGAGGAGCCTAGCGGATGCACTGACCCAGCTTAGGGAGGTCCAGAGAGCTTCACCAAGAAGGACATACCTGAGCTGAGACATAAGGGATGAATAGGAGTGAGCCAGAGTCTCTTCCTGGCAGAACCATAGATACATACCTCTGCTTAAGGGGGATTTTTTTCCTTCCATTTCCCCTGTACTTTTCTCCCATCCTCCTCTGGCTGTAACTCAGCACCTTCCCTGACAGCCATCTGGAGGGCAGCCCAGAATCCTGACCACATCTGCCTGGTGGAGGAGTGGTGTTTGGGGCCCAGCTTAGACACACGCCCGGCTGGTTCTATTTATAAAACTGTGGCAGCTCTTAGGATAAAGCCCAACTTGGGGCTGACAACCCACAGGAAGAGATACCTGATAATAAAAGCAGTAACAGTAGCTGGCAGTGATCAAAAGCTTCCAAGATGCCAGGCCCTGGTTTGTACTGCCACGAGTTTGTATTGAATCCTCAACTACATTGTTGTCAACTTGAAAAAACACACCACAACATGATAACTCTGCGTTTCAGTCTTGTTTGGGAACTTACTGAGAAATATGGACTGCAAGACAACCTCTCAGATAGCTCTGAGAGGAGTTCCCATTGTGGCTCGGTGGGTTAAGAACCTGACATAGTATCCATGAGGATTTGGGTTTGACCCCTGGCCTTGGGTCAGTGGGTTAAGAATCCAGCGTTGCCACAAGCTGTGCTGTAAGTCAAAGATGCAAGCTCAGATCCGGTGTTGCTTTGGTTGTGTCATAGGCCAGCCGCTGCAGCTCTGATTTGACCCCTAGCCCGGGAACTTCCATATGCCACAGGTGTGCCTGTAAAAAGAAAAGGGGGTGGGGGGGGAAGGTAGCTCTAAGGAACTGCTCCAAAGAAGTAGAGGGAGAGATGAGTATTATATAAGTGACTATGGCCAAGGGGTACATGCAGTCAAGCACACATCTCTGTAGAAAGTTCCCACTGGACATGAGAAGCAGACATCTCAGTTAATGATTTTTGTAGGGGAAGATGCAATAATCCAGGTTCATAAAAAATTTCTGTCCTGGAGTTCCCATCGTGGCTCAGCAGAAACGGATCCAACTAGGAACCATGAGGTCGAGAGTTCCATCCCTGGCCTCCCGCAGTGAACTAAGGATCCGGTGTTGCCATGAGCTGTGGTGTAGGAGGCAGACGTGGCTCAGATCCTGTGTTGCTGTGGCTGTGGCATAGGCTGTCAGCTACAGCTCGATTCGACCCCTAGCCTGGGAACCTCCATATGCCGTGGGGGAGGCCCTAAAAAGCAACAACAACAAGAAATTTCTGTCCTGAAATATTTCTAACCATCTTAGGGCCGGCCTGTTTTGCCTGTTTCCCAGAGCACAGGGTGCCTTATCCTGATCTTCCCCCTGAATTCCTTTCAGGGTGTATCAGCAGCTGCAGTGGCTAATGACTTGATTCTTGTAGGACTGGATGGTGGGCAACTTTTATTTATTTATTTATTTATTGTCTTTTTGCCTTTTCCAGGGCCACTCCCGCAGCATATGGAGGTTCCCAGGCTAGGGGTCTAATCAGAGCTATAGCCACTGGCCTACGCCAGAACCACAGCAATGCAGGATCCGAGCTGCATCTGCAACCCACACCACAGCTCATGGCAACGCCAGATCCTTAACCCACTGAGTGAGGCCAGGGTTCAAACCCGCAACCTCATGGTTCCTAATGCGATTCGTTAGCCACTGAGCCACAACAGGAACTCCATGGTGGGCAACTTTTAAACATTACATTGTTCTCAATAAACAAATGAGAAAATTTAGGCTTAAAAATAGGGTGGGAATTCCCACTTTGGCGCAGTGGGTTAAGAATCCAGTATTGCTGCATCTGTAGAACAGGTCAGGGCTGTGACTCAGATTTGATCTCTGGCAGGGGAACTTCCATATGCTGCATATGTGGCCATAAAATAAAATTAAAATTAAAAAATTTTTTAAATATATTCACAGGAGAATTTAGGAAAGACAGAGGGGTTGAGGATGAGAAAATGGTGGTGGAGACCAAGGGACAGATGTTAAACCACAAGTGCAGAAGAGGAATGGGGGCACTTCAGTCACAAAAAAGGACTGAATCTGAGTGAAGACTTGTAACTCGAAGACCAGAACAGTCTTCAAGATCCCCAGAAGAGACAATATCTCAGAGGAGGAAAAGGCAAGCCACAGTGACAGGGTCACTTGCTGACATCCTTCCGGAGTCCTATCACTTCCCAGAAGTCTTTTCTACAATTATCTTTGCCTGAGATAATTGGAGGAGACTAAGGGACAGAACAGAAGAGGCTGAGGGGGACACCGAGGGGAAGACAGCGTTAGATAAAGGGGGAGGCTGAAGACAGAAACGGGAGAGACTAAGGAAGCTTAATTTTCGGGGCTCCTGACTTGCAAGTGTGCCTGCGTGTGCAGCAATTGCTGGCGGGGGGGGGGGGGGGGTTATAGTGTGCTTTTGGCCGATCAGGGAAAGAAGACTGCAACATAGGAGCATTTTAATGAATTTCTGGGGAAATTTAATAATATTGTTAAAGAGAAAACCCAAAATGGCACCACTTGTGCTAAAGCCCATGATAGCAAACCTAGATTTTAATACCTGACCTAATTGCAATTTCTTCCTTCCCCAGGAAGGTAATCTTAATTAGCCAACCTGGAATTTCTTGGTCAGCACCAGTGAGATAATCTGTCATGTGGGACCTCACCATTTCTGTCCCCACACAAAGAAAGATGTATTCTACAAGACAGATTCTCACCCTCCCCCAAGAGAAAGTGAGCTGGCCTGAAACAATTCTTTCCTTTCTTTTCCTAATAATAACTTCCTTGCCTCCTTCTACAAAACCCTGCATTTTGTAGGACTCCTACAAGGGCCCTTCTATTTATCAGATGAGATGCTGCCCGATTCATAAATTGTTAAACAAAGTCCATTAGGTCTCAAAGTTGCTCCGTTTAATTTTACTTTTACCTTTTTTTTTTTTTTTTTTTTGGCCGCATTCGCGGCATGCGGAAGTTCCCGGGTCAGAGATCGGAACCGAGCCCCAGCCGTGGCAACGCGGCATCCTTAACCCGATGCGCCACCAGGAAACTTCCTTAATTTTACTTTTTTAACACTACATCTTGAAGAGAGACACCTGGTTCTTCCCACCTAACTTGCTGGATGTCCTTTTTCACTCTAAATAATCACTTTAATACCCAAAGTCGGCCCGCACAACTCCGATTAGCCCCGGAGGAACACACATCAGTCTCTCCTCCCTTGCTCCACACCCTTCTCTGGCTCCCCAGCGCTCTTAGCAGCCGAACTGAGCGTAGGTCTGTAGAAAACTCCACTTCCCATCGGCCTCTTCGCTCGACACCCACACTTCCCTTCCGGCACGACACCGCCTCCTCTTTGGATAGTTCCCGGCTCCGCCCTCCCCGCCCAGGGGGCCTGACCCTTGCCTTCCGTCGCCCCCGCCGCCCTCGCCTCTTATTCACCGCCAACTTGTCTAGGCCTCCGTGAGAGGGCGTGGCCTCTGCACGAACGTGACGCCCATTGGCTGTCGTGTCGCCGGTAGGGCGTGGCTACGGGAGCCGGGCGGGCACATTTTGAACTGTGGCTGGGGCGGTGGCGGCGGCGGCGGCGGCGGCGGCGAAGGATGCACCCGGCAGGCTTGGCGGCGGCGGGGACGCCCCGGCAGCGTAAGTGGCGTACGTGGCCGCCGGAGAGATAGGGAGGGCGGGGCGGGGCTGCCTTGGAGGTTGGCAAGGTCGCCACAGGTCGGAGGTCACGAGGTCAGGGATTTGGAGCTACGGGTGTGCACTGCGCAGGGATGCCAGATCCGGGTAGGGGGCGCGTTGGATTCTACTTTTCCTTAGGAAATTCCTTCAGGAGAAAACAGTTTGGGCCGGGTATGGTGTGTACTCTGCAGAAAAAGGCGACTTTCATTCATTTGTAGTTAGACGTCAGTCCGCTCCTTACCGTTTTGTGGCCTCAGACTGTTGCCCACGCTCCTTACCACAGTGTTCAATAACCCTGCGTGAGCGCAGAGGGCCGTGTTTAGCCCTCCTTTAAGACTAGAAGCTGTATTTATTGTGCTGTTAACCGCCTCTTCCCGTGTCTCTGAATTTGTGTCTCTCTTTAAGTTCCTCTTCAACTCAGTGAGCATTTGTGCATCTCATTTATTCAATCAGCATATCTTTTTTCAATTCCCTTGTGCCAGGCCCTGGGCTGGAATTTGGGGACCCAGTAGTAACCAGCATAGCACTGGTCCTTGGCAACTTAACAGCTCAAAGTTTAGCGGGAAGACAGACACTAAACTTGGACACAAACAAGTCAGCAAGATAACTTGGGGGAGTGATTAGGGCTGTAAAGGGAATAATCAGGATGTGACTGAGGGTGGAGGAGGCCTCAAGACAAGATGCATGTATTCTTCCCTTCAACCTTTGTAAGGTGCCTGGCTGGCCCTGTGATGGGGGATGCTGGGGATACAGCCACGCCCATCAGTCCTGGTTCCTGTCTTCTTGGAGCTACCAGTACAGAGTAGAAGATAGTGACAGGCTAGCGTGATGGAGCTACGAGGAGAGAGGTGCAGGCAGGGGGTCAGGGCTGGGAGGGGGGAAGCACAGTCAGTGGTTATGGCTGAGAGAGAGGGTGTTGTGTTAGCCCAGATTAGAAAACAAGAGCCAGGAGTTCCCATCGTGGTGCAGCGGAAACAAATCCGACTAGGAACCATGAGGTTTCAGTGTTTGATCCCTGGCCTTGCTCAGTGGGTTAAGGATCCAGAGTTGCCAGGAGCTGTGGTGTAGATTTCAGACGAGACTTGGATCTGTCGTGGCCATGGTGTAGAACAGCAGCTACAGCTCTGATTTTACGCCTAGCCTGGGAACCTCCATATGCCACGGGTGCGGCCCTAAAACAAACAACAAACAAAAAAACAAGACCCTGCCTGAGTCTGTCAGTTTGTCAGTGAAGCTTCCTAGAAGTGATGAGGAATTAGTGAAGCTTCCTAAAGGTGATGAGGAATTAGTCTAGAGAAGGGGATTTGTGGTGAGAGGGAAAAGCATGGGAGGCCTGTGCTGAGTAAACAAGTAGACAGAGGAATATAGATTTAGAAATTATGACAAAGGGTCAGAAGAGAAAAAAGTGCCACTGGCAATTATGGGAAAGAACAAGGTGAGGCTAATGCTTTCTGTGTGTGTGTGTGTTACGTCTTTTTAGGGCCACACCCACGGCATATGGAGGTTCCCAGGCTAGGGGTCTAATGGAGCTGTAGCTACCGGCCTACACCACAGCCACAGCAATGCCAGATCCAAGCCACATCTGCAACCTACACCACAGCTCACGGCAACACCGGATCCTTAACCCACTGAGCAAGGCCAGGGATCGAACCCACAACCTCATGGTTCCTAGTCGGATTTGTTTCTGCTGCACCATGTCAGGAACTCCAGGGCTAATGCTTTCTACTGAGGAGTAAGGAAAGGCCCCCTGAGAAGGAATCTTTTGAGCTGTGGCCTTTGTGCTCGAATGGCAGGTGTTAATTGTGGGAAGGGGTTCCAAGGTGATATAGTGCTGTGTTTGCAAAAGCCTGAGGGAGTGAGGAATTTGGCAGGGTCAGGGCCTGAGAGGAGGAGGCAGCAAACCTGGGTGGTTGGGTCAAGCAAGGCCCTGTAGGCATTTGGGTTTTATTCTTGGCACAGTGGGCATGGATCTTAGTCAGAGGTTTTGAAATATTCTCTTTTGCATTTAAAAAGATCATTCTGGAGTTCCCGTCATGGTGTAGTGGTTAACGAATCCGACTAGGAACCATAAGGTTGCGGGTTCGATCCCTGCCCTTGTTCAGTGGGTTAACGATCCGGCGTTGCTGTGAGCTGTGAGCTGTGATGTAGGTTGCAGACGCAGCTCAGATCCCGCGTTGCTGTGGCTGTGGCATAGGCCTGTGGTTTCGGCTCTGATTCAACCCCTAGCCTGGGAACCTCCATATGCCGTGGGAGCGGCCCAAGAAATAGCAAAAAGACAAAAAAAAAAAAAAAAAAAAAAAGAAAGATCATTCTGGCTGCTGACCCGATAGGAGGACTTTTAAGCCAGGTGCAGAATGACAGAGTCTGAGAAGGGAGGGTAACATTGACACATGGTGGGTGAGAACCAGCAACAGTCAGTTGGCTGGTTGGTTGGTGGGTTGTCAGAGGTAAAGGCCCAGAGCAGCCAGAGGGCAGTGGCAGGAAGTGGTGGCTAGAGATGGCCCGGACACACGGTGGCCAGCCGTGGGTGTGGTGAGATTGCCCTGGGTGAGAAGCAGAGGACAAGGGGAAGGGTGGAAAACTGGGTCAGCTGGAGAGCCATCACCGATGGAGAGGGACTGATTGGACCATCAGCTCCGTGAAGGCAGGAGTTTTTCACTTTTTGTTCACTGCTGTATCCACCTCGCCGGCAGCAGAGCCTAACACGCAAAGGTGCTCCATCAGTGTTTGTGGGGCTCAGACAGGAAGGAGAAAGAGGTAGTCCCATGACTCAGAAGCCAAGAGAGCAGAGAGTCAGGGGTTGGCATTTGGGGAAAGGGCAGTGATGTTGCCGTGGGCTTGAGTAAAAGCAGACAGTGGACTAACGGCCTCAGCGTGGTAGTGCAGAGGCACTCGGAGGGCCAGTGAGAGCAGAACCCCAAATGCCAAGGGATCAGAGGGTGACAGAAGGGAAGGAAGCGCTTGCACCAGAACTTTCAGGAAGCCAGCCCTTTGGCTGGAAATGGGAGAGGGAAGAGAGAATTGGTGCCTGGAGACAAGTGGGCCCTGGACCAGTGCTGCTGGCTTGGGGATTGAGGGCCACCTGGGTCTGTTTTCAGGCCACAAATAATTAAGAGGAAGACTTGAGGGACTAGTAATTGATAGTAGGTGACAGAATTGACCGCATTTATTTATTTGTTTATTTTTAAATTTATTTACTTTTTTGCTTTTTAGGGCCGCACCCATGGCACATGGAGGTTCCCGGGTTAGGGGTCTAATCGGAGGTGTAGCCGCCAGCCTACACCACAGTCACAGCAATGCAGGATCCGAGCCACATCTGAGACCTAAACCACAGCTCACAGCAATGCTGGATCCTTAACCTACTGAACAAGGCCAGGGATCGAACCTGAGTCCTTATGGATACTAGTCAGGTTTGTTAACCACTGCGCCACGACGGGAACTCCCTTTTTTTTTAAGACTTGACCACTGTTGGGAGTTCCCGTCATGGCACAGTGGTTAACGAATCCAACTAGGAACCATGAGGTTGCAAGTTCGATCCCTGGCCTTGCTCAGTGGGTTAAGGATCCGGTGTTGCTGTGAGCTGTGGTGTAGGTTGCAGACGTGGCTCAGATCCCAGGTTGCTGTGGCTGTGGTGTAGCCGGCGGCTACAGCTGCGATTAGACCCCTAGCCTGGGAACCTCCATATGCCGTGGGTGTGGCCCTAGAAAAGACAAAAAAAAAAAAAAAACAACAACACTTTTTTATGGGCTAGACAAGGGATGAGCCGTTTTTGGGTTTTGTTTTTTTTTTTTTGTTTTTGTTTTGCTTTTTTAGGGCCATACTCTCGGCATGTGGAAGTTCCCAGTCAGGGGTCAAATCAGAGCCACAGCCGCCAGCCTGTGCCACAGCAATGGAGGGTCTGAGCCAAGTCTGCGACCTACAGCACAGCTCACAGCAACGGGGCATCCCCAACCCACTGAGCGAGCTAGGGATTGAACCTGAATCCTCATGGATGCTAGCCGGATTCATTATTTCTGAGCCACAACGGGAGCCCCCTGAGCAGTTTTTGAGTGTCACTTTGCCCCGGACTGTTGACACCACTCGACAGAGGAGGAACCTGAGGTGCAAAGAGAGTCATGACCTGGATTGCTTCCTCTCCCCTATTCCATTGTAATCCTACCACCCTGTTCCCACTGTGGCTTGTGGCCCAGAAGAGGAGCTCAGTAAATATTTGCTGTGGTGGTATCGCTTATTGGTTAAGGGCCTGGAGCCAGGGTCCTGGGTTCAAACGCGTCCTCTCCCTATTCCCCATCTCAGCAGACAGCACTCTCATCCACCGGATCACTCAAACCAGAATCTGGGAAGCCACCATTGATTTCTATCTTCAAAATCCATCCAGGGAGTTACCGTAGTGGCTCAGCGGTAATGAAATCGACTAGGATCCATGACGATGCTGGTTTGCCGCCTGGCCTTGCTCAGTGGATCAAAGGATCAAGTGGATTAAGGATCCGAAGTTGCTGTGAACTGTAGTGTAGTTCATAGACGTGGCTCGTCTCTGGCGTTGCTGTGGCTGTGGCATAGGCTAGCAGCTGCAGCTCCAATTCAACCCCTAGCCTGGGAACTTCCATATGCCACCGATGTGGCCCTAAAAAGCAAAGCAAAACAAAACAAAACAAAACAGACGAACAAGAAAAACCAAAATCCACCCAGAAGCATCCCCTCCCCACCTCTACCTGCCCCATCCTGTTCTCCCCAACCACCTCCCCCGTTTCCCCACTTGTCACCTCTGCCTGTCCCCACAGGAAGCAGAGGGATCTTTTTTTTTTTTTTTTCCTTTTTACTACCGCCTTGCAGCATATGGAGGTTCCCAGGCTAGGGGTCAAATTGGAGGTATAGCTGCCAGCCTACACCACAGCCACAGCAATGCCAGATCCCAGCCACATTTGCCACCTATGTCACAGTTTGTGGCAACGCCCGATTCTTAGCCCACTGAGCGAGGCCAGGGATTGAACCCACGTTCTCACAGAGACGATGTCAGGTTCTTAACCTGCTGAGCCACAATGGGAATTCCCAGAGGGACCCTTTGAAAACTTGAAAGCAATCTCTGCTTCATGCTATCTGCATGACTTTGGCCAAGAGCCTGAACCTCTTTTTTTTTTTTTTAATGTCTTGACTTTTTAGGGCCGCACTTGCGGCATATGAAGGTTCCCACTCTAGGGGTCTAATTGGAGCTGCAGCTGCTGACCTACATCACAGCTCACAGCAATGCCAGATCCTTAACCTATGGAGCGAAGCCAGCGATTGAACTGAAACCTCATGGTTCCTAGTCGGATTCATTTCCGCTGCGCCACAACGGGAACTCCAGCTTGAACCTCTTTGGGGCTCACTTTTCCTGTCTGTAAACTGGAACACTGGTATCAGCCACACAAAATGGATTGCTGTGAGGATTAAATGAGTATATCCATTGTGTTTGGAACATGGCCTGGTATGTGGTTTTTAAGTGCTCAGTTGGGGTCCAGTTATGATAATATTTAACAGGCTCACTGGGCTGGACTCCTGCCCTGTCATTCGCTCCATTTGGCCCTTTGCACAAGTCACTTATTCTGAGCCTCAGTTTCCACATCTGTAAAGTGGGGATGGCCACTTACTCATTCCTTATAGGCTTTTATGAAGCGCCTACTCTAACCCTGTTTTAGGGGCTATAGGGCTACAGCCACGAACAAGACGAAGATCCCCACTTTGCAGGGCTCACATTTGAGCCGGGGAGGCAGACAGTGAACAAAATGAATGAAAGAGCACGTGTGCCAGCTAGGAAGAAAGAAAGAGCACGTGTGCCGGCTGGTGCCGAGTTCTCAGCAGGGAAGTGGGTGGGGGTGGGGCTCTGCCAAAGCAAATGCAGTTGGAGTCGGGACGGTTGGGAGCCGAGACTTTGAGGAGAAGAGGGAGCCCCAAGGATGTCTGAGGAAGCATCCGGGCAGAGGAACCGCCGGTGCAGAGGCCCTGAGGTGGGAACGTGCCCGGTGTGTTGAGTGAGCGCTGAGGCCTGCATGGCTGGAGCTGGATGAGAAGGAGGGAACGGGAAGGGAGAAGGTCTGGCTAGAGACCTGGTGAGGGAGAGGCTTAGCACAGGATTGGTGCACAGTCAGCCCCAAAACACAGCAGCCATCATCATCGTTGTCATTGTCATCATCACCATCATTGTAATTTGATGGATGGATGGACGGACGGACGGACGGACGGATGGATGGCAGAGGCCACCCAGACTTGACTAGATGACTCCTTTGACACCGAGACCAGTGTCCCACTGTGGCAGGAGCAGGAGGGAGAGCCCTTGCAAAGTGAATGAGGCTCCCCATCCTTCTCCCCCTGCAGCCTCGAAGCGGAGGGTACCAGTGTCCCAGCCAGGCATGGCTGACCCCCACCAGCTTTTCGACGACACAAGTTCAGCCCAGAGCCGGGGCTACGGGGCCCAGCGGGCACCTGGCACCCTGGGCTACCCTGCGGCCTCCGGCTCACCCCAGACGGCCTTCCTGGCTGATCCTGTGTCCAACATGGCCATGGCCTATGGGAGCAGCCTGGCTGCCCAGGGCAAGGAGCTGGTGGATAAGAACGTGAGTAGGCAGGGCTGGTGGGAGTGGGGAGCAGACGGGGGCCTTGGGTCCCGGGCTTCAGGTTTGAGCTCTGCTTCCCCAGATTGACCGCTTCATCCCAGTCACCAAGCTAAAATATTACTTCGCCGTGGACACCATGTATGTGGGCAAAAAGCTGGGCCTGCTCTTCTTCCCCTACCTGCACCAGGTGAGCACTGCCCCGCCCTAGGGGGTGTGGTCTGAGCCAGGAGGCAGCCTCTGGGCAGGCGTGAGTGGGAAGCTGAGGCAAGCATGAGAGGCAGGGCAGGGAGTCTGGCCAGAGAGGGCCTGTAGGCCGGGCGGGAGCCCAGCTCCGGGTCCTGCCTGCTCCCTCCACTCTCCCCACAGGACTGGGAGGTGCAGTACCAGCAGGACACACCAGTGGCTCCCCGCTTTGATGTCAACGCCCCGGACCTCTACATTCCAGGTCTTGCCCTACCCACTGCCACCTGGTGTCCTCCTCCCTCGGGGTGGGGCTGTCTCGGGCCGAGGTTTAGGTGCCTGGAGGCCCAGGCTGGTCTTTCCTCCAACCGGTGTCTGTGTGTCTGCCTCCCACAGCCATGGCGTTCATCACCTACGTCTTAGTGGCTGGCCTGGCGCTGGGGACCCAGGATAGGTAAGAGGCCTGGAGGACGCAGAGTGGTGTGGGCTTCGGGGGACTCAGGGGCAGTCAGGAAGGTCTCTTGGGCCCCGTTTCAGAACAGCCCTGCTGTGTTCCCAGGCGGTCCAAGACAGAGCCCTCAGTGTCACCCGCAGAGTCCCCTTGCCTGTTCCCTTTCTTTCCCACCCGTGTGCAACCCGTCACCACACATGTGCTGGGCGACACTAGGTCCATCCTCTCCTAACTAGCTGCCCAGCCCCTACACACCCCTGCACCCCGACTCCAGCAGAAAGGGCTTGTCTGAGAGGTGGGCCTGGGCCTGTCCCACCCTGCTTGGAAGCTGCCCCTTGTTCTCCTGTCCCCAGACCAAAACAGCTCCTTAGCCTGGCACTGCCCCCTGTGCGGCCTCTGTCCCTCCCTGCGCTCTGCACCACTCCGCTCCTCTTTCCATTCTTCCCTGCTGCCTCCCCAGGGCCTTTGCACATTCAGTTCCCTTTCACACCCAGTTACTCCCTCCATCCCCAGCCGCTGAGCCCCTGGGCACTCATGATGTCTCCACTCTGTTACTTCCTCAGGGGTGTCCCCCCACTGTCCCCACCCTTCTGGGTCGGGTGCCAACCCCTTACTCATAGGCCGCCCCTGTTCATTTTCTTTGTGGCACAGAAACAATTAACTTAGAATCAGTTCATTGTTGAGGCACTGGGGATGTGCCAGAGACCAAAGCCCTTCTTCCCCAATCAGCTTCTTACTCCTTTAAGCCTCAGCTCAAGTGTCCCCTCCTCTCTGACAACCCCCCTCCCAGCAGGGTCACACGCCTCCCTTGCCCTGTGCTTCCCTCATCCCAGCCCTGACTTCTCCGGGCTGTCATTGGGAATGGGATTTCCAGGACAGGGCCCAGATCCGTTTTGTCTCCACCCGCCCCGCCCCCCAAATGCAGGCTGTCCCCAAGCAGATGCTCAGGGAGGGGCTGAGCCAGCCAACTGACTGACAGAGCTTGGGTGCCGGCAGGTTCTCCCCAGATCTCCTGGGGCTACAGGCGAGCTCGGCGTTGGCCTGGCTGACACTGGAGGTGCTGGCCATCCTGCTCAGCCTCTACCTTGTCACTGTCAACACAGACCTCACCACTATCGACCTGGTGGCCTTCTTGGGCTATAAATATGTTGGGTGAGTACCCCCTCTGCTCCCGCCTGCCAGTCCCCAGCCCTCAGGCCTCTTCCTCAGACCAGCCTCCCCCTCTTCCCCGCAGGATGATTGGTGGGGTCCTCATGGGCCTGCTCTTTGGGAAGATTGGCTACTACTTGGTGCTGGGCTGGTGCTGTGTGTCCATCTTTGTGTTCATGGTGAGCTGGGGCTCAGGCTTCATGGGCAGAGTTGGGGAGGGTCCCTGGAGGCATCCAAGCAGAGGATGTCAGGTGGGGAGCTTAGAGCAGAGCCGCATTGGTGAACTAGGCGCTCTGGAATGGCTGCCTTAGCCTGGGCGTCTGGGGAGCTATCTGGAAGAGGGGGTGTCCAAGCTGGGGCCTGACGAGGGAGGAGGAGCCAGCCAGGCCTCTAGAGTGGGCTCTCACCCTCACTCCACCTTCCTTGCCTGGTGGGCTTCCCTACCGTAATTTCCTTTGCGGAAAGGGGGTTCAGTAGCCTCCTCTGAGCTTCTCTGAGAGGCCTTCCAGCTGGACTGGTTAAGAGCCCTGGAAGCTTAGGGTTTGACCCTAAGCTTCGCTGGATCCTGGGCAGATCACTTCCTCTCTTCAAATCGGTTTCCCCTTTTGTAAAAGGGGGGGTGAGGATCACTGCCCCTCAGGGCACTGAGAGGATTCAGCGTGGGCAAGTGTGAGAAGCAGAGAGCAAAAACTAGTGGCTGGGGGGCCATATGGATCTGCCCCTGAGATAAACTTCAGCGTAGATGGCGTTATTTAAAAGTTTAGCGGGGAGTGGGAAAAAAAAAAAAAAGACACCTGTGGCTTGTGTTTAAAAAATTGTCAGAGGTCAACACAAGCAGGTGGCTGGGCCAAGCCTGGCCATCCCGCGAGCCAGGTATTCCCGGTGAAGTTCCGACCGCGCTCGCTTGGGGGCGTCGTCTGGCATTTGAGTTGGGATCCCTCACACTTTTCTCCCAAGGCCTGGGGAGGGGCAGGTCTTCACCAGGTGTTAGGCGACTTGGGGGGAAACCAAGGCTTTCCAGGAGCAGAGACTTGAGCCCAGCCGCTCTAGGGAGGGGCAGAGAAACTGGACTCTGGAAGGATGGCCGGGCTCAAGAGCGAACCTCCTCCCCACCCAGATCCGGACGCTGCGGCTGAAGATCCTGGCCGAGGCCGCGGCCGAGGGCATCCCGGTCCGCGGGGCGCGGAACCAGTTGCGCATGTACCTGACCATGGCCGTGGCCGCGGCACAGCCCCTGCTCATGTACTGGCTCACCTTCCACCTGGTGCGGTGAAGGCGGCCCGCGACGCCTCCAGCTGCTGCTTCCGGCGGCCTCCGCGCTGCCGCCACTCATCTCCCGGCCCCCAGCCGGCCACAGGGTCCGCCCGGTAGCCCGAGACCCTCCCTCCCCCCACCCACCCCGCCGAGGTGCTGAGATTTCCAGCTGCACAGGCCGCCCCCAGCAGGGCGGCCACTGTTCCGGAAACAATAAACCGTGATGGGCACGGCGTGGGCAGCCTCTCCTTGGCGCGCGGTGGCCGGCAGGGGGCAGGCCCGGCCCGGGAAGGGGGAAGGGGACGGGCGGGGCGGGGACAGTTCCAGGCGCCTCGGAACCAGAAGGCCATCCGGAGGCCGAAAAAGGGTTTAATGAACCCCGCCCAGGCCCGTCAGTGGGAAGGCTTCTTCTTCTCGTCCTCCTTCTTCTTCTTCTCCTTTTTCACCTTGGGCTTCTTGACCTTGTCCGAGGCGCTTTTGTGCTGCTGTGAGCCGGCGGCGCCGGGCTGCGGGGTCGAGGGCGGCGCGGGTGGGAGAGGAGAGAAGGTTCCGCGGGTGAGACAGCTGCCCGAGTTCCGGGCTGGGACTCCGCCCTCGCTCGGGGCGTCCGGCACCCGCTTGAGAAGGGGGAAGCCTCTTACCTTCGCCTCGTTTTCCGAGTCGCTGGAGCTGCTGCTGCTGCTGCTGCTGGAATCTGAGGAGCGGCCATGGCCATGGCCATGGTGATGCTAGTTGGAGGCAGGACAGTGAGACTGAAGGTCCCTTTCCCAGCTCTCGCCGCCCGCCGCCCGCCGCCCGCCCCCCGCCCAAGTAGCAAGGCCCTGGGGTCAAAAGCAACCTCCCCCGGGGACGAGGGGGTGCCTGGTCGGGAGGTGACTTACCTTCAGGTTATCAGCTGACCCGCCCTGAACTTTGTTGGGGTTGTGCTTGGGGTCTCCCACATGGGGCTTTTTGGAGGGGGACTCCACGGCTGCAGAGAGAAGAGAAACCGGGTGGGTTGGCGCCTGCGCGGGGTGTGAGTCTGGCGCCCTGCCGGTCGAGCGTCCGCCTCCTCCGGAGCGCACCTGCCGACAGGTCGAACTCCATGGTGCCGAGAGCAGGTGTGTCTTCGGGGCCGGAGGGCGCGAGCTGTAACCGGAGAGTAGGGGGCGGGCCTTGGGGAGGGGCCGTGGGGCTGCCCGGGAGTTCTGAGGAGCCCTACCCGACCTTTGTTCGGAGTCCTTATCCCTGACTCACGGCCCCTCCCCAGCGCCGCCCTGCTGGCCCCTCTGGGAAATGGGGAGGGTGGACAGTTAGCGGCGATGTGCCCCCCCAGCCAGTGAGCCTTGGCAAGTGAGTGGGGCTGTGTGGGTGGGGTTGGGGGAGGAATGTGTGGGCAGTTGTGGATTTCTAAGGGGGGTGGAAGGTGCCAGAGCTGTTACAGCCTCTTCCCCTAAAAGGGTCAGATGCTTTCTTTTGAAGAAATGAGAGGGAGGGTGCCTCCCGCGCCCTCTGCACCAGGACAATAATATGTTCCCTCCTTGTGTACTTAGTGCCTGGCCCTGTTTCAAGGGCTTCAGGAATGTTAACTCTAACAATGCCTCTGGCTTGGAGAGAAGCAGTGTCTGAAGGCCTGAAGAGCAGGAAGAATGGTACCAGTCTGCTGATTTGAAGCCCCTGTGAATTACTTCGTAGCAGAGTGATCTGGGGAAAGTTACCTCTCTGTACCTCAGTTTCCTCGTGTGTAAATGACAGCTACTGCCTGGGGTTGATGTAAGAATCAAACAGATTAGTTTTCTAGAACCATGCTTGCTCAGTTACTTATAAGGAGTAAGTGTTTTTTTTTTTGGCTTTTTGCCATTTCTTGGGTCGCTCCTGTGGCATATGGAGGTTCCCAGGCTAGGGGTCCAATCAGAGCTGTAGCCGCCAGCCTACACCAGAGCCACAGCAACACGAGATCTGAGCCTCATTTGTGACCTACACAACTCACAGCAACACCAGATCCTTAACCCACTGAGCAAGGCCAGAGATCAAACCTGCACCCTCATGGTTCCTAGTCGGATTCGTTAACCACTGAGCCGCGACGGGAACTCCAGGAGTAAGTGTTTATAAAATGTTTGGTTTTTAAATAAAAGGATAGGTATTTTACAGATGAGAAAACTGAGGAACCAAACAGTTAATAGGATGCTCTAGAGGCAAAAGTAGCAATGAACAGGCTAGAACTGAGACTTAAGGCAGGGTAGCTCAAGTCCAAGGCTGTACATGGTCCCTTTGTCTCACCCTGGGGGCCCTCTGCAGAAGTGGCAGCCAGGCAAGCCCAGCCTCGCCTCCTCACACTGGACTGGTCCCTGGTCAAGGTCAGGGAGGAAATGAGAGGCCTGTGTCATCTGTTCCCATTGTTGTGAGACTAGGGGTCCTTGTGGATCCCTCTCCAGCCCCAGCCCCGCCACCGAACTGGCTGCCCATACCTGCAGGAGCAGGTGGCAGAGGTCTGGGGATGTGACAAACATGCCATAATCAGTCTTGTGCATTCAGGTCTCTCCTCCAAAGTCTGCTCATTAGAAAAGACTTCCCTGACTCCTGGCTCCACAGAGCCTCGTCACTGTGTCCCCTTTCCCCTGCTTAATGGTGGCATAGATAGCCCTTGTTTACCACCCTCTGAAGTTATCTTTCTTCGCACTTATATCTTCAGCGTATATTTATGGAGCACCTACTATGTGTCCAGCACTGCTTAAGTGCTGGGGGTACAGGGGTGAGCAAAGCCAGCAAAAATTCCAGCCTTGGGGAATTGACATTATTCACAAGGGGGAATAAGGCAAAATGTACTGTATGTTAGAAAAAGCTGGAAACTAAGAGTTCCCTTTGTGGCTCAGTGGTAATGAAACTGCTGGGATCCATGAGGATGCGGGTTGCATCCCTACCTCACTCAGTGTGTTGAGGATCTGGCGTTACCGTGAGCTGTGGTGTTGGTCCCAGACGCAGCTTGGATCTGGCATCACTGTGGCTGTGGCATAGGCTGGCAGTTGCAGCTCCAATTCAACCCCTAGCCTGGGAACTTCCATGTGCCACAGGTGTGGCCCAAAAAGCAAAAAAGAAAAAGCTGGAAACTAAACTGTCCACCAGTTGGTGAATAGATATACAAAATGTGATATATCTATCCATATGATGGAATACTATTCAGCAATAAAAAAAAATGAGCTCCTGCCATATGTTATATCAGGGATGAACCTCAGAAACATTATGCTGCGTGAAAGAAGCCAGACACAAGAGACTGCATATTGTATGATACTATTTATATATATGCAGTATTCAGAAAAGGCAATTATAGTGACAGAAAGTAGATTAGTGGTTGCCAGGAGCTGAGTATGGGACTGGCTATTAGCTGTAAAATGGCCATGAGGGATCTTACAGGTGCAAGGGGATGAAAATGTTCTAAAATGGAGTTCCCGTCATGGCTCAGTGGTTAACGAATCTGACTAGGAACCATGAGGTTGCAGGTTCGATCCCTGGCCTTGCTCAGTGGGTTAAGGATCCGGCGTTGCTGTGAGCTGTGGTGTAGGTCGCAGATGCGGCTCGGATCCCACGTTGCTGTGGCTGTGGTGTAGGCTGGCGGCTACAGCTCCGATTAGATCCCTAGCCTGGGAACCTCCATATGCTGCGGGAGCGGCCCTAGAAAAGGCAAAAAGACAAAAAAAAAAAAGTTCTAAAATGGATTTATGGTGGTAGTTGCCCCACTTGGTAAAATTATTTGAAAAATCACTGAATTGTCCATTTGAAATGGGTGAGTTTTATGTAACATAATGATAATTATTGTTTTGGCTACACCCAGGCCAGGGATCCAACCCACACTACACCAGATCTTTAACCTGCTAGGCCACCAGGCAACTCCAAAGCTTTTTTTTTTTTTTTTTTTTTTTTAACAAGTAATATGTAAGAAGAAAAATACAGCAAGAAAGAGGATCAGGTATAACAATGTATGTTGGGGAGATGTTGGGTTTTAGATAGAGTTGCCAGGGAAGACTCGCTGAAGTCTTTTTTTTAATACAATTTTTTTTTTTTTTTTTTTTTTTTTGTCTTTTTAGGGCCACACCCATGGCATATGGAGTTTCCCAGGCTAGGGGTTGAATCGGAGCTGTAGCTGCAGGCCTACACCACAGCCACTGCAACATGGGATCCGAGCCACATCTGTGACCTACACCACAGCTCACAACAGCACCAGATCCTTAACCCACTGAGTGGGGCCAGGGATCGAACCCGCAACCTCATGGTTCCTAGTCGGGTTGGTTACCGCTGAGCTACAACGGGAACTCCTGAAGTCTTTTTTGAGTAAAGATCTGAAAGTGAGAAAACAAGCCAAGCAAACATATAGAGGTACATCTAGACAGCGGAAACAGCAAGTGCAAAGGCCCTGAGGCCGGAATGTAGCTGTGTGTCTGAAGGGCTGCAAGGAGAGTGGCAGAGAGAATGGAGGGAGAGGAGGGAGACAGTTTCTTGTAAATCAAAGATCTTTAGTCTTCAGAGTTCCCTTTTGGCCTAGTGGTTAAAGATTTGGTGTTGTCGCTGCTGTGGTTTGGGTTCTATCCATGGCCCGGGAATTTCCACATGCCATGGGTGCGGTGTGGCAAAAAAAGAAAAAAGAACTTTAGTCTTTGAGTGAGAAGAGGTAAATGATGATTATGGCTTTGCTGACAAACCCTTGCAGGATTCGAGAGAATGTGTCTCTCTCTCCTGGAAGGACATAAATTCCAGGAGGGTGGGGACTTCATTGCTTCGCTCATCGCCCAGAACAGTGTGAGTCAGGGTTGGTGCTCACCCTCTATCATCTGGTGAATCAGATTACCGGTGCAGGAGTTCCCGTTGCAGCGCAGAGGAAATGACTCCGACTAGTATCCATGAGGGTACGGGTCTGATCTCTGGCCTCACTCAGTGGGTTAAAGATCCGGCGTTGCCGTGAGCTGTGGTGTAGGTTGCAGACGCGACTTGGATCCCTCATTGCTGTGGCTGTGGTGGCGGCAGCTGTAGCTCTGATTCAGCCCCTAGCCTGGGCACTTCCACATGCCTCGGGTGCGGCCCTAAAAAGCAAAAGAAAAACAGATGACCTGGTGCCAGGCAGCGTGGTAATGGCAGGTTAGTGCAAGCTTAGAGCGGCCACGAGCTTGGGTTCTGGAGGTCATCAGCTTGCAGGTGAATCCTGGCTCTACCCAGACCACTTAGTGGACCAGTCAGTCACTTTGGGCCTCCTGGTCCCCCTCTGTCAGATGGAAAACTTACCTCACAAGGTAAATGGTTCTGCACAGAGCCTGCCTGCAACAAGGTAACATAAAAGGTTAGTTTTTTTTATGATCCACAAACACAGTCCTCATGTTTCCTCCTGAAACTGGCAGGAGGAGCCCCGTGTGATAGACGAAGCAAAGGAGCCCTAAACGGTGCAGCCGGACGCTGGGCCAGCAGGCCGTGGGTCGGCACCGTGAGACCTTCTGAACCCGCAATGAAGTACCTCTTCACGACGCTGCAATGGAACTGGGCGGGCGGGGAGGGAAGGGGGCCGGGCCGTCTAGGCTCCCAGCTTTTCGCCCCTGTATTCTCTCTGGGACGTGGCGGCCTTCGCAGAGACGCCAAAGACAGAGGCTTAATGTGGGAGCCACACTTTTCTCTCCCACGAAAGCCTGAGCGTCAGAGAGTTGGGAGCAGGTGCGTGGGTGGCTCTGCGAGATCACCCCGGGCCCGGCCTCCTTCTGTGCGGGGTGCTCTGCCTCCCTCCGACACATTGCCCTTGGGCCCGTGGAGAGGCTGCGCCCCACCGTCGAGATCTCCGGGAGAGACAGAGCGAGTCGAGGACACACCATTTCCTTTGAAGGACCGGACCTGGACGCGGCACACATCCCTGCAGTCAGGATTTAGACACTTGGACACATCCAGCTGCAAGGGAAACGGGGAGGCAGAGTCCTTAGCTGGGCAGCCAGCTGCAGCCTGGGGATTCTATTACTGAAGGGCAGGAGCAGAAATGGACATAAGAGGCCTGTCATTCCCTTCTCCCTATTGGTGGCAGCGAGTGTCCCTTACTCTTCTTCTCCAGAAAGGTTTCAAATGGAGGTGACATAAAGCGGGGAAGGTGGACATAAACACTTGGATGAAAAACCAAAGCGTGAGCTCCTAGCACAGGGACACGTCCATGTGCTCCCGGGAAAGTGAGTTCCCTGCCATTCAGCTCTCATCTTCCATGGCAGGGACAGTAGCTCTTGCCTGTCCTCCCCAGGCCCTGCCTGCCCCTGGCATCTAGTGACACGGCCCTCCCCTGCTTGTTTCCTCATGATTTCTGCCTAAATGACTTGGTCCTAAGGGTATAAGCCATGCCTTCTCCTTTGTAGGAAAAAAGGTTTGCGTCAGCCACTGGCCTTTGATCCCCAGGTCATTCCCTGCCAGAGCCGCTGACCCTTTCTCCAACCCTTCAGAGGGTCACTCCAACACTGAGGTTGTTACGCCATCACTGCAACCTAGAAAGCAGTTTCTGGATGCCAGCTTTAGGGCTATAGGACCGAGGCGCACACGGCTGCGGGCCGGGCGCTCCCACATGTCTGCAGGCTGCCGTGGTGAGATGCAGAGGCCCATGCTGAAGGCCTGGTTTCACTGTGTCCTGAAACTTACACGACCAGAGCACCCCATCCTGTAAACATCGTAATCCCTGTTCTGGAATGTTTTCTTTGAGTCTAACCACATCCCAGGAGACGGAGGACCTTAAGAACACAGCGTGCAGGGCCTCAGGTTCCTTTCCCACAAGACAGAAACACTGCGCGGGCCCTGGCTGTTCTGGAACACTAACAGAGCGTCTTTTGGGAAGCGCCAAGGGAAGCCCAAGCTTGGCCTACACCCAGCTGACTGCTGTGTCTGGGATTTGATTTTATTCTATTTACAAGCTAATAAATTAGCCTGGTCACGGTTTCCAAAATGTTGGCAGAAACCTTGAGACTCCTGGGTCAGAGACGAAAGGCTTCATTGCAGCAGCTGTGCGCGAGCATCAACATGGGGGCTGGTCTCCCTTGCCCAACTGTGCACGGGTGGGCGCTGGCTGATTGCGTTGCAATAGAGGGACGCCGAGCAGGGCACCTGCCACTTTGTAACAAACAGTAGGCAGCCTGTGGTTTTTTCTAGAGGGACCCATTACCCCACCTCCTCCCTCAGGGTGCTCCCTGCAACCTGCCCCTGAGAGATTAACAGGGCTGGAGCAGGCACAGGTGGTTGTGGAAGTTCCAGGGGGATCAGAGATAAAGAGGGCAACCTGGGGAGGTTGTGAGACCAGTGTAAGGTCAGGAGACCCATCAGAACAAGGCAGTCAGGCTTCCCTCGTGCAGGTGCCAGACTTGCCCCAGGTCCTTGGGTGGGGGATGGGATGGGGGCTGCACGCAGATTCTCAGCAAGGGCAAGAGTTTGAAGACCCCCTTCAGCTGGTTTGAATACACATCTTACTGGATTCTAAGGAGGAGCTACTGGGCCCAGAAAGGAAGAGGCGGGCCTTCCCAACCTAAGGCCCCCTGGATGATACAACGTGGCCCACCTGGTCCTCGGGCAGAGCTTCCTTGGCTGCCTGCTTGCATCTCTCACAGGCGTCCCTTCCTAATCAATCTGCTCCTTACCTCTCACGTTGTCTCTCTCGGAATCCTGCCTGCACAGAGGCATAAGGAACCTGAACCTCAGTGAGTCCAGACATCAGGGTGAGTCACTCGAATTTTATTTTACTTTATTTTTTCATTTTTTGGTCTTTTCTCTTTTTAGGGCCCCACCTGCGGCACATGGAGGTTCCCAGGCTAGGGGTCTAATGGGAGCTGTAGCTGCCACCCTACACCAGAGCCCAGCAACGCCAGATCCGAGCGGCGTCTGTGACCTACACCACAGGTCACGGCAATGCCAGATCCTTAACCCACTGAGCAAGGCCAGGGATCGAACCCGCAACCTCTTGGTTCCTAGTTGGATTCGTTAACCACTGAGCCACGACGGGAACTCCAGGGTCACTCGAATTTTAAACCATGGGTTCAAACTAATGCCATTTGCAGCAACATGCATGGAACTAGAGACTCTCCTCCTGAGTGAAGGAAGTCAGAAAGAGCAAGACAGATCCCAAGTGATATCACTTACATCTGGAATCTAATATATGGCACAGATGAACCTTTCCACAGAGAAGGAACTCATAGATTTGTGGTCGCCGAGGGGGAGAAGGAGGGAGCGGGATGGATGGGGAGCTTGTGGTTAATAGATGCAGACTATTGCCTTTGGAATGGATTGGCAATGAGATCCTGCTGTGTAGCAGTGGGAACTATGTCTAGTCACTTCTGATGGAGCAAGATAATGGGAGAAAAAAGAATGAGTCCATGTATGTGTAACTGGGTCAGCTTGCTGAACGGTAGAAAATTGACGGATACTGTAAACCAGCTATAATGGGACAAATAAAAATCATTATGCACCCTAAAAAAATGAAAGAAAACCCATGAGTTCAAGTGCCGATCTGGGTTGTGGCTGGGTTTAAGTCCCGGCACGTGGGTTCAAGTGCCAATCTGGGTTCTGGCTGGGTTCAGGCCCTTGGTGCTGTCAGCTTCAGCTGGGGGTGATGAATGGCCACTGAGAAGGCAAGAAGATGTGGGCATTAGGTCCCGCTCCTAGAGCAGCAGCTCCAGGCCAGAGCCCCTAATCTCCACACGCTCCTCCTTGACCCTCAGGGTCTCCCTGCTCTGTTCCTTTCTCTCTCCTCTGAACCCCAGAAGACCTGTGTGACCACCAAGGGGTCCTGTTTCTTCCCCTGTCCTTGCAGGGACGAGTGCTTTGTGGCCAGCTTGCCAGCCCGACGGACACCCACGCATGGTGGGCACCGCTGGGGACCCCTTGCCTACCACTCCCTTGGGGCCGCTCCTCGGGATCATCTGAAGTGGTGAGTGCAAGTCTCGTCCAAATCGTGCAGTGGCTTTTGACACAAGAGTGGAATTTGGACGATAAGGGAGTTGGAGAGCACTTCCGGGTTGGGTCTGAAGTGGGTCTGGCTGCATCGACCCCCCCGCCCGTCCCCGACAAGAGCCCCTCCCCCAGCCAAGGCTACTGACAGAGCTGGGGGTGCAAGAGGCCCCCTCCGTATGCAGAAAGCTTTTCTTTCTACCCTGAGTTGCCTGGGGGCCTATCCTTAGCCCAGCGAGCTCTCACAGTGGCACAAGTCACCGACCAGCTGCCTCCATGCCTATTCCTGAGAGAAGGTCCTGATGGAAATCAGGGATGCTGGTGATGCTGGCCCCCGTGGCCCCATTGGTAGCATTGGTGCTCCTGGACCCAAAGGTGCTCATAGAAGCGCTGGTGCTACTGGTTTCAGCATACGCTGTAGAATCTCCAGGGTGGCTGGGAAAATACTGTTAACCAGCGCGACAGTGGCTTCTGGGCCCTCCCAACAGAAAAGGGGCAGCTAGCCAGGTGCTTCCCTCCTTCCCTAGGCAGGCCTATGCCCTGACTCAGCAGGAGGGAGGTACAGAGTGGTGGTTGCCCATTATCCCCTTTATGCATAAACGGGTAAAACCCCTGGAGGGGATGATGGGGCTGCAGCAGGCACAGGTGGTTGTGAAACTCCCAGTGGGGGATCTTAGATTCAGAGGGAAACCTGGCGATGTTGGGAGACCACTGTTAGTTCAGGAGAACCATCAGAACAAGGCAGGCTTGTCTAACTAGTGCAGCCTTTCCAACCCCTAGGCCTCTTGGATGATAAAACTGCGGCCCACTTGGTCCTCTGGCCGAGCTTTCTTGCCTGCCTGCTTTCACCTCTGACAAGCGTCCTATCCTAATTTTTTTTTAAGGGGCACACCTGCAGCATATGGAGGCTCCTAGGCTAGGGGTCCAATCAGAGCTGTAGCCACCAGCCAACACCCGCAGCTGTAGCAACTTGGGATCCGAGCTGCATCTGAGGCGTACACCAGACCTCACAGCAATGCCGGATCCTTAACCCACTGAGCAATGGCAGGAATTGAACCTACGTCCTCATGGATGCTAGTCGGGTTTGCTAACCGCTGAGCCTCACCAGGAACTCCCATAAATCTGTTTCTTACCTGTCACTTTGTCTCTCACTGAATTCCTTCTGGGTGGAGACATAAAGAACCTGAATCTTAGTGAGTCCAGACACAGGGTGAGTAACTCGAATTTAAAACTGTGGGTTTGAAGGGTGGGGAAAAAAAAATGTAATTGTAATGTATACATGTAAGGATAACTTGATCCCCTTGCTGTACAGTGGGAAAAAAAAAATCAAAAGATATACTCCAGCAAAAAAATAAATAAATAAAAATATTCTGGAGATTATAATGTGAACTTAACACCACTGAACAGTAACCTAAAATATAGTTAAGTTTTATGTTATATGTACTTTACCACAATAAAAAAAACCCCACCAAATGAAAAAAACAAAAAAACAAAAAAAACTGTGGGTTTGGAGTTCCCATCATGGTACAGTGGTTAACCAATCCAACTAGGAATCATGAGGTTGTGGGTTCGATCCCTGGCCTTGCTCAGTGGGTTAAGGATCCGGCGTTGCCGTGAGCTGTGGTGTAGGTCGCAGACGTGGCTTGGATCCTGCGTTGCTGTGGCTCTGGTGTAGGCTGGCAGCTGCCGTTCTGATTTGACCCCTAGCCTGGGAACCTCTATATGCTGCGGAAGCGGCCCTAGAAACGGCAAAAAGACAAAAAAATGAAAATAAAAATAATAAATAAATAAAACTGGGTGTTTAAGTCCCAGTCTGGGTTTTGGCTGGGTTTAAGTCCCAATCTGGGTTCCAGGGGGTTCAAGTCCCCATCTGTGTTCTGGCTGGGTTCAGGCTGTTCATGCTGTCAGTTTCAAGCTGGCCCAGGGTTGTGTTCTTGGCATCCCCAGCAAGACCTGCAGTAGAACAAGACCCCATGGAGGGCTTTCTCTCCCAGCAACGCACCTCTCTTGATTTCTCATTTCCACGTGAGTAGCCCATTCCATCAGCTTAGAGATTAGTCTGCCTGACAGATGTTTGGGCCAAATTCAGTTTGTCTCAAAGAACATGTAGTTATTACCAGCAGGACCCTGAGCAGCAAGCAGTGACTCCTGTTCATATGAGGCCAATTTGCCATCTAGGGTCCTGGGCTCCTCCAGCTATGAACGAGCAGGGCTTATTTCAGACAGCTGAGAGGTAATCGAAGGCTGGTCTATTATCTGCTAGGACCCACTGAAGAGTGTTCAGACTACTGACCGGCTGATCTTTGGGGTCAGTGCCAATAATTACGAGGCCCCAAAGCAGCCCTCATGCCTCATGGAGAGCCGTTGTGACTCGATCTTTCCCACGTGCAAACACAGAGTCCTGGGCACAGGGCCATCCAGTTCAGGGTGTTAAACTTGAGTTGCACACCACTGCACTGGTTTGGTTAAGCCACATGGGCAGTGCCCTGAGTAGCTGCAGCCTTGACTGCCATACAAGGCATAACCCAGGGCTGTTGGGGCATCAGAAGTGTGTGATTTTGTTATCAGCTGGGTTAGAACAAGGCTGAGCAGGCCCGTGTGTTTGTAAACGTCCAGGAGTGGGGCCCACACTCGGGTGCTGCCGCCGATGGCGCTGCGCACAGCAGAATCGTTTGGGGCTGGCCGGGTCTTCGGGTGGCGCTGCCAGCTGTGGATGCTGCAGGGCTCAGGTGGACCAGGGGACAGGCTGGCAGGCTGTGGTGTAGCAGCTAGAGAACAGAGAGCACCGACTGCACCCCTCCTTCCCCCCAACCTCCTGGGTCCAAAATGTTCCCTTCCAGGTGCCAGGTTGTCACTCTCCCTCCAAGGATGAAGAACCAATGACTCCCATCCCAGCAGGTACGGCATCACCTCTTCTATCATCACCTCCTTACATGTAGATCTTTTGTTTGGAAGGGTCAGCTGTGACTGGAACAAGCATTTTTACAAATTTGCAGAGACCTTGTGGGCCACTGTAGGGAGACTAGGCAGGTGGGACACTCAATAACCAAGTGGTCATTGTCTTTGTGACCTGGGCCTAGTCATCCAAGAAGGAATCTGGGGGGCTGACCCAGTGTTACCTTTAATTCCCGAGGCCCCCTTCTGGCGGGCTGCCACCAGGAGGGCACACCAAGTAGGTGCGCCTGGACTTGCTCTCAGAGGGAATGATGGGGGCAGAAGGGCAAAGTTGTCTCCATAACCCCAAGCTCCTTTGACCTCATCTTTGTTTTTTGGTTTTTGTTTTTTTTGTTTTTGGCTGCTCCAAGGCATTTGGAGTTCCCCGAGGCCAGGGATTAGCTATGAGCCACGGTTGTGACCTACACTCAGCTGCAGCAAGGCTGGAGTCTTTCTTTAACCTACTACACTGGACCGGGGATCGAACTTGGGTCCTGGCACTATAGAGACGCCACAGACCCCATTGTGCCACAGCAGGGACTTTCGTGACCTCATCTTTATCCAGAGAGACACTCTTTCTGGTGACAGTCACATTCAGAGATTCAACTGCCTAAGTAAAGTGTGTGGACCAGGAAGAGGTAGAGTGAGAGAGCTTTGTTGAGTTTATTTTTTTTAATTTATTTTTTATTTATGTCTTTTTAGGGCCGCATCCGAGGCATATGGGGTCGAATCAGAGCTGCAGCTGCCGGCCTACACCACAGCTCACGGCAATGCCAGATCCTTAACCCCCTGAGCGAGGCCAGGGATCGAACGCGCAGCCTCATGGATCCTAGATTTGTTTCTGCTGTGCCATGACAGAAACTCCTGTTGAGCTGATTTTTTAAGTCTATTCCACCTCTCACTGACACCGGGAGCCTGAGGATGACAAAGGCTGTGAAACGTCCACTGAACACTTTGCTTATTGGTCTGTTGTTGTTGGGCAGACTTTGCTACAAAAAGAGGACCAACGTCAGCCTGTAAATGGTCCCGAAAGCAGAAAACACGGCCGTTTAGTTACAAGGGTCACAGTGGCAGGGCAGGAGGTGGCTGGCCAGACTGGACGAGCAGCAGCATCGTGATGTGGAAAAGCGCAGACCTGGAGGACCCACAGCCCTGTGCTGTCAACCTGCCTGGAGCAAGCGGGGCCTCGGGGTGTCCCAAACCCGGAGGCAAACAGGACAAATTTTGTGAGTCACAGAGACAACTTCTGCATCAGAAACATATAGAGGAGTTCCCATCGTGGCTCAGCAGAAATGAATCTGACTAGGTCCACGACGATGCAGGTTCACTCCCTGGCCTTGCTCAGTGGGTTAAGGATGTGGCGTTGCCGTGAGCTGTGGTGTAGGTCGCAGACGTGGCTTGGATCTGAAAGTTATGGATGCCAAAACAGGTCATTAAAAAAAAAAAAGTTAGTGGGGTGTCACCAGAATTTTTAAAGAGTGAAATCAAATTCAGAAAATGGAGTTTACCCCTTTTCACTGCCTGAGTGCTGCCATCTGGGGTCTCACGCATGCCCCCAGTTGAGCTCGGGTTTGTGAGCAGGTTGCAGGGCTGGGAGCCCAGGAATGAGGGGAAAAGAGGGAGTGTGGGCAACTGGTCAAGAGGGTTTAAAAATAAAAGAGAAATTAGGAGTTCCCGTCGTGGCGCAGTGGTTAACGAATCCGACTAGGAACCATGAGGTTGCGGGTTCGGTCCCTGCCCTTGCTCAGTGGGTTAACGATCCGGCGTTGCCGTGAGCTGTGGTGTAGGTTGCAGACGCGGCTCGGATCCCGCGTTGCTGTGGCTCTGGCGTAGGCCGGTGGCTACAGCTCCGATTCGACCCCTAGCCTGGGAACCTCCATATGCCGCGGGAGCGGCCCGAGAAATAGCAACAACAACAACAACAAAAAAAAAGACAAAAAAAAATAAAAATAAAAATAAAAGAGAAATTAAAGAGAAAAGAGAACAGAGCTTAGCCCAGCTGGTGAGGTCAGGTGCTGTTTGGTAGAACTCCATGGGCATGTGCTGTAATGTGGGATCTAGTTCACGCAAAATGACCTGAAAGATGCTGTTGTTTTAAGGAGTCTGTTTCTGGAACGGGACAGCTCATGTAGGCTCCTGTGGTGATTCTGGTAGAGTTTAAATCAGCAGTCCCAGAAAGAAGAAAGCACATGCTGAAATTTATTTTAAAAGGGAAGTCCCCCCCTTTTTTTTTTATTAAACTTGTACATTTTACTTTCTTCCTTTCAGAATCCTAATTTTAAAAAAACCTTATGTTTCCACTTATTTAAAAAAAAACACCCAAAACAAAGGAAACTGCGAAGATATCACTTTGGTGATGGGAGAGGAGGTAATTGGATTCAACATAAGCAAAGAAAATTCTACACTGAGCATAGGAATAAATTGAAGAGGAACCAACTCCAGTCTAGGGTCAGACCATCTGCAATGTGCCCAGCTCTTTTCTAAGAGGATTTCCAGAGCAAGCCCACCCGGGAGACCAGGGAGCAGCCTTCTTACCTTCTGGAGTGACAATCAGACCCGACACCCTAATGATCACACAGATACAAATCAATCACTCTATTTGAAAAGGCGCGCACATGTTTGCCACGCATCTTCCCTCCCTTCCCAGATTCTTTCCAGCAACAGAAGGTGGGGGCGGGCACCCCCTTGGTGATGCGGCGTTCACAGCACGTAAGTGCTCTTCACCAGGTGCTCTTTGTCGTCCGCAGTGCTCCAGACGGTGTGGAGGGCGCGCTCCTGGTTTCTTCTGGCCACCCTGATCAGGCAGACCACGGAGGCGCCCAGCAAGAGGACCAGGACCATCACGAACAGCCCTGCCAGGACCACCACTGTGGGTGAGAGAAAGGCCTCAGAACCAGCAGGACAAGGCAGGCCACAGCAGTGTCCACATGGGCTCAGGAGGACCAGCAGCCCCCGGGCCAGATGCTCCCCCCACCCTAACCTGGGAGGGTCTGGAGAACTGACACCACCGCACAGGAAATTATCACGGACAGTCCCGGTAGGGACTCTTGAGAAAGATGTTTCTGAAAAAAGGAGGGGCTGAGCTATGTGCAGACAGAGTGGCTATTTGTGTTCCTTTTTTTGGGTCGTTTTAGGTCCATACCTGCGGCATATGGAAGTTCCCAGGCTAGGGGTTGAACCGGAGCTGCCGGCCTACAGCACAATGACAGCAATGCCACATCCGAGCCACGTCTGTGACTTACACCACAGCTCATGGAAATGCCGGATCTTTAACCCAATGAGCAAGGCCAGGGATCGAACTCACGTCCTCATGAATACTAGTCGGGTTCGTTACTGCTGAGCCACAATGGGAACTCCCCAAAAACCTTCAACTCTGTATTTCCCTTCCACCTCTCAAGGGCAACTCTTATAGGAGTCCCAAGCCAAGAGGTGGACGCCAGGATATAAAAGCACACCCCTCTGGTCTGTGCGTCAACACCCTTCCCAACCCCAACCAGCCAGAGAAAGATGTGGCCCTGCAGGGGGCTGGGGTGGCTGCCTGTGGAATGAGGGAAGGGCAGAAGCAAGGGTGTGTTTGGAGCAGGGTCGGGAGGGGACCCTTGTTCTCTTAATTGCCCCACTGGTCAGTTAAGATGCTTTTTCTCCAGGTGGGGCTATACCTAAGAATGTGATCTCCTGGGTCAGCTATCCAGCTCCCTCCTTGGCTGCAGAATGGGACAGGGTCGATTCCTTCTCCACCTCCAACCCTCCAGACCCTCATGCCTGGCCAACCAGGTTGGAGCTTCATTCCTCTTCTAAAGCAGAGCAGACACATGGGACAGGCCTGGGCTCCTTAACAAGGACCCAAGTGGAAAGAGGCCAAACCCGTGTGGCAAGTCTTTGTGCAAACACTCCCATCCATGACTCAGCATCCGAAACAAAAGAGGAGGCTTGGCCTCCTTGTCAGACCAGACTACATGGGGACAGCAGCACTGACTGAGGCCATGCTCCACCCACACACGGCAAGGGCTTTTCGTCTTGCCACAGCCAACTCTGTATACCCCACGACAGCAAAGTTCCCCCCAATCGGAGTCAGTCTCAGGCCTGCCGATACAGCAGACCCCCATACAACTGAAAACAGTAGGCTGTGTCCTCTGGTTGCCCCCAGACTGCCTGGGCAGAGGTGGCCTCACTCCTAAGCCTGTTTATGTCCACTATTCGGGGGGACAAACATCCAGCACATGTTCCAAGCTGCCTGGCCCTTCTCATGCAGAAATATAACTTCCTAACAAAAAAGATGTTTACAGTGAAGGACGATGTGTCCGAGACAACACGAGCCTACAAAGCAGCTGAGCTTGGTCAGGGCATGTGGAGGGGCCCAAGGCCACTTACCTTTAGTGCCGCGGGGCAGGGCAGGATACAACTGCTTGCCTGGAAGAGAACACACAACCTTGAGGTCCGCTCTCAGCTCTCCTCCCCCCGGAGCTGCAGCCACCTGAGAATCTCCCTCCCCCTCAGCCCTCGGCCTCCATGGGGGGCTCTTTCTGAGCGACTTCTTCCAGCTCTTTTGAGGGCGTTGGGACCTTGCCACCTCAGAAAGGGCCTAGGATATACCCATCCAAGAACTGGGGCCAAGCCTCTCCCTGTCCCTGGGGAGCTAGAGCAAGCGGAGACTCGAGAGGACAGTGTTTCCAAGGCCTTCATTTCAGGGCTGAGGAAATGGACCGGTGTCCTCCTGGAGGACCCATCAACTTGGGAGGCCCACCTTGTTTCTCAGATTGAGGAGTCGGGAGACTCACCGAAGCAGCGCTGCATACACTCCTCCTTGGAGTGGTAGCTGTTTTTATTGCCCCGGCATCCTCCGTAGATGAACTTATCACAAGAGTTCTTCTCGGCATTAAAGTACCAGCGGGGGAAGGCTGCGCGGCAAGGCCCTGTGACAGCCTTGGCAGTGCAGTATTCTGGGAGCGAGACAGTCCAAGGGGTACAAGTTAGCAGGGCCCAGGAGAGGGGACCCGAGCTAGAATGCTCCCAAGCAGTCACACAGCCACCAGCCAATGGGGAGAACATCCCTCTACTAAAGAAACTTGATTACAGGGGAGTTCCTGTCGAGGGTTAACAAACCCGACTAGTATCCATGAGGAAGAAGGTTTGATCCCTGGCCTCACTCACTGGGTTAAGGATCCGGCATTGCCATGAGCTGTGGTGTAGGTCACAGATGCGGTTTGGATCCCACGTTGCCGTGGCTGTGGTGTAGGTCGGCAGTTAGAGCTCCAATTCAACCCCTAGCCTGGAAACCTCCATATGCCGTGGGTGTGGCCCTAAAAAGAGAAATAAATACACACACACACATATATATATACCTTCATAGTTGATAATATCATCGGTGAGGTCATCAGAATCCTGCCTTCTGGGGACTGAAACACAAAACATCCATGTCAGGGAGGCTGGGATGGACCCTGGACACATGGCCCAGCTGGGCTGAGTCTACAAGGGCCCACTGAGGGAGTGTGGACACTCTGGCACCCAGAACGAAGGGAGTGGAGCCCCGTCTGTGGGCAGCTTTGCTCCATCCACTCCCAGTTCGAATGGGCTTCCCAGCACATATAGAATGACCAGGGATGGGGAGGCTGCCTGTCACCGCAGGGGTTCCTATGGAAACTAACCCCAGCTGCCATTTCTGGGGTAATGAGGAAGACCAGAGGTATCCACACTCTGACTGAGGGGTAGGTCCTTTATTCTCTTGGTGAAATTTTCTTCTGAAACAGGACAGAAGTCAGACTTAGGATGCCAGTGCCCCACAGCTCCTTGCAGAGGCCAGATCGGAAATAAACAAGGAACCCAGACAAAGCAATGGCTAGGACAGTTACAGGATTCCCGGCCTAGCAAAACTGGAAAGTGACTCTGACCTAACTCTCGGCATTCTTCAAGTCAACTGACCGCTGAACTAATAAATGCTCACCTTCCTGTGGACACTGATGTCAGAACCAAAGGACCAGAGCCAAAACTGCAACCACTGTGTGGCCACTGGCTGCCTGGGGAACATTTTCAAACAGGGTGGGGATGGAGTCCCTCCCTCCACAGCAGGTCTCTCCCAGCAGAACCCAAGGCCTGGGGACTGGCCTTTGGAAAAGTGGGGTTGGACTTGCTAGTGCATCTGGACCACTCACCCCAGGCTCCCGATGCAGAGTCCTTTAAGCATAAAGGAGGAAGGGGGCAGCTGCTGCCAGCACTACAAAGCAAGCTAACACAAAGCTCGAGATCAAGGACTGCAGTGGGCATGGAGGCAGGGGTGTCAGAGAACAGAGGACTCAAGACAGGGAGAGAGACACAAGGATGACAGGCAGCACAGGAGACAGAACAGGCAAGGAGGGGGGACAGGGCAGTGAAGACAGGGCAGCAAAGACAGGGCAGCAGGCAGAGGCCAGGGGACTTGAGGCCAGCCCAAAGAGGAAGAAGGAGCCGTATGTGGCAGCAGCCACAATCCCCAAACCCCCAGGAGGAAGCGGAGGCCAGCCAGGAAGTGCTGTTGAATGCCTCTACCCTCTTGTCCACTGGACATGAACTCCCCAGCATAAGGATGCTGGCAAGGAGCCAGAAGCGGGCAGCCCAGAGCCCCAGTTCACCAATTCTGAGCAAGCAGAACCAGGAGGTGGAGCAACTTGCAACTGACAAATGTCCTTTCAGTTAGTTACCCATCTGGACAGCCCACATTCCATTCCAGATCTTTTAAGAACCTACCACTTGGAACAGAGGAATCTGCTCCATTCCTGCTGGTGGCCAGATCATTGATGGTACTCTCTACAAGGGGACAAAAAACAGTACGGTGAGAAAGTGCACCCCCAGGACTGCCTGGTCAAACAAAATAAGCTGCGTCCCTGAGCAGGCTTGGTTCCGTGTGCCTCTCACGGCAATTCCCATTTCTCCTTTATGTGGGCCCTTCAGTGCACATTCTGGACCACAAGCCTGCCAGAACTTGAAAAATAAGGAACCAAGACTGCCCTTGTGGGTTGAACTTTAAGATCAACCAGCTGGGAATCGGAGCAAAGACGTCTGAAGTGGTTTTATAAAAAGACACGAATGGCTCCCAGCACCAAATAACCTGTGGAACTGTATTAACTCACCTCATGAATAAAGACGTGAAGGGGATGCAGGGCAGTGTGAATAGACAATGCCACTAAAACAGTGCACTTAAAAAATGGTTAAAAAGGGGAGTTCCCACAGTAGCACGGGGGTTAATGATCTGGCTTGTCTCTGTGGAGGTGCCAGTTCGATTACCAGTCTGGTACAGTGGGTTAAGGATCCAGAATTGCTGCAGCTGTGGTACAGGTCACAGCTGTGGCTCGGATTCCATCCCTGGCCCAGGAACTTCCATATGTCATGGGTGTGGCTGAAAAATAAAATAAATAAATATATAAAAGTAAATAAATAAGTAATAAACATGGTCGCTGAGTTCCTGTTGGGGCACAGCGACAACAAACCTGACTAGTATCCATGAAGATGAGAGTCTGATCCCTGGCCTGACTCAGTGGGTTGGGGATCCAGAGTTTCCCTGAGCTGTGGTGTAGGTCGCAGACACATCTTAAATCCCATGTGGCTGTGGCTGTGGCATAGGCTGACAGCTGTAGCTCTGATTCAACCCCTGGCCTGGGAACTTCCATATGCTGCATGTGTGGCCCTAAAAAGACTAAATAGGAATTCCCATTGTGAATCAAAATTTGATTTGTTTTGAATCAATACTGTCAAAATGACTATACCACCCAAGGCAATCTACAGATTCAGTGCAATTCCTATCAAATTACCAAGGACATTTTTCAGAGAACTAGAAGAAAATATTTTAAAGTTTGTTTGGAAGCACAAAAGATCCAGGATAGCCAAAGCCATCCTGAGAAAGAAAAGTGGAGCTGAAGGAATCAGGCTCCCTGACTTCAGACTATGCTACAAAGCAGCAGTCATCAAAACCATATGGTACTGGCACAAAGACCAGTGGTACAGGATAGAAAACCCAGAATTAAACCCACGCACCTACAGTCAACTAATCTATGACAAAGCAGGCAAGAATATACAGTGGAGAAAAGACAGTCCGTTTAATAAGTGGTGCTGGGAAAACTGGACAGCTGCATCTAAAAGAATGAAATTAGAACACTTCCTAACATCATACACAAAAATAAAATGGATTAAAGACCTAAATATAAGACCGAATACTATAAAACACTTAGAGGAAAACATAGGCCAAATACTCTCTGACATAAGCCATGGCAATATCTTCTCACATCCACCTCCTAGAGTAATGACAATAAAAACAAAAATAAACAAATGGGACTGAATTGAACTTAAAAATTCCTGCACAGCAAAGGAAACCCTAAACAAAACAAAAAGACAACACACAGAATGGGAGAAATTTGCAAATGAAGTGACTGACAAGGGATTAATCTCCCAAATTTATAAACACCTTCTGCAGCTCCATACCAAAAAAACAAGCCCATCCAAAAATGGGCAGAAGCTCTAAATAGACAATTCTCCAAAGAAGACATACAGATGGTCAAAAAACACATGAAAAGATGTTCAACATCACTAATTATTAAAGAAAAGCAAGTCAAAACCACGATGAGGTACCACCTTACACCAGCCAGAATGGCCATCATCAAAAAGTCTACAAACACTAAGTGCTGGAGAGGGTGTGGAGAAAAGGGAACCCTAGTACACTGTTGGTGGGAATGTCAATTGGTGCAACCGCTAGGGAAAACAATATGGAGATTCCTCAGAAAACTAAAAATAGAATTACCATTTGCTCCAGCAATCCAACTCTTGGGCATCTATCCAGAGAAAACCATGACCTGAAAAGACACTTGTACTCCAAGGTTCATTGCAGCGGTCTATACAATAGCCAAGACATGGAAACAACTCAAATGTCCATCGACAGAGGAGTGGATAGAGAAGATGTGGTACATACACATAATGGAATATTACTCAGCCATTAAAAGGAAAGAAATAACGGCATTTGCAGCAACATGGATGGACCTAGAAATTATCATGCCTAAGTGAGATCAGTCAGACAATGAGACACCAACATCATATGCTATCACTTACATGTGGAATCTAAAAAAAGGACACAAGGAACTTCTTTGCAGAATAGATTCTGACTCAGACTTTGAAAAACTTACGGTTTCCAAATGAGATAGGCTGGGGGTGGGGGGGATGCGCTGGGGGTTTGTGATGGAAATGCTATAAAATTGGGTTGGGATGATTGTTGTACAACTATAAATGTAATAAAATTCATTGAGTAATTAAAAAAAAAGTCCATGCAAAGAAAAAAATAATGTAGGCCGGCAGCTGTAGTAGCTCCAATTAGACCCCTAGCCTGGGAAAGTCCATATGCCACGGGTGTGGCCCTAAAAAGCAAAAAAAAGAAAAAAAGGAGGACTAAATAAATAAAGAAAATAAAAATGGTTAAAATGGTAAACTTTATGTATATTTTATTTCACGCACACACCACAAAGCTAAGAGGATGGGGTGGAAAGACTAGCTAGTTAAGGGAGTATAAAAATGGGAGCACTGGCAGGATCCAGGACCCGCTGTGGAAAGGCGTGGGGTTGGCCTAACCTGCTGTCATTCAGTATTCCCATCACAGACCAGCTCCCCTAGCTCTGCCTCTCTCCACATCAAATGATCTTCAGGGAATTTGGCTGCAAGGTTTGCTCACACAGACTAAAGGTAGAGACACAGGACGCAAGTGTTTGGTCCCTTCGGCGGTTCTCATACAATTAATTAATTAATAATGAATAAACTGGCATTCTCATTATTGCTTGACTCCCCGCAGTGAATATGCTGGCAAAAACTCCAGGGACTAGCTGCCCGGGCAGCTCCCATTCTCCTCACGGACTCATGAGACAGCCTCAGGAGCTGTGCAGAGCAGCCACGCTCGGGTGCTAGCAAATGAGCTTTCTGGGACCTCAAGGGCACAGCCAGACTCTGGCTGACCTCTAGGGAGACACTGTCTGCCTTTTCCCAGCAAAACACAACACCCGGTGGCCCCCTGCAGAGACATCTTAGCGCCCACTGTCCACTGCTTGTGTTCTTTGTACATTTGCTACTGTCACCTCGTAATTGGAAAAGGACGGAAAAGGTGGCAAAAAAAGATTTCCCCTAATTCCTACCCCGACCCTGGATCATAGCTGATGACAGAAAACTGTAAACAGTAAATAGTATTTTTCTTAGTCACCATCCAGGAAGGTTGCCAGTTGCCACCCATGTGTATGATTCTGAAACAATACCAGCCACCTCAGCTCTCCCAACACTTGCTGATCGTCTTCATGGGCACCGGGCACAACAAAGATCAACAAAACGCTCCTCAAGGCGCTCGGCCACTGCCAAGCTTGTGTGCCCGGGCATTATACGTTAAACCTCAAGTCATAAAGCCAAGGCCACTGTTGTTTTTCTCTCTTTGCACATTTTAATAAGCTTGTCTGACTTCTGAATGCAAAGCTCAAAGACAAGAGAGGTTACAGGCAGTTTGCGAGGAGACATAAAAACCCAACTAGGATGCAGGGCCTGTCTCTGGGCACAGGCTCGCAGGCTGCTGCTGGTGGCGGTGAGCACTGAGGGCACAGCACATCCTGACAGAATCATCACAATCCAGAGTCTTAACATCGACACCAAGACATCGGGAAAGGATGCAAAAAATCCCGTTACAACGTTAAGGAAACAGCCAATGCAAATCTTCAACAGGAGGAGATCCCGTTGTGGCGCAGTGGAAACGAATCTGACTAGGAACCATGAGGTTGTGGGTTGTGGGTTCGATCCTTGGCCTCACTCAGTGGGTTAAGGATCTGGCGCTGCCGTGAGCTCTGGTGTAGGTCGCAGACGAGGTTCGGATCTGGTGTTGCTGTGGCTGTGGTGTAGGCCAGCAGCTGCAGCTCCAATTAGACCCCTAGCCTGGGAACCTCCATATGCTGTGGGTGCGGCCCTAAAAAGACAAAAAAAGAAAGAAAAAAAAGAAAATCTTCAACAGACCGTTTGGCTGGCCACATCCTCGGGGCTCTGGACCACTTGGGAGGGATCAGGCCTCAGAGGGCCAGTGTCTCACTGCCAGCAGGTCTCGAGGAGTCCCTTGAGGCTCTGTTCAGAGCCAGCACATGCGGTTGTGGCACTTTGGGTTTTTATTTAAACTGGGGAAGCTCTCAGGTTCAACATTATCTTGATTCTACAGAATTTCTCTCTCACTGGTAAAGGCTGGGAGAAGGACGGACTCCAGGAAGTACGTTCCGGTTTTAGCTTGATTCATAACTTGGCTGTCAGGGAGAGTTCCCCAAGTCATTTGTCCCAGAGAGCAAGGAGGGTGGCCCATCTGAAGGGACCAGGAGGACTCTGCTCATGTCAGGTCTGGCGTGGGACCTGCACTCGGTAGTGGCAGAGAGAAAGTCGGGGAGAAGACGCAGTCATGTCCTTGTCCCCTGGCTCCAGTCGGCAGCCTACTCTCTCCTTTCTGGCAAGAGGAGAGAAGGTACCACTGTGAAACCACTGTGTGGACGACCTTCGCACTGTGCCTGTTTCTTCTGCTTTTAAAAACATCTCCCAGTTTCACCCATGAAGAAGTAGTAACGAGCGAAAGGCATTTACATCCCAATTAATAAAGTGTCTCTAGATAATAAAACTTCCCCAACCAGCACTGTCTTACCTGTGACACCAGCACACTTTGCAAGACATTCCTCCTTAGTCATGTAATTATTGTCATTCCCTTCACAGCCTCCATACACAAACTGCTGACAGGATCCACCAGTGACATTGTACCACCACCTAGGGATGGACGCTCGGCATCTTCCCACCACCTTTGGAACTTGGCAAAAATCTAAAGCACAGCAAAACAGAGAGCCATTAGCTTGGAAAGGCAATTCTGGCAACAGAGAACACGCACAGACCTGTAGGAGGAGGCCCACTGTTCTCCAGAGCCCGAAGAGGAGAACGAGAGGCTTAAGTTCCTGAACAGTTCCTCTGTGAGCTGTTTCTTTCTTTCTTTCCTTTTGCTGTTTTTTAGGGCCACACTTGCGGCATATGGAAGTTCCCAGGCTAGGAGTTGAATCGGAGCTGCAATTGCCAGCCTACACCACAGCCACAGCAATGCCAGATCCGAGCCGTGTCTGCGACCTACATCCCAGCTTAACACTGCATCCTTAACCCACTGAACGAGGCCAGAGATCGAACCTCCATCCTCATGGATACTAGCAGGGTTTGCTACTGCTGAGCCACGACAGGAACTCCTGTCACCATCCTGTCACCATCAGGCCTACTTGCCGATTCCTTTCTTGTATAGGAAAGAAATGCATCATCTAACAACAAAGATACTGGCCCACACAACTGAACTGCATTTCAGTTGCATGTCGATTTTGTCCTCTCCCCCCATCATCAAAGACACACGCATAGAGTATAGAAATAGGACTTTCAAAGGCAAAAAAAACAGACTAAGGCAAAAAAAAAAAAGACTTCGGGATCCTTCTGGATATGTGTCTGTCTCACTGAGCCAAAGGGAGCCTGGCATAGGTCAGAGCTGGCGATGCAAGGTCAGGAAGGAAGTGCATGGCCTGGCGCTCTTAGCTCTCCCACCCTTCAAAAGCCCTTTCCCAATTCTCTCTGTCCACTTCATACTCAAATCACAAGAGCCTCAGAAAGAAGCTCCCTCACGCTAGTTCCCTCCACTGCCAAGCATCCAAAGGCAACTCCAGCCACTCCTCTGCTCCAGCACACCAGGTCCTTCTGAGCACACCAAGATGGGTCTGGGGTTCAAGGTGCCTCAAAATCTGGCCCCACTATGGTACATGGGAAACAGAATAATTATTAAATGCCAGCCATATATACATTTGCCTGCATAAGGCCTAGAAATCTGCTCTGTCTCTTAAAAAGAGACAAGCAAGTGCTGGAGGTATCACTTGCAGGAGAATGAAACTTTCTCCTGGAGGAAGCAGGAGGATTGAAAGCAACTTGAAAAGGGAGTAACCTGACCATGTGATTCAGAGTCTGCTCTGCACCACATGAGCCCCTCCTGCGATCATGAGCCCACATCGCCTCTCCCTACACCCTGGCTTTCCTCTGTCTCTGGCATAAGGGCATTCCAACCTGCTCTGGGCCCCGCGAAGGATGCTGGATAAACATCTCAAATAAAAACATCCCAGGGCCCAACACTTGGTTACACGCTGTCATTAACTGCTCCCTGGCTGTTTTCATGTTTGCTAGGTTTACCTCACCAACTAGGGAATGCCTTTTGAAGGCACAGTGGGCAGGATGTGTGTTCCTCTTGTGTCTCTCAGAATACGTCACAGTGATGGGCATGAAACCAAATGTTCCACAAAACATCTATCTATGGACAAAAAAGGCTGTCACTATGCAAAACAAACACCCTAAGGAACTCCCACAAATACCAATAAATTACAGGTAACCAGTACAGCAGAATAAGCATATACTCTGAAGTAAAACATCCTCTGTTCATTTGAAAGCAACCATCACTTCAATCACCAGCTAAAAAGCACCTTATCTGGGGAGTTCCCGTCGTGGCACAGTGGAAACGAATCCAACTATGCACCGTGAGGTTGCCGGTTCAATCCCTGGCCTCGCTCAGTGGGTTACGGATCCGGCGTTGCTGGGAGCTATGGTGTAGGTTGCAGGTGCGGCTAGGATCTGCTGTGGCTCTGGTATAGGCCAGCGGCTGCAGCTCTGATTAGACTCCTAGCCTGGGAACCTCCATATGCTGCAGGTGTGGCCCTCAAAAAGACGATAGACCAAAACAAAACAAAAGTTCCTTATCTGGATACTTCATATGAATGGAATGTTATACTACATCCAGAAAAGGCAGTAGAGATAGGAAGGAGCTTAGTGTTTGCCTGGAGCTGGGGGGGGGGTTGGGGGTGGAGAGTGACCACAAATGGGCATAGGGATGGATCTTTTGGGGATGATGGAAATGTCTAAAATTGTATCATGGGCATAGACGTACAACTCTCTAAATGTACCAAAAGTCACCGAGCTGTACTCTTTTCATGGGTGGAATCGTATGCTTAAAACACATGATTTTACGGTATGTAAATACTTAAATCAGTTTGGTTTTTTTTGTTTTGTTTTATTTTGTTTTTAATGGGCCTGGGCACCTTTGGTTTATATAACACATCAACCAGAACCAACTGGATGTTCACCTGGAGCAGGTATCAAAGGTCACAAAACAAAAACAATCAACAAGGCCCAGGGAAAACATGGCAGGAGAAGAAGACTCTGGTGTGTGATTCTCCCAGCCCACCTGGCTGTCAAATGCAAGAGGCAGCGCTGCTACCAACAAGACAAGAGGGAGGGGACACCCACAGGATCCACCTATGACCCCAAACTGAAAACAACATCAAGGCAGGGAGCACACAACTGTTGCCAAGGTGGCAATGGCCTATCCAACGCCCTTCCAAGCTGAGAGCCCTAGGGATCACTGACTGCTTTGTGTCCTTGCTTCCTGAGCAGCTTCAGGCAGAGCCTTTTAACCAAAAAATCCAAGGGAGGAACTGCACACTGTATGGAATGTGAATTATGTCTCAGTTGAAATAAACACCCGAGAGGGGTCTAACAAAGCTCAAGGCAGAAAGGCAACCACAGCATAAAATTTGGGTGCCAGATACACATGCACAGAAGCCCAAGGGTATGTAAAGAGGAAGAGGAGAAATGCTTATATAGGGACGGATGACAGTTACCTTCATATCAACACTGCCCAGAATCTAGTCCTCGTCTTTGTTGGTTCAGACAGACGCTCTCAGCGCCCCAGCACTGATGAGGCGCAGGGATGCTGATCCTCGCTAACAAGGTGCACAAGAGAGAAAATAACTGCCAAGCAGGTTTGAGGTGTACCAGTGTACCACCTCAGAAAGCACTCTGAAATAAAGCAGGTCACTTGGAGGCAGAGTGAGGAAGTCTTCTCAAGGATTCCTGTGAACATCCTCTCCGCTAGGATCCACCAGGCAGAATAGAGGCTTGCAGCAGACAGCTCAGGGTGTGCTTGGATCAAGAGAGCACGGTCTAGGTCTGCCTCTGGAACATTTCTGTTTCTCCTCCTGTAAATACGTTGGTCCCTTCATTATACATCTTGTGGGCCTGGAAGGCCATTCTGTCTCAAACAACTGCTCACTTCTGCTCTCAATGATCACACATGGATCTCACAGTATACGTTTCAGAAGCAGCCTTATTTTCGGGTTCCTTGGGTGCGGTGAGAACTTTTGGTAAGTTCCTTGGATGGAGGAAACAATTTATGTACAGGGGACAAAATTTAGAAATGTCTCTTTATCAAGAGAGAACTTGGTGAGTTCCCATCGTGGCTCAGCAGAAACGAATCAGACTAGTATCCATGAGGATGTGGGTTTGATTTCTGGCCTTGATCAGTGGGTTAAGGATCCGGCGTTGCTGTGAGCTGTGGTGTAGGTCGCAGATTCGGCTTGGATCTGGCATTGCTATGGCTGGAGCGAAGGCCGGCGGCTACAGCTCCAATTCAAACCCTAGCCTGGGAATTCCCATATGTTGCGGGTGCGGCCCTAAGATGACAATAAAAAAAGAGAACCAGGACTAAAAACATAGTTTGTCTGGAAAGACTGAATGGTGTCATTCTGGTGAAGCTGAGTGACGGTCTATGGGGGCTCACAAACCTACTTTCTTCACTGCTTTGTGTACATTTGAAAATTCCTATAATAAAAAGAGAAAAAAGCTAATCTCTTTTTTACACAAATTCGATTAGAGTAGAAGAGCTCTAAGTAGCATATTGGTTGGCCAAAGCTAGTTTCAACTAAGATGAAATTTACCCACACTCTTACTGTGTCAAGACAGAGTCCCTTCTGCATGGAGGCTCCTTGTCAAATGGAGAAAAAGTCCCACTTTGTCATATGCTTTACCAACTAAATTACTTTTAAGCCTCTGTGATATACATTTTACTTCCTAGGCTTATGGAGGTGAACTCATGAAAAAGGATTTTGGTTTTGTTTGCTTGCTTGCTTGCTTGTTTCAAAAGACAGAACATTCCTTTAGGAAACACAAGCCACACGTATTCTTCACCACACTTCAAATGATATTAATGCATTTTCTTTTGTTGTTCTCTAAAAAGCTTGTACAAAAAGCCAGAAATACTTCACTATGTAAGATGGCTTTCATGACTTATTACTTTCCTTAGGACAATTTCAAAAAAGTTAAAGTACTATCCTTTGGCAGACCCAGCTTAAAATCAGAATGAACCAAAATACAGAGCATGACTTATTTCTTGACACCCCAATTCACTGCCTTCCCCAAGCCTGATGCCAGACACGTTATGTGCACTATTTCTAACAATCACAATAAAACTGTGAATCACACAATAACATCCCCCTTTACAAAAGAGAACAATGGGGCTTTGGGCAGGTTAAGCTAGGAAAGCAGCAGAGCTGGATCTGAATTCACGCTGGTCTGATCTGAGCCCAGGCCCAAACATAATGACCCCTTGGATGGAAAGAAAGAAAAAGCCACTATAGTGACAGGCAGTGGGAAAAACATGAAACTGAAGTTGCCTAAAAGCCAAAACATTCCTCAAAGCTTCATCACAGTGGAGGGCTCACCAAGGCCAGGCCCTCTACGAGGCCTGTTTATGGTCACACTCGATGACAGGGTCACTGACAGCACCAGACCAAAAAACAGGCCAAGGCTGAGGGGGACTTGGTTGGACAATTTTCGGGAAGTTATTCCTTGATAAATAACTGTTATTATTAAGAGATGACAAAATTCTAAACTGGTCTTTTCATGATTGGGAAACAATCATGAAAAATACATTTCAAGTCATTTGTGTGCTTATAAATGCTGGCGCAATTAAATACATTCAAAATTCAGAGTAAGAAAAAACGGGACGAAGTTCCTGTCATGGCACAGCGGAAACAAATCCAGCTAGGAACCATGATGTTGCGGGTTCGATCCCTGGCCTCACTCCGTGGGTTAAGGATCCAGCGTTGCCGTGGCGCCGGCATAGGCCAGCAGCTGTAGCTGATTGGACCCCCAGCCTGGGAACCTCCATATGCAAAAAACAAAAAAAAAAAAAAGAAAGGAGGGAAAAATGGGGAAAAGCTGAAGGGCACCAAATTTGGATACCCTCGCTTCAGAATATGTAAAAACGGAATTCCTGCCTTTAGGCAACAGTAACATTCTCTTGGAACAGCATCAGAAATGGTTAAAATCACACATTAACTGAGATACGACTAAATTACAAAACCCTCACAGGCATTTTGAACATTAGCTATTACAAAACTGCCAAACAAACTGGTCTTTGTCATAGAAAACAGGTTTCTCTGGTTCTGAAGTCACTAGAGCTTTAACAAAAACAAGAAGCAGTTAGCTGGGATGACCTGCTGCCACCTCCTAACAAGGACATTACAGAAATATTAAAATGGCATGACACAAATGTATCTACTTCTCAGCTTTATCAAATTTTAACTTTTTAATTTTTGGCTGCCCTGTGGCATATGGTCAGCCATATGGGGATCAAACCTACACCCTGGTGCTGCAGAGATGGCGCTGATCTATCGTGCTATAGCAGGAACTCCCAAATTCAAAAATTTTAAAGGACCAAAATATGACTGAGCTGAAACCCTTTGTATATCCCCTCACTTCAGTTCCATCTATTCTCTCTCCCCTGAATTAACCACCACCTCGAACTTCCTGTTTTCTCTTACTCACTCATGCTTTTATACTCATTCAGAGTAAGTTTACTTTTAAAATAAGCAAAATAATTATCCTAGATTCTAGTCTCTGATGCACTCTTTACTCCCATGGGTGCTATAAACTGAAAAACACCAACTTCTTACCTCACCGTATCCTAGTGAGAAAGCCCTGGATCCAAGTTCCTGCTGTGGCACATTGGGTTAAGAATCCAACTGCAGGAGTTCCCGATGTGGCGCAGCAGAAACAAATCCGACTAGTATCCATGAGGATATGGGTTCGACCCCTGGCATTGCTCAGTGGCTTAAGAATCTGGCATTGTCATGAGCTGTGGTGTAGGTCACAGATGTGGCTCGGATCTCGCGTTGCTGTGGCTGTGGTGTAGGCTGGCAGTTGCAGCTCCAATTCGACCCCTAGCCTGGGAACTTCTGTATGCTGTGAGTGTGGCCCTAAAAAGGAAAAAAAGAAAGAAATCACTCTGAGAGTTGCTTGGCCTCTATGGAGGTTTTTGCCAGCATTGTTTCCACTGGAACATCATCATTTTTTGTCACAACTACTTTCCCCATTTCTGTAGATAAGCTCCTCTGGCTGCATATCCGGTCTCAACATTCCCACAGTTAGCTCATTCTTCTATCACTCCATTTATGTTTGATTGGAATTTCACTTTTGGGGTTATCACTTTTTCCTCTCTGTTGCAGTTTCGCCCTCCCCCCCTTTTTTTTGCCAATTCTATCAGTTAACTATTTCTTTCTGTAAACTGTCACATACACTGGCAAACAAACAAGGAGGAAACACAACTACAAGCTTTGCTGTGTGTGACCAATCACCATGCGTATGTGTTATTTACACAGTGATTTGTGACCAAAGAGCTAACAGCGGAAACTTGTTCTGTACTCACGTACTCAGTTAATATACTGTAGTAACAAATCTGTGCTAGTTAAAAACCATACAAGGCAAGGACTGCCTCTATTTTAGGCTTCATGGGTCACAGAGTCTAACTACTCAACTCTATCACTGTAGCGTGAAAGTAGCCTGAGACACTTCTATAAATGAAGGACCAAGGCTGTAATTCCAATAAAACTTTTATTGCATATGATTTTTTTGGCCATGCCCACAGCACGGGGAAGTTCCGGGGCCAGGGATCAAACCTGCACCATAGTAATGACCTGAGCCACAGCAATGACAATGCCAGATCCTTAACCTACTGAGCCACCAGGGTACTCCAGGACTCACGTTCCTTAGGACAATGCTGACCACACATTCCTCAAGTTTATCCTTTGCCAAAAACACCACAGCACACCCTTCCATCACTAAAAACTGAAAACTACTGTTTTTCATTAAAGCCATTTAGAGTTCTAAGGATAACGACCAAAGGGAAATGATTTGCTACAATAATCCTCTTGAACTAATCCTCAGACATCTGAAAATACTACTTTACACACACACACACAAACAGGAGAGCAGAATTCACTCCTCAGTATGAAAAAGCAAACAATGAGAATTCCATGGTACTAAACCGAATGCACAAAACTCCCTAATATCTTAAGCAGTACTAAGCAGCAAGTGTTTGGTGAAGAGCTAATATATGTAAGTGGAGTAATCATGTAATTTATTTTCCGGATCAAGACACTTTACAGAGTGAAAAGGGGTGTTCTTAATAGTTACCCTGGGAAATACGGTGGCATAAACCAGAACCCTCCAAGGTAAACTGAGCTGTGTAGACATTCTACATAGAAGGCCCTTGCCTTCCAGGGGTTCACAATTAAGGTAGAGCCTTAAGACTGGCTTGGATAGAAGGAAAAAAAAAATATCATACCTGTGGTAAAGTATTACAATCACACCGTAAATCAAAGGGCTTATAACACACAAGGTACAAAGGAAATGAGCAAAGGCTCTGGTATAAGGGAGAGACACAGTAAGAAGAGTCATTTGGCAAAAGGGTGTGGAACGGGTTAGAGAATCGGGCCTGCAGGAAGCTCTTGCAGTAAAGGAGCAGCGTGTGCAGGACTCCCTGGCTGCCTCTTCCTAGCCCGCAGTGTTGGGGTAGGGGTGGGGGGCAGCTTTCCCAAACTCCCTGGACACATATTTCCTCCTTCATAACAAGGGAACAATAATGCATGCAAGAAAAATGTATAAACCTCTTAGTAAAGCTGGAAATTGAAGAATTCTTCCATTCAGCAAGCCCCATATTCTCTGTTTTAGGCCTGAATAATTAAAACAAACAAAACAAACCAAAACACAGATTTTAGAGGCTTGCAGTATCTAAATCAGACCCTTGGGAGGCTTAGGAAGATAAGGCAAAGCTCTGATTATAGACTTATCATAGCTATGACATAACTAGGAATATGTGTTTGGTCTGTGCTCTCCCCCAGCCACTCCCATATAAAGTTCTTAAAATCCTTACATTTCCTGGAGTTCCTGTCATGGCGCAGTGGCTAATGAATCTGACTAGGAACCATGAGGTTGCGGCTGGAATTTTCAAACCTACCCTCTATCCTCCAAGGAGGGGAGAAAGATAGGATACCGAATTAATAATCCATCATGCCTACATGATAAAGCTTCCAGAAAATACCCCAACCAAAAAGGCTGGAAAAACTTCTGGGCTGGTGAACACATCCACATGACAGAAGGGTGGCTTACCCCTAAATCCACAAAGATGGAAGCTCCTACGCTGGGGACCCTTCGAGACCTCTCCTGCCTTCATTTGGCTGATCATTTGTATCTTCATAATAAACTGGTACCCTTGTTTCCCTGAGTTCTGTGAGCCATTCTAGCAAATTATTGAACCTGAGGAGGTTATGAGAACCCTTGATTTATAAAGCAGGTTGGTCAGGCTGACAGGCAACAACCCTGGACTTTGATTGGCATCTGAAGTGGGGAGGGGCAGTCTTGTGGGACTGAGCCCTTAACCTGAGTGAGCAGGGTCTGTGCCCACTCCCAGCAGTTAGTGTCAGAACTGAGTTAAATTCTGCCAGACCAATCCATGTCTGCTGAGAATTACTTGATGTGGAAAAACCCAGACATCTGGTACTGCAAATATTCTGGAGTAAATGAGAGGGTTTTCTCCTTAAAAATCCTTTTAGGTTAAGGTGAGAGCTGAGAATAACTTGAGGACATTATAAATACAACTCAGCCCAAGCTGAAGTGAAGGCCTCTCTGTGTGACTTATACACATTCTGGATCTGGTTAGTATAAAAATGTTTACTGACAAGTGTCTTAGCAAAAAGTCCTGTTTTGTGACATCTTTACTTTTGTTTCCTGCTGTGGAATGCACCTTTTATTAATCTTGAGGCTATCTTTTTTTTTTTTTTTTTTTTTGCTTTTTAGGGTCGTACCTTCAGCATATGGAAGTCCCCAGGCTAGGGATAGATTGGGAGGTGCAGCTGCTGGCCTACACCACAGCCACAGCAACGCTGCATCCTAAGAGTGTCTGCAACCCACACCACAGCTCACGGCAACGCTGGATCCTTAACCCACCGAGCAAGGCCAGGGATCGAACATGCATCCTCAAGGATACCAGTCGGATTCGTTTTCCACTAAGTCATGATGGGAACTTCAGTCTTGAGGCTTTCTTGACAATGGCCTGTATGGGAAAGGGCCTTTGCTCAACGTAACTTGAACTCACTGGTTAGGAACAAAGTGGGAGATTCAATTGGCTTTCCCTACATAGGTCCCACCGAGATAAATTCTGTGGACTTACACAAGGGACTTCTTTTACACATGGACCAATGCCATTAAGAAGGTTGTGAGGGAGTTCCCTTCGTGGCTCAGTGGTTAACGAACCTGACTAATATCCATGAGGATGAAGGTTCGATCCCTGGCCTTGCTCAGTGGGTTAAGGGTCTGGTGTTGCCGTGAGCTGTGGTGTAGGTAGGTCATGGACGAAGCTGGGATGCCGAGTTGCTGTGGCTGTGGTGTAGGCTGGCGGCTATAGTTCCAATCTGACCTCTAGCCTGGGAATCTCCATATGCTGCAGGTGTGGCCCTAAAAAAAAAAGTGTTGTGAAAATTAAAGGAGTTTCAAATTCCACTGTAAGTGCTTAAAACACTTGGCATAAAACTGAATAAATAGCAGGTATTATATTTTTCTGATGATCAGACTGATATAGGGGCAGTGGGAATGAAGATAAAGAGGATGACACCTTTCACTAGAAAGTCCCACTGGTGACTAACAGGATATAGGGATATGGAAAACCAAAGTACAAACTCAAGTCAATGACTTCATCAAACCAACTGAACCGCTGCTCCTTCCCTTTGTTTTTCCACTGTGCGACCATCTGCCATGCCTGAAGATACAAAAATCCTCATCCTCACCTACAGTAAGACGACGGCAAACTATCACACAGATCCAAGTCCTGCCACACTACAAATCAGGAGATTGGGGGTTAGATTTGGGAAAATAAGAAATATTGTGTCTTGGTGGAGTTCCCATCCTGGCACAGCAGAAACTAATCCGACTAGGAACCATGAGGTTGCGGGTTCGATCCCTGGCCTTGCTCAGTGGGTTAAGAATCCGGCATTGCCGTGAGCTGTGGTGTAGTTCTCAGACAAGGCTCAGATCCCACACCGCTGTGGCTCTGGCTGGCAGCTATAGCTCCAATCGACCCTTAGCCTGAGAGCTCCATATGCCGCTGGTGTGGCCCTAAAAAGCAAAAAAAAAAAAAAAAAAAAAAAGAAAAGAAATATATGTCTTGGTTATCCATCAAGCTATCTCTTCATCAAGGAATGAGAGAAAGTTTTCTGTGAGCGAAGAGGTACTGAATATGAGGGAGGTATTCCAGGCTGTTTTTATTTTACTGTACCAAATTCCGAAGTTGACATTTATGCTATAATCTATCTTATTTCAAGGTGATCTATAAATTCAGCTATTTTGGTTAGTTGGATAGGTTCTACATACTTGAGGGCTTCTGTTTCTAATACAGAAAGCTGCTAACTACCCATGTCCTCTATGTTCGGGTGCCTGGAAGTTGTCATTATTAGGATAAATAATTCAGAAACTTTAAAATAACCCTGGGTATTTATGAGGAAAGAACATTTACAGTGACATATCCAACTTAAATTATAAGGCTCATAAAATCTTGGTATTTTAGATATTTAGGTTTACGTTCCATCAACTATCAGCACAATGCAAACCACCACTCCTACCCACTGTCACCTCATATTCACCACTCAAGCAGGACTAAAAATTCTACCCTTACCTAAATCTGCAACTTAGAAATTACAGTGGTCCATCTGAATAATTTGGAAGGAAACAAGTAGTTTCAAAGTCTTTCATGGAACTGTGTTAATTCATTAATTCATACACAGGGGCTTTTACCCTTTTTTTTTTTTTTTTGCTTTTTAGGGCCACACCCCTGGCATATGGAGTTCTTGGGCCTCACCATTCTTTCATAAGACGTTTTCAGAAAGATCTTGTCAGAACAACATGTGAAATGACATTTGTGATCAATTTCACACATGGACGTCCATAATTCATACACCAATGCTTCAAAGGTCATTTGTGAAATTTTTTGTCTTTTCTTCTTTTTTAGGGCCGCACCTGTGGCATATGGAAGCTCCCAGGCTAGGGGTTGAATTGGAGCCGTAGCTGCCACCACCACAGCCACAGCAATGCGGGATCCAAGTAGCATCTGCAGCCAGCACCACAGCTCACAGCAATGCCACATCCTCATCCCAGTGAGCAAGGCTAAGGATTGAACCTACGTCGTCATGGATACGAGTTGGGTTACTGATAAGCCACTATAGGAACTCCCTGTGAATTCATGAGTCATGTGATTAGTGGGCCACCCAGGCCTCCTGGGGTTAATTAAGTCATTTCAGTGTGACCCCTTCAGGGTTCTCTCCTGCCTAGCATTAATCAGGCTACCTTATCCCTTATTTCCTCCCCGTTAGCCTCAGGACACCTCACACAGAGGTTTGGCTTCCTGGCCAACCACCTGAGATAAGCCTGAGTGTGGCAAACGATTCTGGGGAAAGATAAAATGAGCAGCAGGTGGGGGAGGAGCTGGGGGAATGGGGAGCAGTTTGGCTTTCTCTACTACAAGCCAACTTCTCAAATACCAGTGGAGGAACTAGTGGCAAGTATCCCCTTTCCCGCAGTGGACTTAAAGGCAGGTCCCTCAATGTTTTTTAGGGACTGTTAGCATTTGAGCCTCAAAGGCAATGCTTTTAGTACTAAGCACATCAAACCTTACCTTTTTTTTCTTTTTTTTTGGCCACGCCCTAGGCATGTGGAAGTTCCTAGGCTAGGTATCAAATCCCAGCCACAGCAGTGACAACACTAGATCCTTAACCCACTGTGTCACCAGGGAACCCCCCCTTTTTTTAATTGAAATATAGTTGATATATAGGGGTACAGCAAAGTGATTTAGTTAATATAGATATATCATATACATATATTTTTTCAGTTTTTTTCCATTATAGGTTATTACAAGACATTGAATATAGTTCCCTGTGCTCTACAGAAGATACTTGTTTATCTATTTTACACAGTGTTATCTGTTAGTCTTAAATTCCTATTTATTCTCCCCCTTACTTTTCCTCATAGTACTCATCACCAAGTATCTATTCATTGCTCATTATTTATTGTATTATCTTCTCATTACAATGTAATTGTCATGGATTAGAGGCAGAATGGTTATTCGTTTCATTCAGGGCTTTGTTTCCAGGGCCTAAAACTATGCCTAGCACTCGGTGGGTGTTTAATATACATGTGTTGAATAAATGAGTGAATAAATATTTCAAACTGTCCTGGAACCAAACTGTCTTGTCTGCAAGTAGAACAAGTGCCTTTTCTGCGAAGGACAATGCTACAAGACGCTACTCTGGAGAACTCCCAGCTGATCACCAACAGCAGCTGCACAGTCACTCTTATTTGTTACCATCTCTTTGACCGCCCAGTTTACAATCATCCATGGGGATGAGAAGAGAAAGGAGTAGTGACTATAACATGCTTTTTGGAGACCTGCTCTCTCAAAGTTGTGGGCAGACTAATTAATCCAAGAGGTTGATGCAAACACATCACTTAAAGTGCGATGGAGGCTCTCACAAGAATGCTGCCGTGCTTGTCTACAGTGGAAATTCCCAAGAACAATCAAAAAAGGGCTATGAGCCAAGGAACCATGAATACCAGCTCAGATGCCCAAAGCTGGGCATAAGTTATTGGCAGCAGGAACTACACTTAACTGACCACACTCAAGAGGAATTTTTGAGGTTCTATTCTGAAAAGAGATGTATTATCTGTCTTTGTATTGATCCAAATTATATATTCAGAGGCACCCCAAATACCAGGACTTTTCACTATAAGAAGGGATTAAAAAAAAAAAATCATGCATGGAGTTCCCATTGTGGCTCAATGTAAATTAATTTGACTAGCACCCACAAGGATGCAGGTTCAATCCCTGGCCTTGCTCAGTGGGTTAAGGATCTGGGGCTGCTGTGAGCTGTGGCGTGGGCCAGTAACTGCAGCTGCCGATTCAACCCCTGGCCTTGGAACCTCCACACACTGCAGGTGGGACCCTAAAAAGGAAAAACAAACAAACAAAAACAACAAAAAAAGAGAGGTGACAGTAATAAAAAAATGACCCAGAACTGAAAAAAAGAAAAAAGAAAAACCATGCACATTTGTGGCCACCTGATAAGGAGAGTTTCCTAACAATAACACACATACACACACTCACTGCACTGTACAATATACAAGGAGCTATTATCTTTTATCTGTTTACTAAATGAGGCATATTCTTAATGTGGGAGTCACAACTTAAATGCTGAGAAGATGCAGAGGGCAGGCCAAGTGAATAAACACACACTGAGAGAGTAAGTAGTCTATGTCCCGCGCAAAAGAAGCACTTGGCACCAGCCCTGGGTGCTACCCGGGAATACTGCCATCAGATCTTCATGTTTTTCAGGCAAGGTCAAAATCAAAATTTTCCATAAAAAAATTCTCAATTCTAGGAACTACAAGTCACATCAAGCCTGTTTGAGGCCTTGTGGGAACAGTCAGTTTATAATCTCTACGTGCTTCCATAGCAGTCTGGCTCTCTCCCTGAATGCTAGAGACACCGGGCGCAGTACCAGCTTCCCCCACCTCTGTCTGCAGAGGTCTGGAGTCAGGACATGCTGCCAAGCCTCCAAGTGTCCCCTACATCCCACACCCCTCCCTATCTGCCCTCCACCACCCAGCGTCTCAACAACACTGTCAGTCTCCAGACCAGGTCACTCTCCTGTCACTTCCTTATCACATCAGCCCCAACTTCCTGAGGTACTTTTCATCCCCAGATTTCCACTTTGTCACATCTCCGTTCCCCAGACTTCTGGAGTCTCTGATACTCATGACTTAAGCAAAGTCTCTCATTTCTTCAATTTCTTCTCTGAACATTCTTGTCACTCTCTTATTCTAACTGAACCCAGCTCTCCCCTGAGGATACAGCTTTCTTGTGCCCTTCCAAGTGGGTACTGCTTCTAACCATTCTCTCTCCATATCCCAGTCATGAGTCTCATCAGAGCAAATCGTACTCCACACCTCATGCATCACTTGCTGACCCAGAGCACTACTCCTCATGTCTCAGGATTTTAGCTCCTGGCTCACTGTCACTCCCTCTGCTGCTTCCATCATCATTCACGGTGATTTCCAGATCCTGGCAGGTGATCCTCCCACCACCCAGCCCTCTTTGTTCCTAGACCTCCTCTCCTCCAGGGATCTGGTCTTCCCCACAGCCGCTCCCTCCCAGGTCACAGCTAGACCTTCTCTCAGTAGCTGAGCCTCTCCAGAACATCCGTTTCATACAGCTCGCTCACTGTCCACTGCAGCCTTTCCCTCTAGTCCATTCCCTTCAAACCTCAACTCCAACAATCCACTGGCTCTACCACCTTTCCACTAGCCCTCAGCCGCCTCATGTCTTCACAGAGATTATTCCTTGACGAACCATTATGATCACCCCCTCACGCACACTCACTGCACACTCCGCCTCTCTGCCACACTCATCTGGAGGCACCTGTGCAGCTGTGTGTGGCTGGAGAAACACCTCACTCTTAGTGAATGACTCTGCTTCCTGAGGAAAATCAAAGCAATCAGAAGGGGGGGGGGATCAAAACTACCTCCTGCCCCAAATAAGCTGCTGAAAGCCTTCAGACAAACAGAACTTTAGATAAGGAAGGGCATTAGGTCACCCAGCCAGACAGGGGTACTTCAGAAAGGTCAGCAGGTCCAGCCAGCTGCAGCAGCTGCAGAAGAAACTGGGAACAGAAAAGGCCTCTGCAGCCAGACCTGGCTTTGTCAATTACTATTGTACCTTAGGCAAGATCTGCAGCTTCACCACCACACCAGGTTGTTTCAAGGACTAAATAATGCACATGAGCTCAGAGTAAGCAATAGACATTAGCTGCAAACTCACTTTTAATAAAACCCCAGGCCAGGTAACTGAAACTCCTAACACAAGTAATTCCTCTAAAAAAGTCCAGAAAGGGAGTTCCTGTGGTGGTGCAGTGGAAACGAATCCAACTAGGAACCATGAGGTTGCGGGTTCGGTCCTTGGCCTCGCTCAGTGGGTTAAGGATCCAGTGTTGCCATGAGCTGTGGTGTAGGTTGCAGACACAGCTCGGATCTGGCGTGGCTGTGGCCGTGGCATAGGCCACTGGCTACAGCTCTGATTAGACCCTTAGCCTGGGAACCTCTATATGCCATGGGTATGGCTCTAAAAAAGATAAAAAAAAAAAAATCCAGAAAGGGGTAGTTCCAGTTTGTGGCTCAGTGGGTTATAAACCCAACTAGTATCCATGAGGATGAGGGTTCGATCCCTGGCCTCCCTTAGTGGGTTAAGGATCCCATGCTGTTGTAAGCTGCAGGGTAGGTCACAGCCACGGCTCAGATCCCATGTTGCTGTGGCTGTGGCTGGCAGCTATAACTCCGATTCATCCCCTAGCCTGGGAACTTCTGTATGCCTCAGGTTTGGCCCCAAAAAGCAAAAAATATATATAAATAAATAAAAATAAAAAAAGAGTGCCCATCCTGCGCAGGGGAAATGAATCTGACTAGCATCCATGAGGACGCAGGTTCGATCCCTGACCTTACTCTGTGGGTTAAGGATCTGTCAAAGCCATGAGCTGTGGTGTAGATCGAAGACTTGGCTTGGATCCCGCATTGCTATGGCTGTAGCTGTGGCGCAGGCTGGCGGCTACAGCTCCATTTGGACCCCTAGCCTGGGAACCTCTATATGTTGTGGGTGCAGCCCTAAAAAGACAAAAAAAAAAGTCCAGAAGAGGAATTCCCTTAAGGCGCAGCAGATTAATGATCTGGCATTGTCACTGCAGCAGCCTGGCTCACTGCTGTGGCTCAGGTTCCATCCCTGGCCTGGAAAACGCCACATGCCTCAGGTTTGGCAAAAAAAAAACAAAAAAAAACCACCACAAAGTCGCCAAAGGGCTGACCAATTCTAGTTCAGACCACAAGAATGATCAACACCTGCATTCCTAATTCCCTGGAGTTGAGTTTCTCCCCACTGGCCCTTAACACCTCCACAGCCCAAACTCATTTTTCCTCTCTGCCTCAGGCATAGGGAAATAAACAACCATCAGAAGTCACCATAGGCAATGACTTGGAGCATAAATACCTGCTTTCTCTTTTTCCATCCAAAATGCTGGCCACCTGACTCCAGCCTACAGCCACTTTGCATCCTCTCCAGTCCTCACCCAGTCTTCCCCCTCCCCTGCCCGACATACTCCCGTTCCAGGCCTGCACCCGCAGCATGTGGAGGTTCCCAGGCTAGGGGTCAAATCAGAGTTGTAGCTGCCAGCCTACACCACAACCACAGCAAAGCCAGATCTGAGCCGTGTCTCTGACCTACAACGAAGTTCACGGCAACACTGGATCCTTAATCTACTGAACAAGGCCAGGGATCGAACCCACATCCTCATGGATCCTAGCTGGGTTTGTTATCGCTGAGCCATGACAGTAACTCCCATGTATTCCACTACTTCCAACTGGACATTTGCCCCTAAGGTCTCTCTCTACACCACCTGCTCATTCTTCACGGTAGAGCTCAGGTGTCACTGTCCTCAAAGAGACCTCCTCTGACCACCTGAGCTAAAGGGGCCCCTCATCTTACATCATCCCTGTGTGTCTACTCTGCCCTGCTCAGTTACGTCTTGGTAATTTAATACTGTGGCGAGTGCTCTTTATTTAAATGTTTACTCATCGTCTCTGTCTAGCCCCCTAGAATATAAGGTCTGTAAATGTGGGGACCTGGCCTGTCTGAGTCACAAGGGTTATGCCCTTCCAGCACTGTCTCAGATACAAGGCAGGGGCCCAATAAGTTTTGCTGAATCGATGAATTCTTCTTTCAAGAGTGGTTTTCAGGAGTTACCGTTGTGGCTCAGCAGTTAATGAATCTGACTAGGAACCATGAGGTTGTGGGTTGGATCCCTGGCCTTGCCCAGTGGGTTAACGATCCGGCGTTGCCGTGAGCTGTGGTGTAGGTCGCAGACGTGGCTTGGATCCTGTGTTGCTGTGGGTCTGGCGTAGGCTGGCAGCTACAGCTCTGATTAGACCCCTAGCCTGGGAACCTCCATATGCCGCAGGAGCGGCTCAAGAAATGGCAAAAAGACCAAAAAAGAGTGGTTTTCAAAGCCTGCTTGTGTTTGTCCGAAGCAGTAAGGTTAGACCAACACTTGTTCAAAAAGACCTTTCAGGCCAAATTTCCATAGAGTATAGAGGTTTAAACTGGGCCTTATCCTCCACCAGGCTCTAAGGACCAGTGCAACCAATCCGAGCCCACTTCTTCTTTTTTCTTTCTTTTTTTTTGTCTTTTGAGGGCCGCACCCACGCAGCATATGGAAGTTCCCAGGCTAGGGGTCCAATCGGAGCTGTTGCCACCAGCCTACACCACAGCCACAACAACGTCAGATCCGAGCCGTGTCTGAGACCTACACCACACACAGCCCACCGCAACACCCCAACCCAGTGGGCAAGGCCAGGGATTGAAGCCGAAACCTCATGGTTCCTAGTCAGATGCATTAGCCACTGAGCCACGACGGGAACTCCCATCCAAGCCCCCTTCTTAATGCCCATATTCTTCGTACACCAAGGGGCTCCCACCCTTGCACCCTGACGAAGTTCTCTCCCCCACACTGGTGCTTTTCTTCTCCTTCCTTTGGCTCTCACTGAGAAACACCGTTCTTCTGGGAGGCGCTCTGCTGCAGCTGAACCAGAAAGGTGTCTCAGGAGGCCGCTGTCCATGATCTAAAGAGGAGAGGGTGAGGTCTTCTTTCCTGAGGCTAAAAACAGCCACCTGGTCACCTGTCCGAGCCAGCCCTCGGAGACGGGCCTCCCCGGGCTTTCTGGGGCCCTGCCACTTTCCGCCTCCAGGAAGAGGCCGGTCTTCGGTTCGGCCCCTCACCCGCTTCCTGCCACAGGAAGGGCCGATGCCACTCCTTGGTCAACAGCCCTCGTCGCCTCCCTCACCCACAGGAAACTTTTCCCAGCCCGGGTTCCTCCGCGCTCCTCACTCCCAAGGGTTCCCAAACTTTCTTCTCCAGGCTCGGCCTCCCAGGGCTGGCTCCAGGGCGCCCCCTGAGCTTCACCAAATCGCCCCCAACTTTCTTATCCACCAGTTCTCCCCGCTCAGGGCCTCCTCGGACCCGACTTACCCCCTCGACCTTGCCCCTAACGCCCCGCCTGCAGCCCCTCAGCCCTCCATCCCTCCAGGGAGACCCCGCCCGGGACCTCACCGTGGACGCCACGATCTCCGTTGGCCTCCTTGGCCCCGCCGAGGAGCAGCAGTGCCAGCAGAGCGAGGAGCGCCCCGCACCAGCTCGGCCCGCACAGCTGCGCCATGACGGGCTCCACCCGGCTGCCCAGGGGAGGCCTCGAACCGCCGGCCGTTGGGGTCTCGCGGTCAGGTGCGGGAAGACCCTTGCCGCGCACGCGCACGGGAGCGCCTCGCGTCCAGCTGCGGCAGCTCGCAGAAGGTCCGCGGGGTGCTGCGCTGGCCCTCGCCACCCAGGAAGTTTCTAGGAAGCCCCTTTCTCGGGCCTTCGGTGTGCGGACACTGCCTCCGGTGCCCACGATGCTTCAGTCCGCTCCTCGCTCGCCCCCGACCTTACCCCCCACTTCAAGACCCCACCACACCCCCAAACGCTCGGTGGGCGCTGGAGGCAATGGCGGCCGCCTCGAAGCAGCTACGGAAGGTGGAGGGTCAGGGAGGGGGCGGGGCTCACCTGGCGAGGCGGGGCGCGTAGAGCGCAGGCGCAGGGAGGATGCACCTGAGCAGCCGTCCTCCTCCTTGGGCGCACCTGGACCCACCCCTGTCTCTGGAAAGGGGCGTGGTTTTTGCGTTGGCTCCGCCCAGGGTGGGGCCTAACCGGGGCAGGCGCGCTCCTGCCTAGGTCTTCCGCCGCCCTAGCGTGTGGGCTTGTTGACCACGTCCGAGCACCTTCGCTCTTGGGCTAGGCCTCCGGGTGAGAGGAAAGGGCGCGGACGTGCCCTTATTGGACACGTGTGATTTTTGCCCACCTCGCTTCAGCCTTCTGTTGCAAGGGATTTATTCCTAGATTCCTATGTTCCCTGAGCACCTACTCAGTGTGTTGCTAGAAACCCAGCTGTGACCAAACCAGATTCCTGCATCACCAGGACAGGAACATCCCAGCGTAGTGATGATAGAAGCATAGGGCAGAGTGGATATGGATGAGACAGGGGACACAAGCTGAGTGCTAAGGGACTGGGTGGTGGAAGACCTGGGAGCCCAGACAAGTACCCTATTTATTCTGAGAGCTGGGCAGGGAGGACCTCCCAGAGAAGATGAAAGAGCCGTGAATGAACACAAGCCTCACACTCTTGCCTCCCGGGTTCCCAGTCCTGAGACCAACTCTACACTAGATAGGGATTGGTGTCAGGGCTGAATTGGGAAAGCACAGGCAGAGGCAGCTGACCACCTTGGGGGCCAGGAAGGACTTCCTGTAGAGGGATGTGCGAGCTGAATCTTAAAAGGAGGATGGATAGGACAGGCATAGGAGTAGAGCTCAGTCAACACGATAATTAAAATAAATGTATTTTGGAAAACACTTTATGGGAATTTGCATTGTAGTGCAGGGGAAATGAATCCAACTAGAGTCCATGAGGATGCAGGTTTGATCCCTGGCCTTGCTGGGGTGGGGGGGCGTTCCAGCACTGCCATGAGCTGTGGTGTAGGTCTCAGACAAGGATCATCGGATCCGGAGTTGCTGTGGCTGTGGCGTGGGTTGGCAGCTGTAGCTCCGATTCAACCCTTAGCCAGGGAACTTCCATATGCTGCAGGTGCAGCCCTAAAAACCAAAAAAAAAAAAAAAAAAAAAGAAGAAAACACTTTACAGTGCTATGAAGAAAATGAATTGAAGGCTGGGATGGAAAATAACGGAGGACTGGGTGGTGGAGGAGGTGGTTTTGATAATGAACCTTGGAGGATAAGAAGAGCTAATGGATAAACATTTCAAGCAAACAGCAAATGCAAAAGTCCTGAAGCAAGGAAGACATCAGGGTGGTGCTGCAGGACCCAGGGCCACACCCACTCCTCGGCCTCCCTCTAGATGTAATAATATGTGAAGAACTTTAACTGGGTTATCAAAATGGTGTGTTTACCTTAAGCAATTAAAATGTTTCTTTTTAGGGAGGTTCCTGAGACTTATGCAAGTTCCCAGGCTAGGGGGCGAATCAGAGCTGTAGCTGCTTGCCTGGGACACAGCACAACCACACACCAAATCCTTTAACCTACTGAGTGAGGCCAGGGATCAAACCCTCATTCTCATAGATACTAGTCAGATTCTTTTTTTTTTTTTTTTATCTTTTCTAGGGCCGTTCCTGCGGCATATGGAGGTTCCCAGGCTGGGGGTCTCTGCTGCCAGTCTACGCCAGAGCCACAGCAACTCGGGATCCAAGCCGCGTCTGTGACCTATACCACAGCTCACGACAATGCCAGATCACGGCAACCCACTGAGCAAGGCCAGGGATCGAACCCGCAACCTTATGGTTCCTAGTCTGATTTGTTAACCACTGCACCACAACGGGAACTCCACTAGTCAGATTCTTAACCTGCTGAGCCACAATGAGAACTCCCTGACAATGATCTTCTAATGATCACAAATCCTCCAGCAGTGTCTGCGACCTATACCACAGCTCCTGGCAATGCTGAATCCTTAACCCCCTGAGCCTAGTTGGATTCTTAACCTGCTGAGCCACAATGAGAATTACAGCAATTAAAGTTTATAAAACGTGGGAGTTCCCATTGTGGCTCAGCAGTAAAGAACACAACTAGTATCCATGAGGATTTGGGTTCGATCCCTGGTCCTGCTCAGTGGGTTAAGAATCCAGCGTTGCCCTGAGCTGTGGTGTAGGTTGCAGACACGGCTCAGCTCTGGCATTGCTGAGCCACAATGGGAACTACCAGTGTCTACGCTTTGCTGTATGCTGTGATGGGACAGAGCTGGAGTTTGAACCAGGTCTGTTAGATGCCAAGTGTTTTTTCCACTCTCCCACAGCTGATGCCTGGCTGGCTTTATTTACTGAGTATCTTTTATATGCCAAATACTGCAGAGAGAAAGATGTAAAAGAAACAGACCCAGGAGTTCCTGGCCCAGCTCAGTGGGCATTGCCGTAAGCTGTGGTGTAGGTCACAGGAGCGGCTTGGATCTGGTGTTCCTGTGGCTGTAGCCTAGGCCGGCAGCTGCAGCTCCTATTCAACCCCTAGCCTGGGAACTTCCATATGCCACAGGTGCGGCCCTAAAAAAGCAAAACATAAATAAATAAATACAGTTTATAAAACTTTACACCTGCCGTCTTCTTTGATCTTGCAGTGAATGCGAGGCCAAAAGTCTCTTTAGCACCTGAACCCTGGACCCCCACCCTGTCCCACAAAACCCAGGCTTGAGCTGGAAGACAGAGGACTGGTGGTGAGAGGTGAGGCAGGAGAGGAGGCATAGGCCTGTTCAATCACACATCTGTTCACACATCTGTTCACTCATCAGTACATTCTTTGAGCACCTACTATAAGCCAGGTACTATCGTAAATGCTGGAGAAGATAGAACAGTGAACAAAGCAAAATTCCTGGCCTGTTGGAACTCACTTTGTAGTGTTGATAGCAGTGATGGAAGTAGCATATCAGCTGCAGAGGCTGAGCCCCCTAAACTGAGTTCTCCCGCTGAGTTTGTGATTAACATCTCTATCCAAAATCTGATTCCCTTTCTTATTCAGCCCCTCAGGATTGAGGGGTATTGAAACCAAGCAGGAAATCTATTTTTCTTTTTTTTTTAGGGCTGCATCAAGAGCATATGAAGTTCCCAGGCTAGGGGGTCAAATCAGAGCTATAGCTGCCAGCCTAGCCCACATCCATAGCCATGCAGGATCTGAGCTGAGTCTGTGACCTACATCACAGCTCACAGCAATGCCTGATCCCCAACCCACTGAAGGAGGCCAGGGATCAAACCCACATCCTCATGGATACTAGTGAGATTCATTTCTGCTTTACCTCAACAGGAACTCTAAAAGTCTTCTATTTCTTATTTGTAGAAAAAGGCAGAGTTCCCATGGTGGCACAATAGGACTGGTGGCTTCGCTGAAGCACCAGGATGCAGGTTCAATCCCCGGCCCGGCACTGTGGGTCAAAGGATCCGGCGCTGCCACATCTGCAGTGTGGGTCCCAACTGTGGCTTGGATCTGATCTCTGACCCAGGAACTCCATATTCTGTGGGGAGGTCGAAAAAGAAAAAGGCTTTAGTCTCCTAAGCCTTCCCTGAGTTTCAAAGAGTGGGCTCATGCAGTTACTCATTAGGGAAGTGAAGGAATGCAGAAACAAAGGAAGCAGGCAAAGGACAATAGTTCAGTGATAAAACAGAGCTCTAGTTCCTCCTTAAGGACTCTGCACAACAATCTGACCCATATCTTTGGGTTTAGTTTGCAGAAACTAAGACCCACCCACCCAGATAGAGAATAGCAACCATCTGCTGACCCCGAGCATGTAGACCCCAGACTGGTTGGAACCAGAAGGTTGATGACTATGATTCCTGAAACATCACCCTGTGACCTCACCACCAACCAATCAGAAGAAAGTCCACAAGCTGCAACTCTCACCCCAAACGTGGCCTTTAAAACCTCTTCCCCGAAAGCCACTGGGGAGAACAGGTCTTCTGAACATGAGCTGCAACTTCTCCTTACTTGGCATCCTGCAAATAAATGATGTACTTTCCTTCACCACAATCCTGTGTCAGCAAATTGCTTTTGCTGCAGGGCAGGCAGGCAAGCGAGCCCACGTTCAGTTCTTTAAAAACACCTGGGGTGGATAAATTTTTTACACTTCCTCCTCTCTCCAGAAAATTATTTTCAATAATAATCATGTAAGAATCTTTATATTGTTCATTCTTTCATTCAACAATTGAAAATAAATACATTTCCATTTTATTTTATGTTTCGTCTTTTTAGGGCCACACCCATGGCATATGGAAGTTCTGAGTTGAGTATGCGACCTACACCACAGCCACAACAACACCAGATTGAGCCACATCTGCAACCTACACCACAGCTCATGGCAACACCAAATCCTTAACCCACTGAGAGAGGCCAGAGATCGAACCAGCAGTTTCATGGATGCTAGTTGGGTTCATTACCACTGAGCCACAACGGGGAACGCCGGTAAGTTTTATTGTTATTTTAAAATTCTCTACAGACGGTGCACTCCTTTTTTGCCTGTACCCAAGGTGGACCATCCCTATGGCCCTTCCTTTGGTACCTCACTAGTTAGAAAACAGACAGCAAACAAAATGAGTACATTATATCCAATGATGGGAGTTCCCATGGTGGCGCAGCGGAAACGAATCTGACTAGGAACCATGAGGTTGTGGATTTGATCCCTGGCCTTGCTCAGTGGGTTAAGGATCTGGCGTTGCCATGAGCTGTGGTGGTGTGGGTCGCAGATGTGGCTCAGATCTGGCATTGCTGTGACTATAGTGTAGACTGGCAGCTACAGCTCCGATTCGACCCCTAGCCTGGGAACCTCCATATGCTGCAGGTGCGGCCCTAAAAAGACAATAAATAAACAAACAGACAAACAAATAAATAAATACAAAGGCCCAGATTAAAAAAAAATTATATCCAATGTTAAAAGGCAGTGAATAGGGAGATCCCGTGTGGCTCAGCAGGTTAAGAACCTGAAATTGTCTCTGTGAGGGTGTGGGTTTGATTTCTGGCCTCACCCAGTGGGTTAAGGATCTGACATTCCCGCAAGTTGTGGCATAGGTTGTATATGCAGCTTGGATCTGGCATTGCTGTGGCTGTGGTGCAGGCCAGCAGCTGCAGCTCCAATTTGACCCTTAGCCTGGGAACTTGAATGTGCCTCGATTCTTGCGGCCCTAAAAAGAAAAGAAAATCTCCATTTACAGCTGAGAAGCCTCAAACTCAAAAAGGGTAAGTGTCAGAGTTCCCGTCATGGCTCAGCAGCATCAAACACGATTAGTATCCACGAGAACATGGGTTGGACCCCTGGCAGCAGGTCTGATTCAACCCCTAGCCTGGGAATTTCCATAGGCCACAGAGGTAACCTTAAGAATTTTTTTTTTTTTAAAGGCAGTGAGTATTATGAATAAAACACAGAGCCAGGTAAGGGGCATGGGAATTGCAATATGACATAGTGTGATCAGAGAAGACCTCACTGCACAGGTGACATTTGAGGGGGTGCAGCAGTGAGCCCTGGTGACATCATTGTGGGAAGAGCTTTCCTGACAGAGGAACAGCTAGTGCAAAAGTGTGTGGATGGGACTGTGTCTGGCAGACTTTGATTGCCCCCCCACTGAACAATGGGGATCCATGGAGAAGTTTTTTTCTGTTAATATGACAGGTTTATTGAGACATAACTCACAGGCCATACATTTCACGCCTTTAAAACCTACAATTCAAGGAGTTCCCGTTGTGGCACAGTGGTTAACGAATCTGACTAGAAACCATGAGGTTGAGGCTCGATCCCTGGCCTTGCTCAGTGGGTTAAGGATCCGGCGTTGCCGTGAGCTGTGGTATAGGTAGCAGACACGGCTTGGATCCTGAGTTGCTATGGCTCTGGCATAGGCTGGCAGCTACAGCTCTGATTAGACCCCTAGCCTGGGAACCTCCATATGCCGCAGGAGCGGCCCTAGAAAAGACAAAAAAAAAAAAAAAAAAAAAAAAAAGTACACTTCAGTAGTTTTTGGTATATTCATAGAGTTATGCAACTACCATCACAATTGATTTTAGAAAATTTCATTGACCTCAAAAGAAATCTCTTACTCTTTTTTTTTTTTTTTTTTTGGCCATGTCTGTGGCATGTGGAAGTGCCCAGGCCAGAGAAGCAGCTGTGACCTACAGCAATACTGGATCCTTTAACCCACTGCACCGGCAGGCGATCAAACCCACACTTCTGCAGCATCCAAACCACTGCAGTTGTGTTTTTTTTTTAGGGCTGCAGCCGCGGCATAGGGCTATTCGGAGCCTAGGGATCACATTAGAACTGCAGCTGCAGCCTATGCCACAGCAACGACAGGTCAGAGCTGCATCTGTGGCCTGCACCACAGCGCACAGCCACGCCAGATCCTTAACCCACTGAGCAGGGCAGGGGTCAAACCCAGGTCCTCATGGATACTAGTCAGGTTCGTTACCACTGAGCCACAAGGGGAACTCCTGCAGTCAGATTCTTAACCAACTGTGTCATGGTGGGAACTCCTTTTCAATTTCTTGATATCCTTTGAAACACAAATTTTTAAATTTTGATGGTATCCAACTTATCTTTTTTTTCTTTTATCGTTTGTGCTTTATGTGTCATGTAGGAAGCCACTGCCTCATTATAAATCGTCTTCAGCAGCGAAAGGACATGGCCAAATTTAAGTTTTATTTAAGTTTTGCAGTGCTATTCTTGCTGCTTTCCATCAGAAGTGGGAAGACTTGTGAGGTAAGGGACTTCTCTGGTCACCCTCTCCCCTCCCTAAAACCCCACCCTCACCCTCACTCCATTTCTCATTTTATTCTCCATGGTTCTCCATACAACTTATATTCTAATAAATGTACAATGCACTGTACTTACTTATTACGTTGCCGCCCGCCTCCACCACAAGAGCGTCACCCCTGTGAGGACTGGGCTTGTGTGTTTTGTTCCCTGCTCTGTCCCCAGTGCCTAGGAGAGTGGGGGCCGGGGAGCCTGGTGGTGGCCAGAGGGAGAGAGGACCACTGGATGCTATCTGGTGTGAGGCGTCTAATATGAAGGAGAAAAAGAGAGAGGGACTAACACCCCAATGTCATGATGTCAACTGAGTATTTCTTGAATACAGTGAGTGCATGTGAACGAATGGACGCTTGGATTGTGGGTAAATGAAAGAAAGGATGTGCTTCGAAGACTGTGGTTTGACCTTCCCTGTGGAAGGGTTTGTTCACAGGGGGCTCCTGTCATGTCCCTTGCAACCGCCAGAGGGAGCAAACAGGCCAGGTCCCGGAGAACCGTCCCGGGACCCGCCCCCCGGGATCCAGGCCCCGGGAGCCCCAGCCGCCCGGCCCCGGCCTGGGGCTCTCGGCCCCGGCCCCTACCTGAGCCAGGCCCAGCCGCGGGCTTCACGCCCACGCGGCGGCCGGTCCTCGCGCAGCAGGCGGGGAAACTGAGGCCCGGGCGGCCGGGGCGTGGCCGGCCCCCCGGCGAGCCCGAGCCCCCGCCCCCGGCCAGCCCCGCCCCGGCCCGTAAGAGGCCCCCTGGGTGAGAGGCGAAAGCGCACAGCGCGGCGCCGGGGCCGGGGCCAGGACCGCGATGGCAGCTCAGCGGCTGGGCAAGCGGGTGCTGAGCAAGCTGCAGTCTCCGTCGCGGGCCCGGGGGCCGGGGGGCAGCCCCGGGGGGCTGCAGAAGCGACACGCGCGTGTCACCGTCAAGTACGATCGGCGGGAGCTGCAGCGGCGGCTGGACGTGGAGAAGTGGATCGACGGGCGCTTGGAGGAGCTGTACCGTGGCAGGGTGAGGCGGGGAGGGGTGGGGGGCGCAGGGGGCGTCCTAGACCGACGGAGCCCGGGCCCTGCCCCCCTGCGCCTTGGGGGTCTCTCATTGCTTGAGCTCGCTGGTGCATGCGCAGCCTCCTTGCCAGGGGAGAACGCTGGCCCCGCGACACATGGGCCCCCGCCGTCCACCCTCCCTGGCACTCTGCTTGTGCTCACACTTGGGTAAAAACACAGGGGAGGACCAGGGCTTTAGCATATGGGAGGTTAGGAGGCCAACTTGGGGAGCCAGAGTGGCCATATCTGGAAGAAAAGGTGGGGGGAGGAGGATGTCTTAAAGCCAAACATAGACATGGTGACCGGAGATACAACCGCAGGGAACCGCACAGCCAAGGAAACATCAGCATTCACAGACCTGCACAGTGACAAGCTATGGCCACTCACAGACCCAGTGACAGAAGCAACAGCCATGCACAGACTGTCAGGGACACCGGCTGTGGGACAGATCAACCCATGCTACAGCCACAGGCTCTCCTGGTCACAACAGCACAGGCCACAGTGCCCTATACAGATACAACACGACTACGCCCACACAAAAGGACTCCACTTACAGCTGTTCATAGACACACACAGCGCAATCTGTAGAGCCTTGCAAGCAGTGCAAGCTACAACAGCTACCCCGACACTCAGTGATTCAAGTAACGACCATCCATTATCTCCTAAAAGCAAAAAACATGCAAAGGCAATGACAGATGCTGCAGCCACACGCAGACATCAAATAACAGGAATTATAGCTACACCCAGACAGAAAACCGCGTAGGCTATGGGCACCTGTGGACGCACAATGGCAGAAGCTGCAATTGCCTGTGGACACATAGGGCATAAGCTGCAGCCTCCTGTGCTGTCTCAGGGGGTCCAGACAGACACATTTCACTTGTCTCCGCTTGAAGTCACACTTTGTACCACCCATGAGAGTCAGAGGAAGCGGACACAGACATGTGAGATGACAGAGCCTCCTCAGCCCAGCACAAAGGTGGGAGAAGCCGTGGCCCCTCGCAGTGACCCGAGGGCCCCTGTTCTCAGACACATGAGCTCACGCAGGCGGACAGTTGCTAGTGGTCGGTGGGATCCTATGAGCTCACCCTCAGACGGCGCTAGAGCCAGCCGGACACTCAAGGACACAAGTTGTGGTCACTTACTGATCAACATATCCCACAGCGACACATGATGATGAGACAAACATGCTAAGCTAGAGTCACACGCCGCCTACCATAGGAGGACCGTGGGCCCCTGTACAAGCTGCACGGGATGTCATACATTGCTACACCCTCCCACTGGCCCTGTGGCCTGGGCATCAGGCTGTGACTCACACGGACGGGTAACACACCGACACTCCAGTCTTTTGCTGAGCCCTCATCTCCACACGCAGCTCCCAGACCACCCAAGGCCTGGAGCCTGCAGTGGAATCTGCAGGACTTTGGTGGGGAAGGAAAAAATCTGTAGCCTCGGGACCTCGTGCTCAGACAGCTGGGTTCTGTCCCCGACAGGGGTACTGAGCCAGCCTGCATTTGGCCCTTTGCCCCAAGAGGCTGTACAAGCCCCCCAGTTGTCTGCTCAAAGGTGGGCTGGTGGCTTATTCTACCCACCCACCTTGGGGGGCCTCTTTGGCCCCAAGGGGAGGAGGAGGCTGGCCCAAGCCCTCTCTGTCCCCTGGGGCCAGGGCCCACCCCCAGCAGGCTCCATCCTGCCAGCCTCCCTCCCCTGCACCTAGTGCTTAAACTTTTCCTTGAAAGGGCAGAGCCAGCCCCTCTCCTGAATCCCAGAATCTGACATTCCAAGACTCAACCTAGGCCTGCTTCCCACTATGGGAACTGCGGCCAAGGGGAGAGACCCATGCCAGCCCCGAGACTCCCGGGCCCCGGGGCCAGCATCTGAGCTGGTACAGGCTCCTGGGGCCTCTGTCAACCCATCTGTCACCCCTCCCCCCAACACCCAGATGTCCCGCCTTGGCGGTGCTGTCCCTGACTGTCACATTATTGCTCCGGAACCCGCCAGCTGGGCCCTGGGGCCGCCGGGGCTCCTCCGGAGCCCTGGACAAAGGCGGGGAAGGAGGGGCAAGGCCGCCTGACAGCCCGTCCCTCCCCGCCTCAGGAGGCAGACATGCCCGATGAAGTCAACATCGATGAACTGCTGGAATTAGAGAGTGAAGAGGAGAGAAGCCGGAAAATTCAGGTACGTGAAAGGGAAAACCACCCCAGCCCCTACCCTGCCCTCCCTGAAAATCATATCAATATGATTTTATTTTAATGTGTTTATCAAGCATTTCCTAAGTGCCAGGCGCTGTTTCCATTGCTTTACACTTAGTAACTCATTTAATCCTCACAAAACCCTCCGAAGGCTTTATTATCTTGGTTTCATTATCATCCATCTTACTGATTTTCCACATGGGGAAAATAAGGCCCAGAGAGCTCCAATCACTTGCCCAGGGTCACACAGGTCAGGAGGAGCACAGCTGGGAGTTCCCCTTGTAGCTCAGTAGATTAAGAACCTGACTAATATCCACGAGGACATGAATTCCATCCCTGGCCTTGTTCAGTGGGTTAAGGATCTGGCGTTGCCCTGAACTGTGGTGTAGGTCGCAGACGCGGCTCAGATCCTGCGTTGCTGTGGCTGTGGTGTAGGCCGGCAGCTGCAGCTCTGATTCAACCCCTAGCCTGGGAATTTCCATATGCTGTGGGTGCAGCCCTAAAAAGCAGAAAAAACAAACAAACAAGACAAAAGAAGGAGCACAGCTGAGAGTCAGCCAGGCCGTGGTCTGCACGCAGTGTCCTTGCTCTTCTGGCCTCTGTTCTCCTAGAGGCGGGAAATCCTGTGTGATCTTCTGGGCCTCTCTGGATCTAGCACTGGCCCTGGTGCTGAGTTTCTCGAATCAACCTTGTTCCCAGTTGCTCTATACAATGCTCAGGCCTTGTTCCTCCCTTGAAGCCACAGGAAAGTCCACCTGGAGTCTGACTTTTGTTTGTCTTGTTGCCTTGGGGCTTTGTTGGGGAAAGGGAGGGGCTGGAGGGACTGGGAGAGCCATAAATTGTTATTTACTATTTTTCTTTCCCTTTTTTTTTTTTTTTTTTTTTTTTTGCGGGGCATGTTTAGGGACTCCTAAAGTCATGCACGAACCCCACAGAGGTGAGCCCCATTCTGCCCCCTGATGGGGGGAGGGGGAGAGGTCTCTGGGGAGGAGGGAAGAAGCTGGCCCACGGCAGGCAGAGGGACGTCTGGGAGCCCTGCCTGTCACAGCCCTGTCCTCCCCTCCAGCGGTGTCTTTTGTCTTCCTCATTCCTGTCCCCTCTCCCCCATCTGCCACTGGGCTCCATTATCTCCTCTCCGCTGAGACCCCCCCATCTGTCTCCCATTTCTGCCTCTGCAGGGCTCTGTCTGCCGTCCCCTCTCCCCTGTTGCTACCTCTACCGCCCTGGGGCTCCCTTCCCCACCTCTGGGGGGGCCCCCCATCCTTCCAGGCCCTGAAGCTGAGTGGCCCAACCCCTCCCACTTCCTTCCCTGCTTTAAAAGGGAAAAATATTCATGTTTCTCTCACCAGCTCTGGGCTGCGTGGGGGACAAACGTCACCGGCTCAGGCCTCCGTCCCTGGGGACCCTCCTGGTGATCTCTTGGCCTGAGAAATATCTCAGTGGCTCTCTGGCTCTGGTTCTTTGTCCCTTCGTCTTTCCCTCTGTCTCTATCTCTGCATCTGTTTCTTTCAGTCTCAGCTCCAAGTCTCCGTCTGTGTCTTTCTCTCCCCCCTCACGTTTCTCTGTCTTTGCATCCATGTCTCTCTCTCTCTTTTTTTTTTTTTTGCTTTTCAGGGCTGCACCCGTGGCATATGGGGGTTCCCAGGCCAGGGGTCTAATCAGAGTTACAGCTGCCAGCCTACACCACAGCCACAGCCACGCCAGATCAGAGCCGAATCTGTGACCTACACCACAGCTCACAGCAACGCCGGATCCTTAACCCACTGAGCGAGGCCAGGGATCGAACCTGCAATCTCATGGTTCCTAGTCGGATTCGTTTGCTCTGCGCCACGGCGACGGGAGCTCCTGGATGGATGTCTCCCGGTCTCTGCTGCTGTCTCCCATCTCCTCTCCTTCTCTCCCCCGTCGTGCTCCTCTCCATCAGTAGCCTCTCCTCCCCCTTAACTCCCCCTCCCCCTCTCACTGACCAGGAAGCAGGAAAAAGATGGGCTTAGGTCGGAAGGGCTGGGCTGGGGGGCATCCCCGCACCGCTCCCCGTGTTCTCAGCACCCCCGCTCTGTCCTCAGAACTTTGTCCAGGAGCTACTGGTGAAGCTGCGAGGCCTCCACAAGCAGCCGGGCCTCCGCCAGCCCAGCCCCTCCGGCGACGGCAGCCTGAGTCCCCGCCAGGACCGCGCCCGGACCGCGCCGCCCTGACGCATGCCCCGGCCTCTGTGACCCCCCTCCGCCGCCCCTGCTTCCCCCCGGCCCTCAACACGGCCCGGCTTGTTTATACGTTGTATTTAATGGTTCTGTAACAATAACACTGCGTGCCTGTTTTTCCTCTCCCTGGTCACTGTGGGCTTCCCTGTGCCCCCCCCCACCTCCCCCTGCTCCCGCTGCTCCTCCTCCTGTCCCAGCACCCACAGCTGGCCCGCAGCTGGCCCCGACAGATGGAGGATCGCTCCTCAGCCTGGGAGCATGAGAACAGGCCCTGCTGACCTCGCACCCCTGGGACTCACATCCTGTCCTCGCCTCCCCCAGCCGTGGCCCAGTCCCAGCCAGCAGGGCCTCAGTGTGGGGGTGGCACCGGGGGCTTCTTGGGGGCGACTGCCTGTGGTCCCTGGGCCAGAGGAGACGCCTGATGTCATCATGGTGCCCTGGGAACAAACCATTCATCCTCCCTGTAGATGTCATTGGGTGCGTATTGAATGCTTAGCATGGCCATCGGCAGATAATGAGGCCACGAAGATCAGCCACAAATGGTCCTTGGCATCAAGATGCTCACGCGCTGGTGGGGAAGAAGGACCTGCGGGCAGGGATTAGAGCAAAGTGTGCCGAATGGTCCAAGATACTCGGGAGCCCAGGGAATGGGAGGAGCCGCTCACTCTGGGGGTGGTGAAGAAATCTAGGAGTGCTTCCTAAAGAAAGTGACATTGCTGGAGTTCCCGTTGTGGCGCAGTGGTTAATGAATCCGACTAGGAACCATGAGGTTGCGGGTTCGATCCCTGGCCTCTCTCAGTGGGTTAAGGATCCGGTGTTGCCATGAGCTGTGGTGTAGGTCGCAGACACGGCTCAGATTCCACGTTGCTGTGTCTCTGGTGTAGGTGGCGGTTGTAGCTCTGATTCGACCCCTAACCTGGGAACCTCCATATGCCATGGGAAGCAGCCCTAGAAAAGGCAAAAAGACAAAAAAAAAAAAAAAAAAAAAAAGAAGAAGAAGAAGAAAGTGACATTGAGAGAGTTCTCTTGTGGTGCAGCAGGTTAAGGATCTGGCATTGTCACTGCAGCAGCTTGGATCACTGCTGTGGTGAGGATTTGATCCCTGGCCTGGGAACTTCCACATGCTGTGGGTGCTAGGGGAAAACAAGTGATGACATTTAGGCAGGGCTTTGAAGGATGCATAGGAGTTTGTGTGAAATGGGTATTTCCCATATCTGAGGACTCCACACTGGTGGGTAGAGGGATTGACAGTGGGGCTGAGCCAGGGAAGATTCCTATTAGCCTAACTACCAATGAGGACAGACAGGTTCCCCAGACCTGGATCAGGGAAGGTCCCTGGGCTGTGGCATCCTTGTGCTGGGGGTGCTGAAAGGTCTTAGGGGAAGGGCTAGGGTATCAGAAGTGGGTAGTGGCTATTTACCAAAAACTGGAAGCATGTCATTACTTTAAAACACTAAGTCTGGTTGTATCATTGGTCCTGGCTGCGTACAAGAGGAGATGGGGTGGGGCCGTGGCCGGAGCTGGGGAACCTTCCTCACAGAGCAAAGCACATCTCCCATCTCACCTCTACTGACTAAAATGGGTCCCACCCTCCATGCCCATCCAGTGCCACCCAGCAGCCCTGCTAGGATCAGTCATCCATCCCAGGGGCCTGAGCGCTGGCCTGGCAGGAAGAGACGTCAACCTTGAAAAAGAGGAGCATCCAGAAGCACCCGGTCTGTCCAGCCCTTCTGGTGACCTTGCAGACAGACCTCAGGCTTCCAGTGTCCCCTCCCCTCCACACAACAGTATAGAGAGCGTAATGGAGGAATTCCTCCTCCTGGCATCCAAGCAAAGCCTTGGGTATGCCATGTGTTGGGTCTCTCAGTTTCCTCATCTGGAAAATGGGGACTTCACAGATGAGGAAACCGAGGATCAGATCAGTGATGTCATTTGCCTAAAGTCACCCAGCTGGGAAGTGGCACTGGGCTTCAACTCCAGGCATTATGACTCCAGAATCCAACAACTTCTACTCTACAGCGCCCCTATAAACCATAGCAATGACAGCTCTTCTTTCGTGGCAGGAAGAGGTGGACTAATTCATACTAAGGTGTTAGTGACTGCATGGCTCTCTGAATTATCCTGTCTAAAGAGCAAGGCAACGAGAGAACAAGGCTACTACTCAAGGATTGGGAAGCAGTGGTAAGAGCATGGACTCTGGGGTTAGTGTCTGGATTCAAATGCCATCGGTCCTCCTTCCTAGCTGTGTGGTTTTGAGCAAGTCACTTTAACCTCTCTGTGCCCCAGTTTCCACATCTGTGAAATGAAGATGATTAAACTAGTACCTGCCTCCCAGAGTGGTTGTGATGTTTAGATGCACGCATGAGAGACTAGTGCCAAGCACAGAGTACGCATGGTCATCCACCTTATCCCTTATCCTAGTATAGAGGGGCTGGACCACAGGCTCCCCACAGCCACCATCCCTGGCCAGCAAGATGTTCCTTGGGAATACTGAAGCACAGGCCCTTTGTTAAGGAAAAGCCTTACAAGAGAGGAGTTCCCGCTGTGGTGCAACAGGGTAGGCAGAATCTCTGTAGCGCCAAGACACAGGTTCAATCACCGGCTTGGCCCAGTGGGCTAGAGCATCTGGCCTTGCTGCAAAGTCACAACTGCAGTTCGGATCTGATCCCTAGGGGGAGAAAAAAAAAAAGCCGCAAAGGACACAGTGTCCTGATCCACCACTCTGGCATTGCTGCCATACTCACCTCCCCACCCTGCCTCTCACAGTCTATGGACTTGTTTCCCACTTAACAGCCAAATAACGCTTTTTCGTACTCGCCTGAGTCTCCAGCCACCTTGGGCTTCCTTTGACTTCTGAAGAGAAACCAAAGTCTGGTACACACTCTGCCCCTGTCACCTGTCATTGCTGTGCCTTCATCCCTCTCCTCTCCTTCACCTGCACTCCCCCTTCCCCATCCCCGCTCCCCCGAGGCTCTTCCCCTCCAGGACCCTCAGACATTTCTCTGCCTGGAGCACTCGCCCTGAGTCCATCATTGTTTAAACGTAATTCCAGGCAGATGTCCTTGAGCTGGTTACTAAATAATTTTCTCAGAGTTCCCGCTGTGACACAATGGGATCTGTGGCCTCTTTGGAGCGCTGGGACATGGGTTCAATCCCCAGCTGGCACAGTGGGTTAAGCATCCGATATTGCCACAGCTGCTCTTAGGTTGTGACCGGGGCTCGATGCGATCCCTGGTCGGGGAACTCCACATGCTGAGTGACAACCAAGAAAGAAGAAAATAAATAATAATTTGATCCATGGAATTGATTACACCCTGAAATTATGTATTGGTGTATTTTATTGTCTGTCTACCCTCCCTCACCTTCAGAATGTTAGCTCCTAAGGCATGGCTTGTTCCTAATGCCTGGAGCAAAGCCTGGCACACAGTAGGTGTTTCCCCAATAACAGTGCCTCCTGGTGGCCACATTCTCCCGGCACATTAACTCTCCTCGACTAGAACTGAGGCCAGAGCGCCCTCTTGTGGCTTTATGAGTTGGTTGTAAATTACACCCCAAAGGTCATTTTCTCCAGATGTGGTCAACTGGCACTTCATTAAGAGCGGACCCCAGAGGTAGCTACTACAAAGCACTTGCCCATCAGCAATCAACACCAGAGGCTCTGCTGATTAGAATGGCAGATGTTAGAAATGGGCTTGCATGGATGATACAATTGGCTAAACCCTTTAGAAATACTTCTCACCTTCATAATAAAGAGGGCAGGAAGGCTCTTCACGAACAGTGCATCATGGTTGATATAAGATCAGCCTAAAAGAATCAATATCATTTCACGAACACTGCAATAACCAATTAAAACATAATTTAAAACACGTGTGGTTCTCAACAGCTACAAAAGCTATAGTTTATCTAACTTAACCAAAGGTACATAAGACCTTGATGGAAAAACATTTATATGCCAATAAAGGACATGAAGATAATGTGAAAAAAACGAGACCATCCATGCCTTTGGATAAGATATCTTAATATTGGAGTTCCTGTTGTGGCTCAGCAGAAAAAAACCCCAAATAGTATCCATTAGGATGTGGGTTCAAAATCCCTGGCCTTGTTCAGTGAGTTAAGGATCCGGCATTGCCATGAGCTGTGGTGTAGGTGGCAGATGCGGCTCGGATCTGGTGTGGCTGTGGCTGTGGTGTCGGCCAGTAGCTACAGCTCTGATTCGACCCCTAACCTGGGAACTTCCATATGCCACACCTGCAGCCCTAAAAAAAAAAAATCTTGGAGTTCCCGTCATGGTGCAGCGGTTAACGAATCCGACTAGGAACCATGAGGTTGCGGGTTCAATCCCTGCCCTTGCTCAGTGGGTTAAGGATCTGGCGTTGCCGTGAGCTGGGGTGTAGGTCGCAGACGCGGCTCGGATCCTGAGTTGCTGTGGCTGTGGTGTAGGCTGGTGGCTACAGCTCCAATTAGACCCCTAGCCTGGGAACATCCATATGCCGCAGGAGCGGCCCTAAAAAAGGCAAAAAGACAAAAAAAAAAAAATTTTAATATTCTCTACATGTCAGTTCTCTCCAAATTAGCCATTATATTCAAAGCAATCTCAGTCAGAATTCTGGATGGGGTTTTTTTTTTTTTTTTTTGAGATACTTGATAAAATCTATTCCAGAATTTGTAGTGAGGAATAAAGATGTACAAATAATTGAGTCAACATTAAACAGGAGAGAGAGAAGGGCTTGCTCTACCAAATATTAAGTGAGCCTGCAAAGCCATAGAAATAAAAACTGTGGTATTGGTGCAAGAACAGATGAATACAGCAAAAGAAAACAGACTCACAAGCAGACCCAGGTATGTACAGGGACTTAACAAAACAATAGAGGTGGCACTGCCATTCCATGGGGAAAGGATGGATTATTGATTGTGGCATTGGGAAAATTGGCTCCCTATATGGAGATACCTCGCACCACATACAAATGTAGACCCCCAAATGAAATAGAGACCTAAATGTAAAAAAACTATGGAGGAGTTCCCTTGTGGCATAGCAGGTTAAGGATCTGCCATTGTCACTGCAACGTCGTGGGTTGCTGCTGTGATTGTGATGTGGGTTCGATTCCTAGCCTGGGAACTTCCACATGCTATGGGTGTGGCCAAAAGAAAAAAAAAGGGGTGTCTAATTCCCCTTGTCTTTATTTTTTTTTTCATCATTTTAGGGCCGCACCCGAGACATATGGAGGTTCCCAGGCTAGGGGTCGAATCGGAGCTGTAGCTGCTGGCCTACATCACAACCACAGCAATGCCAGATCCGAGCCGAGTCTGCGACTATACCACAGATCAACGCAGTGCTGGATCCTTAACCCACTGAAACCTCAAAAGTATAAACCATAACGCAAAAAACTGATGACTTTACCTATATCAACATTGAGTCTTTTTAATGAAAGACATCATAGTCAACGTTAATTTTTTGTTTTTGTTTCTTTCTTTTTGGACACACCATGACATGTGGAAGTTCCCTGGTTAGGGATCTAACCCACGCCACAGCAATGACGCCAAGCTGCAGTGACAATGCCAGATCAATCCCTAACCCACTGAGCCACAAAAGAACTCCACCTTAATTTTTTTTTTTGCCTTTTTAGGGCCGCACCTGGGGCATATGGGAGTTCCCAGGCTAGGGGTCGAATGGGAGCTGTAGCCGGCAGCCACAGCCACAGCCACACCAGATCCAAGCTGCATCTTCAACCTGCACCACAGCTCATGGCAATGCTGGATCCTTAACCCACTGAGCAAGGCCAGGGATTGAAACTTTGTCTGCATGGATACTAGTCAGATTCGTTTCTGCTGAGCCACACAGGAACTCCTTCCAATGTTAATTTGTAATGAATAGAATAAGAGAAGATATTTGCAACATTTAAAACTGAAGAGTGGGAGTTCCCTTGTGGCTCAGTGGGTTAAGGATCTGACATTGTCACTTCAGTCGCTCTGGTTACTACAGTGGCTCAGGTTTGATCACTGTCCCAGGAACTTCCACATGCTGAGGATGTGGCCGAAAACAAAGTAAAAAAATAAAACTGATGAGTGGGAGTTCCCTAGGGGTCTAGTGGTTAGGACTCGGTGCTTTCACTACTGCTCCATGGGTTCAATCCCTGGTCTGGGAACGAAGATCTCACATCAAGCTGCTGTACTATGTGGTAAAGAAAAAAAACCCCAAAACACAAAACTTATGAATGATTAAAATTCAGAAGCCACAAGGAACACCTGCAAATCAATGTAGAAAGAAAGCAATCCTGGAGTTCCCCTTGTGGCTCAGCAGGTTAAGAACCAGACATAGTATCTGGGAGGATGTGGGTTCAATCCCTGGCCTCACTCAGTGGGTTAAGGCTCCTGAGTTGCTGAAAGCTCTGATGTAGGTGGCAGTTGTGGCTCAGATCTAGTGTTGCTGTGGCTATGGCATAGGACTCAGCTGCAGCTCCTATTCACCCCTAGCCAAGGAACTTCCATAGGCTGCAAGTGCGATCATAAAAAAAGAGAAAGAAAGAAAGAAAGAAAGAAAGAAAGAAAGAAAGAAAGAAAGAAAGAAAGAAAGAAAGAAAGAAAGGAAGGAAGGAAGGAAGGAAGGAAGGAAGGAAGAAAGAAAGAAAGAAAGAAAGAAAGAAAGAAAAGAAAAGAAAAGAAAAGAAGTCCTGACAGAAGAAATACATAAAAGGAGTTCCCGTTGTGATGCAGCAGTAACTAACCCCACTACTCTCCATGAGGATGCAGGTTCAATCCCTGGCCTCCTTTAGTAGGTTGGGAATCTGGCTTTTCTTGTATCACTGAAACTGACAGCATTAACAGCCTGAACCCAGCCAGAACACAGACTGGGACCTGAACCCATGTGCTGAGACTCAAACCCGGCCCCAAACCCAGCCTGGGACTCAAACCTACATGCCAAGACTTGAACTCGGCCAAAACCCAGATTGGGACTTGAACCCATGTTTTAAATTAGCGCTCACCTGATGTCTGAGGTTAAGGTTCCTTATACCTCCGTGCAGAAGGAATTCGAGAGACAAAGTGATAGCTAAGAAACAGATTTATTAGGATGGGACGCTTGTGAGAGATGCTCACAAGCATCACAGGCAGGCAATGAAGCTCTGCCCAAGGACCCAGGTGGGCCACAGTTTTATCATCCAAGGGGCCTGGGGGTTGGAAAAGCCTGCCTCTTCCTTTCTGGGGGTAGTAGCTCCGCCTTAGTATCTGGTAAGGCGTGTATTCAAATCAGCAGAAGGGTGGTTCTCAAACTCTTGTCCTTGGTCAGAATCTGAGTGCAGCCCTCATCCCTTCCCCTACCCAAGGACCTGGGGCAAATTTCATGCCTCCACTAGTAAAGCAAGCTAGCCTTGTGCTCGTAGCTTTCTTGAGCAGTTACTTACGGTGATCTCCCAGTGTCCCCTAGGTCTCCCGCTAACTATGGTCCTTTATCGGGACTCCTACAACTACCTGTGCCTCCTCCATCTCTATCATTTCCTTCCTCAAAACTGCCTTCAGCTCAGAATGATCCTGTGCAGAGTGGCATGTTTTGGGTGGCGTATTCTGGCTCCACCTGGGTTCCCCTCCCAGCACCATAGCCTGGAAATGCTTTCCACACAGCACCTGGGCAACCACAAGGCTCCCCTCGTTTGCCCTCCATCTCTCAGGGATCACTGCCCTTTGTGCCTGACATACCACATCCCCCAAACTGCTGTTTTATGTACTTGTCTGTTTTTATTATTTTGCTTGTATCAGGCAGTAAGGCAAATTCAGCTCTTTTTTTTTTTTTTTTTTTTTTTTGTCTTTTTGCTATTTCTTTGGGCCGCTCCCACGGCATATGGAGGTTCCCAGGTCAGGGGTCTAATCGTAGCTGTAGCTTCCGGCCTACGCCAGAGACACAGCAAGGCAGGATCCGAGCCACGTCTGCAACCTACACCACAGCTCATGGCAACGCCAGATCCTTAACCCACTGAGCAAGGCCAGGGATCGAACCCGCAACCTCATGGTTCCTAGTCGGATTCGTTAACCACTGAGCCACAACAGGAACTCCAAATTCAGCTCTTATTAATCCATTTTGGTCAGAAGCAGAAATTTCCCTACGGAGTTCCCATTGTGGCTCAGTGGGTTAAGAGCCCTTCTAGTATCCATGAGGACATGGGTTCGATCCCTGGCCTCGCTCAGTGGGTTAAGGATCCATCGTTGTCACGAGCTGTGGGGTAGGTCACAGACACAACTCAGATCCCGCGTTGCTGTGGCTGTGGTGGAGGCCTGGCAGCTTCGTCTCCGATTCAACCCCTATCCCGGGAACTTGTTATGCTACAGGGGTGGCCCTAACACAGAAGGAGCCAGAGAAGAAGAACAACCAGAAGTCTCCCTAGAACTTAGTTTAAACATAGGTTTCTTGTCTGTCTCCTCTTATAAGCAGATAGGGTAGGGGCTCCCAAAAAAGAAAACCAAGAGTGGCTTTCTCTCTTTTTTTTTTCTTTTTAGGGCCATACCCTCGGCATATGGAAGTTCCCAGGCTAGGGACTGAATGGGAGCTACAGCTGCTGGCTTTCACCAAAGCCACACCAACTTGGGATCCAAGCTGGATCCCTGACCCACTGAGGAAGACCAGGGATCGAACCTGAATTCTCATGGATACCGGTCGTGTTTGTTACCACTGAGCCATGGGAGGAACTTCCCTTGACAGAAGAGAAGCCATTTTGGCCTAAGCCATTTTGTGATTTAAGCCTGGCCATAAACACCTGCCCTTGAGCAGGTCTCAGTAATTAAGGATCTGGAGGGAACAAAAGAAGGCAGAAACAAAGGACTCTTATCAGACAAGAGAAGTAACCAGAGCAAAGATAATGTGTCAGCTGTGCAGACTCCCACTTCTGCTCCAGTGGAAGATTAGCCTGAAGTGCCCACCCACCAGATCAGCTGGAACCTAAGGGCTGTGGTGTTGACCTTTGCTGAACCTCTTGAATTCGATCAGCTAAATCTTGGACTCAAGCCCCTTCATGAATATGCATGTACCATTAGCTTAAAACTTGCCCAATTTTGTCGTTCGGGGAGACACTGCTTTGGGAAAGTTCCGGATGTTCTTTTTTGCTGCAAGTAATAAGTCTTTGGCTTAGTTGTGTCTTTCGGCTCAACATCCACCAAGAGGGAAACTCAGTTTTTCAGGCAAAATTCTCCTCAGTATACCAGCCCCAGGAGCACAGGGATTTTTGTTTGTTTTTTCTTTCTTTCTTTCTTTTTGGACATACCAGAGGCATGCAGAAACTCCCCGACCAGGGATAGAACCCGAGCCCCAGCATCGAGAATGCCGGATCCTTAACCCACTGCCCCACACAGGAACTTCCCACCTCAGCCTTTTATGATGGTTTTGTTGCCATGGTGGTTGAAGCAAGCTTCCAGCAGGCCCATGTGACTATCACAATCACCCAATTCAATCTGCTTTCTCATTCCAGCTGCTTTCTTCAAAATGTGGCACATTCTTGGAGTTCCCGTTGTGGCTCAGCAGGTAAGGAGCCTGATTAGCATCCATAAGGAGACGGTTCGATCCCTGGCCTCACTCAATGGGTTTAGGCTCCGGCGTTGCTGTGAGCTGTGATGTGTGTAGGTCGCAGATGCAGCTTGGATCCTGTACAGCTCTGATTGGACCCCTAGTCTGGGAACCTCCATATGCCATGGGTGTGGCCCTAAAAAGACAAGCGAAAAAGAATGTGGCCCATTCTTCAGCGTGTACACACTGGGCATGTAAATGTGAACCTACTGCTAACTGCTGTATTTATTTTCAAGGGGGAGTTCCCTGTGAGGGTGTATTCTTTGTTTTGTTTTGTTTTGCTTTTTAGGGCCACACCTGCCGCACATGGAGGTTCCCAGGCTAGAGGTCAAATCGAAGCTGCAGCTGCCAGCCCATGCCACAGCCACAGGATCCAAGCCGCATCTGCAACCTACACCACAGCTCACAGCAATGCCAGATCTTTAATCCACTAAGCAAGGCCAGCGATTGAGCCCGCATCCTTATGGATCCTAGTCAGGATCATTTACTGCTGAGCCACTAAGGAACTCCAAGGGTGTATTCTTAACATTTAGTCCTCAGGGGTCCCTGGCCTGACCAGATCGCTGGCCCGACCAGATCGCTGGCCCATGATAAATACTCTGGGTTTTTTGTTTGTTTGCTTGCCTTTTTTTTTTTTTAGGGCCTCACCCACAGCATATGGAAGTTCCCAGGTTAGGGGTTGAACAGGACCTGTAGCTGCTGGCCTATGCCACAGCCACAGCAACGCTGGATCTGAGCTGTGTCTGCAACCTACACCTCAGCTCACGGCAATGCCTAATCCCCAACCCACTGATCAAGACCAAGGATCAAACCCAAATCCTCATTGATACTAGTTAAATATGTTTCTGCTGCACCACAAGGGGAACTCCAGAAATAGACCCTTTTTTTTTTGGCTTGTTTTGTTTTCTTTTGCTTTTTAGGGCCACACCCTCGGCATATGAGGTTCCCAGGATAGGGGTCAAATTGGAGCTGTAGCAGCCGGCCTACACCACAGCCTCAGCAACACGGGATCCGAGCTGAGTCTTCAACCTACACCCCAGGTCACATCCGACCCTTAACCCACTGACCAAGGCCAGGGATGGAAACCACACCTCATCGTTCCTAGTCGGATTCACTTCCGCTGAGCCACGACGGGAACTCCAAAGAAATACCTGGGTCACAGACGTGGCTTGGATCCTGTGCTGCTGTGGCTGTGGTGTAGGCCAGTGGCTACAGCTCCAATTAGATCCTTAGCCTGGGAACCTCCATATGCCATGGGTGCAGCCCTAGAAAAGACAAAAAAAAAAAAAAGGAAAGAAAAGAAAGAAAGAAAGAAATACCCTCTTTTTAATCATGGAAATTTACTTGTCTCGCCCCATAACTATTAATGCGTAGTCATTTTTATTTCAATTATCCTCTTTTACCTCTTTTTTTTTTTTTTTTTTTTTTTTAAGCTAGAACACTTTCTTTTCCAAAACTCCAAACACAGAGAAAAGTTGAAGTAGGGAGGTCCCATTGTGGGTTAAGAACCTGATATTCTGTCCTTTTCCATGAGGATTAGGGTTCAATCCTTGGCCTCGCTCAATGAGTTAAGGATCCAGTGTTGCCAAAAGCTTCGGTGTAGATCGCAGATGTGGCTCAGATTTGGTGTTGTTGTGGCTGAGGTGTAGTAGGCTGGCAGCTGCAGCTCCAATTCGACCCCTAGCCTGGGAACCTCCATATGCCGAGGGTGGGGCCCTAAAAAGACACACACAAAAAAGTTCCTGTTGCTCTGGGATTGTGAGGCTCCCAGCCTCACCTCCTCTGTACCTCAGCATGCCCGTCTGTGCAGGAGACTTCTGAGGTCATGTCTGAACATCCCAAGGGCAGCTTAGGGGAGGGCTGTATCCTCCGAAGACTGTGGGGAAAAAGGGGTATAAGGGGGGGTTAGCCAATGTCTCCCTCAGAGGTTCAAGCTCTGAGGACCAAGCTCCCAGGGGTCTGAGACAGAGGGTCTCCTATTGATACCATGGCTTTGGGGGGGGGGGCTCAGATCCCGGGTGGGGGAGGAGGGCGGACCAGTGTCTCCAGTGGCTGATCCACTGTCCCCAGATGTCCCTGTTGGATCTGAGGATTCCGCAACAAACTGTGTGGACAAAGACTGGGGCCACAGTGCCCTCTGGTGGCCAAATCTTTGGTTTCCAGGTTCTGAGAAGTGATCAAAGGTTGAGACATCCAGGATCACTGTCTGCTCCCAGTATTTGGGTAACAGGAAGATCAGGCATCAAGGCCCCAAGAGGTCAGAACAGGGACTTGCCCTGTGTCTGGAGAGGTCAGAGGGTCAGATTCCCTTGGAACCTCCTCCAAGAAGCCCTCCCTTCCCTTCTCTTTGACCTGAAGCTTTAGTGCCAGACCCTCTACTGGGGAGGTTTCCCTACTACAACCCTCCCACCCCCACCCACCCCATTGTCCCTGGCTCCCTTCAGACTGACCAAGTGTCCCTCCGTGGGAGAGCACCATCAGAGCCCACAACTCTCTCTCCCTGCTGGTCGTGTTCCACAGAGCCAGACAGTGGGAAGAGACACGAAGCATAATGACTAATTGATTCATTTATTTACTCAACAATTAATTGCCGAGCACCTGCTAATTTTTTCAGGCTCTGTTCTAGGCACTGGGGAGACAGCAGTGGATGGAACAACAATCCCTGCCTCATAGATCTGCTGTTTGAATGGATGGAGACAGACAATAAATTAAATAACTAAATAGGTCTACAGCATGGTAACAAATTATGGCAAGTGTTGGGAGAAAAAGAAAGCTTTTAAGAGGACAGAGAGTGTATGGGGGATGCTATTTTAGCTGAGGTTTTCTCTGAGGAGGTGACATTTATTCAGAAACCCGACTAAAGTGAGGGTTGGAGCCATACAGGTGTCTGGTGGAGAAGCATTCTAGGCAGTGAGAACAGCAAATGCAAAGGTCCCATGGCTGAAGTGGAACTGAAATGTTTCAGGACCTGGGAGGAGGCCAGTGTGGCTGGAGCAAACTTAGTCAAGGGAAGGAAGAAGGGAGATGAGATCAGAAATGTGATGATGTTTGGGGATGGGTTTGAGTAGGGCCTTTGAGAGCACAGTGAGGACTTGGAATGAATTTTATTCTAAATGTGAAAGAAGCCACTGGAGGTTTTGAGCCAGAGAACATTGTGGTGCCAGAGGTTTTAGACAGTCTCACTCTGGCTGCGCTGGAGAGAAGAGACAGGAACTGCCCAGTGGGAGCTAATGGTGACAGTGCCAGGAGGGAGGCTGCGAAGGGAGAAGGGTGGGTGAACTCTGGGTCTATTTTGTGAATGTAGAGACAACAGGGTTTGCTGATGGGCTTGGGGTGTGCGTGGAAAAGGAGAGTCAAGGATGACTGATTGCACTTAGAACGAAATCCATCTTCTTTATAGTGGCCTACAAGGCCCTATATGATTTGGAGCCTTGCTCTCTCCCTAATTTATCTCCCCCTCACTCACTCTGCTACAGTTTACACTAGCTTTCCCACTGATTTTTATTTTTATTTTTTAGGGCCCACCCATGGCATGTGGAGGTTTCCAGGATAGGCGTCAAATCATCGGAGCTGTAGCCGCTGGCCTACGGCATGGCCACAGCCACACGAGATATGAGACACTTCTGTGACCTACACCACAGCTCAAGGCAATGCCGGATCCTTAATCCACTGATCGAGGCCAGGGATCTAACCTGGGTCCCCATGAATGCTTGTCAGATTCATTTCAGCTGAGCCACGATGGGAACTCCCCCGCTGATCTTTGAACTTGCCAAGTGGCAAGTTCTCAGGTATTAGCTCAGTTACCTCGGAGGATTTTTTTTTTTTTTTTTTTTTTTGGTTGCTCCCATGGCATGTGGAAGCTCCCAGGCCAGAGATCAAGCCCGTGTCACAGCAGTGACCCATGCCACTGCAGGGACAATGCCTGATCCTTAACCCGTTGTGCCACAAGAGAACTTCCAAGAAGCCAATTTCTTTATAGCACTTATCGCTTTCTAAAACGATCAGAAAGCGATAAGTGCTATAAAGCTCTTATAGCATCTGTTTTTCTCTGCTAATGTCAGCTTCTTGAGGGTGGCAACTTTGTTGGTCACTCTGTATTCCCGTGCCTAGAAGAGTGCCTGGCACATAGCAGACACTTTATAAATGAACAAAGGCACTGATCAGCCCCAGTGCCCGTCTACAGACTGGCTTACACAGAAGAGATACCCGGACAAGTAGGCAAAGATAAGAATACACGGCAGACCCTGGGGTTATCCCCATACACTGCGGAGACCCAGAAGCCAGGAACTACCTGCTTCTGCACCCACGGTGCCTGGAGGATGGAGAGCAGGAGCTGGGGATGGAGAACCCCCAGGGAGGGGGAAAGGATGCTCTGGGGAGAGCCCCGCCCCGCCCTGTATCCCCAGTAGCCAATGGGCGCTCGGTCCTCCCGACGCCCCCTGGGACGTGTAGTCCGGAATGGGGCGCCCTGGGGCGTCGCCGCGCGCCCCTAGACTCCACGTCCCGTCGTGCGCCGGGAGGTGCGAGGATTGGTCGAGCCCCGCCCCCGGCCCGCCCCGCTCCGCTCGCGCCGCAGCCCCAAGAATGAATGAAATCGTAGCGCGCTGGGCGGCAGAGCGGGCGGCGCAGGCCGGGCTGGGCCCGCGCGCGGCGGCAGCGGCGCCCCGGGCCGGAGGCGGCCCAGCCGAGCGGGCCATGGCCACCGCCATTCAGAACCCGCTCAAGTCGTGAGTGTCCCCGCCGTCCACGTCCCTCCATCCCGCCCCCTACCCGAACCCTTCCCCCGCCCTCGCTGGGGAGGGGGACGCAGCGCGCGGAGGGTAGTTGAATGGGGCCCCCCAGCTCGTCCCCTTCCCTCCCCTGGGGGAGCCGCCACCCCTTGCCGCTTCCTGGAGCTCGGGCGGGAGCCCCTCCAGGGTCGCGGGGGCGCATCTTCTTTGTCGCTGTCAGTGGAGGAATGTGGTGCGGGCTGGGGGTGGCGGAGGCCGTTTCCCCACCCAGAGTGGGGGTAGGGGCTTCCCTCTCCTCCTCCCCCTCTCCTCCTCCGAGTCTCCGGGGACGCCAGGCCGGCCCCTGCAAGGGGCTTGAGAGTACGAATATCTAAGTCCAGACCTCAGTCTCCACCGCCACCCTTTCCCCTCATCAAAGCATCTTTCTCTTTCCCCCCTCTTTCTCCGGGGACCTCGATCCGCGCGCGGACGCAGGGTGGGAGACGTCAGGGGTCCCCAGTTAAATACCTGTTGTTCCCCTTTTTTCCTTCCTGGGTCTTCAGGACCTAAAGCCCCGTCGCCCTGGTCAGCGTAGACCGTGGGATCCCTCCCTCTCTCCGCCGCCCGTACACATCTAACGAGAGCATCTCCCATCCCCTTGGGGACCAGATGCCTCCGGAGAAGGTGCCGGGAGCGCCCTCGATCTCCGGGGATTCCCTCCCTTTCTCTCTGTCCGCGTCCCTCCTCCGAGCGTTAGCGTCCTCCTGGGCCCAGTGGCTGGGATCCTGGACGCCTGGGTTCAAACCTAGCTCTCTTCCAGCGCCCCCCCACTCCCAGCCATCCCTTGCTCTCTCCCCCGCTCTTCTTCCCTCTCTTTCGATCTCTCTCGCTCCCTCGTCGGGATTCCGAACTCCTGGGTCCCAGTGCTCCCCACCCCCCTTCCCCAGGCGGTGACAGCGGGCTGGGAGTGACAGGCGCGCGGCCGCTCCCGCGCTCTCTCGCAGGCTGGTGTGCGCGGCACTCCCCTCCCCCTCCTCCCCGGCCTGATGGGGAGGAGGCGGAGGGCGAACGCCGGCGGCTCCGCACAAAGGGGCCGGGGCGACCTCCCCCACCCCTTCCCTCAACCCCTTGCACCCGCCACCTTGACCTTGAGCAAAGAGTGCTGGGGGAATGGGATGGGGGCAGGGGCCCGGGGGCGCTCCCACCCCCACCTCGCCCGCCCCTCCCCCCTCCCTCCTCCAGAAAGGCTGTGCCCGGTGGCTGGACCAAAGGCCCTCAGTTGCTTCTGGCTTCTGGGGGGGGAAGTTGGGAGAGGAGGGGGCGGGGGCTCATAGGCACGTGCCTACCCGTGCGGCTTTGCAGTGAGCAGAGGACCCGGAGGGCGTGTGTGGGGCTGGGGTCAGTATGAAATGGTGTGTAATGGTGACCACCCTTCTGCTTCCCTTTGACTCTAAGGATTTTACACAGACATGTCTCCCCCATGAGGGACACCCTCCAAGTGGCTGGGACGGGGTTCCTGTGCAGGTTGGTGGCTCTATAGACATCCAAACCTCCTCGCTCTGACCCTGGCCAGCTTTCCGGGATGAGGTGTGGGGCAGCCATTGCAGGGATCTGAGGGCCAGAGTAGGCGTGGGGGTGGGAGCGCCAGCACCCTTCTCACCTTCCCAGGGGTCTGCAGGGTGTGAGGGCAGGAAGTGGCTCCTGAGAGAAAGTGAGAGTCAAATCCCCCCCAGAGTGGGAGGTGGAAGGTGCCTGGCTCAGTTCTCACTGCCTGCATCCAGACCCCATCTTGAGGGAGTTCCCGTTGTGGCTAGGGAACTGACTAGTATCCATCAGGATGAGGTTTCAATCCCTGGCCCCTACTTAGTGGGTTAAGGATCCCCTGTTGCCGTGAGCTGTGGTGTAGGTTGCAGATGCAGCTCGGATCCAGTGTTGCTGTGGCTGTAGTGGGAACTTCCATATGCTGAGGGTGAGGCCCTTAAAAAAAAAGACACCCCACCCTCCATCTGGAGCCACTAATTTCCTCCCCTCCCTGAGCCTCAGCGACTACCCTCTGTGAACTGGGGAATCACAACAGTTCTTCCGACCTCACCGGGCTATTGTGATGTTGGTAAAGCACTTTAGTACTGAGCCTGACCCTGACTAAATGTAGTGATTATCCCTAGTAGTGTCGATATTGATTTCACTTGTGGTCCAGTTGCCACAGAGGGCGCTGGGGGGTGGGGATAGGAGGACCATTTGGTAGGGGAGCGCGAGTGTGGGAAGGGGCTCTGTGAAGGGGGCTGGGGTAAGGAAGGGCAGGGAGGCCCCTCTCCAAGTATCGGCTTGGGTCTGTGGGTCAAATTGTGCTGGTGGACAAGGACCTCCAGGGAGGTGATGGCTGGGTCTACACTCAGGCTCCAGGCTGGCCAGATCAGACGCAAAGATTCTGCGGCGGGGCAGGGGTGAGCCGGGGTGTCAGGCTGGAGGTGTGGGGAGCAAGTGTAAGAGTGTATTGGAAGATCTGTGAGGGTGGTGGGAGGTGAGAGAGGAGGGTGGCAAGGGCACTCTCTGAGCTGAGCTGGCGGTTTGGGGCGGGTGGAGGGGGCAGGGCTTCTGTGGATGAGATGTGGGGTGGCCACTGTAGGGACCTGGGGACCAGAGTAGGTATGAGGACACCAGTGTCCCTGATTGGCTCCCCCTGCCATTTGCTCTAGGTCAGATGTGGAGAAGAGACCCACCCCTCCCTGTGGGGTTGGGGGAGGAGAAGGTTAAGGCCTTACCTGGGGGAGCTGGGGGAGAGCCTGTAGAAAGGGTCGAGGGGTCTAGGACTAGAGGGGTGTGTGTGTATGTGTGTGTGTGTGTGTGTGTGTGTGTTTTAGAAGTGACCATGGGTGTGGAAGACCTGAGGGAGTGTCTCTCACCAGGGGGTTGAAGGCTCTTCCACCGCAGCCCCTTCTGTCTGCTGGAGAGCCCCCTGGTGGAATGGACATTTGTGGGCATTTTCACCCATGTAGGGGCTAAAACTTGAGCTCCAACTCTGGAGGGTGGCGGTGTTCCAGGTGTGTGTGTGCATGGGACTTGGGGTGAGTGTGTTGTGACTCAGGAGGTCAGCTCACTCTTACCCTTAGGGTCGAGTCCGTGCGGATGACAGTGGGAGAAAGAAGAAAGTGATCACTTGGGATAGGACATCTGAGTGAGTGAATCCTTCTCTTAGTCCCCCCTTCAGACATCGGCCAGGGGCTGCGGGCACGTAGCTTCACCTCCTCATCTGGAAACTGGCAGGAATGATAATATCGCCCTGGTCATTATAAGGATCATGTGGGTTAATCTCTGTTAAAAAACTGTGCCTGGCACATGGTGGCTACTCAGTATGTTTATAGTCAACAGATCTTTTTTTTTTTTTAAGACTGCACCTAAGGCATATGGAAGTTCCCAGGGTAGGGGGTCGAATCAGAGCTGCAGCTGCTGGCCTACTGCACAGCCACAGCAACGCGGGATCCAAGCCGTGTCTGCGATCTACACCTTGGCTCTTGGCAACGCTGGGTCCTGCTGATGGAGGGCAGGGATAGAACCGGAGGCTTTATGGATTCTAGTCAGGTTCTTTAACACTGAGCCACAATGGGAACTCCTCAACAAATCTCAGTGAGCATCTGTTACATGCCCAGCATTATTCTTTCTGATAATGGCTAGCTATCACCATTTCACATCTTAGTGCCTATCAGGTCCTCTTTGTGGAAGGAATGAATTTATTGAACATTGACTACCTGACAGCTAACTTTTAAAACACTTTGCCTATACTTGCTCATTTAATCCTCACAATAACCCCCATGGGGCATCACCCTCACTTCACAGAGTAGGAAACTGAGGCCCAGAAAGGTTATCATTTGTCCAAGGTCACATGGCCACGAAGTGGCAGAGCCACGATTTGAACCCAGGAAGTGTGGTTACAACTCTTAACTAGCTAGCTGTTGTTGGAGGCAAGGAAGGGGTTGTGTGGGGCGGGATCCCTGCCAGAAAGAAAGCTGGGGACCTGAGAGGGTTCTGTGGAGTTAGGAGGGACTTGGGGGGGGGGCGGTGTCAGTGAACCACGTGTCCGTGGAATGTGTATGTGGGGGCGGTGTCGGTGAGCCACGTGTCGCGTGTGTACCTGTGTAAGGTGTCTTTAAGTCTCTTGACATTGGAGTGTTTGTGTGAGTGTAAATGTATGTGAGTCTGTGTGAAGGTGTGGGAGAGGGAGTGTGCGTGAGCCTGCGTGGGAGGCAGGGAGTATAGGTGTGAATGTGTGTGTAAGCTGCCGCGTGTGGGTGTGCGCGAGACCAGGTGTGCAGGTGTGAGTGTACGCGCATGTGTGAGACTCGGAGGTGTGCATGAGTGAGCGTGCGGGGATGGCTGTGCGTGCCCTGGCCCCACCTCTGACCCCGCTTCTCTGCGGGGTCCCGCCAGCCCCAGGCCGGGAACTACCACTCCCGGCATGGCCCGGGCGGGCCCGCCCCGCCGCCCTCATTGGCTGTGGCCCCGGTGCTCCCGCCCCCCGGGAATGAATGGATGGGCGGCCTCAGCGCCCGCCCGAGCGCTGGGAGGACCGGCCCGGCGGGGACCTGCTGGGGGCAGGACCCGGGGAGCAAGATGGCCACGGTCATCCCCGGCCCCCTGAGGTGCTGCGGGCCGGCGGGAGGCGGGGGGGAGGGCGCGCGGGCGGGTTTGGGCGGGCGTGTGTGTGTGTGTGCGTGTGTGTGGCAGCTGGGGGTGGGGCCGATGGGGTGTCTTGGGGGCTGTCACCGTGGGCCGGGCTGCGCCGGGTTGCGAGTATGTGACTACGGGTCTCTGGCAAGAACCTGGTCCGACGCGCTCCTCCTGGAAAAGCGGAGTGTGTGGGGAACTCAGAGTCTTCTTGGGGTTCTTTTCGGGGAAAGGGGGTCATGTCCCGCCCTGCGACCCCCGGGATTGGGGAGAGGGAGAAACTGTCTGGAGGCGCTAGGGCCTTGGTAAACTTGAGTGAAGCCCACACTACCTTTGTCTTGGAATGTAGAGTATGTGTCACTTGTTTGGGTTCTGGGTTTTTTGGATATGTGTGTGGATATGTGTTTAGTTTCTTTTATTCCACACTAGGTATCTTTAGATATTTGGGTCTTTGAGTGTGTGTGCCTGTTCTTTGAAACTGTGCATCATTTGTGCTCTGTGTCTTTGGATATGTAGGTGTGCATGTATTTATGAGCAAGTTTTTGTGTGAAGATGGGTTGATTTGTCTGTTTCTATGCTGTGTATGTATGTATCTTTGTGTGCTCCAATAGGTGATATTTGAGATGTTGGTTTCTGTACTGTGTGCCTTTGTGAATATGTGTGTGTATCCTGTGTGAATATGTGTGATTTCTTTGTATAGCGTATCTGGATAGTGTGTGTGTTTTGTGTCTTTGGCTATGTGTGTACATGCATATGTGGGTAGTTTGTTTTCCTGTTTTTTTCTCTTTTAACATTTGTGTATCTAAGTGTGTCTTTGAATGCATGAGTGAGTGTGTGTGTGGTGTGTGATCTGTTTGCATGCTGTGTGTCTTTAGATATGTGATGTATATTTGAGCACGGGTATGTGTGTGATCTGTCTCTACTTGAGATATTTGTGTTTTTCAGTAGATGTTTGTGTGTGCACATATGTGAGATGTGTCTGTTTCTCCTTTGTGAGTCTTGGGATGTGTGTTTCTTTGTGTGTGAATCCCGTGTGACTCTATGTGATTCGTTTGTGTTGTGTATTTGGACATGTGCCTGTATGGATGGGTCCCAGTGTATTTTTGTCTGTTTCTATATTGTGTGTGTTTGTATCCACTCCTTGGCTGGGGACCTGCTTGAATCCCAGCTGGGGGGCTCCTGGGTCCAGGAGCCACAGGAGGGGAGAGGGGAGGTTGGAGGAGTCCGCCCACCCATTCCCTACGAGCGGGTGGGGGAGGGGTGCTGGGCGACCTGGTGGGCTGCCCTTGCTGACAGCTGCCCGCCCGCTCACCCGCCCCTCGCAGCCTAGGCGAGGACTTCTACCGGGAGGCCATCGAGCACTGCCGCAGCTACAACGCGCGTCTGTGCGCCGAGCGCAGCCTGCGCCTGCCCTTCCTCGACTCGCAGACCGGCGTGGCCCAGAACAACTGCTACATCTGGATGGAGAAGACCCACCGCGGGCCGGGTACCCACCGGGAGGGCGGGGGCGGGGCGGGGCGGGGCGGGGCGGTGGCTGCGCGGCCTTGTTCTTACCGCCTTTCTCACGCCAGGTTTGGCCCCGGGGCAGATCTATACGTACCCCGCCCGCTGTTGGAGAAAGAAACGGAGACTCAACATCCTGGAGGACCCCAGACTCCGGCCCTGCGAGTACAAGATCGGTGGGTGGAGCTTCGTCCTGTGCTCGGGGTGGCTCCCATCAGTGCCCACAGCACGCTTGCTAAGTGTGTGCTGATGCTGATGTTGTCTGAGCGTTCACCTCTATTCCCCTCCCAAAGTGTCTGAGTGGCTGGCTGTGTGTCTGCCAGTGTGTGTCTGGCTGTAGTCCAGAGCTTCCCCGGTTCTCCCTGAGTGACTGAACTTTGGACTGTACTTTCTCCTGACTGGGCCCCAGCCTATTCTAGGACAGAGTGGTATCTGTCATGTGTGTGCAGGTGTATCCAGTCTTTGTATCTCTTCCTTGTGGGCTGTATTTCTTTCTGTGGATGTCTGAATGTGTCTGGATGTGTGAGAGTGTTTGGTCGTAACTGTCCATTTGTAGTAGAGTGTATCTCAGTATTTGTGTCTCTTTTCAGGTGTTTCTAAGTGTATTAGAAGGTTTATTTCCTCTTGCGTGTGTCTGGTTTGAGGGTCCAACTGTTCCTGAGAGTCAGTGTATCAGGGTGTCCAACTGTCTCTTCCTTTCAGTGCCAGATGCTTTGGAAGGTCTGGGAGAAGCTCTTCCCCAAGTATCTGATCCACTAGGTGTACATGGGCTGCCTGCCTCCTGAGTCTCTGGCCTTAGCACTTCTTGACTGTGTCCCCTACTATTAGATCACTGGCTGTTTCTCTTTCCTTGTCCAAGTAGATCCAGGGTTCTGTGTGGGGCCAGGTGTATTGGAGTGTCTATCTGGCGGTGTCTGACTGCCCCAGAGGGACTGTCTCTATGTCCTATGTGTGTGTATCCACCCTGGTGACTCTCTCTAGGTGTGTCTCTGTTTCCCCTAAGAATGTTCAGGTGTTTGCTAGGGTCTGGCTGTGTCTTCCTCTTGTGGGTCTGGGCATATCTGATGGTCTAATGGTCCCTTTCTGAGTGTCTCTGGGTGGACCCAAGGGTCTGGATATTTTCCTCCATGGGTCCAGGTGTATCTGAGCATCAGGGTGTGTCTCTTCCCTTGTGGGGCTGGCTGTCGCAGATGATCCATGTGGAGCTCCCTTGCGTGTGTCCCCGTGGGTCCTGTTTGGGTGTCTGTTCTCTCCAGGTGTAGGGGTCTGGGTAGAGTCTCCTATACGTATGTAGGTATATCGGAGGGTCTGGCCACATCTCCTGCTGAGTGTGCCCAAGCGGCTCTGAGGGTCTGGCTGTGTCTTCCCCAGGGTCCAGTCCCCTTTCCAGTGCATGTGGTTGAGTCTCTGAGTCTATTGCCAGTGGAGTGTGGGAAGCCTCTTCCCACCAGCAAAGAGCATGACTCCCCAGCCTGGGCAGTGTGAGGAGTCCTCTGGGGACAACCTCTCCACTTGACCCCACCCCCACCCCCATGGCCTCATCCCCAGACTGTGAGGCGCCCTTGAAGAAGGAGGGTGGTCTCCCGGAAGGACCAGTCCTTGAGGCTCTACTGTGTGCTGAGACGGGGGAGAAGAAGATAGAGCTGAAGGAGGAGGAGACCATTATGGACTGTCAGGTAGCCCCCCCCAACTCCCACCCCGGCGGCGCCCCCACCCCGGTGGCCGCAGCTGCCTTCTCACCCCTGCCTCCTGCCCCGGCCCATCCCATTCCTGCTCTGAGATCTCCACTGGCTCCCTAGGTCCTTCAGGCATCCTAAGTCTCCATCCTTCCACACCTCATCTCTTTTTGGGAGACCTTCTGACTTGCCCTGCCACCCCCAATCTCCTCTATGCAGAACCATCCCCCCAAAGCAGAACAGTGTCCCGTTTTCTTAACCCCAATCTCCCTTCTCCTGATGCCCAGAAACAGCAGCTGCTGGAGTTTCCACACGATCTCGAAGTGGAAGACTTGGAGGATGACATTCCCAGGAGGAAGAACAGGGCCAAAGGAAAGGTATCACCCCAAAGTTTCTGCTCCTCACCCCTCCCCTCAACGCGGATCCCATTTATTGAGGCTGCACAATGTTCAGACCCTGCCCCAGTCTGATCTCATTTAATCCCCAGAGCAGCCTCAAGGGGTAGGGGATTTTTATACCCATTTTGCAGATGAGGAAATTGAGGCGTGGATCTATGAAACCATTTGCAAAATATAGACTGCCCAGTGGGTTAGAACTATCCTCATACCTGTACGACTGATCGAGGTCAAGGGAGTTACTCAAGGCCCACAGTTAGGTAGCGGCAGAGCTGTGATTTGCATTTCCGGCCCAAATGAGGAAAATTCTTTTAGTTTGCTCCTTTTCTTGGCCCCTCACTCCAGACTCTTCCCCAGGCATATGGCATCGGAGGTCTCCGGAAACGCCAGGACACCGCTTCCCTGGAGGACCGAGACAAGCCGTATGTCTGTGATAGTGAGTCCTTCTGAAGAGGGGGGAAGAGAGAGAGTGGGGCCCAGAGACCTGGCCCCTCCCAGCCCCCTCCCTCCTGTTCTGGACCCTGGTGGGGGGGGATGCACAGGCCTCTGGCAGAGGGAGGAGATGTGATCCCGGAGGCCAGGGTGGAGGCGGCATGGGCTGGGAGGGGGCTGACCGGCCCTCCCTGCTCACTCTTCAGTCTGTGGGAAACGGTATAAGAACCGGCCAGGGCTCAGCTACCACTACACCCACACCCACCTGGCTGAGGAGGAGGGGGAGGAGAACGCCGAACGCCACGCCCTGCCCTTCCACCGGAAAAACAACCATAAACGTGAGCAGGCGGGCAGGGCGTGGGGTGGTGAGGGGCCCTGCGAGTGGGGGCTAGCAGCCCGGGAGGGAGGGGGCACGTTAGACATTTCTGGAAAAGCCCCAGCTCAGCGGTCCCCTCCCCCCACCGACCATGGGGATGCTGGCTCTGGGGTTGCCATGACAACCAACCATCTCTCCCTCGCTCCCGGCCGGGCGTAATATTTCTGGGTCTGATTTATTGTTTCAATTAGAGCTTGGGGAGGGGGGTGATAGATGACTCCCCTCCGTCCCTGCCTCCCTTTCTCCGTTCTCTGCTAAGCCTGGGCCAAGGGGCAGGGTCTGTGGCCCGGGAACTCTTGGTGGCTGCCCATGCCAGTCCGGTGCCAACCCTGACAGCTGAGGGATGGGGGAAGGCTTGGAGCAGGGAGGCTGTGCCAGTGGAGAAACCATCTTCCCACCCATCCCTTGGCGGGAGAGGGCACTCTCTTCATCTCATCCCCACTACACACCCAGCCACCTCTGTGTGCAGAATTTTCCTCCTGAAACGCCTGTTTCCATATGAGATCTTGGCCAGTGGGATCTGCCTAATTTTTATTTTGGGGCTTTGTTGGGGGTGGCTGTCTGGTAGAAGTGTGTGTGCGTGGGGAAGTGGGGGGCTCTTCCTAAAGCTGTATCTGCCAGGCTTTTACCTAATAAAGAGGATGCAGCAGTTGTGCTCAAAGAGTTGGGGGGTCCTGATGAGAATTATTTGTTCACAGCTTGGGGTAGCCACTCCCTCTCCCCTCCCCCTCCATGCCTGGACAAGGGCTCCGCCCCTGGGGCTGAGGCTGGGGGCAGGGTGGAGCCTTGCCTATGGTGAGAGCCCCTCTCTCTGTCCCCCCCACCCCCAGAGTTTTACAAAGAATTGGCCTGGGTCCCCGAGGCACAGAGGAAACACACAGGTAGGGACGCTTCCCCCCGCCCCGACTTTTGCAGCAGCCTTTGACCGAATGCCCCTGCCTTGCCCACGCCAAGCCCTGCCCGCTGTCTTTCAGCCAAGAAGGCACCTGACGGCACTGTCATCCCCAACGGCTACTGTGACTTCTGCCTGGGTGGCTCCAAGAAGACGGGGTGTCCCGAGGACCTCATCTCCTGTGCCGACTGTGGGCGATCAGGTGATGCCCCCACCTGAGGCTTCTGGGGGCCAGGGTCCAGATCTGGAGGCTAGGAGGTGGAGGAGTGAGGACTGGGGGGGATGCAGAGCATCTGGGGGACCCCGAGGATCACTGCTGAGCATGACGGGAAACAGTGGGTTCGGGGAGGCTCTGGGAATAAGGGGCTGTGGTGGTTCTGGCGTTGCGAGTACTGCTACCTGCTTACCATGGCGTGGGGAGCAGTAAAAGAGGGTGGCCAGAACCTCGTGGGGAGCGGGCTGCGATAGCAAGTCATGGATTACCACTGCCTGGGTGTTGTGGATGACTGAGAGCGCTTGCCACCGAGGTGTGGTTAATAGAAAGCGGTTTCCCGAGGTGGACCTGTGGGCAGTAGCCTGCGGTTGCCTCAGCACGGTGGCCAATGAATCGTGGTTGTTATGGTATTACGGGCAGTGAAATACAGTTGTGACAATTGGGTGTAGTGGAAGGTAGTTGTCGTGGCCCCGGGTAGCGGCTGGGTGTCTGCACGGGGGTGGGGGGATGGCCAGGGGGTTGGCCCACTGCATAGTCACGTGGGTAACGGTGTGGTGGTTGGGGCATCATGTGTAATGGGCTTGGGTCGCAGGGAACCAGAGCGTGGAGACCCCTCTGTGGAAGGCGGTTGCCATGGCATCGTGGCTGGGAGGCTGGGGTTGCCACGTGCCCGCGGTTCACAGGGCGGGCTGGCCATCCTGCTGTGGGTAATGGAATGCAGCTGCTCAGCGCAGTGGTTAACAGAATGTGGCTGCCCCGGTGTTGTGGGTGGTGGAAAGGGGTTGCCACAGCACTGTGGGTAATGGAATGCGGTTGCCATGGTGTTCTGGGGAGCAGAGTGTGGTTGCCATGGTGGCTGGGTAGGAGACTGGTGGCCACGGCAGCACTGCCTGAGGGACGGGCACTGGGCACCGGGGCTGGGTGGGGTCAGCCTGTGGGCCTTGTGAGCCAGGGGTAGGGGCTGAGCCATTTCACTTCCAGGGGTCAGTAGCCACCAGGGGCACAACGACCCCTAACCGCATCTCTGCCCCTCGGCCCCCAGGACACCCCTCGTGTTTACAGTTCACGGTGAACATGACGGCGGCCGTGCGAACCTACCGTTGGCAGTGCATCGAGTGCAAGTCCTGCAGCCTGTGTGGCACCTCCGAGAACGACGTGAGTGCCCACCCCCCTCCCCGGGACACGCCCCCGGAGCCGCCTCCCTCCAGCACCTCCGGCTTTGCCAGTTGGGTCTAAAGCCTTTCCTGAAGCCCCCTCCCTGGTGAACCCAGTAACCTGTACCATGATTATTAGTTAGTGTCCATTAGTTGAGCCTGGCACTTACTACTCTTCACTCTCCGACTCCTCCCAACCACCCTGAGGTAGAGGGAGGGAGCTCAGAGAGGGGAGCAGACTTGCCCAAGGTCACCCGGCTAAGAAGATGGCACAGCTGGGACCTGACACCGCATCCATTGCTTCTGACCGCCCCAGTGTCATTTTCAGTGTGCCATAGAACCTTAGAAAACCCAAACGACAAACCGCAAACTGACAGTCCTCAGGGGCGTTTCACTCACAGGGTTTTGCCAAGATGACCTCCTCAGAGCCCTCTGTCCTGGAAGGGACCACCTCCCCCAGCCCCTTTGACCTGTCCCCTGCCCCAGCCCCCCCACCCCGGTTTCTGGTACCCGTGCCCCCAGGGTGCCAGCTGGGCGGGTCTCACCCCCCAGGACCAGCTGCTGTTTTGTGACGACTGTGATCGGGGTTACCACATGTACTGCCTGAGTCCCCCCATGGCGGAGCCCCCAGAAGGTGAGCGAAGAGGAGGCCTGGGGGGGTGGGGGAGGGTTGGCAGGTGGACTTCCTGCTGGGGAAGATGGTGCCCGCCGGTGGTGGGCGGGGGTGGGGGCAGCCGTGCCCAGACCCAGGTCTTACTCCCTGTCCTCGGGCCACCCTACAGGGAGCTGGAGTTGTCACCTCTGTCTTCGGCACCTGAAAGAGAAGGCCTCTGCCTACATCACCCTCACCTAGGCCTGCTCTGGCTCACCTGGACCTCTGGGGTGGTGCTTGCCTACCTGAGTCTCCTCCCGGAGCTCCTCCACTCTCTCCCCATCCTTAATGCCCCACAGCGGGAGGGGCGGGCGAGCCTGAGGGGGGCGGGGCCACCCCCTCCCCTCCGTGCAAGTGGAATGCTTGCCCTGTGGGTTGGTGGGCCCAGCTGGGCCCTCTCCTTCCTCCCTCCTTCCCCACCCCTTGGCAAATGGGCACCAGGGGCTTCTGCTCCCCTCAAAGCCATACCCCGCCTCTGGGCGGGCACGAGGGGTGGTGGATGCCAGCTGGGGGCACGGACATAGCCTTTTTCTAAAGAAAAAGTCAAAAAGTTAAAAAAAAAAAAGAAATTAATATATACAAAGAGTCCTATAAGGCCTGGCTGGGTGGAGGGGGGTTGCCGAGCGCATCTCCTGGGCACCAGTCTATGCCAGCTTCCTGCCTGGCGGCCCCTCCCTCCCAGTCTGCGGCACTGCAGCTGTCCCACCTCCCCACCCAAGGTGGGCACCATTCCCTCCTTGTACGCAGGGCAGGTGGTGTGGTGTTGGCCCCCCACCCCCTTGGTGCCCACCGTGGATACTGCATGATGTGAACCATGGTTTTGAGCTCTGTTCCCGCTCCCTCCCCAGAGCCCGGCCCGTGCCCACTCCGTGCTGCCATGGCTGGCCGCCGGTGGGGCAAGGCGGGCCCCTGCCCAGCGCCTGCTGGAACGAGAAGCACAGACTCTGCAAAGGACTAGATTTTTCCCCGCCCCAATTCCCTACCGGCCAGGCCGGGCCGCCCCCTGCCACCCTCGCTGGCCATTTTCGGGGTCTCGAGGGGGCGTGGTTGTTTCTTGTGGTTGTGTTTGTTGTTTGGGTTTTAAAAAAAAGGGAAAATGAGACTGCAAGTGGGGGAGGTGATGGGTTTGGGGGGGTCTCCTCCAATCCAGGCGTGCCCCCTCCTTGTAAACGAGTCTCCTTTATTGCCTGCCTCTGCTGTGAATTAACTTGTTCTGTGTATTAAACTGGGCCTGACCCCTCTGCCCACGTCTGCCTCGTCCTCCAGGCCGGTTTGGGGCGTCACCAAAACTGGAGGTGGGGCCTCACTGGGGGAGAAGCAACTGAGGTTAACAGCTGGAGCTGGCCCCTACCTCTGGCTCCCCTCTGCACCCCGCCTTTCTCTGGCTTTGTCCCGCTCCTCCCTGCCTGGTCGGAAAGGAAAAGAGGGGGGGATGGGGTGGAGGGGGCTCCCACCCAGCCAGCTGTGGTTGCCCTGGCAACGGACTGCTGCAGCTGCAGTGGGAAGCAGCGAGGAGGGAGGCGGGAAGCCGGGGACTGGGGGAAGGGAAGGGATGGAAAGATGAAGACTGAGCCCGGCCCCGCTCCTCCCCTCCTGGGGCTTGGCACAGGGCAGGGGTGCCAGGAGCGCCACGGCCTCGGCCCACTCATGGCCTGGCGCCCCTGAGCCTGACGTGTGGCAAAGAGGAGAGGGGAAGGGGCAAAGGAGAGAAAGACAGATCCAGGGACATTAGGAGAAAAAAAGATTTGGGTGAGGTGGGGTGAGGAGTGAGAACCAGGACACAGAGCGGTCAGGAGAGACAGATGTGAGAGTCACACGTTTACAGAGAATCAGGAAAAGAGCAGGGCAGGGAAGAAATAGATCTGGAGAGGGAGATGAGGCGCGCCCCAGGGATGGGGGAAGAGGCCAGGAGAGACGAGGATTTAGCGGGAGAGAGGAAATAATAGTAATGAAAAATAGCCACAGAGCTAGAGACAGAGGAGGAAGTAGACAGTGATTTGGAGAGAAAAGCACAAGAGATTCCAGGAGGGGAGGCAGAGAACCAGGACATGGAAACTAGGAGGGGGGGCACATTGGCAGAGAGATAAAGTTAGGATCCAGGACAGGCAAAGTCCCAGGACAGTGACACAGGGATGAGACTTCTGGGGAGAGGATGCCAAGAATTTAGGGAGACAAGAGAAAAATCTGGAGAGAGCCAAAGTCGTGAAGGGATTCCCAGTCTGGGTGAGGGGAGAGCCAGAGGTGGGTGGGAGGCAGGGATGGGGGGGGGCCGGGGGCGCCTGTGGGAGAGAGAGGGGACAAGGCAGAGGAAGTGGAAAACTGGGGCACGGTGGGGAAGGGACGAGCGCACACGCTGGCGTGTGTGAGTTGTGGGGTGTTGGAAGTTGGTGTGTGTCACAGGCGCCAGGAGAGGATGTGAGAACAGCTTGTTCCGCTGTTGCCGTGCTGGTGGGGGGAGTGCAGCCGGGGTTGAGGATGGGGCCTCTAGGAGGGCGGAGACAGAGTGTCTGGAAGGCTCTAGAAATTTTAGGAGATGTGGAAATGGCTGGCTCACCTCTTCTGGAAACAGATATATACCCGATTTGGAGAAAGCGGGTGGTGGGTGGTGGGAGGGTCTGTGTCAGAGAAGCATTAAGTGTGAGCTCAGAAATGGTGTGGTCAGTCACGGGGAAACGGACAGGTGAGCCTGAAAGCCCCAGGCTCGGGGCCAGCCCTGTGAAGAGGCTGGGCTGCTTCTCAGATGCAGGCGGAGCTGGACCTAGACTTCCCACAAGAGGCTAGACCTTGGGATGCTAACATGGAATTTCGAGATCTGGAAAATAAGTCTGACTCGGAACCCGGGGTCAAAAGGCAGGTGTTTTGCCAGGGCAGCTGCAGAGCTGGGGCTGGGAGTTGACGACCCCTCCCCAGCCAGGAGAGCCCTAGAGGCAGGCCTGGCCCAGGGCTGAGGTCAGTATCTTTCTAGGACACCTTCACCTCTCCAAGTCCCCACCAGGACGCAGGAGCTGCTTTCCCCTACAAACCACCAAGTCGACGACGGGTGGAGGGAGGCCTACTCTCACCCAGAGGGTGTGTGTGTGTGTGTGTGTGTGTGCGCGCGTGCGCGCGCTCGCTTAGGTGTGCATGCAAAATAAGCCACCGCTGGGGAGGGTGTGGCTTGGGGCGATAGCCCAGCCAAGGAAGCAGGGGTCCCTCGGTTCTGACTCTTGCTGCGGAGGACAGTCACCAAGCTCGAAATAACAGTTTTTTGGTTTTTTTTTTTTTTTTTTCCCTGTACAATCTCCAGATTTAGAAGGGTTGGCCATTAATTCTAAAAGCAACACAACTCCATGGGCTGCACTTCAGGCCTCTGAGGTAGAATCTTTTTTTATGGCCACACCCAAGGCATGTGGAAGTTCCCGGACCAGGGACTGAATCCAAGCTGTAGCTGCGACCTTCGCCATCCGGGCAACGCTGGATCCTTTAACCACTGCACTGGGCCAGGGATTGAACCTGTGCCTCTGCAGCAACCTGAGCCGCTGCAATCCGAATTTTTTTTTTCTTCTTTTTAGGGCCGCACCCACGGCATACGGAGGTTCGCAGGCTGTACGTGTGTGTTGGGGGTGACTTGGGACAAGGGGGACAGGAGGAGAGGGCTGACACTGGACACGCCTTCTTGTCAGGGACTCCAGGCAGCTGCTCAGCTAGTGAACACACAAACCACTTCTATGAAACATTTATTTCCTTTGAAACCTTCAGAAACATGCCAGAAAATCTCAAGACAGGGATGGGTGGGGTGGGTGGGTGGGGGGAGACAATAAGGAATAAAAAAATCCAAAGGAAACAAATCAACATGTGAAAGAAAAAAAACCCCTGCTCTGTCATTAACCATGAGATAGAACACCCAACTCAAATTAAATAGATTTGCTTTGCAGAAATCCTTAAAAAATAACAGAAAACAAAACCAAAAAAATCATAATTTACACTCGTCAACGTACATGATTAGGTCCCCAAAATGATTTGAATGATCTGAAGATATGAGGAGACAACTTAAAAAGGGGGGGGGAATGAAGGAGGGGCAGGCAGGGGTTCGGGGCTGAGGAAGGGGGGTGGGGGCGTGGTCCTGGAGAACCCTTCTAAAGAGGGATCCGGAGAGGGGCGGAGACATCACAGTAGTTGGCCAGGGCTGAGGACTCGGCAGGGCCCCCTGCAGCCCCCATCTCACACCACAGGTGAGGGAGAGCAGAAGGCAGAGCCGAGGGCCCTTCTCCGGGATCGCAGGGCTGCCGAGGGGCCGGAGGTTGGTCGCAGGGAGGAGGCAGGCAGGTGTCCGTTCCTCTGGTTCCCCAGATGCCTTCGTCCTGTGGGCTCCCCAGAGCCTCCTTCCCTGAGGCTTCTGGCCCCAGAGAGAAGGTGGTGGCGGGGGTCTCTGGACAGGGCTGGGCCGCCGGTGCTGGCCCCCGCTGGAGTGTGCTGCTCTGAGCTAGGCCTCCTGCCCGCTCCCCCTGCCTCTGACCCTCTGAGTTCCCCCTGCTGAGCCTGGCCCACGAGGGACACGCCTGGATCCTCAGCTTGAGGTTGGGGGAATCCACAGATTGTGGCCATACAGACTTGTTCTGGCGCAACTCTACATGAAAAAATAAATATATATATATATATTTTTTGTTTGTTTGTTTTTAAAGGAAAAAAAGAAACTCTTGTTTCCTGGGTGAACAGCGTAGTACCACACCGGCTTGGCTGCCTGGCAAGCTGCCCCTTATTGCCTGTAGAGACCCGGCGTCTTGTGGGGGTTCCCCGGGGAGCACAGTGAGGGTGTCCGATGTCGCCGCTGCCGTGGGGCCTGGAGGATGGGCCGAGGGACTTGCAAAGGGAGAGCGGAAGTGGAGAAGAGATGAAGGCTGTTTCTCTCGGGCCCTGACCCGAGGGTCCCGTGGAGCCCCTCTTGGTGCCTGGAAGAGGCCAGGGCTTGGGGAACTGGGTGGGCTGCAGCGGCTCTGTCGCTGGGCCTGGTCGGTTCAGTAGCTCGAAGGTGGAGGGGCCCAGGCGTTGTGGCCTCTGGAGGTCAAAGGACTGATAAAAAAAAAGGCTGTAGAAATGGTCCCAAGTGTGCAAATAGCTTCCCCCTCAAAAAAACTGAGTCTGGATGCTGGGGTTTCCTCTCTCTGTCCTGGGACACCCCGCCCCCGCCCCCCCAAGAGAACAATTGAAACTCTAAGAAAGTGCTTCTGGTTGCTTTTTGGGAGGGAACTATGTCCATGCTTTTGGAGCCAGCGCACCAGGCCCGAAAGCCTGGGGCCGCTGCCACGCTGGCCCGACCGCTCACTGATTTTTCATGCAGGGGTCTCGGCCCCACAAACCCAGACGCTGTCAGCCGTGGTGGGGAAAGCTGGTTTGTGACGTCCAGGAGCTGTGGGGCCTGGAGTCGCGCTCCTGCCCTCCACTCTGTTCCTGCAGCTTCCGACGGCCGGCTCCTGGGAAGAGGCCGCCTGGGGATGGGAGGACAGGCCCCGGGCAGAGTGGGCCTGGCCCAGCCCCCAGGGCCCACAGACGGGCAGCTCAGTGGGAGGCTGCAGACAGGTCGCCCTCTCTGGGGCTCCAGGGCTGCGGGCAGACCCTGGCTCCCAGCCCCAGCCCCGGGGAGGCCTCTCTCAGGTGCAGCCGCCACCCCGGGGTGTCCGTGTCCACCGGGGGGCGCTGGGGCCCGGGCTGGCGGGTCCGCCGGAGGCCGGGCTGAGGGAGAGGAGCGCAGGAGCCCTCGGCCTGCCCAGGCGGAGGGCCGGGGGTGGCGGCCTCGCCCCCTCAGAGTTCCTTCTTTTCCCTGCAGAAGATCTCGGCGAACTTGCGCAGCTGCTCGCTGGCGGCCTGTGACTCCTCCTGCAACCGCTGGTTGTTCTGCCGCAGGCTGGCCACCTCGGACTGCAGCACCGCCTTGTCCTGCTTCTCCTGCGGGGCAGGGGCTGGGCGTCAGCGGGGCGCACGGCAAGTGGCTCCCAGGGCCCCGGGAGCCCTGCTCGGCTGTGCTTCAGAGCCTGGCTGCCAGGGTTCAAGTCCCAGCTCTCCTTCTCGACAACTGAGTGACACGGGCCAGTCACTTCACCTCCCTGGGCTCCGTTGCCTCGGCTTTTAAAGGGGGTGTTAAGAAGGTTCCCTGAGGCCCCGTGCGCTGAGCGCAGAACACAGCCTGATGTGGAGGGACACCGTCACCAACATCGCCGTAATTACGGTCACCCTGCTTGTCCTCACAGCCACCCAAGGGTGGGGGACTGGGAGGTGGACGCAGTGCTGCCTATGTGGGCTTTGCTGCCTCTCCTGAGACGCCTTTGGGGGACAAGGCAGCGTTAGGTGGGATTTGAACCTGGGCCCCTATAATTCCTGTGCTCAAGACTTCCAAGTAACACTCTGCTACCTTTTTTTTTTTTTTTGTCTTTTCCCCTCTTCTAGGGCCGCTTCCCACGGCATTTGGAGGTTCCCAGGCTAGGGGTCGAATTGGAGCTGCAGCCACCGGCCCATGCCAGAGCCACAGCAACGCGGGATCCGAGCCACGTCTGCAACCTACACCACAGCTCACGGCAACGCCAGATCCTTAACCCACTGAACAAGGCCAGGGATCGAACCCACAACCTCACGGTTCCTAGTCCGATTCGTTAACCACTGCGCCAAGACGGGAACTCCACACTCTGCTACCTTTTGACCTTTCACCCACCCACAAGTATACAAAACAGCAAACGAGAGTCTCTTCCACACCCTGGAGATAAGTCCAAGGAACAATCTGGAATGCCGGCTAGATAACCCTCTGGCCCACGTTAACATATTTTAGGGATGACGATGTTTTAAGGAAAACAGTTCTGCAGCTTGCATAGTTTTCTACTCAAGTTATTGGACTTTTTTGTTAGTAAATATACAGATTTCTGTTACTGCTTTAATGGGCTGCAGAATATTCCGCCACAGGGCTGTCCTGTCATTTACAGAACCATTCGCCTGTTGACGCTGCACTGGCTCCAATTCTTTATCGCTGGCAGTGCAGCAGTGACCATCCTTGCTCATGGGTCTCTCTGTGTCCGTGCTTAAAATTCTGTTGGACAAGCTCCCACAGTGAAACTGCTGGGTCGACGAGGTACACAATTATGGTCTTGATAAACACTGTCCAAAAAGGCGAGGCCGGTATACTCTCCCTCCAAGACTGTATGTGGGTTTCTCTGTGTGCTTACCAGCCTTTTTGTGTGTGTGTGTGTGGAAGTTCCCAGGCCAGGGATCGAATCCACACCACAGCAGCGACCCCAGCCACTGTGGTGACAGTGCCAAGTTCCTAACTCACTGCACCACAAGAGAACTCCGCTACTGTCACTTTTTACTCTTCACCCACGACTGCATTTAAAGCTGGGCAGCCTCCTTTAGGACAGATGGGGTGGGGTTGGGGGCGGGGACAGGTGTCTCTGGCGGAAAGTTCTCGACTGTGATAGGGAGGCTGTGCCACGTGAGGCGGCTGCCTGGCGGCCTTACCTTCTGGAGGTCCGTGTGCAGCTGTTTCAGCATCACTTCCAGCTGGTACACCTTGCCTGTCAGATCCAGGGGTGGTTCCTCACTGGAAAGACGGGGGACAGGGTCAGGCTCGATGCCCAGAAGCCTTTGGGGAGGGCTCTTCACCCAGAGCCGCGAGGAACTCAGGGGACAGGCCTCTCTTGTCCCTGAGGCTCTGGGGAGTCCTTTCCCTGCCTGGAGTCCCAAGGCGGGTCTGGGAGAAGGCCATGCTCCACCTGGTGAGGGGACATGGTGGATGTGGGATGCGGGCCGTGGGAGCACCATGCCTGGCGTGTCTCCAGCCCTTCTGAGACAGACCACGTGTGTGCTCTTGGGGGAAACTCCTCCCACGTGGCACAGCACAAAGAACTCTCCCCGCCACATCCACTGAGTGCCCAGGAGGTCTGAGAAACACTGTTCCAGCCTAAGGGGCATGCAAGTGGGCAAACGAACATGAGGGCCTGCCTCTGGACTGGGCTAATAACCATACTGACCATGAGGGCAGCCTCCCTGTTACCGAGAGCCCCCGTGCCAGGTGGGGTCTCAGTCTAACAGAGCATCCGGCCCAATGGACAGAGCGGAGAGCCAGGCTGAGGCAGGTTCGCTACACCAGGGGGACCCCAACCCGTGGCTCCTCCTCTGTGCCCAGCCCTGGGCCCTCCTGGCCCCTGCGGAGGAGAGCGGGCAGCCCCTTCCTGCAGAAGGCTCCACTGGGGGGACACACACGCCTGGTGGGTGCTGGGAAGGGGTGTGGGCTGCAGCAGGCAGGGAGGAGGGGTGTCTCGACCCAAGAAGGAGAGGACTCGGCCCTCCCAACTCCCCACCCCTCCCCTCCCTGCACGGTGCTGTCTTGGGGAGCTGCAGGGGCAGGCAGGAGGCAGGCAGGAGAGGTCATCTGCGCAGGGGCCAAAGGAGTCCAGGAGCAGTGTGCCCGGAGGTGCTGCCACCTCCACACCTGCCCTGTTCCCACTCTCACTGCAGCGCCCCGTCTGTCACTGCCTGGTTCTGCTATTCACATATTACGGTGGGGCCGCATTTTCGGTGGAGGGAGGCTGAGTTCTAAAGCCAGTGTGTGAAGCAAAAAACAAGGAGAGTCAAAATCACCCTCGAAAATCACTTGAGCTGTGAATAAAGTACAGGGCACGACTGCTGTATATATAACCCTGCACGGTGAAGTGTGCAGCTGAGTGTGAAATGCACTATTTAAATCCGCGGACATGCAAACACGCCATTTCCATCCTCTCTCCCTCTTTGTAATTCTATTTTCTGCCAAGCCAGTGCAGTCAAATATGCTGCACTAAACGTGAGATGACAAATTGGAGACGTCTGCCTCCCTGTCCTTCCCTCCCCCAGCCCAAGCCTGGGAGGGCAGGGCTTGGGCCTCAGTCCCAGCTGGGTCCCGAGACGCCCAACCTGGGAAGAGGTGACAGGAAAGTATCAGGGGAACAGGTGCGTAATTTCGGAAGAGCAGCAGAGGAGACCCAGGAGCAGACAGGGGGGCGGGAGCCAGGGGCAGATGGGAGGCAGAGAGCGGGGGAGGCTGGGGGCTCTACGGCGTGCTTCTCAAAGATGGCAGTGAAGCAACCCTGAGAGTGTAAGTCACCATCGTCTCCACCTGACCAAGACGGTGGGGCCGACCTTGACTTGGTCCCTGCTGGGCCCCAGCAAGCCTGTTAGGTGAGGGGGTGGCTGCTGCACCAGTACTGCCGGGTGGGGCGGGGGAACCTCACCTCATGGTAGGGGTGGTCCTGGGGGTCGGGGGCCCCCTCTCCAGGCTCAGGTGGCTGTGGACGGGACTGTGTGCAGGCGGGATGTCCGGGCTCAGAGCTGGGTCGTTGAGAGAGAAGAGTGACACAGCTCGTTGCACTGGTGGAGAGAGGGCGCAGGGCGTCAGCGGGGCTCAGGGCCCCTCCTCGCGCTCCCCTCCCCCTGCCAACCTCCAGGACATGCTCAACCATGCTCGCTTGGTTAGATCACACGGGCACTGAGGGTGGATTCTTGTCAAAAAAACCACACTGAATCAGGACACAGACAGCAGTATCCCATCCTGCTTCTGAGCAAGCCTCCGGACCTCACGACCAGTTCATACAGAACCCAAGGGACAGAGAAAGACGTTAGACACAGTGTGGACAAGTAGGCACCCAAATTCGGCAGAAATGACCTGCTTTTGCAATACATGAAATCATGGGGGGTCACGGCCAGAAGTGGTTGGGGCTGATGCTGGGGGGACGTGAGGGGTTCATCACATCCTAGTTTCAAGAATGTCTATGACGTTTCGAAAGCAAAAAGATAAAAGATAAAAGCAGAGCAGAGAAAATCATGCATGCCGAAGAGAGGAACTACGTCGGGGGGGGGGGCGGGGGGGCTGCTGGTTCAAGCAAACATTCCCGGGTCCCACCCCAGACACGTGACGGCCTCTGGAGGAGGAGCCCGAGCGCCTCATTTTCAAGTAGGTTAGGTGATCCTTCTGGCCAGAACAGGTGACAGCCTGGATGCATGCAAAAAGCAGCCAGCCCAGCGAGCCCTACGACAGAGAGACAACGGAATGCGCCGAACAGCCAGGCAGTGGGGCTGTGTGTGCTGGCCCCAGTGTGGAGAGGCACTGCCACCTGGCAAAGGCGGCCCCTTTCTCTCTCTGGGCTCTGAGAACAGCACAGTGAAAACCCCAATGCCCTTCCCCCGGTTCCACCTGCTCCGTGTCCCTGTCCCCCTTCTCTGCAGATGTTATCCCTTAGCCGCTGGGGAGTAAACCGCCAGCATCCCGGGCTTCACCTCTTCGCACTTGGCTACGCATTTCCGAATCACAGGACCATCTGTTCCTGTGTCATCACTGGAACGCCACACTTGGAATCATCACACTTAGGGAATTTAACATTTATACCATATTATGTCTAACGGTCACCTTGAGAGTTCCCCAATTCTTTAAATAACATCCGTGATAGCTGTTATTGTCTATCTTGGATTTAATATGTATTCTCTTAGAAAATACTTTCATGGAGTTCCCGTCGTGGCGCAGTGGTTAACGAATCCGACTAGGAACCATGAGGTTTTGGGTTCGATCCCTGCCCTTGCTCAGTGGGTTAACGATCCGGCGTTGCCATGAGCTGTGGTGTAGGTTGCAGACACCACGGCTCGGATCCTGCGTTGCTGTGGCTCTGGCGTAGGCCGGTAGCTACAGCTCCGATTAGACTCCTAGCCTGGGAACCTCCATATGCCGCGGGAGTGGCCCAAGAAATAGCAACAACAACGACAAAAGACAAAAGATTAAAAAAAAAAAAAAAAGAAAATACTTTCATATAAACAGTTTCAAACAGGCCCCAAAGAAGAGAAAAGAGCATCAGGGGTGCTCATGAACCCAACCTTGGTTTCAACAATTGTCATCGTACTCGGATTCCATCGCCTGCCCTCTCTCGGCTTTTATCCCCCACCCTTTACTTTTTAAAACTGCTTATTGTGGTTTAACTGACGCAAAACCCATCAGGCAGGCCTGGTGAGGAGCGGCCACTCTGGCTGGGTGACTCTGTGGCAGCCGAGCCTCAGTGGCCTTGTCTGTAAGCGGGATCCTGATACATCCCTCAGACTGAGACCAGAGGGACCATGTTTGTGAAGAGGTGACGTGTGGCTCCCAGTAGATGTTCCATAATGTCACTGTGGCTGCAGAGTCACCTCCTTCAGGAAGCCCCCTCCCCCACCGAGCTCATCAGGCCTCTGGAAGGTCAAGTGCATTGGGCCACTACCTGGCAGCAGTTCCCCAGTGGTCCCAGCGCCTAAGGCTGGGGTAGCCCTGAGTCCAGGCTACCTTCACCCTTGGGCCAGGGGAGGTGCAGGACAGGGTGGAAGCAATGAATGGAAGGAAGTGAGGAAGGCGGCTTTCTCCCGGGCCACGTGCCAGATGTGAACTGGCTCAAACATGGAAATCAGGACGTGTACTGGGTGGGTCTGATTTAATAGATCCTGCTCTGTGACAGACCCATGCTGGGCACCCAGTGGTGACTGAAACAGCCCCGGGTCCTGCCTGGAGACACTCTTCATCAGACAGAAGGGGCACAGCCTGTGGCAGCCCAGGGGAGGTGCCTGGTCCAGACTAAGGGATATCAGGGAGGGCTTCCTAGAGGAGGGACAGCAACGCTGTGGCCTAAAACATGAAACACGAGCCAGAAGAATATGTTTGTGTCTGTTAGGGTTTCACAGTGGAGGAAACTGAGGCTCTGATGGGCAAAGCCATGTGCGTGAGGTCACATGGGAAGCAAAGGGCAGAGACTGCCAGCTGTCCTTCATGATGAGTTTTCCTCTTCTAACGGCACACCCGGAATTTCGGCCACACACATGGCCTCAGTCCCCAGCCTTCCCGTCGCAAGGTGTGGTTGTGGCACTCTGACCAATGGGAAGGAGGGTAGGAGGAGCGTGAGGCTTTGGGAAACGTCCAGTCCGCAAAGGGAGGGAATGTGTCCCTCTCTCTCCTGCTGGCTGGAGCTGGACATGACGGCCAGAGCTCCCGGAGCCTGCGAGCACGGCCCCTGGGAATGGCCCAGCAGAGGGGGTAGGAGCTGCGCCCTAAGGAGTTTGCGGAAGTGCTGCATCAGCCCCTGACTGCCCACCCCAGGAATGTTCATCTGCATAAAACTTTAAGTCACTGCTAATTTGGCTTTCCTGCCACTCACAGCCAAAGCACGGCTAAGTTCACTGTGGATTACTACTGCGCGGTGGTAACAGTATCAGGTGCTGTCTGTGGAGGGCTTGTTCTGTTACACGCAGCCTCCCCGCGGCCTCAGGCAGGGGCACAGTCACATCCCTGTTTTGTAGACAAGGTACCTGGGGGGCTCCGAGAGATGAGGACACCTGCCTGGACTGCACAGTGAGCGAGTGGCAGGACACGATGGGGACCCTGCCTCCCGATTCTGGAGGCTGAATGTGTCCCCCTTCAAAGCCCCCAGGCCCTCTGGGGATCCTTCCAGAAGAGAGACGGGAGTGGGACCTGGTGGGGTTGGGTGGAAGGCACCTACCTTCATACGCCTTGGCTGCGTTGACCAGGCTGGACCACTCGAGGCCAGCAGCTGTGTCTGGCAGCGGCATCATGCCTGGGTCCAGGCGCCGCAGCGGCCGGTCCCGCCCATCGGCCAGTGAGAGCTCGGAGGTGGAGATGGTGGCTGTGTGGGGAGAGCGCAGAAGGGAGATGGGTGAGAGCCATGATGTGGGAGAAGCAGAGAAGCGAACACATCATGTTATACTTTATATCTAACTACGTACCACAATCTACTTGAGTAAACACATTATATTTATTAGATGATAAATGCCATGGAAAACATCCAGCAGGGTAACGGGGTGGGAGTGTCAGATATTTACGGGGGTACAATTTTAAACAGGATGCTAGGAGGCCTCACTGAGAAGACGGCCTTTGCACAAAGCTCTGAAGGGGGGAGAGGAGGGGTACACCTGAGGGAGAGCACTCTGGGCGATGAAACAGCCAGTGAAAAATCCCCAAGGTGGGGATGTGCCTGTTGGCATAGGGACACTGAGGTGGCACTGAGGCATGGGGAGGAAGAGTAGTGGGAGGTGAAATCACAGAGGTGAGAGGGCTGGATGGACATCCTGGGGCCCGTGGGCCACAACGAGAACTCTCTTCCCCTGGTGAGGTGGAGCCTTAGGAGGGCTCGGAGCGGGAGGGTGTGACCTGTCGCAGGTGTTCACAGGGTCCCTGTGGCTTTGTTGGAGGGACAGTGGGGGAGGCAGGGATGAGGGTGGCAGTGAGGAGGCGGTCATGATGGGCCAGGAGAAGAGGGTGGATAGGACCAGGTGGGGCTGGAGGGACAAAGGGATGGATCCTGGATCAACTCTGCAGATGGGGCCAGAGCACTTCCTGCGAATGAATGTGGGCTGAGCTGGAGAGAAGGGTCCAGGATGACCTCATGACCTTGGAGCTGGCACTGAGATGGGGAAGGCTGGGGGTCAGATGAGAAGTCAGGCGCGATGTGGGTCTTCAGTGCAGAGGGGGTGTCTGGATGTGGCAGGGTCACTGTGGGGAGACCTGGTGGGTTCAGGTCTGACACCCTGGGCAGAGATCCTCAGGGAGCTGGAAGTGGGGGGCAGCGCAGGTGTCACACGGGCAGCTACATTTGTGGCAGAGTCCCCTGTGCCAGGCTTAGGCCCTGGGCTTCAGCTAGCTGACACCCCACAGCCCCTCAAGGGGAGGGGACAGAGAGTGACAGTGAGGCACAGAGGTCAGGAGTGACTCAGGCAGGAAAGGCGGGGCCTGTGAACCGGGCACCATGTTGGGTGGGATCATCCCATAGGCCCCACCTCGGCTTTCCCAGTAGGGAGGTGCTCTTGTGACCCCGTGTCACTGTCACGGTCAGCCAGGGCTCGAGTGGGAGTTGCCTTGCCTGCCTGTACTCTTGCGGGTGGTGGCTCTGAGATTTAAGAGGCAGGGGCTGAAGCTGGCCCCGCCCTACGCCCAGCCCCCAGGACTTGTGTTTAAACCCTGTTCATAGCCCTCTTTAACCCTGCTCTCTAGTCCAGAGGCACAAACCTGATTTACGACAGATTAAAATGCTCCTGGCGAGAGACCATTAACAAAACTAAATAAACAGCTATGTTTTTTCAGCGCTTACTGTGTATCAGGCATTGAGCTCAGTGTTTTCCACGTATTAACTTGATTATCTGATGAATCCAGTGAGGTGGACACTATTTCTGCTCACATTTTAGCGGCACAGAGTTCAGGACATGGGCTACACCCTCGGGCCATCCAGCTCTCGGGACGCGTGGTGCCAGTGAGCGTGTGCCGAGTGAACGGATGCTCAGGGGAACGAATGAGGGCAGGGAGGACGCCGAGCCCTTGGCCTCCATGCTCCCAGCGTCTCATTGTGCAGCTGGTGGTGGCCGTGGGAGCAGCTGCCACTGCCAAGCAAGCAATCAGCAGGTGCTGCTCTGAGAGGCTCTTTGGCATGGAGGGCCCTTCATCAGTGAAGGCCAGACCCCGGCCGATGGCACCACTTCAGGTCCAACGTGGCCTGGGAAGGGCTCTGGAGCAGGTGTGGGGAGGGGGAGAGGCCCGGGGGCCATGGCCACGCTGAGGCCAGAAGGGACTCTCTCTGGTTCAGGGTGACGGGGAGTGAGAAAGGCAGAGGTGTGAGCATGTGTTCCGTGAGACAGAGGACCCTGGGCTGCGGTCATCACAGTGACCCAGATACCTCCCGGCCCTGTTCTAAAGGAGTCCCCGTCCAACAGGGGTGACTGACCCATTCCCCACAGTGACGGCCTGGAGTGAGTGGGGCTGTGATGGGGAAACAGAAGGCAGAGTGGCAGCAGGGACAGGAGCAGGCCCAAGGGAGGTGTCTGATTCAGGCTGGTTGGGGAGGGAGGACTTCCTGGAGGCAGCAGCATCTGAGTTGAGACTGAAAGGATGAGGCAGAGCTAGTCAGAGGCATTCTGTCTGTCTTTTTTTTTTTTTTTTTTTTTTTTTTTTGTCTTTTTGCCTTTTCTAGGGCCACTCCCACGGCACATGGAGGTTCCCAGGCTAGGGGTCTAATCGAAGCTGTAACCACCGGCCTACACCAAAGCCACAGCAACATGGGATCCAAGCAGTGTCTGCGACCTACACCATAGCTCACGGCAACGCTGGATCTTTAACCCACTGAACAAGGCCAGGGATTGAACCCACAACCTCATGGTTCCTAGTCCGATTCATTAACCACTGAGCCACGATGGGGACTCCCATTCTGTCTGTCTTGTGGGTCTGTGATCCCCATGCACGCCACCTCTGCCCTGGCCCCTCCCTCGTCTTCCCCTCATGACATGTCAGATGCCTACTATGTGCCAGGCCCTGCCTTTGGCACAGTCAGGGCAGTACAGACCAGAGGCGGGGGAAGGAGACACAGAGGGGAGCTTAGGGAAGGAAAGCAACTGCCATGAAACTGCCCCCACAGGGCAGGGGTGCTCTGACGTGCTCTCCACTGCTGCCCAGTACCTAGAGCAGAGCCTGGCCCGGAGCAGGGCTCAAGAAACAGCCGTGGGATGACGGCAATGGGGGACGCAGGTGCTCTGGAGCTTAGGACGGGAGAGGTGAGCCAGCCTGGAGCTAAGGGAACCTCCAGGGAACTGGAGCAATAACTGAGCAAAGCCCTGCAGAAGGAGCAGGAGTTAGTTACCAGGAACAGGGCTAGGGGAAGAGCACGGCTGGCAAAGGGAATAGCCACATGGAACGACCTGAGGAGGGAGAGTGGTGGAACATCAGCCATTCAGGGAGGTGGCCATGACATAGAGGGACTGAGGTGGGGCGGAAGCCCCCTAACAACAGGGCAAGGGGTATGGCCTCAGACACTAGGTAATGGGGGGCCATGGAAGGATTTTAAGGGGGGAGGTAGAACCCCTCAAAAAAGTCCCAGAGTCTCCTCCACCACACCCCCTGCAGTGTCCATGAGGCTCCATCTCGATGACAGGGGCACAGCCCCTCAGTGGGAGCCCCTGGGGTAGACACATCTCTGAAGTCAAGATTTATTGGGATTTGAGAAAGTACGATGGTCTCTACAGAAAGATCAGCTACACCTGCTATTCAACACACCCTCCTCCAGCGACCAAGCAACTGCCCGTTTGCACCAAGTGGGGTAAAGAAGGGCCCTGAAGAGCCTCCTGCCAGTTCAGGCTGGGCACTGTGGCCCAGGGAGCTTGGCCCAAACTCCGACATTACTGTTCAGTTTTAGAGCCTTTGGGTTGCGGATAAGGGATTTCAGCGTGGACTGCAGGCACGGCCAAGCCCAGCCAGTGCGCAGCTTTCGGATGGGGACGGTGTGCAAGCACCACCTTCAGCCAGCATGTGCTGGATTAACAGAGGGATGCGTGGGTCATACCCTCCCTGCCAGAGCTGGCAGACCTGGGCCAGGTCGGGGACACGCATAAATATCCACGAGACAGCCTGCCTGGGACAGGACCTGGGAGCTGGGGTTGCGATCTTTGGGGCCCTCGTGATGAGCCCTCTAGTCCAGAGGCACCTGGAGAGGCTAACGTCCTCTCTCTGGTCTCAGATGGCCCCACGCCTTGGGCGATCCCGACTCCAAGGTGACCCCCAGTACTGGCCAGCAACCGCTTGCTCCGTGGGTGACACCCGGGCTCAACTATCAGGGGCCCTTAAAGCTCCCTGGGCTGACTCCCTGGGATGACTCTGACCACCCCTGCCCCCCGCAGGCCCGGCGCCCAGACTCACGTTTCTTCTCTGGGAAGCCATTGCCGGCAGGGGCGGCGGCGGCGGCAGGGCCGGTGCTGGGGCCGCCGGGCGGGTGGGGGTGCTGGTGCTGGCGGCGGGCGGGCAGCGTGCTGGAGGGGAAGGCGCAGGTGCTGGTGAAGAGCACATCACTGGGCAGGCCCGGCTCCAGGCTGGCAGGGTTGGCGAAGCTGGGCTCCCGACGCCCGCTGCACAGACTCTCGTCCGACAGCGTCCTCTGCAGGCTCTTCTGTGGTGACTGCTGCCAAGACAGGGGTGGCGGTGGGATGCCCGGCGTGGTCATGGGCAGGACCACGGTCACTGTCCTCAGAAGTCCCTTCCCACCCTGGACGTCTGTGGTTCTTACTCACCCGGCATCTATTTCTGCCCCCTTCCTGGTCCACATACCCTGATTTTGCCCCCCAGGGATTCCTCTTCCCCCACTTTTCGCCCACTTTCCCCCCACTTTTCCGGGAGGGCTGAGCCCACCCTCCTGCGCCATGAAGGTCACAGAAGGAGACCCGAGCTGGAGCCCTGAGAGCCAGTCACCGGTGAGGACCACCCGGGACAGAGAGCTGGCGTCCCCCAGGGCTCAGGCTCGTGGGAGAGAACCCTTGGGAGACCTGGCCGCCCAGGTTCCCACAAGGGAGTGCCTGCCTGAGTACGGCCCACCAGGGAAGGCAGGGACCAGGGGCCAGAGAAGTTGCAGAGGTGGCGGGGGCTAAGGATGCCTACTGCCTTGGCCCCCCCACCTGCGGTCACAGGAGCCTGAGTGCTCCTGGGGCACTGCTTCCACCCTGGGCTCAGGACCCAAGAGCCGGTTAAGAGCATTCCTTGCCAGTCACGGGGGTACTGGTGCCCGTGAGGCTGGCTCACACTGCGATGCCGCTCACAGCTTTGGAGCCACAGACACCCAAGCTGGCTGGCAGGTGCCTGGGCGGAGGCCGCTGGCGGGAAGGGGCTGGGCTGAGGGCTGGGGGCTGTGCTTCCGCCTCACTGGCCTTGCCCCGCCCCCACCCGATTGTGTGTGTGTGTGTGTGTGTGTGTGTGTGTGTGTGTGTGTGTGAGAGTGAGTGTGCAGGGGACGGGGGCAGCCTCTACGCACGCCGGCGTCTCTCTCCTGCTCGGGCGGCAGGTTGTCCATGATGATGAGCTTCTTCAGGTCATCCTCGATGGTGGACTTGTAGTTCTTCCGCGGGGAGCGGAGGTCTCGGAGGGAGGCCCTCAGCCTCGGCTGACCAAAGACGTTTTTCGTGTTGCTGTCCACCTGCCTGGAACAAGAGGGTCAGGGTCAGAGCGGTCTCAGAGGGCTCAGGCCTCTCCTCAGAGCTGTCTGGACCTTTTTTTTTTTTCTTCTGAGGGCCACTCCTGTGGCATATGGAGGTTCCCAGGCTAGAGATCGAATTGGAGCTACAGCTGCCGGCCTACACCTCAGCCGCAGCCACAGCAATGCAGGATCTGAGCTGCGTCTGCAACCCACACCACAGCTCAGGGCAACGCCAGATCCTTAGCCCACCGAGTGAGGCCAGGGATCGAACCTGTATCCTCATGGACACTATGTCGGGTTCTTAACCCTCTGAGCCACAACAGGAACTCCAAAGGTGTCCTGACTTAAGAAAGCTGGCCGCCACTGGGTGAGTGACCGCAGCTTGTCTACCTCACCTGGTGAAAGTGGGACAGAGGTTTCTCTGTCCACCCACTCCTCCCACAGGCGTTCCCTGGGAACTTGCCCTGGGCCCTGTGCATCCTTGGCAGGGGTCGGGGGTGACATGCAGCGGTGACCACGGAGCAGACTCCAGTCAGGAAGACTGACGAGGAAGGAACGAACACAGAGAAAAAGCCCACAGTGTGAGGGACAGAGAGGTGTTTGGGAGAAAGATAAAGCCGGGTAAAGGGAAAGGGATCTATGGGGATGGGAGATGGCTTTTCTGAGGGGAGGACATCTCTGCAGAAACTTGGAAGGAGGCAGGAGTCCAGCCACCAGGCAGAGGGAACAGCTAGTGCTGGGCTGTGAGGTGGGAACAAGCCTGGTGAGTTTACGGGAGGGGGGGGTAGGGCAGGGCGTAGAAGGTAAGGCCTGGGGTGGGGCTGTAAGGTGTCTGCACTTCCTCTGAGCCTCAGAGGGGATCTGGGTTGCATCTGGGGAGTCTCTGATCTGGCGAGGGCTAGGTTCCCATCTGGGTTTTAATGGGTCCCAGACAGAAAAGTGACCCTTGTGGAAAAGGGGACAAAAGTAGGAGCAGGGAGACAGTGAGGAAGCTCCTGCAGTTGCTCAGGTGGGAGAGAAGAGTGACCCAGACCAGGGGTGGGTCCTACAGAGGGAGAATCCCTGGGGGAACGGTCCCTACGGAGAAGAGCCGGGCCGCAGGCAGCAGGCCTCTGAGCTGGGTGCCTCGGCCTGGCACCATCTCTCTCTGGCTTCTTCATCCATCCCATGGGGTAAGAGAGCGTGTATCGTGGGGCAGCTGGGAGGATCCAGAGAGGAAGAAGCTGCATGTTGAGCAGGGCCTGGAGCCCCCCTGACTGCTCCCGTCTCGCTTCTCTACTGGGTCTCCTGTTCCAGAAGCTGGTTTGTGAGCCAGCTCACCCTCCTCTTCAGCATTCCCAAAGCTGACCCAGAACCGCCTTCCAGAGCACCCTGTGGTCTACAAGTCACTGAGGCATAGCCTCGGTTAAAAGCCGGAGTCCTGGAGGCAGACAGGCTTGGGTCTGCGTGCAGGCTCTGCCTGTTCTTGCTGTGGGATGCTGGGCCCATCACACCACCTCTCTGATCCTCAGTGTGCTCATCTGGAAAACATGCTGACCTCACAGCATTTTTTTTAACAGCTGCCCCTGCGTTAAAATGGGGCATATGGAAGTTCCTAGGCTTGAAGGTGAATCAGAGCGGCAACTATGCCACAGCCACAGCCACACCAGATCCGAGCTGTATCTGCGATCTATGCCCCAGATTGCAGCAACCCACTGCCAGAGATAAACCTGCATCCTCATAGACACTATGTTGGGTTCTTAACCCACTGAGCCACAATGGCAACTTCTGCATTTGAGGGTCTGCTGCAAAGTACTTAGCCAATACCTGACAGAGCAGACGCTGGGGAAATGAGGGCAGCTCTTCTAACTCCACCTGAGGCTGCCGGGCACGCTGGGCCGCAGTGCCCTCTCCTGCTGAGCCTTACCCTCCTCTGCTGCTCTGCAGGCTGTCACTCCACGGCTCCCTGGCCCTCCCCTGCCCAAGGCTGACTTCCAGGGATCTGCTCACTCCACTCCTGGGACTTCCCCTGAGGTCTCCTCTTGCCTTCTGATTCTGGCCCGGCCTCTGGAATCAGGTCTTAAATCCCCAGTAAAGACCTCACCTGGGGCATTGCCATCTCCCAGGAAAGAAGAAACAACAGCTAACAGGAACGCAGCCCTCATGGTGCACCAGGCACTACCCGTCATCCCAAGGGCTCTAGGCGTGCAAACCTATGACAGACATCTTTACAGGAGTCCTCCCCTGGAGTCGCTATTACCAGCACCTCCATACAGATGGGAAACCGAGGCACAGAGAGATCTGTAACTGTCCGAAGTCACACAGCCTGGCTGTGGAGTCAGGATTCCAGCCCAGGCCACTAGGCTGCAGGGCTCACAGGAGTCCCCCACCATGCTTGACTGTCATGTTTATATCACAGAGACGGCATATCAAAGATATATGTGGAACATAAGCACATTTGGGTTAATAATATGCTTTCATATGCAGAAAAAGAATTCTGGAAGAAATTACGTACAATAATTACCTCTGGGAAGTAGGAGTCATATAGGAGGTGGAAAATTGAGACTTTTACTTTTCATCCGAAACCCACCCTTCTGAACTGTCTAAATTTATTTCACCCTAATCATGTGATATAATAACAATAATAAAACTAGTTTAAAAAGAGCTGACACCTAGACCTCATCATTTTATAACACAAGAAAGAAAAAGAGTCTTTGAACCCAGGAAGAAATAACATCTCCTGGGCTCCTGAGGGTACTGAAGTCTACATTTTTTCTCATTTTCTCAGCTGCCAGCCTTGGGATTTTAACAAAGGAAGGAAGGGAGAGTGGTTAGTTTTTTTCTTGTTAGGTCACATTCCTGCTCAGATGAGAATTCCAGGTCTAGGGTAATTCTGGCTCTGTCATTATTAGGGAAATGTGTTCTCTGGGCAAACAAAACGCTTTCTCTCCAAGAGGCAAACAGAAGGAGACACCCTCCCGGGTACATGTTGCTCCCACGGGCGCTGCAAGTGGACTCACCTCTCCCTCTTTCCTTTAGATTTTGCCACTTCCCAGAATGCCCTGCATGAGGGAGAGTGAGACTCAGCGCAGGGCGCGCTTGCGCCCAGCAACCCGGGTGAGCGAGCAGGCCGGGCCTTCAGCTCGTCCACGCGATAAAGGGGCACCTTCTGCAAGGCCCCTGCTGGGAGGGCTGTAAAACAAGGGGCTGAAAATGTCAAAACGTGCGCGCTCACCACGCTAGGAGTTCCACCCCTGGGGGGTGTCCTTCGAAAAGGCCTGCACGAACCCAGGCGTGCCAGGCGTACCGGTACGCCCTGTGGGGTCCTGTTGACAGGGCAAACAGCATCGGCCAGCAGGGCAAGGGCGAGGCTGCCCAGAATAATACCACCCAGCTGCCGAAGAGAAGTAGAGTCGACCCTCAAGACATGAGAAGAGGTTTGCCTGGATATGTCATGGGAATAAAGAAGGGATAGGTATGGCGTGAAATCTTTTTTTTTTTAAATTTTAAATGGCCGCACCCATAGCACATGGAAACTCCCGGGCCAGGGATGGAATCTGAGCTGTAGCTGTGACCTACACCATTTTGTACTAGTATGGTTTTTATCCTATGCATGTTTCACCTTTCAAAACACAACACTGGACCCTTAACCTGCTGCACCACAGCGGGAACTCCGAGAAATCATTTTTATTTTATTTATTTACTTATGCATTGTCTTTTTAGGGCCACGCCCACAGCACATGGAGGTTCCCAGGCTAAGGGTCCAATCGGAGCTCCAGCTACTAGCCTACACCACAGCCACAGCAATGCTGGATCCTTAACCCACTGAGCAAGGCCAGGGCATACTAGTCAAGTTTGTTAACCACTGAGCCACGACAGGAACTCCTGAAAAATCATTTTTAGAACACAAAACTCACACACAGCTTAGCCTGGTATATTGAAGTTTACTAAAGTCTCAGCTCCTAATGCTGGGGACTTGCTTCCTAAAAATGTCCCTCACCACAGCCCATGAGGTCTGCCACAATCTGTGCTGCCCTGCCTCAGCCCTCATCTCTGCTCACACAGGCCTCCCAATGTTCCTTGAACATGCCAGGCACGTTCCTGCCTCAGGGCCTTTGCACTGGATGTTCTGTTTGCCTGGAGTGCCCCCCACCGCCCAGCATACACTGCCAATGGCAGCTTCTATCCAGCCAGCTTCGCTCAGCCGTCTTCTTCTCAGAGGCCTCTCCTGACTACTCGACCTTCTGGGCCCCCTCCCAGCCCAGGTGTGCTCCATCGCACCATCCCATGCTACTTCTGCACTGTCCCCATCTCGGGGTGATCTGTCGTGTGTGCTTGTGCAGGTGGGCCCACTGTCTTCTGCGTCGAGTGTCGGGAACAAGGCCAGCCACACTGCAGGCCCTCACAGCTATTCACTAAATGTGTATCTCTTGGAACCAACCTTCCTTCCAACCAACCAGCCAAACTCCCTACCCAGCTTCTTCCTTCCTTTCAACCTTCCTCACCCTCTTCCTTCCTTTTCCAACAGGCTTAAAGACTTTTATAAACAGGAGTTCCCGTCGTGGCGCAGTGGTTAACGAATCCGACTAGGAACCATGAGGTTGCAGGTTTGGTCCCTGCCCTTGCTCAGTGGGTTAACGATCCGACGTTGCCGTGAGCTGTGGTGTAAGTCACAGACACGGCTTGGATCCCGTGTTGCTGTGGCTCTGGTGTAGGCCGGTGGCTGCAGCTCTGATTAGACCCCTAGCCTGGGAACCTCCATATGCTGCGGGAATGGCCCAATAAATGGCAAAAAGACAAAAAAAAAAAAAAAGATTTTTATAAAAAGGAAAAAGTACAGGGATACTTTAAAAAGTCAAGCCAGAGGAACATGGGTATTCCTTCCCTACTTTGGGTTTGGGTTCATTTGCTAATAACTGTCTTTCCAGCTCCCAGGAGCCCCCAGTTCTCTGGTGGGGGCCCTCCTAATTCTACAGCAGTAGACAGGCTGGAAGAAATCTTGTTAGAACTTTCTCTCCTGGCCCTCAACTCGCACCTCCCTACCCCACTGCAGGTTCCACAAGGCCTGACACTGTTGGTGGGCTGCTGTGACATGTCCAAAGGGAAAAAGTAAGCTGAAATTCAGTTTGCAGAGTCAAATTGATCATTTTTTTTTACCCTTATTCGCTTTCTTCTGAAAGAATTTTCCAATGTATTATCTTTTTTTTTTTTGGCTGCACCCATGGCATGTGGAAGTTCTCTGGCCAGGGACTGAATCCGAGCTGCAGCTGCAACCTATACCACAGCTGCAGCAATGCCAGATCCTTAACCCACTGTGCTGGGCCAGAGATCAAACCTGCACCTCAGCAGTGACCTGAGCTGCTGCTCAGACAATGGCAGGTCCTTAACCTGCTGTGCTGCAGCAGGAACTCCCCAATGTATTTTCTCTTTTTTTTTTTTTTTTTTGGCCACGCCTGGGGCATGTGGAAGTTCCTGGGCTAGGGACTGAACAGCTGCCACAGAAGCTGCTGCAGCGACAACACTGGATCCTTAACCTGGCGCAACATAGGAGAACTCCTCAATGTATTTTCTTTTTTTTTCCTTTTTTCTTTTTTGCTTTTTAGGGCCACCCTCAGCGTAAGAAAGTTTTTAGGCTAGAGGTCAAATTGGAGCTACAGCTGCCTGTCTACACCACAGTTCACGGCAACGCTTGATCCTTAACCCACTGAGCAAGGCTAGGGATTGAACCCACATCCTCATGGATCCTAGTTCGTTTCCGCTGCGCTAACAACAGGAACTCTCACCTCAATGTATTTTCTAAGTTGAGAATTCTAAGCAATAGTTTATAATGACACTCATTCCAGGTTAACAAACAAAACCAAAACCAAAACCCAGACTGCGTGTGCATCTCTTACCTTTTTCCTTTTTCTCAAGACCTCTGGTCTCCATAAATGTTTAAACCTAATGACCTCTGAGGAGAAAACGGATTACTCTCTGACCATTAAAAAGAAAGCGATCACCTTGTATGTACTAATATGCAACTGCCTCTGAGAAAAGGCTGGCACGTACAGACAGAAGGTGACCATGTAGATAAAGCAAAAGGGGCGAGGAGGAAGCACGCCGTGGCGCCTGTGCTCCGTCAGCTTGGGGACATTTCCGCAAGGATGCAGAAGAAATGAAGCAACGGCAGCCGGGGAGGGAAGCAGGACGGCTGGGGGCTGGGGAGGGAGACAGGTTTTCACTGCAAATCTTTTGTACGAGTTTGGTTTTGATCCTGTGTGTGTTTTACCTTTCAAAACATAAATGACGACAGCATCTGGAAGGAGGTACCCTCTCTCTCCACGTTCTGACCGACAGCACTGGACAGAAGCTCTACTTTGCCTAGGTTGTCTGAACGTGCATTTGCCATGCTGTTGAATTAAGCCACTTAATTAGAAAAGAAAATGAAAGACAGAGAAATCCCAGAAGGCTCTGCGGTCAGGACCCGAACGACAGCAACTTCTTTCTCCGGCGACGACGGAAGGGCCAAGGTGGAAGGCGACCAATGGCTCCGACTGGGCTGGGCCTGATCCCAGCTGACTTGGAGCTCTGGCCTCCAACTGGGGCGGCTCCCCCGGGGTCAGCCTAATTAAGCTAATGAGCACCACTGTCGGCTGCCTGAGCTGGGGGTTCTGCCAACCTTGCCGGCGCACACTCTCCAGGTCTGCAGGCGGGTTTTCCTGGCAGGAGGGCTGGGACGGGCCGCTGGCAGGGGCGGGTATGCTGGGGAGAGGCTTGCAGAGGCCAGTGACAACCGCACACTTGCCTACCACTCACTGACTCCTTACCCGCCTCTGCGAGGCAGGCCATCTTGTCATCCCTTTGGAGGCTGGGGACAGGGGTACAGTGAGGCGAGGACACTCAGAACCCACACCTGCCTGATGGTCCGAGACACCCGAGATTTGCGGGTGAGGAAAGCAGCACTCCAGGGGAATGGAGCGTGGGGACGGCGGTTCCTGGCGATGCAGGCACCCCCTGCCCACCCCCGCCCCAGCCTCCCCTCCTCCCTGGGGCTGCGGTGTCTCCTGCGGCTACATCCCTTCCTCTTGGGCATCACCTCGCTCCACCAGGGAGGGCACTGATGCTCAGACAGCTTCTGACATGGTGACAGTGACGGAGGAGCCAGGCTGTGAATGGAGGGTCCTGTTTTGTTTTTTTTTTTTTTTTGTCTTTTTGCCTTTTCTAGGGCCATTTCCCGCGGCACTTGGAGGTTCTCAGACTAAGTGTCCAACCGGAGCTGTAGCTGCCGGCCACACCACAGCCATAGCAACTCGAGGATCCAAGTCATGTCTGTGACCTACACCACAGCTCACGGCAACTGGGGGACTGCTCTTGACTGCTTGGGTGGTGACAGCAGCAGCGACAAAGCTCACCCACTGAGCGCTCACTCCCCCCCAGGCCCCGGGCTGCCCTTCACGAGGCAGAGCGTCCCATGTACGGATGAGAACGTTCTGGGCCTGCGTCCTCAGGTGTGACCTGGGGACCCACCCTCCCAACTGCCGCCCCACCTTGGGCACCGAACAGGCTGTTCCCTTAGGAACTGCCTCCTCCTCGCAGGGCCCTGTGGCGGGGACAGGGGCCAGCAGGGCTGGAACATGTGTACCTCACGTCAGCCAGGTGGTGTTGCCGGCCTGTTTAACACGCAGAGGTAGGTGGTGTCCCTGTGGCTGTTCCCTGGAAGAGCAGAGGCCTGTTCTTGGCTGCATCTGCCTCGTAAGGCCTCTGAGGGTAGCCCAGAGGCCACCAGCCTCCAGGGGCAGGGCCGGCCTTTCAGCTGGGTTGAAGGCTGCCTGTCAGGGAGGGGGTGCCCAGGACGGCTGAGGAGGCAGGGCTGAGGCTGTTGGTTCTGCCGTCTGCTCTGGGGGCTGCAGCCTGGCAACCGGTTGGCCTAGGCACACCTCACCCGCTAAGCCCTGGGCAGCTCAGCCTTGGTGCCGCGGTCCTCCAGGGAACTGCTCCATAAATCCTCAGAGGCGGGAGGCAGGGGGGCCTGTCAGGCCAGTTTAGAGGGAGGGAAGCTGAGGGTTTAACAATGGGGGAAGCAGCTCATGAGGGATTCCTGCCCTGAATGCAGTTCTGCTCCTCTGCAGGCTGGTGATCTCAGAGTCCTGGGACAAAGCATCCAAACAGTCGGGCCATCCCCTGAGGCGGAGCTGCTGGCCTGCCCAGGGGCCAAGTGCAAGGGACCATCTGTGGCAGTTGCTCTCGGTCCCCTCGGCACACAGATTTTCTGTCCTCTACCAGCTGACTCTGTCTTCTCTTCAACAGACCATGTGCCCAAACACAGCCGACTGTTTCCTCCAAGAAGTCAGTCCTCAGAAAATTCGAGTCCTCCCTGTGCCGCTTGCTTGACGAGATGCCCTGCTACATTTCCGGGTACAAATCCTGGCTCTGCCACTTTTAGCGGCGTGACCTGGGCTTTGCAATTCTAACTGTGCCTCAGTTTCCTCATCTGGAAGTGGCCCTGGCGGGAAGATCATGGATCCAGGTCTGCCCAGCCCAGCAGCCGTGTTGGCCATGGCCATTATCATTCCTCCGGGGCTGCATCAGGAGGTCCCCGACCAGAATCAAGAAGGAAGGAGGCAGATCTGTAATTACTCCTTTGGGGATAAGCTCTGAGTATGTGGGGACCTTGTGGGGACAAATGACAAAACCAACCATCATAATACTTGCGGTGATTAACCTTTTTTTTTTTTTTTTTTGTCTTTTTGCTATTTCTTGGGCCACTGCAGCGGCATATGGAGGTTCCCAGGCTAAGGGTCAAATCGGAGCTGTAGCCACCGGCCTACACCAGAGCCACAGCAACGTGGGATCCGAGCCGCATCTGCAACCTACACCACAGCTCACGGCAACGCCAGATCGTTAACCCACTGAGCAAGGGCAGGGACCGAACCCGCAACCTCATGGTTCCTAGTCGGATTCGTTAACCACTGCACCACGACGGGAACTCCAACGGTGATTAACCTTAACTGAAGGAATTCGGGCAACGGACTTAACCATTCTGTACCTCAGTTTTTCTTATATGGAAGATGGGACAGAAGTACCAGATTAAATGAGTTAAAAGGGGGAGTTCCCGTTGTGGCCCAGTGGAAACAAATCCAACTAGGAACCATGAGGTTGCAGGTTCAATCCCTGGCCTCACTCAGTGGGTTAAGGATCCAGCATTGCCGTGAGCCGTGGTGTGGGTCACAGACATGGCTTGGATCCCTTGTTGCTGTGGCTCTGGCATAGGCTGGTGGCTATAGCTCCGATTAGACCCCTAGCTTGGGAACCTCCATATGCCATGGGTGTGGCCCTAAAAAAAAAAAAAAGATAAATGAGTTAAAAGGGGCTGGGGCTTATGACAGTACTTGGCAGGGTAGGTACCAATAAATACAGATAAGTAAGTTATGCAAATGAGTTCTGGTGCCTTAGAATAAAATTTCAGCAACTGAATTATACACAGATTTAAAAAAAAACAAACATGTTTAGCCTCAAATACTTTTGCTGGAAGTAAAAGACAATGTTTTCTGGAAAACTAGGTTAGATGACTCAGAGGTGGCTCTAACAGCAACAAAGACATTACCTCCAAAGTGCTCAGAGAGAGTGAATAAAACAGCTTTCTGAACTGGGAGTGTGTGGACAAGAGCATTAACTCTAAATTAACATGTTATCTTCATGCATGCGATTTTAAAAAATATATGTATAACTAAGAAGCCATGAAGTTATCAGGTGTCCCCTGTGTTTTGTGTATTTAGTTTACCTATGTTTACACAATACACACACACACACACATAGCCTTTTTGGATGCTGTCACTGGGACAAAGGGTGCTGCTGTTTGTTTACGGCTGTCACGTATCCCAGTATATTTTCTGAGCACCTCCTATGAGTGGGGCTCGGGTGTCACTGCTCTCCCAGAACGCTCAGTCCCGCAAGGCGACAGAGAGCAAGCAGTCTCTAGGTGCCCTGGGACGGATGCTCGGGAAGGGAAGAAGTCACTCGGGTCCCTGGGAGGGAGCAGCCTGGCGTGGGGGTTGGGAGAGCTTCTCTGAGAGGCCAGCACGTCTGTGTGGAGACATGAGGGGTGGTGTAATGGGTCCCCCCTCTCAAGAGATAAGCTGAAGTCCTAACCCTTGGTGTCTCAGAATGTGACCTGATTTGGAAAGCGGGTCTCTCCAGAGGTGATCCAGGTGAGTGAGGGAATAGGATCAACTCTGCTCTAAGGACAGGTGTCCTTGTAAAAAGGGGAGGTGTGGACGCAGACATGCCCATGGGGACAAGGCCACGCGAAGATGAAGGCAGAGACTGGGGTGATGCATCTACACACCAGGAAAGCCCACCGGCTGCCGGCAAATCAGCAGAAGCCAGGGGGTGCGTGGGACGGATCAGACCCATCCCTCCAGCCTGCAGAAGGAACCAACCCTGCAGACACCCTGATTCTGACCAGTAGCCTCTGGGACTCTGAAAAAATACATTTCTGCTGCTGAGCCAATAGGTCTGTGAAGGCTTGTTATGGCCCAGGGGGGCAGGAGTGAGTGGGGGCCTGGGGCCCCCGAGAAGGAGGAGCAGCATGCCCACTGGGGAAGGAGTGCAGTGGGTCAGCAGGGCCTGGAAAGTGGGGGCCTTTCTGTGCACCTCATGGGGCTGGGGTGGGGATGAAGTGAGATGCGACGCTCGCATGTTCCAGTTGCTGACCGAGCACCCATGCGGTGCCGGGTGGCTACAAGTGTCTCGTGATGGCGATGGCGGCGGCACCTATTTTCCCGCAGGGGAAATGGGCAGTGGAACCAAGAACAGTGACAGAATGTCAGCAGCGGCTAGGGAGTACTGGGAAGGGCCGTCCGAGGGGTGGCCCTGGACCAAGCCCCCAGCCAGCCTCAATGCTGGGGAGGGCATCCCAAGAACTGGAGAGCGCCACTGCAGAGGTCCTGAGGTCACCGGACTTGGCAAGTCTGCGGGGTGGGAGCAGGTCCAGTGGCTGGAGTGGGAGGGGACGGTGGGGGGGGGGAGGGCAGAGGGGGTGAGGAGGTCACACAGGGTCCGGGCAGGAGTGTGGACAAAGCACACGGGCCACCAGCACCTGGGGCAATATACACGCTCGGCGAATGTGAGCCTTTACTGATAATCCTGGGAGCGCCTGGAAGCCACTGGAGGTTTTAATCAGGGGAGCAGAGGATCAAAATCTAGGTTCCAGGATGCCCCCCGGCTGTCAGTAAGGTGCGTGAACTGGACTCTCAGCCTGAGTTCAGCCTGCTTTCCACCATCTCCAAGGATGCCGTTGCTGTCTCCTGTGAGCTCTGCGTCACCCACACACTTGACCAGCCCATCAGGTCACGAAACACGACCTCCCAATGAACAGGATGGACGCGGGCAGGACCCCCCTCCCACAAAGTGAAGCTACGGACCTGGCTTCCTAGGCTGCGATCCAAGCTCCGTCCCTCCTCCCAGCTGTGGACTCTGGGCCTCAGGTGCCTCATTAGTAAAACTGGGCGAATAATAGGCCCACCTCATGGAGCGGCTGTTGGGGATTCGGTGCCTGATTCATGGACTCAAGTTTATTTTATTTATTTATTTATTTATATATTTTTTTGGTCTTTTTTGTCTTTTGTCTGTTGTTGTTGTTGTTGCTATTTCTTGGGCCACTCCCGCGGCATATGGAGATTCCCAGGCTAGGGGTTGAATCGGAGCTGTAGTCACCGGCCTACGCCAGAGCCACAGCAACGCGGGATCTGAGCCGCGTCTGCAACCTACACCACAGCTCACGGCAACGCCGGATCATTAACCCACTGAGCAAGGGCAGGGACCGAACCCGCAACCTCATGGTTCCTAGTCGGATTCGTTAACCACTGCGCCACGACGGGAACTCCCATGGACTCAAGTTTAGAACCGAGCACAGCGAATACTCGGTAAATGCTTGGTATCACCATGTTCTAACTTAAAAAGACAAAAGCCCTTTTTTTTTTTTTTTTCTTCTGCTTTTTCAGGGCTGCACCCACGGCACATGGAGGTTCCCAGGCTGCGGGTCCAATCAGAGCTGTTGCTGCCGGCCTACACCACAGCCACAGCAACGTGGGATCCAAGCCACATCTGCACCACAGCTCACATCAACGCCAGATCCTTAACCTGCTGAGCGAGGCCATGGATCGAACCCACAACCTCATGGTGCCTAGTCGGATTCGTTTCCACTGTGCCACGATGGAACTCCCTTTTCTTTCTTTTTTTTCCCCCCAAACCCATTTTCAACTGACCCCTCCTTTCCTCCTCCTTTCGCTTCACAGCAAAATGCCCCAAGCCAGCTGCCTCTTGTTCCACCCTACCCTCTCTCCCGCTCCCTCAACTCACTTTGGTGAGGCTCAATCCCACGCTCCGTTCTCAGGCCCATCCCACTCGACCCCTTGCCCACGTGGGCTCCTCCTCGTACAGACACTGAAAGGGCTCAGGCCAAGGGCTACCCCTTCTCCTCCCCTCCAGCCTCGTGCCTTTACGCAGACGCCTCCACTTCCCTCTCCAGCCTGACCTCTGCCCTGAGCGCCAGACTCCTACCCAACTGCCTCCTCTGTGTCTTCTGCGTGTCACAGATGTGGCCGGTCCAGGACCGAGCTCCCCTGGGCCTGCCCCCCACTCAGTCCCCATCTCAGCTCAAGGAGCATCCACCCTTCAGGCCACAACACCTGGTGTCATCTTCAGCCTCACTTTCTTTCACACTACATCCAATCTGCTAGCAAAGCCTGCTCACTCCCATCTCATTTTTTTTTTTTTTTTTTTTGTCTTTTTAGGGCTGCACCTGTGGCATATGGAGCTTCCCAGGCTAGGGGCTGAATTGGAGCTGCACCTGCCAGCTTACGCCACAGCCACGGCAACGTGGGATCCAAGCCTAATCCGAGACCGATGCCATAGCTTGAGGCAACGCCACCTCCTTTAATCCACTGAGCGACAGGGATCGCCCGCATCCTCATGGATAGTTGGGTTCGTTACCCCTGAGCCATGGTGGGAACTCCTTCCATCTGAGAGAATCTACCCCGAAGCCGCCCTCATCTCCCTCCCTGGTCTCCCTCCTGCTCCAGCCCCCTCTTCTTGTGCCTGGACCATCACAGCAGTGCTCCCCAGCCCTCGGAGGCTGTGCTCGTCACACAGCCGCAGGGACTCCGTGGACCTTACTAGGTCACATCCCTCCTCTGCCCCAGACACTGCCATGCCCACCCCACCCCCCCCGGCAGATGTCCAGGCCCTCACACGGGGCCCACGAGACCCTCCGCACGCTGCCCTCTCTCGTGCTCACTCGGGTCCGACCTCACTGACCCTCCTCCCACAGACCAAGCGCACGGGGTCTTCGCAGTTGCTGTCCCCTCGGCCTGAACCTTCTTCACCTGGACGCCACGCAGGCTGGTCACCATCTGATCCACTGCCTGCTCTTCTTAGTTACCCTATTTTTCACCTGTCTCCCCAGCTGCAAGGTCAGCTCCCCAAGAGCGGGGGTCCCTGTCAGCCTGACCACACCTGTGGACACTGATGGGCACGGAGTCCTGGTGAATGATGGAGGGAGGGAGGTGTCACCCTCCTCCCTGCCCCAAGACCCTGGGCTTGGCTTGCCCCACCGGACATCCGGGCACTTACTTCTTTGGGTCGGTGAAGGGGAGCGGCCGTGGCGGGGGCTCGTCTGTTCTCTTCCACCCTGCTGGGTGCTTGTTGCGCACGGGCTGCTTGGAGAAGAAGGACTTGGGGACGGAGGCGGAGAGCTGGAAGGCGCTGGGCTGGGCCAGCTGTGCGGGCCGCGGGGTCTCTGCGCTGGCCGTCTTGTGAACCTGAGCGGGGTAGCCGGCCCTCGAGCTCATGTCGCTGCAAAGTGAAGACGAGGGAAATTACCCACCAAATCCACCCATGTTCCAAAAAGCCCATCGGTTTAAAGTGACTCGTGGGAAACACAACAGTTCATTCACACAGGAGAGGTACAAGTTGCCACTGCTGTGGAAAATTCCAATACCTGGAAGTCTATGTGGAGAAAAAGGAAAGCTGCTTGCACAGTCCTGATCGCACCGCAGGGATGCCCTTGGGCACGGCTGGTACCTCTGTGGGGATCTAGGTCACCCCCAGTGGGTGGACGCCTCCTCTCTCATCCCCTGTCTCTGTGCACAATCTACACAGCTGAAGGTGGGAGTCCTGCCTGCCCATCTCTGGGGGAAACCATGGCTACAGTTGGCTTTATTTCCTTCTCAACCTTCTCCTATGTTTAAAAACATACAGGTGCATACAATCAGAAAATAGATTTTTTTTTTTTGAGAGTAGATAAGAGAATTATGTTTTTATGTAACTGGGATCATGCTAGTAAATTGTTCTAGGAGTTCCTGTTGTGCCTCTGGGTTAAGAACCTGACATAGTGTCCGTGAGAATGCAGGTTCGATCCCTGGCCTCATTCAATGTGTTGAGGATCTGGCATTGCCCCAAGCTGTGGCATAGGCTGCAGAGGCAGCTCAGATCTGGCGTGGCTATGGCTGTGGCGTAGGCCAGCAGCTGCAGTTCTGATTCCACCCCTAGCCTAGGAACTTCCATAAGCTGCAGGTATGGACCTAAAAAGAAAAAAAACTGTTCCATAACTTGTGTTTTCTTTTTTTTTACCTTATATCTTGCCATATAGCTTCTTTATTCAAATATTTTTGGGTACTACAACACATTAGATACCCTTTCAGTTGATCTAGTCTAAAACCGCATCTCCACAAAAAAAAAAAAAAAAAAAAAAGGGAGTTCCCTGGTAGCCTAGTTGGTTAAGAATCCAGTGTTTTCACTGCTGCGGCATGGGTTGCTACCGTGGTGCAGGTTTGCTCCCTGGCCCATAAACTTCCATATGCCACAGGTGTGGCCCCCCCAAATTAAAAAAAAATTTTGACCAAAAAAACCCAACCAAACAAAAAAAACCCACCATAGCCCAATATCCCAAATGCTGGTGTGTCCTGTGGAATTAATGCTATAGTGAACCTCACACTGTTAACTAGGACCCAACCACTTACCTCACTGAGGCAAATCAACTTTTAAAACTTTCAAGTAAAAGTCCAAACTATTTCAAGTAAGAGGTCTTGAATGGGAAACTTAATGGCCTTGGAGAGTAAGTCAATAAACCCTTTCTGTATTTTTTTTTTTTTTTTTTTTTTTTTTTTTTGTCTTTTCAGGGCCACACCTGCAGCATATGGAGGTTCCCAGGCTAGGGGTCTAATCAGAGCTGTAGCCACCAGCCTATGCCAGAGCCACAGCAACACCAGATCCAAGCCACATCTGCGACCTACACGACAGCTCATGGCAATGCCGGATACTTAACCCACCAAGCAGGGCCACGGATTGAACCCGCAACCTCATGGTTCCTAGTTGGATTTGTCAACCACTGCACCACGATGGGAACTCCAACCCTTTTTGAAGATGAGTTTAGCAATATTAAAGGATGAAACTTTTGACTGGGACCAAATGAGGAGATTGGCAAATCCCCCCCCCCAACCAAAAGCACAAAATTGACAAAAACAACAATTTTGGCACTCCTGAAACTGATGATCATGTAGGCTTGAAAAATTGAACTCCAGGTAAGAACAGAGAGAATCTAACACTCTGGCCCAGGGCTCCTCGCATCCCCCTGCCCAGCTCAATGAACAGCAGAATATCTGCACAGCATCAAGCACATCAACAAACTGCTCACTGAGAGTTTCAGAAGAAGAGAGGAAGGGGCAGAAGAAATATTTGAAGGAATAATAGCTGAAAACTCCTCAAGTCAGACAGAGTACATTCCCTGATACATCTAAGAAGCTCAATAAATCCCCACCAGGATAAATACAAAGACATTCACACCCAGAAAAACAGGTGAAAGTCAAACACTAAGATAAAAACCCTGAAAGCACCATAAAGAGAAAAAGGATTCATCACATACAGAGAGGCATCAATACAGTTAACTGTTGACTTCCTTTTTTTTTGGGGCTGCACTCACGGCATACGGAGGTTCCCAGTCTAGGAGTCGAATCAGAGCTATAGTTGCTGGCCTACACCACAGCCACAGCAATGCCAGATTCGAGCTGTGTCTGCGACCTACACCACAGCTCATGGCAATGCAGGATCCTTAACCATGACGGGAACTCCAATTTGTCATTTTAAACAGTGGAATGGAATGACATTTTCAAAGTTTGGAGGGAAAAAACGATCGATCAAGAATTCTATATCCAGAAAGTCCTGCCATGGTTCAGCAGGAACAAATCTGACCAGTATTCATGAGGATGCAGGTTTGATCCCTGGCCTCGCTCAGTGGGTTGGGGATCTGGCGTTGCTGTGAGCTATGATGTAGGTCATAGATGTGGCTTGGATCCTGCATTGCTGTGGCTGTGGTGTAGGCCTGTGGCTACAGCTCTGATTCCACCACAGCCTGGGAACCTCCATATGCTGCAAGAGCGGCCATAAAACAACAAAAACAAAACAAAACAAAAAGAATTCTATATCCACCAAAACCGTCCTTTACAAATGAAAGCAAAATAGAAAGATGTTTCCTGATAAACAGAGACTGAGAGAATTCACTGCTAGCACATCTACCTAATTAATAAAACAAGTCCTCAGGCTGAAAGGAATTGACTGCAGATGGTGATCTGAATCCAGAGGGAAATGAAGGGTCCAAGATGGGAAAATTTGTGGGTTAGAATAAAATACGACAGATTCATGTTTTCTTATTTCTTCTCTAACTTTAAGGTAACCCTAAGAGGGTAGAAGGCAGTAATAATAACACTATATATTTTTGGGTTTATAATATATATGGACGTAACAGATGACAAAAACAGCATAAAGGAGGGGAAAGGGAATGGGGCTACATTGGAAAAACATTTCTGTATTTTTACCGGAATTAAGTTAGTATTCATCTGAAGTACACTGAAAAGACGCACAGTATAATAACAAAAAAAGTCCAAAAAACCAAGAGGAATCCAAATGGTACATTAAAATAATTTCTTTAACACAAAAAGTGGCAGTAAAGGAGAAAGAGAGGAGCAAGAAGGACAGTAACTATATACACAACATCCGAGGCCAGGGATTGAACACATGACACAGCAGTGAGCCGCGTTGCAGGATCCTTAACCTGTTGTGCCACAGGAAAACTTCCTGATTTTTCTTTTTCTTTTTTTTTTCTTTTTTTTTTTAGGGCTGCACCTGCAGCATATGGAGGTTCCCAGATTAGGGGTCGAATCAGAGCTGCAGCTGCTGGTCTACACCATAGCTCACAGCAACGCCAGATCCCCAACCCACTGAGCGAAGCCAGGGGTCGAACCCGTGTCCTCATGGATACGAGTCAGATTCGATTCCACTCAGTCACTGAGTCACGACAGGAAGGCCCTGAATGTCTTTTAATAAGGGATTAATAGAACATTCCAAGCATATCCATATGCGAAAAACTATGCAGCCGGTGAGATGAATGAGGCTGATGTCTGAGCTACATACAGTAAGTGAAAAAAAGATAGTGTGTAAAGCATGCTTCTTTTTTTAAAAATGTACATATACTGTACGATTATTGGGATTTGGGGGGGGGCTTTTTTAACAAAAAGGAAGGGTGCAGTTTGCTTTTTTTTCAACTGTGGGTCATGAAATCCATTTAGCAGATCTTGACCATTATTGAGGGTGGAAAAAAAGGGTAGACTAGAATTAAAACTTCAGTGTCCAAAAAAAAAAAAAGGAGTTCCCGTCGTGGCGCAGTGGTTAACGAATCCGACTAGGAACCATGAGGTTGCGGGTTCAGTCCCTGCCCTCGCTCAGTGGGTTAACGATCTGGCGTTGCCACGAGCTGTGGTGTAGGTTGCAAACGCGGCTCAGATCCCGCGTTGCTGTGGCTCTGACGTAGGCCGGTGTCTACAGCTCCGATTCGACCCCTAGCCTGCGAACCTCCATATGCCGCGGGAGCGGCCAAGAAATAGCAAAAAGACCAAAAAAAAAAAAAAACCCTTCAGTGTCCCTCATGTGAGGCAAAGGTAAGTGGTTTTGTGACACTTTTTTGTCCACACTGCAGTGTAGTGTGTTTCTGTTTTGGGAAATGCTGTTTCTGTTTTGGGAAATGGCCAAAAAGGTTCGAAAGACCTGGGCTGCTGAGTTTGCAGCAAAGTCTCTGGAGGTCGTAATGATGGGACAATGACACCATAGAAATGGCACAGGGTGGAAAGGAAGTGCCATCAGTGTCCTGGTGGTGTGTGGGTTAGGGATCCGGCAGTCACGGCTGTGGCTCGGCTGCTGCTGTCGTGCAGGTTTGATCCCTGGCTGGGGAACTTCTGCATGCTGTGGCTGTGGCCAAAAAGACAAAAAAAGGAAGCGTCTCCTGACACTTTGGTCTCCCTTGAAGCAGAGCTGACAACCCCTTTGCCTTCTCTTCATCAGAGAGCCTGGTGTACAAGAGCGTATGTGCGGATCCTCCCGCCTTCCTTCAGAACACAAACGGCAGCCACCGCGCGCTCGTTCCGCACCTGGCTTGGACGCTCTGGAGAGCTCTCTGCGTCGGCCCATGTCCACGAGGCCCCTCTCCCTTCACTGGCTGCAGAGGGACCCCTCTATGACTATATCCTAACTGATTTTAGCCCTAATTCTTAGCTGCCCCCTCCTCGGGCCTGTGGCCGACACCGGGTGTCATCCTAATCCCTCTCACCCTGTAAACAAAGGCTCTTTTACCCCCCCCCTTGCTTGGGGAAGGTGACCTGGCACCCAGCCCTGGGGGCAAATCCTGAATGGCTGATGCCACCTGCCTGGGCCTGGGGTAGGTCTGCAGTCTACTTCTGCCCAGCGAGACGTCGGATGTGCGAGTGTGGGCTGTCTGCTGGGTAACGTCCAGGGACGACTTCTTTACTAGGAAACAAAGGCCCCTTGCAGGAAGCATCACTTTTTCTTCTGCTGGACACGGACTGTCTGGCTGAAGTTACTTTGAGACTGTGAGGGGAGCCAGTCTGTAGGCCAATGGGAGGCAGAACAGAGAAAGGGCAAGAATCTGGGTCCGTGAGTCAATACATCACCCAATCATGGCCACTCCCTAGCTCGGGCCTTCGTGTTCTGAAAGATAAATGACGTTCTCCAACTGAGCTGAGAATGCCCATTATTTCCAGCCAAAGGCACTGCCACGACCGCCCCCCTCCTCAACCTCTATGCGCCTCAGGAGGGAACGGTGCCCCGAACACAGCGGGGCAACACAGAACACTCCCCTGACTGCGCTGTGCATCTCATTCCGGCCCCCCGAGGCGGGAGCCCCTGCTCACACACCCTGGGACCACGAGCTGTGTCAGGTGCCAGGTACAGGGTGCAGCTCTTACCCCGCCTGCTGAGCAACAGAGTGGACACACCCTCCTTCTGAAACACCATCAGGGCCGGATGTCCCTCCCGGGCCTCGGCTCCAAAAACGAGGGGGCACCGTGCGGCGGATGAGAACGTGGGCCGTGCTGCTCACCTGACCCAGGTTCCAATCCCAGCTCCAAATGACAGTGATTTTTTTTTTGTCTTTTCTAGGGTTGCAACCGTGGCATAAGGAGGTTCCCAGGCTAGGGGTCTAATCGGAGCTGTAGCCACCAGCCTAGGCCAGAGCCACAGCAACACCAGATCTGAGCCACGTCTGTGACCTACACCACAGCTCACGGCAACACCAGATCTTAACCCAATGAACAAGGCCAGGGATCAAAACTGCATCCTCATGGTTCCTAGTCAGATTCATTAACCACTGCGCCACAACGGAAACTCCAAAATGACAGTGATCTTTGCTTGAGCCCTTTCACCTCAGGGAGCCTCAGCCCTCCTCTGAGAACCAAGGCGATGACAGCACCCTCCTCGCGAGATCACACGCAACCAAGTGCTCAGCACAGGCCTGGGCAGCGGGGACGTGCACCCCGAGCTGCAGATAAGCAGGGACGTGGTGCATCCAGGGGCCAAAAGCCTGGGCTCCGGGCTCAGCCAGCACTGGGGTGCGTCATCCTGCTCTGCCCGCCCACCACCCTCACCCAGAGAGGCTGGGCATTGACTTGTGTTCTGTCTTGGAGAGCAGTCAAGGTTTTGTTGGAGTAAAAAGTTGGTGGCTTACATAAAACACTGAAAAACCACAGGCTGGATGGAGACATTGCAGAGTGGCGTGGGTGCGTGGGATGTGCTGGTCGGTTCACCCCTGGCGAGGCTGATGGGGGTCCAGGGTGGGCAACAGGCACAGAGGGAGCTGTGCCCTGGCCTTGAGGACGAAGAGCAGGGGCAGAGCAGGTGGTAGTAGTGATGGTGGTGACCGTGCCGAGCCCGTGAACACAGCCAGGCCCTGTCTCAGCATCTCACAGGCATCCCTTTATTTGGTTGCCGCAGCAACCCTGTGAGGCAGGAACTACCATCATCCTCGTGTTCTAAGTGGGGAATCTGAGGCCCAGAGAGATTAAATAACTTGCCCCAAATAATGTAGCTGGTAGGAGACAGAGCCGGGATGTACAGTCAGGCAGTCTGGCTCAAGAGACACTACATTTAACCACCAACCCATCCTCTCCATGACAACAGGAGTAACGACAAACACATAAACCATGAGAACAGAACCCAGCAGCAGCCGATCCATTCGGACCAGCTATGTCTCAGGCCCTCTGCTAAGCACGTCATTAAACGCATGGTGTGAATCCATCCTCGCAAGCCTCAGACCACAGAGCTTATCTTCATCCCCAGTTTACAGATGAAGAAATTGAGCCTCAGAGAAACTAAAGAACCCGAGGGAGACCACACTGTCGGTTAGTGGTGCAGCTGTGACCTGGACACAGGTCGTTCGAGGCCAGAGCCCGGAAAATTACACTGCTCACCTGGATACACCCAAGTGGGCCCCTGGGAAGCCTTCACTGCGGCACTAATCTCGCCTTTTTGCCCTGGTGTCCGGCACGGGCTTGAGAGGTGAATTAGTCCCTGCACGTGGCTGGAATTATCAGGCTCAGGGTAGGAGCCATAAGTGACCACCTTCTGCCCTGTGCTCTGGGAGCAAAAACAGCAGGTCTTCAGAATGTGGAAGCAGAGAAGAGACAGGGTAAAAACCCATGGGCTCAAAATCGATGCGGAATCCGACCACCACTGGCCGTCTCCACCGACCTCAGTGCACCTGGATCACCACCATGGCCTCCACCCGCCCTCACCCCAAACACAGCCAGGGGAGCTGTCAACAGCTGAGCGCCATCGGCCCTCTTCCGCTCAGGACAGTGGCTCCACCTCTCTCGGGGTGCGGCCTCCCCTGCTGGAGGCCCCACACCATCTGGTCTGAGCCCTCTCTGCCTCCAGCTCCTCCCACTCCGCAGCTCGCTCACTCTGCTCCGGCCACGTGGAAGCTGTTCCTCAAACACACAAGAAACGTTTCCACCTCTGGCCTTTGTGCTCCTCCCTGCCCCCTCCCCAAGATCTCTGCAGGCTTTCCTCCTTCCCAGGAGATGGCAAGGGCTCCTCTTCCCGGCCTGTGACGCTCCAAGTAGGTCTCTGTCTCTCTGTCATGTGGCCCCAGCTTCAGAGCCAACACAGGCAGGGGGGGCCCTGGTGGACCCCAAGCCCCTCCCGTTACCTCTCAGGGCTATGCCCCCAGGACGGGGTCCCGGAGCCTAAGAGCACAGCCTGCGGGGGCAAGGCCACATGTTCCCTGCCTGCCTGGAACGGCGGCGGGGTCAGCACCCTGTGCAGGCGAGAGCCTCTCAAGGCCCCTGAACAGCTCTGACAAATTGCTCTGGAAGCCCAGGAAGCTCTGGAGCGCGTGCTGCCTCCAGAAAGGGCGGGGGGCCAGGTGGCTGCCCGCCTGGGATCACTCAGCCCACTGTGGTGCCCACGGCAGGCGCTGGCGCCTGGCTCTGTGCCTGGAAGCCAGGCTCCCATGACGAACGTCTGGGGGGAGGGTATGTGAAGTCTCTGGAATCATCCATGGGCACAAGCTGCTACAGGCTGCTGTGGCGGCTTCCATGGCGAGGGCTGGAGTACACGGAGGGAGTGGGTGGGGGGATCCCCCTTTGGGCATGGCAGGGCCCATCCCTTTCCTGGGTGATTCTCGAATTTTGCTGGCAAACTCAATCCCTCTACCCTGGAACAGCCCGCTGTCTTCCCAAGTAGCCCAGAGTGATCTTAAAACCTAAGCCAGATTATGTGCTCCCGTGGCTCCCACATTCCTCAGAATCAAATCCCGGCATCTGACCGCCATGGCCAGTACCCCTGCCAGAGCTGGGGCCCTCTCCCCTCGCCCAGCAGACTCCTGCCGCTCTGCCCTTTGCCTCATCCGATCCATCCCCTGTGCCCACTGGAGCATTTCTAGAAAGCTGGGAGTTTACCCGGCCACGGCATTTGCTCTTTCTCCTGCCTAGATCACTCTCACGCGTCCTGAAAAATATTACCTCCTCCGAGAGGTCTTCCAGGACCTCTGCCCAGTTTGGTTTTCTCCCCAGACCTTATCGCCATCATATTTTTGTTTTTTAATTTTTTTTTTTTTTTAATGTCTGCACCCACAGCATATAGAGGTTCCAGGCTAGGGGTCAAATTGGAGCTGTAGCTGCTGGCCTACACCACAGCCACAGCAACACCACATCCTTAAGCCACTGAGCAAGGCAAGGGATCGAACCTTTGTCCTCATGGACTAGTCAGATTCGTTAATTGTTGAGCCATGATATTAATATTATGCAGTTATTCAGTTGTCTGTCTGTCTGCCTTGCTCTCTCCTGGAGAATATCAGCTCCACAAGGGAGAGACTTGACCTCATTCCGTGCTGTAGCACCGTGTCTGCAATGGTCCCTGGCACCCGGTGGGTGCTTCAGTGTCGGGGAGCACAAGAATAACACTGCTCTCAGGCTCGCCCAGCCCCGCTCTCCTCTCTCAAGAATCTCAATGATCCCCATCCGCAGCAGCCGGCCGGACTCACACACAGCTCCCAGCTTGCCGGCACTGTCCTGGACCTGTGTCCCCTGCCCTCCTTACATCCCCAGGGGTGCCACCTGCTGACGCATCCACAGTTGCTGGCTTCCAGTCTGGGCCCTCTTCCTTCTCACTCACATCTTGGCCTCAGACCCAGGCCTGAGACTTCGCCAGTCTCGCCTCCAGCACCGTCTTTCAAAACATACATCTGGCCTGCATTATCCTTTCTGCTGAAACCTTTCTTTGCTGCCCACAGCACTTAGGATCAAATCCAAACTCCATAATGTGGCTGACAGGGCCTTGTGTGGTCTGGTCCCCACCAACCCCCAACCTCCCATCAGCTGCCCCCCACCAGTTTCTAAACTTGAGCCAAGGGGCCTGCGTTCAGTGACCTGACGGCACCTTCCCTCCTCCCCACCTCAGGGCCTTTGCACATGCCACTCCTTGTAGGGACACCTTCTCTACGTGCCATCTTTCCTTTTTCTCTTTCTTAAAAGATTTTTTTTTTTTTTTGGTTGTATCCTCAGCACGCAGACATTCCCAGGCTAGGGATCGAACTCCCACCACAGCTGTAACCAGAGCCATGGCAGGGACAACTCCGGATCCTTAACCCATTGGTCCATGAGGGAACTCCTAAAATAACTTAAAAATAGCTCACTTATAGCAAAGTATGTGAAACATACAGGTACAATTTAACAAAGAGTTACAAACATCCACACAATTGCATCAAGACTATATCACCAGCCCCCATGAAACCACTTCATCTGCTCCTGGCTCCTTATCCCTCTCATCCCTGGGAGACATGACCCCTCGTCAGGGAAATGATCCCTGACTCTGGCTAGACCGGACCCCCCTCCAGCCCTGCACCCCATTCACTCTCAGATCCCAGGGGTTCTTCCCCTGCCGGCTCTCCCCTAGCATAATCCATGCATTACTTTTGTAATTCTTTACTTGCTGTCTCCCCTTGTACCCCATCAGTGCCAGGACTGCCAGGGCCCAGTCCGCAGCAGAGGGCTAGGCACACAGGAGGCACTTGTTGCATGAGTGAACACAACGCACTGTGCTACCAATGGCCTGGGCAGACCCAGGGCAGTTAGGGAGCACGGGTGCCTGCCCTTGAGCACCGAGGCTGGGCAGCAGGTCCAGGGAACGGACCATGACAGCAGATGCACAAGGGTGCCTGGAGCCAGGGCTGGCGAGGCCAGCAGCAGGCGGAGGCATGCGTGCCTCAGTCTTGCATGCGCAGGCGCTCCGCAGCCATCTGGGGACTTGTGCCTACTGAGGTAGGAGGATTGCAGGAGGACTGGCAGGGTGGGGGGACCCCATCCTCTCGTCTGGGACACTCTGCCCTCCTGGTTCCCAGTAGCATAGCCTCTTTTCTCCAGGAAAGCCCCCCGTCACTGGATCAGGCCCCTCCTTCGGGCTCCCACATCCCTAGGGCTTCCCCCACCCTGGCTCTGACTACTGTGGGCTGTAACTGTGTGGGGACAGGTCTGTCTCCCCCACTGACTCTGAGCCCTGAGACGGGGGACCTGGGCTGTCTCAGTCACCAGTGTCTCCAGCAGTGCCTGTAAGATGTGGCCTGGGAGATACTGAGGCGGGAGACACATGGGCTCCAGGATAGACCCTGACAACTAGGCTCTAGTTGACACTTTTTTTCTTTTTTTCAGGGCTGCACCTGCAGCATGAGGAGGTTCCCAGGCTAAGGGTCGAATCAGACCTATGGCTGCTGGCTTACGCCACAGCCATGCGGGATCCAGGCCGAGGCTACGACCTACACCACTGCTCACAGCAACGCCAGATCCTTAACGCACTAAGCGAGGCCAGGGATGGAACCCACACCCTCACAGATACTAGTAGGATTCGTTTCCACTGTGCCACAATGGGAACTCCTAATTTACATTTCTTGAGGCAGGAGAGAGATGAGCCACGGGACAAACATTTACAGAAGTATCCGTCTATCCTTCAAGACAGAAATAATAACAGGCACAAGGCAAATACCTGGTACTTGTCTGCTGTGTACTTGCGAAAAAATGGTAATGACAGGATCAGAAGAGGGGCTGAGCCCCGCTTGGGCAGAAGAACAAAGAGGTCACATACCCCCCATCCTCAGAGTCAGGGAGCCCTCAACTACACACGCACAGAGAGCCCTCTGGGTCAGAAGGGGAGGGGGTGCCAGGCTGTAAGTCTAGACAACCTTCCCGCCGTGCTTTGCTTTAGAATCCATCGTGGCCAAAAGATGCGCACACAGATAGGGGAGGGCCCTGGATCTGGTCAGGTGTGAAGGATAAAACAAGACAATTGGCCAAAGGAAGACAAAGACCTGGAAAGACTGTCCTATATAAGTCACCTCTCTGGCACCCTCCTCACTGGGGGGGCGCCCACACCCTCCCTCCTTTGGGTGTGTATTACTGCTTTACTTCTGCCTTATATAAACAGGCAAATTCTCTACACGCTCTCCCACATGTTGTACTGTTTCTTTTCTTTTTTTCTTTTTAGGGCCGTACCCCTAGCATATGGAAGTTTCCAGGCTAGGGGCTGAATGGGAGCTGCAGCAGCCATGGCAACGTGGGATCCGAGCCACATCTGCAACCTACACCACAGCTCGCAGTAATGTCAGATCCTTAACCCAATGAGTGAGGCCAGGGATTGAACTCGAGTCCTCTCGGATGCTAGTAGGGTTTGTTACTGCTGAGCCACATGGGAACTCCTGCTGTATGTTTCTAACAATAAACTTTATACCTTTTTTTTTTTTTTTTGTCTTTTTGCCTTTTTTTCTAGGGCTGCTCCCTCGGCCTATGGAGGTTCAAGTTCCCAGGCTAGGGGGCGAATCGGAGCCATAGCCACTGGCCTACGCCAGAGCCACCGCAACAAGGGATCCGAGCTGCATCTGCAACCTACACCACAGCTCAAGGCAACGCCGGATCCTTAACCACTGAGTAAGGCCAGGGATCGAACCTGCAACCTCACGGTTCCTAGTCGGATTTGCCAACCACTGAGCCACAACGGGAACTCTGTACCTGTTTTTACAGCCTTTGCCTCCTGGAAACATTCTTGCTTTCAACAGTGGCAAGAATCAGAGCAATTCCATTTCTAGTTTCTAGCTAGTCTAGTGACTAGGATTCCTGGTTTTCATCCAGGCTGCCCAGGTCCAATTCCTGAGCAGAGAATTAAGATCTTGCTTCAAGCCATCACTCACTGCTATCTCTCTGAAATCGAGACATTCTGACTTTACTTTATTAGATGCAAATTCTCATCTCCCCCCCGCCCCCGCCACCTTTTCTGCCGTCCCAAGGCCTATGGAGTTCCTGGGCCAGGGATAAACCTAAATCCTACACTTCCAAGATGCCGGCAGTCCCACTGTGCCACAGCGGGAACTCCAGGCCTCATCTTTTATTTTTAATTTTTTTTTGCTTTTTAGGGCCGCACATGCGGCACATGGAGTTTCCCAGGCTAGAGGTCGAATTGGAGCTGTAGCCACTGGCCTGCACCACAGCCATAGCAACTCAGGATCCTGGCCGTGTCGGCAACCTATACCACAGCTCATGGCAATGCCGGATCCTTAACCCACTGAGCAAGTCCAGAAATTGAACCTGTGTCCTTATGGATGCTAGTTAGATTTGTTAACCACTGAGCCACGACGGGAACACCAGGCCTCAGTTTTTAATAACATCCTCTGGTGACTCTAATAGAGCCAGGCTTGAAGTTCACTGCCAGGCAGTTCTAAGGCAGCTCTACAAACACCAGCTCATTTAACCCCCACCACATCCCTGTGAGGTAGGTTTGAGATTTAGTCTCCATATCCTAGATGAGGAAACTCACGCCCAGAGAGGTTCAGACGTTTGCCCAAGGCCACACAGACCAGACAAGGCAGGGAAGGGCTTGAACCCTGGTGGGGTGACTCTGGAGTCCACAGTCTCATCTACCACAAATACGTTCCTTTGAATCAACTGAATTAATTTTCCTTAGCTTGTCCAAGGCAGTATCTGTAAAATCAGGGGATGGGTTGATAACAGCCTTCCTAATACCCGTTTAAAATAAAACATCTTCCTCCCCGCACCACCCAAATCACCTCGAGCACCCCATTTTGGGAAATGCTGTTCCACACTAAAGCCTGGTTGCCTAGGAGAAAACTTCAGGAAGCAGCTTTAATGAGTAGATAAGAATGATTTGCAATTAGCATCAATTGTCTGTATGCAAATTAAGGCTCCCAACCGCAGGGCCCTCTTTTGTAGCGGGCTCCTCTCCCATTTTACTCCCTTCATTTCTAGGCAAATCCTTCTCTCAGACAAGGGTAATTTTATACCCACCCCCCTGCCTCAGCCACAGCCTACTCCCCAGCACTGCTGCCTTTATAGCACAGAATCCAAACCCCTACAGCTACTCAGTTATACTAACCCCACGTCTGTCCAGCACGGGGGCTACCACAGCTGAGACCTGGGACCCCCACGGCGCCTAGGACTCTCTTTGGCACAGAGTCCCTCTTGGTGGGTGAACTTTGACATCTGTCTCCCTCTATTGATGGGGGTGGGGGTGAGGGCTGGGGACCTCACGTGAATTTGCTCATTACTTCTCCTTAGCTCCCAGCAAAGTCCTTGGGACATAATCAATCCCCAAGAAATATCTGTGAGTGAAAAGAACAGACAAATAAATGAATGAAAGAGCTGTTCAAAAGGGTCCATGAGTTCAAATGATTAGGAACTATCTGCCCAGGAGTTGCCTTGTGGCACAGCAGGTTGAGGATCTGGAGTTGTGACTGCAGCAGCCTGGACTGCTACTGTGGTGGGGATTAATGCGTGGACCAGGAATTTTTTTTCTTTTTTTTTAGGGCTGCACCTGCATATGGAAGTTCCCAGGCTAGGGGTAGGATCAGAGCTTCAGCTGCCAGCCACAGTCACAGCAATGCAGGATCTGAGCCACATCTGCATCCTGCTCAGGGCAACATCGGACCCCCCCCACCAAGAGAGGCCAGGGATTGAACCCGATTCCTCATGGATACTAGTCGAATTTGTTTCCACTGAGCCACAATGGGAACTCCCTGGACCAGGAATTTTTGCATGCTGTAGGTGTGGCCAAAAAACCCCCACCCCTCCCAAAACAAATAAAAACAGAAAAAAAAAACAACCCTTCACAAACTATCTGTCTAGGGAAGCAAGCTGAGACAAGACAGACCTGACTGGGACGCTCTGTCTCCACACTCACCTCCTCCTGGCTCCTTGACTCAAGGAGGGCCGGCGCCATGGCGAGGGAAGCACCGACACACAGGTGCTCTAAACACGCTGGTTCCAAAATCTGTCAGCCCCTCCGTCTCAGACTCTAGTTATACTTTAATCTCTAGCCTCTAGAGTAGTCAATTCCAGGACCCTTAGGCTTCTGCATATTTTCCTTTCCAATCAATTCTTGTCTCTTGAGAACATTTTTTTTTTTTTTCTTTTTAGGGCCGTACTCATGGCTTGTGGAAGTTCCGAGGATAGGGATCCAATCAGAGCTACAGCTACTGGCCTACACCACAGCCACAGCAGCCCCAGATCCAAGCCGCGTCTGCGACCCACACCTCAGCTCATGGCAATGCTAGATCCTTAACCCACTGAGTAAGGCCAGGGATCGAACCTGCAACCTCATGGTTCCTAGTTGGATTCATTTCCGCTGTGCCACGACAGGAACTCCTCTTGTCTCTTGAATGTTGGCTTTGCAGCTGCGAGCAGCTGAACTGGGGTTCAGTAACAAGAGTACCACTGCGCATCATGAGGTCGTGTAAGGAGGTAGTGCGCAACATTCAAACATCCTCAGCGGACGAGGCTGGGTCAAAGTGCTTTGCACACCGTCAGGCTAAAAACTGTAAGGGGAATTTTTGCTTCACCTTTTTAAAAACAGATATTCTGCACAAAGACCCAGGTCCACAGTGGCTTGTGGTCACGGAGGTCTGAGGCCACTGCCTGGGTGCACCTGTCCTGCGTGGAGAGAGGCCACAGGTTTGGGGACTGGCTAAGGTGTCAGGAAGCCAAAGGAGGGGAAGACCCCTAATGGGGGTCCTGGACCCAGGCTGGCCCCTGCTCAGTGGTCAGGGAAGGGCAGGGAGGCGGTGACCTCAGGGGTCCCCACCGGGGACTGCAGCAAAGTAATCCTGGCCTGGGGCTGAAGACCCCTGAGGGGCTCCCTCAACCAGGCTGAGTCCTGTGATGGCAGAACTTTTCCGGGAAGCGGTGCATGGCTTTCATTAGATTCAGTGTAAGTGGTCCAGACCCCAGGTTGCTGACTAGTCAGTGCCTGTTCATTCTCAGTTATTCCTCTGTCTGCCTCTCTACCTGTGGTTCTCAAAGTGTGGTCCCCGGACCACCAAGAGCAGCATCTACACGGAACTTTGCAAAGGTGCATACTCTCTGGCCCTACCCTGTCCTACACAGCCCTCCAGGGGGCTGTCTGGGGGCTATGTTGCCCTTTGGAAGGCTAAACTGTGACCCCCCTAGACTTCCTGGTAGCTGAGATGGCCATGAGACCCGCCTGCTGACAGGGGTTCTGGGAAAGATCTGCCTCTCCAGTCAGGAGACGCTGCAGCCTTGCCTCTGTTCTCTGTCCCATGCCTCCCAGGGGCACCACAGCCATCTGGAGACCAGGAGATCGCGGCCGGTATAAGAAGGATGATGGAGCAGGAAGACACAGGGCCTAGGCCTGGAGGCCCTCCCTGGTGGCTCCCCATCAGGGGACAGTGAAACCCGTTCATTTCAGCCACCATGGGTCAGGTTTCCTATCACCTCCAGCCAATGGCCCTCCTAAAAGAAACAGTCTGAGACTCCCAGAAAGCATAAAAACTACTGGTCTCAGCATAGAGGAAAGGAGAGACTGAGGGTCAGAGTAAACCAGAGACAGACAGGATAGATAGCCGAGGATTTTTCTCCCTCTAGCAGGATCCCTGAAGGTCCATGGATGGGGAGCAGGGGCGGGGGTGTCCACGAGCCTCCCAACTCTGAAGCAAACCATGTGTAAGCGCCCGTCTGGAGAAGGGAAGCCCACTGCAGACTTGGTTTGTGGAAGGGGGTCAGGACCCCCTAAAGGACCCAGACTGGACGCAGTGCCTTACCTGGGCTGCCTCGGTGGGTCGCGGCTGCCCCCAGCCAGGCCTGTAGGGGTGCTGGAGCCTGAGGAGTACAGCTTCGGTCTGTAGCCCTTGTTCTGGCCAGGGACCCCAGGGGCAGGCGAGACCTCTCGTCGCCGGTCTGCGTGGTAGGGCCGTCCAGCAGCCTCGCGCCCGCCCCCACAAAGACCTATACTTCCTGGGGGCTTGTGCGGCTTGGCCGGCCGAGGCGTCTTGGCCAAGGACATGCAGCTGGGGCTGGAGGTGTAGAGGGTGGTGTCAATGCCGCTGTCGCTGGAGCCGCCCTTGGAGAGAGGGTCTTGCTCTGGCTCCAGGGGGTCCAGCGGGTCGAACCAGCGATCGTCACTGTGGCTGCTGGACGCGTTGCTGGAGAGGGTATTGCTGCTGGAATGACTGGAGTACTGAGGCTCGCCCTGGAAGGTGGGAGAGCGTGTCATCCCCAGGCTCCAGCGTGAACGGCCGACCTCCCCTCCCTGGGTCCTCCCTGCATGCAAGTGTGAACCCTGGAGCCGGACAGGTCACGAGGGGAGAGCCCACATGAACGGGGTCATAAAACTCCTCTACAGTTTGCACGCTTATCCTGTGAGTGCTTGTGTACTCCTCACGAATGGGGTGATGAAATCCATATACTTGCTCACATCCCTATCAAAGCGACCACAGAGAGCTCCCTGCACACACGAGGGGAGGGGAAGGCTGCCAATGAACCAGGAAGTGGATCCTCACCGGACTCGCAATCTGTTGGCACCTTGATCTTAGACTTCCCCAGCCTCCACAACTGTCAGATAGAAATTTCTGTTGCTTATAAGCTACCTGGTCTGTGATCTTTTGTTACGGCAGCCCGAGCTGGTGAAGACACCTGCCAGGACCCATGGCCTGAGGAGACTCCAGGAGGTGAGGGATTTGCCCAGGGTGATGTGGCTGGTGGGGGCTGGAGCCAGGACGCGGGCCTAGCGGTGTCTAAATCCGGACCAGCCGCTCTGCTGGAGTGGAGGGTGGCAGAGGTGGAGGGTGTGCTCATGCGGAGTGCCCAGAGTCGTTCCCCCCCTCCGCCCGGCTCCCACCCGCGTGAAGCAGCCAGCTCCCACGGCGCCAGCTCCTGGGCTTGACAGGCGGGGCCCCAACTCACTTTGGAATGCCTGTTGGGGGAATCTTTGCCTGCTGCGTCCTGCCTGGAGGTGTGCTTGCTCCCGCTGCTTCCGACCATGGCTGAGAGCCGGGCCTGGGCGGGCACATGCCACAAAGGCTCTGCAGGAAGACAGAGGACAGTCCACCAGTGGTCAGAGGTTATGCAGGCGCTGGCCGGAGTCCACCCAAAGGATCTGGTCCTGCATGTGGTCTGATGGTCCCACCCCCCTGCCGGCTTGTCTGCTGAGCTCACACAGGGTCGTGACCCCATCGACTCCCGTCTTGGAGAAAACAACCCTCGGTGACAGAATATTTACGGAGCACTTATCACATGCCGTAATTCTGGTGCTTCTACGTGGGTTCCCTTAGCAAAGCCGTGTAACAGTCCTCTGTGCCACAGGAGGCTGAGCCCTTTTTCATCCTTACTGGCCATTCAGAGTCTCTATTTTGTAAATGACTTGTTCACATCCTTTACCCATGTTTGCTATGGGACTGTCTTTTATCTTTTTGGTGAATAGGGTTCTTGACATAAGCGAGGGCACATTCCCTTGCGGGTTAAATGTGTATAACTCTTTCTGTTAAATGAAAATGCAGTCACCAAAGCACTGCCGGACAGCTGGATTTCTCACTTTACAAATACCCTTACACTTGCCTTTTGCTCTTTATCGTCATAACACATCTTCACACACCTGAACATGAGATTCTCTGACTTTTAACAGCTGTACAGTGTCCACTATGTGCACGGACGTCAAGTAATTAACCAGTTTCCTACTGATGAACATTCAGGTTATTTTCAGGGTTTCTTAACATTGTGGCGGCCTTCCCTCTACACCCAACTTTGAGCAAGTGCGGAATTGTGTCTGGGACAGAATTCTACAATTGCTGGCTCAAAGGTGAAAGAGGTTTAAAATCATGATGGCTGGTATGAGTGTAAATTAAGTCTAAACTCCCAAGCTAGTCCGTATGCCTGAACTGAGCACTGGATTTTAAAAAGACACGCAAATCCCAATGCAGGGCTAGTTAATATTATTTATTAAACTTAAACTAACAGGTAGTCTAACCCCAGAGCCTATACTTTTGATTAACGCTGCATTTTTTTTTTTTTTTTTTTTTTTAGGGCTGCACCTGAGCCACATGGAAGTTCCCAGGCTTGGGGTCAAATCAGAGCTACAGCTGCCAGCCTACACCACAGCCACAGCAATGTGATATCCAAGCTGGGCCTGCGACCTACACCACAGCTCATGGCAATACTGGATCCTTAACCCACGGAGTGGGGTGAGGGATCAAACTCGCATCCTCATGGATACTAATTGGGTTCATTACTGCTGTGCCACAGCGGGAACTCCAATGCTGCATTTTAAATGCTCATGAGAACGGTTATTATCATGAAGCTCGTGCTCTGTGTCAGCACTGCTCTAAGTGCTTAGCATGCATTACCCTGTTACATCCTCCCTGTGTTACTGTGAGGCAGATATTAGCACCGGATTAATGTGTGAAGGAGAAAAGACAGAGAGGTTAAGCAATTGCTCTAAGGTCACACAGTCAGGAAAAGCTTCATGTCTGTGCTCTCAACCCCCGCACCCTTCTCTGAGCTTCCCTGACGACGACTCAGGCAACGCGGGAGAGTGAGTGCGCTCGAAGCAGGGGTCACCGTTCTCGTGATGATGGGCTAGGTCCTGTGCCGGAGCTGGGTGTGATCTCGCTGGATCCCCAGACCATCCTGGAAGGAGAGGCACTCAGGGGTCCACCACTGAAGACGGACCGGAAGCTGGGAGAGATGAGGTCACCGCCAAGGTCACACAGCTGACTCAGGACTTCTCACCAGGCCCATTGGACGCGCACAACCATACAGACTGCTGCCCTCGGTGCAGCCCCAGGACGCTCTGGCCCCACGTTCCTGCTGGGGAAGGGGCCTGGAGGGCCAGGCAGAGCCCTCAAGGCCACGGCAGAGAGCAGCTGGCTGGCCACAGTTGAAGGTGCCACTGCCTGTGTGGCTTTCATCTGGGAACCATGACGAGAGTGGGGGCAGGCTGTCCACCTACTCTACCTCTGGAGACGCTTTTCCTCTTTGGAGCATCCCACACACCCAGGAGGCGTTGGTCCTTGTGAGGTGGCCAGACCACGCCTGGAGACCACACTTCTGCAGTGAGCCAAGCCCAGGGCAGTCACATCCAGCCTTCACTACCACCTACGACCCCAAAGGCTCCCACACTTCTGTCCCTGGCCTGGACCTCCCCCCATGACTTGAGACTTGTATAAATGGCTGCCTGACGACACCTCCACCGGGTGTCTACTGGAACCTCCCACTGAACACGGCCAGAGTCAACTCCTTCTCTTCCCCAAACTGCATCGCTCAGAGTCTCTCCTGCTCAGACCATACAGCTTCATTCTTTCAGCTGCTCAGGTCAAAAACTGACTACTGGAGTTCCCTTGCGGCCCAGCCAGTTAAGGATCTGGCATTGGCACTGCAGTGGCAATGTGGTGTGGGTCCAAGCCCTAGCTGGGAACTTCCACATGCTGTGGGTGTGGCCAAAAACAAAACAGGCATTACCGTCGTTGACTCAGCGGTTAACAAACCTGACCAGCATCCACGAGGACACGGGTTTGATCCCTAGCCTCGCTCAGTGGTTAAGCATCTGGCACTGCTGTAAGCTGTGGTGCAGGTCACAGGCATGGCTAGGTTCTGGCGTTGCTGTGGCTGTGCTGTAGGCCGGCAGTTGTAGCTCCACCTGGACTCCTAGCCTGGGAACCTCCATATGTCGTGGGTGCAACCCTAAAAAGACAAAAAAAAAACAACCCTAAAACACCCCCCCACAAGCCTTGGTTATTATCCTTGAACATGAGGAAATTCTAACTGTATCTTGCAACAACCACATTTAGAAACTCCCATCTCTCCCCCTCCACAGGCCACACCCTGCAGGAATCTGCAGACGGAGGGCTGCTCTGCACACCCGAGTCAGATTTCCTCTCTCCTCATCTCTGCAGTTCTGAGCGAAGGATAGAGTCCCTGCCGCGCTGTCCATGTCACCTCCCTGGCCTCATCTCCCACCACGTCTCCAACGGCTGACCCCCTCCTACATCGGGTCTTTGACCAGCTCCCTTTCCCTGGAATGTTCTCCTCCCAGTTGGCTCCTCTGCATTCCAGCCTTGCCCAAGCCAGGATTTGCTCAGAGATCCCCTCCAATCCCACCAACCCCTTTCGAGGCACTGTGTTTGCTTCCCCCACACCCCGCATCGTTGGTGGGTGGGTGTCACTGGGTGCTCCTGTTTACCGTCGGTCTCTCCCACGGACTGTCAGCTCCAAGAAGGCAGGGGACCCAACTGTCTGGCTCACACTGTATCCCTGGCGCCCAGCCTGGCGAGTATCACGGGTGACGTGTCGAATGAATGGAGGGATGAAGGGCTGGATTCCTGCCCCTCCTGGGTGGCCCCCATGTCCCCTTTGCCCTGGCCCTGCCCTTAGCAGGCCCTGATCCTGGGCCCTTCACTGGTCCTCTGAACTGACCCCCAGTGACCTTTTGGCTCTACTGCTTCACCCCTGACACACCAGGTGGGTGACAGGCACGGACGTGGCTGTGAGAGCTGTGCTGACACCATGGCCAGGCACGGACCTGTGGCATCTGGTGGCTCTGGGGCCACCTTCCTAACCTGGGTGCGCTGAGGTGTGAGAAATGCTCTCACTGTGGGTGAGGGATTGTGCTGGTGTCCGTGGGTGGTGGGGATTAAGGAAGACTTCTAGAACCCAGCAGGTCTTGGTTCAAATCTCAATGATGCCAGCAGGGACCTCAGACAAGGGACAAGCTTTCTCTGTCTTATCTTCCTCCTCTTCATTTCTATTTTTTGGTCTTTTTGTCTTTTTAGAGCTGCACCTGTGACATCTGGAGGTTCCCAGGCTAGGGGTCCAACTGGAGCCTATGCCAGAGCCACAGCAACGCCAGATCCGAGCATCTGCGACCTACACCACGGCTCACAGCAACGCTGGATCCTTAACCCACTGAGCGAGGCCAGGGATCTAACCCGAAACCTCATGGTTCCTCATAGGGTTTGTTTCCGATGCACCACGACGGGAACTCCCATTTCTCTCTCTTTTTTTAAATGTCCACACCTGAGGCACAAGGACGTTCCCGGGCCAGGGACTGAATCTCAGCCACATCTGTGGCAACACCGGATCCTTAACCCAAGCCGGGGATGGATCCCGCACCTTTGCAGCCACCTGAGAGACCTCAGTCGGATTCTTTTATTATTTTTTTAAATTTTTTATCGGTCGGATTCTTAACCCACTGTGCCATCATTTCCCTTGTTGCCCAAACAGGGCAGTCCCAGTGCCCACTCTGTTGTGCTCCTGATGATCAAGCAGGAGGTGGTGGAGAGTGCCCGAAACCGCGTCTGCTGCTGGGATGGCGACATCCGATGAGGGCGGGGCAAACCCCCACGGCCAGGGCGCCGGCCGCTCCCTGCCTGGGTCTCGATACATTCTGGACTTTAAGACACTTCCCAACAGACAGCCCTGATGTGCGGGTGTGTGCAGGGAGGTGTCAGTCAACTGAGAGCAAGGTCCCAGTGAAGCGAGAGGGGAGCCGAGCTCAGGGAGACAGAAGAAGCGGGGGGGGGGAGGACAACAGTGAGTTTCTGAGCCACTAACTGGGGGCTGTGTCGAGGGCTGGAAAATCTTCCTCCTCATTTTACACTTTGGTGTGATGACACTGCCAAGTAACACATTTCTTTTTCTCTCAACTGGAGTGGGGGGAAGGCTGTGAAACTGTGCGGGAGAAAAGATCACAGCACTGCAGGCAGGATCCCGCGCGCCGAGGAGGGGCGGGAACTGTGTCTGCGGGCGCCGGTGGCAGCAGAAGCGGGATGGCAGAGCCGAGAGGGCGACCTGCTTGCCTCAAGTCCAGCCACTGCCCCCATTTATGAGAACCATGGGGAATTCTCTAGGCTGCTAATCCTGGGGCACGTAACCTGCCCCGCAGCGCCCGGGGGAGCCGGTGAGCTGCCAACACGGTTGTCCCGGAGGGCTGCCCGGATATTCTAGAACTTCCCCTGCGTGGATATCTCCATCTCGTCCCCCTCAATGTCAGCCCTCTGTCGCTGATTTTCTCTCTTTTGAGCCCATCCATCATTTGGTGGTTCTCACACTTCAAGGGGGCTACAGGTTTGTTATGAGGAACTATGTTTAAAATGTTCATCTGAGGAGTTCCCATCGTGGCGCAGTGGTTAACGAATCCAACTAGGAACCATGAGGTTGCGGGTTCGGTCCCTGCCCTTGCTCAGTGGGTTAACGATCTGGTGTTGCCATGAGCTGTGGTGTAGGTTGCAGACGCAGCTCGGATCACACGTTGCTGTGGCTCTGGTGTAGGCTGGTGGCTACGGCTCCGATTCGACCCCTAGCCTGGAAATCTCCATATGCCGCGGGAGCGGCCCAAGAAATAGCAAAAAGACAAAACAAACAAATAAATAAATAAAATGTTCATCTGAGTAGTACATGCTTGTATGAATAACAATACATAGGAGAATAAACAGATGAGAAGATGCTCGGCCTCATCGGGCATCAGAAAAATGTAAATTAAAAGGACGATGTGATCTCACTGTGCGCCCAGGAGAAAGGCTGAAATGAAAACGCTGGGGAGGACACAGAGCAACGAGAACTCTGTCCTTGGCGGGAGTGGGAGATGGGTGGTCACTTACAAAGCAGTCCCCCCCCCTCGGGGATACCCCCTACAGAAACCTGAGCGTGTCTTCTTCGAATGACACGTATGAGACTCTTCCTAGCGACACTAGCGGAGCACTAGGACACAGTAAGAGACCGTGGGTCATTCATAGGATGGAGACGCCCCCTTGGAAACCACGCTGCTGCGTAGGGTCACGTGCCTGATGTGATGTTACGCAACCAAAGCCCCCCCACCCCATTCAGTGGGAGTCTATGTTCCCCATACGTGAAATTCAAAACCAGGCGAGACTCAGCCTGGCCATGAGAAGCAGGATGGTGACCTGCGGGGGTACTGGCTGGGAGGGGCAGGGGTCCCCGGGAGGCTGGCCATGTCTGTCTTGCCCTGGGTGTGGAACGTGGGCCTGATGACTTTGTGATACGTGGTCACAGTAGATGCTCAAGGGCTGGGTTCGCTCCTCGGCATGTGCTGTCACGTCCACAATAGTGGAGGAACAGCCCTGGAGGGTTTATATAACGAGCAGCCTCAGGACACCACCAGGTGGGAGCCCCTGAGAGCACCGCTTTTGGTCCTTTTCAAAGACTTCCCCTGGGGGTCACCACCTCCATGTCACACACCTGCACCCCGGCCCCTGATAGTGCTGGCAGACCCCACCTGCTGATGCCCGGTCAGGGTGAAGATAGACCCCCCTCACGGACCCCTGTCCCTGCCGCTCTGCCGGGTGACTCCTCTAACCTCACGTGTGACACACAGCTTTCTTCATCACTAACAGGAAGGGGGGGCGTCACCTGTCACTCTGTACATCAGGGGCCCTGCAGGGCGAGGCCGGGGTACGGGTGGCCTGGGGAGGCCCTACCTGGCTTCTGGCGCTCCATGGTGCTCTCCTGGCTGGTCAAGCCGCCTGAGGAGGAGTCGCCACTGGACGTTGCATCGTGGCTGAAGTGGGGATCAAAAGACAGCAGCGGGTGCGGGGCGGCTGCGTACCTGCAGGGGAGCAAGAGGAGGCAAGCACGGTGGGGTGAAGGGCTGGGGCGTCAGAACCACCGGAGCCGGAGACTTGCTCATTGGGGGGTTTTAAACACACAGGAGGCTCGGCGTGGAGGGGAGGCGAAGTGAGTAAGCCTGGAAACATGCTATTAACGGAGGGTCAGGAATGAGCTTTGCCTGGGAAGCAGGCCAGGTGGTGGCAGGGCGCGCAGGGCCAGGTGGGTCCTCGAGGAAGGAGGGGGTAGAAGCCACTTGGGCCAGCGGCCCTCCCCACAAGCTCCTCAGGGTGCTCTTTTTTGGCTGTGAAACAGAGCAAGCTGCTGTCAGCAGCCCCCGGTCCCCAGGCCTGTCTTGGGGGCCCGTTCTCTCTGGTGGGGAAGAATAGGCTAAGTCAGCATTTGTAGGGACAGGAGGTCTGGAACCAGGTACCCTGGGGAATCAAACCTCGCCTCTGCTTCCTGTCCAGTGAGGCAGAGTCGCTGCCTCAGCCTGAGCCTGAGCTTCCCTGGCTGTCAGGCAGTCACAGTAGGACCTTTAGTGTGGGACTGGACGGTGTCCTACGTGCCCAGAGCTTAGCCTGAGGCTGACATGACACAACTGGCTGATAGGCCAGAAGCATGTGTGTCTCTGGGTTGGCGGAAGGCGCTGCAGGGGAGAGGCCCGGACGCAGGTCTGGGCTCCAGACCTCCCTTGGCCACAAGACCTTGCTCGGGCAAGTGCTCATTGGCCTGAACTGCAGGTTTCCCGTCTGAACCCTGGGATGATGCTTTCCACTTCACAGGGCTGTGGAGGCATGAAACGACAAACCTGTCTCCTAGAGATTCTCTGGGGGGCTGGCCCTGCAGAGCTGCAGGCGAGGGCTTAGATTTAACAGAGCAACAGGCAGAAGGTTCTCTCTGTGGCCTTAGGTCCCAGCTGTGTTCTCTCATTTTTTTTCTTTTTAGGGCTGCACCTGCAGCACATGGAAGTTCCCAGGCTAGGGGTTGAATGGGAGCTACGGCTGCCGGCCTACGCCACAGCCACAGCAACACCAGATCCGAGCATCTGTGACCTACACCACAGCTCACCGGCAACCTTGGATCCTTAACCCACTGAGCGAGGCCAGGGATCGAACCCCCAACCTTGTGGTGCCTAGTTGGATGCGTTAACCACTGAGCCACAACGGAACTCCACTAGTTGGGTTCTTAACCTGCTGAGGCATGATGGGAACTCCCCAGCCACGTTCTCGATGGCCTGGAGTGAATCTTGTGGGCACCTCCCAATGTCCCTTCCACCTCAGATCAGAGCTAGTCATGGCGCAACTCCTCTCCCTGCCGGGGGCTGGTCAGGGACAGACACAGGAGACATGAGAGGATGTGAATTATTAAGATTCCCAGAAAATACTTCTGACTCTTCACCTGGCACATACATGGCACGACCACACTTCCTGCCCCTTGAGAGCGGCTGGTCAGGGCTGTGTGATCGGTTCTTGCCAGGGAGTCGTGAGGTGGCCTGGGTCCCGAGAGGCCCCATGCCGATCAGTGGTGGACCTGCAGTGTGGGTGTGAAGCAAACCCTTGCTGAGTAAGTCACCCCAGTTTTCAAGGGTCCGTTACCCAGCATACCCTGAGAGCATGGTGGGTGAAGGCTGCTAAGGGGCTTTGGGGGAAAGTCTCCTTGTTCTGAAGGAGGTGACAAGGAAAGATGGCCGCTCTTCTCTACCAGGTGCTACTGCGTCCAGACCCCACACGCGAGCCGCTGCTGCGCTCTCCCCGCCAGCCTGAGGACGGGGCCAGAGCTGAGGGGGGAAGAGAGGAGGCAGGGACCACCCGGCCCCTGATAATGTTGTCCGGATGCTGGACGGACCCTCCCTGGAGTCTGCTCTTTGAACCTTGTTTTTCCTGCGGGATGACACATTCCCACAGTGTTTGAGCCTGCCAAGTTTTGATTACTTGCAGCCAGAAACATTCCACTGACAAAAGCCCTGGACTTGGGGGGAGTCCCTGAGCCTCCATTAATCAAGCCGATACTGCGACTCCCCATTTGGCTCCTGTGCCTAAACTTGCAACTTGAGAGGGTGGGCAACTGGGAACCTCAAGATCCAAAAGAGGAGCTAACTGATTTCTCCAGGTCACCCTGTCAGTCCCAAGCCAGAGCTGTCTCTGCAAAGACCAGCTCTAAACTCCTGGCTGCAATGCCTCCAGGGCAGCAGCAGAGGGGGGCTTCAGAGGCACATTGTACTTCCTGCAAACTCATCTCTACTCCCTTGCCAAGAAAATACATACTATCCCCACTCCTCCAGACCTTGACCTCTAATGCCTCCAGGAAAAAAAAGAGAGTCAAAACCATAAAAAGCATAAGTCATCTTCACCTTACTGGCTGGCCGCTACCTCCTGGTAAAACGTGGCTCCAGCACAGCTGGAAATTGGAGTGTTGATGCGTTTATTCCATTTTGTCAAAACGTTCCTATCAAATCCTGAGAACTAAAGGAAAGTGGCTGGGGCGGGCTAGAGGAGAGCAGAAGGTGTGAGTGGCAGACACTGCAGGCCGTTCTCTGCTTCTGCCTTGGGGACAGAATCCCTACTGTATTTGGGGCAGCCATTGATAGGTTAACAAACTACATTTCCCAGGCTCCCTTGCAGTTCTGATCAATGAGATAAAAGTACTGCATGTGACTTTGCCTCATTATCTCCTTAAGGCTGAGGCTCCAGCAGCCACCTTAAGACCAGCAGGGCACAGGCCAAGGATGGCAGAACATTGGCAGGGAGGTGCCTGGGTCCCTGACAACGTGGGAGAAAGAAAGAAACAATCTCATCTGAATCGCCATTTTCTATATTATGCAGCTGCAGCTAATCCTAACTGATGGACCATCTTTAGCTGGACGTATCTTCCCAGCTTCATCTCTCACTAACTGCCCTCAATCAAGACAACCTGTACTCTGTCCACTTACGTAATTCTCTCACTAAGAAGCCTTCTTATTATCCCAACATAAACGGACTGATCTATGCTAATTGTTCCGTAGGTGTCGACTATGTCCCATTTGGGGTCATTTCTGTCACTGCTGGTCAAGCAGACTGGAAATTGGGACATTGCAGCATCTCACCATGTACAGCTCTGGGCAAAACTCCCCAGAAGCAGGTTTGGGCTGCCAGGATCTTGGCTTTGAACGTCCCACTCTGCCACATAGGAAAGCACCGAGACAGATGTGAACTCCTGAGGGCAGGGCTCCAGCCTTGCTCTGTCCATCTCCTGCACAGACAGAAGCATGGAATGGGGACGAGTGCCTTACAGGATGGCTGTGGAAAGGACGCCATTGTTGGGTGAACAAACTACATGCTGGGTCAACAAACTGCCACCCAACAGACATCATCACCTTTGTTCCTGCTAGTGGAGTCCAGATCGTGCTCTGGCCACCAGCCCTCCACCACCTGACTTGAGTAAATCCTGGTGCTTTAAGACAGGAGTGGGGCTGGAGAGTTAACACAGTGGGTTAAGACTCCAACTGCAGTAGCTTGGGTCACTGGAGGTGCAGGTTCAATCCCTGGCCAGGTGCAGCGGGGTAAGGCTCTCGTGCTGCCGCAGCTATGACTGGGATTCGATCCCTGGCCTGGGAATTTCCATGTGCTGTGGGCGCGGCCACAAAATTAAAAAATAAATAAATAAAAGACAGTCCTGGGGGCCCAATGTGATCTTGCCTGGATTTAGTTCAGGGATGGACAACTGACCGAGTTCCTCAACTCTCAGAAACAAAGAGAAGCTCTTCCCTCTTTTTCGGCAGGGTTTTGCTTGAAGCCATAGTAGCCCTCGTGGGTCACAAGTGGAGCCAGGTCCCTGAGGATGACACTACAAAATTAACTAGTCCCAGAGCCATCCTGCCTCGGGACTTAGGATGTGATGAGGATAAATCCCCTTAATGCTTCAGGCCTTCTGGAGTTAGGCTTCTGGCACTTAAAGTCAAATGCCTCCTAACTGATATACATACCACTCTTTATGGAACTGGCAGAGAAAAACAAAGGAAAAACAAACCAAAAAAAGCCAGCCAAGTGGCCTGATGAGCAAATGTCTGGGGTCCAGGCCAGCTCTGCGGGGTGCTGAGCCGGGCACACAATTCTGTCCTGAATCTGGAGGTCTGCTCATCTTGCACCTGAGAATGGCAAACCCTGAGGACAGAGATGCCATTTGCACAGGGCCTGCACCTGGTGGTGACAGGCATAACCCTCCTGGAGCCGTTACCATGTGCCAGGCTCAGTTCTAGGGGCTGCAGAGAGTTTCCCTCCTCGCCCCGCTCCCCTTTTTTGGCCACACCCATGGCATGTGGAAGTCCCTGGGGCCAGGGACTGAACCCACGCCACAGCAGTAACCAGAGCCACAGTCGTGACAACGATGGATTTTTAACCCACTCAGCCACCAGGGAACTCCTCTTAGCATATTTAAGCATAAAATACAGAGTTATTAACTACAGCCACCATGCTATACAATAAATCTTCAGAACTTACTCATCTTATTTTTTAAAATTTTTATGGCTGTACCTGTGGCATATGGAAGTTACTGGGCCAGGGATCGAACCCATGCCTCCGCAGTGGCCTGAGCCATTGCAGTTGGATTTTTAACCCACTTGCACCACAGCAGGAACTTCAAAACATATTAATCTTATAATTCAAAGTTGGTGCCCTTTGACCAATATCTTCCCATTTCTCCCACCTAGGAAACTACCCAGGCGACCCCTATTCTATTGTTTCTTTTGAGTTCGACATTTTTTTTGGTTCCACATATAAGTGATACCATATAATATTTGTCCTTCTCTGATTTATTTCACTTAGCAACACGATGTCTTCGAGGTTCACCTATATTGTTAAAAACAGCTGGAATTACCTTTTTATGCCTGAATAATATTCCACTGTGTACATAACATCATATTTCCCTTATCCATTCGTCTGTCAATGGACATTTAGGGGGTTTCCATATTTTGGCAAGCAACTGTATTCTTGGGCACTTACCCCAGAGAAACAAAGACTTATTTTCATGCTTATTAACAGCATGAATATTTGTTAACAGCCCAAACCCAGAAATTACCCAGAGTATCCTTTGATGCTATCACACCATGGACTCCAACTCAGCAATAACACAAACTGACTACTGACAGAGGCAACAACCTGGGTGACCCTCAACGGAGCGAAAAAGAACCTCAAAAGGGTACAAACTGTATGATTCCTTTTATAGAACATTCCAGAAACAGATGTGGAACAGAGTAGTGGTTGTCAGAGGTTAGGGATGGGGAGGGGATGGGCGTGGCTATAAAGGGATAGAGAAGGGACCTCACAGTCCAGCTGGGTGTCTTAACCGTGGACAGAACTGCACAGAGCCACACACGCAGGCTCATGTAACTGGTGAATTCCGAATAAGAGCCACGACTGCACCAATACCAATGTTTTGCTCTGACAGCACATCCTAAATTAACATTTGGAGAGGCTGGGGGACGGGTTCCAGGAGGTCCCTATCCATTTCTTTTTAACTCCCTGTAAATCTATAATTATTTCAAAGAAAGAGTTTAAAAATAGTAATAGTAATAACAAAGGGGTGGGGGGATAGCAAGACTCTGAAGCCAGAGTAACCGGCACCCTCGTCCCCAGCGCCCCCTGCTTGGCTAACGGCTGCACGCCAACTGCCGTTTCCAACCTCGGCCACGGTTGCCGCTCAGGTGCTCCCGTGGCCTAGATCCCTCTCCACCCGTCCTGCTTCCACACCGTCCTGCCTACTCATGTCTGAGGCCTTCGCTCTGGAATGACTTTCTCCTTTTGCTCTGCGGCAAACTCCTATTACGCCCTCAAAGCCCTAGTCAGATGGGCGGCCAGCCTAAACCTGGGGCTGGGCTGCGCTCCCAACTCCAAGGCCGGAGGCTATTAGAGTTCTCATCAGACTGCACATGGCCTCCCAGACCCTCTCTCGCACAGCAGTGTCGGGGAACCCCTGGGGTAAGTGAGTATCTCCAATATTTCCCCTGGCACCTGGCCCGTGGAAGGCTCTCGGGACCCTTTGCTGATGAAAGCTGAATGGTAACTACTAGGAAATAAACAAGTGAGCAGGTTCCCCCCAATTTCTCAACACTGGCTTAGAATCAAACAATGGTTTGGTGTGGCGGCTCTCAAACTGGGTTTCTTGGACTGGCAGCCTTGGCATGGCAGTGCTACCTAGCTGGAAACTCAGGGGTAAGGCCCAGTAATCTGTTATCTTAACAAGCCCTCCCTCTGGGTGACTCTGAGGCACACTATTCAAACAAACTCACTCATGCCAGCCTTTCATCAAAGCACACAGAGGACCTACCACGTGCCAGATCCTGTGCTGTGTGACGGTTATGCAAAGGTGAGCTGGAAAGGCCTGGTATCTTAGACAGCAGGTTGTTCACACATGGATGTGTGAGTGTGTATGCACACAAGTGGGCATACATACACTTAACTGGGCACACAGAATGGAAAGTGCTGGAGTTCCTGTCGTGGCGCAGCAGAAATGAATCCAACTAGGAACATGAGGTTGTGGGTTGAATCCCTGGCCTACTCACTGGGTTAAGGATCCAGCGTTGCCATGAGCTGTGGTGTAGGTCACAGATGTGGCTTGGATCCCGCGTTGCTGTGGCTGTGGCTGTGGCGTAGGCTGGCAGCTTCAGCCCTGATTGGATTCCTAGCCTGGGAACTTCCATGTGCTGCAGGTGAGGCCCTAAAAAGCAAAACCAAACCAAAAGAAACAAACAAAAAGAATGGAAAATGCTCAAGGCCACGGTCAGGGAACACACAGGGAAGTGAGGGGCACAGGGCCCAGGGCAGCACATCACTTAGTACGGAGGGTGGCGGGTACAAGGAAGGATTCCTGGAGGAGGAGACTTGGCGCTCGAGTTGGAAGAATGGTGTTGGGGGGGCAGGTGGGGGTGAAGATGGTGCAGAAGACCCGGGTGGAGGGAAGAGCGTGGGGATTCTGAGATGCACACAGACTACCTAGGAAATTACAAGTGGCCAGAGTGGCTGATGTGTGGCACTGCCCAAGGCTGGAGAGGTGGGTGGATTCCTGGTGGCCACAGTGAAGCATGGAGGCCCTGTCCTGAGGGCTCTGGAATGCATGGGAGAGTTGGGAGCAGGGGAAAGACACGGATCCCCCTGGCTGCAGAGGGGAGGGTGGCCCAGGAGGCGGCACAGGGGCTAGGGGCTCAGGGAGGTGGACAGGACGCAGCACTTGGAAGGGGAGGAGGGGGAAGGCAGAGATGCCCAGAGGTTGAGGGATGGACGGAAGGAGAAGGGAGGGGATGGGAGACATTCCCCTGAGGACAGGGGAACGGTGGGGCTGCCTCTGAGACTGGGGCCCTGGTGGGGGAAGCTACAGGGTCTTGGGGCTGAAGGCAGCTGAGAGTAAGCTAGAGAGCTTGGGTTTATCCTGAGGGCAGTGGGGAGCCATGGGAATTACAGGGAAGGTCCCTCTGGCTGCCAGACTGGGGAAGGATCCAAGGAGACAGGACTGAAGCCTGAAAGGCCATGAAAACTGGGTGATACTGGTGGCCTGGTGTTGGGGAGCGCAGGCTGGGGTCAGATGAGCAGCCGTGCTGGAAGGCGCAAGAAAATGGCAACTGACAGAAGTTCCTGTGGTGGCTCAGCAGCAATGAACCCACCTAGTATCCATGAGGATTGGGGTTCGATCCCTGGCCTCACTCAGTGGTTAAGGATCTGGTGTTGCCACAAGCTGCGGAGTAGATAAAAGACGCAGCTGGGATCCCACGTGGCTGTGGCTGTGGTGTAGGCCGGCAGCTGCAGCTCTGGTTCGACCCCTAGTCTGGGAACTTCCATATGCTACACATGTGGTGCTTTAAAAAAAGAAAGAAAAGAGCAACCAAAATGCTGCTGCAAGGAGAGGCAAGGCGAGTCCTGCTCGGGCCAGCCTGGCCCTAGGTCTTAACAGACACAGCTCAGCCTTCCTAATCTTCAGGAAGCCAGAAGCCCCGTGAAATGGCAAATCAACGGAGGAGGTAAGTGCATTTCCTGAGGGAGAAGGATGCCGGCTTTCATCAGGTTCTTTAACTGAAAAGAGTGAAGAGATTCTGACCTTTCTGGGGATGGCTTGTATCTTGCGTAGGTGGCCGAGCTGGGGGTGGAGAAGCTCCCAGAAGGCTGCCGGTAGGGAGGGACTTTGTCGGCCCCTGCTGGTGACGCCGTGTAAGGGGTTTCGGGGAAGCTGACAGGCCTGGAACAGACACGGGAGGGAGGGAGGGAGGAGGCTGTGGGGGACTGCCCGACCTTCCGACCTTCCCCTCTGCTTCATCTGCTCTCCTCCCGTCGGGGTGGGGACAGGGCTGCTGCGCCAAGGGTGGCGGCGGGAGCCAGGGCAGCCCCTGCCCTCCTCCTGCAGCGGGGAGCTTGTCCCTCCGCGTCCGCCGCCTGACAGGGAAGGACGGGGCTGCCGCCGCCGACTGCTCTCGCCCACACCTGGGACAAGATGCTCCTCTGCAGGTTGGAGTCCTTCATTTCTTGGACATTTTTCTTTATCTTTGAATACATAATATACTCAAATGCATTGATCTGTAACATCTATATGCCATCATAATACAAGCTCCCTGAAGCTACCACCCAAGCCAAGAGCTGGAACCAGGGCAGTACACACCCTCCCCTCGTATGGAATCGCGGCCCCGAATGCTGTGCTTCTCAGTCCCCTGACCTTTAAAAAAATACAGAGTTTTAACCTACATGCCTGGTATGGTGGATTGCCAACCTGAGGCCTGGAGGTCCCCAGGCGCTAGGCTCACGGGGAAAGATCAGCAGAGGAAGAGGTGGGGGTGTGAGGACCAGAAGGAGAAAGGCCAGGAGAGGAGGAGCCCGGACCAAAGGGGGTGGAGAGGGCGACGGGCCAAGGGCGGCAGGCCGGTGCCCCGGGGTCCTTACCTCTTGCTGTGCAGGGGCTGGGACTCCCGGAAGGGGACCATGGGGGTCTGCTTCGGTGGCCGGCTCAGGGACTGGGCGTGGCCGGGGGTGGCGGGCGCCGCCCACTTGGAGGCAGGTAGCGAGTTGTGGGACGCAGGCCCGCTCCACTGCCAGGGAGCATTGCTGCGGTAGGGGGGCCGGCCCCCCGGGGCCAGGCTCTCCGGCTCGGTCTTGGGCTCCGAGGTATTCATGTCATAGGTCTCCGGCCACCCCCTGAGAAGAAAAGTTTCGTTATTCGCCCGGGCAGCCCCCCTGTGCTCACCTGCTGCCTGGGACACACCGGTGCCCAGCAGCACGGACCTGAGATGGCCTTTAACACAGGCCGAGCAGGAACCCTTTAAACTGGTCTGAAACTTAGCAGCTCGCAGTTCTCAACCCCAACAGGGCCCAACACTGCTCGGCGCTCCAACCTCCCCTCCCCTCCCCTCCAACCCTCTCTCTTCCTTTCCCCTCCCGGCCCTCCTCCATGACCCAGGCCTCCGTCAGGCAGCGTCCTCCATGGACCGGCTCAACCCCCCTTGGCAGTACTCGGGGCCAGAAAGGCAGATGCCCTCAGAATCAAAGGTTGTATCTGCCCTGTTCCAAAGAAGCTCAAAAGCAGCTGGAAGAGGAGCAGGTGACCTACTTTACAGGGTGGTTAAAAAAAAAAAAAAAAGAAAAAAAACCCCCATGAAATCCAGAACCTTGAAATAGATGCAGAGCGGCCTGTGACTCCCCCTAGACCAGGCTGGCACACGCGCCGCAGCATTCCTGGCTCGAGGCGGGGAGAGCCGAGCCCTGGGCTGGCCTTCTCCAGCGCTGCTGCACTGCAGCACAGGAGGGAACTTGGAGCCCGGGGAGGGGGCCGTGCTCACAAAATCCACCTCCTAGCAGCTGTGGGAGCCATGCTCAGGGGAGCCCTCGTCCTGGAAAGTCTTATGTCCACGTCGAGCCCATCACCTGTGGTTCTCTTGAGTCCCCTGGAGCCTGGGGAGCTTGCAGGGCCACCCGGCAAGAGAGCTGGTGGACCTGGTGGCTGGGAGGCTATGGGCTCAGAACATGTCTGCTAAGGAGTCATCAACAGGTGACCTGAGATTGTGCTCTGGCATCTGGGCCCGACACACGGTGCCCCTTGGCAGCGCCAGAGCCAGATCTGACTTTTGGTGGGCCCCTCCGGCACTATCTCTGGATTAGAAGGTACCCAGGCTTCACCAGGCAGGAGGACAACACACAAACATCTAACAGAACCCTCGGAGGTGGAGGGGTACTGCCATGGCCCCAGACAGTGCACACCTGCTGCTCCTGCCTGCCCGGCTTCCACACCCCTTCTCCTGAGAATAGATCTGTGTGCTCTGGGTGGGGCTGACCCTACTTCTTGACTCCAGAAATGAACATGTGACCCAGGCCTGCCAATCAGAATCTCTTCTCACTCGGGACACAGTGACTGGCACAGGATTGTCACGTGCCCCACGCCTAGCCAATCAGAGACACTGAGCATCCACTCTGGAACTACCGGGGGAAGATCTATTTCACTGGGACTGCCGAGCTGGGGAGACTTAAGCTGGAGCTGTGAGGAGGGACAGGATATCTGTCCTGTGAAGTGGGTGATGGCTTGAGAATGACAGCAACGCAGAAAAGGAGACAGGTGATAAAGATTCCTAAGGAAGATGTCCAAGACCCTGCAAACAGCCACGCTTAAATCTTGCTCTATCTCCTAGTCTTACTGGGTGCATAAGCCGCTAAAGACTCTTTTGCCTGACCTCTGTTGCTGGGAACCAGAGTTCTGATCAGCACATGAGGAGGGAAGTAAATTGAGACACAGAGAAGTAACCTGTCCGAGGTCGCAAAGCCAATATGAGGTGGAAACCAAATTTATTTTTATTTTTAATTTATTTTTTAATAGCCACACTCGTGGCATATGGAGGTTCCCAGGCTAGGGGTCCAATCGGAGCTGTAGTCACTGGCCTACGCCAGAGTGACAGCAACGTGGGATCCGAGCTGCATCTGCAACCTACACCTCAGCTCACGGCAACGCCGGATCCTTAACCCACTGAGCAAAGCCAAGGATTGAACCCGCAACATCATAGTTCCTAGTTGGATCGTTTTCGCTGCGCCACGACGGGAACTCTGGAAACCAAATTTCAGACAGTAAGTTGATCAGAAAGCCCACAACTCAGAGTTCCTGTTGTGGCTCAGCAATAACGAATCAGACTAGGATCCATGAGAATGCAGGTTCGATCTCCGGCCCCACTCAGTGGTTTAAGGATCTGGCATTGCTGTGAGCTGAGGGTCACGGATGCAGCTCGGATCCTGCATTGCTGTGGCTGTATCATAGGCCGGCAGCTGCAGCTTCGATTAAACCCCCAGCCTGGGAACATCCATATGCTGTGGGTGCAACCCTTAAAAAAAAAAAAAGCCCACAACTTTAACCACAATGCACACTGACCCACTGTACAGCGGTTTGGGAGCCAGTGGGTAGATTTCTTGGGTCCCTAACTTCTTCTTTTTTTTTTTTGGTTGTTGTTGTTGCTATTTCTTGGGCTGCTCTCGCGGCATATGGAGGTTCCCAGGCTAGGGGTCAAATCGGAGCTGTAGCCACCGGCCTACGCCAGAGCCACAGCAATGCAGGATCCGAGCCGCGTCTGCAACCTACACCACAGCTCACGGCAACGCCGGATCGTTAACCCACTGAGCAAGGGCAGGGACCGAACCCGCAACCTCATGGTTCCTAGTCGGATTCGTTAACCACTGCGCCACCACGGGAACTCCTGCCTCCTATTCTTGATTCCTGACAGCCCAGGTTCTGGGGGCCACCGGGGCTCCTTTCTTATCTCTCCTATTCACTCACTTGTGGGGCTTCAATTTCCATTCTCAGGGAGGAGTTTCCACCCCATTCCCCCCATCAGTCATCCTGAGTCTGGCCAAAGGGGACAAAAGCATCCTGGATTGTAGTAACAGAGACAGTGAGGGTTCTGGGAGGTCCTCCCGGCTACCTGGCCCAGCCTGGCAGTGGCCAGTGGTGCAGGGCACCCTGGAGAGGCCCAGCCTTGTGGCCTGGGGGCATGAGGATGAGCCCCTGTACTCTGTCAGTATCTGAAGAGCACCGGGTCCAGACACACGCCGTACAGAGCCGGCTGTTGGCAGGGAGCACAGCTCTGCCCAACCTGGTGTGTTTCTCCTCCAAGCTTATCGTGACATCGGAGCCGGGAGGCCAGGGCTGCAGCAAGAGGCTGGAGGGACCCCAGAGCTGGGTTATCGGCTCTGCAAATGAGGCCAGCCAGACACCTCTGCACTTGAAGAGCAACAACCACCACACAAGTCCTAACCCACACCCAGCCCTGCAAACAGGAGATCCTGTTTCGGCGGCCGCCTTGTAAAAAGGGAGCGGGACGATAGTTTTCCTCTTAATAGGGCAGGGAGCGAACCCGTCTGTCTGGTCACACCCTCCCCAGCCTCCTCGCCCCAGAGCTGGAGGAGGGAGCCTCCAGACACTTCCTTTCCTTTCGGCTGGTCCCTACCTACAGGTCCGGGGACACCTCTGTGGCCTCTGGTGCTCCTCTGTTTTGGAGTCATCCGATAGGCAGGCTGGCTCTATGGGGTGTGTGTGTGTGTGTGTGTGTGTGTGTGCGCGCGCGCGCATGCATGCGTGTGTGCACGTGCGGGGGCGCATGTGCACGTGCACCCGTGGGCAGACTGAAGCATAGGGGTCTGCCAGGGAGCTCCCTGCGGGGTTATCTCAGCTTGACTTGCCCCTGCAGAGCTCGGAGCGGGTGTGGCCAGGCCTGGGCTCTGTGCAGGGGTGGAGGAGGCCCTGCAGAAGGGCTGGGAGAAGGCGACGCCTGGGGACTGACGCGAGCCCCGAGCCTGAGGGACTGGGGTGTGGATGGCTAAGCCCTTGGTTGCAGCCGGGTTTAAGCCTGCTCAGAACTGCCCTCGCCAAGTGCAGATCAAGCAGGACTCAGGAAGGCGGAGAGGGTGCACCCAGAACGAGAAACAGCTTCTTGAGGCAGCCGAGGACATGGAGATGGGAAACCTGGATTGAGTTTTGCTTGGCCACTCACGCCGCTGAACTCTGCACGAGTGACGGGTCCACCCTGGGTTGTCAGTTTTCTCACCTGTAAAGTGGGGATCACGCCAGCCCTGCGAGGTCACATGCATGAGCACTCAGTGTCACCTCGTCGCGTGCCCTCCTCTTGGCTCACTCTGCTCTGGCCAATGACCCTCTTTCTGGTCTATCAACAAGACAAGGGCCTCTGTCCTCACTTTTTTTTTTTTTTTTTTAGGGCCACACCTGTGGCATATGGAGGTTCCCGGGCTAGGGGTTGAATCGGAGCCACAGCTGCCTGCCTACACCACAGCCACAGCCACAGCCACAAGGGATCTGAGCCACATCTGCAATCTACGCCACAGCTCATGGCAATGCTGGATCCTTAATCTACTGAGCGGGGCCAGGGATTGAACCCATGTCCTCATAGATGCTAGTCTGATTCGTCACCACTGAGCCACAATGGGAACTCCCTGTCCTCACCTACTCCCTTCTTGCAAGGCCCTTCTCCTGACTCCTTCCCACTCTCAGGCCTTCCCTGACCACCCCGTCCAAGGTCACGGCATCCCCTGCATTTTCCTCACACCCAGTGTCTCACAGCTGGTGTCTTTTGGGTGCCTCCTACAGGCCAAGTCATGCTCTATGCGCTCCATGAGCCTCCAACCTGACGACCGCCTTCAGGGTAGGATCTAGCATTGTCCCTATTTTATACATGAGGCACAGAGAGGTGAGGCCACCTGACTGGGGTCACAGTTAATAAGGTCAGGAGCCTGGATTCACACATCTAACCTCACTGCAGAGGCCACCTTCTCAGTAGCCTCAGCGGCTTCTCCCTTTTGCTCTACTGAGCATCTGACTTGTTTACAGCTAGTCTCCCCCGATCCCCTCGTCAGCTCTGCGAGGGCCGGGCCTTGACTGTCCTCGGTGCAGCTGTGTTTCCAGCACTTGGAATGTGGTGTGTCTACAGAGAATCACCATCACAGTCCCCTCTGGAGGTTGCTAGGGCACCAACTCACGATTCTAAGAACGGCATCTCTCCTGCCCTCCCTGTGTAATTAGATCTCGCAAGAACCAAACAATTGCTGAAGGAAAGTTCTTTTTATAAGAACTCCCAGAGTTCCCTGGTGGCTTAGCGGGCTCAGAGTCTGGTGTTGTCATGGATGGGGTGTGGGTTCAATCCCTGGCCCAGGGATTTCTGTACGGCCGTGGGTGCAATACATGAGGAAGGTATGACATCACGTGAGAATGGAGGACCTCACATCACTGGGACCCATAATGACAGAGGACATCTAGGCAATGATCACAAGTGGCTGCTAGGAGCTGACAAGAGATGTACGGTAATGGGTCAGGGTGTCACCCTCTGACCGCCCGCGGTGTCCCTCACACAGGCACAACCAGACATGTGGTGCCTCCTGATGGCCACACACAAAAGGAGTTCAACTGGAATCCCAGAATCCAATCAAGCTCCTATGCTGGACTCCAGGTTGTGGGACACCCATGGGCTAGAACAGGTTAAAGGACACCAGGGACTGCGAGCAGCTGAGTCCAGGACATGGGGAACTCGAGAGGTCAAGGGACCTGGCTTCCTCCCAAAATAAACTGTAAGGATAAAATAAGAGGGAGGGGAAACTTGGAGGTTAGAAGAACCGAGATGTATCCAACAAATTCCATTGGAGGAACCTGACTAACAAAACTACTGTTCTGAAAAGTTAGACAGTCTGGGTAGTTGAAACTGAATTTTTTTTTTTTTTTTTGGCTGTACCCTCGGCATGCGAAAATTCCCAGGCCAGGGACTGAATCCACACCACTGTAGTAACCAGGGCCACAGCAGTGACAACGCCAGATCCTAAACCTGCTGAGCCACCAGGGAATTCCAATAGTGACTTTCTGTTAACTTTGTTTCTTTTTGTTTTTTTAGGGTCAAACCTGTGGCATACGGAAGTCCTAGGCTAGGGGTTGGACTGGAGCTGTAGCTGCCAGCTTACACCAAAGCCACAGCAGCTCAGGATCTGAGCCGCATCTGCAACCTACACCACAGCTCATGACAACGCCGGATCCTTAACCCACTGAGCATGGCCAGGGATTGAACCTGCATCCTCCTGGATGCTACTAGTCAGATTCGTTTCTGCTAAGCCGTGACAGGAACTCACTGTTAAAATTTTAAAGTGTTTAACTATAATGGAAGAAATAAAAATCATAAAATAAAATAAATAAATACAATAAAGTGTAATCATTTTTTAAAGGTCCTGATTGGGTACAGACACATTCCAAGGAGAGGAATTGCTTCAAATAATCCCAGGGTGGGGAGGCATGGAATTAAAAACAAAAACAAAAACAAAACAAAGCAAAAGTTGGCCACACAGTGATAAATGTTGAAACAGGGGGGTCAGTATACTTTTATTTATTTATGTTAAAATTTATTTATTTAAAAAAATTTTTTTTTGTCTTTTCTAGGGCTGCACCCATGGCACATGGAGGTTCCCAGGCTAGGGGTCTAATCGGAGCTGTTGCTGCTGGCCTACATCGCAGCCACAGCAATGCAGGATCCAAGCCGCGTCTGCGACCTACACCACAGCTCATGGCAACACTGGATCCTTAACCCGCTAAGCGAGGCCAGGGATCGAACCTGCAACCTCATGGTTCCTAGTCGGATTCGTTAACCATTGAGCCATGACAGGAACCCCTTACAAATTATTTTAATTGTTTTAATTATTTTTAAAATTTACTTCACAGAGGCATATGGAGTGCCCGGGCTGGGGATCAGATCTGAGCCACAGTTATGACCTAAACTGCAGCTACGGCAATGCTGGATCCTTAGCCCACCGTGCCAGGCCAGGGATCAAACCTGTGTCCCAGCGCTCCCGAGATGCCACTGAGCCTGTTGTACCACAGTGGGAACTCCTCAGTACACTTTTAATGTGTTTGAAATGTTACATTCAAACAAAACAAAACAAAGCAAAAAGAAACAGGAGTTCTCTTGTGGTAGGTACAGTGGGTTAAGGATCCCATGTTGTCACTGCAGCAGTTCACACTGCTGTAGAGTAAGTTTGATCCCAAGAACTTTCATATGCCACGGGTATGGCAAAAACACAACCTGGCTTCCTATTGAACAAAAGCCAAGCTCATCATCCAGAAAGACCCCCCCTACTCTGCCCTGTCCCCTTCTCCCACCTTTCACCCTTGCTCATTGTGCTCCAGCCATGCCGGCCTCCCTGTGCTGTGGGAATGCACCCCCACACACTGGCGCCTTGGAGACTCTGCCCTGGCTTGTCCCTGCCTGGGACCGGCTGGCGTGGAGAACCACGTGGCGGCGTCCGCCCAGGAGCCTTCCCTGACCACCCAGCAAGCCACTCTCCGCCTCACTGCAAGCCCTTCAATTACCCCACTTTCCCTCCTCAGACCTCATCCCTGCCTGGCCCTGATTACACATCTACTTAATTAGTGCCTGTCCTTCCCTCGGGACACAAACTCCAGGGGAAGAGGCACTGTATTTTGTTTGCCGCTGTATCCTGAGCACTTTCGAGCAGAGTTTGCACAGTGAGGGCTCGAGAAAGACGTGCTGAACACATGAACGCAGTGCAGCGCCCCTCGGGCAAGTGCTTTGGCCATGAGCCACGTCTAGGAAACAGCCCGAGGAGGGCGCCCCCCCGCCCCGGGGGCTGTTCTAGAGACTGGCCGGGACGCACGCCCGTGGAGAGCCGAGCTGGACCATGACTGCCCAGGAGAAAGTGCTCCACAGATGCTGATCCGACCCCGTCATCATTCTTTTTTTTTTTTTGTCTTTTTGCTATTTCTTGGGCCGCTCCCACAGCATATGGAGGTTCCCAGGCTAGGGATCCAATCGGAGCTGTAGCCCCCGGCCTACGCCAGAGCCACAGCAATGAGGGATCCGAGCCGCGTCTGCAACCTGCACCACAGCTCATGGCAACGCCGGATCGTTAACCACAGAGCAAGGGCAGGGACCGAACCCGCAACCTCATGGTTCCTAGTTGGATTCGTTAACCACTGCGCCACCACGGGAACTCCCCCGTCATCATTCTTGATCTTCTTGCTGAGGGAGAGCAAGTGCCAGCACCGGGGAGCTGCCACCCCCCACTCCCCCCACCGGCTCCCACCTGGCAGGGCCGAGGGCCTCACCTGCGGGGTGTGCCGTCGTCGAAAGGCGGGATGATGACCACTTTGACGGTGACAGACGTGCGCAGCAGGTCGATCATCTGGTCGTGGGTCAAGGTGACCACGGCCACCTTGCAGATCTCCACCAGGCGGCTGCCCTGCCGGAGCCCGGCCTGCCAGGCAAACCCGTAGTCCTCCACCTCGGCCACAGTCCCGTCATACTTCACGTGGAAGCCCAGCTGCCCAAGCCCATTCCGCCGCAGGGTCATGTCCACCGTCTCCCAGCCGTTGGTCATCACCTGCAGGCGACACGCAGGGGTCAAGTCTCAGAGGCCATTCGGGGTCACCTCTTGTGGCAGAGTCCTGGTCAGGCCCTGCCCTTTGAGGTCGAAGACCCTGCTGTCCCCCATCTATCCTCTCAGGTGATGCCAGGATAGAGAAGCACAGACACCCACCAAGTTCCAGCCCGGGCTCCTGACTTCCGAGGAGTCAAGGGCTGTGTTCTTCCCATACACCTGCTCCCCCCACAGGCTGCACCTATGGCACATGGAAGTTCCTGGGCCAGGGGTCCAATCGGAGCTGCAGCTGCCGGCCACAGCCACAGTCACAGCCACAGCCCCACCAAGCTGCATCTGCGACCTATGCTGCAGCTCACGGCAACGCCTGATCCTTAGCCCACTGAGCGAGGCCAGGGATTGAAGCCACATCCTCATGGATACTAGTGGGGTTCATTACCACTGAGCCATCATAGGAACATCCCTGCCCCTTGGCCCCCACTGTGGTCACCCTTCTCTTTCCCCGTACACAGCAGGATCGTACTTCTTGCCCTCGCCTGCCCAGGTGGTCAGTGGGTCTGGGACTTGCTTTGGCCAATGCACTCTGAATAGAATGGGCCTATCATCTGGGCTGGGGCATTTAACTGCCTATATAGACCCTCTGTAGGCCTTTCCCCTTTGCCACAGACACTAGGATTATTCCAGAGAGCAGCTGTTTGGTCAGCGAGGCTCCCAAAGTTAGAACGTTGCCGGGCGCAGCCTCCAGCCGTACCTGGGATGGCCGAGTGCTGCGAGTGAGAGAAACGTTTGCTGTTTTCAGTCACGGACATGGTGATACAACCAGAGCAACCTGGAAAAGCAATGGACCGGAGGCCCTGGGGTCTTCTCTAGGCTGGGGGCTTGGGCCACAGTCTTTATTTCACGACGTCATTCTTAGAGGGACAAACCCGTTCCCAATGTCCTCCTTGGATCGCCCCCCATCCTGGAGCCGACCAGACCTCCAATTTACCCCCTGCCTCATTTGTGTGAGATGGTCGCCACCAGCACATGTTACCGTAGAGATGAGAACTCACCAGACAGAACCCTTAGTTCCTTAGCACGTCTGTAGGGATGGATCCCTCCCCTTCGTGGGATGAAAAGATTAAGTCATGGCTGTTAAGCAAGTTACATCAAGTTTTGTCTGCCTTGCCTAAAAGCCCATGAAGGAACGAGCTTGTGGAAGGGTGCAGATGCCCTGGGAGAAGTTACTCCCTGGCCAGAAATGATGTTAGCTGGTGCACCTATCAGAGCGGCGGCTTTCACACTGTTCCAACTACTATGCACAGTATTAAGGATTTCACGTCACAGGCCACTATGCATTCACACATTTCCACAGGTATCCACATATGCACAAAATGCCCCCTGAGTGGAGGCAGCCAGGGATGAGAGTCTGGATGGCAGCGGACTTAACCTGAAAATGTAAACGCGCCGGTTCCTTCCTGGTCTGCACGACGGGAATGTGGCAAGTGAGGAAACGTGTAAAACGGGAACAAAGCTCCCTGAAACAAAGTGCCGCCTCCCTGCAAGGCCCTCTGACTACCATGTTCCTGAAAACAGTTCACTGAGACCCAACAACTGATTTCATAGCCCAACTTGTTTACACGACAGTAAAGAATTACTGTTAATTTTTAATGTATGGTAATGAGAAAAATAGGGTTTTTTTTGTTTGTTTGTGTTTGTCTTTTTAGGGCCACACCTGCAGCATATGGAGGTTCCCAGGCTAGGGATTGAATCAGAGCTGTTGCTGCCAGCCTATACCACAGCCACAGCCACAGCCACGCCAGATCCCCCACTGAGCAAGGCCAGGGATCGAACCTGCATCCTCGTGGATGCTAGTCAGATTCGTTAACTGCTGAGCCATGACAGGAACTCCAAAAATAGTTATTTTTTAAGAGTCTTTATGTCTCACAGATGAATACTGAAATGTTTACCAGTGACATGACAGGATGTCTAGGATCCATTTAGAAACTGCCAGGGGCAGGCAGAAACACGACTGGCCACGGGCTGGGAACTGGAAGCTGGTGATGGGGCAAGGAGTTCACCAAGTCTCTCTACTTTTAGGTCCACTTGAAATTTTCCATGATTAAAAAATTGTGGAGTTCTCTTGTGGGGCAGTGGTTTAAGGATCTGGTGTCGTCACTGTGGTGGCTGGGGCTGCTGCTGCGGTGCAAGTTGGATCCCTGGCTCAGGAACTTCCACCTGCCATGGGTGCAGACCAAAAAAAAGTTAAAAAAAAAAAAAAGCTGGTTGAAAGGAAAGCCTACTGTTTGGTTCCTTGAAAGAGAACGCTGTGACTGGCTTCATCCTACACCCTTATTTCTGCCTTGGGAGTCAAGACTCTTCTTCCCTTTGAAGCCGTCACCAAAGAATCTGGCTGTGGGTTAGAAAGGCCCGCCTGTCCGTGCTTGTGACTGGTAGGCAGCAGCAGGCCTGGGAGGCCCCGGCTGTTCCGAGGCTCCCGCAGAGGCCCCGGGGCGGGGGCTGGGGCACTGCTGCACCGAAGGCTAGGCGCCCTCCACTCTCCATCCTCCCCTTCTTCCTTTGAGTAATAAGACCTGCCCCCGCCCCCAATCAGAGCTTTGACGGGTGTGTGGCCACCTGACTGGGGACCACCCTTCTCAGCTTCCCCTGCAGCTGGGTGTGGATGTGACTTGGTTTTGGCCAACAGGATATGAGCAGAAGGGATGGAACTGCTGCTTTGTGTTTTTAAAATAAAACTGCTTGCCCCCCCACTGCTCACGTGTGCTTCCTTCCTGAAGAAGGGGACGTGGATATGGGGCGCCTCCACGCTGACCATGAGAGGAACACGACATCGACAGGGAAGAGGGGGCCATGAGAGGAAGGCACGGGCGTCCCTGAGCTGCCTCTGCCAGCCTTGAGCAGTCTGAGTGCTGACTACGAAAGAAAGAAACTACACGCTTCCTCCCACTCCAGGTACTGGATTTCTCAGTCTTTCTCTCTCTTTTAGCAGCTCCGTCTGCAACTACCCACTATGGCTGCTTTGGACCACTGCGGATGGGGAGAGCGAGCCGAGAGGGAAACTCTAGCTGCTCTTAGCATCCTGAAACTTCTGCCCCCTTTGCTTTTGTAATAACCTAAATAAGAGCACCATTCCTGATGTTTACAAGGCTCCAGAAAGGCCTAGGGCAGAGGGAACACACCATCAGTTCAGAGGAACCCCAGCCTGTCACGCGGCCACCCATGACCCTCATTCAGCTGACCCCCGCCTTGTGTGAACGTTGGCCCTAGATCGGCAGATCCCCCAGTTGTTCAAGCCAAGCCAGAAGGCTACATGCATACGGAATCCTCTGAACATTACGTGTTGGTAGCTAATGTGACTGGGGGCCACACCCCACCTATGGGTTTGAGGCCACCCCTCAATGAAGGGGTCTCCTGGCATCCTCAACACTCCCCTTGTAACCTCTTGGCTCTTTAATTCCTGTCCAACATGTGCTGCAGAAGAGAGCCCAGGAGGGCCCGTCATGGTCACAGCTGAGTCCCAGCACTGGCCCAGGGGTGGGCACAAGATAAAACTTGTCAACTTAACAAACGAAGGATGTCTGAATCCCACTGAGCCAGAGGGAGCCCTCACCCTGGAGGACCTCATAAAGAACAGCCACCTGAGCCAGTTAAGAGAGGCCTGTCCCTTCACAGAACATGGCTTCGGTCATCGGTTCCTGGCTTCCTGGTTTCTCAGCGGGCTCTTGGGGGCACTGAGATCATGAGGGGGGCTGTGGAAATGTGCTCTAAAAGCCCTGTGCCAACAGTAGGCACGGGGGTGGGCGTGGGACAGAAAAGATGCGGGTAAAACATGTAACCTGGCCCAGTGCCTGACATGGCCACTGCTCAAGAAACTCGAGTTGCTGTCAGGATTTTGGGAGAAGGAACTTTCGTGTTTAAGAATCTAGGCACTTATTAACTCACTCTGGGCCCTGGGCAAGTCACTTTACCTCTCGGGGTCTCAGTTTCCTCATCTGTGAATCAGGGGTGATAATGGTGCTGTTCTCACGGGGCTTTTGGGGAGAAGAAACACAGGGCTGTGCAAGGCTCCGAGCAGTTTGAGGTCAGCCCTCCATGAACAGTCACTTTTGCTTTTACTGCAGGGCAGCACGCATGTGCGCCTTCAGACCCTGCTCACCAAGTGCCCACTGTGGCCAGATGCTGGCCAAGGTGCTGAAGACACAGCCGCAAACGGCACCCACGGTAACACCCGTCAGATGGCGGTAAGTGCTCCGGAGAAAATGAAAGTAGGGAAAGTGGGTGGAATAAGCACAGGCCCAAATTGTGGAAGGGGGTTTGCAATTTTGGATAATGAGGCCTTGCTGACAGGTGGCATTTGAATAAAGGCATGCAGAAGGGGAGTGAACCATGTGGGGATCAGGTAAAGTGTTTCAGCAAGCGGGCAAAGGCAGTGCAAAGGCCCTGAGGCAGGATGCCTGCCTGGTGCACTCTGGAAACAGCAGAGGTTTGTATGCCTGGAGCAGAGAGTAACAGGACAACAAGGTCAGAGAGGCTGAGACACAGGCAGACCATGCAGGACCTCATGGGCCACCAGCAGGATGTGGGCTTTTATATGGAGTGAACTGAGGAGTCGGAGAAGAGCAGGGACCCAATCAGATCCCTCTGGCGACCTTACTGAGAACAGACCACAGGGAGGCAAGGGTGGCGGCGAGGCGGCTACTGGATGGTCCAGGAGGGGCCGGGGCAGTGGGAGAAGCAGCAGAGCCGCCGACTGGAGATGGAGCCAGCAGACTGGATGAGGGCGTGAGAGGAAGAGGCGTGAGGCTGACGCCAAGGTTTCTGATCCCACAGATGAGCAACAGACTTGCCTTTACTGAGACAAGAGAACTCTGGGAGGCAGGGGGCAGGAAACCAGGAGTCTGCTCTTAGACATGGTGAGTTTCAGGGGCGGAGTAGTGATGCCAAGTAGACGGTTAGCTATCAGCCTCAAGTCTGGGTACAAATTGGTTCTAGAGTCAGAAAAATTTGGATTCAGATCCCAGTCTGCCACCTACTGGCTGGCTGAGCTCCTAATGGGTATCTACACAGCTCTGAGCTTCCTGTTTCTCATCTGTCAGGTGGGGATAAAAACAGTGCTTTCAACCTGAAACTAACACAATGCTGTACGCCCCCTACGCTCTAATAAAATTTATAGATTAAAAACCCCCTCAACCCCCCCAAAACCAACCAACCAACCAACCAACCAGTGCCTGCATTCCAAAGGTGGGGGGAGGACTGTGAGATTATGCACATAAATTGCTCATGAGCACAGAGTCAGGGTTCGATCATCTCGTTCAACCAACCAACTAATCAGCATTTACTGAACAGCTACTACGTGCCAGCCCTGATCCACGCCTATGAGATAAGCAAATAAGCAAGACGGTCAGAGGCTCTCATTCATGGACCTCACAACCTAATGGGAAATCTACACAGTAGCTATTGTTACGTAAAAAAGATGTGAATTTGGGGAGTCAAGGGGGCTGAGAGCAGGACTTTACCAATCCAAGCTGAACTTAACAAGGAAATACAAAGACCCAGAAGGGTGAGGACAGCCAGCTGTCCCAACAGCTTCTGGAGAGCACAGCCTGCCAAGTCAGGTCTGCTTGCCTGGGCAACACTTCTCACTGAATCCGTGAAACTTTCACGGGACGTAGGAAGATTGTCCCCATTTTTCAGAGAAAGAAACTGAGTCACCCAACAGTTAAGTAACATGGTGAAGTTCCACAGCTCGTAAGTGGCAGTTTGAGGACTTACAGCCAGAGCTTCTGACTCCAAAACCTGTGCTGTTAACTCCTGTGTTATACCTCCTTCTCTACGGCATGCATGACAGGCCGTTCTGCTAAACCCGCTGAGAGCCAGTCACTGACCACGGCATTCCTTCGTACGGAGCTCAGATGTGGCCTGTGTACTTCTTAGCTCAGTGATTCAAACAGCCATTACCAAGTTGCCATCTGACTTGAAATCAACCTGCCACCCTTGGCTTGGCCAACAGTGTGAGCCTGAGCTGTCCACCAAGAGCTTACAGTAAGATTTTTTTTCTTTTTTGCCTTTTAGGGCCGCACCCTCGGCATAGGAAGTTCCCAGGCTGGGGTCGAATGGGAGCTGCAGCTGCTGACCTGTGCCACAGCCATAGCAACGCCAGACCCAAACCGCATCTGTGACCTACACCACAGCTCAGGGCAATGCTGGATCCTTAACCCACTGAGTGAGGCCAGGGATAAACCTGCATCCTCATGGATACTAATCGGATTCGTTTTCACTGCGCCACAACGGGAACTCCCTCGGGTAAGATTTTCATCCAGACTCTGAGTCTTGGCTTTTTAACAGGAGATGTTAAACTGCCCATATTTATTGTGATTACTGATGTAGACTTAGTCCTGGCATTTAATTTTCTGTTTGTTTCTTTTATTAGACTTTATTACCCCCCTGCCCTAATACCCTGCTTCTCTGCCATACTTTAATGGTCTGGAAGATTTTCTTTCTATTTTAATTCTTCTAGAAGTATCCCTACTTCTATTTCTTTTTTTTTGTTGTTGTTTTATTGGGGCCGCATATGGAAGTTCCCAGGCTAGGGGTCAAATCAGAGCTGCAGCTGTGGGCCACAGCCACAGCTACGCAGGATTTGAGCCATGTCTGCAACCTTCGCCACAGCTCACGGCAAGTGGAATCCTTAGCCCACTGAGCGAGGCCAGGGATCGAACCCGTGTCCTTACAGATACTAGTCGGGTTTGTTAACCATGAAGCCATGAGGGAAACTGCTAAACTTATACTTTCTATCAACATCTAGTGTGAGTGAACACGCCTTCTGTCCTCCAAATCCCTGGCCCAAGCCTTTCCCAGAAGGAGCCCAGGCAGTGGGGCCCACCAGACATCTGGAGTGAAAGTGACCATGCCGACGCTCTTGCGGCCAAGGTGTGTCCTGGCCTAACGGCTGGGCGTGGGGAGGCATTTCAGTGGTGCCCAGGGCCCCGGCCAGACCACGGAACTCCTGCGCCCTTGCTGAGCTCGCCCCCTCACCTTCAGCCTCTGGACAATTTCCCGTATGTCCTCCACGGAGCCCTCGGCGGCCTGCAGGAAGATGTGGTCCCCTCGCCCATAGAAGATTTTGAGCGTCGCGGCGTCCGGGGTCCAGCCGATGACATCCCCGCAGTAGCAGTTGAACACCACCTCCTTGGTGCGCAGGTCCAGAAGCACCACAAACTCGTTGGAAATTCCCAAAATGCAGTCGATTTCCACCCCCTGGGCGTAGTCCTGAGCCGCCACCCTCCAGGCGATGGCCCCGGCGCTGTACTGCTCGGCACCTGCCCGGGCTTTTGTCTTCTCCTTCTTCTTGGAGGTCAGGGCGATGAGGTTGAACTTGCCGGTGGAGTCGATGGGTGTGTTGGAGACACAGTTTTCAGCCAGGTCCTTGAGGTATTCCTGGCGGGTCCTGGTGGCCATGGTGTGGAACTTGTCGGACTTGTGCGCGGCATTCTCGGCGTTAATCACCTTGGCCAGCAAGAAGTCTCTGAAGACGTCAGATTTGCGGAATTTGGTTCCACTGGGGATGGGGGGGCCGAAAGGAGGCGCGTCTTTGGATCGGGTCACAGCCATACTGAGGAACGAGAAATTATTTAGATGGTAGAGAGCAAGGCACCTGAGAGTCCCTTTAGAAAGAAAACAGAAGATCAGAAAGAGCAGTTTCCTTCCTAAGAATGGAACTAGACTGGAACCTTGAGAAAGTCTTAGGGCACACGCATGCATTTTCACTTTCTATACAACAGATACTAGAATAGTCACTGATATTCAAAGCATAATTTTCCGAGTATGGTTCAAATTCAGGTATTCTTTTTTTTTTCATCTTTTCAGGGCTGCACCCACGGCATATGGAGGTTCCCAGGCCAGAGGTTGAATCAGAGCTGCAGCTGCCAGCCTACACCACAGCCACAGCAACACGGGATCCAAGCCAAGCCTGCAACCTACACCACAACTCACAGCAATACAGGATCCTTAACCCACTGAGCAAGGCCAGGGATTGAACCTGCATCCTCATGGATACCAGTCAGATTCATTTCTGCTGAGCCATGACAGGAACTCCAACTTCAGTTATTCTGGTTCTACATCGAAACAGACTTGTGGTAAGTTAGTTTGGCAGAAATTCACCCCTTCCTCTCCACCCTTGTGGGCAGGTACATCTTCATCCCATGGAGCCTGACCCTGGTCATGGGACTCGATCTGGCCAACAGCACAGAGTGTGTGTGCAGCCAGGCTTGCCTCCTCTTCACCTGCCTTGGCTACGACATGAAGGTACCCTGGAACCTACTGGTCCAGGAGAAGGAGGACAATCGGGGCAGACCTGTAGCCAAGGCCAGCCAGACCTCAGTTGCCCTGCAGATGTGTGAGCCAAGAAGAAATGACAACGTTGCGAGCCACTGAGTTTTGAAGTGGTTTGTTACGTGGCATTACCGTAGGGACCCCTGACTGAGAGGGAACACCACGTGATTTCTTTCTTTCAGACACCTGTGTAACACGAATACACTTTGTAAACCCTCTCTATAGAAGTTATTCTGAAAATTCATCTTAAGGGGAAGTTAGGTGGAGTTCCCATCGTGGATCAGTGGTTAACGAATCCGACTAGGAACCATGAGGTTGGGGGTTCGACCCCTGCCCTTGCTCAGTGGGTTAAGGATCCGGCGTTGCCGTGAGCTGGGGTGTGGGTCACAGATGTGGCTCGGATCCAGTGTTGCTATGGCTCTGGTGTGGGCCGGCGGCTGCAGCTCCAATTGGACCTCTAGCCTGGGAACCTCCATATGCTGTGGGAGCGGCCCAAGAAATGGCAAAAAGACAAAAATAAATAAATAAATAAATAAATAAATAAATAAAATAAGGGGAAGTTAGGATGGGGCCTTCCTACTTCAGTTTTGACTGAGATGCTGTTACCATAGACATCAGAGAGCAACTGAGAAGATAAAAAGGAAATGATCTAAAACCTGTTACCCCAAACTCCTGAACCTCCTCCCCATATGCAAATTAGACAGAGGGAAGATATTACTGGGAGGAAAATCTTGAGAAAGTGGGTGGTGACCCGCATTATCTTCATCCCCTCCCTGGAGAGGGGCCGCCTGGGTGACCCTTGTATTTGGGAGGCGACCGGGGTCTGCTGCTGTCTGGCAGATCCAGAGGGTGGGCAGGGAGCCCCTGGAAGAACCCAGAGAGCACGTGGCCTGCTGTGACCACAGCCCCAGTGACGCTGCGCTACCTCCCTGCGCCAACCTGGACGGTCAGAAACACAGTGCACAGGCCTGGGGAGCGGGCTGGAGGGGGGGGGGGCGCGAGTACAAGGTGGAGAAACAGAGGGGAGGGAAGCAGGCTCCCCACTGACCCAGGCTCCCAGGTGGAAGCAGCCCTGATCTGGGAGGCAGGAGATTTGCTAAGTCAAGCTGAGAGATGTGGGGACTCCTGGATGTGAGGTTCTCGTGCCTGAATTGAGACTCAGTGGTTCAGTGGCAGATGACTTCTAAAATCAGGCAGCAAGGCCATGCATGGCACCTGCCAGGGGTTCAGGGAAGATGATGTTCGCTGAAAGACACTTAAAAGGGCTTCGGAGACACTGTGAGTTATGCTGTTTACATAAGGGCGATTGAAGAATGGTATGAGGTGCTGTAAAGGAGGTTTTTCTTGAAGAATATTGCATTCGCCCTCTATAAAAATCTCAGCTTGTGAGCTTCCCACAGTGGGATAATTTTTAAAATAACGAGATTCTTGATTAAGACATATTTCATGAGGAGTTCCTCTTGTGGTTCAGCAGTAAGGAACCTGACTAGCATCCATGAGACTCTGCTCAGTGGGTTAAGGATCCGGCATTGCCGTAAGCTGTGGTGTAGGTCACAGACATGGCTCCGATCTGGCACTGCTGTGGCTGTGGCACAGGCTGACACCTGCAGCTCTGATTTGACCCCTAGCCTGGGAACCTCCATACGCTGCAGGTGCGGCCCTAGAAAAGGCAAAAAGACAAAAAACATAGTTCTTGAAACCCAACCACAGTGTAAGTCTTGTTCAGCTGTTGACTCCCAACCCCCACCCAACTTGACAAGGGGACAGTGTGACATTCCTGCATTTGTGTGACCAGCACTTGCTGGATGCCTTTCCTCTTGGGCCTGGAGGATTCAGTGTCCTGGGAGGATCTCTGTGAGGAAGAGAAATTAAGCTGGGATCTGAGGCTGAGCAGGAGCCAGAGGAAGAGCTGAGGGGAGGGGCCGCAGGCAGCGGGCGTGGCAGGTATGGGGTCCAACAGGAAAGCGCCTGCGCAGCGAGAGCTGAGCCCAGGTGGGTCCGTGGTTTCATCCTGATCATGAAGGTAAGCAACCACGGAACCTTCTGGGCCAGCAACTCACCGTCTGTGCCCTCGGATCCAGTCTCTGTCGCTTTCTGCCCTGTTCAGGGCTCTGAAAGGTGGGTTTCTTTTCTTTTTTTTTGGCTGTGCCCACGGCACACAGAAGGTCCTGGGCCAGGGTTAGAACCCGAGCCACTGCAGTGACAACGCCAGATCCTTAACCCCTAGGCCACCAGGGAACTCCTGCAAGGTGGGTTTCTATGGGCTGTCTCCTTCACTGGGCTCCCCTGGCGACAGGAAGGGGAGAGGCGAGAGGGTGGACCATCCACTTCTCTTCACTGCCTCCCTGCAGGGCTGGGACAGTGGCAGTGGCTATAGTCCTTGGTCCTGTGGCTCAACAGCCACAGCTCCTGCTGGGTGGCCCCTCTACCAGAGCCCAAGGTCTCCCCAGTTTCTAGAAACTTTTCCTATCCCCTTCTGACCTTATCTCCGGGGGTGGGGTAATGGTTGGCTGCTGCTGCTGGTGCCTGGATGCCTCGCTTATCCTATACTGGTTTCTTGTACTGGTTCCCTTAACCTCCCCGCACCTGTCAGGAGTCTGTTAATTAATCCCTCAGGTAAAACCCTGAGCCTGGCGCCTGCTTCCTGCAGGTCCGTGATGAATGCAGGTGTCAGACTGACCATCTGCAAAGATCATCGGGACTGCCCCATGAAGACCGGGATGGAAGTGACCAGAGCATGGGCAGGCCCAGGTGGGTCAGGCCAGACCCCCTGCTCACCCTGTGGTTCACTGTCCAGTGAAACTTCCACATCCCAGGCGTGTGTGTGGGCAGGTGCCACCTGGGCTCAGCTGATGCCCCAGTGCCGGCTCAGCAGTTCAGTACTGATTACAGCCATGATTTCAGCTTGGACAGACCAAGAAGAAATAGATTTCCACCAATGTGTAGGTTTGACAGAAAAAGGCACTTCCAGGTGGAGAGGTTCTGCGAAGGCCACCCAAACCAGGCAGGTTTTCTTCTGTGGGAAACCCCGTGGGCGCGGCCTTGCCTCCAAGAGGGGGAGGGGCAAGCGACCCCTGACTGTGAGTTATCTCCCCCCCCAGCTGCGTTCACACTGCACTTGGACAGATGTGAATGGCTCTGCGACTCCTCCATCCAGGACTTGGCTGCTTCCAGGGCAGATTTTGAGTTTTCCCATGGTCCCGATGCATGATTTTAAGAATCATGGAACTGGCAAGCTGCTGACAGGGTTTCTGGACACTCAGAAGAGCTGATCCCTCCCTCCCCCGGCAGGAGAGGAGGGGTTTTCACAGCCCACAGGCTGGGGGATGTGGTGTGCTGTTCAGAAAGGCTACACTTGGGAGTTCCCTTGTGGCTCAGCAGATTAAGGATCCAGCATTGTTACTGCTGTGTCATAGGTTTGATTCCTGGCCTGGGAACTTCTGTAGGCTGTGGGTTTGGCCAAAAAGAAAGTGTACACTTGACATGAGAAAGGACGGCACCTCATCACACAGCCCGGAGATGATGAGCCACCAGGTCACTTGGTCACTGTAGCTCCGTACGGATTCTTGCAACACTCACAGTCATTTATACAACAACTCCTTTCTCAGGGCCTACAGCGTCTGCCCAGGCATCTGCCTGGTCAGCAAAGGCAGCTCTGGGACCCTCTATGTGGCAAGCGCCGTGTCAGGACAGATGTATGAGGGTGAGTATGACATGGGGTGACCCTTGAGGGAGGCAAGAGTCACATCAACAGTTTGTTCCTACAGTGTGACAAGTGCTGTGACAAAAACATGTTTGGGGACACGGAGGGGACAGGGGAGGTCTGTCCAGGGAGCAGCTGCGTGCAGGAAGGACGGAAGGGAGAAGAGGGGCTGTGGGAGGGCGGCTTCGGGTGTTGCGCTAACATTTTCTTTCTTCCAAAACAAAGAGGGAGGAGCTGAAGCCAATATGGCAAAATGTTAACATCTGTTAGAGCTGGTGGTGGGCACATGGGTGTCTGTTATATTAGTCTCTGTACTTTTCAGAATGTTTAAAATGCTGCATAATAAAAGTATTTTAAATTAAATGGCAAAAAAACCAAGAAAGCTCTGTGTGTCAGAAAAAAGACATCATTCTGGAAACCATGTGAAGGCGAGCCTGGAAGAGGGAGAGGCCGGCCGCGGGCTCCTGTGAGGACCCCTGGAGGGGGCAGGCGCTCACAGTTAGGAGAAGGGCGCGCCCAGCACAGCCCCCGCCTCTGGGCTGCCTCCTCCTGTGCAAGGGTGCCTTCCAGAACAATTCTATCTTTGCCCCTCAGGGCCTCCTTTCGGGGGCTGAGGAACACTGGACTTCACCTAAGTAGTCTCAGGCCCACAAGGAGCCTGGAGGGGCAGCTGGGAACAAGTGGCCTGGGCTGCATGGAGGGCCTGCCACGCAGTCCTGTTCCCCAGCGGCCAGGGGGCAACACATCCAGCCTGGTGGCCAAGAGCGCGTACCGCAGACGGCAATTTGCCTGCCTTCTCTCACGCGCCTGGCTGAGAGAAGAAACTGGTGGGTCCTGGCAATTCTACCGAGACTAGCCAGCGGACCCACGTACATACCCTCTGCCCCAGTAACTCCAGGCTGAGACTCTCCCTTTCCCAGCTGGACACCTGGACACGGTGCAAGGAGCATACAAACCCGGTTACGCACTGCAGGGCGGACTGTAATAGCAGGTGACAGGAAACAAGTCGGGGCCCATCCAGAAGGGATGGGGAGATTCTCATGCAGCCACAGGAAGGAATAACAGGCCGTCATAAAGAAGGAAAAAGCACCTTATGGATGGACTGGTATGCAAAGTTCTCAAAGGCTGGTGAGTGAAAAAATACAGGATGCAGAACAGTGTGCAGGATAGACTGTCATGTGTATTAAAGGCGGAAAATGAGTACTTGTAAGCGTTTGCCTGTGTGCGCCTGAGACAGGAGGGTATACAAGAAACTGCTAAGCAGAGTAGTGCCTTGGTGAGGGCAACCGGGTGGCCGGGGGCAGAGGTAAGAGAAGGATCTGTCTTTTTTTTTTTTTTTTCCTTTTTTTTGTCTGTGCCTGTGGCATATGGAAGTTCGCAGGCTAGTGATCCATGCCACAGCAGCAACCAGAACTGCTGCGGTGACATCACTGGATCCTCCTTAACCCATTGAACCACAAGGGAACTCTGATCTTTCTTTAACTGATTTAACTGACTTTTCTTTTTGTATCTCTTGTATTTGAAACCGTTTTCTTTCCTTTTTTTTTTAATGGAAAATAACACCCTCAAGCCCATTTCTCAGAGTCTGAGGTGCTGCTCCAGTGACAAGGGCTGACCCTGGCCTGGGCCTGGGTTAGTGGTGAGCTGGTTTTCAAGGACCACAGCACTACCCTCACCCCACACCCAGAGAACTGCCCATCTGTCCCCTGGGGACCAGCCACGGCCCCCCCCCCGGGGGGTGGTGGTGGTTGGTGCTTGGGGAAGACACCCAACGGGTCTGAGGCTCATGTCACTTACTAATCTGCAAACTAAGAGCCCTCGGCTCTGCCTCCTGAAGGGGCCCTGCCTGCCCTGCCTCCATCCTCCCATCGTCCGATTTTCTTCAGGCCACCACTCCTGTGCCTCTCAGCCCTGACATGGCTGGTGGTCTTACTCTAGGATGGGTGGGGACCTCAAACAGGTCAATGAGCCTCAATTCTTGGGCTTCTTTTCCTGGGAAAGGAAAACTCTCTTTTTTCGGGCTTCGCAGCTGGAAAGACGTTAAGCTCCAAGCTTCCACCAAAGAAAGCAATAGCCAGGGGAGTGGGGCGCGTCCAGCTAGGCCTGGACTCGTCATTGATAAGAGCCAACACATATACCTGCCCTGCTGAGTGTGTTTTCTGTCACTTGCAACCACAAGATTCCAGATAAGTACACATCCCTCCGCCTTCCTTATCAAAAGTGGGGTAACATGCCCCTTGCTGGTGGAGAATCACTCCCTCAGAAGGCGTAGGGACGTGTGGACAGAGCTCCCCTACCGAAGCACAAACAAGAACGGCAGGAGCGCGCCCACCTGGGCCCCAGCTCCACCCTTCACCCCGCTCCGCCGCGGGACACAGGTAAGAAGCGTCTGTGATTTTCTGGGTGTGGGTGGGGGGGAGGGCCGCGGTCAGCAGGTGCGCACCTGTAGCAGACGTTATCGGTGCAAGGGTTATGGGCTCGGACGATGATGAAGACGTGCTGAAAATGCGAGCGGATGTTTTTGGGGGTGAAAGGCAGCGCCCCAGGCTCCTGGAAGATGATGGTCACGATGTCGTTTCCTATGTGCCTCTTCCTCAGCAGCTGGTCAACGGGAGGCAGCCCGGGAGAGGAAAACGTCACAGGTCAAGGGTCGTTATCTGCTCCGTTGTCACCACGCTGATGTCTCCTCCCCGCCCCCACCCCCTTGCTCCCCCTACTCCAGCCACGCCGGCCTCCTGCTGCTCCTCGAACACACTAGAGATGCTTCCCCCTCAAGGCCCCTGCAAAGACTGTTCCCTCCGCCTGGAACATTCTTCCCCCAGATCTCCACATGGCTCGCTCCCTCCCTCCCTCCCTCCTTCAGGTCTTGGCTGAAATGTCACCCTCCCTCGAGGCCATCGCTGACTGTCTTATCCATGATGTCACCCCCTCAACATCCCCTCTCTGCCGTTCTGCCTGGGGACCTAACACTTATCCACGCTGAGCACACGGCGGCTTCCCCTCTTCCTTTTTTTTTTTTTTTTTTTGTCTTTTTGCTATTTCTTTGGGCCGCTCCCACAGCATATGGAGGTTCCCAGGCTAGGGGTCGAATCGGAGCTGTAGCCACCAGCCTACGCCAGAGCCACAGCAACGCGGGATCCGAGCCGCATCTGCAACCTACACCGCAGCTCACGGCAACGCCGGATCATTAACCCACTGAGCAGGGGCAGGGACCGAACCCGCAACCTCATGGTTCCTAGTCGGATTCGTTAACCACTGCGCCACGACGGGAACTCCTCTTCCTTTTTTTTCTTGTCTGTTTCTTCCCACTAATGTCTCGGCTCCATGAGAACAGGGGTTGTGCCTGTTTTGTTTGCTGCTCAGGGCTGTATCCTCAGTGCCGAGGGCAGGGCCAGGAAACAGCAGGTGCTCAATGAACATCTGCTGGAGGAGAGCCTGGGCTGGCAGCTTTTTGACTTGCTCAAGGCCATGCTCAGCGGTGAAGGCAGAGTCAGACCGGAGCCTGTGGGCGGGGCCCTTCTCTGACCACGCCTTCACCCGAGTTGAGAGCCTTGTGCCTGGGCTTAGGATGAGCCTACAGGAGCCCTGTCCCTTCGTGCCTGCTTGTCACAGTCTCTGAGAAAGACGCAATGAGGTATCAGCATTTTACTGATTTGCTGAAACGACACTGTTCTTATTTATACAAGTTTAGTCTTCACCTAACTGTTAGGGATCCCTGCTGGTGACGTGAGATCTGCAGCTGGGAGTCACGGGTAACTCCATGTGAGGCGGCCAGTCACACTTAACAGCCCAACTCACACTGCTGTACTGTTTGCTCCTCATGTGTGTTTTACACCGGATTAAACTGCTGGATGAAGTACCCGTTCGCTGCGGCCGGCCCCGTACCAGGCATTGTACATCTCGTTTTATTTTTACAACCAGCCTGTGAGGCATTAACTCATCCCATCCCCTTTGACTGATGAGAAGTTAGGCTCATTGGGGGTTAAACATCCTGCCCGAAGTCACGTGGCTATGGAGGGACAGAGCCAGGATTCCAATCCACTTCTGCTTGACTGCACAAACCAAGCTTTTCCCTTGTGCCTCTCGAATGGGCCAGGAGGAGGGTCTGCTCGCCTCCTGTGCACCTCCGGTGCCAGGCCCTGCCTGCAGCTCCAGATTCAAGCCCGTGACTCTGAGACCTGAGCCTGTCATTCTGCCCATATCACCAAGAGGTGAGATTACACAGCTAGGATGCGGCCGAGAGAGAACTCCGACTGAGGCCCAATGAGATCACCGCTCTTACAGCCCACTATTGGGTGAACCTTCTGAAATCAGATATTTGACCATTTGGGGGCCAATAAAATCTATAATGTTATCTGTACCAACAGAAAAAACAAACACTTCCTAAACCATCGAAACAGCATGGGGCTTCCGTTCATATGAAACTGTTCCCAGACCAAGTATGTGTGGCGTGTCCAGGAGAATGGGCGCCTGGTGTCAGCTGTTGTGCCCAACCGGCACCTCCTCCTCCTCTCGGCAGCCGTGTCCATCCCCTTGGGGAAAGCATCTTCCTGATCTCCGTCAATGGTCCAGGCTGAGCTGACCCCACTCACCCCCTCTAGGGGTGGGCATGTGCTGCAGGCCTGGCCAATCAGCCCATTTTATCCCTGCTCTGGGCCTGGCAAGTGAGTGGTCCAAAGAGAGTCAGCCCTGACATGTTTGTGGGACACCTGGAAGGCACAGCTCTCTTCTTCCTGCAGTAGCGACGCTGGTGGGATGTACAGGGAGGGCTGCTAGAGGGTATCTTTGCCACTACTTGGGAAGGCCTGTGAATAAGGCCACTATGAAGAAAAGCAGAGGTGAGAAAGGGATAGAGTTTCCAACATTGGTAGAGCCCCTGGATCCAGCCATACCTAAAGCCAGCCCTCTCCTAGTACTTGGGAATTACATAACCCACTAAATCCCACTTTTTGCTTCTGCCAGTTTGATTTGCGCTTCTGGCACTTGCAGCTGAAACAAGGTTGACTGATTCACTAACCCCCACCCCCCACTGGAACCCAGTGTCTCAAGAGGACCCTTGAGGGGAGCTGGGGTAGTAAGGTAGCCAAGCGCCAGCGAGAAAAAAAATGACCTCAAACGACACCTGACCTAGGCTCCAACCCCAGGCAATGCAAATGCAGGGCAGAGGGGCTCTAGGGCCAAAGGTCTCCATCTGCTGCACAGAATGGTATCAGGAGAGCCAGTGCTGGGCCGGCAGGCAGCTAAGAGCCGCGGGAAGGGAAAGGGCCTGGGGCTCAGCTGTGCAGCAACTGGAAGTCATGGGGGCCCCACTGACCTGCTGCCTGTTGTTGGGGGTATAAGGGAGCAGGGTGGAGACGTGGAACATGATCTCGTAGTCCTGGTACGTCGTGTAGAGGGAGTGGGTTCCCGTGGAGTCAGCTGAAACAGAAACGCCAGTTAGCACCACGCCTCCAAAACCTCTGGGCTTCTGCCATATCCCACACGCCATCTGCCTTCGTTTTTAACTTGATGTTTTCACTTAACTCCTCTCTTTAAAATGAAATAAGTACATTTAGATACAAAGGAAACCTTACCGTAAGCACCCACCAGACTGGAACGCTATCTGTGGCTGGGTAGGTGTGTAAACTGGTACGACCACTTTGGAAAACTTGTTAGTAACACCTACTGAGCCTGAAGACAGGCTAATGCATCTCTCGAGGGAGGGGAGCCATGACCAGGCAGAAACACACCCGATCATGGGCTCCATGGGGGACACTGAGGCACAGGGAGGGAGTGACTGGCCCAAGGTCAAGTGTGGCAGCACTGGGCGGAGGCGGGATGGCCCTCAGGCTGTCAGACCTGAGCATGTTCTTAACAGCACTCAATGCTGCCTCTAATGCGTTTCCAAACTCTCCCCGCCCCCCTAACAGCTGGGGAGACTGGCCAGGAGCACTGTGCTCTCCGGGTCCTTGGAGAAAACCCGCTTCCTGTGGAAGCCACTCGGCGGCCGCTGTCATCCATTTGAGCGCTCGTTCTCTGTAAGGCACTGTGCTGGGCCTCGGACCCTCACGGCGACCCAGCGAGGGGGCAGGATGAGGGCCGTCAGGCGGGGAGCAGGCATCTGTCGGAGGAGGGGCTGAGGAGTCTCCCGTGCCTGCCTCTGAGCGCGCGGCCCCTTCGGGAGGAACGCTGGCACCTGCTGTGGGCTCCCGGGTGTGTAGCGAGAGGCCTGCGGCCCCCCCAGTGCACCGCATGCAGCCTCCACCCTCAGGGCTCCGCGAGGCTGGAGAGAACCGGGCCGGAATGTCAGGCCCAACGCCGTGCTCCAGGGTAAGCGCTCAGACCAGGATGCCGAGGCCGAGCCTCTCCCGAACAAGAGCACAAGGCCGGCTGCCGGCACAATATGCACTTATTCCTCCTACTGCCTCCTTCAACAGAGGAGGTCACGGTGCCACAGGCACCTCCCACCACGCCATCCATCTCCCAAGCTTGTCCCCTCGCCTGGGTTTCTGTTTTCCAGGTGAGGACGACACTGAGGCTTCGCCAGAGCAAGTAAGCAACCAAGCCAGGGCCACAGACGACACAGCCTGAGCAAGTGATGCAACGGGAGCCCTCCCCTCACCAGGGAGCCGTGCCGCCAGCTCACAGCGTCACCTGTCCATCCCCCGGGACTCATCACGAAACATTAATGCCATACGTCACACAACTGACACGTGTGTATGCATATGTATGCACAGGAACGGCTGTAACACATATGCTGTGCCTGCCACCGGCCTGAAGGAACAGACCAATACTCTACCGTGGGCATCATTTTCTCGTTATATCCACCTTCATACCCAGAGGTAACCACTTTCCTGAACCCACGGCCATCAGTGACTGGTTTTTCTCTAGTTTTTCTGCACAAGAACAAAACCTCACAAAAACCACTGCTGAGTGTGCTTTTTCAACGAGCGCTGTGCCAAAGGCGTCATTCGGTACCTGCTCCTCAGGCTCAACATTCGGGGCACGGCCCGCAGCCGGGCTGGCGCCTGCAGCTCCCCTTCGTCACCGCCACACCGTGTAGCACCCTGCTGGGGGGTCTGCGGCTCTGACTGCTCAGGGACACCGCCTCCCCAGCCCCGGCCCGCACGGGCACGGCATCTCAGAGGACACGGGCAGAGGCACAAGCGCAGAGACACGGGGAGGTGACTCTCCACGCTTCGCCAGGACATGCTGTCCGTACTGTGGCTGCGTTACCTGCACTGCCGCCAACGGAGTCCCCGCGCGCCCACTGTCCTGCGTCCTCACCGGGCTACCACCTGGGCCACCCGCCCCTGTCACTTACTCTTGACATCCAGCTGGGCGGCGTACTTGGTGAAGCCCTTCAGGCAGACCTTCTCCCCAAGGAGGCAGAGGAACTCCTCGAAGGCCGGCCCTGCCTCCTCGTTGTTGTACATCTCCTCCTCCGAGCTCTGGCCGGCCTTGCAGTAGAGGATGCCCACCTTGTGTTTCCGGCAGAGCTGCAGAGGCGAGAGCGGCTTGGTGGAGACAGGCCGGGCAGGGGTGGGGGCGGAAGGGAACAAGGGGGCTTTCTCGGGCACGGAGCCAGGGAGCTGCTGGAGTCACACGGGAACTCGGCGCCATGGCCAGAGGAAGAAGGAAGGTGTGGGGGCACGTCCCAGGTGTCCCTTTCCCTCCCTGCCATGCCGGAGAGGCACACCAAGGGCCTAGGCCGCCGAGCCCTCTCTCGAGCGAGAGGCTGTGGCCGAGGCCGGCCTCCCACAGGAGGTGGACTGGAAAAGGTTCTGCAAAAGGAAATGCTGGAGGGCCAGTATAGGCAACACTGTTTTTGGCGGGGGCGGGGGGGGGGGGGGGAGCTGATAACGGCGTTTGTTTTACGTATCGCCGATTCCCCTGGTCACTGATGACTGGACCATGGACAGGCAGGTCACCTAAGCAGGGGCCAGTCAGAGGCTCTCCTGGGACTGCCGGCTGGGCTCTACATGCGGCTGTAATCCTAACGGCAACTCTGGGAGCTGTGGGGGGGCCAGAGAAGCAGAGGGAGGCAGTGCTCAGTGAGGGAGCAGGAACTCTCTCTCTCTCTCTTACACACACACACACACACACACACACACACACACACACACACACGAGCCTGGTGGCTGTCTCATTCCTAGACTGTTTCCCTCCTGAGAGCCAGTTACATTCCGGCTCTTGGGGCCTCCAAAATCGCAGTAGATCCCTCCTCTAACTGGAACTAGCCTGAGCGGGTTTCTGTTCTCTGAGGGAAAAAAGTGACCAAGACAGAAAGAGGTTTGGGGTGGGGTTGAAGGCCGCTGCCCCAGGGGCCCCCAGCTCACCCCTTGCTCGTCGAGCTTCAGCAGCTGCTCCGTCACCTTGGGAGTGTTGAGAGCCAGCCGCAGGCAGTGGATGTTGAGCTCAGGGATGACGTATTCCAGGGCGTCCTTCAGGGGTAGGCCCCGCCCGGTGCCGTGCTTCGTGGCCGTGGGGGTGGCGTCCTCCAGGATGGAGCCCCGCAGGGTGATGAGCTGCTCGAGGGAGAGAAGGGAATTGTGCTGGTCAGCAGCTAAAAAGCACGAGGCATGGACCACCTTGAACGTGCTGGCCCCTGGCTGCGTGATCTTGACTGAATGACATCGCAGCTCTGAGCTTCAGCTTCCTCTTGTGTGAAATGGGCACCGTGGGAGTGTCAGAGCCCCCAGGGAGGGCTGGGAGAGCGAAAGGAGACCATGGATGACGGACTGGCTTCGTTTGTTCAACAAGCACAGACTGGGCATCTCCTAAGGGCCAGCCCTGTTTGATACAGTGAGCAAAACCAAGCCCCTGTCTTCCCAGAGCTGATGTGTAGGTAGGAGATGGATTATGCCAGGTAGTGGGAGGTATGCTGACCAAAACAGGCTCCACGAGGTGGGGACTCAAACAAACACGCTTACCTTCATTATCACAGTAATAGCATATGCACACTCACTGCCACAAGCTCTTATGTAAAACACCTCCCTGCCCTGGACACTGGGACCATCTTGGATCTTGAAATGTGGCACTGGTTTTCAACCTGGTTTCCTGACAAAATCAACACCGGTGGTTCTGACTCGGTCCGTGTGGGCCCCAGGCACGTACATAGGCACGCATGTGTGTAGGTATACAAACGCTTACATGTCTGCATATGTGTATACATGTGTACACTTAACACACACGACCATGCCCCCCCACCCCCACCCCCATTAACACTTCTCAGGTGACTGATGTGCGGCCTGAGTTGAAATCCTTCGTCAGGACCATCACAGCCATCTTGGTCCCCTTTCTCGGGTGCCTCTTTCCACGTCTCTCCTAGAGTGGCCACAGGACTAGTTCTAGGCAATGGGATGGGAGGGGCATTCAGCCTGGGAAAGGAATCTGCACGTCCTTGGTAGATCTCCTTCCCTGGTAAGAGGAAAGCCTCCTTCCACTGGCCCATCTTTTCTATGGATATGGGTATGAGGACAAGATGTTTGGAGCTGGGGCAGCCACCTTATGATGATAAAGAAAGAGACAGAAAGACAAATTACACAGAGAAGTCAATCCCTGCCGCTGCCTACCCCCCCGACTTCTTGTTTGATAATTAAAATATCTGCATATTGGTTTTAGCTATATTTAGGCATGTTTCCTGTTACTTTAGAGACAAAGCAATCTCTCGCTGATGTACCTTAATAACAAGCCACATTATGAAGGCACAGTTCACAGCACAGTATCCCAGGCATGACAGTTACCTAATGACATGCACAGGTCTGTTCAGGGCAGATTTTACTATTTCCATCTCACAGATAAGAAAAACGGACGCTCCAAGAAAGAGCTCAGGTGCCTTAACCAAGGTCACCACAGCTCAGTGGCTGAACCAAATTCCAACCAAGGTGTGCCTTCGCCAAAGCTCCTGAGTTTTCCCTTTAAAATTCCATTTTTTAACTGTGAAATAGACTCCACATACAGAAAAGTACACAACACACCTAAACACAGCTCAAGGAATTATCAGAGTGAATCACCAGCCAGATCAAGAAAGACAAATTTGCAGCCTCCAGAAACCCTTTCCTGCTCCTTCCTACCTCCGTGACAGCAACCTTCCCCTGACTCCCAACACTGTGATTTATTTCTGCCTGTTTCTGAGCTGTGTGCTGTTTGCAATCTCTTCTATCTGGCTTCTTTCTCTTAATGCTACAGATAGGAGATTGGACTGTGTGGCTGCAAGAGGCTGCTGTTTTTACTACGATGGATTTAATCCATTCTGCTGTGGCGGCTGCTGCTGAGCATGGAAACTGCTCTGACAACTGTGAACAGCGCTGTTAGGCACATTCACGGGAGCTCCTCTTAGTGAAGCACGTGAACATGTTTTCTTCTGGGTTTATACCTACGAGAGAAGCTGCTGAGTCACCAGGCGTGTTAATCTTCAATTTTACTCCACTGCCAAATAGTTTTCCAAGTGGTTGTACCAATTCACACCCCGCCAGCCCTGTCTGAGAGCCCGGGTGGCTTCACGCCCTCACCAACACTAGCTGAATGCGCCATGGGCCGCCAGGCTGCACCGTGCCCTGGGCGAGGCACTGAAAGAAGGCACAGCAGGGAGCCTGCACCCAGAAGGGAAACTACCCCCCCTGGGGGGGGGCTAGTTGTAAGCACCCAAAATACATGGGGGTGGGGTGTGGGGGGGAATCAGCGTTCACGGGAAAAACATGCTCACCCTAGGTCAACAGACACAGGAGACGGCAACAATAACGTGTCGCGACATCACCTCTGAGCACATAGCCCGCCCCTGCCAAACAGGACCTGGGCAAGAGGCATGCGTGGAAGGAACAAAATGATCTCATTGCTGGGAGTTCCCAGTTCCAGCCTCAGTAATTAACAAACAAATCTCCTTTATCATAAGCAGGGCAGTCTTGGGCTTTTTCTTTTTCTTTTTCGAGTCACTCCTGCAACATATGAAGTTCCTGGGCTAACAAACAAATCTCTCTTATCATAAGCAGGGCAGTCTTGGGCTTTTTCTTTTTCGAGTCACTCCTGCAACATATGAAGTTCCTGGGCTAGGGGCTGTACTGCAGCTTCAGCTGCTGGCCTCCACCACAGCTACAGCAATACCAGATCTGTACCGCGTCTGTGACCTACACCACAGCTCAAGGCAACGCTGGATCCTTAACCCACTGAGTGAGGCCAGGGATCAAACTCGCATTCTTATAGATACTAGTTGTGATTTTAACCCACTGAGCCACACCAGGAACCCTCAAGCGGGGTAGTCTTGAAAACGGATCATGAACAGCGATGGTATGGGATGCTTTGCCCTGCCAGTCCTGGTGGCCCTGAGATTGTGCATTTCAACAGGCATCCCTTGTATCCGGCTGCTGCTGCCCCACAGCGCCCTCTGCTGGGACCAAGGGACAGTGCGGGCCAGAAGTCCTCATTCTCTTCCACACTGGAGACAGGTGGCCTACTGTCACATTTTTGGCTCTGAAGATTTGACCAAAAGCCACTAGTTAAAAAGCTCCCAGCTTTTCCTTCTCTGCTGGGGATAATAAGCAGGGCACTGGCAGGCTGCAACGCGTGGCTATTTCTCCCCTCCACCTGGTCCTGTGCACTGCCATGTTCTACCTGGACTGTGACGGCAGCCTTCTGGTCTCCCTGCACTTACCCTGCCACCCCCGACCCCAGGCTGTTCTTCCCGCACCAGCTTGAGTCAGATCATGTCTCTCTTCTGCGCAGAACCTGCTGACAGCATCCCAGCTCTCCCCTAGGAAAATCTACCCTCGCTGCTCAGCCTGCAAGGTCGCGTGTGCTCTGACCCTCCATGACACCTGCCATCATCTTGCTGAGCATGAGAGGGCCTCGGGGTCTCGTGGCCAGGGAGGCTCCCATTTGCTCAGGTTGTTCTCCATCAGCTCCTGACTCAGACGTGCCCCTGTCCTCCCCTGTGCCGGGTCCAAGAACGCTTCCTGGGGCTCACTTGGGAGTCGGTCTGCCTCGGTTTGAATCCCGGCTTGAGCCCTTTTCTAGCTATGTGACCCTGCATAAGTTGCTTAATTTCTGTGTCTGTCTCCTTGTCTGTAAAGTGGGGGATGACAGTGCCTGCCTCAAAGGGTGGTCAAGAGTCAGTACGATAATCCATGTGCAGTGCTAGTCCCACTGAATGTGGCACACAGGGAGCGTATGTGTTAACTATTATCACACGTACACGTGGAAAATGTACTTATACAAAGCCACATATGTAATTAAGAATTTTTTTTTTAATTTAACATCAAAGAGGAAGTGACAATTTGTTTTTTCCCCAGTTCACAGTGTGCTTTGGAGATTCTCTCACATAAGCAGAGGTACCTACTGGACACAAATGAAGGTCCAAATGAGGGTCACCTTTGCACATATTTTTCCCACTCAGTACAGGAGTCTCCCCTTTTCACTCTGTATACTTATATACTGTTTAAATTCCGAATGAGTGACTGTTGCTTTTCAAGTAAACAAACAAATCCAAACCTCCAACCCTAACAAAATGAGGGCTGCCAAAAAATTCATGTTTGGAAGATAAAAGGAACCCACTGCGCCTGGTGGGTCAGGCAGTCCCTCGCTAGCTGGTGTCCCCTGTGTCCCAAGAGAGACAGTGCCAGCAGGGGCTCGGGCCAGGGCAGCCCGGGCCTGGGGCTCATCCTGCCCAGACTCAGGGTGGGGGCAGGAGCTGACGTCCAGGCATGTGGTGCCGAAGCCCAGCTCCAAGACTGTTCCCACCCTGGTGGGAAGCTCAGTGCTGCCAACGCTCACATCCCATCTACCAGGAGATGTGGGCCCACTTGACTGTCTGCTTGGCGGCCGGGGGCGGCCATCTGGGGCGGGCCAGCCGGCTGGCTTGGAACAGCCGGGGCCCCTGGCTCTGCCCCTCACGCCTTGGTTTACAGGAGCCTGAGACATGTGCATGTGGCCAGGACAGAACTCTGTTCGTGAACGCGAGCCTCCCTCCCCAGCATGGCCCTCTGACCTCTGACAGCCATGACCCCATCTGCCTGCCGCCAAGGGCGCTCACCAGCCTGCAGCCTCGCGCTCCCACTTGGTGTGCGCCGGTCCCAGAGCCCTGCCTCACCCTTCCAGGAGTCGGAGAACAAACAGCACGAAGTCTATTTAATGGATGAAGAAACCGAGGCACCCAGAGGTGAAGCCACTTGCCTAAGGTCACATGGCCAGTGAGGGGCAGAGCCAAACTGAGTGAGTGAACAGACTCCAGGCTGTCTGTTCCAGGGCCAGATTTCAAATTCAGGTCCACAGGCAGTGAGGCGACCGGTTCAAAGCACGGGCGGGGGACCCAGGCAGTCTGGGTCCATGTCCTGGCCCTGCCACGGGGGGAACCCTGACTAGCAATGATCTCCCTAGGCCTCCGAGTCCTCATCTGTAGGACGGGAATAAGAATGGGGCTACATTATGGGACTACGGAGGATTTGAAGGGTCAGTGCGAACAAAACACCCCGAACAGTGCCAGGCAGGACTATATGCTAAGAGTGTTAGCTACTCTCATCACCACGGTCATCACTGCTTATGGGCTACGCGACACTTTGCTCTGCCTCCGTGGCAGGAAGGGACTTAGGAAAGGGCCAGGCAAACCTCGCAACCCACGGCCCCTCCCTCTGTCCAGATGGGGAGCTCCTCAGGCCTGAGTGCCCAGCAGGCAGCTCTGCAAGGGGCTGGGCCCAGGACCGAATATGCATGTGGCCTGCATGTGTGTGAGGGCAAAATTCAGGGGGCTGACTGGAAAGTGACATGGGGACAGAAGAAGACTGGGACCCCTCCCCATGGCCTACCTCACTGGGCTCTCCCCAAGTGCCAGGCCCAGCACTGCCACCTTTATATGGGCAATGTCACCAAGCCCACGCCATGGACCTGTGAGACTGGGATTCCCTGGGGGAGACTGAGTCTCTGAAAGAAGCAGCCACGTGGCCAAGGTTTCATAGCCGCTGAGTGGCTGCGCCAGGCACGGTCCTGCCTCAGGGCCTTTGCACTGACTGTTCCCTCTGCCTGGAACACTTTTCCAGATGTCACCTGGCTCCTTCGCTCATCTCCTTCCGGTCTTTTACTTATATGTTCTCTTCCCAGTGACACCTCCCTTGACCAGCCTGACTAAAAATCGTACCACCCCCCGACTCCCACGTAACTCTCTTGGCTTTCCTTTCCAGCTTGTCATCATATACCATGCCGCATAATTCCCTCAGGTACTGTCTGCCTCCCCGACAAGAATGCAGTGCTGCCTTATTCACTGCCGGCCCCTCAGTGCCCAGCACAGGGCTGGCTGGTGGTGCTGCTGAGTGAATCTCTGTGCTGTGGGTGAATCCCTAGAATGATGCCCCTGGGCTGAGAGGGCCCCATGCCCAGCCTAGGGTGGCTCGGAGGCTAGTTTTGTGGGTGCTGGGGTAGAAAGTGGACAGAAGCAGGCACGAGCCAGGAATGGCACCAAGTCAGTTGCAAATCTATTGACTAGGAACCATGGCAAACGTATACCCCCTGACCCAGCATTTCCATGTGAGTCTCCTGACCCTCAGGACTTGCAGTGCAGTCTGGAATTAAAGAAAAAAAATTGATTCTACGTATTCTGTTTTCACTAAAAAAATAAATAAATAAAGCCCAACAAGGAGTTCTCCTGTGATGGGGCACGTTAAGATCCAGGATTGCCACTTCAGAGGCTTGGGTTGCTGCTGTGGTGCGGGTTCAATCCCTGGCCAGGGAACATCTACATGCCATGGATGCAGCCAAAAAAAAAAAGCAAGAGCCCAACAACATAAAATGACTCATGAAGGGGCCTAATCTGCAGTCTGAGCTGAGTCAGCAAGTCCCAGGCTGGCCAAGCGGTGGCTGGAATACGGGCCGACGCCTCACCCTGGCACTTACTGGAGGTGCTCTGGGCAAGTGCCTTAACCTCTCTGTGCCTGTCTCGTGCTCTGTACGTGAGGATAACAGCGCCTTCACCGTAGAACTGTCGTGACATTTAAGCGAGTGAATATACATGATAGGTACAGAAAATACCTGACACAGTAAATCTGCAACACGAGAGCCGCTGTTGCAGTATTTGTTGGTATATGATGGGCGTTGTTGTTCACCTGGCAGCTCCCCATCTGTCGTAAGACAGTTTGATGCAGTGTGAGTGTCCCCTCACATTATGCCCTGGTGCTCATCTGGCCAGAAGCGGGAGGGGAGGGAAGCAGTGCTGGGGAGACAGAAGAGCCAGTGACTACCTGTGGTCTGGAGCACAAAGTCTTGGGGATGGCCTTCTGTGTGCTTCCACAAAGCCTCTGTGTCATCCCATTCCCCTCAGCGGTAAGGTCGTTGTGAGGGCATGGGGCTCAGGCCCTCGGTGTGGCATCTGCCCATCTGGACAAGGTCCAGGATCAGCTGACCCCACACCCCAAATCCCTGGCAGCAGCTGCCTGCTGAGTTCCCAAGTCCACCCAAAGGCCAGGACTGAGGAGGAACGGGGTAATGCAGGGGTGAGGGAGAGCCATCTGGGGGCCTGCCCAGCTGACGACTGACCCTTTTCTGGAAAGGTCTTCCTTTTGGGTCTTTTGGAAATCATCATTTCTGCCGGCCTCTATCATTTTTGCTGAGGAACTGTAACAGCCCCCCCTCCAGGTGGCTGATGGAACTGTCCATCACAGTGCCCTGCCTGGCCCCTGGCCCCAGGGTGGAGCACATGTCCTAGGTCTAGACAGAGTCCTCTGACATCCCTGATGCCAGTGACTGGCCCAGGGTGTGGGCTTGTGGTCCAAGCAGAGCCTATCAGAGTCCTTCCCAGAGATGCAGTAGATCAGAGTGTGAAGGAGAAAGTATAAAGACGCAGAAGGTTCGAGCTGCCAGTCTCCATTTTCCCATGAGCTTGGTGGTGGCAGAAAAGAATGACATGCATGATGCAAAAAGCAGCAGAGCCAGCTGAGCAGGAGAGATAAGGAGTTCTGGTGACATCATTTGAGTGCCTGGGTCCAGCTATGCCTGAAGCTATTCCCACCCCTAGATTTGCAATTACAGGGAGCAATGAATTCTATTTCTGGCTTAAACCAGAAGAAGCAGATTTCGGCCACTTACAACTTGGAGACCAAATCGAGCAGGGTGCCCCCACCAGGCCTTGTTGCTCAGCCACAGCCGACATTCATTCCAGAGGACCAAGCCACGCAAGGGGATCCTCTATTCCAAGTGAAAGGAGAAGGGCTGGGAGTGCTACCAGCTGATCCACATCAACACCAGTGCCTGCTGCTGAGACCCCCCACCTCCTGCCCATCCAGAGACTTGGGGTCGTGATTCTCCTTTCTGCTCCGCTGGATACCTCCTCCCCTCACTTCCTAGGCTGACTACAGCTAATCTTTTGCAAATGTGAGGATCTTGAGCTTTGTAGCCAGACAAACCGGATTCCGATCCTGGCCCCTTCTTCACTGATTTCTGAGCCTTCGTTTTCTCGCCTGTAAAATGGGGGAACTAACAGGATCGCTCTGCGAGGCTGCTGGAAGGATTATGTGAGCTGAAGCAGGGGAAGCACTTGCCCTCAGAACCTGGCACAGAGTAAGGGCTCAGAGATGAGGGCTACCATTATGTAATAGTAAGAGTAGTGCTGGCACCTACCTCTCGGGTCCGGAAGATGATCCGGTACTGGTACTGAGGCCCATGGTCCTTGTGGTCCTCTAGCTTCTCCCGCTTGATGCTCACAGCCACTGGCCCCAGCTTCTCGTCCACGCCAAAGTAATTGGCATGCTCTGAGAGGGAAGAGCAGGGGAGTTCAGAGTCAGCTCTCTGGAAGGAGGGGTGACGTCCCACGGCAGGCCTGCTGGGGGGACAGCCGGTGAAGGCTCTTGTGCAACCCGTGGGGTCCTGGTCACGGCCACACTCACTAGAGAGACCGTAGGACCACATCACCTCTGCCAGTCACAGAAGTTTCTCACCTGGGAAATGGCGGGGCCCTCCTGCTACCCACAATTCATAGAGCCGATGTGAGGGTGAAACGAGGCTACAAATAAAAACCGCTGAAGGCAGTGTGTGCCATGGGATAAACCTAGCCTCGCAGTGATTATCCCGTATTTGCAAATGTTCATCAGCTTGGGTGCCACTTAACTGCGTGAAGCAGATAGACCCTAGTCTAGAAAGGCTTCTGCCTGGCAGAATGCGGGCTCTGGACGCATCGGATGTGGCCCAAGTCACCTGACAGCGTTCTCATCCGTGCGATGGGGTCTCAAAGGATGGCCCTGCCCCCTGAGCTAGGCTGTGAGGATTGCAGACGTTACCAATCAGAGCACTTAGCACAGGGCCATGCGCTGGGTCAACGCGCGAGACGTGCTGGCTGCAGGATGTTTGTCACAGAAAAGGACCTTGATTTAAGTCCCAAAGCATCACCTCTGTCTAACCATGTTTTTATAGACTTTACAGACTTTTCTATAGCAGAGGAAACTTTAAACGCTGCGTTTAAAACTTAAACACTTTTTTTCTTATGGTGACAGAGACTTTAATGAGTCCTGGAGGAAGTCTCCTGTTCTTTCCCTGAAATGACAGCTGTCTCCCCCTTCAAGAAAACCGGGCTGCTGTCTTCTAATCCTCCCAGGCCAACAGGTCTTCCTGATACATAACCCAGGCATCTCTTGCTTGTGGCGGATGCCTAGCAGGAGTCTGTCTCGACCTAAGCCCATGAAGTCAGCATCTACGCGCTGCCAGAAACTTCTTCCCACCCCAGTGCTCTGAATACTTCAGTGATGGTGGTTCTTCTCATGAGATGCTCTTGGCGAATCAAAGGCTTATCTAAGGCTCAAATAATGTGGGTTAATTAAGGATCCCAATCAGAACAACATCTGCAGTGGGTTAAACAATCTCCCCAGCTGGTTAGAGAACAGAATAAACGCTCCACAGATATCAGTTCACTCCTGAAACAGTCGCAGGGGCTGCTCTGTCCTGTTTTCCACCAGTGCGTGCTCAGCACCTTGCAGTCCTGCATAGACACTCGATAAACACTGACCAATGACTAACTTATGTATGAGCTTCCAGGGTTACACAGAAATCGTTTCATGAAAGAGAAGAACTTCTATTTAAAGTCCCATGATAAGTCCTTACTACCTGCCTGATGAGGAACGAAGTGGTTGTTTCTTGGTTTGTTTTTGGTTTTTTGTGCTGTGCCTGCAGCATGTGGAAGTTCCCGGGCCAGGGATCGAACCGTGCTACAGCTGCAACCTGCACCACAGCTGCGGCAATGCGGATCCTTAAACCACTGCATCACATGGGAATTTCCAAAACTAAGTGTTTTAGGGTATAGTCTTATTTGATCCTTACCACAGTCCTTCCGCGTAGGTATTTTTATGTGCCAGTTGAAAAAAAAAAGTGTTCTCTGTTGGTTAGATGCAAAATCAGGTTTTTCAAATCCCCTCAGCCTGAGTTTTTGGCTGCTAAATCTGCAATTTCAGAGTGACACTCAACTTCTCCCACAGGTTGTGGATTTGTTCACATCTCCCTGCAGCTGTACTAATTTTTTAAAAAATATAACTATCAACCAGGTTTCCAGGTACACAAAAGCTGACAACGATTAGAGTTTCTTGATGAATTTTTAAAAATGAACACCAAGTGGCCCTTTTGGTTCTTCTAACAAATGTTTTTAGCCTTAAAATCCAGTTTCTGCGATACTGATACTGCCTCACCTGCTTTCTCTTGGTTAGCAACTGCCTGAACTTCTTTTTTCAGCCCTTTCTTTTCAATTTCTGTGTCATTCTGTTTCTGGGCACGTGCTGCTGCTACAATCGTCTCTGTTCCTCACATGAGGACACAAAGTCCAAGGTGTACAATGTTAACGGGGAGCTGATAAGCATGCAACAGACCCCTCAAACCCAGGACTGTTTGATTGCAACACAGCGGCTCCAGAGTCTATCCTCTGAGCTCTACGGGGTGACCTAGTTGACATGTGCTGTGTCTGACCCGGCCTGTGGAGTACCAGCTGCCTGTCCCTTACTCATTCTTCCCTTCTTCCTCTTTAAGAGATACCCTCTGCTCTCGGAGAAAGGAGAGGAGCCATGTCTAGCTAAAAACCTACATTTCCCAGCCTGCCTTGCAGCTAAGAGAAGCTAATAACCAGAAGTGTTGGGGCTAATAACTGCTGGCTGGGGCTTCTGAGGATGCTCTCTAAAAAGGCCTGACCTCGCAGGCTGTCTGCCATCTTGCCTTTATTCTTGCCCCCTCTTTGCCTGAAACATGGATGAGGGCGGTTCAAGCAATTCTGAAATGATATAGGAGGATCTACATTTAAAAAAAAAAAAAAAAAATCCCTGAATTTTCAGGAGAATCTTAAATAACTGGAAAGGCTGGCTACAGTGAACTGGAGCTGAGTGGGAGCTGCACTTTGTTCAGTCCCTGCCTGGCCCCCACGGCTGCCGGGCTTTTCGGTCTCTGCGCCATGCCTTGTGTCGCCTAGGATGGCTCTGTCAGCACCAGTGAACACGACCATACGTGAGGTTCTCTCTCCTGGGGCTTAATACCATCCAAACATCAACAGCTCCACCTTCAAAGGGGATCCAGACCTGCCTGCTTCTTCCTCACTTGGGGGCTCCCATCCTAGATTTGCCCATCATCGTCTCCTGCCTGGACAACGGCGGCGGCAGCCTCCTCCTTGGTCTCCCTGCTCCCACAGCCTGTTTCCTAGAGGGGGCTGTGAATAGCTGAGTCAGATCAAGGTCCCCTCCTACTCAGAACCTTCCTGCAGCTCCATCTCAATGAAAATGAGAGTCCTCACCATGGCCCACAAAGTCCTGCCCCTGTCGCCTGTCTCAGTTCCTTCCTTGCTCCCTCCGTCACTCTGTCCCAGCAACGCTGGCTCCTTCCCCTTCCTCCAGTCTTCCAGGACTACTGCACTTGCGGGCTGTGCCAGGAACACTGTTCCCAGTCTCCACAAGGCTCCCTCCCTCATCTCCTTCAACTCAGTATTCACAGGGCACCTACCTAGGAGGCCCGCCCTGACCATTCCCTACTGAAATGTGACCCCCAAACCCACACTCTATTTCCCCTCTTCCCTGCATGACTTTTCTCCACAGCACCTGCCACCCCACGACACCTTATATATTTTGCATACGTATCTATTTTCATCGTTTGTCTTACTGCACTAAGACATTACAGGCTAGGAAGACAAGGTGTTTCGTTTTCAGCTGGTCAGTACAGTATCCCCTAGCTCTGGAAAGCGCCTGGCACATAGCTGAACCCAGCACATATTTGCCAAGTTAATGCACATGGATCACATTGTCTCCCGGAGCTCAGGGTTTCTGGGTGCTACCCCTGCTCACCGCATCCTCAGAGCCCCTCTCTGGGGGAGGTTTGCATCTTGCTGCATCCTCGATGTGCAAGGCAGGGCCTGGCACACAGGAAACGAATGAGCAGTGAGAGTCTGAGACAAGCTGTGCCCGCCTGCCCGCCCCCCACATCACCTTTGCCCACGAAGTAGTCCTGGTAGTAGCGGGCGCCCAGGTCCACGTGCTCGATGCTGTACTGCCTCGGGCGACTCTGCGTCCTCTGCTGCTCCTTGGGCACCTCCAGCACGGAGATGCTGGCGTTGGTGCGGTAGGAGCTCAGGGCAGGCTCCTGCGGGCGGCCCTCGCCGCCGCCGCCGCCACCACCTCCACCTCCGACCGGGGAGCCCGCAGCCGCTCGAGAGAAGCTCACGTTGCGCTCACACTCGCCTCCGATCTCGTTGCGAAAGTGCGGACAGCTGAGCAGCAGGTCGTTGCTGTTGTCGTCGCCGAGGTCCTGCTCCAGGTTCTCCTTGCAGTTCAAGTCCTCGGTGCTGGTGAAGGCGGGGTCCAGGGCACCGAGGCTGTGGGCCCGCGACGCCGTCAGGGACGCCGTGGCGGAGGCGGCCGAGGCCCCCGTGGTCGTGTTCCGCCGCTGGGCCGTGGACGCCCGGTTGGCGGCCGCCTCGTTGAGGTCGAACAGCATGCTCTGCACGTCGAAGTGGGCGAAGCTCTTCTGGCAGACCCACGGCCGGCTGGTCTCCGGCGGGCTCCGGCCCTCCTCGGCCTCCCCGGGGCAGCGGGCCGCCTCGCCCTCGGCTTTACTGCTCCGCAGCTTCCGGAAGATGGACGAGTCCACCGCGTCCCCGCCGCCCAGGCCGCGCGCGGGCTTCTTCCGGGCTTTCTCCTTCTCCTTGGCGGGCGGCAGCGGCAGCAGGCTGTCCTTCGCGGGCTGCCCGTTGCGGGCGTCCCCCTTGGCCCCGCTGCCGCCCCCCGCCAGGTGCGAGCCAGGCTCGGCCCGGAGGAGCCCTGCGAGGGTCGCGGCGCCAAGGGCCTCGGGCTGCTCGCTGCGGAACTCGTTGAGGATGTCGAAGAAGCTCTGCTCGGGCACGCCCTGCACGTCGATGGAGGACGTGCTCCCGTACTCGCGGAAGAGCGGCAGCGCCCCTGGGTGCCGGGTCCCCCGGGGCTCGGCCGTATCCTCCGCGTCGCACTCGCTGAGGGTGATTTCGCTGCTGCTGCGGTGCCGCAGTGGGAGGAAGGCCCTGCCCGGGGACCGGGGCCACCCGTCCTGGAATTCCACATCTTTAGACCTTCTCCTGGACAGTCGGTGGAAGGCTTTGGGCCCTGAGGAAGCCGGGGTGCTGGCGGGGGGCTGTCCGTTCTGTATTCCCCTCATGGAATGGACCGCCTTTGCGGCCTTCGTGCCGTCGGCGTCCTGTGAGGGGCTCGGGTTGTTCTGCTCTCTCAGGGCCTCCCGCTTGGGCGGCCAGTCGGCCACTCTTGCACGCACGCCCATCTTGGGCACTGCGGGGGTGGTGGGGCTGGGGCGGGTGGGGGCGCCGGCCGGGCTCTCCCCCACGGGCTGGGGCATGCTGCCGTTCTGGACCCAGAATCCCATGGGAGTGTAGTCCGCTGTGTGGGGCCCCGGGAGGACGTCAGCCGCCCTGGCCCCACAGCTGGCTGCCAGGTCCACACCATCGTTGGGAATGGGCCGATAGGCGGTCATAGTCCACGGCCGCTGGAGTGCTACTGGCCCCTGAAAGCTGTAGACTACCTTTAAGGGGTCCCCTGTCCCTCAGCCATTGTTCAGGGCCACCAGTCCCAGGATGAAGGATGCCGGCCCCTGAAGCCTGATGGGAAGGTTATGAGCTTGTGGGGTCCAGTTCTCCACCATCGCTGTGGACAGCTGAGCCAGGACAACCTCACGAGGCAGGTGCTGCCCCGGGGGCTCCAGGCTGAGTGGCTCAGCGGGGAAGGGTAAGCGGCAGGTGTGCTGGAGGGCTGGCAGGCTGCAGGGGTGCCTTCCCTGCCATGCTGAAAAGGGAGAAAAAGCAAAGGTGAGATGTGATGTTACTGCTCTCAGAGAATAACCTTTTTTTGGGGGGGGGCATCCTTGCTCATTAAAATAACCCCCTTTTTTTATAATGGAAATTTTCAAACACCCAAAAGCAGAGAGAAGAACATGATAAGCCACCCCTTCAACACCATTAAATGTTTGCCATTACTCTTTCATCTGTCTCCCCACTGTTCCATTTTGGTTTTGGCAGAATATCTGAGAGTAAATCCCAGATATCAGGCCATTTCACCTATAAATACTATAGCATATAGATCCTTCAAAAAAACCATGATATCTTATCATAACCATCTAGACAAATAAGTTTTTTTTCTTCTTTTTTTGCCACCCCATAATATATGGAGTTCCCAGGCCAGGGATCAGAGCCAAACTGCAGTTGTGACTTATGCCGAAGGTGCTGGTGGATCCTTAATCCACTGTGCAGAGCCAGGGATCCACCCTGAGCTGCAGAGGTGCTGCCAATCCCATTGCACCACAGCGGGAACTCCAATGAGAATTCTTTAATGTCATGTAATACCTTGACTGAATTATTTTCCCTCCAGTTAAATCAAAGGTGTCTTTGAGTTGGTTTGTTCAAATGAGGATCCAAACGAGATCTGTACTATGCTTTGGCAGATACATTTCTTAAGTCTCCACTATTCTACAACTCCCCTAGCACCACCCCCATTTTGATGCTCTTTACTTAGGGAAGAACAGGGCTATGTGTCCCATGGAGTTTCCCACTTTGAGGAGCTGGCTGACCTTCCCCTGTGGTGTCACTGAACGCGTTCCTCTGCCCCCGTAAGTCCCATCTACTGTGGCCATATGCAGAGGCTGCACTGCTGTCCATTTGTTCTGCCGTCCACCCTACCAGCCCACTGCCAGAAAGGAAGTGAAAAAAAGGAATCGCCGCGGGCATGGGTGGATCTGGGGAGGGAACATCTCTAGACTTTTACGTGATTAATATATGTGATAATCTATGTGATTAATAGATACTGTGAGAGCTTGGAAGTCAAGGCCTGTCACGACTTTGCTGAGATGTGCCCAGTGGCTTCTTACTGCATTAGAATAAAATCCAAATCCCTTCTGTTGGCCCACCAGCCCCACAGGACCGGCCACCCTCCCTGACGCCTCTCCCCAGCCCAACTAAGTTCCCATCACACTGGTTTCTTTTCTGTTCTTCACTAGGCCCCATTCAGGATGTTAGCATCTCCTTCCTCGGCCACGTTGGTTCCCTTGTGTGATGTCCGCTCTTTAATGAAGCCTTCCCAAACCACCCTCGGAACCTTTCTGTCACCTACTCTGCCTTCTCTGTTTCCTTAGCAGTCACCACTAACTGAAATTAATTTGTTCATTTTCTATTTACTGACTAGCTCCATCACGACGTTAGCAGTTTCCGGATGGCAGGGTGTCTGTGTTGTTCACTGACGTTGCCCCAGCTCCTGGAATGGTGTCCAGGTCACTTGTTCACTATTTAGTGTATGAATGAGTGAGTGGACAGCCTCCACCTAAACCCGACTTCCTCTGCCGAGGGGAGTTCGTTCCTCTTCCGCTCAGCAACACAAAGTCCTCTGCGGGATCACTTCCCTTTGTCTGTACCTTGAGCTTCTAGAAGATGAAACCCTCAGCGGGGAAGGAGGGGGAAAGTGGATCATGGTCTGTGGCAGAACCTGCTGCTTGTCCCGGCAGCTGTGCCCCTTTCTCCTGCCAACAGAATGGATTCTCTTCAGGGCAGCAGGTGCTGGGTTGGGCGGGGCACCTGACGTAACGTCACTGACAACTTTCCTTTCCCGTGGAAAGAAGGTGGAGTTGGACGTGGCCATTGCGGTCAGTGAGTGTTGGTGCTTTCTGAGTGAGGAAGTGAAAGACTTCCTGTGTGAGTGTATGTGTGCACATGCATAGTAGGCATTTGGTAACTAGTACCCAGAGGTACAGAGTTAGCCAGCAAGAGGGACCCAGTGGGGAGCATGAAGCAAGATTCATGGAGCAAAGCCAGTGAGGGGAGCCTGGAGCCTCTGAGAAAATGAGGACCAGGTGAGGGGAGAGGTGGGTGTGGGGAGCAAGAGCTCGCCCTCCTCCTGGCTTCCGGTGAGCATGGGAGCATCCCTGGAGATGCTGCAGGAAGGCATGCAGGGGAGGGACGGAGAAGGGGCACGAAAGTGTCAAGTCCCCAGGGTTGGGTTGGGTAAGAGAAATGGGATGGAGGGCAGGTGAAGCTTCGGTGACTGGACAGCAGAGGCGTCTTCCAAAGAGGCAGGTGGGCCTTCGCTCCTGCAACCCGAGCCTCAGAGGAATGTGGATGCCTGATTGTGGGATTTTTTTTCCAGAGAAACCAGAAATCTAAAATTGTATGCAACATCTCCTAATTGGAAAAATCAAAACCACAGCTATAACAGCAACAAACTAACATGCAGAGATGACCTCTTAAAAGGATTTCAAGAAACTGTGCACAGTGGTTGCCTCTAGGGAGGGAAACTGGGTGTCTTTCTCCACTCCCAGCCCAACCCCTGCTTAACTGAATTTCCTTAGTGTGTATTTATACACACAACATGTGTAAATGCTTAATCTTCTGATTTACCCCTGGTCTCCCTCCCCATAAGAATGTGAGCTACTGGGAGTTTCTGCTGTGGCTCAGTGGATTAAGAACTCAACTAGTATCCATGAGGATGCAGGTTCGATCCCTGTAGGTTTAAACTCAACTAGTATCCATGAGGATGCAGGTTCGATCCCTGTAGGTTTAGGGATCCATGCCTTAAGCCACAGCATAGGTAGCAGGTGTGGCTCAGATCTCGTGTTGCTGGGGCTGCAGTGTAGGCTGGCAGGGGCTGCAGTGTAGGCTGGCAGCTGCATTTCCAACTTGACCCCTAGCCTGGGAACTTTCTTATGCCTCAGATGCGGCAAGTTCATGAGCTACTGTGTATTCCCAGGATCTACGCTTTTGAAGTGGTGGGAAGGGGCCTTGCTTTTTACTGTACATCACTGGCTGCCATTTTCATTACAGCGTGTATTCCAAGTCAACAGATAAATACTTAACAACATTACCAACGAACAGCGCAATGAGGGGTCCACAAAGTCTGTGGGCCAGACTGGAGCAGGGGCTGCTGGCCTGCAACTTTTAGTCACTGGTCTGCAGCTTCACCAGAGAAGAGGGCCTGAGGGCTGCCCCCCCACTCCACTGGGCCCCAGACCCCAGGCCAGGCTAGGATGTCCAGGCCAGCTGAGGGCACGGCTGATGCTTGGCAGCTCAGCCATGCCCTTGGGTAGGCCTGGCAGAGTTCAGAGGATTAGTCCTCTGAGGCCACCTTTGGGCTGGCTGGGAAAAGCACCGGCCCCGATGCGACCCTGACTTGCTTATGCAAACACCTCTGACAGATGGGCCTTGCTGATGGCATTTTGTTTCCAGCTCAGTCGGAAACTCCCAATTCGTTTTGCTCCCTTCTGTGAAAACATGCAGATGTTCTCGAGGCCAGGGTCTCTGCACAAATCCCTTCCCCGAGCAGGTGCAGCCGAGTCTCCCTGTGACACTCACAGACTGAGTCTACGAGACCCACAGCCTCTCTGGGATTCAGGGACTGTGCACACTGATCCCTCTCCAGCTGTCTCTATCACACTCCCCCTTCCTAAAAGCACCCTGAGCTTCCTGATGGGGAACCCCCGTAATGAGAGCCAGACTGCCTGGGTTCAGATGCTGCTGTGCCACCGACTAGGGACTGAAACTGTGACTTCATCTTTAATCTGTAAAACGGGGATAATACCATCACCTGCCAGCCCCTGCTATTATCACCATTTCTTTCTGTATCTCTGGCAGGAGGTCTTCTCTCCCCTCAATTAGAGAAGCACAGCCAGGGGTGGGCACCAGACCTCAGCTGAGAGCATGAAGGGCTAGAGGGTGTCCTGCGGCGATGGGAGATGTGGAGCTGGCTTTTCCTGCAGTGTGACTTACTCGGGACCCTCGAGGTCCTTCCTTCCAGTGTTCCTTTGGCTCTGCCTATTTTCTACAATTGCTCCTCTGGCCTCCTGTTGATTCTGTCTGCTCCTGATACATCTGCTTCTGCCCAAGACTGCCGAGCCAGGCTTCTGCTGCTGCTGTCTGAGGACGCCGACTAATGCGTGAAGCTGTGTGTGAGGAAGGCAGCTGGGGATGGAGGATGGCGGCAAACGAGGCCTAGGCAGCTGCACAGTGAGGAGCAAGAGGCGGTGGGACAGTCAGGTGGGATGTGTTCAGCTGCAAGTAACAATACATCCAGTGGGGGCTGGGGCCGTGAAGACATTTCTTTATCTCCTGTGACAGGGAGGCCGGCTGCGGCAGCGCCGCACTTGGCACAGCGGAGTGACACCAGGCGCTTTCTCTTCCCCAGCTGCCTTCCCTCGGTGTGCTGCTGGCGGCCACTTCATGCTTGTCACTGAACTACTGACACAGAGTAAAGAAAGGGCTGATGTAAGCGGGTTCTTCTTACCGATCTGACCCGAATCAGGAAGGAGGATATTTGCCAGCACATTTTCCCTACCTCCACCGACTTTCTTTTATGTCCTATTGACCAGAATACGGTCAATCATGGCCACTCCAGTTGCCAGAGAAGCAGGTCCGTCCATAGTCTGTCATCATCCTGACTGTGCTCAGGCCAGGGAAGACTGAGCCCTGGGGGCTGGCCACACTGGTTCCCTCAAAACATCAGGGTCTGTTAGAAGAGCCGGCAATTAATGGTGCATGTGTGTCAATACTTCCAGGCTGTCATCTGTGAAGAAGCTGGAGAACTCTGAGCTGAGAGGATGCTCCCTTACCAGGGCCCCCAAGCCTGGAGGCTACTACAGCAGACAAACGGGCAAAGTCCCATAGCCCCAGAGTCCTGGCTCTGCTCTGCGGGGCCACGGTGTCTGCCAGAACCACACAGGGCAGAGCAGAAGGGAAAAACACAAGCCTTCCAGTGTGAGACATTTACATGTGTACCTCCGGCCTCCACGACTTCTTTCTCTGACCAAAGCCCACAGTTAGTTCCCTTTGAGAACCTGCCCTCTCAGACTCCCATCCAATGGGCTAGAGCGGGGCTGCTGCTGAAGGGCAGGAACAAATCACGTGATACAGCCAGACCCAGAGACCCTGTGATGCCTTTGCTAGAAGTGCTGGGGGTGAAGACTGGGCTTTCCCCCCTGACCCCAAGCTAGAGAGGATGTGAGGAGGGAATCACTGCAGCTGTCTTGTGCCCATGAGGGAAGAGCCGCCCATGACAGGGGCTGAGAGTTAGAGACAATCTAGGGGGCGCAGGGTGCCGAGCCATCATTTGGGTCTCTGCGTCAAGCCTGGACCGGAAGCCAACCAGACTCTACTTCCTGCCACTGGACCTTTTCGTTATATGACAAAACGACAACAGGACAACATCTATAACAGCAGCTACCGTGAGTATGACCCTTCTGTGGTTCAGGTCCGTGGTTCGGCACCTGACATGCGTCCTCTCTCTGAACCGTCGGCAAAGCCGCGAGGCAGACACCATCATCATGGCCATTTTACACCCGAGGAAACCGAGGAATGAGGGGACAGATCCAAGACCACAGGACGATGAGGTGGCAGAGCTGGGACTGCTTCGGGCTGCTGCATTCCTGAGGTCAGGCAGCCCTGAGTTCAAGCCCCGGCTCTTCGGGTAATCAAGGGCAGAGTCCTGCACCTCCTGATTCTCATGTTCCTCGCTGGAGACACCCAGTCAACTGCCTCCAGACCCGGCTGCTCTTCTGTGTTCCAGCCTCAGGCAGTACCTGCTCGCTCCCCGCCCTCAGCACATCTGTATCTCACATGCGCTGCAACCGAACATTCCCCACCCGACCTCTCAATCCCTCCGCAGCCACAGACTGTTGCTCCTCAGGATGGCAGGATGGGCTGAGCTAAGCTGCACTAACAAGGGACCCCGAGAGCTCAGAGGCTTACACAACAAAGGTTTGTTTCTTGTTCATACTGCATGTCCATCACAGATTGGCTAAGGGCCCTGCTCATGCCAGCTTTACTCCCAGTTGAGGGTAGAGCCCGTTGCCTGGCATCCTGCCAATCTCAATCTCTTTAGACCCTGAACAGCTCCAAGTCTGTGGTGGACTGGGGTCTGACGTGTGTGTTCTTGCCATGTGGACAGGGGACAGGGGATGGCCAGTACGGTGGTAACCTCTATAACAGTCAGGCTACTAATACTTAGGGGTTCTCCTGATGTGCCAGGTGTGAGGCTGCCCAGCTAGGGTGTATTAACCAGTGTGTTATAATGACCCCTGGAAGCAGGGACTTCCAGCATGCCCATTTGACAGACGAGGCAAGGCGAACACGGCCCAGTCTCACAGCTGGTAGGTGGAGCAACCAGGGTTCAAACCTCGACAGTCTGGCTCCCACACCTTGACCACTTCGCTCTAAATCAAAAGACGTGGCAGGTCCAGTGGGTGTGCTGTGTGAATACACAGATGATGCAAGAGTCTCCAAAATCAATTCATAAGCACAAAACTCTAGAAAGTCAGCAACAGCTCAGCAGATTTCAGGTTAAGAATTTGTTTTCTCCTCCCTGTATCTTTCCCCATTTTACTGGAAATCTGAGCATACACAGGACCACTTTTTAGAGCTCCTCCAGGAAACAAGATGGATGGAAATCTCTGAAACCTCATTAAGAAGTATCATGGCAGAAACGCTGCTCCATGAGCCCAGAGAACAATGAGCGGGGCCCTGACCATGGCCATATACTACTACCATCTGCTCTGGACTCTCAACAATTCTGAAACCCAATGTGTGGGTTTCCCACACCAATCAATTCCTCAGCTGGGTGTCCGACAATTTAATTCAATCCTGACACTAAACTATGGAGTTAACAGAGACGCATCAAAGGGCTCAGTCCCATAAGACTGTCCCCACTTCAGATCCCAACTGTGAGCGGTGGGTCCCCACGTTACCCACACGTCCATCCGGCTCGGCTACAAATCAGAGGATCCCACGACCCCCTCCTCAAGTTCACCAATTTGCTATTACAGCTTGCGGGACTCAGGGGAACACTTGCTATTATTGGTTTATCATAAGGATATGAAAATAAGCAGGACAAGGTCCAGAAGTGTCCTGCGTGCAGAAGCTTCTGTTCCCATGGAGTTTGGGGTGCGCCATCCTCCCAGCATGTGGATGGGTTCACCAGCCTAGAAGCGCTCTGAGCCCTGCTGTTTAGGGTTTCATGGAGGTCCCGTTATTAAGGCGGGCGTGAGCTATTAAATCACTGGAGATTAACTCAATCTGCAGCCCCTCTCCCCTTCCCAGAGGTCAGGGAGGTGGAGCTGAAAGTGCCAAGCCTCTAAGCACGTGGTTGGTTCCTTTGGCAACCAGCTATTTAGGGGTCCACCAAGTCACCTCTTCAGCATAAACTCAGGTGTGGTTGAAAGGAGCTGATTTTGAATAACAAAAGACGGTATCAGCCAAAGCTCTCAGGAAATTCCAAGGGTTTTAGAAGCTCTAGTGCTAGGAACCTGAATGAAGACCGTAATATTTTTCTTTTTCTTTTGGTCTTTTTAGGGCGTACGCATGGCATATGGAAATTCCCAGGCTAGGGGTCTAATGGGAGCTGTAGCCGCCAGCCTACACCACAGCCACAGCCACAGCCACGCAGGATCCAAGCCGCATCTGCAATCTGCACCACACCTCATGGCAACACCAAATCCTTAACCCATAGAGCAAGGCCAGGGATCAAACCTGCGTCCTCATGGATACTAGTCGGGTTCATTAACCACTAAGCCATGAGGGAAACTCCATTTTTCTTAGTATATCACAATATCACGCCGTGAGAACCTGCACTTTTACATTTAATGTCAAAGAACCCGGCAAATGGGTGTTTCTAATTTAAACTTTCCTGGGCATCCAGGAGGGGTCCACCTTCCTAGTGAGGAGTCAAGGGCAGTGCCCACAGGGGCAGGGGCAGCCATGCACAGCCATGACACTTAATCAAGCGAGGGTCCCACACAGGTCAGAGTGGCAGAGTGGCTCGTGTAAGGTGGAATAGTTTTTTCCCTTTGGGGGAACAGGAAGAATGAAGTGGAATTATGCATTGACATTTTAGCTGTGCATATTGTTTTATCTGAATCCAGCGATTCCCCTTCTAGGAATCTCTCCCTTAGACATTCACCCCAGTGCACATGGGGGTTGAGGGCAGGGCCTCATAGGGGTCATGGTTCCCACAGGGGCGCTCACCCTGCAGCAGCTCTGTGATATGGAAGAGCTGGAAGCAGCCCAAAAGACGTCGAGCAGAGGATGGGTTGGGAGAATCTGGCTGCCTCTCATCCAGGGAAGGTACTGCAGCTCTAACAGCAAGGGCAGCAACGGGTGTCCTGCATGCAGACTGCCCACGAGGCCCAGAGTGAGTGAGCCTAGCTCACGCTGAGTGCTCAGTGTGGACCAGGGGAAATGCTTTACATGCATTAATCCATTTAATCCTCATGAGGAGCCTTTGAGGGAGGGATGAACTGAGGGACCCTGCTTATCTTACAGCCAATGCAACGAAGTCCAGAGAGGCTGAGTAACTTGCCCCAAGATCACTCTGCTAGAAAGCAGTGGCGTTGGGGGAGTTCCCGACGTGGCTCAATGGACACAAATCTGACTAGCATCCATTGAGGACGCAGGTTCGATCCCTGGCCTCGCTCAGTGCATTGGGGATCCGGCACTGCCGTGAGCTGTGGTGTAGGCCGGTGGCTATAGTTTCAATTCCACTCTTAGCCTAGGAACTTCCATATGCCGTGGGTGTGGCCCTAAAAAGACAGAGCCCCCCCCACCCCAAAAAAAAGCTGTGGCATTGGGATGTGGACCCGGGTGATCCAGCTTCATGGCTGATACGCTTCCACTTGACCTTCGCTGCCACTTGTGAAGGGAAGCAGCCAGCTGGGGAGCAGTTTGCATAGCAGGACTCCATTTAGTTTAAATACATTGGGGGCAGATTTTGTTAGTGTGACTGTGTGTGTTACGTCAATTCCATAAAATGTATGAGAACGGGTCTAGGAAGACGTCCACCAAACTGTTCAAACAGTGGTTACTTTTAAGGAGTAAAAGGGGCTGGAGATAAATATTGTCTGTGTGCCGATTTTCACTGGCCTGTCAGCTCAGGGCCCCCTTCAGGACCCCTATGAGGCCCAGCGCCAACCCACATCCTGGAGAGAAGCCCTGTGAACAGGTTTTTCAAGTCTTCCTCCAGACCTTTCTCTGAGTCTACAGGGAAATGCTCACAACTGCACAGGGGAGGGGCGTCTCAGGCTGGGGTTAAGTTTTCAGTTCTAAAAGTGAGCTTGTGGGAGTTCCCACTGTGGCTCAGTGAACCCGACTAGTATCTATGAGAATGTGGGTTCAATCCCTGGCCTCGCTCAGTGGGTTAAGGAACTGGCATTGGCATGAGCTGTGGTGTGGGTTGCAGATGTGGCTCGGATCCCACATAGCTGTGGCTGTGGCGCAGGCTGGCAGCCATAGCTCCGATTTGAACCCTAGCCTGGGAACTTCCATGTGCCGCATTAGTGGCCCTCAAAAAAAAAAAAAAAAAAAAAAAAAAAAAAGGTGAGCCTGTGAGGGAAAACAGGGGCAGAGTGAAAGCCACACCCTGGCCCTGAAAAGCCCCAAGGGATGCAGTTACAGTGGAAGAGTGGCCCAGCCCTCTGGGTTGAGAACAAGTCCCCATGTGGACCTTGTCTCCAGAGCCAGGGGGTCTGAAACATACGCCTCTTTCTAAGGGGAGATTCCTCTGTGGCCTTGCAAGGTGCTCACACCCAGACCCAATGAGGAAGGACGGGCACCCCAGCTCGTGTTCATGTGCTCCTGGGTGAAACAGAAGCAGTCCTCACCCAGAACACTTAAACTGCAATAAATGCTTATATAGAGAGATGAAATGTTTTTATTTATTTTTTTGTCTTTTTCTAGGGCCAAACCCCCGGCATATTGGAGGTTCCCAGGCTAGGGGTCGAATCGGAGCTGTAGCCGCCAGCCTACACCACAGCCACAGCAACGCCGGATCCTTAACCCACTGAGCAAGGCCAAGGATCGAACCTGCAACCTCATGGTTCCTAGTCAGATTCGTTAACCACTGAGCCACGATGGGAACTCTGAGATGAAATGTTTTTAAAAATAAATAATACCTCCATAGTTGCTTTCCTTCCTTATGCCCAGATCTTGGAGATGTTTCCTGATGTGGCAGCGGTAGCATTTAAAAGCAAAGACCACGGGGTTCAAGTGCCACCTCTGCCACTTAGTTAGACCTTGGGAGAGTGACCTGGCCTCCCTAGGCCTCAGCTTAGTTTTCCCATCTGTAAAACGGAGATGATAACAGGGCTTAACTCTGAAGGCTGTTAATGCACGTGGAGACTCAGACGACCCTCGGCACACAGGGAGACACAGGCACTAGCTAGTGCCATTGGCGCTTATGTGGTAGGAGCAGCAATAATAACCCTGAATGTCGAGCAAACCTCTTGGACCAAATGTGGCCCTAAATGAACTCTGATTCCTCTGTGCTCAGAAGCCAAGTAGCCTCCACCAGCCAACCGTGAACAAGAGGAAGGGCAGGCCCCTCCTCCCTGGAGGCCCCAGAGCCAGAGCCAGAGCCAGAGGAAGCACCCGCTTCGGAGTCCCTGGGGGGCTGGGGGGTAAGGCGAGGGTGTCACTACCTCCCCTGAAGCACATATGGATTGAGCATCTTGTTCCAATTCTGGGCACAGTCCCAGTCACTTCAAATGAGACTTTGAAATACAAAATGAAAAAAGGATGCTTCCTGGAGTATGGGCACAGGCGCCAGGCCCACCCAGGGGCTGCCGCCACGCTGGTGGAGTGGGAATGTAGTGAGAGAGCCGGGCTAGGGGCCTCTGTGGTCAGGGGAGCCCCTTCTGGAGAGACTTAATCAGGGCCCAACATGGCTCCGGGCAGCCGGACATGCCTCGAGGAATCTCCTGGCTCTAGCCAGGCCCAGTGTCAAGCCACATACACTGGCATGGCCGCGCCATTTATGGTGATAATGAAGTGTTTTAGTGAAGGGCTGCTGCCTGGAACACCAAGAGTTCCCACTGGGCCTCACAGGGCTTCCAGGACCCAGCTTCTGAGTCTGCTCTCGTGGCTGCTGCTGCCCAGGTCGGACTGGTGGTTAAATATTTAGCGCATCCCCCTCCACGGGGCTCACCCCTGTGGCCAGGCTAAGCTTCCTTTAGAAAATGGTGCCTTGTCAGCATGGAGCTTGACTTGCTAACTAATCCCAGCTAATTGCCACTGAAACCTGCTAAGATCACATCTGTTGGGCCTGGAGATTAAATCAATATTTGACAATCTTGATTAAACAAAGCCAGGGAATCCTTGTCAAAGAACATCTGCTAAAGCCCTGTTCTTTCCATCCTGCTCTTGGGGGGCCAGGCCGGGGGCGTCTCGGGCTCTGCTTGTCCTCACCCGAGGATGGCCCTGTGGGCTGAAGGTGGCAGTGGAACCCACCAGGAGCACCGAGGCCAGGAGGGCTCCTTGTGCTGGGAGGGGAGAAGTGGGGGTGACGGGGACACACACAGCCAGGGCTTGTTATCCTGGGTGACACCCGGCTGCCAACAGTCATCACCCTAACTCCCCCTCCCCCATCCAGGCCCCCTGCAGAGCAGTGACCTCAAGTTCCTGAACGACCTTCGGAGGCAGTGCTCTCATCACCTCCGCTTCAAAATGGGGAAACCGCAGTTCTGAGAGGCGACATAACTTGCCGAAGGTCAGAGAAGCGGGGGTCTGAACCTGGCTGGGTCTGGCTCACTCCAGAGTCTGCCCTGTGACCTCTAAGGGGACCACTGCATATGGCAGTACAAGTTGTCAAAAGGGAGAGGAGAACCCGACACTTATGGAGCCAGGAGCCAGGCGGGAGGTCTGCTGCAACGGTCCAGTTCCCTAAGCGACACGTCACAATGGCAGCCCCACTAAGAAGCACTGCCCTCTCACGTGGCCCTACTCAACCCAAGCAGCATCCCTGGGGAAGGGCCCTACTGGTCCCCCCACTTTGCAGAAAGGAACACGGAGGCCCAGTTAGCTGCTCAAGATCACCCAGTGAGGGCGAAGGCAGAGCTGGGCCTTGAACCCAGGGACGTGAGTCTACGGTCATCACCACTGCCATCTCTAAAAAGCAGGCGTAGAGCCGTGGGCACAGTGGGTGCTTGATACATGCCTGCCCTCTGTCCCTGGGTAACTTTAAGGCAGAAATGAGGTTCGTGCTCTGGAGTCAGATTGCCTGGGATCAAATCCTAGCCCCATCACAGCAGCGCAGGAGGAGCCTGCGATGACCCCCGGAAGGCACCACGCCCCATGGTAATGGCAACAGAATAAGCGCTCAGACACCCTTATCCAGGATTAAAAAAAACAAAATACAACATAATAAAGAAGACAAAGCATCTTCACTCCTAGTGCCTCCAACAGGGAGGGAGGGGGAGAGGAGGTCAGACATCCAAATGCCCACAGCTGCCATTTACTGCTCTATCCCCAGGTCCACAGCAGGGAGAGTCCTCCAGAAGTACATCCTGAGTCCATGAAACAAACCAATCAGGAAACCAGCCACCCAGCATATTAACCAGCCAAGTGGTCTCCTGTGTCTGTGTCCCTGTCCCTAACTCCCTGTCCCTAAATCCTAACAGATTTCTACATCTGCTTCATGTTTCTGTGTCTCTGTTCTACCACCCTGTGACCCTGTTCCCATCTCTCCATGTCCCTGTCCCTTTGTGTGTTTCACACGTGTGCACACACCAATGGCCGTACCACAGCCCTGCACACTTTCAAGGCCCTGAGTCACGATCCCATGTTAATTCACCCCTGGGGCTGTGTCCAGGCCTCTGCCTGGTGCTTCCATTAGCTCCCTTCCAGATTCCAAGTTCCCAACATCTGCAGGCCAAGACCATACATATACATAGGTCACCCTGAAGTGCAAATTTGTAAGGAAACTGGCTGCTTTAATCAGAGAACAAACTCAGACACCCCAGGAAAAAGTAATTCAGAAAAATGGACAAAAAAAGAAAAAAAAAAAAAAAAAAAGGAGTTCCCATCATGGCTCAGAGGTAATGAACCCGACTAATATTCATGAGGACACGGCTTCGATCCCTGGCCTCACTCAATGGGTTAAAGAATCCAGCATTGCCATGAGCTGTGGTGTAGGCTGGCAGCTACAGCTCTGATTCAACCCCTAGCCTGGGAATTTCCATAAGCTGCGGGTGCGGCCCTAAAGAGACCAACAACAACAACAAAAAAGAATGACATACTCTCTTACAAAAAAATTAGTATTATAAACAATTCCCAGCTACCTATTTTATAGCTATACAGCCACCTAGGTCAACACAGCTAAAATCTGGAAGGCTGACCTCCAGCTGAGCTGCTACCCCAGGGAAGGGAGGGGCTGTACCTGTGATCAGGTACCTGGGATCATCCTTTCCTTGCCCCTGGAGCTCCCAAACTCCCCAAAGTCACACACCTCCACCGACACAACGGCGGGCCACCTGTACTGTTACTGACTTATCAGCCCACCTGTACTATTATTGACTTAACAGACCACCTGTACTATCATCTACGTAAGAGGGTCCCTTTCAACCAACTTATTAAAGCTTCAATATCAGTGTTGGAGTCATTTCCCCCCCTTATTCTCATTTTAAAAAATGCGCAAATAGGAAAGTTCACACAGCTTAAATGAACTTTTTTTTTGGCCGCACCCAAGGCATGTGGAAGTTCCCGTGCCAGGCAGGGATGGAAACCGCGCCTCGTTCCTGCGCAATGGCTGTGGCAATGCCGTATTCTTACCCTGCTGCGCCACACGGGAACTTCCAAATGCGAGCTTTAACACCAGGCATACACTGACACCAAAACCAGGAGGTAGCTCGCAGACAGGATCCTGAGCCAAAAAGCCAGACACAGAACAACATACGGGTTACGATTCCATTTCTATCAAGTTCAAAAACAGGCACAATGGAACCATGACATGCCGAGTTGCTCACACAGGTGACCAAACTTCGAAAGCAGAAAAGGATGAGCATGGAAGTCCTGAGAGTAGTGGCTTCTGGAGAGGAGGAGGGTTCTCAGGACGAGGCACAAAGGCTTCTGGGTGCTGGCAAGCTTCTCTTCCTTGACTGGGGGGTCACATGAATGCCTGCTTTATAATTATTCACTAAACTGTATATTGATGTCTTACATACTTCTCAGTGCATATGTTATGTCTCCCAATAACAAAGATGCAAAAAGTCTTTTGCATTGCATGAATTCTTCCTAAACAGAGATCCTACTCTTGTATTACACATGTAATTAAAAAACACAGGAAAATATATTTAAAACTCTCAGCTGTCTGATCTTTGCAGACCACCTTAGAGCCCTAAGGATCGATGGGTTTCATGCCTTGGTGTGCGGTGCGGTCACACACACAGCCACTCCAGTCACTCTCGCTCTCTGGCTCACTTTCTCTCCTATGAAAGGTTTCCTCTTTCCAAAACCTGCAGGGCCACTTCACCTGTGTGAACACACACATCCTGGGCAGGCGGACACACACTTCCTCCTAGCCCCGGGGGAGGGGAAGGAGGGAGGCAGGGAGAGCAGGGCGACCTCACAGTAGCAGTTTCGGGACAACTCACCAAGTCACGGCTGGGAACAGAGGGGTGAGGGCCTGGCACCCACCTGAGAAATACAGGAGGGCTCCCGGAGCAGAGGGCTGTGGGGCCAGGCTGCTCTTAGAAGTAAGCATCCCAGCCCTGCCCCGGCATCGATGCCACCACAGTGAGCTCTAGGAGGGCTCATAACCCTAGGCTGGGTGCAAAGCCTCCTCTGGGGCCCCGGACCAGATGGGAGGCGGGGAGGGCCCGTGGCTCTGTTTGAACAACACTGAAATCAAACATCCTGCCCCAGGACTGCACGCAGGGCGGGCACTCAGGCCGAGGCAGAGAAAGACGAGCTCTGCCAGGAGCTCAAAGGAAACCAGGACACTAGGAGATCAGCCACTCACTTCCAGAACATAGACCTTTTTTTTTTAATGATCACAGTTAGTAGAATCTTTTTTTAAATGGCCACACCCACAGCATACAGAAGTTCCTGGGCCAGGGAATAAATCTGAACCACAGCTGTGGCAATGCCGGATCCTTTAACCCACTGTGCCGGACAGGGGATCGAACCGAACTTGCAGCTCCACAGCAACCCATGCTGTTATAGTTGGAGTCTTAATCCACTGCACCAGTGGGAACTCCGGTGGAACCATTTTAGATGCAGTCTGGCAACTGATTTTTAAAATGTTCTTACCCTCTTGGGAGTTCCCGTTGTGGCTCAGCAGGTTAAGAACCTGACTAGTATCCATGAGGACGAGGGTTTGATCCCGGCCCCACTCAGTAGGTTAAGGATCCGGCATTGCCATAAGCTGTGGCATAGGTTGCACATGTGGCTTGGATCCCATGTTGATGTGGCATGTGTTGTAGACTGGCAGGTGCACCTCTGATTCAACCCCTAGCCGGGAAACTTCCACATGCCGCAGATGCGGCCCTAAAAAAAATAATAAAATAAAATAAAATGTTCTTAACCTCTGAACCAGTAATGCTACTTCCAGGAATTGATTCTAAAGAAATAATTAGAGAGGAGGACAAAAATTCATGGTGTTGGTTATAAAGGAAAAATTTTATTTTATTTTATTTACTTACTATTATTATTTTTGCTTTTTAGGGCTGCACCTGCATGTATGGAGGTTCCCAGGCTAGGGGTCTATCCAGAGCCACCACTGCCGGCCGACACCACAGCCACAGCAATGCAGGATCTGAGCCACATCTGTGACCTACACCACAGCTCACGGCAACGCCAGATCCTTAACCCACTAAGCGAGGCCAGGATCGAACCCGCAACCTCATGGTTCCTAATTGGATTCATTTCTTCTGCACCACAACAGGAACTCCTAAAGGAAAAATTTTAAAAAGGACCAACCTCAATGTCCAACTGCAGGAGAATGGTTAAATAAATTTCTGCACATCCTTATGACATTAAACATACAAATATTTACAGGGATGCAGTCATAGAAAAAAGATTGGCAAAAACTCTGAAATGTTCACTGAGGTTATGTTTTGGTGCTGGGACTACCCGTGATTTTTGAAAACATGTTCTTTATACCTTCCTATATTTTTCCAATTTACCTTTAATGAACGTGTTTTCAAAATCAGGGGAACAAAGCAGTAAGTTTTCATTCATTTAACTGATTTCCATTCACAACATGAATGTTTCCTGAAATCTTCCCATGTAATTAATACAGCCGTGAATGAGGGAGATGCCTCTCTGCCCTTCGGCTGGACGGGGAGACACATGGGAGCTGAGTGCGCCTACCAAATACACACGTCAGTATAAGCGATATGAAGAAGGATAACCTGAGAGGACAGGAGCCGGGCACTGCAGAGCGGGGGGTCAGGAAGGCTTCATGGAAGAGGTGGCGTTTAAGCGCTGAAGGATTCTGACCAGGGGAAGGGGTGGTAGTAGGTGAGGGGAACGGGTGGACAGCAGGTGCAAAGAGCCCAGAGTGTTCAGAAGCCTAGAGCTGACCTCCAGGGCAGGTGCAGGAGGCAGTGACTCCATCTGGCTGCTGTGTGGATAATGAACCTGATGAGCGGCAGAGGCAGTCCCATTGGGAGCTGGGGTAGCCATTCATTCTCATGGGGGACAGGGGTGGCCTGTCCCAAGCAGGGGTGGTACTGACATAGAGAAGGGGGTGGGCTGGACAAGATTTGGCTGCTTCTCCGCATGAAGAGGAGCTCTCGGGCTTGCAAACCGAAACTGAGTGCCAGGTGGGTACAGGCGTTATCTGGTCACTACTGCTCTCACCCACCACTGTTCAGACTAGAGAGGGACTGGGGGGAATAAATGAGCCATTACAGGGCATATGTTTGGGCTGACAGCTGGTAGGCCTGGATTTGGCTTTTTCTTTTTTTTTTTTTTTGGCCACACCTGCAGCATGGGGATGTTCCCAGGCCAGGGTTGAACATGTGTCACAGCAGCAACCTGGGCTGCTGCAGTGATGCCAGATCCTTAACCTGCTGCACCACAAGGGAACTCCTGGGTTTGGCTTTAAAAAACCTGACAGTTTTCCAAACAAAACCAGCCATCCCCTCAGCCCCCCAGCTCTACCCTCTTATAGGGGTGAGATGTATTTCAAAATCTTTCCCAGCCAGGCTTTCACAAGTGCTGCTCAGGAAACTCTAAGGCAAGAAGCATCAGTCCCAACGGGCAGATGAGGAAACTGGGCACAAAGGGGTGGCGTTCCTTGATGACAAAAACTCCGGCCCTCAGTACTGTGATAATACTGTGAACCCCCACACTGTGCCGAATGCTTCATACTCGTGGCTGAGTGGACTTTGCTGTGGGTGTCAAACTCAAACCCACTCTCCTCTTCTTCCCTAAGTCTGAATTTATTTGGAGCAGCAGGATGTCCATCCGAAAAGCTTGCTTTCTCAGGTTCTCTTGCAGCTCTGGCTAAATATGTGCTCCATTTAGCCAACAGGAGGTTAGTCTGAAGTCTCCTGGGGATGGGGAAGGGGCCTTCTGGTAAAGCTATTGCTTTCCAATAAAAAGGAGCACACCCCTTCCATCCTTCTCCTTCCTGGAATGTGGATACCCTATCTGGAGCTGTGGCAGCCATCCTGTGATTGTGAGGCTGAAAGCCACACTGAGGATGGGAGGACGAGGAGTCAGAAGGAGCCTACTCTCCCAGCCATTGGCCCTGACCCCAGTCCACCCACACTCTCGTTCCTTCCCATATGCAAAAGAGACTATGTTGCCTTATTTAAGGGCAGAGTACAATCTTGACTGATAGAAGTCTTACCCAGATCCTCATTTTACAGATAAGGAAATTGAAGCTCTGCAACGGAAGGTTATTAGCCCAAGGTCACAATGGAGCCAGGAAGAGAAGGCTGTAATGTGAGCCTGGATTCCTAACCACTTCTGTAGTAGCTCCCTGAATCTTAGTTAAGAGTCTTTGGATAAAATTTGGCTTCAATTCACTTCTCCTTTCAGTAGTCTGCCTGTCGTGTCCATACCTCTCACCAGAAGCTTCTCCCACTCTGCTCACTCTCCACCACCTAGAACAGCACTGGGCTAGTGGCAGACGTTCAACATATCCCCACAAAGAAGCAATGCCTGAACGCACAGGAGGATGGAGTGACCCTTCTAGAAAATGGGACCACCACCACTGGCCTCACAGGAATGAAGAGGAATGAACGTGAGGAATGAAGAGAAAGCATGGTGTCCAGTAAGTGTCCAATAACTGGTTCCATTATTGTCATCACAGAGCTATAGTATGGGGCTCTTCCAAAGCCCTCTCCTTGCGACCAAAAAGGTTCACAATTTCTAGAGGATTCTTTCTTTCTCTCTTTCTCTCTCTCTCTCTCTCTCTCTCTCTCTCTCTCTTTCTTTTCAGGGCCCCTGGGCGGTGAGTTCCCATTACTGCTACTCCAGGGGGAGATATGAAGTATTTAGAGACCAGTAAGGCTCAGGCAACAGGCGATATGCTGAACATCAGCCCAGCCCCGCCTGCATCCAATTAACCTGAATGTGAGTTCCCTGAGGGAGGGATCAAGGCCAGTGTTATCCACTGTCATCTTTCAGCACAGTGCCTGGCACAGAAGACACATGGGTGACATCTGGCGCATGATCCTCACTGATATCCCTGGAGATGGCACACAGCCGCTGGGAGCACAGGCCCCGCCTCGGAGTGCGACCATAGGACCTCCCAGCTCCCAACCAGGGCGCTTCACCTCTCTGAGCCTTAGTTTCCTCACCTGTGAGGGGTGACCTCGCAGGGTTCCAGAGGGAACTTCAATACCCATGGGTGTGGAGCACTGTGCCCAGGACCTGGCGTGGTACCAGGGCAGCATGTCAGCTGCTCCTGCCCTCAGCCTCCTGTAAGCTCTCAGTTTCCTTGCCTGTCCAGGGGCTACTGTGATCTGTCTCTGCTCTAATAAGACAAAATCTGGAAAAGTACAGTGTAAAGCATCCTGCACGCAAATGTTAACTCTCCTTTTTTTTTTCTTTTTACCTGCAGCATATGAAGTTCCTGGCCTAGAGGTCAAATCGGAGCTGCAGCTGCGGGCCTACGCCACAGCTACAGCCACACTGGATCCTTTAACCCAGTGATCGAGGCCAGGGATTGAACCCACATCCTCACGGACACTATGCTGGATTCTTAACTCACTGAGCTCCAAGGGGAACTCCCGAATGGTAACTCGTATCTTTGACTTGGCATCACGTGCCAGTTAAGAGCGCAGATGCTGAATTCGGGCTGCCTGGGCTTGAATCCCAGCCGTGCCTGTGATCCTGGGCAAGTCGCTTAACCTCTTTGTGCCTCAGTTACCTCATCTGTAAGATGGAAATAACAGCCCTTCACAGGGTCGATGTGAAGATGAAGCAAGTTAACAGAGAAAGTTCTCACAGCGGCGCCTGGCACAGGCAACCAGCAGGACATGCCAGCTGCTATTATCTGGTATCTGGATTTCTGGTAGACCACTCCCTAGATGCTGACCTTGGGCAAGTTAGAGTTAACTCTGCCTTTCTCTTAAGACCACGCTACTAGGAGTACCTCCTTCACAGGATTATGATGAGAATTAAATATGTTAATTCATGTAAAGAGTCAAGTACTTGAAACCAGGCCTGTTTTATGAGAGAGGCCCAGGGAACGGTAGCAGTCCTCACCCTTGTCTGCGTATCTGGCACCCCCCACCCCCCCAGGCTCCCCGCTTTCACTAAGCTATCAGCTCTAGGAGGGCGCACAGCATGCCTCCCACGTCCCTGAGCCCAGTGCCCGGTGGAGCGTGCAGCTGCCCGCTAAATGCCAGGTGGTGGTGCTCAGCGGTGTGACCTTCCTCTGCTCTCCCTCTGGGCCCGGGACACATGTGCCTCAAGCTGGGGCTCCCTCAGAGCACAACATCCATAACTCTCCCACCAAGCAGAGCCACTGTGCCTGCGGGCACAGAGTGTCCTCCGCGGGCCTGCCTTAGGTCGGGGCACAGAGTCCTCTGACAGGGGACAAGAGGAAGAATGTGCTTTGAGAGTGAGATGGAGAAGCTTGGAGAGGAGTCCTCCAGCAAAGGAAGAACTTGCAACCGGGGGCAAACAGCCTGGAGCCTCCCAAGGGAGGCCGGTCCCAGGCAGCAGTGACCGGCAGCTGGCAGGCAATGGCTGGAGAGCTGCTTCAGGTTTCCCTGGCAACCATGGGACCACAGTGACACACAGTGACAGCCACAGTGCCTGGGATGGTGCTGATTTCTGAGCAACATGCCCCTGACCAAGTCATTTAGACCCCCAAGCTTTCTCATCTATAAAATGGGATCAACTTCTCTGATTGATCCATCACTGCCTGCCCTTCTCGGAATCATAGGGAACTACATTTCCCAGGATTCCTGGCTAGCTTCAGCCAATGGGGGACAGTGGCAGAAGCCTAGGGGGTGGAGGCGATGTGAAGCCACAGTGGTCCTCCCACTTGCCTTCCTCCTTGGACAGGGACAACATTCCTCTCCTACTGTCCTCAAAGGCCCAGAAGCCGGTACCACCACCTCCCCCGTGTGTCCCTCCAGCTCTGGTGGCTCGCTCACCTGCCCTTCCTTGGTTTCTCTGTTGCTCCTCCAGCTCTAATCTAAGCAAATTCTCTATGCTGAATTCCCTCTGCCTGAGATACCCCGAGTGGTTTCTGTTTTCCTGACCAGATATGCCTGCCTTGCCTGCATTTTCTTTTTCTTTCAGGCCACACCTGCAGCATACAGAAGTTTCCAGGCTAGGGGTCAAACTGGAGCTGCAGCTGTCGGCCTACACCACAGCCACAGCAACATCGGATCCTTATCCCACTGAGCAAGGCCAGGGATCCAACCCACATCCTCATGGATACTAGTCAGGTTCTTAACCCACTGAGCCACAATGGGAACTCCCTTGCCTGCATTTTAGAGGCATCTGAGAATGAAGTGAGAAGACACACTTGGGAGAATGCTCATCTCTAGCCACAAAGTGACCCCTCGACATAAACCCCAGGGGCCTGGGACTCAGGTACGTTTGTGTTCACCAAAGTGCTGTCTGGGGTGGTGTGGAGCTGGGGGTGACTCGAACACCAGGGGACTAGAAATGTGAGGGCAGTGGATGCACATCACACCTGACTGTTCAGCAGGCAGATGTGATGCACCTGAGCTATAGCATATAGAGCAACACTCACAGAGCAATGTGGTGAGATCTTGAAAACCCTGCATTTGCCGAAAACAGGAAGAAAAGGAAAGAATACGATATGGAGTCCAAAACCATTTCCAGACGCAGACTCTTTGCGCAAACCTCAATATGGATTTTACAAGGATATGGACTAGCTACAGACACACAGCAAACCCCCCAGAGTGGGGGTGGAGGGATGGAAGGAGGGCTAGGGGATGAAGAAGGAAAAAAACCACAACAAAAACTTACCCAGTGACACGGGAGGCAACACACACTCTGTTTCTGCTGACAGACAAGTAGTCTAGGGAAGCAAGACTCCACCTGTCCCCCATCTGTGGGGTTGGGTGAGGGTGGAAGAAGCAGCAGAAGGCAGAAACTGGGCACGAGTCACTACACTTCTTCAAAAGCAAACCACCCTTCTTTGGGCTCAAATGCCACAATCCAAAGGGCCTGACACAATGTGTTAACTTAGCCTCGGTCAGTCAGGGTCGGTCAGGAACCGAGTCTGGAGGCCTTGCCCAGCTGTGGCAGGCATTTGGTTGTCCACTCAATACCCACTCCCCTCTTCGCCTGGAAGATGGACCCTGGCTGGTCAAAGACAATCAGGATGTGGCATTCCTCTGGGGATGTGACTGGCCAGGTGATGGGGGCACATGACCTAAACTGGACCAGTCTTTGACTAAAGGGAAGTATTTATAATGCATAAGGGACTGTGCTGTTTTTTTCCCCTCTCACTCTCCTGATGTCTGTGGACAAGAAAGCAAGTGGCCCTGACAATCACTGGCAGCCGTCTTGGGACCAAGAAGCATCTTTACACACACACACACACACACACACACACACACACGGAAAGAAAGCATATATATATATATATATATATATATATATATATATATATATATATATATATATATAGAAAGACTCCAGGAAGAGTTAACACCAAGAACCCGAGTCCTTGATGGCAGATACCTGAGCTCCCGTCCTATGGCACCTGACGCCCACTCACTGCTCAACTTCCAAGACATATTAAATATCTTTACTGTTTGGCCAGATGGTGTCAGGGTTTTTGTTACTTGCAACTAAAAGCATCCTAACTGAGAACCACAAAATAAGCAGCCACTTTTTGACTGTTAAACAAAGGAAAATCCCTGCAAGAGGGAAACAGGACACCTGAGACACCAACAGGAAAAGACAATGAATCGCAACTACGGGGAATGTTTACAAGTCTCAAGTTGCACCCCCCCCCGCCCCCCATCCAGACAACAGTGCACACGTGACTCTGCACACACGGGTCAGGGCACAGATGCACTGTCCCTGGCGCATGACCTTCTGCAGCAAGTTACTTCGTTTCCTTGATTCTTTTTTTTTTTTTTTTTTTTTGTCTTTTGTCTTTTTAGGGCCACACTTGCTGCTTATGGAGGTTCCCAGGCTAGGGGTCCAATCGGAGCTGTAGCTGCCTGCTGGTCTATGTCACAGCCACAGCAACACCAGATCCAAGCTGCAACTTTAACCTACACTGCAGCTCATGGCAACAAGGGATCCTTAACCTACTGAGCGAGGTCAGGGATCGAACCTGCATCCTCATGGTTACTAGTCTGATTCATTTCCACTGAGCAATGCCTGGAACTCCCGTCTCCTTCATTCTTCATGAGAGCCGAGCTGCACCCAGTTTCCTGTATTCTATTTCTCCTGCTAACAGTTTCCTGTATTCTATTTCTTCCTGTATTCTAATCCCTGGCTGGCAGGAGCTGTCGATGAGAGGACAGGACAAGAAAGCCCGGCCTGGCTCTCCTGCAGTGGCTCCGGTCCCGAATCACAGGTGGGACTTTGGGATCTGGGCACCCTGAGATCGGACTACTGCTGGGCTCTGAGACGGCGCACGGCCTGGGACCTCAGCAAGGAGACCCCACCGGCTGTGGGGTCATCCCTCCCTCAGAACCAAGGGAAAGCCCTGACTGAGCCCAAGGGGGAGTCAAAGAGACCTGCCCTCTGAAGCTGGCCTGTCCCAGGGCCATTCGAGGCTCTGCTATGAGGCAGCCCTGGGTCCCTGGCTGAATTCACTTCAGTTGCCTCATCTAGAAAATGAGAACAGAAGTTCTCATCTCACAGAAATGTATGGGTAAAATGAACGAACACGTGTACACGGCTCAGAATAAAGGCTTGATAAACGTGAGCTCTGTTGTTATTTTGATTTGATGCTATCTAGCTAATTATTGAAGTGTAATTACATATAGAAAATGTACTTGTTTTACAGTTTGTTGAATTTCGACACGCGACACTGTGTAACTCACACCCCAAACAAGACACAGCTGATGACGCCTATTAATGGAGTGCCCTGTTCCAGGAGTCAGGCCTGACCCTCTCCTTCGGAGGCTGGTCTGCTGCGGCCCTAAAAGACCCTCCAGCCAGTTTGCTTTTCTCCACCCTCAGGTCCCCTGGCTGTAAGCTCCTTCCTCCAGTTTCTCTGAGCCCAGTCTCTCAGGGTGGCAGCCAGAGTTATCACTTAAAAATGCAGATCTGGCCAGGTCCCTGTCCTGCCTGAAACCCTCCTGGGACTGACCTCAGGGTAAACTCTGAACTCTTCCACATGGCCTACAGGCCCTGTGCTCTGCCTGCCTCTCCAGAGTCACCCTCCACCTCCCCTTTCACTCTCCTCCAGTCTTATTGGCAACTTTTAAAAATAGCCATTTTAGAGGGTGTGGAGAAAAAGGAACCCTATTACACTGTTGGTGGGATTGTAAATTGGTGCAACCACTGTGGAAAACAGTATGGAGAGTCCTCAGAAAACTAAACATAGAACTACCATTTGATCTAGCAATCCCACTCCTGGGCATCTATCCAGAGAAAACTGTGACTCGAAAATACACATGTACTCCAATGTTCACTGCAGCACTATTTGCAATAGCCAAGACATGGAAACAGCCTAAATGTCCATTGACGGAGGAATGGATCAAGAAAACGTGGTACATACACACAATGGAATATTACTCAGCCATTAAAAGGAAAGAAATGATAGCATTTGCAGCAACATAGATGGACCTAGAAGTTATCATGCTAAGTGAAATCCGTCAGACAATGAGACACCAACATCAAATGCTATCACTGACATGCGGAATCTGAAAAAAGGACAGACTGAACTTCTTTGTAGAACAGATACTGACTCACAGACTTTGAGAAATTTATGGTTTCCAAATGAGGCATTTGGGGGGTGGGGAGATGCGCTGGGGGTTTGGGATAGAAATGCTATAAAATTGGGTTGTGATGATCATTGGACAACTATAAATGTAATAAATTCATTGAGTAATAAAAATAAAAATAAAACAGCCATTTGACTGAGATAACTGTAGACACACACTTGTATGACAATACAGACAGATACTGTATGCACTTTAACCCACTGGGCAAGCGGTAACATTTTGTAAAGATGAAGTATAATATCATAAATATCATAACCAGGATATGGATATTGATAAATCTGATTTCATTCACATTTCCTACAGTCACTGGTCTGTGTGTGTGTGTATTCAGTTTTATACCATTTCATCACATGTGTACGTCTGTCTATCCACCATTACAACCAAGTTATGATCTGTTCCACTACCACCAAGATCCCTTGTGGCACCTTTTATGACCAAACCCACTCCTCCGTAACCCCCTGTCCCTAACCCGTGACAGCCACCAATATGTTCTCCATTTGTACGATTTTGCCATTTATAAACGTAGTGTGTTGCAGCAACATGGATGGACTTTCAGGGCATTATGCTAAGTGCAATAAGTCAGACAGAGTGAAAGACAAATACCGTATGATATCATTTACATGTGGAACCTAAAAAAATACAGCAATCTAGGAGTTCTCACTGTGGCACAGTGGGTTAAGAATCCGACTGCAGCAGCTCGGGTCATTGCAGAGGTGCCAGGTTTGATTCCAGGCCCAAGACAGTGGGTTAAAGAATAGGGCATTGCTGGAGTTCCCATCATGGTGCAGCGGAAACGAATCTGACTGGAACCATGAGGCTGCGGGTTTAATCCCTGGCCTTGCTCAGTGGGTTGGGGATCTGGCATTGCTGTGGACTGTGGTGTAAGTCGTAGACACAGTTGGATCCTGCGTTGCTGTGGCTGTGGCTGTGGGCTCCTAGCCTGGGAACCTCCATATGCCGAGCATGCAGCCCTAAAAAAGGGCATTGCTGCAGCTGCGGCTCGGAGTCAATGCCTGGCCCTCAAACGTCCACATGCTACAGGTGAGGCCATTAAAAAAAAAATACAGGAAACTAGTGATTATAATAAGAAAGCAGACTCACAGATGTAGAGAACAAACTAGTCGTTACAGGGGCGGGGCAATATTGGGGTTGGGGAGTGGGAGGTACAAACTCGGGTGTAAGACAGGTTACAGGGATGCACTGTATAACACGGGAATACAGCCAATGTTTTGTGGTAACTGTAAATGGGGTGTAACCTTTACAAATTATACACAAAAAAGAATAAATATCAACGGCGAGCAGAAAAAATAAAATCATGTGGAGTATACAGTTAAAAAAAAGTAATATAAAATGGAATCATCTTGTATGTAACCATTTGGGATTTGCTTTTTTCCCCCTCTCTCTTCTTTTTGGACTGCACCTGCAGCATATGAAAGTTCCCAGGTCAGGGATCAAATCCAAGCCACAGCTGTGGCGTAGGTTATGAGGCTACTTAACCCACTGCACCTCAGAGGAACACTCGGATTTGCTTTTTCACTCAGCACAATTTCCTCAGGTTGATGCAAACTGGTGCATGTATGAATAGCTTATTCCCTTCTATCGTTGATTAGTATGTCGTGGTACAGCTATACGACAGGGTTGTGGGGTTTTTTTTTGCTTTTTAGGGCTGCACCTGTGGCATATGGAGGTCCCCAGGCTAGGGGTCTAATCAGAGCTGCAGCCACCAGCCTACGCCACAGCCACAGCAACGCCAGATCTGAGCCGAGTCTGTGACCTACACCACAGCTCTGGGCAATGCTGGATCCTCAACCCACTGAGCGAGGCCAGGGATCGAACCTGCATCCTCGTGGATCCTAGTCGGGTTCGTTAACTGCTGAGCCATGAAGGGAATTCCTGGATGTACCACATTTTAACCATTTATCTAAGGATATCTAGACTGTTCCCAGTTTTAGGCTATTTTATAAATAAGCCGCTGTGAACAACTGTATGTAGGTTTTTGTGTGAACGTAAGTCTTACTTCTCTGGGATAAATGCACAGAAGTGCAATGCCTGGGCCGTATGACAGGTGCATATTTAGTTTTTCAGAATTTGCCAATCCGTTTCCCCGAGTGCCTCTACCCTTGGACGTTCCCACCCACAAAGAAGGAGAGATCCAGTTCCTCCACATTTCTCGTCACTGGCACCACTGGCATTCATTCAACAGGTATTTCCTGAGCAGCTCCTGTGTGCCAGATGCTGTGCTAGATGTTGGGTTTCTATCAACAAACCAGGCACGTAATTCGTATTACCCAATAGGAGCTTACGTGCTAAAGGGTGTACAGAGGCTACAATTCAACAGAGTATGATAAGTACTGAGAAGAAAACAAACAGAGTGACATGATAGGGAGAGTGGGCAGACAGGAGGCACAGCATAGTGATTATGAAGCCAGAGGGCCTGGGTTCACATCCTCACTCTACTCCTTCCTAGCTGGGTGGCTTAGGCAAGTGACCTGACTTATCTGTGCCCTGGTTTCCTCATTTGTTTCCTAGGAGTACCTACCTCCTAGGGTTGTCAGGAGGAATGAGCAAGATCTTAGCAGCAAGGAGCAGGCCTGGATGTGGAATGAATCTGTGTTATTTTTCATTTTTAAAAGCTTTATTGAAGTATAGCTGATTTACAAAGTTGTGACAATTTCTGCTGCACAGCACAGTGATGCACGTACACACGTCCAGTCTTTTTCAGGTCCTTTTCCCCTCTAGATTATCACAGCATAGCGGGTTGGGAAGGCATCGCGACTACTCATGTGGCACTGCTGAGAAGCCACGGTTCAAAGTTCTGTGGCGGAGTTCCCGTTGTGGCTCAGCAGTAACGAACTCAACTAGTATCCATGAGGACTTGGGCTCGATCTCTTGCCTTGCTCACTGGGTTGAGGATCTGGCATTGCTGTGAGCTGAGGTGTGGGTTGCAGACATGGCTCGGATCCCACAGTGCTGTGGCTGTGGTGTAGGCTGGCGGCTGCAGCTCTGATTCGACTTCCATATGCCATAGGTGCAACCCTATAAAGCCAAAAAAAAAAGCTCTGTGGGTTTCCTGAGACTGGATGCACCCAAGTGCTCAGAAGGTGGGCCCCCTCCCCACAGGGTCAAAGCCCACCTCTGGGAATGGGCAGCCACAGGAGTGGCAGGAGAAGGGAATTATCCAGTAACCAGGAGAGGTCGCCCCAGCAGAGGGACACCAGGGCAAGCTCTGAAGAGATGCCCAGGTCCCTGGGCCTTTCCCCAGGCTGGCAATCTCACATCATTCCCGGGCTGGAGAATTTAGCTGGGTCCTCGCTGAGGGGCTGGAGCACTGGGCCTCCCCAAACTCTTGGCCCACAAAATCACTACTTCCTGTGCAGAGCTGGGGCCACAAAGGTAATCTGGAAACTGCCCCCCCACCCATCCCACATCTCTCCAGGGCCTGGCCCAGAAGAGGGAACTGAGAGACGAGTTTTAGCTGGCATCTTACCAACCAACTAGGGGAAGGGGTGGGAATGGGGCTACTGGCAGCTGCAGGCCGGGGAGGAAACGAGGCCATCTTCACAGGGAGCAGGCTGGGGTCCCTCCTCTGAGGGGAAGGCATCGTGAGTCAGTGAGGCCTCAGGCCTTTCTGAGGAAGAGGCAGTGCTGCGGTGACCTGTTTTCAGGCCTCCCCGTGGCCTGGGATGGATCAGCAAGCTGCTTCTTTCCTAAGGACTGATGAGTCTGGAACCAGGACACCTTCTCCTTACATAAAGCTCCTTCCAGCCCTGCAGTTTGATGGTCAGAGGACAGTACAGCACTTCAAGGTGCCACATGGCAGGGGAGGGCCTGAAGCTCTGACCCTGACCCTGACCCTGGCTTGCAGCTCTTGGTACAAACTGAACCAGGGGAGGAAAGCAGTCAGGACAGCAGGCCTTGAAAGTGCACATGGCAGTTAAAAAACCAAACCAGACCAATGTCATTGCTCTCCTTAAAATCCTTCCGTGGCTCTCAGGGAACATGGGAACAAAGTCCACACCTTTGGGATGGCTCACTGGTTCAGTGTGACCCGGGCTACCGACCCTCCCCGCCATCACTCTGCTCAGGGCAGCCTGGCTTCTGTCCTTCCAACACACCTCAGGGCCTTTGCACCGGCTATTCTTCTTGCTCCAAACCCCCTGCCTCCGGCCCACCCCTGGGCGAGTTTCTGCTTCTAGGTCACTTCCTCAGACTCTCCCAACTGCACTCCAACCTCAAACAAGACCCCACCTCCAGCTCTGTTATTCTTTCTCAAGGCACTCTGGACTTCTCCTTTAGGGTTTAGTTACCAGTTAAATTATGCAGTTATTTGAGTGTTTATTTGCTATCAATCTCCTCCCACTAGATGGTGAATGCCAGGAAGTCAGAATAATGGCAATGATATTAATACATTTAACAACGGCTCATGTTTATTAAACACCTACAGTGTTTCGAAGCATTATCTCGCTGACACCTTACACGGCTCTATGAGGTCAATACTATTACCATCCCATTTTACAGGCGGGGAAGCCACGTCAGTCCTGTCCACAGGCCAGGCACTCGGTAAAGGGTTAGATGTCTGGGTTACATTTTTGATAATCCCTTCCCCTTATCCTACTGGGGACAGAAGTCCAGACCCACAGAACATATTGTCACACTCTGGAGTGAAAGCCTCTGATGCCGAGGGTCCCTTCTGGTTCGAATCCCTCCCAACCCAAGAAGACATTATCTGAGCGTATTTTTACTGTGCAGCCACTGTGTGTCAGGTGTGGCCTAAGCGCTAAAGACACGTCAACAGACAAAACGCATGGGGCCGCGGGTTCATACCAGGGAGATGGACGCCAAGCCCTGCTGTTCTTCAGCAGGAAGATCGGTGGGGGGTGGGGGTGGGGGACAAACACGCAGGCAGAGCACCGGGCTGTGGGGCTGCTCGGTGCAATACCGCTGTGGTGGATCCACATCTCGTGGGTCGCAGCCATGGCATGTAGAACACAAACCATGAACCCGGACTAGAAACTGTGGACTTGAGTTAATAACGAGGCATCCATCAGTACTGGCTCATCAATTGCAAAAAAAAAAAAAAAGTGCTGTATTAATACGAGTGTAAATAAATGGGTAAACTGCAGCGGGGAGTCGGGGAGCTTGTGGGAACTTCCTGTTTGGGGCCAATTTTCTGGACACCTTTTATTTATTTTGGCCACACCTATGGCATGTATAAGTTTCAGGCCAGGGATCAAACCCATGCCACAGCAGTGACCCCAGCCGCAGCTATAACAATGGCTGATCCGGAACTGCTATGCCACCAAGGAACTCCCTGTGCACCTTTTAAAACTGCTCTTAAAAAAAAAAAAAAAAAAAAAGGCAAAGCCCTGTTTCTCCTGAATCCACTCCAGCAGCTCTATCCTTGATTCTTCCACCACCTTTACCTTCGTACAAATCTCTGCTCTGCTGGTCCTCAGCTCACCGCCTTCACTATTCGCTTGGTGTTCAGGGCAAAACCTTGGTGTCCTCCTCCACCCTCCCCTGCGCTCACCCCCACACTCAGTCCATTCATAGTTACTACTGGCTCCATCTTCAAATCACCCTGCTTCACCTCCCACCCCTGTGGCCTGCACCGTGAACCACAGCAGGCGCGCTCCCTCTCTGATTTCCTGGCTCCCACCCCTGCTCCCACACACAGCCAGAGGGACTCTGCTACCTTGAGTCAGAACGCATCCCTCCTCTGCTCAGCACCCTCCCACTGTACCTTCAGGGAAAAGCCTCCGTCCCTGGAAGGCCTCCGAGTCCCTCTCTGACCTCATCTCCATCTTTTTCTTCCAGCTGCCGAGCTGGGTGTGTAATGGCATCTCGTCGTGGTGGTTACCATCTGCATTTCCATGATAATGATTACGGAGGCTGTGGTGTGCGCTTCAAGTAATAACAACAACAATACATGGCTGCCATATACACAGCATCTATTATGTGCCAGGCACCACGCTAAGCGTTTTACACACACAGCTGTACGATCCCTTTCCAAACCTTAGGCCAGATGTGTTTCAGAATTCTGGATGATTTGGATTTTCGAAAAGCCTCGGAGAACATATACCCAGCAGGGTCTGGGGCAGCCGCCATCACATCGATATTTCTGTGGTGACGATAATCCGTCCATTTGGATAATATGCCACCTGGGATCGTGGGTCTACATCGAATCCCTGAATCCCCATGACCGACCGCTGCACGAGGGAGGAAGAGCTACCATCGCTCATCTATAGATGGGGAAGCTGAGGCACGGGAAGGTTAAGGTAGGGGTGGAAGGCTGGGATTCCAGCTCAGTACTGCCCTCCGTTCAGTGCTTAGGGTAGCGAGAGGAAATGAATCCATACCAAACGAATGAATGAGAATTAGCCGGGGAAGTCAGAGAACTCAGGCTTTCTAACTAGTTATTGCTCATGGCAAGAAGGTCAAACACCACTGAGCTAACTCTATGTGTTCAACCTAATTAATTTATTTTGAATACAAGATCTACCAAAATGTGCCTCCCACCCCTGGCCAAGGATCCTCTGAAATAAGAGTTGTGTTTCAGAGTTTACATACTATTTTATTTTGAACAAAGTACTGCTTGGGGAAGCAATACGAGCATCTAAAGATTTAAGGGTTGCTAGTTGCAGCAAACAATAAAAACGGAGGCATATACTATAACAGACTCAGGAACTGTCCCCGAGAGCCTGACGTCATAATTCCAAGTGTCATCAGCCACTTCGAGGGTCCTCTAAAGCTAAAAAAGCAAGACAGGGACAAATACTTGTAAGCGACATTCCTTTCAGTTAAACAACATACGTGATGTAAAAGTCTTCCTGTCTATGGGGCGGGGGGCACATTTAAAAGAGAATCTGAAACCTGAAACGAAGGCTGTGTCAAGTGACACAGAAAACTATCTTGAGGCAAAGTGCTGCTGTGTGGGATGAAATTGAATTTTCCTAAACTGTCATTTATTATTCATATTGGAATCATTAGTCTGATTGACTCAAAACTGACTGCTTATGTAACCACTTTTAGATGTGCACATTTTTTCCTTTATTCATTTTCAGTAACTGTCTTTAAAAAAAAAAAAAAAAAAAAAAGCTTTTTTTTTTTTTTTTCCCTTAATGTTACTGGCCACACTTTAGGGATCACCGACACACAACTAAAAGGGGAATTATATTTAAAAAAAAAAAGAAAGAAAGAAAGAAAGAAAAACTGACTACTTGGGATATGGTTTCCAGCAACAACTTAATACACGGATTTAAGAAGCGCCCCACCGCAGGCACTTCAGATGGAGGTGGAGATGATGTGTTCTGGAAATACGCGTAGATGGCTCAAGGGGCTCTAATGAGGAGGAGGAGGCCTGTGAAGAGCGTGAGGTACACTGTTTTTAGGACGTGAGAAGGTCTAAGCAGCCTTCTGTATGTTTGTTTGTTTTACCTTTTAGGGCTGCACCCTCAGCATATGGAGGTTCCCAGGCTAGGGGTCCAATCAGAGCTACAGCTGCCGGCCTCCACCACAGCCACAACAATGCTGGATCCTTAACCCACTGACAGAGGCCAGGGATTGAACCCCCAACCCCATGGTTCCCAGTCGGATTCGTTTCCGCTGCGCCATGACGAGAACTCCTAAGCAGCATTCTGAATCCAGCATTTCTGATAACCATGGGCCCCGAAATTAATACACTAAAAAATATATATAGACAGCTGATTATGGCATCAATAACCCTAAACATTTCAAAAAGACCCCAAAACTTTAAAAAAATCTTCTCTTTGGAGAGATGGGAATCATCTTGTTTTGGGACACATATGGTATTTTCTTTAGTACAAGTATTTTTTAAAAATCTGGAAGGAATATGCCAGGTTTGAAAAAGTGATTATATTGGCAGAGTCTGGGTCCTTTGATTTCTTTTGGGTTTGTGACAACAAGCAAGTATTACTCTGATAAGCAGACAAGTAAACAATACAGCTTTATAATGTGAAGAGCTCACTCAAGGACACAATAAAGTCATAGTCCTCGCCTTCGGTCACACCCTGGAAACATCTGGGGAGCTTAAAAAAAAAAACAAAAAAACAAAAAGCCCATCCCACGCCTGGTCCTACCCTTGGTGATTCTAGTGAAATGTTCCGGGGCGGGGCCCCAGCCTTGGGGTTTCTTAAAGCTCCCCGTGTGACTCCAATGAGAATCATTTTCAAATGTTTCTGCAGAACATGTTACTAAGCGCCTTTTCGAAAATAAAAAGGTTCCACAGTCAAAGAAGCAAGTTTCTTTCGGGCAAGATTTCTCAGAGCCTGTAATGTGCAAGAGCCTGTAATGTGCAAACGTGCGCCATGACTTACACAGTGCAAGGTGGACACGTGTGTGTGTGTGTGTGTGTGTGTGTGTGAGAGAGAGAGAGAGAGAGAGAAAGAGTGCTCACCACCCCTTCTTTCCAACAGCCATGCTGTTAGCAAGCCCCTCCGCTCCGCCCCACAGCCCACCCTCTCCTCGCCCCCACACCCCTGACTTCAGGTCCTGATCTCAGTCTCTCCCGTCTGGACTGTGGCAACAGCCTCCAGCCTGCTCTCCCACTGGCCCTACGATCCACTGCCCAGACAGGTGAGCTAGCAGAGTTCCTTGGGGCACACAGAGTTTGAAAGAGCTTCAGCCCTGAGACTGCCTGCAGTGTCCCAAATGCCACCCCGAGATCATCTTAAGGCGAGGCTGCATCATGGACAGCCCAGCAGCGGAGGAGCAAACCCAGGTTCTCCACGCTGTGTGGAGCCACAGAGTCACCGGCTCGGAAGGCGGCCCCAAGAACCCTTGGACTTGGAGTTGGGGAGCCCACATGCGCCCTGACAGTTTAAGCTGGCACCAAAGGGGTTTCCTGTTACATGTAGCCCAAAGCAGCCAAACTAAATGCTAATATTAAATCACCCTATTTCATTGGCCAGAAGCTTTTTTCACCAGCTTTATTTGTTTATTTTTCTTGTTTCTGGTCATCTCCCCTTCCAGGCTGCCCCTCCACAACGGCAGGGGCATCTGTCCATCTTGTTCATGGCTATGTCCCTCGGTCCTGAAACACCACCTGCAGGCGGGGGCAGGGGGAAACAACTCGCATCTGCTGAAAGAATCACTGAGCTCACTGAATTCTTTCAATAGCTCCAAAAGGTAGGTGCTGATAAATACCCAACTCCTCCCCCTGGCCATGCAGGCCCTGCAAGTTCTGCCCCCACTTTCCTTGCCTCGCTTACGATCCTGCAGTTATGCTGGCCGCCTCCCAGCTCCTTCCCAGAGTCAAGCTCCTTCCCACGTCCAGAACTCCACAGATGCTGTTCCCTCCACTGGGAAGGCTCCTCCTGTTCCATTAAGGTCCACACAGCCTCCAGGCCTCTCCTCAAATGGCAGTCCTTATGAGAGACGTCTCCTGACCTCGCCAAACGTATCAGGTGCCCCATGGGTGTGCTCTCAGGGCGCCTCTATCAGGGCACTTCGTCCAGAGGTAATGATATGGCTGCTGCTGTGATTATTTACCAAGGTTCTGTTTCCGCCACTGAACCATGAGATCCAGGAAGGCAGGGACTCCTTCGTATTTCCAGAGTCCCTTTAGAAGACCTGGTACACAGTAGGTGCTTAATAAATACCACACCTGCCTGTTGTGGCCAGGATATTTACTGCTCAATGAATACCCATGAGTGCCCACATTCCGGCTCCCTACGGTTAGCTAGGCAGAGCCACCAGCTATTTCTGGCTGTGAGCAGAGGTGAACCCACTCTGGCCTTGGCATCTAAGCAGTGCTCTGTGTCCCTCTAGTTTCCTTGTCCTGCCATGGTGACCCTGGAGGCTGTGCGTTCCACTTCTGATGCTTCAACACAGGGGAGCGCCCTGTCATTCTGGGTCTCTGAGGTTCAAGGTAAAGCTCCCACCCGACCTGACGTGTGTCATGACTAAGAAATCGACATTGGTTGTGTCCAGCCTCTAGGATCTCAGGGTTGATTTGTTACTGCAGCAGAACCTTGCCTATCACTGGCGTTCACTATGAATGAATGAAGGCAGCTACAGGCAGAGAAAGCTGATTACAGACTGGGAGGTGAGGGGCAAGATGGCAGCCTTCAGCTGTCAGTACTGAACTCAGTGAAGGGATGGGGTAGAAGAGAGGGACACGGTACAACGACCCCCAAGGAACCACCACTTTCAATGCCTGGTGAGGCAGATGAAAGGACCCCAAAGCCCTCAGTCCTTTCTGACAGAGCCTGCCTCAGAGCCCCCATCAAACAGCTCCGTAGGGATCATGGCCACGTCTCAGCCCCTAGGGATGGGAGGTGGCTGCTCAGAAGCCAGCAACACCCTGGAAAACGCTATTAGTTAGAGGAAGCTGAAACAGCAGGGCTGCATGAAGGGCCTGGGCTAATTCGGGCTGACAACCTTCCCTCGGAATCACCCACTGGGGCTCTGCCCTCCCGGCTCCATCCCAGAGAATAAATCACACTGTCAGGTCTAATTTGGGACTCGGTTGATGGGTTGAGCAGAGCATCCATGCGTTCTGGCCACTGAGGTCAAGGGCAGCCCCCACGCTAGAGGCCAGGGCTGAAGCGTCTGTGGAATAGATGGAAAGGGGACCGGGAGACCGAAAGCCATGTGTTTCCAATACACACCAAAGAAACTTCTGTCTTCTATGAAATTTCTGGCCCAGGCCTCAGCTGTATGAGCCCTGTTTCCAAAGCACGGTCCAGCTATATGCAGACACCATGCTAGCTTAGGGCTGGGCGTGAGACAAACACTCACATTTGGTGAATAAATAATCATAACAGCAGCACGAATGCTTATTACCCTACAGGCTGATGACCAAGCTGCCTAACCTCTGACATGCAGGAAAGGCTGATGAATGCAAGCGGCCAGCGTCACCGCCACCACCATCTCATCTATTATGCGACTACTTTGTGCCAGGATCTAAGTACTTAAGATTCGCAATCACCTTTTAATTCTCAAAACAACCTTAGGAGAAAAGAAAAGCTCCCAGAATCGGGCTCTCCACTTGAGCCCCGTCAGTGATCAAGCAGAGACTAGAACCCAGGTCAGCTGGTCTCTGGAGCCTGTGCTCTTGGCCACGGTGTCAGCCCATTTGGATTGATTTCGCCTCCTTCAGAGCTGCCCTGAAGCCCCAAGTTGGTGCTGGGTGTCTTCTCAGAGCTCCCACAGCCCCGTGGCTCTCGGCTTAGGACTCTCATCACTCTGTGTTGTTTGCCTACAGAGCCTTCCCCAGATACGCTCTACACATGAGGGTATCTCTGCTTAGCACCCAAATGGCCATGTTTGCCAGACGCGAACACGGCTGGAAAACCAGTCCAAACCCTGCATTCTGCAGAGGATGGGAGTGGAGGCCAAGCAGGGAGAGCTGTGCGAAAGAGCTTCACTGACGAAGCGGGGGTGGGGGGGGGCTGCTCTTTGATGAATCAAGACCCACGGCTGCTTCTGGGAGATCCCCCGACCCCGAGGCTCGCCTGGCCACCTCCTCTGGGCTCCCAACAGCCCCTGTGCCTGCCCTGCAGCACCCTGACACCCTGGGCTGTCACTATCAGCCCGAGGCGGCCCCGCCCACACCACGAGGCGGCCCCGCCCACACCACGACAATGCAGGGATGGGCGTGGAGGAGGTGCATGCTGAATCCACCAGCAGAAGCCCAAGACCGGAAAGCACATTCTGAGGAGGAGCACCCGTTGCAAGTTCATTTCCAAAAGGAGGCCCAGAGGGGACCGGCCGTCTGCAAGACACAAAGGGCTCCCGGGAGGAAGGTGGGTGGCTGGTGCCGCTCACCAGGACCGGGCCAGAACCAGTGAGAGTTACACAGAGCAGATAGGATTCGCCAGAAAGCTTTATAATGGTCAAAACTTCCCCAGAGCAAAATACGCTGTCCCGCTCCTCCCTTTCTAGAAGAATTTAAACTGAGGTCAGCTGCTTAGCAGTCTGGGACCCCAGAACCTCTTTTGAGGCAACAAGGTAGCGGCCAAGAGGGAGGATCTGGAGACACTGCGAAGGTTCTCGCCCTGGCTCCTCCACGTGGTAAAGGGCTTCACCACTCTGCGCCTCAGTTTCCAAGTCATTACTGTGGGGAGATCACAGCAGAGCCATCACAGGGTGGGTGGAAGGACCAGATGAGATCATGCAGGCAGAGTGCTTACAGCAGGGCTGCTGGCACGGAGTCAGCACTGCTTAATGTTAATTATTTTTGTTTTTCTTCCCCTGGAGAGCCAGACGCTGTTGGCTGGCTACCCAACTGACACTCTCAATCCCCCTTCTCTCGGGCTTCCTCTTTAGGAGAGGCTGAAAAGCTAAATGAAATCTCTCACCTTCCTTACAGCTGTGCCCCATTTCTGGCCAATGAGATATAAGTGGAATCTTCTTGGGGCGGGGAGGATTCTGGGAGTGCTAAGGTGGTTCAGAACCGAAAAGAACATGCTGCTGGAATGGACCCTCCCCCCTCTGTGTTCTGGCTGGAGCTGCAGCAGCAACCTTGCCACCACGAGGGAAAGGCCAAGGGAATCAAGAAGGCTCCAGCCCAGATGTCACTCAGCCTCTGGACTAACCCTGGCAGCCAGGTACCTCAGGGTTCTTTGTTACAGGACAGAAATCAATCCTGATTTGTTTAAGCTGCTGTGAAGCTGGGCTTTCTGTTCCTGCAGGCAAAAGCAGTCCTGGCTGATACGCCCACGGTCCACAAGTGGCTCAGGGCACACGGCCATGGTAATCGTTTGCCAGCCTCAGTTCAGTTCCCTAGCCGAGGACCCAGACCCAGAGGACAAAGGGTGGAAGGCCAAGGACAGGACGGCATTTACCAAACCCCGGTAGCTGTGCGTGGCCCTTCCTCTTCAGCCGTGTCGATGTCCCATCTGTACAATTATTTACTTAATAGTTCTTTTACATTAACTCACTTTTCAACTTGAATACATCAGGAGTTCCCTTTGTTGCTCAGTTGTAGCATCCATGAGGTTGTGGGTTCGATCCCTGGCCTTGCTCAGTGGGTTAAGGATCTGGTGTTGCTGTGGCTGTGGTGTAAGCTGGCAGCTGCAGTTCTGATTCGAACCGTAGCCTGGGAATTTCCATATGCCGCAGCTGGGGCCCTTAAAGTAAATTTAAGAAAAATAGAAAAATAAACTTGAATACATAGCTATGTATTTAAAACAGAATCTACATTACCACCAAAATGAAGAACTGGTATCTTTTGCCACAAAGGTAACTTAATGAATAAGCATAATGAAAACGAACAAAAGATATTCATCCCCGGACCTCAAAAAGTCAGTGGATGTAGCATCATTTGGGTTCAATAGACGAGCAAGAATTCCTTTTTTTTCCCCCCGGTCCTCTTTTGGGGAAAAAATATCAGAAGATCTGGCAACAAAGCCTTTGGCATTTCCACAGGACAACAAGGGCCAGAGCTGGGCAGGGCTGCCCCTCAGAGAGGGAACACGTTGTCGCGTTTGCCACTGTTCCCCAAACCCTGTTCGAAAGTGAGAGAATTCCTCTAGATCTTCCGGCTGGCAGTGGAAGAACGAGGTCAGGGACCTGCTGTGTTCCTTCCCTCCGGGGCCTCCTCAGCGAGGCCGTCCTGGATCACCAGGTCTAAAGCCACCCCTGTTGCTCCCAGTTTAAGTCCCCTCCCCGCTCTGCTCATCCCTGTAGTGCTTACCCCACATTCGCCTGTTTATCTATTTACGTGCTATCCTCCAGCAGAATGTGACCCCCCCCCCCCGGCTTTTTTTTGGCCGCACCTGCCACATGTGGGAGTCCCAGGGATCAAACTCATGCCACAGTGGTGACACCGCTGCCAAGCCACTGCAGTGGCAGCACCGGATCCTTAACCAGCAGCGGCACAAGAGAACTCCTGTTTTGTTCATTCCTGAATCCCCAGTGCCTGGAACATAACAGTAGGTGCTCAAACGCTCATTTGTGGAGTGAAGGAAAGAAACCAAGGCATGTTCTCCTGCTATCCAGGCCCGAAGGGGCTGGGAGGACAATGCTGGTCCTCCTGCAGTTTGAGAGGCAGTACTAGGAATTCACTCAGAAACTGGAAGCTTCTACCACATAAAAAAGGGACGTGCAAGATTAAAACAAGTATCTATGAGGCCACACAGGTATGTTAACAATGAAATAACTGAAATAAATGAGGGAGAAGGGACAGGTCCTCCCTTACAGAACTAATTATGTGGACAGTTAATAAATGTGAAAGAAGTGAAGGACATACAAAAATCCCTATTAGGGAAATGCCACAGTGATACCTGTGGCAGGCAAGCTTCCCCCTCTCGGCGTGAGCCGAAGTTAGTGGGAGCAAGAAGAAAGAAGTACTCCAGGAGAGCGCGCCAAGGAGAAAGAAGTACCGTCTCAAGCACCTCCTCCAGGAGAGCGTGCCAAGGCGCATCCCTTAGTGGAAATCTGGCCCCTGAAGACTGTCCTACCAACAAGTTCCAGGTACCCAGGCAGAGCCTGAGGCCAAGCATATGAAGAAACCCAACAAAGAGCCAAGGAAGGTGGTACTGTCTAGATTCACTCCATTCACAAACTTGACCGCCTGGTCCCTGCAACTCAGCCACCACCGCTATGCATCCAGAGTACGGCCACCAGCATCTTCTGTGCTCCCACTTTCCTCACCACTGGGGTCTCTTGACACTTCAAAGATCAGAAAGTGCCCCCTCTAGAGCCCAAGGCTCTGGCTCTATCCTACCAACAAAGGTTGCACCCCGCTACCACTTGGAGTGCCCCACACCCTGAGGTCCCCTCCACTGCTTGGTTGAGGCTCACTAGCAAAACCCCCAGAAACGTAATTATAACGTATTCAAAATCTTTCCATCACAGGTAAGTACTTACCGTGCGCACATGTTTTAATCACGTGTCACCACTCACACCCTATCTCTAGCCTACAGACAGAAAGCACATCCTCACGGGGGGCAATGGGGCCACTCTGTATCTTAACTGTGGTGGCAGCTACACAACAGCATGCGTTTGCCTAAACTCAAAAAACCGTATGCCAAAGAGTGAATTTCACCCTGTGTGAATTTTAAAAACGGAAATTAAAAAAAACTTAAACAAAGAGTGTGATGCGCAGATGGAGGCTATGACCAAAGATCTTCAAGATACACGACCCCTGGGGACAGTGGGGATCACTGTAGAAGAGCCAAAGAGCAGGGCTTCTTTCTTCTCCACGTAGCCAATTAAATAAGGAGTGCGTACGCGGATAAGGAGGGTCATTCATGGACAGGAGGAAAGGAAGGTCTGGCAGAACCCGCACCCAACTACCGACCGCAATTACCTCGGAGGGACGATGTCAGACTGTGGCTGCTGGGACAGCGAAGGAGACTTCCGTCTTTCCCTTGACACGCTTTCAAATCTTTTTTTTTCTTTTCAAGAATAAAGAGGCTTAGGAGTTCCCGTTGTGGTGCAGGGGAAAAGAATCCAATTAGGAACCATGAGGCTGCAGGCCTCGCTCAGTGGGTTAAGGATCCGGCGTTGCCTGAGCTGTGGTGTAGGTTGCAGACGCAGCTCGGATCCCGCGTTGCTGTGGCTCTGGCGTAGGCCAGCAGCTGTAGCTCCGATTCGACCCCAGCCTGGGAACCTCCATGTGCCGCAGGTATGGCCCAAAAAAGCAAAAATAATAACAATGATAATAATAATAATAACAATAAAGAGGCTTATGTGTCTGAGTTATAAAACTTGGACAAACAAAATCAAACGAACCTCCGCACTCACCCTTAGTAGGTTCTGGACACTAGTGCTCCTTGAGGGTCCTCTGAGAGCCAAGGTCAAAGACGGTGCATCTGCGGAGAGGAAAAGAAACAAGGTCACGTCTTTGGCCAGCTGGAGCCTCCCTGCCGTGGCATCCATCTGTCACTCACAGATTCACTCCCTCAACAAATCTGTATCGAATGGCTGCTGTGTGCCAGGCACCGAGGGCACACCAGTGACCAAGACAATGTTGCTGTCCTTCAGGGAGCAGACATTCCAACAAACACGACCCGAAGCCAGGGAGCGGGCACGCCCTGATGGAGACTGAGGGTGAGGCGAGCGACGGGGCTGCTATTCACAGAGTGGTCAGAGGAGGCCCGAGGAAAGGACAGAGACCTGAACACAGAAGGCGACCAACTGTGTGATTATCTGGGAAGGAGCCCTCCAGGCCATGGGAACAGCTAGTGCACGGGACCTGAGGCAGGAGGGGTGGGGGTGGGGGCCTCAGGAGCGCAGGAGGCCCCGCGCCCCGGCAGGTGCGCGAGGGAGATGGGGCAGGGCGGTGACAGGGCAGGTGGGGGGCCATTTCCTTCAGACGAGTGTGAGCAGAGGAGCCGCAGGAAAAAAGCGCTTGTCCTGACTTGTAATTCTGTATCATTAATTTATGTTTTTGACTATTTAGTATGGTTGTTCATATCTGAATGGATATTTCATGGGTGAGCGAATGTCTCCAGGCCGAGAAGCCACTGTCTATACCATTCACCATCACACTGTGGTTTAGGCCAGGCACCGCCTGAGCCAGGGAGATGAGATCTGAGAGGACAGCCCAGAACCTTCCTATAGAGAATGGTCGTTAAATAATGACTCTTACTCTCTATGGGCCAGGCTCTGTCCTAACACAATGTGCCGACTCATTTCATTCTCCCGATGACCCGAAGAAATAGATAACATTATTACGTCCATGTTACAGATGAGCAAACTAAGGCACAGAGTGGGTAAAGAACCCATGAGCTGAGGCTGCCCAGCCAATCAAAAGGCGAGATGAACCCAGGCAGCCTGGCTCCAGAGCCTGCTCCCAACCATTTGGCCAGCCCATGTGGTCATGATGGCCAATGAAGAGAGAGGCTAACTGCAGGCTGGCAGCGCCACTCCCTGCCCTGCTCCAAAGCTGCCAGGCCCACGTGCCACCTACACACCAAGGCTCAAAGAGCAGCCAGCGCCTCTAGGGAACCTCCCAGGGAGGAAACCAAGCAAGCAGCTGATCCACTTTCCAGAGTCCAGGAATCAGGACAGCTTCTGCCCCAAGGGTTCTGGAGAAGCTAAAAGGGGTTCTTAGTTCCTAACCTTTCTCAAGCCAGGGACCCCAGTGTGGACTCCTTGTCAGAATCATGAGTTTAAAGGTACAAAACACAATACACAAGATTACAACGGAAATCAATTACATTCAGATATCAAAATATCTGTAAAACAAAACCTAATCTGAGATTTGGTAATATTTGTGCTTCTTTGTGAATGCTTTAGATTATGAGATCTTGGTGGTGCCAGTAACTATAGTCATTTAGAACTAGATGAGTGTAAATGATATTTTGCAATATCTGCAACAACTGTGATGTGATATGGAAATATTTCTGATTTCTAGTGGCAACAGAGCCACAAGGGTTGCTAACACAACTGTGGTTTGTGGCCTCTGTTCAGAAAGAATGGAAATGCCAAACTTCTCTTAGATGGCAGAGAAAATAAAGATGTGATTTTTTTCCCCCAGCCAACTTCATGATGCTCTAAATCTCATCCAAGGACCCTTCAAGGGTCCAAAGACCTGACATTAAGAATCCCTAAGCTCGCCCTGAAATGAGGTAAAGGTGGGGAATGTGCCCAGGGAAGATAGCAACTGGGGGATATGGGGCAGATTCAGATAATTTTGGAGGTCTCATTGTGCCTAGCAGGTTAAGAACGGGACTAGTATCCATGAGGATGGGGGTTTGATCCCTGGCCTTGCTCAGTGGGTTAAGGATCCGGCACTGCCACAAGCTCTGGTGTGGCTTGAGGATGCAGCTCGGATCTGACGTTGCTGTGCCTATGCCGTAAGCTGGCAGCTGTAGCTCTGATTTGACTCCTAGCCTAGGAATTTCCACATGAGCATGGCCCTTAAAAACAACAACAACAACAATAAAATGATCCTTGTGAATTTCGTTTGGGAAGGGGTGCCAAGTACTGGCAGTTTGGGCCCATCCTGCACCATTTCCCTTTCTGGGTCAACCCCCTGAACCTCACCTTTATACTCAGCCCGTGGAATTCTTGTGGGAATGACCCCACCCATGGGTTGATAGGGAAGGAAACGTGTCATAAAACCTAGGTTTGGCCAATAAAGCCAAATCCTCCTGACCCCTGGCCTCAAAGACGGCTTTGGGTGGCCCCAGTTCCAAAGCCAGGCAATGAGGTCCAATAAACACCAGTTAAAGGACATGTGCTGGGATTATGGGGAAATCCCTGGGGCTGCTAAGCTGGTTGGATAGAAATGTGGAGCTTACTCAGAGACTACCTGACAATGAAATGAACAAAGGGTTGCAAAGCCAGGAGGTGGAAGAAAACAGCATCCTAGGATCCTCATGTGAGGCCCTGGATCCAGCCACACCTGAAGCCACTACACACAGAATGTCCCAGGCTGTGAGTTCAAACATTTCCTTTTATACTTAGGCAGGCTGATTTCTGTTTGTTCACACAACCAAATGAATGACACTCAACACAGAAGGGTTCAAGAAGTGAGTGCAGGAGTTCCCGTTGTGGCTCAGTGGTTAACGAATCCAACTAGGAACATGAAGTTGCGGGTTTGATTCCTGGCCTTGCTCAGTGGGTTAAGGATCCGGCGTTGCCGTGAGCTGTGGTGTAGTTTGCAGACGCGGCTGGGATCCCGTGTTGCTGTGGTTCTGGCATAGGCCAGTGGCTACAGCTCCAATTAGACCCCTAGCCTGGGAACCTCCATATGCCGCGGGAGCAGCCCTAGAAAAGGCAAAAAGACAAAAAAAAAAAAAAAAAGAAGTGAGTGCAGCTGATAATTCCCATAGCTTACTACCAAGCTACTCGGGGAAGCACAAAATAAAATTAGAAACAGATACTATATATGGAATCAGCACATACAGAAAAACAGACACTTTTTTAAAACTCAGAAATAGCCTCTCGGGTAGCTGCTATCCCTAAAGCTGATCATAAAACCCTAACAATTTTGATTTTCAAGATACTCAGCAGTGCAGGAAGGAACCAGCAGTACCCAGAACATATTTCTTTATCACCACAGTTCCCATTAAAAAAATTCCTGTGATGATCAGGAAGCCCCTGCAATGTAAATAAAGCTCCTGTGAAATTGTACTCAATGCATTTTAAACTGCATCAGATATTGCTTTTCTGCCACTCTCGCTCCCCCACCTCTTCTTTCTCTAGCGTGGCGTACATGGCTTTCTTTAAAGGCACATCAGCGGTGACATGCAGGGCTGTGTCTCTCTGAGCTGGGATCTACTTCCTGCCAAGTGGAGGAAACCAGGATGTTCATCAGTCTGGAGCCCGTGACACACGGGCCATGGCAGAGAGAAAGATGTTGAGTGAGGGGTTGTGGAAATGGCAGCAAAGGCAGACTAGAGGACCAGGAATTCAGCCAGGACCCCAGACATTCCAGAGCCCCCCTGGGAAGGGAGGAAGCCCCTGGAGTTGCCTCAGCAATCCCAGGGCCCACCAGAGCACCAGCCCTGGCCAATCTGTCATACAGGTTAGTCTCGGAGCTGCACACCTTGCTCCCCAGGTTTTACACCAAGAAACAGAGGCTTAGATCAGAGAACCTGTGGGTGAGGGGGTATCCTGGCCTGACTCCTAGCCTGATGGTTCCTCCCCTCGGCCACAGTGATTGGCTCTGGGAGAGACACGTGATTTTAAGCAAGGCCAATCAGAGTTAGCCCTGGAAATGTGGCTGGATTACTGGGAAAGGCATGTGATGTAAGGCCGGGCCTGCTGAAGGCTTCTTTGCCATCTGGGGACACCTAAGAATAAAGTCAGAGATGAGAGAAGCAGAATCCAGAAGTGAAGGGCGGATTCCTGAAAAGAATACCTGAGTGCAGGCTCCAGACAGGCCAGCTCTGGATTTTCGGGTCCCGAGGCCATTAACTTCCCTTTGCAGTTTAAGCCAGTGTGAGTTGGGAAGATACTGTCATTTACATCAGAAATACCTGACTGACAGAACTGGCAGGGAACTCAGAAATCAACACAGTGCTCCTTCATGTACAAGTGAACATAATCTTTCTAAGAAGCTGACAAAACAAAACTACGTCATATCTCTTCAGGAAACACACACACACACAACTATTTCAAGGATGTCAAAGACTTCTGAAGCCTCTGTCCACAGGCACTGGGTGAAGAACTCCTCAATTTAGTCTGATCTGCCCACTTGATGGATAAGAAAAGTGAGGTCCAGAACACTGAGATGACTTGCTCGGGCCCCAGGGCCAGTTGGAGGCAGAGCCAGGCCTCCCTAGAGCCCCAGGAGGTTTCAGGTGAATACCCCTGAATGTGGTCCTTGGGGAGACTGCAAAGAGTGAAAGGGGGCAGCGGGTGAGGCTCCAGGCCTCCACACCCCCATTTACCCACAGCCGCTCCACTTTTTTCTCATTTTTTGTTTGTTTTTCTTTTTAGGGCCGCACCTGAGGCATATGGAAGTTCCCTGGGTGGGTGTCGAATTGGAGCTGCAGCTGCTGTCTGTGACCTACACCACAGCTCACAGCAACACCAGATCCTTAACTCACTAAGCGGGGCCAGGGATCGAACCCGCATCCTCAAGGATACTAGTCAGGTTCATAACCCACTGAGCCACAATGCGAACTCCACTTTTTTCTGTTTTTTAAAATGGGCTTTCAGGGAAGTGTCTGACAAAAGTTCCATTACTCCAAGATCAACATCCTGCAAACCAATCTCTTATATCACATTTCCAAGTATTTACATGCTAACAACCTGGGTTTTGATCCTCACAGAAATCCTGTGAAGTCGGCACTACCCGCAAGGCGCCACCCAGGCGAGGTGCTTGGGCAGGGCCAGCCGGCCAGCCAGGGCGCTGCTCCAGACCCAGGGCAGCCTGTGCACCGGGGCCTCTCTGTTCCTGCGCTTCTCCCCTCGTATTCCCACGTCCACTCAAGGAAAACAGCCATCCACTCGCACCTCTCCACGAAGACCGAGGAAGGAAGGAGTGACTGATCTGCTCAGAACCCGTGACTGTTGCTGGCACCCGCTTTTCCAGGGGTAGGATCCATAGCCCCAAAGGCTGGGGCCAGGCCGACCCGCTCTTTTTCCTTCCTGTGCCGAGATGGTGGCTTCTCCTCTGCCCCCTGTCTGGCAACAGCACACTGGGCACCTGCCCTCTAAGGGGGCCTGGCCATATACATCCTCCTGACCAAGGGGTGATGGGGGCAGCCAGCTGTGGAAGCGGCTGTTTTACGTGTTGAGATTTGAGGTGAAGGGGAGCCCAGTCCACCGGGGCCTCCTGCTACAAAGCTGCATTCTCCTTTCCAGACTTCACCGGCGCTTCACACGGGGGCGTCAGGCACCTACTCACCTACTAATAAAGTGGTTCAATCATCCCTCATTTAGAGAAGATTCCCATTATAGCCATTCCCATCCTGTCTTTGAAACAGTGACTGAGGAAAATCTCCATTCGTTTAACTGCCTCTACCCAGCTGCCAACAAAGGAAAGGTGCTTTGCGAAGAAAGGACCTTGCCTTGGGAAAATCGAGCCCTCAACTGCTATACTGTACGACAGCCACTGGGATCATCTGGTAATTAATCCCGTTTTCTCCTACAACCTACGTTCTATTAATAACATACACTAACGATTCAGCACCGGGTCTTTCACGGTGGACTCATGACTGAGGCTGGATGGCTGCCTTCAAGGGTGTCGCGCCCTCATCCTCTGTCCTCCCCTCGGCCCTACTCCCCCAGGAAGATGAGCGTCACGGTATTAGACTCAGAACACGAGCTCTGAGGACGTCACGGGGCCGGGGGCCTGATGGCCATCCTGGCTCCATCCCAGCCCAAGTAACTCCGAGGTGCAGAGGCACACGGCAGGCCTCTGCCGAAACCGCTCAGGGTGAGCAGCAATGTGTGACCATGTCATGCACGGCAGATTGGCCAAAATGTCAGAGTCTGTCACCACCAAGTGCACTGAAGTTGGGGAATAAGGGGAGGTCCCTGTAGGTGGCAGCGTACCCTCGAAGGCACATTCTGAGAGAGCAGCCTGGCAGTTACTCGTAAAGAGAAAGAGAACTGACCTTAGAGACGTGCCTCATTTCCCTGCCTGGTTCCCAGACCCGTGTGGCCCTGCAAATTCTCATTCTGGCTTGAAGCATGGGGTTTGTTTTTTTTGTTTTTGTTTTTGTGTTTTTGCTATTTCTTGGGCATACAGAGGTTCCCAGGCTAGGGGTCGAATTGGAGCTGTAGCTGCCGGCCTACACCAGAGCCACAGCAACGCGGGATCTGAGCCGTGTCTGCAACTTACACCATAGCTCACGGCAATGCCGGATCCTTAACCCACTGAGCAAGGGGAGGGACCGAACCCGCAACTTCATGGTTCCCAGTCGGATTCGTAAATCACTGTGCCACGACGGGAACTGCGTGGGGTTTTTGCTTTGACTATGCCACACGCCAGGTGCTGTTTTCAAGTTAATGATCAAGTCCTTTGACCGTCAAAACAACCCTGTGAAGTCGGGTCTACTGGTATCCCCATTTTTAACAGACCAGAAAACGAACGCACAGAGAGGCAGCCTGCCCAAGATCACGCAGCCAAGAAGGATGTGAACCCAGGGGGTCTGGCTCCAGAACTACCAACAGTACCACTTTCCAAACACAGAGGTAAGAGCAAAGGCTCAGCTATGAACCCAATCTCATTCCACAATCAGACATCGTTTTCAGATGGATCCAAGCTGGATGCAAACGGGAAATACATACAAGAGCGTCCAGAAGATAACATAGGAGCATAGCTTCATGTTGGGGTGAGCGAATTCAGGGACTCTGGGAAAGTGTTTGTTTTCCTCACAAAAGAGTCAGACTCAGAGTTCCTGTCGTGGCGCAGTGGTTAACGAATCCAACTAGGAACCATGAGGTTGCGGGTTCGGTCCCTGCCCTTGCTCAGTGGGTTAACGATCCGGCATTGCCGTGAGCTGTGGTGTAGGTTGCAGACACAGCTCAGATTCCGCGTTGCTGTGGCTCTGGCGTAGGCCAGTGGCTACAGCTCTGATTCAACCCCTAGCCTGGGAACCTCCATGTGCCGCGGGAGTGGCCCTAGAAATGGCAAAAAGACAAAAAAAAAAAAAAAAAAAAAAAAAAAAAAAGAGTCAGACTCAAAAAACCAGCAGTCCTCTGCCCCTTCGCCAGCCCACCTTCTCCCAGATTGGAGTGTGGATGTGACACCTGGCTTTCAGAGGGGCCCTCCTGTCCCCAGAACACTACCCTGAATCAACCGGCTGAAGCCTCGGGGTGCCCCAGGCCCTGGGGAAGGTGGGACGGCAGCCAGTTTGTGGCCATGGGTGGGCAAGAGAGTCAGCGCAACACTGGCATGGACTCTACCAAGCCCCTGAGCCACATGGCCTCCCCTCCAGATGCTATAAGACACAAACAACCTCTGATGGGCTGAAGCGACAATGCCACCTATGTAGTCTGATACTTGCAGCCGAAGGCGTTCCTAACTGAAACACCTGCCTTGGCCAGGCTGCAGCAGCCGCATGCTGTGCCGTCAGCCTGGAGAGTTTGCAAACAGCCACTAACAGGGGCCTGAACGTGCCTCAAAAAGATTCAACTAAGAGGTAAACTTTGGGAATCCACAATTTCCAAGCCTGGCTGATCAGAGGTATCCAGAAAGATGATGTGGTGCCTGAATTGGGAAGAGCCTTCTTTCTCCCCACAGACCTCTACGAGCCGTCGGGGAGACCATGGTTTTAAAGGCCCGGCCCAGCCCACTGATGCAACTGCCCCGCGGTCTGCGGGCCACGGGCTCCCAGGCTGGGGAAATCCTGCAGAGCTTGTGGATCCTTTTTTCCTCCTGTCACCAGGCATTTGCTGGATGTGCCAAGAGTTAAGCCCCTTCCTGCACTTCTCTACAAACAGCTTGTCAGTGTGGTTTCGACTGCCGAGTGCTTTTCCACAAAGCACTCTCTAGACCTCAGCTCATCAGACGGGAGACAGAACACTGGCCAATCTACCAAAATAGGTCAGGCTTTATTTTTAATCCTCTTATTCATTATATATATTGAAAGGGAAGAATGAAAAAAAAAAAAACGTTATTCACAGCAAGAATGTCTAGGTTATTTCATCTCTCTGTGTCTCAGTTTCCTCACCTGTAACACAGAGATGAGGATGAAGCAAATTACTCCATGAAAAGTGTTTAGAGCAGCACTTACCACGTGGTAAGGAGTCAATAAAGGGGAGCTGCCATTATTCTTATTGCAGGTGACACGGTTAGTTCTTTGGATTGAAGGCCTTTGAAAGGCTTCAAAAATCTCACCCTCTGGTCACCCAGACAGAGAAAGGCACTGCTCTGATTCTAGTCAAGGAGGGAAGGAAGGAGACTAGAAGGTCTAGGCCAAGGGGCAGAGGCTGGCTGCCAGGGCTTGGGGTTCCGGAGCAGGAAACGGACCTGCTGGTGCTGGCGCCCACCCAGCAGCCATTCTCCCCTTTCTTCTCAGACGACATCTCCCAGCTGCCCCTGCAGCTAGGAGGGGTCAACCAGATGTCAGCAGAGGCAGCCGCAGGGCTCCTCACCAGGAACAAAGAGCTGGACTACACTTCTGTGCCCCACGTGATTCCCACCTGGACTACAGATCACTGGCTTGCCTCCAGCAGTCACAGTGGGCCACCTGAAGGATGAAAGCTTTGGGCTAGGGATGCTTAAGCAGAGAGAGAAGGCTCTTACTTTACCTGAAGGCTTGGAGCTGCCTCCCCAGCCCCAGACTGCAGATCTCAGGACATTTTACTCACAAGAGAAACCACGTTCTGCTGAGTTTACACCATTGCTATTTCTGGTGTCTGCCACTGGCAGCCACACACACTGTCAAATGATACTGTGGTCTTAGCCAGCGAATGAATGACCAATGAGACAGCGTTCTACACCAGCCATCCTTCTGCGACCTGCTCTTTAAAACATTCTCGTGCTTTAGGACCCTTGCTCTCTTCTCAACAGCAGGTAGAAAGCTAGATACAGAATTGCCCAGAGAACAGGGTTATAATCATGTTGCCTTAGGAGGAGGTAAAATGAGAACGAGATGAGCCATCCTGAGTCATTCATCCAGCAAAGAGTAAGCACTACCCTACACGGGAGCACTGTGAGGCGTCGGGTGCCGGACCAAACAAAGGCAGAGATGGTCCTTACAAGCTTACCGCCCAGAACAGGGGCAGGAAGACAGACAGGTAAACATATATACAAGTACAAATGGTGAGAAGTACCAAGTAGGAAACCTGAGTGAGTTTCAGCACAGAACTAAAGAGAAAGGAGAAGAAAGCCACGTGAAGAATGGGAGTAAGAATATCCCAGAATGTCCATCAAGTGAAGAATGGCTAAACAACACACAGCACATCCATACAATGGAGTATCATTCAGCTCTAAAAAGAATGACATACTGGAGTTCCCGCTGTGGCAGAACGGGATGGAGGGTGTCTGCAGTGCCGGGATGCAGGTTTCATCCCTGCCGAGCACAGTGGGTTAAAGGATTTGGTGTTCCTGCAGCTGTGCCATAGGTGGCAACTGCAGCTCAGATTTGATCCCTGGCCGGGGAACTCCATCCATATACCCCGGGGTGGCCAGAAGAGAAAAAAAAAAAAAAAAAGAATGAAGCATCGATTCATGTACACCATGGATGACATGATGCGAGTGAAAGAAGCCAGTCACAGAAGACCACATACTATATGATTCCATTTACAGGAACTGTCCAGAATGGACCAATCCAGGGAGACGGAAAGGAGATTAGTGGCTGCTAGAGGCTGGGAGGAGGGGGACACAGAAGGAGAGTAACTGCTGACGGGCACAGGGTGTCTTTTTGGGCTGATGAAAATGTACTAGAATTAGACACTGGTAATGGCTACACAGCCTTACGAACGCACTAAAAACCACTGAATAGAACACTTTAAAAGGGTGAATTTTATGGTATGTGACTTATATCTCAATTAAGCCACTCGAAGGGCTGCCCAGATTGAATTACTGGATTGGTAATAAAGTCTCTAACGAAAGTTTAAAAAAAAAAAAAAAAAGGATATTCCAGGAGATGGCGGAGGATGGAGGGAGCTGTTAAAGAGGCTCCCAGGAGGCCTGCAGGCCTAGCTCGCTGGCGGGTGTGGGGTGGGGGGTGCCAGGAGGCATTTGGGGAAGCTCCGGGGCTGCGTGGTCCACCGGTAGCCGTATGCTCCGCATTCTAAGCATGACAGACAGGAGGAGCATGGTGTGTTCTGACTGACATTTTGGAAAGACCCCCTGACTGTTGCATACAGACTGCTGGGGCTGAAAAGAAGCAGGGAGCACAGAGAAGTGACGGCTGTGACACCCGAGGAGAGATGGAGGTGGCTGGGAGCAGGCTGAGGGCGGTGCACTGGAAAGGAGGCGGCTGGTGAAGGTCTGCTTCAGGCCAAGGACGGACGGGCTGACGGGCCAGGCGTGGGGGGCCAGGCAGAAAAGGCAGGCGCGAGAGTGCCCTGCATACCGTCTCTTGATTTTGCCAAAGTGGTTCGCCGTCAGATTCAAACTGTGCACAGCACAGTAAGAACAGATCACCAGATGCCTGCTGTATGAATTTAATGAATGAATAGTCACTGCCTATTTTTTTTGTAGGGCATATTTTTGTCTGCACAGTAAAGATATGAATTCTTTCTCTCTCCATGTCCATGTGCACAAGCACACCCACACCCACCCACACACTCACCACACACCCACCCACACCATCCTTACCTGTATCTGTCTCTCTCCCATCCACTGGCAGAGAGTAGTCCACTAGACACCACTCAACTACCCAAACCAGAGACCTGAGGATACTCTGTTATAAATATTTACCAACCCTAAGCGAGATAAAGCCTCAGAGTCAGTAACAACCAGGTCCCTCCTTCTCCAACGGGGTCAGAGGAGGAGCCAGTGAAGGACCAGCAGGAGAGGAAACAGAGGAAGAGACAGGAAGTGCACTCTTTCTCTTAGGTGGTGGCAGAGGCGAAGGGACACAGTTGGGTGTGGGGAGAAAGCGTGGTGACTGGGGTCTAGTCGAGGGGGGAGCCTCGACTTGAGAACAGCCACTGCCCCAGCAGGAGACAAGTTATGACCCAAAGGGGTCATGAGTCCCCACCGGCAACCACATCCCTACCAAGGGGTGCGGGGAGGGGGAAGGGAGGGAGGCCCTCACAGAGAACAAGGCCAGGGCCACCGTCCACCACGTCCAGCAACAGGGCTCATCTGTTTAAGGGGAGGGGGTGAGAGGCAGCCCACAGGGGAGGTTGTGGGGTAGGCTGGGGTGGACGCGAGGTAAGGGGTTGCCTGGCTGTCTGCCCTGTGATGCTTCCTGGGTCACAGCCAGGGACCTCATGCCTCAACTTCAGTGTTTCTGGAATTCCTCCACGTCGGTCTCAGCACGAGAAGGCTTTCGGAGGCGCTGCATGCTTCACACGGCTGACCAAACTCGGTGCTTATTTCATTCTACCGAATGCCTGGGAAGTAGGTCAAACTGCCTGTCGTGGTCAGTTAGAAGTGACTTCTCACCATGGCCCACATTAGCCTCTCCTAGTGCCAGGCTCTCCAGGGGAGCACTACCCACACCCGTGCCAGGGGCTCTCCCAAGGGGGCCTCTATGATCCACCCATGTGTGGAGTTGGTTTTGACAAACAGGATACCGCGAAGTCTCCCGGACAGAGTAAGAAGGCTAAGTAAGAAGGCTGCGGATGCGGAGGAAAAATGGCACAATACCCACCCCTCAAACACCACAGAGGCATGGACCTTTGTTGCTTGATTACACATGAAAAGGATCAGATCATACCTAATTCTCAGAATCTCGCTTTCCCTTAACTGCACACAGAAATGCCTCCAAACCAACGTGCAGCACTCAGGCCCAATCTTTTTTTTCCCCCTTTTTAGGCTGCTCCATGGCACATGGAATTCCTAGGCCTGAGATCAGATACAAGCCACAGCTGTGACCCACGCTGCAGCTGAAGCAACACCGGATCCTTTAACCCACTGTGCAGAGGCAGGGACTGAACCTATGTCCCGGCGCTGCAAAGACTCTGTGTACCCACTCCTTAGCACCTGATACTCCATAGTGTGGAGATGCCCTATTTTATTCAACCATTGCCTGAAAAACGGGCATTCACTTTGTTTCCAGGGTTTGGTTTTGCTTCTGCCACTGCAAACAATGAGCGATAAACAACAGTTTGTCCTGGAGCCATCTCTTCTGTAAGACAGATTCTCAGGTGTGGTATTTTTGCATCAAAAACTATTTATGAAGGATTATGTAGTTACATTACAGAATGGCTTCTGAGATCAAAGCAGAGACCTGTATGTGTCATATGTGCTTGTTTTTGTATTGAGTATCTCTGGAAGAACACAGCTGAAATGGGTGTCCTCACGGGGGGGAACGGGTTGACAATGGACAGGGGAGGCAACTGGATTTTCAATGTACTTTTCTGGGTCTCATCTGAATGCTTTATCACGTGCATGTCCTGCTCATTCAAAAATAAATAAGATTTCTTTTTTCAGCTGTCTTTTAAAAAGGCTGCAGTGATTCACATGCCCTCCAGTGAGCCGGGAGAATACTTAGCTGAACTCATTAATGCCCTGTCTTGTCTCCTTCAAGGCTGCCCCCCACCCCCCTTTTTGACCTCATACAAGCTCAAATGTCAAATCACACCTGCTACGACATCCACAGTTCCTGCAATTCTACAGCCCTTGGGCAGGCAAGAGAGCAAACTCCCAGAGATGCTATATTTGAAAAGTCAGCCTGGACGGCACCTCCTGGCAGCACGAGAGAAACCCAAGCCAGGGTGGGAGCCAGGCCTTCAGGGACCTGAGGGCACCAGCGGCAGCGAGACAAGCAGGGAGCTCTTCTCCCGTGCCTGTGGGTCACACACTTTTACACTCCTGCTGGCTGAGCAGCCCAGGTCCCCCAAATGCCCAAAGCCTCTGAGAAAGGGCGAGGGAGGCCTGCAGCAGCCACTGCTGCCCAGGGCACATGTGTTCTCGAGAACAAGGCCGGGATGAAAAACACAGAAGGATCGAGCCCAGACAAGAGGCCTTCTCGTTCACCTCCCGCAGGCCTCACCAGCCCCAGCTTTTAAATCCCACTGTGACATGACAGGACGACACAGCTGACCCCAGCACTGACACCTAGGGCCCCAAGCCCAGCAGCAACCCCACCATAACATGCCCGCTGCGGTAAAGCTGGTCAGAGCTCTGGACCAGCCTGCAGTGGGAGGGGCCCGGAGGGACCAGATGAGAAGCAACTCAGGACAAGGGGGGGACGGAAGTGTGGAAAACATCTCCAGGAGCGGCAGCAAGTCCACATGATGCAGGGGCTGGATTCAGGTCCCGTGCTACCTACCGTTCTGCAGGCCACACTCGGGCCCAAGTCCGCTAAGTGCACAGGAGACCCAGCCTTAGCTCAAGTGCTTCCCTCAACCTGGAATGCCCTTGCCCTTGACGGAGGAGTGTGCATTTGGGTGTTGGCTGGAGCGGCCTCTGTAAGAAGGGAAAGTGGGAGACAGTCTGAGTCTCCAGCAGCAGGGACAGGCCAACAAATTGTGATGCAGACACACAATGGAATCCCTTCTGTCTCTCCTTCCCTCATCCCCTGTGGCAAGTCTATTAGCGAGTGCAGCTGCCGGGGCCTGCAAAATATAAGCTACACCCGTCTCCTTTCCCTCCTTCCCAGGCCAAGCCGTCAGCACCACCGTTCAGCTGGACCACCCGTCACATCCCCTGTTGGTCTCCCTGAGTCCATTCTTGTCTTCCTAGATTCTACTCTCTACACATAGCCAAAGGGATCGAATCACACAGGGATGATCCCATCAGGTGACTTCCTGCTTGAAATTCTTCAACACCTCCAGGTCATCTCCTTCCACTTTACTCCTCACTCAAATGCTCCGACCACAGGGACCTTTTTTTCCCTGTCAAGCCTATTGCTACCCCCGGGCCTCTGCATATTTGGCCTTGCTATCCTCCAGACCTGCCGGCTAGGGCTCCCTGAGACTTACGCAGTAGTGAGTAGGCCTGAAACCTAACTACCGGCAATGGCATGGACACCGCACACATGCAGTGCTGAACAGAAAGGCCAGACACAAAGGAGCATCTACCAAAAGAACGACTGCATTTACATAAAGTTCAAAGTCAGAGGTGAGACATCGAGAGCATGGTTTTACTTGGAAGGGAAAGTGACTAGGAGAGGGTAGGAAAGGGACTTCTGGGGCTTAGAAATATTTTTTTAGAGCTGGTTACATGAATGTGTGTTGTTTGCTAAAGTTCTTCTAGCGACACATTTAATAAGCGCCCCTGTCTTTTTCTGGATGTATATGATAGTTTAATAAAAAGTTTAAAGAATTAGGAGTTCCTGTTGTGGCCCAGTGGGTTAAGTACCCAACACAGTATCTATGAGGGGTGAGTGTGATCTCTGGCCTCAATCGCTGGGCTAAGGATCTGGCATTGCTGCAGGATTCAAACTCTAGCCTGGGAACTTCCATATGCTGCAGGTGCAGCAGTAAAAAGAAGGAAAAAAAAGGAAAAAAATTTTAAAGAATTAAAACATTTTGGCTGCCCGTAATCTTTCCTACGACTTGGGAATTTCCCATTTATGATCCTTTGTGGGAGGCCAGGCCAACCTTTTGTGGTAAAATATTACAAAGGCTGGGAACTGGCTCTCATAGCCTCCCTTGAAGCTAGGCCACAGGCGCGGGATCTGGGCGCTGGTCAGCAGATGCACCCTTCCTCCAGGGCTTAAATCTGCCTGCAGAACCAGAGCTTACTCACCTTGGCGTCTGGAACTCAGAGCTGCGGCCTGGTACGTGGGAGGGTCTCACTGAGGCTTGATGAACAAAACCAACCCCCCTCTGTGTTTTCTCCCCCGGCACCATAAAGACAGGGTCAGATCATTCTGCACTCGACAGCCCATTCATTCTTTCAAGAAATGTTTACTGAGTGTCTATCTGGTGCCAGGTCCTCTTCTAGGCAACAGGGATTCAGGTGAACAGGACACTGGAGCTGATGATTCTAGTGGGGAAGCAGAACAGTAAACAAAATCCTAAAAGATATAACATATGAGATAAGCATTACAGAGAAAAACAGAGAAGGGAGATGGGGACCTCCCTGAGAAGACAAGGTACGAGCAAAGGCTTAAAGGACTTTTAAGGGAGGTGAGAGAGTGAACCGCGTGGGTATGAGAGGAGAGTCTTCCTTGCAGCAGGAAGAGCCAGTGCAAGGGTCCTGAGGCAGGCACATACCTCGGTGTCTATGGAGCACTGAGGCGGCCCCAGGTGAGGAGCAGGGCAAGTGAGGAGAGGAAGAGGAGGAGATGAAGTCGCAGGTGAAGGGGGCAGACTGTGTGGGGCCTGGCTGGGGATGGTGAGGACTTTGGCTTTAATCTGGGTAACAGGGAGCCATGGGAGGTTCTTAAGCAGAGGAGGGACAGACCTGATTGGGTGATAACGGGGTTCCTCTGGCTGCTATCGAGCACTCTCCCCTGTCCAAGATGGAAACCAATTTTGAAGAGAAATAGAGTTTGGTCATTTGCATGGTAAATGCCTGTGAGAAATAAAGCAGAAGGCTTTCCGCCCACGTCCTCCAACCCACTGAGGCCTCATGCTGGCCAGCGGGCTTTGCGACATGATGAACAGTCCACAGTACATGGAGGGAAAGCTGATCCTCCTCCACTGGCCACTGGAAGAATCCCAACAGCAGATGGGGAAGCAGTAAGGCCACGTGGCCGGGAGAATGCCTTCTTGGTGCTCATCTCGAGCCAGAATCAAATCCCAGTTCTGCTCCTTAGCAGCTGTGTGACCCACAACCTTTCTGAATCCAAGATTCCTTATCAGTCAGGGGCGGGGGTTAATTTCTACCCTTGACCAGGCCTGTAGGGAGGGTTAAATGAGGTAAGGGGATCAAGTGACTGGCAAAATGCCTGGCACAATGCAAGCCCTAAAAGATGTCAGCAAAAAAAAAATTTTTTTTTTTTTTTTGCCTTTTGTTGGGCTGCTTCCGCAGCATATGGAAGTTCCCAGGCTAGGGATCTAATCGGACGGAGCTTTTGCTGCCGGCCTACGCCAGAGCCACAGCAACGCACGATCTGAGCCGTGTCTGCAACCTACACCACAGCTCACAGCAATGCTGGATCCTTAACCCACTGTGCAAGGCCAGGGATCGAACCCGCAACCTCATGGTTCCTAGTCAAATTCATTAACCACTGCGCCACAACAGGAACTCCAGCAAAATTATTATAATGGAAACACCAAAGAAATAATAAGCAACATTCTCCCAAAGGCAAACAACGACCCTTGGCGGACACCCGGAGGCGCAGGGAGAGTGGCGTCCGAGCTCCGAGCCCCCCTCCCCCTCTCCTCACCCGATGCATCTTCCCCTGGCTGTTGCCAGCAAAGGTCCTCGGTTACCGGCAACAAGTAAGTACATGTTTTCAGCGGAGGCGCTGTACCCGAGGGAGGGGCTTGTGGGAACTCGCGATGGACAGCTGGGGGGCCAGAAGCACAGGTGGGGAGGGTGGGGGGGCCACCTTGTAGGACTCAGCCCTGGAGGATTCGATGCTCTCCACATAGGGTCAGAATCAAGTTATTCGCTTAATGTGAAAACCCCACACATTTGGTGTCAGAAGTGAAGAGTGTTGCAGGAGAGTGTGAGTAAAACAGACGCGCAGGAAAAGTGCGTTTCTCCTACATACGTACACACAGCAAGCTGGCGTGTAACCCGGTCCCACCAAAAATGGCTGATGGGTAAACAGCTGGCTCTTATGACCTGCTACCTGAGTGGCCTTGGTCAAATGTCTTGAGCTCTCCCGGTGACTGTGTCGTCACCAAGGCAGGGAGACAGGACAGCAAGGACGTGGGCTGAGTGATCTGGGCGAGGTCCCTGCACGCCGTTTTCCTCAACGCTGGCCTCAGGGGGCTCTTGTAAGGATTCAGTGAGATGACACAGGTCAGGAACTCAGGACAGAGGCTGATGTGCAAGGCTCAATAACTGGCTCTCGCTACTGTTATATTCTGCTAAACAGGAGTCACTATTTAAAGGTTCCGTAGGTCAAGGCGCTTAGCATAGCGCCTATTAGGGAGCAACCACTCAAAAGACAACAACTGTTCATTACGTTACCATTATCACCTTTCATCCCCTCAGCAAAACCTGCGTACCTTCGGGGAAGGGGTTACACCTTTAACAAAACAGACGTGGTCCCTGCCTTTATGGAGCTGGCACCACTGCGAAGATGATGAAGCGCCCTAAACTGAGGAGTTCAGGGAAGAAGGGTGGGGTGTGCGGTCAGGGCAGGCCCCCTGCAGTGATGTTGCCCAGAGATCTGTAAGAGGAGTGGCAGGGGTAGGCCAGAATTGGGGGTGGGGGGAGAAGAAGAAGCACTCCAGGGATGGAGAACAAAGGCCATGCGGTGAAGGAACCGAAAGCAGACCAGGCGGCCGGAGGGCAGAGTGTAGCAGGACTTGCAGGATGAGGCTGCGGGCAGGTGGCCAGCAGGGGCCACGGCGGGCTCAGCCTGACGGCTATGTGGAAAAGGTGGCCCTTCTGCAGGGGACTGCTCTGAGGATGTGGAAAGCGCAAGGGACATCCCTTAGCCTCTAGCGGTTTGGGAGTAAAATGAGGTTTCAGTGTCACTATAGTCAAGAAGAGCAGTCCAACTGCTGTCCTCAGGGGTCCTGCTTAAATGACTCCCAGCTAAAAGGTCCCAGGAAAAGGACACAGTAGACTCCTAGGAGGGGACAGAGGGAACAGTGACCCCATCCCTGCCTACGGCTGACTGGCCCAGAAAGAACACCTGACGTCAATGGGGCCTGTCTCAAGAGCCCCTTCCCTGGATGCTTGGGGCTCTTTGGTAACGTGTGCTGCCATGGTGTACAGCTTGGTCTGTGGATGGTCAGGTTTGTCACCCAGCAGAGGGAAAGGCAGAGAGACTATGAATGTGAGAGAATGAACAAAGCAATCAAGGCATTGGGGGAGCCATGAGGAAGAGAATCCCGATGGTGGCACTTGTATTGTGGTTCCAGTCCACAGGCTGGCTGCTTCCCATGCTGGTTCCATCCTTCCCCATGAGTGGTTTTGGGTGGAAGCAACCAGCCTGTTGGTGTGGCCCCGCTCCCTTGCACAGTGATTGGCTAGACCCGTGACCCGTGCTAGAGAGGGGCCGGAAGCTTTGTACTGTGGCTGAGGGACAAGATACCCTCTTTCTCTCTGAGGCCAATGAGAAGGAGACAAAGAACCTGGACCAGCGCTGGCAGCCAGTCTGCTACCTCACAGGGAGCCAGGTTTGAGGATGACGTGGACATCAGAGGGGAGAAGGGAAGAACAGAGAGAAACTGGGTCACTGGTGATGGCCCTGAGCTCCTGAGCCGACCAACCCAGAAGCCTGCCCCACCTCTGGGCTTTCTGGTTGTGAGTCAATCCCTGCCCCCAGGGTTTATGCCCACTTGAGCTAGCGTTTCTGTTACTCGTGACCAAGTAACTGGTTCACAGTCCTTCCTGAAGCCTTGCTTTGGTTCTCTGGGCCATTCCAGCACCCTCTGATTAAATCCTCTCCCACCGCCCACCCCGCAAGCTGCCAAAGGGGCAGGTCATCAGGAGCTCTAAGAGAGCAGTATAGCAGTTCGGCCAGGAACATAACTTGCCCCCTGCTACAGCTTACCCAGCTGTAAAATGGGGATAATAACAGGCACTTCACTGGGTTAAGAGGATTACAGATGATTAAAAGAATATCTAGCACATTGTAAATTCTCAACACGTTGTTTACAATTATTCTAAAGCACTGAAGGGAGGCTGAAAGGCCTCAATCCCAGAAATGCAATGAGCTACACCCCTCCCCCACCTTGTTTGCTTGTTCCTTTGTTTAGGTCATCAAGTCCTTTATTCACAAACAGTCCCAAAGAACAAACAGCCAGCCCAGTTTCTGTCAGGAGGATGGCCAACCCAGCCTCGGTGGGGGATCCGAATGAAAGAGATTTGACTCAACCTCTCCAGGAGCTGGGTGGCGGAGAAAGCCCTCATGAGTTCACTTCTCCATCAAATACAAGCTGGGGTCTAAAGTTTCAAAACACAGGCTGGGGCATGCTGGCACAGTCCCACGGGAGGACAAAGGAAAGAGAGCCCGGATGCAAGAGAAACCCCGACATGGCAGGTTCCACAACTAACTCGGTCGGGAGGAGGCTCCCGGCTGGCTTCCAGCCACATCCGCTCTCCGCACGGTGATGAGGCAGCAGGAAGACGGGACCCCGCCACGTCTGTATCTACAGCTGGGAACTGGCACGGGCACGGGAAACTCGGAAATAAACTCAGTCAGGAAGTGAGAACTGGAAGATGCTTCCATAGCAACGCCCATCTGGAGATCCCTGCCCACAGCTGGAAGCATTCAGAAGTGAGGCTTATCTAGAGATGCACACCAAGGTCATTTTTTCCATTTGCACCCGGAATATGTTACTTAAACTTTGCTTCCTTGGGGAGCCCCTAGGAAGGCCCTGTTCAATGGCTCAAAAAATTCTTCTCCTTCTTCTGAATGTTTAGAGCCTGAGACTTAGCCCTGTCACCAAGTTTCTTGTGTCTTCTCTGTCCGTGGAGGGGCAGACTCTGCCTGCCTTGCTTGCTGGTACCTGGCCCAGAGCAGGCCTTCGATCAATGTTTACTGAACAAATAAATCATCTGCTTTGTTCTCAATCTTACCATTATTCCTAACTTCAGCTAACATGTATGTACAGGGCAGTGAGCCGAGAGGCATGATGCCTCGTGAATGAGGTTCTCACTCCTGTCACATCCATTTAAAAAATGAGCCTCCTCCTCAAGGTTGGAGCCGCAAAAACCTTAGAGTTCTCTGATCTCAAGAGAAGGATGGGAGAGAGGGTGAAAACCTAGAGCAAAGCTGGAGAGGTGGAGGGATGGATATTGAGGAACTGGCTTTGACATCAAGAACTTCCTGGAATTCCCACTGTACTACAATGGGTTAAGGATCTGGCACTGCCATGAGCTGTGGTGTAGGTTGCAGACGCGGCTCGGATTTGGCATTGCTGTGGCTCTGGCGTAGGCTGGTGGCCACGGCTCCGATTAGACCCCTAGCCTGGGAACCTCCATATGCTGCGGGAGCGGCCCTAGAAAAGGCAAAAAGACAAAAAAAAAAAAAAAAAAAAAAAAAAAGAATAACCACTGTAAAGACATTAGTTCACTTCCTTCTGGTCTTTTTTTTTTCTCTAGTGTGAGCAATAAGTGTACAGAGACGTGAAGAGATTTTCCCGCTTCTAAAGGGCTTTCTTTCACCTGTGCTTTTTCTAGATTTTAAACACCAGGTGAAAGATACTTTTAAATGGAGAAATTAAGTCTATTTCTCCAAACTACAGCCTTGGGAAGGAAGAATGCTCCTCTCTTCGGCTCCTCTGATTTCGGCCAACCATTGGAGCGGCTGTTACAAACCAGCGGTTCTCAGTCTTAACTCTGTGTGAGTGGAACAAACTGGGTACAGTAACTGCCAGAGCTGGTGTTAACTGAGCACTTACTTTACAAGAGGCCATTTTATTTTATTATTATTATTATTATTTTTAGGGCCGCACCCACAGCATATGGAGGTTCCCAGGTTAGGGGTCCAATAGGAGCTGTAGCTGCAGGCCTACGCCAGAGCCACAGCAATGTGGGATCCGAGCCGCATCTGCAACCTACACCACAGGCACAGCAACAGCAGATCTGAGTCCAATCTGCGACCTACACCACAGCTCTCAGTGACGCTGGATCCCTAACCCACTGAGTGAAGCCAGGGATCAAACCTGCAACCTCATGGTTCCTAGTCAGATTCGTTAACCACTAAACAACAATAGGAACTCCAGAAGAGGCCGTTTTAAATGTTTTACAAAGACTACTTAATTTAAGCCTTACAATCCTGTATGGCAGGTACCATTATCATTTTATAGATGAGGAAACTGAGGCAAAGAGGTTAAGTGACTTGCCCCAGGTCCCCTGGCCATTAAAGTGGTGGTGCTGGGATTCTGAACCCAGGCCATCAGGCCCCAGGTGCCCTTTTTCCCCTGGCAAATATGACACCAACTATGAGCTTCAGGGCAAGGTTCCCAAGGTTCCTATTGCCAAGTCTGTCATCATGATTATTCATACTTCTCTCCAGACTCATTTTGTTTCCTAAAGGAAATGAGAAATTGCTGAAATTCAGCAAAAGTGAGACAGCCGGAAGCTCCAGCTGACCACACGCACACGCGGGTCTCTGCTGGGCTGCCTGAGAAACATTCTTAAATGATGATGACCTTTCTGGAGGGGACGTGGGGTCAGTTCCTGGGTGGATCATCCTCTACAGGCTGAGACCACACCTAGTGCCAGACGGGAGGTGAAAGCCCCTCCCTAGCTGCACCTGGCAGTGGGATGGAAACCCAGAGCCCAGCCCCTATTGACATGTGAATGTGGAGACAGGGCTGGGGGCCGCGGCTGTTTGACAGGGATGGGCAAGGACAGCTCTTGCATGTTCAGAGGATTAATGGGGCTGGAGTCAATATTTAGTCACCGTGGAGGATCAGCCAGTTATGTTTTCGCCATTATCACACAGATCTTCGGAGAAAAGCAGCTCGTGACTCCCTCTAAGCCCACAGCAACACCAGACCCACCACCGACGGGGGTTTTCCCAGGAGTTAATCACGGGGGCGTTTGTCTCCCCTCCAGGGTGGGAAGGGAAGAGCTATTTCAGGAAAAGGTCCCTGGATGCCTGGTTCAGGGAAGGAGATGAGAACATGCTGCTTGGGGTCTGAGAACTACAATCCTTCCAGGTGCTGGGCCAAAAGGGTCGCCCCACAAGGGAGATCTGTGCAGAGAAGGGCTGGGGAACCGAGGCTGCAAGGCTGTCACGGATCTGACACTGCCTGGGCCCTGGGGCCTCCAACATGCCTTGTGCGCTAGAGGCTCGGTAATGTCTCATCACTACTCAGTCTTTAGGCTTTGGCGGGGGGGAGGGGGGGGCACTAGTTTTTTCGGTTTTGTTAGCATTCTAAAAAAGCAAAGAGAGAAAGGTACCATGAACTCGCAATACACTCAGCACAGTGGGTACTGAGAGTCAGTAATTATCCAGGTTCTGCCCCATTAGCTTCATCTATTCCTTATCTGCTCCTTCCCCTCCCCCCTTCCTTCTGCCTGAAACATGTTAAAGCAAACCCTAGACATCGTGCTGTTTCACCTTCCCATCAGTTAGAAGGTCTGAAATACACAGACGTGTTCTTATGTGGCCACAATATTCAACTGGTTTCTTTACTGATCAAAACAACATTGACTTGTTTCCTAGGAGGTACGACCTGGCATTGGCGAAGGAGTGGGAAAATGGGTCACCTCGCTTCTATGATGGGGTTAGGCTTTTCTGCAGGGCCTCTTGGCAATATGAATCCAAAAAGGTTTAACAACCTGTGTGTATCTTCTGACTCAGCTTTTCCATCCAAGCACTCATCAAAAAAACAAACAAACAAAAGCAAAAACCTGACTGATGCCTACCACATGCCTGGGAGTGTCCTAAACACTTTTCTCCCTGGTACAGATGTGGAAATTGAGGCACAGAGAGGCAAAGTCATTTCCCCAGGGTGACACAGGAGATGCCAGCTGCAAACCCCCACCCCAGGGCTGCCACCCCCCTTGGAAGTGGCAACCCCACCTTCCATGGTGTGATAGGGCCAAGGAGGAGAGAAACAGAGGCAGCCCAACATCTCAGTCACCTCTCGAGGGAGCTGCAGTCTTTCCACAGCTGAAAAACAAGGTTAAAGCCCAGCTCAGACTTGTTTTTCCCAGTGTGCGTGTCCTGACTGCCAGGTCTGGACACAGTGGCACCATTTCTGCCATATCCTCAGACCACCTGCACCATGACTTACTCTGCAGCTTTTTTTTTTTTTTTGGTCTTTTTTTTGCCATTTCCTGGGCTGCTCCCACGGCATATGGAGGTTCCCAGGCTAGGGGTCGAATCAGAGCTGTAGCTGCCAGCCTATGCCAGAGCCACAGCAACGCAGGATGCGAGCCATGTCTGCGACCTATACCACAGCTCACAGCAACGCCGGGTCCTTAACCCACTGAGCAAGGGCAGGGCTCGAACCCACAACCTCATGGTTCCTAGTTGGATTCATTAACCACTGCGCCACGACGGGAACTCCTTACTCTGCAGTTTTAACTGTACTCGCTTTTATTTTGGCTTACATACCATCATTAGGCTCACCCAAAGCAGAAACAGCCATGGAATACTGGGTTTGATGTGCTATTGAAATTCTTTCCCTGTTACGTATGAAAATAAAAGTACAACTATTAAAATATCTAAGGTGTGTATTCATACACCACCTCAAATTATCTAGTGGAATGATCTGACCTTGGGAAATCTGTCCCTATGGCAATAAGACATCATTCCTAGTCGGTTTACTCCCACTGCTGCCCTGCACATTCTCTTTCACTTACCTTCTAGAATCATGAGAGCTTGAAAGCTAGCTCTAAACCACTCCTCCAAGAGGCTGAAATCTCTCCTAAACCCTCTGGCTCTGTCTCCCAGGAATGGATCAATGGTTCATATTTTCACTTACATTGTCCTCCAGGATGGGGTGATTAATAATAATAGCCATTGGGCACTAAGGACTTTCCCCGTGCTGGGTACTGCCTTATGAACTTTCTACAGATTAACTCATGATCCTCACATGGCCCCTGTAAAGGAGGTGTCACTATCATTTCACAGATGAGGAAACTGAGGCTCAAAAGGGATTAAGTCAGGGGAGTTCCCATCTTGGCACACTGGAAATGAATCCAACTAGGAACCATGAGGTTGTGGGTTCGACCCCTGGCCTCACTCAGTGGGTTAAGGATCCGGCGTTGCTGCGAGCTGTGGTGTAGGTTGCAGACGCGGCTAGGATCTGGTGTTGCGGTGGCTGTGGTGTAGACTGGCAGCTACAGCTCTGATTCAACCCCTAGCCTGGGAACCTCCATATGCCACAGGAGCAGCCCTGAAAAGACAAAAAAAAAAAAAAAAAAAAAAAAAAAAGTGTGTGGGGTGGAATTAAGTCATTTGATCAAGGTCCCACAGTGCGGATGTGACATAGCCAGGGCTGAATCCAGGTGACGAAGCCAGGGGCCCACCCCTCTAGTCTCTTCACTACCCTGCTGCCCCTAGAACAGTCAGCAGTGACCAAGCTCTGTGCTGAATGAACACTGAGGTTGAGGAAATCGCCAAAGGCCACGCAGTTGGAAGCACCTGGGTCCAGGTCGGCTGGTCCCCAGGCTCACTCTCCCCCCTGCACCATGGACCACGCAGCCAGGACCAAAGGAAACCCGGGTGGAACTCTGGCCTGGGACCTCAGGGCACCCTCCTCCCTCCTTCCTCACCACCCCTTTTAGCTCAGTCCCCAGAGGCCAACTCTCCTCTCAAAGGAGGAAGAGAGACTCTAACACAGCCAAACACAGCCTCACGTCGCTGTCTCCTGTGCCGAAAAGGAAGCTGGCTGAGGCAAATGAAGTTTTCTTTCTTTTTAAAAAAATTTTTAGGGCTGCACCTGCAGCATATGAAGGGTCGCAGATTAGGGGTGGAATTGGAGCTGCAGCTGCTGAGCTACACTACAGCCACAGCCACGCGGATCCTTAACCCACGGAGCAAGGCCAGGGATCGGACCTGCATCCTCATGGATACTAGTTGGGTTTGTTACCACTGAGCCACAGCAGGAACTCCTGGAAGTTTTCCAAAACCACCCCATTCGTAACATCATTCTGTGCAAGGTTTCTCCTCACCCGGCTTCTAGGTCTCAGGCCCACATTTTAATTGATATTCTAATCACAACGCCTAATGCGTATGGGGCTATGAGCACCGGGCCCTGGGCTGACTGCTTCACAAGTACTGACTCGGCCAGTGCTCTGGGCATCCTTAGGAGGTGGGGACCAGCATGAGCCTTGTTTTAGGAGGAGGAAATGCAGCTCTGCAGAGGCTAAAGCCACTGGCCCAAGGCCACAGAGCTGGGAGTGGTGGCTCCAGGGGCCCTGCCTTAACCACTCAGTGACACTGCCTCCCACAGCAAGATCTCTCCTGCGTACCGGGCACTGCTGGGGTGCCAGGCCCTGGACTACACACTTTCCGTAAGATGACCTCGGTGACTTGCTGCTTCCACCCTCCACATGCACATACCTCAACGAGGTATGTATTGCAAAAACAAAGCCTGAAGCTCAGAGAAGTGAAGTCACTTGTCCAAAAGGTCACACAGCTAGTACAGAACAGGCCAGGTGCATACCTCAAAGCTCCAAGGCTCCACAGCCTCACAGTCCAATTCCAAAAGTCCCAAATCTCCACCCGGTTCCCAGCAAGCCCCTGAAAGCGATCGGTCTCTAGCTCCAAGAAATCGGGGTGGCCCACCAACCCTGCCACAGGGCATCACAGAGACAGGCAGCCCGGGCCAATTCCAAGGGCAGGACATAGCTTGGCAGCTACACACATACTGGAAACTGCTGCTCGGCACAGTCCCCCCTTCTCAGTAATGATCCCACTGAACTCAGGTGCAGGTGGAGCCCAGGAGCCAGGCCAGGGCTTTCCAGCATGACGGTGACTTGGCCAGGGACGCTGTGCTCTCCCCAGTGAGGCCCTTAGGTTTTTTCCTCCATGGCCTTTGTTCTGGGGACGTGGGGAGCTGCTTCCTCCCTGAAGGTCTGGAATTGGCACTGTTCCTTTCTGCACTGGCAGGCCCTTCCTCATATTCCCAGAGAGATTAGCTAGTGAGCCATCTTGATCCTGTCCAACCTCCCAATGTGTCCACAGAATGCTTAAGAGCGAGGACTCTGACACCAGATGGCTTGGGTTCAAATCCCAGCTTTGCCGCTTACTAGCTGTGGAACCTCAGACAAGTTGCCTCCCCTCTCTGTGCCCCAGTTTTCTCACCTGGAAAAAGGGGATAACGACAATACCAATGTCATAGGGTTGTTGTGGGGATTTAAAAACACCTAGAATAAGGCCTGACCCTTGGAGCTACGTAAGTGCTATTGTGGTGAGAGCAGCCCAATTAAACAGTCATACCCGCTGGGTGGGCAGAAATCTCCACCGTGCTTTTTTAAGACCCTGCCATCATCCACCCTCATTAAAATAAACAAACAAACAAACAAACAAAAAAGCAGGAGTTCCCGTCATGGCTCAGTGGTTAACAAATCCAACTAGGAACCATGAGGTTGCCGGCTCGATCCCTGGCCTCGCTCAGTGGGTTAAGGATCCGGCATTGCTGTGAGCTGTGGTGTAGGTTGCAGACGCGGCTCGGATCCTGCATTGCTGTGGCTGTGCTGTATGTAGGCTGGTGGCTGCAGCTCCAATTAGACCCCCGCCTGGCAACCTCCATGTGCCAGTGGCGCAGCCCTAGAAAAGACAAAAAAAAAAAAAAAAGACTCTCTCAAAGGAGCCCACTGGCCTGCTGGTGGCAAAGGACACAGTGGCCTAGAGTTGGAGCAGGCTTCTTGGTTGCTGCTGACCAGCTGTGAGACAGCAGTAATTACAGTCCGCTTGTAATTATTTGGCTTGTTTGGCAGTTTGTGTGTTTATTCTTCGTTCCCACGCCCAGCCGGAACAGAGGGCTCCATGAAGGCAAGGTTAGTGTTCCAGACCCTGCGAGGCTTGGCATGAGCGTTAATAAATGCTCACCAGCTGACCAGGGTCCTTGGTGAAGAGAAGCCCTCGAGGGTCTCATTTGCTGCTTCCCCTGAGGTGCCCAAGGCAGTGCCTGACAAGTAAGAGATGACCCCCTCTCCCCGCCCGGCCCAAAAATATTTAGTGAATGAATAAATGAGTGAATGAGATGGTGGATCTATTTAACAACAGCACCAACCACCTGTCAGGCCTGAAAGAGACCAAAAAAGGATGCCTCCATCCCTGCCCCAGGCATTCAGATATAATCCATCTGGTGGCAGAGATCAAGATAGGGTATAAAATGACTTAGGAACATTCCAAGGGCAGTTCAGCAATCAGAAGAGGGGAAGAAAAAAACAAACAAAAAAACAAGCAGCTACAAGGATATACTATACAACACGGGGCATACAGCCAATATTTTATAATAACTATAAATGCAGTGTAACTTCTAAAAACTGTGAGTCACTGTGCTGTATACCTGTGACGTATAACAGTGTCCAGCAACTATACTTCAATTTAAAAAATAAATTAAAAAAAGAACAAGAAATTAGGTTGTGATGGTTGTACAACTATAAATATAATAAAATTCATTGAATTAAAAACATAAAAACAAATGAATTCTGCAAGCATTAAAAAAATTTATTTTTTTAATTAAAAAAAAAAAGAAGGTGGGGAGGCACAAGTGGAGGGACAGAAACAGGAATCAATACCACTCCAGAATTTTGCAGGGCACACACCAGAGAAGGCGCCTCCCTGGCCCGGCCACATGAAACCCTAGGCAAACAAGTGAGCTCCACACACAGACAACACCAGGCCCAACAAAAGGCCAGGTCAGTGACCCCCAGGGCCCCCTCCAAGCAACATCAATAGACACATCAGGGAACCCCAAAGTGCCTCTTCTCCAAGGCTGGCTCAGTCGGGCGCCGGCACCGCCACTGGGTGGGTGGATCAAGACCCAGTCTGGCTGTGCCTCCGCACAGCAGCTCAGAGGTGTAATGAGTAACAGACTGCATCCCCGGTAGGAAGGCCCCTATGAATCCCGACCCCACCCGGCACTAAGGTAGCCATGATCTCTGTCACTTTGCTGTACAGCAGAAATTGGCACAACACTGCAAACCAACTATACTTTAATAATAAGTAAAATGTAAACAAAACAAAACAAGAATGATTTGGCCCAAGAGTCATCAGTGTTGAGGCTGAAAAAACCTGGGTCCAAGCTCTCAAACTGTAAAGGATGTTGAACCACCAAGGGTGCTGGTAAAAATGCAGACTGGGATTCAGTTGCGGGGGGCGGGGGGCGGGGGTGGGGAGTCCTGCGATTCTGCAGTCTCTGAGGCCAATTTCTAGGCCCTTGATCCTCAAAGCTGTGCTCTGGGGGGCACCAGCAACCATAACACGTGTGAGGGGAGCTCCTTAGAAATGCAGACCCTGGCCCCTCCCCAGACCTTTGGAATCCGAATCTGCATTTCAGCAAGACTCTTCAGGCCCTTTACTCAGGAAGGTGGTGTGCCTGTGTGTGGGAGGTTTTAACAGTCCAGCTCCCCTGCCTCCCCACACCCCCCACACCCACTTCAATACCCATTCAACCTCAGGCAGGGCTGAGAAGCACTGTCCTGGACAAAGCGGTCTTTGCTCCCTGGCAGGCAGGAGGCTGCACGCAGTCCCGGACCTCTGGTGACAAATATCCTATCACTTAGCTTCTTGGCATTGAATAACCTGTCCCCCCAGAATCAGGGGTGCTGTTGGCACCCGCGCCTGGCTGTCTGCCAGATGCCAAGCTCCTGGGCAAGAACCAGGCCAATGTGTAGAGACAGGAGCAAATCCAAGTTGTCTTAAATGTCCACAGGAAACTAGAATAGAGAGGAACTTATCTCACTGACTTCAAATCAGAAGGTGAAGATAATAACAGCTGGTACTTCCTGTGTGTATGTTTCTTTTTCTTTTTCTTTTTCTTTTTTGCTTTTTTAGGGCCACACCCACAGCACATCAAAGTTCCCAGGCTAGGGGTCGAATCAGAGCCACAGCAACTCAGGATCCAAGCCATGTCTGCAACCTACATCACAGCTCACAGCAATGCCAGATCCTTAACCCAAAGCCAGATATGGAACCTGCATCCTCACGGATACCAGTGGCGTTTGTTACTGCTGAGCCACAACGGGAACTCCTGTAAGAGTTTCTAAGCAAAGGAATCACTGCCCCCATCCCACAGATGAGAAAGCTACATCAGGGCACAGGTTAGCTATTTGCCGAAGGTCATAGAGCTGGTAGGTGGTGAAACCAGAGCCGAAACTCAGAGTCCAGGCTCCTCACTGCTGCTCTGCGCTCTTCCACGGAGCCCTGAGGCTTTAACACCTTCTTCGCCTTTGGCACAAAGAATCCCCACATCCCCAAGAAGCAGGCTTGCTTCAGCTGGGCTGCTTGCTGGCACTTCTCCAGGGCAGCTAGCTTCCAGCTGCCCTACTCTGGGAAAGAGGAAAGCGGGCTTTGGGTATAGAGCATCAAGGCTTTGCTTTGGATGACAGCTCAGCTAGGCCGCCTTTGGGACAAAGAATGCGAAGCACGTTCTTGACTGGGAAGTCAGAGAACCCAGCCATGGGGTGAAGGCTGGGTTCCTCGTGGCCTGGAGGCCCTGGGTGCGGGCCTTGAAAAGGTCAACAAAAGTGAGGCAGGGGCCAGGCCTCTGGTCCCCCCACACCTCTTCCCAGGCGCCAAAGTCAGCTCCCCATGGCCCTTCCCTTCAAACACTCTTAGGGATGGAAGAAAGCGGAGGCTTCGGGGAGCAAACTCTGGGCCTACAAATCCCTCCCACGTCTTTCAAGTCTCAAATCAAATGACACCTTCTCTCGGGGAGCCCTCCCTCCACTGCTCACATCTCAGGATCCGGCTTGGGTTTACTTCAGCTCCACCGTCGCCTCTGATACACACTCTTCACGTCTAGTCTGTCTCCCCCACCAGCCCCGCACGTCAGCAGGGCAGGGCAGGGCAGGGTCCATCGTGTCCACTGCATGCTTGAGGCTCACAGCAGCGCCTGGCCCCGGGGAGAAGCGCTCTATCGACACAGACACGAGTCCTCAGTCTATGTGTCTTCACGTGCATATACAGGGCTTCCACATGAAGCCCTATTCATGAATCGTCATTCTATTCAAATTAATGAAACAAATAACTATTATATTCTTGAGGGTACAGCAAGGTGATAGGCTCTGGTTTGCTACAGAGTTGCTGGCGCAAGAGAGATGTGTGGACCAGCAGACCCGCCATATCCCACAGCGACCTAAAGCACAAAGGTAACAATAACAATTACAATAACAGTATCCCAGCTCTCGTTTAATGCACACTTATTGTGTGTCAAAGTGTGCTAGGTGCTTTACTGGTTCACAGTTCCTCAACAGGCCTGTGATGCCGTATCTTTTTCATTTTGCAGAGATGGACACTGAAGCTTGGAGAGGCTATGCCACTTGCCCAAGGTCGTACTTTATTAAGGACGGAATACAGTGCAGGGCCCTTAACCACTGCCCTGCCCCATCCTGCACAGGGCATATGGCAGTGCTCCCTGAGACTGGAACAACGGGGCAGAAAGTAATTCACTGTTCTCAGGAAATTCAGCCAGGCTGTGTCTTTATGTCAACTTCTCCCACAAAGAACACATAATTCCTCCATTTTGCTATAAATCTAAAACTGCTATAAAAAGTAAAGTCTATTTTAAAAATCAGTCCAACAAAAATAAGCTGTTAACAAAAAGGCTTATGTTACTCTGAGATAACAAATATTCATGATTTTAAAATATTGAGCATTCTATCCACTACAACCTCAATTTTTAAAAACCGTAAACTTTAGTTTTTATACATTTGCAATGGGCCTAACACAAGACCCACCCTATGGGGCTGCTGAGATTAAATGACCCAAGCACCCGCAATGTCTGGCAGATGGTGATCACTCAATAAGTGTTACCTATTATTTTATCTCCAGCACCTCGGACAGCGCCAGACACATAGTAGGAACTCCTTGGCCCCAGGAGGTTCAGCCAATGGCAAGGAGAGGCCCAGCCCAAGGGAGGAGCTGACCTGGAAGGCTTCTGGGAGCCAATGGGATTGTCCGCCAGGCATCCGACTAGCAGGTAAACAGCCCTGCCCTAAGAAACCGGTTTTGCAGCCTTTCTCTGGCTGCTCTGGGCCCAGTTCCCAGAGCCTGCCCCTCGACTTTGATCCAGGAAGGTATAATTATTTCCCTGATTAGACAGATACAAGAAGAGTCTTTAAAACTGTGTCCCTCCTCACGAGCTTCTTTCCAGCACTTTAGGTTGGGGGCCAGCTGTTTTGTCACATTCCGTGGGTCACTTTCTGCAAACTGACTACAACATGGACGTGTGTAAAATGCTGGGATGCTTCCTGATGGCTAGATTGATAAGTGAGTTTATGTGCGTACAAATATTTACTGAGTATGTCTGTGATTATGTTATTTGTCTTACACTGGGAAAGACAATTAGGAAACTAGTTCCCAGCCTTCTTTGCAGTTAAGAGTGGTCAAACGACTTTACATGACCAATGACATAAAGGGAAGTCTGGTGGAATTTTAAGTCCTGAGGAAACAGACAATCCTTCTCTCTAGGTATTTTCAGGATGGCGTTTTTTTGGAAAAGGTAAGACGTACTGCAAATGAAGGGCACAGCTCTCCTGAAATGATGGTGGTACCATCACTAACATCAAGTTCTCCTGAGGACACAGTGTACAGACCTCCCCATGAAGAGCAGAAGGTGTACCGTCATGTAATAATAATTGCTGCCATGGCTGGCATCCCCTGATGTCACTATGTACTGGGCACTATTTTAAGTGCAATACAAATGTTAACTTGCTTTATTCTTAGCACAGGACCAAAAGGCAGGTATTATCATCTCCATTTACAGAGCACACAAAGTCAAGGACAAAGCAGTTAAGCAACTTGCTCAACGTAGATAATAAATGGCAGAGGACCAGGTCTCCTAATCAAAAATCTTCATCGTGAGCTACACTAACAAAGTATGAGCCCAATGCAGCCCTGTAAAAATAACTGAAGCCATCTCTACCGCATATTGAGCACTTAGAACGTGGCAACCTTAGAAGCAAGCAGCATGTGTTACCCTCCAAAGGCCCGCTGGGCTCAGCATCGTGACCATGTCTGCTGAAAAGATGAGAGGTGATTGGACTTGACTTCTGTCACATGATTGGTAAGGACCAGGGAGGTCAGAGATACAGACCTGTAAACTCTTAGACACAAGTTCACGCCTCTTGGGAATAGCTCACAGGAGTCATTTTCTTTCATTATTAACCACACTCAACAACCTGTTCTCAAGGACATTCTTGGCCTCTCCTTGGCCACATGTGATAAAGGCCACGTGTACTTGGCCACAGAGAAAAGCAGGGCATGGAAGGAAACAGAGCAGAACCTTACACCCAGGTGATCCTAGAATCAAGGCCACGGTCCCTCCCTTGACCATCAGGCCGTGGCAGCCAGAGCAGGTCCCTCCTCCCTCTCTGCAGCCTCACAGGCCTACTCTCTACTCTGAAGGAAGCCACATTCCCCAGGACCTTGACACATACTGTTCCCTCAGCCAGAATGTTCTTCCTCATGCTCCCTTTGCCCCAGTACACATCATTCTCCTTCCCTTATTAACTCCTACCCATCCTTCAAAGTTTAGCCACTGGGGTGGAGGAAGACAGATCTCCAGGATGTGCTGGTTGGAGAAAAAAAAAAAAGTGCAGGATGGAGTGTGGAGTAGGCTACCTTTTGTATAAGAAAGGAGGGGAAGATAAAAATAGATACTCTTGTTTGCATAAAGAAACCTTAGAAGGATACCCAAGAGACTAATACAAATGATTACTTAAGGGGTAGAGGGACTAGGCGAGCAAGAGAGAGCTCTCAGAGTTTGTGTCTACCCATGCGCACATACACACAGGGGCCTGCACACAGAATCGACTTGTGAAGCCTAAAGATGTATGACCTACTTCCGAAAAAGTGTCACAAATAAAAACAAAGCAGGAGTGATGAGCAGAGGATCAGAGGTGGCCCATGACCACAGACCTGAACACATCAATCTGTGGGACTGCCCGATGATGTCCGACTCCCCCACTGGCCTATGGGTTCCTGAGGGCAGGCCTGGACCTGCTTGGGCTGCCAGCCAGGGTTCTGCCACGCAGCTGGTACCTGAGAAATGCTCAGTGAGCCGAAGTGGACACACTGACCTACCCACCTCCAGCCACAAAACTGGGTTGTGCCCACTGCTTGTAGGGGGGCTCTACCTGTTTCTGTGAGCTAAATTCATGGGCCAGGGAACACAGTTCCTGTGTGAACAAAGGGCTTTAACACATACTGCTGAACAAAAGAGCGTGGTGCAGGGATCAGCAACCTTTTCCTATAAATGGCCGGAGAGCAAATATTTTAAGTTTTGGGGGACCACATGGTCTCTGCTGCAACAACTCATCTCTGCTCTGCAGTGTGAAAGCAGCCGCGACGATAGGAGCATGACTTATTCGTGGACACTGAAACCCAAAGTTCATCTAGTTTTACATGTCACGAAATGGTTTCTTGACTATTATTATTTTTAGCCATTAAAAAAATAATTTTAAAAAACCATTCTTAGCTCCTGGGCTCTACAGAAACAGGCAGCAGACCGAATGGCCCATGGGCTGCGGTCTGCCGCCCCTGCTGAGAAGAATGGCTACCGTGTTGATGTTTCTGGTACAGACACAGAGAATTTCTGGAAGGAGACAGGTCACAGTGGCTGCTTCTACGGAGCGTTTCAGGGATGGAAAGGAAGTTCATCTTTTTAAATAATGGACCATGTGCAAGTTAACCAGATACTGTTTTAAAGTTAGTACTTAAAGTGAGGGGATGGGTAAATCAGGAGGTGAGGATTAACTACTTAGATCAAAGAGACATCCAAACAAGGGCCTCCGCTACGGCACAGGGAGCACTGCTCACTGTTTTATAATGACCTGTAAGAGAAAAGAATCTGAAAAAAAATAACCTATAAGGGAAAAGAATCCGCGTGTGTATATGTACATAAAACTGAACCACTGTGTTGTACACTTGAAACTAACACATTGTAAATCAACTATACTAAAAACATTTTTTAAGTAATAAAGTTAGTACTTAAGAGAGAAAGGAGGCTGTGTACGGGGTTAAGAGCCCAAGCACTGGAGTAAGAGATCATGGCCGGAATCCCAACTCTCCTCCTCATTTGCTGTGAAGCCCGCAGCCTCTCTGAGCCTCAGCATCGTGGGGATAACATTAGCGCTGGCTTCACGGGCTGCTGGGAGGATTCCATGGGTTAAGCCTTTCGCACAGTGTCAGGCACCTGGAAAGTGCCGGCTATTATTATCCTCATTAAGAGTCATTCATGGGGAAAAGCCCTTCTCTGAAGGGAAGCCTGGAATATAACTGCGGCTATAAAATTCCCCGCGAGAGCCCGCCCAGTCCCACGGCGAGTCATCCAACTGTCCACATAATGGATGCCTTGTAATGTGAGGAAGCTCATTTGTATTAGCAACCGCATTCCAGAGAGATGCATCCTGCAGCCACGTCTGCACATCCTGTTCAGCAGAGAAAGCAGCCAGCTTCCGGAGCCAGGGTCTGTCCCCAACTGTCACACTGGGTGGACTATAGGGCCATACACCCATGAGACCACTCACTGCCCATTTATTAAACACCTAGCATGTGCAAAAACATGCAGGGACACCCCTCCGCACCTTGCCCTGGGGGCTGCAGGTGGTGCAAATATGAATTTCTTTTAAAACAACTGAAGGGACCAGAGGGTAGAGGCATTGGCTGTGCTCCCGCAGACCTCATGCATTTCCCTGTATGTTTATTCATTCAACAAATATATACTGACCTCCTAAGAGCCAGGCATTATTCTAATAAGCAGGTGGTCTTAACCACGGCTCTCATTTTCCAGCTGTTTCCCTCTGAACTCTGAGACCTGTTGGGAAGGGATTTGGGGAATCATTGTCCCTTCCAACTCCTCTGTGCTTAGCACAGGCCATGGTACAGAGCAGGCAAAGAAACATTTATTAGGTCAAATTACTGAGCATGGAGGACATCTGCGGTCTGGGCCTGCCTGGTATCTCTGCCCCAACTTCCAGCGACAGCAGCCCACTGTTCTCCCCAATTCCTCCTCGCTTGGTGAGGAGGGGGCTGCCAATCATCAATCCACCCCGCCCACCCACAGGATACCAGCTAAGGTCAAGCAGCTGCTCTTGCTCAGGCATTTGGATTTCAATTAAAATAATGATCATGGTAATAACTGCAATAAAATAAAAACAATGGCAGCCAATATGTAGCTAGCCACATACGCTGTACCAGGCAGTATGCTAAACCTATCTGAAGTATCAACTTACTGTATTCTCACAGCAACCCTTCTATGCTTAGCCCTGTCTTACAGCTGACAAACTGAGGCACACACAGGTTGGGGAACTTATGAATAAGTCGTGAGGCTGGGATTCATGCCCAGGAGGCCAGGTTACAGAGTCAGAGCTCCCTGCTGCTACCCTCCATGGGCTCCTCTACCCCTGAACACCCACCTCGAGGTGCTCCCAGAGCTGCTTAAGCCGGGTTTCACTTTTCTTGCAGCTGGCCCAAACTGGATTCTGTTGCTTGCAATCTAAGAACCCCGACTGATAAACCAGGACTACTTACTTGGTTTCACACCTTCTGCCAGATGGGCAGATAGTGCTTCCAAGCGCCACAGGGCAGGGGCAGATTATAAACGTTTTAGGAGGTGAAGTGGGCGGTCAGGGCATTTGGGGGCAGCCTTCCCTGCAAGAGGGGAAGGGAGGGGAGGCGAAGAACCCAAAAGAGAGCAAGGGAAGAACCAGGGAGACACATAAGGGGGAAAGCTCTCCCCAGGGGGCTGCTGCTGCACTGCGGTGTGACGATCCTTTGCTACCAGACCAACCCTTGGCACTGGAGGACATGCAGCATCCTTGGCCCCCAGGTCCTCAACTCCTGTGGTGTTCCTGCCACTTTACTGCGAGACCAAAACCACCTTACTTGTTTCTGAACGCCCCCCCGGGTGGCAGCCAGTGGCTGCAGCCCTGACGCCCATGCCAAGTCCCCATGTCTGGCAGTCCCCATGCCTGTCCAGCTCTTCCTAACTTGCATTCTGGCCCTAGGCTGAGCTCTTTGATTTTCTAGCAGCTCTTTTAAGTCTCACAGCATACAAGTTTTAATTTCTTGTTAATACCCATTGGCTCCTGCTACCTGCCAGGAACTGTTCTGTCTTATGTACAGTAACCCATTCAGTCCACACAGCCACCAATGAAGAGGGCACCATGACCAATGTCGCTGCCATCTTACAGATGAGGACACTGACCTTGGACAGGCTGCAGGACCTGTTGGTGGGTGAGGGAGGCTTGCTTAGAAACCGTCTCCTCAGAGGCCAGTGGCAGTGGGTTACGTATGACTGGTGTCTAGGGCTTTCCGGTCCCCCTCGGGGGAGGTCTGCTTCCCCTCTGCCCACCATTCAGCTTTAGGCCTCATCACAGACAAGATGGGTTTCCACAGGAAGCCCTCCCCCTTCCCTCCACCCTCTCCTGACTCAGGACCTGCATTCCACACATTCATATGCCCTCTGGGCTCCCTGTCTTTTTCCTTACTGGCCTTTGTCATGGCAGCAATTGGTGCTGATGGGTATCTGTTGAGTGTCTGCATCTTCCACCTCCTCTCCAGACGTGACAGTCCATGAGGCCAGGGACTTGCTTAATGATGAACCTGGTGGCCTAGATTTGGCTTCTGGAAACACAAGCTGAGTAACAAATCAACCACTTTTTAAAAATTCACTTTTTTTTTTTTTTTTTTTTTTGGTCTTTTCTAGGGCCGCAGCTGTGGCACATGGAGGTTCCCAGGCTAGGGGTCAAATGGAGCTGTAGCTGCCACAGCCACAGCAACTCGGGATCCAAGCCATGTCTGCAACCTATACCACAGCTCATGGCAACGCCAGATCCTTAACCCACTGAGCGAGGCCAGGGATCAAACCTGCAACCTACCTCATGGTTCCTAGTCGGATTTGTTAACTACTGAGCCACGACGACAACTCCTAAAAATTCACATTTAAAACTAGGACAGCAGAACACTGGTTTTTAAAAATGAAAACAGGGAGAAGGGCTGGCCTAGAATTGAGGAAGACAAAGAGATCAACAGAGTCGCTGGACCATTTCAGTGGTGGAGCTGAGGAAGGGGGGCTGCACCACTGGGGGCTGGAACACAGGGAGGGGGTCTGCGATGGCACCACCATGGAAACTCAAAAACAAATACTGAGAAACGAAAGCACACAGTCCTCTGTCCAGAATCTCGAGCCTTCTACTCTCGTATTTCACCTTCCACCCTCATGACAACAGGTTAATTAAGAGCACAGGCCAGAATAGGACCCTCTGTGTTCAAATTCCATCTCTGCCATGAATAAATAACCATATGCTCTTGGGTGGGTCAATTAAACCCCATGTATCAGGAAAATGGGGACACAGCAGGATCCCACTCATACGACTGTTGTAAAATGCATTCGTCCAATGAACACCGCCAGGCACACAGTAAGCGCTCAATAAAGACTAGCTGTTACCATTTTCTGGATCAGCATCACTGCTCTTCACCCCCACGACCAAGACAAGTGGAGGTCACCTTGCCAATGGGCCCTATGTGTCCTGAGATTTCCTACCCTTGATGCCCTTGATGCCGAAGCTGTCCGTTCTCTTTGTTGCTGAGCTTCTTGGATTTGGAGCCAACAAACTAGTCCCTCTTCTGCCCTGGGTGATCTCAGATCCGACACTTAAATTCAGGCCTTCCAACACAACATCAACATCCAGCCATTTGAGAAGCCAACCACACGTCTTCCGGCACAGTCAAGAGGTTAAATCAAACATTTACCTCATACACAACAACGAGGCGCGTGACCCCTTCTCCCTCCCAAGGACAAATAATTGACGGTGGAACAGATGTCCAGTATTCCACCTCACGAGCATTTGCTGTGGCGTGAACGGGAGACGGGAGCTGAGCACATGCTGCTCCCTCAGGCAGGCTCGGCTCTTCACTGGGAAGCAGCTCCCCGCTCGGAGCAGCACTCCAGGGTCTTGAGATGCACCCTCTTCACCCAGCATGGCCTCCAAAGGCAAACCAACTCCTTCTCCAGGAGCTTGTCAGAAAGAAGAACACACGTCCTCAACCTGGAGGAGAAGTGGCTGTGTGGGGTGTGGTGGAAGCCTAACTTCTTCTTTAAAGAAAATGTTAGCTTCTTCTTGTCTCCCAACACACATTCTCCCTTTTTCCTTTAATAACCGAACTCCCACGTTCTAGCCAGAGACAAGGCTGACGTGAAGGAAGACACTTCCCTGCCTCACCTGCAGCTGGGGGTGGTCCCGTGACTAAGTTCAGACCAACAGAATAGGCGTAGAAAACGTGCATTTGACTTCTGGATCACCCCAACAAAGTGTGACCGAATTCAAGAGCTCCGTTAATCTAGAGGAGGGAAATTATCTCCATTTTCACTAACTTATGACTGAAATTCAGCATTTCCTTCCCTTGTGAACACAGGCAGACCACAGCAGTTTCACAACACCTGTGAATTTGTCACCAACAACAGAAATCACAGTTTTTTTTTTTAATCACACCACAGTTCTTGCAAACATCTCAAAATAGTATCAATGACCTTTAGTACTTTGAAATCATTTGGTTATCAGGCTTGCCATATAACTAAATGATTGGGTTTTGCCATATTCTATCACTAATTTATTATCTTCGTATTTGAAAAATACTATTTCAACACGATTGGCTTACTTTGTAATCCCATATATTTTGCAAATAAAAACATGATGGTAAGAAGTAGATGCCAAAGAGTCCATGGCACACAAATGTTAAGAATCTCTGCCTTGTGGTAACAGAGTTACTACACGACCCAGAAATTCCGATCTTAGGGATACAATGAAGCAACCTGAAAATACGTTCATGCAAACACTTCCACATTAACATTCACAGCAGCCTTACCTACTCGTGACCACCAAAAAGTGACAGCAACCCAAATGTCCATCAATAGATGAACAGAAAAACGGGATGTGGGATGGCCGTACCATGGAACGTTGTCCAGCCACAGAAAGGAATGAAGTACTGATACCTGCTACGAAACGATGAGCCCTGAAAACATGCTAAGTGAGAGAAACGAGACACCAAAGGCCATACATTGTAATATTCAGTTTATATGAAATACTGAGAGTGGGTAAATTCATAGATACAGAAAGCAGATCAGTGGCTGCCAGGGGCTGAGAGGAGGGAGAAATGAGGAGTGAACGGGTTCAGGGTCTTCTTTTGGGGGTGAGGAAAGTGTCTGACAACCAGAGCAGAGGACTGCGCAACCTTGTGAACACACTAAAAACCAGCGCACCGTACGCTTCACGTAAAAGGGTGAATTCTCTCTCAAAACAAGTGGTTATAGAGCCATTTAAGAAGGGGGGGGCACCTTCTTCTCTTAAACCCTCCCTTCCTGCAGGTTGGAAGGCGTGCATAATGACGGCGGGGTCATTCTGGACCATGCCCATGAGGGTAATGTCCCAGCAACAGGGAGAAACAAGACCCAGGACACTGGGTCCCCCACACCGTGCAGCTGCCTCAGCAGCTCATCACTCCACGGTACCGTCTAAATACATACAATTTTGAGGTGTTAATGATATCATAATAAAGCTAGAAATACATCTTTTTAAAAAAGAGAAAGTTCAAGGTGATCTGATTCTTCCGCAGTTTTGCTTCACCCGGGGACCAGCCGAAGCGAACTTCCACAAGATGCACTCCCATGACCGGGAGGGTCCCCGCCTCCTGCAGGCTTAAAGGAGGGTTCAGCCACCTTGGCTGCAATGTCATTTTGCCGACCGTGGCTTTAGGAGAAAAGAGAGCCACAACCTTTAGGAGAGAATAAAAGGCTTCCAATTGCAAGAGTCTTGATGGCCTGCAGAGATTCAGGATGGCATCAGTGTCAGCAGTGTGGGATGGTTCCTCGCAAGGATTTGAATAACCAAGTGTTAAAACACCTGACCTCAGCTTCTCACTCCTCGGCCTCCTTAGATGAAGGATGACTAACAGGCTAATTAAAAATGTGCGTTAATTGTCGTGTTAATCGTCGTTCTCTAGTTAACAGTGAAGTTTTTACTGTGAGGAGATGTGCCATCTCAACTGGCCCCGAGACTCCAAAAGAAGGTCACTTTGGGCATCATTAATACCAAGAAGCCTATAAAAAATACGGCTGAAGCAGGCATTTCATTTAACCTACTAGTAAAACTTTCACTTTGAAATTTCCCTGCCAGAGTTTTAAAAACGTCCGGTCAGTCATTATTTCCTGCCCCAGTTCAACGAGAGGCTAATCATAATTTTAAATGAGTAAACCTTTCCACTTCAACCATGTTCATTTAATAAAAGAAACCTTTTTTTCAGCACCTAGTATGTACTGGGGATGCAATGGGAGGGGAAGAAAAAAAAAAAAAAAAAAACAGGCCTGGGCTTGACCTCCTGGGACTTGGAGCCCAGAGGAGCAGACAGACATTAAACATGCGAAGGCACACAAAACGTGTAATTAAATATTATAACTGCTCTGAAGGTTTGCCAGGTGTGAACAACAGGGGGCCTGGTCTAGATTCCCAGGAGGGTCCAGGAGGGCCTCTTGGAAGCCTTGCTGTTCAAGCTGCAACCTGAGGGCATGAAAAAGGAGAAGGACAGGAGAAAAGCCATCAGGAAAAGCATTTCAAGGGCAACGAAGGGCACGTACAGAGGCTTCGAGGTAGGAAAAGTTTGGTTCATTTGAGAAACTAAATCAAAGACGGGCTGGTGTGTGGTGAGCGAGGCTGGCAGGGGCTGTACTGTGCAGCACCTTGTAGGTGGAGACAGGATTTTTGAAAGTTAAGTACACAAGTAAATTAGTAGATAAGCATTGCCCATCAAGGCATTCCACCTTCCCCTGCTCATAGTCATGGTAATACTTGTGCACATGACCTAAGCTGGCTCACAGCGAAGTTGAGAACTTTTGCAGAAATTCGCACACACCAAAAAAACAAAAACAAAGACAAGCTCAAGCAAACTCTTTTATCCACTGGACTTGAGTCTCATAATTTGAGGCTAGAGTTGTTTCAATCATAACTATCAGAGAACAACTAATTCGAGACTGGAACTGTGATAAATACATATTTGGTCTTCGTCCCCAGTTGCTGACACAGAGCTTTTAAAACCTTTGGAATTTCCTGAATGACTGGGGTGATAGAACATTTGTGCTATGTATAATTCCACCTGCCTTTTAATGCTAACAAAGTAACTCCTGACTAAGAGGCTCCTAGAGAACATCAGGATGGGAGCTGGGCACTAGAAAGCCCAAGGCATGACCAAAGGGTTGGGACTGTCAGCCTCACCCCTCAACCTACAGCAAGGGAGAGGGGCTGGAGGTCGAGATAATCACCAAGGGCTAGTGATTTAATCAACTGCACGGACATACCAAGATCTCCATGAAACCCTAGACCATGGGTTTGGAGAGCTTCCAGGCTGGTAAACAGGTGGAGGTCCTGGGAGTGCGGTGCCAAGAAGTCACGGCAGCTCTGCGCCCTTCCTCCCACACCCTGCCCTGTGCAGCTCTTCCATGTGGCTCTTCCTGCATTGCATCCTTTACACAATAAACAGGTAAATATAAGTTAAGAATTTTCCTGGTTTCTGTGAGCTCTCCTAGCAAATTATCAAATCAGAGGCGAGGGCCACTGGAACCCCCAATTTAGGGCCAGTTGATCAGGAGGACAGGTGGCAACCTTGGACTTGCACCGGCATCTGAAGTGGGGGTGGTCTTGTGGCGATAAGCCCTTCACCTGCAGGGTGTGCGCCAACTCCGGGTAGCTATTTTCAGGACAAGATTGAATTGTCGGACCCCCAGTTAGTGTCCAGAGGGGTGGAGAATTGGTTGGTAAGAGGAAAACACCCACACATTTGGTGTCAGAAGTGTTATGAGTAAAAACAGCTCAGAGGAGCCAACGGAGAGATCAGTTTTGGTAATAGCGTTACTTGAGCTCTGGATCAAGCTGCCTCAAAAGCAGATTACCCTTAGACTTCAATTACATTCGACCAATAATTTCTCAATTCTCTTTAGCCAGTTTGGATTGGGTTTTCTGTTACTTGAGACCCTAATTTCCGGACCTGCTAGAAATGTGAAACCACTGAAGATTTACATACGGAGTCTAACATGACTTACTTCTATATTCAGAGAATGGGGGAAGTAGAAGCAGTGAGCCAATTAGGCTATTTCACTAGTCTCACTGAGAGATGAGGTCATCAGAGCCCATTAGTAAGCCTAACATTTACTGAGCACTTACTGTGTGACGGGATCCGAACTAAGTGCTTTACTTGTGGGAATTAATACCCTAGCAACCCGCGTGTGTGGGTAGTATAATTAGTGCTACTTCTTTCTGGTTCGGGTTGAACCATGTCCCTCCAAAACTCATGTGCTGAAGTCGTCATCTTCAGTACCTCAGAATGGGACCTCAGATAGAGACAGAGTTGTTGCAGATACGATTAGTTAAGTTAGAATAAAGTTATACTGAAATAGGGTAGAGCCCCTAACTCAAGATGACTGGTGTCCTTATAAGAAGGAGAAATTTGGACACAGATGTACAAGCAGGGAGAACACCATGTAAAGATGAAGACAGAGATCAGAGTGATGCAGAGGAAGCCAAGCAATGCCAATATTGCCAGCAAACCACCAGCAGCGGAGAGAGAGGAACTGAACTGACTCCTCCTCATGGCGCTCAAAAGCACAACCCTGCCAACGCCTTGATCCCGGACGTCTAGCTTCTACAACTGTGAGATGATACATTTTATGATACCTTTTAGTTGTGTGAGCCCCCCACCCTGCCCCCTTGTGGTCCTTGGTTGTGGCAGCCCGCGCAAACTGACACTGTGCAGAGGGACCTGAGGCCCAGAAGGGCGTGGGCACCTGCACCAAATCCCCAGGCAGCGGTGGTGACAGTACTGGGTCTGTCTACCTGGGAGGCTGTGTTTCCGAGCGCCGTACTGTTCCTCCCCTGTGGGAACTGTTCCACCACCCTGGGGTCTAGAAAAGCGTCGGGCCCTCCATGCGGCCCTGCTCTCCACCTGTATGACCGACATCTGCCCCCGCCCATGCCTGGGCAGGTCAGGAGGATGAAAGGATGGCTACAGAGGTGCAGGCCTCTGGAGGTGGCACAGAAGCGGGACAATCCAGGACAGTATTCTGAACAGAAGAAAACATGAGAGAAGAGGGCGGAGGCGGATCAAAATCACCTCCCCGCCTCAGATGGCTGGCGCGGCATGATCCAGCCTCTTCCGAGGCTGACAGAGAACAGAGCCGCCCAGATGGGCAACACGGAGGGAGGTGGGGCTCTGGCAGCAGTGGTCCAGAATACACGAGAACACTCCTGCATCCCAGATCAGGAGTCCCCGACCCACCACCCCCAAGCTGGTCGAATGACATTCCTCCGGCCCCCTATAAACCAAGGCCCGGTCGCTCTCCACACACGGCGCTCTGCCCAAACCTGTCCTTGCCATTGGGAGCAAGTCTCCACAAAACATCCCTTGCTGAGCCCAGGCAGGTGGCACATGTGGCTGGCAGAGGCCCACGGGCACTGTGGCAAGCTGGGAAGGGCAGGGCCTGCCAGGTCCCTACAATGCTGATTCTTTCTCCCGAGGAACACTTCTTCAAACAGATCAGTGTTTCTGGACCAAGGCTGCAGTGGGCAGCAATACAATCTGGGCAGCATTGAAAACCAATTAGCACTTATTTCAGGAAAACACAGTGAGTTCGTGGATCACACAGCAGGGGAGGAGGGGGGCTCTGTGTCTAGACCAAATGGTACTAAGCGGGGGGGGGGGGGAGAGGCTAGCCTAGCACACACACGGGCCTTGCACAATCAGGTGTGAAATCACGGCGTGCTGCTTCTAATGTGCACACCTCCTCAAGGTGTCCACCACGCGCAAAGATCAGAAACGCGGCAGGAGTTTGAGGTGGGTGGGAGGTGGTAACGTCCAGCCATGCTGAGGCACAGTCGAAGGCTGGGCCCCTAATACGAAGCTTGGAGAGACAGGGCCTATTTCAGAAGGACTGAGATGGCATTTGATGTCACCCAACACATTTGATGACACTGGCATCAGAAAACAGTCCAACTACAACTAAGGATTTGGAAATGCAGGAACTAGGGGGTGGGTAGGAGGCAGTCTGCTGTTGTTTTCAACTTTTCATGGCATAAAATTATGAGGGAAACGTGAATCTAAGTGTTTAAAACCAAAACCATCAGAACTGTAAGAACCGACAAAATCATAATCACCATAGGAAACACACACACCTCTTTCAGGAGAGTTAACAACCGACAAAGCGGCAAAAAATAAGGCTGGAATAACACAGATTAGCAACTTGGTTTTAAAGCTTTATATAAAGCTCTTTACCAGAAAGTAGATGAGATTCATTCCTCATAAAATATCCATTGAATATTCATAAAAACTGAGCCTTTGTTAAAAAAAGAAAATTCTCAAATTCCCCCAAAGAGAATTCTTCCTATCACGACATCCTGACCCTAATGTATTTAAACTAGAAATGAACACAATTTGAGAAAAGGATAAAGAGAAATCTTACACAATGGTCCTCAACCTCAGTGGCATGTCACAATTACCCAGGGAGTTTAATACTGTATCCTGATGCCCAGAACTCTCCCCCAGAGAGTCTGATTTCACTGGACTGGGCATCTTGTTTTTCAAAGTTCCCCAAGTCTATTTAATGATATTTAGCAATTACTATTAATTGTTTTAGGTGTAATAATAGCACTGTGGTTACATTTTTTAAAGTGACCTCCTTTTAGAACTACATATTAAATATTTGTGGGTGAAAGGAAATGACTTATAATACTTATTTCAAAATAATGTGGGGAGGTGAAATCAGAATATTAATGCAATAAAATTGGTCATGACTAGATAATATATGCTGTACTTCTACATGGCTGCAATTGTTCATAAAAAAATGAAAATGCAGAAAACAAAAAACAATTTTACAAGTTCTCCAGTGGGCTAAAATGTGCAGCCAGGGTTACATAATTGAAATTTGTAAAAATACTTGTGGGTATGTCTTAAGTTAAGGAGATAATCAAAATCAAAAGCGCCAACCAAACTTCTGGAATGGTGAAACGAGGAGCTCAGAAAATTCCTTCTCCCAAAATACAATGGAAAAAGCTGGACCAAACTGTCACACATAACCATCTGAGGACACTAGAAATCAATTAGAGGCATACAACAATCTGAAGAAGCATTTATTCACGAAAAACTGCTGAACTTTGAGTAAGGACAGTGGAACTATGTGGTGGTTAAGGTAGGTTACTCCCATCACATGGTCCATCTGTGCTAGAGTTTAACCAAAGCAGAGCAAGTCATGAAAACGTTGCTGCTGGAGGCACTAATTGAACTGGAACATGGCAAGGAAAAACCCCACACCCCTGGGTACTGTTGAAAAAGCAACAATCTCAGTGGCAAATGAGAAAGCCCACCATCACAGTTGGACTGTGGCTACAGTCTGGTTGGAACAATAGATCTGCAGACCAGTCAAAAATTTCCCAGGAAGAACCAGAGAATGAGACAGCCATCCTGGGTCTTAATAAGCTCCTGTGCATCCTTGCTGGTCTGGAGGCATGAACATATATACAAGGTTGTATGCAAGCTCCAGAAAGACTAGAGAGGGGGCCTTACTATCCACATATCTCTGCAAAGACGACACCGTCAGATGGCCAGGCATTAAGTGATAGCCGGGACACACACAGACTGCTTGAACTTTGAAAATATTCCCCAACCCATACGGAGATCAACTGGCCAACACTGGAAGACTTACTGGCTCAAGGTTTTTCACCACAATCTCTGATCAGGCATTAGCTGACCATTAAACCATATTGAAGGCAACCCCTAGTAACTAAAGCTTAAAATTAAGACTTTTTTTTTTTTTTTTTTTTTTTTTTGGAAAAAGCAGAGACGTTGGTTTCTGCACCACAGGAAGAAACTCCAAAGAATGAGTCCAGAAAATTCATTAAAAGAACAAACAAAACAATTTAACTATGGCCTGTGAAAAGAGGAATCAGAATCTAGAATTGCTATAATATATGATCTAAAATGTGCAGTTTTCAATAACAAAAAAATGCGACACATATTCTTTTCATTCATGGTCTATTCAAGGAGACCGAACATAGTTCCCTGTGAAACCAAATATACTTCCCTGTGCTATACCATAGGACCTTTTTGTTTAGAAAAAGTCTTTAAAGCAAAAATAGAGAGACAGGTTATCATGCATGGGAGCATCAGTGCAATCAACAGCTCATTTCCCACCCAAAATAATGCAGGCCAAAAGTCATCAGGACAACATATCCAAAATGCTGAAACAAAACCCTATCAAATAAGAATTCTATATCCAGCAAAACTATCCTTCAAAAATCAAGGTGAAATAAAAGCATTCCCAAAAATGGAAAATTCGTTCCTATCAGGTTTTTTTTTTTCTTTTTTTCTTTTTAAAGTTGCAACTGCATCATATCAAAGTTCTTGGTCTAGGAGTTTAATCGGAGCAGCAGCTGTCAGCCTACACCACAGCCACAGCATCAGATCCAAGCTGCATCTGTGACATACACTGCAGCTTGTGGCAATGCCAGATCCTTAACCCACTGGACAAGGCCACGAATCGAACCTGCATTCTCATGGACATTCTGTCAGGTTCTTAATCGACTGAGCCACAACAGAAACTCCACTGCCACCAGATTTGATTTGCAAGAAATACTACTGGAAGTCCTTTAGGGTGAAAGGAAAAGACACCTAATGGTAAGTCCAACTGACAAAAAGATATAAAGAATTTCAGAAAAGGTAAATAGGTAGCAAATATAAATGATTACATAAATATTTTTTCTTCTCTTCACTGATTTTAAAAATGCAAGATTTCATTAAAAAATAATAAAACTGTACTCTGGGGATTGTAACATAAAAATATACATGACAATAACAACATAAAAGAGGGAAGAAGAAGTAGTCTGATATTAGAGCAAAGTTTCTATATTTAACTGGAACTAAGTTTTAGTATTACTAAAGTAGACTGTGATAAATTAAGATGCACACTCTAATCCCTAGAGACCTACTAAGGAAATAACATGAAAAAGTTTTTAAAACCCCAAAGGAATTAAAATAAAACTCTAGGAAGTATGTGCTTATCAGAAAGAAAGCAGTAAAGGGAAAAAGACAGACATGAGACATACAGAAAACAAACAGAAAAAGACAAACATTGATTCAAACATACCAATAATTATATCAAATATGAATGAATGAAATTCATTCTTACAAAGTGAACAATTCAATGGTTTCTAGTATAATCAGAGTTATGTAACCATCAACATAACCTAAACTTAGAAAGTTTTCATCATCTCAAAAATAAACTGATAAAAGCAATCACTTATCATTCTCCCCTCTCAACATTCCCAGCCTAAAAAAACACTAATTCACTTTCTGTCTATAGATTTGCTCACTCTGAACATTTCATATAAAGGAATCATACAATACATGGTCCTTCGAGTATGATTTCCTTCCTCTGCCATAATGTTTTCAAGGTTCATCCACGTTGCAGTATACATCAGTACTCCGTTCATTTCTGTGGAAGAATAACATGCTATTGTGTATATATGCCACATTTTGTTTATGCTATCACCAGTGAGTGGACATCTGGGTTATTTCTACTTTTTGGCTATTACGAATAATGCTGCTATGAACATCTGTGTATAAGCTATTATGTGGCTGTACATTTATACTTCTCTTGGGGATATACCTAAGAGTGGAATTGCTGAGTCATAAGGGAACTTGGTGTAACTTTTTGAGGAACTGCCAAACTGTTTTCCAAAGTGGCTACACCAGTTTACAATCCCATCAGCCATATATGAGGGTTACAGTTTCTACCATCTTTGGTAACATTTATTATTGTCCATCTTTTTCGTTACAGCCGTTGTAGTGAAGTGGAATATCACTGTGGTTTGATTAGAATTATCCTAATGACTAATGGTATTTAGCATCTTTTTTTTGGCTGTGAAATTTCTCAGGCCAGGGATAGAACCCATGCCACAGGAGCAACTTGGGCCACTGCAGTGACAACGCTAGATCCTTAACCCACTGCACCACAAGGGAACCTCCTTGAGCATCTTTTCATGTACTTATAGGCCATTTATATATCTTTATGGGAGAAATAGCCATTCAAATCCTTTGCCCATTTTTAAATTGGATTATTTGCTTTTATATTGTCAAGTTGTAAGAGTTCTTTGTAAATTCTGGACACAAATCCCTTATGACACATACGATTTGCAAATATCTTCTCCCATTCTATGGTTTGCATTTTTACATTCTTAAAGGTATCCTTTGAATCATACACAAAAATTTTATTTTGATGAAGTCCAACGTATCTATTTTTTTTTCTTTTGTTGCTTGTAGTTTTGGTGTCATATCTAAGAAACCATCACCTATCCCAAGGATGAAGGCATACTCCTATCTTTTCTTCCAAATGTCTTATAGTTTTAGCTCTTACATTTAGGTCTATGATCTATTTTGAGATCATTTTGTATATGTTGTAAGATAAGGCTCTAATGTCATTCTTCTGCATGTAGAGATCCATTTGTCCTACCTGCGATGTTTTTGCATTTTCTTGTGAGACTTAATTTTCTTTTTTTTTTTTTTTTGTCTTTTTGCGATTTCTTAGGCTGCTCCCGCGGCATATGGAGGTTCCCAGGCTAGGGGTCAAATTGGAGCTGAAGCCACTGGCCTACACCACAGCTCATGGCAATGCCGGATCCTTAACCCACTGAGCAAGGCCAGGGATCGAACCCACAACCTCATGGTTCCCAGTCAGATTCGTTAACCACTGAGCCATGACGGGAACTCCAGAGACTTCAATTTTTTTTTTAAGTAAAATAATTTTTTAGGAGTTCCCGTCATGGCTCAGTAGTTAACGAATCTGACCAGCATCCATGAGGATGCAGGTTCGAGCCCCAGCCTTGCTTAATGGGTTAAGGATTGGTGTTGCCATAAGCTCTGGTGTAGGTTGCAGACACGATTCAGATCCTGCATTGCTGTTGGCTGTGGTATAGGTTGGTAGCTACAGCTCCAATTCAGTCCCTAGCCTGGGAGCCTCCATATGCCACAAGTGCAGCCCTTTAAAAAAAAAAAAAAAAATTTTTTTTAAAGGATTGAAATGACACAAGAATGTTACTCCATCACAATGGAATTAAACTGATTATCAACAACAGAAAGAAATTTGGTAAACCTCCAGATATTTGGATTAAATAAGACACTTTTAAATAACTCACATGTCAAAGAAGAAATCACAAGGGAAATTAGAAAATATTTGAAACTGAAACAAAACCACAAAACTTCAACATTTATGGAATGTAGTTTAAGTAACATTTAGAAGGAAATTTATACCTTTCAGTGCCCATATTAGAAAAGATTTCAAATCAATATTTAAGCTTTAATAGACAAGTAAACTAAACTCAAAGAAAGCAGCAGAAAGAAAAAATATTAAAGGATAGAGCAGAGATCAATTAAACTGACAGTACAGCAGTTCCTCAAAAAATTAAGAACAGAACTACCAGGAGTTCCCTGGTGGCTCAGTGGGTTAAGGATCTGGTATTGTCACTGCTGTGGTGCGAGTTTGATTCCTAGCCTGAGAACTTCTTTTTTTTTTTTTTTTTTTTTTTGTCTTTGCTATTTCTTGGGCCGCTCCCGCGGCATATGGAGGTTCCCAGGCTAGGGGTCCAATCGGAGCTGTAGCCACTGGCCTACGCCAGAGCCACAGCAACGCGGGATCCAAGCCGAGTCTGCAACCTACACCACAGCTCATGGCAACGCCGGATCGTTAACCCACTGAGCAAGGGCAGGGACCGAACCCGCAACCTCATGGTTCCTAGTCGGATTCGTTAACCACTGCGCCACGACGGGAACTCCTGAGAACTTCTATATGCTGCAGGTGTAGCGGAAAAAAAAAAAAAAAGAACTACTACATGATCCAGCAATTCTACTTCTAAGTATTTATCCAAAGACAAAAATACTACCTCAAAAAGATGTATGCACTCCCATGTTGACTGCAGTCATTACTTACAATAGCCAAAATATGGAAACAACCTAAGTGTCCATCAACGGATGAATGGATAAAGAAAACTGGTATATATACACAATAGAATATTAGCCATAAAAACTAACATCTTGCCATTGATGACAACATCAATGGACCTCAAAGGCATCTTGCTAAGTGAAATAAATCAGAAAAAAGACAAATATCATATACTCTCACTTGTATGTGGAACCTAAACAAATAAAAAACAAGCTCACGTATAAAAACAAACAAACAAAAAACCACGCTCACAGATATGGAAAACAAACTGAGAGTTGCCAGAAGTGGAGGGGTGGGGATGGGCAGAATAGGTGAAGGTGGTCAAAAGGTACAAACTTCATTTTAAAATAAATAAGTCATGGGGATATAATTTATAGCATGATGACTACAGTTAATAATACTGTACTGCATATTTGAAAGTTGCTGAGAAAAAAGTTCTTAACACAAGAAAACAAAATTTTGTAACTATGTATGATAAGAGAGGTATCTAGATTTATTGTGGTGATCATTTTGCAACACATACAAACATCAAAACAAAATAACATGAAACATGAAACTGATATAATGTATATTTCAATATACTTCAATAAAAAATAAATCAATGAAATTAAAAACTGACAATACAGAAAGGTCAATTAAACTAAAACGTGGTTCTTGTTGAAAAGATCAACAAAATGAATGAAACTTTAGGGGGACTAACCAAAAAGGAAAAAAGGGAGAAAAGGTAGAAAACATGAGGAATGAGGAGTTTCCGTTGTGGCACAGAGGAAATCCGACTAGGAACCATGAAGTTGCAGGTTTGATCCCCAGCCTCGCTCAGTGGGTTAAGGATCTGGTGCTGCCCTGAGCTGTGGTATAGATTATAGACGCAGCTGGAATCTGGCGTTGCCATGGCTGTGGCGTAGGCTGGTGGCTACAGCTCCGATTAGACCCCTAGCCTGGGAACCTCCATATGCCACAGGTGCAGCCATATAAAGACAAAAAGACAAAAAGGAAAAAAAAAAAATATATATATATATATGGAATGAAAAAATAGTACAACCACAGAGAAATTAAAAGGAATATAAGGGAATATTATGAACAACTTTTATACCAATAAACTAGTCAACTCAGATGAAGTGGACAAATTTCTAGAAGGACACATATTACCAAAATTTACATTAAAAAAAAGAATCAGAGTAGACTTAACAATAAAATGAATTATTAACTTAAAAATCTTCCCACAAAGAAAAGCTCAGCCTAGACAATTTCATTGGTGAATTCTATGAAAGGCTTACAGAAGATATAAAACCAATCCTTCACAAATCCCTAAAAAATACATAGGAGGAGGGGATACTCCCTCCAACTTATGCTATGAAGCCAGTATTACCCTGATATCAAAGCCAGATAAAGACATCATAAAAAAAAAATCAAACCAACTACATACCAATACGACTCATGAATACATACACCAAAATCCTCAACAAATATTAGCAACTGAATCAAGTGATTAGCATGTGAATCAACATAACCAAAAGGGATTTATCCCAGGAGTGCAAGGTTGGTTTTGTTTTGTTTTGTTTTATTTATTTATTTTTTTAGCAAGGTTGGTTTTAAGATTGGTAAATACCAATTGACATCAATGGATCAGAACTGAGAGTCCAGAAATGTACCTTACATGAACAGACAACTGATTGTTAACAAAAGTGCCAATATAATTCAGTGGGGTAATGCAGTCTTTTTTTCAACAAGAGGTGCTGGAAATTCACATGCAAAAAGATAAAGTGAGACCCTTACCTCAAATGATGCACAAAAATGATGTCAAATGGATTATAGACCTGAAAGTAAGATCATACTAAAAGTATGAAACTTCTAAGAGAAAAACCTAAGGAAAAAAATCTTTGTGACACTGGACTAGGCAAAGTGTCCTTAGACATGACACCAAAAGCGGGTTCCATAAAAAAAACAAATTGATAAACTTTAACAAAATTTCTGCACTTCAAGACATCATCCAGAAAATGAAAAGACAAATCACAGTCTGGGAGAAATTACTTGTAAATTATACATCTGATGAGTGTTATCCGCAACATAAAAGAACCCTTACAACCCGATATGAAGACAAGATTAAGAAATGAGAGAAAGATTCAGACGCATTTCACCAAAGAAGATATACATATGGCCAACAAGCACATTAAAAAAAAAAAAAAAAAAAAAAAAAAAAAAAAAAAAAGATCAACATCCTTAGTTATTAGGGAAATCTGAATCAAAACCACAATGAGCTACCACTGCACATCCAATAGGATGGCTATAATAACAAGTGTTGGTGAGAATATGGAAAAACTAGAATCTTTAATACACTGCTGGTGAGACTGTGGTCACTTTGGAAAACAGTCTGGCAGCTTCTTGAGAAGTTAAACACAAAGTTACCAAATGACCCAGAAATCCCACTCCTAGGTAGAAGTGAAAACATATGTCCACACAAAGACGTGTACATAAATGTTCATAACAGCATTACTCATAACAGCCCAGCACTGGAAACAACCCAAATGTCCATCAACTGTGAATGGATAAACACAGTGTGGTACAGCCATACAACAGAATTTTATGTGGCAACAAAAGGAATAAATTGATACATGCTATCCCAGGGAGAGCCGAAAAAACACATTGCTAAGTGACAGAAGCCAGGTAGAAAAACTTATACCTCAAAAAGGGTACTTAAAAATTGCTGATCATTTAGAAATGAATGATTCATGAGAAATGACATATCAAAACCTGTAGGGCATGGGTGGAGCAAATGGGGTGCAGAGGGAAAGAAGCCAGAGAGAAATGGCTAGGTAATTTTAGATTTACTCTATGTAGGATAATTCAGGGCCAGCTAATGAAACAATGTTGGTGAGAAGAGCAGCAGCAATCTGCTTTTGGTTGTGCCCATTGGAGACTCTGGACTGTTCCATTATATGCATGAACATCAAAGGCCCATGTCCCCAGGAGTTCACTACTGATACCCACTCTTCAATTACAGGGTTAGCAACTAGAGGAACACATTCTGGAACCCAAGCCAACACAGGAGCCTCCGAGCTCCCCTACCAGATCTCACTGCAATTTGCAGAATGAAACTAATAATCACTTATTCTCCTATCATCATAGTCATAACAAAACAACACTTTTGATTCCTACTTAAAATATCACAGTGCTAAATGCTTCGCAAATGTCTCTCTCTTTTTTTTTTTTTTTTTTTGTCTTTTTGCTATTTCTTTGGGCCGCTTTTTTTTTGTCTTTTTGCTATTTCTTTGGGCTGCTCCCGCGGATATATGGAGGTTCCCAGGCTAGGGGTCCAATCGGAGCTGTAGCTGCCAGCCTACGCCAGAGCCACAGCAACGCAGGATCCGAGCCGCGTCTGCGACCACAGCTCACGGCAACGCCGGAACCTTGACCCACTGAGCAAGGGCAGGGACCGAACCCGCAACCTCATGGTTCCTAGTCGGATTCGTTAACCACTGTGCCACGACGGGAACTCCAATTTCTCTTATTTAAACCTCGGAGCAATTACATTAGTTCTGATTCACCTTTCAGGCACTGGGTAGGACTGCACTTCCCCACCACCCTCTAGTTGGCTAGGGCCATGAGACTTGCATTGGTCAATGAAATATGAGCAGAAAACGTGGGTCAGTTCCACGTGGGGTCATGTAAGAGTGGAAGTACATTCTCTTATCCTCCCTTTCTTGCGTGGGTGAATGGATCCAGGTGGTGGAACCCGGGTCCCTGAATGAAAATGATGTAGAACAGGGAACACACGCAATCCATGAGGAACATGTGGGATTAACGAGAAATCAATCCCTGGCTTTTAACCCACTGAGCTTTAGGGTTATTTGTTACAGCAGCATAACCCAGGCTATCTTTACTGACTCAGTACACTTTAGCTGTGTTTTTACTAGAAAATTAAGGATCAGATAAATTACATCATTTGTTCAAAAACACACACCTAAAAGATGGTAGAAGTGGGATTAGGATTTAGGTCTAATTCCAGGGCTAAGAGTTGCTGTCAATTGAATCATTTACTCCGTGCTTCTTCCTAATTTACTCAAGAAACATTTTCTGAATGGCTATTTTATTACCCACTGTTAGTTTAGGGGAACAGGGGTATTACAGATTTTAACAAATACCCTACCCATAAACAGAACACTTACTGAGGGAAGATTATATGCCAGGTACCACTGCAAAGAATGTCTTCCAGGTTAACATTTATCCCCCCCCCCAGTGAAATGCCACTTTGGGTTTTCTGTTTTTTGTTTTTTTGCCTTTCCTAGGGCCATTTCCCCAGGTATATGGAGGTTCCCAGGCTAGGGGTCTAATTGGAGCTGCAGCCGCCAGCCTACACCACAGCCACAGCAACGCAGGATCCAAGCCGCATCTGCGACCCACACCCCAGCTCACGGCAACGCCAGATCCTTAACCCACTGAGCAAGGCCAGGGATCGAACCCGCAACCTCATGGTTCCTAGTCGGATTCGTTAACCACTGCGCCACGACGGGAACTCCACCACTTTGGTTTTTAATACCGGAACTTCTTGGAGTGTATATAGTTCTCGATGTGTCTTCACCTAATTTTTACGTGGGGAAATGTATGCTCTCAAAACTCATTACAACATTTTTAACAAAATGATGAGCACAAAAATCTCAAGGTTATATTTTGAAATTCAATCAGAAGGTCAGAACCATGTGTGGACGTGAAATGGCTGGCCAAGGCCAACACAGGTGACGTGAGGTTGGATGTTGCTGACTGGAGGGGAATCACTGTGGGAAGGGAGCTGGTTTTTAGCCACCATATTAAATGTTTAGCTCTCAGAAGTAATGTTTTTGAACTTTTACATACTAACGTGGTAGTTTGTTACTTATCGCTACAAGGTGGGCTGGCCTAGGCCAGATGGGCCAATGAGAAGCAAGAAGACCAGCTGAGGCTTCTGGAGACGGGTGCCGGCTGCCTCATCCTTCACACTGCCCTCTCCAGCCAGGACGGCTGAGGTTGCAGAAGTACTCCCTGGACCAGGCTGGGGCTGCACACTGGAAGAGGAAGTCTACAGAGCCAGGAGATGAGATAAACTAGATCTGCGATGATGACGGTGGTGGTGGTGGTGAACCAGTCAACCATCTCTGTAACCTAGCTACCTCTGGGCTTCCTGTGCTGTGACGCAAGAAACAGCCATATTCTTTCAGGCTTGAAGCGCTTATCCCCAGGGGTTTATGAAGACTCTCAATGAATCCCAGAGCAGAGATGTCTCCACGGGAAGCAATGCTCAGATCCTGAACTGCCACGGGTTTCCTTTCCTGAAACAGATCTGACTCTGAAAACAGCCAGCCTTCTCAGCTGTCCATCCCTCAATGCACAACTGGCCGCCTCTGCCCAGGCGGGTGTATAGAGCTCTAGGACTCCAAACAACAGAAAGCATGAAAATACTGGTTTCAGGGAAGTAGCCTTTAATGAATAATAAAGCTCCTTAAGCTCCTAGGCTTGCCTGTCTTTCCCTGACTTATACATAGTTCTGTTAAATGTGAATCTGGCTCTAAAAACAGGATATTTTGGCCCATACTGGGATCTCCTAAATTCAGACCAGTCAAAGCAATATAGGTTAGTGGCTGTGACTCATTTAAATGGAATGTGTTGCAGGACCACCAAACTTTTCGAAATCCGTCCGAAACAACTCCCAGGGGAAAATTTGATTTCTTTCAGATTCTGTGTGATTTAATAAGGTTGTGAAAACCTATTTTACCTAATCATATTATAGAATATTTCTTTCGATTACAATCGTCGTCTTACTGAATCTTACAAAATATGTGCTATTTTGTCTCAAAAGAAGAAAAATCTTAAGTTACCATAGAATTATTTTAGATGTTAGCTTTATAATGTAAAGGAGGTGTGACCTGTCAGAGTTCTCTTGAGGGGACACACACACAAATACATGAAGATGATCAGTTTAAATCGGAATAATCCTGGCCAACCCACAACCTCATTCCTGGTGGCTGAGCTACAGGAACTTAGTTAGCATAGGGTACAAATCCTGGGAGAAAAAAAGACCTCAGACAAAGGCAGAGTCACACGTGCCTGGGGTCAGGGCCAATAGGGCAGCCAGTCGGACTCCACACCCCCTTTTGTCCAGCCCTCAGGGGCCTCAGGAGCAAAGCTGCTACAAGACAGTATTTGAAAAGGGATTTTCTGGCCCAGTGGGTCAAATCAAAAGATTCCCTTCCACCCAAATAAAAGGGCTGTGGTTCCTCCTTCACCTCCAAGTAAGTGTGAGTACACATGTACACACACACACACACACACACACACACGTGGGGGAAGCCTTTACCATAAATTACCGCAAACTAAGCCAGTGAGTAACTACCGTCTTGAACATTTTCTGCTACTATCAAAATTTGTCTTCAAGAGCCGGAATGTGAAGTAACATTTCAGCATGCACAGTATCCGGCTGTTTCCAAGTTAGCTGAGGGGTTTCCACACTGGTTAAACCATCACACTAATAAAGCTCACACATCTAACCATAGTGCCTTTGGTTGGATTTTTAAAAACATGGTGTGTGCAAGGCTGGGTAAGGGGCAGGAAAGGAATGATTCTCCAAAGAAGATCTAGACACAAACTCTACTTTCACTGCCTGAGAAAGACTCTGGCCCCCTCTGTGGCTAAAACCTTAGGTTGGGCATGATCCCTACACTGACCAGAGGGGTTCTCAAACCCTGACGTGCATCCAATCACGCAGGATGTTGCTCAAAACTCAGAATCCCAGGCCCCGGATCAGGATCTCCAGCAATTCGAGCAGAGGCTTTGTAATTTTAACAAACTTCCCAGGGAAGACTGCGGCTCACTCCGGTCCGAGAACCAGCACTAAGAAAGCTCTAGGAAAGTGGTTCTCTAACATCTGATTCATATAAATCATTTGTGGAGGTTTTTTTTTTTTCTTTTTATGGCCACACCTGCAACACATGCAAGTTCCCAGGCTAGGGGCTGAATCAGAGCTGCAGCTGAGGCCTACACCACAGCCACAGCCACGCCAGACCCTGAAGTCACTATGCAAGGCCAGTGATTGAACCTTTATCCTCAGAGATTATGTCAGGTCCTTAATCTGCTGAGCCACAACGGGAACTCCCATTTTGGATAATTTTATTTATTTATTTATTTTGTCTTTTGTCTTTTTTTTTTAGGGCCACACCTGCGGCATATGCAGGTTCCCAGACTAGGGGTCTAATCGGAGCTGTTGCTGCCAACCTACGCCACAGCCACAGCCACGCCAGGTCCAAGCTGTGTCTGCGACCTACACCACAGCTCATGGCAATGCCGGATCCTTAACCCACTGAGTGAGGCCAGGGGTTGAACCCACAACCTCATGGTTCCTAGCTGGATTTGTTTCCACTGCGCCAAGACAGGAACTCCTGGAGAGTTTTTGAGATATAGATTCTAGGGTCCACTAAGATTACTGTATTACTTACAAGACTTGGTTGCAAGTGGCTGAGATCCAATTCAAACTGGTGTGGCGGGGGGCAGGGAGCAACTATTTGGCTCATGATTCTGAAAAGGGCAAAGGTTATTCCAATTTCAATAGTTACCCAGAGAGTTTATCAGAACCAATCATTTCCACATCCTTTCTATCTGGCCTTTGGGACAGAAAGGTGAGATGGTCTCCAGGTTTCCATCTGACAACTTAAGACCCCAGCAGAAAGCAAGCACCTCTTTCCTGGAGCTTTCCAGCAAAAGACACATATTAATTCAGAGTGGTCTGATGTGAGCGCTTTCCTGAGCCAATCACTGTGGCAGGGGAAGACGGCCTGATGGGAATGGTCCAGGTCTGCTCCTGAGGTGGTTCCACATTCAAATCACACGGACCAGAAAGTTCCACAAGGGGGGCTTTTAGGTTGTTTTATACTGGTTTCTAAAAGTTCCTCCTAGAAAATGTGAAAAACTCATAGAAGTATAAAGAAAAAAAAAAAGAATCTATAAACTTCCTGCTTACTAAAGTTTTTTGAACCTTCAAACTCAAAAGTGTGCTTATAAGCACTGATTTCCTGAATAGAAACATCTTCCGTACAACAGAGCATTTCGTTATGGCCGAGTCTTCATGACAATACCCTCAAATTGAAAAAGATAAATAGTTCAGTCATTTTTATGACTGTTCCATCAATACTGGTTTGCCTGCCTTTTCCCAAGAATTCATTCTTCTTTTTAACCCCACAGAGGTCAGCAGCTCCTTTCCTAAGAACAAAGATATTCTCCCAATCACAGAACAATTCTTGAAATCAGAAAGTGACTGTTATCTAATGTACAATTATCTAATATATAACTTATAATTTATAACTTTCAAGATACTGTCATCTCATTCCATTTTCAAGGGCAAGGCTCTCTGTGTCTGACTCACTGCTCTCTCCCCAGTGCCTGGAGTAAGCGGTGTCCTACACAGAGGAGGGCGCAGTAAGTGAACGGACTGGATGGTGCAAAGGCAGTTCTCCAAAGGAAAACCCCCAAAGACCAGTGAACGCCTGCTGGGCGGCCAAACCAGCAGACGGTCATCTTCCACACCTGCCCAACCAGAAGCGAAGCCAGAGAAGCCCAACTGCTAGTAAGATTCCTAGGTGAGGCAAATTCCCAGCCTGGTTTCAGAATCACCGTCGGGGAATGGGTATGACCAGACACAAGGAGAGCATTCCCTGAGAAGCTGTTTCCCAGATCTGTCTTTCACCATCGAAGAAGCCTGATGAGGGGGAGAACGTTCTGTGCTCCCGCTCGGCACTGCATGTCAGGGGACTGGGAACGGAGGGGTCCGGCCTGGGGCTGCTCTCACCTTCTAGGGGTGGCAGACAGGCTTCCAGAGAACAGGTGCAATGGCGCACCATGTGCAGAAGGGCCTGTACAAGCCTTTGTGAAGGAGGCGAGGCAGGTCCTAACATCACCCTCGCCATCAGCGGACACTCACAAGGTGTGCAATCAGGAGCCTGGCTGCACTGAGCACAGACACCCGGGTCCTCCTAAATTTCCACAGTCACCCCAAGCCTCAGACAACACAACCACATCCCAACGAATGAGGCTTGTCAGCCTCTTATTCTTCCTCCTTTGCAAATGAAGAATCCAGGGAGCCTTGGGAAGTTACTCACTTGGCCAAGGTCACAGAGCTGGCTGGTGGTGGTGCTGGGATCAATTCTTAATTCTCTATTCCCAAGTCCTAGCTTGAACTACAGAGCACTAACCAGTCTCGGGAAGAGAAAGTAAGGATGATGATGGAAATGATAACTAATACTCCCTGAGTGCTTACAATGTATCAGGCTCCGACTACTTTCCATAAATGTAGTTAATACTCTTAGTAGCCCCCGGAGGTAGATGCCTTTATCATCTGTATTTTACAGGGAAGGAATCTGAGGCCCTGAGAGGTGAAGTGATAAACACAAGGTCACAGAACTAACAAGCAGTTGAGCTTGGAATCCAAGCCATCTGGTCCATATTCTTAACCACAGTGTGATGCTGGTTCACATGTAAGAAGAATGTTGCACAGGGCCAGGAGGGCAAAGAAGTGGGTCCACTGGGCTTCTGAAAGCCCTCATTTTGTAAGAAGTATGTGTGTCGTGCTTATTGCCAAGCCAGAACTCACTGGATGAGAGGTGGCCATCCCACCAAAGCTGGGCCAATCAGCTCCCTGTCCTGGGATGGAGCCAGCCAGAGAAGTCTTTGCCAGGGGCTGGGAACTGGAGACCCCATGAAGGAATAAGCTGTGGAAGAGCCAAAGGTCTGGAGAAACCCAGAGAGGGAAGGAAGCAAAGAGAAACTAGAGGCAGAGGTGGGAAGAGGAGAGAGAAAACTGTCCTGACACCAGGAGACAGTTCAGAATTCTTTTAGGCTTAAGTGGATCTCACCCGAGTTTCTACTGTTTTCCACCAAAAGAACCCAGGCTAAGGACGTCCATCCCACCCGACATCCTCTCTGACCTCATCGCCTCTACCTTCCCTTCCCTCACTGCCCTCTGGCCACCTGGCCTCCTCGTACATCAAAGAACACATTCTGCAAGCTCCTGCCTCGGGGCCTTCGCATTTGCTGCGCCGTCTGGAATGCTCTTTCCCACACGTCTCCTCGGCTGGCTCTTTATCTTTCAGGTCTTGACCAAACACTCAGAGGTCGGCCCTGATCCCCTCTGCTAAAACATCGGCCTTAGACACTCTCTAGCATTTGCCCAGATCCATTCTCTTCTTAGCGGAGAAGAAATAATGACGTATTTGTTTACCATGTGCCAAGCACAATTCTTAGCACTTTACAGATCATTTAATCCTCACAAAAACCTGGGCTAAGCACTGCTCTGACTCCATTTCACAGGAGGCGAAGCCGAGGCACAGAGAGGGTAAGTTACTTGCCCAAAGCCACCCGCTGGGAAGAGGTAAAGCTAGCTGCAGTGCGAAGCTGGCAGTCTGATGTCAGTCCTCATGAGATCCAGGGGAACGACCAGCTCCACGGGTGCAGCAGCCCCCTCGGAGGCGGCCCTCTCCATGTCTGGGTGCACTGTGCCAGCTCCCTGCTGGGCTCCACAGGGCCCTGCTGCTGGATCCATTTGGTTTCCCCCCCCCATCCCTTCATATTAACATTCCCCCCAGAATGTTGTCCACTGCTGCTTGTACTCAAGTTATCACCCTTGACGCCAGCTTCTCCCCTGGTTTGGCCCAGCCACAGGGACAGATGAGTCCTTGGCTGACACTGCCACTTTTCTGGTCCCCGCCTAACTAGGCTCCCATTGCCCGGGGTGGGGGGTGCAGAATAAAACATCTTGAGGCGCCCAGGCATGGCTGCAACCCCCAATGGTGTTTAACACCGTCACGGAAGCCCTGGCCAGGCAACGAGGCAGGGAAGAGCACAGACGCAATCAAAATGGCTATTACTAGTGGCAAGAGCTGCGGGAAAAGCTGCTGAAAATATATTAGAGATAAGGAAGCTCATTACTGCAAAAATCCACAACATTGCAAGCCAGACTCTGCCTCATCCAAGTTATGAGACGTTAAGCAAGGCCACCTCTCTGTGCCTCAGGTGTCTCACCGTGAACAGAAGTACCACCAACCTGCTTCACTGAATTGCGGCAGGGGACTGAAAGGTGAACGTGAAAACACTCAGACTGAGCCTGGCTCCGAAGCTTTTCAAGTCAGTGGGAAAAGATGGATTATTCAAACAATACAATGGGACAACTGGTTAACTAATAGTTGGGGATGGGTTTAAGATCTTTACTCCATGGGAGTTCCCACTGTGGCTCAGCAGTAACAAACCCAACTAGTATCCACAAGGATGGGGATCCACGATCCCTGGCCTTGCTCAGTGGGTTAAGGATCCGGCGTTGCCATGAGCTGTGGTGTAGGTCGTGCTTGGATCTGGTGTTGCAGCTGTGGCTATGGCTGTGCCACAGGCCAGCAGCTGCAACTCTGATTCAACCCCTAGCCTGGGAACTTCCATGTGCTGCCTGTGTCACCCTAAAAAGAAAAAAAAAAAAAAAAAAGAAAACAACAACAACAAAGACATCTTTTCTCCACACCTAACACCAAAAAAAAAAAAAGAAAGAAAAGAAATCCAGACACTGAGTATTAAAAAAATGAAGTCATAAAATAACTAGGAAGAAAATATATTTATCTCAAATTAAAGGCCAAAACTTTTTTTTTTTTTTAAGTCCCAATGTGTTCAATAACATTACAAAGTTAAAAGGCAGGAGTTCCTGCTGTGGTACAATGGGTTAAGAATCCAACTGCAGCAGCGTGGGTCACTGCGGAGGTGTCGGTTCAATCCCTGGCCTGGTGCAGTGGGTTAAAGAATCCAGCGTGGCCAGAGGAGAAAAAAAATTCCAAACTAAATAGGAATATATACCTGCAACATATAAAAAAAGAATTCATACCTTCACTAATGCAAAGACCCCCTACAAATCTGTCAGAAATAAAGAAAAACGCCCACCCTAGAAAAACAGGCAACTAACAAGGAATATATATGGTTAATAAACAGATCTCAGAAGACAAGTTAGTAATAAATATCACAAGTCTTTAAATATATTTATTCACTTTGTTGCAGTAATTGCAACTCCAGGACTTTGTCCAAAGAAAAATCTAAGGAGCAAACAAAGGTTTTTGTGTGTGAGATGTTCAGAGTTATAACAATGAAGGTTGGAAACAACCAGTATGTTTGACAACAGGGCACAGGCAGGACAGAACACTGTGAAGTCGTTAAAAAGAATGTGGCTGACCTTGACCCAGCGCCATGGGAGGGTCTCCAAGATAGACTGTTAAAGGGGACTGCAGCCTGCAGAACAACGTACCCAGAAAAAGCATGTCTATAAAACAGTATATGCATGTAAGTGTGTCATAGAAGTAGCTAACAGGTGCCTGTCACTTGCAAGGTGCCAGCCACTCTGTCGCATGTGAAATACAATGAATCCTTTCCAAGCCAAGCGGTTAGGACCTTCACCACCATTTTACAGATGAGGAAACTGAGGCACTGAAGCACAATTAAGTGAAGGGCCAAGTCTGTACAGAGCAAAACTGGGACCTGAACCCAAGCGCCGTGGCTCCAGAGCACAAGCTCTTTACACACACTATCCACAGCACAACCAGCAAGGACGGGTGCCCTTCCTGTCCCTCTGGGCAGGTGAGGGAGATGGTGGGGGGGCGGGGGGAGGCCAGGGGCCGGGGACACGATGGGAATGGGAACTGCCATGCTGTGCTCTACACACAGCTCCACCCCGACCTGTTTTACAACTCGAGTGCAGCTTCTATAAGATGGAAATCAATAGAATTTTTTAAAAATAGAATTGTAGAAACTGATCAATATAAAATGTTTGCCACTCCCCCTAAAGGCAGATAGGAGCAGATGATCCACAGCTATCGAAAGGGCGAGCAGTGAGCAGGGCCCAACTCGCCACCACCTTTCACATGCGGGGGGTGGGGGGGCACAGGGGACACCAAGTAAGGCTGTGTGTCTAGCTGAGGTACCACAGGGGACACACCCTGTGGAGTGAGCCCCCTTGACAGGTGGGGCGCTGGAAAAGGAGATAAGAAGGATTTGACGGCAGAGGAGACTTTCAGCCCCATCAGGTAAGCAGGCACGGGACCAAAGTCCGGGGCCTATACGCACCTTATCTGGTCCAAGTGCCAAGTTACAAACGTCAAGCTGTGTAAGTGTCAGCAACCAGAAAGTCCCTGTTTTCCGCCCTGTAATAAATACTGTAATAAAAGGCGAGTCAGGATCCAGGCCAGCAGAGGGGTAAGGGCCAGCAAGGCAGACTCACTTCCCCGATGGCCTAAATGAGAACGCGCCTCTGCTGTTCCCGACACAGCAAACTCGTGCCCCTCTGCCCTCGCTGTTCCTTCTGCCAGGAGGGCTCTTCCTTCGAGCCTTTCACAAGGCTGCCACCTCTGTACCACACCGGGCTCAGCTGACGTGTCCCTACCCTGGCACTGCCCTCCCCCAAGCAGCCCAGCTCTCCAGCCTCCCACAGCGCCCCCACCTTCCAGGGGCGTCCCCTCATGTTCTGCTTTAATGACTTCACAGCGTCATTCATCCCCACCTGAAATTACCTTATCAATGTGCTGACCTCTTTACCATCTGCAGCCTTCACCACAAATGTAAATGCCAAGAGGACGGGCCTTCTCAGGCTCTCACCCCAGAGCCTGGAACACGTGAGGCCGAATAAATATTTGTCAAATGAACAAGTCAGGGACTGAATGAATGCGTGGATTCTGCATCACTCCAGCTCAAATCTCCTCTCCCCACTCAGAGAGAACACGCATGCTGGAATCTCCAGAAGCAAAGAAAACCCTCAGGTGTATACAGTGTAACTGATCCTGAGGCATCCAAATGATTTCAAGCGTGCCAGTGTTCCCAAGAATTTATGACCTAGACAACGGTGGCCGGGGTCAGCGCTCACCCTTGGCCAGGCCCCTAGAAGGACTGGCCTTTCCAATGGGTCAGAGCCCTCTATTGTCCTTTTGTCCAGGAACGAACAGGGTTCCAGATCAGAAGAAATTCAAATCCTCGGAAACCTCTTGCTCTGAGCATAAAGGCCTAATCCTCTGGCACAGATCAAGAACCCTCCAGAGGCTACAGGTTTGAAAATACATGGCCAGGGAAAGAGAGGGAAAAAAAAAAAAAACGAAAATGGCAACGGTCTAGAGTCGTCTGTCTCTCCCCCGTTACACTGACTCATGAGCTCCAGGGCCTCCACCTGGTCCAAGGTAAGGCCTGAGGCGGCCGTGCCCACACCATGAGATGGCTGTGACCGCCGCTCCTCTGCGAGCTCCCAAATCCAAGACGGCCGTGGGCAGTAGCAGAGACGAGTAAGTATCATGAATGAACACAAAGATAAAGACACAAAATTGGAATCGCCCAAGGAAAAATCAGCCAATTAGAAACCACCAGGCCAACTGTTCGCTACTCATTTCTAACGTAAACAAAAGTTCAAAAGAGTCAGTACCCTCTGGATAACTGAATAATAGATGAGGGAGGTTTCTCTCCAGAGGAATATTCCAGCTAATAAATGAAGAGGAGGGTAGAATTACAATGTCACAATGTTCCCAAACGCCATGTGGAAGCTGGGTGTAGGCAACAGTCGTTTACAGCTGCTAACTGGACAGAACATCACAGAGACAAGAGGCTTTACATACCCTAATGGATATACACAGGCAGCAACACCTAGCAGAATGTCTTGATCTCAAATACGAATCTCATCCAGTCTCTAAATCCAACTACCGATTCATAGGAAACACAGGGACAAAAGAACTCATTAAATGCCACCAACAAGACACCGACTGTGCAAAATCTACAGGACAAATGACATGGCTCATCTCAACAAATATACCACAAAAGGAAAAAAAACGGAGGGAGGGGGAAACCCCTGGATTAAATGACACTTAACAGGCGCATGAATCAAATCCAACAGTGGATCCTGTTGGGTCTTGATTAAAACAAATCAATTCTAAAAAGATATTTATGAGAAGATCTGAAATGTTAGCACCAACTGGATACTGGATGATGGCAAGCAATTACTGTTAGTTCTTTTAACCATGACAATGCCACTGTCATTATGTCCTTAAAGAATCCTTATCTTTCACAGATCAATACTGAAGTATTTAGCTTTAAAATAACCCAGGGAGAGAGAGGGTAGTGGTGGATATTTACAAAACCAGAGTGGATAGGGATTAAGAAGAGCTAAGGCTATTTGCTTTCTCAGAATGTCTAGAGGTGACTCTGAAGGGTGACTCGGAAAAGAGCTCATGATCACTTGCACTGCCAAGTGCTAATGATCCCATCACATCTTCCTCCTGCTCAGAACACTTCTGTGGCTCCAGGTCACCCTGGGAAAAGCCAACAGTCCTCTCTGTGGCCCACAAGGCCCCACTCGGCCCTCACCCCCCCACCTCCCTCTTCTCATTTCCCACCAGGCTCCCTCCCTCTCCCAAGCCCTACAGGCCCCAGGAAAGTTCCTCAAGCAGGCCAGGCACTGTCTCACCACAGGGCCTTTCACTGGCCCTTATTTTGCCTCAAGTGCCCTTCTCCCAGATGCCCACATGGCTCCCTCACTCCCCCTTTCCCTCAGCTTTATTTTTTATTTTATTTATTTTTTATTTGTCTTTTTGGCCATTTCTTGGGCTGCTCCCGCAGCATATGGAGGTTCCCAGGCTTGGGGTTGAATCGGAGCTGTAGCCGCCGGCCTACACCACAGCCACAGCAACGCAGGATCCGAGCCGCATCTGCAACCTACACCACAGCTCACGGCAATGCCGGATCATTAACCCACTGAGCAAGGGCAGGGACCGAACCCGCAACCTCATGGTTCCTAGTCGGATTCGTTAACCACTGCGCCACGACGGGAACTTCTCCCCTCAGCTTTAAAACGCTGTCTGGTATAGGAGGCCCTAACCACTCTGTCTAAAACGGTACCACGTACTATTTATTCTCATTCCATGCATCTTCCTGGATTTCTTTACATGCCTGCTATCTCCTTCTGACTATCAACTCCTTGTTTCATTCACTATTTTCTCTTTTAAAAATGTAAGCTCCATGAGGGTGGGGGCTTCGTTTGTTTTCCCATGACTGGCTTTCCAGAGTAGTGCCCACACAAAACAGATGCTCAATAAATATCTTGTAACACATCAAAGACTTAGGAGTTTCCACTGTGGCTCAGCAGTTAAGAACCCGACTAGTATCCGTGAAGATGCGGGTTCGATCTCTGGCCTCACTCACTGGGTTAAAAAGGACCCAGTGTTGCCACAAGCTATGGCATAGATCATGAATGTGGCTCAGATCTCGTGTTGCTGTGGCTCCGATTTGACCCCTAAGCTAGAAACCTCCATATGCCTCAGGTGCAGCCTTAAAAAAAAAAAAAAAATCAAAGAATCAAAAGAGGCATCATCTAGACGTAGCATCCTGGTGTCTGGCACCCCTTTAAGAGCCCTTTTAGGGAACACTTTAGAACACAAAGCTGCTGGCTGCCTAATCCAATACTGAATCTCTCCTGTTAACTTAGTAACAGAATCTGATTTTTAGCTAAGAATAAGGCCATGTGAAATACATTTTCCAGACTCCCTTATAACTATAAAAGGCACCATGACCAAGTTCTGAGCAAGAGTTTGAAGACAGACTTATTGCGTGCAACTTCCATCAAGTCTCTTTAAAGAGCCAGGTGCCCATCTTCATCCCTTCTTTCCTGCTTGCTGGGACATAATGGCTCAAGCCTGAGCAGCTGCCCTGAACCACGAGATAAGAGCATAACGATGGTGGAGCAAGAAGGGAGAAGGATAACACAGCATTGTAAATAAGCTACACTCCAATAAAATTTATTTAAAAAAAGAAAAAAAGTAGAAGGAAATGGAAGTCCTGGCCTGCTCAACCCTGGGCTCCTTGATGTGAGAAATAACCTTCTACCTTGTTTAGGCCATTGTCATTGTCTTTTATAAGCAGTTTTCTATCATACATAGTTGAACTGAATCCAGATACACCTGAGATCACAAAGCTATGGTAGAGTGGGTGGAACAGGTACAGTCAATACATCTATACAAACATATAAAAACGCCCATAACTTAAGAACTGTTCCAAAGAAGAGAATCACTGTGAGCTGTGGGTAAAAAGAGGGTGTGGAGGTGATCCCATCATGGTGCAGCGGAAACGAATCTGACTAGGAACTATGAGGTTGTGGGTTCGATCCCTGGCCTCGATCACTGCGTTAAGGATCTGGCGTTGCTGTGGCTGTGGTGTAGGCCAGCCACTATAGCTCTGATTAGACCCCTTGCCTGGGAACCTCCATATGCTGCAGGTGTGGCCCTAAAAAGCAGGAGGGGGGGGAGGTGTCTTGCACTGTTGGTGGGAAACATTGGTGCAACCACTATGGAAAACAGTATGGAGGTTCTTCAAAAAACTAAAAATAGAACTACTATTTGATCCAGCATTCCCACTCCTGGGCATCTATCCAGAGAAAACCATAATTCAAAAAGGTTCCCCAAGGTTCATTGCAGCACTATGTACAATGGCCAAGACATGGAAGCAACCTAAATGTCTACCAAGAGAGGAATGGATAAAGAAAATGTGGTACATATATACAATGGACTATTACTCACCCATAAAAAGAATGAAATAACATCATTTGTGGCAACATGGATGGACCTAGAAACTATTATACTAAGTGAAAGACAAACATATGATATCACCTGTATGTGGAATCTGAAAAAAAAAAAAGATACAAATGAACTTTTTTGTGGGATAGAAACAGACTCACAGGCTTTGAAAAACTTGTGGTTACCAAAGGGGACAGGTCGGGCGTCGGAGGGAGGAACTGGGGGTTTGCGCACTGAGGTATATGGAGTGACTGGCCAACAGGGGCCTGAGGTATAACACAGAGAACTCCACCCAGCACCCTGTGATGATCTACGTGGGAAAACATTCTGAGACAGAATGGAAATGTGTGTATGTATGACTGGGTCACTTGCTGCACCGCAGCAATTACCACAACCTCGTAAATTACTTATACTTCAATAAAACCTAAAAAAAAAAAAAAAAGTCCCAGAGAAGAGAGAATCACCATGAGCTGGGGGTACAAAAAGTGGCCTCATGGAGTTGGGGGGAGGGTGAACAGAGGAGACAACCAAGAAAATGATGACATGAGGATCGTACAACTTTCATTAGGTTAAATGGGCTACGGCCCCAGGATGAGTAACCAGACTATCTAAGGAACACCTATAATAAAGAAGAAAAAGGAAAAGAAGCAAAAAAGGATGAACAGCCTACATCCAAAAGAAGAAACGTAAATGAAAAGCCTTCCTCATCTTCACAGGGGAATACAAATTAAAACCACAAGGAAATTTCATTTCATACCCATCAGACTCGAAAAAACAAAAAAGCTTTACAAAATCAAATGTGACAGGATACAGAACAACAGGAACTCGTATGTGTCCTTGCCGGGAACGTTCAGAGAACCGCCTGACAACATTCAGCAAAGTTAAAGATACTCACTTCTTTGTGTGTGTGTTTGCTATTTCTTGGGCCGCTCCCGCAGCATATGGGAGGTTCGCAGGCTAGGAGTCGAACTGGAGCTGTAGCCTCCGGCCTACACCACAGCCACAGCAATGTGGGATCCGAGCCGCATCTGCAACCTACACCACAGCTCACGGCAATGCCGGATCATTAACCCACTGAGCAAGGGCAGGGACCGAACCCGCAACCTCATGGTTCCTAGTCGGATTCGTTAACCACTGCGCCACGACAGGAACTCCAAGATACTCACTTCTTACACTTACCCATCTCATGCCTCGGTACGCACCTCAAAGAAATTCTTGCCCATGCACCTCAGGAAATGTGTGTAACGACATTCAAAGTAGGCCATGAATACCACAAAAAAAATCTGGAAACTAATGAAATATCCAATGGCATGAAAATGACTAAAACAAAAATGTGGTCTATTCAGCCAGTGGACTATTACAGAGCAGTTAACAAAAAATGAATGAACTATAACTATCAACCGTCTGGATCAATCACAGGTGAAAAATACAAGTCCCAGAAGACTATATATAGCCTTATATCATTTGTAAAAGTTTAAAAGTAATTCTTTTAAGACAAAGAATGATAAACAAAAAATTTAAGGTGGTGGTCACCCCAGGAGGGTAAACTGGGGACTGACTGGGAAACACCAGGTCCACATAAGTTATTGGTAGGTAATGTTTTTAGTTCTTTGGCAGGTAGTAGGCTATTCACTGTAATAGACAGTATTGCACAAACCAAAGATACCAGTGTACCATGCACCAAGGATTACGATAATCCGACTCTATGTGCCCAAGGCCATCTTTAAAAAACAGGATGCATTTAGGAAGAGGTAAGAAAAAACACACACTAAGTTACGGGAGGGCTAGAGTATTAAGTGGTTTCCACCTCATGTTTTGTTCTGCTGTCACATGTTCACTTCAATAAGAAATGTTTTTTTATATACATATTTTTTATTTTTTTATTTTTTGCTTTTTAGGGCCGCACTTGTGGCATATGGAGGTTCCCAGGCTAGGGGTCCAATGGGAGCTACAGCTGCCGGCCTTCGCCACAATGCCAGATCCGAGCCACATCTGTGACCTACACCGCAGCTCATGGCAACGCCAGATCCTCAACCCACTGAGCAAGGCCAGGGATCAAACCTGCAACCTCATGATTCCTAGTTGGATTCGACTCCACTGCACCATGACAGGAACTCCAGAAATGTTTCAAATGATAAACAAACTAAAGCCCCATGGTGCAGGGGTTCTGTAGTCAGGCTCTGGAGCCCAACCACTACTTCTTATGGAAGATTATTTAACTTCTCTGTACCTCTGTTTCTGCATCTGAAAAGGGGGGGGGATGATCACTTCCCAGGCCACAAGATTCAATGAGTTGATTCACAGCTCCTCTTCACAAATTAAACCCTTAATGAGGAGTTCCCGTCGTGGCGCAGTGGTTAACGAATCCGACTAGGAACCATGAGGTTGCGGGTTCGGTCCCTGCCCTTGCTCAGTGGGTTAACGATCCGGCGTTGCCGTGAGCTGTGGTGTAGGTTGCAGACGTGGCTTAGATCCCGCGTTGCTGGGGCTCTGGAGTAGGCCGGTGGCTACAGCTCCGATTTGACCCCTAGCCTGGGAACCTCCACATGCCGCGGGAGCAGCCCAAGAAATGGCGAAAAGACAAAAAAAAAAAAAAAAAAAAAAAAAAACCCTTAATGAGACCAGCTACCGTTATGATCATTAGCCTAACTCCAAGCATCCACGTGGGAGAAAAGAGCTGACTGACAAGCACCCACGGCTCCACCTGGTCCAAGGTAGGGCCTGGTCCTTACAGCCTCGGTAAGAAGCCCAGTGCCTCACCCATGCCAGGTACTTACTAAATGGTTGATAAATGAACACATGTGGCCTCAGTTTACCCACCATGCCTTTGACTGTCTGAACAGACCATTGCTGGATGCCTACCCAGCACGTCCATTCTCCCTGCTTCTTCTTTACTGACCCTTTGTCCAGGGTGGTGATAAGCACAGCTTAAAAACTGCATTTCCTTTTGGCAAGGGGTGGTCTTGTCACAAAGTTCTAGCCAAAGAGATGGAAGGAGAAGTCTGCTAAGGATTTCAGGGAAGGCTTTGGTTTTCAGATAGAGGGGCTATTTCTTTTCCTTAGAGCTTTGCTTCTTTCTGCCTGTAACAAGGATGTGGGGCTGGAGATGGGGCGGCCCTCTTACCACAGAGAAGCTAAGGGCAGCAGTGCAGAAACAGGAGCCCAGGGCACTTGAGACGGTAAACTGCAGCACCACCTGGTCCTGATGATCCAGGCACCGCTGGATCCTTATTAACCCACTGAGCGAGGCCAGGGATTGAACCTGTATCCTCATAGATACTTGTCAGATTCGTTTCTGCCGAGCCACAGCTGGAACTCCCTAAATGCTTTTTAATTGTAAAAATGATTAATAGGTTTCTTACCTTTAACACAGGACAGTTGTGCTTAATGAGTACTTATTACCAAATAAGGAAGTTCATGTTTTTCGTACTAACAATCTTTGTTGGAAATCAGAACATGCAAAAGGTCTTGTTGGAGTCTGTGACCCATTGGCAGTTTTCTTTTGTAGGTTGGATATCTGCAATCTAATTTTTAAAAGCTATCGATAAAAATAATAGAGGGAAAAAAACCCTGGAAACAAAGGGAATACACATCAGTGACGGCCGGGCCAAATAAATTATGGTACACCCACACCTCCATGTGTTTTGGAGCGATTAAAAAGAGAAAATTTGAGCATTACCTGAGAACTTGAAGGCATTTATGCACGGTATTGCCGTGTAAGAAAAGCAAAATGCAAAAAAAATTAATATAATAATAATTATCCCTTACAGGATAATATCCCCCCCACCCAGGATTATATAACCATGGAAAAACATGTGGAAAGATAGAATACAGTACTTGATTGTTCCCACGGGTGAAGGATTGTGGGAGGATGCTGACATGGGGGTGGGCAGAGAGGAGCCCACAAAAAAGGCATTGGAAAAAAATTTAACGGGCTTGAAACCAATTCATAAAAATAATTATCATCCCCATTTGGTGAGCGCTCTCGGTGCACTAGACACAGTGCTAACTAGGTCACTCCATCTCGCTTTTAACTTCTCATTTGATGCAGTCACTACTAATCATTCCTGTTTTCCAGATAAGGAAACTGAAGCCTAGCGAAGTGTTGTGCCTAGAGCTTGAGCAGTGCTGGGACTTGAATTTTATGTGCAATGGCCGCCCACGAGGGTCCCCATTCCAACTCCAAACCCATTGCACTCGGGGCTCGAAGGACAGTCAGCTGTTGGAGGCGCAGCTGCTCTGACACTGCGCACATCCTTAAACAGCAGCAGGCCCCGAGGTGTGATGATGTGTGTTGAGGCAGCACACACCTCAGTCCCTCAGTGCCTCCCGATGTTGGCAGAAACCCGAAAGAGCCACTGACCTCGCTTTGCGGAGCTTGGGGAAGCCTTGCCTGGGATATTTTTACAGACTCAATTGCTGACACCGGGAGCCAGAAAACAGATGAGGAGGTGTCAGCTATTACACGGTCAGACATTCGGAGCGCACCATTTAATTAAAACCTGTTCAGCCCCAGAACAAGAATTATTGCCTGTTAAAGCAGGGGAGACAGATAAATTCTGCCTGGCCAGTTAATTCTTATTTCCAAGGCACTCCCTGACCCTCACTACTGCAGGAACACTCAAGAGGGCCTGACAATAAAGTCGGCTTTGCATAGACATGGCTATGTGCGGGGTGGTGCTTCAACAGAGCCTTCCGCACCTGAACTAACCTGTGCACGTCTTCTTCACTCACTGGGAAAAAGGCTGTCTGTTCCATGCCACATGCACTAGGCTGCCCGTATGAGCCACTGCCAAGGCCCGGGCTGCACAGATTGGAGAGGAACTGAGGGACAGGAAGCGAAGAGGTCTGGACGCTGCGGACAAGCCCAAGGACCACTGGTGACCAAGAGGAGGGTAAAAACGTGCTGCCTCCCCTGTCACTGCAGATGTGCTGACATTCTCCTCAAAACACAAATAGGAACAACCACCCTTCCTTGGACACTATCAGAAACTCACTCATAACGACAGAGGAATGGATAAAGAAGATGTGGTGTATATACACAATGGAATATTACTCAGCCATAAAAAAGAATGAAATAACGCCATTTGCGGCAACAAGGATGGGCTTAGAGATGATCATACTAAGTCAGAAAGAGAAAGACAAATACCATGTGATATCACTTATACGTGGAATCTAAAATATGACACAAATGGACTTATATACAAAACAGACTCACAGACGCAAGAACAGATTTGTGGCTGCCCGGGGGAGGGAGGTGGGGAGGGATGGCTTGGAAGTTTGGGATTAGCAGATGCAAACTATTACATATAGGATGATAAACAAGATTCTACTGTATAGCTCAGAGAACTTATATGCCGCCATATCCTATGAAAAGCTAATGGAAAATAATATATAGATGTATATATACATATGTACAACTGAGTCATTTTGCTTAGAGCAGAAATTAACACATCATTATAGATCAACTATATGTCAATTAAATGTTTAATGAAACAATAAAAAATACCTTCAGTCATAAAATCGTTTATCCCACACCCACCAAATGCCAGGAAGTGTTCTACGGGGAGAGAGAGAAGTACCTGTGCTTTCCTGAAGCCTACAGGAGGGGAGGAGGGGATACTGAACATGACAAGGGCTCAGGCCATGAAGACAAAGCAGAGTAAAGGGCCAGAGTGTGATGGAGAAGGTGCCACTTAATAAGGAGAGAGGCCTCGCTGAGAAGGTGACATTTGAGCAGAGACCCGAAGAGAGTGGGAGCTTTGGGGAGAGGGGGGTAGTGTTCCAGGTCGAGAGAAGAGCCAGGGCAAAGGCCTGAGGGAGGAACACAGGCAGCTAGTGTAGCTGGGGCACAGCCAGCAGCAGTTGAGGCTGGGAAGTCAGAGATGATCAGGTCAGACAGGCATGTGGGGGGCGAGGTGGGGCACGGGCATAGCTGACACGGAGCACCACTCCGTGCCCAGACGTGAATGCTCTATGTCATTCATTGGAAAGGTGAGTGGGTACTGCTCCTGCTTCCCACTTCCTCACCATAAGGAAACTAAGGCCCAGAGAGGGAAAGGAACTGGCCTGAGACCAACCACACAGCTGGTCTGTACCAGGCTGGGATGCCCACTGGTACAGAAGTTTGCATCCCCCCGCAGCTCAACATTCACCGATTCCTCCTCCAGGGAGAAACAGTCTCCGTTTCCTTCTCACTCCCTCGACACTCCGGCCACCCTTTCTTAGGAGCAGACAGGTAAACATTTCAGGGGAGAAGAGGGGGGAAGAAAAAGAAGAAAAGAAAACACAAAACGACCAGTCTAACTCCCGAAAAGAGGAAACACAGCATTAACTTTCTCTGCAAGTTACTACCAAACAGACACCACTCACTGGAACACGTCCTGAGCACAGCGCGGATCAAAGGCAGCCGGGTGACCGTGAGGGGAGCTCCAGGCTCTCAGCTCCCATCCCAGGTCTCCTCCAGGCCAAGGCCACCTGCCTGCGCTCAGCAGGCCGCCCTCGGCCTCGCCCTCGCCATCGGGTGGGTGGTGCCTCCCCCGGCCGGGGTGTCTGGAATGCGGAAACGGGAACCTGCCGCGCCAGCTCCCAGCAGCGACTCATTCAGCAGCCGCAGGAACACAGCCAGCGGAGCTCCCCAAGAGACGGCAGGTCTTCGCCAACAGGCACGTTCCCGGGGAGGCTGTTTTGCCAACGGTCCCTGTGCGGGAGGGAAATAAAAGGACTCCTTACTCATCAGACACGTGGTCTGAGGAGCCTGAATGGGCTCAAGGGAAAGCTCAAGGTAACAAAGGCAGCTTGCCTGTTACCCTCCCGGCTGGGAACGGGCCACCTGTTCAATGACGGAGCCAGGGCTGGATCGGTGCCCACGGCATCCCCTGCCCTGGGCTTGCCGGCTTCATTCACAACCACACAATCCCAAAGTGGGCTCCTCTCCCCATGCGGACGGGGAGCTGGCTCACGCAGACAGTGGAGCTTAACGATCAAGCCCTGCTGCTGGACTCCTGACCAGCCCGGGAAGCACAGCGGAATGGGTTTGCCAAATAACCACCACCAGAACCCCCATGCTCGCTCACACAGCACGAGGCACTGTTTTAAGCACTTCCTGTGAATTATCTCCACCAGCCCTCACAGCCACCCTCTAAGTAAACACCACTAGCACTCCTATGTTACACATGAGAAAATCCGGGACGGAGAAGTCAGGGGCTAAAGGTCACATGGCAAGAAAGTGGTGGGGCAGAGGGTGAAACCAAGCAGAGTAACTCTGTTCTTAACTACTGCATGAGATCTCCTCTCGATAGAAAAGATGGTTCCCCTCATTGGGCCTCAGTTTCCTCATCTGTCAAATGAGGCGAGTGTGAGGTGCTGGCAAGAGCTCTTATGCCTAACCCACAAAAATGCTCAATAACCATCAGCTACAGTTATCACATGTTACCCTCAGGTTCCATCAGGATCAGCTTTTTACCTTCAAAACAGAGGTAATTATAGTCATAGAGTTTAAATTCTGGGCAGCTGAAGGGAAGAAAAAAAAAGACTTACTGCCCTTTCCATCCAAAAAAAAAAAAAAATTATACAAAATATCTATTCTGAGTCCTGCACTAGGATACAGTGTAAACAAAAACCAACAGACCCTGCCCTTAGGGCGCTTACAGTCCCCTATAAATAAACTGGCACAAAATATCGAAGATACAGCTTGTGTGTACTGCCTGCTCATTGTGGGCCAGGCACCACAGCGCTCAAAACGCTTTGCATGCTTTAATGCACTGAATTCTCCCAACAACACGGGGGATAGTACTGTCACCACTTTAAAGGTATGCAAACAGAGGTACTTCCAGGCTAGTGGCTTCCCCAAGTTCGCACCGGAGCCTGAGGTGGGTCCAGGATTTGCACCGAGGTAGCCTCATTCCTCAGTCCCCCAGCAGTCCCACGGGGCAACAGCTTTATGCTGGGTCCATAAGCGGTAGTTGCAACAGGCACCTACAGGAAACGTCAGTCTACAAAATGAATGGTCACTTTCATGGGTTCTGGGGAGGAGAGGGCGGGAATATTAAATTATAATTCCTCAATAATGTCAATGTCACATTTAATATGTTAATACAAGGGGCCACATTCTTGAGCACTTACCATAAGCCAGCTACTAGGGGTGAGCACCCGACCCACATCTAGTCCTTTCATCCACACATTACCCTACGAGGAAGAAACAGCACCTCTGAGAGGCTTGGTCAGAAGTGGAGAGAGGAGACCCCAGTATTTCTGAGTGAATGCACTCACAGCCTGTGCAGACTGCCGCCTCATCACTCAGCGTGGGTTTCCCTGAATGTTCAGTTAAATATTTGGTTTCTCAACAAGACCGAGAACCGCTATGATACAAGGACACCATTCTTGAAGGTGGAAAAGATCAGAAAACAAAAAGCTACGTCCAGGTTCATATAATTACAAAATGAAGTTTTGTAAGGACAATGACATAAAAACGTATAGGTAATATGCTTCCACTTTGTTTCCCTGACTTCTGCAGCAGATCCAATTGCTTGCCTACCCAAGAGCCATCCCCCCCTTCCCGTCACTTCCTAAATAGTGCTCCATTTTCGCTCCTGTAGCCTGACTCCTGTCAGTCCTGTGCTTCAGGTGGGGATGCTTCTAGCCCCAGCCCTGAGAGTAAATCCTGATTGGCTCTTGCCTGTGATTTGCCCAAGTATGATCACATGTCACAAAGCTGGCCAATGAGATATGAGGGAAATCTGGGAGGCAGGACATCTAGGAAAGGTTTCCAAACTCCTGAAACACAGAGAGAGCGAGGCCTCCTTTCTGCTGCTGGATATAGCCTTGTCCAGGGTGTGATGACCAGAGCTGTGAAAGTCATTCTGAGGCCATGAGGGAGCCTGAGAACACAGGACCAAAGCTGGCGGAGAGGGCTGGGCCCCTTACAGGCATTGTAGGAATGCTGAATTATTCCACCCTGGTGCTGCCTGTTTATGGGCTGCTCCATTACAGGAGATCATAAACCTCCTGATTTCAGGCCAGTTTCAGTTGGGTTTCCTATTATAGTAGACCCTGGTTCTCAAAATGTGCTCCCAGTCCCAGAAGCACCAGTATCACCTGGGGACTTGTTAGAAATGCAAAAACCTCAAAGCAGACCTACCAAATCAGCAACTCTGGGCGGGACCCCGGCAATGTGTGTTTTAACAAGCCCTCCAGGGGACTCCGGGGCTGCTCAGCTTAGAGAATCACTACAGTGATTAATCAGTAAGGCCACTGATTAAGTGGCCTCTGGAGTCAGGTTTCCGGGATCCAAATTGTGTCACCACCATTTTCTAGCTATTGGGCAAGTTATTTAAATTTAGTTGCCTCATCTGCAATGCAGAACAACAAGAGTACTTATCTTACAGGGTTGTTGGGAGGGTTAAATGAGTCACTTGGTGGGAAGCATCTAGCACAGCGCCTAGCATAGAGCAGACATTGTATATATTACTTATTTGCTGCTATTGTTGTTACTACATCATTTGCAGCCAATGGCATGCCAACGATACAACTTACAACTGAACTCCCCCAAAGCTGGATCCATAAATCCTTTTACCTCCAGAACCCAGCCCAGTGCCCTGGGGTTCCAGATGTGTGACACAGAGGAGGGGCAGAAGTCCTTCTTCCCACGTCCAGACCGTCGCTCCTCAGACCTCCTCCTGTAGCCTGAGCCACCACAGTCCCAGCAGCTACTCCTGGACTCACTGTGCCAGCTACTCTGCCCAGGTACTGGTCCAGAATGCCCACAAGTTCTGCCCAGCCCCTGAGAGCACCCCCACCAGGTAAGTCATGCCAAACATCTGGCAAGAGCCCAGGGGTGCCCCTCCCTCTGGGAGCTATCTGTGATTTCAAAACTGGTGGCACCAAGATGCAGAAAGCCAAAGAATGATTAATGCCACCCCCGGGTAAGGCCCCAATAGGAAAAGGCAGCTTCTTAGCAGGCTTAACAGCAGGCTTGGGTATGGGGCTATGTGTGGGGCAGGGGTTTGGTGCTCACTGGTGTCACTGGCACTACTGAGCCAGTCAGAAAGAGAAGTGTGGGTGCAGCAAGAAGGTCCCGACCTCTGACCACCAACCCCTGGGGCAAGAAAGGATTAATCAAGTTCCTTGGGCTCTGGAAAGGAAGCTGTTAGGCTGAACCTAAATTGCCAATATTCAACCATTCTTGACTCACAAAAAGGCAACTTCATATGGTTCAACCTAATATAAGCCAGGAAACTGACTCAAATAACACAGGCCCAGGAATTGGTCACCAGCAAGACACCGGGACAGTGGTGGCCTCTGGCTGCCTTACATTTGTTCCTTTGGTCGTGGTCACCATGCAAGATTTACTGAAATTTAGCAAATCAATCAACCCTGAAATACCACCCCATCTCAGTCAGAGAAAAGACAGGGCTCACTAGATGCGAGAAGATCTGCAAACCCGAAGCTTCCCTGCCTCATGCCCTCCCACCCTCTCCTCCTCCACTCTGCTCCAGCCCTGGTCTCAGGGCCTTTGCACGGGCTGCTCCCTCTGCCCAGACACCCCTACTGCTCACACTGCCTCACCTCCTGCAGGCCTGTACTCCAGCCACCTCCCAGGGAGGCCACTCGGTCTAAAATTTCAACACCCTCCACCCTAAGAGCTCACATCCCCTTTTGTAGCTTCTTCCCTTCGCGCGTATCACCATCTAACACAGTACACATCTTCCTTCTCTATTTACTGTCTGAATCCCCCACTGAAATGAGAGCCCCAGAAGTGGGGGAGCCTTGCCTGCCTTGCTCGCTGCTGCATCCCCAGTACCTACTAGAGCGCTCCGCCGAGTGAATATCTGTTGAATGAATAAGTGTAAAAATCAGACGCCCTGTTGGCGTTTGGGGGTTGCCGCCCTCACATCCAACACGTGCAGGCCTGCAGTGGGAAACCTGGAAAAAGCAAGCTGCCTAAACTGGCGACAGTGAACCTAATGTCCCCTCCATGCTGGACGCGCCTCGGAAGAAGGAAAAGAAAAGGCAGCACTGAAGAAGGTGCAGGGGGCAGGTGCCTGAGGAAGCTGGAGGGGCTGCAGGACTTCGCCTGCTTTCTCCCCGCAAACCAAGAGCCTGAAAGAGAGAAACAGGGCCCTGGAGGAAAGGGCTGCTCATCAGAACAAACGGCACCAGCCCGGAGCAGGATCAGACTGGCGCTCGCGTTCACATCGACCAGCTCTACTCACCTGGCAAGGAAACCATTGGGGGCCGAGAGCCACTTTCACACAGACATTTCTGCCACCGCTGACTCACGGCTCAGCTGGAGACCCCAAAGAACAAATGCCTGAGTTCTCTTGTGGCGCATCAGGTGAAGGCTCTGGCATTGTCACTTCAGCAGCTCAGGTCACTGCTGTGAGGACAGTAGGATCCCTGGCTGGGGAACTTCCGCATGCCATGGGCGGGCCCCCCAAAAAAATTTACACAGAGAACAAATGCCATAGGAACCTCTACTTGATGTGGAGGAGGCGGGGGGGAATGTTTGCTGTAGTTCTCGTCGGCTGGCTTGATGAGAAATATCTTCAGGTCTGAGGCACTGGCACAAGCTGCATCTTGCTGCTTTGTCAAAAGTCAGAACTGAAAGGGGGCACTTTCCCTGCCTCCTGCTGCTCTGCTGGAGGCAAACCAAATGCTGGGTTCTGGTTGCGTGTGGGGCCCTAACAAAGACACATCAGAGGAAGGATCTGTGCACGTTTGTCCTGAGGGGAGGATGGGGGAGGATCTGAGGCCTCCTGCTGGAACACGTCTTTGGAAAAAATGTGGGAGGGGCCCCCGCGGTCCGGTGCTGGAGGGAACCAGGCCTCAGGGAAGAGGGACCTCTGCTACCTGACTCAGAGGACCCGGGGTCCTCAGCAGCCCGGGGACAGGCGTGGCCGCTGCAGCCCCGCCTCAGCCGGACGCTGCTTTTCCAAAGGGCTTTCCAAAGCCGTGAGCCAGTATTGACTCGTATAAAAAAAAGAAAAAAAAATCTTTTTATTGTATAAATGGACTGGGCAGAGGCAGGGAATTGGTCCACACGCAAGAGCTTGAAACACACAAACGCTGAGTGAAACGTGCTGTCTTTTGGTTCTGACGCGTCCTGGTGAGATGTTTCAAACACACAAGGTGAAGAGAAGAGCATCATAGCCCCCACCGGCCGGCGGCTTCACCAGAATCGCCTCACGGCCGCTCTTACTTCATCCCTTTACTCGCCCATTCACTTGGCCCCCTCTGCTCCCTGCTCACATTATTTTCAAGCAAATCCCAAGAGGTCTTAACAGTTCACAGGTACTTCAGAACAGCAGTCTTAAAAATAAGGACTTTTTCTTCAGCAGAACCACAGTATCATTATCACACCTAAAAAACTAACGAGGATTCCTTAGTAAGGTCAAATCTCCAGTTGGTCTTGTTAGTTTAAAGAAAAGGGAAGCACAGGTTCCAGAATCAGAGAAAAACCCCACGCCCAGAGTCATGTTCAAGCCTCTGGGCCAAAAGGTGCCTGGGACCCGATGCAGGGCTACCTGGTAACAGGAGATCAGAGGCCACCCGTGAGAGTCAAGAGGAGGCACCTAGTGTGGCCCTGCCTGCCCACCCCGCTCGGCTGTCTGTCATGCACAGAGAGACCACACAGTGAGCGTTTAAGAGCTTGGGCCTGGCCTGGGTCTGAATTCTGACTTTGACACTCATCAGCTTTGTGATTTGCACTTTTTCAGGACCTGAGTTTCTTTCCACGGGAAAGGGGAATAATAAGAGTACCTACGCCATGGAGGAGTTATGAGGATTAAATGAGCTGGACATGAAAAGCGCTCAGCAGTGCCTTGTGCACAGTAAGAGCTCAGTGAATGCTGGCTGGTATCATTAATTCAGCCAACACACACACACTGAGAATCTCTTACATGCCAGGCACTGTCCAGCAGTAGGAGATAAGAGCAGTACAGAGGCTAAAGCCCTCACGAATCACCACCTGCAAACAGGGGCTGGCACCAGGTCACCACCTGGGAACATGAAAGGACTCTGAATCTCCAACATCTGCCTTGTTTGGGTAGGAAGCCCAGACACTCCCTGCCCCTGAGTTGGGGAACCCTGGAACTAAAGGCCTAGAACAATGACACCCATAGAGGAAAGAGTCCCCTCACCACTAGCACCCCGCTCCCACCCCAGCAATGTCTCTGGATCAGAGCAAGAGCCAGAGAGTCACAGTCTGGGTAAACGCTGCTGTTGCTGAGTTCACAGGAAGAGGCCACACAGCTCCCACCAGAGGCCACAGCCAAGAGGGACAGGGGCAGCAGATGAATGAGAAAAGAGGCTTAGCACCCAAAGAAGCTGCTTAGAATGGGCTTTCAATAGGCTGGACCCTTTTCCTGTTTCCTTCACTCACCCTGGCCACCCTCCTCGGTTCCCAAAGAACCTTCTCTTTCCTGGGAGGTAAAAATCTACTTCCACCAAACCTAGAGCTCAATGTAAGGAAGAGATCAGCCAGTCAACTCAGGTCTAAACCAGCACCCCCCTCGGAGTTCCCGCTGTGGTATAAATGGATCAGCGTCTCTGCAGCGCCAGGACACAGGTTCGATCCCCCGCCCTGCAGGGCAGCTCACTGCTGCAAATGCAGTGAAGGTCACAACTGTGGTTCGGATCTGATCCCTGGTCAGGGAACTGCATATGATGCAGGGAGGCCAGAAAAGTAAATAAACCAGCCCCCAAGCAACAACATAAACTTAAGGATCGATGCCAACAAGCTCTAGGAGTCCGTGCGGTGTAATGAGTCCTTCCTGTGGTTTTATTGCTCAAAGCGCAGACCCCATCCCCCTCAAACACCAACACAATATATACAACAGAGATTTAAGAGCTTGGTCTCAGGACCCGAGTTCAAATTCTGCCCAGACCTCAGCTTCTTCATCTGTGCAGTGGGGATGATCAGAGTCCCTGCCGCCTCAGAATACAGGTCACACATGCCAAGGACTAAGCAGAGTGCCAGGCCCAGAAGGTGCCTCTGAGGGATGACAGCTGTGAGTTTCGCTACCCCCGCCTATGAGAAATATGCTTTTTCTCACTCATCTGCCCTTATTCACCAAGATAAAGCAGGGATGGCATCTTTGATCTGTCACTGTGAACCCTGATCTACACATGAGTCTCACACCCTAGGCCTACAACGTCCATACATGTGGTTACTGAGCACCTGAAATGTGGCCGGTGTGAATGGAGATGTACTTGAAGGTGTAAATACACATTGTATTTTGAAGACTTAATGTGGAAAGAAAAAAAAAAAAGAGAGTGTAAAATATCTCAGTGATTTTTATACTGATTACATGTTGAAATGATACTATTTTAGACTAAATAAAATACATTATTAAAATCAATTTCCTCTGCTGCTTTTTAGCTCTTTTAAATGCAATCCCTATAAAATCTTAATTACGTACACGGCCCACACTGGTGGCTCACATTGTATTTCTAATGGACAGTACTGGTGGCAGACCCTTGAAAACCAGGGTCTTCCTTTTTTTTTTTTTTTTGCCACACTCACGGCATGTGGAAATTCCCGGGCCAGGGATTGAACCCCAGCCACTGCAGTGACAACACGAAATCCTTAACCGGCTGAGCCGCACAGCACCTCTAGGGTCTTCTCATATGACTTCATACTGTCAGTGTCTAGCATGGTGCCTGGCACACAGGCAGGGTAGAAAAAACTCGTTCACAGATGGCTGGATGAAAGATGTTCTCCACACCTTTCCTGGTCTTTAAAAGCACCCACTACTGTCTGTGCAGGGAACCAGGCCTTTTCTTCATTCAAAACACTGAACAACCTTTAAGACCCAGGCTACAGCAAATCAAAATAGACACAGTCAGGGTGGCTGGAATAGCGTCCGGGGAGCCCTGCAAAGCCAGACATAACCACTTTAATTGCTAGTCTGTATTTTAATATTTTAACGGTCCATAACACTGGCCCAGTACTTAAAAATACCTTTTCCCCAGGCTGGCCCAAGTTCTCTCGCAAAGCTCGCACAAAGGGGACATTCGCCTTGTTTGGGCTCCTTCAACACTGCGTCTCATGTCTTGCTAACTTGTGTCTGGTGTGGTGGCCACGCAGCCAACCCTGTTTTATTTAAGGACGGGGCTCTGCTGAAGGGCTTTCAGTTCTAAACAACCAACTAAACATTTCAACAGAAACTGACCCCAGCGTGTCTTACGGTCGGTGGAAACGATGCCACATCCCCAGACCACTCCTGCTGCCACATGAATGAGGGACTAAATATAGTCCGCAGTGCTTTGCATGTCAAACAACATGGGAAGGAAATGCTGCATCCACTTCTTAAACTTGCCTTGGCCTGGGGAGAGGAGGAGTTTGGCAGCCGGGCGAAGAGCCTGGACCCTGGAGTCAGCTTCCTCTTCTGTAAAGTGAGTTCCATGAATTTATCTACCTCACCGGATTCTTATGACGATTAACTGAGGAAAAGCGTGACATGCTTAGAAGAGCACCTAGTATAGAGAGTATCATACTAGGAAATGTTAGGTGCTATTATTATCATTATTTTACAAAAACTAAAGTAGCATGAACTTGAAGAAGGGCAATGCCTCCTCCTCAGTCTCAATGGTACTGTTTTCATAGCAAATGCCTTCCAACATCCGGGCCTTAGCACTTGCTGTTCCCTCTGCCTGGAATGTTCTCCCAGCTCTTGGCACAGCTGGTGCCACTTGCTCATTCAGGTCTCAGCTCACCTGACACCCCTTCGGAGCGGCCTAGGAGCCTCCCCCACCATACAAGCTAAGGTAATCACCCCTTCCCCATCACCAGTCTGCCCCATCAGCCACTCTCCACCCCTTCACCCTGTTATTTTCTCCTTAAGACTTAAAACCATCTGAAATTACCTTGTTTCTACTGCATCCCCTCAGCTAGAATGTAAACCCTAGGAGAGGAAGGATCTCGTCTGTCTTATTCATTGTCTGGAGTTTATGCTTTTAGCCACTGTGCTATACTGCCTATGTACCAGAATGTTTATGCATGTGCGTTTGCGAATGAAAAGAGACCCCAGAAACAATCTAAATGTCCAGCGATGGGGCAAAGGTGAAGATAAAGCAGGCTCTCTCCACACTGAAGGATGTGGGTCTAGCTGTTAAAAAGAATGAATCAGGAGTTCCCGTCGTGGCGCAGTGGTTAACGAATCCGACTAGGAACCATGAGGTTGCGGGTTTGGTCCCTGCCCTTCCTCAGTGGGTTAACGATCCGGCTTCTCCATGAGCTGTGGTGTAGGTCGAAGATGTGGCTCGGATCCCACGTTGCTGTGGCTGTGGTGTAGGCCGGTGGCTACAGCTCCGATTCGACCCCCTAGCCTGGGAACCTCCATATGCTGTGGGAGCGGCCCAAGAAATAGCAAAAAAAAAGGCAAAAAAAAAAAAAAAAAAAGAATGAATCAGAACTGTATGTGATGACCTGAAGGGATATGCCCTAATATTAATTTTAAAAAATCAAGTTACAAATATGTGCGGCTTGATCCCTTCTTTGGGGGGGAGTGGTGAGGGAGAAGGAAAAAACAGTCGATATATGCATATACACAGCCACATACGCACAGAAAAAGGTGAGCGCCTCTATCCAAGTTTCCAAGGGCAGAGGAGCTGTTTTGTCCTCAGACATCTCCAAAACCTGACACTGGATACTCACTGTCTGAAGAAATGGTTGTCTTTGGGGGGGATGGGATTTTGGAGTGGAGGTTTGGCCCTGTTATTTCCCTCACAAATCTCTGTATTGTTTCACATTTTACAACAAGGGTGCACGTCTTTGCATAAGTTTTTAAAAGCCAGATTCAACCCATTCACAGCGAAAATAAGGCCATGACCAGAGCACCTAGGAAACAGGAGCAGTCACAAGTCTTAAAGAAAGCACAAATAAACAAACTGCTCCAACAGATTTTCATTCTAACAGCTAAAAACAAACACTTCACTTTTAGAGGAAATGACCGTTCAATTCTTTTATTAAGACATACATACATTTAATTTAGATTTTGCAAGTTAAACACATAACAAGGTTAAGCTGTTACTATAACCTATGTCATTTTTTTAAACCAAAGTTTGAAATGTGTCAGCAAAATACGTTTTACAGGGGAAAAAAGGCGCCAATCACTACACATTCTTCTAAATTCCATTTTTGATTTACCGCCCAACAACTGCAATGTCTGAAAAACCGGCTCACATTTAACTCTGACCATTCCACACAGACTGCTAAAAAATCCATGTGCTGTTGTCATTAACAATTAAGACCGACATGTTTTTTTAGTTATTGTTTTATTTCCTCAGATTTGAAAAAGCACTTAGGTAAATTTAGTGGCCATCACAAATTTGAGACCTCAAGTTCCCATCACCAAATGAAATTACAATGACAGATCTGACAGCAGATGGACCCTAAATGGAGAGCTAATGAATTTCCTGCCCAGCCTCTTCCCGGGTGTTCATGCTACTTCCAAAAATGCTCTGGATGGCCCTTCCCACAGAGGACAGTCTAACCCGCTGACACTGTGTAACTTTTTAGAATGAAATTCAGCAACTCAGCTGAGATTTGCCAGGCTGAAACTGTAGAGCTAGGTCCCCTGAAAGCCAGGCCTTTATTCCATACTTGTGACCACTGCAATCTGGCCAGGTCCATGTTGCCTTCTCTGCCCCCTACTAATACAATATTTCATATACATTAATCCTTGGTGACTTGAAACAAACAACTCAACTTGCTGGAAACGGCCGGGACTTTCAGCGATTATGAGATGAGAGACCAAGATGGGCCAACGAAATGGTGTTGCTGTGAAATGACAGTTCCATCCTTCCTGCCAATCAACGGGACGCAGGAAGGCTGGGGGAGAAGAGCAACTTCCAAGTTTTTGGCGTGGCCCATATGCTGATATGGTGATGACTGGGTCTGGGAGAAGTTCAGGTCAAACATTTTGAATTCGTGGTGCCCAAGGGACAGTTACCAGAGGACATGAAGGAGCACAGGCTCCACATCTGGAGCTGGATGGAGCTCAGGGGGCTACGGCTTGGAGACAGAGTTAAGTGCTGGCAGCATCAGTCCAGTGCATAAAGCACTAGAGCGAATGTGTTGGCTTTGGGGGGAGGAGTGCATAAGAGCTGTAAGCAGGGGGCTGCTGACAGCTAGTCAGTGCCATCTCTTCTCAGGCCCTCATACTGTAGTATGTTCCACAATTTAACCTTTGGGGAATAAAAATTAGGGGAGTCGTGGGGACTCTAACCTTGTCCCTGCTCTGCCTTGTAAATACAAACATAAGCAGCAAAGACTATCTAGAAAAACAAGACATGTTTATTAAGTGTTTACTATGCACCTGGCCCTATGCTAAACATAAAACATGAATATTCTCCTGGAATCATCAAAACAATCCTGGCACGAGTGTCTTATGACTACCATTTCACAGATGGGACACTGAGGCTGGGAGTGAACATGTGGGGGAGCTCAGGGCTGTCATGTCACAGCCTACCACAGTTAGGCAGTCTCTGGGCCAGATGGAGAGCACTGAAGTAGAACAATGATAATATAATAAGAGCTGCTACTTAGTGAGAGATGGCTCTGGACAAGGTATACAATCTCAGCAAATCCTTACAACCCTCTGAGGCTGATACTGTTATCCCATTTTACAAAGATGGAAACTGAAGCTGCAGGAGAGGAAGTCAACCAGACCAGTTCTGGGTCCGGCCCATTGGAAGACCAAGACTATAGCCAGGGCCCCACCCTCAGGGGGTCTCTCAGAAACTGGAAAAATGCTGAATAAAAGGTTCCATTTATTGAACGCTGATTACGTGCCAGCTGCTCTTTAAGCACTTCACAAATGGTAATCTCATTGCATCCTTAAAACGATTCTACAAGGTGGCTGCTATTAAAATCCCCATTTTATAGACAGGAAAACCAAGGCACGGTGTGGTAAGTCTGTCCACGCAAGGTCACACAGCTGGTAAACAGTAAAGCCTAAATTTGAACCTGGCTCTGACTCCCAAACCAAAGCACTTAACAAATAATTTCAGTTAACAGCAGTCACCCTGCATTGAATGCTAACTATGGACTCACCCTCAATTTACAACATGCGGTCAATAATACCTTCACCCCATTTCTCGGAACTAACAATCACGCAAACACGTAATTAAGTGCCTTATATGTGCCAAATGCTTTATTCACCAGATCTCAACATGCCAAAAGACTTTCCAGCAAAAGACAGACACTCTTCTTCCCCGGTTTGACGGAAAGGGGAAACTGAGGTTCGGCGCGGTTTTCCCAGATCGCAGCTCCCCAGGGTCAGAGCCAGAACGCGAACCTACCGCTACCCGACTCCCAATCCATGCTCTTCCGCAACAGCGCGGGATAGCTCGTCGGGAAAGTTGAACCATGCGGGCACGAGTCCGGCCAGGTCCGGAGGACGAGAGTCCCGCCACCGCCGCCCCCAACAACCGGTGCCCACACCCGGCCGTCAGCCCAGTCGCCCGCCGGTGCTGACCCTCGGGGTCCAAGTGGACACCGATTCCGCCCCCACCCCCGCGCGAGACCGCCCCTGCACCCGAGCCACATACCTGGGCGTCCAGGCTGCCCGCCCCGCGGGCCCCACGACCGAGGCGTCCAGAACCGCGCGGCTCGCTAAAGACGCCGCCAGCTCCGGTGGCCCGAGTGACTTCCAGGCTGCCCACTTCCAAGCCGCTTCGCGCGAGGCCTCCTGGGAACTGTAGTTTCGCCCCAGGCGGCGGCAAGCTGAGAAAAGCCTGACGCGCAAGTGCTGCCGGGAGCTGGAGGCGCGGCGCCGCGCCGCCTCCCGGGAAAGGTAGTCCACCTGTCGCCGCCGAGCCTCTCGAGTCTCTAGAGTACTTCCGCAGCCCCGAGGGGCGTGAGGGATGGAGGCGTGTCTTCTGCAGACTCCAACCCGCTGGCCGTGCTACTCGCTTTTCGAGAGCGGTTTTTCCCTTTTTCCCAGCCCTGTCCGCCTTCTCCCTTCCTTCGCTGGACCCTCTTCCTCCCTCCCCGCAAGGCGCGAGGTACTTACCCCGAGGGCGTGAGCCTCGGGAGAGGCGGGGGCAGAAGAGCAATGCGCTAGACCCCCAACCGAGGGGAGCGGTAGAGAAGGGCGTCTGAGCGCGCTCGCGCACGCGCGCTCGCCGACCAACTCCGGCCTAAATTGCCGCGGGCCCCCGCGGGGAGGACTTTTTTTTCTTTTCGAACGCGCGCGCGCGCGCGCGTGCGGGATCTCGCGCTGGTTTTTTTAATGCCTGGCGCGCGCCAGTGCGCACGCGCGCTCACTCCCCTCGCCTCGGTCAGTCGGCCGGACACGGGGTTGGAGAGCTAACCGTTGTGTTGGCCGAGGCCTCCCGCAGCATCCCCAAGGTCTCTCCTCAGGCGCTCCTAGTCTAGGTCTGGTCCTTCACATAGGAGCTTCTGAGTGCCGCCACACGCGCCTCACGGGTCCCCTGTTGAGAGAGTCCAGTCTTCGCAGGTAACAGGCGCGGCCTCAGACTTGAAAAGGCGGACACGCCCTCCTGCCCTCCCACGCGGAGGGCCAGGACGCCCGAACGTGTTGGGATTCGGGTTTGATCGCCTCTCCCCGGACTAGGTGGCTCCAGATCTCTGCCTTTGACGGGAGTCTCAAGACCACCACCCAGGAGATGCCCTGGAGGCCCTGTTATCTATCATTCGTTCGTTTAAAAGTACATTCCGAGCCTAACCAATGTTAGTTGAGTACCTATGGCCTGAGAAATTTTGTTCAAATTTTGTCTATCTGCTGCTGTAATCAAGGATCTGACCCTTTTTTCAAAAAAGGGATGTTGCCATTCCTACTCCGTTAGGGACTGGCTAGAGTCAGCACAAGGTTCTCTGGTTAAGAAAACCCAGTCAATAACCTTCCCACCTCATCCTGCCTTACAAGGAGATGCTCAGTAAAACTGACCGAGGAAGTACATATTTCTTCTTCCTGAGAGAGGGCAGAGGGTCATTCATTTGCTCACTCATTCAACAAAAGTGTATTAAGTATCTAGCTTGGGTGTTTATTGAGAACAGGGGAGAAATCAAGACAGAATGCGTTCCTACCCTTAAGGAGCTGAGTGCAGACCACCACAGGTCTGTGACAATCTAAAACAGTATTAACAGAAGTATAATGCAAGCCAATTATGCAGTTTCAAATTTTACATTAAAAAAAGGTGAAATTAATTTTATTTAAGCCAGTATATCTAAAATAAGGTGTTTATTGAAAAAAGATTCAATTTTAAAATTTAAGCTAATTAAATAAAACGCTGAGGCGTTAGCAAAGATATTCATTTGCAGCATGGGTTGTAGCAAAAGGTTGGAAACGGAGTTCCTGTCGTGGCGCAGTGGTTAACGAATCTGACTAGGAACCATGAGGTTGCGGGTTCGATCCCTGGCCTTGCTTAGTGGGTTAAAGATCCGGCATTGCCGTGACCTGTGGTGTAGGTTGCAGATGTGGCTCAGATCCCACGTTGCTGTGGCTCTGGCGTAGGCCAGCAGCTACAGCTCCGATTCGACCCCTAGCCTGGGAACCTCCATATGCCGCGGGAGTGGCCCAAGAAATGGCCAAAAAAAAAAAAAAAGGTTGGAAACTGCCCAATGTCCATTAATAGAAATTTAGATAAATAAATGATAGTTCAGCCACACAGTGGAATACCATGCAGCTGACAACTGCTGAAAAATGAGACAGAGCTGTATGTTTTAATGAGTTTATTATTAAGATTATTGAGAAAAAGGTGCAAACAGTATATATAGCATACTACCATTTGCAGAAGAAAAATATTTTTACATACATGCTTGTGTGTGTATAGAACACCTGTAGAAAGACATAATCAGGGTTACCTTTCTGAAGGGGAAATAGGACGGGTGACTTTTTTCTTTTCTTTTTTTTTTTTTGGTCTTTTTGCCATTTTCTTGGGCTGCTCCCGAGGCATATGGAGGTTCCCAGGCTAAGGGTCGAATCGGAGCTGTAGCCACTGGCCTGCGCCGCAGCCACAGCAACGTGGGATCCGAGCGGTGTCTGCAACCTACACCACAGCTCATGGCCACGCCAGATCCTTAACCCACTTAGCAAGGCCAGGGATCGAACCTGCAACCTCATGGTTCCTAGTCTGATTTGTTAACCACTGATCTACGACGGGAACTCCCAGGTGACTTTCTTTTCAGTAGATGCTCCTTAGTATATTTTGAATACTTTTGCCATGTAATACTTTTACATTTTAAAAAGTTGATAAATGGAGGATGGCAGCTAAGTCACAGAATCATTGTATAAAAATTAAATGAAACAATATATGTAAAATTCCTAGGCTACCACTTTACACCCTTAATCAGTTCTGGATGCTATCACTACTCCCATGCTGGATAACTCTTCACCCAGTAGAAACTAGCCCACCCTGGTAGTGTATGTTTGTCAGCCTAAAAAAATTGTTTCTTTCCATAAAGAAAATTAAGGGCATTCCAGTTCCAGCCCTAGCTGTGAAGTCACCTGTAAGGCCAGAGTAGCATCCCCAGGCCCCGGGGACAGACTTGGACTCCTTATCAGTAATGTCATTTGAAAAAAAATAGAGGAATCCAAGATTGCCCTCTGGCTTTCCTGTCCCTCTGACTATACAATGAACTAATTGGGCCCTTCTGATGTCAGCTGAGCTTTCTACATCACTGTCCCCAAATGTGAGAGCCACCTGCAAGACGAAAGAATATAACCCATCACCCAGAATTTCTCATTGTAATCAATTTTATGACCGTTTTTTGATGTCTGCCTTCTCTGCTAAACTGTAAGTTCTATGGGCAAGCATTGTATACCCTTACACTTTTATAACGTGGTATGTGGAGTCAGTAAGTCACCCAAGAGGAGCCCAGGGGCCCAATAGTGTCATGGAGTGCAGTGCCCCCTAGAGCCAATTCTCTGTATTACAAAGGCAAGGCTCATGGGATGCTGGCCTTCCTACCACCACCACCCACGAACACCTTGGAATGGACTACAACAGCACAAAAAAAAAAAAAAAAAAAAAAAAAAAAAAAAAAAAAAAGATGTGCCAGCAATGCCTAAGCACAGACCTGGTTTGTCTCTATAGTTAACAGGATATACCATATCTCAGCCCTAAATACTGACTCCCCTGAATTGGCTGCAGAACTTGAATTCTCCATTTAGATCATCTTTGGATTATCAAGATATTAAAAAGTCAAGACCATTGGGATAAAGGCATCTGGAGCCTACTCTGGACTTGCTTTTAAGAACAGGTAATGAGATTAGGGAATCAAATGGGGGGAGGGGATTTTAGAAGTTTCCTCTAAGGAAACTGGTGTATGGAATGGAAGAGGGTGGCAAACACAACAACAACAACAAACACACAAAAAAACAGAGGTTTGGGGCTTGAAGGGCTTCTTTCTCACTAACTTCCAAGGCACATGCCCCCAAAGGGTCCCAGCTGCCTGCTTTTTATAGGCTAGTTAAGAGAAGTTATACCTAGAGGAGATATTAGAAATAATGCAAACTGATGGCAATGACTGCAAATTTGTTGACTACAAATGACTTTTCTCTCAGCAGCTCTGGAGCCTCAAGAAGGATCTGGTGGGGTAAATCTTAGCTCTGGGGCCCTGGCCCACAGGGCCATCCACCGATTCATTTCAGCAGATCACAGTGGCTCCTGAAAGGTGGTCCAAAGAGTACTAAGTGCAAGGTTACAGGGGAATAGAATGAAAAATGGTATGGCAGGAGAGCAGCATTTAGCCTTGGGGAGAGTAGAAAGAGACATAGGGAAGGAGTTCCCATCGTGGCTCAGTGGTTAACAAATCAGACTAGGAACCATGAGGTTGCGGGTTCGGTCCCTGCCCTTGCTCAGTGGGTTAAGGATCTGGCGTTGCCCTGAGCTGTGGTGTAGGTCACAGATTTGGCTCGGATCCCGCATTGCTGTGGCTGTGGTGTAGGCTGGCGGCTACAGCTCCAATTGGACCCCTAGCCTGGGAACCTCCATATGCCACAGGTGTGGCCCTAAAAACACAAAAAGACCAAAAAAAAGGAAAGAAAAGAAAGAGACATAGGGGACACTGATGTCTGAAAACAGTCCCCAGTTCTGATGAGTGGTTTGTGGGGCAGAGAGCTCCCTTAGCATCAGCTAAGAGAACATTTTCTCCTTATGAAATGATAGAAGAATCCCAAACTGTGAGTTTTTCTTTGTATGGCTGCACCCTCGGCATATGGAAGTTCCCAGGTTAGGGGCTGAATCAGAGCTACAGCTGCCGGCCTACACTACAGCCACAGCAATGAGGGATCTGAGCCACCACATCTGCGGTCTATGATGCTGTGAGCTGCATGATGCAGCTCACAGCAATGCATTATTATTATTATTATTATTATTATTATGTCTTTTGAGGGCTGCCCCCGTGGCATATGTAGGTTCCCAGGCTAGGGGTCTAATCAGAGCTGTAGCCACTGGCCTATGTCACAGCCACAGCAATGCCAGATCCGAGCCGCATCTGCAACCTATACCACAGCTCACGGCAACGAGGGATCCTTAACCCACTGTGCGAGGCCAGGGATCGAACCTGCAACCTCATGCTTGGATTCGTTTCTGATGTGCCACCACAGGAACTCCACAGCAACGCATTCTTGACCCACTGGACAAGGCCAGGAACCAGACATTCATCCTCAGAGAGACAGCATCAGGCTCTTAACCTGCTGAGCTACAACAGGAACTCCCTGGAGCTTAGTCCTGAATCTGTTCTGTGTAGCTCTAAACACATCCCTTTTCCTCTCCGAGTTCATATTCCTCATATGTACAGTAATGTTATCTGCCTCTCAGTATTCTTTCAAGAACTAATGAAGTGATTGATGTAAAAGCATTTTTTTTTTTCGTGGGCCCTCCACATGAGATGATGTTTTGCCTGCTGCTTCCCCCTACCCCCAAATCCAGCCATTGAAGCTCTGTGGCAACATAGGGCGTGGTCTTAGTCATGCCAGAGGGTGGGTTCTGCTGACCTTGCCTCAGGAGACCCAGGCCAAATGACCTGGAACTCCAGTAGCTCTCCAAACCAGTGGGTCTCAGACTTTAAGATCAGGGGCAAAGACTAGCTGGAGAGCTTATTAAAACTCAGATTTTGAGCCCTACCCTCGGAGTTTCTAATTTAGTAGGTGTAGGGTGGGGCCTGATAATTTGCATTTATAACAAGTTCCCAGGTGATGCTGATGCTGCTGTCCTGAGGATCACACTTAGGGACCATTCTTTAAACTGAAAAGTTCATCAATTTCCTTCATCTAGCAGACACAAGGACGGCTTCCATTGCCCTCTGCTGGCCAGACTATAAATTTAGCTGTAATGCTTCCAGAGCAACTGTAAAGTACAAAGTAAGTGTTGGAAGGAAATAAATACTTCTCTGAGAACCAAACCAGCCTAAAAACAGCAATCATAACTGTTTGCTGCCTCATAGTATACTTTAAAAGGTATTCACAGGAATTACCTTATGTGATCCTTGCAACAATCCTGTGAAGTAGGCCAGACTGGCATTTTCATTTTACGAGTGAGGAAAACAAGCCCATCAGATCAGTAATGACAGACTCCCTGACAGAGGGGACTTGTTAAAAGTAGGATTATTCACCATCCAACAGGAAAAGTAGAGGTTTGATCTCATGATGGCCAAAGAGAAGGGTATGGGGAGGAAGACGATGCATGGCAGACCTATCCCATGCAAGAGAGCTACTTGATTCCACATGCCTGGGAAAAGCCTGCAAGACTGAGTGGCTGGGCTACATGGGGCTGACTGAGTCCTGGGCACCCGATAAAGGCGATTTCCTGTTTCAGTAGTCAGACTTGAAGGTCCACAGACTCACCTAGGGAGCCCGTTACAAGTGAAGGACTCAGGGTCCTACCTCCACAGTTCTACTTCAGTACCTAAGGATCTGCATTTCAAGATGTACCTCTCCCCTAGGAATCCTGGTGCAGGAGATCCAAGGACCACACTTTGGTAACTACTAGTCCTTGTAAAAAGCTCTCTTGACGCACTACCACCAGCAAAGAACTATTATTTGCCTATGACAGTATTCCTTTCCAGCCTCTCTTCAGGTTTCTCTGTTCCCCTTACACATACTATCCTACAGGATTATAATAGCTGATGCCTAAATTTAACCCCCAACTTTATCTACCCTCCCCAAGCCTGAGTTTTCTCATCTATAAAATAGAGTAATCCCTACCTCACTGGACTATAGTGAAGATTAAATGAGAAACTATGTCTTATGCATAGTTCCTGACAGACAAAAAGGATCCAATAAACATGAGTTCGTGGCTCTTACCTTCTGATTTCTAGCTCCTCAAAAACTAGCAGTGGGAGTTCCTGTCATGGCGCAGTGGTTAATGAATCCAACTAGGAACCATGAGGTTGCGGGTTCAATCCCTGCCCTTGCTCAGTGGGTTAACGATCTGGCATTGCCGTGAGCTGTGGTGTGGGTCACAGACGCGGCTCGGATCCCATGTTGCTGTGGCTCTGGTGTAGGCTGGCAGCTCAGCTCCGATTCGACCCCTAGCCTGGGAACCTCCATATGCCGCGGGAGCGGCCCAAGAAATGACAAAAAAAGACAAAAAAAAAAAAAAAAAACCTAGCAGTGGCTAAGCTGGCCTCTTTTGGATTCCCACAGGTTTTTAAGCAGCAGTCCTGAGGTGGACCAGGGGATAATCAAGGCGATGTCTTCCCCCAGACTTATTCCCCTGTGGAAGGATCTTAAATACCTTATAAATGACATGATACATAAGCGCCAGGTAATGTACATGTAGGATATAAACATGTGATTGGCTCCTATCCATCTTGATTGTTATGAGCCCTTCAGAGGCGCACAACTCTTGCAAGAAATTAGGAATCGAGCAGGGTGGACTGTGAAGACAATTGTCCCCTTAGTAGAAAGTGGGCCATCAACTTCCAAATGAGTCTAGAGACCTCTTGCAAGGATATTTTGTTAGTGAGAGGTGAACACTTTGGCATATTGTCAGAAAAAGTAACCCCCTTGGAAGAAAGATTTTTCTAAAAGAGAAGAGAGAAGGCACCAGAGAGAACATCTGCCGGCCTCAGTTTTGCTGTGACTGGCTCTGCGTGATAGGATCCCAGTTAGGTGCATGTTTCATAGTACATGCTCTGTCACAGTGGGATAATATATAGTGTATATATATTCCTTTCCTCGGTCAAATTTAAAAGCCAGGTAGGGTGTCCTAAAAGTCTTACTCAGTGCAGTTTTAGGCTCTAATAACTTAAAGCTGCATTGACTTTTGGGACATTCTGTTACTTTACATGTAGTCATATGGCAGTGCACTTGCCTTGGTAATCTGTTAAAATGGGTCTTTTATGGTATGTGTACCTTTTATTTTATTTATTTACTTATGGCCGCACCCAAGGCATATGGAAGTTCCCAGGCTAGGGGTCGAACTGGAGCTGCAGCTGCCGGCCTACACCACAGCCACAGCAACGCAGAATCTGAGCCACATTTGCAGCCTGCGCCACAGCTTGTGGCAATGCCGGATCTAACGCACTGAGCGAAGCCAGGGATCGAACCCACATCCTCACAGATACCGGTCGGATTCCTTCCTGCTGAGCCACAACGGGAACTCTGGTATATGTACCTTTCAGACAGAAGAGAGAAGGTTAGAGGACAGGTACGGTAACTTCATGTTGGAAGAACATCAGTTTTCCCCTGTGCTCACACTATAAAATTTGCATGCATAGGCCAGCTATAGCTATTTGGTTCTCTCTTGTGTTGTGGGTTTTGTTACATGCTTGTGAAATGCAAATGTGCCACAGGTGATAAATTGTGTATGTGCGGATGTCACAAGAGTGGCCCTTGGGGCTGAGGCATGACTTTGGGAACGGCTTCAGTTGTGACTTGTGTGAGGATATATTTAGTGCTTATATATTCGTGTTTTCTTAGTTTATGCCATGCCTCTCCCCAGCAAACAGATGACCCAAAGACTGATGTAGTTGTGTTGAGTGACCGGTCCCAGATCCTGTTCAAAGAGTCTCGCCATCCTCAAAATATGCCACTTATATGCTATTATGTCAGTGATGCCAACTTCTTTGCTTCTCTCTCTTGGGTGACAACAAGCACAAAAGAAATACAGGTGAAATTACTCAGACTTTCTTCTCCCCCCCGCCTTTTTTTTAAAGGGCCGTACATGTGGCATATGGAGGTTCTCAGCCTAGGGTCGGATAGGAGCAGTAGCTGCCAGCCTACACCACAGCCACAGCCACGTGAGATCCAAGCCACGTCTGCGACCTATACCACAGCTCATGGCAACACCAGACCCTTAGCCCACTGAGTAAGGCCAGGGATCGAACCTGCGTCCTCATGGATCCTAGTCGGATTTGTTAACCACTGAGCCACAATGCGAACTCCTTTCTTCTCCTTATTCCATTCTATAGGGGCCATGTTCATTTAAGTTATGACTCTGGACTGACCCAGGAAGATATACCTCATGAATGAAAGTGACCTGGACCCAGGACTCCCCCCTCATCCTTTCTCTAATTACAGTCTCCATGTTGAATTGATTTTATGGTTCTTCTAAAGTGGGCCACGGTTAGGGAAAGAGTCCTAGCTTCCTGCTTCTACAATATTTCCAGCTCCCAAAACCAGGGGATAAAATCACTCTAGAGTCTTCCAATTTTTCCTTAGCACACCAAACCAGGGAAAATAGCTGAATATTCTGCCATTTCTTCTGCTACCAACTTTTCCTAGGCAATTTCCATCTTATTGTCTTCCAGGCTGTAATATGGATGAAGAGCAAAACTGAGGACATGGTGGAGAAGAGAACATTCTCCATGACCGAACGACTGCCGCCCATCCAGTCCATGGTCCACACGGGTTCCTTTCACATCCTCGTGGTCTACTGTGGTGACCTGCTCCTGCGGCTCTTTGGGGACCACTTTCGGTCATTCAAACCCCTGGGTGCAGTGCCCTGCCGCTTTAACATCAACTGCCTCTGCTATGACCCAGAAATGAAGGTGCTTCTGTCGGGTATCCTGGGGGCGGTGGTCACCTGGACCATTGAGCGGAGTGGCAGGGGCCTCCAGATAGCCCACATGGTGTCCTTGCCTGGCGATGAGCTTGTCCAGGATATCGTGTTGAACGGCCCCGATGGCTCCCTTCTAGCCCTGTGTGAGACTGTGGTGAGGGTCCTTGAGCGCCAAGGCCACGGCCAGCTGGGAGAGGTGAAGAGGTTCACTTCCATCACCGGCGGCTCCTCCATCACCTGCTGCTTCACCTGTTTTGATCAGGGCTTTCTCTATGCTGGAAACATGACTGGGGAAATCCAAGCATGGAGCCTCAGTCGGGGCCACTCTCTCCACAGCTTCAAGGCCCATTTCTCAACAGTGATATGTATCCGCAGCCGTCCAGAAGCCCACACCCTGCTAACAGCTGGCAAGGAAGGCTTCATCAAGGAGTGGAACCTGACTTCGGGGAACCTGCTGCGGTGGCTAGAACTTGGCGAGGACCTGTACCGACTCCAGTTTATTGACAGAGCTACTTTCTTCTGCCAGACCACCTATTCCTTCTCCTTGCGCAGTCTGCCCTGCTTCTACAACCTCTTCCATGTCTGTGGTTCTGCTCCCCAGCAGCTGCGACGGGTCCACTGTGGCAATAGCTGGTTCCGGATCCTGTGTGTTACTGAGGATGGCCTGTTGCGGTTTGTGTCCCCACTAACCGGGAATCTTCTGGTCATCACCTGGCCCTTCTCAATCCTGGACCAGGCTGTGGATTGGGCCTATGACCCAGAAAAAGAGGAGCTCTTTGTAGCAACAGGCAGCTCCAATGTGCTGGTATTTGACACAACCCGCTGCCCTTGCCCAGCCAAGTATCTCTTATGCACCTCACCAAATTCTCAGGACATGGTACAATGCCTGGCTTATGGGCATTTCCACCTGGGGCGGGGTCTAGAAGGACTCATGTTCTCTGGACACCAGAGTGGTATGATCAGAGTGCTTTCCCAGCACAGCTGTGCCCGAATAGAGAAATTCGTGCACTTTGGGGCTGTATTAGCACTCTCTACACTGCCCGGAGGGCTTTCTGGTGGCCGAGAAAACTCTTTGCTCTGTTCCTATGGAATGGATGACTATGTACACCTATCAGAAGCTGTGCTTGAGGGGATCAGAGTGCATTTGCGGCCCCTCGCCAGCATTATCAGCAGCTGTCACCTAACACACCTGATACTCTTGCCCAAGTCTGTGGGTGCCATCACAGAGACTAACTGCCTGCGCCTCTGGAAGTTCCGTGATTTTATGTCCTCTGGGTCACGGAAAGGCTCGATGTGCATAGAGACACTGCCCCTGCACCAGTGTGCCATCACATCTTTTGATGTCTGCCTATCCTTGAGTCTTTTTGTTACAGGTGGCAGTGATGGCTCCATCCGAATCTGGAACTTCCATGGTAGACTTGTAGCCATGGTGGACTCATCATTGCACTTTGGCCCACTCTGCTTTGCAAATGACCGGGGTGACCTGCTTGTCACTTTCAACCAGAGTCTTTATCTGGTGTCCTGCTTAAAACTGCTTCCCTCAACCCTGCTGGCTCGCCTTTCCTTTATGGGTATGACAGATGAAGTGCTAGAAGCTCCTAAGCCATTCATACCAAGCTTCTTCTTCTCTTTTGAGACCATGTTTGTGCCCAGGTATATCTACCTTGGGCAAGGGCAACAGCAATTAGGGGGTCTGGAGAAACTTGTCAATAATCGGGCCATAGCCTTTGACCATAACGTGCCACACGTCATAGAAGAAGATGAGCAGGGGAGCCCTGTGTTACTGTCTTCCTTCAGACGCGACTCTGTGCATAAGGAAACTGATTTGATGCAGACGAAAAAAACTCTTCATTCCCATTATGTGCTTCCTCCCCAGCTCCACCTGACTACCTGGGATGGACTAAACCCCTACCAGATGCTGCGATGCTACTTTGGTCATGGGCGGAAATGGCTCTTGGCTCCTGATTGCTACATCCCCAACTCAGTGATTCGTGCCCGTCTTTGGCCAGAGGGCAGCCCAATATACCTACAGTGCAACCTGCACGCACCCATGCGGGAATTGGAATGGGACAAGTCTCAACAATTCTTCTTCTGGCACAGTAGGGCAAGTGCTATAAGTGATGCAGGAGAATATTCACATGAAAAGGAAGATGAAGACTTCCTAGAAACAAGAATGTCCAAGGATATCACCTACAGTGTCCTTACAGATTCAGCGAACCGCAGTTGGCTGGGAAGAAAGATGAGCGAAATAGCTATCAATAGCCTGATAGAGACGATTCTCAACATTATGACCCATGCTTCTCCACTGAAGTACCAGTGCTGTATTGGTGCCCTAGGGCAAATCTTTGCCTCTTACCAGGTAACTCCACCCCTCCGCTCTGACACAGCCCATCGTCTGTTGGATGATACAACCAATTCCAATCCACTGATCCGAGAGCTAGCCTGGGAAGGACTGAAGCGTCTAGGAATGATTACTCATCTCTTTGCCATGCCTCTGGCCCAAGGACTAATGGACAAAGATGAAAGGGTGAGGAATAAGGCCCTGAGCCTCATGGCTGAAACTGGAATCCATTCTAAGACCTCACTCTTAAACTTGATCCAGGACCGAGATACCTTCCGGGAGATGCAGTGAGTTGTTTGTGCCTTCCTCAATTCTTTCCTAACTTCTGATATTCTTCCCCTTCCTCATTTTCCCCCTCCCTTCCCTCACTGTCTTTTCATTTCTGTTCCTTGTCTCTTCCTGTCTTTCTTCCTTGTTCATAGTCTTTTCCCATTTCTAGACTACGCTGATGATCCCCTAACTGCTCACTCCTTTCTCCATTTCTTCCATTCCTGTTTGTCCCCTTATCTCTTCAAATGCCCCGTTTCACCCTTTTCTTCTACCCCTAAAGTCCCCAAAAAGGTTATTCCATTCTTTGCCCTCGTGGCTTCCTAGACTTTTTCTTTCTTCTTGGCCATCCTTTACCTCTACATCCACTGTCGCTGTTGGTCACTTCCCCAAGCCCCCTGACTGTTCTATAGAAGTTCTTTCCCTCTCATTCTCCCTCTTGTCCCTGATTCAGCATGTTCCTTCCACTCCTTTGACTTTTACAGGCAGGAAATGGTTGGGGAGGAAGCCCTGGACCATATGCTGGGAATGCGGGCCACAGATCTCCAAATCCTTTATACTCAAGTGGAGCAGCGATTGAATGAAAACCTGACTTTAGCACTTGGAGATGTAAAGCCTACTTTTTCTTTAGATGTCTCAGAGGCTTCTGAACTTACCTCCCTTTCCAAGAAAACTGAGGAACCTGAAGAAGCGGAAGTTGCCACCAAGCCTAGCAAAGGCCAAAGACGGGGCCGGGCAGGAGGCAGAAAGCACGGTATGTATGGGGCAATCTGGTCCATGCCTCAGGGTGTCCAAGAGGCAGGGAATTTATGGCTAACGTGGGTTAAGAGGTATTAGGAACAGAGATAAGTGCAAAAATCTTTTCACAGGGAAGAAGCTTCCAAAGAAGACTCCAACCCAATTCAGAGAGACTCTAAGACCTATCTCTAGGACTTGATAGAAGTGGGATGGTGGGGGGGGGGAAGGCATTGGGAATAAAGCAAGGAGAATGCCTTTTTTATTTTACTTTTATTTTTATTATTTATTTGTCTCTTCTAGGGCCACGCCCGCGGAGGTTCCCAGGCTAGGGGTATAATCGGAGCTGTAGCCTTGGCCTATGCCAGAGCCACAGCAACGCCAGATCTGAGCCGCATCTGCAACCTACACCACAGCTCACAGCAACGCCGGATCCTTAGCCCACTGAGCGAGGCCAGGGATCTAACCCTTAACCTCATGGTTCCTAGTCGGATTCCTTAACCACTGAGCCACACGGGATCTCCGAGAAGGCCTTTTTAAAAAAGGCCTCAGTCCCCTCTGTTGTTACTTCTGTTATGGCAGTTCCTCTTGGCGCATGCCAGGTATTGGAAAGGTCTTCATTTAAGACCTTCATTTAAGACCCATGCTTTCCTTAACCACATCTACTGATTTTCCCTGTAGCCCGAAAATTTTTGCGGAGCCTCAAGAAGATGAAGGAAACTGGCACAGAGCCAGGTCCCTTAGAGGGTGAAGGTGATCAGAGTGAAGCCTTACCACCTGAGGGGGAGGAGTCTAGGTCTTCAAGCTCTAGTACACTGAAAATTTCAAAAGATGAAGAACAAGAACTGCCAGAGAAAGAGGCCTCAAAGGATCATGTTGCACTGACCCTGAAGATGCTGAGGACGGTACATGACAAAAGAGGCATGAAAGCAACAAAGAGGCGCAAGAGGAAGACAGTAGAAGCTGAGGAATCTCCATCTGCTGCTAGGAGAGAATCAGTTGGGAAGCCGAAGCCAGCGAAAACCAAAGGGCGGGGTGCCTCTGGAGCCCCTGGCCGCAGGACTACTCCTGGAGATGGCTCATCATGGCGGGATGATCTGTGTCGTCTTATGACTCTGAGGATATCTGGTTCCCAGACACAAATGTCAGAAGCTCTAAATGCTGAGCTAGTGACCACAGCTCAGGAGGTGCTGGCTGATCGACAGCCCAGCTGGGAGCTCTTTCAGGAGATCTGCCCCCTGTTGAAGAAAGAAAGTGAGGTCCTGTTTGAGGATCTTGATTGGGATGTAGCCTGGCCAGAGGAGAAACCAGTTTTTATTCATGGAGGAGCAATTAGAGAGGACATGGTGATCAGAGACATGGAAGAGGAGACAAAAGAGGAGCAAGAGCAAAAGGAAGAAAGGGGCAGGCAGGACCTGCAGGAAACCCAAGTGATTCCCAAAAAAGCCAAGAGAAAGAAAGTTATTTTTTTAGAATCTGACCTAACCAAGGGAAAACAAATATCAAAGAAAGAAGAAAAGAAACCCTCTAAGAAGGCTTTTAAGCAGGAGAGGAAATCAGTCCAGAAGGAAACAAAAGTGGTTAAAAAAGAGAGGAAAATAACAAAAGGAGAGAGGGATGTGAGTCGGGAAGAGGGGGAAATGGCCAAATTAGAGGGGAAAGTAGTTGAGCCAGAAGGAAGTCCAGTTAAGGAAGAGCCAAAGCTGAATTGGCAGGAATGGAAGAAGTCCTGGGATCTGTGGAAACAGGCATATGGTGAGACAAGAATATCCTCGGATGAATGGAGAAAAGCTTGGGAAAATGGGCATTTTCAAGAAGAGGAGAAACTACAAAAGGATGAAGAAAAGCTGTTCCCTGGCAAAGAAAAGCCACATACGGACAAGATGAAGCGGACAAGGGATGAATGGGCACAGATCTGGAAAAGGATGTCAGCCAGGGCCAGGGAGCAATTTTTGGAGGATGAGGAGGAAGTGACTCCAGAGGAAGAATTGTCTCAGGAGTGGGAAGGAGAAGAGGAAGCAGAAGCAGAAGAAGAAGTAAAAGAAGAAGAAGAAGAGCTGATGACAGAAGAACAGAGAGAGATCCACGAAGAATATAAACAGGCACAGACTGAGAGGAAACGGGCCCAAGTTGAAATACTACGAGCCCAGGAAGAGAGGAAGCTGGCAGAAGAAGAAAAGAAGCTAGCACAAGAAGAGAGAAAACTGGCTCAGGAAGAGAGAAAACTTGCCAGAGATTATGGGAAAATGGCCCAGAAAGACAGGAAAACAGTCCAGGCAGAGAGGAATTTTGTCCAGAAGGAGGAAAAACTCGCCCAAAGAGAGGAGATGCTAAGCCAGGAAGCAGAGAAAAGGGCCCAGCAAAGGAAGAAACTGGCCATGAAATTGGAGAAACTGGCTCGAAAAGAAGAGAAAACAGCAATGAAAGGAGGGAAGCTAGCTGAGGTGAAAAATATATTGGTCCAGAAATTGGAAAAACTGGCCCAGAAGGAGCAAGATCTAGAATGTCAAGAAAAGGAACTAGCTCAGGAAGTAGAGGACCTGGCATGGGAAGAGGAGGAACTGGCTTTGAAAGAAGAGGAAGTGAATCAGGAAGAGGAGGAAATGGCTAAGGAAGAGGAGACACTGACTGAGAAGGAGAAGACACTGGCCTCACAAGAGGAGAAAATGGATATTGAAGAGAAAAAATTAGCCCAGGAAGAAGAGCTGCTGATCCAGGAAGAAAAGAAACTGGCCCAGGACAAGGAAACACTGCCTAGGGAAGAGGAAAGACTTGCTCAGAAAAGGGAGCAATTGACAAAGATTAACCAAAAACTGGCCCAGGAAAGGAAAAAATTGGCCCAAAACAAGGAAGAAATCACCAAAACCAAGGAACTACTAGCCTGGAGGCAGATGACTCTGGCTAGGGAAGCAAATCTAGCTGAGGAGAAGTTGAAACTGGCTCAGAGGAAAGAAAAATTAATCCAGCTCAAAGAAAGCCTCAGCAAGAACAGAAAGAAATTAGTCCAAGAAAAGGAGAAATTGGGCATGTACAAGAAGAGACTGGTTCAGATAGAGGAGAAGGTGATGGAGGAAAAGGCAAAACTTTTCCAGAAGAAGAACAAACTGGCTAATGAAGACGAAAAACTAACCCAATTAGAGAAAAGCCTGGCTGAGAAACAGCACAAACTAGCCCAGGATAAAATGGAATTAGCTATGGGGAAGAGGGCGCTATTCCAAGAACTGAAACAACTCAGAAGTGACTGGTCTATTACTAGAGAAGAAAAGGCACTGGGCATGGAAATGGAGAAACTGGCCTGCGAAAAGGTGAGACTGGCTGAGGGGCAGGAAACTCTCTTCAAGGAAAAGACTCAAGAAACTTCAAGACAGAAAAGACTAACTGAAGGTGAACTAGAACTAGTTAAGAGGAAACTGTCACTAGAGGAGAAGATAGTGGTCTATGAAGATAGGATATTGGCCACAGAGCAAACAGATATTGCCAAAGGAAACCTGGAGTTTACCAAAGGAGGGAGAGTGTATGCCCAGGAAGAAAGAAAGTTAGCCAGAGTGAAAAGGAAATTGGCTAAAGAAAGCAAGGACATTCCCAAGGAACCCTTAAAATTGAGCAGCAAAATATTAAAGATACTTCAAAACCTTATCAAAGAAGAAAGGAAACTAACCCAGGAAAAAATACAGATGACAAAGTTAAAGAGATTATTCTTTATTAAGGAAAGGGAACTGAACAAGATACAGAATGAACTCGATGCCAAAGAGTGGGATTTTTCTGAGGAACAACCAGAAATTACGACAGATGAAAAGAAACTGGCTAAGAGGCAGAGAAAACTGGCCAAGGAAATGAGAAGGATGATAAGGAAAGAGAAAAAAATGACTGAAAAAGAAAGCAGATTGGCCAGGCAACAGAGAGAAGTCATGCAGGAAGAAGAGGAGGAAGAAATAACAGAGGAAGAAGAGGCAAAACCATTCCTTAAACAAAGGCCAAGAAAGACAAAAGAGCTAAAGAGAGTTGATATGCAACAGGAAGAGTTTCCCGGTCAAGTACATGAAGTACAAAGCATGAAAAGTGAAGAGAGCTTTTCTGAAGAAATGGAGAGCCTGTTAGATGAAGTAGAGCAAGAGAGTCTGTCTGAGGAAGAGGAGGAGGAGGAAGAGGAAGAGGAGGAGGAGGAGGTGGAAGAGAAGGTGGAAGAGGAGGTAGAAGAGGAGGAAATGAAGGAGGAGGTGGAGGAGGAGGAAGAGAAGGAGAAGGAGAAGAAGAAAAAGAAGAAGAAAAAGAAGAAGAAGGTGGTGCAGGAGGAGGAGGTGGAAGAGGAAGTAGAAGTGGAGGAAATGAAGGAGGAGGTGGAGGAGGAGGAAGAGAAGAAGAAGAAGAAGAAAAAGAAGAAGAAGTTGGTGCAGGAGGAGGAGGAGGTGCTTGAGAGGGAGAAAAGCATGAGCGAGGAAGAAATGGAACGTTGGAGTGAGAAAGAGGAGGAAGAAGAGGAGAGAAGCATGTTGGAAGAAGTGGTAGATAAGGAAAAAAAGACCTTTAAAAAGGAAAAACTGTTTGAGTTACCAAAAGAAAGAAAAAAAGACCTAAGAGGAAGAGAAGCTGTCCCTTTTACCAGGAAAAAAATCCCTGAGGTCAAAGGCAGTGCTATAAAACTGGGATTTCTGGAAAGCCCTTCCAAGCAACTGTTCTCAGTAGTTCTGGGGAAGGAAGAAAAGACACCAGCACCAGTGTCAATTAAACAAACATCCTGGGAAGACCAGGCCACAGTACTCGACATATCCAGGGTATTCCCAAGGACAGGGTTTATGGATAAAGAAGAGCAACTGTTAAAGAAATATAAACCCATGTCTTTACAATTTTTGGATACAGTTTTGGAGTCCCAAGAGCCTGATTTAAAAACCCCGTATTTATCCCACATATTGAAGAAAACCATGGAAGCTCATAAACTCCAAGGCAAACCACTAGGGGCTAAGTGGCAGTCGCTGTTGCAGCGTCATCCATCTCTGAAGGGACAGACTGAGGTAAAATTACCTGTATCCAAAATTCTAGCTGAGGAAATATATGCAGACGTAAGCCTCTCTGATGTAGAGTGGATACACCATGTCCTAGAACAAATGGAAGCAGGAGAACAGATTTCCAGGGATAGTTTCCATAGATTGTGCCAGCTTCTCAAAGACCTCACCGAAAAGGAAAAGTTAGAGTGGATGCACCTGGCCAAACTTGAAACCATTGTGTACCGTCACAGGCAGATCCTGGAATCACGAAGCACACGTATCTCAAAACCCAGTAAGGAACCCATGGGTCCAAAATACCTTAAAGTGATCCCTCCTATAAAAGGAAAGGAAAAGGAAATCTGGCTAAAACCTTTGGCTGTGTCCACACCAAAGTCACCATTAGCTACCAAAATGATCCCAGACTCAAAGGCTATAAATTGGCAGCTTCTAGGAGAGCCTTACAGGAGTGCACGGGCAGAGAAGATATCCACTGCTCTCAAGGAGATGGAGACGCAACGCTACTATCCTGCCACAAAAGACATTTTCACGGGTGCCCTTGACTCTGTGGAAAAACAAACTCTAGCACTGATGTTTCAAAAGGACTTCCGGGCTTTTAAGGGTAAGGGCAGATTTCCCAAATTGCCCAAGTTGGAAAAGAAGGCACAGCCCATCTCTAAAAAAAAGGAAGAGGTGCCTCTATGGGAGACATTTGTGGCATTGTACCATGTCTTGCGGATGTTGCAGGAGCGATATGCGAAAGACAGTGCTGCTTGGATGGAACGGTTCTCCCGCCTCATGGACCTGTACCACCTTAAGTCCCCCCGAATCCAGAGGCTGCTACAGGAACTGCTCCTGAGAGAGGAACCCCAATCCCAAGAGGTCACTTACAAAGAGGCACTAAAGGCCATAGAGCTAGCTCCTGGGGAGCGGTTGTTCTACCACCTGTTCTGTGGTGGCTCTCACACCCCCAGAGGTCCTCTGGAGTTCCAGGAGGTGGTTCCCCTCCCAGGGCAGAACAATGTACGTACCATGCTCCCTATGGGCGTTGCCCAGTATGGGATCTTAGAACTTGCCTGGAAGAGTTTGCCCCAAGCTGATTTACACCTCACCAAAGAATCACCCTACGTCGTTGTGCCTACCCCCTAATTTAGGACTGGAGGGATAGGGCTTTTCATTCCCACCTGGAGAAAGGCCTTATCACCTGACTCTAGATCTTTATCCCTGGGGCCCATGCAGAGGTAGGGCCATGCCAAAGCCCTTTCTCTATCCAGCTCCAGGAACCAGCTTTTACATGTGGAATAAAGAGGAGGTTCTCATTCACAACAAGTATTGTGATGTGTCCCTTTTCCTGAAAAAAAAAATTTCTAATGATTTTTATTTTTTCCATTATAGTTTGTTTAACCTTTTCCTCAAATGTTGCTTCTCCAGAAGGGTAGCCATGGAGACCAGACACTTCCATACTCCTGAGAGTGGGAAAACTCCCCCAAAGCCAGTGGTGCTCACCCTCTGGAGGCCTTCAGGCACACAGCTCTGTCCTTGTCCTCTTCCTTCCTTGCCTCACACCATTCTCCCCTAAAGTCCATAGGGGAAAGCACCTGGCACAAAAATTAATGTATATTGGATGTTAATATAAGAGGCATTGATATAATGGAATGAAAATGGATTTTAGAACCAGAAGACCCAGCATTCTGTCCCTTGGTTGTGGGGGGTACAGAGTGGAAAGAGATTCTGTTTCCCTGACCATAGCTCTGCATGCTAATGACCTGAGTCCCAAATAACAGGTATGGTGGGTACCGAGGAGAGAATGGGAAAAAACTTCAACAAGTTCTAACCAGTAGCACCTAGTGACCTCATTACTGGATGGCATGAAGGGATGAGGCCATTGATGTTAAATCATAAAGAAAAGGAGGGAAGCCTAGGTCTTTTACTTACTTTGCCAACACCTGGACATGAGGTTTGGGGAGGATGATAGAATAAGAATTTGGAAGATTAGGTGTAAGCTCAAATAGATCCCGCAACCATCTAGGGACTTAGGATCCTTTCCTCCTGCAATTAAGGAGACCAAAGTTAAAGTTAAAGCAGCAGTAAAGTGGAGGAAGTTGTCACTGCCAGAAATGGTGTTCCTTCCCTGCTCTCCTCTCCCACTCTGGAGAACTTCAAAACTGCTTCTTTCCAAGTAAGCTAATCCTTCCAACAGATTCAAGCAAGAGCCCGTCTATGTCATTTGCTACCCTACAACCATCCTTTTATTATTCTACTCCCTCCACCTGAGTTTGCTTTTGTGGCAAACCAAGGAATAGAGGGCAAGAGAACATTTTGAGAAGTTGGATTCACCTTGGAGGCCAATGAGAGCTCTGAGTGTGTAGTTGGGCTTTTCCATGTCAGACTACATATCAGGTCACATGGAGTCTATGAAAGCTGTGGGCTGATGACAGGGAGCCTCAAAAAGGATGAATGACCTAATAGCCAAGCAAGGCAGCAGAAGTAAGGATGGCCCAGCTGGCTCTGCAGGCTTGATTCATTTCTCCTTTTTGGCTTTTGTTTACTTATCTGTGTCCAAAAGAGGATAGTGCACATATTCCAAATATAAGGCATGAAAGGGGACATCACTACAGATCTAGCAGACACTAAAAGGATAAAGACTACTATGAATAATTATATGCCCAAACATTTGACAACACAGATGAAAAGGACAAATTCCTTGAAAGATCCAGAGAGGGAATAGTAATATATATCAAATTCATTTTGCAGGATATCAGTGGGTCCTCTGGTCAAAAATCGAACAACCAAACAAAACACAGTGAGAAAAAGATAGCCTTAACTGTTGTGGTCCTAGAGTCAGAAAGTCTATGGGTGGCTGTTCAGGGAGCCTCAAAATTGTGGTATTGACTATAACAACCTAGATATACTTTTGCTTTTGTCAGAATGGCGGAGATGAGGGCTTGTTCATATTTTCTCTTTATTATAAAAATTTTCAATCACAGAAGTAACAGAAGGTATTATAATGAACCCCCAGATCCCTATCACCTAGATATTATTGTAAAGATATTGTAAAAATTGCTTCATCTATTTTTTTCCTTTGTTGAAGTATTTTATTTTATTTTTGTCTTTTCTATGGCTGCACCCGAGGCATATGGAGGTTCCCAGGCTAGGGGTCTTATCAGAGTTGTAGCCACTGGCCTACACCACAGCCACAGCAACGTGGGATCCGAGCCGCATCTGCCACCTACACCTCAGCTCATAGCAATGCCGGATTCTTAACCCACTGAGCAAGGCCATAGTTCCTAGTTGGATTTGTTAACAACTGAGCCATGATGGGAACTCCTGTTGAAGTATTTTAAAATAAATTACATAATCTAACTGGAACTATTTTGATATTCCTCTCTAAAAAATAAAATTTTCTTACATAATAATTTTCACATCTAACAAAATTAATAATTCACTAGTATCACCCAAAACTCTACACAAATTTCCCTGGTTGTCTTCCAAAATGTCCTTTTATGTTTAGTTTGTTTGAATTCTGCTTCAAACAAAGTGTACACACTGGGCTTTATTGCTGTGCTTCCTAAGACTCTTTTAATCTTAACAATTTACATTTCCCTCTCTACAGGTTTTCCATACCATTGATTTGTTGAAGACACTGAATCAATTATCCTGTAATTTCTCCCATGTAGGGTTTTTTTTTTTGGTTTTTTTTTTGTTTGTTTGTTTGTTTTGTTTTTTGTCTTTTTTGGGCTGCACCCGAGGCATATGGAAGTTCCCAGGCTAGGGGTCGAATTGGAGCTACAGCTGCCAGGCTATGCCATAGCCACAGCAGCACCAAATCTGAGCCGTGTCTGCAACCTACACTACAGCTCACTGCAACTTGAGATCCTTAACTCACTGATCCTGCATCCTCATGGATCCTAGTCAGATTCATTTCCACTGAGCCACGACAGGAACTCGCCCAATGTAGTTTTTTTTTCTTTTTTTTTGTCTTTTGTCTTTTTTGTTGTTGCTGTTGCTATCTCTTGGGCCGCTTCCGCGGCATATGGAGGTTCCCAGGCTAGGGGTTGAATCGGAGCTGTAGCCACCGGCCTACGCCAGAGCCACAGCAACGCGGGATCCGAGCCGCGTCTGCAACCTACACCACAGCTCACGGCAATGCCGGATCGTTAACCCACTGAGCAAGGGCAGGGACCGAACCCACGACCTCATGGTTCCTAGTCGGATTCGTTAACCACTGCGCCACGACGGGAACTCCCCAATGTAGTTTTTTGATTAAGCAGAGTTTTGCTAAATGAGGTCTGGATGTGCTTCAAGGGTCCCTGAAACTCTTGAAATTCGATGAAAAAGAATTGTTGGTATGTGCTAGGTACTCCCCCAACTCACTCCCCCTTCCCTGGGGGAATAAACCTATAGCTTTCATCAGATTCTCGAGGAAGTCCTTGACACAAATTTTAATTTACCACTTAAGGAGAGAGCAGAGACACCTGGACTTTGGTTCAGATGTTGCCAATAATCAGTTAAATAACTTCCAGCAAGTATCTTCCCCTCACTGGGCCCTGGATTTCTCATTTTTGAAGGAATAGTTATAATTAAGACATCTCAATGATATTAGGAAGGGTTTCCAGTCCTGCATCCTTCTCCCAAAATGCGTGCTCAGGATAATGTGACTTTCCCTCCTGCGCGCACAGCCACCAACTGTTCTAAACCGGAAAATAGGGAGTTGACCTTGGGTAAGACCCTGAAGGAGGAGGATTTTAATTTCCTGGAAGAATTTTACATGCCCAAAGTCAAGTGAGTGAATAAAAACACTCAACTGAGATTGGACAGAGAAGACTGGGGAAATGTGGAGACCATCCAAAGTGTCCATGACGGATGCATGTGTGAGCAAAATGTGTTATGTGCATATACAATGAAATATTGAGGCAGAATATTAACTCAGGTCATCAGTGTAGGAGCATGGGATATGGCCATTGATTAACATTTATGGCCTAAGGGCTCCAGGGAGTAACATCCCCAGAGGCCTTTTTTACTATAGGGAATGTACCTACTCCCAGATGGACATTAATCCCTAATCCCCTGTGACTCAGTTTACGGAAAGAAAAGGACAAAGAAACTATGAGACTCAAGGGACACTTCCACCCCTCAGACCCTATTGGACAAGGACTGATGTAGGTAATTGAACAAGGCCAATGAGAGAAAACCACATCTTTCTGGACCCCACTTTGGTGCCCCTCCCCATCTTTAAGAGATTGAAAACCCCTACAGAACAAAAGAGGAAGGGGGCTCTTCTCCCCGCTCCCAGCAACTCTGGGCGCCATCTACTTTCCTTTAATGAAGACTTTGCTTGCTTGTTGCCTGTGTGTTCACGGAGTTCATTCTTCGACTGCCGTGAACAAGAACCCGGATTCCAGGACCATCTTTCCAGCATCAATATTACTCAGCCTTGAAAAGGAAGAAAAGCAGGAAATACTGCAATATGCTACAACATGGATGAAGCTTTGAGGACATTATGCTAATAAGCCAGTCACAAAAGACAAGTACTGCATGATTCCACTTATGAGGTTCCTAAAGTAATCAAAGTAAAAAAAAAAACAAGTAAAATGGTGGTTACCAGGGGCCAAGGAAGGTGGAGTGGGAGTTATTGTTTAATAACTATATAGTTTCAGTTTGACAAGATGAAAATTATGGAGATTAATGGTGGTAGTGACTACACAACATTGTGAATGCATTTATTACCACTGAACTGTACATTAAGAATGGTTAAAATGTGGTTATAATTTTATGTGTATTTTACCTCAATTTGTTTTAAAGTAGAGAAATGGGGTGCTAGATGGAGATTATGAGGACAAAGGAGGGCTTTTTTTTTTTTAAGAGATGGGAGACATCACTTAATGGGAATGATCCAGGAGATAGTGAGAAATTCCTGGAGCGATGACTTCGAGTAGTTAATAGCAATTCAGTGTACAAGTACAGGGGTGCGTTTCGGACAGGAATATGGGCTCTTCGTCTATAGTTATTGAGAGAAAGGGGAGTAGATGAGTATTTACATCATGGACCATGAAGAGGTTTCCCTCTGGTTATACGTGATATTGTCATTGACATAGGAAGCTAGGCCATCAACTGAGTGAAGAAGGGAGGTGTCACAAGTCTGAGGACAGAAGTAATGAAATAGAGGTCCAGGACAGCAGCAGAGTCCGTAGACTTGGAACATGTTATAAGATTGCCGGGCAGCAATACATTCCTATTTGAGGTTAGTGGTCATGAATTTCAATGAAAGTAGTTATTAGCATGGTAAATATTTCTCCAGCTATGTTCACTTACATGGATGTAAGCATGAAGTTGGGAGAGAACTGAATTTAACCAGGCCTAAGGTTTTTCTTTTTTCTTTTTAGGGCCACACCTGTGGCATATGGAGGTTCTCAGGCTAGGGTCGAATCGGAGCTGTAGCCACCAGCCTACGCCAGAGCCACAGCAACGCGGGATCCAAGCCGCGTCTGCAACCTACACCACAGCTCACGGCAACGCCAGATCCTTAACCCACTGAGCAAGGCCAGGGATTGAACCCACAACCTCAAGGTTCCTAGTCGGATTTGTTAATCACTGAGCCACGACGGGAACTCCCGCCCCCCCTCCCCCAGACTTCTTATACAGTATTTGCCGCACAGAAACAAAGATTCTTTAAAAATGAACATCAGATCACACATCTCCTTTGTTGAAAACTCTCCAGTGGTTCCCTATCTAGGAGAAAAAGACAAAGACTTTACAATGAGCTAGGAGATCTGTATAATCTGAAGTAAAAGCCCCTCCTCTCACCTAAGTACACTTCCTATTACTCTTCCTCTGACTCAGCACCAACAAAAACTTGCTCAAACATGTGAAATGCCATCCCCCCTCAGGGACTTGGCACTTGCTATTCCTCTGCCTGGAATGTTCTTCCCCCAGACACATAGATTTACTTTTCACTTCCTTCAGATTTCTGCTCAAACATCGCCTTATCAGCGAGGCCTCCTCCCCGGTCTCCCTCCATCATTCTCCATCCCCCTTACCTGGCTTTATTTTTCTCCATAGCACCTAGCAATGGACATTGCTGTATTTATGGGCTATCTCTCCCTGCTTCATGCCAGCTCTGTGAAGGAAATTACTCTTTTCTGTTCACTGCTTATTCCCAGTGCCTAGCATCGTGCCTCGTACACAAACTCTAAATAGTTCTTGAATGAGCGAATGTATGTGTATCAGCTGTTAGTATCTATGTGACTAAAGGCAAGGCTTGGCTCTTGTGGATTAGAACAGTGATACACCAAGCGATTGATGCAGTGATGCTAATGAATTTAGTTCAAAAACTTAAAAAAAAATCTACCTACTCACCATGGAGGGCATATTCACCAGGAGAGATGCTATAGGCTTGCAGCTTAATAATGCTATCTCTTCAGTTCCTCCTAGCTGTAATCTTAAAGGGTCTCAAATTACTCAGTTAATCAGGAGCAGAACTGTAGCTGAAGCCTATTCATCAATTCACTAACCTCTGTCGATCACTCTAACATTCAGACACTAGGCTAGGGTTGAGGAGGGAAAAGAATGTACAATACTGAGTAAAGTTCAATCCCTGCCCATAAGGAGCATACAGTCTATCAGCTGAGATAGTCCAGCAGTTACGAAGTAGATCAGTAGGGCTACTCCTACATCAATAGGATTAAGTAGAGACTTCAGCAGGTACACACAGGAGGGACAGTAACGTAGTGGGGCGGAGTGGGATCAAGAGAGGATCAGACAAGAATATGATGGTGTACAGCAGGCTATGAGGATTTTTATTTATTCATTTTTTGCTTTTTAGGGCTGTACCTGCGGCATATGGAGGTTCTCAGGCTAGGAGTCGAACTGGAGTTACAGCTGCCGACATACGCCACAGCCACAGAGAGGCTGGATCTGAGCCACGTCTGCAACTTATGCCACAGCTCACGGCAATGGCAGATTCTTAAGCGAGGCCAGGGATGGAAACTGTATCCTAATGGATCCTAGTTGGGGTTTGTTAACCACTGAGCCACAAAGGGACCACCTGAAGATTTTTTTTTTTAATGGCCGCACCTGCGGCATATCTATGTCCCCAGGCCAGGGACTGAATCCAAGCTGCAGCTGAGACCTATGCCATAGCTGTAGCAATGCCTTTAACCACTGCATCGGTTCAGGGATTGAACCCACACCTCTGCAGTGACCTGAGCCACTGCAGTGGGATCCTTAACCCACTTCCCCACAGTAGGAACTACCTGAGGATATTTAGAATGCAGAATCAAGAGGTCACACATGCCAACTAGGCTTTCTTCTCATGTAACTTGCACACATGTTGTTTTTTCTGGAAAAGGTATGGGGTTTTGTGTGAACGTGAGGGAACGGAAGAGAAAAAGGGCTCAGCATGGGACATAATGATTTTGAGGTGCTTGTGGGACAAGGAAATGGAAATGTCCAATGGATGGTTGGAAATCTGTGCCTGGAACTCAGAAGAAAAGTCTGGGCTGGAGACACAAGGTAGAAAGTCATAAATATATGGAAAACAATTGAAGTCTTGGAAATTGTTGAGATTGTCCAAGGAGTATAAAGTAGGAAGAGAAAAGAGTATGGGATATAACTCTAAAGAGTACCAACATTTAAGGGATGGGTAGAGCCGGAGGAGACCGACAAGTTTTTAATATCTGTATTTATCTATATTATTCTGAAAGCAAACATGAGGTTTCTGGATCAGAGATCAGACATTATTATTATTATTATTATTACTTACAGCAATAACAGCATTAGTTCCCCAAGCTCAGTACCCTGTAAGTGACATTATAGAAGCCAAAAGGACCCTGCTCATACAAAAGGATTTTTTTCTGGCCACACCCATGGCATGTGGACATTCCCAGGCCAGGGATCAAACCTGAGCCATGGCAGTGAAAGTGCCAAATCCTTAACCACTAGGCCCCAAAGCATGTTTTTCATTACAAGAAGGACCTGGATTTTATGAAATCCGAGAGTTTAGACTACATGCTTCCTCTCTGCCACCCTGCCCTCCTAAGTGAGGGAAAGAAATTTCGTCTCCCTAATGTAAACACATCCCTCAGAATGTCAGTCAGGTTTCTCAGGAGGAGAAAGGGTGAAGTCCCTACCTTACAATGCAAGAATTTGGCTCTGAGAGAGTTTTATGACCCTTTGAACAGAAGCAGATGGCTGCAGGTCCAACACCACTGGAATGTGAGGAGCAAATGCATACGGGGAAAAGGGAGACATTCCCTAGCACATCACTCTCCTTTGGTCAAGAAAACAAACCATGCAGAAGCATGACAATATTCAAAGAGTACTGCTTCCCAAATAGAGCCTTGGAGGGAGAACGATCAAGAAAGTATAAGACCAGAAAAGCCATGGCAGGAGGAACGTTTCAAGGAGAGAGAGGTCAGTCAGTTACTGCTCAGAGGTATGAAAAGGATTGAAGGGCAATCACAGGATTTAGCAACGAGAAAGTTGTGGTGACCAAGACCAAAGCATATTCAGTGAAGAGGCAGCGGTTAAAGCTACACTGCAGTGTACTGAGGAGTGAATAGACAACGTAAATTCAATGGGACTGACTGATGTAGGGGGAGCTAGCAGTACCCCATCAGAAGGCAGGGTGGGAAGACTTTAGTACGGGAGAAACTCACATATGTTTGACATGCTGATGGGGCCAAATCAGCAGAGACTTGAAGACTGAGGAGAAAATGTGGAACATTGGGTGTATTGGTGTAAGTGACATACTTGAGAAAACAAGAGAGGAGTTCCCGCTGTGTTGCAACAGGACCAGTGGCATCTCTGGAGTGCTGGGATGCAGGTTCCATCCCCGGCCTGGCATGGTGGATTAAGGATCTGGCATGCTGCAGCCACAGCACAGGTTGCAACTGCAGCTTGGATCTGACCCCTGGCCTGCAAATTCCACAGGCCCTGCAACAGGGAGGGAAGGAAGGAGGGACAGAGGGAAGGAGGGAGGAAACAAGAGAGAGAGAATAGGGTACAGAGTCCAGCTGGAAGAATTAGCTTTAGACAAGTGTAGAAGCAGGGAAGGGTTGGTTTATCTTTCCAACATAGAGAAATAAGTAAAGTTAGGTAAGACTGTAGAGATGGTAGATGATGAGAAGTTAAAGAAATTGTTAAGGAAAAAATGTTCAATGACACTTGTTAAGGCCTGGTAAGAAAGAGTTTATTCAAGGGGGAAAACTATCTTGATAAATATAGAGATCACTGTGATGGAATTTTATAGTGAGGGAGAGAGATTGGGCTAAGCTCTGAATACAACATGGTGACTGGGAATTTTTTTTTTTTTTTTTTTGCTTTTTCTAGGGCTGCACCCACAGCATATAGAGGTTCCCAGGCCAGGGGTGTAATCAGAGCTGTATCCACCGGCCTACGCCACAGCCACAGCAACGCAGGATCTGAGCCACGTCTGCAACCTACACCACAGCTCATGGCAACACCGGATCCTTAACCCATTGAGCGAGGCCAGGGATCGAACCCAAAACCTCATGGTTCCTAGTCAGATTCGTTAACCACTGAGCCACGACGGGAACTCTACAACATGGCAAATGGGAATTTATAACCAAGGATCAGGGTAGGGGTCAGTGGATGGAAAATTACTGAGAAGAAACAATCCCAAACTCCTAGGGGTAGGGGTAAGGGGATACTGGCAAAACCAACCTAAAGTGATTTTTGTTGCAGACAGGTCAGGGTGATCGGACATCACCTGGGAGGTGGGAGAGGCTGAGGAACCCGATTAGGTATGGAGGGTGATCAGGTGGGCGTTCTTGCCCAAAGATTTTACAAGGAAGTATACAGATGGGCCCAGGAGAAGTTCAGGAGCCTGACCAAAGTTTGGTCAAGCAAAGAATCTTTGTTAGACCTCCCATCTATTCCTTTTTTTTTTTTTCACAGCTCCACCAGCGGCATATGGAAATCCCCAGGCTAGGGGTCAAATCAGAGCCACAGTCGCCGGCCTATGCCACAGCCACAGCAACGCTGGATCCAAGCCACATCTGTGACCTACACTGCAGCTTGTGGCAATGCCTGATCCTTAACCCACTGAGCAAGGCCAGGGATCCAACCCACATCCTCACAGACACTATGTCTGGTTCTTAACCTGCTGAGCCACAATGGGAACTCCTACAGTCTCTTTTTTGAGTGAAATAAGAAGTTATTTGCTGGGAGCGTGCAGGGAGTGAGAAAAGACTTGAATTGGTAGGGCACTCCTCTCCAAGGATGTACAATATCCTCAAGGAGTGCTTAGCACCTGGGTGCAAGAGCCATGAATGTTGTCAAATAAAAACAAATTCAGACTTGACTAAGGAGAGACTATTCAAAGACTATTGCAATATAGAGAAGGCTGCAACCTCATTCTCAAGTGTCTCAAAGTCAAAGTGTCTCATCTTTTACAGGGAGGGCTAGTAGGAAATTTTAAGGGGAAAGTGGGGAAGTGAGGAGGTGAACAGGCAGCACCATCAAATTCATGGGACAGGAAACCTTTTTCCCTGTGGTTCAGCCCAAAGCTGATTCTCAGGAAGAACTGTTAGGGGATGATGTTCTGTATTTTAGTGCTTGTTCAGACCTGAGGTCTAGCTAAACTTCAGGGGCTTTCAGGGAGGGGCAAAGCCTGACCAAGACAAGGCAGAGGGGTGAAAATATGGGCAACTTTGAACACTTGGTCAATGTGGACAGCTGGACTGGTCTACAGTGGGAAGGTTTAAAAAAATTTTTTTTATTGAAGTACAGTTTATTTACATGTCGTGTCAGTTTCTGGTGTATAGCAAAGTGATTCAGTTATATATTTATATATTCTCTTTCAGATTTTTTTTTAAAATCTTTTTGTCTTTTTAGGGCCGAACCCGCAGCAGATGGAGGTTCCCAGGCCAGGGGTTGAATCAGAGCTGTAGCTGCCAGCCTATACCACAGCCACAGCAACACGGGATCCAAGCCGAGTCTGCAACCCACACCACAGCTCACAGCAATGCCAGATCCTCAACCCACTGAGCAAGGCCAGGGATTGAACCTACAACCTCATGATTCCTAGTGGGATTCGTTAACCACTGAGCCATGACAGCAACTCCTCAGATTGTTTTCCATTAGTTTATCACAAGATATTAAATATAGTTCCCTGTGCTATACAGTAGGAACTTGTTGCTTATCTATTTTATACATAATAGTTTGTATCTGCTAATCCCAAACTCCTAATTTATTTTTCCCCTTCCTTTACCCTTTGGTAAGTCTGTTTTCTATGTTTGTTTTCTATGTCTGTGTAAGTCTGTCTTATACATAAGTTCGATTGTACATTTATTTATTTATTTATTTTTGTCTTTTTGCCATTTCTTGGTCCGCTCCCGCTGCATATGGAGGTTCCCAGGCCAGGGGTCAAATCAGAGCTGTAGCCACCGGCCTACACCACAGCCACAGCAACCTGGGATCCGAGCTGCGTCTGCGACCTACACCACAGCTCACGACAACACCAGATCCTTAACCCACTGAGCAAGGCCAGGGATTGAACCCACAACCTCATGGTTCCTAGTTGGATTTGTTAACCACTGAGCCACGACAGGAACTCCAGATTGTATAATTTTTTAGATTCCACATATAAGTGATATCATGTTTGTCTTTCTCTGTTTGATTTACTTCATTTAGTATGATCATCTCTAGGTCCATTCGCGTTGCTGCAAATGGCACTATTTCATCTTTTTATGGCTGAGTAATATTCCATTGTATACATGTACTATACCTTCTTCATCCATTCATCTGTTGATGGACATTTAGGCTGCTTCCATGTCTTGGCTGTTGTAAACAGTGTTGCCATGAACATTGAGATGCACATATCTCTTCTCCAGATATATGCCCAGGAGTAAGATTGCTAGATCATATGGTAACTCTATTTTTAGTTTTTTAAGGAAACTCCAGAAGGTTTTCCATACTGGGTACACCAATTTACGTTGCCACCAACAGTGCAGGTGGGTTCCCTTTTCTCCACACACTCTTCAGCATTTATTATTTGTAGACTTTTTTGTTTTGTTTTGTCACAGCTGTGGCATGTGGAAGTTCCCAGGCCAGGAACTGAAACCACACTACGGGAATTCCCACTGTGGCTCAGCAGTAACAAACCCAACTAGTATCCATGAGGATGCAGGTTCAAACCCTGGCATCGCACAATGGGTTAAGGATCCAGCATTGCCATAAGTTGAGGTATAGGCCACAGACATGGCACAGATCTGTCATTACATAGCTGTGGCACAGGAAGGCAGCTACAGCTCTGATTTACTCCCTGGCCTGGGAACTTCCATATGTCACAGGTGTGGGCCCCCCCAAAAAAAAAGAAAGAAAGAAAGAAAAGAAACTATGCCACAGCATTGACCTGAGCCACTGCAGTGACAATGCCAGATCCTTAACCCACTGCGCCACAAGGGAATTCCTATTATTTATAGACTTTCTGACAATGATTGCTCTGAGTGTGAGGTGGTACTTCATTGCAGTTTTGACCTGTATTTCTCCAATAATCAGCAATGTTGAATATCTTTTCATTTGCCTGGTGTCCTTCTGTATGTCTTCTTTGGAGGAATGTCTGCGTTTTCTGCCCATTTTTCTGATCAGGTCATTTTGTTGTTGTTGTTATTGAGCTGTATAAGCTGTGTGCATATTTTAGAAATTAAACCCCTGTTGGTGATATCATTTGCAAATATTGTCTCCTAGTCCACAGGCTTTTTGTCTCAATTATGTTTTCCTTTGCTGTGCAAAAGCTTTTAAGTCCCATTTGTTTATTTTGGGTTTTATTTCCATTGCCTCAGGAGACACAGTGGGAGGTTTTGCTAAGCATGAGGAAAGAAGAGGCAATGGGGATTTACGTGTACTGGAGTGTATATATCAAATGCACATGGTATGTAGGCTAGCTCGAGAAGGATATAGAGTCAGCAGGGAAGTTGATCAATAGGGAGGAAAAGTCAGTCATGGGAAACCCGGATGCAGCTGAATAGAGCAAACAAAAGGAGGCACTATTCCTCTGGCTTACTTAGCCCAGGGCCAGCTGCCAGGCAAGTAGGGAGCACCCTTGCTGAAATTATTCAAACTAATCCTAAAGTGTTCACCCTGCCCTGCCCTGCCTTTCCTGCAGAAGCCTGTGACCTAATGCTTCCCCTCACTCCTGTCTTCTGCCTCCTAACCACACTGGTATCTTTCTCATGCGGCCTGTATGGTGCACCATGCCTCCTGTCTCTAGGACCTGTGAGTCTAACAAGCTGATTTCCTGAACCTCTTCTCTATCTCCTCTTATGGCTGTACCTGACTAACCATCTCATAGATAATGCAAAACACAAAGTAACAAAAAAGTCACAATTCCTGTGAACTCTTGGAATTCAGACCACTTGCTCAAAGTTATTGGGGGATTTGGAGGCCAAATACAAAGATATCAACATGGGTCTGGCAGCATGTGCAGCCTCCAGTAAGATGTAGTTGAAAAGAAACATGTATTAATCTAGTAGTACTTTTAAAAACAGGATGGGGTCTGGAGTCAGATTACTTGGATTTAAGTCCCAGCTTTGCCACTTAGGGCAAGTTTCTGTATCTATCTGCAGGATGGGATATTAATAAAACCTACATGTATCAGTTAGGGAATGGAAGCAGAGAGGTGGATGAGGAGGAAAGATGATAGTTTAAACCAGGGAGAAGGCAGCAGCATAAGTCAAGAGTGGAGTTTCCCGTGGCTCAGTGGGTTAAGGATCCAGCATTGTCACTGCAGTGGCAGGATATATATTTTCTAAGAGTTTTATTAGAAACTAGTTTTATTATGGGGCAGTAGTGGATGAGAGAAGGGAAATAAAGAAAAGCTCTGTGTATGTCGTTTTTTTTCAAGGTGAGAGAATTGCTGGAGTTAAGAACTAGATAAACAAAAGAGGGTGAGAGCGAGTGGCCAAGTAGAGGGACTAGCTTTAGATAAGGACATGGTTGTTCTTATCCACATTCTTATCCAGTTGTGGGATGAACGCTAAAGCAGTGTACATACACTGGCACAGATGCACGTTGGTAGGTAGGTGGGTGAGTCTGGAGAGTCTCTCCTGACAGCTTCCCTCTTCTCCGTGAAGTGAGAAGCAGGGTTATTTGCTGAGGAAAAGGCAATAGGAGTATGTGTTGTAGGTTGAAAAGTTGTGTACGCAGTGAATGGACTTAGAAAAACAAAAGACATAGTGTTTGCTGGGAAGCATGAAGAACCTTTTGAGGTTTGGGGCCAGATCCATTTGGGCTACTTAAGGAGAAGTGACCACACATTGCCTGCTGGGAAAGCTTCCTCTCTCCTCAGGATTTCCTGAGAGCTGTAATCCACCTGCCTATGCTACCTTTTCTCCTGAGAGTTGCTGAGGAGGTGGGCGAGATGAAATATAAGGAGCTACCGAGGAAGTAAACACTGGGGAACTAGAACTCTCGCAACATCAGGTATGGGAAGGGCTATAGTTCCAGTCCACTCCCCAAGGCTATCCACTTGGCACAGGCAACACTGGGGAAGTGGATTGGAAGGGAAGGTAAACCCCCACGAGCATAATGGGAATTGAAGTCCCCAAGGAGTGGGTATGGGGAGCGTCAGTCCACTCCCATATCCCCACCCCGCCACCCCATCCTCTCCCTCCTCTACCATGGTCTGAGGACGCTGGGGAACAGGCTTGACTTAAGGGGAAGGCGGAACTTACGAATTTAGGAGGAATGGTATTGGAAACTGAAGTTTCCCCAACGCAGGATTGAGCTGCACACTGGAAAATCCAATCCTCTAGATGTCATGACCCAGGGTAGAAAGGCCTGGCCAAGGGAGCACTGCCTGGACGCTGGGAAATGTAGTCCCGCCACTGCGGCCCAAACTAGGAGTCGAGGGCCTCTTGCCGTCGTGGGCGTTGTTCTGAGCCCCCTGCCCGGAGGGACGAAGTCTCCCCCTCCCGTGGGAGCTCCCGCATTACTAGCCACCCTTTCAGGCCCTTCTCCTTGTTCCATCCTTTTGGTGTCTCCGAACTGGAGAGGGGGAAAGCGCCGAGACCCGTCGAGAAAGAAGGCAGAAGGGAACGTGAGAAATCAAGGCCAGGGAAGGCCGCTGTCAAGCGGGAGGGGGCGGACCGAGACCTGCGGGGCTTCCCGCGTGAGGAACGGGAGGTGTGGGGTGGGGAAAGGCCCTCGAGGGAGGCAGGGCGCTTGGACGGACGCCCCTGGTGGCCCGTGTGCACAGGCGGGTCTGTGCGACCCTCTCCCGGGGTCTCGGAGCTCATCCTAGACACGCCCCCGTGCCTGCACGCAGGCGTGCTCAGTACGTCTCGGGCGCTTTCCCGCCAAAATGTAGCGTTGGCGCTTCCGAGCCCAAGCAAGGCGGGAGAAGGGCTCTGGGCGCCGAATGGAGCGATGCTTTCGTCTCCGACGCACGTCCCTCTTCCCAGCCCGTACCCGACCTCGCTTTCCTCAGGTCCTCTATACCGAAGGCGGGAAGAAGAGGGAAGGGGCCGGGCGCACACTCTCAGGTTTGCCTTCTGGTGGCCGCCCTGCCCGCCAGTTTGCCTCTGTGAGGGGTGGTGCAGAAAGAAGCCGGAGAAATATTTGGGTACTGTCTACTGTTTCTATAAAAGATTTTTCTTTGTGGCTTCATGGCGCCTGGTGGGGCCCGGGCATTGGCCTTGTACCGGGTGCAAGGAGACCCTCTGTAACCACAAATTGGCAGCTTCGCACAGGCCGCTGATGCACGGCCTCTGTCATAAAGGCAGAGGCCTCACACGCATATGCGCGCAGATCTGGTGACAGTGGCATAATGACTAAGAACATGCCTGGACTCTGACTGGCCCTGGCACATTCTAGCTGTGTGGCTGAAGAAGGGCATCATAGTACCTTAAAGTTGGGCTGCCACGTTCAGTAAATGAAAATGAAGGCCCTCTCTTGAAGTTTGAATTTTAGTTAAAAGACAGATAATTTTTAGCATAGGATGTCTCAAATATTGCTTAACTGAAATTCAAATTTCACTGAGAATCAAATTCAGATTGTATTGTATTTTATCTGGCATTCCTAATTTAAGGCAGTATAGGACCAGTGCAGGAACAGTCCTTAGAATAGTGCCTGGCATGTGTAAACAGGCAATAAAATGTATATGAAAGGGCCAAACTCCTCCAGCCACACCTCATCCCAACACATAAATGTCAGTAGTCATCTGGCTGTAATCGAAATGACCAGCCCTCAGAAAGCCACTCTGTCACACAAGGTCAGTTTACATGCCCACACCATCCCACTCTGTTATGATAAAGAGCCAGATTCTCCCTGCCTTCCAGCAACCCATAGATTCAGGTGGGAATTTTGAGTTTCTTGATGATGTTGGTGCTGTGTCACTGGACACAAGTGGTAGGGAGGGGTGGAGTTGGGAGAGTCTGAACCATTATGATGTTGGAGCTAGTGACACTCTATAGAAAGCTAGGACTAGAGTCTGTCTCTTCTAGAATTAGGAGCGGGTTATCTTCTGTGGAGGATAAAGGTGTGTGAGCTGGGAGGGGCTAGGGAAGGAATGGGAAGCCTGCAATTTCTATGATGTTTGTAACAGGTTCCCAGCCTGGAGAATATGTATTGAGTGGCATTGGTCCCACTGTGCTCATTAAGACATCTGACATATATGAGATAAGAGTTTGTTCAGTCTGAGAAGTCTAAAGGAATAAAGAAAACATCAAAGTGGCAGAACCTAGGATTATAAATGTAAGTCTATTTGAGTCTCAGATTTCTTTTTTCATCTCTCCTCTTCTTCCTCAGTCTCTTCAGGCCCCGAGACTTGTCTCCAAATAATAGCACCCTGAATTTATGCTGTAGTGTTTCTTTGTAAAATCTTTTGAGTTTCATTATCTCTCTTTATTTTTAAAGCTTTCATAAGGAAAAAGAGAGGGGAGTCCTCTCTGAGGCTAAGGGGGGTTAAAATGAAATGCCTGACTCACTGCAAACCTGGTGAAATGGAGTGTTAGCAGGATTTAAACAGAAGTGTCAGGCATATTCCATTTTCCCAGCCAGAGCTCCAAGTTTTAAATTAAGAGGAGATTTTAGGGAGTCTGAGATTGTGGAATCATTTCTCTTCACATCAGCTTGGTGTAGCAGTCCATTCTCTCGTCCACTCTCCCTCCTTTATGGTGTCTTCCTCCTGATATTTAAACATGTTTAATTAACTCATTAAAAAAAATCCTTCTCTCCAGGGGCCAGTCATTTGGTCCTCCCATGCACGTCCTCGAGAATCATATGTAGTATCTGGAAGGTTTAAAGTTTACTTGTGGTACAAATTGAAATAAGGGAGTTCCCGTCGTGGCACAGCGGAAACAAATCCGACTAGGAACCATGAGGTTGTGGGTTCAATCCCTGGCCTTGCTCAGTGGGTTAAGGATCCGGCGTTGCTGTGAGCTGTGGTGTGGGTTGCAGACACGGCTCGGATCCCACGTTGCTGTGGCTCTGGCGTAGGCCGGCGGCTATAGCTCCCATTCGACCCCTAGCCTGGGAACCTCCATGTGCCACGGGAGCAGCCCTAGAAAAAGGCCAAAAGACCAAAAAAAAAAAAAAAAAAAAAAATTTGAACTCCTTGGAGTTCCCGTAGTGGCTCTGTGATTAACGAACCCGACTGGTATTCATGAGGATGTGGTTTTGATCCCTGGCCTTGCTCAGTGGGTTAAGGATCCCATGTTGCTGTGAGCTGTGGTGTAGGTCACAGAGGCAGCTCAGATCCCGCATTGCTCTGGCTGTGGCCTACAGCTGTAGCTCTGTAGCTCTGATTAGACCCTTAGCCTGGAACCTCCATATGCTGCGGGTATGGCCCTAAAAAAAAAAAAAAAAAAAACAAAAAACCAAGAAACACCTTGGTATGGCACTTAATACTGATTCCCACATATCTAACCATTTATCTAACCATTTTTCTTTCTTTCTTTTTTTTCTTTCTTTTCTTTTCTTTTTTTTTTTTTTTTTTTTTGTCTTTTGAGGACCGCACTTGAAGCATATGGAGGTTCCCAGGCTAGGGGTCCAATCAGAGCTGTAGCCTCCGGCCTACACCAGAGCCACAGCAACGCCAGATCAGAGCCACATCTGTGACCTATACCACATCTCACGGCAACACCGGATCCTTAACCCACTGAGCAAGGCCAGGGATCAAACCCACAACCTTGTGGTTCCTAGTTGGATTTATTTCCCCTGTGCCACAACGGGAACTCCTCTAGCCATTTTTCTCCTACTGCCCTCTAGAACTTTGTGAATTTGTGCTGTAAGAATATTTAACTCCTTTGTAGTTTTGGGCACAAATCATATTTTTAAGTGTGCCATTCCATCTAGAATGCCTTGGTAATCCTTTAATGCCTGCAGCCCCTCGTGCTTGGTGCCTTCTTAGTACCTGTGTTTCCTCCCTAGAGTCTTCCACAGGGTCCCTAGAGTCTTCCACAGGGTCCTGGGCAACTTCAGGTGCTCTGTTACAGCAATTACCTAGTTTTAACAATTGAAGTTTCTTGAGGACTTTTGCTTTTAGTATATCCAGTGAATAGCAAAATACATGTTATAAAGTAGAATGTCAACAAATATTTGTTGGCTATTATGGAGTTAACATTTTTGGGTTATTTTCAGCTTTTTTTAAAAAAATGTTATTGCAGTTGATTTACATTGTTCTATAAATTTCTGCTGTACAGCAAAGTGACCTAGTCATACATCTATACACATTCTCCTCATATTATCTTTCATCATGTTCCATTGCAAGTGATTGGAGGTAGTTCCCTGTGCCACACAGCAGGACCTCATTGTCTATCCATTCTAAGTGTAACAGTTTGTAGCTATTAACCTGGAACTCCCCCTCCCTCCTCTCCCCCTTGGCAACCACAAGTCTGCTGTCCAGGTCTGTGAGTCTGTTTCTGTTTTGTTTGGTTTTGTTTTTTTCTCTTTTGTCTTTTTAGGGCTGCACCTGCTGCATATGGAGGTTCCCAGGCTAGGGGTCTAATTAGAGCTATAGCTGCTGGCCTACACCACAGCCACGGCAATGCCAGATCTGATATTCGTCTGCGACCTACACCACAGCTCACGGCAATGCCAGATCCTCAACCCATTGAGCAAGACAAGGGACTGAACCCTCAACTTCATGGTTCCTAGTCACATTCGTTTCCACTGTGCCATGATGGGAACTCCCTGTTTCTGTTCTTTTGATAGGTTCATTTGTGCTGCATTTTAGATTTAAGTCATGAGCATCTTTGTGGGGTCATTCTCATAAGTTAGGTATTAAATGAAGATGGATAGATGATTGATAGATAATGGATAGATAAGTGATAGATAGGGCAGATATAGATAAATGTGTAACATGTGGTAGGCCCTTAGTTATATGTAGGTTCCCCTTACTCCTAGAGAAACTTTTTTCACCCCAGCCCTTTTAATCACATGTATCTGTGATCTCACAGGTTCCTCCCTGTGAAAAAACAAAAACACGCCACCACCACCACCCCTGATCCAGGAAACCTGAATGCACTCCGAAGTTTCCCATCTTAATGTGTAAAGCATACATCTCTCTCTCCAGGGCCTCGGAGTCAGGTCTCATTGTTACATATCCTAATATATATTATCCTTAACATTTATTATAGCTGTAATTTGTTTTCAATTTAGAGAAATTGCAAAAAAGTAAAAATAATAGAGCAAATACTCATGTCCCCATAGCTCAGAATTTCACATCTGAAATTCGTTGTAATTAGTGTTTTGTATAGTTATCCAGTGTCTGAATGCTTTTCTACAGATAGAATATTTTAGCATAATACAATATTTTCAAGGTTCATCCATGTTGTAGCATGTACCAGTACTCTCTCTCTTTTATGGGTGAATGTTCATTTATCAGTTGATGGACATTTAGATTGTTTATACTTTCGGGCTTATAAATAAAGCTACTGCGAACATTCATATACAAGTTTTTGAGTGAAGGTATTTTAAAAAACACTTTAGGAGTTCCCGTTGTGGCGCAGTGGTTAACGAATCCGACTAGGAACCATGAGGTTTTGGGTTTGATCCCTGGCCTTGCTCAGTGGGTTAAGGATCTGGCGTTGCTGTGAGCTAGGGTGTAGGTTGCAGACGCAGCTAGGATCCTGCGTTGCTGTGGCTCTGGCACAGGCCAGTGGCTACTGCTCCAATTAGAGCCCTAGCCTGGGAAACTCCATATGCCGCGGGAGCGGCCCTAGAAAAGGCAAAAAACAAAAACAAAAACAAAACAACTTTATTTTTAAGAGCACTTTCAGTTTTATAAGAATTTTGGGAGGAAAGCACAGACATTTCACATATATTCCCTGTTCCCATATATGCATTGCCTCCCCTTCCGTACCATCACTTGCCAGAATGGTACATTTAAAAAATTTATACTACAGTTGATTTACAGTGTTCTCTCATTTTCTGCTGTATGGCAAAGTAACTCAGTTATACATATATATACATTATTTTTCTCGTATTATCCATCGTGTTCCATCACAAGTGATTAAATATTGTTCCCTGTGCTATACAGCGGGACCTCATTGCTCATACACTCCAAATGCAAGAGTTTGCATCTACTAACCCCAAACTCCCAGTCCATCTCGCTCCCTTCTCCTCCCCCTCCCCCTTGGCAACCACAAGTCTGTTCTCCAGGACCATGAGTTTGTTTCTTTTCTGTAGTTAGGTTCATTTGTGCCATATATTAGATTCCAGATATAAGTGATATCCTATGGTATTTGTCTTTCTCCTTCTGACTTACTTTGCTTAGTAAGAGAATCTCTAGTTCCATCCATGTTGCTGCAGATGGCATCATTTTGTTCTTTATATGGCTGAGTAGTATTCCATTGTGTATATGTACCACATCTTAATCCATTCATCTATCAATGGACATTTATGTTGTTTCCATGTCTTGGCTATTGTGAATAGTGCTGCAGTGAACATATGGGTGCGTCTTTTTCAAGGAAAGTTTTGTCCGGATATATGCCTAGGAGTGGGATTGCTGGGTCATATGGTAGTTCTATATTTAGTTTTCTGAGGTACCTGCATACTGTTTTGCATAGTGGTTGTACCAATTTACATTCCCACCAACCGTCCCTTTTCTCCACACCCTCTCCAGCATTTGTTATTTGTGGACTTATTAATGATGGCCATTCTGACTGGTATGAAGTGGTACTTCATAATAGTTTTAATTTACATTTCTCTAAATGATGTTGAACATTTTTTCATGTGCCTGTTGGCCATCTATATGTCTTCTTTGGAAAAATATCTATTTAGGTCTTTTGCCCATTATTTAACTGGGTTGTTTTTTTTTTTTTTTCCTGTTGAGTTGTATGAGTTGTTTGTATATTTTGGATATTAAATCCTTATAGGTTGCATTGTTTGCAACTATTTTCTCCCATTCTGTAGGTTGTCTTTTTTTTTTTTTTTTTTTTTTTAGATGGTTTCCTTTGCTGCGCAAAACCTTGCCAGTTTGATTAGGTCCCATTTGCCCATTTGTTTATTTTTGTTTTCATTTCTTTTTTTTTGTCTTTTTGCCATTTCTTGGGCTGCTCCTGTGGCATATGGAGGTTCCCAGGCTAGGGGTCCAATCGGAGCTGTAGCCACCAGCCTACGCCAGAGCCATAGCAACGTGGGATCCAAGCCATGTCTGCAACCTACACCACAGCTCACGGCAACGCTGGATCCTTAACCCACTGAGCAAGGCCAGGGATCGAACCCGCAACCTCATGGTTCCTAGTCAGATTCGTTAACCACTGAGCCATGACGGGAACTCCTATTTTTGTTTTCATTTCCATTTCTTGGGAGACCAACCTACGAAAACATTTGTACAGATGCTGTCAGAGAATGTTTTGCCTCTCTTCTCTTTGTTTAATGGTGTCTTGTCTTATGTTTAAGTCTTGCAGCCATTTTGAGTTTATTTTTGTGCATGGTGTGAGGGTGTGTTCCAATTTAATTGATTTATATGCGGCTGTCCAGTTTTCCCAGCACCACTTGCTGAAGAGAGTGTCTTTTTCCCATTTTATATTCTTGCCTCCTCTGTTGAAGATTAATTGACCGTAGGTGTCTGGTTTTATTTCTGGGTTCTCTCTTCTGCCCCATTGGTCTGTTTTGGTACCAGTACCATCCTGTCTTGATTACTGTGGCTTTGTAATATTGCCTGAAATCTGAGAGAGAGATGCCTCCTGCTTGGTTTTTGTTCCTCAGGATTGCTTCGGCAATTCTGGGTCTTTTGTGGCTCCATATAAATTTTTGGATTGTTTGTTCTAGTTCTGTGAAAAATGTCATGGGTAATTTGATAGGGATTGCATTAAATCTGTAGATTGCTTTGGGTAGTATGGCCATTTTGACAATATTAATTTGTCCAACCCAGGAGCATGGATTATCTTTCCATTTCTTTACGTCTTCTTTAATTTCCTTGATTAATGTTTTATAGTTCTTGGCATATAAGTCCTTTACCTCCTTGGTCAGGTGTATTCCCAGGTATTTGATTTTTTGAGGTGCAATTTTAAAAGGTATTGTACTTCTGTATTACTTTTCTAATATTTCATTATTTGTATACAAAAATGCAACTGATTTCTGAATGTTAATCTTATATCCTGTTACTTTGCGGAATTTGTTGATCAGTTTGAGTAGTTTTTGGGTTGAGTCCTTAGGGTTTTCTATATATAGTATCATGTCATCTGCATACAGTGACAGTTTTACCTCTTCTCTTCGTATTTGGATGCCTTTCATTACTTTTGTTTGTCTGATTGCTATGGCTAGGACTTCCAATACTATGTTGAATAAAAGTGGTGAGAGTGGGTATCCTTGTCTTGTTCCAGATTTTAGTGGGAAGGCTTTCAACTTTTCTCCATTGAGTATTATATTTGCTGTGGGTTTGTCATAAATGGCTTTTATTATGTTAAAGTATGTTCCCTCAATACACACTTTGGTAAGAGTTTTTATCATGAATGAATGTTGGATTTTGTCAAATGCTTTTTCTGCATCTTTTGAGATGATCATGTGGCTTTTGACTTTTCTTTTGTTAATGTGGTGTATGACGATTGATTTATGTATGTTGAACCATTGTGAACCTGGGATGAATCCCACCTGGTCGTGGTATACAGTCTTTTTGATGTATTGTTGGATTAGGTTGGCTAAAATTTTGTTGAGAATTTTTGTGTCTAAATTCATCAAAGATATTCGTCAATAGTTTTCTTTTTTGGTGGTATCTTTGTCTGGTTTTGGAATTAGGGTGATGGTGGCATCATAGAATGCCTGTATTATTTTAGCTATGCTACAACTGACTCACCTAAGCTCACTTAACAGTTTGCTTTTACTGCAGTTTTTCTTATTTTCTACTTCATAAAACAACTTCACTCTTTTCAAAATCATGTTTATTTTTATTCTATGATAACTTTTATGGGAAAAGAACCTGGAAAAAGAATGGATACATATATATGTATAACTGAATCACTTTGTTGTACAGCAGAAGCTATCACATTGTAAACCAACTGTACTTCAGTAAAACTTTGAATACTGAAAAAATACTTATTTAGGTATATTTACATGTACTAGATATACCCATTTTACGTGCATGTTTCAATGAGTTTTGACAAGTATATATACCCATGTAACAGCTACCAAAGTCAAGATATAGAATATTTCCAACTACAAGATGTTCCCTTTACCCCTTCCTAGGCAGTCCCCCAAACTCTAAGCCCCAGGTAACCTCTGATCTGCTCTCTGTATCTATAGGTTCAGTTATGTTTTCTAGAATTTCATATAGTAAATGGAATCAAATAGTATGTGCTCTTTGGTGTTTGGCTTCTGCTAACTCTAATGTTTTCAGATTCACCCATGTTCTTGCAAGTATCAGTAGTTTATGCCGAGCTCTAGCTTTTCAAAATAAGAGTTTCTCCTATTTCTAAAGGAATATTTTGCTTCTCCCTTTCTCTAACTTTCCCTGTTGCCCTTCCCTCTCTCAATTCTCTTAATTTCCAGTCAAACATCAGATGTTGTAATTAAGTTACTTTTGCCTTCCACAGGTTCTGTAATCCAAGCTGTCTTTTGAGTGCTGGACTATCACAAGGATGTCATCTTCACCCAGACTTATTCCTGAATGGAAGGACTTGACACTCCTCATAAATCATCTCTTGAAGGACATAAAGGTGATGTGTATGATATGCACATGGTGGACTTGGATTAATTATCTGTCCCTACCAAGGCAGCTTGTGGCACGAACAGTATGTGAGCCACTTTGAAGGGGCCCTCCCATACCATAGCTAAACAACTCCCACTTTGAGATTAAGATGGTAACATTAGTTATAATTAGAACATATTCTGGGGAAAAATAAACAAACAAACCAAAAAAACAAAAAAAAATAAACAAACAAACCAAAAACAAACCAGAAAATGGCTTTAAATAGATTAAATAAGCAGAAGGCATCTCTGTTTTATATAGTGTCAAGGAATCATGTTCTTTTTCTCTCCTTTCTACCTCCCTAATATTTAGCTTATTATCCTAAGATTACAAGACAGTTGCTACACGTGCAGGTGTCAGCTTTAAATTGCAGGCAAGTAGAAGAGCAAAGGTCAGAGAGCACAGAGGTGCGTCAGCTTTGGAGGACCATGGTATTGCCAGAATTTCTGGGTCCATGGTTACCCTAAACAAGATCCAAGTTTTACTGGGATGGAAGGAGGGGGAAGAGGAAGGAATGGGACACGATATAGAGTAAGTGACAGTAGCGCCAGGCACAGACACACTGCTTGGGTTGAAGATCGCCTTATTTATTTTGAGCGTGTGTGTGTGTATGTGTGTGTGTTGTCCTTTTAGGGCTGCACCCAAGTCATATGGAGGTTCCCAGGCTAGAGGTCTAATTGGAGCTGTAGCTGCTGGCCTACACCACAGCCACAGCAACGCCAGATCCTTAACCCACTGATTGAGGCCAGGGATCGAACCCACAACCTCATGGTTCCTAGTCGGATTCGTTTCTGCTGCGCCATGAACTCCATTGCCTTATTTTAACGAGTCCTCTGTACACAAGCATTGACAGTGCTGAATGAGTGAATTAATTATTTGTACATGAAGTCTGGAAAATCTGGTGCTTAGCTAATGGAATAAGGAATATGTACATGAGCTTTCTGGTTCAGTGAAGAGGGGTGGGTGATTAGGAGCTCAGACACCAGGATTCTCTAAACTCTGCTGCTGTCACTGAATGTGCAATGACAGCAGGTGCTAGAAGTTCTCCAGCTGTCTGAATTCTGTATTCTCTCAGAACACATAAATATCTGAAAATGAGAAATATAGGGAGAAGAGAGATGCTGAGTTGTGGCTAATGGTCTCAGTACAGTCTCAAATCTCCTATGAAAAAAAAGGAAGAAAGAAAAAAAAAAAGGGAGTTCCCATCATGGTGCAATGGAAACAAATCTGACTAGGAACCATGAGGTTGCCGGTTCAATCCCTGGCCTTGCTCAGTGGGTTAAGGATCCGGCATTGCTGTGAGCTGTGGTGTGGGTCGCAGATGTGTGGGTCGCAGATGTGGCGTGGATCTGATGTTGCTGGGGCTGTGCTGTAGGCTGGCAGCTGTAGCTCCAATTGGACCCCTAGCCTGGGAACCTCCATATGCCATGGGTTTGGCCCTAAAAATAAAAAAAAAAAATCCTCTATGGCTGCAAGAAGCAGGCATGATGGACATTTTGAGTAAAGAGGTATTAATACATCAGTTTAATTGAGCATTTCATTTTCCAGCTTCAGTGGTCATAGTGCACATTCTATTGCAGAGAACTTGGAGAGTTAGATTCATGGAGTGTTATTCAAGAGGCACAAGTATCTACTGAGAGGAGGGACTCAAAAGTAAACTTCACCAGCCTCAGTTTTGGCGGGTCAGAATGAGGAGTTTGTGTACTTATAGCCTAGGTACATGGTACAGTCACTAGAAGGTAGTATATATATGGTACACATTCTACTATGTAACAAGTTAAAAGGTAACATATCTGGAGTTCCCTGATGGCTCATCAGGTTAAGGATCGGTGTTGTCACTGCTGTGGCACTGGTTGGATCCCTGGTCTAGGTACTTCCACGTGCCGTGGTCATGATCAAAAAAAAAAAAAAAAAGGTAACATATCTCCCTTGATAGATGTGTGTGCACGCACACGTGTGCACACACACACACACACACACACACACACACACAGGATTCAGACTGTTAGAACTGGAGCACAGCTAACTCCACATTGTGAATAGTCTAGCTCATGCTTCCCTTGGGTGCACATAAGAAAAGGGAAGGAGATGCATGCTGCACATGATGGGCGTTCCATGTCTGTGAAGTTTGAGAGTCCCACAGGCTGTATATCATGACTGTGATTGTGACAGGAGTGGCCCTTAGGGTGTAGAGAGGAACTTTTGAAGTGCTGTTCTGTGACATGTAGAGATATTTGCCAAGGTTGGGTTCCTTTGTCATACTCATATAGATACATATTTCTTGCTTTTGAAGATTTTTTTTGTTTTATATAGTCATTTGTTAGTTGTTTGTTTAATGTCTGTTCCTCTGGACTCATTTCTGGAGAGCTAAGGCCATATCTCTTCTGCTTGGCATTGTATCCCCAGTGTCTGTCATGGAACATACTAGCCCTTTTCAAATGTGGTCTCTCATCTGACACATAGAACACAGAAAATGATTTGGGGGGCTGTTTGTGTTTTCTCTTAAGGATGGTACATAACTAGCAGCATTCTAGATGCATAGGGAAGAATTAATTTTGTATGTAGAATGGATACTTTGGTATATTAGGGCTTACTTCTTTTATGGAACTTTGGCTAGAAGGTACTTCGATAAATTAGGATGCATTCTGGGGGTGAGGGAGGGATGACTCCCTCAATAGTGCTTTCTAATAGGAGGGTGAATAAATGTTAGTTAGCTAAAGAACAACACATTTCCACTAATCCCGCAATAAATATTCATTAAATGAATGAAGTGTGTGGGGACTCAGTCCTCTTAGCTCAGGCCACTCTTCTCTCTCAGGTTGATAAAAAAACAAAGAATGATGTGGTCGTACTGAGTGACTGGCCTGAGACTTTATACAAAGAGCCTTACTATCCAGAGAGCAAGCCTTTCATCTGCTTCTACTCCACTGATGACAACTATTTTGTCTCCTTAAACTGGGTGGAAGATCATTCAAAACAAATGCAGGTAAAGCTACCTCGTCTTTTTCCCCTTTGTTCTTAAACCACTTTACACATAGCATCATATCTAAACTGCCCTCATCACCGAACGATGAGGGAGATTCTAAGTTAGCTCATTGTAACACCCATGTCCATATCCCAGTTTGACCTGGACGCAGTGATCCTTCTTCCCCTCTAGTCATCGGGTTCACAGAATTCATATTCCCCGTAAAGTAGGCTAAAGGCCTTAAGCATGATGCTTCTATCATATACTTGACACCCAGCACCAAGAAACTGCTAAAATTGAGCTTCCAAGTCTTGTCTTAAACCCATAAGAGGGAACAGGGATCTAAAGCTTCAACCCTGGAGTTCCACTGTGGTGCAGTGGGTTAAGAATCTGTCTCAGGTCACTGCTGTGGCACAGGTTCAGTCCCTGGCCCAGGACCTTCCACATGCCATGGGCATGGCCAAAAAGACCCCCAGAAACATAAACATTCAACCCTTCCCTACCCTCCCTTTTGGGAAGTAACCTGCCTCCCTGGTCAGACTTTCATCTCTCATCCTCTTCTAGGCAGTACTTTGGATACAGAAAAAAGATACAGAAGTGGAAGGAATAATAGAGAAGATAAAGTTTCGTGTGATGGATCAAGTGCCACCCATCCAAGCGATGGTCCACACGGATTCCTACCACTTGTTAATTGCTGATTGTGGTAACATGCACCTGTGGCTCTTCGGCGATCATCATCGAGCCTTCATATTTCTGGGTACTGTACCCTGTCGTTTCTCCATCACCAGCCTCTGCTATGACTCAGAAACTGAGATGCTGCTTTCTGGTACTTTGGGGGCCGTGGTTACCTGGTTTATCTTGCCAGGTGGCAAGGGCCTCCAGATGGCACAAACTGTGCTTCTCCCTGGTGGTGAGCTTGTACAGGGCTTTTCCCTGAATGGCCCCCAGGGCTCCCTTCTGGCTCTTTGTGAGAATAAGGTGAGAGTCTTCACCCACCAGGGTCAGGGCCAGCTGAAGGAGGTAAAGAAGTTCATGTCTATGACCAGTGGCTCCACCATCACTTGCTCTTTCACTTGTGTCTCTCAGGGCTATTTCTATGCTGGAAACACGGATGGAGAAATCCATGCTTGGGGTCTAGACCGAGGTAATTTCCTCCACAGCTTCCAGGCTCATTCCTCATCAGTGATATGTATCCAAAGCCGGCCAGAGACCCATACCTTACTAACAGCAGGCAGTGAAGGCATAGTGAAGGAATGGGACCTTGCCGTTGGGAACTTGCTACGGCAGCTGGACATTGATAAGGATCTGCAGAAATTGCAGTTTATTGATAACACCACTTTTTTCTACCAGACTAGCTGCACTTTCTCATTGCACCACCTCCCCTACTTTTATAGCCTCTTCAATGTCTGTGGTTCTGCTCCCCAGCAGGTGCGGCGGGTCTGGTGTGGCCCTAATTGGACTCGGATCCTATGTGCCACTAAAGATGGTTTGTTGCGCTTCTTGTCTCCAGTAACAGGAGACCTCCTGCTTATCACCTGGCCTCTAGTTGTCATGGATAAGGCTGTGGCCTGGGCCTATGACTCCGAAAGAGAAGAGCTCTTTGTGGCAACCATCAGTTCAGAGGTGCTGGTGTTTGATGCAACACGCTCTCCTTGCACAGCCAAGTATCTTGTGTGCACTTCAGTAAACCCTGAGGATACAGTAAGATGCCTGGCCTATGGGCAGTCCCATTTGGGTAAGGGCCTAGTAGGATTGATGTTCTGTGGGCATGAGAGTGGCATTGTGAGAATCCTCTCTCACTACAGCTGTGCCCGAATAGAGAGGACTGTTCACTCTGGGGCAGTATTGGCGTTATCTACCCTAGAAGGTCCCCAGGAATTCTCCTTGCTCTGTTCCTATGGCATGGATAATATTGTACACGTGACAGAAGCTGTGCTTCAGAAGAACAAGGTAATCCTGCAGCCTGTCAGTAAAATTATCTGTGGTTGCCGCCTAAAACACGTGATACTCTTGCCAGATTCTGTGGGTGCCATCACTGAGAACCACTGCTGGCGTCTCTGGCACTATGAAGATTTTCTGACATCTTCAGAATCAAAACAAAGTCCTGTGGTTCAAGAGACTAAATGCTTGCACCAGTGTGCCATCACTTCATTTGATGTCTGCCTTTCCCTGAAACTTTTTGTCACAGGAGGCATTGATGGCTCCGTCCGGATCTGGGACTTCCATGGTAGTCTCATAACTGAGTTGGACTCAGGATTACATTTTGGCCCACTCTGCTTTGCCAATAATCGGGGTGACCTGCTTTTGACTTTCAACGAAAGTCTTTACCTGGTGTCCTGCTTAAAATTGCTCCCTCCCGCTCAGCTGATTCACTTAGCTGTTTTAAACAATGCAGATGAAATACAAGAATCCCCTAAACCCTTCCTGCCTAGCTTCTTCTTTTCATTTGAAATAGTATTTGTACCCAAGTTTGTCTACTTTGGTCAAGGGCTGCAGGGGCTAGAGGCCCTTGTTAACAAACGGGTCATTGCCTTTGACAATACTGTGCCCCATGTGGTAGAGGAAGAGAGACATATGTCCTCTGTGGGATTTCAAGAGGGACCCAAATTGCACTTTTTGGAGGATAAGCATATTGACTCTTCTACTCTCAATCCCAAGCATCATTGTCGCCCGCACGTGGTTCCTGCTCAGTTACGGCTGGCCGGCTGGGATGGATTGAAACCCTACCATGTGCTACGGCACTTCTTTGGTCAAGGGCGGCAGTGGCCCTTTCCTCCTGATGGCTACATCCCCAATTCAGTGATCCGTGCCCGCCTTTGGCCTGAGGGTAGCCCAGTCTTCCTACACTGTGACCTGTACTCATCCTACCAAGATAAGGATTGGGACACAACTGAACTCAGCAGACGCCAGGCACAGTCACCTATGACCCCAGTAAAAGAGAAACTCTCAAAGAGTAAACAGGGCCATAAACCCAAACAGGGGAAACAACTTTTCTATGATATTCTCGTAAAGTTGGCCAGCCAAAATTGGATGGGAAGAAAACATGATGAAAGACTTATAAATATTTTAATTGAGGCCATCCTCAACCTCACAGTTTACTGTTCTACAGAGCAATACAAGACATATATTAGTGTCCTGGCACAAATTTTTGCCTTCTATCAAATTCCTTCAAGGTGGCGCTCCGAGGCTGCCAGTCGCCTCCTAGAAGATACAGCACATTCTAATCCACGGATCCGTGAAATAGCCTGGGAGGGGTTAGAGAAGCTAGGCCTCATGAGCCATCTCTTTGCTGTTCCACTGGCTGTGGGATTGATGGACAGTGATGAAAATGTGCGGGCTAAGGCCTTATACCTCATGGTAAGAGTCACAGGCATCCAAACTAAGAGTATGCTGGTAGGTCTGCTGAAGAGACAAGAAACTCTCCAGGAAATGCAGTAAGTTAAGTGGTGGCCTTCTTCCCTCCTATTCATTCTAGCTCCTAACCTCCAAAATCTGACTCTTTTTCTCCTTCTTTTTTTTTTTTGCTTTTTAGGGCCACACCTGCAGCATATGGAAGTTCCCAGGCTAGGGGTCAAATCAGAGCTGGAGCTGCCGGCCACAGCCACAGCAGTGCAGGATCCAAGCTGTGTCTTCAATCTACACCGCAGTTCATGGCAACGCCGGATCCTTGACCTGCTGAACAAGGCTAGGGATCGAACCTGCATCCTCACAGATACTAACTGGGTTCATTAACACTATGTCACGACAGGAGTTCCCCAACTCTCAGTTCTTTTCCTCTGTTCTTTGTTTCTATTTGTGTCCCCCCAACCCCCCAGTGTCTAGCCCTCTTCTTTTGTCCACTGGATAGCCTGTTCTTTCATCATTTCCTCACTTCCTTAAGATTCCTCAAAGAGTTCCTGTTGTGGCTCTGACATTGTTTAGAACCTGACATTGTTTTTTGTTTCTGTGAGGATGCGGGTTCAATCCCTGGCCTCGCTCAGTGGATTAAGGATCCAGCATTGCTGCAAGCTGCAGTGGAGGTCACAGATGCAGCTTGGATCTGGTGTTGCTATGGCTGTGGCTGCCGGCTACAGCTCCCATTCGACCCCTAGCCTGGGACCTTCCATAGGCCCCAAGTGTGGCCCTAAAAAGAAAAAGATTCTTCAAGACTCAAGTTCCAGGGTTCCCATTGTGGTTTAGTGGTTAACGAACCTGACTAGGATCCGTGAGGATGAGGGTTCAATTGCTGGCCTTTCTCAGTGGGTTAAGGATCCGGCATTGCCATGAGCCGTGGTGTAGTTCACAGATGAGGCTCAGATCCCGAGTGGCTGTGGCTGTGACTGTAGTGTAGCCTGGTAGCTATAGCTCCAATTCAGTCCCTAGCCCAGGAACCTCCATATGCCACAAGTGCGGCCCTAAAAAGCAAAAAAAAAAAAAAAAAAAAAAAAAAGGCTTAAGTCCCTACCCAAGTCTTCCAGCCAAAGAAGCATCTTGGATCACCCCAGCTACTCTATTCCTTGCTATTGTAGGTTCTTTCTTCTTTATCCATTCTTTACTTTGGAGTACTCTGTCTTAGCTACTTTATCCCTGCCTTTTCCATTGTTCTTTAACCTCCTCCTCCTCTTTCCCCTCCCCCCACTTCTCCTCCCCTGCTCCTCCTCTTCTTCTAATTTTGTTTTATTACTGGCTCAGATTATCCTCCTTTCCCCTTGACTTTTGTAGGCAGGACTTTATTGGAGAAGTCTCTCTGGACCAGCTGCTGGGAATTCAAGGTAGTGCTATCCGTGACCTGCTTACTCAGGTGGAGGAGCGGCTAAATGAGAACCTGACCTTGTTACATAGAGATGAGCAACTTCCTTCTTCTTTAGATAGATCAAGGGCTGGTGAACCTGAGGCCCTTGCTGAGCAAACACACATACGTCTGTCAGAACCAGTAAAGATCACCAAACTGGAGCAAAGAATGACAAGTGCTACAGCAAAGAGCCAAAATCTTAGTATGTATGGGGTGACATATGGGGCATATTTGGGGTCCACTGGCACCAAAAAGCAGAATCAATAAGGCCAAGGTATATAAAAAGATACCAGTGGTAACAGTGGTAAGGAGAATCTTTTTCACAGAAAGTAATCTTCCTGGTAAAGATCTACCCCACAACAAATACTAAGGTCTTATTTCTCTGGGATATGGAAATTGGGATAAAACAGCAGGCATTTTTGTATCATAAAGCTTCAGTTTCCTTTGTTTTGTACCTCTTATATCAGTTCATTGAACTAGATTTTACAAAGGATCTCATTCAGGATCTCTGGGCTTTTCTTAATTACTTTTCTCCCAATATCTCTGCAGTTAAAAAAGACCTGAGAGTTACTGAGAAGCAGAGATGGAAAGCATTGTTCAAAATCAGCCCTTCAGAGCATGAAGGCAAGCAAAGAGAAGCCAAGGAAGCAGGGCAAATTGACACCCAGGATGTTGCTTTAGAGCCGGAGCTGCCACCATTAAGTACTTTCAGCCCAGTCACATCCCAGAAGGATGTTGAAGAATCAAAGGAGGTCATGTTGGAGGCCACAAAAGCCATGGAAGCCACAGAAGCTTTGGAGATCACAGAGGAAGTGGAGGCCACAGGAGCTGTAAAGGCCATAGATCAACATGGCATGAACGATTATGGAGACTTGATCCATAAGCTGGAAAGAAAAGAACACTTGAAAAGACTTTGGAAAAGAGCATTGGAAAAAAGCCGTGAAAAAGTAGGTACACAGTTAAAGGAGAAAAAACAATTGAAGGACATTCCAGAGATAACTGAAGAAGAGTCCAAGAAAGAAGTCGTACAGGTTACTGAGCAAGAAAATGTGAAGAAACTTGGAATGAGTGGTCGTGGTTTGTCTGGGTCCCCTGGACGCACAAATAGATCAGACACCAGATCTTGGCGGGATGATATTTGCTACCTTGTCACTTCAAGGATAGCAAGTTCCAGTTCAGAAATATTAAGGGATCTGGGTCAAGAATTGGTGGAACTGGCTCAGGAGATGCTTGGTCCTCAAGAGCCCAGCTGGGATCTCTTCCAAGAGATCTGTCCTCTTTTAAAGGACTCATCAGAATTGAATGACAGAGTGACAGAAGAAACACCTGTTACAACAGAAAAAGTGGTTACAGACGTTGTTGAGGAAGACGAGGTAGTAAGATCAAAAGAACAAGGAAGTAAAAAAGCATTAAAGAAAGACAGGATGCTTTCTCAAGTCAAGAGAAAGAATATTACTTTGTTAGAAGATGACCTAGTATTAGAGAAAAGGAAATTTAAAGTAAAGAAACTAACCACACGCAAAGGGAAAATAACTAGGGAAGAAAGGAAACTGAGTAAGCAACAGAAGAAATTAATACATGGAAAGGAGAAACTGACCAAAGATGATAAACTGATCCATCAAAAAGAAAAAATAGTTTTGGAAGAAGAAATACTGGCTTCCTCACAAAAATTAGCCAAGGAAGAGCAGAAGTTAAGCCTGGGCGAAAAGAAGGGGACTGAAAAAGAGGAGAAACTACTAGGGGACAAAAAGATGGTAAACTGGAAAGAAGGGAAGGTAACCCCAGAAGGGAGGACGTGGGACTGGGAGAAGGTAATCCTGGCCCATACAGAAGGCAGGTGGGCCCAGGAAGAGGGGTTGCCTGCCTGGAGCAAGAGGAAGTTGTCCCATGTAGAGGAGGTACTGGGTGAGGAAGAGGGGGAGCGAAGCAAGGAAAGGGAGGAAGAAAAGCTGGGAGAGGAAGAGCTGAGTGAGGAAGAGGATGAAGAAGAGCTGGAGGAGGAAGAGGAAGAGCTGGGAGAGGAAAAGGAGGAGCTGAGCAAGGAAGAGGAGGAAGAAGACCTGGGGGAGGAGCTGAGCAAGGAAGAAGAAGAGAAGCTGGTAGAAGAAGGCAAAGAACTGAGTGAGGAAGAGGAAGAAGAAGAGGAGCTGGGGGAGGAGCTGAGCAAGGAAGAAGAAGAGAAGCTGGTAGAAGAAGGCAAAGAACTGAGTGAGGAAGAGGAAGAAGAAGAGGAGCTGGGGGAGGAGCTGAGCAAGGAAGAAGAAGAGAAGCTGGTAGAAGAAGGCAAAGAACTGAGTGAGGAAGAGGAAGAAGAAGAGGAGCTGGGGGAGGAAGGGGAGGAGCTGGGGAAGGAAGGGGAGGAGCTGAGCAAGGAAGAAAAAGAGAAGCTGGTAGAGGAAAGCAAAGAACTGAGTGAGGAAGAGGAAGAAGAAGAGGAGCTGGGGGAGGAAGAGGAGGAGCTGGAGGAGGAAGGGGAGGAGCTGAGCAAGGAAGAAAAAGAGAAGCTGGTAGAGGAAGGCAAAGAACTGAGTGAGGAAGAGGAAGAAGAAGTGGAGCTGGGGGAGGAAGAGGAGGAGCTGGAGGAGGAAGGGGAGGAGCTGAGCAAGGAAGAAAAAGAGAAGCTGGTAGAGGAAGGCAAAGAACTGAGTGAGGAAGAGGAAGAAGAAGAGGAGCTGGGGGAGGAAGAGGAGGAACTGGGGGAGGAAGGGGAGGAGCTGTGCAAGGAAGAGGAGGCACTAATCCTAGACCTAAAGAAACAAGTGGAAAAAATGATGAAAAAGTACCACAAAAAGAAGAAACACATCCGGGGTATGGAGAAACATGTTGAGGAAGAGGCCCAGAAAAGGGAGATACTGGCTCAGGAAGAAGAACGTTTGTCTAAAGAAGAGGAAGGACTGTCTGGGAAAAAGGGAAAACAGGCATTAGAAAGAGGCATCCAGGCAGGGCAAGAGATTAAATTGACTGGAGAAGAAAAGAAATCATTAGTAAAGGAGAAAAAAGAAGCCCACAAAAAGAAACAAATCCAAGAAAAGAAAAAAAAAGTTGAGAAAGAAGACCAGAAGGAGAGGCAGGTTAAAAGAGAGGAGAAAGAGGCCAAGGACAAACAATTAGCCTGGAAAGGAAAGAAACTGGGCCTAGAAGGGGAGGAAAAATTTGAAGAAATGGGGAAATTGTCACACCGAGAAGATAAACTGACCCAGAAAAAGGCTAAAAAAACTTGGGAAAAGGAGAAAAGGGAGAAAGAAAAAGAAAAAAAAGAGAGAGAGGAGAAAATAACCAAGAAAAAGAGACAACTAGCCTTGGTAGCCTCGGTTAAAAAAATGGACGTAGGAGAGAAGGAGCAGGCTGGGGAAATGGAGACATGGTCACTGAGAGGAAAGGCCTTGGAAGGAAGGAGAAAGGATTGGAAAAAGGAGAAATTGGCTGAAAAAGTGGAGAGAGAAGCTGAGGGAAAAAAAACAGCCAGTGAAAAAATGAAACTGGCTCCAAAAGAGGAGAAAAAGATAGAGAAAATTGAGAAAGTGCCCCAAAGAGAAGAGAAACAGGTCATGGAAAAAGAGAAGTATAAGAAAGAGGAGAAATGGCTTGGGAAGGATAAGAAAGCCCCTGAGGAAAAAAAACAGTGGACCCGAGAAAAGGAACAACTAGCCCTACAAGAGGAGAAAAAGACCCAGAAAGAGAGCATATGGGGTCAGAAAGAGGAGAAAGAGAGTGATGGAAAAAAACAATTGACTTGCGGAGGAAAGAAATTGTCCCTAACAGAGAAGGAACAAGCTGGTGAAATGGAGAAAAGATGGACTCAGGAAGGCAGTAAATGGGCTGAGGAAGAGAGGCATGTTGCTGAGAAGGAAGAGGCAATAACCAGGGAAGGAATCAGCATAACTAAGAGAAAAGAAAAAATAACCCAAGAAGAGAAAGAAATTCTAGAAGAAGGCAAATTTTCTGTGGAAAAAAGGAAACTTGCCTATGACATTAGGACCAGGGAGAAAGGTGTTGCCAAGGAAGAAAAGAAAAGACTCAAAGAGGAGAGCATACAGGCAATGAGGAAATTGGATATGGGAGTGGGGATTAGTTCTGAAGAAAAAGAGGCTAGTTTCAGGGAAAAAGATACAAGGAAGAAAGAGAGTCACCTGTTGAGGATTACGGGGAAAACAATTAGAGAAAGCAGTACAATGCCACGGAAAGAAGTAAAAATACTCGAGGAAGAGCAGTCCCTCACTATGGGAAGGCGTGAAATTGATGGCCAGAGGTGCGGAGTTTTTAAGAAACAGGAAGAAATAACCAAAGAGACAACACTGACTGGTGAAGAGAGGTTGGAGGAGGACCCAAGGTTGTTAGAGACGGTCCAAGAAAAAATGCTGTTAGATAAAATCCAGGTAAAGAGTATGTTAAAGGAGGTCCAGAAGCAAAATCTATTAGGAAAGAAACAGCTGAAGAAGCTTCTGACGATAACTGAAGAGAAGAAACCAGAACAGACTCGGGTAAAGTGGTTATTGGAGAATATCAGAGACATACTCTCCGAAGGATTATCTGAGAGTTTGATTGAGAAGGAAATGAAAGTTCCAACTAAGAAGAGGATAGAGAAGGAGCGCCTCACAGAGGAAGGAGAAGAGGAGGAGATTCTGCCTAAGAAAAAGAAAGCAAAATACCCGATTAAGAAGGAGAAAAAGAAAGTAAGCCTGGGTGAAGAGGAATTGGAGGCTCAGAAGCATAAGAAAAAGGGTTCAACCCAAATAAAGAAAGAAGAGAGACTGACTCAGGAAAAAGAGAAGCTGAGTAAAAAGAAAAAAGAAGGCCCACATGAGGCAGGGAAGGAGCTTCTCAGCAAGGAGGAGTGGGAGAACCTGAGTGTGGCGGAGAAAGAGGTGGAGGAGGAGGAAGAAAGCCTGAGTGAGCAGCAGGAGAAAGAGGACAAGGAAGCAGAGGAAAGGCAGGCAAAGCAGAAGGATGAGGAAAGCATGAGTAAAGAGAAAAAACAGGGGAGCAAACTTTGGGGGGTGATGCTCTCGAAAAAGGAGAGAGTACTGAAAACCAAGCTCCTAAAGGAAGAAGTGCTAGAAGGTGAGGTTCTTGCTGAGGAAAGGAAAGGTACATCTAGAAAGGAAATGGCTCCTGAGAAAGAGAGACTGCTTTATGGAAAGAGAGGTCCCACAATTACAGATAAGTCTACGTGGCCAACAATTAGGAAGAGCCCCTTCGAAACACAACACCTGGAAGCCCTGGAAAAAGACAAGCAAATACCCCTGAAAGTGTCAGGGGATCATTTGGATTTGGAAGGACAGAAAAGTCAGCTTCTTAGAGCACATGACATGAAACATTCATGGAGAAGACAAGATGTGCTCCTGGAGAAAGCCAGGGGCATGTTTTTACAAATCATGGAAACAGGCTTAGAGACCCAGATCCCAGAAGGCCTCCACAGGCCAAAGTCCCACTTACTTGATACTATCATAGAACCACAGAAACCTAAACAGAGGCCCAAGGGGGGCAGGCGGAAGTGGTTCTTGAAGTATCAGGATTCTCCAGTGCACAAAATTGAAGGCCAGTCCCCAGCCCCAGCCCCAGCCCCATCCTTTACCTCTATGCCAGATAAAAGGCCATGCCACTCAGAAGTAAGATTCTCAGATGAGGACTGGGTTAATAATGCCTTAATAAGGCTGGAAGCAGGAGAACAGCTTTCAAGGGACAGTTTCCATAGACTGAGCCAACTGCTCAAACACTTCACCTCGAAGAGATATCTGAAATGGACGCATCTGTCTAATCTTAAAACCATTGCTAAACACCTCCAGCAGAACCTTCAGAAAGGTCACACAGATATATCACAGCACTATAAAGATGTTTTGAGTCCATTACACTTAAAAGTGATCCCTCCGATTAGACAAAAAGAAATGAAGAGCTGGCTAGAACCATTCCCTATCCCTGAACCAGTGTTACTATCAGCTGCTAAGAGGACTCAAGCCCCACAAGTTCCCAATTGGCCTCTCTTAGCTGAGTCCTATATGAAGAAGCAAGTACAACAGTTATCTACTTCTATCACGGAATTAAGGCACCTTCATCCAGTCAGAAAGGATGTTCCTACAGCTGTCTATCCCTCTGTGGATAAAGAATCCCTGTCCTTGGACTTCCAAGCCTTGAGGGGAAGGGATGAGCTCTCCAAATTTAGCAAGGCAAAGAAGAAAGCCCTGCGCATCCCTACACCAGTGTTACCATCAACTACCAAAAGGATTCAAGACCAAAAGGCTATAACTTGGCATCTTTTAGGAGAACCTTACAGGAGTGCACGGGCCCAGCAGTTATCCAATGTTCACAAAGAGATGGAAATGCGGCATTTTTGTCCTGCCACAAGAGACGTTCTCACAGGCGCCCATACCTCTGTGGAAAAACAAACTCTAGCACTGATGTTTCAGAAGGATCTCAAGACTCTTAAGGGTAAAGGCAGGCTCCTAAAGTTGCCCCAGCTGGGGAAGAAGGCACAGCCCATCTCTAAAGAAAAGGAAGAGGTGCCTCAGTGGGAGACATTTGTGGCATTGTACCATGTTTTGAAGATGTTGCAGGAGCGATATGCGAAAGACAGTGCTGCTTGGATGGAACGGTTCTCCCGCCTCATGGACCTGTACCAACTCCAGTCCCCTGGCATCCAGAGGCTGCTACTAGAGTTGCTGCAGAGAAAGAAACTCCCACCTCAAGAGACCATCGACAAAAAGGCCCTGAAAACCAAGGAGCTGATGCTTGGTGAACGGTTATTCTGTGGCCTGTGTTGTGGTAGCGCTCATCCCACTTCAGATCCCCTTGAGTTCCAGGATGTTCTACCCTTGCCTGGGAAAAACAAAGTGCATACTCTCCAACCTGTGGGCGTTGCCAAGTATGGGTTCTTAGAACTTGCCTGGAAAAGCCTACCACAAGTCAATCCTTACCATTGTGAAAGGCTACCCAACATCCCTACTCCCACTCTCTGATTTGGCCTAATAATAAAACTTTGGGGTCTTATTGGTAAACAGGCCTGGGCCACAGATGTTAAGCCTTATTGCCGGTTTCCCGCTTCAAGGTGGGGCTAGACAAAGACTTGTTTTCATTCATCTCCAGAAACCTATTACTATGTACTGAATAAAATGACTCTTCTCATCTGTAACAAATATTCTGGCTTATTTCTCTTCCTCCCCAAGCCTAGAATCTTCTAGAAAGAAGCCAGAAAAAGCATACAATCTTTGTCCTAAGAGGGACAAGTTTTCATTCAGTAGGCTATATTATATATCCTTTGGAGGGCAAGGGCCAGTGTTTAATCGCCTTTTGATAGAAAAGTCTGTCCTGGCACGCAAATTCTTTGGCTACTATTTTTTTCCTCAAAGGATCTTGAAGGGACAGCGTCTGGCACAGGTGAACTTCTGATTATTTAGCATGAATAAGAGAGGAAGCAAATAAGACCCATCACAATTTTGCCCATTTATAAACTTTGTTCTTCACTCGACCTCTCTAAGCTTTTCAGTGTTTTCATCTATGTCGTGGGAATATAAAGTGAAATCATGGGTAAGGGTGCCAACTTTGAATTCAGAAGGTTGTTTTTGTTTTGGCCATGGGCCATGGCATGCAGTGACTTGATGTGGGATCTCAATTCCCAGACTAGGGATTGAACCCAGGCCGCAGTGGTGAAAAGTGCTGAGTCCTAAATTATCAATTTTTTTGTATGGCACTGTGCTTTTTATATTCTATTTATGAAATTACTACCTACTCTCAATATTCTATTTTCCCCCCTAGAGCTTTATTGTTTATTTCCCAGATTTAGTTCAATTCATATGAATAAGGGGTGTGTTTATATGTGTTATGGGGGTGGGGGGGTATAAAGTATGCATCAGGATTTTTTTCCATACATAAATTCAATTCACCCAGCAAAACCTATTTTGTCTTACATACGTGAGCCTGTTTCTGGACTCTGCATTTCCATTGGTCTGTCTATCCTTGGCCAAGGCCATATGGATAGTTCTCAGGCCATAAGGGACAGTTAGTCTCAATGCCTGCCAGTACAAGTCCTCCAGTTTTGTTGTTGTTGCTCTTGTTCCTCCCCTCTTCCTCCTCCTGCTTCTTGAAATTTGTCTTATCTGTTCTTGGTCCCTTCCAATTTCAAATATACATATATGAGAGCTTGTTTGGAGGTTCTAGCAGGGGAGCGCAGCTACTCATATACCCTTGACTGAAGAAGAGTCCTTCTCTATCGGGGATGGTCGTCCTCTTCTTCTGAGCCTGCAGCTTCGGGAGAGATGCTCGTGGAGCGGTGAGGGAGGAAGGGGACGCCTGCCTAGTCAGCTAGATCAGCCGAATCACCCCTGGCGATCAATGGGGTGACAGATGTCGCAGCCAGATCACCCTCACATCCATATATATATATTTGAAAAAATATATATATATACACACACACACATTATTTTTATGGCAACACCTGCAGCATATGGATGTTCCTGGGCCAGGAATAAAACCTGAGCCACAGATGCAGCCTGTGCCACACCTGTGGCAAAGCCAGATCCTTAACCCACTGCACTATGCAGGAACCTCTGGGGTCAGGGATCAGATCAGAGCTGCAGTTGGCAACCTATGCCTCACTGCAGCAATGCTGGATCCTTTAACCCACTGTGCTGTGCCAGGAATCAAACTTGCATCCTAGCGTTTCAGAGACACCCCAGCAGGAACTCACCAAATATATTTTAGAATCGGCTTGACAATTTTACACACACACACACACACACACACACACACACACACACATCCTGATGGGTTTTGTGGGGGTGAGGGGGTAGGAACGTGCAATAAATATACAGCTTTGTGGAGTTCCCATCGTGGCACAGCGGAAACGAATCCGACTAGGAACCATGAAGTTGTTGGTTCAATCCCTGGCCTTACTCAGTGGGTTAAGGATCCGGTGTTGCCATGAGCTGTGGTATAGGTCGCAGACGCAGCTCAGATCCCAAGTTGCTGTGGCTCTGCTGTAGGCCAGCAGCTACAGCTCTGATTAGACCCCTAGCCTGGGAACCTCCATATGCCATTGGTGTGGCCCTAAAAAGAAAAAGACTATATATATACTGCTCTGGTTGAAAGAAATGAAATTATTTCAACAGTCTGCCAATTTACAAACACAGTATACATTCTTTCATTTATTTAGTTATTATTTCATCTCAATACAGTTCATAATTTTCTTTGTAGAAATTTTTGCATGTCTTTTGTTAGATTTACTGCTAGGTATTTGATGTTTTTTAATACTATTGCAAATGATAATTAAAAATAACATTTAAAAGTGTTGATGGTACATATATATACAATTTTTTAAATGTTGAATATTTAAAATATAGCCAGCAACCTTAATTTCATATATTAATTCTAAGTGCCTGATTTTTTTTTTTCCTTTTTTTGCTGCACCCCACCCATGGCACATGGAAGTTCCTGGGCCAGGGGTTGAATCCAAGCCAAACCTGGGACCTATGCCACAGCTGCAGCAACACCCGATCCTGAACCCACTGCACCAGGCCAGGGATTGAACCCGCAATGCCAAAGAGGCAAGCCAGATCATTAACTCACCGTGCCACAGCAGGAACTCCTGAAATTCTTTTATATATTCTGTGTAAGCATAATAATTTCATTATTTCATTTCCAGCTTTTTTTTTTTTTTTTTTTTGCCACACCCACAGCATGCAGAAGTTCCCAGGCTAGGGATTCAACCCAAACCACAGCAACAACCCGAGCCACAGCAGTGACAACACCAGATCCTTAACCTGCTAGCCAGGAACATCCATCCTTTCCAACCTTTAAGTCTTTTTCTACTTGCCTTTTGCACTTGCTAAGCTCTCCAAAACAGTGCTGAGTAGTAGTGGTGACTGTGGATATTCTGTCTTACTCCAAACCTCAGGGGAAAAGTATTCAATATTTCACCAAGAAAAATTTTTTGTAGGTAAAATACTTTAAGATATAAGATCCCTTCTACTCCTAGGACATGACCTGAACAATTCTAATCTTTTAAAATGCATTGAAACCTATGGCTCAACCGTATGATTAATTTTTCTATTGTTCCATTGCATGGGAAAAGAGCATATTCAGTCATTACAGGGTATTGTATTCTTTACTCCTCATGTTACTCAGATATTCTCTTTACTGACTTTTTCCTCTGCTTGTTCTTTATTAAGGGAGGTGGGTTAAAAGCCCTTCACTGTAATCGCCAGCTTTTCTATTTTACCTTTGTGTTGTCATTTCTTACTTCAAATATTTTATTTCCTTTTCTGGCAGCCAAGTGGCATATAGAGTTCCTGGGTCAGGGATCAGATCTGAGCCAGTTGCAACCTATGCTGCAGCTATGGTAATGCTGGATCCTTTAATCCACTGTGCCAGGCTGGGGATTGAACCTGCATTCTTGGTGCTGCAGAGACCAAGTTCTGATCCAGTTGTGCCACAGCAAGAACTCTTCAAATATTTTATTTTATTTTTTTTCTTTTTATGGCCACACCTGCAGCAAGTGGCAGTTCCTGGGCCAAAGGTCAAATGAGAACTATAGCTGCAGGCCTACACCACAGTCACAGCGGATCACATCTGTGATCTATGCCTGTGGCGAAGCCGGGTCTTTAACTCACTGAACAAGGCCAGGAATCAAACACGCATCCTCACAGAGACAACACTGGGTTCTTAACCCTCTGAGCCACAACAGGAAACCCTCAAATACTTAAATGAAGTCACTTTTTATCATCATATTCCTCTTTATCTCTAGCTATTCTTATTTTCTTGATTAGCTTTCTTAGGTTTAGTGCTTGTATGGTGTGTAGTCAACTGATAACACATCAGCCTTGGTTTGCCCAAATTCTACACATTGCCCAAATTCCCCTTACCAGCTTCTGGGAAATAATTTCTGACCTCTTGGAATATCTTGTCTAAAAATGGTTTTTTTGAATGCCTGAAGCTTTGGACCATGCTTTATCAAATTGACCCGTTATGAACTTAAATGTGCCTGCCCAAAATTCATATATTGAAATCCTAACCCCCAGTACCTGAGAAGACAACTGTATTTGGATATAGGGTTCAAGAGGCAATTAAGTTTAAATGAGTTCTATGATTTTTGACTATTCTAAGTACCTCATATAAGCAGAATTATACAGTCTTTGCCTTTCATGACAGTTTATGAAAATGTCTTCAAGGTTTATCTTTGTTTAGTATATTGCTAAATTTCCTTTTTAAAGACTGAATAACCGTCCATTTTATGTATGAACATTTGACTTATACAAGTTGGTTTTCCTCTACGTTTTAGCTAATGTGAACAATCCTGCTGTGAACGTGAATGTAGACTAGCTCTTAGAGACTGTGACCTCAGTTATTTTAAGGATATACCCCAAAGTGGAATTGCTGGATCACATGTAATTCTAGTTTTAATTTTTTGAGGAATGTACACAGTTTCTCACAATAGTTGTACCATATTACATTCCCACCAATAAAGCAGAAGGGTTCCACCTTTTCAACATCCTTTCCAAAACTTACTCTTTTCTCTTTTCGAATAGTAGCCATCTTAATAGAGTGAGGTGGTATCTTGTAGTTTTGATTTGCATTTCTTTGATTAGTGATGTTAAGCATATTTTCATGTGCTTAATCCCCAGGCATATATCTTCTTTGGAGAAATGTCTATTCAAGTCCTTTGCTCATTTATGAATTCTTTTCTGTTGTTGGTTGAGTTTTAGAAGTTTCTCCATATTCTGGATGTTATTTCTTATCAGATATATGATTTGCAAGTATTTCCCCCCATTCTGCGGATTGCTTTTTTACTCTGTGGATAGTGTCTTTTTCTTTTTTTTCTTCCAGGTAACCACAACCTACATATTCTCATCTACTGAAGGAGATACATAATTACAGGCAAGTATTTTTCAAAAATAATTTATTGAGAATCATATTCCATTAGCTTTAATTAGAGTATCTGAAATGGATAGTGTCTTTTTTCTTTTTTTTTTTTTGTCTTTTTGCCATTCCTAGGGCCGCTCCCGCAGCATATGAAAGTTCCCATGATAGGGATCAAATCAGAGCTGTAGCCACCGGCCTACGCCAGAGCCACAGCAACGCGGGATCCGAGCCACATCTGCGACCTACACCACAACTCATGGCAACGCCGGATCCTTAACCCACTGAGCAAGGCCAGGTATCAAACCTGCAACCTCATGGTTCCTAGTCAGATTTGTTAACCACTGCACCAAGACAGGAACTCCTGGATAGTGTCTTTTGATATAAAAATTTTTTAATTTTTCATTAAGTCCAATTTGTCTTATTTTCTTTTGCTACCTGTATCTTTGGTGTCATATCCAAGAAAACACTGCCCAATCCAATGTCCTGAAGCTTTTGTCTTGTTTTATTCTAAGAATGCTACTGTTTTAGGTCCTCAGTCTATTTTGAGATAATTTCTGTACATGGTGTTAGGCAAGGGTCCACATTCTTTTGCATGTAGATGTCCAGTTTTCCCAGCACCAATGATGCTGTCTTCATAGAATGGTCTTGGCAGCATTGTCAAAAATCACTTGACCATATAGCAAGGGCTTATTTCTGGGCTTTCTAGTCTATCCCATTTGTTGTTATGTCTGTCTTCATGTGACTACCCCAGTGTTTTGAGTACTGCAGCTTTATAGTAAATTTTGAAGGGAAGTGTGTCCTCCAGTTTTGTTCAAGATTGTTTTGGCTTTTGGAAGTCCTTTTAGATTCCATAGGAATTTTAGGGTGGGTTTTTAAAATGCCTGTAAAAAATGTCATTGGTAGATTGCTTTGGGTAGTACTGGCATTTTAATAACATTAAGTCTTCTAATCCATGAACATGAGGTGTACTTCCACTTATGTCTTCCATAATTTGTTTCCACAATGTTTTGTAGCTTTCACTGTACACTTATTTCAGGAACTCCTGAAATGGGTTTTTTTCCCTTCATGTTGCTGATGTGACATGGTACCTTGGTGAACTTCCATATGCTGAACCACCCTTGCATTACATGAATAAATCCCATCTGGTCATTGTGTATAATCCTTTTAATATGCTACTGAATTCTGTTTGCTACTATTTTGTTGAGGTTTGTTTGGATCAATGATCATAGTGACATTGTTCTGTAGTTTTCTTTCTTAAAGTGTTTTTGACTAACTTTGGTAATAGGGTTGTGCTGGTCTCAAAGAATCAGTTAGGAAGTATTCCCTCTTCTTCAACATTTTCGAAGTTTGAGAAAGACTGGTATTGGTTCTTGTTTAAATTCACCAGTGAAGCCACCAGGTCCAGGACTTGACATTGTTGGGAGATTTTTCATATACTGTTACTTCCTTACTAGTTATAGAGTAGTTACCAATCTATTCAGGTTTTCTATTTCTTCATGATTAAGTTTTGGTAGGTTTTATGGTTCTAGGAATTTGTCCACTTCATGTAGGTTATCCAATTAATTAGCATACACTTGTTCATTTCTATATATTAAAATCCTTTCATTTCTATAGAATCGGTAAGGAGTTCCCATTGGGGCTCAGCAGTAATGACTAGTATCCATGAGGATGCAGATTCAGTCCCTGGCCTTGCTTAGTGGATTAAGGATCTGGCACTGCCATGAGTTCTGGTGTAGGCTGCAGACGCAGCTCAGTTCCCATGTTGCTGGGGTTGTGGCACAGGCTGGCAGCTGCAGCTCTGACTTGACTCCTAGCCAGGGAACTTACATATACTGCAGGTTTGGCTCTTAAAAAAAAAAAAAGTAAAATACCCATCTATAGAATCAGCAATAATGTCCCCCAACTTTCACTTTTGATTTTTTTTTTTAGGGCCACACCCAAGGCATATGGGAGTTCCCAGGCTAGGGGGGCAATTTGGAGCTACAGCTGCTGGCCTATACCAGACACAGCAATGCAGGATCTGAGCTGCGTCTGCAACCTACACCACATCTCACAGCAATGCTGGATCCGAAACCCACTAAGCAAGGCCAGGGATCAAACCCACACCCTCATGCACAGCAGAAATTTCCTACTTTTGATTTTATAATTGAATCTCCTCCCTTTTTTCATAATGCATCTAGCTAAAGTTTTGCCAATTTTGTTACCTTCTTGAAGAACTTTTGTTTCATGATTTTCTGTTTTACTCTATTCTCTCATTTATCACTGCTCTAATCTTTATTATTTCCTTCCTTCTGCTAGCTTTGTGTTGTTCGTTCTTTTTCTAGTTCCTTAAGCTATAAAGTTAGGTTGTTATTTTGAGACATTTCTTGCTTTTTATTTTTTATATTTTATTATTTTTGCTGTACCCACAGCATGTGGAAGTTCCCCAAGCCAGGGATCAAACCCGTGCCATACTTGAAGCTTGTACCACAGCTGTGGCAGCAACACTGGATCCTTAACCCACTGCACAAGGGAACTTCTCCTTTCTTGTTTTTTAATTTAAATGTTTATAGCTATAAATTTCCCCTTTAGCACCACTTGTATGCCTTAAATTTAGAGGGCTTTTCATTGTTGTTGTTGTTTTTGTTGCCAATTATACTTCAGTAAAGCTGGTGGAAAAAAGAGTGGAACTTCTTGGGGCTGCGATATTCCTTTACCAAAATAATAAAGAGCTCTCATAGATTGCTAGGCTTACTGGATGAATAGCTATCTCTGTGTCAGACTCCTTTGATCTGCTTAATCACAGGTGTCAGTGGCACTCAGACAAGCCCCCAGTTTTCTGGATGTCAGACTTCATGTGGAAGAAGTGGTATTCTGGGAGTTCCTGTCGTGGCGCAGTGGTTAACGAATCGGACTAGGAACCATGAGGTTGTGGGTTCGGTCCCTGCCCTTGCTCAGTGGGTTAACGACCCGGCGCTGCCGTGAGCTGTGGTGTAGGTTGCAGACGCGGCTCGGATCCAGTGTTGCTGTGGCTCTGGCATAGGCCAGTGGCTGCAGCTCCGATTCAACCCCTAGCCTGGGAACCTCCATATGCTGCGGGAGCGGCCCAAGAAATAGCAAAAAGACAAAAAAAAAAAAAAAAAAAAAAAAAAAAAGAAGGTGGTATTCTGCCACTGCAGAACAAAGTGGGCTGTGAGCAGCTATACTGCCCATGTCAGATGTGGAGTTGATCTGCTGGCCATGGGTTACTAACACATTGCAAGGACCTTGACTTTGTGCCTCTACTTCCCCTCTTACTGTAAGTAAACACTGTGTATTTTTCCCAGGGTATATTTTTTGTTCTTCATGACCTCAAATCATGCACTGGTCTTTTCCTTGGTGGCACCCACTGCCTTGTACCCTTGGCCAAAGAGCCACCCAGTGAATAGTAAAACATAGTCCACTTATAAAATTCCATAGAAGATTTTCTAATATAAAGTACAATATAAATTCTCTGAAGGTGAGCAATATTTGGGTCATAACTGAAACACTTCAAATATTATTTAAATTCCAAGGAGTTCTTGCCAGCACAAATTAGTTGATGCTTTATAAGAACTGAAATGTGAAAAGCTTTCTCACATTCTCTTCATTTAAACTGCTTCTCCAGTGCTGCAATCCCACTGTCTACTATACATATATCCCGTAAGGTCTCTCTCCAGTATGAATTCTGTGATGTGCCTTAAGCATTGAACTAAGTCTAAAGGACTTCCCACATTTGTAGCACTCAAAGGGTTTTTCACCAGTATGAATACTCTGATGTACCTTAAGGCTTGAACTGAGCCTAAAGGACTTCCCACATTTGTTACATTCAAATGGTTTCTTACCACTATGTATACTTTCATGCCGAGTAAGTCGTCCATACACACTAAAGGCCTTCCCACATTCCTTACACTCATAGGGTTTCTCACCAGTGTGAAATCTATGGTGTATAGTGAGTTGATGGCTACTCCTAAAAGCCTTCCCACACTCCTTACATTCATAGGGTTTCTCACCAGTATGAATTCTCTCATGTCTAACAAGATGTGAAGCATGACTAAAAGCCTTTCCACAATCTTTACATTCATAGGGTTTTTCACCAGTATGAATCCTGTCATGTTGTATAAGATTTGAGGCTTGACTAAAGGCCTTCCCACATTCCTTACATTCATAGGGTTTCTCACCAGTATGAATTCTCTGATGTATTCTAAGTGTTCCAATGTCACTGAAGGCCTTCCCACATTCCTTACATCCATAGGATTTCTCACCAGTATGAACTCTTCCATGTTGAGCAAGGTTTGAGGCACGACTAAAGGCCTTCCCACATTCTTCACATTCGTAGGGTTTCTCACCAGTATGAATTCTCTTATGTACTTTAAAGTCTGTAAGACGACTAAAGGCTTTGCCACATTCCCTACATTCATACGGTTTCTCACCAGTATGAATTATTTGGTGTACTCTAAGGTCTGTATGACGACTAAAGGCTTTCCCACATTCCTTACATCTGTACGGTTTCTCACCAGTATGAATTATTTGATGTACTCTAAGGTCTGTATGACGACTAAAGGCCTTCCCACATTCCTTACATCCGTATGGTTTCTCTCCATTATTGATTCTGTGATGCAGAGTAAGAGATGAAGGTTTTGTAGAAATGTACATATTTCCATAGCTGATTATATCATATCTTGATTCAAAATCTAGAACAAATAAGAAAAGTTTCTTTCACCACAAAACATTTTATAAAAGAGAAAAATGAAAATTTCACCCATTAGAGGATGGTTTAAAGAACTTTAAAATATGGAGTTCCCGTCGTGGCGCAGTGGTTAACGGATCCGACTAGGAACCATGAGGTTGCGGGTTCGATCCCTGCCCTTGCTCAGTGGGTTAAGGATCCGGCGTTGCCGTGAGCTGTGGTGTAGGTTGCAGACGCGGCTCGGATCCAGTGTTGCTGTGGCTCTGGCATAGGCCGATGGCTACAGCTCCGATTCAACCCCTAGCCTGGGAACCTCCATATGCCGCAGGAGCGGCCCAAGAAATAGCAACAATAACAACAACAACAACAACAAAAAAGACAAAAAGACAAAAAGACAAAAAAAAAAAAAAAAAAAAAGAACTTTAAAATATGGTTATAAAACTTGAAAATGTAAAGGTGGGCTCAGAAATAATTCATGCAGTAGAGCACTGGTGAATGTTTAACAACCAGCTCTACAAGGCACATACAGAACAAAGAGAAGCGTAAAAGTCATTGCGACAGATATTAAGCATGCAATAAAAAGCCGTGAATCAGCAATGAAACAAGAGAAGGAAAACGTTTCTCATCATTAAATGACTCCAGGATGGGGGAGTTCCCGTCGTGGCGCAGTGGTTAAGGAATCCAACTAGGAACCACAAGGTTGCAGGTTCGATCCCTGGCCTTGCTCAGTGGGTTAAGGATCCGGCGTTGCTCTGAGTTGTGGTGTAGGTTGCAGATGCGGCTCAGATCCCGGGTTGCTGTGGCTGTGGTGTAGGCCAGTGGCTATAGCTCCGATTCGACCCCTAGCCTGGGAACCTCCATATGCCTAAGGAGCGGCCCTAGAAAAGGCAAAAAAAGACAAAAAAAAAAGACTCCAGGATGGTGTCATGAAGTGCCTACAGTCCATCCCCCTCTTTGACTGATTTCAACTATAAACACTTGACAGAATACAAAAATTAACTACAGAAGGACTGCCAATAAAAGAAGGAGGGTATTGAAAAGGAGCCAGACTTTACAAAGCACCCAGACTGAACTGAGTTTCTTGCTTAACTCACGTTCAGGCACTTGCTTCAAGCGCAGGTCCCAGTTATTGTGGGGCAAGCATGGGCTACAAAAATTCCAACAGAAACTCCACACTATTTCTGGCTATAAGAACAATGAGAGGGAGGAGTTCCCATCATGGCTCAGTGATTAACGAATCTGACTAGGAACCATGAGGTTTCAGGTTTGATCCCTGGCCTTGCTCAGTGGGTTAAGGATCTGGCGTTGCCAAGAGCTATGGCATAGGTCACAGACGTGGCTCAGATCTGGCATTGCTGTGGCTCTGGCGTAGGCCGGTGGCTACAGCTCTGATTAGACCCCTAGCCTGGGAACCTCCATATGCTGCAGGAGCAGCCCTAGAAAAGGCAAAAAGACAAAAAAATAAAAAATAATAATAATAATAAAAAGAACAATGAGAGGGAGTACTACCAAACTGGAAAGTAATGGGGGAATGCTGGTACAAAAACAGCCAGAGAAGGAAATTTCTTAATTTGGTGTTTGGGTATAGATCAGTACAACATTCACCATTACCAACAATGACAACATGCATGAGAAAGATATAAATTAAATATAATTACTATATCTAGTAAACAATTTGAAAACCTTCCCACAAAGGAAATTCCAAGCACAGGAGGTATCACTGGTGAATTGTTTCAAATACTTAATGAAGAAGTAGTACTGACTCTAAACAAACTCTCCCAGAAAATTGAGTCGTGAATCACTATGCAGCTAGTTAATCTGCCACCAAATAGAGGAAAAACAACATAAGGAGTGAAAGTTACACACTATACAACCTTGTAAACATATATGCAAAATACTAAACACTGTCCTAACAAACAGAATCCACCAATATATAAAAAAGATCATGCCTGTCTTAGCTCTTTTGCGCCATAGACTGGGTAGCTTATAAACAACAGAAATTTATTTCTCGTGCTTCCAGAGAAGTCCAAAATCAAGACACCAGTATGGTGATGTTCTGGTGATGTCCTTTTTCCTGGTTCATAGCTAGTGCCTTCTCAACATGTCCTCACAAGATGAGAGGAATTAGGGACTGCCATGGGAACTCTTTATAAGAACACTAATTCCACTCATGAGGGCTCCTCCACTTTCATGACCTAAACCCCTCCCAAAGGCCCTTCCTCCTAATGCCATCATCTTGTGAGGTTAGGATTTCAAGGTATGAATGCTAGGGGACAGAAACATGCAGACCACAGTGATAGCTAAAAATTCTATCAATATAATTCACTATATTGACAAAATAAAATTGATAATTTTTTTTCATGTCTAAAAAATTTTTTTTTTTTTATGGCCACATCTGTGGGATATGGCATTTCCTGGGCCAGGGATTAAATCCTTGTTGCAGCTGCAAACTTTGACACAGCTGCAGCAACACTGGATCCTTTAGGCCAATGTGCCCGGGTAGGGATCAAACTTGCACCTTCACAGCAACCCGAGCCACTGCAGTTGGATTCTTAACCCATTATGCTACAGTAGGAACTCCTAAAAAAATTTTTTTTAAAGCATTTAACAAAAGCCACATCCATCCCATATAAAAACTCACAGCAAACCAGGAAAAAATAACTTAACCTAGTAAAGCTCACCTGCAAAAACTCCACAGCTAACATCATAGCCAATGGTGAATTATGCTTACTACATATGCTAAGGAACAGTAGAAAGTTATGCCCTCACCACTTCTACTCAACACTGGACTAGAGATTCAAGGCAGTGCAATAAAGCAAGAAAATAAAGGCATGCAGGAGAAAAATTAAAAAACAAAAATGTCTTTAATCACAGATTACTCAATCACATGTGTAGAAACTCAGCTATAATCTACAAAACAGCTACTAGAAAATAATAATTGAGTTTAGCAAGGCTGAAGCATATATGACCATCATGTAAATATCAGAGAATACTTGAAGTCAAATTTTATAAATACAATTTAAAGTAGCATTGGGGAGTTCCTGTCGTGGTTCAGCAGAAACGAATCTGACTAGCATCTAGGAGGACACAGGTTGGATCCCTGGCCTTGCTCAGTAGGTTAAGGATCCAGCATTGCTATGAGCTGTGGTGTAGATTGCACACACGGCTTGGATCTGACATGGTTGTAGCTGTGGCGTAGGCCAGTGGCTACCGCTCCAATTCGACCCCTAGCCTACTGAGGGTGCAGCCCTAAAAAAACAAACAAACAAAAAAAAACAAACAAAAAAAAAAAAGAAAAGAAAAGAAAAAAGGAAAAAAAAAGGAAAGTAGCATCGGAGTTCCTGCTGTGATGCAGTGGGTTAAGAATCTGACTGCAGCAGCTCGGGTCACTGCAGAGGTGCAAGTCTGATCCTCAGCCTGGTGCAGTTGGTTTAAGGATCTAGCATTGATGCAGCTGTAGGTCAATCCCTGGCCTGGGAATTTTCATATAGCATGCAGCTTATGAAATAAATAAAGTAGCATTAAAAGTAGGACATACTGGGAGTTCCCTGGTGGCCTAGATGTTAAAGATTTGTCATTGTCACTGTGGTGGCTCAGGTTCAGTCCCTGGCCCTGGACCTTCCCCATGCTGTGGGCGTGGCCAAAAAAGTTCATGTAATGAAAACTTGATAAATAATGATTGATGAAATTGATTCATAGATTCGATGTATGCCCAGTAAAAATCCCAGCACACTTTTTTGTTGTCTATGCTGAAATTGACAATCTGATCCTAAAATTTTTTTTTTTTTTTTTTTTGTCTTTTTGCCTTTTCTTGGGCCACTCCTGCGGCATATGGAGGTTCCCAGGCTAGGGGTCGAATCGCAGCTATAGCCGCTGGTCTACACCAGAGCCACAGCAGCGCAGGATCAGAGCCGCGTCTGCGACCTACACTACAGCTCAGGGCAACGCCAGATCCTTAACCCACTGAGCAAGGGCAGGGATCGAACCTGCAACCTCATGGTTCCCAGTCAGATTCGTTAACCACTGCGCCACCACGGGAACTCCTGATCCTAAAATTTATAGGGAAATGCAAAGAACCTAGAAGAGTCAAAACAACTTGGAAAAGACTACAGGAGAAGGACTAAAACACTACTTAATTATAATATAAGACTTATGAAGACACGGTAAACAACAAATTTAATACTGACATCGAGACACAACAATCAAAGGAACAGATTATCAGAAATCCATGCATACACATATGGAAAACTTCCTTTCATTATTTCAAAGGCAACAGAGTGAAGAAAGGATAGTCTTTTTAAGAAATGATGCGGGAACAACTGTAATAGTCATATGCCAAAAAAAGAATCAATATTTTGACGAACAAAAATAAATCACAAATGGATCACAGGCTATAAAACATAAAACTATAAAAATTTTGAGAAAAAAAAGGAAAAATTGTGTGACCTTGAGCTAGACAAAAAAATTCTTTGATACAACATCAAAAACCATGATTCATAATGAATAAATTGATAAATTCCACTTTGTCAAAATTGAAAGCTTCTATTCTCCAAAGTCACTGCTATAAGAATGAAAGGAATAGTCACAGTAAACAAGAGAATAATAAGAAGGATATCTTTTAAGGTAAAATACGAAAACTAAAGTTCAATAAGAAAACAAACAACCTAACAGAACAGACAAAAGATTTTAAAAAATAATAAACCAAAGAAGACAGCAAATAAGATACTCAGCATCATTAGTCATTACGGAAAAACAAAACCACAACAAAATGCCACTATATACTTATTCAAAGATGAAAAGTAAAGACTGACCATATGAATTGTTCAGCTAGTGGAAATGTGAAATGATATAACAACACTGTAAAACAGTTTGTTACAATTTTAAATTTATAATCTTATTTATCTAAATTTAAATTTAAAATCTTACAAATTTAAATGTACACCTACCATACATTTCAGACATTCAACTCCTAGGTATTTGGCCAGAAAAAAAAAAAAAAAATGAAAGCATATGTCCATTCAAAAGCTTATAAACAAATTGTGGTACAACCAAATACTGGTGTAGTATTGAGCAATAAAAAGTAAAATATATAGGAGTTCCCATCGTGGCTCAGTGGTTAACAAATCCAACTAGGAACCATGAGGTTGCAAGTTTGATCCCTGGCCTTGATCAGTGGGTTAAGGATCCGGCGTTGCCGTGAGCTGTGGTGTAGGTCTCAGACACAGCTAGGATCCCACATTGCTGTGGCTGTGGTGTAGGCCGGTGGCTATAGCTCCAATTCGACCCCTAGCCTGGGAACCTCCATATGTCGAGGAAGCGGCCCAAGAAATGGCAAAAATACAAAAAAAAAAAAAAAAAAAAGTAAAATATATATAACAACATGGATTATCTATGACATAATTATGCTGACTAAAGGAAGCAAGATGAAAAACTCACACTATCATTCTGTTTATATAAAACGGTAGATATGCAATCAACTCTGTTGTGACAGAAAGTAGATGAGTGCTTACCTAAGAAGTTGGAAAGCTGGGAGTTCCTGTCATGGCTCAGCAGAAACAAATTTGACTAGCATCCATGAGGACGCATGTTTGATCTCTGGCCTTGCTCAGTGGGTTAAGGATCTGGCATTGCCATGAGCTGTGGCGTGGGTCGAAGGTGCAGCTGGGATCTGGCATTGCTATGACTGTGGTGTAGGCCAGCGGCTACAGCTCCAATTCGACCCCTAGCTTGGGATCCTCCATAAGCCATGGGTGAGGCCCTAAAAAGACAAGACCAAAAAAAAAAAAAAAAAAAAAAAGGAAAGTTGGAGGGAGATAGAGCAGGAAGGATTATGGAGGGATACAAGGAATACAAAGTTTTGAAAAATAATCACTTTAATAGATTCAGATAAAGTACTTCACAAAATTGAATACCCATTCAGGTAACAGATATATAGGCAGATAGATAAACTCAGAAACTAGGAAGCAAAGAAAACTATTTCAATTCAACAAAAGTCACAAATGAAAAAACCTACTGTAAGACTTTATTTTCTATGCCAACACGAAAAACACAATAGAGACTAGAAACAGACATACATATGTACAATGATTTTACTTTTGACAAAGGTAGTCAAAGCAATTCAATGGGGAAAGAAAATTCTTTTTTTTTTTTTTCTTTCTTTTTAAGGGCACCTGTGGCATATGGAAGTTCTCAGGCTAGGCAACAGCTATCCCACAGCAATAGCCATACCAGATCCAAGCTCCATCTGCGACCTACAATGCACCTTGTGGCAATGCCAGATCCTTAACCCACTGAGCGAGGCCGGGGATGGAACCCACATCCTCATGGATACTAGTCGGGTTCTTAACCTGCTAAACCACACAGAAACTCCAGGAAATTCCTTTTTTAAAAATGCTAATCAGGAGTTCCTGTTGTGGCACAATGGAAACGAACCCGACTAGTATCCATGCAGATGTGGGTTCCATCCCTGGCCTCGCTCAGTGGGTTAAGGATCCAGTGTTGCCGTGAGCTGTGGTGTAGGTTGCAGATGTGGCTTGGATCCTGCATTGCTATGGCTGTGTAGGCTGTCAGCTGTAGCTCTGATTTGACCCCTAGCTGGGGAACTTCCATGTTGCGGATGTGGCCCCAAAAAGCAAAAAATAAAAATGAAAAATAAATTTAAAATTCTGCTTGAATAACTGGACATCCATAGGGAATACACGAGTCCTGGCCCCTACTCACACCATAATAAAAAACTAACTCAAAATGGATACAGACCTAAACATAAAAGTAAAAATTATAAAAGGTCAAGAAAAAAATAGGCAAAATACTTTGCAACCTTGGAGTAGGCAAAGATTTCCTGGATAATATACCCCCCCAAAAAATCATAAAAGAGCAATTTGATAATTGGGAATACATAAAAATTTAAAAACTCCTTGTAAGATATTGTTAATAAAATTAATAGGTAAGTCACATTGTGAGAAAAATATTTTTAATATTTCAAAAGGACTTTGTATCCAAAATAAAGAATAGTTAACCCTCAAATACAAGAAAATAATGACTTCAAATGAGTAAACACCAAAAAATATGAATGATCAGTAAATGAAAAAAAACTCAAGATCATAGTCATTATGAAAATGTAAATTAAAACCACATACCAACTATAATATCTAAAATTTAAAGGACTGACAATACCTAGTGTTGGAAGGGATATGGAGTAAATGGAATTAAGCAATGTGAAATTTCTAAAATTGTTAAACATGCAGCTACTACTCAACAATTCCACTTGTAGGTATTCACCCTATAAAATATTTGTACACAAACATTCCTAACAGCTCTACTCGTAACTGGTCCCAAACTGAACTCAGACTATTCAAATATTTACCAGACATAGGAATGAATGCTATTTTTAAGACACAGAGTCACACTGAAAAAGAATCTGGGCCCAAATTAGAGGTAAATAGCTCTGCTGTGAAAGGAGAGTGAACAGCATGAAATATAATACGGTGAATAATTAATGAGGTTAAGATGAAGCTGAGTATTTCTTTTTCACATCACCAGCCTTCCTTCACCAAGAAGGGAGCCTTCCAACCAATGCTTCAACAATGTGTTTACCAACTGATCTATCACCAGGGCTCTCACTTACACAAAGGACTTCTACCTGACTTGTTCTTACTCACCTGTTCTCCAGCTTCCCGTTTCCTCCCTCACAACCATCCAGGGCTCTTTTCCTTGCTCCAGTAAGGTGATTACATCTGGCTTAGAAATGTAATGGTCTGCTTAAAGAAAAAAGAATGCCACAGGATGGAAAATTAACTTGCAACTAGTCAAGATTAAAATTATAATAAAAGGACATAATGATGTCAACTATTTTAGAGAAGAATAAGAGAATTAAAGAACAAGATATCAGTCAGGAGAGGGAAAGTGTTTGTTCTGCTGTTCATTTATTAAACTCGCATCTTCCCTAACTCTTAGAGTAAGCCTAATGTGGTTAAAAACATACTCAGAAGCCTGGGATCAATTCCTGCCTTTGTTACTTTCCAGCTGGGTATAACCTTGGACAATTCATTTAAATCCACTATACCTCAGGATTCTCATTTATAAAATGAGGGAAATAACAGCACCATTGGAGGAATTAAATCAGTTAATATTCTCAGTTATTTTAATCAGTTAATTCCATAATGTGATTAGAATAATAACTAGTACACAATAATTAAAATGTTAGCTATTAACATTATTCTTAGGCTTTTATGTCACTAGAGGGCATAAGAAAAGATGGCTAGAAGATATTCATTCCTTTTTTTTTTGCTTTTTTTTTTTTACTTTTTATTTTTTTATTTTTTATTTTTATTTTTATTTTTTACTTTTTAAACTTAAAGTATAGTTAATTTATAATGATGTACCATTTCTGCTATACAGCAAAGTGACTCAGTTATACACATATATACAATCTTTTTATTATTATTTTCCAATTATTATTATATTCCAATTATTTATTATTATTTTCCAATATATCCAAGAGATTGGATATATTTCCCTGTGCTATATAATAGGATCCTGTTGTTTATCATTATTATTCCACTTCGAATGTAATTTTCATGAATTATAACTTTCAACCACAAATCAGATAAACTTTGTTTTTGGAGATGAAATGCTTTTGATACAGTTTTAAATAAATTCCAATTATCTAATCCATCACCATATAAGTTGTAGAGGCTCTTTCGATATTGAGAGCAATTCTGGATCCTCTGTCAAGCCAATACCCCTGAAACTACTTTAGATCATAAAATGGAGTATTATAGCAATTTGGGGCACGAATGAATAAAAAACTTGGATCCCTTGACAATGGTTATAATATATGCCGCAAATTTCTTTTTTTTTTTTGGGGGGGGGGCGCACTTGCAGCATATGGAAGTTCCCAGGCTAGGGGTCGAATCAGAGCTACAGCTGCCAGCTTATACCACAGCCACAGCAACACAGGATCTGAGCCGCGTCTGCGACCTATACTACAGCTCACAGCAACGCCAGATCCTTAACCCACTGAGCCAGGCCAGGGATCAAACTCCCAGCCTCATGGTTCCTAGTTGGATTTGTTTCCCCTGTGCCTCAACAGGAACTCCTATGCCACAAATTTCTAATTTAGCTGCTTGGTCATTATGGGAGAGAAGCACATGCAAAAAAAAAAAAAAAAAAAAAAGAACACAAGGAGATGTGAATATTATTGAAGGAAGAGAAGAGGAGCGTGTTTAATGGAGCTGCCATTTCTTTGTCATTGTTGTTGTTGTTTTTGGTGGTGTTGTTTTTGGCCAAGGCCTCAGCATGCGTAAGTTCCTAGGCCAGAGATCAAACCCACACCACAGCAGCCACACCAGACCTTTAACCCGATGTGCTTCAAGGGAACTTCTGGAGCTGCCATTTCTAACCTGACAAAGCTCAAACCACTTTTTGGGGAAGAGAGAAAACAAATTTAACTAGTTTCTTGAAAGGTGGCCCTGAAAATTGCTATGGAAAAAAATGTATAGCCTATAGAGCAGAGTCTACATAAATCTAAGTTACTTGCAGCTGATGGACATACCCAGTGAAACCAAGTTACCATAGTTCTCCATCATCACATCCCGGTACAAAGTCTTCTGAACAAGATCAAGACATTCCCACTCCTGCTGAGAGAAGCCTATGGCCACATCACTGAATGTCAGGGATCCCTGAAACAGAAAATACATGTATTAGTGGGGAAATTAAAGAAAATATGTTGAAAGTAGAAGCAGAGGAGATGACGGACTTCTCTTTAGGAAAAGAGAAAATGAAAGCATGTAGGCAGTCAATCTGTGATATGGAAAGAGACTAAAGCACAATGTATACTTTTTTTTTTTTTTTTTTTTTTTTACAAAGGCTGCAGACATGAATCAGATGTCTTTCAAACTCTGAGATACTTATAAATATCTGAACCATTTGGAAATTGACAAAATAACATTTTCCTCCTTAGTTAAAAAACGTATATAAGAATAATGTCTAGGAGGATCTCCCATCGTGGCTCAGTGGTTAACGAATCTGACTAGGAACCATGGGGTTGTGGGTTCAATCCCTGGCCTTGCTCAGTGGGTTAAGGATCCGGCGTTGCCGTGAGCTGTGGTGTAGGTTGCAGACGCGGCTCGGATCTGGCATTGCTGTGGCTGTGGCGTAGGCCGGCGGCTATAGCTCTGATTAGACCCCTAGCCTGGGAACCTCCATATGCCGAGGCTGCGGCCCTGGAAAGACAAAAAAACAAAGAATAATGTCTAAATGGTATCTACCTCATAAATTCTTGATTAATGAATATTTCTCCCAATTTTAGAAAATTGAATTGGATAATTAAGCCTTTCTTCGAGCATCAAGTACTTCACTATGTCTGATCTTACCATAAGCACTTCTGCTTGTTTCAACAAATACATGTATTATTTTGGCATATAACACTGTATTTTATAAATAAATTAGATTTAATCATTTATTCAATTAGGTTGCACAACATTTGGAAGGTTTTCCATGATTCTAAGGTTCTATTTTATCAACTATATATAATGCTATGCACTTTTGTTGCCATCTACCATTTCTCACTGAATACTTCCCTTATTTTGAGCAGAGCAGGTAACTTCATTGATTACCAATGATCTCTATCTCCTGGAATTTATATCCTCAGGCAATCCCCTCCCTTTGAATGTGAGCTGAATCCAGTGAGAGTGAATTATTTCTAACCAATAGAATATAGAAAAGTGATGGAATGTCACTTCCAACATTAGGTTCTAAGAAGCTATGATTTTGGAGTTCCCTGGTGGCCTAGCAGTTCAGGACTTGGCATTGTCTCTCCTGTGGCTTGGGTTACTGCTGTGGCTCAGCTTCAATCTCTGGCCTGGGAATTTCTGCATCCTGTGTGTGTGGCTGGAAAAAAAAACTGATTTCCTCATTGGTTATTCTCTATTGCTGTCTCCACTTGCTCACTTCAATGAAGCCAGCTACCATGCTGTGAGCTGCCCTAAGGAGAGGCCCACATAACAATAAACCAAGGGCAGTTGCCAGCCAAAGGCCCTCAGGCCAACAGCCATGAAGAACTGGATCCTGTCAACAAATGCTTCAGTATGTGCAGATGCAAATCCATTCAAAGTTTCACTTTAAGATGACTGCAACCCTGACCAACACATAACCCCTAAGAGACCCAGAGCAGAACATCCAGATAAGCCACATCCAGATACCTGACTCAATGAAACTGTGAGATATGCTGCTTTAAGATACTATGTTTCAGAGTAAATAATTATGCACTAGGCTCAGCCGTTAATGGATGTGAATAGTATCCATGAGGACAGAGGTTCGATCCCTGGCCTTGCTCAATGGGTTAAGGATCCGGCACTGCAGTGAGCTGTGGTGTAGGTTGCAGATGCGGCTCAGATCCTGCATTGCTGCAGCTGTGCTGTAGGCCAGCAGTTACAGCTTCAATTTGACCCCTAGCCTGGGAACCTTCATATGCCACAAGCACGGCCCTAAAATGCAAAAAAAATAATATATATATATATGTGTGTGTGTATATATATATATATATATATATGCACTAAAAGATAATATACTGGTTTAAATGATACTGAAGAAGGCTGGTCAATTATATAGATGTTACATATACTTAGCATGTCTCATTTAATAACAAAATAGCGTACTATTTATGTTTCATGGTTTTGTGAGCAAATCCATGACCTCCATGTTAAAAGCCCAATGATACACTAATCCATACAAAGCATTAAATTTCACACTACACATTAAGATTCACATCATTTAATGATAAATTCAACCTCATCTACCTGGAAACCTCAGGTCTGTGGAAAACTTCAAAGTCTTGCCATGGATAGTTAAACAGAACCATCGTCTCCATCCCCAAACTAACCTGCATGGCATAAAACTCCACTATCCCATCATTGCCCTTCATGGCAGAATCGGCATTTAAAATACGTTGAATAATTTGGTAAACAATTACATCAACACTAGTTAGTTTAGAATGGGCCACACAGAGACAGTGCTAGGTAATTTGGCCATATATTTCCCTGGCAATAGGTTATTTGATGGAATTTTCTCTTAGGGAACTTGTGGAAAATTAATGAAAATACTTACATGACCTAAAAACACACATTTCAACAAGAAGAGAAACATCAACTTACACGGGCCATGGTTTTAGACCTGCAAGAGCTGGTCAGTCCTCTGGGTTCCTCTACCAGAAAAGCATAGTCCAGAAAACGCAGACCTGGGAGAAGAGGAAAAACCTTGAGGCCAGTTTGCTTTAGTGTTTCCCCACTTGACTAAGCCAGTATTACTATTTTCGCTCTTCTAGTCCGGATTTCAAATCACATTGCACTGCACACAACTTGAGTAAGTTAGAACTGTGGACAAGTCCATTCCCTCACTCAGTTCCCAGGGTCTCGGGTACAGAGTCAATTCTCCACTGAAACTAGAGCCAGATACTTCGGGAGAAAAATTTCTGGCCAATGTACCACTGTGATAAGATTGCTATGAACCTGAGATTGGGCAGCTTGGTCCTGCTCTGAGCAGATCTTCCTCTTTCCATTCCCAACTTTAAGAGAGAAAAGAGGCCATGAAAGTGGGTGAAGTTGATAAAAATATCAGAGATGGATGAGGAATGTTCAGCATCTGAGCCCCATAAAGCTTACTAGTTAAATATGTGACAGACCAACATTATGCTAGAAGACAAAATAGTCATTAAATATTAAATTGGGAAGAATAGTTAAGCATGTGGAAAATACTCCAGGGAGATCCTGTTGTGGCTCAACAGTAATGAATTCGACTAGTATCCAAGAGGATGCAGGTTCGATCCCTGGCCTTGCTCAGTGGGTTAAAGGATTCAGCGTTCCCAAGGTATAGGTCAGCAGCTACAGCTCTGATTCAACCCCTAGGCTGAGAACTTCTATATGCCGCACACATGCATAAAAAGACCCTAAAATGACCAAGAAAAAAAAAAAAGAATGTCCCATATGTAATATCCCATATTCATATCCCATATGAATATGCAACAGAAAAATCAGGTTGACTAACATATTTATATTTAGGAAATAAAAGAATACATTAATCAATAAAGAGAGGAGAATGGCAGACAATCATAAAAACAGAAGATAGAAAAACCTGGAAATTTATATGGTTATATATTAACAGCCCATATATTTGGCTATATTTTGCATTTTGCTTTGGGGTGGAGGTGTCTTTAGAAATGAGTCATTGTGTACTTAGTGGGTTTTAGTCCATACATGAAACAATGAAATACAACCAAGAAGTTCTCTTGTGGCCTGGTGGGTTAAGGATCCTGCATTGTCACTGCTGTGGCATGGGTTAGATCCCTGGCCTGGAGATTTCAACATGCCACAGGAGAGGCAAAAAACAAACAAATGAAAAACAAAAACAAAAAACAAGAAAAAAATAACGAAGATATAAAAGATACCTTGCCATGATCAGAATTCATCAGCGATCCCTATCTTTTCACTTAGATCTTGGTTTTTCGTTTGTTTTTAAAGTTTACTTTATAATCATTTTACAATTGACTAGAAACATGAAATATGTATGTGATGTTTATTTATTTGTTTGTTTGTCTTTTTAGGGCCAAACTTGTGGCATATGGAAGTTTCCAGGCTAGGGGTCCAATTGAAGCTACAGCTGCCAGCCTACACCACAGCCACAGCAAGGCTGGATCGGAGCCCCATCTGAGACCTACACCACAGCTCATGGCAACTCTGAATCCTTAACCCACTGAGCAAGACCAGGGATGGAACCCATACCTCCATGGGTACTAGTTGGGTTTGTTTCCACTGAGCCATGACAGGAACTCCTTTACATGATTTTTAATTTGTTAAGGCGAAGACTTCTCCAAAAAAAAAAAAAAAAAAATTATGGGCGTTTCCAGGTGGTCTAGTGGTTAGGACTCAGTGCTTTCACTGCTATGGCTTTGGTTCAGTCCCTGATCTGGGAGCTGAGATCCCCTTAGACCCCTAGCCTGGGAACCTCCATATGCCAAGGGTGTAGCCCTAAAAAGACAAAAAAAATATGGAGATTCCCAGGGTAGGGGCTGAATCCAAGCTGCAGCCTGGGCCTACGCCACAGCCACAGCCACACCAGATCCTAGCTGTGTCTGAGACCTACACAACAGCTCACGACAACACAGGATCCTTAACCCACTGCACCAGGCCAGGAATCAAACCTGAAACCTCATGGTTCCTAGTCGGATTCATTTCCACTGCGCCATGACGGGAACTCCAGCTTAATAAAATCATTAATTAAAAAAAGAGAGAGGAAATTCCTGCTGTGGCACAACAGGATTGGCAGTGTCTCTGCAGAGCCAGGATGCAGGTTCGATCCTGGCCTGGCGCAGTGGGTTAAGGATCCTGTGTTGCCACAGCATAGGCTGCAATTGTGGCTCAGATCTGACCCATGGCCCAGAAACTCCATATGCCTCGGGGCAGCCAAAAACAACAAAAGAGAGAGAAAGATTATATGACAGGAAAAGAGAAAATGTCCCCTTCATCAGTCCCCAGCAGCTATAAAGAACAAGAAAAACTGTTCAGAATCATAAACCTGTTCAAAGAACAGTATGATAAAATTAAGAATACCAGCTGGAGAATGAATCTTATTGTTCTGCATAATATAGACATTTAAGCAAGTATTTATAAATATAATATTTATTTTCTGGTATAACAACTATGTTTGGAAATGTTGTTTGTACTTGCAAGTCACCTTGGAAATCAGAGATGAGTGTTATTTTTTGTGAAAGTAATTTTTTTTTTCTTTTTAAGGCTACACCGCAGTACATGAAAGTTTCCAGGCTAGGAGTTGAATCAGAGCTACAGCTGCCAGACTACACCACAGCCACAGCAACATGGGATCTGAGTGGTGACTGCAACCTACACCACAGCTCACAGCAACTCTGGATTCCTAACCCACTGAACAAGGCCAGAGATCAAACCCGGATCCTCAGGGATCCTAGTTGGGTTGGTGACTGCTGAGCCACAATGGGAACTCCCTGAAAGTCATCTTATATCTCTAAGTCATTAACTATGAAAAGGTGTCTTACTGAGTAATATGTGTCCTGGTAATTAAGTTTCAAATAACATTTGTAATAACTGTTATTACTTGTAATGCTCTTCAAACAAGATTCTCTGCCCTTCCCTCTTCTCCCTACACATACAGAGGTATAAAGAAACCTATCAGTTGATTACATTTCTTTTTTGAACTGTGAGTTAGACTCCTTGTCTCCTTTACTGGATCAATTTTATTCTGCCAAAACAAAACCACATAAAAAAAGAAAAAGAAAAATTGGAAAAATATACACCAAATGTTAACGATATTTAACAGAGATTTAGAGATATTATGGGTTACTCTTGCTTTCTTCTCAATAAATTCCTTAAGGAAACGAATTTTTTTTGGAATAGGCCTGTATTAATTCCATCACCATAAATAAAACATTAAGATATTTCAAAGTATTATAAATATTTATGGATATCACTTTGGGAAGAGGCTATGTTTTCCTCATTAAAAAAAAAATCAAGGAGTTCCCGTCATGGCACAGTGGTTAACAAATCTGACTAGGAACCATGAGGTTGTGGGTTCGATCCCTGCCCTTGCTCAGTGGGTTAAGGATCTGGCGTTGCTGTGAGCTGTGGTGTAGGTCGCAGAAGCGGCTCGGATCCTGCATTGCTGTGGCGCTGGCGTAGACTGGCAGCTACAGCTCCGATTAGACCCCTAGCCTGGGAACCTCCATATGCTTCAGGAAGCAGCCCTAGAAAAGGCAAAAAGACCAAAAAAAAAAAAAAAAAACGATAAATACTAGGAGTTCCCATCATGGCTCAGTGGTTAACAAACCCAACTAGGATCCATGAGGATGCGGGTTCGATTTCTGACCTTGCTCAGTGTGTTAAGATTTGGTGTTGCCCTGAGCTGTGGTGCAGGCCAGCAGCTGCAGCTCCGATTTGACCCCTAGCTTGGGAACCTCCATAGGCCGCAGGTGAGTCCCTAAAAAGAAAAAAGACAAAAAAAACAAAACAACAAAAGACTAAATACTAGACCTACAATGAAAAAAATCAATGTGATTAAAATAAATACCACTTATCTCTTCTTTAGCATCCTTTAGCTGTACTTCACTGATATAATTAAAGACATTTCGCTATAAATACTCTAATGGAAAGGAAAATTGCCTTCACATATAAATGTGAATATGTATACCAAATAGGTAGAAAAGTTCACAGAAAATGCTCAATAAATGTGACTAAACACCTTCGTTCTTCTATGAGAAACCAATTAAACTATCCTTCTGGATATAATCCTTGCAAAACTTTGTACAAAATTCCCATTTTAAATGAGCTGCATATATAATTTCAAATTTTCTTCACTACTAATTATCTACAATACTAAGATTCCTTAACATTAGATCACAGCCATTTTCTTCTTATAAGGATTAATTCTTATAAACAGAAATTATATTATCTACATAATATTCTGTCTCGTGGATGTCATATGATTTTCATAACCAGTCCCATTAGCATAATCATTAATTTTGTGCAAATGCATCCCAGGGTATAACAAGATTGCAGATCAGTTACCCAGGTCTAATCTTTTGGGTTATGTACACCTTTGAAAAATGCATTTTTACAAATATATGCAGTAATTCTATACAATTACAAAGGGTCTGTGGCCCCTTGTAAGCCCCAAAATACAAAGGACCTCTGGATCAGAACTCTTCTTCTGGAAGACTAGTGTACAGGTGTCCCTCTGACATTCAAGTGCTCATCACATTTACTTCGTATTTTGTTACTGACTTATAGAAATCTGAATGACATAAAATAAAAACAATGTTAGGCATTTTTTAATGTTCCACCCTTCAAGACTACTATACCCGCCGTGACCTCACACATAGAACCAAAATCAAGTAAGACTATACAATCTGCATCAGAGCTCAAGAAATGGTATCATACTCAAATATATGGGAACCCAAGAGAACTATCTGGGAGCCGTAATCTGCGTAAAGAATCCTATTCTTGGAGTCTTTTTAGAAATACGTTCCCAGGAGCCTGTCTCAGGGCAATTCTTGATTTAAAATTCGGATCTCAGCAGCTGGAATGTGTCCCGCAGGACTCAAAACCAGATTTCTCAATTGTGCTCACATCTCTTCGGTAGACGAGTACGTTTGAGAAGCCTAGAAGCAGCAGCGGGACAAACAGCTATATGTTACACGACACCACAGAGACACCGAAATCCACGTTCACAAAAAAGGACATGCACCTTGTGTCTCCGCTGTGCCAGATCGAACACATACCTCTCAGTCTCACAATCGCACTCACTCTAAGACAGAGATGAAACCACTCTCCCGGCTGCAATTCCTGATCTCACTGCCTACCCTAACGACGACTCTTTCTTTTTACTGGCAACCTTCATCTAGGTCCAGTCTCAAAAGGGCACCCACCGCCGTGGAACCATCACGTGGCACGGAGCGCGGCCTCTCACAAACAAGCACCCTTCCGATTTTCTCACAGGGTTCCTCCAACTACCTCCCCGCTGCTCCAGCACCCACAGGCCCGAGGGGGCGGGCAGACTCGCGCGGCGGCTCTGGGCTTCCAGGCTCTGAGCGCCCCCCGCAATCCCATTCTCACTGCCACTCATCGTCCCTAGTGGGCTGGAGCTACTTCTGCACATTTTTTTCCGCGGCCACTCACGCCAGTTTCTTGCCCCGACGAGTGCCACACACGTGCAGTGCGCAACAGGGAAAAAGGTCCAGAGTGGAAGTCACCTACTGGACTGTGGTGCCTGGTTCCGAGTCGTAAAAGTCTTAACGCAAAGCAGCCACCGGGGCGGGGCCTGGAGACTTCTGGGCGTGGCGGCTGGACTGCGCGTGCGCACTGCTATCTCCGCCAGGTTGGCACCCTGACCTGAGGGCGAGGTCTGTAGTTCCCAAGGCTGGAGAAAGCCAGTCCCGGCAAGACCGCACCAGGGGATTCTGAGGAGACTTCAGAGCCCTTTTTTTCCGAGACCTCAGGCCTGTGTGTGAGGGGTCTGCCCGGTTGAAATCAGTAGTGAGACCCCAAGGGCCATCGAGTGCCATCTCCTGAAGGTGGGTTCATAATCCAACCAAAATGTTTGTGTGTGTGGGTGTGTGAGCCAGAGATGAGTAGGTGAAGGTATCTCTTTCCTAAAACGCTCATTCCACCCGGAAAGCCGCAGGTACTGACTCTTGCCGTTTTAGAGCTGAAACCTCTGAGGTGACCTAAGTGTGTAACAGTATACTGTTTATCAGCAAAGCTGTTTCCAGGTGAGAAAAGCTGGGTGCAGTGAGACTTTACTGTATAATATATTCTCTTTGCAGAAAAGGGCAGAATGAATTTTAGGCCCTTTTTCGAGAATACTGATTGCAAGGAGTTCTTTGAAACTAGAACAAAAAGCAATACCTTATTTACATTTTACAGTATTATGTCCACTAGAAATTGACTGTTTTCTTTTCATCCTTCTCTGCTCTATTATGAACTGGTGAGTTTAACTGCATTGAAGAGCCCGCAGATTGAGAAACATCTTTTTATTTATTTGTTTGTTTGTTTGTTTATTTATTTTATTTTGTTGTTGTTGTTGTTGCTATTTCTTGGGCCGCTCCCGTGGCATATGGAGGTTCCCAGGCTAGGGGTCGAATCAGAGCTGTAGCCACCGGCCTACGCCAGAGCCACAGCAACGCGGGATCCGAGCCGCGTCTGCAACCTACACCACAGCTCACGGCAACGCCGGATCGTTAACCCACTGAGCGAGGGCAGGGACCGAACCCGCAACCTCATGGTTCCTAGTCGGATTCGTTAACCACTGCGCCACGACGGGAACTCCGAGAAACATCTTTTAATTTATAATGCCTGGTCATGACATATCATTGAAAAATATGGAGTTCCCGTTGTGGCTCAGCAGTAACAAACCCGACTAGTATCCATCAGTACGTGGGTTCCGTCTCTGGCCTTGCTCAGTGGGTTAAGGACCCACTGTTGCTGCAAGCTGTGATGTAGGTCGCAGATTCTGCTCAGATTCAGTGCTGCTGTGGCTGGGCATAGGCCAGCCGCTGCAGCTCTGATTGGACCCCTCGCCTGGGAACTTCCATATGCCACAGGTGCAGCCCTAAAAAAAGAAAGAAAAAAGAAAAGTATTTTGTTTCTCACTTGTCTGGATAATGAAGATAAATTTTGGCCTGATGCTCAAAATTTCAGATTCTTCTGGGCCATCAGAAAAATCAACTTTGTGATCATATCTATTTAGATTCACGATGAAGTTCAGCAAATGGGAAATGTAAAGCTCTCATCCCAGGATGCCCATATTTCAGTTATCAGCATTACAGCATATTTCAAATATGCAAAGCATGCATAGATTAGCATTTTAGAAGGATTTTTTTCTTTTTCTATGGTCATACCTGCATCATATGGAATTTCTGAGGCCAGGGGTCCAATCTGAAACTGCAGCTGCAGGCCTACACCACAGCAACTGCAAGGCTGGATCTGAGCTGTATCTGTGACCTATGCCATACTTTGTGGCAATGCTGGATCCTTACCCCACAGAGCAAGGCCAGGGATCAAACCTACATCCTTACGGAGGCAAGTTGGGTTCTTAACCGGCTGAGCCACAACAGGAACGCCTAGAAAAATATAAACTTTAACTTAAAATGTGATCAACTCCTTCTGCCATATATTTAAGACATAGAGTAGCTAAAGTTAGCTTGCACAACATTTTGAGGTGCCTTCCAGCTAGGTTATTTTAAAATGAAATATACAGGGAAGTCCCCTGTGGTGCAGGCGGTTAAGGATCTGGTGTTGCTGCAGCTATGGTTTAGGTTGAAACTGCAGCCTGGGTTGGATTCCTGGCCCAGGAACTTCCACATGCTCTGTGTGTGGCCAAAAAATAAATAAAATAAAATATACATGTTACACACATATGCATCTGAATACACACATAAATGCACATATAAATTTCCAACATTATGTATGTCATATGTGTATGAAAATATATTATTTCTTTTTCTTAAACACAAATGTACTTCCAAATCAGTACATTAGGAGTGTTATCATGCAAGTAGGACAAAGCATGTGCAGCTGGACCCTTTTCTAAGAAACAGAACTCCACAAATAGATACTATGAATTTTCCTTTTTTTTTCTTACAAAGAGTGCTCAATTAATATCCCTCCATAAACTTAAGTTTGCACATATGTAGGCTTATTTGTAAGTTAACTTCTCAAGAGTGTACTTGCCTTTTGCATGTTAACTTGTGATATTGAGAAATTTCTCATTGTGATTATACCATTTGACATTATCACAGCAGTTAAGAATGTTTCTGCTACCAACATTTTCCCATTGTAACTCTCACTTCTTACTCTAGTGCTCCACTTTCACCCACCCTGAAGAAATAATGCATTTGTTTGTTTGTTTGTTTTTGCTTTTCAGGGTCACACCGTGGCATATGGAGGTTCCCAAGCTAGGGATCAAATTGTAGCTGTAGCTGCTGCTACACCACAGCCACAGCAACGCAGGATCTGAGCCACATCTGCAACCTACATCACGGTTCACAGCCAGATCCCCAACCCACTGAGCAAGGCCAGGGATCGAACCTGTGTCCTCATGGATGCTAGTCAGATTTGTTAACCACTGGGCCACGTGGGGAACTCCCTGAAGCAATAATGTAAAAGAGTCCTTTTCCATTTAAGTCCAAGCTTGATGAGGGTTTCTTACCTATAATACCTATGATTTTAGCCTTACCTGTCTTACAAAGAAGGCAAAAGTGTAATATTAGTTTGTAGGCTTAGCAAAATAAAATTTCAATCACAGAAGTATTTCTAAGATTATCTTTAATAGCTGAGCCGCTAACAATTCCTAAAAACTAGGCTGACAACATGATCTAGCACTTCTGCTTGAAGATTCAGCTTTATAAATATCTTTTTCATTGTAGATGCTGAAAACTCATGGAATAGCAGTAAAAATGTGTAGGCAGGTTTTTTTCAGCCAGTGGTGATGGAGGGAATCCTGCTTTTGGGTTCTGGAGATATGTGAACACACACCTCATACTAGACAGATGAGACTGACAACGGTCTACAGTCAGGTATCCCCGAGGGCCAGGGGAGGTGGATACACGATGTCACAAGGTGGTGGTGCCACTCTGGGGCAGAGTAAAACAACAGGAGCTGTAGAAGTAGGATTTCTACTGACAGGAAGATGAGGTGCCCCCTCGTCACTGTGGGAAGATGGGATTGGCTTCTTCTTCTTTTTTTTTTTTTTTTTGCCTTTTTGCCTTTTTGCCTTTTCTAGGGCCGCTCCTGCGGCATATGGAGATTCCCAGGCCAGGGGTTTGATCAGAGCTATAGCCACCCGCCTACGCCAGAGCAACAGCAACGAAGGATCAGAGCCGTGTCTGCAACCTACACCACAGCTCGTGGCAACACCAGATCGTTAACCCACTGAGCAAGGGCGGGGACCGAACCCGCAACCTCATGGTTCCTAGTCCGATTCGTTAACCACTGAGCCACCACGGGAACATCAGGATTGGCTTCTTTGAATAACTTTGTGCCTCACAGGGAGATGAACCCCAAGAGGTTGACCAAGTGAGATGCAGGTGGTTTGGCTGATATGAGAACTAACCAGTTGAAAGCCTTTCCCATTGGATGGTGGCAATAGCTGGTGAGAAAAGGTTAGGCTTTTGGGCCCTGTGAGGTTCAAAGATATCAAGACCAGCCTGTGGACTTTTAGGCCTTACTATACAAGAGGAAGAAGGAAGCATATGAAATGTTTGCTCTCTCGTGATTTTATTCCAAAAATTAATAAAATTATGTAAGAAATTTTGGGAAAAAACATAAAGGAGGATCAAATCATTCATAATACAGTTGTTGTATAAAAGCCAATGTGAACATTTCAAAATGTTTGTCACAAAGTTTTGTTTGTTTGTTTGTTTTTGTCCTTTTAGGGCCATACCCACAGCTAGGAGTCTAATGGGAGCTGTAGCCACCGACCTACGCCAGAGCCATAGCCACGCCAGGTCTGAGCCTCGTCCGTGACCTACACCACAGCTCACGGCAACACTGGATCCTGAACCCACTGAGGCCAAGGACTGAACCTGCAACCTCATGGTTCCTAGTCAGATTTGTTTCTGCTGTGCCACGACAGTAATTCCTGTCACAAAGATTTTTTTTGATGTGCATTTTAAAGCACTACTACTTTTTATCTTATATGTCCTGCTTTTTGGCACCAAGTATCATAATAAAACAATTTCCAGGAACTCTCATTGTGGCTCAGCAGATTGGGAACCCAACTAGTATCCATGAGGATGCACATTCCCTGGCCTGGCTCAGTGGGTTAAGGATATAGCATTGCTGCCAAGCTGAGGTGTAGTTTGCAGATGCAGCTCAGAGCTGGCATTGCTGTGGCTGTGGCATAGGCTGGCAGCTGCAGCTCTGATTCGACCCCTGTCTGGGAACTTCCATATGCCGCAGGTGTGGCCCTTAAAAAAAAAAGGTGGCCTATTTACAATCAAATATTATTCAGCTATAAAAAAGAAGGGAATCCTGCCATTGGTGACAACATGGATATATCTCAAGGGCATTATACTAGGTGAAGTCAGACAAAGAAAGACAAATACCAATAACTATGATCTCACTTATATGTATATATGAAATCTAAATAAAACCCAAAAAACAAAACAAAAACCAGAAAAATAAAAAACAAAACAATTAGGAGTTCCTTTGGTGGCTCAGCAGATTAAGGTTCCAACATTATCACTACTGTGACTTGGGTCACTGCTGCGGCTTGGGCTCAGTCCCTGGCCTGGGAACTTCCACACACCTCAGGTGTGGCCATAGATACAGAGAAGAGATTGATAGTTGCGGGGGGCTATGGGTGAAATTGGTGAAGATGGTCAAAAGCTACAAATTTCCAATTATAAAATAAGTAAGTCATTAGCACATGATCCAGCCATCCCACTCCTGGGCATCTATCCAGAGAAAAATGTGACTCAAAAAGATAAGTGTACCCCAGTATTCATTGCAGCACTATTTACAATAGCCAAGACATGGAAGCAACCTAAATGTCCATCAGCAGAGGAGTGGATCAAGAAGATGTGGTACATATACACAATGGAATATTACTCAGCCATAAAAACGAATGAAATAATGGCATTTGCAGCAACATGGGTGGACCTAGAAATTATCATGCTAAGTGAAGTTAAGCAGGAAGACACAGGCATCATACGCTATCACTTATATATGGAATCTGAAAAAAGGATACAATGAACTTATTTGCAGAACAGAAAGAAAAACAGGCTCACAGACTTTGCAAAAGGTATGGAGACGAGTTGGAGGGGGTGGGATGGACTGGGGTTTAGGATGGAAATGCTGTAAAATCAGGTTGTGATGATGGTTGTACAACTATAAATATTTTTTAAAAGGAAAATACTAAGTCATGGCGATGTAATGTACAGCACGGTGAGTGTAGTTAATGGTACTGTACTACATCGTTGAAAGTTGCTCGGAGTTCCTGTTGTGGCAAGGTGCTCATGAACCCAACCAGGATCCATGAGGACGTGGGTTCCATCCCTGGCCTCGCTCAGCGGGTTAAAGATCTGGTGTTGCCACGGACTGTGGTGTAGGTTGAAGGTGTGGCTTGGATCTAGCATTGCTGTGGCTGGAGCGTAGGCCGGCAACTGTAGCTCTGATTGGACCCCTAGCCTGGGAACTTTCATATGCTGTGGGTGTGGCCCTAAAAAAAAAAAGTTGCTAAGAGGCATTTTTTTTTTTCAAACTGGTCATCTTTTGTTGGGTGTTAATTCTCCATGAGGATATGAAAGGATTCAGGGCGGCTGGGCAAAGGTCATGGTCGGGAATGCAGAGTGAACCCTCTTCAGTGGTTCTCACTTGGCTCCTCAGGGTTCTGAAGTTAGAAAGGCAACATGGTGGAGTTCCCGTCGTGGCGCAGTGGTTAACGAATCCGACTAGGAACCATGAGGTTGCGGGTTCGATCCCTGCCCTCGCTCAGTGGGTTAACGATCCGGCGTTGCGGTGAGCTGTGGTGTAGGTTGCAGACGCGGCTCGGATCCCGCGTTGCTGTGGCTCTGGCGTAGGCCCGTGGCTACAGCTCCGATTCAACCCCTAGCCTGGGAACCTCCATGTGCCGCGGGAGCGGCCCAAGAAATAGCAACAATAACAACAACAACAACAACAAAAAAGACAAAAGACAAAAAAAAAAAAAAAAAAAAAAGGCAATATGGTGAGTTTCTTCAAAGGTATGGTGAGAGCACAGGATGGCAGGGAAGGCAGCAGGCTAAGATCATGTGAACCCATCCTGAGAGTTCCTTTTAGGAGATGACCCAGAACCTGCTTGCTAGTCTGCCCTCTGACCAGCCTCTTCCTTCCCCGAAGGAACACCCACTCTGAAAAAAAGCACCCAAGAGCCCATCCTTCAGGGCCAGCAGTGCTTTAGATGCCACAGATTGGCAGGGGGCTGGATACTGTCAGGAAAGTCCCGTGAAACCCAATCAGTGGCCACCACTGAAACCGTTCCTGGCATCTCGCACCGGACACACTCCCCTTAGGTCTCAGAACCAGGAACAGCTGTGCTTTTCCGGAACACTACACAGACACTGATTGTAGCACTCAACCTGTTCCCCTCTTCGCATTGGCTGCTAGGAAGATAAATGCCTAAGTATTACCTTTATCCCAGCTTTATCTTATTTTTCCTCTTTCTCTTTGCCATGATTTTCTCACATACAATTCTATATTCTTTTTTTTTTTTTTTTTTTTGCCTTTTCTAGGGCTGCTCCTGTGGCATATGGAGGTTCCCAGGCTAGGGGTCAAATCGGAGCTGTTACTGCCAGCCTACACCACAGTCATGGCAATGCAGGATCCAAGTGGTGTCCGCCACCTGCACCACAACTCGGGGCAACGCCAGATGTTCAACCCACTGAGTGAGGCCAGGGATCAAACCTGCAACCTCATGGATCCTAGTCAGATTCGTTACTGCTGAGTCACAACGGGAACTCCCACAGCTCTCATTCTTCAGCTGTCATAGTATGACGGACTTCTGAACCAGTACTGCTCTGTCATGGGAAACCCCACTGAAGGCAAAGCAACTAAGACTCACTAAGTTCGTTGTTAGATCGTCAGGGGTTGAAAAGCATATAAGCTGCCAGCATCATAGAAAGCCCAATGATACTTCCTTTCTTCTTGTTGACACACTTGTAATACCTGTGGTGACCTGGAAACAGGAGAGAGGGCCACTAGGAAGGCATGTTGTACACATTCTAATGTGAGGGCAAAGCTGAGGAAAGGCCTCAGGGTGGGAGGAAACAGTAGTCAAAAGCTAACCAGAGGGTGGCCAGAATTATAAAGAAAAACACAGAAGAGGGGCAGTCCTGAGGAGGCTGGCAACCGTGCAGGCCCCCAAAGCATGATGACTTGGGTTCCACCAAAAGATGGATCTGACTAGTTGTGCACTTTAAAATGCACAGACCTGGGAGATCCTGTCGTGGCACAGTGGAAACAAATCCAACTAGAAACCATGAGGTTGTGGGTTCAATCCCTGGCCTTACTCAGTGGGTTAAGGATCCGGCATTGCCGTGAGCTGTGGTGTAGGTTTCAGATACAGCTTAGATCCTGTGTTGCTGTGGCTGTGGTGTAGGTCGGCAACTACAGCTCCGTTTCGACCCCTAGCCTGGGAACCTCCATATGCTGCGGGTACGGCCCTAAAAAGACAAAAAGACAAAAAAAAAAAAAAAAGCACAGAACTGAAGGATAGACTACTTTAAATATTCATCTCGGAAGTTCTGCCTGGCAGGGAGATAAGTACTATAGATCAATATCTATGCTTCAAACTCATTTTCCTCAAGTCTTAGGACATTTCTTTAAGACAGAGGCAGGGGTACCAATTCTAAGCAACAGAAATATTTCCTTTCTGAAACATCTCAGAGCCAGCCTCTGATAGGACCCATCAAACGTGGAAATTCAGGGACTGACAATTTCACCTTGTCCTTCTCTATCTAATTTACTGGTCTGAGATAAGGTTTTTACTGGCCGAATTAATTCAGGGCAAAAAGAGACCGGAAGACTTGAAGACTGCTTTTATTTACATATGCGCATAAGACTCTGACCTCTTGGAAGGGCTCCAGCAATCCCTTTAGGGGTGAAATCCTGCCTTAGTATTCAGCTTGGCAGCTCCTCTAATTTGACATCCAGGGAGTTCCGTCGTGGCTCAGTGGTTAACGAATCTGACTAGGAACCATGAGGTTTTGGGTTCGATCCCTGGCCTGGCTCAGGGGATTAAGGATCCGGTGTTGCCATGAGTTGTGGTGTAGGTCGCAGACGTGGCTCAGATCCCCGCATTGCTGTGGCTCTGGCGTAGGCCAGTGGCTACAGCTCTGATTCGACCCCTAGCCTGGGAACCTCCATATGCCGCCGGAGCGGCCCTAGAAAAGGCAAAAAGACAAAAAGACAAAAAAAGAAAAGAAAAAAAAAAAGAAATTGTCATCCAGGAGCTTCTTCTCCTTCAGTGGTACAACCAACGCCGTCTTGGAGCCCTAGCTGTCCCCTCCTAGGAGAGATCTTAAAAGTTCTTCTCACAGGAAAAAAAAATTGTAGACATGAATGGTGACGCATGTTAACGACGCATTAAGGGTCGTGATTGTTTCACAGTGTATACATTTATTAAATCGTTATGCTGTACACTTGAAATAGTATAATGCTATATGTTAATTCTACCTGAATTATTAAAGGAAGAAAAAGAAAACATTTCTGGACTGTCCTTCTCAGCCTTCTTGGCACAGCGACCTCCTCTGGACCCAGAGGACACTACCGTCTCTGAAGAAAACTATCCTGGGAAGAAAGCATCAGGCAGTAAGCACCTTGACACAGGTCTTGGCAATGATTTTTTGAATCTGACACCAAAAACAAAAGCAAGGGATTTCACTGATGGTCTAGTGATTAGCACCCAGCGCCTATGTGGCTGCAGCCCAGGTTTAATCCCTGTTCTGGGAACTGAGATCCCACACTAAGCAGCTGCATTCTGGAGCCGAAAACAACAACAAAAACAAAATTGAACAAGTGGGACAACAGCAAAGTCAATAGCGTCTGCACAGCAAAGGAAATCTCAACAAAATGAAAAGTTAACCTATGGTTCCCATCTTAATTATGGTTCAAAAGGAGAAGCAGTACTTCACATTTTGAGTACTGATCTTTTCCCATGCACTAGCTTGGGAAACTGATGATGCTGAGCAGCAGGGCAATTTGCATTTCCCAGCCAGCCAGGACATCACAAAGGTAAACAATTCATACTCTACAGACAGCATACAGTGTTACTAGCTTTGTTTGGTTGTTGTGTTTTGTGTTTTTGGATCCCAGTATGTCCACAAGACATCTGTGTCCCTTGCTCCTGTTGAGAAGAAGGCAATTTGTCTTGAGATGACATCCACCATGAAGGGGCCAGGCCAGTAATGGTCATTTCCCCTAAGTTAAAACTTTCACAATCAATGGTCTTGATCACCTTAAAATAAATGAAGAAGTGATGCGCCTTGAACTTCCTAATTTTTAAAATTAATATGGCGCACCCAAGACACCGCTGATCCCACTGCACAGCAGCAGGAACTCCACAAACCTCCAGTTTTAAGTTGAATGACTTTGGGTATATATGGTACATTGGACTAAAATGTTCTCACCACAAAAAAGAAATAGTAATAATGACAGGTGATGAAGGTATTAACTAACCATATTGTGGTAATCATTTTGCAAAATTGAAGAGTATACTCCTGGGAGTTCCCCTTGTGGCTCAGCTGACCATGAACCCAACTAGTATCTGTGAGGATGCTGATTCGATCACTAGCCTTCCTCAGTTAAGGAGCCAGCGTTGCTCTGAGCTGTGGTGTAGATCCCGGACACGGCTTGGATCTGGTGATGCTGTGGCTGCAGCTCTGATTCGACCCCTAACCTGGGAACTTGCATATGCTGCAGGCGTGGCCCTAAAAAGCAAAAAAAAAAAAAAAAAAAGTGTACTGCTTAAGTTTACACAATATTATATGTCAGTTATATCTCAATAATGTGGGAAAATAAAAAAATTAAGTTGAATGGATCCATGACTTTAATGGAAGACCTAAAGCTAAAAAACTCTTCGAAGAAAACGTGGGGCAAAGATTCATGACATTGATTTTGGCAATGATTTCTTGGCAGTGACATAAAAGACACAAAAAAGAAACAAAAGAAAAAGACAAATTGGACTTCATGAACATTAAGAAATTTTGCACAGAAAAACACTTAACACACTAAAATGACAATCCACAAATAATTGTAAGTATTTATATTTGTAAATATTTCTCAAGGGGATTACTATTAAGAATGTATAGAAGAGTTCCCACTGTGGCTCAGTGGGTTAAAAACCTGACACTATAGCCATAGTGGATGACGTGGTTTCAATCCCTGGTCTCACTCAGTGTGCTAAGGATCCGGTGTTGCCATAAGGTGTGGCATAGGCTGCAGATGCAACTTGGATCCCTCACTGCTGTGGCTGTGGCCTAGGCCAGCAGCTGCAGCTCCTATTCAACCCCTGGCCTGGGAACTTCCCTACTATGCTACATGTATGGCCCTAAAAAGAAAAAATAGAGAGAAACCCATAAAGCCAACAATTAAAATTTAAAAACCCATTTAATAAATAAACAGGCAAAGGACTTCAGATTGATACACATATGGCCAGTAAGTACATGAAAATTTGTTTAACATCACTAATCAGTAAAGAAGTACAAATCAAAACTATGAGGTAAGAGTTCCCATTGTGGTGCAATGGAAACAAATCTGACTAGTATCTGTGAGGATGTGGGTTTGATCCCTGCCCCTACGTAGTGGGCTGGGGATCCAGCATTGCCGTGGACTGTGGTGCAGGTCGCAGACACGGCTCGGATTCTGTGCTACTGTGGCTGTGGCTCCGATTCCACCCCTAGGCTAGGAACTTCTGCATGCAGCAGGTATGGCCCTAAAGAAACAGAAAAAAAAAAACCACTATGAGGTACCCTTATACCCATTAGGATAGCTACTGTTAAGACAAAACAAAAACAAAATAACAAAAGTTGAGTAGGACGTGGAAAAACTATAACTCATCTGCACTGTTGGTGGGAATGAAAGAAGGTAGAGTCCCTATGGACAACAGTATGGTTTTCTTCTAAGAAGAAATGTTCCTCAAAAAAAAAATATATATATATATATTATAAAAAATATATATATATATATTTTTTGTCTTTTTGCCATTTGTTGGGCCGCTCTCGCAGCATATGGAGTTCCCAGGCTAGGGGTCTAATCGGAGCTGTAGCCACCAGCCTACACCAGAGCCACAGCAACGCAGGATCTGAGCCGAGTCTGCAACCTACAGGACAGCTCATGGCAATGCCGGATCTTTAACCCACTGAGCAAGGCCAGGGATCGAAGCCGCAACCTCATGGTTCCTAGTCGGATTCGTTAACCACTGCGCCACGACGGGAACTCCAAAAATATTTTTAAAAAAATATTAAAAATAGACTAAGATAGGAGTTCCCTGGTGGTGCAGTGGGTTAAGGATCTGGCATTGTCACTGCTTTGGCTCAGGTCACTGCTGTGGTGCAGCTTTGATCTCTGGCTCAGAATTTCTGTCTGCTTTGGGCATAGCCAGAAACAACAACAACAACAAACAAAATAAAAAAAAATAAGTTGGAGTTTCCATCGTGGTGCTGCGGAAACAAATCCAACTGGAAACCATGAGGTTGCTGGTTCGATCCCTGACCTCACTCAGTGGGTTAAGGATACGGCAATGCCGTGAGCTGTGGTGTAGGTCACAGACGCGGCTCAGATCCCATGTTGCTGTGGCTGTGGTATAGGCCGGTGGCTACAGCTCTGATTCGATACGACCCCTAGCCTGGGAACCTCCATATGCCACAGGTACAGGCCTAAAAAGACAAAAAAAAAAAAAAATTTTTACAAATCATGCCCAAAGGAGAGAGGTACCTTACTAAATGTCACATGGGGTGCAAGGAGCACAAAAGCAATTGTGATAGTTAAGATAAGTACAATGGCTAAAGGCTTTCCCACATTTGTTACATTAATAGATGTTACAGTTTTCTCAGATTTAATAATTGGTGCCAGAAAGGTTTTATACATAAACCATAAAGAAAAAGGGTTTCCTACAGTCAACTAAATTTTTCTCTGGTATGAATATTCTGATGAGCCAAATAGAGGAATGTCTCAAAAGACTTTTTTATGGTATATACACTATAAGTTCTCTAAATTGAGCAACATTTAGATCATAACAAAAAAGCATCAAACGTTGTTTTTACATTCCAAGCTGTTCACACCAGTGTAAATTGGTGCCTTATAGGAATGGAACCATAACTAAAAGCCTTCCTGGTGTCTTCCTTCAAACTGATTCTCAGTGGTATAAGTCCATCTATGTATGGAACATTATCTAGTATATACATGCCATAAAGTCCCACTTTAACTTCTCTGATGCACTTAAAGGATTGAACTAAGCCCGAAGGACCTCTTGCATATGTTACACTGAAAGGGTTTCTCACCAGTATGAAACCTGTAATGTATAGTAAGTTGGCAGCTATTACTAAAAACTTCCCTACAGTCTTACACATAGGATTTCTCAGCAGTATAAATTTTCCCATGCCTGAGAAGATGTGCAGCACAATGAAAGGCTTTCCGATATTCTTTACATTTATAAGGTTTATCACCAGGATGAATTTGCTCATGACTCACACGATGTGAGGCAGCACTAAAAACCTCTCTACAGGAGTTCCCATCATGGCTCAGCAGAAACAAATCTGACTAGCATCCATGAGGATGCAGATTTGATCCCTGGCCTTGCTCAGTGGGTTAAGGAACCGGTGTTGCCATGAGCTGTGGTATAGGTCGCAGGTGCGACTTGGATCTGGTGTTGCTGTGTGGCTCTGGTATAGGCCAGCAGCAACAGCTCCAATTGGACCCCTAGCCTGGGAAGCTCCATATGCCACAGGTGCATCCCTAAAAAGCCAAAAAAAAAAAGGAAAGAAAAGCTTTCTCCACATTCCTTACGTTCATGGGGTTTCTCACCAGTATGAATTCTATGATATTCTTTAAGGTTTGCAATGCAAGTTAAAGCTTCTCACATTGGTTACATTCGAAGGGTTTCTTACCACTGTGAGTAGTTTGATGTCTGGTGAGTCTTCCGGGCAGACCAAAAGCCTTCCCACATTCCTTACATTTATAAGTTTTCTTACCATCATGAACTCTCTTATGTACCTTAAGTCGATAGCTGTACCTCAAATCTTTCTTTCACTCTTGACACAGAGGGTTTTTCCCAGTATGAATTCTCTCGTGTATGTATAAAGGCCTTACCGCATTCCTCATGTACACAGGGTTTCCCAATAATATGAACTCTTCCATCTTGAGCAAAGTTTGAGGCACAACTCAAAGCCTGCCAACATTCTTCATCTTTATAGGGTTTCTTACCACTATGAATCCTCTGATGCAGAAAAAGAGATGAATGTTTTGTGGATATGAACGTTTTTCTATCGCTGATTAATTTGTAACTTGAATCCAAATCTAAAATAAATGAGAAAACAAGAATATTATCGGAGTTCCCATCGTGGCTCAGTGGTTAATGAATCCAACTAGGAACCATGAGGTTGCAGGTTTGAACCCTGGCCTTGCTCAGTGGGTTAATGATCTGGCATTGCTGTGAGCTGTGGTGTAGGTCGAAGATGCAGCTCGGATCCCGTGTTGCTGTGGCTCTGGCGTAGGCCAGTGGCTACAGATCCAATTAGACCCCTAGCCTGGGAACCTCCATATGCCGCAGGAGCAGCCCAAGAAATGGCAAAAACAAAAAAACAACAACAAAAAAAAACCAATATTATCATTGCATATCAAGAAAAAGGAAAGTTCCATAGTACAATTAGTGTACATTTCAAAATCTCCAGTAGAGATGATTGAGAGAATGCGACATTACAGTTATGAAATCTGAAATATTGAAAGGAAAGGTTTAAAAAAAAAAAACCATGATTTTATGGAGTGAAGTACTGGTAAATAATTAATAGCTAGCTTTGTACACACAGAGAGACACCCCTGTCTTGTAGTGTTTATGGTGTAAATGCTCCTATATTAATGTATTGATATACTTCAGTGAACATCGTGAGGGAGAGAGATGCACAGTCGACCTTGGCATGACATTACTGACCAGCTCGAACACCACTCCCATATAAAATGTAGGTATATATAAATATAGAAAAGGTGAATGTCTACACCTGATGACTCTGTAATTACAGGGGTCTCAAAATTACAAATGTCTCCCCCACTGTGGTTCATTCGTTCCCTCTTATGCGCAGCCATGTCTTCTTTTCTTTACATATCAAATGAGATCCTGAGTTTTTATTGCCTTATCTCCCCTTGAGGTATCCTATCACCCTACCCATCCTCTCTGTTTTGTTGATTCCTGTCTTTGTTAAGGTCTGGTCTAGCTTTACCTTTTAACCAAGGCCGACCATTCCAGTCATCCCCAGGAGAGTATGTCACTGAGACACGTCCCAGGTATAAAGACCACTTCTAATGGAATATTGAGTCTTTGGAGCAATACAGGTGACCTGAGTTATATAAAGCAGTCAACAGGAAAAATAGCAGGGACTACATGAAAAAGAACTGGAACAAGCAGACTGGTGGATCATAGTCTACAGGCTATACAGAGCAATAGCTTGAACAAAATCAAAAGTGCTGAATTCAGAACAAAAAGTATCATCTTGTAGAGTATGTTTTGTGTACAAAAAGTTGAAATAACATACAACACTTCCCATAATATAGGAACAAAATAAATTAAAATAACATCAAAAAACTGAGCAAAAAAATAAATAAATAAATGAAAAGGGAGTTCCTTTTGTGGCTCAGTAGTTAAGAACCCTACTAGTATCCATGAGGGTGTGAGTTCGATCCCTGGCCTCGCTTAGTGGGTTAAGGATCTGGCATTGCCACAGCTGCAGCATAGGTCACAGATGCAGCTCAGATTCAGTGTTGATGTAGCTGTGGTGAAGGCTGGAGGCTGCAGCTTTGATTTGACCCCTAGCCCAGGAACTTCCATATGCTGCAGGTATGGCCCTAAAAAGGCAAACAAATACATGAAAAAACTATGAGCCCTTCCATGTGTAAATGGAAATGTCCCCCACATAATAAATACTTAGGCAATAAGGAAATCAAAACTAAAATGGAAAAATTCTAACAAATCACAATGGAAAAAATAACTACTTGTCATAACCATGATCATTTATTATCAACATTTAGGGAATTCAAAGTGTCAAATATTTATTTCAATAAAAATGAAAGAAAGGAGTTCCCATTGTGGCTCAGCAGGTTAAGGATTTGGCATTACCACAAGCTGCGGCATAGGTGGCAGATATGGCTTGGATCAAGTGTTGCCATGGCTGTGGTGTAGGCCACAGCTATAGCTCCGATGTGACCCCTGGCCTGGGAACTTTGATATGCCACAGATACAGCCATAAAAAGAAAAAAAAAAAAGGAAAAAAGAAAAATAGTTTAAAATCAATAAATAATGTAGGATCCAAAATTTAGGAAATAAACAGTAAACCGTAAGAAACAAGATAGCTTAACTAATAAATTGAAGAGCTGGTGCTTAGAAATATCATGAATATTACCAAAACCTATCAAAGATTGTAAAAATAAGAAAAATTAAGTGCAGAAAATAAGACATGAAGCAATTTATTTGTATTACCAGAGTACTATATAATGGTATAATTGGATGCTAAGTGAACAAATTCATCAAAATTGACCAAAAAGAAAGACTTCTTGCCTATATTGTAATTTCTGAATATAAACTACTAAAATATGAGTATAGGCTAGCTGGACAAAGACACAATTCAAGGAGGGAGCTGGAGGAGTTCCTGTTGGGCTCGGTGGCTAAAGAATCCGACTAGGAACCATGAGGTTGCAGGTTTGATCCCTGGCCTTGATCACTGGGTTAAGGATCTGGTGTTGCTGTGAGCTGTGGTGTAGGTCACAGAAGCGGCTCAGATCCCGAGTTGCTGTGGCTCTGGTGAAGGCTGGCAGCTACAGCTCCAATTAGACCCCTAGCCTGGGAACCTCCACATGTAGTGGGTGCAGCCCTAGAAAGACGAAAGACAAAAAAAAATAAAAATAAAAAAAGAAGGGAGCTGGAAAGGCAAGCCTAGAAATCTTAGGCCAAAAAAGAAGGGAGCATTCAAAGGTTTACAGTCATGTGAATGGACAAAAATGTGAAAACAGTACCATTAAAATGAATTTCCAGCGGAAACAAATCCAACTAGGAACCATGAGGTTGCAGGTTTGATCCCCGACCTCTCTCAGTGGGTTAAGGATCTGGCTTGGCCATGAGCTGTGTGTAGGTTGCAGATGTGGCTTGGATCCCCTGTTGCTATGGCTCTAGCTTAGGCTGGCAGCTGTAGTTCCAATTGGACCCCTAGCCTGGGAACCACCATATGCTGCGGGTGCGGCCCTAAAAAGCAAATAAATAAATAAAATGGATTTCCTTAAAAATAAAAATAAAAAGGGAGTTCCTGTTGTGGCTTAGTGGTAATGAGCCCAACTAGTATCCATGAGGATGCAGGTTCCATCCCTGATCTCATTCAGTGGGTTAGGGATCCAGTGTTGCCATGAGCTGCAGTGTAGGTCACATTTGCAGCTCGGATCCTGCATTGCTGTGGCTGTGATATAGGCCAGCAGTTAAAGCTCTGATTCGACCCCTAGCCTGAGAACTTACATATGCTGCAGGTGCAGCCCTTAAAAAAAAATGATTAGGATTTGAAGACAAGGTTTGAAGATAAAACCCCAATCAGCTGAAGATACATACTAAGGAAATTACTCAGGCAACTAGTTAATAAGGAAATTATAGCGGGAGCTTGTTAAATAGTCTCTATAAAGCTGTTACTTCTCAGTCTGATACTAGAACTTCCAAGTCAGCAAGGGGGAGAGCTGGGCAAGGAACTTGAATATGAAGGGAAGGAAGCACGGACAAAGAATTTTAGAAAATCAGCTAGAAGCCATGGAACCTGTGCTGACAGCTCACGTCCTCCAAGACTTCAGCTTTGATGACGGGATTCTGAAGAAGCTGGCAGCTATCTTCATGGAGCTAACGACCTAATTGTCCCAAGAGGTATATAGAAGCTGAAGGAGGTCTATCAGGGACCGGGAAAACGAGGTTCAACTTTTGACGCTTTCCAACATGGTTAGCCAGCTGTTAAGTGAACAAATGTATGGCTGTAAGACTTTCTGCTTCATTTTTATCTTGCCAGTCACACCCAAAATGCCTCTTGTGGTCTAGGTTAATTCAGAATTTTACATAAAAAGGAACATGGAGAAATATTCCACCTTGGTTAGGTTAACATAAGAAAAGGCCACCAAGAGCGCAGCCAGAAGTACCTTGTTACAATGTAAAGGAAGGCTCTTAAAGGCTTACAGAGAGTGAGTCTAAGAGCAGAAGGAACAGTTGTGTTCAGGAGTTGCCAGAACATAAACAAAAAACAATGACAACCATAGCATAAAAGGCACGTAAGAGAAGGAAGTAAGCTATTATAAGGGCCTCACATATGCTGCATAATATCTAATTTGTTGGCACTCAGTTGTACATAACTTTCCCTGATAATACTTTTTATTTCTTAAAGGGGAGAGTACTATACCCTTTCATTCCAGATTTTAGTAATTTGGGGCTTCTGTTTTCACTCATCACTCAATCCAAAGGTTTGTATTTTTCTTTATCTTTCAAAGAATAAACTTTCAGATCATCGGTTTTCTTAATTTTTTTATGTATTCGGTGTTTCGTTTATCTCCGTTCTGATCATTATTATTTCCTTCCTTCAGTTTACTTTGGGTTTATTTTACCCTCTTGCTCTTGTTTCTTAAGGTAGCAGGTTAAAAGTTATTGACCAGAGATTTCCTTCTTCTTCCATAGAGGCATTTATGGCTTCAAATTCTCTCTTGACATGACTGTATTAGGTGCATTCCATAAATTTTGGTACATTGTATGTTTGTTTTCATCTATTTCACAAAGAACTAATGTTCACTTTCATTTCTTCTCTGATCTATTGATTATTTACGAATGTGTTGTTTAACTTCCACATACAGTTAAACTTCCCAAAGGTCCTTCGAAAGGTTATGAATTTTTCAATTGACTCAACTAAGGTCAAAAAACATGTTCTTTAATTTCAGTCCTTTTGAATATTTTCAGTCTTGTTTTGTGACCAAACATGATCTATCCTAGAGAATACTCCCTGTGTACAGAATGTGCTTTCTGCTGTTTTGAAGAGAAGTAATCCCATAGAATTGTGTTAGACCTATTTAGTTTATCACTGTTCAAATCTTCTTTTTCTGTCCAGTCGTTTGATCCATTATTAAAACTAGGTTATTGTAGTCTCCATCAATTACAGTTGAATTTTTTACTTTCACTCTTCAATTCTGTCACTTTTTGCTTCATGCCATTTTGGGACTTGATTCTTAGGTAAAACATTTCTTTCCTTCTTTTTTTTTTTTTTTGTCTTTTTGCCTTTTCTAGGGCCGCTCCTGCGGCACATGGAGGTTCCCAGGCTAGGGGTCTAATCAGAGCTATAGCCGCCGGCCTACGCCACAGCCACAGCAACTCAGGATCCGAGCCACATCTGCAACCTACACCACAGCTCACAGCAATGCTGGGTCCTTAACCCACCGAGCAAGGTCAGGGATCGAACCCACAACCTCATGCGCCACAATGGGACCTCCCGGTAAGACATTTCTAACAGTTGCTCTCTCTTGGTGGATTTGCCCTTTTATGATGTCTGTCTTTCTCCAAGCTTTGCCTTAAACTCTATTCTTTAATGTTTGCATAATATATCTTCTCCAACCCTTTTGCTTTAAAGTTTATCTTGTCTGAAATTAGTACAGCCATTTTAGCATCTTTTCATACTATTCACACACTCTGATTGTTTGAATCATTTACTTGTACATATTTGTGCCTTTGACTATAATATCTTTGTGGCAAATAGCATATATTGAGAACTTTTCTCTTTAAAATTCATTGTGCCACCTTTTATGTTTAACTGGAGTATTTACTCCATTTTCATTTAATGAAATTACTGATAGAATATACATCTGGTCTTTTCCTATGTCTTATGTTTTTTTATTCCTCTGTTTCTCCATTATTGGTTTGTTTTCTCTTGTGTAGATATTTCTAGGTATCTGTTAAATTCCCACACTATTTCCTTCTCCAGTTTTAAAATTTCAATTATTTTCTCTCTCTCTCTCTCTTTTTTTCTTTTATTGACCGCCCCACGACATGTGGAGTTTCTGGGCAAGGGATGGAATGTGAGCTGGAGTTGTGACCTACCCCACAGCTCCAGCGGTGCCGGGTCCTTAACCTACTCTTCCAGGCTGGGGATCAAACCAGATTCCCTGCCACTGCAGGGACACTGTTGATCCCATTGTACCACAGCAGGAACTCCTGTTATTTTTTCTTTTCTTTTCTTTTCTTTTTTGTCTTTTTGCCATTTCTTGGGCTGCTCCCGCGGCATATGGAGGTTCCCAGACTAGGGGTCGAATCAGAGCTGTAGCCACTGGCGTATGCCAGAGCCACATCAACTTGGGATCCAAGCTGCGTCTGCAATATACACCACAGCTCATGGCAACACTGGATCCTTAACCCACTGAGCAAGGCCAGGGATGGAACCTGCAACCTCATGGTTCCTAGTTGGATTCACTAACCACTGAGCCACAACGACTCCAGGAACTCCTGTTATTTTCTTAATGGTTCCCCTAGTAGTCATAACTAACATCTTAACTTTTAACAATTTAGAAAGAGTGAAGTGTTTCCTGGTGGCCTAGTATGTTAAGGATCCAGCATTGTCACTGCTGTGGCACGGGTTCCATCCCTGGCCCAGGAACTTCTGCACACCAGGGGTGTGGCCAAAAAAAAAAAAAACCTGATACCAACTGAACTGAAATAATATATAAATGCTGCATACCCACATAGCTTCATTTTTTTCAGAGCCAAGATAATTTGAACACTTAACAAAATAACAGAAGAGACAGCTCTAAAACCACAAATTTGGAAACTGTGTCCTGACATGAGATTCCCTCCTCATGGTTAAGAAAAACTAATTTCAGATATAAATGACAAAAGAAATCCTATGGTCAAATCCCACATAAGGATGGAGAAGAATTAAAAAGACTAAAGTGAATGATAATCATACGGGCAAGAGAAATACACCTTCAATGGATGCCCTTGAACTAGAGTAATGTTATATTAGACAAAATGAGCTACAAGAAAGAAAATGCTTAGCTATATTAAAGAACATGAACAGAATTAGAAAAGCTCACAAATTAGGGAGTTCCTATCATGGTGCAGCGGAAACGAATCCGACTAGGAACCACCAGGTTTCGAGTTTGATCCTTGGCCTCTCTCAGTGGGTCAAGGATCCGGCATTTCTGTGAGCTGTGGTGTAGGTCATAGATGCAGCTGGGATCTGCTGTGGCTGTGGCTACTACAGCTCCAATTCGACCTCTAGCCTTGGGACCTCCATGTGCTGTGAGTGCGGCCCTAAAAAGTGAAAAAAAAAATTTTTTTTGAGAATAAAATGGCCAGTGGTTAATGGAGTGAACATAAAGTTCACTGGGTTTTTCATGCCAAGACCATATCCCCTCTATATCACTGTCTTTCTATCTGCTGAGAAGTGAACTTTCCAACTGGTGTTTATCGAGAGAATTGACTCCCTGGGTTATCTCTCACCCAGGAGGCTTCCCTGCCTGGCTTGCTCATACTGTTCTCCAGCTTCTTGTTTCCTCCCTCACAACCATTCAGGGTTCTTTAACTTGCCCTGATAATATCATTACATCTGGGTTAAAAATGGAATGTCCTGCTTAACAAAGAAAAGAAATATGTCAGAATGTAGACATAGACTTCAAAACATTACAGTGGTAATAAACAAAAGGTAAATCATTGAATAGGACTTGAAAGAGTGAGAGAGTTAAAGAACAAGAGATCAGGGAGTTCCCGTCGTGGCGCAGTGGTTCACAAATCCGACTAGGAACCATGGGGTTGCAGGTTCAATCCCTGGCCTTGATCAGCAGGTTAAGGATCCGGTGTTGCCATGAGCTGTGGGGTAGGGTAGGTTGCAGACGTGGCTCGGATCCCACATTGCTGTGGCTGTAGTGTAGGCCTGTGGCTATAGCTCCAATTGAACCCCTAGCCTGGGAACCTCCATATGCCGCAGGAGTGGCCCAAGAAAATGGCAAAAAGACAAAAAAAAAAAAAAAAAAAAGAACAAGAGATCCGTTAGGCAGGGTAAAAGTTTTGCTGTTTATTAAAAGATTAAACTTCTTTGTCCTCTTAACTCTAGAGAGCAAGCATAATGTGTTTGAAGACACGCATCTAGAGCCTAGAATCAGTTTCTCCTATGACACTTCCCAACTGTATGTGATTTGGGGCAAGTCATTCAAACCGAATGTTTCTCATTATTGCCGTCTGTATAACGGGGAAAATAAGGCGACTGTGGGAGGATTAAAGTAGTTCACATATGTATAAAGTGCTCAGAACACTGTCCGGTACACAGTAATCACAATGTTAGCTATTAGCTTTATTACACTTAATTGCTGTTAGTTTCCTAATGGTATATAAGAAGGGATGTATGTGGGCTTTTCAGGGAATTTTACAGATGACTTTTATGGATGAAAACTTTCAACCATAAATCAAATCAAGTATATCTTAAAAAATGGATTACTTTTGCTTCAGATCTACCTTAATTTTGTTTCTTCAATCTACTATATAAATCTCTTTGGATAATGAGAGCAATTCAGGCCCCTCTGCTAGCTGATATCCCTATAACTAGACCGTAATAAACCTGAGTACCCCAGCAATTCTGAGCAGAGATGAATAAGAAATCTGGGTCCTTTCACAATAGTTACATAATCAAAGGAAAAGAAGTCTAAGCTAGCCTCTTGCTCATTATAGAAGACAGGAAAATACAAAAAGAAGCAGAGGGCATTGTGAAAGTCACTGATGGATAGAGAAGATGTAATAGAGTCGCCGTTTCCAACATGATAAAGGTCAAAACACTTTTGGGGAGCAAGGAAGAGAGAATACAAACTTAACTAGTTTCTAGAAAGGCAGCCCTGAAAATCACAATGGCAAAAAATATATATATATGTATATCTCCTACAGAGCAGATTCTAAATTATTCTAAATTGAGGCTGATAAACATACCCACTGAGACCAAGTTACCACAGTTCTCCATCATCACATCATCATATCATGGTGTAAGTTTTCTGAACAGGGCTGATACATTCTCACTCATGCTGACAGAACTCTATGGACACGTCTCTGAATGTTATTGATCCCTGGAATCACAAACCCATAGCTTATTAGAATTTTTTTTTTTTTTTTTTTTTTTTTTGCTTTTTAGGGCTGCACCACAGCATATGGAGAATCCCAGGCTAGGGGTCCAATCGGGGCCACAGCCACAGCAACACAGGATCTGAGCAGAGTCTGCGACCTACAACACAGCCCACAGCAACGCCAGATCCCTAACCCACTGAGCGAGGCCAGGGATCGAACCTGCAACCTCATGGTCCCTAGTCAGATTTGTTTCCGCTGTTCCACAATGGGAACTCCCAGAAATTTTTTTTTTTTCGTCTTTTTGCTATTTCTTGGGCCGCTCCCGCAGCATATGGAGATTCCCAGGCTAGGGGTTGAATCGGAGCTGTAGCCACGGGCCTACGCCAGAGCCACAGCAACTCGGGATCCGAGCCGTGTCTGCAACCTACACCACAGCTCACGGCAACGCCGGATCGTTAACCCACTGAGCAAGGGCAGGGATCCAACCCGCAACCTCATGGTTCCTAGTCAGATTCATTAACCACTGCGCCACGACGGGAACTCCCAGAAATTTTTTTAAATTGGAAAATTAAAGTAGATAAAATGCAACGATGCATTGCAACAAGAAAACAATGTGCCAAGAAACATGACTGGGAAAAGAGAAAAGCAGAAATTATTCCATCTTTGAAGAAGACTGCTGACATGGACAAAATTTCATTCATGATATGGGATACATCTCTTAAATATATGAACCTCTTGAGAATGGACAAAATAATGTTTTCCAATTAGATCAGTTATATAAGCCTAATGCCTTATAGGTATCTGGCCCATAAATTCTCAATAGAAGTTAGTTATTGAGGAATGTTTTTACATATAAGGGAAAAGAAAAATTAATCATGGGATGCTTTTTGCAAACAATTTCAATATTAGAAAACTGGTTTTCTTTAACATTAAGAATTTTAGGGTTTCCCTGGTGGCCTAATGGGTTCAGAATCTGGCATTGTCACTGCTACAGCCCAGATTTGATACCTAGTCCTGAAACTTCCACATTCCTTGGGCATGGCCAAAAGAAAAAAAAAGGATTTTATTCAAGTGTCAATTCCTTCATTATTCCTGACTTTAAAATAAATATTTTCGGAGTTCCCGTCGTGGCGCAGTGGTTAACGAATCCGACTAGGAACCATGAGATTGCGGGTTGGGTCCCTGCCCTTGCTCAGTGGGTTAACGATCCGGTGTTGCCGTGAGCTGTGGTGTAGGTTGCAGACGCGGCTCGGATCCCGCGTTGCTGTGGCTCTGGCGTAGGCCGGTGGCTATAGCTGCGATTCAACCCCTAGCCTGGGAACCTCCATATGCCGCGGGAGTGGCCCAAGAAATAGCAACAACAACAACAACAACAACAAAAGACAAAAAGACAAAAGACAAAAAAATAAAATAAAATAAAATAAATATTTTCATTTGTTTTGGATAAACAACTGTATTTTATACCACTTGACATATTTTATGAATCTATAAGACTTAAACATTTATACATTAGTCTACAAAACATTTGTAAAGTCTTCCTCACATCTGAGATTCTGTGTTCACCTACTACATATGCTGATATTCTTTTTCACTGCCATCCGCCATATCTTATCAAATGCTTTTCATATTTGGAGCATGGCAAGTGGCCTCAAAGATGGTTATCAATGATCTCGACATTCTGGCTTTTATGCCCTGTGTAATTCCCTCCCTTTGAGAGTGGGCTGAACCCAGGACTTACTTCTAACAAATAGAATATAGTAAAAGTGAATGAATGACACTTCTAATATTAGGATGTAAAAGACTGTACTTTCCACATTGCTCTTGCTCTCTTTTTTTTATGTTTTTATTTTTTTTGTCATTTTTTGCTATTTCTTGGGCCGCTCCTGCAGCATATGGAGGTTCCCAGGCTAGGGGTCGAATCGGAGCTGTAGCTGCCAGCCTACGCCAGAGCCACAGCAACGCGGGATCCGAGCCGCATCTGCAACCTACACCACAGCTCACGGCAACGCCGGATCGTTAACCCACTGAGCAAGGGCAGGGATCGAACCCGCAACCTCATGGTTCCTAGTCGGATTCGTTAACCACTGAACCATGATGGGAACTCCGCTCTTGCTCTCTTGATCTCTCACTTGCCATGTGGTGAGCTGCCCTAAGAAGAGGCCCACATGGCAATAAACCTAGAGCAGTTCCCAGCCAAAGACTGGTGAGGAAGTGAGGCCCACAAATCAACAGCTTAAGAGGAATTGGATCCTATCAACAACCTTTTGATTAAGCTTGGAAGCAGATCCACCCTAGTTGAGTCTTACGATGACCGCAGCTCATGAATGGACAAATAGAGTCATTGTATCTATCTCGCCAGAAGACCCAACAGACCTGGACTGCATAAACTTTTTTTTTTTTTTTTTTTTTTTTTTTTGCTTTTCAAGGCTTCACCCGCGGCATATGGAGGTTCCCAGGCTAGGGGTCCAATAGGAGCTGTAGCCACTGGCCTATGCCAGAGCCACAGCAACGCCAGACCTGCACTGCGTATGCAACCCATACCACAGCTCACAGCAACCCCAGATCCTCAACCCACTGATTGAGGCCAGGGATCGAACCTGCAACCTCATGGTTCCTAGTCAGATTCATTTCCGCTGAGCTACAATGGGAACTCCCATAAATCTTGACTTAAAATATCTTGATTGCTTTCCAGTCTATTCCTTCTTTTAATAATAAACACACAGGAGTTATTTAATAATCTGATCAATAATGACATGAGGAGTTCCTGTCGTGCTGCAGCAGAAACAAATCTGACTAGCACCCATGAGGACGCAGGTTTGATCCCTGGCCTTGCTCAGTGGGTTAAGGATCCAGCATTGCTGTGAGCTGTGGTGTATGTCACAGACGTGGCTCGGATCTAGCGTTCCTGTGGCTGTGGTGTAGGTCAGCAGCTATAGCTCCAATTCGACCTCTAGCCTGGAAACCTCCATACACCATGAGGGTGGCCCTAAAAAAAAATAATGACATGAACTCTAGTTAGCTTAGAGTGGGCCACATAGGGAAGAAGCTGGGTAATATGGCACACAATGAAATGCAGGGTAATACAGATGCCTCCCTTGGTAGGAAACTTCACAAAAATGAAGGACAGTGCTTACATGACATGAAAAACACACACCAACTTCAACTTACACGGCGCATGGTTTTAGACCTGTGATCAGTCCTCGGGGTTCCTTTGTCAGAAAAACACAGACTCCAGAAAATCCAGACCTGGGAAAAGAGAACGGCCCTGAGACCAGTAGTACTTTAGTGTTTTCCCACTGGACCTAAGTTATCATTATCTTAAGAGACTTCATTCCAAGTTCCAAACTGCTGTCCACCACGGTCACTTGGGTAGCTTAGGATTCTGGACAATCGATTTCATCCCCCAATCTAAGCACTGGGCAATTGCACAAAGTCACAGAGGAGAGGCATTTCTGTGTTAAAGCCAGACCCAGACACTTCAGCATGAAACTTTCTGGCTCATGTGCCTTTCTATTGAGGTAGATGTGCCCTTGAGCTCGGGCAGCTGGGTCAGTTGTGAGCATTCCAACTTCTTCCATTTCCAACTTCACGACAGAGAAGTGGTCATATCATCCTAACCGGAACCTCTTTTGTGGCTGAGAAATTGGTTTAAGTTTGTCGAGATGTTGGAAATGTGCAAGGAATTTTCAGCATTTCGAATGCAGCAAAACTGATTAACTGAATATATGACACAACTTTATTATTTTAGAATTCAAGAGTCATTCATTTACCTTAGGAAGAATACTTAAGGACATGGCCAGTATTCCGGAGATAATGTCAATAGGAAAGTCTGGTTGGCCAGTATTATTTTTTTGCCAAATACATGAATATATTACTAAATACATAGGAAGACTAGCAAGACAGGTAATCATAAAACAGCAGGTAGAAAAAGTCAGGAAAATCATACAAGCGTATGTTAATACTTGTGGGTTTTTTTCTTTTAGGGTTTTTCATGTGTATATATATATATAATATCACTGTGTATTCAGTTCTTTTTGGTCATTACAGGGAAATAACCAAATGTGGCTCAAGGAGGAGTATAATAAACCTTTCCTTAAAAACTTCTCCATAAGTAAAATCTGACAACAGCATTCCCTATCCTTTTTCTTTTTTCTTTTTTTTTTTTTTTTTCTGTATTAACACCTGTGTCATAACCATAACAATAGTCCTATAAACTTGAGTTTTGTGTGTGTGGGTTCTTAACATTTTTTTTTTCAGTTGGGAATTTCAATAAAAGTCTTTTTTCTCAAAACTTAAACCTTGTTCCTAAATGACTTTCGTTTTGTTTGGAATTCTTTGGATCTGAAAACCTAAACCCACCTAATCGTTTCCTCTCAGGTATGTTAGAATTCTGTCTATCAAAAAAAAAAAAAAAAAGGGAAACAGACCTGAATAATCTCTTCTATGAATTGATTATGGTCTCAGTACAGCTTTATTTCAGAGCTTCTTCACAGAAGGGTTTTTTTTGTTTCTAAACCTAGCAGGTTAGCAGTATGTTCTCCAGATAGCTGCTACCTTATCTTACCTATCAGTTTCACTTTGGATCTAATATCCTTAGAATAAAAATTATAAGGAATAGGAGTCCCCTGGTGACCTAGTGGTTAAGGACTTGATGTCGCTGCTGTGGCACAGATTTGATCCTTGGTCTGGGAACTTCCACATGCTACAGGTGTGGCCAAAAACTTAAAAAATACAATTAAAGTATATTAAAAAACATAAATATCTCACAGTAGGCAACAGGTTCAATATATTACTGTTACCTAAACATTGTGTTTGCCTGTCGATGGTTTGGAGTCAATAGACAACCATGCCAAGGCACTTGGAAGGATTTATTATTACTTGCAGTAAGTAAGAATACTGGGAATCTTTCCCAAAGCAGTAACTCTAGGAACAGCAAATTGGAAAATTTTTAAGTTAACGGTACATGCATATTCATGAGAGGGCTTGAGCAAAGGATAATTCAGCATAGGATTGGAACAAAGGTCAAAAGGGCCCATGGTTGGAGTTCCTATTGTGGCTCAGTGGTAACAAACCCGACTAGTATCCATGAGGACATGGGTTCAATTCCTGCCCCCACTAAGTGGGTTAAGGATCTGGTATTGCCGTGAGCTGTGGTATAGTTTGCAGATTCAGCTCAGATCTGGTGTGGCTGTAGCTGTGGTGTAGGTCAGCAGCTACAGCTCTGATTTGACACCTACCCTAGGAACCTCTGTATGCCGAGAATGTGGCCCTAAAAACCAAAAAATAAATTAATTAATTAATTAATTTAAAAAAAAAGATAATCAGACCTGTAAGAGAAAATGTCCAATTCCTTATTCCCCAGAAACTACAGAGAGCAAGGAAAACACCAGTCAACCTCCTAAACCTCTTTAAGAACAGGATCTACTGATGTGCTAAATTGAGGATATTAATAAGACACTAAATCTTACTCTTTCCCACATAAGGGTTATTTGAAAATAAAGTCTTAATGAATTGATTGTTGGTTAATTTTAATTAAAATTCATAATATATAAAACCTGTGAATACTTGTAATGTTTCTCACTTAAGAGGAGCCCTTCCCTCTACTCCTTATGGGCACTGATATAAAGAAACCCAAATAGGGCCATATTGGGGTTAGAGTCCTTCTTCAAAAAATTCCTTAAATATGAACCCTGGAATGAAAACTCAGTGTGATTAAAACAAACAAACAACACTTGCTGTTTGCCAACATCCTTTAGCTGTGCTGCTTCTGTATCATAAGACATTTCACTATGAAATTGTTAATAAAAAGGGAAATTTCTTTGCACTTTTAATGAAAATATGTATTCAGAGGACACTCAGTAACTGTGGCCACACCCCTTTTTTCATCTTTATGTAATCAATTAATGTTTAATTTGAGATAAAATCCTTGCAAAAGGTTTTACAGAATTTTATTTTTTTCAAATGGGATGGATATATAATTTTTTTTTTCTTTTATCTTTTTAGAGCCACACCCACAGCATATGGAGGTTCCCAGGCTAGGGGTCCAATCGGAGCTACAGCTGCCAGCCTACGCCAGAGCCACAGCAACGCCAGATCCAAGCTGCATCTGCGGCCTACCCCACAGCTCACAGCAACACCAGATCCTTAACCTGCTGGGTGAGGCCAGGATCAGACTCAAAACATCATGGCTCCTAGTCGGATTCATTTCCGCTGCACCACGACAGGAACTCCGCGATGGATATATAATTGAAAAATTTCTTGAGAACTACTGTCTATAACTATGCACACATGGACTTCACCTGTGGCCTACTGCATAACTACACAGCACTGTCTCTGAAAAAGCTCTCGTTTGATCCCTTGGCCCTGGAATTTCCACGTGCCGCAGGTACAGTCAAACATAAAAAAAAACAAAACAAAAAACTACGCACACAGTTTAACATTAGACCATAGCCATTTCCCCAGGCATTGACTAATTCTTTACAAAGATAAATTTTATTATCTGCATAATACTCAATCCTAGATGTGATATTCTTTTTTTTTTTTTTTTGTCTTCTTGCTATTTCTTTGGGCTGCTCCTGCGGCATATGGAGGTTCCCAGGCTAGGGGTCTAATCAGAGCTGTAGCCACCAGCCTATGCCAGAGCCACAGCAACACGGATCCGAGCCACGTCTGCAACCTACACCACAGATCACGGCAATGCCGGATCGTTAACCCACTGAGCAAGGACAGGGACCGAACCCGCAACCTCATGGTTCCTAGTCGGATTCGCTAACCACTGCGCCAGGACGGGAACTCCTAGATGTGATATTCTTAACCATTCACATTCACACTAATTTTCTGCAAAATCATTCCAAGGTACAACAATCTTTCATTCCAGATCCAAAGCCCATGTTAAATAATTTGTATTAGGTACACTTTAGACAAGTGGAAATTTACAAATATATACCACAATGTTCTGTACAGTTTCAAAGGTCTGTGTTGCACTTTAATCCCCTAAAAACAGATGAAAACCCCACTAGTTAAGAACTGGGAGTTCCCTGGTGGCTCAGTGGATTAAAGATCCAGCATAGTCATTGCTGTGGCTGGGGCCGCTGCTATAGTGAGGGTTTAATCCCTGGGCCCAGAACCTTCTCATGCCTCGGTACAGCCAAAACAAAAACAAACAAACAAAACTCCTGTCTTGGAATGCTTGAATTCTGGCTCACTGGCTTAAATTGCAAGCATGCATTGTTGCCAAAATTTGGCCTCTGTCTGCCAGGGCTGAACTGAAATGTAGAGACAGAGTTTGGGTAAAGGAGAAAAAGCTTTATTGCTTTGCCAGGGAAAGGGGGCCACAGCGGGCTAATAAATAGTGCCTTACAGACTGTGCTCCCTTTGGAAAGGATTAGGAGGTGGTTTTTTAGTTTGGGAGTGGTATCAGGGTAGAGGCAAGCTTGCATTGTGTTTCAAAGCTGGTGTTTAAATCAGCTATAATGGAAAAAATAAAAATCACTATAAAAAAAACACTATTTGGAAAAAAAAAAAAAAAAAAGCTGGTGTTTAGTGGCCTCAGGACTGGTTCTGGTGGTTCTCCTTCTTCCTGGAATGAAGACTGCTTCATCAAATAGTTCTATTTGTTGAGGTTTCAGTTCTACAGAAAGGCTGAAAGATATTATTATGTATATTCCTTGAGAAGGAACCGGGACCCTTCCCCAAAGCTGCATTGCTCCTCCCTGGTCTCTGCATCTCCTCCTTTCCCTAATTAGCAACTGCCCTTTGAAACTCCAGGAAGGTCATGGAGGCTGAGGCTTATTCCCTAAAAACGAGAAATTGATGACACAGAAAGGCTTGTGTGCCTAGGAGCCCCACAGGGCACCAGCTCAGTTACAACATCACAACTCAGTTCATGTTTCTCTTGGCTTTGGATCTGTAGAAGCCTGAAGAATGGTCCAGGATCAAAACGCTATATGGAGAGCTAACGTTTCCCCCTCCAAGGTTACATGCTTCATGATCTCGCACATAAAACAAGAATGAGTTATGGTGGTTAGAATCTGTTACCAGTGCTCACCTCAAGTTCTTGACGTTAGAGTCAAGAATGCTGTTTCTTGGAGTTCCCGTCGTGGAGCAGTGGTTAACGAATCCGACTAGGAACCATGAGGTTGCGGGTTCGGTCCCTGCCCTTGCTCAGTGGGTTAACGATCCGGCGTTGCTGTGAGCTGTGGTGTAGGTTGCAGACGCGGCTCGGATCCTGCGTTGCTGTGGCTCTGGCGTAGGCTGGCGGCTACAGCTCTGATTAGACCCCTAGCCTGGGAACCTCCATATGCCGCGGGAGTGGCCCAAAGAAATAGCAAAAAAAGCCAAAAAAAAAAGAAGAAATGTAACTACAAATAAAAACTCTCTTTAAAAAAAAAAAAAATGCTGTTTCTCAAACAAGTCCACGCACCCCCCGAGAACTCCCAGGGGGGACTTTTTCAGGAAAGAATCCCATTATTGGAGTCTATTGTCCTTACCGCAAGGGAATTCCTGATCTCACTTCTTACCCTAACAGCGACTCTTTCTTTCTTTTAATTTATTTATTTGTTTTGCTTTCTGGGGCCCCACCTGCGGCACATGGAAGTTCCCAGGCTAGAGGTTATATCTGAGCTACTGCTGCCTGCCTATGCCATAGCCACAGCAACTCGGGATCCATCCCAAGTCTGTGACCAACAGCACAGCTCATGGCAATGCCAGATCCTTAACCTGCTAAGCAAGGCTAGGGATCGAACCTGCATCCTCATGGATCCTAGTTGGATTCGTTTCCACTGCGCCATAAGGGGACCTCCTGTGACTCTTTTCTTTTTACTAGAAACCTTCATCTAGGTTCACTGTCCAGTCTCCAGACAGGACCCACCACCATGCAATTGAGGCAGGAGATGGATGGGCTGCAGCATAGACATTTACAGCTAGCCACCTGTTTAAGATAGGAATAACAACAGGAACAAGGTAAATAACTGGAATTTGTCTTCTGTGGACACTTTAAACAATGGTAATGGCAGGGGCAGGGAGGGGCTAAGCCCTGCTTGGGCAAAGATCTAGAAGTCATATACTTCCTATCCTCAGGGTCAGGGAGACCCCAACTACACATTTGCAGAAAGACTTGTAGGGCTCAAAAAGGGAGGGGGTGCCAGGACGTAATAAGTCCTGATAACCGTCCCATAACACTTTGCTCTGTAATCCATTTTGGCCAAAAAATACACATGCTGAGGGCTCTGAGTCCAGTCAGGTATGAGAAATAAGACAAGATAATTAGCCAAAGGAAAATGAAGAACTGTCCTATATAAGGGATTTTATTTATTTATTTATTTAGTCTTTTCTAGGGCCACACCTGCGGCACATGGAGGTTCCCAGGCTAGGGGTCCAATCAGAGCTGTAGCCACTGGCCACAGCCGCAGCCACAGCAACGTGAGATCCGAGTTGCGTCTGTGACCTCAGGCAATGCTGGATCCTTAACCCACTGAGCAAGGCCAGGGATCAAACCTGTGTCCTCATGGATGCTAGTCAGATTAGATTCTGCTGAGCCACAACAGGAACTCCATATAAAGGATTTAAATCACCTTTCTGAGGTGCTCCTCATTCAGGAGGATGCCTATATCTGTCTACCTTTGGGTGTGTATTACCTCTTTGCTTCTGAAATAAACTACTTCTGTGTGTGCTCTCCCACATGTTGTTCTGCATTTCTTTTTTTTTTTTTTTTTTTTTTGTCTTTTTTGTTGTTGTTGTTGCTATTTCTTGGGCCGCTCCTGCAGCATATGGAGGTTCCCAGGCTAAGGGGTTGAATCGGAGCTGTAGCCACCGGCCTACGCCAGAGCCACAGCAACGCAGGATCCGAGCCGCATCTGCAACCTACACCACAGCTCACGGCAACGCCGGATCGTTAGCCCACTGAGCAAGGGCAGGGACCGAACCCGCAACCTCATGGTTCCTAGTCGGATTCGTTAACTACTGCGCCACGATGGGAACTCCCGTTCTGCATTTCTAACAACAAACTTTGTACCTGCTTTTACAGTCTTTGCCTCCTTGAAACATTCTTGCTTTCAACAAGGGGCAAGAATCAGGGCCATTCTGCTTTTAGCCTCTAGCTAGTCTAGTAGCTAGGATTCCTGGTTTTCACTGTGGCTGCCCAGGTTCAATTCCAGAGCAGAGAACTACGATTTCTATTCAAGCCATCATGCACCGCTGTCTGTCCCAAATCAGAACCACCATGCTGTCCTTTGCACAGGCATGGCCTCTCACAAACAGGCACCATTCCCAATTTTCTCACAGGGCTGCAAACACCCTCCCTGCTGCTCCAGAACCTACAGGCCCCAAATGACTGGCAGACTCCCAAGACTGCTCAGGACTTCCAGGCTTTAAATGCTTCCCTCAGTTCCACTCTTAGCACCACTCACCATCCCTCACAGCTACAGCTACATCTGCACAGCTGGTTTTCACAGTGAATTACACTGGTTTATTTCTTGGACGGGTGCCACTCAAGTGCAGCATGAATCAAAGAACTGGGTTGGAGGGGGCGAGGAAGAATTCACCTCATTTATTGTTGGATGTGGTGTCTGGGGTTCCTAAAGTTACCAGTTCAAAGCTGCCCCCCAGCCCACACCCAGAGACTTCAGGGAGTGACTGGTGGTGTGTGCAGATACCTTGCAGTTCTGAAAAGAGCTGGAGGCCAGACCTGGGGCCAAGGATGAGGTCGGTGTTTGTGGGGAGGGAGACTGGGGGATGTGAGTCCAGGTGGGACAGCACCAGACCACAGGCTTATATCACTAGCTCCTCCTTCATACTGGGTAAGAGAGTATTTGACCCAATGAGGTCAAACTAGGACTATCATGGTGCTTTTTCAAATCAGCAGAAGGCTGGTAACATAGGCTAAAATATGTTGAACCATCTCAGGTTTCCTTATAATGAGGGTCTCCTCCCTTGGAAGGTCATCATTCCCTGAGATCCCTGTCCTTGGTCCTGAGGATCAGCATCTTGCTGAACTTTTTTTTTTTTTTTTTTTTTTTTTGGTCTTTTCTAGGGCCGCATCTGTGGCATAAGGAAGTTCCCAGGCTAGGGGTCTAATAGCTGCTGGCCTTTGCTGGAACCACAGCAATGTGAGATCCGAGCCACGTCTGCGACCTACACCACAGCTCACGGCAACATGAGCAACCACTGAGCAACACGGCAACCACGGCAACCACGAGCAACCATGAGCAACCACGGCAACACGGCAACCACTGAGCAAGTCCAGGGATCGAACCTGCAACCTCACAGTTCCTAGTCAGATTCGTTAACCCCTGAGCCATGATGGGAATTCCCTATCTTGCTGAACTTGAATGCAGACCTCATTTTATCTTTCACTTAATGACCCAAGGCATATCTCCTGCTTTTATTTATAGTTTTATAGATAAGCAAGCCCGATTGATATCTTTCTTGAGTGACAATTAATTTACAGTGGTTTCCCAAATTTGCTTAGGTTTCCCTCTCGGTCAGTGGTCCTCTATTGGGACTTCTACAACTACCTGTGGAACTATCCTACTCTATCCCTATCACAACCACAGTCATAGCTGATCCTGGTGGCAAGTCGCACAATGGACCCCAATCCAGATCTAGGTGGGGGTGGTGATGGAGTCCATTGTATTGGGGGTGGGGGTGAAATCTAGTTCCGGGACAGTGATGAAGATCCCAGAGTTTCCTCTTGAAATGACGGTCCAGTTGCCTGAAATTTATGGAACCTGAGAGAGAACAATACCTCTCCTGGACACCGGCAGAGGTGACCCATGCCTTGGAGCCATCCTAGATGGATTCCCTGCCTCTCTCAGTGTCTTGCAGGATTGTGTTAAAAGACCCTTCTTTCTGCCATTCTTCCACCCAACCTCTCCCCTGAGCCTCCCATCATGCTTGGGAAGCCTGGCTTGGAAGCCTGGCAGTGCTCTGCTCCCCTCTCAGAAGCCTCAACAGTCCATGCGTGGATTCATCCATCCCTCCATCATTCCATAGGTCCTTCCTTTCTTACCCCTTTTCTTCCCTTTCCTTTCCTCCCTCTATCTAATCTCTCCCTCTCTCCCTCCCCCGCCGCTCCCATGGTCCAGGGCGATTCATAGGCCACAGGCCTTTCGTAGAGCATTGGGTCCAGGCTTCGACTGCACCTGCCAACCACCAAAGGTCTCTCCCACTTCTTAGAGCCTAGAGGACCTGTCTCTTAACAAGGGGGTCTAGAGGGGATCCTGCGGGTTGCGGCGGTGGGGGGGATCTCCAGCGCATGCGCAGGTGGAGGACAGGCGCGCTCTGAGCAGTCTTGTCAGAAGTCGAAAGAAAGACTGGGACAGAGCAGGTACGGGGAGAGGCGGTGATCTGAAACGGATGGTATGGACCCCCCACACCCCGACTTGGACCCTAGCCTGGGCGAAGCCCCTTGCCTCAGTGGGGCAGGTTCTTTCCTTGCGGCATTCGCCCTGAAGGAAGCCAATGCTGAGCTAGTCACAGCACACGCTGGAATTGATGGCCAGAAATGGAGAAGCAGGAACTTGGCAAATCAACTCCCCAGGGGAGCTCAAGGCAAGAATTTTCAAGGTAGGGAGAGTTAATGAGGGGGAGGCATAGGTATTGTTTGTCTGGGGAAAGTGGGACTGCTCCCTGGAACAGGATGGGGGTGAGCCCAAGTTTTTATTTTTCCTTGGATGCGGTCAGGTGTTTCCCGTCAGGAAGCGAGTCATTGAGCATGCGCAGGGATTACAATGAGCGTATAATGTATGATGAGGCTCAGGTTTGCCAGAGGTCCAGATGGTGATTTTAACAAGTTTCAGCCAGATCTTGTTTTCCTCTGAGGTTCCCTTCTTTTGGGGTTTCCTTCTGCAGCTAAAACCTGTACAGTGCGTTTCCATTTGAGGGGAGGGGGCAGGGGCAATGGTTCTAGGGCAACCACTTGGGGAACAGGCTGGAGGATGAGCCAGCCTTTCTTTCCTTAGGTTCCTGACAGCCCAGATGTCTGGGTCTATGCGGGGTTCTTTGCAATGGCTGCTGACCTGGCGGAGAGGCGCAGCTCCACCGGGTACCTCTGTGGAATCGGGTTCCTGGTGGGTGGGAACAGCGTCTGAGGAGAGAGGGCTAGGGGATGACGCCTGGTGAGGCGGGGGATGGGGAGGAGTGCCTGCTCCGAGTGATGGTCCTGTTGTCCAAAAATCCACTGGCCTCCTGAGAGTGGTACCTCCCCTGGACTTGGGCAGAGGACGCCCATCCCCTGGCACCATACTGGCTGGGGTCCCTGCCTGGTCCAGTGCCTTCCAGGAATCTGTCAGCAGCCCCTTCTCCCTGCCTTGTCCCCTCCCTAGGACCCCCTAGCCCATCTCTTCCACACTGCCCCCACCCATCACCCAAACCACTACACTCCCTGGGCCAGGCTGTGGAGGGTGTTACCTCCCCAAGGATGCTCCCTCTCTTTTGCCCGGCCCCTTCCCCTTGCAACAGGGCTGCTCATGAATGCTGCTCAGAAGCAGACCAGAACCCCATGCTCCATCGGTATCCCGCTGACAGAGAGCTGTCCCCTTTGAGAAAGCAGGCAAACCCCATGATGGAACCTGTTGGGTTTGCAGAGGGAGGAATGCACAAGGCCAAGGGGGTAAAGCAAGAGAGATTTATTAAGGCATCAGAGGGGCATGGGCTGAGCTCACCATGGAGGAGCTAGGCTTAGAAAGATCTGTGGCGGGAATCTGTGCTTGGAGTTTATGATGGGAACTTGTGGCAGGAACAATGAAGAAGGAGGAGGGGAGGGGGAAGGGAGGGGTAGGGGGTTGAGCCCCAGGACAGAGGGCAGTTAATCCCTGTAGGTGGTTAATCTATGCAGGCAGTTGTTTTCTGCAGACCACTGTTTCTTGCCGCCCAACCTGAGCACCACATTTTAGCTCCAGGGTGAAGAGCCACAGTTGGGGGTAGGGGGTGGGGTCTGTCTCTGTCCTCCTGGGAACCTATCATTCCAGCCTTTTGTCATATGGGGTAGGGGCAATGGTCTTCTCTTCTGTAGCTACTTCCTGCTGCCCAGGGGTGAGGAGCCCTGTGTGGCTGGACATGGCAGGTACCTGCCACAGAGGATGGAGAGAAAAGAAAAATAAGATTAAACAGAGGTTTGGGAAATAGCTTCCATCCTCCACCTGGGTGGGTGGGTATTGCTATATCTATTCCTTGAGGAAGAACTAGAACTCTGTTTCACTGCTGCACTATTCTTCTCTCTCTCTGCCTTGCCCGTGGCAGGCAGAAGTATCCAGGCCTGGCCTGGAACCACAGCGACAATGCCTAATCCTTAATTGCCAGGCTGCCAAGGAACTCTTGCACTATTGCTTCCTGATGGCTTCTCCTTTGTTTCTGCATTCACTCATTTTTCTGATTAGCAATTGTTTGAATCTGCCCTTTGTTCCTTAGGGGAGGTTTAGGAGGCTGAAGCCTTTTTCCTACAAGCCAGAAACAGGGGACAAGAAAAGGCTTTTGTATCCAGGAGGGTCCCACAGGGTCCTGCTTGGTTTCACTTCTCCTGGCACCATTTCAGTCCAGCCTCCAGAGTGGCATAAACGCAGGAACAACTCCATGCATGGAAACACCAGGACCACACACTCAGGCACACGGGGCACCATGTCAGTCCTTAGCAAACACCACAGGGAGCACCCCTGGGACACTGGCATAGCACAGTCAGGGTCACTATTAAAAGCCTAAGGATCCAGACATCCCAGAACAACTTGGAATCTTGGCTCCAACCTTTTCATACCAGCCCCGCCTAGTCCCCCCAGTCCCCAGCCCTCAGCCTGCCTGGCCCTAAGAGCCTCGTTGGTCCCCTGAAGACACCCCCGGGGAACGCCCTCCACCCGCGCACTTGCGGCTCAGGTCAAGCCACCTTCCAGGAGCCCCGGGCTCTCGGAGCGGGGCGGGGCTCTGGGCCTACGCGAAGTGAGAAGCCAAGAAGAAAGTGAGAAAAGCCAGAATGCATTAAGTTCACTGCTTTTGGACTGCAGCTCCAACAGGGGAGTAGGTCTGGCTCATCCTCGATGGCACCGGTCACTCACTGGGTCACTGCTACGGGCACGGATGGAACCGGCCTGCCGGGGAGCCCGGCTTCCTCGCCGCCCTGCCCCGCGGGGATCTGGTCCCCTCTGCCTCTCGGAGCCCCTGCTGAGCCGCGAGGGACTTGCCCCGCCCCCTGCGCGCCTGCGCACTCGCGACGGAGAGGCCCTGTCCGGAATTCCGGCGCCGCAGACTCGCGGGCTGGGCGGTGCTCGTCGCCGGGCGCGGTCTGAGGGCGCCGAGGCAGGCTCGGTTGTGGCCGCGGCTTTTCGGAAGAGAACGGGCGCAGGACCGGCCACGTTCTGCGGACCAGATGCAAGGGTGGGCTCCGGGGCCTCAGGCCACGAGGCATTTCCTCCAGAGCGAGGGCTGGCGGTGCTGAGAGCCGGAGGCGCGGGGTTGAGCACGCGCGGCCGTAATGGGGCGCCGCCCCGGCCTCTTGTGCCTCGAGAGACGTGGAGGTCCTGCGCGCCGCCTTCCTCGCCTCGAGGCCCGGCGTGGAGAAGGGGCCTGAGAGGGAAGTGGGAGGGAGAGCCTCGGAGTGCAAGTCCTCTGCAGCGACGCGGTGGGCCGCCCGGGGGTGGGCAGTTGTGGGGTCCGAACGACAGTTGTGGTCTCCGAGCTGCGGACCCAAATGACCGCGGTCCTCTCGGGTCTGCGTGCGGGTGGCTACGGGTAGCGAGGGTCCAGGGGGTGCGGGGGGTGGGCGTTGACCGAGTCCAGAAAGCCTGCGGTGTAACGAACCCTGTTTTGCTTCCCCAGCCTGTCCGTGTCCAGAAAAGGCCTGTGAAGTGAAGCGACTCGCTGCTGCGCCTCTAAAAGCGAGGTTCTTTGTGAGTTGGTGCTGCTGCTTTGTTTCCGTGAAATGCGTTAGGTTTTCGGGAGAGGGGATTTTTAAATTTCTTTCCCTTGGAATGTCCTGCTTGAGAATGCTGTGCTTACTGATTTGGGCCTTAGGATTTCCGTACCCAATTAGAGGCAGGGGCCTGATGTATAGATGCCCCTTTTCTGGTGCCCACTTAATGCAGTTGTACAGTTAACCTTGTGCTAGGCACGCAGTTGCTCTGAGAGCAGTTTTTCCTAAGGATCCTAAGGATGGAAAGAGCCCTGTTGGACGTTTATGTTTTTGTTTGCATTTTCCTTTTAAATGGCGGCGCTGGCACATGTGGAAGTTCTCTGGCGAAGGATTGAATCCGAGCCACAGCTGGGGCCACGCTGGATCCTTAACCCACCGCCCCAGGCCAGGGACGGCACCGCGCCTCTACAGCAACCCTAGTTAAGAACCTGGGATCGTCCATATGCTACCGGTGAGGCCAATTAAAAAAAAAATTACTATTTAGCAATATGCAAATGGTTATGTAACTCACTTCATCCATGTAGTGGAATGTTACATGCTAATAAAGATTGTTTATAAACAGTTATAAGAAAAACTACATATATAATATAATAGGATGTGTTTATTGTTCTGAATAAAAAATTTTAAGAAATCGTTAGGTTACATATGTAACCTGGACACTCAGGTAAGGATTAATGAGATCTTTTGCAAGGATTTAATAATTGGTTATTCATTGGAGTGTGGGAGGGGTTAACTCAAATTACTGAGCTTGAGTTCACGTTGTGGCTTAGGGGAATCGAATCCAATTAGTAATCATGATATTGCCGGTTCCATCCTTGGTTTCACTCAGTGAGTTAAGGATCCGGTGTTGGGGTGAGCTGTGGTGTAGGTCGAAGACAAAGCTCTGTTCTGGCTGTGGTATAGGCCTGGTTGCTGTAGCTCCCATTCGACCCCTTGCCTGGGAACCTCCATATGCTGTGAGTATGGCCCCGAAAAAGAAAAAAAATTACCGTGCCACTGCTGTGAAATAAGCATTTTTTTTCTGTCTGCTTTGTCTCTTTATTGCATGCGATCCTTTACAGAAGGATTTCTGGGTGTTAATGAAACACAGTATTCAAGGAGTTCCCGCTGTGCTGGTATCAGAGGAGTCTTGGGAGTGCTGGGATGCAGGCTCAATCCCTGGACCCACACAGTGGGTTAAGGATCCCAAGTTGCAGCAGCTGCTGCTTGTGTTGCAACTATGACTCCATTCTGATCCCTGGCTCACGAACTGCGTATACCCGAGGAGTGGCCAAAAAAAAGAAATACAATATTCAATAAGGGGAAAGAATTATTTTTTTCAGTCACTTTGATTTCCCTGTTGTTACCACTTTTGCAAGCCTTCTTTTTTTTTTTTTTTTTTTTTTTTTGTCTTTTTAGGGCCGCACTTGTGGCGTGTGGAGGCTCCCAGGCTAGGTGGTCGAATTAGAGCTACAGCTGCCCGCCTACCCCACAGCCACAGCAGTGCAGAATCCGAGCCCCGCCTGAGGCTTACACTACAGCTTACAGCAATGAGGGATCCTAAATTCACTGAGCAAGGCTAGGGATCGAACCTGCATCTTCATGGATGCTAGTCAGGCTCACTTCCGCAGAGCCACAGCAGGAACTCCTGCAGACTGATTTAATCACACTTTAGTTGATGACTATGAGGTACACCATCTTCCCAAATCATTAAATTAATGGGAATAACAACAACAAAAAACCCACTTCTGATGATGGACTTAATGCAAGCTTGTGAAATATTTACTAACTAAAGAACCTAAAGGAGAAGAAAATTAAAATTCTCTATAGCCCCAATATCCAGAAATAATCACTATTTAGAGCATATTCTTCCCCCAATTTTTTTTTCTTTTTTTTGCTTTTTCTAGCACTGCTCTCACGGCATATGGAGGTTCCCAGGCTAGGGGTCGAATCGGAGCTGTAGCTGCCAGCCTACGCCACAGCCACATGGGATCTGAGCTGCGTCTGCAACCTACACCACAGCTCACGGCAACGTCGGATCCCTAACCCACTGAGCAAGGCCAGGGACCGAACCCGAAACCTCATGGCTCTTAGGTTCATTAACCACTGCGCCACGACGGGAACTCCCACTAAATAGTTTTATAAGCATTTGTGGTTTTGTGTATGGTTTTATTTCAGAATAGGATAACATTAATTGAAAATTTTAAACCAAGGTTGGTCTGTAGTTCTTAGAAGCAACACTGAGTAGTTATGTTGTGAGCCACACAGGAAGTCCTCTAGTTGCTAGTTTTCGAGAGGAATTCAGTACTGTCATGGGTTGTTGTAGTACCCTCATGAAAGTATAGAGAAAGGTAAAATCCCAGTGATCCCCTTTTGGTTTGAGAAATCTTACAAATATTTATAATTCTGAAGATATAGATAGTAATTAATTTGAGAAACTTAATCCAAAATTTTAAAATTTCAGAATTGAAATATTTAGAGATACTCTCCATCTGTTGATGCGTCTATTTCACTTTAATGGGTTAAATAGTCTCATCTTTTTTTTGGGAGGGGAGTTCCCGTCCCAACTAGGATCCATGAAGATGTGGGTTCAATCCCTGGCCTCGCTCAGTGGGTTAAGGATCCGGCACTGCCATGAGCTGTGGTGTAGGTCACAGATGCGGCTGTGGAGTAGGCCGGCAGCTGTAGCTCTGATTCAACCCTTAGTCTGGGAACCTCCATATGCCACAGGTACGGACCTAAAAAAGCCAAAAAAAAAAGATTTAAGAAATCAGAAAAAAAATTATTTTAACCTCAGAGAAGAAGACTTAGGCAAGGAACTCAATCTAATTATACAACAAAGCTCAGTTGGTAATGGTACTTACATGGTTATAATAATAGAAACCTAAAATCCATTTACCCTGAAATAGAACAAAACCATATTAGAAGGCTAGGGAGATGCAACCATGTATATGTTGGGTGGATACAAGATAGCTAAAACTCCACTGTTCCATAGTAGGAAGTCAACAGATAATGGCTAAAGCTGAAAATTCAGAAGTAGCAATATTAGCATGTTATTTGAATCTATGGTGTTTAAATACCAAAAGAAACATCTGAAAGAGGGAAAAATTGTTGCCTGTAGACTTGGAAGATGGGGGTGGGAAAGTACTAGGGATGGAATTGTTGGGGCTTTTGTGATAAACCTTGTAGAGCTGTTTTTAATGTATGTCCAGATATAAGAGATACGTATTTTTAAATTTTTGATTAAAACGATTAAGAGACTCTAGAGAAGAACAGAATAAGGATCACCTGGGATACCATCCAGTAGAGGTAACAACATTGTCTTCCAAGTCCATTCACAGACTGTTTTATGCACATGCATCTAAACATATATGCATATGGATGTAGTTTTCCTGCCAAAAATAGAATCACACTACAATACTATTTTCTAACTTTTCTTCTCCTTCCAGCAATGTCTATGACATCTTCTTTAGCATCTTTCTATGACATCAAATAAGAGTTTTCCCTTTATATTCAGTGGGTGTTTAGTTTTCTGTTGTGTGAATGCATAGTTTATTTAACCTCATTGAAAGATATTTAGCTTCCTTCTGTCATTTTTGTCCCATTATAACCATTTCCCACATAGCATCTCATTCTTTCCATTTCCCCACAGCCTTAGAAATATGAGATATTATCAATTTTCAAAATCCTCTAGTCCAGTTCCTTTAAATGGGACTCCTTATTTGCTAGTGATGTTTTTCTTGTTTGTACTGGCTTAATCTGTGGTCAAATGTAGTGTACAGAGGGAAAGGCCAAGTACCTTTGTATAAAATACATAGACACAGCATCACACCATGGGGCCCACAAGAAGGGCAGCAGGGGAGACAACACTGTTCCCTGGGAAGAGCAGCTTTAACCCCAGGAGGGGGTTCTCTGGGCAGAAGGCTGGGTAGCCAGGAGCTTTAGTGAGTTTTAACTAGTCGGCTGTTTCTACTTTCTAGAGAATTATTTGTACTCAGGTTTTCTCAAATTCATTTTTCCCCAGCCTGGATACCAAGAGAATTGTGTTGGTAAGTGAGATCATGTAAGCAGTATTGATGATTCTTTTTTTTTTTTCCTCTGCTTTTTAGGGCCACAAGTGCGGCATATGGAGGTTCCCAGGCTAGGGGTCAAATTGGAACCACAGCTGCTGGCCTGCACCACAGCCACAGCAACTCGGGATCCTAGCCCTGTCTTCGACCTACACTACAGCTCAGGGCAATGCCAGATCCTTTAACCCACTGAGCGAAGCCAGGTATCGAACCTCCGTCCTTATGGATCTTAGTTGGATTTGTTCCCGCTGAGCCATGAAGGGAACTCCTGTATTGAGGATTCATAATAGGAACGTTGAGCTCTGAGGATTCTGGGAAAGGTAGCTTGATGGAAGGGCTCCCAGTGTGCAGTTATAGCTTTGCCATTATAAAGACTGCTGGGCATGGTCTGTGCAAGTAGTTCTCAAATTGTGGCATTTGGACCAGCAGCATCAATATCAACTTTTTTGAAATACAAATTCTCAAGCCCAACCCTAGACCTAGTAATGCCAAGCGCGTTAGGAATGGGGCCCTGCAGACCATACCTTAATAGGCTTTCCAGCTGATTCTGATGCCTGCAGTTTGATGGCCAAACTTGCTCATTATGATCACCTGGGAAAGGTTTAAAGGTTTAAAAATCCTGATTCCCAGGCTACACTCTATACTAATTAAATGAGAATGTTTGAGTGATGAGAGTCAGGCCATCAGTATATTTTTAAAATCTGCTGGTGATTCCAATGGGTAGCAAGGCTTGGGAATTTCTAGTCTGTATTCTTTTTGTCTCAGGGTTAGGGAGGCAAGCCAGATTCCTGTATCTCAGAAGGAAGTTCTGGTTTAGATGGTGTAGCCACTTAGCAGCTGGGAAGGTTGGCATGAGGGTAGATGGATCTGGACTGCATATTCTCAGATCCAGATCAGCCTCCCTGGGGTGGGGGACTAACTAGAGTCTCTTCTGCTAGAATGTCTGGCTGTGTGCTTCCATGCAGGAGAGTCTGCTCTAGGTCTGTCCTTGTACAATGATTTTCCTGTGCTTTGGGGAGGGCATATATTTGTCCAAACTACCTCTTAACTTTCATAATGTGTCTGTGTGTTGTGGGGGTGGAGGGGTATGGCATATTAGAATTGGAGAAGTTGTGTGAGTTTTTAAAATTGGGGAGCTGAGGCGATTTTGTTCTTATGGCTTCAAACTCTTCCCCCAGCTCTTGGCTTCTGTGGACTCTGCTTCTCCAGTAAATGACTCTTGGGAGAAATTAACCAGTTCTTGGCAACTCTGAAATCATGGCTCATGTAAGTTGATATTTCTCTCTATTTGAAATGCTGTAATTTTTTTCAGGTTATGGGAACATTCTCATTAGTTATCCTGAGACTTCCTAAAAGACCCCTGTCCAACAACTTCGTCCTAGCTGCTCCCATTCTAGTCAAGGATGGAGCCAGACAGTCTAGCCCTTCCTGTGGTACCCGCTCTTCTCCATCCAGGTCCACGTTTGAGCTGACCACATTACTCAGTGTCTCCTGTGTGTTCAGTCTTTGTCCAGAGCAGAAATGAAGTCCCTAGAGGGAGACAGCTGATATGAGACTCTCAGAACTAGAGAACACTTTAGAGCACCACTATCCGATATTAAAGGTATAAAATTACAGAGTTCCTGTCGTGGCTCAGCGGTTAACAAATTTGACTAGCATCCATGAGGACACAGGTTTGATCCTTGGCCTTGCTCAGTGGGTTAAGGGTCCAGCGTTGTCGTGAGTTGTGGTGTAGCCCGCAGACAACGGCTCAGATCCTAGGTTGCTGTGGCTGTGGTGTAGGCCGGCAGCTGTAGCTCCGATTCAGCCCCTAGCCTGGGAACCTCCATATGCTGCTGGTGTAGCCCTAAAAAGCCAAAAAAAAAAAAGTATAAAATTTATCCTTCTTAGCACACGAGACCTTATATCAATTTCATTAAAAGTATAGAATAGTAATTTTTTTTGGCCACCCCTGTGGTATATGGAACGTCCCAGGCCAGGGATCAGACCTGTACCACAGCAGCAACTGGAGCTGGTGCAGTGACCATGCTGAATCCTTGACTGGCTGCGCCATAGGAGAACACCCTAGAATGATAATTTTTTTTTCTAAGTTAGAATAATAGGAGTTCCCATTGTTGCTCAGTGGATTAAGAGCCCAACTGGTATCCATGAAGATGTGGGTTCTATCCCTGGCCTCTCAGTGGGTTAAGGATCTGGCGTTGCTGTGAGCTGTGGTGTAGGTGGCAGACACAGCTGAGATCTGGCATGGCTGTGGCTGTAGTAGGCAGCTGCAGTTGTGATTCAGCCCTGGCCTGGAAACCTCCATATGTCACTAAAAAATAAAAAGTTAGAATAATATGCAAGGCACGTACATAAACTTTTTAGTAGTCACATTTTAAATGTAAAAAGAAATATGCAATTAATTTTAATATTTTATTTAACCCAGTATAGCCAAAATATCATTATTTCAAAGTGTAACTAATTCAAAAATTATTAAAGTATTTTACATTATTTTTTCTTTCTAAAGTCTTCAATATGTGGTGTGTATTTTATTCTTATGGCACATCTAAATTTGTTACTAACTACAGTTCATGTGCTCAGTAACCACATGTGTCTAAGCATACTGGACATTACAGCTTTAGAAATTTCATGTAACCTAAATTGTAAATATAATTTAATATTTTTAAAAGTATAGAAATTTCTATGGGGAGTTCCTGCCGTGGCTCAGTGGTTAATGAATCCGACTAGGAACCATGAGGTTGTGGGTTTGATCCCTGGCCTTGCTCAGTGGGTTAAGGATCTGGCATTGCCTTCAGCTGTGGTGTAGGTTGCAGATGTGGCTCGGATTCGACCCCAGCCTGGGGAACCTCCATGTGCCGTGGGAGCAGCCCTAGAAATGGCGGAAAAAAAAAAAAAGACAAAAATAAATAAATAAAAATAAAAGTATAGAAATTTCTAAATAAAATCACTAAGTCCAACATATCTATAAAATGGACTATTTTTTAGTAAATTTAAGATATTCAATAAAGGGGAGTTCCTGTCATGGCACAGCAGAAGGGAATCGGACTAGTATCCATGAGGATGTATGTTCGATCCATGGCCTCACTCAGTGGGTTAAGGATCCAGCATTGCTATAAGCTGTAGGTCGCAGGCGAGGCTGGGATCCCATGTTACTGTAGGCCAGCAGCAGTAGCCCCAATTCTACCACTAGCCTGGGAACTTCCATATGCTGTGGGTGTGGACCTAAAAAGCAAAAAAGAAAAATAAATTAATAAAGGATTTGTTATAAGGGGAAATGCTAATGATATAGATAGTGATGAAATATATATTGATAGTTTGGAAGAAATTCTTTAGTTTTATGCAAACTGTTTTTTAAAAATAGAGATTTTGGAAGTTCCTTTGTGGCACAGTGGGCTAAGTATTTGGCATTGCCACAGCTGTGGCTCAGGTTGCAGCTGTGGTGCAGGTTCAATCCCTGGCCCAGGATCTTCCACATACTGTAGGAATGGCAAAAAAAAAAAAAAAAAAAAAATAGAGATTTTATGGTTCATTTGGACAAAAAATTCCATTTTTTTTTTATAATCCTTAAAGGAAAAGTGATTAGAGTAAATCACATTTATTGAGAAATTTTTTAAGCTTGTTGCAGGCAGTATTCTTATGGCCACTATTTCAATGGTGAAATTCTTTTTCTTTTCTGTCTTTTTAGGGCCACACCCGCAGCATATCAAAGATCCCAGGCTAGGGGTCAAATCGGAGCTACAGCTACCGGCCTACGCCACAGCCACAGCAATGCCAGATCCGAGCCGCATTTGCAACCTATACCACAGCTCACAGCAGTGCCAGATCCTTAACCCACTGAATGAGGCCTGGGATCCAATCCTCCACCTCATGGCTCCTAGTGAGATTCATTTCTGCTGCACCATGACGGGGACTCCGTATACCATATCTTCTTAAGCCAGTCTTCTGGAGATTTGCACCTGAGTTGTTTCCATGTCTAGGCTATTACAAATAGAGCTCTATGAACATTGGGATGCATGTATCTTTTCAAATTTTCAAGTTTTCATTTTCTACAGATATATATCCAGGAGTGGGATTGTTGGATCATATGGTAGCTCTATTTTTTTTTATTTTTAAATTTTTTTTGTCTTTTTGCCTTTTCTGGGGCCACTCCTGCGGCATATGGAGGTTCCCAGGCTAGGGGTCTAATTGGAGCTGTAGCCACTGGCCTACGCCAGAGCCACAGCAATGCGGGATCCGAGCCACCTCTGCAACCTACATCGCAGCTCACAGCAACGCCGAATCCTTAACCCACTGAGCAAGGCCAGGGATCGAACCCGAAACCTCATGGTTCCTAGTCGGATTCGTTGACTACTGAGCCACAATGGGAACTCTGGTAGCTCTGTATTTACTTTTTTAGGTTTTGTTTTGTTTTCGTTTTTGTTTTTTTTTTTTTTTTTTTGGTCTGTCTTAGGGCCATATCCCTGCCATGTGGAAGTTCACAGGCTAGGGGTCAAATCAGAGCTGCAGCTGCTGGCCTACTCCATGGCAACATGGGGATCAGAGCCACATCTGCAACCTATGCTGCAGCTTGCAGCAACACCAGATCTTTAACCCATTGAGATCCCCAGGGATCGAACCTGTGTCCTAGTCGGGTTCTTAACATTGCTGAGCCACAGTGGGAACTTCTCTATTTTAGTGTTTTAAGGAACCTCCAGTCTGTTTTACATAATGGCGGCACCAGTTCACATTATCACCAACAGTGTAGGAAGGTTCCCTTTTCTCCACATCCTCTCCAGCATTTATTTGTAGACTTTTTGATGATGGCCATTCTGACCTGTAAGAGGTGATATCTCATTGTGGTTTCGATTTGCATTTCTCTAATAATTAGTGATGTTGAGCATCTTTTCATGTCCCTATTGGCCATTTGGAAAAATGTCTATTAAGATCTTCTGCCCATTTTTTAATTGGGTTTTTTGTTTTTTGGTATTGAGTTGTATGAGCTGTTTTTATACTTTGGATATTAATCCCTTTTTGTTTTGTTTCTTTTTGTGCCCATCAACAAAAGATTGATGGTTTCCTTTATTGTGCAAAAGTCCCATTTGTTTTTGTTTGTTTGTTTTTCCTTTCTCTTTTTTCTCTTTTGGCCACCCCACGACACATGGAGTTCCTTGGCCAGGGATTGAATCTGAGTTGCAGCTGTGACCTATGCTGCAGTTGCAACAACACTGGATCCTTAACCTACTGTGCCACTCCAGGGATCAAACCTGCATCCCAGCACTCCAGAGATAATGCTGATCCTGTTGTGCCACAGTGCCAACTCCAGTCCCATGTGTTTATTTTTACTTTTATTTTGCCTTGGGAGACTGATCTAAGAAAATATTGCTATGATTTAATGAAACTCTGAAGTAATTACATGACCGTATCTGGAAATAAGTAAAATTAGGTATCCCATAGTATATAAGAAGTTTTGTGTATAGCAGTGGTAAGCAAATCATAGCTTATAAACCAGATTCAACCCATGGTCTGTTTTTGTAGAACCTATCAGTTAATTACTTTTTGAAAGAATTGTTTATAAAAAAAAAAAGTGGGAAGGATGTGCAAGTAGAGACAATAGGTGGCATGTGGCCCTTTACAGAAATAAACTTGACAAATAATACATGGGTTTGTCGTTTCAGGATTTGGTGATGTTCAGAGATGTGACTGTAGACTTTTCTCAGGAAGAATGGGAATGCCTGAACTCAAATCAGAGGAATCTGTACAGAGATGTGATCTTAGAGAACTATAGCAACTTGGTTTCACTGGGTAAGTTTATCTGTGTCAAATAATTGAGAAACTCACATGACTGAATTTCAGGGCTCTCTTTCTGAAAACTAGCTGCATATCTGCTCTGTAGTTTGTGAAGAGGCACCTCCAGCTATTAAACTATTAAATAGCCCTTTAGCTTCCCCTGTAATTCAGTGACCTTTACATTTTCCTTTGCCCTTTTTCTAATTGCTTCTCTTTGATAGTTGGATATAATTCTTAGACACTGAGAGCAAAACCATTTTCTTCTTTTTTTTTGCTTTTTCTAGGGCCGCACCCACGGCATGTGGGGGTTCCCAGGCTAGGGGTCGAATCGGAGCTGTAGCCGCTGGCCTATGCCAGAGCCACAGCAATGCGGGATCCGAGCTGCGTCTGCGACCTACACCACAGCTCACAGCAATGCCGGATCCTTAACCAACTGAGCAAGGCCAGAGATCAAACCTGCAACCTCATGGTTCCTAGTCAGATTCATTAACCACTGCGTCACGACGGGAACTCCTCCAAAACCATTTTCTTCTTACCTTTTTTTTTTTTTAAGCAAGAGTTGGCAATGTTTATTTTAGGTTCTCTCTCTCTTTTTTTCTTTTTTCTTTTTTTGCCACTCAGGCGGGACGTGGAAGTTCCTGGGCCAGGGATCGAATCTACACCACATAGCAAAAACCCTGTCCCCAGTGGTGAGAACGTATGAGCCTCAACTCACTAGGCCATCAGAGAACTCCCAGCAAAACCATTTTCACTGAAAACTATTTTCCTACTGCTGTATATGGTCTGTTATCCATCAACTTACCAGAAATGTGAGTAAGAAGACAGAGGTATCTGGCTCTACGTACCTGTTGAAAAAGCTTATTCAGTGGGTTAAATCAATAGTTAAAACTCAAGTGGAGGAGTTCCCGGTTTGGCTTAGTGGAAACACATCTGGCTAGTATCCATGAGGACCCAGGTTTGATCCCTGGCCTTGCTTAAGGGTTAAAGACTCATTGTTGCCGTGAGCTGTGGTGTAGGTTGTAGATGTGGCTCCGATCTGATCTTGGCTGTGGCTGTGGCTTAGGCCAGCGGCTACAGCTCTGATTCGACCCCTAGCCTGGGAACCTCCATATGCCGCACATGCAGCCCTAAAAAGACAAAAAGAAAAAGAAAAAAAAGAAAACTCAAGTGGACACATTCAGTTTACTATGACAAATATATTGTCTTTTAATTTATGATTAAAAGTTCAAAATTTATGAACGTTGCTTCTAACATTGGATGAATATATTGGCAAGAAACTAAATATTTTCCTCTTAGTAAAATATGTTTAAAAAGCAAAAATAGAGTTCCTGTCATGGCTCAGTGGTTAACGAAACCATGAGGTTTCGGGTTCGATCCCTGGCCTTTCTCAGTGGTTAAGGATCTGGCGTTGCTGTGAGCTGTGGTGTAGGTTGAAGACATAGCTCGGATCCTGAGTTGCTGTGGCTGTGGTATAGGCCAGCAGCTGTAGCTCTGATTCAGCCCCTAGCCTGGGAACCTCCATATGCTGCAGATACAGCCCTAGAAAAGACAAAAAGACATAAAAAGCAAAAAATAGCACTTTATAAACATAATGTACTAGCCACTCATTCAAGTACTTTTAAGTCAAACCTCACAACAGTCCTATGAGTATTTATTTTATACGTTATTGCATATTATTACTTACCTATGGGTATATATTACTGTTTTTCCAACTGAGAAAACTGAGGCTGTGGTGACTCAGGTGACAGAGGCATAATTTGAAACCAGTGCTCTCAGTGATTACTTCCTTAAGAGATAGAGCCTGGGGAGTTCCCGTCGTGGCGCAGTGGTTAACAAATCTGACTAGGAACCATGAGGTTGCGGGTTCTGTCTCTGGCCTTGCTCAGTGGTTTAAGGATCCAGTGTTGCCATGAGCTGTGGTGTAGGTTGCAGACTCGGCTTGGATCCCGCGTTGTAGGCTGGTGGCTGCAGCTCTGATTCGACCCCTATCCTGGGAACCTCCATATGCTGCAGGAAGCAGCCCAAGAAATGGCAAAAAGACCAAAAAAAAAAAAAAAGAGAGAGAGAGATAGAGCCTATATGAGTTGACAATTAAAATAAGGTAATAATGGAGTTCCCGTTGTGGGGTAGTGGGTCCACGATCTGGCTTGTCTCTGTGGAGGTGCTGATGTGATCCCCTACCTGGGACAGTGGGTTAAGGTTCTGGTGTTTGCTGCAGCTGTGGCATGGGTCACAGCTCCAGTTTGGATTCGATCCCTGGCCCGGGAATTTCCCTATGCTGCAGGTGAGGCCGAAAAAGAAAAAAAAAAATAAGGCAATATTCCTACTTCTCTGTTCTTGTGATTCCTTGTGATCCTAAAATAATTCTAATATGAATGTTTTTCAGTCCCCTTACTCTTCTTTGTTCTGAAGGCTTGGCCAAGTATATCCTTTCTAAATTATGTTCCATTATGTTTTTTTTAAGGAGGCTGTTCCATTTCTAAGCCAGATGTAATTACTCTGCTAGAGCAAGGGAAAGAACCCTGGATGGTTGTGAGGGATGAGAAAAGAAGATGGAGCCTAGGTAAGTGCCAATCAGGACGAGACAAGCTGTTCATGGCAGGGCATATCCCTGCTGGCTGGGAAGGAAACACACCCCTTAGATGTGGATTATGAAGGAAGGACCTGATACCTGGGAAGAAAACTTAGATCTCAGCATGAACCACCAAAGGCATTTCATCTATCCTTCCACTTACTACTTCTTTGTTCACTCTCCTATTTCCTTCTCATTTTGGTGGGGGAGAGCTTTCTCCCCCAGTGACTAACATTTTCCTTGTACTTTGCATCTCATTCCTTTCTGGCTTCTTTTGTCTTTTTGTGTATACCTCTTCACTGCCTTCTCTTCATGGAGTTCACGTTGTAGTAGGGAAATCATGTAATAAACAAATACACAAATGGATTGCTAAATATTGTATTGTGAAGTGATTAAGTATTTTGAAGGAAAGTGAATAGGATAAGAATATAGAGAATTATGAGGTGTGAGTGAGGTAATTTTAGATAGGGCGGTCAGAGAAGAGAAACCAACTGGAAGAGGCTCTTCACCTTTTCAAGATGGAATCATTTGAGCATCTGTGTACATAACAGCAGTATACTGCAACATATAAAATATGCATAATTTTATAAATTGTTGATACAGATTGTTCATCATTGGAAACTACTAGAGAAATAACTTATTTAGAAAGCATAAATTTAGGAGGTCACTTCGTGGCTCAGTGGAAATGAAGCTGACTAGCATCCATGGGGACGCCGGTTCAATCCCTGGCCTCACTTAGTGGGTTAAGGATCCAGCATTGCCATGAGCTGTGGCATAGGTGGAAGATACAGCTTGGATCTGGCATTGCTGTGGCTGTGGTGTGTGCTGGTGGCTACAGCTCTGATTCGACCCCTAGCTGGGAATCTCCATATGCCATGGGTGTGGCCCTAAAAAGATAAAAAAAGAAAGAAATGAAATGAAAAGAACGCATACATTTAAAGGAAAAGAAGCATTTACCCTGCCTTCCTTGTAAGAACTGTAGCAATAGGTAGTAGATGGAGGGATGTTTCTCTTAATAAAATTACTCAGTGAATAAATGAAGAATGAGAGGATAGTACTTCATTCTCATTTATTAGAACCCATAGTGAGCTATTGGATTTAGGCCCTGAACATCAATGCTGATAACATCACAGAAATAGACAATCAGGCACTATATTTCTTCTAATCAAAGGATGTCATATCGCCTATGAGGTGGGCCTAAGTATGATGGAACTTCTAAAGCCATCCTGTTTGGGGAAGTTTATTTGAGGAAGACAAAGGGACATAGAGTCAGTAAAATTCAGAATATGAGAAATGCTATAGGGTCAAAACCAGTTCTTCAACAAATAAATTGAAGGGAAATCGGAAGATAACAGGAGAACCTATAGGTTTTAGACATGAAGGATATGTCAACTACTTGTACATTATGAACTTGGTTTGGGTCATTTATGTTTTAAGTTGTTTAAAATTTAATGTGTGAGATAGGTGGAAGTGTGAGCGCTGATTTTTGATGTTCTTAATTACTGTTCAGTTTTTCAGGTTTGGATAATGGTATTATGATTTTTTAAAGCCTTTTAGAGATAAATCTTTGAGGTGAATTACAGAAATTAATATATGAGATTTACTTCAAAAAAAAAGTGAGGAGAATGAATTAAGGTCTGCATGGGCCAGTATTGGGCTTGGTTGATGGTTGCTGAAGTTGGTTCATAGATACATGGCCCTACTGTATTCTTACTATTCTACTTTTGTGTATGTTAGAAATGCTTTGTAATAAAATTTTGTTTTAAAGTTATCAGGAGATAAAAGGAAAGGAAAAGGTGAGGTCAGGCAGTGGTGAAAATAAATGTATATGATTCTTTTTGGAGGAATTTTGCCATAAAATCAGATACATAGAAGACAGGTAAAGTATTTTAGGATGTGAGGTATTAGAATGTGTTTGTAAACTAAAGGGAATGGTTTCAAAGAGAAAAATAAAAATTGATGGAGAGAGAGGATAATTTTGTAAGCTATGACTTTCAATAAATGAGTAGGAGTCAGCTAACTTACGAAGGAAAATCGATGCATATGAGGAGAATATGGAGACAGATTGGTTGGATAATGTGTTGAAGAGGAGAAAAACATTTTTCTTTCAATTGCTCTGATTCCTTGATGAAATTGGCAGGAAAGTTATCGGCAGAATGTGAGGATTATTTGGAATAAAGTATGAATTATTCAATACTTGATCAATTTTGATTTTTAGAAGTACAATTCTGTGGTTGTAGGGTTTTAACATTTGCAGATCTCTTGATACATAACCTCTGGTGTTAATGTGACTAAAACTGCCTCTGTCATAAATATTCTGTATCCATATCATCTTAAATCAGCACAAGATATTGAAGACATCATATCTCAGGAAACAAATTAACATTGTGACCAGGTAATTTGCTCCTTATTTTTATTTTTTTATTTTTTTTGTCTTTTTGCCATTTCTTGGGCCGCTCCAGCCGCATATGGAGGTTCCCAGGCTAGGGGTCTAATCGGAACTATAGCTGCCAGCCTACACCAGAGCCACGGCAACATGGGATCCAAGCCGCGTCTGCGACCCACACCACAGCTCACAGCAACACTGGATCCTTAACTCACTGAGCAAGGCCAGGGATCAAACCTGCAACCTCATGGTTTCTAGTCGGATCATTTCCACTGCACCACAAGGGAAACTGCCATCCATGGGTTTTAAAAAATAAATACATACAACGGTGCTACATGATTTGAGGTTGTTTGAATCTTTGGTTACAGAACTGTGGGTGTGTAGGGCCCACTGTATAGTTACACACAGATTTTCAATAGTGGGAGATATTGGCCCTTCTAACCCCCATGTTCAAAGGTCAGCTGTAGTATAGTCTCCTAGATAGGAATGTTCAGCATGCCAAGATCTTGATCCAGCATGTCACTTGGGGGAGAAAGTCATATAAGAGAATCTCAGGTTCACTGTATCCACACTGGGAATGTTTTGTTTGTTCTTTAAGTTAAAACCTTCAGATTTTATACGTTTGGTAACTTCTTCTACTTTGTTTTTTATGAGTGAATATGGACATTTTGCCCTAAGTTTTTTTATACTTTTATTTATTTTGTGCACTGTCTACTCACTTCCTTTATTGCATTACTGTTTCCATTGTTTAACATTTCTTATACTGGTTTATATGGGCTTTTATGCTGTGCACACGTTCTCATTATTCTTAAAACTCTTTGGGCTTGCAGTTTTGATTTTGACTACAACTTTCCTTTAGATCAATGGTTTTAAATTGTATTTTGCAAGTAAATCCTTTGAAATTACCATTTTAGTAACCTTTTAAACTGCCTACTTATTTACTCCTGCTGTTACTTAGTTATCGTTCATTTTACATGTCATTTACATCTTATTTGTCATAATGAAGCCTTAAACTTTTTTCCCAAGATTTTTTATAAAATTGCCATAATTTTTTATTGCTTTCTTGAATAGGGAGATAGAGACAGGCAGATAGGCGGGGGAGGGGGAGAGGGAAAGAGAGAGGGCAAAAGAGAAGTAAGGGTCAGAAAAAGGGAGAGATGGAGGGGATATGGAAGGAGGGAAAAAGACACACAGATTTCATAGTAGTATTTTCTGTGCCACTCATTTGTCTCTGCTCACAAATAACCCACCCTCATTGTTGCCTTTTAACATCTTTTTAGTATATCCTTTTTAAGGGAAACTTACTGACTTCCCATTGTGGCTCAGTAGGTTAAGAACCCGACTAATATCCTTGGGGATGTGGATTTGATCCCTGGCCTTGCTCAGTGGGTTAAGGATCTGGCATTGCTGTGAGCTGCAGCATAGGATACAGATGCAGTTTGGATCTGGTGTTGCTGTGGCATAGGCCTGCAGCTGCAGTTCCAATTCAACCCCTAGCCTGGGAACTTCCATATGCTGCAGGTGCAGCCCTAAAAAAAATTAATTAATTAATTTAAAAAATCATAAAGTAAACTTATTGAGGAGTTCCTGCTGTGGCAAAGTAGGTTAAGTATCTGACATTGACTCTGTGGCAGGGCAGGTTCAATACCCAGCCTGGCACAGAGGGTTAAGGATCTGGTGTTGCCACAGCTGTGGCTCAGATTCAGCCCCTGGCCAGGGAGCTTCCATAGGCTGCAAGTGCAGCCAAAAAAGAGGGGGAGAAAAAGTAAATTTATTGAAATAAAAATAGGTACCAAAAACGGAAAAATCATAATATGCAGCTTACCGAATTTTCACAAAGTGATGACAGCCATCTAATCACATGGTTTCAGAAACAGAGCTTTTACTAGGATATCAGAAGCTCCCTCCTAACTTTTTCCAGTCATTCTTTGCTATCAAAGTTAACTACTTGGAGTTCCCGTCGTGGCGCAGTGGTTAACGAATCCGACTAGGAACCATGAGGTTTCGGGTTCGATCCCTGCTCTTGCTCAGTGGATTAACGATCCGGCGTTGCCGTGAGCTGTGGTGTAGGTTGCAGACGCGGCTCGGATCCCGAGTTGCTGTGGCTCTGGTGTAGGCCGGTGGCTACAGCTCCGGTTGGACCCCTAGCCTGGGAATCTCCATATGCCGCGGGAGCGGCCCAAGAAATAGCAAAAAGACTGAAAAAAAAAAAAAAAAAAAAAAAGTTATCTACTAGCCTGACTTTTAGCAAGTCCACAGATTAATTTTACTGCTCTTAAAAAAATGGAATAATATATATTCTGTCTGACTTTGCTCATCATTATGCTTGTGAGAATTATCCATGTTGTGTGTACTTGTACATTATTCATTCTCATTGCTGTACAATTCATACTCTTATAATTCGTTGTTGTTACTGTGTTGTAAGCATACATCTTAATTTACCTTGTCATTGTTCTGTTGATGAACAGTTGGATTCTTTCCAGTTTGGGCATATTAAAAATAATGTTGCTGTGTTGTAGATGGTTTTTTAAATACCTTTTTCTTTTTGAAAAATTTTGAACTCTTAGCAACAATATTGAGAAAATATACATTTGAGAAAACATCTGTCCTTGTTCAGAATTTTATTAGCATGTTACTGTTTTATAAACCTGTTGTTATTGCTGAAAAATCAATAATATACTTTCTTGGCGCACACAATTGGCATTGGCTTATGCAGACTTTAGGATGAATATAGGAAAGGGCATAAAGAAACAAAACAGGTTGAGTATTTGTAATATAGATGTGTGTCGTTATATAAACATAAATGATAAATAAGTGGAACCTTTCATAACCTTGGTTGTGCAAGTGAAGTTCACTCACAACTATGCAGAGTAGGGAATGAGCTGAATTGAAGATATTTGCATGTGAAAGTAGAGAGGCAATTGGAGGGATAATCGGGTGTAGAGAAAATTTTCCATTTATGTATTTGATTGAGATTGATTAGATGTGCCTTTGTTTCTCTATAGGAAGTGACAAAAAAAGAATAATACTGTGTAAGATTAGGGGCAAGGCAACATACACATTTTTACTATTTACTAATTATAGAAATGTAATAATTAATAGTTACTGTGTGCTATATGTTTGTTATTCAGTGATAAGTGAAAGATCGTTTCTGCCCTTGGGGAGGTTTAAGGTAAGACACAAAGAGAATAAAAAAATGAGAAAATTGGAGTTCCTGCTGTGTCACAGAGGATTAAGGATCCAGTGGTGTCTCTGTAGCAGCACAGTTTTGATCCCTGCCTGGTGCAGTGGGTTAAGGATCCAGTGTTGCCACAGCTGTGGCTAAGATTCAGTCCCTGGCCCACGAACTTCCACATGCTGTGGGTGTGGCTCAAAAAGAAAAAAAAAAAAAACTGGTATAATTAATGAATATATAACAACAAAATTGAAAAAAGTTTTAAGCAAGGAACAAGTTACTGAGATAGAAAATAAAGGATAAAAATTAGGTGAAGTCAGCACAGATAGTTTTTCTGATTTTTGTGTGTGTGTGTCTTTATCTTTTAGTTCTGCACCCACGGCATATGGAGGTTCCCAGGCTAGGGGTCGAATTGGAACTGTAGTTGCCAGCCTATGCCACAGCCACAGAAATGCAGCTTTTGGAGTTCCCGTCGTGGCGCAGTGGTTAATGAATCCGACTAGGAACCTTGAGGTTGCGGGTTTGGTCCCTGCCTTTGCTCAGTGGGTTAACGATCCATTGTTGCTGTGAGCTGTGGTGTAGGTTGCAGACGTGGCTCGAATCCTGCGTTGCTGTGGCTCTAGTGTAGGCCAGAGGCTACAGCTCCGATTAGACCCCTAGCCTGGGAACCTCCATATGCCTCAGGAGCGGCCCAAAGAAATAGCAAAAAAAAAAAAAAAAAAAAAAAAAATGCAGGATTTGAGCCGTGTCTGTGACCTACACCATGGTTCATGGCAATGCCACATACTTCACCCACTGAGCAAGGCCAGAGATCAAACCCACATCCTCGTGGATACTAGACAGATTCGTTACCACTGAGCCACAATGGGAGCTCCATTTTTCTGATTTTTATCATGAGCCCTTAAAGAATGAAAAGAACCCAAAATGTGGAGACAGAAGTCAGTTTTCCCAAGAGATTTAATAGCCAGTAAAAAGCTCTAAGAAAGGGAAAGATTGTAACATTCTAGGATCTGAAAGGAGGCAAGTGTGGCAGAGATAAAGGGTGCAAAGAGAGCAGTGGTTTGAGATGAAATCTCTTGGTAAACAAAGGCCATATTATTCATAGTAAGGCGTTTGTACTTTATTCTTATTTTATTTTTTTTTTTTTTTGGTCTTTTGTCTTTTTGTTGTTGTTGCTATTTCTTGGGCCGCTCCCGCGGCATATGGAGGTTCCCAGGCTAGGGGATGAATCGGAGCTGTAGCCACCAGCCTAAGCCAGAGCCACAGCAACGCGGGATCTGAGCCGCGTCTGCAACCTACACCACAGCTCACGGCAACGCCGGATCGTTAACCCACTGAGCAAGGGCAGGGACTGAACCCGCAACCTCATGGTTCCTAGTCGGATTCGTTAACCACTGCGCCACGACGGGAACTCCTTTTATTCTTATTTTAAAAAAAGAGAAATCATTAAAAAGTTTAGGTGAAGATCTCAAACTTTATCTGTTTCCAAATTACTTGGTCTCAACGCATCATTTTCTTTACTTCTCTTGGCTTTTTTCAAATTACATGATTATTTTAGAAGGTTGCTCCCCTCCTAGCATGTTTACTTCTACTGGGCTTTTTTTTTTTTTCTTCCCCTATTATGAAGTTATTTGCTTCTTTGTTTACTTTTCTAGAATAAGAAAATAGTGTGTGTTTATCTTGTTTTCTTTCAGATTTGGAATCCAGATATGACACTAAAAAGTTATTTCAAGTAAAGGATATTTGTGAAATGAATTTATCTCAGTGGGAGATAATGGAAAGAATTAGAAGTTGTGGACTTGAAGACTCCTTTTTTAGGAAAGATTGTGGATATAAAAATTTTGAGGGACAAGAGGCATATTTCAGGCAAGTGAAAAAAACCACCTCTGAAAAAATGACTAAGAACAGAAAACGCACATCTCTTCCTCTGTATCAGAGAATTCACAATAGAGAGAAACCCTATGAATGTGGGGATTGTGGGAAGGCTTTTAGAGTTCGCCAACAACTTACTTTCCATCAGAGAATTCATACTGGTGAGAAACCCTATGAATGTAAAGACTGTGGAAAAGCCTTTAGACAGTGTGCCCACCTTAGTAGACATCAGAGAATTCATGCTTCTGACAAACTCCTTGAATGTAAAAGATGTGGAAAGATATTTACGTGTGGTGCAGATCTTCGTGTACATCAGAGAATTCATATTGGTGAGAAGCCCTATGTGTGTAAGGAATGTGGGAAGGCTTTTAGAGTCCGAGGACAACTTAATCTCCATCAAAGGATTCATACTGGTGAGAAACCCTATGAATGTAAGGAATGTGGGAAGACCTTTCGACAATATGCACACCTTACTCGACATCAAAGACTTAATATTGCTGAGAAGTGCTATGAATGCAAGGAATGTGGACAGGCTTTTCTGTGTAGTACAGGCCTGAGAGTACATCACAAACTTCACACTGGTGAGAAACCCTATGACTGTAAAGAATGTGGAAAGGCCTTCAGAGTGCGGCAGCAACTTACTCTTCATCAGAGAATTCACACTGGGGAGAAACCCTATGATTGCAAGGAATGTGGGAAGACCTTTAGTCGTGCCTATCACCTAACTCTCCATCAGAGAATTCATACTGGTGAGAAACCTTATGAATGTAAGGAATGTCAGAAGTTCTTTCGTCGTTACTCAGAACTTATTTCACATCAGGGTATTCATATTGGAGAGAAACCCTATGATTGTAAGGAATGTGGGAAAGCCTTCAGACTGTTTTCACAGCTTACTCAACATCAGAGTATTCATTTTGGTGAGAAACCTTATAAGTGTAAGGAATGCGAAAAGACTTTTAGACTTCTCTCCCAACTTACTCAACATCAGAGTATTCATACTGGTGAGAAACCTTATGACTGTAAGGAATGTGGAAAGGCCTTTAGACTTCATTCATCACTTATTCAACATCAGAGAATTCATTCTGGTGAGAAACCATACAAATGTAAGGAATGTAAGAAGGCATTTAGACAACATTCACACCTTACTTACCATCAGCGAGTTCATAATGTTACTAAATTATGAGAAAGCCATCTACGTGAAATTTGTCTTAAGGAGCATTAGAAAATAAATTCTAAAAAGTGTTTGGATGTAGGAATCACTTTTGCTTCATGTTCACAGTTAATATAAGAGGTTTTATTTAAAAGAGAAGTTTAATAAATATATAGATGTATTTCATCACCATTCAAACTCTGTTCAACTTTAGGGGATTCATCCCAGAAAGAAGCTCTCTTCGGGGAGTGAATGTGGAAAAGCTTTTGATTACCTGTTACCACCTCTATTCTTTCATCTCTACAGTATACCTCTGGGGGTTGCCAGCACACCATCTCATTTTGGAAATGATAAATACAGGGAAAGAAAAGTCATTTACCCTGCATTTCCTATATAAACTGTATTTTAAGGCAACTAGAAGTTGATGAGGTAAAGTTCTTAGAGAATTTTACAACACATAGTAAAACAATGGATCTAAGCACAAGTCTCAGTAGAAGTTTAAGGCACTTAGGTGAACGGTGGATATGAACTTCGTAGTGAATAGATCAGGTTCACAACATCTGAACCCACTGATCAATTTTAATCTCATCAAAAATAGGACAAAAGGTTTTATGCTTCCTAATAAGATATAAGACATACCATTGCCAAAAATTTGTACCTGAATCTAAGGATCAAGATCCCAGTTTAGAGAAAATTTGGGAAACAGAAGAACAAATTACATGATACACCAAAAATCAGACAAATCTAAAATCTAAAGTGTGTAATTTACAAGAATAATGACTCAGCTTCTCAACCAATGGCACTGAAAAAAGGGAGGTGGAACTCTTAGACATTAGAAGAGTCCTAAGAGATGTATCAATGAAATGCAGTGAATGAGTGGTTCTTATTTAGATCGCAAGTCGAACCAAATTAAAAAAGACTTTTATGACAGTTGGGGAAATTGGACTATTGACAGTATTGGATAATATTAAGAAATTATGTTCTTGTTAGATGTGGTAATAACATTGTGTTTATGTAAAAGTGTCTTAGAGATAAATTAGGAAGTTTATACACATAAGATATGTCTAGAATTACCTTTAAGATGCTCATGCAAAAAAGGAGTCCTCTTGTGGCACAGTGGGTTAAGGACCTGGTGGTGTTACTGCAGCAGCTTGGGTTGCTGTTGTGACATGGGTTCAATCCCTGGCTGGGAAATTTGCAAAATTATGGTAAGATGAGTCTTGGGTACATGGTTTTTGCTTGTTCATTTTGCTACTTTCTCTTCATGTATTTGAAGTTTTCCATAACTTTTAAAAAAGATATGTATGAAATTTTAAGCAGCTTGCAGTGAATGATTTTTATAAATGGCTACCTATCAAAACTTACGGATATTGCTAAAGTTTCACACACTGGGATGTTGAATGTGCTCTAATGTATTTGGGAATTAAGATTGAGGATCCAGATTTTATCTAGTTTATCTATTGATACATCTGTTGTAGTACCTGTCCCATAGTACTTCATATTTTTAAAGAGTGACTGAGAAAAGCAATTACAACTATTTGTGGAAAATAATGAAATAGAACTGTATTGTCTAATAAAGTAGATGCTAGTAACATGTTGAGCACTATTGAGCTGTTGAGAACCTGAATCGTGGCTAGTACAGATTAAAATGGTGTTCAGTGTAAAGTACACATGAGGTTTTGAACACTTAGTTCTAAGAAAGAAGAGAATGTAACATCTCACTTTCTCACAGGACTTCTTTGCTGTGGTTAGGAAGATGTGATATTCAGTGGGTTGTATTACTGCATAAAACAGAACCCAATTTAAGTGTATTTCTGCTCCCAACACACTGAGGTTTACATACTGAGTTCTTGTTTCTACCCTGAGTCGTGCTGGACTTTTTTTTTTCTTCATAAAATGTTGCTCATGAGTGGTTTTCTCAGATTGTTTTTGATGTTTTAGGATCCAAAGGCTCTTTTTCACTTTGCACTGTTCTGTCACATTAAGTTCAAACTTGTAGTGCTCCCAAGTAGCACCATTCCTTTAGAAAGTGTATTTGCTTTAACTTTTATTAGGGTTCATTCAGTTAAAGAAAAGATCAGTGAATTGTATTGAATTCCCTATGGGGCTACTGTGGAAAAATGACTTTAAAATTCGTAGAAGCCCTGCTATTTCACAGAAAGGATGAAAGTTGGCTTCATCTTTATTCTGAGGCCACGTTTTCATGACAGTACCATATATTTGATATTTTCTCTCCTTAGGCCTTTTTTAACATTGAGAACCCTTTGTTCCCTATAAACACTGTCATGAACCCTCTATATGTCCTTAAAATTCTACTTGGAATATGCACCAATTGAAATAATGAATGAATGTAATGAGATTTTTTTTTTTTTTACTTTGTTAATATGATGGATTACCTTCATGGATTTTCAAATATTGATTAAGCCTTACATCATTGGAATAAACTCCCATGTGTCTATAGTGTGTACTTTAAAATATATATTACTGTGATTGCTATGATTTACTAATGTTTTATTGAGGATTTTTGCATCTGTTCATGAGGGATACTGGTCTATAGTTCTTTTGTCTCATTTTGTATCAGGTTGATGGTGGCTTCATGAGTCTGAAAGTGTTGCCTCCTTTTAATTTCCAGAAGAGGTAATATAGAATTGAGTTAATAACTCCTTGAATGTTTGAAAGAAACCATTTGGGCCTCGCAATGGACAGATTGTGTCTCCTCAAAATTCATGTATTGACGTCCTAACCCCCAGCATGATGTTATTGGGAGGTGGGGCCTTACAGAGGTAACAAGTGTTGAGGTTGGAGGCTTCCCACATGGGATTGATGGCCTTATAAAAAGGACCGCAGAGAATTCTCTCACCCTCACATCCTCTGCCATGTGAGGATACAATGAGAAGATGGCAATCTTCAATCTGGAAGATGTTTCTCACCAAAAACTGACTATGCTGGCACCCTTATGTTAGACTTCCAGGCTCCAGACTCATGAGATGAGAAGTAACTGTTTGTAAGCCACCCAATTTCTGGTACTGAGTTACTGCAGCCCAAGATGAATAGGACAAATTGGTACCAGAATTGGGATGCTAATGTAACAAATATCTAAAAATATGGAAGTGGCATCAGAACTGAATAGTGAGTGAATAAAGGCTGAAAAGAGTTTTGACGTGCATGCATGCAAAAAAAAATAACAGATGTTAAAGGTGATTTTGATGGAATCTGAGAAAAGAGGAGAACTGAAGAGAAAACCTCAGTCTTGGGAGTTCCTGTCATGGCTCAGCAGTTAACTATCCTGACTAGGATCCATGAGGATTCGGATTTGATCCCTGGCCTCACTCAGTGGGTTAAGGATCTGGCGTTGGTGTGATGCGTGGTGTAGACTGCATATGTGGCTCAGATCCCAAGTAACTGGTGTAGGCTGGCAGCTGCAGCTCCAGTTCGACCCCTAGCCTGGGAACTTCCATATGCCGAGAGAGAGAGAGAGAGAGAGAGGAAGGAAGGAAAAAACTTGAGGATCTTAGAGAATCATGAACAAAATGTTGATGGAAATGTGAACAGTAAAGACCATTCTGAGGCATCCCAGATGAAAATGAGGAACATGTTATTGGAAGCTGAAGGAAAGGTCATTCTTTATATATAAAGTGGCAAAGAACACAGCTAATACGTGCTCCTGTACTAGTATTTTGTGGAAAGTAAAATTTCTGAGCAATGGAATTGAGGGTGTGGCTTGGCTCCTCCTACATGGTTATAATAAAATGCAAGAAGAGAGAAGTGACAAAGATGGAATTTTTGAAGCAGACTCTATAAAGAGTTGGAAAATTCTCAGCTGAATAAATAGTGTTAAAAAATTATTTAAGTGGGGAGTTCCACTTGTGGTGCGGCGGAAACTAATCCTACTGGGAACCATGAGGTTGTGAGTTTGATCCCTGGCCTCAGGCAGTGGGTTAAGGATCCGGTGTTTCTGTGAGCTGTGGTGTAGGTCACAGACATGGCTCGGATCTGGCGTTGCTGTGGCTGTGGTGTAGGCTGGCAGCTACAACTCCGATTTGACTCCTAGCCTGTGAATCTCCATATACTGTGGGTGCAGCCCTAAGAAAACAAAACAAAATATTGTGAAAGTGAAGGCATTGATTGGGAAAGAATACCATTCTCTTAGTCGGTATGTGACATGTGGGAAGTCCCGGATGAAGCTGGCGACGTTGAGCCCTAAGTGCAGAGTCCTCTTTACCAGTGGACGTGGCATCCCCACCCACAATGGCATCAGCATTTCCACCTCCATTTGAGGGGACGGACCCTGCATTGCCTGAAGAAACGGTGGTGACCTCCCCTGAGGCGGTGGCCATGCAAGACAATGCTGCGTCTCCTCAGAAACCATCCCCACCACCCCAGCTTATTTCCGGGCCTACCTACCACTGGACGCAAGTCCCAGCTGACTCCTGGAGTGAGGAACAAAGCGTGAGCCACGAGGAGGTGTGCTACGCGCCAAAGGAACTACTTCGCTTTCTAATTTATATAGACAGAAATGCCGAGAACACGTGTGGGGGTGTGTGATGATGGTGGAAGGAACACGACTGGAAATTTGGTGCCAGTGAAATCTGGGGAAGAGATAGGTGGTTAGCCCTCTCTGGGCAAAACAGTTGGAGTTCCTTGTCTCCCATATGAATACTTGCTAAAGGGCGACCTCAGCAGGGATTTTAATAATCAAGTGGGTAGGTGGGTCTGTCCTTCAATAACGGTTTCTTTCCCCAGCCACCCCGGTGTCATCAGTGAGCGTGTGAACGGAGTGGTCATGGGGGCAGGGATGGCCGTTATGCGTGGACTCAGCAACACGGACTTGCACTCACCAGGGCTCACCTGCCTGTGGCCGCTGCTGGGTATTCATTCTGCCGGCCGCAGAGACAAAGCCTGAACCCGCGATATAGCAGCGTTCCCTGAGGGGTGTTGGGCCAGCTACCGGGTGGCGGGTAGATGACAGTGAATCACTTCCGTCGTGGTACAAGCAGCATTTGGTCCTCGTTAGAATAGAGACTCACTCTGGCTGTGGATTTGCCTTCCCTGCCTGCGGTGCTTCTGTCCAAACCACCACCTATGGACTTAGAGAATGCCTTATCCACTGTCACGGTATTCCACGCAGTATTGCTTCTGATCCCGAAACTCGCTTCACAGGAGAATAAGTGCAGCAGTGGGTCCATGCTCGTGGGCTTCATTGGTCTGACCATGTTCCCCACCCTCCTGAAGCAGCCGGCTTGATGGAGTAATGGAATGACCTTTGGAAGACTCCGTTACAGAACCAGCTGGTGACAATACCTTGCAGGCTGAGGCTGGGTTCTCTGGAACGCTGTGTATGTGCTGAATCAGCATCCTGTGTGGGGTAGTATCTCCCAGCAGCCAGGATCCATGGATACAGGTGTCAAGGCGTGGGGTGAGGGAACAGAAAATTCAGTTGACCCTTGAACAACCCAGGGTGTCGGGCTGTCGACACCCCACATAGTAGAAAACAGGCATTTCCACATCCGTGGATTCGGCCGACCTTGGATTGTGTCGTGCTGTGGTGTTTATTGAAAAACAGTCTATGCATGGGTGGACCCTCTCGGTTCAAACCCATTCAAGGGTCGACTGTGTATAGATACTGGTCTCTGCCTCTGGTTCCTGGCCTAGAGCTCCTAAAACCTGTGTGATTTTTCGGGGGGATGGGGTTATCTTCTATTCTAATGAGGCAGCTCTGGGTGGGCTCCTTGACAATTCGGGGATGAGGGCTGGTCTCCAGAAAGGCTACGGCATGATTAGAACCTCGGGGTTTTCGGTCCTGCCCACCTTTCTCTCGAGAGGGGAGAAGGGCTGGACATGGTGTTCGTGATCCGTCACGCCTGCAAGATGAAGCCGCCCTAAAAATCCCGAAAGTACAGGGTTTGAGGGACTTCTGGGTTGGTGAACACATCGGCAGTGGGAGGGTGATGCCCAGATTCCCTGAGGACAGAAGCGCCTGTGCTTGGGACTCTCCCAGACCTCACCCTGGGTCTCTGCATGTGACTGTTCCTCTGTATCCTTTATCCTTTTTCGTATCCTTTACTAAACTGGTGAATGCACGTGTTTTCCTGAGTTCTGTGAGTGGCTCCAGCAAATTACTTGAACCTGAGGAGGGGGTTGTGGGGACTTGGACCTCCTCCTCAGTTTTTGTAGCCAAATCAGAAGTTGTGGGTAACATGGGACCTGCTCCTTGGAACTGGTATCTGGAGCGGGGAGCCGTCTTCTGATCCCTTAGCCTGTGTGTGACACTCTCCAGGCAAACAGTGTTAGAGCTGAGTTAAACGGCAGGACTCTGAGCTGCTCTCACCCAGAATTAATTTGTGGGGAGCTCCCCCCCTCCCTCGCCATTTGGAGACCAGAAGTGTGAGAATTGTTCTGCGTGAGCGGTAAAGACCCACCTGAAAGACACACATAGCAAAGAACTGTAGCTTTTCCTTTACAGATGGGATGGGAGGGGGAACGCCATTTCCCCTAGTGACCCACTGTCAAAGGTTTTGCCTCCTGTCCCTATGCATTTATGCGCTGCTGGGTCGGAGGTCTTAGCTCCTGAGGGACGAGTGCTTCGGCCAGATGGCCCAGCAAGGATCCCAGGGAACTGTAAGTTTGGACGGCCGCCTGACCACTTTGGCCTCTTAGCCCTGAGTCCGAAGGCCCAAAAGAGAGTTCCAGTGTGGGCTAGAGGGACGGATCCTAACTACAGGGGACACTGGACGCCGCTCCTCGGTGGAGGTGAGCAGGGGTGTGTCTGGACTACGGGAGATGCCACAGGGCATCTCGTTACCACCATGGCCCTGTGACAGGTCGGTGGGAAAAACAACCCGATCCAGGCAAGACTGCTAATTGCCAGACCCTTCAAGGATGACAGTTTGTGTCCCCCGCCCCCCCAGGGAAAGAAGCAGGACCACTCGTCACAGCACCGAGGACTGTGCTTGTCGTGAGTATCCCTCCTCATTTTGTGAGGAACGTGTTTTCCGGTTCCCTCCTCAGGAATCTGTGCGTCGCAGTGTCCAGTGCTGACTCGGTGACCTGGCCTTTAAGTACAGGTCATTTCACATCCCAGTGTTTAAGCTACAGGGTTTCCCAGGTTTTCCTCCCAGCGGACGGGCTGTGTGTGCCACTCGGACGTCGCAGTGAACTGAACGCTTAGAAGAAGAGTAAAGGGCACCCACGGACTTTTCTCCTCCTCCAGGGAAGAGGTGAGTTTTCAGGGATACCCAGGGAAGCGGGACCAGGTTAGGTGAAATTGTGACCTTGTTAGATTGTTTTTCGTTGGAGAGGAGCGCAGTACGGGGGCCAGGCTGACACGGGTGGGTTTGTAATAGGTGAATGTATGTGTCAACCTGACTGGATCAGAGGATACGCAGAAATCTGTCTGAACGTCATTTCTAGGTCTGTCTGTGAGGGTGTTTGCAGATGAAATTAGTATGGGAATCAGCAGACCTGGCGAAGCAGGCTGTCCTCTTCTCCGTGGCTCTGCATTATCCAGTCCATCGAGGGCCTGAGTAGAAGAAAAAGGCAGAGGAGGGAGGAATTCTCCCCTCCCCAGATTTCTGCCTCGCTCCTTGAGCTGGGTCATCTCACCTCATCTGCTGCTGCCTTCAGCCTGGGGTTTTACCTCGTTGGCTCCTCTTGATTCTCAGGCCTTTGGACTCTGACTGAATTGTGCCAGTGGCTTTTCTGGGTCTCCCCTTTGCAGATTGCACGTTATGGGACTTCTCAGCCTCTGTACCCACACCACATAAGCTAGTTCCTCAAAATGGATCTTTCATATCCTCTTGGTACTATTGTTTCTGAAGACCTCTGACTGATAGAAACCTGGAGATTTCTTCTGAAGGTTGAAATTATAAATTTCAATACTTGGGTAATTATCAGACGATTCATCTTGGATGAAGTTTCGTAGTTTCAAATCGGTGTCGGGTAATTCCGCTATCTGTGTTAACTTCCTGTCGATGTGGTGATGTTTTGTCAATAGCTTTGAGATGTTCACCTGTTCCTGTCTTGGAGGGTGTGTGTGTAATTACTGCATCCCAGGCGTTCCCATCGCGGCTCAGAGCCAGGCACAGCCTGTGTTAAGATTTGGGTTCAATCCTTGGCCTCGCTCACCGGGTTAAGGATCTGGCATGGCCTCAAGCTGCGGTGTAGGTCACAAATGTGGCTCAGGTCCAGCGTGGCTGTGGCTGTGGCACAGGCTGGCAGCTTTTGCTCTGCTTCAGCCCTTCGCCTCGGACGTGCCACATGCCGCAGGCGTGGCCTTAAAAGAAATTGCTGTATCCTGGATATTTGGGGTTTTATTTTACGAGACGGACTCCCATTTAAAGCAAGTTCCTAGTTGACATGGTTCACTGTGACATCATCAGCGTGGCAGACAAGGTCCGTGTACACACAGCGTCTGAAGTTGTCCGTCAGCTGGGAGGAAATCCTAGGCAGGTTATTCCTGCGGAAGGTTGGTAGTCAGCAGTCTGCTCCAAGCACGCAGCAGCCTTAGCACATTTCCAGACTGTGTGATGAAGCTGCCTCAGTGTTGCTGGCACAGGATGCTGACAGTTTTAGCTTCTGGCACATCTTCCACAAAGGCTAACCTCTGCTTGTATCAGACAGTGCAAGAGGTCTTTGTATGTTCTGATTCTCTTTGGCTAGGACTAGAGACTGAGAATTTCAGTTTTATCAAAATACCGGTAAGGTCTCTCAACGAGCATAACCCGATATTTTAGTGATAGGAACCAAAACTTGTGGTGAGACACAGAGTATCTCATCTGACTTCCTTCTACCCTTGGTTCCTGAACGCATCCATGTATATACAAGGTTCCTGGAGAAACGGTACCGTGTACTCATCTCTGGTTCGGGATAAATACATTTCATAGGACAGTACCCCAGCACCACGGGGTATTCCTCTTGGCAGACAGCATAAGTGGTTATTCAGTAGTTCTGTCCACCACTGTATAATGTCAGTCAGTTCTGGGAGATGTGTACGTAAACCTAGTGACTTCATGGGTTTTTGCTCATCCGTTCACTTCTTTGGCTGTGCAGTGAGTTCCGTAGTCACACTTCGTGTCGAGGGGGAGAATACATTCAGGATCGTGGAGTTAAAGCCCATTTCAGGAGCAAGTGCCCAGCCCACCTCTTTGAAGGCTGTTTTTATGTAGTGTAGACCTCTGGTTTGACATTTATTTCAGCACACTGAGAGATGAATTGTTATGGCTTTACTTGTGTTGGAGAAGTCAGCTGTCAGTCTTGTTACTTCTCACTCCTTTGTATAATTTCCTTTCCCTTTGATTTTTTTTTTTTTTATTAAATTTTATTTTCCCACTGTACAGCAAGGGGGTCAGGTTATCCTTACATGTATACATTACAATTACAGTTTTTTTTTTTTCCCCCACCATTTCTTCTGTTGCAACATGAGTATCTAGACATAGTTCTCAATGCTATTCAGCGGGATCTCCTTGTAAATCTATTCTACGTTGTGACTGATAAGCCCAAGCTCCCGATCCCTCCCACTCCCTCCCCCTCCCATCAGGCAACCACAAGTCTCTTCTCCAAGTCCATGATTGATTTTCTTTTCTGAGGAGATGTTCATTTGTGCTGGATATTAGATTCCAGTTATAAGTGATGTCATATGGTATTTGTCTTTGTCTTTCTGGCTCATTTCACTCAGTATGAGATTCTCTAGTTCCATCCATGTTGCTGCAAATGGCATGATGTCATCCTTTTTTATGGCTGAGTAGTATTCCATCGTGTATATATACCACATCTTCCGAATCCAATCCTCTGTCGATGGACATTTGGATTGTTTCCATGTCCTGGCTATTGTGAATAGTGCTGCAATGAACATGCGGGTGCATGTGTCTCTTTTAAGTAGAGCTTTGTCCGGATAGATGCCCAAGAGTGGGATTGCAGGGTCATATGGAAGTTCTATGTATAGATTTCTAAGGTATCTCCAAACTGTTCTCCATAGTGGCTGTACCAGTTTACATTCCCACCAACAGTGCAGGAGGGTTCCCTTTTCTCCACAGCCCCTCCAGCACTTGTTATTTGTGGATTTATTAATGATGGCCATTCTGACTGGTGTGAGGTGGTATCTCATGGTAGTTTTGATTTGCATTTCTCTTATAATCAGCGATGTTGAGCATTTTTTCATGTGTTTGTTGGCCATCTGTATATCTTCCTTGGAGAAATGTCTATTCAGGTCTTTTGCCCATTTTTCCATTGATTGATTGGTTTTTTTGCTGTTGAGTTGTATAAGTTGCTTGTATATTCTAGAGATTAAGCCCTTGTCAGTTGCATCATTTGAAACTATTTTCTCCCATTCTGTAAGTTGTCTTTTTGTTTTCTTTTGGGTTTCCTTTGCTGTGCAAAAGCTTTTTAGTTTGATGAGGTCCCATGGGTTTATTTTTGCTCTAGTTTCTATTGCTTTGGGAGACTGACCTGAGAAAATATTCATGATGTTGATGTCAGAGAGTGTTTTGCCTATGTTTTCTTCTAGGAGTTTGATGGTGTCCTGTCGTATATTTAAGTCTTTCAGCCATTTGGAGTTTATTTTTGTGCATGGTGTGAGGGTGTGTTCTAGTTTCATTGCTTTGCATACAGCTGTCCAGGTTTCCCAGCAATGCTTGCTGAATAGACTTTCCTTTTCCCATTTGATGTTCTTGCCTCCCTTGTCAAAGATTAATTGACCATAGGTGTCAGGGTTAATTTCCAGATTCTCTATTCTGTTCCATTGGTCTGTCTGTCTGTTTTGATACCAGTACCACACTGTTTTGATGACTGTGGCTTTGTAGTATTTCTTGAAGTCTGGGAGAGTTATGCCTCCTGCTTGGTTTTTGTTTCTCAGGATTGCTTTGGCGATTCTGGGTCTTTTGTTGTTCCATATAAATGTTTGGATTGTTTGTTCTAGTTCTGTGAACAATGTCATGGGTAATTTGATAGGGATTGCATTGAATCTGTAGATTGCTTTGGGTAGGATGGCCATTTTCACAATATTGATTTTTCCAATCCAGGAATCCCTTTGATTTTCAACAGAGTTCTCTTTGTATTTATTCTTCTAGGCTTTTGAGAGTTTCTTTGAACTATCGCCTGATGGATTTCGTTTGGGATTTAGTTTTTCAGCGAATATTTTTCCAAATATTCTTCTGTCCCATTCTGTCCAAATATTCTTCTGTCCCATTCTCTTTCTTTTCTCCCTCTGGGTCTTCAAAGTGTGTGTTTAAAACTGTTCATTGTATTTTTCTTAGACCTGCATTATTGTCTTCATTTTAAAGTAAGATGATGAAATTGAGCCCCCAAACTAACTTGTGCAAGAATGCACGGTCAGTTATTATGAGAGCTGAGACTCCCATCTGGCAAGTTTGACAAAGTCCATTTTAAAAATTGCGGTTGAGTATCACCAGCCAACATCACGTATTTTTAAAATGCCTTCCATGTCAGGAATTCACCAGGAATGTTGTTCCTTCATAGTTCTGTGCAAAATGTCGTCACTATGGATGGCATACTCTATCACCGTATTGGTGATAATTTATTTAACCTCTTATGAGGTATTTATGTCTCTAACGTTTGCTGATTATATATCACTCTTTAATGTACATTCTTGTGCATATATCATCGTGCATTTCAAAGCTCTTTCCCAGTGATGATTTCCTAGAAGGTGAATTTCTGAATAATCATGAGATATTTTGTAACTGTCCACAATATGCCAGGTCGTATGCCTAGTGCTCGGAGATTAGCATTCAAAGTGTAGTTGCTGGAGTTCCCATTGTGGTTCAGTGTCCATGAGGATCTGGTTTTGATCCCTGGCCTCACTCAGTGGGTTAAGGGTCCAGTGCTGCCGCAAGCTGTGACATAGGTTGCAGATGCGGCTCCGATCTGGTGTTGCTGTGGCTATGGTGTAGGCTGGCAGCTGCAGCTCCGATTGGACCCCTAGCCAGGAACGTCCATATGCCACAGGTGTGGCCGTCAAAAGGAAAAGGAAAAAGGAAAAAAAAATAGTTGCTGTCCTTTGGGTCTTTATAATTGGGTCATTATAAATAATACAAAATGCTCAACATTGCTAATTATTAGAGAAATGCAAATCAAAAGTACAATGAGGTACCACCTCACACCTGTCAGAATGGCCATCATTAACAAGTCAACAAATAACAGATGCCAGAGAGGGTGTGGAGAAAAGGGTGCCCTCCTACACTGTTGGTGGGAATGTGAATTGGTACAACCACTATGGGAAACAGCATGGAGGTACCTCCGAAAACTAAACATGGACCTACCGTGTGACCCAGCAATCCCACTCCTGGGCATATATCCAGATCAAACTTTATTGAAAAAAATAAATGCACCCATATGTTCACTGCAGTACTATTCACAACAGCTAAGACAGGGAAACAACCTAAATGTTCATTGACAGACGAAGGGATCAAGAAGTGGTATATCTACACACTGGAATATGACTCAGCCATAAAAGGACGTTATAATAATAATGCCATTTGCAGCATCATGGATGGAACTAGAGACTCTCATACTAAGTGAGGTTAAGTCAGAAAGGGGAAAGTCAAATACCATAGGATACCACTTATAATATACAGCAGAAATGAACCTTTCCACAGAAAAGAAGCTCGTGGACTTGGAGAACCGACTTGTGGTTGCCAAGGGGAAGGGGGAGGGAGTGGGATGGACTGGGAGTCTGGGTTAATAGATGCAAACTATTGCGTTTGGAGTGGATAAGCAATGAGATTCTGCTCTTTGGCACAGGGAACTATATCTAGTCACTTGTGATGGAACATGATGGCGGATAATGTGAGAAAAAGAATATGTGTGTGTGTGTGTGAGTGTGTGTGTATATCATATTATATATATATATATATATAGAGAGAGAGAGAGAGAGAGCTGGTCACTTTGTTGTAGAAATTGACAGAACACAGTAAATCAAATATAATGGAAATAAGAAGAATCATAAAGAAGTAAATAATATAATGGAGACTTTAAAAAAAGAAAAAACAGATTTGTTCAGGTATATATTTGGAACATGAAAGAATAAAGAAAAGTCATTCAGCCTAAACACACTAACTCTCATAAGAGTATCTTTATCTTTTCTACAAAATCAAGAGAAAGATATACTATCCTATGACACTCAGTGCCATTGCTAAATGTATATCCAAGTGAAATGATCATATCTCTTCACAAAATGATATGGGCCAGGATGTTAAGAGCATCTTTGGGAGCGCCCATCGTGGCTCAGTGGTTAACGAATCCGACTAGGAACCATGAGGTTGCAGGTTCGATCCCTGGCCTTGCTTAGTGGGTTAAGGATCCGGCGTTGCGGTGAGCTGTGGTGTAGGTTGCAGATGTGGCATGGATCCTGCGTTGTTGTGGCTGTGTCGTAGGCCAGCGGCTACAGCTCTGATTAGACCCCTAGCCTGGGAACCTCCATATGCTGCAGGTGCGGCCCTAGAAAAGGCAAAAAGACTGACTAAATAAATAAATAAATAAAAGCAGCTTAGTTTATTTAACCCCCACATATTTTCAACCAAAGTGCTTTAGAAGGATGCATAAGGAAATTGAACTCTGTAACAATATGAAAAAAAGTACTGGGATCTAGATGAGTGTTATAGGTATTATGTTGAATGAAAGAAATCAGTCACAAAAGAGTACACACTGCATGGTTCCATTTTTGTGAAGTTCAAGAGTAAAACAAATCAATTATGACAGAAGTCAGAATATTGGTCACCCAGGGGGTATATACCGGGAAAAGGCATGACTGAAACTTGTATGTTGGAAATACTCTGTATCTCAGAGTTCCCTGGTGGCTCGCCAGGTTAATGATCTGGCCTGGTGACTGCTGCGGCATGGCTTCAGTCCCTGGCCCTGGCACTTCCACATGCTGTGGCATGGCCAAAAACAACAGAAACTCTGTGTTTCAGTCTGGGTGGTGGTCACCCCTGTGTACACATAAGTAAGAAATAATCAAATTTTATACTTAAGATTAGTGTACTTTATGTATGTGTATGTATTACTTTTTTTTTTTGCTGATTAGGGCCGCACCTGCGACACATGGAGGTTCCCAGGCTAGGGTCGAATCAGAGCTGTAGCCATCGGCCTACACCACAGCCACAGCAACAGCAACGCAGAATCCAAGCCGCATCTGCCACCTCCACCACAGCTCACGGCAACGCTGGATCCTTAACCCACTGTGTGAGGCCAGAGATCGAACCTGGCTCCTCATGGATACTAGTCAGATTTGATTCCGCTGAGCCATGAGGGGAACTCCTCTTTTATGTCAAATTTTGTTCCATACTTTACATCTCTTTATTACATTTGTTTTCTTCTGAGCCGAATAGCAATTTAATTTTCTGGCTCCCTAATGAACAGTTCAGTTGGGTGCATTCCCACTTTTCAGCTCATTTATTGGAGTTAAAAAAAAAAAAAAAAAACTTTTAACTTTTGAGATAATTTGTTGTTGTTGTTGTTGCTGCTATTTCTTGGGCCGCTCCCGCGGCATATGGAGGTTCCCAGGCTAGGGGTTGAATCGGAGCTGTAGCCACCGGCCTACGCCAGAGCCACAGCAACGCAGGATCCGAGCCGCGTCTGCAACCTACAGCACAGCTCACGGCAACGCCGGATCGTTAACCCACTGAGCAAGGGCAGGGACTGAACCCGCAACCTCATGGTTCCTAGTCGGATTCGTTAACCACTGCGCCACGACGGGAACTCCCCTGAGATAATTATTGATACACATAGTTGCAAAGAAGGTACAAAGGTAGTCCTGATTACATTTCACCCAGTTTCTAGCAATGGTTACATTTTTGTTTTACTTTTTTTTTTTTTTTTTTTTTTTTTTGCTTTTTAGGGCTGTACTTGGGCATATTTTATTTTTCATTTATTTATGTATTTGTTTACTTTGTCTTTTCTAGGGCCGCACCCTCAGCATATGGAGGGTCCCAGGCTTGGGGTTGAATTGGAGCTGTAGCCACCGGCCTACACCAGAGCCACAGCGACGCAGGATCCGAGCTGCATGTGCAACCCACAGCACCACTCACGGCAACGCCAGAGCCTTAACCCGCTGAGCGAGGTCAGGGATCGGACCCGCAACCTCACGGTTCCTGGTTGGATTCATTAACCACTGAGCCACGACAGGAGCTTCATGGGGCATATTTGAAGTTCCTTGGCTGGCCGTCAAATTGGAGCTGCTGCTACTGGCCACAGCCACACTGGATCTGGCCTGCACCTGGGACCTATACCACAGCTCACAGCAGTGCTGGATCCTTAACCCAAGGAGCAAGGCCAGGGATCAAATCCACATCCTCATGGATATAGCTGGGCTCCTAACCTGATGAGCCACAAAGGCCACTCCCCAGTGGTTACATTTTACGTAATTATAGTACAATTTCAAACTGCAGAATTAGACATTGGGGCAGTGTGAATATATAGTTACGTCATTTTATCATGTGCATAGATGTATAGAATCACCACTGCCATCAAGATATAGAACTAGTCCACCTCCAGAAAGATCTTAATCTTCATAAAGAGGTATTTGCCCCTTTATAAATCACACCTGAACCCCTCCTCACCGTCCTGGATCCCTGGAAACCATTAGTCTATTTCAAATCTGAAATGTTGTCATTTCAGGGATGCTATATAAATGGAATAGTGTGGGATGTGACCTTTGGAGATTGGCTTTGGAGAGCTCAGCATAAATGTTCTTGAGATCTATCTGAATTGTTCCGTGTATCAACAGTTCATTCCTTTTTAATGCTAAGTAGTGTTACATAGTAATGGAGAACCATTTTTGTTGTTTCTGTTTTTGGCTACTACTGATAAAGCTGCTGTGAATAATCAGGCACATAATTTTATGTGGGCAAATTCTTTCATTTCTCTGGGATACATATCCAGGAGTACATTTGCTGAGTTATATGGGTTCAGTTTAAAGTTTTAAAAAAGTGCTATATGATTGATTTACAGTGTTGTGTTAATTTCAGGTTACAGAAAAGTGATTCATATGTTCATATGTATACTTATGTATATACGTATATATATTTTAGATTCCTTTCCATACATATTCCAAGATACTGAATATAATTCCCTGTGCTATACAGTAGGTCCTTGTTTTTTCTCTAAAATATATAGAGAGGTGTGTATCTATTAATCCCAAGTCCTAATTTATCCCCCTCACTTACTCGTTTATTTATTATTTTTAGGGCCACACCTGCAGCATATGGAAGTTCCCAGGCTAGGGATCAAGTCCACGCTGTGGCTGCTGACCTACGGCATAGCCACAGCAATGCCAGACGCAAGCCATGTCTGCAACCTATGCCACAGCTTGTGGCGATGTGGGATCCTTAACCCACTGAGCGAGGCCGGGGTTCGCACCCACATCTTCATGGATGCTAGTTGGGTACTTAACCCACTGAGCCGCAAGAGGAACTCCTCCCCCTCATTTATTTTTTAAAGAATTGCCAGATTATTTTTCCAGAGTGGCTGTACCATTTTATATTCCCACGAGGAATACATGAGAGATCGAGGTTCTCCACATCCTTGCCAGAATTTATGGTATTGTTGCTATTTTTAATTTTAGATTTTCGAATATGCATGTAGTGGTTTCTCATTGGGGTTTTAATTTTGCTTTTGGCTACAAGCTAGTGACACTGAATAGCCTTTCGTGTACTTATTTGCCGTCCATAAATTCTCTTTGGTGAAGTATCTCTTCAGCTTATGCCCATTTTTTTTTAATCTGTTGTGTTTTTGGTGCTTTATATATTCTACTTTTGAGTCCTCTGTTGGATTATCTGGACTTGTTGGATTTCTGGTTGGTATGCACATACTTCGTTGCAGCCTGTTGCATGTCTCTTTGTCCACCTAACAAAGTTTTAGCAGAGCAAAAAGTTTTATATTTTGATGAGTCTAATTTATCCATTATTTCCCTTATGATCATGCTTTTGTTGTCGTGTAATGTGTCGCTACCAATAATTAGGCCAGAAATATCTTGTTTTATGTTCTCAAGTTTTATACTTTTACAATTTACAGTTTAAATCTGTTACCCATTATAAGCTAAATTTTGTATATGGTGTGACTTTTAGGTAGATTATTTTGCCTGTGGATATTGAATTGCTCCAGCACCATTTGTTGAAAGACTGTCCATCTTCCATTGTATTGAGTTAATCTTTGTCAAAACTCCAGGGCTGGGAGTTCCCTTCAAGGATCAGTGGTTAACAAACCCGAGTAGGATCCATGAGGATGCGGGTTGGATCCTGGCCTCGCCCAGTGGGTCAGGGATCTGGGGTTGCCATGAGCTGTGGTGTTAGGTTGCAGACACGGCTCAGATCCCACGTTGCTGTGGCTGTGGTGTAGGCCACAGCTGTAGCTCCGATTAGACCTGGGAACTTCCACATGAGGTGGGTGCGGTCCTAAAAAAAAAAAAAAAAAAAAAAAAAAAATCCAGGGCTCTTTGTTTATCTGCTGTTCTTTTCCATTGACTTATATATCCCACCCCTGCCAATATCTTACAGTAGATTACAACAGCTGTGTAATTAGCCTTAAAATTGGGTTTAGGGAGTCCTACCACTTAATTCTTCTTTTTTGCAATTGTATTAGCTATTTTAGTTTGCTTTTCCAAATACATTTTGGGGTATTGTGTACAGAATCATCCTGAGGAAGTCCTCACGTGGTGCTGCAGGTAAAGGATCCGGGGTTGCTGAAGCTGAGGGGTGGGTTTAGTACCTGGCCTGGGATACATGCTGTGGGTTTGGCCAAAAAAAACAAAACAAAAAACACTCAAACCTGTGTATGAGCTGGGGAGAACTGGCATTTATACTCTACTTCCCATTTCTGAAGAAAGAATACCTCCACTTATTTAGATTCTTAGATTATTATTATTTTGGGGGGGCGGGGGGGCTTTTCTTTTTTAGGGCTGCACTCAGGGCACATGGAAGTTCCAGGCTGGGGGTTGAAATGCAGCTGCAGCTGCCAGCCTACACCACAGAAACACAGGACCCAAGCCGCCTCTGTGACCGACCCCACAGCTCATAGCAACCCCAGATCCCTGACCCACGGAGTGAGGTTAGGGATCGAACCTGCATCCTCATGGATACTAGTCAGATTCATTTCGCTGCACCACAATGGGAACTCCTAGAGTCTTAGATTTCTCATCAGTGTTTTGTATTTATCTGTATAGAGGTTCATTACGTGTTTTGTTTGATTTGTATCTAAGTATTTAATTCTTGACACAATTGTAAATGGCATTGTATTTTTGTTTCCATGTGTTTGTGGCTACTAATAGAAATACCCTGGGTTTTGCAAGTGGCCTGGTAAGCGGTGACCTTACTAAAATCACTTATTTCTGGAAGTTTGTATGTAGTAGATTCCTTGGGATTTTCTAGATAAACCATAATGTCACCTGTGAAAAAGGGACCATTTTAGGCACTCCTTTCTGCACCGCAACCATCTCGGCCCCTATTGTGCCTTGTTTCACTGGGTAGGACACACAGAGCCATGTCGAGCAGCAGTGGAGAGAGCGACCCGCTTTGCCTTGTTCCCAGTCTTGGGGGCAAGGCACTCAGGCAGTCATCCCCCGTGACACATGACGGTAACTGTAGACTCGCTGCAGATACTCTATCAGGTTGAGCAAGTTCCCCAGTTATACCTAGTTGCTGAGAGGTTTTTTTTTTTTAAATTCATGAATAGATTATGAGTTTTGTTAGCTACATTCTCTACATCAAATGATACGATCGAGTAATTTTCTTTTTTAGTCTGTTAATATGGTACATTAACTGACTGATTTTCAAATATTGAGCCAGTCCTGCATGTGTGGAGTGAACCCTACTCGGCTTGGTGAATATCATTCTTTATATGCTGCCAAATTCTACTAGTATTTTGCTAAGAAGTTTGCAGTTATATTCAAGAGAAATGTTGGTTGGTAGTTTTCTCTTTTTGGACTGTCTGTCTCATTTTGGTGTCAAGTCCATCCTGGCTCCACAGAGTGAATACTGACTTTTGGCATCAAGTTAGTACTGGAGTCACAAGTGATCCTCTGTGTCTAGAAGAGATCTTCTAGAATCGGAGTTGCGTTTTTTTGGTTTTGCTTTGTTTTGCTACAGAGATGTTATGTTTGTTTGTTTCCTTAAAGGATAGTTGATTTACAGTGTTTCTTCAATTTCTGTTGTACAGCAAAGTGACCCGATCACACACAGTTCCCTGTGCTGTAGGGTAGAGCCCACGGCCCATCCAGTCCAAATGTTACAGTTTGCATCCACCAGCCCCGGAGCTGGTTCTTGAATTGTTTGGCAGTTGAACTGCTGATCCTGTGGAAACCTAAAAAATAAAATAAAATAAAATAAAATAAAATAAAATAAAATAGTTGGTAGAATTCTCTACATAAATTATCTGAGCCTAGAGAGATCATTTTCAGGAGACTTTAAATTACGAATTCAGCACCCTTAATAGTTACATAGGATTATTCAAATTATCTCTTTCATAATATTTAGCAATACTTTGTTTTTTTCATTAAATGGATCAATTTAATCTGATGCATTTATTTTACTATGCCTTGGTATGTATGTATGTATATATTTTGCCTTTTTTAGGGCCTCACCTGCAGCATATGCAGTTCCCAGGCTAGGGGTTGAATCGGAGCTGCAGCTGCCCCCCTGGCCGCAGCCACAGCAATGCCGGATCCGAGCCTCGTCTGTGACCTGCTGCAGCTCGTGGGAGTGCCAGATCCTTTAACCCACTGAGCGAGGCCAGGGATCAGTATTTAGTTACTCAGAAATATAATTCATTGACAATATCACACTAGTTTCAGGTGTACAGCATAGCGATTCAGTATTTTTACAGATTATCTCCATTGGCAGTTATTACAAGGTAATGGCTCTGATTCCCGGGCTAGACCATATATCCTTGTTGCTTCTCTATTTTTTACATAGTAGTGTGGATCTTTTAATCCCATTCTCCTAATTGGCCCACCCCCCTTCCTCTCCCCTGTGGCATCCTCTAGGTTTTTTTCTATATCTGAGAGTCGGTTTCTGTTTTTCATATACATACATATATATATATATATTTGTGTGCATGATTTTTTAGATTCCACATATAAGTGATGTCGTATGGCATTTTTTGTTCACTCTCTGACTTATTCCACTAGGCATAATATTCTCTGGGTCCATCTAGTTGCTGCAAATAGCAGAATTTCACTCATTTTTACGGCTGAGTAGTATTTCATCGTGTGTATTTACCATACCTTCTTTGTCCATTCATCTGCTGATGGGCAGTTGGGTTGTCTCTGTAGCTTGGCTGTTGTACATAGTGCTGCTGTGAACACTGGGGTACACGTATCTTTTCTGATTAGTGCCTTTGGGTTTTATGTACCCAGGAGAACTGCTAGATCAGCTGGTAGTTCTATTTTTAGTGTTTGTGTTTTTGTTTTTGCTTTTTTTTTTTTTTTTTGAGGCGTCCCCATATTTTCCATAGTGGCTGCACCAGTGCAATTTCCAGCAAAAGCATAGGAGGGTTCCATTTTCTCAACGCTCTCCCCCAAATTTATTATTTACAGACTTTTGGATGACACCCATTCTGACCAGTGTGAGGTGATTCCTCATGGTGGTTTTATTTTTGTCTTTTTTTGCCATTTCTTGGGCTGCTCCTGCGGCATATGGAGGTTCCCAGGCTAGGGGTCCAATCGGAGCTTTAGCTGCCAGCCTATGCCAGAGCCACAGCAACACAGGATCCGAGCCGCGTCTGCGACCTACAGCACAGCTCACGGCAACGCTGGATCATTAACCCACTGAGCAAGGCCAGGGATCGAACCCGCTACCTCATGGCTCTTAGTCGGATTCGTTAACCACTGAGCCACGACGGGAACTCCCTCATGGTGGTTTTAATTTGCATTTCTCTCATAATTAGCAGTGTTCAGTATCTTTTCCTATGCCTGTTGGCCACCTGTATCTTTTCTTTGGAAAATGTCTATTTAAGTCTTCGGACTATTTTTTGATTGCGTTGTTTTTTGATACTGAGTTGTGTGATCTAGTTGTATAGTCTGGACATTCACCCCTTGTTGGCCGCATCATTTGCAAATACTGTCTCCCATTCTATAGGTTGCCCTTTTGTTTTCTCAGTGGTTTCCTTTGCTGTATAAAAGGTTAGACGTTTGATTAAGTCCCATTTTTATTTTTTATTTATTTATTTATTTATTTTTGTCTTTTGTCTTTTTGTTGTTGTTGTTGTTGCTATTTCTTGGGCCGCTCCCGCGGCATATGGAGGTTCCCAGGCTAGGGGTTGAATTGGAGCTGTAGCCACCGGCCTACGCCAGAGCCACAGCAACGCGGGATCCGAGCCGCGTCTGCAACCTACACCACAGCTCACGGCAACGCCGGATCGTTAACCCACTGAGCAAGGGCAGGGATCGAACCCGCAACCTCATGGTTCCTAGTCGGATTCGTTAACCACTGTGCCACGACGGGAACTCCTATTTTTATTTTTTATTTATTTCTATATATATATATATTTATTACTCAAATGAATTAATCACATCTGTAGTTGTATAATGATCATAACAATCTGATTTCACAGGATTTCCATCCCACAGCCCAAGCACATCCCCCCACCCCGCAAACTGTCTCCTCTGGAGACCCTAAGTTTTTCAATGTCTGTGAGTCAGCATATGTTCTGCAAAGAAGTTGTCTGTCTGTCCTTTTTTCAGATTCCACATATCAGTGAAAGCATTTGATGTTGGTGTCTCATTGTATGGCTGACTTCACTTAGCATGATAGTTTCTAGGTCCATCCATGTTGCAAAAAATGCCGGTAGTTCGTTCTTTTTGATGGCTGAGTAACATTCCATTGTGTATATGTACCACATCTTCTGGATCCACTCCTCTGTCGGTGGACATTTAGGTTGTTTCCATGTCTTGGCTATTGTAAATAGTGCTGCAGTGAACATTGGAGTACATGTGTCTTTGAGAGTCGTGGTTTTCTCTGGATAGATGCCCAGGAGTGGAATTGCTGGATCAAATGGTAGTTCTATGTTTAGTTTTCTGAGGAATCTCCATACTGCTTTCCACAGTGGTTGCACCAATTGACAATCCCACCAACAGTGTACCAGGGGAAGTCCCATTTTTAATTTTTGCTTTTATTTCCTTTGCCTTGGGAAACTGATCTAAGAAAATATTGTGACAATTTATGTCAAAGAATGTTTCGCTGGTGTTCTCTTCTAGGCGTTTTATGGTTTCTGGTTTTACATTTAAGTCTTTAATCCATTTTGAGTTTATTTCTGTATATGTCTGTGAAGTAAATGTTCTCATCTCATTGTCTTATATTTAGCTATTTAGCTGTCCAGTTTTACCAGCACCACTAATTGAAGAGACTGCCTTTTCTCCATTGTACATTTTCTCTCTTTTTTTTTTTTTCTTTTTTTTTTTTGCTTTTCAGGGCCACACCCATGGCATATGGAAGTTCCCAGGCTAGGGGTCAAATAGGAGCTGTGGCTACTGGCTTACACCACAGCCACACGGGATCCAAGCCACCTCTGCGACCTAGACCATAGCTCACGGCAATGCCGGATCCCCAATCCACTGAGCAAGGCCAGGGATCAAACCCACATCCTCATGGATACTAGTCAGTAAATTCATTTCCACTGTGCCACAAAGGGAATCCCTACATTGTATATTCTTACCTCCTTTGTCGAAGGTTAATTGACCATAGATGCGTAGGTTACTTTCTGGGCTCTCTGTTCTGCTCCATTGATCTTTTTGTCTGTTTTTTTGCCATAATAACACTGTTTTCTTTAGTGTTATTTTACAGTATAGTCTGAGTCAGGAAAGGTTTGTTCATTTTTCTCAGGATTGTTTTGGCAATTCTGTGTCTTTTGTGGTTCCCTTTGTATTTTAAGATTGTTTTTGTTTTATGAAAAATGTCATGGGTATTTTGGTAGGGATTGCATTAAATCTGTAGATGCTTTGGGAAGTATGGCCATTTTAACAATATTGCTTCTTCCTAAGAGCACAGAATACCTTTCCATTTATTTGTATCATCTTCAGATTCTTTCATCATTGTTTTATAGTTTTCAGCATATAGATTTTTTCACCTTCTTGGTTAAGTTTATTCCTAATTATTGTTTTCAATGCTCTTTAAAATGGGATTGTTTAACTTTCTGTTTCTGATATTTCACTATTAGTGTAAAGAAATGCAAGAGATTTCTGGATATTAATCTTGTATCCTGCAACTTTGTTGAATTCATTTATTTTTTGGGTGGACACTTGAGGGTTTTCTATATAGAATATCATGTCTCTGCAAATAGTGACAGTTTTACCTGTTACCTTCAAATTTGGAAACTTTTTGTTTTTCTTGTCTTACTGCAGGGGCTAGGATTTCCAACACTGATTTTTTTTTTTTTTTTTTTTGTCTTTGTTGTTGTAGTTGCTATTTCTTGGGCCGCTCCCGCGGCATATGGAGGTTCCCAGGCTAGGGGTCCAATCGGAGCTGTAGCCACCGGCCTACGCCAGAGCCACAGCAACGCGGGATCCGAGCCGCGTCTGCAACCTACACCACAGCTCATGGCAACGCCGGATCGTTAACCCACTGAGCAAGGGCAGGGACCGAACCCTCAACCTCGTGGTTCCTAGTCGGATTCGTTAACCACTGCGCCACGACGGGAACTCCCCAACACTGATTTAAATTGAAGTAGTGAACTTGAGAATCCCTTGTCCTGTTCTTGAATATTTAGAGGAAGGGCTTTCGGCTTTTCACCATTGAGTATTATGTTGGCTGTAGGTCCATCTTAAACATCCTTCATTATATTGAGATATTGTCCCTGTATTCCTACTTTGATGAGAGGTTTTTTTGTGTTATGAATGGATTTTGAATTTTGTTAGGTGTTTTTTCTGCCTCTACTGAGATGATTTTTATTCCACTTTTTGTTAATGTGGTGTATTCACATTTATTGATTTGCCAATGTCGAATCATCCTTTTGACACTGGACTAAATACAACTTGATCATAATATATGATCCTTTTTATATATTGTTGGATTTTGTTTGATGATGTTTTGTTGAGGATTTTTGCATGTATATTCATCAAATATATTGACCTGTAATTAGATTTTTTTTTTTTTGTAGTGTCTTTGTCTGGATTTGGTATCAAGGTAATGGTGGACGTGTAGAATTGGATTTGGAGTGTTCTGTCCTCTTAAGTTTTTTGGAATAGTTTGAGAATAGAGATTAATTCTTTATATGTTTGGCAGTATTCTTCTATGAAGCTGCCTAGTCCTGGACTTTTTTTGCTGGGAGTTCTTTTTTTAAAATTATTATTACTACAAATTCAATTTCACAACCAGTTAGTAGTCTACTCAACTTGTCTGTTTCTTCTTGATTCAGTTTTGGTAGGTCATCTGTTTCCAGAAACTTATTCATTTCCTCTAGCTTGTCCAGTTTGTTGGCGTCTTAAGTGTTCATACTATTCTCTTGGAATTTTTGTTTTGTATTTCTGTAGTATTGATTATTAATTCTCCTTGGAAAGAAGAATTTTGTTTTTGAATGTAGTGTGCTGTAGATATCAATGAAGTTCAACTGGTCTATTGTGTCATTTATGACTTCTGTTGCCTTATTGTCTGAAAGATCAGTACATTGATGTCAGTCTCCTAATATTATTGCATTGTAAAATTCACCCTCTGTGTCTGTTAGCATTTGCTTTATATATTTAGGTGCTCCTGTATTTGTTGTGTATATGTTAATGAATGTAATATCCTCCTCTTGTATTCATCCCTTTTCGTTATATAAGGCTCTTCTTTGTCTTTCTTTGTGCTCTTTGATTTGTTTGTTTTTGCTTTATAGGGCCGCACCTGTGGCACATGGAAGTTCCCAGGCTAGAGGTCAAATTGGAGCTGCAGCTGCCGGCCTGTGCCACAGTCACAGCAACTCAGGTTCCAAGGTGCATCTTCGACCTACACCACAGCTAACAGCAATGCCAGATCCTTAACCCACTGAGAGAGGCCAGGGATCCAACACGCATCCTCATGGATATTAGTTGGGTTCATTACTGCTGAGCCACAAAGGGAACTCTTTTTTATTAAGTCAATTTTGTTTGATAACAGTATTGTTACCCCCTTTCTTGTCTTCTCCATTGGCATGAAATATCTTTTTCCATCCCTTTAATTTCAGTCTGTGTGTCTCTTTCATTCTGAAGTGAGAGTCTCCTGTATGTATGAAATAGCAGGATCTTATCTTTCTTATCCAGTCTCCCACTCTGTGTCTTTTGATTGGGGGTATTTAGTCTGTATGCATTTAAAGTAATGATTGCTAGGTATTGCTATTTTGATCCTGGTTTTCCAGTTGTTGTTATACTCCTTCTTTGTTAATTTCTTTTTTCCTTTTTTTGGTTGGATTATTTTCTTTTGTAGTATACCTTAGTTCCCTTCTTTTCATCTTTTTGTGAATCTGTTGTATGTTTTTGGTTTGTAGTTACCATGAAGTTCAAGTGTGCTGACGCATAACTACGTCTACTTGCTTGCTTACTTTATTTATTTACTCATTTATTTTGCTTTTTAGGGCTGCACCCTTGGCATATGGAGGTTCCCAGGCTAGGGGTTCAATCGGAGCTGTAGCCGCCAGCCTATGACACAGCCACAGCAACTTGGGATCCAAACCGCACGTGCAACCTACGCCACAGCTCACAGCAACGCCGGATCCTTAACCCACTGAGTGAGGCCAGGGATCAAACCCACCTCCTCATGGTTCCCGGCCGGATTCGTTTCTGCTGCGCCACGACGGGAACTCCCAAACACATTCTTAAAGATGCATTTTTTACTACCTTTCCTTTAGATTTTATTTTGATGCCCTCTTTTACATCTTTATGTTTCTCCTTTTACTATTTACTGTAGGTATCTCATATATGGTTTTTTATTAAAAGTATAGTTGATTTATGGTGTTTTTTTGATTTCTGTTGTATAGCAGTGTGACCCAATCACAAACAGTTCCCTGTGCTGCACAGTAAGGCCCCACTGCTCACCCATTCCAAATATGAAAGTTTGCATCCCAAAACCCCGAAGTGCCCATTCATTCCACTCACCTCCTCCCCTCTGGGAACCACAAGTATGCTTTCCTTGGCTGTGATCTATTTCTGTTTTTTAGATAGGATCATCTGTGCCATATTTTAGATTCTACAAATAAGATATCTTAAGTGATAGCTTATTTGTCTTTTTCTTTCTGGCTTAGTTCACTTAGTATGAGAATCTCTAGTTCTATCCATATTGCTTCAAAATGGCATTAGTTTCTTAGAAGCTGGCATAAGTCTTGCTGGCAAAATGTAGAACAACTCTCTAAAACTATCTATGCAAGGTGAACATAATGTATATTTTAGATTGATTTCTGTTGCTTTGAATAAGTGTCAATGAAATGTAAATTCTCATTAATAATCAAAGTTTGACCAGGTTTACCTCTAATGAAGATAAACTTTTATATGGAGTCATAAACAACAAGTTCAATGTCATAGGAACAAGTAGACAGTTGGATGTGGGTAGTTTTATTACTCTGTAGTTAGTATTTGTAGTGAGGCTAGTAAATTAACTCTTTAGGAAAATATTTGAAATGATTGCATTTGAAGCTACAGCTTCCATAATCAAAAGGAAACTTGGCTGCTTCCTCCATAATATATATTAGTGCATTGCTATCCCATAAAAAGTTTGGCAGAGAAGAAAAAAGGGGTATATTTGTGTCTAGAGTAGTTACTATCCACATATGGTTATTAAAACACTTAAATTAAAATTCAGTTTCTGAATTATACTGGCTATATTTTAAGTTTAAAGAGACACGGGTTAGTACCAGTTGAATTGGACAACAATTTTTAGAGAATTATTTCTATGACTGTTGAAAATCAAAAAATCAATCTGCTATCTGAATATCAGAATAATTTGGGAGTTCCCACGTGGCTCAGTGGTTAGTAAATCTGACTAGCATCCATGATGACGCAGGTTCGATCCCTGGTCTTTCTCAGAGAGTTAAGGATCCGGCCATTGCCGTGAGCTGTGTGGTCACAGACTCGACTCAGATCCTGTGTCCCTGTGGCTGTGGCATAGGCCAGCAGCTACAGTTGTGATTCGACCTCTAGCCTGGGAGCCTCCATATGCCTTGGTCACAGCCCTAAAAAAATGACCAAAAAAAAAGAATTTCTTACTCTTTAATCCTTACTATCTAAAATTAAAGGTCCTACTGGCAACATTTTTTTTAAATCATTATCTGTTACATAATTAAGATAGTATGATGTAGCAGACATAGCAGTTATTCTAGGATTGGGGTAGGGCTCCAACTGTGGACAAGTAACTGAAGATTACCTGTCAGATGAGAGTAATTCCTACCTCAAAGAATTGTTGAGGATCAATTAAGGAAATGTGTGTGGAATAATATAGGCACTTAGATGTTTGCCAAGTCTGACTTTGATTCGTGAAGCATATACTTTTCAGCCTCTATTCCTAACTTTTCCATGAAATTTTCATTGGCCCATTCATACACGCAGTGTGATGTCTTATATGAATTTCCTTCTCTGGAAGTATTCTGGTTTTAAAAAAAAGACAGGCTCCCTCCTGTTTCTTACTACATTTTACTGTAACTTAACAAGCAGTCTGATTTTATTTTAAAATTTTTTTTGTCTTTTCTAGGGCTGCCCACACAGCGTATGGAGGTTCCCAGGCTAGGGGTCTAATCAGAGCTGTAGCTGCTGGCCTACACCACAGCCACAGCAATGCCAGATCTGAGCCGAGTCTGTGACCTACACCATAGCTCACAGCAACACCAGATCCTTAACCCACTGAGCGAGGCCAGGGATCAAACCCGCAACCTCATGATTCCTAGTTAGATTTGCTAATCACTGAGCCACAATGGGAACTCCAGAGTCTGATTTTAATCAGTTGCAGCTGAATCTCTAGACTGACCTGAACTAATGATGGAAAAAATTTCTTGCTTGGGGAGTAAGAGATGAGTATCCTTTGTTCTGTTTAAGTGGGCACCAGAAAAGGGGCATCTATACATCAGGCCCCTGCCTCTAATTGGGTACGGAAATCCTAAGGCCCAAATCAGTAAGCACATCATTCTCAAGCAGGACATTCCAAGGGAAAGAAATTTAAAAATCCCCTCTCCCGAAAACCTAACGCATTTCACGGAAACAAAGCAGCAGCACCAACTCACAAAGAACCTCGCTTTTAGAGGCGCAGCAGCGAGTCGCTTCACTTCACAGGCCTTTTCTGGACACGGACAGGCTGGGGAAGCAAAACAGGGTTCGTTACACCGCAGGCTTTCTGGACTCGGTCAACGCCCACCCCCCGCACCCCCTGGACCCTCGCTACCCGTAGCCACCTGCACGCAGACCCGAGAGGACCGCGGTCATTTGGGTCCGCAGCTCGGAGACCACAACTGTCGTTCGGACCCCACAACTGCCCACCCCCGGGCGGCCCACCGTGTCGCTGCAGAGGACTTGCACTGCGAGGCTCTCCCTCCCACTTCCCTCTCAGGCCCCTTCTCCACGCCGGGCCTCGAGGCGAGGAAGGCGGTGCGCAGGATCTCCACGTCTCTCGAGGCACAAGAGGCCGGGGCGGCGCCCCATTACGGCCGCGCGTGCTCAACCCCGCGCCCGCGCCTCCGGCTCTCAGCTCCGCCAGCCCTCGCTCTGGAGGAAACGCCTCGTGGCCTGAGGCCCCGGAGCCCACCCTTGCATCTGGTCCGCAGAAGGAGGCCCGTCCCACGCTTCTTGTCTTCAGAAAATAACGAATAAATCCAGACATGAAGTAGGACAATGTCTCTCCTGTTCCAGTCTGCGCTGCTCCTATAAGATCTATTCCTTGTAGAATGATTAGCCATGCCTGTGATTGAAACAGAATGATAAATATTAAAATAAAAGGCTCATTTCTGTGAAGTGTTCCTCCTTTCTCAGCTCCAAACTTCGTTCAACGTTTTAGCTTCTAGGCAGTGGTAGAGGTACTGTGGGAATGCTCCTAAGAGGCAGTTTTGCTCCTGAGTTTTATAACATCCAAAAGCCAGAAATTATTTGGGTTGGGGGGGGGATCAGTGAAATGTTAGAATTAAAAACAGCATACCTAGAGCTCCCCTCGGGGCTCGGTGGTTAGCAAATCCGACTAGGAACCGAGAGGTTGCAGGTTCGATCCCTGGCCTCGCTCAGTGGGTTAGGGATCCAGCGTTGCCTTGAGCTGTGGTGTAGGTCACAGACGCAGCTCAGATCTGGCATTGCTATGGCTCTGGCATAGACTGGTGGCAAAAGATCTGATTAGACCCCTGGCCTGGGAACCTCCCTATGCTATGGGTGTGGCCCTAAAAAGACTAAAAATAAAAAAAAATATATATATATATAGCATACCTGAATTGGTCTTAGCTTTTGAAAACCTGCCTTTTTAATGTTTATCATCACTTCAGAGTAACACTGAAATGCATCCTCAAATTTACAACAGAGATGGTGGAGGGGTAAACCCTGGCGCTCACCATCTCCCAAAAACACATCAAAAAACCCATCTACACATGGAACAGTTGGCATAGAATATCTACTGAAATCTGGCAGAAGACCTTAAACCTCCAAAAAATGGTAAGAAACCTTTCACATAACTGGGTAGAAGAAAAGGAAAAAAACAAAAAAACAGGAGAGGGGAAATAAAGCAAGCAGGATAGCACCAGCACACGGGAGAGGGAGCAGTGAAAGAGGAACGAACCCATACCCTGGGAAGCCATGGTCCTGGAGGGGGAACCTCAAAGCCTTAGAGGAAAGGGGACCAGCCAGACTGGGGAGGGCAACGTAGAATGAGAGCCACACAGACCTGGTAACCATCACCCCTGGACATCACAGCCTGAGATGCTTGGGTGGAGGCTGGGAGCTGAGATTCAGCCTTTGGAGGGCAGTTCTAGGGAGAAGACTAGGGCTGGCTGTGGGACAGCCTGAGGGGTGTAGTGCCATAGCCCAGGGAGCACGGGAGGAGTCGTAGGGCCCAAAGAGAAGCAAGGCGGCATTTTGGGGGAGGGCAAGAGGAGAAGGGGTGAAACTGCCCTAGAAATATCTTTCTCTGTGCATTCACGGGCTCTCAGGCTGTGAGGCGCTCCTTGTGTGGGCTACAGGTGGCGTGGGCAAACTGCTATAGGCATCTCAGACTCTAGATGTCGGCATGGACTGCCACCAATAGTGGTTCGTGAACAGGCACTACCTATAAAGCCACTGTCACTCTAATATCAAATCCAAAGATACTACCAAAAAAGAAAATTATAGGCCAATATCTGTGATAAATACAGATGCAAAAATTTCCAACAAAATATTAGGCCACAGGCTCCAACTACATATATAAAAAAAGCATACACAATGACCAAGAGAGATTCATCCCAGATTCACAAGGCTGGTTCAATATATGCAAATCTATCAATGTCATATACCACATTAACAAAAGAAAACTCAAAAAACCACGGGATCACCTCACTAGATGCAGAAAAAGCATTTGACAAAATCCAACATCCATTCACGATAAAACCTTAGCAAAGTGGGTATAGAGGGAACATACCTTAACATAATAGAAGCCATTTATGACAAACCCACAGTCAATATAATACGCAACAGAGAAAAGCTGAAAAAGCCTTGCAAAATCTGGAACAAGAAAAGGATCCAACTCTCACCACTTTCATTCAGTATAGTATTGGGAGACCTAGCCATATCAATTAGACAAAAGAAATAAAAGGTATCCAAACTGGAAAAGAAGAGCTAAAATTGTCCCTATATGCAGATGATACAATACTATAAAAATAGAAAACCATAAGGAATTCTACACAAAAACTACTCAAACGGCTCAAAGAATTCAGCAAAGTAGCAGGATAGCAGATTAACATTCATAAATTGGTTGCATTTATCTATACTAACAATGAAATATTAGAAAAGTAATGTAAAAATACAGTACCTTTTAAAATTGCATCCCCCCAAAATTGCATACCTAGGAATAAACCTGACCAAGAAGGTAAAAGACTTATATGCTGAGAAAATAAAACATTAATAAGGAAATCAAAGAGGATGCATAGAAATGGAAAGATATTCCATGCTTCTGGACTAGAAGAATTAATATTGTTAAAATGGCCATACTACCCAAAGCAATCTACAGATATAATATGATCCTTATTAAATTACCCATGACATTTTTCACAGAACTAAAACAATTCAAACATTTATATGAAACCATAAAAGACCCAGATTTGCCATAGTAATCCTGAAGAAAAAAAATCAAGCAGGAGGTATAACTCTCATAGACTTCAGACAATATTACAAAGCTACAGTAATCAAGAGAGTAATTTTGGAGTTCCCGTCATGGCGCAGTGGTTAACGAATCCAACTAGGAACCATGAGGTTGTGGGTTCAATCCCAGGCCTTGCTCAGTGGGTTAAGGATCCGGCATTTCCTTGAGCTGTGGTGTAGGTCGGAGATGCGGCTTGGATCCTGTGTTGCTGTGGCTGTGGTGTAGGCTGGCAGGTACAGCCCTAGAAAACACACAAAGGAAAAAAAAAAAAAAGACTAATTTTGATTGTATGTTTGTATGTCTGGTACAAAAACAGACATATAAACCAATGGAACAGAATAGATAACCCAGAAATAAATCTAGACACCTATGGTCAATTAATCTTTGGCAAAGGAGGCATGAATACAGAATGGGAAAAAGATCGACTATTCAACAAGTAATGCTGGGAAAACTGGACAGCTGCATGTAAATCAATGAAATTAGAACACCCTCACACCATGCACAAAAGTAAATTCAAAATGGCTTAAAGGCTTAAAACATAAGACACCATAAAACTCCTAGAAGAGAACATAGGCAAAACATTCCCTGACATCAACCATACAAATATTTTCTTAGGTCAGCCTCCCAAAGCAATAGAAATAAAAACAAAAATTAACCAGTGGGACCTAATCAAACTGACAAGCTTTTGCATAGCAAAGGCAATGATTAAAAAAACAAAGACATGGATAAGCAATGAGATCCTTCTGTATCTCAGTATACAGTTTCCTGTATAGCACTGGAAACTATATCTAGTCACTTATGATGGAGCATGATAATGTGAGGAAAAAGAATGTATACATGTATGTGTGACTGGGTCACCTTGCTGTACAGTTAGAAAATTGACAGAACACTGTAAACCAGCTATAGTGAAAAAAATAAAAATCATAAAAAAAAGACAACCTACAGAATGCAAGAATATAGTTTCAAAAGATGCAACTGACAAGGGCTTAATCTCCAACATATACAAACAACTCATACAACTCAAAAGCAAAAAAACAAATAACTGAAATGAAAAATCGGCAGAAGACCTAAACAGACATTTCTCCAAAGAAGATATATGGATGGTCAACAAGCACATGAAAAAATGCTCAAGATCACTAATTATTAGAGAAATGCAAATCAAAACTACAATGAGGTACCACTTCACACTGGTCAGAATGGCCATCATTAGTCTACAAATAAATGCTGGAGAGGGTGTGGAGAAATAAGAACCCTCCTGCACTGTTGGTGGGAATGTAATTTGATACAACCACTATGGAAAACAGTATGGAGGTACCTCAGAAAACTAAATGTAGAACTACTATATGACCTGTCAATCCCACTCTTGGGCATATATCCAGACAAAACTTTCATTCAGTAAGATACATGCTCCCTTGCGTTCACTGCAGCACTATTTACAATACCCAAGACATGCAACGACCTAAATGTCCAACAACAGATGAATGGATTAAGAAGATGTGGTACATGTTAAAATGGAATCTTAGCCATAAAAAAGAACAAAATAATGCCATTTGCAGCAACATGGATGCAACTAGAGATTCTCATACTAAGTGAAGTAAGTCAGAGAAAGACAAATGCCGTGTGTTATCACTTATATCTGGAAACTAATATATAGCATAAATGAACCTATATACTGTAAAGAAACAAACTCATGGAGATGGAGAACAGACTTGTGGCTTCTGAGGGGGAGGGAGAGGGATTGGGATGGACTGGGAGTTTGGAGTTAGTAGTTGCAAACTATTGCATTTGGAGTGGATAAGCAATGAGAGCCTGCTGTATAGCACAGGGAACTATATCTAGTCACCTGTGATGGAACATGATGGCAGATAATGTGAGAAAAAAATGTATATGTATATATAACTGGGTCCCATTACTGTACAGCAGAAATTGATTATTATAAATCAAATATAATAAATTTTTAAGTAAAAAAAGGCAAACTCTAGATGAGTTCTAACTAAATAAAAGCAGGAAAAGCTAGATAGAATATCTTTCAGCAAAATGATGTACAATAAATAGTAATTTATCAATTATTTGAAATAAGTGTGCACTGGAAATTTCTAATTATGTACATTCCTAGCTTAACTGATGGAAAAAAAGAATTCATCAAGTTCTGTTACTTCTACATTCATTCTTTAACCTCACTATCACTGACAGTATGCTGATTTCTCAAAGCTAAAAAAGTGGCAGTTCCCGTCGTGGCGCAGTGGTTAACGAATCCGACTAGGAACCATGAGGTTGCGGGTTCGGTCCCTGCCCTTGCTCAGTGGGTTAACGATCCGGCCTTGCTGTGAGCTGTGGTGTAGGTTGCAGATGCGGCTCGGATCCCGCGTTGCTGTGGCTCTGGCATAGGCCAGTGGCTGCAGCTCCGATTCGACCCCTAGCCTGGGAACCTCCATATGCCGCGGGAGCGGCCCAAAGAAATAGCAAAAAGACAAAAAAAAAAAAAAAAAGCTAAAAAATGGTCTCTCATTTTAACAATATGAAGATGATACAATTTAACAATCATTGGTGTCCTATAATTACTTAATTATAAGATTTTTGTGTGCATGAAAAGGTTTCATTGATATTTTCTGATAAGATCAAAAGTGTTCCAGTATTGGAGTTCCATCATGGCTCAGTGGTTAACAAATTCAACTAGGAACCATGAGGTTGCAGGTTCGATCCCTGGCCTCGCTCAGTGGATTAAGGATCTGGCGTTGCCAGGAGCTGTGGTGTAGGTAGCAGACACGGCTTGGATCCCGAGTTGCTGTGGCTCTGGCGTAGGCCAGTGGCTACAGCTCCGATTCGACCCCTAGCCTGGGAACCTCCATATGCCATGGAAGCAGCCCTAGAAAAGGCAAAAAGACAAAAATAGTGTTCCAGTATCAAAACATTTTATAGATGATGGACTATATTGTATATCTGTCTATAATGTATGTGTATATATATACATACCTATGCACATTTCAGACACAAGGATTTAAATTTAATTCTTTATATTAATAATTTCCTGAAAACAACTGCCAAAACAAAGGCATTTCAGAGTTCCTGTTATAGCTCAGCAGGTTAAGAATCTGACTAGTGTCCATGAGGATGTAGGTTTGATACCTGGCCTCGATCAGTGGGTTAAGGATCTGGTGTTGCCATGAGCTGTAGTGTATGTCACCAATGCAGCTTGGATCCCAAGTGGCTATGGCTGTGGCTGTGGCATAGGCCTGCAGCTGCAGCTCCAATTCCATTCCTAGCCTGGGAACTTCCTTATGCTGCAGGTGCAGCCCTAAAATGAAAAAAAAAAAAGGCATTTCCATGTTTCTGTTTAGATTTTCATGAATGCTGTTGGTTCTATTATACATATAAGACAGACACATATATACACAGCTCCTAAAAATCTAATTTCTGGTGAATATTGGAGAACACCTGAAATAATGCCTCATGCACCTGGTATTAGATCATTTAAGGAAACCACATGATCTAGGATCAAAACACAAGAGAGTGTGCACCCCTTTAAAAAGTAAGTGTGGCATAATATGGTGATCTATGTCTAGGTTTGTCTCAAGGAGCAGGAGCGGACACAGCGGCAACTGTGAGACTATTTGCTGAGGAAGCAGCATATCACCCTTTCTTAAACCAGTTAGCAAACACTATTGTTTGCTTCTGAGAGAATGTGAGAAGCTACTGAGTGGTATTATTCTGGGAAAAGCAGGAGCATCCCTACACCTCAGACCAGCTGGCAAGGAATCTTGTTCTACTGCAAACCTCCTGCTACCCTGTCTCTCTCTACAAACAAGTCCGAGTACAAATCAGGGCGGCATATCCTTTCGGTTCACTGAGGCAGATTACGACAAAAGGATCCTCAGCTGTAAAACTAAGTACATGTCAGAATTACCAAACATTTGATAAAAGTTGATTCTCATGTAAGAGAAACAAAGCTGAGAAACTGGAAACTCTACCACAGAGAATGAACAGAACAGGACTTGAGAGAACAGCATCCTCAAGTGATGTGTGGAGATGTATCTCCAAAATAGAATCAACTAGAGGGTCCATAAATTATTTAATTTTTCTACAAAAATAACTCAAAAGAGGGGCTTCTGTTTCTAAAAAGATGGAATGCATGTCCTTTTCCCTGTTTTTCCTGCTAAATAGAACTCAAAATGCTGGACATTATATATAAAACATGTAAGATCACTCTGAAAGATGAAGAGAAGAAAGATTAGTTACAGACCACAGAGCCTAAGAAGCAACATTGTAGTGAGTTCCACAGGTTTCATTTCTACCCCAAAGTTTGGGGTATAAACTTGGAGACTCTAGCCCTCAGATATCTGTCAGGCTATAAACAAGTATCCCAACAGCCCCACCAGACAGTGTCAGAAAAAAACCTAGTGCGAAGTCCAGCCTTTCATCTCCTCCAGGAAGAACAGGCCCCTTCGCAACCACTACAGTGTCAGTGGTCACTAATCGGGAGCCTGAATTCGATAACAATGAAAATAATTCAGGAAATGAGAAATCAAGAACAGCCTCAGATGAAAAGGGTTTTTTGTTTTCTTGCTTTTTAGGGCTGATGAAAGTTCCCAGGCTAGAGGACAAATTGGAGCGACAGCTGCCAACCTATGCCACAGCCACAGCCACTCAGGATCCAAGCCTCGACTGCGACCTACACCACGGTTCACAGCAACACTGGATCCTTAACCCACTGAGTGAGGCCAGGGATCAAACCCACATCCTCATGGGTCCTAGTCAGTTTCATTGCCACTGAGTCATTGATGGGCACTCCTGAAAATGGCTTTTTTTTTTTTTTTTTAAACTAACAGGCATACCCTCAAAGAATGATTTGTTTCAGGATTTGTTACCGACAGACCTACCCCCAAAAAATGCCTAAAGAAATACCTATAAACAAAAAGGAGGCATCCCTACTGTGCCTCAGCAGTAGTGAACACAACTAGTGTCCATTAGGATGCAGGTTTGATCCCTGGCCCCATTCACTGGGTTAAGGATCTGGCATTGCTGTGAGCTGTGGTGTAGGTTGCAGATGTGGCTCGGATGTGGTGTTGGCTATGGCTGTGGTGTAGGCTGGAGGCTGTAGCTGTGATGCAACCCTTAGCCTGGGAACTTCTATATGCCATGGGTGTGGCTCTAGAAAGGAAAAAAAAAAGAAATATTAATGAATTGTGGAAAACCAGTATGGTAGAAAGAACACCAAAAGAGCAAAATTGTGGTTATGAAATAGACTTTTTTTTCATATTTGGAATGGGTGAGCAGTGGGGCCTTACTGTGCAGCACAGGGAACTGTTTGTGATTGGGTCACACTGCTATACAACAGAAATCAAAAAAACACCATAAATCAACTATACTTTTAATAAAAAACCATATATGAGATACCTACAGTAAATAGTAAAAGGAGAAACAAAGATGTAAAAGAGGGCATCAAAATAAAATCTAAAGGAAAGGTAGTAAAAAATGCATCTTTAAGAATGTGTTTGAACTTGAGTGACTATCAGTTTAAAGCAAGCAGACAGGAGTTTCCCTTGTGGCGCATCAGAAATGAATCCGACCAGGAACCATGAGGTTGCGGGTTCCATATCTGGCCTCGCTCAGTGGGTTGGGGATCCAGCATTGCCGTGAGCTGTGGTTTGGGTCACAGAGGTGGCTTGGATCCTGTGTGGCTGTGGCTCTGGCTGTGGTGTAGGCCAGTAGCCACAGCTCCTATTTGACCCCTAGCCTGGGAACTTCCATATGCCATGGGTGTGGCCCTGAAAAGCAAAAAAAAAAAAAAAAGAGAAAATGTACAATGGAGAAAAGGCAGTCTCTTCAATTAGTGGTGCTGGTAAAACTGGACAGCTAAATAGCTAAATATAAGACAACGAGATGAGAACATTTACTTCACAGACATATACAGAAATAAACTCAAAATGGATTAAAGACTTAAATGTAAAACCAGAAACCATAAAACGCCTAGAAGAGAACACCAGCGAAACATTCTTTGACATAAATTGTCACAATATTTTCTTAGATCAGTTTCCCAAGGCAAAGGAAATAAAAGCAAAAATTAAAAATGGGACTTCCCCTGGTACACTGTTGGTGGGATTGTCAATTGGTGCAACCACTGTGGAAAGCAGTATGGCGATTCCTCAGAAAACTAAACATAGAACTACCATTTGATCCAGCAATTCCACTCCTGGGCATCTATCCAGAGAAAACCACGACTCTCAAAGACACATGTACTCCAATGTTCACTGCAGCACTATTTACAATAGCCAAGACATGGAAACAACCTAAATGTCCACCGACAGAGGAGTGGATCCAGAAGATGTGGTACATATACACAATGGAATGTTACTCAGCCATCAAAAAGAACGAACTACCGGCATTTTTTGCAACATGGATGGACCTAGAAACTATCATGCTAAGTGAAGTCAGCCATACAATGAGACACCATCAAATGCTTTCACTGACATGTGGAATCTGGAAAAAGGACAGACAGAACTTCTTTGCAGAACATATGCTGACTCACAGACATTGAAAAACTTAGGGTCTCCAGAGGAGACAGTTTGCGGGGTGGGGGGATGTGCTTGGGCTGTGGGATGGAAATCCTGTGAAATCAGATTGTTATGATCATTATACAACTACAGATGTGATAAATTCATTTGAGTGATATATATATATATATATATATATATATATATATAGAAATAAAAAATAAAAATAAAAATGGGACTTAATCAAACGTCTAACCTTTTATACAGCAAAGGAAACCACTGAGAAAACAAAAGGGCAACCTATAGAATGGGAGACAGTATTTGCAAATGATGCGGCCAACAAGGGGTGAATGTCCAGACTATACAACTAGATCACACAACTCAGTATCAAAAAACAACGCAATCAAAAAATAGTCCGAAGACTTAAATAGACATTTTCCAAAGAAAAGATACAGGTGGCCAACAGGCATAGGAAAAGATACTGAACACTGCTAATTATGAGAGAAATACAAATTAAAACCACCATGAGGGAGTTCCTGTCGTGGCTCAGTGGTTAACGAATCCGACTAAGAGCCATGAGGTAGCGGGTTCGATCCCTGGCCTTGCTCAGTGGGTTAATGATCCAGCGTTGCCGTGAGCTGTGCTGTAGGTTGCAGACGCGGCTCGGATCCTGTGTTGCTGTGGCTCTGGCATAGGCTGGCAGCTAAAGCTCCGATTGGACCCCTAGCCTGGGAACCTCCATATGCCGCAGGAGCGGCCCAAGAAATGGCAAAAAAAAGACAAAAATAAAAATAAAAAAAATAAAACCACCATGAGGAATCACCTCACACTGGTCAGAATGGGTGTCATCCAAAAGTCTGTAAATAATAAATTTGGGGGAGAGCGTTGAGAAAATGGAACCCTCCTATGCTTTTGCTGGAAATTGCACTGGTGCAGCCACTATGGAAAATATGGGGACGCCTCAAAAAAAAAAAAAAAAAAGCAAAAACAAAAACACAAACACTAAAAATAGAACTACCAGCTGATCTAGCAGTTCTCCTGGGTACATAAAACCCAAAGGCACTAATCAGAAAAGATACGTGTACCCCAGTGTTCACAGCAGCACTATGTACAACAGCCAAGCTACAGAGACAACCCAACTGCCCATCAGCAGATGAATGGACAAAGAAGGTATGGTAAATACACACGATGAAATACTACTCAGCCGTAAAAATGAGTGAAATTCTGCTATTTGCAGCAACTAGATGGACCCAGAGAATATTATGCCTAGTGGAATAAGTCAGAGAGTGAACAAAAAATGCCATACGACATCACTTATATGTGGAATCTAAAAAATCATGCACACAAATATATATATATATATGTATGTATATGAAAAACAGAAACCGACTCTCAGATATAGAAAAAAACCTAGAGGATGCCACAGGGGAGAGGAAGGGGGGTGGGCCAATTAGGAGAATGGGATTAAAAGATCCACACTACTATGTAAAAAATAGAGAAGCAACAAGGATATATGGTCTAGCCCGGGAATCAGAGCCATTACCTTGTAATAACTGCCAATGGAGATAATCTGTAAAAATACTGAATCGCTATGCTGTACACCTGAAACTAGTGTGATATTGTCAATGAATTATATTTCTGAGTAACTAAATACTGATCCCTGGCCTCGCTCAGTGGGTTAAAGGATCTGGCACTCCCACGAGCTGCAGCAGGTCACAGACGAGGCTCGGATCCGGCATTGCTGTGGCTGCGGCCAGGGGGGCAGCTGCAGCTCCGATTCAACCCCTAGCCTGGGAACTGCATATGCTGCAGGTGAGGCCCTAAAAAAGGCAAAATATATACATACATACATACCAAGGCATAGTAAAATAAATGCATCAGATTAAATTGATCCATTTAATGAAAAAAACAAAGTATTGCTAAATATTATGAAAGAGATAATTTGAATAATCCTATGTAACTATTAAGGGTGCTGAATTCGTAATTTAAAGTCTCCTGAAAATGATCTCTCTAGGCTCAGATAATTTATGTAGAGAATTCTACCAACTATTTTATTTTATTTTATTTTATTTTATTTTATTTTATTTTATTTTTTAGGTTTCCACAGGATCAGCAGTTCAACTGCCAAACAATTCAAGAACCAGCTCCGGGGCTGGTGGATGCAAACTGTAACATTTGGACTGGATGGGCCGTGGGCTCTACCCTACAGCACAGGGAACTGTGTGTGATCGGGTCACTTTGCTGTACAACAGAAATTGAAGAAACACTGTAAATCAACTATCCTTTAAGGAAACAAACAAACATAACATCTCTGTAGCAAAACAAAGCAAAACCAAAAAAACGCAACTCCGATTCTAGAAGATCTCTTCTAGACACAGAGGATCACTTGTGACTCCAGTACTAACTTGATGCCAAAAGTCAGTATTCACTCTGTGGAGCCAGGATGGACTTGACACCAAAATGAGACAGACAGTCCAAAAAGAGAAAACTACCAACCAACATTTCTCTTGAATATAACTGCAAACTTCTTAGCAAAATACTAGTAGAATTTGGCAGCATATAAAGAATGATATTCACCAAGCCGAGTAGGGTTCACTCCACACATGCAGGACTGGCTCAATATTTGAAAATCAGTCAGTTAATGTACCATATTAACAGACTAAAAAAGAAAATTACTCGATCGTATCATTTGATGTAGAGAATGTAGCTAACAAAACTCATAATCTATTCATGAATTTAAAAAAAAAAAACCTCTCAGCAACTAGGTATAACTGGGGAACTTGCTCAACCTGATAGAGTATCTGCAGCGAGTCTACAGTTACCGTCATGTGTCACGGGGGATGACTGCCTGAGTGCCTTGCCCCCAAGACTGGGAACAAGGCAAAGCAGGTCGCTCTCTCCACTGCTGCTCGACATGGCTCTGTGTGTCCTACCCAGTGAAACAAGGCACAATAGGGGCCGAGATGGTTGCGGTGCAGAAAGGAGTGCCTAAAATGGTCCCTTTTTCACAGGTGACATTATGGTTTATCTAGAAAATCCCAAGGAATCTACTACATACAAACTTCCAGAAATAAGTGATTTTAGTAAGGTCACCGCTTACCAGGCCACTTGCAAAACCCAGGGTATTTCTATTAGTAGCCACAAACACATGGAAACAAAAATACAATGCCATTTACAATTGTGTCAAGAATTAAATACTTAGATACAAATCAAACAAAACACGTAATGAACCTCTATACAGATAAATACAAAACACTGATGAGAAATCTAAGACTCTAGGAGTTCCCATTGTGGTGCAGCGAAATGAATCTGACTAGTATCCATGAGGATGCAGGTTCGATCCCTAACCTCACTCCGTGGGTCAGGGATCTGGGGTTGCTATGAGCTGTGGGGTCGGTCACAGAGGCGGCTTGGGTCCTGTGTTTCTGTGGTGTAGGCTGGCAGCTGCAGCTGCATTTCAACCCCCAGCCTGGAACTTCCATGTGCCCTGAGTGCGGCCCTAAAAAAGAAAAGCCCCCCCGCCCCCCCAAAATAATAATAATCTAAGAATCTAAATAAGTGGAGGTATTCTTTCTTCAGAAATGGGAAGTAGAGTATAAATGCCAGTTCTCCCCAGCTCATACACAGGTTTGAGTGTTTTTTGTTTTGTTTTTTTTGGCCAAACCCACAGCATGTATCCCAGGCCAGGTACTAAACCCACCCCTCAGCTTCAGCAACCCCGGATCCTTTACCTGCAGCACCACGTGAGGACTTCCTCAGGATGATTCTGTACACAATACCCCAAAATGTATTTGGAAAAGCAAACTAAAATAGCTAATACAATTGCAAAAAAGAAGAATTAAGTGGTAGGACTCCCTAAACCCAATTTTAAGGCTAATTACACAGCTGTTGTAATCTACTGTAAGATATTGGCAGGGGTGGGATATATAAGTCAATGGAAAAGAACAGCAGATAAACAAAGAGCCCTGGATTTTTTTTTTTTTTTTTTTTTTTTTTTTAGGACCGCACCCACCTCATGTGGAAGTTCCCAGGTCTAATCGGAGCTACAGCTGTGGCCTACACCACAGCCACAGCAACGTGGGATCTGAGCCGTGTCTGCAACCTAACACCACAGCTCATGGCAACCCCAGATCCCTGACCCACTGGGCGAGGCCAGGATCCAACCCGCATCCTCATGGATCCTACTCGGGTTTGTTAACCACTGATCCTTGAAGGGAACTCCCAGCCCTGGAGTTTTGACAAAGATTAACTCAATACAATGGAAGATGGACAGTCTTTCAACAAATGGTGCTGGAGCAATTCAATATCCACAGGCAAAATAATCTACCTAAAAGTCACACCATATACAAAATTTAGCTTATAATGGGTAACAGATTTAAACTGTAAATTGTAAAAGTATAAAACTTGAGAACATAAAACAAGATATTTCTGGCCTAATTATTGGTAGCGACACATTACACGACAACAAAAGCATGATCATAAGGGAAATAATGGATAAATTAGACTCATCAAAATATAAAACTTTTTGCTCTGCTAAAACTTTGTTAGGTGGACAAAGAGACATGCAACAGGCTGCAACGAAGTATGTGCATACCAACCAGAAATCCAACAAGTCCAGATAATCCAACAGAGGACTCAAAAGTAGAATATATAAAGCACCAAAAACACAACAGATTAAAAAAAAATGGGCATAAGCTGAAGAGATACTTCACCAAAGAGAATTTATGGACGGCAAATAAGTACACGAAAGGCTATTCAGTGTCACTAGCTTGTAGCCAAAAGCAAAATTAAAACCCCAATGAGAAACCACTACATGCATATTCGAAAATCTAAAATTAAAAATAGCAACAATACCATAAATTCTGGCAAGGATGTGGAGAACCTCGATCTCTCATGTATTCCTCGTGGGAATATAAAATGGTACAGCCACTCTGGAAAAATAATCTGGCAATTCTTTAAAAAATAAATGAGGGGGAGGAGTTCCTCTTGCGGCTCAGTGGGTTAAGTACCCAACTAGCATCCATGAAGATGTGGGTGCGAACCCCGGCCTCGCTCAGTGGGTTAAGGATCCCACATCGCCACAAGCTGTGGCATAGGTTGCAGACATGGCTTGCGTCTGGCATTGCTGTGGCTATGCCGTAGGTCAGCAGCCACAGCGTGGACTTGATCCCTAGCCTGGGAACTTCCATATGCTGCAGGTGTGGCCCTAAAAATAATAAATAAACGAGTAAGTGAGGGGGATAAATTAGGACTTGGGATTAATAGATACACACCTCTCTATATATTTTAGAGAAAAAACAAGGACCTACTGTATAGCACAGGGAATTATATTCAGTATCTTGGAATATGTATGGAAAGGAATCTAAAATATATATACGTATATACATAAGTATACATATGAACATATGAATCACTTTTCTGTAACCTGAAATTAACACAACACTGTAAATCAATCATATAGCACTTTTTTAAAACTTTAAACTGAACCCATATAACTCAGCAAATGTACTCCTGGATATGTATCCCAGAGAAATGAAAGAATTTGCCCACATAAAATTATGTGCCTGATTATTCACAGCAGCTTTATCAGTAGTAGCCAAAAACAGAAACAACAAAAATGGTTCTCCATTACTATGTAACACTACTTAGCATTAAAAAGGAATGAACTGTTGATACACGGAACAATTCAGATAGATCTCAAGAACATTTATGCTGAGCTCTCCAAAGCCAATCTCCAAAGGTCACATCCCACACTATTCCATTTATATAGCATCCCTGAAATGACAACATTTCAGATTTGAAATAGACTAATGGTTTCCAGGGATCCAGGACGGTGAGGAGGGGTTCAGGTGTGATTTATAAAGGGGCAAATACCTCTTTATGAAGATTAAGATCTTTCTGGAGGTGGACTAGTTCTATATCTTGATGGCAGTGGTGATTCTATACATCTATGCACATGATAAAATGACGTAACTATATATTCACACTGCCCCAATGTCTAATTCTGCAGTTTGAAATTGTACTATAATTACGTAAAATGTAACCACTGGGGAGTGGCCTTTGTGGCTCATCAGGTTAGGAGCCCAGCTATATCCATGAGGATGTGGATTTGATCCCTGGCCTTGCTCCTTGGGTTAAGGATCCAGCACTGCTGTGAGCTGTGGTATAGGTCCCAGGTGCAGGCCAGATCCAGTGTGGCTGTGGCCAGTAGCAGCAGCTCCAATTTGACGGCCAGCCAAGGAACTTCAAATATGCCCCATGAAGCTCCTGTCGTGGCTCAGTGGTTAATGAATCCAACCAGGAACCGTGAGGTTGCGGGTCCGATCCCTGACCTCGCTCAGCGGGTTAAGGCTCTGGCGTTGCCGTGAGTGGTGCTGTGGGTTGCACATGCAGCTCGGATCCTGCGTCGCTGTGGCTCTGGTGTAGGCCGGTGGCTACAGCTCCAATTCAACCCCAAGCCTGGGACCCTCCATATGCTGAGGGTGCGGCCCTAGAAAAGACAAAGTAAACAAATACATAAATAAATGAAAAATAAAATATGCCCAAGTACAGCCCTAAAAAGCAAAAAAAAAAAAAAAAAAAAAAAAAAAAGTAAAACAAAAATGTAACCATTGCTAGAAACTGGGTGAAATGTAATCAGGACTACCTTTGTACCTTCTTTGCAACTATGTGTATCAATAATTATCTCAGGGGAGTTCCCGTCGTGGCGCAGTGGTTAACGAATCCGACTAGGAACCATGAGGTTGCGGGTTCAGTCCCTGCCCTTGCTCAGTGGGTTAACGATCCGGCGTTGCCGTGAGCTGTGCTGTAGGTTGCAGACGCGGCTCGGATCCTGCGTTGCTGTGGCTCTGGCGTAGGCCGGTGGCTACAGCTCCGATTCAACCCCTAGCCTGGGAACCTCCATATGCCGCGGGAGCGGCCCAAGAAATAGCAGCAACAACAACAACAACAAATTATCTCAAAAGTTAAAAGTTTTTTTTTTTTTTTTTTAACTCCAATAAATGAGCTGAAAAGTGGGAATGCACCCAACTGAACTGTTCATTAGGGAGCCAGAAAATTAAATTGCTATTCGGCTCAGAAGAAAACAAATGTAATAAAGAGATGTAAAGTATGGAACAAAATTTGACATAAAAGAGGAGTTCCCCTCATGGCTCAGCGGAATCAAATCTGACTAGTATCCATGAGGAGCCAGGTTCGATCTCTGGCCTCACACAGTGGGTTAAGGATCCAGCGTTGCCGTGAGCTGTGGTGGAGGTGGCAGATGCGGCTTGGATTCTGCGTTGCTGTTGCTGTGGCTGTGGTGTAGGCCGATGGCTACAGCTCTGATTCGACCCTAGCCTGGGAACCTCCATGTGTCGCAGGTGCGGCCCTAATCAGCAAAAAAAAAAAGTAATACATACACATACATAAAGTACACTAATCTTAAGTATAAAATTTGATTATTTCTTACTTATGTGTACACAGGGGTGACCACCACCCAGACTGAAACACAGAGTTTCTGTTGTTTTTGGCCATGCCACAGCATGTGGAAGTGCCAGGGCCAGGGACTGAAGCCATGCCGCAGCAGTCACCAGGCCAGATCATTAACCTGGCGAGCCACCAGGGAACTCTGAGATACAGAGTATTTCCAACATACAAGTTTCAGTCATGCCTTTTCCCGGTATATACCCCCTGGGTGACCAATATTCTGACTTCTGTCATAATTGATTTGTTTTACTCTTGAACTTCACAAAAATGGAACCATGCAGTGTGTACTCTTTTGTGACTGATTTCTTTCATTCAACATAATACCTATAACACTCATCTAGATCCCAGTACTTTTTTTCATATTGTTACAGAGTTCAATTTCCTTATGCATCCTTCTAAAGCACTTTGGTTGAAAATATGTGGGGGTTAAATAAACTAAGCTGCTTTTATTTATTTATTTATTTAGTCAGTCTTTTTGCCTTTTCTAGGGCCGCACCTGCAGCATATGGAGGTTCCCAGGCTAGGGGTCTAATCAGAGCTGTAGCCGCTGGCCTACGACACAGCCACAACAACGCAGGATCCATGCCACATCTGCAACCTACACCACAGCTCACCGCAACGCCGGATCCTTAACCCACTAAGCAAGGCCAGGGATCGAACCTGCAACCTCATGGTTCCTAGTCGGATTCGTTAACCACTGAGCCACGATGGGCGCTCCCAAAGATGCTCTTAACATCCTGGCCCATATCATTTTGTGAAGAGATATGATCATTTCACTTGGATATACATTTAGCAATGGCACTGAGTGTCATAGGATAGTATATCTTTCTCTTGATTTTGTAGAAAAGATAAAGATACTCTTATGAGAGTTAGTGTGTTTAGGCTGAATGACTTTTCTTTATTCTTTCATGTTCCAAATATATACCTGAACAAATCTGTTTTTTCTTTTTTTAAAGTCTCCATTATATTATTTACTTCTTTATGATTCTTCTTATTTCCATTATATTTGATTTACTGTGTTCTGTCAATTTCTACAACAAAGTGACCAGCTCTCTCTCTCTCTCTCTATATATATATATATATATAATATGATATACACACACACTCACACACACACACACATATTCTTTTTCTCACATTATCCGCCATCATGTTCCATCACAAGTGACTAGATATAGTTCCCTGTGCCAAAGAGCAGAATCTCATTGCTTATCCACTCCAAACGCAATAGTTTGCATCTATTAACCCAGACTCCCAGTCCATCCCACTCCCTCCCCCTTCCCCTTGGCAACCACAAGTCGGTTCTCCAAGTCCACGAGCTTCTTTTCTGTGGAAAGGTTCATTTCTGCTGTATATTATAAGTGGTATCCTATGGTATTTGACTTTCCCCTTTCTGACTTAACCTCACTTAGTATGAGAGTCTCTAGTTCCATCCATGATGCTGCAAATGGCATTATTATTATAACGTCCTTTTATGGCTGAGTCATATTCCAGTGTGTAGATATACCACTTCTTGATCCCTTCGTCTGTCAATGAACATTTAGGTTGTTTCCCTGTCTTAGCTGTTGTGAATAGTACTGCAGTGAACATATGGGTGCATTTATTTTTTTCAATAAAGTTTGATCTGGATATATGCCCAGGAGTGGGATTGCTGGGTCACACGGTAGGTCCATGTTTAGTTTTCGGAGGTACCTCCATGCTGTTTCCCATAGTGGTTGTACCAATTCACATTCCCACCAACAGTGTAGGAGGGCACCCTTTTCTCCACACCCTCTCTGGCATCTGTTATTTGTTGACTTGTTAATGATGGCCATTCTGACAGGTGTGAGGTGGTACCTCATTGTACTTTTGATTTGCATTTCTCTAATAATTAGCAATGTTGAGCATTTTGTATTATTTATAATGACCCAATTATAAAGACCCAAAGGACAGCAACTATTTTTTTTTCCTTTTTCCTTTTCCTTTTGACGGCCACACCTGTGGCATATGGACGTTCCTGGCTAGGGGTCCAATCGGAGCTGCAGCTGCCAGCCTACACCATAGCCACAGCAACACCAGATCGGAGCCGCATCTGCAACCTATGTCACAGCTTGCGGCAGCACTGGACCCTTAACCCACTGAGTGAGGCCAGGGATCAAAACCAGATCCTCATGGACACTGAACCACAATGGGAACTCCAGCAACTACACTTTGAATGCTAATCTCCGAGCACTAGGCATACGACCTGGCATATTGTGGACAGTTACAAAATATCTCATGATTATTCAGAAATTCACCTTCTAGGAAATCATCACTGGGAAAGAGCTTTGAAATGCACGATGATATATGCACAAGAATGTACATTAAAGAGTGATATATAATCAGCAAACGTTAGAGACATAAATACCTCATAAGAGGTTAAATAAATTATCACCAATACGGTGATAGAGTATGCCATCCATAGTGACGACATTTTGCACAGAACTATGAAGGAACAACATTCCTGGTGAATTCCTGACATGGAAGGCATTTTAAAAATACGTGATGTTGGCTGGTGATACTCAACCGCAATTTTTAAAATGGACTTTGTCAAACTTGCCAGATGGGAGTCTCAGCTCTCATAATAACTGACCGTGCATTCTTGCACAAGTTAGTTTGGGGGCTCAATTTCATCATCTTACTTTAAAATGAAGACAATAATGCAGGTCTAAGAAAAATACAATGAACAGTTTTAAACACACACTTTGAAGACCCAGAGGGAGAAAAGAAAGAGAATGGGACAGAAGAATATTTGGACAGAATGGGACAGAAGAATATTTGGAAAAATATTCGCTGAAAAACTAAATCCCAAACGAAATCCATCAGGCGATAGTTCAAAGAAACTCTCAAAAGCCTAGAAGAATAAATACAAAGAGAACTCTGTTGAAAATCAAAGGGAAAGGAAATTATACAAAGGAGTGAGAAGTAACAAGACTGACAGCTGACTTCTCCAACACAAGTAAAGCCATAACAATTCATCTCTCAGTGTGCTGAAATAAATGTCAAACCAGAGGTCTACACTACATAAAAACAGCCTTCAAAGAGGTGGGCTGGGCACTTGCTCCTGAAATGGGCTTTAACTCCACGATCCTGAATGTATTCTCCCCCTCGACACGAAGTGTGACTACGGAACTCACTGCACAGCCAAAGAAGTGAACGGATGAGCAAAAACCCATGAAGTCACTAGGTTTACGTACACATCTCCCAGAACTGACTGACATTATACAGTGGTGGACAGAACTACTGAATAACCACTTATGCTGTCTGCCAAGAGGAATACCCCGTGGTGCTGGGGTACTGTCCTATGAAATGTATTTATCCCGAACCAGAGATGAGTACACGGTACCGTTTCTCCAGGAACCTTGTATATACATGGATGCGTTCAGGAACCAAGGGTAGAAGGAAGTCAGATGAGATACTCTGTGTCTCACCACAAGTTTTGGTTCCTATCACTAAAATATCGGGTTATGCTCGTTGAGAGACCTTACCGGTATTTTGATAAAACTGAAATTCTCAGTCTCTAGTCCTAGCCAAAGAGAATCAGAACATACAAAGACCTCTTGCACTGTCTGATACAAGCAGAGGTTAGCCTTTGTGGAAGATGTGCCAGAAGCTAAAACTGTCAGCATCCTGTGCCAGCAACACTGAGGCAGCTTCATCACACAGTCTGGAAATGTGCTAAGGCTGCTGCGTGCTTGGAGCAGACTGCTGACTACCAACCTTCCGCAGGAATAACCTGCCTAGGATTTCCTCCCAGCTGACGGACAACTTCAGACGCTGTGTGTACACGGACCTTGTCTGCCACGCTGATGATGTCACAGTGAACCATGTCAACTAGGAACTTGCTTTAAATGGGAGTCCGTCTCGTAAAATAAAACCCCAAATATCCAGGATACAGCAATTTCTTTTAAGGCCACGCCTGCGGCATGTGGCACGTCCGAGGCGAAGGGCTGAAGCAGAGCAAAAGCTGCCAGCCTGTGCCACAGCCACAGCCACGCTGGACCTGAGCCACATTTGTGACCTACACCGCAGCTTGAGGCCATGCCAGATCCTTAACCCGGTGAGCGAGGCCAAGGATTGAACCCAAATCTTAACACAGGCTGTGCCTGGCTCTGAGCCGCGATGGGAACGCCTGGGATGCAGTAATTACACACACACCCTCCAAGACAGGAACAGGTGAACATCTCAAAGCTATTGACAAAACATCACCACATCGACAGGAAGTTAACACAGATAGCGGAATTACCCGACACCGATTTGAAACTACGAAACTTCATCCAAGATGAATCGTCTGATAATTACCCAAGTATTGAAATTTATAATTTCAACCTTCAGAAGAAATCTCCAGGTTTCTATCAGTCAGAGGTCTTCAGAAACAATAGTACCAAGAGGATATGAAAGATCCATTTTGAGGAACTAGCTTATGTGGTGTGGGTACAGAGGCTGAGAAGTCCCATAACGTGCAATCTGCAAAGGGGAGACCCAGAAAAGCCACTGGCACAATTCAGTCAGAGTCCAAAGGCCTGAGAATCAAGAGGAGCCAACGAGGTAAAACCCCAGGCTGAAGGCAGCAGCAGATGAGGTGAGATGACCCAGCTCAAGGAGCGAGGCAGAAATCTGGGGAGGGGAGAATTCCTCCCTCCTCTGCCTTTTTCTTCTACTCAGGCCCTCGATGGACTGGATAATGCAGAGCCACGGAGAAGAGGACAGCCTGCTTCGCCAGGTCTGCTGATTCCCATACTAATTTCATCTGCAAACACCCTCACAGACAGACCTAGAAATGACGTTCAGACAGATTTCTGCGTATCCTCTGATCCAGTCAGGTTGACACATACATTCACCTATTACAAACCCACCCGTGTCAGCCTGGCCCCCGTACTGCGCTCCTCTCCAACGAAAAACAATCTAACAAGGTCACAATTTCACCTAACCTGGTCCCGCTTCCCTGGGTATCCCTGAAAACTCACCTCTTCCCTGGAGGAGGAGAAAAGTCCGTGGGTGCCCTTTACTCTTCTTCTAAGCGTTCAGTTCACTGCGACGTCCGAGTGGCACACACAGCCCGTCCGCTGGGAGGAAAACCTGGGAAACCCTGTAGCTTAAACACTGGGATGTGAAATGACCTGTACTTAAAGGCCAGGTCACCGAGTCAGCACTGGACACTGCGACGCACAGATTCCTGAGGAGGGAACCGGAAAACACGTTCCTCACAAAATGAGGAGGGATACTCACGACAAGCACAGTCCTCGGTGCTGTGACGAGTGGTCCTGCTTCTTTCCCTGGGGGGGCGGGGGACACAAACTGTCATCCTTGAAGGGTCTGGCAATTAGCAGTCTTGCCTGGATCGGGTTGTTTTTCCCACCGACCTGTCACAGGGCCATGGTGGTAACGAGATGCCCTGTGGCATCTCCCGTAGTCCAGACACACCCCTGCTCACCTCCACCGAGGAGCGGCGTCCAGTGTCCCCTGTAGTTAGGATCCGTCCCTCTAGCCCACACTGGAACTCTCTTTTGGGCCTTCGGACTCAGGGCTAAGAGGCCAAAGTGGTCAGGCGGCCGTCCAAACTTACAGTTCCCTGGGATCCTTGCTGGGCCATCTGGCCGAAGCACTCGTCCCTCAGGAGCTAAGACCTCCGACCCAGCAGCGCATAAATGCATAGGGACAGGAGGCAAAACCTTTGACAGTGGGTCACTAGGGGAAATGGCGTTCCCCCTCCCATCCCATCTGTAAAGGAAAAGCTACAGTTCTTTGCTATGTGTGTCTTTCAGGTGGGTCTTTACCGCTCACGCAGAACAATTCTCACACTTCTGGTCTCCAAATGGCGAGGGAGGGGGGGAGCTCCCCACAAATTAATTCTGGGTGAGAGCAGCTCAGAGTCCTGCCGTTTAACTCAGCTCTAACACTGTTTGCCTGGAGAGTGTCACACACAGGCTAAGGGATCAGAAGACGGCTCCCCGCTCCAGATACCAGTTCCAAGGAGCAGGTCCCATGTTACCCACAACTTCTGATTTGGCTACAAAAACTGAGGAGGAGGTCCAAGTCCCCACAACCCCCTCCTCAGGTTCAAGTAATTTGCTGGAGCCACTCACAGAACTCAGGAAAACACGTGCATTCACCAGTTTAGTAAAGGATACGAAAAAGGATAAAGGATACAGAGGAACAGTCACATGCAGAGACCCAGGGTGAGGTCTGGGAGAGTCCCAAGCACAGGCGCTTCTGTCCTCAGGGAATCTGGGCATCACCCTCCCACTGCCGATGTGTTCACCAACCCAGAAGTCCCTCAAACCCTGTACTTTCGGGATTTTTAGGGCGGCTTCATCTTGCAGGCGTGACGGATCACGAACACCATGTCCAGCCCTTCTCCCCTCTCGAGAGAAAGGTGGGCAGGACCGAAAACCCCGAGGTTCTAATCATGCCGTAGCCTTTCTGGAGACCAGCCCTCATCCCCGAATTGTCAAGGAGCCCACCCAGAGCTGCCTCATTAGAATAGAAGATAACCCCATCCCCCCGAAAAATCACACAGGTTTTAGGAGCTCTAGGCCAGGAACCAGAGGCAGAGACCAGTATCTATACACAGTCGACCCTTGAATGGGTTTGAACCGAGAGGGTCCACCCATGCATAGACTGTTTTTCAATAAACACCACAGCACGACACAATCCAAGGTCGGCCGAATCCACGGATGTGGAAATGCCTGTTTTCTACTATGTGGGGTGTCGACAGCCCGACACCCTGGGTTGTTCAAGGGTCAACTGAATTTTCTGTTCCCTCACCCCACGCCTTGACACCTGTATCCATGGATCCTGGCTGCTGGGAGATACTACCCCACACAGGATGCTGATTCGGCACATACACAGCGTTCCAGAGAACCCAGCCTCAGCCTGCAAGGTATTGTCACCAGCTGGTTCTGTAACGGAGTCTTCCAAAGGTCATTCCATTACTCCATCAAGCCGGCTGCTTCAGGAGGGTGGGGAACATGGTCAGACCAATGAAGCCCACGAGCATGGACCCACTGCTGCACTTATTCTCCTGTGAAGCGAGTTTCGGGATCAGAAGCAATACTGCGTGGAATACCGTGACAGTGGATAAGGCATTCTCTAAGTCCATAGGTGGTGGTTTGGACAGAAGCACCGCAGGCAGGGAAGGCAAATCCACAGCCAGAGTGAGTCTCTATTCTAACGAGGACCAAATGCTGCTTGTACCACGACGGAAGTGATTCACTGTCATCTACCCGCCACCCGGTAGCTGGCCCAACACCCCTCAGGGAACGCTGCTATATCGCGGGTTCAGGCTTTGTCTCTGCGGCCGGCAGAATGAATACCCAGCAGCGGCCACAGGCAGGTGAGCCCTGGTGAGTGCAAGTCCGTGTTGCTGAGTCCACGCATAACGGCCATCCCTGCCCCCATGACCACTCCGTTCACACGCTCACTGATGACACCGGGGTGGCTGGGGAAAGAAACCGTTATTGAAGGACAGACCCACCTACCCACTTGATTATTAAAATCCCTGCTGAGGTCGCCCTTTAGCAAGTATTCATATGGGAGACAAGGAACTCCAACTGTTTTGCCCAGAGAGGGCTAACCACCTATCTCTTCCCCAGATTTCACTGGCACCAAATTTCCAGTCGTGTTCCTTCCACCATCATCACACACCCCCACACGTGTTCTCGGCATTTCTGTCTATATAAATTAGAAAGCGAAGTAGTTCCTTTGGCGCGTAGCACACCTCCTCGTGGCTCACGCTTTGTTCCTCACTCCAGGAGTCAGCTGGGACTTGCGTCCAGTGGTAGGTAGGCCCGGAAATAAGCTGGGGTGGTGGGGATGGTTTCTGAGGAGACGCAGCATTGTCTTGCATGGCCACCGCCTCAGGGGAGGTCACCACCGTTTCTTCAGGCAATGCAGGGTCCGTCCCCTCAAATGGAGGTGGAAATGCTGATGCCATTGTGGGTGGGGATGCCACGTCCACTGGTAAAGAGGACTCTGCACTTAGGGCTCAACGTCGCCAGCTTCATCCGGGACTTCCCACATGTCACATACCGACTAAGAGAATGGTATTCTTTCCCAATCAATGCCTTCACTTTCACAATATTTTAACACTATTTATTCAGCTGAGAATTTTCCAACTCTTTACAGTCTGCTTCAAAAATTCCATCTTTGTCACTTCTCTCTTCTTGCATTTTATTATAATCATGTAGGAGGAGCCAAGCCACACCCTTAATTCCATTGCTTAGAAGTTCTACTTTCCACAAAAACACTAGAACAGGAGCACAATTTATCTAAGTTCTTTGCCACTTTATATACTCCAGTTTCCAATAACAAGTTCCTCATTTTTATTTGGGATGAATCAGAATGGTCTTTACTATCCATATTTCCATCAACATTTTGTTCATGATTCTCTTTCTTAGAGAAAGAGACTGAGGTTTTCTCTTCAGGTCTCCTCTTTTCTCAGATTTCATCAAAATCATCTTTAACATCTGTATTTCTTTTCCATGCATGTCAAAACTCTTTCCACCCTTTACTCACTCACTATTCACTTCTGAAGCCGCTTCCATGTTTTTAGATATCTGTTACATTAGCAACCCCCTTCTGCTACCAATTTGTCTGATTCATCTTGGGCTGCAGTAACTCAAGACCACAAATAGGGTGGCTTATAAACAAAGTTACTTCTCATGAGTCTGGAGGCTGGAAGTCTAACATCGATTAGGGTGCCAGCACAGTCAGTTTTTGGTGAGAAACATCTTCCAGAATAAAGACTGCCATCTTCTCGTTGTATCCGCACATGGTAGAGGATGTGAGGATGAGAGAACTCTCTGGGGTCCCTTTTATAAGGGTGGCAATCCCACTCAGGAGGGCTCCAACCTCAAGACCTGTTACCTCTGAAAGGTCCCACCTCCCAAGACCATCATGCTGGGGGTTAGGATGTCGACACACAAATATTGAGGAGACACATTCAGCCCACTGAAAGGCCCAAATGGTTTCACTGGAACATTTCTTCCAAACATTCAAGGAGTATTTAACTCAATTCTGTACTACCTCTTCTAGAAATTAAAAGAAGGCAACATTTTCAGACTCCTTAGGCCATCAACCTGAGACAAAAGGAACTGAACTATAAACCAGTATCCTTCATGAATAGATGCAAAAATCCTCAATAAAATATTACTAAATCATAGCGATCACTGCAAATCCAGCAATATATATTTTAAAGTACACACTACAGACAAATGAAGTTTATTCCAGTGATGGAAGGCTTAATATTTCACAAGCCTGCATTAGGTCCATCATCAGAAGTGGGCTTTTTTTGGTTATTCTCATTAAAAGTAATTTTTTAATGATTTGGGAAGATGGTGTATCTTTTGGTCATCAGGTGTGATTAAATAGGCCTGCATAAGTGGTAACAAAAGGGAAATCAAAGTGACTTAGAAAAATAATTCTTTCCAATTATTGAATATTGTATTTCTTTTTTTTTTTTTTTGGCCACCCCCACACCTATATGGAGTTTGTGGGCCAGGGATCAGATCAGAGGCACAGTTGTGACCTAAGCCGCAGCTGCTGCAACTCAGGATCCTTAACCCACTTTGTGGGGCCAGGGATGAACCTGCGTCCCAGCACTACCAAGATACTTCGGACACCATTGCACCACTAGAAATTCCTTGAATATTGTGCTTCATTAACACCCAGAGATCCTTCTGTAAAGGAATCGCAATGTTATTAAGAAACACAGCAGACAGCAAAAGAATGCTTATTTCGCAGCAGCTGCTCAGTAATTTCAATTTACCCCTCCAACAATCCAATGAATGACCACTTATTAAATCCTTGCAAAAGATCTCATTAATCCTTACCTGAGTGTCCAGGATACATATGTAACCTAACGGTTTCTTAAAATTTTTTATTCAGAACAATAAACACATCATATTATATTATATATGTAGTTTTTCTTATAACTGTTTATAAACAATCTTTATTAGCATATAACATTCCATTACATGGATGAAGTGAGTTACATAACCATTTACATATTTAACAAAAATTACTAAATAGTAATTTTTTTTTTTTATTGGCCTCACCGGTAGCATATGGACGATCCCAGGTTCTTAACTAGGGTTGCTGTAGAGGCGCGGTGCCGTCCCTGGCCTGGGGCGGTGGGTTAAGGATCCAGCGTGGCCCCAGCTGTGGCTCGGATTCAATCCTTCGCCAGAGAACTTCCACATGTGCCAGCGCCGCCATTTAAAAGGAAAATGCAAACAAAAACATAAACGTCCAACAGGGCTCTTTCCATCCTTAGGATCCTTAGGAAAAACTGCTCTCAGAGCAACTGCGTGCCTAGCACAAGGTTAACTGTACAACTGCATTAAGTGGGCACCAGAAAAGGGGCATCTATACATCAGGCCCCTGCCTCTAATTGGGTACGGAAATCCTAAGGCCCAAATCAGTAAGCGCATCATTCTCAAGCAGGACATTCCAAGGGAAAGAAATTTAAAAATCCCCTCTCCCGAAAACCTAACGCATTTCACGGAAACAAAGCAGCAGCACCAACTCACAAAGAACCTCGCTTTTAGAGGCGCAGCAGCGAGTCGCTTCACTTCACAGGCCTTTTCTGGACACGGACAGGCTGGGGAAGCAAAACAGGGTTCGTTACACCGCAGGCTTTCTGGACTCGGTCAACGCCCACCCCCCGCACCCCCTGGACCCTCGCTACCCGTAGCCACCCGCACGCAGACCCGAGAGGACCGCGGTCATTTGGGTCCGCAGCTCGGAGACCACAACTGTCGTTCGGACCCCACAACTGCCCACCCCCGGGCGGCCCACCGCGTCGCTGCAGAGGACTTGCACTCCGAGGCTCTCCCTCCCACTTCCCTCTCAGGCCCCTTCTCCACGCCGGGCCTCGAGGCGAGGAAGGCGGCGCGCAGGACCTCCACGTCTCTCGAGGCACAAGAGGCCGGGGCGGCGCCCCATTACGGCCGCGCGTGCTCAACCCCGCGCCTCCGGCTCTCAGCACCGCCAGCCCTCGCTCTGGAGGAAACGCCTCGTGGCCTGAGGCCCCGGAGCCCACCCTTGCATCTGGTCCGCAGAACGTGGCCCGTCCTGCGCCCGTTCTCTTCCGAAAAGCCGCGGCCACAACCGAGCCTGCCTCGGCGCCCTCAGACCGCGCCCGGCGACGAGCACCGCCCAGCCCGCGAGTCTGCGGCGCCGGAATTCCGGACAGGGCCTCTCCGTCGCGAGTGCGCAGGCGCGCAGGGGGCGGGGCAAGTCCCTCGCGGCTCAGCAGGGGCTCCGAGAGGCGGAGGGGACCAGATCCCCGCGGGGCAGGGCGGCGAGGAAGCCGGGCTCCCTGGCGGGCCGGTTCCATCCGTGCCCGTAGCAGTGACCCAGTGAGTGACCGGTGCCATCGAGGATGAGCCAGACCCCTGTTGGAGCTGCAGTCCAAAAGCAGTGAACTTAATGCATTCTGGCTTTTCTCACTTTCTTCTTGGCTTCTCACTTCGCGTAGGCCCAGAGCCCCGCCCCGCTCCGAGAGCCCGGGGCTCCTGGAAGGTGGCTTGACCTGAGCCGCAAGTGCGCGGGTGGAGGGCGTTCCCCGGGGGTGTGTTCAGGGGACCAACGAGGCTCTTAGGGCCAGGCAGGCTGAGGGCTGGGGACTGGGGGGACTAGGCGGGGCTGGTATGAAAAGGTTGGAGCCAAGATTCCAAGTTGTTCTGGGATGTCTGGATCCTTAGGCTTTTAATAGTGACCCTGACTGTGCTATGCCAGTGTCCCAGGGGTGCTCCCTGTGGTGTTTGCTAAGGACTGACATGGTGCCCCGTGTGCCTGAGTGTGTGGTCCTGGTGTTTCCATGCATGGAGTTGTTCCTGCGTTTATGCCACTCTGGAGGCTGGACTGAAATGGTGCCAGGAGAAGTGAAACCAAGCAGGACCCTGTGGGACCCTCCTGGATACAAAAGCCTTTTCTTGTCCCCTGTTTCTGGCTTGTAGGAAAAAGGCTTCAGCCTCCTAAACCTCCTCTAAGGAACAAAGGGCAGATTCAAACAATTGCTAATCAGAAAGGTGAGGAGATGCAGAAACAAAGGAGAAGCAATCAAGAAACAATAGTTCAAGAGCTCCCTGGCAGCCTGAGGAGCAGTGCAGCAGTGAAACAGAGTTCTAGTTCTTCCTCAAGGAATAGATATAGCAATACCCACCCACCCAGGTGGAGGATGGAAGCTATTTCCCAAACCTCTGTTTAATCTTATTTTTCTTTTCTCTCCATCCTCTGTGGCAGGTACCTACCATGTCCAGCCACACAGGGCTCGTCACCCCTGGGCAGCAGGAAGTAGCTACAGAAGAGAAGACCATCGCCCCCAGCCCATATAACAAAAGGCTGGAATGATAGGTTCCCAGGAGGACAGAGACAGACCCCACCCCCTACCCCCAACTGTGCCTCTTCACCCTGGAGCTAAAATGTGGTGCTCAGGTTGGGTGGCAAGAAACAGTGGTCTGCAGAAAACAACTGCCTGCATAGATTAACCACCTACAGGGATTAACTGCCCTCTGTCCTGGGGCTCAACCCCCTACCCCTCCCTTCCCCCTCCCCTCCTCCTTCTTCATTGTTCCTGCCACAAGTTCCCATCATAAACTCCAAGCACAGATCTTTCTAAGCCTAGCTCCTCCATGGTGAGCTCAGCCCGTGCCCCTCTGATGCCTTAATAAATCTCTCTTGCTTTACCCCCTTGGCCTCGTGCATTCCTCCCTCTGCAAACCCAACAGGTTCCATCATGGGGTTTGCCTGCTTTCTCAAAGGGGACAGCTCTCTGTCAGCGGGACACCGATGGAGTACGGGGTTCTGGTCTGCTGAGCAGCATTCGTGAGCAGCCCTGTTGCAGGGGGAAGGGGCCGGGCACCTGATGTATCTGAAAGAGAGGGAGCATCCTTGGGGAGGTAGCACCCTCCACAGCCTGGCCCAGGGAGTGTAGTGGTTTGGGTGATGGGTGGGGGCAGTGTGGAAGAGATGGGCTAGGGGGTCCTAGGGAGGGGACAAGGCAGGGAGAAGGGGCTGCTGACAGATTCCTGGAAGGCACTGGACCAGGCAGGGACCCCAGCCAGTATGGTGCCAGGGGATGGGCGTCCTCTGCCCAAGTCCAGGGGAGGTACCACTCTCAGGAGGCCAGTGGATTTTTGGACAACAGGACCATCACTCGGAGCAGGCACTCCTCCCCATCCCCCGCCTCACCAGGCGTCATCCCCTAGCCCTCTCTCCTCAGACGCTGTTCCCACCCACCAGGAACCCGATTCCACAGAGGTACCCGGTGGAGCTGCGCCTCTCTGCCAGGTCAGCAGCCATTGCAAAGAACCTCGCATAGACCCAGACATCTGGGCTGTCAGGAACCTAAGGAAAGAAAGGCTGGCTCATCCTCCAGCCTGTTCCCCAAGTGGTTGCCCTAGAACCATTGCCCCTGCTCCCTCCCCTCAAATGGAAACGCACTGTACAGGTTTTAGCTGCAGAAGGAAACCCCAAAAGAAGGGAACCTCAGAGGAAAACAAGATATGGCTGGAATTTGTTGAAATCACCCAGTTACTGATGTCACCCAAAATATTAAAATCCAAGGTGCCATTGAGATCCATTATCCAATCCATACTGTGTCCAAGAGGTATTACAAATTTAAAACACTTGGCCCTAATGTCTGCTTTTAGTCCAAGAGTATCTAAAGTTTGTAAGAGGCAGCCAAGAGGCGTGTTCCCCATATGAGAAGGAAAGAGAGGACTAAGAGGAGACGGAGGGTAAGTGAGCGGCCACCTTGGGAGTGCCACTACTCAGCCTGGGCATCCCCAAGGTCTCAGCAGTGGACCCAAGAGAGAGGTTGCACTCTGATGTGGGCGTCCCCAGATCAGAGGAACCAGGGCCAAGTGGCTGTGCAGTCTTCTGACCTACCACTAGGATTTGTCTGAGGGTTGTACTCTGATGTGTTAGAGGAACCCAGGCCTAGTGGCCATGTGACAGGAGACCCAGAAAGGTAGTAATTACTGTCAACTAAAAAATTCAACCTGAAAGTTGAGAGTGAAGTTTTATTTGGGGTAAAATTAAGACTTAAGTCCAGGAGGCAGCATCTCAGGTAGCCCTGAGAAACCACACTGAGCAGGTGAGGTGGGGAGGCCAGGATATATGAGTTTTGTGACAGAGAAGGTAGTAAGCACAAAAAATATACAGATAACCAGATTTACAGAAAACCAGTTTCTACGGGAAGATGTCAGTGTCTGGGCTTCCTGGAGTCACTCCTTGGATATGCACCTTGGCTGCGGGCCAGTGGTCTTGGGTTCTTCCCAGAGTTCCCTCAGCGCACTGGCCCACCCTTGGAAGTGACTGTTGTCACGGATGACCATGACAACTTTTGTTTTGTCCGCTAACTACAGCCAGGAGGCAGTCTTTCCGACCGATCTGAGGCAAGGGGAATAATAGCAAGATCTAGGTCATCAAGGGGACGGGGGAGGGGCCTGCAGCCCAGGACACGATTTACCCAGGGTCGCTGCTGGTCTCGTGAAGGTGACGACTAGTCACAGACACTAGTCACCACTGATGGATTTAGCGTTTTTCTAGATATGAGGAGATGCAAGAATTGGGTTCATAAAATCTTCTCCTAAAAAGATCTACCTGAAGGCCCGTTCTTCCAGTTTTCCCAGAGCACAGAGTGCCTCACGCCTGGTCTCCACCCTGAGCTCCACTCAAGGGGTGCTGTGGGTTGGCAGCTGCGGTGGCTCATGTTTTACTCCATGCAGAGGCTGATGGCAAGTGCCAGACTCCAGTTCACCATGCTCCTCCATGGTGATAAGTTCGACCATAGTTTTTTTTTTTTTTTTTGTCTTTTTGCCTCTTCTAGGGCTGCTTCCCACGGCATATGGAGGTTCCCAGGCTAGGGGTCTAATCAGAGCTGTAGCCGCTGGCTACACCACAGCCACAGCAACGTGGGATCCGAGCCGTGTCTGTGACCTACACCACAGCTCACAGCAACACAGATCCTTTAACCCACTGAGCAAGGCCAGGGACCAAACCCGCAACCTCATGGTTTCTAGTCGGATTCGTTAACCACTGCGCCACGATGGGAACTCCCTCGGCCATAGTTTTGGGAGGCGTTTCATGACCAGGTTGTCCCACGGTGCTGGGAATGCTCATTCCCAGGTCTGGCAAAGATTTTGTTGGTAGGCCACTCAATGTGCTTTCACCAGACAGGCCTTACTAACAGTAGCTAAAAGTCTCTGGACCACCTGTCTTACTAGTCTGTTTTGGTCCAGGAAAATATTCCCTCTTGTTGCATCTTCTTGTATTTAGAGTTACACTATTACGATCACTGATCTGGTAAAGAACTGTGTATTTCATCAACTCCTTCAAGTCTCCTAGTCATCGTTATTTGTTGGAGGCTCAGTTACGCATTTGGTAATATAAGAAACAATAGTCCTATAAAACAGGCAAAATATAAACAATATAGCCACTAACATCAATAGAGTTATAAAAAAAATAGCCAAGAGCTTCTTACACCAAACAAGTTTTTGAGGATGTTGTCAATACTAGGGAGAGGGTCACTTAAAGCAGCATAGGACCTCAGAATTTAGTAGGCTAGTGGTCCGGTTACTATTATTTAAAATCTGTTGAGTGAATTTCATTTAGGTTTTGATATGGCTGAATATACATTCCAATCCTATTGAAGGTACAAAAAATAGCTGCTAAATTATCATACTAGCTGAATATAAATCTCTTGACCCATTGGGCTCATACCAATGGTAGATTGGTTGGGGTCATCTTCAGATTGTTACGTATATGACCTTGAGTCCAAGGGAATCCTTGAGCACATTTTCCTATCCATCTGGGTCAAAGCCAAGGCCATAAATTAGTACTATGGATTTACTGAGTTCCCTTGGGTGCAACCCAGTGAATCTCCAGTCGTCTGGCCCAGTCTGTTCCATACCAGCCACTATCCTTAAAGGTAATAATATGTAGGAATTGTTTATAAAACACCCAACCTAATTTTCTAATGTCCTAGGCTGACCATCCTTAGTATGATTAATAGTTCTCAACATAAAGGAGCTTTTAAACTTAAATGGCCATAGCCTGGTGTTAAGAATATAAATCCAACCCACAAGTGTGCGAGGTTCCCTTCTAGTATCAGGAGTTTACAGTTTTGATTGAGACTTAGCTCATTGTTCTGACTGAGTTTGAGTGACCCTAAAGGAAATTTCATATTTATTTATTTATTTATTTTGTTTGTTTGTTTGTTTTTTGTCTTTTTGCTATTTCTTGGGCCGCTCCTGCGGCATATGGAGGTTCCCAGGCTAGGGGTTCAATCGGAGCTGTAGCCACCGGCCTACGCCAGAGCCACAGCAACGCATGATCCGAGCAGCGTCTGCAACCCACACCACAGCTCACAGCAACGCCGGATCATTAACCCACTGAGCAAGGGCATGGATCGAACCCGCAACCTCATGGTTCCTAGTCAGATTCGTTAACCACTGCGCCATGATGGGAACTCCGAAATTTCATATTTATGATCAGAGTCAGAGCAGGGATCATTAGTTGGCCAAATGAAAAAAATCTCCTCTAGTAACATTAATAGTGGCCTGCACAGGACTGAATTTTCTTTCTTCTAAAATAATTTTGCTAAGAGCTAGCCAATCAGAACCTTGGAGGGGAGAAATCCACCAAGGTAACCCAGAAATACTGAATACAGGTAATTGCCACAAACCCAACAATTTGGATTGATTTTAAAATTAGCATAAGATCATGCTCCTGATGGAAAACAACTTTTTTTTTTTTTTTTTTGGTGTCTTTTTGCCTTTTCTAGGGCTGCTCCCATGGCATATGGAGGTTCCCAGGCTAGGAGTTGAATCGGAGCTGTAGCCACCAGCCTATGCCAGAGCCACAGCAACGTGGGATCTAAGCCGCATCTGCAACCTACACCACAGCTCACGGCAACACCAGATCCTTAACCCACTGAGCAAGGCCAGGGATTGAACCCGCAACCTCATGGTTCCTAGTCGGATTCGTTAACCACTGCGCCATGACAACAACTCCAGAAAACAACTTTTGATGCATATGCAAAGGTTCAAAAAATTAAAAGAAAACATAAAATTATAAGTCATGATACGAGTCAGGTCCAGCATCTTGGGCCAGCTGTCTACTTCTGATGTCATCTTCTTCTCACCCTAGTGTAGTTTCTCCTCCAAGTGAGCATTGTTTTAAGATGATTTTGAGGTCCAGCAGTCCAGTCCAGAGCAGGGGCCTTTTTAAGTGGGAAAATATGAGCCCAAGCGTCAATTCCATTTATTTTGCTTACTGCACATGAGGTAGTTAAACAGTCCCTGGTGAGGGTCTTCCTTTTGGCTTGGAAATAATCCTTTTATATTAAGTCCTTTTCAGTATGCATAGTCCCCTTGTCGCAGGTCCTGGGGCATCTGATCTTTATCCAAAAATAGACCACTGAGATAAACTCTAGAAACAAGCTTAGAATGTCCTTTTAGAAGCTCAGTTAAACTTTGCAGCAATATATAACATAACAGCAAAGAACTATCTTGGAAGTAAGTCTTTGTGGACACTGACCACAATGAATGGAATTAGATGAACAGATTTAACAGATGTCCATTGAAACATCTCTTTCTCTCTAAAATTACTCTCATTTTTATCAAATATAGCCAAATCAAGACTAATTCATTTGCCAACTAAGTTTGGTGTCAACAAACTTGGCCTGATGATCTATGTAAATATAATTGATTACATACAGTTTTCTAAAAATTGGCTTTGCTAAAACTTTTATAAGGAATCTCAGACTAAGCTTTTAAAAGGCATCTCAGAGCTAGGAAAGTCATGCTAAGGGCTTGTCAGAAATTTTATCTTAAAGATCTAAGATAAATTCCTCCCTTTCAAAAACCCAAAATACCTTGAGATTTCTGCAGGCTACCTACAAGGTGGCCTTCCTAATTTCTCTGCTAAATGCTGCTGGGAACCTAAGAGTTTCCAGTCTTTGGAAGGATTAGATGGAGAGAAGAGAGAAATGTTTCAAATCTGCTTACAAAGGTATAATTTATCAAATCACTGTAAGTCAAAATTAGCTTAAGAGGAATAGTTTCTTTAAGCCTGGATGACACAGATGAAACGCCAATACTATTTCAGAGAGAAACCATAAAATTATAACCATATTCACCAGTCACTCAGCCCAATGTAATCAATCTTTTTTGCTTAACTGTTTACGAAACCATCAGATTCTCTTTTAGAATTCTGTAATTTCTTACCCAGTTCAGCATTACGGTCTGAAAGTCAGAAACTTGTTCAAAAAGTTCTTCCTATAGATCTTGAAGAGGAAGCATTTTGCAAAGACATCAGAGTAAAACCATTAACTGTCTATAATGATAAGACTTAAAGGACATTTAAATCCAATTACAATTGCAACTGACAAAGAAACTTGGTTACTTCTGTGACATCATACTGTATAATCTGAGGAGGTTTATCACTCTTTGATAATGCTGTCTGTATATTTTAACATACCATATAATCCTAATTAATTTAACATTTTTGAGAGGTCTCTGTGAAGCATTCCAAAGTTAGCTGAAGTCAAAAGAACTTATTAGAATGTAAAAGGAATTTCATCAAAAATAAATTTTTGTTCTAGTTGGCCAGATAGAATCATAGGTCACTGTGGACGCTTTTCTCTTAACCAAAGTTACAAGAGATCTCAAAAGAAAATACGGATCACTTAAATGCAAAGGATCTCATATAATATTGTATCAAAAGTAGCATTTCCAAGAAAACTGTTCTCTTAACAGAGAAAAGCCAAATTCAAGTTTTGCACCAGCTTATTTTAAAAATTAATTTACTCAATTAAACTTATTCTAAACTTGATCCTAACAATGCACAGCTCTTCTCTCAGTGTCCACTTCCCACAAACCTTTCAGCACCTTCTGTATCCATATGAGTTTGTCCCCTCTTTTCCATTCATAACAAGCTGTAAGACAGACTTACTATTCTTTTCCCCATGATAAAATAGAACTCTAGTCCTCATTCTTTCTTTACTGAAAACACATATCCTACTTTTCTAAAGCAACCATGGACTGTCTTTTATAACTTCTAAAAAACATGTGTTTTTTTGTTTGTTTCATGGAGAACATCCCAGGGTGGCAGAGAACAGTCCTTAACACCTTTAGTTTCTCCGTTTAGTAATTAATGTCTCAGTTTCTTATTTTATTTGGGAATGACCTAGCTATTCAAAAAAAAAACTTGATCATTTAACAATTTAGCACAATTCTAATTTGTACATTACCAATGTTTGGAAAGCTCATTCTTTTTTTCTTTCTCTCTCTCTCTTTTTTTTTTTTTTTTTTTGTCTTTTTGTCTTTTCTAGGGTGGCACCCTCGGCATATGGAGGTTCCCAGGCTAGGGGTTGAATCGGGGCTGTAGCCACTGGCCTACACCAGAGCCACAGAAATGCCAGATCCAAGCCGCATCTGCATCTACACCATAGCTCACGGCAACGCCAGATCCTTAACCCACTGAGCGAGGCCAGGGATCGAACCCGCAACCTCATGGTTCCTAGTCGGATTCGTTAACCACTAAGCCACAATGGGAACTCCTGGAATAAGTTTTTCTTCCCCTTTTTTTTTCCTTCAGTCTCAGGAATTAGAGATGGTCTAGATAAGATGAGAAGCACGTTCTCCTAGCAGGACTTGTTCCCTCAAAGTCAGAATTCTGAAAAGATGTTTTCGTAAGCTTGCTTAAAAAACATCGTATATGCAAAAAGAACAAGTTTTGGAAATTTCAAAAGTCTCACCCAAACCAATTTTCTCTGGAGTCTAAAGAATATTGTGGCCATAAAGGGTTAAAATAAAACAGCATCTTTTTCTTAGTCTTAGCCTCTTCCCAACCAGACAGAACTTTCCCAAGGGGGCTCTGCAGTGGATCCAAACCAGAATCTCCTATCTCACAAGGCAGAACGGTCATCACAAACGACAACACAGAACATAAAACACGAATCACAGGCATGGCCATCCTAATCAGATATTCCCTGAAATTTAACATCCTCGTCTCTCAGAAAACCTACGGAGACACAGACCCTCCAGACCCAAGTACTAATAAACAGAGTAAACAGAAATGTCTTGGGTCTTCAAGGGAAAACCAGCCAGCTTGAGAGAAGAAGGGCTGTGGAAAAGGCCTGCCAAGTCTCTTGTCCCAGATGAGGTCGGGGCACTCCGGCCAGTCAGCCGCGTCAGGAGGAGACCGGGGACCACAGGGTCCTGGGTGTGACCGCTGGGTCTGGTCGGTCAGCAGGCAGGCTGGTCCTCAAGCACCCCAAGCAGTCAGGATGTCAGTCAAGGCGAGGAAGAAATACTCCTCTGAAGTCACTAATTCTGAAATGTGTTTTCCAAACTAGCATCTCTAATAACTACCTATGCAATAAAGGATTCCACTTTGGTTATTTTAGAGTATTAATGAGATTGTTTTTCATTAGTACTCAATTCAGTAGATACTTGCAAGTATAAGTTTTGTACATACGCAAATCTGGCTGAGGCGTTAGTTGGAGGCTGGCTTTCTGGTGCTCCTCATTTTAAAGTTGAATTTGTCAGGGATAAAGTTTACTAATGACATGGTGTGCTGGGCCAGTGTGCCACTTGAGAGCTTAATTTCTCTAGGTGTTAGCCCAGAGTTGCTTCGGCTCTCTCTTTTATGTGTCTCGGGTCTCCCAGTGGCATCTAGGACACTACAGGTGCTCAGATTGCCAAATGGCCAGTTCTTACTCACGTCCCCGGTTGAGCAGGTTTTAATTGAGTGGGTTTCCCTGTGGGACCACTGCATGGCATGAGGACTCAGCCTCCACCACCCCCGTTAAATTCCTCAGCCACCTGAGAAAACCATAACCAGCGGCAGGGGGAGTCTTGCCCCTTTTCTTCTAAGTGACACTCTCATGTAATACCTTAACTTTTATCCCGACAGATTCTATTAAGGCGCCAAATTGAGGAAATGTATCAGAGCAGCCTCTTACCTAAACCCCCAGCCCAGACCCTTCAGCCTCTTTCAACCAAGCCAAACACAAGATCTTTCAACTGAGCCCCCCACTGTCTCTACTGGTGGGGTATAGCCCCTGGTATCTCTCAACCAAGCTTCTCCCCAGCATCTCTGATAAGGAGGTATCCCCTGGTATCTTTCAACCAGCTTCCCCCATCTCCCTGCTGAGGAGGCATTTCCCCTCCCTCAGTATCCCCTGCCAAGGGAGTCCCCCAGGTCAGCTCCCCCGCAGTGTTTCTGCTGAGGGGGTATTCCTTCCCCTCAGTATTCCCCACTGAGAGGGCATCCCCTGGCTGGCTTCCCCCCAGCATCTCTGCTGAGGGGGTATTTCCCCTGGTATCTTTCAACCAGCCCCCCGCCCCCGTCTCTTCCACCTGAGGGGGCAGGTACCTGTTACACACCTCCAAATAAAACTCAGGATCATCAACCAATATGGGAGATCCGAGATCCAGGAGAGACTCACCCAAATTCGTCTGGACTCCCCGAGGAGATGAACAGGCACAAGGGGTCTCTGCTGGTACCAAGGCTCCATGTCCTCGTAGAGTTCAGGCGAAGGAGAGGCGTCTGCTCTGGTCCCTTCGTGGTCGCCATAACTGTCGACTAAAAAATTCAACCTGAAAGTTGAGAGTGAAGTTTTATTTGGGGTAAAATTAAGACTTAAGTCCAGGAGGCAGCATCTCAGGTAGCCCTGAGAAACCACACTGAGCAGGTGAGGTGGGGGGGCCAGGATATATAAGTTTTGTGACAGAGAAGGTAGTAAGCACAAAAAATGTACAGATAACCAGATTTACAGAAAACCAGTTTCTACGGGAAGATGTCAGTGTCTGGGCTTCCTGGAGTCACTCCTTGGATATGCACCTTGGCTGCGGGCCAGTGGTCTTGGGTTCTTCCCAGAGTTCCCTCAGCGCACTGGCCCACCCTTGGAAGTGACTGTTGTCACGGATGACCATGACAACTTTTGTTTTGTCCGCTAACTACAGCCAGGAGGCAGTCTTTCCGACCGATCTGAGGCAAGGGGAATAATAGCAAGATCTAGGTCATCAAGGGGACGGGGGAGGGGCCTGCAGCCCAGGACACGATTTACCCAGGGTCGCTGCTGGTCTCGTGAAGGTGACGACTAGTCACAGACACTAGTCACCACTGATGGATTTAGCGTTTTTCTAGATATGAGGAGATGCAAGAATTGGGTTCATAAAATCTTCTCCTAAAAAGATCTACCTGAAGGCCCGTTCTTCCAGTTTTCCCAGAGCACAGAGTGCCTCACGCCTGGTCTCCACCCTGAGCTCCACTCAAGGGGTGCTGTGGGTTGGCAGCTGCGGTGGCTCATGTTTTACTCCATGCAGAGGCTGATGGCAAGTGCCAAACTTCAGTTTCTATTCCTCGCCCAAGAATGAGGAGGTCAGGGTTGGATGCAGAGTGAGCAATGGAAAGGCGAAGTTCCCAGTTCAGTGTTCATCCCTGGCTGAGTTCCGGAGGGTTGGCGGGGAGGTAACTGGATCAGGGGCCCAAACCTGGGTCCATTCCAGAGGTTAGCTCCGGACGAGCTGCCCCTGCCTGCTGCTCCCTGGGTTGCAAACCCAGGAATTTTGGGCACCACTGACTGGCTAGCCTTGCCACTCCCTGATGGGTTTTAGCATCAAATGTTAGGTTTGCTGAGGGAGGAATGCACAAGGCCTAGTTAGTAAAACAAGAGAGATTTATTAAGGCATCAGAGGGGCACGGGCTGAGCTCATCATGCAGGAGCTAGGCTTATAAAGATCTGTGGCAGGAATCTGTGCTTGGAGTTTATGATGGGAACTTGTGGCAGGAACAATGAAGAAGGAGGAGGGGAGGGGTAGGGGGTTGAGCCCCAGGACAGAGGGCAGTTAATCCCTGTAGGTGGATAATCTATGCAGGCAGTTGTTTTCTGCAGACCCCAGTTTCTTACTGCCCAACCTGAGCATCTACATTGCTTGGGACAGAGTGTCCACAGCAGGTCTCCAAGGTGAACAACCATATTTGGGGGCAGGGGGTGGGGTCTGTCTCTGTCCTCCTGGGAACCTCTCAGTATGGTTTTCCATCAACAATATGGTTAATATCAATCTTTTGAATAATGGCATAGTTATGTCTCCATATAGCCAACCATAATGAAATAGAGCAGGACACTGTGGGGCTCCTGGGTACAAATCCTTCCTGTGCGCCCTATTTCTTGTTTGCGGGAAATAGGCTTCATTTAAAGCCTATTTAATCTGCCTTCCCTGAGGTCCAAAAGGCAGATTCAAACAATGGCTAGTCAGGGAAGAGAGGGAATGCAGAAACAAAGGAGAAGCAGACAATTAACAATAGTGCAGAACTGGAGTTCCTGTCATGACACAGGGGAAACGAATCCAACTAGGAACCAACTGTGAGGTTGCGGGTTCAATTCCTCGCCTTGCTCAGTGGGTTATGGATCCAGCACTGCCATGAGCTGTGGTGTAAGTCACAGACATGGCTCTGATCTGGCACTGCTGTGGCTGTGGAATAGGCCAGTGGCTACTAGCCTGGGAACCTCCATATGTGGAAGGTGCGGCCCTAAAAAGCAAAATGAACAACAATAGTGCAGCCTCAGGGCAGGGTCCTGGTTCCCCAAGAAATATTTATGACGATACATCTTTGAGTGCGGCATGAACGAAGGCCCCCACTTGGGTGGACGATGGAATGGTGATGTTGAACCTCCTGACTTCTATCAACTAAAGCATGACTCTCTTTTTTTTTTTTTTTTTTTAGGGCCATACCCGAGGCATATGGAGGTTCCCAGCCTAGGCATCAAATCAGAGCTGTAGCTGCCAGCCTACGCCACAGCTACAGCCACACCAGATCTGAGCTGAATCTGTGACCTATTCCACAGCTCACGGCCCTGCCAGATCCTTAACCCACTGAGTGGGGCCAGGGATCAAACCCATGTCCTCATGGATACTAGTCAGGTTTGTTACCACTGAGCCACAATAGGAACTCCAAGCATGAACCCTTTTGATCTTTGTTCCAATCCTATGCTGAATTATCCGATGCTCAAGCCCCCTCATGAATATGCATGTACCATCAGCTTAAAATCTTTCCAATTTGCTGGTCCTGAAGATACTGCTTTGGGAAAGACACCCAGTATTCTTACTTACTGCAAGTAATAATAAATCCTTCCAAGTGCCTTGGCATGGTTGTGTCTATTGACTCCACACCATCAACAGGCAAACACAGTTTTTAGGTAACAGAAATATGGTGAACCTGTTGCCAACTGTGAAATATTTATGGGTTTTTTTAAAATATATTTTATCTTTTTAGTTTTTTGCCATGGCTGTAGCATGTGAAAGTTCCCAGACAGGGACAGAACCCATACCACAGCAGCAACAATGTCAAGTCCTTAACCACTAGGCCACCAGGGGACTCCTATTCCTTATACCGTTTATTCTAAGGCTGTGGTGTAGGCTGGCAGCGACAGCTCCAATTCAAACTGTAGCCTGGGAACTTCCATGTGCTGGGGGTGAAGGGGGGGAGCTCTTAAAAAAAGAAAGAAAGAAAAGAAAAAAAGAATATAGCATTGTAAGTGAGAAAATCGTGGCAAAGAGAAAGCTAGGAAAAATAAGATAAAGCTGGGATAAAGGTAATACTTAGGCATTTATCTTCCTAGCAGCCAACGCGAAGAGGGGAACAGGTTGAGTGCTACGATCAGTGTCAGTGTAGTGTTCTGGAAAAGCATGGCTGTTCCTGGTTCTGAGACCTAAGGGGAGTGTGTCCGGTGCGAGATGCCAGGAACGGTTTCAGTGGTGGCCACTGACTGGGTTTCACGGGCCTTTCCTGACAGTATCCAGCCCCCTGCCAATCTGTGGCACCCAGAGCACTGCTGGCCCCGAAGGATGGGCTCTTGGGTGCTTTTTTTCAGAGTGGGTGTTCCTTCGGGGAAGGAAGAGGCTGGCCAGGGGGCAGACTAGCAAGCAGGTTTTGGGTCATCTCCTAAAAGGAACTCTCAGGATGGGTTCACATGATCTTAGCCTGCTCCTTCCTTGCCATCCTGTGCTCTCACCATACCTTTGAAGAAACTCACCATGTTGCCTTTCTAACTTCAGAACCCTGAGGAGCCAAGTGAGAACCACTGAAGAGGATTCACTCTGCATTCCCGACCATGACCTTTGCCCAGCCGCCCTGAATCCTTTCATATCCTCATGGAGAATTAACACTCAACAAAAGATGACCAGTTTGAAAAAAAAAAAAAAATGCCTCTTAGCACCCTTTTTTTTTTTTAGGGCCACACCCACAGCATATGAAAGTTCCCAGGCTAGGGGTCCAATCAGAGCTACAGTTGCCGGCCTACGCTCCAGCCACAGCAATGCTGGATCCAAGCCACACCTTCAACCTACACCACAGTCCGTGGCAACACCAGATCTTTAACCCGCTGAGCGAGGCCAGGGATGGAACCCACGTCCTCATGGATCCTGGTTGGGCTCATGAGCACCTTGCCACAACAGGAACTCCGAGCAACTTTCAATGATGTAGTACAGTACCATTAACTACACTCACCGTGCTGTACATTTCATTGCCATGACTTATTATTTTCCTTTTAAAAATATTTATAGTTGTACAACCATCATCACAACCTGATTTTAGAGCATTTCCATCCTAAACCCCAGTCCATCCCACCCCCTCCAACTCGTCTCCGTACCTTTTGCAAAGTCTGTGAGCCTGTTTTTCTTTCTGTTCTGCAAATAAGTTCATTGTATCCTTTTTTCAGATTCCATATATAAGTGATAGCGTATGATGCCTGTGTCTTCCCGCTTAACTTCACTTAGCATGATAATTTCTAGGTCCACCCATGTTGCTGCAAATGCCATTATTTCATTCGTTTTTATGGCCGAGTAATATTCCATTGTGTATATATGTACCACGTCTTCTTGATCCACTCCTCTGCTGATGGACATTTAGGTTGCTTCCATGTCTTGACTATTGTAAATAGTGCTGCAATGAATACTGGGGTACACTTATCTTTTTGAGTCACGTTTTCCTCTGGATAGATGCCCAGGAGTGGGATGGCTGGATCATGTGCTAATGACTTACTTATTTTATAATTGGAAATTTGTAGCTTTTGACCACCTTCACCAATTTCACCCACAGCCTCTGGCAAACAATCTCTTCTCTGTATCTATGGCCACACCTGAGGCATGTGGAAGTTCGCAGGCAGGGATTGAACCCGAGCCACAGCAGTGACCCAAGTCACAGTAGTGATAATGTTGGAACCTTAATCTGCTGAGCCACCAAAGGAACTACTAATTGTTTTGTTCTTTATTTTTGTGGGGTTTTTGTTTTCTTTTGTTTTGTTTTGTTTTTTTGGGTTTTATTTAGATTTCACATATGAGATCATACAGTTATTGGTATTTGTCTTTCTTTGTCTGACTTCACTTAGAATAATGCCCTGGAGACCCATCCATGTTGTCACCAATGGCAGGATTTTTCTTTTTATGGCTGAATAATATTTGATTGTAAATATGCCATTCTTTTTAAGGGCCGCACCTGTGGCATATGGAAGTTCCTAGGCTGGGGTCAAACTAAAGCTGCAGCTGCTGGCCTATGCCACAGCCATAGCAATGCAGGATCCAAGCCACATCTGCAAACTATACCACATCTTGAGGCAATGCTGGATCCTTAACCCACTGAGCCAGGTCAGGGAATGAACCCACATCCTCAGGGATACTAGTCAGGTCCCCAACCTGCTGAGCAACAACAGGAACACCTGGAAATTGTTTTACTATGATGCTTGGTGCCAAAAGCAGGAATATAAGATAATAAATAGTAGTGCTTTAAAGTGCACATCAAAAAATCCTTGCAACAAACTATTTGAAATGTTCACATTGGCTTTTATACAACAACTGTATCATATATGATTTGATTCTCTTTTATATTTTTTCCCAAAACTTCTTAAATAATTTTATTTATTTTTGTAATAAAAGAGAGCAAACATTTCATGTGCTTCCTTCTTTCTCTTTTATCATAAGGCCTAAAAGTTCACATGCTTTCCTGGTATCTTCGAACCTCACAGGGCCCAAAAGCCTAACCTTGAGTCCCCCTCTTCTCACCAGCTATTGCCACTGGGAAAGGCTTCAACTGGTTAGTTCTCATATCAGCTAAACAACCTGGACCACACTTGGTCTTCAACTTATTGGGGTTCTTCTCCCTGTGAGCCACAAATGTAATCAAAGAAGCCAATCCCATCTTCCCACAGCAAACAGGGGACACCTTACCCTTCCGACAAGCAGTCAGCCAGACCAGCGGTATCAGAGTCCTGCCTGGCCATCCCCCCTGCTGCTTCTCCCAGATCAGGCCCGTACCTGAGTCTGTTCAGATATCCACCCAGGAAGAAAGAGATCTACCTAGAGGGCTTGGGCAAAAGGGCGCTGCTCTAGCTCTCCATATCCTCAGGCACCCAGCTTTGACCTGCGATTTGGACATGACTGGCCCACCAGGCTTCTAAGCCATCATCAGCCTACTCTTGCTAGAGGCAGACCCACCCCTCCGAAACCCTCCCCACCCCCTCCTCCACACATACGGGGAGGGCACCTGCCTGGGATCAAATTGGTGGCCTAGCCTGGACTTGCCTACCCTTGGTCTCCCTTGTTACCTTTGGTTTCCCTCAGGCAAATGGCCGTAGGCATCTCACAACACCTGCAAGGAGAACCTACACCTGCGCCTGCAGGAGACCCAGAGCAAGATTGGGATCCACAACTCATGCAAGAAACATCACACGCTTCTACAGGAGACCCAGAGTCAGGACAGCCTCCACAACCTCCTGCAAGAAGATCCTGTTTTAGATCCTAAAAGAGACCCAGACCCAGGTCAGGATCCACAACTCCTGCAGGGGGACCTACGCCTGTTCCTGCAGGAGATCCAGAGCCAGGTCAGGATCCAAAACTACAAGAAGGAAATGCACCTGCTCTTGAAGGAGACCCAGAGCCCGGTCAGGATGAATACCTGCAGGAAGAACCTGAACTTGCTCCTGCAGGAGATTCAGAGTCAGGACAGGACCCACAACTCCTATAGGGAGATCCTGTATCATATCCTGCAAGAGACCCAGACCCAGATCATGATCCACAACTCCTGCAGGGGGAACCTACACCTGCACTCATGGGAGATCCAGAGCCAGGTCAAGATCCACAACTACAAGAGGAAACTGCACTTGCTACTGCAGGAGACCCAGACTCTGGTCAGAATCCACAACACCTGCAGGGAGAACCTGATAATGCTCTTGCAGGAGATCCAGAGTGAGGTCAGGATCCACAACTACCAGAAGCAACTGAACCTGTGCCTGCAGGAGATCCAGAGCAAGCTTGGGATCCACAAATCCTCCAAGAAACAGCACCTACTCCTACAGGAGACCCAGAGTCAGGACAGGATCCACAACTCCTGAAGGGAGATCCTGTATCATATCCTGCAAGACACCCAGTCCCAGACTGCACAACTACTGCAGGGGAACATGCACCTGCTCCTATTGGAGACCCAGAGTCAGAGCAGGATCCATCACTCCTGCAGGGGATCCTATATCAGATCCTGCAAGAGACCCAGACCCAGGTCAGGATCTACAACTTCTGCAGGCAGAACTTGCCCCTGCTCCTGTAGGAGACCCAGAGCCTGGTCAGGATAGACAACAACTGCAGGGAGAACCTGAACCTGCTCCAGTGGAAGATCCAGAGTTAGGTCAGGACCTACAACGACAAGAAAAGTGCACGTGTGCCTGCAGGAGACCCAGAACCTGCTTGGGATCCACAGCTCCTCCAAGAATATGCAGCTACTATTGCAGGAGACCCAGAGTCATGAAAGGATTGACAAATCCTATAGGGAGATCCTGTACCAGATCCTGCAAGAGACCCAGACCCAGGTCAGGATCCACAACTCCTGCAGGGGGAACCTATACCTGTTCCCGCGGGAGATCCAGAGCCAGGTCAAGATCCACTACTACAAGGAGAAAATGCACCTTCTTTTGAAGGAGACCCAGAGCCTGGTCAGAATCCACAACACCTGCAGGGAGAACCCGATAATCCTCCTGCAGGAGATCCAGAGTGAGATCAGGATCCACAGCTACCAGAAGCAACTGAACCTGTGCCTGCAGGAGACCCAGAACCTGCTTGGGATCCACAACTCCTGCAAGAACCGGCATCTGCTTCTACAAGAGACCCAGAGTAAGGACAGGATCTACAATTCCTACAGGGATATCCTGTATCATATCCTGCAACAGACCCAGACCCAGACCCAGACCCAGGTCAGGATCCACAACTCCTTCAGGGGGAACCTGCCACTGCTCCTGCAGGACATCCAAAGCCAGGTCAGGAACCACAACTACAAGGATAAACTGCACCTGAAGGAGACCCAGAGCCACCTTGGGATCCACAACTCCTGTAAGAACTGGCAGCTGCTATTGCAGGAGACCCAGAGTAAGGCCAGGCTTCATAATTCCTACAGGAATATCCTGCATCATATCCCGCAAGAGACCCAGACCAGGTCATGATCCGTAAACCCTGCAGGGGGAACCTGCAACTGCTCCTGCAGGAGATCTAGATCCAGGTCAGGAACCACAACTACAAGAAGAAACTGCACTGGCTACTGCAGGAGACCCAGAGCCTGGTCAGGATCAACAACACCCACAGGGAGAACCTGAACATGCTTCTGCAGGAGATACGGAGTTAGGTCAGGATCTCCAACTTCAAGAAAAAACTGCACATGCTCCTACAGGAGACCCAGAATCAGAACAGGATCCATAATTCCTGCAGAGGATCCTATATCCGATCCTGCAGGAGACCCAGACCCAGGTCAGAACTTGCACCTGCTCCTGTAGGAGACCCAGAGCCTGGTCAGGATAGACAACAACTGCAGGGAGAACCTGAACCTGCTCCTGTGGAAGATCCAGAGTTAGATCGGGACCTACAACAACAAGAAAAGTGCACGTGTGCCTGCAGGAGACCCAGAACCTGCTTGGGATCCACAACTCCTGCAAGAACCAGCAGCTGTTCCTACAAGAGACCCAGAGACAGGACTGGATCCACAACTCCTACAGGGAAAACCTGCATCAGACCCTGTAAGGGACCCAGACCCAGGTCAGGATCTACTACTCCTGCACGGGAACTTGCACCTGCTCCAGCAGGAGATCCAGAGACAAGTCAGGATCCACAACTACAAGAAGAAATTGCACCTGCTTCTGCAAGAGCCCTGGAGCCAGCTTGGGATCAACAACTCCTGCAGGGAGATCCCCTATCAGATCCAGCAAGAGACCCAGACACAGGTCAGGATCCACAACTCCTGCAGAGAGAACCTGTACTTCTTCGTGCAGTAGACATAGAGCCCAATGAGGATTTACCACCCCTCAAGAGAGAACATGCACCTGCTCTTGCAGGAGACCAAAAACCAGCTCAAGAATTAATACACCTGCTGGTTTAACCAACTACTACTGCTCCTGTTCCTGCACATGTAGGAGCCACTTCAGCACTCACGGAGCCCGTGGGCCCAGTGGCTCTGCAGCCACTCCCATTGTCAGCTCCAGTTCCACAGCATCAACCCACTCCCTGACCCGTTCTTCTTTTGACATGTCATATTTTCTGTCTTTTTAAAATTTGTTTATGTATTTATTAATTTTTTCTGTCACATTATTTAGGTTCTACACACTTATGTTCAAAATAAAATGATAATAATAATACTAATAAAAATTTAAGCTTAAAATATTAACACTTATTAAGCACTGTCCATTGTCAAATGAGTCATTCAGAAGCATTCCCAATCTGTGTAACCATCACCTCTGCCTAGTTTCAGACTATATCATTCCCCAAAACAAAACCAAAGCAGTGTCCCCATTCCTTCCTCACCCAGCCCTTGACAACCCCTAATCCTCTTTCTTTCTCTGCATCTTTACCTATTCTGGAGGTTTGCTAGAAATGAAACTGCACAAACAGTGGCTTTTCGTCTCTGCCCACATATTTGGAGAGGGGATCGAGGAATTTTTCTCTTCCTGTTTATTGGAAATAGTGGTTTTTGTTATATGAAAGGGAAATCCAGATGAATTCAATCATTCCAAATAACCCCAGGTCACAGAAAGTTTGACCTTCCCTGTGGCCCAAAACCCTCTTGAAAACCAAAGTTCTAATAAGAAATGAAACAAACACAGGCAATTCCAACAAGAGGCCTTGCTTATGGCCAGACTATGTAAGAGATGCTTGAACATTCAGATGAGGACACACACATTATGGAGATAGCATTGGCCATCATCACACTGACAGGTTGTTAGTTGGCTGAGCACCAGCCCAGGTGACAATGGGAGGAAGGAGAGGGCCCAGCAGAACTCTGAAAGGGAAGCATGAACAGTCCTTTCTGGGAGAACAGGGTACGGGACCCATCAAAGTCCGACAGGTGCATCCCTTTCTTAGCAGTGCGGATGCTCAAAGCTGATCCCACCAAACTTGGTGCTCAAATTCTCCAAGATGTCTTTTCCAGCATAGCCATCACAGCACGCACTGACACAGTAGGGAATTGGAAACATGAATGTTCCTGGAGAGGGGATGGGATTCAGGAGTTCTGGTCCACATGGACAGATGAAGGCTGTGCAGATGAGAAAGTGGGGGCAGGATCTCAACCTGTCAGCAGAGGAGACCTCAGGGTTTTCTTATGTGGGACACTTGAGGACCAACCATCTGCATCCTGGATCCCATTTGAAAAACCACATCTACGTGAAACCAGCATAGACATCAATGAACCTGCTTGTGTGTGAGGGTGATGGACAGAGGAAGAAAAAGACAGAATAAGAGAGAGCCTGAGACCTAGGCACCAACCCATTCACAATAGTCACCTCTAGGAGTGGGACTTGCAAACCAGTTCTCTTCTCCTTTAGGTGATATTTCCATTCTTGATAATGGAATACGTCATTCTCTAATAATTCTAAAACAATGAAACCACGTGTTCAGTCTCATCCACTCACCACTAATCTATGGAGTAGAGTACACTATTTCATTGTAATTTTTATAAGATTGTTGCAAGGACAACCAGCATTTATGAGAGTAAAATAATGAATTCTAAAGGAATTAAGAACCAAGAGAAGGGAAAAACCTTTTGGTGGCCCAGGTAAAGGCCAGCTACATGGCAGTAGGTAGCAGGCTGCGGCAAGTTTCGCCAGGAGATTGTGGATGCTCCGAATCAGCATCCTACAGAAGTGAGGAAGATGTCTAAGATTTCTACACTGAAAACCACAATAGCGGGGTGAGATCAATGAAGAAAGACTACCTTTGTGGGAAGTAATCCCATATTCAAGGATCAGAAGCCTTAATTCTACTCAGATGTCAATAGTACATGGATAGATCTAAAGATAAAAGAATCCCTACCAAAATCCCATGTGGTGTTTTGGAGAAACTGACAACTAATCTACAGTTCATGTGGGACAGACCAAGCGATCTTGAAAAAGAACAAGTTTGGAGGTATGGAGAGCCAGGTGGACCTCCCCAGTTTGTACAAAGACAATTTAAACGGAAGATACTTGGAGATTCAACAGATGTGGCAAAGTAGCTTTCTTCACACTCCCCTTCTGAGAATAAAAGCAGAAACTTCTGAGAAACGACCAGGGCCATAAGCTTCCTCTTTGGCCAGGCCTCTGTTCCCAGCCGAGGGAGCAAGAGTAACTCCATCATAAAGCTCTGCTTTGGGGTGTTTTCTAACCCTGAAGTCTCCACTTTCTTCTCATGTTTGAGTATTAGAAAAGGAATTTTACTCTACTCAACAAAGAGGAAAAACTTAAATACTAACTGCCTTACACTTCTGGTAATAGGGAATACGCCCCAGGAGTTCTTCTTAAAAATGTTGACATCCTTCCTCAGGTCCTTCTGCCAGCAAGTGCTGTGTCCCTCTGGGTCCTGAGAATCAAGACTTCAAATGGGAACATCCGAGGAAATAACTCTAACTTGAGGGTGTCTAGCTTTCCATTGTGCTTCTTGCCTCCTGTCATCAAATAGACTGGTAATTCTTCATATGATAAGTGCAATGACAACCTTCTCCCCCTGCCCTAAAAAAGCCACAATGCTTCCTTTCTTTGCGTGGCCAGTCATTGAAAGTAACTTAGTTCACTAAAATCACTCTCTGGGAAGTGAAAGGAAAGGGCTACATTAAATGGAGGTAAACTAGGTACGGTATCTACTCACATTGGCTTTCAAAAACACCAGTGGTCACAATAGTAAGCCTCCCGATTTCTCCGTCCACAGTTTAGTCCACTGCCTCCACAATGTGACGTTGTTAGGACAAATCCTGAGAGAGCACAGGCTTACGTTTTGATTCGGGTACTAGAGTTAAGTTCCCCCAAAACACATGGATTGGGAAAGGCTGAGGGAAGGAGGCCTCCTCACAGAAAAAAAACCAAAAAACAAAAAAACCCAGGTACTACTGGCATAGGGTTGAGAGAGAGAGGGCAGGCGGGAAAAGTTGTCGGAGACACCCACTCTCCCACCCAGGGCAGTGGAACATACATCCTGGGACCAGAAGGGATCAGTTCATGCCACACCCCATGCAAAACCCAACCAAGAACCATACATAACATCGGGGTTCTGAAGCCTGGAGTTGAGAGCCATGTGCAGATAGGGCCTGAGGCACACAGAACGCAAACAGAGGCTTTCCTGCTGGGGCTACTGACGTGGTACCCGAGGTCTGGGCAGAGGCACAGGTCCCTAGGGACTGTGTCAGGCTGGAACCCAGACAGTGACAGGAGACAACAGGCAAGATGAGGGCCTCTGGGTGAATTCTCCAGGGAGCTTGTTAGAAAGGCAGCATCTCAGGCCCCACTCCAGCCCTCCTGCCTCAGAATCTGAATTTTATTCCTATCCCCAGATGGTTCATGTGCACTGCTCATCTAAAGACTCATCTTGGGAGTTCCTGTGGTGGCGCAGTGGAAACAAATCCGACCAGCATCCATGAGGATGTGGGTTCGATCACTGGCCTCGCTCAGAGGGTAGGGGATCCAGTGTTGCCAGGAGCTATGGTGCAGGTTGCAAACATGGCTTGGGTCCTGCATTACTGGGGCTGTGGCATAGGCCTGCAGCTGCAGCTCTGTTTCGACCCCTTGCCTGGGAACTTCCATATGCTGTGATTGCAGCCCTAGGAAAAAACATAAAATAAAGTAAAATAAAATAAAATAAAATAAAATAAAATAAAATAGATCTCTTATCTCTCAGTTCTCACATTTAGGGATGGTGGGACTTATATGAATGCAGTGTGGCCACATGTATGAAGGAACCTTCAACATACTCATGGTCTATGACAGAGCCAGTATTTCTACTTCTTAGACGTTACTGAACAAAATCACCAGAGGCATGGCCAAAACATGGAATGCACAGAGATGTTCACGGCAGTCTTATTTATAATCAGAAGCTACTAAATATCCACAAATACGGAAGGAGAAGGTCAAATATGGCACCTTCAACATTGACTGTTATGTTACCATTTCAAAGTGTTTTCAAAGAAAGCTACAGGGGATTGGCAATGAATATAGTGATAAGCAAAACAGACACAGAAGGAAGAAAGAGGACATGTGGTCGGGATTCATGGGTGGGCTGGGAAGCGCAGCTTAGATGGGGATAAGGATAGCTGCTCTCCTACAAATTCCTGTTTAAAGTGAAATCCAAAAGATGAGAGGGAGCCAGCTGAATGAACAGCTAGGAAAAGATTTTGCAGGAAGGGACTTCCCGTAGTGGCTCAGCAGTTAACGAACCCAAGTAGTATCCATGAGGATGTGGATTCAATTTCTGGCCTTGCTCAGGGGGTTAAGGATCCGGCCTTGCCATGAGCTATGGTGTAGGCTGCAGACACGGCTCAGATTCCAAGTTGCTGTGGCTGTGGTGTAGGCCGGTGGCTACAGCTCCAATTAGACCCCTAGCCTGGGAACTTCCATATGCCTAGGATGCAGCCCTAAAATAAAATAAAATAAAAATAAAAATAAAAATAAAAATAATAAAAAAAAAGATTTTGCAGGCAAAGGGAACAGGAGTTACCAAGATGCTGGTGTTGAGGAGCTTGGCTCTGGGAGGTAAGTAATGAAAGATGAATGGCTGGACGAGGATAAGCTGGGAAGCTGGAAGCTGAGGAGGCTGGAGAGGAGGGCAGCGCCAGACCCTTAAGACCTCCAGGGCTCTGGGTGAAGTGTGGGTTCTGTCCTAAGAGGACAGGGTACCAAGAGTGCTTGGAGAGGGGCAGTGATATCAGTAATATGGCAAAAGAGCAGGTCCCAGCCCTCATGCCCCCATACAAACACTGGTTTGACAACCATCTACAGACAAAACTACCTTGGTAAGAGTTCTGGAATCCAGCTGAGACATTCGAGCTCGCCAGTGGACCACAAATTGCAAGATGAGCTGCACCGTTAGGGTAGAAAGAATAGTATCACTTTGCTTGCATCGACCCTCCCCAATACTGACAAAATTCTGGTATTCCACAGAGTTAACCTCCCCCAAATTAGAAAATATCTTAAGACCAAGGGAAATGAAAATACAATATATCATAACTTATAAGATGTAGCAAAAGCAGTGTCAAGAAATATCAATAAACGTCTCCATCGTAAAGGAAAAATCTCAAAGAACCTAGTTACAACTCAAGGAAATAGCAAAAGAACACACTAAGCCCAAAGTCAGCTGGGGGTTCCCGTCATGGCACCCCAGGAACAAATCTGACCAGGAACCATGAGGTTGTGGGTTCAATCCCTGGCCTCGCTCAGTGGGTTAATGCTGTGAGCTGTAGTGTAGTTCGAAGATGTGGCTCAGATATGGCGTTGATGTGGCTGTGGTGTAGGCCGGCAGCTGTAACTCCAATTAGACCCCTAGCCTGGGAACCTCCATATGATGTGGGTGTGGCCTTAAAAAGCCAAAAAAAAAAAAAAAGGCCCAAAGTCGGCTGAAAGAAAGAAGTAATAAAGATCAGAGCATAAATAAATCCAGCGAGGAACAAGACAAGGACGCCCACTTTTACCACCTTTTTTTTTTTTTCTTTTTCAGCCACACCCACAGCGGGACACTCCCCGGTAGCATCTCTGACTTTACTAACCCACAGGTATCCCTCCCTGCAATCTGATATAGCTTTCTTCCTAGACTTGCCTCAGACTTCTCTAACAGTCCTTTAGCCTCTCTTGCTAGAGCAGAGCGTCCACGGCAGGGCCTAAATCAAGTGTTTCCTTATTAAAATGAAAATCCAAACTCGGTCAAGAAGGAAAAAAAAAAAAAGACTTTGCAATGGGGGTGGGGGTGGGAAAGCCTTATTGTTAATAGGGTAGAACAGCTTTTCCAACAAAAACTTTTTTTTTTTTTTTTTTTTTGTCTTTTTTGCCATTTCTTGGGCCACTCCCCTGGCATATGGAGGTTCCCAGGCTAGGGGTCAAATCAGAGCTGTAGCCACTGGCCTACACCAGAGCCACAGCAATGCAGGATCCGAGCCGCCTCTGCAACCTACACCACAGCTCACAGTAATGCCAGATCCTTAACCCACTGAGCAAGGCCAGGGATCAAACCCTCAACCTCATGGTTCCTAGTCGGATTCATTAACCACTGCGCCACGACGGGAACTCCCTTTCTGCTTTTAACAGGGGATAATGGACATACTGATCACTGTCTGCATGACTCAAGGACATCGCTAGGGAGGCCCAGTATACAGATGCAAGCCCTTTATTGTTTTGTTTGTTTGGTTTATGGCCAAATCGGCAGCAAAGAGAAGTTCCAGGCCCAGGACTGAATCTGAGCCATAGCTGCAGCGATGCCAAATCCTTTCACCCAATGTAGGCTAGGGATCAAACCAGCACCTCCTCAGTGACCCGAGCCACTATGGTTGGATTCTTAACCACTGAGCCACAATGGGAACTCCCTTTTATTGCTTTTGTTCCCTCTCAGATGCCAGGTTGTAGGACACCATGAGGTCTCCTTTCATCGAATATAGACCTATTTCCCTGCTCACCCTCTCCAGTCTTTCCACCTCTAATCTTTCCACTTCTAATTTGCTGTGGGCTAGAAAAATCCAGTAACTAATATTGGTAACAAACACAGGTCAAGTAATAAAAACTGCTCAAGTGAGAACTAAAGATGCGACTTTAATGTAGTCTTTCTGATTTACTGTAGGTTCTCAGAGACATTTTATCCTGCAGGATTCTGTAACGCAGTACAAAGGTAGAACATTAGCCCACATAAACTAGGTGTTACTGCATAATTATGTTACTTTCATATGAAATTGCCTGGCCAACACTTGTTTTCTTTCAAAGGGACTACAGTACAGGGGTGCCGTGTAAAAAGCAACTTAGGGAAGAAAGCATGGTCCAAATTTCAGAATTACAGAAGGTACTGCCCGGTGTAGGGTACACTTTTGTTATTTAATTGTGAATTATACCACCAAATAATAGGACCATGGGGTTATAAAGCATTATAACTGGAAAGCCCAAAGCCAAAACCTTCTGCAGTACAGAATAAACACTGCCTACCTCTTAGATATATCCAACAGTCATCTTTTTTGGTGTATTTTTTAAGTTCTTCTTCAGTTACTTCAATGAACCTGCTGTTTAGTCCTCATAGATCCTTTCCACTTTGGGGAGGTTGAATCCAATCCATGAGACTTCTGCCCTGTTTCAGAGGGACCTCCAAAAGGAAAAGAGAAGAATTCAGTGGGACTTCTTTGAGTGAGCAGCTTTCCCTTCCCCCTCCTGCTGCTGGTCTCCAGGCCACTTCATTACTCTGATTCCCACTCAAAAAAAAAAATAAGAGCACTCAAATCTAACAACTCTAGAAACCTTCTTACAGCTTAGGAGTTTGAATTAGGATTATATATAGAACACGATATAAAATACCTGGGATACGAGGTAGGGCTTAGAAATACTGGCACAAAAATGTCCATCTTAATGGATCCTGGTAGAACAAGGATAATACTGAACCCAGAGTCAGAAGACAAGTTGTGGTCCTGGCTCCATCACTACGTGTTCCTATCACTCTGACCGCCCTCTCTGTCTCCCTGAAAATGGGGAGTGAAGCTCCCGTGTGAAAGCTGCCCTTCTCACTAGAGAGGGGATATTTAGGGACAAGAAGCCTGCAATCCCTGTTACTTCTTTCCTAATTTACTACCCAAGCTCAAACTTTGATACCTTACTAATAAGTACCCAAACCTGTTTCTGTGGCCAATCAATTCGTCTCAAATTTATTCGTCATCTAAAAATCCAAAAACTTAGTACTGATTACTCTGCAGAGTATTACATTTCTGTGTGCAGAAATTATACCATCTACAAAACCTTTTTCACTTGTGGTACTGATACCACCGATGGAGTGTGGAAATAAAAGAATTTTGGTATGAAAATAAATAAGTAATATAAAGACTGCCTGCTTTGGCCACTTCTAAGGCCCTATTTCTATCAGACCTCTGTGTGCCTGAATTAAATTTCTTGTTCTCCTGCTAGTCTATCTTGTGTCAATTTTTTTTTATTAGTCCAGCCATGAGAACTGAAAAAGGATGAATAAAAGTGGAAAATGTCCCCTCCCCAACAGAGACCATATCTCCAGGATATGGGTAGATTCTCAATAAATCTTTACTAGTGTTCATAGATTTAATAATAGTTATCCTATTAAGTGCATACTCTGCACCAGGCAGTGTGTTTTTTACATAACAATCTCACAACAATCCATGAGGTCTGAATAAAAGCCCAAGAGCTAATAACATTTAAGAAATGCTTACCATATACCAAGACGGTGCCAAGAGAAACATGACATCATTAATCTTATGAACGACCCTATAAAATAGGTGCTATTATTCCCATTTACACCTGAGAAAACAGAGACTCAAAGAGGATGAATGATGGAAAAAGATTGAGTCGTTCTCATCAAAAGTCTATGCTTTTGAGTTCCCACTGTGACACAATGGGATTGGTGGCATGTCTGAAGTGCCAGGATGCAGGTTCAATCCCCAGCCTGGCACAGTGGATTAAAAGAGTCCAGTGACACTACAGCTGCAGTGTAGGTCACAACTGCCACTTGGATCTGATCCCTGGCCCAGGAACTCCATGAGCCATGGTGCAGAAAAAAGAAAAAAGTCTAGGCTTCTAACAATTATGTTACCCAATCATCCAACTAAGTTCTATTTTCTCAGCCTCTACCCATTTCATATAATCCTGACACGGGTTCTAACATGTTCAAGATTAGCTTCTTTGGAAGTTGGGCAGGACCCTGCAGAGCCCTTCCAGGTACAAAGCCCTCCTTATCCCGGCTTCTCATTTGTAGAAAAACCTTTAGGCCTTCCCCAAGTTCCACAGAGCAGACTCAAATTCATAATGATTACAGAAGTGAGAAAATGCAGAAAGTGAAGAAAAACAGTCAAGCAAGAAAAACTTAAAACAATTGAGTCACTGGGGAGTTCCCATTGTGGCTCAGCAGGTTAAGGACCCAACATAATGTCTGTGGGATGCAGGTTCGATCCCCAGCCTCACTCAGTGGGTTAAGATTCCAGCATTGCCAGGAGCCTAGTTCGACCCCTAGGCTGAGAACTTCCATATGGCACGGGTGCAGCCATAAAAATAAAAAGGACCAAAAAAAAAAAAGCCAGCAACTGAGTCACTGGACTCCTAGTCCTTCATGAAGGGCTATAGAAAACAATCTGATGCATACCCTTGAGCTCTGCTACAGAAAGCAGAACCCTACAGGACACAGACTGTTAACTACAAGCATGGAGACCTCAGACTGATCAGAACCAGTTGACATTAAGAGTTTCAAATATCGTCTTGTTACCTCACCACCAACCAATAAGAAGAACGTCCATGAGCTGACACGCACCATACGACCCTCACCCTTCATGCTGCCTTTAAAACCCTTGCTCAACAGCCAGTTTGGGTCTTTGGGACACTGGCTGCCCATTCGCCTTGCTTGGTGTAAATATATGCTACACCTTCCTTTACCACAACCCCGTAGCAAAAAATTGGCTTTGCTGCACGATGGGCATGCAAATTCAAGTTTGATTTGGTAACAATTTCACAAAGAGGGGGAAAAAGACTCTAATTTTCTTCTGAATCTCACAATAATCTTATTTTGTTCTCTTTCTGAACCTAAAGACTCACCTTTGTCATTACCACCTGTGGACCTTTTGTCTTTGCCTCTAAGTTTTCTCCTTTAAATGATACCGAGAACACGGCTGGAGTTTAAATGGAGAAGGACAGCAACTCCCATACTCTGGTTCAGAGATTCTTTCTCTGAAAAAGCCATACTATTCAGCCACACACTTAGCTCAAGAGAGAAAAAGGTCAAACACCAAGGAAAAGAGGATACATGATTGGCCGGCTGGATGTATGGAGCAATAAATGAAACATCACAGTCACACTATATCAAGCCTATGGGGTCTAAGGCAGCATTTCTTAACAGTTTCCTTTTCTGCAAAATAAAGATAACAAAAATTATAAATTATCCACTTCATAGGATAACTGGAAAAATTAAACAGGTTAATACATGGAGAGCACTGGGGCTGTCAGTAAGCACTAAACAAATCTCAGCTATATTATAGTTGGGGTTATAGACTTGTGAAAAGCTAATGAAAACTACAGATCCTGAACCTGTAATTCTGATCTAGAAAACTACAGATCCTGAACCTGTAATTCTGATCTAGAGTCAAACTCCAGGTCCATGTGGAGAAAAGACAGAAAGTTGGGGATGGAATTCCCATTGTGGCTCAGCAGTAACAAACCGGACTAATATCCATAAAGACACAGATTTGATTCCTGGCCTCACTCGGTGGGTTAAGGATCTGGCATTGCCATGAGCAGATTGCAGATGCTTTGCTGAGGGGAACTTCCGCATGCCACAGTTTCAGCCCTAAAAAGCAATAAATAAATAAATAAATAAAGTTGGGGAGTTAGGGAGTCCCTATGGCACAGTGGATCTGGCATTGTCACTGCAGTGGTCTGGGTCGCTGCTATAGGGCAGGTTTCACCCCTGGCCCAGGAAACTTACACACGCCACAGGAGCAGTCTAAATAAATAAATAAATAAATAAATAAATAAATAAATAAATAAAAAGAAGAAGAAAAGAAGAAAGTTGGTGAGGTTCCCAAAAGATGTTAACGCTGACTTAAGAGTTCAGATTTGAAAAAAGAGTGGCTCAAGTAGGTGGAGGCCTTGAAAACACAAGAAGATGTGGTTATTGAATGAGGAACTAACAAAAACAAGAACAAGCAACATTCACATTGCAATGAACACAGAAGATAACTATTAAATTCCATAAATATAAAACACATTTGTGGAGTTGCCATTGTGGCTCAGTGGGTTAAGGACCCAACGTTGTCTCTGTGAGGATTCAGGTTCAATCTCTGGCCTTGCTCAGTGGGTTAAGGATTCCCAGTTACCTCAAGTTGTGGGGTCGGTGGAAGATGCAGCTCAGATCTGGTCTTGCCCAGGTGCAGCTCTGATTCCACCCCTGGCCCAAGAACTTCTATATGCCACAGGTGAGGACATAAAAAGAAAGAAAAACAGGAGTTCCCGTCGTGGCGCAGTGGTTAACGAATCCGACTAGGAACCATGAGGTTGCGGGTTCGGTCCCTGCCCTTGCTCAGTGGGTTAACGATCCGGCGTTGCCGTGAGCTGTGGTGTAGGTTGCAGACGCGGCTCGGATCCCGCGTTGCTGTGGCTCTGGCGTAGGCCGGTGGCTACAGCTCCGATTCAACCCCTAGCTTGGGAACCTCCATATGCCGCTGGAGCGGCCCAAGAAATAGCAACAACAACAACAACAAAAGACAAAAAAAAAAAAAAAAAAGAAAAAGAAAAACAAAGAAGAAACCGAACCAAAAAAAAAATTTTTTTTTAATTCTATCTGTGGGTAACAATAACTATGTTCCAACAAAAGCTCAGTATTATATTAGCTTCAAAATGAGCAAGTATTACCCATAGAAAAGGCAGAGACAAAATAATCAGGTACCAGAGGAAGACAGAAAGATGGTGTGACTTGGAAAAGTGTCCATAAACCTAACTGGAGGTTTGGGCACATTTGTTCTCGCTTCTCCAATCTTCCAGAACTCCCGGAGTCCCTACGCTTGGCCGGTTAAGCACTGGTCACTGCCGTCCCTGCCCAACCTTTCCCCTCTTCTGGAGAACCCATATCTCACAACTCCTTGGGAAAGCGAAGCACAAAACAATGGAGAGGAGGTTCTGTTGAGGGAAGGAAGCTGACAGAGGGCCTACAATCTGGGAAGCAAGATGCCCGGTCCCATCACACGTCTGAATTTAACTAGCGGGAAAGTACCGGGATAAAGGGATGGGAAAGAAAGGGCGCCCACAGGAAAGCGGGAGGTTAGGAGCGTTGGAGGACTGGAAACGTGGCATCGGAGAGATCGCCAGCAACAGCAGGAGGGAACAAAGGCTAGAGGAGGAGACAGGAGGTGTAAGGAGACAGAAGGAGAGAATGGACTGGGCCCAAGCACCAAACGCCTGCGGGAGGAGAGGGCTGCTGCGCGAGGCCAACGGAGTCAACCGCCTACCTTGCTCCGCCCCCCGGCAGCGACGCGCGGCGGCGAGCTGGGGCCTGGGGGAGATGGGGAAGCGCCGTCCAGCACCCTGGACGGAGCCCACCGCCGGAAAGGACAGCGTGGCTCAACCCCTCTCGGGTAACACCTCCTGCTCGGGCTCGGAGGCGGGCAGAGGGGCCAGCACCCAACCCCCTGCTGGGGTCGCCGGAGGCGGGGGGCGGTGAGGCGCTCCTGGAGGCTGCGCTGGAAGGCAGCTGGAGGGCGGAGCAACGTGCCGCCGGCAGGGCGTGGACCCCGGCGAAGGACTCAAGCTCCGTTCGACCCGTACCCTGAATTTCAGCACCGCAGTGGGGGACAGCTACTCCGGGGAAAGAGTGAAAAGGGAAGTTGTTCCTTAGCCTTGGTGCTGACAGAACCTGAAAATAAATTCTTAGCCTGTCCATCCTTACTACCTGGAATATAAAATGAAGTAACACCTGACTGGGTGCCTGTACTGGGAAAGCTTTCCTGAGGCATCCGTTATTCTTGGGCCACCTGGCACCTGTGTAGGGTAATTCTAACTCACCTCAAAAACTGCAAGCGCGGGGGACCAAGCATTCCTCGCCTCTTCAGGGAATGTGACACCAGGGCTCTCAGTAGCCTCCATCCCTGAGTCCCAGGAGCTCAGGGGGACGCATCCGCTGCAGCAGCACCGACAGGGTCAACGGAACCGCCAAGAGCAGGCGCGATCTTAAGCAAGAGGCAGGCCAGGCGCGTGTCTCCCTGGGGCCTCTGCGGCGTACCGGGCGCTGATCCATCAACGGCGCCCCTGGGAGGCGCTGTCCTTCACGCGCGCGGCTCACTCACCGCCTCTTCCTCTTCTCGCCTGGGTCTTCAATCCACGGTTTCCAGAAGCCTGCGGATCTGCCAAGTGGGGAGCACAAGGCCCGCAGAGGAGCCGTGAGACCAGGCCCAGGAGAAGCCATCACAGCCCAGTAAAGGCCCGGAGAGTGTAGGAGGTTGGAGGGCAGAGGGGAGGAGTTGGGGAGGCGCGGGCAGGAGGGATGGAACTAAGAAACCTCTGCAAATGCTGCACCCAGTGGCCCCCTGAGATCAGTTCCAGAAGGGAAAACACTGTCTGTTCATCGTTGTGTCTCCAAAGATCCTTGTACAATGTTTGGTGTGGATGATAGAAGACATTCATTTTTTTTGTTTGTTTGTTTGTTTGTTTTGTTTTCTGTGGACTGGATGAGCTAAAGGCTTCTAAGCAGCAGGACTGAGGTGGCCAACGGTATTTTGGAAGGTCTGTCTACAGGCAGGATAGAGTGAAGCGTCTGGAAGAAGGACCCCATGTATTTCCGACTGGGGCCTGCGGCCAGGACTGTCGTCTTCTCTGAGAACACCTGGGGATAGAGTATTGCATTGCACGTTGCAACTTGAGCTCTTGGTCTGTTTTTCGTGTCTTTCCCTGTCCCCCAGCTCTGCACAACCAAATTTGGTCCCTGAAAGTGGCCTATGGAATTCATCAACTGCCTGGAGATATTCAGTTTTCTGTAGACTGAGAAGCTGCTGGAATCTTTTTGTTTTCCATCTTTAGACTTGGTTCATGTCATCAAGGCCTGCAGACATGATGGACATCTTTCAACTAGCAAAGGTTTGTGAGTTTGAAACAACTCACAACACAATTAGCCTTGGTGTTTAAGATGAAAAAAAAAGCAGGCACGATATGGTCTCGCACTATTTATTTATTTATCTTTTGTCTTTTTAGGGCCGCATCCAGGCAGACATATGGAAGTTCCCAGGATAGGAGTCGAATCGGAGCTGTAGCCGCTGGCCTACGCCAGAGCCACGGCAACTGGGGATCCGAGCTGCATCTGCGACCTACACCACAGCTCAAGGCAAGGCCAAATCCTTAACCCACTGAGCAAGGCCAGGGATCGAACCCACGTCCTCATGGATACTAGTCGGGTGTGTTAGCCACTGAGCCATGACGGGACTCCTGGTCTTGCACTATTTATAATTTAACAAAGTATGTATTTATTTATTTATTTATTTTTGTCTTTTTCAAGCTGAACCCACGGCATATGGAGGTTCCCTCACTAGGGGTCTAATCAGAGCTGTTGTCTATACCACAGACACAGCAATGCTGAATCCGAGCCACATCTTCGGGCTACACCACAGCTCAAGGCAAAGCCAGATCCTTAACCCACTGAGCAAGGCCAGGGATTGATCCTGCTACCTCATGGTTCTTAGTCGTTTCCACAGTGCCACGATGGGAACTCCAAAAAGTACGTAATTTTAAGAAAAAACTGAAACAGCAACATACACCCATTGCCAGAGTGGCTGCCCTTGTCTGGTCTCTGCAGGGGACCACCTGGGGCTTTGGACAAAGGCTCTCCAGGACAAGGCCACCTTAGAATGTGTAGGGCTTGTGTGGTTTGAAATGGAATATTCTTAAAACCCAAATTTATTAAATTGTAAACTACAGCTTTAAATGTTTGTAAAAATATTTCTTGTTGTTGGGATGTTGCTGAAGATTCTCAAGTTAGAGAAGATAGCCCTGAAGATCATCTCTGCAGGAAATGGGAACAGACTGAGGAGTTCCCATCATGGCTCAGCGGTTAACTAACCTGACTACGCAGGTTCCATCCCTGGCCTCTCTCAGTGGATTAAGGATCCAGAGTTGCCTTGAGCTGTGGTGTAGGTTGAAGATGCGGCTCAGATTTGGCATTGCTGTGGCTGTGGTGTAGGCCGGCAGCTAAAGCTCCAATTGGACCCCTAGCCTGGGAACCTCCATGTGCCGTAGGTGTGACCCTAAAAAGACCAAAAAAAAAAAAAAAAAAAAAAAGGAAATGTGAAAAAATTACACCGTCAAAGGAGGTTGTGGATTAAGAAAAAGCTGAAAAATCTTACTCTATCTACAACTTCATTCCACACTGTCCTTGGATGTGGGAAACTGTTATAGAGGAAACAATATTTTATTGGATACATATTATAGAACCAGCCTTCTTCTTTCCTTCCCTCCTTCTCGCACATTTATATCCCTACCTCATCCCACAAAGGATAAGATATCCTCCTTTGATTTATTGATTGATTTATCCATCGATTATTTTGGATAAATTTTAAAATTCTGAGGACTCTCCACATTGTTAAACTTATGATGAACCCTCCATACTTTTTTGCATAGTGGTTGCAACAGTTTACTTTCTCACCACCAGTGTACAGGGTTCCATGTTTCCCTCATCCTTAGTCATAATTTTCTTTTTTCTTTTTGTTAGCCTTTCTATTAGTGTGAAATGATATCTCTTGATGCTTTTGATTTTCTTATCTATGGTTGTTAGTGATACTGAGCACATTTTCATGTACCCACTAACTAATTTGTGTGTCTTCTTTTGAAAAATGACTCTTCTTCACTTTGCCTACCCATTTTTATTTTTATTTCACTTTTTATTTTTTTGACTTTTTGCCTTTTCTAAGGCTGCTCCCACAACATATGGAGGTTCCCAGGCTAGGTGTCAAATTGGAGCTGTAGCTGCCGGCCTACACCACAGCCACAGCAACGCAAGATCCGAGCCTCGTCTGCAACCTACACCACAGCACGGCAACACCAGGTCCTTAACCCACTGAGCGAGGCCAGGAATCAAACCTGCAACTGCATGGTTCCTAGTCAGATTCGTTAACCACTGAGCCATGATGGGAACTCCATCCCCTACCCATTTTTAGAAAGAGACTGTTTTGTTTTTGTTTTCCCATTTAGTGGTATGTGTTCCTTACATGTTTTTTATATTTGCTACTTATCAGATATAAGATTTGGAAATATTTCCTCTCATTTCATAGGTTGCCTGCTCATTTTATTGATGGCTTCATTTGCTGTTCAGAAGCTTTTTGGTTTCATGTAGTACCAGTTGTTTATTTTTTATTTTGTTACCTTTGCTTTTGGTATCAAATTAAAAAAAAATAATTGCCAAGATCTACATGAAGTAGGAGTTCCCATGTGGCTCAGTGGAAACAAATTCAACTAGTATCCATGAGGATGCAGGTTTGATCCCTGGCCTCCCTCACTGAGCTAGGATCCAGCATTGCTGTGAGCTGTGGTGTAGGTTGCAGACTTGGCTCGGATCCCATGTTGCTATAGCTGTGGTGAAGGCTAACAGCTGCACCTCTGATTCGACCCCTAGCCTGGGAAATTCCATATGCCCATATGCTGCAGGTGCTGCCCTAAAAAGCAAAAGCAAGCAAAAAAAAAAAAAAAAAAAAAAGTCCATTCAAGGCTGGGTTCAAGTCTTGGCCCATGGATTCAAACCCCAATCTGGGTTTAGGCTGAGTCAGAGGTGTTTTGCTTTCATACCCAGGTCCAGACCCACAAATGTCCACAGCACTCTAGATCCTACCATCCTTCAGGTGTAGAAGGCTTTCCCTTCAGGGAAATAACAACCACCCCCACTGTCCCCAACTGTCTGCTGCATCCCTTGGTGTCTCCAGGGGAGGGTCCTTCCAGCTCTGTGTGTAAACCAGTGGCCTAAACTACATGTCTTTGAGTCAGTGATTAGTCTCCTAATACTCAGTACTAAAATTAAAATAGGTACATTTCTTTTTACCCCCCACACTGCTACCGTGTTATGTGCTCAGGGCTTTCAGTGGTTTCTATTCTCCTAATGTCTTTGGAAAATTCGTTGCCATCGGGATCATTGGCCCTGGAGGCAGCCATCGAACTATTCCCTTCTGTGAAACTCCAGGCCTGACAACAGGACCCAGGCATTCTCCTGCAGGGGATGTGAATCTGAGAATCCCTGCATGGGGATATGCAGGAGGGGAAATGAACACAATCCCCCATTTGCAAAGTCCTGGATTTTGCCATTGGCTACAGAGGGAGAAGAAAACCTTGACTGAGGAAACCTCCCCAGAACACAGCCAGGAAGAGCCAACACTAGTAAGAGGCACCAGAGCCTCTGTCTAATACCCAGCTGGGAGAAAAGGGTCAGGGCAAGGGTAGATACATGGACCTTTGAGACCAGAGCCAACCTGGGGTGCTGCCCTAAATGCCAGAAATTCCACTTGTGATGTCTTATAAAATTAGTAGTTGTCTCAGTGACTATAGTTCTTCTTTCATAGTCTGAGTTTTGTGTAGACAACATGTTCTTGTGTAAGCCCCACATCCCCAGCTCTGCTTCCCGCATAAGAGTGAGTTCCAGTCCTGTACCAGGAAAAGACAGACATCCCCATAAATTTCCTGACTGTAGATCTGCATGAGGCCATGCCTGGAGGAAGTGGAAGCAGGTAGCAACACACCTTTAGACTGTGACATCCCACACTGGTCACACTTGCATCCATGGACACGCAATATTCCTCACCGTTCCGAGAGGAGACGCAGTGGCAGATTATGACTTTTCTGGAGCTACCTTTCTAAATGCTTACATTCGGTTAAGTTGTACTACTGGCAGCCAAGTTTAATTATCTATTTATTTTTCATATTTCCCTCTACTATTAACTATTAAATGTTTCTAAGCCTCGAGTTACTTTCCAAGGAGACACTGAAGAAATGACTTTTACATCTGAAGACCTGCATGTACCACCATGTGCAGATTTGGAAGAAATCATAGATTCACTTAAAAAAATGAAATAGTATTTTGATTCTCATACAATTCATTCTTTCATTCTTTGACTTGACCTATTATGTAATGGGTATTGAAACAAAGCAGTAAAAAAATGGGTGAAAAAAAATATGAGCTCATGAAATTTCCAGTTCAGTGAAGAAGATAATTCACGAAAAAGAGTACTTGGCATATGAAATGATAAGGAGGGCAGTGAAGGGAAATGAGACAGAGAGGTGGTATATGGGGCTGTCATTGCAACTGGCTTGCTAATTTATAATCAGTTGGTTGTTAACAGTTAAACAGCTCTAGGGTTTGATGGACTGGATCCTGTTTTGATTTGCTGTTTTGCCCTACTTTTTTTCCCCAGAAATATGTGACAACCAGTCCAGAGAAGAGATGTGCTGATCTGGGCAATATAATGACCACACTCAAGTTCCAGTACTAGCAAGGCACCTCATGACTAATGTACCTGTCTTAGAAAATAGAAGAGCAAGCCTATCCCAGCATGTTGCCTGCAGGTGTTTCCTGTTTTACTTCTTGTATAAATTCTGGCCAAAACCTGTGGAGATGGGAGTTGGTTCTTTTGGACAGTTGTCTACCTTCTGCCCAGGTTGCTAGCTTCCTTAAAATAAAGCTACTTTTCCTTTACCCAACACTTGTCTCTCAGTTTTGGTTTCCTAAATGACAATCACCTGAGCCTGAGTTTGGTAGCATCATCACTGTTCCCACTGGGTAGTGCCTACAAGGGATCTGGGAAGACCTCACTGACAAGCAGTCATTTGAGCAGAGACCTGAAGGGAAGCAGGAAGACCACCATGTGAACGTCAGGGGAGGATTGAAGACAGAGGGAAGAGCTAATGCCAGGTCCTGGGACAGGAGCATCCTGTCACACTCAAGATGCAGCAAAGATCCTGTGAGGCTGGAGCAAAGAGGCATGGCCAGCCTGTAGAGTTACATCAGAGAGTTAACTCGGTGTCTGATCCCATGGGACTCATGGGTGATGTGTGTATTTTGACTTGACCTCTGTTGAGCAGAAATCTATGGGGAGAATGAGCTGAGGAATAACCTGACTGGATCCTCTGGTGCTGGGAGGAACAGCCTGTAGAGGGGAAGGCAAGAAAAGGAACATGGTTAGCAGTAGCTAGAGTCATCCTGTCAGGGGTTGATATAAGCTCTGACTGGGTAGAAAGGGGTGGGGTCATATTCTGAAACTGGGGGTAGAGGCTTTGATAATGGGGAGGAGATGAGGTGGAAAGAGGGGAGAAGTCAAGAAAGACCACAAATATTGGGCTTGAACACCTGTCAGGATGGAGTTACTGTCATAGGAAGGGGGAGACGATGAGGGAAAGCAGATTCAGGTGAGGAGTCTAGTTTGGTTTTGGTGTCTTAGATGACCATTTGGAAATGTGTGAAGGAAGCTGGGTGGGAGTAAATCTGGACTGTATGGAAACATTTGGAATGGATAAAGAAATGGATAAGTCATGACACACTAGATGTCATGAATGCCACAAGGCTGAATGAGGTCAGAAGAGGATGAGTTGCTGAGAAAGAAAAGTGGAAAAATAACTATGTCCCAGGTCAAAAGTAATGCTAATAGAACTAGAACAAAATATTTTTAAGTTTGTTTTGAAGCACAAAAGACCCAGAATAGTCAAAGCCATCCTGAGAAAGAAAAATGGAGCTGAAGGAATCAGGCTCCCTGACTTCAGACTATGCTACAAAGCAACAGTCATCAAAACAGTAGGATACTGGCACAAAAACAAAAATATAGATCAGTGGAACAGGATAGAAAGCCCAGGAGTTTCCGTTGTGGCAAAGAGGAAACAAATCTGCCTAGGAACCATGAGGTTTCGGGTTCGATCCCTGGCCTCACTCAGTGGGTTAAGGATCTGGCGTTACTGTGAGCTGTGGTGTAGGTTGAAGATGTGGCTTGGATCCTGAGTTGCTGTGGCTGTGGCTTAGGCTAGCAGCTGTAGGTCTGATTAGACCTCTAGCCCGGGAACCTACATATGCCGAGGGCACGGCCCTGAAAAGACCAAAAAAAAAGGATAGAAAGCCCAGAATTAGACCCATGCACCTACAGTCAACTAATCTGTCACAAAGGAGTAGGCAAGAATATACAATGGAGAAAAGACAGTCCCTTCAATAAGTGGTACTGGGAAAACTGGATAGCTACATGTAAAAGAATGAAATTAGAGCACTTTCTAACACCATACACAAAAAATAAACTCAAAATGGATTAAAGACTGAAATATAAGACTGGATACTATAAAACTCTTAGAGAAAACAGAGGCCAAACACTCTCTGACATGAACCACAGCAATATCTTCTCAGATCCACCTCCTAGAGTGATGACAATAAAAACAAAAATAAAAGTCCCCCACTAGGGACCTAATTAAACTTAAAAGTTACTGCACTGCAAAGGAAATACTAAACAAACTGAAAAAACAACCCACAGAATGGGAGAAAATATTTGCAAATGAAGTGACTAACAAGGGATTAATCTCCAAAATTTATAAATACCTCCTGTAGCTCAATACCAAAACAAACAAACAAACAAACAAACAGCCCCATCAAAAAAGTGGGCAGAAGATCTAAAGAGATAATTCTCCAAAGAAGACATACAGATGGCCAAAAAACACATGAAAAGATGTTCAACATCACTAATTATTAGAGAAATGCAAATCAAAACCACTCTGAGGTATTACCTTACACCTGCCAGAATGGCTGTCATCAAAAAGTCTACAAACAAGAAATGCTGTGGAGAGGGTGTGGAGAAAAGGGAACCCTATTACACTGTTGGTGAGAATGTAAATTGGTGCAACCACTGGGGAAAACAGTTTGGAGGTTTCTCCAAAAACTAAAAAGAGTTTACCATTTGAGCCAGCAATCCCACTCCTGGGCATCTATCCAGAGAAAACCAAGACTTGAAAAGATACATGTACTCCAATATTCACTGCAGCACTATTTTCAATAGCCAAGGCAAGGAAACAACCTAAACGTCCATTGACAGAGGAGTGGATAAAGAAGATGTGGTACATATACACAATGGAATATTATTCAGCCGTTAAAAGGAATGAAATAACAGCATTTGCAGCATCATGGATGGACCTAGAAATCATCATGCTAAATGAAGTTAGACAGTGAGACACCCTAGTCATATGCTAAAACCTACAGGTAGAATCTAAAAAAATCACACAATGAACTTCGCAGAACAGATACCAACTCACAGACATTGAAAAACATGGTTTCCAGGGAGTTCCCTTTGTGGCTCAGTGGTTAATGATCCTGACTAGGATCTATGAGGATTCGGGTTAAATCCCAGGCCTCACTCAGTGGGTTAAAGATCTAGCGTTGCTGTGAGCTGTGCTGTAGGTCACAGGCACAGCTCAGATCTGCTTTGCTGTGGCTGTGGTGTAGGCTGGCAGCTACAGCTCTGATTAGACCCCTAGCCTGGGAACTTTCATATGCCAAGGGTGTGGCCCTAAAAAGCATAAATAAATAAATAAACAAACTAATGCTAAGGGGTTTGGGAGGAAAACACAAGCTACCATTGGAGTCAGCCATAGAAAGTACAATGAGTTCAGAAAAATACATAAAACAACAACAAAAACAATTACAAAAACAGTAAAACGTACTAAACCAGAATCTATGTAATGGAAGCATTTCAGAGAGACAGAGAGAGTGACTGTGTCAAATGAAGCCAATAGAGAAAAGTGAAAATTGAGAAATTTTTTTATGTTGATAGAATTGTTCTAAAATGGGATTGTGATGGAGACACAATACATACATACATACATACACACACACAAAAAAGCAAATTGTGGATTTAAATTGGTAATTTATGGCATTTAAATTACACCTCGGAGTTCCTGCTACGGTGCAGTGGGCTAAGATTCTGACTGCAGTGGGTCCCTGCAGAGGCATGGATTTGATCCCCAGCTGGGGGCAGTGGGTTAAAGAATCTGGCATTGTTGCAGCTGTGGCTCGGATGAAATCCTTGGCTAGGGAATTTCCGTATGCCACAGATGCAGTCATTAAAAAAAAAAAAAATTACACCTTAAGAAATCTCTTTCAAAATAAGAGTATTTACTTAGCACATATCCACCCAAGATTGTGATTCTCAGTTATACTTTACCCAGGGTAAATGAAAACAAGTATTTAGGAAAAAAAAAAAAAAGATGTGCATCAGTATTCAAACACACTTATTCATGATACCTCACACTTGAACTAACCCAAATACCCATTATTAAGAGAATGGATAAATATTTTGTGAATTGTTGAGCACAAAAAACAGCTTGAACTGCTCATTCAAATGAAAGCACTTGGCTCTTAAAAACATTACTCCCAGAAAAAGAGACATCAAAGGGTATGTTACAATTTATTTCATTTTCAGGAAGTTCAGCCACCACCAAAATGATGCGTAGTCATAAAAATTAATACAGAGGCTGCATGTGGTGAGAGTGTGTGTTTCAACTGAAATGTGATGGAGAGGTATTTTCTGTGTTATGGATACAATGTATACATATGATTCATACACTGAGTTTTTGGATACTGTATCGGGTTATGCATTTTAAAGATTCCTGAAGCCATCAACTTAAGATTGGCACTTTTCCTTATATTTCAGCTGTCTACTGATACAAACACAATAAGAAAGAGATAAAGAAAAATTTCCTGAGACAATGATGGGGAGAATCACATTTTATTTACAAATCTCCCCCCTGCCACCCTCCCCCAACACCGAGCAGATAACTGACCAATCCAGGATGTCAGTTGCTCGTGGGGTTCCAGGTGGAATGTTGGGGTGTTCCCTGAGGTTTGTTGTGCCTGGTGGCCCTATGGTAGCTGGGCAGAGCCCTGTGCTGGATCAGTGCCGTGGAGGGGATGCTGTCCTCTGTGGAGCCTGGCTTTGGGCTGATCCTTGGGCAGCTGAGTGAGGTGCTGGTGTGGCTGCTGTCCAAAGGCTTTAGTTCGTGGTTCACTTTCCAGAGCCTCCAGTGGCAGACGGTGGTGTGTCTGCCCATCGTCTTCAGCTTCTTTGTAGGTCTCTTGTTTACACTGAGATTGCTTCGGTCTGTTCAAAGTCGACTTTACGTAAGACTTGAGCAGCAGCTCGCCAAAGCGCTGGCTGCACAGATTGAAGAGAAATGCCGGCTCATTGACAAGATATATGCTGCTGAAAAGGAGAATGCAGAGATGGAGACATCTTTAAAGAAGGCCAGCCTAGAGAGAGAGTCCTTAAATATATCCGGCCTCGCTGTCACATTCAGAGAGATGCTGAGGATCAACGTGATTCTGATGGAGGAACTCAATTCTCTGGCTCGAGAACTGGAGAAAGAGCGCGTCGAGCCGTCTAAACAAAAGCAGGAGATGGTGGAGATGGTGGAAGAGCTCGAGTTCCTGGAGGAGGTCATGAGAACCACCACATCACACGGGTCTCTCAAACCATCCAGGAGGCCAAGCACCAAGCCCTGAGGGCCCCTTCCCCAGGAGGGGGCCTGGGGAGTAAAGCTCTGCTCTTGCCTCCCCACCACTCAGGCCTCCCAAGCTGCCAGATGGCATCCGTCCCCTCTGATGGGTCCCCGCCTGAACGACACCGAGGCCCGTGGATGCAGGATGGCTCCTCCAACTTTACCTGCTGAGCACAGAAGTGAGTTTCTTGCCGGTCATCTTCTCCCAGCTAAATGGACTTCGAGTCTAAGAACACACCAAGAAACGTGGGACTTCTACATTCACAGAACACTGGGGTTCTCTCTCATCAGTGGTGAAAGAAGTACGGTCCTGAAGAGACTTGGACTCAGTTTGACTCTTCCTTAAGCCACATTGCTCAAAACAGTTTTGGTAACTATTATAGATCAAACTCATAGGTGAACTATATATATATATATATATATACTTTATTTTCTACACAAATATTGCATTGATAAATTTGAAAAATAGATGCAGTTTATCAATATAGACTTTTAGTTGGCAATAGTAATATTATTTTTCTAGAGTTAAATTCCCAACATTTGTAAGTCTGTGGAAGCAATTTTTTTTTCGTTTTTATTTTACTTTAATTTTTTTATTTTCTTTTTTTTTGAATTTTTATTTTTTTACAGAATAAAATACATATATTTAAACACAATTACATTCACACAGATTATTATATCGTGGATCTTAAGAAAGAGATTAAGGGACTCCCTCTGGAGAAGTGGAATGGAAAATATGCTGAGACAAATAGGAAATTTATTCTATACTTTATCCCATTTTGTACGGCTTTCATCTTTACTCTTTAGTATTATCTATTACATTTCAATTTTTCTTTAAAAATTAGCATTATATTAAAATTGTGTATATTATACAACTAAAATTTATAAAGAAGAAAGCCTTATATACCATTAAATATTTTATATAGCATAATAAAAAGAATAACAACTGGTAAGCATAACAAAAATAATACACCCTCTGAAAATAAGTAAAATATAAAATGCATAAATTGGTTAAAAAACAGTGTAACTATATAAATATGTCCTCACAATTTGTTACATCTTATTGATTCTTCAATATAGGCATTACACCATTCTAGGTGATGTGATAAACAAGACATTATAGACCTTATAGTGTACCATGGAGAGAAATGGTTATTAATAATACAATTGTAAAAGTGTATTATTTAATTGTACAGTGTGGAAGCAAAATTTTTGCCCATGTTTGTATCATTAAAAAAAAAAACTCTCTTGAAATAGTTAAATAATAGGCTTAGAAATAAATTTTATCATTTAAGATCGATAATCTAATATAACAATGGTTACATTTGAAAAATTAAACTTGATAAATTCCATGCAGTTTGTCTCCTCTCCCGGCAAGAATGTTGCAATATGAGTTTTCTGACCAAGAAGAAGCCCAACCGGACAATTTGGGGGAAGCTCCACGTCACTGCCCTCGTCTCTCCCTCACCATCGCCCTCTCGCTCCTCAGTGGGAATCCAGGGATGTCTCAAGGGGTTTTTCCCCCCATAATGAAGTCTGACCCCCTCAATCAGTATCTTTATTCACAAATGGCATCTTCTCATCAGGCGATGGGCACAGATTGGTTTTTCTCACAGTGGAAGGGGGGCTGCACACAACACTTTTACAACTAGGGGGAAGCATATGGGTAAATGATAGAGGCAGCATCATGATAAGGTGAATGAGAAGTCCCTATGGTAGCTCATCAAGTTAAGAACCTGACATAGTGTACCAGGTTCAATCCCTGGTCCTTTCTCAGTGGGTTAAGGATCCAGTATTGCCACAAGCTGTGGTGTAGTTCCCAGCCATGGCTGAGATCTCAAGTTTCTATGGCTGTGGCGTAGGCTGGTGGCTACTGCTCTGATTCGACCCCTAGCCTGGGAACTTCCATGTGTCAGAAATGCAGCCATAAAAAGAAAAAAAAATAGGAAAGAAAATGATAAGGTAAATGACGTTGCCTCACAACTGATAAATTGTGCTTGGGTTGGAGGAGATTACTTAAAAGCAAAAAAAAAAAAAGAAAGAAAAAAGAAAGAAAAAGAAAAAGTCTGTATCTTCCATGTTAGGAGGAAAAGGAGCTCCAAACATTAAAATTAAACAGAAGCTATGGCATGTCAGGCATGTCGGGTGGTGAGTTTTACTGATTACATAAAAAGGGAAAGGGAAAGCAGTGGAATTGAGGGGTTCTTGGGAGGAGTGGTCCAGGAGGCCTCTCCGAGGTGGGTGACATGAACATGGGGACACCTGGAGAGAAGCCTGGTGGGATGAGGGGACAAAATGGGTGATATAGTGCTGATCATGGTGTGTGTGAGGACCAGCCAAAATCCAGAGCTGCGGGAATGCAGTGAAGGAATGGCATAAATTCGGGTACAGGCCACCAGGGGGTAGAAGATGGAGGGAGGTGATACCCCAATAAAGACGAGTTCTGTGTGTTTTTTCCACATTCACAGCATATGGAAGTTCCCCAGCCAGGGATCAAATCCAAGCCAGAGCTGCAACCTACGATGCAGCTGTGGCAACGATGGATCGTTAACCTGCTGCACTAGCCTGGGGATGGAAACTGTGCTGCCACAGAGACAACACTGGATCCTTAACGGGCTGTTCCACAGTAGGAACTCGAATTTTATGTGTGTGTGTGGGTGGGGGGGGGGATTTCAATTTAAAACAACAGTGACTACCACTTTGGAAAAAGGATAAATCAGGTGGGTGACCACGACAGTGATTCGAGGCTGAGGACAATGATGGCTGGACCAGGGGAGAAAAGGAAACATGGAATTGGGTCCAGGACCTGTCCTACAGGCAGAGGCCATGGGACATGGGGATACCTGTGTGTCTGAACGAAGAGAGGAGTAAAGATGAAGACAAGAATTCCTACCTGAGCATCTGCATCAGAGGGGGTGTCTTCCAGTAAAGTGAGGATGAAGGCAGGAGAGTGTATTTGGATGGGAGATGGCAATGAGACTGTTTGGAAGGAGACTTTAGGCACAGTTTCATGATAGCAGAGTAGAAATACCAAGTGCTTAGGCTGATACAAGGGTCTGGGCTCAGGGAGTAATCACAACCACAGCTCTAACTATGAAGGGTCACTGGGGAGTAAAGTGACTTTAGCAGAGAAGCAAAGGGCTGGGTCCATCTCACAGGGTAAACTCTACGGCCCTGTTTGTGCTCACATGTCAACTTAGGTTCCCCAGTATCGGCATAAAATAAATGGCCAGAGTGGAGGTCACCTTGATTCTGTCCACAGATGCTGGGACTTGAGTTGTGCAGAATCCACATCCTGGTCCCTTTTCGCAACAAGGGAAGGGACACCTCAGATGGTCACAGAGCCCTGGAGAGAAATGAAGGATGTGGCCTAAACCATCACACACGGATCATGGTATGGGAAATGCTGCTCTTGCCTTTGGCTCTTGGAAAATGATGTCGACCATGCTTGACCTGCAGACCCGGCCTGTGATTGGGTTTTGAACCCTGGGATCGGCTTTCAGGTACCCTCTTTCCCTCACTACCAGGTGATCTTGGGATGGTAAGAGGTCCTACCTTTCCTCATGCTTCTGAGGGTCATTTCCTGCACTATCATCCTAGAAACCACTGAAACCATGATCCCCCACTTCCCAAGGCTGGGGTTCAGCATTCTTTGGCCAGAATGTTGGAGCCACGCAAGCTGCATGAGTGCTCCAAAGCTGCCTCGCAAGTACTCAGAAACACCCTAACCTGGGTGTGAGATTAAAAACGTATACATGATTCGGACTCCTTCAGTCCTCATGAGGTCAAAGCAAGGTAGCATCTGCTATGACCTCATACAGAGGTGGAAACTGAGATGCAGGAAGGCTCAGTCACTCACTCCTAGTCAACCACCCTTGTGAGAAAAGGCCGATATTCACAGGGTTCTTCTGAATAAGACGCTGCGTAGGAATTTTAATCTCATGTATCCTGTGGGAGCCAATGGACCAGGGAAAGAAGGAGGTTTTCAAAACAGTCTTGAAGGTTAAGCGGACAATGAACGCACTAGGCGTGATGTGTGGTGGGGGCTCCTGAACATGATACATGAACTGAGAATGCACTGCAGCGGGGGAGCCCCTTTCTGAGGAGCAGAAAGCCAGGTTGTTCTGTTCGAGCTCTCCGAGGTGGGTCAGGAGCTTTCTATTCCATGCAGGTTTAGAGAGCTGCGAATGAGTGTGCCAAGCCTGTGGCTGGAAGTTTCTGGGGGCTTGTGATCCCTCACACATATACATGTTTCATATACACATACCCCTAGGCATATATGTACATGCATATACATGTGGAGTTGTGCTATACCTAAATAATAGTGCTCATTGGATACAGTATCTCCTCTATTTACTTTAAATATATTAATAGACAGTTTATTTCATGTTTCCCTACGATCTTTTCATTTTTTTCTCTTCCTTTGGTACCTCTCTTCAATGTGATTTTTCCCTCCACCATTCCTGCTCCATGCCCTCCCATGTCTCCCCCACCCATTCATATTTGTGTGCTTGGGTAGGAATCAGCTAATCTGAACTCTGTGTGCCTGGGGGGTGGCCTGGATCCCTCAGTGCTGCTCGCTGAGTTAACTGGGGGTATGCATATGGATCTGGAAGCCTCTGACAACTCCAGGTGTCCTCCTGAGTGTTCTGTGGTCTCCTGCTCAGCAGTACTGAGGATGGCTGCCAGGATTCTGGAAACTGATCTAGGAAAGGGCAGGTGGTGGTTCAGTTTAACCTGCAATTTTTTTTTTTTTTCCTTTTTAGGGCGGCACCTGCAGCATATGGAAGTTCCCAGGCTAGGGGTCAAAATGGGGCTGCAGCTGCTGGGCTGCACCAGAGCTACAGCAACACCAGATCCTTAACCCACTGAGCAAGGCCAAGGATCGAACCTGCCTCTTCATGAATACTAGTAGTGTTCTTAACCCACTAAGCCACAACGAGAACTCCCTAACCTGTAACTAAGGATCTTTTTTTCAGCAGGGAAGCTTAACTCCTACCTAACCTTTGCTCTCAGTATGATTTTTATGAGATTTAACCATGTCGTTGTTTTTATAAAACTGTGACTCTCTTTAATTCTAGGTGTCCCAATTTAAAATTTTATATAGCTATACCATGTTCATCCATTCTCCTGTTGTAGGCTATTTAATGTGTCACCAATTTTGGAGGAAATTAAAAAAAAAAAAGCTGCCATAAATATTTAGTTACACATTTTTGGCATACCAATTTTCCCCTTGGATGAAAACATGGAGGCAGACTTGCTGGTTCACACAGAAGTTTTATGGTTATATTCATGTTTTCCAATGTGTCTGTACCCTTACAGTGTCTCATCATCAAGAGACATCATCATCCTAAGAGCTCAGCTTGCTCAGTATCATTCCCAATACTCAGTATTTCTTTCTTAGCTATCATAATGGATCAGTTGTTATTGTTATTTAGCATAAAAGTCAATGCGTTATTTGGGTTCTATTTGTAATTTTGTAAAGAAAAATGTTGCCCCCTGTGTCACCCACCAGGGCCAGGTGAGTCTCCATGACAGAGAAGTGCACCACATGCTCAGCTCAAGCCCAGATGTGCCATGTCCTGGCTCTACTAGGTGGAGTCAAAGCACTAATAGTACTTGGTGGACATCCGGTCTTCCTAAGTTCACTCTTCTGCTAATTTTCTGTTTCTGGGTTTTTGCTACATTTACAGCTGATAAGCTGGTGCCTGTTATTGGCAACAATGGTTTGAAGTTTTGTTTGCTTTTAAACTTTTTTTTTTTTTTTTTTTTTTTTTTGCTTTTCAGGGCCACACATGGGGCATATGGAAATTCCCAGCTAAGGTCTACTGTGCCACAATGGGAACGCCAAAGCTCATATTCTTCTTCCAGGTTCAGAATAATTTCACATATGGTTACATATTACTCAGTGAAAAAGGAATAAGTTGGATATATAGAAATAGTTTGGGCTATAATAGCCATTGTTTTTTGGCTCAATTGTAAGAGCTCCTCATACATTCACAGTAGGTATAGATGTTGACAGAGGAGCATTTTTAATATCAGCTACCACAATTATTGCTTCCAATAATTCCACTTCCACAAAAGTAAAAGTATTTAGTTGACTTGAAACCCTCCATGAGATGATATTAAATGATCACCAGTCATACAATGAGACTTAGGTTTTATTTTCTTCCTTCTTTCTTTCTTTTTTTTTTTTTTTTTTTTCAGGGCCTCACCTGCAGCATATGGAGGTTCCAAGGCTATGGGTCGATTCAGAGCTACAGCTGCCAGCCACAGCCACAGCCACAGCCACAGCCACAGTTGATCTGAGCTTTGTCTGCGACTTACACCACAGCTCACGGCAACATCAGATCCTTAACCCACTGAGCCAGGCAGGGGATAGAACATGCATCCTCATGGATAGTGGTCAGATTCATTTCTGTGGAGCCACAGCAGGAACTCCAATTTTCTGATTTAGAGTAGGATATCTGACAGGAATTCTTCTAGCTAATTCATCCATGGACATTGTTCTCCACAATGCATATTACATCAAACCATGGTTTTTATATCTATGAACCTTGAATTGGCCCCACTAAAATATTTTGAAAAATCTATCCTGTACATTTATTAAGAGCTAGATAACATAAGCTTTTAAGTTAAAGACTGAAAGTTTAAACCTCTCCTTAATGATATGACACAACTAAATACATCAATATTCATTAGTAATCAATAATTACACTATCATTTATTTCAATAAAATATTTCAAAATGATTCTGCCGTGCAAATAAAGAATTACAAAAAATTGAAACATCAAAATATTTCACCCTTTATGGAGTTCCCGTCGTGGCGCAGTGGTTAACGAATCCGACTAGGAACCATGAGGTTGCGGGTTCGGTCCCTGCCCTTGCTCAGTGGGTTAACGATCCGGCGTTGCCATGAGCTGTGGTGTAGGTTGCAGACGTGGCTCGGATCCCGCGTTGCTGTGGCTCTGGCGTAGGCCGGTGGCTACAGCTCCGATTCGACCCCTAGCCTGGGAACCTCCATATGCCGCGAGAGCGGCCCAAGAAATAGCAACAACAACAACAACAACAAAAGACAAAAAAAAAAAAAAAAAAAAAAAAAAAAATTTCACCCTTTGAGGAACAAAATGAACAAAAATGTATTTGCCTCTTTCACTACCCCAACAATGACAAGACTACCTATTATAACTATTATACTCCCAAGAATTCTGTTTCCCACACTTAATTGACTCATTAATAACTGTCTAATTGCTATTTTGCAGTGACTAGGTCAACTTACATCAAAATAAATGAACGCTATTTGCAATCATAAAGGACAAACTTGAACCCTAATACTTACGTCACTCCACAAATAATTTAGACCTTTTTTTTTCTTTCCTTTCTTTTTATGGCTGCAGCTGTGGCATATGAAAGTTCCTGGGCCAGGGGTCAAATTGGAGCTGCAGCTGCAGACTATTCCACAGCTATAGCAACAGGGATCAGAGCCATGTCTGTGACTTCCCTGCGGCAATGCCTTGTGAGGCCAAGGATAGAACCTGAGTCCTCACAGAAACAGTGTTGGATTCTTAACCCACTGAACCTCAATGGGAACTCCTCTATCACAGCTTTTATCACACTCATTTGCACCCACTACACAACTCTCAATAAACCCAGCAATGTCTGTACACCTATGAGCAGGAACAGTAATTGTCATAAAACAAAAGCATCCTTGGCCCATTTCCTGCTCCAAGGAACACCTATACCACTTATTCTTGTACTAGTAATTCCCAAACCATCAGTCACTTTATTCAACCAATAACCATAATCTTATGACTCATACCTACTACTATCACTGCCAGTCACCTACTAATTTCCCTAATTGGAAGAGAAACCCTAGCCCTAATAAGCATTAGTTGTACCACGGCTTTTAATCACCCTTATTATTCTTACTCTACTTGCTATTTTTTTTTTTTTGTCTTTTTAGGGCTGCACCTGCTGCATATGGAAGTTCCCAGGCTAGGGGTTGAACAGGAGCTGCAGCTGTCGGCCTACAACACAGCCACAGTGACACCAGATCCAAGCTGCATCTGCGACCTACACCACAGCTTGTGGAAATGCAGGATCCTTAACCCACTGAGTAATGCCAGGGATCGAGCCCACATCCTTAAGACACTATGTTGGGTTCTTAACCCACTGAGCCACAACAGGAACCCGTCTATCTATTATTTGAAGTAACGTTAGTCCAAAACCTAATAGTTTATTACCCAGTGGGGAAATCAGAAAAGATGATTCAATCCAGGACTCTTATCTCTTATTGTACCCACCACTTGGATAACTTCCCACCTCTCATTGTACTAGTTCTTATCAAAATCTATAGGGTCCTTACATTTTCTAATAATTCAATACAGAACATAAACAATATCCAATTCTTAATCTAATATTTTCCTGTTATTAGTACCTACCATACTAAATGCCTTGATGAATTCAATGGCATATCCTTTCCTTACACTATCTTTATGAGGAATAATCATAACCAGCTCCATCTGTCTCTGCCAAACAGACTTAAAATCACTCATCTTATGGTCTGCCATCAGCCACACAGCACCAGTAAGTATAGCCATTCTTACTCAAACATCATGAAGTCACACAAGGCTACAGCCTGAAGAATCGCCCACAGCCTTACATTATCAACACTATTTTGCCTTAGATATTCCAACTATGAACAGCATTACAGGTGAACTATAATTCTAGTTTGTGGGCTACAAATACTGCTTCTACTAATAGCAGGATGGCTTCTAGCAAGCCTCGGCAATCTAGCTTTACCCCCCATCAATCGATTTATTTGGAGACGCATTTGTGTTGATATCATCCTCCTGGCCTAACATTACTATTATCCTAATAGGAATCAATATGTAGGTATTACTGCTTTATATTCCCTTTATTTATCAATTATAACACAATGAGGCAACTATATTACATTAATACGTTAAACCATCATTTGCAGAAAATGCTCTCATAATTTCACATTAACTACCCCCTTCTACTTTCATCACTTGGCTTCAGAATAATCAGGGGGCCTATATACCGTAAACATGGTTTAACGCAAACATCGCTTGTGGAGGAGAGAGATCAAGATGTCAAAGGAGGCAGACGCTGGGCTCACCCTCTCTCAGAAACACATCAAAACTACAACTACCAATAGAGTGATTCTCATTGAACTCAACCTGCGGACGAGCAGAACAGCTCTTCTACAACTGAGGCTGTAAAGAAAGATCCACCCGGAGTCTGGTAGGAAGGGAGGAGAGATCTGCTGGGACCCACGCCCATAGCAGGAGACCTGGAAGAGGAGGGGAGAGCAAAGGCTGAGGAAAGAGGGCTGTAAACCACGTATTAGGCAGCTCAGGCTCGGTGCCTAGTATGTGGGAGCCTAGGAGGATGAGTCCCCTTGGTGGGTTAGAAAAGCAGTGGGGATAACTGCAGTGCTCGAAGACACCAGACTCTGCTCTCAACCGAAGAGCATGTGCAGAGACGCACTTGTGCCCAGTCATAGCAGGGAAACAGCAGACGGGAGCCACCTGGGGCTCTGGCCAGCTTGCAAGGATGGCTCCCATGGGCCCCCCCAGTCCACACCAGGCACCTGCTCCTCCCCTCCTTGTTCCTGCTCACAAAGTGGAGGTTGCCACTGCCAATGAGAGCGCACACATTTGGAGAAAATGGTGCTGGTTCGGGTACTGGCCCTGCCTCTGAGCAAGCTGTAGGCAACCACTGCCAGCTCAAGCAGCCCCACAGACACGCTGGAGGGAGAAAAACACTAGCTCCAGGATGAAGACGGCCATCAGCAGAGTAGAGGTTTCTGTGCATACTTGCAAGGGGAAGGGCCAGCTCTCTGGACTTGACTCAGCCTCTAACCAAGGTGGGCACACTGGGAAAACAGTAAGACAAGCACAGAGGTGCAGCCACAAGCCTTTAGACGGCAGCCCCATCCCAAACCAAGGCAGAGACTGCTATCACACCTGGCAGAAAACTAAGGGATCTTGCTCCAGCCCCTCGGGCTCCCAGCCCACCCCTGATAGGGCTGTAATAGTCACTGAGCATAGGAGACGCCCCTGCTGGAACCTGGATGTGGCTCTAGCCCCTCCAACTCCAGCCCTACTGCCCACCATGGTGGGGGTTGCCACAACACCCCGGGGGAAAATGCAGCCCATGCTCACTTCAGATCCAGCTCTCCCAACAAATCCACTGGGCACAGCAGACTGCACAGGGACCCTCTCATACAAGGACACACCTTTAAGCCTGGGAAAGGTAACTTTCTCATCTAATTTCATAGAGCTAGGGAAACTTAAATGAGAAGAGAGAAGAATATGTTTGAAATGAAAGAGTAAGAAAATAACCTCAATGAAAAAGAGATAAATAATTTACCTGATAAACAGGTCAAAGCAATAGTAGTAACTGAACTGGGATAAAGAATAGATGAACAGGAGTTCCCATTGTGGTGAAGTGGAAACAATCCGACTAGGAACCATGAGGTTGTAGGTTCGATCCCTGGCCTCACTCAGTGGGTTAAGGATCTAGTATTGCTATGAGCTGTGGTGTAGGTCACGGATGTGGCTTGGATCCTGCGTTGCTGTGGCTGTGGTGTAGGCCAGCAGCTGTAGCTCTGATTCAATCCCTGCTTAGCCTGGGAATCTCCATATGCTGCAAGTGTGGCCTTAAAAAGCAAAAAAAAAAAAAAAAAAAAAAAAGAACAGATGAACACGGGAAAAATTTTTATTTTTATTTTTTTGCTTTTTGCATTTTCAGGTCTGTACCTGCAGCATATGGAGGCTGCCAGGCTGGGGTCCAATTGGAGCTGTAGCCGCTGGCCTACACCACAGCAATGCGGGATCCAAGCTGTGTCTGCGACCTACACCACAGCTCACGGCAACGCCGGATCCTTAACCCACTGAGCGAGGCCAGAGATAGAACCCGAAACTTCACGGTTCCTAGTCGGATTCATTTCCACTGGGCCACGATGGGAGCCAGGAAAAATTTTTTTAAAGAACCAGAAAATATAGAAAAGAACCAGTCAGAGCAGAAGAGTAGGCAATACAGAAGATTAGGAAATACAGGAAATCCATTAGCGATCTGGAAGATGTAATAATAAAAAACACCCAATTAGAACAAAGAGAAAAAAATTAATGAGGACAATTTAAAGGACACTGACACAGCATCAAGCATACTACCATTCACATTACAGGGGTCCCTGGAAGAGAGAAAGGGTTAGAAATAGTTGACAAAATTAGGACTGAAAACTTGCCTACTCTGAACATGGAAAGAGATATCCAGGTACAAGAATCACAGAAAGTCCCGAAGGAGATGAGTTCAAAAGACCCATGCAAGTCAGAATTAAAAATGCAAAGTGAAAGATAAAAAGAGAATTCTAAAGGCAGCAAGAGAACAGCAAAGGGTCACGAAGATGGGAATTGTCCATAAGGTTATCAGCTGATTTTTCAGAAGAGTCTTTGCAGATCAGAACCAAGTGTCATGATATATTTAAAGAGTTGAATAGAAAAAAAAATTGCAACTCAAGATACTCTACCCAGAAAGGCTGTCATTCAGAACTGAAGAAGAGAGAATTTCTCAGAGGAGCAAAAACTAAGAGCTCATCAATCCTAAACCAACCTTACAAGAAGTGTTCAAAGGTCTTTAAGGAAAAAGAAAAGGCTACAAGTAATGATGGGAGTTCCCACTGTGGCTCAGTGGTAACAAACTCGACTAGTATCCTAGAGGACGTAGGTTCGATCCCTGGCCTCATTCAGTGGGTTAAAGATCCGGCGTTGCTGTGAGTTGTGGTGTAGGCTGGCAGCTACAGCTCTAATTCGACCCCTAGCCTGGGAACTTCCATATGCTGTGGGTGTGGCCATAAAAAAAAAATTGCCCACAGAATAAAACAGGAACAGTGTAACAGCAATGTCATGATATATCCTACCCATTTCCTCCAAATGAAGTATTCAGGTTATAACTTTGTTGCTGCAAACTGGTGCTATAATATCCTTATATGCTTAATCTTGCAAGTATTTTTTATTTCTATAGAATATATTCCTACAGATTAGACTGCTAAATCGAATTTTGAGAAAGTTAATTTACGGTCTCATCATTAATGTATGAGAGTGTTCATTCCCCATAACATCACCAAAAGCAAAAATTATGGACTTCCTCTGAAGCCATGATGGAGTTAACCGTTTGGATAGGAAAAGCTCCCTGACAGAAGAGAAACAAATGAGGTGAGCAACATTTGTTTCCACCTGCTTTCTACCTAGAGACATATTCTAGACAAAGAGAAAGGGTCCAAAACACAGTATCCTTATGTTACTGTATTGAGAAGGTGAGGATCAAAGAGACTCACATGCCTGCAAGTTGCAGGGCAGCTATGCAGAAAGAGTTTCAGAAATGTGCAAAAGGGTCATTTTTAAGCTTTCTGAATATGAAGTAGCATGTGATTCTACAAGATTGAGCAAAGTATAATTAAGGAGTTGCTAGTTGGAAAATGCCCAGTGCTGATACAGAACAAATAGATTTTCTAATTCTGACCCTGACGGTCACTCATATTATTTAGCAGATAGCCCAGAGGAGTTATGTATTAGGAGGAGAGCTAAATTAGCTCTAAAGCAAACACTTTGGACAGATCTTTTGGAGCTTCTCAAAAGCTTCAAAAGAATCAAGCCAACTTTCAAATGATGTAACTGCCTGCAAAGCAAAGCTCAACAATTCAAAATGACAATAAAGAATGTATATATGTGTGTGACTGGGTCACTATGCTGTACAGAAGAAACTGGCAGAACACTGTGAACCAACCATAATGGAAAAATAAAAATCGGAGTTCCTGTCATGGCTCAGCAGAAACAAATCTGACTAGTATCCATGAGGATGCAGGTTTGATCCCTGGCCTCGTTCAGTGGGCTAAGGATCTGGCATTGTCATGAGCTGTGGTGTAGGTCACAGATGTGGCTTGAATCTGGCCATGCTGTGGCTGTAGGCCAGCAGCTGTAGCTTCAATTCAACCCCTAGCCTGGGAACCTCCATATGCCACAGGTGCAGCCCTAAAAAGACAAAAAAAAATTATGTCTAATACAGTTTATATAATTATATGACCATTAAAAATTCCTCCACAGCTCTCTGGTGGCCTAGCGGGTTAAGGATCCAACACTGTCACTGCTGTGGCATGGGTTCACTCCCTGGCCTGGGAACTTCGGCATGTTGCAGGCACGGTCAAAAAAAAAAATCCCGGAGTTCCCGTCGTGGCGCAGTGGTTAACGAATCCAACTAGGAACCATGAGGTTGCGGGTTCGATCCCTGCCCTTGCTCAGTGGGTTAACGATCCAGAGTTGCCGTGAGCTGTGGTGTAGGTCGCAGACGCGGCTCGGATCCCGCGTTGCTGTGGCTCTGGCGTAGGCCGGTGGCTACAGCTCCGATTCAACCCCTAGCCTGGGAATCTCCATATGCCGCGGGAGCGGCCCAAGAAATAGCAACAACAACAACAACAACAACAAAAAAGACAAAAGACAAAAAAAAAAAAAAAAATCCCTCTAAACATTATCACATTTCTCCTTTCTCATCATAATGAGGAGGTATTGTCAAAACCTAGTAAATAGTTTTCTTCAAAGAAACAGATGTTAAATAAAAAACCTTTTGTATTGTTCTTAATTCCAGTATTTTTGCATTATTTTCATTAAATCTTTCCATCAGTTTACTTGGGGCATTTGCTCTCTGGAGATACAGTGGTGACAAGAAATAAATTGCCCTCAACCTTTTTGGTTTTATACCTAGAGCAATTCCCATTAAGAAGTGATATGGTCACATTCACAGGATTTGATTTATAAGAGTTTTATTATCATTCACAACAAAATAGCCCACAGTTTCACTTGTGATTTGCGCATTAAGCTGAGAATTGTTTACATAAATAGAACTAAACTTGCAAGAGGTTAGAATTCATTTGGCTATTTTCTAATTTCCAAAATTTAACTATGGTGATAAAATGGATATGACATTTGGCTTTAGAAATTCGTTAGAAACAAATCACTTCCAAATGCCTTAAAAAAATGCTGAGCACTCAACACCACCACTTTTACTAAAACCATAAGGCTTTCTTCATATAGTATTAGGGTTTTTTTTGTGTAGTAAATAAAATTATTAGATTCAAAGCTTTCTCTGCTTCATTCAATTTTCTGTTTCTTCTTTAGAATTAACATTCTCCAGTTCAGTAAGACATACAGATGGCGTCCTTGTCTATAATCATTATATTCCTAAGGTCTTCCTCTCAAAGAAATGATCTAATATTATTATTTATTTATTTATTTATTTTGTCTTTTCTAGGGCCGCTCCCAAGGCATGCGGAGGTTCCCATGCTAGGGGTCGAATCGGAGCTGTAGCCACCGGCCTATGCCAGAGCCACAGCAACGCGGGATCTGAGTCACGTCTGCAACCTACACCACAGCTCACGGCAAGGCCGGATCGTTAACCCACTGAGCAAGGCCAGGGATCGAACCTGCAACCTCATGGTTCCTAGTCGGATTCGTTAACCACTGCGCCACGAGGGGAACTCCTCTAATATTATTATTAATGACGGTCATTACATCATTTAAATCCTCCAATTTATTTAACCCTTACAATGTAACAAGTAAGCAAAAAGAATTGCTACTTTCCCGAAAATTAAGAGGTAGTGAGGTGCCGAAACTAAGACATGTCAAATGACATCTAACACGGCTCAAGGCTTTTCCAGGTTAGTTACAAAGCACAAATTTGCCTTCAGTATGATTTTGTGGAAGTGCAATACAATTTAAGAAGTGATGGGACACTCCCCTAACATGAATTAGACTTAAATTCTATGTAGTATAACATCAATGATGTGGAGAATCTTTTGAGAATTATTCAAAAGGGATTCATGCTATCATCTCATTTGCAGGGTTTACCTTAATGTTCTACAATTTATGACCAATCAGTAAATACTTTCCTCTGTTAATACAGATTGCATTAGGAATCCTTTCCTATTGAGTGTGCTGTGTACTCTGTTAAAAGTTTGTCTAGTATTACATTACAGGTTTTCTCAAAGGAAGCAATTAACTAACATCAATTAAAGACTTTCCGGAGTTCCCGTTGCGGTGCAGGGGAAATGAATCTGACTAGTACCCATGAGGACACAGGTTCTATCCCTAGCCTCACTCAGTGGGTTAAGGATCCCACATTGCCGAGAGCTGTGGTATAGGTCACAGACACAGCTTGGATCTGATGTTGCTGTGGCTGAGGTGTAGGCTGGCAGCCGTAGTTCTGATTCAACCCCTAGCCTGGGAACCCACATATACTGCAGGTGTGGCCCTAAAAAAACCGGGGGGGGGGGGAAGACTTTCCTACATGTGTGCATCACAAGTTTTCATTAGAATGAAATAAAGTGAGAGCCTGGAGAAAATGCCATCTCAAAATCTTTATATTCATATGATTTCTTAAAAGCATAAATATTCTGGTATTGAGCAAAGTCTGAGTCGTGACTAATGGTGTTCCCATAATCTTTCCATTGATAGAGATTCTCACCATTAAAATATGAATGGTGACTAAAGATCTGGCTGCTTTCCTTACATTTATAGGGTTCTGCATCAGTATGAATTTTCCTATGTCGTGTAAGCTGTGAACCCCAGATAAAAGATTTCCCACATTCTTTACATACATAAGGTTCCACACCAGTATGTATTCTCTGATGTCGTGTAAGTTGTGAACCCCAGAGAAAGGCTTTTCCACATTCTTCACATTCATATGATCTTTTTCCAGCATGGATTTTCTGAAGTTGATTAAGTTCTGAGCCACGAAAAAAGGTCTTCCCACATTGCTTACATTCATAGTTTCTCTCACCAGTATGAATTTTCTGATGTCGATTAAACTCTGAGCCATGAAGAAAGGTCTTTCCGCATTCCTTACATTCATAGGGTTTCCTCTCATTGTGAATTTTCTCATGTTGAGCAAGGTATGAGGCCCAAATAAAAGTCTTCCCACATTGTTTACATTCATAAGGTTTCCTACCAGAATGAATTCGTTGATGTCGGGCAAGGTGAGAACTCCAGATATATGCTTTCCCACATTTCTCACATTCATAGGGTTTCCTACCAACATGGACATTCTGATGTTGAGCAAGATTTGAACCACGAATAATGGCTTTTCCACATTCTTTACATTCATGAGATTTCTCACCAGTATGCATTCTCTGATGCTGAGTTAGGTGTGAGCCACGAGTAAAAGCTTTCCCACACTCCTTACATTCATAAGGTTTTCCACCAGTGTGAATTCTCTGATGTTTAGTAAGATGTGATCGCTGACTAAAGGCCTTCCCACATTCATTACACTCATAGGGTTTTTCGCCAGTATGAATTCTCTGATGTCGAGTAAGGTCTGAACCACAACTAAAGGCCTTGCCACATTCCCTACATTCATAAGATTTCTCACCAGTATGAATACATTTATAGACACTTTTTTAAGTTGTGAATGAAACCTAAAGGCCTTCCCACATTCCTTACATTTAAAAGGTTTTTCACCACTGTGAATTCTTCTATGACCAGTAAAACTTGAACGCAAACTAAAAGCCTTCCCACATTCTTTACATTCATATGTTTTCTTAGCAGAGAGAGTTCTCTGACATTGAGTAAGTTCTGAATCTGGAACAAAGTTCTTCTCACATTCTTTTTTTTTTTTTTTTTTTTTGTCTTTTTGCTATTTCTTGGGCCGCTCCCGCGGCATATGGAGATTCCCAGGCTAGAGGTCTAATCGGAGCCGTAGCCACCAACCTACACCAGAGCCACAGCAACGCGTGATCCGAGCCACGTCTGCAACCTGCACCACAGCTCACGGCAACGCCGGATCGTCAACCCACTGAGCAAGGACAGGGACCGAACCCGCAACCTCATGGTTCCTAGTCGGATTCGTTGACCACTGCGCCACGACGGGAACTCCTCTTCTCACATTCTTTATCTTTACAAAATTTTTCACCAGTGTGAATTAAATGATGTTGAATACAGTCTGAGCCAGAACAAAAGGCTTTTGTACACCCTTTAAGTTTATTCAGTTTCTTTCTTGTATTAAGTCTCTGATGCACATTAGAAGCCATGTGCTGGTTAAAAGTGGGGATTTTTTCACAGGTGCGTATAACCTGCTTAGAACATTCTTCCTGATTTTCCTGTCATGTTTCAAACTGATCTTTGCTTTCCCAATCACCTCTAAAACATAAACATTCAAGGCTGTGTTTTTCACAAATTTCCATTATTTCCCGCTGAGGTAATCCTCTGTCAAAAATGCCATTTTTTGGTGACAACTTCTTGGTCTGACAATTGGATTTCATATCTGAAAGATAAAAAGATAAATTCATACAGCTTTACTGATCAAAAAGAAATAAGGAGTTCCCACTGTGGCTCAGTGGTAACAAACCTGACTCGTATCCATGAGTTTGTGGGTTTGATCCCTGGCCCCACTCAGTGGGTTAAGGATATGGTGTTGCCATGAGCTGTGTTGTAGGTCGCAGATGCAGCTCAGATCCCACATTGCTGTGGCTATGGCTGTGGCTGGCAGCTGCCGCTCAGATTCAATCCCTAGTCTAGGAACTTCCATATGCCACAGGTCCAGCCCGTTAAAAAAAAAGAAAGAAAATTTCCAATGTAAGTATAAGAGGTAAATCCTAAAGTAAACAGAGCATATAAAGTGGGAATGGACAAAAAACAAAAACAAAAAACAAAAAAACAAATTCTGCACAATATGAAAAAAGGGCAACAGATAAATAGAAATTTAAAGAGCATTAATGAAAGCTGAGGCAGGTGATTAGATATATAGTTTTGTTAAGGTCAAATTCATCTGAGGAACTTAACACCAAAAAAAGATTGTTCAGGTTCTATCCTAATCATGTAATATTAATTTAAAGACTTAAGACTATTTTACCCAGTATGGTATAATCAATACTTTGCACATTGTTAGGCATTAAAAAATAATAATTCTGTTTTAAAAAAATACACTACAAGTAAAAAGCAAAAAACAAGGTGAAGAGGGGAATATTGCATATTTAAAATGGAGTAAAGGATATTACAAAAACCAGAGACCAGGATGCACAACTGAGATCATGTGTTAACAATGTAATACATCTCATTGTTTAATTTCTCCATCTCTACTGAAATGAATACACATAATTCCACATTGTTCTGTGCAGGGAGGAGGAAAACAAAAGCCTAGCCAAGCTAGCTCAAAGAAAGGGAATCATACCTCCTTACTCATTCTTCCATTTGCTTTTGCACATTTAAAGACTGCCCTGCTCATTTCCTCCACTGTGCTCAGCCATGTCTTTTTTTTTTTTTTTTTTTTTTTTACTTTTTAGGCCGCACCCGTGGATATGGAGATTCCCAGGCTAGGGGTCTAATCAGAGCTGTAGCCACCGGCCTACGCCAGAGCCACAGCAACACCAGATCCGAGCCATGTCTGTGACCTACACCATAGCTCACAGCAACGCCGGATCCTTAACCCACTGAACAAGGCCAGGGATCAAACCTGCAACCTCATGGTTCCTAGTTGGATATGTTAACCCCTGCGCCATGACGGGAACTCCTCATTTTTTTTTTTTTTTTTGGTCAGTTGATCCAAACCAAGGTGTTTTTATTTATTTATTTATTTTTGTTGTTGTTGTTTTTTATTTTTTTTGTCTTTTTGCCTTTTCTGGGGCCGCTCCCGTGGCATATGGAGGTTCCCAGGCTAGGGGTCTAATCGGAGCTATAGCTGCTGGCCTACGCCAGAGCCACAGCAACGCGGGATCCAAGCCGCATCTGCGACCTACACCACAGCTCACAGCAACACCGGATCCCTAACCCACTGAGCAAGGCCAGGGATCAAACCCGCAACCTCATGGTTCCTAGTTAGATTCGTCAACCACTGAGCCACCATGACGGGAACTCCTGTTTTCATTTATTTTTGAGTTTACAGTATTGCTCATCCACTCTATGTTTTCAAGCCCTTTCCCATATGAACTTTACCAAATCAACATGAGATATCAAACTTATTGGTAAAGTATTTTAGAACAAAAAAAGAAAATACTACAACTGCTACTACTGTAATATACTGAAAGGCTTGTCCGGTTTCTACTACTGAAATTGTATTTGAGAATTCCCGTCATGGCACAGTGGAAACAAATATGACTAGGAACCATGAGGTTGCAGGTTCAGTCCCTAGCCTCGCTCAGTGGGTTAAAGATCTGGTGCTGACATGAGCTGTGGTGTAGGTTGCAGACGCAGCTTGGATCTGGCGTTGCTGTGACTGTAGTGTAGGCCAGCAGCTGTAGCTCCTTAGACCCCTAGCCTGGGAACCTCCATATGCCATGGATGCAGCCCTAAAAAGACAAAAAAAAAAAAAAAAAAAAAAAGAAATTGTATTAGTATTATCATTTGGTTTAGGGATTGCCAAAACATATGACATCCACTTGAAGCAAAAGTAAGAGAGATTGGTTTCTAGGGTCTATCTATAGGGGATGTCCTAAACATCCCTCATGCTGAGTTATAACTAAAGGGCCATAACCTAGGAATTTGGGTAAAACAAAAGAACTACAGCTTAGTTTCAAATTATCTCAGTGCCTAAAGCTTAGTTTCAAATTATCTCAGGAACTACAGCTTAGTTTCAAATTATCTCAGTGACCAGGGAGGGCAATGGGTTGAGATAACAACAAAAATGCTTCAGATACAAGACAGAAACAAACAGAAGTCCTCTATACAAAAAGATATACTAGGCATTATTTTTACATTTTGCAAGTAGAGTCTGGCACAAAATGAAAGAAATAATCAGACAACATGAATATAGAAACCATAGAAACGATAGTAGAGATGAATGTATAAGAATTCTAGACACTGGCGTTATGAGACAGTTTAAAAATAACTTTGCTCAAGAAGTTAAATACAAAATGGATCATTTCAGCAGAGAACAGGAAACCAATATACATTGTCAAAAGAAAAATTCTATGAGAAAAAGGTTGGAAAAGTCATAAGAGGAGTGTTATGACATAGAAGATTCAGTAAGAAGATTAAATACAAGTGGAAGTTTACACAGAGAAGAATGGAAGAAGCAGCAATATTTGGAAAGATAATAGCTAAGAATCTTTAAAACAAGTCCATGAACAAGTGCATAAATAAATTATACCCATAAATGGAAAACTACAGAGAAATAAAAAATTTGCTATTGATATATTCAACAATACAGATAAATTCTGACAATTATGCTAACAATAGCAACAAGGCCAAAAACACTGTATAATTCAATTTATATAAAATTCTAAATTGACAGAACACTGTAAATCAACTGTAATGGAAAAAATAAAATTAATAAAATAAAAAAGTTAAACAAAACAGAAACTAACCTAGAGTTACAGCGAGCAAGTTAGTGGTTGTTTGGAGATGGGATGGAAGAAGGAATGGATAGCAAAAGGGCACACAAGGAAATTGTGCAATGACTGAAGTGTTTGTCTTTATTATAGTGATTATTTCATATATCAAAATAGGTCAAACTCTAACTTCGAATATGTGTAGTTTATTATTCTTCAATTATGCTTTAGGTTGTAAAATGAAAATTTTAGGACCAAAATAAAACTAAAATCCTGAAGAAAATAAAGACAAGTATTGGAGTTCCCATCATGGCTCAGCATTTAACAAACCTGACCAGTGTTAATGAGGGTGCGGGTTCGATCCCTGGCCTTGCCGTGAGCTGTGGTGTAGGTCACACACATGGCTTAGATCCGAGTTGCTGTGGCTGTGGTGTAGGCCAGCGGCTACAGCTCCTATTTGATGCCTAGCTTGGGAACTTCCATGTGCCTCAAGTGAGGCCCTAAAAAGACAAAAAGAAAAAAAGGATAAGTATTGTTTCAGCCACTCTAACTAGGCATTTAGAGTATTAGTACTTTCTTATCATGATCATTCACATTAAAAATACATAGTATTAAGCCAAAAACCGATAAGGACAGATCAAGCACAATAAATACAAAGAGCAAATCAGTAAACAACTCAGATGAAACATCTGTCCTCACTAGATATCAATGGCTTTTATCCTATTAAATTACTAGCAGGTATTTTTTGTTGGTTTGTTTGTTTTCCTGGCTGCACCCACAGCATACGTAAGTTCCCAGGCCAGGGATTCAACTTGCGCCAAAGCAGTGGCCCACGCCACAGCAGTGACAATGCTGGATCCTTAACCTGCTGAATGGTAAGGGAAATCCCAAGAAATTTTTAATTAAAAATGACCCCCCCCTTTTTTTTTGTCTTTTTTGCCATTTCTTGGGCCGCTCCCTTGGCATGTGGAGGTTCCCAGGCTAGGGGTCTAATCAGAGCTGTAGCCGCCGCCGGCCTAAGCCACAGCCACAGCAACGCAGGATCCGAGCTGCGTCTGCAGCCTACACCACAGCTCATGGCAACACCGTGTCCTTAACCCACTGAGCAAGGCCAGAGAACGAACCTGCAACCTCACGGTTCCTAGTCAGATTCATTAACCACTGCACCATGACGGGAACCCCATAAAGCCCCTATTTCTTAAAAAAAAAAAAATTAAACATCTATTTATATTAAAAACTCTTAACAAAGCGGGTATAGAGGGAACATAACTCAACATAATAAATATATATAACAAGCCTATAGCTAACATCATACTCCATGATGAAAACCTGAAAGCTTTAGCTTTAAGATCAGGAGCAAGACAAGGACACCCACTCTCGCCACTTTCATTCAATACAGTATTGGAAGTACTAGCCAGAGCAATCAGGCAAGAAAATGAAACAAAAAGTATCCAAATTGGAAAGGAAGAAGTTAAACTGTGACTATTGCAAAGACATGATTTTATATATAGAAAAGCCATAACATGACCACAAAAAAACTATTACGAATAACGAAGAAATTCAGTAAAGTTGTAGGACACAAAATCAATATATGAAAAACTTGTTAAATTACCATACACTAACAATGAACATTGGAAAAAAGTGATGAAGGAAAAATGCCATTTACAAATTGCATCAAAACCAATACAATAGCCAGGAGTACATGTAACGAAGGAGGTGAAGACCTGTACACTATAAGACACTGATGAAAGAAACTGAAGAAAAAAATAAATATAAAAATATTCCATGTTCATAGATTAGAGGATTAATATTGTTATAATGTCTATATTACTCAAAGCAATCTGCAGATTCACTGCAATCTGTATCAAAATTCCAATGGCATTTTTCACAGAAATAGAACATCCTAAAATTTGTTTGGAATACCAAAAGATATAAACAGCCAAAACAATCTTGAAAAAAAGAACAAAGCTGGACATATCACATTACATAACTTCAAACTATACTACCAAGCTATAACAATCAAAACGGCACGGTACTGGCCTAAAAGCAGATACATAGGACAGTGAAATAGAATAGAGAGATCAGAAATAGAATACATAGGTCAGTGAAATACAGTAGAGACCTGCATACAGTCAATTAATTTATGACAAAAGAGGCAAGAATACACAATGGGGGAAGGACAGTCTCTTCAATAAATGGTGTTGGAAAAATTGGGATAGCTATATACAAAAGAATGAAATTAGACTATTTTCTTATACCATGCACAAAAATTAACTCAAAGTAGATTAAAGATCTGAATGTAAAACCTGAAACTACAGAATTCCTAGAAGATAAGCTCCTTGACACTTCCCTTAGTGATGAGTTTTTGGAGCTGATTCTAAAGGCAGGGAAACAAAAACAAAACCAAGTAAGTGGAACTATATCAAACTAAAAAGCTTCTGCGTAACAAAGAAACCATCAACAAAATAAAAAGGCAACCTAATAAATGAGAGAGACAATTTGTTTATCACATATCCACTAATAGGTTAACATCCAAAAAATATAAATTTATACAATTCAATAACAAAAAACCAAAAAACTCAACTAAAAACTGGGCAGAGCTCAGCGGGTTAAGAATCCAACTAGTATTGGTTCCCCTCGTGGCTCAGCAGAAGTGAATATGACTAGGAACCATGAGGTTGCAGGTTTGATCGCTGGCATCACTCAGTGGATTAAGGATCCGGCATTGCTGTGAGGTATGGTGTAGGCTGCAGACATGGCTTGGATATCTGGTGTTGCCGTGGCTGTGATGTAGGCCGGCAGCTGTGGCTCCAATTTGACCCCTAGCTTGGGAATCTCCATATGCCACTGGTACGGCCCTAAAAAGAAAAAAAAAAAGAAAAAGGATCTGAATAGTGTCCATGAGGGTGTGGGTTTGATCCCTGGCCTTGCTCCATTGGTTAAAGGATCCGGCATTGCTGCAGGCTGAGGTTTAGGGTGCAGAAGTGGCATTGCTGTGGCTGTGGCATAAGCCAGCAACTGCAGCTTGGATTCAACACCTAGCCTGGGAAATTCCATGTGCCATTGATGTGACACCTTAAAAAAAAAAAAAAAAAAGACAGAGGACTTGAATAAACATTTTTCCAAAGAAGACACACATATGGCCAACAGGCACATGAAAAGATGCTTACATCTTTAATCATGGAAATGCAAATCAAAATCACAATGAGATACCACTTCACACCTGTTAGAATAGTTATTATCAAAAAGACAGCAATTAATATGCTGCAGATGTGGAGAAAAGGGAACCCTGGTGCAGTATTGGTCAGACTGTAAATTGATGCAGGCATCATGGAAAACAGTAGGGAAGTTCCTTTAAAAATTGAAAATAGGGAGTTCCCGTTGTGGCTCAGTGGTTAACGAATCCGACTAAGAACCATGAGGTCCGACTAGGAACCATGAGGTTGCGGGTTTGATCCCTGGCCTTGCTCAGGGGTTAAGGATCTGGCGTTGCCATGAGCTGTGGTGTAGGTTGCAGACGTGGCTTGGATCCCATGTTGCTGTGGCCCTGGTATAGGCCGGTGGCTACAGCTCCGATTCAACCCCTAGCCTGGGAACCTCCATATGCTGCAGGAGAAGCCCTAGAAATGGCGAAAAGACAAAAAAAAAAAAAGAAAAAGAAAATAGAATTATCATATGATCCAACAATACCACTACTGGGTATTTATGCAAAGAAAACAAAAACTAATTCAAAAAGATATATTCACCCCTCTGTTCATTACAGCATTATTCACAAGATCCAAGACAGGCAAACAACCTAAGTGTCCATGGATGGATGAATGGAGAAAGAAGATGTGGTATATGTATACAATGGAATACTATTGAGCCATAAAAAGAATGAAATCTTTTCTTCCAAGATCTGCCACTGTATTTCATAGAAATACATTTTCTTCATTTAGTAAAGAGTTTAAAACTTTGAAATGGGGAGTTCCTGTCGTGGCGCAGTGGTTAATGAATCCGACTGGGAACCATGAGGTTGCAGGTTCGTTCCCTGCCCTTGCTCAGTGGGTTAAGGACCTAGCCTTGCCATGAGCTGTGGTGTAGGTCGAAGACGCAGCTCAGGTCCCACATTGCTGTGACTCTGGCGTAGGCTTGGCAGCTACAGCTCCAATTAGACCCCTAGCCTGGGAACCTCCATATGCCGCGGAGCAGCTCAAGAAAAGGTGAAAAAAATAAATAAATAAATAAAAGAAGTGGAACACACAATCCAAAAATTTATATGGAATCACAAAAGACCCAGAATTGCCAAAGCAAACCTGAAGAACAAAAACCAAACCAGAGGTATAACTCTCCCAGACTTCAGACACTATTATGAAGCTACAGTAGTCAAGACAGTGTGGTACTGGTACAAAAACAGACATACAGACCACTGGAACAGAATAGAGAACCCAGAAATAAACTCAGACACCTATGGCCAATTAATCTTCAATAAAGGAGGCAAGAATATAAAATGGGGAAAAGACACTCTCTTTATCAAGTGGTACTGGGAAAACTGGACAGCTGCATGTAAATCAATGAAACTAGAACACACTCTCACCCCATGCACAAAAATAAACTCAAAATGGCTTAAAGACTTAAACCTAAGACAAGACACCATAAAACTCCTAGAACAGAACATAGGCAAAATATTATCTGACATCACAGTACAAATGTTTTCTTAGGTCAGTCTACCAAAGCAAGAGAAAAACAAAAATCAACAAATGGGACCTAATCAAACTGATAAGCTTTTGCACAGCAAAGGAAACCATTTAAAAAAAAGAGAGAGAGAACCTACACAATGGGAGAGAATAGTTTCAAATGATACAAATGAAAAGGACTTAATCTCCAAAATATACGAACAACTCATACAACTCAACAGCAAAAAAAAACAAACAACTCAATTGAATAATGGGAGGAAGACCTAAATAGACATTTCTGCAAAGATATGGTCCAAAGATATTCTCCAAAGATGGTCAACAGGCACATGAAAAAATGCTCAGCATCACTAATTATTAGAAAAATGCAAATCAAAAGTACAATGAGGTGCCACTTCACACCAGTCAGAAAGGCCATCATTAGTTAGGTCTACAAATAACAAATGCTGGGGAGGGTGTGGAGTAAAAGGAACCCTCCTACACTGTTGATGGGAATGTAAATTGGTATAACCACATGAAAAACAGTATGGAGGTACCTCAGAAAATTAAATATAGAACTACCACATGATCCAGCAATCCCACACTTGGGCATACATCCATTCAAAATTTTCATTCAAAAAGATACATGCACCCCTATGTTCACTGAAGCACTATTTACAATAACCAAGACATGGAAACTACCTAAAAGTTCATCAACATATGAATGAATTAAGAAGATGTGGTACATAAGCACAATGGAATACTATTCAGCTATAAAAAAGAACAAAATAATGCCAATTGCAGCAACATGGATGGAACTAGGGATTCTCATACTAAGTGAAGTCAGAAAGAGAAAGTATATCACTTACATCTGGAATCTAATACATGGCACAAATGAATCTTTCCACAGAAAAGAAACTCATGGACTTGGAGAAGAGACTTGTCCTTGCCAAAGGGATGGGGGAGGGAGTCAGGGACTGGGAATTTGGGGTTAATAGATGCAAACTATTGCCTTTGGAATTTATAAGCAATGAGATCCTGCTGTATAGCACTGGGAATTATATCTAGTCACTTATGATAGAGCAAGATAATGTGAGAAAAAAGAATGTATACATGTATGTGTAACTGGGTCACTTTGCTGTACAGCAGAAAATTGACAGAACACTATAAACCAGCTATAATGGGAAAAACAAAAATCATTATTAAAAAAAAAAAGGAAAAACTGATATGTACCAAGAGTGTTACCTTTAATAAGAAATGCAGAACAACCTTAATATATTCATAATATGTTAAAAAAAAATTTAAGGTACATGGTAATGTTTAGGGAATAAAAATAGGAGATAAAATTCTATATACCTTATAGAACAGAATAAGGTTTAAAAACCTTATTTAATTATAGATTCAAGAATTTGCAAAGCTAATCCAGCATCTTATTTACCCTTTGCCCAGTTTTGCCCAATGAATATATCTTACATAATTATAGTACAATATCGAAATCATAAACTAAACATTAGCACAATATAAGTGCATAGTTTTATGTCATTTCATCATATGTGGATTCCTGCAACCACCATAATAATCAAGATATAGAATTAGTCCATCACCTCAAAGATGTTTTCTCTCATGCTCTCTCCTTATAGTCATAACCACCACGGCCCTAGCCCACCCCTAACCACAACCACTAATATGCTCTCAATTTCTATAATTTTGTGATTTCCAGAATTTTGTATAAATGGATTCATACAGTATGTGAATGTTATATGTCAATTACATTTTGAGATTGGCACATTTCATTCAGGATAATATCCTTGAGATTCATTCAAGTTTTTTCCACATATCAATAGTTCAGAAAAAGAACAATTTTAAACTATAAATATAGGTTCTGGAATTCAAAAACATGATTCCAATAAAAAGATAAAAATTTGGAATTTCCGTTCTGGCGCAGCGGAAACTAATCCAACTAGTATGAGGGTTCAATTCCTGGCTTCACTCAGTGGGTTAAGGATCTGGCATTGCCATGAGCTGTGTGGTACAGGTTTCGGATGTGACGCACATCCCGTGTTGCTGTGGCTGTGGTGTAGGCTGGCTGCTGTAGCTCTGATTTGACCCCTAGACTGGGAGCTTCCATATGCCATGGGTTCAGCCCTAAAAAAAGCAAAAAAATAAAATAAATAAAACTTATTTTCTTTGATTTTTCAAATGAAAAGACGCCCCCAAGAACATGTTATTTTAATCTGAGCCCTGCCCATAATAGGAAACTTATGAATTACCATCCAGTTGTCAAATAAACCCCTTTCCTCCTTTTGACAGCCATGATTTGTCTTTTATGACACTGCATTCTCTCCTCATCATCTTCCATTAGCCCTAACCTCTCTCCTGCCATTTCCTCTTCACTGCAACCAGAAACCATGACAAAGCAGCTTATTAGGACTTCTCTTAATGTAGAGACTACTTTGTAGAAATTTAAGAAAATGATGGAGTTCCCGTCATTGCCCAGTGGTTAACAAATCCAGCTAGGAACCATGAGGTTGCGGGCTCGATCCCCAGCCTCGCTCAGTGGGTTAAGGATCCAGCGTTGCCGTGAGCTGTGGTGTAGGTTGCAGACGTGGCTCAGATCCTGTGTTGCTGTGGCTCTGGCGTAGGATGGCGGCTGCAGCTCCGATTAGACCCCTAGCCTAGGAACCTCCAAGTGCCCCAAGAACAGCCCTAGAAACGGCAAAAAGACAAAAAAAAAAAAAAAAAGAAAGAAAGAAAGAAAGAAAAAAAAAAAGAAAATGTCTCAGTCACAGAAAATACTAAGTTTCTTAACTTACTATATACACTTTGCTATTAACCCTTCTTAACCTAAAATGAAGTTAGAAAATCAATAAATGTTGCTTAAAAGAATTAATGAAGGAAATGCAGAAGCAAGGAGAAACTAGGCAAAATAAGAAAAATTCAAGAGGTATCAGGTAAAATAAAAAAGGGTTAAAGAAAATGTTTTAGGTTGTGAAGAAATTTACAAATATCTAAATGGATAAAAAAGAAAAATGGGAAGAAACTTGATTCAGGAAGTTCCCATTGTGGCTCAAGGGTAACAAGCCCCACTAGTACCCATGAGGATTCAGGTTCGATCCCTAGCCGCGCTCAGTGGCTTAAAGATCTGGTGTTGTCATAAGCTGTGGTGTAGGTTCCAGATGGGGCTCGGATCCCGCATTGCTGTGGCTGTGGAGTAGCTCCAATTCGATCTCTAGCCTGGGAACTTCTTTCTATGTGCCGAAGGTGCAGCCCTAAAAAGCAAAAGGAGAAAATAAAAAAAGAGAAACTTGATCCAAACCATAGATAAGTTGACCACTGGTAAAAAACAATGGCACTTCCCTTTTTGTAACTTGAAAAATAAGTGAGAGCATTGACATGGAGTGGTATTTGGACATGAAGAGAAGGTTCATTTGGAAACTCATGTTGAAAAGGCTGCTTTTATTTCTAGGTATCAGGCCTTTATCCATAGGCTTCTGGCCTTTGATGAGGAAATTCTAGATGAGTATTTCAGAGATGTTGCTGCCTCACTAAACAGCTGGGCTGTTATCTGCAATGACGGCCTCCTTGTGTCTGCTCAGCTCTCACTCACAAGGTCCTCTTGTAGCATTCTTCAAAACCGTCCAGGAGTTCCCATCGTGGCGCAGTGGTTAACGAATCCAACTAGGAACCATGAGGTTGCGGGTTCGGTCCCTGCCCTTGCTCAGTGGGTTAACGATCCGGCGTTGCCGTGAGCTGTGGTGTAGGTTGCAGATGCGGCTCAGGTCCCGCGTTGCTGTGGCTCTGGTGTAGGCCGATGGCTACAGCTCCGATTGGACCCCTAGCCTGGGAACCTCCATATGCCGAGGGAGTGGCCCAAGAAAAATGGCAAAAAGACAAAAAAAAAACAAAAACAAACCAAAGCCTCCAGAATCTGATTGTACTTGGCACTGCAGATCCAGATAAACCTGTTGCAGGACCTGCCCTCAAGGAACTCACAGTCAGAAAGTAAAGAAGCAGTTAACAATACAGTAGGAGATAAAGGTTATCATGGATGAAGAGGAGGAAGAGTCAAGCAGTTCAAAGGGCCCAAACCAAACTAGTTAGTAAGGGAAAGCCTCCTACAGGAGATGGTGCTTCAGCAGAGTCTTGAGGAGCTCAACAGAGACGATAGGGCAAAGGGAGAATTTTCCAGCAGCGGAAACAACCTGTCAAAAATCAAGCAATTGTGCATTCAAGGAGTACAGAATGGAGAAAAGATCAGTGATAGATGGAGACCTGTACAGCAGGGATCAGATCATGAAAATCCCTCAAAAACACGCATTCTCTTAGAAGTAATAAGATATCACTTCGCATTTTTAAAGTGAGGTTGAAAAATGTTTCTAATTAGAGATATAACAAAGTTGGTGTGGTAGAGTAAAGGAAAGATTGATATATTCAATCCCGGAGAGTTCCTGAAAATTTCATATGAAAGCACAGAGTACAAATTTGGCCTAGGAGACAGACAACTTTAGTGGTATAAAAGGACCTGAAATGCTTTGGAAAAAGAGTGCAAAGCTGGAGAACAAACTGTGCAATAAAATATACTTTCTGTTGGGAAATGAAAAGGACTTGAGTGATTACTATATAGCTTTAGTGAAGGATTGCAAATGAACCTTGAACGCTGAGTTAAAAGCCTGCATATAACTTTATACAGTCCCTCTGTATCTGTAGTTCCGCATCTGAGGATTCAACCAGCCCAGGACTGAACCAACCAGGACCTCATGTAGGACTATATAGCACATACTTATTTTTTAAAAAATCCATGTATAAGTGGACCTTCTCAGTTCAAACCCATGTTGTTCAAGGGTCAACCTTAGTTCTCAACGCATTATTCCTCTTGGAAACCATGTAGAGAGAAACAAGGAAAATTAAAGTAAATCCTGTAAGTTCCTGTTATGGCTCAGTGGGTTATGAACCCGACTAGTATCCATGAGGATGTGGGTTCAATCCCTGGCCTCACTCAGTGGGTTAAGGATCCGGCATTGCTGTGAGCTGTAGTATAGGTTGCAGTCATCGCTTGGATCCTGCATCGCTGTGGCTGTGGTATAGGCTGGCAGCTACAGCTCTGATTCAACTCCTAGTCTGGGAACTTCCAGATGCTGTAGGTGAAACCTCCCCCCCTCCCCAAAAAACGTAAATCCTAACCACCTGGAAGCAAAGAAAACTAACAAACTCCAAACTATTTAGAAGCATATGGTCAAAGCAAATGAAAGAGCAAAACTATGTAGGAAGCCACAGTGATGCTGCAATATTCTTTCCCCTGAGGAGCAGATCACATCCTGAGTGGGAGTTTCTGTGAGCAGGAATGCTATGAAAAGGAGATGATTGATGGTGGAGGCGGTAAAAGGGGGCATGGAGATGTCAAGGGGATTCAATGTGGCAAAACACATAGGCTGTATTCTTTTATTTTTTTATTTTTATTTTTTTAAACAAGTGGCCGCACCTGCGGCATATGGAGGTTCCCAGGCTAGGGGTCGAGCCACAGCCACTGTAGAAGCAACGCCAAGTAGTTATGTTGTGAGCCACACGGGAAGTCCTGTATTCTTTTATTTTTAAAACAGCTTTACTGAGATATAATCATATACTCTACAATTAATGCACTTAAAGTATGCAATTAGATAGGTAAGAAAGACCTACTATATACAGGGTAATCTACTCATACTGTGTAATAACCTGTATGGGATAAGAATCTGAAAAAGAATGGATATATGTATATGCATAACTGATGTATTGTGCTGTACACCTGAAACACAACTTTCTAAGTCAACTACATTCCAATAATTTTTTTTTAAGTGAATGATTAAATGTTTTGTTTGGCCATGTTCACAGCACGTGCAAATTCCCAGGCCAGGGATCAAACCTGAGCCACAGCAATAATCCAAGCCACAGCAGTGACAATGCTAAGTCCTTAACTGCTGAGCCACCAGGGAACTCCTAATTTTTTTAAAAGCAAATTAAGATATATGCAATCACCACCACTCAATTTTAGAATATTTTCTCCACTTCAAAAAGAAATCCTGGGAGTTCCAAATGTAGTACAAGGGGACTGGCAGCTTCTTGGGAGTGGTGGGACGCAGGTTCGATCCCAGCCCTGCACAATGGGTTAAGGATCTGGCACTGCCACAGCAATTGCAGCTTCAGATCTGATCACTGCCAGGGAAATTCCATATTCCATTAGGCAGCCGCCCCCCCCAAAAAAAAAACCAAAAACAGCGACTCCAAATAAAAGATGTTTTTAAAAAAGGAAAGAAATCCTGTATCCTTTAGCTATTACTCCCTGTCCTCTCACTCCCCTACATTCGTCCTCTTCCTTTCCCCAACTCTAAGTAACCACTAATCTACTTTCTGTCTCCATAGATCTCCTTATTTGGGACTTTCATATGAATGGAATAATATAGTATGTGAACTTATTGTGACTGGCTGTCACAATTGTGAAAACATATAGTATAATGCTTTCAAGGCTCATCCAAGTTGCAGCATGTACTAGAATTTCACTTCTAAAACATTGGCTGAAAAATATCCCATTGTATGGACAGATAACATTTGGTTTCCCCATTCATCTGTTAACGGACAGATTGTGGCGGGTTATTTCCACCTTTTGGCTATTAAGATTAATGCTGCTATGATCATTCATGTACAAGTGTTTGTCAATATCTGTTTTATAGTTTTCAGAGTATGAGTATTACACTTCAGTAATTATATTTATTCCTAATTTTTTATTTAATTTGATGCTATTGTGAACGAAATTGCTTTCTCCCCTCCCCCCCTTTTTCGGCCACAAATAGGGCAAATGGAAGTTCCTGGGCCAGGGATCAAACTGGCAATGCCAGAGACACGAGCCAGATCATCAACCCATTGTACCACAGCAGGAACTCTGAAACTGCTTTCTGAATTTCATTTTTGGATTGTTCATTCCAAGTGTGTAAGTATACAATTGATTTTATTTATTGATCTTGTATCCTGAAACTTTGCTAAATTAATTTATTAGCTCTAATATTGTTTTGGGGTATGTATTCCTGTATTCCTATATAGAATTTTCTATATAAAAAATTATGTTACCTGCAGATAGACAGATGATTTTATTTATCTATTTACTTATTTATTTATTGTTTTTTCTAGGGCCACACCTGCAGCATATGGAGGTTCCCAGGCTAGGGGTCTACTTTGAGCTATAGCCGCCGGCCTGCACCAGAGCCACAGCAACTCAGGATCCAAGCCAAGTCTGCGACCTACACCACAGCTCACGGCAATGCCGGATCCTTAACCCACTGAGCGAGGCCAGGGATTGAACCTGCAGCCTCATATGGTTCCTAGTTGGATTTGTTAACCACTGAGCCACGATGGGAACTCCAACAGATTATTTTATTTACTTTCCAATCTAGATGCTTTTTCTTTTTCTTGTCTAACTGCCCTGGCTAAAAACCTCCAGTACAATGTCGAATAGAAGTGGCAAAAGCAGACATTCAGGTCTTATTCCTGATCTTAGGGGGAAAACATTCAGATATTCACCATTAAGTATGTTTGTTGTAGGATTTTTTGTAGGTGCCCTATATCAGATTGGGGAAATTCCATTTTATTCCTAGTTTATAGAGTGTTCTTGTAATGAAAGGGTATTGGCTTTTGTTAAATGCTTTTTCAGTGTCTATTAAAACAATCATGTGAAGTTCCCACTGTGGTGGTGGTGCAATGGCATCAGCAGCATTTTGGAAGCGCAGGGACCTGGGTTTGATTCCTGGCCCAGCACAGTGGGTTAAGGATCTGAGGTTGCCGCAGCTGTGGCTTAGGCCGCAGCTGCGGCTTGGAGCTGATCCCTGGCCTGGGAACTCCATAGGACAAGGGGCAGCCAAAAAGTAAAACGATCATGTGTCTTTTGTTTTTCAGTCTTTTTTTTTTTTTTTTTTTGTCTTCTTCGGGCCGCACCTGTGGCATATGGAGGTTCCCAGACTAGGGGTCTAATAGGAGCTGTAGCTGCCAGCCTATACCACAGCCACAGCAACACCAGATCCGAGCCGCATCTGCGACCTACACCACAGCTCATGGTAACAATGGATCCTTAACCCACTGAGCGAGGCCAGGGATTGGATCCGAAACCTCAAGATTCCTAGTCGGATTAGTTAACCACTGAGCCACGATGGGAACTCCTTTTTTTGTTTGTTTGTTTTTTGTTTTTTATTCTATTGATATGATGTGTTACATTAATTGATATTTGGATGTTCAGATAACCTTGCATTCCTGGAATATATTCCACTTGTTCATGCCATTTCATTTTATATGTTGCTGGATTGGGTCTGTTAGTATTTATTTTGTTGAGGATTTTTATACTTACGTTTTTATGAGATAAGCTTTGTCTTGTCTTGGTATCAAGGTAATGGTAATACCACCCTCATTAAATGAATTGGAAGCTTGACTGTATTCTTTAACAGCAGCAAAGAAGACATTGTGAAATTCAGAGCTGACAGTGGGAGTCTTCTTGAAACAGATTAGTTCTCAACAACAAAGAAGGCCTAGCTATTTAGAGGAGCTATCATTTAAAGAAACTGTCTTCTGCTGCAGTTACAGAGGAAGGAACTCTTGAGCAGAAGAACTTAAAAAACTATCTTTGCCCCATTTACCTTTTCATAGGAAAGTGCCTGTGACAGGCATACCAAAAAAAAAAAAAATCGCATTCCAAAATCAAAAACAAAATTAGAAACACCATGTCCAAAGGTATTGTTAGGTAAAAGTTTGAAGAGTGCCAAAATTCCTCATTAATAAAGAAAACTCACTAAAAATTAAGAGACGAAAATATTACCCAACATACCAATATGAATTAAAAAACATTTATGATACAATCATAGCCCAGAAGCAAGACTACATGCACAATGATCTCAGGAAAGAGAAGGAAGTGATAGACCGTATATGAAGGCTAGTAGAATTCAAGAATAAAAGAGAAAATAGCCAAAACCACTTTAGAAACGAGGAGTAGATTCCAGTAGCAAGGTATGACAAATACCTCAGAAAGTACAGCATGGAATAAAAAATGTAGATACTTAGCAAATGAAACACAACCGAGAGAGATGGCAATTACTGGAAAAAAAAAAGAAAAAAAGAAAGGCAGACGTGATCCAACCTGCAATTATGCAGAGCCCCTAGAAATGAAATCTAAATCCGGGAAGAGAATAAATACTAAAAACTACATTTTTAATATTCAAGAATAATTTCTTGAAATAATGCATGAATATACATAATGAAAATACACACTGCACTGCAGGGGAAAATGACTCAAATTGTCTGTACCAAATCATTTCCTAATAAAATTATTAGACTAAAACCCATGGGGAATCAAAATAAAAATATCAAGTCACCTATAAGAAAAAGGAAATTCAGGAGTTCCTGTCGTGGCGCAGGGGTTAACGAATTGGACTAGGAACCATGAGGTTGCCGGTTCGATCCCTGGCCCCGCTCAGTGGGTTAAGGATCCAGCATTGCCATGAGCTGTGGTGTAGGTCTCAGACACAGCTCGATCCCACATTGGTGTAGGCTGGTGGCTACAGCTCTGATTAGACCCCTAGCCTGGGAACCTCCATATGCCGCTAGTGTGGCCCTAGAAAAGACAAAAAAAAAAAAAAAAAAAAAAAAAGCAGTGACACTAAACATATTTAAATGCAAATCTAAATCAAAAAGTGAGATAGAGATTATGGCAGCCAACATGCTAGATGGCCCCCAAAGATACCCAGTATCTGTTAATAACATTCTGTAGTTGCTCTATATTGAAGAAGGCTGATTTGTGTACCAAGATGTTATGAAAACGGTGAGGACTGGTCATAAAAGACATAGTGGCTCCTACCTTATGCACTGTTGCTGTCCTTTTGCTCAGGGGAAAGTCCTATGACATGTCATGAGTACACTCAAGCCGCCCTTCAGAGGTCCACATAGAAGGAACTGGGGTCCATTGCTAATAGCTGTGTGAGAGAATCATCTTGGAAAGTGATCCTCCAGCCCCAGTCATGTTTTCAGATAACTGCAGCTCTGGCAAAGAGTCTGGTTGCAAATGCATGAGACTCTGAGCCAAACCTCACTGCTAAGCCACTGCTGAATTTCTGATCCACAAAAATGGTGTAAGATAATAAATATTTAGTGTTATTTTAGAGTAATGTTTTACAGCAGTAAGTAATCAGCTTAGGGATAAAGATCACAGAATGGAAAATAGACAAGCTCACCAATTAGCTCACTTGTAATAACTAGAAAAGATGTCATTTTTTTTTTTTTTTGGTCTTTTTGCTATTTCTTGGGCCGCTCCCGCGACATATGGAGGTTCCCAGGCTAGGGGTCAAAGCGGAGCTGCAGCCACCGGCCTATGCCAGAGCCACAGCAATGCGGGATCCGAGCCGCGTCTGCAACCTACACCACAGCTCATGGCAACGCTGGATCGTTAACCCACTGAGCAAGGGCAGGGATCGAACCCACAACCTCATGGTTCCTAGTCGGATTTGTTAACCACTGCACCACGACGGGAACTCCAAGATGTCATTTAAAGCTAAAAAGTCAGGAGTTCCCGTCTTGGCGCAGCAGTAACAAACCTGACTAGGAACCAAGAGGTTGCAGGTTCAAGCCCTGACCTCACTCAGTTGCCATGAGCTGTGGTGTAGGTCGCAGATGCGGCTCAGATCTGGCGTTGCTGTGGCTGTGGTGTAGGCTGGTGGCTACAGCTCCAATTAGACCCCTAGCCTGGGAACCTCCATATGCTAAAAAGTCAGAGTTCCCATCGTAGCTCAGTGGAAACAAATCCCACTAGTATCCATGAGGATGTGGGTTCAATCTCCGCCTCACTCAGTGGGTTGGGGATCCAGTGTTGCCATGAGCTGTGGATTAGCTCACAGATGGGGCTCTGGGGCTCAGATCTTACGTTGCTGTGGCTGTGGAGTAGGCTGGCAGCTGTAGCTCCGATTTGAGCCCAAGCTTGGGAACTTCCATATGCCATGGGTGAGGCCCTAAAAAGCAAAAAATAAATAAATAAATAAATAAATCTAAAAAAAATTAATAGAAATTTAGACATATTTAAGAATATAAATGTAAAGTCAGAGGGAGTAAAAATGTCAACTGCACTTCAACATACAAGCAAAAATTATGAAATTAAAAATTGCATGTAAAATGACAGCAATTATACCAGCTATAAAACATCTAACAAAATATGTACATCTCGATATAGACTACTATAAATAAAAATGAGAGTAATTAAAGAACACCTAATGAATAGAAGAATTTATCACATTTATGAGATAAAAGGCTGATAATTTTCAAGATGTCATTTATCCCCAATATAATGGTATAGAAGTCTAAGAGGTGGAGTTCCCATCGTGGTGCAGTGGTTAATGAATCCGACTAGGAACCATGAGGTTGCAAGTTTGATCCCTGCCCTTGCTCAGTGGGTTAACGATCCGGCGTTGCCGTGAGCTGTGGTGTAGGTTGCAGACACGGCTCGGATCCCGAGTTGCTGTGGCTGTGGCGTAGGCCGGTGGCTACAGCTCCAATTAGACCCCTAGCCTGGGAACCTCCATATGCCACGGAAGCGCCCTAGAAAAAGCAAAAAGACAAAAAAAAAAAAAAAAAGAAGTCTAAGAGGTAAAAAGATGGTAAAAGATATACCATGCAAATCATAACCAAAAGAATGTGCAAGAGGCTATATTAATATACGTCAAAGTATATTTGAGAGCAAGGAGAATTACCAAGGAGAAAAGATGGTCTTTTCAATAAATAGTTCTAGGTCCAATGAATATCTCCATAGGGAAAATGTAACTTGATCTTTCTCTCATAACATACACACAACTCAATTCCAGCAGCTTTGTACATCTAAAAGTGAAAAATAAGATAATAAACCTCAAAGAAAATATAAATATCTTCATGCTTTGGAATAGGCAAAGATTTCTCAACAGGGTACAGAGAGCACCAACCACAAAGGAAAAAAAATAATAAATCAGACAACATTTTAAAAAGCAATTGCTGTTCAACAGAAAGGAATAAAAATGCAAACCATGGACTGGGAGATGATATTTGCAATACATTAGCTGATAAGGACTCATATCCAAACTAGAGAACTCCAAATGAAGAACTCCTAAGAATCAATGATAAAAAGACAGGTTCCCCAAGACTTGAACAGACATTCTCAGAAGGAAGGGTAAAGGGCTTGAATAGACACTTCCCAAAGGAAGACATCTAAATGGTCAAAGACATAAAACAAAAGCACTTAAAGTCGTAAGTTAAACAAAAGTCATAAGTTAAAAAAAACCCGCAACACAATACCACTGTATATATCCACCCTATTGGCAAAAAAAAAAATTTTTTTTTTTTTGTCTTTTTGCTATTTCTTGGGCCGCTCCCGCAGCATATGGAGGTTCCCAGGCTAGGGGTCGAATCGGAGCTGTAGCCACCGGCCTATGCCAGAGCCACAGCAACGAGGGATCTGAGCCACGTCTGCAACCTACACCACAGCTCACGGCAACGCCGGATCGTTAACCCACTGAGCAAGGCCAGGGATCGAACCGGCAACCTCATGGTTCCTAGTCGGGTTCATTAACCACTGCGCGATGACGGGAACTCCGGCAAAAATTTTAGTCTGACAATACCATGTATGAGTGAGAAAGTGGAGCACTTGGAACTTGTATAAACTGTTGGAGTACTAATTGATTCAGTCACTTTGGAAAACTGACAGTATTTGCTTAAGCAGATTCACATACCCTATGATTCAGCAAGTCTCTTCTAGAAATAGACATAAGAAATAGATACACAGGAACAAGATAAGTTTAAGAATGCTCCTGGCATCTTTATTCATAAGAGTCCAAAGTTGGAAATAACCCAAATGTCTAGCAACAGTATGACAATTGTTGAATGGACAAATATAGTTGATATATTCATTCACTGGAATACTAGTGCACTTAGCAATGCAAACAGTAAGCTGTATTTACATACAACCATATGGACAAATCTCATAAACATAATGTTGAACAAAAGAAGACAACATAGGAGTTCCTGCCATGGCTCAGTGGAAATGAATCCGACTAGGAACCATGAGGTTGCAGGTTCGATCCCTGGCCTTGCTTGGTGCGTTAAGGAACCAGCACTGTCGTGAGCTAGGGTGTAGGTGGCAGACGCAGCTCGGATCTGGCATTGCTGCGGCTCTGGCATACGCCAGCAGCAACAGCTCCGAATGGACCCCTAGCCTAGGAACCTCCACCTCCACATGCCGTGGATGCGGCCCTGAAAAGACAAAAAAAAGAAAACAGAAGCCAACACAAAAAGTTATATTCTGAAAAATATATATATACTGTATGATTCTACTTACACATAAATTCAAGGTCCTTAACTTAATCCCCTTTGCAAAATTCCTCGTCTTGTAAAGTAACATATTCACAGGTTCCAGGGATTAGGACCTAGATATCTTTGCAGGGCCATTATTCTCCTACTCCAACCACTTTTAAAGGTTCTATCCTCATTTTCCCTCCTTCTGAGGGAGTATTCATTCAAAAGCCCACCTTTTTCTACCCTGACACCACCTCTCCAACATGGTCATGAATCCAACCAGAATAAGCCTCACTTTCCCCTGGATCCATGTTTGTCCATCATAAGAAGCCCTAGGCTCCTTGGTAAGCTCTCTTTTCAGACACCCTATCGGTTGGATGTCCCATCTTCTCATGCCCCCTCAACTCTGGACACTTTCCAGTATGCCCTCTGGAATTCATAATCCACTAATAACAAACCTCTCTTTCACCCTCAACACCTCCCTGAACACTTCCTTCACTTCTGGGTCTAACAGAAACCTGGCTCTCTCCAGAGGACTTCTGCAGCCCTCTCAAAGTTTCCCCCCCTACCCCCTATAGCCTCTTGCCACCAGGCAGGTGTCTTCCTCACTCTTAGCACTTTCAGACCCTTCTCCCTTCCTCCTCCACAAAAGTCTACCTTTGAATTTCATGCCAGGAGATTAAATAAAACTCACCACATCTCACTGTTGCTGACATCTATCAAATACAGCCCTTCCCTATGTTTTTTCAAAACCTGAGCTCTCTGCAACAACAGCCTTCTTTATTCTTGCAATTTTAGTACACCCACACAGATGAGCCTAGAGCTTACTCACCCTACAGTACTCCTACTTTTCCTTCTCTCATAGCTCATTCCCACCAACACACGGATAAGTTATTTTTTCCTCACCAACTGCTGTTCCATTTCTTTGCTTATATTTACAGAGACACTCGTGGAATATGTGATCTACACGATCTCCTATTCCTCTCCGCTCATTCTTCCTTATCCTACTCCAAGCCAACTAACAGCCCCCACAGAAATTGCTCTCCACATATTCTCTATGAATGTTACTAAAAGCAATATTCAATTCTTTGTCTCAGTCCTCACGGCTGCTGCTACCACAGTTACACACACGGTCATGCACATGGTGACGCAGTCACGACCACACACGTGCACAGTCACACCTAAATAGTGCAGTACAATTACGTACAGCTCCTGCCACCAACGCATCGTAGGTACACACCCCTCTACAGTTCCCGCGCGATTACCCCCAGTCCTTGCTCTCGTGTCAATTTCACAAAGACCCTCAAGGATCTCTGTAGCGAGCGCCGGCGTGCGCGCGGACACACATATTCAACACCGCACCATCTTCCCTCCCACGCCCCCTTGCTGGTGAAGCCTCAGACTCGGAAGACGTTAGCCCCTCACTGCCCTCCCCAGAAGCCTCGGCCTCTCAGAGGTCATTCCACTTCCAGGTCTTAAACTGACTTACCTGACTCTGCGGTTCCCTCAAGCTGCGGATGTTCCTCGGGGACGCGCTCGCGATCCCTCCTACGGTCCTGAAAGAGCCGGTGCGCGGACAGAACGTTGCTTCGGGTACCGTAGACATTGGGCAATGCAGTCCGGAGCCTGGACAGCCTTTAAGAGCCCACAGCCCAACGGTCTCAATTCACAAGCCTTGGTCTTGAACCCTATCCCTTCAATCGGCAAAGACCATCGTCCTCACACCGCTCACATCTGGGGCAAAGTCCTCCAACGAGCTCCAGGTTGAGTTCAGCACGCAAGCTTCGACTGATAGCTCCACGCAGCTCTTCCACCACAAACCGTTGCCCCTCCCCGCGAATTTGGACGATAAGACATCGCGGGCCTTCGACAGGAAGTAGCCGTGAATGCTAAGGCCCCTGGGAAATGTAGTCCAGAGCTTTGGAACTACCTCTCGAAGGAGGGTGTGATTCTCCTTTTTTTTTCTTTTTTTTAATTATTATTATTATTTTTTTTTTGGTCTTTTTTTGCTATTTCTTGGGCCGCTCCCGCGGCACATGGAGGTTCCCAGGCTAGGGGTCTAATCGGAGCTGTAGCTGCCGGCCTACACCAGAGCCACAGCAACGCAGGATCCGAGCCGCGTCTGTGACCTACACCACAGCTCACGGCAACGCTGGATCCTTAACCCACTGAGCAAGGGCAGGGATCGAACCCACAACCTCATGGTTCCTAGTCGAATTTGGTAACCACTGCGCCACGACGGGAACTCCTGTGATTCTCTTTTCATCGCAAGCTCGCTGTCTGGGCATCTGACACAAAGGGTGTGGCAGAAAGGTCCTGAGTTTTGGCCTGGCCACGCGGATACCTCTTATCCCACAAACCTTGGCTGTGGGGTAGGATGAAGGAGAGGATCTATGGGACACCACTGGGATGAGAGGGAGGGGTGTGCCTTGGCTGAAAAAGTCAGGAGCTCCTCCTCAAACCCAGGTGTAGTATCCCTCGTACTGGCGAATGCTTACCTCACTCCAATTACCCTTAAAGTGTTTGGTTTAATTTAATGACCAGTAATGTTACATTAGGTTACATTAGTCTGTTGTTGTTTTTTTCTTTATTCTTTTTAGGACCACACCTGCAGCATATGGAAGTTCCCAGACTAGGGCTGGAATTGGAGCTGCAACTGCCGGCCTACACCACAGCCACAGCAACAGCCAGATCTCAGCCGCATCTGTGACCTATACTGCAGCTTGCAGCAAAGCCATAACCTTAACCCACTAAGTGAGGCCAGGGATCTGACCACATCCTCAGGGATACTAGTTGGGTTCTTAACTCACTGAGCCACAATGGAAACTCCTAGTCTTTTTTAAATGTTATTCATTCTTTTTGCTGACATTAATACTTGCCAGCTTTTTTTCATTTGCTTCTTTTTCTATGCACTTATCATTTAGATGTATATCTAAACTTTCTGATGGAGGAGTAATTTTTTGCAGTATTTTCAAAATCATCAGGTAATCTTTAAATTTTCTAAAATTTTTTTTATTGTGAAATAGAAAATACCTGAAGAAAAATTCATAGAGTGTAAGTTCAGTGTAACTCCATAGAAATGAAGAAACAGTACCCTGTTGGTATCTCAAGAAGAAATGCCCACCCCATGTGATCTTTTCTGATCCCCAGCCCCAGCTGACCACTATCCTGATTGTTAATATAATAATATCTTGGTTTGTCAGTTACCTATCTTTGAAATTTACATAAATGCTATCAAATTATATGACTCTCTTACCTTGCTTAGTTGTTAAAACTCCTAACTGGATTAATTCAAAATCCACACTAAAGGCTTTGCAGAAGGAACTGTATGCCCATTCAAGCATAAAAATTATTTTCCTCAAAAGTCCCTATTGTGGCACAGCAGAAACGAAACTGACTAGTATCCATGAGGACTCAGGTTCTATTCCTAGCCTCACTCAGTGGGTCAAGGATCCAGCATTGCTGTGAGCTATGGTGTAGGTCACAGACGCCAGTCAGATCCTGTGTTGTTGTGGCTGTGGAGTAACAGCAGCGGCTATAGCTCTGATTTGACCCCTAGCCTGGGAACTTCCATGTGCCGTGGGTGAGGCCCTAAAAAGCAAAAAATTAAAAAAAATTCATTTTCCTCAGTTACCACAGTGTTTGGGACAGGAAGATCAACCCTCTCTCAAAAGTTCAATGATTCACTGGTAAACAATATGAAGCAAAATTTGTAAAAAGAAAAGCTGCCTGGGGCAAACTCTGGAAAAAACTAGGCACATGTTCCTAAGGATCCTTTCCCAGTGGAGCCACACAGGCCATTAATTTCTCCAGCTATGAGTTGTGACAACACATGCGAAATGGCACCAACCAGGGAAACTCATTAGAGACTCAGTACCTAGGATTTTTTGGGAGGCCTGGTTACACAGGCAGTCTTTGCCTGACACATACCAAAATTTCAGACTCCCAGAAGGAAAGCAGGTGTTTAGCATAAACTATATTTTTTCCACAAACACTTAAGGTATAGTGAGCCATTCTTATCAGTTAGGATACTGGGCACCTTTTCAAAACCTAAGTTATAATTGCAAGCCAAGGGCCAAACTTGCAAGCAGGTCTTTCGAAGGGTGAGAAGTCTGCTTTGTTAACCATTTTCGGCACAGTACTGTCCTAAACAAAATATCTGGCTTTAACAACAGCAAAAAGTTCCAAGGTGTATGAAAATGTAAGAAAAATCAAGTCGCTCTCAAAACACAAAGCAACAATCAGAACTAGGCATAGGTGTTCTTAGTTTGTTGCAGCATAACTTCAGTGTCTGCCTCTGTCCTCTCATGGCCTTCTTTTTATGTCGTCTCATCTTCCATCTGAAGCAGATTTAGGTGACACTCAGATAATCCGGGATCATCTCACCTAGAGATCCTTAACTTTTTTTTTTTTCTGTCTTTTTAGGATTGAACCTGCGGCATATGTTCCTTCCTCCTAGTTCCCAGTCTAGGAGTCAGCTTGGACCTACATCTGCATCTGCAACCTACACCACAGCTCAAGGCAACACCCGAGACTTAACCAATGAGCGAGGCCGGGGATCAAACCCCAATCCTCATGGACACTAGTTGGGTTTGTTTCCACTGAGCCACAACGGGCATGCCAAACCCTGAAGCTTTCAGCAATGGAAAGAGAAAATGGAATGTAATAAAAACAAACAGCAGCGTGAAACAGTGAGTTTTAAAAGACTGCAGATGCGTGAAGGACTGACTGCATGTGTAGGCTATGAAAGTAAAGAGAATATGGTCCCCTAGGATATGCTTAAGTAAAGAGGGCCCTAACAGAGGAAGAAGGATGACCTAAGAATTCATCTCAACTAAAACTCAAGAAGAGTAGGGTCTATATAGGAAATCCTGGAAAACATTTTAGTGGTGTCAGCTCCCTCACTGAACATCTGTGCTCTGCCTTGTCCAAGGCACATGTGCACACACTTGTTCAGAACTTCCTTTTCATTTCCTCTGCTCACCACCACCCATGGTCTATCTTCTTGTCCCAAATTGAGTATCTCCTGCAGTTGGGTGATGATGTTGCCAAAATTTGGCCTCTGTCCATAGGTACTGAATAGAAACACAGAGACGGTTTTGGGTGAAGGAGAAAAAACACAGCTTTATTGCTTTCTCAGGCAAACCAGGAGGGTCATAGCAGGCTAAAGTCTGTAACCCCCTCCCCCACCGACTTTGGGAAAGAATAGGAGGTGGTTTTATAGTTTGGGAGTGACAAATAGGGCCACAGATAAGGATTGGAGTAGATGCAAGATTTCATTGTTTTTTTCTTAATTTTTATTATTTTTATTTGTTTGCTTTTTAGGGCTACACCTATGGCATATGGAAGTTCCCAGGCTAGGGGTCAAATCGGAGCTACAGCTGCTGGCCTACACGGATCCGGGATCCAAGCTGCATCTGTGACCTACAGCGCAGCTCAGGGCAAGGCAGGATCCCACACCCACTGAGCAAGACCAGGATACTAGTCTGATTCTTTTCAGCTGAGCCACAATGGGAACTCCCTTGCATTGTTTTTCAAAGCTGGTGTTAAGTGGTCCCAGGACTGGTTCTGGTGGTCCTTCTTTTCCCAAGTGAAGAATGCTTCATTAACATCTTCAAGTTGTTGGGGGTTTTACGTACTGTGGAAGCATTCAAAGATACTGTAATTAAGATTCCTTGAGGAGAGACCAGGATTCTGCCCCCAGGCTGCATTATTGTCTGTGGACTGCTCCTCCCTGGTCTCTGCATCCCCTCCCTTCCCTTATTAGCCACTGTTTGCCTATATATGGGAAAATGACAAGACCCTTGAATTCCAGCACGGCCTCAAACTCAGATTGAACCTGGGCTTATAAGCAAGTTACCATATAAAGAGGTACAAAGTAATAACCTTTTGCTTTACAGGTTGAGTGTATACAGTCATGTAGCAGAGGGATTGAGAATACCTGAAGCCTACAATTTAAAGCTGAATCCATTATGCTGTGTAAAGATTCTAAATATGTCAGAGATGTCACTTTACCTAATGTGCCTATGTTGCTCTGTTCGCCAGCATTACATCCCTGTACAATTTCCTCTGAACATCTTTTCAGTGTGGCTGATAATTCCCGGTTGAACTGAACATTAAATCACCAATGTCTCTCAAAGAACAGAGAAGAAAAAAACATCTGGAGAGAAGTTTGTGGACATAACTCAAAACAGGTACCCCCAAAACAAAATATATCATTTAAAAAGTCAGCAGTTTCCTCCCACCGTGGCTCAGTGGGTTAAGAATCCAACTGCAGCAGCCCCCAGCTCCCTTAGCTGTGGAGACTTGGGTTTGTTACTGCTCCGTGGGTTAAAGAATCCTCTCTCCCACAGCTTCCTATAGGTGGCAGTTGCTGCTGGGATTCAATCCCTGGCCCAGCAACTTCCATTTGCCATGGATGCAGCCAAACACACACACACACACACACACACACACACACACACACTGATCTGGTATTCCATTCCAGAACAAAATGTGGAATCTTAAGTGTTTATATTAAAATGCTATAGGTGGAGTTCCCATTGTGGCTCGGCAGGAATGAACATGACTAGTATCCATGAAGATGTGGGTTCCATCCCTGGCCTCATTCAGTGGGTTGTGGATACAGTGTTGCCATAAGTTCGGGTGTGGGTTGTAGAAACCACAGGGTTGCAGCACTGCTGTGGTGTAGGCTGGCAGCTGCAAGCTGCAGCTCCAATTCCACCCCTAGCCTGGGAACTTCCATATGACTGGGAATTTACACATGCAGTGGATGTGGTCCTAAAAAGACAAGACCAAAAAACAAACAAACAAACAAACAAAAAGCTAGATGTTACTTATCACATCAATATGGAGCCCCTTCTCCTAAAACATACCATTTATATGTATTTATTAATTTGATGTCTGCGCCCTTGGCATATGGAAGTTTCTGGGTCAGGGATTGAATCTGAGCTACAGAGCCAGAGTTGCAACCTCCCTTTTAGCTGGGGGCAACCCTGGAATCCAACGGGAATCCAACTGGCACCTCCAACAGTGACCATAGCCGCTGCAGCCAGATTCTTAACCCACTGGCCATGGCAGGAACACCGACATGCTCTTATTATTACAATTTGAAGAGGAAATGGAAGCTGAGAGGATTTTTCCTCCTCTAGCCCATCCACCCATGCAGTGACCTACATTCACGTTCTGAAACACACACAGATCCACACACAATCTTGCCCTGACATACACACATACACAATTACTCCCAAACACACGTGTCCACAATATGAACCTCCATCCTCCCAAAGCCACTCAGAATCTTGATCCCACCTCTCTCTCACACTCATCAATTTTACCCACATACTGTCCCTCATTAATTCAACTAACCCCTAAATGTAGTCATGCCCGCAATCTCATCATGGTCTCACACTCGGGCCCTCCTTTGCCCACTCTCACATACGTGACTGAGCTGTGGATTCCCCCCTTCTAACTCCCTAAGCTGCTTTGGTCCCAGACACTCAGGTCTCACGTTCGGTTTGCTCTTCTGGCTCCCCAACACGTTCCACAGCAACTTGCCCAGAGAGCATTTGCGCGTTCCCGCGGCAAAGCATAATTCTAAGCAGCGTCTTGAGCATTTATTTAACAGAGATCAGGCCCCACTTTAGTGCCTAGGGAACGCAATCCCTTTGGCCACTGGCAAAGTCCTGGACTACATATCCCAGGAGGCCATGGGACCCAGCATGTTGCACGGTGAGCGCCCAAAACCTGAGAGCCATACTCTGAGGCCGGGCTGTGTGAAAGTTGCAGCCGACAGTCACATAAGGAAGATTTTATTGAAGACTTTATTAAAGATAGGGAAGAGATACTGAACCCAACTTGGTCTATAACAGTAACCGGGGATTAATAGCCAATGGTCAGGGTGATGGAGTGGATGCAAAAAAAAAAGAGGAATTTGGTTAAGTATCCGGTAGGGGGATTCTTTTCTTGCTGAACTGGGGTCAGTAGATCAAGGACGAGGTCTAAGTCAAGAAGAGGGCCCAAAGGAGCTTGACTAAAGTTTGGTCGAGCGAGTTCTTTTCAGCTAAGCCTCGCGGAAGCCTCCCGTACGCTGCAGGTCCAAGCTCTTAACTACTGGGGAACTGGATAAACTGGAGACAGCTTTTAGCCCCCGTCGCCTTCTGGACTACATCTCCCAGAGGCCTCTAGACCTAATGCCCCCTCCCGCGAGAACTATACCCGCTCCTGAGAGTGGGCGGGGCGTTCTGGCGGGTTGGGGGAAATGGCTTCGGGGTGCTGTGAGAGCTGCTAGGCTCAATTTAAGTAGAGTGGAGCCGTGCTGACCAGACCAGAGGAATAGTAGGTGAGATGTCCTGGAGCCTGGGGTTGGGACCGGGCCTGTCGGGAACCTCTGGCCTCTACGGGAGTCAGTTGAGAAGGGGAGATTGTGAGGAGCGTATGTGTCTGTGATTGTGTCTTTGTGTCTGTGTGGCCGCGTACCGAACTCTGAGGGCGGGGAGGCGGGCTTGATTTGCAGTTTTGATTGTGCATGTATGACTGGGTGTGACACGAGAGTGCGATGTTCCTTGACTGCGGTTGTAAAACTGTGTATCCTTTTGGGGTGTGTGTGTGTGAGATTATGATCATTTGCTGAACCACGGGTGTGGAGGAAGACTTTATTAAAGACTTTATTAAAGAGAGGGAAGAGATATTTGCCTGTGAGATTTATGGTGTTTCCCCTTGGAGGGTGTGTGTGTGTGAGAGAGAGATTGATTGATTTGTGGTGGTAGGATGCATGTGAATTTGTTGCCATTGTGTCCCCGTGGTAGGTGTCACTGGGTATGTGAGAATGTGGTGTGCCTGTGACTCTGCTGTTCTGACGGACTGCCCTGTGGTGTGTGTAATTGTGTGGCTGTCTGCAGCCCATTGTGTTGGAGGTCTGAGGTGCCTGTGTCCCCGTAGTGTGAGTTTGTATGATTATGTGTATCCATCCAGCACTGTAGGTGTGGGGCGTCTTTGTCTTGGAGCCTCTATGACTCCAGCGCTCTGTTCCCAGGAGACCTTTGTTAGTTCAGGGACAGATTCTGCCCAGAACTGCAAATGACCCTGCTCTTGTCTGTAATGGTGGTATTGAGCAGGACGCCCGAGCTTTGTCTGACCTACATCTGTAGGTGATGGGCGGTAATTTGACTTGGGGCTTCCAGAAGAGCCTGGTTTTTCCTGACTCCTTTTTCCCTCCTCAGCTCTGCTCTGCTTGAATAGAATCTTCCAGAGTGGAGTAGAGAATGGCTGTTGAACATCCTCAAGGCACCTGCAAGGTAGCTTGTCGTTTCTTGAAATCCTCTTTTCTTTGTCAGTATGTAACTGGCTTTCCTCCTCTTGAAAATTCTTGCCTATCAGATGACCTGATCCCCGGAATTTTTCCTTTGTGAAATGTGATTTGCATCAAACCCCCATTCACACATGCACCTTTCTCTTTCTAATTTGTCAAATGGTTTAATTTTTTCTCCAGCTGTCTTAAAAAAACCCAACTATTTCTTTTTTTAATATAAAATTAAAACATGATTGTTTTAAATAATTTCGAAAGTATGGCAATCCCCAATGAAGAAAATTTAAATTCCTACCTAAAACTAATGGCAACATTTTGATATTTTTTCTCAGCATGTTTTATGTACATATATAAAATGTGATTTTAAAAAATTGAATTTATTCAGCATTTACTATTTTATAACCTTCATTTTTACATAAAATTATATTTTCCCCACATAATTTAATATTGGACACATTTTTAGAGGTACATATTTATTTGAAATGCCTATGGCTTATTTTTTAAATTTCAAATTAGATACACACATGCCATTTAATATCCATTTGTGCAGTTTAACAAATAATATAAAGACTTGTGTAAAGAGAGGCTGCAAGGGGAAAAAAAAGACTCATGTAAGGAATACCCAGGTCCAGTAAAAGAATACAGCCGTCTCTAAAGCAGCCTGATATATGCCTCCTTCTGGTGACAACCACTTTGTCTTTCATTAGAACTTTGGTGTGAATTCCAAAACCACATAGATTCAGTTTTTGTCTGTTTTATATTTTGGTATGAATAAATATTCTTTTGTGTCTTTTTTCATTAAAAATGTTTGTGAACATTTTCATATTTCTATAACTACAGTTCATTTTTCCCATTGCTATATATGTGTCTATATATATGTGTGTGTGTGTGTGTGTTATATGTATACACACACACACTATCTCATTGCATGATAATATCAATTTACTTGCTTCCAGTTTTTGGTTATTTCAAGCAATGGGACTGTGACTATTTTATGCACATATTTTGGTACATGTGTGCTTGAATTTCTTTGTATACTAAAATTGTTAGTAAATTGTTGAGGGCTACTGTTCATGCAGCTTCAGTTTTTCTATGCCAAAGCATCCTCTAAAGATACTGTGCAAATTTTTTACTCATATCAGTAATTTACAAAGGTTCCTTTTGTTCCATAGTCATGCCAGCTCCTGGCATTATCACACTTTATAAATTTTTGCCAATTTGGTAGACATCTAGTGTTATCACATTTAATTGATATGCCCTTATTATCAATGAAATTGAACACTAGTTCTTGCCCACCAGGATATCCTCTTTTGTAAAATGCTTGTTCAAATATTCTGCCAATTTTTAATTGGGTTTTTCTCTGATTTACGGCTGTTGACTATAAATATATATGTAACATACATACATAAATGTATCTTCTGTATGTTATTTACTGTCAGTTGCACGTATGACAAATATTATCTTCTCCTCCAGCTTGGTTTTTCATGCTGATGCCTTCTGGTAAATAGAGGTTTTGAATTTTAATGCAGTGGAATCTTTTTCAGTAGTTAGTGCTTGTTTAAGAAATTTTCTTTTACCTTGGGGTAATGAAGATTCTCTTGTATTCTCTTCTAAAAGCTTCCTAGTTTTTGGCTTTAGCATTTATGTCTTTGAACTACCTGGAATTGATTTGTACAGGGGAGGAATGCAATTTCGTGTTGTTCCCCATGTGGGTATCCAGTTGCTCCGATATCATTTATTGAAAAGTTGTCTTTTCTGCACTGATCTGCAGTGCCACTGTAGTCAAAAATCAAGTCTTACCATTATGTCTCCATCGGTTTCTGGGCTTTATGTTTTGCTCCATTGCTGTTTGTCTCTCCTTGCAGCAATACTATGCTGTCTTATTCACTATGACTTTATGATATTTGGAGCAAGTCCTCTTACCTCCTTGTTCCTTAAGAGTGTCTCGGCGGTTTGTATTCCTTTGCAGATCCACATAATTTTTTGAAATCGCTTGGTTCCACTCAAACATCTTTTGGGATTGGGATTGAATTGCATTGTATCTGTAATTATGTGAGTAGAAATTTGGGAAACCTTCTAATATCATCCTCTCAGTTGATATTACCCTTTCTTCCTGTTTCTCAGCAAAATCTTGCTTATCATCTGAGAATAGTCCTTGGCAAATAGGAATCATTTAATCCGTTGTATTTAGTATTTTCCCATAGCACTTCCTCCAGGACTTTGAACACTGCAGATAATGATCAATTGTAGTAATAACCTTAACCTCGGTTTTTGATATTGAGTATCTATGATGTATGACTTTTATGATTTAAAATTTTTTCTTTTATCCTTAGTGTCCTAAAATACATTTTTAGAAGTGGAGGGGTGTAAAAATGAGATATAGATACAGATGTAGATATTTACTGTCTATTTTAATTTTAATAACATTCTGGTCCATTCAGTCTGTTTATATAGTCCCTTTTACTCTTCTATGTTGTATTTATTTATTTATTTATTTTTTGGTCTTTTTTGCCATTTCTTGGGCCGCTTCTATGGCATATGGAGGTTCCCAGGCTAGGGGTCAAATCAGAGCTGTAGCCACTGGCCTACACCACAGCCACAGCAACGCGGGATCCAAGCCGTGTCTTCGACCTACACCACAACTCATGGCAACGCTGGATCCTTAACCCACTGAGCAAGGCCAGGGATCGAACCCTCAACCTCATGGTTCCTAGTTGGATTCGTTAACCACTGCGCCACGACGGGAACTCCCGTATTTATTTTTTAGCTGTCCTTTCCACATCTCCTTTTCCCCAGCCATCCTCCGCCACTATCCTTTGTCAGGTAGTTTCTTCCTCTGCTTCTTTGCCATCTATTCTCACTAATCCTTCAGATTACATATTTGCTCTCTCAGAAAAAGAGAAACAAATCATCCCTCAGATTATTTTACCTACACTAGTCTCTGTAACATGGTATAAAAATTATGGGCTCCAGTATCAAATGTGGCATCTAAGCTCAGCTACACCACCTGTGAACTATTTAACCTGTAAATGAGAGCTTCTCATTCTCAGTGTTGTTGAGAATGAAATGAGATGTGTAGACATCTTGGTACACATCAGAAATTCAATAAATGTTAGCTCCCTTTCTCCTTTACTTCCCATTCCTGGGATGTCTCTATCAGTTACAGTATAAAACACTTAACACACAAGTCTTTTGGTAGGTCCTAAGGGATCTGTCTTTAAATGTTGAGGTATAATTGGCATATAACATTTTATTTTGTTTCAGGTGTACAGAATAATGGTTCAATATTTGTGTATACAGTTGACCCTTAATGTGGGAGTTAGGAGCACTGACTCTGTGCATTAAAAAATCTGCATATAACTTATAGTCAACCCTCCATATCCATGGTTCCTCTGTATCCACATTTTCAGATTTAACCAATCTCAGACTCTGTAGTACTGCAGTATTTACTACTGAAAACATTTCACGAATAAATGGAACCATGCAGTTCAAACCCATGTTGTTCAAGGATCACCTATATCTCAAAATGATCATCACAAGTCCAATTAACATCCATTACCATACATAGTTAAAAAAATTTTTTTTCTTGTGAAGGCTTTAAGATTTACTCTCTTAGCAACTTTCAAATATGCAATACAATATTATTAACTCTAGTCACCATGCTATACATTATATCCCTAAGACTTAGCTATTTTATAGCTGGAAGTTTGTAGCTTTCAACCCACTTTATCTATTTCACCCACCGCCATCTCTCACAACTGATGATCTGTTCTCTTTATCTATGAGCTTGGTTTTTGTTAGTTTAAATTCCACGTATAAGTAGATCATGTGGTCGCGTGTCTTTCTCAGACCGACTTATTTCACTTAGCATAATACCCTCATGGTTCAACCATGGCAAGATTCCATTCTTTTTGATAGCTGAATAGTATTCCCTTGTGTACCACCTGCTTGTTATATTATTTACATAGTTTGTATTATCCATTTGAATTTTTAAAATGTATGTCTCTATATTATTTACCAATGCCATGTTCAGATCATTTCTTTTAAAAAATCTTTGAATATCTGTCAAATATGTCACCTTTCTGAAGATAGCTATATTCTGTATTCCTTTCATTACCAAAAAATTATTTATTGCAACAAATTTAAAAAATACAGAGAAGTACAAATATATAACAAAGGTTATCTGTAATCCTATCAATTAAAGACAACTGCTGTCAAATTGATAGAGCAAATACTTAGAATTATATTTTAAATATGTAATTATACTATGGCTACTGACCTGTATCCTGCCTTTATCATGTCAAAATACATGTTAAACAAATGTCCATTCTTTACACATTTATTTATTTATTTATTTATTTATTTTTTTGTCTTTTTGCCATTTCTTGGGCCGCTCACGCAGCATATGGAGGTTCCCAGGCTAGGGGTCTAATCGGAGCCATAGCCACCAGCCTACACCACAGCTCACGGCAACACCGGATCGTTAACCCACTAAGCAAGGCCAGGGACCGAACCCGCAGCCTCATGGTTCCTAGTCGGATTCGTTAACCACTGCGCCATGACAGGAACTCCTACACATTTATTTTTACCATGAATTATAGTGCCCTCATAATGTTACCATTTCATCAAGCCCCCTTTTTTGAACATGATTTGCTTACAAATTATTGCTGTTGTAGACAATGAGTATTTCCTTAGGCTGAATGCTAGTGTTTTTCCTTTTTAAATTTTATTTTAGTTAAATTATAATTACATATATAATTGATAGATATATTTTTGTTATAAAAATAATTTAAATTTTATGAAGGCTTTCAAGTCCCATGTAACTGCAGTCCTAATCCCAGATATCTACCCAAAGTACCCAAAGGTGACACTGTTATCAGTTATTTTTTCTTTTTGCTTTTATTCATTGCATTTGAGTGAACAGACATGTAAATATGTATGTGGTAGTGTTTTGTCACTTAAAAGTAATTCTATATAAAAAGAATTATGAGTGCATTCTGCAGATGTGGAAAGAAACTTCATTATAGGGTTGGTCCAAGGATTGAGCTGGTTATGTGAAACCCTTAGAACAAACAGGACCTGACTATTTACTTCATGTCAGTTAGTAGTCACTTGATAATTATTGTTATTGCTTGCCTTTTTAGTCTAGTTTTTAAAGATTTAGATTTTATATAATAATCACCATTAATCATGGTGGCAAACAGTGCTCCAGTGAACATCTATGTACAGGCTTTCCTTAAGGTATATTCTAAAAACGAAATTATGGATATAATATAGAATACACATATTTTAAACTTCAGTAAATATTTCCAAGTTAAACTTCACAGTGGCTTATTCACTTCACTACTCCTGGTTCTCTCTGACAGAACCTGTTTTTCCACTGCGATCAGATTACTTTTGGCTGCATAAGGTGGAAAAAGCAATTGGAGCAAATAAAACAGAGGGTTAATTATTTCATTTACTTTAAGCTGGTTATTCTTAACCTTGATTATTGATGATTGGGTCCCCCACCCCTGGCGATTTTTATTTAATTGGTCTGGGATATGGCCTGGACATCATCAGACGATTCTAGTGTGCTGCCACAGTTGAAAATCAATGACTTAAGCTCATACAAGATGACAAGAATAGGAGTTCCTGTTGTGGCTCAGCGGTAACAAATCCCACTAGTATACTGGAGGATGCCGTTGGATCCCTGGCCTTGCTCAGTGGGTTAAGGATCTGACGTGGCTGTGGCTCTGGTGGTGTAGGCTGGGAGCTACAGCTCCTATTTGACCCCTAGCCTGGGAACCTCCATATGCCGTGGGTGTGGCCCTAAAAAACAAACAAAAAGAGGTGACAAGAATAAGATTAAGATTTAGTTGGTCTGGAGTGGAGGTCAAGGTTTAGTATTTTAATTAATTAATTAATTTATTTATTTTACTTTTTAGGGCTGCACCCACAGCATATGGAGGTTCCCAGGTGAGGGGTCCAGTCGGAGCTGTAGCCGTCGGCCCACATACACCACAGCAACACAGGATCTGAGTCGTGTCTGCAACCTATATCAAAGCTTACAGCAACGCTGGATCCTTAACCCACTGAGCAAGGCCAGGGATTGCACCTGCGTCCTCATGGATCCTAGTCAGATTCGTTTCCGCTGAGCCACAATGGGACCTCCCAATTTTATTTTTTAAAAGAGATTTTAGTGTTATTAAATTTTCTTTGAGGGGGAGGTAATTTTCCTTTGTTCAGGGTTTTTGTATGTATCGCTGTCCTTTTTATTTCTAGGTATTTTATATTTCTGTTTAGTTTCATATTTAACATAAGAATTATTTAGGAATATATCTTCCTTTGTTCTGGGTAACTTAAATTTTGATCATATTTCAAACTTGCAAAAAGTTACAAGAGTAAATAATGCAAAGTATTCTTGGGTCCTCTTTACTCAGATTCACCAGTTGTTTACATTTTATCCCATTTGTATTATCATTTCTTTGTGTGCTTTCAGTTGTTCTTTGTCTCTATACACGCAAGCGTGCACATGCACACATACACAATATACACATTTTACCTGAACCATTTAAGAATAAGTTGTGTACTTTAAAAAAAGTAAGAGGAAGTGAATATTTAAAGAAAAGTTGTAAATGTTTGCCCCTTTATCCTTAAACACATCAGTGTGTTATTTCTTAGAACAAGAATATTATCTTACATTACACCACAGTACAGTCACTAAAATAAGCAATTTTTTTTTGTGTGTGTGTGTGTGTTTTTTGGGCTGTACATGCGGCATATAGAGGTTCCCAGGCTAGGGGTTGAATTGGAGCTACAGCCACAGGCCTACACCACAGTAACGCCAGATCCGAGCCTCCTCTGCAACCTGCACCACAGCGCACAGCAACGTCAGATCTTTAACCCACTGAGCAGGGCCAGAGATTGAACCTGCATCCTCATGGATACTAATCAGATTCATTTTCACTGAGCCAGCCACAATGGGAACTCCTAAATAAGCAATTTTAACAACAATGCAATACTATTATCTAACAGTCCATATACAAAATTTTTGCTTGTCCCAATAATATTCTCTGTAGCAGTTCCCCCAGTGCTCACCCTCTCTCCCTGACGCACTGTCCAGGATACAGACTAGGATCACACATTGAATTTATTTATTGTCTCTTTTTAGTCTTTAACTTGGAAAAATTGCTTTCTGTGTGTATCACGATATTGACATTTTTGAAGAGGATAGGCCATTATTTTGTAGAATTTTTTTTTTTTTTTGTCTTTTTGCCATTTCTTGGGCCACTCCCACAGCATATGGAGGTTCCCAGGCTAGGGGTTGAATCGGAGCTGTAGCCGCCGGCCTACGCCAGAGCCACAGCAATGCGGAATCCAAGCTGTGTCTGTGACCTCCTCCCCAGCTCATGGCAATGCCGGATTGTCAACCCACTGAGCAAGGCCAGGGATCGAACCCACAACCTCATGGTTCCTAGTCGGATTCATTAACCACTGCGCCACGACGGGAACTTCCGGATTTTTTTTTTATATAGTGATATTTATTTTTTCCATTATAGCTGGTTTACAGTGTTCTGTCAGTTTTCTACTGCACAGCAAGGTGACCCAGTCACACATACATGTATACATTCTTTTTGCTGACATTATCATGCGCCATCAAAAGTGACCAGACATAGTTTCCAGTGCTATACATCAGGATCCTATTGCTTATCCATTCCAAAGGCAATGGTTTGCATCTCTTAACTCCAAATTCCCAGCCCCTCCCACTCCCTCCTGGTCCCTCTTGTCAACCACAAGTCTGTTCTCCATGTTTTTCTTTTCTGTGGAAAGTTTCCTTTGTGCCATATATTAGATTCCAGATATAAGTAATATCATACGGTATTTGTCTTTCTGACTGACTTCACTTAAATATGAGAGTCTTTAGTTCCATCCATGTTGCTGCAAATGGCATTATTTTGTTCTTTTTTATGGCTAAGTAGTATTTCATTGTGTGTGTGTGTGTGTGTGTGTGTGTGTGTGTGTGTGTATCACATCTTCTTAATCCAGTCATCTGTCGATGGACATTTAGGTTGTTTACATGCATGTGTCTTTTTCAAGGAAAGTTTTATCTGGATATATGCCCAAGAGTGGGATTGCTGGGTCATATGGTAGTTCTATATAGTTTTCTAGGGTACCTCCATACTGTTCTCCATAGTGGTTGTACCATTTACATTCTCAAAATGATGGGATTTTTAAATCTCCGTCATCTTGTCTGTAGTAATTGTTGGCATTCTACTGTAAAGAGCATTCCCTTCTCCACTTACTCATTTGTTATATCAGTATGAATTCGTACATTTTCATTTTACTCTATGTGTTATATGATCTGTTACTATTTTTTTCGATACTCAAATTGTCCCAAATTTAGCCAGTGAGAGCCTACTCAAGCTGGCTTCTGTGTCCTTTTGACTTACCCCATGATTTGGGGGAACATTTCCTCACTTTCTGGAACACCAAGACATTACAGGCTTATTCCTAGTTACTTTGCTAGCTCCAGCCTGAAGTAAACCATTTTTCTAAAGAATCTGGTTTCTTGCTGTAAAGAATATTTAAAAACCAAGATTTGGGTGCTAGGACTACAATATTCATTCTAGTCTTACCCTGTTCCACATTTATATCTCCCTTCTCCAGTGATTTGCTTGTACAACCATGATTCCAAAAGTTAAAGCTATACAAAAAGATACAGTAGAGCAGTGTTAGTCTGCTCCCATAACCCTTGTTTCAGTGAATATTATGTGCTGAATTGTGCCCCCCCACACACAAATTCAAAACCGCTATGATTAGTATCCTTATGTGGGGGGAAATTTATGCACATACAGAGACACCAAGGATGCTCCCACACTGAGAAAAGACCATGTGAGGGCACAGTGAGAAGGTGGCCATCTGCAAGCCTAGGAGAGAAGCCTTAGCAGAAACCTAACCTGCTGACACCTTGATCTTGGGCTTCTAACCAACAGAACTGTGAGCAAATAAATTTCCGGTGTTTATACCACCCAGTCTGTGTTGTTTTGGTTTGGCAGCCCTTGCAAACTAATAGTGAATTTTTCCTGGCTCTTAGTATCTACTTGTTCTCTGGAACATGCTGAGATTGGACCCTTGTTATAAGTCCAGTGGCAAGAGAATAATTCTAGTGGGTCTTGAGGAGAATTAGCACACCTTTTCAGGTACTGCTTCAAGTGCTGTTATCAGTTTTCTATGAGAGGAAAGCTAATCTCCAGACACTGAATTGCAGATTACTTCCAACTGTAAGAGAGGACCAAAGCAACTTGGCGGGGTGGGGGGGAGTTTATGACTATCAGTTTCATCTGGATTCTGACCAAAGGTCCCAATTCCCTATTTAAGGATCGCATTCTCATATTTAGTCCTCTATCTTTTACACAGAAAGTATGGCAAGTCTATGGATTCAACTGTTACTGTAAATCAGCAACCTGCAAGTTAATTATGGCTAATTTTCAGGAGTATCAGCCTCATGACTTTAAGAAGTAGAGAAGTAGAGATTCTTTTAGAATTTTCATGGACGTGCTCTGGTTCTCAAACTAATTTAAGCTGAGAGTTAACAGACCCCGCCTTGTCAGTTTCTCTTTGTAGGCACTGGAGAGAGTTCCAGTGAATCCATCTGTATCTAATAAGTCATCATTACTGCCATAATGGTCAAGTACAGCAACTACTTGGCTCCCAAGGCACATAGCACTTCATCCCAATCAACCACAGCTTGATTAATTGTGACCTCCCCTGCATACCATGGATTTTTAGCATTTCAAGTCCTGTTAGTAAGGAACCACACTGCAGTCAAGCCCAAGGAAAATAGAGCTGAAACTGACAGCATAAATGGCCTGAACCTAGCCAAAACCTAGATTGGGACTTGAAGTCAAGTTTTAAATTAGCACTTACCCAATGTCTGGACTTACTGAGGTTCAGGTTCTTCATGGCTCCCCGCAGAAGGAATTCAGGGAGAGACAAAGTGATAGGCAAGAAATAGATTTATTAGGATAGAACGCTGGTGAGAGACGCAACCGGGCGGGCAGGAGGGCAAGGAAGCTCTACCCCCAAGGATCCGGTGGGCCGCAGTTTTATCATCCAAGTGGCTTGGGGTTGGAAAGGCCCACCTCTTCTTTTCTGGGTGTAGTAACTCCTCCTAGGTATCCGGTAAGGTGTGTATTCAAATTAGCTGAAGGGCGGTCCTCAAGCTCCTGCCCTTGGTCAGAAACCTAATGCAGGCCTCATCCCATCCTCCACGTGGCCTGAGGCAGTTCTTGCACCTCCCCTAGTCAAGCAAGCCTGCCTTGTTCTAATGGCTTTTTTGATCAATTTATTATTTATTTATTTGTCTTTTTTTGCCTTTTCTAGGGCCGATCCCTTAGCATATGGAGGTTCCCAGGCTAGGGATCTAATCGGAGCTGTAGCCGCCGGCCTACACCAGAGCCACAGCAACGCGGGATCCGAGCGAGCCGCGTCTGCGACCTACACCACAGTTCACGGCAACACTGGATCCTTAACCCATTGAACAAGGCCAGGGATCGAACCTGCAACCTCATGGTTCCTAGTCAGATTCGTTAACCACTGCGCCACGACAGGAACTCCTCAATTTATTAACTTACAGTGATCTCCCAAAGTCCCCTGTTTCCTTCTTTATCTATGGTTCCTTATTGGGACTTCTACAGCTACCTTTGCCTACTCCATTCCTATCAGAACAGCTCAGGGCAACAATGATTTAAGGGATGGGAGCTCCCACTGTGGTGCAGCTGGATCTTCAGTGTCTTGGGAGCTGCTGGAATGTGGGTTTGATCCCTGGCCTGGCACAGTGGGTTTAGAATTCGGCATTGCCTACAGCTTCTGCTTAGGTCAAGACTGCGGGAGGATCTGATCCTTGGCCTGGGAATTCCATATGCCTTGAGGTGGCCAAAAGTGAAACAGACAAATGAAAAAAGATTTAAAGGATGGCTAAAAGACATGACCAAAATAATCCCCAAATCCCATCTTTACAAGGCCTTTTTACTGGGACTTTTACTTCACCTACCAATTCTGTTGATATCAGGATCCAATCAAGAGGCAGTAATTTGAACTGGGAAAGTTCAATATAAATAATTATTAACTATCGCCTTTGGAATGGATTAGCAATGAGATCCTGCTGTGTAGCACTGGGAACTATGTCTAGTCACTTATGATGGAGCCTGATAATGTGAGAAAAAAGAATGTATACATGTATGTGTAACTGGGTCACTATACTGTACAGTAGAAAAAAAATGTATTGGGGAAATTAAAAAAAAAAGAATTATTAGCTGTAATGGGATTGTGGAACCAAGCAGAACCCTGTGGGGCTCCTGGCCATACAATGTGTCTCCCATTTCTTGTTTTTAGGGAATAAGCTTCAGCCTCCATGACCCTCCCTGAGTTCCAAAGGGCAGGTTCTAACAGTTGCTAATGAAGGAAGGGAAGGGGATGCAGAGACAAGGGAGTGATACCAGAAAGATGATACTGGAATCTGGGTTCTTTTTCATTGCAGTCACATTTGAGGAATGAATTCCTCGAACACACAGGCAGCAAGGAAGCAACGTCTTTATTAAAGGAAAGCAGATAGCTCCCAGGACAGCTGGGAGCAGGGAGAAGAGCCCCCTTTCTCTATTGTCCTATAAGGGTTTTTATCTCTTAAAGGTGGGGAAGGTACCAACATGGGGTCCAGAAAGATGTGGTTTTCTCCCATTGGCCTTCGATCACCCCTATCAGTCCTTGTCCAGTAAGGTCTTATGGGTGGAAATGTCTCATAAGTCTCCTAGTTTCTTTGTCCTTTTCTTCCCACAAACTGAGTCACAGGGGATTAGGGATTAATGTCCATCTGGGTGTAGGTACACTCCCTAAGTAAACAAAGCCTGTGGGGATGTTACTCCCTGGAGCTCTTAAACCACAAATGTTAATCAGTGGCCATATCCCATGCTCCTACACTGACTACCTGAGTTAATATTCTGCCTCAAGAGGAGCCATCAAGAAAAAAATAGAGCAGGAAGTTCCCTTCATGGTGTAGTGGAAATGAATCTGACTAGGGACTGTGAGGTGGAGGGTTCGATCCCTGGCCTTGCTCAGTGGGTTACAGATCCAGCGTTGCCATGAGCTGTGGTGTTGGTTGCAGATGTGGCTTGGTTCTGTCGTGGCTGTGGCTCCGATTAGACCCCTAGCCTTGAACCTCCATGTATGCCGTGGGTGCGCACACACGCACACACACACAGACACAAAAGAAACAATAGTGCAGTCTTGGGACAGGGTCCTGGGTTCCTCTTCAAGGAATATACATGACAATATCTTTGAGTTCTTTTGCAGAACTAAAACCTGAAGAATACAAGTTTGCATCTACCCCATCCTTATCTGTGGTCCTATTTTCTACTCCCGAACTATACAATCCCTTCCTAATCTCTCCCAAGGGAGGGCATAGTCTTTAGGGCATTAGCCTGCTATGGCATCCTTTGCCTGGCAAAGCAATAAAGCTATTTTTTTTCTCTTTCATCCAAAACTCCGTCTCTGTGTTTCTATTTGGCACTGGTCGACAGAGGCTGTCTCGGTAACAACTGGAGTAAGGAAAGGTTGGCTAATAAGTAGAGAAAGGAGTTCTCTGGTGGCTCAGTAGGTTAAGGGTCCAGGGTTGTTAACTGTTGTGATGCAGCTTCAGTCTCTGGCCTGGAAACTTTCACGTGTTGCGGCTGCAGCCAAAAAAAAGGAGTTCCCGTCATGGCTCAGCAGAAACGAATCTGAACACAGGTTCCATCCATGGCCTCTCTCAGTGGGTTAAGGATCCAGTGTTGCCAGGAGCTGTGGTGTAGGTTGTAGATGTGGCTGGGATCCCCTCTTGTGGCTGTGGTGTAGGCCGGCAGCCACAGCTCCGATTTGACCCTTAAGGCATTTATTCTCAGGGTTGTACTAGTGCAGGGTTGGCACCTGAGAGTAAGCGCTTGCTTAAATAAGTTTTGTGTCCTGGGTGTCTCCCTGGCCCCTCTCCAAGGTCCTATTGCTGCTATGGCGCTGCACCAGAAGAACTTATCAGACATCTCCCCTTTGGAATTTGCCAGAAATCTGTCCTCTATGGTAGGATGAGATGTTTTACCAAAAGCATTTGCTATTAAACTGCCAGAGGAAGCTGCTGGCTTGTGGATGCTGTTGGTCATCTTGCACGTTAAGAGCCAGGAGCTGGAGAAGGTGCTTGCACTGTGGGAGCCTGGTAGGATCCACTCAAGTTGTGGGAATTGCCCACTGGCGAAGCTGCGTGTGCTTCAGGAGGTGGACCTGGGCACTGGAGAAGCCTGACAGGCAAGCCCACCAGAACCAGGAGGAATGCTTCTTCCTCCTGCAATATCTCGCTAATACCCTCTACTGACAAAGCTTAACTTTGGGCTGGCAAAGGAAAAATACTTAAATAGCCCAGAGCTGCTTTCATGAAGTAGGCAATTAAGGATGGATTTGGAACTTAGAGGCAATAAATTGGTAACTAGCGTATAGTCTAAGAGGTTTATTTATTTATTTATTTATTTATTTATTGGCTTTTTGCTATTTCTTGGGCCACTCCCGCGGCATATGGAGATTCCCAGGCTAGGGGTCCAATCGGAGCTGTAGCCACCGGCCTACACCAGAGCCACAGCAACGCGGGATCCGAGCCGCGTCTGCAACCTACACCACAGCTCACAGCAACGCCAGATCGTTAACCCACTGAGCGAGGGCAGGGACCGAACCCACAACCTCATGGTTCCTAGTCGGATTCGTTAACCACTGCGCCACAACGGGAACTCCTAAGAGGTTTAACTTTAATTTTACCTTATGTATTATGTGAGATAGATACAATTCTTTTTTATGGATATCTGATTATCTTAGCACCTTTTCTTGAATAGTCCATTTTTTCACTGTTTCAGTGCCAGACTGTAAATTTCCAAATGTGTATTGAGTGTGTTCATAGCTCAGTCTTCTGTGCCATAGTCTATTTTTAATATCATTGTGCCAATGCCACTATCAATTAATGGCTATTATTTTATAATGTCATGACATCTTGATAGAGCAGATCCTTCCAACTTATTTTTAAGGAGTAGCTTGATTCCTTAGTCTTGTGTGTAAGTAAGAAAATCATCTTGTCAAGCCTCCTGAAGCACTTATGATTCTGCTTATAATTGCATTAAATATATAGATCATTCTGGGAAGAATTCATATCTTTACAAAATTGAGGCTTCCTTTTAATAAGGAATGGCATTTCCATTTATTTAAATATTTTTTAGTATCTCAGTCCACTTTGATAATTCTATTCACATATTTTACAATACTAAACACTTTGTCTTGATGCTATTTATAAATAAAAATGTGTTTTTCTAATTGTAAGAGATGCAGTTGTCCTTTGTTTTCTGGTATATTTCTGAAAGTTCTGCTCTATCTTGTATAAATCTAACAATCTGTTAGAGAATCTTTTGGATTCTTTTCTTGTAGGCAGTCGTAAGATCTGCGAACATCAGTTGTATTTCTTGCTTTCCAGTGCTTATGTATTTTACTTGCTACAACTTTAAGGACATGCACTCAGTCTTTTATCATTTGGTATTGGACATTTAGGTTGTTTCCTATTTTGTAGGTACCATTCATCAATATAAGGAAATTTCCTTCTAGTCGTATGTTCAGGTTTTTTTCCTCAATAAGTGGATCTTGAATTTTGTCAAATTATTATACTCTGCCTATTGGAGATAATTGTGTTCTTTTCTCTTTAATCTGTTAATTAATTACATTAACAGATTTTTAAATGTTGAAGCAACTGTGTATTCCTTGAATAAAATCAATTTAATAATGTTTTTTTTAAATTATATATATATATATACACACACACACAACCTTTTTCGTTATGGTTTATCATAAACACTGAATATAGTTCTCCTGCTATACAGTAGGACCTTGCTGTTTATCTCCTCTGTTAACTTGCATCTGTTAACCCCAGCCTCCTTCTACTCCATCCCTCTCTCAAACCCTTCCATCTCAGCAACCATAAGTCTGTTCTCTTTGTCCATGAGTCTGTTTCTCTTGCATAGATTTGTTGATTTGTGTCATATTTTTTATTCCACATATAGGTAATATTATATTGTACTTGTCTTTCTCTTTTTGACTGACTTCACTTAGTGTGAGAGTCTCTAGTTGCATCCATGTTGCAAATGGCATTATTTTGTTCTTTTTTATGGCTGAGTAATATTCCATTGTGTATTTGCACCACATCTTCTTAATCTATTCCCCTGTTGATGGACATTTGAGTTGTTTCCATGTTTTGGCTATTGTGCATAGTGCTGCTGTAAACATAGGAGTGCATATATCTTTTTGAATTATAGTTTTGTCCGGATATATGCCCAGGAGTGGGATTTTTAGATCATGTGGTAACTCTGTCCTTAGTTTCCTAAGGAACCTGTGCATTATTTTACATAGTGGCTGCACCAATGTACATTTCCACCAGTAGTGTAAAGGGATTCACTTTTCTCTACACCCTTTCCAGCATTTGTCATTTGTAGAATTTTCAATGATGGCCATTCTGACTTGTGTGAGTTGGGTACCTAATTGTAGTTTTAATTTTCGTTTCTCTAGTAATTAACAATGGGGAACATTTTTTCATGTGCTTATTGGCCACTTGTATTTCTTCTTTGGAGAAATGTCTATTTAGGTCTTCTACCCATCTTTTGACTGTGTTGTTTGGTTTTTTTGTTGAGTCGTATGAGCTGCTTGTATATTTGGGAAATTAAGCCCTTGTCGGTTGCTTCATTTGCAGATATTTTCTCCCATTCTGTAGGTTGTCATTTTGTTTTGTTTATGCTTGCTTTCACTGTATAAAAGCTTATTAAGTTTGATTAGGTCCCATTTGTTTATTTTATTTAATTTTTTATTATAGCTGATTTACAGTGTTCTGTCAATTTCTGCTGTACAGCAGAGTGACCTAACTACACATTTACATACATTCTTTTTTTCACATTATCATCCATTGTGTTCCATCACAAGTGATTAGATACAGTTCCCTGTACTGTACAACAGGATCTCATTGCTTATCCATTCCAAATTCAATAGTTTGCATCTACTAATCCCAAACTCCCACTCCATTCCTCTCCCAAACCCCTCCCCCTTGGCAACCACAAGTCTGTTCTTCATGTCCATTAGTTTGTTTCTTTTCTGTAGATAGGTTCATTTGTGCTCTATATTAGATTCCAGATATAAGATGTCCTATGGTATTTGTCTTTCTCTTTCTGACTTACCTCACTTAGTATGTGAATCTCTAGTTCCATCCATGTTGCTGCCATTTGCATTATTTTGTCCTTTTTTATTTTATTTTTTGAGGGTTTCTTTTTTTTTTTGTCTTTTTCTTTTTGCCTTTTTTTATATCTGAGTATATGTACCACATCTTCTTAATCCATTCATCTGTTGATGGACATTTAGGCTGTTTCCATGTCTTGGCTGTTGTGAATAGTGCTGCAATGAGCACAGGGGCGCATGTATCTTTTTGAATGAAAGTTTTGTCCAGATATATGCCCAGAGTGGGATTGCTGGATCATATGGTAGTTCTATATTAGTTTTCTAAGGTACCTCCCTACTGTTTTCTGTAGTGGTTGTACCAATTTACCTTTCCACCAACAGTGTAGGAGGGTTCCCATTTCTCCACATCCTCTCTAACATCTGTTATTTGTAGACTTGCTAATAATGGGCATTCTGACCAGTGTGAGGTGGTACTTCATTGTAGTTTTGATTTGCAGTTCTCTAATAATTAGGGATATTGAGCATTTGTTCATGTGCCTGTTGGCCATCCATATGTCTTCTTTGGAGAAATGTCTAGATCTTCTGCCCTTTTCTCAATTTTTTTTTCTTGCTATTGAGTTTATGAGTTGTTTATATATGTTGGAGATTAAGCCCTTATCATTTGCATCATTGAAACTATTTTCTCCCATTCTGTAGATTGTCTTCTGTTTTTTGTTTGTTTGTTTTTTGTTTTTTAAATGATTTCCTTTGCTATGCAAAAGCTTTTAAGTTTGATTAGGTCCCATTGCTTTATTTTTGTTTTTATTTCTATTGCCTTGGGAGATTGACCTAAGAAAATATTGTTACAGTTTATGTCAGAGAATGTTTTGCCTACAGTCTTTTCTAGAGTTTTATGGTGTAGTGTCTTATGTTTAAATCTTTAAGCCACATAATGTTTTCTTTAAATTTCTTACTGTATTCAGCTTGTTAGAATTTTGTTTTTAGTTTTTATATCTATGTTTATAAGTTAGATTAGCCTGAAATTATTTTCCCTCATATAGTCCTTATTTGATATTGTGGCTATACTAGCTTCACTTGAACAGTGTATTTTTGCCCTGCTCCCCATCTTTGCCAAGATTTAGATGTCACATTTTTAACTAGCTAATATAGTGATATCTCATTATGGTTTTAGTTTATAGTATTTCTGTTATTAGTGAAACTGAACATTTTTTCATTTGAGTTTTCTTTTGGCTTTTCTCTCTTTTTTCAATTTTTAAAAAAATTTAGGTGAAGTTCACATAACACAGTTAATCATTTTAAGTTGTACAATTCAGTGGTATTTAGTATAAATTCAGTGGTATTTAACTTGTATTCACAGTGGTGTGCATCCATCAGTTCACTCTAGTTTCAAAACTTCTTTCTTCACCCTGTACTCACTTGAAGCACAAAACTTTTAACTTTGATGAATTAAAATTTATGTATTTTTTTCTTTCATTGCTTGTGCTTTTGTTGCCAGTTCTAAGGCCATGAAGATTTACAAAATCATATGTTTTCTTGAAAGAGTTTTTTGGTTTAGTTCTCATATTTGGGATATTGATTCATTTTGAGTTAATTTTTTTAATGAAGTGAGATAGAGGGTACAAATTCTTCTACATATCCAGTTGTCCCAGCACCATTTGTTGAAGGGACCTTTCTTTCCCCATTGAATAGTCTTTTCATCTTTATCAAAAATAAATTGGCCATAGATGTCTGGGTTTATTACTAGATTCCCAGTTCTTTCCCATTGGTCTGTATATCTGCGCTTATGCCATTATCACACTGTTTTGATTACTATAGCTTTTTGTTAGTGAATTTTGAAATTAAGAGGTGAGTCTTCTTACTTTTTCTTTTTAAATATTATTTTGGCTAATCAGGGCCCACTCTATGTGAATTTGAGTATTGGGTTTCCATTTCCTCAAAAAGGCCATGAAATTTTGATAGAGATTGCATCGAATCTGTAGATTGTTTAGAGAGTATTGCCATCTTAACAATGTTAAATACTCCAATCCATGCACATTCTGTTTCAGCCCCAACTTGTGTGCTGTAGTTCAATTCTGGCACTAACCACCTGGAGTTAGTTCAGACTCCACAGGTTTTAGTTCACCTGCCCCAATACAGACCATACTAAAGATCAACTAGCTACAGATCTAGTTGGAATGAGGAGGTTACCATGAACCTCCCTCCCCACCAGGTTTGGTAATTTCCAGAATGAGTCTCAGAACTCAGGAAAGCACTATACTTACAATTAAAGTTTTCTTATAAATAATAAGGATACAAATCTGGAATAGCCAAATGAAGAGATACAAGGTCTGGAAGGAGGCTGAACATTTAGCTTCTTGTGCTCTTGCCCTGTGGAATCAGGGAACATTACGTTTCTGGCACATCAGTGTATTCATCAACCCAGAAGATACACTGAGCTGTGATGTCAAGACTTTTGATTGGGGTTTTATTATGTAGGTGTGATTGTTTGACATTGGCCACATGAATCTCTAGCTCTACTCCTCTCCCTTGGCTCGATCTTTCTGGTGACCAACCCCACTGCCAAAGCTACCCATGGATGTACCATGAGTCACCTCATTAGCATGAACTCAGGTGTAATCTAATAACAAAGACACTGCTATCACTTGGGAAATTCTAAGGGTTTTAGAAACTCTGGGAGAAAAGAATCTGGAGCAAAGACTAGAATGATTGTTATTCAGCAAATATCTTCCCGTTTAATTAGTGGTTCCTTTTCTTTTGTACCATTTAGTTTTTTACTAGTATTTTGTAACAGATGCCTTCTCCCCCCTACCCCTGCCCCCAGCATATGGAAATTCCCAGGCTAGGGATCAAATCAGAGCTATAGCTGTTGGCCTACACCACTGCCACAGCAACGCAGCAGCATCCGAGCCGTGTCTGTGACCTACACCACAGCTCACAGCAAAGCTGGATCCTTAACCCACTGAGCAAGGCCAGAGATCAAACCCGAGTCCTCATGGATACTATTCAGATTTCTTACTGCTGAGCCACGACAGGACCTCCGATCCTTATATTTTGGATACTAGTTCTTTGACAGATAAATATTTTATAAATGTCTTCTTCCTTTCTATGGCTTATTCTTTACTCTTTACAATGGATTTTATTCATGACTCAACTGTGAATCATGTTTATTGCTTTGTTGTACAACTTTGTTTTCTTTGTATTTAATGTTACCTTTTTTTTTTTTAAAGGGAGAGTGATGCTTGCTTTTGCCCATATATCACAAATTCATAATCAAGGTCTGCTGAAAAATACATCTTTGGGAAATCTGCAATTTCCTTTGTTTAAAGACATTTTTCCAAAAACAAAAACAAAAACAAACAAAAAAAAAACAACAACAACAGCAACAACAACAACAGACAAAAAGACAAAAAAAAAAAAAGACATTTGTCCCTCCTGCAATCCTTTGTTCATCTCTGCCAATTGTGCTTGTACAACTATTTTTCTGGAATTTGCCTTCTTTTGAATTCTATGCTTTTTCTCTGTTGAATTTTTATTTCTTGGATTCCATGCCTTCTTATTTCTTGGCTTACCCCAAGAATACACCAAATATCAAAACTGGTTTTTGATAGGGATGGCTGGTAAAAAGAAATAAATGTGTTAAATTTGTGAGTTTTAGCATATCTGCAAAGGGCTTGTTCAGCCAGTGCCAATGCTGTGGGCATTGGCAGAGCATGGAATTCTAATTGAAATTATTTCCCTCATAATTGTGAAGTTATAACTTCTGGCTTAGAATATTTTGGGGAACTCCAAAGCTTTTTTCATTCCTGGTCTTTTGTTTATGCTCTGTTTTTGCTCTGCATTATTTTAGGGTCTTTTCTTTGTTCCCAGTGTTCTGGCACATAGTGGAAATATGTCTTAGTTTCAATCATTTTTATTCTGTATACTAAGTATCAAGTGATCCCTTTATGTGGATATTCATGTTTTTCAGTTCTGGAAATTTTTCTTAAATGCTACTTTCATTTTATTTTATTTCGTTCTATTTTATTTATTTTATTTTTGTCTTTTTTTAGGACTGTACCCATGGCATATGGAGGTTCCCTGGCTAGAGGTTGAATTGGACCTATAGCCACTAGCCTACACCACAGCCACAGCAACACAGGGTTCAAACTGCGTCTGTGACTTACACCATAGCTCACGGCAACGCTGGATCTTTAACCCACTGAGCAAGGCCAGGGATTGAACCTGCGTCCTCCTGTATACTAGTCAGATTTGTTTCCATTGAGCCACAACAGAAACTCCATCAAATGCTACTTTAAAAAACAATCTATGATTTCTGTTTTCTTTGAAAAATTTCCAACATGCGGAAAAATTGAAAGAATATTCTAGTGAACCCTGAATAGCCATCAGCTAAAATCACCAATTGTTAATATCTTGGCACATTTGCTTTATCTTTTTATATACATACGCGTGCACACACACACACACACACACACAATTTTCCCCACAAATCGTTTGAAAATAAGTTGAAGCCATCCTGGCACTTTGCCCTTAATACTTTAGCATGCATCTGCCACGTATAAGAACATTTTTCAAACGGGAACAATGACATATCAAATCTATGAAAATTAACCTAAACTCTCTAGTACCACATTAAACATTTCATGTTCAGATACCTTCAGTGGTTCCCCAAAATGTCTTTTTCTTAGCTGTGGATGTTATGTTTTTGGTTTACTTACTTGGTTGTTCATTTTCTTGATTTCAGATCCAATCAGGATTCATGTATTATTTCAGTTGTTGGGTTTCTTTGGTCTCTTTTAATCTAGAACATCTAGTACAACCTTTCATATTTTGTTTGATTTATATGACATAGAATATTTAGACAGTTGTCTTATAGAATATATCACAACCTCCAGTTGTCTGCTGGCTTATTTATGGAAGTAGGCTTAGATTCAGCTTACTTATTTTTTTTTCTCTTTTTTTGTCTTTTCGCCTTTTCTAGGGCCACTCCCGCCTCCCGCGGCATATGGAGGTTCCCAGGCTAGGTGTCCAATCGGAGCTGTAGCCACCAGCCTACGCCAGAGCCACAGCAACGCGGGATCCGAGCCGCATCTTCGATCTACACCACACACCTCATGGCAGCACTGGATCCTTTAACCCACTGGTTGAGGCCAGCGTCTTCATGGATGCTTGTTGGGTTCATTAACTGCTGAGCTATAACAGGAACTCCTGGTAGACCTTCTTAAGTATGTAGTGTTCCCATTTCTTAAGCCTTTCTGGGGTTTGCAGCATAAATCATCCCCTTTCTGGGTTTTCCTTACTTTTGGATTAGGTTTCATCTTTCTTTGGTTTATTAAGTTGGTCATCATTTATCTTCATGCTGTCTAGCTTCAAAAGTTTTGTTGCTATTCCCTCTTTAATTTTCTTTGACTTTGTGGGTTCCTTTTATAAAAATCCATTTCATTCCTTTTAGTGAGATTTTTTTTTTAAGGGACAGGAATAACTACACGTGATTTACTTGTCTTGTTTGAATATTTCAGGCAGATGAAATAGTTTTGGGGGAGGGGAGGGATGTTACAGTTTAGTGCATTTGAAGAACTAGGAAGGCCAGTGTAACTATAGCTTATTGTTGTTAGGAAAGAGAGATTGTCTTGAACAGGCAGGCAGGAGGCAGATCAGAGGATCTCCTTTTTCTGGAGAGATATTGATTTTAGAAGTTTATTTTTAAGGATAGTGAATTTTGAAACTAATCATATTACCATTCAGTAAATGTCTTTTGATCTTTTTTTGTGAGCCAGGATTCAAATTGATTAAAGTAACAGACATTATCCTTGCTCTCTTGAATCTTGGTTCTATTGTAGCAGACAGACATTAAGCAAGACTTAAAAAAATATGAAATTTGCAGTTCAGGGGACAAATGTATAATTTCTCATTACCAAAAAAAGGAAGACAAAAAGGAAAGTAAAAAAGCGCTTTGAGAAATAATGGTGAGATGTGCAAAATTAAGAATTGAATATTCAGGAGTTCCCGTCGTGGCGCAGTGGTTAACGAATCCGACTAAGAACCATGAGGTTGCCGGTTCGATCCCTGTCCTTGCTCAGTGGTTTAAGGATCCGGAGTTGCGGTGAGCTGTGGTGTAGGTCACAGATGCAGCTCGGATCTTGCGTTGCTATGGCTCTGGTGTAGGCTAACAGCTATAGCTTCGATTGAACCCCTAGCCTGGGAACCTCCATATGCCGCAGGAGCGGCTCAAGAAAAGGCAAAAAAAAAAAAAAAAAAAAAAAAAAGAATTGAGTATTCAGAAAAGATCTCTATTAAGATATGCCAGTTAGCAGAGACCTGAACAGTGACGAGGAACTTGCAGGTTAAGAGTTGGGCAGTGGGGAGTTCCCATCATGGCTCAGGGGAAACGTATCTGACTATTTTCCCTGAGGACACAGGTTAGATCCCTGGCCTTGCTCAGTGGGTTAAGGATCTGGCATTGCTGTGAGTTGTGATGTAGGTTGCAGACACGGCTTGAACCTGGCATTGCTGTGGCTCTGGCGTAGGCTCGCAGCTCTAGCTCCAATTTGACCCCTAGCCTGGGAACCTCCATATGCCACAGGTGCACCCCTAAAAAGACAAAAAAAAAAAAAAGAGTTGGGCAGTGGGAAGGGAGGGAGGTAAGGAAGAATATTTCAGGCAGATGAAATAGTTTTGGGGGAAATAGTTTACAGTTTAGTGCATTCGAAGAACTAGGAAGGCCAGTGTAACTATAGCTTATTGTTGTTAGGAAAGAGAGATTGTCTTGAACAGGCAGGCAGGAGGCAGATCTCTGAGGAATTTTTAAGACCAGGTTAAGGAGTGTGGGTCCTTATCCTTTGAACAGTGGGAAGCTACTGAAGCATTTTGAGCAGAACAGTGCCCAACTGATATCACTCCGTCTGCTAAGGGTGCAAAACTGGAAATGCAAGCAGCTAGATAAAAATACTGCTTCAGGAGTTCCCGTTGTGGCGCAGTGGTTAATGAATCCGACTAGGAACCAAGAGGTTGCAGGTTCAGTCCCTGGCCTTGCTCAGTGGGTTAAGGATCCGGCGTTGCCGTGAGCTGTGGTGCAGGTCGCAGACGCAGCTCGGATCCTGCATTGCTGTGGCTCTAGCGTAGGCCGGCGGCTATAGCTCCGATTCGACCCCTAGCCTGGGAACCTCCATATGCTGAGGGAGCGGCCCTAGAAAAGGCAAAAAGACAAAACAAACAAACAAACAAACAAAAACAAAATTGCTTTAATATCCAAGTTAAAAGATAATTTGGGCTAGAGTTATCTATTGACAGTGGGGATGGAAAGAACAATTTCAAGACATATTTAGGCCTAGTATAAACAAACTTGCTCTTTGAGTATTGTAGGAAAATGGAACGTTTTCAGCTTTTGGGGCTTGAGGTATTTGTTCAGGGTCTTAATTGATGGCTCTGAATCATTTTCTTGTCCTGGTCTCATTTTTTGGCATGTAAGTCTTCCAAATTAACAGCTATCAAGCATTGTCACATTATTTTATACAACTGTGTAAGTACATTATATGTGATTTCAGAATCATTTCAATAATCATCAGAGCTGGGATTCAGAGTACTCATCTATCTTCATCCTCCTTGTAATTTTCCAAAACAATCATGTTATTTTCTATCTTCTCTTCCTTTTTCTCTGACTTTATATTCTTAGTAACTCAGCTTTTTCTGCGTTCCCCTTTTGTTTTCCCAAGGTTAGCCTCATAGACTTCCTGGGCAAACATAGATTTTGCCACATGGCACAAACTGTATTCTAATCACAAAAGAATCTTCACTCTCCCTTGCTCATTTCAGACTTATTTGGTTCATTAATCTTTCACTGAGATACTGCTACATTGGGAGTAACTTTCTCTTCTATCTGCTTCACATTATATGCAATTTATGATCATCTATCGGATTTTTTTCCTTCCTGTGTAATTACTCAGTGCTCCAGATAATTCTAAGAAGTGCATTAGATGGTAATATGCTCATTTTAAAATGTATATGACATTAGTTTTATCATCTAACAAAGTTGGGATGGGGCCTGGACATCTTTATATTTTTCAGTCTCCCCCTATCTGTAAGGGGATTTTTTTACTTAAATCACTATTTAGGAACAGTTGACTTAATCTGTTTTCTTAAATGCCTCCTTTACCTTCTAGTGTTTCTTCTCATTCTTTCTATTTCCTTATCTGTCCAATTGCCTGATCATATATGAGAACTGTATATAAGCCACTCACTTTTTATGAAAATGAGTTTCAGTTAAGTCTTTTCACATCTATTATAAAAGTTTCATTTCTCCCAGAACACACAAAAAAAGTGAATGTTTTTATATTTTCTTTCAGACTGTGAATCAAGGTTGAGACCAAGAATTATTTCTGAAAAAGAATATTTATGGAATAGAATCATCCTGATGGGAGATAATGGAAAGACTTATAAAAAACAGCATTGAGTGTTCAAGTTTCAGAGGTGATTGGGAATGTAGAAGCCAGTTTGAGAGAAAACAGGATTCTCAGGAAGGACATTTCAGTCAAATGATATTTACTCCTGAAGACATGCCCACTTTCAATACTCAGCATCAGAGAATTCATACTGATGAGAAACTCCTTGAATGTAAGGAATGTGGGAAGGATTTTAGTTTTGTGTCGGTCCTTATTCGGCATCAGCGAATTCATACTGGTGAGAAACCTTATGAATGTAAAGAATGTGGCAAGGCCTTTGGTAGTGGTGCAAACCTTGCTTACCATCAAAGAATTCATACTGGTGAGAAACCTTATGAGTGTAATGAATGTGGGAAGGCCTTTGGTAGTGGCTCAAACCTTACTCATCATCAGCGAATTCACACTGGTGAGAAACCATATGAATGTAAGGAATGTGGGAAAGCCTTTAGTTTCGGATCAGGCCTTATTCGACATCAGATAATTCACAGTGGTGAAAAGCCTTATGAGTGTAAGGAATGTGGGAAGTCCTTTAGTTTTGAATCAGCCCTTACTCGGCATCACAGAATTCACACAGGTGAGAAACCTTACGAATGTAAGGACTGTGGGAAGGCTTTTGGCAGTAGTTCAAACCTTACTCAACATCGAAGGATTCATACTGGTGAGAAACCTTATGAATGTAAAGCATGTGGAATGGCCTTTAGTAGTGGTTCAGCCCTTACTCGGCATCAGAGAATTCATACTGGTGAGAAACCATATATATGTAACGAATGTGGGAAGGCTTTTAGTTTTGGATCAGCCCTTACTCGACATCAAAGAATTCATACTGGTGAGAAACCGTATGTATGTAAAGAATGTGGGAAGGCTTTCAATAGTGGCTCAGATCTCACTCAACATCAGAGAATTCACACTGGTGAAAAACCCTATGTATGTAAGGAATGTGAGAAAGCCTTTAGAAGTGGTTCAAAACTTGTTCAGCATCAAAGAATTCATACTGGTGAGAAACCCTTTGAATGTAAGGACTGTGGGAAGGCTTTTGTTAGTGGCTCGAAACTTATTCAGCACCAGCTAATTCACACTGGTGAAAAACCCTATGAATGTAAAGAATGTAGAAAGTCCTTTAATAGTGGTTCAGATTTTAATCGGCATCGGAGAATACACACTGGTCAGAAACCCCATAAATGTAGGGAATGTGAGAAGGCTTTTGGTCCTGGATCGAGCCTTACTCAGCATCAGAGAATTCGTAGTGGTGAGAAACTTCATGAATGTAAGGAATATGAGAAGGCTTTGGGGAAGGGTTCACAAATTTGGCAACATAAGAAGAGTCATGCTGGTGAGAAGCTCTGTGAATTGGAAACTCTATAAATTAAAATTATATGGTTAAGGAAGCAAATGACACATAAGAAAATTCATGGTAGTGAGAGTCCCTACAAATGTAAAAGGTACAAATGCCAATCAATTAAGGTCCTTTACCAATCAATCTGAGAAAATACTTAACAGAAAATTGAAAAACATTCTGAATAATTTGAAAATCTTTATCTAAATTCATTCCTTCCTTCCTTTCAGAATATTCATACTTGTGAATGTTAAAAATTGAAAAACCTTTCATTTTGTATATTGGTTTTATTTTACGCATTGCAATATACTTAGGGGCTAAGGCTGCTACTTTCTTTTTAGTATTCCTTTTTTTTTTATTATGCAGAATGATTGATCCATTTCAAAATCCTTTAAGATTATTGTTGAGTGTCTAAATTTACCCTCTTTCTTCCTCATTTCTCATCTGAACACCATTTGTTTAACACCCACATCGATTTTCATATTTTTTTAACTGCCACTTGATGGTAAGTTATAATTTTACATATATAAAGGTTGGATTATTAGGTCAGTCTTTTTTTTTATATACTTGCTTGTTTGTGTTTATATCTGTGTTTCACCCTGTTTGTGTTAAGTTACTTTCAAGTACCCTTTAGTAGCTTACGGATGTGTACCTTTTGTTTTGGAAGATTGTTATATTTTCCTTTTACAAATTTCATACCCTTCTTTTTTCAGAACAGTTTTCCTCCATGAAAATGTGGGTATGGGTAAAAAATATCTGTAGTCTTGCCAGTCGTAGACAATCACTGTCAAATTTTTGAAGCAAATCCGTTAAGATTATATCTGGCATTGTTTTTGAAAGAAAAAGTATGCTATAACCAGCCTTTAATATTCCTTGTAATTATGTTGTTACTATTTTATTGACTTGCAAGTATTCACCTGTTTTTATCAAACCTCTATTTTGTCAAATACTGAAAATTTTGCCATTATAAAGCGTTACCTTTTTGGCCCCTTTTGATTGTGTCTGCTTTATTTATTCTTCATTTTAGAGATACTGTATGGATCTCCTCTGCTTTTAATGATTTACATAGCTTCCCTTTTACCAACATCCCTGATCTCAGTTACTTCCCCAGTGTTAACCAACTTCCTTATTCTTCCAGATGCTTTTATATGCATATATGATGTATTTTTGGTAATGTGGGCATAATTAGTGTACTTCAGAGGCTTGTTACATGAATTCTACCGTTAAGCGTATCACAATAAATACTTGGTTAGTTTAGCCATCATCATTGTTATCTTCTCAGTCTTTGTTATTTACCGAAAACCTTTTTTGTTTTCCATTTTTGGCTACACCCATGGCATATTGAAGTTCCCAGTCCAGGGATCAAATCCGAGCCACATCTGCAGCCTGTGCCACAGCTATGGCAACACCGGATCCTTAACCCACTGGGCTGGGCTGGGGATTGAATCAGCAGTGTCACAGAGGCAAACCAGATCATTAACCCCCTGTGCCACAGCAGGAACTAAAAAACTTTTTCTCTCTCTTTCTAGGGTCACACCCGTGGCATATAGAAGTTCGCAGGCTAGGGGTCTAATCGGAGCTGTAACTGCCAGCCTATGCCACAGCCACAGCCAAATCTGCAACTTACACCACAGCTCATGGCAATGCCAGATCCTTAATCCACTGAGCGAGCCAGGGATCAAATCTGCGTCCTCATGGATACTGGTCAGGTTCATTTTTCACTGAGCCATGACGGAAAGTCCCCAAAAAACTTTTAACTGTGATCTATACCTTACTCAACATGAAAGACATTATTGTAGAAAAAAAGACATTTATATACGTGAATATAGGAAAAGTTTGATCAATATTTATTCCTTATTGAATGAAGAATACTTAATCTTAAAGAAAAATAAAGATTGTAAAATGTAAGAAAGCAAAATGCATCATAAAACTTACACCAAAGTGAAAATAAAAACAGGATAGCTCATTTATAAATATCTGAACACTGAAGAATAACATCAACCTCATGGTGGCATAAGATGCCTCTCCATTTTGCATACACATCCTCTTTTAACAACTAAATCTTGGCATCCATCCAACAACAAATTGCCTCTATAGGAGTCATGGGATCCAACTCCTATATAATCAAGGAACCTGATGGAAGTTTCACCCACATGTGTATCAAGTAATAGGCAGACAGTCCTTGGCATGGGCTGTGGAACCAGCAGGAGTCTGAACCAGCCCTAGTCCCTTTTGGCTGTGGACCTGGAGAGGGCTGATGTGGGCAGACACCCATCTATGAGAAAGCTTTTGTATAAGTCCAGGTTTCCTGAGGAGAGATTCCAGCCCTTTTTTAAGGCAGAAAAAAATTTGGATGCATTGTAGAGAGTAAGATGAACTTTGCCATCACCTAGGGCTGTGTCTGAGCAGAGCAAGGGAAATGATTGCTGGTGCCTGCACAGACAGCATAGTGGAGACAGCTCAGACTTCTGAAGACAACATGGGCTAAGAGCTCATGTGGGCTCCTCTTGTTTTGGTGACCCCCGCCACCTGGGGTGAGGGTCCCAGTGCTAGGGGAGGGGACAGTGTACACTTAAAGGAAACAGAGCCAGCTTGGGCCCTATCCTGCGGTATTCTCCAATAGCATAGGATCAGAACCCTCACCACCACCACCCCCACCAATAGGGCAGTAATGGCTACTAAGCTATCACTCTTCACTTCCAGGGAAGTCCCATCTCACTCTTGGCTCCATCTCTAGCCTTTCCATCTCCAGCCTAACTCCCTACCACAGTGATAGCCCTGAGAAAAGATGTAACTTGCATCCATATCATATCCAGCTCTCTCACTAATGGCATTGGGCACACATCTGTACAGGGACACTTCCACATAAGAACATCCATTCAAGCCTGTAATAGGTAGGTGTTTTTCTTAAATTTATACAGGTAGAAAAAGTTAAGCAAAATGGAAAGGTGGAAGAACTAGTCTCAATTGAAAGAGCAAGACAAAAACCCTGAAAAAATAAAGGAAACAGAAATACACATTAACCAGATAAAGAATTCAAAGCACTGGAAGTAAGAATGTTAACTGAATTAGAGAAAAGAATAGATGAATGCAGTGGTAACTTTAACGGGGAACTGAAAACATTTTAAAAATTAAAGAATTGTCAAAAAAATAAATAAATAAATAAATAAATAAATAAATAAATTAATAATAAATTAAAACTGAGTCCAGGAGTTCCCGTCGTGGCGCAGTGGTTAACGAATCCGACTAGGAACCATGAGGTCGCGGGTTCGGTCCCTGCCCTTGCTCAGTGGGTTAAAGATCCGGCGTTGCCGTGAGCTGTGGTGTAGGTTGCAGACGCGGCTCGGATCCTGCGTTGCTATGCCTCTGGCGTAGGCCGGTGGCTACAGCTCCGATTCAACCCCTAGCCTGGGAACCTCCATATGCCGCGGGAGCGGCCCAAGAAATAGCAACAACAACAACAAAAGACAAAAGACAAAAAATAAATAAATAAATAAATAAATAAATAAAAATTAAAGAATTGTGTAACGAATAAAAATGCACGAGAAGGAATGAATAGCAGACTAAATGTTGCAGAAGAATGCATAAATGATCTGGAAGATAGAATAATGGAAATCACCCAATCACAACATCAAAAAGAAAAACAAGTTTTAAAAAATGAGAACAGTTTAAGAAGTCTTTGGGATAACATTAAGCATACCAACATTTGCATTAGACAGATCCCCGAAGAAGAGAGAGAGAAGTGGGATCAAAAATATATTTGAGGAGTTCTTGTAGTGCTGCAGCGGAAACGAATCTAACTAGGAGCCATGAGGTTGTGGGTTTGATCTCTGGCCTCGCTCAGTGGGTTGAGGATCCAGTGTTGCCATGAGCTGTGGTGTAGGTTGCAGACACAGCTCAGATCTGACATTGCTATGGCTCTGGCATAGGCCAGCAGCAACAGCTCAGATTGGACCCCTAGCCTGGGAACTTCCATGTGCTGTAGGTATGGCCATAAAAAGACAAAAGACCCCCCCAAGGAAAAAAATATATATATATGTTTTTTTGTTTGTTTGTTTGTTTTTTTGAGGAAATTATGGCTGAAAATTTCCCAGACCTGAAGAAAGAAACAGATATTAAGGTACAGGAAGCACAGAGGGTCTCAAACAAGGTGAACGCAAACAGACCCACACCAAGACATTTAGTAATTACAATGGCAAAAGTTAAAGATAGTTCTGAAGACAGCAAGAGAGAAACAAGGGTCAAAGGAATCTGCATAAGGCTACCGACCACTTTTTCTGTATTTGCAGGTCTATAAGGAGTGTCATGACATATTCAAAGTGCCAAAAAGGAAAAACATGTGACCTACTATTCTCTACCTAGGAAGAGTATCATTTAGAATCAAAGGAGAGATAAAGGACTTCTCAGAGAAGTAAAATCTAAGAGTTCATCAGTGTTAAACCTACCCTAAAGGATTATTAAAGTGTCTTCTCTAAGTGGAAAAGAAGAATCTATAAGAATGGAAAATCCCACTTGGAAAGGCAAAGATATAGTTAAGGACAGATGATCAAACACTTAAGCCAAAATGAAGACTAAAAGAAAACTTATAAAAGCGAATGTAACTACAATAAACAGTTAAGGAATAAACATGAAGATGTAAAATATGACATCAAAAGCACAAAATATGGGGAGGGGAGTACTCCACTCACATCTATGAACAGAAAATCACCTGCAGACAGAAAATCAAAAAGCCAGCAGTGGTTTTAATGACACAATAGACCAGTTGGACTTAATAGATATCTATAGGACATTACATCCCATAACAGCAGAATGCACATTCTTTGCAAATGCACATGGAACATTCTCCAGGATAGATCACATGCTAAGCTACAAAACAAATCTCAACAAATTAAATAGGCTAGAAATGATATTAAGCATTTTCTCTGACTACGACAGTATAAAACTAGAAATCAACTACAGAAAGGGAAATGGGAAAAGAACAAATACATAGAGACTAAACAGCATGCTAATGTAAAACCAATGGGCCAATGAAGAAACCAAAGAGGAAATCAGAAAATACCTTGAGACAAATGAAAATGGAAACACAGCTATCTAAAACTCTATTGGAGGTAGCAAAAGTAGTACTAAGAGGGATATATATAGTGATAATAGGCCTTCCTCAAGAAACAAGATGAATCTCAAATAACCAACCTAACCTATCACCTAAAGGAATTAGAAAAAGAAACAGCACAAAGTCAGCAGAAAGAAGGAAATGATAAAAATCAGGGAAAATAATGGAATAGAGACAAAGACAGGAAAATTCATGAAACCAAGTGCTGTTTTTTTGAAATGATGAATAAAATTGATAAATCTTTAGTCAGGCTCACCAAGTATAAAAGAGAAAGAACCCAAATAAAATAAGAAATGAAAGAGGATAAATTACAACTGATATCACAGAGATACAAAGAATCATAAGAAAATACTATGAACAGTTATATGCCAATGAATTGGACAATCTAGAAGAAATGAACAGATTTCTAAAAATGTATTGGAGTTCCCATCATGGCACAGTGGAAACGAATCCTACTAGGAACCATGAGGTTGCAGGTTCGATCCCTGGCCTTGTTCAGTGGGTTAAGGATCTGGCATTGCTGCGAGCTGTGGTGTAGGTCGTAGATGCAGCTCAGATCCCACATTGTGGTGTAGACCAGCAGCAACAGCTCTGATTAGACCCCTAGCCTGGGAACCTCCATATGCTACGGGTGCAGACCTAAAAAAGACAAAAAAAAGAAAAAAAGTAAAATAGATAAATAAATAAATAAAAATAAAAATGTACAACCTGCCAAGACTAAATGAAGAAACAATTTGAACAATTTATCCTTCTGAAACTATTCGAAAAGATTGAAGAGGAGGGAACACTCCCAAACTCCCAAATACATTCTGTGAATCCAGCATAATCCTGATACCAAAACCAAAGATGTTACAGGCCAATATCTTTGATAAATATAGATGCAAAAATTCTCAACAAAATATTAGCAAACTGAATCCAACAGTAGATAAAGACCACCATACACCATGATCAAGTGAGATTTATTCCAGGAACACAAGCGTGGCTCAATATTCAGAAATCAATCAAGGGAACTATATATCTAATCTCTTGTGATGGAGGATAATGTGAGAAAAAGAATATGCATGACTGGGTCACTTTGCTGTACAGAAATTGAACATTGTAAATCAATCATAATAAAAAATTAAAAATAAAATACTTTTTCCACATTCAAAAAAGAGAGAAAAAAAATTTTTTTTTTTTTTTTGTCTTTTTGCTATTTCTTGGGCCGCTCCCGCGGCATATGGAGGTTCCCAGGCTAGGGGTCCAGTCGGAGCTGTAGCCACCAACCTACACCAGAGCCACAGCAACTCGGGACCCAAGCTGCATCTGCAGCCTACACCACAGCTCACAGCAACGTCGGATCGTTAACCCACTGAGCAAGGGCAGGGACCGAACCCACAACCTCATGGTTCCTAGTTGGACTCGTTAACCACTGCGCCACAACGGGAACTCCTCAAAAAAGAGAGAAATTAACATGACACACCATATTAACAAAAGGAAGGATAAAAATCACGTGACTATGCCAATAGATGCCAAAAAAAATTTGACAAAATTCAACATGTATTAATGATAAAAACTTATCAAAAGTGGTATAGAGGGAACATATCTCAACATAATAAAGGCCATTTATGAAAAATCCACCACTAACATCATATTCAGTGGTAAAAAACAAAAACTTTCCTCTAATTTCAGAAACAATGCAAGGACGCACACTTTCACCACTTCTATTTAACATAGTATTGGAAAGCATAGCCACAGCAATCAGACAAGAAAATGAAGTAAAAGGCATCCAATTGGAAGACAGTTGGTAAAACTCACTATTTGCTGATGACATGGTACTTTACATAGAAAATCCTAAAGTCTCTACCAAAAAACTGTTAAAATTAATAAATGAATTCAGTAAATTTGTAAGATACAAGGTTACTATATATAAATCTGTTGCTTTTCTATGCACTGATAATGAATGATCAGAAAGATTAAAAGAAAAATCTTTAATCCTGTTTAAAATCACACTGAAAAGAATAAAATACATAGGAATAAATTTAAGCCAGGGAGATGAAAGACCTATACTCTGAAAGCTATAAAACACTGATGAAGAAAATTGAAGATGATACAAAGAAATGGAAAGATATTCCATTTTCTTGGATTGGAAGAATTAATATTTTCAAAATGGCCAGAGCAATCTAAAGATTTAATGCAGTCCCTATCAAAATACCCATGACATTTTCCACACAACTAGGATAAATAATCCTGAAATTTATACGGAACCACAAAAGACTCCTTTTTTGTTTTTGTTGTTGTCTTTTGTCTTTTTAGGGCCATACCCTCGGCATATGGAGGTTTCCAGACTAGGGGTCGAACTGGAGCTGTAGCTGCCGGCCACAGCCATACCAACTCGGTATCCAAGCTGCATCTGCAGCCTGCAAGTATCCAAGCTGCATCTGCAGCCTGCAAGTATCCAAGCTGCATCTGCAGCCTGCAAGTATCCAAGCTGCATCTGCAGCCTGCAAGTATCCAAGCTGCACCTGCAGCCTGCAAGTATCCAAGCTGCATCTGCAGCCTGCAACACAGTTCATGGCATTGCCGGATCATTAACCCACTGAACAAGGCCTGGGATCCAACCCTCGTCCTCATGGATACTAGTCAGATTCGTTAACCACTGAGCCATGATTGGAACTTCCTGAACCACAAAAGACTCTGAAGTGCCAAAGCAACCCTGAGGGAAAGAACAAAGCTGAAAGTTACCAGCCTCCCTGACTTCAGACTATAGTACAAAACTAAAGTAACCCAAACAGCACAAAAACAGAAACAGATCAATGCAATGGAAAAAAGAGCAAAGAAATGAACTCACATTTTTATGGTCAATTAATCTATGACAAAGGAGGCAAGAATATACAATGGAGGAAAGACTCTCTTCAATAAGTGGTGCTGGGAAAACTGGACAGCCACAATTAAAAGAACAAGATTAGAACATTTCCTTACACTATGTGCAAAAATAAACTCAAAATGGTTTAAAGACCTAAAGGTAAGATCTGAAACCGTAAAACTCCTAGAAGAAGACGTAGGCAGAATAGTTTGACATAAACTATATAGCAATATAGTTTTGGGAAAATAAGAAAAAAATACAAGAGCAGTTCATGTAATTCAACATAAAAATAACACCCATGGAGTTCCCGTCGTGGCGCAGTGGTTAACGAATCCGACTGGGAACCATGAGGTTGCGGGTTCGATCCCTGCCCTTGCTCCGTGGGTTAATGATCCGGCGTTGCCGTGAGCTGTGGTGTAGGTTGCAGACGCGGCTCGGATCCTGCGTTGCTGTGGCTCTGGCGTAGGCCGGTGGCTACAGCTCCAATTCAACCCCTAGCCTGGGAACCTCCATATGCCGAGGGAGCGGCCCAAGAAATAGCAACAATAACAACAACAACAACAAAGACAAAAGACAAAAAAAAAAAAAATAACACCCAAATAAGACAGAAAAAAACAAACAAACAAAAAACAGACAAGACTTCCCTATTGGCTTAACAGGTCAAGGATCCAGCATTGTCACTGCTCTGCTCAGGTCACTGCAATGGTGCAGGTTCATTCTCTGGCCTGGGAACTTCCTCATGCCATGGGTGGGGCCAAAAAAATGGACAGAGGACCTGAATAAACATTTTTCCAAAGAAGATGTACAAATGGCTAACAGACCTATGAAAAGATGTTCAACACTGCTAATTATTAGAGAAACAAATCAAAACCACAATGAAACACCTCACACCTGTCAGAATGGCTATCATCAAAAAGTCTACAAATAAAAAATGTTGGAAGGGTGTGGAGAAAAGGGATCAAAGGATCACCGTTGGTCAGAATGCAAATGGGTGCAGCCCTGTGGAAAACAGTAAGGAGGTTCTTCACAAACTGAAAATAGAACTACCGTATGAATTAGCAATCCTACTCTAGGGGGTATATATCTATAAAAAAATGAAAACAAGAATTCAAAAAGATACATGCACCTTAATGTTCATAGCAGTGCAGCACTGTTTATCATAGCCAAGATGTAGAAGCCACTCAAGTGTCCATCAATAGACAAATGAATCAAGATGTGTACACACACACACACACACACACACACACACGATAGAATTTTACTCAGCCATGAAAGAAGGAAATTGAGCCATTTGTAGCAATATAACTGAACCTAGAGAATGTTAGTGAAATAAGTCAATGAAAGGCAAAGTATGATATTTATATGTGGAATCTAAAAAGTAAAACAAATGTATTCAGCAAAACAGAAACAGACTCAGATAATGGAAAGAAACTAGTGGTTACCAGTGGGGAAGGGGGAAGGAGGGAGAGGCGAGATAGGGTTATGGGATTCAGAGATACTAACTACTATGCCTGAAGTAGATAAACAACAAGGATATGTTTATATATTGGAGTATAATCTATAAAAATACTGAATCTCTATGCTGTACACCCAAACTAATACTGTAAGTCAACTATACCTTGATAAAAATAAAGTTAAAAAAATTAAGAAGTCATCACCAAACTGAGAGTTATTTAGATTTTATTCAGTTATCTTTTATGAGATTTATAGCTTCACATTCTATATATAGATCTATGATTCATTTTGAGTTAGTTTTTGTAATATATTTTTAATTTTAAACATTTAATTTTAATCTAGATTCTTTTTTGCATGTGGATGTCCAGTTTTTCCAGCACCATTTGTTGAAAATACTCTGTGGTATTACCTTTGTTCCTTTGTCAAAGATCAGTTTGTTATATTAGATGGAACAATATATGGGCACTTTATTCTGTTCCATTGCTCTCTTTGTCTCTTCTTTTGCCACTACCGGACTGTTTTTGTTTGTTTGTTTGTTTGTTTGTCTTTTTAGGGACACACGTGTGGCATATGGAGGTTCCCAGGCTAAGGGTCAAATCGGAGCTGCAGCTGCCAGCCACAGCCACAGCCACAGCACATCCAAGCCATGTCTGCGACCTACACTGCAGCTCACAGTAACACTGGATACTTAACCCACTGAGCAAGGCCCAGGATCGAACCCTCACCCTCATGGATGCTAATCCGGTTTGTTACTGCTGAGCCACAATGGGAACTCCTACCGTACTATTTTGATTGCTGTACCATTACAGTTAGTCTCAAAGTCAGAAGTGTCAGTCCTCCAACTTCCTTCTTCTTCAGTATTGTGTTGGGTATTCTAGGCCTTTGGGCTCTTCATCTAAACTGTAGAATCCACTTACCAATATCCACAAAATAACTTGCCGGAATTTTGATTTGGATTGCATTAAATTTATAGATCAAGATGGGAAGTACTGATGCCTTGACAATATTGAAGTTTACCATTCATGAATATGAAATATTTCTCCATTTACCTATTTGATTTTATTTATTAGAGTCTTGTAATTTCCCTCATAACAAAAATATTGTACATAGTTTGTTAGATTTATACCTGAGCATTTCATTTGAGGGGATGCTAATGTAAGTCATATAGTTTTTAACTTTAAAATCCACTTGTTCATTACTAGTATGTAGGAAAGTGATCGACATTTGTATGTTAACTTTGTATCCTTTATCCTTGCTATAATCTTATATTTAGTTTGAGGTTTGTTTGTTTTTTGTTTTTGTTTTTGTTTTTTTGCTTTTTAGGGCTGTGCTGGTAGCATGTGAAAATTCCCAAGCTAGGGATCGAATCGGAGCTACTACAGCTGCTGGCCTATACCACAGCTACAGCAACACAGGATCCAAGCCATGTCTGTGACCTACACCACAGCTCATGGCAATGTGGGATCCCAGACCCACTGAGTGAGGCCAGGGATTGAACCTGCACCCTTATGGATACCAATCAGATTTTTCTACCACAACAGGAACTCCTGGGGAGATTTTTTTTGTTGATTCTTTCAGATTATCTCCATGGGCAGTCATATGCAAAAATTTTTTTTTCTTTCATAACTGAGATGTTATTGGTTGTTTTGAGGATCAGTACACAGACATTTCAATTTGTACACAATTCTTAACATATGTACCAAAAATCTAAAAAAGTCCTATAGTTGTTACTCTTTCTCAATGGTTATTCCAGTGACTTTACAGCTTAAAATTTGGAGGCAAATTTTCCTTAACAGGATATAGTACCGATATCTTCAAATGTTGATATGCCATTGTATCATAAGTCCCACTAATTCACAATTTAATATCATATACACTATGAACTCAAATTTTCAACCTTTCCCAGCACATTAATAAAATTGCTAGGAAAACCACACCACCACAACCAATGATGTTACAGAGTGCACAAAATTCTGACTAGGAGAGTCAAGATCAAGGAGTGGTTTGCTTTAGGAAACAGTTCTACCAAAAAACAACATGGAAAGAGAAATGTTTTAAAGTGTTCAAAACGTTCAATGCACAACTGACTCCAAATTGCCATTTAGTATGTTTGTATTATAGGATATAAAAGCTACCCCATCTATGGAATGTTAAGCTGACACCCAAGACAATCAAAGCCTCCCATATTCAATATCCCACTATTTTCTGGTTGTACCAAAAGATAAACAACCAGCAAATGATTTCACCTCTTAAAAAAAAACTTTAAAAATGGGATGAGGTGGGATTCCCTCCTTCTTAAAAATGTTTCTAGAGTTACTTAAAAACTTGCATTTATACAATAGTTGATTAAAATGTTCCTCTGGCAGTTCCCATTGTGGTGCAGTGGAAACAAATCCGACTAGGAACCATGAGGTTGCCATTTCCAAGATGCTGCCCAGATCTGGTGTGGGTGTGACTGTGGTGTAGGCCGGCGGCTACAGCTCCAATTGGACCCCTAGCCTGGGAAACTCCATGTGCCTGGGTGCGGCCCTAAAAAGCCGAAAAAAAAAAAAAAAAATTCCTCTGGATTGTACAAGAAGGGAGATGGACCACTGACAGGACTGGACATGTGGTGTTAATCAGACCTGGCATCTTTCTGTCCTGTTTCATCAGAGGCCGGGGTGCTCCTCATTTTTTGTTTTTTTTTTTAGTTTCTCCGTTTTCTACAGGCAAATCTTTTGGTCTCCTGGTTAGTCACTTCAACCTGTTCTCCCTTTGCTCCCCTTTTCCCTGTACTTTTTTGTCTGCAGATTTATCCTTTCCTGCCGCCGTTTTTGGCTTCGTTTCCACTTTTGCAGGAGCGGGTTTAACTGACAACACCGATCTCCTCTTGGGCTCCTCCTTCCTTTTTCAAATGTTTTTTCTGCATGTATTGCTATGATTATGTGATTTTTCCTTTTAGTCTGTTGATGTGATGGATTACATTAATTGATTTACAGAATTCGAACCAGCTTTTTATATGTGGGGTAAATCCCATTTTGTCATTTGTACAATTCTTTTTTAGATATTGTTGGATTGAATTGTTAGTGTTTTCTTGAGATTTTTTTGCCTCTCTCTCTCTCTCTCTCTCTCTCTCTCTCTATATATATATATATATATATTTGTTTGTTTATTTTGCTTTTTAGGGCCACACCTACAGCATATGGAAATTCCCAGGCTAGGGGTCCAATTGGAACTGCAGCTGCCAGCCACAGCCACAGCAATGCGGGATCCGAGCCACATTGTCGATCTATAGCACAACTCATCGCAACACTGGATCCTTAACCCAGTGAGTGAGGCCAGGGATCGAACCCGCATCCTCATGGATACTAGTTGTGTTTGTAACCCACTGAGCCGCAATGGGAACTCCCTGTGTCTATATTAATGAGAGATACTTGGTCCTTAGCTTTTTTTCTTCCTTGTATTGTCTTAGCTGGTTTTAATATTAGGGTAATATTTTCCTTATAGAATGAGTTAGAAAGTATTCTTTCTGCTTCTTTCCTCTGAGATGGTAAAGAATTGGAATAATTTCTTCCTTAATTTTTTTTTCTTCTGTAATTTTTTTATAGAATTCACCAGTGAACCCTTGGTGCCTTCTATTTTGGAGTATTATTAATTACTGATTCAATTTCACTTATACATTTACACCTATTCAGAGTGTTTCATCTTGTGTGACTTTTGGCATATTGTGTCTTTAAAGGAATTGTTCCATTCCATTTAGGTTATCATATTTGTGGGCATAGAGTTATTCATAATATTCCTTTATTGTTATTTTAGTCTATGAAATCTGTAGTGATGTCTGCTCTTATTTCTTATATTACTAATTTACATCTTCCCATTTTTTTCCTAGTTAGCCTGGCTAGAAGCTTATGTATCTTATTGATCTTTTCAAAGAACCAGCTTTCAGTTTTGCTGATTTTGTCTATTGAGTTCCTGCGTTCAATTTCATTGATTTCTGGTCTAGTTCTTACTATTTATTTTCTTCTGCTTACTTTGGATTTACTTGCTCTTTTTCTAGCTTCTTAGGTAGAAGCGTAGACTATTGATTTTACATTTTCCCTCTTTTTGAATGTATGCATTCGTTGCCATAAACTTCCCTCTAAGGACTGCTTTTACTGCATACCACAAAATGGCAAGTTATATTTTCATTTCCTTTTATTTAAAAACATTCTAAAATTTTTCTTGAGATTTCTTCCTTGACCAATGTATTATTTAGAATCGTGTTGTTAAATCTCCACATATTTTGGGATTTTTCTATTATTGATTTCTAGTTTAATTACATTGTTGTTTGAGATTAGACAATGTGTGATTTTAGTCTTTTAAATTTGCTTAATATGTATCTTAGGTCCCAGAATGTGGTCTGTCTTGGTGAATGTTTCTTCAGAAGAAAGGAATGTTTTTTTAGTAATGCAAAACCAGGAGTCCCTTATAGAAAAGATTAATAAGTATGACTTTTGCATACCATTCAAATGATAAACTATCACATATTTTTTCAAATTATCGCTTAACATTAATCTCATGAAGTATCATCTCATACCAATCAGAATGGCCATCACTGAAAAGTCTACAAACAATAAATGCTGGATAGGGTTCAGAGGAACCCTAGGGTTCCCTCCTACACTGTTGTGGGAATATAAATTGTGGTGCAACCACTATGGAAAACAATATGGAGGTTCCTCAGAAAACTAAAAATAGAATTACCATATGATCCAGAAATTCCACTCCTGGGTATATACCCAGAGGAAACCATAATTCAAAAATACATGTGCATTCCAATGTTCATCGCAGTACTGTTTACAATAGCCAAGACATGGATGCAACCTAAATGTCTGTCAACAGATGAATGGATAAAGACGTGATAGATATATACAATGGAATGTTACTCAGCCATAAAAAAGAATGAAATAATACCATTGGCAGCAACATGGATGGAACTAGAAATTATACTAAGTGAAATAAGTCAGACAGAAAAGAAAAATATCATGATATCACTTGTATGTGCAATCAGAAATAATGATACGAAGGGGAAAGGTGCAGGGAAGGGATGGACTGGGAGCCTGGGATTGACATGTGCACACTGCTGCATATGGAGTGGATGGTCAACAGGGATCTGCTGTATATAATACGGGTAAATCTAGTCAATAGTATGTGATAACCTATGTGGGAATGGGTATGTGTGCATGGATAACTGAATCACTTTGCTGTACAGCAGAAATTAACACAATATTGTAAATCAGTGATACTTCAATAGCTTTTTTTTTTTTTTAAATGAGAAAAGGAGTTTCCTGGTGGCTCAGCACCCTAAGGATCCAGCATTGCCACTGCTGTGGGCTCAATCCCTGGCCCGGGAACTTCTGCATACTGCAGACACAGCCTGGTTGTGGGGGGCAGGTGGGAGAGAAGAAAAAAAAAAAAAAAACTTTAGTAAGAAAAAAAATGGCTACAATTTTTAAAAGTTTTCATAGACCAGGAACTCCAATAAGAGGTAGGCAGAGTTACTGATCCTTATGATATTATAAAAATAAGTATCAATATTATGAGAAATATTAATAAGAACTTCCATTTTCATTTCTCATTTTGGCAGAGATGTAGAAATTTGCTATTAATTATGTTGACCATAATCACCATCTTGGTAGGGTGAATCGACTGTCTTAATATCCAAAATATATAAGAATTTATACAAATCAATAGCAAAAATATACAAGGAAACCTCATTTAAAAATGGGGAAAGGACTTGACTAGACATTTTTCCAAAGAAGATATACTAATAGCCCCCGATACATGAAAGTTCTCAGTATCACTAATCATTAAAGAAATGCAAATCAAAACCACATTGAGATATCACCTCACAGCTGCTAGAATGGCTTTTATCAAAAAGACGACAGAGAAGTATTGGTGAGGATGTGGAGAAAAGGAAATCTTTGTACACTGTTAGTTGCAATGTAAATTGGTACAACTGTTATGGACTACAATACAGAGATTCCTCAGAAAATAAAAAATAGAAGTACTATATGGTCCAGCAGGCCCATTTCTGGGTATACATCCAAAGGAAACAAAATCAGTTTATCTGGAAGAGTTTTCTGCATTCCCATGTTCATATTCATTGCAGCATTATTCACAGTAAGATATGGAATCAACCTAAGTGTCTATTGATGGATGAGCAGACAAAATGTAGGTGAGACAGCCATCATTCACTGGGACTTTCTCTTGCCTTTTTGCTATATTGATTTTTTTTTTTTCTTCTATCAGTGTGTGGGTAGATCTACATATAATGGAATTCAGCCGGGAGAAAGAAGGATATTGTGCATTTGCAACAACCTGAATGTATCTAGAGAACTTTATACTAAGTGAAATTAGCCAAAGACAAATACTATGGTTCCATTTATGTGTATATATTTTTTGAAAAAGTCCAACTCATAGAACCAAAATAGAATGGTAGTTGCTAAGGGCTGGAGGCTGGAAGAGATGGAGATGTGCTGGTCAAAGGGTACAAGCCTTCGGCCATAAGATGAATAAACCTGAGAATCTAAGGTACATCATGGTGACTATAGTCAATTACGCTGTTTAGAAACTTGAAATTTTTCTAAGAGAGTAGTTTTTTTTGGGGGGGGGGGGTTCTTTTTAAGGACGCACTTGCGGCATATAGAGGTTCCCAGGCGAGGGGTCCAATCCGAGCTGTAGCGGCCGGCCTACATCACAGCCATAGCAACGCCAGATCTGAGCCTCATCTGTGACCTACACCACAGCTCGCGGCAACTCAGGATCCGTAACCCACTGAGTGAGGCCAGGGATCAAACCCACAACCTCATGGTTCCTAGTCAGATTCGTTTCTTCTGTGCCACAACGGGAACTCCTAAGAGAGTAGATCTTAAGGTTTCTCACTTCTCATTCCCCTGAAAAAGGTCACTGTTTGAGGCCATGGCTACGTTAATCAACCTGATTGTGGTCATCACTTCACAAAGTATATGTGTGTCAAATCGTCACTGTATACTTTATTTGTCTTTTTTGAGGGCCGCAGCCACGGCATATGGAGATTGCCAGGCTAGGGTTCAAATCAGAGTTGTAGCCGCTGGCCTACACCACAGCCACAACAACACCAGATACAAGCTGAGGCTGTGACCTACATCACAACTCAGGGTAACGCCAGATCCTTATCACACTGAGCGAGGCCAGGGATTGGTCCTTCGTCTTTATGGATACTAGTCAGATTCGTTTCCACTGAGCCACGGCAGGAACTCCGGTATACTTTAAATATGTACAATTTGTGAATTTCTCATTAAAGCTGAAAAAAATCTGTTTGTTTGTTTTTTGTCTTTTTTAGGGCCACACCTGCAGGATATGGAGGTTCCCAGGCTACGGGTCGAATCAGAGCTATTGCTGCCAGCCTACACCACAGCCACAGCAACACCAAATCTGAGCCACATCTGCGATCTGCACTGCAGCTTTTGGCAACACTGGATCCTTAACCCACTGAGCAAGGCCAGGGATTGAACGTGCAACCTCATGGTTCCTAGTTGGATTCACTTCCACTGCACCACGACGGGAACTCTGAAAAATCTGTTTTAAATAAAAGAATAAAAAACATTAATAACAAAAGGAAGAAAAAGGCTGCATAGAAGATATATATTTGAGACTTTGGTCATCTAGAAATGTCACATGCACCCTTCACATGAGTATAAATTTTGGCCGGTTAAGTCATTCTAGTCAAGGATTCATTTCTCTCTAGTATTAAAAAATTTGTCACATTTTTTGGTTTTTCCTTTTTCATTTCAGGGTACTTTTGAGCAGGCCATTGTGTTTCTGTTTCTGAGTTCCTTCATGTGACTTGTTTTCTGATTGTTGAACGTGTTAGGATCTTCTCTATATTCTAATTATTCTAAAATTTTATCCTTTGATACCCTGCCAAGGGTCTACCAATTATTTATAACTTGAGTTTTCAGGGAAAATGGGGGAGCAGGAGGATACTCCTCTTTATTGAGAATATACTATGTACCACTTAGCTTTTTAACTGGGATATTACTCTTAATTTAATATAATATATTTTACAATCAGAATGGATTTTAGAGTCTTCATTATGCACAGGAGTTTTTGTCTACAAGAATTAGTTTAACACTAACTCTTGTTCATTCACATCACAGGCATTGACCCCAACCTATTTGCTCTCCATTTCTATGTCTACAAACAAAACTCTCCTATTCTTCATCTTTTTTTTTTTTTTGTCTTTTTGCCATTTCTAGGGCTGCTCCTGTGGCATATGGAGGTTCCCAGGCTCGGGGTCTAATCGGAGCTGTGGCCGCTGGTCTACGCCAGAGCCACAGCAACACCAGATCCGAGCTGCATCGGCGACCTACACCACAGCTCATGGCAACGCCGGATCCTCAACCCATTGAGCAAGACCAGGGATTGAACCCACAACCTCATGGTTCCTAGTCAGATTCGTTAACCACTGAACCACGACGGGAACTCCTTCTTTGTCTACTTTTGTCTTTTTCTTCTCTCCTTCCATCTTGAAATCGTTTTTTTTTTCATTACACAAATTTTTGTTTCAGGAATCTGTGATATTCAAGGATGTGTGCGTCAACTTCTCTCTTGAGGAGTGGGAATGCCTGGACTTGACTCAAAGGAATTTGTACAGATGCGTAATGTTGGAGAATTACAGCAACCTGGTCTCAGTCGGTAAGCCTACCTATCGCCAAAAAGTTATAGTTTGCCCTCTGGCTTATGTGATTTCCCACAGGAAGAATTTTTCAGCTCCCTTCATATATATTTTCATTTTTTCTCTCTATTCCTAACGAAATGGCAGAATAGCTTCATGAGACATAAGGCCAAAGCTCCATCTTCTCTGCTTTTTGTGGCCCTTGCAGTAGTGATATCCTCTTTTATTTGCTGATCACAGGACAAGAATTGAGTGCTGACATCTACAACATAAAAATTTTCTTTCTTCTCTTGTTAGTAGGACTTTCCATTCCCAAGCCAGATGTGATCTCTTTATTGGAGCAAGGCAAGGAGCCTTGGGGTGTTTTTGACAGTGAAATGACAAGGGGCCTGAACCAAGGTAAGTGATTGATGATCATGCAAAGGGAGAGGAATGCAGGATGTAACTCAGCTGCTCAATGAGTTGGCCATATCTTTGAGCTATTTTGAGAAATCTCCCCTCAAAGTCCACAACCGTAAGAAAAAAGTAAACCTCACCATGAGCTTTCAAATACACACAACTCTTCTTTTCTTTTCTGTGTTACTTTCTTCCTGTTCTTAGCAGGTGATTCTGAGGACAAACATCTGCCTTTATTTGGGATCGTATTCCTTTTTTTTTTTTTTCTTTTTAAGACCACATGGAGGTTCTTGGGCTAGGGTTCAAATTGGAGCTACTGCTGGAGTCCTATGCCACAGCCCCAGTAACACCAGATCTAAGCCACTTACAGCAATGCCAGATCCTTAACGCACTGAGCAAGGCTGGGGATCAAACCCACATCCTCGCAGACACTGTTGTCTTGGGTTGGGTTCTTAACCTACTGAACCATAGTGGGAACTCCATCTTATCCCTTCTTACAGGTTCAGTTTGTTTTACCTTTCAGTTTACATATGTGTCACGTTCTTGAACAGTTTGGCATTTAATATGTTCTTTTTTTTTTTTTTTTTTTTTTTGTCTTTTTAGGCCCACACCTAAAGCATATGGAGATTCCCAGGCTAGGGTTCAAATTGGAGCTGTAGCCCCTGGCCTATGCCAACCACAGCAATGCCAGATCCAAGCTGTGTCTTCGACCTACACCACAGCTCATAGCAATGCCAGATCCTTAACACACTGAGCAGGGCCATGGATCAAACCTGCGTCCTCATAGATATTAGTCAGATTCATTTCCACCAAGCCGCAATGGGAACTCCTGTTCAGTTTTTATTCATTACTTTATTTACATATTCATTCCTTCAATCAACACTCCCTTATATTTTGTATGTTGTGGAGGATATTTTTCTGGGAGATACAGAGATTATAAAATATATGACCTATTAAGAAATTTATATCCAGGGGATACAGAAAAAAAAATTTTTTTTTGTCTTTTTAGGCCCACACCTGTGGCATATGGAGGTCCCCAGGCTAGGGGTCAAATCAGAGCTATAGCTGCCGGCCTACGCCACAGCCACAGCAATGCTGGATTCAAGCCACATCTGCGAACTACACCACAGCTCATGGCAACACCGGACCCCTAACCCACTGAATGAGGCCAGGGTTCGAAAATTCTGAAATAGATTCATTCCAAAGGGTTACAATGGAAGGATTTACAAAGCATGGACTTAAGCAGAGATCTCAGGAAAGACATCTCTAAGTGTCATGTACCTCTGAAGACACGCTCACTTTCTTTCAGCATACATCTTTCTCTACATAAAACATTTAATACTAAAGATAAATCTTATGAATGCAGAAAACATAAATATATGCCTGTGAATAAAACTCACAACTTGCTACAAATCGAGAAAGTCATACTAGGTGCTTCCATTGTGGCTTAGCAATAATGAACCTGACTAGTATCCATGAGGTTGTGGGTTCAATCCCTGGCCCTGCTCAATGGGTTGAGGATCCAGCATTATTGTGAGCTGCGGTGTAAGTCGCTCAGATCTGGCATTGCTGTGACTGTGGTATAGGCTGGCAGATGCAGCTCCAGTTCACCCCCGAGGCCAGGGACTTCCATATGCCACAAGTGCAGCCCTAACCCCCCACCCCCCACCAAAAAAAAAGGAAGTCATACTGGCAAAAATTTTTATGCCTATAGAGAATATAAGAAGGCCTTTAGTAGGACTTCAAAACATATTTTATGTAGTACAGTACATAGCAGTATGAAATCCTATGAATGTGAGGGATGTCGAAAGTCTTTGAATTGTGGCTCAGACTTTATACAGCATTAGGTAATTTTTACCAGAGCAAAATCTAATAAATTTAAGGAAAGTGAGAAAGCCTTTACTAATGCCTCACATTTTTTTTTTTCTGTATCAGGATATTCATTCAAGTGAGAAACCCTTTAAATGTAAGGGTTGCATTAGAGAAGTTAATGGTGGTACAGTCTTTATTTGTCATCAGAGAATTCATAATGGTGAAAAATCCTATGAGTGTAATGAATGGAAAGCCCTAAGTCACTCTCTTCTTTTCGCCTTTATATAAATATATATAAAAGCAAGTATATATATAAATAAGCCAAATATAAATAGATATAAATATAGATACACAAATACAAATATATTTATATATAAATATAAATACATATATACAAATATATACAAATAAAATACATGTATATACAAATATATATGTATACAAATACAAATATAAATTATATATAAGCAAATGTATACCTAAATTTTTAAAATATAAAATTGGGTTGTTTGCAATCAACAAATGGTAAGAAGATCTAAAAAGACATTTCTCCAAGAAGACAGACAGATGGCCAAAAAGCACATTAAAAGATGCTTAGACATCATTAATTATTAGAGAAATGCAGAGCTGAACTATAATGAGGTACCATCTCATACCAGTCAGAATGGTCATCATCAAAAAATCTACAGATAATAAATGCTAGAGAGGTTGTAGAATAAAGGGAACCCGTCTACACTGTTGGTGGGATATTAATTCATGCAAGCACTATGGAGAACAGTATGGAGGTTCCTCAAAAAACTAAAAATAGAATTACCATGTGATCGAACAGTCCCACTTGTAGGCGTTCTATTTGGAGAAAACTGTAATTTGAAAAGATACATACACCCCATTGTACATTGCAGCACTGTTTACAATTAGCCAAGATATGGGAGCAACCTATATGTCCTTCAGCAGGGGAATGGACAAAGAAGATGCACACATGTACAACGGAATATTACTCAGGTGTAAAAAAGAACAAAATAATGCCATTTTGGACAGACCTAGAGATTATCCTACCAAGTGAAGTAAGACAGAAAAAGACAAATATCATATGATATCACTTATATGTGGGATCTAATAAAAATGATATCCCTTTATCACATTCTACCAGTATATTTGATCACTATATGTCATTCACATTCATATACATTAAATTCAGTTTAATTCCCCTGTTTATACCATAAATGTTTCAGTTCTTCCAGAAAAAAAATGAATATTTTCTTTTATGCTTTCTTTCAGACTGTGGATCTAGGTGTGAAACTAAGGAATTCTCTTCGAAGAAGGACATTTATGGAATAGAATCATGTCAGTGGTTTTCATTGGGACATCTTACAAAACATGGACTTGACAGTTCTTATTATAGAGATGATTGGGAATGGAAAAGAAAGACTGAGCAAAAACAAAGATCTCATGAAAAAAAATTTAATCAAGTTATTTTCAGCAATGCAAATATACACACGTTCAGTCAGCACACATCTCTTCTTACTCCATATAAAAAAACTTATATTGATGAGAAAGCCTGTGAATACAAGGACAATGAGAAATCGTTTGTGCCTGATTTGCAACTAACTGCACAGCAGAAAATTGATACCCGCAAGAAATTCAGTAAATCTAAGGAATATGGAAAGGCCACTAGTCGAGGTTTAGAACACACTCAGCATCAGATCATGCTTCCTGGTGAATCCTCTGAACATAAGGAATATGATAGGGCCTTAGACTGTGTACAAAGTCAGGGCATTGATAGTAAGAAGAAAATATATGAGTGTCAAGAATGTGGAAAAGCCTTTAGTACTAGTTCAATATTTAAATCCCATCAGAAGATTCACACATGTGAGAAGTCCTATCAATGCAAGTTATGCGGAAAAGCCTTTAGTAGTAAGTCAGCCATTATTCTGCATCAGAAAATTCACACTGGTGAGAAACCATTTGTGTGTAAGGAATGTGGAAAGGCGTTTCGTAGCAGTTCCATACTTACAGAACATCAGAGGATTCACACTGGCGAGAAACCTTATCTATGTAAAGAGTGTGGCAAAGCTTTTTATTATTCCTCTGATCTTAAAAGACATCAGAGAATCCATACAGGTGAAAAACCCTATGAATGTAAGGAATGTGGCAAGGCTTTTAAGAGTGCATCATATTTTTTTATACATCATAGAATTCATACTGGTGAGAAACCCTATGAATGTGAAAAATGTGCTAAGACATTTAGGAGTAGTTCAGCCCTCAATCGACATCAGCGAGTTCATACTGGTGAAAAACCCTATGTCTGTAAGGATTGTGAAAAGGCCTTTTGCAGCAGTTCAAAACTTATAGAACATCAGAGAATTCACACCGGTGAGAAACCATATGTGTGTAAAGAATGCGGAAAGGCTTTTTATTACTCTTCAGGCCTTAGCCAACATTGTGGAACTCACATGGGTGAGAAACCCTATAAATGTAAGGAATGTGGGAAAACTTTTAGTAGTAGCTCAGCCATTGTCCGACATAAGAGAATTCATACTGGTGAGAAACCCTTTGAATGTAAGGAATGTAGAAAGGCCTTTCATCTTTCTGCAGACCTTTCTCAACATCAGAGAATTCATAAGGGTGAGAAACTCTATGAATGCCATGAATGCGGGAAGGTTTTTGTACGTAGTTCAAATCTTAATCAGCATCAAAAAGGTCATGCCAGTAAGAAACTCTGAACAGTATCTGTGGGAAAAGGCATTCCACTATGGATTTTGCCTAATTTGAGACAGGACTTCATGCTAATAAAATATCCCGTGATTAATTTGAAGAGGCTTTTATATTTTGGACTAGTATCCATAAGGATGTGGGTTTGAACCCTGACCTCCTTCAGTGGGTTAAAGATCCGGCATTGCCATGAGCTGTGGTGTAGATCACAAACGCAGCTCGGATCCCTTGTTGCTGTGGCTCTGGTGTAGGCCTCTACCTCTAGCCTGGGAACCTCCATAGGCCACAGATGTGGCCATAAAAAAAAAAAAAAAAAAAAAAAAAAAAAAAAAAAAAAGAGGCTTTTGTTTGCATTTCACAACCTGATTGTCTAAGAATATAGTGTATGTCAGAAAATCTTCATCAACCATTCACTCCTTAATGTCAGAATTTATAAATGTGAATGAGGAAAATGAAAACTTTTCTTGTAGATCAACCTTAAACATCAGACAGTTTATTAAGGAATAACCCTGGGGTTTTATTTCATATTTGCTAATTTAATTCTAAGGTGTTTTTGTCCTGTGCCTCTTTACTGATCATAAAATTATTTTCTAATCAGTATTAAGTTTTTGTTGTGCATTATAGTTCTGAGTTTCTTTCTTTTTCTCCAAGATTCTGCACCCATAACTACTTATCCTCTCTAGTTTCTTTTCCTATAGTTTGGTGATATATGCTTGTTTATATAAGCTTAAGTTTCAGGACAACAATGTAAGTATCATTCCATATGTATATGTGTGCATATGTATATGTATATACATATATATCTGTAATTGTACCTGTACCTTTTTGTGTTATTTTTACTTTTTATATATCTTAATACAAATAAGACCACCCCTTTTTTTTTAAAGAGAGTTCCCTTTTAATCTTAATATTTTATTGTGATTTTTTTAGAGGAATACAAAAGAAATTTTTAAACCTATCACCCATTACAATAATCACTCTCAAATGGTGAAAATTAATATTTAGAAAAATTTCAAAGTAAATGTCATATTTTATAAATTACCTTTTCTATGACAGAATATGTCATAAACAGTCTTCCAAGTCAGTAAAAATTATATCATCATTTTTACTTGAATGGAGTTCGTGTTTATCTGAGTGGCTCTATTATTATTTTGCTAATCTGTTGATAAAATATATTTACCTTCTAAATTTTGCCTTTATAAACAGTGCTCCTTTCAATACCGCTTCCGCATTTTATGTACTCGTCTGCTTTATTTTGTATTTCTGATCATCACCCATGAGTACCTTATACTTTAAATTTTTTTAAACATTACAGATAAGCTAAACTCCCTTTGACTATTTCCCTTACTCTAGTTTCTTTCCTAAATTTGCCACTATTGGCAGTTTCATTCAAGAGCCTTTTAAAATGCAATTGCACACACATATATAAATATATATATATGTATGTGTGTGTGTTTATATTATATATATACTGTTTATACTTTGTAAGAACATAGTACTGCTTTCAATCTTTTTTTTTTTTTTGCTCTTTAGGGTGGCACCTGAGGCATATGGAGATTCCCAGCCTAGGGGTTGAATCGGAGCTATAGCTGCTGGCCTACGCCATAGCCACAGCAATGTAGTACTGAATTTAATCAGTTTCTTAATCAGTACCTCTAAGCTTCTTTGTTTGGGCTCAAATCTACATACATTTCCCCAAGTCTTTTTTTTTTTTTTCCTTTTGTCTTTTGTCTTTTCAGGGCCGCACCCACGGCATATGGTGTTTCCCAAGCTAGGGATCTAATCAAAGCTATAGCCTCCAGCCTGTGCCACAGCCACAGCAACGCCAGATCCGAGCTATGTCTGCAACCTTCATCACAGCTCACGGCAATGCCGGATCCTTAACTCCGCTGAGCGAGGCCAAGGATTGAACCCACAACCTCATGGTTCCTAGTCAGATTTGTTTCTGATGCTCCACAACAGTAACTCCCAATGCTGGATCCTTAACCCACTGAGCAAGGCTAGGGATTGAACCTGTGTCCTCATGGATGCCAGTCAGATTCATTGTCCGCTGAGCCACAACAAGAACTCCTGCTTTCAATTAAGTAGTATACTCCAAGTATAGCAAAATGGAGGAGACTAATAGTAACTGTCATGCGAGTGTAATGAGGATTACAGAAGTTAATGAACTGATGCGTGTCACTGCGGAATTGTTCAGTAAATGTGAACAACCACTATCTTCATCTATTTATAGAATGGTGTTTGACCCATGATATATATATGCAATAATATGACAGTTCATGTTGGAAAGAAACTTAAAACCAAAGTTAAACAAAGGTGTTAAAATGTGGTAAAGCTTTCCTACAGAACTCAGTCTTTGTGCTGAATCATAACATTCTGGAGTGAAAATGTACATAAATATGTCTGGAGTGGTTGAGACCACAACTATCACAGAATAATGAGAAGAAGACAAAAACAGTAATATTATAAAACACATTATCTAACATAGGAAAGCACATGGGGAAGCCAAAATATCTAAATACCAATCCAGTTCTCATCTGAATTACCTTTTGATTAAGGGTGAAACCAACACAAATTAGTTTCACTAGGAGTAAATTATAGTGTGTATTCTACATAGAAAATGGTGCCTGACAAAACTGCACAGAAAATTTACAGCTCTACATTCGTGGATGTACTAGAAAAATTTTAAATGAGTATATAGTTTTGAGAAACTAAAAAAAAGTCCCACAATTATCTAAAGACAATGGGATGTATTTGTAAAAAGGAAGGTGAAAATAACTGAAATAAGTGAAACATCTGAATGGATGAATAGCACAAATGGTGTTTCTTGAACCAAACAATGTGGATATTCTGGTCAGAAAAAGAGGATAAGCATTGTGACTGAGAAATTGACATTGCTACAAATTAGAGATTTGGGGGGCAACTTATATACCCTTTTTGCTAATAATTTTGAAGAAAGTAAAATGCTTATTCTCCAAAAACAAATCTCCAGAATTGAGTCAAGAGAGATGAGCACAGAAATCCAATAAAAACTGGACAAAACAGCTAGCCATTTCTAAAGAAATTACTTGACCCTTTTTATAGGCAAATTTTAGAATTCCCAATTCTCTTTAAAGAGCTCCTCATAGAATATTTAAACATGAAAGCCTGACATTTAATTCTATGACTCTTGCATAACTTTAAACAAAGTAAAACAAAACTGGTACTTCCAACCATGAATATTTGTGCAACATCATAAATCAGTAATTTAAAATCACAAGTGTAGTCAGTTGAATCTAGATGATTGTTCACTCCAGAAAAGGCTGAAGAATATTTCTACAATTTACACAAAGTCCAAATATTCTTTGAAAAAAATGTTGATCCATGTGACATAACTTCTTCTACATCAAAAATTCCCTTTAGCATTTAGTGGTACATGTATTTTGCTAATAAATTATCTCAGCTTTTGTTGATAAGAATAAGCATTTTATCTTAATATTTGGATGACACTTTCTGGATTTAGAATTTTAGGTTGACAATATATATGTCCTATTTTTCTGGAGAACCCTAATGTATCCAGGCTATGAACATCTATGGGGGACATTATCCTGCCTATCACATGCTGCCAGTTTTGCAAAGTGGCTATGCTATTTTGCATTCTCAGTAGCAATGTTTGAGATTTCTATTTGGTCCACATCTTCACTAGTAATTGTTCTGGTGAGTCCCTTTGATTTTAACTATTTTACTGGGGATATGGTAGAATTACCCTGTAGTTTTAATTTGCGTTTCTTTGAGATGTACTATTTTTTGGCATCTTTTCCTATGCCATTTGTTAGGCATTTAAATATACTTTTTGTAAAATGGCTATTCAAGCCTTTTGCCTATTTTGGGGTGGGTTGTCACTTTTTCTTATTGATTTGTAGGAGAATTCTTTTATATTTATAATACAAGTCCATAATGTATTACAAAAACCCTTTCAAAGTCTCTGGCTTATCTTTTCACTCTCTATATCTTTGATGAACATTTCTTAATTTTAATGAAATCGACATTTTATCTTTTACAATTTGTATTTTTTGTGTCCTGTGTCCCTTCCCTGGATCCTTATCTGACCTTATCCCATAGGTTCCATTGAGATTCCATTCAGATACATTCCTGGCATATCAAACCATCCAGTTTGTGGTACTTTGCTGTGGCGGCCTTAGGAAACTAATATACTGGTTGATGGTGTCAGGCAAGTGCAATGTCCGAAACCTAAGGAGATGTCGTTACCTAGTGGTCGTATCTTTTTGCCACAGGCTTCAGTTTCCTTAATTGTCAGTTGGTGACATCTGCAGCTCAAAATACTCATGAGGGCTGACTGGCCAGAAGGAAGGGGAGCCTGTACAGTTTGTTGTGTGGTTTCTAGAGACTGTTGTTACTCAGTACCTCCTTTGGGTGATCTTTACAGCCGCCCCTGGGGAATATGGAAGTTCCCAGGCTAGGGGTCAAATCGGAGCTGCAGCTGCCCATCTATGCCACAGCCACAGCAGTGTGGGATTCTAGCTGAATCTACGACCCACACCACAGCTTGTGGCAATGCTGGATCTTTAACCCACTGAGGAAGGCCAGGGATCGAACCCACATTCTGATAGATACTATGTTGGGTCCTTAACCTGCTGAGCCACAACAGGAACTCCTCCTTTGTGTGCTCTTATGTATTGAGTTCAGTAGTATCTTTTTTTTTTTTTTTTTTTGTCTTTGTCTTTTCAGGGCTGCCCTGTGCATATGGATGTTCCCAGGCTAGGGGTCTAATCAGAGCTACAGCTGCCAGCCTACACCACAGCCACCACAATGCCAGATCCAAGCCGCGTCTGTGACGTACACCACAGCTCATGACAACACCAGATCCTTAACCCACTGAGCAAGGCCAGGGATTGAACCCACAGCCTCATGGTTCCTAGTCAGATTCATTTCTGCTGCACCAGGACAGGAACTCCGAGTTCAGTAGTATCTTCATGTGAGACATGAAGTGCCTCCAACACTCAAGCCTATCAAATGTTGTGCCTCATTTTTGTTTGCTAGAGTTTGAAGACCAACAATTTTTCTTTTAAAAGCTCAGGGCTTTTCTCTGGACATGAGCCCACATGGTTTCCAAGAATCTTACTTCAGAGGTTAGCCCCTGTATCTTATTGGGATTTTAATATTCCAGAACTTGACTCATCTTATGAAAGGCCATCTACATGCTGCCCTTAGCCCTCCCAATCAGCATAATACCATCCATATAAAAGTATCAGAACACTCCTGGTAATATTTCAGCCTTTTTAGGTCTCCGCCTATTCTCTAGTGATGAATTGGGAAGAAATCAGGTAGCCTGTGGCTGCATGATAAAATAAAGGAAATTAGAATCTTGTGAAGGCAAATTGGCTCTGATCTTCAGAATGCAGTGGGATCCTGAGACGGCATTAACATTGTCCCCCAACCACTGCAAGACAGATGTCTTCAGTCTGCATTATGGACTCCCTAATTATTAAGATAGGAACTGCATGTGCAAGAGAGACTACTGCCACACTGCACTTGTGGTAGTCCACAATCCCATGCCAAGTAACAGTGTCATCTTCACTGGCCACCGAGGACTATCATGTGACATAATAGTACCTCTTCCTCCATTAGCTCCTTGATCAGCATAATGACCTCTGGTCTCTGCTACCTCTGTTCTCTCTCCCAAGCATTCTGTATTGCTTCATGGTAAATACAGGACTACACTGGAGAAGTCTAGTGTGCTCCAGGTTGTGTACTTGTGCCACTACCACTGTTCTAATTGTGGCATTTCCCCATTGGGAATATCTCTTTGGATAGAATTATTACCTATAATTAACACATCTATTCCCACAACACATTCAGCAGTATCAGTTACAACCACTTGAGTGGGTATTGCCCCCAAAGAGTCCCCCCTATAAAGTTCTACTAGTCTATTTTCCAATCTGGAAATTATTTCCAAATCCACTTCAAGTAATGTTTTCGACCACGACCAAGAGTGCTGCTTGCTAGCACCACAGTAATTTATGTCCCAGTGTCAAAGGGCTTACGATGTTTGGCAACCTTGTCACTGTCAAGTCCCCAAAATACCTTGACCGGTGCAGGTGGCCTTGGATCCTTCTTAGGGAAGGCTAGGCCTCAGCCTTTACTCCAGTCCTGTTTTTTCTTTAAGGTGGTAAGCAAGTTCCTGTCATGGTTCAGCAGAAACGAATCTGACTAGTATCCATGGGGACGCAGTTTGATCCCTGGCCTCACTCAGTGGGTTAATCTGGCATTGCCATGATCTGTGGTGTAGGTTGCAGATGAGGCTCAGATCTGGCATGGCTGTGGCTGTGGCTGTGGCGTAGGCCAGCGGCTATAGCTATGATTCGACCCCTAGCCTGGGAACCTCCATATGCCCCAAGTGTGGCCCTAAAAAAACATAATTAATTAAAGGTAGGGAAAGAGAAGCACTATTGAAGGCACTGAATCAACACCAATGCAAACAGCACAAACCTCTACAAGCGGATCTAGATTCTGTGGGTCCTGTTCCTGCGTGTCCACAATAAATACTAAAGCTGGCTGGGTATCTTCCCGTGTTACAGAAGATTTACAAATGGACAGACACATCAAGGAAATTCAAGTTAAAACTACCAGACACCCATAAAAAAGGATAAAAAGGAAACTTATGATGCAGAGCAACTGAAACTATAATACATAGCTACAATTGGAAAGACGCTTTGGAAAACTGTTCCAAAACGTGTTACTATAGTTAAATGTGTGCATAACCTATGACCCAGCAATTCCCCTCCAAGGTATATATGCAACCAAGATGCATAGATATATATATATACACACACACACACACATATATATAGCAAAAGACACAAAGGATACTGTTCATAAGCACTATTCCCAAGCTGAAAACAAGCCAAATGCCATCAACAATGAGAATAAATGAATTTTGTCAATTAATCCCACAAACAATGTTCGGCAAAATAAATCCAATGAAAGTGGGGGAAAGTGTGCATATAATCCGATTCCATTTATTTTAGGCTCAAAATCAGGCAAAACTAATCTGTGTTGTAAGTCATGTGATGGATACTGTTGCAAGAGACCAGGAGGGGACTTCTGGGGTGCTAGTTATACGGGTTTTGTTCCTAAAATATCGGCTGCCTCTGTACACTGATGCCAAAGAGAAACACGGAGACAGAGTTGAGGAAACAGAAAAAGTAGCTTTAATTGTCAGGCAAAGGACTAACACAGCAGGACAGCGCCTCAAGGACTGTGCCCCCCAACTCCCGCTCTCGCCCTGTGCCCAGGGGATAGTGAGGAGTCATAGTGTTCAAGGAGCCAGATGTGATCAGCTTGTGGACACTTTCCTGTTTCATTCGTGGTAAGGTAATTGGAGTCAGATCTGTTTGCACCGGGCTGAGATCTAAATGTTTGTGGGCAGCATACAGGTAACTTTTTCCACAGGGTGAGGGCTTCAACACCTGCAAAACAGCTCCAAGGACCTGGCTCAACTGTCCCTGAGGAAGAACTAAAGGTTTTTGACGTTACTGAATGGCTAAATTATTATTATTGTCTTGCCTGCTTTTCTTGTTCTCTGTATTTTCTCATCTCTCTAATTAAATTGATTCTTTAAGGTTTTTCTGTAGATAAAAGGCTGGCATAAGACTTAAGTGGGGATCTAATCTGAGAAGAACCCATTGGGTCCTGCTCAGTTACAATTTGAACAATTTATGTAAATTCATCCAGTTTTACTCAATGATTTGGGCACGTTTTGGCATGTTACATTTAAAAAGTATACTTTAAAAAACAATAACAAAATTTTTGTTTAATCACAAAAACTGTCTCAGACACAAAAGCACAACCACACCCCCGAGGTCACAAACTGAAGCAAAAGCATTCACACCAGCAGTAAAAAGTCACTCTGCCCATGCCCCAGGCTAAGGTTGGGGCAAGGTCTCCTCTCCGTTAACCTCCTCAGACTGCTTTATCTTTCCCTCCACCTGCTGGGACTTCTGCACCCAACAGCTCTGCCAGGACAACCACCATAACTCCCCGCCCCCGCCAAGGGGCTGAGACTTCAGAACGCCCCCGCTCTGCTCTCTGGGGCTCCTGGCCACAATACACGTTCCAAAAGTCCTCGCAGCGCAAAAAAGCTGCCCGCTAGAGCGCGAGCGGAGGGTCCGCATCACACCTCGCACTGGTCCCCTAGGGGAGTGATTCGCTGGAGTCGGCGGAGGACCGGCAGGTCGCAGCTGGCAGCTCTGGAGGTTTACGGTCCGGTGAGGGCTCAGGAGGCTTGGCTTGCCGGCTCGCGCCTGTCTTTTGTTCCTCGACTACATTTCCCAGAAGACAGCGGGTGTTACGTCACTTCCGTCTAGGCTGTCAGCGCTGTTTTGCTGGAACAAGTTGGGCAGCGCGGCGGCGGAAGGAGCTCAGGTGTCGAACTGTACAGGGACAGGTGGGACCCGGCAGGACACCGGGGAAGGTGAAGGTGAGGGGTTGTAACCCTGGCCCGGAGACTGGCGGGATAGTTGATAGACTATTTTAGGCTTGTGGCTCGTACAGCCGTGGTTGTAACTACTCAATTTTGTTGTAGAGTGAAAGCAGCCATATGTAATACATAAATAAATAGACGTGGCTGAGTTCTAATAGAACTTTACGGAACAAGCTGTGGGCCCACCAAATAGGAGCAGATTTGAAGGGCGAAATTTGCTATTTGATTTAGTGAATGCTAATATAGATGGTTTAATTTTTATGAAGAGTAGGGGTCAGTTGCAGTTTTTAAGCAGATAACTCAAAATACACATCTCCTTCTGACAATGGAAATTAAATTCCCTGGGACACCCATGGGAGAAATGCTCTGTTTCCAAAGCAGTTGTCAGATTTCTGGTAATATCTGAAATTGGAGCCTCACCTTTTATGTGAAAAGGCCTTTTAGTAGCTTGATAGCTTGTTCAGGAAAAAGAATAAAATGGATAGATGGAATTTATTTTGCGTTGAATTTGAGAGAGTAAAAGAAGCAGAAGATTCATATGCTAATATGTGTTATTGGCGTTCCTGTTGTGGCTCAGTGGTAATGAACCTGACTAGTACCTTTGAGGACACAGTTCCATCCCTGGCCTCACCCAGTGGGTTAAGGATCCCATTGTTGCCATGAGCTGTGGTGTAGGTCGCAGACACGACTCCAATCTGGCGTTGCTGTAGCTGTGGTGTGGACCGGCAGCTACAGCTTGGATTTGACCCCTAGCCTGGGAACTACCATATGTCCTAGGTGTGGACCTAAAAAGACCAAGAAAAAAAGTGTTGTTTATTCTTGTTCATTGATTGTGATGGATTCTGTGATTACAGTAAAAGCTGGTGAATATTGCACACCTAGAAGAGGGAATTGTATGGCATGTAGAGTTAAAGCTCACTAAAATTGTTTTTTAAATGCATACCTTTAGAAGTATTTTTTGGTGGCACAGTGGAAACAAATCCCACTAGTATCCATGAGGATGCAGGTTCACCACACAGTGGGTTAAGGGTCCAGCGTTGCTGTGAGCTGCTCAGATCCCACATTACTGTGGCTGTGGCTGTATGTAGGCCAGCAGCTGTAGCTCTGATTTGACCCTAAGCCTGGGAACTTCCATGTGCTGCATGTGTGGCCCTAAAAAGCAAAAAAAATAAAAATAATAAAATAAAATGGATACCCTTAAAAAATCAGGAAAAATAAGTGATGCATCCCCTATCCCCTCTTCTACTTGGTATTTACTTCAAAGTTTAGGCACTGCAGTAAGATTAAGGGGAAAAAAATGAGAAGTCTAACCATTGAAAAGCAACAAAAAAAAAGCAGATAATATAATTGTCTGCAGCGAAACAACAAAATATAGAAACTGTCTAAAAATTAGTAAGAAAAGAAAAATCACATATGTAAGTACCAAAGTTCAATGGCATTTATCTTTTGGAGCAATCGCTAGCTTCTTTTGGAAAGGAATTACTAGGATTGGGAAAACTGGATCAATGAATAAATGCTTCTGTAATTTCCTAGTTATTGCTAAATCCCCCTCCTTTGAAGTTGTACATTTACTCAAGCAACAAATTATTGAGGGTTTTCCCACAGGATCTCCCACAGAATATACTGTCAAACTTTTAGATATTTTCCATTGCCATTCGACTCTCAGTGTAGTTTAATCAGTATTTCTGTTGTCATGAGCCACATTAAGCATCTCCTTATATCCTTCAGTGTATTTGCATTTGTTTTTCAGTGAACTCTCCATTTTTGTTGACCATTTTTCCTTAGGAGTGTTATTCTTTTTTGTTTTTATTTATTTTTTTTATTTTCTGTTTTTAAAGCTATTTCATATATTATTTACGTTAACCTTTTCTCTGTAATATAAATTCCAAAAGCCCTTTTCCAGGTTGTCATTTATCCTTTTCTTTTGCTTATGGTATCTTTCCATTCAATCAAAATACAATTTTTGTAGTAAAATACCCATCTCTCCCTTATTACTTGTAGATTTGGCTCATGGCTAGTTAAAATTTTCTAATTCCTGGATTTTAGAAAAATCCAGGCATTGACACTTCTTATATTTCATGCTTTTATTTCTTTTTATTTTTTTGGCCATCCCGTGGCATATGGAGTTCCTGAGCCAGGGATCAGATGCAAGCTGCAGTTGTGACCTATATCATAGCTGCAGCAATGCAGGATCCTTTAAACCGCTATGCCAGGCCAGGGATCTAACCTGCATCCTAGCATTGCAGAAACGCCACCAATTCTGGTGCACCACAGAGGGAACTCCTGATTTAGATTTTTTTTTTTTTTGTCCTTTTAGGGCTGCGCCCACAGCATACAGAGGTTTCCAGGCTAGAGGTTGAATCAGATCTGTAGCTGCCGGCCTATACCACAGCCACAGCAACTCAGGACCCGAGCTATGTCTGCGACCTACACCACAGCTCACGGCAATGCTGGATCCTAAACCCACTGAGTAAAGTCAGGGATTAAACCTGCATCTTCATGGATGTGGTGATAAGGAGATTTCCTCAAGTTTCTGTATGATATGAGTCAGCCAAGGGGCCTTAAATTAAGAGAGATTAAGACATGGGGCAGGAGAGAGGCAGACAGGGATTCTTTGCCATTTAAAAGGGAGCTATTTGGAGTTCCTGTTGTGGCACAGCGGAAACGAATCTGACTAGGAACCAAGAGGTTGCGGGTTCAAACCCTGTCCTCACTCAGTGAGTTAAGGATCCGGTATTGCCATGAGCTGTGGTATAGGTTGCAGACTCGGCTTGGATCTGGCATTGCTGTGCCTGTAGTGTAGGCCAGCAGCTGTAGCTCTGATTCAACCCCTAGCCTGGGAACTTCCATATGCCATGGAAGCGGCCCTATAAAGCAAAAAAAAATTTAACAGATAAAAACAAGTAAATAAAAGAGAGCTATTTAGGAAGTTCTGTTGTGGCACAGTGGAAATGAATCCAACAAGTATTTAGTATCCATGAGGATGCAGGTTCAATCCCTGGCCTTGCTCAGTGGGTTAAGGATCCAGCATTGCCATCAGCTATGGTGTAGGTAACATGCAGTTCGAATCCCACATTGTGCGGTTGTGGTATAGACTGGCAGCTCCAATTCAACCCCTAGCCTGGGGAGCTTTCATATGCCACAGGTGCGGTCCTAAAAAGCAAAAAATAAAATAAAATAAAGAGACCATTATGTCTTTTAAATAAACCATCTATTGGGACCTATTGGGAGATGAGAGTTCCATTAAATACCTTTCCAGGAGTTCCACTGAATACCTTTCCAGCCATGTGTACTTTGAGAAGTGAAATGTGTGCCTTGGTTACTATTATGTCAGGAACTCTGAAGGGAATATAGATTATCCTGGTAAGGCCTTGTATATGTAGAGACATGTGTGGCTTTGGTTCATATTCGAGTATCCGTAAGGCAAGAACTTCCCAGAGTTCTTTACCCTTAGAGGGGCAACTCTTAGGCAGTGGCCCAAGAGTTTGTAAATATATGCAGATGAGGCCATTTGTTGGTCAGGACATTTGTGCAAAGATGCCTTCCTAAAGTTTGACCACTTGTTCTGACCCTTAGATCCTGTCCTTTGTGGGGGCATCTACAAAGTGGGACTCAAAATTTGAAAAACTACATGTTCAAGAAGGGAATCGTGTTTTAGAATATATGAGGAATTATTACAACTCAACAATAAAAAGATATATAACCAGATTTTTTAAATGAACAAAGAATTTAAATACACATTTCTCCAAAGAAGAAACACAGATGACCAATAAGCATGTAAAGGTGTTTAACATCATTAGGAAAAAGCAAATCAAAATCACAATGACATACCACTTCAAACTCACCAGGATGAATTTAATATAAAAGATGGTGAGAATGTGGAAAAAGTGGTTCTTTAATATATCTTTAGTGGAATTGTAAGATTATACAGCTTCTTTGAAAAAAGAATTTGGCAGTTCTTTTGGAGTTCCCGTCGTGGCTCAGTGGTAACAAACCCGACTAGTATCAGTGAGGACTCGGGTTCGATCCCTGGCCTTGCTCAGTGGGTTAAGGATCTGGCATTACCATGAGCTGTGGTGTAGGTTGAAGACGTGGGTCTGATCCCCAGTTGCTGTGGCTGTGGTGTAGGCCAGCAGCTCTGATTTGACTCCTAGCCTGGGAACTTCCGTAAGTCACAGGTGCAGCCCTGAAAAGCAAAAAAAAAAAAAAAAAAAAAGAAGAAGAATTTGGCAGTTCCTCAAAATGATAAACATACTGTTACCATATGATCCAGCAATTCCACTCCTAGGTGTATATATCTAAGAGAATGTATGTCCACACAAAAACACTCTCTAGAATGTTCTTAGCATTATTCATAGTAACAGTAAGTGAAAACAATACAGATGTCCATCAACTGATGAATGGGGAAAAAAGTGGTATATTCACACAGTGGAATATTATTTAGCAACTAATAAGTGTAAAGAATTGATCCATGCTGCAACATATGTGAACCTTGAAACATTATGCTGTGGGAGAGAAGCCTATCACAGAAGACCACATATTGTATGATTCCATTTATATGAAAGGACTAGAATAAACATATTTGTAGCCACAAAGAGTAGATTAGCAGTTGCCTGGGTCTAGGGGAACAAGAGTGGGAAGTGATTGCTAGTGGGGATGCGGTTTGGTTTTTGGATAATGAGAATATTTTAAAATTAGATGGTGATGGTGGTTGAGCATCTCTGTGAATATACTAAAAACCACTCAGTTATACTTTTAAAAGGATGAATTTATGGAATGTGAGTTATATGTCAATGAAGGTATTATGAAAATAAACAAATATAAAGGAGTTCCCGTCATGGCTCAGTGGTTAACAAATCCAACTAGGAACCATGAGGTTGCAGGTTCGATCCCTGGCCTTGCTCAGTGGGTTGGGGATCTGGTGTTGCCGTGAGCTGTGGTGCGGGTTGCAGACGCAGCTCGGATCCTGCGTTGCTGTGGCTCTGGCATAGGCTGGCGGCTGCAGCTCCGATTCAACCCCTGGCCTGGGATCCTCCATATGCCGCAGGAGCGGCCCAGAAGATGGCAAAAAGACCAAAAAAAAAAAAAATATATATATATATATATAGTCATGGAAGGGATCAGGTGCCATGAAAAGGGAAGGAAATATTTGTCTTAACATAGTCATTTGAAAGCAGACCTCTTCTTATGTTTTTTTTTTTTTTTCCCCTCTGTATTCTCAGGACTCTGCGTTTCTCCACAAGAAGAAGCCAGAGGAGGATTAATAATTTGCTGTTTTAAGCATGCCCCATGTGAGTTGGTATTTCTTCTTCCTTTCATCAGATAGTCTTAGTTTTGTAAGATATGAATGTTCAGTATTCTTTTTTTTTTTTTTCTTTTTTGTCTTTTTAGAGCTGAATCTTTAGCATGTGGAAGTTCCCAGACTAGGGGCTGAATCAGAGCTGCAGCTGCCAGCCGTGTTACACCACAGTCACAGCAACTTGGGATCCAAGTTGCATCTTGATTTATTCCACAGCTCACAGTGATGCTGGATCCTTAACCCACTGAGTGAGACCAGGGATTGAACCCACATCCTCAAGGATACTAGTCAGGTTCTTAGCCCACTGAGCTACAACAAGAACCCTCGAATATTCAATATTCTTATCTCCAGACTTTCTACCTTGGTAAGCCATCCAGATGGGCTCTCCTACTCACTCTCATTCTAGTTAATTCTAGTAAGTGGGAATGAGCCCCAGGCTTTCTTCAACTGCCTCTTTCTTCTCTAGCCATATTTAGGGGTCTATTCTGCAAATTAGGAAATGTATTGAGGAAAGAGTAGAACCTCTCCTCTCAGAATATGGTTTGATAATTTCATCTTTCTCATTGTCCTTCATTTTCTGGTTGCTTAGGACAGAAATAGGTGAGATCTTTGGTCTATGAGTCTTTTAAGATTCAAAATGTGATCAAATGCAGGGTTGAGAACAGAAACGGTATCATGTCAGTGAATACCAGGCAAAGTCCATTTTGTTTTTTTGTGTGTTTTTTTGTCGTTTCTAGGGCCGCACCTGTGGCATATGGAGGTTCCCAGGCTAGGGGTCTGATTGGAGCCGTAGCCACCAGCCTACACCACAGCTCACGGCAACGCCAGATCGTTAACCCACTGAGCGAGGCCAGGGATCGAACCCACATCCTCATGGTTCCTAGTCGGATTCATTAACCACTGAGCCACAATGGGAACTCTGCAAGGTACATTTTGAATTTGAATAGTGTGTGTAAGTCAAGGGCCACATCTGTGTGAATATAGCTCATCTTTCTGTGCTTTCTGTTGCTCAGAATAATCAGAGCGTGTGGTGAGCAATGATGAGTGGTAACGTGGTCAGCCGGGGTTAGATGGTTGAGAATTTAAGAAACAAAGCTGCAAAGGACATAAAGGAGTACAAACTAAATACCAGAAAATAAGAAAATGATTACAATAATAATATGGAATATTACGTTGCTTATAAAAATAATATATATGAAGGGATTTGCCAGGACAAGGGAGAATATTATTGCTAAGTTATTCTGAGACTTGAGTTGGAAATAAATTCTTAAATTATATAGAAATCTTATTTTCTAAGATAAACATTTAAAAGACATTTGGAATGTGCCCATCAGGTTTTGTTTTTTTTTTCTCCTTCCCTTCTTCCTTTGTCCTCTCCTTCTTCCCTGCCCCCACTTCTCCCCTCCCTTTCTTCCTTTCTTTTTGTTATTTTCATTTCTTTAAAGGGAAAAAGGGAGGCGGGAACTTGCAGCTTATTTGAGAATTTGCATGTGTTATGTGCTTGCACACAGTATTTCATTTAATCAGAAAACTCCACTTACCTGGCTTTTGCTCATTCCTGTGACTGTTTCCAAGAAGCTAAAGTCACAGGAATGTTGAGAGACTGTTTAGATGCTCTCTATTTATCATACGCATTTCCTTTCCATCCCTTAATCATATTGCAAGCTTCCACCTTCAACATATGTCCATTTTGGCCCATTTATGTCATACTTTTCTTCTCCCCTCATTACTTCTACAAAATATTTTTTTATTTTACTGTTCACCCTGGGTTTGTCATTTCAGAGGTTAGTGTTGTTCACGGATGTGGCCATAGACTTCTCTCAGGAGGAGTGGGAGTGCCTGGACTTGCAGCAGAAGGATTTGTACAGAGATGTGATGTTGGAGAACTATAGCAACCTGGTCTCACTGGGTAAGTTTGCTCCCAGTCATTCATTTTCACTCAGTGTGAAATCTGGAAAACGTTTCAAATGCCTCGCTGAATTTCAGACCCCTAGTCCCAAATAAATGTTTTGTGCCTCATAGACTTGGAAATGGACATCTCCTTGTGGCACCTTTATCTTCTCTGTTCTTCACATATCTTTCTTCTGCATCTCTCTGTAATTGACCTTCTTACTTGATGAACGGTGGACTCAGTTTTTTTTTTTTTTTTTTTGTCTTTTTGCTATTTCTTTGGCCGCTCTCACGGCATATGGAGGTTCCCAGGCTAGGGGTCTAATTGGAGCCGTAGCCACCGGCCTACACCAGAGCCACAGCAACGCGGGATCCGAGCCGCGTCTGCAACCTACACCACAGCTCACGGCAACGCCGGATCGTTAACCCACTGAACAAGGGCAGGGACCGAACCCGCAACCTCATGGTTCCTAGTCGGATTCGTTAACCACTGCGCCACGACGGGAACTCATGTTTTTTTTTTTTTTTTTGTCTTTTTGCTATTTCTTTGGGCTGCTCCCGTGGCATATGGAGGTTCCCAGGCTAGGGGTCGAATCAGAGCTGTAGCCCCCGGCCTACGCCAGGGCCACAGCAACACAGGATCTGAGCCATGTCTGCAACCTACACCACAGTTCACGGCAACGCCGGATCGTTAACCCACTGAGCAAGGCCAGGGACCGAACCCGCAACCTCATGGTTCCTAGTCGGATTCGTTAACCACTGCGCCACTACGGGAACTCCTGGACTCAGTTTTAATTCTGGACAAGCAGAGCATAACGATATTCGTTTCCATTCTTCCAAGCAGGATTTTCCATTTCTAAACCAGATGTGCTCTCTTTACTGGAGCAAGGGAAAGAGCCTTGGAAGGTTGTGCAGGATGTGACGAGCGGTCAGAGCCCAGGTGAGTAAAAAATGATCAGGCAAAGGGAGGCCGTTTTAGATAAAAGTCAGATTGCTTAATCAGTTGGCCACAGCTTTGAGTTATTAACTCAGAAGTAAATTCCAACCAAGGCCTTTTACTCCAAGACCTGTGGAATCAAATCCTGAGCCCTGGAGGGCAAAACTGTTTAAGCATCAGTTACCAAGAGAAACCCCTTCTTTGCTTAATTTACCATTTCCCTGATTTTCTTTCATGTCCCCCTGTTTTTTTCAGTGATAACCATTTTGTATTTTTGATCTGGTGAAATCTATACGAGCCTTTATCCAACAAATATTTTAAATACCCGCTATATTCTAGGTGTGAAAATATAACTGTAAACAGGAAAAATCCCTACCTACATGGATCTTTCCTATCAGAAGAAATAATATCAAATAAGAATATACAGAGAATTATGAATGTTATGAAGCAAAACGAAAAGCATAGAGAATCATGAAGTAATCAGGGAAGTATTTTCATTAGAAAACGTCCTCAGGTTTGAAAGGGACATGAGGAGTTCCCGTCGTGGCGCAGTGGTTAACGAATCCGACTAGGAACCATGAGGTTGCGGGTTCGGTCCCTGCCCTTGCTCAGTGGGTTAACGATCCGGCGCTGCCGTGAGCTATGGTGTAGGTTGCAGTCTCGGCTCGGATCACACGTTGCTGTGGCTCTGGCGTAGGCCAGTGGCTACAGCTCCGATTCGAGACTAGCCTGGGAACCTAGCCTGGGAACCTTCATATGCCGCGGGAAATAGCAACAACAACAACAAAAAGACAAAAGACAAAAAAAAAAAAAAAAAAAGAAAGGGACATGAATAAAGTGCTGGAGCAATTCATGCAAATTCTCAAGAGAAGAGCATTTTAAGGCAGAGGGATTAGCAATTACAGAGAAACTGAGGTAGAAATGAATTTGTTGCTTTTGAGGATCAGCAGATAAACAAGTGTGGGCTCAGGTGAAATGAGAAAGAACAGAAATAGAAGAAAGTAATGTATCAGTATAGATTCATCAATTTTAACAAATGTACCACACCAATAAAAGGTATTAAGTTATTGATAATAAGAGAATGGGGGGGTGCAAAGAAAGGGGGCATGTGGGACCTTTCTGGACTTTGTCGATTTTTCTGTAAACCTAAAACTACTCTAAGAGGTAGTCTTATTTAAAAAATGAAAGATGCACTATAGCATGGGTCTATACCAATTCTTCCAATTCAAATTCCGAACTGTAGGGTTTCTTTTTAACCCTTTTTAAGGTCATGAAGCTGCATCTGTTTTCTCCCATGCCAGGAGTCCCAGTTATCAGGATGCAATTATAATATCAGATAATTATGTATTTTAGCCCACATTATCTAGGAACCCTCCAACATAAGAAGATCAACAGTACCAGTAACAGTATGATTACTCAGAACACTTTGAAATAATCGTTTTATCAGTTTTTGTTCCCCGCATAGAATATATCTCACAATCAAATTTCTATGTTTGAAAGTTATTTGAAGTAGTTTCCTTGTATGGCTATGCCACCAGTTGTACAGTTGTAAATACTGGTTCTTTTTATTTATTTATTTATTTATTTATTTGTCTTTTTGCTATTTCTTGGGCTGCTCCTGTAGCATATGGAGGTTCCCAGGCTAGGGGTCGAATCGGAGCTGTAGCTGCCAGCCTACGCCAGAGCCACAGCAACTCAGGACCCGAGCCTCGTCTGCAACCTACACCATAGCTCACGGCAGCGCCGGATCGTTAACCCACTGAGCAAGGGCAGGGACCGAACCCGCAACCTCATGGTTCCTAGTCGGATTCGTTAACCACTGCGCCACGACGGGAACTCCACTGGTTCTTTTTTTTTGTCTTTTTAGTGCTGCTCCCTTGGCATATGGAGGTTCCTAGATTAGGGGTCTAATCGGAGCTGTTGCTGCTGGCCTATGCCAGAGCCACAGCAACTCGGGACCTGAGCCGCGTCTGCAACCTACACCACAGCTCACGGCAATGCCAGATCATTAACCCACTGAGCAAGGCCAGGGTTTGAACCTGCAACCTCATGGTTCCTAGTTGGATTTGTTAACCACTGCGCCACGACGGGAACTCCCACTGGTTCTTTTTAAAATCATTTTCAAATTTTAAGCTATGCTTTCTTTCTTTATCTTTTTTTAAACTTATTTTTCTATTTTAATTTTTAAAAATTTTAATTTAATTTAATTTAATTTTATGAAAGATTATCTTCATTAGAAGAACTACACAGCAAAACAGAGCTGGAAGGTAGTAGGAGTGGATGATATTGAAAAACATAACGAAAAAGCTGCCCAAGCATGGTTTCCTGCTGTGCAGGAGAGTGATTGGGCCCTCACCTCACCTGTCTTTCCTGATTCAAAGAAACCTGCTCCTAGCAGGGCTGGGCTCAGAGAACCCCATTTTCCAACAAAAACTTGGGAAAAGTTAGAGTTTCCAGTGGGAGTATGGAAAAGGTTGTATAGTTCTTAGGGTTTCAGGATACAAAAGACAGTTTGGAGAAAGGAGAGACGTTACAGCCCTTTGTTCCAGTGTCCCCAGGCTCATCCCTCATTATTTGTTGATGCCAAAGAGACGAACGCCGTGGAATTGGGGCAACTTAGGCAGCAGTACACTGAGCAATGAGGCTGTGTTGATGAGGAAGTGAGCAGCATCATACTTGGTGTAGAAACTGGCCAAGAGGTAGACTACAATAGGAGAGATGCTGAGGAATTTGCAGGAAGAGGTAAATTGAAGCCCGAAGTCCATCTGTTCCCAGCATGTAAGTAGCCAAGCCTTTCCTTAGTTGGGGGTCCCATAAGTGTGTCCCTTTCATGGTATGTAGGAAAACATACATAGCCAAGTTATGGATGACATTGGTCTCAGGGTCCAGACAACAGGAATGCTGAAGAAGAGGATGCTGAGTAGAACCATGTGCAGCAGTCCTACCAAGATGATGTAGGTCAGCTATTCATCACTCGAGTGTTGGGGTTTACTTCACTGTGTGCCACCCCCACATTCATCCTGCCAGCTTCGGAAACCTGTCCGGCTCGGGGCACTCTTCTTCTTCCTCCTACACCTGTGGTCTCCAGGAAGCTCTTTCTCTCTCTCTTTTTTTTTAAGGGCTGCACCCATGATATGTGGAAGTTCCCAGGCTAGGTGTTGAATCGGAGCTGTAGCTGACAGCCACAGCCACAGCAATGCAGGATCTGAGTGGCATCTGCAATCTACACTGTAATTCATGGCAACGCCAGATCCTTAACCCACTGAGTGAGGCCAGGGATCGAACCCGCAACCTCATGGTTTATCACCTTATGGTTGGGAAAGTTTTCCCCATTCCTAGGTTATAGAAGAAGTTACCCAAGTTTTATTCTAGCTATTTGTGTCTTTTCATTTCTATAAGTAAGGACGACTGATCTATTTGGAATTTATCCTCCTGTATGGTCTAAGGAATTAATGCAGTTTCATCTTTTTGATGATATGTTTATCCTTATGTTTATCACTTTCATTTATTTAAAAGAGTCCATCTTTTCCATACTGCTTTTAGCTGCTACCTTTAGTGTATGCTAAATTTGCATTTGTAACTGTGTCTGTTTCTGGATGTTTTTCTGTTCCACTGGATCCATTGACATCTTATGATACTTAGTTTGAGTCTACTGTTTCTTAGAAGTTTCATTTTTCCAGAAATATGAAAATAGCTTTTGTTTACTTTCTTGTTGTCTTACAGAGTGGGAATCCAGGTGTGAAACCAGGAAGCTGTCTTCAAAAGGAGAAATTTATGAACTAGAAGCATCTCAGTGGGAGATAATAGAACAACTTACAAGCCATAAGTACAAGTGCAAAAGTTTTCAAGATAATCGGGAATGCAGAGACCAGTTTGAAAGCCAATTAGGAAATAAAGAAGGACTTTTTAGACGACTAGTAATCTATGAAGAAATGCCTGATTTTAGTCAGACCACATCCCTGATGTTACACCAGAGATTTCATTCAACTGAGAAATGCTATGAATGTGAAGCATGCAGAAAATACTTTATCCATGGCTTTCAACAGAGTGACTATCAGAAAAATCATTCTGATGAAAAATTCTATGAATGTGAAGAATGTGGAAAGGCCTTTATACAAGGCACACAACTTACTTACCATCAGAGGAGTCATGTTGCTAAGAAACCTTATGAATGTAAAGATTGTGAAAAAGCCTTTATTTGTGCTTCGCAACTTACTTATCATCAAAGAATTCACACTGGAGAGAAACCTTATGAATGTAAAGAATGTGGGAAGGCCTTTATTCGTAGTTCTCATCTTACTCAGCATCAAAGAATTCATACTGGTGAAAGACCCTATGAATGTAACGAATGTGGGAAGGCCTTTTTTCGGGGATCACAGCTTACTTACCATCAGAGAGTTCATACTGCAGAGAAACCCTATCAATGTAAGGAATGTGGAAAGGCCTTTATTCGTGGCTCTCAACTTACCGAACATCAGAGAATTCATACTGGTGAAAAACCCTATGAATGTAAGAAATGTGGGAAAGCCTTTAGTTATGGTTCACAGCTTACTCTACATCATAGACTTCATACTGGTGAAAAACCCTATAAATGCAAAGATTGTGATATGTCCTTTATTCGTGGCTCACAACTTACTGAACATCAGAGAATCCATACAGGTAAGAAACCACATGAATGTAAGCAATGTGGAAAGGCCTTTAACTATGGCTCACAGCTTATTCGACATCAGAGGATTCATACTGGTGAGAAACCTTATGAATGTCAACAATGTGGGAAATCATTTATTCGTGGCTCACAACTTACTGAACATCAAAAAATTCACACGGGTGAAAAACCCTTTGAATGTAAGGAATGCGGGAAAGCCTTTATTCGTGGCTCACATCTTACCCAGCATCAGAGGATTCATACTGGTGAAAAACCCTATGAATGTAAACAATGTGGGAAGGCCTTTATTTATGGCTCACAGCTGTCTCAACATCAGAGAATTCATACAGGTGAGAATCCCTATGAATGTAAGCAATGTGGGAAGATCTTTATTTGTGCCTCACAGCTTAATCTACATCAGATTTTTCATACTGGTAGAAAACCATATGAATGTAAGGAATGTGGTAAGACTTTTATTCGTGGCTCACAACTAACTTACCATCAAAGAGTTCATACTGGTGAGAAGCCATATGAATGTAGTGAATGTGGGAAGGCCTTTATTCGTGGTTCACATCTTACTCAGCATCAGAGAATTCATACTGGTGAAAAACCATACAAATGTAATGAATGCAGGAAGGCCTTTAATCGTGGATCACAACTTACTCAACATCTGAGAATTCATTCTGGTGAGAAGCCGTATAAATGTAATGAATGTAGTAAGGACTTCAGACGTCATTCACACCTTACTCAACATCAAAAACTTCATGATGGAGAAAAACTATATGAAAAAAATAATTTAGTAAATCATTTACCTGTTTGTCCATGACATACAGTTTTGGAATATCAGAAAGTTCAGATTATCAATGTGGGAATCCTTTTTCACTTTCACTCATAAGTAACTCACCTTCAGAGAATCCACAGTGAAGAAAGGCTAGATTAACATAAATGCAGAAAAAATAAATGCAGAATTACTTTCCCTCATATTTTAGTCCTTGTTATACATTAATGAATTCATAAGAGAACTCAACCCTCAAATGTAGGGTTCTCTTCTTCAGCATCATTCAGCATCATCTGAGTTCCACCATTTACTATGTGGGTGTTCCTTTGGAAAAGTTACTCAACCCATTTGTTTTAGTATCACCCTTTATAAAACATTAATATATATATAAATATATATTTCATCATAGTATCCTGCAGTTTAAAACTTAAGTACACGTAAAGTCTTAAGGAAACATGTATTGCATCGTTAATGCTTTAAAATGTTAGCTATCATTGTAAAGATTTTTATTTAGTGTTTTAATCATACTATTGCAGACTTTACAAATATAGTACATAAGATAAATTTTTCATCACTTTTTTTTTTTTTGGTCTTTTTAGGGCCACACCCACGACATATGGAGGTTCCCAGGCTAGGGGTCGAATTCCAGGCCCACATCACAGCCACACACAAGATCCGAGCCACGTTTGCAAACTACACCACAGCTCATGGCAATGCTGGATCCTTAACCCACTGAGCAAGGTCAGGGATCAAACCCACATCGTCATGGATACTAGTCGGGTTTATTAACCACTGAGCTACGATAGGAACTCCAATCTTTTCATCTCTCTTACTAAGCATCAGAGAAATCATCTTGGAACAAAACATTCTAATAATAATTTATGTGAGATTATACCTTCTTCTGAATCAAAATTACTACTAAAAGGAAACCCTAAGGGAAAAAAATAAGTGTTTTGGCTGTTACAAATAAAGCTGCTTGTGAACATTTGGTATAAATTTGTGTGAGCATAAAATCCCATTTCTCTGATATAAATGTCTAAGAGAGTAGTTTCTGGATTATACACTAAATGAACTTTTCTCATTTAAGAAATAGAGAAATCATGTTCCAGGTATCTTTTCCATTTTCCATTTCTACCGGGAACAGAAGTGACCCAGCTTTTCTGTATCTCTCTCAGCATTTGGTTTTGTCACCACTTTTTATCTTAGCAATTGTGATAGATGTGTAGTAATATCTCTTTGTGGGTTTAATTTCCATTTCTGTCGTGGCTGATGATGGTGAACATCTTTTATGTGCTTATTTGCCATACCTCCATTGTGGTGAAATGACTGTCTTTTACTCCTTCATTTTTGAGTTGTACCTTTTTTCTTAACTGTTGGATTTTGAAAGAGTGCTTTCTTTATTCTAGGTGATACTAGTTCTTTGTTGGAGATGTGGTTTGCAAAATTTTCTCTCAGTTTCATCCTTTTTTTTTTTTTTTGTCTTTTTAGGGCCACACCCACAACATATGGAGGTTCCCAGGCTAGGGGTCTAATCAGAGCTACAGCTGCCAGCCTATACCACAGCCACAGCAACTCCAGATCTGAATTGTGTCTGCGATCTACACCACAGCTCATGGCAATGCTGGATCCTTAACCCACTGAGTGAGGCCAGGGATTGAACCCAAAACGTCATGGTTCCCAGTCCGATTCGTTTCTGCTGCACCACGACAGGAGCTCCCCTCTTTTCATCCTTTTAGCAGGGTCTTTTGAGGAGCAAAAGTTTTTCGATAAGGTCTAGCTTGTTAATTTTTCCTTTTATGGATCTTGCTTTTGGTGTCCAATCTAAGGACTCCCTGTCTAGCTCCAGATCCCAAAGATATTCTAGTTTCTAACTGAAGTTTTCATGGTTTTATGTTTTCCCTTTAAATCTCTAATCCATTCTGAGTTAATTTTTGCATCCATTATGAGCTTTAGCTTCATGTTTTCTTGTTTGTTTTCTTTGGCTTACAGGTGTCTGGGTGCTCCAGTACCATTTGTTGAAAAGGCTAACTTCCTCTGTTGAATTGCTTTGTGCCTTTGTATTTGTGTCTGCCTATTTCTGAGTTTTCTGTTCTCTTCCATTGACCTATATGTCTGTCCCTCCTCCAATACCACACTGTCTTGGTTACTGTTTACTGTCACTCTATAGGATGTCTTAATTTTGGGTAGAGTGATTCCTCTCATTTTATCCTTTTAAAAATTGATTTAACCATTCTATGGGTTCCCTGGTGGCCTAGTGGTTAAAGATTCAGTGTTGTCACTGCTGTGGCTTGGGTTCCGTCCTTGGCCCAGGAATTTCCACATGCTGTGGGCATGGCCAAAAAAGTTTAAAAAATAAATGCCGAAAAATTAATGAATTTGACTTAACTCTTCTAGATCTTTTGCCATTTCATTTAAATTCTATAATAAGCTTACACACACACATGTGTGTGTGTGTATAAATTTGTTGAACTTTTAATAGAATTTTAATTTGCAGATAACTGTCATCTTTTACTATCTGATTCTTCCAATCCATGAACATGATATCTTTCCATTTTTAGGTCTTTTTTTTTTTTTTTTTTTTTTTGTCTTTTTTTTTTTGCTATTTCTTTGGGCCGCTCCCGCGGCATATGGAGGTTCCCAGGCTAGGGGTCCAATGGGAGCTGTAGCCACTGGCCTACGCCAGAGCCACAGCAACGTGGGATCCGAGCCGCGTCTGCAACCTACACCACAGCTCACGGCAACAACGGATCGTTAACCCACTGAGCAAGGGCAGGGACCGAACCTGCAACCTCATGGTTCCTAGTCAGATTTGTTAACCACTGCGCCACGACGGGAACTCCATTTTTAGGTCTTTATTGTGGGTTTAATTGTGTTTCTAAAATATTCTATTCCTAACTCTCAGTACCCGTGACTGTGACCTATTTGGAAATAGAGAATTTGCCGAGGTAATCAAATTAAGGTGAGTATCCTGCATAAGGATTCTCTAATGACTGGTATCCTTATAAGAAGAGGGAAATGTGGACACAAACACATAGGGAAAGCTGTTGTGAAATCAGAGGTAAGGTTGGAATGATCCATCTGCAGGCCCAAGAAACACCAAGGATTACTGGTAACCACCAGAAACTGGAAGGGGCAAGAAGGGATCATCCCCTAGAGCCTTTAGAGAAAGACTGGCCCTGCCAATACCTTGACTTTGGTCTTCTAACCCTCAGAACTGTGAGAAAAGAGTTCAGTTGTTTTAAACTAAATTTGTGGTAATTTGTTATGGCAGCCCTAGAAAACTAATATGGCCTTCCTCGATTTCTCTTATTAGGAGTTGTAATTTTTCACATACAGATCTCACTGGTAATTTGTAAGAATGCATCTAAGTGTTTCTTTTTCTTTTTTTCTTTTTTTGTCTTTTTTGCCATTTCTTGGGCCACTCCCGCAGCACATGGAGGTTCCCAGGCTAGGGGTCGAATCGGTGCTGTAGCCCCCCGGCCTACGCCAGAGCCTCAGCAACACGGGATCCGAGCCGCGTTTTCGACCTACACCACAGCTCACGGCAATGCCGGATCCTTAATCCACTGAGCAAGGCCAGGGACCAAACCCGCAACCTCATGGTTCCTTGTTGGATTTGTTAACCACTGGAGCCACCATGGGAACTCCCTAAGTGTTTCATTTTCTTTGGAAAATTTGTAAATGGTGTTGTGTTTTTGTTTTTAACCTATTCAACACTAGTATACACAAATTATATATGTACATATTCGTATGTACAGAATAATATACAAATTGTATAATTCTACCAAAAATAGATATCAGTATAATTTGTATATACAAATTTATGTATTTGTGTATACAAATATAATTGTATTTATTATATTTGTTCTTTACAAATAACTTGTACATTGATCTTGTAGTCTATGACCTTGCTGCAGAACTCAATAATTGGTTTTGGAAGGTATTTTTCTTAAGTACATTCTTTAGGATTTTCTGCATAGACAATCATGTCAGCTATAAACAGGGACAGTTTTTTTCTTCTGTCTTTTATTTAGCTTGACTTATTATAGTGGCTGTAACTTTCAGTGCTGCTTTGAATAACAATGGTGAGAGCATACATCCTTGCTTTATATCTGATCTTAGGGGGAAATATTCAGTCTTTCACCACTAACTATGATGTTAGCTATAGGTTTCATGTAGATGCTCTTATTTAAATTGAAAGAGGAGCTTCCTGTTGTGGCTCAGTGGAAACAAATCTGACTAATATCCATGAGGACGCAGGTTTGATCCCTGGCCTCACTCAGTGGGTTAAGGATCCAGCATTGCTGTGAGCTGTGGTGTAGGTCCCAGACATGGTTTGGATCTGGTGTTGGTGTAGGCCATCGGCTACAACTCCACTTTGACCCCTAACCTGGGAACCTCCATGTGCACAGGTGTGACCCTAAAAAGACAAAAATAAATAAATAAATTGAAAAGCGTTCCCTTCTGTTCCTAACTCCCTGAGAGGTTTTTCTCTTAGTCATGAATGGATATTGGATTTTATCAAATACTTTTTCTGCAGCAGTTGAAATTTTTCTGAAGTAGCTGATTATAGGATTTTCTTCTTCAACCTGTTAATACAGTGTATTACATTAAATTGTTTAATGTCAAACCTATCTTGTATACTGAAATAAATCCCACTCAGTCATGTTGTACAATTTCCTTGTTGGATTTAATTTGCTAACATTTTGATGAGGATTTTTTGTCTGAAATTATGAAAGATATTATTTTTTTCCCCCTAGTCTTTATCTCATTTTGCTAATACTGGCCAGTGTAGGAATGGCCTCCTGAGTTGAGAAGCATTCCTTCTCTTTTCTGGAAAAAGTTGTATAAAATTTGTGTTCATTCTTCAAATGTTTGTGAAAAATTGCCAGTGGAGCCACCTGGCCCTGAAGATTTCTTTTGGGGGAGCTTTATAATATAAATTCAGTTTCTTTAACAGTTATTTAGATGTTTGGGATATCTGTCTCATCTTTGTTGAGAGTCGGTAGTTTATGTTTTTTGAGAAATTTAGACGGATTAGTTCTACACTTGAAATTTCTCAACACTTTGGCCCCTAATAAAATTTTTGAAGCTCATTCTGTGGAGCTGGTAGCATAGCCTTAGTGTCAAAATAAAACAAGAGCAGATAATAATAGATAATAGCTATAAATGATAATAGATGTAAATGCTCTAAGTAAAATAGAACATCTAACGTACAATTAAAAGAACACAAAGTAATACCACTTATGTCTAAGATTTCTCTTTTCTAGGTTAAATACAACTCCAGAGCTTAGAAATTATATTTCTAAGACATGTTTATGATGGAAAAATGATTTGATGCCACCTCAAGCCATTTGCAGTCTCTTAGTGTTTGGTTTTGGGACATGATGTGTTCTTCAAGCTTCTTTGAGGGTGACCCAAATGGAGAAATAGTTTACATCACTCTCCAATATATACAAAATGTGAATAAAAATTTCATATAGTGCTGTTACTTAGAGAAGTTCATTGAAAACACATTTTCAATGAACTTCTGAATGATTATAGTCAAGTTTTAAGATTATTATTTGGCGCGTTCCCGTCGTGGCTCAGTAGTTAACAAATCTGACTGGGAACCAGGGGGTTGCCAGTTTGATCCCTGGCCTCGCTCAGTGGGTTAAGGATCCGGCGTTGCCGTGAGCTGTGGTGTAGGTCGGCAGCTACAGCTCCAATTGGACCCCTAGCCTGGGAATCTCCATGTGCCATGGGAGCGGCCCTATAAGAGGCAAATAGACAAAAATATATATATGTATATTTGGCTTAAGACAAATGCACCAAAATAAAAGCAAATAAAATTTTCTGGTATGCAAAAATAAATCTGAAATTTCTTTTATGTTAGATTCTGTTAACTGATTTCAGGGTTTTTATTCATGAAATTTTGAGGGTTTTTTTCTCTCAGGGAAGGAACGCTTTTTTTTTTTTTTTAAGGTATAACTGTTATAAACATTATTTTAGTTTCAGGTATACAACATGATTATTCAGTATTTGTATACATTGCAAAATAATCACAATAAGTCTAGTTATCATATGTCACCATAAGTAGTTACAGAATTTTTTTTCCTTGTGATGAAAACTTTTAAGATTTACTTTCTTAAAAAGAAAGTAAAGAGTTTGCTTCATGGCTCAGCAATAACAAATCTGACTAGTATCCATGAGGACGTGGGTTTGATCCCTGGCCTCACTGAGTGTGTTAAGGATCTGGCATTGCCATAAGCTGTGTCACAGACACGGCTTGGATCCCATGTTGCTGTGGCTGTGGTGTAGGCTGGCAGCTGTAGGTCTGATTTGACCAGAATTTCCATGTGCCGCAAGTGTGGCCCTAAAAAGCCAAAAAAAAAAAAAAAAAAAAAAAAAAAGATTTACTTTCTTAGCAACCTTCAAATATGTAATACAGTATTACTCAGTGTAGTTACTATGGTAAGTATGCTAAGTGTTTATCCCCATGACTCACTACTTTATAACTAAAGTTTGTACCTTTTGACACCCATCACTCATTTCACCCATCACCAATCTTACCTGTTCTCTATGACTTTGGTGGAGTTTTTTTTTTTTTAGATTCCACATGTAAGATCATATGACATTTGTCTCTTGTTTCGCATTAGCATTATAAAGCACTTTATTTGATTTTTCATTGTTCACACTATCAATGCTAGTATCCCAACAGTTCTCAAACACTTAAATTTATGATTTAATCTGTTGATTTATATATTCATTGGCCCTAAAAAGATAAGTTCTAAAGTTATCTAGCCAAGACACACTTCCTTAATATTTTTATTAACTGTTATCTTACTGTTTAACAAAATTTAAAATATCAATATGTATAATTTAGATACACTGTGATTTGCCAAATTTAGGGAGGTTCCCAGGCTAGGGGTCAAATTGGAGGTATAGCCGCCGGCCTATGCCACAGCCACAGCAACACTGGATCTGAGCCTCATCTGCGACCTACACCACAACTCAAGGCAATGCCGGATCCTTAACCCACTGAGCGAGGCCAGGGATCGAACCGTTAACCTCATGGTTACTAGTCAGGTTCGTTAACCGCTGAGCCAGAGGGGGAACTCCAAATTTGTATTTTTATACACACATTATTTTCACATATGACTGAATTGCCCTTGTGAAATTACATAATGCATTTCCCCCAAAACAGGAAATTATGACAACTAAACATGATGGGGAAAAAAAATCTCCTGATTTGATAAACTAACATGTTAAAACTAGTGAATACCTTTCCATAGGTTTCTTTATGTTTAAATGTACATTTTTGTAGGTGGTTGTTTGCAGGTATTTTGCATATTTAAACAGGATCATTGCATGGACCTCAGTCTGCCGCTTTTCCTATATAATACATCATAGACATCTTTCCAGGTACATATTTTCATATTGGTATCTGCAGAATACAACGTATATATGTATATAGAAGTAACACATGTTGAAATTGTTCCTCTCTTGATGACCATTCATGATTCCAGTTCTCTGCTATTTCAAACACTTGTCCATAAACATTTTTATACACAAATAATTGTGTATTTCTGTAAGATAAGATTCTTTTACATCCGATTTGTGAATCAGAGTATTTTTATTGCAATAGTAACTGATTATTTTCCAAATACAGTACATTCAGTCTTGTTAACAGTGTGATGAGGCGTTCCCGTCGTGGCTCAATGGTTCTGTAGCTCCGATTCGACCCCTAGCCTGGGAACCTCCATATGCCGCAGAAGCGGCCCTAGAAAAGGCAAAAGGACAAAACAAACAAACAAACAAACAAACAAAAACAGTGTGATGAATTGCACATTTCCCCACAGTCTAAAGAGCACTTGGTGCTCTTTGTCAGCCTTACTGATGAAAAAAATAGGTCATTAATTTGAATTTGTTTAAATAATAGGTTTTTTTTTTTCACTTGCTTACTGGTCATCTGAATTTTCTGTAAACAACCTGTTGATAGCTTTTGCTCTGTTTCTATTATATTATTTTTTCCTTTCATTAATCTGTGGAGGTTTTTGTGTGTTTGTGGCTACTATCTCATATGCGTTACAAAAATAATTTCTCAGTCTAGCTTTTGTATTTTTTAATTTTTATTTTATATTGGAGTATATATTATGAATCAATGTTAAATTTCTTATGTGTATTCATATTAAATATAATGTTGAGTTTACTCAAAAATATTGAGCAAAAACCAAAAATATGTAAATAGATATAGAGATTAAGAAGATGGTGCAAAATATTCAGAACTGGTGAATCTAGATAAAGGCTATAGAGTGTATATCGTTAATGTTCTTTTGCTTTTCCTGTAGCTTTAAATTTTTTTTTTTGTTTTGTTTTGTTTTTTTTGTTGTTGTCTTATTGTCTTTTGTTGTTGTTGTTGTTGCTATTTCTTGGGCCGCTCCCGCAGCATATGGAGGTTCCCAGGCTAGGGGTTGAATCGGAGCTGTAGCCACCGGCCTACGCCAGAGCCACAGCAACGCGGGATCTGAGCCGCGTCTGCAACCTACACCACAGCTCACGGCAACGCCGGATCGTTAACCCACTGAGCAAGGGCAGGGACCGAACCCGCAACCTCATGGTTCCTAGTCGGATTCATTAACCACTGCGCCACGACGGGAACTCCTAAATTTTTTTAAATAAAAACTTAGGAAGGAGTTCCCATCATGGCTCAGCAGAAATGAATCTGACTAGTATCCATGAGGACACAGGTTCCATCCCTGGCCCCGTTCAGTGGGTTAAGGATCTGGTGCTGCCGTGAGTCGTGGTGTAGGTTGCAGACGCGGCTGGGATCTGGCCTTGCTGTGGCTCTGGTGTAGGCCAGCGGCTACAGCTCCGATGGGACTTCTAGCCTGGGAATCTCCATATGCCGTAGGTTCGGCCCCCAAAAGACCAAAAAACAAAAAACAGAAAAACGACTTAGGGAAAAATAATTATAAAAATACTGGAGTGCCTTAAATACTTTCCTGGGATCAGTGATTAAATGTCTGACTTATATGTACTGATATAAACCTAATCTTTTGACAGGTCAAAATCATTTGCCAGCATTAACAAGGAGTTTCAAAGAAAATGACCCAATGTGAGTAAGAGAATATACTTACCGGTACTATTCAAAAGGCAGCCACTACCACAGGGCTTTAGTTGCTGGCCTGAGAAATAAACCTTAAGGGTCTACAAGGCCAGAATGAGCCATGACCTCAATCTGAAATTGCCAGCTAATAAACAAACAAGGCACCTGGGGCCTATGAAAAACTATTGCCTGAGTATTCCTTTCTCTCTGCAGTCTTCTGCATGTTCTGGATTTTGCTACTTCCACAGAGGTTAGGTTCCTTGGTTCATTTTCTTGCTCCAAACCTTCATCTTTCTTTTAAATTTTAAAATTAAAACCTAAATACATGAATGATATGTTTGCCTTGTAAAGAAAAAAAGAGATTATCAGCAATGCTTAAAGTCCCCTTTGACACTTCTCCCTCCTAACTGCAATTCCTCTCTTCTAGCCTCAAAGGTTACCGTTGACACGAGTTATATCCTTCCATAAAGTCTTTACTGTTTTTTTGGCCACTCGCACAGCATGTGGATGTTCTCTGGCCCGGGATCAAACTTGCGCTACAGTTGTGGCCCGGAGTACAGCTGCCACAATGCAGGATCTTTAACCCGCTACACCACAAGGGAACTTCTTACTATATTTTTATATTAAGTATATCCCATAGTATGATTTTAAAAAAAGTCCTCTTTAGCTCCTGCGGTCTGTATTTCTATTGGTCTTAACTTTTGGGAGGTCAAAATACCTCTATGAATTTGCTAAAACTGCCTATACTTTCTCTAAAAGGAAAAAAATTACATTTATCCATACATAGAAAATGTCACAAATTTAATATACAACAAGAAGCCCATCTTGTGGACTCTATTCATCTCAGATTAACATCCTTGTTTTTCACTTTTAAACAATACCCTCCTTTTTCTTGCAAGCAATCATTACCACTATCAAAAGTCAAAAAAGAGAAAACTCAAAATCAAACAGACGTGGCTTGAGATCAATGCATGCAATCAAATTTAAAACTAGAATGGTTACTTCAAAAACAAAACAAAACAAAAAACCAATCTACGTCTCCCATGTATACTATGACAAAATGCTCCAGTTTGACAACTTGACCCACTCTAAGAGCAATTTGACCATCTTTGTTTTACATAGCTGTACTGGATCAAGCACAGTTCATTCTCTGAACATTCTCTTGAGTAGTAGCCACCAAACTTGCTACTCCACTCACATTATTGAGAGGAGATCAAAGTATTTGGTAAATGATCCTGAATATCAGACAAGTTTTATTAATTTTTTCCCCCTGAAGGAGTGGTGAAATGACAGCTCTATTTTCTTTGTGTTGTAAGTTCATAAGTTTGCGATTTTTTTTTTTTGAAAGTCCATGAGATTTTGAAATAAATGAAGACAAGGCCAGGCTTACCAACAGACCTATAGCCTTAAGCTCTTTTTTCTCTGTGAGCCAAGGTATGCTCAGAAAATAGGGACAATGGTTTGACCTAGAATTCAGGAAATCTGACTAATGCTGGACTCTACTAAAATTCACTCTGCTTATGTATAAAGTTATTCATTGTTTTATTAGTTGATGGTCTCTCAACCTTACCCAATAATGTCCCCTTAATAGTAGAAAAGAATGAATGCCCACTTTGAAGGGCAACGGCAGAGGAAAATGCAGTTACTCTAGGGATGCCTTAGACATTACCTTGCTTAAAAAACAAAACTGATGATTTGCATTCTTTCCATAATACATATATTTGATCCAACTGAAAAACCGTGTCTAAATCATTTGCTGGATGAACTGATAATCTTCTCCAGGCCATCAAATTAGTGTACAGGAAGAAATATACAGTCACATATATGCTCTTTTGTTAGTCAGACGCCTACAGACACCCTGAAATGTAGCCAAGAGATAAGTACATTTATATAACACAATCACCACCACCAGTCACGCAACCACAATCAATTATGAACACAAAACAAACCACAAACTGCAGAGGCCCCTTACTCTGTCGGACAATCCCACACTGTTATGTTACTACCACGCAGCTTCAAGTACGAGTCACCTCACGCCCAACAGCATGTAGCACATGCAATCACACACAGGTAGCTATATAACCATCCACTTGGCCACTGAGGGACTCAATCCAACCGAAAATATGTCACGTTGTCTCGCACACCCACAGTCACACAAACCAAAGAGCCTGGCAAGGCACAGACAGGGGTCTCATGCCAGTCCGACACGCAGGCGTGACCTCTGCACCTGCCCCACTGGCCGGTCCCACTTTCTACTGATCGGGTGCTGGGACCACCCAACTGGCTATCTCAGGCCCCAGGTGCCCGACCCTCGCGCCCCCTCCCCTCGTCTGCACAGTGCGCAGGCGTGCTCTCCCAGAAGGCTCCGGGGCGCGGCCGTTGGGGAGAGCTGGTTCTAGCGGCGGGTCCAGGAACCCAGCTGCGTTAGCGGACTGGGTCTCCTAGCAACCTGGCTGGCCAGCCATGGCCGGCGGGGAGCGGGACTACATTTCCCAGAGACATCACGTCCCGAACGCGGCTTCATTTCCGTTTGTTCGCGCGATTTGGGGGCCTTGCGTGGGGAGAGGGCTGCGTCTGCAGAGGAGCTTGGCCTGGCTCCCGCAGTGGGGGACGAACCTGAGACCAGGCGCCGGACCCTGGGCCCTGAACTGCACCGTCTGTGGAGGTGAGGATGTCCGGGATGCCAGGGCGGAAACGCTCAGGGGAAGCGTCACTGAAATTGCGTGTGTGGCGTGCCTCCTGCTGTTTGCGTGTGTGTGTGTGTGTGTGTGTGTGTGTCCGCCCGCGCGCAAGCTTGCGCGCCATCCAACCTGGCGTTGGTGATTGTTTGGGCGAATGGGCGTGTGGTGTTGTGGTTTTGTACATAAGCGTTTGTGTGAATGCAAGTTGTGACTCTGAGGGTGTGATGGTACTGCTATGAGTGCGTGCTTACCTGATTGGAAATGTGCTTATATGACAGTGTAATTGTGTGTGCTTATGACTGTGAGGTGTGCGACAGTGCTGTTGTGACAGGGTGTTTGGAAGTGTTTTGGTTTCTTTGAGGTCGTGTATGTGTGTTAATGGGGTTTGCCTGTGACTTTGAAGTGTTAGGACAGTATTTCTGTGACGGGATGTTTGTGATTGCTTGTTTCCTTGACTGGGTACTTGGTTGTGTTTTTCTGACTGTCTGATTGGATGACTGTGTGTATGCCATTTTCATGACTGTACGAAGAGAGTAAAAGTGCCCTTGTGTGTTTTGGGCTGTGTGTGTCCCCAGGGTGCTTGTATGTGCTTGAATGATTTGTGTGTATGCTCTTTTTATGATTGGATTTTAAGGCTAGGTGGTCAATGTAGCATTAACTTAGTGATTTTGATTGTGGAAATGTGATTGTGTGTGACTTTGTGTGGTCATTTGTATATTTTATAGTCTGTAACCTTATGGGAGTGTATTGGGATACAGAGGTGAAATTGCGTTTTTCCTGGTTCCATTCCGGGGCTGAATGCCTGTGTAGCAAGGCTTCCATGTGGCTTTGTCCTCCTCTGAGGACTTGACTTCTTTCCATTTTGACCACAGTGATTACCACCTCCTAGCCCCATTTCACACATGGCCTGTAGTGCTTCATTTTTCATATTCATCCTTAGTTTGCCCTGGGATTGTTGTTGTTGCTACCCTGCTGCTTATTAGTGCCCTCTAATCTTATAGCCCTAAGGGTTTGGGATGCAGAGAAGTGACAGGAAAGAAGTCAGAAAATGTGAATTCCTGAATGAAAAATATGAGTTAATTCTAACACACAGATAGGACCTTGGGAGGCACAATTTTAGAGCTGATAGTACCTTCAAGACAGGCCCCTTGGAAATGTAATGTGGTTCCAGGAGTGAGAATACTTCCAGAGAGCGTGCTAGAGGAGTCAGCCACACACTTTAGAACCTTTAGCACTCCGCTGCAGGGCTCTTTCTCCAGCAGACAGCTTTGAATCCACAGCCAAATTCTAGCCCAAGATAGCTGCGGTCTTGGCCCTTCTTTCTAATATAGAATGTGCAGAACTGTTCTGGTCGCCATCTGACTTTCCTCTCTGTTAAATGAGAGGTATATTGGCAGGGTGGGGGTTCTAATTTAGAGTATTCCCAGAGAAAGGCCCAGTATCTCATGATTCCTTTTACTTTCCCTGAGAGTAGCACCCAGAGGAAGAAAGAATGGCTGTTTTACAATCAAAAGGAAGCTCCAGGGTGAGTAGATGTTTCCTCTTTGCTTACTGAAATGCTTTTGTTTTTTCTCTATACAGGAATCTTTATTTTCTTTTTGAAATTCTCAAATGATGGAGGGGAAAGGCCAATTTTCCTTAGATTGGGAGCAAGGAATATGTCCAGATAATTTTGGCAGATACTCCCCAAAAGCAGTTAAGTTGAAGAAGAATGGATTTGAGATCCATAAATTTAAAAATGAAGAGCACGGTTGTTTTATTTCTGACATAGCAGCATTCTGTTTTTTTGTTAATTTTCAGATGTACACAAAAATGTAATGAACCATCGTATGTCCAGCTCAAAGGTTATCACTTGCCAACCTTATTTAAGTTTTTCTGCCTTCAGGTCAAAATCCCTCCTACTCTGTCTTTTGATTTCTTCTTTGTCTTATGGGTTATTTAGAAATATGTATTCTGCCATGGTTAGGATAAATATGTATATGCTAGGTCAGATGGGTTAAAAGTGTTTAAATCTTCTGTACCTTATTGGCTTGGTCTGTTTACAAAGATTTTGTCTTTGTGTTGGGTTTACCTCGTTCACTTTGTAGTTTCTATCAGTCTCTGTTTTTTAAAGCTCTGTTATTAGGTACATAAATGTTTTAGATTATATGTCCTAATGGTGAGTTTGATACTGAGCCCAAACTTTCTCTGCCTGCCACGTGACAGGCCGTAAATTAAGAGACGAGTTGTTGGGGCAGGGAATAACGACTTTAATTGGAAAGCTAGCAGACTAAGAAGATGGCACCATCTTCCCTCAGTCTGAAATCAGGCTTTTGTTTTGTTTTGTTTTAAATGGCTGCACCTGGAGCATATGGACGTTCCCGGGCTAGGGGTTGAATCACAGCTGCAGCTGCCAGCCTACGCCACAGCTCATGGCAACATCAGATCCTTAACCCACTGAGTGAGGCTAGGAATGGAACCTGCATCCTCATGGATACTAGTCGGATTCTTAACCTGCTGCGCCACAACAGGAACTCCCTACAATGAAATCTTTTTTTTTTTGTCTTTTTGCTATTTCTTGGGCCGCTCCCTCGGCATATGGAGGTTCCCAGGCTAGGGGTCCAATCGGAGCTGTAGTCTCCGGCCTACGCCAGAGCCACAGCAACGCGAGATCCGAGCCGTGTCTGCAACCTACCCCACAGCTCACAGCAACGCCAGATCGTTAACCCACTGAGCAAGGGCAGGGACCGAACCTGCAACCTCATGGTTCCTAGTCGGATTCGTTAACCACTGCGCCACGACGGGAACTCCCCTACAATGAAATCTTAATCTCAGTACTTACCCTTTTTAATGAGCAACCTAAAGTCTTCTAAGGATTCACAAACCTATTGCTCTCTAGGTCTCTCAGGAGTTGGGACATTTTCTCATGACAGTGGGGCTACTTTAACCTGAGTGTGATGAATCTATGGCTTTACTCCAGCTAACTTAACAGATGAGTGTGTGGTTAAGTGTTGTGTGTGGTCCTGTGCACCTTGCAGTCAGCTGGTGCTCAAGTCCTTGTTTCTCCAGGTTGGTTGGTTGGTTGGTTGGTTGGTTTGGCTGCGCCTGAGGCCTCTCTCCAGGTTTTAAGGAGGCCTTGGTCTCTGGGCTGGAAAGGATGTAAGTTGGATAAGGCAGACCTGCTGGAAGCAAACTCACGAACAGAGGTTAGAATAGTGCCCAGAGTTTTAACATAATTGGCAACTGCAGGATCTTTCAGAGCATATATATGTTCTCCCATCCAGTCAGACACTTGGAATCGCCTACCATACAATATTTCAAGGCTTAATTTAAGCCTGCTTCTGGGAGCCACCCCGATCTGTAGCAGGGCAACTGGCAAGGCCTTACCCCAAGTTAAATTAGTCTCTTGACATATTTTAGCAATGCTTCTTTTTGTTTGTTTGTTTTCTGTCTTTTTAGGGCTGCACCCAGGGCATATGGAGGTTCCCAGGCTAGGGGTCAAATCTAAGCTATAGCCGCTGGCCTACGCCACAGCCACAGCAACACGAGATCCTAGCTGTATCAGCAACCTACACCACAGCTCACAGCAACGTCTGATCCTTAACCCACTGAGCTTAACCCACTGAGCGAGGCCAGTATCAAACCTGTGTCCTCATGTATGCTAATCAGATTCATAGCCACTGAGCCAACAATGCACCTTTTTAATGTATGATTTTCCTCAGTTTTCCCCTATTGATTGTGGCCTCTAGGATGAATGTAGCCTCCAACTAATTTGCAGCACTTTAGACACTTGTTGGGTTATGCTAGAGACAAAAGCAGGCCCATTATCACTTTGAAGGGAGTTAGGCAGTCCAAATTGGGAGATAATTGCCTTAAGGAGGGCTTTAACCACTTTGGAGGCTTTTTTTTGTTCTGGTGGGATATGCCTCCACCCATCCTGAAAAAGTGTCCACAAACACTAACAGGTATCTGAAATTTTTTGCAGATCAAGGCATTTAAGTAAAGTCTGTTTGCCAGTCCTTGATGGGGCAGGTTCCTCTGTGTTGGGTTCCCATTTGGGGAGGTCTGACAGCAATCTTTGGGTTATTTTTAACGCAAATCATGCAATTCTGAGTGACTCGCTGTATGGTCCTTTTTAGGCTAGGCGCCATTATGTATATATATTCCCCCCCCCTTTTTCCCATTATGTATTTTTTAATCCATTTGTAAAGTGGCATCTTTTCTGTAGTAGGTACTGTTTTATTTCTAGCCACACCTATGGCCTGTGGAAATTCCCAGGCCAAGGATCCTATGCCACAGCAGTGACCCAGGCCGCTGCAGTGACAATGCCAGATCCTTAACCTGCTGTGCCACAAGGGAACTCCACTGTAATGGGTACTATTATGAATGTGCTGTAGCATAGAGGGCCTCAGGAATCAAAACAGGTCCTTGTGCCCTACATTTCCAGCCAGGTGAGGTGTGATCAAGAATGAATTCTGACTCTTTGGCCCTTTCCTTGTCCTTTTCTGAATCCACTGGCTGGTATTTTGACCAGACAGTCTGTGGGAGAAGTGACCCTGTCATGGCTTGATAATCTCCTTTCTCTGCTGCTTACTTTGCTGCTTGGTAAGCTAACCAACCAGTTGCCTTTTGTTCTATGAGTTTCACCCTTTTGGTGGCCTGAGAAGTGCATTATGGCCACTTGGACCGCCATAAGAGGGCTTACGGACTGCTTCTAATAGTGACAGGATTTCAAAACATGTTTTACGTCTTTATTGTTTGAAGTGAGGAGCCCCCTTTCTTTTTAGGTTGCCCCACGAGCATGCACCACAGCAAATGCAGCGAGAACCTGTGTATATATTGGCATGTTTCTCTTCAGTGAGCAGTAGGGCTCTTGTCAGAGCAGTGATTGCTGCTTTCTGAGCTGAGCTTCCTGCGGCAGGGCTTTGACTTCACCAGCATTTTTAAGGGTTACCACTGCATACCCAGCATGTTGCCTACCTTGGTCCATGAAACTGCTGCCATCAGGGAGCAGTTCCGTATCTGGCTCGCCAAGGCTTGGTCTGTTGAGTCTGGTCTGCTAGAGTACAACCTGATGCGCAAGCAGTCATGCTCTGGGGACTCTACAGTGTCCATCAGGAGCAATGTGGCTGGATTCAGGGCTGAAGTGACCTGAAGTCTTACACTGGGATTGTCTAAGAGAAAGGCTTGGTACTTTCCCATCCTCTCGGAAGTCAACCAGTAGCCTGCTTTTTTTTCCAGTAGAGGTAGGATATGGTGAGGGACATACACAGTAGTGGGTTGCCTGAGGGTAAACTTCTCAGCTTCCTGAAGTGTGTCACAAGTAGCTGCTACAGCTCAAAGGCAGGGAGGCCATCCCTTAACTACCTCCTCTAGTGTTTTGAGAAGTAGGCAACAGGTCCAGGGAAATGCAGTCTCTCATAGACACACAATTTGAAGGGTTTCTCTCTGGTAGTCCCAAAGCTGGGTTGAGACTCACTTTGTCTTTATTGTTTCGAAGTCTGGCAGTTTGTAGTCTATGTAAGGGGTCAAAAACATGTCCCTTTAAAGCTTCATAGTGGGGCTTTACCCATAGCCCATAGTTTGGGAAAGAAATCCAACAGAATCCTGCCGTTCCCAGAAACCCTTTCAGTTGTCTGCAAGACCTGGGTGCTCCCAAGCCTGTGATTGCCTATTTTTCTTTCTTTTTTTTTTTTTTTTCCGGGGCGGGGGGGGGTCTTTTTATTTTATTTTTTTGCTTTTTAGGGCCACACTCGCAGCATATGGAGGTTCCCAGGCTAGGTGTCTAATTGGAACTGTAGCCGCCAGCCTGCACCCCGGCCGCAGCCACAGCCACACAGGATCCGAGCCACATCTGTGACCTACACCACATCTCATGATAATGCCAGATCCTTTAACCAACTGAGCGAGCCAGGGATCGAACCCACATCCTCATGTATGCTAGTCGGGTTTGCTAACCGCTGAGCCATGACGGGAACTCTTGTGATTGCCTATTTTCTATCAGGCAAAAGACCCTGCTCTCCTTGAGAAAGAACCAAATCCAGATATATGATTTGTTGCTTTCACACTTGGGCCTTTTTCTGGGAGACTTTATACCCAAAATTGGCCAAATCGTTCAGGGTTCTCATGGTATTTTGTAGACACTTATCACATATAGAGGTTGCTCTGAGCAAATCATCCACATCTTGGAGTAAGAGTCCTTCGTTCACTATTCAGTTTCTAAGATTCCTCGCCAACATTCCCTTCCCCAAAGTAGGTCAATCTTAAATCCTTGAGGCAGAACTGTCCCAAAATACTGTTGGGCTGTCTCTGTTTCTGGGTCCTGCTATTCAAAAGCAAACAGTTGCTATGATTTTTCTGCAGTAAGAATGCAGAAAAAAGCATCTTTCAAGTCCAAAACTGAGAACCCAGCTGTATTCTCCAGGAATAGTTATGATCAGAGTGTATGGATTAGGTACTACAGAGTGCAGATCTTGTACTGTTTCATTAATAGTGAGGACTAATAGCCCTCAAGTCTTTTTTTTTTCTTCTTTCTTTAGGGCTGCACCCACGGCGTATGGAGGTTCCCAGGCTAGGGGTTGAATTGGAGCTACAGCCGCCGGCCTACACCACAGCCACAGCCACAACAACTCAGGATCCAAGCCACGTCTGTGACCTACACTACAGCTCACGGCAACACCAGATCCTTAACCCACTGAATGAGGCCAGGGAATGAACCCATAACCTTGTGGTTCCTAGTCGGATTCCTTTCCACTGTGCCACAACGGGAACTCCAATAGCCCTCAAGTCTCGAACAAAGCAATACTCTGTTGAGTTTGGCTTTTTGACTGGGAGGATAGGGGTGTTATATGGGGATCTACAAGGTTTAATCAATCCTGTTTTTCAAAAATTTTTTGCGAATTGGCTAAATTCCCTTTTGGGCCTCTTGCTTCAGAGGGCTTTGTTTTAGATTAGATGTCGCAGTGTCCCTTCTCAGTGGCATTTGTATTGGCCATGCATTTTTGGTCTTACCTGGAGTGCTTTTAGCCTACATTTCTGGCCTTACATTTTTGTAGACCTCAGGGGGAGAGAGCTCTTTCTCCTTTTCTGGTGCATCCATGAGTGCCACCTGTAGGCTTAAAAGTGCTCTGATGGGACCCTGATGTCAAGCTGCTCTGACAAAAAAGTTACTTGAGCATTTAATTTATAAAGGAGATCTTGTCTCAAAAGAGGAATTGGACACATCGGTATATATAAACTGTGCTTCAGGGTGAGGTCTCCTAATTGGCATTCTAGACGTTGTAAGAAAGAACAACTTTTTCCTCCTCCAGAAACACCTGTGACTGGGATGGATTGGAATATTTTCTGTGACACCTTGGTGTTTACCACAGAGTATTTTGCACATTTATCTATCTGAAAATCAATCAGCTTGTCCCCCAGTGTCGAAGTTACCAGGGACTCCTGTAGGGAAATTGGAATTCGGTGCCTCAAGGACCTCCCTGGGCCTCTTCATTCATCGTCAAAGTGCTCCTCTTTCTACCATGAGAGACTTCTGTCTTTCTTTTATTGATTTTTGTCTTATTCTTTAGCCTAGAGCAATCTTTTTTTTTCTGGTGCCCTTCCGTCTTCTTTTTGCTTTTCGCTTTCCTTTTTACAGTAAGCGCATTGTTCCTTCCCTGGTGGTGGCTCACCTCTCTTCAGTTACTTGCCTTCCAGTCATCCCGTGCTGCTGCCAGAAAAGTAGTGTTTCGTCTTGCATCCTCTTACTTCCATTGTTGCTTCGGTTGTTGACCCCTTTAAAAGCAACATCTACCAATTGAGAAGGGTTCATTCCAAATGTACCCTTTAACTTTTGTTATTTCTTTCTTACATCTGGGCATTTTCCCCAATGAAGGTCATATTTACGTTTCTTATATTTTCAGAGGCCTCAGGGTCTGTCACTGTAGCACCCATAAGTGTGATAAATTCTTTCTAGAAACTCTCATGGGTCCTCATTGGGTTTTGGATGTATCTCTTGAATTCTGTTTAAGCCCTTTTGCCTTGGTACTCCCCTTCAGAGCCCCACTAAGATAGGCTTTCTATAATGCTCTAGGTGTGGCATATCTCCATTATTATCATCCCAGTCAGGCTCAGCAGTGGGAACTGCCAGATTTGCTTCTGGAGTTCCATCTGGACCTGCTAGATGAAGCCAGTGCCCTTTCTCTAACCTTGTCAGTGACCATCCTTTCATCCCCAGTAAGCATCATATTCGTAAGGGTGTGAGTATCTGCCCAAGAGGGATGATGAGTGGCAAAGATAGAAGTGAAAATTCAGTCATGTGGAGGGAGTCCTCTTGGGAATGGTTTTTCCAGTTAAACAGATCTGAAGTTGAAAATGTCTTGTGCATAGAAACACAGCTGGTTGGCCATTTTCATTAAGGCCTCCAATGGAATATCGGCTCAAGGGAAATTCTCCTGCTCCACAAGTGGCTCCCAGTCCAAATTGGGTGCCCTGTCGGGTCTTAGATGGTGACACGAAATCAGGCCCCTGTGCCCTGGGGGTTAAACATAGAAACTTCATTGATCTCCATGAGTATGGGAAACAGGAGGTGCTGAATATGTTGGTGGCATGGGGGCAGTTGGAACAACTGCTGGTGTAGCCTGCTTGGCCAGTGGGGAAGCCACGTTGGCCAGAGGGGGGTTTTAGTTTTGAATTAGCTTGTCTTCACTCTCATTTTCTCCCTCCCCCTCTTGTAGAACAGGTTTTCCCTTGGTTTTCCTTTTATTTATTTATTTATTTTTTTGTCTTTTGTCTTTTTAGGGCTGCACCCACAGCATATGGAGGTTCCCAGGCTAGGGGTCTAATCGGAACTATTACTGCCAGCCTACACCAGAACCACAGCAATGCCAGATCCAAGCCACGTCTGCAACCTACACCGCAGCTCATGGCAACACCGGATCCTTAACCCACTGAGCAAGGCCAGGGATCGAACCCGCAACCTCATGGTTCCTAGTCAGATTTGTTTCTGCTGCGCCACGCTGGGAACTCTCGTTTTCCTTTTAGATTGCTGTCCCATAAGGCAGCAGCTGTCTGAATTCTTTTTCTCCTGATGCAGTAGCATAAATGCTTCTACATATGGAATCTCATCATTTTTACTTGCTCTTTTACAAAATTCTAATTGCAACATCATATAATAATTAAGTGAGCCATTCAGGGGCCATTGCTCTCTTAATCCTAACATATTGGGACCATACACTATTATGATAGAATATCGTCTCTTTCTTAGTGATAGACCCACAGATGTAGTTTGCTCATTTATTTAAGATAGGCCCCAAAGGGCTTTTCTTAGGAAAAGATGGACCATTTCCCATATTTATAAGTTAAAGAACAACAGAACACAGAAAGCACAAGCAAATTCCAATACCAAAAGCATAATCAGATTCAATCATGAGTGAATGCAAAACAGAAGCAAGTGAACCAGTTCACAAATCCAGTAGAGTCCAACAATTCCCCTCTCCAACAGGGTACCCCAGTGAAGTGCAAAACAAATTGGTTTTTCCCTTAAAGAAAAAGACCAAATTCAGACTGGAGAATGTTCCCAGTTGTACACTCCAGAGCAACTTACCCTACCCTGTGGAGCCCATGGCTCCCAAATGTCAGTTCTTGCTCCAGCTACCAAGTGCTGGGCAGCTAGTGCTGCTTCAGTAATTTTGACGGGAAGATCCTCAGGATAGGTGGTCCCAGCAGCTGCTAGGGCTTTACCTGAAAATTCTCCAACTGGGGCCAGCTATCAACAAGCAGCAAGGCTTTGCCAGAATTGATACTGAGCCCAAGCTTGCCCTGTTCACTGCATGACAGTCCAATAAATCCAGAGCCGAGTTGCTGGGGAAAGGAATCATGACTTTTAATTAGAAAGCTCGCAGACAAAGAAGATGGCAGACTAGTGTCTCGAAGAACCTTCTTCCCTCAGTCCAATTTCAAGCTCCTTTTATACAGAGCAGAGGGGGTGGGGGGTGGGCACTCTGATGCTGACGAATGGCTCAGCAGGACCACTAATAGTCGCTTGCTAACTGTCAGTCACTAACCATAAATTGCTCAGGGGAGGGGCCCAGTGCAGTCCTGATCAATGGCTGAGGGAGACTGCTGACCGTGACTCATTAACAGTCACCCACTTACAAGTTGACTTCTTTATCATTACGAAATGGTCTTCTCTGGTAATATTCTTCTTAGAGCCATATTAAGCCACTCAAACTGCCGACCCCCTTATCTTACTCAGCCAAGTACTGGCTGTTCCAAAATAATGACTGCCCTAACTACAGACTGACTTGTTCATCTTTAGCCCACACTTTATCATGGAACATTCTCTTACAACTCTTCATCCTCTCCTCCCTATCCCTCCCATGTAGCCTGATGCAAACCCTGACACAGGTTGCATCAGACAAAAGCCCCTATAAAACCAGCTAGCTACCCGCCAAAGGCCAGAGAACTTGAATCTTCTTTCGGTGCTCCTGGTCAGTGAAGCCTCAACGCTCCAGACTCTCTGCTTCCATTCTGCTCCAAAACCCCACAGCCCTTTACCTCTCTAACAGTTCTTTGCTCTAAACATTTATTTTATCTGATATTTAATAAAACCACTCCAGCTTTCTTTCATTAGTGTTAGCACGGTATATCTTTTTCTAGCCTTTCTACCGATTGATGTTCTGACAAAGGACATTTCTTTTAGGCAGCATTTAGTTGCTTCTTGTGTTTTTAATCCACTGTAACGATATCTGTCTTTTATACTACTTATATTTAGTGTGATTATTGGTATAGTTTGGGTCAAATTTGTCATCTTGCCATTCTTTTTTTTTTTTTTTGTCTTTTTGCTATTTCTTGGGCCGCTCCCGCGGCATATGGAGGTTCCCAGGCTAGGGGTCGAATTGGCGCTGTACCCACCAGCCTACGCCAGAGCCACAGCAACGAGGGATCTGAGCCGCGTCTGCGACCTACACCACAGCTCACAGCAACGCGGAATCGTTAACCCACTGAGCAAACCTGCAACCTCATGGTTCCTAGTCGGATTCGTTAACCTCTGCACCACAACGGGAACTCTGCCATTCGTTTTTTATTTGTTCCATCTGTTCTTTATTTCCTTTTCCATATTTTCTGCTTCCTTTTGGATTGAGTTTCAAAATAACAATACCAATATTTTTTACTAATCTTATGAATGCAGAAAAATAACCAAGACTTCTTGGAATTCAATAGGATATAATCCACCAAGTCTCTTCACCTAAAATAAAACCTTTTATGTAGTTAAGCCATCACCTTGAGAGACACAGGCTTATTTGTTTCACCTTGTTTTCTACTTTTAGGGATTGTTTTCCTGTCACTTTGATTTAATTTTTGTTTAAAAATTACATAAAATATTTACATATTTCCAAAATCAAAACTAGAGAACAGAGTGATTTAGTGAAGTCTAGCATCTGTTCTTGTCCCTTCTACCTTATTTTCTCTCTGCTGCGTCCAGCCGTGCAGGGCAACAGGGAATCCTAGAAGAAGGATGGCTCGGTATAACAAAACACACACAACTCTTAGATTTAGAAAGCAGGGGACCAGGAGGCACTGTGTTCTGCAGAACAAAGGTGCCTAGGCTTTACCCCACATGGTTTTTATTAAGGAAGCTGACATATGTAGGTGAGCAAAATCAGGCTTGTGGAGTTCCCATCATGGTGCAGCAGAAACGAATCTGACTAGGAACCAATGAAGTTGCAGGTTCGATCCCTGGCCTCACTCAGTGGGTTAAGGATTCGGCATTGCCATGAGCTATGGTATAGGTTGCAGACATGGCTCAGATCTGGCATTGCTGTGGCCCTGGCGTAGGCCAGCAGCTATAGCTCCGATTAGACCCCTAGCCTGGGAGGGATTGTCCATGTGTTGCAGGTGCGGCCCTAAAAAGACAAAAGACAAAAAAAAAAAAAAAAAAAAAATCAGGCATAGGCAATGACACAACCTCTTAGTGAATAACGAAGGAAACTATTAGCACTGATGCATACCTCTAGGGCATAGTGCAGCTGCTATAATAGCCTGGTTTATGCATAAGTCCCTTATCTTGTCTTTGAAGGAGACCCTGTACTTTAGAACTGAGCAGATATTTGCCTTCTGCGGAGTTCAGCAGTTCAGTGGTCTCCAACACCTTTCTCTCTCTATGGATAACTACCTGTGCTTCTCTTTGTTTTATTCTTTTGTTTTTCTTTCAAATGATATATATGTTGATTTGTATGTGTTTGAATGTATATGCATGTATTTTTTTAAATCATCTTCATTCTTAACAGGGAGATTCTTTGTACATTGCTCTGCCCTTTCCATTTTTTTCCCTCACATACATAATGTATCCCAGAGATCACTGTGTAAGCAAGCCATAGAGATCTTCCACATTGTTTTTTATAGCTACATATGTTGCGTGGTTATACTGGTTTATTCAGTTCATCTCCTTCAGGTGGGCATTTTCCCCCAATAGTGTGCCATTATATAATGCATTGATTGAAAACTGCATATATGGTTTATCTTTGAAGCAAATTTCTAGAAGTGGCCTACTTTTAGTTTATTTTTAATGCTTTTGACATAAATTCTACACAAATCACAACTCTGGCTAATAATAAAATTGGTGCGTTTTCTCATTTTCCCGTTACCCAATTAAAAAAATCTTAAGAGTTTGTCTTTGTACTGTTAGATATTCTTATTTTTATTTTTTAATTTTTTTTGCTTTTCAGGGCCACACTTACAGCATATGGAAGTTCCCAGGCTAGGGGTGGAATCGGAGCTACAGCTGCCAGCCTACACCACAGCCATAGCAATGCTGGATCTGAGCTGGGTCTGCAGCCCACACCACAACTCTCGGCAACACTGGATCCTTAACCCACTGAGCGAGGCCAGGGATAGAACCCACATCCTTATGGATCCTAGTCAGGTTCGTTAACTGCTGAGCCATGATGAAGGGAACTCCCTGTTAAATGTTCTTTTTCTCTGAATTTATTGAGAATTTCTTTTTTTAACTGCTGCTTTTTCTAGGGGAATAGAAATAGCAGAAAGCTATTTGTTTCAAATTTCGGGAAGCTATTATTATGTTTTTGTTTTGCGACATCAAAGTAGTACATGTTTGTTACCATGATTTAGAAAATACAAGAGGGAGTTCCTGTCATGGCACAGGGGAAACGAATCCAACTAGGAACCATGAGGTTGCAGGTTCGCTCCCTGGCCTCACTCAGTGGGTTACGGATCTGGCATTGCCGTGAGCTGTGGTGTAGGTCAAAGATGCGGCTTGGATCCTGCATTGCTGTGGCTGTGGCACAGACAGGCAGCTGTAGCTCCGATTCCACCCCTAGCCTGCAAACCACCATATACTATGGATGCGGCCCTAAAAAGCAAAAAAAAAAAAAAAAAAAAAAAGGAAAATACAAGAGGAAACAAGGAAGAAAATAAAAATTACTCAAAGCCCTCCTTTGTAATTATTCGTAGTTCCTATTTGGAATCTAGCCTTAAAGTTTTTTTTTTTACTTATGAAAAAGTTCAAAAATTAAAACTCAAAGTGTAGTATAATACATCCCCATTTACCCTACCCATCACTCAGCTACAACAAATACCAGTTTAAGTCTAAACACATTTCATCTTTGGTCCTTCTACTTTCTTCCCCTGCACACATACACAGAAAAACATGGATTATGTTGAAGTAAATCCCAGATATATAATCTCACCTGCAAGTATTTTACTGTTTCTAAAATATAAGGACTTTTTATTTAAAAATATAATATTACTACTAAAAAGAAAAGAACTCAATATTCATTGTCATAAAATAGCCAGTCAGTCTTCAGATTTCCCCAATTATCCATAAATACTTTTTGTGGTGTTAGAATCAAGATCCAAACAATATCCATTTATGGTAATGGTAAGATTTTTTTTTTGGTCTTTTTTTTGGGGGCTGCATCTGCGGCAAATGGAGCTTCCCAGGCCAGGTGTCTAATCGGAGCTACAGCTGCCAGCCTATGCCAGAGCTGCAGCAATGCCAGATCCAAGGCACGTCTGCAATCTAAACCACAGCTCACGGCAATGCCAGATCCGTAACCCACTGAGCGGGGCCAGGGATCAAACCTGCAACCTCATGGTTCCTAGTCGGATTAGTTTCCGCGGCGCCATGATGGGAACTCCGATTTCTTAAATCTTTCTTTCCCTTTTTCCTCTTTTCTTGCAGTTTATTTGTTCCAGAAACAGCTTTTCTTTCTTTCTTTCTTTCTTTCTTTCTTTCTTTCTTTCTTTCTTTCTTTCTTTCTTTCTTCCTTTCCTTTCCTTTCCTTTCCTTTCCTTTCCTTTCCTTTCCTTAAATGTGGTATCATTTAACATGTTCCTTTAACCCTGTGTTTCTTGTAAATTGGCATTTTTAGGGCTTGATCGGATTCAGATTTTTTGTGTTTTTGCTTGTTTGTTTTCCACTAATCCTTCATACATAATGCAATTGTGAAGTAGTGAATGATGTTATTTTCCTTTATATGATGTTAGCAGCCATTGATAATCTTTACTTGGAATCCATTATTTTAGCAGCTGTTATAAAATGTTATATAATTGTATCATTTCTTAGGAGAAAAATAAATCCTGAATTGATAATGATATTTCCAATTGAATTTGAAGATTATAGAATTTTTCTTGATTTTTACATTTATATTTCTTTTTATTTTCTGAAAAACTTGAATAACAGTAAGATAATTATATACTTGCTTTATTCTCATAGGCATACGTACATGTAATCATTTCAGAATATGTGTATATTTTAGAATAATAATACCTATATTAACAACAGTGTAATTATTGAAAAATAGTTTATAGTTGTTTGGTCTGTAGGTTATATTGTATAATTAATTAATGACAAATATATGTATTTTATTTATTTTTTGACTTTTTAGTGCTGCACCTGTGGCATATGGAAGTTCCTAGGCTAGGGGTCAAATCGGAGCTACAGCTGCCAGCCTATGCCCCAGCCACAGCAATGCCAGATCCGAGCCGCATCTGTGACCTACTGCAGCTCATCAGTGCTGACTCCTTTAACCCACTGAGCCAGACCAGGGATTGATCCCACATCTTCATGGATACTAGTCAGTTTTGTTACCTACCACAGAGCCACAGTAGAACTCCAGTGTATGTATTTTAAAGTTCCTTGAAGTAACCACTTCCTTTCTCTGTTTACCCTCCTAGTATTATGAACAGATTAGTTTCATTTTGCTTTTGGTTCTTAGAGATTTTTTTTCCATTTTGGTTTAACAGAACATATAGAACATACAGTTCCAAAGTCAGATGGATTCAGTTTATACTCCCTTATAAATTTTTTGTCTATGTTTATGAGTGATAATTGAGCTGTGATTTTAAGAATAGTATTATATCTTCTTTAAACGGTAGAATTTACTGGTGAAGCCATCTGGATCTTCTCTGTGAGCAGGGTGTTTTGTTTTACTAAAACTTCAATTTCTGTAATATATGTGGGACAATTTATGTTTTATATTTCTTCTTATGTGACTTTTGATAATTTGTGTTTTAAGGAATTTGTCTATATCATTCATATTGTCAAATTTATTGGCATAAGGTTGTGTTATCCTTTTAATGCCCTCAAGATCTGTAGTCTACTCTCCATATTGCTAATTTTTTTTTTTTTTTTTTTTTGTCTTTTGTCTTTTTAGGGCCTTCCTGCAGCATACGGAGGTTCCCAGGCTAGGGGTCGAATTGGAACCATAGCTGCCAGTCTATACCACAGCCACAGCAATCTGGGATCCAAGCCATTTCTGCAGCCTACACTACAGCTCATGGCAACGCCAGATCCTTAGCCTACCGAGCGAGGGTCAGGGATCGAACCCACGTCCTCATGGATACTAGTCTGGTTTGTTAACCATTGAGCCATGACGGGAACTCCTCCATATTGGTAATTTAAAAAAAAATTTATTATAGTTGATTTATAGCGTTCTGTCAATTTCTGCTGTACAACGAAGTGACCCAGCCATACATTTATATACATTCTTTTTTTCACTTTATCCTCCAAGTTCCATTGCAAATGATTAGACATAGTTCCCTGTGCTATATGTACAGCAATATTGGTAATTTTTTTTCCCATAGACTTACTAGGAAATTATCAATTGTATTACTCTTTTGAAAGTACAGATTTTGTACTTTTTTGTTTTTGTCTTTTGACTTTTGTCTTTTTACAGCTGCATCTGCAGCATAGGGAGATTCCCAGGCTAGGGGTCTAATTAGAGCTGTAGCCACCAGCCTACGCCACAGCCACAGCCACACCGGATCCAAGCCTCATTTGTAACCCACACCGCAGTTCACAGCAATGCCGGATCCTTAACCCACTGAACAAGGCCAGGGATCGAACTCAAAACTGGGTCCTAGTCGGATTTGTTTCTGCTGCACTGTGATGGAAACTCCCAGATTTTAAACTTTGTTGATATCCTCTCTCAAAATCTGATTATGTATTTGACTATTTCTTCCTTTAGTTCTGTCAAGTTTTGCCCTATAGATTTTGATGCTTTTTTGTTAGATGTCCGAACAGTTAGGATTGCTATGTTTTCTCGATGTATTTATCATTTACATCCACTGTTGCTCTTTGGTTTTTTTTTTGTTGTTGTTCGTTTGTCTGTCTTAAAGTCCAAAATCCATTTTATTTTGTGGATTTTGTGTTTATTTCTTTTCCTCTTTGGGCTTCATTTGTTCTTCTTTATCCAGCTCCTTAAAGTGGGACCCTTAATCAGCGATGGCACACCTTCCTTTTTTTCTAATAGAGCATCTAAAGCTATAAATTTTTCCCTTCAAATACTGCTTTTGCTGCAGCCCACAAAATTTGATGTTATTTTTTCATAGTCATTCATTTCAGCATATTTTCTGATGTCTTTTGTGAAGATTTCTTCTCATGATTTATTTAGAAATGTGTTTAATTTTCAATTATTTGGAGGTTCTACTGACCTCTTAGTGATATTTCCAATTTACTGGTGTTTGGACAAAGACAAGAAAATATACTCTGTTGTTGGGTTTTTGTTTGTTTGGGGTTTTATTTTGCTTTGTTAGGGCCAAACCCATGGCATATGGAAGCTCCTGGGCTAGGGGTTGAATTGGAGCTGCAATTGGCAGCCTATGCCACAGTCACAGCAACACCAGATCAGAACCACTTATGTGACTTACACCCAAGCTTGTGGCAATGCTGGATCCTTAACCCACTGATCGAGACCTGGGATTGAACCTGCATCCTCATGGATATTAGTCAGGTTCTTAACCAACTGAGCAATAACAGGTACTCCAGAAAATATTCTCTGAATGATTCAGATTTAAAATATTTTTCATGAAAGTCCCCTCATGGCTCAGCGGTAATGAACCCAACTAGTATCCATTAGGACTCGGGTTTGGTCCCTGGCCTTGCTCAGAGGGTTAAGGATCCGGCATTGCTGAGTTGTGATGTAGATTGCAGACATGGCTCGAATCCTGTGTTGCTCTGACTGTGGTGTAGGCTGGCAGCTACAGCTCCAATTGGACCCCTAGCCTGGGAACTTCCATATGCCATGGGTGCGGCCCCCAAAGCGCATGCACGCACACACACACACACACACACACAAAAAAAAATGTATATCTATTTTTTTCATACTTGTTTCTTCCCCCTGCCTGACTTAGTGGATAGCCATTGTGTTGCAGTATCCTAAGGGAGTTGCAGCCCAAAGATTACGCCCTCCTGACCAGCCATGCTCCTATGTATGTCTGTCTTCCTAGCTCAAGCACCTTCTTTATGATACTTCTTTATTAGGCACATCTGCCAAGACTTTCTTATCATGGATACGGAGGCAAACCTTGAAGACACTCTTTCTCCGCTTTGACTCTGAACTCAGTATGTTTCCTCTCCTAGCCCTTCCCCCATCTATCCCAGTCTGATCCATGAAATTGGAGGAGCCTTTTGTTTGGTACTCCCTTGGCAGCGAGATGATTCTGCACATTTGCATTATCCATTTGACCATCTGTAGGTGCTGTTCCATGGGAGAAAATGGAACAGTAGGAGAGTCAGCACTTTCTCTGGGTTAGCCTCATGCTTATACTGTCTTAGTAACTGATTAAAGATGAAAGGCTTGAGTGTTATTTTCATTTTGGCTGTTGTCTTCATCAGCTTTTCTAACAACTGGCAGCTCAGCTCTCTAGCACAACTCAGCTCTTGACAGTTGGGTATGGTGTCAGTTATGTCAGGGTACTTGATAGTGTTGTATAAATCCTCTATATTGTTACTGATTTTTAAAAATCTTCTTGTATCAATTACCAAAGGAAAGATGTTAAAATTTCCAAATCTGATTATGTATTTGACTATTTCTTCCTTTAGTTCTGTCAAGTTTTGCTTTATATATATATATATATATATATTTTTTTTTTGTCTTTTGCCTTGAGCCGCTCCCACGGCATATGGAGGTTCCCAGGCTAGGGGTTGAATCGGAGCTGTAGCCACCGGCCTACGCCAGAGCCACAGCAACTCGGGATCCGAGCCGCGTCTGCAACCTACACCACAGCTCACGGCAACGCTGGATCCTTAACCCACTGAGCAAGGCCAGGGACTGAGCCTGCAACCTCATGGTTCCTAGTCGGATTCGTCAACCACTGCACCACGATGGGAACTCCAAGTTTTCCTTTATATATTTTGATGCGTTTTTGTTAGATGTCCGCACAGTTAGGATTACTGTGTTTTCTTGATGTATTTATCATTTACATCCACTGTTGCTCTTTGTCTTTTTTGTTCATTTGTGTGTCTTAAAGTCCATTTGGCCTTATATACAGGTATACAAGCTTTTTTATTATTTTTAAATTTTTTTTTCTTCCCCATGGCACGTGGAGTTTCCAGGCCAGGGATTAGATCCCAGCCACAGTTGCAGCCTATTACACAGCTGCGGCAACACGGGATCCTTTAATCCACTGTGCAGGCCAGGGATCAAATCTGTGCCCTGGTGCTGCAGATGGACACTGCCAATCTCGTTGTGCCAGAGGAAGAACTCCTCTACTTAATTTTTAACCCACCTATGTCTTTTTTTTAAAGTGCGTTTCTGGAGTTCCTGTCATGGCTCAGTGGAAACGAATCTGACTAGCATCCATGAGGACACAGGTTCGACCCCTGGCCTTTTTTAAGTGGGTTAAGGATGTGGCATTGCCATGAGCTATGGGTGTAGGTCACAGACGTGGCTCAGATCCCGTGTTGCTGCAGTTGTGGCATCGACTGGCAGCTGTAGCTCTGATTCAGCCCCTATCCTGGGAACTTGCATATGCCATGGGTGCAGCCCTAAAAAGACAAAAAAAAAAAAAAAAAAAAAAAAAAAAGCACTACTTCTAAAGAGCATATAGTTGAAACTTGCTCTTTTGTCTTGATATTGTCTTTTTATTGGAATCTTTGGGCCATTTACCTCTGAGGTGATTAAAATTTAGTTTAGGCCCTGCCAGAGATAGGGGCATCTATGAGCATCTTTTAAGAAGAGCTTGATAAGGAGTTCCCATCATGGCTCAGCAGCTGACAAACCTGACTAGTATCCGTGAGGACATGGGTTTGATCCCTGGCCTCGCTCAGTGGGTTGATGATCTGGCATTGCCATGAGCTGTGGTGTAGGTCGAAGACATGGCTATCCCTGTGGTGTCTACACCTCCGATTGGACCCCTAGCCTGGAACCTCCATATGCCACAAGTGCAGCCCTAAAAAGACCAAAAAAAAAAAAAAAAGAGTTTGGCAGGAGTTCCTGTGTGGCTCAGGAAGTTAAGTTTCTGGTGTTACCACTGCAGTGGATCTGGTCATTGCTGTGGTGCAGATTCAGTACCTGGCCTAAGAATTTTTCTATATGCCACGGGTGTGCCCCACCACCACCAAAAAGAGCTTGGCACTTTTTAGAGTTTAATTTACTTAAATTTGTTTGTGTCTTCAGCTCTGTGATGAATTTCTTTAATCGTGATTTTCATCTTATGTGAATTCATTTTGTTATGATGGGTGGGCATAGTTATCTACCACAGCTGGAAGAAATGGAATTTCTAATTAAGTGTTTATTGAGCACCTATATCAATGATTCTCTGTAGGGACAGTGACTTTCCCTAAGGATGTTTTGGAAATATAGCTGAATGTTTGTAAATATTAAAATAACTGGGTGGAGGAATTCCCATCGTGATGCAGCGGAAACGAATCCCACTAGGAACCATGGGGTTGTGGGTTCGATCCCTGGCCTTGCTCAGTAGGTTTAAGGATCCGGTGTTGCCATGAGCAGTGGTGTAGGCCAGCAGCTATAGCTCTGATTAGACCCCTAGCCTGGGAACCTCCATGTGTGGCAGGTGCAGCCCTGAAAAGACAAAAGACAAAATAAATAAAAAATAAAATAAAATAAAATAATTGGGTGGAGGGTGAAGGCTTCTGACTTTCGAAGGACTGAAGCAAACTAGGTCATAGGTTAGATGCTTTTCTGTAAAGGACTAGAGAGTACATATTTTTGGCTTTATGGGGCATATGCTTTTTCTTGTAACTATTCAACTCTGCCATTACAGTGTGAAAATAGCCAAAAACAGTATATAAATGAATTAGGGTAAATGTGTTCCAGTAAAGCTTTATTTTTAGAAATAGTTAGTAGGCATTAGCTTGCTGACTTCTAGTCTAGATGTCCTGCAGTGCACATAAAAAATTGTTTTGTAACCTTCAAAATGAGGACTATAATTGGAGGAAAAAATGGGTTTATAATTACCTGGGTCTAGAACATGTCACATAAAGCATTTTTTTGCATGATTTTTTTCAATCTGCTGGATATATCTAACTTACTATTGTTGCACAGTTTTACTGTTGGCTAAACCTTACAGGGACGCTACTATAGTTTGAGAAAATATTGTATTTTGTTTTATTCAGAGATTTACTGGGTTTTTTAAAAATGTTTTGAAAAGTTATAGCACTGGTGGCAATGCTGCTTGTGATGTGTGACTTCCCAGTATTACATATTTGTAGAAGTCTCCATTTGTAGATAATGCATTTCATTGATTCTACACACACACGCAAGCACACACACACACGGCCTTTATTTCAAAATGTCAATTTTAAATAAGAGAAGTCGACAGTATTAAGTTGAATATTATAATCTTATAAATCTACATGTGTTTAAGTAATTGTAAGCATAAGTAATTATTTGTGCCTTCTGTGTAGTTGTGTGCAATCATTGACGTATTGAAATATAACAGTTGGTCATTATCTCTATTTTTGGTGTAATATATATGAATGTGTTTTATTGTCTATAAGTTTTTTTTTAGGGCTGCCCCCACAGCGTATGCAGGCTCCCAGGCTAGGGGTACAATTGGAGGTGTAACTGCTGGCCTATGCCACAGCCACAGCCATGCCAGATCCAAGCCGCGTCTGCGACCTATACCACAGCTCACGGCAGTGCCAGATCCTTAACCCACTGAGTGAGGCCAGGGATTGAACCTGCATTCTCATGGATACTAGTCAGATTTGTTTCCGCTGAGCCATGATGGGAACTCCTATTGTCTATAAGATTCATCTCAGAAATAGTAGAGAAGTAAATATTTTCTTCTTGTGTGTAGAGAGAGCATTGAGTTTGACCACGTTAAGAACCACCACCTGTATCTCTCCTGCTTAGTGTTTATTTTGGGTATGGGAGAAAGAGACAGGAAAAGGACAACAACAAAGAAAATTCTTACTTATTCATTTGGAGCTTCGCAAAAATCATGATCTCATGTTTCTGTTTTCTCCTCCCCAGCACTGCCTTTTGCAGACTCTGTGCTTCTCTAAGATAGGAATCCAGAAGATAATCGATCATTTCTTGCAGCTGTAAAAACCATGGCTCAGGTAATCAGTGTTTCCTTGTGCCCTCTTTAAATAATCACCTTTTTATAGAGTATATGCATGTTTGCATTCCTTATATTAAAACTTCCTTCCTGACCTACCCCACTCAGAAATATGCTTTCCAGATTGTTCCATTCTTGTAAGTGAGAGTGTTGTGTCTTTCTCATCTGACCTATATTCAATGAGCATTTTTGCCTGAGAGCACCCATATCAGATTCCCTGATTTTAAAAGATGTTAAAGTGGTACCACACATGGGAAAACTTTGAATTTCTTTTATTAGACCTAAGCTTCTTGGTTAGACAAGATAGGAACGGTCTTGACTGGGCCTAGTGTCCATACCTGGCAAGAGCTCGTGCTTTGTGGGCTTTTAAGATGAGGTACATGATTAGGGACTGAATACAGAGAGATCAGGGGTCTTTTCTGGGAATCCATGATTGGCGAATACCAACAGGGGTCATTTTGAGATGCAACATTTTATGCTAATCCTGTAAGTTTGGATTACCTTTTGCACTTTCCTATTGCTGAGACTAAGGAAAAGACACGTTTTTTTTTTTGTTTGTTTGTTTTTTTTTTTTTTTTGTCTTTTTGTCTTTTGTTGTTGTTGTTGTTGCTATTTCTTGGGCCGCTCCCGCGGCATATGGAGGTTCCCAGGCTAGGGGTTGAATCGGAGCTGTAGCCACCGGCCTACGCCAGAGGCACAGCAACGCAGGATCCGAGCCGCGTCTGCAACCTACACCACAGCTCACGGCAACGCCGGATCGTTAACCCACTGAGCAAGGGCAGGGACCGAACCCGCAACCTCATGGTTCCTAGTCCGGATTCGTTAACCACTGCGCCACGACGGGAACTCCAAGACACGTTTTTAAGTGATGAATAGTGACAAGAAAGATCATTATTCACATAGAAAAGCTGTTAAGAATTATAAATTCCCCAAAGTAAGAAATGCTTATGAGGTTTTTATATAACCTAAAATGTTCAATGTTAAGTCAAATATGTTCATTATATGGAGCTATTCTACAGCCTATTAAAATATTAACTAAATTACTGGCAACGGTAATGATAGAGGAAATGATAAGGTAATTATGATATGATGGTGAACCTGAGGTTTCAGTCAATTCCTTAATTTTATACAAATATTTTAAGATAGAGATTTTATAGAATTTTATGGAAAAATTTACCCGAGTTTTTCCTTCTTAAATAGAGAAGAAGAAAGAGAAACCTGCATTTTTGAGAGTGTATGATATATGAAATTCACATTGTACAGGATATTCATGCTCTTTCGTTTAATTAGGACATTGCATTTGCTTTATTAATTCCCAGACTTATGTGTATAGTGAGACATTCTATATGGAGGAAATATGTATAGCGACAGCCATAAGAAGGAACTTCAGAAGCATCAATTTCTTCAGGGTCTCATCCACGTAAGAGGCTTCCCAGCCCGTTTGCCCTGTTGTGTTCTTTGTAGAGAGCGCTCCATCATCTCCTCTTCCGTCGAATAAATACTTTCTCTATTTCCACAACTAGTCTTATGTTTGTGTTTCAGAGATCAGTAATGTTCAGGGATGTTGCCATTGACTTCTCTCAGGAAGAGTGGGAATACCTGGATTCTGCTCAAAGGGATTTGTATAGAGATGTGATGTTGGAGAACTATAGTAACTTTGTATCACTCGGTAAGGAGATCTACCCCTAGTATTTCAGACTCTTCCTTTGGAATGGATGCTTTCTTTTGTGTTATTTCAAGATTGTTTTTAAGTAATTAACTGAATTTCTTCTTATTTTCAAAAGAATAGTTTTAAATTACCGCAAGTGGACAGAGATAGTTTCATTGGGCACACTTTATCTTTTTTATCTTTCAAGTCCAATTACCTGTTTTCCTTGCTGTCTTCTTTGATGATCAAGGAGTGAGAATTGAATTCTGGGGCAGCTGCAATATTATCAGAAAAAACAGGCTCTTATGCACTGTTGCAGTTTAGATCTGCCAGAGCAGCTGTGGATATTTTTTTAATAATTGCAGAAATAATTGTTTTTCCAACAACAGAAGAGTTTATATTAATTTTGAAGTGAGAGGGTGGATCAGTGCATTTCACTAGCAATTCAGGTCAACATAGTCCATTACCAAAACACATTCTCTTATTTGTGTTTTGTAGTTGAATATCACATTTTAAGAACTTAGTATTTTACATCGAATGAATATGCCGGAACCACCTTTTATTGGAAAATAGCTCAGGAAGAACCTGTGATTTTTTATTTATTTATTTATTTATTTATTTTTGGTCTTTTTAGGGCTGCATCTGCAGCATATGGAGGTTCCCAGGCTAGGGGTCAAATCAGAGCTGTAGCTGCCATCCTACACCACAGCAACAGCAGATCCGAGCTATGTCTGTGACCTACACCACAGCTCATGGCAGCACCGGATCCTTAACCCACTGAGCGAGGCCAGGGATTGAACCTGTGTCCTCATGGATGCTAGTCAGATTCGTTTCCTCTGAGCCACAGTGGGAATTATAGAACCTGTGATTGTCGAAGAAAGTTTATTGCTTTTTCCTATAGCAAAAACCAATAGGCCTTATTGGGACAGAGCCTCTATCAATGAAATCTTTAATAAGTGATTTTCCCACCTAGGTGATGACTTTATTTTTTGGATTCTTCAAGTCCCTGGAATATAATTGTCTTTTGCCCCTTTCCTCCTCTTTTCTCTGAAGGTCATATGAAGTTTTTGGTTAGTACACTCCCCTGCAGGGCCCAAAGACTTCTGACTTGAGAAACAAAGCAAGGGTTTTCAGAACAATCTCCCTAAGGAATCCCACCTAATCCCTACTTCTTCTCCCTTTTAGTCTTTTGTGATAATTCTTCTTACTTTCTTTCTTTTTTTTTTTTTTTTTTTTTTTCTTTTTAGGGCTGCACCCTCGGCATATGAAGGTTCCTAGGCTAGGGGTCAAATCAGAGCTGCACCTGCCCGCCACAGCCTCAGCCACAACAACGCGGGATCTGAGCTGCATCTATGACCTACACCACAGTTCACAGCAACGGCGGATCCTTAACCCACTGAGCAAGGTCAGGGATCAAACCGGCAACCTCATGGTTCCTAGTCAGGTTCGTTTCTGCTGCACCAAGACGAGAACTCCTCTTCTCACTTTCAGATGAGGAAGGAGTGCTTCTCTTCACCCCTGTAATCTTGTTTTTGTATAAACTTTCGAGTCAATTCCTTTCCAGATTTTTAAAAAAATTTAGACTCATATAATTATCCTTAAAGTATGTTCATTTGTTAAAAATATGTTTATTTATTGGAGGGCCTTTTCTGTGCCAAGGACTGCAGTAGGAATTGGAGAAATAATGATCTAAACAAAGTTCCTATTCTGCTGAAACTTATATTCTCATGGGAGAAATACAAAGTAAATGAGGGAACAAAAATAATATATGTATGCATCTATATGTACATACATGTTATTTATTTAATAAATACATATTACAAGTAGTAATAAATGCTAGATCCTTAACCCACTGAGCAAGACTAGGGACTGAACCCGTGTCCTCATGGATTCTAGTCTGGTTCGTTAACCATTGAGCTGTGACAGGAACTCCCAGGATTGCTTTTTGAAGTAGTAAAAATGTTATAAAATGAGATTGTGGTGATTGCTGCACAAGTCTGAATATATTAAAGACCAGTGAGTTGTTTGTACTCTTAAATGAGTGAACTCTAGCTATGTGAATTATGTGAGTAAATCTGTTTTAATTAGTGTTCTATACCTTACTGATATCAGTATTAATTGGCATAACAACTTTGGGAAAATCTTTAGAAATTATTTCCAAACTTACATGCACTTTGAAATATCAGTGATACTTTTAAAAATTCCAGATCCCAGGCCAGTTAAATCACAATCTCTGGGCATAAGACACAATTACCATTATTTTTTGAAGTTCCTTAGGTTGTTCAAATGTTCAGACATGCTGGGTAACCACTGTAATATGATATCTGAGAATTTTTTAAAATTTAATTGTCATTGCCAATATGCTTGGGTTTATTTCTCCCGTATTTTATGCTTTTGGTTTACTCTCTTGACCTTCTGTGCTTCCTTTTAAAATCTTTCCTTAATTAGGATGGCTACAGTTTGTTTTGTTGTAACTCCATTTTCTCCCATGTTTAATTTGGAAAACATAAACTATTTATATGTTTTTACTGGTTATCTTTAATTTTTTTGCTTTTACTGGTTATTATTAGTTTTTATCACATGCACTATATTCCTTTTAATGCAAATGCAGCTTTGTAGTTATTATTAGTTAAAATGATGTTTGAAAAATATAAATTTTTAAAGGAAATTAAATACTTTACTAGATAGTAGATGTTTTAATTAATGCTGAGTTATTCAATCCACATACAATATTTGTCTTTTTTTTTCTTTTTGTCTTTTTAGGGCCACACCTATGGCATATGGAGGTTCCCAGGCTAGGGGTCAAATCGGAGCTACAGTTGCTGGCCTACACCATAGCCACAGCAACGCCAGATCCAAGCTGTGTCTGCTTCGTACACCACAGCTCACGGCAACACGAGATCCTTAACCCTCTGAGCAAGGCCAGGGATCAAACCCACAACCTTGTGGTTCCTAGTCGGATTCATCTCCGCTCCGCCACAATGGGAACTCCCCCATACAATATTTGATTTGCACACTGTTTTGCAGAGGTCTTATAATAAACTATATGCCCCACTCTCATCCCTAGGATTTCAAGGCCAACAAGTTGAAAAACACAGATAGAAAGGATTCAGTTTACTTTGAAATTAATTAGTGACTGCTCTTGGCAGTGAGTTGAGGTTCTATAGAGAGAAGTGATGTTGACATCTCTTATGTCAAATACATGTTTCATTTTCACAAAATTCTTATCCAGAGTGTACCAGCAATGTATGACTGTATTCTTTGACCAATGCTAGATACAGCTTTAAAATATCTCTCAATTTGTAGATAAAAAATTGTATAACATTAAGCTTGTAATTACTAGTCAGCTTAAATATTTGGCAGTATTTCTGCCTCTTTTGGTCATTTAATCATTATCGTTGTTTGTGTCACTTAACAAATGCTTAAGAAAGGCTATAATTAGGGAGTTCCCACCATGGCTCAGTGGTTAACGAATCCGACTAGGAACCATGAGGTTTTGGGTTCGATCCCTGGCCTCTCTCGGTGGGTTAAGGATCTGGCATTGACATGGGCTGTAGTGTAGTTTGCAGATGCAGCTCTGATCCAGCATTGCTGTGGCTCTGGTGTAGGCCAACAGCTACAGCTCCAATTAGACCCCCAGCCTGGGAACCTCCATATAACATGGGTGTGGCCCTAGAAAAGACAAAAATAAAATAAAATAAAGGCTGTAATTAATGTCTCCCTTTCCCAGGACATTATAAAGGATCTTAGAATGCTTTAACTTTGATTAATCTTTCCTAGTATGCTCTTGTTGGCAGATTCTAGATATCTTTTCTTTTAACCCCCAAAATTGACATTTTCTCTGTTTTATAATGAAAGCATTTGGTTGTAGATTTATTTGCATGATTATCCTTTTATTTGCACACTATTTCTCTTCCATCATACCTTCCTACTTGAATAATTTTATTTATCATTAAATACATCGGGCAAGATCTATTGTTAATAAATGCTCTTCATTTTTATTTGTGTTGGTGTTGCACAATAACCTTGTTTCATTTTCATTCTTGCCTGATGATCAAACTGGGTATAGAATTCTATACTGATAGTTATTTTTTTCTCAGCACTCTGAAGATGTTATTCTGCTCTCTTCTGGCTTCTGTTGTTGCTCTTAAGAAGTCTACCATCTATCTCATTGTTATTCCTTTTGTAAGTAATTTGTATTTTCTCTCTGGCTGTTTTAAGGTTTTTTCTCTCAAGATTTTAATATAATTGATTATATTGTTTTATTGCTAGAACTTTGATATTTTCCCTCTCCCCTAAAGCTTACTTTTCTTTTTCTTCTGTACATTCTGTTTCTCATGGCTTTGATTTTGTGTTTGATATTTTCATGTATTTCAAACATTTGTATTGCATATATCACTCAACAATTCCATTTTCTAGGGAAACAGTCTAATTCAGCAGCTTCTTGAGTATGGGGCCTCTTGTGTAATAATAAATTATCCGTAACAGTTTTTTCTCCTTTTCCTTGAGAGTCTAGGCCAAGACAAAAATGTTCCTTGTCATTTGCCTTTGAAGTCAGATGGATTTTTTCCCCCCTTTCACTGATCTGTGGGCCTTATACAGTTCTGATTTTGTGAAGAGGTTCAGTGCTAGTCCTTGAAGGACTTTTTATCTCTTGGGGTCTTTTCATACCATTAAGATAGAAAATTTTAGGCAGTTGAAGTCAGCCAATGTCCTGAGGGTAGCTGTGACTTCAGAGCAAGTTGACCTCTAGTTTCTGATTATCATTCCATTTTGCTTCCTTCAGATTTGATTTACTTTCTTTAAGCATGACATACTTGTAAAAGGATATTTGTTATGGATTATCTAGCATTTTTATGGTGTTTTAGGGAAACCTGATGCATCATTCACATATTTGCAATGTTAAATCCTTATATCTTTGCATGTGCTATATCTACTTTTCTTTTTATGTCCTTCTGTAAAGTTTCTTTTTTTTTGGTGGGGGGATGTGCTGCACCCATGGCACATGGAACTTCTCAGGCTAGAGGTTGAATCAGATCTGCAGCTGCCAGTCTGTGCCACAGCCACAGCAATGTCAGATCTTTTTTTTTTTAATTTATTTTTTTATTTTTTTACAGAATAAAATACATACATTTACACACAATTACATTCACACAGATTATTATAACATGGATCTTAAGAAACAGATTAAGTGACTCCCACTGGAGAAGTGGAATGGAAAATATGCTGAGACAAATAGGAAGTTTATTCTATACTTTATCCCAATTTTATGGCTTTCATCTTTACTACTTAGTTTTATCTATTGCATTTCAATTTTTCTTTAAAAATTAGCATTATATTAAATTGTTATATTATGCAACTAAAATTTACAAAGAAGAAAGCCTTATATACCATTAAATATTTTATATAGCCTAATAAAAAGAATAACAACTGGTAAGCATAACAAAAATAATACACCCTCTGAAAATAAGTAAAATATAAAATGCATAAGTTGGTTAAAAAACAGTGTAACTATATAAATATGTCCTCACAATTTGTTCCATCTCATTGATTCTGCAATAAAGGCATTACACCATTCTAGATGATGTGATAAACAAGATATTATAGACTTTACATTGTACCATGGAGAGAAATGGTTATTAATAATACAGTTGTAGAACTGTATTATTTAATTGTACAGTGGCATTATTTAATTATAATTATCATAAGGTCTTTGATGGAGAGGAAATCAGAATCAGATGTAAGAAGACTTCAGCATTCCAAGAATGATGTCAAATGACCCCCTTCATGGTGGATTATGCACTTATTTTCGATGAGATATATTTCTTCTCCAGAGATTCCTTGTTTGTGTATCAATTGTAGATTTTTGGTTTGCAGTTATTCTGAAGTTTTGATGTAAGAGTCTATATGTATATGAGATTGTTTTAAGTTGTTCTCTTAATTGCAAGTTCATTTCTGGTGTCCCGCATTTGTACCCACCTCTTCTCATGATTTCTGATTTTGATGGTATAATTGTGCATGGATGATTTCGTATCTTTACTGTATATATACCTTTACTGGTGAGCCTTGTCATTTGTGGAATTTTTGTTTCCTGTTGCTGATCTTTTCTTTCCTGCCTAGAGAAGTTCCTTTAGTATTTGTTGTAAGGCTGGTTTAGTGTTGCTGAATTCTCTCAGCTTTTGCTTATCTGAGAAGGTTTTGATTTCTCCTTCAAATCTGAATGAGAGTCTTGCTGGGTAGAGTATTCTTGGTTGGAGGTTTTTTCCTTTCATCACGTTAAGTATATCATGCCACTCCCTTCTGGACTGCCGATAACCTTATTGGAGTTCCCTTGTATGTTACCTAGCTGCTTTCAAGATTTTCTCTTTGTCTTTAATTTTGGTCATTTTGATTATTATGTGTCTTGGTGTGTTCCTCCTTGGGTTTATTTTCTATGGTACTCGTTGTGCCTCCTGGATTTGAGTGAGTGGTTCCTTTCCCATGTTAGGGAAGTTTTCAGCTATTATCTCTTGGAATATTTTTTCTGTCCCCCTCTCTCTCTCTTCTCCTCTGGCACCCCTATGATACGGATGTTGGTGTGTTTAACATTGTCCCAGAGTTCCCTGAGACCCTCTTCATTTGTTTTCAATCTCTTTTCTCTTCTGCATCCGTAATTTCTTCTAATCTGTCCTCCACCTCGCTTATTTGTTCTTCTGCCTCCTGTATTCTGCTGTTAGCTGCTTCTAGTGAGTTTTTTATTTCAGTTATTGTATTTTGCATCTCTTCTTGTTTAAGTTTTATAGCTTGTATCTCTTTGGTCAGTGTTTCCTGTAAGTTATCCATCTTTGCCTCCAGTTTATTTCCAATGTCTTGCATCATCTTCAGCATCAACAGTCTAAAGTCTTTTTCCTGGAGGCTGAGAATCTCCTCCTTGCTTAACTGTTTTTCTGGGGTTTTTCCTTTCTCCCTCATCTGAGTTATAGTTCTCTGTCTTTTCATTTTTATAGGTTTTTGGTGTGGTGACCTTTTTATAGATAATAGAGTTGTAGCCTCTCTTACTTCTGGTGTCTGCCCCCTTTGTGGCTGAAGTCGGTATGGGGGGCTTGCTGTAGGCTTCCTGATGGGAGGGGCTGATGCCTGCCCACTGGTAGGTGGAGCCGATTCTAATCCCTCTGGTGGGTGGGGCTTAGTCTCTGGATGGGATTAGGGGCTGCTGTGTGCCTGAGGCTCTTTAGGTAGCCTGTTTACTGAGGGGCGGGGCTGTGACCCCACCTGGATTGTTGTTTGCCCTGGGGCTTCTCAGCACTGACTGACGAGTGGGGCCAGATTTTCCCAAAATGGCCCCCTCCAGAGAAAGGCAGCTGCTGAATATTCCCGAGAGCTTTGCCTTCAATGTCCTTCCCTCACAGCAAGCCACATTCACCCCTGTTTTCCCATGATGTCCTCCAAGAACTGCAGTCAGGTTTGACCTAGGTTCCGGTGGAGACCTCGCTCTGCCCTGGGACCCAGTGCCCATGAAAGTCTGTGTGCGCCTTTTAAGAATGGGGTCTCTGTTTCCCCCAGTCCTGTGGAGCTCCTGCGCACAAGCCCCACTGGCCTTCAATGCCAGATGCTCCAGGGGCTCTTTCTCCCAGTGACAGATCCCAGCATGTGAGGGTTTGATGTGGGGCTCAGAACTCTCACTCCTGCAGGTGAGTCTCTGTGAGCCAGTTAGTTTTCAGTCTGTGGAGCTTCCCACCCGGGAGGTATGGGGTTGTTTATATCACGACATCACCCCTCCTACCTGTGGATGTGGCCTTCTCTTTTTCTTCTGGAGTAGGGTATGGGTTTCCGGTCCATTTGGGTGGAGATTGCTCAGTCTTTAGCTGTGAATTTTGTTGTTTTTAGGAGAAAAGTTGAGTTCCAGTCCTTATATTCTGCCATCTTAATCCCGTCTCCAAGCAATGTCAGATCTGAGCTGCATCTGTGACCTACACTGCAGCTCATGGCAATGCCAGATCCTTAACCAAATGAGCACGGCCAGGGTCCAAACCCATGTCCTCAAGTATACTAGTTTGGTTCATTACTGCTGAGCCACAACGGGAACTCCCCTCCTTAGAGTTTTTAATAGACAGTCTTAAAATGCATTTTCTTTTCTTTTTCTTCTTCTCTTTTTTTGGCCTCACCTGCAGCATGCGGAAATTCCTGGGCTGGGGATCAAGTCTGCGCATCAGCAATGACCTGAGGTGCTGCAGTGACAATGCAGGATCCTTAACCCACTGAGTCATAATAGAACTCCTTAAAATACATTTTTTGGTGTTGAACTATTTCTGCATTTGGGGAATAAACCTTATTTGATAATGATGTATTAGTCCTCACATACACAGATTGTATGTTGCTAATATTTTATGTAAAAAATTTGCCTATGTTTGTTCATGAGATTGGAGTAGTTTTCCTGAGCTTTCTTTGTCCATTTTGTTATCTGACTTCATTTAACTTTGTAAAATGACTTGGGTATATTTCCATATTTTTATATGTTCAACAACAGTTATATGTGATCTTGCCAATAGGATCATCAGTCATCAGTATCTATTGCCTTTTAGGATCATAGACATTGAACTCAAATTTTAAATACTTGGAGTTACCCAGTGGCCTAGGGGGTTAAGGATCCAGCATTGTCACTGCTGTGGCTCAGCTCACTGCTGTGGTTCATGTTCAGTCCCTGGCCTAGGAACTTTCAGATGCTGCAGGCAAAGCCAAAAAATTTAAAAAACAATTCTTATGTGGTTATTGATGTATATTCAGATTTTCTATCCTTATGGGTCATTTTTTAGTTATTTTCATCCATTTCATCTAGTTTTGTAATTTAATGTTGAGTTATATATAAGTTTTTCTCATAAATAACTGTTTTAACTCCTTTGGATTTGGGGTGTTTAAAGTCTTTTCCTTTCCAGTGTTTTGGATTTGTGCCCAATCTGATTTTTTCCTACATGTCAAGTTTTTTGATCATTTATTGGTATTTGCAAATATTTGACTTTTAGTTTTGCTAACCATTTCTATTCTCTCTACATTCTAGTTTACTAGTTTATTTATTTATTTATTTGGCCTTTTTGTCTTTCTAGGGCCATACCCATGGCATATGGAGGTTCCCAAGCTAGGGGTCTAATCAGAGCTGGAGCTGCCCACCTATGCCACAGCCACAGCAACGCTGGATCCAAGCCATGTCTGCAACCTACACGACAGATCATGGCAAAGCTGGATCCTTAACCCATTGAGCAAGGTCAGGTATTGAACCCGCAACCTCATGGTTCCTAGTCAGGTTTCTGCTGCACCATGACAGGAACTCCAGTTTTATGATTTTTAGCTAGCTAATTGTTTTATTTCTCCCTCTCCTTCTTGAATTGAATCTTAATTCTCTTGTTTTTAATTATTATAATTATTATTATTTTTTGGTCTTTTTTTGTCTTTTCTAGGGCCACACCCTCAGCATACGGAGGTTCCCAGGCTAGGTGTCTAATCGGAGCTCCAGCTGCCAGCCTACGCCACAGCCAAAGCAACGCAGGATCAGAGCCGTGTCCGCAACCTACACCACAGCTCACGGCAACGCGGGATCCTTAATCCACTGAACAAGGCCAGGGATTGAATCCGCAACCTCATGATTCCTAGTTGGATTCGTTAACCACTAAGCCACAATGGGAACTCCTCTTGTTTTTAATTATTTCTTGTTTTCTAATAAATGCATTTAAGACTCTGAGTTTTCTATGGTATATTAGCTGAATCTCATGGGATTTCACACAAAGTTGCTCTTGGTATTAGGTCTATATTGTTTGTAGGTTTTATTTTTATTTCCTGTTGCTTTTATGCCAAACATTATAGAAGTATCTTAGTTATTCTAGAATTACGTGTTGTTATTTTCTATGTTTTTGTAATTTTTTATATGTTAATATAGTATCACTTTTATCTCTTACCTATCTTTTTATTTCTGTTCCAGTCTTCTCTGTCTTTATTTTTTGTCTGTTTATATTATGTCTTAAAAGGGAAAAAAATACTATTTCCACTCACACAACACTTCTGAAACTAGATGTGTGGATTTTCCCACATCAACAAAGCAGCAACAGCTGTCAGGCTGATGCCATAGGAAGGTATGGAGAAGAGTTGTTGAATTTCTGTGCCCTCTCTAGCTGCTGCACCTTTCCAGTACATCAGAGTGTTCACTGATACAGAAACTCTCTGACTCCTCCTGTTAATGGTTTTTGATAAAGGCTTCATTATTATAGGTATGATTGATGAAGTCATTGGCCACTAGTAATTAATTCAACTTCCAGCCTCTCTGCCCCTTCCAGAGGTGGATGAGACTAGGTCAGGCTGACAGTTCTAGTGTTCTAATCACATGGTTGGTTCCCCTGGCAACCAGCTCCTGTCTTTGGAGATTTCCAAAAGGCACCTCATTAGCGTAAATTCAGGTGGTTGGAAGAGACATGTTATGAATGACCATGAAGACATTCTCTTTACCTTTATCACTAAGGAAATTCCAAAAGTTTTAAGAGCTCTGTCTCAGAAATCAGGGACAAAGACCAAATATATTATTTCTTATTATATCACAATGTCATAGTCATCTACTTCTACTCTGATTGTGGATTTATCAGTTTCTGTTTGTATGGCTATCAATTTTTATTTATTTACTTCAGAGCTAAGTTTTTAGTTGCATAATTGAAACCAAAACACGTCTGATTGGAGCCCAGCCCAAACCCAGATTGGGTCTTGGACCCATCATTTTTTAATTAGAATCACTCACCTGGTGTCTGGACTTACTGAGGCTCAGATTCTTTGTGTCTTAGCACAGAAGGAATTCAGTGAGAGACAAAGTGATAGGCAAGAAAGAGACTTATTAAGAAAGGACGCTTGTGAGGGATAGAAGTGGGCAGGTGAGGAGGCCCTGCCCTGAGGATTAGGTGGGCTATATTTCTTTAATCCAAAGAAAGTGGGGAGTGGGAAAAGATGACGTTCTTCGTTCTTCAGGTACACATGAGACTTACTTCAATAGATCTTCCTTCGTATTGGGGTAAGAGAGTGACACTATGAGGTCAAACTAGGACTGTCATGGTGCTTATTCAAATCAGCAGAAAGGTGGTAACATATGCTGAAATATGTTGAATCATCTCAGGCTTCCATATAATGAGAGCTCCTACTTTGGAATGTCATCTTTCTCTTAAATTCTTGTCCTTGGTCCTAAGGATCATTATCTTACTGAACTGGAATGCAGGTCTCTTTTTATCTTTCACTTAATGACCTGAGTCATATGTTGTGCTTTTATTCATGGTTTTATAGTTAAGCAAGCCTGCTTTGTTTCACAATGTTCTGATGGCTTTCTTGAGCAATTATTAACTTATACTGGTCTTTGAAAGTTCCCTAGATTTCCCTCTCTATCTGTGATCCCCGACTGGGACTTCTACAACTACCTGTGTAACTGTCCTACTCTGTCCCTATCATAATGATCACGACTATTCTGATTCCTATTGCCTGACTCTAAGGGGATTTCTCTGAGCTGATTTCACTGAGGAAACTGATAAATAATTTCTCTAAGCTTAAAGTCTCTTCATTCTGCCTCCCTGCATCTATACTCATTCTGCCTCTTTTCCTGTTACCACATGTGAACTTCCTGTGCATTTATCTAAGGCCAGTACCTCCACTTGTATACTAAATGCCATTCCTTCTCATCTGTTTAAGGACATTGTTGGAGTGATTGCTTATATAATCTGTTATAAACATTTTCATCAGCATGTTAACAAACTCACTCAGTCATGAATGTTTTTTAAAGGGCAAAAAGGGGAAACAGTTTTAGTTAATCACTAAGGTGGGGGTCAGATTCCTTGTCATTTTCCATTGCATGCAAACTTGCTGATCTTCCTTTAGATGCTGTTTTGTTCATGTAGTTTGCTCTCAAGATTACTGAAGGGGAAAAGATCTAGTCATCTGTTAAAGACTTATTCTTCATTTCTTCTTCTTTAAGAAAAGTATCAACAGGTTAGGCAAGGCATTGTGTAATCAAAAGATTTGAAAGGCGTGCTCAGGCCAGAGGTTGGTTAGGCATGGGGACACCTGGTATAAAGGTAAGTTAAAATACAGCATTGCTACAGTAATAAGACAAAAGGCCTCCTACAAAGAGCTGCATCCTATAAAAAGTCCTGCAGAGAGCTGTATACAAGCACACAAACATGTAATTTCTCTCATCTTAAAAGAAAAAAAAAAAAAAAAAAACAGAACCAAATCTCTAGATACATTTTTCATTTTGCTACAGCCCCATTTCTCTGCTCCTTTTACAACGAAACTTCCTGAGTTTTTCATACTCCCTTACCCCAGCTCTTCTCCTATGCTCTCTTAAATCTGCCTCAAAGTGTATCCCGACATAACTCCACCAAAACCGTCCTTTGAAGTTCACCAATAGCCTTCATATCACTAAAGACTTAAATTAGAAGTCACCATTTACCTCATCTTTCAGCATGTGACATAATTGATCATTTTTCCTTAAAATACTTTCTTTGCTTGGCTTCTGGGATTCCACACTCTCCTGATTTTTCCTCCTCTTCCTTGGCTTCTCATTCTTGGTCTCCTTTGCTACCTTCTCATCTCCCTGACCTCTAAATGTTGGAGTGCCGCAGGGCTCAGTCCTCTAATTTATGTCTATTCTTCCTTTCTCTTTCCATCTCTTCTAAATCAAAAGACTCCTTGGATGAGTTCATCAAATTCCATAGCTTTAAATGTCACCTGCTTGTTAATGACTCCAAATTTTATAAATCTAATCCGTATATCTCCCCAGAACCTCATATATGTCTGCCTATTCAGCATCTTTACCATATAGGGTTCAAAACCAAATAGTTCAAAACCAAATTCTTGATGTTCTCTCAAACCTCCTACTGTTATAATGAGAAGTTCTCAGTAAACAGCACTTTTATTGTTCTGGATGCTCAGGCAAAACACTTAAGAGTTTTCTTTGACTTTTCCCTTTCATATTACATATCTAATCCATCATTAAACCCTCTGTTATACCTTCAAAGTGTATCTAGAATCCAATGACATCTCACTTTCTCTACCCCTTCTTTCACAGTCGTCTGGTCCAAGCCATATGGATTATTGCCATAGCCTCTTTATTTCTATTCGCCTCACTTCTGTATTTTTCCCGTGGACTATCTGTTACTGTTGTGGGTTTTTTTTCCCTTTTAATTTAAACAAAACAACCAGAAGGGTCATTTTTAAACAAAGTCAGATTTTGTCATGCTATTTTGCACAACTTTCCAGTGGCTTCTCATCTAGAGTAAAAGTCACATTTCTTAAAATTGCTAAGACGAAGATTTCCTTGTCCTTTCCTTCGACTTCAGATGATTTTTTCTTCCCCGTGAACCATAGGCTTTGGATGGTTCAAATCTCATGAAGTTTATTTCTAATCCCTGACCAGTTGTTGGTCTAGGCCTTGTCTCTTGGATTTTTTTTTTAAAGCATTAAGATTTAGATATGGGCAGTTGAACACAGTAAATGTCTTGAGGGTGGCTGTAGCTTTGAAGCATGTTTACCTTTCTAGTTTCTGTTTCTTCCTTCACTCTGGCCCCAGTGGATCTTCTTTACTTTCTTGTATGCTTGGCATACTTTTAGAAAGTTGTCATGTTTTATCCAACATTTTATTGTGATCTTTAGGAAATCTGATATACCATTACATACCAAGTATGTACACTGTCACTGTCATAATATACAACAGTTTTATTACACCCTCAGGGAATCCTCAGGGAATCCCCTTTGTTGTCAGCTCCATCCCCCTCTCCAACCTATGAAACCAGTGACTGATTATTATTATTATTTTTTTATCTATTTAGGGCCACACCCACGGCATATGGAAGTTTCCAGGCTAAGGGTTGAATTGGAGCTGTAGCTGCCAGCCTACACCACAGCCTCAGAAACACCAGATCTGAGCCATGTCTGCAACTTATACCGTAGCCCATGGCAACACCAGATCCTTAACCCGCTGAGCGGGGCCAGAGATTGAACCCGCATCCTTATGGTTACTAGCTGGGTTCATTCCCACAATGGGAACTTCCCTGTGACTGATTTTTTAATCTGTACAGTTTTGCCCTTTCCAGAATATTGTACGAATGGAATAAAAATTTGTAGCCTTTGGGGTCTGGCCGTTTTAGTGAAATATATTTATCTATATTGTATAAATCAGTAGTTTATTTCTTTTTATTGCTGAGTATTGTTCCACTGTATGGAAATACCAAAGTTTGTTGATTCATTCCCTTTTCGAGGAACATCTAGGTTTCCAATTTTTTGGCAGTTATAAATAAAGGTGCTATAATTTCTGGTATATAGATCTTTATCTGGGTAGAAGTGTAAATACCTATGACTCCTGGATCATATGCTAAGCGTATGTTTACCTTTATAAGAAACAAGCAAACTCTTTTTCATCATGGTTGTGCTGTTTTGCATTCCAAGTATGAAGTATATGAGATTTTTTGTGTGTTCTTTCTCTTGATTTATATTTCCATCCAACCTACTCTTTTTTAAATAGAATACCTGGAACTTTATTGATAACTCTAGACTTTTTCCCTTATGTTGAACAAATGCTTTTTTTTTTTTCTCTCCAACATTCCCTAAGATTGTAGAAACCTTTTATTATGTCTCTGACCTGTAGCAGTGCCTTAGAAATGATAAAGATATTGTTTTGGGATGAACAAATAGAATTTGCCTTGGATAGAAGAGTAAAGAAGAAAAGACATTGGAGGGCATAAAGAAACAAGAGTGTGAAGTAAAAATAAATAGACAAAAGCAACTTGGAATCTTAATTGGTAAGGGTAGGGAGAACTAAAGAAGATAGTCATGGTTAGTACCTAGGAAATAGTGTGCAAGAGGCTTGGCAATTAGAGAGGTATATGTGATCACTTTTTTCATTTTTATCTTAGATTTAGTATGGATGTACTTTTGTTTCCATCTGTAAGGAAGTATTGGGGAACACAGGTCAGTGATGTTCCAGGCATCTACCCCTAGAGTGAAGAGAGATCTATTGCAGAGGGACAGCTCAAGAGTATTTAGGAGTGATAGAGCTCTTGTTTATCATTACTGTGGTGGTGGATATATGAGAGCCCTTATGGGTCTCTCTTGTCTTTTTTCTCCTGCTTTTCAGTAAAATTGTCTTATACCCTGACTTCACCTGGTCAATTTTTATTGAGTGCTAGACAATGTAAAAGACAATTGTAGAAGTAATTTGAAGCCTTAGATAATATGTACATCTTCAGTGAAGATTTAGGATTGTTTATAGCAAGGAATCTTTAATTACCTTAGTTCGGATATCTGGTTTGAGATGATTCAGGTTCAGACTCTGCCCAGACTGGTCTTCTGTTTCTGTCTTATTTCTTGTTGTAACCCTCAGGTCTCCCAACCCAAAGTATGGAGACCTAACTGTGGGCCCTGTTCGCCAGTTATTGTCACCCAAGCCCCATGAAATGGTCCAAAACATTACTTAGTTTCTCCACATCACAGTTGCCTTTTCTAGAATTATAAGACCTCCCCAAATGGAAAAGTAGCCCCAGATGTTGGACTCATTTCTGAGTTTTTGTATTTTTCTTACATGAAAACTATATTCCTATATGAATTATCCAATACCTTCAGTCAGGTGCCTTTTATATTTTGTCCAATATGTTAAATTGCTCTCATCATCAGGAAGGTTGATTTAAATTACCTAGTCTCCTCTTACCAGAAATAGATGTTTAGGATTCAGAAACTGGTATGAGAGTTGGTTGATATAGAGTATTTCATTGTGAGCAGTCCAGAGACATGGAACAGGCTCTAGGTAGTTAAAAGTTGAAATTGGCCATGTGATTTTTCTTTTTTGTCTTTTTAGGGCTGCACCAGTGGCACATGGAGGTTCCCAGGCTAGGGGTTGAATTGGACCTACAGCTGCTGGCCTATGCAATGCGGGATCCAAGCCACATCTATGACCTACACCACAGCTCATGGCAACGCTGGATCCTTAACCCACTGAGCAAGGCCAGGGATCGAACCCGCAACCTCATGGTTCCTAGTCGTATTTGTTTCTGCTGTGTCATGATGGGAACTCCTGGCTTTGTGATTTTTCAGAGCTAAAAGAAATCTGCTATGTTTGGCAGATAGTGAGCAAATCTGAGAAGACTCATGGAGAAATCAAATATATAGGTAGGAACTTTGTAGAGGTTTCTCAAATTCATGGAAGGTCTTTGGATTTTATTTTAGAAGTTTAATATGGAAGCTGTTGTTTTAGTCAGAGATAGCAAATCATGATCTGAATCAGTCATTTGGTGGGAAGTATTAAAACTAGAGATTTTCATGCTCTTTTTTCTGATTGAGTAGATTCAGATTCATTTAGTCTGATGTAGTACCCGAGTATCTTTAATTTTAACAAGGTCCCCAAATGAGTTTGATCCCCACCAAAATTTGAGAACCATGGACCTAAAAAGTTTTCTTAATCTCTTCCCTTATCTTTTTAGTAGAGTTTTCACTCTTCTCTGATCTCTCATGTGCCCTTTTTACATATTAATATATAAAATCATTCTAAGCTAATGTTTTTTCAAACTCTGGGTAGCAACACTTTACTGTAGCATGAAATCAGTTAGTGGGGTTTGACTAGTGTATGAGAGAGAAGGTGAAGTGGAGAGGAAAAGACAAATAGTGTAGTGTCAAAAAGAATAGAAAACAGGATAGGTATTGTTTCATGAAACTATTTATGTATCAGGTTGTGATGTGGACAGTAAGTAGGTATTACTATACACCTAGTACACAATATTTGAAAAATACTGATGGAAGCCAGTTATTTCCTCTGAATGTTATTTCCATGTATTCTTTTCATATATAATCCTTTCTACTATGGCAGTTCTTTTGAAATGACAACAGAAATTTTTGGTGTTCTCTCATCTTTCAGACTTACCTTCAAGGGGTACAAACAAGGACTTATCTCCAAAAAAGGACACTTCTGAAACAGAATTATCTCAATGGGAAATGAGTGCCAGGCTTGACAACTGTAATCTTGAGGAATCCAGTTCCAGAGATTATTTGGAAGTCAAACGCACATTGGAAAAGCCACAAGAAAATCAGGAGGAATGTTTCAGGCAAGGAATAACCATATATGAAAAAATGTCTATTTTCAACCAGCATACTTATTTATCTCAACATGCTATGTGTCATTCTACTGAGAAACCCTATAAGTGTAAGGAATGTGGGAAGGCCTTTAGACGAGCCGCACATCTAACTCAACATCAGAGTATTCATACTGGTGAAAAACCCTATGAATGTATGCAGTGTGGGAAGGCCTTTAGTCGTGACTCACAACTCAGTCTTCATCAGAGACTTCATACTGGTGAGAAACCCTATTCCTGCAAAGAATGTGGGAAGGCCTTTACTCAGAGCTCTCAGCTTATTTTACATCATAGGACTCATACTGGTGAAAAACCATATAAATGTGAAGAATGTGGGAGAGACTTTATTCGTAGCTCACAACTCAGCCGACATCAAAAAGTTCATACTGGGGAGAAACCTTATAAATGTAAAGAATGTGGGAAGGCCTTTACTCAGAACTCACAACTTACTCTGCACCAGAGACTTCATACTGGTGAGAAACTCTACGAATGTAAAGAATGTAGAAAGGTCTTTACGCAGCTCTCCCAACTTATTCTTCATAAGAGAATTCATACTGGTGAAAAACCCTATGAGTGTAAGGAGTGTGGCAAAGCTTTTATTTGTGGCTCACAGCTTTCTCAACATCAAAAGATTCATAATGGGGAAAAGCCATATGAATGTCAGGAATGTGGAAAGGCCTTTATTCGTGGCTCATTACTTATGCAGCATCAGAGGATTCATACTGGTGAAAAACCCTATAAATGTGAAGAATGTGGGAAGGCTTTTATCCGTGGCTCACAGCTTACTCAACACCAGAGAATTCATACCAATGAGAAGCCCTACGAATGTAAGGAATGTGGGAGAACCTTTAGTCATGGCTCACAACTTTCTCAGCATCAGAGAATTCATACTGGTGAGAAACCCTATCAGTGTAAGGAATGTGGAAAGGCCTTTAATCGTGGCTCCCTCCTTACTCGACATCAACGGATTCATACTGGCGAAAAACCCTATGAATGTAAAGAATGTGGAAAGACATTTAGTCGTGGCTCAGAACTTACTCAACATGAGAGAATTCACACTGGTGAGAAACCCTATGAGTGTAAGGAATGTGGGAAGTCTTTTATTCGTGGCTCACAGCTTACTCAACATGAGAGAATTCACACTGGTGAGAAACCCTATAAATGTAAAGAATGTCGAATGGCCTTTACACAGAGTTCACATCTTTCTCAACATCAGAGACTTCATACTGGTGAGAAACCCTATGTATGTAATGAATGTGGGAAGGCCTTTGCTCGTGGGTTACTACTTATACAGCATCAGAGAATTCATACAGGTGAGAAACCATATCAGTGTAAGGAGTGTGGGAAGGCCTTTATTCGTGGTTCACAACTTACTCAACATCAGCGAATTCACACTGGAGAAAAACCCTATGAATGCAAGGAATGTGGGAAAGCCTTTAGTCACGGTTCTCAACTTACTCTACATCAGAGAATCCACACTGGTGAGAAACCCTATGAATGCAAAGAGTGTAGAAAAGCCTTTACTCAGAGTTCACATCTTTCTCGACATCAGAGAGTTCATACTGGTGAGAAACCATATCAATGTAAGGAATGTGGGAAGGCCTTTACTCGTGGTTCACAACTAACTCAACATCAAAGAATTCATATCAGTGAGAAATCCTTTGAATATAAGGAATGTGGGATAGACTTCAATCGTGGCTCACAAGTTTATATATGAATTCTCTGATTCTTTGTGATTAATACAGAGAGTCTTCTCTGGACTTTAACCCGTAATCATCAAAGAATGCTTAAAATGTGAATGTCGAAACATACTTGCTTCATATAGTATCAGTGAATTTGTATGGGGGAAAGCTAATGATAATGTAATCCATGTAGGAAAACCTATCATTACTGGAAATCTATTAAACTTTAGCAGATTATAAAAGAATAATTCTTTTAATGTAAATATAAGGAGATTTTTAGCCATAGCATATGTCTTTTTCAAAATTATCTTGACTCTTGCAGTTGCTTTCCTTTGTGACGTTTATCATGATAGTTAACCTCTGCTTTGGTTTAATCAGTTGTCAGGCAGACCTAAGAATAATTCCTTCCTTATAAGATTCTTGGGAGTATTATGTAAGTTCTTACCTGTAAAGTTCTTAGAACAGTGCCTTCAACATGGCATATTACAAACATTAGCAATCATTATTACTTGTGTTATTTTAGAGAATTTGCATGAGATGAGAACTTTTATTATTATAATGAATAGTGAGAAATCTTTTTTTTTTCTCCTGTCTTTTCAGGGCTGCACCCTGTGGCATATGGAAGTTCCCAGGCTAGGGGGGGAATTGGAGCTTTGGCTGCCAGCCTACACCACAGCCACAGCAATGCCAGATCCAAGCTGTGTCTGCAACCAACACCACAGTTCATGGCAACACCAGATCCTTAACCCACTGAGTGAGGCCAGATATTGGAGTCCTCATGGATACTAGTTGGGTTTGTTACCACTGAGCCACAACGGGAACTCCTGAATACTGAGAAATATTTTCATTAACACTTAGCCCTGATTATTTGAGTGGTGGGGACACTGTATGTTGTAATTAATATGAGAAAGCTTTCATTCATATCTCATCCTATATCCTATAAGAGGAAATTTATAGTGTTTTTAAAAACCCTATAGATTTAGTCAGTGGATTTTTGAAGAGGTGTGAAGAAAATTGTAACAAAGTCCAAAAGCTCATATTTTCTACCATTTCTGAGCACAATTCAGGAACATTACTTAGAAATGGAAAAAATGGATAGCCAAAATAAACCTACTAGGAAATTTTTAAAAACTTAAGTACACAGCTTTTGAATTAAACTATAAATAAAGACTGACAGTATAGTCTATTTTGCAATGAAAAATGATGAGACTCTGTGTCAGAGACTGCTATTTTCCTACCGAGTAATCATGTCCCCTTCTTTAGTAACTGAATTCTTAGCCTCCCTTGCAGGTCAACAGGGTGGAAGCAGTAGTATGACTAGGACGTTTAAGAAATCCTTTTTTCCTCTCTGCACTTTTTTGTTTCCCTGCCTACAATGTGCATATTTAATCTGTGGCTCTGGCCACAGACCTAAGAATGTTATCTGCATATTAAGGATGATGGAGCAGAAATACAGAATGCATCTGTCTACACATATACTGATTTTATAAAACAGCCATAGCAACTTGGGTGTGCCTGCTTCCTGTTCTTCTTTATGTAAAATTAAACTTCTTATTTGTTGATGCTGTTGTCATTTTGTTGTTGACAGTAAAAATTATTACGGATTTAAAAGTTTGTACCTGGAAGAAGAGTGCTGTGGTAAAAGAAGTCTTGAATATGGCACTGACATAGGATGATGCAGAATGAGGATCTGCTCATTTCAGGCCAGAAAACTGAAATGAGCAGACGCCTTCTGACAAGGAAGGTATTGTACCAATTAAGGCTGTAATGTTAGAGGAAATGGTAGGAGTGATTCAGAATATGTGTGTTGGATGTTTCTTGCTGCTTTCAGTAATGTCCTGTGGAAGAGATGATTTTAGTGCAGAATTAGCTACAGAGGCTGCTAGCAGAGATTGGAAATGATATTGCTTTGTTAAGAGATGTTGTCACTGCCTGCAGGTGCTTGATCCAGGTGGATGGTAAATTCATAATTTTGAAATTTGTGGGGTTCAAAATGCCAAACTGATCCTCTACCCCTAACTGAAGCCACTTGGAGTGTTTTAAAATAGAAGTCTGAACAAAAATGACACTGTTGCCCCATCCATGTAAAGGCAGTGAGTCTCCTTCCAAAGATGACTTTAAAATGCTTTCCCCACCCAAGCCTTTCATTCTAAAGTTAGTTATATTTATTAAATACTTACTCTATTCCAGCCACTGTCATAGGTGTTTAGGATACATCCTCAAGCAATTCTAGCAGGAGGAAATGGAATAATAATAAATTGGAGAGTGTGTATATGTTGGGGGGGCCATTCAAAAGGAGTTGAGAAGAATATGACAATATTTGTTGCTTTATGAAATAGAATGATCAGAATGTAGACCATGGAGAAGGAAAGATTTGAGTCAAGATTTGGAGGTGTGGTTATCTAAGGGAGGAGCATATCAGACAAAGGGAAAAAGCTAGAGCAAAAGGCCTTACAATGGGACTATGCCAGGGTATTTGAGCAATCTCAGGGAAGCTATTACAGAGGTCTCAGCAAGGGGATGATTGCTAGAGGAGGTCAGATAACAAGGCCATATCTTGGAAGCCTTTGTAAGTCATTGTAAGCGTTTTGGATTTTATTATGAGGGAAATGGTCAGGCCTTGGAGAGTTTTGGCAAACAACGTGATCTGACACATTGCTGTAGTGTTTAAAAAAAAAAACAGGTGATCTGATGGTTGCTCAGACCAAATGGGTCACAGTGGTGAGAAATGGTTGGATTGTAGATATACGGTAAATAGGATGGGCCAGGCAAGATTTGTTTAGGGGCTAGATGTCTGTTGTGAGAGGAAGAGTCCAGGATAACATTAACTCAAAGGTTTTGGTCCCAAGTAACTAGAAAGATGTGTTCCCATCAGGTATGATAGGGAAAGCTACAGTTCTTTCAGGTGTGTAGGAGAAGACTGGGAGTTCAGTTTTGAACATGTTGAGTTGGAAATGTCTTTTAGACATAAAATGACAGTATGGAGTCATTTTATTGGATGTTCTAGCTTGTACTGTTCTAGAGATTATATTAATTTGGTGGTTATTGCCTGTACTTCCTTAAAATAAGGAGGCAGGATAAAATCATTAAGGACTTACATGTAAATGAGAAAAGAGCAATAGCAGAGACTGATCCACAGTGTGTTCCAACATTAAGAGTTCATGGATAAATGGAGAGACCAGCAAAAGATGCTAAGGAAGACCACTGAGATGGTTGGAAAACTGAGGCAATGTGGCATTACAGAAGTCAAAAGTCAAAGGAAGGATAATCAGTGGTTTCATAGACCATTGGCAGATTACATAATTGTACAAGGCTTGAGAATTGGCTATTGGAAGGGTGTGTACATGTATGACTGGGTCACTTTGCTGTACAGCAGAAATTGGCACAACATTGTAAATCAATTTTACTTTAATAAAAAACATTTTTTAAAAGAAAAAAAAAGAATTGGATATTGGACTTAGTAATATTGATATTAACTGTTGACCTTGAAAAGAGCAGGGGTATCTTTGGTGTGTTTGTTTGTTTGCGGAGTGACTGAAGTAAAAGCCAGATAAGAGAATAGAAATTGGAGACAGTGAATATAGAGACAGCTACTTGCAGGTGTTTGGTTGCAAAACAAAACAAAAGAAATATGTCATTAATTAGAGTAGCAGTTAAGAATAGGAGAGTTTTTAAATTTATTTTCAGGGTGGGAGAAGTAACTGCAGTTTTTTTGCTGATTGGAATAATCCAGTAAGGGAGATAGATAATTCAGAACAAAGAAGTGAGAATTATTGGAGCAATGGCCTTATATAGGTGAGAGGGGATAAGACTAGTAGATGGAAGGCTGAGCTTTGCAGTTAATACCATGGGAAGTTTATTCCTGGCAATAAATGGCAGAATATGGGGTGCAGATGCTGGGACATGAGTAAATGAGGTAGAAGTCTTTTGAAGTGTTCTTCTGATTCCTTCAGTGCTTTCATTAAGTGATAAGCAAAATTAGGTGAAAGTATGGGAGATAAGAAGTTGGGGATTTAAAAGAAAAGAATATGAAATAGTTACTAGGAGTTCCCGTCGTGGCGCAGTGGTTAACGAATCCGACTAGGAACCATGAGGTTGCAGGTTCGATCCCTGCCCTTGCTCAGTGGGTTAACGATCTGGTGTTGCCGTGAGCTGTGGTGTAGGTTGCAGACGCAGCTTGGATCGCGCTTTGCTGTGGCTCTGGCGTAGGCCAGTGGCTACAGCTCTGATTCGACCCCTAGCCTGGGAACCTCCATATGCCGCGGGAGTGGCCCAAAGAAATAGCAAAAAGACAAAAAAAAAAGAAAGAAATAGTTACTAAAGTGAGATATTTAATGTACAGTACAATTGCCTGGGAACTTAAAGGACTGGAAAACTCAAAAGAGCAACAGGTGAGTAAGCCAAAGGAATCATTAGGCTTAAAAATATATTTACACAAAATTTTTGGCATTGTAATTAAACAATAGCAAATAGTTTGAAAGCCTACTGAGTTTTAAGGGGAAGTGTTCTGTTAATGAAACCCAATCTTGGCCTGCAATAGCCTATGACTCAAATCCCCTGAACAGTCCGCAGGCTATGGTACAGATTCATCAGGAAATGGCCCATTTTTGTAAATTTCCCAAAGATATTTATGACACTATATATGTTATGAAAATATGCATATGTACATACCTCAAATGTAGTCTTTTTCCATTTGCCTTTAAAAAATACATAAATTAGGAGTTCCCGTCGTGGCGCAGTGGTTAACGAATCCGACTAGGAACCATGAGGTTGCGGGTTCGGTCCCTGCCCTTGCTCAGTGGGTTGACGATCCGGCGTTGCCGTGAGCTGTGGTGTAGGTTGCAGACGCGGCTCGGGTCCCGCGTTGCTGTGGCTCTGGCATAGGCCGGTGGCTACAGCTCCGATTCAACCCCTAGCCTGGGAACCTCCATATGCCGCGGGAGCGGCCCAAGAAATAGCAACAACAACAACAAAAGAAAAAAAGACAAAAAAAAAAACAAAACATAAATTATATATTCTACTTTTTAAATGTGCTTTGCTTTTCCACTTACCTGTTTTGGCAGTCATCGAAGTTTCTATTACTGTGTAATAGCTGCCCCCAAACTTAGCTTAAAATACAGTAATTGTTTATTTAGCTCAAACATCTACAAAAACTTGGACAGAGCTTGTCAGCAACAGCTCATCTCTAGTCCACGCAGCCTCAGATGTGTGGCTTGAAAGCTAGGGTGTGAGTCACTTGGTAGCGAAAGGCTAGAATCACCAAAAGACTTACTTGTTCACATGCCTGGCGGTTGATTCTGGCTGTCACCTGGACCACAGGATGGTCAGCCACAATACCTGTCGGTGATATCTCTTTGCAGCTACTTAGCATGGTGACTTGGGTTCCAAGAGTGTGTCCCAAAGAAGGCAGAAGTGCATGTAATTTTTATGATATATCCTCAGAAATCATATAATATCACTGTCATACTCCATTGGTTGAGGCAGTTACAACTCAATGAAAGTGTCATATTGTAAGAAGAGCTTATAGGATGGGATATGTTTTGGCCATATTTGGAAAAATACAATATGCCATAAGCATGTGCCCATACCTAGCCTTGAGAGTCACATAATCTCACTGCTGCCATTTTCTATTGCTTTAGGCAGTTATGTCTTTAAAAAAAAATTTCTGGAGCACTTTATTTTTTTTCTTATTGAAGTATAGTTGACATGAAATATTAGTTATATTAGTTTCAGGTGTACCTCATAGTGATTTGACATTTGCATATATTATGACATGAGCACAGTAAATCTAGGAACCATCCATCCTCATATGAAGTTATGACAATATTGTTGACCATATTCCTTATGCCATATATTATGTCCTCATGGCTTACTTATTTTATAACTGGAGATTTGTATCTCTTAATTTCTTTCACCTATTCCATCTCTCTGGCAACCATCCATTTGTTCTCTAGATATATATCATTAGAACTCATAGATATGAGTTGGTTTTCATTTTGTTTTTCTAGATTCCACATATAAGTGAGAGCATACAGTGTTTGTCTTTTCTAAAATTTCACTTAGCATAATACCCTCTAGATCCAACCATGTTGTCCAGAATGACAATATTTCATTTTTCATGGCTGGGTAATATTCCATGGAATATATATATGAAAACTTCATATCCATTCATCTATTGGTGGATACTTAGGTTGCTTCCATGTCTTGGCTTGTAAGTAACACTGCAGTGAACATTGTGGAACATGTATCTTTGAATTAGTGTTTTTGTTTTCTTTAGGTAAATAACCAGAAGTGAAATTCCTGGATAACATGGCAGTTCTATTTTTAATTTTTAGAGAAAATTCCTTACTGTTTTTCCCAGTGGCTACATCAAGTTACAATCCTATCAACAATGTAAGGGTTCCCTACACTTAGTTTTTGTCTGTTTGATAGCCGTCCTGATAATGAGTGTGAGGTCGTATCTCACTGTGGCTTTGATTTGCATTTCCCTGATGATTATTAGTGATATTGAGCATCTTCTCATGTGTCTGTTGGCCATGTGTATATCTTCTTTGGAAAAAAATGTTTATTTAGGTCTTCCACCCATTTTTAATTAGATTGTATTTTTGATGTTGAGTTGTATGAGTTTTGTATATTTTGGATAATAACCCCTTATTGTATATATCATTTGCAAATATCTTCACCTATTCAGTAGGTTGCCTTTTTGACTTTTTTTTTTTTTGAAGGACCACACCCACGGCATATGGAGGTTCCCAGGCTAGGGGTCCAATCAGAGCTGTAGCCGCCAGCCTACATCACAGCCACAGCAACTCGGGATCCAGGCTGTGTCTTCGACCTATGCCACAGCTCACGGCAACACTGGATCCTTAACCCTCGGATCGAGGCTGGGTATCGAACCTGCATCCTCTTGGATCCTAGTCAAGCTCATTAACCACTGAGCCACAAAGGAAAATCCGCCTTTTTGTTTTATTGATAGTTTTCATCACTGTGCAGAATCTTTTTAGTTTGATATAGTCCCATATATTTATTTTGGCTTTTGTTTCCCTTGCATGAGGAGGCAGATCCAAAAAAATATTGCTAAGTCCAATGTCAAAGATTGTATCTTGATCAGAGAATGTTACATTTTATATAAGATGGATTTATTTTGGTGGGTGTTTTTGGAAAATACATTTTGTCCTTGAGATCTTCTCAGACATGAAGAATATCTTCATTTTTATGGTAACATATTATTCTTATAGCTATATATTATTCTTTTATTGATGTACCATCATTTTGGCAGAATTCCAAAATTCTCATTTTTCTCCTAGGCACCTGGCTACCCAGACAGATACCAAATTTCCCATTCTTCCCTGCCAGTTATGGCCCTTTGACTAAGTGAAACAACAGAAGTGATGTGCAGTTTCCCTTTCATCTGCCCAAAGAGTAATTTCTATAAGAGTATAAATCCTAATACATGGTTAATTCCAGTTAATGTAAATATTTAATATGGCTATTAAAGGATATATTTTACTTCTATTTCTAGACCAAGATGGAATATAAAGAAATATTAAACTATGGTAAAAGAGTAAATATAAGATGTAAAAGAAGTCTGGAGAGTACCCACGGACTGAGGGAGAATATCAAGGGAAGGATAAATTTTAAAGTGGGCCCTATCTAAGTCTGGGATTCAAGCTTCACAGAAGGTGTGGTTTCAATCCCACTGGATGGTGGAGAATTTTTGTGGGTTTCCAGGGCCAGAGCTGATCTGTAGTCATTGAGCAAGCAGGAAACAAACCTTTGGGACTTGATTGAGTTGCATCTTGTAGAGTTGATGTGTGGGTACAAACTTTGGAGAGCACAATGTCTGCATTGAAAGGGCCATGGGCAACCACCAGGGCATAAGTGACCCGCAGCTGGTGTGTAGGCACCTAGGGAGAGTCAGAAGTTATGTAATATGGCCCAAGGGCTACAGTTCAAATTACCTGCTTAGAGAAGGTAGTCAGTTGTCCTTGGCTGGGTTGCAGAGTTGTCAAGGGACTCTATGCTCTCAAGGTGCACGGCTGGGGCAGAACATCACTCAAAGTTCTCACATACCCACACTACTAAACAGACATATAGGAGGAGCAAGAAAAGGCAAAACAATGCACACTCATTACAGTGAGAGAAGCCAATTGAAAACCTTAACATCATGCTCACTGTAAAGCATAAAACTTAAGTCAGTCCATTAATAGCATAGCAGGTACTGAAAGTTGAATTTGGAGCACTGAGGCAATAAATTGATAACTGGCACAGAAGTGGTTGAATATCTGGAAAATAAAAGGTCCTTTCAGTCATAAAAGCTCAGGTGAATTGGAAAGTGTGAAATCCATACAGATTTTACAGTAAAAAAAAAAAAAACATAAATTATCAATAAACATAAGAAAAATTGTTCATCCTCATTAGTAATCAGGGATATGAACCAGAACTACACAGATACCTTCTCACAAAAGTCTGTTGGCAAAAATACACTTGGCAAGTGTCAAGAGTTGATGAAGATTTGGAGAAATGGGAATTTCATCTTCTAATTTGAGTGAAAATCATAACTACTTTGGAAACATTGGCAATACCTATTAGTTTTAAAGATGCACATGCCTAATGACTTAGTGTATAGATACAATAAGCATATAGAAGAGATATATCCCCTATAGAAAACTTAGATATTCTAGGACATAAAAATATGCTCCTAGTGACAGTGTTCATTTTATTTTAGTTTTAGAACTATAGTTAAGTGTTTATTGAACACTCCACCCACTAACAGTAGAACACCGGATCCTTACCCTGCTGCCCCACAAGAGAGCTCCAGAATATACTTTTCTTTTAAGAACTCTGAACATTCAGGAGTTCCCATTGTGGCACAGTGGTTAACGAATCTGACTAGGAACCGTGAGGTTGTGGGTTCGGTCCCTGCCCTTGCTCAGTGGGTTAAGGATCCGGCGTTGCCGTGAGCTGTGGTGTAGGTTGCAGACGCGGCTCGGATCCCGCGTTGCTGTGGCTCTGGTGTAGGCTCCGATTCGACCCCTGGCCTGGGAACCTCCATATGCCGTGAGAGCAGCCCAAGAAATGGCAAAAAGACAAAAAAAAAAAAATTAAGTACTAGGAGTTCCCGTCGTGGCGCAGTGGTTAACGAATCCGACTGGGAATCATGAGGTTGCGGGTTCAATCCCTGACCTTGCTCAGTGGGTTAAGACTCCGGCGTTGCCATGAGCTGTGGTGTAAGTTGCAGACACAACTCGGATCCTGCATTGCTGTGGCTCTGGTGTAGGTGGGCGACTACAGCTCCAATTCGACCCCTAGCCTGGGAACCTCCATATGTCACGGGAGTGGCCCAAGAAAGGCAAAAAGACAAAAAACAAAACAAAACAAAACTCAGAACATTCATCAAGATAGACTATCTACTAGGTCTTAAAATAAGCATCAACAGATTTAAAAGAATTGAAATCGTACAGAATATGTCCTTTGACCATACTGGAATAAAACTAGAATCAATAGAAACAAAACAAGAAAAGCATCAAACACTTGGAAATTAACCAAACACTTCTAAACAACCATGGGTCAAAGAGGAAATCTCAAGGAAAATTTTTTAAAAAAGGTTTTGAACTGAATGAAATTGAAAGTCCACAAATATTCATACCAGCTTTGCTTGAAGTAGCCAAAAACTGAATTGTTAAACAATCCATCCAAACCATGGAATAATAATCAGCAATTAAATTTTTTTAAAAAAGAATGAAATGTCGATACACATACAAGAACTTGAATGAATCTTCAGGGAATTATGCTGAATGGGAAAAAAAAACCCACCTCAATAGGTTACAAAGTGTATGATTCCATTTACATAACATGTTTGAAATGCTAAAATTATAGGAATGTAGAAATGATTAGGGGGTACCAGGGGTTAATGAAAGGACAGGAGGGATGTAGGTGTGGTTATAAAAGGACAATGCAAGAGATTTTTGTGATGAACTGTTGTACATTTTGACAAAGTTGGTGGATACTCCCACCTACACATGTGATAAAACTGTATAGGACTAAACACAGACACACAGATTCATATGCACATGAGTACAAGTAAAACTGGGAAAATAAGATCATCAGATTATACTAATGTCAATATCCTGATTGTGATATTGCACTGTAATTTTTCAGGATGTTATTTCTGAGGGAAATTGGATAAATCATACTCAGAATCTACATAATTAAATAAATGCTGGCTTTCAGTCATTTTAATAAAGTTTTTCCAATAAAATCTTAGTGGATGAAGCTTTTCCTCTAACAGATTCCTTCAGAAGGCCTATAGGAATGAGTACATAATAAAAACTATTTTTCTATAGCGTTTGTACTGGAAGGAAAACTTGGGTAGATATGAGATCCTTGCCCCACATTACCTCTTTGGTTTGTTAATAATGCTGTTCCATCTTTGTATTTCCCTTTTTTTTTTTTTTTTTTTTTTTTAAGGACCACACCTGCAGTGTATGGAAGTTCCCAGGCTAGGGAGCTGTAGCTGCCTACCTACACCACAGCTCATGGCAACACCTGATCCTTAACCCACTGAGCAAGGCCAGGGATCGAACCTGCATCCTCTTGCATACTAGTTGGGTTCATTACTGCTGAGCCATGACAGAACTCCCACCTTTGTATTTTTTTTAGTTTTTGAGAAGTGTAATGTCACTGCCCTGTCCTCCCAAATGAACAGAGAAACAAATAAAAACCTACAATTATGCTAGAATTTTAAGAATCTTTGCTTTCCATTTTAAACTACTTTCACTATTTGTATCGTTACTTTTTACACATTTCTGGCCTCACTAATTAAACTATGATATGCTTTAGAACTAAACCATATCTTTCAGCTCTCTTTCCCTAGTGCTGATCATAATAACATCTGGTACCCCCAAAACGTAGCCAATATTGCTTTACTCAATCCAACACGCAAATAACTTTTTAAAAAAGATACAATTTAATGGTGTTTAATCTCTGTCTGGACAGAGATTTCCTAAAATATTTCTAATTCTTTAAAATTTTAAAATATATTTATCTTTAGAATTGAAGAAATAAAAAAGGATTTTCCATTGGTAAACAAGAATTTATAATATTTTTTTTTTTTAATGATTGCCCTTAGGGCATATGGAAGTTCTCAGGCCAGGGACTGAATCTGAACCAGAGCTTCAGCAACACTGGACTTTTCACTGTGTAGGGCTGGAATTGGAACCTGAGTGACCCAAACCCCTGTTGTCAGATTCTTAACCCAATGCACCACAGCAGGAACTCCATTAAAAACATATTTAAGAATGCATTTGATGAAATAAAATTTTATTTTAAGGCAGGACAAGAAAATTTAAACAAAAAATTCTGTGTGTCCATTTGGGCTTCCTTCCTCTGTCAATATGCAGTGTGCATCTGCTTTACAGACTATCCAGAACTTGTCAAAGATGGGAATTCCTTGCTGGACTGTAAAGACTTTTTTCCCCTTTCTTCTGATATTAGCAGTGTAACTTCTCAAAACAATAGCATTCTTTCTCAACTCTGTAGGGGTTGTACTGACTTGCTGCTCACTCTGTACATGCTTACCCAAACTATGTATTTTTGGTGAACTTTATGTAAAATATCAGCATGTCATTTTGATGTATGATCTTTTGTCAAAAATGTATATGACTGTGCTTTTGACTTCTAACAGGCGGAGCAGATCTCAGAGCTTTCTGAGAGTCTTTCTCCCAGATATTATCCTCAGTTTGGCTCAAATAAAATTCTCGTTTTTCTTCTTAATTTGATTGTTAATTAAATTTTCAATGATATATTGAAACTTTTACGTGTTTTATAATCATTTTTTATTTAAAGTCTATTTTGTCTGAAATAATACAGCCATCTCAGCTGTCTTTTGGTTCCTATTTACATGGAGAATCATTCCATCTTTTTACTTTTAATCTTACAAAGTCCTTGTATCTAAAGTGAGTCTCTTATAGACAGCATATAGATGGATTATGCTTTTTATATATCCCATCAACCTGCCATTTAATTGGAGAGTTTAATCCATTTACATTTAAAGTAATTAATAAGGAAAGGCTTCTGCTATTATTTGTTTTCCATATGTCTTATATGTTTTTGGTTCCTGAATCTCTCCATTTCTTTCCTACTTAGTTGACTTTTTTTCTTTAGTCAATTTTTGTGGTATAGTGTGACTGATTCTTTTCCTTTTCTGTATATTTTTAGTTAGTTTCCTAGTGTTTCCCTTGGCAATTACAATTAACACTTTAAATTTATAACACAGTTTGAATAATACTAACTTAGCCTCACTAGTATAGTCTGCTCCTATAAGTCTCTTTGCCCCCCTTCATATTATTGTCACATCTTGTGTCTTTATACATTGTGTGTCCATTAACATATATTTATTATTTTTTATGCTTTGCTTTTAAGTTGTAGAGAAAAAAGAGGAGTTCCAAGCAAATACAGTCATACTGGTTTTATATTTACCTGTGTATTTATGGCTTCAAGTTACCATCTACTGTCCTTTCATTTTCACCTGAAGCATTTCTTATGAGGAAAGTCTTGAGAGTTTAGTTAAATTATTCCATTAGCATTGCTGCCTTGGCATCAGTTTTGTGTGAAAGTGACCTGCAAGGGCCTTGAATTAACACTAGCTCCCCCACCAAGCATACACCGTAGATAAGAGCCCACAGAGTCACTAGTAAATGTAAGTTCCCGATAGGACGCCCCTAATGGCCCTTTTAACAAAGTCTCTCCTGCTTCCCAGCGCCTTCACGTCATGTGCCCCTTTGTTAAGATCCCCCATCCAGCTGACCAAAATGCATTCTTTTTGGTTTGAATTAGCAAATCTTGCCTTAGCATGGGAACCCCAAAACACCCTACCCACAGACCCTAATAAAGGCATTTGCCCTGCACTCTGCTGTACTCTCTGCATGCACCCTGACTTGACCTCTCTGTGAGGCCCCTTGAGGTGCATTGTGTACACCTCCTCCAAGAACTGTGAGTAATGAACTTCTCTATTTCAATTCCTTTGTGGCCTCTTTTTTGAACTGCAGTTCACCATCCAACACCCTGGGGCTCTTAAGTAGCCCCAGATGTTAATGTAACACAGTCACAACAGAAAGTCTACTAGTAACAAACTCCCTCAGCTTTTATCTGGGAATATCTTAATTTCTTCTTCATTCTTGAAAGATAATTTTGCAAACTATGGAACAACTGTCAACATTTTGTTTTTGTTTTTCTCTTTCAGGACATTAAATATACCATCTCACTGTCGTCTGTCTTCCATGGTTTCTGATAAGACATGAGCTGATGTTACTGAAGCTCCACGGTATGTAACAAATGGATTACCTCTTGCTGCTTCAGTGTCTGTCTTTGTCTTTGACTAGACCATACTCAGTGTGGATCTCTTGAGTTTTCCTGCTTGCGGTTAATATATTGAGAGTTTTGGATGCATATATTTCATGTCTTCATCAGGTTTGGGGGTATTTTGGCATTCATTTCTTCAAATCTTTTTCTTGTCCATTTCTCTCTCCTCCTTCTGGGCTCTTACTATGCATATATTGGTATGCTTGATGTTGTCACACAAGTCTCTCTGGCTTTCTTCATTTTTCTTCATTCTTTTATCTTTCTTTTTTAATTCATCTTAGGGCTGCACCTGTAGCATATTGGGCTAGGGGTTGAATCGGAGCTGCAGAGGGAAATTTATAGCTGTAAACATTTACATTTTTAAAAAGGAAGAAGGAAAAGGAGTTCCCATTGTGGCTTAGTGAGTTAAGGACCCAACATTGTCTCTGAGTGGATGTGAGTTTGATCCCTGGCCTGGCTCAGGTTAAGGATCTGGCATTGCCATAAACTGCAGCGTAAGCCACAGATGGAGTTCAGATCTAGTGTTGCTGTAGCTGTGGTGTAGACTACAGCTGCAGCGCTGATTCTGTGAACTTCCACATGCCACAGGTGTGGTCCTAAAAAGATGTCAAGTAAATAACCTAACTTTACACTACATGAGTCTAGAAAAAGAAGAACAAGGTAAACCCAAAGCCATCAAAAAAATGGAAATAAAGATTAGGCCAGATGTGAGTTCCCATCATAGCTCAGCGGTTAACAAAACTGACTAGTATCCGTGGGGACACAGGTTCGATCCCTGGCCTCGCTCAGTGGGTGAAGGATCAGGCATTGCCCTGAGCTGTGGTATAAGCTGCAGATTCAGTTCAGATCCTGCATCGCTGTGGCTGTAGTATAGACCACCAGCTATAACTCCAATTCAACCCCTAGCCTGGGAACTTCCATATACCACAGATGTGGCCCTAAAAAAACAACAACAACAACAACAAAAAAAAAAAACAAAAAAAAAAAAGATTAGAGCAAAAATAAACAAAATAGAGAATTTTTAAAGATAAAAAAATCTTGATGTTGGTTCTTTGAAAATAATAGCAAAATTCATAAACTTTTGTCTAGATTGACTAGAGGGGGTTGGGGGAAAGACTTAAATCACTGAAATCAGAAATATTACTATAAATTTTACAGAAATAAAATGGATTATAAGAAATACCAAAAACAGTTGTAGACCAACCAGCTAACCAGATGACCTTCCCTAGAAACATACAAACTACAATAATCAGCTCAAGAAGAAATAGAGGGAATTCCCACTGTGGCTCAGTGGTAATGAACCCAACTAGTATCCATGGGGATGTGGGTTCAACCCCTGGCCATGCGCAATGGGTTACGGATCTGGCATTGCCCTGATCTGTGGTGTAGACTACAGACTCAGCTCAGATCCTGAGTTGCTGTGGCTGTGGTGTAGGCTGGCAGCTACAGCTCTGATTCTACCCCTAGCTTGGGAATTTCCATATGCCAAGGTGCAGCCCTAAAAAAAGCAAACAAACAAACAAACAAAACCCCCCAAAAAACTCAAAGTCTTTCTAATACAAAAAAAGGAAACTGAATAAATGATCAAAAACCTCCCAACAAAGAAAAGCCAAGGACCAGATGGCTTCACTGGTGAACTCTACCCAACATTTAAAGAATAACTGGAGTTCCCGTCGTGGCTCAATGGTTAACAAATCCGACTAGGAACCAGGAGGTTGCGGGTTCGGTCCCTGCCCTTGCTCAGTGGGTTAAGGATCCAGCGTTGCTGTGCGCTGTGGTGTAGGTTGCAGACGCGGCTCGGATCCCATGTTGCTGTGGCTGTGGCTGTGGCCGGCAGCTACAGCTCTGATTAGACTCCTAGCCTGGGAACCTCCATATGCTGTGGGAGTGGCCCTAGTAAAGGAAAAAAGACAAAAAAAAAAAAAAAAGAAAGCCAATGTAATGTGCTAAATTACTAGAATGAAAAGGGAAAATTATATAATCATATTAATTGATGCAGAAATATGTCTGAGCTAAAATTCTAAATGTCTTAGAACAAAACATAGGTGTAAATCTTTGTGCTCTTGGATTAATGGTTTCTTGGACATGTTACCAAGAGTATAGTAACAAAAGAAAAAATAGACAAATTGGAATTCTTCAAAATTAAAAACTTTTTTGCTTCAAAGGGCACCACTAAGAAAGTGAAAAAACGACCTTTAAAAAGGGAGAATGTGTTTGTAAATAACATATCTGATAAGTGATTCATTTTAGTCTAAGCCTTGCAGTCTACCAAAAGGAATACCATAGCTGAATGGCTTATAAACAGAAATGTATTTCTTACAATCCTGGAGGCTGGGAAGTAATAAGATTAAGGTGCTGGCAGATTCCATGTCTGGTGACAGTCCACTTTCTGGTTCATAGATGGATGTCTTTTCATTGTGTCCTCACATGGAAGAAGGGGCAATCAAGCTCTCTGGACTCTGTCTCTTTTTTTTTTTTCTTTTTTTTTGTCCACCCCACAGCATATAAAATTCCCGGGCAAGGGACTGAATCTGAGCCACCGTTGTGACCTACACTACAGCTGTGACAACACTGGATCCTTAACCCACTGTGCCAGGCTGGTTATCGAACCTGTGTCTCACCACTGCAGGGATGCTGCCAATCCAGTTCCCATTGCACCATAGTGAGAACTCCTTTCTGGACTCTTTTATAGGGGCATTAATCCCATTTGTGAGGGCTCTGCCCTCATGACCTGATTACCTCCTGTAGGCCCTACCTCCAAATATCATCACATTTGGTATTACGGTTTGACATATGAACTTTTTTGAAGGGGGGAAACAAGCATTCAGACCTTAACAGAATTTGAACTTAGAATATACGAAGGACTCTTCTAATTCAAGAATAAAAAAAAGAACCCCATTGTTATGGACTGAGTATGTACCCCACACCCAGACACATTATTTTGAAATCCTAACACCCAACTGGAAGGTGCAGCCTTTGGGAGGTAATTATGTCTTCAGGGTATAGCACTCATGAGTTGGATTAGTGCTTTCAACAAAAGGATGAGTTTTCTCTTGGGCATGTAAAGATACAGTCAGAAGGTGACCATCTGCAAACCAGGAAGACATCAGATCTGCCAGTGTCTTGATATTGACCTTCTAGCTTCCAGAACTGTGAGAAATAAATGTTTATTAAGTCACCCAGTTTATGGTATTCTGTTAAAGCATCCTGAACTAAGACAGCAATTTAAAAATTTTAAAAGGATTTGAAGACATTTCTCCAAAGATATGCAAATGGAAAATACAAATATGAAAGGATGCTCAGTATCATTAGTCATTAAGGAAATGCAAAACAAAACCAAAAATAATAAGTACCACTTCATTGAGATGGTTATAATGACAATGATGTGCAGTAAGTGTTGGTTAAGATGTGGGGAAAATGGAATGCTCACACACCGGCACTGAGAATGAGGTGGTAACTTTGGAAAACATTTCAGCAGTTCCTCACAAAGTCAGACATAGAATTACCATTATGACCTAGCAATTCTATGCCTAGTTATATATTCAAAAGGAATAAAAACATATATGTACATGCAAAACTTGTATAGTGTTCAGAACAGCAATATTCATGATAGCCAAAATGTGGAAGCAATGCAAATATTCATCCACTGAAGAATGGATAAATAAAATGTGGCATATACAGACAATGGAATATTTTTTGCCAATAAGAGGGAATGAAGTTCTTACCAGAAGATTCAGTAATTATGTTCCCTGGTACTTCCTCAAAGGAGCTGAAAACGTATGTGCTCATAAAAACCTGCACGTAGATGTTTATAGCAGCTTTATTCACAATTGCCAAATTGTGGCAGCAACCAAGATGTCTTTTGCCAGGTGAATGAGTAAACAAACTGTGGGTGGTACATCCAGACAATGGAATATTATTCAGCCCTAAAAAGGAATCCGCTGTCTAACCCCTAGCCTGGGAACCTCCTTATGCCACAAGTACAGCTCTAAAAAGACAAATAAGAAAAAAAGAAATCAGCTGTCAAGTCATGAAAAGACCTGGAAGAAATTTAAATGCATATTACTAAAGGAAAGAAGTCAGTGTGAAAAGGCTACCTAGAGTATGCTTCCAACTATGTAACATTCTGGAAAAGGTAAACTATGGAGACGGTAAAAACAATTTATGATTGCCAGTGAGTGGGCAGGGAGGGATGAATAAGCAGAACACAGGGAATGTTTAGGGCAGTAAAACTACTCTGTATGATATTATAATGGTGGATTCATGCCGTCACACTTATCCAAACCCACCCAATAAGCAATACCAAGAGCAAATCCTAATGTAAACTCTGGACTCTGAATGATAATGGTATGCCAACATAGATTAATCAACTGTAACAAATTTTCTAGTGAGGAATGTTGATAATAGAGGAGGCCATGCATGTGTGGGGGCAGGGGTATATGGGAAATCTTTGTACATTTCACTCAATTTTGCTATGAACCCAAAACTTCTCTAAAACAGTCTTTTTTTTTTTTTTTTTTAAAGAGAATCAAGTTCTGATACATACTACAACATGGATTTTGAAAACATGATGCTAATGGAAAGAAGCCAGTCATAAAACATATTGTATAATGGGAATTATACAAAATAGGCAAATTCATAGAGGCAGAAAGATTAGTAGTTGCCAGGGACTAGAGTAGGGGGAAAACAGTGATTGTTAATCATATCAAATGATAGAATGTTCTGGAATTAGATAGGGGTGATGACTGCAGATTTTGTTTATATATTAAAATGTTGGATTGGAGTTTCCTGCCTTGGTGCAGTGTGTTAAGAATCTGGCATTGCTGCAATTGTAGCATAGGCTGCAGCTGTAGCTTGGATTTAACCCCTGGCCCAGGAACTTCCATATGCCTCAGATGCAGCTGAGATGGGGAGAAAAAAAGGCAACTTTTTGAATTTTACTGCATGTGAATTATATTTCAATAAAATAGACTAGATGAAAACAATGTGCCACGTTAAAAGTATAGCGGTTTTGGAGTTCCCATTGTGGTACAGGGAAAATGAATCCAACCAGTATCCAAGAGGATACGGGTTCTATCCCTAGCCTCACTCAGTAGGTCAGGGATCCAGCATTGCCATGAGCTATGGTGTAGGTCACAGATGCAGCTTGGATCCTGCATTGCTGTGACTGTGGCATAGGCTGGCAGCTGTAGCTCTGATTCTACCCCTAGCCTGGGCCTGGGAACTTCCATCTGCCATGGGTGGCCCTAAAAGAAAAAAGTTTTTTCTTTTTTTTTTTTTAGGGCCACAGCTGCAAGTTCCCAAAAGGGGTCAACTCCTTAACCCACTGAGCGATTCAAGGGATTGAACCCACAACCTCATGGCAACTAGTTGGGTTCATTACCACCGAACCACAACGGGAACTCCAACACACACAATTTTAATTTGTCAATCATACCTCAGTAAAGCTGTGTGTTGGGGGAGGGTGGAGAATGATGGCGGAGGAGTTCCTGCCCATGGCACAGTGGGTTAAGAATTGGACTGCAGCAGCTCAAGTTGCTGTGGAAGTGCAAGTTTAATCACTAGCCCTGCTCAGTGGGTTAAGGGATCCAGTAGGTTACAGCTGTGGCTCATTCAGTCCCTGGCCCGGGAACTTCCATATGCTATGGGTGAAGCCATAAAATTAAATTTATGATGGCGGAAAAACATTAGTAAGTAGATTTAAAAACTCTCAGCATAAAAATATAGTCATTCTCGAAACACTGATGCCTGGAAGGATAGTCACCTAATTTTTAGCAGTGATTGCATCTGGAAGTTGATTGTATACAAGCTTTCTGAAGAAAATGGTGAATATGGATTGGATGAATGGTGACTATGGCATGCCTGCAGTATAGTATAGAAATAACTGACAAAAGCAAACATTACATAAATGTTTTTTTTAATTATGAAATATTTTAAATATACAGAAAGATACAGAGAATAAAAGCCCACAACCTGCTTTATCAATTAAGAAGAATTGGCCATAGCTGCTTATTTTTTTAAAGAAATAAATGATTAAAAGATAGCTCCCTTTGAATTCTTTCCTCAGTCTCATTTTTTCTCCCTCCCCAGAGGTCATCACAATTTGATGATTATTTTGTCACGAATGTTATTACATTATTTCCATATGGTATTTAGCCATGAAAAAGATACATGGTATTGATGTGCATGTTTTCAAATTTTATATAAGTAAGTGGAACCATATCATACAAAATACTCTCTAGTTCACTTCTGATATTGACATGTATCCATGTTGACAGAAGTATTCTAGTTCTTCATTTTAACTCTAACTTATTTAAACTCTAATGTTATTTTGCTTGCCTTAAACTTTTCATTCTCACAAACAATGAGGTGCGTCTTCATGTACATCTCCTTAAATACATGAGGAGAGGGGTCTGTAGAGGCTTAAGTGTGGAATGGCTGGGTCAGCGAGTATCCGTATCTTCAACTTGACTAGGTACTGACAGATTATCCTTTATAAAAAACTATTATCAACTGCACTGCGTGAAAGAACATTCCTATTGCTCCACATCTTTTCACTAATTGGTAATGTGATGCTTATGTTAATATGAAGATTTTGAAATAGTTCATTATAGTTTACTTTGTTTCTCTTATTACTGTGATATATATTGTCAGCTATTCTAACACCCTCAAATCCAACCTTTCTCTACTGGTATAAACCATTTTATCATATGTAAAATTTCTTATAAAGAAATCAGGTTCAGTAATTTTCCTGCTGTTCTTTAGAACTCACACTTAAAAAGATGAATTTCAAAACAAAGTGGAATAAAGGGAAAAAAGGCCCATTGAGGAATTCTGGTTGGACTTGCAGTGAATTTGTGAATTAGGAATAACTGATAACTTTATTATCTTGAGTCTTTTCAGCTTAAGCCTATATAATACTGTTCAATTTATTACTCTTCAGTTTTCTGCACCTAGAACATCTATTGTTTTAACTCCATGAGGACATGGTTGTTGCTTTGATTATGTTACCCCTCATGTCCAAATCAATGTGTAGCAAACAGTAGCTACTCAATATTCACTGAATGAACTATATGTAACACACACATATATATATATACATGTGTATGGTTATAGTTTCCTTCCCTCAATCCCCTTTTGGTTTTAATTTTATAATCACTTGATAACAAGTTATAAACTTTATACTTTTTCTATGGCATGAACAGTTTAAATGCTTTTGAATTACCTCAATTCACGCATACAATTACTTGAGGCTGATGCCTTTTTATGGTACAGTATGAATTTCTGTGTTTATTGGGTTTGGGGAGTTAACTGCAATACTCGCTGTTCTTTTCTTGCTCTAAATGTAAGTTCTGTATTCTCAGTGAGTCTTCATTTTCTTTATTTTAATTAGCTTATCCAATTCTTTCTCTTTAGAAACTTCCCAAAACTGGTTGTGTTATAGTTCTACTACTTGTGTCTATATCAGTTACTCACCTAGAGTACAAATGCTTCCCCATATTTTCTAAAGTTTTTAGATTTTCCCAGTTCTGACCTGCTGCTTCCCATGAATGCTCTTCTTTGTCTGATTAGGAATTCGTTTTAGCTGTAAGGAGTAAATGAGTTAATAAATGCTGAGTATGTAGAACAGTGCCTGGTGCACTCTTTACATGTTAGTTATTATTACTTAATTGAGTATCTGCTATATTTGATGTACTATGTGAAGTACTTTGCATGCAATTTTCTTACTTTATATGCACCAATCTACAATAGACACTATTTCACTTAATACTCACATTTCTACAATGCAGTATCATTGTTATCCCTATTTTAAGAATTAAAGAATGCCCTGAGGTTTAGATAAGTCAAGCAAATTACTCAAAGTCACACAATGCCACAGTAGTGGTAGAGCTATGATTTTCCAGAATCTAAGCTCTTAGTCCTGGGAAGTGCCTAGTGCCCAGAGAGGGAGACTAGAATAAAATAAGGCTGAAAGGTATATAAGGACCAGATAATGAAGCTCCTCATACAGTTTTAAAGACTGTGGATATTAACTTGAGAACAATAGCAAGCCAAAAAAACTTTTAACTGGAGGCAGTGATGTATATATTCCTACACTTCAAAAAAAGATCAGTTTGGGTTCATGGTGGGAAATGAACTCAAGAGAACCAAAAGTTAATACAGGAAGACCTGTTAGAAAGCTATAGCAGTGATCCAGATGAGATGAACCTTAGACTAGGATGTCAACATTAGAGATGGAAAAAAGAATATCATTTCTGGAAGTATTTATGGGATAGTCTACAGGACTTGGTGATTGGCTGGATTGGGTGGTGAGAGGGACTCCCCAAGATGAATTCTCTGATGATGAGCAAGATGTGCATGCTGCCTAAAGGTTTTCTTGCATTCCTTACATTCATAGGGTCTCTCTCCTGTATGAATTCTCTGATGTTGGGCAAGGGATCCACAGTAACTAAATGCCTTTCCACAAACATTACATTCATAAGGCTTCTCTCCAGTATGAACTCTCTGATGTTGAGTAAGGGATGAATCATTGCTAAAAGCCTTCCCACATTTAATACATTCATAGGGTTTCTCTCCAGTATGAACTCTCTGATGTTGAGCAAGGTAGGCAATCTGGCTGAATGCTTTCCTACATTGCTGACATTTATAAGGTTTTTCTCCAGTATGAATTCTCTGATGCTGAGCAAGATGTGAATTCTGGCTGAAGGCCTTCCCACATTCTTTACATTCATAGGGTCTCTCTCCCGTATGTATTCTCTGATGTACAGTAAGGTATGCACGAAGGCTAAATGCCTTCCCGCAAACATTACATTCATAAGGTTTCTCCCCAGTATGAACTCTCTGGTGTTGAGCAATAGATGATCTATTGCTAAAAGCCTTCCCACATTCAATACATTCGTAGGGTTTCTCTCCAGTATGAACTCTCTGATGCTGAGCAAGGTAAGCAAACTGGCTGAAGGCTTTCCTACACACTTTGCATTCATAAGGTTTTTCTCCAGTATGAACTCTCAGGTGTTGAACTAGATGTGCATTCTGACTGAAGGCTTTTCTACATTCTTTACATTCATAGGGTTTCTCTCCAGTATGAATCCTTTGATGCTGAACAAGATTTGATCTCTGGCTAAAGGCTTTCCCACATTCTACACATTTATAGGGCTTCTCTCCAGTATGAATTCTTTGATGAAGAGTAAGGGATGAGCTCTGGCTGAAGACTTTTTCACAGTCATTACACTTCAGAAGTTTCTTCTCTGTAAAAATACCCTTGGACTTAATGGCCATTAATTTTTTTTTAAAGCTTTTCTGTGTGTTATGTTTATGTACTTTCTCCTCTTTGGGGATTATCTGTTGTGTATGAAGTAGTGTGCTGGGATGAAAACTTCCCCAAGTTTTGTTATATTCTTGTCCTCTCTCATCAACAGAGGTTTCTTCATGAGTGATTGTCTCTTCCTTGAAACATGCCTTCTGATTCACTGGTTGCCTCTCAAAATGGCCTTCACATTTCCATTCTTCTTTCAAACTGGAGTATTCAAGGCCACAACTTGTAAGTTTTTCTATTACCTTCTGAGATGATTGTGCTTCATAAATATCATGCTTTGGGGTCATCTCTTTAGTCTCACACATAGATTCCCAATCTGAAAAATATTAAGAAAAAATGTCTCCTCTATTGTGTACTAAAAGGTACATTTATGAAAGTACACTCATAAAGTATGTGAATTTAATGGGAAATAATACCCATAAGAACATTGGCTTTTGTAGTTCTGAAGTGTATAAGAACAGAAACTAATATAGGTCATAGAGAAACTTAAGGAGGAATGATTAGAATCATAAGAAAATCAATAAGGTTAAGTCTCAGGTGAAGAAGAAATTATGTAGGTGGTTGGATTCAGTTATAATTTTATGCATATATGAATAATAGAGGAACTGAAATAGTCTCCATTCTTATAATTACTTCTTTCAAGAACATTCATTGAACTTTGTGCTAGGTTCTATATGCTTTTGATACTAGAGTAAACAAAATAAAGATCCTTACCTTCACAGACCTTATATTCTTGAGGCAGACAGGAAATACATGCTAAATGAGCAAACTTTATTGTCTGTAAGAAGGTACTAAGTGCTATAGAGAAAAGAAAGGGTAATAATAGAGATCAGGAGTGTCGGTAAAGTCAAAGGTAGGAATCATTGAGGAAGTTCATGTTGTGGCTCAGTGGGTTACAAACCCAGCTAGTACCATGAGGATGTGGGTTCAATCCCTAGCCTCACTCGTGGGTTAAGGATCTGGTGTTGCCATGAGTCATGGCATAGGTTGCAGACATGGTTTGGATCCCACACTGCTGTGGCTGTGGCATAGGCCAGCAACTGCAGCTCTGATTTGACCCCTAGCCAGGAAACCCTGTATGCTACAAGTGCAGCCCGAAAAAGAAAAAAAAAAAAAAAAAAAAGTAGGAATCATTAATGAGTTAACATTGAAGACTTGAAGGCAGCGAGAAAGTCACTTAGATATCTGGAGAAAGAGCATTTTTGGCAGAAGAAACAGCCTAAAAGTAGAAGCATGTTTGGTTTGTTTGAGGAATGGCAAGAAGGCCAGAGTGGCTAGAGAGGACTGAGCAGTAGAAGATGAAATCTGAGGGTAAAGGATAATCAGATAATTTAAGCTTTATAGACCTCCTAGGGAATTTGGCTTTTACTCTGAGTGAGATGGAGAGTGACTAAAGTGGTATAGGTACAGCAGTGACACCTAGTTCTGGTTTAATGAAAATCCTGGAAAGTGGAGAGCAAAGGGAGTAGCAAGGGGACCACTATTGTAGCAATCAACATGAAAAATGACAATGATTCAGACCAGAGAGATAGCAATGGAGGTATAGTGAGGTAGTCATATTTTAGATGTAATTTGTAGGAGAAGGCAAGAGGCTACCCTGATAGATTGGACATAAAATGTATAGAGAGATGAGACAGACATGCTTTTAAAGTTTATAGTCTGAAAAATGGAAAGATAGAATAGCCATCAAATTTGACAGGAAAGGCTAAGGGTTACAGCAAGTTTAGGTAGAGAGATATGGAAGATCCAGAGTTCAGTTTTAAACATCATAAACTGAATATGTCTTTTAGACATTGAAATGGAAATTTTGAGAAGGCAGATGTACACATGAGACTAAGTTTAAGATAGAGATCTAGGATAGGGAGTTAATATTCAAAGTATATAAACAGCTCATTCAACTCAATATTCAAAAAGCAAACAACTTGATTAAAAAATGAGCAGAAGACCTGAACAGACATTTTTTGAAAGAAGATATAAAGATGGCCAAAAGGCACATGAAGATACTCACCATCGCTAATCATCAGAGAAATACAAGTCAAAACCACAATGAAATATCACCTCATACCTGTCAGAATGGCTATCATAAAAAACACCACAAATAACAATGTTGGTGAGGATGTGGAGAAAAGGGAACCCTAGTACACTGTTGGTGGGACTGTAAACCGGTACAGCTGCTATCGAAAACAGTACAGAGGTTCCCTAGAAAACTAAAAATAGAACTCCTACATGATCCAGCAATTCCACTCCTGGGTATATATCTTAAGAAAATGAAAACACTAATTCAAAGAGATAGGGAGTTCCCGTGGTGGCATAGAGGCAACGGACCAGACTAGTATCCATGAGGACATGGGTTCAATCCCTGTCCTCATTCAGTGGGTTAAGGATCCACTGTTGCCATGAACTGTGGTGTAGATTCCAGACATGGCTTGCATCCTATGTTGCTGTGGCTGTGATGTAGGCCAGCAGCAATAGATCTGATTCAGCCCCTAGCCTGGGAATTTCCATGTGCTGCAGGTGCGGCCCTAAAAAGACCAAAAAAAAAAGATATATGCATCCCAATGTTCAGAGCAGTATTATTTACAACAGTTAAGATATGGAAAGGAAGTAACCCAAGTATCAATCAGCAGATTAATGGATAAAGACCTGGTGTGTGTATGTATGTATACACACACACAGAATACCACCCAGTTATAAAAAAGAATGAAATTCTGCCATTTGAAAAAACATGGATGGACCTGGAGGGTATTATTCTTAGTGAAATAAATGAGACAAAGACAAATACTGTATGTTACCACTTATACAAGGAATCTAAAAAATAAAATGAATATAACAAAACAGAAACAGATTCATAGAGAACAAACTAGTAGTTACCAGTGAGGAGGGGAAGCAAGAAAATGCAAGAAAGACGTAGAGGATTTAAAGGTACAAACTACTATTTATAAAATACATAAGCTACAAGGATATATTATTACAGCACAGGGAATATAGCCAGTGTTTTATAATTACTATAAATGGAGTATAACCTATATAATTTTTTTAAGCCCATACCGGCAGCATATGGACATTCCCAGGCTACAGTCGAATCAGAGCTGGACGACTATGCTATAGCCACAGCAATACCTGATCCTAGCCACACCTGCAACCTATGCTGCAGCTTGTAGCAATGCCGGAACCTTAACCCTGAGTGGGACCAGGGATTAAACCTGCATCCTCAGGGAGACTATGTCGGGTTTTTAACCTGCTGAGTCACAATGGAATGCTATACAATTTTTGAATCACTATGTTGCATTCCTGAAAACAATATAATATGGTAAATCAAGTATAGCTCAACAATAACAAAAAAGATAGAAGTCTAGAGATTTTTAAATTTGGAGTTGCCAGCATAGTGATGTTATTTTAAAAGACTATATCACCAAGACAATGAGTATATATTGAAGAGAAGGGAGCAAGGAATGAAACCTGGAGCACCCCGATATTAAGATATTTAGGAAGAGAAGAAACCAAAAAAAATTAAGAAGGACAAATGTAAAAAAGAAAAATACGGAGTTCCCATCATGGTTAACGAACCCGACTAGCATCCATGAGGATGTGGGTCCGATCCCTAGCCTCGCTCAGTGGGTTAAGGACCCAGTGTGGCCATGAGCTGTGGTGTAGGTCGAAGAGCGGCTCAGACCCCTCGTTGCTGTGGTTCTGGCGTAGGCCAGCAGCTACAGCTCAGATTGGACCCCTAGCCTGGGAACCTCCATATGCTGCCAGTGCGGCCCTAAAAAGACAGACAGAAAAAAAAAAAAAAAAAAAAAAAAAGAAAGAAAAATATCAGGGCTAAGAACATTAATACCACATGATATTAAAGGTTATAATAAAAATCATCTTGTTCAATTATTTATACTGAAAAAGAATAAAATACACTTTCACAATAGAACACAGTTTGGAATATATTAAGAAATGTCACAAAGTAACTAGCAAAACAACAGCTAATAACAGTAACTATTAAAAAGAAATGTCTTTTATGACAAAGAGTAATTAGATAAATAAAAGGCACATAGTAGAATGTAGAAGCTATGTGTAATTACTGTACTATTTATACTTCTTTTTTTCAAATAAGAATGTTATTTTGTGAATTTAAATTTTAAAGAGCAATAGCAGAAACATAAAGAAAATAATTAACCTCAAAAGATGGCTTTAACACTGACAACAACAATGAAGAGGGAAAATACCCTAGAAATAAACTCTACAAAAAGAGAAGAAAAGCTTTAGGATCCTCATGAGGGACCATCCCCAAAAATTTGAATAAAAGGAGAGGATGAACACATTGCTTTTATATATGAGTAATCAACAATGTAAAGCCAGTAAGTCTTACTAAATTAACCTATTATGCCTGTTCAATTACAGCCAGACCCTACTGTGATTTCTTAAAATAACTGTGCAGTAAAGAATCTGGCAGGTCTTTGTCCCTATTTCCCAAGAGGTAACTTCTAAACTCCTGGAAGGAGTGTCTTTGTTATTCATGGTGAACCCTTAGGGCTATACCTGAGAGTTAATAGTAATAAAGTGTCTTATGATGAGCCCCTAGATAGATGCTAATGAGATTGACTCAGGTTGGAGACTGGTCATGCTGGAAAGACAAACCATATGAATAAAGGGTTTAAGCTCTGAGCCATCATAATATCAGCCTGACTTTTGGAAAAGGAAGGAAGGCTGGAGATTGAGTCACTTGAGTAATGATTCATTCAATCATGCCTGCATAATGAAATGGAAAAAAAAGCAAAAGAAAAAACACCAAGTTCCTTCCCTCCTCACTCAGGAAAAAACCAAACTCTGAACACTGAAGCTTGAGAGAACTTCCCTGATTGGTAATATTCTTTTGAATATTAAGATGCCTCATGGGTCCTTTAGGATAACAGAAGCTTCACATTAAAAAAAAAAAAAAAAAAGGAATTCCCATTATGGCTCAGTGGGTTAAGAACCCAACACTGTATCCACGAAGATGCAGGTTCAATCCCTGGCCTTGCTCAGTGAGTTAAGGATCCAGCATTGCTAGGCCAGGGATCAAACCTTTGCCACAAAAGGAATCTGAGCCACAGCAGTGACCATGCTGGATCCTTAATTCAGTATACCACCAGGGAACAACCAAGAATTTTTTTTTTTAAATCCTAAAAGTTCACAAAGAAAATAAACATGAATTCAGGATAGACTATAAGTTAGCTCATAAGGCAAGACAATAAATTTTAAAAGATTGAAATCTTACTAAGTACCTTCTTTACTCATAATAGGAAACCAGAAATCAACAGCAAAATGAAAACTGGAAAATCCACAAATACGTGAAATTAACATACAATGAGCCAAAGAAGAAATCACAGAGTTTAAAAATATCTTAAGACAAATGAAAATAAAAATACAACACACCAAAATTTATGGGGTTCATCAAAGGAAATACTTGGAAATTTATAAAGATCTCAAATTAACAATATTAATGAAGCTGAAAAAGAGCAAACCAAGTCTAGAAGAGAATAGGAGAATAATAAATATTCAAACAGGGATAAACCAAATCAAGAATAAAAAAATAACAGAGGAGTTCCCGTTGTGGCTCAGTGGTTAACAAATCCGACTAGGAACGATGAGGTTGCAGGTTCAATCCCTGGCCTTGCTCAGTGGGTTAAGGCTCTGGTGTTGCCGTGAGCTGTGGCGTAGGTCACAGATGTAGCTTGGATCCTGTGTTGCTGTGGCTCTGGTGTAGGCTGGCAGCTACAGCTCCAATTAGATCCCTAGCCTAGGAACCTCCATATGCTGCAGGAGCAGCCCCAGAAAAGGCAAAAAGACAAAAAAAAAAAAAACAAAAAAAACCAACAAAAAAACACAAAAAAACAGAAAGAATCAACTAAACCAAGAGTTTCTACAAAACTGATGAACTCTTAATTAGACTAAGGGAAAAAGAACAGGGAGTTCCTGTTGTGACTCAGTGGGTTAAGAAGCCAACATGGCGTCTGTATGTGGGTTCAATATCTGGCCTCACTCAGTGTGTTGAGGATCTGGTGTTGCTGTAAGATCCAGTGTGGGTCACAGATGCAGCTCAGATCCAGTGTTGCTATGGCTGTGGTGTAGGCCTGCAGCTGCAGCTCCGATTCAACCCCTGGCAGGAACTTCCAAATCCCGCAGGTTCAGCTATATAAAAAGAAAAAGAAAAAAGAAATAAAGAGCAATTCAACTAAAGTTAGAAATGCAAGAGTGGACATTACTACCAATTTTACAAAATAAAAAAGATTGTAAGAGTATTATAAACAACTGTATGCCAATTAATTGGATAAACTAGATAAAATGAACAAATTCTAAGAAACACATAATCTACCAAGACTGAATGATAAAGAAATAGAAAACCTGGCAAGACTCATAACTACTAAGGAGATTGAACCAGTAATCAAAAATCTTCAAACAAAATTCTTGCAGTTGCACAGTGGGTTAAGAATCTGACTTCAGTGGCCCAATCCCCAGCCTGGCACAGTGAGTTAAAGAATCCAGTATGTTACAGGTGTGGCTTGGATTCAGTTCTTGGCTCAGGAACTTCCATATGCTGCAGGTATGGCCATTAAAAAAAAAAAAAAAAAAAAAAAATTCCTAACAAAGAAAAGCCTAGGGTGAGAGAAGTGTCAGTGGTTACTCCTATCACACATTTAAAGAATTAACACCAACCTTCTCAAACTTTTCCAGAAAGCTGAAGAGGAAGGAAGACTTCCAAACTTACCCTATGAGGTCAGCATTACCCTGATAACAAAGCCAGACTAAGATGCTCCAAAAAAACCACAGACTAATATCCCTTATGAATACTGATGTGAAAATCTTTAAGAATATACTAGCAAACTGATTTCAACAACATGTTATAAGGATAATACACCATGACAAAGTGGGATTTATTCCTGGAATGCAGGGATGGTTTGGCAAATATCAATGTAATACACCACTTTAACAGAATGAAGAAAAAAATATTATCATTTCAAATGATGCAGAAAAAGCATTTGACAATATTCAACACCCTTTTATGATAAAAATGTTCAACATACTAAAAATAGAAGGAAGATTTAACATAATAAAAGCCATATGCGAAAATCTCATAGCTAATATATCCCGTAGGGAAAGACTCAGAGCTTTCCTTTAAGATCAGGAACAAGACAGAGATGCTCTCTTTCATCACTTTTAGTCAACTGTGACAGTACTGGACATTCTTGCCAGAGAAATTAGGCAAGAAAAACAAATTAAAAACATCCAAATTAGAAAGGAAGAAATAAAATTATTTGCTTGTAGACAACATGATCTTACATGTAGAAACCCTAAATGTTCCACAAAAGAAAAGATAAACACCTGTTATAACTAATAAATTCAGCACAGTAGCAGAATACAAAGTCAATACACACAAATCAGTTGCATTTCTATACACTAACAATAATCTGAAAAGAAAATTAAGAAAACAATTCCATTTACAATAGTATCACAAAGAATAAAGTACTTAGGAATTAATGAAGGAGGTAAAAGACTTGTACAATGAAAACTACAAAATATTGCTGAAAGAAATTTAGGATACAAATAAATGGAGACATCCTGTATTCATGAATTAGAAGTTAATACTGTTAAGATGTCCATACTACCTAAAGCTATCTACAAATTCAATGCGATACCTGTCAAAATCCCAATAATGCTTTTTCCAGAAAGAGAAGAATAGATCCTGAAATTCATATGTAAACTCGGTGGACCCATAATAGCCAAAACAGTCTTGAAAAAGAAGAACAAAGTTGGAAATCTCACCCTTCCTGGTTTTCAAACCTTCTGTTGTTGTTGTTGCTTTTTAGGGCTGCATATGGAGGTTCCCAGGTTAGAGAGCAAATTGGAGCAGTGGCTGCCGGTCTATACCACATCCATAGCAACAAGGGATCCGAAGCCATGCCTGTGACTTATACCACAGCTCACCACAATGCCAGATTCTTAACCCATTGAGCGAGGCCAAGGATTGAACCTGCATCCTCATGGATACTAGTTGGGTTTTTTTTTTGTTTTGTTTTGTTTTTGTCTTTTTTTGTCTTTTTGTCTTTGTTGTTGTTGTTGTTGTTGTTGCTATTTCTTGGGCCGCTCCCGCGGCATATGGAGGTTCCCAGGCTAGGGATCGAATCGGAGCTGTAGCCACCGGCCTACGCCAGAGGCACAGCAACGCAGGATCCAAGCCGCGTCTGCAACCTACACCACAGCTCACGGCAACGCCGGATCGTTAACCCACTGAGCAAGGGCAGGGACCGAACCCGCAACCTCATGGTTCCTAGTCGGATTTGTTAACCACTGCGCCACGACGGGAACTCCCTAGTTGGGTTTTTTACTGCTGAGCCGCAATGGGAACCCCCTGGTTTCAAAACTTATTATAAGACTTAGTACTCCAAACAGTGGGGCACTGGCATAAAGATAGATCTATATACCAATGGAAAAGAAGATAGTGCGGAAATAAACCCTGCTATTTATGGTCAAATGATTTTTGACAAGTGTGCAAAGACCATTCCATGGTGAAAGGACAGGCTTTTCAGTAAATGGTGCTGGAAAAATTAAATATCCACATGCAAAGAAGTTGGGCCCTTACTTTACACCATGTACAAAAATTAACCCAGAATGGATTAAATGTAAAACTTAAAAAACTAAAATACACTCAGAAGGAAACACAGGGAAGAATCTTCATGACATTATATTTGGCAATAATTTCTTGGTTACGACACTAATAGCACAAGCAACAAAAGAAAAAAGCAGACAAACTGGATTTCATGAAAAAGACTTCTGTGCATCAAAGGACATAATCAACAGAGTAAAAAGCAACTCACAGAGAAATCAAAGAAAATTTTGAAAATCATATATATATCTGAAAGGGGGTTAATATCCAGAATATATAAAGAACGCCTAAAACTCAACAAGAACACAATTAGATTAGCAGACTGGTCAGGAGCTCCAGCAGTGGTGCAGTGGGTTAAGAATCTGACTATAGCAGCTTGGGGTCACTGCAGAGGTGTGGGTTTGCATCCTAGCCTAGTGCAGTGGATTTAAGGATCCTGGGCTGCAGCTGCTGCATAGATTGCAGCTGTGGCTGTGGCTATGATTTATTCCGTGGTCCTGGTACTTCTATATGCTGCGGGTGCAGCTATAGTTAAAGACTGGTCAAAAAAATGTTTGGCTATGTACTATTTACAAAAGAAACACATAGAAAGTGAGTAAAGGGGTGGGAAAAACTACACTAAGTAAATATTAACAAAAGAACGCTTAATATATTTATATTAACATCAACCTAAATAGTTAAGGGAAGAATCATCACTAGATTTTAAAAGTAAAAACAATATAAGAATTCACTAGAAAGATAATCCTTATGGAATTACAAGAAAAATAATCTCCAAAACATATCACTTAATAAAATACCTTCAAAATATTGCTTAAAGAGATTTTTTTAAATCAATAAGGACACACAAGTGACCAGCAAAATTATTGAACTTAATCCAATGAACGTACATCAAATGCTATACTCCACAAGCAGCAAACACATTTTCCAGAGTATACAGAATATTTACCAAAATCAACCCCAAGACATAAAAGACGTTTCAAAGTATTTTCAAAGAATGCATATTAGACAGACCATATCCTCCAACCACAATGCAGTTAAACCAAAGAAAAAATGTAAATTTGGAACTTAAAGCTTCCAAATAATCCATGAGTCATGAAAAAAAAAAATCAAAGGAAATAGGAAAATGCTAAGATGTACATGATAGCAAAAATAGTACATACCAAAACATGTGGACTATATTCCTAATATGGTCTTAAATGCTTATAATAGAAACGAAAAAGCCTTAAAACACTGAATTGTCTAATTTTAAAAAATTAAAAAAAGAAAATAGCATAAATAAATGTAGGGAGAATAAAACAGTAATAGAGGAGAAATATATGAAAATTTTTATTTATTTTTATTTTTTTATTTTTTTGGTCTTTTTGCTTTTTCTAGGGCTGCTTCTGTGGCATATGGAGGTTCTCAGGCTAGGGGTCTAATTGGAGCTGTAGCCACCAGCCTACACCAGAGCCACAGCAACTCAGGATCCAAGCTGAGTCTGCAACCTACACCACAGCTCATGGCAACGTGGGATCTTTAACCTACTGAGCGAGGCCAGGGATCGAACCTATAACCTCATGGTTCCTAGTCAGATTTGTTAACCACTGAGCCACGACAGGAACTCCATGAAAAATTTTAAAAGATAAGTTAGGATCAGTGAAATAAAAAATATCTAAAAACAGTAAATTTAAAGATTTGTTTCTCCCTTTCTAGGAGGAAAAAGATAATTACATATACTAATTATACATAATTACATATACTACCAATTTAAGAGAAAATGATGAACAGCTTGATCTCATACATTTGAGAACTCACATGAGAAGTATAAATTCTTCGAAAAAATACCATAACTCTACAACTATAGGAGAAATAAAAGACATAGACTCTTAAAACAAAAACTGAATTATTAGTTTAAATTCTTTTCACACACAAAAACTCCCAGGCCAAGATGAACAAAATTCTACCAAATATTCAAAAAATAAATAATTTTTATTTTACACAAATTATTCTAAGGAAGAAAAATCAGGAAAATACTCACCAACAGATTTTATATTTTCGTTTTGTTTTTCGTTTTTGTTTTTGTCTTTTTGGGCCATCCCTGCAGCATATGGAGGTTCCCAGGCTACGGGTCAAATTGCAGCTGTAGCCGCCGGCCTATACCACAGCCACAGCACTACCAGAACCCAGCTGTGTCTGCCACCTTCGCCACAGCTCACAGCAATGGCTGATCCTTAACCCACTGAGCAAGGCCAGGGATTGAACCTGCATACCTCACAGATACTAGTCAGATTCATTTCTGCTGAGCCAAGGCGGGAATTCCAACCAACAGATTTTATAAGACTAGGACATAAGTCAACTATACTTTAATTAAAGAAATGGAAGAAAAAAAAAAAAAAAAAACGACCTTGATTCCAAAATCTGGCAAGAAGAGTGAAGGGAAAGTTGAAGGCCAACCTCACTGACAAACACAGATGCAAAAAATCTGAGCAAAATAATGGCAAGTCACAACTATCCATGAATGGAAAAGATAAAGATGGGTTTGTCTCAGGAATACAAGATTGATTCAACATTTCAAATGTCATATGTAATTCACTACATAAACAGATGAAAAAGTAAAAATCATCTCATCATCTATAGATACACAAAAACATTTATTAAAACTCAAAAGCTTTCCACAATCAAAACTCTAGCAAACAGTAATGAAAGGATATCTACTGGAAACCTTTAAACATCAGAATTATTAATAATGAAATATTAAAGCAATTTCATTGAGACCAGAAGTTGCTAAAAATGTCTGCCATCACTTCTTTGGTGCATACTGTAATGGAGACCTTTTTTTTTCTTCTTTTTTTAGGGTCACACCTGTGGCATGTGGAAGTTCCCAGGCTAAGGGTCGAGTAGGTGTTATAGCTGTCAACCTATACCACAGCTACAGCAACACGGGATCCAAGCCACATCTGTGCCCTTACCACAGCTCATGGCAATGCTCAATCCTTAACCCACTGAGTAGGGCCAGGGAGTGAACTCACATCCTCATGGATACTAGCTGGGTTCGTTACCACTGAGCCACAATAAGAACTCCTATATTAGAAATCTAAGACAGGAAAAAAAAAAAAAAAAAAAAGAAATCTAAGACAGGGTAATAGAAAAAGGAAATTAAGGGTGTAAGACTCTAAAATGAAGAAATTGCCATTATTCACAGATGTGTCTGCCCACAGAAAAAGCCAAATAAATTTAAAAATTACTGGTATGAATAACAGAGCTTTGGCAATGTTGCTGAATATAAGGTCAAATATAAAAGTTAACTATGTATGAACAACAAATTGAAAACACAGACAACATTTAACATAGGAATAAAACTAAGAGGCCTAGGAATTAATCTAATAGAAGATGTCTCATGTTGCAACAGAACAAAGGGTGGGGGAAAAAAATGTAATGTATACATGTAAGGATAACTTGATCCCCCTGCTGTACAGTGGGAAAATAAAATAAAAATAAAAATAAAAAGAAGATGTGCATTGGCCTTTATGGAGAAAACTATGAAAAATACTGAATTTAAAAACCTAAATAAATGGAGAGATAAACTATATTTACAAATAGAAGAAATTTTCAAAAGTGATATATAGAATAAATAAAATTTGAACCAAAAGCCAATAGCTTTTTGTAGTTTTCTAGAGGAAACTGACAAGCTAACCTAAACTTTATTGAGTCAGCCAAAGGGAAAACAAAAAATTCTGAAGAACATAAAGTGTGGTGCTTATCCTAATGGACATTCAGTCTTACATTAACATATTTTATTTAAGATGGTGTGATATGGAGTTCCTGTTGTGGCTCAGTGGGTTAAGAACCTGACATTGTCTCTGTGAAGATGCAGGTTCGATCCCTGGCTTCACTCAGTAGGTTAAGGATCTGGCATTGCCACAAGCTGTGGGCATAGGTCACAGATGCAGCTCAGATCCAGTGTTGCTGTGGTATAGACTTGCAGCTGCAGCTCTGATTCGACTCCTAGCCTGAGAACTTCTGTATGCCACAAGTGTGGCCCTAAAAAGGGGGAGAAATAAAAAGGTAGTGTGGAACTGGTGTGAAAAAAAAAAGGTAGTGTGGTACTGGTATAAGGAAGCAGAGATGAATGGAATGGAACAGAGCTCAAAATCAGACCCACAGATATACTGTAACCTGATATATTAAGAGGTAACATTTGGAACAAGGAGCAAAGAGTGCTCATTTCTTCAGTAAATGTCCAGGACATTTGGTTTTCCATAGGAGTAGAAATTAAATACTTCAATCTCAAAAATCAATTTCAATTGGATTATGGCTCTAGTTGTGAAAGGCAAATCTTGAGAAGATAATTTGAGAACATCTAGATGACTTCAGAAAACAGAAAGGTTTCTTAAAACAAAATATCAAAAACATAAACTACACAAATCAAAATCACAATGAGATCAGGGAGTTCCCATCGTGGCTCAGCAGAAACGAATCTGACTAGCATCCATGAGGACGCAGGTTCAATCAATCTCTGGCCCTGCTCAGTGGGTTAAGGATCTTTAAGGATCTGGCGTTGCTGTGAGCTGTGGTGTAGGTCGCAGATGCAGCTCCAATTTGACCCCTAGCCTGGGAATCTCCATATGCCACAGACAAAATCAAACAAAGGAAAAACACATACACAATAAGATCATCTTACAAAAGTCAGAATGTTTATCATTAAGAACACAAATAGGGAGTTCCTTCTGTGGCATGGTGGGTTAAGAATCCAACTGCAGCTGCTCGGGTCACTGCAGAGGTGGGGTTGGATCCCCTGCCCAGCCCTGTGGGTTAAAAGGTTCAGTGTTGCCACAGCTGTGGTGTAGGTCACAGCTGTGGTGTAGGTCACAGCTGTGGCTCAGATTTGATTCCTAATTCGGGGATTATACTTCCACATGACATGGATGAGGCCATTAAAAAAAAGGCCACAAATAATAAATGTTGGCAAGGATGTGGAGAAAAGGGAACCCTCCTGCATTGTTGGTAGGAATGTACATTGATGCAGTCACTATGGAAAACAGCAAGGAAGTTCTTCAGAAAACTAAAAATAGAACTATTTTTATAGTTCTGTTATGTAAAATATGATCCAGCAGTTCCACTTCTGGGTATATACACAAAGAAAATGAAAACACTAATTCAAAAAGATACATGCACCCCAATGTTCAGAGCAGCATTATTTACAATAGCCAAGATATGGAAGTGACCTAAGTGTCCATCAACAGACAAATGGATAAAGCTTATATATACACAATGGAATTACACATAGTAAAATAAATCAGACAAAGAAAGAAGGTATTACGCATAGTAAAATAAATCAGACAGAAAAAGATAAATACTGTATGTTATTACTTACACAAGGAATCTAAAAAATAAAAAAGCAAAAGAATATAACAAAATAGAAATCCGAATGGCCATTTATAATTATAAAAAGATGCCAATTTTTTTTTATTATTTAAGGAAATTCAGATGAGAAATATATAGAGATAATATTTCATACCCGCTAAATTTGCAAACATTTTCTTATTTTGTCAAATCTTGAGTGTGGAGCAATGAATATTCTCACACACAGTTGTTAAAAATGTAAATGAGTACAAATACTCTGGAAAGTAAAACAGTGTTATCCAGTATATTCACTATATGAACTCCAGTAGTCAGGGATAAAGTTCATAGCAGTAACATTTTAACAAAATAAAACTGAAACAACTCCAATGGCCTTCAATGGATAAACTATGGTTACATGTGGAATACATTACATTTCAACAGGAAAAAAAATTCAAGGAACAATAGCTACTAAAATCAACATGGGATAAATCTCAGGAATATAATTTTAAGTTTAAAAAGTCAGGATTATATGCACAATATTATATCCATGCATAAAAAAATTAGAAAATATGCTAATAAACATTTTGTTTAGGGCTATATGGCACAACTATAAATCAAAGTCAAGAAATAATAAGGAAATTTGTAGGAAAATGGTTACCCTAATGAGGGATGAGGATGAGCCAAGGGTAGGGAGTGGCATATGATTAGGCAGGGGTCCCCAGGGGGCCTAAAATGGCATTTTTCTCTTTCCTCAGTTAAGAAGTAGGTACACATGTTTTTATTATATTATTACTTAAACTACATATATGGCTAATATATGTTTATATGTGTGATTTATTTAATAATAATAAACAAAATTCAGCCATATATTCTTTGAAACTATAACTCCACATCAAAATTTTTTCTTAGAAAACTGAGCAAGAATATAAAAGATTGGGGAGCGGCAGTGAGGGGGTGAGTTGGGGAGTGGTGCTGACAAGAGATATTTACAATTCTGATTTTCTTCTGAACTTTAGTCCTGCACTTTACCTTAATGCTCCTTATGTCTATCTGAAAATCATTCCTACACCACAAGGCTAAACCCTCAGATGTTTTCTAGCTTGACTTGTGTTTTTATTAAACACCATCATCTTCCCAGTAAACCAGACTCCTTTCTCCCCTCTCTCTCTGAGCTTCCTTTATGTCAGCTTTCTTTTCATGTGTGACATGTATAGCTAAATTGTCTTTCTGCTACAAGCCCATCAATTTTTTGATCATTTATATAAATGATTAGCATCTTGTAAGTACCCTGTTTAAAGTACAGATTCATTAAATGTTGATTAAAGGGTGAATGAACTGACCTTTAAGAGAAAAAGATGGCATTTATAGAAATACTTCTACTACTATAACACTAGCACCTAACAGTTTTTGAGCTCATAGTAGGAGACTGAAACTGTTGAAAGCACTTAAAAAATATTATCCCACTTTACAGATGACAAAACAAAAGCACAGAGAGGTTAGGTAACTTTTCCAAACTTTCACTGTATGTTAAGTGTCAGCATTTGAACTTGTTACTTCAGTAACAGCTGTCTGTAGAGCTCAAAAGTTTAACATATTAGGAAAAGATTTTTTAAAGACTGGAAGAAGCTTATGAAACAGAATAGATGAAAGGAGGTAAGGCGAAAGAAGAGACAGTTCAGAATAACAACTTTGGGAGAATATTCTAAAAGGACTCAAGTTTCTACTAAGACCTAGAACACTGGAGAAGAACATGCCAACAACAAAGAAGACTGAAGAGCTGATATCTTCTAGTCAAGCTGGCCTGTAACCTGCAAAGGTTTTTGCCTGCTTATTTCTTCTTCACTCACCTGAGTACGAACCTCTTGTCAACTCTCTCTTCACTTTCCAGGGCTCCTTCCCTTGTTCCAACAACAATATCACACTTGGTTTAGAAAAACAAAGTCCTGCATTTATGAAAAAACAAAAACAAAAAACAAAAACAGAATTTGGTCATGCTGTAGATATCTCAGAACTCACATCCAATTCTTCGATCATCAGGGAAGAGGGAGCTTACAGAAAGCCAGAGAAGCTGAAGCTTCTAATATAGATTAATATTATTATTAATATCATTAATAATAATAATTAATAATAGATATGTTCATTGACAACTCCACAAAATTAACCTGTTACTTTGTTACAGGCAGCAAATGGTTAGCCAAGCACTATATACGTTATCCAAAAATTTCACAATGGTGGTAGCACAGTGCCCTTTATGAGTAGAAGCTCAGTTTTCCAAGAAGATATTCTTACCCAGTGATACTAAGATCCTGTAATTCTCCAACATCACATTACTGTACAGATGCCTTTGAGAAGAATTTAGACAATCCCACTCCTCTTGGGAGAAGTCTACAGCTACATCTCTGAAGGTCACCAACTCCTAAAATGAAATAAATAAATAATGCAACTGGAGTATCAGTGGTAACAAACCTGACTAGAATCTATGAGGACTCAGGTTCGATCCCTGGCCTTGTTTAGTGGGTTAAGGATCTGGTGTTGCTGTGAGCTGTGGTGTAGGTTGCAGATGTGGCTCGGATCCCATGCTGTTGTGGCTGTGGTGTAGGCTGACAGCTACAGCACTCATCTGACCCCTAGCCTGGGAACTTCCATATGCCGTGGGTGCAGCCCTAAAAAGACAAAATGAATTAATGAATGAATGAATTTAAAAAATGAAATAACCTTATCTCTTCCCATACTCACCGACCACTCATTCTGCCTCAGACCCACAGGGCTCTCCCTGATATTACATCCCCAAATATGTCAAACATGTCCCCCCTCAGGTTTTTGTACTTCTCATATCATCCTACATAAAAATAGCAATGCTTATACCCCAGTTCCCTATTTCCCTAGCACTGCTTATTTTTCTTCATCGTACTTAATTATTTTGTTATTTATTGTTTGCTCCAATAAATAACACTAAAATGTAAAGTCCTTGAGGCCATGTGGTTTTTGTTGTTGTTGTTTTTTGTCACTGCTATATCCCAGCTACAGAATAGTATCTGGCACATGTGAGTTAATCGAATATTTGGTGAATAAAATGAATTAATAAATGAATGGTTTGAAAAGTTCAAGAAGCTATAAGAGGACCAAAAATGAGACCACAGGAGTTTCCACTGTGGCGCAATGGGATCAGGGTGTCTTGGAAACGCTGCTGCTGGGACACAGGTTCAATCACCAGCCAGGTACACTGGGTTAAGTATCTAGTGTTGCCACAGCTGTGGCTTGAGTCAAGACTGGATGGGCTCTGATCTCTGGCCCAGGAACTCCATATGCCATGGGGCAGCCAAAGGTGGGGATGGCGTGGGGAACGAGACCAGAAAGGGCTTGCTGTATCTCCAAAAATTCTGGTAGACCAAGCAAAGAAAATCATCAATTCCATTAAAATTCAAATACTTTAAGCCAGACTACTTGAAATTTTGTGTAAAGAAGTAAGTGTTCCGCTTATAGTACAGCTTCACTGAGCAAAATTCTTAAAAATTTGGAGCTATGCTATGATTCAGCTGGATTCTGGGTTTCCATAATGTGACCACTTGATGAGAACTAACATATTATTATGTTTGTGGAGATACACACACATAAATTTTTTGACAGCTTTTTCTTTTTCTTTTAGCACCTGCAGCATATGGAAGTTCCCAGGCTAGGGGTCAAAGCAGCGCTGTAGCTGCCAGCCTACACCACGGCCACAGCCATATTATCGGGGGATCCAAGCCTCATCTGTGACCTACACCACAGCTCACAGCAAGGCCAGATCCATGACCCAATGAGCAAGGCCAGGGATTGAATCCGCATCTTGATGGACACTAGTCGGATTCGCTTCCCACTGCATCACAATGGGAATTCCTTTTTTTTTTTTTTTTTTAACAAAATTAGAAGAGGTGACTATCAAAGCAAGGCTTTTTTATTTGGCATTTGATACAATTTTGTCATTGTTAAAAAAAACTTTCTCTACAAAATAAAAATTCTCCAAGAATTTCAACACTTAATAACTTTTTTCTTCTCTTTTCTTTCTTTTTTTTTTTTTAACAGCATGTGGAAGTTCCTTGGCCAGGATCAAATCCACACCATAGCAGCAATCCAAGCCATTGCAGTGACAAGCTAGGATCCTTAACCCATTGCACCACAAGAGAACTCTTTTTTCTTTTTTTTTTTTGTCTTTTTGCTCTTTCTTGGGCTGCTCCCGTGGCATATGGAGGTTCCCAGGCTAGGGGTCGAATCGGAGCTGTAGCCACCGGCCTACACCAGAGCCACAGCAACATGGAATCCGAGCCGTGTCTGCAACCTACACCACAGCTCACAGCAATGCCGGATCCTTAACCCATTGAGCGAGGCCAGGGACCAAACCCGCAACCTCATGGTTCCTAGTCGGACTCGTTAACCACTGCGCCACGACGGGAACTCCGAGAACTTTTTTTTAATTATATGAAAGTTCTTATTTAATTATATGACATAGTTTGTGAATTTCTCCCCCTCCATCTTAAGCAGTAACATCTCCCATATATTATAGAAACACTACTGTTAAGTGTTTAGTTCTTACGGTATATATGATCCCAAAAATGTTTTTCCTTAGCTTACATAAATATATAATAAATGAATATTTTATGTCTTTAATTTATACAATGAAAATAATTATAAATGTAATATAAGGAATTTAAATTCTGACCACTGACAAAGAACCTCTTAAAATATTTGACCTCTCACCAACTACTTGGTTTCAAAATCCATTCATAAATTATAATCCAACCACTCTGAAGAAAATCAACCGTTCTCTTTACTTTTTGCCTCACAGAAACATGGCTCCCAGCAGAGAAGACTACTTCCCCTGAAGCCCTGTCATGTGGTGACTGTCTCATTTCTTGCGTCCCTTATACCACAGCACGTGGAGGTGAAGTAGGTGACCTCTCCTCCTTATAACAGTTTCCAGACCATTAGCCCAACCACTTCCCTAAAAGACACCTATTTTCAATGTCCTGAAATCAGGCTGTATCATTATCCCTCCTTGTTTTAGTTGTCTACCAATTCCTGGTATATACCAATTTTCTGTCATTCCTTGAACACTTCAGCATCTGGCTCACTATCACTCTCTCCAGTGCTACTCCCATTAATACATAATCTTTGGTCATTTCTATATCCATATAAATAGCCCTCCCCACAACCTGGCCTCAGTTTTCTGAGCGTCCCTCCTCCAATAACCTCGTGCTGCACACTTCTGCAGTCACTCACTTGCATCATCATGCCCTAGACCTTGTCATTACCAATAAGTGCCAAGCCCTCCATAATCTCAACTCTCCTACTCTCACTTCCACTTCCTATTTCCAATTTTTCCCCTCTGGTACCCCAATTAGCCTAAATCTTTGACACCACTAGAACCTACAAATCATTGATCTCGCTGCATTTTCACTGTTCCTCATCGCCACCTACCCTCACTGCCTAGAACAACCGCTTGTTATAATCACCCCCATGCATATGCCCTCAACTTCCCTGTCCCTCTCTCACTTAGCTGAACTCCCTGGTTAAACAAGTCATCACTCAGCATACTCTGGTTCTATACCCTGCATGGCTGAACTCTGCTGGAGAAATCATACCAACCATACCAGTTGGTCTCACTTTAAATTCATGATCACCAACTTCAAGTAGGCCAAAATGATACGTGTCTGTCTACTTAGGATACATTGCTCTACTCCATTCATCTCCCCCACCCTCCTAAATGACCATCTTCTCAAATCTTCAGTACTTCTTCCCCTACCCTAACTCAGCTAATGATCTTGCTTTATTTCACTGAAAAAAAAAAAACCAAAAGCTATTTTAGAAGAATTTCCACAACCCTCCCCAACATCGACACATCGACTTGCATCTGTGACCATTTACTCTAACGTGATCCTGTTACTATAAATGAATAGCCCATTTTCCTAGCAAAGGCCAACCCCTCCACTTGAACTCTAGAACTCAGCTCCTCTCAAACACTTAAGCACAGTGTTCCATCAATTCCCTCCTCTTTCCTCTTCATCTTCAATTTCCCTTTCTATTGAATCTTTAACATCAGCCCACAGACATATACTCATCTTTAAAAAGCCTTGTCCACCAGTTCCTCCTTTAGTTACCATCTTTAGTCTCTCCTTCTCTTACAGCAAAACTATTTGAAAGAGTTATCTATACTTTTTATTATTTCTCTGCCTGCCACGAAGAGGAATGACATAATATGACGTGTAACAGGATCACTTTGGCTGCTCTGTTGAGAATAAAGACAGTAAGGGTAGAAATAGGGAGACAGGTTAGAAAAGCAAAGCAATAATCCAGGTGAGAGATAATGGTTTAGACCAGAATGGAAACTGAGGGTAGTAAAAAGTGGTCAGATTCTGGATAAATTTTGACGGTAGGACAAAAAGAACTTCCTGATGGAAGACTTTTAACTGGGGAGTTCTCATTATGGCTCAGTGGAAACGAATCTGACTAGCATCCAAGAGGACACAGGTTCAGTCCCTGGCCTTACTCAGTGGGTTAAGGATCTGACATTGCCATAAGCTGTGGTGCAGGTTGCAGACACAGTTCGGATCCCACGTTGCTGTGGCTGTGATGTAGGCCTGCAGCTACAGCTCTGATTAGACCCCTAGTCTGGGAACCTCCATATGCTGTGGGTGCAGCCCTAAAAAGACAAAAAAAAAAAAAAAAAAAAGATTTTTAATTGGAACATCTGAGATGGGAAAGTATATAAAAGTATTACAATAGATTCTTCTGTTTCTTTCTTTGTCCCATTCAGTTTATTTTCAATAGCAGCCAGTGTGATGGGAATCAGATCATGCCCCTCCGATGCCCCAAAATTTCCAGTGGCTCATTTCACTCAGTTTGAGACAGATGAATCCGAGGTATCCATTCCACAACTAAATGAAGATGCTGAATAGGCAGTTAGATATATTCGTCTGGATTTTTGGAGAGGGTTCTGGGCTGTATACAATTTGGTAGTTGTTGGCATATTGATGGTATTTTAAGCCATGAGACGAAATGAGATCAACAAAGGAGTATAGATAGAGAAGAAGATAAGGACTAAGCCCTCTTAGTTAATAGGTGCTTAGTAAAAATCTGTTTATTGAATGAACATTTGGACAGAGACTAGAATGAATAAGTTAGTCTGTATCTGGGGGGACAGCATTCTAGGTAGAGGTAACAGTAAGTGCAAGGCCACGAGTTAAAAGTGTACTTGACTCACTAAAAGGAAGCTAGTGTGGCTGGAACTGAGTGAGTGAGTTAGAGACAGAGCGAGAAAAATTAGATGAGGTTGGAGGGATAGCCAGGGACCAAATATTTACCGCCTTGCAGGCCAGGGCAAGGACTTTAGCATTTATCCAGAATAAGGTGGGAATCCATTGGAGGATTTTAAAAAGTGATGTGATTGGTTACCCAGAAAGGTTTCAGCAGAAGGAAAGTCTGCTCTTTTGAAAAGCAGGAAAATATTTCAGGAAAGAGAAACACTAACTCACCTGGTACATGGCTTTAAGAAGTCCAACAGCCATTCTTTCCTCCCCTTGGCTCTTCACTTGAGAAATGGCACAGCCCTTAGATGAGTGAGATGAAGAAAAGAACATCAGAAACTAGGCTTTCCTTGCAGCATCCAGAATAAGCAGCATAGAATTTTTTGGCTTCTTTTTTCCTCTGTTGCACCCTTCCCTCCAATAGAGAAAGCTTAATAGAGACCTAGGAATCTAATGGCATACAATTTAACCTGTGCCTAAATCACTTCCTAATTTATTATTTTAACAACAGATTTTCTAGATTTTGCAAATAAAGACTGACTCCAAGCAATGTAACTATTTGCATAAAGACACACAGCTAATAAATAACAGCACCAAGATCAAACAAAGGTCTTCCTGACTCCACTTATCTTTCTTTCTCCTCACCAGTAGATCAGTGGCTCTGAAACTTGGTGACACACTTGGCTAGCTTTAATGGATATTGGTGGCACAGTCTCACTCAGTCCCCACTACCCTCCCCGACACACACATACATTCACAAATTCTTAAAAACTACAGCGCCAACCACCATCTTACGAAGATCACAGTCAGCGGCCATGGGTACCGGCAGACTCACACCGTCACCTCTCCCATAACACCCAGCCTCAAATATCAGTGTATCACAACCGATGGTCTCACTCACACACTCCAACCACAAAGAGGCCGAGGATACAGGAACAACAGGGGACAGAGTCCCCTCTCACCCCTACTGACAGTCTCACCTTCTGTGGCACCAACCATCGACTCACACCCACAGTCACAGAAATCTGATGTGCACAGGCATATCGGGTGACAGGCTCACGCACCGTAAGGTATCAATCACCTTCTCACACGAAGAGTCACAGAAAAGGCCCAGGACCGACGTCTGGGTGACCCACAGGCCACTCCTCAACCCACTTCCTACCTGCAGAACTGAACTGCCGGAAGATCGGGTCCCAGCCCGGAAGGCTCCGGCAACCTCCTCTCGGGCCCACCTCCTGCCCTGAATCTGAAGGAACTCAGCCTCCGCGGGCCTGGAAATAAGCGACTCGGCCTCCGGAGGACACAAAGGCGCCAGGGGCCCAGTGCTCGCGGGGGCCTCTGGGAAATGTAGTCCTAACCAGAAAAAGCCTCGGCGCGGGGGATACCAACAGCCACAGGGCGGCTCTGCTGGGGATACGTAACATCGCCCCCTACGCCCCGGCTCCTGCCACAGCGAATTCCCCCTGGCCTTGCCGGAGCGTGGAAGTCTCAATCGCTTCCTCTCTGCTTCAAACCTGGGTCCGCCACAGGACGAGGCCAAGCGTCACGCTAGACGGTTTCGGATTGAAGTGCGCAGGCACTAGGTCTCGGTCCACCTCCCTTAGTAACCAGGCGGAGAATTACAGGCAGTGTGTTAACCGCAGGGGGTCGAGTTGGTGTGTAGGGCCGCCCCTACACAAAGTGGGTGAGGATGAGGTCCCATATTCTGAGAGACGGGAAAAAAAAGTGTGGCGGGGCAGTTGGGAGTGAAGTGCGCAGATGCATTATGTTCCCTCCCGGTCCTACCTCCCACTAGGGCGTTCTTGCCCTGGGAATGAAGACCGGAGGGGAGGGGTCAGGATCTAGAAGTTCATCCCTTTGCGTATGATTCCTGTATTTGTGATTTGGTGACTGTGGATGTGAATGTGTCCCGTCTTCCTAAAATAGATCCTCTGCCGGGTATCTTCAAAGTTCCCTTACTGGCTACATACGGATGTAAATGTCTCCAACAGGTCTTCTCTGATTACACCTCTCCTTCAATACTCCATGACTCCTTAACCTGACTCTATACCCCCTTAGAACAATAGTGTTTATAATTTATTTGTTTTGGTTTCTGTCACATGACTGATTTTGTCGGTTACTGCATGACCTTTTGATCCTGTCGTGTGTGTTGAGAGACCATGCAAAAATCTTGAATGTTGGAGTGAGCATGGTGCATTTCTGTGACCATGTGTGTGATTGTGTTATTTGTGTGTGACATTTGTGAGGTTAACTATAAGAATGTACTATGATAGAAAGTGACTGGTAGAGAGTGGAGTAGGAGTGTATGGCAGACCTTGAGGATCAGACCAATGGGTGTGGGTTTTCTTGAGATCATTTCATAATAATAAGGTAGTTCATCAAGAGAAAATAATCATAAATGTTTATGCACTTAATAATAACATCAAAATACATGAAAGAAAATCTGATAAAGTTAGGAGAAGGAGATAAATCCACAATTATAATCCAGATGTTCCGCTTATACTCTCAGTAACTGTTAGAACAAGTAGGCAGAGAATCAGTTTAAAACAGAAAATTTGAAAAACACTGTCATCGACCTGATATTTACAGAGCACTGCAACCAACAACAGCAAAAAATATTAATTAAAAAATAAAATAAAATGAGTTCCTTAGTGGCCTAGCAGTTAAAGATTTGGCATTGTCACTTTTATGGCTCAGTTTGATTCAACAACAAACAAATCCACAAAAACCCTAATTTTTTCAAGTGCACATGTAACATTTACAAAGATAAAAAATATTCTGGATACTTCACATTGGACAGTCACCTGTGTGGGAAGAAAAGAGGAAGCTAAATTAAATAAAGAAAATATGATTCAGGAGTTCCCATCATGGCTCAGTGGTCAATGAGTCCAACTGGGAACCATGGGGTTGCGGGTTCGGTCCCTGGCCTTCCTCAGTTGGTTAGGGATCCAGTGCTGCCGTGGGCTGTGGTGTAGGTCTCGGCCAAGGCTCGGATCCCAAGTTGCTGTGGCTCTGGCATGGGCTGGCAGCTGCAGCTCCGATTGGACCCCTGGCCTGGGAATCTCCATAGGCCACAGGTGTGGCCCTAGAAAAAACAAACAAAAAAGACAAAAAAGACAAAAAAAAAAAGAAAATATGATTCAACTTCCTTGTAAGTTATTCAATAGTGTTTTTGTGGAATGCACTGGATTATTCGATAAAAATACTGATAAAAAGTATTGATAGAAAAAATATTCTGGGCCACAAAACAAGCCTCTTTCCACAATGGAGTTAAAGTATAAATCAGTTAGCTGAAAGATAATATGGATAATTACCCAATATTTGGAAATGAGCACATTCCTAAGAAACTGCTGGGGAGTTCCCGGCGTGGCTCAGCAGTAACAAACCTGACTAGTAGCCATGAGGTTGCCGGTTCCATCCCTGGCCTCGCTCATGGGTTAAAGATCCAGCGTTGCTGTGAGCTTTGGTGTAGGTCCCAAATGTGCCTTGGATCCTGAGTTGCTGGGGCTGTAGTGTAGGCTGGCAGCTGCATCTCTGATTCAACCCTTGGCCTGGGAACTTCTATATGTTGCAGGTGCAGCCCTTAAAAGCAAAAAAAAAAAAAAAAAAAAAAAAAAAAGTCAATTCACCCCAATTAATTTACATACTCAGTACAATCTCAGTGAAAATTCCAGATAGGTTTAAAAAAAAATAGGCAAATTCCTAAAACTCTCCTTGGTGTTTGAAATAAAAGTTTATTTCCACACAAAAAAATTGTACATGAATGGATATAGCAGCTTAAATTATAACAGCCAAAAGTTGTAAACAACCCATGTGTTCTTCAATGAGTGAATGGCTAAGCAAACTGTGGTATATCCACATGGAATTCTAAAAAGAGTGAATTACACATGTAACAAATGTATGAATCTACAGAGAATTAAGTCAATATTCTTTTTTTTTTTTTTCTTTTTCTTTTTTAGGGCCACACTTACAGCATATGGAAGTTCCCAGGCTAGGGGTCAAATAGGAGCTACAGCTGCTGGGCTACGCCACAGGTCACCACAATACCAGATGTTTAACCCACTCAGTGAGGCCAGGGATTGAACCCGAATCCTCATGGCTACTAGTTGAATTCATTTCTGCTACACCACAAGGAAGTCTGAAAAAGCCAATATTCTAATTGCATACCTTGTAATTCCATTTACATAACATTTTTGAAAGGTAAAATTATAGAAATGGAGAACAGATTAGGGTTGCCAGCTCTTCAGGAGGGGGTTGATAGAAGGAGGGAAGTGGGTATGGCTGTAAAAGGACAACATGAAGGATTCTTGTGATGATGGAAATAGAAGCATCAATGTCAAGGTTGTGATACTGTATATAGTATTGCAAGATGTTACCATTGGGAGAAACTTGGGTTCTTGGGTACTTTCTTAATTATTTCTCACAACTGCATGAGAATCCAGAATTACTTCAAAATAAAAAGTTTTAAAAAAAGGCTAGGCCAAAAAGATGGAGTTCCTGTCGTGGCTCAGTGGTTAACGAACCCAACTAGTAACACTGAGGTTGTGCGTTCGATCCCTGGCCTTGCTTAGTGGGTTAAGGATCAGTGAGCTGTGGTGTAGGTTGAAGTCGCAGCTTGGATCCCACGTTGCTGTGGCTGCGGTGTAGGCCAGCAGCTGTAGCTCCGATTCAACCCCTAGCTGGGAACCTCCATAGGCCGCGAGCATGACCTTAAAAAGACCAAAAAAGACCAAAAAAAAAAAAAAAAAAAAAAAAGCTAGGCTAAAAAGAAAACAAATTCTAAATTCTAAGGTGGTAGGCCAAAACCCCACAATATTAAATGTAAATTCACTCAACATGTCAAATCAAAGAGTACAATTGGCATTTATTTTAAAAATAATATTGCTTAGTGAGAGACATACTTTAAAAATAAAACAGAATGGTTAAAAGCAAAAGGGTAGAAAAAGATAAACAATGCACTAGCCATAGTAACATCCAAACAGACAAAGACAAAAAGCAAGATTATAAAGGGTAAATTTCATAATCTCCTAGTGGATTAATTCAACAGGAAGCTATTACAATTCTAAATATGTATCAACCAACAAGAGAGATTTATATGAAGCAAAGCTTAAGACAAATAAAAGGAAAATAGACAAACCTACAAGTATAAAAAATGAAATCAGCAAGTTCCCATTGTGGCTCAGTGATAAACAAGCCCGACTAGTATTCATGAGGATTTGGGTTCAGTACCTGGCCTTGCTCAGTGGGTTAAGGATCCAGCATTGCCGTGAGCTGTGGTGTGGGTCAAAGTCACGGCTCGGATCCTGTGTTGCTGTGGCTGTGGTGTAGGCTGGCATCTGTAGCTTTGATTCAACCCCTGGCCTGGGAACTTCCACAGTCCGTGGGTATGGCTCTAAAAAGCTAAAAAAAAAAAAAAAAAAAAAAATCAGGGGTTCCGCTTTGGTAAACATAAGTTTTTCAAAGTCTGCGAGTCTGTTTCTGTTCTGCAAATAAGTTCATTTTTATCCTTTTAGATTCCACATATAGGTGATACCATATGTTTGTCATTCATTGTCTGACTAAATTCACTTATTACGATGGTTTCTAGGTCCATCCATGTTGCTGCAAATGGCATTATTTCATTCTTTTTTATGACTGAGTAATATTACCATTGTATTATGTACCACATCTTTATCCATTCCTCTGTTGATGGACATTTAGGTTGCTTCCATGCCTTGGCTATTGTAAATAATGCTGAAATGAACATTGGGGTGCCCAAGGGGATAGGTGGAAGAAGGTGGAAGGGATGGACTGGGGGTTTGGGACTGTGGTATATAGAATGAGTGCCCAATGAGGACTTGCTATATAGCACAGAGAACTCTACCCAGTATTCTGTGATAATCTATATGAGAAAAGACTCTGAGAGAGAATGGCTATGTGTATATGTATGACTGCTGTACAGCAGAAATTATCACAAATTTGTAAATTAACAATACTTCACTAAAACTTAAAATAGATAAACAACAAAAAATGAAATCAGGAAGCTGAACATAGAACCATTAACTCTGTTCTCTTCTTATCTATTAAAATAACTAGCAAAAAATAATTCTCATAGTAGACATAAAAATAATGTACTGTCAGTAAACACATAGGAGAAAATAAGCCAAACTGATTTAGAGGACATGTTCTCTCTGTGCAGTGTTTGGAACCCTCTTTTTCCTCCTCAGAAACAGGTTCACCCTACTCTGAAACAGTGCCCATTATCATCTAGTGAGCGGAAGGCTGTGAAAGGAAAACTACCTTCTACTGCTTCCCAGAGATAACATAGTCCTTTGGACTTTCTATAGCTTCTCAGTAAGCTTAGGAGTCAGAAATCTGACTTCAACCACCACAAGTTCCTGATATTTAGCATGATGTAGTCTGCAGTATTTTGTTCTCCTTGCCAACATACTATTGCACAAAAGCATAGACTAGGGTGTTTTCATAGATAAAATTCTCCATTTTAGTCCCTACTGCAAAATTATTGCACTGAATCTTAAACTTTCATTTGTCAATTGTTTTTTAATTCTTAAGTCAAACGAACTCATATGAAATGCTGAAGAAAAAAAAAAAGAAAGTAAGAAAATCAGGTCTTGAGGGAAGGAGTGACATACTCTGGATTGCTGGATTCTTAGGCTCCTGGTTACCTCTCTCCTTTTCCACTTAACACTTCTCACTCCTGATGTCGAGGCCACTTTATTGACATGAACTTTCATTTGATGGCTCAACATCTTTGTCTTCTTCAATATCTTTCTAAATTACCTGTAATACCTATGTCCTTTTAACACACACGGACTGTAGAGTAACACGGTGTAAAAATCATGGGTGTTTCCAGTAATACACATTCAGAAATTTCTATAATTTTTTCCGTTTAATATTTTGGTGATTATGGTTTATTACCTTAACCTTGTAAGTTCCAACGTTGTAACAAGTGCCAGTCAGAAAAGCAGAAACACACACATGGAATGGACACAAACACACTGTCCACTGTCTCTGAACAAACGTCAGTGCTGGAATAAAGAGGTCATACAAATAATCGCAAATTAATTCCCACGACCCCAAGTCACTGGACCTCCCTCGACCCCGCAGTCTCCCAAATTCCACCGCTTAAGTCTCCCACATACGACCACGCAATGGCACTCCTCCCTTTTCTAACTGCCTCCAGGAGCCTGAAGCTCCGGCTCTCGTCTCTCCACGGCGCCCTGATCTTTCCCCACCGTCATCCCACTGAAGTCCAGTCCCGGGTGGGGCGTGGACCAGAAGGAACTAAACAGACTCAGCCGAGCTTTCTTCACGGACCGGGAACCAAAACGCCGAGAACACGAAGATCCAGCCAAACATTAAGAGGAAACTTTTTGCAGAAAATAGATGTGGGCCGAGATGGCCTCTGGGAAATGTAGTCCGGGGCAGTAAAGCTGTGGATCTTTTCAGATACGTCTCAGCACCAAGTAGCAATCCCAGGTTCCGAGGGCCGGACTCACGAGGGGCAGCTGCGGCCAAACTCTCAGCTGAGCCCCCTGGGCCGATCTGAGAGCGCTCGAACGCAGCGGTCGGTTGTTCCCACCGCTGCCCAACCGAAAGGCCAGCCCCGCCCGGCGAGCGCGGGGGCCGCTGGGAAGTGTTATCCTTCGTCTAACGGACCGAGGCCGGTGCTGCCTTCATTCGCCGCCGGCCCGGACCTTAGTGGCGCCCCAGCTAGGGCCGCACCGGCTCTGCCACTTGGGCGGTGTGGAAGCGTGGGATTGGGGCCTGTGTCCGCGGGCTTGGTGGTGAGTCCTCGGGAGGCCGCGAGCTCACAGTCCGGGACTCTTTGTGCTGGGTGGAGTAGGGGCCTGCGGACCTGGTGCCCGTGTGGTTGGAGGAGGACGCGGGGCAGGGCTTTGCCCGCGCGGGTGGTTCCCTGAGGCCGTGGGAGTGGCGTGTGAAGGACTGTGGGCGTGTGGCTTGACAGGACTTTTGCCAGACATTTGCCTGTGACTGAGTGTGGCCCTGGGATCGTGTGTGGGCGGATTTTGTGGATGTGCTTTTCCTTTTCTGTTTCAATATGAACGTGGCTGCGCATCACGCAGAAAAAACTCCGTGGTTGAAGGGTAGATAGAGTTCGGTTGTGTGTGTAGTTTTGTGAGACTGTTTGCACCAGTGCTTGGTTTCTGTGGTTATGGTAATCGGAAATATGTTTTTATATGAGACATCAATAGCCTCGACACTTTGTATTAGTATTTAATTTCAAAGTTTATTTTTGTATATTGGCTAGGTTATTTTGTGGGCTTTAACGTCATGCTCCTTCCTCCCGACTCCCCGCCCCAAATCACAAAATACAGAAAAGCTCTAAGAAAACAAAAATCGGAGTTCCCGTCGTGGCGCAGTGGTTAACGAATCCGACTAGGAACCAGGAGGTTGCGGGTTCGATCCCTGGCCTTGCTCAGTGGGTTAACGATCCGGCGTTTCCCTGAGCTGTGGTGTAGTCGCAGAAGCGGCTCAGATCCCACGTTGCTGTGGCTCTGGCGTAGGCCGGTGATTACAGCTCCGATTAGACCCCTAGCCTGGGAACCTCTATATGCCGCGAAAAGCGGCCCTAAAAAAGGCAAAAAGACAAAAAAAAAACCAAAAATCATTCCTATTTCTATCTGCCACTATCAAAATTTATTTCCCATCTTTTGCCGCCTCCCTCTGTGAATACATACACATGGAATCATATATATATTCATAATAGCTTGAAAATTGGAATCACACTATAGGTACGTTCTGTAAACTACCTGTGCCATTTAACAATGCCCAATTAATATCTTTCCATTTAAACTATTACAAGTCTACATCATCATTTTAAAGTTTTTTATGGTATATATTTTAATGCATACCATACCCATGTTGGGTAATTTACTTCTTTTCAACTGCTTGCCTTTATAAAGAACGTGTTTATCAGCAACTATTTGGCACATGTTACAATGCACTTTATTTTTCTTTTTCACTGGGGGGGGGGGCATGTGGAAGTTCCTGGGCCAGAGATCCAGTCCCAGCTGCAGCTGCTAACCTACACCACAGCTACAGCAACCGCAGATACTTAACCCACTGTGTGAGGCTCGGCATCCAACCTGCAGCTACTGGGATCCTTAACCAGTTGTGCCACAGCGGGAACTCCCTATAGTGCACATTCTTAATTTTTTAATTTTTTTTTTGAGGGGGTAAGGGGTTGTTGGATAGGGGGCAGGGTCTTAGAAGTGAAACTGATAGGTCAAGATATATGTGCTTAGTAAAGTCTCCCTAGGAATTCTCTGGTGGTTCAACAGGTTAAGCATCCCACATTGTAGCTGCTGTGGCATAGTTGGATCTCTGGCCTGGAAACATTGCCTGCCTCTGAGGTGGCCAAAAAAATAGAAAAAAAAGGCTCCTAAATGTATCCGATTATTCTCTTGTTAGGTCCCAATAAACTATAGTATTCATGGGATAATATAAGATTGCCAGAGTTCCTGTTGTGGCTCAGTGGGTTAAGAAACCCGACGAGTATCCAAGATGTGGGTTTGATCCCTGGCTTTGCTTAGCGGGTTAAGGATCTGGCTTGCCAAAGGCTGTGGCATAGGTCGAAGATGCAGCTTGGATCTGGCATTGCAGTGGCTGTGGTGTAGTTCCCTAGCCTGGGAATTTCATTTGCCGTGGGTGAAGCCCTAAAAAGACCACACACACACAAAAAAAGATTGCCTATATTCATACACCCTTGATAACAATGGTTATCATTAATATTAGTAGTAATGTTTTAACCTCATGGATGTAAAATTATTTCTTTAATTTTCAATTATTTGATTACTACTGAGGTCAAGCATTTTAAAAGTCTTTTTTGTGTGAATTATGTGTTTTCCAAGATATTTTTCTAAAGCAGTGTTCTATTTTCAAATTTCTTTTCCAGGTTCTTCAGGTATTAAGGATTCATTCATTCATCCACTCATCATTTATTGAAAGCTGTGTGCAACAGGAATTATTATAGATGATTGGGATATGGCATTGAACAAAGGAGACAAGCTCTCTGCTATCATGGTACTTACATTGTTGTGGGCCAGGTAATAAATAAGGTAAGTTAAATATAACATACATTAAATAGCAAAAAATTGTAAGAGGATAGGTAAAGCAGAAGGATATGTAGAATCAGGGATGGGACTTGGTGTTTTAGATGGGGTAGCTAGGAATGCATCCTGAATATGTAATAATAAAGATATGAAGGAGCTAGTTATGCATTTAATTAAGGGAAGCAGTTATAAAAGCCTTGCATTTCCTGTCATGGCTCAGTGGTAATGAACCTGACTAGTATCCATGGGGATGCAGGTTCCATCCCAGGCCTTGCTAAGTGGGTCGAGGATCCTGCATGGCTATAGCTGTGGTATAGGCCAGCAGCTGTGGCTCTGATTCGACCCCTAGCCTGGGAACTTCCATATGCCACACCTGCGGGCATAAAAAGACAAAAACAACAGGAGATGGAGATAAGCCTGTTACAAAGAGGCTGAACTAGAGTGAATGAAAGGGAGAGTAGTGAGACATGACTGAAGAAAGGTAAGTGAGCGAAGGACAGATCAGGCTGGGCTTTATGGGCAATATTAATGACCTTGGCTTTTGCTCTGAATGAGATGGGAAGCTGATAGAAAGTTTTGAACATGTGAGTGATATCTTATTATTTAAAGGATTGCTTTGACTGCTCTAATGAGAGAATTACAAGAAGAATCGGGGAGGAAGGCAGGGACAAGGGCAGAAGCAGAGAGATTGATTAGAAAACTATTGCATTAATCTAGGGAAAAGATGTTGGTGACCTGGACCAGAGTAGTAAAAATGGTAAGTAGTAGTCATGTACTGGATATAATTTAAAGGTAGAGCTGACAAAATTTGTGGACTGAACTGATGTGGAGTATGTGACAGGAAGACAGTATTTTTTTTAAATTTTATTTTATTGGGGTATTGTTGATTTACAGTGTTGTATAGCTTCAGGTTCACAGCAAAGTGAATCAGTTATACCTATGACACTATTTTTTTTAAAGATTCTTATTTAATTCTTGTTCAGAATTATTTGTCTTTTGTCTTTTTAGGACCACACCTGCGGCATATGGAGGTTCCCAGGCTAGGGGTCTAATCAGAGCTACAGCTGCTGGCGTACACCACAGCCACAGCAACGCCAGATCCGAGCCTCGTCTTCAACCTACACCCCAGCTCATGCAATGCCAGATCCTTAACCCTCTGAGCAAGTCCAAGGATCGAACCTGCAATCTCATGGTCAGATTCGTTTCCACTGAGCCACAATGGGAACTCCATTACACAATATTTTTTAATCTGAGCAACTTGAAGAAAGGAGTTATTAACTGAGAAGGGAAAGAAGGTAAGAAAAACCAATTTGGGGCATAGGAAGCTAGTGAGATTTTAGTTTGGAGTAAGTATGAGATGCCCATTGGACATTCAGGTGGAAATAATATTAAGTTAGCAGTGGATATACAAGTCTGAAGTTCAAAAAAAAAAAAAAAAAAAAAAAAAAAAACGATCTGAGACCTAGATTGGAGACATACATTTTGGAATTATCAGCAGATAGGTAATGTGTAAGGCTAATAGACTGGATGAAATGAGGAGGAATCGGCAAAAGAGACTGAGAGGGAATGTTTAGAATGGTCGAAAGAAACCCAGGTGAGTGTGATATCCTGGAAACCAAAGGAAAAATGTGTTTTAATGAGAACTGTGTTAGATGCTACTGATAGGCCAAGCAAAAGAGGACTGAAAAAGGAATGTTTCCTTTAGCGGTGTTTACTGAAAATTGTTGGTGACCCAGAAGAAGAGTCGCAGTGGAGAGAGCCAGAGAAGAAAAATTGGTGATAACAATATAAACAACTCAAGTTTTTTTCCTAAATAGGAATGAAATAGAGTAGTAGAGTTAAGAGTTATCTAATAACTCTATATATCAATTGAAATGACTGAACAGAAATTTGATGAAGCAAAAGAGAAAGGGGAAAATGCTATAGACATGTCCTTAAGTAGCAGGAGCAAATGTTAGGGGTTTGAGGAGAGAAAAAGAGTAAAATAATCACTTAGAGTGGGACAGAGAATAGAGAAATATGATTTTCGGGCAGCATTAAAGACCACTTGATGTTAGTTTTCAGGAATTTAAAGTGAGCCTGTTTCATGTGGTTGCTTGATTTTTCTTCTGCAGTATTCATCTGCACAGTTAGAGCTACAGTGTGGCCCTAAAAAGACAAAAAAAAAAAGGCTATTAGCCTGAAATACTAGAGGAAGTAAGGTAGAGAGACAGAAGGGTATTTTTCCCTTTAGTTGCCAAATGTTCAAAATAGAAGTATCTCTTTTTACTACCATACTCACTTTAGAAAACATGTATGATTGTTAGCTATATTTCACTAAGAGTAAAAAAAAAAAGTAATATTTGAATTATATCATTCCTTATTCATTTACTAGCTGGAATATTTTACTAAAGAAAAAATTTCTTCCATCAGCTGGTTACCTTGATGTGCAGTGTATATAGTAAAGGCAGAATAAATTGATTCTTCCCCTTTATAGGATTTCAGGCTATTGAATTGGTTCCCTAGCATCTCCTGGTGAATTATTTTACTATTATTATTCATAGGTTTTAGCAAATCTTACATGTTTCAAACCACTGTGGCTATTTTTTTTTTTTCTTTTTAGGACCACACCTGCAGCCTATGGAAGTTCACAGACTGGAGGTTGAATCAGCTACAGCCACGGCCTATTCTTTTTTTTTTTTTTTTTTTTTTTTTTTTTGTCTTCTTGTCGTTGTTGTTGTTGCTATTTCTTGGGCCGCTCCCTCGGCATATGGAGGTTCCCAGGCTAGGGGTTGAATCAGAGCTGTAGCCACCGGCCTACGCCAGAGCCACAGCAACGCGGGATCCGAGCCGCGTCTGCAACCTGCACCACAGCTCACGGCAACGCCGGATCGTTAACCCACTGAGCAAGGGCAGGGACCGAACCCGCAACCTCATGGTTCCTAGTCAGATTCGTTAACCACTGCGCCACGACGGGAACTCCCCACGGCCTATTCTGTAGCCATAGCAATGCAGGATCCAAGCAGTGTCTGCTGCCTACACCACAGCTCATGGCAATGCCAGGGTCTTAACCCACTGAGCAAAGCCAGGGAGTGAACCCTGTTCCTCATGCATACTAGTCAGATTCATTTCCACTGAGCCCCAACAGGAACTCCTTTTTTTTTGTTGGTTTTTTTTTTTTTTGGTCTTTTTTTGCTATTTCTTTGGACCGCTCCCAAAGCATATGGAGGTTCCCAGGCTAGGGGTTGAATCAGAGCTGTAGCCACCGGCCTACGCCAGAGCCACAGCAACGTGGGATCCGAGCCGCGTCTGCAACCTACACCACAGCTCACGGCAGCGCTGGATCGTTAACCCACTGAGCAAGGGCAGGGACCGAACCCGCAACCTCATGGTTCCTAGTGATTCGTTAACCACTGCGCCACAAGGGGAACTTCTCCTTTTTATTTTTTTAACAGCTTGATGTACATCCCGTACAATTTACACTTTAAGTGTACAATTCAGTGTTTAAAAAAAAATATATATATATATGTATATATTCACAGGGCTGTTCACCCATCACCGTGGTGTAATTTTAGATCATTTTTGCCCTCCCTGGGCAATCTCATACTCTACTCCCTCCGCCCAGTCTAATCAACCACTAATCTGCTTTGTCTCTATAAATTTGTCTTTTCAGACATTTCATATAAATGAAATTGTACTCCAATTATAAATTTTTTAATTGAAAATGGCAGTATGAAAAACAAAAAACTAAGGAATTCCTGTCGTGGCGCAGTGGAAATGAATCCAACCAGGAACCATGAGGTTAAGGGTTTGATCCCTGGCCTTGTTCAGTGGGTTAAGGATCCAGCCTTGCCATGAACTGTGGTGTAGGTCCCAGATGTGGCTTGGATCTGGCATTGCTGTGGCTGTGGCGTAGGCTGGCAGCTACAGCTCCGATTGGACCCCTAGCCTTGGGAACCTACATATGCTGCGGGTGCAGCCCTAAAAAGACAAAAAGACAAAAAAAAAAAAAATTAGTTACTGAGTTTTACTTTGATTTTATCTTTTAATCTTTTATTTTGTTCATTTATCCATCAATCTATAGATCTATATATGTTTATATAACTAATATAGATATTAGTTCAGAGCAATATTATCAGTACTTAAAATATTCCTACTGCAAATAATTTAATATTTCTCTATAGATCTACTTGCCCTTGGGGTATATCTCTCTAGGGAATTAATCCCAATTACTATGCTTTAAAGTACGTAGAACTAATTCCTCCCTGCATGGTTAAGCCACAAGTATGATACATTATTAAGTTCATTTGTTTCATTTCGCTTTTGATTTTTAGGTATAGCTTTAACAATTGTTTTATTTTTTTATAATCATGTGAAATATTTACTTGGTTGGAAAGTCAGACATAAAAAACAAAGTATTTTAAAGTATTTACTGGAGTTCCCATCGTGGTTCAGTGTAAACGAATCTAACATCCATGAGGATGCAGGTTCGATCCCTGGCCTCACTCAGTGGGTTAAGGATCCGGTGTTGCCGTGAGCTGTGGTGTAGGTCAGACACATGGCTTGGATCCAGCATTGCTGTGGCTGTGGTGTAGGCTGGCAGCTCTAGTTCCAATTTGACCCCTGGCCTGGGACATCCTAAAAAGAAAAAAAAAAAGTATTTACAAAACAAATACACAAAGCAAAAAGAAGTCTTGAGTATTTTGAAATCTGGGAGCATGATGCCTCCAGCTTTGTTTTTCTTTATCATGATTTCTTTGGCTATTTGGGGTCTTTTGTGGTTCCATACAAAATTTATGATTGTTCTCTTTCTGTGAAAAATGCCACCAGAATTTTAATAGAGATTTGATTGAATCTATAGATTGTTTTGGGTAATATGAACATTTAAACAACATAAGTTCTTGCAGTCCATGAGCGTGGAATATCTTTCCATTTATTTGTGTTTTTTACAGTTTCTTTCATTAGATCTTATGGTTTTCATTGTACAGTCTTCCACCTAATTCCTTAAATTTATTCCAAAGTATTTTGTTCTTTTTAATGCAATTGTAAGTGGAATTGTTTTCTTAATTTCTCATTCAGATATTTCATTATTAGTGTATAAAACTGAAGCAATTTCTGTATCTTCATTTCGCATCTTGAAACATTACTGAAATCACTTATCCTAACAGTTTTTGGGTAGTCTTTAGGGTTTTCTATGTATATTATGTCATCTGAAAATAGTGAAAGTTTTACTTCTTCCTTTCCATTTGGACGCCTTTTATTTTTCGTACCTCATACCTAATTGCTCTAAGACTTCCAGTACTCTGTTGAATAAAAATAGAATAGGTAGGCATCCTGTCTTGTCCCTGATTTTAGAGGAAAAGCTCTCAGCTTTACATCATTTACTATGGTTTTAGCATGGTTTTGTCATATATATCCTTTATTATGTTGAGATATGTTCCCTATGTACCCACTTTGTTGAGAATTTTTATCAAGAATGGATGTTGAATTTTGACAAGTGCTTTTCTTTCATCTATTGATGTCTCATATGATTGTTATCATTCATTTTGATGATGTAGTGTATTATATTGATTGATTTATAGATATTGAACCATGCATGCATCCCAGAATAAATCCCACTTTATCATGGTGTATAATCCTTCTTAATATTTATTGGGTTCATATTTGCTAATATTTTGTTGAGGATTTTTGCATCTGTGTTCCTCAGGAATATTGGCCTGTGATTTTCTTTTATTGTGGTGTCCTTGTCTGGTTTTAATATCAGGGGAATGCTGGCCTTGTGAAATGAGTTTGAAAGTGTCCTCTCCTCTTCTGTTTTTGGAGGATTTTTAGAAGAATTGGTATTAATTTTTCTTTGAGTGTTTGGTAGAATTTGTCAATGCAGCCATTTGGTCCTGGACTTTTGTTTGTTGGGAAGTTTTTGTCTTTTGTCTTTTTTGTTGTTGTTGTTGTTGCTATTTCTTGGGCCGCTCCCGCGGCATATGGAGGTTCCCAAGCCAGGGGTTGAATCGGAGCTGTAGCCACCGGCCTAGCCAGAGCCACAGCAACACGGGATCCGAGCCGCGTCTGCAACCTACACCACAGCTCACGGCAACGCCAGATCGTTAACCCACTGAGCCAGGGCAGGGACCGAACCCGCAACCGCATGGCTCCTAGTCGGATTCGTTAACCACTGCGCCACAACGGGAACTCCGGGAAGTTTTTAATTACTGATTCAACTTCCTTATTAGTAATCAGTCTGTTCACATTTTCCTTCCCTTCCCTCCCCTTTTCTTTTTTTTTTTTCTTTGGCTGTCCTGGGGCATATGGAGTTTCTGGGCCAGGGATCAGAACTGAGCTGAAGCCTCAGCCCAAGCTGCAGCTCTGGCAATGCCAGATCTTTAATCCACCGTGCCAGGCTGGGGGTCAAACCTATGTCCCAGTGCTCCCAAGATACTGCTGATCTTGTTGTACCACAGGGGGAACTCCAGATTTTCTGTTTCTTCATAATTCAGTCTTGGATGTTTGTATGTTTCTAGGAGTTTATCCATTTCTTCTAGGTTGTCCAATTTTTTTTATATATAATTGTAGAAGTCTTTTACCCTTTGTATTTTTGTGGTATTGGTTGTAACATCTCCTCTTGTATTTTTTATTTTGTTTGAGTGAGTCCTCTCTTTTCTTGGTGAGGCTAGCTAAAAAGTTTGTTGATTTTATCTTTTCAAACAATCAGTTTTTGGTTTCATTGATCTTTTCTATTGCCTTTTTGGACTTTGTTTGATTTTTTTTCTCCTCTGATCCTTGTTTTTTCCTTCCTTCTACTAAATTTGGGCTTTTCTTCTTTTCTCTTTCCTTGAATTGTAAAGTTAGGTTGTTAGACATTTTTCTTGGTTTTTTAAGCACGCATTTGTTGCTATGAACTTCCTAGAACTGCTTCTGTTGGACCCCATAAGTTCTGGTGTGTTGTATTTCCAGTTTCATTTTTCGTAAGGCATTTTTTTATTTTCCTTTGATTTCTTTCTTGACCCATTGGTAATTCAGTAGCATGTTGTTTAGTCTCTACATATTTCTGAATTTTCCTAGTTTTATTCTGGTAATTGATTTCCATTTTCATACCATGTGATTGAAAAAAATGCTGAATATCATTTCAGTCTTCTTAAATTTGCTAAAACTTGTTTTGGGGCCTAACATTATGACCTGTCCTAGAGAATGTTCCATGTGCACTTGAGAAGAATGTGTATTCAGGTGCTTTTGGATGGAATTTCTGTATATATCTATAAACTCTATATAGTCTAATGTATTGTTGAAGGCCAGTGTTTCCTTATTGATTTTCTGTCAGGATGATGTGTCTATTGATGTAAGTGGGGTATTAAAGTCCCCTACTCTTACTACACTGCTGCCTATTTCTCCCTTTAGACCTGTTAATATTTGCTTCATATATTTAGGCGCTCCTATGTTGGGTGCATATGTTTATCATCTTGGATTGACCCCTTTATCATTATGTAATGCCTGTCTTTGCCTCTTACCGCAGTCTTTGTTTTAAAGTCTGTTTTGTCTGATATTAAGTATAGCTACCCTAACTTTCTTTTGGTTTCCATTTCCATGGAATATCTTTATGGCAAAAGATGGACCCTTCTGGAGTTCCCTTGAGGTGCAGTATGTTGGGGATCAGGCATTGTCACTGGGGTGGCTCAGGTCATGCTATGGTATGGGTTCGAACCCTGGCCCAGGTGCTTCCACATGCTGTGGGTGTGGCCAAAAATAAATTTTAAAAAAAGATGGACCGTTCATTGTCTGTTTGTCCTTAAGTAAATCTCTTGTAGGCAGCATATAGACAGATCTTTTTTTTTTTTTTTAATTTAGTCATTCACTGTTTCTTTTTTTGTTTTTCTTTTTTCTTTGCTTTTTTTCTTCTTTTTATTCCCATGGCATGTGAAAGTTCCCAGGCCAGGGATCAGACCTGCTCCACAGCAGCAACCCAGACTACTTCAGTGACAATGGCAGATCCTTAACCTACTTTACCTCAGAAGAATTCCCTTAGTATTTCTTTTTAAATGTCTAAATACACTAAAATACCTTAGGCGTGTTGTCAGTTTCACAATTTTCCTGCTTTCATGAAGCTGTTTTTCTTTCTATACCATGTGAACTGTTTATCTGTGGTACAGAGCTATTGATAAATTCATGGGGCACCTCCTACGTATGTACCCTTATTCCTATTCGTCTTATACCTAAGCTCTACATGACGATAGTAGTCATCTTTATACCTGTCAGCACCTCTGGGGAATGTGTGTTCTTGACCTTTCTGATGGATCCAAGTATCATTTTGCTGTAGAGTGAACTTTAATCTACCTTGTGGGTACAGGTTTCTGAAACCACAGCACAAGCCTTGTCTAATGGCTTTTATTCTTTTCTCTAGCTCTGCCTTCTCAGGCCCAGTCTGTTCTCAGAAAGAGGAAATGACTCAGCCCCAGGTAAATTTTAAATTGTGTATTTGTTCCCTGCCTTATTTTACAGTGCAGTTTAAAAACATTACAGTAATCCATAGAATGAATTGAAAAATGATATACAGATAAAACATATTCAGAGGAAATAACGTAGACAAGGAATGAGTTAAAATATGATTATGCAGAAATGCATTCATTCAGAGATTAAAATTGGGCTTCTGGGGGAGTTCCCATCATGGCTTAGTGGTAACAAACTGGACTAGTATCCATGAGGACACAAGTTCGATCCCTGGTGTTGCTCAGTAGGTTAAGGATCCAGTGTTGCCATGAGCTGTGGTGTAGGTTGCAGACACAACTTGGATCCTGCATTGCTATGGCTATGGTGTAGGCTGGTGGCTACAGCTCTAACTCGACCTCTAGCCTGGGAATCTCCATATGCTGCAGGTGTGGCCCTTAAAAAAAAAAAAAATTGAGTTTCAGATTTGAATTTGTTTATTTTTCCATTCATCTTTTTTTATTATTTTTTAATAGTTATTTCCCCAATACAATTTTTTTTCTACTGTACAGCATGGTGACCCAGTTTTAATTTAATTATTATAAGTAACAAGAACAGAAACTCATTCCATAATTTGCATGGTACATAAAGATAAAAAATGAACATTTATTATCAGAAGCAAGTTTTTCATTGGCATCTAGGTCAGTGAATCCATTATGTAGTGTGACTTCTTGTAGCTTTTCTGATGGTCTGTTTTGATAAAGGATAAAACAAAGAATATATGGGAAGGGACACGAAGGAATCTTCTAGTATGCTGAAACTGTTCTATATTTTGACTTGGGCGGTAGGTACACAAATACATAAATGTATAAAATGTCTCCATTTGTCTGCTTAAGATTAATGCATTTTATCACATTCTGTGCATGTCATAATTCATTTTTTTTTAAAAATCAGACTATTTGAAGAAATATGTTGGGTGTATCTTTCAAATGACTTTCTATAATTATCTTTTTCCATGCATTTGCTATAGATTCTATCACAATCTAATCATTTCTGATAAATTCTTATTTTAGTTCACTAGAATGTGAACAGACAGTATGTTTTTCTTGGTTTACTGCTGTATCTTCAGCTGCTAGAACAATGCCTGCTATATGTGGTTTCTGTGAACATTTGTGGTTTTAATGAATTGAATCCACAGTTGCATATTTCTTTATTTTATTCATAGAATAAGTAATGTCTGTCTCTTCAAGGATATCTTCTTTTCCTTCAAACTTCCTTTGGAATTTTTCAGTTTTATCCTACAGTCTTAGCTATTGAACAGATCTCACTATATTGCCTTTTTGCCCTCAGCTTAAAGCTCTGCTATACTGAGATAGACTTTTCTTGCCCAAGCACCCCATGTAGCAGCTTCTCTTTATCTCTAGTTTTCTCCTGAAACTCAGGTTAAATTTCAAAGTGAATACACCTGTGTAACCAGTATAAACACTAAATCAAGAAATAGAACATTACCCTAATGTAAGTTAAATTCCTTCTACACCTTTCTAAGTATTACCCCCACCCCAGTGGTAACCACTGTTTAGTTTATATCACCATAGATTATTTCTGCCTATTTTTAGTGTAATCTGTGTACTTTGTGTTTTTCTTTTGCTTAATATTTCACTTGTCAGATTTATGTTGAATTGTTGCATATAGCTGTAGTTCAGTTAATCTTATTACTGTATATTATCCAGTTATGTGAATAAACCTTAATTTCATGTATCCATTCTATTAAGATTGGCATTTAGGTAGTTTTTATTTGGGAACAATTAGAATAATGTTCCTGTGAACTCTCTGGTAGATTTTTGGTGCACATATGTATGTATTTCTCTAACCAAAGTAGAATTACAGAGTCATAAGTATGCATAAGATTACCTTTTATTGATACAGCTGGTTTTACAAAGTGTCCAAAATTATATTCTTAACAGTGTAGCAGAGGTCTGAGTTACTCCAAGACAACCATCTTGAGTGTATTTTCTACAGTAACTAGCTTTTTTTTTTTTTTTTTTTTTTGGCATAACATCACACTCGTAGGCAATAAAAGAGAAGCTCAGCTAAACATGAGTACATAAAAATTACATTCTTGGAGTTCCTGCTGTAATACAGCAGGTTAAGGATCTGGTGTCTCTGGGTGGCACAGGTTCAATACCTGGCCCAGTGCAGTGGGTTAAGGATCTGGTGTTGCCACAGCTGTGGTATAAGTCACAGCTTAGGCTTGGATTTGATCCCCGGCCCAGGAACTCCCATATGCTGCAGGTGTGGCCCCCCAAAATTACATTCTCCTTTTTGATACAGTCAACATAAATAAAATAAATTGGCAAACTTTGACAATAATTTCAGTAATACATATGGCAGTCCCAATCTGGTATTTGCAAACCGAATTAAAATCCAGTCAGAAACAAGGACATTAAAAAAAAAAATCCACAATTGAAAAAATAAAAAAGAACAAATGCCCAATAAAAAGTGCAAATAATAATAAAACTAATGTCTATTTTTAGAACTCATTATTTTTTTTTAATGAGTTAAGGAACAGCACAGAAAGATTAAAAAATTTCCTCAAACATGTAAGGATAACTTGATCCCCTTGCTGTACAGTGGGAAAAAAAAAAAAAAATTTTGCTCAAGATCATAGGTAAAGGATGTAGTAGAATCAGGATTTAGTCCCAGATAGTGTAACTGTGAAGACTGCAACTTTGTTTTGTTTTGTTTTTGGTCTTTTGAGGGCCTCACCCACAGCATATGGAGGCTAGGGTCTAATCGGAGCTGTAGCTGCTGGCCTATACCACAGCCACAGCAATGCCAGATCCTTAATCCACTGAGTGAGGCCAGGGATCGAACCTGCAACCTCATGGTTCCTAGTCGGATTTGTTTCCACTGCTCTACGATGGTAACTCCTAAATAATGATTTTTTATTTTTTCCTTTATAGCTGGTTTACAGTGTTCTGTCAGTTTTCTACTACACAGCAAGGTGACCCAGTTACACATACATGTATACATTCTTTTTTCTCGCATTATCTTGCTCTATCATAAGTGACTAGATATAGTTCCCAGTGCTATACAGCAGGAACTCATTGCTTATCCATTTCAAAGGCAATAGTTTGCATCTATTAACCCCAAATTCCCAGTCCATCCAACTCCCTCCCCCTCCCCCTTGGCCACCACACGTCTGTTCTCCAAGTCCATGAGTTTCTTTTCTACGAAGCCTGCAACCCTAACCACCCTCCTGTATGACTTCAGCCTCCATTATCATTAATGAAATGCAAATAAAATATTTTGAAAAATAATCAGCAAATTAGATTTTAAAAAGTCCATTATATCTGAAATCTGATCACTTGTCAACATTTCCATGGATTCTGTAACCCAGGCCATATCATCTCTTGCCTATAAGTGCTTCAGTAACTGCCTATTAATCTCATTTCATACATTCTTGACCATCTATGGTCCATTCTCCAGAGGACAACCAAAGTGATAATTTAAAAACCTGAGGCATTAACCTCTGCTTAAAATCATCTAATGGGGAGAGAGGACAAGATGGCGGAGGAGTAGGAAGACACGCTCGCCCTCTCCCACAAACACAACAAAAAAAGCACATCTACAGAATAAATGACTCGCACAGAACAGCAACCAATCGCTGGCAGAGGAACCTAAACTCCAATAACGGCAAGAAATTCGTGACATTATTGGGCAGAACAGGAGAAAAGAGGAGAGTGAGAGAAGGCGAATCCGAGCGAGACGGGGGCTCCCGAAAGGGAACTGCGGAGGAGAAAGGGATCCCGCACCCTGGAAAGTCACCTACCGGGCGAAAGATCAAACAAACCGGAGGAATCTCCAGATGCAGAGAAGAGTGTAGCAGTAAGTTGGAGTACGGAAAAGCCGATCAAGAACCCAACGGACCATCTGAACTACGGGCAGAGTCACCAAAAATTGAGACGCCTGGGTGGGGGCTGGGCACCGAGACCTCGCCGCCGAAGGTTAGTCCCCGAGAGGGGGCCGGGGGACGCCTGGGTGGGGGCTGAACACCGAGACCTCACCTCCGAAGGTTAATCCCTGAGAAAGGGCCGGGGGACGCCTGGGAGGGGGGCTGGGCACCAAGACCTCGCCGCCGAAGGTTAGTCCCCGAGAGGGAGCTGGGGGACGCCTGGGTGGGGGCTGAACACCGAGACCTCACCTCCGAAGGTTAATCCCTGAGAAAGGGCCGGGGGACGCCTGGGGGGGGGGGCTGGGCACCAAGACCTCGCCGCCGAAGGTTAGTCCCCGAGAGGGAGCTGGGGGACGCCTGGGTGGGGGCTGAACACCGAGACCTCGCCTCCGAAGGTTAATCCCTGAGAAAGGGCCGGGGGACGCCTGGGGGGGGGGGGCTGGGCACCGAGACCTCGCCGCAGAAGGTTAGTCCCCGAGAAAGGGCCGGGGGACGCCTGGGTGGGGGCTGGGCACCGAGACCTCGGCTCCAGAGATTAGTCCCCGGGCTAGGGGGGCGAGGCAGAGCGGAAACTGCTTGGGAGGTCTAGAAACCAGTAGACGGGGCAGAGACTGCCTGGGAGACTAGAAAACAAAGCTGTCGCAGAGGAAGGGAGCAATACTACAGGAGTGGGGAAGGGGAAAGCCACATCAGAGGGAACCTGGGAGAAGAGCCTGGTCTGCGCCCGTGCTGGGGAGGGGAGAGAAGAAGGGGTGGGTCCCCATAGAATACCCCCCACGCCACAGCAAGCTTACAGGCCCGCTAGCTAGCTGAAAACTCTTCTTCCCAGTGCATCCCCTCCCCCCACCCCCGCCACGCCCTACGCTCTCACGGACCTGGGGCTGCCTGCCATCCAGGAGGGCTGGCCTCAACAATTGCCTGAAGCCTACCACCGCAGGGGCTGTCCCTGCACAGGCCTGCTTGCCCTTTGGAGGGGCTACACTTCCGCAGAGCAGCACCAAACACCACCAGCCCCCGAGAAAAGGCCTGCAGCCTAGAAAAGCTAGAACAAGCTTAGCCAGGCTGTGAATAGATCGGCCTAATTCTCGGACGGGCCTAATTCTCGTACGGTGTTTCTGAGTCGGGTTGCCCCGGGGAGGAGCCTCTTCGGTTTCCAACAGCCCTGCTACCCGCCCAAGCCCCCAGGGGATGCTCTAGTGGACCAGCTGCATTGGACTGCCAGCTCCAGGCAGGACCCCCTGCAGCCCAGAAAAGCTGCAACAAGCCTGGCTGAGTCAGGAAAAGATCTCAGACGGTTTTTCTGAGTTGGGCTGCCCTGGGGAGGAGCCTCTTGGGTCTCCAACGGCCCTGCTACCCGCCCAAGCCCCCAGGGGGTGCCCCACTCCCGTGAAATAACTGCTCAGCACCACCAGCCCCCTGGAAGAGCCCCTGCAGCCCAGAAAAGCTGCAACAAGCTTGGCCAGACTGTGAAAAGATCCGCCTACATTCTCAGGCTGTCCTTCTGAGTTGGGCTGCCCTAGGGAAGAGCCTCTTAGGTTCTCAGTGCCCCAGATATCTGCTCCAGCCCCCAGGGGGTGATGCACCCCTAAAAAGCAGCTGCCCAACACCACCAACCCCCTGCAAGAACCCCACAGCCTAAAAACACCAGAGCAAGCTCTGCATGACCAAGTGAAATCTGCTACCATCGCGGTGTGGACCTCTCAGTCCTGTCTGCCCTCAGGAAGTCCTCCTTTGCTTCAAAGAAACACTGTTAGCCCCATCAACACTCCAGAAAAGCCACACTGCCTCAAAAAAGATTGACCAACAACGCCAGCCCTCAGGAAATATTCCACGGCAGTGACAAGGCAAACACTGCCCGATCACGGAGAGTACAACTCCCTCAGGAGAAAGAAAACAACAAGCAAGATGAAGAAGCTGAGAAACCACTCCCAGTCAAACCAACAGGAGAACTCACCTAAAACAGTCAACAATGAAACAGATCTCGGCAGTCTGACAGACCTGGAGTTCAAAAGAGAAATAGTGAAAATACTGAAGGAATTAAGAGAAGATATGAACAGTAATGCAGATACCCTCAGAAAGGAACTAGAAAATATAAGGAGGAGCCAAGAAAAACTAGAACATTCATTTGCAGAGATGCAAACCGAACTAGGGGCAGTAAAAACCAGAATGAATAATGCAGAAGAACGAATCAGTGATATGGAAGATAGAATAATGGAAATCACTCAATCTGGTCAACAGACAGAAAACCGAATCAAAAAACTGGAAAGCAATATAAGAGACCTATGGGATAATACAAAGCGGGCCAATCTACGCATAATAGGAATTCCAGAAGGAGTAGAAAAAGATAAGGGAATGGAAAATATATTTGAAGAAATTATTGCTGGAAACTTCCCAAATCTAAAGGATACTGGATTCAAGATACAAGAAGCACAGAGGGCCCCAAACAAACTGAACCCAAACAGACCCACACCAAGACACATCATAATAAAAATGGCAAAAGTTAGTGATAAAGAGAGGATCCTAAAGGCAGCAAGAGAAAAACAGAATGTTACCTACAAGGGAACCCCCATAAGAATATCAGCTGATTTCTCTACAGAAACACTACAGGCCAGGAGGGAATGGCAAGAGATATTTAAAGTGCTCAAAGGAAAAAATATACAACCTAGAATACTCTATCCAGCAAGAATATCATTTAAAATAGAAGGGGAAATGAAAATTTTTCCCAACAAACAAAAACTTAAAGAATACAGCAACACAAAACCCAGGTTAAAGGAAATATTGAAAGGGCTTCTCTAAACCAAAAAGAAAGGAAGGAAAGGGAAGAAAAAAGAAAAGAAAAAAAAAAAAAAAAGAAGAAGAAGAAGAAGAGGAAGAACTAGGACTGAGGAAACTGCAATCAGAGAGCAGTCACTCAAATAAGCCAGCATACAGATTTAATCATGAACATGCTTCAAACAAAATAAAATTAAAAAGAAAAAAATAAAAAAGAGTCATCAAAACCATAAAATGTGGGCAAGGGATGTTAGGAGGTAAATAACCCTTTTTGTTTATATGTATGTCTCTCTTCTTAATTTTAATATAGTAATGAAGTGTTTGAACTTACAGGACCATCAGGCTAAAACACACACTTATGGGAAGGGGTTAGCATACTTAAAAAACAGGGCAACCACAAGCCAAAACCAAATATTGCATTTGCAAAAAATGAAAAAAAAAATACACTCAAGCAGATAATAACAGGAGACCATCCAACCAAAAAAAAAAAAAAAAAAATGGAGAACCATAGAATCAACTGGAACACGAGGTTCAAATGGCAATAAATAATCATCTATCAATTATCACCTTAAATGTCAATGGACTGAATGCCCCAATCAAAAGACACAGAGTGGCTGAGTGGATAAAAAGGCAAAAACCTTCAATTTGCTGCCTACAAGAAACTCACCTTAGGACAAAAGATACATATAGATTGAAAGTGAAAGGGTGGGGAAAAATATTTCACGCCAATAGACATGACAGAAAAGCAGGAGTCGCAACGCTCATATCAGACAAAATAGACTTTAAAACAAAAGGCATAAAGAAAGACAAAGAAGGACACTATTTAATGATTAAGGGATCCATCCAAGGAGAGGATGTTACTATTGTCGACATATATGCCCCAAATATAGGAGCACCCAGATACACACAACAAATATTAACAGACATAAAGGGAGATATTGATGAGAATACAATCATAGTAGGAGACCTTAATACCCCCCTCACATCAATGGACAGATCCTCTAGACAGAAAACCAATAAAGCAACAGAGATCCTAAAGGAAACAATAGAAAAGGTAGACCTCATTGATATCTTCAGGACACTACATCCAAAAAAATCAGAATACACATTCTTCTCAAATGCTCATGGAACATTCTCAAGAATCGACCACATATTGGGACACAAAGCGAATCTCAATAAATTTAGGAGCATAGAAATTATCTCAAGTATCTTCTCTGACCACAATGCCATGAAATTAGAAATCAACCACGGGAAAAGCAAAGAGAAAAAACCTACTCCATGGAGACTAAACAACATGCTACTAAAAAACCAATGGGTCAATGAGGAAATCAAGAAGGAAATTAAAAACTACCTTGAAACAAATGATAATGAAGACACAACCTCTCAAAATCTATGGGATGCTGCGAAAGCAGTGCTCAGAGGGAAATTTATAGCAATCCAGGCCTTTCTCAAAAAAGAAGAAAGATCCCAAATTGACAACTTAACCCTCCACCTAAACGAATTAGAAAAAGAAGAAGCAAAAAAGTCCTAAAGTCAGCAGAAGGAAGGAAATTATAAAGATCAAAGAAGAAATCAATAAAATAGAGACTCAAAAAACAATAGAGAAAATTAATAAAACCAAGAGCTGGTTCTTTGAAAAGGTGAACAAAATTGACAAACCCCTGGCCAGACTCACTAAAAAGAGGAGAGAAAGAACCCAAATAACCAAAATTATAAATGAAAAAGGAGAAATCACAACAGATACAGCAGAAATACAAAAAACCATAAGAGAATACTATGAACAACTATACGGCAACAAGTTTGACAATCTGGAAGAAATGGACAATTTTCTAGAATCTTACAGCCTGCCAAAACTGAATCAAGCAGAAACAGACCAACTGAACAGACCGATCACTAGAAATGAAATTGAAGAGGTCATAAAGTCACTCCCTACAAATAAAATTCCAGGACCAGATGGCTTCACAGGTGAATTTTATCAAACATATAAAAAGGAATTGGTGCCCATCCTCCTTAAACTCTTTCAAAAGGTTGAAGAAGAAGGAATACTCCCAAAGACATTCTATGAGGCCACCATCACCCTCATTCCAAAACCAGAGAGAGATACCACCAAAAAAGAAAACTATCGGCCAATATCATTGATGAATATAGATGCAAAAATTCTCAACAAAATCTTAGCCAACCGAATTCAACAACATATCAAAAAAATTATACACCACGAGCAGGTTGGGTTCATCCCAGGTTCACAAGGATGGTTCAACATACGCAAATCAATCAGCATCATACACCACATTAACAAAAAAAAAGTCAAAAATCATATGATCATCTCAATAGACGCAGAAAAAGCATTTGACAAAGTTCAACATCCATTCATGATCAAGACCCTCACCAAAGTGGGTATAGAGGGAACATTCCTGAATATAATCAAAGCCATTTATGATAAACCCACAGCAAATATAATCCTCAATGGGGAAAAACTGAAAGCCTTCTCACTCAAATCTGGAACAAGACAGGGATGCCCACTCTCACCACTGCTCTTCAACATAGTTTTGGAAGTCTTAGCCACAGCAATTAGACAAACAAAAGAAATAAAAGGCATCCATATAGGAAGAGAAGAGATCAAACTGTCACTGTATGCAGATGATATGATACTATACCTAGAAAACCCTAAGGACTCAACCCCAAAACTCCTTGAACTGATTAATAAATTCAGCAAAGTGGCAGGATATAAGATTAACATTCAGAAGTCAGTTGCATTTCTGTATACCAGCAATGAAACATTAGAAAAGGAATACAAAAATACGATACCTTTTAAAATTGTACCTCACAAAATCAAATACCTCGGAATACACCTGACCAAAGAGGTAAAGGACCTATATGCCGAGAACTATAAAACTTTAATCAAAGAAATCAAAGAAGATGTAAAGAAATGGAAAGATATTCCATGTTCCTGGATTGGAAAAATCAATATTGTGAAAATGGCCATACTACCCAAAGCAATCTACAGATTCAATGCAATCCCTATCAAATTACCCATGACATTGTTCACAGAACTAGAACAAACAATCCAAACATTTATATGGAACCACAAAAGACCCAGAATCGCCAAAGCAATCCTGAGAAACAAAAACCAAGCAGGAGGCATAACTCTCCCAGACTTCAAGAAATACTACAAAGCCACAGTCATCAAAACAGTGTGGTACTGGTATCAAAACAGACAGACAGACCAATGGAACAGAATAGAGAATCCGGAAATAAACCCTGACACCTATGGTCAATTAATCTTTGACAAGGGAGGCAGGAACATCAAATGGGAAAAGGAAAGTCTATTCAGCAAGCATTGCTGGGAAACCTGGACAGCTGTATGCAAAGCAATGAAACTAGAACACACCCTCACACCATGCACAAAAATAAACTCCAAATGGCTGAAAGACTTAAATATACGACAGGACACCATCAAACTCCTAGAAGAAAACATAGGCAAAACACTCTCTGACATCAACATCATGAATATTTTCTCAGGTCAGTCTCCCAAAGCAATAGAAATTAGAGCAAAAATAAACCCATGGGACCTCATCAAACTGAAAAGCTTCTGCACAGCAAAGGAAACCAAAAAGAAAACAAAAAGACAACTTACAGAATGGGAGAAAATAGTTTCAAATGATGCAACTGACAAGGGCTTAATCTCTAGAATATACAAGCAACTTATACAACTCAACAGCAAAAAAACCAATCACTCAATGGAAAAATGGGCAAAAGACCTGAATAGACATTTCTCCAAGGAAGATATACAGATGGCCAACAAACACATGAAAAAATGCTCAACATCGCTGATTATAAGAGAAATGCAAATCAAAACTACCATGAGATACCACCTCACACCAGTCAGAATGGCCATCATTAATAAATCCACAAATAACAAGTGCTGGAGGGGGTGTGGAGAAAAGGGAACCCTCCTGCACTGCTGGTGGGAATGTAAACTGGTACAGCCACTATGGAGAACAGTTTGGAGATACCTTAGAAATCTATACATAGAACTTCCATATGACCCTGCAATCCCACTCTTGGGCATCTATCCAGATGCCCCTACTTAAAGAGACACATGCACCCGCATGTTCATTGCAGCACTATTCACAATAGCCAGGACATGGAAACAATCCAAATGTCCATTGACAGATGATTGGATTCGGAAGATGTGGTATATATACACAATGGAATACTACTCAGCCATAAAAAAGGATGACATAATGCCATTTGCAGCAACATGGATGGAACTAGAGAATCTCATACTGAGTGAAATGAGCCAGAAAGACAAAGACAAATACCATATGATATCACTTATAACTGGAATCTAATATCCAGCACAAATGAACATCTCCTCAGAAAAGAAAATCATGGACTTGGAGAAGAGACTTGTGGTTGCCTGATGGGAGGGGGAGGGAGTGGGAGGGATCGGGAGCTTGGGCTTATCAGACACAACCTAGAATAGATTTACAAGGAGATCCTGCTGAATAGCATTGAGAACTATGTCTAGATACTCATGTCGCAACAGAAGAAAGGGTGGGGGAAAAAACTGTAACTGCAATGTATACATCTAAGGATGACCTGACCCCCTTGCTGTACAGTGGGAAAATTAAAAAAAAAAAAATCATCTAATGGCTTCTCATTGCACTTGAAATAAAACTCACATTTCTTATTCTTTACAAAACCCTTCATGATATGCCTTCTGCCTAGTCTTTACTATTATGCTATATCCTCCCTCATTCAGTGTCCTTTGGCGATACCAGCTTTTTCCACACTTGGAACAGACAGAATTCATCCCTGAGGAACTTTGAACATTTAAGTTATCAGAAAAGACTAGAGTCCCAATTTGAACAGATCCCACTTACTCAGCCTTTTGGTTTCTATTCAGCTCTTCAACTGACTGGATGAGGCGTACCCATATTAAGGAGCACAAATTGCTTTACTCAGTTTACTGATTCAAATGTTAGTCTCAGGTAGAAACACCCTCATAGACATACCCAGAGTAATAATGTTCAGCCAGATGTCTGTGCAACCTACAGCCCAGTCAAGTTGACATGTAAAATTAACCATTACACTATCTTCTTTTATCTCACCTATTCACTTGTTTATGTTTTCATTTGTTTCCCTCAACTATAAGTTCTAGGAAGACCAGAACTTAGATCTTTCTGTATTTTTAGGCTCTAACCTAGTGCTGGGAACATTTAGTAACTCATTAACTTATTGAATTAAAAAGCCATAACTCCAGGGCTCAAAGAATTATTTTCTTATTCTCTTAGTGGCAATTAATATTCACAATGAAATCCTCAACTATGATAAACTCAAATAGTCTCTGAGCTATCAAAAAAAGTTTCAGGAGTTCCCGTTGTGGTGCAGTGGTTAATGAATCTGACTAGGAACCATGAGGTTGCGGGTTCGATCCCTGCCCTTGCTCAGTGGGTTAAGGATCCAGCATTGCTGTGAGCTGTGGTGTAGGTCGCAGACGTGGCTCGGATCCTGCGTTGCTGTGGTTGTGGCGTAGGCTGGCAGCTACAGCTCTGATTCGACCCCTAGCCTGGGAACCTCCATATGCCGCGGGAGTGGCCCAGGAAATGGTAAAAAGACAAAAAAAAAAAAAAAAAGTTTCAATCATCTAATTCTCTTGTTCCACTACTTTAACATAGAGTAGAAATCAGAGAATTGAGATTTAGGAGGTATTGCTGAGACTAAATAAAATGAACTTGTTGACACAATGTACCTAGAGGTTGAAGAAGAGGCAGGATTCAAAACTTATGCTACAGTTCTGTTTTTGGAAAAAGGCTGTTAGTGTTGCCATTAGCCAAGATAAGTAAGTTAATAGCAAAAATTGCTGAATATCACCTTACTCCTCACAAATCTAATATGGAATAGGTAATGTTACCTGAAATAATGAACTACCAGTGGCAAATTACTAACTGGACTCTAGGTAGTAAATAAACATATATAATTAGAAAACCAAAATTTTCTGTAAGGGAAGACTTTTTTTCAGTCTATCAAAAATCCAGGATCAGGATTCATTAAAAATCTCATTTTCCTAGCTGTCCCCTTTTCTATTGAGAAGGATTAACTCTTAAAAGATAACTGAAGAAAATATCTATTCCAAAATTTTCATTTAACACAAGGGAAGATTTTGACACTTTAAGTAAAGCCGTATCATGCAATTTTAGAACACAGGAAATGCTGTTCATTAATATGAGGTAAGATAAAATTCAAGACAGTAAGGAGTTCCCATCATGGTGCAGTGGGTTAAGTATCTGACTGCAGTGGCTCAGACCGTTGTGGAGATGCAGGTTTGATCCCTAACCCAGTGGGTTTAAAGGACCTGATGTTGCCAGCGGCTATGGTTTAGGTAACAGCTGTGGCTCAGATGCAACACCTGGCCCAGGAACTTCCATATACCACTGGTGAGGCCATTAAAAAAAAAAAAAATTCAAGACAGTAAGCTTTAAACAAAAAGAGCAGTGCTTTAAAATGACATGAGTGTGGTAGATGTTAGAGATAAATGGTTAGGACTACTTCTGTACCAGATAAACTGCAGAAAATTTAAAGAACACTGTGGGGATTCCCACGGTGGTAATAAACCTGATTAGTATCCATGAGGACCTGCTCAGTAGGTTAAGAATCCGATATTGCTGTGAGCTGCAGTGCAGGTTGCAGATGTGCCTCAGATCTGGCGTGGCTGTGGCTGTGGCTGTGGCATAGGCTGGCAGCTGCAGCTCCAACTTGACCCCTGGCCTAGGAACTTCCATATGCTGCAGGCGCAGCCCTAAAAAAAAAAAAGAAAGAAACATGGCAGTGGGAAACTTCCATTGATTTCTTAGCTCATGATAGGCACATAGAAATAAAATGAACATAACTACCAACAATAATTTGATATAGCTAATTGATTATCCTACTTTATAGCCTGGAAATAATTAATATTCCTTTCTTTAGATATGGAAAAACTAAAAAACTGATCATGTGTTAGGCCTGAATAAAATTCAGTAAATTTTGGGAGTTCCCCTTGCGGCTGGCAAACTGTTGCTAGCAGTAATGAACCCAACTAATACCCATGAGGATACAAGTTTGATCCCTGGCCTTGCTCAGTGGGTTAAGGATCCAACATTGCTATGAGCTGTAGTAGAGATTGCTGCTACAGCTTGCATCCAGCGTTACTGTGGCTGTGGTGTAGGCCGGTGGCTGCAGCTCTGATTTGACCCCTAGCCTGGGAACCTCCATATGCTGTGAGTGCGGCCCTAAAAAGACAAAAGACAAAAAAACAAAACAAAACAAACCCAGATCTTCCATTTTTTACTTCAGCATTGCTGTAGCTATGTAGTGATTTATATTTACTTATAAATTTTAGAAGTAGTCCATTTCTATAATTAAAACTCCTGAAAAAAAATCCTGAGATTTTTATCTTGAATTATGTTTATAAATGTCATCTGAAAATGGACAGTTTTCATCATTTTGAATTTTCATATCCCCTTTTTTTCTTGCCTTATTTGAATTGATATATGGTCACTGTATTGTTGAGTAGACATGCTTGTGGCAGCCGTATTTGTCTCATGCTCAGTGTTAGGGATATACTGTCAGTGATTCATCAATAAGTATGATATTTTGTGGAAGTTTATAACTACTCTTTCAAATGAAGGATATTTCCTTTTATTCCTAGCCTGCTAAGGGTATCATGAATTGGTATTAAATTTTGTCAAATAATGTTCTTGTATATATGATTTTGATCAAATGTTTCCCCTTTTTTCTATTAACTTGGTTAATTAAAATGTTTTTTTTATTTTTTTTATTTTTTAAAATTTATTTTGTTGTTGTTGTTGTTGTTTTTTTTTTTTTTTTGCTATTTCTTGGGCTGCTCCCACAGCATATGGAGGTTCCCAGGCTAGGGGTCCAATCGGAGCTGGAGCCACCGGCCTACACCAGAGCCACAGCAACGCGGGATCCGAGCCGCGTCTGCAACCTACACCACAGCTCATGGCAATGCCAGATCGTTAACCCACTGAGCAAGGGCAGGGACCGAACCCGCAACCTCATGGTTCCTAGTCAGATTTGTTAACCACTGTGCCACGACGGGAACTCCTTAAAATGTTTTAATAGAAATTTAGTTGATTTACAATATTGTGTTAGTTTCAGGTGTATAGAAAAGCGATTCAGTTACATACATATGTATATTTCAGATATTTTCCATTGTAAGTTATTATAAGATATTGAATATAATTCCCTGTGCTATAGAGTTAGATCCCTATTGCTTATCTATTTTTATCTATAAAAATTTGTATCAGTTAATCCCTATACTCCTAATTTTTCCTTTAGTAGCCACAACTTTATTTTTTATGTCTGTGAGTCTGTTTCTGTTTTGTATATAGATTCATTTGTATTATTTTTTTAGATTCCACATATGAGTGATATCATATATTTGTCTTTGTCTGACTTGCTTTGCTAAGTATAATATTCTCCAAATCCATTCATGTTTCTGCATATGGCAATATTTCATTCTTTTTATAGCTGAGTAACATTCCATTGTGTATGTGTGTCTGTGTGTGTATATCACATCTTCTTAAGCCACTTGTCTATTGACCTGGGTTATTTCCATGCCTTGGCTATTGTAAATAGTGCTGCTATGAACATTGGGGTGCATATATCTTTTTGAATTAGAGTTTTCATTTTTCCCAGATAAATATGGAGGAGTGGTATTGCTGGATCATATGTTAGCTCTGTTTTAATTTTTTTAGAAACCTTCAAACTGTGTTTTCCATAGTGGTTGTGCCAGTTTACATTTCCACCAACAGTGTAGGAGGGTTCCCTTTTCTCCACACCCTCTCTGTCATTATTTATAGACTTTGCTAATAGCCATTCTGACCAGTGTGAGGTGATAGATACCTCATTGTGGTTTTGATTGTATTTTTCTGGTAATTAGCGGTGTTGATTATCTTATTATGAGCCTGTGGGCCATCTGTTTGTCTTCTTTGGAGAGGTGTCCATTTAGGTCTTCTGCCATTTTTTTACTGGTTTGATTGTATTTTTGTTATTTTGATAATATTAACTCTTCCAATCCATGAGCATGGTATATTTTTCCATCTATTTGTGTCATCTTTGATTTCTTTCATCAGTGGCTTATAGTTTTCAGAATACAGGTCTTTTGTCTCTTTAGGTAGGTTTACTCCTAGGTATTTTATTCTTTTGGATGTGATGGTAAACGGGATTGCTTCCCTAATTTCTTTTTCTGCTCTTTCATTGTTAGTATATAGAAATGCCATCGATTTCTGTGTATTAATTTTGTATCCTGCGACTTTGCCAAATTTGCAGATGAGCTCTAACAGTTTTCTGGTAGAGTCTTTATGATTCTCTAGGTATAGTGTCATGTCATCTGCAAATAGTGATAGTTTTATTCTTTTCCAATTTGGATTCCTTTTATTTCTTTTACTTCTCTGATTGCCATGGCTAAGACTTCCAAAACTATGTTAAAGAGTAGTGGCGAGAGCGGACATCCTTGTGTTGTTCCTGATCTCAGAGGGAATTCTTTCAACTTTTCATCATTGAGAATGATGTTCGCTGTGAGTTTGTCGTATATGGCCTTTATCATGTTGAGGTAGGTTCCCATTATGCCCACTTTCTGAAGGGTTTTTATCAGAAATGGGTGTTGGATTTTGTCAAAGGCTTTTTCCGTGTCTATTGAGAGGATCATATGGTTTTTATTCTTCAGTTTGTTAATGTGGTGTATCACACTGATGGATTTGCATCCCTGGGATAAATCCCACTTGATCATGCATCCCTGGGATAAATCCCACTTGATCATGATGTATAATCAGCTTAGTGTATTGTTGGATGCGGTTTGCTAGTATTTTGTTGAGAATTTTTACATCGATGTTCATCAGTGAAATTGGCCTGTAGTTTTCTTTTTTTGTGGTGTCTTTGTCTGGTTTTGGTATCAGGGTGATGGTGGCCTCATAGAATGAGTTTGGGAGTATCCCTTCCTCTGCAATTTTTTGAAATAGTTTCAGAAGGATAGGTGTTAGCTATTCTCTAAATGTTTGATAGAATTCGCCTGTGAAGCCATCTGGTCCTGGACTTTTGTTTGTTGGAAGTTTTTAAATCACAGTTTCAATTTCAGTTCTTGTGATGGGTCCATTCATCTTTTCTATTTCATCTTGGTTTAGTCTTGGAAGATTGTACTTTTCTAAGAATTTGTCCAGTTCATCTAGGTTTTCCATTTTATTGGCATATAGTTGCATATAGTAGTCTCTTATGATCCTTTGTATTTCTGTGATGTCTGTTGTTACTTCTCCTTTTTCATTTTTAATTTTATTGATTTGAGTCCTCTCTCTTTTTTGCTTGATAAGTCTGGCTAGGGGTTTATCAATTTTGTTGATCTTTTCAAAGAACCAGCTTCTCGTTTCATTGATCTTTTCTATGGTTTTCTTTGCTTCTATTTCATTGATTTCTGCTCTGATCTTTATGATTTCTTTCCTTCTACTAACTTTAGGTCTTGTCTGTTCTTCTCTCTCGAGTTGCTTTAGATGTAAAGTTAGCTCGTTTATTTGAGCTTTTTCTTATTTCCTGAGGTGGGTATGTATTGCTATAAACTTTCCTCTTAGAACGGCTTTTGCTCTATCCCATAGGTTTTGGAGTGTCGTTGTCATTTGCTGCTAGGTATTTTTTAATTTCCTCTTTGATTTCTTCAGTGATCCATTGGTTGTTTAGTAGCATGTTGTTTAGTCTCCGCTTGTTTGTGTTTTTTGCAGTTTTTTTCTTCTTGTTGATTTCCAGTCGTATAGCATTGTGGTTGGAAAAGATGCTTGATATGATTTCAATTTTCTTAAAGTTACCACGGTTGGATTTGTAGCCCAGGATATGATCAATCTTAGAGAATGTTCCATGTGCACTTGAGAAGCCTATGTATTCTGTTGCTTTTGGATGAAATGTCCTGTAAATATCTATTAAGTCCATCTGGTTTAATGCTTCATTCAGGGCCTGTGTTTCTTTAATGATTTTCTGTCTGGTTGATCTGTCCCATTGCTGTAGGTGGGGTGTTCAAGTCCCCCACTATTATTATGTTATTGTCAATTTCTCCTTTTAAGGTTGTTAGCAGTTGCCTTATATATTGTGGTGAACCTGTGCTGGGTGTGTAGATATTTAAAATTGTTATATCATCTTCTTGGATTGATCCTTTGATCACTATGTAATGTCCTTCTTTGTCCCTTAAAATATTCTTCATTTTAAAGTCTATTTTGTCTGATATGAGTATTGCTACTCCAGCTTTCTTTTGATCCCCGTTTGCTTGAAATATTTTTTTCCATCCTCTCACTTTCAATTTGTATGTGTCCCTAGAAGTGAAGTGGGTCTCTTGAAGACAGCATATATATGGGTCTTGTTTTTGTATCCATTCAGCCAGTCTGTGTCTTTTGGTTGGGGCGTTTAGTCTATTAACATTTAAGGTATCACTTCTCGGCCTTTTGGCTAAGATCAAGTGTAGTAACATTTAAGGTAATTTACTGATATGTATGTTCTTATTGCCATTTTATTAATTACTTTGGATTTGTTTTTATTGCTCTTTTTTCTTTCCTTCTTCTCTTGTTCTTTTCTGCCTATACTAAAGTTCCTTTAGTATTTGTTGTAAGGCTGGTTTAGTGTTGCTGAATTCTCTCAGCTTTTGCTTATCTGTGAAGGTTTTGATTTCTCCTTCAAATCTGAATGAGAGCCTTGCTGGGTAGAGTAATCTTGATGGAGGTTTTTTCCTTTCATCACGTTGAGTATATCATGCCACTCCCTTCTGGCCTGCAGAGTTTCTTTTGAAAAATCTGCCGATAGCCTTATCAGAGTTCCCTTGTATGTTATTTGTTTCTTTTCCCTAGCTGCTTTCAGGATTTTCTCTGTCTTTAATTTTGGTCAGTTTGATTAATATGTGTCTCAGGGTGTTCCTCCTTGGGTTTATTTTATATGGTACTCGTTGTGCTTCCTGGATCTGAGTGAGTGATTCCTTCCCCATATTAGGGAAGTTTTCGGCTGTTATCTCTTGGAATATTTTTTCTGTTTCCTTCTCTCTCTCTTCTTCTTCTTCTGGCACCCCTATAATATGGATGTTGGTGCATTTAATGTTGTCCCAGAGTTCCCTGAGACTCTCTTCATTTGTTTTCAATCTTTTTTCTCTTTTCTCTTCTGCATCCGTAATTTCTTCTAATCTGTCCTCCACCTCGCTTATTCGTTCTTCTGCCTCCTGTGTTCTGCTGTTAGCTTCTTCTAGTGCATTTTTTATTTCAGTTGTTGTATTTTGCATCTCTTCTTGTTTAAGTTTTATAGCTTGTATCTCTTTGGTCAGTGTTTCCTGAAAGTTATCCATCTTTGCCTCCAGTTTATTTCCAATGTCTTGCATCATCTTCAGCATCAACAGTCTAAAGTCTTTTTCCTGGAGGCTGAGAATCTCCTCCTTGCTTAGCTGTTTTTCTGGGGTTTTTCCTTTCTCCCTCATCTGAGTTATAGTTCTCTGTCTTTTCATTTTTATAGGTTTTTGGTGTGGTGACCTTCTTACAGATAATAGAGTTGTAGCCTCTCTTACTTCTGACGTCTGCCCCCCTGTGACTAAAGTCAGTATGGGGGGCTTGGTGTAGGCTTCCTAATGGGAGGGGCTGATGCCTGCCCACTGGTAGGTGGAGCCGATTCTAATCCCTCTGGTGGGTGGGGCTTAGTCTCTGGATGGGATTAGAGGCAGCCATGTGCCTGAGGGGTCTTTAGGTAGCCTGTTTACTGAGGGGCGGGGCTGTGACCCCACCTGGATTGTTGTTTGCCCTGGGGCTGCTCAGCAGCTGACTGACGAGTGGGGCCAGATTTTCCCAAAATGGCCCCCTCCAGAGAAAGGCATGGCTGCTAAATATTCCCGAGAGCTTTGCTTTCAATGTCCTTCCCTCACAACAAGCCACATTCACCCCTGTTTTCCCATGATGTCCTCCAAGAACTGCGGTCGGGTTTGACCCAGATTCCCACGGAGACTTTGCTTTGCCCTGGCACCCAGTGCCCATGAAAGTCTGTGTGCGCCTGTTAAGAATGGGGTCTCTGTTTCCCCCAGTCCCATGGAGCTCCTGAGCACAAGCCCCACTGGCCTTCAATGCCAGATGCTCCAGGGGCTCTTTCTCCCAGTGACAGATCCCAGCATGTGAGAGTTTGATGTGGGGCTCAGAACTCTCACTCCTGTAGGTGAGTCTCTGTGACAGTTAGTTTTCAGTCTGTGGGGCTTCCCACCCAGGATGTATGGGGTTGTTTATGTCGTGAAATCGCCCCTCCTACCTCTTGATGTGTCCTCCTCTTCTTCTTATGGAGTAGGATATCTTTTTTAAGGTTTCCAGTCCATTTGGGTGAAGAGTGCTCAGTCTTTAGTTGTGAATTTTGTTGTTTTTAAGGAGAGAAGTTGAGCTCCAGTCCTTCTATTCCGCCATCTTCATCCCCCCTTTTGTATTTTTGTTATTTAGTTGTATGAGCTATTTGTATATTTTGGATGTTAACCCCTCATCGATTGCACTGTTTGCAAATACTTTTTCCCAGTCAGTAGGTTGTCTTTTTATTTTATTTGTGGTTTCCTTGGCTGTGCAAAAAAACCTTTTAAGTTTGATCAGGTTCCATTTGTTTATTTTTGCTTTTATCTCTTTTGCCTTGGGAGACCATCTAAGAAAATACAGGTACAATTTTTGTCAAAGAATATTTTGCCCACCTTCTTTTCTAGGAGTTTTATGATGTCAGGTTTTATATTAGGTCTTTAAACCATTTTGAGTTTATTTTTGTGTATACTATGAGAGAGCGTTTTAATTTCACTGATTTACATGTAGCTGTTCAGCATTTCCAATAGCACTATTAAAGAGACTGTCTTTCCTCCATTGTATATTCTTGCCTCTGTTGTTATAAATTAATTGCCTGTGGTGTGTGGGTTTATTTCTGGGGTTTCTGTTCTGGTCCACTGATCTAAATTGTGTGTGTGTGTGTGTGTGTGTGTGTGTGTGTGTGTGTGTGTGTGCCAGTACCATGCTGTTTTCATTACTGTAGCTTTATAGTATTGGCTGAAGTCTGGAAGGGTTATGCTTCCAGCTTTATTCTTTTGCCTGAGGATTACTTTGGCAATTCTGGGTCTTTTGTGATTCCGTGTAAATTGTAGGATTATTTGTTCTAGTTCTGTGAAAAATGTCATGGGTATTTTGATAGGGATTGCATTGAATCTGTAGATTGCCTTGGATAGTATGGGTGTTTTAACAACATTAATTCTTTCAGTCCAAGAGCATAGGATATCTTTCTATTTCTTTGAATCACCTTCAGTTTCATTTTTCAGTGTTTTATAGTTTTCCATCTATAAGTCTTTCACTTTCTTGATGAAGTTTATTTCAGGTTTTGTTTTTTTAATGCAAATTAAAAAAACAAAAACAAAAAAACCCCAGCCATACCCACATCATATGAAAGTTCCCTGGCCAGGGATTCAAGTGTCCTTATGTAGACTATGTGTCCAACATTTTCGGTGCTAGGGCTGGTTTTGGTGTGGATGCCAGCCACGTCTTTCCTTGGAGTGTGGTGATCTTCATCCTCTTGATAGAGGGTGTGGTTGGTCTTGTGGTTTCCAGAGTCTGCTCTGGATGTGAGGTAGGGTCTGTTCTTTGCTCCATGGCTGTCAGGGGCAAGACTTTTTGAGTAGAAGCCCTGAGTTTGATCAAGTTCGCCCTGGCTCTGTTGCCCTTGAACCTGTGCCCTACTACAAAGGAGGTGAATGCCAAAGCAAGTGAGGCCTGTGTGCTCACTGTGAACCTGTGCACCAGCTGGCCAGGCATCCAGGCTTCTGCTCAGAAGCAGCCTGAGGTCAAATCCTTTTCTCTATTGCATTCATTTCAAATCTAGTGCAGGGGTGTGATATGGAGTAGACTGGGGCTGTGGCCACAGTAATTGAGGTGGCTATGCTGCTGCCTGAGATCTGGGCCACCTCTGTAGCAGACTTCTCCCAAGAGCTTTTTGCCCCAGATCTAGCACTAAATTGCGATATTGAGTGGGCGGGGCTGGGGCACACTTTCTGGGAAATGAACCACTGTGCACTCCTGCCCAGAGCCTGTTTGCCCAAGGTTCAGCCCTTAGCCATCATGTATTCTTGTGGCACCTCCCAGTGCGCACACTGACAAGGTCTGCAGTGGCTCGTTCTCTTGCCCCAGTGCACACACTAATGAAGGTCTCTGCTGCTAGAGCCACCACTGCCACTGTGTGCACATGACCTTGGCCTCTGGGCTGTCTCTCTGTAGCTAGAGTGAATCCTATCCCAGGACCTACCTACCCAAGACTCAGAGCATAGCCTACTCAGTTCCTATTCTTGTGGTACTGCCCAGTGGGTGCCCTGACAGTGTCTATCAAATATGCTCACGGTCTGCCACAGCTAGATCTGTCCTGTCCGTGTGCATGAGAACAGTGGACTCCACCCTTGCACTGGATCACACCCCACGTGCCCCTGTCTGTGTAGCTAAACCAAATCCTTTCCCTGATCTCTCGCACAGGCTGCGGTGTGGAGTGAGCAGGGCTGGGGCATTCACCCTTTTGGATCAGGAAGTGCAGTGAGGTGGCAGCCACCAGTGCAAGGCTGATTGTTAGCAAACCAGCATGTGCACACACCTCATGAGTAGGGTCTAGGCTTCTCCAGCCCTTCTATATGTCACAGCAGATTTTTCTTCAGGCAAGGGAGCATGTCTCCTTCATGCAGGACCCCAGAACTGGGATGCCCAGATTGTGAGTCAACCTGATCACTCCCCAAGTCAAGGATCCACCTATGTGGACTTCTCTTCCTTACAGATCCCTCCCAGGGATGCAGGTCCTGACCTGATGCCTTTTTTCCCCACATCCTGCCTGGTTTTGTGGAGATCTTCCTTGCAGATTTGATTGTACGGAAGTCCTTCTGCCAGCTTCCAGTTAATCTTCCATGAGATGTTCTACATGTAGATATATTTTGATGTGTTTATGGGGGGAGATGCGCTCCCTGTCCTCCTACTCTGCCATCCTCTTTCTCCTCCTTTAAAGTCATCAGTTTCTTAATGTTAAACTAACTGTGTAACTCTGGTCAAGAGAACCACTTGAGAACTTTTTTTCTTGGATATTTAAGACATTAATTTAATTTATGCCAAGGTACACATGACAGACAACAAAACTTTCTTGAAAGCAGATTATTTTTTCTTTCCCTTCCTCCCTCCCTCCTTTTCTTCCTTCCTTCCTCTTGCAAGCAGATTTTCTTGAGTCTGGTGTTAGAAGGTAAGGTGAAGCCAAGGTACAAGTTTCTTGCAAGCCTGCTTTATTTAGCAGAGTTCTGTGCTATCACAAACTTTATCTAGTCAATGGTTTCATATGTGTAGGAATGACAGGATTATTCATACTACACTGATGTGTATGTTAAAATATAGTTTATTTTTAAAAATTGTTCTAATATCCCTATGAGTTCTACTCAGTGACATTAAAAAAAAAAAAAAAAGCTAGCTTTGATGCAGTCTGGTTCAAAACTTAGTCCTGTCAGTACATTTTTCTTTGAATAATTATTTAGTTATTCAGATGCCCCTCTAAAGCCCTGCCCTCTCTTAAGGTGGTATCTGAGATATAGAAGATCTTCATAGCTGTGGGAGGAAGGGGGTCCTCTGTGATTCTCCATGGATAGGTGATAACTAGTATCCACTGATTCTGGTTTAGCTGGCTTCTTTTTCTAGGCATTCTGTAGCTGTTGAATTTGTGGTAAGTTTTTCAGTTCAGTCATTGTCCAAGGGCCTTCCCCTTTCAACTTTCCTCCTTTGGATCTGGTTGCCGTCATAGACCTAAGTCTGTCCTGTCCTCCAGAGGGTTTCTGGGTTCCACATCCAATAGTCTGTGGATCTTCTTGCCTTTTGCAAGGGCCCTCCCTATCCCTACTCAGGATATACTACCTAAAGTTCTCCCAATCTGACTATGAAACTTCTTAATGCACTACCTTTCTTACTCCGCCTTAATGTCCTGGAGTGTGAGTTCTGAGCACACCTTTAACTGCCTATGACCCTTCCTCCATAGCCTTTCTTCTCTATCCAAGCCTCCAAGGGGGAGGAGAGAGTTTTCCTCTGTCATCTACCCCTCTCTCTTTCTTTTTTCAGTAAAACTAAAATGGAGAACAGGTATGAGGAATAAGGAAAAATACATTAAAAAGCTTTCAAAACTAGTGTATTGGTTACACATGTTTGGAGTCTGAGTGCTGATGAGAGGCCCAAAGTTTTATAAATAAGGCTATAGAAGGTCTGAAGATACTGATGACAAAAGACATCCATTCTGAAGCAAAATATTAGCCCCTAGAGAAAGAATATCACATCGTTTTGTTCTTTGTTGCCATATTAAGTTTCACATGCAAATAAAATGTTCACATCTCCAGAAACATAAGGCAGAGTACCTAGGACAATAAAATTAAGTTGACACGCCTACTGTGTGTTCTGCATTCTGCTTAGTGCTTTACTGAGCTCTTCATTTTTTTCATGAGGATTTGAATTAATGATTGGTGTCACTTCCTTTCAGCCTGAAGAACCTCCTGTATTATTTCTCAGTAGGCCAATCTGCTAGCAATGAATTCTCTGTTTTTGTTTATCTGGGCGTACATTTCATCCTTTAAGGTGAAGTTTACATAAAAGTAATCATTTTAAAGTGAACGATTCAGTGGTATTAAGTACCTTAATGTTGTGCAACTGCTCGTTGGTCTAGTCCCAAAGCATTTTCATGACTGCAAAATAAACCTCGTGCACATTTTGCTTCCCCATTCCCTTCTCCCTCAAGCTCCTGGAAATCACCAGTCTGCCTTCTGTCTCTGAATTTACCTATTCCAGATATTTTATATAAATAGAACAATAAAATATGTGCCCTTTTGGGTATGGCTTATTTCACTTAATCATTATTTTTGAAAGTAACTTTGCTAGTTATAGGATTATTAGTAGATAGTGTTTTTTTCTTTCAGCACTTTGAATAGGTTGTCCCACTGCCTTCTTTCTAATGAGAAGTCAGCTGTTAATTTTATTGTAGCTGCCTTGTCGATAAAGTGTTGTTTTTCTCTTGCAGCTTTTAAGATTTTCTCTTTATTGTTACTTTCAGCATTTTCATTGATATGTTTTGGTTTGTATCTCTTTGGGGTTATCCCACTTAGGGTTCATTGAGTATCTTGAATATATATATTAGTGGGGGTTTTTTTTAATCAAATTTATGAAGTTTTCAGCCGTTGTTTTTATTTTTCTGTCTTTTCTTTCCTCACTTTCTGGTACTCATTATGTGAATATGGATGCACATATTTCTGTCTCACATTTCTCTTAGTCTTTGTTCATTTTTCTCCCTCTTCTTCTTCCTCTTTTTTTTTTTTTTTTTTTTTTGGTCTTTTTGCCATTTCTTGGGCCACTCTCGTGGCATATGGAGGTTCCCAGGCTCGGGGTCCAATCGGAGCTGTAGCCACCGGCCTACACCAGAGCCACAGCAATGCGGGATCCGAGTCGCGTCTGCTACCTACGCCACAGCTCACAGCAATGCTGGATCGTTAACCCACTGAGCAAGGCCAGGGACCGAACCCGCAACCTCATGGTTCCTAGTCGGATTCGTTAACCACTGCACCACGACAGGAACTCCCTCCTCTTCTTTAGATTGTATAGTTTCTATTGATCTGTTGGTCTTTAAGCCTGCTGATTTTTCCTTCTGCTATCTCAGACCATTGTACAGCTCTGAGAGTCTCATCCAGGCTAGTGAGGAGTTACCAAAATTTTCCCATTAGAGGAGTCCCATGTCAGGTAGAATGGTCTAGGCCCTAATACTTTCACTGTGCTTACTCTTTGCCTGGAGAAATAGCCAGTAGTGGCTTGGGAATACCATGGTCTAAACATGAACTCAAAATAAAGATAGAGAAGCTGGAGGTTGTTCACCAACTATGCTTCTCACAGCTAGTTCTCTTGAAGGGGATCTGGGAGCATGCTTCCAGGGCTGCCACAAAAGTAGTAGTTTGAAATGTTTTCTTTCTGGTGTGAGCATTTATCTGTCTTAAGAGATTACCTAGTGTGATTGACTGTAACAGAATTCTCACATAACAGTTGCTGAAACAGGACAGGATGTTATTTATCTCTGTAGAAATTCAGGTACTAACAAAATGGGGCTAGTCCTGTATCTCCAAGACATAGGGAACCAGGATTCCTCTATTTCATTTTTCTACCTTATTACCTCTTACTACCCTCTAATACTTGGCTTCTTTCCTAGTCATCATATATCCTTAACAGTCCATAGGAAGAGGAAGTACATATACCTCACTCCTTTAAGCTCACTTACCAGTAGTTGCACATAATTCTCCTTTCCTCTCATTGTCCAGAACCTTATATAAAAATACTTAGCCTCAAAGGAGGTGAAGAATGATCATTTCTTCCAGAAGCCCATGTGACCAGCCAAAAATTTGGAAAAGGGGGAAAGTAAACTTTGGGATAGAAGAGTAAAAGGCTGTGCTGCAGAATTGACTGTCCTGGGTTTGTTTCCTTCTTTTCTTTTCTTTTGAGATCAATGTTGGTTTCATATTTCCATTTAAATTATTCATTTCAGGGAGTTCCCATCGTGGCGCAGTGGTTAACGAATCCGACTAGGAACCATGAGGTTGCGGGTTCGATCCCTGGCCTTGCTCAGTGGGTTAACTATCCGGCGTTGCCGTGAGCTGTGGTGTAGGTTGCAGACGCGGCTCGGCTGGGATCCCACATTGCTGTGGCTCTGGTGTAGGCCGGTGGCTACAGCTCCGATTTGACCCCTAGCCTGGGAACCTCCATATGCCGCAGAAAGTGGCCCTAGAAAAGGCAAAAAGACAGAAATAAATAAATTATTCATTTCATTGACATTCAGTGTACTTCAGTATTTATTCCTGATTTTTGTATGTTTTTTTTAAATTTACTTTTCTTCATTAATCTTACTTTCTAATTAATCATTTATACTTAAAACATTACATTTTAATTATGGGAATTTATGTATATAAGTTTGAGTTTCTAGAACACATTTTAAGATTATGTGTTCATATTTACTAGATTTTTTAAAAAATATTTTCATCAAATTTATTTTAATGATTTTTTTTTTTTTTTGGATTCTCTCACTCTCGAGCAGGGTGCAGTTATAGTTTTCTTGCAAAATCTGTGGTGTTGGTGTTGTAATTTATTTACGAATTTATTGCTCCAACTCACTGAGGAAAATACACCTTCCTGAGGAGAAATCTGAAGCTGATGTGTTATCAATGAAAAGTCATTGATATGTTCCTATCCTTTCATATGATTATTGAAACCATTATACTAGGATCAGCTTTCTGCATTGTTTTCTCCTATGTTCCTATCCTTTCATATGATTATTGAAACCATTATACTAGGATCAGCTTTCTGCATTGTTTTCTCCTCAGCCCTAATTCCTCACCAGATACTTTGAGTTTATTTTGGTCTTTATCCCAGTTAAGAGAAGTCCCAACAACTCCATCCATTTCACTGTTTTCCTACTCCTGACATTTGCCTTTCGTCTCTTTTTTTTTTTCTTTTTTCTTTTTCTTTTCTTTTTTTTGGCCACTCCCACAGCATGCAGAAGTTCCAAGGCCAGGGGTCAAACTCGAGCCATAGCAGTGACCATGCTGAGTCCTTAACTGCTAGGCCACAAGGGAACTCCTTTTTTCATTTCATTAAAATTTTTTCTCGCTTTATTGAGATGTAATTGACACATAGCATTATGTGAGTTTAAGGTGTAAGACATGTTGAATTGATTACTTATGTATTGCAAAATGATTGTCACAATGGTATTAGTTAAAACCTCCATCCCCTTACATAATTGTTTCTTTTTTATGGTGGGAATATTTAAGATCTACTCTCCAGCAACTTTCAAGTATTGTCAACCATAGTCACCATGTTGTACATTAGATCCCAGAAGTGATTCATCATATAAATGGAAGTTTGTACCTTTTGACCAGCATCTCCCTATTACCGTCATCCCAACTCTGGATATAAGATAGCATAGAATCATTGTCTTTCTCTCTCTGACTTGTTTCACATAGCATAATGCCCTAAAAGTCTATCCATGAAGTTGCAAAATGCAGCATTCCAGCTTTCTGTGGCAAAATAATACTTCATTGTATACGTATATACCACATGTATACATTCACCTGTAGTCCGACACTTAGGTTGTTTCTGTGTCTTGGTTACAGTGAATAACGTTGCAGTGAACATGGGAATGCATATCTCTTCAAACTCCTATTTTCATTTCATTTGGATATATACCTGGGAATGGGATTACTGGATCATATGGTAGTTCTCTTTTTAAGTTTTAAGGAACTTCTGTACTGTTTTCCATAGTGGCTATAGCAATTTACATTCCCACCAACAGTGAACAAGGATTCTCTTTTCTCCACATCCTTGCCAACACTTTTTTATCTCTTGACTTTTTGATGATGACAATTATGTAACAGGTGTGAGGTGATACCTCATTGTGGTTTTGATTTAAATTTCCTAATGGTTAGTGATATCAAGCATTTTTTTCATGTACGTGTTGGCTATTTGAACGTATTCTGTAAAAAATGTTTATTAAGTTCTTCTGCCCAATTTTTACTCAAGTTTTTTTCTTTGCTCTTGATTTGTACGACTTGTTTATATATTTTCAATATTAACTCCTTATCAGATAAATGACTTGCAAATATTTTCTTCCATTCCACAGATCACCTTTTTCTTTTGTTGAGTATTCCTTTTGCTGTGCAGAAGCTTTTTAGTTTGATATAGCCTTACTTACTGATTTTTACTTTTGTTGCTCATGCTTTTGACGTCATATTTAAAAATCATTGCCAAGACCAATGTTAGGAGCTTTATTCTTATGATTTCTTCTAGGAGTTTTACTGTTTCAGATCTAATTTTAAACCTTTAACCGTTTTGAGTTAACTTTACTGAGTGGTGTAAGATGTGTCCCATTTTATACTTCTGCATATACTTTTCCAGTTTTTCCATTTATTGAAGAGACTCTTCTTTCTCCATATAGAATATTCTTGACTCCATTGTCAAATATTAGTTGACTAATACAAGGGAGTTATTTCTAGACTCTCATTTCTGTTATATTGATCCGTGTGTCTATTTTTAATGTGTATACTGTACTGTTTTGATTACAATGGCTTTCTCATATAGTTCAAAATCAGGAAATGTGATGCCTCCAGCTTTGTTCTTTCATAAGATTGCTTTAGCTATTTGAGATCTTTCATGCTTCCATACAAACTGTGGATTGTTTTTTTCTACATTTATGGAAAAAAGCCTTGTAATTTTGATAATGATTGCATTGAATCTATAGATGGCTTTGGAGTATGAACATTTTAACAATATTAATTCTTGCAATCCATGAACATGGGGTATCTTTCCATTTATTTATGTCCTCTTCAGTTTGTTTCATTAAAATCATATTGTTTTCAGTGTCTAGATTTTTTACCTCCTTGGTTAAATTTATTGTGAAGTATTTTTGTTTTTGATGCTTTTGGGAATGGGAATGTTTTATTTCTTTTTTCAGATATTTTATTGTTAGTGTATTCTAATATTAACAGCTGATTTCTGTCTGTTGATTTGTATCCTGCAACTTTACTGAATTCATGGATAGTTCTAACAGATTTTTTTGTGTGTGTGGTGATTATTGGATTTTCTTTTGGATTCTTCTATTTTCTTTGGATCACATTATCTTCAAAAAAGACAGTTTTTTCCCCTTCCATTCCTATTTGGACTTTTTTCCTTGCCTGATTGCTCCGGCTAGGATTACCCGTACTTTACTGAATATGATGGCGAGATTGAGTATCTTTGTCTTGTTCTGATCTTAGAGGAAGAGCTTTAAACCTTTCACCACTGGGTATGATGTTAGTTGTTAGCCTGTCATATATGGCCTTAATTATGGTGGGGTATGTTCCTTTTGTACTTAGTTTGTTGAGAGTTTTTATTACAAAACGTTGAATTTTGTCAAATACTTTTTCTGCATCTTTTGAGATGATCATATAATTTGTATTTCATTTTATTAATGTGATGTATCACATTTATTGATTTGTATATTTTGAACTATCCTTGCATTCCAGGAATAAATCCTACTTGATTGTGATGTATGATCCTTTTAACATACTGTTCAGAAAAGATCATGGACATGTAGGACAGACTCATACTTACCCAGGGGGGAGGGTGAGGGAGTGGGATGGATTGAGAGTCTAGTAGGTGAAAACTGTTGCATTTAGAGTGGATGGGCAATGAGATCCTGCTGTATAACACGGGGAACTATATATCTAATCACTCGTGATGGAATGTGATGGAGGATAATGTGAGAAAAAGAATGTGTATATATATGTATAATTAGGTCAGTTTGCTGTACAACAGAAATTGACAGACTATTGTAAATCAATAATAAAATTTTTTTAAAAATCTGGTTCAGTTTAGTTTGCTAATATTTAAAATTTTTTCCCTCTATACTCATTTGAGTTATTGGCTTGTATCCTTTTTTTTTTTTTTTCCCTTTCTTTTCTTTTTTTGTAGTGCCCTTATCTGGCTTTGGTATCAGGGTAATGTTGGCCTTGTAAAATGAGCTTGGGAGTGTTCCCTCCAGTTCAGTATTTTGAAAGTTTGAGAAAGATTGGCATCAATCCATCTTTAAATGATTGGTGGCATTCTCCAGGAAAGCCATCTAGTCCTGGTCTTGTCTCTTTTTGGAGGGAGGAGAGGGAAGGGTTTCCTACTGGAATATTTTGATTACTAATTCAATCTCTGTACTCATTATTGGTCTGTTCTACTTTTCTATTTCTTCATTATTCAGTCCTGGTAAATTTTATGTCTCTAGGAATTTATCCATTTCTTCTCGGTTATCCACTTTGTTGATTGTTCATTGTAGTCTCTCATGGTCCTTTGTATCTGTGACATCAGTTGCAATGTCTCCTCTTTCATTTCTGATTTTATTTGATTTTTTTCCCCTTTTCTTCCTGTTATAGTTAAAAGTTTGGCAAATTTGTTTTTCTTTCAAAAAAACAGGACATATTTCATTTTTTTTTTCTGATCTCTAGCATTTATTTGTGCTCTGATCTTTATTATTTCCTTCCTTCTGTTAGCTTTGGACTTAGTTTTGTTTTTATTTTTCTAGTTTCTGAAGTAAAATTTAGATAATTTATTTGAGATCCTTTTTCGTAATGTAGGCTTTTATCAGACTTAGAACTACTTTTGCTGCATCCATATGTTTTGATATATTGTGTTTCTTTTTCTATTTGTCTCAAGATTATATTTTGATTTCCCTTGTGATTTCTTCTTTGACTCAGTGGTTGTTCAGAAGAGTGTTGTTTAATTTCATTATACTTGGGAATTTTCCAGTTTTGTTCCTATTATTGATTGCTAGTTTCATTTCATTTTGGTGAGAAGTGATACTTGGTATGAGTCCAGTCTTCTTAAGTTTGCTGACTTTTTTGTGACTTATCATATGATCTGTCCTAGAGAATGTTATTTGTGTGCTTTTCTTTAAGTTTTTTATTTAATTTAAAACAAATCAATGAATTTTATTATATTTGTAGTTGTACAACTATCATCAAAATCCATCCCAGGAGTTCCTGTCATGGTGCAGTGGTTAACGAATCCGACTAGGAACCATGAGGTTGCGGGTACAATCCCTGCCCTTGCTCAGTGGGTTAATGATCTGGCGTTGCCATGAGCTGTGGTGTAGGTTGCAGACGTGGCTTGGATCCTGTGTTGCTGTCTGGCTTAGGCTGGCAGCTACAGCTCCGATTCGACCCCTAGCCTGGGAACCTCCATATGCCGTGGGAGCGGCCCAAGAAATGGCAAAATGACAAAAAAAAAAAAAAAAAAAATCCATCCCAAATGCCCAGCCCATCCCTCCCCACCAACCTGTCTCCTTTGGTAACCATAAGTTTTTCAAAGTCTGTGAGTTTCTGTTTTGCAGAGAAGTTCTTTGTATCCTCGTCTTGGATTTCACACATTAGTGATAGCATATGATGTTTTTGTCTCATCATCTGACTAACTTCACTTAACATGACAATTTCTAGGTCCGTCCATGTTGCTGCAAATGCCATTATTCATTCATTTTTATAGCTAATATTCCATTGTGTACATGCACCACATCTTCTTTATCCACTCTTCTGTCAATGGACATTTAGGTTGCTTCCATGTCTTGGCTATTGTATACAGTGCTGCAATGAACATTGGGGTACATGTATCTTTTTGAGTCATGGTTTTCTCTGGATATATGCCCAGGTGTGGGATTCCTGGGTCATGTGGTAATTCTGTTTTTAGTTTTTTGTGGCATCTCCATACTGTTTTCCATAGTGGTTGCACCAATTTACATTCCCACCAATAGTGTAAGAGCATTCCCTTTTCTCCACACCTGCTCCAGCACTTATTGTTTGTAGACTTTTTGATGATGGCCATTCTGGCTGGTGTAAGGTGGTATCTCATAGTAGTTTTTTGGGTTTTGGTTTTGGTTTTGTTTTTTACTTTTTAAGGCCACAGGTACAGCATATGGAAGTTTCCAGGCTAAGGGTTGAATCAGAGCTACAGCTGCCTTCCTACAGCATAACCACAGCAATGCAGAATCTGAGCTGCATCTGTGACCTATACTACAGCTCATGGCAACACCAGATCCCCACCCTAATGAATGAGGTCAGGGATTGAACCTGCGTCCTCATGGATACTAGTTGGGTTCGTTACCACTGAGCCATGACAGGAACTCCCCTCATAGTAGTTTTGATTTGCATTTCTCCAATAATTAATGATGTTGAACATCTTTTCATGTGTTTTTTGGCCATCATACAGATGGACAATTCTTCTTTGGAGAATTGTCTGTTTAGATCTTCTACCTATTTTTCTGATGGGGTTGTTTGTGGGTTTTTTTGGTATTGACCTGCAGATGGTATTTATATCTTTTGGAGGTTAATCCCTTGACAGTTGCTTCATTTGCAAATATTTTCTCCCATTCTGTAGGTGGCATTTTGTTTTATTTAGGGTTTCCTTTGCAAAAACTTTTAAAGTTTAATTAGGTCCCATTTGTTATTTATTTTTGTTTTTATTGTCATTATTCTAGGAGTTGGATCTGAGAAGATATTGCTATGGTTTATGTCAGAGAGTGTTTGGCCTATGTTTTCCTCTAAGAGTTTTATAATATCTGGCTTTATATTTAGGTCTTTAGTCCATTTTGAGTTTATTTTTGTATATGGTGTTAGGGAGTGTTCTAATTTCATTGTTTTACATGGAGCTTGCCAGTTTTCCTAGCACCACTTATTGAAGGGACTGTCTTTTCTCCATTGTGTGTTCTTGCCTCCTTTGTCATAGATCAGTTGGCCATGGGTGCCTGGGTTTAATTCTGGGCTTTCTCTCCTGTTCCACTGATATATATTTTTGTTTTTGTGCCAGTACCATACTGTTTTGATAACTATAACTTGGTAGCATAATCTGAAGTTAGGGAGCCTGATTCCTCCAGCTCCATTTTTCTTTCTCAGGATGGCTTTGGCTATTCTGGGTCTTTTGTGCTTCCGAACAAACTTCAAAATATTTTGTTCTGGTTCTGTGAAAAAATGTCCCATAAGTGATTGCATTGAATCTGTAGATTGCCTTGGGTAGCATAGTCATTTTGACAAAATAATTCTTCCAACCCAAGAGCATGGTATCTCTTTCCATCTATTTGTGTCACCTTTGATATTTTTCATCAGTGTCTTACACTTTTCAGAGTACATACAGGTCTTTTGTCTTTTTAGGTAGCTTTATTCCTAGTTATTTTATTTTTTCTGGTGTGATGGTAAATGGTATTGTGTCCCTAATTTCTCTTTCTGATCTTTCATTGTTAGTATATAGGAATGCAGTTGATTTCTGTGTATTAATTTTGTATCCTGCAACTTTAACAAATTCATTGATAAGCTCAGTTTTCTGGTAGCATCTTTAGGATTTTCTATGTTTAGCATCATGTTGTCTGCAAACAGTGATAGTTTTACTTCTTCCTGTCCAATTTGGATTCCATTTATTTTTCTTCTCTGATTGCCGTGGCTAGGACTTCCAAAACTGTTGAGTAGTAGTGGCTAGAGTGGACATCCTTGTCTTGTTCCTGATCTTAGCAGGAATTCTTTCAGCTTTTCATGATAGAGAATGATGTTAGCCATGGGTTTATCATATATGGCCTTTATTATATTGAGGTAGATTCCCCCAATGCCTACTTTCTGGAGATTTTTATCAGAAATGGGTATTAGATTTTTTTAAAAGCTTTTTCTGCATCAAGAGAGGGTAATATGGTTTTTATTCTTCAGTTTGTTAGTGTGATGTATCACACTGATTCATTTGTGGATATGGAAGAATCCTTGCATCCCCTGGGATAAATCCCAATTGATCATGGTATAAGATCCTTTTTTTTTTTTTTCCCCCACTGTACAGCAAGGGGGTCAGGTTATCCTTACATGTATACATTACAATTACATTTTTCCCCCACCCTTTGTTCTGTTGCAACATGAGTATCTAGACATAGTTCTCAAGGCTATTCAGCAGGATCTCCTTGTAAATCTATTCTAAGTTGTGTCTGATAAGCCCAAGCTCCCGATCCCTCCCACTCCCTCCCCCTCCCATCAGGCAGCCACAAGTCTCTTCTCCAAGTCCATGATTTTCTTTTCTGAGGAGATGTTCATTTGTGCTGGATATTAGATTCCAGTTATAAGTGATATCATATGGTATTTATCTTTGTCTTTCTGGCTCATTTCACTCAGTATGAGATTCTCTAGCTCCATCCATGTTGCTACAAATGGCATTATGTCATCCTTTTTTATGGCTGAGTAGTATTCCATTGTGTATATATACCACATCTTCCGAATCCAATCATCTGTCGATGGACATTTAGGTTGTTTCCATGTCCTGGCTATTGTGAATAGTGCTGCAATGAAAATGCGGGTGCATGTGTGTCTTTTAAGTAGAGTTTTGTCCGGATAGATGCCCAAGAGTGGGATTGCGGGGTCATATGGAAGTTCTATGTATAGATTTCTAAGGTATCTCCAAACTGTTCTCCATAGTGGCTGTACCAGTTTACATTCCCACCAACAGTGCAGGAGGGTTCCGTTTTCTCCACAGCCCCTCCAGCACTTGTTATTTGTGTTATTTTTCTTGTTCCCTTACATAAGTCATAATTCTCTGCTTTTTCATTTTGTATATATTTTTAGTGTGGTCTCCTTTTTGCAGACAATAGAGTTGTAGCCTCTCATACTTCTGATGTCTGCCCCCCTTGTGGCTGAAGTTAGTACGGGGGGCTTGCTGCAGACTTCCTGATGGGAGAGACTGGTGCCTGCCTACTGGTAGGTGGAGCTTATTTTTATCCCTTTTGTGGGTGGGGCTTTTTCTCTGTGTGTGATTAGAGGCAGTTGTGTGCCTCCGGGGTCTTTAGGCAGCCTGTTTGCTGATGGGTGGGGCTGTATTCCTACCAGGTTTGTTGTTTGGTCTGAGACTTCTCAGCCCTGATGTTTGGGGCCAGATTTTTCCACGATGGCAACCACTAGGAGAGCACATGCTGATGATTATTCCCAAGACCTTTGCCTCCAGTGTTCTTCCCCAACAAGAAGCCACAGTCACCCCCTTTTTCCAGGAGATCCTCCAAGAACTGCAGGTACATCTGACCCATATTCCTGTGGAGTCTCTGCTTTGCCCTGGGACCCAGTGTACATGAAAGCCTGTGTGCACCTTTCAAGAGTGGAGTCTCTGTTTCTCCCAGTCCCCTGAAGCTCCTGCACACAGGCCTGCTGGCTCTCAGTGCCAAATGCTCTGGGGGCTCCTCCTCTCAATGCCAGATTCCCAGGCATGGGAACCTAACATGAGTCTCAGAACTCTCACTCCTGTGGGTGAGCCTCTGCAATATGGTTACTTTGCAGTCTGTGGGCCATCCACCCAGCAGGTATGGGGTTGCTTAAATTGTATAATCGCCTCTCCTATTGTCTTGATGTGGCCTCCTCTTTGTCTTCTGGAGTAGGATGTCTTTTTTGATAGTTTTCAGTCTATTTTGTTGAAGGTTGTTCAAGAGTTGGTTGTAATTTGTTTCTTTTATGAGAGAAGGTGAGCTCCAGTCCTTCTACTCTACCATCCTAATCCTGTCCTTTGTATGCTTGAGAAGAGTATTCTTCTTTAGGGTAGATTATTCTATAAATGTCTTTTGAGGCTTCGTGGTCTAAAATACAATTCAAATCTTACATTTCCCTATTTGATTTTTGTCTGGATGATCTGTTCCTAGTTAAAAGTAGGGTATTGATCCTCTACTTCTATTGCATTTTTGTCTATTTCTCCTTTTAGATTGTTAGTATTTGCTTAATGTATTTAAGTGCTGTGGATTTGTGTATATATACTTGATCATTGTATCTTCTTGATGAACTGACCTCTTTTTCATTACATAATAATCTTCTTTGTCTCTTTTTATGGTTTTTGATTCAAAGTCTATTTTGTCTGACATGAATATAGCTACTACCACTCTTTTAATTTTCACTTGCATGACTATCTTTTGCCAACCCTTCCCTTCAAGCCTATTTGTGTTCTTAAATCAGAAATCACTTTTAGACAGTTATAAAGTTATATAGTTACTTTAAAAAAAAACTCCAGCCAGCCACTGTATACCTTTTGTGTGTGTGTGTGTCTTTTTAGGGCTGTACCCACAGCATATGGAAGTTCCCAAAATAGGGTTCAAATCAGAGCTGCAGCTGTGGCCTACACTGCAACCACAGCATTGCTAGATCTGAGCAGCATCTACAACCTACACCACAGCTCATGGCAACAGCAGATCCTTAACCCACTAAGCGAGGTCAGGGATCAAACCCACATCTTCATGAATCCTAGTTGGACTCATTACCGCTGAGCCACAGTGGGAACACAGCCTGCATGCCTTTTGATTGGAGAATTCAGCTATTGGTAAGAGCCTGTTAATGCCATCTTATTAACTGTTTTCTGGCATCTTGTACTTTTCTTTCTCTCTTGCCTTCCTTTGTGAACTGACAAATTTTCATAGTGGTATGATTTGATTCCTTTCTCTTTTTTGTTTGTGAACCTGTTGTAGTTTTTACTGTGTGGTTATTATGAGTCTTATATAAAACATCTTATAGATAATAGTGTTTTATACTGATAATTACTTAACATGGATTGCATACAAAAACTCAACCCTTTTATTCCCCCCATTTTTCTATTTTTGATATCACAATTTACCTATTTTTATATTGTTTTCATTAACAAATTGCTATAGTTGTAGTTATTTTTAATACTCTTGTCCTTTAACCTTTATACCAGTGTTAAGTGGTTAACATAACGCCACATTACAGTATTAGTGTTTCCTGAATTTAACTATATACTTACCTTTATCTGTGTGTTGTATATTTTTGTTTTCTTATTATTAGTTAGCATCCTCTCATTTTGGCTTGAAGAATTTCTTTCAGCATTTCTTGAAACGTAGATGTAGTGATGAACTCCCTCAGTGTGTGTTTGCAAAATATTTTATCTCCTTCCTTACTGAAGGACTCCTTTGGTGGATAGAGTATTTTTGTTTTGCAGTCTTCTTTCAGCGCTTTGAATATATCATCCTTGTAAAGTTTCCGCTGACAAATCCACACTGAGCCTAATGGGGGTTTTCTGAAAATGTCAAACACCTTTTTTCTTGCTGTTTTTAAGATTCTTTCTTTGCTTTGGGTTTTTTTTGTTTGTTTGTTTTTTGTCTTTTTGTTGTTGTTGTTGTTGCTATTTCTTGGGCCGCTCCCGCGGCATATGGAGGTTCCCAGGCTAGGGGTCGAATTGGAGCTGTAGCCACTAGCCTATGCCAGAGCCACAGCAACACAGGATCCGAGCCGCGTCTGCAACCTACACCACAGCTCACGGCAACGCTGGATCATTAACCCACTGAGCAAGGGCAGGGACCGAACCCGCAACCTCATGGTTCCTAGTTGGATTCGTTAACCACTGCGCCACGACGGGAACTCCTTGCTTTGGTTTTTGACAGTTCTATTATAAATTGGCTTAGAGAAGATCTCTTTAAATTTAGTTTGTTTAGTGACCTGTGAGCTTTAGGAACTTGGATATCCAAATATCTCTGCAGATTTGAGAAGTCCTCAACCATTATTTCTTTGAATAAGCTTCATGTCTCTATATTTCCTCTTCCAATTCTGACACTCCTAGAATATGAATATTATTTTGTATCATAGTACCCCATGACACCATGGGGCTTTCTTCATGATACTATAATATGCTTTCTTCATTCTTTTTCCTTCTTTTTTCTCTTGTAACTCAATAATTCCAAGTTCTTGTCTTTAACTCATAGATTCTTCTGCTTGATCCATATCACTGTTAATGTTCTCTGTTGCATTTTTCATTTAATTTACTGTGTTCTTCAGTTCCAGGATTTCTGTTTGGTTCTTTTTTTGTAATTTCTTTCCTTTTGTTAAACGTCTCATTTTGTATATTGTTTTTCCTGGTTTTGTTGAATTATATTTCCGTTTTCTTGTAGCTAATTAATTTTTCTTAAAACGACTATTTTTGAATTCTTTATTGTATGACTTGCAAATCTCCATGTCTTTTGGATAAGTTATGGAAGATTATTGTGGTCCTTTTGTGGTATCATGTTTCCTTGATTGGCCATCGTCCCTGAAATTTTGAATTGCTGTTTTCACATTTGAGGTAGCCCTCATCTCCTCCAGTCCTTACTAAGTGCCTTCAGGAGAAAAATGCCTTCTATCATCCCCACTAGGCATTGTCAGGCTTTCTCAGAGAGGTCTATAGCTAAATTTGCTTCACTGTTCTTTTTCCCTCTTATGGCAGAATTCTTTTTTTTTTTTTTTTTTTTTTTTTCGGTCAATTTTGCGTTTTCTAGGGCCACTTCCCGCAGCATATGGAGGTTCTCAGGCTAGGGGTCGAATCAGAATTGTAGCTGCTGGCCTATGCCAGAGCCACAGCAATGCAGGATCTGAGCCTCGTCTGCGACCTACACCACAGCTCCCAGCAACGCCGGATCCTTAACCCACTGAGCAAGGTCAGGGATCGAACCCGCAACCTCATGGTTCCTAGTCGGATTCATTAACCACTGTGCCACGACGGGAACTCCGTCTTATGGCAGAGTTCTTAAGCTTGTATGGTTTCTCTCCATATTGCAACACACCAGGTTGCGGAGAGACTCCCTTTTGTTTTCCTAAAGATGGTGCTAAAGCTCACATCTGTGGTCCTTGCTTGGCTTACAGATTCAGGCCAGTACTCTGCATGTGCTCACCTGCCATCTGCCAAAGGTCTGTCTCACCACTACCATTAGGCGTGCACACAGGGAGCCAGCCTGAGGTTGGCTGTAGATGAGAGGCCCACAGAGCTCTGGGAGTACCTGTAGGCTAATTGATTGATCTGTGATGGGCAAAGTATACCCTTTGGATCATGAACAGACTTCTTGATAGAGTTGGTAGCACAGTTTGTTGGATCTGCTTCCTTGTAATATCCTATGAGAATGTTAACTACTGCTCTCCCAGATTTTCTCACCCCCCAGTCTTGCAGCTCATAATTTGGTACTCTGGATGTGGTGAGAGAGAAATGAGCCTCTTTGGTACCATCCCACATAGCTGGAGAAGCAGGATACTCACCCACACTTTATTATTTTCCTTCATGAATGACATCATGCATCAAGTTATTTCTTGGCCCTAAGCTGTATTGCCTTGGTAGAAGAGTGATGTAGGTAAAATCAAACTGTTTCTCCTACCCTTTCAGATAAGTCCAAACTTGTATCTTTTGCTCTATTTGTGTACTGGTACTTCTTTGCTGGAGACTTGCACTTTCCCAAAGTCTCTGTCTTCTATAGGGTGCTTGTCTAAGACTGTCATTTTCTGATGGCTGGAGAACCAGGGCCAAGAGGGCCTAGAGTCAGTTCACATGCCTCTCAGGGTCTTCATCCAGGACTGAGATCTTTCTGCTTATTACCGAACATGTGGGTGGATGAGACTCCTTCTGAGTCTTTGGCATATGGTGCTGGATCCCACAGATGGATGCCAAATTAATATTGTTGCAGTGGGGACATGAATGAGGGATGTCTTATTCAGCTGTGATTGCCTTTGGTTTCTTGGGGGAGGGGTTTGTTTTTGGAGTTTTTTTTGCTTTTTAGGACTGCACACGCGGCACATGGAGGTTCCCAGGCTAGGAATCTAATCAAAGCCACAGCTGCCAGCTTACACCCAGAGCCACAGCAACGCCATGTCCAAGCCACATCTGTGAATTACACCACAACTCACAGCAATGCCGGATCCTTAACCCACTGAGCAAAGCCAGGGATCGAACCTGCAACCTCATGGTTCCTAATCGGATTCGTTTCTGCTGCGCCACAACAGAAACTCCACCTTTGGTTTCTTAAAGCTTGATTATTTACAAATCCTTGATCTTCAGCAGAAAAGGATTCCAAAAGGGGAATTCCCATCATTCCCACAGCGAACTCTGAACCTTAGTCGATCTTCATGTTCCTAAGATGCTTTTAGGGCCTAGAAATAAATTATCAGAAACACTGATTGTTAGTTAGCTCACGGTGATTTCCTTTTATATTGTCTCTCTTGGAAATTGCTCAAAGTGTAGGAAATGTGAACAGCTCCCTTTGTTCCACTGCTGTTGAAGATTTTTTTCTTACATTTATATCTTGGGGGCATTTTGGTTTTTATCTAGGAAAAGTGCATTTGATTTCTATGTTCACATCACACTGCTTTGAAGAAATTTGAAACCAGCCCCTCATTTGTGACACTTACTCTAAATCTTTCTCGATATTGTTTTCTCATAATTCTGATTGTAATTCAGGTTCAGACCATTAAGAAAAAAACTTAATTAATGAATCTTTTCAGTCTGTTGGTATTTGTAAGATTCTATTTGTGGCACTCTTTTTTTCAGTGTATGTGAACTCTGAGCAATTATATCCCATTTTCATGGCTGCAGATATCTATTATAGGCTAATAAACAATAAATCATCATTTTCATTTTAGGTTTCTTCTGACCTAATGAACAGTATGTCCACCTTCTAAAAAAAATGAATATATCTAGTTGAATGTCCAACTATACTTCAAATTTTGCACATCATTCTCTTCCTCTTTCTGCTTCCATCCAAATCCTGTTTTCATTTTTCTGGAATCAGTGAATCACTGGGATCTAGTGATTTCCCAAACCAGTTAACTTGAGTAAAGTTTGTATTCCTCTGTGTTTTACATTCAGTATAAATTGGTACCCAAGATCTCTTTAATCCACAGTTGTTATTAAACTACTTGATAAATCAGTGAATGAATATTATATACTGACAGGGTGTTGCTAGTAGATTTTTGTTCTTTTAGACAATAACAAAACCATGTAAATTTTTATTTTATAACCTTTTACCTTGTGTATTATCAGAACAAGTTTCAATATATTTTTGTCTACAACATCTAAGATGGATGAATTCAGATTGAGTGGAAGTATGTTGTTACAGGTAACAGTGACATTTAAAGATGTGGCTATTGACTTCACTCAGGAAGAGTGGCAGCAATTGGATCCTGCTCAAAGGAACCTGTACCGGAATGTGATGCTAGAAAATTACAACAATTTAATCACAGTGGGTAAGGATAGTTTTTTGTATAATGCAAATTCTGGGATTAAAGTACCCTTCTTCTCCAGTGTTTGAAATGTATGGAAACTTTCTTTTTTTGTCTTGTTGCCTTTTCTAGGGCCGCACCTGAGGCATGTGAAGGTTCTCAAGTTAGGGGTTTAATCGGAGCTGTAGCCACCAGCCTATACCAGAGCCACAGCAACACAGGATCTGAGCCGCGTCTGTGACCTACACCACAGCTCATTGCAATGCCAGATCCTTAACCCACTGAGTAAGGCCAAGGATTGAACCCACAATCTCATGGTTACTAGTTGGATTCGCTAACCACTGCGCCACGATGAGAACTCCTGAAATGTATGGAAACTTTAAATGTTAGACTGTTCGGCCTTTACCTTTGCTCACATAAATGTGCATGCTACAGCTTTCAGAGTAAAATGTCATCCTTTGGTTATGTTTCAGGGGGCAGGATCCCCAGAAACCATATTTTTCTTGCCCTTTAGAAAGGCTGGTTTCCCTGGGCCAGTCTCAGTTCTGGAATGATTCTTTGTTCCTAATGTTTATGCCCAAATCTTTTTTCTTCCTTTTTTTTTTTTTAAGGGCCACGTCCGCGGCATATGGAAGTTCACAGGCGAGGGATCAAATCAGAGCTGCAGCTACTAGCCACGGCCACAGGAACTTGGGATCCGAGCCGTATCTGTGACCTACACCATAGCTCACAGCAGTGCCGGATCTTTAACCCACTGAGCGAGGCCGGAGATCGCATCTGCATCCTCATGGATACCAGTTCAGGTTTGTAACCTGCTGAGCCACAACAGGAACTCCCTTATGCCCACATCTTGTGTTACTTCCCTTTGACAGGATGTCCATTCACCAAACCGGATGTGATTTTCAAGTTGGAGCGTGAAGAAGAACCATGGGTGGTGGAAGAAGAAGTGTTCAAGAGACATTGTCCAGGTTAGTGGGAGGGAACCATACAGGTGAGGATGGCTAGGACCCTTTAATGGTTAATCTGTAAGTTGTTGATCCTTCGGAAGTATTCCTCAAAGGTAATTTTTTTTAAGTCTGTAGAATTTTTTAGTGACAATTGGTGTGAGTTCTTTTTTTAAAGGCTAAAATTTCAAAATTTAAAAACGCTACTTGTTTTTTATATTGAAATATAACTGACTTAGAATATTGTGTTAATTTCAGGCATAGAACACAATGATTCAGATACACATTTCTATCCTTTTTTAGAATCTTTTTCTGTATAGGTTATTACAAAATATTGAGGGTGTGAATTCTACCTAAGATGTCATTTCTAGATAACATTCTTAACTTTTTTCCTCTAAACTTCTTTCCTAGAACCTAAAAGCCAGTTACTTTTCTTATCTGTCTGCTAGATGTTAACATTTCCTAATTCATTTCCACCTATACTTAGGTGATCCATCTAGTACTAGCATCTTCAGTCTTTCTGCAACCTTTTTACATAGAATCCCTTTCTTTTGTGTTCATATATTCACAGAATTTTAATTTAAATAAACTCATTGACATTTTTAGTCCTTTACTTTCTATTTTCTCTTTTTCCTCCCATTGTAAATGCCTTAGCATCATATTTTGTGCCTATAGTCACACTTCCCACTGTATTTTTAGCTTTTGCTCTCATAGTTCAATAATGGCTACAACCATTTTACTTCAATAAAATTTTTAAAATCAGTGCTACTTTTCTGTTCTCATTTTATGCTACATTTTTCATGTATATATGCATATGCTTGTATGTTTATGTGTGATATATACATGCATACACATACATATATTTCTAATTTGATACATATTGTGACATCTTTTTTGCCCTTCAAGGAGTTTATGATTTATATTTCTACTATCAATTTCTGCAACTTAAGTCTGTTAGCATTTCTTAACTCTTTGCCCATTTGGTAAGTGAAAACTTACTTAACTAGAGTTTGAATTTGCATTTCCTTTTTTAAAAGTGAAGGCAAGCATCTTATGTTTAAAATCTGTATTTCTTTTTTATAAACAGTTCGTGTTTTATGCTCTTTTTCTCTGTTGGGTTCTTCATTTGTTTTGTTTTGTTTTTGCTTTTTTAGGGCCACACCTGAGGCGTATGGAAGTTCCCAGACAAGGGGTCGAATTGGAGCTACGTGCAGCTGCCAGCCTATATACCACAGCCACAGCAACACAGGATCCGAGCCGCATCTGCGACCTACACCACAGCTCATGGCAATGCCGCACCCTTAACCCACTGAGCAAGACCAGGGATCAAACCCGCATCCTCATGGATCCTAGTCGGATTTGTTAAGTGTTGAGCCATGAAGGGAACTCCAGGTTCTTAATTTGTATGAAATCTTAACATATTAAGGTAATCAGCCCTTTGTCATGTTTTTCTTGAATTTTTTTTCCGGTAAGTCATAGCTCTTTGAAGTGCTTTTTGCCACCTCGAGTTTACTATTCACATAGTTAAAATATAATAATCTTTACTTACAGGAGATTATCATATTTTTTTCCTTTTATGTATATGGGTGAATATTATTCATTTATGTCTTAATAATGACTCATCCTCACATTTTTACTATGAATTTAAATAATTATTCTAACTTGGGCTTTGAAGTCAGTGTTACACTGGTTTCATAAATAAAATATGGAAGCTTTCCTTCATGTTCTAAAACATTTATATAGCATGAGCTTAAAACAACCTTAAAAAATTTTTGTTTTATCTGTAGAACTATTTGGATCTTGCTTTTTTTTTTGGTCTTTTTTTTTTTTTTTTGGTCTTTTTTCATCTTTTTAGGGCCACAGCCGTGGCACATGGAGGTTCCCAGGTTAGGGGTCGAATCGGAGCTGTAGCCTCCAGCCTACGCCAGAGCCACAGCAACGCCAGATTCGAGCCCCCTCTGTGACCTACACCACAGCTCACGGCAATGCCAGATCTTCAAATCCACTGAGCGAGGCCAGGGAACTCCTGGACCTTGCATATTTTTGAGCTAAGTTTCTTTGCATAACTGTTCTATATAGTTGTTTTGTTATCTTGGCAATAGCTTTTGATAATAGGTTGCAATTTTCTAGAAAGCTCTCCTGGAGTTCCCATCGTGGCACAGTGGTTAACGAATCCGACTAGGAACCATGAAGTTTTGGGTTCGATCCCTGGCCTTGCTCAGTGGGTTAAGGATTCGGCATTACTGTGAGCTGGGGTGTAGGTTGCAGACGTGGTTTGGATCCCACGTTGCTGTGGCTGTGGTGTAGGCCGGCGGCTACAGCTCCGATTCGACCCCTAGCCTGGGAAACTCCATGTGCCGCAGGAAGCAGCCCTAGAAAAGTCAAAAAGTCAAAAAGTCAAAAAAAAAAAAAAAAAGAAAAGAAAGAAAGCAAGCTCTCCATTTAATCCTGGTTTTGAAATTAATTTTTGATAAAGTTGAACAAAGGAATTTCTGTAGGTATTTAAATTTTCTCTATATTTTGAGTTTACCATATGTTAAGGTTGCAGGGCCATCTGTTATATTTAGGAATTTGTTTCATCTATAGTTTTAAATCCATTTGTATAAAATTACTTATAGTGTTGTCTTACTTATGTCTTCCATTAATTCTGCAACATTCTCATCCAGCATCATCAGATATTGGCTCTCCTTCACTGTCTTAACACTCTATTTCTGAGACTCCTATTAGACAGATACTAGATCTTTTTTTAATTTTTTCCTCCATATTTTAAATTTTCCGTTGCTATTTTATCCCTCTGTATCTCTCTCTGTTGCCTTCTCAGTAATTACTTCAGATGTATCTTCCAGTTTACTAATTCTCTCCTCATGGGTTTATTCATCTTTTTAACTAATCAACTTTAAAGAATTTTTAGCAATAGTATTTTATTTATTTATTTATTTATTTATTTATTTATTGGTCTTTTTGCCTTTTCTAGGGCCGCTCCCGCGGCATATGGAGGTTCCCAGGCTAGGGGTCGAATCGGAGCTATAGCCACTGGCCTACACCACAGCCACAGCAACGTGGGATCCGAGCCACATCTGCAACCTACACCACAGCTCATGGCAACGCCAGATCCTTAACCCACTGAGCAAGGCCAGGGATCAAACCCACAACCTCATGGTTCCTAGTTGGATTCATTAACCACTGAGCCATGACGGGAACTCCGTATTTTGTATTTTTAGAAATTCCTCTTTTTGTTTTTGCTTTTTTTTCTTTTCATATCTCATTATTGTTTGTTTAGTGGAAAAGAGATCAGATACTTTTTCATTCCACCGTCTTAAAATATGGACTCTTTTCTGTCAGATTATTTGTTTTGTTTTGCTTTTTTGGGCTGCACATGTGGCATATGGAAGTTCCCAGGTTAGGGGTCAAATGGGAGCTGTAGTTGCCAGCCCATGCCATAGCCGCAGCAACGCTGGATCCGAGCTGTGTCTGCAACCTACACCACAGCTCACGGCAACGACGGATCATTAACCCACTGAGTGAGGTCAGGGATTGAACCTGCATCCTCACAGATCCTAGTCTGGTTTGTTAATCACTGAGCCACAGCTGGTACTCCAAATTTGATATTTTGATCTTCCCCATGAAATTTTTTTCACTTCTGCTTGGATAATACCTTAATGATCTAATCTTACCTTCTCCCTCAACACTCTGGCTTAATTGAGCTTCTCTTTTTCCCTCAATTGAGGTAACTCAAAAGCTTAAACTCAGTATTTTGCCTCCTTTTCTACATTTATAATCTGCAACCAAGTCTAACTTTACCTGAATTCACAAGAATTTTTCCTTTATTTTAGTCTCAGTTTGACAGGGAAAAAAAAATCTCCATTTTCCTATCTTAGAGCTAAGCAGCAACTGGGGACTTATAATGTCTCTCACCCTTTGGTATGTAGCCTTTCATTTATTCTATGTTTGAGCCATATTTCTGTATTCCTCTGGCTGGTGGCCTTGACTCTAGAGTCTTTCTGCTTATATTTCTCAAGAGAGTACTCTCCCATCTTCTCTAGGATCAAAGACTGGTCTTTTTTAGTTTATACCTTTTTCTTTATCTCATATTAACGTGGCTTTGAGTGGGATCAGAGAAAATTCATGTATTTGTTAGGCCATATTTAAGCTTAATTTCTCATTCACTATTTTTCCCTCTGCTCAATATTTAACTCCTATTCAGTCATACCAGGTAGGCTGTTCTAGTTTTATATTCCCACTCTTTCATCCAATTTTTACCTTCCTATTGTTTGTTCTCATTTTATTACTGTAGTGTTCAGAACAATTTTATTAACTTTTTAAAATACTTGCTGGTAGGAGTTCCCATCGTGGCTCAGTAGTTAATGAATCCAACTAGGAACCATGAGGTTGCGGGTTCAATCCCTGGCCTTGCTCAGTGGGTTAAGGATCTGGCGTTGCCATGAGCTGTGGTGTAGGTAGCAGACGCGGCTCAGATCCCGCGTTGCTGTGGCTCTGGTATAGGCTGGCGGCTACTGCTCTTGATTTGACCCCTAGCCTGGGAACCTCCATATGCTGTGGAAACGGCCCTAGAAATGGCAAAAAGACAAAAAATAAAAAAATAAAAAAAAGAAAAGAAAATACTTGCTGGTAATACAAATGTTTTAAAGTACAAAAGGATATATTGAAAAGTGATTTTTTCTTCTCTTACCCATGTCTTCCTCTATGCTGGCAACCCCTTGTATCATTTTACCTTGAGCTATTACTTACTTGTGTTTTCAGACTTTTTTGTTTGTCTGCAACCTACACCACAGCTCACGGCAACGCCAGATCCTTAACCCACTGAGCAAGGAGGGATCGAACCCAAAACCTCATGGTTCCTAGTCGGATTCGTTAACCACTGCATCACGATGGGAACTCCTCAAACATTTTTATTGAAACCATTTTGTTGATATATTAACATGTAAATAATTTTCATCTTTGCTATTGAGTGTTCTTTTGCAAGAATGTGGTATGCCTTTTGTCTTAGCTTTCTAGGACTGTCATAACAAAGCAGAGGCTAGAAGTACAAAATCAAGGTGTAAGCAGGACAAGTTTCCCTCTGAAATCTACAAGAGAAGGTGCCCGGCCAGTTTCAGCTTCTGGTATCCCCAGACATTCCTTGGCTTGTGCCAGCATAACTCCAGTCTGTCTTTATCTTCACATAGTGTTCTCCTTGTGTTTCTGTCTCTTCATGTGGCATTCTTTTTCGAAGAACATCAGTTGTATTAGAATGGGAGAATACCCTATTCCAGTATGACCTCATCTTAACTCACTAAATCTGTGGAGATCTTATTTTCAAATAACCACATTCTGAGGTACTGGGGGTTAGGACTTCAACATATATGTGGGAGGGACACAAATTTAACCAGTAACATGATGGGAACTCCTTTTCATAGTCCATTTAAAAGCAATCAAAACTATTTGTTTTCATAAATATCTGCCTCTACTCATATTTCCTTTCTTGGAATTTCCTAAAGCTTAGGGAATGGGAAATAATATGTACCTGGAATTTGCTTAATAGGAAACTAGGATGTAAGCCAAGAATCAATCCCATACTACACTACTTTAAAATTTTTATTGATATAATATTGGAAAAATTTACAAGTGATATTTACAATTTGTTTTAGGAGAAATATGGGGGATTGATGAACATCAGAAAATCCAGGATAGACTTTTGACACAACTTGAAGATAAATCTACAGAAACACTGACTGAAGAAAAACTCATTGAATGTCATAAGAAATTTGCAAGTGCATTTCCTCCAAACTCAGACTTTTTTGCTTCAAATCACAATCTCTATGAATATGACTTACTTGGAAAGTGTTTAGAACATAGTAATTTCAGCTATCATAATAATGAGAGAATCCTTATAAGAAAAGAACATTATGAATATAATGAACCTATGAAATCATTTGGCAATAGCTTCTTCCATTTTGTAGCAACCCCCTTTAAGTGTAATCACTGTGGAAAAGGTTTTGATCAAACCTTGGACCTCATCAGACACCTGCGAATTCATACTGGAGAGAAACCCTATGAATGTAAAAAATGTGGAAAAGCCTTCAGCCACAAAGAAAAACTCATCAAACATCATAAAATTCACAGTAGAGAACAGTCTTATGAATGTAATGAATGCGGGAAAGCTTTCATTAAAATGTCAAATCTCATTAGACATCAAAGAATCCATACTGGAGAGAAACCCTATGCATGTAAGGAATGTGGTAAATCCTTCAGCCAGAAATCAAATCTCATTGATCATGAAAAAATTCATACTGGAGAGAAACCTTATGAATGTAATGAGTGCGGAAAAGCATTCAGCCAGAAGCAAAGCCTCATTGCACATCAGAAAGTTCATACTGGGGAGAAACCTTATGCATGTAATGAATGTGGTAAAGCATTCCCTCGAATAGCATCTCTTGCTCTTCATATGAGAAGTCATACAGGAGAGAAACCTTATAAATGTGATAAATGTGGAAAAGCCTTCTCTCAGTTTTCCATGCTTATTATACATGTGAGAATTCATACAGGTGAGAAACCCTATGAGTGTAATGAATGTGGAAAATCCTTCTCTCAAAGCTCAGCCCTTACTGTACATATGAGAAGTCATACTGGTGAAAAACCTTATGAATGTAAGGAATGTAGAAAAGCCTTCAGCCACAAGAAGAACTTCATTACACACCAGAAGATTCATACTAGAGAGAAACCTTATGAATGTAATGAATGTGGAAAAGCTTTCATTCAAATGTCAAATCTCGTTAGACACCAGAGAATTCACACTGGAGAAAAACCCTATATATGTAAGGAATGTGGCAAAGCCTTTAGCCAGAAATCAAATCTCATTGCTCATGAAAAAATTCATTCTGGAGAGAAACCCTATGAATGTAATGAATGTGGTAAAGCCTTCAGCCAAAAGCAGAACTTTATTACACATCAGAAAGTTCACACTGGAGAGAAACCTTATGATTGTAATGAATGTGGTAAAGCCTTCTCTCAAATAGCTTCCCTTACTCTTCATCTAAGAAGTCACACAGGGGAAAAGCCTTATGAATGTGATAAATGTGGGAAAGCCTTCTCTCAGTGCTCATTGCTTAATTTACACATGAGAAGTCACACAGGCGAGAAACCCTATGTATGTAATGAGTGTGGAAAAGCTTTTTCTCAAAGAACTTCCCTTATTGTGCACATGAGAGGTCATACAGGTGAGAAACCGTATGAATGTAATAAATGTGGAAAAGCCTTCTCCCAGAGCTCCTCCCTTACTATACATATACGAGGTCATACAGGTGAGAAACCCTTTGACTGTAGTAAATGTGGAAAAGCCTTTTCTCAAATCTCATCTCTTACACTTCACATGAGAAAACATACAGGTGAGAAGCCTTATCATTGTAATGAGTGTGGTAAGGCTTTCAGCCAAAAGTCGCACCTTGTTAGACATCAGAGAATTCATACTCATTAAAAATAGAAACTATGAATCTCATGAGTATGGAAAGCCTTCAGAAGGAATTACACCTCTTTACACATTACATAATCGGATCTATAGTGGAAATCTGTGAATGTGGGAAAGACTTTTGAACAAGGAACACATTTGTCAAAGAGGAGACTTCTTACCAAAGTCACAAATTGTATAATGAGAAAGCTGATCATCAAAAATCTTCAGCAGACATCTTATCTAATGGTAGTATTTGTCCAGCATTCTCATTAAAATCTGAAACAAGACGTTTACTCTCAGCATGCCAACATGATACTGGAGCTCCTTGCCAATGTCTTAAGCACAAAAAAACTAGAGAAAAAAATGTAAAAACAATCTTTTACATTAAAATAGTTAATTATGAAATATGTTGATACAAAATATTTGAGAAGAAATGCAATATGAATTACTAAAATTTGAGAAAAATCATTGTCTGAAGACTTGACATTCTAAAAGAAATATGAATTTCACAGATCTCTAAGTTTAAAATACTTCCACTCAAGGTTTTTACCGATTATATTTTTAAAATTAACAAACTGATTCAAAATTTTATATAGGAGGAGTTCTGCTATGGTGCAGTGGGATTGGCAGCCTCTCAGGAATGCTGGGGCACACGTTTGATCCCTGGCCAGGCTCAGTGGGTTAAATGATCTGGTGTTGCCTGAGCTGCAGTGTAGGTGGCAGCCACGGCTTGCACTTGATCCCTCACCCAGAAGCTCCATACATAGCAGGGCAACCAAAAAAGAAAAAATATTTTCATATAGACATGTAAAGGACCACAAATAGCTGAGATAAACGTGAAAAAAACAGTCTACTATATATCGTCACATATTTATTTAAAATTATCATTTAAACAGTGTTTTTCTTTTTTTTCTTTAGGGCCTCACCCATGCCATATGAAAGCTCCCAGACTAGATGTCAAATCAGAGCCGCAGCTGCCAGCTTACGCCACAGCCACAGCCGCAGCAACACAAAGTGGGATCCAAGCCGTGTCTGCAACCTACGGTTCACAGCATTGCTGGATCCTTGACCCACCGAGTGAGGCCATGGATTGAACCTGCATCCTCATGGATACTAGTTGGGTTCTTATCCCACTGAGCCACGATGGGAATTCCTAAACAATGTGTTCTTGATGAGTAAATCAGTGGAAACAAATTGAGAACTGGAGGAAGGAGATGTAGGGATTTTGTGTATTATAGTGCTATTAAAATCATTAGAGAAAGGATGGTATTCAATAAATGGGAGATTTATAAAAACAACAAATATTAGCTACTTTGTACCATATACAAAAAAAAAAGAAACCCAAATAGATTGAAGACCAGAATATAAAAAGTAAGATTACATTATCTACAATGAAAGTAAAATGGACTATATCTATTAGAGTAAAAGAATTTATTTAAAAATACATGATTATGTAACATTCAATTCTATTTTAGTGTATTGGGTTCAAAGACACCAACATATGTACAAAGAGAGACATATATATCTCATGTTCACTGCATCATGGTTTGTATTAGTCTAAACTGAACAGAACATTTCCATTAGTAGAGGGATAGTTTGATACAATGTGATTGTTTCTGATAGAACACAATATTTAAAGACAAATTTGATATGTCATTACCAATAGATTACAGTGCATGAGGGAAAAAAGCAAAATGTACAATGAAATATAACATTTTTATAAATTTGATGGAACAGTGCAAAGAACAGTACTGTGTATTGGTCATGGATGCATTTATGACATTAGTTGCCTTTTAGAAAGTGGAGGCAGTTGTTATATTTATGTCTAACATTTCTTAAATAAAATGAAAGCAGATATGACAGTATTAACAAATCTGTTGTCAAAATTATGTTGGTTTTTTTAATTCTAAATTTCCTTGTTTCTCTAAAACAAGAATCAAATGTGTAGAGAAAACATGGACTAACAGAAACAATTTTTAAATGGATTCTTATTTTTGATCAGATACTAACATTTATTCAACATTATCTTTAATCATACACAAACCTAATTTGAATTAAGATAAGACATTGCTTACCCTCTCCTTATAATGTTAATTAGGATAATACAAATCAGAAGTATATAGCATTTGTTTTGAGTCCAGTTTTTTTTTTTTTATTTCAAATATGAGTTCCTTCCTACTCAAAAGCAGTGAAGAAACAAAAGAACTATTCAGTTGTTGAGATAATTGACTCTCCATTTGTTGAAAAAAAAAAATCACCCACATTTCGGTTGTGTTCAAATTGAAGGGAAAAGACCGTTCGTGCATACAGTAAAACGTAATGTTCTAACATATCAAGCCAAGGAGAGTTACCTTTATCAGAGCAGAGGCAACTTAAGTGTATTTCAACAAATTTTTCTTTGGTTTCTGGATCCTTAAATGGAGATGTAGATGCTGGTGCTTTTATGTGTGTCAGGTAAGGGCCCAGTGGATGTAAAAGTTTACTTCTTCCTATACCACAGGTGTTTTATATTCAGGCCCTTCAAATATATATGTATGTATGGCTCAAATTTCCTTTTCTGTGAATACTCCATGTATTTTGTCTATTTCTTTCTACTGGAACTTTCAAAAATGTTTTTATTTATAAATAATTACAGATTTACAGAAATTTGAAGAAATTATACCCTATGGTACTAGTTAGTGTATCCAATGTCCAGTTTCCCTTAATGGTAACATTTTACATAGCTATAGGACAATATCAGATTTGTCACTGATGTGATCTACAGGCCTTATCAGATTTCACACGCACTTGTGGATGTGTGTCTGTAGTTCTATACAATTTTATCTAGCCTAAGTTTGTGTTACTACCACCATCATAATGAAGATATGGAATTTACACCACAAAGATCCCTGTTCTACCCCTACAAAGTCACATCTATCCTTCTCTCCCCTCCTCCCCATTCCTAATCCCTGCAACTTCTAATCTATTCTCTATAATTGTGTCATATAGGGAATGTTCTATAAATGGAATCACTATATAACCTTTTACGATTTCTTTTTTTCACTCAGCGTAATTCCCTTGAGATTAATCTTATTGCAGATACAATAATTTCTCTTTTGGATTATTTCTGAGTAGATTTTTATGGTATTGATATATCATGGGTTCATTAATGCATTAAAAAATATTTGGGTTGTTTCCAAAAGTTTTTTGCTATTACAAATCTGTTACAAACGTTCTCTGCCACTTTATTGGTGGTTTTGTTTTTTCTATTTTTCGGTCCTCTGTTTGTTTCACTTTTTTTGTCTTACAGTGGGTTGAGAATTTTTTAGAATTCTGCTTTTTATTCTGGGTATACCCATGGCATGCAGAAGTTCCCAGGCCAGGGATCAAACCCAAGCCACAGCTACTGACAATGTCAAATCCCTAACTGCTAGGCCACCAGGGAACTCCTTAAAATTCAACTTGGATTTATCTATAGGGCTCTTAAGTACATCTCTTTGTGTAACTTTTTAGTAGTTACTCTAGGTATTACATTATACACATCACAATCTGTGTTTGTCATCACTGAATCAGTTGTAAAACTTATCTGAGGTCCTTTAATTTCCCCCACTTCATTGTATAGTTATCTTAAATGTTTCTTTCTTCCATATACCTGAAGAACTACAGGACATAATTAGTCATTTTTATTCAACCATCTAACATAATTTTGGAAACAACAGGAGAAATATAATCTATTAAATGTACCCATATTTTTACTGTTGTTCTTTCCCCATGACTGATACTCCATATTTCCTTTATCATTTCTCTTCTGCTTGATGAAGTTTCTTAAGAGTAGATCTCCTGACAGTCTTCCTTCAACTGAGCAGGTCTTCATTTCCTCCACTGCTGAAGAATCTTTTTTGCTGGTACAGAGTTCTGGGTTGACAATTCTTTCAGCACTTGGAAAATGTGCTACTTCCTTCTGGTCTTAAATCTATCATTTAAACCATTGTTTCCATGGAGTTAATGTGTCATTTCTCTCTGGCTGCTTTGTTTTTGGTTTTTTTCTTCCCCCCTGCAAGTTTATTTATGATGTGTCTGGGCATGGAGTTCATTGGATTTATCTTGTTAGGGGTTTTCTCAGTTTTGTGAATATGTAGGTTTATATTTATTGCCAAAGTTGGATTTTTTTGCCATTATTCCTTTGAATGCTTTATCAGCCTCACACTTTCTCCTTTATTTCTGGAACTCAGGATATTTTCCTCTCCGTTCATATTGGGTAATTGCTCTTGTTCTGTCTTCAGTTCACGTGTACTTTCCTCTGTCCCCTCCATTCTCTGGAGCACATCCATTGAGTCTTTTATTTTGGTTACTGTATTATTATTATTATTATTACTATTATTATTTGTCTTTTTGCCATTTCTTGGGCCGCTCCCGTGGCATATGGAGGTTCCAAGGCTAGGGGTCGAATCGGAGCTGTAGCCACCAGCCTACACCACAGCCACAGCAACTCGGATCTGAGCCATGTCTGCGACCCACATCACAGCTCATGGCACAATGCTGGATCCTTAACCCACTGAGCAAGGCCAGGGATCGAACCCGCGACCTCATGGTTCCTAATCGGATTCGTTAACCACTGCGCCACGATGGGAACTCCTGGTTACTGTTATTTTTAAGTTAAGAACATTCCATTTTGCAGTTCCCATTGTGGCGCAGTGGTAACGAACCTGACTAGTATCCATGAGGATGCTGGTTCAATCCCTGGCCTCTCTCTGTGGGTTAAGGATCCAGCGTTGCCACAAACCATGGCATAGGATGAAGATGTGGCTTGGATCGGCATTACTGTGACTATGGTATGGGCCAGAAGCTGTAGCTCTGATTTGACCCATAGCCTGAGAACTTTCACGTATCACAGGTATGGCCCTAAAAAGATGTACACACAAATTCCATTTTGGTCTTGTTTCTTTGCTAAGTTTATTTTTTTTTCATTTGTTTCAAGTGGGTACATAATTTATTCATTGAAGATTTTTTTTTTTTTTGTCTTTTTCTAGGGCCGCACCCACGACATATGGAGGTTTCCAGGCTAGGGGTGTAATCTGAGCTGTAGCTGCTGGCCTACGCCAGAGCCACAGCAATGTGTGACCTACACCACATCTCACGGCAATGCCAGATCCTTAACCCACTGAGTGAGGCCAGGGATCGAACCCACAACCTCATGGTTCCTAGTTGGATTCGTTAACTACTGAGCCATGATGGGAACTCCATCACTGAAGAATTTCTAAGATTACTGTTTTGAATTTGTCAGATAAATTAGTCATCATGGTGTTGATATGTCTTGTTTTTCCATTCAGCTTGAGATTTTCTTGTTTCATATGATGAAGGATTTTTAGTTCTATTCTGGACATTTTGGGTATCAACAGAATAGGTCCTCTTTATCCTTCTATTTTGTAGGCAGTCACCCTTTGTAGGTGTAGCTAGGAAATCCAGGTTGGAGTGGATATTCTGCACCCTAATGAGCTCCACAGATTCCACTCAAGCAAAAGTAGAGCACTGACACCCACCTCATTTTCACTGGATGGGCATGAAAGTTAAGCTCTCTATTCAGCCTAGTTAGAACAGGTGGGGAGGATGAAGGAGGGAAAACAGAGCATCAGCTAGCACCACCCAGTTGCTACAGTTTGTTGAGTAGCGTTGGAAGTTCAGCATTGGGTCCTGATAACATGGAGGAAGGTACAAAGCTGATTGGTGAACAACACTGCCTGGGAACCACCTAATTCTACCTCATTGCTTTTGAGCCAGCGTGGAAGTTCATCCAACTTGACACTACCCTGTTGGTGAAGCAGAGACAAACTTACCTTACTGCCACTGGATGTAGCCCTAATGGGTAATTAAATTTTTCTTATTTTTAGTGTTATAATATATTCCGGTTACAAATCATTTGTCAAATATTTGCATTATAAATATATTGGAGTTCCTGCTGTGGTGCCAGGGCATCTTGGAGCGCTGGGACACAGGTTCAATCCCCAGCCCAATACAGTGGATTAAGAATTCTGCATTACTACAACTATGGCTTGAATCTGATCCTTGGCCCAGGAACTCCATATGCTGCAGGGCAGCCAAAAAAGAAAAAAAAGTAAGTTTCTGGATGCACATTTTAAGTGGGTTTTTTTGTTGTTGTTTGTTTTGTTTTGTTTTGTTTTTTGTCTTTTTGCCATTTCTTGGGCCGCTCCCATGGTATATGGATGTTCCCAGGCTAGGGGTCGAATCGGACCTGAAGCCGCTGGCCTACACCAGAGCTACAGCAACGTGGGATCCGAGCCGCGTCTGCAACCTACACCACAGCTCACGGCAATGCCAGATCCTTAACCCACTGAGCAAGGCCAGGGATCGAACGCACAAACTCAGGGTTCCTAGTCAGATTCGTTAACCATTGAGCCACGACGGGAACTCCTGGATGCACATTTTAAAGTTTAATATGGCTATTACCTAGTCTAAGATTTAAGTCAAGGTTCATTTTTCTTTTTTTTTAAACCTATGATGTCTAATTTTTTCAACACTATTTGTTAAATTTATCATTTCTCTATTTAGTTGTTTTGTACTTTTGTAAAAGATCAAGTGGCCTACTCATGTGAGTCTGTTTCTGAACTCTGTTCTGTTCCACTGACTCATGTATCTCTCCCTCTACTAACACCTCACTGTCTTCATTACGGTAGCTACATGGTGACTTCTCCCTTTATCCTTCTTTCTCAAAATTGCTTTATCCTAATTCCTTTGTTTACATATAACTTTGAGTCAGCCTGTTTTTTCAAAAGTCCTGCTTAGATTTTGATAGAATTGCATTACATACTTTTATATCATTTGGGAAAAAATTGAAATTTTTACCAATCCATAAGCACAATATGTCTCTTCACTTACTTAGCTGTTTGGGGGTTTTTTGCCATACCTGCAGCATTTTGATACCAGAGCTAGGGATCAAACCCATGCCACACCCGTGGCATATGGAAGTCCCCTGGCTATGGGTTGAATCAGCTGTAGCCAGTGGCCTACACCACAGCAAGGCCAGATCTGAGCCATGTCTGTGACCTACAACACAGCTCATGGCAACGCCAGATCCCTAACCCACTGAGCAAGGCCAGGGATCAAACCTGTGTCCTCATGGATCAAATTGGGGTGTTTGAGTCTTCAAACTTTGTTTTCCTTTTTCAATGTTGTTTTGATTATTTGGGCCCCTTGAAATTTCATATGAATTTGAGGGTCGGGTTTTGCAATCTGCAAAAGTAAAAAAAAAAAAAAAAAAAAAAAGGACTATTAGAATTCTGATGGAGATTGCATTGAATCTATAGATTGCTTTTCAGACTACTGCCATCTTACCAGTTGTTATGGACTGAATTGTGTCCCAACAACTCTTATGTTGAAGCCCTGACTCACAGTGTGAATATATTTAGAGATAGCATTCTAAAGGAGTCAATTAAGGTTAAATGATGCCTTAAGAATGGGACTCTTAGTAGGAGCTGTGTTCTTTATGAAGAGGAAGAAATACCAGGAATATGCACATGCAGAGAAAAGGCCATGTGAGGGCACAGCAAGAAAATGGCCATCTGCAGGTCAAGGAGAAAGCCTCTCATCTGCCGACACCTTGATCTTGATTACCCAGTTTCCAGAACTATGAGAAATAACTTTCTGTTGTTTAAGCCATCCAATCTGCAGTATTTTGTTATGGCAAACCTAGTACACTAATATGACACTATTGCGTTTTCCAATCAAAACTGGAATGTCTTTCCATTTAATTGTGGTTTTAATATTGTTCGCAATGTTTTATAGTTTTCAGTATACAAATCTTTCCCTCTATTTAGAGGTTAAATTTATTCCTATGTATGTTATTGTTTTGGATGCTATTATAAATAGGATTTTTAAAGTTCATTTTTGGATTATTAATTATAACTAATTTTTGTGTGCTGGTCCTATGTCCTGTAATTTTACTTAATTTATTGCTCTAGATTTTTCTGTGGATATTTTAGGATTTTCTATATATAGAATCATGTCATCTGTAGAGATAGTTTTAATTCTTCCTTTATAATTTGCATGCCTTTTATTTTTCCTGGCTAATTTCTCTGGCTAGGACTTCCAGTACAATGTTGAACACCAGTGGTGAAGTCAAATATCTTCTTCCTGTTGTTAAAAAAAAAAAAAGAAAAGAAAAAGATTCTCTGGTGGCTTAGTTAATGATCTGGCACTGTCACTAAGCAGTGACAGTGCTCCCACGGCATATGGAGGTTCCCAGGCTAGGGGTCAATTCGGAGCTGTAGCCACTGGCCTACTCCAGAGCCACAGCAACACAGGATCCGAGCCATGTCTGCAACCTACACCACAGCTCATGGCAACGCCAGATCCTTAACCCACTGAGCAAGGCCAGGGATCAAACCTGCAACCTCATGGTTCCTAGTCAGATTCGTTAACCACTGAGCCATGACGGGAACTCCGTCATGATATATATTTCCATTTTTTTGTGTCATCTTTGATTTCTTTCATCAGTGTCTTAACAGTTTTCAAAGTACATGTCATTTGCCTCCTTAGGTAGGTTTATTCCTAGGTAATTTATTCTTTTTGATGTAATGGTAAATGGGATTGTTTCCTTCTCTTTCTGATATTTCATTGTTAGTGTATAGGAATGCAAAAGATTTCTGTATATCCACCCTGTATCCTGCAATTTTACCAAATTCACTTATGAGCTCTTAAAGTTTTCTAATAGCATCTTAGGATTTTCTATGTATAGTATCTGCAAACAGTGACAATTTTACTTCTTTTCCAATTTGGGTTATTTTTATTTCTTTTCTGATTGCCATGGCTAGGAATTCCAAAACTGTTGAATAAAAGTGGCAAGGGTGGACATCCTTGTCTTATTCCTGATCTTAGAGGAAGTGCTTTCAGTTTTTCACCATTGAGAATGATGTTAGCTGTGGATTTGTCATAAATGGCCTCTATTATGCTGAGGTAGGTTCCCTCTATGCCCACTTTCTCAAGGGTTTTTTTTTTTTTTTAATCAGAAATGGGTGTTGGATTTTGTCAAAAGCTTTCCTACATTTATTGAGATGATCATGTATATGCGTTTTACTCTTTAACTTGTTAATGTGAAGTATCACATTGATTTGTGGATACAGAAGAATCCTTGCATCTCTGGGATAAATCCCACTTGATCATGTTGTATGATCCTTTTAATGTATTATTGGACTCAGGCTGCAATTATTTTGTTGAGAATTTTTGTGTCTATGTTCATCAGTGATATTGGCCTGTAATTTTTTTTTTTTGTTGTATCTTTACCTGGTTTTGGTATAAGGGTAATGGTGGCTTCATAGGATGAGTTTGGGAGTATTCCTTCCTCTGTGATTTTTGGAGGAGATTTTGGAAGAGTTTCAGGACAGGTGTTAACTTTTCTCTAAGTGTTTGATAGAATTTACCTGCAAAAGCCATTTGGTCCTGGACTTTTATTTGTTGGAAGTTTTTCAATCAGTTTCTTTTTCTTGTTTGGCTACATCTATGGCATATGGAAGTTCCTGGGCCAAGGACTGAATCCAAGCTGCAGCTGTGACCTATGCCACAGCTATGGCAATGCCAGATCCTTAACCCACTGTGCCACAGTGGGAACTCCTCAATTAGAGTTTCAACTTCAGTACTTGTTTTTTTTTTGTTTTTGTTTTGTTTTGGTTTTTTTCCCACTGTACAGCAAGGGGGGTCAGGTTATCCTTAGATGTATACATTGCAGTTACAGTTTTTTCCCCCACCTCAACTTCAGTACTTGTGATTGGTCTGTTCATATAGTCTGTTTCTTCCTGTTTCGGTCTTGGCAGGTTGTATCTTTCTAATAATTTATCCATTTCATCTAAGGATGTCCATTTTATTGGCATATAGGTGCTTGTAGCAGTCTTTAATGATCCTTTTTATTTCCTGGATGTCATTTTTAACTTCTTTTTCATTTCTAATTTTTTGATTAGAGCCCTCACACTTTTTTTCTTTGAGTTTGGCTAAAGGTTTTATCAATTTTGTTATCTTTTCAAAAAACCAGTTTTCAGTTTCATTGATCCTCTGTGACAGTTATTTTCTAGTTTGTGGGTTGCCCACCAGTGAGTATGGGATTTGATTATATCATAAAAGCACCCATCCTACTATCTCACTGTGGCTTCTCCTTTGTCTTTGGATGTAAAATATCTTTTTATAGGTTCCAGTCTTTTGTTGATTGTTGTTTAGCAGTTAGTGATTTTGGTATTTTCATAAGTGATCTCAAATATTCCACCATCTTGTCTGAAATTGAGGGGCTGCTTTTAGATTTTTAGTTTGAAATTTGGATCCTTGCTGCCTCTTTCCTCATGTGCTGGCTATTATCACCTTGAGGTATAGAGGTGAGTCAACCCTTACATGCTCCCAGGGTGGCAGGACAGTGGCTGCATCTGCTCAGCAGGGGCAGTGCTTGGTCTTGTAGCAGTGGTAGTGGCCTATGCTGCCCCTGGAGCTTCTATATTCAGTACCCCTTTTTTCCTTTGCTGAATTTTTTTTAGTTTTTCTTGTCTGAGAAATCCACTCTCCTCCTATTCCAAATGATAATCTTGCTGGGTAGACTGTCCAGGGTTGCAGGTTCTTTCCTTTCAGGACTTTGAAATATCATGCCACAGAGAAATTAGCTACCTGTCTTATGGGGGGTCCCCTTGTAACTGACTTTCTCTGTTGTTAGAATGCTCTCTTTATCATTAACTTGTGGCATTTAAATTATATGTCTTGGTTTGGGTCTGTTTGGGTTTATCTTGTTTGGGACCCTCTGTGCTACCTATACCTGGGTATCTTTTTCCTTCTTATTTTATTTTTTGTCTTTTTGGGGCTGCACTTGTGGCATATGGAAGTTCCCAGGCTAGGGGCTGTTTGATTTGGAGCTCCAGCTGCCAGCCTAAGCCACAGCCACAGCAATGTCAGATCCAAGCCACATCTGCAACCTACACTGCAGCTCACAGCAATGCCAGATCCTTAACCCCCTGAGTGGGGGCCAGGGCTCAAACCCACATCCTCATGGACATTTGTCAGGTTCATTACTGCTGAGCCACAATGGGAACTCCACATTTCCTTCTTTAGGTTTGAGACATTTTCAGCCATAATTTCTCAAATATACTTTTGATTCCCTTTCTTTCCTCCTGGAACCCCTATTATGCATAGGTTGTCATGTTTTATATAATCTCATAGATCTTGTGTGTTTCTTTTTGTCTTTCTGTCTGCTGTTCTAGTTAGGTGATTTCCATTATTCTGTCTTCCAGAGCACTTATTCATTCTTCTGTGTCATTTATTCTGCTGTTCATTGCTTTTAGATTGGTTTTTATCTCAGCAATTACCTATTTTTGATTAATTCATCTTTATTACAGTGATCTCCATTTTTATTGATAATCTTTCCTAATTCCTTTTGTATTACCTCCTTTTTGAACTCAGGGTCCAGTAGACTGGTGAGGTCTGTTGCATTATTTGTTCTTTCAAAGGATTTCTCTTAGTCTTTTAATTAGGGGGAATCCTCCTGTTCCTTCATTTCACTTAAATTTCTCTGTCTCTTTGAATTTAGGAGAAACCATTATCTACCATGGTCTTGGTATGGTCTATGTGGGACCATCCCTATGTAGACTGTGTTTCTCAAACATTTTTGGTGCAAGAGCTGTTTCTGTTATATACAGATGCCCGACGTGTCTTTCCTCAGAGTGTGCTGGACATTATCCCCTTGATAGGGGGTGTAATCTGTGGTGGCTTCTCCAGACTGTGCTGGATGTGAGGCAGGGCCTCCTCTTTATTCTGTGGCTATCACTGCCCTCTCCAGGGCTGGATCTGCTCCTCCAATTGTTGGGAGTAGGAGTCCTGAAGTTAGGTTTGTTCACGTTCCATTGCCCTTGACTGCATGCCCTGCCCCAAAGATGACTGGTAAACCATGTGAGGTCCATGTGGTCACAGTGAACCTATTCACTGCCTGTGTAGGCATCCATGGTTCCACTCAGAAGCAGTCTGTATTTCACATCTCTTTCTCTGTTTTCATCCCAGATCTAGTGCAAGGCTCTGGTGTGGAGTAGACTGGGGCTGGGTGTCAGGGTGTTGGGGCTGTGCTGCTACCTGGGATCTGATCTACACTGACTTCTCCCAGGATCTGTCTTTCCCAGACAAGGTGCTAATCTGCAGTATGGACTGCATGGAACTAGGGAATCCTCACTGGGAAATCGGGAAGTGAATTTACTCTGTACACTTGCCAAGGGCCTGTCTGCCCAAGTTTTAGCACTTAGCTGCTGTGAGTTCTTGTGGCAATGCCCAGTGAGTGCACCAACATTGTCTGCTGCCACTGGACCTGCTGCCACCATGTGTGCTCACTGAAAACCAGTTCTACAGCTAGATCTGCCATTGCCATGTGCACACTAACAATGGGCTCCATAGCTCCCCATAGATCACATCCCAGGCACTTCCAGCTGTATCTCTGTACCTAGATCAAGTCCTCACCCAGGGCCTTTCTATCCAGGATTCAGTGCTTAACCACTGCACATTCTTGTGGCACCACTCAGTGCACTCACTGCAATGTCTGCCCAGCTAGTCCTGCTGTTTCCCTGTCTGTGCACTATGGTGGCCTGGATCATACCCTGGAGCACTTGTCGGTCTGAATCTTTGCACTGATTTCATGCCAGGCTTTAGTGTAGAGTGAGCAGGGCAGGGGCATTCACTCCTTCAGATTAGAATTGTGGCAAGGCAGCAACCACGAGTGCAAGGCTCTCTCCATCTGAATTGCTAGTGAGTGAGAACACATATATGGCTCATGAGTATAGCCTAGGCTTCTTCAACCCCATGTCTCAGCAGATTTCCTTGCAGGCAAGGGGATTTGTCTCCTCCATGCAGGACCCCAGAGGTGCCCACATTGTGAGCACATTCCCTCTCCCCAGGGTAAGGGTCCACCTGTGTGGATCTTCTCTTCCTTACAAATCCCTTCCAGGATTGCCAATTCTAAAGTAATACCTTTTTTCCTGTCCTACCTGGTTATATGTTGATCTTTCTCACTGCTTTGGTTGTACAGGAGATCTGCCAATTTCAGGTTAGTTTTCTGTGAGAATTATTCCACACAGAGAAGTATTTTTGATGTGTTTGTAGAAGAAGGTGAGCTCCACATTCTACTACTCCACCATCTTGATGCTCTTTCCAGATCTCTTTGGGTTGCTATTTATTCACTTAGAATACCTTTTTCCACCACTTATCTTCGAACCTATTTGTGACAGTAGGTATAAAATGAGTCTCTGGGCAGCATATAATTGCATAAAGTTTTTTAAAAATCCATAATGCTGCATCTGTCTTTCAATTTGTAAGTTTATTCAAAGTAATTACTGATATACAAGACTTCTGTTTTCCTGTTTTCTGAATGTCTCATATGATTTTTGTTCCTCAATCAGTCTTCTGATAATGCCTTTTCTAATGTAACATTTTTTTTTTAGGGCTGCACCCATAGCATATGGAAGTTCCCAGGTTAGGGGTCCAATGGGAACTGTAGCCGCTGGCCTATGCAAGAGCCACAGCAACACAGGATCCAAGCCACATCTATGACCTACATCACAGCTCGTGGTAATGCCAGAACCTTAACCCACTGAGTGAGGCCAGGGATCAAACCCGTGTCCTCATGGATGCTAGTTGGGTTTGATAACCGCTGAGCCACGATGGGAACTCCCTTTATTTCTTTTTCAGTATAACTTTAGTTAATTCATTAGTGGCAATTTGGAAATTAGTTAAGACTCATAAATTTATATCAGTCTACTTTGAATTGATACCAGTAGTTCAGTGACACACTAACTTTGCTCCTATTCACCTCACAAATTACATCTTTAACCATTATGTGCCCACTGACAAAGTTTTATAATTACTATTTTATGTATTTGTCTTTTTAATCAAATAAAGAGTTACAAATCTAAAATACAATGACAGGAGTTCCCATAGTGGTGCAGCGGAAACAAATCCAACTAGGAACCATGAGGTTGCATGTTTGATCCCTGGCCTTGCTCAGCTGATTAAGGATCCGGCGTTGCCGTGAGCTGTGGTGTAGGTCACAGATGCAGCTCGGATCTAGAGTTGCTGTGGCTGTGGCCTAGGCCGGTGGCTACAGCTCCGATTAGACCCCTAGCCTGAGAAACTCCATATGACGTGGGTGTAGCCCTAAAAAGACAAAAAAAATAAATAAATAAATAAAAATTTAAAAAAATAAAATACAATGACAGCTTTTATGTATACATTTATGTAGTTATCTTTATCAGGGATCTTTATTTCTTTGTATAGCTTTGAGTTACTATCTCATGTCCTTCTGTTTCAGCCTTAAGAACTCCTTTTAGCATTTCTTATAGTGGCAGTCTAGTAGGGTTGAGCTCTCTTGGCTTTTGTTTATCTGGAACTGTATTAATTTTTCCTTCATTTTTGAAGGACTATTTTAATAATATAGAATCCTTGCTTGACAGGGGTGTTTTTACTCCCCCAGCATTTTTCATTTCATCCCACTGCCTTCTAAACACCACAGTTTCTGATAAGAAATCAGCTGCTAATCTTTTTGAGGATCCTTTGTCTGTGACAAGTCTCTGCTCGCTTGCTTTCAAGACTTTTCTCTTTGTTTTTCAACAATTTTAGTATACTGTGTTTCAGTGTGGATCTAAGTTTATCTTGAATTTATTAACATCAGTTCATTAAACTTCTTGCATGTGTAGTTTCATGTCTTTTATCAAATTTGGGACATCCTCTATGGCTCACTCATATCACTGGCTGTTGACTAGGAGGTCACCTGAGGCAGCTGCCAGGAACACCTATATTGCTTCAGTGTGGCTTCAACTTCTCACAGTATGGTGGCCGAGTTCCAATATGGAGCATCCCAAGAGTAAGTATTCCAAGACAACTAGGCAGAAGCTCCAGGATTCTTATGACCTAGCCTTAGAAGTCACAGAACATTACTTCTGCCATATTCTATTGGTGAAGCTAACCACTAAGAGCATTCCAAATTCAAGAGATAAGGAACGCCCTATCTCCCCACAATGGGCCAGTATCAAATGATTTGTGGCCCATTTTTAACCCACTATAAATATCCTGTTGATACAAGAAAGTTTCCAGAGCAAGCAAATGAGATTAGAGCTTTCAAAGATAGGTCTCCCATTTCCTGCCTAGGACGGACAGGGATTTGGGAATGTCCTACACTTAAAGCAGTGAGAGGAAAGCCCCGCACTGAAGACAGAGGACAAAGACATAAGGGTGAAAAGTAATAAAATACCCTGCCTCCTCAGGATAAGAGAAAAAGGTACTACCTCAATGATGTTCCTTAGGATGTGAAGGGTGCAGAAAAGTAATTTGATTGGATTCAATAATTAGTTATTTGGGGGGAAACCTCCAGTAAAGAACTAAATGGTACTTTTTTTTGTTTGTTTTAATATACCTGTGGCATATGGAAGTTCCTGAGCCAGGGGCTGAATGGGAATTGCAGCTGAAGGCTACACCATAGCAACACCACATCAGTGACCTATGCTGCAGCTTGCAGCAAAGTTGGATCCTTAACCCAACTAAGCAAGGCCAGGTATTGAACCTACATCCTCACAAAGACAATATCAACTCCTTAACCTGCTGAGCTGCTGAGCTACAATGGGAAGTCCTAGATGTACCTTTTTTTTGTTTTGTTTTGTTTGTTTTTAGGGCTGCAGCTTATGGAGGTTCCCAGGCTAGGGGTTGAATGGGACCTTTGGCTGTTGACCTGTGCCACAGCAGTGCAAGATCTGAGCCACATCTGTGACCTACACCCCAACTCACAGCAACACTGGATCCTTAACCCACTGAGTGAGGCCAGGGATTGAACCAGCATCCTCATGGATACTAGTTGGGTTCGTAACCTGCTGAGCCAAAACAGAAACTCCCATACCTTTCTTAATAATGTAACTTATACAACAAAATTCCATGGTAAAATGTAGTTACATAATTAAGAAATTTTAAAGGCAGTCCTTTTAAACATAGATTTAGGATATGGATGCCTGCTACTACTTCTATTTAACATATTATTGGAATTCCTAAACAGTGATCTAAGACAAAATATGTGAGGACTGAAGAAATTTAGATTCATCCACTTAGAAAATCCAACCAAATGATCATGTAAACTATTAGACAACTCTGAGAATTTAGCTGCTTTGCTAGATTCAAGATCCTTTTATTAGAAACAATAAAATTTCTCCACACTTGTTTAATAATTAACACACAAGACCACTATGGGAAAACTTTTAAACTCTTAAAGGGGAAGTTTCGAATAAATGTAGATATTCTAAGTTTTTGGATCAGATGACTTAGCAAAATAAAAATATTAATTTCTCCAAGTTGATACATAAATTCAATTAGATTCTAAATAAAATTCCAGTGGGATTTTTTTTGAGCTATCTTATAATCTTATATTAAAAGCTAAAGTCTAAAATGCAATAAATAGTTAAGTTACCTTTAAAAAAATATCAAGAATTGACTTCCCTTACCAAACCTAAAGTACTACAAACCTAAAATAATGAAAATAACATTGTGATGACATAAGATCAAACAGACTATGTAGTGGAGAATTGAATGTTGCCCAAAAAGAGTCTGGCCTTTTCCCTTGGCTTCTGGGAGGCAATGTAAACCTCTGAGATGTCATTCTTAATGAGAATGTCTTGTTTTCTTGGGGGCCATGGGTCACACTGGATAGTCAGTCTCACAATGTGACTTAGGATGGGGGCTAGCCACACCAGCTAATAATATGATTTACGGTAAGGGTTTGGAGCATGTATTATCAGTCAGCCTCTGGGGCTGGAGACAGAGACTAGCCATGTGCACAACCAGTCATACCTGTGCTGGAGCCTCAACACAAACTCTGAACATGAAGGCTTAAGTGAACTTCCATGGTTGGCAAAACTCTGCATGTATTGTTAGAAGTGATGCTGGGAAAGTTACACAGTCCTGACTATAAAGGGAGAGTGACAACAGAAGTTCTGCATTTGGTACTTTTCTTTGATTCTTCTCTATACACTTATTCCCTTGACTGATTTTAATCTGTTTTCCTTGTAATAAGACATAACTCTGAATATAAAAGGTTTGAGAAAATTCTGTGAGTCCTTCTAGAAAATTATCAAAACTTAAGGTAGTTTTGAGAACCCCTCAGACTTACAATTGGTGTCAGAAATGGTGGCAGTTCTGTGTGGACCTTTCCCTCTAGTTGCTTACTTTCCCAAAAACCAGTGGAACTGAAGAGGGAAATACACACATACACATACTCTTTACCAGTGATGAAATGATAAATTATTAGAAAATTATATTGGGAAACTAGCTTATTACATGAGAAAAATATAAGTGGGTTCCTATTGTAAGTGATACACAAATAGGGAATCGGGTGGGGTAAAAAACCTAGTTGTGAAAGATACTACTAATGAGAGAAAAATCTTATAGAATATTTTTGTGACCTAAGTTGGGGAGACTTTAACACAAGATCCAAGAAAGCACAAAGTATAAGTAAAAAGAATTTTAAAGATGGCTTACACTATGCCAAAATTAATGTTTATTAAGCACAGGACCCCAAAGCTACCAGAAAAAAATGACAGGCTGAGAGAAGATATTTATAACATCTGGCACTAACATGTAACTATCACCTAGACTATCACCTAGAATATGCAACTAAACTATACAAATCAAAAAGAAAAAAGTAGATACCCCAATAAAAAGTGAGAAAAAGATATGAGCTAATTTTGAAGAATAAGAAAACCAAATATTTAACAAGTCAAAGAAACCTTATAGCAAGTAAAATTTTATACATAGCTGAAAATAAGAAAGCTGGATAATGCCAAGTGTTGGCAGTGATGTGGAAAAGGGAGAACTCTTACACACTACTAGCAGGAATATTCAACCATAGTGGAGAGTGGCCTGGCAGGTCTGGTCAAATTAAATATAAATTAGGTATGATACAGCAATCCCAATCCTGGGTATATACCCCAGAGAAAAAGTCACATTTCTGTAAGAGATATGTATAAAAATTTAATCACTGTTTTGTTGGAGGGGTGGAGTTTGTTTGTGAGATCAGAGGCAATCTGGTATCCATCACTCAGGGACTGGCCAAATAAAATCAGGTGGAATTTTATGGAGCAGTACAAACTAAAGAACTGGACATGGTTTTTGATGAGTGAAAAAAGTTTTATAAAAGTCTATTGTGTCATATATTTCTCATGTAAATTAAAAATAAAAGCAATAAAAAATAAAAGCAGCAAAAGACATTTGTGGTTTTTTGGGGTTTTTTGTTTTGTTTTTTACAAAGAGGCACTTAAGGACATAGTGAGTTTGAAGGTATCAGAGGTAGGGATAAGAGGGAATCACATAAAAGTTACATTAAAAAATTATAATAAAAATTACATCTGTGTTTTGGGGTCTTTTTTGGCCATGCCCTGGGCCAGAAGTTCCTGGGCCAGGGATCAAAACCCACGTCACAACAGTGACAACACTGAGCTCTGAACCGCTAGGCCACCATCAGGGAACTCCACATCTGTGTATTTTTTTAATATGCTAAAAACAGCATGTCAAAGAAAGTATTTTTAAATGGAAAAGGTCCCTCTGACAAATGTTTTTAAGAAAACAGAAGGCTTGGGGAGAGCAGAAGAAAGCACCTGACCCAGCTCTGGGTAAGGCATGATGACGTCTTCTCTGAATAAATAAAGACAAATTAAATAAATCCCATGTGAGCTGGGAATACAGTAACAGATATTTTAATTTTAGGTAAAGGAACCTCATGTGTAGTATCATAGAAGTGGCAGAATGAATGAGGATTATGCAGATGACAAGAAAATCACATGGGGTCCAGAGAGATAAGTTTAGGTAATCAGAGGCCAGATGAGGAAGCATCTGGCAAATTATGCAGAACAGATCAGTCATTATCCAGTGGATAAAGGGAAACAATAATAGATTTAAGCTGGAAAGTGACTACTGTAGACAGATTCTGGCACCATGAAGTAGGAATCCTGCTATAACAAATGCAAAAAAAAAAGAAGTGGTAATTTTGGACGATAGAATACTATTCAATGCTAAAAAAATGAGCTATTGTGGAGGAGAATTTTAATGCACAATAGGAAATGAAGGAAGCCAATCTGAAAAAAAGCCATTTTCATATGATTCCAACTGTATGACATTCTGGAAAAGGTGCAACTATGGAGACAGTAAAAAGATCAGTGGTTTCCAGGATGGGGGTTGGGAAAGGGATAAACAGGTGGATCACAGAGGATTTTCAGGGTAGCAAAAATACTCTGATACTGTAATGATGGATACCTGTAATATACAACGCAAAGAGTGAAACCTAATGTAAACTATAGATGTTGGGTGATTATGATGTGTCAAGATAGGTTCATCAATCATAACAAATGCACCACTTTGGTAGGTGATGTTAATGGGGAGGCTATGCTTATGTGGGGCCAAGAGGTATATGGCAAAACTCTAAACCTTCCTCTTAATTTTCCTGTGAACCTAAAACTGCTCTAAAATACAAAATCTTAGAGTTCCTGTCGTGGCTCAGCGGTTAACGAACCCGACTAGCATCCATGAGGACACGTGTTCGATCCCTGGCTTTTGCTCAGCAGGTTGACGATCCAGCATTGCCATGAGCTGTGGTGTAGGTCGCAGATGTGGCTTGGATCCCGCACTGCTGTGGTGTAGGCCGACGGCTATAGCTCCAATTGGACCCCTAGCCTGGGAACCTCCATATGCTGCAGGTGCAGCCCTAAAAAGACAAAAAGACAAAATAAAATAAAACACAAAAACTTAAAAAAAAAAATCTACCTATGCTTTTTCAAAACATTTTTGTTACGAAATTTTCTTTGGCCACACCCATGGCACACGGAAGTTCCTGGGCCAGGGATTGAATCCAAGCTGCAGCTGCAACCTATGCCACAGTGTGGCAACACCAGATCCTTAACACGCTGAGCCACAGCAGGAAATCCTGAAATTCTGAAACGTATACAAAGGAGAGCAATAGACAAGCATATATTCATCACCTATGTTTAATGATGGTTGACAGAGTGTCATATTTGATTTATATATATTTTGCTAACTAGCTTAAATTAGATGTTAAATTAGACATTTCAGCTCTAAATGGTTCAGATTACATCTCTAAAGAATGGAACCTAATAAAATGGCACCACAGCTAACAAAATTAACAAGTCCTTAGCATCACTTAACATCATCTAATAACTAGTCTATATTCAATTGTAACTAACTGATCGTTGAATAATTAAATGTGATTTAGGGTTGTACAAAGTTTTATGATATGCATAAAATGTAAATTATTCAGCAGTGCATTCAAGGGCACTCCTTTTTTTTTTTTATGGCCGTGCCCATGGCATAAAGAACTTCCCAGGCCACGGATTAAACTCACACCACAGCAATAACAATGCCAGATCCTTAGCCTCCGGAGCCACCAGGGAATTCCTATAGGGTACTGATTTAGGGCAAGATTAATGCAAACACACTTGCCAGTTTTTATAGTCCTAGGATTCTAGTTCAGAGGTTCCTGACACTTTGGGAGTTGTTACAGACTTAATGTTTGTGTCTTTCCAAAATTCCTATCTTGAAATCTAATCCCGAATATGATGGTATCTGGAGGTGGAGTCTTTGGAGATAATTAGGTCATGAGGATAGAAACCTCATAAATAGGAATAAAGGCAATGAAGGGACCACAGCACTCTCTTTGGGTCATGTGAGGTTAAAAGAAGTTGCTAGTCTGCAATCTGGTAGAGGATTCTCACCAGAACTCAATCATGCTAGCCAGCACCCTGATTTGACCTCCAATCTCCAAAACTATGAGAAATGTTTAAGCCACTGGGTTGATGGTATTTTATTATACCAGCCTGAACTAAGACAGGCTTATTTCTTTGGGAATTTAAGTCAATTTTTTAAATCTAATCCCTAGAAAAATATACCTAAGATCCAATATGCAACTCCATACATACAACTTATGAGAATTCAAGGACATCTTGGGAACCTTTCCAAGGAGTCCCCAAACTTCAGGTCAAGGAGATTAGTTCCTTATCTGTGACTATTAAATATCTACTGGGCCACGCTACAGCATAATGATGGAGAGCTGGTAAGGCTGACTCAGCGTTGCACATCACCCAAACTCTGTCAACTTTAAGCTGGACCCTTCAGAAATAACAATGAACCCCATGCTTCCTCTCCTTCATTCCTGCCTGAACCCCTACAGGGTTGAACCACATCTCTGTGTTAAAAGCCTCAATCACAAACCATCTTTCAAACTCTTCCTAAAGCAGGTCTCTCTCAGGTATCTCCTCTTTGGCCTTAAAAACTACTATTTATGAGGTAGATAATGTTACTATATTTCATCAAACTGAAGATACCACTGGTTAACAAAAAGGCATCCCAACTTCAGAAATGCAAAGAGAATATGTCATTCTTAGAGCCTTACAGATTCAACTCTTGGTAAAGAGCTCTGCACTGACCACCTTCCAAAACGACCTGTTCAAATCCTGGGACACCCCTCCCCGACTCCCCAGTTTCCCCCACTCTTGAAATGAAATGGTTCACTTCAGATTTAGAAGAGTGCTTCTAAGGGCCTTGCTTTGTTCCTGTCCTGTCTTTCTGGCTGGCCAGTCCCAGTGCATCATGGGCTAGTGAATATTCCACATGGCAACACAGGTTACAAGGCTTTTCAATTCTCTCCAAGATATGTAGTCCACACTATCAGGGCTGTGCGGAACACAAAGCTCCCTGGAGGTAGGGACTTTGTTTCATGAATAAATACACGAAAAGAGGGTGGGGAGAGTAGGGGTGGTAAGAGTAGGAATTCGGTAATCTGAGAATGTATCTTTAGCGCTCTCACTCCCTGGAAATGTAAGGAATTGAGGATCAACTGCTCAGAGAAACCTAACAGGATTGCAAACTTTACACAAAATGTTGAGTGTAAGTCATGATAAATGAGATGGTGTTTGAATAAAGAGGGAAAATCACAATTCATCTGGGCCATGTTATAAGCCACTTAAGGCTTAAGTGTTACAAATTTCTCCATTCAGGCTCTTCTGATGGGGAGTAGAGTCCTGTAAGTTTGGAGCAAGAAGGAGACAGAAGGCTTGCAGGACTGTCTTACAGCTTCCAAATGCACAATTTGAAACTCACTCTTGCTTCCTTCCCTGGCCCCTGATAATACATGAAGGTTCTTCAGGCCCTAAAAACTCCTAAAGCTGGAGTTGAGTCCCTCAGACACCAGGCTGCAGCCTGAATCCTTGAAAAAAATGGCTGTATTTTGCCAGAGAAAATGCATTAGGCTCAAGAGGATGTAATTCACAACCTTCTCTCTTGAACAGGGCGCATACACACCAGAGATGTTCAAGCAATGTGTTTAAATCACCCTAATAGCAATGATGATATCATTAATATTGGAACTAGGTAAGAACTTGTATATATTCCCTCATTTGAGTCTCAAAAAAGGGAAAAAAAAAAAAACCCATAAAACAAAAGTGCAACATTAAGTATCTTCCCCCATTTTACAGATGATGGAAACCAGGTTAAGGTAACATATCCAAAATGACAGAGCTTGTAGGTAAAAGACCCCAGAATAGAATACAGGCTTCTCTGACTCCAAAACTAGGCCCCTGTAGGTAAGACAGTGCAGCCTTGAGGAGCATGAACTCCAGCTGTCTTCTATGGTTATATGAACCTGAGACAGGCTAGGACCTGGGACCCTTTCCTGCAGTGCTTGCACCTCGACAAACATCTCCTCCAGCAGCATAATACAAAGAAACCATAAGGGACTAAAAATAACTGCTTACAGTTGGGACAAATTATGCACAATGAGATACAAAAAGACCAAAAACCCTACTGCTATTCTGTGGAGTCAGGAGCAAAAGCAAGGTACTGCACAGACAGCACCACCAAGTGGGTGGGCTGACCATCTAAGCCACCCCTACCCTCACCCCATATAAAGAACCAGCTCACCTCCTCTCAGGGAGCGAAAAAGGGAACTTGTTATATGTTTTCTCTCTGTTGTGCTGCAGCACAAGTCCCATGAAGCCTTCTATGAATTTCTCATCTGGCCTCTTTTCAATTTCCTAATGCTATTGATTAAAGAGTCAAAGAACTCTGGTCAGTAACCGAACCACATTTGTAAAATCACATTTAAAGACCAAGTCTGCAACTCAGGTGAATCTCTGTGCTAGGAACCTTCAAACCAAAACTCCAATTCCTGTCTTCTCTCCAACAAGAGGTCATTTTCCCGGGGATTTTCTAAGGCTATTGGGGGAAAGGAGAAAGAAGCAGGAGGGATTCACAGCTGTAGACATCAGGGAGCCTAGAAAATGACAGCCCTGAACAGTCATTATCATGCTCCATAAATAGGTACTGATACCAAAAGGGAACAGGACTGGCTTATACATGATTTAATTTGAACACCTTAAACATCTAGAGAAGGAAGAATGCACAAAGCCCAAAATTAGTAGGAGGAGAGGAATCACAAAGATTAGAGCAGAAATTAATAACACAGAGACAAAGAAAATAATAGAGAAAATCAATGAAACCAAAAGTTGGTTCTTTGAAAAGATCAACAAAATTGATAAACATTTAGCCGGATTCAAAAAAAAAAAAAAAAGGAGGGGGTTCAAATAAATAAAATTAGAAATAAAAAAGGAGGTTACAACTGACACCACAGAAATACAAAGGATTATAAGCAATTACTATGTATTCCGATAGAATGGACAAGTGTTAAGAAATGGACAGATTCTTACAAAGATACAAACTACGGAGACTGAACCAGGGAGAAACAGAACATATGAGGAGACCAATCACAAGCACTGGAATTGAAAATGTGATTTAAAAATTTCCAACAAAAAAAAGTCCAGGATCCGATGGCTACACAGGTGAATTCTACCAAAAATTTAGAGAAGAGTTAACATCTGTCCTTCTGAAACTCTTTTTTTTTTTTTTTTTTTTTTTGCTTTTTAGGGCCACACCTGTAGCAGCATATAGAGGTTCCCAGACTAGGGGTCAAATATTGGAGCTACAGCTGCTGGCCTATGCCACAGCAACTTGGGATCCCAGCCATATCTGTGATCCTGAACAGCCCTGAACAGTCATTATCATGCTCCATAAATAGGCAATAGGCAAGGCAACAGCGGATCCCCGACCCACTGGGTGAGGCCAGGGATTGAACCACATCCTCATGGATACTAGTCAGGTTTGTTTCCACTGCACCACGATAGGAACTCCTCCTTCTGAAACTCTTCTTCCAAAAAGATTTCAGAGGAAGGAAAACTCCCAGCTCATCCAGATACCAAAACCAAACACACCACAAAAAAAAAAGAAAATTATAGGCCAGTATCACTGATGAACAGAGATGCAAAAATTCTCAACAAAATATTAGCAAACCACATCTAAATATATATTAAAAAGATCATACACCATGATCAAGCAGGATTTATCCAGGGATGCAAGGATTCTTCAATATCTGCAAATCTATCAGTGTGATACACCACATCAAGAAACTGAAAAATAAAAACCATTTGATCATCTCAACAGATGCAGAAAAAGCTTTTCACTAAATTCAATATCCATTCCTGAGAAAAACTTTCCAGAGAGTGGGCATAGAGGGGAACTACCTCAATATAATAACAGCTGTTTATGACAAACCCAGAGCTAACATCACTTATAATGGTGAAAAACTGAAAGCATTTCCTCTAAGATCAGGAATAAGACAAGGATGTCCACTTTCACACTATTACTCAACATAGTTTTGGAAGTCCTAGTCCTGGCAATCAGAGAAGAAAAATAAATAAAAGGAAGCCAAAAAGGAAAAGGAGTAAAACTATCAATGTTTACAGATAGTTTTTCTAGATATATATAGATTTTCTAGAAAGTCCTAAAGACACTACCAAGAAACTGTTAGAGATCATCAGTGAATTTGGTAAAGTTGCAGGATAAAAAATTAATACTGAATGTCAACTGCAGAAATCAACTACATTTCTGTATACTAACAATAAAAGATCAGAAAGAGAAATTGGGGAAATCATCCCAGTTACATAAAAAAGAATAAAATACCTAGAAATAGACCTACCTGAAGAGACAAAAGACCTGTACTCTGAAAATTATAAGATACTGATGAAAGAAATCAAAGGTGATATGAATAGATGGAAAGATATACCATGCTCTTGGATTGGAAGAATCAGCATGGAAAGACAGTCTCTTCAATAAGTGGTGCTAGGAAAACTGGACAGCTGCATGTAAAAGAATGAAATAAGAACATTCTCTAACAGCATACACAAAAATAAACTCAAATGGATTAAAGACCTAAATCTAAGGCCAGATACTATAAAACTCCTAGAGGAAAACATATGTAGAACACTCTTTGACATAAATCACAGCAAGCATCTTGTTTGATCCACCTCCTAGAATAATGACAATAAAGACAAAATAAACCAATGGGACCAAATTAAACTCAAAAGCTTTTGCACAGCAAAGGAAACCTGCTGAGACCAGCTCAGTGAGTAGGGGCAAAGGATGGGTGCTGCAAAGCTTAAGAAATGTTAAACAGAAACAAAGAAAGACACATATACAGAGTAAAGTTTAAAGATGGGACCGACGGACTCAAGACCTCATGGGTCAAGAGCCCAGAATGCCGATGCCTCAACGTCTTTATTGTGCTCTCAGGAAGGCAAACAATGTGAGAAAATAGAAACCTCAAGGCCCTCTGCCTCCTCAGTTGAATTTTAACTCTGACCTTTACTCTAAAGGGCATCGATAAGGCTGGCATCAGCTATCTATGAATAACATCTTGAGGAACAGTGTTTGCTTGAGCAGTTTTCTGACTTGAACTGACCCGGTTTTCCAAAGTCAACACCTTGTTCTTTCAGTTAATGCATGACCTGCTGAGCCAGTTCCCTCTAGCCCCTTACTTATAGTTTCCTTAGGGTTTAGAAAATACATCAGGAAGATTTCTCCCCACAAAAAAACAAAAAGACAACCCATGGAATGGGAGAAATCTTTGCAAATGATGCAATCAACAAAGGTTTTAATCTCCAAAATACACAAACAACTCATACAAGTCAACAACAACAAAAAAACACAATCAAAAAATGGGCAGAAGACCTAAACAGACATTTCTCCAAAGAAGACATACAGCAGGCACAAGAAAAAATGTTCAACATCACTAATAATTAGAGAAATGCAAATAAAAGCTACAATGAGATACCACCTCACACCAGTTAGAGTGGCCATTATTAACAAATCAACAAGCAACAAATGCTGGAGAGGATGTGAAGGAAAAGGACCCCTTCCTCACTGTTGGTGGGAATGAAAATTGGTGCAACCTCTATGGAAAACAATATGGAGGTACCTCAAAAAACTAAATACAAAAATACCATATGATCCAGCAATCCTATTCCTGGGCATATATTCGAACAAAATTTTCATTGAAAAAGATACATGTACCCCTATGTTCACTGCAGTGTTATTCACAATAGCCCAAGACATGGAAATAACCTAAATGTCCACTGACAGATGAATGGATTAAAAAGATGTGGTACATATATACAATTGACTACTACTCAGCCATAAAAAAGATAAATTAACATCATTTGCAGCAGCATGGATGGAACTAGAGATTCTCATACTAAGTGAAGTAAGTTAGAAAGAGAAAGACAAACACCATATATATGTGGAGTCTAAAATACAACATAGGAGTTCCCGTCGTGGCACAGTGGTTAACGAATCCGACTAGGAACCATGACGTTGCGGGTTCGGTCCCTGCCCTTGCTCAGTGGGTTGATGATCCGGCGTTGCTGTGAGCTGTGGTGTAGGTTGCAGACGCGGCTCGGATCCTGCATTGCTGTGGCTCTGGCATGGGCCGGTGGCTGCAGCTCCGATTCAACCCCTAGCCTGGGAACCTCCATATGCCGTGGGAGCGGCCCAAGAAATGGCAAAAAGACCAAAAAAAAAATTTTTTTAATAAAATAAAATACGACATAAATGACCTATCTACAAAACAGAAACAGATCATGGACATGGAGGACTAACTTGTGTTTGCTAGGGGGGTAGGGGGAGAGAGGGGGATGAACACAGTTTGGGGTTAGTAGATGCAGACTGTTACATTTAGAACAGATGGGTGGTGGGGTCCTGCTATACAGGTACAAGGAACTGTGTCCAGCCTCTTGGGTTAGAACACAAAGGAAAATGAAAAAAAAAAAAAAAGTGTGTGCATGGGTGTCTTGGTCACTTGGCTGTACAGCAGAAATCAAAGGAACATTGTAAAAAAATTATTTTTTAATTTTGAACTTTGGACTAACCAAAACAGCCTGTTTGTGGCCTATTAAATATATATTGCGCATCTGCTTTAGCTGTTAGGGAAAAAAATACATTCAGAGAATAGTACAAAGATGCATTCTGATTATTATCCTCATTGTAACAGTTTCAAATATTTGTCAGATACTATGACAAAACAATCATAGTACCTGACATAAGAGAGAGGTAATGCTTTCATAATACAAACTATAGATGCTAAACCTGGAACTCAAGATTATTTCCAACTCTGTGTCCACTCCCCAAATTAGGCAGGACCATGTCCCATTTCAGTAGGAAGTAGCCAGAGGGGTTATTGCCCCATTCCTTGAAAGAGTTGGGAAAAACTAAAACAGAAATGGAAACAAAACCGACATCCTCTGTCAAGTTTATGAGTAACCTCTGTATCCAAACCGTTATTCCCATACCTGTTCTGCACCTGTTCCTCCTCAAGACTAAGTATCAAAGAAAAGGAGGATTGAAGCAGAGCAGGGTCCTATGGTCCTTCTCCCGCCTTTTGCAGAAAAACTTTAGACAAAGAATAAGTTTAACCAGAAAAGTGAGAAAATACAGAAGCAAAGGAAGCAGTCAAGGAGTTACTGCCGTAGCACAGTGGGTTAAGAATCCCAACTGCAGCGGCTTGGGTTGCTGGGGAGGTATGGGTTCAATCCCTGGTCAGGCACTGTGTGTTAGAGCATCCTGTGCTGCCGCAGTTTGCAGCATATGTTGCAGCTGCAGCTCTGATTCAATCCCTAGCCTAAGGATTTCCATATGCCATGGGCACGGCTACTTAAAAAAAAGGAAAGCAGTCGAACAGGACAAAATAGTAACAGTTCTGTCACTAAAACAAAGTCAAGGACTTTTAGATCTTCCTCGAGGCCTGCAGATATCCTTCCAGCTGTTTTGTGGAGACTGAAACTCCCACCAGGTGGAAGATGTTACCTAAACGATGACCAGGCTGTAGCCATGACATAAGCTGCCGCCACAATTCTGAGAACTGGCCTCAAAGAAATGGGAAACAATCCACCCTGGAACTAAACACTAACTGTACTCAAAACAATCAAGCTAACACTGATCAGACCACCGCATGACCAATTTTCAAGCTGACTATGCTGTTCTGCAAATAGCCTTCTCCTTCCACCCTATATACGTCTCCAAAACGCCCCCTCTAAAAGCCCTTTGCGGAGGATTTCACTTTCCTTCCCACCCCTGCCTCCCTCGGGTATAAAGTAAACTTTCCTTTCCACCAACCTTGCTGTCCATTGGTTTCCAAGCAGTAAGCAGCCAGACCCTACCTTCCACAAGAAAATCTCATCTTGAGCCCACTTTTAGGAGAGACGCTACAAGGAAGAGAAATGTAGGGAGGAAGGCTCCAGCCTTCCCTTCAAGGAAGCCATATGTTCAGACACTCACCCGATCCCGTTCTGGCAGTGGCAGCCGCTTTTTCAAGCAGAGAGAAAGAAAATGTTCAGGAACTTCAGGATCACCAGGGAATTAATCACTAGGTTATTAAGGGTGGTCCCAGTAACTGTCACACAAAGCTGTCATACGCTCACAATGGCACAGCCACAGAGGGTCACACACTCTCACAACCTGGTGATGGCTTCGGTCATACAGGCCGCAACAATGTCGCCTTAATTACAGATAACGTGGTAACGCACTACACCAGGTCACACGGAGACCCCCACAAACAAGCTATTAGGGCTTCACACACGCTATTAGGAAACTAACACACACTCGAAGGAGCAGCCCAGAGGGCACACCGAAGAACGCAAGCCAACAAACCGGACAGACGCGGGCACACTCCCGCGCAAAGACCGACAGACCGCCCCTCGGCCCACTCAGGCCGCCCCTCTGGGGCGTCGCGCAGCAACACCTAGTGCCCCCGGAATCCGACAGAAGCACTTACCTGCCTCACCCGAGACAACCGTGGCACCAACGCTGCGACGTCACAAAACCGACTCGGGCGCAGTGGCCCCTGGGAAATGTAGTTGCGGGAGGGGAACGGTTGGAATCGCTCGAGCGCGAAGGCCTCTGGGGCTCGTAGTTTAGGAAGGAGACGCCAATGCCCAGAGTGCTGTCACCTTCGCAAGGGGAGATCCTGGAAACGCCCCAGAGCCAAACCCAGCCCCGTACCCTGATCTGCGCGACGAGCTGGGGCTGGGGTTCCAAGTGGTGCTCTTGCACAGAGAAGGGGCGTTAGGGGAAGGGGTGGGACGGAGGGCACTGAAATCAGAGGTGGAAAGGAATAAGCTTGGAACTGGGGAGCAGGGGAAGTGGTGGAGAGGAGAGGAGGGGCGACAGGAAGGATTCAAGCCCCAGAGGTGGGAGGATCTTCCTAGGAGAGGAGCGCTCTGGAGATGGTAGTCCAGGGAGCCAGCAAGCTAAGAGTTCACCTTACTTTTGGCAGCTCATTGCCTTCGTTATAGCTGGCCTCAGAGGCTGGTAGATAAACTTTGGGACACTCGTTTGTCCTGGTGTCGCTGTTTGTCTCAGGTCAGGCATAGCAGGAGAAAAAGACTTGTGAGGGCTGCAGAAACAGAGTCTGTCGTCTTGAGTGAGGCGGCTGTCTCCCAAATAGGAAGGAAACAGTTGAAGCACTATGGCAGAGGGCGACCCATGATGCAGGTACAGTCTTTCATGGGTGCTGGAATCCTGAAGGGTTGGTAGAGGGGGAATCCTGGGGGCTTCAAACACCAGGGCCTGCCAAAATTCACGCCAGGTGCTGCCCAAGGCAAGGCAATGGTTTCCTCTGGCTAACACTAATTATATGCTCAATTTTTCTGTAAGAATCAGAGGCATTCCCATATCTTGGGTCCAGAATAAGCTAAATATCTGGATGGATATGAGGGAAAGGATTTTCCCCTTGATGACAGTGAGGAGGGGGCTAGCAAAAGGGACCAAGAAAAAATGGTGCAGATCATGGTGCTTCCCAATCTTTATCACAGCAGGAACAGAAAATGGTAATATTTGAGTGGCACACTAGAATTGTATAAGTTAGCCTGTAGATTAATCTGCTACAATAAAAACCTCCAAATGCTGTGGCCTAAATATGGTGCTTTACATCATTAGTCATTAGTGAAGGGCAAATCAAAACCACATAAGGCACCACTTCACATCCACTAGGATAACTATAATTTATAAAAGAAATAAGTGTTAGTGAGAACATGGAGAAATTTGAAAATTTGTACACTGCTGGTGATAATGTAAAATGTTTCAGCTACTGTAGACCACTGTTTGGCAGGCCCTCAAAATGTTAAGCAAAGAATTACCATGTGACTCAACAATTCCACTCCTAGTTCTACGCCTAGAGAACTGAAAACAAGTACAAGTACAGACATGTTCACAGCAGCACTATTCACCAAAAGGTGTAAATATCCCAAACATCCATCAACAAATGAACAGATAAACAAATTGTGGTGTATACATACAGTGGAATATAATTCAACCATAAAAAGAACTGAAGTACAAATAATGCTTACATGGATAAACCCACAAAACATTATGCTAAAGAAGTCAGATACAAAAGGTCACATATTGTATGATTCCATTTATGTGAAATATCCAAAGCAGATAAATCCATAGAGATAGAATGCTGATTAGTGGTTGCCAGGGGCTGAGGGGAGAATGTGGAGAAACTGCTTAATGGGTAAGGGGTTTTATTTTAGAATGATGAAAATATTTGGGAATTAGAGGTGGCAGATGCACAACATTGTGAATGTATCAAATACTATGAAATTGTTCAACTAAATATGGCCAATTGCACATTATGTGAATTTCACTTCAATAAGTTTATGTATTTATTTACTCACTTACTTGCTGCACCTGCAGCATATGGAAGTTCCCAGGCTAGGAGTCAAATAGGAGCTACAGCTGCTGGCCTATACCACAGCCACAGCAATGCCAGATCTGAGTCAAGTCCGTGATCTACACCATAGCTCATGGCAATGCTGGACCCCTGACCCGCTGAGTGAGGCCAGGGATTGAACCCACATGCTCATGGATACTAGCTGGATTCATTTCCACTGCACCATAATGGGAACGCCTTCGCTTCAATAAATTTTTAAATGTGAATGGCCTAAACACCCCAATTAAACAGCAGAGATTTTCAGATCAAATTTTAAAAACAATACCCAAATGCATGTTCTTCATGAGAAACCCATTTTATTTTGTAATTTTATTTTTTTAGCCACGCCTACAACATGTGGAAGTTCCCAGGTAAGGAATTGAGCCTGTGCCACAGGAGTGACAACAGCAAATCCTTAACCACGAGGCCACCAGGGAACTCAGAGATATCCATTTTAAATAGAGAGCCACAAATAAGTTAAAAAGTAAAATAATGGGAAAAGATATATTATCCTAAGCCTAATGAAAAGAAAGCTAGAGTGGGGTATATTAATATCAGATGAAGTAGATTTGGGAGCCAAGAATATTACCAGGGACTAAGAAAGTCATTTTGTAACGACATGGGGATAAATTAGTTAAGAGTACATAACAATCCCAAATGTTTATGCGTTTAATACAAGAGCTTAAAAATACATAAAGCAAAAACTGATAGAAATGAAAAAAAAGAGAAATTCACAATGATAGCCAAAGATGGCAAATAACTGATGAGATAGTAGACTTAATGCAAAAGAATAGAAAATACCCAACTATGTCTGATAATTTAGGAATATGCTTAAAGTGATACTTCAATAAATGGGAAGATATGGATTATCTGTAAAGAGTGCTGAGAAATGGTGTAGCTACGTGGGGTAAAAATTCGATTCTTGAGAGAGGACAAGATGGCGGAGGAGTAGGGGGACACGCTCGCCCTCTCCCACAAACACAACAAAAAAAGCACATCTACAGAATAAATGACTCGCACAGAACAGCAACCAATCGCTGGCAGAGGACCCTAAACTCCAATAACGGCAAGAAGTTCGTGACATTTTTGGGCAGAACGGGAGAAAAGAGGAGAGTGAGAGAAGGTGAATCCAAGCGGGACGGGCGCTCCCGAAGGGGAACTGCGAAGGAGAAAGGGATCCCGCACCCTGGAAAGTCACCTACCGGGGGAAAGATCAAACGAACCGGAGGAATCTCCAGATGCAGAGAAGAGTGTAGCAGTAAATTAGAGTACGGAAAAGCCGATCAAGAACCCAACGGACCATCTGAACTACGGGCACAGTCACCAAAAATTGAGACGCCTGGGTGGGGGCTGGGCACCGAATCCTCAGCTCCAGAGGTTAGTCCCCAGGAAAAGGCCGGGGGACGCCTGGGTGGGGGCTGGGCACCGAGACCTTGGCTCCAGGGATTAGTCCCCCGGCTAGGGGGGCAGGGCAGAGCAGAAACTGCTTAGGAGGTCTAGAAACCATTTGATGGGGCAGAGACTGCCTGGGAGACTAGAAAACAAAGCTGTCACAGAGGAAGGGAGCAATACTCTAGGAGCGGGGAAGTGGAAAGCCGCATCAGAGGGAACCTGGGAGAAGAGCCTGGTCTGCGCCCGTGCTGGGGAGGGGAGAGAAGAAGGGGTGGGTCCCCATCCATACCCCCCATGCCACAGCAAGCTTACAGGCCCGCTAGCTAGCTGAAAGCTGTGCTTCCCAGTGCATCCCCTCCCCCCACCCCCGCCATGCCCTACGCTCTCACGGACCTGGGGCTGCCTGCCATCCAGGAGGGCTGGCCTCAACAATTGCCTGAAGCCTACCACCGCAGGGGCTGTCCCTGCACAGGCCTGCTTGCCCTTTGGAGGGGCTACACTTCCCCAGAGCAGCACCAAACACCACCAGCCCCCGAGAAAAGGCCTACAGCCCAGAAAAGCTAGAACAAGCTTAGCCAGGCTGTGAACAGATCGGCCTAATTCTCGGACGGTTTTTCTGAGTCGGGTTGCCCCGGGGAGGAGCCTCTTGGGTTTTCAACGGCCCTGCTACCCGGCCAAGCCCCCAGGGGATGCTCTAGTGGACTAGCTGCATAGGACTGCCAGCTCCAGGCAGGACCCCCTGCAGCCCAGAAAAGCTGCAACAAGCCTGGCCGAGTCGGGAAAAGGTCTCAGACGGTTTTTCTGAGTTGGGCTGCCCTGGGGAGAAGCCTCTTGGGTCTCCAACGGCCCTGCTACCCGCCCAAGCTCCCAGGGGGTGGCCCACTCCCGTGAAATAACTGCTCAGCACCACCAGCCCCCTGGAAGAGCCCCTGCAGCCCAGAAAAGCTGCAACAAGCTCGGCCAGACTGTGAAAAGATCCGCCTACATTCTCAGGCTGTCCTTCTAAGTTGGGCTGCCCTAGGGAAGAGCCTCTTAGGTTCTCAGTGACCCAGATAGCTGCTCCAGCCCCCAGGGGGTGATGCACCCCTGAAGAGCAGCTGCCCAGCACCGCCAACCCCCTGCAAGAACCCCACAGCCTAAAAACACCAGAGCAAGCTCTGCATGACCAAGTGAAATCTGCTACCATCGTGGTGTGAACCTCCCAGTACTGTCTGCCCTCAGGAAGTCCTCCTTTGCTTCAAAGAAACACTGTTAGCCCCATCAACACTCCAGAAAAGCCACACTGCCTCAAAAAAGATTGACCAACAACGCCAGCCCTCAGGAAATATTCCACGGCAGTGACAAGGCAAACACTGCCCGATAACGGAGAGTACAACTCCCTCAGGAGAAAGAAAACAACAAGCAAGATGAAGAAGCTGAGAAACCACCCCCAGTCAAACCAACAGGAGGACTCACCTAAAACAGTCAACAATGAAACAGATCTCGGCAGTCAGACAGACTTGGAGTTCAAAAGAGAAATAGTGAAAATACTGAAGGAATTAAGAGAAGATATGAACAGTAATGCAGATACCCTCAGAAAGGAACTAGAAAATATAAGGAGGAGCCAAGAAAAACTAGAACATTCATTTGCAGAGATGCAAACCGAACTAGGGGCAGTAAAAACCAGAATGAATAATGCAGAAGAACGAATCAGTGATATGGAAGATAGAATAATGGAAATCACTCAATCTGGTCAACAGACAGAAAACCGAATCAAAAAACTGGAAAGCAATATAAGAGACCTATGGGATAATACAAAGCGGGCCAATCTACGCATAATAGGAATTCCAGAAGGAGTAGAAAAAGATAAGGGAATGGAAAATATATTTGAAGAAATTATCGATGGAAACTTCCCAAATCTAAAGGATACTGGATTCAAGATACAAGAAGCACAGAGGGCCCCAAACAAACTGAACCCAAACAGACCCACACCAAGACACATCATAATAAAAATGGCAAAAGTTAGTGATAAAGAGAGGATCCTAAAGGCAGCAAGAGAAAAACAGAATGTTACCTACAAGGGAACCCCCATAAGAATATCAGCTGATTTCTCTACAGAAACACTACAGGCCAGGAGGGAATGGCAAGAGATATTTAAAGTGCTCAAAGGAAAAAATATGCAACCTAGAATACTCTATCCAGCAAGAATATCATTTAAAATAGAAGGGGAGGGGAGTTCCCGTCGTGGCACAGTGGTTAACGAATCCGACTAGGAACCATGAGGTTGCGAGTTCGGTCCCTGCCCTTGCTCAGTGGGTTAACAATCCGGCGTTGCCGTGAGCTGTGGTGTAGGTTGCAGATGAGGCTCGGATCCCGCGTTGCTGTGGCTCTGGCGTAGGCCGGTGGCTACAGCTCCGATTCAACCCCTAGCCTGGGAACCTCCATATGCCGAGGGAGCGGCCCAAGAAATAGCAACAACAAAAGAAAAAAAGACAAAAAAAAAAAAAAAAAAGAAAGAAAAACAATCCTATAGGAAGTAATAAAAAAAATTAAAAAAAAATAAAATAAAATAGAAGGGGAAATAAAGATTTTTCCCAACAAACAAAAACCTAAAGAATACAGCAACACAAAACCCAGCTTAAAGGAAATATTGAAAGGGCTTCTCTAAACCAAAAAGAAAGGAAGGAAAGGGAAGAAAAAAGAAAAGAAAAAAATAAAAAAAAAGAAGAAGAAGAGGAAGAACTGGGACTGAGGAAACCGCAATCAGAGAGCAGTCACTCAAATAAGCCAGCATACAGATTTAATCATGAACATGCTTCAAACAAAATAAAATTAAAAAGAAAAAAATAAAAAAGAGTCATCAAAACCATAAAATGTGGGCAAGGGATGTCAGGAGGTAAATAACCCTTTTTGTTTGTATGTACGTCTCTCTTCTTAATTTTAATATAGTAATGAAGTGTTTGAACTTACAGGACCATCAGGCTAAAACACACACTTATGGGAAGGGGTTAGCATACTTAAAAAACAGGGCAACCACAAGCCAAAACCAAATATTGCATTTGCAAAAAATGAAAAAAAAAATACACTCAAGCAGATAATAACAGGAGACCATCCAACCAAAAAAAAAAGAAAGGAAGAATGGAGAACCATAGAATCAACTGGAACACGAGGTTCAAATGGCAATAAATAATCATCTATCAATTATCACCTTAAATGTCAATGGACTGAATGCCCCAATCAAAAGACACAGAGTGGCTGAGTGGATAAAAAGGCAAAAACCTTCAATTTGCTGCCTACAAGAAACTCACCTTAGGACAAAAGATACATATAGATTGAAAGTGAAAGGGTGGGGAAAAATATTTCACGCCAATAGACATGACAGAAAAGCAGGAGTCGCAATGCTCATATCAGACAAAATAGACTCTAAAACAAAAGACATAAAGAAAGACAAAGAAGGACACTATTTAATGATTAAGGGATCCATCCAAGGAGAGGATGTTACTATCATCAACATATATGCCTCAAATATAGGAGCACCCAGATACATACAACAAATATTAACAGACACAAAGGGAGATATTGATGAGAATACAATCATAGTAGGAGACCTTAATACCCCCCTCACATCAATGGACAGATCCTCTAGACAGAAAACCAATAAAGCAACAGAGATCCTAAAGGAAACAATACAAAAGGTAGACCTCATTGATATCTTCAGGACACTACATCCAAAAAAAATCAGAATACACATTCTTCTCAAATGCTCATGGAACATTCTCAAGAATCGACCACATATTGGGACACAAAGTGAATCGCAATAAATTTAGGAGCGTAGAAATTATCTCAAGTATCTTCTCTGACCACAATGCCATGAAATTAGAAATCAACCATGGGAAAAGGAAAGAGAAAACACCTACTCCATGGAGACTAAACAACATGCTACTAAAAAACCAATGGGTCAATGAGGAAATCAAGAAGGAAATTAAAAACTACCTTGAAACAAATGATAATGAAGACACAACCTCTCAAAATCTATGGGATGCTGCGAAAGCAGTGCTCAGAGGGAAATTTATAGCAATCCAGGCCTTTCTCAAAAAAGAAGAAAGATCCCAAATTGACAACTTAACCCTCCACCTAAACGAATTAGAAAAAGAAGAACAAAAAAGTCCTAAAGTCAGCAGAAGGAAGGAAATTATAAAGATCAAAGAAGAAATCAATAAAATAGAGACTCAAAAAACAATAGAGAAAATTAATAAAACCAAGAGCTGGTTCTTTGAAAAGGTGAACAAAATTGACAAACCCCTGGCCAGACTCACTAAAAAGAGGAGAGAAAGAACCCAAATAACCAAAATTATAAATGAAAAAGGAGAAATCACAACGGATACAGCAGAAATACAAAAAAACCATAAGAGAATACTATGAACAACTGTATGGCAACAAGTTTGACAATCTGGAAGAAATGGACAATTTCTAGAATCTTACAGCCTGCCAAAACTGAATCAAGCAGAAACAGACCAACTGAACAGACCGATCACTAGAAATGAAATTGAAGAGGTCATAAAATCACTCCCTACAAATAAAATTCCAGGACCAGATGGCTTCACAGGTGAATTTTATCAAACATATAAAGAGGAATTGGTGCCTAGTCTCCTTAAACTCTTTCAAAAGGTTGAAGAAGAAGGAATACTCCCAAAGACATTCTATGAGGCCACCATCACCCTCATTCCAAAACCAGACAGAGATACCACCAAAAAAGAAAACTATCGCCCAATATCATTGATGAATATAGATGCAAAAATTCTCAACAAAATCTTAGCCAACCGAATCCAACAACATACCAAAAAAATTATACACCATGACCAGGTTGGGTTCATCCCAGGTTCACAAGGATGGTTCAACATATGCAAATCAATCAGCATCATACACCACATTAACAAAAAAAAAGTCAAAAATCATATGAACATCTCAATAGACGCAGAAAAAGCATTTGACAAAGTTCAACATCCATTCATGATCCAGACCCTCGCCAAAGTGGGTATAGAGGGAACATTCCTGAATATAATCAAAGCCATTTATGATAAACCCACAGCAAATATAATCCTCAATGGGGAAAAACTGAAAGCCTTCTCACTCCAATCTGGAACAAGACAGGGATGCCCACTCTCACCACTGCTCTTCAACATCGTTTTGGAAGTCTTAGCCACAGCAATTAGACAAACAAAAGAAATAAAAGGCATCCATATAGGAAGAGAAGAGATCAAACTGTCACTGTATGCAGATGGTATGGTACTATACCTAGAAAACCCTAAGGACTCAACCCCAAAACTCCTTGAACTGATTAATAAATTCAGCAAAGTGGCAGGATATAAGATTAACATTCAGAAGTCAGTTGCATTTCTGTATACCAGCAATGAAACATTAGAAAAGGAATACAAAAATACGATACCTTTTAAAATTGTACCTCACAAAATCAAATACCTCGGAATACACCTGACCAAAGAGGTAAAGGACCTATATGCCGAGAACTATAAAACTTTAATCAAAGAAATCAAAGAAGATGTAAAGAAATGGAAAGATATTCCATGTTCCTGGATTGGAAAAATCAATATTGTGAAAATGGCCATACTACCCAAAGCAATCTACAGATTCAATGCAATCCCTATCAAATTACCCATGACATTGTTCACAGAACTAGAACAAACAATCCAAACATTTATATGGAACAACAAAAGACCCAGAATCGCCAAAGCAATCCTGAGAAACAAAAACCAAGCAGGAGGCATAACTCTCCCAGACTTCAAGAAATACTACAAAGCCACAGTCATCAAAACAGTGTGGTACTGGTATCAAAACAGACAGACAGACCAATGGAACAGAATAGAGAACCCGGAAATAAACCCTGACACCTATGGTCAATTAATCTTTGACAAGGGAGGCGAGAACATCAAATGGGAAAAGGAAAGTCTATTCAGCAAGCATTGCTGGGAAACCTGGACAGCTGTATGCAAAGCAATGAAACTAGAACACACCCTCACACCATGCACAAAAATAAACTCCAAATGGCTGAAAGACTTAAATATACGACAGGACACCATCAAACTCCTAGAAGAAAACATAGGCAAAACACTCTCTGACATCAACATCATGAATATTTTCTCAGGTCAGTCTCCCAAAGCAATAGAAATTAGAGCAAAAATAAACCCATGGGACCTCATCAAACTGAAAAGCTTTTGCACAGCAAAGGAAACCAAAAAGAAAACAAAAAGACAACTTACAGAATGGGAGAAAATAGTTTCAAATGATGCAACTGACAAGGGCTTAATCTCTAGAATATACAAGCAACTTATACAACTCAACAGCAAAAAAAAAATCACTCAATGGAAAAATGGGCAAAAGACCTGAATAGACATTTCTCCAAGGAAGATATACAGATGGCCAACAAACACATGAAAAAATGCTCAACATCGCTGATTATAAGAGAAATGCAAATCAAAACTACCATGAGATACCACCTCACACCAGTCAGAATGGCCATCATTAATAAATCCACAAATAACAAGTGCTGGAGGGGCTGTGGAGAAAAGGGAACCCTCCGGCACTGCTGGTGGGAATGTAAACTGGTACAGCCACTATGGAGAACAGTTTGGAGATACCTTAGAAATCTATACATAGAACTTCCATATGACCCTGCAATCCCACTCTTGGGCATCTATCCGGACAAAGCTCTACTTAAAAGAGACACATGCACCCGCATGTTCATTGCAGCACTATTCACAATAGCCAGGACATGGAAACAATCCAAATGTCCATCGACAGATGATTGGATTTGGAAGAGGTGGTATATATACACAATGGAATACTACTCAGCCATAAAAAAGGATGACATAATGCCATTTGCAGCAACATGGATGGAACTAGAGAATCTCATACTGAGTGAAATGAGCCAGAAAGACAAAGACAAATACCATATGATATCACTTATAACTGGAATCTAATATCCAGCACAAATGAACATCTCCTCAGAAAAGAAAATCATGGACTTGGAGAAGAGACTTGTGGTTGCCTGATGGGAGGGGGAGGGAGTGGGAGGGATCGGGAGCTTGGGCTTATCAGACACAACTTAGAATAAATTTACAAGGAGATCCTGCTGAATAGCATTGAGAACTATGTCTAGATACTCATGTTGCAACAGAAGAAAGGGTGGGGGAAAAATGTAATTGCAATGTATACATGTAAGGATAACCCGACCCCCTTGCTGTACAGTGGGAAAATAAAAAAAATTAAAAAAAAATTCAATTCTTACACAAAAAATTTAAATGTAGTGAAATGAAAGGACAGAAGTAAAGAAATCATGTGAGACATTAAAAATTATGTTGATATAGAACATCTTTTAAATACGAATCAAAATATTGGTAGAATTCCTGCTGCAATGCAGTGGTTAAGAAACTGATCACAGCAGCTTGGGTAACCCCCTCCCCAGAGCAGTGGTTAAAGGATCCAGTGTAGCCACAGCTGTGGCATAAGTTGTAGCAGTGGCTTGGATCCAATCCCTGGCCAGGGAACGTCCATATGCCACAGGTGCGGCCATTAAAAAAAAGGGTAAATTAGATAACATGAAAGTCAATTTTGGAGTTCCCCTTGGGGCTCAGTGGGTTAAGAACCCAACACAGTGTCTGTGAGGATGCGGGTTCAATCTCTGACCTCACTCAGTGAGTTAGTGATCGTTGCCACAAGCTTCAATGTAGGTCAAAGATGTGGCTCAGAACCCTCACTGCTGTGGCTGTGGTGTAGGCCAGTAGCGGCAGCTCTGATTCGACCCCAGCAAAGGAATTTCCATATGCCACAGGTGCAGCCGTAAAAAGAAAGAAAAAAAATAGATTAAGGAGTTCCCTTGTGGCGCAGCAGGTTCAGGTTGCTGCTGTGGTGCAGGATCAACCCCTGGCCCAGGAACTTCCATATGGCTCGGCCGTGGCCAAAAAAAGAAAAGAGAAAAAATGTAGATTAAGAGGGACAAAGCACATATCACTTATATGTGGAATCCAAAAAAAAAGGATACAATGAATTTATTTGCAGAAAGAATATGACTTACAGACTTGGAAAAACTTATGGTTACCAAAGGAGACAGGTTGGGTTGGAGGAGGGGTGGGCTGGGGAGTTGGAATGAAAATTTTCTAAAATCAGGTTGTGATGATGGTTGTAAAACTATAAATATAGTAAAATTCACTGAATTAAAAAAAAAGAGGGGAGGAGTTCCCGTCGTGGCGCAGTGGTTAACGAATCCAACTAGGAACCATGAGGTTGCGGATTCGGTCCCTGCCCTTGCTCAGTGGGTTAACGATCCGGCATTGCCGTGGGCTGTGGTGTAGGTTGCAGACGCGGCTCGGATCCTGCGTTGCTGTGGCTCTGGCCTGGGCCGGTGGCTACAGCTCCGATTCGACCCCTAGCCTGGGAACCTCCATATGCCACAGGAGCGGCCCAAGAAATAGCAAAAAGACAAAGAAAAAAAAAAAAAAAAAGAGGGGGGAGTTCCTGCCAAGGCACAGCAGAAGCGAATCCGACTAGGAACCATGAGGTTGCGGGTTCGAACCCTGGCCTCGCTCAGTGGGTTATGGATCCAGCATTGCTGTGAGCTGTGGTGTAGGTCGAAGACACGGCTCAGATCCCACGTTGCTGTGGCTGTGGTGTAGACTGGCGGCTACAGCTCTAATTTGACCCCTAGCCTGGGAATTTCCATATGCCGCAGGGGTAGCCCTCAAAAGTACAAAAAAATAAATAAATAAAGAGGGACAAAACACAAACATAAAGGGCAGAAGAAATCAATAGAAAATTGGGGAAAATAAGAGAAAAGGATAAAAAAAGCAAGAGAAAGGTATTTTTAAAGATTGGTGATTTGAATTATGCAAACCTCTGTCAAAGCTGATAAAAATAAGAGCAAAGATGCAAGTAAGAAAATGAATAAGAAAAAAAATGAAGTTAGAGTAATAATAAAATCTTATGAATGTCTAATTATGAACAAATCTGACAACCTAAACAGAATAAATATATTTCTAAAAAATAAAAAAATTAAAAAGGGAGTTCCCATTGTGGTGAAGTAGAAATGAATCTGACTAGTGTCCATGAGAAAGCGGTTTCAATCCCTGGCCTTGATCAGTGGATCAGGGATCTGGCATTGCCGTGAGCTGTGGTGTAAGTCAAGACACAGCTCAGATTTGGCATTGCTGTGGCTGTGGCGTAGGTTGGCAGCTACAGCTCCGATTTGACCCCTAGCCTGGGAGCCTCCATATGCCGCGAGTGTGGCCCTAAAAAGACAAAAAAAAAAGGGGTTCCCGTCGTGGCTCAGTGGTTAACGAATCCGACTGGGAACCATGAGGTTGTGGGTTTGATCCCTGGCCTTGCTCAGTGGGTTAAGGTTCTGGCGTTGCCGTGAGATGTGGTGTAGGTTGCAGATGCGGCTCGGATCCTGCGTTGCTGTGGCTCTGGCATAGGCTGGCGGCTGTGGCTCCAATTCAAGCCCTAGCCTCGAGAGCAGCCCAAGAAATGGCAAAAAGACAAATAATAAAAAATAAATAAATTGGATTTTTATTAAAAAAAAAAGACAAAAAAAAAAAAGTAATCTGGTCATACCCCATAAAATCGTGCAAAAAAACCTCTCTGCTCATTACAGGGTAAATAGTCTAATCCAGTTCATGTCCACAAGGGGACACATACTAGGATGTTCTTTTTCGCAGCCATGAGTTTTATCCAGCACTAGAGGAGTAAGTACATTAAAAGTAGTAAATATATATTATGAATTACTGTGCAAATGTTAGAAGCATTGAATAGCATTATAGCACTGTGCACAAAACGTGATCTAAACTGGTGGTGAGCAGGAAAAAAAAGATGCTTTTATAGCATAATATCAATATAAAATTAAAACACACAGCATGACTTATTTGATAAGGGATATATACACATTTAGGGAGGCATACCAAACACAATGGTGTGCCTGCCTATGGGGGAGATTAGGAATTGAGAACGATGGCAGAAAGAACCAAGAAATGAGTGTTGGACTAAACAGTTTGGGTAATGTACTGTATGAACTGAGGTCCAAAAATGTAAGTGCAAAATTTAAAAAACCAAGAGCCATACCCTCCCTGGCCTCCGTCTTAATAGAAGGTAGAGTCCTAACAAAATCAAATACTCAGAGGTCTCTAAGAGACTCTGGAGCTGTAGTTCCCACTGCAGGATCAGAGAGAAGGGCTGGGGGCACTGCTGTTCGGGACTCCAAGTACTGGGAAGCGGGACCCAGAGGTGAATGTACAATTCTGTCTCACATAAGCAGCTGGCTCTCAGGCAGGCAATTCAACTTCCTGCTTGATTTCATCATTAATAATTGTCATGTTAACTGTTTACTTAAATCACATTATTTTAAGTAATCTTCAGAAAAACATGAAAGGCTCAAATTATTTCAGTTTCACAGATAAGTAAATTGAGTCTGAAATATAATTATCTTTCCAGGTTCTCCCAACTAAGAGCTGACATCCATGTGAAGGCCTTATTCCAACATCTTTAACTGAAAGAGTAGATACTTCCACTATACTTTCTGGAAGAACATGTGAGGAATTACCATGCATATGCCTTAAGAAAACTGATCGGGGAGTTCCCGTGGTGGCGCAGTGGTTAACGAATCCGACTAGGAACCATGAGGTTGCGGGTTTGATCCGTGGCCTTGCTCAGTGGGTGAGGATCTGGCTTTGTCATGAGCTGTGGTGTAGGTTGCAGACTCGGCTCGGATCCCTCGTTGCTGTGGTTCTGGCGTAGGCCGGTGGCTACAGTTCCGATTCGACCCCTAGCCTGGGAACCTCCATATGCCTCGGGAGCAGCCCTAGAAATGGCAAAAAGACAAAAAAAAAAGAAAGCTGACCGGGAGTTCCTGTCATGGCTCAGGGCTAACAAACCCAACTAGTATCCATGAAGAGGCAGGTTCAATCCCTGGCCTTGCCCAGTGAGTTAAGGATCCCATGTTGCTGTGGCTGCGGTGTAGGCTGGCAGGTGTAGCTCCAATTCAACCCCTAGACTGGGATCTTCCATATGCCACAAGTCCAGACCTAAAACGACAAAAAAAGAAAGAAAGGAGGGAAGGAAGGAGGAAAGGAGGATACTGGGGAGATGACTCATTCTCCTGTCACTAAATTACCCTCCACTCGTGGCTTCAAGCAACCTGCTTTTCTCTACCTGTCCTGAGCTCTCTACCTGTCCTGAGCTCTAGAATAAAGAAGAAAATCTTAACAGGGCAAATATACTACATAGGAACTAGAAATCAATTGTGAAATCATGTTCAGAAAGGAAACATTTTTCCTAGCTGTCTCTAAAGGCACCCAATAATAGCAACAATTTTACCCAAAATTCACTGCAGTCTAGTATCAAACACAGGCAATGTTAAAGGGGTACAGGACTCCTTAGAAAATTTGCTTATATATCACACAAACCTTTGCACTGTATTTGCTGAACTGCCTTTTTTTTTTTCTTTCTTTTTTTTTGCTTTTTAGGGCTGCACCCACATCACATGGAAGTTCCCAGGCTAGGGGTTGAATCAGAGATGCAGAAACTGGCCTACACCACAGCTCATGGAAACGCCGGATCCTTAATCCACCCAGCGAGGCCAGGAGTCGAACCCTCATCCTCATGGATCCTAGTCAGGTTCATTAACCGCTGAGCCATGAAGGGAATTCCTTGAAGTACTTCTAAAAAGAAAAAACTTTCATTAGGAGGAAGAGAACAAGTGGAATTTTTACACACCTGAAGAAGCTTAGCCACATTTCCTTTTGACTCATTTACACCATTGAGGTGATTTAAAATTATCAGTAATTTTCAAATGGTCATTTTATTTTCTGGTCACACCCACAGCATGTGGAAGTTCCTGGGTCAGGGATCAAACTTTACAGCAGCTGTGGTGCCCACAGGTGCACGATGCTGGATCTTTAATCCACTGCACCACACAGGAATTTCCATCAAATGATTGTTTTGTTTGTTTAAATTTTATGGCCATGAGTGCAGCATATGTAAGTTCTTGGATGTGGAGGGGTGGACCGAATTGGAGCCACAGCTGCAGCCTATACCACAACTGCATCAGCACTGGATCCTTTAACCCACAGTGCTAGCCGGGGATTGAATCTGCATCCTGGTGCTGCAGAGATGCAGCCAATCCTGTTGCACCACATCGGGGACTCCAAATGGTCTTTTTTTTTTTTTTTTTTTTTAAGGCCACATCTGAGGCATATGGAATTTCCCAGGCTAGAGGTTGAATTCGAACTGCAGGCCTACACCACAGCCACAGCAACACTGGGATCCGAGCCACATCTGTCACCTATACCATAGCTTGCTGCTGGACCCTTAATCTACTGAGCAAAGCCAGGAATCAAACTTGCATCCTCATGGACACTATGTCGGTTTAACCCACCAAGCCACGATGGGAACTCCCAAATGGTCATTTTTTTAAAAAATCTTGTTATTGAAACAATGTTCCACAAATTCCTAATCAAAATTAAATCCTAATTCGAGTTTTATAAAAAGTAATTGAGATATACATATAATAAAAAAGAGCTCTACTATGGGCCGTCTTTTTCTTCTTGGGCAACAGGAATAATAGAAAATAGAAAAAACAGTATATAAGGAAAATGCAATCTTAGACTCTTTCTTAGACCCTCATCTACCTAATGAGAACTTTTATTGAGAAAAATTATTTGAAAACCTCTATTTCTGATTTCATAACCTCTTTCAAAAGTATATGCTTGTTTTCTTCCTCTCTAAATTTCTTGGAAGGTAGCTAACTTCAGGATTTTGGACAGGAAACATTGAGGATGGGTCTGGAATATTCTATTATTGCCAGAAAGTAAGGGTGCTTGCAAAGATGTCAGGGCAGTGCTGAAGGTAGCAAGGAGTTTGCTTAAAGTTAGCTTAAGTGGCTAAATTTTGACAATTTCAGCATCAACGATATATGTATAATATAACCATGATGTGTTAAGACTGTAGAGGACCATGACCTCACGAGACGAACAAGAAAAATGTTAAAATGCCGTATACAAATACACAGGCATAATAAATATGAGAGTGAATTTAGTAAGTACAAGGTAAAATATATAATATATATACAACATACACACACATATATATGCATTTCATTTCCATTAGGTATATAAGGCATATGAATGTGTACATATGCCTATGTGTGATGACAGACAGATCTCTTATCTCTCCTATGTCTTTAATCAAAGGTCAGCTTCCAAAGAATCCTTCCTGGAGTTCCCATTGTGGCTCAGCAGGTTAAGAACCCAACTAATATCAATCCCTGGCTTTGCTCAATGGATTAAAAATCCAGCATTGCTGCAAGCTATGGTGTATGCAGGTTGCAGATGTGGCTCGGATCCTGCCTTGCTAAGGCTGTGATGTAGGCCAGCAACTACAGCTCCAATTCCATCCCCAGCCTGGGAACTTCCATATGCCACAGGTGTGTGGCCCTAAAAAGAAAGAAAGAAAGAAAAAAAAAGAAAGAAAGAAAGAAAGAAAGAAAGAAAGAAAGAAAGAAAGAAAGAAAGAAAGAAAGAAAGAAAGAAAGAAAGAAAGAAAGAAAGAAGGAAAGAAGGAAAGAAGGAAGGAAGGAAGGAAGGAAGGGAAAAAAAAAAAAAAAAAAGGCTTTCCTGCTATACAATCTAAAATAGCAACCTGGTCCCCCAGTTCTTCCTTCATTTTTTTCTCCTTAGGACCTCTTTTAGGTCCTATATGTTTTACTTACATATTTTTTGTCTGTCTTCATTAGAAATTAGCTCTATGGAGTTCCCACTGTGGCACAATGGCATCAGCAGCATCTTGGGAACACTGGAACATAGGTTCGATCCCTGGCCTGGCATAGTGGGTTAAGGATCTGGTGCTGCCACAGCTGCAGCTTAGGTCACAACTGCGGCTCAGATCTGATCCCTGGCTGGGAAACTCCATATGCTGCAGGGTGGCCAAAAAAAAAAGGAAAAGGAAAAGAAATTAACTCTATGAAGGCAGAGATTTTTGTCTGTTTAACTCACAACTGTTATCTCCAAAGCTGGGTTAGAACAAAGCCTGGTACACAGCAGGCACTCAATATAAAATTTTAAAATAAAACACACACAAATACAAACCTTCTGCTTAATCAGGAGTAAATAAAGAAAATTCCTATGTATGATGAAATCATATAAAAATTATATAAATGTAACGAGGCAGAAAGATATGTTTATAATAATAATAGTAACCAGATTAAAAAAGAAATCCAAGAGTTTATCACCAATGATCACACCCAACCAAGTGGACAGGTTAACCAGTGTATTCTAAATGAATTAGTCCATGTCCTAAAATGAATTAACAGACTCAAACCCTCATCTCTTAGCACAAGAAATCTCATATAATGGTCTCATTATATGAGCTTTTATTATGCTAAAAGATGGATATATCTCAATGAGACAATGGGTTGTATAGTTGCAGATAAACGAAATTTAATACCTCACTGTGAGAAGAAACAACAGATTTTACCAAAGTATAAGCATCTGTGCTAAAGGCATGGGTGTAAAAGATTTTATCAACATCACAGTGACATTTAACGGTAAAAGCAGAATCTGTGGCTTGGGTTTATACCACCTTGAAGGAAGAAATCAAGTACCATGCTTACATCAAAAATCAATTAATGAATCAGGCAGACTCATCACTAGTCTGAGTCATTTTTTCCTTTAAGCCTAGTAAGTTTATAGTAACCTTAGGGAATTTCTGAAATAGGTTACTACTCAACCCTTACAGAGTATTAAAATAAAACTCCTATACCTCTAGGAAATATGAGATAATACAGGAATGATGACAAGAGTTTAGCTTATGATGTTAATATATATGAAGTTATGTTAAATGTAATACAAGTTTGGTAGTGCTTTTTAAACATTGTATTTGCTTATGTTCAAGGTTTGAGGTATTCAATTATATCAAATCTGTAATTTGTTTAAAGGTAATTTGTCTTAATATTTAAGAAAAGTAATTTTCAAATTTATATTAGGTAGAAGTATAGACTATTAAAAAATTATTATTTGTAGTCATTGTTTCACTCCATGCACATATATAGATGTATCTTTCACGTTTTCATAATTTATTTGTTCTGATCTGCTTTTACAGATGCTCTCCAGATAATGGCCAAGATTCTAACAGGCTCTAACTGTTCAAAGTGGTGACATATCCACATTAAAGTCTACCTCCATATAGGAGTTCCCGTCATGGCTCAGTGGTTAATGAATCCGACTGCAGGTTCAATCCCTGGCCTTGCTCAGTGGGTTAGGGATCCGGCGTTGCCGTGAGCTGTGGTGTAGGTCACAGACGCGGCTCGAATCCTGTGTTGCTGTAGCTCTGGCGTAGGCCGGCGGCTACAGCTCTGATTCAACCCCTAGCCTGGGAATCTCCATATGCCTCGGGAGTGGCCCTAGAAAATGCAAAAAGACAAAAAAAAAAAAAGTTTACCTCCATATATCCACACAGATAAAACAGGAATAGACAGCCCCACACCCTCATGTTTCTCATTACTCTGAAAAATGGTGATTTATTTTCTAAAGATTTTAGGCTCCAACTACTTGTTTTAAACACCGGTTGAAAATGGCTTATTTTTTCTCTATAAGCAATATCTTTGTCTGATATATCTAGTTCCAAAGAAGTTATTCATAAACTTCTTAAACTAAGTTTACAAACCATCCATAAAAGAAGACCTCACTGACAATTCTTATTATATTCCATCACGCAATGTTTAAACTCACAATGAAAGCAGATAATCAAATAATTCTTTTAAGATAAAGAGCCATTCATTAAATGATGGATCCATTATTTTCTTATCGGCAATCTTTCTTTAAACGTCTATGGTGAATCACTGCCACAAATAATTCCCTATGAGAAAGCCTGTTAAGAAGTTTTACTAAGTGAATTTTAAAAAAATTCATCCTTATTGTAGAGTTGCCATTGTGGCTCAGTGGGTTAAGGACACAACATTGTCTCTGTGAGGATGTGGGTTCAATCCCTGTCCTTGCTCAGTGGGTTAAGGATCCAGTGTTGCTACAAGCTACAGCTAGGTCGAAGATGGGACTCAGATCAGGTGTTGCTGTGGCACAGACCAGCAGCTGCAGCCCCAGTACAATCCCTAGTTGGGGGGATCAACCCCTTCCAGGTGTGGTCATAAAAAGGAAAAAAATCCATTTTGTGAAACATACTAATGAATACTATATTGGTTTTTATCATCAAAGAAAATGTAACAATTCCCTCAGCTTCATGAAGGCTGTGTATTTTTCACATACATGTTACAAGGTTTCTCCTCAGGATAAATAATTATACCATACAAAAGATTAAGGCTTTCTCACATGTGTAGCAAACACAGGGTGTGAGTCAGGACTGGAATTCCAAGAGGCAAAAATTCCCATCAAATTAACTTAAGCAAAAAGAATTTTTTATTGGATCACAAAAATGAAAAAGTAAAAGATGGTACAGATTTGGGGCATGACTGGATACAGAAGATCAAACAATATCCTCAAATTTCTGTCTCTGATCTCCATTTTCCTTTGTGTTGGATTTATCCTGGGAAGGCTTTCTTCATATGGTGGCAAAACGGCTACTGGTGAGTTTTTAACCCTGCTACATAATCCTTAAATCCTGCAATTCCTGGTACGGGGGATGATCCTTTCTTACTACCCATAACGATGACCCCCGAGGGCTCTATTGGTCAGGACAGGGCCATCTGTAAATCTCTTATCCATCATTAGATTGACGGAAATAATTGGCCAGCCTATGACCAATCCACTGCTCTCCCTGATTAAACAATTTCATCAGAATGATATGCATTGAAGGTGAGTTGGGTCTCAAACGGGGCATAGAAGAGATCTAAAAGTACTAGATGTCTACCACTTAGGCTATTTCAAATAAGGGATGCTCATGAAATGAAGGCTTTTCCATATGTACTATATCCAAAGAATTACTAACTGAAAAATTCACTGATACTTATTTAATAAGGATTGACTGGTGACTCAATGTTTTCTTGTATTTGTTATACACAGTCAGAGAGCTTCTCTATTATGAATTTTCTGATGTCGTCTAAGGGCTGAAGCACAGTTAAAATTGTTCCCACATTGACTACAGTTATAGGGTTTTTCTCCAGCATGAATTCTCTGGTGTAGCCTAAGGGATAAGATCTGATGGAAAGCCTTTCCACATTCACTACATTCATAGGGTTTCTCTCCAGTATGAATTCTCTGATGTTGATTAAGGTATGAGCCACAACTGAACGCTTTCCCACATTTGTTACATTCATAGGGTTTCTCTCCTGCATGACTTCTCTTATGATGAATTAGAACTAAAGCATCACTGAAGGCTTTCCCACATTTACTGCATTCAAAAGGTCTCTCTCCAGTATGAATTCTATGATGTCGATTAAGTTGTGAGTCAGTCCTAAAAAACTTTCCACATTTTATGCACTCATAGGGCTTTTCACCAGTGTGAATTCTCTGATGTTGATTAAGGTGTGAGCGATAGCCAAATGTCTTCCCACATTCATTACACCTAAAAGGTTTCTCTCCTGTATGAATTCTTTGATGCAGAGTAAGGGCTATGCGTCTGCTGAAGGCTTTTCCACATTGATTACATTCATAGGGTTTCTCTCCAGTGTGAATTCTCTGATGCTGATTAAGATGTGCACTCTGTCTGAAGGCTTTGTTACATTCCTTACATTCATATGGTTTCTCTCCTGTGTGAATTCTCCGATGTTCAACGAGGAAGGCATAACGGCTAAAGGCCTTCCCACATTCATTGCATGCAAAGGGTTTCTCTCCAGTGTGGATCCTTTGATGTTGAGCAAGGTGTGCACTCTGTCTGAAAGCTTTGTTGCATTCCTTACATTCATATGGTTTCTCCCCAATATGAGTTCTCTGATGTTCACTGAGAAAGAAGTCATGGCTAAAGGCTTTTCCACAGTCATTGCACACATATGGTTTCTCTCCATTGAGAATTCTCTGAGGTTGAGCAAAGAATGAGTAACAGCTAAAGGCATCACCACATTCATTGTATCCATGGTGCAATTTTCCAAAATGAGTTGTTCGATGTTGAGTAAGTAATGAGTGGAAACTTAAGAGATTTGAAAAATCATTACTTTCATAAGGTTTTCCCCCAGGAGGAATTTCTGCATCTTTGCTAAGGTATGTACTCTGGTTGAATTCTTCACATTCATTACCTATCAAAGATTCCTTCTCAGCATGTAGCCTTTTATGTCCAATTAGGACTGAATTTGGGGGGAACATTTTATCATAAATATCAAATTTATGTACTTGCTCTACTGTGGGAACTCTCTGTTGTTTTAAAAGTACTGACTTCAAGAGAACATTTCTCTCAGAATTATTATATTCATTGTCTCTTTTCATAGCAGAGATTTCCTTATGAGTCGTCACTTGCCTGAAATGCCTCTGCTCATTTCTTTGATGTCGTGCAAATTCACCCTCATATTTCCAAGATGCTCTGAAACTGGAGCATTCAAGACCATAACTTGTAAGTCTTTCCATTATTATCCCCTGGGATATTTCCTCTTCATCAATGTACCATTTTGGAGATAATGCCTTGATTTCATACCAAGACTCCCAGTCTGAAAAATATCAAGAGAGCAAATGTCTCCTTTTTACCTTTGTAAGGAGAAAGAAAACTGTTGGAGAAGAATTAAACAACTTACTTGGGGGAGAGAGGGGCGAAATCATGGCTTTGACATCTCTCAGATACAGCCATGCAATATGAACAAAATACAAAGAAAGTACAAAGAATGAGGAAAGCTGACAGAGAAAGGGGTATATGTGTTGGTGATGGGGAGGAGATGAAGGGGGAAATGTGGGACATCAAGCACATTTATATACAGGTAAAATGCAGGGCATCAAGAAGCAGAGAGTGTTAAATGCCAAGAAGATAAGGAACTGAGAAAAGCTGATTAGAGCATAATCACTGTTTCTCTGCCCCTAGTCTTTAAAGTCTCCCAAACATCCTGCACTTAATCAAGCCCTAGTCATAAAACTAAAAGCTCCATGAGGGCAGGGATTAATGTTTTCTTCTCTTTCTTCTCACTGTTACATTGAGTAGCTAGACAATGGCAGCATTTTGTTGAATGAATGAATGCTGATGGAATGTTCAACAACTAAGATTTTATCAAAAATCAGAGAAAAATTATTGGGTTTTTTGTTTCTGGGGTTTTTTTTTGCCTCAGGGTTTAGAAGAAATCTGAAGATTGGCTTTTCTCATCATGAGAGAAAAATGCTGTCTTACAGAATAGGTAATTGATCTTCCAGGAGAGAATATTGGTTGAGGTGAGGTGGAAAGAAAACTAGTTTTCAAAAGATGATCTCCAAAAAAGGAAAATGATGAAGTCCTTTTCGTGTCATGCCACAACAATCAGCCAATATATTTAGCCATAGAGAACCTACTACTAGTGCCCAGCACCTAGTAGGAAAAAAAAGTCTGAGACACAGCTCCCTTTTTTTAAACTCTAGAGACAGATAAAACTTGTACATAAAAAAACTCAATATGAAAAAGTGGAAAATATAGGTTAGTAGTAAACATATCAGAAAAACAGATATCAAAGCTCCCTAGCTTAGCTAAGCTAAAAAATTTAAGAATTCTGAGTTTCCGTTGCGGTGCAGCAGAAACGAATCCGACTAGTAACCATGAAGTTGTGGGTTTGATCCCTTGCCTTGCTCAGTGGGTCAAGGATCTGGCATTGCTGTGAGCTGTGATGTAGCTTGCAGATGTGGCTGAGATCCTGCATTGCTGTAGCTGTGGCACAGGACAGCAGCTGTAGCTCTGATTCAACCCCTAGCCTGAGAACCTCCATATGCCACAGGTAGAGCCCTAAGAAGCAAAAATAAATAAATAAATAAAAATTTTAAAAATAAAAAATTGTTTCTTAATCACACCTAGCCATATTTCAAGTGTTTAACAACCCAATATGGCTATTATACTGGAAAGCATAGATATATATCATTTCCATTACCACAGAATGTTCTATTAGACAGCACTGGATTTAATATCCAAATTAATATGTCAAAGATCTTATGGCTCAATAAGGAAAGACAGAAAAATAGGGACAGGAGCCAGTTAGAGGGAGACAGAAACAGAACAGAGCTTTGGACAAAGAAAAAGTACCTTACACATCTCTAAACTGAGAAATATGAAAATGCAGAAAGGACCTGGATCTATTCAAACTAGAGGGACAGAAGCCAGATGGCATGTGGTAAGAACATGGAAGAGAAGTGGAAGTAAAGAATGAGTGGAGATCACAATTGGTGTATAAGTAATAGGAAGAGGGAAGGGAGTGTAGTGGAAGAAATGGAAAAAAGTTTCTACAACATGTTACAAAATTATTTTAAAGAAGATTTAAATAAACAAAAATGTTGGATGAAAATGTACCATGTGAAAAAATATATATGCATGCTTATTTACTCCAAGTTAATTAGGTCAATCAGAATTCCATGAGGATTTTATTTTTGAACTTATGAAATTATTTTAAGGGATGCTTAGAAAAAAATGATCAATAATATAAAGGAAAATTCTGAAGACATTCTAGGATCAATAATATGACCTAAGCCTTACATTTAATACCTTCTTTCCATTAAAATATCTTCTATAAATGGATTCAAATAGGATGATGTGTAAAATTCTCTTAACATTGTGGAGAAATGTTAAGAGAAAATACACCTAAAGCAAAAACATATAAACAAACAAACAGAAGAGGATGCACAGAACAGGGTGAAGAGGTGGATCAACCACTCCACCCCCATTCTGACTACACCTGGTTGAAAGGACTCTTGTGGGAAAAACATATGGAAGGATTTCCCTATCAGCCTGTATGTGTGTGGGAGCTACAGCTGAGGACCAGCACATTAGGGCTGCTTTATAATGTTTTCCTTTTTAAAAAAATAAAAATAATATTTATTAGAAAATAAACAAGCAATTCAAAAATGTATAAAGTAGGAGTTCCCACAGTGGCTTAGCGGGTAAAGAACCAGACACAGTGTCTGCAAGGATGTGGGTTCAATCCCTGACCTCACTCAGTGGGTTAAGGATCTGGTGTTGCTGTGGCTGTGGCATAGGCCTGCAGGTTTAGCTCCTATTTGACCCCTAGCCTGGGAACTTCCATATGCCACAAGTGTGGTCCTAAAAAAAAAAAAAGTATAAAGTACAAAGTATACTCTTCACAAGATACCATCCGAAAGACCACTACCATTCATGGTTGGGTCTATTATCCTTCTAGAATTTTCCTTTTAAAGATAAACACACATGTATAATTGTTTTTAACTAAACTTTTTAAAGTTTTAACTTAAAACACCATAGACATTTTCCCATGTGAGTACAAATAAAGCTACCTCATTCACAGAATGAACCGTAATTTAGGTAACCAGTATATCTTAACAGATTTTTTACACTTGTATCCCTAAAGTTAAGTTACTTGTTTGGCAAAATACAGTTGTGTTCTCAACCTGCTTAATTCACTTGTTCTTGGCATTCATAATTACATATTTTAATTAAACAATTAGTGTTCAGATAGTTGTATTATTTCTTTACTTAAATAATTTTTTAATGGTCGCACTTGTGGCATATGGAAGTTTCTGAGCCAGTGGTCGAATCAGAGCTCCAGCTGCGGCTTTTTTTTTTTTTTTTGGCTGCCCCACAGCATATGGAGTTCCCAGGCCAGGGATCAGATCTGAGCTGCAGATGTGATCCAAGCTGCAGCTGTGGCAAACCTGGATCCTTAACCCACTGTGCTGGGCTGGGGATCAAACATGCATCCCAGCACTCCCAAGATGCTACAGATCCCTATTTCACCATAGGGGAAACTCCCTTTTTTTCCTTTTTTTTTTTTTTAATTTTATAGCCACATCCAGGATATATGGAAGTTCCCAGGCCAGGGACTGAATTGGAGCCACAGCTGTGACCTATGCCACAGCTGTAGTAATGCTGGATCCTTTAACCCACTGCTTTGGGGTGGGGATCCAACCTGTGCCTCAGCAACCTGAGCTGCTGCAGTTGGATTCTTAGCACACTGTGCAGGAGCAGGGACTCCCAGAAAGTTATTTTAATGAAAACTTAATTGAAAATTGTAAAAAAAAAAAAATAGGCTAAAAGTGAATTACTTAAAAACCTGCTTTTGATTTAGGTGTGGAAGAGAACTGTAAAAGCCTATTAAAACCATAAAATTCTTGGGAGTTCCCATCGTGGCGCAGTGGTTAATGAATCCGACTAGGAACCATGAGGTTGTGAGTTTGATCCCTGGCCTTGCTCAGTGGGTTAGGGATCCGGCGTTGCTATGAGCTGTGGTGTAGGTTGCAGACACGGCTTGGATCCCCATGTTGCTGTGGCTGTGGTGTAGGCCGGTGGCTATAGCTCCTACTAGACCCCTAGCCTGGGAACCTCCATATGCCACGGGAACGGCCCAAGAAATGGCAAAAAGACAAAAACAAACAAACAAACAAAACCCATAAAATCCTACAAGGATTCTATACTTATATAGAATATTGGTTTGTAAGCCATCTGCCTCACCTTAAAAGAAATCAATAATGGAAGTCTTTGTTATATAAGAAAGATAATGCTCAACTCCAATCAACCAATCATATTCCAATAAAAGGTCTTAACACTATATAAAAAAACTAAAAAATGTGCACTTACATGTTATACAGTTAAAATAAAATGTCTCACATATGTATGTATATTTTGTGATTCCTCATAACCAAATTATAAATCAAATAAGCAGCTTCTACAATATGTGTTTTTATATAATTTAATATTCCTATAGGATACATTTCTAAAAATAGAAGTATTAAATAAAACTATACATGTATTTTATTTTATTTATTTTATTTTATTTTTTTGTCTTTTTGTCATTTCTTGGGCCGCTCTCGCGGCATATGGAGGTTCCCAGGCTAGGGGTCGAATCGGAGCTGTAGCCACTGGCCTACGCCAGAGCCACAGCAACGCAGGATCCGAGCCACGTCTGCGACCTACACCACAGCTCACGGCAACGCTGGATCTTTAACCCACTGAGCAAGGGCAGGGATCGAACCCACAACCTCATGGTTCCTAGTCGGATTCGTTAACCACTGCGCCACCACGGGAACTCCTATACATGTATTTTAAACACTAATATCTACTTTCAAACTGACCTCCAAAATAATTTTTATCAATTTACATTCATATCAGCAACATGAAGTACATGTATTCAAACTCATTCACGCTGGCTAATATCATTCTAAAGAACTTTTCCCCTACAAATAAAGAGTAGCTCATTATTGTCATAATTTGCAGTTCTCTGATTATAAAATTGAGCATTCTTATATACATTTATGTAGTTTTTACATATTTTGTGGTGAATTCATTGGTGAATTCCTTATACATATACTCTGCACATATTCTAAATACACTGACATCTGCTTTTAAGTGGTTTTTAGAAGTCATTATAAATTTGAGGCATTAAGGCTTTATAACTGTTTTTCTCCCTTAAATCATCTTTTTTATTGTCACAAATAATCTTCATTTATGGTGCTTTCAATAAAAATTTTTAAAAATTTTTATGAAGTCAAATCTCCCATTTTTTTCCATGATAGTCTGCCCTTGATGGCATCTTAAGAAAGACTTCCAATAACCTATATGGGAAGAAGGAATGGATATGTATAACAGATTCACTTTGCTATAAACCTGAAGCTAATATAACACTGTAAATCAACTATACCACAACAAAATTAAAAAAAGACTTTCCAAAATAAAATATTACACAAATATTATTCCATAACTTTTAAGTAAATCTTTTTGTGCCGCTGATTTGAAAAGCTTTATCTAATACTAAATTCTTGGAGTTCCTGTTGTGGCGCAGCGGAAGTGAATCCAACTAGGAACCATGAAGCTGTGGGTTCGATCCCTGGCCTCGCTCAGTGGATTAAGGATCCGGTGTTGCTGTGAGCTGTGGTGTAGGTGGCAGACGAGGCTCAGATCTGGCTTTGCAGTGGCTCTGGAGTAGGCCGGCCAGCAACAGCTCTGATTAGACCCTTAGCCTGGGAACTTCCATATGCCACAGGTGCAGCCCTATAAAGACAAAAAAAGACCAAAAAAAATAATAATAATACTAAATTCTCATATATAGATGGGTGTATTTCTAGACTTTATTGTTTCACTGATCTATTTCACTGTTCTTATATAAGACCAAGCTCACAGATAACAGGCAAATTCCTTAAATATCAGAAGCTGAATTAGGCAGTATATTAAATGAATAATACATATGACCAAGAATGAAACTCAGAAATACAAAAACTGTTCATTAATAGGAAATCCTTTACTATATTATTATTATCTTATCCTCTATACTTTTAACTTCATCAGTAAAAAAGAAAAAAATAATTCCTAAAATAAAAATTTGACTCTCCATCCTGAGAGAGAATATATATGTACTAAGAAAAAGTGACCCAAAATGTCAAGTCTGAAACAATGCCCTAATAAAACAACTTTAAAATGAAAAAAAAAAAAAAAAGAACCATCTAAGAGATCAGAACAAAATATAAAGGTACTTATACATAAAGGGAAAATATCAAGCTGGCATCAGACTTCTTCATAACAACACTGAACACCAATACTATAAGAAAGTTAAGGAAAGAATGGCCAATTATGAACAAGGTAGACTTGGGGGGGGACATTGTTTACACGAATTCTTTATAAGGAAACTGCTAGAGGACACTTCAGCCAAAAGGAGATGTCTAGAGAAATGTCAGCAAAGGAATCTAGTAGAAAACACAATATATTTAATTACAAAATTATGACAAAAGAAAAGGTTAGGATAAATGTGACAAAACAGCATGTACATATAATGTGCCTGGACAATGTAAAAAGTATACAACTAACAAAATTTGAGAAGAGAAGGTCAAGAAGATAATAAGGCTACTTGCTGACTCATCTGTAACAGGTGAAAAAAAAATCAAAGGCTAGTTTACAAAGCTGACCAATCTAGTAATAGAAGGAATAAATACTGTCTAAAGAAGCAGAGCATTACAACCATGAAGGTTAATACTAGAACAAAAGAAAAATCTGTCTCATTTTGATTAAAAAAAAAAAAAAACCTATAGTATTACACGGCAAAAAAAAAAAAAAAAGGCTAAGAAAACAGATAAATGAAAGTCTTTTTAAAAACTGTAAAAACCATGGAATTCCCACTGTGCCTTACTGGGTTAAGAATCTGACTCTGACAGCAGCAGCTCAGGTCACTGTGGAGGTATGGGTTCCATCCTGGCCTGGTGCGGTGCGTTAAAGGATCTGGCGACGCTGAAGCTGTGGCTCAGGTTGCGACTTTGGCTCAGATTCAATCCCTAGCCTGGAACCTCCATATGCCATGATGCAGCCATAAAATAAAAACAAAAACAAAAGCACTGTAAAAATCAGAAAATATAACATAAAACAATATATAGAATTAAGCCCAAACATCAAAAATGTGGCTGGGCTCTCACCTATTATATTGAAATGATATCCAGATTGGCTCACAAAGCAAAATTCAATTCTATACTGCATATAAACCCCACATTTAAAACAAAGTGACTTTACAAAGTGGAAAATAAAAAGATGAGTAAAGTTACTAAAGAAAGCATAAAAAGGCAAGAAATTATATTCTTCCCTAGGGCCTTTAGAAGGTAGAATGCGGCTACCTTGATTTTAGCCTTGAGACTCATTCTCAACTTCTGACCTCCAGAGCTATAAAACAAAATAAACTGGTGTTGTTTTCAGCCACTATATTTGCTGTAATTTGTTACAGCAGCCATAAGAAACACAGAAAGCAGACTCCTACAACCTTCTTGGGGGGGAATTTGGCAATTCCCAACAAAACTACACATGTACTTAGCAATTTCGCACCTAGGAAACTACTCTGAAAATAAAGGTTCAACAGAAGGAAAAAACGTATGTTATTTATTGCAACATTGTTTATAACTGTAAACTATGGCAAATGGCCTAGATGTCCACACATTAGAGAGCAGCTGAATAAATTACCATAATATCCACATAATGAAAGATTTTTCAGCTGTTAGAAAAATAAGGAAGTTCTCCGAGAACTGATATGCAGTGATTTCCTGCACAGCTGACCCTTGCAGGGACCAGGGGTATAACTTCATAGTCAACTCTCCATATGTGCAGTTCAGCGACCATGGATTCAACCAACCTCAAATTGTATTAAGTATTTATTGAAAAAAATATGCATGTAAGTGAACCCTCGTATTAAAACCATATCGTCATAACTAAGTAAAAAGAGTAAAGTGCGAAGAGCGTCTCTGGCATGCTCCTCTGTGTGAAGCACACAGGGAAATACAAGACATTACGTATATATCTGTTCACTTGTGCAAAAGAAACATAAAAAGGACAAATAAAAATAAAGAGACTGGTAATATCCAGAAGGTGGGTAAGAAAGAGGCAGGAAAGAGGCAGGAAGAAGTAGGGAATATAAACAATACAGCAGGGGTGAGCCTGGAACACTTTTCTGAGGATATATTCTTGTAAAGCTCTGATTCTTAGGAACATAGTAACATTTCAGACACCAAAACAAAGCAAAAAACAATTAAAATCAACCGGGATGTGGTAGAAATCAACAGTAACAAATGAACCTAGAAAAACTAAGGTAAGTAACTTTAGGAAATAGTGTTTAATATTTGTTTGCTTATTTGTTTATTTTCTGGTCACACCTGCAGCACATAGAAGTTCCCAGACCAGGGATCAAACCTGAGCTACTGCAGAAACAATTGCAAAATTCTTAATCTGCTGCCCCACAAGAGAGCTCCCTGGAAAATTGTTTTCTTTTCTTTTCCTTTTTTTGGGGGTGCCCCTTGGCATATGAAGTTCCCCTTGGCGAGGGATCAAATCCAAACCAGAGTTGCAACCTATGCCACAGTTGTGGCAATGCCAGATCCCTAACCTACTGTGCTGAGCTGGGGATTGTACTGGGATCCCTGCCACTGCAGAGACACCATCAATCCTGCTGCACCACAGAGGGAACTATGGAAAAGTTTTTGACTGAATACTTAAGACTAAAGAAATGCATTTGTACCTACATACACATAATGTAATCTAGTCAGTGTATTTCTCACAGAGGAATAGTTAGAAATTCTGAAACCACTTTATGTGTATACTTAAAATAAGCAAATAATTAAATATACTTCTTCACATTGTCAAAAAAAAAGAAATTACAAATAAGGAGGAAGGCTATGATAGAGCCTATAGAGCAGGACTAGAACCAAGGTATCAATATAAACCAATAATTTTAATACACTTTTAAAAATTAGAAGTTGTGCCTGTCAGGAATTCCCATTGTGGCTTCAGCGATAATAAACCCAACTAGCATCCATGAGGACATGGGTTCAATCCCTGGCCTGACTCAGTGGGTTAAGGATCTGTGAGACCCTAGCTGTGGTGTAGGTGGCAAACTTGGCTCAGATCTGGCATTGCTATGACTATGGTGTAGGCTGGCAGCTGCAGCTCCAATTCAACCCCTAGTCCATATGCCATGGGTGCAGCTGCCCCCTCAAAAAAAAAAAAGTTGTGCCTGTCTATGTGTGTTGGTATACATAGATAAAATTTCCAGCTCAATCTGCTGTGAAGGCCTAGAAGAAATCACATCCTGTAGCCATGAGCATACCCAGCACTCAGACCTTGGTTTCCAAACATTTCCCAATAAAAGGAACCAGGGCTCCTTGGAGAAGTGGTTGATTCACAGCTGGGGAAAGGAAAACAAGATGAACCTGAAACACCTGGAACTGTGAAGGTGAAGGACACAAGCCTGGGCCCTGTTAACATTCCACAGGGCCCGTGTAAAACAATCAACTCCGCACGTAAGTCTCTGGCCGCAGCCCCCTTTTCTTAGAAGAACAAAGTTAGCTGATAAGGGGGACTGCAGATGCTACAAAGTTACCCATCTAATTGCCTTTCTGGAGCCGACATAAGCTGCCTGCTTGAAGTTAGAAGATACAGCCCTTACCATAAATCATTATTGTTAACCTAAACACTCTCACTAGTTAAGGTTTAAAGTATTTTAACAGCCACTTTGTTTTTTGCACCCCTACTTATGCTTGCACACCCACTCCCAACCTGAGTGTAAGTTCGCCTTTATAAACACGGTCTGTTTCTTTGTTCAGGGCTTCACACTCAAGCCACTTTTAGGCAGTGTGTGGCCCTAGCCTGTAATAGAGTCTTTTTTTTTTTTTTTTTTTTTTTTTGTCTTTTTGCCTTTTCTAGGGCTGCTCCCACGGCATATGGAGGTTCCCAGGTTAGGGGTCGAATGAGAGCTGTAGCTGCCAGAGCCACAGCAACGCGGGATCCGAGCAGCATCTACAACCTACACCACGGCTCAGGGCAACTCCAGATCCCCAACCCACTGAGCAAGGCCAGGAATCAAACCTACAACCCATGGTTCCCAGTCAGATTCGTTAACCACTGCACCACGACAGGAACTCCTGTAATAGACTCTTAATTTGTTTCTTCTCAGTTGGAGTGGTCTCCGTTCTTTCACGGCACAACAAAGGGGGCATGTTAAAGGGGGCATGTTAAAAGGTCATAGGAACCAACTTGAAAGAGATCCCAATGGTCAAAGCTGGAAAAACTCGAGTAACAAAATAATGATTTCGTAGTTTTATCTCACAGAGAAAAAAAATCCATCATTCCACAAACATGAAGAAATAATTTAATATATAACAGCTCTTCCCTATAGAACAATCCTAGTTAATATGTATAAAGCAAAGAAGGAAATAAAATAGCAAGATTAGGGCAATACCATAACACTAATTGTTGCAGACAAGAGCCAATAGGCCAATGGATGCTAACTTAATAGGCAAAAATTGGAGTTCCTGTCGTGGCTCAGTGGTTAACGAATGCGACTAGGAACCATGAGGTTGTGGGTTTGATCCCTGGCCTTGCTCAGTGGGTTAAGAATCCGGCATTGCTGTGAGCTGGGGTGTAGGTCGCAGACATGGCTCTGATCCCGAGTTGCTGTGGCTGTGGCGTAGGCCGGTGGCTACAGCTCTGATTCAACCCCTAGCCTGGGAACCTCCATATGCCATGGGAGTGGACCTAGAAAAGGCAAAAAGACAAAAAAAAAAAAAAAAAAATAGGCAAAAGTTTCACAAGAAATTGAATAGTATCAAAGTATCTCTCTCCAAATATTTATTAATATAAATAGAAAAACAGGAACTTCATTTGTTTATTTATCTGTCTTTTTAGGGACACATCCATGGCATATGGAAGTTGCCAGGCTAGGGGTCAAATAGGAACTGTAGCTGATGGCCTACGCCTACAATTCCAGATCCCCAACTCACTGAGTGAGGCCAGCGATTGAACCCACATCCTTATGGATCCTAGTCAGGTTTGTTACCACTGAGCCATGATGGGAACTCCAAAAAATAGTAACTTTACAATGGAGAAACCAGGCAGACATCACCTTCACCAAGTGACGAAAATCAACATCACCGATTAATAAGATATATCAACATTATGACTCCTTTGGTATAATGCCACTCACTGAGAGGGACACAAGATTAAAAAGAATGCCAACATTGTGGCACTCTTTTTAAAAATGCATTACTGGAGTTCCCGTTATGGCACAGTAGAAACAAATCTGACTAGGATCCATGAAGTTGTGGGTTCAACCCCTGGCCTCACCTGGTGGGTCAGGGATCCAGCATTGTGGTGTGCTGTGGTGTAAGTCACAGATGCAGCTTGGATCCTGCTTTGCTGTGGCTGTGGCATAGGCTGGCAGCTGTAGCTCTGATTCGACCCTTAGCCTGGGACTTTCCATTATGGGTGCAGCTCTAAAATGCATTAAAAAACAAAAAAAAAAAATTACCTCAATCTAATCATGAGAAAACAGAAAATGTCAACTAAACCCAAATACCATGCAAACAAATGTAATGTCATTTGTCTATGGTGATGTGTATCTGAGGATTCTGGGAGAGATTTCTCCAAGAAGATAAAATCAATAGATAACATAATGTATCTGAGCATCCAGAGATTTAACAATTCATGGGGAGTTGAGAATTGAGTTAGGAATATGCATATAGAAAACTAAGGAAAAAAAAAAAATCTGGAGTTCCCATTGTGGCTTAGCAGAAACAAATCCAACTAGAAACCATGAAGTTGTGGGTTCGATCCCTGGCCTTGCTCAGTGGGTTAAGGATCCGGCATTGCTGTGAGCTGTGGTGGAGGTCACAGACACGGGTCAGATCCTGAGTTGCTGTGGTGTAGGCTGGCAGCTACAGCTCTGATTAGAGCCCTAGCCTGGGAACCTCCATATGCTGCGGTGGCCCTAAAAGGACAAAAAGACAAAAAAAGAAAAAGAAAAAAGAAAACTAAGAAAAAAAAAACCAGACAAAACCCCTAGGTAATTATTAATGCCGGGAAAAAACAAAAAATTGTACAGAATAGTAATCTTGGTATATGCACAGCATAGCTATGACTAGCACTTAATAGCCATAATAACATAATAACATAAACAATAAAGAGCGATTCAATCAAAACTATGTATATTGGTGAGAGGGAGACAGGAAAGTGTATGTGCATGCACATGTGGCGCACGCGTGCACACACACACATGCTTATAAACTGGATTCAGGATAAAGAACATACTAAACTCTTATGTTCTTAGAAGATATTGGATGAGGACTAAACATGAAAAAAATAATCAAGAAATAGCAATATAAACATATTTGTTAGAGATATAAAGGAAACACCAAAAGAAGCTGCAAAAGTAAAGAAAATGGATCCTTTTAGGGAGAGGGAAACTGGGAAGCAGGGCAAGAGACTGCCTTTTTTAAAGGAATAAGCCTTGTAAAACTACTTATCTCTTCAACCAATGTGCATGCATAGCTTTGATAATAACTTTGATAAAAATAAAAACTCTAAAGAGAAATCTTGAAATGTATACAGTTCTGTCCATAAAGGGGAAAGAACTGAAAAGAAATGAGATTCAGGATATAGGCAGAAATATTACTGAGAGTATAACTTGATATAGAAAGGAAAAGACCCCCTGAAGCCCAGGGCAGCCGTCTCATGGCCACTTGGGCTGTCACCTTATAACAGCCCTCCCTGCCCAGTTCCCCATCACTCACCTGCATACTGACCATCTGACATTTCTCTCTCCACCATACAAGGTTCCTTTCCTTGCTCCAATAAGGAGATCATGTTGGGCTTAGAAATGGAGAGTCCTGTTTATAGGAGAAGAAAAATGACAGCAATTGAGAGACAGACAGACAGACACACCAATCAGCTTGCTATTGTTGTTCCAGGACCCGGCGGCTCCAGCTCCGATTAGACCCCTAGCCTGGGAACCTCCATATGCCATGAGTGTGGCCCTAGAAAGACAAAAAAGAAAACAAAAGAAAAAAGAAAAGAAAGAAATGCAAATTCTCAGGCTGCCCTGACCCAGACCTTCGGAATCAGAAACCACAGTGATTCTCAAATTTTAATAAGCATTCGAACCACTTGGAGGGCTCATTAAAACCCAGACTACTAGGCCTATTCCCAGAGTTTCTGATCCTGAGGGTCTAGAGTGGGACCCCATAATTTACAATTTTAAAAATTCCCATGCCATATGGATTCTCCTATCCCAAACCATCATGCTACAACAAAGGGAACTACTCATTTGTAACTCTATGAATTTACGTTAAGTAATTGCCTGGGAACACGACACAGAAATCCAGCTAAGCATTTAAGATGCCCCAGATAATCCCAATGGCGGAAGCAAAAACACCCCATAGGGAAGATTTGAATTACGGGGGATACACATCCTTACCAAGCCATACCAAGTTCCTGTAGTTCTCCAACATGACATCTCTGTACAAATCCTTCTGAGATGAGTCCAGCCATTCCCATTCTTCTTGGGAAAAATTTAGAGCCACATCCCTGAATGTCACCAAACCCTTAAATAAAAAAAATTCTTGTTTGCCAAATATTCCCATATTGTCCTAGAAGAAAAGATGAATTCTGCTAGAGTTCAAAGCCCTAAGTGATGAATGAAAATAATTATTGGGGAACAAATACGTGCCCAGGTTTGTTAAACAGTTTGAAACACGGACAAATATTAGAAACAAGTTTAACCGCTGAAAATTTCACATCCTTTGTAATGGATAAGCAATGAGATCTTGCCGTACAGCATTGGGAACTATATCTAGTCACTTACAATGGAGCATGACAGCGTGAGAAAAAAGAATGTATACATGTATTGTGACTGGGTCACCTTGCTGTACAGTTAGAAAATTGACAGAACACTGTAAACCAGCTATAGCGGAAAAAACAAAAATTACTAAAAAAATTTTTTTAAAAAGAAAATTTCTCATCTTTGTGAAAGAGAAAATATATACACAGGGGGGAAAATAGCTTATAACATAACACATGAGTTTATAACATGAAAGGGTATGAGCGAAGGCTAAATTCTGTCTTACACATACTTATCAAGACATTCTTATAGGGAGAATTCCTCTATATTCCCCAAACTGGGATACCAGAGGGGTCAGAGCAGTGAAGGAGGGCCTTGAATAGGGCTTTAACAAAAGGGTATAGCCTTTTTTTTTTTTTTGCTTTTTAGGGCCACACCTGTGGCATATGGAAGTTCCCAGGCTAGGGATCAAATCAGAGCTGCAGCTGCCCGCCTATACCACAGCCACAGAAACATGAGATCCCAGCTGAGTCTACAACCTACACCACAGATCACAGCAATGCCAGATCCTTTAACCCACTGAGTGGGGCCAGGGATCGAACCTGAGTCCCCATGGATACTGTCAGGTTCGTTACCGCTGAGGCACGATGGGAATTCCAAAAGGGTATAGTCTTAAAGTTAGATTTTACATGGAAGGAGAAACTTCTAGGACTATATCTTGAAGAAATAGTGAAGGATATATGAAAATATTTAAATAGAATTTTGGAGTTCCCGTCGTGGTGCAGTGGTTAATGAATCCGATTAGGAACCATGAGGTTGCAGGTTCGGTCCCTGCCCTTGCTCAGTGGGTTAAGGATCCAGCGTTGCCGTGAGCTGTGGTATAGTTTGCAGACGCGGCTCGGATCCCACGTTGCTGTGGCTCTGGCGTAGGCCAGTAGCTACAGCTCCGATTCGACCCCTAGCCTGGGAACCTCCATATGCCACGGGAGTCCCGCAGCCCAAAGAAATAGCAAAAAGACAAAAAAAAAAAAAAAAAAAAAAAAAGAATTTTGATTGAAAGAGTAAATGGAAAAATCTAGAAGAAACTTACATGTCCAAAAATAAGACTTTAGGCTATACCACTGAACTACATGAGGGAAAGGAAATCCATTTTATAGGCTGATATATATCCAGTGTCTATTAAAGTAAAACCTGTCCCTTTGTAAACACTCAATAAATATTTGCCCCTTCGTGAATAAATGGTGAGGTTTCCTATAATACATTCATATGAAGGAAGAGTACTCAATGCAGGAAGTTTCCTTGTGGTGCAGTGGGTGAATGATCCGACATTGCTGCAGCTGTGGCACAGGCTGCAACTGCAGCATGGGTTTGATCCCTGGCCCAGGAACTTCCAGATGCTCCAGGCGTGGCCAAAAAGAGTATTCAATGCTTAAAAATCACAGAGTTCTATTTTGCAGAGAATGGTCTCATTTTTAATTAAAAACAATAAAATATCAAATATGGTTATTCTACATAGAAAAATAGGAATGTGGCTGGAGGAAAAAAAAAAATCACACAATTACATAGCAATGTAAAACTTGAGTATGCCTATGGACACTCTCTGTGTCCAGGAAGGCTGACCTATATTGACCATATTAATAGACTCCCTATCCCCACCTCATCTGCAGTGGGTCACTCACATGCAAGAGATGAGAGGAAAGCAATGGGGTATGAAATTTATTCCCCTGATTCCCTTTTGCCAGCACCACCCCTTGCGGTCTCTGTCCTTCAGTGAAAGGTCGCAATCCTGTCAGGGGCCCTCTCCACTCAGATCTCTCAGTCTCTGGGTTCAAGCCTAAAGTTAGTAAGGGAGTTCTGCTGTTAGGAACCCCATGGTATAGCACTATTCTTTGGAGTTTCCTATACACTTGTAAACAGTCCCCTTTTGAGTTTCCTGCCAGAACCCTGACTGATAAGCAGGTTGATCCAATGTCAAATGGTTCTAGGATATGACCAAAAATCCCATGAAAGCACCAACAGGCAACTCTATTACACTTCCCTAATAAATTCACTCTCCCACTTGCCCATGACTATTTCACACCTTATACTTCTCTCTAAAATCACCACCCACCGTGGCGTAGCAGAAATGAATCTCACTAGGAACCATGAGGTTGTGGGTTCGATCCCTGGCCTCATTCAGTGGGTTAAGGATCTGGTGTTGCTGTGGCTGTGGCACAGGCCGGCGGCTCCAGCTCCGATTAGACCCCTAGCCTGGGAACCTCCATATGATCACCACCAATTCTTCCTCTGTTCTCACTCTGAATTTCCTCATCTGTTAGTCCACCATACTTACTGACCTGTATCTGAACTCATATATTCTACCCTTCCTCCTTTACTACAGATAAAACTCTAGGCCTCTAACACCAATCCCTCCACTTGTCCACATGAGGACATTATTATCTCTCTCCCTTGTAATTTTCAGGGAGATATTATATATCTCCTTTGTACCTCCAGTATTTTCCCACTTTACTGGATTACTCCTATTGCATACAAATTGATGCAGTATCCCCCATCTTATAAACAAATAAATTCCTTTCCATGATCTCACTGTAATATCGTCCCGTTTCTCTTTTCCACTAAATAACAAAATTCTTCCAAAGAGCTGTTTAAGATCAGCAATGTACAACAGAAATATACTATGAGCCTAGACATAATTTAACTAATTTTAGTAGCTACATTAAATAGAAAAAAAGTGAATAGTTTTTATTTAATCCAATATATCTAAAATGTTATTTCAATCTGTAATCACTATAAAATTACTGAGATGGTTTACATTCTTTTTTGTACTAAATCTTCAAAATTCAACATGTAGTTTTATACTTGGAGCACATCTCAGGTGGAGTCGTTATATGTGGCTCCGGGTACATTACTAGACAGTGCAGGTTTAGACTCACTGATTCTACTCTCACTTTTTTTGTCTTCTGTTCTCTCTTGAACCCACTGCAATAGCACTTTCATCCCAGTCACCCTACAAAACAGCTCTCACCAAGAGTATCAGTAGCTGCAATGTTGTCAGATCTGATGGTCTGTTCTCAGTCTGCATCTTCCTCAGTCTCAGAAGAATTTAACCCAGTTGATCATCTCCTCCTTGAAAGGTTTTCTACTCCGAACTCCCAGGTCCCACACTCCTCTGGTTTGCCTTCTACATCAGTCCTTCTCAGTCCCTTTTGCTGGTTCCTCCTCTTCCTGTCAGCCTCTAACATTGAATGCCCCACGCTCAGTCCTCAGACCACTTTCCTACCACATTCACCACAACCCCACCCGCAAGATAATCTCATCCTGTCCCTTGGCTTTGAATAAATTAATGACTCTCAAATTCATACCTCCAGTCCTGAATTTGAGGTATATAATCAACACTCTACTTGGATATCCAACATGCCCCTCAAACTTAATATATCTAGAACTCAGGTTTCTTTGACTGCACCTGCAGCATGTGGAAGTTCCCGGATCAGGGATCAAACCCAAGCCATAGCAGTGACCAGAGCCAGAGCCAGAGCGGAGACAACGCTGGATCCTTAACCAAGTGAGCCAGCAGGGAACTCCTAGAACTCAATTCTTATCTCACCTGACCCTGTCTTCCCATCTCAGTAAATGGCATGACCATTTACACAGTTGCCCGGGTCAAAAATCTCTGTAGTCACCCATGATTTCTTTCTTCCTTTCACACTCCATAACCAATCCATGATCAAATCCCCATTTTCTATCTCCAACATTTACCTAGAATCTCACTAGCTCCTGCCACTACCATGGTTCAGGCAGCTATCACCTCCCACGTGGATTACTGCAATAGTGTCCTCAATGGCCTCTCTGCTTTTACCCTTAGTTCCTGCTATCTTTTTTCCTTTTTTTTTTTTTTTTTTTTCTTTTTTCTTTTTAGGGCCACACCTGTGGCATACGGAAGTTCCCAGGTTAGAGGATCAGAGCTGCAGCTGCTGGCCTACGGCACAGCCACAGCAACGAAGGGATCCAAGCCTCATGTGCAACCTACGTTGCAGCTCGTGACATTGGCAATGCCGCATCCTTAACCCACTGAGCGAGGTCAGGGATCAAACCCACGTGCTCATGGATACAAGTCAGATTCTTAACTCACACAATGGGAACTCCTATCTTTTTCCCTTTTAAAACATAAATCATATCACAAACCCTCCAATGGCTCTTCTTCGCCCTTAGAACAAAACTCAAGTTCTGCTCTGACTTTCAAGGGCCATATACTCCTCTAATCTCATGATGCTCATTTCTGAGGACACTGGCTTATTGCTACTCCTTGAACACATCAAACATGCTCCCATCATAGTAACTTTGTACTTGCGATTCCTTCTACTTTTAAAGAGCTTCCCTAGATCTCCACAAAACTTACCCCTACTTTCACTGACGTTTTTCTTAGCTTACTTGTCACTCCCTCAGAAAAGCCATCCTGGACCTCCTGATTTAATAGGGCACTCGATCATCACACTCTATCCTTTATCTTACTCGTATTCATCTTCAACACAACAAATCGTGATCCATCTAAAGAGGAAAGTTCTGTTCCATCACACATTTAAGCACAACACTGATTAAAAAAAAAGATACTAAATGTTCCATAGAAGGATTAGAGTGGAGAGAGAAGAGAGTGCTCACTAGCCTACTTGGGACTCTCTGTGAGGTCCCAAAGTCCTGAGAAATGAGGTGTAATTTTTTCTGGAAATGTGAAAACATTAACTTACCTGGGACATGGCTTTACATAGTCCAACCGCCATTCTTTTCTTCCTTTAAGTTTCTCTTCTGGGGAACAAGGTCCTGAGAAAGGAGAGGTAAGAAGAAGGAAAAAACAAACAAAAAAGGCAGACTGGCTCTATGTTGCTGATCTGAAACTCACAGAGTTTTTTGCCCCTTTATGGTCCCCAGTCATCTACCCTCTTCCAAGACCTGAGAAAAAAGGCCAAAGTTGGAGTTGTCTCCTGGCACATTGGGTTAAGGATCTGGCACTGTCACTGCAGTGGCTTGGGTCACTGCTGTGGTGCAGGTTCTATCCATAGCCAGGAAATTTCCACGTATCAAAACAAACAAACAAACAAACAAACACAAAACCAAGTCAATTTAACCCCTGAAGTCTCAACTGATATTAAGGACACACAGCCTGATCTCAACAAAAAAAGTCCATCCTATGGCCACTAAGACAATTTATGATCTAGTCCCGCTGCCCCTTAGACTTCACTTCCTACTCCTCTCCCCTGCAGAGGAGTAGGAAGACACACAGACACACAGATTTCCTTACAGTTCCTCAAACATTGTGCATATTCCTTTTTCAAGGCTGCTGACTTGGCTTTAACTTTTGCCTGGACACAGCACAATCCCTCTCTTCATGCCTATCTGTGCTCAGTTGTTACAATGTCGGAGGGACCTCCCTATTCTATTTAAAGAGAACCTCTCTTCCACTTACTATTTTTCCTTACCTTGATTTTTTTTTTTTTTTTTTTGCCACACCCATAGCGTGTGGAAGTTCCCAGGCCAGGGACTGAACCCATGCCACAGTTGTGACCTGTGCCCCAGCTGCAACAATACTGTGCCTTAACCTACTGCACCACAAGAGAACTTCCTTGGTTTATTTTTCTTCTTAGCATTTAACACCATTGGACATGTTGCTCTTTTTTTTTTTTTTCTCTTTATTGCTGTCTTCCCAAACAGTAGTATAAGACAGCCAGGATTTGTTTAGTTCACCAGTATATCTGCAGTGCTGGAATAATGCAATAATCATTTTAAGTGCTCAAACATATTTGATAAATAAATAAATCTTACTGTGATCCCTGTGATACAAATAACAATGTTACATATGTTGTGTGTGTCATTATCTTATATAATTTTCACAAACTACAAAGATGGGTATCACTGTCCTCATTTTACCAACAAGTGAAATTGAGGTTCAAAAAGCTTAGGAGTTTCCACTGTGGTGCAATGGGACTGGCACTGCCTTATGAGCACTGGGACGCAGGTTCGGTCCCAGGCCCGGAACAGTGGGTTAAGGATCTGGCATTGCCACAGTCACGGCTTGGGTAGCAACTGTGGCTTGGATCTGATCCCTGGCCGGGGACTCCATATGGCAGGGCAGCCAAAAATGGGGGGAGGAAAAAAAAAACAGCTTAAACAGCAATTCCCTAGTGGCCTAGCAGGTTAAGGATCTGGCATTAACACTGCTGTGGTGTGAGTTCAATCCTTGGCCCAGGAACTTGCCATGGGCACAGCCAAAAAAAAAAAAAAAAAAAAAAAAAAGCTTAAAAAGCTAACTCATACATGCATGGGACTCAAAAACTGGTCCTCTTTCAAGAGACCACAATGTTTACATGGGAAATATTCAACATAATCTGAGAAATCAGTGCTATACATTTTTCAGAGCAGCATCTTCAGCAGTGGCAGATGTTACCTCTAATACTCCAAAGTTGTTCAGCCTGAAGCAAACACTGCCAAATTTTAATGCCAAGCCAACAACGAACTACACAGCCTGAAACAAGTCCTTGGTCTTCTCAGAGCCAGCATTCCTTCATTCTGAAAACAAGGATAGTTGCGTTTGACTTGGAATTTAAGATATACAACCCTCTAATTCTGGGCTACTCTGCACTAGCCAACTCAATCTCTAAGAAAATTATTTCCATAGCGTAATGCAGCTTGAAATTGTCCATAAAAGCCTTTGCAACCTGAGAGGAGAATCAGTGGAGTCCTCTCTCAGCATCTGAGAACTCTAAGTAGCATCAACATAAAAGAAATACCTTCTAAATTGCTGTTCCAAATGGCTGTGTATCTCTTGAATACTATTTTTCAAATTTGAGAGGAACCATCAGTCTCTGAAAGAAAGTGATGGAAAAGACTTGGGCTTTATCTAGCCCCCAGAGGCACACTGAATCTCCACTGCTTCCCTCACTGTCCGACTGTCACAGCTTTTCTTTCCTCACTACTCTCTATGCCAGGAGTTGCATGAGCCAACTCCTGGCATAGAGAAGGGCCACTCTTGTTGCCGCTTCGATTCTACACACACATGTGAAAAAGAAATGAGAACACTTTTCTTTATTAAGAGAAAAAGTCAAAACCAAAAACTTAGTTCACTTGGTACTCGATTAAAGGAGCCATGCCTTTCTCAGCACCAACCATGGAAGAGTTTTGACAAGAACAAATATAAAAATAAAAAATAAATCTCAAACTCCATGGCTTCCTAAAGAGAGGAAGCCAGGGTTTCCAGATTGTGCTTTTCGCCCCCAAAAGCAGCCAGTATGACGACGATCTCACCACAATGTCTTTACATGGGGTTCTGTGACTCTCAAAGGGACTGAAGAGACTCAGATTAAAGTTCCAGATCCAGAAAGCACAGACAATCCTCTACACAACACCCTCAGAAACTAGGGGCCCCATCTTTTGCTATCACAACATGGGAAAGATCAAGGGAGTTTAGTACTTAAAAGCAAGGATGCTGGGGCCAAATAGCGTGGGTTTAAGTCCCAGATCTGTCTCTTAGTAAACTGTACCAACGTGGGTGAGTAATTTTAATCCTACCATAATCTACTGTGCCTCATAATCACACAGTAGGTTTCACACAAACATACAAATTCTCACCTGATCACACACATATACTTGGTTACACAATCACACCTGCAATGTTACACACATACACAGTGGCATAAACACAAAGACAGAGATGATGATACGCAAGCACTCCAACAGAGAGACAATCACACACAACCTCATACACAGTGACATACCACAAAAGGTCACACATCCTGCCACAATTACTCATACAAAATTATACCTGCAGAGGTAGATGGTCATGGGCACAAAATCACACCTTCTGTCACACACATTCAAACGCACTTATCTCCACAGAGACAAGTGATCTAACATAATCATTCACACACATCCACATGGCGACACACACACCATGTCACACCCAGTGTCTCACAAACCTATGCACAACAGCACCTGCAGAGAGAGACCCACATAAACGCACACATAGAGTTTTACACCAGACAGACGGGTCACAGTCGCGCACAATCATACACTTGGTGGCATAGAAGAACACACTGTCACACCCCCAGCCTCTCACGTAGCTATACTTGGTGACACACGGTCTCCCCAAAGGCACCCGCCTGGTCCCCATCCCAGCCCCTACTGGTCCACTCCAAGCCCGGCCCTGACCGCCAGCTCTCGCGCGCAGCCAGGCCCCACTCACCTCCCAGCGCCGCTGGCTCTGGAAACCCGCCCAGCGACCCGAGACTCGCAACGTAGCCTCCCAGGATACCCCGCGGGGCGGAGCGGGGCGGGGACTGAGGCGCGGGGCACCCTGACTTCGGCTGGGAAAACATGCAAATACGGGAACCTGGTCGTAGCGACGTAGCTTTTCCTTCAGACCCTGAGGACCACGAGCCCCAGAACGCTTTGCGTCTCGGCCTATTTGCAGAATGAACTACATTTCCCAGAGGGCCCCGAGCGCGCCTGCGCCACAGGCGGAAGCTGCCTCAGGTGCGGAGACCAGAACATTGTGTGACCCTGGGCGATTTGGGCACTCAAGTGACCATGGGCGTCTGTGTGAGGGACTGGTGGAGCTGCGCTCGTCCGTGACTGTTATTGAATCCCTGGTTGTGGCGGTTTGTGTGTAACTCTCGATGCACACTTGTGCTTGCGCACGTCTGGGCGACGAGCTGTCAGTGTAGTGAGCCTCTGTATTTTAGATCACATCCTGTGATAGGTCGCTGTGTGACAGATCGTCGGTCTGTGATGCCAAGAATGGGAGAGTGATTGTTGGGTATGTAAGGGTCTGTGGCAGGCTTTGGCCATGACGTTTCTGTAAGTGTGTTCTTATCCCAGAGATCGCAGTTTACTGATAACGGGCGATGAAGCTTTGTTTCTAGGTTTGTCTTTAGGATTGAGTCCGTGATAGAGGTCTTTGTGTGTCTCTGTGTACCCGACTCCAGGTGTAACTGTTCTCCCACCTCTCACCCCTGGCCATGGGCAGAGTCATTGCTATCCTCTTTTTTATATCCCTTCTCTTCTTGCTGTTAATGTGATACCAGGCACTGGAGGGCAACTAGATTCTAATTGTAGGAAAATGCTTATTTGCACCAAAGCCTTTTTTTTTTTTTTTTTTTTTTTTTTTGTCTTCTGTCTTTTTAGGACCGCATCTGCAGCATATGGAGGTTTCCAGGCTAGGGGTGGAATAGGAGCTGTATCCACCGGCCTACACCACAGCCACAGCAACTCCAGATCCAAGCCACGTCTGAGATCTACACCACAGCTCCTGGCAATACCGGATCCTTAACCCACTGAGTGAGGCCAGGGATTGAACCTGCAACCTCATGACAGGGAACTCTTTCTTTCTTTTTCTCTCTCTCTTTTTTTTTTTTTTTTTTGCAAAGGCATTTATGATGTAGCCAATAGCTTGGTGGTTTCTTTTGTTGCTGTTTCTACCTTTTCACTTTACAACTAATTGTGGCCCAGCTTTAAGAAAACTGTCCACAGAAGGACAAGAGTTACAAATGTGTGAAGAAGGAAGGTTAAAGTGAACTTCATGATATTAGATTGGAACTAGAGATATCCATATGAACTGATAATTTTTTTTAGACAGACATGTTTGTATATACACAGATATAAATTTTCTAGCTCTGTCGACAGCGATGGCCTTAGAGCAGTGGCCACATCTATCACCTAGATCTTGGTTTCTAAATATCACTCTCCACAAAAAGGAACCATGGTTTCTTGGCTAATTTAAGGGCTGGTGCTGGGAAAGTACAAGATCAGCATTTAATATCTTGCACTATCAAAAGTTAAGGAGATGAGGAGTTCCCACTGTGGCTCAGTGGTAACGAATCCAACTAGTATCCATGAGGACTCGGGTTCAATCCCTGGCCTCGCTCAGTGGGTTAAGGATCTGGCATTGCAGTGAGCTGTGGTGTAGGTCGAAGATGTGGCTCTGATCTGGTGTGGCTGTTGTGTAGGCTGGCAGCTACAGCTCTGATTTGACCCCTAGCCTAGGAACTTCCATATGCCCCGGGGGGGGGGGGCCCTAAAAAGACCGAAAAAAAAAATTAAGGAGATGCTCAAAAGGATGATGGGATGTGCCAAAAAGACACAGGGGACAGCTTGAAGGGGCTCCTACTGGCTAAATCTAGGAAACATTGAGATAAAAGTTATAAAAAGGATATGTAATACATCCCATAGTAACCCAATTCACCATTCAGAGGCAAACTGTCAAGGTTCCAGCAAGAAACCAGAATTCTTAATTTTCCTCTTCTCTTCCACCTTCCAAATCTTGTGCAAATGCCTCTGACACTCTAACTAGGAGTCATATGGAAAAGAGAATTCTGAGAACTGTAGTTCACAGCTTCTCTGGAAGGTATATACAGGGTAGCAGTGATGTCCAAATGTCAACTGCCAATCCATTTCACAACAAATATTACCTGTTTCTTGAGCTTACTTCCAGAGGCATATACAAACTTAAATATTCATTCAAATTTGCTTTTTTTTCTTAACTAATTGAAGCCTATGATAGCATACTGTTCTACTCTTTGATTTCTTGACTTTACTGGTATGTTAATGTTTCATTTCCATAGATTTGATTGAGATCATTCCTTTTAAGGCTGTATATTATACCATTAAATAGCTGTACCATAATTTACCTTATTTCTTCCCAATTAATGGAAATTTAAGTTGTTCCCAACTTTTTGTTATTACAAACAATGAAGCAGTGAAGCACTTTTTTCTTAAACCATTTCAACTTGTGCAAATATATCTTTAAATTTCCAAAAGGGAAATTGCTAGGCTTAATGTAATGTTCATTTGAAATGAAAAGCAGTTTTAGAAGTATGGTGAGGGAAAAATCTGAGAGTTTAGACATAATAGGAAGAGATTAGAGGCAAATCACTATAGACAACTTTTCCAAAAAATTTTGCTGAAAAGAACCAGAAAGAAAGAGCAGTGGTTAAAATGAGGAATAAAAAGAGGCTTTAAAAAAAGATGAGAATTAGTACCATCCTTGTATTCTAATTCAATTGAATAGAAATTTGATGGTCAGTATTATTCATTCTGTATCCAGTTTTCCTAGGTACTGTGTACTATTTTAATTTATATACGTCAATGTTTATTTTTTAAGTGATTTTTTTTCCATTATAGTTGGTTTACAGGGTTGTCAGTTACTACTGAACAGCAAAGTGATCCAGTCACACATATATTTACATTCTTTTTCTGACTTCTCAACTTTTTTTTTTTTTTTTTTTTTTTTTTTTTTTTTTTGCCTTTTCTACGGCCACTCCTGCGGCATATGGAGGTTCCCAGGCTAGGGGTCGAATCGGGGCTGTAGCTGCCGGCCTACACCAGAGCCACAGCAACGTGGGATCCGAGCTGCGTCTGCAACCTACACCACAGCCCACGGCTACGCCAGATCCTTAACCCACTGAGCAAGGCCAGGGATCGAACCCGCAACCTCATGCGTGGTTCCTATTTGGATTCATTAACCACTGAGCCATGACGGGAACTCCTCAAGTCAACGTTTAAACCTATAATATTTCTATGCTTTGTGATCTTTAAATATTTTTTCATTTCCTTTATTTTGGGCCTCTCATTTCAGACTTCAGTTATGCCTTTGTTAGATCCCCTTTGGATATTTTTCATAGCTATAATTTTCTGTCTCATCTGTCAACTCTTCCCTCAATTTCATTTCATTTTGCTTGATTTTCTGGAACATAATTTCCATGCCCATAACTGTACTTCTGGTACTTTCAAGTCTCTTTTTTGCTGTTTCCAAATGGTCATTTCTCTTCATTTCCTGTCTGCTTTGACCCTCAGTTCTGTCCATTCACCTTTCATATCTTTCTGCTAGTCTATCATATTATCCATGAGCTGTTCTATGCTTTTAGCTTTTTAATAGGGGAAATTGCTTTATTTTTTAAACTCATGGAGATATATCAGTGTCAAGATTATTCTTAGAACATATTATTTCTTTTTAACTATTTGTTTTTCCTGTTCCTTTTCTCTTTTTTCTCATAATATCTTAGTAACAGTATTATGTTTCCTTTTAATGATTATTCTAATTTGAACGAAGTGAGTTTTTCCTGATTTGCTCTGAGTGAGGTCTGTGTTTCAGATGATCAAGAATTCTTACAAGAGTATGTGTGTGAAAGAAGAGGGAGAGGGGAAGCAGGACACGGGAAAGGGAAAACTATTCTAGCCCTTACTTCTCCCCAGCCAAAGAGAAGTGGATGTTACTGAGCTGTCAAAACTACAGACTCCTTTCACATTCCTGCCTCACCAGCAGATCTTACTCTTCATATCTTGGGTTTTTGAGTCTTTATTCATTCCTGCTTACCTCTTTCTCCTTAATGCCAGATAGATCCAGAAAAGCTCATACTCCAGGTCTCTGCACTGTCCCTGTTGTTTCAAACAAGGGATTGCTGCCTTAAGCCTTTTACTATATACTACTTATTTTGAGAACTGTACTCAATCATTTTTTCCTGAGGTCTGTACTGATGAATATTTTCTCTCAGAATCTTTTTTAAAAAAACTCCTACTTGCCCTTTACAGACTTTGGTAAGTCTTCTATGTTTTGTATTAGATAAAGATGTGACCAAATTTCTTCAAAGAGGGAAGTTGTGTTCCTGTACATTATCCTTCTGGTTGACTTTGGGGTGATTTCTGAGAAGAATAAGTATCTTTGGGGGGAGTAGTCTGAGGCTGTGAAAACATCCCGTGTCTCCTCATACTTTTGCCCTTTAACTTTGCGATCCATTGATGATTACTGCCTAAAACAGGTATTATTGTGGAGTTTGCCATATTATTGTTTTCTATTTTTATCATTCTTTCCACATTTTTAGCTCAAATTTTTTCTATAAGGAAGAGCTTTCCCAATTTATCCATTGATTTATTCAATTAGGTATGTCAGTACTGACTTTTGGATTCTTATTTTATTCAGATTGAGTTTTAATCCATGACTATCACTATTTATTTTGGCACTCAAACTATCCCAATTTTGGCACACAGGAACCCCTTCGGTGAGGCTACTGTGACCCTTTTAACAGGCCCATCTCATCTCTTCGGGATAACCACAATTTCTAGATAATGACCACCATCACCAAGGGTCTTTCTTCTCTTGCTTTGGCTTGCTACCTGGCACTGCTGCCTACTCGCAGGCATGCATCCCTTACTAGCTAGTACACTACTTGATCTGTGTTGCTTTGTGCTACATTTCCTGAGTTATACCAAGCTTCAGATTTAACTGGCCTAAGTTTGAAGGTTGGATTATTGGCATTTAGGAACAGGAATATGGGATTGGGGCCATCTTGAGGTGGCCCTGAGTAGCACACCTTAGTACAGAGCTATCTGTATGTCTCTGTGAATCATGTGTCTGCATTCAAGCATAAGCCATGACTGATGTTAGGCTCAAGGGAACAACTCTTACCCTGTGATTGTTGTGTGTGGATCTCAGCCAGGCATTGGTTTCCATTCTACTTCTGTGGAAGGAAGCAATTATTAAGTGGCACACTGAGAAGAAAGACCCTTGGTCTTCTATGAGGTAGTGAAGATTAAATGCTATCATTGGTTAAACATCAAAAATGGAATCAAACTTTTTATTACTGATAGACATATACATCAGTGAAATAGAACTTAGAGTCCAGAAATAAATCCTTATATTCATAGTTAATTTATTTTCAACAAAGGTGCCAAGGCAATTCATTGGGGAAAGAGTAGTTTTTCAACAAACAGTGCTGGGACAATTGGTTGTCCACATGCAAAAGGATGGATTTAGACCTATATCTTATCCATACACAAAACATACATTACCTTAAAATGGGTCACAGGAGTTCCAGTGGTGGCTCAGTGATTAATGAACCCAACTAGTATCCATGAGGACGCAGGTTCGATCTCTGGCCTTTCCCAGTGGGTCAAGGATCCGACATTGCTGTCAGCTCTGACGTAGGTCGCAAATACGGCTGGGATCCCATGTTGCTGTGGCTGTGGCGTAGGCTGGCAGCTGCAACTCTGATCCAACCCCTAGCCTGGGAACCTCCATATGCCAGGAGTGTGGCCCTAAAAAGACAAAAGACAAAAATAAATAAATAAATAAAATAAAATAAAATAAAATGGGTCACAGACTAAAATGAAAATGCTAGGACACTGTAAACCAACTATAATAGAAGAAATAAAAATCATTTTAAAAATAAATGAATCTGACTTCTTTGCAGAACAGATGCTGACTCAAAGACATCGAAAAACTTTTGGTCTCCAGAGGAGACAGTTTGGGGGGTGGGGGGATGTGCCTGGGCTGTGGGATGGAAATCCTGTGAAATTAGATTGTTATGATCATTATACAACTACAGATGTGATAAATTCATTTGAGTAATTAAAAAAAAAAAGGCAAATTAGAGCACCCATCTAAAGAGGTAGCCTCTACTGACTCTAGATGAACATCCACAGCGAAATGCAGGTCCAAGTTTTCTACCCCTTCAAGAAAAGACAGGAATCAAGATGTGAATGTTTCCTCTCATGATTTTTTTAATGTGGCCATTAAGTTAGTATTAAACAGTTTGAAAAAAGCACAAAAAAATAAAATAAAAATAAATGAATCTGAATTTAACTGTAAAAAATAAAAATATATAAATAAATGAAAGAGCTAAAAGTTTTATTGTTTTAGAAGAAAATGTAGGGCAATATCATAGAATCTTGAATTAGGGCACATATTTCCCATGTGCTACATCAAAAACACAGTCCACAAATGAAAAATTGGGCCTTACCAAAATTAGAAACGTTTGGAGTTCCCGATGTCTCAGTGCGTTAAAAAAAAATTAGAAACTTTTATTTGTCTAAAGACCAAAAAATGAAAAGACAAGCAACAAGGGAGAAAATATTTGCAAAACACACATCCAATAAAGGATTTATATCCAGAATTTGTAAAGAACTGTTTCAACTCAATAAGAAGACGACGATCATTCCAATTTTTAAAATGAGCAATGGGTATGAACAGACACTTTCCAAAAGGGTATGTATCAATTGCCTTTTTTTGTTGTTTTGTTTTTTGCTTTTCAAGGCTGCACCTGCGGTATATGGAGATTCCCAGACTAGGGGTTCAATCGGAGCTACAGCTGTCAGCCTACACCACAGCAATGCCGGATCCGAGCCATGTCTGCGACCTATACCACAGTTCACGGCAACGCCAGATCCTCAACCCACTGAGCAAGGCCAGCAATCGAACCCGCAACCTCATCATCCTTAGTCGGGTTTGTTTCTACTGTATCACGAGAGGAACTCCCAACTGCTCTTAAATACATGAAAAGATACTCAACATCATTAGTCATTAGGGTAACACAAATTAAAACTATTTCATATTCATTAAAATGGGTATAATAAATGAAGCAGGAGTTCCCGTCGTGGCGCAGTGGTTAACGAATCCGACTAGGAACCATGAGGTTGCGGGTTTGGTCCCTGCCCTTGCTCAGTGGGTTAACGATCCGGCGTTACCGTGAGCTGTGGTGTAGGTTGCAGAGGCGACTCGGATCCCGCGTTGCTGTGGCTCTGGCGTAGGCGGGTGGCTACAGCTCCGATTCAACCCCTAGCCTGGGAGCCTCCAAATGCCGCGAGAGCGGCCCAAGAAATAGCAACAACAACAACAACAAAAGACAAAAGACAAAAAAAAAAAAAAAAAAAAAAAAATGAAGCAGAAAATAACAGATGTTGGTAAGGATGTGGATAAATGGGAATGTGAAATCATGAAGCCACCTAAGATAACAGTTAAATGAAAAATTACAATATAACCCATCAGTTCCAATCCCAAGAAAATGAAAATATGTCCACACAAAGGTCTGTACACAAATTTGCCTGGAGCTAGGGGTGGGATTGGGAATTAATCATAAATAAGCATGAAGGATTTTACCGGGATGATGAAAATGTTCTAAAATTGATTTATGATGATGACTGCATCTTTTTAAAATTTGGTAAAAATCTGTACTGAACACTTGAAATGGACGGATTTTGTAATACATAAAAATATACTCTAAAATCTGTGTCTCTAAGTACCCATATGTATATGTCTCTTTGCTCTACTGTCCTTCTCTGTCTCCTCACTGTTCTCACCCCTTTCCTCTGTTCTCCACTGTGTTCCTCTCTCAGCTTGTCCCTATAACTGTGTCCTTTTATCTCCACCCCTCTATCTCTTTTCCACTGTCTCCTTCCCTCTGAGTCCCCAGCCTCCCTGTGTTATCTTCTGCCTTCCCCTCTCTCTGTTTCTCCCATTTATACCTCTCTGTCTACTCTCCCTCCCTCTGGATTCCTGTTGAATCCCTAGGTCATTCTCTGCCCCTTGCTCACTCTCTGTCCTCTCTGGCTTTTCCTTTTATGTCCTTCATGACTTGTCAGTCACTGATAGGGTCTCTTGTCTTACCCTCCTTATATCTTGTTTTTTGTTTTTCTCTCTGCTTTTCTGCCTCAATTCCTAGTACTCACTGATGTACTAACTTAAGTCCCAGTACTAACTAAATTCCCAGTCCTAATTAAGTCCTCTATGATGCCAACTAAAACTTATTTTGTAATTCAATCCTCAAAAAAAGTTTTTTCAGTCTTACTTTATTTTTTGGCTGTGCCTGCAGCATGTAGAATTTCCTGGGCAAGGGATCAAACCCACACCATAGCAGCAACCCAAGCTGCTCTAGTAACCACGTCAGATCCTTAATCAACTGTGCCAATGGAGAACTCCAGTCCTAATTTATATTAATAAAGGCCTTACTCACAATTTGATTTGGAGGAGCTAGTCTCTGTCAAAAAATTATGTGCTCAGCATTGTCTTAATTATTGTACCCCAAGTTCTGTGATGGCTGAAGTTCCATTATTTCACAAATATCCAAAGGACTCTACAAAACTGGCTTTCTGATATTTACTTATATTGTTAAGTAAGTTCTACCTCATCTATATAGGGTAAAATAAGATCCTATGTAGAGTGGTCATGCAGTGAGTGAAATCTACAGTAAAATCAAGGCACAAAAAGTATCAGAGAGCTCCCTTCGGATGCTATGATATTTTTTTCTGTTCAGCTACCTATCCCAGTAAGGTGGGAAGGGCAAGGGGAATTTGAATAAGAAAAATTCATCCTTTAATTGCAAACAAGCAATGCAATGGATAAAGGATAATATTTTTAACAGACTGTACGTGAACAACTGGACAGTCAAATGAGAATAAAGTACTCAACCCCTGCATCACACCATTCACAAAAATTTGAGATACCTATGATATCTAGAAGACAACAGAGAACATATTCATGATCTGGCATTGGGCAAGAACAAAGAAAGCCATAACAATAAAGGAAAAATGTAATATATTAGACTTCATTAGATTAACAGCTTTTGTCTACTGAATGATACCATTAATGATTACACAAGCCACAGAATGGAAGAAAGTATTCACAAAACACATTTCTTACAAAGAACCTGTAACCAGAATATACAATAAAATCCTATAATTTAAACAATTATAAACAGCCTGAATAAAAATGTGCAAAAGCTTTGAAGTGACACTTCCCAAAGGAAGATGTATGATTAATGAATAAGCACTCAAGTACTCAACATGAAAGACAAAAACACAAGGTTTTACACATCCACCAGAATGGGTAAAATTTTAAAGACTGGTGATATCAAAGACGGAGTAACTAACTTTTACACATTGCTTATGGTTAATACAAACCACTACAATAATTTTGTAAAAAGGTCTGGCAGTTTCTTATAAACATATTTCTACCCTACCACCCAACAATTCCACCCCTGGGTGTTTACTTGAGAAATAAAAACAGGGGAGAGGGAGTGGGATGGACTGGGAGTTTAGGATTAGTAGATACAAACTATTACATTTAGAATGGATAAACAATGAGGTGCTACTGTGTAGCAGCACAGGGAACTATATCAAATCCAGAGGATGATGGAAAATAATATTTTTAAAACAATGTATATATACTACCTAAGGCAATCTACAGATTCGATGCAACCCCTATCACATTACCAAGGACATTTTTCACAGAACTTGAACAAAATATTTTAAAGTTTGTTTGGAAGCACAAAAGACCCACAATAGCCAAAGACATCCTGAAAAAGAAAAATGGAGCTGGAGGAATCAGGCTCCCTGACTTCAGACTATACTACAAAGCAACAATCATCAAAACCCTATGGTACTGGCACAAAGACAGAAATACAGATCGGTGCAACAGGATAGAAAGCCCAGAATTAAACCCACGCATCTACAGCCAACTAATCTATGACAAAGGAGGCAAGAATATACAATGGAGAAAAGACAGCTTGTTCAATAAGTGGTGCTAGGAAAACTGGACAGCCACATGGAAAAGAACGAAATTAGAACACTCCCTAACACCATACACAAAAAGAAACTCAGGAGTTCCCGTCGTGGCGCAGTGGTTAACAAATTTGACTAGGAACCATGAAGTTGCAGGTTCGATCCCTGCCCTTGCTCATTGGGTTAACGATCCAGTGTTGCCGTGAGCTGTAGTGTAGGTCGCAGATGTGGCCCGGATCCCGAGTTGCTGTGGCTCTGGCATAAGCTGGAAGCTACAGCTCCGATTAGAACCCTAGCCTGGGAACCTCTATATGCTGCAGGAGCAGCCCAAGAAATGGCCAAAAAAAGACAAAAAAAAAAAAAAAAAAAAAAAAACTCGAAATGGATTAAAGACCTAGATATAAGACCAGACACTGTACAACTCTTAGAGGAAAACATTGGCCAAAAACTCTCTGACATAAACAACAGCAACATCTTCTCAGATCCACCTCTGAGAGTATTGACAATAAAAACAAAAATAAACAAATGAGACCTAATCCAACTTCAAAGTTTCTGCACAGCAAAGGAAACCCTAAACAAAACGAAAAGACAATCCACAGAATGGGAGAAAATCTTTGCAAATGAATCGACTGACAAGGGATTCATCTCCAAAATTTATAAACACCTTCTGCAGCTCCATACCAAAAAAACAAACAACCCCATCAAAAAATGGGCAGAAGGTCTAAACAGACAGTTCTCCAAAGAAGACATTCAGATGGCCAAAAAACACATGAAAAGATGTTCAATATCACTCATTATTAGAGAGATGCAAATCAAAACCACTCTGAGGTACCGCCTTACACCAGCCAGAATGGCCAGCATCAAAAAGTCTACAAACAGTAAGTGCTGGATAGGGTGTGGAAAAAAAGGAACCCTAGTACACTGTTGGTGGGACTGTCAATTGGTGCAACCACTGTGGAAAACAGTATGGAGATTCTCAGAAAACTAAACATAGAACTACCATTTGATCCAGCAATCCCACTCCTGGGCATCTATCCAGAGAAAACCACGACTCGCAAAGACACATGTACTCCAATGTTCACTGCAGCACTATTTACAATAGCCAAGACATGGAAACAACCTCAATGTCCATCAACAGAGGTGTGGATCAAGAAGATGTGGTACATGTACACAATGGCATATTACTCAGCCATTAAAATGAACGAAATACCGGCATTTTTAGCAACATGGATGGACCTAGAAATTATCATGCTAAGTGAAGTCAGCCATACAGTGAGACACCAACATCAAATGCTTTCACTGACATGTGGAATCTGAAAAAAGGACAGACTGAACTTCTTTGCAGAACAGATGCTGACTCACAGACATTGAAAAACTTTTGGTCTCCGGAGGAGACAGTTTGGGGGGCGGGGGGATGTGCTTAGGTTGTGGGATGGAAGTCCTGTGAAACTGGATTGTGATGATCATTATACAACTACAGATGTGATAAATTCATTTGAGTAATAAAAAAAAAAAACTAGAAAAAAAAAAGAAAGCAGATTAGGATCAAGTGAAAAGCTCTTTCTCTTCAAAATATCGGAACATAGCCATCAATGGAGGTATGAATTTGTAAACCACTCCACACCGAAATGACAGTGCATCTTTTCTGGAAATGGGCAATACAAAAATGCCTAGTATGTTATCCATGTACTTGCTCAATAAATGCTAAAGGCATTCAGGTTAAGTTCATTTCGTGAAACTCATCAATTTCAAGGGTAAGGAGAGCTTGTGATTTAGCCCCTTTTTACCTTCACCCAAATCGCTGATTTAAACAAATCAAACCCTTTCTCAAACACCTTCAAAACATATCTTGCCCCAAAGGAGTCTCCACTCCTCAGCCTGGCATTCAGACTCTGGCTGATTTGTCCCCACCTAATTCACCTAGGTGAATCCAAAAACAAGCTTCCAAGGCCAGGAAGAGTCAAGCAGTGAGGCAGGGAGGGTGTGACCGCAGAGCGCCGCGGGGCGGGGCGGGACGGGACGGGCTCCAAGACCCCGCAGCCCAGACTCTCCGCAAGGCAGGCAGTCGCCCGGGCAGGAGAAGGGAACGGACGGACCAAAGGACAGCGAGGATGAAGTGTCAGTAAATACCCACCTTTCTTCTAATTCTCCTGGGCCCCACAGCCACTCTCACGTTTCCCTGAGTGCGTTCCCTGGAGAGGCGCAGAGCCTCCAAAACGCAGACTGTGAGGAGAGGAAGAGAAACCTTAAGCGCTGAAAGGCCCTCTGTCCAAGCCGAAGAGGGGCCAGTCCGCGGCGCGAGACGCGGGGGGAGAGGGTAGCAGAAGACGCGGGCGTTTCCCAGACCTCGGCTGATGGAGAAAGCGGCGTCTAAAGAGGCGACAACGCCAGCGGCACTCACTTCCGTAACTCTGGTCAGAGGAAAAGGGCCTCTAGCACCACAGGAATTTAAAATGTGGCCGAAGGCTCCTCTTGCAGAAAAGCGGTGCTGGCCGCTACCTTCCATGCAGGCGAGGCGCACACGTGTGAGCAGGTCACGTGGGCTGCTTGCTGTAGGCGGGTTGGTGGCTCCACGGAGGGCGGTAGACTGCAGGCTATGTAGGCAAAAGTGGCGCCAAGGACCTCTGGGGAGAGAGGCCTTTGAGAGAGGACGATATATGTTTTTCTTTCCTATGCCTCAGATTAGGGGCCGAATATCTGGGGCTCACTTAAACTTTAGGATTAGGTCACAAAGAAACTTGGTTTGCAATAAGTCCATTTCAAGCAGAAATTTATTGGAGTTCCCCTTGTGGCTCAGCAGGTTAAGGAACTGGCTGCTGTCTCTGTGAGGATGCAGGTTCTATCCCTGGCCTGGCGCGGTGCGTTATGGAGCCCCAAGCTAGGGTGCCGCTGGGATCCAGGGTTGCTATGGCATAGGCCTGCAGGATTTGACCCCCTAGCCAGGGAACTTCCACATGCTACAGGCCGGGGTAGGGGGTGTAAGAAGAAAAAAGAAATGTATTAAATGGTAAGATCAGAACTATGCTAAATAAATCGAAAAGACTTGAGATAATTCATACCTGAAATATCAAACATGACAGGGGAACAATCCTTCAAGTTTCCAAAAGAGATGGATTAGTGCATATATAGTGAGTCAGCATGAGGAGCTTGGTGCCTGGGAATGGGGTTTATCTTCAAAGGAGTATTAGCATTGGCATCATTGGGAGGGGGCATTTATTTTATCCTCAAAGTAGACATTCTAAGCAGTCTGGTAAATGCATTCTTTTCTTTAATGGTTAAAGGAGACGTACAAAATGCATGTGTGGCAGGCCATAAAACAAGCTGTTCTAATTATATGAAGTTCAAGCCAAATCATGTATATGCCAGAATGACTTCCCCATACCTTAATACGTAAAAATTTCTTCCATCAAAGCAATAAATCTGAAAACTATTACTGTGGCTATAATGTGCAAGCTGGAGGACAAAAACTAGCCCAGGATATAAATTATTAATTTTGAACTATCAAAGTACACTATTTTAAATTAAACCAAGATTCAACAAATGACAGCCTCTGAGCCAAATCCAGTTAACTCCTTGATTTTGTAAATAAAGTTTTGCTGGAACAAATCCATGCCCATTTCTTTTCTTTTTCTTTTTTGCTTTTATTTTGGCTGTGCCCATGGCATATGGAAAGTCCTGGGCCAGGGATTGAATCCAAGCCACAGCAGCGACCCAGGCTGCCTCAGTGACAACACTGGATACTTAACCCCCTGTGCCACCAGGGAACTCCCCATCCCCATTTCTTTATGTATTTTCTATGGTTGCTTTCCTGCAACAACAGAGTTGCATAATAGAGACTGTATGGCCAACAGAGCCTAAAAATTTATTAAAAGCCCCTTTACAAAAAAAAATTTCCAACCCCAGGGTTAAATGAAAGAATATAGTTGGTAAGGGAAATGATTACTGAAGAAAAGGTTGAAATTGCAAACTGTGTCAATTATCCTCTTCTGTGTAACAAACCTGCCTGAAACAATAGTGATTGATTACCTGGATTGAAACAACAGTGACTGATGAGCCATTACACGAATGGTTTTTATTCTGGTTTCACCTGGACTCAATCTTAAGATTCAGCTAAGGGCCAGGTGGTTTGCGATGGCCTAGGAATGCACTACTTCCAAGACACCTGCCAAGCTTCCATGTCTCGCTTGTTGAAGAGAGCCTCAGTTGGAAAGGCTCATCTCCACTTGATACTCAAAAAATACGTGTCCATTTGCAGTTTACCACAAACATTTTCCATAAGGACAGCCAAAGGCATTTTATTTTTAACAAGTTTTTCTCCAACCTATTTGACATACAATTACCTGCACATTTTTAGTGTGTAATTTTGACATTACTACCTGGCTTGTGTAAATATAAATATATATAATTAAAAATATATATTATATAGTATATATAATCACTACTAATAAGGTAGTGGATATATATTGTCACTGTAAATTAGTTTTTATTTTCTAGAGCTTTCTATAAATGGAATCATACAACATATAATTTTTGTCTGTCATCTTTCAGCATAATTGAGATGCATCTATTGGCAGATATTTGGATTGCTTCTTATTTGGGGGGTATTACAAATAAAGCTCCTAGGAATATTTCTGTAAAACTCTTTTCATAAATGTATGTTTTAATTTCTTGTAGGTAAATAGCTGTGAGTGGAATAGCTGGATCATTTGGTTAGTGGATGTTTAACTTTTAAAGAAAGTGCCAAAATGTTTCCCAAAGTAGTTGCACCATTTTATATTCCCACCAACAGTGTGTGAGTTCCAAATCCTCCAAATCCTTGCTAACACTTGGCATGGCAGGCTAACTTTAGTTATTCTAATTAATTAGTTAATATTTTATGAGCAAAAAAAAAAAATAGGTTTCATTGCGTGTGTGGTCCTAAAAAGCAAAAACAAAACAAAGCAAAACAAAACAAAAATTATGACTGGGAAGAATCTAGAGGATGCAAAAGAGTATAAAGTAAAAAGTCAGATCTCACCCAATAATCTTGAGTGTCTTCAATTCTGTGAACTCGTGTATACACACACATTTGCATAGATAATTTATTTCCTTAAGTAGGAAACAGGTGCAATGCTCTAAGACTCAGTTTCTTAATTTCCTGTCTTGGTAATATTCCCCACACAGAGCTGAACTCTAAGTATGGGTATACTTTGTTTGGGAGTATCATATCTTTTAAAACAATTCCCTCCTAACTGACTTTAAGGATGTTTTCAGGAATTCTCTATTATAGACAACGCTTCGATCAATGGTCACACATATTAAACATATCGTACATATGAGCAAGAGATTCCTTATGAAAGATGAGGAAAAAAAATTTGAGTACATTTAAAATATTTTTATGGCCAAAGAAAAAAACGAAACGCTTTTCAGTCTTGCCAAATTACCCTTCAAAAAGACTATACTAACTTATTGCGCCAACAAAGTTTGCCAGTGCCCCTATCTTAGGATTACCATATACTTTCATATTCAATACTGGAATGTACTAACAAATTATTCACTGTTTATCACAAATTTGAGTGGAACTGAGCATCCTGCATTTTCATTTGCTAAACCTGGCAACCCTCTCTTTCCTGACATTTTACTGATAATCAGTATTTTACATTTGTAAAGATTTGAAGGGGAAAAAAATAGCACAGCTGTGGCTAGGGTTCGATCCCTGGCCCGGGAACTTCCATATGCCACAAGTGTGACCAAAAAAGAAAAAAAGAAGTTGACCTGGAGTTCCTGTCGTGGCACAGTGGTTAACGAATCTGACTAGGAACCATGAGGTTTCGGGTTCGGTCCCTGCCCTTGCTCAGTGGGTCAACGATCCGGCGTTGCCGTGAGCTGTGGTGTAGGTTGCAGACGCGGCTCGGATCCCGCGTTGCTGTGGCTCTGGCGTAGGCTGGTGGCTACAGCTCCGATTCAACCCCTAGCCTGGGAACCTCCATATGCCGAGGGAGCGGCCCAAGAACCAAGAGATAGCAACAACAACAACAACAAAAAGACAAAAGACAAAAAAAATAAAAATTAAAAAAAAAAAAAGTTGACCCTAAATGTATGAACAATCTAAAAGTTCAGTAACTGAAGAAGAAATCAAAGAAATTTTCAAAGTGCTGGACCTCCAAGAGGCTTCCAGGTTCAGAGAGGTCCAAATTTTTAAAGAAAAAAATTACCAGTACACTCTTAAATTAATAACATTTTTTAAGACAGATTTTTCATGATTTAAAAAAAAGGGGGGGGGGGAGTTCCCTTCTTGGCAGAGTGGAAAAGAATCCAACTAGGAACCATGAGGTTGCCAGCTCGCTCCCTGGCCTCACTCAGTGGATTAAGGATCCAGCATTGCCGTGAGCTGCGGTGTAGCACAGCTGTAGTACATGCAGCTGTGGTGTGGTACATGTGTGGGGACAGGGAACTCTGTACTTGGTGCTCAATTTTGCTATGAAGCCCTATGATTCTCAGGCTAGAATCGGAGCTGTAGCTGCTGGCCTACACCACAGCCACAGCAACACAGGATCCGAGCCTCATCAGCAACCTATACCACAACTCATAGCAATGCTGGATCCTTAACCCACTGAGTGAGGCCAGGGATTGAATCTGCATCCTCATGGATGCTAGACAGATTTGTTTCTGCTGAGCCACAAAGGGAACTCCCATTCACCTACTGAAGGACATCTTGGTTGCTTCCAAATTTAGGCAATTATGAATACAGCTGCTATAAACATCCCTGTACAGGTTTTTGTCTGGATGTGTTTTCAGTTCATTTGGGCAAATAACAAGGACTGTGATTACTGGGTTCTATGATAAGAGTATTAGTTTTATAAGAAACAGCCATCTTTCAAAGTGGCTGTATCATTTGGAAGGGTGTGGCTCCCACCAGATCACTGAAAGTGCTACTTAGTCACTGGATGGGCCCCTGTGTGGTCAGGGCTGGTTCTAGACTGTGGCTAAGAGGGCTATAACCAAGACCTAGGACTTCTTCAGGTCCACAGCTAAAACAGGTCTCAAACTTAATTGTGGTGGCACAGAGGAGTGTGTCTCCTTCCAGGTCCCTGGGCTAGCTCGACTGCTCCCTGATTGTGGCTGGAGAGACTGGAAGCAATCATAGGGCCACTTCAGGATCTCCTGAGGTACAGACATGTCTCCCACCAGGTCCCTGTGCCAGCAGGACTGTTCATTGACAGTGGCCAGAAGGGGCTAGAGCCAAGTACAGGGAGGGCCCTTTCAGGATGTATGGTGATGCAAACAGTGTCCCCTACTGGGAACCTGGACACTCAGGATTGCTGGCAGACGGTGGCTGCTGAGGGCCCTTTCAGGATCTCCAAGATCACAGATGGGAGTGTCTCCTGCAAAGTCCCTGTGCTGCCAAGACTTCATGGACTATGGCTGTGATGGGCTGGAGCCCAGTTACAGGGTTCTTTCAGAATCTACTATCTGAAGTTCCTGTCGTGGCTCAGCAGTAATGACCCTGACCAGTATCCATAGGAGGACTTGGGTTCTATTCCTGGCCTTGCACAGTGGATCCAGCATGGCTGTGTGAGCTGCAGTGTAGGTTGCAGATGCAGCTTGCATCTGGCATTGCTGTGGCTGTGGTGTGGGCCAGCAGCTGCAGCTCCCATTCTATCCCTAGCCTGGGAGCTTCCATGTGCCATGGGTGTGGCCCTCAAAAAAAGAAAAGAAATCTACAATCCGACTGAGTTAGGTGGGCTTACCTTCAGGGACTCCTGAAACCTGGCCAAGAATGAATTTGTTCATATGCCAATTCAGGGTCTACAGGGACTTAGATCTGCTACTCTTAGTGTATGTGCTGGCGACAGAACCAAAGTCAAATGGGGCTAGAGCCAAGTTCTTGGGGGTACAGAGCTATTGATTGGTCTGTAGCCAGGACCATGGTTAGGGGTCAATTCCTTGTGTGTGAACCTACCTTATCAAAATAGCTCCTCAGTCTTAGACTCCACTGGGGCTTCACAGTCTCCTACCTGGATCTCAATGATCCCACAAACTCACTTTCGTTCATGGGTGGATACCAAATTATTGCTGCTGAAGGTGGGATGTAAGCAAGAGATGTCTTACTTGGCCCTTGTTGGTGTCCCTCCCTAGATTCAACGTCTTCAATACTTACAGGACTATTCACGTTGTTTCATTTCATGTGAGCTTTAGTTAAGAGGGTTTTTTTTTTTTTTTTTGCTGTTTTTGTTTTCTAGAATTGGTTCATTTTGTGTAAGTTACTGAATTTACAAATGGAGAGTTGTTCATAGTATTTATTTATCCTTCTAATGTTTGCAAAGTCCCCTTTTTCATTCTCAATATTGGTAACTTCTGTCTTCTCCCTTTTTCTGTCAGTCTGACTAGATATTTAGTACTTTTATGGATCTCTCCAGAAAACCAAGTTTTGGTTTATTTTCCTCAGAGTCCTTTTTTCAAATTCAGTAGTTTCTCCTCTTTATTGCTTCCTTTGTTCTCCTTGCTATAGGTTTATTTTGTTCTTTTTCAAATGTCTTCAGGTTGAAGCTCAGAATATTGATGTAAGAACTTCATAGCATCTCGTGCTATAATATATAGATGTCTTTTATTTCCTATATTATCTAATTGTTCTGACTATGGCTTCCAGTACTATGTTGAATAGGACACAAAATAAGACTATCAAGATGAAAACGAAGAATTGAGAAAATTAATAATACCAAAAAAGGAAGGTGCAACAATATTGAGAACAGACTAATTAGAAGCACTGAATGGTACCTGAGCTTGCTCCCAGTTTTTCAAAGGGAAAATTCATTAACAAGAAATGCTATTAATTTCTATAGATCTAAATAAAATAACTTTGAAATGTATTAAATAAAATTTGGTGGAAATACATGGAAAACATTTCTGGACATGATCATAAATTTATTTATGATATTACTTATAGAAATGGAAGTACTAAGTTTTTTTAAATAATTAAGGCTTATTTATTCTGCTGGGGTGAACACAATGGCACTTGTTCTATTAATAATATTTATACTTACATTATATCACAGATCTAATTTTAAATGTGTTAAACATGCAATATAAATAAAATACAGATCATTAATATAAAATGAGAATAAAGTGAGTATACAGAAAAATATCAGATTTTACAACCATTTGTGTTAATTTTGATATATTAAAATAGATGTAAAAATAAAACCAATTTCCCTAATCTGATGAAAAAAATAATAAATAAAATAGATGTACACACATTAAATACTTGCTTAAGATACAGAGCTGGACTGCATTCAAAATTAAACTTTATGAATTAAAATGGAAGAAATCACAAAATGCATCAATTACAATGCTATAAAATAAAAAGCTAAATACTAGGATACTGTAAAAATGAATATATCTACCTAGCCATTTATAAGCACTCTTTGAAATAGTAATTCTTGTCTAAGAGAAAATAAAAATGAAAATTATATGCCACTTAGAAATGAACTGACTTTAAAAACAGTAAAAAGATAATAAACCAAATTGATTATATAAAGCATGAAAAAAACTATACAATAAAAAAAAATTCCTTGAGATTAGTAAATATTAATAGAAATTAACAAAACATAAAAAGGCACATTGAAATTAATAAAAGCAGGAGTTCCCGTGGTGGCTCAGTGGTTGACGAACCCAATTAGGAACCCTGAGGTTGCGGGTTCGATCCCTGGCCTCGATCAGTGGGTGAAGGATCTGGGCATTGCCATGAGCTGTGGTGTAAGTTGCAAACGAGGCTCGGATCCCGTGTTGCTGTGGCTCTGGCATAGGCCAGGTCTACAGCTCCAATGAGACCCCTAGCCTGGAAACCTCCATATACCATCAGTACAGCCCTAGAAAAAAACCAAAAAAATAAAATAAAAATAAAGATGAATGTGCTCCAAGTTTCTACAGGGTTTGTTTTTGTTTTTTTGCCTTTTTAGGGTTGCATCTGTGGCATATGAAGGTTCCCAAGCTAGGGGCTGAATAGGAGCTGTAGCCAATGGCCTACGCCACAGCCACAGCAATGCCAGATCCTACCTAGCCTTGTCTGCGACCAACACCACAGCTGACGACAACACCAGATCCTTAACCCACAGAGTGAGGCCAGGGATTGAAGCCACATCCTCATGGACACTAGTCAGATTTGTTTCTGCTGAGCCAAGACGGGAACTTCCCAAGGATCTGAGTTTTGACTAGATGGTGCAGCACACCTCCGATTATAGGTTTCTGTCAATAGGTGTTTATAAGCATTTTCTTTGCATTTGTTTCCTCTAAGCCTAGTTTAAATTAAGCATAGATGTTAATAATATGTTGGATATCTTTTTTTTTTTTTTCCCACTGTACAGCAAGGGGGTCAAGTTATCCTTACATGTATACATTACAATTACATTTTTCCCCCACCCTTTGTTCTGTTGCAACATGAGTATCTAGACATAGTTCTCAATGCTATTCAGCAGGATCTCCTTGTAGATCTATTCTAGGTTGTGTCTGATAAGCCCAAGCTCCCGATCCCTCCCACTCCCTCCCCCTCCCATCAGGCAGCCACAAGTCTCTTCTCCAAGTCCATGATTTTCTTTTCTGAGGAGATGTTCATTTGTGCTGGATATTAGATTCCAGTTATAAGTGATATCATATGGTATTTGTCTTTGTTTTTCTGGCTCATTTCACTCAGTATGAGATTCTCTAGTTCCATCCATGTTGCTGCAAATGGCATTATGTCATCCTTTTTTATGGCTGAGTAGTATTCCATTGTGTATATATACCACCTCTTCCGAATCCAATCATCTGTCGATGGACATTTGGATTGTTTCCATGTCCTGGCTATTGTGAATAGTGCTGCAATGAACATGCGGGTGCATGTGTCTCTTTTAAGTAGAGTTTTGTCCGGATAGATGCCCAAGAGTGGGATTGATATGTTGGATATCTTAACATGTAATTTTTTTTTTTCTGATGTGTGTGAAGTATTTTCAGTGAGGCAAATAGACATAAACGTCTAGAAACAATACACTTGAAGGTGAAAAGTAAAGTGTTTCACTTGCACTTAGGTTTGAAAATTTTCCACCATTAAAAAAAGTTAGATCAGACACAACCTAGAATAGATTTACAAGGAGATCCCGCTGAATAGCATTGAGAACTATGTCTAGATACTCATGTTGCAACAGAAGAAAGGGTGGGGGAAAAACTGTAATTGTAATGTATACATGTGAGGATAACTTGACCCCCTTGCTGTACAGTGGGAAAATAAAAAAAAAAAAAAAAGTTAGAAAAGTGGCATTGTTTTATATTTTTGCAAATCTTTTTTTTTTTTTTTTTGGCCATGCCCATGGCATGTGGAACTTCCTGGGCTAGGAATCAAACCCAAGCCACAGCATTTCCTTAAAAAAAAAAACCCCAAAACTTCATACTTCAGCATGAAAGTCTTTATGTGTTTTTCTCTTTTCATCATATATACATACATATTTGCTTTATATTCAAGTGTCGAGATTTAACAAAATTAATTTTTACTATTTTATGAAGAACATTCTTAAGTGAAACAGGCATTTTTTAACCACAAGTAGGGAGTGGTAAAGAATACAGTAACTAATAGAAACACTTGGTGACAATGTCTTGATTCAGGCTAAAAGCCTGGCAATTTTAGCCACGATTGCTTTTGCAACATCAGTGCAAATTTCAGCATGACAGGAAAAAGCAAATAATGCCTTAGTGTTAGGAGGAAATTTGTTTTGACCATTCAGATCACTTGAAAGGGCCTCCAAACATCCTATGACCACTGATCTGTAATAACAAGTTAGAATCAAATGAAACAATTACAATAAAATTTACTGCCACCCCTTTTACAATGGAACATTTCAATAGTGACCATATCAGGCTTATGGGTTTGAACCACTATTTATTGTTTCATACAGTTTATCATATTTTTTTTTTCAAAATTTTCTACAGTATAGTCTACTACTCACCATAGGATTAGTTGGACAGGAATTGGTTGCTCTGGGGCACTTTTTCTGTTTTAAACACCTGCTACTGTCACCTCAGGTTATGAAATATGCGGCACTAGTGGATAGCTAATCCAGACATGGATTTAAAAAAAAAAAAAAAAAAAAAGACTGAGAAAAGTGACTCTGAAAACCATGTGGTATTTGCCTCCTAATCATCTTCCAAATTTGCACGCAGATTTTAATGCTGGGCCCAGGGAGACAACTCAGGTTACCTGTCCTAAATCTGTCTCTTAGTTCTAAGCAGAGAGCCTCATGTGGATTTAAGAATTAACAGAGGTGGTCCTGGGCAGGGCCAAAGGTTGGGACTTATTTCTACCTGCTTCCCAGAACACTTCCAGCTCTTTCTGTTTGGTCGCTGTTCCACAGAGATGTCTTCCAAGGTTTGTATCTCTTTGTATTCGAGTCTTCATATACCAGTACTGTTCTATTTTTTCCTGCTGAGTTTTAAACAATTTTAGGCAAACTCTTTTATTTTTAGGTACTAATGACACTGAAAACTGAAATATTCCTCTAAAAGTTAAAAAATAGTAAAAAGGGAGTTCCCTTTATGACTTAGTGGTTAACGAACCCAACTAGGATCCATGAGGTTACGGGTTCCATCCCTGGCCTCACTCAGTGGATTAAGGATCCAGTGTTGCTGTGAGCTGTGGTGTAGACTGTAGATGTGGCTCGGATCTGGCATTGCTGTGGCTGTGGTGCAGGCCAGTGGAAACAGATCTGATTCAACCCCTAGCTTGGGAACTTCCTTACGCCACAGGTGTGGCCCTAAAAAAGACAAAAACAAAACAAAACAAACAAACAAAAAAACAAACACCAAACACTTCAGGATGTGTGCAAGGGAACAGGGTGGAATAGAGGAAACAAAATTCATCATGAATTGATTGCTGAGGCTAGATGATGGGGACATGAGTGTTTCTCACATTGTTCTATTTTATATTTGTTTGAAATTTTCCAAGTACATGTGAAAATCTAATGAACAAGGTAACACTAATCCCATTTTTCGAAAAAAAAGTTTTAGAATATCCATCAATTTTACTCCTAAGTATATACCTAAGAGAAATTAAAGTATATGTCCACACAAAGATAAGTACCCCAAATTTTCAACAGCTTTATTCAAAATGACCAAATCTGGAAAACCTGGAAATAACCCAAATGTAAATGTCCATCAACAGGTGAATGGACAAACTGTGGTTTGTCATACAATGGAATACCACTAAACAATAAAATGAATGAACTTCTGAATACAAGCAACAACACGGATGCAGACACTGAGTGAATAAATTCCTATATGAGGATTCCCGTTGTGGCTCAGCGGTTAATGAACCCAACTAGTATCCATCAAATCCCATGTTGCTGTGGCTGTGGAGTGGCTACAGCTTCGAATGGACCCCTAGCCTGGTAACTTCCACATGCCAAGGGTGCAACCCTAAAAAGACAAAAAAAAATTCCTACATGAAAGATTACATATTGTATAATTCCACTTGATACTCTAAAATTTACAAAATCAGTCTATGTTTTTTGGGGGTTTTTGGCCAGCCTGCAGGGGCAGACATGCAGAGGTCTTTTGGGAGGGCTGGAAATGCTCTATATCTCCATCTAAGTGCTAGACATAGGTATGTTCGCTTCGTGAAAAATTGTCAACCTGTACACTTCTGATCTGTCCCCTTTTCTGTATCAACACTAACAAATGCCATGTATCATTAAGCTTGATCCATGCTGTGCACCTCAGCACCCACACTCTGGCATTCACCCTGGCTGTGGAAAGTACCTGCATGTGCAGAGCCCAATCCTGGAAGCCTCTCCCTACAGTGCACCTTCTGATGCATCTGTAGGTGGACTCTCTGACGGAAGCCCTTCCCACACACGGCACAGGGGTAGGGCTTCTCCCCTGTGTGCACCCTCTGGTGCCGCTTGAGGGCCGAGCGGTGCCTGAAGTCCCTCCCACAAGCTGCACACCTGTAGGGCCGCTCTCCTGTGTGGACCCTCTGGTGGATACCCAGGTCCTTGCTCCAGCTGAAGCACTTCCCACAGGCCTCACACCGGAATGGCCTCTCCCCAGTGTGAACCCGCTGGTGCAGGTAGAGGTTGGCTCTCTGGCTGAAGCCCCGGCCACATGTGTCACACACATAGGCCTTGTCTCCTGCATGGTCCTGCTTGTGCCGTGTCAGTGCAGAGCGTGAGGTGAAGCTCCGGTCACAGACCTCACAGGCATGGGGCTTCCTGCCTGTGTGGACACTCTGGTGGATCTGCAGGGCTGCCCTGCGGCTGAAGTCCTTGCCACAGTCACAGCACCTGAAGGGTTTCTCACCTGTGTGGACGCGCTGGTGGATACAGAGGTTGGAGCTCCGGCTGAAGTCCTTCCCGCACACACCACATCTGTAGGGCTTCTCGCCCGTGTGAACTCGCCGATGGATGGACAGGTTGGAGCTACGGCTGAAGTCTCTCCCACATTCCTCACACGTGTGAGGTTTCTTTCCCATGTGGTCCTTCCTGTGCCTCCTCAGAGCAGATCCTGAGTCGAAGACTCGGCAACACTCCGCACACCGGTAGGGCTTTTCTCCTGGGAGGAGCAGAGAAAGGTTAAGGTCTGTTGTCCTCTCACTGAAGGCTTTTCCACACTGGTTATATGGAGAGAGCTTCTGTCCCATATGGGTTTGCTAGTGAATTAGAAGGTTTCTGAGCTGGCTGAAGTCTTGGTCACACTAGAGACAGCTACACAGAGTTTTTCTCCAGGCAGGAGATACTCGCCAAGAGAGAATCCCATCCCTGACTCCTGGGACAAAGAGAGTGAGCAGGGGTTTTGTCTGAGGCTGCACGGTGCTCCTGGACACATTCAGGCTGTACTGGAAAGGCAGAGAAACTTCATTGAGTGAAGTGCTGGGCTGCTGGTCTGTGTCTTCCGGACTTGAGGTTTTTCATTTTTGTTTCAAGGGGAAGGGGAAGATACTGGGGACCTTTTCCTTAGACAAGGAAACTAAATGTTAGTAGAAACACCAAGTCAAATTCCATGAGCTACGAATGAGTTAATGTTATCAAAGCATAATTATCAAAAAGTTAAAAACATAACTTTCATATAAATATGGAATCAACATCTTTTCTTTTTTTTTGGTTTTTAGGGCCGTACCTGTGGCATATGGATGTTCCCAGGCCAGGAGTCGAATTGGAGCTGCAGCTGCCAGCCTACACCACAGCCACAGCAACATGGGATCCAAGCCGTGTCTGAGATCTACATCACAGCTCACAGCAATGCCAGATCCTTAACCCAGTGAGCTAGTACCCTTATGGATACTAGTTGGATTTACTACCACTGAGCCACAACAGGAACTCCCCATCAAAAGTTTTAATGAGGAACCAATAACATGGTAAGGCTGGTTCTAAGTGCATTTTAGGAACTTAATGCTTTTATTTAAAAAAAAAAAAAAAGATCTTTACCGCCAATCAAATAGATATTTAAATACTTTCAATTAAATTATCAGCATAAAAAGTCAAATAATATGTAGTGTTTTTAAAGTTGCTCATGGATTCTTAAAGGATTACTGATGTCATTTTCTCCTGCATGACGGGTTCTCACCTGAATAGGAGTTTCTTGGTATTTTTCCCTCCATCCACACATCGCCTTGTTCAAAATGGAAAGTCATTTCTGGTTTGGACAGCAGATGCCCTGCTTGAGGGGAAAGACACATGGATTAGGGCAATGTGATGTGGACAAGGACCCTCCCACAAATCTTATCTCTTGATATTTGTGAAGGTCCTCTGAAGAATAGGAAAGGTGAATAAAACCATTACACATCAAAATCACATTTTATAGCAATTCCCTTGTGGTGCAGTGGTTAAGGATCTGGCATTGTGACTATAGCAGCTCAGGATGCTGTTGTGGTGTGGATTCTATCCCTGGCCCGGGAACTTCCACAAGCCACATGCCCCAGGCACAGCCAAAAAAAAAAAAAAAATTACATTGCATATTTACAAACACACAAACAAACATTCCCCCCACCACCACCAAAAAAAAAGACTCTAGCAGTTCCAGGGAACTTTCAGTGAAGAGGCCTATGTGCAATATACAACAGTAATAATTCTCAATGGTTTAAACAGGCAGTAATGATTCTTTGTCCACCATAGCAGCACTGCCTAAAATGCGTGGGTTTTTTTTGTTTTTTGGGTTTTTTTTGTCTTTTTGCCTTTTCTAGGGACGCTCCCACGACATATGGAGTTTCCCAGGCTAGGGGTCTAATAGAAGCTGTAGCTGCCGGCCTATGCCAAAGGCACAGCAACATAGGATCCGAGCCCCATCTGCGACCTACACCACAGCTCACAGCAACGCCGGATCCTTAACCCACTAAGCAAGGCCAGGGATCAAACCTGCAACCTCATGGTTCCTAGTCAGATTCGTTAACCACTGCGCCTCGATGGGAACTCCCCAAAATGTGGTTTGAAGAGACCTGTCAAAAATGCAGACTCTACTCCCAATCCACCGAATCAGCAGCCCTGGTGATAGAACCTAGGGATGCAGGTTTTTCTGGATAACTTTATATTTTAGAGAAAAATGGCAAAAGTAGCACACAGAACAGAACACCCATAGAATCCTAACCCACAGTCAGCAACTGTTAATATTTGGCCCATTTACTTTTATTATTTCCTCTCACACAATTCTTTTCTAAACCATCTGAGAGAAAGTTACAGGCCCTGTGGCTCTCGATGACTAAATTCTTCAGTATCAATTTCCTAAGAATAGGGACTTTGTTTTTCCATAACTACAGAACAGGCATCAAAATTGACACAGAATTATTTTCTAGTCCACAACTGACTTGCAAATGATGCCAACTGTTTCAAATATGTCCCTTTTAACACTCTTTTCCTGGATAGTCTCTATCTAGAATAAAGCATTGCATTTAGTTGTCTTATTTCTTTAGTCTCCTTTAATTTGGACAGGGACAGGCATTTCTCACCATCATTTCAGGTATTTTTCTGCCCTCTCAATTCTTATACCCATTACCATAGGGATCTGGAATATGTGGACCCTGAAATGCAAATCCTCTCAGGATTTACTCCATACAACCAAACCAGTAAGAGAGCAGGTGGGTTCAGGAAGAGGCTCTTCTCACCCAAGGAAATGAGATTCCCATAATTCTCCAACATCACTTCTCTGTATAGGTGCCTCTGACAGGGGTCCAGATGTTCCCACTCCTCCTGCGTAAAGTCCACAGCCACATCCCTGAATGTCACCTAAAACAACAAACACAGTCACCCTCGGGCTACCCATTTCCGCAGAGGAATGCAGCTGACGAGCACTAGTGAATTCTGACATCTATAAGCAGTCCTGGCAGTTTCTAGGATGCTCAGTTAGACTAACAGAGGTACATATCCATGCACCTGTTTGTATCATGTTATGTAGATGATGGAAAAGATACATAGGGCACATTTCTTTTAACTTTTCAGACTTTAAAGTTTCTTTGGTGAGAAGATTCAAACTCGAACCAGAGTACACCAAAAGCTACACAGTTCCAGAGATGCCATCTATACAACATTCTGCGAATCAGAGTAAGTTTGAGATTTACTCGGGGAAGGATCCAGAGAAGGGGGAATCCAGGGTGGGCTGGGGCTACTAGGGCAGGTAGTATGTAGAAAGCCAGGTACCAGTCTTGTGAGACAGTTAAAATGTGAATAAAGGAGTTCCTGTTGTGGCTCAGCGGGTTAAAAACCCAAGATAGTGTCCATGGTTTGATCCCTGGCCTGGCTCAGAAAGTTAAGGATTGGGCACTGCTGCAAGGGGTGCAGCATAGGTTGCAGAAGCAGCTTGGATTAGGTGTTGCCGTGGCTGTGGTGTAGGCTGGCAGCTGCAGCTCTGATTTGACCCCTAGCCTGGGAACTTCCATATGCTGCAGGTGTGGCCATAAAAAGGAAAAAAAAAAATGTGAACAGAGGGAAGGGAGGTGGGCAATTCCAGTTGGCAAGAAAAGTGAGTGGACAGTTGCATAAGAAGGAACCAGACATATATAACAATAAGGATCCTGGGGAGTTCCTATTGTGGCTCAACAGGTTATAAACTCAACTAGTATCCATGAGGATTCGGGTTTGATCCATGGCCTTGCTCAATGGGTTAAGGATTTGGCGTTGCCATGAGCTGTGGTGTAGGTTGCAGACGCATTGCTGTGGGTGTGATGTAAGCTGGCAGCTGCAGCTACAATTTGACCTGTAGCCTGGGAACTTCCATATGCTGCACATGCAGCCCTGAAAAGCAAAAAAAGAAGCAAACAACAACAGAAACCAAAAAGGAGTCTGGTTAAGGAGAACTGCTACTTAGAAAACCTCCCTCTGATGATTACATATTATAACAACATTTATCATAGGCCCCAAAGCCCCACTCAAACATCCATAGTAGAAATGATATGTGTTGAACTCTGATACAGTCATGTGAAGGAGGAATATTCAGTGGCAGTTCTGAAGGTGTGGTTCACCAACCCCTGAGGTTCCCTGAGACCATGTCAGGGAGACCTGTAAAATCAATAATTGAGAGTTTCCACTGTGGTGCAATGGAAATGAACCCAGCTAGTATCCATGAGAATGCAGGTTCAATCCCTGGCCTCGCTCAGTTTGTTAGGGATCTGGCATTGCTATGAGCTCTGGTATAGGTTGCAAACATGGCTTGGATCCCACATTGCTGTGGCTGTGGCGCAGGTCAGAAGCTATAGCTCTGGAGTTCCCGTCGTGGCGCAGTGGTTAACGAATCCGACTAGGAACCATGAGGTTGCGGGTTCGATCCTGGCCTTGCTCAGTGGGTTAACGATCCGGCGTTGCCGTGAGCTGTGGTGTAGGTTGCAGACGCGGCTCGGATCCTGCGTTGCTGTGGCTCTGGCGTAGGCTGGTGGCTACAGCTCCGATTGGACCCCTAGCCTGGGAACCTCCATATGCCGCGGGAGCGGCCCAAGAAATAGCAAAAAGACAAAAAAAGACAAAAAAAAAAAAAAAAGAAGCTATAGCTCTGATTCGACCCTAGCCTGGGAACTTTCATATGCTGCAGGTGCAGCCCTAAAAAGCACAATTAATTCATTATTTTCATAATTCTAAGATATTTGTTTCTGCTGCGCCATGACAGGAACTCTGATAATAATTCTAAGATATTAATGAGCTTATTCACTCTCATTCTTTTACAACTATACAGATGAATTTTGCAGAGGATTCATGACATGATCTTGCAAGAGAGAAAATGTGTAAGCAGATATGAGATTCCAGCTGTTTTCTATTAAGCCAGACATTACAGAGATTAGCAAAGATGTATAAAACTTTCCATTCTTTAAATTCTTTTTGCTTTGGAAAATTTAGTATTTTCTATAAAAAGTGATATTAGTGTGGAATGGATTAATTTTCAAATGGATAAATAAATTTTTTATTATTATTTTTTTTTTGTCTTTTTGCCATTTCTTGGGCCGTTCCCGCAGCATATGGAGGTTCCCAGGCTAGGGGTCGAATCGGAGCTGTAGCTGCCGGCCTACACCAGAGCCACAGCAACGTGGGATCCGAGCCACATCTGTAACCTACACCACAGCTCACGGCAACGCCAGATCATTAACCCACTGAGCAAAGGCAGGAATTGAACCCGAAACCTTATGGTTCCTAGTCAGATTCGTTAACCACTGCACCATGACGGGAATTCCAATAAATATTTTAAATTTTTGCTAGTTTGAGGGAGTTCCCTTCATGGCTCAGCAGTGATGAATCCGACTAGTACTCATAAGGATGCAGGTTCGATCCCTGATCTTATCCATTGGGTTAAGGATTGGTGTTGTCTGTGAGCTGTGGTGTAGTGGTAGACGTGGCTCAGATCTGGATCTGGCGCTGCTGTAGCTGTGGTGAAGGCTAGCAGCTATAGCTTCGACTGGACCCCTAGCCTGGAAACTTCCGTATGCCTCGGGTGTGGCCCTAAAAAGACAAAATAAAATAAATAAAATAATAAATTTTTGTTAGTTTGAAATTCTAATCTAGTAATATTGATAACCCACATAACAAGCCATTTTTAAAAGTGTAAAGGCGTCCTGAAACCAAAAAGTTTTGGAAACTACTGCTATACATAAATGAAAATGAACAAACTACAAATACATGCAACAATATCGTTCAGCCTCACAACATAATATTGAAAAAAGCCAGGCACAAAAGTGTATTGTATGTGCTCTTGGAGTTCCCATTGTGGCGCAGCAGAAACAAATCCGACTAGGAACCATTAGGTTTCGGGTTCCATCCCTGGCCTCGCTCAGTGGGTTGAGGATCCGGTGTTGCTGTGAGCTGTGGTGTGTGGGTCGCAGACTCGGCTCAGATCTGGCATTGCTATGGCTGTGGCATAGGACAGAAGCTGTAGCTCTGACTGGACCCCTCACCTGGGACCCTCCATATGCCGTGGGTGTGGCCCTAAAAAGCAAAAAAAAAAAAAAAGGGTACCATAAGTACTCTTGATTCTATTTAAAAAATTCAAAATCAGCCTAAACTAATTTATGGTACTAGAGGTCAGAATGTGGGGAAGAGGAAGCTCCCTCATGGGGAGGGGTTTGTTCAAAACGTGAAGAGAGGGGAAGGCACAGAACAGCTATGAGGGGGAATCGAGGGTACAAGGATCAGACAACAGACAGGTGTCACACCCCAGCAGCCTGGTCTCTGGTCGATTTTTGGCATAAATGTTAAGCCTGACAAATAAAGAATGAGGACAAGAGGGTTTACAAAGGGCTGGTAACTCACAAGGTAAAGATGATGGGAGCACATAGGGGCAAGCAGAATGTCAAGCCAACTCTCATGGTGCTTTGTGCAAAGTTGAAGAGGCCAAACAGACGATGCTGGGCAAAAAAAATTATCTTCTCTGATCTTCCTTCCTCTTCTTTAAAATAGGTATGTCCTCAATACCACAGATTTTTTTTTTTTTTTTTTGAGAGGGGAATTGTTTTTCATGTTGTTTCTGTTTACTTTTTTTTTCCAATTTAGGTTAAATAGACAGTAAATTATATGAATCCTTTTTTTTTTTTTTTTTTGTCTTTTGTCTTTTAGGGCCGCATACAGGGCATATGGAGGTTCCCAGGCTAGGCGTCAAATTGGAGCTGTAGCTGTCAGCCTACACCACAGCCAAAACAAAGCGGGGTCCAAGCTGCGTTTGCCACCTACAGCACAGCTCACAATGCCAGATCCTTAACCCACTGAGCGAGGCCAGGGATCAAACCTGCAACCTCATGGTTACTAGTCAGGTTCGTCAACTACTGAGCCACAATGGGAACGCCAGTAAATTATATGAATCTTAATTGTGCCAGTTGATGAGTTTGGACAAAAGAATATTCCTGTGTAACTCATGTACCAATCATGACACAGATCCTTTCCATCACCCTAGAAAGTTCCCTTGTGCTGTCTGTCCCAGTTGATCTCTGCTCCCACTCCCGACACTCAATGACCACTGATCTGCTGTGACATCAGACTAATTTAGCCTGTTCTAGAGTTTCATATAAACGGAATCACACGGCATGTATTTTTCTGTGTCTGGCTTATTTTTCTCAGCCTAATGCTTTTGAAATTCATTCATGTTGTTATATGTATCAGTAGTTTATTCCTCCCTCCACCACTGCCCCGAGTAGTTCATTTTTTTGTCTTTTTGCCTTTTCTAGGGCTGTACCCACGGCATATGGAGGTTCCCAGGCTAGGAGTCCAATCGGAGCTGTAGCTGCCAGTCTATGCCAGAGCCACAGCAACACGGGATCCAAGCCGCGTCTGCGACCTAACCACCGCTCATGGCAACACTGGATCATTAACCCACTGAACGAGGCCAGGGACCGAACCCGCAACCTCATGGTTCCTAGTCGGATTCGTTAACCAGTGAGCCACGACGGGAACTCTTTTTTTTGGGGGGGGGGGGCTATCCCATGGCATATGGAGCTCCTGGGCCAGGGATCAGATCAGAGCCAAGCTGTGAACTAAGCCACAGCTGCAGCAACGCCAGTTCCTTAATCCACTGTGCCAGGCTGGGGATCAAACTTGAGTCCCAGGGCTCCCAAGATGCTGCTGATCCCATTGGCCACACCAGGAGCTTCCTGAATAGTTCTTAATTACATGGATTAATACATTTTGTTTGTCCACTTATCAGTTGATGGCCATTTGGGTTGTTTTTTAGTTTGGGGCTATTACAAACAAAGCTGCTAAAAATCACAGATTTTTGTGAGAACATGCATTTTCATTTCTTCTGAGTAAATATGTACAGTGGGATTTCTGGGTCAATGGCTAGTGTCTGCTTAATTTTACAAGAAATTCTGAAACTGTTTTCTAAAATATATTATACCATTTTACACTCCTACCAGCAATGCTCAGACAGCTACTTTTGTGAGAAACTGGAGGAAAAGATGTCTAGCCCAGGACTAGCACAATGGATGTGCATGCTATTTGCTCTCCTTCCCCAATCCCAAAATGAAGTATGTAGGTGATATTTCTAGGGAGAGAAGGTAAACCCTAACATACCTCTAATTTGGGCATCTCCTCCTCTTCCTGAAGAAAGACAGAGCCCTCAGAAGGCAGTGCTGGGGAAGAAGAAGGCAGCAGTGAAAAATGAACCTGGCTCACTGGAGACCAAGCATCTCAGTTACCAAGAAGGGAGAAGGGGGCACACTGTGTTCAGCTGGTAACATGGTCCTCTCTGCTTTTACAGATGGCCCTTCAACCCACTTTCTCCCTCCCTCCTTCCCCAAACTTAATGAATACCCACTATGTGCCTGGTAATGATTTAACTTTCAGCTTTCTTCTTAGACTTCAAGGTCACTCCAACTTCTACATGGTCTCCCCTCTTGCCATCCCTGTTAGGAGAGGAGTCCCCTCAGCCCCAGTGGCTCCGGAGTAATCTTTCTTCAGCTTCTCCAAACTCCACCTGGAACATCCAGAGGGGGTTTCAGGAGGTGTTGTCTCCACCAAGGATGGAACTGCTGCACATAGAGGGCCTCCTGCAGCCTTCATGCTCAGGTAGCTGTTTTGTTCCTGTAGGTAGGAGAGGAGATGTCCCAGCAGCCCAGACTTCACGCTGGGTTCTATGTCTCTGTCTAAGTGAGAGCACAGTTAATAACCTAAGGCGCAGTTGTGGCGGTAAGCATTTACTAAGCATTCATGTGTACAAGGCATGACTCTATTTCCTGGGGGTTCCCAGCTCTGACTTTCTCCGGATGGTAGCTTCACAGGTTGATCAAGTCACAGGGCAGCAAATGCTGCCTCCTTTGTGAAGCTTTCCTGGAAACCTCCCATTTTGGGGTATAAATCTACAATTCTCAAAAGGTGAATCTGGGAAATTCTTCAACTTTTCTTTTCGCTATCAGATCAGTAGAGGTTTTAAAATCTGATAATCCTATCACTAGTGAGGCCAGGGGAAAATGATCACTCTCATATGCTGTTAGAACATAAAAAAGACAGTCTCCTGGGGGGAGTGATTTGATTGTATCCATCAAATTAAGGGGGGCTGGAGGATCAGGAAGCAGGGTAACCCCTGCCAAAAGTGAACCAGGAAACTTTCATTATGCTGATTAAGATGATGGTTTCATGATTGCATAAAAATGTCAAAATATATCAAATTGAACACTTTAAATATGTGCAGTTTATCATGTGTCAATTAATTCTCAAAATAAAAAATTCAGTTCACTAAAAAGAATGTTTTTTAATGTACAGAACTCCTTTGGTCCCACAGTTCCAATTCTACATGTTAGACTTGCACAAGAGCATGAAGATATGAGTGCAGAGATGTGTGTTATAGTCGCATGTGTGATACTAAAGAACTTTCCATTATCTGCTAAAGAATGAGGCACTGCAGTCAGACAGACCTGGAGTTCAAAAGAGAAATAGTGAAAATACTGAAGGAATTAAGAGAAGATATGAACAGTAATGCAGATACCCTCAGAAAGGAACTAGAAAATATAAGGAGGAGCCAAGAAAAACTAGAACATTCATTTGCAGAGATGCAAACCGAACTAGGGGCAGTAAAAACCAGAATGAATAATGCAGAAGAACGAATCAGTGATATGGAAGATAGAATAATGGAAATCACTCAATCTGGTCAACAGACAGAAAACCGAATCAAAAAACTGGAAAGCAATATAAGAGACCTATGGGATAATACAAAGCGGGCCAATCTACGCATAATAGGAATTCCAGAAGGAGTAGAAAAAGATAAGGGGATGGAAAATATATTTGAAGAAATTATCGATGGAAACTTCCCAAATCTAAAGGATACTGGATTCAAGATACAAGAAGCACAGAGGGCCCCAAACAAACTGAACCCAAACAGACCCACACCAAGACACATCATAATAAAAATGGCAAAAGTTAGTGATAAAGAGAGGATCCTAAAGGCAGCAAGAGAAAAACAGAATGTTACCTACAAGGGAACCCCCATAAGAATATCAGCTGATTTCTCTACAGAAACACTACAGGCCAGGAGGGAATGGCAAGAGATATTTAAAGTGCTCAAAGGAAAAAATATGCAACCTAGAATACTCTATCCAGCAAGAATATCATTTAAAATAGAAGGGGAAATAAAGATTTTTCCCAACAAACAAAAACCTAAAGAATACAGCAACACAAAACCCAGCTTAAAGGAAATATTGAAAGGGCTTCTCGGGGAGTTCCCGTCGTGGCGCAGTGGTTAACGAATCCGACTAGGAACCATGAGGTTGCGGGTTCGGTCCCTGCCCTTGCTCAGTGGGTTAACGATCCGGCGTTGCCGTGAGCTGTGGTGTAGGTTGCAGACGTGGCTCGGATCCCGCGTTGCTGCGGCTCTGGCGTAGGCCGGTGGCTACAGCTCCGATTCAACCCCTAGCCTAGGAACCTCCATATGCCGAGGGAGCGGCCCAAGAAATAGCAACAACAACAACAACAGCAACAAAAAAAAAAGACAAAAGACACAAAAAAAAAAAAAGAAAAAAAAAAGAAAGGGCTTCTCTAAACCAAAAAGAAAGGAAGGAAAGGGAAGAAAAAAGAAAAGGAAAAAAAAAAGAAGAAGAAGAGGAAGAACTAGGACTGAGGAAACTGCAATCAGAGAGAAGTCACTCAAATAAGCCAGCATACAGATTTAATCATGAACATGCTTCACACAAAATAAAATTAAAAAGAAAAAAATAAAAAAGAGTCATCAAAACCATAAAATGTGGGCAAGGGATGTCAGGAGGTAAATAACCCTTTTTGCTTGTATGTACGTCTCTCTTCTTAATTTTAATATAGTAATGAAGTGTTTGAACTTACAGGACCATCAGGCTAAAACACACACTTATGGGAAGGGGTTAGCATACTTAAAAAACAGGGCAACCACAAGCCAAAACCAAATATTGCATTTGCAAAAAATGAAAAAAAAAATACACTCAAGCAGATAATAACAGGAAACCATCCAACCAAAAAAAAAAGAAAGGAAGAATGGAGAACCATAGAATCAACTGGAACACGAGGTTCAAATGGCAATAAATAATCATCTATCAATTATCACCTTAAATGTCAATGGACTGAATGCCCCAATCAAAAGACACAGAGTGGCTGAGTGGATAAAAAGGCAAAAACCTTCAATTTGCTGCCTACAAGAAACTCACCTTAGGACAAAAGATACATATAGATTGAAAGTGAAAGGGTGGGGAAAAATATTTCACGCCAATAGACATGACAGAAAAGCAGGAGTCGCAACGCTCATATCAGACAAAATAGACTTTAAAACAAAAGACATAAAGAAAGACAAAGAAGGACACTATTTAATGATTAAGGGATCCATCCAAGGAGAGGATGTTACTATCATCAACATATATGCCCCAAATATAGGAGCACCCAGATACATACAACAAATATTAACAGACACAAAGGGAGATATTGATGAGAATACAATCATAGTAGGAGACCTAAATACCCCCCTCACATCAATGGACAGATCCTCTAGACAGAAAACCAATAAAGCAACAGAGATCCTAAAGGAAACAATACAAAAGGTAGACCTCATTGATAGCTTCAGGACACTACATCCAAAAAAATCAGAATACACATTCTTCTCAAATGCTCATGGAACATTCTCAAGAATCGACCACATATTGGGACACAAAGCGAATCTCAATAAATTTAGGAGCGTAGAAATTATCTCAAGTATCTTCTCTGACCACAATGCCATGAAATTAGAAATCAACCATGGGAAAAGGAAAGAGAAAAAACCTACTCCATGGAGACTAAACAACATGCTACTAAAAAACCAATGGGTCAATGAGGAAATCAAGAAGGAAATTAAAAACTACCTTGAAACAAATGATAATGAAGACACAACCTCTCAAAATCTATGGGATGCTGCGAAAGCAGTGCTCAGAGGGAAATTTACAGCAATCCAGGCCTTTCTCAAAAAAGAAGAAAGATCCCAAATTGACAACTTAACCCTCCACCTAAACGAATTAGAAAAAGAACAAAAAAGTCCTAAAGTCAGCAGAAGGAAGGAAATTATAAAGATCAAAGAAGAAATCAATAAAAAAAAGAATGAGGCAGCTCCATATACCAACAAAGAATGACAACTTTAGTATAACTTTACAAAGAAAGCAGCCAAACTATTAAGATTCACTTTCATAAGTTCTTTTTTTATTATTATTATTATTTTTTTTGGTCTTTTTGCCATTTCTTGGGCCGCTCCCGCGGCATATGGAGGTTCCCAGGCTAGGGGTTCAATCAGAGCTGTAGCTGCCAGTCTATGCCAGAGCCACAGCAACACGGGATCCAAGCCGCGTCTGCGACCTACACCACAGCTCACGGCAACGCCGGATCCTTAACCCACTGAGCAAGGCCAGGGATCGAACCGAAACCTCATGGTTCCTAGTCAGATTCGTTAATCACTGGGCCACGACGGGAACTCCTAGTTCTTTTTTTTAAATATGACTATTTGACATAGATGTAAATGATCCTCATGCATTTGATGGGAAATTGGACATAGAATAATTTCATGTTCAATTTTTTTTTTTTTTTTTGGTCTTTTTGTTGTTTTAGGGCCACACCTGCAGCATATGGAGGTTCCCAGGCTAGGGGTCTAATTGGAGCTGTAGCTGCCAGCCTACTCCAGAACCACAGCAACACCAGATCCAAGCCACATCTGCGACCTACACCACAGCTCACGGCAACGCTGGATCCTTAACCCACTGAGCAAAGCTCGGGATCGAACCTTCAATCTCATGGTTCCTACTCGGATTCATTTCCGCTGTGCCATGATGGGAATGCCTCATGTTCAATTTTATTTCCAACTGTATTCTATTTTTTTTTTTTCTTTCTTTTTTAGCCCTGCCATATATGGAGTTCCCAGGCCAGGGATCAGATCTGAGCCACAGTTGTGCCGTAAACCACAGCTACAGCAACGCCAGATGCTTTAACCCACTGCCGCCGGCCTGGATGAAACCTGTGTCCTGGCGCTGCAGAGAGGCTGCCAATCCCATTGCTCCACAGCAGGAACTCCAATATTCTTCTATTTTTAACAAAAATGTATTTTTATGAAGCAAAATATTATAAGCTATTCTGTTTTTAAACAAATACAAGCTATGGAATGAGCACTGAAATAATTAAATGTCAAGGTGACAGCTGGATGAATCTCAGAGATATTACGCTCAGTGAAGGGAGTACAGACTGTATTTATACAGTTCTAGAATAGGCAAAACTAATCAGAAACAGTAGTTGCCTATGGAGGAACTGGAAGAGGGCATAAGGGAAATTTCATAAGGTGACAGAAATATTCTCTATATTTATTTGGGTGGTGATTTCATTGTAAAGTTTCACCGAGTTGTACCTTAAGATTTGTGCAACTTGGGGTTCCCTTCGTGGCTCAATGGTTAGTGAACCCGACTAGGAACCATGAGGTTGCGGGTTCGATCCTTGGCCTCACTCAGTGGGTTAAGGATCCGGTGTTGCCTCGAGCTGTGGTTAGGTCGCAGATGCGGCTTGGATCCCGTGTTGCTGTGGCTCTGGCGTAGGCCATCGGCTACAGCTCCAATTAGACCCCTAGCCTGCAAACCTCCGTATGCCATGGGTGTGGCCCTAGAAAAGACAAAAAAAAAAAAAAAAGATTTGTGCCACTTATTGTACATAATTTACATCTCACTTTAAATTTTTTTACAAAAATTTTATAAGTTACAGTGATTCCCTGGCCTCACTTAGTGGGTTAAGGATCCCCATTGCCACGAGCTATGGTGTAGGTCACAGACGCAGCTCAGATCTGTTGTTGCTGTGGCTGTGGTGTAGGCTGGCAGCTGTAGCCAGGATCTTACCCCTAGCTTGGGAACTTCCATATGCCTTGGTTTAAATCACCCCTTAAAATCTAAGAACAATGGGTGGTGTTCTGATCTATTGCTCAGGGAGTTTGTTGCATTGTTAAAGTTTTTGCATGTTTTTTCTTAGGTTCAAGGTAATGTGTTTGAGACATCTGTTGCTTCTGTGAATGGAATCTTTTCTCCCCCAATTAATTTCCTAATCAGTATGGTTATTATAAATAGACTTCATTTTGTTCATTTTCTGTCTGAACTATCACTTCCTAAACTCCTTTCTTTTCCAAGAATGTGTATTTTATTTATTTATTTGTCTTTTTGTCTTTTAAGGGCCACAGCCACTGCATATGGAGGTTCCCAGGCTAGGGGTCCATTCGGAGCTGTAGCCGCCAGCCTACACCACAGCCACTGTGACACAGGATCTGAGCCGTGTCTGCGACCTACACCACAGCTCATGGTAATACAGGATCCTTAACCCACTGAGCAAGGCCAGGGATCGAACCCAAGTCCTCATGGATGCTAGTTGGGTTCGCTAACAGCTAAGCCATGATGGGAACTCCAGAATGTTTATTTTTGAAAAAACATTAAAAAAAGAAAAAGGGTGATGTATGCATGTTTATGTGTGTAAAAGTACACAGAGTGACAAGTCTCCCTCTTTCCTCCTCTGTAAAACTAAAAAAACAAAACAAAACAAAACAAAACAAAAACCCAAAAAACAAAAACACCAAAAAAAAAAAAAAAAAAAAAAAAAAAAAAGACTTCTCTAGAGCACTTTTAGGTTCACAATAAGATTGAGGGGAAGGTACAGACATTTCCTGTAAAACCCCTGCCCCCACAACCTTCCCATATTGCACAACCTCCCACATAACATTCTCCCCCAGAATGGTACATTTGGTACAACTAATGAACCTACATTGACATACTATAATCACTCAAAGTCTATAGTCTTTTCTTTTTCTTTTTTTTTTTTTTTTTCTTTTTAGGGCCACACCCATTGCATATGGAAGTTCCCAGGCTAGGGGTCAAATCAGAGCTGTAGCTGCTGGCTACACCACAACTACAGAATGCTGAATCCTTGACCCACTGATCGAGGCCAGAGATTCAACCCATATCCTCGTGGATATTAGCTGGATTTGTTTCTACAGCGCCACAACAGGAACTCCCTCTCAAAGTCCACAGTTTATTTGTTTTCATTATTTTTTCTTTTTTTTTTTTCAAGGGCTGCACGTGTGGGATATGAATTTCCCATCTAGGGATCTAGGGAGTTGTAGCCACTAGCCTACACAGCAGCCACAGCAATTCGGGATCTGAGCTGTATCTGTGACCTATACCACAGCTCACAGGAATGTCCACTGAGCAAGGCCAGGGATCAAACCCTCGTCCTCATGGATACTAGTCAGGTTCATTACCACTAAGCCACAGTGAACTCCCTCAAAGTCCATAGTTGACATTAGGATTTACTCTTGGTGCTGTACAGTCTATGGATTTGGACACATTTATAAGGACATGTATCCACTGTTATACTTTCATACAGAGTATTTTCACTGCCCTAAAAATCTTCTGCCTACTCACCTCTCCTTCTCCCCACCAGCTCCTGGCAACCGCTAATCTTTTTACTGTTTCCTCAGTTTTGCCATTTCCAGAATATCATGTATTTGTTACTATTATATATTATAATCATATACTAATATGTTTATACATTATTATTTATGTAATAATAACCAGCAGTAGTAGTATGCCATTTCCAGAATGTCGTATTTGCTAAAGTTAAACACTTTTTTTTTTTTTGTCTTTTTTGGGCCACATCCATGGCATATGGGGGTTCCCAGGCCTGGATCCAATCGGAGCTGTAGCTGCCGTTCTACACCACAACCACAGCAACACCAGATCCAAGCCGCATCTGCGACCTACACCACACCTCATGGCAACGCCGGATCCTTAACCCACTGAGCAACGCCAGGAATCAAACCCGCAACCCCATGGTTCCTATTCAGATTCGTTAACCACTGAACCACAACGGGAACTCCCAGAATTTCAGTTTTACAAGATAAAAGAGTTCTAGAGATTAGCTGTGCATCCATGTGCCTATAGTTAATACTACTGTGCTGTCCAATTTAAAATAGTTAAGATGATAAACTTTGGGAGTTCCCGTCGTGACGCAGTGGTTAATGAATCTGACTAGGAACCATGAGGTTGCGGGTTCGATCCATGGCCCTTCCTCAGTGGGTTAAGGATCCGGTGTTGCCGTGAGCTGTGGTGTAGGTCGAAGACGAGGCTCGGATTCCATGTTGCTGTGGCTCTGGCGTAGGCCAGTGGCTACAACTCTGATTGGACCCCTAGCCTGGGAACCTCCATATGCCATAGGTACAGCCCTAGAAAAGGCAAAAAGACAAAAAAAAGATAATCTTTATGTTTTTTAAGACTATTTTTTTTAGAGCCGTTTAAGGTTCATAGCAAAATTGAACATAACTCCTGATTATTTCTGTTTCATTTCACCTCCACTGCCATCACGCTGGTCCAGGACACAATTAGCTCTTACCTGGACCACTATGGCAGTCTTCTATGTAAGATTCTATTCCCTCTCTGTCCCTACTTTGATATGCCTTCCACGTGATAGTGACAGCCAGCTTATGAGATCTGTTCCTTTCCTCTCCAGTTCCAAAACGAAAACTTTACAGTGGAGAAACCTGGCAGACCCAACGTTAATTAAATGCTCACAGTATCATGATGAAAGAAATCAATACTACGTACCATCTGATAATCTGATATGACACATTGAAGACATATCACTTCTGTGTCATTCTTTTTTTTATTTTTTTTTATTGGTTACCCCCATGGCTTATGGAAGTTCCTGGGTCAGGGACTGAACCCCAAGCTGCAGCTGTGACCCATGCCAGATCCTTAACCCACAGTGCCACAGTGGGGACTCCTGTGTCATTCTTGCCAAAAGTGTATAATCTGAATCTAATCATGAAGGAAGAACAGACAAATCCAATTTGAGGAACATTCTACAAAATAACAAGCCCTTACCCCCCTGGGGATTAGACAACAGTATTATAACAATAATAAATTCTCTGAATTATACTAATGGCTATTTAATGAAATGTCCTTGTTTTTAAGAGAATGCATGCTGAAGTAATTAGGGATAAAAGACATGATGTCTGCAACGTACTATCAAATGACTCAAAATGACAAATATACATATAGAGATGTAATGATAAAGTAATTAGCAAAAAGTTGGCAGTTGGTAAATGTGAAAGGCATACAGGTGTTCACACTTAAATCATCTATACTTTAACAGAAAATAGGAGTTCCCATTGTGGCTCAGTGGGTTAAGAATCCTGCATTGCCATAAATAAGCTATGGCATAGGTAACAGATGCAGCTTGGATCCAGTGTTGCTGTGGCCTAGGCCCCAGCTGCAACTCCAATTCAACTCCTGGAACTTCCATATGCCGCAGGTGTGGTCATAAATAAATAAATAAATACAGCAGAAAAACAGTGTAAATCAACTATTCTTTGTTTTTGTTTGTTTGGGTTTTTTTTTTGTCTTTTTCTTTTTTTTTTTTTTTTTTGCTACTTCTTGGGCCGCTCCGGCGGCACATGGAGGTTCCCAGGCTAGGGATCCAATCGGAGTTGTAGCCACCGGCCTACGCCAGAGCCACAGCAACGTGGGATCCGAGCCGCGTCTGCAGCCTACAGCACAGCTCACGGCAACGCCGGATCGTTAACCCACTGAGGAAGGGCCATGGATCGAACCCGCAACCTCATGGTTCCTAGTCGGATTCGTTAACCACTGCGCCACGACGGGAACTCAACTATTCTTTAATAATAAAATTTTTTTTTAATTTTAATAAAAACATTTGAAAAGAAAGGAATACGTGTGTCATGTGTACTATTCCTGCAATTTCCGTTAATTTTCTTTTTCTTTTTATGGCCCCACCGGCAGCATATGGAAGTTCTGAGGCCAAGGATCGAAACCGAGACACAGCTGCAACCTAAGCCAACATTTAACCCACTGCACCAGGCTGGGGATCGAACCCACACTTTGGCAGAGACCCAGGTTGCTGCTGTCAGATTCTTAACCCACTGTGCCACCGCAGGAACTCCAATTACTGTTAATTTAATTACCACTCAAATTTTAAACTCCACTGCTATAAGGATAAAAACCAATCAAACAAAAAAAACCCTGCCACCTCAACAAGGCCTACGAGCCCTCAAGAAAGGAACAGTACCTCCAAAGTATACAGCACACACTGAGACATGTGGAAGAGAGGATAAATCATTTGTGGACTAAATTAATGAAAAGTAGGGGCAAAGGATAATGTGTGCCAAGGGTTATGATGTGGTGGGGAGTAAATCATGGAGGGAAAGCGGACTTTCCTCTGGAGTTTCCCAAAGCTGTGGGAAACTTCACCTTCATGGTGGGTGCTTCAAGGTAGTGAACAAACATGTCATCTAACTGGGGGGCAGGGATTACTGCATGAAAGAGGTTAAATTCCCCTTACCGAGGATCCTGCTGCCAGGAACCATGTGGCCATTTTCTCCCCTTTTCACAGATCTCTCAGGGCCAGCAGATCCCAAAAAGGGCAGAATAAGGGGCCAAGAGCAATGAGGTCTGAGTCACGTGCCAGAAATCTCATATTCAGTCTCTGCAGATCCACATTTACCTGAAGGAAAATAAAAGAGTTGTGAGCCAAACTTGACGTGCAGGACCAAAGAAAATGTACAGCATACACATCCCGCAACCTTTGTACTCAAGGGGCTTTGCAGAGATACAGCCAGGCCTGTGACTTACAAGTCACCTGTGACAACAAATTCACAACGGGGACATCTCCATCTTTAATACCTGGAACTATAACCGTCCACTGAGACAACAAAGGAAATATTCCCCCACAGCCTGCACTGGCCAAGAGGGTGAAGAATTCTCTTTTGCAGAGAACGGTGGAGGTGATTATAGATGTGACACGCCTGGCTTTACTACCCCAGAGGCAAGTCCCCAAGTGAAGATCATTTAATTCCACTGCACCTGGGAATTCAGAGAAGCTGCTGACCCCTTTAATCTCTGGGGTTTCTCAACTATCCAGATGCAAAGTGGCAGCAGTCCTTTGCAATTCTTGGAGGGCCTGGCTGGGGGAATCACCTGCCCTGGCATCCAGAACAATCTGCTCATCCCTCAGATAACATACCCCTTGGCTCAGTTATATAAAAAGCCCTGAGTCAGAGGTGAAGGTGGTCTCACAGGATCATCTACAACAAAAGTGAGTATACAAGACTCTGGCCCCACTCCTCAAAGTCCAAGTCACATCTCCAAAACCCAAGGACACCAGAACACACTGTCACCATAAAGACCAAGACTCATGACCCTCACTACATCCCAAACTCAGGGGCATGCCCTTCCTAACTCCTCCCTATATCTCTCAACTCCTAGAAAGGAGATCTAGTCCCCCCCACCCCAAACACCTAAGAACACACAGCCTCAGATGCTCCCCCTGTGAACTAAGAATGCCACCTGCCACAGGAGTAAACAAAAGATGCTGCTGCCAGCAAGCCAGCAGCCGCCCCAACTGTGTACCCTGAGAGGATTCAGGATGGAGAAAAGCAGGATATTGGCCCTAGATAATTAAGGTACATATCAAAAGAAAGAATTCAATAAGCCTGGACTCTTTCATCACCTCATACATCGAAAAGTGCTAAATTCATTAACTTGAGATGTCTGGTTTTCTTTAATTAACAGTAATCTTCTGATGTTCCGACTATCTGGTTTTTGCTGCAGCAAAACTCCCGTATTTCCTGGCTCCTCCCTTACCTCTTCCCAACAGTCTCCCAGAGACTTGAGAGGTTGCCTCCCAGGCTTAAGTCCTCAGAAAGTCCATCAAATACAACCTAATTCTTAACTTTTAGCTTGAGCAGTTTTTCGTTTTGTTTTGTATTTTCCAGAAAACACCCCCAAATCCCTAGACCTTGCCTTACTGTCCTGTCCCACCAACTTGGGGTTGCAATGCCCCAGTTGCCTCCCAAACAATAAGGCCCCGCGTGGGCTGTCTCTTAAATCTAAGGATCCTTTTCGGGCCCCCAACCCCAAAACGCCTGGAAGCCCACCAACCTGGGGAAATATGGTCGCAGCCATTAAACCAAAAAGATGCCCCCCGCGTCGCCCCTCAGGCTCCGCGAACCCCAACCTTCGGTTTTCACGTTCCCCCTTCCCACTACCCGGAGACCCCTGACTATTTCCCTTGCCCTCAGCCAGTAAAATTGGGGAACTCACTTCTCTAGGGCAGGAGGTCTTGGGCACGAAGGCCGCCACAGACCCTGCTCAACACAAGCCAGGCGCGGACCCAGAAGGCCCACCCCTCCATGCCGAGGCGCAAGCAGCCGCGGAGGCGCGCCGGCGGGACCACATCTCCCAGAAGCCCCTGCGGCAGGCCAGGGGCGCGCTCCAAGCCCCTCCCCAAGGCGCGAGGGGGGCGTGGCGAGGGCCCCACAGAGGAACTCTCAGACTCTCCTGGAAACTTCGCACAAAACTAGACACGTGCGTCTTCGCATTGTCTAAACCAGAAATTTAAGAAACATACAGAGTTCCTGCTGTGGCTCAGTGGGTTCAGGGTCCGACTGTAGTGGCGGGGGTCGCTTTCCTAAGTGCCTGTTCCATCCCCAGCTGGCAGTGAGTTAAATGATGCGAAGCCCTAGGGTCACAGCTGTGGCTCTCATTTAATCCCTGGCAGTTAAACTTCCATAGGCCATAGGTGTGGCAGTAAGAAATAAATGAATGAGAGTTCCCCTCCTGGTGCAGCGCAAATGAACCTGACCAGGAACCATGAGGTTGCAGGTTCGATCCCTGGCCTTGCTCATTGGGTTAATGATCTGGCATTTCTGTGAGCTGTGGTGTAGGTCACAAATGCACCTCGGATCCTGTATTGCTGTGGCTGTGTGTGGGCCCGCAGCTGTAGCTCTGATTTGACCCCTAGCCTGGGAACCCCCATATGCTGCAGGTGTGGCCCTTAAAAAAAAGGAAAAAATGAATTTAAAAAATCTGTAATTTGTCCCTACATAGCTACGTTTAAGCTTATATCATTCATACAAATATGTCTTCTTAACCTGCTTTTAAAATCACATATACATATTGAAAATTACATGTTCTTCCACAATATTTTGCCAATTTTGTAATTAATGTTTTATCTTTGTATCATTAGGTTGTTTCAAATTACTGGTATTACAGCTACAAACACCTATGTTTGGCAGAGACTCAAAATCAGGCAGGGGAGTGGCAAAACCTTACCGTGAAAAAGGAAAGCCTTTAGGTGTATTCTGTTTGGAGCTTATTAGCATAGAGAAACTGGAAATGAGGCCAGCAACAAGCAGTGCAATTTATGTGATTGGCTTGGGGGTAGTATTTGGCTTTCTCTGGTTGGTCTTGAGTTGGAAGCAGAGGCAAAAAATAGAGAAGCTGACAGTTATTGATCAAGTCCTGACTGTTCTGGGCTGATTGCTGCTAAGGTTGTAGTTTGGATTCCAGGTTGGAAACCAACTAGTTGCTGCAGAGTTTGTGCATCAGAGTTCTATTGTCATTTATGATCTGGCATTGTCTCTCAAATTTAATGGTTTCAAACAATGGCAACCATTTATTATCTTTCATGGTCTCTTTGGGTCAGGAACTCAGGAACAATGTAGTTGGACTGTTCCGGCTCAGGTTTTTCATGATAGCTGAACCTAGAACAGTGAAGTTCCAGGAGCAATTGGAAGCTAGTGGACATCTCTTATTTTATGTAATCTCAGGGTTCCTCCACATGGTTTTTCTGAGTAAGGTAGTTTGAGCTTCTTAACAGTAGCCTCAGACATTTTACGTTGCAGCTCAAGGTTCTCAAGACAAGAGTCCCAAGAAAGATTCAGATGGAAGCTATATCACCTCTTATGTCTAGCCTCAGAATCACATAGCATCATTTCCAATGTATTCACAGTTTTATTAGCCTACATTTTGTCGGTCAAATTTTCTATTTTAGATTATTTTTTCTCATACATATCTGCATTTTATAACTAATAATACCTCTTTCCCCATGTTTTAGGGTTTTTGTTTATTTCCTTGTATTACATGTTGATTTTATTTATAATCTTTTAATATATACATGCATATTGGGTTATAAAACTTCCAATACAACTTGGGCTGCCAAAGATTTTTCAATTGTGTTCTCATATTCATTCACATTTAAATAATGTGTATATTAAGGATTTAGTTCTTTAACCAATGTTAATAAAGAGGGGACATTAAGAGTTCCCCTCGAGGCTCAGTGGTAACTAACCCAGCTAGAATCCATGAGGATGAGTATTTGATCCCTGGCCTCACTCAGTGGGTTAAAGGATCTGGGGTTGCCATAAGCTGTGGTACAGGTCAGACATGGCTAAGATCTGACATTGCTGTGTCTGTGGTGTAGGCCAGCGGCTACAGCTCTGATCCGACCCCTAGCCTGGGAACTTCTATATGCCTTGGGTATAGCCCTAAGAAGCAAATAAATAAATAAATAAAGAGGGGACACTAAATTAATATTCAGATATTTGCTGGTCATACTTTTTTTACTCCCCTTTCTGGTTAAATAATGTAGCTTGTATATTTTTAGCTCTTTTAGGAACTAATTATTAGGAAAATATTCTTATCTCTGCCTGCTTGACAGCTGTGCTTTGAATTATCCATCATTACACAGAGTGGGTCTCAGATGGGTATTAATCTTTACACAGCATAAAAAAAAGATTTTTTTTTTTTTTTTGGTCTTTTCAGGACTGCACCGCAGCAAATGGAGGTTCCCGGGCTAGAAGTCTAATTGGAGCTGTAGCCACCAGCCTACACCACAGCCACAGCAACACAGGATCCGAGCTGCATCTGTGACCTACACCACAGCTCACAGCAATGCCAGATCCTTAACCTACTGAGCGAGGTCAGGGATCAAACCTGCCACCTTGTGGTTCTTAGTCAGATTCGTTTCTGCTGCGCCATCACGGGAACTCCTAAAAAATGATCTGAATGTAGACTTCCCACACATAATTTTTCTTTTGAAATTTCATGCTGAATAATGAGTAATGAGAAAAGATTTCCTATGTTCAGGAGTTCCCATTGTGGCCTAGCGGGTTAAGAATATGACTGGTATCCATGAGGATGCATGTTCAATCCCTGGCCTCATTCAGTGGGTTAAAGATCCGGTGTTGCCATGAGCTATGGTATGTGTCGCAGACATGGCTCGGATCTGGCGTTGCTGTCCCTATGGCATAGGCCTGCAGCTGTAGCTCCAATTTGACCCCTGCCTGGGAACTTAACATATGCTGCAGGTATGGCCCAAAAAAGAAAAAAAAAAAATTTTTCCTATGTTCATTATGCTTATTTCTCTTTGTTTAGTATCAATTATTTGATTTAGACAAAGATAAACAACACAGCTAAAATCCTTACCACAAATTGGAGTTCCCGTTGTGGCATAGTGGTTAACGAATCTGACTAGGAACCATGAGGTTGCGGGTTCGAGCCCTGGCCTTGCTCAGTGGGTTAAGGATCTGGCATTGCCATGAGCTATGGTGTAGGTTGCAGACGTGCCCAGATCCCGCCTTGCTGTGGCTCTGGCATAGGCCGTGATGGCTACAGCTCTGATTAGACCCTTAGCCTGGGAACCTACATATGCAGCGGGAGCAGCTCAAGAAAAGGCAAAAAGACCAAAAAAAAAAAAAAAAAAAAATCCTTACCACAAATAATAAGATAATTATGAAAATGAGTGTACCAATGATAATAGTGGAAAACTTTCACTAAACATTTACACGGTAGGAATAGTTCTAAACACTTTATTAATTCAATAAATCCTCACAAAAAAAGAATACATATGCCATGATTATATTTACCAATACATAAGAAATAAAATGTCAATAACATATATAAGTAAAAAGTTTTTAAAAATCTGGAAGGATAAATAATACTGATAACAATGGTTAATTACCTTTCTAATATGAGATTGGGGTTAGGATTGACGAAAAAGAACAAAACAGTTTACAAAGAGAAAGTGTGGATAATTTCATCAACTAAAATAGATGTTTTAAAAGAAAAAACAAGCGTCCAAAGATAAATTTTGGGTCATATTAATCAGGGAAGATTTTGTAACTAAAAACAATGAGATGCAACCCTAACATGAATAATCGGGTCTTTTAAAAAAGTCATTTATAAAATATATCAATAAAAATAATAAAAATTTATATTTACAGAAATACCAATCATCTTTTCTGGCATTATAAAAGCAGGTTAAGGTACAACATGTGTACCATGACTACATGTTTTTTAAAACAAAGTCTGGTGGACCTTACTCTACCAGCTTGTGAGCAGTCATCTATAGTTAGTATGATTATAATTAATCTTGGCTTTTTTAGTTTCTAGTTTTCTGCTATTCTGTTTTATAATAAGATGAAATAAATTTGTGAAATGAGACCAAAAACTCACACTGACTTCAAAAATAAAGTTATAATTCTACAAGGAATTAAAAAAATACAAGGTCACACAATATAAACAGTGAGATATTGGTGCGAGCACAAATATGGAGATCAGAGAAGAATAGCCTTGAAACTCAAGCAAATATAAACAAGAATATAATGTATCACCAAGAAGGTAGAAGAAAACTGTAGGGAAGGAAAAAACTGTTGAACTGCCATTAGTACAAGATGGAGCAGGGAGTGGGGCCGACAGGCAAGTGTCAGCTCAGAATCTGAATTCACATCTTAGAGTAAAATATATTTGGATTGAAAAGAAATATAAAATAAAATTAAGAAACAGAAAATAGCAAAGGAGGGGGTATCTATCAAACTTTTTGTTTGTTTGTTTAAAATACCTCGAAGGTAACAAGAGCTTTCACATTTATTATTCATCAGTATGAATTCCCTGATGACGAATGAGATCTGAGCCACTACTAAATGCCTTTCCACATTCTTTACAGTTATAGGGCTTTTCGCCAGTATGAATTCTGAGATGTCGAGTAAGGTTTGAGCATTTATTAAAGGCCTTTCCACATTCGTTACATTCATATGGTTTTTCATCTGTATGAATTCTCTGATGTTGAAAAAGTTGTGAGTTCTGAGTAAAGGCCTTTCCACATTCAAGACATTCAAAAGGTTTCTCACCAGCATGAATTCTCTGATGTTGACGAAGTTGTGAGCTTTGAGTAAAAGCCTTCCCACATTCCTTACAATCATAGGGTTTCTCCCCAGTGTGGATTCTCTGATGATTAGTAAGTGCTGAACCACTACTAAATGCTTTGCCACATTCTTTGCACTCATAGGGTTTCTCACCTGTATGAATTCTCTGATGCTGAACAAGCTTTGAGCTCTGCGTAAAAGCTTTGCCACATTCCTTACATTCATAAGGTTTCTCACCCGTATGAATTCTCACATGTTGAAAAAGCTGTGAGCTTTTAGTAAAAGCTTTCCCACATACTTTACATTCGTAGGGTTTTTCACCAGTGTGAATTCTCTGATGGTCAATAAGATTTGAGCAATAACTAAAGGCCTTCCCACATTCCTTACATTCATAGGGTTTCTTACCAGTATGAATTCTCTGATGTTGAGAAAGGTATGAGCTGCAACTGAATGCCTTTCCACATTCTTTGCATTCAAAGGGCTTTTCACCAGTATGAATTTTCAGATGCCGAGTAACATGTGAGCCACAACTAAAGAATTTCCCACACTCCTTACATTCATAAGATTTTTCACCAATATGAATTCTCTGATGTTGGAGAAATTGTGAATTCTGACTAAAGACCTTTCCACATTTCTTACATTCATAGGGTTTCTCTTCATTGTTAATTATTTGATGTAGAGTAAAGAATGTCTGTTGAAGAAATGTGGGCATGTATTCATGAGTGAATATTTCTTGGCCGAAATGCCCATTTTGATATCCCAGTTGTCCTTCAAAGTGGCTTCTATATTCCAAAACATCTCTAAAAGTGGAGCATTCAAGGCCATGCTTGGTAAGTCCCATTATTTCCCTCTGGCATGATTCTATTTCATAAACTTCCTTCTTTAGCGATAACAACTTGGTTTCACACATTGATTCCAGATCTGAAAGAAAATAAAACGGTAAATATTCTTCCCTGCCCTATTTGTGAAAAGTTGAGCTTTTATAAATAGAAATGGAAAAATTAAAAGTGAAAATAATATCTGGTAGTAAACGACATAGAGGTCTCATGTATATCTGTTTAAATTGAAATATGGACAAGAAATGCACAAAAATTAATGAGGTATAATGCAGGAAGTGGAGGGAGAAGACTACAGAAATAGGAAACCACTATGATTCTTGTATATTGATGTAGATTGGCATTATCTGGAAAGGCTGATAAATATACAAAGCTTGGGCACATGGAAAGATGACTAGCTATAGACATATCTACATCAGCTTGTATGTATGTGTATGTAAGAAAGAGTGTATTATTATACTGTACGTATTAAAAAAAGTGGATAAATTTTTATCTCCAGGAAAAGTCTCCTGAGAGGAATACATATAAAGGAAGAGTCTTGGACTCTGAAGTATAATAAAGTATATATTTGGTCTCTGTCTCCAGTAGCGAACACAGAGCTTCAAAAACCTTTGGCATTTTCTGAGGGACAGGAGTGTTCTCATTATGCTAATGAGGTAACTCACAGTGTGTCCCCAGATAGTTTTAGGGTGGTGACTGGTCACTAGAAACACCCGGAATATGATTAGAGGGTTGGAACTTTCAGCTACTTGACTTCCAGGAAGCAGAGAGAGGCCAGAGATTGAATGGCCATTAACTTACTTAATCATGCCAATGCAATTAAGCCCCAATAAAAACTCTGGACACCAAAGTTCAGTGGAGCTTTCTGGTTGGTGAACACACTGAGGTGCTGGGAGGTTGGAACCTCTACATCTGGAAGCCTACTCGAACTCACCTAATATGTATCCTTTAGAGTAAAACCAAAATTCTAAGTATAGCGCTTTCCTGATTCTGTGAGTGATTCTAGCAAATTATTGAGCATGCAAGGGTGACAGAAATTTGCAAATTTATAGCCACTTAACTAGAAGTGTGGGTGGTCTGAGGATCCCCTGAGACTTGAAGTTAGCATTGGAAGTAAGGGCAGTCTTTTTTTTTTTTTTTTTTTTTTTTTTTTTTGTCTTTTTGCCTTTTCTTGGGCCGCTCCTGCGGCATATGGAGGTTCCCAGGCTAGGGATCTAATCAGAGCTGTAGCCTCCGGCCTACACCAGAGCCTCAGCAACTCCGGATCCAAGCCACATCTGCGACCTACACCACAGCTAACGGCAATGCCGGATCCTTAACCCATGAGCAAGGCCAGGGATTGAACCTGCAACCTCATGGTTCCTAGTCAGATTCCTTAACCACTGAGCCACAACGGGAACTCCCAGGGGAGTCTTATGTAGGACTGACTGGCTGTTAACCTGTGGGGTCTATGCTAACTCTGGGTAGTTAATGTCAGAATTAAACTTCAGCACATCCAGTTGGGTATAAAACAGAATAGAGCCCTTATAAAGCACATATTGAATGCAGTTTGAAAGCGGTTACAGAGGTTAACCACATGAAGAAACAGCTTAAGTCTAAGGTAGTGAACTAATTCGATGTGAGTGGCAGACAGGGAAGGCTCAGAACATGCTATGGGCTGAGAACTCAGTGAAAATACTGTTTGCCTTGGAATTTTATGATGCTGATCTCAAGAGAGAGACTTGCTCAAGTACCACAGAAGTGATTGATGGGGAGGCCACTGAGATTTAAGGCAGACAGAAAGAAAAAAAGACACAGTGCAACAACAAAGGAAACAAAAAAGAAAACAAAATGACAACCTATGGAATGGGAGAAGATATTTGCGAATGATGCAACTGACAAGGGCTTAATTTCCAAAATATACAAATAGCTCATACAGCTCAATATTTTATTTTATTTTATTTTATTTATTATTATTTTTTTTTTTGTCTTTTGTTGTTGTTGTTGTTATTGTTGTTGTTGCTATTTCTTGGGCCGCTCCCGCAGCATGTGGAGGTTCCCAGGCTAGGGGTTGAATCGGAGCTGTAGCCCCCGGCCTACGCCAGAGCCACAACAACGCGGGATCCGAGCCGCGTCTGCAACCTACACCACAGCTCATGGCAACGCCGGATCGTTAACCCACTGAGCAAGGGCAGGGACCGAACCCACATCCTCATGGTTCCTAGTCGGATTCGTTAACCACTGCACCACGACGGGAACTCCCAGCTCAATATTTTAAAAAAATAAGATTAAAAAAATGGTCAGGGAGTTCCCGTCGTGGCTCAGTGGTTAAAAAATCTAACTAGGAACCATGAGGTTGCGGGTTCCAGCCCTGGCCTTGCTCAGTGGGTTGAGGATCCGGTGTTGCCGTGAGCTATGCTGTAGGTTGCAGACGTGGCTTGGATCCCGCGTTGCTGTGGCTCTGGTGTAGGCCGGTGGCGACAGCTCCGGTTAGACCCCTAGCCTGGGAACCTCCATATGCTGCGGGAAGCCGCCCTAGAAAAGACAAAAAGACAAAAAAAAAAAAGTCTACAGTAAATACTAGACAGGGTATGGAGAAAGGGAACCCTCCTACACTGTTGTTAGGAATGTAAATTGGTGTAGCCACTACAGAGAACAGTAAATGCCTTTAAAAACTAAAAATAGAGTTACCATATGATCCAGCAATCCTGCTCCAGGGTATATATTCCAAGAAAACTATAATTTGAAAAGATATACGCATACCAATGTTCATAGCAGCACTACTTACAACAGCCAAGACATGGAAGCAACTTAAATGTCCATTGACAGATGAATGAATAAAGAAGATATAGTACATATAAACAGTGGAGTACTATTCAGCCATGAAAAAGAATGAAATGATGCCATTTGCAGCAACATGGATGGACAAAGAGATTATCATCTCTAAGTGAAGTAAGTCAGAGAAAGTCAAACATCATATGACATCACTTAACATGTGGAATCTAAAAAACAAAGATGCAAATGAACTTATTTATGAAACAAAAAGACTCACAGACATGGAAAACAGACTTATGGTTACCAAAGGGGAAGGGTGGGGATAGGGATAAATTAGGAGTTTGGGATCAGCAGATACAAACTACTATATATAAAATAGATAAACAACAAGGTCCTACTGTATAGCACAGGGAACTATATTCAGTATCTAGAAATAAACTATAATGAAAAAGAGTCTGAAAAAGAGTATATGTGTATTTATAAATATATATACACATATATACATATATACATGCACATAAATATATACACACACACATATAACTGAATCACTTTACTGTACACCAGAAACTAACATAACATTGTCTATCAACTATACTTCAGTTTTAAAAAAACATGATTAAAGGGAAAAATAATTCTCAGGAGTTTCATACAAGGATTGTTTTACAAAATGAAAGAGGAGGAGTTCCCGTCGTGGCTCAGTGGTTAATGAACCCAGCTAACATCCATGAGGACATGGGTTGGACACCTGGCCTTGCTCGGTGGGTTAGGATCTGGCGTTGCCGTGAGCTGTGGTGTAGGTCACAGACACAGCTCAGATCCTGCGTTGCTGTGGTTGAGGTGTAGGCTAGCAGCTACAGCTCTGATTCAACCCCTAGCCTGGGAACCTCCATATGCTGTGCGTGCAGCCCTAAAAGACAAAAAAAAAAAAAAAAAAAAAAAAAAAAAAAAAAAGACATAGTGTAAGACACTGTCATAGAAAGATAACAGGAGCCAGAAGCAGACTAATGAGAGCTGAGTCTCAACACTGATAGCTCCTCACTATACATTCCTAGCCACTTATTTAACCTTTCTAGTCCCCAGTTCTTCATCTGTAAAAGGGAGATAATCCTTAATTTATATTTACATTATTTGTTCCCTTACGTCCTTCAGATCTTAAAAATACCATTTCATCAGAAATGAGTTCCCATCCTGGCACAGTGGAAATGAATCTGACTAGGAACCATGAGGTTGCAGATTCGATCCCTGGCCTTGCTCAGTGGGTTAAGGATCTGGCATTGCCGTGGTGTAGGTTGCAGATGCGGCTCGGATCCCGCATTGCTGAGGCTGTGGTGTAGGTCGGCAGGTGTAGCTCCAATTCGACCCCTAGCCTGGGAACCTCCATATGCTGTGGGTGCAGCCCTAAAATGAAAAAAAAAAAAAAAAGAAAGAAAAAAAGGCCTTCTCTACCTCCCTTCTTAACACTTATCATAATCTGATATCATATATATATAAATATAATTTCTCTCTCATATTCTCTAGAATATAGGCTTTAGGATAGCAGAGATTTAAATGTTTGGTTCAATACTATAATTGCAGCATCTAGACCAATGCTTAGCATATAGAGTCTTCCATAAGCACTCTTCTGGTTTTCCTCCTTTATACCAAATCTCTTCCTTTTTTTTTTTTTTTCAAATCTGTTCTTCTCAGCTACCTCTTCCTTCCCAATTTAAGCAAAGACCTTTTTGTTTTCCCAACACTGTCTCTATAAATAGTGACTGCAATCATTTGCAAGGCTCCAACTGCTGGGTCAGTATGAATTCATTCCACTTCTGTATATTTAGCCTCTGAGTTTCTGCTAATCTCCCTGTCTGATTCTTTTACTAATCACTTCTCTGCCTTTGGGTAAAATCAAGTGAGTCTTTTACTAGACTCTATTTTGTGAAAGTTATTTATGAATATACATTACTTTTTGACTCCAAGTTCTTTTATTAATTAATTAATTTTTATTAAAGTATAGTTGATTTACAATGTTGTGCCAACAGCTGCTGTAACAGCAAAGTGACTCAGTCATGCCAGGGAACGAGTCCAAGCCATAGCTGGGACCTATGCCACAGCTGCAGCAATGCTGGATCCTTAACCTGCTGAACTCCTACATTCTTTTTTTAATAATATTTTCCATCATGGTCTATCCCAGGAGATTGGATATAGTACCCTGTGCTACACAGTGGGACCTTTCCATAAATCCATTCTAAATGTAATGGTTTGGGAGTTCCAGTCGTGGCTCAGCGGAAACAAATCTGACTAGGAGTCATGAAGTTGCGGGTTCGATCCCTGGTCTTGCTCAGTGGGTTAAAGATCTGGCGTTGCCATGAGCTGTGGTGCAGGTCGAAGACGTAGCTTGGATCTGTTGTTTCTGTGGCTGTGGTGTAGGCCTGCAGCTGTAGCTCCGATTAGACCCCTAGCCTGGTAACCTCCATATGCCATGGGTGCAGCCCTCAAAAGCAAAAATAAAATAAAATAAATATAATGGTTTGTATCTACTAACCTCAAACTCCCAGTCCATCCCATCCACTCCCTTAGACTCTGAGTTCTTAAGAAGTGACACAATCAGCAAACTGCAGCCTAAGGCAGACTACTTTGAACAAATTAGGAAATCAAAACTATTGAATAAAGGAAAAACGGACAACAAACCGAAAAAAGTCAGTCACTGGCAAGCAGTTATAATGAAGACCAGTACTTGGAGGGGAGTGGAAGTGCAGATACATGCATACACATCTACTATTTTGGGAGTGTGGATACAAATTATTTAGATGAGTCCAAAAGGAAGAAAAGCTGGCAAGGAACCCATAAAATATGGGTAGGTGTTCCCTGGCGGCCTATCAGTGAAGGAGTCAGTGTTGTCGCTGCTGTGGCTCAGGTTCAATGCCTGGCCCAGAAACTTCCACATGCTCTGGGCAAGGTGGGAAAACAAAAAACAAACAAACAAACAAAAAACCTGAAAAACCATGGTTAAAAGAGTTTTCTTTACAGGGGAGGTGAGGGCACCTTCCACTTGAAATTAAGAGGGGTATTGGAGAAGAGGAGTAGAAAGGGCAGTAGGTGACGGAAGGAATGAAACAGGTCATTTGTAAACTCATGCTAAAAAGACTATAGACAGAGACTACAGTCACTTGCAAGGCTCCAACAGTCCTGCAGTTTTGATGGGAGCGCTTGAGAACATCTCAAAAATGCTGTTTCTTCACTGATCAGTTATTACCTGCAATGCCCTGCTGCTGACCAATCATTTCTCACTCACCTGAACACAGGCCTTTTGTCAGCTCTCTGCCAACCATCCAGGGCTCTTTCCCTTGTTCCAATAAGGAGATCACTTGCGGCTTAGGCATGCAAAGTCCTGCTCACAAGAAAAGATATGGAACATAGTTATGCTGTGGGTAAATCAGGTCCAGAAATAAGATCCCAGACTCCTGATGATCAAGGAAGAGATGCCACTAGAGGAACAGTCAAAGAAAGAAGAAGATGAGGCTCAGCCATTGCCAGCTGGAGCTTCCTATTTCCCACTCTTCATTTCAGTTCAAACCACTTATTTGGGAACAGGGAGCAGAAATCCAGCAGGGGACTTGAAAAGCAGCTGAGAAATTCACTGTGGAAGAAACTGACATTCCAGAGGAGAACTCAAAATTACTGGTATAGATGCCCTTACCCATTGACACCAGATTGCTGTAATTCTCCAACATCACGTCCTTGTACAGGTCCCTCTGGGCAGGGTCCAGGAATTCCCACTCCTCTTGAGAGAAGTCTACAGACACATCGCTGAACATCACTGACCCCTGAAACAATAAACACGTATATGACTTGTGTAACAAAAGAAATATTTCAGAGACCATTATGCTTATGTTTGGGGGCAAAGCAAATGAGCGATTTCATTGGTGTCACTGAGAACAGAATGTTTGGATCCTAGAAAAAGATATATAATTTATAAAAAGATATATATGATATATATCATTTATATACATATTTGAATCCTAGAAAAATGTGCCAGAGTTGTTACAAATTCATATACAATTTATATATGTAAATTCCTGACTCAATCCATAGAGAAGACCTAAAAACAATAATTAACCCAGCAGCAATAAACATCCTTATTGTCTAGATTATAGTCTCTAAGGACCCTATTCAAATGAAAAGAGTCAAAATTCTTTGGAGAAAGAGATGATTTCAGGATTGAATCAGAAAGCACTGGATGAGTCTGAACATTGCTATATCAGCAAACAAGAGAGCAATAAAAAACTATTAGAATCATATTAAAAGGACACAGGAGCCAAACTGAAGAGCCTCCCACTAGTCAAAGATGGTATAATTCAAGGATCAAACGTCTGATCAGATCAAAAATGTTTAAATCCATAGCTCATAACAATATTGAATAAAAAATTGCTAGTCATCTTTGTAGGATTCTAAGAAACCAACTAATTATTTAAAAAATTGGCAAATAGGAGTTCCCGTCGTGGCACAGTGGAAATGAATCCAATTAGGAACCATGAGGTTTTGGGTTCGATCCCCAGCCTCACTGAGTGGGTTAAGGATCTGGCGTTGCCATGAGCTGTGCTGTAGGTCGCAGACACAGCTCAAATCCGGTGTGGCTGTGGCATAGGCCGGCAGCTACAGCTCCGATTCAACCCCTAGCCTGGGAACCTCCATATGCCGCAGGTGCGACCCCCAAAAGACAAAAAGACAAAAAAAAAAAAAAAAAAAGGCAAATAAAGAATGTTTGATTCTTGGACTTCCCATTGTGGCATAGTAGAAACAAATCTGACTAGTATCCGTGAGGATGCAGGTTCCATCCCTGGCCTTGCTCAGTAGGTCAGGGATCTGGCATTACCTCAAGCTGTGGTGTAGGTTGAAGACATGGCTCGGATCCCGAGTTGCTGTGCTGTGGTGTAGGCCAGCAGCTCTAGCTCTGACTAGACCCCTAGCCTGGGAACTTCCGTATGCTGAGGGCACAGCCCTAAAAGAGCAAAAAAAAAAAGCTTGATTCTCTTCCATACAAGCTGTCCTGCTGTCCTTTAGGGTAAAAGAACAATTGATGTTTTACTGTACAGATAGTACTCTACCCAATCTATGAAGAAGGAATTCCTTTTGTGACTTCTAATGAACTAATGAATCTAGACAATAAGCATCACCAATGGCTAACACTGTAAAAGGAAAGAGAAGCAGAAATAATGTGCTTCCTAATGGAATCACACATCACCACCTATGAAATATTCTTGACTAAAAAATCCCAACTAAATCTGATCAAGCTCCTAGATCCAACTACCAATTTTTAGGAAACACTTACATGATATCACAGAGAAGCAAGCAGCAAAACCTAAAAAACCGTACAAAGAGAAAAGAGATGGAAGGGGTACCTACAAAGTAAGAGACTCTAAAGACAGCAAACAATTGCAGGGCACAGTCCTGACTTGGAACCGATTCAACTAAAAAATTAGACAATTAGGAAAAGTTGAAGAATGACTAGATGACGATATTAACAAATTATTTTCAACCTTTTCCAATGCAATAATGGCAAACTGATTGTTTTCTAAAATAGTCTTTATCTTGGAGTTTTCTTCTGGCACAGGAAATTAAGGATCCAGCATTGTCATTGTAGCAGCTTGCGTTGCTGCTATGGGTTTGATCCCTGACTCAGAAACCTCCACATGCCACAGGCATGGCCAAAAAATAAATAATATTTATATTTTAGCGATATATGTTAATTTGTATTTGCTTCAAAATAATAAAAGAATCCTGTGTGCGGGAGTGAGGGGAGGGGAGTATGCATGGGAGAAATGGGTGGCATAACAGGTGAAACAAGATTGACTGGAGCTGATAATAACAGAAACTCAGTGGTGACCATGTGGTACTTCAGAAGACTACTTTTCTGTGCCTGGAATTTATTAGGTTATTATTTATAAGGTTTTCTAAAGTGAGGTAGTAAAGAATAGTTACAGTAGAATATTTACAAGGTCCTAATCATGTGTATAGCATCAATTTAAGCATAATTGTAATATAACTCTGTTGTGGAGGAAGGAAGTAGAGAATGTGAGGTGGCAATTCTATTTTGTCTTTTTGGTTTTTTGTTTTTTTATTTTTTTCCTTAACCCTCTGAGCCCCAATGGGAACTCCTTCATATTATTTAATTTCTTTTTTTTATTTTTTAGGGCCACACTCACAGCACATGGAGGCTCCCAGGCTAGGGGTCAAATTGGAGTTGTAGCTGCTGGCCTATGCCACAGCCACAGCAACACGAGATCCGAGCCGCGTCTGCGACCTACACCACAGGTCAGGACAACACCAGATCTTTAACCCACTGATTGAGGCCAGGGATCGAACCCGCAACCTCATGGTTCCTAGTCGGATTCGTTTCTGCTGCGCCATGATGGGAACTCCTGAGGTAGCAATTCTAAATCCACATATACCTTCATTTAAATACCTAGAAAATGTCTAAAAATGGATTAATCAAGAAAGAGCAACACAGGAATGTTAATTTAAAACATGGTTAAATTCAGAGTTCTTGTCGTGCGTGGCGCAGTGGTTAACGAATCTGACTAGGAACCATGAGGTTGCCAGTACGATCCCTGGCTTCGCTCAGTGGGTTAAAGATCTGGTGTTGTCCTGACCTGTGGTGTAAGTCGCAGACGCGGCTCGGATCTCGTGTTGCTGTGGCTGTGGCAAAGGCAGCAATGGCTCCGATTGGACCCCTAGCCTGGGAACCTCCATATGTGGAGGGTGCAAAAGGACAAAAGACAAAATATATATATATAAATTTTATATTTATATTTATATATATAAATATAATAGGACAAAAGACAAAAATAAATAAATAAATAAAATATAGTTAAATTCTATTGGATTTAGCTAAGAGTTGAGAATGTTTGCCTTTAGGGAGTAGGATGAAGTGGTAAGGCAGGGGCCTGGTCTTAATACTCCTAGATTTATTAAAAAAAAATTTTTTTTGATTTGTTTTTAAAGCCATGCCTGCAGCACATGGAAGTTCCCAGGCTAGGGCTGAATTGGAGCCACAGCTACTAGCCTATACCAAAGCCACAGCAACAGCAATGCCAGATCTGACCCCCATCTGTGACCCATGTCATAGCTTACAGCAACGCCAGATCCTGAACCCACTGAGTGAGGCTGGGGATCAAACCCAAACCCTCATGGATACTGGCCAGGTTCCTAACCTGCTGAGCCACAACAGGAACTCCACTCATTGAATTTTTAACATGTGAAATTTGAGCAACACTTTTTTTTTATTTGTTTTTGCTTTTTAGGGCCACACCCGAACTATTTTACTAGAAAATACTGATTTGTAGAGATAATCTTTTTTTTTTTTTTTTTTTAAAGGAACACACCCTCAGCATATGGAAGGTCCCAGGCTAGAGAGCTGTAGCTGCTGGCCTTCACCACTGCCATAGCAATGTGGGATTTGAGCCACATCTGCAACCTACACCACAGCTCACAGCTTTGCTGGATGCTTAACCCATGGAGCAAGGCTGGGGATGGAACCCATGTCCTCATGGATACTAGTCAGGTTCATTACCACTGAGCCCCAATGGAATTACCCTGCAGAGATAATCTTTTCCATGTTTATCTCCCAGCTAAGCAACTCATACCTCCGCCTCATCAAATCACCACCCAGATAGGTCAAGTTTATTCTACAAATCTTCTCTTGTTTCCTTTAAGAAAAAGCATTTCCCCGCCCTCAGGCCCTGGGAGAGGGCTGAGAAAAGAGATGCTCAATTATTTACTGAATGAAAATATTAATGCTGAGTCAAAAGAAGAGGGGCGCTTAGGCACAGGATTATTTGGTTAGAATGAGAGGAAAGGGGGACTAGGACCCTAACAGCCAGAAAGGTCAGGAAAAGGAAAACAAACTCTCACATGCCCTTAAAAGAAGGGTTTTTTTCTTAAGAAAACCTGGATGTCAGAAAGGTTAAAAAAAAAAAAAACATTAATTAACTCACCTGGGCCATGGCTTTCAGTGTTAGAGGAGACAATCAATCCTCCTTGGGGCCGTTCTCCTGGAAAAGGAAGGTGTTCTGAGAGGGCAGGGGAAGCAAAGACATACTCTAGAAATCACACTGACCCTACAGTTCTCAGACTGTCCAGGCAAAACTACCTCCACTTCCCTTGATCTCAGGATTTAACTCCAGTTAGTGGGAGTATGGAATAAATCCTCCTCCGTTCCAACCCCAGAAACCCCCGCTTTAGCTGCAGCAAGATAGACCCTGGCTAGGTGATCCAAACGAACGCAGAAGCAGATTCCCTCTCCTCCACCCGAGCAACCCAGGTTCCTGCCTCAGCCAAGTGATTCAGGCAAGACCTTGCCCCATCCCGGTGATGCTGTTGCTCTGAGCAGATCCCTCCTCTGCAGCCCTCAGGTCCCCAAGCCACATTCACCTAAATGGTACCTTTGGACAGGAACATAGTTCACGCTAATTAGAAGGACTAAAGACTTCCCTAATCAGATCGACCATGATGGAAGATAATATAAGAAAGGGATATGTATATATATAAAATATAAAATATGTGTATGATCGCGTCACTTTGTCACACAGCAGAAATTGCCACAACATTGTGAATCAACTATAATTTTTTAAAGTAATAAAAAATAAAATTAATTTTTTAAAAAGGCTTTCCTAATCAGGGAGTTCCCGTCGTGGCTCAGTGATTAGCAAATCCGACTAGGAACCATGAGGTTGCAGGTTCGATCTCTGGCCTTGCTCAGCGGGTTAAGGATCTGGTGTTGCTGTGGCTGTGGTGTAGGCCAGCGGCTACAGCTCCGATTCGACCCCTAGCCTGGGAACCTCCATATGCTGTGGGAGTGGCCCAAGAAATGGCAAAAAGACAAAAAAAAAAAGGCTTCCCTAATCAAATCTCATTTCCCAAAGCTAAGAAAGTCAACTTCTCCCACTACATACCCACACCCATACTCACAGTGGGGCACTCCTCATCCTTATGCTCTGGCTTTGGTTGGTTTTTATTTATTTTTATTTTTTTATTTTTTGCTTTTTAGGGCCACATCCACAGCATTCCCAGGCCTATGGGAATGCTGCCAGGCTATGCCACAGCCACATTAACGCAGGATTCAAGCCACATCTGTGACCTACACCACAGCCACTGAGCGAGCCCCGGAAGTGAACCCAAATTCTCATGGATACTAGTGGGATTCGTTACCACTGAGCCACAATGGGGCTCCCCTACCTAGACATATTTATATAAATTTCTCTTTTTTCTACAACTTTAATGCTTTCATTTGTTACATTTAAGTCTTTAATCAATTGCTATTTTATTTTGGTATAAAACTATTTGGTAAAGGAAAATAGAATAAGAATATGAATTATAATTTTATTTTAGTATAAGATATGAGTTAGGAATTCTACTTCATCTTCCCCCACAGGGGCCTACCCAAGTATGCCAAGTCACATATGAGTAATACAATATTTCAAAATAATCATTATTTTATATGCCACTAAGAAAGAAAGAAACTAGTTAAGATATAACCTGACTTTGGGTATGCTGAAATGAGGGGAAAAAAGATGAGCCTCAGAACAGACGACTATGGAATATATTTTCCCTACTGATTTAAATGCTACCATCGGAGTTCCTATCGTGGCGCAGTGGTTAACAACCTGACTAGGAACCATGAGGTTGTGGGCTCAATACCTGGCCTTGCTCAGTGGGTTAAGGATCTGGCATTGCTGTGAACTGTGGTGTAGGTCACAGACGCGGCTTGGATCCTTCGTTGCTGTGGCTGTGGTGTAGGCTGGCAGCTGTAGCTCCGATTAGACCCTTAGCCTGGGAATCTCCATATGCTGCAAGTGCAGTCCTAAAAAGCAAATAAATACATAAATAAATAAATGCCACCATTATAGATGATACATGTTTGGATGTATGTGTGATTCTGTATTTGTGATTCAGTGATCCGTTTCATTCTCTATTTATTATAATTTAAAAATATGTTTTAGGAGCTCCTGCTGTGGCACAACAGGATCAGCAGTGTCTCAGGAGCGCTGGGACACTGGTTCAATCCCTAGCCCAGCACAATGGGTTAAGGATCCTGCATTGCTACGGTTTAGGTTGTGACTGTGGCTCAGATCTGATCCCTGGCCTGGGAATTCCATGTGCTGTGGGGTGGCCAAACATGAAAAAATAAAAAAAGTTTTAACATCTTGATATATTAAGACCCCTCTGCTCCATACCTATCAGAATGGCCAAAATCCAGAACACTGATTAACACCAAATGGTGGTGAGGATGTGGAGCAACAGGAACTCTCATTCATTGCTGGTAGGAATGTCAAACAGTACAGCCACTTCGGAAGACAGTTTGGCAGCTTCTTACACAAGTTAACACACTCTTACCATATGATCTGACAACGGCACTCCTTGGTATTTACCCAAAGGAGTTGAAAAATGAGGCCACACAAAAACTTGTGCACAGATGTTTATAGCAGCTTTAGTCATAATTACAAAAACATTCGTTTAAAAAAAATTCAGTTATAATTAGAAAAAAAAAAGATGTCCTTTCGTAGATGAATGCTTAAATAAACTGGGGACTTCTAAATAATGGAGTTTTTTATTCAGCAATTAAAAAGAAATGAGTTATGGAGTGATGGAAAGACATATTACTAAGTGAACGAAGTCAATATGAAAAGCTGTATCTGCCCACGATATGATATTCTGGAAAAGGTAAAACTACGGAGACATTAAAAAGATGGGGGGTTAGGATGGAAGAGAGGAGCAGAAGAATGAATAGGTGAAGCACAGAGGATTTTTAGGGCAGTTAAAATACTCTGAACAGGAGTTCCCGTCGTGGCTCAGTGGTTAACAAATCTGACTAGGAACCATGAGGTTTCGGGTTCGATCCCCGACCTTGCTCAGTGGGTTAAGGATCCGGCGTGGCCGTGAGCTGTGGCGTAGGTTGCAGACGTGGCTCGGATCCCGAGTTGCTGTGGCTCTGGTGTAGGCCAGTGCCCACAGCTCCGATTCGACCCCTAGCCTGGGAACCTCCATATGCTGCAGGAGCGGCCTAAGAAATGGCAAAAAGACAAAAAAAAAAAACCAAAAAAACCCAACTCTGTACAATATCACAATGGCAGATATAGACCATTACACATTTGTCCAAACCCACGTACTATACAAAACCAAGATTGAACCCTATTGTAAACTATGGAATTTGGGTGATGATATGTTAATGTAGGTTCATCAATGGTACCAAATGTACCACTATTGTGGGGGATGTCAAAAATGGGCTAAGTGGACCATCATGGCTCAGTGGTTAACAAACCCGACTAGGAACCACGAGGTTGTGGGTTTGATCCCTGGCATCACTCAGTGGGTTAAGGATCAGGCATTGCTGTGAGCTGTGTTGTAGGCTGCAGACGTGGCTTGGATCCCATGTTGCTGTGACTGTGGTATAGACAGTTGGCTACAGCTCTGATTGGACCCCTAGCCTGGGAAACTCCATTTGCCGCGGGTGCGGCCCTCAAAAGACAAAAAAAAGAAAAAAAGAGAAAAAAAGGGCTAAGCACAGGTGGAGGGAGGGTGTATATGAGAAATCACCATACCTTCCTCTGAAATTTGCAGTAAATCTAAAACTGCCCTAATGAATGAGCAAAAGAAAAAGAGATTCTGACTCCAAAGCCCGACTATCTAGATTTTTTAAAATAATAATAACTTCTCATTACTCATCTTTTTCAAAAGTTTCCATGTGAACACAGATTAGTTAAAAAAAAAAAAAAAAAAAACAACTGTACCGGCATTTTTTCCCCCTGAGACTGCATAAAATGAATAGATTACTTGAAGGAATTCTGTGATTATGTTGGGCCTTGCTTCCCTTGAACACGGAATAACTTTTAATGTATTCAAGTTAATGTTTGTGACCTTCAGGAACATTTAAAAGTTTTCTTCATATCTATCATGCACATTTCTTATTCAGATTATTCCTAGGTGTCTTACACTGTTTTTCTTCTTTCTTTCTTTCTTTCTCTTTTTGTCTTTTCTTGGGCCGCTTCCTGCGGCATATTTTGTTTTGTTTTGTTTTTTTAATGGCCACACCTGCAGCATATGGAAGTTCCCAAGTCAGGGGTCAAAATGGAGCTGCAGCTGCAGGCCTATGCTGAACCCATGGTAACACCAGATTGAAGCCCCATCTGTGACCTACACCACAGCTTGTGGCAACACCAGATCCATAACCCATTGAGCGAGACCAGGTATCGAACCTTGTCCTCACAGACACTATTGTCAAGTTCTTAACTTGCTGAGCCACAATGAGAAATCTGCTACACTTTTTTTTTTTTTTTTTTTTTTTGGCCTCATATGGTGTTCCTGGGCCAGGGATCAGATCTGAGCCACAGGTGCAACCTAAGCCACAGCTTCTGCAACGCCGGATCCTCAACCCACTGTGCTGGGCTGAAGACTGAACCTGGGTCTCAGTGCTCCCAAGATGCCAGTGATCCTGCTGCACCATGGTGGGAGCTCTGTTACACTATCCTCCTATGGTTGTTTAAATGGTGTCTTTTCCCAATATATCTTCCACCTATTTTTTTTTAATAGACAAAGTCTATTGATTTAAGGAGGCTGACTTAGTACCTATTTGAATTTTATTATTTGCACTAGTTTTCAGTGTGTAACGAGATGTTAAAATGTGCCTCTCTCATCCTCAGTTTAAGAGAAACCCTGGAGGAGAGCCAGATAACATGGGCCACAAAACTTTGATTCCACAGTGAAAGCCTTGGCTGTGTTATGATGCATAAGAGCTGGCTGGAAACTGATTTTGTGTCCTCGGTTCATTTCAATTGCTATTCCAAAGGTATTTCAGAGATTGAAGAGTGTATGAGATAGGTATATTTTTGGAAAGCAATGGTATGCTATCTCATAAGGAAAAAGAGGGGACCCCAGTGCCACCAGGATTTCAAGTGGAATGGAATGAGAGTTCTTAGGAGAACTTTCCTTGTGTCCCCAGAGTTTAGAAGGCACAAAGAATGGGGACTGTTTCCCCCCCTGGGACTAGACATGGACACAACAATAGGATCTGGACAGGGTTTAGGTTTATTCCAAGCCTACCAAGAGGATTTCCAGTAGGGGACCTTGCCCTCTAGAGAAGGGCTCCATGAAGGACTAATGCCCAAGGGTTGAATGTAGGAACTACAGAGCCATTGCCTTCTCCTCATGAAAGTCAGATGTGAGGGAGTTCCCTCATGGCTCAGAGGGTTAAGGATCTCACATTGTCACTGCTGAGGCTTTGGTTACAGCTGTGGCATGGGTTCGATTCCTGGCCCTAGAACTTCTGCATGCAGCAGGCGTGGCCAACAAGAATAACAAAAAAGTATGTGAACATATCCTAAGGCAAGAGAGGACCAGTGTCAATATAATTAATACCTTTCTTGTCTCTTACTCACTCTTCCCTTCCCTGCTCCCAACCTCAGGTAGTTTAGAATATCTAGTTCGATGGAGGAGAAGTTCAGGTAAAGGAAAGAGAAGCTATCAAGACTATCTCGCTGCAGGAGTTCCCTTGTGACACAGCGGGTTAAGGATATGGTGCTGTCACTGCAGTGGCTCAGGTCACTGCTGTGGCTAGGTTCAATCCCTGGCCTAGGACCTTCCACATGCCATGGTTATAGCCAAAAAACAAAAAACAAAACAAAACAAAAACCTATCTCACTCACTGCAAACTCCTACCTAAAGGAACCAGGAAGTTAAACTTAAAAAAAAAAAAAATTTATGGTACTGATTAGTTCAGTGAAATGGACACTGTTTATTATCCAACACTGACTAAAAACTCATCTATGGGCAGGAAATCAACTGGCCTATTGAAAAGTCTGATAGCAGAAGTTATGGGAAAGAATAAGGCAGTTGTTTTGTAGTTGTTTCCTATGGAGTATTGTTTTTCTAACAGATTTAGAGAAAAAAAGTTAAATAATACTTTCCATGGTGCCTTCTTCCTGATTTTACTATGAAGGCTTCCAGTATTTCACTCTTGGACATTAGTTTTTTGTTTTAACTTTTAAATATAGAAATTTCCAAACATACACAAAAGCAGAATTTAAATAGTATAAAAAACTTCCATGTACCCATTAACAGGTTGCAACAATTATCAAGTCACTGCCAAAATTGTTTTATCTAGATTCTAATCCACTCATTTTAGGTTAGCTTTATTTTTTAATAGCTTTATTGAGATACACTTCACACCACATAAGTTAATCATTTAAAGCATACAATTCAATGTTTTTTAGTATACCACCACAATACACATATCCTATGGTCCAGCAATTCCACTAGTATGTTTATACCCTAGGAAAGCATGCATATGTGCTCCAGGTTACTTATAAATCGAAAACCAAATCCCAGCGCACCTTGTATTTGGCTTGGTCTACAGCCATTCCTCCTTCTTCCTCTGGGGACCTCTCTGAGAAAAGCAGAGCTGAGGAAGGAGAAAGGAACCGTGAAATGCCAGGTCTTTCTTGTGGCTCAGACTGATCAGATCAGAGGTTACCCTGGACTTACACCTATCACTCAAGGAGAGGAGGTATGTAAAGAAGTCAGAGGAAATCTAGGCTGCCCTGAGCATTCCTAGTTTGAGAAAGGGAAAAGTCTGCTGCCTGAGACCAAAATCAGTCCTGACCTCACACACCAACCACAGGAACACACACACTGTCAGCCTGACACAATTACAAGCACCGTCCGACCCCACACACAGTGCCATGTAAAGTGCTACATGATCACACTCACACATCCTCACAGGCACAGCCAGCCAGCACATTTACTTAGTACTGCTAACATCCATAAAACCACAATCACATACTGCCCTCAGATAACACAGTCATAGCAGCATAATCACAGATTCTCTACAGTTCCGCCCCCCAACACACACAATGACACAAAGTTATCTGGATACATACAACCACAGTCCCACTACGGGGACACGATCACACCTACACACAGAACCGAACACTGTCACAATTACACACCACAATGAGGATATTCAGTTACACCTGCACACAGCGCTCAACGCGCATGGTCAGTCACAATGACACACCCACCACAGGGACATACAATCACACTCTCATACTGCGCCGCACAGTCACAAAAAGTCACCATCGCACACATGGAATCCGACACTTCCCCCTCCCCCAGCCCAATCAAATCCTACAGGCCCGATACTCCGGACCCGCCTAGACTGTTTCTTCAGACCCTAAGAGATGCACCTCCGGAACCTGGTCCAGCCCCCAAGACCTAGGCCGCTCACCTTGCCCTTCCCCTTCCCCGGAGGCCGAGGGTCCTGCAGGCGAGTGAAGAGGCGGCCCTATGCCGCCTCGGGGCCTCTGGGAAATGTAGTCCGGACAGATACGCTCGGACAAGATGGCTCCCGGCCCTCAAATTATCCGCCATCGCACAGCCCGGGCCAGGCCACACCCCTTTTCCCCTCTCGGAATCGCTTCCTGGAGCCTGGAAATCGAGATACAGTGCCCACACCCTGGAACAAGCTTCTTGCAAGGGCCTGGCCAATCCCGGGGAGACATATGTTCCCTGAGAAACAGAAAAAGATCACTGGATTCGCGCCGGAAGTTGATTAGAGCCACAAGAGCTTTTGGGAAATGTAGGCTAGAGTCAGAGTGGGTGAAGCCCCGGTCCAAGTAGAAGATTGCCTTGGCTTTTTGCACAGAGCTTACCCCACAGTGAAGGAATGGCGCCCAAGATCTTCTAGGAGTTGTAGCTCACGCTGAAAATATTCCGGACTGGCTGAATCGCCGTTTTTGCCTTACTGTGTGGATTAACATGGTGTGGGACCTGTACTGCTTGGGGAGCCGAAAGCCGGGAGTCTGAGACCCGACGTGCACCAGGGAAACTGAAGGAGAGTGGCTAGGCTGGAATGGGGCTGAGGGGGATGGCAGCATCCAGCAGTGTGTTTGTTGGGGATAGCAGTATTGACTCTGGTGATGGCCTCAGTATGTAAGGGCATAGATGAAATTGGATGAGTTACCACTCTCTTCATCTGGAAAACAGTGATGCTGCAGGGTGTATGTTCTGCTACCGTCAGTTTTATTTGACTTTTGAAGAAGCAAAAAGCAAACCAATTGGTCTGACACGTAGGTTCAGATTTGTCTTTTTATAAAATCGTATCTCTGTTCATGTATGGCTGTGGATCTCTACCCGCTGATGCCTTAGGGATCTTGTTTTCTTTCTTCCAAGAAAATGCAGAAGGCTACAAATAAGAGTTTAATTGAGCATCTTAGGTGTTGCAATTCCGGAAACAGATTTGGGTAAAACCGAGTGTTTCAGAAGAGAAAGAGGGGTTTATAAAGGCAAACTCCACAAAGTTACTAAAGTTGTCTAGAAGGATTGTGATTGACTCTAACTGTAGAAAAGGAAATATTTGTCAGTAAGGGTAGCCTGTCACTGTCATTTTAGGGTAAGGTTCTAATAAGTATCTTGAGTTTTTGGAAGTTGGGATTACACCTGGGCTGAGGCATACATAGGACATACTTTTTCCATGGCCACCCAGCTCTGTTTTAGAGAGCTCTGTTAGCAATACTGGCTCCATTTTTAGTTTCCTTTCACAAATTTCCATCTCTCTTTGTAGCATTTAGCAATTCCTCCTCAGTCTTGGTTTTGACCTCTGACTCTCCCAGTTAGGGGGAAATAATTCATTAGTATGGTCAGTACAACAGCTTACATATAAATTCCACCCCTTTCACCTCTTGGAAATAATTAAAAGTCACAAGTGGGAAACAAAACAGAAAACTCCAGTTTCTGTGACAGTCAGACAAGGAAAAGCCCATGAACTCCAAAAGACACACAAGCATTTCCCAATAGAGTTGAAATTAGGTAAAAGCATGTCAGAGAATGAGGACTGGTAAGCAGACGTGAGAAGTAATGCTTAGGAGCTAGTAACTCCTATTAGAGAAGACTCCAGAAATAGGGGGAAAAATCATTTCAGGAAGAGTAGTTCCTTATTCTAAAGGGTAAACTTTGGAGTTCCCGTTGTGGCGCAGTGGTTAACAAATCCGACTAGGAACCATGAGGTTGCGGGTTCGGTCCCTGCCCTTGCTCAGTGGGTTAAGGATCCGGCGTTGCCGTGAGCTGTGGTGTGGGTTGCACACGCGGCTTGGATCCCTCGTTGCTGTGGCTCTGGCGTAGGCCAGTGGCTACAGCTCCGATTCAACCCCTAGCCTGGGAACCTCCATATGCGAGGGAGCGGCCCAAAGAAATGGCAAAAAAAAGACCAAAAAAATAAATAAATAAATAAAGGGTAAACTTTGGAGAGGGAACTGCTGTGAAGCGAGTAGAGTCAAGCAGAATAACAGGTAGAACACATGTGCCAAGATCAGGAGTCATGTTTAAGGTAAAATTGATCCAGAAAACTAAAATACGTCTCAGAGTTACCTGGTGGTTTAGCAGGTTAAGAATCCAGCATTGTCACTGCCATTGCTTGGGTCCTACTGTGACACAGGTTTGACCCTGGCCTTTGAACTTATGCACGCTGCAGGAGAGGCCAAGGGGAAAAAAAAAAGAGTAGACTGGTTCATGCTAATAAGAATAAACGGAGGATGGTGATTAAAATATAAAAAGTAGCTAAAAAAGAAAAAAAAGACACCAAAGTGTTGACTGATCCTGATATGAGTGAAAGAGGATGGAGGAATTAGAATAGAATGAGTAGGATTGATGGAGCAGATGGCATGAGAAATCCTTAGAAGAAAAAAGGGCATGGATGCAAGCAATTAGAGACATGGAAGGGGGGAGTTCCCATTGTGGCTCAGCCGGTTAAGAACCTGGCTAATATTCATGAGGATACAGGTTCAATCCCTGGCCTTGCTCAGTGGGTTAAGGATCAGGCATTGCCTCGAGCTGTGGTGTAGGTCATAGATGCTGCTCAGTTCTGGCGTTGCCCAGGCTGTGGTTTAGGCTGACAGTTGAGAGAGAGAGAGGGAGAGAGGGAGAGAGACAGACATGTGGGGGGTTTTTCTTGTGGCTCAGTGGAAGGATCTGGTGTTGTCACTGCTGTGGTTCTGTGGCGAGCATCCAATCTTTGGCCAGGGGCACTTCCACATGCTGTGGGTATGGCCAAAAAAAAAAAAAAAATCAATAAAATAAAACTACTGGAATTTTTTAAAAAGGCATGAGGGAAGAAAATAATTATGGAGAATAGCATAAAATGTGAAATAAAATAGTTTGTTAGGTTTGTTAATACTTCAGATTATGACAGGCCTGAGATTCAAATTCCATTTCTGAAAATTACTATTCCTGGAGTTCCCGTTGTGGCTCAGTAGTAACAAACCTGACTAGTATCCATGAGGATGTGGGTTCAATCCCTGGCCTCATTCAGTGGGTTAATGATCCAGCGTTGCTGTGAGCTGTGATGTAGGTTGCAGACAAGCCCCAGATCCTGTGTTGCTGTTGCTGTGGCTGTGGTATAGACCCAGCAGCTGCAGCTCCAATTCAATCCTTAGCCTGGGTATCTCCATATGCCATGGGTGAGGCCCTAAAAAGAAAAAAAAAAAAAAAAAAAAAGGCAAATTACTATTTGTGACCTTGAGCAAATGACTTGTGCTCTGTGCCCAGTATCATCAACAATCTTTTTTTTTTTTTTTTTTTTTTTGGTCTTTTTGCCTTTTCTAGGGCCGCTCTTGCGGCATATGGAGGTTCCCAGGCTAGGGGCCTAATCAGAGCTGTAGCCACCCGCCTATACCACAGCCACAGCAATGTGGGATCCAAGCTGCATCTGTGACCTACACCACAGCTCATGGCAATGCTGGATCCTTAACCCACTGAGCAAGGCCAGGGATCGAACCCTCAACCTCATGGTTCCCAGTCAGATTCGTTAACCACTGAGCCACGACGGGACCTTCCAAAAATTTTGATAATAGTAATTTTTTCTCAGGATCATATGGATCAGGGAAAACATGCATGGATTAGGTTAAGCAAAATAAATATTCAAAAGCTATTATATTAAACACTCAACTAATTCTTTTAAAAAATACTTTTTTTTTTTATGGTTACACCCTCAGCATATGGAAGTTCTCAGGTCAGAGATTGAACCCATGCCTCTGGAGTGATCCAAGCAGCTGCAATTGGATTTTTTTTTTTTTTTTTTGGTCTTTTTGCCTTTTCTAAGGCCACTCCCTCAGCATATGGAGGTTCCCAGGCTAGGGGCCTAATCAGAGCTGTAGCCACCGGCCTATGCCACAGCCACAGCAACTCGGGATCTGAGCTGCGTCTGCAACCTACACCACAGCTCACCACAACGCTGGATCCCTAACCCACTGAGGAAGGCCAGGGATCAAACCCCGCAACCTCATGGTTCCCAGTCAGATTCATTAACCACTGAGCCATGACGGGAACTCCTAAAATTGGATCCTTAACCTACTGCACCACAGTAGGAACTCCTCTCAACTAATTCTTTGAGGTCAATATTACCCTGATGCCAAAATCAGACAACAAAAACCAGAGGCAACTATCGTTTATGAAGACACAAAAATCCTCAAAAATTACTAGTAAATGGAATCCAGCAATATATAAAAAAAATAATGCAAGTAAACAACCAATTAGGATTTATCGCAGGAATGCGAGATATGTGAAACATGAAAACCAATCAATGAAAACCAAAGTAACACTTCACATTAACAGAATAAAAATAAAAGCCACCTGATCATCTCAACAGATCCAGAAAAGCTGTGGCTCGGATTTTTGATCCTGGCCCAGGAACTTCCTTATGCAGAGAGGCCGAAAAAAAAAAAAGGACAAAAAGTATAAATGGAGATTTTATGAGAAGAAACTTGGCCAATAAACACATAAAAAGATGTTTGATACAACCACGATGAAAAACAGTATGGTTGTACCTTAGAAAACTATACATAGAACTACCATATAACCCAGTAATCCCACACTTGGGCATATGTCCCCAAAAAACTTTCCTTGAAAAAGAAACATGCTCCTGCATGTTCACTGCAGCACTATTCACAATAGCCAAGACATGGAAACAACCTAAATGTCCATCGACAGATGATTGGATAAGGAAGATATGATATATATACACAATGGAATACTACTCAGCCATAAAAAAGCACAAAATAATTTGTAGTAACATGGATGGAACTAGAGACTCTCATACTGAGTGAAGTAAGTCAGAAAGAGAAAGACAAATACCATATGATATCACTTATATCTAGAATCTAATATATGGCACAAATGAACCTTTCCACAGAAAAGGAAATCATGGACTTGGAGAATAGACTTGTGGTTGCCAAGGGGAAAAGGGAGGAGTAGGATGGATTGGGAACTTGGGGTTAATTGATACAAACTATTGCCTTTGGAATGGATAAGCAATGAGATCCTGCTGTGTAGCCCTGGGAACTGTATCTAGTCACTTATGATGGAGCATGATAATGTGAGAAAAAAGAACCTATATGTGTATGTGTAACTGGGTCACCATGCTGTAGAGTAGAAAATTGGCAGAACACTGTAAACCAGCTCTAATTTTAAAAAATCATTATATATATATATAAAGATATATTTGACTATTTAATAAGGAAAATACAGATTAAAATCGTAATGTCATTTTTATACACAATTGTCAGAAAATTTTAAAAGTACGATTATCGAAAAAAATAGTTTTCATTAAATGCTTTTAGTTACAATTGACCATCCTAAAGACTATTATTACTTATTATTATTGCTGCCTACTACTGTTTTACTTGAGGTAGTTAAGTCTCCATCCCCCCCCACTCCCCACTGGCCCTTCAGAAGGTGATAACCTCTTATGGTATTATCTTTCAGGAGAGGATAGGACTACTCTGACTTCTACCCTATTTTCCCCGGTGCTTTCTCACGCTAAAGGGTGTACCATCATTCCTGTAGCGGATTTGCTCATTCCGACATTGTTCCATCTTCCCAGTGGTTTCATCCAGCGGCGGACTCCCACTCTGACCTCTCCACTCCTTGAGCGGTTTCTCCAAAAAGTGCACTGTACCATCCAGAATTTCCCCCTCTTCCTTAGTCAGGTTCTCCCAGGACCTGAGAAAACATCTGTCCTCGCTTGGTGATTTTTTCTTTGTTTTTCCTCCCTGGCTCCCCGCTTCTCTGGTGGTTTCTCCAAGCAGGTAATTGCTCTCCACACAGTGCTGTATCCTGAGGGGCAATTTAGGTTTTCTAAATATAACATGGAGCCCAGGACCCAATCTCCAATACCTTCTTACTACCTAGACCGGGGCCACACTCTTGCATTCTATGTGTCAACCTAGTCCGACTCTAGGAAAACCGATAGATATGAGGCCAATTCCTCCGCTGTACGGAAGGCACACTCGTCCAAGATGGCGACCCGCATGCGGAAGCGCCACTAGATGCCGCCATGATTTCTGCCCAACAGCGCCTCTTAACGGAAACTACGCAAAGTCCCTAACAACGTACTTTCGCCGCGTTATCTGTTGGCTGAAAACGGCTTCCAAGGTAATTAGAGCATGCGCAATACCCACAGTCGTAAGGGGCGGTGCTAGAGGTCTGGCTGGTAGCGGAAGTAGCCCTCCGAGGTTTTTTTGACGCTTGTGTCAGGAGCATCTTCACGTTTTGGTTCAGAGAGGACTCAGGTGATTTTTGTTTAGTCTTGACTAGGAATTCTGTGGAGTCAGTGATGGAAGGATTGTCTATGGAGTTAATGATGGTAGTTTTGGGATTCATTGTTGAGGGGTGGGGTCTGTGGCGTCCGTTGATGGGTGTCAGACTGGTCAGTGCTAAGGTTCTAGGCAATGATGAGTATCTTTGAGATGAGTGGGATTTGGGGGTCCGGTGATGGGAGACTGTAGTCAGTGATAGAGCCTGTTACGTCACTATGAGGATTTAATGGGGGTCTGTGATGAGCTTGCTTTCTAAATATTCATAAGTTTATGTATAGCATTCTCTTTATTGCTCATATCTCAGTGTTTTTGTTTTTATCTTTTTTTGAATGTCAGGTTTTTTTTTTAACGCATGAATTAGTTAGAAGGACATTGTCTATTTAAAATAATGCCTCTGGGAGTTCCCGTCTTGCTCAGTGGTTAACGAATCCGACTAGGAACCATGAGGTTGCAGGTTCGATCCCTGGCCTCGCTCAGAGAGTTAAGGATCCGGCGTTGCCGTGAGCTGCGGTGTAGGTTGCAGACGCGGCTCGGATCCCGCGTTGCTGTGGCTCTGGCGTAGACTGGCAGTTACAGCTCCGATTCGACCCCTAGCCTGGGAACCTCCATATGCCACGGGAGCGGCCCAAGCAATGGCAAAGAGACAAAAAATAAAATAATGCCTCTGGTTGATGCTAGACTGTAAAAATTGCTTTATGGCCCAGTCCAGGGTCAGTTTTCATAAATGTCACATTTATTACGTAAAAATAATGTGTATGTTCTTTATTCATTGTACTGTATTGTTTCATGCATATATTGTATTATATAGATTACTGCTTAATTAATTACCGAGAAAGGTAAACTCACACTGAAAAGGTAATTTGTCCACCTGCCTTTGCTTCTACCAGTTTCTTAAATATTTGAAACTATTACTAGGAACAGTTTTGTGTATTTTTGTCTTTTTTTTTTTTGCTATTTCTTTGGGCCGCTCCCGCGGCATATGGAGGTTCCCAGGCTAGGGGTTGAATCGGAGCTGTAGCCACCGGCCTACGCCAGAGCCACAGCAACGCGGGATCCGAGCCGCGTCTGCAACCCACACCATAGCTCACGGCAACGCCGGATCCTTAACCCACTGAGCAAGGGCAGGGACCGAACCCGCAACCTCATGGTTCCTAGTCGGATTCGTTAACCACTGTGCCACGACGAGAACTCCCTTTTTCCTTTTTTTCTGGGCTTTTTTTTCTATTTGATTGCTAGATTAAAAAAAAAAATTAGGAATAACCTACCATCGCATATTGAAAGACGTGTATATATGTATATATACACATATACATATATGTGTGTATAAAATCTTCATTTCTAAAAATTTATTGTTGGCTGAAATTGTGACATATGGAAGTTGTTCGGCCAGGGATCAAAGCTGTGCCACAGCAAGTGACACCAGATCCTCAACCTGCTGCACCATAAGGGAAATCCCATATTCATGTCTGTTCTATTTTTTTTTTTTTTCTTTTTTTAGGGCTGCACCTGTGGCATATGAAAGTTTCCAGGCTAGGGGTTGAATTGGAGCTGCAGCTGCTGTCCTCCACCACAGTCATAGTGAACACCAGATCTGAGCTGCATCTGCGACCTACAACGCAGCTTGCAGCAGTGCCAGATCCTTAACCCACTGAGCGAGACCAGGGATTGAACCCACATCCTCATGGAGAAGTAGTTGGGTTCCTAACCCACTGAACCACCACGGGAACGCCTTCATTTTTATTTTTAAGGTGTAATTATCTTAACATGTAATTGGGAAATACCTAATTGGAAATATTTGCTTTTTCTTTTATAGTTTGAGTTTTCTCTCATGTATAATAAGATTCCACCTACTCCACCATAATATCATACAAATGTATATTATTCAAATTTATTTTAATATTCTGTGAGGTTTTAAAAATACACATACTTGGGGAGTTCGCATCGTGGCGCAGTGGTTAACGAATCCACTAGGAACCATGAGGTTGCAGGTTCGATCCTGGCCTTGCTCAGTGGGTTAATGATCCGGCGTTGCCGTGAGCTGTGGTGTAGGTTGCAGACTCGGCTCGGATCCCGAGTTGCTGTGGCTCTGGCGTAGGCTGGCGGCTACAGCTCTGATTCAACCCCTAGTCTGGAAACCTCCATATGCCACGGGAGTGGCCCAAGAAATGGCAAAAAGACAAAAAAAAATACATGTACTTAAAATGTTTATTCCTGTTGGAATTCAGTCTAATGTATATTGTGTGATGGGGATTTAGTTTATTTTCTTCCAGGTGGGTTGCCAGTCATGTCAGTACAGTTTATACAATGAATGTCTTGTGTACTCTCAGTTGAAGGTCACTTTTGTCATATGTAAATTAGTATTGTCTGGTCTGTTGTCTTACTTGCTTTGATTATATTTTTGTATTAAGTTTTAATATCTAATAGTGCATGATAATTGCTGATATTTATTGCATGCTTCTTGTATGGAGGTATTGAGCCCTTTGCAAGCATCATCTCATTTAATATTCATAACTCTGTGAGGTAGGCAATCTCATTCTCATTTTTGAAACTAAAGCTAAAATAACTTCTTCATTTTCTCATAACCAAAAAAGTAGTATAGATATAATTCACATCTTCAGTAATGTTACTCCATCTTTTTCCCGTATTTTACCGTGATATTAACCTGTCACAAATTTTGTTAAACTTTATGTTCTCCACAACACTGGCTCTCAAAATGTGGTTCCTGGAACAGCAACATTAGCATTGCCTGGGTACTAGTTAGAAATGCACATTCTTGGGAGTTCCCATTGTGGCTCAGCAGTAATGAACCCAGCTAGTAACCATGAGTATGAAGGTTCGATCCCTGGCCTCACTCAGTGGGTAAAGTATCCAGCACTGCTGTGTAGGCTGGCAGCTGCAGCTCTGATTCAACCCCTAGCCTGGAAACTTGCATATGCCGCACGTGTGGCCCTGAAAAGAAAAAAAGAAATGCACATTCTTGGGCCTAGCTATGATCTGAATGTTTATTCCCCCCAAATTCGTGTGTTGAAATACTAATTTCCAAATGTATGGTATTAGAAGGTGAGGCTTTGGGGAGATGATTAGGTCATGAAAGTAGAGCCCTCATGAATGTGATTAGTACTCTTAAAAAAGAGATCTTGTTGGAGTTCCCGTCGTGGCACAGTGGTTAATGAATCCGACTAGGAACCATGAGGTTGCAGGTTCGATCCCTGGCCATTGCTTAATGGGTTAAGGATCCGGCGTTGCCGTGAGCTGCGGTGTAGGTTGCAGATGTGGCTCGGATCTCAGATCTGGTGTTGCTGTGGCTCTGGTGTAGGCCGCTGGCTACAGCTCTGATTCACCCCCTAGCCTGGGAACCTCCATATGCCGTGGGTGCTGCCCTAAAAAGACAAAAGACAAAAAAAAAAAAAAAAAAAAAAGAGAGAGAGAGATCTCACAGGGAGTTCCCTTGTGGCACAGTGGGTTAAGGATCTGGCACTGGCACTGTAGTGGCTCGGATTGCTGCTATAGTGTAGGTTCAATCCCTGGCCCAGAAACTTCCATGTGCTGCAGGTGTGGCCAAACCCCCCCCCCAAAAAAAAAACCCAACAACAAAACAGATTCCACGGAGCTCCCTAGCCCCCTTCAGCATGTGGAGACAGCTGGAAGGTGCTGACTATAAACCAGGAAGAGGGCCTTCACCAAAACGTGATCGTGCTGACAGCTTGATCTTGGACTTCTCAGCTTCCAGAACTGTGAGCAATGTATTTCTATTGCTTATAAGCTACCCAGTCTATGGTATTTTGTTAGAGCAGCCTGAATACACTAAAACAGGCCCTACCCTAGGATTTTTAACTGTATTTTAATAAGCTCTCCAGGTGATTCGAATGCATAGTCAAATTTGAGAGCCACTGGTCTGTGGTGCTAGCTCAGGAAGCTATACCTTGGAGTTCCCTGGAAATGTTTATGTGATGACTGACCATGTGGTCATTGTCTTTCCAGGTTTCTTTGTGTCTCTGGGGAACCCCTGAGCCAGATCTTCCTTCAGACTCCAGCTCACCTCTCCCCCTCAGCTTTGTTTGAGTTCGTAGATGTCCGCCAAACTTTAGGCGCCTGAGAGAATAAAGGTTGAGACCCAGCATGACCATGCCAGCTATTTGGACCTCTTCCCAGAAATGCCTGGGCCTGGCTTCAGAGGAACATGGAAGCTCACGTGAGGTAAGGATGAGGAGTCCAAGGGGGTGGGAATTAATTCTGGGAGTAGATAAACTCTGATCTGTCGCCAGAGCCTCAGGGCAGAGGCAGATTGGGCCAGGGGAAGCTGCCAGACTTTCCACTGCCCCGAAACATCTTGATCTTTCTGCCAAGAGTGAGCAACGCACATGTAATGTCTCCACATCTGGAGGCCAGTGCTATGACAGTGGAGAGATAGGATGTCAGGGAAAACTGTCCTTTATTTTGATCTAATGCTGTATTGATCTTTCGGCCGAGGATGAAATTCTTGGTTGGAAATCACGTACATGCGAGACTTTGAAAGTATTTTTCTATTTCTTCCTAAACTGCTTCCCCCAACACAAATATTTTCTCTGCTCTCTTTCTGAAGTGTGGTTATACATACTGTTTCCTTTGTATTTTCTACTTTTCAGAGAGGATTATTTTTCTGACTTTAAGTTATATTTTTTTACATGTATGGCTTTATCAAGGGATAAGCTTGAATAAACTTCTTTCGTCACCCCTCCCAAAAAAAGGATAGCTTTCAAGCATCATAATTTTAGATGCTAAAAACCAAAAATATCTTTAATACTTTTTCTATCCTGTCTTTCCTTCATGTTCATCCCCTCACCTGAATTCAGTGACCTGCTGTCTGTGTACACCTCCTGAATCTTCATCTCCATTCAACTCCCTATCCACCTACCTAGTGTCCATCCTTGAATGTGTCTTATCACCTAAATCTCAATACATACAAAATTGATTATTTCTTGTCTTCTTCCTGCAGCCTCCTCCTCTCGTCCTTAAATTCATCTGTGACAACATAATCTATAGCAACACAAAACTGATAACCAAAGAGTTATTTGAGTCCCCCTTTCTCACCTTCACACTCAGTATCAGTTTTACCTCCTTAATAATTAATATCATTCTCTTCTTTGGCCTTCCTACAGCTTTACTTTAGATAAGAAATTTGTATTCTTTCATCTGAATTGTGCAGTTTCTCATGATTGATTTTTCTGTCTTGCCCATTTCAAAATACTCTATTTTGAGACTAATCTTCCTTCGGTATTTTTTTTTTTTTTTTTTTTTTTTGGTATTTTTAGAGCCGCACCTGTGGCATATGGAGGTTCCCAGACTGGGGGTTGAATCAGAGCTATAGCAGCTGGCCTACACCACAGCCACAGCAATGCAGGATCTGAGCTGCCTCTGCAGCATACACCACAGCTTGTGGCAATGCCGGATCCTTAACCCACTGAGCAAGGCCAGGGATGGAACCTGCATCCTCATGGATACTAGTCAGATTCATTTCCACTAAGCCACGGCAGGAACTTCCTTTTCAACTTATTTTTTAAACTTTTTATTTATTTTGAAATGATTATAAATTCAAAGGGTATTGCAAAATATATTATACAGTTCTCCCACAAATTCCAGTTTATTGTGGTACATGATTTTTTTGTTCTCTTTTTAGGGCCACAGTTACAGCATATGGAAGTTCCCAGGCTAGGGCTCAAATCCGAGCTGCAGCTGCTGACCTATACCACAGCCACAGCAATGCCAGATCCGAATCACTTCTGTGACCTAAGCCTTAGCTCGAAGCAACGCTGTATCCTTAACCCACTGAGCAAGGCCAGGGATCAAAGCACATCCTCATGGATACTAGTCAGGTTCATTTTCATTGAGCTACAATGGGACCTCCATTGTGGTACATGATTCTTTTTATTCATCATTGGATCCAGTTTGCCAATACTTTTTTTTTTTTTACTTTTCTTTTTTGGCCTCCCCGCAGCACATGGAGTTGCTGGGCGAGGGATCAGATCCCAGCCACAGTTTTGATCTTCATCATTGCTGCGGCATCGCCCAATCCTTTAACCCGCTGTGCTGAGCCAGGGAGTGAACCTGCACCCTGGTGCTGTAGAGACACTGCCAATCCCATGGGAACTCCCAATTTGCCAATATTTTGTTTAGGATGTTTACATCTAAGTTCATGAGAAATATTGGTCTTTAGTTTTCTTTTTGGTACTTTGTACTGTTTTGGTATCAGGGTGGTAATACTGGCCCCACAAAATTAATTGAGAAGTGTTTCCTCCTCTTATTTTCTGAATGAGATTGTGTGAAAATGAGACTAACTCTAGGCGTGGAGATTTCTTTTGCAGGAGCTTTTAAATTATTAATTTAATTTAATAGTTATGAAATTATCATCTATTTCACAAATGTTGAGTTTTGGTAGATTGTGGTTTTTGAGGAATTGGTCCATTTCTTCTAAGTTGTTGACTATTAGCATAGAGTTTTTTATTCACTTATTTTTCTTTTAATGGCTGCCAGATCTGTAACAATACTCCTGTTTCATTCCTGACATTGGTAATTTGTTCTCGTCTTTCTATCCTTGTCAGTCTCATTTACTACTGGGTCAGTCAGCAGGATTTATCAATTTTATTGATTTTTTTTTCAAAGTAACTACATTGTTTTTATTGATTTTTCTGTTTTTTTTTTTAATTTCGTTTTCAATTTCATTGATACCTATTCTATTACTTTTTTCTCTCCGCTTGCTCTGGATTTATTTTGCTTTTCTTTCTCTAGTTTAATGAAGTAGGAATTTAGATTATTGATTTAAGAACTTTTCCATTTCCTTGTTTTTAATCATAATTGACATACTGCACATAAGTTTCAGATATGCAACATAATTTGATATTTATATATGTCAGTGATATCAATGATATTTGATATATAGCAATGTGAAATGCTCATCACAATAAATTTAGTTAACATCAATCACCACATATCATTAAAAATTTTTTTGTGTTGAGAACCTTCAAAAATTAGCAACTTTCAAATGTACATACAATACAGTATTCACTGTAGTTACCATGCTGTACATTATATCCCCATGACTTACTTTTTACACCTGGAAGTTTGTACTTTTGACCACCTTCACCCACATTGCCCACCACCCACTCCCCACTTCTGGGAGCCACCAATCTGTTCTCTGTATCTGTGACTTAGGTTTTTTTATTTTTTACATTCCACATAAGAGTGAGATCATACAGTATGTGTGGTATAGTGAAATTAATTACTATATCATGTCAGGAGACACTTAATACCTGACAGTCTCTCTTTTTGTGATGTTAAAATTGATTGGTGGATGCAGATGTTATTAGCTGATTCACCCATTTAAGAAATTCTCAATGAGTTCCCATCGTGGCGCAGAGGAAATGAATCCAACTAGGAACCACGAGGTTGTGGGTTCGATCCCTGGCCTCTCTCAGTGGGTTAAGGATCCAGCATTGCCGTGAGCTGTGGTGTAGGCTGGCAGCTGTAGCTCCGATTAGACCCCTAGCCTGGGAACCTCCATATGCCACAGGTGTGGCCCTAAAAAGACAAAAAATAAATAAATAAGTAAAAAATAAAAAATTCTCAGGACTTCCCTGGTGGTCTATTCATGCTTTCACCACTGTGGCCTGGCTTTAGTCCCAGGTCTGGGAACTGAGATCTCTCATCAAGCTGCTGCACACTGTGGTCCCCCCAAAAAAATCCTCTTTAGCTTTTCACATGAAACAGTTGAGCAACCCTTAATGATTATTGTCTGAATCCATTTTTTCATTAGGAGTTATAAAATGATGTTATTCTAATTCTGTCCTAACTTCTTCATTTATTAGCTAGAAATCATTTCATAAGGATTTTTTTTCTCATTATTCATTTGCTTATTCTGCAATACAGTTCTTTTTTTTTTTTTTTTTTTTTTTTGCCTTTTTTTGCCTTTTCTAGGGCTGCACCTGAAGCATATGGAGGTTCCCAGGCTAGGGGTTGAATCGGAGCTGTGGCTGCCGGCCTACGCCAGAGCCACAGCAGTGCGGGATCCAAGCTGCGTCTGCCACCTACACCACAGCTCACGGCAATGCCCGTTCCTTAACCCACTGAGTGAGGCCAGGGATCAAACCCGCAACCTCATGGTTCCTAATCAGATTTGTTAACCACTGAGCCACAATTGGAACTCCCTGTGATACAGTTCTTATAGGAAAAATTTTTTAATGTAAATCTGATTATCTTAATTACCTTCACTTAAAGTGAAAAATTTGTACTTGTACTGTGAGCAAACTGTTTTTCCCTTAACCACCTTCCTGGCATGTCATGCAGCCTTCTCTCCATTTACAGAGTTATTTGCTTTTCTCCAAATTCATGTATTTTCCTATATCCACACCTTTGCTCTTGTCTTTTCTGGAAAATGACCTCCTACACCCAGTCTGCATTACACTTCTCATCTTCCAACTTAAATTCTTCAACTAATTTAAATTTGCACGCCTATGTAGAATATGCTTTTTCCCTTTGGGGGACCTCAGTGTGTTCCACATAGAGATTTACTTTTTGACACCTTAGTGAACTTATGTCTTTCTTTTCTTTTAAAACATAGGTCTTGTTTATTTTCCAAGTCTTTTTTTTTTTTTTTTTTTTGTCTTTTTGTCCTTTTTTAGGGCCATACTCATGGCATATGGAGGTTCCCATGCTAGGGGTCTAATTGGAACTGTAGCTGCCAGCCTACACCACAGCTACAGCAACACCAGATCTGAGCCTTGTCTGTGACCTACACCACAGCTCACAACAACCCTGGATCCTTAACCCACTGAGTGAGGCCAGGAAACAAACCCACAACCTCATCATTCCTAGCTGGATTCATTTCCACTGCTCCATGACGGGAACTCCTATTTTCCAAGTCTTTTATGTTGTCAGAAAATTAGAAGCATAAATAATTCATTGTTGTGTTCCCAGGACTAGCATAATGGCTGGTCCTATATTGCTCAGAAACTATCACAGGTCTAGTTGCTAGAAGACTACAGAGAGCTTATTTCAGTCTTCAGGTTTGAAAAATGAATAATTGGAGTTCCCTCTGTGGCACAGTGGGTTAATGATCCTGCTTGTCTCTGTGGAGATGCCAGTTTGATCCTCGGCCTGGCGCAGTGGGTTAAGGATCTGGAGTTGCTGCAGCTGTAGTATAGGGTCTGATTTAATCCATGGCCCAGGAATTTCCATGAGGCTCGGGTGTGGCTGAAAAAGAAAAGCAAAAAAAGGATAGTTAACTGACGATAGTATAGAATAATAGCAGAAATTCTTTCTTGGGTTTCTTTCTTCCATTAAATATTATGTAAAACTTGATATTTAATATATACTCTATATGAAATACCATTTTTTTTAAAGTTCCTGGATTACACAGGTATGCATTTGTAAAAACGTCAGATGGTACACTGAGGATTTGTGCATTTCATTGTATATAAAGCTAACCTTAAAAGGGGGGGGGGGTGGAGTTCTCATCGTGGCTCAGTGGTTAACGAACCCGACTAGTATCCATGAGGATGCGGGTTCCATCCTTGGCCCTGCTCAGTGGGTTAAGGATCTGACATTGCTGTGATGTATGGTGTAGGTTGCAGACATGGCTTGAATCCCGCATTGCTGTGGCCGTGGCGTAGGTCGGTAGCTACATCTCTGATTTGACCCCTAGCCTGGGAACCTCCATATGCCACGGGTTTGACCCTAAAAGGACAAAAGACAAAAAAAGTGAGGGGGTGAAAAAAATATTATACTCTGATCAATGATTAGCATTTTGAAGTATTTAGGAGTCAAGTGTACTGGCATCTGTAGTCCACTTTGAAATGCACAAAAAAGTGAGATGGGTTGGTGCATGGATAAAAGGATGGGTGGAAGTTACCTTGTGGTGCAAGGGGTTAAGGATCCAACATTATCACTTCAGGAGCTTAGGCCACTGCTGCAGTGTGGGTTTTATCACTGGCCTGGGAACTTCTGCGTGCCATCGGGCATGGCCAAAAAAAAAAAAGGTGGATAAATGTGTGATAAAACAAGTAGAGTGAAATGTTAGTGATAGATTCATTATTACTAATGTTTCAGTAGTGGATATATAGGTTTTTGCTATATAATTCTTTCACATTTTCTTATGTTTGTAAAATGTCATAGTTAAATGTTAGGGAAGAGGGGATGAGTTTTTGAGTAGGTAGGAGCTGCCACTGTGGTTCGTTGTTTCAAGGACCCAAGGTAGTCTCTGTGAGGATACAGGTTCTATCCCTGGCCTCAGTGGGTTCAGGATCCAGTGTTGTTGCCAAGCTGTGGCATAGGTCACAGATGTGGCTCAGATCCAGTGTTGCTATGGCTGTGGCGTAGGCCAGCTCCAAATCAACCCCTGGTCTGCAGCTTCCATATGCTGCCGGTGTGGCCATAAAAAGAAAAAATAAAAAAAATAGGGGATGGAGTTCCTGCCGTGGCACAGCAGAAACAAATCTGACTAGGAACCATGACGTTGAGGGTTTGATCCCTGGCCTCAGTCAATGGGTTAAATATCCGGCGTTGCCATGAGCTATGATGTAGGTCGCAGACGCAGCTCGGATCCTGTGTTTCTGCAGCTGTGGTATAGGCTGGCAGCTGTAGCTCTGATTCAACCCCTAGCCTGGAAGCCTCCATATGCCGTGGGTGTGGCCTTAAAAAGCACACACAAAAAAGAAAGAGGAGGTAAATTAACAACAAAATCCAAGTACCATATTCTTAAATGTAGTCCCTCCAATTCCCAAAGCTAACTATTCATACTGAACAGAAATGTACCCTTACAGGGATCAGTATCCTTCAGGGATGTGGCTGTAGATTTCAGCAGAGAAGAGTGGCAGCAACTAGACCTTGATCAGAAAAACTTGTACCGGGATGTGATGCTGGAGACCTATAGCCACCTGCTCTCAGTAGGTAAGCAGTCACCTGGCTGTCTGGGAAAAGACCCTACTGAGAGTGTTTTCATTCTCAGTTGCTGAATGCTGTGAGACATCTGACTTATATAATGGTTTTGTCCTTAATTTGTCTAGGATTCTTTATCCCGTTTGGGCACTCCACATATTACGGTTGACCTTTGAACAACACAGGGGTTAGGGGCATGGATGCCCTGCACAGTTGAAAATCCACACGTAACTTTTGACCTCCTAGCACTTACGACTAATAGCCTACTGTTGACTGAAAACCTTATCAATAACATCAATATTTGATTAACACATATTTTGTATATGTTTCACATAACTGTATTCTTACAATAAAGGAAGCTAGAGAAAAACTGTTATTGAGAAAATCTAAAAAAGAGAAAATGCATTAACAGTACAGCACTACTATGCTGTATTTATTGACACCATACATTTTTTTTTTTTTTTTTTTTTTGCTTATTAAGACCACACCTATGGCATATAGAAGTTCCCAGGCTAGGGGTCGAATTGGAGCTGCAGCTGCCTGCCTGCACCACAGCCACAGCCACTCCAGATCCAAGCTGCATCTGCAATCTATAGCACAGCTCACAGCAACACCAGATCCTTAACCCACTGAGCAAGGCCAGGGATCTAATCTGCTTCCTCATGAATACTAGTCGGGTTCTTAACCCACTGAGCCACTATGCGAACTCCTCACACCCTAGATTTATGTCATCTGTTTGCAAGATGAATCATCTGTCTGTCAGTACCTAAATCAATATTGTCTTAAATAATATAAAACACTGTAGATGGTATATGTATTACAGCACTAGGCATTGCAAATGAAAATATAATATGAAAAAGGAATTCATGGAGTTCCTGTAGTGGCACAGTGGTAGCGAGTCTGACTAGTATCCATGAGGATGCGGGTTTGATCCTTGGCCTTGGTGTTGCTGTCAGCTGTGTTAGGTCACAGATGTGGCTCAGATCTGGTGTTGCTGTGGCGTAGGCTGGCAGCTTCAGCTCCAATTTGACCCCTAGCCTGGGAACTTCCATATGCCGTGGGTGTGGCCCTACAAAGCTAAAAAAATAAAAATAAGAAATTCATATTTACTACAGGTATCATGAATAATTCATGTATTGATAATGAAGAAGCAGCAATATTATTGCTTTATGGTAGCCTAATGTAATTGATAAGATGACTTATAGGTAGCCTAGCCTATACACTAATGAATGAAGTGTTATAACATTTTTATGGCATACAGTATTATAGTCATATTCATAATGCAGTATTGGAAACATGCTATGGTTGTGGTGAAGGCCAGCAGCAGCAGCCATGATTCATCCCCCAGCCTGGGAACTTCCATGGGCTACACACACACACACACACACACACGTGCAATTTAAAGGCAGTCCCTCACTGGCAAGGTATTTCCTGAGTTCAGGGACAAAGCATCAATGGAATCAATCCAGAAAAAAGGTTCTTGTTGTCCAGGCTTTCTTGTTTATAACCAAAAGGCTAGCATATTTGGCACTTATCTTTTCCCTTCAAGGTTTGGGGGTTAGCAGCTTTATAGATAAGGACAGTCCTGATCATAAACCCAACTGCATTTGCCAAAACAGTGGAGCTGGTTAGGATTTAAGTTCTTGTCTTAATTCCTGGTGCCCATTTAGGCAGATATCCTTTCTCCTAAATGATTTTCTTTAATGGCATCTAGGAACTCATATGCTGTCTTTTGGTCAGCAGAAGCTTTTTCTCCGGCTATCTTGATTTTCTTTTAAGCCAAACCTCTTTCTGAAATTATCAATACATCCTTTACTGGCATTAAATTCTCTAGCTTTATGCCACAATAGTTTTTAAAAATTTAGATGAAAATTCTTTAGCTTAAGAACCTCCCCCTGGAGTTCCCGTCGTGGCGCAGTGGTTAACGAATCCGACTAGGAACCATGAGGTTGCGGGTTCGGTCCCTGCCCTTGCTCAGTGGGTTAACGATCCGGCGTTGCCGTGAGCTGTGGTGTAGGTTGCAGACGCAGCTTGGATCCTGCGTTGCTGTGGCTCTGGCGTAGGCTGGCAGCTACAGCTCCGATTGGACCCCTAGCCTGGGAATCTCCATATGCCACGGGAGTGGCCCAAAGAAACAGCAAAAAGACAAAAAAAAAAAAAAAAAAAAAAAAAAAAAGAACCTCCTTTTGTTTTAAATTATCATATCATGCTCATGGAATGGATTTACAATGAGATCCTGCTGTGTAGCACTGAAAACTATGTCTAGATACTTAAAACACAGCACGACAATGGGAGAAAAAATTATATATACATGTATGTGTAACTGGGTCCCCATGCTGTACAGTGGGAAAAAAAAGTGTGTTGGGGGAAATAACAATAAAAAATAAATTAAAAAATAAGTAAATAAAAATAAATTATCATATCATAACTTCATTTTTCTCAAATCATATTAGCATCTAAGGTGCGCTTTTACAGGAATCCTGCATCCACATAAAGACTACATTTTGTTTGTTTTTGGCCACACCCAGGCCAGGGAGCAAACCTATGCCACAGCTGTGGCAACACTGGATCCTTAACCTAATCCACATGGGGGACTTGCTACATTTTTAATACGAGATTTTTAAAAAATGTTTTTCAAAAAGTGCAGGGTTTTCATGCCTGCTGGTATAGCTACAGTGATGCTTCATGAATTTCTTTTTCTTTTTTTTACAATGGTCCTTATGCTAGATTCATTTATCTTGAAATGGCTGGCAGCTACAGCTGCAGCCCTTAGTCTATGACACATATCAAGAAATTCAACTTTTTCCTGTAATATCATGACTTTTTTTCTGTTCTTGGGAGCATTTCCAGCATCACTACTTGCACTTAGTATGGGTTCCCTGATGTTATTCAAGATTTATGGTGTTGCACTGAACATGAAAAATATGTGAGAACCCAGAGCAATTAGATTTTACTGCTGTACAGCGAACTACTCAGGAGGTGATGATTAGGGCATTTTGAGTGGATGCTCACAGCACTTGAGCTCACTGAAATAGTAACAAAAGTTGGCTACAAAATTATTAAAATAGTGCAATATGTACTACAGTTAATTTTTTGCAGTTATGATTTAATTCTGCATCTTTACATTTGCTTACATTTCTCTCAACTGTGAATGGTGCTATACAGCCTATAAGCTTTTGTGTGTGTGTAAGTTTTGATAAATTTTAACTTTTTATAATGGATTTGTGAATCTATTATGGTTAGCAAATGATAAAACTGACTAGTACCTACATGTATTTTATGCATTTATGACATACTTAAATTTTTTTTTATATTTCTAGGCAATGCAGTTTGAGTTTTTTCAAATTGTCACAGATCTCAAAAAGATTTTCCAATATTTCCAATAAAATCCATGTTTAAGTGGTTCCATGCAGTGGAGTTAACTATACTCTGTTCTCTGAGATACACTGTTATTTTCCTGAAGAACAGAGCCTCACTGAACAACAAGACTTGATTGATGGGGCTCTGAAACACAATTAGCTGAACTCAGACTTTTATCATTTCTCATGAATAGGGTATCAAGTTCCTGATCCAGAGGTTCTCAAGTTGGAACAAGGAAAGGATCCATGGGCATTGCAGGGTGAGAGCCCACATCAGAGCTGTCTAGGTGAGTGAGTGGGGCCTAGACTAATGGGAAGCTGGAGTAAATCTCAGGTTTCTTGAGAAAGACTGGCATCTTTGAAATGCTGGAAAGTTCTGATTTGTTTTGTTTGAGGACCTTTGACATTAGCCTCTCAAATAACTAAATGCCTTTGTCATATCTAAGTTTCTTTTTCCTTGGTGATTTGGAGCCTGGATCACATGTCAATCTGTCTCATTACATTTTTTTTTTTTTCTTGGTTATGTTCCTTTTCTCTATCATTCTTTTTTTTTTCCCCCTGCCTTCCCCATCATCCAAGATTCATTCCTTAAGTATTCATTTATTCATGGATCTGCTCTCCTTTAAAGTTACTATATGTCACACACTCCCACTCCTGATAGTCCTCTTTGATTTCTTTCTTTCTCATTATGAGATGCTTTAGAACTCCAGTCATGCTCTCTTCCTATTTTCTCTATAGTTACTGACAAGATTTCTCATTTCCCATTCCCCATGCCATTCATCCAATTGATAACTTAGGGGGTCACTGTTGCTTTACCTTTAGGAGTACGTTTCTGACTTTTCCTTCCAGTGTTGCTTTAGATTTGACACTGACTACAGCTCTCTGCCTGGTTGGCTGATTTCTGTAATTGCTCTGTTTATGTAATTGATGTGATGAGGTTTGAGTTTAATCATGTCTTCATTCAGGACACCCTATCTTCAGTATGAGTAAGGATCCTCTTCTCTCCTTTTTCCTTCTTTTCCCCATACTCATCTTACTTCCCATCATGGGCAATTTTTTTTTTTTCTTTTTCTTTTTAGGGCCACACCCAAGACATATGGAGGTTCCCAGGCTAGGGGTTGAATCAGAACTGTAGCTGCTGGCCTACACCATAGCCACAGCAACGTCAGATACAAGCCAATTCTGTGATATACACCACAGCCCATGGCAACGCCAGATCCTTAACCCACTGAGCAAGGCCAGGGATCAAACCTGAGTCCTCATGGATGCTAGTCAGATTAGTTTACACTGAACCATGACGGGAACTCCCATTGGCAGTTGTTTTATATGATAAAAACGTATTTTAAAATTCATACGTGTTCTTTTAAAATTTATAGTGACTTTAGGAGCTCCCATCGTGGCACAGTGGTTAACGAATCCGACTAGGAACCATGAGGTTGCGGGTTCAATCCCTGGCCTTGCTCAGTGGGTCAAGGATCTGGCATTGCCATGAGCTGTGGTGTGGATCGCAAACACGGCTCAGATCCCACGTTGCTGTGGCTCTGGCGTAGGCCGGTGGCTACAGCTCCGATTCAACCCCTAGCCTGGGAACCTCCATATGCTGCTGGAGCAGCTCAAGAAAAGGCAAAAAGACAAATAAATAAATAAATAAATAAATAAAATTTATAGTGACTTTAGAGGTGTATTATTAGTTTATATAAATGTTACTGTGCTGTGTATCTTGTTCTTTCCAATTTCTGCATGCACTGCATTATGTTCATAAAATTTCTTTTCTAAATAAATTGAATTGTATCCCAGAATGTTTCCTGTCACGACTATCACTAAGCTTTCTCAACCAATGATTCACTCTCACCCTTTTCTCTGTATTCAACCTGGATGAGCCATATGACTCTCCCCGCTTGCCTCTGCTAGCTGCTCTTTGAGCTTAAAATCATCTTCTCATTCTCCTTTGAGAAGGAGAGTTTGGGCTTCAAACCTCACAGAAGAGAATTTCTGAAAAAGCTTTTTTCTACATTGAGAGGGAAGGTGATACTACGAGTCACATTTTTTTGTATTTTATTCTAGAAGAATTGTGGCAGATCGGTGACCAGATAGAGAGCTATCAGCAAAAAGAAAACAAATATGTAAGAGATGTTGCTTTCATCAAAAAAATATTGACTATCAAGAGGGATTATGACTGTAAGGACATTAAAAAAATAATTCAAGTGAGCCAGAACATTCCTTCTCCAAAGAAACCCCATCAATGTGACTTATTTGGAAATGCTTTGAAGCATAATTTAGATTTACACAGTCATAACAGGAACAGTGGATCAAAGAACATTAATAAGATTACAGAATATGGTAAAATTTCTTCCTATACTGAACATGAGTATACTCCAACAAGAGAGAAATTTTGGGACCATAATCAATGTGGAAAAATCCTCAGCTATAAACAAGCACCCTCTCAACATCAGAAAATTTATACTGGGGAGAAATCTTATGAGTGTGCTGAATTTGGAAATATCTTCACCCAGAAGTCACAACTCAAGGTACATTTGAAGGTTCATACAGGAGAAAAACTCTATGTATGTATTGACTGTGGGAAGGCATTTGTACAGAAACCAGAATTCATTACACATCAGAGAACCCATACTAGAGAGAAGCCCTATAAATGCAGTGAATGTGGGAAAGCCTTTTTCCAAGTATCTTCTCTTTTCCGGCATCAGAGAATTCATACCGGAGAAAAACTTTATGAATGCAGTGAATGTGGGAAAGGCTTCTCTTATAACTCAGATCTTAGTATACATCAGAAAATTCATACTGGAGAGAGACACCATGAATGCAGTGATTGTGGCAAAGCATTCACGCAAAAGTCCACACTCAAGATGCATCAGAAAATTCACACAGGTGAAAGATCCTACATATGTATTGACTGTGGACAGGCCTTCATCCAGAAGACACATTTGATTGCACACCGAAGAATTCATACTGGAGAAAAACCATATGAATGCAGTAACTGTGGGAAGTCCTTCATTTCCAAGTCACAACTGCAGGTCCATCAACGAACTCACACAAGAATGAAAACCTTTCTAGATAATGAATATGGGACAGTTTTCACCAATAGTTCCAATCTCAATACACATAGGAAAGTTCAAATTAGGGAGAAATCTTCTATATGTACTGAATGTGGTAAAGCCTTTACCTACAGATCAGAGTTGATTATACATCAGAGAATTCACACTGGAGAAAAACCTTATGAATGCAGTGATTGTGGAAAAGCCTTCACTCAGAAGTCAGCACTCACAGTGCATCAGAGAATTCATACAGGAGAAAAAGCATATGTATGCATGAAATGTGGTTTAGCCTTCATCCAGAAGGCACACTTGATTGCCCATCAAATAATTCATACAGGAGAGAAACCTTATAACTGTGGTCACTGTGGGAAATCCTTTACTTCTAAGTCACAACTCCATGTGCATAAACGAATTCACACGGGAGAGAAACCCTATATGTGCACTAAATGTGGGAAAGCATTCACCAACAGGTCAAATCTCATTACACATCAGAAGACTCATACAGGAGAAAAATCCTACATGTGTCCTAAATGTGGCAAGGCCTTCACACAAAGGTCAGACTTGATTACACATCAGAGAATTCATACAGGGGAGAAACCTTATGAATGCAGTACCTGCGGAAAAGCCTTCACCCAGAAGTCACACCTAAATATACACCAGAAAATTCACACTGGAGAGAGACAGTATGAATGTCATGAATGTGGGAAAGCCTTCAACCAGAAATCAATACTCATTGTGCATCAGAAAATTCATACGGGAGAAAAACCTTATGTATGCACTGAGTGTGGAAGAGCCTTCATCCGAAAGTCAAACTTTATTACTCATCAGAGAATTCATACTGGGGAAAAACCTTATAAATGCAATGATTGTGGGAAATCCTTCACCTCTAAATCTCAGCTCCTTGTGCATCAACCAATTCACACAGGAGAAAAACCATATGTGTGTGCTGTGTGTGGTAAAGCCTTTAGTGGCAGGTCAAATCTCAGCAAACACCAGAAAACTCATACTGGAGAAAAGCCCTACATCTGTTCTGAATGTGGGAAGACCTTCAGACAAAAGTCAGAGCTGATTATACATCATAGGATTCATACTGGAGAGAAACCTTATGAATGCAGTGACTGTGGCAAATCTTTCACTAAGAAATCACAGCTCCAAGTGCATCAAAGAATTCACACAGGAGAGAAGCCTTATGTATGTTCTGAGTGTGGAAAGGCCTTCACTGACAGATCAAATTTGAATAAACACCAGACAACACACACTGGAGACAAACCCTATAAGTGTGTAGTCTGTGGGAAAGGCTTCGTTCAGAAATCAGTGCTTAGTGTGCATCAGAGTATTCACATTTGAGAGAACAGTATGAGAAAACCTTAGTAAGATCAGATCTGATTTTACATTTGTTGAATCCATGCAGCAGAAAAATATATAAGTAGAAATGCTGCATCAAAATGTCACACGTATACAGAAGAGGACCCCCATAAGGGCCCTGAACAAGGGGATCCCTTCTCATATTGTCACCAGTCTTAGTAAACCTTGGGGCACACATACTGAGAAGAAACTTTGTCAATGTGATACATTAAAAGAACCCACCTCATGAAAAATATAATGGAACACTGTCACCAAATTCTGTGTAGAAAATATTACATGAAGTCATGTTAATGATAATTCTGTTTACTATGGAATAGGTAAAGTGCCAACAAGTTGAATGGTAGAACAGTATAATGTATACAATGATGATAAACCCTAGTAAGTTCTGTAAGATGTTTGTTGCAGATCACATTGTCTAACAGGATTTTTGGTGTCATTCTTCTGTTGAATCCAATGTGGTCTTACATATCCAATCCCCAGTTGCTTATTTTTATCAAGAAAGGGATGCCACAATAAAAAAGTTATTTATGTATACCTGTATAAACCTCAGAGTGTATGTTGACTCACCCATTATCCTCCAGCACCAATAGAGTGACTTCAGCTCTATTATAGTACATTGTCTTCTGACTCATAATTGTATTATGTCTGCCTGTTAGTGCTAAACATCATGTCTGCTAACTGCCATTATCTTCCAGAATTACTGACCTTCAGTTAGCATAGTGTCCTGGGAACTCTCACTACCTTCAGGAAAGCTTCTGAAGTAAGAATGTTCAGTCACTTCGGTCAATTCTTCACCTCAGTCTCCCTTTCACTGTCACATTTCTTCCAGCTCATTTGCCTTCCTTAAACACTTGACCTTTAAAATGATATTAACAAATCAATAACTCATTAAAAGAGACCCCAACATACCTTTGCTATCTTCTCTCTACTCATCTTCATGCCATAGACTAAAGATTCTCCTGTAATCTCCTCACCCAAATTGGGCAGTGCTTTGTGGTATATCCCATTACCATACCTGAGACCCATGTCTAATCCATCATTAGCTCCCCTTTATGTCACCTTTCACAGTCTCCGATAAGCCACCATACACACTTCCCTATCTTAGAACAACGTTTGGTGATCCACTACCCACTTTTACCTTATCTAAGAACTAATCTAGGGCTTCATTCAATGTCTTGTGACCCACGACTGTTCCCCAACTAGGATAATGTTTGCTGATCCCTCAGGAGAGTATCTGGAATTCCCTCCATTACCCCTTTCTTAACCCACCCCAGCACAATGTCTGGATACTTCCATTATTCCCTTTTTACTTTACTCCATCACTGTGTTTGTCATCTCTTATTAATTGCATGAAATAGTATCTGGAGATCCTGTCATTATCTCTTCTACAGTTACCTCCAGCATAATGTTTGTTACTTCATTCCATTTGTGCAACAGTCTGGTAACCTCTGCCTCCCCATTTATTCCCGTGTTCACCTAACTAGTGACTAACGACCATTTATTACAATTCTGAGTAGGGAACCATGGTATACTCCACCTAATCCAATTTTTAATATTATCCCCTGATAACTTCATTACAACCTCTATCAGGATGGCTTATGTCTCCCTCCATTGCTTGTCAGTTACAATGATGGTGATGAGTTATATTCCATTACTTCACCTAGCAGTGTTTTTTGTTTGTTTGTTTTTTAAATACTGCATTTTAATCATTTTACCAGCTCTCAACACCAGGTCCAAGCTACATCTGCAACCTACACCACATCTCACAGCAATGCCAGAACCTTAACCCACTGAGCAAGGCCAGGGATTGAACCTGTAACCTCGTTGTTCCTAGTCGGATTCCTTTCCACTGAGCCACAGTGGGAACTCCCAACCTAGCAGTGTTTTTAACCATCCCCAACAGAGCATACTCTTGAAACACTGGTGTGTGTGCCCTTAACATGCTTTCCTTCCATTGTAGGGGCAATGACTGATGAAATACATAAACTTACATTAGCCATCTCTCTAGTTACTGCTGTGACATGAGTTCCATTCCTGGCCTGGGAACTTCCATGTGACAAAAGTATGGGGGGGGGAAGAATGGCACAAAGTCTATTGATGCCCATTACCCACTAATACAGTATCTGTGATTCTTCCATTAAAGCCTAATAATACCTACTGTTTCCCTATTGGCCCCCAGTAAATACAGTGTCTACCGATTCCCAGTTGCCCACAGTGCTTTGTGAGGCCACTCAGTTTTGGCTGCTGCAAGTCCCCCAGCATTGCTTCTCCAAGTCCCCACTCTTTGCTTGGTCAGGAACCCCAGGGGATGGAGAAGGAATGAAGATGGGGTCCTAGCCTCGTAGATAACCTCCAGGGATTATTGGCCTAGAGTAGGCTGAGGAGGATCTGGGGGCCCTGAGAGGTCACAGACTGAGCTTCCCATTTACTACATGAGGAATTATGCAAGCTGAATCATGAAAACGTCAATGTGGATTAAAATCCCAATGCCCAGTAACCTCCCCCTGAGCCTCAATTGCTTCATCTGTAAAATAGAATTATGGAGGATGAAGTGGCTTAATATGGGTCTCTTGAGAATAGGGCTAGTGGAGACCAGTGAGAATATCCTGTTACTAGTTAATCATATAACTAGTTGTAAATTGACATAAGCATCTGACTAACCTCATATGGCTGTGCCTAAACCTCAGAGGGAAAATCATGTTATTTTAGTGTAAATTACCTTCAGTTATTTCTCTTTTACATTATATTGTTGAGATATTTTAAAGTCAGATTTATTGAGGTATAATTTACACACAGTAACATTTGCTCCTTCTTTTTTTTTTTTTTTTTTTTTTTTTTGTCTTTTTGTCTTTTTGCTATTTCTTTGGGCCGCTCCCGCGGCATATGGAGGTTCCCAGGCTAGGGGTCCAATCGGACCTGTAGCCACTGGCCTACACCAGAGCCACAGCGACAAGGGATCCAAGCCGCATCTGCAACCTACACCACAGCTCACAGCAATACCGGATCGTTAACCCACTGAGCAAGGGCAGGGACCAAACCCGCAACCTCATGGTTCCTAGTCGGATTCGTTAACCATTGCGCCACGACGGGAACTCCAACATTCACTCTTAAAAATGTACACTTCTGAGAGTTTTGACAAATGTATACAATCATATAATCAATGCCACAATTAAAAAAACAGTTCCTTCACTCCTCTAAATTCCCTTCTATCTCTTTTTAGTCAGTCTATCCACTCCCAACCCCTTGAAATCACTTATCTGTTTCCTATCTTATAGTTTTGCCCTTTTCATGCATCATATAAATGTGTGTGTATCCATGTATATGTAAATATGTGTCTCCTTTTGAGTCTAACTTCTTTCATTTGATGTAATGTATTTGAGATTCATCCGTATGGTTGAGTGAGATACAAATGGAAATAAGCTCATGAAAAGACTCAATACGGGAGTTCCCGTCATGGTGCAGTGGTTAACGAATCTGACGAGGAAGCATGAGGTTGCAGGTTCCATCCCTGGCCTTGCTCAGTGGGTTAAGGATCTGGCGTTGCCATGAGCTGTGGATGCGGCTTGGTTCTGGCATTGCTGTGGCTCTGATGTAGGCCGGTGGCTACAGCTCTGATTAGACCCCTAGCCTGGGAAACTCCATATGCTGTGGGTGCAGCCCTAGAAAAGACAAAAAAAAATAAAATTAAATTAAAAAAAGACACTAAATACCATTAGAGATCAGGAAAATGCAAATTAAACCATAGTGAGAACATTGTAAATAAACTAATTTTTTAAAATATTAAATTAAAAAAAACCCCATAATGACAGCATTTCCTATTGTGGCTCAGCAGGTTGAGAACCCAACACAGTGTCCATGAGGATGTGGGTTCCATCCCTGGCCTTGCTCAGTGCGTTAAGGATCAGGTGTTGTCACAAGCTTCAGTGTAGCTCACAGAGGCAGCTTGGATGCCATGTTGCTGTGGCTGTGGTGTAAGCCAGCAGCTGCAGCTCTGATTCAACCCCGAGCCCAGGAACTTCCATATCACTACATAGTAGGATGGTGGTAAACAAACAAATAAATAAACATAGGACCAAAGGATGTAAAGCAGTGGACATTTTAATGCACTGTGGATGAGAAGGTAAAATGGTATATCCATTCTGGACAAAAGTGTCACAGGTTCATATAAAGTTAGCAACATACTTACCCTACGACCCAGTAGTCAAACTCCCTGGTAATTCTGCTAGAGAGATGAGAAATTACGTATGTACTCAAATGTTCACAGAAATTGCATACATAATCACCAAAACATTGGTAACGACCCAAATATCCATCAATAGGTGAATAACTAAACTCAGTGAAGTACATCTATATAATGGAATGCTTACTACTCAGTCATAAAATGGCTGATTTATAACACCATAAAAATGATTGACACAAGCTACAACATACATGTATCTCAAAAGCATTGTTTTACCATGTAATAATTTAAATTATGTTTAATAAAATTTATTTATTAGTTATTAGATAATAAATATACATAGATTTGTACATTAGTTATAATTTTATATTGCATATCATTATGTACTATATTAATATTGTGCAGTTATAGTACATCATAATACCATTTGTTATTGTATATTCCTTACTACAATAAAAATGTTTCTATTTTATAATATATAATATGTACTGTATGATTATATATTTTATTGGGTTATGTAATTTTTATACTTTGTATATCAATCTTTCACATAAAATTTATTTGTATTTTTACATGTTTAATATTTATAGTGTAAAATTATAGCTATAATAAAAAGCGGCATAGGGTCTGGAGAACCTGTAGTTGTAGCTTGTCAACATTTTTATTATTTGTCGACATGCCCATTCTGGCTGTGCTTAACATGAATTTGTTTGTCTTTGGGCTTTTGCTGGCTGTGTTCTCTGAGAGTACCCTGCTTCCTCAGCATCCAAGCAGCTTGCTGCCCTCTCCCATTTTTGGGGGGCCCATACACACACACTACTGTATATGAAGTAACATTTCATGGAGTCACTTCCTATTTTGTACTAACCTTGTGCTGCAAGTACTTCCCTCTAAACTAATGGTAAATGTTTCTTTTTTAAATTTTTCATTCTCCCGTCCCCACTGGACCATCAGCCTCATGTTGTCAGGACTTTGTCTTGTCCCTGCTGTGTCCAAGGTGCCCAGTGTGGCACTAGCACAAAATAGAAACTCATACTCATTCATTCATACATTTAAGTTTATTTATTAGATATTAGTTAGTTAAATGTATGAATGAATGAAGTAGCGTTGAGGTTGTCCAAGTGTCCCACACAGGGTGAGGTAAATTCATGGGGAGGAGGAAGTTCCCGTTGTGGCTCAGCAGGAATCTGACTAGCATCCATGAGGATGCAGGTTCAATCCCTGGCCTTGCTTGGTGGGTTAAGGATCCAATGTTGCCATGAGCTGTGGTGTAAGTCGAAGATGCAGTTTGGATCTGGCATTACTGTGGCTGTGGTGTAGTGACAAGACCTGCTCGTCAACCCAGGTCCCAAAGTCAGCGGTGACGCAGAATTAAGAAAGAAGAGACAAAGAAATAGAGTGGGGATCAGGGAGCTACCACCTTCGAGAGGCAATAGCAACCCTCTGAGCCAAGTCATGATTTTTATTTGCTATTTTCCACTTCCTTGTATGTACAGGATCACATATGGCATTTACAATGTTACTGATCAAGGCTACAGATATGCAGTGGTTAACGAATCCGACTAGGAACCACGAGGTTGCGGGTTCGATCCCTGACTTCGCTCAGTGGGTTAAGGATCCGGCGTTGCTGTGAGCTGTGGTGTAGTTTGCAAATGTAGCTTGGATCCCGAGTTGCATAGGCCGGTGGCTACAACTCCGATTAGACCCCTGGCCTGGGAACCTCCATGTGCCGCAGGAGCAGCCCAAGAAATGGCAAAAAGACAAAAAAAAAAAAAGGCTACAGATATGCAAGGCACAGACCCTTTGTATTTATAGAAGCTATAAATGATTAACCCTCCAGAGAAAGATTATATTGTTTATGCTTAAGGCTCTTACACCCTTTCCTCCAACTCCCTTAGGGTTCTGGTCATGAGAACAACAATGTCAGTGGCTTTCCTTCGATGCCATCTGGAGTATTTGGCAACTTGCTTTCAAGCAGCCACTCATACAATGTACATTTCCCATCTCACTCCCTTTCCCCCAGAGGTCTGGGAAAGTCTTATATATTTTGCAAACCTAGATTAGCATCATTCTTCAAGAGCCATCTAGTCTCTTTGATTCACTGTGGCCTGTATACATGCACATCTGGCAAGCCTCCCACAGCGTAGGCCAATGGCTACAGCTCTGACTCCACCCCTAGCCTGGGAGCCTCCATATACTGCAGGTGCAGCCCTAAAAAGACAAAATAAAAGGGGGGGGGAAGGTGGGAACTGGAGGGTAGGTTGGTTAGCCAGCCCTCTAATTTGAGATTTAATACCCTTACCCATGCCCCAGCGCCGGGACTCGCTCAGCGAGCAGGGGTGAAGGACGGGCGCTGCAAATCTTAGGAAATGTTAAACGGTGACAAAGAAAGATGTACAGACAGAGTAAAGTTTAAAGGTGGGGCCGGAGGACTCAAGACCTCATGGATCAAGATCCCAGAATGCTGATGCCTCAACGTCTTTATTGTGCTTTCAGGAAGGTAAACAATGTGAGAAAACAGAAACCCCAAGGCCCTCTGCCTCCAGTCACATTGCATTTTAACTCTGACCTTTACTCTAAAGGGCATCCAGAAGGCTGGCATCAGCTATCTATGCACAGTATCTTGAGGAACAATCAGTGTCTGCTCAAGCAGTTTTCTGACTTGAGCTGACCCGGTTTTCCAAAGTTGACACCTTGTCCTCTCAGCTAATGCCTAACTTGCTGAGCCAGTTCCCTCTAGCCCCTTACTTATAGTTTCCTTCGGGTTTAGAAAATACATCCGGAGGATTTCTCCCCACACCCTGGCACAACCAAATCCTAACCCTTTGTCTCCCAACTGTCCTATCCTTTCCCTCCCCAGTGTATCTGACCTGCATCCTTCCCCAGAACGCACAGGTCAGTTCTATGTCTCCTTACTAAGCCTCCTCCTGGGTGTGGTAAGCAGGCTGTGTAGAGCAGGGAGGACAGTAGTTGGAGACACACAGGCAAAGGGGCCATCCTGGCAGCATCCACCCCGGCATTTTCAATATTGTATCCCATCTCCCAGTCCAGTCTGCCCTCCCTCCACCAGAGGAGCCACCAGTGAATATGAAACCCAAGGGACCAGAGGAACAGGACAGGGATGAGGATTCCAGGCACAAGGTGGCACTGGTGACCCAGTGACTAAGGTCTGGTTAAAGCCGTGGTTGTCATGCACACTTGCCCTAAAGTAAGGATGAGCTGAACCCTGTACCCTGAGCTTTCAATAGGGCTGGAAATGGGGCAAGGTGTGGTGGCATAGGATATAATATAATATGGATAACAATTGCTTCAGCACAAGTAGCCTTATTGAAGGGCCATACCATATCATACACCAAACCATACCATTTATTAACTGTTTCACTTAATTCCACAATTATATGGATTCTTATTGATTTGAAGTATAATTAATAGTTATAATTTATAATTAACATCTATGCCTATAATTATTAAGATATGGGAATTCCCTGGTTGCCTAGCAGATTAAGAATCCGGCATTGTCACTGCTGTGGATGGGCCACTGCTGTGGCTCAGGTTCAGTCCCTGGCCTGGGAACTTGTCCATGTTGTGGGCATGACAAAAAAAAGATTTCAGGAATAACATCAACTCTAATACTAAGAAATCCTGTGTCCCTTCTGCTTTCTACCATCCTCTAATTGTTGTTTGCATTTTATTTTTTATTTTTATTTTTTGCTTTTTAGGACTGCACCCACGTCATATGGAAGTTTCAGGGCTAGGGGTCAAATTGGAGTTGCAGGGAGTTCCCGTCGTGGCTCGGTGGTTAACGAATCCGACTAAGAACCATGAGGTTGCGGGTTCGGTCCCTGGCCTTGCTCAGTGGGTTAAAGGATCTGGCGTTGCCGTGAGCTGTGGTGTAGGTTGCAGACGCGGCTCGGATCCCACGTTGCTGTGGCTGTGGTGTAGGCTGGTGGCTACAGCTCCGATTCAACCCCTAGCCTGGGAACCTCCATATGCCGCAGGAGCGGCCCAAGAAATGGCAAAAAGACAAAAAAAAAAAAAAAAAAATGGAGTTGCAGCTGCTGGCTTATGCCATACCCAGAGCAGTGCGGGCGGGATATGAGCTGTGTCCGTGACCTACACCACAGCTCACAGCAATGCCAGATCCTTGACCCACTGAGTGAGTCCAGAGATTGAACCCACGTCCTTATGGATACTAGTCGGATTTGTTTCTGCTGTGCCACAATGGGAACTTCCTGTTCACATTTCATGAATACAATAGCCCCACCTCTAGGGGCAATGTTTTTTCTCTGAAGTCAGAACAATCAGATTACTTCTCTATTGCTATTATTATTGTGTTATTTTAATATTTGTTATAGTAATAGACATTGATATTAAAACAAACACTGATGTTCTCTGTTCCTATCTATGAAACAGGACAATATAAATATCACATTAATACACTATATTAAGGTTATGATTTTTTTTGGCTCTACCCAAGGCATATGGAAATTCCCCGTCCAGGGATTGAATCTGAGCCCTGCAGCTGCAACTTAAGCCACAGCTGAGCAACATCAGATCCTTAACTCACTGCACCACAGTGGGAACTCCAAGGTTATGATTATTATTAATGCCAATTCTGAGCACCCATGATGGGTTCCATTGCACTCTGGAAAATGGCACATTTATAATGCACTGCTGAGTACATTAGCTATTTATTGCTGTATAACAACCAAAACCTAATGGCTTAAAACAGCAGTAAAGGGAGTTCCCGTCGTGGCTCAGTGGTTAACGAATCTGGCTAGGAACCATGAGGTTTCTGCTTCGATCCCTGGCCTTGCTCAGTGGGTTAAGGATCCGGCGTTGCTGTGAGCTGTGGTGTAGGTTGCAGATGTGGCTCAGATCCCCGTTGCTGTGGCTCTGGCGTAGACTGGTGGCTACAGCGCCTATTCGACCCCTAGCCTGGGAGTCTCCATATGCCGTGGGAGCGGCCCAAGACATGCCAAAAAGACAAAAACAAAACAAAACAAAACAAAACAACAACAACAGTAAAGATTTATTCTCTTACACTTTCTTAAGGCGAGGAATCTGGGAACAGCTTAGCTAGGTAGTTCTGGTTCAGGAACTCTCCAGAGTTGTAATCAAGATGTTGGCTAAAATTGCCATCATCTGAAGGCTGACTGGGGCTTGTGGGCTCTGATTCCAAGCTAGCTTATATGGCTTTTGTTAGAAGGCTTTAATACCTCACCACATGGGCCCCCCAAGGCTTTTGGAGTGTATTCACAATATGGTGGTTGGATTGGTTACAGAGGTCAACTCTATTCATTGTGGAAGGGAACTACATACATGTTTGATTACCAGGAGGCAAGATTCATTAAAAGAAATCTTAGAGGCTGACTACCACTAGCTTTCAAAGGTAGAGGTTCTGATGCCTCATCTTTTGTGAACAAGACTTAAACGTTGGGGTGCTGGTTGTGGGATTCATACCTTTCACTCCTTGGGGAGAAGTTTGGGTTTGTGAATTCCTTCCTGATTGTAGGTCACTGTGCCAGAGGTGGTTTTTATGGCAAGACCGTGTCTCAGCCTCTCCTACCTGTTTTAGTTTGGGTTTTTACTCATTCACCCAATGTAAAGGTGTCACTAAGCTAGTTTGGGAGTTTCTTTCAAAGGAAATTGGGAGGAGGTGGGTTCATGGTTCTCCTAAGTGTCCATCTTGAACCCTACTATTCTAGTTATCTTTTCCTGTGATCGCTTTTTCTGACATTTATTATCAGGGTAACACTAGCCACATAAAATGAGTTTGGAAATTTACCCTCCTCTTCAAATTTCAGAAGAGCGTGAGAAGGACTGGCGTTAATTCTTCTGTAAATATTTGATAGAACTCACCAGTGGAGACATGTTACTGAGATTTTCCTTCTTGAGAAGATTTGGATTATTAATTCAAACTCCTTAATACATGCCTAATCAAACTTTCTATTTCTTCTTGTCTTGGTAGGTTGTATGTTTTTAGAAAGTATTCATTTCTCTTAGGTTATGCAGTTTGTTGGTATATAATTACTTATAGTAATCTCCTCTGATCCCTTTTATTTCTGTGGCATCAGTTATATCTCCTCTATCCTTTGTTTTTTTTTTTTTTTTTTTTTTTTTTGCTTGTTAGGGCCACACCCTTTGTCATATGGAACTTCCCAGGCTAGGGGTGGAATCAGAGCTGTAGCTGCTGGCCTATGTCACAGTCACAGCAACACCGTATCCGAGCTGCATCTGTGACCTACACCACAGCTCACTGATCCAGTGAGCAAGGCCAGGGATTGAACCTGCTTCCTCATGGATGCTAGTCAGATTCATTTCCGCTGAGCCACTACGGGAACTCCCTATCCTTTGTAATTTTATTTAGTTTTTATTATTTAGTCTGGAAGAAAGTTTGTCCATTTTATCTCTTGAAAAATGTAACATTTAATTTCCTTTATTTTTCCCTTTTTTTTGATTTAATGAAGTTTTATTTCAAAATGTGCAGTTGGTGGAACCTGTTCATACATCTTCATTAGCACCTGAAGCCGCTTCATCTCCACCCTTGGTAGTTCGGGTATAAATTACTTGAGCTCTGTGCTTTGAATCCAGGTCAGGAGCTCCTGAAAGGCTGCCCTGACAAAGGAACAATGACTTTTCAGTCTCAGATGACAGCTGGGATTATAAACTTGTAGTTGGGAACCTCCTTACAGAGTTTGTCATGTGTTGCTTTGTCATACAAGACTAGGTTATTGCGGAGTTCCTGTTGTAGCGCAGCGGACGCAAATCTGACTAGGAACCATGAGGTTGCAGGTTCAATCCCTGGCCTCGCTCAGTAGGTTAAAGATCTGACATTTCTGTGAACTGTGGTGTAGGTGTAGATGGATCTCCAATCCTGCGAAGCTGTGGCTGTAGCGTAGGCTGGTGGCTGTAGCGTAGGCTGGCAGCTGTAGCTCCGATTCAACCCCTAATTCCACAAGTGCAGTCCTAAAAAGCAAAAAATAAATTTAAAAAAAATTAAAAAGACTAGGTTATTGAGCTTGTCCTGAACTTTGTCTTTGGACCACTTCTTTTTGGCCTTGCCCCTGGTGTTGTTCACTGGGTCTTTGTCTTTCTTGGCCAACTTGCTGGCATCCTTCTTCTTCTTCATGTCTTTGAGCAGCATAGCTAATCAGGTAGAGCAGCTACTAGAACTGCCACCTCGCTGAGATGTCAGACAAAAAGGAAGTGAGTATCACAGACAGGCCCAGGAAACCTACCCCTCCTTGATTTTTCTATTCTCTATTTTTAAAAAATTTGCTGAAATCTTTATTATTTCCATCCTTCTTCTAACTTTGGGCTTTGTTCTTCATTGTCTAGTTCTGTGAGGTATAAACCTAGCTAGTTTTTGGTTTGTTTGGGTTTTTTTTAGTTGTTTTTTTTTTTTTTTCCTTCTTTCCTTTTTTGGCTACACCATGGCATATGGAGTTCCAAGGCCAGGGATCAGATCTGAGCCACAGTTGAAACCTACACTGCAGCTGCCAGGGTCAGGGATGGAACCTACATCCTGGTGCTGCAGAGACACCACTCGAGCATTATCTTGCAGCATAATACACATAAAATGAAGGGCACTGCCCTTCCCTTTGGTATCTGATGAGTTTTAGCAGACATACCACCAGATCCCCAAACATGGGAGTACACAGAACCCAGAAAGCCTTTTAAAAAATGAATTAATCACTGGAGCCTAGACAAAACTGCTTCTTCTTTGCTATGGTTCCTTCAAGAACCATGACCACCCTTTCCTGAAGATCACCACCATGGAGGTGACAGCGCTCTGACACAGAATTTCAGTTAGTGACCCAAGTGCCCACCAGTGGTATCTGAGCCAAAATTTAGAAACAGCAGGCTTGAAAGTCCAGAATTGTGACAATCACCAAGCTCTTCTGTCTGTCTGAAAACAACCTAAGATGCCTTGCCTGGAAATGAGCTGGGGAAGAAGAATGGTAAGAAGGGACTTTCACCATATTATTGGAAGACACTGGGAGAGGCAGGGACCCTACCCAGTGTGGTGCCCGGGCATGGGCCTCCTCTGCCCATGTCTAAAGGAAACATGGCTCTCAGGGGTCAATGGATTTTCTGGCCACACAATCATCACTTCCAGCAGATACTCAAGGATCTTCATCACCACCCACCTCACCAGATTTCATCCCCCTCGTTCCTCCCATTTGACACCATTTCTGCTCACCACTATCTGGATTTAGGTCCACGGAGGTACCTGGTATGTCTGCATCTCACCACCAGGTCTAGCCAGGGCCAGTAGCAGAGATCTAGGTAACCTGAGGAGAGGAAGACTGGCCCATCCTCCCTACTAACCCAGCTTGTCAGAATTGAAGGTTGCCCTCCAACAGCACATAAGCGGGATGGAGTGAGGCTGGCTTAAAAATGATAAGTACCATTGCTATACACCTGGTCCCCTAGGCTCTGGGCATTTGACAGGCACAGGCAAAGTCTGTGTCCTTGGCTCTATTAAGGGCTTGTGGCCTGTGGTTTTTAGTGGTCCAGCAGATAGATGGAAGGATAAATGTTCAATAAATAAACGGAAAGATAAATGAATAGACTATCAGATATCCCGGGATGTTGGTAACATGAGGAGAAGTCTAGGCATCCTCCCTACTTCCCGCCATCTCCCTTTTGACCTCTCTCTCCTCCCCACTGACAACCCACCTTGCTGGAATTGAACCTGCCCCCCAACTACACTAATGCCCAACTAAGCACGGCTGGCTCACAATGGCAGTCATGGCTCAGGTGGAGCAAGAGGCTGGCAGAGTTAGTGTCCTGTGCTCTGTTAAAGGGCCAGTCAGTGGCCTATGTCTTCCAGTTGTCCAGCTTATAAGTGGGAGGAAGTATCAATAGATGAATACAAAGATGGATTGTTTGGCTTCTGAGAATAGAAGGCCAGGCCAGGTTTACCAAGCAGGATTAAAGGTGATGGGAGAGAGAGAATGAGGAGGCTAGGGAGGAAGAACAGCAAGGAAAAGGGGCTTTCAACAGATTCCTGGAAGGCACTTTGAGAGAGGGACCCTGCCCTGTGTGTGGCCAGGACATGGGCCTCTTCCGCCCATGTCTAGGGGAGTTACCTCTCTCCAGGTCAGTGGATTTTCAGGCAATAGGGACCATCACTTTCTAGTGGAGAATAGGGATCTTTTTTGCTGTTCCTCAGCACCAGATTTCAGGACCACCCCTCCTTCTGCCCATTGACAGCATTCCCACTTGGATCCAGATTTGGGTCTAGAGCGTCTAGCCACCAGGTCCAGCTGCCATTGTAGCAGTGGCAGTGCTGGTGCAGGCAACGTTGAAGATGCTGACATAGATAGAGATAAGGGATGTTGACAACGTGGAAAGAGGAAGGCTGGCACACTCTTGTTACCTCCCACCCACTCCCGTCCATTCTCCTGTTTAATCTCACCTCCAACTACCCATATTGCTAGAGTGGAAAACTGCCTTCCAACTGCTTCTGCACAGAACAGGAGCACAACAGGGCAGTTTCTAAGGGACAGGTCCACCAGTTCCTGGGAGAGCCAGAGTGGCTCTTGGCAGTTGGCAGGCTGTGTCGAGTGCTCTGTGAAGGGCCTTTGGCCTGTGTTTTCCAGTGGCCCAGCACACAGATGAAGGAATAGATGAATGGATAAATGGAAAGATGGATAAATCTATGGATGGATCGTTGTGGCTCCTGAGAGTGGAGAAAAGCCAGGCCAGGATTATCAAGCAGGATTAAAGAAGTCGAGGACAGAAGTTGGGGTACTGGGGAGGAAGAATGGCCAGGAGAAGGGCTTTCGACAGATCCCTGATATGCACTGGAGAGGCAAGATCTCCCGCCACATTTGGCACTGGGCATGGGCCTCTTCTGCTCGGGTCTAGAGGAGGTACCACTCTTGGAGTCAGTGGGTTTTCGGGCAACACAACCATAATTTTGAATGCAACTTGGGGATCATCATCGCTGCCCACCACACCAGATTTTCACCCTCCCTACCCAAATGACTCCATTACCATCCACCTTTATCCGGATTTGGGTCCACTTTGCTTCTCACCAGCAGGTCTACTTGCTGCTGCCAAGGTGGCAGGGGGGTAGAAGATGGTGACACTACACAGAGACCCAGGATATTGGCAACCTGAGAAGAGAAAGGCTGGGACACCCTTCATCTCGCTTACATTCCCCTACTCTTAACCTCTGACAACTCAGCTTGTCAGAGTTGAAGCCCGCCCTCCCACTGCACATGAGCAGGATAGGAGGGCAGCTAGTTTTGCAAAGACAAGTACAATTTTCTTTGGAAGGGTAAGCTATGCGTTTGTGAAGCTGCAATGTCCTTTGACAGTTGCCATGCACAGGCCAACAGGGTAACCTCTGTTCTATAAGGGCCTGTATCTTCCAATGGTCCAGCGGATAGGCAGAATGGATAGAAGTTCCTGCTGTGGTGCAGTGGGTTAGCATTCCAGTTTGTCTCTTTGGCGTCACCTGTTCCATCCCCAGCCCAGAGCAGAGGGTTAGGATCTCGCCTTACTGGTTTAAGGGTCCTGTGTTGTCAAAGCTGAGGCATGAGCTGCATAGATTCGATTCCTAAAATGGAGGAATAAGTGGAAATTTGGTGGATTAATGGGGGCCCTGGAGGTAGAGGAAAGCCCAGCCAGGCCAAGCTTACCAAGTAGGATTAAAAGGAGTGGGAGAGAGATGGGGGTGGTGATGGTGGGAAGAATGATGGGAAGAAGGGGCTTTCCATAGATTCCTGGAAGGCATTAGTGACAGGCAGGGCATGAGCCTCCTCTGCCCATAGTTAGGGGAGCTGCCACTTGAGGTCAATGGATTTTTGCTTTATAAAGAACCATCACTTCCAACAGGACTGGGGGGGCTGGTCTTTGTGGGCCCCTCCTCATCAGATGACATTGTACCCTCTCTCCCCCTTGCTACCCACAGTGATCCAGTTTTGGGTCTGCAGTTGTGCAAATCATGTCCACCTCTTGCCACAAATTACAGCCACCACTGGGGCAGCTGCAGCTATGATGCAAGCAGAGACCCAGAGATCTGGGATCTTCTGGACCTGAGATCTCCTCTTATCTCCTCCATTCCCCCACAAGAGCCCAGTTTTTCATAGTTGAAGACCGCCCTTGAATACTGCAGGCACTGGGCTTTAGTGACCAAGCTGGTTGCTAAGAGATGGGTCTTCCAGGATCAGGGGGAGTGGGTGTTCCCTCTGGTGTTGGGTAGGTGCAGGCTGTGGCCTTTACTCCGTTTTAGGGCCTATGGCCTTAGTCTTCCAGTGGTCCCGAAGATGGATGGAATGAAGGATGGAGGACAGATGAATGGATGGGTGTGAAAGAATTACAGTTTCCTTGGTCCCTGTCTCACTGTAGCAAAGCATTGGAACAGTGGATATTTTACAAATTTAGTAAAGCGAATGCACATTTTCATAGAGAGATTGAGAGAGAGAGAAAGAGAGGGAGCACTCGTGTGTGTGCAGGTTAAAAAGAGAGCCCAAGTCATTTTACAATTTTTTTTTTTTTTTTGGTCTTTTCTATGGCCACACTTGCAGCATATGGAGGTTCCCAGGCTAGGGGTCTAATCAGAGCTGTAGATGCCAGCCTATGCCAGAGCCACAGCAACGTGGGATCCGAGCCGCGTCTGCAACCTACACCACAGCTCATGGCAATGCTGGATCCTTAACCCACTGAGCAAGGCCGGGGATTGAACCCACAACCTCATGGTTCCTAGTTGGATTCATTAACCACTGCGCCACGTTGGGAACTCCTATAACTGTTTTTATACCTCCATGAGGCAGACCTAAATGGAGACCCAATTCTCCTGCCCTAGCCCCCTATGCGTGTAAGGGCTGAGTATTGTCTGATCTCTGTATGGGGCAGGTTTGATCTGATTGGTTTCTGGCAGGATACCTCATTTGCTTGGGAAACATTATATAGAGGCAGGGTGAGGAATTGGTGACATTCCTTCCCTACCAGGCTGTTCAAGGTGGGGGAAGGGACATTACAATGAGACATGACCAGAGGCTTTTGGGTTTAATCTCCTTGAAGGGGACTTCAAGCCTGCAACAGATGGATGGGTTGTTGGGGTTGTAGAGTGAAGGAATTCGAGGCCAGGCCAATCTGGCTAAGCAGGATCAGAAGCCTAGTAGTGGAATCCCTTCCTCAGGATGGTTCTTCAGAGTGTGCCTTGGCTATCCTGGAAAAGGACTGCCCTGTGACCCCTGAGATGGGACTGTCTGTGTTCTTCTGGATGGCCCTGCTCTCTCATGGATTTCAAAGCATGGAGCTGGAGGAGTTCCTTTGTGGCACAGAAGGTTAAGGATCTGGCATTGTCACCGCAGTGGCTAGAGTCAGTGCTGTGGCTAGGGGTTCGATTCCTGGCCTGGGAACTTCCACGTGCTGTGGGTGTAGCTAAAAAAAAAGAGGTAATTTTGTTTCAGAATCATATAAATACTTCCTTTCAAAATTTTTTAGAAAAAAATTTTATTGAGGTATAGTTGATTTAGCATGTTTCATTAGTTTCAGGTGTACAGCAAAGTGATTCAAATATACACATATATAATCTTTCAAACTACTTTCCATTATAGATTATTACAAGATATTGAATAGTTTCCTGTGCAATAAGTAGGTCTTGGTTGTTTATTTTATATATAGTACTGTGTATCTGTTAATCCCAAACCCCTAATTTATCCCTCCCCCCATATTCCCCTTTGTAGCTTGTTTGTCCCAAATTTCAATTCTCTGCTGTTCCAGAATAAACCCATTTTCTGGTAAAATAATTGGTTATTTTATTTTTAGGGTCAATAGGGTCAAGCCACCTGAGACTAAAGACCCGGCTTTCAACATTTTCTTTCAATAAGTGCTAAGAGCCTTCCTACTGCCCCCTCTTGCAGCTCTGCCTTCTCGGTGAAGTCTCCCTTTCTTTTCTCCGGGCCTCGGGAGAAGAGTTTCCTCTTCGCGGTTCTCCAACTCCAGAGCTAGCCTAGGAAAACTTTTACCTTGCTTTAAGGACGTTCCTCCTCGGAGATGGGCCACGCCCATTGCACGTAAGAAGCTGTTTAAATGAACTCGGCCATCTTAAACTTGCTGCCTTCGCTGCTGGAGACAAAGACGGCTGAAGTTCCGGGTCAGGGAGCTGCTGTTTTGCTCTCTGGAGGTTTGAGTTTCTGAAATGCTAAACGCTACAGTGACGTTTCTGTTTAAGGACCCAGGAACACTTGCTTCTCCCCACTCTACAATAGCCTAATCGTCCAACAAAAGGCCTAGTCATCCGTTGTACGGCACAGACTTAAACATGGCCGCCCCCAGAAAGACGTTAAGCGGGCGCGGCCATCTTAACTGACATTAAAGTTCAGAATCCCAGAATCCTGTTCTCTGGAAGGTTGCCAGGTGGCGGCCGACTGCCTCAAAGATGTAACTGAGTCTGCGCACAACCACTCAGGATGGGAAGAGCTCAAACCGTGGTGAGGCGGCGTGGTACGGCAATCAATTTCAGGTTAGGGCGCGGATATCGGGAGAATGGGAAAGGTCAGTGAGAGAAGCAGTCAAAATCCAGGACTTGTGTAGGATGGTGATCAGACGACTACGGCGGCCCCACTGGGTCAGTCATGGAAACCTGTAAGGGTCAGAGACCCAGGGGACTGAAGGGTTAAGCGATGGGGTGTCTGAGACTCTTGGGGGAGTCTGTCCTGGCGGGTTTGTGGGAGTCAGTGGCAGTGTCTGTGAGGAGGATGGATTGGGATATGTGGAAATAAATGAGGGTTCTTGATTGACAGAGTGCGTGGGGGTCAGTTTAAAGTGGTCTTTTGGGTCTGAGGCCAAGTGAATTTCTTCGAAGAAACTGATTTGAACAGTATTAGTGCTCAGTGATCACAAGCTTGAGGGAGTCTGTAATTGGAGGTTCTAAGTTCTGTTTGGATACCCGGAACTGGTGATTGTGGAAACTTTGAGGTTCGGTGCTGAGGGTGGTCAATGAGGATCAATATTTGGAGAAATGCTTTAGGCCTTTGGTGATGGGGACTTCCTTAAGATAATTCATGGTGGAATCTGAGAGTATCAGTGACTGGACTTTTGTAGATCAGGGAATGGGGAATAGAGGGATCTATGAGGAGGTGGTCACTGATTGGGGCCGTCAGTAATTGTGGGGGCAGGTGATTGATCCCTAGTCATTGGAATACTGTTGGAAATCAGCGTGGGTTCGTCGTCAGGGATATGTGTAATTCACTGTTTTGCAGTCAGAATGGATCGGTTTTTGTAGTCACTGACTAGTGGTCTTTGATGGTAATACTTGGACGTGGGGGATATCAGTGACTACAAGGACCTCTGGGAGTTGTGGATTGGAGACACTGAGTGTCTGTGTGTAGGAGGCTTAATGGGGTTGGTGTTGAGGCTTGCAAATGAAGAGATTTGGGATGGGAGAGGCAAGGATTTGAGGGTGCAATCCTGCACAAGGGGAACACATTTCACCCATGTAACATACCCCACCTGATGAGCAGCCAGTTCTGTCTGGTCTGTAATGGCCAGGGCCCACTTCAAACCATCCTCCCCTCTTTTTTTAATTGTTCCCCACATTAATGAAAGTGCTTTGAAAGGATTAAGTGTTAAACTTCTCTAAAGTAACATGTTATTAAAAACGTGGCTTCTGTTGCTCTTGCCAAGGATTTGATGCATATTTCTCAAAATGTTTCCTTTAAGGTTCTTTCTGGAAAATGTAATGACATGTCCATCTGTGATAACGCCCCAAGAGTGAGCCTGGTTTCTGGAAATCTATTCTGACTCCATGGGATCTAGGATGGATTTAACTTTGCCTGTGGTTAGAAAACAAAGAATTTACTAAGTAAGTATCTAAATAGATATTGTAAAAGATTTTGACGAAGGAGCAAACTTTGAGAGCATTTGGAAAATACTTTTATCTAGGCTCAACTTAAAATATAATGTGTTCTCAGGAGTTCCTGTTGTGGCTCAGCGGGTAAGGTCCCAGCACAGTGTCTTCCAATCCCTGGCCTCACTCAGTGGGTTAAGGTTCTGGCATTTCCGAAAGCTGCAGCGTAGGTCGCAGATGTGGCTCTATGGCAGTGGCATGGGCCTGCAGATGCAGTTCCATTCGACCCCTAGCTTGAGAACTTTCCCCACGTGCAGCTGTAAAAAGAAAAAAAAGTGTTCTCACCATACTGGAAAAAAAAAAAAGTACTTGTGTGAGGTGCTGGAAATGTTACCTATCCCTGTTGTGATAGTCATTATCCAGTATATATGCGTATCAAATCAGGGCATTGTACACCTTAAACTTAAACAATGTTGTATGTCAATTATATATCAGTAAGGCTAGGGAAAAAAATGAATTATGGAATGAAAAAAACTGGATCTGGAAGTTACTGTGTTCTAAGAATCTTTTTGCTTTGTTCTGTATTTTCTCGGCCCTGGTGTGTTTTGACCTTCGTGAATCTGTGCCTTATAAAATCCTGGTAGAACAATTCAGCAAACCTAAAACCACAATAATAATCACAAAAACCAAACTTAAAGCTACTTTTAGTAGATCCCTGAAGGCCTAGCATCTGATGTTGTCACTGCTATGGCGCAGGTTCAGTCCCTGACCTAGGAACTTCCACATGCCACAGACACAGCCAAAAAATAAATAAATAAAAGCTACTTCTAGAAACTGTTCTTCAATGAAATTAAAATCAGATCAGTGGTGATTAAGATAGCCTGACACAAAATTACAAATGAAATGGAAATAAGATTTTGACCATTAGCTTTATAAAAGACTGAACTGCTGAAATAGTATTTTAATTGTTTTCTTAAGTATTATAGGCAATCGTTATGTAGTCTTCAGACACAAAGCACAATGAGGATAGCATCTTAAGAAACAAAGCTGAGAGGTGGAGTTCCCGTCGTGCCGCAGCTGAAACAAATTCAACTAGGAACCATGAGGTTGTGGGGTTTGATCCCTGGCCTCACTCAGTGGGTTAAGGATCTGGCGTTGCCACAAGCTGTGGTGAAAGTTGCAGACGCTGCTTGGATCCGGAGTTGCTGTGGCTGTGGTGTAGGCTGGCAGCTGTAGCTCCAATTAGACCCTTAGCCTGGGAACCTCCATATGCTGCAGTATGCCCCTAAAAAGCAAAAAAAAAAAAAAGAAGGAAGGTGAGAGGTGAGGCGTAACATCTTTCAGAAGCTGTAAATGTCAAGTTTTTATTTTCAGAGCAGATAGTCCCTGTTTTTCACCTGCATAGAATCAAACACAGGTAATTGCTTTGATGCAGAACACGTATGCTGGGTAAGGAGTTAGGGCATTTTAGTGGCATTATTTTGTTCTTTTTGAATAATAATACTTTTGCTGAGTAATGTTCTATTGTATGTATGTACCACTTCTTTACCCATTCATCTGTCAGTGGACATTTAAATTGCTTCCATATCTTGGCTATCATAAATAGTACTGCAGTGAACATTGGGGCACATTATCTTTTTTTTTTCTTTTTTTGTCTTCTTGCCATTTCTTGGGCTGCTCCCACAGCATATGGAGGTTCCCAGGTTAGGGGTCTAATCGGAGCTGTAGCCGCCAGCCTACACCAGAGCCACAGCAATGCGGGATCCGAGCCGCGTCTGCAACCTACACCACAGCTCACGGCAATGCCGGATCCTCAACCCACTGAGCAAGGGCAGGGATCAAACCTGCAACCTCATGGTTCCTAGTCGGATTCGTTAACCACTGAGCCACGATGGGAACTCCCACATTATCTTTTTGAGTTAAGGTTTTCTCCTGATAGATGCCAAGGAGTTGGGTTGCTAGGTTATGTAGTAGTTCTATATTTGGTTTTTAAGGAAACTCTCGTCCTGGTATCCAGTGGCTGCACCAATTTACATTCTCACCAACAGTGTAGGAGGGTTCTCTTTTCTCACACCCTCTCCAGCATTTATTATTTCTAGATTTTTTGATTATGGCCATTCTGACTAGTGTGAGGTGATATCTCATTGTAGTTTTGATTTGCATTTCTCTAATAATTAGTGATCTCGAGCATCTTTTTATGTGCTTTTGGCCATCTGTCTGTCTTCTTTGGAGAAATGTCTATCTAGATCTTCTGCCCGTTTTTTGATTTTTTTTTTTTTCTGTCTTTTTGCCTTTTCTAGGGCCACTTCCCGTGGCATATGGAGTTCCCAGGCTAGGGGTCCAATCAGAGCTGTAGCCACCGGCCTACACCACAGCCACAGCAACTCGGGATCCTTAACCCACTGAGCAAGGCCAGGGATCAAACCCGAAACCTCATGGTTCTTAGTTGGATTCGTTAACCACTGAGCCATGACTGGAACTCCTGTTTTTTTTTTTTTGTTTTTTTTTGTTTTTTTTTTTTTGATATAAAGCTGAGTGAGATGTTTGTGTATTTTGGAGATTAAGCCCTTGTTGGTCACTTCATTTACAAAGATTTACTCCCATTCCATGGGTTGTTTTCTTTTTCTTTTTTTGGCTGCCCCACAGCATATAGAGTTACCAGGTCGGGAATCAGATCTGAACCATGGTTGCTGTCTAAGCCGTAGCGGTGGCAATGCCAGATCCTTAACCCACTTTGCCGGGCCAGGAATCAAACCTGCATCCCAGAGCTCCCAAGATACTGTTGATCCTGTTGTGCTGCATCGGGAACTCCATTTTTTTTTTTTTTTTTTTAATGGTTTCCTTTGTTGTACAAAAGCTTTTGAGTCCCATTTGTTTTTATTTCCATTACTCTAGGAGGTGGATCAAAAAAGATATTGTTGCGATTTATGTCAGAGACTGTTCCGCCTGTTTTCCTCTAAGAGTTTTATATTATCTGGCTTTATGTTTAGGTCTTTAATCCATTTCGAATTTATTTTTGTGTTTGGTGTTAGAGAATGTTCTGATTTCATTCTTTTCCATGTAGCTGTCCAGTTTTCCTAGCACCGCTTATTGAAAAGACTCTCTTTTCCTCCATTGTGTATTCTTGCCTCCTTTGTTTGTTTACCACGGGTGTGTGGGTTTATTTCTGGCTTTTCTATCCTGTTCCACTTATCTCTATTTCTGTTTTGGTGCCAGTACAATATTGTTTTGATGACTGTAGCTTTGTGTATAGTCTGAAGTCAGGGACCATGATTCTTTCAGTTCCATTTTTCTTTTTCAAGATTGCTTTGGCTGTTAAGGGCCTTTTATGTTTCCATACAAATGTAAAAACTTTTTGTTCTAGGTCTGTGAATAATGCCATTGGTAATTTGATAGGAATTGCATTGAATCTGTAGATTGCCTTGGGCAATAAATATAGTCATTTTAACAATATTGATTTTTCCAACCCAAGAGCCTGGTATATATTTCCATCTATTCGTGTCATCTTTGATTTCTTCTGAGTACAGAGTACAGAGTTTTCAGAGTACAGGTCTTCTATCTCATTAGGTAGGTTTATTCCTATGTATTTTATTCTCTTCAATGTGGTGGTAAGTGGGATTGTTTCCTTAATTTCTCTTTCTGATCTTTCATTGTTAGTGTATAGGAATGCAAGAGATTTCGTGTGTTAATTTTGTATCCTGCAACTTTACCAAATTGATTGATGAGCTCTAATAGTTTTCTGGTAGCATCTTTAGGATTTTCTTCGTATAGTATCATGTCATCTGCAAACAGTGACAGTTTTATTTCTTTTTCAGGTGGGGTTTTTTATTTTTTCATTTTTTGGCCACACCAGTGGCATATGGAAGTTCTGGGGCCAGAGATCAGACCCTGCCACAGCAGTGACCTGAGCCTCTGCAGTGACAATGCTGGATCTTAACCTTCTGTGTCAGGAGGGAACTCCAGGAGGGTTGTTTTTTTTGAAAATTAGTATTTATCATTTTTTTTTAAATTAGTATTTATCATTCCTGTTTTCACAGAGAAGGAAAGTGAGGCAAGGTGAATTATCTGGACTAGATTACTTCAGTCAGTTAAAGGAATTGCTTGGCTTCAGACTTCCCTCTGAGTAACTCCCAGGCTCAGGGTCTTTGCAGAAGTTCTCCCAGCCCCAAACCTGGAGCACAGCCATCCCTCAGATATGTCCGTCTGCCCAGTGCTCTATAGGCTTCTAATTCTTAGGCCCCAGAGAGTATTTGGGGAGGGACCATTGGATGACTCTTACCATGGGATCTGCTTGTCTTCAGGTTCCCTGCGTGCCCTGAACACCTTTGGTACCTACCACCTTACTGGAAAGGCTACAGGACCTCGGACACGTCTGTTGAAGGCCTTGTCAGTCAGCTGAGGGTGAGTTACTATTGAGAGATGGAGCTGTGAGGGCCTAACAGGCAAGGTAAAAGACCCCCTGGTCCAGGAGAGGAGAATTGAGGACAAAAATCCCCTACCAAAGGAGTCACCCAGGGTCCAGACCTCTTTTTTTTTTTTTTTTTTTTCTCCTTGTTATGTCCATGGCATGTGGAAATTCCCAGGCCAGGGAACAAACCCGAGCCACGGGAGCAGCCCAAGCTGCTACAGAGACAATGCCAGATCCTTAATCCATTGTGCCACAGAGGAACTCCATGGGCCAGGCCTCTTACCAAAGCAAAGATTCCTACACAACAGGAAATAGCATCATCCCTCAGCCAGAAGCTTAATAAGGCTCAACTTGGTGTTACTCCTTCCAGGGACCCTCCATGGCTACATGGTGGGAGAAAGGTTGGCTGTAAGATTCAGGGAGACAGAAGTGAAAAGGGAAGCAGGGAAGGCCAGGTGTCAGAGGCATATTCTCTCAGGGGAAGGGGACATTGGTCCAGCCCAGAACAATCTGCCATCTTGTAGTATGGGAGGTGGCCAACCCACTCCCTTAGTCTTTTGGGCCCTTTTTGAACTCTTAGCTGCTCCCCTGTTATTTCTGCCACCTTACTTGGCCTCTGGTAACAGGGGGAGTTCACTTCATTTTGACAGAGGGGCAGAAAAGTCCCTCCTCAGAATGGTGGTGGCAGCAGGATCTATAATCCCAGATTTTTTATTAATCTTTTTTTCTCAAGTGTTTGAGAATAGGTTGCAGACATGGTGTTCCTTAACCCCAATATGCTTCGGTGTATATTTCCTAAAAATGAGACCATTTTCCTGTACAACCACAATGCAGTTTCCAAAGTAAGTCAATTAACACCGATCTCATACTATTATCTAATCCACAGTCCACACTGAGATGTCAACCAATAATGTCATTTTATGACAACTCTTCTTTTTTCATTCCAGAATCCAGTTCAGGATTATATGCCACCTGTAGTTGACATATTCCCTTAGTCTCCTTTAATTAGATTCAGTTCCTCGGTCTGTCTTTCATGAAGTTGACATTTTTTTGAAAGTACAGGTTATTTCGTGTGGTGTGACACAATATGGTTTTAGCTGATGTTTCCTTGTGATTAGATTCAGGGATGCATTTTGGGTAGAATTCTAGAGAAGTAAATTGTGCCTTTCACAGCACAGTGTGATGTTAACTATCACTTGGTTAAACTGGTATCTCTAGGGTTTTTCTAGGGTAAAGTTACTATTTTTCCCTTTATAATTAATAAATATCTTGGGGGGATATGTAAATACTATATAAATACCCTGTTTTTCGTCCAGCTTTTGCCCATGGTTTTAGCCTCCATTAATGCCATCATCTCATTTAAAGGTGAAGGGCCTTACTTTCCCAGGTGACGGGCCTAGATGGTCACAGAGTCAGGGTCAGAACACAGGCCTCTGAACACACATTCACCAGCACATTTGCCACACCACCGCCTCAGCTAGAGCCCTACAGCCCTGGAGACCAGGCCGAGGGTGAGGCTGAATAGCCAAGTCCTGGAAGGTGGGGGTTGGGGGGGGAGTTTGTGCTCTTAAGAGGAGGGGCTAGTGGCCCAAAACTGGATTAACTGCCCCAGGCCTCTCCTGCCAGCTCAGTCCCTAATGGACAGTTTGGTTCTCTCAGAGAATCCCCTCCCTCTCTTCAGACCCTCCTGTGACTTCTCATGATGAGAAAAGGCAGGGGGAAAATGAATGAAGTATGTAAATAATGAAACGTGTATGTGCTACGATTACAGATTAGAGGAAGAAACATTCTGCCACCCAAATCAAACCCCTAACATTTTATTGTATTTCACACCAGAAGTTTTTCTACACATGTATTTCTTAGATAGAGATTGTGATTAAAGAAAATAACTCGAGATGTAACTTTGCCTAGAGAGTAGCACCCAGATTGTGATAGAGAGTATTTCCAGCTCTTCAAAGGCGTCCTCCACTCCTCCCAAACAGTGCCAGCCCAAAGCTGATTGTGTGTGTGGTAATTATATGGCGAATGGTTTGTCACAACTTATTGAATTATACAAATAGAATGGATTCATTGGAGTTCCCATCATGGCTCAGTGGAAACGAGGCTGACTTATGCTGTAGCTTATGGCAACACCAGATCCTTAACCCACTGAGTGAGGCCACGGATCAGACTGGAATCCTCATGGTTACTAGTTGGGTTCTTAACCCACTGAGCCACAATGGGAACTCCCCTCCTGCCCTTTTAAAAATTTTTTAAGGCATACAGTTATTACTTTTATCAAACATCATGATGAAAAGCAACAGTTGTTTGTTCTCATCTGTTGAAAATTATTTTCAATGACAACACAGTCTGCTGAATGAAAAGTTTAGCTTTTCAGGAGTTCCTGTCGTGGTGCAGTGGTTAACAAATCCGACTAGGAACCGTGAGGTTGCGGGTTCGAGCCCTGGCCTTGCTCAGTGGGTTAAGGATCTGGCATTGCCGTGAGCTGTGGTGTAGGGTGCAGACTCGGCTCGGATCCCACGTTGCTGTGGCTCTGGCGTAGGCCGGCGGCTACAGCTCCAATTCGACCCCTAGCCCGGGAACCTCCACATGCTGTGGGAGCAGCCCTAGAAAAGACAAAAAAAAAAAAAAAGTTTAGCTTTTCAATAACTATTTATACCACCGTTTAAGTAACCATTAGTTGTGCCAATGTTATACAGTTATTTTACTTTGCTTTGAGTTCTTTGTAATATTTTCATAACAGATATAGAAGCCCTTTTTCTGGTATATACTTGGGGCCAGTTGTTTAAGTTTAAGGATTTTGGCTTTTAGTAACTTTCAATTCTGACATGGTAAGAGTTTTTGCTTCCTGGGAAGTCTGATCTGTGCATCCACATTTTGAGTTGAATGGTACCATTTTTTTTCTTCTGCCACAGTGATTTAAAGCGTGAATTTTTTCACAAGATTTACATAGGGAATTTTCAAGTTGTGAACCAAGCCTAGTCCCTCTCAGCTCTGTTCTCTCTTTCTCCGTCCTCTTCCCACAACCTCTGTCTTCACAGGTCACAGATCTTTTTCTAAGAACAACAGAAAATGATTGCATACCAGGTAAGCGGGATGCCTATTTTCCCTTCTTGGGGAAACTGTTCTAGAAAAAATATATATATGCATTTCAACCATATATATATTGTCATAAGCTGGGTTTTCAGGAAAATAGACTTGGGGATGGAGATTTGCACAGAGGAGGTTTACCAAGGAGACCCTTGGAACACCTGTAAGTCAGTAAAGGAAGCAAAGTGGGCAGAGGGAGTTGTCGAACAGAGGCATCAGCTGCTCTTATAAGATGCTCTGGAGCTGGGATTGTCCTCAGTGGAGGCAAGGGGGCCTTTATATTCTGAAATTAACCAGTCTTTGGTTGTAGGCTGCCCCAGGGAGAGCACATAACCTTGGGTCAGTTAGCTCCCTTTTGGCAGGAAAACTCTCAAAAGATCTCAAACCTGCAGTGGCCAACCATCTCCTAGCAGCTGGGAGAAGTATCACTCTGAGGCGTCTGGGGTGGTTTCATCCACTCAGGTTGTTGTGCGTGAAAGAACAGAGACCACTCCAACTGAGAAGAAACAAATTAGGAGTCTTTATTACTGGCCAGGGCCACACACTGCCTAAAAGTGGCTTGAGTGTGAAGCCCCGAACAAAGAAACAGACCGTGTTGATAAAGGCAAACTTACATTCAGGTTGGGGGGGGCGGTGCACATGCATAAGTCGGGGTGCAAAAACAAAGTGGCGGTTAAAATACTTTAAACCTTGGAGTTCCCATTGTGGTACAGTGGTTAACGAATCCAACTAGGAACCATGAGGTTGAGGGTTTGATCCCTGGCCTTGCTCAGTGGGTTAAGGATCCGGCATTGCCATGAGCTGTGGTGTAGGTTGCAGACGCAGCTTGGATCCTGCATTGCTGTGGCTCTGGCGTAGGCTGGCGGCTACAGCTCCAATTCAACCCCTAGCCTGGGAACCTCCATATGCCGCGGGAGCGGCCCAAGAAATAGCAACAACAACAACAACAAAAAGACAAAAAAAAAAAGACAAAAAAAAAAAACCCCAAAAAACAAACAAATAAAAAACAACATCTGGAGTTCCCGTCGTGGCGCAGTGGTTAACGAATCCGACTAGGAACCATGAGGTTGCAGGTTCGATCCCTGCCCTTGCTCAGTGGGTTAACGATCCGGCGTTGCCGTGAGCTGTGGTGTAGGTTGCAGACACGGCTCGGATCCCGCGTTGCTGTGGCTCTGGTGTAGGCCAGTGGCTACAGCTCCGATTCGACCCCTAGCCTGGGAACCTCCATATGCCGCGGGAGCGGCCCAAGAAATAGCAACAATAACAACAACAAAAAAGACAAAAGACAAAAAAAACCATCTGCCCTGGCTGCCCTGCAGCACTTCAAATTTAATGTGTACAAAGTTGAAGTCTTTTTTTTTTTTTTTTTAGGATCGTACCTGTGGCATATGGAAGTTCCTAGGCTAAGGGTCAAATCAGAGCTGCAATTGCTGGCCTACTGATACTCCAGATCTGAGCCACGTCTTTGACTTACACCAAAGCTCATGGAAACACTGGCTCCTAACTGAGCAAGGCCAGGGGTCAAACCCACATCCTCATGGATACTAGTTGGGTTCATTACCACTGAGCCATGACAGGAACTCCCAAAGTTGAACTCCTGATTTATGTCTCCCCTTCCCCGTTTCCCATCTCAGGAGATGGTACCACCCCACCAGGCAAGCCAGGACCCTGAGATTTATCCTTGACTTTTGCCCACCTTCCACTTCTCCCACTCAGTCACCAAGTCTTGTTAATTTTATAGCCTCAGTATTTCTTCCATCTCCCTCTTCTTCATCTTTTTGTTGGTGAAAATGGCATGGCCTTTTAGGTGCAGAATCATATCTTTTCCATTTTATTCTTTTCTGTTCCATTCCCTTCCATTCTGTTCCATTCTGTCCCACCCTATCCTGCAACTGAGCAGGACCCGGTGGGGCCCTCCTAGGCACAAAAGCCCTTCAGTGTCCCCTGTTTCTTGTTTGTAGGAAAAAGGCTTCCATCTCCTTGACCTTCCCTGAGTTCCTAAGGGCAGATTCAAACAGTTGCTAATGGGGGAAGGGAGGGGATGCAGAAACAAAGGAGGAGCAGTCAAGAAACAACCATGCAAACAGTGGGGGAGGGTCTTGGTTCCTCCTCAAGGGATATACTTTTTAGGGCCACACCCATGGCATATGTGTGGAGGTTCCCAGGCTAGGGGTTGATTCGGAGCTACAGCTGCCGGCCTACACCACAGCAACACAGGATCTGAGCCACATCTGTGACCTGCACCACTGCTCACAGGAACTCTTGACATTAACAATATTTTTGAGTTCTTCTGCAGGAACTGAGGTCCCACCCAGATGGAGTATGTAACTTCAGGCTGAGTACAAGATTTCTTGAAGATGTGTTATCTCACTACCAACCAGTCAAGAGGTCAGGTGCCCTGCAGCCCTCACCCCAGATTTTGCCTATTAAAAACTTCCTCCCCAACTCCCCCCCTCAACCCCCGCCGCCGAAGTTCTTATGTGGTGTGGCAGATTAAGGAGCTGTGGTAACAGCACCCCATCTGATGCCAGAACAACATACCATGGTGGTGGGAGAGTGGCGTTCAGACTTCACCACAGAGCATAAGGCTTGTAGCTCAGTGACAGGCTCTGAGTCAGTATTTTCCAAACAGAACTAACTAGAATGGGGTGGGATTGTTACTGAACACAAGCTCGTGTGCCCAACGCACTGTGGGCCCAAACAAACAGAAACATCAGATTTTGGAGCAGAGAAAGGTTTATTGCAGGGCCAAGCAAGGAGAACAGGTGTCTTGTGCTCAAAAACCCCCAAACTCCTCCGTGGTTTTAGGAGTGAAGTTTTTATAGGCAAAATTTGGTGTGAAGGCTGAGGGCATATGACTTTCTTCTGATTGCAGTGTGAGGTAACAGGGTGGTGCTCCAGGAATCATCCTCTACCTGGGTGGGGACCTTGGTTCTGCGGAAGAACTCAAAGATAGTATTGTTATGCATATTCCTTAAGGAGGAACTTGAACTCTGTTTTTAGGGCTGCACTGTTTTTTCTTGACTGCCCCTCCTCTGTTTCTGCCTCCCCTCACTTCCCTGATGAAAGACTGTTTGGATCTGCCCTTCGGTATTCTGGAAGGTCTAGGAGGCTAAAGCCCTTTTGCCTGCATATAAGAAATGGGGGACATGGAGAGGCTTTTGCCCAGGAGGGCCCCACAAGGTCCTTCTGAGGTCTAGGAGGCTAAAGCCCTTTTGCCTGCATATAAGAAATGGGGGACATGGAGAGGCTTTTGCCCAGGAGGGCCCCACAAGGTCCTTCTCAGTTTCAGTGTCTGGTTGGCACATCCTGTGCCACCGCCTTTGTATGACTTTATTTCAGTACACCTCTTCGCACTATGATTATAATGATAACTGTAGGGATACGAGGCACATCCTTAACTTTTCAGTCCGCTTAGAGTTAACATTGTACCACTGGACATAGAACGCAGGAAACTCACCACATGCTTCTAGAATGGGCTTTCTCTATACACACTACTCCTTTGGTAGATTGCTCATTGTTTTAAGGCCCATCACGTCATTCACAGGCCTCTGTAACTGAATGACTTGCTGTCTTTAAAATCACTGTTTGGGAGTTCCTGTGTGGTTCAGCAAGTTAAGAATCCACCTAGTATCCATGAGGATGCAGGTTCAATCCCTGACCTCACTCAGTGGGTTAAGGATCCAGCATTGCTGCGAGCTGCAGTGTAGGTCAGAGATGCAGCTCAGATATGGCATTGCTGTGGCTCTGGTGTAGGCCAGCAGCTGCAGCTCCTAGTCAGCCTCTAGCTTGGGAACTTCCATATGCCACAGGTGCAGCCCTAAAAAAAAAAAAAAGGGAAAAAAAATTCCTGTTTGGCCCCAGGCCTCTGTTTATGTCATTTTCTCTGCAAGGAGGGCAATTTCTCCATCTCCCTGCAGAGAAGACTCAGTGGCACATATCCCTTAGTTCTGAAACCTAACTAGAACCTGATAATTTGAACGGACCATTCACTTCTCCACATGCCACAGCCCACACATCCTGCCGTCATAGCTCTTTCATCCTAAAAGACATATTGCTCTCCCATATTGCTCTCCCCACCAGGCTGTGAGCTCCTTGCGGTCAGAAGCCATCCATGACTGTGTCCTAAGCAATCAGGACTGGGTCAGACACATAGTCTGTAGTCAACATGTGTTGACCCTTGGAGTTCCCGTTGTGGCGCAGTGGTTAACAAATCTGACTAGGAACCAGGAGGTTGCGGGTTTGATCTCTGGCCTTGCTCAGTGGGTTAAGGATCTGGCGTTGCTGTGAGCTGTGGTGTAGGTTGCAGACGTGGCTCAAATCCCGTGTTGCTATGGCTCTGGTGTAGGCCAGCAGCTATAGCTCTGATTTGACCCCTAACCTGAGAACCTCCATGTGCCACGGGAGCAGCCCTAGAAAAGGCAAAAAAGACCAAAAAAAAAAAAAAAAAAAAAAAAGAAGTGTTGACCCAAAGTATAAATGATTGTGGCATCCATTCCCACCATATATAGCCCAAACCCAGGAGTTGAAAAGGTGTCCTAGAGAGGCGATCATAATATGTCCTGACCTGTGGACATTTTAAAAAATCAGCATCCTCCACTCCTGCCTACATTTCCTCATGTGACTCAATGTCATTTCATCTTTAGCAAAGAGCTGTGTCATTCAAGGATGTGGTAGTGGGCTTCACTGAAGAGGAGTGGCACAGGCTGAATCCTGCTCAGAGGGCCCTCTACCGGGATGTGATGCTGGAGACCTACAGCAACCTTGTCTCAGTGGGTAAGAAACAGCTCTACCACACAGTCTAGATTGTGTGTGAATGAGTGGCCACCTTTCCTTTTTTGGTTGCTAAAAGTAACTGAAATACCTAGAACCTCTGAAGTACTTCCTATGTGCCAGACACTGTTTTAGCCACCTTTAAAATACTAGTCTGTGTAATCCTCATAAGAGCTCTTATGAGGTAGGTACAGTTAGTACCACTATTTGCACCTTTGGGAACTGAAGCAAAGAGGTGAAGTAACCTTCCCAGTGTCACTTACCCAGTACATAGCAGAGCCAGAGCAGGCTTTGAACCCCAGAAGTCTGGCTGCACTGTTTGCATTCCTAACCCTTAATCTGTGCTGCCTCAGTGAGCTTGGCTTGAGTTTCAGTGGCCCTGGATCACTGTTTTGAGTTCTAGACAAGATGTGTGTACAGTCTCCTCCCAAGTACAGCGTCTGTTGCGCAGCCTTTAATGCTGCCTGAGTGGCCCTGAAGACCAAGGAGCTGAGCCCAAGGCCTGGATCATTTCCCTGGAACAGGTTATAAAGGCACCAAACCATATGTGATCCTCAGACTGGAGCAGCAAGAAGCACCATGGATTTGTGAGGCCGCATGCTCAGGCTGCCACTGTCGGGGTAAGTGTGATAAATCCAGCAAAAGATGTACTATGGAAGGCTGGCACCTTTGGAATTTTATTCAGGGTCCAGCTGTTAAAAGTCTTAGAGCTTTGGAAGTAGCTGGAGACATTTTTTTGAGAACTTCAACCTTTTTGATCATCCTTCGACCTCCATGAATCCCACTCCCCTGTGTGCTTGCTTCGTCTCCCTTTCTCCAGAATCCTTGGTCTTTCTTGTTATCAGTACACCTTCTCTTTCACATTCAGGCATTCTTACAAATAAGCTTCTGTGATTAGCCCATTCTTGCTGGTCCCTTCCTACTCTCTCACAGTTTCTAGGTAAAATGTCTTAGACCTTTCCTTAGTCTCCCCTCTTTTTTTTTTTTTTTTTTTTTTTGGCTGCACCTGCAGCATCTGGAAGTTCCTGGGCCAGGGATCAAATCCAAATTGCAGCTGAAACCTACACCACAGGTGCAGCAACACCAGATCCTTTAACCCACTGCACTGGGCCAGCCTCTCTGCAACAACACAAGCCACTGCAGTTGGACTCATAAACCACTGTGCCATAGCCGGAACTCCACAGTACACACCAGTTATTTTAAAAGAAAAAATTTTAATATTATGACTTTTTTTTTTTTGGGCAATGCCCTTGACATGTAGAAGTTCTCAGGCCAGGGATCAAACCTGTGCCACAGCATTGACCTGAGCCACTGCAATGGCAACACTGAAAACACTGAAACCTTAACCTGCTGTACCACAAGCGAACTCCTACTTTTTTTTTTTTTTTTTTGTCTTTTTAGGGCTGCACCCGCAGCATATGTTCTATTTTGGATATCATTACAAATTTATAGTTTTTACAAACTGAAACTTTGTGAACACATGTGTTCATATGGAACTATTAGGCCATAGCATATCAATATTTTTACTTGTGTAGATAGGGCCACTTTTCTCCAGCATGCCTTGCATGGTTGGAACCCCTTGAGTCTTGCTTCTATGCCCATTTGCCAGAACCTATTCACTGAAGAAATGTCTTTGCATTCTGACACTCAAGATTGCAAAGGTGGAGTTCCCATCATGGCTCAGCAGTTAATGAACCTGATTAGTATCCATGAGGAAAAGGGTTTGATCCCTGGCCTTGCCCAGCCAGTTAAAGATTCAGCATTGCAATGATCTGTGGTGTGGGTCACAGACACGGCTTGGATCCCATGTTGCTGTGGCTGAGGCATAGGCGGGAAGCTGTATCTCTGATTTGACCCCTAGCCTGGGAACCTCCATATGCCACAGGCGCAGCCCTAAAAAGACAAAAAAAAAAAAAAAAGATTGCACAGGTACACCATGTTCCACAGGTATATTTTTGTTCCAGATATGGACTCAGCCATTTTCTAAGGAACTCTAGTTCTTTTTAGTAGAAATTAGTGGTGGAGATCAGAATCTGGGTGCTAGCAGAATTTTCCAGTCAGCTGAGCATTGAGAACCATGCATTGAGTAACAAGGTCCTATGTGACATTTAAACCCCTTTCCTCTGTAACAGGGATCAGCCAACTATGGCTTATAGATCAGCCCCCTGATTTTGTGAATAGTTTTATTCAAACACAGCTACACTTCTACATTTACATACTGCCTGTGTTCCTACCATAGAATAGGAGATTGAAATAATTGTGACGGAGACTATATGGCCCACAAAGCCTAAAATATTTAGTCTCTGGTCCTTTAAGAACATTTTTTTTTTTTTTTTTTTGTCTTTTTGCCATTTCTTGGGCCGCTCCCGCGACATATGGAGGTTCCCAGGCTAGGGGTCGAATCGGAGCTGTAGCTGCCGGCCTACGCCAGAGCCACAGCAACGCGGGATCCGAGCCGCGTCTGCGACCTACACTACAGCTCACGGCAATGCCGGATCCTTAACCCGCTGAGCAAGGGGCAGGGATCGAACCCGCAACCTCATGGTTCCTAGTCGGATTCGTTAACCACTGCGCCATGATGGGAACTCCAAGAACATATTTTCTAACCACTCTATAATATTCCCTCTTCTTCAAAACTCTCTCTGTACTCTATGGCATGTTCCATTCCATTTGTGCCAGTTTCTGAATCTTCTTTACCCAATGACACTTTTCCCTGCATTAGTACCTTTAGTTAGGATTCATGCTCTCTATTCATATATGGGGGCACCATTTAAATTTTTAGAGGAGTTCCTGTTGTGGCTCAGCAGGTTACAAATCCAACTAGGATCCATGAGGATGTGGGTTTGATCCTTGGCCTCACTCAATGGGTTAAGGATCCAGTGTTGCTGTTAGCTGTGGTGTAGGTCACAGATACGGCTTGGATCTTTTGTTGCTGTGGCATAGGTCAGCAGCTGCAGTTCCAATTTGACCCCTAGCCTGGGAGCTTCCATATACCACAGGTGCAGCCGTAGAAAGAAAAAAGTAAATAAATAAATAAAATTTTAGGGCATTTCTCAAGTAGTTTATTGTGGATCATGATAACAGATTTATAAGGAAAGTTTTGCTGTATTTTCTCCAGAAAACATTTGGCAAGTTAATGTCCAGAGAAAAAGACGGCAAGACACACTTTTGAGGCAAGGTACATTTATCAGCAAGAAAACATTGCCCAAGGAAAGAAGCCATGAATATAATAAGTTTGGGAAAATTTCACATCTGAGCACGGATCTTTTTCCTTCAGTTCAAAACCCCAATACCCCTTGTGGGAAGAGTGTGAACCATAATTTAGACTTGAATGGTTTTAAGAGAAACTCTTCAAAAAAGCGAGATGAATGCTATGGATATGGGAAATTGTTACAACATACAAAGCATGATAGACGACCTAATGGAGAAAAACTCTGGCAGTGCAGTCACTGTGAGAAAGCTTTCAGCCATAACCCAACACTTATGTATAAACCAGCAGTAACCAATTCTCTTGTGTACAAACGTAAAAGGGTTCCACCTACAGAGAAACCCCATGTCTGTACTGAGTGTGGGAAAGCCTTTTGCTACAAGTCTGAATTCATTAGGCATCAGAGAAGTCACACTGGGGAGAAGCCATATGGGTGTACTGAATGTGGAAAAGCCTTTTCACATAAGTCAACCCTTATTAAACACCAGAGAATACACAGTGGGATAAGACCCTTTGAGTGTTTTTTTTGTGGGAAAGCCTTCACTCAGAAGTCACACCGCAAAGAACATCAGAGAACACATACAGGTGAGAGACCTTTTGTGTGCAATGACTGTGGGAAGTCATTTGGTGAGAAGTCATACCTCAATGTACATCGAAAAATACACACAGGAGAAAGACCCTATCGTTGCAGAGAATGTGGAAAATCCTTCAGTCAAAAATCATGCCTCAATAAACACTGGAGAACTCATACAGGAGAAAAACCCTATGGGTGCAATGAATGTGGCAAAGCTTTCTACCAGAAACCAAACCTCAGTAGACATCAGAAAATTCATGCTAGGAAGAATGCTTATAGGAATGAAAACCTAAACCTTGTAGGAAAGCCTTGAGCAAGATATCCTATTTCATTATATGTGGAGGAATTTATCCTTAGGGGATATATCATTGATTTAATGAATTTGGACCAAGTGTTTGATCATAAGGCAAGTCATGCTCCAATTGTGATAGAAAACTTTATAAAAAACATTATAGAAAGTACTTTATAAAACATGAACATGGAGTTCCCATTGTGGCTCAGTGGTTAACAAATCCGACTAGGAACCATGAGGTCTCGGGTTCGATCTCTGGCCTTGCTCAGAGGGTTAAGGATCTGGCATTGCCGCGAGCTGTGGTGTAGGTTGCAGATGTGGCTTGGATCCCTCCTTGCTGTGGCTCTGGTGTGGGTTGGCAGCTACAGCTCTGATTAGGCCCCTAGCCTGGGAACCTCCATATCCCGTGGGAGCAGCCCAAGAAATGGCAAAAAGACAAAACAAAAAACAAAACCCAAAAAAACCACATGAACATGATCATTCTGGCTGATCAAAGTGTAAAAGTATGTTAAATAGAATAACAGAATACAAAATATGTGTGAGAAAGTTAGAGGTATATCATGGGGTGTCCCACAGTGAGCCACATAATAAGCACTATATGTATTTTAGAATTACAAATGTGAATTTAATATAAATGAAGCACACATATAGAATGCCATTCACCAAAATTTTTACTCTAAATATCAGCATTGTCTTTTGGTGTCTTAACAGTACAAACAACAACAACAATAACATGGCCAACTAATTTTTTAAAAAGCTTTAACATATTATACCAGCACATTTTCTCCACCTTTTTGTAATAAATGTATATGGCCAGTAACATTTGTTGTTGGGCCCTTTTCTGAACCATAAATAATGTTTTTTTATGTCTTTTGTTAGCCAAAAACTTTGTTAAATGTTTTTAATTTTAAAAAGCCACTTATTTTGCCTTTATTATGTTAACATATTATTAAATAAAAAAATAATGAACAGATTATTTGTTTTGCCTTTTTTTAATGTTGAAAAGGCAAAACTAAGGAATGGTTTCACAACCTGATAATTGAGGAAACAAAATGCTACAAACTAGATGACTTAGCACTCTCATTATTTAATAGAAAGTCATGTGGTCCTGCTATATTGTGTACTATTCCTATTGTCTTAGTTTTGTTTAAAATGCCTTGCAGCAAATTAGTAGGAAAGACACTTTTTATATGAGTCTTATAATTCAGAAGTATTTCATGCACAGACCAATGCAGGAGAATTCCTCCCTTCCTCCCTCTCTCCCTTCTTCCCTTCCTTCTGAAAATTATTTCAGCAACACTGACTTTTCTTCCCTGTAAATTTCCCTCTGATGTCCTGGACACTAAATTCCAAGTTTTTTCGTCATTCCAATTCCAAGTCCACTTAAGCTGCCATGTCATCTATATAAGAAAAAGCCATATTGTTCAAGATTTGCCTCCCTGTAAGAATGCCTGATCTAGGAGTTCCCTCATGGTTCAGTAGGTTAAGGATCCAATATTGTCAGTGCAGCAACTTTGGCAGCTGGTGTGGTGCAGGTTCAACCTCTACCTGGGAAGTTATACATGCTGTGTGTGCAGCCAAAAAAAAAAGAATGCCTGATCCAGAATAAGAAAGGAAATGTAGGAGTTCCCACTGTAGTGCAGCAGGTTAAGGAGGAACCAGAATTGTCTCTGAGGCTGCACAGATTCAACCCCTGGCCCTGCACAGTGGGTTAAGGAACCGTTGTTGCTGCAGCTGTGGCATAGGTCACAGCTCCAGCTCGGATTCGATCTTGGCCCTGGAACTTCTGTATGCCTAGGTGCGCCCAAAAAAGATGCCATCAACAGTCAATAAACAATGATTTGGGGGAAGTATTTGCAGAGCCAGTCAGAGAAAAAGTGCTCTTCATAATGACAGAAAAGAAAAAAAAAAAAAAAAACCAATAGCAAAATATGAAAAGAATGGACAGACAGTTGAGAGAAGACCAAATCCAAGTCGTTGATGGGGTTATCAAAAAATGCTTAGCTTTACTGATTGTTGGAGGATGCAGATTAAAGTTATAAAGAGATAACTATGCAATCAAGCTAAGGAAAAACAGCAGGAATGCTTTAGATGTCAGAACAAAGCTTGTTCTTAGGCACTGCTGGTAGAAACATTACATACTTACGGCTCATTTGAAAAGCAATCCACAACATCTGTTATAATTTAAAATACATATGCCACTTTGGGGAATCTTCTCTTAGAAGTAAAAGCCCAGTACATAAAGGACATGTACATTTAGTGTCAGATTGTTCCTAGTGGCAAAATACACTAGAATCAAAACAAATGCCCATTGGTAGGGAAATTAGAAGAGGGAAGCAACTATAGTATATCCATTACATAAGATGTTTAAGTAGCCATTAAGGTGGACAAATCAGTACTATCTATGCTAGTGGACTTGAATGGAATTCCACAATGTTTTTTTGAGTGAAAAAAGCAAGGTAGAAGTGAATGTGTAAAATATGACTCTGTTTTTGTAGATGCCTCTAAGTGTTTATGAGTGAACATGTATCATATATATTTGTGTAAGATTTTATATGCATGGAGAAAAGTATAGAAGCGTATATACATTGGGTTGGAGGGGGGTGGGTGATGCAGGTGGGGAATGGGGAAGTCAGAGAGAGAAAAAAGCCCAGAAGAAAAAAAACTGAACCAATATGATATGTCAAATGCGTGATTAAGAAATTAGAGGAGGGGTCCCATTGTGTCTTAGTGGGTTACAAACCCGACTAGTATCCATGAGGATGCGGGTTTGCTCCCTGGCCTTCCTCAGTGGGTTGAGGATCCAGCGTTGCCATGAACTGTGATGTAGGTTATAGACTCGGCTCGGATCCTGAATCGGCTGTGGCTGTGGCATAGGCCAACAGGTGCAGTTCCAATTCAACTCCTAGTCTGAGAACCTCTATATGCCACAGGTGAGTCCCTAAAAAGAAAAAAAGAAATTTGAGGGGGAAGCTAGAACTCTACTAATTTGTGGAGGTATTTGTGGTATGTTGTTAAGTGAAAAGAAAATGTCAGAGTAATGTATATGAACCTATTTTTTTAATTAAAACACCTATATATGTATATATGCATGTGTATGTTTATAAGAACAAACAGAAAAGCTTGGAAGGATATAAAACAAGGTGTTAATTAACATTGGTTACCCTGGTGGGAATGGAAATTTATTTAGTTGTTTAATGTATATATCTTTGAATTGTTTTACTTGTTACAATATTGCTTTTATAATTTGAAAAACAAAATAAAGGGGGGGGGGAAGTGTTTTGAAATACATGAAGCCTTGCGGATGTTTTTATTTTCTGACAAATGACACCCTGGCCTGGTCTATTGTTCTTCCCCTAGCTCAGTCCTTAGGATATCACCGAAGTAAAAGAAAAAGTATAGATCTAAAAAGCAAAAGGAAATACTTTGAGAACCCCTCACATAGATTTTTTTTTGAAATAATTTTTGACTTGTAAAAATGTTGTAAAACAGTTCCCAAATAGACCTCACGCAGCTTCCCCAATGTTAACATCTTATTTAATCATAGTACAATTAGCAAAACCAGGAAATTAACATTGATACAATACTTGTAATTAAACTATTGCCCCTCTCACTGATGTTCTTTGTCAAGTCCAGATCCCACATTGCATTTACCTGGTATTTCTCTTTAGTCTCAGCTGGTCTGTGACAGTTCCTCTGTCTTGTCTTTCATGACTTAGACACTTTTGAACAATACTGGCCAGTTATTTTGTGGAATATCCCTCAATTTGAGTTTGATTCAGTGGGTTATACATTAATATTTCAGAAGTGATACATCTTCAGTGCATCATATCAGAGAGTATATGATGGTGATAAATCTTATTTTAAACTTTTTTTTATTAAAGTATCATTGATTTACAATGTTGTGCCAATTTCTGCTGTCCAGCGAAGTGACTCATGTATATATATGTGCTGTACACACACACACACACACATATTTACATACATTCCCTTATAATATTTTCTACATGATGATAAATCTTAACTGGTGATGTTAATCTTGAGCATTTGGTCAAGGTGCTTACTGTCAGATTTCCCCACCCTAAAGCTACCATTTCTGCCTTTATAGTTAATAAATATCTTGGGCAAGATATTTTGCAAAGAATTAAAAAAAAAAACCAAAATATATTAGTCCCAGAGATTCCGTTTGATTAACTCTGGCAGAGAGTTGAAGCATTCTCAGTAATTCTGATGGTCAGAAAAGGGTGGACCTCTAATAGAGGTCACCCCTAATCATTAGCCCTAAAACAGTATCCTCGTCAAAGAACAGACAGTAATGAGAAACAATTATGACATTTGATAACACTGGTCTTTAGCTTTGGTAACCCAAGTGTGTTATCTAGTACAGAATTATCACAAGTTTAGTAGCTTAAACCAACCCGCATTTGTTATCTCACAGTTTCTATGAGTCAGGAGTCCAGACATGGCTTAGCTGGGTCCTCTGGTTTAAGTCTCACAAGGCTGCAGTGTTGGCCAGAACCGTGGTTTCATTGGCTCCTCAACTAGGAAGGGGTCTGCTTCCAAGATCACATGGTTGTTGGCAGAATGCAATTCCTTGTGAATTAGTGGACTGAGGGCCTCCATCTCATACTGGCTGTGGGCCAGAGGCAACCCTCAGTTCCCTGATGCATGGGCCTCTCCAAAGTCCAGCTCACAACATACAGCAGCTATCTTCAAACAAGGCAGAAGTTATACTCTTATGTATTATTACCATGCAAGTGACAAACTCACCTTTGCTATATTATTGGTTAGAAGCAAGTCACAGGTCCCAGCCAGTAACATTCAAGGAGAAGAAATTACACAAGGCGAATTCCTCTTTCCAGACTTCTTTTCTAATTTTTTTTTTGTCTTTTGAGGGCCGCACCCAAGGCATGTGGAGGTTCCCAGGCTAGGGTTCTAATTGGAGCCATAGCTGTTGGCCTACGCCAGAGACAGCAATGTGGGATCTGAGCTGTGTCTGCGACCTACACCACAGCTCACGGCAATGCCGGATCCTCAACCCACTGAGCAAGGCCAGGGATTGAACCCGAAACCTCAAGGTTCTTAGTCGGATTCATTAACCACTGAGCAAAGACGGGAACTCCTCTTTCCAGACTTCTAAGGGGTAGAAGTCACTGGGGGCCATCTTAGAGTCTACCCACCTCTCCAGGGAAAAACAAATTTGAAAGTAGGAGTCAGGAAGGTGAATGCATGAATAGAGATCTGAGTGAGCCACAGATTCTGGATATGCGCCTGGGAGTTCTTGAACTCTAAATATAAAGTAATATAGCCATTCATCCATAAGTGCATACTGAATGCTTACCATAAACTAGGCACTGTTCTTGGCACTGAAAATACAATGGCAAACAGAAAGAGAAATTGATAATTGTCTATGAGCAAGAAATAAATAGGGAAGGGCTATATAAAATATTAAGAGGGGAATGAAGTTTTAAATACAGTAGTCAGAACAGCCTCGAAAATAACCTATGCAGAAGTTCCCGTCATGGCTCAGTGGTTAATGAATCTGACTAGGAACCATGAGGTTGCGGGTTCCATCCCTGGTTTCGCTCAGTGGGTTAAGGTTCTGGCGTTGCCGTGAGCTGTGGTGTAGGAGCAAACGTGCCTCGGATCCTGCATTGCTGTGGCTCTGGCGTAGGCCGGCAGTTGTAGCTCCCACTGGACCCCTAACCTGGGAACCTCCATGTGCTGTGGGTGCGGTCCTAGAAAAGACAAAAAAAAAGAAAAGAAAAGAAAAGAAAAGAAAGAATATGACCTATGCAAAAAGACCTGAAAGAAGTGAGGGACTGGATCTTCTTGTGGCTCAACAGAAACGAATCCAACTAGTATCCATGAGGATGTATGTTTGATCCCTGACCTTGCTCAGTGGGTTAGGGATCTGGCATTGCCCGCAGGCTCAGATCCCATGTAGCTGTGGCTCCAATTCGACCACCTGCCTGGGAACTTCCATATGTCGCTAGTACGGCCCTAAAAAGCCAAAAAAAAAAAAAAAAAAAGAAAGTAATGACGGACCCCTGATAATTCATCCGTCCATGAAAAACTATTCCAGACAAAGGGACCAGCAAAAGCAAACACCTTAAAATAGGGATTGTGCCTGGGATCTTGGAGACCAGCACGGGGGGTGTGTACTATTACTGAATAATGAATTGCCCCAAAATTTACTGACCTAAATCAACAATGAACACTATCTCACAGTGTCCAGGGGTCAGGTTGGGAGCACCATCGGAGCTGTATAACCCCTACTTCAACTTCGTTCCCCTTGCCCTCCGCTTTCCCAAATTTTTGTCCACCTAGGGTCTCTTTCCAGATCCCAGCCAGCCAGAGCCTAGGTGCCTTTTGCACTTATTGGAAGGTACCCCTTTGCCACAGCCTCTTTGGTTTTCCTGCCCAGAAGCATAACGTAGGCGTCTGGCATCTCCTCCAAAATGGTGGCGCCCAGGATGCCCTGCCTTCCGCTAATAAAAGCAGGTCGCTGGGCGCCGCCATCTTTCTTACGACCGCCGCCAAGTTCCTGCACAAAAGACAGCGCCGGAGCTGGGTTTTCGCAGAAAGAACTGCAGCAGGTTGGAGTCATTCGTTTCTCCCACCTAGAATAGCCAAAAACTCTGGGCCCAAAAAAGACTGTACGTGGAAAAAAATTTTTTTTCTTTTCGCCACACCTGAGACATATGGAAGTTCCCCAGCCAGAGACTGAACCCATGCCACAGCAACGACCTGAGCCGCTGCAGTGACAATACCAGATACTTCACCCATTGTGCCACAAGGGAACTCTGTAGGAAACATTTTTGAGAATGGCTGCCTCCAAGGAGAAACAGCTCAGTGGGCGCAGCTGCCCGCCTCATGGCTGTGGACCCGCCTACTCAGCTTCCTGTGGTTTAGTGAGGCTTCCTCAGCAGTTAGGATCACACAGCCCGGAAGCTGCGGCCGAGGGTGTGCAGCAGTGTCGGAGGCTGGAGCTCCAGGTATTCACTAGAGAAGGTAAGATGTCCTATATATATGTGTGTGTATAATTTTTTTTTAAATTTTGGCCGTGCCCCTGGCCCACGCCAGGCATTGACCCCGCACCATAGCGGCAATCCGAACCATAGGAGGGACAACCCCAGATCCTTAACCTGTTGTGCCACAAGGTACCTCCAATATGTCATTTTAAAAGAAACCATAGGGGAGTTCCCTTCGTGGCTCAGTGGTTAATGAACCAAACTAGGATCCATGAGGATCCCCTGGCCTCACTCAGTGAGCTGTGGTGTAGGTCACAGACAGGGCTAGGATCCCCTTTGCTGTGGCTCTGGCCTAGGCCGGCAACTGCAGCTCCAACCTGACCCCTAGCCTGGGAACTTCCAAGTGCCAGCACATACGGTCCTAAAAAGCAAAAAATTATAAAAAAATATATAATAATAAAAGAAACCAAGGCAACATGAGCACTTGCAGAGTTGTACATTCAAAAAAACAAAAAGGAGTTCCCATCATTGCTCAGTGGTTAGCAAACCTGACTAGCATCCATGAGGATGCGGGTTCAAACCCTAGCCTCGCTCAGTGGGTTAAGGATCAGACAGTGCTGTGAGCTGCAGTTGGTCACAGACATGGCTCGGATCTGGCATTGCTGTGGCTGTGGCCAGCAGCAACAGCTCCAATTAGACCCCTAGCCTGGGAACCTCCATATGCTGCAGGTGCGGCCCTAAAAAGACAAAAGGCGAAAAAAAAAAAAGCAGATCAGTGTTTGCAAAGTAGTGCCAGGAAACTTTTGGGAGTGAGGAGTATAATCAGATGCTGTTTTTGATGCTTTTATGTGTGTGTGTGTGTGTGTGTGTGTGTGTGTGTGTGTGTGTGTGTGTGTGTATGTTGAAGCTTACTACATTGTGCACTTTAAATATATACATTTTGGAGTTGCCTGGTGACACAGCAGGTTAAGGATTTGGCACTGTTGCAGATGTGGCATAGGTCACATAGGCTCTGATTTTATCCCTAGCCTAGGAATTTCCTGTGGGCTCAGCCAAAAAACCCAGCCAAACAGAAACCAATCTTGGAGTTCCTGCTGTGACATGACAGAATTGGGGTCTTGGAAGCATTGGGATGCAGGTTCAAGAACCTAGCCCGGCACAGTGGATTCAGGATCTGGCATTGTGGCAGCTGCCACTTAGGTTGAGACTGTGGCTAAAATAGTATAGTGGTACAATTTTTTTAATGTGGTATTGAATAGAGACAAAAGTATAGTGAATATTGAGGTGTGCCATCCACATCACGCCCTTTCAGAGCCAAAGCACTTATTCTGCTAGCTGCTGGGATTGTTGGCTGCTGCTTACTCATAGCTGAGTCCCTGTTCAGTAATTGCAAAGGTACAAAGGCCCAACCTCCTTGCCATTATTTGGGAAATCACAGAGAGCCATCTTAGGTTTAAACCACACCTGAATATCCACTTGGTGCCACGGAATCTAGCATCTGACACAAATCAACAGGATTACAGAAGGGACATCAGCAAAAGCAATACTATTGTCGTAGTGAACACGCTCTTGTCTGAAAGCTAAAGAAACCCACTCTGGCTGCCTTCAACAGACAGGGGAGCTACCAGATCACTAGGATAAGGAGTGGGTTGAAGACAACCCTGTACAACCAAGGATCCTAACAATCAGCTAGGGCTGTTTTAGGAATCTTTGAACCTTCTGTAGGGGCTCAGTGCCCAAGCTAGGCATGTCCCCCTCCAAGATTTCCGACTGCCAAGAGAGGGAGTGTGACTGGCTGAGCCTGGCTTGGGCAGCTCTGGCGGGGTGGAGAGGAGGGGGGAAGGGGAAGAGGTGGGCAAGATGTAGTCAGGGCTCCTTAAAGGGTGACCAACTGTCCTGGTTGTCCCAGGACTATCCCAGTTTTAGCACTGAAGGTCCTGCTTCCTGGGAAGTGCCTCTTTAGGAAGTGCAAAGTCCCAGTTTTTGAAATGGGTGCAAAGGTGTGGATAGAGTACAAAACCAATATGGCAGCCCCCAGACCAGGAGCTGCCGAAAGCAAGTTTTACTCTCCAGTGGATATAGCACAGATTTTCTGCCTTCTGTACTTGCTGCCTGACTGCTGATGGTGGTAACCATGACTGGTGGTTCACAATAAGGAACCATTCATTGATGCATCACTCTGAGTAATGTGTTGTAATTGGGAGCCTTAACTGTCCTTGCCTGGGCCTATGGATTAACTCTTGTGCTTTGTATCAAGTAGTGCTAGATGTAACGTTTAAAAAAACTTTTATGGGAATATAGTTGACTTATAAAGTAGTGTTAATTTCATGTGTGTGTACAGCATAGTAAATCAGTTATACATATACATAAATCCATTCCTTTTCAGATTCTTTTCCCATATGGGTTACCACTCCACGGCATATGGAGTTCCAGGGATCAGATCCAGGCCACAGCTGCAGTAATGTCAGATCCTGAACCCACTGTGCCAGACTGCATCCCAGTGCTCTCAAGACACTGCTGATTCCCCCATGTCACATCAGTAACTCCTACATTCTCCTTTTTTTTTTTTTGTCTTTTTGCTATTTCTTGGGCTGCTCCCGCGGCATATGGAGGTTCCCAGGCTAGGGGTCTAATTGGAGCTGTAGCCACTGGCCTACGCCAGAGCCACAGCAACATGGGATCCGAGCCGCGTCTGCAACCTACACCGCAGCTCACAGCAACGCCGGATCGTTAACCCACTGAGCAGGGGCAGGGACCGAACCCGCAACCTCATGGTTCCTAGTCGGATTCGTTAACCACTGCGCCACGATGGGAACTCCCTACATTCTCCTTTTTAAAAGTCTTAAATGTTTATATCTTAAGAATATAAGGAGTTCTCATTGTGGCTCAGCAGTAAGGAACCCAACTAGTATTCTTGAGGACTTGGGTTCCATCCCTGGCCTCGCTCAGTGGGTTAAGGATCCGGTGTTGCTGTGAGCTGTGGGGTAGGTCGCAGATGCAGCTCAGATCTGGTGTGGCTGTGGTGTAGGCTGGCAGTTACAGCTCTGATTTGACCCCTTGCCTGGGAACTTCCATATGCCACAGATGTGGCCCTAATAAGCAAAAAAAAAAAACCCAAAAAACCCCAAATGAAATCAAACCAAAACATTAACCTAGCACACAAATTTTAAATATCCAATGGAGAGTTTTTTAAAAGTTAAAAATAAATTGATATATTTGAGGGAAAAAAGCAGCTTATAATACTGGGGTTTCTTCCTTGCATAAAGTACGTTCAATTTGCCCTACTATTAATTACTACTAATTCCCACAATCAATTCCTTGTTTTGCCCAGATCATTGCATGATTTGCCCCTGTACCCCTCACCCTGAGTCTCTTCATTTCTTTATGTCTTTATTTATTTATTTATTTATTTGGCTTTTTAGAGCCATACTCGTGGCATGTGGAGGTTACTAGGCTAGGAGTTGAATAGGAGCTACAGCTGCTGGCCTACGCCACAGCCACGGCAATGCATTCCTTTATGAGCACTCACCAGTGTTTGAACATTATCTCTCCACTAGAACATAAGCTATTGGCAACTGTCTGTCCTGTTCACCGCTGTGAGCCCCACTTCTAAGAGTGTCCAGCACTCAGCAGGAGCTCAACCAGTATTTCCTGAATGATAAAGTGATGTGCACAGGTTCACGTGCTGAGCTGTTGAAGAAGCCAAGAGTTAACAAGCTCTAGTCTTTTTCCTGGGTATAAATAGGTGCCATGAATGATACAGGCATTTTGTACTCAGAGGAGGTAGGGTTTAATTATAAGGATAGAGTAAAATGAGATATGAGATGTAGCTGGGACTTAAAAAAGAGCTACTTAGGAACTGTGAGATCCCAGGGCAGGCCTGTTTTATGGCATGCAAAAATGGGGACAATTGGAGTTCCCATCGTGGCGCAGTGGTTAACGAATCCGACTAGGAACCATGAGGTTGTGGGTTCAATCCCTGTCCTCGCTCAGTGGGTTAAGGATCTGGCGTTGCCGTGAGCTGTAGTGTAGGCCGGCGGCTACAGTTCCGATTTGACCCCTAGTCTGGGAACCTCCATGTGCCTCAGGAGCAGCCCTAGAAAAGGCAAAAAAATAAAAAAAAAATAAATACATAAAAATGTCCATGGAGTTCCCCCTTTGTGGTTCAGTGGTTAACGAATCTGACTAGTATCCATGAGGATGTGGGTTCAATCCCTGGCCTCGCTTAGTGGGTTAAAGATCTGGCATTGCCATGAGCTGTGGTATAGGTCGCAGACATGGCTCAGATCCTGAGTTGCTGTAGCTGTGGTGTAGGCCAGCAGCTATAGTTCTGATTCAACCCCTAGCCTGGGAACTTCCATATGCCTCGGGTGCAGCCCTAAAAAGCAAAAAGAAAAACCAAAAAAGAAAAAGAAATGTTGGAATTCCCGTCGTGGCTCAGTGGTCAATGAATCTGACTGGTATCCATGAGGACACAGGTTCAATCCCTGGCCTTGCTCAGTGGGTTAAGGATCTGGCATTGCCTTGAGCTGTGGTGTAGTCTGCAGACGTGACTTGGATCCCGTGTGGCTGTGGCTGTGGTGTAGGCTACAGCTCTGATTCAACCCCTAGCCTGGGCACCTCCATATCCCGTAGGTGCAGCCCTAAAAGAAAAAAAAAAAAAAGATGAAAAAGAAATATCCATGGAATGACTGCACATCAGTAGATTTATTGTTAAGAGCTGTCTCTGTGGTCCAGCTGGATTAAGTACCAGCCTCCATCATTCACCACACTACAGCCACAGTGACCTACCCACCCCAACCCCCCCACCCCCCACCCCGAACACCACAGCAACTTCCTGCTTTTGCTGCTCCTTCTTTCTGGATGCCTGTCACCACTCCCGGGACACTCTGTCCTGTGATGGCCTTCTTTTCAAGGGACGTCCCCCAGTCACCTTACTAAAGACCCTGAGCCTCTCAACCCTACTCTGACACTGTCTGTCTTAAGGTTTACAGAACACCCATGGCTGCCTGAAACCACATAGGCCAGCAGCTGCAGCTCTGAGTGGACCCCTAGCCTGGGAACCTCCCTATGTTTCAAGTACAGCCCTAAAATGACAAGAAAAAAAAGGGATCCAGTATTGCCACAGCTGCAGCAGGGGTCGCAACTGTGCCTTGGATCTGATCCCTGGCCTAGGAACTCCATATGTTGCTGGGCAGCTAAAAAAAAGTAAGAAAGAAAAAAGATAGTTTGTCCAGTTTCATACTGCCAAGAAAAACTAGTGGGTTTCTGCAGACAAAGATGGGAAATAGATATAACAGAGGACCAAGTAGACTGGGAGTTCCCTGAGAAATGATATAGATCTTATTTGTCATTTTATCTGCAGCTGCTAGAACAGTGCTTGGCACTCACCCTACAGATAATAACTGTTGAGTGAAGTGAGCTAATGGATTGTGAGATTTGAGCTGGAGAAGCTGGATGATGTGAAAGACACTAGATCACTTAAAGTGGGTGGCAGCCCCAGCATCTGTTGTTTGAGGCAAAGGTCCAGTCCACACTCTCCCGCCCTGAGGCCCTCAGCGTGTTGTGAACCATGGTTTTGACAGAGAAAAATTGCTCAGGTTGGATGCTGTAAATACGCATTCCTTCCTCGTATTCATAGATCTCTTCAGGACAGGGGCAGACCACAACCTTCAGCTCTGATAGCTCTGTCACAAGCTTTAGCAGGCTCTTGAGGCTGTAGGTTGAGATGCAGTTGCCAGAGAATCTGAAGCTGTGGAGGCGGAAGCAGCAACTCAGGGGTGGTAGGAGGACCATGAGATGCAGATCCCTCATCCCACAGTGGTTCAGGACCAGTTCCTGCAGGGTGCCTGAGGCCTCCCTAAGAAGAGCCTCCAGTGCTCCTGGAGCTATCTGGGAAAGGTCATTTTTACTCAAATCTAACCTTTTCAGGTGTGAGGCCTGAGGATTCTGAAAGCAGATGTCTCTGTTAAGAAGAGCACAGGAGGGCAGGAGTTCCCGTCGTGGCGCAGTGGTTAACGAATCCGACTAGGAACCATGAGGTTGCGGGTTCCGTCCCTGCCCTTGCTCAGTGGGTTAACGATGCGGCGTTGCCATGAGCTGTGGTGTATGTTGCAGACGCGGCTCGGATCCTGCGTTGCTGTGGCTCTGGCGTAGGCCCGTGGCTACAGCTCCGATTCAACCCCTGGCCTGGGAACCTCCATATGCCGCAGGAGCGGCCCGAGAAATAGCAACAACAAAAAGACAAAGACAAAAAAAAAAAAAAGAAGAGCACAGGAGGGCAGCTCCAACGTTTCCAGGGCAGCAGGCAGGTAGCTGAGGAGAGATGGCAGCACATGGTTACTCTCAGCGAGCAGGGATCGGGCAAAAAACGTCTCAGGAGCCCCCAGGCTTTCTAGCCCCAAAAGACTCATGCCCTAGACTGGGCCAGGTCTGGTGTGTAAAGACCTTCTCTGATCAGGAGACTGTCCTAGGACCAGCCCTACCCTGTGATGAGTGACAGTGGTCGTCGACTCATCCTTTCAAGGCCCCAGGACTCAACTCTATGAAGTGAATATCTTAACTATCTTACTACTTAACTTTTAAGTCTTTTGGGGATGTAGAGGTCCTAATTTTTTATTTTTGGCCACACCTGCATCATGTGGAAGTTCCCAGGCCAGAGACTGAACCCATGCCACAGCAGCAACCCGAGCCACTGCAGCAACAACGCCAGATCCTCAACCTGCTGTACCACAAGGGAGGGCCCTAGAGGTACTCATTTTTAAAAGGCTCAGAACATAAAATAAACACTGAATATAGTTCGCCCTTGAACAACTCAGGTTGAGCTGATAGTCCATTTATAGGTGGATTTTTTCCCATAAATACCATTACAGTACGACGCAACCTGCAGTTGCTTAAATCCTTGGATACAGAGAGCCTCCTGGAAAGTTATTTGGATTTTCAGCTGCGCAGGGGTTCAGCACCTCTATAACCTTCCAAAGTTGTTCAAGGGTCAACTGTAGTAAAATAGTAGCTACAGTGAGTTCCCATTGTGGCTCAACAAGTTAAGATCCCGACATAGTATCCGTGAGGATTTGAGTTTGATCCCTGGCCTTGCTCAGTAGATTAAGGATCCAGAGTTGCCATCAGCTATGGCCTAGGTTGCAGATGTGGCTTAGATCCCAAATTGCTGTGGCTGTGGTGGTGTAGGCTGGGAACCCCTAGACTGGGAACTTCTATATGGCATAGGCCGGCAGCTACAGCTCCAATTAGACCCCTAGCTTGGGAACCTCCATATGCCGAGGGTGCAGCCCTAAAAAGACAGAAAGACCAAAAAAAAAAAAAAAATGTAGCTATGACCACTGAATAGTGGTTTGGGGGCTGCTGCCACCTCTAGCTTCCATTTACCCTGTCACTAGACCCAAGAAACTAGATTTCCAAGAGTTCCTTGGAGATATTTTTAAGGGCCATTGTCACTGGGGGCAGGGGGACAGAGAATATCAAACACCTATGGGTTGTTTTTTTTTTTTTTGTCTTTTTATAGGGCTGCACCCTTGGCATATGGAGGTTCCCAAGCTAAGGGTCTAATCGGAGCTGTAGCTGCCGCCCTATGCCAGTCACAGCAACGCGGGATCCAAGCCATGTCTGCGACCTACACCACAGCTCATGGCAATGCCAGATCCTTAACCCACTGAGCAAGTCCAGGGTTCGAATCTGTGTCCTCATAAATGCTCCACTGAGCCACAACGCGCACTCCTATGTATCTTTTATTACCAATACTGCTTCATCTTCCCTCATCAAAAACTATAAGCTCCACTGGGCATTCAGTGAGTACCCAAGAATGAAGGTAATTTCCCCAGAGAGGTGGTTTAGCACAGAAAGAACAAACTTTCTGGGTTCAAATCTTGCCTCTTACTGGCTGTGTGACCTTGGACAAGTTCCTGAACCTCTCTGGGTCTTGGTTACCCCATCTGTAAAGTAGGTATAATAGAACTGCTCAGTGCAAGGGCCTAGGGGATGTTCAGTGTTGAGTCTGTGAGTTTTTTCTCCTCCAGATATAACTTACTTTCCCTGAAAGTTACCAGTCCTCAAGGGGGCCCGAGACGGACTCAGCTGGCTGGGATATGCATGCACTGTTCTTGCTCAGTCCTTGGCTCTGTCCTGACTTGCAGTCTGTCACTAAGGAATGGGGAGAAACTTCCCTTGTGCTCACCTGAGAAGGTGGTGCAAGTAGCCTGAAATGTGGTGGGAGGACAGGTGGAGCAGCTGGAGGCGTCCCAGAGGGCTTAGGTGGGAGAGGAACGAAGTGAAAGCATCAGAGGGCAGCTCCCTCTCGGCAGCTGCAGTCCCGAAGATGGGCTGAGACCGCGTGAAGCTGCACAGGTTTTTCATTTGCTCCGCTTGTCGGGCAAGTTTGCTGTCACGTGAGAGCAACCCAAAGCAATCCCTTATCTCCATCCAGCTCTTGAATAAATTCCAGCTGCAGCAGGTCCAGGATCTCCATGGCCCGGATGATCGGTACGTTCTTGATGTGCAGCTTCCTACAAAACAGGCGCAGGGGCCAGCAGCTCTGCTTCACCTTCCTCAAGACAGAGGAAGATAAGTCCCCACTGCGAAAGGTGCCCAAGGAGAGGTTTATATGCAGGTCCAAAGGTTGCCAGTCCTGACAAGGCTTCTTCTTCCAGTTTTTCCTTTTCCTGGGTTTGGTCTCAGGAAGGGTCATCCTAGGTCCACGCTTGTAATCTGTGAGGATGCGGAGCTAGCTGCATCCTCAGAGCAGTCATTAGACTCTGTGAGCTCGACCTCTGGTCTGACTGAAATCTACCACCCTCAGTTTTGACTTCCTGAGGGAAGAGAATTAAGCACAACCAGCTGAGGCCAACACTGGCCCTTCCGTCCCCAAACAAGCGCGGTCTTTCCTCAGCTGCTCTCCCTCCCCAGTCTGCTCATCCTGCATCCTTTGTTCCTTTCTGCAGTTTTCTTACCTGCTGCACCCACATGAATGGCTGAAACACTCTTTAAACACCTCAGCTCGGAGTTTCCATTGTGGCTCAATGGTCATGAACCCATGAGGACGCATGTTCGGTCCCTGGCCTTGCTCAGTGGGTTAAGGGTCCGATGTTACCGTGAGCTGTGGCTGTGGCTGGCAGTCGTAGCTCCTATTCGGCCCCTAGCCTGGGAACTTTCATATGCCGTGGGTGCGGCCCTGAAAAATAAATAAAAAATATACATAAACACCTCAGCCCTGCCATTGTACCCCCCCAAACTTTTCTTAGGTGACTTCACCAAGTTTCCTTGAAGTGGTTGCTGTTGGTGCCCTGTCCAGTTTGCCTTCACTATACCCACCACTGCTGTCTGGTTGAATCCAGAGAATTACCATTAGCTAAACAGGAGACAGCTGGCCAGAAAAGCTGTGCCTCTTCCTTCCTGGGCCAGGGGTGGGAGTATAGTTTGGCCAATGGCTAACAGACATGGTGAGCAGGGTCAAAAGCCTGGTCCCCTTGCCTGGTGTGAGAACTCCTGTGCCACTTTCTGGTTCAGTGCACACACCAGAGTTCCCTGGGATCAGGCTGAAGTTAGTCATTTTGATTTTGTTTTGTTTTTGTCTTTCTGTCTTTTCTGGTGCTGTACCCATGGTATGTGGAGGGTCCCATGCTAGGGGTCTAATCAGAGCTGTAGCCACCGGCCTTCACCTCAGCCACAGCAACTCCAGATCTGAGCCTCGTCTTTGACCTACACCCCAGCTCACGCAATGCTGGATCCTTAACCCACTGAGCAAGGCCAGGGATCAAACCCGCAATCTCATGGTTCCTAGTCGGATTCATTAACCACTGCGCCACGATGGGAACTCTCTGTATGTAAATTCTACTTCAAGAAGGTTGATATGTTTTTTAAAGGATCATGAAAGCTTATGTTGTAATTTACAAATCAAGACCCACCATTAGTCAACTAGAGCAGGCACTTTACACCCTCTGGGCATAAGAGTCCACTGCCCCTTGGGGGATGGGAAAACATAAAGTACCCACCTCATCTTGCAGGGTCCTTGAAGGACAGAAGTTAAACAGGAAAAGCCACTCTGGAGTTCCTGGTGTGCCGTGGCGAGTTAAGGATCCGGCGTTTTCTTTGCAGCAGAATTCTCCTTCTTAAATTTTGTTGAGCACTTTTATCTTGAAGGGGTATTGGATTTTTGTCAAATTAGTATCTATATAAATTGAGATAATTATTTTTTCTTTATTATTTTAATGATATGCACTATTAGGTTAGCTCAATGGGCTTGGCTGGTTCCAGTGCAGAATTGCACATGCTAAAGAGAGGATTAGCCCTTGACTGGCTCCTGGGAATTTATCTCTGAGTTCTTGGATAATCCTGCCTCAGGATGTTGTATATCTGAGGCATTGGGGCACCCTGTATCTGTTTGATCAGACTGTTAATCTATGCTAATAATGTGACTTGTGGTAAGAGTCTGCCTGAGCTCTGGATCAGGCTGTATCAGTTTGACCTCTTGGGGAGCTGGAGACTGAGTAGCTCAGGTCAGTTATATGGTCACCACGTGCCTAAATGACTGAGCTCCCTATAAAGCCTGGACGCCAGGGCTTGGGTGAGCTTCCCTGGTTCACACACTTCACACTTATTGCCTCCCATGGCTGCTGGGAGAATTAAGTGCTGTCTTATGTGACTCCATTGGGGGAGGACAACTGGAACCTTACTTCTCCTCTCTCCTTACTTTGCCTTATATGCCTTTTCCATTTGCTGATTTTAAAGAGTATCCTTTCGCTAAAATAAATCATAAGCATAAATATTGCAGCTTTTCTTTCTTTCTTTTTCTTTTTTTTTTTTTTTTTTTTTTGGTCTCACGCAGCATGCCAAAGTTTCCCAGCCAGGGATCTAACCCATGATACAGCTGTAACCAGAGCACAACAGTGACAATGACAGATCCTTAAGCCAAGGAGCCACCACCCCTGGTGACCCTTATTATGGCTTTTCTGAGTGTTGTGACTCTTTCCAGAAAATCACTGAGCCTAAGGGTGTTCTTGTGGATCTGATAGGGATGCTGTAGGCTCAGGTAGTTATTGAAGTCCCAGTAGAAGATCATAGATAGAGAGGGAAATCTAGGGGACTTTGGGAGATCACTTTAAGTTAATAAATTGCTCAAAAAAGTCATCAGAACAATGCAGGCTTGCCTGACTAGTGGAAGTGCGAGAACTACCTCGGGTTGTTTGATGGGGGATGGGATGAGGCCTGCTTTCAGATTCAGACCTAGGGCAGGAGTTTTGAGGACCGCCCTTCTGCTGATTTGAATACACAATTTACGGGATACCCAGGAGGAGCTACTATTCCCAGAAAGGAAGAGGCGGTCTTTTCCAACCTCCATTCCTTTGGATGATAAAACTGTGGCCCACGCGATCCTCAGGGCTTGCATCTCTCACAAGCATCCTATCCTAATAAATGTATTTTTTTGCCTATCACTTTGTCTTTCGCTGAGTTCCTTCTGCTCGGAGACATGAAGAACCTGAACCTCAGTGAGTCCAGACACAGGGTGAGTGATTCTAATTTAAAACCGTGGGTTTAAGTCCCAGTCTGGGTTTAGGCTGGGTTCAAGTCCTGGCACATGGGTTCAAGTCCCAATCTATGTTCTGGCTAGGTTCAAGTGGTTAGTGCTGTCAGTTTTCAGATCCCCAAGTCATATGGTATAAGATGTTGATTAATTTTCATATGTTGAACCTCTTTTGTATTCCTGAGATAAATCTTACCTGGTTATTGTATACCCCTTCTATATACTGCAGGTTTCCATTTGCTGGTATTTCTTGAGGTTTTTTATTTATTTATTTTGGTCTTTTTGCCACTTCTTGGGCCATTCCCGAGGCATGTGGAGGTTCCCAGGCTAGGGGTCAAATCAGAGTTGCAGCCGCCGGCCTACACCACAGCCACAGCAACATGGGAACCGAGCCACGTCTGCAGCCCACGCCACAGCTCAGGGTGACGCCGGATCCTTCACCCACTGAGCAAGACCAGGGATTGAACCCGCAACCTCATGGTTCCTAGTCAGATTCGTTAACCACTGAGCCATGACGGGAACTCTCTTGAGGTTTTTTAATATCCATATATACAAGAGATACTGGTCTGTTGTTTTCTTTTTTTTTTTTTTTTCCCTCTTTTTTTTTAGGTCCACACCTGCTACATATGGGTGTTCCCAGGCTAGTGGTGGAATAGGAGCTGCTGCTTCCAACCTACACCATAGCTCACGGCAACACTGGATCCATAACCCACTGAGTCAGGCCAGGGGTTGAAACCACATCCTCATGGATATTAGATTCTTAACCCGCTGAACCACAAGAACTCCCAATGATGTAGCTTTAAACCTCAAAGAATTAAATAAATAGGAACAAACTAAACCAAAAGCCAGCAGAAAAAAAGGAAATAATAAAAATTAGAGTGAAAAAAATTGAACAATGAGAAAAATAGAGAAAATCAATGAGACCAAATTTGGTTCTGTGAAAAGATCAGTAAAACTGACAACTTTTAGCTAGAATGACCTAGAAAGAAAAAGAGTATAGGAATTATTTTGCTATAATGGGGTTATGGGTTAAGGATCCCGCATCGTCACTGCAGTGCTAGAGTCTGCTGTGGCACAGGTTCCATCCCTGGCCTGGAAAAGAAAAAAAACAAACTACTGTATTGATTTTAGAGCTCTAATCTTTTTATTTTGCTAAAATGTAAAATGTAAAATCTACCATTTTAACGTTATATACATACAGTTCAGCAGCATTAAGTATATTTGCATTGCTGTGCAACCATCACTACCATCCATCTCCAGACCTTTTCATCTTCCCAAGCTGAAACGCATTCTCTATGCCCATTAAATAATAACCCCCTATTTCCTCTTCCTTCTAGCCCCTGGCAATCACCATTCCACTTACTGTCTCTGAATTTGGGTAAACTAGGTACCTCATGTGAGTGGAATTGTGCGATATATGTTGTAGGGGGAGTTCCTGCTATGGTGCAGTGGGTTAAGAACCTGACTGCAGTGGCTTGGATCACTGTAGAGGCTTGGGTATTATCCAGGCCTGGTGCAGGGGGTTAAAGTATCCCAAGTTGCCAAAGTTAGGATGTAGGTCACAGCTGGGACTCAGATTCAATCTCTGGCCCGGGAACTTCCATATGCTGTGGGCGAGGCCATAAATGTGTGTGTGGGTTGTGGTAGGGGGACATAACTTGCCACCCCCAAAGGTCTGTTATTTTGAGGTGAAAGTAATCAAAGCCCAAAAAGATTTGAGAAGAAACTTTGATCTCCCCCTAACTGCGTAAAAGAATGTGTTTAAAGGACCTGTTTCGGGAAGGAAGCTATCGCCATAGATAACTATAGTATGAACTAGGTTTGTAAACAGGGAAGAAGCTAGCAATCCTCTAACTATAGTATGAACTAGGTTTGTAAACAGGGAAGAAGCTAGCAATCCTCCCTGGGTCTCATTGTCTCTTGCTGGCTGACAAGGCCTGCTTGTCAACCCAGGTCCCGAAGTCAGCGGTGCCCCAGAAATAATAAGAAAGAGACATAGAAATAGAGTGGGGATCAGGGGGCTACCGCCTTCAAGAGGCAATAGCCACCCTCTGAGCCAACTCATGGTTTTTATTTACTCTTTTCTACGTCCTTGTACGTGCAGGGGATACATCGGTATTTTACTTCAAACTTATTGGAAGTGAGATATGCTAGGACAGGCATTCCTAAGCACAGAAAGTAGTCATAAATGTTTTAGCCCTCCCAGGCCATAGTTTGTTCTTTGCTTCAAGCAATCTATGGCCTCTCCCATAAGTCCCCCAAGGCGTGCTCCAGTCCTGAGACTGTCAGAGCTGATGGTTTTCCATCAGCAACATCAGGGCTTCAGCAATCTTGTTTTCCAGATGCCATTCGTTGATGATGTTCTCATTCATTTGCCTCAAGGGTCATGAGAGAGTCACGAGACCTTGTGTAGACTGACCTCTACAGCCACTCTATGGCGCCAGTCTTTTTTTTTTTTTTTTTTTTTTTTTTTTTGCCTTTTGTCTTTTGTCGTTGTTGTTGTTGTTGTTGTTGTTGCTATTTCTTGGGCCGCTCCCGCGGCATATGGAGGTTCCCAGGCTAGGGGTTGAATCGGAGCTGTAGCCACCGGCCTACGCCAGAGCCACAGCAACTCGGGATCCGAGCCGCGTCTGCAACCTACACCACAGCTTACGGCAACGCCAGATCGTTAACCCACTGAGCAAGGGCAGGGACCGAACCCTCAACCTCATGGTTCCTAGTCGGATTCGTTAACCACTGCGCCACGACGGGAACTCCCCTTTTTTTTTTTTTTTTTTTTATAAAACAGCTTTTTTTTTTTTTTATTTTTTACAGAATAAAATACATACATTTACACACAATTACATTCACACAGATTATTATAACATGGATCTTAAGAAACAGATTAAGTGACTCCCACTGGAGAAGTGGAATGGAAAATATGCTGAGACAAATAGGAAATTTATTCTATACTTTATCCCAATTTTATGGCTTTCAGCTTTACTACTTAGTTTTATCTGTAACATTTCAATTTTTCTTTAAAAATTAGCATTATATTAAATTGTTATATTATGCAACTAAAATTTACAAAGAAGAAAGCCTTATATACCATTAAATATCTTATATAGCCTAATAAAAAGAATAACAACTGGTAAGCATAACAAAAATAATACACCCTCTGAAAATAAGTAAAATATAAAATGCATAAGTTGGTTAAAAAACAGTGTAACTATATAAATATGTCCTCACAATTTGTTCCATCTCATTGATTCTGCAATAAAGGCATTACACCATTCTAGGTGATGTAATAAACAAGACATTATAGACTTTACATTGTACCATGGAGAGAAATGGTTATTAATAATACAGTTGTAGAACTGTATTATTTAATTGTACAGTGGCATTATTTAATTATAATTATCATAAGGTCTTTGATGGAGAGGAAATCAGAATCATATCTAAGAAGACTTCAGCATTCCAAGAATGATGTCAAATGACCCCCTTCATGGTGGATTATGCACTTATTTTCGATGAGATATATTTCTTCTCCAGAGATTCCTTGTTTGTGTATCAATTGTAGATTTTTGGTTTGCAGTTATTCTGAAGTTTTGATGTAAGAGTCTATATGTATATGAGATTGTTTTAAGTTGTTGTTCTCTTAATTGCAAGTTCATTTCTGGTGTCCCGCATTTGTACCCACCTCTTCTCATGATTTCTGATTTTGGTGGTATAATTGTGCATGGATGATTTCATATCTTTACTGTATATATACCTTTACTGGTGAGCCTTGTCATTTGTGGAATTTTTGTTTCCTGTTGCTGATCTTTTCTTTCCTGCCTAGAGAAGTTCCTTTAGTATTTGTTGTAAGGCTGGTTTAGTGTTGCTGAATTCTCTCAGCTTTTGCTTATCTGAGAAGTTTTTGATTTCTCCTTCAAATCTGAATGAGAGTCTTGCTGGGTAGAGTATTCTTGGTTGGAGGTTTTTTCCTTTCATCACGTTAAGTATATCATGCCACTCCCTTCTGGACTGCCGATAATCTTATTGGAGTTCCCTTGTATGTTACCTAGCTGCTTTCAAGATTTTCTCTGTCTTTAATTTTGGTCAGTTTGATTATTATGTGTCTTGGTGTGTTCCTCCTTGGGTTTATTTTCTATGGTACTCGTTGTGCCTCCTGGATTTGAGTGAGTGGTTCCTTTCCCATGTTAGGGAAGTTTTCGGCTATTATCTCTTGGAATATTTTTTCTGTCCCCCCCTCTCTCTCTTCTCCTTCTGGCACCCCTATAATACGGATGTTGGTGCGTTTAACATTGTCCCAGAGTTCCCTGAGACTCTCTTCATTTGTTTTCAATCTTTTTTCTCTTTTCTCTTCTGCATCCGTAATTTCTTCTAATCTGTCCTCCACCTCGCTTATTTGTTCTTCTGCCTCCTGTATTCTGCTGTTAGCTGCTTCTGGTGAGTTTTTTATTTCAGTTATTGTATTTTGCATCTCTTCTTGTTTAAGTTTTATAGCTTGTATCTCTTTGGTTAGTGTTTCCTGAAAGTTATCCATCTTTGCCTCCAGTTTATTTCCAATGTCTTGCATCATCTTCAGCATCAACAGTCTAAAGTCTTTTTCCTGGAGGCTGAGAATCTCCTCCTTGCTTAGCTGTTTTTCTGGGGTTTTTCCTTTCTCCCTCATCTGAGTTATAGTTCTCTGTCTTTTCATTTTTATAGGTTTTTGGTGTGGTGACCTTTTTATAGATAATAGAGTTGTAGCCTCTCTTACTTCTGGTGTCTGCCCCCCTTGTGGCTGAAGTCAGTATGGGGGGCTTGCTGTAGGCTTCCTGATGGGAGGGGCTGATGCCTGCCCACTGGTAGGTGGAGCCGATTCTAATCCCTCTGGTGGGTGGGGCTTAGTCTCTGGATGGGATTAGGGGCTGCTGTGTGCCTGAGGCTCTTTAGGTAGCCTGTTTACTGAGGGGCGGGGCTGTGACCCCACCTGGATTGTTGTTTGCCCTGGGGCTTCTCAGCACTGACTGACGAGTGGGGCCAGATTTTCCCAAAATGGCCCCCTCCAGAGAAAGGCAGCTGCTGAATATTCCCGAGAGCTTTGCCTTCAATGTCCTTCCCTCACAACAAGCCACATTCACCCCTGTTTTCCCATGATGTCCTCCAAGAACTGCAGTCAGGTTTGACCTAGGTTCCTGTGGAGACCTCTCTCTGCCCTGGGACCCAGTGCCCATGAAAGTCTGTGTGCGCCTTTTAAGAATGGGGTCTCTGTTTCCCCCAGTCCTGTGGAGCTCCTGCGCACAAGCCCCACTGGCCTTCAATGCCAGATGCTCCAGGGGCTCTTTCTCCCAGTGACAGATCCCAGCATGTGAGGGTTTGATGTGGGGCTCAGAACTCTCACTCCTGCAGGTGAGTCTCTGTGAGCCAGTTAGTTTTCAGTCTGTGGAGCTTCCCACCCGGGAGGTATGGGGTTGTTTATATCACGAAATCACCCCTCCTACCTGTGGATGTGGCCTCCTCTTTTTCTTCTAGAGTAGGGTATGGGTTTCCAGTCCATTTGGGTGGAGATTGCTCAGTCTTTAGCTGTGAATTTTGTTGTTTTTAGGAGAAAAGTTGAGCTCCAGTCCTTCTATTCCGCCATCTTAATCCCCTAGCCAGTCTTTTCTTTCTATTCTTTGTCACGTCGCATATTCATGCCTCCAACAGCTGGCCCAGCAGACACTTATTTCATGTTTCATGGGATTCTTTGAGGTCCCAAACTGCTACCCCCAACATCCTCTTTTGTCTTTACCTGAAGGTGGTATTTGAGGTTAGCGTTTTGGTCATTTTGAGATTTACTCTCTTTTCCTGGCTATCTCCCAATCTATACATGTAATGGAACATCGATTTTCTCCTGTTAGTCTGTCTCAGGTCAACTTAATTCTTAGACTAGCCAGCAGAACCTAGAAGAGTAGAGGAAATTTTCTTCCTCGCTGAAAATGTCCTTTTGTGTCTGGCTTATTTCACTTAGCCTAATGCCTTCAATTATATCCTTGTCGTAGCAGGTGACAGAATTTCCTTCTTTTTGGATTTCCCTGGAGGAGCAGTGGATCTAGCATTGTCATTTCTGTGGCTTGGGTCACTGCTATTGTGTGAGTTCAGTCTCTGGCCTGGGAACTTCACATGCTTTGAACTTCCTGTGTGCTAAGGATGTGGCCAAAAAGGAAAAAAAAAAGGGAATTTCATTTTTTTAAGGCTGAATAATATTCTATTGTCTGTACATACTGCATTTTATTAATTCATCTGTTGAGGGACTAAATGTCCATCTAAATGATTGTTTCCTCTTTTTGGCTATTGTGAATAATACTACTGTGAATATTATCATACAAATATCCTTAAAGTCCCTGCTTTCTGGAGTTCCCCTTGTGGCACAGCAGAAAAGAATCTGACTAGTGTCCATGAGGATTTGGGTTTGATCCTGGCCTCGCTCAGTGGGTCAGGGATCCAGCATTGCCAGCTCAGATCCCGTATTGCTGTGGCTGTGGCTAGGCTGGCAGCTGTAGCTATGATTAACTCCTAGCGTGGGAATTGCCATATGCTGCGGGTGCTGCCCTAAAAAGCTCCCCCCCCAAAAAAAAAAAGAAAAGAAAAAAAAAAATCCCTGCTTTCAATTCAACTTAGATGTATACCTGTAGTGGAATTTCTGGATCACAGGGTAATTCAATATTTAATTTTTTGAGGAGTTGCTGTGCTGTTTTCCACAGCAGCTGCCCATTTTACATTCCCACCAGCAGGACACAAGAGTTCCAATTTCTCCATATCTTTGCAAACACTTGTTATTTTCTGGGTTTTTTTTTTTTTTTTTTTTTTTTTTTGGTCTTTTTGCCTTTTCTAGGGCCGCTCCCTCGGCATATGGAGGTTCCCAGGCTAGGGGTCTAATCGGAACTGTAGCTACTGGCCTACACCACAGCCACAGCAACACCAGATCCAAGCCGCGTCTGCGACCTACACCACAGCTCATGGCAATGCCAGATCCTTAACTCACTGAGCAAGGCCAGGGATCGAACCCACAACCTCATGGTTCCTAGTCGGATTCGTTAACCACTGAGCCACAACGGGAACTCCTGGGTTTGTTTTTTGTCTTGTTTCTTTTTTGGTCTTTCCTTCCATTTATTTATTATTTATTATTTACTTATTTATTTATTTGCTTGCTTGCTTGCTTTTTAGGGCTAAACTCACCAGCATATGGAAGTTCTCAGGCTAGGGGTCAAACTGGAGCTATAGCTGCTGGGTCTGAGATGGGTCTTCGACCTACACCACAGCTCACCCACCACAAGCCGGATCCCTGACCCACTGAGCTAGGCCAGGGATTGAACCCGCATCCTCATGGATACTACTTGGATTCACTTCTGCTGTGCCTCAGTGGGAAATCCCACTTTCTTTTTTTAAATAATAGCCATTCTAATGTGAAGTTGACTATTCACAAAATCTTTGTGACTTTGATTTGCATTTTCTTAAAGATTAGTGATATTGAGCAATTTTTCATGTGTTTACTGGCTATCTGTATATCATCTTTGTGCGTTTTTTTTTTTTTTTCTTTCTTTTTTTTTAGGGCCGTACCTGCGGCCTATGGAGGTTCCCAGGCTAGGGATTGAATCAGGAGCTGTAGCTGCTGGGCTACACCATAGCCACAGCAACACAGGATCCAAGCCACATCTGCAACATCACAGCTCATGACAATGCTGGATCCTTAACCCACTGAACAAGGCCAGGGATCGAACCTGTCTTCTCGGATGCTAGTCAGATTCGTTGACTGCTGAGCCACAAAGGGAACTCCTGTATGTCATCTTTGGAGCAATGTCTATTTGAGTCCTTTCTGATTTATTTTTTTTTTTTTCTTTTTTGGCTGCCCTGCAGCATGTAGAATTCCCAGGCCAGGGATCAGATCCGTTGCAGCTGTGGCAACATCAGATCCTTTAACCCACTGTGCTGTGCAAGGCTGGGTCTGTGATCAAACTTGTGTTCTGGTGCTGCAGAGACATTGCTGATCCCATTTTGCCACAGCAGGAACTCCAAAAAAAGATTGGTGTCTTTTTTTTTTTTTTTTTTTTGCTTTCTTTTGCCTTACCTGTGGCATGCAGAAGTTCCCAGGCCAGAAATTGACAAACCCTCACCACAACAGCAACCCAAACCACTGCAGTGACAAAGACCAATCCTTAACCCATTGCACCACAAGAGAATTCCATATCCTATTTTTTAAACAAATTTGTTTTTTGTGTGTTTCTTTTTGGCCACCCCATGACATATGGAATTCCCTGGCCAGGGATCAGATCCAAGCCACAGTTGTGACCTATGCCACAGCTATGGTAATGCCAGATCCTTTTAACTCACTCTGCCAGGCCCGGGATCGAACCTGAGTCCCATGGCTCCAGAGATGCTGCTGATCCCATTGCGCCACAGCAGGAACTCCTAAACAAGTTGTTTTTTACATTGTTGAGTTTTTGGAGTTCTTTATTTAGTCTGGATAGTAAGCCCTTATCAGATATATGATTTGCAAATATTCTCTACCATCCTATGAGGCTTTATTTTATTTTATTTTTATTTATTTATTTTTTTGTCTTTTTGCCTTTTCTAGGGCCGCTCCCATAGCTTATGGAGGTTCCCAGGCTAGGGGTTGAATCGGAGCTGTAGCCACCTGCCTACACCAGAGCCACAGCAACATGGGATCTGAGCCTCGTCTGTGACCTACACCACAGCTCACAGCAACGCCAGATCTTTGACCCACTGAGCAATGCCAGGGATCAAACCTGCAACCTCATGGTTCCTAGTCAGATTCGTTAACCACTGTGCCACGACAGGAAATCCATTTTTTTAAATTTTATATATATATTTTTAGGGCCACACCTGCAGCATATGGAAGTTCCCAAGCTAGGGGTAAAATCAGAGCTATAGCTGCTGGCCTAAGCCACAGCCACAGCAACGTGGGATCTGAGCCTCATCTGTGACCTACACCACAGGTCAGGGGAACGCCAGATCCTTAACCCACTGAGTGGAGCCAGGTATCGAACCCTCGTCCTCATGGATACTAGTCATGTTCTTAACCTTCTAAACCACAAAAGGAACTCCATATGAGTTGTATTCTTGTTCTCTTGATATTATCCTTTGATGTACAAGTTCTTAATGTGGATGTAGTCCAGTTTATCTATTTTTACTTCTTGCCTATGCTTTTGATTTCATATCAAGAAATTATTGCCAAATCTAATGTCATGAAATTTTCCCCTGTGTTTTCTTACAGAAATTATAAAATCCTTACATTTTAGGTTTTACATTTGTCTTTGATTCCTTTTGAGTTAATTATTGAATATGATATATTTTTTGCATGTAGCTATATGATATTCTCAGCATGATTTGTTGAAACCTTTTTCCTTTCCCCATTGAATCGTCCTGGCATCCTTGTCAAAAATTATTTTATCAAACATATAAGGGTTTGGTGTTATCATTGTAGCTCAGCAGGTTAAGAACCCGACTGGTACCCATGAGGATGCAGGTTCGATCCCTGGCCTCAATCAGTGGGTGAGGGATCCAGTGTTGCTGCAAGCTGTGGTGTATGTTGCAGATGTGGCTTGGGTCTGGTGTTGCTGTGGCTGAGGTATAGGTTGGCGGCTGCAGCTCTGATTCCACCCCTGGCTTGGAAACCTCCATGTGCTGCAGATGTGGCTCTAAAAATGCAAAAACAAAAAACAAAAACTCTAGATATAAATAGACATTATATCTATATTTATTGATCTGCACTGTCTATCCACCCATCTGTCTATTTATCTATCTAGAGATTTTTAAAGAATTGGCTCACATAATTGTGAAATCTTGGTAAGTGCAAAATCTTCAGGGTTAGCTGGCAGACTGGGGTCCTTGTAAGAGGAGCAGAAGAGCACAAAGGCAGTCTTTTTGATAGGGATCGAGTCGGATAGTCACCCAGGTAGTTGTAGAAGTCCCAGTGGGGGACCACAGATAGAGAGGGAAACCTAGGGAAATTTGGGAGACCAATGAAAGTGAATGATTGTGCAAGAAAGCTATCAGAATGTCATGGAACAAAGCAGGCTTGGTTAAAATCATAAAATAAACCAGAAGATATACCTCAGGTCATTAAGTGAAAGATAAAACGAGGTCTGCATTCAAGTTCAGCAAGATAATGATCCTTAGGACCAAGGACAAGAATTTAAGGGAAAGATGACATTCCAGAGTAGAAGACTCGTTATAAGGAAACCTGAGATGATGCAACATGTTTTAGCCTATGTTACCGCCTTGCTGCTGATTTGAATAAGCACCATGACAGTCCTAGTTTGATCTCATAGGGTCAAATACTCTCTTACCTGAGGAGGAGCTGGTGATGTAATCCTGCTGTCTACTTGAGAATCAGGAATAATACAGTCTTTCTCACTCTCCACTTTCCTTGGATTATAAAAATGTAGCCCATTTAATCCTTGGGGCAGAGCCTTATTGCCTTACTTGTAGCCCTTATAAGCGTCCCATCTTGCTAAGTCTATTTCTTGCCTATCACTTTGCCTCTCTTTAAATTCCTTCTGCGCTGAGACACAAAAAACCTGAGCCTCAGTAAGTCCAGACACCAAGTAAGTGATTCTAAAACAAACAAACAAACCAACAAAAAACATGGGTTCAAGTCCCAGTCTGGGTTTGGCTATGTTGAGTCAGAGGTGTTCGGTTTCATTTTGATGGAATTCCTTCTTGCTTGGGTGAGGTTAGTCTTTGTTCTGTTGTCCTATTAAGGCCTCTGAGGTTGAGTAGGACACTAGTTAGAAGGAGAGGCAGCAGCTATTCACCGCCAAGCTCTCTCAGACCACCAGGAGTTTATCAGGTACACACTCAGAGAGGGGGAAAGAAAGGGGGGGAATTTTACCGATCTGGACATACGGTTACTGAACCAGGTTTGTTTGCCTGACATGCAGCAAGCCAGACACTGAGGTGCTGAGCTTTACAGCAGAGAGTTTATTCTCAAGGCACCCAAGCTCTTACCAGATCCAAGCTCATTCTGCTCACTGCACAACTGGCCAGCTAATCCAGAGATGAGTTGTGGAGGCAAGGAATAGCGACTTTATTCGGAAAGCTGGCAGACTGCAAAGATGCTGGCGTCGTGTCCCAAAGAACCATCTTCTCCAAATTAGAATTCAGGCTTCTTTTATACTAAAAGGGGTGGGGGTAAAGTCCTGGTTCCAGACAGATTCTGGAGGCCACGTGTTCATTTCATCCTTCCAGCTGTCATTCAAGGGTGGGCCTGGTCAGGATGTTTCCTATGAGCTACACAAAGATATTTGAGCATAATGCTCATTATCTGGAGGCAGGGTTCCCAGAGACGGGGCGTTATGTATACTTTAGACTTACAGGCAGCATCCGTTTAGTGATTAACTTGTAATAGAATACAAAGTTTCTTCCCAGTGACACAGTGAGGAAACAAGAGAGCAAATCTCAGATCTACCTCCCTGAAGGATAGAAGCCTGAAATATTTATGGGATAGGGATAAAGGATCTGGGTGGTCTTAGCTGTGAGTAAAGTTGATTGAAAGTAGGGAAAAGGTGAGCTCATCAGTGTTCGGCACAGGCCCAGTTTTAGAGTTAGTGGTTCCAACAAATCCTCCTAACTGGGGAGGAGCCCACTCCGAATTTCTGGAAAACGATTTAAGCCCCCATCTCTATAGTGACCCATATGTTGGAAGCGTTTGGTGAAGCTCAGAGGATGTGCAATGAGTGAAAGAAGAGAAAACAAAAGCAGGCTTAATTAATTAGTAGGGGCAAGTTACAAGCAAAGGGGTTTCTAACAAGCTGTTCCCTTATTTGCTGTTCTGTAAGAGGCAGTCAAGGATTTCTAAGGCACCAGCTTCTTTTAACCCTTTGGGGGCATGGTTTCAATATAAGTTATTCTAAAAGATTTTGTTCAAAAGGGGGGAAAGGGGGAAAAAGGAAATGATTATGCTACAGATGGGGCCATCCCTCTCCTCCCCTTATTAGCCAGAGATAGAAACTCAAACTTGGGGCTTCAGACAGGTAAAAGTCTAAAATGGGGAAAAAAAGGAAGAGGGAAGGAAAACAAAATAAAAAATTTGAAAACCCTAGACACAGCAGGAGAAAATAAAAGATAATATATATTAAAATCTGACATTTGAGGACCTTCTCTTTGGCACAGTGGGTGAAGGATCTGGGGTTGCTGCAGCCATGGCTTGGGTTCAGTCCCTGGCCCGGGAAATTCCACATGCCACAGGTGTGGCCAAAAAACCCCCAACAAATAAGTTAAATGTGATAATTATATATGTATATGTGTGTGTATGTGTGTGTAACAGAGTTTATATGCTAAAGGAATTTAACAACAACAAAAAGTTCTGATTGGCTTTTGTGCTTATAATATAGGCTCTTGTTAAAAACAAGATAACGGGGGCATTCCCCTCATGGCGCAGCAAGCTATTATCCATGAGGATGCTGGTTCAATCCCTGGCCCTGCTCAGTGGATTAGGATCCAGCATTGCCTTGAGCTGTGCAGGTTGCAGAGGAGGCTCGAATCTCAAGTTGCTGTGGCTGTGATGTAGGCTGGCAGCTGTAGCTCAGATTTGACCCCTAGCCTGCAGTTGCAGCTTTAAAAAGCAAAACAAAAACAACAAAACCAAACCAAGATAACGGATGGACCCAAAGTGGAGTTGCTCATGCTAAGCCCCAAGTCACCAAACTGAGAGTTCCTGCTCTCCCTGAAACTGAATCTTAACTAGTTAGTCAGGAATCCCGTGATTTGCACTACTGTGATAATCTGCCAATAGACTCTTGCCATCCCCTGAAGGAAAGTGACCTTGCAATAGTCAACCTCCTTTTTTACTTAGTATAACTTCCTTGTTGCCACAGCAACACAGCGTCTGAGCCGGGTCTGCTACCTACACCACAGCTCACCCGGCAACGCCGGATTCTTAACCCACTGAGCAAGGGCAGGGGCCAAACCTGCAACCTCATGGTTCCTAGTCAGTTTTGTTAACCACTGCACCACGGACGGGAACTCCTGAAAGTCTTTCATTTTATACAGCTCCTTGAAGCTTCTTACTGCCTGGTAGATTGGCTGCTGCCCAATTCATGAATCTTTGAATAAAGGTAATAAGATCTTTATTCAATTTCAACTTACTTAGTTGATTTTTTTTTTTTTTTCGGTATTTTTAGGCCTGCACCCATGGCATATGGAGGTTCCCAGGCCAGGGGTCTAATCGGAGCTGTTGCCGCTGGCCTACAACACAGCCACAGCAACACCAGATCCTTAATCCACTGAAAGGCCAGGGATCGAACCTGAAACCTCATGGTTCCTAGTCGGGTTTGTTTCCACTGTACCACGATGGAAACTCCCTGAATTTTGTTTTTTGGGGTTTTTTGGGGTTTTTTTTGCTATTTCTCGGGCCGCTCCCGCGGCATGTGGAGGTTCCCAGGCTAGGGGTCGAATCGGAGCTGTAGTCTCCGGCCGCGTCCGCAACCTACACCACAGCTCACGGCAACGCCGGATCCTTAACCCACTGAGCAAGGCAGCGACCGAACCCGCAACCTCATGGTTCCTAGTCAGATTCGTTAACCACTGCGCCACGACGGGAACTCCTGAATTTTGTTTTTTAACGCTCTAAATTAACTTTGACGTTTGCTAAAATGCACCAATTGATAAAACTTCATGGACTTAATATAATCAAATTGTAGTCGTACTTGGAGATCCCTTTAAGTTTAAACATTATGATCTCTACAATCTTAAAAATGTAACTAAATACAAAAAATAGAAAAACAGGAGTTCCCGTCGTGGCGCAGTGGTTAACGAATCCGACTAGGAACCATGAGGTTGCGGGTTCGGTCCCTGCCCTTGCTCAGTGGGTTAAGGATCCGGCGTTGCCGTGAGCTGTGGTGTAGGTTGCAGACGAGGCTCGGATCCTGCGTTGCTGTGGCTCTGGCGTAGGCCGGTGGCTACAGCTCCGATTCAACCCCTAGCCTGGGAACCTCCATATGCCGCGGAAGCGGCCCAAGAAATAGCAACAATAACAACAACAACAACAACAACAAAATAGAAAAACAGTTATGGCTCACTTAAACTATAATCAGGAGACAATATTCCTTCGTCCTGTAATCACGTCAGAGCTGGATGCTGAACAACTAGGGTCACCCTATGGCCCAGAACATGCTGAATTTATTCAAACTAATCCTAAACTCTTTGCCCCGCCCTACCCTCCCTTTCAGGTGGAACCACCTTAAAGGCTCAGGCCCAAGCTTTCCCCTCACCCATTCTGCCTCCCTACAGACCTTGGCGCTTCACCCTCTGACCCCGCTTCACCCTCTGGCCCCGTGTGATGCTGTGCCTGCTGATTCTGGGCATCTGTGAGTATAAAACACTTCTTTATTGCCTAATTTCCCATCATCATAGTACCAATTGCCCTACAATATCTTAGACACTAAAATAATAAACTTTTCAGGCATCTAAAATTGGTTTAAATACATCTGTTTAGCAGGCCTGGAGCAGTTACTGTCTGCTGCTGAGGTATCCACTAAAGATACAAGGAGAAAAACATCCAACTTTCTGATTGTGGCAACCAAGATTGAACAAGAGAATAGAGAAATTGCAAAAATGTGGGAGGGAGATACTTTTTGCAACTTGGAAATGACCTTGTGTGAGGTGATAGTCGATGTAAATAATGGTCTCTGCCCTTGGTTCCTGACTCAGGGCTCCTGAATCCTTGCAAATAGGGGTGCAAGGAGCATCTTTTATTCTAATATTTAGCCTTTGACCCCAGTTCCTGACACAGGATTCCTGAAACCCTAAATTCAGGAGAGTCCTAAGAGATAAGAGCACTGGGAGCATTTTTTGTTTTAATATTTATCTTTACCCCAGCTCCTGACACAGATTTCCTAAATCCTTTGGAATTTCCTGGATGGATAGGAGCATCTTTTGTTCTAGTGCGGCAGCTCTCTGGGGGCTTCTGCATGGGGGCTGCTCATCAGAAAGAGCAAGCCATGATTAGAAGCTTAGAATTACCTGTTCTCTAGAGAGGCTGCCTATGTGAGGAAGCATCCATACAATTTCCAGTAGTTTGGGGTTTGGGGAACTTCAAGGTTGGTGAACACATCTCCATACTGGGAGGGTGGCCTGTCACAACTCTATGGGGACAGGAGCACCTACAATTCAAGACCCTGCCCGACCTGTATCCTTTATTATGTCCTTTTGTAGTAAGCTGGTAAATAGTAAGTGAACTGTTTTACCTGAGTCCTGCGAGCTGCTCTACCAAATTAATGGAACCTGAGGAGTGGGTCTCGGGACTGTCCAATTTATAGCTGATGGATATGAAGCGCAGGTAATAATCCTGTGATTTGCTCTGATCATCTGAAATTGGCGTGAGGAACAGTCAGATGGGAATGAGCCCTTAACCTACGGGAGCTGATGCTATATCTCGAGGTTAAATCAGAATTAAATTGTAGGACACTCAGCTGGTGTTAACAGAATTGCTTGGTGAAGGGAAAACCTCCATAATAACTGTGTAAGAAGTGTTGTGATTTAAAAAAAAGAAAAAAAAAAGTGTTGTGAGCATGATAGTGACATGAGAGTAAAGGAGAAACACACAAGAACTGAGGTTCTTCCTACATACCTTGTAAACAGCAAAGAGCCTGCCTTATTCCAAAAATGAATTTAAATTTGAGTTTAGGAGTTCTCTGTTGGCCTAGCAGTTAAGGATCTGGCATTGTCACTGCTGTGGCTTAGGTAGCTATGGTGTGGGGTTCAATCCCTGGCCTGGAAATTTTTGTATGCTGTGGGCACAGCCAAAAAAAATTTTTTTTTTAATTTATATAGAAATATTGGGAAATCATTTCCCACGGACCCTTACCTTCTGGCTGATTCCACTTTAAAAGCGTAGTTTGAAACTATTTCAAAGCAAGTCAGTGGGGTTGGAGGTGGGCAAATTGTGTTGATAATTTGGGATCTCACGGACACCGCCCCCTCCAGCTAAAATAGTAATATGGGCCTTTTAGGCAAAACTGTCATTTCACAGTAATTCTCCAAAATGACAAGCACAACACAAAGGACACCACAAAGGGAAAGAGGAGGGGCACCTGCTCTGTGTTCTCTGGGCCTTTCAAAAAACACGGAGTTATCCCTTTGGCACATACATGTGAATCTAAAGAAAGGTGATGTGGTTGACATCAGTGGAATGGGCAGTGTTCCAAAAAAGAATGCCTCACAAATATCAGCACGGCAAAACTGGAAGACTGCAATGTTAGCCAGCATATAGTTGGCATTGTTTAAAAAATCAAGAGCAAGATTCTTGCCAAGAGCATCAGTGTACCTATTAAGCATATTAAGCACTCTCAAAGCTGAGATAGCTTTCTGAACCGTCTGAAGGAAAGTGGTCAGAAAAAGAAAGAAGCCAAAGAGAAAGGAACTTGGGATTAACTGAAGCACCAACCAGCTCTGCCAGAGAGGCACACTTTGTGAGAACCATTGGAAAATAATCTGAGCCACTGAAACCCATTTATTTCCCTATAAATTCATGGCATGATAGGTGTAAAAACAAAAAAAGACCTCTGCACTATTTCTTTTTTTTTTTTAAAGTAATATGAACTTTGAGTTCCTGTGGTGGCTCAGTAGTTAATGAACCAGACTAGCATCCATTAGAACGAGAGTTCAATCCCTGGCCTTGCTCGGCGTGTTGGGGATCTGGCATGAGCTGTGGTGTAGGTCACAAATGCGGCTTGGATCTCGAGTTGCTATGGCTATGGGCATAGGTTGACAGCTACAGCTCTGGTTGGAACCCTAGCCTGGGAACCTTCATATGCTGCTGGTGTGGCCCTAAAAAGACAAAAAGACCAAAAAAAAAAAAAAAAAAAAAAAGGTAATATAACCTAATCTAAGTTAGAAAGGAGCCTTAAAGGATTAATTTTTATAAAATCTAATTAACAGAGGAGTGATTATCCCTGGTACTTCTCCAGTCTAGTTTTGCCTGCTTTAAACTTGAAAGAAAAAAATAAGGGGGACATATTGCATTACTACAGCCTTAATGCTGTGATTCATCTATTAAGGGCCACATGCCCAATATCCAATACTTACAATGTTTTTAGACTGAGGTGTAATTGAGGTATAATTATACTACAGTATCATTAACTATAGTTGCTGTGCTGTACTTTACTTATTTTATAACTGAAAGTTTGTACCTGTTGATTCTCCTCATTCATCCCACCACCACGCCTGCCCCCAGTTAAAGTGGTAATATGGGCTTTTCAGCCAAAACTGCTATCTCACAGTAATTTTCTACTCTGCCCCCACCCTGCCTCCTCTGGCAATCTTCAGTCTGTTCTCTGTGTCTGTGAGCTTGGTTTGTTTTTTGTTTTTATTTGGTTGGTTGGTTTTCTAGGTTCTACCTGTAAGTGAGATCATATGGTATTTATCTTTGACTTATTTCATTCAGCTTAATGCATTCACTGCTCCATTCATATTTTCAAAAAAGGCAAGATTTCATTCTTTTTAATGGCCGAGTAATATTTCATTGTGTGTGTGTGTATCAACCACATTTTCTTTACCCATTCATCTATCTATGGACATTTAGGTTGTTTCTATCATGGCTGTTGTAAACAATGCTGCAGTGACCATGAGGGTGCATATGTCTTTTCAAATTAGTGTGTTTTTTTTTTTTCTTCAGATAAATACCCAGAAGCGGAATTGCTGGATCATATGGTAGATATTTTTAATTTTTTGCCGAACCTCCATAATGCTTTCTTGATTGTGTACAAGTAACACTACACTCCAACAACCTAACTGCTGGGCCTGCCACCTTGATCTGAGAAATACACTTAGATATCACTATCAAGAAATAATATGCATATGTATTTTTGATCATATATATATTCAAATTATATATACATTTTGTTTTTATGATTTTTAATACTTTAGATATTTTATGAGTAAAATAATATAGTATTTGCCCCTTTGTGACTTATTTCATTTAGTGTAATGTCCTCCACTTTCATCCATGTTGCAGCATGACAGGATTTCCTTCTTCCTTAAGGCTACCTGATATTACATTGTATGTATTGGGTTGCTTCCCCCTCTTGGTTACTGTGAAGAACAGGGCAGTGAACACAGGTGTGCAAATATCTCTTTGAGATCTTGCTTTGAGGATTTAAAAAATGTATATATATATCCCAAAGTGGGAGTCCTGATCATATGGTAATTCTACTTTTAATTTTCTGAGGAATTGTCATACTGTTTTCCATAGTGGCTGTACCTTTTTATATTGACTTCAGCGTACACAAGGTTTCCAGCTTCTCCACATCCTTGTGAATACTTCTTTTGTTCTTTTGATAATGTCCATCCTGACAGGTGTGAGGTGCTATCTCATTGAGGTTTTAATTTGTATTTCTCTGTTGGTTAGTGATGTTGAGCATCTTTGCATGTGCTTATTGGACAGTTATATATCTGCTTTGGAGAAATGTCTATTCAAGTCCTTTGCCCATTTTTTTTTAACTGGGTTGTATTTTCCTGTAAAGTTTGAGTTTTTATATATTCTGGATATTAACCCTTTATCAGGTATATAATTTGCAATTATTTTCTCTCATTCTACTATTTTTACTGTTATTTATTTTTATTTTAAAATTAAATTTATTATTATTATTATTTTTTTGTCTTTTTGTCTTTTCTGGGGCTGCACCTGAGGCATATGGAGGTTCCCAGGCTAGGGGTCTAATTGGAGCTATAGCCTCCAGCCTACGCCACAGCCACAGCAACGTGGGATCTGAGCCAAGTCTTTGGCCTATACCACAACTCACGGCAACGCCAGATCCTTAACCCCCTGAGCAAGGCCAGGTATTAAACCCGAAACCTCATTGTTACTAGTTGGATTCGTTAACCATTGAGCCATGACAGGAACTCCCTATTTTTAAATGTTTTTTATTTTGGCTTTTTTTTGGGGGGGGGCTGCACCCAAGGAATATGGAAATTCCCAGGCCAGGAGTTGAATCCGAGTTACAGCTGCTGGCCTGTGCCACAGCCACAGCAACTCAGGATCCAAGCCTCATCTACAACCTACACCACAGTTCACAGCATCTCTGGATCCTTAATCCATTGAGTGAGGCCAGGGATTGAACCTGCATCCTCATGGATACTAGTTAGATTCCTTCTGCTGTGCCACAACAGGAACTCCTTTTGTTATTTATTTTGATGCACATATATTTTAAAGTTTGTAGTAGTATCATTTGTCTGCTATTTATTGTGTTGTCTATGCTTAGGTGCCATATCCAAAAATCATTGCTAAATCCAATGTCCTGAAGCTTTTCCCTGTGTTTTCTTCTAGGAGTTTTAATAATTTTAGGTCTTACATTTGGGTCTTTGATCCATTTTGAGTTGTTTTATATATATGCTATGTGTCCAACTTTTTTTTTTTTTTTTGCATGGAGTATCTAGTTTTCCCAACACCATTGAAGAGACTATTTTATCCCCATTGCATAGTCTTGGAACCCTTGTTGAAAATTCTTTGACTATATACTCAAGGGTTTATTTCCGGGTTCTCTATTCTGTTACATTGATGTCAATATCTTTGTTTTCTTTTTTGTTTTTAGGGCTGCATCTGCGGCATATGGAAGTTCCCAGGCAAGGGGTCAAATCTGAGCTGCAGCTGCCAACTCCTATGTACCTTTTTGAATTATAGTTTTGTCTGGATATATGCCCAGGAGTGGGATTACTGGATCATATGGTAGTTCTATATTTAGTTTTTTAGGGGAGTTCCCATTGTGGCTCAGTGGTAGTGAACTTAGCTAGTATCCCTGAGGATGTGGGTTTGATCCCTGGCTTTGCTCAGTGGGTTAAGGATCTGTTGTTGCTGTGAGCTGTGGTATAGGTTGCAGACGCACCTTGGATCTGGAGTGGCTGTGGCTGTGGTGTAAGCTGGCAGCTGTAGCTTCAATTCGACCCCTAGCTGGGGGACACCCATATGTCTCAGGTGTGGTCCTTAAAAGGCAAAAATAATAATAATAATAAATAAATAAAAATGAAAAAAAAAAAAGGGAGTTCCCGTCATGGCGCGGTGGTTAACGAATCCGACTAGGAACCATGAGGTTGCGGGTTTGATCCCTGCCCTTGCTCAGTGGGTTAAGGATCTGGCATTGCCGTGAGCTGTGGTGTAGGTTGCAGACGCGGCTCAGACCCAGCGTTGCTGTGGCTCAGGCGTAGGCTGGCAGCTACAGTTCCGATTGGACCCCTAGCCTGGGAACCTCCATATGCCGCAGGAGCGGCCCAAAGAAATAGCAAAAAGACAAAAAAAAAAAAAAAGAAAGGACAGGAGTTCCCATCGTGGTGCAGTGGTTAACGAATCCAACTAGGAACCATGAGGTTGTGGGTTCGATCCCTGGCCTTGCTCAGTGGGTTAAGGATCTGGCGTTGCCATGAGCTGTGGTGTGGGTTGCGTTGCTGTTGCTGTGGTGTAGGCTGGCAGCTATAGCTCCGATTCGACCCCTAGCCTGGGAAACTCCATATGCCACGGGTGTGGCCCTCAAAATACCAAAAAACAAACAAACAAAAAAAGCCCAAAACCAAACAAACAAAAAACATAAACATCTATACTTAAAGCAGGTTATGGTACACCATGCATTTCATGATTACACTAAATAAAGCCTGGAAGGATATGCTATAATAATTTGAAAGTAGTCATCTTTGGTATGCTTTGAAATAATCTTTATTTTTTTCTCTGTGTCCTATTTTTATTTTCCTTTTTTTTACAATAAAAAAATTAATTTTACAAAATGAGAAAATAAAGCTACCTTCAAAAAAAAGTTATAATTCCACCATGAATCAGAGACAGCCTATGTTACACAATTTAAAGTGTAGTATTCTCTAGCTACAGAAATAGAAAAGATGGCCCTAAAACATATGCTAATACAAACATATAACCAAAATGGAGAGTAACTGGGAAGGAATAATGGAATAAGTAGTTTTGGGATAGACTCTTTCTTTTGGGAGGAAAAGAGTTTGATTTAGACCTTGAATTCATATTTTAAAATATATTTATTTGATCAATGCTATGTATGAAATTACAAATACATTAGAAAAGAGTTAACAGTGTAATGGCTTAAACTATGTTGAAGTCCTATCCCTTGTATCTGTGAATGTAATCTTAGATGGAAATAAGGTCTTTAGATATAATCAAATTAAGGTGACGTTCTTAGGGTGAGCCTTAATCCAAGATGACCTGTGTCCATAAAAGAAAAGTCAGAAACACAGAGAGAATGCAATGTGAAGATGGAAGCAGAGATTGGAGCGATTCCTCTACAAGCCAAGGAATGTCCAAAATTGCTGTTAGGACAAGATAGGAGAAGGGCATAGAATAGATTCTTCCTCAAAATCCCCAGAAGGAACCAACGTTGCCAACAACTTTGATTTTGGGTTTTAAGACTGAAAAACTGTGAGAGAATAGGTCTCTGTTGTTTTAAGCCATCTAATTTTGTGGTACTCAGTACTTTGTTAACATAGCCTTAGAAAACTACTACACAGTGGAATATTTGACCATGCATTGTCTGTTTTTGTTTTGGTTGTTTTTTGGCTTATTTTTTGCATCATCTGTTTTTAAAAAATATTATAAAGATTTTCAAAAGGGCCTACCATTTATCCAATATGAATTCCTTCATGGCGAATGAGATCAGAGCGACTACCAAAGGCCTTTCCACATTCCTTACAGTCATAAGGTTTCTCACCAGTGTGAATTCTTTGATGTCGAGTAAGATTTGAGCCTTTATTGAAAGCCCTTCCACATTCATTACATTCATATGGTTTTTCATCTGTATGGATTCTCTGATGTTGAATAAGTTCCGAGCTCTGAATAAAGGCTTTTCCACATTCTTTACATTCATAGAGTTTCTTGCCAACATGAATTCTGTGATGGTTAGTAAGCGTTGAGGCACTACTAAAGGCCTTCCCACATTCCTTGCATTCATAAGGTTTCTCACCAGTATGCATTCTTTGATGTTGAATAAGCCTTGAATGTTGAGTAAAGGCTTTCCCACATTCCTTACATTCATAAGGTTTTTCACCTGTATGAATTCTCAGATGTGGAAAAAGTTGCGAACTCTTAGTAAAGGCTTTTCCACATACTTTACATTCATACGGTTTTTCACCAGTGTGAATTCTCTGATGATCATTAAGATTTGAGCAGTAATTAAAGGCTTTCCCACATTCCTTACATTCATAGGGTTTTTCACCAGTGTGAATCCTCTGATGTTGAGAAAAATATGAACTACAACTAAAAGCCTTGCCGCATTCTTTACATTCATAAGGTTTTTCACCAGTGTGAATCCTCTGATGTCGAGTAACAAGTGAGCCACGACTAAAGGATTTCCCACACTCCTTACATTCATAGTTTTTTTCAGCAGAATGAATTCTCTGATGTTGAGTAAAGTGTGGGTTTTGATTAAAGCCCTTTTCACATATTTTACATCCACAGGGTTTCTCTTCATTAATAGTTTTTTGATATGGTATGAGAAATGTGGGTGGAATAAAAGTGGGTATGTCTTCATGGGTAAATATTCCTTGACTAAAATGTCTCTTCTTTAGGGATAATAACTGGGTCTCACACATGGATTCCAGATCTGAAAGAAAATAAAAAGACATATGTTCATTTTTCATACTCTAGGAAAAGTTAAAACATCTGAAAAAGAAATGGAAAGATTAAGCTGAAAATAATACCTGGGAAAATAAATGCTTAGACAGTTCTTAAATATGGCTAAGTAATTTGTAAAATTGATACAAAAAACGTAGATATTAAGGAAAGGCAATAAATAAAGCTGAAGAGGGTGATTAGAGAAATAGATGACCTCTATAATCCTAAAATTCTGTGTGGATCATAATCACCTTAAACTTCAGTGAATTCACACCATTCAGGGCCATCCACATTATACAGTGATTCTAACCATGCATAAATTTATGTAACCATATAAAGAGCATCAGAGTATATTTTTTGTTGTATTGCTTTTCAGGGCTGTACCTGTGGCACATGGTGGTTCCCAGACTAGGGGTGGAATTGGAGCTGCAGCTGCTGGCTTACAAAGCCACAGCAACAGTGTCTGAGGTGCGTCTGGGACTTACACCAGAACTAATGGCAGCACACTGAGTGAGGCCAGGGATTGAACTCACGACCTCATGGTTACCAGTCAGATTTGTTTCTGTTGCACCACAATCAGAACTCCTATATGTTTTGTAGTTTGCAGACACTTGTCATACTTACAAGACTTTGGAGGAATAACTGTGTTGAAATATATAAATGGTAGTGGGAGTGGGGGAGGGTCAGCAACCCTAAGCAAAGGGTATATTGTTAGCAGATTCACATTGGGGCAAGTCTAGGGTGCTGAATGAATCTGTTGAGGATGGTAGAAAGGTAAATATGTTCTGTGAATAGAGCTTGGTATGTGTGTATATATATATGCTGGGGATTCAGTGAAAATATTTGCCTTGGAATTCTGTGATGCTGATGCTGGGAGAGAGAAATGGAATCTTCAAGTCAGGGAAGTCACTAAAAAGGGAGGCAATTTAAGAGTGACAAAGAAGAGAATAAGAATGAAATATTCTCTGTAAGAAAAGAGGAACTCCGTGTCAACATTTTCTGCCACTCCGCATATATCTGCCAATGATCATGAAAATACTGCAAGTATTGATTTTAGGTTTAAAAATCTTAGTAAGTGAAATCATGAATATAGAATCAGTGAGGAATGAGGGTAAATTGTACTTTTAATTAAAAAGGGACATGATTTTGGAGTTCCTGTTGTGGTGCAGTGGTTAATGAATCCCACTAGGAACCATGAGGTTGCAAGTTTGATCCCTGGCCTTGCTCAGTGGGTAAGGATCCAATCCAGCATTGCCATGAGCTGTGGTGTAGGTCGCAGATGCGGCTTGGATCCCGCATTGCTGTGGCTCTGGTGTAAGCTGGCAGCTACAGCTCTGATTAGACCCCTAGCCTGGGAAACTCCATATTCCAAGGGAAGCAGCCCTAGAAAAGGCAAAAAAGACAAAAAAAATTACAGTAAAGGTTAAACAAGGAGAAAGGAAAACTTCACTAGGACAAAAGATACTGGAGAAGAAACAGTAGCAGTAAAACGTGGAAGCTGGAAAGCCAATGAATGAGTGATAAATGACTGACCAGAGAATATTAAACAGCCTACAGTGGGTGAATTTCACAGTACTGATTCATGGTACATGCAAATCCCTAAAAATGCATAAGAACTGGAGGCAACAGGCACTTCTTAAAGTGGAGTGCAGAAAATAATGAAAGCTGAAGGATGAGTTCAAAAGATTATATCTCACACCCCTATCCCACAGAAAAAGATGACTATACTTTTCTATTCTCACAGAAAACTAGAAATCTAGGAAGAAACAGGAAACCTGGACTCAAGAACATCCAGCATAGCTGTGGGCATAGGTACCGAACTGAGGCGAAATAAATAACAGACTATATACATACTTGTCATATAAAATACGTATCTGATCTTTGTTCCCATTTCCTGGCAGAGCTTCAAAAACCACTGAAACTTGCTGATAAAACTCTTTTTTGGTCTTTTTAGGGCTGCACCCACAGCATATGGAGATTCCCAGGCTAGGAGTCAAATAGGAGCTGTAGCCGATGGCCTACACAACCACAGCAACGTGGAATCTGTGGCTCTCTGCAATGCTTGATCAATGACCCACTGAGCAAGGCAGGGGATCAAACCTCCGTCCTCATGGATACTAGTCAGATTCATTTCCACTGCGCCACAACGGGAAATCCAAAACTCTTTTTGGTTATTCACAAGTACCTTTTCAACACACCTAAATTTACACTAATGAGGTGACTCACAGTGGACCCTTAGTTTCAAGGCAGGGGGCTGGCCACCCCTACCTACATAATGACACCTCAGTAAAAAACTTAGCAAGGACTGGGGGAATCTTCCTGATTGGTGAACATATTTGTGTACCAGGAGGGTGCAATGTCAATAACACAAAGTGTGGGGTAGTAATAAATACAAGCGTTTTTGCATGTGATCTAAGTTAAGTTGTTATCAGCTTAAAACATACTATTGTGGTTGTTGTTGTGGCTGCATCCATGGCATGTGGAAGTTTCTGGGCCAGGGAATGAATCCTTGCCACAGATGTGGCCTGGGTACAGTTGTGGCAATGCTGGATCCCCAACCCAAGGGATCTTACAGTATACTGTTACATGAAAGCCCCATGATAACCACAAAGAAAACACCTTAAAAAGGTTACACAAAAGAAAAACAGGATTCAAAGCATATGAATACAAATAAACAAAGAAACAAAAGGAAGGCAGCAAAGGAGGAAAAGAAGGACAAAAGAACTACAAGAAGAGAAAACAAAATTGCAATAGTGGATTTTTCTCTATCAATAATAACATTAGGAGTTCCTGTTGTGGCTCAGTGGGTTAAAAACCCAACTAGTATCCATGGGGACTACTGGGTTTGATCCCTGGCCCCATTTAGTGGGTTAAGGATCTGGCTTTGCCATAAGCTGTGGTGTAGCTTGCTAACGCTGCTTGGATCTGGCATTGCTGTGGCCAGATTTGACCTGTAGCCTGGGCACTTCCATATGCCACAGATGCAGCCCTAAAAAGTTAAAAAAAAAAAAAGGAAAAAGTTAAAACATTGGTCCCCAGGAAGTTCCCAGTGTGGATCAGCAATAATGAGCCCAATTAGTATCCATGAGGATGCAGGTTCCATCCCTGCCCTCGCTCAGTGGGTTAAGGATCCTGTGTTGCCATGAGCTGTGGTGTAGGTTGCAGACGTGGCTCAGATCCTACGTTGCTGGGGCTGTGGTGTAGGCCGGCAGCTGCAGCTCCTATTTGACCCCTTGCCAGGGAACTTCATATGCTGCAGGTGGGGCCCTAAAAAGCAAATAAAATAAAATAACATAAAATATTGGTCCCCAAACATAGTTTTAATATATATGCCCTTCCTATTCAATATGTATGCCTAATTTTTTAAAAATATATTTTACTGGAGTTCCCATCGTGGCACAGTGGTTAACGAATCCGACTAGGAACCATGAGGTTGCGGGTTCGGTCCCTGCTCTTGCTCAGTGGGTTAATGATCCGGCGTTGCCGTGAGCTGTGGTGTAGGTTGCAGACGCGGCTTGGATCCCGCGTTGCTGTGGCTCTGGCGTAGGCCGGCAGTTACAGCTCCGATTGGACCCCTAGCCCGGGAACCTCCATATGCCATGGGAGCAGCCCAAAGAAATAGCAAAAAGACAAAAAAAAAAAAAAAATATATATATATATATATATATATATATATTTTACTGAAGTATAGTTGATTTATAATGTTATGTTAATTTCTGCTGAACAGCAAGATGGTTCAGTTACTCACATATATACTTTTTCATATTCTTTTCCATTATGATTTACTACAGGGTATTGAATATTGTTCCCTGTGTTATTTATTCAATTCTGTATATAATAGTTTACATGCACATGCTAACCCCAAATTCCCAATCCATCCCTCCCCCACTCCCTCCTAGCAACCACAAGTCTATTGCCTCTATCTGTGCATCTATTTCTGTTTCATAGTTAAGTTCATTTATATCATAATTTAGGTTACACATATTAAGTGATATCATATGGTATTTGTGTCTGACTTAACTCACTTTAGTATGAGAATCTCTAGTTGTATCCATGTTGCTGCAAATGATATTACTTCATTCTTTCTTATGGCTGAATAGTATTCCATTGTATATATACACTACATCTTCTTTATCTCTTCATCTGCCAATGTATATTCAGGTTTTTTCTCTATCTTAGCTATTGTAAATAGTGTTGCTATGAACATACAAGTGCATGCATTTTTTTTTTTTTTTTTTTTTTTTGGCTGCATCTGCAGCATAGGGAAGTTCCTGGGATCAGATCTGAGCCACAGCTGCAACCAACACCTCTGCAGTGACTTGAACTGCTGCAGTAGGATCCTTAACCTACTGTGCCACAGCGGGAACACCTATGTCTTTTTTTCTTTTTTTTTTTTTTTTTTGGTCTATTTTAGGGCCACACCTGCAGCATATCATATGGCGATTCCCAGGCTAGGGTCGAATCAGCTAGGGGTTGAATTGGAGCTGTAGCTGCTGGCCTATACCACAGCTAGAGCAACGCCAGATCCAAGCTTCATCTGCAACTTACTCCACAGCTCACAGCAACACTGGATCCTTAACCCACTGAACAAGGCCAGGGATCAAACCTGCGTCCTCATGGATACTAGTCAGATTCGTTTGCACTGAGCCACAATGGGAACTCCAAGGAACACCTTTATCTTTTGAATTATAATTTTTTTCTGGATATATGCCCAGGAGTGGGATTGCTGGATCATATATGCCTCATTTTTTATGTAAGAGAGTACTTATAGTGCTTTGTAATGTAAACAAACATTTCTTTCCTTTTTATAATGGCTCAAAAGGGATGTAGGTGCCTCTGAGAAATGGTATTACATGAGCTAAGGACCTTTCTAGTTTGTTAAAATGTTTACATATGACAGGCCTCAATTACCTCCCATACTTTTCTGTGTTTAAAAATTATAATTAACATGAGCAGTTAAGACTATGCAGAAACAATGGTTAGGAGAGATATAATGGCATATGCTTTTGTTATTAAAAAAAAACATAAAAGTTTTGTCTTAAAAACCTGGTTGTTTCAAAATAGAAAAAAAGATAGTTTAGGAGTTCCCATCGTGGTGCAGTGGAAACAAATCCAGTTAGGAACCATGAGGTTTCAGGTTCGATCCCTGGCCTTGCTCATGGGTTAAGGATCCAGCGTTGTCATGAGCTGTGGTGTAGGTCGAATATGCGGCTTGGATCTCGAGTTGCTGTGGTGGTGGCATAGGCTGGCAGCTGTAGCTCTGATTAGACTCCTAGCCTGGGAAACTCCATATGCCACTGGTGCAGCCATAAAAAAAAAAGAAAAAGGTTATGTACAAGAATTTTCACAGCAGCATTATGTAAAATAGGTAAAAAGTGGAAAACAACCCAATGGTCAATAGTAGAAAGGATACTTAGTTTATAATAATTAGCAATATATAATAAGTAATATAACATATATTCACAGAATGGAATACAACATAGCACTGAAAATAAAAATCAGCTATATGCAACACTATAGGTGATGTAATCCATAAACATAAAGTTAAAGGCAAAAGAATAAATACTGTATGATTCCAGGTATTTACAGCTAAGAAACAGGAAAAATAAATTCACTGAATTGGAAGTCAAGATGGTATCTATTTGAGGGGGAGTACAAAGAGGCTAGCGATTGGGAAAGGGCAGAAAGAGTAATTTTCTATTACTTGTCTGAAGTGGCAGTTACATGAATGCATTCACTTGTGTGATTCTTCAAACTTTATAATCATGTGGTTTCCATACGTATATCTGAATTACACAGAAGTTCCCAGGCTAGGGATTGAATCTAAGCCACAGCTGTAATCCATGCCCCAGCCAGGGCAACACCAGATCCTTCAACCTATTGCACCAAGCTGGGACAGAACCTGCACTTCTGCAGCAACCTGAACTGTTGCAGTTGGAGTCCTAACCCATTGCGCCACAGCAGGAACCCCTGAATCTTTTTAACGTAAAAAATAATTAAATGTGGAGTTTCCATCCTGGCTCAGCAGTTAACAAACCCAACTAGTATCCATGAGAACGCAGGTTCGATCCCTGGCCCCTCAGTGGGTTAAGGATTCGGTGTTGCCATGAGCTATGGTATAGGTCACAAATGTGGCTCATCTGGTATTGCTGTGGCTGTGGCATAATCCAGTGGCTACAGCTCTGAGAACTCCCATATGCCATTGGTGTGGCCCCCAAAAGACAATAATCATAATCATCATCATCATCATGATAATCATAAAATGCATGGAATTTTTTTGACTATGCCCATATCATGTGTAAGTTCCCGGGCCAGGGATTGAACCTGAGCTGCTGCAGTGACCCAAGCCACTGCAGTAACAATGCCAGACTCCCGGTGAGCCACCAGGGAACTCCTTCAAACGTTTGATAAATGAAATAATGAACTACTAAATCTAGAACAAACTAGTTAGTGAAGTTAACAAATACTTGGAAAGTAGATAAAATGAAAACCAGTACTGGAAAAGACAGTTTTTAGGGTGGGAATGTCTACTATCATACAAATGAAATTAAGCAGATCCTATAAAGGAATGAAATCTAAAAGGTAGGTAGAAACATTGTCTTGGAAATGAAGAAGGATGTATATTGTTACATTGGATTGAGAAGAAAGCATAAGAGGAAAAAAGCAAGGTACCTCTTTTATGGAAGAGCCCTTGAGTTTTTAGGGGAGTTTCCTGATGACACAGGTAATATCAATTCATTTCTCACTTACCTGAACAAAGGCCTTTCGTCAGCTCTCTGTCAACCATCCAGGGCTGTTTTCCTTGTTCCAATAAGGTGATCACAGCTGGCTTAGAATTGGAAAGTCCTGATCACAAGAAAAGACATGGACATGGTTATGCTGTTGATGTCCCAGAAAAGAGATCCAGTCCTTTGATCAAGAAAGAGATGCCATTACAGGAAGGACCAGAAAAAGATGATGAAGCTTCAGCCTCAGCCAAAGGGAGCTGCTCATTTCCAACTCTTCTACTCCATTCCAACTCAACTATTCCTTAGGGAACAGGGAGTAGAAATTTAGCTGGTTACTTGAAATGAGTAATTCACAATGGAGAAAGGAGATATTCAATGCACAGTGGAGAAAGGCAGACTCTCAATTTGGGGGATAGTTATCCTTACCCACTGAAACCAGGTTGCTGAAATTCTCCAACATAACTTCTTTGTATAAATTCATCTGACCAGAGTCCAGACATTCCCATTCCTCCTGAGAGAAGTTTATAGACACATCCCTGAACATCATTGATGCCTGAAACAACAAACATGCTTTCACAATGGAAGGAGAGAAGAAAAAGATGGTAGTAAGCAAAGTGGTAGAGAGCTCTACAGAAAAGGACAGAGATGATTAAGCAAATTGAAAGGGCTGGAACCCTATCATACTAGTCAAGACATATCTCCTATGTACAGAAGGATATGTCTGGGAATGTGCACAAAGAATGGACTTTTCCAATGAGATGAAATAGCAAGCATGCAGCTCAGTGCCTGGTCACAGTGACATCTGATGAGAGTTCCTTTCTGGTTCCCATGTTCCCTTTAAGCCTCAAGAGAGGCAAAAATGTGATGGACTTTTAAAAATATATATATTTCTTGGAGTTCCTGTCATGGCTCAGCAGTAATGAACCCGACTAGTATCCTTGAGGATGCGGGTTCTGTCCCTGCCCTTGCTCAATGGGTTAAAGGATCCGGCATTGCCAAGAGCTGTGGTGTAGATTGCAGACATGGCTCAGATCCTGTGTTGCTAGGGGTTGAACTGGAGCTGTAGCCATGGGTATGGCCCTAGAGAAAAGATAAGCAAAAATTTTAAAAATATGTATTTTTTACTGTGCCTGCAGCATGTGGAAGTTTCTGGGCCAGGGACTGAACCTGTACCTCAGCAGCAACCCAAGCCACTACAATGACAACACTGAACCCCTTAAACCACTGCACCAAAGGGAATTCCCTAAAATACATTTTATGATATATTTTGGAGTAAAATTTTAGGGTATCAGGGAAAACCAGAACTTTCTAAAAGCTTCTGTGGGTTACCAAAAAATGGCCAGGAATCAGAATGGCAATGGATTTCTCAACAGCACCATTTAAAGTAAGAAAACAGTGGTTCTTTTAATATTACAAAGAAAACAAATTCTGGCTAAGAATTCCATACCCAGCCAGAGCTAGCATGAAGCTTACATACCAAGCCAAGATTGAATATCAAGCTAATGTCAAGATTAAATTAAAGACAATTCTGGAGTTCCTGCTGTGGTACAGTGGGTTAAGTATCTAGTGTTGCTGTAGCTGTGGCTTGGATCTGATTGCTGGCCTGGGAACTCCATATGTGGAGAGACAGCCAAAAAAGAAAAAAAAAAAAAAAAAAAAAAGGCCTTTTATTCATAACACTACTTTAAAGTAATTCGTGGAGTTCCCGTCGTGGCGCAGTGGTTAACGAATCCGACTAGGAACCATGAGGTTGCGGGTTCAGTCCCTGCCCTTGCTCAGTGGGTTAACGATCCGGCGTTGCCGTGAGCTGTGGTGTAGGTTGCAGACGCGGCTCGGATCCCGAGTTGCTGTGGCTCTGGCATAGGCCGGTGGCTACAGCTCCGATTAGACCCCCTAGCCTGGGAACCTCCATATGCCGCGGGAGCGGCCCAAGAAATAGCAACAACAACAACAACAACAAAAATAAAAAAAATAAAAAAATAAAGTAATTCGTAAAACAATCCAAATATTAGAAAAATATAATCAATAAAGGATGCATATCCAGGGAGTTTCCTGGTGGTCTAGTGGTTAGGATTCAACACTTTCACTGCTGCAGCCCAGGTTCAGTCCCTGGTCTGGGAACTGAGATCCCACATCAAGTTACTGCGTGTTGTGCCAAAGAGAAAAAGTCAAAGATCCATTATCACAATGAATTCCTGTGAATCAATAAGAGATAATCCAAGAGCAAAATGTGTAAAAGATTTCAACAGGCCTATCACAAAGAAGATATGATATACTGATATCCAATAAGCATATGAAATGGTGTTCAATCTCATTATTAATCATGGAAATCCAAATTCAAACCCGTGTGCATATATGTACCTGTGTGATTGTATAAATGAATATTTAGTAGTTCCCACAGTGGTGCAGTGGGTTAAGAATCTGCCTGCAGAGGCACAGGTTCAATCTCACGCAAACTTCCATATTCTGTGGGTAGGGCCATAAAAATAAATGAAATACATATTTAAAGATTTCATTTTTGGGAGTTCCTCTAGTGGCCTAGCAGTTAAGAATTGTCACTGCTGTGGCTTGGGTTTGATCCCTGGCCAGGGAATTTCTGCATGTCACAGGCATGGCCAAAAAAAAAACCCCAAACCATTAAGATTTCATGTCTGACACAACTGATCTGAAGAAAAGGATAAACCATACCTCATGCAAATAAAAAATGTATCTTTGAACAATGGTATTTACAAAGATCAACATAGAAGGATGACACTTTTTAGTGAAAATATAGAATATAAAATGATAAGTATAATTTGATTTTGGAAAAATAATGAAAATACACCAAAAATTATCACTAGTTATTTGAGTGGTCTCATTTTTTCTCGGGAATTCTGTGTTTTTGAAATCTCTAAAATAGCCATACTTTATTTTAAAATCATAATAAATAGTTTTTTGGGTTTTTTTGCTTTTTGGGCCAAACCCATGGAGATTCCCAGGCTAGGGGTCAAAACAGGCCATAGCCGCTGGCCTTCACCAGGGCCACCGCAACACCAGATCTGAGCCATGTCTGCGACCTATTGCCACAGCTTGCAGCAATACTGGATCCTTTCACCCACTGAGTGAGGCCAGGAATGAACCCACATCCGCATGGATACTAATCGTGTTCTTAACCTACTGAGCCACAGCGGGAACTCCATAAATACTGCATTTAAAAAGAAAACTTGGCAAACAGAAATGGACCCATTTTCCAAATACGTAAATATTAGGAATATGGGAGTTATGCACTTCGATAGAATCAATTATACTTTTTTCCGGTGGGAAAATTATAAGAACCTATAATCAAAAGACATATCCTTGGAGTTCCCAACGTGGACCAGCAGTCAGTGAACCCAACTAGAATCTGCGAGGATGCAGGTTCAATCCCTGGCCTCTCTCAGTGTGTTAAGGATCTGGCATTACCCTGAGCTGTGGTGTACGTTGCAGACATCGCCCGGGTCCTGTGTTGCTCTGGCTATGGTGTAGGCCAGCAGTTACAGCTCCAGTTGGACCCCCTAGCCTAGGAACCTCCATGTACCACAGGTGCAGCCCTGAAAAGACAAAAAAAAAAAAGGGAGAGAGAGGTATCTTTTTTTTCTTGGTCTTTTTAGGATGGCACCTGCAGCATATGCAAGTTCCCAGGCTAGGGGTCAAACTGGAGCTGCAGCTGCCAGCCACAGCCATGGCCACGCCAAATCCAAGCCACATTAGCAGACACCACAGCTCATGGCCACACAGATCCTTAACCCACTGAGCAGGGCCAGGAATTGAACCTGTGTCCTATTTGTTGGGTTCTTAACCCACTGAGCCACAACAGGAACTCCTCAAGTGACATATCTTTATTAAGCATTAATTTTCAGAAGAAGGAAAGCAAAAAAGAAACTTCAACATACTTTGGACACTGCTTGTAGAAGTTCAGCATGCATTCTTTCCTTCTCTTCTGCTCCTCACTTGGCAAAGGGTAGAACTAGATGAGAAAGTAATAGTTTGAGACACCAGGTTTTTCTGATTGCTCAAACTGGTCAAGTCAGGGCTCAGCCCCAGTCTCAGCCCTAAGCCTCAGCACACACTCAGGGAATGGAGATCAGAGGAAAATGGGGCGTCCCACCCAATTTCAGTGTTTCAGGAGAAAGTTGAGGTTACAGCTGTCGAGGACTAAAGTCTGACCAAACCTCACAGAGGTTTCCTAGAGACAGAGCTGTGAAGTAACAATCGCACAGTTGACAGGAGCCTCCTACCCATAAACGCGGTGCTACATTCATGAGGCACAGACATACTTAAAACAAGGGAACACACACTCCACACCTGCACACATAGAACCACACATGGCAACACAGATAATATACCAAACTCACCATGGAACACATGTTACATTCGCATAGCCGCAGGTATCCTAGTGTCGGGTGGTCACAATCACACACCACCATAGGGACACACGGTCACAACCCCACAATGATAGGCACCCCATATGCAAAAGGGTCGCAAAATCTCCCCTTTTTCAGTCCGTTCCGCCCGCACAGGCACAAGCACCAGCCTCCGCATCAGCCTCTGGCCTCAATTTCAGCCTCCTTCAGGTCCCCCAGGATCCCAACCCGCAGAGCTGAACCAGTGCCCCACGGGCCCACGATCGCCCACCTCAGGGATCTAACAGTCCCGCCAGGCGTGACGCAAATTTCGAGTTCCTGCGAGAAGAGCGACCGGCCGCTAGGCCCTCTGGGAAATGTGGTCCACAGTGGGCCCCACAGCTGATTTCTCTCAGCGCCCTGCTAGGGCTCACCCTGATCGACTGCCCCCGCAACTGTGAATTTAGTCGGGCCTCAGAGACGCCACGCGCGGTAGCTCGGGCACTCGGGCTTAACCACCTGAGCCGACCAGGCTCACCCCGGTCTCCCTCACACAGGAAACGCCCCCTCTGTTCTGGCCGGAAGTTGAGTCAAGCCGTGAGGCCTTCTGGGAGGTGTTGTGTTGTGGAACGTCGGTTGGGAGGCAGACGCGGTGGGGTGGTTCGACGTTGCCGGCGCCTGGCCCGGGCCTTCCTCGGGTCTCCTTCATCCATCCTCTCGGAAACTGCGCGCTAGATGTGCATTCGGGCGTTTCCGGCAGGTGACGCTGCCGTGTCCCCAGAGCGGGACTTAAGGAAGGGGCTCAAGCCATCTGGGCAGCTTCAGCGCGCGGCTAAAGGGGTGGAGCCTTTAAGGAGGCCCCAAGTGTTTGGAGTAGCGGCAGTGTGGAGAATGCTCCTGGAGAGTTGTTGGAGTTCTCAGAACGAGAAACTGTGGTGGAGAGTTACTGTGTGTGTGTGTGTGTGTGTGAGTGTGTGTGAGAGAGAGAGATTGTGGTGATGTGAGTGATGGGGGTGTGGTTGTGTATGAGTGTGATGGAGTAATTGTGATAGGATGTGTAATGGTGATGTTCGTGATTGTGAGTTATGAAAACGTTTGTGGTGTTGTTTGTGTAATTGCTAGGTGGATGTGCAATGTGTGAGTGTGGTGAGGTGTTGGCAATTGTAATTTGTGTAGTGGTTCTTGTCTTGCCTGAGTTGACTTCTGTGTAGGCATAATTGGTAACCGCTTGAAAAAATTGTATTTTGGTTTCAAGTGGTCCTTTTTCCTCATTGCCCACTCTTTGTTAGCCCTCTTTCCTTTGGTGACATTGTCCAGATTTATTTTATTTATTTATTTTTTTGGCCTTCTTTTGGCTTTTTTTATTATATGTATTATTTATTGTCATTATAATAATGCTGCCTGACAAACAGCTCTTAAACTCGGTGGAATACAACAGCAAGCATTTATTTTCTTGTTCATAGGGTTACAGGTCCTTTATGTTCATTTTACCTAGGCTGGGCCTGCCTGGATGGATGGGCTGCAGAATGGATTCAGACCTGCTCCATACGCGTTCTTTCTGTAGCTCAGGCTAAAAGGACAGTGGTTACCAGGACATGTTCTTCTCATGGTGGATCACCAGAGTACAAGACAGATCTTAAAAGCATCCTTAAAACTTCTTTTCCTGGAGTTCCCGTCGTGGCGCAGTGGTTAATGAATCCGACTAGGAACCATGAGGTTGCGGGTTCAGTCCCTGCCCTTGCTCAGTGGGTTAACGATCCGGCGTTGCCGTGAGCTGTGGTGTAGGTTGCAGACGCGGCTCGGATCCCGAGTTGCTGTGGCTCTGGTGTAGGCCGGTGGCTACAGCTCCGATTAGACCCCCTAGCCTGGGAACCTCCACATGCTGCGGGAGCGGCCCAAGAAATAGCAAAAAGACAAAAAAAAAAAAAAAATTTCTTTTCCCAATCATACTAATATTGGGTTAGCCAAAGCCAGTCAGGTGCCTAAGGTTAACATTAATTACACCCACAGTCAGAGGACAAAGCAAAGTTATATGGCAAAAAGTGTGAATGTATAATCCTGTGAAGAATTGGGACTAAGATTTCCAATCTACAACATGCCTCTTTATCCTTATGGATACCATTTAGTCCAAGTTCTCTTTTATTTGATAATATTGTTTGTCAGGTTATGTTACTGTATTTTCCAGGAATTTCATTTTACACCCCCTTTATGTCTTTATACTTCAGGTCTGTCTTTTATGAGAGTATATAGCCGGCCTTTTATCGTGTTTGACTGTTATTATAATAGGTGAGTTTAATTCATTTACATTTGTTGTGATTGCTGATAAAAATTTGTTCTATTTTCTATTACGCCTTTTTTCTTTTTTTAGGGCTGTACCTGCTGCATATGGAGGTTCCCAGGCTAGAGGTGGAATCAGAGCTGTAGCCGCTGACCTACCTCATCAGCCACAGCAACACCAGATCCAACCCACGTCTTCAACCTATACCACAGCTCAGGGCAATGCCAGATCCTTAACCCACTGAATAAGGCCAGGATTGAACCTTTGTGCTCATGGATGCTAGTCTGATTTGTTTCCTCTGAGCAATGACAGAAGCTCCCTCCTTAACCTTTTTTTCAAGTGTTGAGCTCAGTGGCATCCACATAGCCATGCCACTATCACCCACTCTTATGTAACTCTTTTTATCTTGCAAAACAGAAACTCTACCCATTAAATGATAACTGTCCACTCCTTTGTTCCCCCAGTTATGTGCAACCACTGTTCTACTTTCTGTATTTTTTTTTTGGCAGTGCCTGTGGCATGTGGAAATTCCCAGGCCAGGAATGGAACTCATGCCACACCAGCAACCAAGCCACAGCAGTGACAAAACCAGGTCCTTAATCTACCTTGTATCTCATTATATACTCTGTGTACCAAATCATACAGTATTTGTCCTTTTGGCTCTGGTTTATTAACTTAGCATAATGTCTTTAAGTTTCATGCATGTGTCAGAATTTCCTTCCTTTTTTTTTTTTTTTTTTGTCTTTTTAGGGCCATACCCGAGGCATACGGAAGTTCCCAGACTAGGGGTTAAATTGGAGCTGTAGCAGCTGGCCTTTGCCACAGCCACAGCAACATAGGATCTGAGCCACATCTGTGACCTACACCACAGCCCACAGCAACACCAGATCCTTAACCGACTTACTGAGGCCAGGGATTGAACCCATGTCCTCATGGATACCAGTTGGATTCGTTATCACTGAGCCATGGTGGGAACTCCTCAGAGTTTCCTTCCTTTTTAAGGCTGAATAATATTTTGTTGATTGTATATACCACATTTTGTTTATCTATATCTGTCATTTGGGTTATTTCTGCCTTTTGACTATTGTAAATAATGCTTCTACAAACATGGGTGTACAAATACTTGTTCGAGGCCCTACTTTCAGTTCTTTTGAGTATATATCCACAAGTGGAATTTATGGATCATAGAATAATTCTGTTTTTACTTTTTTCATTGCCATACTGTTTTCTCTAGTGTCTGTAGCAGCTTATCAACATATTTTTTTAAATACCTACTATCAGTGGCAAGACACACAAAAATTTCATGTATTTGATGTGAGAGTGTGGACAATGTGCATGATAAAATAAATTATACAATTTTTAGTGATAATTACCATGGAAGAAATAGAAACAGTGTGAGAGATATTAGGAGTATATCCCAAGCATAACACTGGTCAAAACTTACTATAATTGAATGATTTCTGTTTTGCTATCTCTTTTCTGTCATTCGGGGTAAAGATTAGTCTACTCTCATGTATCGTTTTTTTACCATAGATGACAAATTAATATTTCTTAATAGCTGTTTTATCTAGCATCCAATATCTCTGTGATATTAGTGTAATTCTGATTTCAAATGAAGAATATTGGAATCCAGGAGTTCCCATTGTGGCGCACTGGTTAACAAATCCGACTAGGAACCATGAGGTTGCAGGTTCGATCCCTGGCCTTGCTCAGTGGGTTGAGGATCCTGCATTGCTGTGAGCTGTGGTGTAGGTTGGTGGCTACAGCTCCGATTAGACCCCTAGCCTGGGAACCTCCATATGCCACAGGAGCGGCCCTAGAAATGGCAAAAAGACAAAAAAAAAAAAAAAAATTGGAATCCTAAAATGCAGCTCTTTATTTATCTCAGTTGTCAAGATAAATAGGAAATGGAATAGCCAGACTTTAAATGCAACTCTATTTATTTCAAATCTGGGGTTGCCAAAAATCTGATTTTTGACTCAACTTTGTATCTGTCACTGCATCGAACCTACACCTTTATGGTCACAAAAGATATTTGAGAAGCAGATATTATATCAACATCACTATTGTAGTCACTTTGTTTCTAGACTCTTGGTATCTCTGTTGGGCACTTGGGTCAACCTGAGTTGCTGAGTCTTTGAGTTTTCTTCCAGACTTCTGTTGTCTCAGCATCACTGGTCTGTGACTCCAGGGAAAGTAAGTCACAAACAAGGAAGCTAATTGTTTGAGATTGTATTAATTATCTATTACTGTGTAATAGGGCACCTCAAAATTTAGTGGCCTAGAGGTTAAGGATTCAGCATTGTCACTGCTGTGGCCTAGGTCACTGCTGTGGTGCAGGTTTGATCTCTGCCCCAGGAACTTCCACATGCCATGCGTATGGTCAAAAAAAAAAAAAAAATAGTGGCTTAAACAGCAGTTAACACTTATTAAACAACAATAAACATTAATATCAGTTTTTGTGGGGAGTGACTTAGCTGGGTATTTTGGCTCAGATATTTCATGAAATTGCAGTCAGTTGTTGGCAGGGCTGCAGAAAGCTAACTAGGACTGGAAGATTTGCTTCCAAAATGGCTAGCAAGTTGGTGTTGGCTGCTGGCACAAGCCTTTACCTAGGGCTAGTTGAGTGCTTTCATGGCATGGTAACTGGCTTCCTTAAGTGCATGATTCAAAAATGTGCAAAACAGAAACCACAATGTTTTTTAATGACCTAAACTTAGAAGTCAAACACTCTCATTTCTGCATTATACAGGTCAGTTCTATTCAGTATGGGAGTGGTGTATGAAGGACATGGATACCAGAAGACAGTGATCATTGGGGGCCACCTTGGAGTCTGGTTCCCATAGGGATCCATTGAGAAGACATCTGGTAAACTGAATTTATATCATAAGCCCACAGGTCCTAGCTCCACAAAGATAAAACAGATCATTGATGGGAAGAGAAAGCCCTAAAGAACATATATCTATAATGGATGGAGACCTTCTGACCTGAAACCTCCCATAGAAGCTGAGGAGTCCTGAGATAAAGTAAACACTGAAATTGCTGGACCTGCATCCTGCCTTAATCCCTCTGCCTAGAGTGGGAAAGGCCTGAATGACATCTCAGCCTTTGGAGATCAGCAGTGGCTGTGTGACAGTGGAACGTTTAACCCAGATGATGGAACGGAGAGGTGAGGTGGCTCAGAGATGGGTAGAGTTTAGGAGAGAAGCTCTAAAAAGAGTTAGGGTGTTCTGTCGTATTAAGAAAGTTTACAAGTTTTTGACTGTGTCAATGCTTGTTTTTTTATTTACTTGACAACTGTTTTTTTAAAATAAATGTGTAATTTCTCTTTTTCTTAAGTACAATTATATTTTTTAAAAAATGCTCTTACGGAGTTGCTGCCATGGCTCAGTGGGTTAAGAATCTGACTGCCTTGGAGTTCCTGTCGTGGGCTCAGTGGTTAACGAATCCAACTAGGAACCATGAGGTTTCAGATTCGATCCCTGACCTTGCTCAGTGGGTTAACAATCCAGCATTGCCATGAGCTGTGTTGTAGGTTGCAGACGCGGCTCAGATCCTGCGTTGCTGTCGCTCTGGCATAGGCTGGCAGCTACAGCTCCAATTAGACCCCTAGCCTGGGAACCTCCATATGCTGCAGGAGCGGCCTAAGAAACGGCAGAAAGACAAAAAAAAAAAAAAAAAAAAGAAAAGAAAAGAATCTGACTGGAGTTCCCGTCGTGGCGCAGTGGTTAACGAATCCGACTAGGAACCATGAGGTTGCGGGTTCGATCCCTGCCCTTGCTCAGTGGGTTAACGATCCGGCGTTGCCGTGAGCTGTGGTGTAGGTTGCAGACGCAGCTCGGATCCCGCGTTGCTGTGGCTCCGGCGTAGGCTGGCAGCTACAGCTCCAATTGGACCCCTAGCCTGGGAACCTCCATATGCCACAGGAGCGGCCCAAAGAAATAACAAAAAAAAAGACAAAAAAAAAAAAAAAAAAAAAAAGAATCTGACTGCCGTGGCTTGGATCTCTGTGGAGGTGTCGGTTTGATTCCTGGCCCGGTGCAGTAGGTTAAAGTATCCAGCATTACCACAGCTGCAGCATAGGTTACAGGTGTGGCTTATATTCAGTCCCTGTCCTGGGAACTTCCATATGATGTGGGTATGGCCATAAAAACTAAAAAATGCTGTTAAATATATAACTGTAAACAAAAGTTTTCTATTCCATCCCTTCCCATACCCTGTTTGCTCTACCCATAGGCAACCACTTTGAACATTTTTTTGTGGATATTCTGGTATTCGGCTCTGCTTTTCTGAATAATGTCCTCATACTACTAATGTTTGGTTTCTGTTTTAGATTTTCCTGTTAGCTTTTGACAGTGGAGATAAAGATTTACCTGTTTTTTATGTTACTCCTAAATCAGTTTTTATTTCCCTTTCCTCAGCGTGGTGTTCTCCAGACTCTGCCCTTTTCAAGGAAGAAGAGGATATGACCAGTTCTCTTGTACGTTTTCAGCATTTATTTGTTCCCTGCATTATTTTACAATGCAGTTGCAGTAGGTTATCTTAACCTACCAGTAAGGTGGAAAAAACTAAATGAAAAATCAAGATGAGAAAAAATATAGCTAGATCAGAACAGGGGAAATTTGAAATATGGCTGTACAGAAACAGATCCAGACAGAATTATTAAACTTGAGTTCAAATTCAGATATGATCTGGAGAAGCAAAAGCACACTGAAACATAAAATTCATCCCATGATCTTCACTGTTTATGAGGAAAAAGCTTATAATTCAGGAAAGAAAAAAAGCTTTTCAATTGGCACCTACGTCAAAAAGAAATCCAAAATAATTCTGTAATTCTTATGATTTTAAACTCAGTTTTTTAAAAGTCCTTCTTCGCCTTAGATTAAAAACTGGAATTATATGAAAGAGTAAATTGAATACTTCTTTCAGATGATCCTGTGTATATATTTCAGTTGAGATTTTTTAAGTTATGCTAAGATATGCTAATATTCTATGGCAGAATTTTATAGCTCCTCATCTTTTTTTTTTTTTTTTTGTCTTTGTCTACGGCTACACCCACGGCATGTGGAGGTTCCCAGGCTGGGGGTCTAATTGGAGCTGTAGCTGCTGGCCTATGCCAAAGTCACAGCAACATGGGATCTGAGCCATGTCTGCAACCTACACCAGTACACGGCAATGCCAGATCCTTAACCCACTGAGTGAGGCCAGGGAACAAACCTGCAACCTCATAGTTCCTAGCCGGATTCATTAACCACTGAGCCACGGCGGGAACTCCCACATCTTTTTTATAGGCTCAGAAGATACATAATTACGATTCTTCATCTTCTTACAAAAAGACTCATTTTCCTCTGCTCTTGATTCTTTTTGTTTCCAACTCTGGAATCCTTAACACTTCTGTATGATAAATATTTTTCACTTTAATGCTTCTTTTCCTTTAGCTCATATCTTTTCAATCCTGAAACACATACACACGTTTTTTGACCGTATGATTGTGTGGCTCGTCCGTTTAGTTCTCCTTTTGGCAGAGTGGTTTTTTGAACCTACACAGATTTAGGTTCAAATCTTGGCTCAACAGCTTACTAAGTGCATGTTTATGGGCCTGTTTCTTAATCTCTTTGGTCTGAATTATGTCATCTATAAATGAGGATAATAATACTTATCCCACAGGAATGTTGGGTTGAATACACGTAGCGCTCCATCTTGTTCATAATTGTTCACTGTATAAATCTGTCCCCCTGAAAAGATCTTTGGATATGTTGGCTGTATTCCCTTTTTTAGTTTAACATATGAAACTGATAAAAGAGAAGATGCCTGATTTGGGTTCATAAAATAAATCCTTTTCTTCAGTAAGACTACTGTAAATACTGTAATAAGGCAAAACTGGGAACAGTTTTTGTAATACATATGTAGAAATACACTAACTATTCTTAAAAATCAATAATTAAGAAGATAGAAAATTAGATGAAGAACATGATGAGCAAGAGGTTGGAAAAAAGTACAAGTGGCCAATAAATATTTTAAAAACGTCTCAAACAAACTAGTCAGATTTGCAGATACATTTTTTTAGATGTATTCTGAATTAGTAGGTAATGACTGTCTTTTATGAGAGAGTTCCAAATAATTGCTTCACATGTACATTTTCTTTATAAAGTAAAAAGCAGGATATAAGGAGTTGTGATCTACAAATAGGACACTTAGCTTTCAAAAAATTCGTTCATGCAGTTCCTTTTCAGATATCAGAGCCAGATGTTTTGATCTGGACTATCAAATAGAAATGAACTACCTATGTTTCTGGGCATGAAGACCTAAATTCATTTTAGAATATGTACTAATTTTTTTTTTTTTTTTTTTTTTTTGTCTTTTTAGGGCCACACCTGCAGCATATGGAGACTCCCAGGCTAGGGGTTGAATCGGAGCTATAGCTGCTGGCCTGCGCCACAGCAACACCAGATCCATGTCTTCGACCTACGCCATAGCTCACCACAATGTTGGATCCTCAACCCACTGAGCAAGGCCAGGGATCAAACCTGCATCGTGGATACTAGCCAGATTTGTTTCTGCTGAGCCACAGCAAGAACTCCCATTCTAGAATATGAATGTAAATATATTCAATGGCAGCTTTTATTTATATTTGAATAGACTACACAGCAGCTGGGAAAATCTCCTATAGCAATAAGTATAATAGCTCTATTGAGTACCTCTTATGTGCCAGGTATATTGTGCTGTAAGCGTTTCATAGCTTATTTCGTGTAATCATTATCAGAAGTGTGTAAAATATTTAAATTTTTACAATGAAATGTAAAGCAATGAAATGAAAGCAATGAAGCACAGAGATTAAGAATCTTACATAACTTCATGCATCAAATATGTAATAAACCCAGGATTCAAACCTATACAACCTGACTCTTAAGATACTGTGCAAATGAAGCCCACTCATGAGTGAAGAAATCCATTTTTGGTAAATGACTGTTCATATCATCTGTTCATTTTATGTTGTTAATCCTTTTTCTAGTTGAAATTAGGGAAATTGAATAATGCCTACATCAGTTCTCTGGTGGTTTAGCTGAGTAAGTATCTCGTGGTGTCACTGCTGTGACAGATCCCTAGCCTGGGAACTTCTGCATGCTGTGGATTAGGCCAAAAGAAAAAACCAGAACAAAAGAGGAGTTCCTGCTGTAGCGCTGCAGGTTAAGTATCCAGCCTTGTCTCTACTGAGGCTCAGGTTGCTGCTAAGGCACAGGTTCAATCCCTGGTCCAGGAATTTCCATATGTCATGGCTGCAGCCAAAAAAACCAAAAACGTTTATACAACAGTGTAAGTCAACTCTACTGCAATGAAATTTAGGAGTGGGGAAAGAAAAGAATGCCCGTTTGATCATCAGAATTTATGCACATACCTTCTTCTAATATGTCACTTATATGTTATGTATCTTTTGCTGTGATAAACTTTAAATGTGGATAGTTATATACAGCATATGCTAAGTATGTGCATACAATAAGGATTCAGTCAAAATTAATATGCAGCATTAGTTTTTATTATTAAACTTTATTTATTTTTTTAATTTATCACATCTGTAGTTGTATAATGATCATAACAATCTGATTTCACAGGATTTCCATCCCATAACCCAAGCACATCCCCCTACCCCCCAAACTGTCTCCTCTGGAGACCATAAGTTTTTCAATGTCTGTGAGTCAGCATCTGTTCTGAAAAGAAGTTCAGTCTATCCTTTTTTCAGATTCCACCTGTCAGTGAAAGCATTTGATGTTGGTGTCTCATTGTATGGCTGACTTCACTTAGCATGATAGTTTCTGGGTCCATCCATGTTGCTAAAAATGCCAGTATTTCGTTCTTTTTAATGGCTGAGTAATATTTCATTGTATATATGTGTTTTTTGTTTTTGTTTTTGTTTTTTTGCCTTTTCTAGGGCTACTCCCACGGCACATGGAGGTTCCCAGGCTAGGGGTCCAATTGGAGCTGTAGCCACTGGCCTACGCCAGAGCCACAGCAACATGGGATCCAAGCCGCCTCTGTGACCTACACCACAGCTCACGGCAATGCCAGGTCCTTAACCCACTGAGCAAAGCCAGGGATCGAACCTGCAACCTCATGGTTCCTAGTCAGCTTCATTAACCACTGCGCCACAACAGGAATTCCTGTACCACATCTTCTTAATCCACTCCTCTATCAATGGACATTTAGATTGTTTCCATGTCTTGGCTATTGTAAATAGTGCTGCAGTGAACATTGGAGTACATGTGTCTTTGTGAGTCGTGGTTTTCTCTGGATAGATGCCCAGGAGTGGGATTGCTGGATCAAATGGTAGTTCTATGTTTAGTTTTCTGAGGAATCTCCATACTGCTGTACACAGTGGTTGCACCAATTTACAATCCCACCAACGGTGTGATAGGGTTCCTTTTTCTCTGCACCCTCTCCAGCACTTATTGTTTGTAGACTTTTGGATGATGGCCATTCTGGCTGGTGGAAGGTGGTACCTCATCGTGGTTTTGATTTGCATTTCTCTAATAATGAGTGACGTTGAACATCTTTTCATGTGTTTTTTTGCCATCTGAATGTCTTCTTTGGAGAACTGTCTGTTTAGATCTTCTGCCCATTTTTTGATGGGGTTGTTTGTTTTTTTGGTATGGAGTTGCAGGAGGTGTTTATAAATTTTGGAGATGAATCCCTTGTCAGTGGATTCACTTGCAAAGATTTTCTCCCCTTCTGTGGGTTGTCTTTTTGTGTTGTTTAGGGTTTCCTTTGCTGTGCAGAAACTCTGAAGTTTGATTAGGTCCCATTTGTTTATTTTTGTTTTTATTGTCAATACTCTCAGAGGTGGATCTGAGAAGATGTTGCTGTTGTTTATGTCAGAGAATGTTTGGCCAATGTTTTCCTCTAAGAGTTTTATAGTGTCTGGTCTTATATCTAGGTCTTTCATCCATTTGGAGTTTCTTTTTGCATATGGTGTTAGGGAGTGTTCTAATTTCATTCTTTTCCATGTGGCTGTCCAGTTTTCCCAGCACCACTTATTGAACAAGCTGTTCTTTCTCCATTGTATATCCTTGCCTCCTTTGTCATAGATTAGTTGGCTGTAGATGCCTGGGTTTAATTCTGGGCTTTCTATCCTGTTCCACTGTGTTATTAAACTCTAAAGACATTTATTTTACTTTCCCACATCACCAGGGATGTGACTGGTTAAATGCTGTATCTTTTCAGGAAAACATGGCACTGTTGAGTGACTATTACATTCTAAAAGTTGATTCACAGTGTTGTGAAGAGCTTCTGGTCTTTGTCCCATAAGCCCTCTTTGAAATGACCTATGCAGTGTTAATATTAATATCTTTTCTTTCATGAGTTGCCAGTGTTGGTCTTTTCTAAGATATCTTTCCTCATATTAAGTTATATACTTCCTTTTCAAAGCTTTGTTTTTCATATTTAGTCTTTGATCCAACTGGATTCAACTTTGTAACGGTCCACAGAAGGAATTTATTGATAATTTCTATCAGTAAAATTATTTTTTGCGTGTAGGAGACCAGTTCCAATACTATTTGTTAAATAGATTTTTTCCTTTGTGATACCACCTTTACTATTTACATGCTTAATCATTCTAAGCTCTTTATTCTGTTTCTTTAATCTGTTTGTCTACATCCATACCAGTACCATATTCTACGGGTGTGTATGTGTATGTGTGTGTGTTTACATTGTTTTAATTATTTTACCCTGATGGTTTGGCAAAGATTTCCCTGCTTCCCACTACACAAGTATGTTTTTAGTTTTCCAAAAATTTCTCGGCTACTTGGGGACCTCCATGCCTCCATTTGTAGTTTAGAATCAGTTTTTCTAGTTCTAAGGAGAAAACTCTATTGTGATTTTTTTTTTTTTGTCTTTTGTCTTTTGTTGTTGTTGTTGTTGTTGTTTCTATTGTGATTTTAATTGGAATTGCAAAGAATTGTTGACTGTAGATCTTCCTGACTTATGATAGGGTTACATCCTGACAAACCCGTTATAATTTGAAAATATTGTAAATTGAAAATATATTTAATACAGCTAAGCTACTGCATGTGATAATTTAGTTTTTAGCTTACCTTAAATATGCTCAAAACAATTATATTAGCCTTTTGTTGGGGAAGATCATCTAACACAAAACTTATTTTATAATAAAATATTGAATATCTCATGTGATTTATTAAAGACTGTACTGAAAGTGAAAAACAGAATGGTTGAATGGGTATAGAATGGTTTTAAGAGTGTATTTTTTTTTTACCTGCATGATCACATGGCTGACTGGGAGCTGTGGCTTGCTGTCACTGGCCAGCATCACCAGAGAGTATCATTCCACACACAGCTAGTCTGAAAAAATATCAAAATTGAAAACTCAGGATATCTACATTTTCTGTGTATATTACTTTTGCACCATTTTAAAGTCGAAAATTCATGAATTGAACCATTGTAGGTTGAGGACTATCTCTAATTGGAGAAGAACTGAGTGAAATATTTTGTCACAAAGATACTTCAATTTAAGGAAATCTATTAATATTCATATTCAAGAAAAATGTAATCATCTCCATAGAACTGCTAATTTTTTAAATCAGAATTTGAGATTTTTAAGAGGATTCTTTTTTTATAAAATAGAATATTTTAAAAAATTATTCTATACATATAATAAACTAAAGGCCAGAACCAAGGTTACTGGGGAAAATAAGACATATTCCCACTAAAGTCAGGAACATGACCAAATTGCTCTTGCTACCACATTTATTTATTATTATTCTATATGCATATGTAAAAGATAAAAATTGGGAAGGTGCATACAAAATTATGATATCTAAATGGTTCAATCATATATGTGGGCAGCTGAAAAGGAAAGAAGATAATTCAATACAGAATGGACCTAAAATTAATATAGATAATCAGTGGCATTTCTTTATACAAACCAGAACTGATTCAAAAATGAAAAAGAAGAAAGATGTTAAGAGTAGAAATAAAATTGGAGTTCCCGTCTTGGGCAGTGGAAAGGAATCTGACTAGGAACCATGAGGTTTCAGGTTCAATCCCTGGCCTCGCTCAGTGGGTTAAGGATTCTGCATTGCTGTGAACTGTGGTGTAGGTCACAGATGTGGCTTGGATCTGATATTGCTGCATCTGTGGTGTAGGCCGGCAGCTGCAGCTGCACTTGGACCCCTAGCTTGGGAACCTCCATGTGCCGTGGGTGTGGCCCTGAAAAGCAGAAAAAAAGAAAAAAAAAAGGAGTAGAAATTAAAGGAAAAATTATTTATCTGATATATATGGGAGGAAAAAACCTTCAAAATATTGAGATCTTAAAGAGGATTTAAATAAATTTTTAATATTCACTCTTTGGATAAGATCCATCGTTATTAATTCAATATAAATTCTCTTTAATCTTCAGATTTATTGGAATCACAAATATTCTAGATATGCTTTTTAGAATAAAGCAAGTTGAATCCTCTGGCGGCTCAACAGTTTAAGGATCTAGCATTGTCACTGCTGTGGCTTGGGTTTCTGCTGTGACATGGGTTTGATCCCTGGCCCTGGTACTTCTGCAGGCATAGCCAAAAAAATAAAAAGTCAAAAGAGTTCTATGGCTCAGTGGGTTAGTGATCAGGCACTGTCTTTGTGAGAGTGCAGATTCAATCCCTGACTGGGCACAGTGGGTTGGGGATCCAGTGTTGGCGCAGCTGCTGCAGCTTGGATTCAGTCCCTGGCCTGAGAAGTTCCACAAGTGTGGCTGAAAAAGAAAAAAATAATAATATGAAAAATAGAAAGTTGGAGTTCTCGCTGTGGCCCAGTGGGTTAAGAATCCAATTACAGCAGCTTGGATTGCTGCGGAGGTGTAGTTTTGATACCTAGCCCAGTGCAATGGGTTAAAAGGATCTGGCATTGCCACAGCTGTGACTCAGATTCAGTCCCTGGCCTGGGAACTTCCATCTGCTGTGGGTGTGGCCATAACAAATAAAAATTAAAAAATAAAAAGCTAAAGGCTAAAGAGCTTAAATTCTTAAAAAAAAAAAAGTCAACATCTTAAGAAAATAGGCTTTACATAGCACTGATTCATCATTTTTTAACTTTAGAAATTAACCTAGAAATTCTCTTGTGGGCAGTGGGTGAAGGATCCAGTGTTGTCACTCAGCAGCTGCGGTCACTTGGCCAAAAAAAACAACAACAACAAAGATTTTTTAAAAGAATGAAAAAAACCTGTATTTACTTTTTTTTTTTAGGTCTTTTAGTTGGTTTGTTTGTTTTTAGGGTTGCACCTGCAGGATATGGAGGTTCCCAGGCTAGGGGTCTAATCAGAGCTGTAGCTGCCAGCTTATGCCACAGCCACAGCAACGCCAGATCCAAGGTGTATCTGTGACCTACACCACAGCTAATGGCAATGCCAGATCCTTAATCCACTGAGCAAGGCCAGGGATTGAACCCACATCCTCATGGATACTAGTCAGATTCTTAACCCACTGAGCCACAATGGGAACTCCTGATTCCTTCTTTATATCTTTAGTTGGAAAAGATATTTTTTAGCTGGTTCCATTCTTTCTCATCAATAATTGCTCTATAAATAGTTGTAATTTTGGTGTGCCCATCAGAGGATGTAAGCTCAGCATCTTTCTCTACCACCTTGGGCAGTATTTTATTCTTTTTGATGCTATTGTAAATGGGATTGTTTTCCTTAATTTCATTTTTGGATGTTTACTGCAAATGTCTAATTATACATTTGAGGGTTTTTTTGGTTGTTTTGTTTTGCTTTGCTTTGCTTTTTAGGGCCACACCCTCGGCATATGGAGGTTCCCAAGTCGAACTGAAGCTGTAACTGCTGGCCTACACCACAGGTCGCAGTAATGCCAAATCTTTAATCCACTGAGCAAGACCTGGGATCAAACTTACATCCTCATGGATGCTAGTCAGATTCGTTAACTGCTAAGCCATGATGGGAACTCCCAATTGAGTTTTTAATATTGATCTTGTATTCTGGCTATGACATAGGCCAGCAGCTGTGCAGCTGTGGCTCTGATTTGACCCCTAGCCCAAGAACTTCCATATGCTGCAGGTGCGTCTGCATCTGTAAAAAGCAAAGAAAAAAAAAAAAAAAGATTTTTCCGTATTTTCTTATTTGGATATTGAAGTTTTTAAATAGAGAGGAACACATAGATATTTGTGATCAAGTAACATTCTTTTCCAGAAATTTATCATTTGTTTTTTAGTTTCTGTTACACCACTCTCATAATTTTATTTTTTATTTTTTATTTTTTTTGTCTTTTTAGCTATTTCTTGGGCCACTCCCGCGGCATATGGAGGTTCCCAGGCTAGGGGTCGAATCGGAGCTGTAGCCACTGGCCTATACCAGAGCCACAGCAACTCAGGATCCAAGCCGCATCTGCAACCTACACCACAGCTCACGGCAACGCCGGATCGTTAACCCACTGAGCAAGAGCAGGGATCGAACCCGCAACCTCATGGTTCCTAGTCGGATTCGTTAACCACTGCGCCACGACAGGAACTCCCACTCTCATAATTTTAATTCTCATCCTGTGATTGTAAATATAACAAGCAAGAAAGAGGAGTTCCCATCATGGCACAATGGAAACGAATCTGACTAGGAACCATGAAGTTTTGGGTTCGATCCCTGGCCTTGCTCAGTGTGTTAAGGATCTGGCGTTGCCATGAGCTGTGGCATAGGTTGCAGATGTGGCTCAGATCTGGCGTTGCTGTGGCTGTGGCATAGGCTGGCAGCTGTAGCTCTGATTAGACCCCTAGCTGGGAACCTTCATATGCCGTGGGTGTGGCCCTTAAAAGACAAAAAGACAAAAGAAAAAAAAGGAAAAAAAAAAAGAAAACCCAAGTCCCTTTCTTTGATGTTTAACTGTTGATTTTGTCCTGGTCCTTTGCTTACTGTGTATGTTCTCTGCAAACACTCATATCCTTCAGCTATGGATTCCCAGTTTTAGTTTGGTGGCTGACAAATTCTCATCTCCTTTTTTCATACCTTCAAACTGTGTAGTGGACATTTCTATCTGTTGTCCTACAGATTTTGCATATTCAAATTTTCATATCTCTCCTCTTCTCTTCCTTCCCAACTTTTTCATATTCTTTCACACCAGATCACGTAATTGCTTGGACAGATTCTGAGCCAGTTACCTATGAACTATATCTAGCTGTTCCATTTCTATTACAATCCAGTACAAATCAGTGACCACCGTTTCCAGTTTCCTGTTTAATAGTAAATGAATTCTATTAATGAGTTTACTCAATAATTAACACACTCCTAACAGGATATTTCTATTATGGCATATTTTCCCCTATAGTATAAATGCAAAATTAGGTAAATACGAAGACCTGATATATGGTATCTGATTTCTGGATACTAGCTAAATCAGTTCTTACATGTTTTGACCACTGTTTATAATTTTGTTGACTTCACATTGTGTTTTTATAGGAAAGAGTAACATTTAAGGATGTGGCTGTGGACCTCACTCAGGAGGAGTGGCAGCAAATGAAACCTGCTCAGAGGAACTTGTACCGTGATGTGATGCTGGAGAACTACAGCAACCTAGTCACAGTGGGTAAGGGTAGCTTTGCAATTTTGTGTAGAATTCTTTTGCATTTTTGACATGTGTGAAGACTTCAATTGCCAGATGTCTTTGACTAGCTTTCCCTTTCTTTATATGATCATATGTGCTCATCTTGAGGGTAAAGTCTAATTACTTTGTCTCACTGTGGACGTTCCTCTCCTCATCTCTTACAAGCCCTCAAATCCCCAGGACTCAGCCCAAGATCTGAATGGTTGTCTCCAGCATTAACATCCAAGTCCTTTGCTCTCTCTCATAATAGGCTGTCAAGTCACCAAACCAGAAGTGATCTTCAAGTTGGAGCAGGAAGAGGAGCCATGGGTAGTAGAAGAAGAAATGCTTGGGAGGCATTGTCCAGGTGAATAAGTGAAAAGGCAGGTCTGAATGAGAAAACCACATAACAGCTGTTCAGGGGGTTGATACCATTTCACATTGTTCAATATTTTCTTAAAGGCTCTAGTCTTCTAGAGTGATAAAGTATATGAATGCCTTGGATTATTGTGACACTTCCCAGATACTGTTTTTCTTATACTGGAGCTATCTTCCTTTTGCAAATTTTAGAGGGCCAGGAGCTCTGTCTAATTTCAGGATACAAAACTTCCCTAATTCATTTACAGCATTACTTTCAGAATTATTTTTCCTCTCTACGATGCTTCAGCACTCTCTTTCCTTTGTGTTCATAGGGTTTTTTTTTCCTTATACATTCAATATTTCATGGGTGTGTAATATTTTAAAAACTTTTTTTTTCCCATCTCTTTAGGGCCACACTCACAGAATATGGAAGTTCCCAAGCTAGGGATCAAACCAGAGCTGCACCTGCCAACCTACACCACAACCACGGCAATGCTGGATCTACCTGCTGCACCTGCTGACCTACACCACAGCTCAGGGCAGTGCCAGATCCTTAACCTACTGATCGAGGCTGGGGATCGAACCTTCGTCCTTATGGATACTAGTCGGATTTGTTACTGCTGAGCCACAACGGGAACTGCTAAAAACATATTTGTTTTAGAGTTAGATTCCTTTTCATTTCTTTTTATTTTTTTTCTTTTGTCTTTTTAGGGCTGCACCGAGACATATGGAAGTTCCCAAGCTAGGGGTCTTATTGGAGCTGTAGCCCCTGGCCTACGCCACAGCCACAGCCACGCCAGATCCGGGCTGCATCTGCAGCATACACCACAGCTCACAGCAATGCCTGATCCTTAGTTCACTGAGCAAGGCCAGGGGTCGAACCTCGTCCTCATGGACACTAGTCAGGTACTGAGCCACACGGCGAGAACTCCATAATTTCTTCTTTATATTTTGAAAGTCCTCGGATTTGTATTTTGTAACAATACTCACATTTTCCATTGTATTTTGCAATTCTCACAATCTCACATAGCTTTAAAAGTTTCTGGCTTAAAAATTGTTGCCTCCTTCCTGTTTATTCCCACTTTTCGTTCCTTTAATTTTTTTGAAAATGTAATATATGCACACTAGGTTAAAAAAAACAGAACATTCCATGGAGTTACTGTTGTGGCTAAGTGGGTTATGAGCCAAACTGGTAGCATCCATGAGGATGTGGGTTTGATCCTGGGCCTTTCTCAGTGGGTTAAGGATCCGGCGTTGCTGTGAGCTGTGGCTTAGGTTGCAGAAGCAGCTCAGATCCCAAGTTGCTGTGGCTGTGGTATAGGTTGGCAGCTGCAGCTCTGATTTGACCCTTAGCCTGGGAACTTCCATATGCTGCAAGTGCTGCCCTAAAACAACAACAACAAAAAAAATAATATTGAAAGTAAAGTCTCTCTCTTATCCTTGACACTTAGTCCCTTTTTTTTTTTCCTCAGTTGCACTTCTTTTCAGAGTGGTGCTAGCTGTTCTTGATTATTTATCTCACCATATGAATTTTAGATTCACCTGTCTATTTCCAAAAAGAAACCTGTTGGAATTTTTAGTTGGGAACATGTTAGAGGTATAAATTAACTTTTGGAGAGTTGACATCTTTATAATGTCGAGGTTTTATATCCAAGAACATGCTCTCTGTCTTTATTCAGATGTACGTATTTTTGTGTCCTTCAGAAATGCCTTCCAAGATTTCCTTTATAGCTTTTGTAAATTCCTTATTAACTTTTTTTTTTTTTTTAATTGTTGTTGTTGTTGTTGCTATTTCTTGGGCCGTTCCCGCGGCATATGGAGGTTCCCAGGCTAGGGGTCGAATTGGAGCTGTAGCCACCAGCCTACGCCAGAGCCACAGCAACTCGGGATCCGAGCCGCGTCTGCAACCTACACCACAGCTCACGGCAACGCCGGATCGTTAACCCACTGAGCAAGGGCAGGGACCGAACCCGCAACCTCATGGTTCCTAGTCGGATTCGTTAACCATTGCGCCACGACGGGAACTCCCCCTTATTAACTTTATACCTAAATAATAGATAAGAGAAAAAAAATCAGTACTAGAAGAATGGAAAGGAACCCCATAAAGCCATCTTTATTTACAAATGATAAGATCGGGAGTTCCCATCGTGGCTCAGTGGATAACGAATCCGACTAGGAACCATGAGGTTGTGGGTTCGATCCATGGCCTTGCTCAGCGGGTTAAGGATCCGGCGTTGCCGTGAGCTGTGGTGTAGGTCGCAGACGCGGCTCGGATCCCTCATTGCTGTGGCTCTGGTGTAGGCCTGCGCCTACAGCTCTGATTAGACCCCTAGCCTGGGAACCTCCATATGCCACGGGAGCGGCCCAAGAAATGGTAAAAAGACCGAAAAACAAAAACAAAAAAAGCAAATGGTAAGATCGTATCCCTTATAAACACAAATGAATCAACTGCAACAAATAGTAAGAGAATCTAGTGAGATCCAATGAGGGTATCAAATTAACAAATATTGGTGGTTTTCATGTATACTTCAGCAATCGAGTAGAAGATATAAGAAAAAGGAAACCACATTTATAGTTGTAACAATATAGATGAAATGCTCTTCTGGGCATGGGCGTAAAACAATGAACAAAACAAGTCCTGTCCTCATAGAACTCATAACTTGTGGGAACTAGAGTCCCTGATGTTTTGCAAATAAGAAAATGTCTTTTTTTTTAACTTTCATATTTGGTTGATAGTTGATTCTGTATAAAATACTTGAGCCATACTGTCTTCCTCAGAGGTTTTTGTAGACAGTTCTCTGAAGTCTTTAGACAGTCCTCTACTGTCTCCTGGCTTTGAATGTTTCTTGGAGAAATTCAAAGCTTGCTTGTTTTCCCTCATAGGTAACTTGATTTGTTTGCCTAGTTGCCTGTAGGTTTCTTTTTCTTTAAAGCTTGAGAATTTTATGAGACTTATTGATCAGTCAATATCAGTTTTTCCTCTAAACTTGTATATTCCTGGTTTTTGGTGCTTATGGTATTATATAGATCTGATGCTGGTTCCTTTCATAACCATCATTCTTCATCTTTGAATAAGATTATTTCCTGGTGGACCCACTATGCACAGAAGGAGAGTGTTGAAGATTGTCCAGAAAAATGCTCTGAGCTAGTAAGAAGCCTCTATTGTTTTGTGTTGCAAGTTGGTTTGCCCTTTACTTCTTCTGAATCAGAGATTGTCAGTTGTATACTTCCTCTAGCCCTCAGTATATCTTTCTGCCCTCCTATGCCAACAGTTTGCTTATACAAGAATAATGGCTATTTGCATCTCCTTATTGAAATCTGCCTTCCCTGCCATTTAACAAGGTCAGAAAAAGACCATTATATTCCTGCCACCAGTCTCAACACATCTGGATCCCATTGTTGCAAAAAATAATTCATTTATTCTGCCCACAGGATGTGCCTTCTGTTTTGGAGAATTCTATTCACCATGTTTTCTGTCTGAGATAAGAAAGAACAGCCACTCTCTCTGGGTTTCTTCCCTACCACCTGGTTCAATGTGTCCTCTGGTCTTTCCTTACACTCTAGAATTGGGGTTGAACTGTCTTTTCATTTTATTGAAGATGTATTTCCTTTTTCTGTTTCTTCTTCATATTTGCAGAGAGGAGAGGAGACAGAGATGATAAATTCTACTATATTGAAACAAGAAGTCCTCTTCTATATTTGATCCTGTGGATCACCTTTCTTGGAAATGTCTTCTTTGTTCCTCTCTAAAGGATTCTGATTTCTCCTCAGTTTCTGATTACTGTTTATTTCTTATTCCTTTATGAACTGTGTTTTACATGACTCCTTTTCTCCAGGCCTCACTGAACATTTTCCAAAATTGTCCTAAATTACATAACTCCCTTTTACGAGACTCCTTTTTCCTTTATGTGCTGTCATAATATAGCTGTGTTCATGCCTTTAAATCAGTATATAAATCCAGAAGTGGCAACATTGGAATATGTACCTTTAATGTCTCTAGTGTTGTAAAATTCTTCACATCTTTGCCTTTGATTATGAGTGTTCTTATCTGCCTTGGTTCTAGCAGTTATTTAAATTTGAGCCTGATTTCTAATAAATGGTCCCCAACATTTCCAACCTACATAAATCTTCCCCATCTCTGAGCTAACTTTCTAGTTCTACTAGAGTGACTTGGAGTCTGAAAACATATATAAGATAGTACTGTGTTTTATATATTTTCAAACTTTGATGTTGGAGACTTAAATTATTAACCCACCATGAGAAAGTAGTCTGTGTCTTATTCTTCATGTAAATGTTTCATGAATTGATTATTGTTGAGCTATATTTGGGGAGGTTTTTCTTATTGTTTCTGTTATTTTAAAATATTTACTGGCGTTCTTCTGTGACACATTGGGTTAAGGATCTGGCATTGTCACTGCAGTGGCTTGGGCCACTGCTGTGGTGCAGGTTCAGTCCCAGGCCTTAGAATTTTTTTGTTTTTTGTTTTTTTAGGGCCATACCTGTGGCATTTGGAAGTTCCTGGGCTAGGGGTCAAATCACAGCTGCAGCTGCCAGCCTAACTCCACAGCCATAGCAACTCAGGGTCTGAGCTGTGTCTGTAATCTATACCTCAGCTCACAGCAATGCTGGATCCTTAATCCACTGAGCAAGGCCAGGGATCAAACCCTCGTCCTCATGGATAGTAGTTGGGTTCATTACCGCTGAGCCATGATGGGAACTCCCTTGGCCTGAGAACTTCTGTATGCTGTGGGTGTGGCCAAAAAATTTTTTTTACTTAAAAACCTTCGAAGTAAGTCCAGAGGAATTCAAGTTAGAGTGAAAAGAAACCCGTCAGAGCTGCATGAAATGTGTTGAAATCTTAAGCTGTATGTGAAGCATTTATTTAATAAACGAATGAACGAGACAGACAGTACCTTAAAAGTCTTTTTTCTTTCTTTCTTTCTTTTATTTTGTCTTTTTAGGGCCACACCTGCAACATATGGAGGTTCCCAGGGGTCATATTGGAGCTGTATCCCTGGCCTATGCCACAGCCACAGCTATGCCAGATCTGAGCTGCAATTGCAGCCTACACCACAGCTCATGGCAACACTGGATCCTTAACCCATTGGAGGCCAGGGATCGAACCTGCATTCTCATGGGTGCTGGTCCGATTTGTTTTCATGATAGGAACTCCAGTACCTTAAAAGTCTTAAGAGAAGGGCTGTAAAAAGACTAACAAGACTGATAAGGATTTTTGTTTGTTTTTAAGAGAGCTTGGCATTAAAACTATTTATAGATCTTAAGAGTTAGGAAATGAGAAAAACATAACAATATTTGGAGAGTAAAATTAGCATGACATGTTTGTGGAGTAAAATCATAAGCATGGCCTGATTGAGGGAGTGAGGATTGTAAATGGTTAATGAAATGGATGGTGGCTTATCTCATATAGAGTCAGAGAGATCTGAACTTTGCCAGACTCATGCTGTCTTTTATGTTTTTAAAATGATTTGGGGAGTTCCTGCCATGGCTCAGTGGTTAATGAATTCGATTGGGAACCATGAGGTTGAGGGTTTGATCCCTGGCCTCGCTCAGTGGCTTAAGGATCTGGCGTTGCTGTGAGCTGTGGTGTAGGTTGCAGACGCAGCTTGGATTCCGCATTGCTGTGGCTCTGGCGTAAGCTGGTAGCTACAGCTCCAATTAGACCCCTAGCCTGGGAACCTCCATATGCCGCAGGTGCGGCCCTAGAAAAGGCAAAAAAAAAAAAAAAAAGATTTTTCAATTTAATTTTATCCCTTTAATTACTGAAGCTATAGTTGTGCTTTTTGCGTGGTGGCATTAAGGTTGGAATGGTCGGTTACAAACAGAAGCTTATAAGATAACTGAATATAAAGGTTAAAAAATATCCAGTTATCTGAACTTTTAGTAACCCACAGACGTTGATGGAACTCCAGGAGTATGAAAAACCAGTGTAGAGCTAACAGTGTTGAAAAGAATGTTATCATTTTGGTTACAGTATGTCAGCCATGATGAAAGAACAAGAGTAAAACACAACAGGATTTGACGATGCTGTGCACATCTTATTGCATCTTATGTTAGTTTGTACCACTTTTCAGAAATTCCGAGATAGATCATTTGTTGAGATACATTCATGTGTTGTGAATCAGAATCCATCTATTTTAAAGATATTTATCAACTTAACACTTAAGGCTTTCAGCAACCATTGCTGATTATTGCCTAGATCCATTATTTTTATTGGAGATCTCTTTTTCTTTTATTAGCTGAAATTCTCTCATAAAGAACTCTCTTATCAAAAATTTTTTGGCCACACCTACGGCATGTAGAAGTTCCTGGGCCAGGGATTGAAACCCATGCCACAGCAGCCACCTGAGCCACTGCAACAGCATATCATTAACCCGTTGTGCCACAAGAGAATTCTCTCATCAATTATCTGATTACCCTGAAATACAGTTTTTACAGGCCAAGAAAGATAAATACTCTGCTCAGGTTTTTTTTTTTTTTTTTTTTTTTTTTTTATAGCCACATCTGTGGCATATGGAAGCTCCTGCACTAGGGATTGAATCTGAGCCACAGCTGGAACCTATGCAAGATCCTTTAACCCACTGCTCCAGGCTGGGGATTGAACCCCTGCCTCTAGCGACCCCAGCAGCTGCAGTCAGATTCTTAGCCCACTGTACAGCAGTGGGAACTCCCCTCAATTCATTTTTTACTGCTTGCTTTGTTATAATTGTTGATGTATCATTACTACTGAGTGAAAAAGAGACTGTTAATTACATATCCTTGTATAACTTTTTGTCATTCATAGAGTTACTGCTTGCCCAGTTTTTCTGCTTGCTTGGTTTTTTTTTTAAATCTATTTTTAATTTTAATGAGCTCTCAAAACCATTATTTAAATAAGGATCCATCAGTGTCATTAGTGTACTACACATTAATGCATGAAAGGATAAGAGGGAAATTCTAAAATTCTTATAGTTAAGAATTTTTGATGTTTTTTGAATAGGAAACATATTGTACTGTAATTGTTTGATTAGAACCTAGGAGTTTTTTATGTAGTCCAAAAGCCAGTTCTATGGGTCTTTTATATTTCATTTTCCCATCTCCTACCTGGAGTACATGCCAGCATCTGTGAGGCCAAGCAACAGAAAGGGGCTGGAGGTTTCATTATTCAATAAGTAAATGTTCAAGTAATTCTTACTTTTTTAGTAAGAAGCTTTTCCTCTGGATCTGCTTCACTTATTCCCATGTCCGTAGCCTTTCCTTTTCGTGCTTGGATGGTGGATATTTGGCTACTTCCTGTGTGAACTCAGAAGTCATGGTGTTTTGGTCAAGGTTCGGTTACAGAGAAGTAAGAATGTACTGTCTGCTGATTTAAGAAGGAAGAAATTTATGTAAAGTTAATATCCTACAGAATTTTGGGGAGGATGAAGGACAGACTATAGGATATCCTTTAGGAATAAGTTTCAAAGCCATACCACAGAAGTGAGCTGCTAAGTAGTTTCCTACTATGATCAAGAATTTGCTTTTTGTTGAACCAGGAAAATGCCTGTAAACTTCCAAAGCTTGCCACTTCTGTCATAGCATCATAAGCAAAATGCCCACTTTTTCCCTCTCTTAATTCATTTCTAAATTAAAATGTTGTATGAAAAATCTGAATTACATCTAGAACACAGCATACAAGTGTGTCTAGGAAATGTAATTTTAATTGTCTCAGCCTCCTCAGAATGAAAAAATAGGAGTTCCCGTCGTGGCGCAGTGGTTAACGAATCCGACTAGGAACCATGAGGTTGCGGGTTCAGTCCCTGCCCTTGCTCAGTGGGTTAACGATCCGGCGTTGCCGTGAGCTGTGGTGTAGGTTGCAGACGCGGCTCGGATCCCGCGTTGCTGTGGCTCTGGCGTAGGCTGGTGGCTACAGCTCCGATTCAACCCCTAGCCTGGGAACCTCCATATGCCGAGGGAGCGGCCCAAGAAATAGCAACAACAACAAGACAAAAAACAAACAAACAAACAAAAAAGAATGGAAAAATATAGGAGGTTAGAATAGATCTTATGTAGGAGATCCATAATACTTGCCTCACTGAGTCTAATTGCTCCCTATTCAGACTGTAAATTAATCCTCCTTTTTTTCAGCCCCACTCTTATCCCTGACTTTTAAATAACTAAATACTTCAATTCTTGAGCTTTTCCAATGTTTTGTTGCCAAATCACTTTGTTGCTTGACATGTACATCTTCATAGCACAAAACTTGAATTTCCTAGCTCAACTGTCACTTAACAATTCCCTGTATACCTTCTGTCTTCCAGTATTTTGTTGAAATCTTTTGTTTAGCCTTCTTTACATTCCTATTTCTTTTGTTCTTATGGATTGAATCTTTATTCTTTTACTGTCGCCTTAATGGAATTTTAGGAAGGAGTAAAGAAGTAAACATATACATAACCCATTCATTTAACCACAAATGTTAATTTTATCCTGTAGTCATTTGATTCCCTATGCAGTTGTTTTATGTATTTACCTTTTTATCTTAATTATTCTATTCATTTTACTGATTTCTCCCTTGTATGAGTACATTTTTAAAATCAGCCAAAGCAGCGAGGCCTATTAATGGCAGTTCTCTCTCCATGATATTATCTGCAGTTCTCTCTCCATGATATTATCTCATAAATGTTAGAAACTAGGGACATTGGCACTTTGGATTTCTTTCTTATTGGGAGACTAGAGCCAACATAAAAAATCAACCCCACCTTAGCAAATTTCTGAAATGTTATCAATAGTGCAGTAGTAGAAAAATTCAAAAGTAATAATTTTTGGTCCTCCATTTTAGAAGTTTGGGAAGTTGATGAACAGCTCAAGAAGCAACAGGAAACACATGTGAGGAGAGTCACATCCATCTCCAAGGAAACTCTAATTAAGGAAAATGTCATTGAATATAAAAATGTTGCAAAAATATTTCCTCTGAGCACAGACATTGTTACTTCAAGACAAAACTTCTACAAATGTGACTCACTTGATAAAGGTTTTGAACATACTTTAGACTTACTTAGTTATGAGAAAAGCTGTATAAGAGAGGGAAATTACGAATGTAATAAGTATAGGAAACCATTTTACCATTGCTCAACTCACGTTGTAACCTCCTTTAAGTGTGCTCAATGTGGGCAGGACTTTAGTCATAAATTTGATCTTATCAGACATGAGAGAATTCATGCTGGAGAGAAACCCTATGAATGTAAGGAATGTGGGAAAGCTTTCAGCAGAAAGGAAAATCTTATTACACATCAGAAAATTCATACTGGGGAAAAACCATATAAGTGTAATGAATGTGGAAAAGCTTTCATTCAGATGTCAAACCTTATTAGACACCAGAGAATTCATACCGGAGAGAAACCTTATGCATGTAAGGATTGTTGGAAGGCCTTCAGTCAGAAATCAAATCTCATTGAACATGAGAGAATTCATACTGGAGAAAAACCCTATGAATGTAGGGAATGTGGAAAAGCCTTCAGCCAGAAGCAAAATCTTATTGAGCATGAGAAAATTCATACTGGGGAGAAACCTTATGCATGTAATGAGTGTGGTAGAGCTTTTTCTCGAATGTCATCTGTTAATCTACATATGAGAAGTCACACAGGGGAGAAACCCTATAAATGTAATAAATGTGGAAAAGCCTTCTCTCAATGCTCAGTATTTATTATACATATGAGAAGTCATACAGGTGAGAAACCCTATGTATGTAGTGAATGTGGGAAAGCATTCTCTCAGAGTTCATCCCTTACTGTACATATGAGAAATCATACAGCTGAGAAGCCCTATGAATGTAATGAATGTGGAAAAGCCTTCAGCCGGAAAGAAAATCTCATTACACATCAGAAAATTCATACTGGAGAGAAACCTTATGAATGTAATGAATGTGGGAAAGCTTTTATTCAGATGTCAAACCTCATTCGACACCAGAGAATTCATACTGGTGAAAAACCCTATGCGTGTACAGTATGTGGGAAAGCCTTTAGTCAGAAATCAAATCTCACTGAACATGAGAAAATTCATACTGGAGAGAAACCCTATCATTGTAATCAATGTGGAAAAGCTTTCAGTCAGAGACAAAACCTTCTTGAGCATGAAAAAATTCATACTGGAGAGAAACCATTTAAGTGTAATGAATGTGGTAAAGCTTTCTCTCGAATCTCATCCCTTACTCTTCATGTTAGAAGTCATACAGGGGAGAAACCTTATGAATGTAATAAATGCGGAAAAGCCTTCTCTCAATGCTCATTACTTATTATACATATGAGAAGTCACACTGGTGAGAAACCCTTTGAATGTAATGAATGTGGGAAAGCCTTCTCTCAAAGAGCATCCCTTTCTATACACAAGAGAGGTCATACAGGTGAGAAACGAAGAGTATACTAAATGAATAAAGGCCTTCTCTTAAATACAATGCAATTTTTACTTGACTTTAAAATATCTTGGCATAATCTCCAAAACATGGACAAGATCTTTATGAAAAAATTGTAAAGCTTTATCAAAGGCAAAAGACATGAGTAAATGCAGGGAAATACCATGGATGTAGATGGAAAAACCCAATATCATAAAATGTCTGTTCTTCCCCCAAATTAACCTATAGACCTAATACAGTTACAAACATCTAATAGGAATTTTCTAGGATCTTTACAAAATGGTTCTAAAATTCTTATGAAATAAGTCTATGGATTGCTGAAACAATATTGAAAAAGAATAGAGCAGACATACCTTCTACCATATACTACACATATTATGAAGTTATGGTCATAAAATGGTGTCTGGTATTAGTATATTAATGGGCAAGTAAAAAGGTTTTACAGAATAGAATGCCTAGAAGTAAACCAATGAATGTATGCGAACTTGGTGTATATTAGGCACGACATCATGAATCAGTAGGAGAATGATGGCCTAGTTAATAAAAATTGTTGGAGTATTTTAATCTCCATATTAGGGAAAATAAAACTGTACACAACCTTACAACATATAAAGAAACAGAATTCCAAAAGATTTGAACACTGAAATCTCAAAGGCCAAACTGAACTTCTTGGGAGGAAATAGCAGGATATTCTCTATGACTTTAAAGCAGGGAGACAGTTTTTAAAAAGATCCTGCAGTTCTACTTTTGGATATACTTCCTAAAGAAATTCACAAATATGCATAATAAATAAATATATATATATATCTGGATTGAAAACAATCTATATATGGAAGAGGTAATGAATAAAATGTGATACGCTCAAATAATGGAATGTTGAAAGTAATGAACTTGATCTATATTGTATAACTTGAGTAGTTATCTAAAATAATGTTGAGTGAAAAAGTCAAGATCCAGAGGAAACATAGTGTATAACATTCATGTAAATTGGAATGAAATCATTCACAAAAAATAGAACTATGTTTTTATTATTGAAATATGTATGTAGAACTATCTTAAGTGCATTAAAATGGACATATACCAAATTATTGATAGTGTTGTCTCTGGCAGGAGATTAGGATTAAAGGTGTTGATCAAAGGGGACTTTTAGCTTTACTTGTAATTTTTATGCCTTAAAAAAAGATTGATAACATATAAAATAAATCTTAAAAGTTGATGCACAATGGTGATATCGATGTCTTGTCTATAGTGTTTTTGTAGTTATTTCTCAGAATTTATGTGCTAGAGGAAGCCAGTGCCCATAGAAGAAAATGTTATAATGGATTCATATACCCTATCAGATGCTGAACTATTTTATCAAAAATATTTCCAGAAAATTAGTAGTTAAAAATGATAGTCCTGTTTACTATATAATATGAAATTAGTATGTTTTATCAGTCCTGTGATGCTTTTCCCCCAACGCACACTTGCACAGTTCTGAAATTAGGATTCAGTTTTTGACCAATTATATCTTAGAGTCAAGGAAGTATATAATTATTTATTAAAAATTTGAAAATCAGAGAAAAAATCCATGTGATAAATCAAATGTCATTTTATTTACTGTCATCATGGTCTAATGATCCCTACTCTCTTAGTAGGGATCTTGCATTATCTGACAGCTAATTTGTTGGATTCATGGCTTATGAGTTAGTAATATGTTTAGAGTCATTGTGAAGAGAGTAAGATTTTCCTGAGAAATTAACTCTGCAGTATTAGTCTTCTGGCCCTCTAAGTTTCCATACAACCAGGATAGGCATTAATATCATTGTTGATTATTACCATATTTTGAAACAAGAAAGCCTTTTATTTTCTTGAGGTTCCATAACCAATTATGTATAATTGTTTCAGTCAACTTAAGGATCATTTTATTTCTTCTACAAACCTTGATTTATCTATCTATCTAGTTTTGATTGGAAGCAGTGGTGGTCTAAGACCCTCAGCAGTATGTTCCTCTAAAAGGTCCCATTCTCTGCAACAATACGTGAACCAACCCTTACTTCAGGTAATTTTTTCATTATACCATCTCTACAATTTACATGATATACAGAAAACCATTAGTGCCTTTAAAATTAAAAAAAATTTTTTTTGGTTGCACCTGCAGGATGCAATATTTCCCAGGCCAGAGATTGAACCCAAGCCACAGCAGTGACAACACGGAATCCTTAACAACTAGGCTACCAGGGAACTCCATTTGTGTCATATTTTAGCTTCTACATGTAAAGGGATGTGTGGTATTTATCTTCTCATTCTGACTTACTTAGTATGATAATCTCTAGGTGTATCCATGTAGCTGCCAAAGGCATTATTTCATTCTTTTTTATGACTGAGTAGTATTCCATTGTATATAAGTACCACATTTTCTCTATCCTTTCCTCTGTTAGGTTGTTTCCATGTCTTGGCTATTGTGAATGGTGCTGTTGCTATGAATTATAGTTTTGTCTGATATGCCAAAGAGTGGGATTGCTCAATCATATGTCAACTCTATTTTTATGTTTTGAGGAACCTCCATACTATTTTCCATAGAGGCTGCACCAATTTATATTCTCACCAGGAAAAGCAGGAGTTCCCATTGTGACTCAGGGGGTTAAGAACCCAGCTAGTATCCATGGCAGTGAGGGTTGGATCCCTGGCCTCGCTCAGTGGGTTAAGGATCTGGCATTGCTGTGGCTTCGGCATAGGCTAGCAGCTGCAGCTGTAATTGGTCGCCTAGTCTGCTGCACTGTGCTTAATGGCCAAAACATAAAAACAACCCAGATGTCCATCAACGGGAGAAAGTGCTTTACTCTCACAATGGAATACTTAATATATAGCAGTCAAAATGAGTGAAGTGCAATGATACAGCAAAGTAGCAAATCTTAGTGATATGATAATATTAGAAGAAAACTAAATTCCAAAAAATCAATTAACTTTTAATCAAGTGAAAAATAATTAAATAAAAACATACTAATTTTTAGCAAAGCATACAGAAACAGTAAAACTGCATAAAGGTAAAATGAGAAACTGATGAACACAGGATTCAGGATGAAGATTACTCCACTGGGAGAGGAAGGGGGATGGGGAGAGTTTATATATAGTTATACATAAGCTTTTTATCAAGGCTATACATATTACACTGGGTGGTGGGTTCAGGATGCTTATAACATTTAAAATAACTACATTCGGAGTTCCCGTCGTGGCGCAGTGGTTCACGAATCCGACTAGGAACCATGAGGTTGCGGGTTCGGTCCCTGCCCTTGCTCAGTGGGTTAACGATCCGGCGTTGCCGTGAGCTGTGGTGTAGGTTGCAGACGCGGCTCGGATCCTGCGTTGCTGTGCCTCTAGCGTAGGCCGGTGGCTACAGCTCCGATTCAACCCCTAGCCTGGGAACCTCCATATGCCGCGGGAGCGGCCCAAGAAATAGCAACAACAACAACAACAACAACAAAAGACAAAAAGACAAAAGACAAAAAAAAAAAAAAAAAAAAAAAAAAAAAAAAAAAAAAAAAAAAATAAAATAACTACATTGGGAGTTCCCGTCGTGGCTCAGTGGTTAACGAATCCGACCAGAAACCATGAGGTTGCGGGTTCGGTCCCTGCCCTTGCTCAGTGGGTTAACGATCCGGCGTTGCCCTGAGCTGTGGTGTAGGTTGCAGATGCGGCTCAGATCCCACGTTGCTGTGGCTCTGGCTTAGGCCAGTGGCTACAGCTCCGATTCAACCCCTAGCCTGGGAACCTCCATATGCCACGAGAGTGGCCCAAAAAAATAGCAAAAAGACAAAAAAATAAAATAAAAAATAAAAAAATAAAATAACTACATTGATCAGTTTAGGATAAATTATTGTGTTGTAACAAACAGATACAAAGTGTTAGTGACTTACACAACAAAATTATTTCTCACTCATTCATGTCCATTGTAAACTGGCAGCTGGTCTGTCCCATGTCATCTTTATTCCAGACCTAGACTGAAGAAGTAGAACTTGTATAAAACATGGCAGTCTCAGGGCAGAGGGGATAGAGAGATGGTGAAACCATGCAACCGCTCTTAAAGCTTCTGCTCTGAACTGGCATGTGCCACTTTCACAAATTACCAAGACTGATATCAATGGGTAGAAAGCATAATCCTCTTCTAAGGAAGGGCCTAGAGAAAGGTGTTAAAAAGTATGTTACAGTGTCAAAGTCTACCATACTAACCAACTAAATAACCAAATCTGAATGGACAAGTGCCCGATCATGTGTAAAACCTGAAGTTTGTTATTAATATAACTGTGTGCATCTGAGGTAAAAATATCAAACAAAACCCAGCAAAACCAAAGTTAGAAGACATGGATCTGGTATCGACATTTCTTCTCAATAGAATTACATACCTTATAATTCTAGAGTCCAAATAAAGTCTTAAAAGTTCACTGAAAATAAAAAGCAGCTCTGAAAATAAATAAATAAATAAATAAATAAATAAATAAATAAATAAATAACCCCCTACTTCCCAAGATAGGATGTCTGTAAAGTCAAAGTTTTCAGATGAAATTTTAATGGACGTTAATCATCCTATGACTTTCAAAGGGTTCGTTGGAAGTCTCCATTTCTGTTTAGACTATGTCTCAAGAATTACTAGGAAGGCCGTATAGGGTTTTGCTAAAGTAAGAAGGATGGGTACATGCTTTGTTTAAGCATGTTACATTGGGCATTCTCTTTGGATTTAATAGATTGGGCCTTGGAGTTTGCCCAAAGACAACCTCAATTTTGGTTAGTTTTGTCTGTGGGAAAATTTGATGGTTTTGAGGCCTGTAGACCAGGGAAATGGGGTCAAGAAGATCTCTAATAATAGAGAATCCCACGTCCTATTGATCTACCCGGGCCAAGTGAGAAGTCGTTTCGCCGATAATTGAATGGAAATTGGGTGTGTTGAACCAAGTTGAAATGTAGAATGCAGAGGCCAGGATGCTTGGGGTAGAAGAATACTTCCAACTCAAGTGTGGGAATGAGGGAGACAAAACACAGAGGGGAGAGAGGAAATGAAGGAAGAGTCACTGCTACTTTAAGATTGAAACTTTTAAGGAGTTATGAAGGCTTCAGCACACTTGAAATCAAATAAATGTACTATTAAAAAAAACCCACATATGGGAGTTCTCGTCGTGGCTCAGTGGTTAATGAATCTGACTAGGAACCATGAGGTTGCAGATTCAATCCCTGGCCTTGCTCAGTGGGTTAAGGATCTGGCATTGCTGTGAGCTGTGGTGTAGGTTGCAGATGTGGCTCAGATCCCACGTTGCTGTGGCTCTGGTGTAGGCCAATGGCTACGGCTACAATTGGACCTCTAGCCTGGGAGCCTCCATATGCCGCACAGGAACGGCCCTAGAAAAGGCAAAAAGACAAAAAAAAAAAAAAAAAAAAAAAAAAAAAAAAGCCCACATATGGAGTTTTTGCCATGGCAAATTGGAAACAAATCCGAGTAGGAACCATGAGGTTTCAGGTTCAATCCCTGGCCTTGTTCAGTGGGTTAAGGATCTGGCGTTGCCATGAGCTGTGGTATGGGTCACTGACGAGGCTCAGATCCAGCATTGCTGTGGCATAGGCTGGCAGCTACAGCTCTAATTTGACCCCCCACTCCCAGGAATCTCCATATGTCATGGGTGCAGCCCTAAAAAAAAAAAAAATCCCACATTACAGCCTATATTGAAATTATTTTTATATATTTTACATAAAATTGTGTTGTATTAATCTTGCCTAATTGAATTTTAGAGACATAAATGATAATTTTCACATTGTAGTTCTCATGTTTTAAAGCCTACACATAAGTCTGAAATACTTGTAAGCCCTTGAGTAGTCCACAGGTATCAGGTTATTTGCCCATTATAACTTCATCCTTTATTCTGTACCTGACTTGACTCTAAAACTTCCCCACCCACTTTCTTAATTACTAAAGGCCTTTTCTTTCTTTTTTTTTTTTTTTTTTTTGGCTGCATCTCTGGCATGTGTAAGTTCCTGGGCCAGGGATCAAATCTGCGCCAAAGTAGCGACCCCAAGCCATTGCAGTGACAACACTCAATCTTTAACCCTCTGCACCACAAAAAGAACTCCCTAAAAGCCAAGACCAGCTCAGCAGGATGGGGCTGAAGAACGGGTGCTGTGAAACTTAAAGAAAAAAGTTAACATAAAACAAGACACAGAGACATTTATCTTAAGTAAAGGTGGGAACCGGGGCACTCAAGGTGTCAGGGACCAAGAGCACTGCCTCAAGAAACCACACTGTTTTCTTTGTGCTCTTTAGGATGACTGTCAAGTGAGGAGGGGCTATGGGTGGAGGATATAGGGTTTGTTTACTATTTTATAAGTTCTTTTATTATTTTAAAAGCCACTTAGCTGGTAAAAGGTTAAGCTTCTACTCTGACCTTTAGGCACATAACAATCATTAGCATTTGAGTTAGCTATGCATAGCATTCCAGAGAATCCTCACTGGCTTCCACAAATGGCATGCCTATTTGCAGCAACCCTGCAGTGCCTAGGTTTGCACCTTGGCTCTCTTTGCTAATGCATATTCTGCTAAAGATGGCTCATAAACCACTTGGCCATGAGTTCCTCTCTTTCTTATCCCTTAGAGGACATATCATGCTTGTGCAGACAGTGTGCCAATCTGCACAGGTCTGGCTGCCTAGACCAATGCATTAGGTCCTCATTCAGCTGAACTTTAGGTCTTTGTTCTTAAGCTTAAGTCTTTTACCAGCACTGTGACTGTTTTTCAAGCAGGAAGATGGGATAAAGTTAAAGCAGGACAAGATGGAGTTTTCAGCAAAGAGGCTAATAAAATATTGTAGAGACATGTCTGGAGACACCTAAAGACCTTTAATTTCTTTTTTTTTTTCACTCTTTTTTTAAAAATTGAGGTATAATTTACATATAATATAAACTCTGAAGTATGAATCATATGCATATAATTGTATCCCTCCCCCAGAGCAAGAAATAGAATATTTTCCATTTACTCAGAAAGTTCCCTTGCCTCCTTCCCAGACAATAGCTAGCATCCTCTTCTGAGGTAATCACTCTTTTGACTTCTATCTCCATAGATTATTTTTGCTTGATTTAGAATTCCATATAAGTGGAATCATACCATGTCTTTGGTATCTGGCTTCATTTGCTCAGATGTTGTGAGATTCATCCATGTTGTTATGCAGTAGTTTGTTTTTTGTCTTTGCTGAATAAGGGTATTCAGTTTGTTTATCAATCATCTGTTGATGAATAGTTGGGTTATTTCCAGTTTGGGGACCATTACAGATAAAGCTCCCATGATCATTTGTGTACAAGTCTTTGTGTAGATCTCTGTTTTCATTTCTCTTGGATAAATACCTAGGAGTGGATTGGCTGAGTCCTTTAGGTTGTATATATATGAAAGTTCTTAATTTTTGATAACTTAATTCTCAGTGTTTCATTTTCTTAGCTTGGCAACCCATGGAGACATTAGCCACAGTGGCAATTTCAACTGATAACTCTGTCACCAATACATACAGATGAATGTCCACTGCATCAGGCTTTGGGCAGAGCTCCAGTGTAAAAACTAAGGCAAAGCTTTAGCAACTGTTTCTGGGGCATAATTAAAAACTGTTTTAGTGTTCCCAGATAACCAGCTGCTCTTTCTCCTCTAATTAAATTTGACAACCAAAAGCAACATGAGCAGCCGTTATGTGATACCCCTGATATAGTCTCTGTTAAGTGAACTTGGCAGAGAGCTATACTATCACTGCTTCCCCATTCCAAAGTTGTTTTGGGTCAAATAAATTTATATTAGCCTTGGAGTTCCCTTTGTGGCACAGCAGAAGTATCCATGAGGATGTGGGTTCATCCCCTGGTCTTGCTCAGTGGATCCAGCGATGCCGTGAGCTGTGGTGTAGGTCATAGACCTGGCTCAGATCCTGCACTGCCGTGGCTGTGGTGTAGCTCTGATTCAACCCCTAGCCTGGAAACTTCCATATGCCGCAAGTTCAGCCCTAAAAAGAAAAAAAATTGTATTAGCAACTTTTGTGAAATTTTACTGTCTTGTTGCATTTTGGACTATAAGATCTCCTGTCATCTAGCTTGCAAAAGTGATTTCTACTACGTCTGGGATTTCCTTAAAGGGAAAAATGCTGAAGATGCAAAATAAGTCACAAGTGTTATTTGAAATATGAGCCACTCAAACTGGTCTGATCTTTAAAAAAAACAGTGAAGTGAAGATGGACATAAGACGTGTTTGAGCTTGCAGCAGAAGACAAGGATATCCCATGGGCTGACTGATAGTGTTAGAGGTGGAAGAGGGGTACCTCTGAATAAATTAACTGATCTTTTTTTTTTTTTTTTTTTTTTTTTTGGTCTTTTTGTCTTTTCTAGGGCCACACCCGATATAAATGGAGATTCTCAGGCTATAGGTCTAATCAGAGCTGTAGCCACCGGCCTACCCCAGAGCCACAGCAACTCAGGATCCGAGCCGCTTCTGCGACTTACACCACAGCTCACAGCAACGCTGGATCCTTAACCCACTGAGCAAGGCCAGGGATCGAATCTGCAACCTCATGTTTCCTAGTCAGATTCGTTAACCACTGAGCCACAACGGGAACTCCCAATTTATGTTTTGCACTCTTTTATTTCAGACACTGGTTGGTCTTTAGTTATCTCGGGACATAAATGTTACAGGAGGGAAATTACAGCTGGGCTTGAAATTTTCATTAAGGATATAAATGTGATCTTATTTTATTTCTTTGGTCATATTAACTAGAATACAGAAAACTAGTTAGCTATTTTTTCAGAGAAGACTAAGGAAATATCCCATCCTGTCTTTTGGCTTTTAAAGTAGCTCCTCATGGAGTTCCTGTTGTGGCTCAGCAGAAACGAATCCAACTAGGAACCATGAGGTTGCGTGTTCAATCCCTGGCCTCACTCAGTGGGTTAAGGATCCGGCATTGCTGTGAGCTGTGGTGTAGGCCTGAAGCTACAGCTCGGATTCGATCCCAAGCCTGGGAATCTCCATATGCCTCCGGTGCAGTCTTAAAAAAAAAGACATAAGAGTTTCCGTCGTGGTGCAGTGGTTAACGAATCTAACTAGGAACCATGAGGTTGCGGGTTCAATCCCTGGCCTTGCTCAGTGGGTTAAGGATCCAGCATTGCTGTGATCTGTGGTGTAAGTCGCAGACTTGGCTCCGGTCCTGCGTTGCTGTGGCTCTGGGGTAGGCAGGGTTTTTGTTCTTTCCTTATTTAAAGTTTGCAACCCATTGTGGACCAAGACTTTTGGAAAATGTAATATAGATAAATTTCTTGAAAAATAAAAAAGATATACATAACACAAGTCCCAATTTTTTTAATTTTAATTTTAATTTTATTTTATTTTTGACTTTTGTCCTTTTAGGGCCACACCCGTGGCATATGGAGGTTCCCAGGCTAGGGGTCTAATCAGAGCTGTAGCCACCGCCCTACACCAAAGCCACAGCAGTGCAGGATCAGAGCTGCATTTGCGACCTACACCAGAGCCACAGCAACGCAGGCAACAATGGATACTTAACCCACTAAGTGAGGCCAGGGATTGACCCTGCAACCTTATAGTTCCTAGTCAGATTCATTAACCACTGAGCCACGACGGGAACTCCTTTTTTTTTTTTTCTTTTTTTCCAATTTTTTATTTTCAGAATCAACAGACATAAAATTAGATTTTTTTATAAATATAATCAGAACAAACATTACAAGGAAAAAGAAAATAATATTGAAAGCTGACATTGTTCATTAAAGTGTGCATAGGGGTGACACAAAATTGCTGTTATAACTTTTAGTAGTTCCATAATCATAACCAAAGAAAATATGAAGGAAATAGCAATTCTGCTTACTGTGTCTGTACACTCACAGAGTATTTAACTGAACACCGTGTATAACACATTTTCAGTTTCTATGACAAATGAACTATTTAAGTTGTTGAGTAAGGACTTCCGCCCAAACCCCATCTACCTGTCACTCTCTGTCCACAGACCTCAGAGTCTGTGCTCTTCTACCCTGGGAATAAATGCTCCATCCAAAACATCACCAGCCTCTGCCACTGCCGGGAGTCTCACCTTGGCCCTTCCTCACAGGTTTTATCAGAGGTTCCTATTCATTCCTGTTCCTGAGGCCTTGCCCTCTTACTTCCTTCCAAAAGAATCTGATTTGCAGGTATTTCTAGTTCTAGCTTTGTAATTTTTGCCCATGTCTTAAGCTTACATTGTCTCTCCTCTCTCTGTCTGTCTCTCTCTCTCTCTCTTTTTTTTTGCCCGCGTCCCTGGCATGGGGAAGTTCCTGGACTAGGGATCAAGCCAATGCCACAGCCATGTCCCAAGCCACAGCAGCTAGCAGCAACACTGGATCCCTAACCCACTTTGCCACAAGGGAACTTCTAAGCGTACATTGTCTCTTTCGCCAGAAACTTCATTCTGGGCACAAGTTTGTACCTTTCCTGCAAGAAACCAGTTCTCTGTTGGTGAGTGAGTATGTTATACACTGATGTGTGACAGGCACAACAGATAGCCTTAGCCCACCTTTTCTTTGCTGATTTCCATTATACATGGTGGAAGAATTCAGTATTTTATTTTCCAACCTACCTTGTGACTAAGGGCAACAATGCATAATTAAATCTGGCCAATGATATGTAAGCGCAAATATTTGGGAGTCAGAGGTGTTAGAAAGCATTTTCTTTCTTTTCTTTTTTTTGGCATGGCCAAGTTCCCAGGACAGGGATCGAACCCTCACCACAGCAGTGACCCTAGCCACTACAGTGACAATGCCACTGCACCACAAAGGAACTCCAGAAGGTTCCTTCCTACCTTCCTTTCTTTTTGGCTTTTTAGGGCCGCACCTGCGGGATATGGAAGTTCCCAGGGTAGGGGTCGAATCAGAGCTACAGCTGCCGGCCGACGCCACAGCCACAGCAACACAGGATCCAAGCCGAATCTGCAACCTACACCACAGCTCACAGCAACGCCGGATCCTTAATCTACTGAGCAAGGCTAGGGCTTGAATCCGAATCCTCATGGATTCTAGTCAGATTCGTTTCTGCTGTGTCATAATGGGAACGCCGGTATTTTCTTTCTTTCTTTCTTTTTTTTTGTCCTTCATCTTTTTTCAGGGCCCCACTTGCAGCATATGGAGGTTCCCAGGCTAGGGGTCTAATTGGTGCTGTTGCCGCTGGCCTACACTGCAACCACAGTAACACCAGATCCGAGCTAAGTCTGAGAACTGCACCGCAGCTCACAGCAATGCTGGATCCTTAACTCACTGAGCAAGGCAAGGTATCGAACCCGCAACCTCATGGTTCCCAGTCAGATTCGTTAACCACTGAGCCATGACAGGAACTCCTCTTTTTCTTTTTTAGGGCCTCACTGTGGCATATGGAAGTTCCCAGGCTAAGTGTTGAATTGGCGCTGCAGCCACTAGCCTATACCACAGTTCACAGCAACACTGAATCCTTAACCCTCTGAGCGGGACCAGGGATCAAACCCACATCCTCATGGATACTAGTTGGATTCCTTTCCACTATGCACGATGGGAACTCCCTTGTTGTTCTTCTAACATTAGGAAATCTTTTGGCATAATTCTTTGTACACATTTATACTACATTGAAATCAACCTTTGATTTGGAACTTTCATATCTATTATCACATGTTAAATAATTAAAGGAGCAGGCTATTAGATTGAGGTGGATTTAATGCCTTGGTAGCCTGTAGAAGGAAACCAAAACCTAATCAAGCAAGGTCAGTTCACTAAAATCAGAGAAAATAAACATCATGAACAACCAATCACAAACAGCTAACTGAGCTTTACCAGATAAGGCGACTGCTTAAGCTATAGCCAGTCAAGTAATTTCCTTGCTTTGTTTTGGAGACTTCTCTATGAAAATCTCTCCACCAGCTCCCATTTGTTGCGTGTTCTTATTTACTTTCATCTTGATGCTATCTGATTCAAACTGATGTATACTCAAGTAAACTCCTAAAAAAATTTATGTCTCTTTTTAGCTTTTAATGCAAATGAAACTGATTAGTACTTTTCTTTTGGTCTGTCATTATCAATTTTTATACTAAAGTTAATTACAGAAAATTCCTTCTTTTCCTAGAATCTGAATCAACTAAACATTTAGTTCAAAAATTAGCTAAAACTAGGAGTTCCTGTGTAGCTCAATGGGTTAAAGCTCCAGCATTGTCAATGCATCGGCTTGGGTCACTGCAGGTTTGATCCCTGGCCTGGGAACTTCTGAATGCCATGGCTGTGGAAAAAAAAAAAAAAAAAAAAAAAACAACAACAACAACAAAAAAAACCCACACACACACACAAAAACAAAAAAAAACACTAAAACTCAGTTATAACCATCTAGTACCTTTTTTTTTTTTTTTTTTTTTTTTTTTTTTGTCTTTTTTGCCTTTCCTAGGGCTGCACCTACATATGGAGGTTTCCAGGCTAGGGGTCTAACTGGACTGTAGCTGCCCGCCTATGCCAGAGCCACAGCAACGCAGGATCCGAGCAGCATCTGCAACCCATACCACAGCTCACAGCAACGCCAGATCCTTAACCCCACTGAGTAATGCCAGGGATCGAACCCAAAACCTCATGGTTCCTAGTTGGATTCGTTACACTGAGCCACAACGGGAACTCTGCATCTAGTACCTTTTTAATAGAACATGTTTTAAGACATTTGAATTTCATTATGGTTACTGTTCTGTTTAGGTGTTCTGCTCCTTTTTTTTTTTTTTTTCACACAGTCAAGGCATGTGGAAATTCTTAACCCAGGGATGGAACATGCACCATAGCGGGGACCCCAGCTATGACCACATGGGATACTTAACCAGCTGAGCCACACGGGAACTCCCAGGTTTTCTACTTCTTAGTAGAAATCAGTAATTTGAATTTTATTAGAAAATTACAGTTACTTCTACTATGGTTATGAAGTTGCACAAAGCCTCAAAATTGTTTTAAACATAATGTGTATGGTTTAACTTTTCACATTTCTAATGCTTTTGTTTTGAGTTAATGTTTTGTTATTGCTTATTGTATTTCATTTATCTTTTTTTCTTTTTTTTTTTTTGTCTTTTGTCTTTTTTAGGGCCGCATCCTCGGCATATGGAGGTTCCCAGGCTAAGGGTCTAATTGGAGCTGTTGCCACCAGCCTATGCCAGAGACACAGCAACGCCAGATCTGAGCTGCATCTGCGACCTACACCAAAGGTCACAGCAAGGGAGCGAGGCCAGGGATTGAACCCGCAACCTCGTGTTTCCTAGTCAGATTCATTTCTGCTGCACCATGACGGGAACTCCCATTTATCTTTTAGAACCAAATTGAATTTCAAAAAATCTGGCCCACTTTTTTGTTTTCTATAGTTCATCAATTTCAGAATCAATACTGATGTAAGCAGTTTTCATATATTGAGGTATGGGAAAGTCATACTGGCTTGTACATAATTTGGCCTGAACTTTATATTGTGAGAACAGCCTTGTATCCTGTTTATTATACATTATACACCTTCTTTAACCATTAAAGAAAAAAATGCATGATCCACAAGTAAAGAATGTCCACTTTGAAAATAGGGATAAATGTCTTCCTTCCTATAAGCCCATGCCAGTGCTTCTTCAAAGATAAGATTCCCTTCCCAGGAGTTCCCAGTGGCGCAGTGGTTAACGAATCCGACTAGGAACCATGAGGTTGCGGGTTCGGTTCCTGCCCTTGCTCAGTGGGTTAACGATATGGCGTTGCCGTGAGCTGTGGTGTAGGTTGCAGACTCGGCTCTGATCCCACGTTGCTGTGGCTCTGGCGTCGGCCAGTGGCTATAGCTCCGATTCGACCCCTAGCCTGGGAACCTCCATATGCCGTGGGAGCGGCCCAAAGAAATAGCAAAAAAAGACAAAAAAAAAAAAAAAAAAAAAGTTTCCCTTCCCAGACACCAAGGCTATACTGACTTGCTGTGTACATGCTAATCTGTCTCTTTTGAAATCTTGAAGGAATGTTCCCATGTCATGTTTGATGTATGTTCTTTGTTCTAACAAGATATAAAACTGTGCTAAAAGCCATGCTTCTCTGGAGCAGTTTCTCACAGCTAGGGAGAGGCTAGATCCCCATCCCCCGTCTCCACTCTAGTACTCCTGCGCAGGTGGAATAAAACTCTTTTATTCCTTATTGTAGTTTGTTTACTGATTATTTGTGTCCACAATACTTATTCATTTTATATTTAATAAAATTTGGTAAGTAATGTTTTATAATAAGGACATGACAATGGCCAAAATATAAGGGAACGCTCTTAAAGTAAGAAAAAACTCACAATTACACTACTAGAAAGTACTGTTAAAAAATATTAGTGTGACTTTCTAGAGATCTTTTTACCTGTGTCTTTTTACCTGTATTAACATACTTATAAATGTTTGAAAACCGTACTGCACGGTATATAGTTTAGTATTGGCATCCTATTCCGCACTCAGGGTCGTTGTCCTTGAACCTCCTCAGGCCCTTCCCAGACTCCCCTCCGTCTAAACTCTCCCCGGCCACGTCCCCAGCCCGCTAGTCTGGGACTACATTTCCCAGAAGCCCTCAGGGTGGGCCGGCCCAGCCCCTACCGGGCGTCTCTGAGACTCCGCCCCAATCTTGCTGAAAAGCAGAGACCTGGGGCTACGGCTTTACGGCGTTCCTGACCGAGGACTGCGTGGGATCTGGGAATGAATTTTCTGCTGGAACGCGAGCACCCACTTTTCCCGACTGTCGGTTACATTTCCCAGAAATCTCCACGGTCCAGGGCCCTTTCTTACTCCTCGGCGGCCACCTATGTTACCCCGCCCTGTCGGTTCGCCCAGGTGTTCGACGGTGTTCCAGCGTCTGGACTGCGTTTCGCTAAAGGCTGGGAACGCTACGCGATTCTGGGCGGAGAAGACTGTTGTGCGGGCCGCCCTGGCTCCAGTAGTTTTCCTCCTCTGGACTACATTTCCCCGAGGGCTCCGCGGTGTAAGCAGCTTTTGGCTGAAAGTGGCTGGCTGGTGGTGAGTTGGCGGGAGTTCGGACGCTAAGGATCGGGACATTCCAGGCGACCTCGCTCACTGGTTTGGGGAGGATTCAACCAGACTGGAGAGAGAGGAGCCCAGAGAAGTGGACGGTGAGGATTCCCGGGGCAGGGCTGGGGTCTGCCAGGAGTTTGTTAAGCGTGGTTGACTGTCGGGCTTGTCCGAGCCGCGTGCAGAGTGAGGGTGGGGTACCTTATCTAAGTAGTACTATGTATGTGTTCGTGTGTGTGTGTCTCCCGCGGTGGATACCTTAGCTGGAGAGAGTGGGTGTGCGCGCGTGCCCCCATTGTGGCCACTTCGCCAACTCTGTCTTTGGGGGTAGAACTGGGAATGGCGCCTTCTTTGTACGTTTTTGGTCGGCGCCGAGTGGGGTCCGCTAGCGAATGTTTGGAGCTTCTACCTCATGCCCAGATTGATCTCATTGCAATCTCCATCCCAAGAGCTGCACAGCTGCAGCCGCCCACTCTCCATCGTGCTGAATGGCTTTCTCCTGGGGTTGTTTATGGTGTTTGTCCGGGGGTTTCTAGAGCTTTGGGCAGGGAGCCCCTCCTATTTCTATTTCTCTGTTCTTTGATCACCTTGACCCCTGTGGTCACCTAGGATCCAGGCCCCGGGAGGCCTACAAAACAGGAATGTGGGACTCTGATAGGTGGAACCAATTAGAATGTGTCTTGGAGCCACAGATCTGGGCTTGGTGTAAGATACTGGCCTAAAAGAACCCGAAGTCCTGCCCTTAGGGAGGAAGGAGGCTGCAGTCCGGGAGTCTGGCCCAGGACTCCCACCTGTACCCCTAAGACCCCCTGCTCTTCTTTTTCATGAGGAAGGGAGTGGTGGAGTTGCAGGCTTTTAGACTTGGCCTCCTCTGGGCTCCAGGAAGGAACTGTTGTTTCATAGTTTCTTAACCTTTTCCCACTTTTTCCTTCTCTCAGAATCCGGAAGAGGAGGAGAGAAGAGCCTCTGTGCATCAGAAGTCATGGCTGAGGTAAGTTGTATTTGCCATTTTCTTTTTGGAAAGTTCTTGCTGGTTTTCAGGACAGTATCTTGTTATAGGAGTCTATCCAGAAGATTTACAGCAGTGATTTGGAGGAAGGGGAAGAGAGGAGGAAACTACATTTTTGGAAGTGTTTTTCTACACCAGCCAGGAACCTAAATCTAGGCTGTCTGTTTTGCATACATTGTCATATCTGATTGGAAGTTCCATTTCCCTGGATTTTGTTTACTGCTAGAACAATCTTGACAGAATGTGTCTGAGTGATATGGCAGGGAAATAAAGTTTATCACCCATGGTCCCACCATCTAGAGATAATCACTATTAATGTTTAAAATTATTTTCTTGAGGAGTTCCTGTTGTGGCTCCACAGAACTGACTCTGACTTAGTATCCATGAGGACGCAGGTTCGATCCCTGGCCTTGCTCAGTGGGTTAAGGATCCAGCGTTGCCTTGTGAGCTGTGGTGTAGGTCGCAGATGTGGCTCCGATCCTGAGTTGCTGTGCCTAAGGTGTAGGCTGGCAGTTGCAGCTCCATTTCAACCCCTAGCCTGGGAACCGCCATATGCCGTGGGTGCAGCTCTAAAAAAAAAAAGGGTATTTTCTCTGCACATGTGTGTGGGTATGTAATTTTATTTTCAGAATAGGATGATATTACTAATAAAAGCAACTAACTTATTGAGTGTTTACTTGAAGTAACTTGTAGTTTGAAGTTCTTGATGTTTATCATCTTGTTGAATCCACATAACAGCCCTATGAGTCAGGTACGATTTTTTTTTCCTTAGGTATTACAGTGATTTCTTTAAACTTTCTATTGTAAACTAAAACACAGATACGGAAAGTCACACAATATAATAGAATTATATATTTTGCTTAAGGAATTATAAGAGCAACACTGTTGTCACCAGCACCCATGTCGAGAAATAGAATAGTGCTAACCACTCCAGAAAGAAGCTCTTCCTTGTGATCCCCTCCCTCACCCTCAAACTAATTGCACTCCTACCTTTTATCATAACCCCTTCCTTATTAAATAAAAAAACCTTAATTATTTGCTGTTACTTTCATACATTAAAAAAAAAAAAAGTAGGAGTTCCCCTCGTGGCTCAGTGGTTAGCACACCCGACTAGTATCCATGCGGTTTGATCCCTCAAATCTCAGCTGGGTTCGATCCCTGGCCTCGCTCGGTGGGTGGGTTAAGGATCTGGCCTTGCTGTGGCGTAGGCTGTAGGTCGCAGACGTGGCTCAGATCCTGTGTGGCTGTGGCTCTGGCGTAGGCCAGCAGCTACAGCTCCGATTGGACCCCTCGTCTGGGAACCTCCGTATGCCATGGGTGAGGCCCTAAAACACAAAAAGACAAAAAAAAAGAACAAATTTTTAACAGCTACAGGATCTACAGCACCCTTTTCTCTTTTTGAAATTGTATTTCTATCCTACTTTCCCTTTTAGATTTTCTTTATGAATATATCTTTTAACGGTCTTTTCATAATTCTTTATATAAAAATATGTGTATAAATTTAAATGTAAACTTTTAAGAACTTTCTGTGATTCTAATGCTTTAAGTATTTAGAAATTCTTCTATATTAATTTATGACCACAATTATTAGTGCATAATTGATAATGTGAATGCTGCACGTTTTTTTGAACCTTCATTTATTTTTTAATTTTTTTAAACTCGGTGAATTTTATTTTATTTGTAGTTGTATCACTATCATCACAACCCAGTTTTACAACATTTCCATCCCAAAACCCTAGCCTATCCCTCTACCTTCAAGCTGTCTCCTTTGGTAACCAAAGTCTCTGAAACAGTTCCTGTTCTACGAAGTTCACTGTATCCTTTTTTTAGATTCCACATATAAGTGATAGCAGATGATGTTTGTGTCTCACTGTCTGACTAACTTCACTTAGCTTGATAATTTCTAGTCCATTGATGTTGCTGCAGATGCCATATTTCATTCCTTTTTTATGGCTGAGTTATATTCCATTGTGTGTATGTACCACGTCTTCTTTTTCAATTCTTCTGTTGATGACATTTAGGTTGCTTCCATGTCTTGGTTATCATATATAGTGCTGCAGTGAACATTGGGGTACATGTATCTTTTAAGTCATGGTTTTCTCTGGGATTGCTGGATCAAATGGTAATTCTAGTTTTAGTTTTTTGAGGAATCTCCATATGTTTTCCATAGTGATTGCACCAATATACATTCCTGCCAACAGTGTAAGAGGGTCCCCTGTTCTCCACACCCTCTCCACTTATTATTTGTAGACTTTTTGATGATGGCCATTCTGGCTGGTGTAAAGTGGTACCTCATAGAAGTTTGATTTGCATTTTTCTATTAATTAGTGGTGGTGAACATCTTTTCATGTGGACTTTGGCCATCTGTATGCCTTCTTTGGAGAATTGTCTGTTTAGATCTTGTGCCCATTTTTTTTTGATGGGTTTTTTTGTTTGTTTTTTGTTTTTTTGGTATTTGAGTTGGAGATTAATCCATTTTCAGTTGCTTCATTTTTAAATATCTCTCCCATTCTATAGGTTGTCTTTCTGTTTTGTTTAGGGTTTCCTGTGCTGTGCAGACACTTTTAAGTTTAATTAGGTCCCGTTTGTTTGTTTTTATTGTCATTACTCTAGGAGGTGGATCTGAGGAGATCTTGCTTCAGTTTATGTCAGAGAGTGTTCAGCCTATGTTTTCCTCTAAGAGTTTTATAATATCTGGTTTTATATTTAGGTCTTTAATCCATTTTGAGTTTATTTTTGTGGATGATGTTAGGGAGTGTTCTAATTTCATTCTTTTACATGGAGCTATCCAGTTTTCCCAGTACCACTCATTGAAGGGACTGTCTTTTCTGCATTGTATAGTCTTGCCTCCTTTGTTACAGATCAGTTGGCTGTAGGTGCGTGGGTTTAATTCTGGGCTTTCTATTCTGTTCCACTGGTATATTTCTGTTTTTGTGCCAGTACCATACTGTTTTGATGACTTTGTAGTGTAGTCTGAAGTCAGAGAGCCTGATTCCTCCAGCTCCATTTTTCCTTCTCAGGATGACTTTGGCTATTCTAAGTCTTTTTTTCTTCCCAACAAACTTTAAAATATTTTGTTCTAGTTCTGTGAAAAATGTCCTTGGTAATTTGATAGTGTTGAATCTGTAGATCGCCTTGGGTAGTATAGTCATTTTGACAATATTGATTCTTCCAATCCAAGATCATAGTATATCTTTCCATCCGTTTGTGTCATCTTTGATTTCTTTCATCAGCGTCTTTTGTCTCTTTACGCAGGTTTATTCCCAGGTATTTTATTCTTTTTGATGCAGTGGTAAATGGGATTATTTCCATAATTTGTCTTTCTGATCTTTCATTGTTAGTATATAGACATGCAGTCGATTTCTGTGTATTAATTTTGTATTCTGCAACATTATCAGATTCATTGATGAGCTCTAACAGTTTTATGGTAGTGTCTTTAGGATTTTCTAGGTATAGTTTCATGTATCTGCAGATAGTGATAGTTTTACTTCTTCCTTTTCAGTTTGGATTCCTTTTATTTCTTTTTCTTCTCTGATTGTTGTGGCTAGGACTTCCAGAACTACAATTGAATAGTAGTGGTGAGGGTGTACATCCTTGTCTTGTTCCTGATTTTAGCAGGAATTCTTTCAGCCTTTCACCATTGAGAATGTTAGCTGTGGATTTGTGGGTTTATTATGTTGAGGTAGATTTACTCCATACCCACATTCTGGGGGAGGGGTTAATCAGGAATTTGTGTTGGATTTTGTCAAAAGCTTCTTTTGCATCTATTGAGAGGATCATATAGTTTTGGTTCCTCAGTTTGTTAATGTGGTGTGTCACACTGATTTGAGGATATTGAAGAATCCTTGCATCCCTGGGATAAATCCCACTGGATAATGGTGTACAATCCTTTTAATGTGTTGCTGCATTCGGTTTGCTAATATTTTGTTAGGGAGTTCTGTGTCTGTTCATCAGTGATACTGGCCTGTAATATTCTTTTTTTGTGGTATCTTTGTCTGGTTTTGGTATCAGGGTGATGGTGGACTCATAGGAGTTTGCCGGCGTTCTTTCCTCTGCAGTTTTTTGGAATAGTTTCAGAAAGATAGGTGTTAACTCTTCTCTAAATGTTTGATAGAATTCACCTGTGAAGCTGTCTGGTCCTGGACTTTGTTGGAAGTTTTTTAATCACATTTTTAATTTCAGTACTTGTGATTGGTCTGTTCATCTGTTCATGTTTTCTTTTTTTTTTTTTTTTTTTTTTTTGCCTTTGTCTTTTTTTTTTGTCTTTTGTTGTTGTTGCTATTTCTTGGGCCGCTCCCACGGCATATGGAGGTTCCCAGGCTAGGGGTTGAATCGGAGCTGTAGTCACCGGCCTACGCCAGAGCCACAGCAACGCGGGATCCGAGCCACGTCTGCAACCTACACCACAGCTCACGGCAATGCCGGATCGTTAACCCACTGAGCAAGGGCAGGGACCGAACCCGCAACCTCATGGTTCCTAGTCGGATTCGTTAACCACTGCGCCACGACGGGAACTCCAGTGTTCATCTTTTCTATTTCATCTTGGTTTAATCTTGGAGATTGTACTTTTCTAAGAATTTGTCCATTTCTTCTGGGTTGTCTGTTTTATTGGCATATAGTTGCTTGTAGTAGTCTCTTATGATCCTTTGTGTGATGTCTGTTGTAACTTCTTTTTCATTTCTAATTTTATTGATTTGAGTCCTCTCTTTTTTTCTTGAGAGTCTGGCTAATGGTTTATCAATTTTGTTGATCCTTTCAAAGAACCAGCTTTTATTTTATTTTATTTTATTTTATTTTTTAATTTTTTTGTCTTTTTGCCTTTTCTAGGGCTGCTCCCACGGCATATGGAGGTTCCCAGGCTAGGGGTCTAATCAGAGCTGTAGCTGCCAGCCTACACCACAGCCACAGCAAGGTGGGATCCTTAACCCACTGAGCGAGGCCAGGGATCAAACCTGCAACCTCATGGTTCCTAGTCAGGTTCGTTAACCATTGTGCCACGATGGGAACTCCAGAACCATCTTCATTTCTGTTTAATTTATTTCTGCTCTGATCTTTGTGATTTCTTTCCTTCTGCTAACTTTAAGTCTTGTCTTTTTCTCTAGTTGCTTTAGGTGTAAAGTTAGGTTGTTTATTTGTTTGCTGAGATAGGCTTGTATAGCTATGAACTTCCCTCTTAGAACTGCTTATGCTACGCTACCTACATCCCATAGGTTTTAGATAGTTGTGTCTTTGTTATCATTTGCTTCTAGGTATTTTTTAATTTCCTCTTTGACTTCTTCAGTGACTCATTGGTTGTTTAGTAGCATGTTGTTTAGTCTCCACGTGTTTGTGTTTTTTGCAGTTTTTTTTTCTTGTTGATTTCCAGTGGTATAGCACTGTGGTCGGAAAAGATGCTTGATATGATTTCAGTCTTCTTAAATTTACCAAGGTTTGATTTGTGGCCCAGAATGTGATCTATCCTAGAGAATGTTCCATGTACACTTAAGAATGTGTATTTTTATGCTTTTGGATGGAATGTTCTATAAATATATATTAAGTCCATCTGGTCTACTGCATCATTTAAGGCCTGTGTTTCCATGTTGATTTTCTGTCTGGATGATCTGTCTGTTGCTGTAGGTGGGGTGTTAAATTCCCTCACTATCATTGTGTTATTGTCAATTTGTCCTTTTAAGGTTGTTAGCAGTTGCCTTATAAATCAAGGTGATCCTCTGTTGGGTGCATACATATTTACAATTGTAATATCTTCTCCTTGGATTGATCCTTTGATCATTATGTAATGTCATTTTTTGCCTCTTAAAATATTCTTTATTTTAAAATCTTTTTTGTCTGATATGAGTATTGCTACTCCAGCTTTCTTTTGATTTCCATTTGCATGAAATATTTTCTTCTATCCTCTCACTTTGAATTTGTATGTGTCCCTAGAACTGAAGTGGGTCTCTTGAAGAGAGCATATATATGGACTTGTTTTTGTACCCATTCAGCCAGTCAATGTCTTTTTGTTGAGGCATTTAATTCATTAACATTTAAGGTAATTATTGACATATATGTTCTCATTGCCATTTTATTAACTGTTTTGGGTTTGTTTTCATTGCTCTTTTTTCTTCCCTTCTTCTCTTGTTCTCTTCTCTTGTGGTTTGATGACTATCTTAAGTGTTGTATTTGAGTTGCTTTTTCTTATTTGTGTGTGTATCTACTGTAGATTTTTGGTTTGCAGTTACCCTGAAGTTTTGATATAGGAGTTTATGTGTATATGTATATATACGAGATTGTTTTAAGTTGTTGGTCTCTTAATTGCAAGTGCATCTCCAGTGTCCTGCATTTGTACCCTCCTCTTCTCATGATTTATGGTATTGGTAGCATTTATGTGTGTGCGGATGACTTCTTATCTTTACAGTACATATGCCTTTATTGGTGAGCCTTGTCATTTGTAATATTTTTGTTTCTAGTTGTGGTCTTTTCTTTTCTACCTAAAGAAATTCCTTTAGTATTTGTGTGTGTATCTACAAAGCTGGTTTGTGCTGCTGAATTCTCTTAGCTTTTGTTTGTTTGTAAAGCTTTTGAGTTCTCCTTCAAATCTGAATGAGATCCTTGCTGAGTAATCTTGGTTGGAGGTGTTTTTCTTCTATCACTTTAAGTATATTGTGCCACTCCTTTCTGGCCTGCAGAGTTTCTGCTGAAGAATCTGCTAACAAACCTTATTGGGGTTCCCTTGTATGTTATTTGTTTCTTTTCCCTAGCTGCTTTCACTATTTTATCTTTGCCTTTAATTTTAGTCAGTTTGATTAATATGTGTCTCAGGGTGTTCCTCCTTGGGTTTATTTTATATGGTACTCATTGTGCTTCCTGAATTTGAGTGAGTGATTCCTTCCCCATGTTAGGGAAATTTTCAGCTATTATCTCTTCAAATATCTCCTCTGGCCCTTTCTCTCTCTCTTCTGGCACCTCTGTAATATGGATGTTGGTGCATTTAATGTTGTCCCAATTATCTTAGACTCTCTTCATTCCTTTACAATCTTTTTTCTCTTTTCTTTTTTGTATCAGTGATTTGCACTAGTCTGTCCTCTACCTTGCTTATTCATTCTTCTGCCTCCTGTACTCTGCTGTCAATTGCTTCTAGTGAATTTTTTATTTCCATTATTTTATTTTGCATCTCTGCTTGCTTAATCCTTAAATCTTCTATTTCTTTGCTCAGTGTTTCTTGTAATTTATCAATCTTTGCCTCCAGTTTATTTCCAAGATCTTTTTTTTTTTTTTTTTTTTTTTTTGTCTTTTTGTTACTTCTTTGGGCCACTCTTGCGGCATATGGAGGTTCCCAGGCTAGGGGTCCAATCGGAGCTGTAGCCACTGGCCTACGCCAGAGCCACAGCAACGTGGGATCCGAGCCGCGTCTGCAACTTACACCACAGCTCACGGCAACGCCGGATCGTTGGCCCACTGAGCAAGGGCAGGGACCAAACCCGCAACCTCATGGTTCCTAGTTGGATTCGTTAACCACTGCGCCACAGTGGGAACTCCTATTTCCAAGATCTTGAATCGTCTTTACTATCATCAGTCTAAAGTCTTTTTTATGGAGGTTGGTAATCTCCAGATCACCCAGTTGTTTTTCTGTGTTTTTTTTTTTTTTGGTCTTGTCTTTTCTAGGACCACACCCGCAGCATATGGAGGTTCCCACACTAGGGGTCCAATCAGAGCTATAGCTGCCGGCCTACGCCAGAGCCACAGCAACTCAGGATCTGAGCCATATCTGCGACCTACACCCACAGCTCATGGCAATGCCGGATCCTTAACCTACTGAGTGAGGCCAGGGATCAAACTGGCAACCTCATGGTTCCTAGTCAGATTTGCTAACCACTGAACCATGTGGGGAACTCCTTGGGGTTTTTTCTTGTTCCCTTGTCTGAGTCATAATTCTCTACTTTTTCATTTTGAATAGACTTTTGCCCTTTGGGTGTGGTCTCCTTTTTGCAGACAGTAAGAGTTTTTAGCCTCTCTTGCTTGTGGTGTCTGCACCCCTTGTGGCTGAAGTTGGTACAGGGGGCTTGCTGCAGGTTTCCTGATGGGAGGGACTGGTGCCTGCCCAGTGGTAGGTGGAGCTGATTCTTATCCCTCTGGTGAGTGGGGCTTTGTCTCTAGGTGTGTTAGAGGTGGCTGTGTGTCTGCAGGTGGGTGGGTGGGGGTCTTTAGGCAGATTGTTTGCTGATGGGTGGGGTTGTGTTCCTACCTGGATTATTGTTTGGCCTGGGGCTTCTCAGCCCTGATGGGTGGGGCCAAGTTTTTCCTCTGCTGGCCACCTCTAGAGGAGCACACACTGATGACTGTTCCCAAGACCTTTGGCTCTAATGTCCTTCCCTCACAACTCACTCACACACTGTTTTCCCTGGAGATCCTCCAAGAACCACAGGCAGGTCTGACCCAGATTCCTGTGGAGTCTCTGCCTTGCCCTGGGATCCAGTGCACATGAAAGCCTGTGTGCACCTTTCAGGAGTGGAGTCTGTTTCCCCCAGGCCTGTGGAGCTCCTGTACACAAGCTCTACTGGCCCTCAATGTCATATGCTCTGGGGGCTCCTCTTCCCAATGCCAGATCCCAAGGTATGGGAACCTGACTTGGAGCTCAGAACTCTCACTTCTGTGGGTGAGGCTTTTTGATGTAGTTTCCAGTCTGTGGTTGCCCACCCAGTAGATACGGTGTTATGTCACGTAAGCACCCCTCCTACCATCTCCATGTAGCCGCCTCTTTGTCTTCTGGAGTAGGATACCTTTTTTGATAGTTGGCAGTCTGTTGAAGGTTATTCAGCAGTTAGTTGTAATTTTGTTGCTTTTATGATAGAAGGTGAGCTCCAGTCCTTCTACTCCACCATCTAATTCCATCTCTCCCAAGTACGATTTTTTTATAGGTTTTTGGTGTGGTGACCTTTTTACAGATAATAGAGTTGTAGCCTCTCTTACTTCTGGTGTCTGCCCCCCTTTTGGCTGAAGTCGGTAAAGGGGTTTGCTGTAGGCTTCCTGATGGGAGGGGCTGACGCCTGCCTACTGGTAAGTGGAGCTGATTCTAATCCCTCTGGTGGGTGGGGCTTTGTCTCTGGATGGGATTAGAGGGGGCTCTGTGCCTGAGGGGTCTTTAGGCAGCTGTTTACTGAAGAGCGGGGCTGTATTATTGTTTGCCCTGGGGCTTCTCAGCTGACCGAAGGTTGACAGGTGACGGTGGGGCCAGATTTTCCCAAAATGGCCCCCTCCAGAGAAAGGCAGCTGCTAAATATTCCCGAGAGCTTTGCTTCCAGTGTCCTTCCCTCACAACAAACCACATTCACCCCTGTTTTCCCAGGATGTCCTCCAAGAACTGCAGTCAGGTCTGACCCAGATTCCTATGGAGACTTTGCTTTGCCCTGGGACCCCGTGCACGTGAAAGTCTGTGTGCGTCTGTTAAGAATGGGGTCTCTGTTTCCCCCAGTCCCCTGGAGCTCCTGCACACAAGCCCCACTGGCCTTCAATGCCGGATGCTCCAGGGGCTCTTTCTCCCCGTGCCAGATCCCCACACGTGTGAGTTTGATGTGGGGCTCAGAACTCTCATTCCTGTAGGTGAGTCTCTGTGACCCAGTTAGTTTCCAGTCTGTGGAGCTTCCCACCCGGGAGGTATGGGGTTGTTTATATCGTGAAATCGCCCCTCCTACCTCTGGATGTGGCCTCCTCTTTGTCTTCTGGAGTAGGATAGCTTTTTTAAGGTTTCTTGTCTATTTTGTTGAAGATTGCTCAGCCTTTAGTTGTGAATTTTGTTATTTTTAGGAGAGAAGTTGATCTCCAGTCCTTCTGTTCTGCCATCTTAATCCCATCTATCCCTTCAGTTCCCCAAGTACGATTAAATGTCATGAATTCTGTGATGCTTTTTTCCCCCCCACAGTTTAACTTATCTGAAAACAGGATGGGTTTTAAGTTGACAGACAAGAAAATAGATTCTGTTAAGTCACTTGTTCCAAAATTACGGTAAATAAAAATTACAACTGGGAATTCTAAATTGTCTACGGATTTCCTTTGCCCACTTGTCAGAGTGTTATTTTTTTGTTTGTTTTTTTAAAAATATGTTATACATTAAGCATATTTTCTGTCATTTATAAGTTGTTTTATAAATTTTTTCATAATTTTAAAAAAATTTAATTTTATTGTATAGTTGATTTACAGTGTTGTATTAGTAGTTTCTGGTGTACAGTAAAGTAGAAATATTGGTTCACAATTAATTTATTTTGGAGTTCCCGTCGTGGCGCAGTGGTTAACGAATCTGACTAGGAACCATGAGGTTGCGGGTTCAATCCCTGGCCTTGCTCAGTGGGTTAAGGATCCGGTGTTGCCGTGAGCTGGGGTGTGGGTCCAGACGCGGCTCGGATCCCGAGTTGCTGTGGCTGTGGTGTAGGCCGGCAGTTGCAGCTCTGATTAGACCCCTAGCCTGGGAACCTCCATATGCCGCGGGAGTGGCCTTAGAAAAGGCAAAAGGACAAAAACAAAAAAAAACCCAAAACACAAGTAATTATTTTGTATGTGTGTTTAGCTTCTGAGTTGTCAAAAACAGTTTTCTTCCTTTTGTGTCATGATGTAATGTCTTTCCTGCTATAAAAAATCGGAAAGTAGCCACTCATATTTTGATAAAGTATTTCTGTCTTGTCTAAACAGTTTAATCTTTAAGTTATCTGTTATGAGGTATAACCAGAGAATGTTGGCTGTAAAATTCCTAATTTGGGGTGGAATCTTACTTAGTTTTCTGGGACTTTGGAGTAAAAAAATGGCATAGTATTTATTGTATGTGAAGTTCAGGTTTTTTTTTTCCTGGATGTCCCTGAATGTAACTCTTCCTTCCTTAATTTGGTCCAGTTGCTTTTCAAGGATTCTTTTTTGGTCTTTTGTCTTTTTAGGGCCACACCTGCGGCATATAGAGGTTCCCAGGCTAGGGGTCGAATCAGAGCTACAGCTGCTAGCCTAGGCCACAGCCACAGCAATGCGGGATCCGAGCCGTGTCTGCGACCCACACCACAGCTCTCGGCAATACCGGATCCCCAACCCACTGAGCGAAGCCAGGGGGAATTGAACCCGCAACCTCATGGTTCCTAGTCGGATTCGTTTCTGCTGCGTCACAATGGGAACTCCTCTTTTTCGTCTTGAAGAAATACTCTTTCTATTCTGGATTAATTTGCTTTTTCCTTTTTCTTTGACTTTTTTTTCCTTTGATTCTGTGAGAACTTACTGACTTTGTCTTCCTGTTTCCAATCTGGCCAGAACCTTCCTATGGTTCTCAGAAGAGGACCACATCCTATCAGTTCTCAGCACATTTTGGTGAGGAAAGGAGCTCTATCTCACCTTTGCCCTTCAACCCTTGACTGTCCATTTCTCCTTCTCCTCAGAGTGGTCATTGTCCTCTCTCTGTTGTTTTTTTTTTTGCCCCGCCCCATGGCAAATGGAGCTCCCAAGTCAGGGATCAGATCCCAGCCACTGGGTCTTTAAACCACTGTGCCAGGCCAGAGATCAAATCCGAGTCTCAGTGCTCCTGGACACTTCTCATCCTGTTGTGCCATAGGGCGCTCCTGTCCTTTGTATTAATCAAATACTTTGGGTTGCCTAAAAGGATAGTGTCTTAGCCCTTTTCTACCATTTACTAGCTTTTTGACCATGGGCTTCCTTATACCTTCTTCTGTATGATGTACTCTGTTGGGTTTGGGGAGTATGCTGGTAATGGAAATTCACCTGAATGTGCACTTCTCTGGCAGCCGGGAAGTCCCCTGACTCCTACCTCCTCATCTCCCCAACATCCAATGAAGTGCCAATTCCCACTGCTTCTGTCCCTTTGCTGCTTCTTGATCTCTTGCCCTGCAACCTCACTCACTGTCTGTGTGCCAAATCAGACCGTTGTGGGAGTGGATAGTGTGTTGACCTGGTTGGACTTTCCAGCTCTATTTTATTCCTCCAAAATAAAAATAGTCCAATCATGTCACTTCCTTCATTCAGTGAATCCTTGTTACTTTCAGAATAAAGCTCCAGCACTTTCACATTCATTGCTTATTTATACTCAAATTCATTGCACATTCTACGTTTACTAGAGCACCCACCCTGATATTGGAGTAAAGTTGTGAGTAAGGATGATGCGTTAGTCTGGGCAGAGATGACCTTCATCCAGGGCCTTTCTGTCCTGGTGTCTTTGGGCTTCTCCAACATCACTCCTGTCCACTCCTTTCCCAGGACCCCTCACCCGTCACCCCAATTAACTGTCAGCTCTTCAGACACACAGGATGCAGTTAGTCTCCCTCTTTACCTCCAGCTTGTCTCCTCCGCTCTACTTGGAATGCTGCGTGGTCTGTTTTTGTTTGTTGGCGTTCTGTTCCTTTTCTGGGCTCCATTAATTTCCTACATGTTACCTGAAATTTTCTGCATTCCTCTCTACCTGAGTCACTGTTAACGTCATTTCTTGTAGCAGGTTTCTCTTTGCTTGTAGTTGGAGCTAATTTATCCTGCTTAAAATTCCTGATCAGTGAGAACTTTACATGTTTCATGAGCTGACGCTTATTTTCATCCTCATTGCTCTGCTCCCACTCTCACTGGACTCAAAAGAGAAACTGAGACTTTTTGTTTTTGTATCGAGAGTGCGTGATGCTCTCTTTGCCTCCATTGCACAGGAGACACAGAGGGGCGCTTATTCCTCACCACCCCCTTCTCTGGGTTCTCTGAAGCCTACATCACTTTCCTGATTATGCCTGCTGACCCTGAGTAACCACATTTTTCCATCCTGCACCTATCATAGTTCTTACCTCACTATATTGAAACTGTCTTTTAGGAACTGCTTTCATTAAATATTGAATAGTAGAAAATGTTTATGGTATGATGAATGACTAAATGCACATATTTAAGAAGTAGAATATTACTTATTGTTTAAAAAATAAAAGACACGTGTGCCATGAATCATCCCAATCCAGTTCTGCTTCTCAGAGGTAACTATTATTCTGAATTTTGTTTTTTTCTTTCCCTTGCTTTTCTTTACAGTTTTAATCATGTGTTTATTGTCATTTTAAAATTTGATTATAAGGCGTTCTCGTGGCGCAGCCATGAATCCAACTAGTATCCATGAGGATGCTGGTTGGATCCTTGGCCTTACTCAGCGTGTTGATTCAGCTTTGCTGTGAGCTGTGATGTAGGTCATAGACGTGGCTCAGATCCTGCGTTGCTGTGGCTGCAGCATAGGCCGGCAGCTGTGGCCCCAATTCGACCACAAGCTGGGAACTTTCATGTGTCGTGGGTACGACTCTAAGAAGCAAAAAATAAAAAATAAGTAAAATTTAATATAAAGGCATACTGTTTGGACTCTTGTGAAGCTTCATTTTTGGTCTTTTAATTCATATTCATAAGATTTCATTCACATTGTGAATGTATCCTGCCAATAGCCATTCACTGTGTAATTTTTTTAAATTTATATTATAAACATTATTCCTCTGAATATCCTTGAACTTGTCTGTTGGTATCCTGTGCAAGGATTTCTCTAGGATTTTAACTAGAAATGGAATTGTTGGATCGTATGGTCTATGCATCTTCAGTCTTACTAGACACTGCCCAGTTGTTCCCGTGTTTATACCCAGTTGTAAATTCTGTTACTTCGGGAATTCCCATTGTGGCTCAGTGGTAATGAACCCAACTAATATCCATGATGATGCGGGTTTGATCCCTGGCCTCACTCAGAGGGTTGGGGGATCTGGTGTTGCCATGAGCTATGGTGTAGGTCACAGTCGCAACTTGGATCTGGTATTGCTTTTGCTGTGGCTGTGGTGTAGGTTGGCAGCTGCAGCTCCAATTTGACCTCTAGACTGGGGACTTCCATATCCTCACAAATACTTGATACTGTCAGACTAGACTTAAACTTTTACCAATTTGCTGAATGTGAATCGCTGTATTATTCTGAATTTATTATTTGTTTTTCTTTTTAGGGCTGCACCTGCATTATATGGAAGTTCCTGGTCTAGGGTTTGAATTGGAGTTGCAGCCACTGGCCTACGCCACAGCCACAGCATCATCAAATCTGAGTGGCATCTGTGACCTATGCCAGAGCTTGTGGCAAGGTGAATACTTAATCCACCGAGTAAGGCCAGGGATTGAATCCTCAACCTCTTGGATACTATTTGGGTTCTTAACCTGCTGAGCCCCAACAGGAACTCCTTATTCTGAATTTATTTATTTATTTTTAAGCTGCAAGGATTTTATTTTATGATTTTTACTTTTTCCATTATAGTTGCTTTACATTGTTCTGTCAATTTCTATTGTACAGCAGAGAGACCCAGTCGTGCATATATATACATAGTCTTTTTTTGTTGTTGTTGTTGTCTTTTTAGGGCTGTACCCACGGCCTATGGAGGTTCCTAGGCTAGTGGTCTAATCAGAGCTATAGCTGCCGGCTTGTGCCACAGCCATAGCAACGCCAGATCTGAGCCTCGTCTGCAGCCTACACCACAGCTCACGGCAATACTGGATCCTTAACCCACTGAGCAAGGCCAGGGATCCAACTGCAACCTCATGGTTCCTTGTTTCCCCTGTATCACAATGGGAACTCTCATCCTTATGCTCTTGCTGAATAGTATAGGGAACTAGATATTCCAGTTGGTCAAACAGCTTACATTGTTGACAGTTATTTTTCTTTGTTTTTTTAACCCATAAAACAGTTTTATTATTTTATATATTAAATATTAGCTTAGGTTATCTGCACATTTGCCATTTTAAAGAATGGCGCCATTCACCGTTCTTATGTCTCAAACCTTCTATCTGGGTATACTTTAAGTAAAAGTACATATTTTAATGGACATTTGTAAATCAGACTGTTGTTCTTTTATAAACAGTCTCTTTAATATCAAATTGCTTTTTAACATACTCTTTGTTTTTAATTCTCTGCAGTCTCGATATAGTTGGGATTTTGTTTTATTTATTCTGCTTTGGGACTCATTTGGCTTCTGAATAATGCTTTGTTTTTCCAGTTGTATTTCTTAGCTGTTACGTCTTCGGTTACTACTTTTCTTCTCAGTTTTTCTTTTCTTTTTCTTCCAGAATTCTAGTTAGATACCTGTTAACCCTTCTTGCTTTATCTTCTTAACCTCTTATGCTTTCCTACATTGTCTTTCTTTTTTTTTTTTTTAAGTCTGCACTTGCAGCATATGGAAGTTCCCAGGCTAGGGGTTAAATGGGAGCTGCAGCTGCCAGCCTGCACCACAACCAATGCATTGCAGAATTCATGTCACATCCTCATGGATGCTAGTCGGGTTCTTAACCTGCTGAGTCACAATGGAAACTCCTTTTTTTTTAATTAAAAAAAAATTTTTATAGCCAAACCTGCAGCATATGGAAGTTCCCGGGACAGGGATTGAATCCAAGCCGCAGCTGCTACAATGCTGGATCCTTTAACTCACTGCACTGGGCTGGGGATCGAACCTGCACCTCTCGGTGTGGGTGTGTGGTATTTCCTTTTCAGATTCTTTTCCCTTAGATTATTACAAAATACTGACTGTAGTTCCCTTTGCAGTAAGTAGATCCTCTTGGTTATCTATTTCATACATACTAGTGTATATGTTAATCCCAAACTCCTAATTTATCCCTCCCCCGTTCCTTTCCCCTTTGGTAACTGTAAGTTGTTTTCTCTGTCTCTGGGTCTGTTTCTGTTTTGTAAGTAAGTTCATTTGTATCTTTTTTTTTTCTGATTTCTCATATAAACAATGTCATGATACTTGTTTTTGGCTTAACTTCACTTAGCATGCTAATCTGTAGGTTCATTCATGTTGATGCAAATGGCACGACTTCATTTTTTATGGCTAATATTCCAATATATAGATATACCATGCCTTCTTTATCTTTTCATCTGTTGATGGGCACTTAGGTTGCTTCCGTGTCTTTTTTTTTTTTTTTTTCCTTTTTCTTTTTCGGGCCTCACTCATGGCATGTGGAAGTTCCCAGCTAGGAGTTGAACTGGAGCTACAGCCGCAGGTTTATGCCATAGCTACAGCAACGTGGGATCTGAGTTATGTCTGTGACCTACACCACAGCTCATGGCAATGCCAGATCCTTAACACTTTGAGCAGGGCCAGGGATCGAACCCGCATCCTCACGGTTCCTAGTTGGGTTTGTTAACCACTGAGCCAGGAAGGGAACTCCCTTCATGTCTTGACTATTGTAAATAATGCTGCTATGAACATTGAAGTGCATGTTTATATTTTTTGGGTTTTGTTGTTTTTTTCATTTTTGGCCACTCCATGTCATATGGAGTTCCCAGGCCAGGGATCAGATCCGAGCCACAGTTTTGACCTAAGATGCAGCTTCGGCAATGGCAGATCCTTAACCCCCTGTGCTGGGCTGGGGATCAAACCTGTGTCCCAGCACTATCAAGATACCGCCAATCCCATTGTGCCACAGCAGGAACTTCAAAGTGCATTTTTTTTTTTTTTTTTTTTTTTTTTGGTCTTTTTGTCTTTTGGCCTTTTCTAGGGCTGCTTCCCGCGGCATATGGAGGTTCCCAGGCTAGGGGTCTAATCGGAGCTGTAGCTGCCAGCCTACACCAGAGCCACAGCAACGCAGGATCATTAACCCACTGAGCAAGGCCAGGGATGGAACCCGCAACCTCATCATTCCTAGTCGGATTCGTTAACCACTGTGCCACGATGGGAACTCCTGTTTATCCTTTCTAAATGTAATAGTTTGCATCTACTAACCCTCAACTCCCAGTCCATCACTCTCCCTCCCCCCTCCTCCTTGGCAACCACAAATCAGTTTTCTATGTCTGAGTCTGTTTCTGGTTTATAGATAGGTTCATTTGTGCCATATTTTAGATTCCACAGATAAGTGATATCATGGTATTTGTCTTTCTCTTTCTGACTTAGTATGATAGTCTCTAGTTGCATCCATGTTGCTGTGAATGGCATTATTTCATTCTTTTTTATGGCTGAATAGTATTCCTTTATATATATATGTCCCAAATCTTAATCTGTTCATCTGTCAACAGACACTTAGGTTGCTTCTTTGTCTTGTCTATTGTAAATAGTGCTGCTATGAAAATACAGGTGCATGTTTCTTTCTAATTTTAATTTCCTCAGAAAACTAAAAATAGAGCTACCATTTGATCCAGCAATCCCACTCCTGGGCATCTATCCTGAGAAAACCATGACTCAAAAAGACACAGGTACTCCAACGTTCATTGCAGCACTATTTTCAATAGCCAAGACATGGAAACAACCTAAATGTCCACTGACAGGAGTGGATCAAGAAGATGTGGTACATATACATGATGGAATATTACTCAGCCATTAAAAGGAATGAAATACCAGCATTCTTAGCAACATGGATGAACCTAGAAATTATCATGCCAAGTGAAGTCAGCCATACAATGAGGCACCAACATCAAATTCTTTCACTGACATGTGGAATCTGAAAAAAGGACAGAATGAACTTCTTTGCAGAGCAGATACTGACTCACAGGTTTGAAAAACTTATGGTCTCCAAAGGAGACAGTTTGGGTGGTGGGGGGAGGTGCTGGGGTTGTGGGTTGGAAATCCTATAAAATTGGATTGTGATGATCATTGTACAACTATAAATGTAATAAACTCATTGAGTAATAATAATAAAAAAACCATGTGCTGTGATCATCCTTGTTTCCACACTGACCCATCTATGTTGAAAGGTCCAGCTCAGCCTGTTTTCCCAGCAGTTTTCTCCTGCTGAATTGCTTTCTCCGTTTTCTTTTATCCTATTGTAAAGACTTATCCCATTAACCTCTGTGTATTTTTATCTGTGGTTTCAGGACTTGAAGTTCAAAGATGTGGCCATTTACTTTTCTCAAAAAGAGTGGGAATGCTTGCACTTTGCTCAGAAGGATTTGTACCGAGAGGTGATGTTTGAGAATTATAACAACCTGATTGCACTGGGTGAGTTTGTCAGCCCTCCAAAATTCAGAATTGGCCTTCTGGAATTGTTATGTTTATCATTATAAAATTCTTGTGAGTGCTTCCCAAGTGCTTGGCTGAATTGATGGTTCTTGCTTACCAAAGAATGCTTGTCTCTTGTGAAAGTTAAAAATTGGTTGCTTTTTCAGTTATCTTTTTCACCCTTCTGACCTTCACTTTTTTTTTTTTTTTTTTTTTGGGCCACACTCTAGCATGTGAAAGTTCCCAGGCCAGGGATCAAACCTTTCCCACAGCAGTGATAACACTGGATCCTTAACCCTCTGAGCCCCCATGGAACTCCACTTTCTCCTCTTTCTTGATAATCATGGACTGATTTTAATTCTGGGACATCCACAACATACATAACTTAGTTCTTTTATTTTTATTTATTTATTTTTTTTCCTCAAGCAGGATTTTCTAACTCTAAGCCAGATGTGATCTCCTTATTGGAGCAGGGGAAGGAGCCTTGGCTGGTTAGGAGCAAGGAGATAAAAGAATGGTGTCCAGGTGAGTAATGGTGACTCAGATGGGGAAGGCCATGGCAGGAGGTCACCCAGCTGGCTTGTGAGAAGGCGGGCAGCACTTCTGAGATATTGGTAGGAAAGCCTCCAGAAAAAGCCTGAGATCAAGAAAAGAAAGTAAGGATATTTTAGCATGAGCCTCCTAATTTTTATTCCATTTACTACTTTCTTGCTACCCTTTTTCATATCAGACCCCTCTGATTTCAAGGAAGTACTTTCCTCTTCCCATGAGACAGCCATTTTCTCTATGCCTTGGGTCCAGTTTTGTCCTTTTTTTTTTTTCTACAATATACAGAAGTTCCTGGGCCAGGGATCAAACCCAAGCCTCAGCATTAACTAGAACCACAGCAGTGACAACACCAGATCCTTAACCCATTGAGCCACCAGGGAGCTCCTGTCTTGACATTTTTAAACAGCTCTATTGAGATATAATTGGAATATCATAAAATGCATTTATTTAAAGTACAAATAGTTCCCATTATGGCTTAGTGGTAACAAACCTGATTAGGATCCATGAGGATGTGGGTTTGATCCCTGGGCCTGCCCAGTGGATTAAGGATCCGGCATTGAGGTGAGCTGTGGTGTAGGTTACAGACATGGCTCGGATCCCACATTGCTGTGGCTGTGGTGTAAGCCAGCAGCTGCAGTCCAATTGGACTGCTAGCCTGGGAACTTCCATATGCCACAGGTGCAGCCCTAAAAAGAAAAAAAAGTTCACAGTTCATTGGTTTTTAGTATATTCAGAGTTTTTGCAGTCATGGCAACAACTTAATTTTAAAATATTTTCTTCACCCCCAATGAAATCCCATACCCATTATCAGTCACTTTCTATATACAACCCTAGGCAACCACTAATCTACTATCTATAGAGTTGGTGATTCTAGATATTTCATATTAATGAAATCACACAGTCGTCTTTTTTGACTGGCTTCTTTCAATTATCAGTGTTTTCAAGGTTTATATGTGTTGTAGCATTTGCTAGTACTTCATTCATTTATATTGCAAAAAAATATTCCGTGTTATGAATATACCACATTTTGTTTATCCATTCATCAGTTGATGGACATTTGGATTGTTTTCCACTTTTAGACTGTTACGAATAATCCTTGCCTCCTTTTCCTAGTTTGTTGAATATTTTTTTTAATCATGAAAGGATTTTAGAATACTTTTGCTAACTGTTTTTTCTACATATGTTGAGATAAGTGGCATATTGCATTGATAACAGTTTTGGATATTAAGCCAGCTTTGCACTGACCAGGTAAATCACATTTGGTCATGATGTATATATCCCCTTCTATCTGTGAATTTAGTTTGATTATTTTTGTTTTTTGTATCTATATTAAATAAGGGATATAGGCATAGTTTTCTTGTGATGCCTTTTTTCCAGGTTTTGGTATCAGTACGAGTGGCCTCAAAATTAATTGGGAAATATTCCTTCCTTTTCCTTTTTTTTTTCTGAAGTGTTTGTGAAGGATTTGCATCAAGTTTTCTTTAAGTGTTTAGTAGAATTCAGCAGTTAAGCCAGCTGGTCCCGGGCTTTTCTTTGTGGGAAGGCTTTTAAATTACTATTCAGTCTATTTGTTATAAGTCTATTCAGATGTTCTTTTTCCTCTTGAATCAGTTTTGGTGTCATGTCTTTCTAGGAAGTAGTCTATTTCATGTAAGTTATCGAATTCATTGTATACAGTTGTTCACTGTATGTACCCTTGTAATCCCTTTTATTTCATACTAGTACCCTCTGATTCCTGGTACTAGTATGAGTCTTTTTTTTTTTCCTCTTGGTCAGTCCAGCTAAAGGCTATTATTTCCTTCCTTCTGGTATCTTTGGGCTTAGTTTGCTCTTATCTAGTTCTTTAAGGTGTAGATTTGAGATCTTTGTTTTTAACGTAGGCATTTTAAGCTGTACCTTTCTCTTTAAGACCTGTTTGAGTTTCGGTATGTCGAGTTTTCATTTCATTCAAACTCAGCAGGATTCTCTTATATCTCTTTGTAATTTCTTCTTTGACTCATTGGTTATCTAAGAGTATGTTTTTTCTCTTTCCTTGTTGATCTTCTGGCAAGTTGACCTACCCATTATTCAAAGTAGAAGCATCAAAGTCCTCAGTTTGTTCAAGTGCCTGTTTTCCCCTTTAATACAGTCAGTTTTTGCTTCGATGTATTTTTGGGCTCTGTTATTAGGTACATAATATTTATAAATTATACAGTTTCCTAGTGGATTGACTGTATTATATGATAACTATACCTTTATGCAATTATAAACATCCTTTGTCTCTAGTTATCTTTTTTGTTTTAAAGTCTATTTTGTCTGATAATAGTATAGTTATTGAAGTTCACTTTTGATTATTTCTTTGCATGGTATATTTTTTTCCCATCCTTTTCTTTCAGCCTTTGTGTGTCCTTGAATATAGTGTGTCTTACAGATAGCATATACCTCAATAATGGTTTTGTTTTTTGGTTTTTGTTTTTGTTTTTTTTTGTCTTTTTGCCTTTTTCTAGGGCCACACCTGCAGCATATGGAGGTTCCCAGGCTAGGGGTCAAATCAGCTGTAGCCGCTGGCCTACGCCAGAGCCACCACAATGCGAGATCCGAGCCGTGTCTGCAACCTACACCACAGCTCATGCAATGCCGGATCCTTAACCCACTGAGCAAGGCCAGGGATCGAACCCGAAACCTCATGGTTCCTAGTTGGATTCGTTAACCACTGAGCCACGATGGGAACTCCTCGATCATGGTTTTTTTAATATATATACTGCCTATTCCTGCCAATTTGTTTGGAATATTTAATATGTTTACAATTAATATAATTACTAAGATAGGATTTACATCTGGGATTGTAGTACTTGTTCTCTCCATGTGTTTTGTTTTGTATTTCTTTTCATTTATTCTTCATCTGTAAACTATCATTTGTTAAATATGCTCTAGCATCCCATTTCAGTTTTCTTTATTGTAGTTAATTTACAATGTTATGCTAATTTCAGGTGTATAGCAAAGTGCTTCAGTTATACATATACATATTCTTTTTCAGATTCTTAATCCATTATAGGTTATTACAAGATATTGATTATAGTTCCCTGTGCTCTACAGTAGGACCTTGTTGTTTACCTGTTTTCTATATAGTATAGTGCGTATGTTAATCACAAACTCCTAATTTATCCCACACCATCTATGCCCTTTGGTAACCATAAGTTTGCTTTCTATGTCTGTGAGTCATTTGTTTTGTAGATAAGTACATTTGTGTCATATTTTTGATTCCACCTCTAAGTGATATCATGTGGTATTTGTCTTTCTCTAACTTTGCTTAGTATGATAATCTCTAGGTCCATCCATGTTGTTGCAAATGGCATTATTTCATTCTTTTTATGGCTGAGTAGTAATGCATTGTATATGTGTACACCACATCTTTATTCCTCTGTTGTTGGACATTTAGGTTTCTTCCATTTCCTGGCTATTGTAAATAATGCTGCTATGAACAGGGTGCATGTGTCTTTTTAAATTACTGTTTTGGCTGTATAGATGCCCAGGAGTGGGATTGCTGGATCATATGGTAGTTATATATTTAGTTTTTGAAGGAACCCCATACTGTTCTCCATAGTGACTGTACCAATTTACATTCCTACCAACAGTGTAGAAGGGATCCCTTTTCTCCACATCCTCTCCAGCATTTGTTATTTCTATACTTATTAATGATAGCCATTCTGACCAGTGTAGGGTAAGTACCTCATTGTAGTTTTTAACTTACATTTCTCTTAATAATTAGTGAGGTTGAGCATCTTTTCCTGCGCCTATTGGCCATCTGTATATCTTCTTTGGAGAAATATCTATTCAAGTCTTCTGCCCATTTTTCGTGTAGTATGGCCATTTTAATGATGTTAATTCTTCTAATCCAGGAGCATGGAATATCTTTCCATTTCTTTGAGGCCTCTTTTATTTCCTTGATTAATGTTTTACAGTTCTCAGCTTATAAGTCTTTATTCTCCTTTGGCAGATTTATTTCTAGGTATTTAACCTAGTTCTACTTATATATAGAATATAAAAGGTACTGTTTTTTATATTCCTTTTCTAATATTCCATTGTTATGCAAAAATGCAAATGATTTCAAAATGTTACTCTTGTATCCTGCTTTTTTGCTGAATTCGTTGATCAGTTTGAGTAGTTTTTGTGTGGAATCCCTAGGGTTTTTTAAATACAGTATCATGTCATTTGCATATAGTGACAATTTCACTTCTCTTCCAATTTGGATACGTTTTATTTATTTTTTTGTCTAATTGCTATGGCTAGGACTTCCAATACTATGTTGAATAAAAGTATTGGCTTGATCCAGAATTTAGTGGGAAGGCTTTCAGCTTTTCTCCATTGAGTATTATATCTTCTGCCCATTCTTTGATTGGGTTTTTTGTTGTTGTTATTGAGTAGGATTATGTAATATTTTTATTGTTGTGTAAAACTCTCAATATTCTAGGCATATGTACAGATTTCCTCTAATGGTGGTGGCTTGCTTATGCATTACTGCCATATGCATGGGAAGTGATGTAAGGAGAACATATTGAAGCTGGGAGGGATCAGAGACAGGAAGACACCTCTATCACATGTTAAATAATTGAAAGCATGGAGTGATCCTGGGCATATATCCAGACAAAACTAATTCAAAAAGATATATGCACTGCTTTGTTAATAGCAGCACTATTTACAGTAGCCAAGACATGGAAACAACCTAAATGTCCATCAACAGAGGAATGGATAAAAAAAGATGTGGTGCACATATACAATGGAATACTATTCCACCATAAAAAGAATGAAATGATGCCATTTGCAGCAATGTGGATGCAACTAAAGATTATCATACTAGGTGAAGTCAGAAAGACACATTGTACGATATCACATATATAGAGTCTAAAATGTGACACAAACCTCTCTACGAAAGGTAGACAAAGAGAACAGACTTGTGGTTGCAGGGGAGGGGGTGAGAGGTTGGGTTAGCAGGTGTAAGCTTTATATACATGGAGGGATTGAACAACAAGGTCCTTCTGTATATTAGCTATATTCAGTGTTCTATGATAAATTGTAATAGAAAAGAATATAAAAAGTATATGTTTAATTGAATCATTTTACTGTACAGCAGAAGTTATAAATCATTTATACTTCAATTTTTTGAAAAACCATGGGGTGGTAACTTTGAATTTCAAGTCCCTCTCCTAATCTCTTTATCTTTAGCATATTTCTTTTTTTTTTTTTTTTGGTGCCACACCTGTGGCATATGGAAGTTCCCAGGCTAGGGGTCGAATCAGAGCTACAGTTGCCAGCCTACGCCACAGCCACAGCAACACATGATCCGAGCCGCGTCTGCAACCTACACCACAGCTCACGGCAACACCGGATCCTTAACCTATTGAGCAAGGCCAGAGATCAAACCCGCAACCTCATGGTTCGTAGTTGGATTCATTTCCACTGCACCATAATGGGAACTCCTTTTTATTTGTTTGTTTCATATTTTTCTTTATTTCTATCTGAATACTCTTTTTTTTTTTTTTGTCTTTTGTCTTTTGTCTTTTGTCGTTGTTGTTGCTGCCATTTCTTGGGCCGATCCTGCGGCATATGGAGGTTCCCAGGCTAGGGGTTGAATCGGAGCTGTAGCCACCAGCCTACGCCACAGCCACAGCAACGCGGGATCCGAGCCGCGTCTGCAACCTACACCACAGCCCACGGCAACGCCGGATCGTTAACCCACTGAGCAAGGGCAGGGACCGAACCCGCAACCTCATGGTTCCTAGTCGGATTCGTTAACCACTGCGCCACGACGGGAACTCCTATCTGAATACTCTTAATCAAAGTTCCTATCGTGGCTCAGCAGTAATGAACCTGACTAGCATCCATGAGGATGCAGGTTTGATCCCTGGCCTTGCTCAGTGGGTTAAGGATCCGGTGTTGCTGTGAGCTGTGGTGTAGGTTTCAGTCATGGCTTGGACCCTGAGTTGCTGTGGCTGTGGTGTAGGCCAACAGCTATACAGCTGTAGATCCAATTCAACCCCTAGCCTGGGATCTTCCATATGCCCCGGGTGTGGCCCTAAAAAAAAAAAAAAAAAAAAAAAAAAGAGAGAGAGAGAGAGAATACACTTAATCTAAGCTATTAATTAGGGTATTCCATTTCCATCTGAATACCTTCATTTGTTCCCTCATTTTTTTTTTTTAACATTAATTGAAATAAATCCATCTGCTATGGATTAGTTATATATTATGGCAAGTAAAATATTATGTTAATTCTAAGCAGTTTGGGGAGAAATTATACCAGTAGATAAACTGATGAACAAATACGTAATTCTGGAATTGAGAAAAAGACTGAGGGCAAAGAACAGGATACATGACAGAAAATTAAGGTGTGCAGCATGAAAGAAGTTGGCCATGCAGAGATCCTGGGACAGAAAGCATTCATGGATGATGAAACAGTTCCAAAAGGGTCCAAGACAAATTAATTGGCATGATAGGGAGTCTCATGGAGGCCAGTTAGTGGGCTCATGGTGAGTGAAGGTGAAAGCGCCTCAAAATGAAGATGAGTACGGAACCAGGGGCTACATACTGCAGAGTTTGGAGTTTGGTAAGGAATTTTGAATTATAAATGCAGGGGGAGTTCCCACTGTGGCACAGGTTAATGATCTGGCATTGCCACAGCTCTGATGAAGGTCACAGCTGTGGCTTGGATTCGATCCCTGCTCTGGAAACTTTCATTTGCCACAGTGCAGCTAAAAAAAGAAAAAAATGAGCAGGTGGGGGGAAGGCCCTCTAAACATTGAAGTCCCACATTTTGAGCTGCCTCAGTGGACTTTGGGAGATACATCAGAATAGTGTTTTATTAATCTTGGTGAGGGATGACTTTGGATAAGGTGAGAAATTGTCAAAACTTGGATATATTTGAGGCTAGAAATGAGGACTTGCTGTTAGACATAATGTCCTACTCCATTAGGTTTTCATTTAGTTGACTGTTTCCTTGACATAGAATTTTTAACAAGTTCCCCAGCTGATTCTGATCACACCAGAGATGAAGAATCACTTCCTTCATAGGCTCCCCTCATTTTCTCTATTCTTATTCTCCCATTCTCCCTTCCTCACTTTTTTCCAAATTGCAATGCAGTGTTAAGAGCTGTCTAGGGAGTTCCCCAGTGGCTCAGCAGGTTAAGGGTTTGGCATTGTCATTACTGTGGCTCTCTACTGCTCTGATATGGGCTCGATCCTTGGCCCAGGAATTTCTGCATGCCACCAGTGTGGCTAAAAAGAAAAAAAAAAAAGGAGTTCCCATCGTGGCTCAGTGGTTAATGAACCTGACTAGCATCCATGAGAATGTGGGTTCAATCCCTGGCCTCGCTTAGCAGGTTAAGGATCTGCCGTTGCTGTGAGCTGTGGCATAGGCTGGCAGCTACAACTCCAATTGGACCCTGGGCTTGGGAACCTGCCTATGCCACAAGTGTGCCCCCCCTCAAAAAAAAACCCCCCAAAAATTACTTTTTTTTTCCTTTCTTTTTTGACTATTTATGTTACTTTTTTTTTTTCAGGGGGGAAGTGGGGAAATCCTTAACCTGCTTAGGCACACAGGAATTCCAATTATTCACTATTTTTAGTTTGTCATTTTTACCTTAGAACTTTCTTTTCTCCTGCAACATGAAAATACCCACTGTTTTCTTTCTTGCTTCTTTCACTGTTTTCTTTCTTTCTTACAGATTGGGAGTCCAGAAGAGAAACCAAGACTTTTTCTCAAAAGGAAGACAATTATGAAATTCAGACATTGCAACCAGAGATAACAAAAAGACTTACAAGCTCTAACCTTGAGTGCACTAGGATCAGAAATAGAGAAATCAGATGCCTCTTGGAGAGACTACCAGAGGAACGTTTCAGACAAGCCATAATAACCTCCAGAGAAAGGTCCACTTCCGTTCAGCACACAGATCATAGAGCACCTCAGACAGTTCATACTGGAGCAAAACCCTCTGAATCCAAGGAAAGTAAAGAAACTTTCAGGTACCAATCACACTACAGACAACATGAAGGAAATCCTAATAAGGAAAAAGACTCTAAATGCAGAGAATGTGGGAAAGCTTTTAATAACAGGTCAGATTTGATTAAGCATCAAAGAGTCCATGAAAGCAAAAATAGTAACAAGAAATTTCTTCATGACTCTGAAGTTACCAAATCTCAGAGCAGTAATACTCCTGAGAAACCTCATAAATGTAAGGAATGTGGGAAAGCCTTTCATTCTAGCTCACAACTTGGTAAACATCAAAAGATTCATATGGGTGAGAAACCCTATAAGTGTACGGAGTGTGGGAAGGCCTTTCCATCTACCTCACAACTTAATTTACATCAGAGAATTCATACCAATGAGAAATACTATGAATGCAAGGAATGTGGGAAAGCCTTTACCCGTCCCTCACACCTTTTTCGACATCAGAGAATCCATACTGGTGAGAAACCCCATAAATGTAAGGAATGTGGGAAAGCTTTCCGTTACGACACACAACTGAGTCTTCATCAAATAATTCATACTGGTGAACGACGCTATGAATGTAGAGATTGTGGCAAGGTATATAGTTGTGCCTCGCAGCTTAGTCTACATCAGAGAATTCATACTGGTGAGAAACCTCATAAATGTAAGGAGTGTGGGAAAGCTTTTATCTCCGATTCACATCTTGTTCGACACATGAGTGTTCATACTGGTGAGAAACCCTACAAATGTAAGCAGTGTGGGAAGTCCTTCCGTCGTGGCTCAGAACTTACCCGACATCAGAGAGCTCACACTGGTGAGAAGCCCTATAAATGTCAGGAATGTGAAATGGCCTTTACTTGTAGCACAGAACTTATCCGACATCAGAAAGTTCACACTGGTGAGAGACCCCATAAATGTACAGAATGTGGAAAGGCTTTTATTCGAAGGTCAGAACTTACTCATCACCAGAGAAGTCATAGTGGCGAAAAACCATATCAGTGTAAGGAATGTGGGAAGGCCTTTGGTCGTGGCTCAGAACTTAGTCGACACCAGAAAATTCATACTGGTGAGAAACCCTATGAATGTGCACAATGTGGGAAGGCCTTTATTCGTGGCTCACACCTTAGTCAACATCAAAGAATTCATACAGGGCAAAGGAGTGAATGAAGACGTGCGAAGGCTCAGAATTTGACACCTGGAAATTCATAATAGTAAACCACAAAATCACAAAAACCCCTGTGATTGTAAGGAATGTTAGAACGTATTTAAGAATAACAACTTAGTATCAGAGTTCATGCTGTGGATTTGAGGCCTTTAAGGGCCAGAATTTGACATTGTTACTGATGAAAAAGTTCATAAAGGTTAGGAATTGGGAGGGGTATATTTACGTTTCAGAATTTATTCTATACCAGAGTTCAATTGGTAAAAAAGTGGAAGTCCATGACTGTAGGGAAAGTGGGAAGGCTTAGTTAGGAAGGCAGTGAATATGTTAGAGACCATCATTCTAACTTTTCTCAACATCAAATGGAGTCCTTATGGGAAATTAGAGGAGTCATAATATATACCTTATGTATATAATACATATATGTGAGACACCAGTTTGCTTTGGCTAACAAGTTACTCATCCGATAGCTCATAGTAGAGAAAAGCTACACTGTTAAAAATGTAGATTCTTCTGCTCCACTCAATTCTTGTTAAATATTGGCCAGCTCGTTCTCTAAAATTAACTTGAACTGAATCAGAGTGGGGAAGGATTTGACCAGTATTTAGTGGTAACTTGCCTTCACCATTATCACTTCTTATAGGGCCAATCACTTAACTGAGTTTTCTTATTTATAAATTAGTAGTATTAGCCTCATATTTTTTAGGAGCATTTTATACATTATATCCCTTAGAATAGTGTCTGGCTCATATTGAAAGTTAAGAGCTGCCTTATTCTTACTTTATTTTAATAATTGTATTAGGGATCATATGAGAGGAAGGCCTTATATGTGCAATGACTATATAAACATCTTACATCATCTTTCTTTGTGGAATGTTAGGTAATGCTTTCTGGAGAAAACTAAAAACTGAAGCTTTCATTCATAGGTTGCCTCTCTGCCCCATCAGGGGATTAATAATGTGAAGAATTCTAATGAATAAAAGTGGATTTCTTAGACGTCAAAGAGAAGATTTAGATGATTTTTTTAAAAATTCGCAAAAAAAAACCACCACACATCCCACAATCTGACCTCTCTACTAGAGAATTAGAAAACGAAGCCTTAACCAAAATCCATTTCTTCACAAGAACTTTAAGAGATACCTGTATAATTTTTATATTAAAAAGAAAGTCAAGGCAAATGATCATTAGGAATGAATGACAAAGAGACAACTTCATGTTAAAATTTGTAGGATGAAACCAAAGCTATACTTTCAATATGTGTAGAAAACAGAATTAGAAGCCAGGATTCATCCTCCCCTCATTGTACTTGGTGCACTGCCTGTTCCTTGTAGGTTCCCAGTAAACATTTGGTGATCAGTGAAATTAGTGAATTGAATCAGCATCCAACTTGAGTATGTTAAGATGCAAAGCCCCCAAAAACAAAGACACGTTCAACTTTTTTGAAATGAAAAAGATTGTACCCTAAAAAGAAAAAATTCAAGCATCATAAAGGAAAAAGGATATATAACTACAAAACTGAAAGAGATTTCAAGAAATACCGCAGTATTGTGGCTGACACTGTTGGTTGCCGATCTGTGGTGTTAACCATTCTCCCTTGGCCAGGGTTGCCAGCTGCCAACCTAAGTCTAAAGGCCTGATGCTTGTCTTGCTAACTGCTTTGCATCTGGGTCTATGTATAAGAGTCCTGGCTACAGAAGATATCAGCAGACGTCTGCAAGTGAACTTCAGTTAAATTTTCTATACTAACAAAATAGGAGGAAATGGTCTCCCTATATACAGGATGCAAGTCTGTATGTCTGTACAAGATCTGGAATTGTGGCCATTATGCAGCCAGGGATGAGAAGGCGAGTTTGGCACAGGTGATAGACTGGAATGACCTGTGTCCTTGACATTGCTGAGCTGATGAAATAATTCAGAACTGCCCTGTGCCAGGACTTGTGTGAAATAAGGAATTCTATGCATATCTGTTGTAAGTTTAAATACAACATGAGCCCTGGAAAAATATATTTTCATATATAATATATATACACATTTATTCAATTTTAATTTAGTAAGATGAGAAAATGTTTACATTCAGCTTTTTATAGTATATGAAATTGTGGAAAAAAGCATTATCAAGTATTTTCTTAAACGTGTGTGTGTATATATATACACACAACTTTGATTTGTTAAGATGGAAGAAGTGTGTTATATTCCACGTTTTACAGTGTATGTTTATATTCAGTTTTTTAGAGTATGTCTGATCCAGGACAAGTAGTATTTTCCTGAATATAGTAATAACCAAGACAAAACTGAATAAGGAGCTACACCATATAATTCCTCTGGTACTAGAGTATCTTAGAATATTTTCTAAATATCTCTCTAGTTATTTTTTCTCTCTAAATCTCTCTCTAGTATACTAAGTCTTTAAGATACAAAGAATATCAGCTATGAGGGTAGCATAGCCCCTGTGTCAGATTGGGAAAAGGGCAGCAGCCAAATGAAGTCAGATATAAAAATAATCTATTGTGCCTGTGGTATAATGAATATTCCAATTAAAATAGTCAAATCTAGCAGCCTATTAAAACCATTTTTTTTATCCAGAATAAATGGTTCATGACCTGACCTGTCAGATTGTAAAGAAATCTTTAGTTTGCACATTGAAAAATAGACATGAAAATAACTGAGCCACTGAAAGTAGTAAACTGTTACAGTATATGCATATGCAACTAACGTGGGGTCCCTGCAGTTGCCCACGTAATCGCACCATTTAAACATGGTCTGTAGACAGTCATAACATTTGGAATAATCACAATCCAGTGGATTCCACCTTTGCCCCGTACTTTAGGGGGGAAAATACATACATACATACATTACCAAGTTTTCTACACTGGTTTATTTCATAAGTCTGTTCTTAAAAGTTGTACATACTCTTCCAAGAGGAGAACATATGCCCTTTAGAAGAATTGAAAAATATAAAAAGCCAGGCAAAACTAGATGTCTTCTTTTCATTACAATTTCTAACATTGAGTTATAAGAGATTATTCTGATGTCTTGCCCTATATACCTATCTCTACTTTTAAAACTTGAAAGTTCTATTCCAAATTTATATAACTTGTTTTACCAAAAACAAAAGTTATACTGCAAAGGTTTAAACAGGGCAAAAAAAAAAAACTACCTATTTCCTGAAGTACCAACATAAAAAGCCTTTCATTCTGGAGTTCCCTTTGTGGCAGAGCGGAAACAAATTCGACGAGGAACGTGATACTGCAGGTTCGATCCCTGGCCTCGCTCATTGGGTTAAGGATCTGGTGTTGCCATGAGCTGTGGTGTAGGTCGCAGACACGGCTCAGATCCTGCAGTGCTGTGGCTGCAGTGTAGGCCAGCAGCTGTAGCTCCGATTTGACTCTTTGACCCCTAGCCTGGGAACCTCCATGTGCCACACGTGTGGCCCTAAAGAAACACACACACACAAAAAAAACCACTTTTCATCCTTTTTTCTATACCCTCATACCCACATCTCAGGTTTGTTTTGGTGATGGGGTTCCTGGCTGGGAGGGGTGTAGTTTGAAGACGGTTGTACTACCGTGTTGACGTTCAGCCTCCTTTTCCCCCTTGGTAACATACCAGTCACTTCCTTCCATTTGAAACTTACAGATGTAACTTTAACTTTAAATACGCATGTAATAAAGACAAACCATAGTATATGCTGCCTGTTCTATCAATGAAAATCCAGGCTTGTTATTTTTACTAATGATTGTACACTTACTGCGCATGTATTGTTTCTTTTTGGAGTTTTTATAAAGTGGGTGGATTCCTATCAGTTGGATTCCTTGCCTGACAACATAGTATGTGTAGGTAATGCCTTATTTTTTTCTGAAACTCACCACTAACCTCTACAGGAATTTTTGTCCATTTACAACCTAACTTCAACCAGGACTGAACCTTTTTTGTTAAATTGGATGAAGAAAAAAGTGCCTCACTGCCAGGGTGAGGTTGAGCCTCTACTATGCCTAAGACTCATTTGAATTTTATTTCTGTGAATTGCTTGTTTTTATTTCCCCCCGCCCCATGGCATGTGGAAGTTCCTGGGCCAGGGATCAAACCTGTTCTACAGCAGCGACCCAAGCTGCTTTGGTGACAACACCAGGTCCTTAACCTTCTGAGCCACAAGGGAACTCTTCCCTTTTTATGACAAAAAGTCACACTTTTGTTAATGGCCAGAACGTAAATATTTTAGGCTTTGTGGTCATACAGTCTTTGTAATATGTAAACAGGTAATACATGAACCAGCAGTTCTCAACCAAAGGTAATTTTGCCTTCCCTACCCGCAACCTCAGGAGACATTTGGCCAAGTCCAGGGACATTTTTGGTTATCACCACGAAGAGGAGTGCTGCTGGCATCTGGGGTGCTACTAAACATCTTACCCATCCCACCTCCCTCTCCCAACTGAATTAATCTGGTCAAGAAAGTCAGTAGTGCTGAAGTTGAGAAATCTAACCTGTAAGCAAGTGGGCGTGGCTGTATTCCAATAAAACTATTCGCAAAAACAATAGGCCCCATTTAGCCTACAGGTTATTGCTGACCCCTGTTTTAAATTCTCTTTTTGCTGTGTGATACCCTAGTTTTCTGGTTTTGTTCCCGAATTGTCTCTTTGATTTTCTCAAGCTTCTATTTTATACTTTTAAATCGTATTGACTAAATAAAATACAGAACATTTGCAGCTGTGTTAAGTGCTGCCTAGTTATTAGGTATCTTCTTTTTGATTATAATTTTGTAAAAGCAGATCATCTCAGAAATAGGTGAAGTCTTTTCCCTTCAGTCCTGCCCTTCTCCTTGGGTCTGTAGGAGCAATAACATAGGGCACTTAGTACGTATAAAACCAGTATTTAAGATGTACACATAAAAACGCTTATTACTGATACCACCTCAGTCACATGCAGTGACACATACAGATTATAATTTTCTTTGTTGATTGTATGTAGGATCTGGAACTATACTGATTTCTTTCACCTGCTCTGTTGTATTTTTAGGCAATTATTTATTGATGTCTCTACTGGTAAAATAGAGAAAAAACAATTGCAGATAAAATCCATTCTATTTTAAGCAAGGGATTTAATAAAGGGTATTTCCTAATTTGAAGAGTTTTCAAAAGGCCAAGGAATTAGGCCTTTTGGCTGCACAATCCAGAAAAAAGTAGTAAGGATAAAGGCCTAGAAACACCACCGCTATGACGATAAAGTCTCAGATATACTGTTCCTTGAACAGTACTTGACCAGCGCTGTGTTTAAGAAAAACTGCTCCTGCCACACACCTACTGCACATCACCTAGCGTTCTAGGGAATGGAAGCTGTCAACGTCCATAGCTGCCTCAGGAGAACCTTCATAGGCTGCCGTCACCCCGTTATGCTCACGTATTCTGTCTGCAGTGTTCAGGTGGTACCTGGTAGAACCTAGGGGATTGCATGCCAATTCCCAGCTATGGTGGGGTTGGGATGAAGTATGCGAATTGTAATGAGTAGTCACACCGTGGGGGTGACAAGGCAGATTGACTATCTGACACTGTCCCCTTCACTTTGGTGAAACAAGTACTTTGACTTGGGATGAAATCATAGGCAGACTCTATGCCCTGGCTCTGAATCCAGTGTAGAAAGCAGAGCCTTAAGCATTGATGACAGGTGGGACTTTCCTCCTTTAGCTCAGGCCTGGTTGGGAGGCGGCTAAGATGCAGATGAGGAGAGAAGACATGATGGCTACTGCCTTCCAGTCCTCTTTCTCATCACCCACCCTGCTATCCTTGGTTTCTGATTGCTTCCTGGATGGGGCTTAAGTATTGGACAGACAAAGATAACAAGTTCCTATTTGCATAATAACTCAAGGTGATCCTGCCACACTGTTCACTGCATTTGGTTGGTTCTAATGGGGCACATTAAGTTCTTTGGAGGCCCTTGGTTTATAAAATGGATGATCTATTCAACAATTTTTGCATTCCTATTCTGCTTTGTGTCTAGTATTCTCTTAATTTTTTTTTTAATTGTCTTTTTTGTCTTTTCTAGGGCTGCATCCGAGGCATATGGAGGCTCCCAGGCTAGGGGTCCAATTGGAGCTGGAGCTACCAGCCAACGCCAGAGCCACAGCAACGACAGATCCGAGCTATGTCTGCGACCTACACCACAGCTCACGTCAACACCAGATCTTTAACCCACTGAGTAGGGCCAGGGATCAAACCCGCAACCTCATGGTTCATAGTCAGATTCCTTAACCACTGCGCCACGATGGAAACTCCCCTCTTAAATTTTTTAAGTACTGTTTTTCTTATCTGGTAATGTGATGAATTGCATTATTCAATTTGAGTTTGTGAAATGGTTCCTTGGGATTCGTTTTAGAGCCGGATTAAACTGCTCAAACCACCGACCCCCTTCTCTTGCCAAGAACCGACCCTATGGACGGTGATTGTCCTACATTTTGACTTGGTTCATCTTCAACCCACACCCTGTCTTGGAACATTCTCACGCTTTCCTCCTGCCCTTCTCATGACCCTTCCTTGGGACTTTCTCATCCTCCACTCCTACCCCTCCCATGTAGCCTGATGCTGACCTTGACATGTTACTTCAGCCACAAGCCCCTATGAAACCTACTATCCCCTTAATGCCCAGGAGCTGAGCCTTCTCTCAGTGCTCCTGGCCATTGGCTGGTCAGTAAACCTACTTGAAGCCTCAATGCTCCAGACTCTCTGCCTCTCTTTACTTCAACTCCAAACCCATAGCCCTTTCTCGTTCTGTTAGGTTCAGAATAGACATCTTGACATTTATGTTTTTGGTTTTGATTTTTTTTACCTTGCCGCTGCCATGTGGTAATTCCTGGGCCAGGGATTGAACCCAGTTGCAACGAGCACCACAGCTGTGGTTAATGCCGGAGCCTTAAACCTGCTGCACGACAAAGGAACTTCCTATTTATGAATTTGGACGTTGATTTATCTTCAGGCAGTATGCGAAGGGATGTTTGATGGGACTATCCTGTTGCTGGTGATGGTAACTTAGCCACCTGATTAAGGTGGTGTTTTCCACGTTTCTCCACTGCAAAGAATGCTTTTCTCTTTGTACTTAATATGTGATATGTGGGGAGATGCTTATAGATTATTAAAATAATCTCCATTAAAGGTTTAGTATCAATTGATGATTCATCATCGAATCTTCCTTATTGATGGTCATGTTGTCTATGTTTCTGATCCTTTTGAAATTTGTCGAAGTTTGTTTTAGGGTTCAGAATATTCTCAATTTGTATAAAAGTTCTGTGCTTGCTTGAAAAAAAAAAAAAAAAAGCCCACTCATTGAAAGACAGTGATTACCATACGTTGGAAAAGGCAAGGAATAGATTTTCCCCTAGAACTCCTGGAGGAAGCATGACCCATAAACCCTTGATTTCAGCCCAGTTACACTGATTTCAGACTTCTAGACTCCAGAACTGTGGGAGAACAAGTTACTATTGTTTAGAGCCATTGGGTATGTAGTAATAAGCAAAAACAGTGCTTAAAGGGAAATTTTGTAGCGTCACAAGCATGTATTGGAGAAGAGAGACATAGACTCAAGAACCTAAGCTTCCACCAGAGGAAAGTAGAGAAGGAAGAGTAATTTCAGCCTAAAGCGAGTAAGAGGGGAAAAGCATTAGAGCAGAAGTCATTGAAATTGCAAACAGAACAGAGGAAATCAATGAAAACAAAAGCTATTGAAAGCAAATAAAATTGGTAAATCTCTAGCCAGGGTAACCAAGAAAAAATACAAATTACTGATATCAGAAATGAAAGAAGGGTCATCAGCACTAATCCTACATGCATTAAAAGAATAATATGGGAATTATTATGAATTCCTCTGTCCACAACTTTGATAATTTAGGTGAAATGGACCAATTCCTGGAAGGCACAAACCACCAAAACTCACACAGGGTGAAACAGATAACCAAATAGTTCTTTATACTGAAGAAACTGAATCAGTAATTAATAACCCCCCAAGAAGAAAGGTACAGATGATTTCAACAGTAAGTGCTACCAAACATTTAAGGAAGAAATACCAATTTCCAGTCTCTTGGAGATAATGGAAGCATGAGAGAACACCAACAACAACTCATTCTATGAGACCAGCATTATCTTAATACAAAAGCCAGATAAAAATTATAAGAACTACAGCCCAAACTCTCGTGAACATAGATGCAAAAATTCTCATAAATATATTAGCAAATCAAATACAACAATGCAATGTATTAAAAGAATTATTCCCCAGGATTGAGTGGGCTTTATTCCAGCTATGCAAGGCAGGTCAACATTGAAAAAAAAAAAAGTAACTCACCACATCAGACTAAAGAAAGTTCATGTGGTTATTATCAATGACACAAAAAACACTCAGCAAAATCCCAAATCCATTCATGATAAAATAATTCTCAGATAATTTGGTAAAAGAGAAGAATTTGCCTCCACTTGGTAAAGGGTATCTACAATAAAACTTCAATTGACATCATAATGTTAAGACACTAGATGCTTTCCTCCTCAGATCAGGAACAAGGCAAGGCTATCCTCTTCCACCATTCCTATTTGACATCAGACTGAAGTCCTACCTAGTTCAGTAAGACAAGAAAATTGAAAGAAAATGTATATTGATTGGAAAGAGAAAATAATGTCTTTGGTCACAGATGATGCAATAGTCTATGTGTTTCTATTGATTCCCAAAAAATTCCTGGAACTAATATGCAAGTTTAAGAAGGTCACAGGATACCATGTTAATATGCAAAAATCAACAGCTCTCCTAGATATCAGTAATGAATAAAGTGAAAGGTGAAATTGAAAGATGCAATACCATTTATATTAGCACAGAAATAAAACAATTAGATGTAAATCTGCTGAGAGGTTAGCTGAACCACCCATAGTTGTGCTGGGTTGGCATCCATTTTGTTTGGCTAAGCAGCCTGCAGGGACCTTATTGTGACACTGGCCCCCTCATGCTCACAGCCCACATAACAGTTTGCAGAATCGCTAGCAAATGTTTCCTGATATGACTTCCTCAATACTCTGTGGTCAACAATCTTTCTTGTCTCCCAGCACCTTCTCCTTGTGCACCCCTTAGTCTTCTGCAGCCCCTGTGGGGTTTCCCAGAACTCTGCTCCTTTGGTTTGAATTGACCAATCCAGCCTTAGTCCAGGAAGCCCAAAGTCTTTGATCATGATATTAATAGAGTTATGCACCCCAGATTCTCTCTCTGCACTCTGCCTTGACCTCCTCCTACATCCCCTTGAGGCATGCTGGGTACTTTCTCCAGGACTTGTTAGTTAGTAAACCTCTATTTCACTCTCTGGTGGTCTATTGTTGAGTCAGTGCTCACAATCTGATACCCTGTGCTCCACTTATGCAAGTATTAACTTGACAGATTTGTAACGAAACTGAAGAAAATAGATACAGGATCTATACGCGGAAGTCTATAAAACTGAGGAAAGAAACCTCAGATCTAAATAAACGGAAAGATAATCCCAGGTCATATATTATAACACCCCACATTGTGAAGAGGTCAGTTGTTCCAGACTTTGATCTGTAGATTCAATACGGTGTCAATCAAGTGTCAGAAAAATCTGATGATAATCAGCAAAGTTACTCTAAGAGTCTTGTGTTAATTGTAATGGCCGCACGCGTGGCATATAGAAGTTCCCAGGCCTGGGATCAAACCCAAGACTCCACATTGGCCTGAGCCACTGCAGTGGGATTCTTAAGCCACTGTGCTACAGCAGGAACTCCCTTGTTACTCTAAAATTTAGATGGAAAAGTAAAGTCCCCAGAATAACCAACACAATACCAAAGAGGAAGAACAGATTTGTATGGCTCTGCTACACATTTGCACAACTACATTGATCAAGCTACACTGGTCAAAGCTACATTGATCAGGCTACATGGTATTTAAGAATAGACTCATACAGACAACCCCATCGAAACACAGGCAGAAGACTTCAATAGACATTCATCCAAAGACGACATACAGATGGCCAGCAGGTACATAAAAAGGTGCTCATCATAACTATTAGAGAAATACAAACCAAAACCACAATGAAGTACCATCTCATGCCAGTCCGATTTGGCCATCGTTAAAAAGTCTACAAATAAATAACTGCTGGAGAGAGTGTGGAGAAAAGGAAACCCTTATACACTGTTGGTGGGAATATAAATTGGTGCAGTCACATGGAAAAAGCAGAGTTTCCTCAAAAAGCTATAAATAAGTTTCCATATGATCCAGCAATCCCCCTCCTGGACACATACCCAGGCAAAACTATAATTAAAAAGTTACACGTATCCTATGTACACTGCAGCACAATTTATAATAGCCAAGACATGGAAGCAACCTAAATGCCCATTGACAGATGAATGGATAAAGAAGGTGCAGGATACACACACACACACACACACACACACACACACACACACACACACACGAGGGAATATTACTCAGCCATTAAAAAGAAAGAGATAGTGACATTTACCACAGCATGGACGGATTTTGAGATTATCATACTAAGGGAAGTGAGTCAAAAAGAGAAAGACATCATGTGATATGACTTATGGTGAAATCTAAAGTACCACAGAAATCAACATGTCTACAAAACAAAAACAGACTCGTAGGGAACAGACTTGTGGTTACAGAGGCAGGGGACGGAAGGATTAGGAGTTTGGGATTAGCAGAGGCAAAAATATATAAGATGGATAAACAGCGTCCTATTGTATAGTACAGGGAACTCTATTCAATATCCTGTAATTAGCCATAATGGAAAAGAGTATGAAAGTATAAATTTAAAATTGGTACAACCGCTATGGAAAACAGTATGGAAGTACCTTAGAAAACGATACATAGAACTACCATATGACTCAGCAATCCCACTCGTGGGCAAATACCCAGACAAAACTTTCCTTGAAAAAGACACATGCACACCTATGTTCACTGAAGCACTATTCACAATAGCCAAGACATGGAAACAACCTAAATGTCCATCAGCAGATGATTGGATTAAGATGTGTTATATATACACAATGGTATACTACTCAGCCATACAAAAGAAAATAATGCCATTTGCAGCAACATGGATGGAACTAGAGACTCTCATACTAAGTGAAGTAATTCAGAAAGAGAAAGACAAATAAACCATATAATATCACTTATATCTGGAATCTAATATATGGCACAATGAACCTTTCCATGGAAAAGAAAATCATGGACATAGAGAACAGACTTTTTTTTTTTTTTTTTTTTTTTTTTGGTCTTTTTGCCATCTCTTGGGCCGCTCCCGCGGCACATGGAGGTTCCCAGGCTAGGGGTTGAATCAGAGCTGTAGACACCGGCCTACACCAGAGCCACAGCAACGCGGGATCCGAACTGTGTCTGCAACCTATACACAGCTCACGGCAACGCTGGATCCTTAACCCACTGAGCAAGGCCAGGGATCAAACCCGCAACCCCATGGTTCCTAGTCGGATTTGTTAACCACTGCGCCACGACGGGAACTCCGAGAACAGACTTGTGATCGCCAAGTGGGAGGGGGGGGAGCAGGATGGACTGGGAATTTGGGGTTAATAGATGCAAACTACTTCATTTGGAATGGACAAACAATGAGATCCTGCTGTATAGCACTGAGAATTATATCTAGTCACTTATGATGGAGCATGATAAGGTGAGAAAAAAAGGTATACATGTATGTGTGACTGGGTCAACTTGCTGTGCAGTAGAAAATTGACAGAACACTGCAAACCAGCTATAATGGAAAAAATAAAAATCATTATTAAAAAAGGAAAGAATGTATAAATGTATAACTGAGTTACTTTGCTGAAATTAACATTGTAAATCAACAATACTTCAATAAAAGTAAGTATAGACACATACACCGATTGAATAGAGAGCCCAGAAATGGACCCATACAAATGCAGTTAACAGATATTTGACAAAGACTATCCTTTATTAAATGGCCTTTGCTTTCTTTTTTTTTAAAAAAGGATGCTGGAACAATTGGATGTACATATTTTTAAAAAGAACCTAGGCATAGAGCCTACGTTACAGATAATAACTCAGAATTATCATAAATCTCAATGTAAAATCTTAAACTCACCCATACTGAAAAAATATAGTATAAAATGTATATGACTTTGGATTTGGTGATGGATTTTTAAAAATATAATGTCAATAGCAAGATCCATGACAGGAAACATTGGTAAGTTGGATTTTCAAATTTAAGTATGTCTGCTCTGTGAAATATAATGTAAAGAGAATTGAAAAAAATCAGACTTGGAGAAAATATTTGCAAACACACATATTTGATAAACGATTGTATACAAAAAACGCTTCCCAATAAGACCAACAAAAAACAATTTTAAAAGGAACAAGAATCCACATAAACAGCTAAAAGAAAATATACAAATGGCAAATTAAAATATACTCAACATCGTTTCTTAGCATTAAGTAATTGTAAAGTAAAAAAAAAAAAAAAAAAAAAAGACAGTATACCTTTGCTAGAATGGTCAATATCCCCAAGGCAGACAATACTAACTACTGGCAATACTAACAGGAGCAAAGTGGGAATGGAAAACGGAAGACGTTCCATTCTATGAAGACAGTTTGTTGGTTTCTTACTAAAGATTTAACCGTGTGATCCAGACGTTGCACACTTTGAGCTGAAAACTTATGTCCATACAAAAACCTGTAGGTGAACATTTAGTCACTTTTTACATAATTGCCAAAAAGCTGGAAGCAACCAGGGTGTCCTTCAATACATGAATTTCATAGGGATAGAATAAGATAGTTACACAGCTAGAAACCCCACTAGGGAAAGACAGGGTCTTCAGGAGATCACCATAAGCCGGACACCAACCAGAAAATACCCAGCACACCTGGCAGCTAAGTAACAATCAGAACATTTTGAAACAAATTGCTTGGGCCACTACCACAGAAAAATGGAGACAAGACTTGGGAGGTTTATAAGATAATGAACCCTGCAAGTTCCCTTTGTGGCTCAGTGGATAACGAATCCGACTAGGAACCGTGAGGTTGCAGGTTTGACCCTGGCCTTGCTCAGTGGCTTAAGGATCCAGCATTGCCATGAGCTGTGGTGTAGCTTGCAGACGTGGCTCGGATCCCGCATTGCTGTGGCTCTGGTATAGGCCGGTGGCTACAGCTCCGACTGGACCCCTAGCCTGGGAACCTTCATATGCCGTGGGAGCGGCCCAAGAGATGGCAAAAAGACAAAAAAAAAAAAAAAAAAGTAACTTTCCTTGCTATAACCCTATACTTTGATATATCGGAAATGTGCTGTATGTATATTTCCCATTTTGCAGGGAGCCAAGAAAATGCAGGGACTCAAAAAAAGGAACTTGCCTGATGGCAGAAAAACCTGAAGGCAGGTTTTTAACCAAGAAAGGGAGCTCACCTGAACGGTACAAGCTGAAGGTGGGCTTCTGGTCAGGATGGAAGCCTGCTTGTACAGTACAAGCCAAGGGCAGGCCTCGGGTTACACAGCTCTCATTTCGATGTTGATGGGGAAGAATTGGGGCTTTCCTGGGAAAGCAATTTCCATGTTTGCGCTGGAGAACATGGATTGTTTCTCGGGTGACCTAGTCTTTCCTGTTGTTTTATTTGTTATTTGGTTTTCCTCAGTCTTTCCTGATTATTTACTTATTCTTATTTCCCATTCTTATTTTCCTGTGGCGATTTGTGATTTAACAAAGTTACAACAATAATATAATAAGAATTTCATCCTAAAGGACTTTCCCCTATTTAAATCCAACTTAATTAAAACATAGTGTTTATCTACTAATTAGTTATACAGTCAACTTTAGAGTTAGGATTTTAATGAGGTTCATAGAAGTTAGACATATATTATTCTTGACCAAAAGACACCTAGCTATGAGTTATAGAAGATTTTAAGTGATATCTAGTTAAGTTGGTTTATATTTTCTTACACTGTCTCCCTGCCATAACGCTTTATTTATTTATTTATTTATTTTTATTTATTTATTTATTTTTTGTCTTTTTGCTATTTCTTTGGGCCGCTCCCACGGCATATGGAGGTTCCCAGGCTAGGGGTTGAATCGGAGCTGTAGCCACCGGCCTATGCCAGAGCCACAGCAACTCGGGATCCGAGCCGCGTCTGCAACCTACACCACAGCTCACGGCAATGCCGGATCGTTAACCCACTGAGCAGGGGCAGGGACCGAACCCGCAACCTCGTGGTTCCTAGTTGGATTCGTTAACCACTGCGCCACGACGAGAACTCCCCATAACGCTTTAAAGATCAGCACCAGTGTAAAAACAAGGTTTGTAAATGCCAAATTCTTGTGTCTGTGACCTCTTCAAATTGTAAAGACTGGCTGGTCATGGGATGATTTGTACTGTCTCCTCCTTTCCACACAATGTATTGTACCTAATTGCCCTTAAATTGTACTAAGTTTCATTAAAACAAAGATCTTAAAATATGATGTATAGCTGCTATACCATGTAATAGTTAACCAATGTACTTTTTTTTTTTTTTTTGCTATTTCTTTGGGTCGCTCCCACGGCATATGGAGGTTCCCAGGCTAGGGGTTGAATCGGAGCTGTAGCCACCGGCCTACGCCAGAGCCACAGCAACTCGGGATCCAAGCCGCATCTGCAACCCACACCACAGCTCACGGCAACGCCGGATCGTTAACCCACTGAGCAGGGGCAGGGACTGAACCTGCAACCTCACAGTTCCTAGTCGGATTCGTTAACCACTGAGCCACGATGGGAACTCCCCCAATGTACTTTTAACACTGTGATGTAATGTGTAGTGAAAAACTGTCTACAGAATCAACCACTGTTGCCAATAAAGTTTGAGCAGTCCAGCACCCTGAAAGAAGGGGCAAAGAGGCTGTCTCCGTATGTACATTTGCCGACGCCGTGTCCCTCTCTGATCAGGATATATACTCCCTGGCCGCCGGCACCATTTATTCACAGAATAATAAAAAAGGTAAAAAGGTAATAACAGTATAATAAAAAAGACAAAAGGAAATAATGGTATAATAAAAAAAAAGAATAAGATAACAAACTCGGATAGAAGCTGCGTTCCTGCATGTGGCCAAGACAGAAGTATAGGTGAAAGGTTAAAAAAAAACCAGGTAAAGAGGGACATGATTCTAAAACCTGAGATGAATTATCCTATTTTATCATTTCACATTTTAGTATATGTTATCAGCTTTTGCTAATATACATATGACTTAAATGTGACCACGTTGGCCCCAGTTAGGCCATATAGGGTTAAAGGAGGAACAAATGATGTAAATTTTGACATCCACCAAAGAATGAAGAAAAAGGCAGACTTCTCCCCTCCCCACGTTTTTAAAAACTATAAAGAATTTTCTTTATTAAAAAAATTTGTATGGTATTTTTTAAGGGTACTACAAAAAGTGGATTTACAGTGTTGTGCCAATTTATTTGCTGTACAGCAAAGTGACTCAAATATATACACACACACACACACACACACACATACATTATTCGTCTTATATTATCTTTCATCATGGTCTTTCCCCAGAGACTGGGTATAGTTCCTGGTGCTCCACAGCAGGGCCTCACTGCTTATCCATTCTAACTGTAACCCCAGACTCCCAGTCCAGCCCACTTCCTCCTCCCTCCCTTAGGTCTGTGAATCTGTTTCTGTTTTGTAGACAGATTCTTTTTTTTTTTTTGTCTTTTTGCTATTTCTTGGGCCGCTCCCGCAGCATATGGAGGTTCCCAGGCTAGGGGTCTAATTGGAGCTGTAGCCACCGGCCTATGCCAGAGCCACAGCAATGCAGGATCCGAGCCGCGTCTGCAACCTACACCACAGCTCAGGGCAACGCCGGATCGTTAACCCACTGAGCAAGGGCAGGGACCGAACCCGCAACCTCATGGTTCCTAGTCGGATTCGTTAACCACTGCGCCACGACAGGAACTCCTATTTGGCAATTTAAATACAATCAAGTTATGAAAAGCCATGCAGGAATTTATTTATTTATCTTTTTTTAGGGCCACACCAGTGGCATATGGAGGTTCCCAGGCTAGGGGTTGAATCAGAGCTACAGCTGCCAGCCTACACCAGAGCCACAGCAACACAGGATCCGAGCTGCATCTGCAATCTACACCACAGCTCATGGCAACACCAGATCCTTAACCCACTGAGTGAGGCCAGAAATTGAACCCATTACCTCATGGTTACTAGTCGGATTCATTTCCACTGCACCACATCGGGAACTCCACATACAGGAATTTAAACGTATGTTGTTGTAAAATCAAAGAAGCGGAGTTCCTGTCGTGGCGCAGTGGTTAACAAATCCGACTAGGAACCATGAGGTTGCGGGTTCGGTCCCTGCCCTTGCTCAGTGGGTTAACGATGCGGCGTTGCCATGAGCTGTGGTGTAGGTTGCAGACGCGGCTCAGATCCCGCGTTGCTGTGGCTCTGGCGTAGGCCGGTGGCTACAGCTCCGATTCGACCCCTAGCCTGGGAATCTCCATATGCCGCGAGAGCGGCCCAAGAAATAGCAACAACAACAAAAGACAAAAGACAAAAAAAAAAAAAAAAAAAAAAAAAAAAAATCAAAGAAGCCAGTCTGAACGATCTAGACTGTATAATTCCAATTATACAACATGCTGGAAGATGCAAAACTGGAAATACTGAATAGGTAAATGGTTGCCAGGAGTTCAAGGATGAGGTTGGCAGGAGAGGGAGTTTTTTTGTTTTTAGGGCCACACCCACGGCGGCCTATGGAAGTTCTCAGACTAGGGGTCAAATCGGAGCTACAGCTGCTGGCCCACACCACAGCCGCAGCAACCCCAACTTGGGATCCAAGCCTGGTCTGCTACCTACACCACAGCTCAGAGCAACACCGGATCCTTAAACCACTGAGCGAGGCCAGGGATGGAACCCGAATCCTAATGAATACTGGTGGGTTTATTATCACTGAGCCACAGCAGGAACTCCAAGGGAGTTTTGACTAAGTGAAGCGGAAGAGATTCTTTAGTGTTGAAACTGTTCTGTACGATACTCTAAATGGTGAGCAAAGACATTAAGCGTGTGTCAAACTCATAGAACTTTATAGCACAGAGAGTAAACCTTAATGTATGCAAATTCTTAAATATTTAAGAGGTCATTTGATCCCAAGATGGAAAGGTAAATGTGAAATAAAATAATCTGGATGCGTTGTACAGTATTTTTTTTTCATTTTTTTTCCCCCACTGTACAGCAAGGGGATCAAGTTATCCTTACATGTATACATTACAATTACATTCAGTATCTTGATTAAGTTTAGCAAGTCCATTATAACACATGAGAGATTTGTAATTTTGAGATTTTTCTCTTTAGAATTTATACTGTTTGAACGGAGTGATTAAGGAATTCTTGCGGTTTTGTGACATTGAATGTTTTTCAGGCCTCACATCCAAGAACATATTGGCTCTCCTGGCAAAAGGATTAAAAGCAAGAAACCAATGGGACCTAAATCAGTTTAAAAAGAAAATAAAAAGTTAGCAGAGTTCCCACTGCAGTGCAGTGGGTTAAGAATCCAACTGCTTGGGGTCATTGTGGAGATGCAGGTTCAAACCCCTGCCTGGCACAGTGAGTTCAAGGATCTGATCTGGCAATGCTGCAACTGTGGCAGAGGTTGCAGCTGTAGCTTGGATTCGATCCCTGGCCCGGGAACTTCTATATGTCACGGATGCTGCCATAAAATTAAAAAAAAAATTCTTTAATTCTACGAAAAGGGCCTCCAAAATTTTTGTTGACTCTTAATTTATTCTGTAACACCTACTTCTTTCTAGTTCATAGTTTTTGTTATTTTGTTTGTTTTTTTTTTTGGCTGCACCCATGGCATGTGGAAGTTCTCAGGTCAGAAATCAAACATGTGCCACAGCAGTGACCTGAGCCGCTGCAGTGACGATCCTGGATATTTAACCCACTGCACCACAAGAAGACTTCTTGTTCATAGTTTTTAATATTTTTATGCTGGTTATTTTTATTATTTTTATTTTTTTTGCCTCACCATGGCATGTGGAAGTTCCCAGGCCAGTGAACAAAACCTGAACCACAGCAGTAACCCAAGCCACAGTGGTGACAATGCTGGATCCTTAACCTGTTGAGCCACCAGGGAACTCCTGTGATGGTTAATTTTATGTGTAGTATGGCTGGGCCATGGTGACCAGCCATTTTGTCAGACATTATTCTGGATCTGCTGGATCACATGGTCCAAGAGGCAGAGAAGCTTTATGGGAGCCTAGACCTCTGGTCCTGGGCCCCAACCTCACCAAACTACTCAATTTTTAGATTATCTGGGAAATGGGCCAGAGTGGCACACTCTTGGTCTGCACCACACAAGCTTTATAGTTGTCCAGCCTTGAGACAGAAGAGCCTGCAGATGGCGACAGAGACATCATTTATTGGACAGAGGATCCTACACAGATGTCAGGCAGGACACAACAGCAATCTTCCTTACTTCGGAAAAAAAGAAGCCACAATTCACAGGGGGAAGTAACGTCAGGTTGGTTCTCAGTTGCCAGGGAAACAGCAGCTGGGGCACATCCCTCATAGCCCTTAAAGGTAAGGACCATCACAAAGGCAGATGATTTGCTCTAATGAACCACCAGATGGAGATCTTCTGGCCTGAGGATTGGAATGATCACTGGCTGGGGCAGGAGGCAGAGAGGTTCTTGTGAATAGGGTGCAGCTGAAGAAGGGGCTGGTGACGCAGGGGAGGTACTGAGAGCATGAGAACATCTTGAGAGAACTGAGTGGCATATGGAGGTTCCCAGGCTAGGGGTCGAATCAGAGCCGTAGCCGCCAGCCTACACCACAGCCACTGCAACGCGAGATCCCAGCTGCGTTTGCAACCTACACTACAGCAAATGGCAACGCCGGATCCTTAACCCACTGAGCCAGGCCAGGGATCGAACCTGAGTCCTCATGGAAGCTAGTCAGATTCCTATGTGCTGAGCCACCACAGGAACTCCAGCACAGGTGTTTTAAACTGGAAAGTGACTCTTGAGGGTAACAGGATTATCATCAATATAATGGAAAAAAACCTTCTCTCTCGTGGGAGTCAGCTGCCACAGAGCCCCAATCCTAATGGACGGCCACCTCGGAGTCACCCCCTCGACTCTCTGTTCCGCATCTTTAGATTCCAACATCTTGGTGCTCCCAGGAGTTGCCCCGGCTTCCTGGCTCACTGGCCAGTTGTTGGGCTGCACCCTCAGGCCTGCAAGCCTTGTAGCTGCCCAGGGTCAAGACCAAAGAGAGAGAACCCGGGGATGGAGACAGAGACATCAGTGGGGATCTTTCATACCTGAAGCAAGGTCCTGGAGTGACACCCGCACCGCGTGCATCGGAGAGTGAGCAGAACGTGGCAGCAGCCCCGCTACCCACGGGAGAAGGAGGCTACCATTTTTATAGGGGAAATGGGCTTCAGGTTGGTTCTCAGTTGCCAGGGAAACAGCAGCTGGGGCACCTCCCTCACAGCCCCTGGAGGTAATGACCATCACGAGGGCAGATGTTTTGCTCTAATGAACCACCAGATGGAGCTCTTCTGGCCTGAGGATTAGAATGATCCCTAGCTGGGGCAGGAGGCAGAGAGGTTCGTGTGAATAGGGTGCAGCTGAAGAAGGGGCTGGTGGAGCAGGGGAGGTACAGAGAGCAGGAGAACAGCCATCTTGAATACCTGATCATACACAGTTCATTCTGACACGTCAAGAAGACAACCCATCACAAGTGTTGGCAAGAATGTTCAGGAAAGATAATACTTGTGCCTTAATGGTGGAAAGGTAAATTGGTGCAGCATTCTGGAAAACTGTATGGAGATCTTGAAAAAATTAAAAATAGAACTGCAATATGACCCAGCAATTCCATTCCTAGTTATCCATGTAAAGAATATGAAAACACTTAATTTGAAAAGACAGATGAACCTCTTTTTATTACAGCCCTATTTACAATAGCCAAGATATGGAAGCAACCTAAATACTCAATAGCTGAATGGATAAAAATGTGGCATTTTTATATAATGGAATATTACTCAGCATTAAAATGAATGAAATCTTCAAGTTCCCACTGTGGCTCAGAGGGTTAAGAATCCGACATAGTGTCTGTGCAGGTTCAACACCTGGCCTCACTCAGTGGGTTAAGGATCTGGTATTGCTGCAAGCTGCAGCGTGGATCAAGGATGCAGTTGGATCCATTGCTGCTGTGACTGTGGTGTAGTCCAGCAGCTACAACTCCAATTCGACCCCTAGCCCAGGAATTTCTGGATTCCAAAGACAGGTTCAGCGTTTAAAAAAAAATTTTTTTTTTTGGAGTTCCCGTTGTGGCGCAGTGGTTAACGAATCCGACTAGGAACCATGAGGTTGCGGGTTCGGTCCCTGCCCTTGCTCAGTGGGTTAACGATCCGGCGTTGCCGTGAGCTGTGGTGTAGGTTGCAGACGCGGCTCGGATCCTGCGTTGCTGTGGCTCTGGCGTAGGCCGGTGGCTACAGCTCCCATTCAACCCCTAGCCTGGGAACCTCCATATGCCGCGGGAGCGGCCCAAGAAATAGCAACAACAACAACAAAAGACAAAAAGACAAAAAAAAAATTTTTTTTAAATAAAAAGAATGAAATCTTGCCATTCACAGCAAGATGGATGGATCTAGATGGAATAATGCTAAGTGAAATAAATCTGACAGAGAAAGATGAATACTGTATAATTGCACTTATATGTGAAATGTGAAAAACAAAACAGATGAACAAACATATCAAACGGAAATAGATTGGTAGATACAGAGAAGAAACAGGTGGTTGCCAGTGAGGAGGTGTTGGAGGAATAAAGATACAGGTGAGGGAGTTTAAGAGGCACAAACTTCCAGTTGCAAAGTAAATGAGTCACAAGTATGTAGTGTACACTGTGGGAAAGAGAGTCCATAACTGTAACATCTGTGTATGGTAACATAACTAGACTTATTGTGGTGATAATTTTGAAAAATGTAGCAATAGGAAAACATTATTGTATAACAGGATTAACCTAGTGCTCTAGGCCATTTATACTTCAGAAACAAAGAAACGAACATATTCATGGAAAAAAAATCCGCTTTGTGGTTATCAGGGGAGAAGGGGTTGGGGGGGGTGAGGGGGTGCTGGAGAAGGGGCAATTGAATGAAGGTAAGAAAAAGGGAGAAAGTTCAAGTCATAAGATCAGTGCTAGGGATATAATGTACAACCTGAGAAATGGCATCCACACTGCTATATGTTATACGGGAGAGTTAGCGTTCTTACCACAAGGAGAATTTTTTTCTCTTTACTTTTGTATCTATACGAGATGATGGATGTTCACTAAACTTATTGTGACAATCTTTTTTTTTTTTTTTTTTTTTTTTTTTTTTTTTGCTTTTTAGGGCCCTACCCATGGCATGTGGATGTTCCCAGGCTAGGGGTTGGATTGGAGCTACAGCTGCCTGCCACAGCCACAGCCACAGCAAGGCAGGATCCAAGCCGTGTCTGTGACCTACACCACAGCTCACGGCAACGCCGGATCCTTAACCCACTGAGCGAGGCCAGGGATCAAACCCGTATCCTCATGGGTACTAGTTGGGTTCGTTAACCACTGAGCCACAAAGGGAACTCTGTATTATGACAATCGTTTCTTGAGGTATGTGAAATCATTACGCTTACACCTTAAGCTTATACAGTGCTATGTGGCAATTATATCTCAATAAAACTTTAAAAAACACTATAATTTATTCTTTATTGAACTTGGGAGATTTCCTAAGATAACTCATTCAATTTTTTTATTCCTTCTATGAATGAAAAAAATGATCAGTCATGCTGGTTTATGTCCTTGGTTATTAGTACAAAGAGTCTCACTATCTTATACAAAGCATGACTTCACCATGATAGATCTTGGTGGGTTTGTGTGAGGATCTTTAAAGAGTTCTTCCAGAATGCAGCCACATGGAAATGTTACATTAGGGGTTCCTGTGTGGCTCAGCAAGTTAAGAACCCAACATATCATCTGTGAGGATGTGGGTTTGATCCCTGGCCTTGCTCAGCAGGTTAAGGATCTGGTGTGCGGCAAACTGCATCATGCATGAGTCTCAGAGACAGCTTGGATCCAGTGTTGCTGTAGCTGTGGCATAGGCCCTGAAGATCTAGCTCTGATTCAACCCCTAGCCCGGGAACTTACTTATGCAGCAGGTGCAGCTGTAGGAAAAAACAAAACAAAACAACACACTTCAATAGACAGCTACACAAAAACCTGGTAAAAATCGAGTTTGGAGTTTCTGTCATAGCGTAGTGGAAACGAATCTGACTAGGAACCGTGAGGATGTGGGTCGGATCCTTGGCCTCGCTCAGTGGGTTAAAGATCTAGTGTTGCCATGAGCTGTGGTATAGGTTGCAGACATGGCTTGGATCCGGCGTTGCTGTGGCTGTGGTGTAGGCTGGCAGCTGTAGCTCCAATCCAACCCCCAGCCTGGGAACCTCCATATGCCGTGGGTGCTTCCCTAAAAAGAAAAGCAAAATCAGGTTTGATGGAATTGATGAGTGTTAATTAAAAAGAAACCTGAATATGTATTATTTGAGCTACAGCTGCAGGCGCAAGAGGCACTTCCAGGTGGGTGGTTTTCAAATTGTCAAAAATCTCTTTATCAAGTTCCCACCGTGGCACAGCAGAAATGAATCTGACTAGAATCCCTGAGGATGTGGATTCCACCCCTGGCCTTGCTCAGTGGGTCCGAGATCTGGCAGTGCCGTGACCTGTGGTGTAGGTCGCAGATGCGCAACTTGGATCCAGCATCGCTGTGGGTCTGGTGTAGGAGGGCACCTGCCCCCTCGGATTTGATCCCAGCCTGGGAACTTCCATATGCTGCAAGCACGGCCCTAAAGAGAAAAAAAAATTTTTTTTAAATCTGTTTATCAAATTCTCCTGCTTCTCCCACTTCAGGTGAACCATTGGCACAGAAGATAAATATCCAAATACCCTGCGAAACGTAGTCTGTAGCACAGCAAATTAGGAGTCGCTTTTAAATCATAAATGACATATGGATAACCGAATGACAAACCTTTTTTTTTTTTTTTCTTTTTTTTTTTTTGTCTTTTTGCCTTTTCTAGGGCTGCTCTCCCGGCATATGGAGGTTCCCAGGCTAGGGGTTGAATTGGAGCTGTGGGCACTGGCCTACACCAGAGCCACAGCAACGTGGGATCCGAGCCGCGTCTGCAACCTACACCACAGCTCACGGCAACGCCGGATCCTTAACCCACTGAGCAAGGCCAGGGACCGAACCACAACCTCATGGTTCCTAGTTGGATTCGTTAACCACTGAGCCACGATGGGAACTCCCTGAATGACAAAATTTTAAGAGTGGCAACCTAGGGCACAGACATATGGTACAAACAAAAATATCTCCCATAACAACATGATATATAATAATAGGACACTTATGTATTCACATGAAAATAAGAGTTTATTTGAAGTTAAATACTATTATTTATGTTGGAAGGCAGAGATATCGGGTAACATCCTCCAAACTGAAAAGGAAATTTGAGACCAAAAGATGAGGCACGCAACTCCATACAGTGCAATTTTGTTTTTTCAAAAAACACAACTTTATTAACAGTTCACAGCAATGCTGGATCCTTAACCCACTGAGCAAGGCCAGGGATCTAACCTGTGTCCTCATGGGTACTAGTCAGATTTGTTTCCACTGAGCCACGACAGGAACTCCCAGGCTATCATTTAAACAGGACTCTGTAGAAGTGGTAATTACTAGGACTAAATGAATTAAATGTAGAAGAAAATATCAGTATTTTTTATAAAGTTTCTGTTCTTTGACTCAACAATTTAATATTTAAATTATACAGGTTGTATTATTGTACATTCTTTTTTCCCCATTCCTATGATATATGGAAATTCCCAGGACAGGAAATGAACCTAAGTCACTGCAGTGACAATGCCAGATCCTTAGCCCACTGCACCACTGCAAGGGAAATCCTATTTCGTATTCTTAAGATACATATATTTATATTTATTTATATATAAATACATATATTTATTTAGTTAGTTTGCTTTTTAGGGCCGTACCTTTGGCATTTGGAGGTTCCCAGGCTAGGGGTCCAATCAGAGCTACAGCTGCCAGCCTACACCACAGCCTACACTACACCACAATCCGAGCCACATCTGTGACCTACACCAGAGCTCACGGCAACGCCAGATCCTTAACCCACTGAGCGAGTCCAGGGATCGAACCCACAACCTCATGGTTCCCAGTCAGATTCATTTCTGCTGCGCCATGACAGGAACTCCCTTAAGATACATGTATGTAAGACTTTTTAAAGAGAGAATGGAAATATAATAGGACCAAACAGAAATGACATGTATAATAAAAATGAACAATGACATGTTTCTGTCACTTGGGATACTAGGATATTTTTATTCGTTTCCTTTTCTAATAATACGTCTTCTAAAGTACCTGCATTCTTATTAAAGACATTGATTTATTCTGGTATATTGGTAAGATAGAATACAGGCAAATGTAAAATTCAGACTTGCAGCTCTGCTCTTATTAAGCCCATGTTACACTGATTCTTGGTGTCAGCCCAATGTGATGACATCAAGTTAAACACAAAGCATCTGAGCATTTGTGGACTATACAGGATTTTACTTATAGGCAACACATCTTATTTTTTATTTTATTAATGATTTTTATTTTTTCCATTATAGCTAGTTTACAGTGTTCTGTCAATTTTCTGCTGTACAGCAAGGTGACCCAGTCACACATACACATATAGATTCTTTTTCTCACACTATCATGCCCATCATAAGTGACTAGATACAGTTCCCAGTGCTACACAGCAGGATCTCATTGCTTATCCATTCCAAAGGCAATAGTCTGCATCTATTAACCCCAAATTCCCCATCCATCCCACTCCCTCCCCCTCCTCTTAGCAACCACAAGTCTGTTCTCCAAGTCCATGATTTTCTTTTCTGTGGAAAGGTTCACTCGTGCCATATATTAGATTCCAGATATAAGTGATATCATATGGTATTTGTCTTTCTCTTTCTCACTTCACTTAGTATGAGTCTCTAGTTCCATCCATGTTGCTGCAAATGGCATTATTTTGTTCGTTTTTATGGCTGGGGTGTATTCCACTGTGTATATATACCACATCTTCTTACTCTATTCATCTGTCAATGGACATTTAGGTTGTTTCCATGTCTTGGCTATTGTGAAGAGTGCTGCAATGAACATACGGGTGCATGTTTCTTTTTCCAGGAAAGTTTTTTGGGGATATATGCCCAGGAGTGGGATTGCTGGGTCATATGGTAGTTCTATGTTTAGTTTTCTGAGTTACCTCCACACTGTTTTCCATAGCGGTTGTACCAATTTACATTCCCACCAACAGTGCAGGAAGGTTCCCTTTTCTCCACACCCTCTCCAGCGTTTGTTATTTGTGGACTTATTAATGATGGCCATTCTGACTGGTGTGAGGTGGTATCTCGTGGTAGTTTTGATTTGCATTTCTCTAATAATCAGGGATGTTGAGCATTTTTTCATGTGCTTGTTGGCCATCTGTATATCTTCCTTGGAGAAATGTCTATTCAGGTCTTTTGCCCATTTTTCAGTTGGGCTGTTGGCTTTTTTGCCGTTGAGTTGTATAAGCTGTTTGTATATCTTAGAGATTAAGCCCTTGTCAGTTGCATCATTTGAAACTATTTTCTCCCATTTTGTAAGTTGTCTTTGTGTTTTCTTTTTGATTTCCTTTGCTGCGCAAAAGCTTGCCAGTTTGATTAGGTCCCATTGGCTTATTTTTGCTTTTATTTCTATTTTTTTATTTTTTATTTTTTTTGTCTTTTTGCTATTTCTTGGGCCGCTCTCGTGGCATATGGAGGTTCCCAGGCCAGGGGTCGAATCAGAGCTGTAGCCACCGGCCTACGCCAGAGCCACAGCAACGCAGGATCCGAGCCGCGTCTGCAACCTACACTACAGCTCACGGCAATGCCGGATCGTTAACCCACTGAGCAAGGGCAGGGACCGAACCCGCAACCTCATGGTTCCTAGTCGGATTCGTTAACCACTGCGCCACGATGGGAACTCCTGCTTTTATTTCTGTTGCTTTGGGAGACTGACCTGAAAAAACATTTGTAAGGTTGATGTCAGAGAATGTTTTGCCTGTGTTATCTTCCAGGAGTTTGATGGTGACTTGTCTGATGTTTAAGTCTTTTTTTTTTTTTTTTTGCTTTTTTAGGGCTGCACCTGTGGCATATGGATGTTCCCAGTCTAGGGGTCAAATCGGAGCTACAGCTGGGAGCCTGTGCCACAGCCACAGCAACGCAGGATCTGAGCCACATCTGCAAACTACACCACAGCTCACAGCAAGCCCAGATCCTTAGCCCACTGAGGCCAGGGATAGAACCCAAAACCTCATGGTTCCTAGTCAGATTCATTTCCGCTGTGCCATGATGGGAACTCCTTTTGTTATTATTTTTATTTTTATTTTTTGCTACGTTTAAGTCTTTAAGCCATTTTGAGTTTATTTTGCACATGGTGTGAGGGTGTGTTCTGGTTTCATTGATATACATGCAGCTGTCCCATTGTCCCAGTACCACTTGATGAAAAGACTGTCTTTTTCCCATTGTATATTCTTGCCTCCTTTGTCCAAGATTAATTGGCTGTAACTGTGTGGGCTTATTTCTGCGTTCTCTATTCTATTCCATCAGTCTGTATGTCTGCTTTGGTACCAATACCACACTATCTTGATGACTGTGGCTTTGTACTATTGCCTGAAGTCTGGGAGAGTTATGCCTCCTGCTTGGTTTTTGTTCCTCAGGATTGCTTTGGCAATTATGGGTCTTTTGTTGTTCCATATAAATTTTCGGATTGTTTGTTCTAGTTCTGTGAAAAATGTCGTGGGTAATTTGATAAGGATTGCATTGAATCTATAGATTGCTTTAGGTACTATGGCCATTTTTACAATATTATTTTTTCTAACCCAGGAGCATGGAATATCTTTCCATTTCTTTGAATCCTCTTTAATCTCCTTGATTAATGTTTTATAGTTCTTAGCATATAAGTCTTTCACCTCCATAGATTTATACCCAGGTATTTTGATTTTTTTTTGGGGGGGGGCACAATTATAAGAGGTATTTTAGTTTTGTTTTTTCTTGTTTGTTTGTTTCTTGTCTTTTCTAGGGCCACTCCTGTGGCATATGGAGGTTCCCAGGTGAGGGGTCGAATCAGAGCTGTAGCCACCGGCCTATGCCAGAGCCACAGCAACGCAGGATCTGAGCTGCATCTGCAACCTACACCACAGCTCACAGCAATGCCATATCCTTAACCCACAGAGCAAAGCCAGGGATTGATCCCGCAACCTCAAGGTTCCTAGTCGGATTTGTTAACAACTGCGCCACAACAGGAACGCCATATTTTAGTTCTGTAATCCTTTTCTAATATTTCATTGTTAGTATACAGAAATGAAACTAATTTCTAAATGTTAATCTTATATCCTGCTACTCTGCTGAATTCGTTGATCAGGTCATCTGCATAGAGTGACAATTTTACCTCTTCTCTTCCAATTTGGATACCTATTTCTGTTGTTTGTCTGATTGCTGTGGCTAGCACTTCCAATACTATGTTGAATAAAAGTGGTGAGAGGGCGACACATCTATGGATTTGCAGGTAATCTCTAGGCCATAGAATGTCCTGCCTGAGAGAAGCGCCTTTGTTTGCTTGCGGGGGGGGGGGGTGCCAGATGGCCTAACAATGTGATTTATGAAAGGGGTTTTGGGACACACCATATCAGTTCTGACCACTGGAGGAACTGGAGACCTGAGTCTTCAAAGCTCAATACTTGAAAGGTGCGAGCTTGAACCCTCTGTAGGAGTTGAAGACTAAAAATCAGCCCAACCATAGACAGAATATGATTGAGCCCCAACAAAAACTCTGGAGACCAAAGGCTTGGGCAAGTTTTCCTGTGCATACTGCCACAGGTCATGGCCAAGGGGAGGTAATGCCAACCATGTCTTCAAAGAGAAGATGACCAGAACTCCCACATTTAGAACCCCCCCACACTCTGTCCTATGCATCTATGTCTCTCCCTTTAGCTGATTCTAACATATCTTTTCACTGTAATAAACCCAAGCACAACTGCACTATATTTCCATGTTTGATCATTTTGTTGTAGTGAATTGCTGAACTTAGGAATGGTCATAGGAACCCTTGAATTTGTCAAGAAGTCTGAATAAGCATCACAACAGAAAGTTAAAAGAGAAAAACAGGTTCACACCAAAGATGATAAAATAGCTTCCAACAAAATCTACCAGGTATTAAAACAGTGACTGAATGAAACTACTTATACATAACAAACACTGTTTAATCTAAATCAATAAGCATTACATTATTATTTTTTTCTTTTTTGGCTGAACCGACAGCATATGGAAGTTCCCAGGCTAGGGGTCGAGTGGGAGTTGCAGTCACACAGGATTTGAGCCACATCTGTGACCTGCATCAGAGCTCCTGGCAACATTGGATCCTTAACGCACTGAGTGGGGCCAGGGATTGAACCCGAATCTTCATGGATAGTAGTCGGCTTCATTACCACTGAGCCACAATGGGAACTCCTAAATGTTTAAAGAAATGTGAGATTTCCATTAAATTGGAAATATGAGGGAAATGTCTGCTATTCTCACTAATACTCAACATTATTCTGAAAACTCCAGCTACTGAAATAAGAAATAGAAATAAACAAATAGTATACATATTGAGGGAACTTATTTCTACTTGCAAATATATGGCAGAAAACATAAAAGATACATAGAAAAAAGAATATGATAACTTGGCAAAGTTTAAAACAAAAACTGGATCTAAATTGAATGTTAGCAAAACAAGAAACACCATAACAGCTATTACACAAGCCCAAACATTTATAAATGGAGAGAAAATAAGCCCAACTTTTATAAATGTGTAATGCCTAGAATTATCAATACCTGGATTATTTTAAGAATCCTGAGGGACTTCCTGCAATAGCACAGTGGGTTAAGAATCTGACTGCAGTGGCTTTGGTCACTGTGGAGGAATGGGTTTGATCCCTGGCTCCTTGCAGTGGGTTAAAGGACCTGGCACCTGCAGTGTAGGTCACAGCTGCAGCCTGGATTCAATCCCTGGCTGGGAACCTCCAATTGCCATGGGTGCGGGGACACACACACACACACACACAAATCCTGAAAGACAGTTCTCTTATGACACAGTGGGTTAAGGATCTGGCATTGTCACTGCTATGGCTCAGGTGGCTGCTGTGGTGCAGGTTTGATCCCTGACTGGAGAAATTCCACATGCTGTGGGTACAAAAGGAAAAAAAAAAATTCTGAAAGATCAATGAGATAACCCAAAAATAAATAAGAGAAAAATGCATGAAAAAGCACTTTAAGGGAAACACCACTCGCCAATAAACACATATGAAAAAAAATGCCTAATTTGCTTGTAGTCAAGGAAATACAGACACTCTTACTCAATAACTGAAGGGATTCCAAATTAGTGCAATGTTGGAACAACAATCTGGCAAAGTGTGAAAGACAGCACTTCTAGATATGCACCTTTGAGTCTTGACTCTTCTTCAAAGAAGAAAATGCACAAAATGGGAGCTCCCGTGGTGGCGCAGTGGTTAACGAATCCGACTAGGAACCATGAGGTTGCGGGTTCGATCCCTGCCCTTGCTCAGCGGGTTAAAGATCCGGCGTTGCCGTGAGCTGTGGTGTAGGTCGCAGACGCGGCTCGGATCCCGCGTTGCTGTGGCTCTGGCGTAGGCCGGTGGCTACAGCTCCGATTAGACCCCTAGCCTGGGAACCTCCATATGCCGCGAGAGCGGCCCAAGAAATGGCAAAAAGACAAAAAAAAAAAAAAAAAAAAAAGAAAATGCACAAAATGGTATTCAACATAGCATCTTTATTAGAATGAAAATTCACTTATGTCCTAATCACTATTTAATAGAATATTTAAGCATATTCAATATATACATTATCAAGAATCAGGCTGGAACCTTTTCCATTCTATAGAAAAGCACTAGCCCTCCATTCAAGCAGGAATCTGCTTCCAGAGTATGATATGAGCTGCAAAGAAAAGTTCCCTTCCGCACCCCTTCCCAACAAAACCACTCACCATGATGTCTGAAATGACATCCTTGAAGACATTCCTTGCGGTTGTGGTAGCATCTATCAAAGTGGTTCACATTCTAAAGGTGTTAAGAGACATTTGGAGTGAGGAATGCACAATGAAGTATATTAGAGATACACTGTATGAAATTAAAATTTCTTTAATCCATTTTTTTACAAGCTGACAATGTGTATTGGATTTCCTGCAAAAGCAGCTATTTTAATCCTTGTTTCACTTGCACTTCTCCCCTAAGAAATCTCCCCCCCACTCCCCCGTAACAAACTCGTGGAGAAGGTTGGGTTAAAGCCTTATGCTATGTTAAACACAGATCTTTCGGAGATAGTTGGTACTTGGGAAAGGCATATTAGCTGACATATTAGCTGACATATTAGCGAAGACTGATTTTGTAATAAATTCTAAATACAACTATCTAGAATTATGAAGCATGGAATCTTTTTAAACGAAGCTGGTCTAGATTTTGCTCTTTAGGAGCTATCTTCTAGTTTTGTATCAGGATTATTTCAGCTGTGCAAAATTAATGGGCAAAATCTTGTTAAGAATGATCTATTTTGGAAGGCTCTTACCTGTTCAAGTTATCAGATTTTTTCCTTAAACAGGAACTCCATTCACACACATTTGTTGGTTGGTCTGCTTGGGTTCTAGAGCAAGCCGTGATAACATATTTTTAAGACAAGAAAATGTAATCCCTTTACATGTATTGTAATACATACAATACACACAAATAGGGAGTTTCCCATCATGGCGCAGCAAAAACAAATCTGACTAGGAACCATGAGGTTGCGGGTTTGATCCCTGGCCTTGCTCAGTGGGTTGGGGATCTGGCATTGCCGTGATCTGTGGTGTAGGTCAGACGCAGCTCGGATCCTGTGTTGCTGTGGCTCTGGTGTAGGCTGGCAGCCATAGCTTCGATGAGACCTCCTAGCCTGGGAACCTCCATATGCTGTGGGTGCAGCCCTAAAAAGCAAAAACAAACAAATCAAAAAAACATAAACCCATAAAAATAGTGTTACCTTATAATGAAAAGAAAAATTTATTTGATAATCTGTAGTTATATTACTTTTAACACTGTTCATGCTCTAAATATACTGTTTCATTTTCTTCAATTAGACCTGCCAAGATGATATAGTTATTAACACTAGATTAAGTCTACTAGTGTCTAATCTCTTAATTTCAACTTTTAACTGTACTTTGCTTCTCTTGTGCTGGTTTTGTTTCTAGTTCCTTGACATAAATGCTTGTTTATTCCTTTAACATATTTATCTATGTGACAGGCCTGGGACAGATTGCTATAATAAGTGAAAAGGATAAAGACTGGGCCCACAAATGAAGTTTCCTTATTGCACTCAGGGGCATAAATTTCTCACTGAATAGAACTTTGGTGACATCTGGTAAGTTTAGATATGCAGGCATCTCATTAACAATCACTTAAGTAGTGTATTGTTTCAGTTCCGATTTTAAATATTTTATTACTGAACTTCCAAACACATAAAAAAGTAGAAATATTAAACAATGAACCCCCATAAACAACCATACCACTTCAGCAATTACCAACATTTTGGCAATCTACTTTCTAGCTCTCTTTGCCAATTCTTTTTCTTTTGCTGGAGTGTTTTAATGCAAATCTGGCTATCTTATTTCATATATATATATATATATATATATATATATATATATATATATATATCTTAACACACAGCATCTTTTGTTTTTTAATAACCAAATCAATATTGTTATCCCTAACAAAACTAATTATTTCTAAAAATCGTTTACTACTCAGTGCATGTCCACATTTCACCCAGTCTCCAAAAGGTCTTTTTTACATTTTGTTCAATCTGGATCCAGGTGATGCCCACATATCCAATTTAGTTGATATGTCTCTTTAAGTCTCTCAATATGTTAAGAGTGCCTTTTTCTTTTTCATGCCACTCATTAGCTGAGGCAATAAGGTCGTTTGTTTTATAGACTTTCACAATTCTGGATCGCCTTGGCTGCTTCCTTGTGGTGCCATTTACTTTGTCCATCTATTCCCCAAATTCATGGCTTTGAAATGTTTTCAATTTGAAGGTTTGATTCCTTCAGTTCATTATTTTGGCAGTAAGACTTCATAGGCGGTGGTGCTTACTTCCTATTCCATTGTATTAGGAGGTGCATTTTATCTGATAGTTCACTTTTACAGAGGTTAAAACTGATCAAAGGGCTCAGAGGGGGTCAGTTTAATAAATCCAATATAAAGTTTTCACCAAGTAGCCTTAAAATCCATTGAAGGTCATTTTCTGGACCCATTATTCCAGGAACTAGAAAATAATGATTTTTCTAATCTCATCAATTTTCTCTATTTACTGGTGAGATTAAAAAAATTTTTTTTGTCTGTTTGCATTTGATGAGCTTTGGGTGACTCTGAAACTTTTGCTTCACATGGGAAAAGCAAAGGAAATGCTTATTTTCCTATTTACTGGTTTTCAGAACGATGAGTTGGTGCCCAAGCATCTTCCATAACTGATCAAACTGTGTAGCCATAACCAAGTAAACTATCAAACTTCATCGAGGTCGTGTTGAAAGATTCAACTCCCACTGGTTGAAGATGGGGCAATTTGAGCATCAAAAAGTATACTGACTGCAATGGAATGTTTTCTTTCTTTTATACAAGAGTATTACATACACACAAACACATGCACTTCAATTTCCAAGCGGTTAGTTTCCTTTTTGCCATCTTTTTGATCGTTTCTAATTAATTTTGAATGGTGATCAGACAATAGGGATTGTAAAACATTTATTCTTTGGAATTACGGGGAAATAATATGAAATTATTTCTCTTTGATTCTTCAACATCTGTACTCTTAACAACCTCATACTCATGAAATTCATAGTTTCTTTTCAGCATGAAACTTCTGATGCAGGTCAAGTGATGAAAAACTTCTCATATTCAATATAACCTCCTAGGCTTTATCCAGAATAAATTATCTTAACTTTAATCAGTGCTGAACAGTGACAGGAGGCATTTCTACACTTATTACTTCTAAAGGATATTCCTTTCATGTGAAGTCACTAATACTAATGATGTTAATAACACTATAGCTACTATGTACAGAAAACATGCTATGTGGCATTTTTCCAAGTACTAACTACTCAATTCTCACAACAATTCTATTACAAAACACAGCAGGCTGACTGAATTGGCCCCAATGGTCCCAGCCTCCTGGTATTCATACTCTTGTGTAAGCCTGTTCCTTTGAGAGTAGAGCAGCCTAGTTCCTTGCTTCTAACCAATGGAAGGTAGCAAAGGTGATGAAATGTCACCTCAGTGATTAGATTATGCAAGATGAAAACTACTATGATGCTAGCAGACTCTATTGCTTTCTTGGCTTGCACACTTTGATGAAGTAAGCAGTTGTGTTGAAGAGGCCCCCACTGTAGCAAGGAACTGAAGTCAGCCCTCAGCCAACAGCCAGCTAGAAACTGAGGACCTCAGTGCAACAGCCCTCAAGGAAATTAATTCAGCCAACAACCACGTGCAGTTGGAAGCAGCTCCCTTCCCCAGTTGAGCCTTCAGATGTGACTTAGCCCTGGCTGAAACCTTGATTTTAGCCTTGTGAGAGACTCTGAAGCAGAGGACACAACTAAGTTGTGCCTAGACTCCTGACCCATAGAAATTGAGATAATAAATTATGTATATTATTTTAAGCTACTAAGTTTGTGGTAATTTATTACACAGCAATAAATAACTACTACACATGGGTACTACTATCATCAGCTTACAAGTCAGCAAAATGAGGCACAGAAATTTAATTACCTTGTCCAATAACACATTGGTAGTAAAGTAGTGAAATGGCAACAATGACATGTAAGGCTAAACATTTTTCCGCATTCTTTATATTTTCATATAAATTTGCTGAAGATAATGTTTGAATGGTGGTGGAAAATTTTGAAGCAACCATTTTTTTCTGAAACACAGAATTTTTTATGCTAAGTTGTGAGCATGAAACAAATTTTCTCAAAAACAAATTTTCTGATATTCTGTTAACATAATGTACATTTGAAAGCCTTCTTGTATTAAATTCCATTGTGAATTTTCTGATGCTGAGTAAGGTGTGAATGTTGTCTAAAGGCCTTCTTACATTCCTTACATTTATAGGGTTTCTCACCAGTATGAATTCTCTGGTGTTGAGTAAGAAACGAATAAAGTCTAAAAGCCTTACCACATTCCTTACATTCATAAGGTTTCTCACCAGTATGAATACTCTGATGCTGAGTAAGTTGTGAGAGCAGTCTAAAAGGTTTTCTACATTCCTTACACTCATAAGGTTTCTCACCAGTATGAATACTCTGGTGTTGAGTAAGTTGTGACAGCAGTCTAAAGGCCTTCCCACATTCTTCACACTCATAAGGTCTCTCACCAATATGAATGCTCTGATGGGAAATAAGTTGTGAGTAACTACTAAAGGTCTTCCAACACTCCATACATTCATAGGGCTTCTCACGAGTATGAATTCTCTGATGTCGAACCAGCTGTTGCCTTAATCTAAAAGTCTTCCCGCATTCCTTGCATTCATAGGGTTTCTCACCAGTATGAATACTCTGATGGACCGTAAGTTGTTGGCATATTCTAAAAGCCTTTCCACATTCCTTGCACTCATAGGGTTTCTCACCAAAATGAATTTTCTGGTGAATTCTAAGGTCTGGACCACATACGAAGGCTTTCCCACATTCTTTACATTCATAGAGTTTCTCAGAAGTATGAAGTCTTTGATGTCGAGTAAGGTGTGTACACTGCCTAAAGGTCTTCCCACAGGCTTTACATTCATAGGGCTTCTCACCAGTATGAATTCTCTGATGTCGAGCAAGTTGTTGATGTACTCTAAAGGCCTTTCCACATTCCTTACATTCATAGGGCTTTTCACCAGTATGAAGTCTCTGATGTTGAGTAAGTTCTTGGAGCACTGTAAAAGCCTTTCCACATTCCTTACATTCATAGGGCTTCTCACCAGTATGAAGTTTGTGATGTCTAATAAGGTGTGCACGTTGTCTAAAGGCCTGCCCACATTCCTTACATTTATAAGGTTTCTCACCAGTGTGAATTCTCAGGTGCTGACTAAGTGTTGAGCGACGAATAAAAGTCTTCCTACATTCCTTACATTCATATAACTTTTCTCCATTACGAATTCTCTGATATTCGGCAAGAAGATTAAGCCTTTTGTAACTGGTCACTTTTTCAGACGTAATTTTCACTTGCCCAAAATATTCCTCTTGTGGATCCTTTTGCTCCTCAATCTTGCTTTTGCATTCCCAATCATTTCTAAAAATAGAGTCCTGGAGGCTATAGCTTTTAATTCTTTCCATTATCTCCCACTGGAATGAATATATTTCATAAATGTCCTTTTCTGGAGATAAAGTATTGGTCCTGTATCTAGACTCCAAATCTGAAAGATAACAAGAAAGCAAACATATACTGTTTTCTTGATCCCAAAGAAAGAAACCTTCTATACAGAAATAAAAAGTCTACCGGAGTTCCCGTTGTGGCGCAGTGGTTAACGAATCCGACTAGGAACCATGAGGTTGCGGGTTCGGTCCCTGCCCTTGCTCAGTGGGTTAACGATCCGGCGTTGCCCTGAGCTGTGGTGTAGGTTGCAGATGCGGCTCGGATCCCGCGTTGCTGTGGCTCTGGCATAGGCTGGTGGCTGCAGCTCTGATTCGACCCCTAGCCTGGGAACCTCCATATGCCGCGGGAGCGGCCCAAGAAATAGCAACAACAACAACAAAAAAGACAAAAAAAAAAAAAAAAGTCTACCAGTGAATGGATTAGACTTCTCTAGAAGATAGGCATTTCTGTTACAATGATACATATATGTACCTTAAAAAACCCTATCTTGGAGTTTCCTTGTGGTGCAGTGAGTTAAGGATCTTGTATTTTCACTACAGCAGCTTGGGTCACTGCTATGGCAGGGGTTAGAGCCCTAGCCCTGGAACTTCCACATGTTGTAAGTGCAGCCAAACAAACCAAAAAAAACCCTATCTTCTGCACAATTACACACCAAAAAATTAAGAGATTATAGGAAAAATAAGACTGGAGAAATCCACTCAAATCTATGCAACTTTATTGGCAGAGCACTAACAAATATAATAATTGATACCTCAAGAGATAACCCAAAAAACAGAACAGCATAGCTGAAGGCTGAATCTCAGATTTTTTTTAACATTTATTTAATTAATTAATTTATTTTTTATCTTTTTTTTTTTTTTTTTTTTTTTTTTTTGTCTTTTCTAGGGCTGCACTCACGGCATATGGAAGTTCCCAGGCTAGAGGTCTAATCAGAGCTATAGCCGTCGGCCTACACCAGAGCCACAACAACTCAGGATCCAAGCCATGTCTGCGACCCACACCACAGCTCACGGTAATGCCAGATCCTTAACCCATAACTGTATTATGGGACCTATTGTGTTCTCATACATTTCAAAAAAAGGAAACAGAATAAAGAGAGACCAAGAATGGAAGTGAGTCTGGTGATCAGGGAAACGAGTTAAATTAGTGGAGGTCTGATTTAAGCATGGATAAGAACCACTGAAGGTTTGTTACAACTATACAGTGATATGTTTCACTGGCTCGAACAAAATCCTCAAGACTAGTTCTAGGCCGGTTGTGGTTTTGTTCTTATTTATATTTGACAATGAATAATCCTGTTGTGGAGTTCCCTTTGTGGCCCAGTGGCTTAAGAACCCGACTAGTATCCATGAGGATGCAGGTTCAATCCCTGGTCTCAACAGCTCTGGTGTTGCCATGAACTGCAGTAGAAGTTGCAGATGTGGCTTGGATCTGGCATTGCTGTGGTTGTGCTGTAGGCCAGTGGCTACGGCTCCAATTCAACCCCTAGTCTGGGAGCTTCCATATGCTACCAGTGCAGCTCTAAAAAGACCCTCCAAAAATTAATAATAATAACCCTGTTGCTGATCAATGATTGAGTCTACTTAAATATTTTCAGTGCTTCCTCTTTACAATTTGAATGAAACATAAATATGTGAGCATGGATGATAAGGCTTCTGTTTATCAACTCTACTCCCATTTACTCTCTCTGTTCATGCCATAAAGGTCTCTTCTCAGCTCACAAAATGCGCTATAGCTTTTGCCATTAAATAAGACCACTCACAGGTTGCTCCTTTGAGAAACCCTCTGACTTTGCAGCTTGGCTTCTCTTTATCCTCAGGTCTCAAATCAAAAATGACTTTTTCAGAAAAGATACTGCTGATTCTACTTAGGTCTATGCACTTTATGCTCTATCCCAGCAACCCGCTGCTTTTCTTTATAACACTTCTCCCAATTTTGGAATAATGTATTTATTGATTTTTCTCACTTGTTATTCTATTAGTTTCTTACCCCTACATTTCCCAGTGGCAGAAACAATTCTAAGACGGCTTACTATTTTTTTATTTTTGGCCACCCCGAAGCATGTGGAGCTCCTGGGCCAGGGATCAGATTATGTAATTATGTATGTAAAATATGCACATCTCTAATCATTTATATTGCACCACAATGTTTTATCTCCACCAGATTTTATACCATTCCTACATCAATGCTACATTTACTCAAATATTTGCCCCCACTCCCATATCTTCCCTAGGCGCTCCTCTCCAACCCTACATAGCCAAAGCAACTTTCATTTGTCCCATAAAACGATCTCAAATATTTTTCAATCATGCCAACAGGCTTATGAAATCCTGACCAAAAAGGGCAGGAGTTTCTGCTGTGTCTTAAAGGGTTAAAAATCTGACTAGTATCCATGAGGATGCAGGTTCAATCCCTGACCTTGATTAATGGGTTATGGATCTGGTGTTGCTGCAGGCTGCAATGTAGCTTGCAGATGTGGCTTGGATCTGGTGTTGCTGTGGCTGTGGCTGTGGCATTGACTGGTGGCTGCAACTCTCATTGGACCCCTAGCCTGGGAACTTCCATATGCTGCAGGTGTGGCCCTAAAAAAGAAAAAAAAAAAACAAAAAACAGATCAGGTAGATATTGAGTATAGCAGAACGGCTGACAGCTATGGAACGGGCTTGGTATCGCCTGAGTGCAAGAGTAAAAACAAAGGCTATGTTGGATGTGGGCTCAAAACCAGTGATTAGACGGGAAGGTGCATGAAGAAAATCTAAATGTGAATGAAGTAAGCAAGGAGAGGGAAGGACATGGGATAGGAGAGATAGGAAAGTATTTTTCTGTGCCTACAGTATAAATATATAAAACTGTCAAAACGACTCAAACCATAGCCTGATCACTATTAAACAAAATGAAAAATAAAATCATAAAACCAAGAGACATCTTCATTTCAAAAAAAATCTTTTTTTTTTTTGTCTTTTTGTCCTTTTAGGGCCGCACCAGCAACATATAGAGGTTCCCAGGCTAGGGGTCTAATTGGAGCTGTAGCTGCCAGCCTACACCAGAGCCACAGCAACCCCAGATGCAAACCGCATCTCTGACCTACACCACAGCTCAGGGCAACGCTAGATCCTTAACCCACTGAGTGAGGCCAGGGATAGAACCCTCAACTTCATGGTTCCTAGTTGGATTCGTTTCTGCTGCACCACGACGGGAACTCCCATTTCAAAGTTTTTTTTTTTGTCTTTTTTTTTTTTGCCATTTCTTGGGCCGCTCCCGAGGCATATGGAGGTTCCCAGGCTAGGGGTCTAATCGGAGCTGTAGCTGCCAGCCTACACCAGAGCCACAGCAACGCGGGATCCGAGCAGCGTCTGCTACCTACACCACAGCACACGGCAACGCTAGATCGTTAACCCACTGAGCAAGGACAGGGATCGAACCTGCAACCTCATGGTTCCTAGTCGGATTCGTTAACCACTGTGCCACGACGGGAACTCCCCATTTCAAAGTTTTAAACTCTTTACTAAATGAAGAAAATTGAAGAATTTCTAGAATACTGAAAACACTATATTATCAAGAATCTATGAAATACAGTGACAGATCTTGGAAGAAAAGTTATCAACACATTTAGCTACTCAGAGCAACAGAAATGAAAGGAAAAAATATGAGCATCTCATTCAAAAGTCAGAAAAAGAACAACAAAATATACTGAGGAACCCAGAAGGAGTAAAGAAATTGAACGAAGAATTTCATTAATTAGGTAACAGAAAAAGAATGAAATTAATGCAAATGAAAAACCCAGGTTGTATGAAACAGAATTCAGTGAGATATATTAACCATTTGCTAATAAGATAGTAAGAAAAAAAAAGGGAAAGCTGTCAAACAAAACTTTTCTTTTTTTGTTTTTTGGGGCCACACCTGTGGCCTATGAAGTTCCCAGGCCTGGGGTCCAATCAGAGCTACAGCTCCCGGCCTACACCACAGCCACAGCAACAGGAGACCTGAGCCACATCTGCAGCCTACACCATAGCTCACAGCAACACCAGATCCTTAACTCACTGAGTGAAGCCAAGGTTCAAACCCGCATCCTCATGGATACTAGTCGAGTTTGTAACCCATTGAACCACAATAGGAACTTCCATGTTCTTGTTTCTTTCTTTAGATATTCATATAGTCTGAACTCTTTTTTCATGTCACCACTCAAATACCACCTCCTCAAAAAGCCTGAACCATCCTACAACAAACCCCTTTCTACAACAGCCAATTTCTATCCCATGTTCTCCTCGTTTTTCTTAAGTAACACTTGTTACTACATAATACTATTTATTCATTTACTTGTTAACTTAATGTCTTTACTCCTATTAAGATGTAAACAACAAGACTGCTGGGACCTACCCCTCTTGCTCACAATCATTCTACTGGCATCTAGCACAGTGCTGGCTTCACAATGAGTACACAGGGATTTGCTGAATAAATGAATGAATATATTTGAGGCACGCAAATATATGTACATATAAACTAATCAAAATAAAGACTGGAGAGAAACTGGATCCTACTGCTATGGATTGAATTGTGTACTCCCTGGATCATACATTTAAGCCCTAACCCTCACTGTGACTAATTTGGAGACAGTGCTTTTAGGAGGTAATTAAGGTTAAATGAATAAGGATGGAGTCCTTATTCACAGGACTAGTGGACAGACAGGACAGGATAGGACTGGTGGCCTTATAGGAGGCTCTCTTCACCATGTGAGGACACTGTAGGAAGAGAGCCCTTATCACGCCTCCAAATGCTAATCTCTGACTTCTAGACTCCAGAATTGTGAAAAAAATTAGTTCCTGTCATTTAAGTACCCAGTGTATGGTATTGGGTTATGGCAGATGAGCTGCCTAATACATGTTTAGATGTAGATGAACTGCAGCAACTGAACAAGAAAAAGAGGAGCTCCTCTCCTGATTCAAAGCTTTTACCTATCAGCCCTAAAAGGACATTTTTATTTATTTATTTTTATTTTTTTGTTTTTGTAGGGCCACACCTGAGGCATATGGAGGTTCCCAGGCTAGGGGTCGAATCGGAGCTGTAACCACTGGCCTACGCCACAGCCAGAGCAACGCGGGATCCAAGCTGCATCTGCAACCTACACCACAGCTCACGGCAATGCCAGATTCTTAACCCACTGAGCAAGGGCAGGGATCAAACCTGCATCCTCATGGATACTAGTCGGATTCATTTCCGCTGAGCCATGAAGGGAACTCCTTATTTTTTATTCTGAAATAACTGTAGACTCACAGGAAGTTGCAAAGAAATGTCCAGGGGAGTCTCATGCCCCCTTGGCTCAGCCTCTCTCAATGTTAACATCTTAGAAACTATAGTACAATAATTCAAAACAAGAAATTGCCCTTGATATAATTCATAGAGCTTATTTAGATTTCAGCAGTTATACATGCCCTCATGGATGTGTCATGTACATGGTTCTATGCAATTTTATCACATCCAGCCTATGCATATCCAGCACCACCATCCAGATATTCAACTATATCATAACCACAAGACTCCCTTGTGTTAATCCTTCGAAGCCGCCACCATCCCCTCCCCTGCCTACATTCCTAATCCTGGGCAACCACTAATCCATCTTCCATCTCTATCATTTTAGTATTTCATTAATATTAGATAATTCGAGTCATATGGTACATAACCTTTTGTGACTGGTTTATCTCACTCAGCATAATTTCCTTGAGGTTCACCCAAGCTGTATGTATTAATACATTCCTTTTTGTTGCTAAGTCTTATTCCATGGTATGGATGTAGCTTTTACCCATTTTTAACTAGGTCATTTATCATTACAGTGTTGAGATATAATTTATAGACTGGATACTGTCTTTTGTTTCGTCCTTTGTTTTATCGCTGTTTTCTCTCAGTCTGTGACCTTGCCTATTCATTTTTTTATTGGTATGTTTTGATGAAACGAAGTTGGGTTTTGTTTTGTCTTTTTCGGTTTTTTGCTTTTTTTTTGGCCATGCCCCGCAGCATGTAGAAGTTCCTCAGCCAGGGATTGAACCTGAGCCACAGCAGTGACAGGGCAGAATCCTTAATGGCAAGGTAACCAGGGAACTCTAGACAAAGTTTTTAATTTGGATACACTGTAATTTGTCAATTTTTTTTTTTTTTTTTTTTTTTTTTTTGTCTTTTGTCTTTTTGTTGTTGTTGTTGTCATTGTTGCTATTTCTTGGACCGCTCCCGCGGCATATGGAGGTTCCCAGGCTAGGGGTTGAATCGGAGCTGTAGCCACCGGCCTACGCCAGAGCCACAGCAACGCGGGATCCGAGCCGCGTCTGCAACCTACACCACAGCTCACGGCAACGCCGGATCGTTGACCCACTGAGCAAGGGCAGGGACCGAACCCGCAACCTCATGGTTCCTAGTCAGATTCGTTAACCACTGCGCCACGACGGGAACTCCTAATTTGTCAATTTTTAATTTTTATGATTATTGCTACCATCCAAGAAACCTTTGTTTACTACCAAGTCATTCTCCTGTGTTTTCCTCTAAGAGCTTTATATTTAGCTTTTATATTTTTTATGTACAAATGTACATTAGTTTTAAATTTTTATTTTTTTGCATTAAGCTTTATATATGGCTTTTTATTTTTTTAATACTTAGTTTTTATCTTTATGTCTAAAATCTATCTCAAATTAATTTTCATATGAGATAGAGGTCCAGACTTTTTTTCCAGATATTCCAGCACCATTAGTTGAAAAGACATTGCTTTCCTCATTGGAATGTTTTGATGCATTTCTTAACAAATAAATGACCCTATAAGCGCATGTGAGACCTACATCTAGGGTTTCTGTTCTGTTTGTTGATCCTTTAGCCAACACCATAATATACTTTCTTCTTTTTTTTTTTTTTTCCTTTTCTTTTTACGGCCACACCTGTGGCATATGGAGGTTCCCAGGCCAGGGATCAAATCTGAGCCACAACTGCGGCAACAGTTGATCCTTAATCCACCATGCCAGGCCAGGGATCAAACCCAAGTTGCTACAGTTGGATTCTTTTTTTTCCTTTTTCTTTTTTAAGGGTCGCACTGCAGCATATGGAAGTTCCTGGGCTAGGGGTCAAATCGGAGCTGCAGCTGATGGCCTACACCACAGCCACAGCAATGCGGGATTCGAGCCTCATCTGTAACCTACACCAGAGCTCATGCAGTGCCCGATCCTCAACCCCATTGAGCAGGGCAGGGATTGAACCTGCAATCTCGTGGTTTCTAGTCGGCTCCGTTTCCACTTCGCCATGACAGGTTATATCTTCAAGTACCATGAAATAATGTAATCTAAGTTCTATGATATGCTCTTCCTTTTTCAAGATTGTTTTAGATATGCTAAGTGCATTGCCTTTCCATTCAAATTTTAGATTCAGTTTGCTAATATATTCCAAAAAAAAAAAAAGGTTCCTAGGATTATGATTTGAATTGTGTTGAATCTATACAACTGAAATTTTTACAATACTGAGTCCTCATCCCCAAAATGTATCTCTTCATTTACCAGGTCTTTTATTTCTCTTAGCAATGTTCCATGGTTTTTATTATAAAGGCTTTCTGTCAAATTTATTCTTCCGTATTTTGTTTTTTAACACTATGGTAAACTGATTTAATTTACTTTAATTTTTCAAATTGATTTTTTGGCCATACCTGCGGCATATAGATCCCAGGCCAGGGACCGAACCCAAGCCACAGCTGTGACCTGCACTGCAACCGTGGCAGTGCCAGATCCTCTACCCCACTGCACCAGGCTGGGGAATCAAACCCACACTGCCTCAGAGACCACACTGGATCCTTAACCTGCTGCGCCACAGCAAGAACTCCTTAACTGGTTTAATTTAATTTTCCAATTTTTTCACACTTATTAAGTAAAAACACAACTGATTTTTGCAGCTTAACCTTGTGTCCTATGATCTTATCACTTTGAGAAGCTGTTGTTTTGATTCCCAGGATTTTCTAAATATACAAGTTGGCCATCTCCAAATGGTTTTACTTCTTCCTTTCTGATCTGTACGTCTCATTTCTTTTTCTTGTCTTCTTGCAATGCTAGGACCATCAATACAATATTAAATAGATTTGAGAAGACTAGGCATCCTTGCCTGCTCACAATCTTAGGGGGTAACTTCTTCAATCAAGTATGATGAAGTTTATAATGAAGTATTTTTTTAGAAGATGCCCTTTATCAGGCTGAAGAAGTTCTCTTCAATTCTAGTTTTCTAAGAATTTTTATCATGAATGGATTGTGAACTTTTGCCATATGCTATTTTTACATCTATGGAGATGATCACATGATTTCTCACATTTCTTTAATATGGTAAATTACACTAATTAATTTTTGAATGTTAAAACCAAGCTTGATGTCCTGGGATAAACCCTACTTGGCCATCATTTTTATATACTGCTGGATTTAATTTGCTGATATTTAGTTAGGCATTTTATGTCTATGTTCATGAAGGATATAAGTTTATAATTTTTTTCTCCTTGGATTTTTTTGCCAAGTCATACTATAAGAGTCATGGTAGTCTTATAAAATTGGAAGGGGTTGGAAGGAGTTCTTTCCTTTTCCAAAGGAATCTGTGTAATAGTGCTATTAACACTTCCTCAAATAGAATACACCAGAGAAACCATCCGGGCCTGGTATTTTCCTAGTGGAAAGACTTCTGATAATGAATTCTATTACTTTAATAGATATAAGCTTATTCATATTTTTTTTTCCCTGTGTCAGTTCTGTTAAAGTGACTTTTGGGAATTTTTCCATTTCACTTAAGTTGTCAAATGTATCGGCATAAAGTTATTCACGGTATTCTTGGGGAGTTCCCACTGGGGCTCAGTGGTAACAAACCTGACTAGTAGCCATGAGGATGCAGGTTTGATCCCTGGTCCCACTCAGTGGGTTAAGTATCTGGCATTGCCGTGAGCTGTGATGTAGGTCACGGACTCAGTTTGGATCCCACATTGCTGTGACTGTGGTGTAGGCCGGCAGCTGCAGCTCCGACTGGACCCCTAGCCTGGGAACTTTCATATGCCACAGGTATGGGCATAAAAAGCAAAAAAAGAAAAGAAAAAAAAAGTTGTTCACAGTATTCTCTTATTATTCTTTTAATGGCTATAACCTGTGAAGTGAAAACCTCCCTTCTGTTCCTGGTATTAGTAATGTATGTTGCCTCTTTTTTTTCTTGATTAGTAAAGCTAGTGTTTACCAACTTTGTTGATCTTTTCAAGAAATCAACTTTAAAGCTTTATCTTCTCTACTTCTTTTCTTTTTCTATTTTGTTGATTTCAGCTCTTATATTTATTATCATTTTTTTTCCCTTCTATTGAGAACAGCTTCTCATTTTGAAGTGGGAGAGAAATAGCAGGGATGAGAAGCAAAGAGTTATAATCAAGGCCAAAAGGAAGTTCCTTTGCTGGCCCAGGCTTGAAAGATTTTAATTTGCTTCCTAAGTCTCAGGCCTTGCCTCCACAGGCCATGTGTGGGCTTTTGAAGAGGGGTCCGTAACATCTCAAGGGTACGTCTCTCCCCTAACAGGCTTGCCTGTGACCTACAGTAAGGACTCCCCGTGCCTGTTCAGCCCTCACTCACCAGGGTGGTGTCGTCTTGTCCCTTCCCTTACAACCATCCAGGGCTCCTTCCCTTCATCCAATAAGGTTATGACATCTGGTTTAGAAATGGAAGGTCCTGCTTAAAAGATAATGTGACATGAAAAATAAGCCTCGAAGCCCTTAGATTCAGAGCTGGTTAAGTTTAGAACAAACTACAGATTAAAACAGTACTTAATAAAGTCTAAGAGCAAAGTAATGCAAGGGAGTCAAAACATTTGTATGAGCGTCACCACAGGACCACAAGGAATAGACACCAGATGGTTAAAAACTGGCCTTAAAACAATTTAAACTTATTGGAGTTCCTGTCATGGCTCAGCAGTTAATGAACCTGACTGGCATCCATGAGCACACAGGTTTGATCCCTGGCCTCACTCCGTGGGTTAAGGATCCGGCGTTGCCGTGAGCTATGGTGTAGGTCGCAGACATGGCTCGGATCCCACGTTACTGTGGCTGTGGTGTAGGCTGGCAGCAACAGCTCTGATTGGATCCCCAGCCTGGGAACCTCCATATGCCGTGGGTGCGGCCCTAAAAAGAGAGAAAGACAAAAAAAAAACTAAAAACAATTTAAAACTTATAGAAGTTCTGTTGAGAGGCAGTCCTGTGCAATGGTTGTGAACACAGTATATGGATCCAGACTGCCTGGGCTCTTGTGTTATCTCAGCAAATTATTACTCTCTTGTGCCTAAGTTTTCTCATCTGAAATAAGGATAAAAACCGCCTATTTCTCCTAGAACTGTTGTGAGCATTAATTAATAATGTGTAATGCTCAGAACCTTACTAGGATATTCACTCAATGTTAAATGAAAAGTTCTTAGATTTTAACTTTTAACCATAAAGCAAGTAGAACTATGTCTATTATTGGAAACAGAATGCACTTACTTGAGTTCTATTCACTTATTTATTTTGCTTATTTTTTTAAGGCTGCACCTGCAGTATATCAAAGTTCCCAGGCTAGGGGTTGAACTGGAGCTGTAGCTGCTGGCCTATGACACAGCCGCAGCAATGCCAGATCTGAGGCGCATCTATGACCTACACCGAAGCTTACGGCAATAAATCCTTTAACCCAACGAGTGAAGTCAAGGATGGAACCCACACCCTCATGGGTCCTAGTTGGGTCTGTTACCGCTGAGACACAATGGGTGCTCCCACATTTACCTGAGTTTGAAATGAACTTTGTGGATTCATTTCATACTATATAAGTTCTACAGGGTCCTCTGATTTTTTAAAGAGATGCAGAATCCTTGCGTCTAGGTGTTCTCTTTGCAAGTAGATGAGAAGGGAGGGTTAAGCATCTACATCAATTCTGAGCTCAAATACACTGGGAAATCTGGTTTCGTGGACAGTGCCCCTTTCAAAAACAACCCAGAATTCAAACCTAGGCCCCTAGAAATTTTTTAAGGAACAAGGAAATAACAGAGCCTAAAGAAAGTCTGAAGGACGGAGCCTGTTGAGCCTGAGGGTGATGAAGTGTTAAAAAGAGAGGCCCATTGCCAACCTAACAAAGCTTACGCCTTCCCTTTGGAACACAGAGAAAAATGGTACCTAGTCTGCCAAAATGGAGTCCTGAAACTGACAGAAGAGAAAGCCAGTATAACTTGGGATAAAAAGCCTTACCTAGTGAGATGAAGTTGCTGTAATTCTCCCACATGACATCCCTATATAAGTCCCTCTGAGCTGCGTCCAGGAATTCCCATTCTTCCTGGGAGAAGTCTATGGCCACATCCCTGAATGTCACTGAACCCTGAAAGAGAAAAAATCATGCATTATTTGTGAAAATAAATGAAATGTTTTTTAAACATTAAAGAGAAGAGATGAGGGATTGCATTGTAGAGGGAGCACATAGCAAGCAAATAAAGTAGGGCTAAAAACTTATGATGTGCGTAAGGGACAGTAAGAAAATTAGTATTACGGGAGTTCCCTTCATGGCTCAGTGGTTAATGAACCTGACTAGGAACCACAAGGGTGGGGGGGGGGGTTCGATCTCTGGCCTCACTCACTGGGTTAAGGATCCGGCGCTGCCGTGAGCTGCGGTATAGGTCGCAGACGCAGATTGGATCCTGCATTGCTGTGGCTGTGGCGTAGGCAGATAGCTGTAGCTCTGATTTGACCCTTGGCCTGGGAACTTCCATATGCCGTGGGTGCGGCCCCAAAAATCAGAAACAAACAAAAATGAAAATTAGTATTACTGAAGCAGAGGGCTACTTGTTTTGAACAAGATTAAATTTTTACCCTCAAATACCTAGAAAGGAATAAAATACCCCCCCCAAATCTTGATGAAGTGAAACAGTATACACAAGACTCCTACAATTTGTGTCTCCATCACAAATTCTTCGGAAATATGAGGTCTTCTACCTTCTTTCCCCTTTACTGATCATGAAAAAAGAAAACTGATAAAAATGTCTCCCAAATGTACTACAAAATCTCTAAGAAAACAGTCTCAAGCTCATCATAAAAATCACTTTTAATAAGCACTTTCCCTGTTATGAGCAATTCTTTAGTAATTTTTTAAAAAATTTGCAACAGAGAAGTTCACCTTTTGAGTATATTAGATTCAGTCTCCCACCCCTTCAGATGTCTGAATATAATACAATCTCAAAAATCGTCCTCAACTCTCACATTCTACATTATTTATTACACATGCATCTGGATTAGTTTTTTCTTTTTTTTTTTTTTGTCTTTTTGCCATTTCTTGGGCCGCTCCCGAGGCATATGGAGGTTCCCAGGCTAGGGGTCGAATCAGAGCTGTAGCCGCCGGCCTACACCACAGCCACGGCAACATGGGATCCGAGCCACGTCTGCAACCTACACCACAGCTCACAGCAACACTGGATCGTTAACCCACTGAGCAAGGGCAGGGACGGAACCCGCAACCTCGTGGTTCCTAGTTGGATTCGTTAACCACTGCGCCACGACGGGAACTCCTCTTTTTTTTTTTTTCTTTTCTTTTTAGGGTACACCTGCAGCATATGCAAGCTCCCGGGGCTAGGGGCCAAATGGGAGCTGCAGCTGCTGGGCTACACCACAGCCTCAGCAACACCAGATCCGAGCCACATCTGTGACCTACACTACATTTTGTGGCAATGACAGACCCTTAACCCACTGAGTGAGGCCAGGGATCAAACTTGCATCCTCACAGACATCATGTCGGGCTCTTGACCCGGTGAGCCACAACAGGGTCTCCAGACTTTCTTAGCCTTTAGCATTCATCATCCCTCACTGAACACCTTTCCTTTATTCCTGAGTTAGAGGACACTAAATGGTAAAGACATCACTCTGGACCAGCGATTTTCAACAAGGAGTGATTTTACTTCCCAGAAGACATGATGCCATGTCCAGAGACAATTTCCATCGGCACAACTGGGGAAGGGGAGGTGTATTAAAAGCGACTACTGCAGTTTCCATGGTGGTGCAGTGGAAACAAATCCGACTAGGTACTGTGAGGATGCAGGTTCAATCCCTGGTCTCACTCAGCGGGTCAAGGATCCAGCATTGCTGTGAGCTGTGGTGTAGGTCGCAGATGCGGCTCAGATCTGGTGTTGCTGTAGCTATGGTGTAGGCTGGCAGCTACAGTTCCAGTTAGACCCCTAGCCTGGGAACCTCCATATGCTGCAAGTGTAGCCCCAAAAAGACAAAAAGACCAAAAAAAAAAAAAAAGCCACTAATTAGTAGAGGCCAGGGATAAAATGTTAGCCATTCTACAACGGAGAGGACAATCCCCTACAGTAAAAGATTCTCTGGCTCAAAATATTAATAGAGTTAACACTTGACCAACCTGGATTTGAACTGTCCGGTACTAGTCATACATATATTTTTTTCAATAGTAAATACCACAGTATTGTGTGATTCTGGGTTGGCAGAATCCACGGATGTAGAACCAAAAATAACGAGAAATTCTGGATATTGAGGAGTGGCATATACAGAGGGCCAGATTTTCAACTGCACAGCGTGTCATGTGCCTAATCCCTGTGTTGCTCAAAGGTCAACTATAGTTCCAAGGCTGAGAAACCCCGCTCTAAACCAGCACATTCCGTAAAACTACACAATGGACTCTGTTCCTAGCATTCTTCTCTCAGGTATCCTGGAGATAATTCTTTTTCTTTCTCCCTCCCTCCCTCTCTCTCTCTCTCTCTCTCTCCCTTCCTTCCTTCCTTCTTTCCTTTCCTTTCCCTTCCTTCCTTTCTTTTTTTGTCATTTTGTCTTTTTAGGGATGCACCCACAGCATTTGGATGTTCCCAGACTAGGGATCCAATCAGAGCTGGAGCTAGTGGCCTACACCACAGCCACAGCAACGTGGGATCCAAGCCACGTCTGTGATCTACACCACAGTTCATGGCAAAGCCAGATTCTTAACCCAATGAGCAAGGCCAGGGATCAAACCTGTGTCCTCATGGATGCTACTTGGGTTCACTAACCACTGAGCCATGAAGGGAACTCCCTGGAGATAATTCTATTTTTTTTTTTTTTTTTTTTTTTTGTCTTTTTACCTTTTCTAGGGCCATTCCCGCGGCATACGGAGGTTCCCAGGCTAGGGGTCCAATCGGAGCTGTAGCCACTGATCTATCCAAGTTGAGTCTGCAACCTATACCACAGGTCACGGCAACGTCGGATCCTTAACCCACTGAGCGAGGCCAGGGATCAAACCCACAACCTCATGGTTCCTAGTCAGATTCGTTAACCACTGCACCATGACAGGAACTCCAAGACAATTCTTGATCTATGTGCAGTCCTGTTCTGGTCACCCCCTACTCACTCCATTGGTGAGAAAGGGATCGTTCTCCCTAAATAGTATGAGATGCCTGAATATCCAACACCTGACAGATGAGATAGAGAGCAGTTTATTAGTCACATATACTCACAGCCCAGGAGAGGACACCACATGTCACACAGAGCCACACAGGGATTGCATTCAGGAATAGAGTGAACAAGCCAAGTAAAAGAGGGTGAGGGGTTCCCAGGCCAAAGCAGGAGGTTGTGATTGGCTTGTCTGAATGAGTCTGTGGGCTGGCAAGGAAGTGAAACCTCTTAGGTTGAGGACAAGGAGGGGTTTAGCTAGTCTGCCTGATAGGGAAGCTAGCCAGGTAGTCTTTTCCACTGGATGGGGGCCATATCTGGGGAGAGTGGGGGAACTCATGGGTAGGTTTTGGGAGCCTTGATAAGATATCAAGGCAGGAGTGCCCGTTGTGGTGCAGTGGAACGAATCCGACTAGGAGCCATAAGGTTGAGAGTTCAATCCCTGGCCTTGCTCAGTGGGTTAAGGATCCGGCGTTGTTGTGAGCTGTGGTGTAGTTCGCAGACGCGGCTTGGATCTGGTGTTGCTGTGGCTATGGCATAGGCCAGCAGCAACAGCTCCGATTAGACCCCTAGCCTGGAAACCTCCATGTGCTGCAGATGTGGCTCTAAAAAAAAAAAAAAAAAGGTATCAGGGCAGCATATGAAATTTCAGGCCTCACAATATAAGATCCCAATCGCATTCCTATCCACAAGATCCTAAAAGTCTTATAGACCATAAGATCTCAACATGTACAGGGGCTAAGACAAATACTAAATCTCAACTTATGTACTTAAAAAAACTCAAGTCTGTGGGGAGTTCCCTGATGGCCTAGTGGTTAAGGATCTGGTACTATCACTGTTGAGGCTCAGGTTTGATCCCTGGCCCGAGAACTTCTGAAGGCTGTGGGCACAGCCAAGAAAACCCAAAAAAACGCACGTCTGTGGAGAAGATTGGAGTGTTTCCTATAAGCAAATAAGACCAAATTCTCTTTCATCAAACCATAAGATCTTCAGGAAAAGTTCAAAACAGGGATCTCTCACTTAATATCAATAGTACATTCTTGAAAATCAGACAGTCTAAGACTACATTATTAACCAGGTTTTTGGTTTCCCACTATTTTAAAGCAAAGAATTATATCACATTACACATCAAACTCCAACCCTCCAATTAGCTTCTCAACATTTCCCCCAGCACAGGACGACAGTACACGTGGATCAGTGCATACATGATATCTTTGGCTTTAGGGTTTTCACTGTCTTACTGAATTTTTTTCTCACTTGCTTTGTTTCTTTCTCCACAATTTGCTTCAATACTTTTCCAACTTTTTAAGAACTCGTTTTACAAAATGACAACAACAGGGGCTACAATGTGACGTGCACTATGAACATGCATTTCCAACAAGAACATAATGGCAGAAAGGGCTCCTATCTATACGATGCTCTGATGCCTCCCTTATCACTGGCAGCATGAGTTATACATGTCCACTTTATTGATATATGCATGCATTTCAAAACATCTGCGGAGAGTTCTCATGGTCCAGCAACTGTATTTGGAATATAACAAGACTTCTTGCACATTTTCTTTTTATTTTTTGGCTATCCTGCAGCATACGGAGTTCCCAGACCAGGGATCAGACCCGAGCCACAGTCTTGACCTAAGCCGTAGCTGCGGCAACACCAGATCCTTAACCTGCTCTGCCTGGCCGGGGATCAAACCTGCACCCCAGGGCTCCCAAGATGCCACCAATTCCATTGTGCCAAAGCGAATTCTGTGCACGTTGTTTTCTGGTTTTTAAAAAAATGTTGGATTGAACTATACAACCTCACTTGCATGAAGTTCTAAAAATAGGCAAAATTAATGTATGGTGTTTGAAGTCAGGATGGTGGTTACATCTGGACTGGGTGGGTAGAAAGTAACTGAAAGGGGGGCATCTAAGCTCTAGTAATATTCACTTTTTTTTTTACCTGAGGGCTAATAGCACATATACACTCAATTTATGAAAATTCATTCAGCTGCAGTTATGATTTGCGCACTATCCTCTATGTACGTTATATGTCAATACAAATTTCAAAAAACTTTTTTTTCTGTTCTCTTGTATTTTTTTTTAATGATTTTTATTTTTCCCCATTATAGCTGGTTTACAGCGTTCTGTCAATTTTCTACTGTACAGCAAGGTGACCCAATCACACACACATGTATACATTCTTTTTTCTCACATTATCATGTTTCATCATAAATGACTAGATATAGTTCCCAAAAATCTTTTAAAGGATGTCAAATTGCCAGGCCCTACTCAGGGTGGCCTGGTCTCTCTGAGGGTGTAAATAAAACTTGCTGTACACTGGAAAAAAAAAAAAAAAAAAAAAAAAAAAGGTCAAATTGTGTACTGGGGATGTAAACTTTTCCTATATAAAAATTAGACTCAGAGTTCCCATTGTGGCTCAGCAGGTTACAAACGTGACTAGCATCCATGAGGATGAGGGTTCAATCCCTGGCCTCACTTAAAAGGTTAAGGATCTGGCGTTGCAGTGAGCTGAGGTGTAGGTTGCAGATGTGGCTTGGAGCCTCCTGCATTGCTGTGGCTGTGCTACAGGCCAGCAGATACAGCTCCAACTGGACCCCTAGCCTGGGAACCTTCATATGCCACAGGCGTGGCCCTAAAAGACAAAAAAAAAAAAAAAAAAAGCCCCCAAAGCACTGTATTCAGAGAAATATCCTTTCTCAGAATTATTAAAATCTAAAGCTGTTCTATTAGAAAATGTTAATGGGGGGACGTTTTGCAGAGAACGCCCACATTTTTCTCAAGGCATTTCACTTCTGCTCCCTCACAGCCTTGACAGAAGATTTTGCAGAAAGGAGATGGACCACCTTACTGGATAAAAGAGAAGGGCGCACAGAGGGGACGCTGGGCTGTTTGTTCCCAGCCCTCACAGGAATGAGAGGAAATGAAGCAGGGTCTTGGATAGAGTTCTGGTAAACAGCAAGTCTCAGGATAAGGAATAAATAGGTATCCAAGGCCTAAAAACCAGCAATATCGCAAAGGGGAGGAAGAAACATCAACTCACGTGGGCCATTGTTTCCAACTGCAAGAACCGGTCAGTCCTTTTCAAGATCTCTCTGTTGGAGAAATGCAGAGTCCAGATACGTCAGATCTGGAAGAAGAAGCAGCAGCCATGAAACTCATGTGCCTCAGAACTCCCAACATGATTTATGGTTGTGTAAGCTTTTTTTTTCTCTTCCATTCCTGCTTCTAAACTCTTCCTCACTACTAGAGCCACACTGCCCTCACACCCAAACTGGAGCAGAGTGGAGGGAGGCTGAAGAAATCCCAGCCCTGACGAAACCCAGCTGAACAACGATGACCTTCGTGTAGAAGCCCAGATACTTCAGTGGAACGATTTCTTCTTTTCTTTCTTTTTTTTTTTTGTCATGCCTGTGGCATGTGGAAGTTCCTAGGCCAGGAATTAAACCTGAGCCACACAGCTTCAACCACAGCCACTGCAGTGACAACACCAGATCCTAAAAACCCACTGCCCCACAAGGGATTTTCTAGCTGGAGGAGTTCTGACCAGCTTCCCATCTGGCAGTGTGGATCTGGTCCCAACACTACATTCCTCAGACTTTTCCTGAGCAGCTCCGCTTCTTTCTGGTACCATTTCTCAGGGCTAAGAAAGGGCCACACCAACCACACAGAGGCTCCTATGACACCCCCCAACCTCCTGCCAGGATCTTGCTTGAATTTCCTGAATACAAAGACTGAAAACTGTACAGAGTGAGCCCGGCAGCTCCTGCCACTGTGAAGTAGCATCAGCCTTTCCCCAGCCAGGGCAACTCGCTACTCTGGTTCCCAATCAGAACCTCTCATCCCCTGACGTCCTTTGCTACAAGCTCTCTTTCAGTAAAGGATTCATGATCCCTGCAGGAACGCAACAAATATTCACTGAGAACTGTTATTTGAGAGCTGCTTTATACACATCACCCATTGCTCTTCAGCATCGTTCAGCAAGGAAGTTCCTCCCTCTCCAATAGTTCAGAAAACTACTGAGGGGTCAGAGGTCAAATCATTTGCTCAGATTCACACTTATGAAGTGGCAGAGCTTTGTTTTGAGTCTACATTTCTCTAAGATGCCATCTTTCAATCTTGGTGTTTAACTTCTGAAGGCTAGGATTTCTCTTTCAGTGAGAGAAACCTGAGTGAGGGAAATTCACTAAAAAAATAGAAACAACCTTTCAAAAGATACTAGATTTCACTACTAATTAATGACGTGTTAAAGCAACCAAAAATATCTTTTTGCAGTGACTAGATTGGGAGATGTACAAAACTGATGATATGCTGTATTAGCAAGGTCACAAGGAAATGGGGTTGGTCCAAATTTAGAACTGTGCGTGGGAGGTCCCTAGAGGCTCAGCAGTTTAAGGATCCAGCCCTGTCACTGCTGTGGCGCAGGTTCAATCCCTGGCCCAAGAACTTCCACACACTGTGGGCACGGCCAAAAAGGAAAAACCCCACAAAAACCCCACAAATGTAGAACTGTGTAAAATGGCATTTAAACCCTGTAACCCTGTGAACCAGAAATTCCACTTCTGGTTCCAAAGGAACTATTTGAACATGGACATAAAGATGTTTGCAGGAAGTTCCCGTCATGGTTCAGTTAAGGAACCTGACTAGTATCCATGAGGAAACAGGTTCAATCCCTGGCCTCACCCAGTGGGTGAGGGATCTGGCATTGCCGTGAGCTGTGGTATAGGTTGAAGATGCAGTTCAGATCTCACACTGCTGTGGCTGTTGAATAGGCCTGCAGCTACAGCCCTGATTCAGCCCCTAGCCTGGGAATTTCCACATACTGTGGGTGCAGCCCTAAAAAGACAAAAAAAAAAAAAAAAAAAAAAAAAAAGGTGTTTGCAAAAGTATGCCAACTGATTGACCGATGTGGTTTATAATGAATAAAAGCTGAAAAGAATCAAACTGGGAAATGATTAAATAAACTGTGGTGCATCGATACCACTGAACACCACGCAAAGAGTGAAACAGTGATAATATCCTAATTTTGATGAAATTCGTGAAATCAGTATGCTAAAAACAAAAAACCCAGTATGTGTGGCATTAAACTATTCTGACAGAAACAAACAAACAAACAAATAAACATTACATGTGAGCCTAGAAGGATCAGTTAAAATGTTTACAGCAACAGCCCACAACACTCCTCACCACATTAAACGCAGCGTGAGAGTGAAATACACAAACACTCCAAAGAAGAGAAAGACCTTCCCAGTTCAAGTTTCCTTTCCGTCTTCTGTTGAACTGAGGAAGAAAAAAAAGCTCAGGATGCTCTAAAAAAAACGGCTGCTGTTTTCCCTGAGTGGCCTTTCTGTTTTCCCTCAGCTACCAATTCATGAACCCACTTTATGATTTAATCTGCCCATGGACGTTAGAGTACCATCTACAAAAGAATGACAATGTCTTTTAGGCATTGATAGCAGTCTCATGGCTGCTTCCTTTCAGATCGTCCTGACAAATGGTTTTATTTCGCTTCTGAACCTATCCTTTAGGACGAGCTGTCTATCCAACTACTAATGGATCTTCCTGTCCTATTAGTCTCACTTTGCAGGCAACATCATTAAAGTAAAAATGGTGAGGCTCCAACACAGCCGCCTCTAATCTCACCCAGAGACAAAGCCCCACCCACCACAGGGATAAATCACCTCCACCCACCAGTGGGCAGGCACCAGTCCCTCCCATCAGGAAGCCCAAAGCAAGCCCCCCCCATACCAACTTCAGCCACAAGGGAGGTGGACACCAGCAGCAAGAGAGGCTACAACTCTGTTTTCTGCAAAAAGGAGACCACACCAAAAACCTATACAAAATGAAAAGGCAGAAACTATAACTCAGATAAGGGAGCAAGAAAAAAAAAAAAACAGTAAATTGTGAGGCTCCAATTGAGATGGTGGAATAGAAGGACATAGAGCTCACCTCCTCCCACCAATGCATCAAAAATACATCTATATGGCGTTCCCACTGTGATGCAGTGGGTTAAGGATCCGGCATTGTCTCTGTGGCAGCTCAGGTCGCCGCTGAGTTGCAACTTCAATCCCCAGCCTGGTGCAGAGGGTTAAGGATCTGGTGTAGCAGCTGTGGCACAGGTCACAGCTGCAGCTCAGATTCAATCCCTGGCTTGGGAATTCCCATATGCTACAGGTATGACCATAAAAAGAAAAAATAAAATAAATCTATTGAGGATTTATGTGTCAAGCATTATCTGAGGACTCTACAAATACTTGATTCATCTACTCATAGCAAACTATAGGTAGGTTCTATTATTATCCTCCTTTAATAGATGAAGGAACAGTCGCACCAAGAAATGAAATAAACTGCCCCAACTTCACCGAGCTCTAAGTGGCAGGTTTAGGATGAGAACCCTGATAATTTATTTAGCTCCATAACCCATACTATTGCCACTATACTAAACCGCCTTTCATGAGACCACATTAATACGTGGCCTGAAACAAACTCATACTGTCAAAAACTTCAAACCACTTCTCAAATTTCTACTGATGTCTTCCCTTCCCTTCCACTAATAACCTTTTCTCTTGTTGACACAGGTTCCTCTGTTAAAAATCTACAACATTACCACTCATAAAAGCCTCAAAAGTACAAGACCCTGTCACCAATAAAACCATACCCCATCTTTCGTTTTTTTTTTTTTTTTTTTGTCTTTTTAGGGCAGCACCTGTGGCATATGGAGGTTCCAGAAGGGTAGAATCAGAGCTGTAGCTGGCAGCCTACAACACAGCCAGAGCAACACAGGATCCGAGCCGTGTCTGCAACCTATACCACAGCTCACAGCAACGCTGGATCCCCAACCCACTGAGCGAGGCCAGAGATCCAACCTGCATCCTCATGGGATCTCGTCAGATTCATTTCCACTGCACCATGCTAGGAACTCCTTTCCTCGATGTTGACCTCAGGGCAGCGGAAAATACCAAAGTCACTAGTGTAAGATTTCAACTCGGGAGTTCCTGTCGTGACTCAGTGGTTAACGAATCTGACTAGGAACCATGAGATGGCAGGTTCGATCCCTGGCCTTGCTCAGTGGGTTGAGGATCCGGCGTTGCCGTGAGCTGTGGTGTAGGTTGCAGATGCGGCTCGGATCCCACGTTGCTGTGGCTCTGGCGTAGGCCGGTGGCTACAGCTCCGATTCGACCCCTAGCCTGGGAACCTCCATATGCCGCGGGAGCGGCCCAAAGAAATAGCAAAAAGACAAAAAAAAAAAAAAAAAAAAAAAAGATTTCAACTCAACTATAATCTTCTCGATATATTACAGCCTAAAATAAAACTCTGCAGGAGTTCCCATTGTGGCTCGGCGGTCCACGAACCCGACTAGCATCGATGAGGATGCAGGTTCTGGCCTCATGTGATCCTTGGCCTCACTCAGTGGGTTGCGGATCTGGTGTTGCCGTGAACTTCAGTGTTAGTCGAAGATGCAGCTCAGATCCGGCGTTGCTGTGGCTGTGGCGTAGGCAGACAGCTGTAGCTCCGATTCAACCCCTGCCCTGGGAACCTCCATACGCCGGCCCTAAGAAGATAAATAAATAAAGCTCTGTAGTTAGCCTCCCTGCATGAGGTTTAGTTGCAGACCATTCATATTAAGAGAAAGCAGCCACTCAGAGGAGGAATTAAATAGCTGCCAAATATTCATGTGAATAGCCACTGGAGAGGAGAGGATACCCTTGGTGGGGCTGGGGTGCTCTATCCTCATCCTCCCCATCATTCACTAGGAAGGAAAAACAAAGCACCGGGGCCACAGAGACAGTATTTCAGGTGTTAAAGCCTAGCCAGCTAGACTACCTGGAACAAGCCTGTAAAGTGCAACAAAATTTAAGAGTTACTGACTCAAGAGAGGGAGGAAAGTTCACAGGAACAGCTGGAACGTGATGGGGCAAATTGTAACAGAGCAGGGCCCTGTGGGGCTCCCCGGCACAAAAGCCTTTCTGTGTGTCTCTTTTCTTGTTTTTTAGGAAATGGGCCTCATTCAGCCTTCATAGTGTTCCCTGAGTTCCAAGGGGCAGGTTCAGACAGTTGCTGACCAGGGAAGGAAGGGGACGCAAACACAAAGCAGGAGCAGTCAAGGAACAAGAGTACAGCGCCCAGGCAGGACCCTGGTTCCCTCTTGAGGAATAACACATAATGAATACTTTAAAACTGAACAGCTTAGCGCCCTTCCTTGTCCTTCTCCCTGGCTTAACTGCACCCTAAACACAATTACCTGTAAGCTAAAGATGAGGCACCCTGAGCATAAATGCCTGTGAGTTAAAGATTATTAAGCACATTTTTTTTTTTTTTTTTTTTAGGACTTAACTAGATTGACCTCATCACTGATTAACGTGCCTCTTTTCCAAGTATTTTTATTTCAGGAAAAATCAAGATACAATAACCCAGAAGATAAGCAGGGTCAGCTGAGATGTCCTGACACCAACCTCGATGACTATAAAGATTTCCCCCAAAGAAAGAAGAATGCATATTTGCCCTCAACCCTGATTCTTATCCAGAAACCTGTTTTTCTTCTTTTTACTATAAAACTCCCTGCAGTACTTTTCAATGTAGGGCACAGTCTTTAAAGCATTAGCCTGCTGTGGCCTCCTCTGCCTGGCAAGGCAATAAGGGCTACTTTTTTCCTCTTTCACCCAAAACTCTGTGTTTCTATTCAGCACCAGTGGACAGAAGCCGAGTTTCGGCAACAAAAAGGATAAGAAAACCTCTTCTGTAAAGAGCTGAGCTCCAACTGAAGGAACCTGAGGAAGTGGGAACAATTCTGGAACCACTGCTGTTTCTGAGGTGAGAACAGAAGAGGCAAGGATTAACTGGAGATTAAGTGCTATCAGTGAAGTGAGGGTAATTTAGCAACTGAGTATCTCTAGTAATAAAATAAAAGTAGCATCATTGGTAAGCACACTTTAAGCTCTCAAACAGGGAGCATTTTACAACTGCTGCATGACCTGGGCAGAAATAATGTTTTCTATTAACTCTGCAGCTGGCTTTATCTTTTCTTTTCCAATCTCATTAATGGGAGCGTCGCTTTTTCTCTTTTCGGTCCGACCTGATTTTTTCACTCTTTCATCAGGAGAAGCAAATACCACCATGTCCAGAAAAAATAAAAATTACATTTCATGGAACAAAGAGAAAAAACAAACTCATATATATATACATATATGCATATACATACACAAATATAAATATATGCAATTATTTCCTCCTTTCTCTCTCCGTCCTAAAGATCAGCAGGCTGGGGTAAGGAAACAGGAATCTCAACGCACTGAGCCTTTTTTTGGAGGTAAGCCAGGCCAGGCTAAAGACACACCCCCGCTACTCTTGCGCCCAGGAGCCCCACAGGACCGTGTCCGGTTTCACTACCACACTTTCTCCCACCATCCACCACACACCAAACCCGATGGAAATAACAGGGAGCCTGGGGTGAAGCTGACCCTTCCCGGTATCAGAGAGAACGGCCAGAGTACAAAGACCTGGGCTGGTATCTGTCTACGAGTTCTCTAGAGCTGCCTTGGGAGGGAGCTCTGGTTAAGCTGTGGCTTTGAAAGCTGTTGTTCTTCAGACTGCGTCTTTTTGTTAGGGGCCTTCACTGTGGGGTTCATAAATCTAACTCGGAGCCATTCTGGGCCGCTGCATCTGTGCGGCCCCGAAGCGGGCGGACAGAGGATGCATCGGGGAACCCAATGTCCACTCAGCGTCACAAACTACACAGTCACTGCAGCCCTGCACACACAGGGCCGCGCCGCCCCCGCGCCGCCCCCGCGCCCATTTCCTCAATGCACGCGAGCAACTCACCTCTCCGAGCCGACACCAGCAAGGAAGGCGGAAGGAAAGTAGGCGCAGAGGCCTGTGGGAGATGTAGTCCCGGCTAGGGAGGGCCTGGTCCGCGCCCCAGCTGGCTGCGCCGAATGCGCAAGTGCGGGTTGTCTAGCTCAGGCGGAGAATCCCCAGGGTCCTTGAGTCTCCGAGACGGTTGGACTGCTGCCTGAGAGCCTTCGAGGCTGTCCCAGGCTGACCGAGGCACCCTCCTCGAACTTGGGTTAGCGTTGTTTTTGAGAAACCCCTACTAGTGCTAAGAGAAGTGCAGCAGGCACCTAATATATGTACTACGCACATAGCAGGTGCTCGGGTGTGTATACCCAAGCAGGACGTGGTTGTACCTCAAGACTCAAAATCCGGAGTTCCCGTTGTGGCTTAGGAAGCGAACCCAACTAGTACCAATGAGGATGCGAGTTCGATCCCTGACCTCGCTTAGTGGGTTAAGTAAGGATCCAGCATCGCCATGAGCTGTGGTGTAGGTAGCAGACGAGGCTGGGATCCAGCCTGTGGCTGGCGAGCAGCTGCAGCTTCAATTCGATCCCTAGGCTGGTAACTTCCATAAACTGCAGGTGCGGCCCTGGGGGGGGAAAAAAAGTCTCAATATCCTCCAAACCCTAGCAGAACCTGGACACACAGAGGTTGCTTAGTGCTCGCTCCCTCCTCCCTTCCTATTCTCTCCCGGATTGTTTTGTTTTTTTTTTTTTTCCCCCTCCTTCCCTCTTGAGCTTGTGGACGGATAGTTCTGTAAAAATCTGTTAGGTTAAGGTAGTGGGTATTGTCATTTAGATGTTATTTATCCTTACTGATTTTTAAAAAATCTAGTCCTAGTAATTACTAAGAGAGGTGTGTCTATTTCTATTTTCCTTTTAGTTCTACCCGGTATTGCTTCAAAGTATTTTCAAGCCCTGTTAAATACATACATACATACTGATGAGGACGATTGAAAAGTGAACATTAGGAAGGGTGTCTTCCGAAGTCTCTCAGATGAGTAATAATTGAATTCATCCCGTCCTGGGTTCATTCCTAAGAAACCGGATAAGCCTACCAGGGACTACACTGTAGCAGCTTCTCCATCTTACATTTTTTATGTATTAGTTAATAGAAGGAAGAATTTTTCTCCTCTCAAGAACATAAAACTTTTTTTAAAAATATAAAACTTTAGAAAGTATTTGAAAATGTCTAGGCTAATCTTAGTTCTCATTTTGCAAACAGGAAGATATGAAGTAGGAGTCACATGAAAACTATGATTGTGAATTTCAGTTTTTGCTTCATATATTTTGAAGCTCCATTATTATAGTACGTGCACATTTATGATTGTGTGTCTTCCCGATGAATTGACCCTTCTTTTATGAAACATTTCTCTGTATCTAGACAAATTTTCAAGCAAAAATTAAAAGCTAAAATATACAGTGCTCTTTCTTTTTACCAGGCCGTTTTAAGACTGTTGCATGTATTAATTATTCTTCATAACTCCATCATGTTAGTACTATTTTGATCCTCATGCAACAGACACAGAACATGGAGAGGTGAAGAAACCTGTCCAACATCACAGAGCAATTAATGGAGAAGGGAGAATGCAAACATGCTTTGTTAATAAAACTTTTTTATTTTGAAATATCAAATGCAGAGAAAAGTTGCAATAGCACAAAGAATTCTTATATACCCTTCAGATAGTTTCTGTAAATGCTAACACACTGCATTTATTTTCTGATTCTTTTTCTGAACAATTGGAATTTTATTCACAAAAGTCAGTTGCACACATAAGGCTCCTTTACCCCTAAATGCTTCAGTGTATACATCTTTTGTGTCACACTGGTCACATTAACTTTGATTACTGGTTAAGGTGGTGTGTCAAGTTTCTTCACTGTAATGTTACTGTTTTTCCCTTTGCAATTAATATTTCTGGCAAGAGTGTTTTAAGATGGTATCATATTGTTTCTCATCAAATTTTTTCACTCAGTAGTGTTAGATACATTGATGAGTCTTATAGAATCAGTGGTTACTGTGATGGTTGATTGATGGCGACTTTCTAATTTCACCATTCCTCCTACATTAGTAAATTGGCATCCTACTATAAAGCATGTTTCATGGATTCTTTCATGGACTCTTCTCCTTTTAGTTACTGGGTTATTCAATGGTTTTACTCAATCTGCTACTATCATGACCTATTTTGATGCTTCGATTATCCAGATTTAGTCAGTGAGAACTCCTTTAGACACTATGATCTTTGGACATATTTCAAACATTTTTTGAGCACCTCTCTGCTTTCTATGTCTACAAAATATTCTAACCCTATTTTTCTCTGTTCAACGTTTTATGCAATTTCTCCAAGTAGCCCGGGTTCCCATTGGGTGCTGGATATTCTCATTGATACTGGAGCAACATAGATGACATAGAAGGACACAGATGCACACACAACCCTATATGTATTTTTATATTTATCTTTTTTTTTAAAAAAACATGACCTTACAGTGATACCTCCAACTGCAGTCCAACACCGCAAGTTTAGTCTAGCCCTCTCCTCTCCATACTGCAACTTCCTTCTGCAGCCAAAGATAAACTTGGCTCTTATTTTGTTTACTTACTCCCACAATAGCTACTTTTTTGCTTGATTCCAGAATACACAAAGTAGTTTCAGAATTACTAATCTTAGTCACTGTGTAAATCAATCCTACTAACTAGAGTTAATTGTTGGTTTATAGAGTTGGGTTTTTTTTCTTCTTCTATTTTTGGCCTGAAGGAATATGGTCAAATTGTCTTCAAAAGCTGCTTGTACTAGCCCCCCCCCCTCCACACCTTTAGTGTGAAGGAAATGTTTGTTTTTGCTATATTCCAATTTAGGGTCTCTCTTCTGTTACTGACTTTTTTTTTTTTTTTTTTGTCTTTTTGCTATTTCTTTGGGCCGCTCCCATGGCATATGGAGGTTCCCAGGCTAGGGGTCGAATCAGAGCTGTAGCCACTGGCCTACGCCAGGGCCACAGCAACGTGGGATCCGAGCCGCGTCTGCAACCTACACCACAGCTCACGGCAACGCTGGATCGTTAACCCACTGAGCAAGGGCAGGGACGGAACCCGCAACCTCATGGTTCCTAGTCAGATTCGTTAACCACTGCGCCACGACGGGAACTCCTGTTACTGACTTTTTAAAAAACTGAACTACAGTTGATTTACAATATTCTGTTAGTTTCAGATGTTCAGCAAAGTGTCAGTTATACATCCATTTTTTTCTTTTTCAGCTGTGCCTGTGGCATTTGGAAGTTCTCAGGCCAGGGACTGAATCCGGGACACAGCTGTGACCTACACCATAGCTGCAGTACTATCAGATCCTTGACCCACTGCGGTTACTCATTAGAGGTTATTATAAGATATTGAATATAGTTCCCTGTGCTAATATAGTAAATCCTTATTTATCTATTTTATATACAGTGGTGTGTATCTGTTAATCCCACATTCCTAACTTACCCTTCCTTCCCTTTCCCCTTTGGTTATTGACTTTTAAAATTTGTAAAACATTCAACAGTGAGAAAACAAACAACCCAATTAAAAAATGGGCAGACGACCTAAATAGACATTTCTCCAAAGAAGACATACGGATGGCCAACAGACACATGAAAAAAATGTTCAAGTAATTATTAGAGAAATGTAAATCACTACAATGAGGTACCACCTCACACTGGTCAGAATGGCTATCATTAATGAGACTACAAATAACAAATGTTGGAGAGGGTGTGGAGAAAAGGGAACCCTCACACACTGTTGGTGGGAATGTAAATTGGTATAACCACTATGGAAAACAGTATGGAGATTCCTCAGAAAACTAAATACAGAACTACCATATGATCTAGCAATCCCACTCCTGGGCATATATCTGGACAAAATGGTAATTCAAAAAATACATGCACCACAATGTTCATTGCAGGATTATCCACAATAGCCAAAACATGGAAATAACCTGAATGTCCACCAAAAGATGAATGGATTAAAAAGATATGGTATATATACACAATGGAATACTACTCAGCCATAAAAAGAAAAAAAATGCCATTTGCAGCAACATTGATGGAACTAGAGATTCTCATACTAAGTGAAGTAAGAGAGACAAATACCATGTGATATTCCACTTATTTGTGGAATCTAAAATACAGCACAGGTGAACCTATCTACGAAACAGAAACTGTCTCACAGATATGGAGAGCAGACCTGTGGTTGCCAAGGGGGAGGGGAAGGGGGAGGGTGTGGGATGGACTGAGAGTTTGGGGTTAGTAGATGTAAACTATTACATTTAGAATGGATAGGCAATGAAATCCTGCTGTACAGCACATGGAACTATATCTAATCACTTATAGAACATGATGGAAAATAATGTGAGAAAAAGAGTGTGTATGTATGTATGACTGGGTCGCTTTGCTATACAGCAGAAATTGACAGAACATTGTAAATCAACTATAATTTTAAGAATTAAAAAAATTAAAAAAACTGTAAAACAGAAGCATGGCCCCCAAAATACACACACAAAGAATAACAGTTGCTCCTTCATCCCTCATGTACTAAAATTTCCTTAGTATTTAGGTCTCTTTGTGGAATTCTGCCCTATTTCACTTATCGTTCATGCATGAGTACCACATCATTTCAATTATAAGGCCTTTTAGCATTTTCAACTATCTGGACTAGTAGCTTTTCTTTTTCAGTGTTAGCCTGGCTATTCTTACATAAGACCTGTATTGCTACCACTATGGATGCTGTACACACCTCAGATGAAGACTGACCAAACTGCCCCCTCCAGTAATTCTACTTCCCAGTATCTTTTCTCTTCATGGCCCTTATCAATAACTGAAATTTTTTTAGTTAGGTACTCACTGGTTGTCTGCTTTCCAGATTTTCCTAGAGGTGGAGGATCCTGTCTTTAATATCCATTAGCATATTGTCGATAGCCAGAGCACACGTGACACACTATAGATATGCATTATGCATATTTTGCATGGATTTTTTTCATTAGCTATTCTGGTGGGTGTACAGTTAAATGTCACATTGTGGTTTTAATTTTTCCATCTTCTCCATAATTAATGAACTTGAGCATCTTCTGATATCTTTATTGGCCATTCGGAAATCCATTTTTTGGAAGTGTTTATTTGAGTTTCTTTCCCCCATTTGGTTGTGTTTTGTTTTTGTTTGTTTTGGTTGCACCAGCCGCAAACAGAAGTTCCCAGACCAGGGATCAAACTCTCGCCATAGCAGTGACAATGCAGGATCCTTAACCTGCTGAGTCACTAGGGAACTCCAGTTGTCTGTCATTTATTGATCTGTAGCAGTTCTTTATAAATTCTAGATGGGTTCTTGGTCAAATATATGTTTTGTTTTGCCACATCTGCAGCACATAGAAGTTCCCGGACCAGGGGTCCAACCTGGTCTGCATCTAAAGCAACACAAGATCCTTAACCTGCTGCATCATAGGGGAATTTCCTTGATCAAATATATGTGTTGTGAATATATTTTCCCACTTTGTGTCTTGCCTTTTCACTTTCTTATTTTACTTATTTATTTTTTGTCTTTTTGCCATTTCTTGGGCTGCTCCCGCGGCATATGGAAGTTCCCAGGCAAGGGGTCTAATCGGAGCTGTAGCCACCGGCCTATGACAGAGCCACAGCAATGAGGGATCCCAGCCACGTCCGCGACGTACACCACAGCTCACGGCAACGCTGGGTCCTTAACCCACTGAGCAAGACCAGAGATCGAACCTGAAACCTCATGGTTCCTAGTCGGATTCGTTAACCACTGAGCCACGACGGGAACTCCGCCTTTTCACTTTCTTAATAGTGTCTTTTGACAAAAATAGATATTTTAATACAATAAAATTTGCTGTTTTTCTTCATATGGTTAATGCTTTTTGTGTTCTGTGTAAGATGTCTTTGCTACCCCAAGGCTAGAAAGATATTCTGTTTTCTCTTAAAACTTTTTAATTAAGATTTTTCTTTCTTTCTTTCTTTTTTTTTTTTTTTGTCTTTTTGCTATTTCTTGGGCCGCTCCCGCGGCATATGGAGGTTCCCAGGCTAGGGGTCCAATTGGAGCTGTAGCTACAGGCCTACGCCAGAGCCACAGCAATGTGGGATCCGAGCTGCATCTGCAACCTGCACCACAGCTCACGGCAACGCTGGGTCCTTAACCCACTGAGCAAGGGCAGGGACTGAACCCGCAACCTCATGGTTCCTAGTCGGATTCGTTAACCACTGCGCCACGACAGGAACTCCTAAAAATTTTATCTTTTACAGTTACATCACTAATATATCTGGAATTGATTTTTTTCTTTTTGTCTTTTGCCGTTTTAGGGCTGCACCCCTGGCATATGGAGGTTCCCAGGCTAGGGGTCGAATTGGAACTATAGCCGCTGGCCTACACTACAGCCACAGCAACGTGGGATCTGAGCCACATCTGCAACCTACACAACTCAGGGCGACACCTGATCTTTAACCCACTGAGCAAGGCAAGGGATCGAAACTGTGTCCTCATGGATATACTAGTCAGGTTCTTAACCACTGAGCCACGACGGGAACTTTTTTTTTTTTTGCACATCTGTAATTGATTTGTGAAGTGTAAGGTAAGAACTAAGATTAATTTTTTTATCAGTATAGATATGCAATCAACCCAGTGCTACTTATTGAAAAGACCGTCACTTCCTCTGCAACCACATTGCAGAGGAACTTTGTCAAAAATCAGATGACCATATATATGTATATACATATATACACACACACACACACACACACGTCTATTTTAGGGCTCTTTATTTTGTTCTATTGATCTGTTTATTTTGCATCAGTGTCATATTGCCTTAATGACCAAAGTACGTCTTATCACATGAACAAATTCAAGAAGAAAAATACTGGGAGTTCCCGTTGTGGTGCAGTGGTTAATGAATCCGACTAGGAACCATGCGGTTGAGGGTTCGGTCCCTGCCCTTGCTCAGTGGGTTGATGATCCGGCGTTGCCGTGAGCTGTGGTGTGGGTTGCACACGCGGCACAGATCCCGCGTTGCTGTGGCTCTGGCGTAGGCCAGTGGCTACATCTCCGATTCGACCCCTGGCCTGGGAACCTCCATATGCTGTGGGAGCGGCCCAAGAAAGAGCAAAAAGACAAAGCAAAAACAAAAACAAAACAAAAGGAGTTCCCGTCGTGGCGCAGTGGTTAACGAAACCGACTAGGAACCATGAGGTTGCGGGTTCGATCCCTGCCCTTGCTCAGTGGGTTAACGATCAGGCGTTGCCGTGAGCTGTGGTGTAGGTTGCAGACACGGCTCAGATCCCGTGTTGCTGTGGCTCTGGCGTAGGCCGGTGGCTACAGCTCCGATTCAACCCCTGGCCTGGGAACCTCCATATGCCGCGGGAGCGGCCCAAGAAATAGCAACAATAACAACAACAACAACAAAAAGACAAAAGACAAAAAAACAAAACAAAACAAAACAAAACAAAAAACATCAATGTTCCACAAAGGCATCTGATAATATTCAGCAAGCATTTTTAATAGAAAAGGTTAAATAGGGACTGAAGGAAACCAGTCAACCACACAATGTCTGTTTACCTCAAACACAGAGCAAATATTACACTAGGTAATTTCCACTAAGCTGGGTGAAACAACTAGATGCCTGCTGTCACCACTAATCCTAAATCATGTTCTGGAAATTATTTCTATTATAATCAGAATAATTAAATAAACACTATAAATATTCAGGAAAAAATCATATCTACTTGTAGTTGGCATAACTAATTGCTTAAAAAATCAAGAGTCTAATAAAAAATAAATTTAAAAGTTATTGGGAGGAGTTCCTTCCATGGCACAGTGGGTTAAGAATATGATTGCAGCAGCTTGGGCAGCTGCAGAGGTGTAGGTTCAATCCCCAGTGGGTTAAAGGATCTGGGTTGCCACAGCTGTGGTATAGGTTGCAGCTGTGACTCAGATTCAGTCCCTGGCCCAGGAACTTCCATATGCTGCAAGTACAGCCATTAAAATAGAAAACAACGAACCTTACTTGGTAATAATGAAAGCTATGATTGGGAGTTCCTGTTGTGGCTCAGCGGAAACGAATCTGACTAGGAACCATGAGGTTGCAGGTTTGATCTCTGGCCTCGCTCAGTGGGTTAAGGATCCAGCGTTGCTGTAAGCTGTGGTGTAGGTCAAAGACATGGCTCGGATCCTGAGTTGCTATGGCTCTGGCGTAGGCTGGCAGCTATAGCTCTGATTAGACCTCTGCGAACCTCCATATGCCTTGGGTGTGGCCCTAAAAAGCCAAAAAAAAAAAAAGAAAAGAAAAGAAATCTATGATTGTATCCATATTTATTTTTTAATATGACAATATCACAAAAAAACACATAAATAAGCCGCAATCTTGGAGAAGTCCACCATAACAAGAGGTAAAGGATTACTACCTAGAATGTTATTTTTAAGAATGCCACAACTTTTAAAGTATTATTTTCATCTTTTTAAAAACAGCCACACTTGTGGCATATGGAAGTTCTCAGGATGGGGTTGAATTGGAGCTGCAGCTGCCGGCCTATATTACAGCCACCGCCAAACCAGAGCTGAGCTGCATCTGCAACCTCTGACGCAGCTTGTAGCAATGCTGGATACTTAACCCACTGAGTGAGGCCAGAGATTGAACCCACATCCTTATGGACACTAAGTCAGGTCCCTAACCCACTCAGCCACATCAAACCAGGATGTGGGTTTGATCCTGCCACAATTTCTATATGAATGATCTTTTTTAAAAAGGAATATGGGCAATATATATGAATTGGCAAACTACAGTATTTAGCAATAAACAGATAAGATGCTCAACTCACTATTTATCAGGAAAATATTAAAGCACATACCAGAAGTGGTAATATAAGCAAATACTATTTCACTAGTTGAAGGGGTTGTAAATTGGTACCACAATGTTCTCCTCTTCTATGGCAAAATATCTAGTGAGGTTGAAAGTGAACATAACTTGTGACTTACCAATCTTACTTCCTGATAAACACCTCAGAGAAACCCATGCTTACATATAGTAAGAAAGTAAGATATTCAAAAATATATTTTTTAGAGAGAAATTATATATAATCTAAATATTGACCTATAAAAGGCCTAAATACATATGGTGTATTTATGTAAAGAATAGGGTTAGGCATTTTCTATTCTACTGAAAAGCACCATTATAAATCCAAAGAAGAGCAGGCAGATGGTTGGATAGTATTCTGTGAACTACTTTCCTCTCCTGATAACCATACACCTGAACCATAATGCTGACATTTCCATTCTTGAAACCACTCCTTTTAGTTAGGGCAACATCTACTTAAGTGGGATTACATCTGCAATAGGTATTGGGAACAGGAGCCCTACGGTGAAGCATGAGATACACTGGGTTAGATAAAATGAAACTTTTTTGGGAGTTCCCATTGTGGCTCAGCAGTAACGAACCTGGCTAGTATCCCTGAAGATGTGGGTTTGATCCCGGGCCCCGCTCAGTGGGTTAAGCATCTATGAGCTGCAGTATAGGTCACAGATGTGACTCAGATCTGGCATGGCTGTGGCCGGCAGCTGCACCTCCTGTTTGACCCCCAGCCTGGGAAACCTCCATATGCCAAAAGTGTGGCCCTAAATAGACAAAAAAAGGAAAAGAAAAAAGAAAAAAAAAAACTTTTTGAATAGTCTTTTGATAAGCACTTAATGTGTTTTTTCCCCCACAAAATATAGAATACGCAGCTCTCATGCTTGTCTGACCACAAAAATCATCTTCTTCGAGAACCATTAAGAATTGTTGTTCTGGAGTTCCCATCATGGCGCAGTGGTTAACGAATCCGACTAGGAACCATGAGGTTGCGGGTTCGGTCCCTGCCCTTGCTCAGTGGGTTAACGATCAGGCGTTGCCGTGAGCTGTGGTGTAGGTTGCAGACACGGCTCGGATCCCGCGTTGCTGTGGCTCTGGCGTAGGCCGGTGGCTACAGCCCCGATTCAACCCCTAGCCTGGGAACCTCCATATGCCGTGGGAGCGGCCCAAGAAATAGCAACAACAACAACAACAACAACAAAAGACAAAAAAAAAAAAAAAAAAGAATTGTTGTTCTGTGGAACATACTTTTAAGAAATTCTGGGAGTTCTCTAATGGCCTAGTGGGTTGAGGCTCTTGCATTCTCACCGCTGTGGTTCTGGTTGCTGCTGTGCAGCGTAGGTTCAATCCCTGGCGCAGGAATTCCCACATACTGCCTGTGTGGCAAAAAAGAAAAAAAAAAATACAAAACAACAACAACAACAACAAAAAAACGAGAGAACCTGAAATAAAACGTTGCAACTTTCATTTAAAAAAAAAAAAAGAAATTCTGAGTTAATGTGTTGTCCCCAAAAGACTTCTGCTAACAACAACAAAAAAATTGTACCAGGGAGGAGAAACACATTGACCTGTTAGCAAAAACTAATTTTATTATAGCACAAAGTACTCATTGTGTGTGTTACATTTTTGTAGAAACACTGTGTACTGTTCACAAAGTATAAGCAATTTGAAATCATTAGTTTCAAGAGAGATTTGTTGTTCTAGATGGTGAATGATTATTCAATAACATCTGCTCAATCTGCCCACTCTGAGCAAAACGGACTTAGAGGGACCAGTTAATGTATGACATGACAATTAGTTTGGTTGAAAATGAAGTGTGGCAATATGCATTTTTCTATTATGGAGGTAATAATTTTAAGTATTGAATGCCTACTTTTCATATTAACTTTTCATTCCTATTATAAAATTGATGAGACTAAAATAAATGAGAAAAAGAAGAGAAGCAATCTAAAAGATACAGGGACTGGATCATGTCATTTTTTTTCAACACTGTTAAATTACTAAGTTGGAAAATCTAAAATCTGGATACCTTATTATATCACAACAGGTCGAGCCCTCCTGGGTATTTCTGGTAAATCATTTTGTATTTTATTGTTTTATTAGACTATTGAGTTCAATTTACTGAACTTTATTTGGAATGTCTGTATGTTATTTTAAATGATACTGGCCTGAATTTTGCTTTGGGGGGTTCTTTTCAGTTAATTTTATTAGTGGGATATTTACTTTACAGAATAACATGGCAAAATTTTTAGAGGATATCTATTCTTTAAAAGTTTATTGCCTACAAAATTATCAAGTCTAGTTTTTTTTTTTTAAAGGATAATTGCAACTTTTTTCCTTTGCTTATATATCTCATAGATTATTTAACCCAAAATCTATAAAATATACAATCTATACATTGTTTGGGTTTTAATATCTTGAGTCAACTTTGATCACTTAGGTTTCTCTAGATAACTCATTCTCTACATTTTTATAATATTGAAATACATGTATATAATAATACACATATGAATTTTAAAACTTTTAAATCTCTTTAATACATGTAGTTATTTCACCACTCCCATTCATTAAGCTGTAACTGAATCATCTTCTTTCCCTCAATAGTAACTGCCAATTCTATATTAATGGTCTTTTCAAAAAGAACATTCTGGGAGTTCCTGCAGTGGTGCAGGGGGTTAAGAATCTGACTGCAGCTGTTCGGGTTGCTGCAGAGGTGTAGTGGCCCAGCACAGTGGGTTAAAGGATCCAGCATTGCCTCAGCTGTGGCTTGGATTTAATCCCTGTCCCAGGAACAATTCCATATGCTGTGGGTGCAGTCACAGAAAGAAAAAAATCTTGGATTAAAAATCTAGTACTTTTTTTTTTGGTGCACACATGGTATGTGTAACTTCCTAGGCCAGGGATCAAATCTGCACCACAGCAGTGACCCAAGCTGCTGCAGTGGCAGTGCCAGATCCTTAACCTGCTACATCTCAAGAAAACTCTAAAATCTACTGCGTCATTAACTATTCCTTTTTTTTTTTTTTTTAGGGCCTCACCTCTGGCATATGGAAATTCCTAGGCTCAGGGTCCAATCAGAGCTGCAGCTGCCAGCCTATGACACAGCCACAGCCAAGCCAGATCCCAGCTGCATCTTCGACCTACACAACAGCTCACAGCAACACCGGATCCTTAACCCAGTGAGTGGGGCCAGGGATTGAACCTGCATCCTCATGGACACTAGTCAGGTTCTTAACCCACTGAGCCACAACAGTAACTCCTTAATTTTTTTTAATTGTATTTTTACTTTTATTGTATGAATTACTTCCTGTTACTTATTTTTTTAAAATTGTTTTCTGGCTTAATAGTATTTTTTTCCCCAATACATTTATTAATTGCCTGCTGTGTGACAGGCACTGTAGGTGTGGGAACAGAGAGATGAACTAACTTCTCAATCCAGGTTTTCTAAGTGCATTAAAGATTATTAATTTTATACCAAGTAGAGCTTTGGTGACTTTCCACAAATTTTTATTTGTAGGCATCAAATTATCATTTAACACTAAGTAGTCTAAAATTTCAGACTTTCTACTTAAAGAACTTTATTACGTAAGTTTTCAAGTATATGCAAAGGTAATAAGAATGGCACAATGAACCCTATGCACTCATTGTCCAGCTTCAACCATTAACATTCTGCCAATCTTGCTTCATCTATACTTTCCACTTTTTGTTTTTCTTTAGAATTATAAAGCAAATCATACACATGACATAATTTCATCTGTGAATACTTGAATATGGATCCCTAATGCATAAGGATTTGTACATGCATACCCATGCCACAACCATGCCATCAAATGAAGAACTATTTAACTTAATACCTAATCTAGGTTTGCCTTTTCACAAAGTAAAAACTTTTTTCATTTGTCTAAATCTGAATTGTATTGACTGTATTTTTTTTTTTCCGCTGCACCCGCAAAATGTGGAAGTTCCTGGGCCAAAGATGGAATCCATACCATAGCTGTAACCAGAGCCAGAGCAGTGACAATGCTGGATCCTTAACCTACTGAGCCACTAGGGAACTCCAGTATTTTCTTATTTTCTGTGTTCTTGGTGCTCTGGCATTTGGTGACTTGATCTTGGAGAGACTCCTCCTCCTAGGACTAGCAAACGCCTCAACAAATTCCCCTTTGAGCATGCCTTTGATATACAAACCAACTAATGCAAAGCCCACGCTCTGAAACATCTCCTCTATCAAACTCTCATACACCAAGCCAATATTCCTCCTGCCTCAAATCATTCCAGGCCCAATAAAACGGTTCAATCTATCCAGTCCTAGACTTGCTTAGTGTACCTACCTGACATCATGCCACCCATTCCTTCCTGGGAAGACTCCAGTAAAGGTGGGCTTTTTTTTTTTTTTTTGTCTCTTCTAGGGCCACACCCGCAGCATATGGAGGTTCCCAGGCTAGGGGTCTAATCGGAGCTGTAGCCACCAGCCTACGCCACAGCCATAGCATCACCAGATCTGAGCCGGGTGTGCAACTGACACCACAGCTCATGGCAACACTGGATCCTTAACCCACCAAGTGAGGCCTGGGATTGAACCTGCAACCTCATGGTTCCTGGTCAGATTCGTTAACCACTGAGCCATAACGGGAACTCCCAGTAAAGGTTCTGAATTATGCTCTACTCTCTTCCCGCTTCTGCCTCCTAACATGATTAGTGCCTGTTCCATGTGGTCCTCTATGTTCTGCCCCCTACATCTAGAAATCTCCAAGAATAAGTCTCTTCCTTCATGATAAATTTCCATGTATTTGTGTCTTGCCACACCAGATTAAAGCAAATCCTGGGTACATTTTTAACATAAGGATCTCAATACATTCAACACACTGTATTTAATTAATGTGTCTCTTATGTCTCTTTTAATTTGTAAAATTCTGTTTTTATTGTCTTAACATATATTGGTTAGGAAACTAGGCCTTTTATTCTGTAGAATTTCCCAAATCCTTGATTCCTGTTTTTTTGTGTTATTAAATTTGTTCATTTATTCCCTATGCTTCCTGTAAACTGATGGATTTAGAGACTAAATTACACTTCTGGATCAATATTTTGGGCAAGAATACTCCACACATACGTAGGTCGCACATATAGTATACACGTATTGCATTAATCAAGAAGCACATAGCCATCTAAATGTTAAGGCCAAATACTATAAAACTCTTAGAGGAAAACATAGGCAGAACAGTCTTTGACATAAACCACAGCAAAATCTTTTTGGATCCATCTCTTAGAGTAATGAAAATAAAAACAAAAATAAACAAACGAGACCTAATTAAACTGAAAAGCTTTTACCAGGAAAGGAAACCATCTTTTTAAAAAATGAAAAGACAACCCACAGAATGGGAGAAAATCTTTGCAAACAAAGCAATTGACAAAGGATTAATCTTCAAAACGTATAAACATCTCATGCAGCTTTATATATTAAAAAAAAAAACCAATCAAAAAATGGTCAGATCTAAACAGACATTTCTACAAAGACGACAGACAGATGGCCAAAAAGAACATGAAAATATGCTCAACGTCACTATTAGAAAAATGCAAATCAAAACCACAGTGAGGTACTACTTCACACCAGTCAGAATGGCACATCATTAATGTGTCTACAAATAACAAATGCTGGAGAGGATGTGGAGAAAAGGGAACTTTCCTACACTGTTGGTGGAAATGTAGATTGGTGCAACCACTACAGAGAACAGTATGGGGTTCCTTAAAAAACTAAATATAGAACTACAATATGATCCAGCAATCCCACTCCTGGGCATCTATACAGAGAAAACCATAATTTGAAAAAGAAACATGCCACCCCAATGTTCACTTCAGCATTATTACAATAGCCAAGACATGGAATCTAAATGTCCATTAACAGAGGAATGGATAAAGATGTGGTACATATATAAAATGGAATATGACTCAGCCATAAAAAGAATAATGCCATTGGCAGCAACATGGATGGACTTAGAGATTATCATAGTAAATCAAAGACAAATATCATATGATATCACATATGTGGAATCTAATAAAAAGGATATAAAAGAACTTATTCACAAAGCAGAAACAGACTCAAAGAATTTGAAATCAAACTTATGGTTACCAAAGGAAAAAACAGGGCAGAGGGATAAATTAGGAGATTGGGATTAATATATACACACTACTATATATAAAATAGATAAGTAATAAGGACCTACTGTATAGCATAGGGAAATCTACTCAATAATCTGTAATAAACTTTATGGGAAAAAAATCTGAGAACGAATGGATCTATGTATAACTGATTCACTTTACTATACACCTGAAAGTCAACTATACTCCAATAAAAACTTTTTAAAGAGCAGCACATAGCCTTGCTGATTTAAGTTAGACATTAATATAGCTTAGTGTGTGGTCATTCTGCTCCACTGAAATGTTTCCATAATCTTTCACCTAATGGTTTTCACATCCACTGATTTCACCAAGATCCATTACTTCATAAATTAAAAGTATGATTTTTTCGAACTCTATCATTCTTTTGAGCTTCACAAGCTAGAATTCTCTAATAATAAAGAACTTTCCTTCACCAATTTTGGTTGTCTTCAAATATAGTTCATAAAGGAAAGGCAAGGTAAATGCTCCATCTCTCCCCTTTATTTATTAATAAATGCCCTAATATGCTTTGTAGCCGACAAGCTATCAAAGGCTATAGTACTCACAACAAAAGGACAAAGGACCCAAGTTGAGGTGATTCCCACTAGCCAAAGCTAGAACAATTTGAGCATCAAAATAGAAGGCTACAATGGATTTTTAAAAATTGATGAAAAAAAAGGGGGGGGGTTTCTGTTGTGGCTCAGAGGGTTCAAACCCAACTAGTATCCATGAGGATGCGGGTTCAATTCCTGACCTTGCTCAGTGGGTTAAGGATCCAGCGTTGCTGTGAGCTGTGGTGTAGGTCAAAGATGTGGCTCGGATCTGGCATTGCTGTGGCTGTGGCATAGGCTGGTAGCTGCAGCTCTGATTAGACCCTTAGCCTGGGAACTTCCATATGCCAGAGGTGAGGCCCTAAAAAAAAAAAAAAGAAAGAAAAAAAAAAACCTGATGTAGGAGGACCTATAAGATAGGTGATTTTTAACTTCAAAATAGTTTCTTTTTAAAATTTTACTTATTATAGTTGCTTTACAATATTGTGTTAGTTTCAGATATACCAAAAGGTGATCTGGTTTCATATATATACTTTTCAAAAAATTCTTTTCCATTATAGGTTATTACAATACATTGAATATAGTTCCCTTACTATACAGTAAGTCCTTGTTGTTTACCTATTTTGTATATGGTGGTGTACATCTGTTAATCCTATACTCCTAATTTATCCTTCCCCCCACTTCTCCTTTGGCAACCGTAAGTTTGCTTTCTATGTCTTAGTCTATTTCTATTTTGTAAATAAATTTATTTGTACTGTTTTTATTCCACACATAAATAAGATGATGTAGTATTTGTCTTTATCTCATTTACTTCACTTGGTATGATAATCTCTAGGCCCATCCTACCTTTGTTAAGTTAAATTTATGCTGAGGCTAGAGAGTATAGATTGTAGAATACCTTATTTTTTATGAACAAATTGAAAAAGAACTTCTCACTTTCACAATTTTAACAAGAATAAGTTATCTGATGTCAAATAATGGATGAGTGTTGGTGGAAGGCATTTCTATATTCATTGTGCCCATAGTCTTTCATACGTATTTTCAAAAGTAATATGATACTAATAAAATAAAATTTAGTAGCTTAAAACAACAACCATTTTACTATATCTCATGATTATGTGGGCCAGGATTGGGCAGGGGCTCACTTGGTTGATTTTTCTCTTCTACATGGCATCAACTGAGGTTACCTGATGGCATTCAGCTGATGGCTGGTCTAGAGGAACCAAAACTATTTCACTCAAATGTCTTGGTGGGTGTATCTGGATGACTGGGCATAGCCGAGAGCCTCTCCTTCTTTATATAGTCTCAGGGCCTTTCCGTGTGGTCTCTTCAGCAGAGTAGCCTGACTTTTTAACATCAGAGTCTGAACTTGAGAGTATTCCAAGAGATGAGATAAAATCTATCACTAAATTCTGGGTCCAAAAACTAGTATGTCAGTACTTCTGCTACTCTATGATCAAAGCAGTCACAGTCTGCCCAGATTCAAGGAGAAAGGATATGGATTCTATCTCTTCGTGAGAGGGGTGTCAAAGAATTTACAGCAATCTTTATTCTGCTGCAGTACTATCACTTTATAAATGAAGAAATTATAGCATCAGCAGTTAAGCATCTTGTTCAATATAACACAAGTAGGAAAGTGATGGGATAGAGATGAAGTTAAGTACCTTTCCTACATTCATTATATTAAGAGGCAGGGAAGATAGGGCTGGGTCCAAGGACATCCTCATATAAGCATTAAGCTAAAAGACAAAACCTCATTCTGCATTTAATGAGGTCATGAAACATGGAAGAATGGCGTCACCAACAGGAACATAAATTATATTTTCATTTAAGTTTTCCGAAAACTGAATAGGGAACCTTGATCATGCAATCTGCCAGACATGGCCAAGCATAGGCAACGAAAATACCCAGGCTGCATATGACAGCTATACGACCTTCCAGGTGTGGTACTAAGACTGGGAAGGGAAAACAGCTCTCAGGGCATGTGTGCAGTGGCTTCAGGAGAAGAGCACACCAAGAACAGAAGCTGCAAATAGATGAGATCATCACCCGCCTCAACTTTCTCATCAATGAATGTTCCACTGCTAATGGAAGAAGCTCATACCCATTCAAAGATTAACATGAAACAGAAAGGGAAATCAGAGAGTCCTGCTGGGCACCTCTCACTGGCGAGGACATCTCTTTTCCAAGTGCTTACCTTCGCTTTTGCCCCTTAATAAATTGCTTGTTTTTTCTTATGTATCAGTTTCTGTGTGTGATTCCTATGCGTATCCTGTCCAAATTCTTCTGTACGTGTAGAACAAGAACCTGAACCTTTAATAAATGCATCCAGCATCAAGAGGATTAGCTTCTACGATGAATGTGAAGATTCTCAGGTATGAATACATTAACACATTCTTTAATGACATAAATCCCCTTATGCCAAGTCAGCTGCATGGAGGAAGCAAAAACGACCAATTACTACACTCATAGACTGAACTACAACACAGGATTGAAAAGGCTTTCTTATATTTTTACATTATGAATTTTCAGATGATGGGTAAGGTGTGAATGTTGCCTAAAGGCCTTCTTACATTCCTTACATTCATAGGGTTTCTCACCAGAATGAATTCTCAGATGTTGGATAAGAGATGAGTTAAGTCTAAAGGCCTTCCTACATTCTTTACATTCAAAGGGTTTTTCACCAGTATGAATGCTCTGATGTAGAGTAAGTTTTTGGCGCAATCTAAAGGCCTTCCCACATTCCTTACATTTATAGGGTTTCTCACCAATATGAATACTCTGATGTTGTGTAAGTTGTGAGAGTAGTCTGAAGGCCTTTCCACATTCCTTACAGTCATAGGGTTTAACACCAATATGAATGCTCTGATGTGAAATAAGCTGTGAGTAGCGACTAAAGGCCTTCCAGCATTCCTTACATTCATAAGGTTTCTCACCAGTATGAATTCTGTGATGAAGAATAAGATGATAACCACGACTAAACGTCTTTCCACATTCCTTACATTCATAGGGTTTCTCACCAGTATGAATTCTCTGGTGGAGTGTCAGTTGCTGTCGTACTCTGAAGGCCTTCCCACATTCTTTACATTCATACGGCTTCTCACCCGTGTGAAGCTTGTGATGTACTCTAAGACCAGAGCCACACAGAAAGGCCTTCCCACATTCTTTACATTCATAGAGTTTGTCAGCAACATTAACCTTCTGATGCCGAGTAAGGTGTGCGTACTGTCTAAAGGCCTTCCCACATTCTGTACATACATAGGGTTTCTCGCCAGTATGAATTCTCTGATGGAGAGTAAGCTGTCCACGAACTCTGAAGGCCTTCCCACATTCTTTACATTCATAGGGTTTCTCACCAATATGAATTTTCTGATGTACTCTAAGGTCTGGGCCACATATGAAAGATTCTCCACACTCCTTACATTCATACATTTTTTCACCAGAATGAAGTCTCTGATGTCGAGTAAGATGTGCAGTCTGTCTAAAAGCCATCCCACATTCCTTGCATTCATAGGGTTTTTCACCAGTATGAATTCTGTGATGAAAAGTAAGTTGTTGGCGTACTCGAAAGGCCTTTCCACATTCTTTGCACTCATAGGGTTTCTCGACAAAATGAATTCTCTGATGTGAAGTAAGAGAAGAGCGTTTTTGGTAAGAGGATACTTTTTGAGATGTAATTTTCACTCGACTGAAATATTCTTCTTGCCCTTCAAATTTTCTCTTGGATGCCCAATCATTTTTTAAAATGAGGCTCTTAAGGCCATGGTTTTTAATTCTTTCCATTATCTTCCACTGAGATAAGTTTATTTCATAAATGTCATTTTCTGAAGATAACTTCTTGGTCTCCAAACCTAAAAGGAAACAAGAGAGCAGACATGTATTTTTCATTTTCTAAAAGAAGTAAAATTTCTACAGTAGAAATAAAACACAACCAAAGCAATACCCAATGAAATTCTAAAAAGTTACCTAATTTGAAAAAAAAAAAAAAAAAAAAAGCAAAAGGCAATACCAGGAAAATGAGAGTTCATGTAAGAAAGTGAAATTGGTAATTAAGTATTTTAAATCAGTGGTTCTCAAATTGAGACGTGACTCAGAATTACCAAGGAAGCTTGTTACAAATAGTATGATTTAGACAACACCTAAACCACTTGGATCAGATTCTATAGTCCTGGGTAGTCCTATTTAAAACTCTCAACACAAGGGTTCTGATGGAGATGCAAGGTTGAGAATTCATACTAAAATTTTTCCAACAATTCGTCTTTATTCTTAGAATAAAATCAATCTTGCTGTTGTTAAAAGGCCTCTGCTTACCTGTAACACATCATCTCAAACCACTGTCCTCTTTACTGCTACCTGGAGAGGCCTCTTTTCAGATCTTAGAACATGCTGCTACTTTCCTCTATCTCTTAGGACTTTTCAGTATGCTCTATTTCCCCACAAACCTTCTATCTGGGCTCTTTGCATGGCTGGCTCCTTTTCTTTCTGAGGTCTTAGATGAAAAGTCACTTCCTCTAAAGCTGACTCTACTGACAATACCTAAAGATATGTCCTTACTATACAGATGACCCTGGAACAACATGGGTTTGAACTGGGAGGTCCACTTACACATGGACTTTTATCAATAAATATACAAAAATACACATGTATGAGGTTGCGGGTTCGATCCCTGGCCTTGCTTGGTGGGTTAAGGACCCAGCACTGCGAGCTGTGGTGTAGGTCGCAGACGTGGCTCGGATCCCATGTTGCTGTGGCTCTGGCGTAGGCCAGCAGCTACAACTCCGATTAGACTCCTAGCCTGGAAACCTCCATGTGCCGCGGGAGCGGCCCAAAGAAATAGCAAAAAGACAAAAACAAACAAACAAACACACACATGTAGAATATAGTGTGCAAGACTTGTATTAAAGAGGATAGCCTATCTTTACGTAGGCATCCCAAAGAAATAGCAAAAAGACAAAAACAAACACACACACACACACGTAGAATATAGTGTGCAAGACTTGTATTAAAGAGGATAGCCTATCTTTACGTAGGCATAAGGTGAATGATATTTAATATAAAATTATGTGTTACTTTTTGTATTCTTTATAACTGCTTTCAAAGCATTATATTACTGAACAGTGTGTTTCTCTCTTGTAGCTGGAGAAACTGCATGTATCAGCTTATCATCACAAGTAAGTGGTTTTTAAAAATGTAACAATGTTTCCAATACTGTATTATAAACAAGACTGTAATATTGTATGCCATTAAAATTTTATGCTGATTCATTCATTAGTGTATAGGCTAGGCTACCCTGAAGCAATCATATTGCTGCTTCTTCATTATCAATGCATGAACCATCATACCTGCAAATAAATATTAATTTTTTTCACATTATCTTTTTGTTTTTGATATCCAATGTTAGTAATATGTATAACATCTACTGTGTTTTGTACCATATAAGACGACACTGATACAGGTACTGATAGATAATATATCTTATAAACAGATGACATAAGCTTATGGTATCAATACAGTACAGTACTGTAAATGTATTTTCTCCTCCTTATGATTTTCTTAATATTTTCTTTTCTCTAGGGGTTCCCATTGTGGCTCGGTGGTTAATGAATCTGACTAGGAACCATGAGGTTGCGGGTTCAATCCCTGGCTTGCTTAGTGGGTTAAGGATGTGGCGTTGCTGTGAGCTGTGGTGTAAGGTTGCAGATGCGATTTGGATCCCACGTTGCTGTGGCTCTGGCAAAGGCCGGCAGCTACAGCTCCGATTAGACCCCTAGCCTGGAAACCTCCATATGCCACAGGTGCAGCCCTAAATAGATTAAAATATTTTTTTTTCTTTTCTCTAACTTCATTGTAAGAATACAGTATATAATATATATATAACATATAAAATGTATTAATTGACTATTTACATTCTTGGTAAGGCTTCCAATCAACAACAGGCTATTGGTAGTTAAGTTCTGGGGGAGTCAAAAGTTAAACATGGATTTTTGCCTGTGTTGTTCAAGGGTTAAACGTATATCTGTGTTGTTATTATACATACATTATATATAAACACAGACCTATGTTGATATTACTTACTTACTAATTTTTCCATTTGTTAGTCTGCTTATTTTCTTACACTTAAACCTCATCAAGGGCAGAAAAAATCCCTGCTTTACTCTCCATTAAATAATAAATCCATAGTACATAATAGATTTCATTCAACTCCCATAGTTATATTCTGAGTATTTCTCTGCCTCTAATTTCTCATACCTTACTACAGTAATATATAGTCATTCATGCTAGCCAAGCCAAATAAATACATGAAAAATGGTGGTTATATATTCCTGTACATCTTTCCATTGTTTATAGCCTTATTTATGCAGTATTCTCTACACTGCCCATTCTCTCCTTCACATAGTTACGGGTTACTCTTTGTCTTCACATCACAGCAAAAATACTGAGCAACTCCCTTAAATCCCCTCAGAGGCAAGGCCATTCCTGTATTTCCTACAAATGTGATTTATCATGGGGATATGAATATACCTTATTAAAATTTATGAGGAGTTCCTATTGTGACTCAACGGGTTGAGAATCAGACTAGGATCCATGAGGATGCAGACTCAATCCCCAGTCTCCTTGAGTGGGTTAAAGGATCTGGCTTTGCCATGAGCTGAGATGCAGATTGCAGACACAGCTCAGATCTGGCATTGCTGTGGCTGTGATGTAGGCTGGCAGCCACAGTTCCGATTCGACCCCTAGGCCAAGGAACTTCTGTGTGTGACCCTAAAAGGATAGATAGATAGATAGATAGATAGATAAATAAAGTTTATTAAATACATAGCCAAAAAAAAAAAAAGATGTAACATATAAGTACCTCATTAATAGGGTCAAAGGATTTTGCAGTACTTGATTTTTTTAAAATGATTTTTATTTTTTCCATTATAGCTGGTTTACAGTGTTCTGCCAATTTTCTACTGTATAGCAAGGTGACCCAGTCACACATACACATAGACGTTCCTTTTTCTCACATTATCAGGCTCCATCATAAGTGACTAGATATAGTTCCCAGTGCTATACAGCAGGATCTCACTGCTTATCCATTCCAAAGGCAATAGTTTGCATCTATTAACCCCAAATTCCCAATCCATCCCACTCCTTCCCCCTCCCCCTCCCCCTGGCAATCATGAGTCTGTTTTCCATGTCCATGATTTTCTTTTCGATTTTGCAGTAACTTGAGTGTGAAAAACTTGCTACCAAAGTCATAATAGATATAAATGAGAGAATGATAAAGGAGGAGAAATAGCCAGGGGGGAATTTAAGTGCTAAACGAGCTGTGTATGAGACAGAAAAATTATGAGGTTTTCAATTACTAAAACATAGTCTGTATAAGAAAGTTGAAATCATAGATAGTTTCTACTAAACTGGAAATTAATAAAAATAGTAAATCCAGAGTTCCTGTCATGGCTTGGTGGTAACGAACCCAACTGGTATCCATGAGGATGCAGGCCCGATCCCTGGCCTCGCTCAGTGGGTTAAGGATCCAGTGCTGCAGTGAGCTGTGGTGTAGGTCGCAGACATGGCTTACATCTGGCGTTGCTGTAGCTATGGTACAGGCTGGTAGCTGCAGCTCCGATTAGACCCCCAGCCTGGGAACTTCCATATGCCATGGGTGCAGCCTTAAAAAAAACAAACAAAAAAAACCTCTTAGATCAATAGGGAAATAAGATCCAAAATAGTACTGTTTTTTGGAGTCCCTGCTATGGCATAGTGGGTCAAGAATTCAACTGCAGTGGCTCAGGTCACTGCGGAGGCATGGGTTCAATATCTCGTCTGGTGCAGTGGGTTCAAAGGATCTGGTGTTGCTGCAGCTGAAGCTCCGATTCAATCCCTGGCCCAGGAACCTCCATATGCCATGTGGCCATTAAATTTTTTTTTTTAGGTTTTATTTTTAACAAACCAATAGTATAATGAAAAAAAAAAACCTACATAAAGTTATTTCTTGTAAAACTTTAACCACAATGCTTAGACAAAAATTCACAACCTAAATACTTGTAACAATAAAAATGAAAGGAAAAATTAACAATCCCACTCAAAAATATTAGAAAAACAAACTGAAGCAAAGCAAAAAGAAATTAACTATGTAAAAGGAGAATTTGATTAGTTAGAAAACAGAAAAAAAGAATTAACACACAAAGCCAAACTGGATTTTTTTTTAAAAAAAAGAATCAGCAAAACAGATAAACCATTAGTTAATATAATAAAAACAGCAAAAGGGACAGTCATAAAAATAATGACAAAATTAAAATAATCATGAATAAATACAGAGGATAGTTGAAGAAAAGATTACTTTGCCAATAAGTTTTTAAAACATAGTGAAAATGAATAATTTTCTAGGAAAATATAACTTACCAAGACTGACCACAGAAGAGTTACAATGTTTAATCAGATTAAAGTCCATAGAGCAAACAGAGAATGTGGTCAGACTTACCATGTCCCTCTCCCTTGTTCTAGTCACAGACATGGCTTTCAGACATGCAAAGCTAACTTCCTCTTTAGGTCTATCTATCTGCTCAGAATGTTCTTCTCTAGAGTCAAATGGCTTGAGCCCTTACTTCATATCTCTCCTCAAGTATCACCTCCTCAAAAAGCCTTCCCTCATTTGTCCACTTTTTCTGTATGTATTTATACTTCAATAAAGAAACAAAGAAAGGGAGTTCCCGTTGTGGCTCAGTGGTTAACAAATCCGATGAGGAACCATGAGGTTTTAGGTTCGATCCCTGGCCTTGCTTGGTGGGTTAAGGATGCGGCGTTGCTGTGAGCTGTGGTATAGGTTGCAGACGTGGCTCAGATCCCGCATTGCTGTGGCTCCGGTGTAGGCCAGCGGCTATAGCTCCGATTAGACCCCTAGCCTGGGAACCTCCATATGCCGTGGGAGTGGCCCTAGAAATGACAAAAAGACAAAAAAAAAAAAAAAAAAAAAAAGAAAGAAAGAAAAAGAAAAGGAAAGAAAAAAAAATAATGACCTTGTTTAAGATGTCTAACTTTCAGGTCAAAAGTTGTTATTTTGGCTAAATATTTCCTGACTAAACTAATGTTATCTTACTCACTTGGCACCACTGTATTTCATTATTTTTATAGTATTAATAGTTGTAAATATCACTTAATCACCTGTGTGAATAAGAGAATAAGTTAGGAGAGGGGGGAGCACATTTTCCCTTCCTTTCATAGAAAGTGAGTCAGAAGATATACCATTATAAAGAGTATGGGCACTGAAATGGCCCTATTGTTACAAAGAAAAGAACTTTTGACCTAAAATGAGTCTTCTCTGTCAGACCTGAATACACACAAAGCAAAATACAAAGTGACAATGTATCTCCATATGAAAAATGTTAAAGTTTTTTTTTTTTTTTTTTTTTTTTTTTTTTGGTCTTTTTGCGTTTTCTTGAGTGGCTCTCGCGGCATGGAGGTTCCCAGGCTAGGGGTCACATGGGAGCTGTAGCTGCCGGCCTATGCCAGAGCCACAGCAACGTGGGATCCGAGCCACGTCTGCGACCTACACCACAGCTCTCGGCAACGCCGGATCTTTAAGCCACTGAGCAAGGGCAGGGATCGAACCCGCAACCTCATGGTTCCTAGTCGGATTCGTTAACCACTGCGCCACAACGGGAACTCCTAAAGATTTTTTTAAATTAAAAAAAATATATATTTGGAGTTCCCGTTGTGGCACAATGGGATTAAGGGCATCTTGGGAGCACTGGGATGTGGGTTCAATCCCTGGCCTGGCACAGTGGGTTATGGATCCGGCATTGCCACAGCTGCAGGTTAGGTGGCACCTGAGGTTCAGATCTGATCCCTGGCCCAGGAGCCTCCATATGCTGTGGGTGTTATGGCCACACCCACAGCATATGGAGGCTCCTGGGCCAGGGAGAAAATCCAAGCCAAAGCTGCAGCCTATGTCATAGCTAGGGCAACAATGGATCCTTAAAACCATGCACCAGGCTGGGGATCGAACCAGTGCCACCAGAGAGACAAGCCAGATCATTAACCCACTGTGCCACAGCAGGATCTCCTTATGGATTTTTTTAAACAAGAAGTCCAAAGAGAGATGAAAATCGCAGAGGTAGAAGCTAAACCAAGGATCATTCTCCTTATAGTCTGTTACATTCACGTTCTTCTCGATGTGACGATAGATATACACACACATGGAAAAAGGCAAATAAGAATGATATTCTATGATCTAAGGATCTATCTTCTAGAAAAATTCATATGAAACTTCGGCTGCTGGTAAAACCTCAGGCACATTCTTCTGTAGTCTTCTATTTCCCATTTTAAATTTTATGAGAAATGGTAGGGGGAAAAAAATGCTTCCCTGGCCATAACTAAAAGAGCCTCCCCATCCTACACCATTCTCTATTTCCTTACTATGCTTACTTTTCTTCACAGTATTCCTTTATTACCTGACATTATATCTTCTATTTACTTACAGTTACTATGTTTCCCTCATCACAAGGTTAAATTCTCTTGGGGACAGAGATTCTACTGGTTTTGTTTACCACTGTATTGAAAATGTCTAGCATAGTGCCCAGCTCAGAGCCAAGTTGATCAATCAATCTAGCAATCTATCTATGTATGTATCGATTGATCAATCTATCTATAAATGCAAAAGAAGAAATCAAAATATAGACAGAATAATATTGGGAATAAAGAGAATACTTTTCCATACCCCATGCCCCCTTCAAAGAGGAGGAAAATCTGAGAGAACAATAAGAAAAGGAGAATGGCAAATAGGACAGAGTAGTTCTTTTAGTATCCCCAGCTGAGCCCTTAATTTGCTCCCTAAGTCTCAGACTGTTTCTCATCAGGGCATTGACATGAAAGTGGGCTTTCTAGGGAGTTCCCGTCGTGGCTCAGCAGTTGACGAATCTGACTAGCATCCATGAGGATGGAGATTTAATCCCTGACCTTGCTCAGTGGGTTAAGAATCCAGCATTGCCATGAGCTGTGGGATATGTCGCAGATGCAGCTCGGATCCTGCGTTGCTGTGGCTGTGGATTAGACCAGCAGGTAAGGCTCCGATTAGACTCCTAGCCTGGGAATCTCCATATGCCGCGGGTGTAGCCCTAAAAAAAAAAAGGAAAAAAAAAGAGGGCTTTCTAGAGTTTCTGCTGTGGCACAATGGGATCGGCAGCATCTTAGGAGCACTGGGACATGGGTTCAATTCCTGGCACAGCACAGTGGGTTAAGGATCCAGCGTTGCCAGAGCTGTGGCTTGGGTCATGACTGCGGCTCAGATCTGATACCTGGCCCACATGCCATGGGGCGGCCAAAAATGAAAAAAAAGAAAAAGGAAGGGGCGATTTCTAAACATAAGGGTGTGCCTCTTCCTTAACTAGCTGGGTGGTTTTCTCTGCTGATGATTTCTCCTACCCTACTGGCATTCACTCACCCGAATAAGGTCTCCTTCCTTTCCTCACTACTTTCCAGGGCTCTTTTCCTTGTTCCAATAAGGAAATCACATCTGGTTTAGAAATGAAGCATCCTGGTCAGGACAAAAAAACATTAAGGTGATACAGAAATAAAAAATCAGTTCAAAATTACTTTGATTCAGTCATGGTTAAAATTTTAATAAACTACTGATCAAATGGAAATTGATAAAGACTTTCAAATAAAGAAAAGCAAGATGGTTAAAAAACATCATGTTAAGGTTACCTAATAATTAGAGATTAGAGAGGGAAAGAAATGGTCTTTATATTCACACAAGTATTCCTTTTCTTGACTGTCTGGATTCAAATCTTGCCTCTGCCATATCCCAGTAATGGGCCCTTAGACAAGTCACCTCTATGCTTTATTTTCCTCACCTATAAAACAGGGAAATTACAGGACCCACCTTACATGATTATTAATATATATCCCTATCTAAGCATTGCCTAGAATACATACTAAGTTCTACACATATTTTATTATTTATTATAATTATTATTTTATTACATATATTTTATTATTTATTATAATTATTTATTATAATTGTTATTTTGCTGAGAGGAAAACAAGAAGTTTCCTGAGGCATTTTTTGTTTTTTCTTAGGATATTCATACAAGGTTAAATGCAAAGTTCTTGGATTTTTAACTTTCAATCATAAAAGGAGATAAAAGTGAATTCCTTTTTGTTTGTTTGTTTATTAACCAAGGAATGAGTTCTCTTGAACTGTAAATAAATCTGGTTGCTACAACTTACCACTAAAAAAATTATGTGTTCATTTGGTAGAGAAAAACCAAGATTCGAGGTGTAGCTACTTTCCTTAAAGGTATACCAGCAAATAACCAGACACCTAGCAATTCAGAGTTCAAATACAAAGTGAAGCCTTCTTTCTTTGATACTGGTGAGGTTGTAAATCATCCAGATTTCCCTTGAGGACGAGGAGCAGAAGTTTAGATAGTTTCTTGAAAGATATTCCTGAAATTTCCAGAGAAGAAAGCTAATATTTCAGAGAAGAGAGTCTAAATTTCTAGAAGCAGACAACCTTACCCAATGAGACTAAGTTGCTGTAGTTCTCCAACATTACATTTCTGTATAAATCCCTCTGTTCCAAGTTCAGGTATTCCCACTCCTCCTGAGAGAAGTCAATGGATACATCACTGAACATCACTGATCCCTGAAATGATAAATCATATAATACAACTAAAATTAAATAAAATTTGTTTTAAGGCAAAAAGAAAAAAAAAAATGGAAGAGATAATGCTGGAAATGGGTCATAAAGCAAGCAAACAGGCTTGGGCTGGACGCCTGTAACATGGTGAGTTAGAAAGTGAGTATGCTTGAAGCGGGATGCCTATGTCTTCCTGAAGGATCCTCTTGCTACAGATACCACCTCTTGCATACTCTGGCATATCTTAACTATCTAAACACACTTGGAAAGGAAAAAAAAATAATCAGTTTTCTAACTAAATGTAATACTGAAGATACTTTTGCCTGCTTAATATCACCCTTATAAATTCTTTTTTTTTTTTTTTTTTTTTGTGTGTGTGTGTTTTTTTGTTGTTGTTGTTGTTGTTGCTATTTCTTGGGCAGCTCCCGTGGCATATGGAGGTTCCCAGGCTAGGGGTTGAATCGGAGCTGTAGCCACTGGCCTACACCAGAGCCACAGCAACGCAGGATCCGAGCCGCGTCTGCAACCTACACCACAGCTCACGGCAACGCCGGATCGTTAACCCACTGAGCAAGGGCAGGGACCGAACCCGCAACCTCATGGTTCCTAGTCGGATTCGTTAACCACTGCGCCACGACGGGAACTCCAATATAAATTCTTAAGAAATATGTTCTTAGTCCTTTCTCCTTAAGGATCAGATTTTTTTTTAAAGTTTTTCTATAATATCTCTGTGTTAGAAAAAGATCTGAATACAACTAAAGAATTTCTATCAAGTTCATTGTTGAATCATATATCATAAGCATATCCCCATTTTGACAAACTCTTTTTTTTTTTTTTTGTCTTTTCTAGGGCCGCACCCGTGGCATATGGAGGTTCCCTGGCTAGGGGTCCAATCGGAGTTATAGCTGCCAGCCTGTGGCACAGCCACAGCAACCCGGGATCCGAACCGTGTCTGTGATCTACACCACAGCTCAAGGCAACACCAGATCCTTAAGCCACTGAGCGAGGCCAGGGATCAAACCCACAACCTCATGGTTCCTGGTCAGATTCATTAACCACTGAGCCACAATGGGAACCTCCTGACAAACTCTTTAATGAACTTTAAAAAAATTGGTTATATAATAGTCTGTGCCATGGATATACGAGACTTAATCATTCTTCTATACTTAAATATTTTTGCCTATACAAAATATTTAAGGTCCTCCTCAATTCTGAGGGATTACAACCATTCATGAACTGGCATGATCTTGTTATCTATCATTTTTCATCCCTGACTGTATGCATTTCTTGTTCTACTATCTGGATACTATAGAATCCAGAATCACAAAGATGTCAATCAAGACCAGCACATCCTGTTCCACTACATATGGAACCCTGTTCCTGGTGTACAACTCTTAGGGATTTCCAGAGGAGATACTTGATCTCACTGCATGTAAGACCTAACCACAATCTGACCTAGTCCTAAAAGCCTCACAAAGCACAAGATGTCACTGTAAACTGAAGCTAAAGCCAACCAACAGCAAATCTTATCTACTTGGAAAACTCAAGTTTGGAAAAATTTAGAGTTTTTTCCCATGAGCATTCAAATGAGCCCATACTATCTCAATTACTCAAAAGAGATGGTAAAATATCTCCCTCAAGGAATTTAATTTCTGCTCTACCACAGCTTTTAGCAAAAGACTGGGCACTTATAAGAGATGCTGAATTATTTGTTCCATGAATGCATGAATACAATGACTGTAAAAAAGAGAATTCACAAGATAGGCATTGTACTATTTATTTCATCTCATCCCTCACTGGATTTGGAGAATTTGGAGGAAATGGGTCCTTAGATGGGGCTATGATAAGTAAGAAGATTCAGGATAAAGAAAAGTTCATAGGAACTTAACTTGCGAAAGGTGAAAGAAACAGTAACTTACATGGGCCATGGTTTAGAAATTTAAGAACTGGTCAGTCCTTGCGGTTTACTTGCCTGGAGAAGCAGAGTTCACAGAGGCCAGACCTAGGGGGAAAAAAAGGGGGTCATGAGATCAGACAGGCCTCAGAACCCCCAAAATGACTCAATTTAACATATCCTTTCTCCTTCCTTGACTCCCCCCACACCCACCCCCACAGTGAGGGAGATTTGGGACAGTCTGGACAAATCTAATCTCTATTTGTAAATTCCAGGGATGATAAAGGACCACATCATCTAAACGAGAATTTCTTTCAAAGCCACACAAGCCTGCTTAGATTAATCAGATACAAAGAGAGAAATTCATAGGACCAAACCTAGCAGCCACTACCACTGACAAACCTATACTGACAGCCCTGCCTGCAGCCAAAACAATAACTTCTAGAATCCTCTTGGCTCAACACTGTTTTAAATCAGAATCATCCACATCACTTTTCTAGATGACTTCATTTGTTATATTCTTTCCTTTTTGGGGGTGGGGTGGGGCATGCCCACAACAAGCAGAAATTCCCAGGCCAAGGATTAAACACACACCACAGCAGTGACCAGAGCCACAGCAGTGACAATGCCAGATCTTTAACCCAAAGCACCACCAGGGATTCTTATTATTTTCTTTCTTTCTTCTTGAAGAGGTGTTGATTCATGATCCCAGCAGGCAGACAATAACACATTAACTACTTATCAAGTATTTTCACAAGAAGAGTTCCCATCATGGCTCAGTGGTTAGCGAACCCAACTAGAATCCATGAGAACTCAGGTTCAATCCGTGGCCTCGCTCAGTGGGTTAAGGATCCAGCGTTGCTGTGAGCTGTGGTGTAGGTTGCAGACATGGCTCAGATCCAGTGTTGCTGTGGCTTAGGTCAGCGGCTACAGTTCTGATTGGACCCCTAGCCTGGGACCTCCATATGCCATGGGTGCAACCCTAAAAAGACAAAAAAAATTTAAAAAAGTATTTTCACAAGAAAATGAAATAAAGTCATCCAAATTGGAAAGGAAGAGGTAAAACTGTCTCTATTTGCAGACAACATGATATTATATATAGAAAACGCCTAAAGAGCCCAAGGAAATCCGTTAGAACTAATAAAATAATTCAGTAAAGTTGTAGAATACAAAATCAATATACAAAAATTGGTGGTGTTTATATGTTTATCTATTAATAATTAAATATAAGAAAAATTAGGAAAATCCCATTACGGTTGCATTGAAAAGAATAAAATAACTAGGAATATATTTAACCATGGAGGTTAAAGACCTGTACCATGGAAAACTATTACACTGATGAAAGAAACTGAAGATGACGCAAATAAATAGAAAGATATTCCACACTCATGGACTGGAAAAATTAATATTGTTAAAATGGCCATACTGCCCAGAGAAATCTACAGATTAAATTCAATCCCTATCAAAATTCCATTGGAATCTTCCACAGAACTAGAACAAACAATCCTAAAATTTGTATGGAACCACGAAAGGCACCAAACAGCCAAAGCAGTGTTGAGAAAGAAGAACAAAGTTGGAGGAATCATGCTTCCTGATCTCAAACTACATTACAAAATTATAGTAATGAAAACATTATGATACTGGCCAAAAACAACAACAACAACAAAAAACAGACATTTGGTCAATAAGCCCAGAAATAAACCCATATGTACATGGTCAATTAATTTACAAGAAAGGAATCAAGAAAATACAGTTGGAAAAGGACAATCTCTTCAAAAAAATACTGTTGGGGAAACCAGATAGCCACATGCAAAAGAATGAAACTGGACCACTATTTCATATCATACACAAACATCATCTCAAATGGATTAAAGACTTGAATGTAAGACCTGAAACCATAAAACACAGGTGGTAAATGCCTTGACATTAGCCTTGGTGATGATTTATTTTGACACCAAAAGTAAAGGCAAAAAAACCAAAAGTAAACAGGTAGGACTACATCAAATTAAAAAGCTTCTGTACAGCAAATCAAAACATCAACAAAACGAAAAGGTGACCTACTGAATAGGAGAAATGTTTGAAAATCATACAGATGATAAGGGATCAATATCCAAAACACCTAAAGAACCCATACAATATGGTCACTGGAATCAAGATGGTGGAGGAGCAGGACATGGAGCTCACTTTCCCCCAAATACAAACAAACAAACAAAAATCTGTTTGTAGAATGATTCTCACAGAATATCTACTAAACCCTGGCAGAAAACCTCAGACTTTCCAAATGGACAAGAAAACCTCCACATAACTAGGTAGGACAAAAGGAAAAACAAAAAAAGAGAGAGAGAAGAGAGAAAAAGGAGTCGGGACAAGATTAGCACTCCTGGGAGGGAGCTGTGAAAGAGGAAAGGAATCTGCACACTGGGAAGCCCCCTGACTAGCAAGGTGATCAGCCAGTACAGAGGGGGAGCCTCAAAACCTTGGAGAAAAGCACAGCATCCAGTCTGAGGAGGCCAGAGGGGAGAGAAAGCTGAACAGACAATTGGTACCACCGCCCAGAGCACCACGACCTGAGACACTTGGGCAGGGGCTGGGTGATGAGGCTTGGATTTGGTGCTCAGTCCCAGGGAGAGGACTAGGGGTGGCTGGGTGGAAACAGCCTGAGGTGGGAAGGGAGTGGTGCACCACAGCTGAGGGAGTACAGGAGCAGGCATGGTCCTGCCAGAGAAGCAAGGCACCACTGTTGAGGACTGCAGGGCTGGGGGCAGGGGGTAGGTATCTGCCATAGGAACTTCTTTCTCTGCACACGCATGGGCTCTCAGGCAGCAGGGCACCTCTTACACAGGCTACCAGGGGCAGTGCAAGCCACTGCAGCCATCCTAGACTCCAGAGGTGGGTGTGACCTGCTACTGCCTGCTATCCCCACCACTCCAGGGACTGAAGCTACTGCAGAGGGCCCTGCAACCAGATGCCACCCATTGCCCACATCTCTCTGGGAACATGTGGCCAGTGGATGCTGTTGCTGAGGGATCTGTGACTGGATGCTGCCTCCACCTCCAGGGGTCAATGCCACTGCCAAGGGCCTGGGGATCAGGTGCCACCTGCAGGCACTGCATACTGCCCCCACCTCCCTGGAAACACACACAGGCCGTGTACCTGCACACCTCCTATCAAGGGGATAACAGCCTGCACACACTGAAGAAAAAGACAAGCATCCAAACCAAAAGCAGCCCTCATGTGAGAAAACGAGAAGCCTGCACAAGTTACCCAGGACCACTCCCATATATAAAGAGCCCTCCAAGACTACAGCAGAATGATTCCCAGTTAAAAGAACAGAATTCCCCTGAAGGATCAAACAATGAGACAGATTTCTTCAATCTTACAGATACCTCAAAAACAAGGTAATGAAAATACTGAAGGAGTTAAGAATGGCTATCCACAGTAATGCAGATTTCCATAAAGGAGAACTAAAAACTATAAGGAGGAGCCAAGGAGGTTACCCTTATGGCCCAGTGGGTTAAGGAGCCAGCACTGCCTCAGCTGTTGCACAGGTCACAACTGTGGCACAGGCTTGATCCCTGGCCCCGGAACTTTCATATGCCCTGGGCACAGCCAAAAAAAAAAAAAAAAAAAAAAAGGCGCCAAGTCGTTTGCAGAGACAAAAGCTGAGTTAAAACAGCAGCAGAATGAATAATGTAGAGGAGCGAATAAGTGATTTGGAAGATAGAATAATGGAAATCACCCAATCATGACGGCAGACAGAAAGCCAAATGAAAAAAAAAAAAGCAATATAAGAGATCTATGGGAAATATAAAGCATGGCAATCTGTGCATAGTAGGGATTCCAGAGGGAGAAGAAATAGAAAAGGGGATTGAAAATATACCTGAGGAAATTATGGCTGAAAACTTTTCAAATCTAAAGAAGAAGGAAACATATCCAGATATAGGAAGCACAGAGGACCCCAAACAAGATGAACCCAAACAGGCCTACACCAAGATATATAATAAAAACGGCAAAAGTGAAAGATAAGGAGGATTATAAAGGCAGCGAGAGAAAAATAAAGAGTTAACTATAAGGGAGCCCCTCTAAGGCTATCAGGTGATTTCTATATAGAAACACTACAGGACAGACTAGAGGGGCAAGATATATCTGAAGTTCTAACAGGGAAAAATTTGCAACCTAGAACACTCTACCCAGCACGATTATCACTTAAAACAGAAGGAGGAGTTTCCGTTGTGGTGCAGTGGTTAATGAATCCAACTAGGAACCATGAGGTGGCGAGTTCCATCCCTGCCCTTGCTCAGTGGGTTAAGGATATGGTGTTGCCGTCAACTGTGGTATAGGTCGCAGACATGGCTTGGATCCCGTGTTGCTGTGGCTCTGGCGTAGGCTGGCAGCTACAGCTCCGATTAGACCCCTAGTCTGGAAACATCCATATGCCGAGGGAGCGGCCCAAGAAATGGCAAAAAGACAAAAAAGAAAAAAAAAAAAACAACAACCAGAAGGAGAATTAAAGAAATTCTCCAACAAACAAGAACTAAAAGAATACAGCAATACTAAATCTATCCTAAAAGAAATACTGAAAGGTCTCCTCTAAATAACAAAGAAGACATGGGATGGAGGAAAGCACAATTGGAAAGTAGTCACTGAAATAAGCCAGTATACCAATCAAAAAGACAAAAAAAAAAAAAAAAAAAAAACCACAAAAAACCAAGTAGTGAAAACGATAATAAATACAAGGAACAGCAAAAGGATAAACATGAAGATATAAAAAAGGACACCAAAATCATAAAATGTGGAGAAGGAAAGTAAAGTAAGAAAATCTAGACTCCCTCTTTTTTTTTTTTTAGAATATGTATAAGCCTATATGACTATCAGTCTAAAGCAAGCAGATATAAGAAGGGGTTAACATACTTGCAAAATAAGGCAACCACAAATCAAACACAAATAATACATTCACAAAAACAAGAGGACATAAGCATAAAAGGATATCATCCAACCAAAAAAAAAAAGAAAAAGGAACAAAAGAAAAACACAGAATCAACCGGAAAACAAGGTTTAAAATGGCAATAAATATAAATTTATCACTAATTACCTTGAATGTCAATGGACTGAATGCTCCAATCAAAAGATATAGAGTAGCAAACTGGATTTAAAAAAAAAAAAAGAGCCTACAATATGCTGCCTACAAGAGATTCACCTGAGAGCAAAGGGCTAATGTAAACTGAAAGTGAGGGGATGGAAAAATATATTTCATGGGAATGGAAATGACAGGAAAGTGGGAGTTTCAATACTCATATCAGACAAAATAAACTTTAAAACAAAGGCCATAGAGATAGATAAAGACAGAGATAGATAAAGAAGGACACTATTTAATGATAAAAGGATTAATTCAAGAAGAGGATATTACACTAGTCTATACATATGCCCCCAATACGGGAGCACTCAAGTACATACAATAGACATAAAATACCAATAGACATAAAAGGAGAAATTGATTGGAATACAGTAATAGTAAGAGATGTTAACACCCCACCTACTCACATCAATGGACAGACTGTCTAGATAGAAAGTCAATAGGGCAACATCCTAAATGATACATAGAACAGTTAGACTTAATTGATATTTTCAGGACATTACATAAAAAAACCCGCAAAATATACATTCTTTTCAAGTGCACATGGAACATTCTCCGGGACTGACCACATACTGGGGAACAAAACTAACCTCAACAAATGTAAGAGTGTAGAAATTATTTCAAGCATCTTCTCTGTGACCACAATGGCATGAAACTAGAAATCAACAACATGAAAAGAAATGAGAAGATATTGATTACATAGAGATTAAACAACATGTTACTAAAAAAAAGTGGGTCAATGAGGAAATCAAACAGGAAATTAAAAAATACCTTGAGACAATGAAAATGAAATGAGACATTGAAATATTAAAAATGACAATGAAAACAATCATACAATTGTCACCAAAACCACAAAAGTAGCACTTAGAGGATTCTCTGTCATGGCTCAGTGGTTAACGAAGCTGACTAGTAACCATGAGGACACAGGTTAAATCCCTGGCCTTGTTCAGTGGATTAAGGATCTGGAGTTGACATGAGCTGTGGTATAGGTCACAGAAATGGCTCGGGTCCTGCATTTCTGGGGCTGTGGCACAGGCTGGCAGCTGTAGCTCCAATTTGACCCCTAGCCTGGGAACCTCCATATACCGTGGGTGTGGCCATAAAAAGCAAAAAAAAAAAAAAAAAAAATAGTATTTAGAGGGGTGTTCATAGTGATACAGGCCTTCCTTACAAAACAAGAAAAATCAAATAAAGCCTAAAGTCAGCAGAAGAATGGAAATCATAAAAATCAGAGAGGAGACCAATAAAATAGATTCAAAAAACAAGAGAAAAAAATCAATAAAACTTAGAGCTAGGATAAACAAAATTGAAAGGATAAACAAAATTGACAAACCTCTCACCAGACTCACCAAGACCTCAAATAAAATAATAAATGAAAAAGGAGAAATCTCAACTGATACTGCAGAAATCAAAAAAAAAAAAAAAGAGAGAGAGAATACAATGACAATCATATGCCAGCAAATTTGACAACCTAGAAGAAATGGACAACTTTCTAGAAACATACAGCCCACCTAAACTGAATCAAGAAGAAAGAGATAATTTGAACAGACCAATCACTAGGAATGAAATTAACTATCTCAATTAAAAAAAAAAACTCCTGGAGTTCCTGTTGTGGCTCAGTGGAAATTAACGCAACAGGTATACATCAGGATGTGGATTTGATCCCTGGCCCCACTCAGTGGGTTAAGGATCCAGCTTTGCTGTGTGCTGTGGTATAGGTCACAGACATAGCTCAGATCCTGCATTGCTGGCTGTGGCATAGGCTGGCAGCTGTAGCTCCAATTTGATCCCTAGCCTAGGAACTCCACATGTCACAGGTGTGGCCATGAAAAGCAAAACAAACAAACAAACAAAAAAAACACCCAAAAAACCAAAAACCAAAACTCCTTACAAACAAAAGTCCAAGACCAGATGGCTTCACAAGCAAATTCTACCAAACACAGAAAGAATTTATACCCATCCCTCTTAAACGCTTCTGAAAGACTGAAGAAGGAACACTCCCAAAGACATCTATGAAGCCACCATCACCATAATACCGAAACAAAGATACTATAAAATTATAGGCCAATATCTTTGATGAATGTGGATGCAAATTCTCAACAAAATTTTAGCCAACCCAACCTAACAATACATAAAAAAGATCATACACCACAACCAAGTGGGATTCATCCCAAGTTCACAAGAATTGGAGTTCATGTTGTGGCTCAGTGGGTTAAGGACCCGATAGTGTCTCTGTAAAGATGTGGGTTCAATCCTTGGCCTCATTCAGTGGTTAAGAATCTGGCGTTGCCACAGCTTCCCATTACAATCTCAAACAGGACAAGGATGCCAACTCTCACCACTTTTATTCAACACAGTATTGGAAATCCAACAAGAGAAAGAAATAAAACGTATTCAAATTGGAATGGAAGAGGTAAAATTGTCACTATATGCAGATGACTTAATACTACATATAGAAAACCCTAAGGACTCCACACAGAAACTAATCGAACTGATAAATGAATTCAGCAAAGAAGAAGGATCCAGGTTAACATTCAGAAATTGGTTGCATTTCTATATACTAACAATAAAATATTAGAAAAACAATAATAAAAAGTAATACCTTTTAAAATCATACCCCCCTCCCCAAAAAAACATAGGAACAAACACGACCAAGGAGGTAAAAGATTCATACACTGAGAACTGTTGTAGGCAGGAATATGCGACTGAGAAAGAATGGAAAGAAAAGACTGGCTCCATAGAGTGGTTGTAGAGGTCAGTCTATACAAGGTCTCCTGACTCTCTCATGACCCTTGAGGCAAATGAATGAGAACATCATCAAAGAATGGCATCTGGAAAACAAGATTGCTGAAGCCCTGATGTTGCTGATGGAAAACCATCAGCTCTGACATTCTCAGGACTGGAGCCTTGGGGGATTTATGGGCAAGGCCATAGATGGCTTGAAGCAAACAACAAATTATGGCCTGGGAGGGCCAAAACATTAATGACTACTTTCTGTGCTTAGGAATGCCTGTCCTAGCATATCTTGCTTCCAATCTATTTGGAGTAAAATACCGATATATCCCCTGCACTACAAGGAAGTAGAAAATAGTAAAATAAAAACTTTGAGTTGGCTCAGAGGGTTGCTATTGCCTCTTCAAGGCAGTAGCCCCCGATCCCCACTCTATTTCTGTGTCTCTTTCTTATTATTTCTGCGGCACCACTGACTTGGGGACCTGGGTTGACAAGCAGGCCTCGTCAGAGAACTTTAAGACATTAATCACAGAAATTAAAGTGGATTCAAAGAAATGGAAAGATATCCCATGATCCTGGTTTGGAAAAATTAATATTGTTAAAATGGCTGTACTACCCAGAGCAATCTACAGATTTAATGTGATTCCTATCAAATTACCCATGACATTTTCAACAGAACTAGAAAAGATAATCCAAAAATTTGTATGTAATCACACAAAAGCAATCCTGAGGAAAACAAAACAAAGCAGGAGGCATAACTCTCTCAGACTTCAGAAAATATTGTGAAGCTACAGTCATTAAGAGAGTATGGTCCTGGTACAAAAACAGACATGCAGATCAATGCAATAGTATAGAGAGCCCAGAAATAAATCCAGACACCTATGGTCCATTAATCTTCAACAAAGAATATAAAATAGAAAAAAGACAGTCTCTTCAGCAAGTGGTGCTGGGAAAACTGGACAGCTGCAGGTAAATCAATGAAACTAGAACACACCCTCATGCCTTGCACAAAAATAAACTCAAAATAGCTTAAAGAATTAAGCAAAATTCCTAGAAGAGAACATGGGCAAAACATTCCCTGACATCAAGCATGTAAATATTTTCTTAGATAAATCTCCCAAGGCAAGGGAAATAAAAGCAAAAAATAAACAAATGGGACCTAATCAAACCTACAAGCTTTTGCACAGCAAAGGAAACCACAAAAACAAAAAAACAAAAAAAACTTAAAAAGACAACCTACGGAATGAAAGAAAACAGTTGCAAATTCAACAAGGACCTAATCTCCACAATGTACAAACAACACAGACAACTCAACAACCAAAAAACAAGCAACCCAATAAAAAAATGGACAGAAGACCTAAGGAGACATTTTTCCAAAGAAGACATATTGATGGCCGGTAGGCACATGAGAAGATGCTGAACATCACTAATTATTGGAGATATGCCAATATTGGAGAAATGCCTCAAAACCACAATGAGGTACCACCTCACACCAGTTAGAATATCACTAATAAGATACAAATAACAAATGCTGGAAAGGGTATGGAGAAAAGGGAACCTTCCTACACTGTTGGTGGGAATGTAAATTGGAATATGGAAAACAGTATGGAGGTTCCTCAGAAAACTAAATATAGAACTACCATATGATCCAGCAAGCCCACTTCTGGGCATATATACTGACAAAATTATAATTCAAAATTATAATTCAAAATTATAATTAAAAAAGATACACAAACCTATGCCACAGCTCACAGCAACGCCAGATTCTTAACTCTTAGCGAGGCCAGGGATTAAACCTGCATCCTCATGGATAGTAGTCAGGTTTGTTATCTCTGAGCCATGACAGGAACTCCTCTTTAATAATTTTAATACTAGAATGCCTTTCTTTTTTTTCTTATAGTAAGTTTTTTGAGGTTTTCAACTGCTTTTAGAACTAGGGTTGAGAATGTAATTTTTCTTATATAATAATATTAACAAAAAGCAATGTGTCCTTAATCCTAAAAAGTGTAAATTCTTGAAATGTTTTTCTTTTGGCAGCATCAGCAGCATATGGAATTTCCCTGCCCAGAGACTGAATCCAAACTGCATCTGCAACCTGCACTGCAGCTGTGGCAATGCTGGATCCTTAGCCCATTGCACCCCACCAGAGACTGCCACCACCACAGAGACAAACTGCCCTGCACCACAGCAAGAACTTCTTGAAAAGTTTTTTTTTTTTTTTTTGTCTTTTGTTGTTGTTGTTGTTGCTATCTCTTGGGCCGCTTCCGCGGCATAGGGGAAGGTTCCCAGGATAGGGGTTGAATCGGAGCTGTAGCCACCGGCCTACAGCAACGCGGGATCCGAGCTGCGTCTGCTACCTACACCACAGCTCACGGCAACGCCGGATCCTTAACCCACTGAGCAAGGGCAGGGACCGAACCCGCAACCTCATGGTTCCTAGTTGGATTCGTTAACCACTGCGCCACGACGGGAACTCCTTGAAAAGTTTTTTAAATGAGCGGAGGAACCACTGCACTCCCCTTACTCTGTAATAGGCATGGCAATATAATCTTATGACTGCTCTGGATTCCTTTTTCATAGTGTTGGAAAGTTCAAAGAAAATATTTAGAAAACAAGCATCAAAATCATAATATTCATTAACTCTGGATGATGGGACTAAGGGCATTTAAAATTTTCTTCTTAAAACTTCCTTAGGTCCCTGTATTTTTTTTTTTTCATTTTACAGTAAACCTGCATTAATTCTATCATCAGAAAGATAAACTAAACTACTACTTCCCTACAAATAAAATATCTGGGAGAGGGAATACCTACCAGTTATTAAGAGAAATAGGAATCATAGGCCTGTGACATGAGGGGGTTTCACATTAAAAAAAAAATCAGGAGTTTCCATTGTGGCTCAGCAGGTTAAGAACCCCTCAGTGAGGATGCGGGTTCTATCCATGGCCTCACTCAGTGGGTTAAGGATCTGGCTTAGCTGTGGCTGTGGCATAGGCCAGCAGCTGCAGCTCCAATTAAACCCTGCTGCAGGTGCAGCTGTAAAAAAGAAAAAAAAAATAGTATGGAAGAAATAAAGAACAGTTCTTCATCAAAAAATGAGCTATCTTCACAATCTTTCTCCTGTAACTGAACACAATGAAGGTAAGCAATATTCTCAAATGTATAGAGTATACCAGAGCAGAAAGAACAGTATTTGGTATACAACAGATGCTTTATCTCTGCCTTTCTACACTGAATAAAATTTCACAGTAGATGTAATCCTTGTAAAATGCCACACACAAAGAAAACCCTAGTTTATTCAAAGGGATTCACACATAACTAAAAATGTCTTGGGTCATCTTGTTCAAAACTATAACTATTGATTAAAATTGATTATTTTACTTTTTTTTCCTTCTTTTGAGTTACACAGTATCAATAGCACAAAACTGCATCACATGTATGGAATGTGATTCATTTAATAATTTCCTATTGTTAGTTTTTTTTTTTTAGGGCTGCATCCGTTTGATATATGGAAGTTCCCAGGCTAGGGGTCCAACCAGAGCTGTAGCTGCCAACCTACACCACAGCTCACAGCAATGCTGGATCCTAAACCCACTGAAAGGAGTCAGAGATCAAACCTGCATTTTCATGGATACTAGTCGGGTTCTTTACCCCTGAACCACTATGGGAACTCTTCAATACTAATTTTATATAGCTCTTATTTCAATGAAAATTCTCAAATATTAAGCTCTTTGATTCTAGTCCAGTGTATCCGAAATTTTGGGGGGTTCATGTTTGATAATCTCATTAAATTATGAACTTCCTTCAGAGAAAAATGGCATATTAATAAATCTCTATAATTTTACATACAATGTCAAGGAGTTTCTGGCACCCCGAAAGTCCCAAATGGATTTAAATTACCACTAGTTAAGAATTCCTGTTTCCCCATGCACCCACAGCCAGCTAATCTGACAAAGGAGGCAAGGATAATACAATGGAGAAAGAACAGCTTGTTCAATAAGTGGTGCTGGGAAAACTGGACAGCCACATGGAAAAGAATGAAATTAGAACACTCCCTAACACCATACACAAAAAGAAACTCCAAATGGATGAAAGACCTAGATATAAGACCAGACACTATAAAACTCTTAGAGGAAAACATAGGCCAAACACTCTCTGACATAAACAACAGCAACATCTTCTCAGATCCACCTCTGAGAGTATTGACAATAAAAACAAAAATAAACAAATGGGACCTAATCAAACTTCAGAGTTTCTGCACAGCAAAGGAAACCCTAAACAAAATGAAAAGACAATCCACAGAAGGGGAGAAAATCTTTGCAAGTGAATCCACTGACAAGGGATTCATCTCCAAAATTTATAAACACCTCCTGCAGCTCCATACCAAAAAAACAAACAACCCCATCAAAAAATGGGCAGAAGATCTAAACAGACAGTGCTCCAAAGAAGACATACAGATGGCCAAAAAACACATGAAAAGATGTTCAATATCACTCAGTATTAGAGAAATGCAAATCAAAACCAGTCTGAGGTACCACCTTACACCAGCCAGAATGGCCATCATCCAAAAGTCTACAAACAAGAAGTGCTGGAGAGGGTGTGGAGAAAAAGGAACCCTAGTACACTGTTGGTGGGATTGTCAATTGGTGCAACCACTGTGCAAAGCAGTATGGAGATTCCTCAGAAAACTAAACATAGAACTACCATTTGATCCAGCAATCCCACTCCTGGGCATCTATCCAGAGAAAACCACGACTCGAAAAGACACATGTACTCCGATGTTCATTGCAGCACTCTTTACAATAGCCAAGACATGGAAACAACCTCAATGTCCACTGACAGAGGAGTGGATCCAGAAGATGTGGTACATATACACAATGGAATATTACTCAGTCATTAAAAGGAATGAAATACTGGCATTTTTAGCAACATGGATGGACCTAGAAATTATCATGCTAAGTGAAGTCAGCCATCAATGGGACACCAACATCAAATGCTTTCACTGACATGTGAAATCTGAAAAAAGGACAGACTGAACTTCTTTGCAGAACAGATGCTGACTCACAGACATTAAAAACTTATGGTCTCTGGAGGAGAGAGTTTGGGGGGTGGGGGCCTGTGCTTGGGTTATGGGATGGAAATCCTGTGAAATCAGATTGTTATGATCATTATACAACTACAGATGTGACAAATTCATTTGAGTAATAAAAAAAGAAAAGAAAAGAATTCTTGTTTCAGGGAGTTTTCTTGTGACACAGCGGATTAAGGATTTGGTGTTGTCCTCACTGCAGGGGCTTGGGAATTTCCCATACTGCAGGTGTGGTTAAAAAAAAAAAAAAAAAGGAAAAGAAACAACAACAAGAATTCCTGTTCCAGACCATTTGAGTACTTTTTTGGCCACACCTGAAGCTTATGGAAGTTCCTGGGCCAGGGATGAATCCAAGCCAGCTGCGAGAGGTGGGGGATGGAATCTCAGTCACCAGTGACAATGCTGGTTCTTGGATCCTTAGCCTGCTGTGCCACAGTGGTAAATCTGGAACACTTCATTTTTTAAAACTATGAAATGTCCCACACAAGTGGCCTGATGTTTTCATTTTTCCTGGAAGCCAATGGAGAATTGCTCCAAATTACCACTTAACAACACATGGCTAATGTTTATTACGTACTATGAAGTATCAGACACTGTTCCAAGAGCTTTACACACAGTTATAAAAAGAAAGTTCTCAAAGTAAGGGGAAATATTTGCCACATGGACATATGCATATTGGCACTATGGAGAGGAACTAAATATCAAGTTAATAGACAGGTCGTACCAGGAAGAAGCAAATATGCCCACGTCCTCAAAAATAAGAATGCATTTCACAGAACAAGAGTTAATAGGCATTCGTCTTGACTTTGATTTTTAAGTGGGAAACAGCAATTCAATTCGTTCCTCCTCCTCAGAGCCCTTTTCTTAGTCTGACAGGACTAAGAAAGAAGAGAATCTTAAAACAATGTAAGTCTTTCTTTGAAGCCCAGCCCACCCTGGCTACATTAGTGCACGCCACAACTACACCTGTTCCCACCCATCCACCACCCACACGTATCCAGAGTTAAGTCAAATGAAAAGTATTGACCCTTTCCAGCATTAAAGAAAAGGTAGGGGGCATGGAGGGGCGGGACTAGAGTCGCACGTGAATACGTGCGTGTGGGTCCGCGCGCGCCCGAGGATGTATTGCTGGGGGAACACCCCCAGGACCCAGCCTGGAGCGCAAGTTTCGTTCTAACATGCCTATCCCAAGACGGGTTTGAACCTTTTCGCTGGGGGTCTTTTCTCTGGCTCTCAGGTATCTAATTGGGGGCCATTTCTCAGTGTCGGGCTGACGATTCAGCAGTGACGCTAGGGTCGGAGTCACTCAGTGCACGGCAACCTTCGGTCACACAAGAGGCTCTGCACCCAATTCGGCCGCACGAACGCCATCACCCACTAGTTCCAGCGTCACAACCGCGCACAGTCCGGATGTCACACCCCGGTCCAGTCACACCCACAGCCACACCATACCGTTACACCACCGCTGTTCTCAAGCACACTAAGGGCTGAGGTACCGGGCTCCCAACGCTCGGTGGTGCTGGAGCGCTTCCTTTCCCTCTCCTCATCCTCGGGCTGCAACGCCGCTCCTACCAATGGCTGAAACAAACGCTCCGAGCCAGGGCTGCTCACCTGGGGAGCGGAACCCGTCTCTCAGTGATGCCCAGTGGGAGGGAGGGCGCGGCAACCCAGGTAAGTCCACAGCCCAGGAGCCTAACGGGCCGCGCGCGGAGGTTGTTGGGAGTTCGGGCGGCACGTACTGAGTGCGCAGGCGCGGCCACGCCCCAGGAGGCGAGGCACCAGTGAGGACTCCTCGTAGCGTGACCTGCGTGGAGTGACCTGGAGATCCAGTTGGATCGCAATAGGGGCGGGGTCCTTGGCTCTTTGTCCTGAAGAAGTCGCGACAGGGCCTGGAGCTGGACGGGGAAGAAAGACGTCCTCCTTTCACCGGGATGTGTGTATATAAATAGGGTTCTCCGTGGGGCCAGCGGGGGATGTTTGTTATCAGGGACAGCACTTGTGTATCTGTCTTTGGAGTGCTTCTGGGTGCGATTTTTTGTGTCATTGAATGTGGCTGGTTGTGTTTGAGATGATGCGATGGGGATTGGAGTGCGGTTTATGAAAATTTTATGATTGGAATTGTATCTTGCTGTGTAGGACTGAAAATGTTATGGGGGCCTGTGAGATGATGGGATTGACTGTGGGTGCATGAGGTTGCGTTTCTGTGAACGTGGCTGGAATTGACTGAACATTTCTGTGATAGATTTCTTTTCCTTGGGCCTTCCCTGCAGGCCGTGCATGTGAGTCACTCAGTATGTGTCTGGGAAACATGTCTGATTGTGTGGTGAGTGTGTGTGCTTCTGGTGTGTTCCGGCAGGACTATGTGGAGTTGGCTGTCGGGATGTAAAACCCAGAGCCTCACTCTCCTCAACTCTGAAACAGGGAAAGGAATGTTGCCTTTTCAAGGAGCGTCAGCTTTACTGAAGGATTTAGTGAAAAAACAGATTTTTCTGAAAAATTAAATATTTATTTTACATTTAATCACAGGTTTATTATGGAGAAGCATGCAAATAAGCAATGCTTTAAAAATAAGTTTTCAAAGGAAATTCCAGGATTAGGAAGTTAGATATCTTGGATTCTAGATCAGACACTCTTTTCCCTCTGTTAAAGGTTAAGAAACTTAAGACTCAAAGCATGTGTTCCTACTGACATTACTAAGTCAAATTTAACATTACAGGGTTTTATTCTTACCTTTTGTATTTCTGCTTCTTGTCTCTAACAGAAATCCTAGTTCCTAGTAGTATTAACATATTTATATGCAGTAGCCTAGAATTTCCATAAAGTAGTTTAAAACTGCAGTACCAATATCATTAGTAACAATAAAGCTAGTAAAGAGAATTTTAGATTGTAGTTCTTTTAAAGCAGAGGTTGACAAACTAAGCTTGCAGGCCAAATCTGGCCTGACACCCGTTGTATAGCTAGTAAGTGTATATGGTGTATTTCTCTTTGTTTTAAAAACAATAAGAAGAAGAAGAAGAAGATTTTGTGATTTTATTTATTTCAGATTTTAATGTCCTTAAATAAAGTTTTATTGGAACGTAGCCATGCTCCTTTATGTATTGTCTATGACTGCATTTGAAATACAAGGGCAGACTTGAGTAGGAGTTTTTTTGTTTTGTTTTGCTTTGCTTTGCTTTTGGGGCCACATCTGTGGCATATGGAAGTTTATTGGAGCTGCAGCTTCCTGTTTATGCCACAGCCACAGCAACTCAACATCCGAGCCTCATCTGCAACCTGCATACCATAGTTCACAGCAACACTGGATCCTTAACCCACTGAGCCAGGCCAGGGATCAAACCTGTATCCTTATGCATACTAGTTGGGTTCATTACCACTGAGCCACAATGGGAATTCCTTTTTCTGTTTTTTTTTGTTTTGTTTTGTTTTTTGGCTGTGGTGTGCAGCAGCTTGATGTGAGATCTCAGTTCCCAGACCAGGGATTGAACCCAAACCACAGTAAAATTGCCAGATCTAACCACTAGACCACAAAGGAACTCCCAGAATTGAGTAGATAGGCTGAATGGCCTATAGCTTAAAATACTGTCAATTTTATAAAGCTGTTGCAAACAATGAATCAGTAACCTGTTGCTCCTAGCAGAAATACAGTGTTAGTTTCCTATAAGCATCTAGTCACAACATTTTTCCTCAACCAATCAATACATAACATTGTTTCATGCATTCTGTCAGACACTTATATATTGTTGATTTACTGAGCTCAAAGCCAACAGCACTATAACATTGGTGAATGAAGTTTATCTAACACATGTTTTCTCTGTAAGGCACATCACAGCCATCCTGCCCTTAGGAACACTAGCCAGCACTTCTGCATAGATTTGGGGACCATTTTAAACAGCAAAGTCACCAATAAAAAGCACAAAAATGAGGAGAAAAAGGTGATACTAATCAGCCTGTAAAAAGGATACTTGTTTACAGTATAAGAACTGAAACGAGGGCAGAGGTTCCCTTATTTGACTGAAGCTGAGGACATGGGACTCTGGGGTTACAAATGAATTTTAACGAGTAGGTAAGTTCACAAATATGGAATTTGCAAATAATAAGAATAGACTGTATTTACTGTCTGATCTCTTACAGAGAAAGTTTGCCAGCTCCTGTTTTAGAGTATATCCCTCTTAATTATACAATTAGAGTGTTTAAAAACTACTTGAAATCAGAGTTCCTGTTGTGGCATAGTGGAAACGAATATAACTAGTATCAGTGAGGATACAGGCTCAATCCCTGGCCTCGCTCAGTGGGTTGGGGATCTGGCATTGCTGTGAGCTGTGGTGTAGGTTGCTAACATGGCTTGGATTCCGAGTTGCTGTGGCTGTGTTGTGGGCCGGCAGCTCTATCTCCAATTCAACCCCTAGCCATATGCCATAGATGAGGCCCTCAAAAACAAAGCAAAACCTACTTGAAATCATTATTTTCCTGTACCATCAATAAAGTCTGTAATTAATTATGATTAATTAAATACAAATAATAGAAAAAATAATCAAAAAGGAAAGCTCCTCTTTATAGACGAATGCTAGCTAAGAAGTTTGTTTTACATGATGGTGAAATCTGCTTCAAATACATTTACAATATTTGATTTTGATGAGGATTTTGTATAGTATGGTGCTTTCCTTTAAGTTCAAGTTCATTTCTATTGTCTCCTTCCCTATCAGGTAGCACTTGCAATTGGGTAAGGCAGTGACGTCATTAAAACAAATATAGCTTCATGGCATGACAGCTAGCCATTGCTGGGGTAAAACTATAACAAATTTATCGGGCTTTGCATTTAAGTGGGCCTGCTGGGTGTGCTCCCTTATCTGGTAGGGCTGGTGGCTACTCTTGGGTGGGACAACTAACTGGGTTCTGCAATCACTTCTGGTCACATGGGATAGCAGGCTGTGATCCCTTTCAGGGCAGTGCCACTGGTTGGATTCTGTGATTGGGCAGAGTTGCAGGCTGTGCCCTGCAAATTGATCTTGGTTGGGTGGGCCTCAGGCTGTGCTTCCTGACTAGATGCTGCTGTTCAGGTAGGGCCATAGGCCAGCCGGGTTTCATGGTAGGATGGGGCCTCAGTCTATACTCTGCAATCAGCAGGGACTGCAGGTTGTGCCCCAAAGTTGGGTGGGGCTGCAGGCTGGGCTTTGAGATTGGGCACACCATTGGCTGTGCTCTACTACCAGACAAAGTCATTGGTCAGGCCCTCTGGTCAGGCAGGGATTCCTGCTGTACCCCACAGTTGAATGGGACTAGAAACTGTGCTCCAGGCTGGGTTACTGTCCAAGCTCCTTAACTAAGTGGGGCCACAGTCTGTGCTCTGCAATTGAGTGGTGTCACTGGCTGAGCATCCTGCCTAGGGGAGGCTGCAGGCTGTTTTCAGTAATTGGGCAGGCTCTGCTGCTGGGTGGAGTTAGTTGTACACTAGGCTCTGTGGTTGGGCAGTACCGTAGGCTGGTCTCAAAGGCTGCCCAGGGTCATTGATCAGGCTCCCTGGTTATGCATGGCCAGAGGTTACGCTCAAGAGATTGGCAGGGCAGTTAGCTTGGCTTCTGACTCAGCGAGGCATAGGATGTTCTCCACAGCTGCCAAGCATCCAAAGCCACACTCCCCAGAGGGATGAGACTAGGTGCCATGCTCAGATCTTGGGTGGAGCTACAAATTTGCTCCTCTGCCCAGGTAGGCTGTAAGATGTGCTCTGTGGCTGCCAGGTGTCTGTGGCTATGCTTCCTAAAGGGGCAGGGCTAGACATTATGCTCAGCAGTTGGGTGGTACTGTTAATTTGCAGCCCTGCCTGGATAGGTCAAAGAATGTGCTCCATGGGTCCTCGGTGTCTGTGGCCAGGCTTCCTGGTGGGGTGAGACTGGTAGTTATGCTGAGTAGTTGGGCAGGGCCGTGAATTTCCTCCCTTGCCTGAGAATGGGCCGGCACAGCCTACTGGCTGGGGATCCAAATCAGGCAGAACTGCCAACCAAGCTCCCTGGCCATGAGACCACTGGCTCAGTTTTGCAGGTGGGCAAACTACTGGCTGGGATCTCTGCTCAGGTACTGGCTGTAAGCAGAAACATAGTCTGTGAAGATCTAAATGCTCGTTGCTTCTTTGTCTGCCTTTCTTCTGCACCTCTACCTAATCCCTTGTGGTGGAACTCCACAGACTCACCCAGCGAATCCCAAGAGGTAAGACCTGGTGGATTTCCCAGGAAGTGTCCTACGATGCTGAGGAAGCCGGATGTCCACTCAGGGTTCTCTTTTTCCCACTGGAGGAACTGTAGGCCTGGTGGGAGTGCTTCTTGGTATAATGCTGTGCTGGCCTGGGGCAGGGGCAATGTGGTCAAAAGGGAGGCACTCTTTTTACCCTTCTAAGGTGGTTCTTTGCAGGCAAGCAGGGTGCTTCAACTTCAACCCTGGGTTCTGGGAATTTCACAATAATGTCCTACCTCTGTATAGTTTCTGACTGCTCTTCTTGTGAGAGGGGTTGAAGTAGGGAATCACCTACAATGACATCTTGATGAAGTCTTCAGCCCCTAAAATATTCGGTTTCCAACAAAAAAATTGTGATGCACACAGAGAAACCAGAAAGTGTGACCCAAACACAGGGGAAAAAAAGCAACCAACAGAAAATATCACTAATAAGGTCCAATATTATACGTAACACAAAAACATCAAAGTAGCCATAATAAATGTCAAAAAAAAAAAAACAATTAAGTAAAGCCATACTTAAAGAAGTAAAGGAAGTTATGATGAAAATGTCTTATCAAAATTGACAATCTGGGAGTTCCCGTCATGGCTCAGTGGTTAACTAATCCGACTAGGAACCATGAGGTTGCAGGTTCGATCCCTGGCCTTGCTCAGTGGGTTAAGGATCTAGCATTGCCGTGAGCTGTGGTGTAGGTTGCAGACACAGCTCAGATCCTGCGTTACTGTGGCTCTGGCATAGGCTGGCAGCTACAGCTCCGATTGGACCCCTAGCCTGGGAACCTCCATATGCCACAGGAGTGATCCAAGAAATGGCAAAAAGACAAAAAAAAAAAAAAAAAAAAAAGACAATCTGGGGAGTTCTCATTGTGGCTCAGTGGTAACGAACCTGACTAGTATCCATGAGATACAAACTAGGGTTCAATCCCTGGCCCTGCTCAGTGGGTTAAGGGTCTGGCATTGCCATAAGCTGTGTTGTAGGTTGCAGCCAAGTGAAGTAATTGGGCGTCTGAAATAACCTGAAAACCAGAGAACACTAAAACAGATACTCACTGGAAACCACAGAGGGCTAAGCTGAGAACAACAGCTGAAATGGGACACAGCTTTGCCTACACCATTGGGAGAAGAGCACAAGTCCACGAAGGGAGAACTGAAGGGGCTGGTGAAGTCTTGTCTGTGAGAAGCCTCCAAGTAGACAGGCCCAAGTCCTTTCCAGGAGAAAGTTCCTCCCTGAGGAGAAAATGCAAAGAATGGAATTATTGAGCATGGAAATCTCAAACAGCCACTATATCTATCTATCTATCTATCTGTCTGTCTGTCTATCTATCATCTATGAACACACACACATATACACACATATGTATGTATAAATATATATATGTATGTGTATATATGTGTGTGTATAATGCATACATATATAACACATGTCAACACTATGTGAAACCTGTAGAAGAAGGAGCTCTGTAGACTGAAAAAAAAACAATCCTGAATGAAGCCTCTGTCTAAAATGGTTCTGGGAGTTCCCACTGTGGCTCAATGGAAACGAATCTGACTAGTATCCATGAAGATGCAGGTTCTATCCCTGGCCTTGCTCAGTGGGTTAAAGGGTCCAGCATTGCCATGAGCTGTGTTGTAGGTGTGGCTCGATCCCAAGTTGCTGTGGCTGTGGCGCAGGCCTGTGGCTACAGCTCCAATTGGACCCCTAGCCTTCGAACCTCCATGTGCCACGGGTGTGGCCCTAAAAAGATAAAAATTAAAACAAATGAAATAGGAGTTCCCGTCGTGGCGCAGTGGTTAACGAATCCGACTAGGAACCATGAGGTTGCGGGTTTGGTCCCTGGCCTTGCTCAGTGGGTTAATGATCCGGCGTTGCCGTGAGCTGTGGTGTAGGTTGCAGACGCGACTCGGATCCCGCGTTGCTGTGGCTCTGGCGTAGGCCGGTGGCTACAGCTCCGACTGGACCCCTAGCCTGGGAACCTCCATATGCCGCGGGAGCGGCCCAAGAAATGGCAAAAAGACAAAAAAAAAAAAAAAAAAAGACAAAAAAAAAAAATGAAATAAAATGGTTCGGGGAAAAATTCAGCAGAATGGAAAGAGTGCTAGGGTAAAGGATCTAGTTTAAGGGCAAGAAGTCCTCTACCTTAATAACCTCTGAGACTTTCAGTGAATTAAAGCACAGATCAGAACTCCATTTTTTTTTTTTTTTTTTTGTCTTTTTGCTATTTCTTGGGCCACTCCCACGGCATATGGAGGTTCCCAGGCTAGGGGGCAAATTGGAGCTGTAGCCACAGGCCTACACCAGAGCCACAGCAACGAGGGATCCAAGCCGCGTCTGCAACCTACACCACAGCTCACGGCAACGCCGGATCGTTAACCCACTGAGCAAGGCCAGGGACCAAACCCGCAACCTCATGGTTCCTAGTCGGATTCGTTAACCACTGCGCCACGACGGGAACTCCAGAACTCATATTGTTGATGCAGAGTCATTCTGAAAAGATTCAGTTAATTTTTTGACAGTATGTCTTAAAAGGCAGAAAAGCATTAATGGTTCAGGGAAACTACCCTATAAAAATAAGTTGCAGAAAAGTATCAGACAAATTCCATAAAAGTTACTCTTTCATAAAAGAGAGAGAGATAAGCAACACAATAACATCCTTACAGACAATGAAAGTATATCATAAAGCAATGCCCACAAAAGATCAAAGTTGGAGCCTACTATTTCAAAATGAACTAATATTGCATTTAGGAAATTATACAAACTATGTAAGGACAATACAAATTAGAGCCAGAAAAATTCAGAAATGAGGTGCTAACTCAGAAAAGAAAGCGTTCCCGACGTGGTGCAGTGGTTAATGAATCCGACTAGGAACCATGAGGTTGCAGGTTCGATCCCTGGCCTTGCTCAGTGGGTTAAGGACCCAGCATTGCCGTGAGCTGTGGTGTAGGTCTCAGATACGGCTCGGATCCCGTGTTGCTGTGGCTCTGGTGTAGGCCGGTGGCTACAGCTCTGATTCGACCCCTAGCCTGGGAACCTCCATATGCCAAGGGAACGGCCCTAGAAAAGACAAAAACAGGAGTTCCCATCATGGCTCAGTGGTTAACAAATCCAACTAGGAACCATGAGGATGCGGGTTCTATCCCTGGCCTCAATGGGTGAGTTAAGGATCCGGCATTGCCAAGAGCTGTGGTGTAGGTCGCAGACACGGCTCGCATCTGGTGTTGCTGTGGCTCTGGTGTAGGCCAGCGGCTACAGCTCCAATTTGCCCCCTAGCCTGGGAACCCCCATATGCCGTGGGTGCAGCCCTAAAAAGACAAACAAAAACCAAAAACTCTCTACTTTTGATTTCTTGACTGACTGAGAAATACCATTTTTATTTGTAATGCTTTATTGAAAAAGGCAGCCTGAATTTGGAGTTAAAATGTGTGTCCTAGTATTTCATTCCTACCCTGCATACTGGGACATTTGCAAGCAGAGGACTGGGTCTGCAATGCTAGCATGGAGCATTGTAGCCTGCCCCAGGAAACAGAGATTCAGAGTCAAATAAAGGGAGGTAATTTATGTGTTTTAACACATTTCACCAAGGAAATAAATCATTTCTGTTATGAAACACAAACAAGAATAGGGATGAAAATAAGAAGGGGAAATTATCTTCAAAATTCAACATTTCAATCTGTAAGAATGGGGAAAATATGATTAAAAAAAAAAAAGGAAAAGGTTCTGCTCAAAATCCACTGTCATCAGGTCTACAACATGAAATCAGACAAGAAAATAAAATATTACGGTGAGATGGGTATATACCTTTATCTGCACATTATAAAAGGTCAAAAGAATCTATCACTTTATAATCAATACCCTAATAAAATGTTAGACTTTCAGATATTAGTAGCATATTTTAAGTATAAGGGTAGATATTATATGTACATTATAAAGGTATTAGAGGGTATGGAGGATGAAGGCTGTCAAAGAAATTTCAAGACATACATATATATTAAAGACTATCCACTGAGTCAATTGTGCACTCATTTGGGATACTCTGTACCTAAATTTAATAATTCAAAATATAATTCCAATGAGACTTTTATTGGATCTGGATAAAAAAATCTAATTCTAGTGAATAAACAGTTGTCTTTTTTCAAATATAAACTATACATTTATAATATATGTATCTCATAAGTTACTGAGAAGTGTAAATCTAAGACTGCTGGAAAATAGATATGAGGATATGAACTTTCTTTTTGCTTTTTGTTTTTTAGGTTTTTTTTTTTTTTTTTTTTTTTTTTGTATTTTTAGGGCCACACCCATGGCATATAGAGGATTCCAGGCTAGGGGTCAAACCAGAGCTGTAGCTGCTGTCTTACACCACAGCCATAGCAATGTGGGATCTGAGCCAGGTCTGCGATCTACACCACAGCTCTTGGCAATGCCAGATCCTTAACCTACTCAGCAAGGCCAGAGATCGAACCTGCATCCTCATGGATGCTAGTCAGATTCGTTTCTGCTGAGCCACGACGGGAGCTCCCGATATGAACATTTAATATGTAATAGATCCTCTGAACTTTTCCGTAAGCAACGCTTTCCTGAGAAACATGGAAAATATTGGAAATGATTTGTGTAACATTTTATTTATTTTTTTGGGGGGTAACATTTTATAGAAATAAAAATAAATAGACAAGAATACAATATGGGAAAGTTTATTGTAGCAATAAAATAAATTTTATTTATTTATTTGCAGTGCCCACGTCATGTGGAAGTTCCCAGGCCAGGGACTGAACCTGAGTCACAGCAGTGCCAATGCTGATTCCCCAACCGTGAGGCCATCAGGGAACTCCCAGCACTAATTTTAAATGGCAAAGAGGAGACAATCTGAAATATCAGAACTAGGGAAATACCATAGTTAGATAGGTATTGGTACAAGCATACTGTGGAATATACTGTAACCATTCAGACTAAGTTCACTCATCATTTACTGACTTGAAAGAAAAATCCACAAAGTACAGTTGAATGTACAAAAGCAAATTACAGAGAAATGTATAAAGTATCATCCATTTGTTGGTAAAAATATACTAAAATAAAGAATTTATTTGTGTTCATGTTTAAGCACCAAGAAATACATGGGAGATATACATGAGGTTTAGACATTACTCAGAACAGAATGGACAGAGGGGAAGGGAGTAAGGAATGGAGAGGAGCAGAGAGACTGATATTTTCTTTTTCTTGGCAGTGTTTCATTGATTTGGAGCAAATGCATTATCTCTAATTTTAGGTGAGGAACTTAATAGATGACTTAACATATGCACACTGAAGAATAGAAAATTTCACTTAGTTCTCATTCTATATTAATGCAAAACATTAGAATGAAATAGCCTTATCATTGCTAATCCTCCCATTTGCAGACACTTCACTCACTCTACTTATCTCATATTGACTATGCAGTATTTTATGTTTTCATGCCTGGTAAAAAGATAAAGCAGCTCAATGTTTTGTTTTGTTTTTTAAAGTCCTTTGACATGGGATCTAAGAAAAAAGAGTGGGGCACGGAAGGACAGATTTATTGTAACTGGATATATAGATTTTCTTTCCACAAATAGTTTCTACCTGATGTAGGAAACTGCTTGATGAGCATGAAAATTGAGGCATAGGAAAAGATCCATCTCAAAACACTAACCTAAATCTAAAAGAAGCTAAGCTGTGGGACAAGTTTCTTTTTGATTTGTTTTGTCTTTTTGGGGCTGTGGCATATGGAAGTTCCCAGGCTAGGAGTTGAATTGGAGCTGTAGCCGTAGGCCTGCGCCACAGCCACAGCAACTCAGGATTCGAGGGGAATCTGTCACCCACACCACAGCTCATGGCAGTGCCGACTTAACTCACTGAGAGAGGCCAGGGATAGAACCTGTATCCTCATGCATACTAGTTGGATGCATTACCACTGAGCCACAATGGGAACTTCTTTTATTATTATTATTATTATTATTATTAACGTCAAGATTTCTTAAGAAGGAGTTCCCATCCTGGCACAGCGGAAATGAATCCGACTAGGAACCATAAGGTTGTGGGTTCAATCCCTGTCCTTGCTCAGTGGGTTGAGGATCCCAACAGCTCTGATTTAGACCCCTAGCCTGGGAACATCCATATGCTGTGGGTGCGGCCCTAAAAAGACAAAAGAAAAAAAAATTTCTTAAGAAAACTTTAGTAGGCTTCCACACTATAATGGCAGAGTTGAGTAGTTGTAACAGAAATACAGGGGTTCCCATCACGGCTTAGTGGAATCAGAGTAGCATCCATGTGAATTCAGGTTCAATCCCTGGCCTCGATCTGGTGTTGCCATGAGCTGTGGTATAGGTTGCAGATGCTGCTGGAATGTGGCGCTGGCATAGGCCAGCGGCTACAGCTCTGATTCGACCCCTAGCCTGGGAACCTCCACATGCCACGGGTGCAGCCCTAAAAAGACCAAAAAAAAAAAAAAAAGAAAGAAAGAAAGAAATAGTATGGCCTAGAAAGGGTAAAGTATTTACTTTCTGGCTCTTTACAGAATGTTTGCTAACACAACATTGTAAGCCCTTTATACGCCAATAAAATTTATTTAAAAAAATAAAGTTTGCTGACTCTTAGTCTAAAACAGAATACAGGAGTTCCCGCTGTGGCACAGTGGGTGAATGATCCAGCTCTCTCTGTGGAGGTGCCAGTTAGATCCCTGGCCTGGCATAGTGGGTTAAGAATCCAGGGGCGTTCCCGTCGTGGCACAGTGGTTAGAAAATCTGACTAGGGGGAGTTCCCGTCGTGGCGCAGTGGTTAACGAATCCGACTAGGAACCATGAGGTTGTGGGTTCGGTCCCTGCCCTTGCTCAGTGGGTTAACGATCCGGCGTTGCCGTGAGCTGTGGTGTGGGTTGCACACGCGGCTCGGATCCCGTGTTGCTGTGGCTCTGGTGTAGGCCGGTGGCTACAGCTCCGATTCAACTCCTAGCCTGGGAACCTCCATATGCTGCAGGAGCGGCCCAAGAAATGGCAAAAAGACAAAAAAAAAAAAAAATCCAGTGTTGCTGCAGCTGTCGAGTAGGCCACAGGTCCAGCTTGGAGTTGATCCCTGGTCCGTGACCTTCCATATATCATTAGAGTGGTTGAAAAAGAAAAAATAAAAATAAAACAGAATACATAATTTCAGCGACATATTTGCTGCTAGTGCAAAATGGTGATGGTCTGGCTAATTTTTTATCTCGATAAGTTAACTCTTTTTTTTTTGGCCACACCTATGGCATATGGAAGTTCCTGGGCCAGGGATCAATTCTGAGCTGCTGCTGCAACCTATACCATAGCTGCAGTAACCCTGGATCTGTAAGCTACTGTGCCACAGTGGGAACTCCAGCTCTTTATTTTTTTAATTTTCGGCTGTGTGTATATATATATATATATAAAACTCAAGAATGGGATATACAGAAGTTCTCTTGTGGTGCAGCAGGTTAAGGATCTGGCACTGTCACTGCAGGGGCTTGGGTCACTGCTGTGGTGCCGGTTCCATCCCTGACTTGGGAATCTCCTCATGCTGTGGGTACAGTAAAAAAAACCATGTGGTTGGGGGTTCGATCCCTGGCCTCGCTCAGTGGGTTAAAGATCTGGCGTTGCCGAGGGCTGTGGTGTAGGTTGCCGACGCGGCTCGGATCCCGCATTGCTGTGGCTGTGGCGCAGGCCGGTGGCTACAGCTCCGATTGGACCCCTAGCCTGGGAACCTCCATATGCCTCGGGAGCAGCCCAAGAAAATGGCAAAAAGACAAAAAGACAAAAAAAAAAAAAGTTTGCCTGGAAAGATACTGGGTTTGGTGCTTCATTAGTAACAGCCTCTATATCTCATGCTAAATTTCCCCTTTTACCTCTGCTTATAAGAGTCTTCCAAGGAGCTCCCGCTGTAGCTCAGTGGAAACGAACCTGGCCAGCAGCTACAGCTCCAATTCGACCCTTAGCCTGGGAATTTCAATATGCTGAGTGTGGCCCTAAAAAAGATCAAAAAAAAAAAGAAAGATGGAGAGAGAGTCTTCCAAGAGTCCTAATTCTCTTTGAGTGCATTACTGGTCATTTTTGTTTCCCTAAAATTTTTTTGTTTATGTTTTCAAATGTATTGATAGCCTTGTATTTGGTATAACATTTAAAATCAATAACTATAAGGTTCCTCTCTTTATATACCCATTTTTCAAACATAATGCTGTTTGTCTTTTCACACATTTTCATCAGTGTCACCAATGTTTTATCTGTATTGTTTTTATATATTAGGTATTATATGATGCAGTAAAAAGGATACCAGCCTGAATACCTTTCCTACTCATTACAATCATTACTTTCCCCACCTATACCCACGATTACTTCATGTTCCATAGGAACTATTGATGTAAAATTTTAATTTATTACCCTGTCTTTTTTCAATTATATATTGTCTGATGTTGAGTAAGTTCTGTAGAAAGTTGCTTTTCAATAATACTAATGACAATGCAACAATAGCAATGACCAACATTGTGTGTGTAGCTATTTATTATATGACAGGGGCAATTCTAAGCACTTTGTGTTTTTTAAAAGAATTATTTTTTAAAAAAATTGAAGTATAGTTGATTTACAATGTTGTGTTAATTTCTGCTGTATAGCAAAGTGATTTAGTTATACATATATACTTTAAAAATGTTCTTTTCCATTGTAATTTGTCATAGGACATTGAATACAGCTCTCTTTATGTGTTTTATTTGATCCTCACACAAAATTATGAGGTGGGTATTATAATTAGCCCCATTTTATAATTTCTACCAAGACATATACATATAAAAACACAGACAAATGCTCGGGAGTGAAAATCTTCTAAGCAGATAGACTATCCTTTGAGAATGGAATTGGATACAAGGATAGTGGTCAAAGGCCTTATTTGTAATGTTTCAATCTATTATAAGGGAAATACACTGATGCATTATTTCTGCAATTCAAATAAAAGATATGATACAAAGACATACCTAGGGAGAATGTCAGGGCACGGTGTTTAAAGGCAAAAACTCTGGAGGAAACTACAATGTCCATCAATAGCAATTTGATGAAATGATACTATAGGAACACAAGGAAACACCATGAAGATAGTAAAAGATCTCTATTTACTGAGTGGTAAGTTGTTCATGAAGGTTTTTACAATAAGGAAGTCTAAATTTTGTAAAGAGCAAAAGGAATAAGCCATCTTCAAAAATAAAAAGGTCACTTCTCCTGGATATTGAAGGTATCTTATAAAGGCATTTTACAAACCATGATGTAAATAGATGGACTTTACAAATTTAAGATGGATTAAAAGACTAAGAATGTAATTGGAAGAAAGAAAATGAAAATCACAGGATTTCATTTCAGGATGTATTCTCTGATGCTCATGATAAGGTTGGAAAGGTCCCCAAAGTGCCGTTGCCACTTTCAATACTAGACTGAACTATCTGATGGCAAGAGAAATAGGAGCTTTTATTAAAGGGTTTCCAAAATGTATTGATGGGGTGCTTTTCCTGAATGATTTTTCTTGGGCTGAACAAGCTGCAGTCAACAATTAAGATGTTTCTACATTATTCTATGTAGAGGGATCCATTATCAAAGTCTCTTTTGCTGAATAACTGAATAATTTTGAGCTGTAATTAAAAGCATTCCCATACATTTCATATATTGTTTTATCACCAGTACAAATTTTGATGTTGAATAAGCTGTGAGTCAAAATTGAAGGTCTTCCCACATTCCCTGTATTCATAGGGTTTCTCACCAGTATGACTTCTATGATGACTAATAAGTTGTGAACTCTGAGAATAGGCTTTCCCACATATCTTACATTCATAGGGCTTCTCACCAGTGTGAATTCTCTGATGCCGAGTGAGGTCTGAACCAGAACGAAAAGCCTTTTCACATTCCTTACATTCATAGGGTTTCTCTCCTGTGTGGATTCTCAGATGTTTAATAAGTTGTGAGCTCTGACTAAAGGCATTGCCACATTCCTTACATTCATAGGGTTTCTCCCCTGTATGAATTCTCTGGTGCTGAGTAAAGTTGGAGCCACTACTAAAGGCCTTCCCACATTCTTTGCATTCATAGGGCTTCTCACCAGTGTGAATTCTCTGATGTCGAGTGAAGTTGGAGCCACTACTAAAGGCCTTTCCACATTCCTTACATTCATAGGGCTTCTCGCCAGTGTGAATTCTGTGATGTCGAGTAAGGTCTGAGCCACAAATAAAGGTCTTTCCACATTCCTTACATTCAAAGGGTTTCTTGCCAGTATGAATTTTCTGATGATGACTGAGTCTTGAGGGATGTCTAAAGGCCTTCCCACATTCCTTACATTCATAGGGTTTCTCAATGGTATGAATTATTTCATGTGTGGGAAGCTGTGAGTCATGTCTAAAGGTTTTCCTATATTCCTTGCTTGCACAGTATTTCTCTTTATTATTAATGATTTGCTGTAATGTAAAGGACGGATGTTGACTAAAGGTGGGCCTGCCTTCATGGGTGAATATCAGTTGACTGAAATGTCCCTCCTGAGGGCCATGCTGTTTCTCAAACTGGCCATTACATTCCCAATCATCTCTGAAACTAGAGCACTGAAGGTCATGTCTTGAAAGTCTTTCCATTATCTCCCACTGGGCTGACTCTATTTCATACATTTCCTTCTTCGGAAATAATTTCTTGGTCTCACATCTTGATTCCAGGACTGAAAGAAAATATGAAAGCAATCACTCACATTTTTCTTGTTTGGGAGAAATAAAATTTCAATTAAAATGGGAGAATTAAACTGAATTTTTAAAAGATGGCCAGGAAAGGAAGAGTGAGGAGAGATGACATAGTAAGATGAAGGCAGTAAAAAAGCCACTGGTTTCTAAATGTTGCTATAAATCAGAATTATTTAGGGAAGCTTGCTAAATATACAGATGCCTCAGACTCCCTGGTTACAGGATGACTCTAATTGTACAGATACACATGCAAAATCTCACAACATAGGGAAACATACATATAAGAGCACCCCACAGCGTGAACTATAAAATAAGTGAAATGATCCTATGTACTTAATAGGATTAAATGAATAGGTCTAAGGGAAGATTTCCAGGGATTTGGCAAACTATGCACTGCTGCCCTGCAATAATTAAGTGAAGTTTTACTGGAACACAGCCACATTTATTCGTTTATGTATTGTCTATGACTGTTTTTGAGCAATGGTGGCAGGAGGAGTTGCAACAGAGACCACGTTGACTGCAAGCCTATGATATTTACTATCTGGTCCTTTAACAAAAGCTTTGTCAGGCCCTGGTGAGATCTGCATTGTCCATTATAGTAGCCACTGGCATATGTGTCTGTTTGAATTTACATAATTAAAATGAAATAAAAATCCAAATTCAGTTCTTCAGTGGCACTACCCACATTTCTAGTGTTCAATAGCCAAATGTGACTGGTGTCTACAATACTGGAAATCACAAACATAAGGCGTTTCTAACTGCTTAAGATTCTAGATTCATTAATAAAGGCTTAGTTTATCTTTAACCAATAGAAGGTGGCAATCTAGATGGGAGAATATCTTAAGAAAAGTCAAGTGTTGAATGAATCTACCATGAGTGGTATATAGGGAGGATTTTTTGGTGGCTAGATATGGTATATATTTGGGATTTGATAAAAACACTGTGCCTTGGAGTTCCTGTTGTGGGTCAGCTGTAACAAGCCCGACTAGTATCCATGAGGATGCGGGTTTGACCCCTGGCTTCACTCAGTGGGTTAAGGATCTAGCATTGCCGTGAGCTGTGGTATAGGTCGCAGACATGGCTCGGATCTGGTGTTGCTGTGGCTATAGGCTGGCAGCTGCAGCTCCAATTTGACCCTTAGCCTGGGAATTTTCATATGCTGCAGGTGTGGCCCTAAACAGACCAAACAAACAAACAACCTGTGCCTTGCCATCATTAATAAGTCTACAAATAACAAATGCTAGAGAGGGTGTGAAGAGAAGGGAACTCTCCTACACTATTGGTGGCAATGTAAATTGGTATAACCAGTATGAAGGATCCTCAGAGAACTAAATATACAACTACTATATGATCCAGTAAGCTCACCCTGGGAATATATCTGGGCAAAATTATAATTCAAAAAGATACTTGCACCCCCATATTTACTGTAGCACTATTCACAACAGCCAAGACATGGAAACAACCTAAATGTCCAATGGACAGATGAATGGGTTAAGATGTGGTTCATATATACAATGGACTACTACTCAGCCATAAACATAATGAAATAATGCCATTCACAGCAACATAAATACAGCTAGAGATTTTCATACTAATACTATATGATCTCACTTATATGGGAATCTAAAAGATGGCACAAATGAAACTACCTACCAACAGACATAGAGAATAAATTTGTGGTTGCCAAAGGGGTAGGGGGCAGGGGTGGACTGGGAGTCTGGGGTTAGTAGATGCAAACTATTATATTTAGAATGGATAAGCAATGAAGTCCTACTGTATAATACAGAGAACTATACCCAATCTCTTAGGATAGACCATGATGGAAGATAATATAAGAAAAAGAATGTATATGTATGTATGACTGGGTCACCTTGCTGTACAGCAGAAATTGGCACAACATTGGAAATGAACTATACTTCAATAAAAAAAAATTTTTAAATACTGTGCTTTGGAATTCTGTGATTGTGAACTTAGGAAAAAAGAGAAGCAGACTTAAAAAGAGGAAGAGCACAAGCACTGTGGCAGTGATGATCAAGTGATAACAACATTTGCAGGGTTAAAGAGAAGGGAACAGAATATAATGGGAGGCACTGTATTATTATTGAAAGATCAGAGGTACAAGATTCAGTTTATGGACAAATCAATTCATCTTTCTAAGCCCCCAACTGTCTGTCTATATGACAGGAATGATAACTAACTTTTATGATCATTGTGAAGATTGGACTACTATAGGAAAAAACACTTGGTATAAAATAAGTATTTAGTGGAGTTCCCATTGTGGCGCAGTGGTCAATGGATCCGACTAGGAACTGTGAGGTTGCGGGTTCGATCCCTGGCCTTGCTTGGTGGGTTGAGGATCCAGTGTTGCTGTGAGCTGTGGTGTAGGCTGCAGATGTGGCTTGGATCCCGCGTTGCTGTGACTCTGGTGTAGGCTGGTAGCTACGGCTCCGATTGGACTCCTAGCCTGGGAACCTCCATATGCCATGGGAGTGGCCCTAGAAAAGACAATAAATAAATAAATAAATAAATAAATAAAATAAGTATTTAGTATTTAAGAGAGAACATTATGGAAGAATTTCCACACACAAAGGGGGACAGCAGGCAAGTGAAGTGTGTTGAAGATCACACAATGGACCTAGAGGGAAAACCTCAGGCCCCAAAAGTCAAGATCATTCTAGTACCACCTTTCGCTTTTTCTCATGTAATTTAGCAAATACTGCTTAATTGTGCTCCTAAATATATCCTGAACCTCTTCCCTTTATATCCAATAGAATACTTAATATGAAAATCTCTCTCCCTTGGACTAGTGGACTAGCTTCCTGCCTAGTTTCCCCACTTGAGGTTTGCAACCCACGTCACTAGGCTGCCACAGCTCTGCTTAAAATCCTATGGTGTTTTACTATACGATAGCTGCTTTTACAATAAAAGCCAAGCTCCTGAACATAGTCTACAAAGCTCTGAATGACCTGGTTCCTGCCCGCCTTTCAACCGAATCTCATACTACACTCCCTTTTGGTTTCTAAGCCCTGTCTACACTAGCCCTATTTTGTAGCTCTTTAAATGCTCCTAGCTATTAATTCTTGTTTAGGCCTTTCTAGGCACTTTTCCTTATGTCCAGATGGTATTTTCTCTTATTGTTTTTGCCTTTCCAAATCTCTACTTAAAAGGTCATACTTTTTGAGGAGTTCCTATTGTGGCGCAGTGGAAATGAATCCGACTAGGAACCATAAGGTTGCCAGTTCAATCCCTGGCCTCACTCAGTGGGTTAAGGATCGGTGTTGCTGTGAGCTGTGGTGTAGGTCGCAGATGTGGCTTGGATCTGGCATTGCTGGGGCTGTAGTGCAGGTTGGTAGCTGCAGCTCCAATTAGACCCCTAGCCTGGGAACCTCCCTATGCCATGAGAGCGGCCCTAAAAAGCAAAAAAAAAAAAAATCATACTTTTTTGAGGCCTTTTCTGATTCTACAACCAAATTATACCCTCCTTGTAATTAGACTTTTAGCAATTTTTTCTCTTCCTTAACAGGATTTTAACAATTTGTAATTACCTATTTATTTAGATTGATTTAATATCCTTCCCTCAATAGGTCTTAAGTTCTGCAAAAGCAAAGAAAATGTATATTGTCTTCATCAATGTGTATCCAACTCTGAGCATGGTTATGGTACATATTGGAAGATCAACCAATATTTGTTAACTGTCTCAATTAGCAAGTTTTTTTGTTTTTGTCTTTTTGCCTTTTCTAGGGCCGCTTCCCGCAGCATATGGAGGTTCCCAGGCTAGGGGTCTAATTGGAGCTGTAGCCACAGCCACAGCCACAGCAATGTGGGATCCAAGCCGTGTCTGTGACCTACACCACAGCTCACAGCAACACCGGATCCTTAACCCACTGAGCAAGGCCAGGGGTTGAACCTGCAACCTCATGGTTCCTAGTCGGATTCGTTCACCACTGCGCCACAACGGGAACTCCAGCGAGTATTTAAATATATATTCCTTAATGAAAAATATCTAAAAAATTCCTCTAGAAAAAAGGAACAGGAGTTCCTGCTGGCACAGTGGGTTAAACATCCAACTGCAGAGTTCTTGCTATGGTGCAATGGGATCAACGTCTTTGGGACACTGGGACACAGGTTCGATCCCTAGCCCAGAACAGTGGGTTAATGATCCAGTATTGCTGAAGCTGCAGCTCAAGTTGTAAGTGTGGCTCAGATCTCATTCCTGGCCCTGGAACTCCATATGCCATGGGGCGGACAAAAAAGGAAGAAAAAAAATAATCTAACTGTAGCAGCTTGGGTCACTGTGGAAGTTTGATCCCTCACCCAGTGCAGTGGGTTAAAGGATCCAGCATTGCCACAACTATGTGTAAGTCCCAGTTGTGGTATGGATTGGATCCCTGGCCTGGGCACTTCCATATGGCATAGGTATAGCCATAAAAACAAAAAGGAAAAAGGGACGTAATTTTTTCAAACATGGCACACTGAATACATGCATTTATTTTATTTTTTGTCTTTTTGCCTTTTCTAGGGCCGCTTCCCGCAGCATATGGAGGTTCCCAGGCTAGGGGCCCAATCGGAGCTGTAGCCGCCGGCCTACGCCAGGGCCACAGCAATGCGGGATCCGAGTGGCGTCTGTGACCTACACCACAGCTCACGGCAACACCGGATCCTTAACGCACTGAGCAAGGCCAGGGATCGCACCCTCAACCTCATGGTTCCTAGTCCCATTCATTAATCATTGCGCCACTATGGGAACTCCTTTTTTTTTTTTTTTTAATTTAATATATGCATTTATTACTTTTCTTTCATGAAGCTCCTCTAAAGTGATAGTAATGACATTAAATGAAAGACAAAACTCCAAGAGGACGAAAAGAGTGGGGGAAAAAAAGAGCAGCAACAAAAATTTAGAAATAGAACAGATGGAATAGTAATACATGATGTATCAACCATAAACAAAACAAAACAAAACAAAACAAACCCTGAAACCTAAGTCACAAATTGGCAGTATTGTAGAAGGCCAGATATTTTCAAGAATGCAATCAACAGGTTATCTTTGAAACTAGGGTGCATGAGGGCCTGCTTTTAAGGAAGATTAATGTTAAATCTATAAGAAACAGACCCCATATTCTCAAACCTACTTCATACAGCAGGCTGATTCCCCAGTCTACTATACCCAGTAAGCTCTCAGAATCGGACACCAAGATTATTTTACTAATTCCAAAAAGAAAGGAGAGGATTACATTCTGAAGAAAATCAGCCCAAGAGAAAAGAACTGATAGGTAGTGTCAGCCAATGAACTGTTCTAGGCAGCTCACTCTACACTGACCACCACCAATAAATCTATAAATCTTCAGCCACAAACAAGCTCAAATCAGACATTTAAGGCTCAAATAAGTCTTAATAGGAGCAAACAGCCTTGATTCATTAGCTATTTCAGGAAAACATTAAATAAAAGAGCTTAAAATAAAAAAAGAGAAAAAAGGAAGAAAAAAATTAAAATTCATAAGAATGCTTCTAAAAACAATATAAAACAATCCCACAAGAGAAGGATATCAGAGAAAGAAATAGTGAAAGATGAAAAATGGTTTTATAAGAATTAATACAAGAATTAGAACTTCATAAAATCTCACAGTAAGTATAATATAAAAAGTAGAGAAAAAATAATTCTAGGGCTAGCAAAAGAAATTTAAGATCTGAATTATGAGTGTTCATTCATTCAAAAAAATTACTGAGCCTTTACTATGTGTCAGACATAGTGCCAAGCATGGTATATAAAAAAATGATCAAATGGAGTTAGCGGCCACTACTAAGGATCTGGTGTTGTCACTGCCGTGACTCAGGTTAGATCTCTGGCCTAGGAACTTCCACATGCTGTGGGTGCAGCCAAAAAAAAAAAAAAAAAAAGTGATCAATCAAGGTTTGAAACATACAGAACAGAGAAAAAGAGAGAATACAATGGGAAACATATGATAAACAAAATAAAAGAAGAAAAATTGCAGGGATTTTTAGTTTCCAAAATGAAATGTCTCAGTGAGTGCCCAGCCAAATGAAAAAATAAAATCAACATCATTAATACCTCAACACAAAATATCATAACCTCACAAATAAATAATAAACTCTAAAAGATTCCAAAGAGATTAAACAGGTCGCCTCAAAGAATTAAAAAAAAAAAAAAAAAAAAAAAAACCTGAATGGGTTTTGGACTTCTCAGCAACACTAGATACCAGAAGATTAGAAATTCTTAAGCAAAGCCTTTAAAAATGTGAAGGAAGTTTTCAATCTAAAATTACATTTCCAGTCAAATTATCAATCACATTTTTATTCATGCAAGAACTCACAAAATATACTATTACTTCTTTTACATACTTCCCTTGGTTGCTTTTGAAAGATGTGCTTCATAATAATGAGAAAACAAACCAAGAAGGAAGGCAAGAGATCCAACAGTCAAGGTATACAAAAGTATCCAATCCATGCAAATACAGAAGAGAATCAAAAAGCACTCAAACGGGAGTGAAAAAGGGGATCAATGGGACAACCCTAAGGGAATCCACTAAAGCTATGTAACAACTGCACCTAAGGAAGAAGAGCAGAGGGTTAGAGGAAGATGTCTCAATTAAAAAACAAACAAGTGACCACGATGTCTAAAAAGAGGTTAGTGACAGATGCAAAGGAAACTAAGCCACTCTCAAAGTTAAGACAAAGTTTAACTTCATGGAAAAGAAAACCATTTACACAGGCCTAAGGCGAACTGAATAATGATTTATTAAAAATTGTGGTATAATTATATTTGGAGGATGAGGAAAGAGGGTATAAGCTAAATTTTCGAACTCCACAGTGAAAAGTCAATCATCACTAAAACCAGATTTAATTCTTGAAAAAATTCTGAGAGAAGAAAGGATAGAAATGGTGACAAATGATAACGGCATCACGGGGAAGGAAGATTATGTAGGAAATAAAATAAATGTAAAATATGAGTTCCAGAAGGAGAATATGGTGATGATGCAGAACCAACAATAAGACAAATTCCCAGAGTTGAGGAAAACGATTAATTTTTTTTTTTTTTTTCTTTTCAGGGCCGCACCTGCAGCATATGGAGGTTCCAGGCGAGGGGTTGAATCAGAGCTACACCTGCCAGCCCACACCACAGCCACAGCAATACAGGATCCGAGCTGGCGTCTGCGACCTACACCACAGCTCACGGCAATGCCAGACCCTTAACCCACTGAGTGAGGCCAGGGATCGAACCTGCAACCTCATGGTTCCTGGTCAGATTTGTTTCTGCTGTGCCACGAGGGGACCTCTGAAGAAAAAGGTCAATAATCAGATGGTTCCTTTCTCTGCTGAGCAGAATTTATGAGGAGTTTTAATTAGATATCTTGGTAGAATTCCTGAGGTTCAAAGAAAAAGAAAACTACACAGAAGTAAAAACCTGATGAATGAGGTTGTATCCTAGAAACACATTTGTGTTTGGTGTTGCCCAAACAGTTATCTAAAGTTTTGTATTAGTTACCAGCCTTGAGATATCAGGGGATTAATATAGAAATATGGATTTCATGCTTTTCTTGAAAGATTGGATTAGCTGGCAGGACTCGGCCTGTATTCTCAAATGACAGCTAACTTAGACTTAAGTATTTACTCCTTTGAGACAGGGTACAGACTCTCATTAGCCACTGTCCCCACTGTTTCTTAGTTCTACATGGATGCTCAGGCCAGAGTTTCAGTTTTCATGTACATTTGCAATATTGGTTTTCTTAATTTTACCTTTATTTCTGAAGGGTTTTGGAGATCTGGGTTGACAGTTCTTTAGCAAATAAAATATTGTTCAATTTTCTTTTTCTCTTCTTAAAGGCCGCAACTGTGGCACATGGAAGTTCCTGGGCTATGGGTTGAATTAGAGCTGTAGCTGCTGTATATACTACAGCCATGGTGATACCACACCTGTGACCTATGCCACAGCTTGTGGCAATGCCGGATCCTTAATCCACTGAGAGAGGCCAGAGATCCAATCAGCATCCTCACAGAGACAGTATCAGGTCCTTAGCCCTCTGAGTCACACCTGCAACTCCTGTTCCACTTTTCTGACCATGGTTTATGAAGAGAAATCCAGTCATTCAAATAGTTTCTTTACAAGTAATGTATTATTTTTCCATAATTCTTCCAATACTTTGCCATCCATTTTCAGCACTTGATTATGATGTGGGTATGGATTTTGTTGGGTTTATCCTGCTTAGGGTGGCTGAGCTTCTTGCATTGACATGTTTGTTATTTCTTCCACCAAATTTGATCAGTCATTATTTCTTCAAATATTTCTTACATGAGTTCTTGTTGTGGCTCAGTGGTAACAAACCCAACCGGTAACCATGAGGATGTGGGTTTGCTCACTGGCCTCACTCAGTGGCTTAAGGATCTGGTGTTGCGGTGAACTGTGGTATAAGTCACAGACAAGGCTCGGATCCTGCACTGCTGTGGCTGTGGCATACGCTGGCAGCTGCAGCTCTGATTTGACCCTTAGCCTGGGAACTTCTGTATGCTGCATGTGCGGCCCTAAAAAGCAAAAAATAAAAATAAAATAAACTTTCCCTTCCTCTTCTGGGACTTCAATGATACAAATATTAAACTCATCTTGAGGTTGTATTCTTTACAAGTTTTCCATCTTTTTTCCTGTTATTCAGATTGCCTAATTTCTTTTCCTGTGTCTTCAAGTTCATTAATTTTCCTGTTATCTCCACTCTCCTACTGAGCCTATCCAGTGGGTTTAAAAATATTTGGCCATCATATTTACCAGTTCTAAAATTTTCATTTCTTGTCTACAGCTATACCACCCTGAACACATCCAATCTCATCTAAAATTTCCATTTCTTTTCAAATCTTGTTTTTATTATTATTTTTTGTCTTTTTGACCTTTTTAGTGCCTCACCCATAGCATACGGAGGTTCCCAAGCTAGGGGTCTAATCAGAGCTGTTGCTGCCAGCCTATACCAGCGCCAAAGCAACTCGAGATCCAAGCGTCATCTGCAACCTATGCCACAGCTCACAGCAATGCCAGATCCTTAACCCACTGAGCGAGGCCAGGGATTGAACCTGTAACCTCATGGTTGCTAGTCAGATTTGTTTCCACTGCACCATGATGAGAACTCCCTGTATCTTCTGTTTTTAAATTGGATGTTTTTGCTATTGAGTTATATGGGTTCTGTATATATATTTTAGACATTAACCACTTATTAGATATATAATTTGCAAATATTTTCTCTCATTCAGTAAGTTGCCTTTTTGTTTTGCTGATACCTTTTCAGTGCAGATTTTTAGTCTGATGTTATCTCACTTGTTTATCTTGGATTTTGTTGCCTTTGCTTTGGTGTCGTAACAAAAAAAAAAATCCAATATGAATGCCACTTATCCTCTGTTTTCTTCGAGGAGGTTTATGGTTTCAGGACTTGCATTCAAGACTTTAACACATTTTGAGTTGATTTTTGTGCAAGGTGTAAGAGAGTGGTCCAGTTTTTACACCATTTATTGAAGAGACTGTCCTCTTCCCGTTGTATGTTCTTAGCTCCTTTTCCATTAATTAATTGACCCTATATATGTGGGTTTATTTCTTGGCTCTTTATTATGTTCCACCGATCTATGTGTCTGCTTTTATGCCAATACCATACAACTTTTACTGTAGCTTTCTTTTTCTTTTCCTTTTTTTTGGTCTTTTTGCCTTTTCTAGGGCCACTCCCACGGCATATGGAGGTTCCCAGGCTAGGGGTTTAATCGGAGCTGTAGCTGCTGGCCTACACCAGAGCCACAGCAACTCGGGATCCGAGCCGTCTACAACCTACACCACAGCTCACAGCAATGCCGGATCCTTAACCCACTGAGCAAGGGCAGGGACAGAACCCGTAACCTCGTGGTTCCTAGTCAGATTCGTTAACCACTGCGCCACGATGGGAACTCCCTACTATAGCTTTCTAATCTAGTTTGAAATCAGAAAGTGTTATGCCTCCAGCTTTGCTCTTTTTGCTCAAGATTGCTTTGACAATTCAGGGTCTTTTGTGGTTCCATACAAGTTTTAGGATTGTTTGTTGTATTTCTCAGAAAAATGCCTGTGGCATGCAAAAGTTCCAGGGTTAAGGCCTGAACCCAAGCCATAGCTGCAACCCAAGCCATAGCAGTGACAGTGCTGGATCCTTAACCTGGTATGCCACCAGGGAATACCTGCCTTGGAATTTTGAGAGGGATTGCACTAAATCTGCAGATTGCTTTGGGTTGTATGAACATTTTAACAATATTTATTCTTCAAATCCATGAGCATGGACTAGCTTTCCATTTATTTGTGAATTCTTTAATTTTTTTTCCCATCAATGTCTTATTTTTTCAATGTACAGGTCTTTTTTACCTCCTTGATTAAATTTATTTCTAGGTATTTTGTTTCTTTTTGGCTGCACCTGCAGTGTGTAGAAGTTCCTGGGCCTGGTGGCGAACCTACACCACAGTAGTGACCCAAGCCACAGAAGTGATAATGCTGGATCTTTAACCACTAGGCCACCAGGGAACTCTGCATTTTTTTTTTTCCAGGGCTGCATCTGTGGCACATGGAAGTTTCCAGGCTAGGGGTCAAATCAGAGCTACAGACTGCCAGCCTAAGCCACAGCCACAGCAACCTGGGATCTGAGCTACATCTGTGACCTACACCACAGCTCATGGCAACACCAGATCCCCAACCCCACAAGAGGCCAGGGATTGAACCCACATGCTCATGGATACTAGTCGGATTCATTTTCACTGCACCACAACAGGAACTCCTCCATCTTTTTTTTTTTTTTTTTTTTTTGGATGATGTAGTTTAAATGGGATTGTTTTAACTTCTCTTTCTGAGTGTTTGTTCTTAGTGTATAGAAATGCAATTGATTTTTGTATATGGATTTTGTAACCTGCAACTTTGAATTCATTTATTAATTCTAACATTTTTTTTTTCTGATGGAGTCTTTAAGGTTTTCCACACATAATATATCATCTCCAAATAGTGACGGTTTTACTTCTTCCTTTCTGATTTTGGATTGCTTTTATCTTGTTTTCTCCCCTAGTTGCTCTGGCTTAGACTTCCAGTACTATGTTGAATAAAAGTGGTGTGAGTGGTAATTCTTGTCTTGTTGCTGATCTCAGAGGACAAGCTTTCAGTTTTTTACCACTGACTGTAATGTTAGCTGTGGCCTTGTCACATATGGTCTTTTTAATTTTGACGTACATTCCCTTTTTATGGAGAGGTTTTATCATGAATGGTGTTGGAAAAAACTCAACATTTTAAATAAGATTTTAGTTAATGTAATTTTAAAATTTATATGCAAAACCAAAAAGACATGTATAACTAAATACGTCTGAAGAAAAAGGTAGAGGGACCTGTCCCATCAGAGATCAGGCCTTTATATAAAGGCAAGAGTAATTAGTAGAGGGATAGATAAAAAGGCCAATGGAACAAGAGTGACCTGTGTATACACGGAATTTTAATATACAACAGAAGGTGCATTGTGGATCAGTGGAAAACAAGTGGGCTTTTCATTCAGTGGAGCAAAGATAGCTTATTTTCTAAATGGGAAAAAATTATAACTGATCTCACAATTCCTGAAAACTAATTCCAGTTATATCAATAGGGCTTTAATAAGTAAGTCAAAACATAAAAATTCTTGGAAGAAAAAACAGGAGAAAATTGGGTCATGAAAAGGTTTCTTAAGACTCCAAAGGTGTGAAGCATTCAGGAAAAAAGTAAATAAAAAACAATCATAAACTGTGTATAATGTAATTGCTAAATATATAATGTAACCATACTAAAACAAAGAATTACTGTTTACCAAAAAATTTCACAAAGAAAGCAAATAAATAAGCTACAGCTGGAAAAGATGTCCATAAAACATGTTACTGACCAAAAATTAGTACCTAGAAAATACATCAGGAATTCCTAGAAATTTTAAGAAAAAGACAAACAGCCTAATTAAAAAAAAATCAAAATGTTATTACACAGGCATTCCCACTCTGGCAAAGTGGGTTAAGGATCCAGTGTTGCTACACCTGAGGCTCACATTCAACCCCTGGCCCCAAAACTTCCATATGCTGTGGGTGTGGCCAAAAAAAAAAAGGCATTATGCAAAAGAGATGCTAATGGCTGAACATGTGGAAAGGTAATCATCTTCAAGAGTAACCAGGAAAACTAATTTAAAACAATGAAATAGGATTTTATACTCACTAATCAGATTGTTAAAAAAATTTTTTTAATTTATGATATCAATTACAGGGAAAGAGAGTGATACAAACATTTTGAAAACAGTTTGGCATTGCCTGGTGAAGTTGAATAAGAATGTATGCCAAAATATTACAAAGCCACGGTCATCAAGACAGTGTGGTACTGGTACCAAAACAGACATACAGACCAATGGAACAGAATAGAGAGGCCAGAAATAAACCCAGACACCTATGGTCAATTAATCTTTGACAAAGGAGGCAAGAACATAAAATGGGCAAAAGACAGTCTTTTCAGTAAGTATTGCTGGGAAACCTGGACAGCTGCACACAAATCAATGAAACTAGAACACACCCTCACACCATGCACAAAAATAAACTCAAAATGGCTTAAAGACTTAAATATAAGACAAGAGACCATCAAACTCCTGGAAGATAACATAGGCAAAATATTTTCTGACAACAACCTTATAAATGTTTTCTCAGGTCAGTCCCCCACAGCAACAGGAATAAAAGCAAAAATAAACCAATGGGATCTAATCAAACTGACAAGCTATTGCACAGTAAAGGAAACCAAAAAGAAAACAAAAAGACAACTTACAGAATGGGAGAAAATAGTTTCAAACGATGCAACTGACAAGGGCTTAATCTCCAAAATATACAAACAAGTTATACAACTCAACAGCAAAAAAGCCAACAACGTAACTGAAAAATAGGCCTGAATAGACATTTCTCCAAGGAAGATATACAGATGGCCAACAAGCACATGAAAAAATGCTCAACATCACCGATGATTAGAGAAATGCAAATCAAAACTACCATGAGATACCACCTCACACCAGTCAGAACAGCCATCATTAATACGTCCACAAATAACGAATGCTGGAGGGGGTGTGGAGAAAAGGGAACCCTCCTGCACTGTTGGTGGGAATGTAAACTGGTATAACCACTATGGAGAACAATATGGAGGTACCTTAGAAAACTAAACATAGAACTACCATATGACCCAGCAATCCCACTCTTGGGCATATATCCACAAAAAACTTTCTTTGAAAAAGACGCATGCACCTGTATGTTCATTGCAGCACTATTCACAATAGCCAAGACATGGAAGCAACCCAAATGTCCACCGACATTTGGCAGGATTAGGAAGATGTGGTATATATACACAATGGAATACTACTCAGCCATAAAAGAGAACGAAATAGGAGTTCTCGTTGTGGCGCAGCGGTTAACAAATGCGACAGGAACCATGAGGTTGCGGTTCGGTCCCTGCCCTTGCTCAGTGGGTTAAGGATCCGGCATTGCTGTGAGCTGTGGTGTAGGTTGCAGATGCGGCTTGGATCCCGTGTTGCTATGGCTCTGGCATAGGCCAGTGGCTACAGCTCCGATTTGACCCCTAGCCTGGGAACCTCCATATGCTGCGGAAGTGGCCCAAGAAATGGCAAAAAGACCAAAAAAAAAAAAACACAAAAAACAAAAAAAGAACGAAATAATGCCATTTGCAGCAACATGGATGGAACTAAGTGAAGTAAGTCAGAAAGAGAAAGACAAATACCGTATGATATCACTTATATCTGGAATCTAATATGTGGCACAAATGAACTTTTCCACAGAAAAGGAAGTCATGGACTTGGAGAATAGACTTATGGTTGCCAAGGCGGAAGGAGCGTGATGGATGGAATGCTTGGGGTTAATAGATGCAGACTATTGCCTTTGGAATGGATTAGCAATGAGATCTTGCTGTATGGCACTGGGAATGCTATCTAGTCACTTATGATATGTGAGCATGATAATGTGAGAAAAAAGAATGTATATGTGTATGTGTGACCAGGTCACCTTGCTGTACAGCAGAAAATTGGCAGAACACTGTAAACCAGCTATAATGGAAAAAAATAAAAATCAGTATATAAAAACAAAAACAAAAACAAACAACAGAATGTATGCCAAAAACAGAACACCAAGAAATAAAGCTAAGCTTTCCTAAGTCTGTTAAAAAAAAAAAAAAGTATGCCAAGACTTGGCAATTACATTCCTAGGTGTATTTCCTAGCAAATTTCTTGCAAAGGCAAATCTAGAGATTTTATATTTTTATGTTAATTATGTTACATACCTATTGTGTACGTACTATATTTTATAAATAACTAAACATTTTTAAAAAATTTGTCTTCTTATTTTTATTTATTTATTTATTTAGTCTTTTTTTGCCTTTTTCTAGGGCCTCTCCCACAGCATATGGAGGTTCCCAGGCTAGGGGTCAAATCGGAGCCACAGCCACAGGCCCACGCCAGAGCCACAGCAACGCGGGATCTCAGCCGCATCTGCAACCTACACCACAGCTCACGGCAACGGCGGATCGTCAACCCACTGAGCAAGGCCAGGGATCGAACCTGCAACCTCATGGTTCCTAGTCAGATTTGTTAACCAGTGCGCGACGATGGGAACTCCTTAACTATACTTTTTTTTAAATAAAAAAACTTAATGGATAGGTTTAAGAGCCACAAGTTCATAGCTGGGTATATATTAGTGAATCAAGACAAATCAAGGCAGGGAATTCTATGTAAAGGCAGTATAAATGGAAGAACAGACAAAGAATAAAAGATAACAGAGATGATTCAGATGTTCTAATGTCTGTTTAATAGGAGTTTAAGAGAGAAAAGAGGAGCAAGATAATATTTGAGGAGATGACTCTCAGGATTTCCTATCACCAGAAAAAGATATGTCATTAGGTTGAAAAATACAACCAGAAGCAAAATATGAGGAGGTAAAGATAACCAGACCTGAATATATCACTGTAAAAACTGAGCCCATTAGAGGAAAAGTTTATAAAGGAACAAGAATCATAAGAAACCATAGGAGAATAACTTCATGGTCTAATGGTAAGCAAAGATTTCTGTTTTCTTTTTTGGCTGTCCCGAGGCATATGGAGTTTCCAGGCCAGGGATCAGATCTAAGCTATAGCTGCGACCTATGCCGCAGCTGCAGCAATGCCAGATCCCTTTACTCGCTGTGCTGGCCTGGGACTGAACCCAGTCCTGGCACTGCAGAGATGCTGCCAATTCTGTTGTGCCACAGTGGGAACTCCAAGCAAAGATTTCTTAAACAGGACAAAAAGTACAGATAGTGTATATCTAAGATTCAAAAACAGGCTAAGGAAGAACTAATTACATAAGACTGAACAAATGTGAAGCACAAAATAAATTTTGTGCTAAGTTTTACAAAAATTGAAAACTACTGTTCAAAAAAAGAAACCATAAAGAGAGCTAAAAGACATTTCAGAGTGGAAGATATTTGCAATTTTTAGAATGTGGAATATGCTCATAAGCAAAATATAAAGAATCCTTACACATTATTAATAAAAACACAGGCAATCCAACAGAAAAACAGGTAAAAAATACTTCAACAGACAATTCACTACAGAAGAATTCCAAAAGAACAAAAATGATATGAAAATGCATCAAGCTCATCAGTAAAAAGGGAAATGCAAACTAAGACCACAATGAAGAATCATTATACACTTAGCAACTGGTAAAAATCAAAGTTTGACAATCCCATACATTAGGATGCATGTAGAACAATGGGAGCTCCCATATATTGCTGGTGGGATTGTAAACTATAGACATTAAACACAGACAATCTAATGTCTACAGATTGTAAACTATAGACATTAAAGAAAAGTTGAGGCGTTCCCTGATGGCTCAGTGGGTTAAGGAGCTGGCATTACCACTGCTGTGGCTCTGGTTACAGCTATGGTGTGGGTTTGATCCTTGGCCCATGAACGTCCACGTGCCCCAGTATAGCAAAAAAAAAAAAAAAAGAAAGAAAAGAAAAGTTGAAAATTGGGCAGCTAAAGACAGAATGTCTTATCCACTTATTTCTCTCCTATTCAAAGAACATAAAGATGTTCATAGTAGCTACTCGTAACTGTCAAATACTAGGAACAAGCTGCCTATGAAAAGTAGAACTGAAGAATAAACTGTGGTCTACTCATATAATCAAATGAATCAACTCTGACTATAAAAAATAATATGTATGAATCTGAAAAGCAAAATGCTCAAGAAAGAAGCAACATGAAAGAATATATACAGTATGAGTCTATGTATATAAAATTCAAACTCAATTAAAACTAAACTATATTGTGGGTGGCCCTCTTAGTTGATAAAAGTATAAAGAGACACAAGATACTAGGGACTCAGTGTTGTAGTTCTTGACCTGGGTGATGGTTCCATGACAGTTCGTTTTATAATTGTTTGACTATCTACCTATAATTTGTTACTTTTCTGTAATTGAGATAATTACCAATAAAAAAATAAAATATATTAATTGTCTGCTGTCCATATCTATCCTGCATGCATAAATGGATAGATGGAACAAACAAATGGAATAAGAGGCCCTGAAATACAAACTAATAAAAATCAGAACTTAACTGCTTAACAGGTAGACAAAACAATGATGAAATAATCACCTGTTGAGTAAGTGATGCTAAAATAAAATATGGGGGGGGGGAGAACTGATTTGGACTTTCAATTTACAGCTTACTGTAAAACATCTTTAAAATGGATTATTTAACTTTAAAATGGATAACTTTTAAATGTTTTTAAAAATAGCAGAAACAAGTTTTTAAAGGATAAAATATCCATAAAATTTGTAGAGGCTAGTTAATTTTCTAAAGTCAGAACTTATAATAACCACAAAGGAACTGACTACATTAAAACATAAGGTTGCCAATCAAAATTAAAATTTAAAAAGAAAAAGCACCCCCTGGAAACTGGTAAATAAACACTTTTATTTCATACAGTCCAGAAAAACTGTTTTCAGGAAAATTAGGACAGTAATAGATAACAAGTATAAAATAGAGCAGTGAACAAGTTAAAGACAATAGCATCCTTAATATGAAAATGTCCACTTTTATTAGCTCTTAAGAGAAGGACACAATTTAGTGTACCAAGAAATCATTGTAAAAGTTATTAGGGATGATAAAGCATTAAAGTTAAGAAAGGGAGGAGTTCCTATTGTGGCTCAGAGGAAATGAATCTGACTACCATCCATGAGGATGCAGGTTCAATCCCTGGTTTTGCTCAGGGGGTTGAGGATCCGGTGTGGCCGTGAGCTGTGGTATAGATCGCAGACACGGCTTGGATCCTGTGTTGCTGTGGCTGTGACGCAGGCCGGCAGCAGCTACAGTTTCAATTAGACCCCTAGCCTGGGAACCTCATATGCCATGGGTGTGGCCCTAAAAAGACAAAAATAAATAAATAAATTAAAAATAAAGTTAAGAAAGGAAGAAACTGTCCACTTTTAGAATTACATATTGAAGTTATGCAAAGGTCACATGAAATGAGGTGCTGGACTTATTAGGACAGATGAAGGATTGGCCCCCTGGCTGCCAATGCACACACCTGCCTCAGGCCTCTGAATGCCTGGCTTCCTTTCTCTAGAATGTTCTTCCTCCTGGTAATCATGTAGAATGATTTACTGCTGTACTTCTTCAGGTCTCTGCTCAAATGTCATCTTTTTTTTTAGGTTGCACCCGAGGCATGTGAAGGTTCCAAGGCTAGGGGTCGAATCAGAGCTACAGCTGCTGGCCTACACCACAGCCACAGCAACATCAGATCCAAGCTGCATCTGTGACCTACAATACAGCTCACAGCAATGGTGGATCTTTAACCCACTGAGCAAGGCCAGGGATCAAACCTGCAACCTCATAGTTTCTAGCCAGATTCATTTCCGCTGCACCACAACACGAATTCCCCAAATGTCATCTTATTGGAGAAAGTTTCTCATAGCATGTCACATAAAATAGCACTCTCCACCCCTTTCTCTACTTTGTTTTACTTTTCAGCACTTACCATTATATATAGTACATATTCATTTATTTGTGTATCTCTCCCTGGACTGGGGGGTAAACTCTGTGATTGGAGACTTTGCCTATTCTATTCACTGCTGTATCAGTGTTGAGTGTAGTGCTGGGCGTGCAAAAGGTATTCAATAAATATATACTGAATGAATGAATGTGTGGTCCTGTTTTTGCTCCTAGGTACCAAATCTCTTTGCCAGCACTAAGTTCTCAAGGAGGCACAGACCCTTATTTTCCAGCATTTTATCGAAAGTCAATGACGTGCACGCTCAAATCGCCCTCTTTGACATCTATGTGGATCAGTTCTTCTACCTCTTTGGCCCTCACCTTCCACTGAGCTCCCTATCTCAACCTTTCTTATGGAGGTTCTACATTTTAGGAGTTATATACAGTAGCCCTATTACGCTACAAACTCTGAAATTGCTTATTCGCTTTTTTAACTCTTCAGTACCTAGCAGAGTTCCTCACACACATTAGGAAATCAGTAAATGTGTATTAATGTATGAAGGAAGCAATGAGAGTAGGAGCTGCTCTATCTTAAAAACCCTCAAAAAAAAAAAAAAAAAAAAAAGTCTTTGGTAACTTAGAGAAAAAAATATTTCCAGAGACAGGGATGCTTTTTAAAGACTAAATACAAAAGAGGATGAGAAGCTTATAAGGAAGTAGACCCAAATTATAGAGAGAAAGGAATATTATCAGAGAAGGGGGAGGAGGTCACCAGCTGGTTAGACGTGGGACAGAAGTAGAAGAGAAGAAAAGTAGGCAGAGTATGTTAAATAAGGGGAAAAGGTAAGGTCATTTGAAAGGTCATGCTGAAAAGGCTTCCTCTTGCACAACAGGCCTCAAGTTTTTAAGAGGCACGTCCCAGACTGCATGTCAAAGGCGCAGTCTCTCCGCTGACCAACCACTTACCTGGCCACTGGCCTCTTGTTAGTTCTCTGTCAACCAGCCAGGGCTCCTTCCCCTGCTCCAAGAAGGAGATCACATCTGGTTTAGAAATAGAATGTCCTGCTTACAAAAGAAGTAACGAGATAAGTTTATGATGAGAATGTCCCAGAATTCAAATCCAATCCCTTCATTATCAAGAGTCAAAGAAAGACACATCGGCGTTACGAAACATAACAGAGAACTTGAGACTCCCCTCATAACTCAAAGCATAAACGCCTCTTTCTAACTCTAAAGTATTAAAAACATTCCTCTGGGAGCAGGATGTGGAAATCCAAACGGTTACTGGAAAGGTAGGTGAGTATAACAGCAGAGGAAGCAGACCCTCTAAGGGCTGAATCTAAATTATTATGGACAGACGTCCTTACCCATCGAAACCAGGTTGCTGTAATTCTCCAGCATCACATCTCTGTATAAAGCTCTCTGATCATCATTCAGGCATTCCCACTCCTCCTGAGAGAAGTCTATGGACACATCACTGAACATCACTGACTCCTGGAACAACAACCATGGTAAATTTTAAAAAATTAGATTTGATTAATACAAAGAAGTACTTTTGTGAAGGAAAGAGAGAGGAAAAAAAAAATAAAGGTAGAAGAAGCGAAAAAACAGAAAGCATACAGAGCGGGGCTGAACGTCTCTGATGCACGTCAAGGGTTATAAACAAATAAGCAGGATCGAATCGCTGTGCTTCCACAGTCACTCTGTTTCCCCCGGGGCAAAACTGCCTGTGTGTAGTGGGACACTTCCATTATCCAAACAAGTCTGGGAAGGTACCGAATCCGGCTAAGAGGAGGAACTATCCAATGAAATAGTATAAACCAACACCCAGCACATGCTTATCATAGAGTCTGTTCTAAACACATGTGAATCTCTCTCTCTCTCTCTTTTTCCAAAATAGCTAAGAGCAAAATTTCAGAATAAGGGATAAAGAGAAGATATTAAAAGCATCCAGAGGAAAGCAGATTGGATAAAAGTCATCAAGAATCAGAAAGGCAATGGGGTTCTTAAGAAAATCGTTGTGAACAATTCAATATGCTAATGAAGAAAAGAAATTCTGATCTAGAATTTCATAACCAAACTATGATTCTGTTGTGACAAGTGAAAAAAGACATTTCTAAACGTAAAAGGTCTCAAGCACAATTTCTTAGGAAACTACCAGAGGTTGTGCTCCACCAAAATCAGAGGAAACCAGAAAAGAGGAAAACATGGGATTCAAGAAAGGGAATGCAGTGTCTCCATGTTCAAAAGGAACTGATGTGTTTGACCAGATGGAAAACATATTGATTGGCATGTGGCAGTGATTCTGGAGATTTTGGCTATAACTACATGAACAACTAAGCAAATAGGGGGAGAAAGCAATTAACCCCAGGAAAAACGAAAGGCTGTAATAGAATAAAACCATAAGCTGGCTCAGCAATGAGTGATATTTGCAAGTCATAAGAATGCACCCACGACTGATTTAACCAAAGGAGTTCCCTCTGTGACACAGTGGGTTAAGAATCCCACTGCAGTGGCTGGGGTAGCTGCAGAGGTGCAGGTTTGATCCCCGCCCCTAGCATAGCGAGTTAAAGGATCTGGCGTTGCTGCAACCATGGCTTGGATTCAATCCCTGGCCTGGGAACATCCATATGCTGCAGGTACAGCCATTAAAAAAAATAATAATATAATAACATATATATATATGATTCATACAGAATCAGAGGAAGTGAAGGATACAATGTGGGAGTACAATGTCCATTCCACGCTGCAGTGAGTCAAGAGATAATGAGTAAAACTGTCCTCAATGTTTGAGAGTTGAGGACAGCTACCTTTTGGGAATGGAAATGGTAGTGTGGCCAGATGAAATAGTACTACTTGACCTGTGAATATACATAAAGTGACTTGAAAAAATATTTTATCTTAGAAAATTAAATTTGCATATAATTTAAATCTGATCCATCCTAATGTCACACCACTATATAATAAAAGTCATTCTTTGTTACAACAAATTCTTTTCCTAAGTACATTTCTCCACAAATAAGATTCTATAATACTAACATAAATGACAATTCTCTTTTGCTTCCAGACATTGAGGCTGAAGGTGATCTTTTAAAGACCTTCCCAATACTGGCCCCATCTTACCCAAAACCATCCATTGCTCAACTGTAAATTCTCTTTGTTCCTGAGCTACAGGAAGCTGATGGACAGCATGATCCAGTTTCACACAAATGGCTTTACTGAGTCTGTGTATCGTGGATGAGCTGGTGGGATGTCAGAGCTCTGTACCAACCACTAGACACACACCTGACCTGAAAGGCTCACACACCAGATCTTTCTATGTATTAAGAATGAAATAAAAAAAAAAAAAAAGAATGAAATCCAGAAGTTCCCTTGTGGTGTAGAGGTTAGGGATCCAGCTTTACCACAGCTGCAGCTCGGGTTTGGGCCTGGCCAGGGAAGTTTCACATGCCACAGGCACAGCCAGAAAACAAACAAACAAACAACCCCCCCCCCAAAAAAAAAAGAATGCAGAGTTCCCATCATGGCTCAGTGGAAATGAATCCAACTAGTATCCATGAGAATGCGGGTTTGATCCCTGGCCTCGCTCAGTGGGTCGGGCATCTGGTGTTGCCGTGACCTGTGGTGGGTGCAGCTTGGATCCAGCGTTGCAGTGGCTGTGTCGTAGGCCAGCAGCTATAGTTCTGATTTGACCCCTAGCCTGGGAACCTCCATAAGCCCCAAAAAGAAAAAAAAAAAAAAAAAAAAAAGAAAAAAAGAAAAAAAGAAAAAAGAAAAAACAAAAGAATGCAATCAAACAAAACTATTCCACCTATTTTCTTATTGGTAAACTGAGGTTTGTGGAGCGGATCAGGGCTTTTCCCTATGATATGCCCCTAATCACTCATCTCTATCCCATCAAATCACTGACCATTAACAGATGGAAAACACATTTGCTGTTCTACCAAGATTTCTGACAGAAGGTCTGAGACACAAGCTGCTGAAGGACCTAAATGATACGAAATGAGTTTGTAAACAGTGTTTAAAAGCAGAAGGGGGGACACTGGAGGGCACCAGTTTGTTTAGGAAGACATAGGGGTCTGATTCCTGAAAGGGGACTGTCTTAATTTATGCAAAAATTTTTTTTCAAATCTGGTCTCAGTCAGGCTGTTTTTTACATTTTGTAAATCACAATTTGTGGGAGCCTATAGGAAATCTTGATGAAATCCATAAGCAGTTTCCAATGGGTTTTAATCTGATTAAGACCTCTTCAGAGAAACTTGTTATCAAACCCCTTGGCTCCCTAACTTCATCCTTAACTTAATCTGTAATTTAAGAGTGTAAAGATCTTTAACCAGACATTTTTTCCTTTTTCCAATAATGATTATCCAACCACTTTTTCTATAAATATCTTCACCAAGAGAGAAAATTTTGAATTGGCTTACTAGAGACCTTTTCCTTAAGAGCAAGGATAAGAGAACTTTGGCACTGCTTACAACTAAACTGTCTGAAGAGTTTTTTTTGTTTTTTTTTTTTTGTTTTTTTTTTAAACACCAAAAGCATCATGATGAGGAAAGCAAATATGTACAGGTACTAGGGGTAAAAATGACTCTATTTGAACAATAGGAAATATCATCTCACCTGAGCCATGGCTTTAATATCTGCAGAAAAGGACCTGTCCTCCTCTGGGCTCCTCTTTTGTATAAAGGCAGAGCTGGGGGAGGCAAAAAAAAAGCTATATAAGATCTCACTCATCTCAAAGCTCCCAGAACTATCATTTTCCTCTCTGTCCACTCTTCACAAACACTTGAAGGGTATTAGTGATGAGAAGGGGTGGGAGCTCCGGTTGCGGCTCAGCGGTAACAAACTTGACTTGTATCCATGAGGATAGGAATTCGATTCCTGGCCTTGCTCAGTGGGTTAAGGATCTGGCATTGCCATGAGCTGTGGTGTAGACTGTGACAGCTACAACTCCTATAAAACCCCTAGCCTGGGAACTTCCATATGCCATAAAAAGACCAAAAAAAAAAAAAAAAAGGGTAAATCTCTCCTTATTCCCTAATCCCTAATCCAAAAACTTCAGGCTTTGATTGGAGCGGGACAAATTTGGACAACCTGTTATGACCTAGAGAATATAGTTTGTATATATACACATATACACAAAAAGATATACTTTTTAAAAATACAAATTGTAGTGTATCCTACACACTGCTATTTTTACTTAATGTATCTTGGACAAGATCCCAACTAGTACATTCAGAGCTATACAATTCTCTCAGTTACACTGTATTCCATTAAATGGAATCTGCTATCCATGATCAACAGGGTTATTTCCAGTCTTTCAAACAATGCTGTAATAAATATCCTTGTATATATATTGTTTTTACTTGTATATGAATTCTGAATGATTAATTTCTAAAAGTTGATCATATGCATTTTAGTTTGGATATACCTTGCTCAAACCAGTTTTCAATGATCTTGGATTTTACAATCAGGTCCCAAGTCCTGACCAGGAAACCAGCTCCTCTAATTTGCCTGACCAGTTGATAAACCAGCTCCTCTAATTTGCCTAGTTTGAGAAGATTGTTGGGGTTAATGAGTCTTGCCTTAAGAAAAGTGAAATCTAGAAAAGCAAAGTAATTTTATGGAAATGTTGGAAAGACATTAAAATTAGCATAACAATAGGAAGGAATTTAAAACTATAGAAATAATGTAGAAATGGACTGATGCTTTATTTATTTTTTTGCTTTCTAGGGCCACACCTGAGGCATGTGGAGGAGTTGAATCAGAGCTATAGATGCCGGCCTACACCATAGCCACAGCAATGCCAGATCCAAACTGCGACCTATACCTCAGCTCACGGCAATGCTGGATCCTTAACCTACTGAGCAAAGCCAGGGATCAAACCTGCAACCTCATGGTTCTTAGTTGGATTCATTTCCGCTGTGCCACGACGGAAACTCCTGGACTGATGCTTTAGAGTAGCTTTTGACTGTAAGTGTAGTAACAAAATTTGTAATAATTATGTATATTGTGTGTGTATGTGTGTTTGGCCAGTATGTGGAGGTTCCCAGGCCAGGGATCGAACCTGAGCCACAGCTGTAAGCAGAGCCACAGCCGTGAGAACACCGGATCCTTAACCCACTGAGCCACGAGGGAACTCCTGTGTGCTTAAGATATTTAAAATGTCCAAAAGAATAAGTTACATTAAAATACTAATAGAAGTCTAAACTGTTTATTAAAGAGAATAACTGAATTTGTGATTGATGTTTAATGGTTTAAGAAAATGTGTGCTTTTTGTTTATTGGATATAGGACTATAGTAAACTGATCATTATTAAAGTAGAAAGGGCAGTGAGCATTGCTCTCTATATACCAACCTCCTTGATCATTAAATAATTTATCAATAATTTCATGTAAAACTGACCACTCAGAAGTAACACCAAAATTATCATGTTATCAATTATTTAATGGCTACTTCTACCATTCATTACTCACTGCATTCCACTGCAAGGAAACATACGCTAGGAAACGAAAACCAAAGTAACCCACAAATGCCTCTTCCTTAAAACCTGAGAGCATTCCTTTAATATAACTATTATTACTATCTATTAGTTCTTAGTATTCCCTTATCAACCACACAGCCTATTACGTGGCAGATACTAAAGAATGCATAGTAATCCAGAAAGAGAAGCTAAGCAAACCTGAAGAATAACATACAAAAGGTAAACAAAACAAATCTACAAAACGAAAGCAAACCATACCCAAAGCATGTCAGAGTCAAACTGGTAAAAACCAAAGAGAAAGGAAAAATATCATGAAAGGACCCAGAGGAATAAGAGACCTATTACAACAGCACTGATGGAAAAAAAGGGAGGGATAACACAAATGAACAAAATTAGGAATGAAAAAGGGAATATCACTACAGATGCCATACACATTAAAAAGATAATAACAGAATACTAAAAAGTTTACATCCTTAATGAATTAATGAAATAGACAAATTTTCAAAAAAAAAAACAAAACGAAACAAAACTGGAATTCCTGTGATGGCTCAGTGGAAGCGAATCTGACTAGTATCCATGAGGACACAGGTTTGATCCCTGGCCTTGCTCAGTGGGTTAAGGATCCGGCATTGCTATGAGCTGTGGTGTAGGTCACAGACCTGGCTCTCAGATCTGGTGTTGCTATAGTTGTGGCATAGGTCAGCGACTACAGCTATGATTTGACCCCTAGCTTGAGAACCTCCACATGTCTCGGGTGCAGCCCCAAAAAAACCGAAACAAACAAACAAATGAACAAAAACTCCAAAAAAAACCCCAAAAAACCCAGAAACAACGGCACAGCTGAAGAGTTAAATTGATTCCATAATTTAAAATCTTCCTATCGAGGAAGTTCCCGTCGTGGTGCAGTGGTTAACGAATCCGACTAGGAACCATGAGGTTGCGGGTTCGGTCCCTGCCCTTGCTCAGTGGGTTAACGATCCGGCGTTGCCGTGAGCTGTGGTGTAGGTTGCAGATGCGGCTCGGATCCCACGTTGCTGTGGCTCTGGCGTAGGCCGGTGGCTACAGCTCCGATTGGACCCCTAGCCTGGGAACCTCCATATGCCGCGGGAGCGGCCCAAGAAATAGCAAAAAGACAAAAATAAAATAAAATAAAATCTTCCTATCAAGAAAATTTCAGGCCCAGATAGTTTCCCCAGTGAATTCTTCCAAAGTTAAGGAATAACTTTAGTCTTACATGCAGTGAAAAGAGAACACAGGGAAATCTTCCCAACTCATTTTATGCAACTAACATAAGCCTGACACCAAAAATTAATGAAGACATTTGAAGAAAAGAAAATTATGGGCCAATACTTCTCATGAACACACATGCAGAAATTCTACATAAGGTATTAGTAAATCTAGCTCACTGAGGGGAAAATGTAATACATTATGGCGAAGTAGAGTTTATTCCAGGGACAAAAAGTTCGTTCAACTTTTGAAAACAAACATAATTTACCACATTAATAATAAACAAAAGAAGAATCATTTGATCCTTTCATAGACACAGAAAATGCACTTCAGCACTCTCTTGTCACTGTAGCAGCTTGGGTTGCTACTGTGGTATGGGTTCAGTCCCTGACCCAGGAACTTCCACATGCTGCGGGTGCAGTCTCCCCTCCCCCGCAAAAAAAAATCACCCCTCAATGTAAAAAAACCCTTAGCAGAAGAGAAAGCGAACTCCCTTAATTCGATAAATCACTTCTTACAATAGATGGTTTTTTTGTTTTTGTCTTTTTAGGGCCGCACCCGAGGCACATGGAGGTTCCCAGGCTAGGGGTCTAATCCAAGCTGTAGCTGCCAGCCTACGCCAGAGCCACAGCAAAGCCAGATCTGAGCCACATCTGCAACCTACAGCTCACAGCAACACCGGAACCTTAACCCACTGAGTGAGGCCAGGGATCGAACCCACAACCTCATGGTTCCTAGTCTGATTCTTTTCTGCTGTGCCACTACGGGAACTCCTACGATAGGTGTTTTTATAGATGTTAAAACAAGGACAAATACAAAAAAACAACAGTACTTCTACCAGCAATTGGAAAATTTTAAAAATTTAAATACTACTTATAGTTTCAAAAATAATGTCAAATATCCAAGTATAAATCTAACAAAAGATGTGCACAGAAAACCATAACAAACTCCTCAGAGAAGTTAAAGACCTTAATAAATGTATATATATTTAATAGCTGGAAGATTCAATATGATTTTCATTCTTCCCAAATTAAAATATAGATACACAAACAACATTCTAGCAAGGATTTTTCTTTGTTGAGAATCAACAAACTGATTCTAACATCTATAGGAAATTGAGAAGATTTAAAATAGTCTGAAAAAAAGAAGAAAAAAGAGAGAATTAATACTGTAGACTTCATAACAGTGGTACTAACAAAAAGAAAAAAATAAAAAGAATACAGTTCAGAAAGGGAGCCACATATATAATATCACCTGATTTACAATAAAAGCTTCTTGCAATCGATCTCACCACAAGGATGGTGTTTTCAATAAAATCTTGGTGGAAGAATTAGATACTTGAATGGAAAAACAGCCTCTGTCCTTACCTCTCACCATACACAAAAATTAATTTAATATGGATCACAGATTTAAATGTGGATGTTAAATTTATAAAGCTTCTAAAAGAACACATAGACTTCTTTTGCAGTGTAGCAGGTTAAGGATCTGGCACTGTCACTGCAGCAGCCTGAGTCACTGCTATGGCACAGGTTTGATCCCTGGCCTGGGAACTTCCACAAAGGAGAGTATCTTTAAGACCTTGGGAATAAGCAAAGATTTCTTTTCAAGATACCAAAAAGACAACAACCAAAAAACCAACCAAAAAACCCCAAAACTACTAATCATAGAAGACAAAGGGCTAAAAAACGGCTAGAAAAATGGGGAAAGGTATTAATTGGCCACCACGCACACAAATACAATTTAAAATGTGCAAACAGGAGTTCCCTTCGTGGCTCAGTGGTTAACAAACCCGACTAGGATCCATGAGGATGTGGGTTAGATCCCTAGCCTCACCATGAGCTGTGGTGATGCTCACAGGTACCACTGGATCCCGAGCTGCCGTGGCTGTGGCGTAGGCCGGCAGCTATAGCTCTGATTTGAACCCTTAGCCTGGGAACTTCCATATGCCAAGGGTGCATCCCTAAAAATCAAAAATAAATAAAATAGGAGTTCCCGTCGTGGCGCAGTGGTTAACGAATCCGACTAGGAACCATGAGGTTGCGGGTTCGGTCCCTGCCCTTGCTCAGTGGGTTAACGATCCGGCGTTGCCGTGAGCTGTGGTGTAGGTTGCAGACGCGGCTCGGATCCCGCGTTGCTGTGGCTCTGGCGTAGGCCAGTGGCTACAGCTCCGATTCAACCCCTGGCCTGGGAAACTCCATATGCCGCAGGAGCGGCCCAAGAAATAGCAACAACAACAACAACGACAAAAGACAAAAAAATAAAATAAAATAAATAAATAAAATAAAATAAAATAAAATGTTCAAGCACATTCATAATTAAGCAAATTAAAAAACAACACCAAGATACTATGTTTCACCTATTACAATGGTAAGAACCAAAAAGCATGCATGAGGGAACATTCTGTTGGCTACGCTGTGGGTGGGGAAAGGAAGAGGCACTCTTATGACATTGCAAGTGGAAATGAAAACCGATATAACAACTCTAGAGGAGAATTTAGCAATACCTAGCAAAACTGCATATACATTTACCTTTTAACCCAGCAATCCCACTTTTAGGAATCTACTCTGAAGATACACCTCACACAATACAAAAATGTATCTATAGAAAGTCATTTATTGTTGTGCTATTTCTAATAGCAAAATATTGTAAATGACCTGTAAAATGCCCATTAAAGGAGAATGCTTGAATAAACCATGATAAATCCATACCCTAGAAATTATAAAGCTATAAAAAAATTGTTAGCATCTCCTTGAATTGCAGTAGAATGTCCAGGACATGTAAAAGAAACAATGTTTAAAAGAGTACCTAGAGTATCTTTAATGCAAAAAGGAGTCACTCAAAAGAATACCTGTATCTGTTCATTTGTGCAAAGGGGAATACCAAAAGGATAAAGCAGAAACTAATGAGGTTGATTATGTACAGGGAGTGGGCAGGAACTACATTAATTTTTTCATACTCAAAATATTGACATGTTGCAATCAACCAGGATGTAAGGGAACCTGAAGTATAACACAGAAAGCTAAATGTAGGAAAAATGAGTGACAAAACTACAATGAAGAGGGTGGTGAGGAAAAGAACTAAACGGAGTAACTTTGGAAATGTCTTTTTTTTTTCGTCTTTTTGCCATTTCTTGGGCAGCTCCCACGGCATATGGAGGTTCCCAGGCTAGGGGTTGAATCGGAGCTGTAGCCACCGGCCTACGCCAGAGCCACAGCAACGCGGGATCCGAGCCGAGTCTGCAACCTACACCACAGCTCACGGCAACGCCAGATCGTTAACCCACTGAGCAAGGGCAGGGACTGAACCCGCAACCTCAGGGTTCCTAGTCGTATTCGTTAAACACTGCGCCATGATGGGAACTCCCAGAAAAAAATTATTGATATTAAGAAGCAGGTTTCTCACTGTTGGAGAAAAGAATTTGACATAAGGAAATGGCCAAACATTTCCCTGGATTAAGAATCCAACTGCAGTAGCTCACGTCACTGTGGAAGTGCAGATTGGCTCCCCACCAGCACAGCGGGTTAAAGGATCCAGTGCTGTGGAAGCTGTGAATCAGATTTCAGTCCCTGGGAGTTCCCGTTGTGGCCCAAGGGGATCATTGGCAGCTGTGGAGCCCTGGGATGTAGGTTCAATACCCAGCCTGGCACAGTGGGTTAAGGATCTGGCGTTGCCACAGCTGAAGCATAGATCACAACTGTGGCTCAGATCTGATTCCTGGCCCAGGAATGCCATATGCCGTGGGGTGGCCAAAAAAGAAAGAAAGAAATCTATAAATTAGCAAAAGTCTTGTATCAGGGCACATGTCCTGGTTTTCATAAATGTACTATGAACACCTGAGTGAAGATGAAGAGTATATGGGAATTCCTTGTACTATGTTTACAATACGAAAAAATATGAAAATAAAAAGTTTTTTAAAAATGAGAAAAAAATCTGGAGTTCCTGCTGTGGTGCAGTGGGTTAAGGATCCAGCATAGGTTTAAAAAAAAAAAAAAAAGAGAGAGAGAAAAAAATTTAAAAGGGCAAGAGGACAAAGAGACCTGAATAGATCCTTTTAAAAAACTGGATATTCAAGTGGCCAATAAAGATATGAAAAGGTGCAGAATGTTACACATCAGGGAAATGCAAGTTAAAACTGCAATGAAAGTAGACCACACATCCACCAAAATAGTTAAAATAAGAGATTGATAATATCAAATAATGGAGATGATGTGGAGCAACTGAAACTCTCATACATTACTGGATGGAGTGTAAACTGGTACAACACGAGCATTGGTAGTATTTACTAAACATATGCCTTCCCAGTGATCTATCAATTCCATTCCTAAATATTTACGCAGGAGAACAGTATTTATGTGTTCACAAAAACCACAGCAAAATGTTCATAGCAACGATATTGGAAATTTTGAAAAATCAATCAATTGCAACATATCCCTAAATGTAATCATAACTAAATGCAATTACGCTCAACAACACAGATAAATCTCATAGATATAATGCAGAACAAAAGAAGCCAATTGTAAAAGAGCACATACTATATAATTCCATTTGTTTATGAAATTCAAGAAAGGGTAAAATCAACTAATGGTTATAGAATTCTGAATATTGATTCTGGGAGAGGAATAACTTGGAAGGGGCATGAGTGAATCTTCTGGGGTAGTGGTAAAGTTCTTTGTGTTGATCTAGGAAACTGTTTTACAGCTGTATACTTAAGATCACACATTTGGAGCTCCCGTTGTGGCTTAGCAGTAATGAATCCGACTAGTACCCATGAGGATGAAGGTTCGATTCCTGGCCCTGCTCAGTGGGTTAAAGATCCGGTGTTGCCATGAGCTACGGTGTAGGTCACAGATGCAGCTTGGATCTAGTGTTGCTGTGGCTGTGGTGTAGACTGGCAGCTACAGCTCTGATTAGACCCCTAGCCAGGGAACTTCCATATGCCACAGGTGAGGCCTTAAAAAGCAAAAAAAAAAAAAAAAAGATTCATGCACTTTACTGTATATTTGCTATATCATAAAAATGTAAAAAAATTATCAGAACCATGTTTTGGTAGGGACATGGAGCAATGTGATGTTTCAAACACTGCTGTGCAAGTATAAATTTAGTTTGGTAGATATTTTGGCACTACCTGGTAAAGTGGAAGATATATGACACTGTAATTCCATTGGTAGGTAAATCATGCATGTGTATCCTATGTAAAAGAATGCTGGTGGCAGCACAGTCTATAAAGTGAAAAACTAGAAATAACTCAAATGTCCATCATTTTTAGAAGGGATGAATAACTGGTATACTTTAAAGGATGGAATATAATAAAGAAAACAAATGAACCACTATCATATCTAATATGGATAATTCCCAAAAACATAGTTGTACAAATCATTAAAGTAAGAGATAAAAGTATGTCAGCATTCACATAAAGTTTTAAAATGGGGAAAAACTACAGTATAATGCTTAAAGTGGTATATATACATAAGTGAAAAATCCTCATACATTTATCCAGTGATGCTAACATAATAACATAACCACACACAAATATAAACGAACATGGGAACTTACAGCTAAAGATAACCCGCAACTCAAACAACAGGGCCTCATACCCAGGGCCTCAAAAGGTCACATAAGCACAATCACACAATTACCAAGAGGACAATAAATCACAACTCACACTGTCACAGGCACTGCACACCTGAACACGGTCGCAGTCACAATCACACAAACGACAGATAAAACCACACAGTATCCACAAGTACCCCAACGGTACTCTGCAGCACACAGTCGCGCAATCACACCCCTCTACGGGGCAAACGCTATCACATCCACCGAGTCACAAGCTCCTCACACCAGCACATTCAATGCCACACGTGATTACATGTACCTCACCGGGTCGCATCGCGTCACACCAGAGCAGTCACAGGCTCTGAGGCTGTGCTGCACACGGTTATCATTGGAAACACACGCTCACTACAGGAACAGCGAGACACAATCACACGGTCATTCATCACATACCAATACACAGACACAAACACACAATTTCAATCTCACCTCCTCAGCGGTACAAAGCCGATGCTTCAAGCCCACCCTCTCTTAGGGTTCCCCACCTCGGTTCTTCCAAGCTTCCAAAGGCGCAGAGCCCTCCACTGCACTGAAACACTTGCTGGTACGGACCTGAGGGTCCCCCCAGAGCGTGATTCTCGAGGTTGAATTCACACGAGAATCACGTTTTGCCGAGGAGTCCTCTGGGAAGTGTAGTCAGCGACGCCCAGAGGCGGGCAAGATGGCTGACAGTCAACGGGATTTTTATCAGAGCTCAGCTGCTGTCCCGCCGAAAAGATTGCGTCCCCCTCACAAACGCGCACCAGAGACCTCGCGGAGCCTGGCTCAGCCTCAGGCAGTGGTTCCCAAAGAAGGCCACTCCTAAGCATTTGAAAATGGACTTCCCAGGTCCGCCCTACTGTATCCCCTGGAGTTGAACGCGCTCTGGAAGAAAAGAGTTAGTCCGCAAGGGGAGGTAATTTGCACCGCCGAGCCTCCTGGGAAGTGTAGTTAGGAAGCAGGAAAAAGCGGTGGATGGACCGTTTGAAATTCGTCTGGATTCCTCATCCCCTGAGCCTGGCCACACCCCGCAGACATCTGGGAGTGTCACTGCGCCCAGGGGAGCGCGCAGGCTTTCTGGGTCGCCGTCTTGGCCTTTGTTCGGGTGTGAGTTTGACTTGGGGGATTCTTCGGTGCCGAGTTTTGGGACCTGAGATTTTTGAGACCCAAAGCTAGTCCAGGAGGCTGCAGAGGAGGAGACCAGGAACTTGCCACGGGATTGGGGAGGTTGAAGGGGAGGAATCGCTAAACGTGAAATGGGGAGGGGGTGTTTAAAACGGAGTAGTTTCCGACTTCGCAAAGGGGCTGTGCTCCTGACTTCGGTGTGATAGTCGCAGCGTGAGAATGAGGGGGTGGTGAGGCAAGCTGTGCAGAATGCAAGTAATGAGAGCCCGGTATGTGTTGGGTGCCATAGAGAAGAAACTGGACGCATGATTTTGTGTAGGGGTGTGTGTGGAATTAACTATTTGTGATTGATTGATTGTCTTCTGGAATGCAGAAGTTCCCAGGCCAAGGGATGAAACCTATCGCTACAGCAGTGAGGACGCTGGATCTTTAACCCGCTTAGCCACCAGGGAACCCCAGTAATTGATAATTTAAATGAGTATCAACCGTATGTTTGACTGAGATTGTATCTTGGAAAATAATCTCTGAACCTCATTGTAAAACAGTGGCAAGGAGGATGGATCTTTCTGGGGCAGGTTTTTTGTTTTTGTTTTTGTTTTTGTTTTGTCTTTTTTTAAGGTTTGATGGGAGAAAGATTACATAATTGAGCTAATAAATGATTTAAAGCTTGATCAATTATGGAATAGAAATTAAAGCAGCGCTTTTTTAAAAAACGAAAGTTGGTTTTAAAGAAACTATTTTTTTAAATGGGGGGCTTGCTCTTGCTTAGAGCCCAGATCTTGGAGTCCTAGCCATTCAATCTTGATGTTCTTTTAACGTCTTGGGGGAGGCGTGTATGTCTAAGGGAGCTGATTTGTGCAGTTCTAGACTAAGAAATAACTTTAAAGATTGAGGAGTAGTATTGGCCATTGGAAATAGCAGAGAAGTGAATTAAAGTGTTATTCCCATTGTCGGATTAAAAAAAAAAACACAAACAATCAACGTTTAGTGAGATCAAGGAATGTAAGTTTGAGGTTCTTTAAGGAGTCTAGCCAAATCAAGGATTTACTTAATTTCCTCTGGTTACCCCAAGGCCAGTGGATTTTTTTTTGGGGGGGAGGGTGTAAAAATAAATTGCTGCTAATTGCAAAGATGCTTTCTTCGAAGTTCCCGTCCTGGCGCAGTGGTTAATGAATCTGACTAGGAACCATGAGGTTGCGGGTTCGGTCCCTGCCCTTGTTCAGTGGGTTAACGATCCGACTTTGCCGTGAGCTGTGGTGTAGGTCGCAGACGCGGCTCGGATCCCGGGTTGCTGTGGCTGTGGCATAGGCCAGCAGTTACAGCTCCGATTCTACCCTAGCCTGGGAACCTCCATATGCCGCAGGAGTGGCCCAAGAAATAGCAAAAAGACAAAGAAAAAAAAAAAAAAAAAAAAAAAGATGCTTTCTTCAAGAATTTTGCTATAGTTACTTTCAATGTAATTTTAAATAAAAGGAGAAAGAAAGGTAGTTGGGTATAAAATTCATGTAAATAAACTTCATGTATGCAAACAAAACCTTAGAATGGGATAAAATGCTTCAGAATCAGCAAGAAATAAATAAAACCTATATAAGAAAAAATTTAAAACATTATGAAGGACACAAAAAAATAAACAATGTTATACCATATTTAATAGAAATCTTTATCATAAACATCATTAATTTTAAATTAATTCATGAATTTAACATGATCTCAGTGAAAACAGTATATTTTTTTTTAAATAGACTTTATTATTCTAAAGTTGAAGTGGAAAAACAAAGGTCAGAATAGACTCTCTGGGAAAAAAAACTTGGGCAGTTGGAGCTTGTCCTAACAGATCACAAAACACCCTAAAACGTTAAAAATTGAAATAGTGTGGCTTTGTCATATGACTGGAGAGACTAGTGGAAAAGAATAGAGAATCCGAAAATGAACCAAATCAAGGATTTTAGTGTGTGGTGAATGGGGCATCGCAAATCAATTGGAAAAAAATTTTCAATGATCGTAATAGGAACAGTTTGGTAGCATTTCTGGAGAAAAGAGAATGGATTATGCTATGTATTGAATTCAGAGTTAAGTCCAAATGGGTCAAAATTTAAAACTTAAAAAAATTAAAGTACTTAAAATTAAATTACATAAACATTAAAGATTGAAAACTTGAGTGAATTTGTAGCCATGGAATGCAGAAAAACCTTCCTAAATTCAGAATCCCAAAACCTGGACATGAAAGGTTAATCTTTGCTACTACATAAAAAAAAAGGTTAAAATACAAGCTGGCAGAAATCTGCATTTTGTTACAAACAAAGAGCTGATCTCCCCAGATATAAAGAGCCCCCCCAAAATTGATTAAACAAGACTAACAACCCAGTAAAAATGGAGGGATTAAAAAATAATGCTCAGGAGTTCCCGTTGTGGCGCAGTGGTTAACGAATCCAACTAGGAACCATGAGGTTGTGGGTTCGGTCCCTGCCCTTGCTCAGTGGGTTAACGATCCGGCATTGCCGTGAGCTGTGGTGTAGGTTGCAGACGTGGCTCGGATCCCGCGTTGCTGTGGCTCTGGCGTAGGCCGGTGGCTACAGCTCTGATTCAACCCCTGGCCTGGGAACCTCCATATGCCGCAGGAGCGGCCCAAGAAGTAGCAACAACAACAACAACAACAAAAAGACAAAAGACAAAAAAAAAAAAAAATAATAATAATAATAATAATGCTCAGAGGCTTTCCCGTCATAGCTCAGTGGTTAAGGAACCTGACTAGCAACCATGAGGTTGCGGGTTCGGTTCCTGGTCTCTTTCACTGGGTTAAGGATCCAGCGTTGCCTTGAGCTATGGTATAGGTCGCAGATGCGGATCAGATCCCAACTTGCTTTAGCTCTGGTGTAGGCTGGCAGCTACAGCTCTGATTGGCCCCCTAGCCTGGGAACCTCCATATGACGCAGGTGCAGCCCTAAAAAAGACAAAAAGACAAAAAAAAAAAAAAAAAAAAAAAAAAAAGAAACCAAAACTTAGAGTCTACTTATTGTTCTCAAATATACGAAAACATGTTCAACATCATGCATGAAAAAAATGCCACTGAAACTATACAGAGGAGCTCCCAGTTGTGGCTCAGTGGAAACAAACCAGACTAGTGTCTATGAGGATGCAGGTTCCATCCCTGGCCCTGCTCTGTGGGTTAAGGATCCGGTATTGCCATGAGCTGTGTTGTAGGTCACAGACACTGCTCGGATCTCTTGTGACTGTGGCTGTGGCTGTGGCTGTGGCCGGCAGCTGCAGCTCAGTTTTCACCCCTAGCCTGGGAACTTCCATATGCCTCAGGTGCTGCCCTAGAAAAAGAAAAAAACAAAAACTATATGGAGATACTGTTTCTTATGGACTCAAATGGCAAATATTCCCCAAATTTGAAAAGTTACATTGTTAGAGGGACTGCTGATTGGGAAAACTTTCTGGAAGGCAGTTCCGGCAACATCTCTTAAAATTCCAATTGCATTTACCCTTTCAGTGAGCAGTCCTACCTCTGGGATTTTACCCTACAGATCTTGCTATGATGATGCATATCCAAGGTTATTTACGTAGCACTCTTCACAATATTAAAATATTGGAAATAGTTTTAAGTAAGTCACTGAATGTAGTACAACACTAGGCAATTGGAAAAAGAAAATAAGAGCACTGTTTATAGCCAGATATGTAAAGCCTCTGAGATATATTAAGTAAAAACAACAATATATAGAAACTTATGTCATAATATGTTACCTTTTGTACAAGAAAAGGGGTGGGATAAAAATATTTGTGTTTGCAGGAAGAGCTGAAGTTTGCTTGAGAAACTAACAAAAGTGATTCCTGGAGTTCCCGTCGCGGCACAGTGGTTAACGAATCCGACTAGGAACCATGAGGTTGCGGGTTCTGTCCCTGCCCTTTCTCAGTGGGTTAACGATCCGGCGTTGCCGTGAGCTGTGGTGTAGGTTGCAGACGCGGCTCGGATCCCGCGTTGCTGTAGCTCTGGCGTAGGCCAGTGGCTACAGCTCCGATTGGACCCCTAGCCTGGGAACCTCCATATGCCTCAGGAGCGGCCCAAGAAATAGCAAAAACAAAACAAAACAAAAAAAAGTGATTCCTGTTACAGAAGTGGGGGCAATAAAGTGGTTAGGGATAAAGGAGGGAGCAACTATACTTCTTTGGGACATTCTACATAAATTTTTATGTATTGTTATCTTTACATGAGAAGTGGTTATTTTTTGTGTTCATCACAGTTCTTTTTAGAAAGGTATCACAAGTGCTTTCTTGACAATTTCCTTGGTCTCCTTGAAACTTTCATTTTTCTAATTCGAATCCTCTGATCACTAAGACAGATAGCAACAATAAAAATATTAGTCAGTTATTTTTCTGCTTGCCTTTTTAAAATTGGGATTCAGTTATTGACCACCTTCTCTTAATGTGTAAATTTTTAAATTTTTTTTGCCATTTTGCTATTTCTTTGGGCCGCTCCTGCGGCATATGGAGCTTCCCAGGCTAGGGGTCGAATCGGAGCTGCAGCCACTGGCCTACGCCAGAGCCACAGCAAAGCAGGATCCGAGCCGCGTCTGCCACCTACACCACACACAGCTCAGGACAACGCCAGATCGTTCACCCATTGAGCAAGGGCAGGGACCGAACCCGCAACCTCATGGTTCCTAGTTGGATTCGTTAACCACTGCGCCACGACAGGAACTCCTAATTTGTAAATTTTTTATTTCCTTTTTATCTTTTTTTGTTGGTGGTGGTGGTGGGGAGTAACTCTCTCCTACCATATCCCATTATAATGGCTTCAGCAACATTTACTAACTCATGACAGTGGGTTTATTTCCGTTTTAGGCCTATCTTTGTGTGTGTGTGTGTGTGTGTGTGTGTATGTGTGTTAAATTATACGTATGATAAACTTTACTCTTTTAATCATTTTTAAATCAATAGTTTAGTTGCATTAGTACATTCCCATTGTCGAACCATCACCACTATCCATCTGCAGAACTTTTTTGTCATCCTAAACTGAAACTGTACGCACCAAACAAAAATTAGCCATCCCACCCTCCCTTCAGCCCCTGGTAACCACTATACTACTTTGTCTATATAAATTTGGCTGTTCTAGGTACTTCTTGTATAAGTAAAACCATACAATATTTGCTTTTTTGTGTCTGGCATATTTCACTTAGCATATAGTGTTTTCACGCTTCAACCATGTTGTAGCTTGTATCAGAATTTCACTCCTGAAGGCTGAATAATTCATTGTATGTTTATACCACATTTTATCTATTTATCTTGTAGAAGACATGTAGGTTGTTTCCATCTTTTGGTTATTGTGAATAATGCTGCTGTGAACATGGATATACAAATGTCTCTTTGAAATCCTGCTTTCAGTTCTTTTGTGTGTATACCTAGAATTGCTAGGTCATATGGTAATTAAATGATTAATTTTGGGGGGAAACCACTATACTGTGTTCCACGGTGTTTTTATAATAGTCATCCTAATGGATGTGAAGGGGTATTTCACTGCAGTTTTAATATGCATTTACTTAATGATTAATGATGTTGATCATCTTTTACTTTTTTAAATTTTTAAAATTCTTTTATTTTCCCACTGTACAGCAAGGGGGTCAAGTTATCCTTACATGTATACATTACAATTACATTTTTTTCCCCACCCTTTGTTCTGTTGCAACATGAGTATCTAGACAAAGTTCTCAATGCTATTCAGCAGGATCTCCTGGTAAATCTATTCTAAGTTGTGTCTGATAAGCCCAAGCTCCTGATCCATCCCACTCCCTCCCCCTCCCATCAGGCAGCCACAAGTCTTTTCTCCAAGTCCATGATTTTCTTCTCTGAGGAGATGTTCATTTGTGCTGGATATTAGATTCCAGTTATAAGTGATATCATATGGTATTTGCCTTTGTCTTTCTGGCTCATTTCACTCAGGATGAGATTCTCTAGCTCCATCCATGTTGCTGCAAATGGCATGATGTCATTCTTTTTTATGGCTGAGTAGTATTCCATTGTGTATATATACAAAATCTTCCGAATCCAATCCTCTGTCGATGGACATTTGGGTTGTTTCCATGTCCTGGCTATTGTGAATAGTGCTGCAATGAGCATGCGGGTGCATGTGTCTCTTTAAAGCAGAGTTTTGTCCGGATAGATGCCCAAGAGTGGGATTGTGGGGTCATATGGAAGTTCTATGTATAGATTTCTAAGGTATCTCCAAACTGTTCTCCATAGTGGCTGTACCAGTTTCCATTCCCACCAACAGTGCAGGAGGGTTCCCTTTTCTCCACAGCCCCTCCAGCACTTGTTATTTGTGGATTTATTAATGATGGCCATTCTGACTGGTGTGAGGTGGTATCTCAGAGTAGTTTTGATTTGCATTTCTCTTATAATCAGTGATGTTGAGCATTTTTTCATGTGTTTGCTGGCCATCTGTATATCTTCTTTGGAGAAATGTCTATTCAGGTCTTTTGCCCATTTTTCCATTGATTGATTGGTTTTTTTGCTGTTGGGTTGTATAAGTTGTTTATATATTCTAGAGATTAAGCCCTTGTCGGTTGCATCATTTGAAACTATTTTCTCCCATTCTGTAAGTTGTCTTTTTGTTTTCTTTTTGCTTTCCTTTGCTGTGCAAAAGCTTTTCAGTTTGATGAGGTCCCATGGGTTTATTTTTGCTCTAATTTCTATTGCTTTGGGAGACTGACCTGAGAAAATATTCATGATGTTGATGTCAGAGAGTGTTTTGCCTATGTTTTCTTCTAGGAGTTTGATGGTGTCCTGTCGTATATTTAAGTCTTTCAGCCATTTTGCGTTTATTTTTGTGCATGGTGTGAGGGTGTGTTCTAGTTTCATTGCTTTGCATGTTGCTGTCCAGGTTTCCCAGCAATGCTTGCTGAATAGACTTTCTTTTTCCCATTTTATGTTCTTGCCTCCCTTGTCAAAGATTAATTGACCATAGGCGTCAGGGTTTATTTCCGGGTTCTCTGTTCTGTTCCATTGGTCTGTCTGTCTGTTTTGATACCAGTACCACACTGTTTTGATGACTGTGGCTTTGTAGTATTTCTTGAAGTCTGGGAGAGTTATGCCTCCTGCTTGGTTTTTGTTTCTCAGGATTGCTTTGGCGATTCTGGGTCTTTTGTGGTTCCATATAAATGTTTGGATTGTTTGTTCTAGTTCTGCGAAAAATGTCATGGGTAGTTTGATAGGGATTGCAGTGAATCTGTAGATTGCTTTGGGTAGTATGGCCATTTTTACAATATTGATTTTTCCAATCTAGGAACATGGAATATCTTTCCATTTCTTTACATCTTCTTTGATTTCTTTGATTAAAGTTTTATAGTTCTCGGCATATAGGTCCTTTACCTCCTTGGTCAGGTGTATTCCGAGGTATTTGATTTTGTGAGGTGCAATTTTAAAAGGTATCATATTTTTGTATTCCTTTTCTAATGTTTCATTGCTGGTATACAGAAATGCAACTGACTTCTGAATGTTAATCTTATATCCTGCCACTTTGCTGAATTTATTAATCAGTTCGAGTAGTTTTTGGGTTGAGTCCTTAGGGTTTTCTAGGTATAGTATCATGTCATCTGCATACAGTGACAGTTTGATCTCTTCTCTTCCTATATGGATGCCTTTTATTTCTTTTGTTTGTCTAATTGCTGTGGCTAGGACTTCCAAAACGATGTTGAAGAGCAGTGGTGAGAGTGGGCATCCCTGTCTTGTTCCAGATTTGAGTGAGAAGGCTTTCAGTTTTTCCCCATTGAGGATTATATTTGCTGTGGGTTTATCATAAATGGCTTTGATGATATTCAGGAATGTTCCCTCTATACCCACTTTGGCGAGGGTCTTGATCATGAATGGATGTTGGACTTTGTCAAATGCTTTTTCTGCATCTATTGAGATGATCATATGATTTTTGACTTTTTTTTTGTTAATGTGGTGTATGATGCTGATTGATTTGCGTATGTTGAACCATCCTTGTGAACATGGGATGACCCCAACCTGGTCATGGTGTATAATTTTTTTGGTATGTTGTTGGATTCAGTTGGCTAAGATTTTGTTGAGAATTTTTGCATCTATATTCATCAATGATATTGGGCGATAGTTTTCTTTTTTGGTGGTATCTCTGCCTGGTTTTGGAATGAGGGTGATGGTGGCCTCATAGAATGTCTTTGGGAGTATTCCTTCTTCTTCAACCTTTTGAAAGAGTTTAAGGAGGATGGGCACCAATTCCTCTTTATATGTTTGATAGAATTCACCTGTGAAGCCATCTGGTCCTGGACTTTTATTTGTAGGGAGTGATTTTATGACCTCTTCAATTTCATTTCTAGTGATTGGTCTGTTCAGTTGGTCTGTTTCTGCTTGATTCAGTTTTGGCAGGCTGTAAGATTCTAGAAAATTGTCCATTTCTTCCAGATTGTCAAACTTGTTGCCGTATAGTTGTTCTGATCATCTTTTTGTGTGCCTATTAGTCATTTACGTATTCTTAGGAGAAGTGTGTATTCAAGTCTTTGGTATATTTTTTAATTGTTTGTTTTATTGAGTTGTAGGAGTTCATTATATATTCTACATATTAATCCATCATCAGAAATATGATATGCAAATATTTTCTCCCATTCTGTGAGTTACCTTTTCACTTTGTTGATAGTGTATTTTGATACACATAAGTTTTTAATTTTGATGAATTTATTTGTTTTTCTGCCTGTATTTTTGGTCTCATGTCCAATAAATCATTGCCAGATTTAATGTCATGAAGATTTTCCCCAGTATTTTCTTCTAAGAGTTTTATAGTTTTAGCTCTTTTAAGACCTTAACCCATTTTGAGTTGATTTTTTAATATAAGAGCCCAACTTTTTTGCATGTGGATATTTAGTTTTCCCAGCACCATTAGATTATTTTTGGGTTTATGCTAATGTAAAATATTTGTAATAGATATCCTTGTTGTTTTGAGGGTTCTCAAGACCACCCTAAGGTTTAATGGTTCAGGTAGAGGACCCAGGACCCATATTTATAGTTATGGTTTATTAAAATGAAAGGATACAGGTTAAAACCAACAAAGGAGAAATGAGTATACAGTAGAGTCCAGGAGAGAATAGGCACAAGCTTGTCTTCTCCCAGTAGTATTGCACAGACAGCACTAAATTCTCCCAGCAATGACTGTGACAGCTCATACAGAGTGTTACCAACAAGGATATCTACCTTGAGCCTTAGTGTCTAGGGTTTTTACCGGGGGTCCTGAGCACACAAATGAATGACCTTAGCTATTCAATCTCCAGCCCCCTCAGAGGTCACATTGCTACAGTGTCACACAAGGCCCCAGGCATACAAAAGCAGGCATTCACAGTAAATCAAGTTCTGATAAACTGTTTGATGTGATTCTAGGTCTTAGAGATTCAAAGACAGTCTTATCAGGCAGGATATCCAAGGGCTCAGATGTTTCCTAGAAGCTGGTCAGGGGCCAGTCCTATCTTGGGAATGTGTGAGGTTTGAGTGTCCCAAGCATGCTGAGTTAGCTTTTCACTGTACACTTGTATGTATAGATTTGTATGTATGTACTAGTATATCTATGATAAATTTCAAAATTGGAATTTTGAATCAGAGGTTAAGTATATTTATAATTTTGATGGATAAAGGTAATTGCTATTCAAAAATGTTAAACCAATGTACACTCCCACAAGAGAATGAAATTACCTTTTTTCTATATGCTATAATGTCCATTTATTCTGCAAATATATATTGAGTCTAATTATATGATAGACACTCAAGATATATTAGTAAACCAACAGATAGAAATCCCTATATTCAAGACGATTTCTGTGTAGTATTGCCAGATAATAGAGTGTGGAAAGAGGCAGTAGTCAAATGTGTAAACAGCATATGTGGTATATGTATATGACTTTGCTGAATTCATTTATTAGCTCTAATTTTTTTGTATGGAATTCTTAGATCAAGTCAGAGAACAGAGATAATCTTGTCGGCCAGTTTAAATGCATTTTCTTGGAGTTCCCCTTTGTGGTTCAGTGGTTAACCAATCTGACTAGGAACCATGAGGTTGCAGGTTTGATCACTGGCCTTGATCAGTGGGTTAAGGATCCAGTGTTGCTGTGACCTGTGGTGTAGGTTGCAGACATGGCTTCAATCCCGCATTGCTGTGGCTCTGGCATAGGCTGAGGTGACAGCTCTGATCAGACCCCTAGCCTGGGAACCTCCATATGCCAAAGGAGCGGCCCTAGAAAAGGCAAAAAGACCAAAAAAAAAAAAAAAAAAAAGCGTTTTCTTTTTCTTGCCTGATTCGTCTGAGTAGATCTTTCAATACTATTTTGAATACTATTGGTGAATGCAGCCTTCTTTTTCTTGTTGCTGATTTTAAGGGAAAAGTTTCCAGTCTTTCAGCATTGAGAATCTTATCTATAGGTTTTTCATATATGGCTTTATCATGTTGAGGAAGTTTCTTTTTATTCCTATTTTGTTAACTGATTTTTTTTGAATCATGAAAGTGTATTGAATTTTGTTAAAATACATTGTTATTACATTGATGTTTGTTGAACTATCCTTGAATATATTGAATCATCCAGGAATACATCCCCCCCTTGGTCATGGTGGATAATCCTTTTGATATGCTGTTGGTTGTAGTTTCATAGTTTTAGTGTGTGTGTGTGTGTGTGTGTGTGTGTGTGTGTGTGTGTGTGTGTGTGTGTGTGTGTGTGTTTTAGGGCTGCACCCACAGCATATGGAAGTTCCCAGACTAGGGGTCAAATCGGAGCTACAGCTGCTGACCTATGCCACAGCAACATCAGATCAAAGTTGTGTCTGCCACCTACACCACAGCTTATGGCAACGCCAGATCCTTAACCCACTGAGCAGGGCCAGGATTAAACCTGCATCCTCATGGATACTAGTCAGTTTTGTTACTGTTGAGCCACAGTGGGAACTCCTAGTTTCTTAGTGTTTTGTTGAGTAATTTTGCATCGACATTCCTAAAAATATTGGTCTAGTTTTCTTCCTTTTAGTATCTTTGTCTTGCTTTGTTTTCAGAGTAATGCTGACCTTTTAGAATAAGTTAGGAAGTGTACTCTCCTCTTCACCTTTTTGGAAGAGTTTGAGAAGGATGGGTCTTAATTCTTTAAGTGTTTGGTAGAATTGCCCAAGGAAGCCATCTGGCCCTTTGTTAGGAGATGTTTGATCACAGCTTCAGTTTCCTTGTTAGTTATAGGTCTATCAGATTCTCTATTTCTTCAGGATTCTAAGTGTGTGTTTTTAGATATCTGTTTCATAGCTGTTATTTGTTGGTGTACAGTTGTACATAGTTTTCTCTTAGAAATCATTTTATGTCTGTAAAATTGGTAGTAATGTCCTTACTTTCATTTTTTATTTCAATATTTTGAGTCTTCTGTTTTTCTTGGTCAATCTAGCTAAAGGTTATCTATGTTTTTTATTTTTTCAAATAACTTACTTTTGGCTTCATTGATTTCTGTATTTTTCTATTTTTCTGCTCTAATCTTTCTGTTGATAATTTAGGACTTAATTTGGTCATTTTCCCACTAGTTCTCTAAGAGGTAAACTTAGGTTGTTGATTTGTGTTTATAACTTTTAGTTTCCTTCTTTTTTTTTTTGTCTTTTTGCTATTGCTTTGGGCCGCTCCCACGGCATATGGAGGTTCCCAGGCTAGGGGTCAAATCGGAGCTGTAGCCACCGGCCTACGCCAGAGCCACAGCAACGCGGGATCTGAGCTGCGTCTGCAACCTACACCACAGCTCACGGCAACACCGGATCGTTAACCCACTGAGCAAGGGCAGGGACCGAACCCACAACCTCTGGTTCCTAGTTGGATTCGTTAACGACTGCGCCACGACGGGTATTCCCTGAGTTTCCTTCTTAGCATTGTTTTTACTGCATCCCGTAAGTTTTAGTATATTGAGTTTTGATTTTTGTTTCAAGGTATTTTTAAAAAGTTTCTTTGTGATTTCTTCGACTCCTTGAGTGTGTTTAGTTTCTATGTATTTGTAAGTGTTCCACTTTTCCTGCTCTTATTGATGTCTAGTTTTTATTCAGATGTGATTGGAAATCATATTTCATACTATTTCTGCTTCTGTATCTGAGTTATTGAAAATTTATTGAGACTTGTTCTGTAGTCTTACATAGTCTGTTCTACAGAATGTTATATGTGAAGTTGAGAAAGAATTGTATTGTGCTTTTATTAGGTGCAGTGTTTTCTGTGTCTGTTGGATTTAAATGGTTTGTTCTGTTTTCAAATCTTCCATTTCCTTATGGTCTTTTCCTATTGTTCTTTGTATCTATTATTGAAGTGGAGTATTAAAATCCAAATTTTTTTTTGTTTTATTTTTCTTTTTGCTTTTTAGGCCACTTGTGGAATATGGAAGTTCCCAGGCTAGGGGTCAAATTGGAGCAATAGCTGCCAGCTTATGCCACAGCCACAGCAATGTGGGACCCAAGCCGCATCTGCAACCTACACTGCCTATTTAAGACCAAGATCACTGCTGTCCTGGGGAGGGGTAGGGCAAGAGGAAACATACCATAAAACATGACTAACATTTTGAAGATGGCTTTTTTTTGATTGGGCATTCTCTTGTTTCTGCAAACTTTCAGCTGTTTTCCAGAGGTACTACAAAGTTGGTTCAGAAAGCTTCTGGTCTTTTTTGTTTGTGCTTCAGTTTCCATGGGGCAACAATATCTTGGAGCCTGCTAGTTCAACATTTTGGTGATGTCACTTGTAAGAACTGTATTTTTCACATACTTCCTATTCCAACAATTCTTATTTTAAAGTGAAGAAACTGGGGCTTAGGAAGCTTTACAAATTGCCAAAAATCACAGTTCTTGTTAATGGATTGTGATTACACTCTTCTAATGAAAAGTGACTTTATCTTATCATATATTAGGAGCTCACAGTAAGCATCTGATAAGATGGTTGCCTCATAGTTAACAGGGTAGAATTAAGCAGGAAAGGGACTGTCTTATCTTGGGCTACTATAACAAAATACCATAGACTGGGTGGCTTAAACCACAGACATTTATTTTTCACAGTTCTAGAGGCTGGGAAGTCCCAAGATCAAAGTGCTGGCAGATTTGGTGAAGGTCCATTTCCTGTTTTGTAGATAGCCACTATTTCACTAAATGCTCACATAACCTTTTCTTGGTGCATACACATGGAGAATCTGTTCCTTTCCTTATAAGGGCACTACTCCTATCATGAGTGTCCCACCCTAATGACCTAATCTAAACCTAATTAATCTCCCTAGGGTCCCATCTCCAAATACCATCACACTGGGTATTTGGGCTGCAACACATGGATCCTGGGGGTGTCGTGGGGGAGATACAGACACCTAGTCTAGGTTCTCCTTATTCACTGAACGAACCAAATCTTTTTTTTTTTTTTTTTGCTGCACCCACAGCATGTGGAAGTTCCTGGGCCAGGGATCAATTGAACCCATACCACAGCTGTAACAAGAGCCAGAGCAGAGACAATGCTGGTTCCTAACCCACTTACCCACAAGGGAACTCCAAAATTTTCTTTAATAAGATGGTATTAAGCAGGAATGGGTGACAAATTACTTTGTTTAGAATACTCATGCTGAAGAACATGAATCACAATTTGAAAAAATGCAAAGGCATGCTGTGTTCTGGGATAGAAAGACAGTATCATAAATGTCACTTCTCCTATAATAAATGTATACATTTAATGCAAATCCAGTTAGAATACCAGTGGGATTTTGAGTATGAGAAAACTATCTTCATTTATGAAGAAAATTAACTTAGATTACCAATAAAACTGAAAAACAGGAAGGGGTGGGGGACTTGTTTTATTATGTAGTATGAATCTACAAGGCTAATGTTAATATTATCAATTAATATGGTGTTAGTATAGGAATAGAAAAATAGATTAATGAAACAAGAGAATATAGAAATAAGGTCTTGGTATAAGTCAAAATATAAGGCAGCGTTAAGTTGAATGAGGAAAAAGATCATACAGTTAAAGGATTACAAAAAGTTTCAGTTCAATCGGAAATGCATGGTTATCAGTAAAGGATTACGAACAGGCTTTTCCCACTGATGCGTGTCTGGAAAGTTGACTTTAAACTTGCCTTTCTATCACAGTTTCCTTGAAGAAAATACCATTGTAATTCTCTCATTTGTAGCCTGTACCTGGATGTATATGCCAACTCTGAATTGGCATGTAGACACTAACAGCCTGTGTAACTAAGGCATCACAAGTCTTGGGAAACCAGAGGCAGTGGATTATCATTCTTACAACCGAGTGTGCTCCATGTGATGTTGGTAAACCAGGCAGATGCCCTGCTATGTTGTAAAATGTCATGAAGGAGAATGTTAATGTTTCCCAGTGGTGAGATGAACTACACCCATTGTGACCTTTTCTCCCCATGCAGTAGTGAGGCACTGGAAGCTGTAGTTGCTTGGGCAGTTGCATGACTGATGAACATGCTGTGAAGACGTTTTCTTGTCAGGACAACGATAATAATAAACCTAATGCTGGGTTAAAGCTTATTCTGTTCTCTCTGTTTTGATTGCCAGTTCAAATCTGTGATTGGTTCTGGTGGACATGCAGATGTCAGAGCTGTGTGACTGGTTGCTAAACTGGATGCTGGATTTTTTTAAACAAATTGTCCTTGTACAATTGGCAACCCATCTGGAAAAAAATAAAATGAACTCTCATATATCTCATTAAAAAATTAAATTCTAGATGGATTAAATATTTACATATTGCAAAAAGGAGACAATAGACAACTTTCAAGAAAATCTAAGAAATACCATATAGAGTCTAGAGATTAAAATATCTTTATAACCAATCCATAAACTTCCTAATCTCTAATATGCAAAGAGGTCTTCAAAACCGATAAAAAGATAAATAATCCTAAAGGAAAATAAGCTAACATTATGAAGATTTACAAAGAAGAAAATCTAGAAGCAGGTGAGGTTTATATCTATCAGACCCATCACACAAACACGAATTTTAGTATAATACCACCTATTGCAGGGCGAGAAGCTTTTTGAAAATAACTGATAGCCTCTGTTAAAATTTAAAAATAGCACATATGCTTTGATCTAGCAGTCTCTTGCCTAAAATCTATCCCCCAGAAACAAAAATACCTAAAATGTAAGGGCCAATTATAAGGGTGTCTACTATAGTATTGGTTTGCAGTAGCAAATAACTAGCAACAAGCTGAATTAGTAAACGCATGGTTGAGTCAATTTACAGTACACAATATCACAATACTGTGTAGCAATTGCTTTTCTTACTCTGTCTATCATAATCATTCTTGTTGCTGGGTCTTGGCAATGGCCAACCATAGGTACCAAAAGTTAATACTAGTTTGGTCTGGATTCTGGTGACATCAAAGCTGCACTAGTACAAGGGCCTAACACTCAAGGAATATGAGAGAATGCTTAATGAGAAATGGAAGAAAAGAGAGGATAATTTAGATTCATGTAGATATACATATGTTATTTGGATATATTATCTCAGAAAATCAACCCCTGGCATTTACAATCTTATCTCAAGACCAACCTTTAAAAATGCTAATAACAAGCAGTGCAGTGCTATAGTTATATTAGCACAGTAATATTTTAAGTTTAAAATAAATTGATATATTTGAAAGTAGCCTAAAGTTTAAATATTACATTCTCATTATTATCACTATTTAAAAAAAAAACATTAACTGCTTTCTTATGTCAAGTTACTGTGGGAAAGAAATCAAATAAAAATCCTCAAAAAGATTTGCTTCAAATAAAATAATTCTGTTTAGGTCTGAGATCTCCTTTTTCAGTAATATTTTCCCCAAAGAAAGAAAACAAGAGGTGGGGTGGCGGGGACTGTGTCTGGCTGATTAGAGAAAAAAATTAGTCTCTGTGTTTAAAATTGAAGCTGAAATGCAGGAGATGATGTTTTACTCAGTGGCATATAAAAAAAATAAGGGTAACATCATTTCCTTATTTAAAAAATGTCAAATTTTGGTTATATGGACTATGACAATTTCTGATGTTTCTGAAGAATTAACAAGTCTGTGCATGTATTATTAAACAATATGATCCTTAAATACATGTGATTCAATCACCTGTTGCAAAATCTTGCTTATAACTTCTCAGTAGCGACCATACAGAGATTAGTGATATGACATTTGAGAGAGTTAAGTTTAAATAACTGGATTTGTTAAGTTATAATCCCATCTGAAATTTTTATCTCATATATTTTTTTGACCACATCTGTGTCATGTGTAAATTCCTGGGCCAGGGATCAAACCTGCACCACAGCAGTCACTTGAGCTGTTGCAGTGATAATGCCAGATGCTTACCCTACACTACAAGAGAACTCTGATTTTATATTTTATAGTGGAGATATCATTTTAGAAATATCTTCTGTAAAATATTAGCATCTAACTGGGAATGTTAAGTCCATTATAACCTGTGCTCCATGTAGCTTCCCTACTTCTATCTCTTTTTTAATCTTCAGAAGTTTAAAAGAAATAGCATAAGCAAGAGAATAAACCCAGAATTAACTAACATTTTGTTATATTTACTTGGAATCTTTCTTTTTAATGAGAGATAAAACTGAAGTATCCTTTCAATTGTCATGCTTGGCCCCATTTCCCGTCCACTGCCTTTCTTTCTAGAGACAACCACTTTTGGGAACTGAGTGTGTATCCTTCCAATCCATTCTTCATAGCTTTACATAAAAAAGTTCATTTACAACCAATGCTTTAATACTAGTGTTGGTTAGTGTTGATTTGATTAAAATTTGCACAGGTGTGATAATTAAAATTCACAGGTGTGATAATTAAAATTCACACAGGTATGATTATAATATAGTCATTACTTCATTTTTTTTCACTCTACGTGATTTTTCAGATTTTTTGTTAATACATATAGATCTGTTAGACTTAACTGCTAGAGAATAATCTACAGTGTGACTATATCATATTTTATTCACCCCTTTCAAAAGTGACACACATTTGTTTCCAATTTTTTGCTAATGTAATTCATGCTGTAATGACCATAAAGGTATATGGCTCCCTGGATACATGTATCAGTTTCTTGGGTATATGTAAATATACTTGATATCAGTTTCTTAGGTATATGTAAATATACTCAAGAGTAAATATATTACAAGTATATATTCTAGAATTGATTTTAGAAATTCTTTCCTACCCCAATATTTGAAAAAATTCTATAAAATTCTTATATTGCCAAGTTTTGCTCTTTGCAGTCTAGTCTTCAATATTTTTGGATTTTATAAATTCTTTAGCAGATGAAAGCAACAAAGATCTAATATTTTTTCATATGAAAAGTCACTTACCCTCAGACCATTTTTTGAATCATCCAGATTTTCTGATCAACTTGTGATTACCACCTCTATCAACTGCCAATTCCCCATACAGACATGCATACTTTTCTGGATATAACAGTCACAATCTTTGTTTTCTATGACTGCACCAAGAGCAAATAATATTGATGATTATACATGTAGCAAAACAAATAACAAAAAAAACCCCAACAATTTTGTTTCTTAATACCTCTCATATCTTTGTCTGAATGCATCAGGTAGGCCTTCCAGAACCATGTTGATTAGTGTCGAACTGGATCTTTACTTTAATGGGAATGTGCCTAAAAGTACACCATGAACAGCATGTTGTGGAGTTCTGGGGTATAGGCTTTCATGATACTATGATAGTTATTACATTTTCTGTATTTTAAGTTTTGAGTTGTTGCTTAAGGATTTTCCATGTTCATGTCACTTTACTGTAAAATGAATTTTGATTTACTGTTTAGTATGAATTCTCTTGAAAGTTTTCCTAAATTCAAGGCATTCATAGGGCTTTAATGAGTATGAATTCTCTGGTGTCTAATATGATGTGACTTCTGGCTAAAAGCTTTTCCACATTGATTACACTGATAAGGTTTTTCTCCAGTATGAATTCTCATATGCAGAGCAAGAGTTGAGAACTGAGAGAAGGCTTTCCCACATTCATTACAACCATAGGGCTTCTCACCTGTATGGCTTCTCATATGCACAGTAAGAGATGAGCTTTGACAGAAGGCTTTCCCACATATTTTACATTCATAAGGCTTATCACCCGTATGAATTCTCACATGTACAATAAGTGATGTGATTCGAGAGAAGGCTTTTCCACATTTATTACATTCATAGGGTTTCTCTCCTGTGTGAATATTGTGATGTTTAATGAGGTACTGCTTCTGCCTAAAGATTGTTCCACATTCATTACATTTATAGGGTTTCTCTCCAATATGAATTTTCTCATGCTCGGTGAGATTTGATTTGCCACTGAAGGCTTTCCCACATTCCTTACATATATATGGTTTTTCTCCTGTATGACTTCTCTGGTGTCTAATGAGGCTTGACTTCTGAATGAAAGCTTTCCCACACCCTTTACATTCATAAGGTTTCTCTCCAGTATGTATTCTTTGATGGATAATGAGGTTTTCCTTCTGGCTAAAGGCTTTTCCACACTCATTACATTTAAAGGGTTTCTTTCCACTATGTATATTCTGATGTTTAACAAGGTATTGCTTCTGGCTGAAGGCTCTTCCACACTGATTACATTCAAACGGTTTCTCTCCTGTATGAATTTTCTCATGCTCAGTGAGATATGATTTGCCACTGAAAGCTTTGCCACATTCCTTACATGCATAGGGTTTGTTTCCAATATGATTTCTCTGCTGTTTAATGAAACTTGGCATCTGAACAGAAGCTTTCCCACATTCATATGGTTTCTCTCCAGTATGATGTTTCTGATGAGAAAGCAAGTTTCCCTTCTGGGTAAAGGGTTTTCCACATTTATTACATTTATATGGTTTCTTTCCTGTATGACTTCTCAAATGTAGAGTAAGGGATGAGACTCGAGAGAATACTTTACCACATTCAGTACATTCATGTGATTTTTCTCCATTATGCATTTTTTTATGCTCTGTGATGTTTTGCTTCAGGCTAAATGTTTTTCCGCATTCATTACATTCGTAAGGTTTCTCCCCAGTTTGAATTTGATCACGCTGAAGGAGATCTGATTCAGGCTGAAGGCTTTCCAACATACTTATCACGCACAGATATTTTCTCCAACAAGAATTTCTTAGTATTTCTTGACATGTGACATGGATTGAAGCTTTTCCACATCCAATAAATTTATATGATTTCTCTTCAGTAGTAATTCTCAAGTATCTAACAAAATTGAATTTATGATGAAGGACTTTTTACACTGGTTATCCTGAGAGTAGATGATAACAAACTGGGATGAAATATAGCATCCTGATTATATTCTTAACAGTTCTTTTTTAGGCAGCTTTTTTCATATTTAAGGGTAAATTACATTCTAAATTCTTTTAAACTGAGTCCCATATTTAGAGTAGTAGTCTTAAAGAATCAATGCCTGTGCTCAGAGGAAGTATTTTTCTGCTACCAAAGTTTTCTGAGTTTCTCCTTAGTTGTATTTTCACGGAAAAGGGTGAGACTTAACTCACAAGTCTTTCCTCTTGTGTCTTTATATATTTCCCAGGCCCTTTCTAAAAAAGAATACCAAAAAATCATCATTGAAAAGAATTAATATAAAATATTTAATGCTTGGCATGTAGTAAACATCCAATAAAGGAGCTATCATCATCATCATCATCAATACCACCAATACTTGCAAACTTTTCCACTGTTTTTAATAAAATTCCCAGGCTAGGGATCTAATTGGAACTGCCACAGCAATGCCAGATGTGAGCCACATCTGTGACCACACTGCAGCTTACAGCAATGCTGGATCTTTAACCCACTGAATGAGATCAGGGATCTAACCCACATCCTCATGGATACTAGTTGGGTTCTTAATTTACTAAGCCACAACAGGAACTCCATAAATGTGCAATTTTAAAACAGATTCTTTATTTAAAACCTAACCTACCAATATAAAAGAAATCTTAAATACAAATAACACCCATGGGTGTATGTAGCTTAAACTGCTTTTAAATGAAACAATGTGCAGTAAAATAAGGGAAAACGTGAAGAACAGGTGATAAAAAGGATGAAAGAAAATATAAAATTTGGAAATCTTAGGATTAAACAATAAAAAATAAAATGAATAGGAGTCTTATAAAAGGGATGTGTGGTTAACTAAGATATTTATTTCTACATTTTCCTGAAACCCCATTAACATGACAAGAGGGGATGAAGGACATGATTCAAAAACTAAAAGGTTGAGGAGACAAGAGTAGATGAAAGATTTAGGATATTTTGAAAGTAAAGCAAATAAAGGACTGTAAATTAACAGCAGAACTGAGTGGCTTAAATGAAATTCTAGCAGATAAGGATGGCACTTAGAAGCAAGTTAATTTATGACATAGCTGTCAACAAAAAGTCTTCAAAACTGGAGAGACCGGATAAGAGTAGAATAGAAGGTGGGGCTTATAAAATGATTATAATATGAAAGGAGCAGCTGACTTCCCTAACTCTCATAACTAGAAGGAAATAGGAATTTATTATCCAGGTAATATAACTGAGAGACTCAAATTTAGTGATGACAGGGAAAGTAGATCAGAGTACCATACTGAAAGAAGGGGATGAATAAAAGTATATATATGGAATAGGGTCCCAACCAATTTCTACTGCTAGAGTCCAAGAATGCTGGTAGTTGCCAAGTGTCAGATAATGGAAGAGTTCTTTTATGAAAAAATGAGATTGTGAGAACACCTATAGATATTGACATTTGGAGTCATAGAAATACCTATAGATATCTGAATGAATGCTGTATAGTGAAGCCCACTATTTTACAGGCTACACGCATGTATACCAAGATTACAATCACCTTTCTGGTACCTAAATGTATTAATGCAGAGTTAAAAATCACACACACACAAAATCTGGATAACAGCCCTAAATGTGAAAGATAAATCACGACAAATAGGTGGGAAAAAAAAACAAAAAAAGGCAAGGAAAAGAAGAAAACATATAATCAGTATCAAAGAAAGCTAATAGCAATGAAATGTTAACAGGATTCTATTAAACAAGTACTTTTGGAAATAATATGATGTTGACCTTAAAAGTTCAGTAGGTTGAGGGAAAAAAATCCAGAATATCTCCCAGAATTAAAAAAAAAAAAAAAAAAAAAGTAAGAAATGGAAGGGAGGGAGGAAGGAAGGAATAAAGAGTAATCACTGGGAAATTAGTAGATTAGTGGAGGAATCCAGGAGGTTCAAGAGAAAATATGAAGGGGCAGAGAAAGGAGTTTCATAGAAAATATGAAGAAAAACGAGTGCAGGAAAATTTCTGAACCCCATTCTTTCATATTAGCATGTTGATAATGATTACAAATGATTACATTTAAAATAGGTAAAACAGGATTTTCAGTCATGGTGCAGTGGTTAACGAATCCAACAAGGAACCATGAGATTGCGGGTTCAATCCCTGCCCTTGCTCAGTGGGTTGACGATCCGGCGTTGCCGTGAGCTGTGGTGTAGGTTGCAGACATGGCTCGGATCCTGCATTGCTGTGGCTCTGGCTAGGCTGGCAGCTACAGCTCCGATTAGACCCCTAGCCTGGGATCCTCTGTATGTCGCAGGAGCGGCCCAAGAAATGGCAAAAAGACAAAAAAATAAAATAAATAAAATAAAATAGGTAAAACAGCTATATAAAATCTGGGAATAAACACCAATAGACACAGCCAAATGAGTAGAAAGTGTTTGTCTGTGGATAGGAACTGTGGCTGAGGAAGGATGGAGCAAGCATTGCTATAATCCTATCATTGTATAATACCTACAGACAATAGTGCTTTTTTTTTGTCTTTTTGCCTTTTCTAGGGCCGCTCCCGTGGCATATGGAGGTTCCCAGGCTAGGGGTCCAATCGGAGCTGTAGCCGCCAGCCTACGCCAGAGCCACAGCAACGTGGGATCCGAGCCGCGTCTGCAACCTATACCACAGCTCACGGCAACGCTGGATCCTTAACCCACTGAGCAAGGGCAGGGACAGAACCCGCAACCTCATGGTTCCTAGTCAGATTCGTCAACCACTGTGCCACTACGGGAACTCCAATAGTGCTCTTTTTATCTACTTAAAACCTAGTTTTACATGAAGCAAAGTACACATATATACAAGGGGAAAGCACATATGCCAGAAAAAAAAAAAAAAAATCCATCTTTGCTTCCAAATGTGATTTGCATCAGTTTTTTTTTTTTTTTTAAATAGGGCCGCACCCCAGGCATATGGAAGTTCCCAGGTTATGGATCAAATTGGAGCTATGGCTGCCAGCCTACACCACAGCCACAGCAACCTGGGATCCAAGCTGCATCTGCAACCTATACCAGAGCTCATAGCAATGCCATATCCTTCATCCACTGATCGTGGCCAGGGATTGAACCGGTGTCCTCTTGGATACCAGTCAGGTGTGTTTCCGCTGCACGGCAGTGGGAACTTCCTGCATCAGTATTTTGATTATTGATACTATGATTTCTGGATACAGAAACTGTCAATGCCATCTATTTCAGTTTTCATTTACATTTCTCCTTTTGTTGTGCCTGATACACTGGCACCCAAGCTTTTTTCTTGCCAAGAGACCCTTTCTTGGCTTCTGCGTAAACCCTTTCTTTTATAACTGTTTTCCATCCACTCACTGGAATTCATTATCCTGATCTATCCATTTCAAACTTTTATCCTCACTTTCTTACAAATCATTTAAAAAACTGACTAATAATATGCTGTCACGCGTATCAATGCTATAATTTTCATAATTAGAAAAAAATACCTCAACCCTTACTGCATAAGGAAAAAAAAATCACTCAAAATGAATCCTAGACCTCAATATAAGCATTAAAATTATTAAAAGAAAAAATGGTAGACTTCATCATAATTAAAAACTAATTAAGGAGTTCCCGTCGTGGCGCAGTGGTTAACGAATCCGACTAGGAACCATGAGGTTTCGGGTTCTGTCCCTGCCCTTGCTCGGTGGGTTAACGATCTGGCGTTGCTGTGAGCTGTGGTGTAGGTTGCAGACGCGGCTCGGATCCTACGTTGCTGTGGCTCTGGCGTAGGCTGGTGGCTACAGCTCCGATTTGACCCCTAGCCTGGGAACCTCCATATGCCGCGGGAGCGGCCCAAGAAATAGCAACAACAACAACAAAAGACAAAAAAAAAAAAAAAACAACTAATTAATGCCCTTCAAAAAACACAATTAAGAAAATAAAAAGGGGAGTTCCCACTATGGCTTAGCAGTAACAAACCCAACTAGTATGCATGATTCAATTCCTGGCCTCACTCAGTATGTTAAGGATCTGGTGTTGCCCTGATCTGTTGTACAGGTCTAGACAGGGCTTAGATCCAGCGTTGCTATGGCCATGGCGCAGGTCGGCAGCTGCAGCTCTGATTCAACCCCTAGCCCGGGAACTTCCCATATGCCATGAGTGCGGCTCTAAAAAAAAGACGTTAAAAAAAAAAAAAAAAAAAAAAAGAAAAAGAAAAAAAGAAAAAGGAAAAGGAAAGCCATAGACAGGGAATAACTGATAAAGGGCTTGTATCCAAAATATACAGAACCCCCTTGGAGTTCCCCCTGTGGCTCAGCAGTAAGGAACCTGATTAGGATTCATGAGGTCTTGGGTTTGATCCCTGGCCTCGCCCAGTGGATTAAGGATCCGGTATTGCCGTTAGCTGTGCTGTAGGTCACAGATGTGGCTTGAATCCCAAGTTGCTGTGCCTGTGGCAAAGGCCTCCAGCGGCAAGTGTGATTCAACCCCATCCTGGGAACTTCCATCTGCCACAGGTGTGGGGCCCCTAAAATATCAAAAAAAAAAAAAAAAAAAAAAAAAAGCCTGGGAATGCCTATGTGCCACAGATGCAACCCACAAAAGACAAAATAAAAACAAACCCCAAAACCCAAAATATATACAACCCCTAAAACTCAATAATAAAAAGATATTTAGTTTTTATTTTTTTATTTTTATTTTTTTATTTTTTGTCTTTTTTGCTATTTCCTGGGCCGCTCCCGCGGCATATGGAGGTTCCCAGGCTAGGGGTCGAAACGGAGCTGTAGCTCCCGGCCTACGCCAGAGCCACAGCAACGTGGGATCTGAGCTGCGTCTGCAACCTACACCACAGCTCACGGCAACGCCGGATCGTCAACCCACTGAGCAAGGGCAGGGACCGAACCCGCAACCACATGGTTCCTAGTTGGATTCGTTAACTACTGTGCCATGACGAGAACTCCTATTTAGTTTTTAAAATGAAAAATAGAATAGATATTTCACAAAATAAAACATGAATGGCCAATAATCATATTAAAAGAAGTTTATCTTAACCAGTAATTTGGCAAATGCATCTTAAAACCTAAATGAGATACATTACATACTCATTAAAATGGCTCAAGTTAAAAGGACTGCAATTCTAAATGTGAGAGTATAAAACAACAAATTTTGATTCATTGCTGGTGGAAATTCTACCCAGTAGTCCCACTCCTGGGCATTTATTCAAGAAAAATGAATAAATATGTTCACATAAAGACTGGTATGTGAATTTTCATAATAGCATTATTCATAATAGCCAAAAAATGGAAATAAAGCCAAGTGTCTGTCAACTGGTGAATAGACAAGTTATGTCCATACTGTGTAATACTAACCAGCAACAAAAAGGAACTAAATATTAATAGATATAATATGAATCTCAAAAAATAAAGCTAAATCAAAGAAATCTAATGCAAAAGATTACATTTATACGAAATTTTAGAAAAGATAAAGCTATAGTGACATAAAGCAAATTATTGCTCACTAGGGATGGAGAGGATGTAGTTCAACTGCAAAATGGCACAAGGGACTGCTGAATAAAATGTTCTACATGTGAATTTTGGTTATATGGCTCTAAATTGCCAAAATTTATCAAATAATATACTCTAAGGGGGTGACTTATTTGTGTAAATTATACCTCAATAAAGCTGAAAATGTAAATCTTCCCAAACCGAAGCTCCACAACAATCACAAATTTTTAAATAATTTTATTTGCGCTTAAGGCTGCAGACAAAAAGGATAAAAAACTGGTCTTTCGCTTAATGAGCTTCAATGTATGTCTTAGACATCAAAGTGAAAAGTACAAATATAATATATACTTAAGATCCAAGGTGCTCTGGAAGCTACAATATGGGATGGAGATACAGAGATTAAAGAGATTGGGCTAGAAGTGATAGAGACAGTTTAATAAAAATGAAGTTTAAGGCTCAGTAATGGATGGGACTTTGATAGATGGATCACTGCACAATCAAAGGCAAAGATGCAAAGAATTTCATACCATGAAGGGGGAGGTAAGAAGGGTGCAACCATTACTATTTAAAGCTGGAACAATAATAAAAATAAACCAACTATGTGGTAAAGAGGGAGACTTAAATGTGTAAAATATACATCACCCCAGTAAAAGTAACAGATAGTAAATAGATATTGTCTGTGGAAATCAAGTATGAAGACTTAGAAAATTATGAATATAAAGGCAACCACAAGAAAGAAAAAAAATATAAACTTTCCAAATTTTCTGAAAAAAATATTCAAAACAAAGCAATCAAAGAGCCTATAACAAAAGATAGAAATGGTAAAAAATGAAGCAGAATTTAAAACAGTATATAATATTGGAGTTCCCTTCGTGGCGCAGCTAAAAGCGAATCTAACTAGGAATCATGAGGTTGTGGGTTCGATCCCTGGCCTTGCTCAGTGGGTTAAGGATCCGGCATTGCTTTGGCTCTGGCGAAAGCCGGGAGCAACAGCTCTGATTAGACTCCTACCCTGGGAACCTCCATATGCCTCAGGTGCAGCCCTAAATGGACAAAAGTCAAAAACAAACAAACAAAAAAAACAGTATATAATATTAAAGAATCAATACCAACCCTATTGTTCCTGTCAATAAATGCAACTAGAATAAAAATGACTATTAAAAGAACTACGATAGGCTCATACAGAAATTTCTTAGGCCTCAACCCAGACCTCCTGAATCAGAAAACCTGTGGATACAGCCCAGCAATCTGTACTTAACAACCCTTCCAGATGATTTTGATGCATGCTAAAGTCCAACAATTGATACAGCAAAACTCAACTAAACTGTATATAAGAAATGCATCTAAAAGAAATTATCAGAAATGCTGGAAATAAAGACTAAAGATAAAGAAGATAATCATGAACATATAAACTACAGAAATCCAAGCTATAAAAACACATTAACTGGCGTTTCCGTCATGGCTCAGTGGTTAACGAATCAGACGGAACCATGAGGTTGCCGATTCGATCCCTGGCCTCGCTCGGTGGGTTAAGGATCTGGCATTGCCGTGAGCTGTGGTGTAGATTGCAGACACGGCTCGGATCCCATGTTGCTGTGGCTCTGGCGTAGGCCGGTAGCTATGGCTCCAATTTGACCCCTAGCCTGGGAATCTCCATATGCCCCTGGAGTGGCCCTAGAGAAAAGGCAAAAAGACAAAAAAACAAAAACAAAAACAAAAACAAAACCTTTCACTTGTAAATTATCAAATCTACTGGCTTAAACACTCTTTGATCAAAACAAAGAGGAAATTAAAATAAACTGCCTAATATTCATAAATATTATTCAGAACACAATGTATATTAAAACCCATAGAACACATGTGGAAAATGCTTGGAGAAGTTTTAGCATAAATGTTTACGTTACCTTTGTCTTTTTTTTTTCAGGGCTGCGCCTGACACATATGGAGGTTCCCAGGCTAGGGGTCGAATTGGAGCTACAGCTGCTGGCCTACACCACAGTCACAGCAACATTAAATCTGAGCCATGTCTGCGACCTACACCACAGCTCAAAGCAATGCTGGATCCTTAACCCACTGAGTGGGGCCAGGGATTGAACCCTCATCCTCATGGATGCTAGTCAGGTTCTCTAACCACTGAGCCATGAGGGGAAGTCCTATTTACATTATTTTTAAGAGAAATTATATTAAACATTCAAACCAGGGAATTAAAATAAAGAAGAAGAAACAGAAGAAAAATAGAAAAATTAGTAAGGTAAGTAATTACTGCAAACAAAAATAGAAGTAATAATGGATTCATGAGTTGGTTCTTAGGGAAAAATTGAAAAGGAATAAAAGCAAAATTATAAATATAAAAAATGGTTATTTGGAAATAATCATAGATGAAGAGTAAATACTATAGAGACTATTTTGCTCAACTCTATGCAAATAACTTTGAAAACCTAGCAAATATAAACTATGAAAACTCAGACCAGGAAAGACAGAAAATCTAAACACAAAAAAATCAGACAGGAGTTCCCGTCATGGTGCAGCAGAAAAGAATTCGACCAGGATCCATGAGGTTGCGGGTTTGATCCCTGGCCTTGCTCAGTGGGTTAAAGATCCAGCATTGCCATGAGCTGTGGTGTAGGTCGCAGACACGGCTCAGTCTGGTGTTGCTGTTGCTGTGGCCGTCAGCAACAGCTCTGATTAGACCCTTAGCCTGGGGACCTCCATATGCAGGTGCGGCCCTAAAAAAAAGACAAAAAAGACAAAGAAAAGCCCAGACAATTGTTCAGACATTTTATCACCTCAAAGTCCAAAGTCCAAGGCTTAATATGTTAATTTTACTAAACTTTTAACAAATTATAATAATACTATTTATTTAAAATTTCCTTTTTTTTTTTTTTTTAGGGCTGCACCTGCAGCATATGGAAGCTCCTAGGCTAGGGTTGAAATGGAACTGCAGGTGCCAGTCTACTCCACAGCCACAGCAATACCAGATCCAAGCTGCAACTTCAGCCTACACTGCAGCTTGTGGCAATGCCAGATACTTAACCCACTGAGCAAGGCCAGGGGTCGAACCTGCATCCTCATGGATTCTGCTTGGGTTCTTAACCTGCTGAGCCACAAAAGTAGGTGTGAGAGTTTGTAATTAATAGATACAAACTATTACCTACAGAACGTATAAACAACAAAGTTCTGCTGTATAGCACCAGGAACTATTCAATATTCTGAGGTAAGTCATAATGGAAAGGAGTATAAAAGAGAATACACACACACACACACACACAAAACTTAATCACTTTTCTGTACAGCAGAAATTAACACAACATTGTAAATCAACTCATGCTTTGATTTTTAAAAATTTGCAAAAGTATGATGCACAACAGATCAGGACTAAGTGCTATATTAAAAACCCCAAAAGAAACCACAGAAATTATATCTCCTTGGTAATTAAAGCCCCTTGTATTTTTATACGGATTATATCAACATCCTTCACACATACTTAATAGAACTGAATTTTTTACAATGGAAAATGACAGTCTTGAACTGAACTAGGCAACAATTTATCTAAATACCAGGCCAAACGGTCCTTTTAATAATATCTATCTTGTGGTTTAAAAATGTTTTCAAAATATAAGTCAAAATGCTTTACTGCCAAGCAGACTAACTTTATGCTATAATAACTGAGATAAACAGTTGCAAAAGAGATCCTATGGTTTACAAAGCCTAAAATATTTACTATCTGTACCTTTCTTGGAAAAATTTACTGACCTCCTACCCTAGAATGGTGGTTCTTCCCTCCTCTACATGGCTGATACTAGGATGCATTGTTGATCCAGCTTCCACCACATCCAAATGATAAACAGACAACCTGGAGGAAATCTGGATCTTAAAGTACCACAAAGACCAAAGCTACCACACAAATCTTGACTACTCACCACATAATTGTTATGTGGCCAAGAATTCAATTCCAGAGTTCCTGTTGTGGCTTAGCAGGTTAAGAACCCGACATGGTGTTTGTGAGGATATGGGTCCGATCCCTGGCCTCACTCAGTGGGTTAAAAGATCTTGCATTGCTGCAAGCTGCAGCGTAGGTTGTAAATGTGGTTCAGATCTGGTGTTGCCATGACTGTGGCATAGGCTGGCAGCTGCAGCTCCAATTAGAATCCTAGCCTGGGAACTTACATACGCCACAGGTAAAGCCATTAAAAAAAAAAAGAGAGAAAAGAAATCAGTTCCTATATTCCTTAAGCCAGCACCATTTTGGGGTTTATTGTGGTCACTTAGTTTTACCATGACTGATAACACTTTTTAATCCTTTACATATCATATATCTGCAGACACCAAGTCTACTCAGGCATTACAGTATGCAAGTGGTTTCAGACCATAAGAAAATGAATGGACAAGAAGATGAATCAGCTCGCGACAAAAACATAGTAGGGTACAGTCTGCCAGCCTCTGTTCTTAACAGGTCACCATTTACACAGAACACATTCAAGAATTTGCTTAACACTTGAACATTCTGATAGATGTTATAGCTCTTCTCCACACAGCAACCACAGGAATCTCGTCACAGTCAAATCATGTCAGTGCTCTGCCTGAAAGTCTCCGTGTGTACCATAAAAACACTTAGAAACATACAATGTTAATACTGGTTTCTTCTGGGGAGCAGAAATGGAATACTGATGACCAGGAATGAGTATTGTTTTAATTTCTATCAATTAGAAGTATTGGATTTTAAAAATAATAGTACTCCATTCGCAGCAACATGGATAGAACTAGAGACTCTCATACTAAGTGAAGTAATTCAGAAAGAGATAGGCAAATACCATATGATATCACTTATATCTGGAATCTAATATACGGCACAGTGAACCTTTCCACAGAAAAGAAAAGCATGGACTCGGAGAACAGACTGGTGGTTGCCAAGGTGGGGGGGAGTGGGATGGATTGGGAATCTGGGGTTAATAGATGCAAACCATAGCCTTTGGAATGGATAAGCAATGAGATCCTGCTGTATAGCCCAGGGAACCATATCTAGTCACTTATGATGGAGCATGAGAATGTGAGAAAAAGAATGTATATGTGTATGTGTGACTGGGTCACCTTGCTGTACAGCAGAAAACTGACAGAACGTTGTAAACCAGCTATGATGGAAAAAATAAAAGTCATTAAAAATAATAAAAAAATAAAAATAATAGTACTATTTCTCTTTAAAAAAAGTAAAAGGGAGGTGAACTGGATGTTAAAAAGAATTATACTAAGGTAGTTGGAGGTGAGAAGACAATATGAAATAAGAGGGTAAAATTCAAATCTGAGATATATAACAACAGAAGGAGGGAGAAATGATAGTTAAATTTTATTTATTTATTTTTTGTCTTTTTAGGGCTACACTTGTGGTATATGGAGGTTCCCAGGCGAGGGGTTGAATTGGAGCTGTAGCTGCTGGCCTATGTCACAGCCACAGCAATGCCAGGTCTAAGCCACATTTGCAACCTACACCACAGCTCACGGCAACGCCAGATCCTTAACCTACCAAGGTGAGGCCAGGGATCGAACCTGTGTCCTCATGGATGCAAGTCAGATCCGTTTCCACTGAGCCACAATGGGAAATCTGATAGTTAAGTTTTAAAGAAAATAATCTACATGCTACTTTTTGAAAGATTATAGATCTATAATCCTTGAAAAAGAATGAAGGCTTAAGGAAAGGAGTCTTGGTGTATAGGGAGAAGTGAAAAATGGAAAATGTTAGCGGGGGAAGATGTATAAAATTTATGCTGTGAAAGTCATAAAATTGAGACTACAAATGAGGTAGAGAGGCTTGCAGCCAGAACAGAGGTTAGAGGACCGACCAGTCCTCCAGAATCTGAGAAAAGAAAAGCATCCATCCAGGCAGAGTATTTGAAAATGTTATTTAGGTTTCTAAAGAATTCCCACCAATTTTCACTTCACAAGATAAAGGCTGATAAGCAAATCTCCTCAAAAAAAAAACTGCAGATGGAGTTCTTGTCGTGGCTCAGTGGAAATGAATCTGACTAGTATCCATGAGGACGCAGGTTCAATCCCTGGCCTTGCTAAGTGGGTTAAGGATCTGGCGTTGGGTGAGCTGTGGCATAGGTTGCAGATGCAGCTTGGATTTGGCATCTGCTGTGGCTGTGGCTTAGGCCAGTGGCTACAGCTCTGATTCGACCCCTAGCCTGGGAACCTCCATATGCTGAGTGTGGCCTTAAAAAGACCAAAAAAAAAAAAAAAAAAAAGCAGATGTTGCAGACTCACTGAATAATTATAATGAACCTTTATCCCATTCATACCTGCTACGTTCTTTCTTACTTACCTGGAGAACACCTCCTTTACATTTTTCCTCAATCATCCATTGCTCTTCTTGTTTGATCTGGTGACTTTAAAATTTAAAATACTGACATGGGGCTTGGGTGTTACTGTTGAAGGTCAAAGCAGCATCCCAGAATTCAGGCTGAGCCCTTAGGACCCTCAAAGGACATGAATGATAAAAAAAAGCATAGCTATGAGGATGCACAAGTAACTGGCCTGTGAAAAAGAACAAAGTAGAGATGATCCTTTGGCTTAGAAGCTGGAGCATATACATAAATGTGAGCACAAGGAAAAAAAGAGTATTTCTAATTTACATCTTAGGCCAAACCCATTATGCCATTTAAAGGCTCCACACACTTCAAAATACGGGAAAGAGAAGGAACCTTATTTTCAGAATTTAGGTTATACAGAGACACTACAAAACTGAGTTGCTAGTTAGGTAAAATCACAACCTGTACAGGTACCTTTGAGCAGGTGTCACTTGTAGCCCTGCTCCTGATTTTTTTCTTTTCATTTCTTTTTTCTTTTTTTACAGCCACACCTGTGGCTCATGGAAGTTTCCATGCTAGGGGTCAAATCTGAGCTGCGGCTGCTGGCCTACACTGCAGCCACAGCAATGCCAGGTGCAAAATGCATCTGTGACCTATGCCACAGCTTGCAGCAACTGACAGATACTTAACCCATGAGCGAGGCCAGGGATCAAACCTGCATCCTCACGGAGACTACATCAGGTCCTTAACCCAGTGAGCCACAATGTGGCTCCCGTGCTCATAACTGAACAGTCCAGTCACAGTTTTGAATATTATTTCCTCCCACAACCCTTTTCACATAAATGTGGAGTCACCAGCACTGAGTGATATGGATAAAATGTAAAGGAAATTACTCTGGAATTATTCATGGCCCAGAGTTCTTAAAGGTTTTAGAAGCCTAATATTTTACCTAGGTGATGTTACTCTAGGAGAAATTAAATATTTTAAGTGTCCTGTAATTATATGATCATTCAATTCATTGGTTCCGCAAATATATTTATCACTGATTATATACTGATGAGACCATGGTCTCCAATTTGTAATGGGGTGTGACAGATAAAAGGGGTCAAACTTTCTTAGAAGCTCTTCCTTTATTCCAATGTAGAAATGCTTAGAATATGGTCAGATAGTGCTATGAATTGTTGAAAACAATACAGAAGGCGAAAGGATGGAGGCAAACCACAGGAGGAAAGAGGTAAAAGTGTGACATAAGGAGTCTGAAGTGACTATGCATCCTCCTGATGGAGCTGTACATTATTAGGCAGCTGGATATATGGATGAGGTGTTCAGAAAAGCCTCAATAGGGGTGGTCATTTGTTACTGCTCTGTGTCAGCTGAAGCTATAGCAGTGGAATTTTGTTACTCATAGAGTTGTTAGAGGTGAAAAAAAAAATGATCAAAGTCAGAAACTTAGGAATACTAATATATAGGGACAAACAGAAACATAAGTCACTAATGGAGGGGAGTTGTTCCTTGGTTTTGATTGAAATTATAAAAATGAGAATAGTATCATGGAAGTCACGGAGACATTAAAAACTAAGGCAATGATAAACATACGAAAAGGAATGAACATAGAAATCTATCTAATTCCTCTATCCCAGTTAAAAATGGAAATGTACAAAACAGGGAAGCAAAAATGCGCTTCTTGGAGTTCTCCTGTGGTGCAGCGGGTTAAGGATCTGGCATTATCACTGAAGTAGGTTGAGTTGCTACTGTGGCATTGGTTCAACCCCTGACCCAGAAACTTCCATGGCTGCCCCAGATGCAGCCAAAAACACCCTAAAATGTGATTCTTATCCCTGCCCTAGCTGCTGCAGCCCCCCACAACTGTTTTTATTTTCTCTGTAAACTTCAGAAGTTTCTTCATGCAGTTACAAATATACATTTTTATCCCCACTTACTAAAAAAAAATAGTGTATTACACCAAACACTTTACTTTCTTCGTGTAGCAAAATACATTGCAGGCTTTTAAAATCTAACATATGACATATATTTCCATTCGCTTGTCTTTTAGCTCCTTCATTAACATTTAAAAATAATCTTCATATAAGTTTTACACATTTGCTCTTTATCCCTAGGTGTTTTATCTGATTTGTTGCTATGCAAATAAAGTAGTCTTCTTGATAACTCTTACTGATTACTTTCAGTATTTATCAAAGCTATTATGTCTATACATGAATTTTTATACTGATACTTTTTCACTTTATTGAAAACTATTTTGTGTTATACCGAAAGGAATTGTAGATAGGGAAAATAAAAATTCGTTTCACTACATTTACAAAAGGCTATTTGGTTTGGGGAAAGCCTGGCCCAATTAGTGTGACTGCCATGATTCTTGACAAACTAGGGAGTCTTAAGTCGGTTACTTGATTTCTCCACCAAAGACTGGACAACTTGCTTCCCAATTCTGTGCTGTCTGCACTAGTACAAACTACCTCGCCTAAAGCTATTCCTTAGTCCAGGAATTCTCAATGCAGCCTCACCAAAATGCCTCCAAAAAATTAAGAAAAGTCAATACCTAGGTGTAGTTTAGACATCCATTAATAAGTTTTCCGGAAATCTTTCCCCTTAGATTTTTTTAAAATGATGATATTGTTTTCTACTCCACAATGAGTCTTTTATATAAAAATCGCTTTAAAAATTACTTATCCGCACAATTGTTTAGCTTTCTCCCTTTCTCACCTTTCACAGAAACAGATGCTCCAGAAAGATGCATCCTTATTACCATTATTTTTAAAAAGTGAGGTTTAGATGATACTACCCCACTAAGCTCACAATGCCACCCACTAACTTGGAACTACACAAGTTGCAGCTCTACAACTGTCACACCCTTGGTCGCCCACACGCGAACCCGCCCCAGTTTCCTTCTGTACCCCTGCCCCCATCCACATGAGCTTTGAACAATGCACGTCACAGAAGGCGATTCTTCCAGTTCAATTTTCCCAGCCCAGTCGTAGGCTCCGCGAAACCTCTCCTATAAACCCCCGCTGACTGGATTGTAAGCCCAGAAACCTAGATCCCGCACCCAGATCTGACCGCCGCAGAACCAAAAACAAACTCACCAGCAGACAAAGACGACGATGGCGAGCCAGAAAGCTTGCGCCTGCGCACTCCTTGGGCTGGGTAGCACTCCCAGAGGTCTCCTGGGCTTCAACAAGCTCCGGCTCACTACCCTGCGGAGTCCGATGATGTTGGTCGGTCGCCCACTTTGGTGACTGTGGACTACATTTCCCAGAAGTTTCAGTGATTCCAATCGGCTTTCGCGCTTTCTCAACTCCACCATAGCTTTGGCACTGTCTCCCTTGTCGGGGGACAAGTGTCTCTAGGCTGAGCCTCAGGACTTAGGTAAATAACATTCTACCTGTGTTAGGTCTACTTCTGGGAGAGGGCAGTGATATGCCTCGGGTTATATACAATAAGCTCACTTTAAGCACGCTGGGGTGATTCCCACTAGAAGCCACAGTGCCAGGGTATGCCAGGAGCGCCAAGCTCCAGGGCGCGTTTGAGGTTGGGGGCGAGCAGGGGTGAAGAATGGAGTGGTTGGGCGGATCTCTTTGGCCGGGTTCACCCCCGGCGCCATCTTGTCCCTCGCGAGTGCGGCGCTCAACTACATTTCCCAGAGGGCGCCGCGGTCTCCGGCGGCGGCTCTGAGCGGAGCTCTTCGGCAGCCGGGCGTTAGTCTCGAGTGGTTGAGCCCGGCCGCTGATGCCCTGCGCGGGAGATTGGAGGTGAAACGTCTGTCTCGCGGAACCGGGATCAAGACTTGAGTTTTAAGTCTGTTCAGGCGGAATAGGCGGGTTTGGGGAGGGGAGTGTCGGTTATGAAGTTGTGTGTGACTCTGTGCTTCAGTGATGTGTCTTTTTTTTGTGACTGTGTGTGATACCGTGTTTATGTATGTGAGGAGTTTTACGTAGCGAGTCGCCGTGGTGTGATACTGTGTGTCCCTGTGGTAGGTGTGTGAATTTTTTCTAAATGACCATGTGTTCCTCTTTGTGTGCAGGCATAGGGAGTTTTGTGATTGTGCTTCTGTGACTGCGTCCCAACGGAAATTGTGTGGCACTGTGCGGAGGGAAGAATTTATGACTGAGGTTGTTACCTTTGTATCTAGCGGTAGATATGTGACTGTGCAGCACTGGATGCGTAAATTTGAGGGTCGGCACTGTGTGTCACGTATAGTCATATGTGAGAAACGGGATGGCTCTTCCCCTTAGCAGTAAAGACCTTGAATATGATATTGAGGTTAAAGTGGAAGCCTAGATCTTCTCTGTTAGCCTTACTCTTTTGGGGGCGGGAGGGCAAGGGAGTAAGGTGACTTTATCATTTGGACCCCAGGAAAGGTTCCGGAGTTCCCTTCGTGGCGCAACAGAAACGAATCCGACTAGCAACCATGAGGTTGCGGTTGATCCCTGGCCTCGCTCAGTGGGTTAAGGATCCGGCGTTGCGGTGAGCTGTGATGTGGGTCGTAGGCTGGCAGCTGTAGCTCCGATTGGACCCCTAGCCTAGAAACCTCCATATGCCGCGGGTGTGCCCTAAAAAAAAAAAAAAAAAAAAAAAAAAAAAAAAAAAAAAAAAAAGTTGTCTTCTTGCCCATCTCGGTCTATTAGCGGCTCATTGGGTCTGTCCCTTGTAGTGCGGAGCCAATAAACACACCACGTGCTTTTGATTAAAGCAGAAGCATGTATTACTTGTGACAAGTAAGGAGACAGGGAGATAGCTCTCAAAGCACTGTCTCTCCAGAGCTGGATGGAGAAGTTTTAAACCCGGGGTGGGGGTGAGGGGAAATGCATAGTCTCGAAAAGGCAGGCATATCAAAGAGGCAAAGGTTACGCTAGGTTGCCAAAATCTGTAAGCAAACATGTGTTTTGGTTGTTTGTTCCCACTAATTTTTTGAAACATGTGGTGTTTGGAACTTTATGCAATTTAACGGTTTCTGCAAAACCAAGCACACTTTGGTTTAACCCCATTTTTTACTTACTGCTGTCTAGCTAACATAGTCCTCTTCCAAGAGAAATCTCAGAGGAGGAGAAAATATTAGTTGTGACATCTAAAAGTCTTTTTAAAGGTGACTTGGTATTTTCGCTTTGTTTTTTTCAGGAAGTGATTTTTTTTTTTCTTGGCAAACGCATAACAAAGACCCGTCATTAACCTGGAACCTAGTATTTCTCTTTGGAAACGTCTTCCTTGCACTTCCTAATTTTTAAAATTAATATGGCAAACAGTTTATCTTGTGTGCTGAGTATTTTGTTTTTACACGTGTACACATATGAAGATATATAGATATATATTTTTTATGTTTTCATTTAAGTGATGTTATTATAACTTCTCACATAATTGAGTTATTTGAGAATATTTTTAACATTAGTGTTGTTTTATTGTATGTGTGACTAACGCAGTATCCAGTCTGTATTGCTACAAACATCCTGATTTTGGAGTTCCTGTTGTGGTTCCATGAGGACGCAGGTTCTATCCCTGGCCTCAATCAGTGAGTTAAGGATTCAGTGCTGCCTTGAGCTGTGGTGTAGTTCACAGAGGCGGCTTCAATCTGGTATTGCTGTGGCTGTGGTGTAGGCCGACAGCTATAGCTCTGATTTGACCCCTAGCGTGGTAACCTCTATATGCTGTGGTTGCAGCCCTAAAAAGTCCAAAAAAAAAAAAAAAAAAAAAAAAATCCTGATTTTGTTTGAAGGGGCACTGTGCCCAGCTTAAAGAGAAACAAATAGGAAAAAAACAAACAAACAAAAAAACCCCTCCACGTTTTATCTTATCTTATAGATGTAAACAAAAGCTGTTAGATTGGGTTTCTTAAACAGTTCTTTAAAGAGGGGTGTGGGACAGGCTCAGTGGGCATGTATGCTTTTGACTTCCTTTCTCTTCCTTCCTGTGGATATTGTGTTGCATATGGAGCAACCATCTTATAAATGTATTTATGAGGAAAAGAAGAGAATTTACAGTATTATATTAAATGAAAATAGAGGACTTTAAATGGTATATATTGTATATGTTATTTAGTAACCCAAAAAAAAAAAATGTACTCATAGATGCATGAGTCTTGTAGCATGTAATTGTCTTCATCATGATGTTGATTGAGATAAAAATGCACAGTGTGAGAGCTGTGAGTTTCAGTTTTATTTGGGGACTTAACTGGGGACTGTAGCCCAGAAGACAACCTCCAAGATAGCTCTGAGAAACTGCTCTGAAGAGATGAAGGGGTATGTGCAATTAAGGATATATCTCGGTAGAAGGTTACTGCTAGTTACGAGGAACAGATATCTCAATTAATGATTTTAGTGCTTTTCTAAGTATGGGAAGATGCAAGAATCCAAGTTCATTAAAAAATTCACCTGAAATAGTTCTAATTATCTAAAGGTCCATTTTTACAGAGCACAGAGTGACTCATTCTGAATTCCTTTCAGGGTGTATTGTACATCAGTGACTTTAGTGGCTAATGACTTGATTCTTGTAGAACTGAATGGTGGGCAACATTCTTTGTTTTACATTACCCCCTTTTGGTCATAAATTCAAGGTTTGGGAGACATTTTGTGACCAATTTGTCCCGCCCTGCTAGTGTTACCGGAATTTTGCCTCTGTCTGCCAGTGCTGAATTGAAACGCAGAGACAGTTTTGGGTAAAGGAGAAAAAAAAAAATAGCTTTATTGCTTTGCCAGGCAAAGGAGGGCCACAGCAGGTTAATGCCTTAAAGACTGTGCCCCCCTCTTGGGAAGGATTGCAAGAAGTTTTATAGCTAAAAGGAGAAAAACAGGTTTCTGGATAAGAATCAGGGTTGGAGGTAAATATACATTCTTTAGGGGTGGAATCTGTAGTCATCGAGGTTGGTGTCATGAGATCTCAGCATGACCCTGGTGATCTGGGTTATCGTGTCTGGATTGTCCCTAGAAATAAAAATTCTTGCAAGAAGGGCATATTGGTTAGTGATTAGGGCAATTTAGGAAGGGCCTCAAAAGAAACATCACGTGGCTTATAGTTGGTGACTCACAGGCAGTTGTGCTCAGGGTGCCTAATCCATCATTTACGGGTGATTGTGTTTGGGGTGCAGTTAAGACTCTAAGCTGTTCAATTGTGAAGTATACATTTCAAAAAGAAGTGAAGGAATATAGCTTTCTCTTAGATGTATAAGGTGCCTATATTGTGTATTCCTTGAGAGGGAACCAGGATCCTACCCCAAGGCTGTTACTATTGTTCCTTGACTGTTCCTGCTTCTCTGATCAGCAGCAACTGTCTGAACCTGTCCCTAGGAACTTGGGGAAGGTCATGGTGGATGAACACGGCCCATTTCCTAAGAATGGGGGACACAGAAAGGCTCTTGCGCCCAGGAGCCCCGCAGGGCTATGTCCAGTATCACTAGGAAGGCTCATTCCTAGGTCAAGTGAGAATTATGTTGATAAGCCACTCAGTGTGCTATCACTAAACTAGGCACTGTTAATGGTAGTCATAAAAGTCTCTGGGGCATCTGTCTTACTAGTCTGTTATGGTTTAGAAAATGATTCCCCCTTGCTGCTTTTTTTTTTTTTTTTCATATCTAGAACTACACTATTACAGTTATTTTGATCATATATATATATATATATATATATATATATACATGTGTAGAACTGTATTTTTGGTTAATTGTTTCAGGTTGCTTAGTCATCATTTTTATCAGAGGCTCAGTCACACATTTGGTAATGCAGAAATAGTATTGTAAAATAGCCAAAGTAATCTAGCTGGTAGTATTAATAAGGTCATAACTAAGAATTTAAACCAAGTACTTCCTTTAGGTGTGACCCAGTATATCCCTTGTTATCGGGACCCAGTCTATTCCTTATCAGTAGTTATCTTTAATGATATATAAACATTCGTAAGGCACTCAGCCCTATTTGCTAGTGTTAAGGCTGATTATCTTTTTTTTTTTTTTTTTTTTTTGGCTGCCCCTAGGCATACGGATTTCCCAGGCTAGGGATCAGATCTGAGTCACAGTTGGGACCTGTGCTGAACCTGTGGCAACACTAGATCCTTTAATCCACTACACTGGGTTGGGGACCAAACCTGCACCCTGGTGCTGCAGAGACACTGTGGATCCTGTTGTGCCATAGTGGGAACTCCAGGCTGATTATCTTTAGTATGGTTTGGTTGTCCCCAGCAAACAAATTGTTCCCTTAAATGACCATAGCTTGATGTTAGCCATATAAATCTATCCCGTAATTGAGGGAGGCTCCCTCCTAATAATTGAGAGTTTCTATTCTTTCACCGATATTTAGCTTATTGCTCTGATTGAACTTGAATAACTTTAAAAGAAAACTCATATTTCTGGCCAGGGTCAGAGCAAATATGATTGATTTTGCCTTTTTCTGGGGCCGCTCCCGCGGCATATGGAAGTTCTCAGGCTAGGAGTTGAATCGGAGCTGTAGCCACGGGCCTACACCAGAGCCACAGCAACATGGGATCCAAGCTGAGTCTGCAATCTACACCACAGCTCACGGCAACGCTGGATCCTTAACCCACTGAGCAAGGCCAGGGATTGAACCTGAAACCTCATGGTTCCTAGTCGGATTCGTTAACCACTGTGCCACGACAGGACCCCAAACAGAACTATTTTTATAACAAATTTCCTTAGGGCTATCCAGTCAGAGACTTGGAGTCGAGAAATCCACCAGGGTAACCCAGAAGTACTGGATGTAGCTAACTGACCATACCTAATTAATTAGATCAATTATTATTATTATTTTGACTTTTAGGGCTTTACCCACAGCAAACGGAGGTTCCCAGGCTAGAGGTCAAATTGGAGCTACAGCTGCTGGCCTACACCACAGCCACAGCAACGTGAGATCCCAGCTGCACCTGCGACCTACACCATAGCTCACGGCAATCCTTAACCCGCTGAGCGAGGCCAGGGATTGAACCTGCAACCTCATGGTTCCCGGTCGGATTTGTTTCTGTTGTGTCACGATGGGAACTCCTAGATTAATTTTTACACTGTACGTAGGATTGTGCTCATCATAGAAAACATTTGATTCATATGCAAAAAAGTCCAAGAGATCAAGAGAACACTATAGGATTATATAGTTAGGTCTGGCATCTTGGAATAGCTATTTCTGCTGTTGTCTTATTGTCTTGGAATGAGTGTCATTTCTTTGTTTGAGCTTCTCTTGTTTTTAGGTGAGTTTGAGGTCAGCTGTCCTTGTTATAGATAGACCAGTCCCGTGCAGGAGCCCCCTTTAAGTGGAAATATGACTTCAAGAGTCAGTTCCTTCACTTTTGCTGTGCATCAGCTAGTTTGAGTCCTTTCATCTAGGTTGGAGACCGTCCTTTAAATTATGTCTCTCTGATGGAGTTCCCGTCATGGCTCAGTGGTTAACAAACCCAACTAGTATCCATGAGGACGCAGGTTTGATCCCTGGTCTTGCTCATTGATTGGGCTAAGGATCCGGCTTTGCCATGAGCTGTGGTGAAGGTCACAGACACGCTTGGATCCCGCATTGCCGTGGCTCTGGCGTAGGCTGGCGGCTACAGCTCCGATTGGACACTTAGCCTGGGAACCTCCATATGCTGCAGGTGCAGCCCTAAAAAGACAAAAAAAAAAAAAAAAAAAAAAGTCTTTCTGAGTGTACTGGTTGTAGGTCATGGGGCAGCTGATCTTCATCCAAAGCTAAGACTACTGTGATAAGCTTCAGAAACAAACTTAGAATGTCCTTTTAATAATTCAATTAAAGTTTTATAATAGCACAACTTGGTATCAAGGAGTCATCCAGGAAACGAGTCTTAGGCAGTAAACACAAAACCTCAAAGGCAGTTAACAGCACTGGTACTTAAGATCCATAAAGTAGTATCACTGAAACATAATTTTTCTCTCTAAAATTACCCTCATTTTGGAGTTCCTGTCGTGGCGCAGTGGTTAACGAATCTGACTAGGAACCATGAGGTTGCGGGTTCGATCCCTGCCCTTGCTCAGTGGGTTAAGGATCTGGCATTACCGTGAGCTGTGGTGTAGGTCACAGACGTAGCTCCAATCCCGCGTTGCTCTGGCTCTGGTGTAGGCTGGCAGCTACAGCTCCGATTCAACCCCTAGCCTGGGAACTTCCATATGCCGAGGAAGTGGCCCTACAAATGGCAAAAAGACAAAAAAATGAAATAAAATAAAATAAAATTACCCTCATTTCTACCAAAGATGGCCAAATTAAGACTAATTTGTTCACAAAATCAGTCTAGTTTCAATAAACTTAGCCTGATTGTTTATATAAGTGTAATTCATCCTACAGACTCTTTAAAATTGGCTGTGGTGGAACTTTTTGTAAGAAATCTTAGATTGAACTTTTTTTTTTTTTTTTATGTCTACATGTATAGTATATGGAAATTCGTGGGCTAGGGGTCAAATTGGAACTGTAGCTGCCAGCCTATACCACAGCCATGGCACTGCAGGATCCAAGCTACATCTGTGACCTACACCACAGCTTGAGGCAATGCTGGATCCTTAACCCCCTGAGCAAGACTACGGATTGAACCCACATCCTCATGGATACTAGTAGGATTCTTAACCCACTGAGCCACAACGGGAACTCCTCGGATAGAACTTACAAAAGGCCTCTCAGGGCCAGGAAAGCCACACCAAGGACTTGCCACCTGTGATAGATACAGATTTGGATGAATTCCTCCCTTCTCAAGGTCTGCAAAGTATCTCAAAATTCCTATACCTTCCCTGTGGCCTTCTTTATTTACCTGGTAACCTGAGAGCTGCTGGGAATCTGAGTTTCAAGTTTCTAAAGGGAAAAGATAAATGTTTCAGTTCTGTTTACAAAGGTATAATTTACCAAATTGCTGTCAGTCATAATTGGCTTAAGGGGGAGTGTTTCCTTATATCTGGAAAACAATGCTTAAAAGCCAGTAATATTTCATACAAAAAAGTCATAAAAATTATCATTCAGCTCTATGTAGCTAATTCTTATTAATCTTGATCTTTTGTTAAGCGTTTTAGGAAGCCATCAGGGTTTCCATTAGAATTCTTTAATTTCTTACCCAGTTCAGTGAGTTCCCATTGTGGTGCAATGGAAAGGAATCCAACTAGGAGCCGTGAGCTGTGGTGTAGGTCGCAGATGCAGCTCAGATCTGGCGTTGCTGTGGCCCTGGCATAGGCCGGTGGCTACAGCTTTGATTAGACCCCCTGGCCTGGGAACCTCCATATGCCTCGGGTGTGGCCCCAAAAAGACAAAAAGGCAAAATAAATAAATAAATAAAAATAAAAATGATCAGAAACCTGTACTTGTCAAAAACGTCCTTTCTTTGAATCTTCTTGAAGATGAAGCCTTTTCATAAAAGTATCAGATTCTGTAAATGACAGAAGACTTAAAACAGCACAGAGATCTGATTACAGTGCAATTGGCAAAGAAATTTGACGACTGCTGTGACACGCAGCATTTTAAGATAGTAACTAGAATTATGACTGGTAACATACCAGATTTTACCAGATTTTTAGGAATTCCATACAATTTCTAGAGTATCTCTATTAATAACATCCATACAATATATCATAAGAGGGTTTATCACCACTCATTTGACAATGCTTTCCATTTTATTTAACATACCAATTAAGCCTAATTTGACTAATGTCTTTCTTTGATAAGGAGAGAAAACATATTTCTTGAGATGTTCCAGGGTCCTCTGAAAAACATCGTTTACTTCCAGGTCAATAACACTTCATTTAGAATCTGATTTTTGACAACATTGTCAAAAACATCAAATAGGATCATAGGTCACTGTGAAATAATACTAAGAAGTAAGCAATTATGAACTGCCTTTTACATTAGCATTTGTAGACTGGCATATTTATAAATATTATTTATAATTTTTAAAAAGCATGTGCTTTCTTATAGAAAATGTCTCAGTATGGAACCAAAAATTTTTATCAATAGTCCTAAATATCTTTAGTTTTCCTGTAAAAGGAAGCCTATGTTCAGTAATGTTTCAGTATCATATTTTATTTGGGAATGATCTAGATATTCAATAAAGTCCCATCATTTAACTTAATTTAGCAAAACTATAGTTTCAAGTTACCAAAAATCTGGCGAAACTATTTTTAAGTAGACATTACAAAAAGATAATATTCCTAAAAACTCTTATCTGATTTGTATTTAATTTACTTATAAAAATTTCAGCATGCTGTTGGGAGGGAAGGAGAGGTATTCTATAACATCCTCCAAATGAGAAGGAACTTTAAGACCAAAACATGAAGCAGGCAACTCCATAAAGTGCAATTATGAAGTTTACTGTGGGTAACTTACAGACTGGCAGGATCAGGCTGACCACAGTCCAGAGGCATTCAGAGCTAAATTCTGTGCTCCCTAAAGGGGTACAGGAGGATTTAAAGGGGCCAAAGCTAAAAATAGTATCTGATGACCAAGTGAGAAGCACATCCACACCTGTGGGAACTGGGTTTTTTCCCTCCATGGATGTTTTTCATGACCATTAACCAAGACATTCTTCCAGTCTTCCTATTAGATGCAGACAAGGGTAAAGTTAATAGGGAAATTACCTGGCTTGGGAACATTGCTTGTAAGTAGGCTAAAGCTGAGTCATGTAGAAACCGAAGGGGATAGGACTGTGGGCTTAAGATGGAGCTGACGAAATGGAGTCAGTGTGGTTCAGCCACACACATACCTAGTTATTTTTCTTGTTGACAGATTATGCAAAATATAAAAGTACTATACTTGATATGGATGATTCTAAAGGCCTATCTGTATTAATTAAACTAAGAACTTTAATACCAAATATTACTTTGAAAACAATATTTCCCTGGTCATGTGAACCTGAAATTCATTTGGGTCAGTTTCTTTTGTTTCTGAGAATTTATATAAGCACTTAATTTCCTTTAATCCAATTAAATAGAGCTCATTTACAAATTCTTTTGGCAATACCATCCGAAGGTGGAGATGGATATATCTATAACATACATACAAACATATAGACAGACACAACCAGAGATCTCAGAGCTTCATTTTAAAATCTTAGTCATGAATCATGGAGTTCCCGTCGTGGCTCAGTGGTTAACGAATCTGACTAGGAGCCATGAGGTTGCGGGTTCGATCCTTGGCCTTGCTCAGTGGGTTAAGGATCTGGCATTGCCGTGAGCTGTGGTGTAGGTTGCAGATGTGGCTCGGATCCCTCATTGCTGTGGCTCTGGTGTAGGCCGTCGTCTACAGCTCCGATTGGACCCCTAGCCTGGGAACCTCCACATGCCGTGGGAGCGGCCCAAGAAATGGCAAAAAGACAAAAAAATAAAAATAAAAAAATAAAAACGTAGTCATGAATCAGGTATTGCAATATAAAGCTTACTAGTTTATTACAGTTGGAATAAGTTAAGTTTACTCACTTGATTTTATTTTTCATTAAAAAAAATTTTTTTTCTTTTTTAGAGCTGCACCTGTGGCATATGAAAATTCCCAGGCTGGGGTTGAATTGGAGCCGCAGCTGCCAGCCTACTCCACAGCCACAGCAACTCGGAATCCGAGCTGCATCTGTAAACTATGCCATAGCTTGCAGCAATGTCAGATCCTTAACCCATGGAGTGAGGCCAGGGATCAAACCCACATCCTCATGGATACTAGTTAGGTTCTTAATCTGCTAAGCCACAACAGGAACTCCTTACTTGATTTTAAAATGGCTTCTTTTTCCCTTTTTTCCTTCAATCTCAGGAATTGGAGAGTGTCTAGATAAGAGTAAGATAAGAATTCCTGAGAGCCGTGATAGAACATTAACATCTCAAAGGCACAGGGAGAAAAATACGAGTTCTTCCTAGAAAGACTATTTTTTCTTATGATCAGAATTTTGAAAAGATGTTTTATCCAGCCAGCTTTCTCTAACTATATGCAAAACCAGTTTGGGAATGTCAAAAGAGCCTCTATCAGCCATTTGCAAGGTGAGATTTCACTCTGTTCCCAATTAAGAAAGTATCTGTGGAGTTCCCCTTGTGGCGCAGTGGAAACGAATCCAACTAGGAACCATGAGGTTGCGGGTTTGATCCCTGGCCTCATTCAGTGGGTTAAGGATCCAGTGTTGCCATGAGCTGTGGTGTAGGTTGCAGATTCGGCTCAGATCTGGTTCTGGAATAGGCCAGCAGCAACAGCTCCGATTGGACCCCTAGCCTGGGAACCACCATTTGCCACGGGTGCGGCCTAAAATGACAAAAAACCAAAAAAAAAAAAAAAAAGGAAAAAGAAAAAAAAAAATGTTTGCAAGTACTTGCTCCATACATACTGTATATAAATCTGGCTGAGGTGTTAGTTGGAAACTGGCTTTCTGACACCTTTTGTTTCTCTATTTGAGAAACTATTTTCCATTTTAACATTGGGTCTTCAGGATAAAAATTACTATGAAATTATGTGGGGGGCTGATGTACTGTTTGTGCACGTAGCTCCTCTAGGTGTCACCCTAGAGTCGTTTCAACTATTTTTTGTATCAGTTTCTCCCTTTGGCAGACTAAAACTTCTGTGTGTGGGGAGCACTGACTGGTCAACTCTTATACATGACTCTGCATGAGGAAGTTTTTAATAAGTGGGTTTCCCTACGGGACCACTACACGGTATGAGGACTTGCCTCCACCATTCCCATAAATTTCTCAGTTGCCTAAGAAAGCCATAAGCAGCTGGGAGGAGCTATGCCCCTTACCTTTGGAGCAGAGAGCTCATGTGGTATCTGCACTTTTATCCCAACAATTTTTGTTAAGGTAGCTGAAAAGAGGAAAGCTATTAGGTCAACCTCCTACCTAATCACTCAGTCCGGACTGCTTAGTATCTTTCAACTGAGCAAATCCTTGTGTCTCTCTTTTTATTTTATTTTATTTTATTTGTATTTTTTAGAGCCACACCTGCAGCATATGGAAGTTCCCGAGAACCTATATACCACAGCTCACGTCAACACTGGATCCTTAACCCACTGAGGGAGGCCAGGGATCGAACCCACATCACATAGATACTACTCAGCTTTGTTTCCACTGAGCCACAAGAGAAACTCCCCTGGTGTCTCTTAACTAGGCAGATCCCATTATCTCTCAACCAGGCACCTTCTCAGTATTTCTCAAGTGAGGAATCAGGTATCATTTTTAACACTACCAAATAATACTCAGGACCTTCAATCAATAATCGGGTGATCCAAGGCCAGGAGAGACTTACCCAAATTCATTTGGACTTGCTGAGGTGGCAGATAGGTACAGGGGCCCTTTGCTGGTACCAAGGCTCTGGATTCTCACTGAGTTTAGGTGAAGGAGAGGTCTTCCCTCTGGGTCCCTTTGTGGTTGCCAAAATTATCAACTGCAATAAAAATGCAGTGAGAGTTATGTGTTTTTGTTTTATTTGGGGATTTACTAAGGACTACAGGCCTAAAGAGAGCCTCTTAGATAGCTCAAGAAATTGCTCCAAAGAGGTTGGGAGAGAGGCAAGTGTGTATATATATATATATATATATATATATGATTTTGGTGAAGGGGTGTGTGCAACCAGGCATACATCTCGGTAGAAGATTACTGCCAGTTATGAGGAACACATATCTCAGTTAATGACTTTCTAGTGCTTTCCCAAGTATAGGCTGATGCAAGAAGCCAAATTCATAAAAATTTTTCTCCTGAAATACTTCTCACCACCCACAAGCCTGTTCTGCCTGTTTGCCCAGTGCACAGGGAGCCTCATTCCGATCTTCACCCTGAATTCCTTTCAGGGTGTATTGTACTGGCTAATGATTTGATTCCTACAGAACTAGATGGTGGGCAACATTCGTTGTTAAAGTAACTAGACTGAGGTTTGTGTAAGAACGGGCTGCTGCTTCTTGGCTTTTTGTTAAGTCTTCAGCACTTACCACAAAGGCTAGCATGTGGTTGGCTCTCATTTGGGAAATAGTTGATCGATGAAAGAATAATAAGTACTTAATAAAAGCATTGTTATTTAGTTCCTTTCTGTTTGTGCAGAAGGAACATGCACAGAACTCTTTAGGTTTGTGCTCTCAGATTACCTGTGTTAACTTTTCCTCTCGGGGAAGGCAGTGGTGTACAAAAAAGGTATAAGCCAGCCTTCATATTGGGTATGAGTTCTTCATCATCCATTGGACTTGGGCTGTGAGGTGCAAGATATTCAGTTTTTCATTGGACTTTGTGTTTTCTTCAAAGCTTACTTTATTAGATTTCTATAGCTAATGCATAAAATATTGATTACCATTTTTTCTTGAGCATTTAACTCGGACTGCTAATTTTGTTAGCAAAAATTCCTTGAACTATTTAAAGTTCAGTTACAGCTTTATTAAGTGTTATACTGTGACTTTTAATAAGTAGGTATTTGGTCTTAGGTCTTCATCCCTTTTTTTGGCCATAGGGCTCCTTTCTGCCTCAGAGCTAACAATTAGTTAATGAGGTGACTTTTGCAAAGCCCTTAGGTAACCAAAGTTGGGGCTGGTTGCTAGGAGACCCACCCTAATGACTAGAGGGTTACCTTCAGTCCTCCCTTCTCCCACCTCTAGGGAGAGGAGAAAGGCTGGAAGTTGAATCAGTCACTAACAGCTAACAATTTAATCAGCCATGACTTATGCAGTGAAGCCTCCATAAAATCCAAAAGGATAGGAATTGGAGAGCTTCCGGGTTGGTGACCGTGTGGAAATTTGGGGACAGTGGTGTAACCCAAGAGGGAGCATGGAAGCCCTCTCCCCTTCCCTCGTACCTTGCCCTGTGCATATCTTCCATCTGGCTGTTCCTGAATTATATCTTTTTAAAATACTGGGTATCTAGTAAGTAAAATGTTTCTCTAAGTTCTCTGAGCCACTGTTGGCAAATTAATGGAACCTAAGTTGGGGGTCCTTGGAACCTTCAGCCTATAGCCAGTTCTTCAAAAATGTAGGCGACACCCTGGTCTTGCAACTGGCATCTGAAGTGGTTGTAGGACTGAGCCCTGCGCCTGTGGGATCTGACACTATCTCCAGGTAGACACTGACTCCAGATAGTTTCAGAATTGTGTTAAATTGTAGGCTCTCTGGTTGGTGTTGGAAAACTATTTGGTAGGATGAGGAGATCTCCCCACTTCCTGCCATCTCACCCCAGGAAATGGGTCTCACAAGAGTTTAGTAAAGCACATTCTTTCGGATACTTTAAACATGAAAACAGTAGACAAGATTGGAAGCAGGGAGATTTTAAAAGTGTGGAGTTTTGAAAGCCCTGTGCCTCCAACCCTAGTCTCATTTGTCCCTGCTGAGGCGAAGGAGGGGGGTGTAACCACTCTAGCCCCCCAGCGACCTGATGTTTCCATGTAGTTTTTTTTTTAATGACTGCATCTGTGGCATATGGAAGTTCCCAGGCCAGGGATCAAATCCAAGCGGCAGCTTATGCCACAGCCGTAGCAATGCTGGATCCTTTTAACCTGCCGCACCATAGCAGGAACTCCTCTTTGTAATTGTTTTATGTGTACGTGAATAAATAAATGCCAACATTACAAAAAAAAAAGAGTGGGGAGGGATTTTTTTTTGAAGAGGAAATTGTGATATTCAAGGAAGAGATAATGGGGGCCCAAATAGTGTGCTAGTAGTGGAGATGGAGAGAAATAGATGGATTTGTGATACAATTAGTTTTCCCCATTCTTTTTTGTTTCCTTTTTTGGCCGCCCCCTGGCATAGGGACCAGAGATCAAATCCAAGCTGCCTCTTTGACCTCTGCTTCAGCTGTGGCGCCAGATCCTTAACCCACTGCACCCTGCCGGGGATCCAACCAGTGGTGCCACAGAGACAAGCCAGATCTAATGATTAATATCCACTGCATCACAGTGGAAACTCCCTGCAATGTAATTAAAGCACAGTGTTGGAATTTGTGAAAGGATTTGATGAAGGAAGAGAAGGGACAATGAAAAATGATGCTGAAGTTTCTGAGGAATCCTGGGGTTAATGGTGGGTGGAGTTGGGGTTCAGGAGACCCCAGGACTGTTTCCTGCCTACTGATGGGGGGAAGCCAGGTTCTTGGGCTAGTTCCAGCTTACTGGTGGGCACAGATGATTCTTGGCATCTGGTTGCAGAAGTGGTGTTGTATCTCTGGCAGGTGTGGCTGTTTCCTGACACAGTTGGAAGTGAGGTCCAGGATATCCTAACGCTTGTGGTGTTCTGCTCGTGAGTTGTGCTAGAGCTCAGCCAGTATCAGGACAGGATCTGGCAGTGTTGATGGATAGGCCAGGTCCACAGGCTGTGGGGCTGTGGTTTTCTTGCAGTTGGTGTCTGTCTGTGGGTGAAGCTGGGCCCAAGACTAGAACAGGCTCAGTGGTGGGCAAGGCCAAGTTGTTTCTACTTTTGACTAATACGAATTAATAATATAATGCTGTAACATTAATTTACAAGTTTTTGTGTAGACAAGTGCTTTCAGTTCTTTTGGCTTTTCAGTCCCACCTGAGTCAAGTAGCTGAATGATATGGTAATTTCAAGATCAATATTTTGAGGAACTGCCAAACTATTTTCACAAATGACTATACCATTTCACATTTATGATAGAAACTTATTTGGTTTTCAATTTTCTGCCTTCTCTCCAACATTTTTTATTGTCTGCAATTATGTTTGTCCTTTTAGGTATATAAAGTGGTAACATTGTGATTTTGATTTGTGTTTTTCTGATAACTAATGTTGAGCATATTTTTGTGTGTTTAATGGCTGTTGTATATCCTGGGAAAATGCCTATTCAGATTATTTGCTTATTTTAAAATTGGGCAGTTTCTCTTTTTATTATTAAGTTCTTTATGTATTCTGGATGTGAGGCTATTACCAGACCTGTAATTTGCAATCCTCCCCCTATATTTTATTGGTTATCTTTTTTTATATTATAGCCTTTGTTTTTGGAGTATTTTTAAGGTTAAAGAATATTGGGCAAATAGTAGAGAGTCCCCCCCCAAACCCCTCTCTCCTCTGATCATTTTCACCTATAACTAATACTTTGTTTTACATTTTATAATTGATGAACCAGTATCAATACATTATTATTAACTAAGATCCATAATTCATATCAGGGTTAACTCTTTGCTTTGTACAATTCTATGGATTTAGCAAAACACATAATATCATGTGACATAGAATATCATGTTACATCATTACAACATTACACAGAATAGTTTTACTGCCTTAAAAGTCCTCTTCTCCTCCCTGGAAACCACTGTCTTACTAATTTTCCCATCATAGAACATAATAAAATTGGCATCATAAAGTATGTGGCCTTTTCTGACTTGCTTGTTTTTTTTTTGTTTGGTTGGTTTTGGGTTTGTTTTTGGTTTGTTTTTTTGCTTTTTAGGCCCAGGCCATACCCATGACATATGGAAGTTCCCCAGGCTAGGGGTCAAATCAGAGCTACAGCTGCCAGCCGATACCACAGCCACAGCAACTTGGGATCCGAGCCGGAACCTTAACCCTTTGAGCAAGGCCAGGGATCAAACCTGCAACTTCATGGTTCGTAGTCGGATTCGTTAACCACTGAGCCATGACAGAAACTCCTGGCTTGTTTTTTAAAATATACCCAGGGTTTGTTTTAATTAAGTTTGGTAAGCCACACAGACAGAGAATTGACTGTCATGAAGGAAGATTGTGTGTGTGTGTGTGTGTGTGTGTGTGTGTGTGTCTTTTTGCCTTCTCTAGAGCCGCTTCCCGGGGCATATGGAGGTTCCCAGGCTAGGGGTCTAATCGGAGCTGTAGCCGCAGGCCTACACCACAGTCACAGCAACACGGGATCCGAGCTGCGTCTGCAACCTACACCGCAGCTCACGGCAACACCGGATCCTTAACCCACTGAGCAAGGGCAGTCAGATTCTTTGACCACTGCTCCATGAGGGGAACTCCTGAAGGAAGATATTTTTATACTCACGGGAGGCAGAGTACACACAGGTCCACATGGGGAAGCACTGGGTCTGTCAGGGGGTAGAAGAACCAGGAGAAAACATGGGCAGGAAGCGATATAGTGGTTTCTCCAGGAAGGAATGGGTGGAGTAGGGTATAAGTAGGTTTAGGATTGGTTAGTTTGAACCGTTTCCGAGGGCTGTGGAGCAAAGCCCTGTTCGTGGGTGCTACTACCTGGCCTTGGAGTGATTAGGACAGTGGGGAATACCGGCCTTGGATGTGAGAGCTTGGTGAAGAGGGTGGTTGAAGCCTGTGCTCTGTTTGGTTAGTTTGCATATGAAGAGCATGCTCTCGAGTGGGTTCTTTACTGTGGGAATGGTATTGCTGCCCTGGGAGCCACAGTCGCTCCAGAGTATTTAAAGGCCCTGGCATCAAAGAGTCATTCACCTCTTAAGGACTTCTTGGTGGCTTCCAGTTTGGGACAGTTACGTGTAAGTATGCCAAAAGCATTCCAGTGAGGATTATTGTACACATAAGTTTCCTACTTACTTGGATGAATCCCTCAGAGAAAGATTGCTTGCTCAGATGATAAGACTGTGTTGAGTTCTGCCAAAATTGTCTTCCAAAGTTGTTGTTCCATTTTGTATCCCCAACAGTTAAACCTAAGAATCCTTGTCGCGCCACATCCTCACCTGCATTTGGCACTGTCGGCATTTGGGATTTTAGCAATTCAAATAGGTGTGTGTGAGAGCTTGTTATTTTAATTTGCAGTTTCCTTATGCCACATAACACTGAGCATCTTTGAATAAGTGTATTTGCTATCTGTGTATCTCTTTTGTGTGTGAGGTGTCTGTTCAGACCTTTTGTACATTTTAATCAGATTATTTGCTTTCTATTGTTGAGTTTTAAGAATTCTTTGCATATTTTGGTTTCAAGTCCTTTGTGACATAAGTGTTTTGCAACTATTTTCTCCCATTCTGTGGCCTGTCTTTTTATTAAGAGTATCTTTTGAGAGTTCCCTTGTGGCTAAGTGGGTTGTCATTGCTGTGGCTCTGGTTACAGCTAAGGCACAGGTTTGATCCCAAGCCTAGGAACTTCTGTATGCCTTGGACACAGCCAAAAAAAAAAAAAAAAAGTATCTTTTGCACAGCAGAACTTTTTAATATTAATGATATCTAACTTAGTTTTATTTTTCATGGATCTTACTTTTGGTGTTTCTATAAAAATCATTCCCAAACCCAGAGTCACCTAGATTTTCTCCAGTGTTATCTTCTAGAAGTTTTTTTAGTTTCGCACTGTACAGTTAAGACTATGATTGATTTTGAATTTTTTTGAAAGGTGTAAACATGGGTCTAGATTAATTTTCTTAATGTGGATCTCAAATTGTTCCCACAGTATTTGTTGATTATCACCTTTCTCCATTGATTTGTCTTTGTTCCTTTGTCAAAAATCAGTTGGCTCTATTTGTTTAATCTATTTCTGAGCTCTCTATTCTGTTCCATTGAACTACTTGTCTGTTCCTTTGCCTGTACACATTATCTTGGTTACTGTATCTTTATAGTAAATCTTGAAGTTGATAGTATTAGTCTTCCCACTTCTTCATCTTCAATCCTGTTTTGACTATTCTTGGTCATTTGTCTTTTCATATAATCTTTAGAATCAATTTGTCAGTATCCACAATATAACTTTTAATTTGAATTGATATAACATTGACTCTGTAAGTCAAGTTTGGAATACTTGCCACCTTAACAATATTGAGTTATGAACATATAATTTTTTCTTGTTTGCTTCGTCAGTTTTCTTGTATCTCTTTTATGTATTTTGTCAGATTTATTCCTCAGTACTTTTTGTGCTAATGTAAATGATTATGTGTTTTTAATTTTAAGTTCCTATTTTGCATTGCTGGTGTGTAAAAAGTACTTTTGTGTATTAACCTTATGTATTGCAACCTTGGCTATAATCACTTATTAGTTCCATGAGTTTTTTTTTAATCAATCCTTTGGGGTTTTGCACTGTCAACCATGTCATCTGGAAAGACAGTTTTACTCCTTACTTCCAGTCTGTAGAGTTTCTTTTATCTTTTTGCATGAGCTAGGACTTCCAGTGCAGTAGTAGATATGAATGGTGAGAGCTGACATCCTCTGCCTGTTCCTGCTCTTAGAGGGAAAGCTTTAGTTCCTCACCATTAAATATGGTACTTGTTAGTTTTTGGTGGATGTTCTTATTAAGTTGAAGAAGTTCCCTCTATTTCTAGTTTGCTGAAAGGTTTTTCTGTTTTGTTTTGTTGGTTTGTTTTCTTTTCTAAGGGTGGTACCTGAGACATATGGAAGTTCCCAGGCTGGGGGTCAAATTGGAGCTGCAGCTGCTAACCACAGCCTCAGCCACAGCAATGCCAGATGCGAGCCATGTCTGCAACCTACACCACAGCTCACAGTGACGCCAGAACCTTAAACCACTGAGTGGAGTAAGGGATGGAACCTGTGTCCTCATGGTTCATTACTGCTGAGCCACAATGGGAACTCCCACTGAGAGGTTTTTAATCATGAATGAGCATAGAATCTTTTCATGTTCTTTTCTGCATCTGCTGATTACAATCATATGATTTTTCTTCTTTAGCCATTTATATGATGGATTAATTACTTGACTTTGAAATGTTGAGCCAATCTTGTATGCATGGGATAAATCTCACTTGACTGTGGTATATAATTCCTTTTGTACATTTGTTGGATTTGCTTTTGTGATATTTTGTTGAGCTTGTTTGCTTTTACGTCAATGTATATATCCATACAAGTTATTGGTATGTAGTTTTCCTTCTTTACAAAGTCTTTATCTGATTTTGATATTAGGATAATGACAACCTCATAGAATGAATTAGGAGTGCTTCATCTGATTATATTTTCTGGAAAAGATTTTAGAGAATTAGTATTTCTGCCTTAAACCTGGTAGAATTCACCGGTGAAACCATCTGTGCCTGAAGTCTTCTGTTTTGGAAGGTTATTATTCAATTTCATGTTTTTCTTTTTTTTTTTAGGGCCGCACCCAATGGCATGTAGAGGTTCCCAGGCTAGGGGTCAAATCAGCTGCAGCTGACCGCCTACACCACAGCCACAGCAACACCAGATCCAGATCTGAGCCACATCTTCAACCTACACCACAGCTCAAGGTAGTTTTGGATCCTTTAACCCTCTGAGTGAGGCCAGGGATTAAACCTTCATCCTTTTAAGACACTATGTCAGGTGCTTAAACCACTGAGCAACAGTGGGAACTCCCTATTCAATTTCTTTAATAAATATGGACATATTCAGATTATCCATCTTTTTGTGTGTGCTTTGATAGATTTTGTCTTTTTTAGGAATTTATGTTGTCCAAATTATATAATTTGCTAGGATACAGTTGTTCATAGCATTTCCTTGTAATACATTTCTGAGGTCGGTAGTCATGCACTCTTTTTCATTCTATATTGTCTCTTTTTCTATTATCTCTTACATTTATTTCTCATCTATCCCTTATTTCCTTCCTTCTTGTTTTAGGATTTTTAGCCCTAGCTTCTTAAGATGCAAAATAAGGATACTGATTTGAGATCTTTCCTTCCTTCCTCCCCCCACTTCCTTCATTCAACAGAGGCATTTACAGCTATAAATTTACATCTGTGCACTGCCTTATATGTATCTCATTAGGTTCATTTTCTTTTTTCCCCTTTTTTCTTTTTTTAATCTTTTTACAGTTGCACCAGTGGCATATGGAAATTCCCAGGCCAGAGGTCTAATGGGAACTACAGGTGCAGCCCATGGCCACAGCCAGGGCAACACCAGATCCAGGCCACATCTGTGACCTACTCTGCAGCTTGCAGCAATGCTGGAGCCTTAACCCACTGAGCAAGGCCAGGGATCAAACTTGTATCCTCATAGAGGCAAAGTCACGTCCTTAACCGGCTGAGCCACAACAGGAATTCCCATGGGTTCATTTTCATCTGAAAATATTTTCTAATTTTCCTTATTTTTTGTTTGATCTGTAGGTTAATTAGTAATGTGTTTATTTCCAAATGTTTGTGAATTTCTCAAATTCTATTATTTATTTCTAACTTAAGATCCTGTGATTGGAGGATATATTTTGTATGATTTTAATCCTTTTAAATTTATTAAGATTTGCTTTATTTACTGGGGTGAATTTTATCCTGGACAATGTTTAAGGTATGCTTGAGAAGAATGTGTATTTTGCTATTACTGGGTAGAGCTTCTGTTGATGCCTATTATCTAAATGAATTTATAGTTTGTCTTCTATTTTCTTATTGACCATCTTCCTAGTTGTTCTAGTTATAATTGAAAATGGCTTTGAAGGCTTTTTTTTGCTAACTTGTCAATTTTTGTTTTATGTATTTCGGAGCTTTTTAAGGTGCATTTAATGCTTACTTATGCATTTTTATGATAGTAGCTTTAAAATCCTCGTAAGGAGAAAAAAAAAGAAGGAGTTCCTGTGGTGGCTCAGTGGTTAACGAATCTGACTAGGAACCATGAGGTTGCAGGTTCGATCCCTGCCCTTGCTCAGTGGGTTAAGGATCTGGTGTTGCCGTGAGCTGTAGTGTAGGTCGCAGACTCGGCTCAGATCCCGCGTTGCTGTGGCTCTGGTATAGGCCTGGTGGCTACAGCTTCGATTCAACCCCTAGCCTGGGAACCTCCATATGCCGCAGGAGTGGCCCAAGAAATGGCAAAAAGACAAAAATAAATAAAATAAGACAAAATAAAATCCTCGTAAGATGATTCCAACATCTTTGTCATCTTGTTTTTGGTGGTGTGTGTGTGTGTGTGTGTGTGTGTGTGTGTTTAATGGTCTTTTCTCATTCAAGTTGAATATTCCTCGTTCTTGCTAGGATGGTAAGTTTTGACTATACTCCAGTGATCTGGGGTATAATCTGATGACACTCTGGTTCCTGTGTAAATCTTGTTACTTATCGGTGAGCTGATATTTAGTCTTGGCTCTGTTTACACACATAGTATTTGGAGGCCCGCACTGGCTGGAAGGGGAAAGGACCTTGGTTACTGCTGCACTGGAATGATAGTTCACATACTACCTCTGTAAATGCCTGCCACGTAGTAGGGAGAGGAACACAAATAGTAAGTGCCAAGTCACCATGGCAGTCAATGCCCTAGTCATACACCTTCTCAGTGCAGCTGCCAGCCAGGAAATGAGGTGTGCTTTGTGATTGCAGGGCTAGGATGACAATCAGTGCTTCACCACATACACAATCTCTTTACTGATGGGACAGGATGGCAGTCAGATCTCTGCTCACACACACACAGCATCTGCACATGCCCACTGCTTGGGAGAAGAGGCATTGCCACTTTACTGCTGGGCTGGGATCATAGGCTGTGCACACATAAGGCCTCTGCAGATACTTACTGACAAGAAGGAAGACTGGTGCTGCCAGTTGTCCTGCATAATCATGTGAAAGTTTGGCATTCAAAAAACATTTTTTTAACTGAAATATAGTTGATTTACAATGTTGCAGTCGCTTCAGGTGTACAGCAAAGTGATTCAGTTATATACATATAAATATATGCCTATATGTATTTTTTTACATCCTTTCATTATAGGTTATTACAAGTTATTGAGTATAGTTCCCTGTGCTATACAGTAGGTCCTTGCTGATTACCTAGAAAGATTGACATTTTTAAAGTGTTCCGCTAATGTAGAGTTGGCATTTCAAAAGGGTTTTGTCCTGCAGGGCAGCTCTTTGGATAGGAAAAGCAGACATATCTTGGGTGTTTTATTTTTTGTTATTGTTTGGTGTTTTGGTAGTTGTTTGCACCTGATGGCATGTCTAATTTCAAGCTTCTCAGTGCTCAGGCTGGAATATATGGGAAGACAAGACAACAAAACACCCAATTCGCCTTCAGGGAACTCACCACTGGGCTGGATTGTTCCTCAAATCCCAAGGTCCATAGACAGCTGGCCTTCATTTCTCCAACTTTCAGATTCTTATTTCAAATATTTTTTTCAGTTTATTTCAAATATTTTTTCTATGGATTGTAAGTCTAATAAATAGAGAGTAATAGGATAAAATGTGTGTACTCCGTCATGTCCAGAAGTATGATTTCTTCTTATCTTTGCTCTTCTGCACATACAGGATTTCCCGCTTTTTTTCCTGCTTCTTAAACTCTTTTCATGGATGTTAATCAGTTTGATTATGATTCCCTTGGAATCCCACAATGTTTTTTTGTGCTTGGAATACACTGAACTTCCTGGATCTGTGGGTTTGTAGTTGTCATCAAATTTAGTTTTTCTGTCATTTTTTTCTTCAATTATCTTTTTTGTTCCCTGCGCATTCTTTTTCCTCTCTTCCAAAGATCTCAGTTACACATAATTAGTTAGGTGAAGTTGTCCCACAGCTGATAGTCTTATTTTCTATCTTTCTGTTTCAACCTATATAGTTTTTATTACTGTGTCTGCAAGTTTACTAATGCTTGCTTATGTGGTATTTAATCTAGTAATCCTATCAAGTATTTTTAAGTCTCAGACATTGTTGTTTTTATCTTTGGATTTGTTTGGATCTTTTAAATACTTTGCATTTCAGTACTTAATATGGATCAATCTCTTTCTTGGACATGTAGAATATAGTTATTACTTTTGTAGTGTGTCTATTATTAAATACAAAATCTAGTAAATCAAATATAAAATCTGTCTTTCTTGGAGTTCCCACTGTGGCTCAGCAGGTTAAGTACCCGGCATCATCTCTGTGAGGATGCAGGTTCAATCCCTGGCCTTGCTCAGTGGGTTAAGGATACGGCATTGCTGTGGCTGTGGTGTCGGCCTGCAGCTGCAGTTCCAATCTGATCCCTAGCCTTGGAACTTTCATATGTATCCGGTGTGGCCATAAAAAGAGAAAAATATATCTTTGTCATTTCTGGATGTATTCCTATTGATTTTCCTCCTTAATTATAGTCATATATGCCTGCTTATTTACACTCCTGATGAAATTTACTTACTACCAGGCATTATGAAGTTTATCTTGAGTGTGCTTAGTACTTTTGCATTTCTGTAAATATACTCAAGCTTTGTTCTGGAATATACTTGTCATGTGAAAACAGTTTGTTCAAGATTAGATTTAAGGAGTTCCCGTCGTGGCGCAGTGGTTAACGAATCCGACTAGGAACCATGAGGTTGCGGGTTCGGTCCCTGCCCTTGCTCAGTGGGTTAACGATCCGGCGTTGCCGTGAGCTGTGGTGTAGGTTGCAGACTCGGCTCGGATCCCGCGTTGCTGTGGCTCTGGTGTAGGCCGGCGGCTACAGCTCCGATTCAACCCCTATCCTGGGAACCTCCATATGCCGCGGGAGCGGCCCAAGAAATAACAACAACAACAACAACAGAAAGACAAAAAAAAAAAAAAGATTAGATTTAAGCTCACTATGTGGGACCAGGAAAGCCTTACTTTAGTGCTAATCTGCCTCTACTGAAGCAGTAGCTTTTTGAGTAATCTAACCAATGCCCTGTAAATTATGACATTTACCATTCTTACTCATTGGGACACAAACTATTCCTGGCCCTGTGTGAGTGCCAAGGATTATCTGTGCTCTTAAACATTTCTTTGGCACCCTCAGATAGGCTCCTTGGTCCCATGCACTGATTAGAACTTGGCTCAGTACTCTGCCTTTGCAGACACTGCATCCTTGGACTCTCAGCTCTATCTTGTCTACTTGGGGAGATTATGGAGATCACCCTGCACTCCCACTCCTTGTGCTAAGATGTGGAAATGCTCTCTCCGCAGTAAACTGAGTCAAGTGTGTGGATCACATTGGTTTACACTGTTAGGCACTACTGTTGTGTTGTCAGGTTCCAATGTCTGAAAAACCTTTATTCATATTTTATCTAGTGGTTTCTTGTTTTAGGCAGGAAGGTCAATCCAGCCTTGATTCTTCCTATTTTGGCTTGAAGCACAGTATTTGAAGAAACAAACTCTAGACTTAAGAATACAAGAATGGAGTTCTCTTGTGGCACAGTGGGTTAAGGATCTAGTCAGCATTGTCACTGCAGCAACTTGGATCCCTGCTGAGGCACAGGTTCAATCCCTGGACTGGGAATTTCTGTATGCAGTGACTATGGCAAAAGAACAACAAAAAAAGAATTAGAAGACTACAGAGTTTCCATACACCCTTCCCTCAGCTTGCCTAATGTAATAACGTTTGACCTGACTGTAGTATAATGATCAAAACCAGGACATTGACATTGGATAGAATGCTGTGAATCAAATGACAGGGTTTGATTGGATTTCATTGTTTTTGCCACTGAATTTCCAAAAATCAAATCCATAATCCTGTACTGCATTTAGTTCTCTTGCCTTTCATGACCTAAAAATGTTATGTACTGGATAAATTATTTTACAGAGGTTCTTCATTTTGGTCTGCCAGTAGCTTCCTCACGGTTATGCATGTTTTGGTGAGAATACTACCCAAGTGTTTGCCCTTCTTAGTGTGTTACATTGATGCCAGTGTCTCACTATTGGTGATCATTTGGTTAAAGTGGTGTGTGCAGTGTTTTATCTTTGTAATTAAGTACTTAGGAAAGATTCATTGAGACCATTCTAATATCCCATTGCTTCCTTAGACTTTCACCTTTAAATTTTACCATCCATCAATGGATTTCGTATATAATTTTCAATGTTAGAATGGTGATTTTCCTCATTAATTAGAATTCTTCACCATTCAGTTGAACCACAATTCCTCCTTTGGGGTAGCTTAATTTCATGGTTCAGGAAAGCATTAAATAGGATAGGTCTGGAATGTCCCCTAGCTTCCAGGTAGGCTAGGGAAAATGTGGAAAGCTAAAGGAGCAAATGAAAAAATAGCAAAGCAAAAGAATAAAGTTTTATCAATTTGAGCACCAAGAAAAGGTATCAAAAACAATAATTACATTTTCGTTTATTGGATTAGCAGTCTGTGAAATGACAGGAGTTCATAACCAAGTTCAAAGAAAACTGTTAATATGACCAAAATGTAGCTGTAATTACAGATAAAGGAGAAAATAAAGATATGTTTTATTCACTAATTTTTTTCGTTTATTCATTAGTTATTTCAAGAAGTGTCAAGACTTATTTTATTTCTGTCATTAATTTTAAATCTATTTATAACATTTAGATAGTTCATTGTTTTAATTTGTTCAAGTAAGCAAAAAATATTAAAAACATACAAAGTGTAGGGCAAGTGGTTCTGGAGTACTATCCAAGAAGAGTGAAATTAATCAGCTTTGATGCTAACTCAGAACAGATCAATGAACAAATCATCAGTGTAGTCACAAGGGAACTCAGTAAATAGAGTGAGCTATTAATAGCAATATTAATCATTATAATACAGTTGAATTATTTCAGATATGAAACAGCATATATCCTAATAAACAGAGTAACAACATGGAGTTCTCTTTTGTGGTTCAGTGGTAATGAACCTGACTGACTAGTATCCATGAGGATGTAGGTTTGATCCCTGGCTTCTCTCAAAGCATCAAGGATCCGGCTGTGAGCTTTGGTGTGTAGGTCACAGACATAGCTTGAATCCCATGTTGCTGTGGCTGTGGTGCAGACTGACAGCTACAGCTCTAAATCAACCCACTAGCCTGGGAACTTCCGTATTCCTCTGGTGCAGCCCTAAAAAGACAAAAAAAAAAAAGAGTAACAACAGAGGCTCATTCTCTTACTGTACTGGACATGAACTATCTACCAGTCGTATTTTTAATAATTACTAACTTTGAATTATTGTGATGTAAATGTATGTAAATATAACAGATTTTCTTGTAAAAATATTATAACCAGTGATCACATTTGATTATATAACCAGGTCAACTGTCCTGCAAAAAAAGAGATGATGGGCCACTAAAATTTGCAACCTTATTGACTGTCATTTTCTTTTTCTTTGTCATCTGCTCCCCCCCCACGTCAACTGAGATTGCTAAAATCAAAGTTCTACGGATCAACTGCCAAGCACAGCAAGGCAACACTGAGCGGGAATAAATAGGAAAATTATAATGTAAATGGATACAAACCCAAATTGAGGCCATGGTAACAGTAGCATTGTAACCCCTCTTAATTTAAGTGATCAGTTTATAATCACTGTAATAGCTAATTTTCCCCCTCCTTTTGAATTACTGTGATGTAAATGTATGTAAATATAACAGATTTTCTTGTAAAAATATTATAACCAGTGATCGTATTTGATTATATAACCAGGTCAACAGTCCTACAAAAAAGAGATGATGGGCCACTAAAATCTGCAACCTTATTGACTATCATTTTCTTTTTCTTTGTCATCCCCCCACCTGCCAACCCCGAGTCAACAGAGATTCTAGGCTGTAAAGTCCAGAAACAGATTTAATAAGAGACACTGAATCTGCATAAGTACACAGGTTTTTCCAATGAAACTCAGAAACAAAAGTGCTTTATATACATGTCTTTCATTCAAAAGACTTCTTACCAGTGTAACTTGTTTAATATCAAGTAAAGTACCTGCCCACACTAAAGGCATTTCCACATTCCTTACATTCATAGGATTTCTTACCAGTATGAATTCTCTGATGTTTTGTAAAGGAGGAACTATGTCTAAAGGCCTTCCCACATTCCTTGCATTCATAAGGTTTTTCTCCAGTATGAATTCTGTGATGTTCAGTAAGGGCTGAACTATGTCTAAAGGCCTTCCCACATACCTTACATTCATAAGGTTTCTCACCACTATGAATTCTCTGGTGTTGAATAAGGGCTGAAGTAAGTCTAAAGAACTTTCCACACTCTTTACATTCATAAGGTTTTTGACCACTGTGAATTCTCTGATGTCGAGTAAGTTCACTGCCTACTCCAAAAGCTTTCCCACATTCCTTACATTTATATGGTTTCTCACCAGTATGAATTCTCTGATGCCTAGTCAGGGATGAACTATTTCTAAAGACCTTTCCACATGCCTTGCATTCATAGGGTTTCTTACCAGTATGAATTCTCTGATGTCGAGCAAGTTCTCTACAGACTCCAAAAGTCTTCCCACATTCTTTACATGCATAAGGTTTCTCACCAGTATGAATTCTCTGATGTTCAATAAGCTGTGAGCTAATTCTGAAGACCTTCTCACATTGTATGCATTTGTAGGGTTTCTCACCAGTATGAATTCTCTGATGTTCAGTTAGCTGTGAATGGAATCTAAAGTCCTTGCCACATTCCATACATTTGTAACGTTTCTCATCAGTGTGGATTTTCCGATGTCTAGTAAGTTGTGCATGCACTCTAAAAGATTTCCCACAGGAAGTACATTCATAGGGTTTTTCACTATCATGAATTCTTTGAAGTGGAGTAACTTCTTCAATATTTCTAAAAGTCCTTCCATATTCCTTACATTTATAGCACTTTTGATCATCATGAATCTTCTGGTGTACAGTAAGATCTTCGTAAAAACTAAAGGTATTCCCACATTCCATGCATTTATAAAGTTTCACACTGGTATGAATATTCAGTTGTAGGGTATGGGAGTCATCAACTCCAATGGTTTTCCAATATCTACTATATTCAGAGGTTTTCTCACTAGTGTGTATTTTCTTATATTCATCAAAGTTTAAGCAACAACTAAGGACCTTCCCATATTCCTTATATTCAAAGGGCTTCTTGCTATCATGAATTCTCTGATGTACTGTAAAAGACTTACGATTTTTGTAATTGGGCACTTTTTCAGAGATGATTTTCATTTGACTGAAATGTCCTACTTCAGGTCTTTGTACTTCAGTCTTCCTTTTGCTTTGCCAATCATTTCTGAAAATGGAGTTCTCAAAGTCAACTAATTTACTACTTTCTATTACTTCCCACTGTGAATCACTTTTTTCAATACTGTCCTTCTCTATAGACAAAGTCTTTGTGTGATAGTTGGATTCCAAGTCTGAAAGAAAAGGAAAAAACTCCTTTTTTCATGTGTCACAAAAGTAGTTTAAAAATGCAGAGAAGAAAAAAAATGGAAAATAATTCCAAGTATAGGTGAATGATTAAAATACTATTATGAAGTTTGGAGAAAGGTAAAGAGAGTTCAGAGAATGAATGATAAAATCATAACAAGATTGTGAGGTTTGTGATAAGGGAAACAAATTAAATCAGTGGGTCTGAAATTTTGGTGTGGATCATCACCAAGCTAGGTCAAGTACTGATGATCACGAACTAATCCAGATCAATTGACTCAGCATCAACAGATGTAGAATTTAGTCATCACTGTCTTATAGAGATATTGTGAATACAGATCAAAATTGGATAATCTATACATACTAACAATTTTCTGATATTTTTCTTTTATAATAGAATCCTAATATTTTACCATGGAAAGCAGGGTGCTACTTGTTAAGCCATTTTAATCCATTATCCCCTTTTACCTTATATCTTTACACCTTCTTCATCAAACCATATGTCCTACCATTTTCATTTCTCAGCAGTAGAATCCTTATATACTACCTCCTTTTCATTATCCAAATCTAAAAGTTATCACCCTCAGAAATGGTATATTAGCTGACTCTCAGTAATTCATATCTGTGTCTGTAGTCCAATGTCTAGTTCTTTGCCCTCTTACCTATTTTTTATTTGTATATTCAGTAATTTTCTCTGTGGTCACACTGTTTATTTTCCTTATTCATTAAACTCCAAGGACAAAATCATTCTTTGTGCCATTGAATAGTAAGCCCCATGTTATTAGTAGTTGACAATAACAGGAAGAGCAAATCTTTGGCTGAAAGGAATCTAAGAGTATATGCAAATATCACAAATATAAGTCACTGGAGAAAACAATTATCAAAATAATTTTGTAACTATAAGAGTATTAACAACAGTTATAGCATGTCACCATGTCTTTAAAACCTCACACTGCAGTACAGTGATTTTATATATAAATGCACATGTATATAATTTATAATATAGTAAGGTACTTTCACATATAGATAATACTATCGATAAATGGCTGTTTTTCAATCACCTGTTCACTTACACGAATTGTCTCCATCACTGATGTTATTAATTCCCTCCTATGCAGAACTGTGATTTTCTTTTTCCCACATGTCAATAAATTTGGCGTTTTATTTTCTTCTGTTCGGGAGCATTTTCACTATTATACATGTGTCTTACTGAAATCCTAGTCTATGTTTAACTGTTTTCCTTCATGCTCTTTCCCAGATGGTCCTTTCCATTTTCCTACACTCAAAGCTAACCATTGCTACACTGCCTAAAAAAGTTTCTGAATATTTTAGATAATTATATGTACCATATTGTAGGGTTTATGTGATTCTGAACAAAGCTGTGGCTGAGGAGGAGAATATGCTAACAGAATGATATGTCAAAGGTTGTGGACGTGGGCAGGAGTGTAAGGCACTTCATTACAGAGGATCTGTTGGACCTCGCTGGGGATTGGCAATTATGAGCGACCAATCTGAGGAAAAATCCAAAGTGACTGCTAAACACTGCATGATAAAGGGCAAAAATAACTTACTGTGACTGAATAATGTTATATATAATTAAGGTAAAATAATGCAAACATCATTTGACTGAAACAATAAAAAGAATCATAAATGAATGCACTGTCAGTAAATTAAAAGTATTTCCACTTAGGAGTTCCCGTCATGGCTCAGTGGTTAATGAATCCGACTAGGAACCATGAGGTTGCGGGTTCAATCCCTGCCCTTGCTCAGTGGGTTAAGAATCTGGCGTTGCTGTGAGCTGTGGTGTAGACGCGGCTTGGATCCGAGTTGCTGTGGCTGTGGTGTAGGCCAGCGGCTATAGCACCGATTAGACCCCTAGCCTGGGAACCTCCATATGCTGCGGGAGCGGCCCAAGAAATGGCAAAAAGACCACTTAGAAATAAAAAAGCTTCCTATCAAATAACTGTTTAGTTAATGTGGAAGTGTAATTGAAATCACAGACCTTTCAGAGAATGATGGCACTATAAATACTGCATATTAAAAAAAATCTATTAAGCTCATCATCAGTCACATAAAAAGGATTTAAATGTTTATATTAATAAAAAGGAAAGAATGAAAATAACCAATGTATATATTCCATTCAAGAAGAGAAAAAGGGACAAAGTGACCTAAAGAAAAGGTGAGGGGAGAATTCAATAAATCATAGAATCAGAATGTGATGAGTTCGAAAACATAAAAAGACTCTAATTAACAAATACAAGTAAATGACAAGGGAAAGAATCACCAAGAGGGTATTTTTTAAAATGTTGTAAGACTCCTATGCTAATCAGTTTCAAAACATTGACTTATGAATTGTTTTTTAGGTAGTAAATACTGAAAACCCCAGAAGCCATAAAAGTTGGGGGGAAAAAACAACCATTTGCTAGGAAGAGACAGAATTATCCAAGACGTACCTCCTATGAAACAAAAAGTCATAAGCATACCTATTGCCCAGGTTGTGGCAGTAAACAAGGTAATGAACCATGGCTTCTAAAATAAAGATCTGAGTCAGGATCTGGAGCAAGCAAGGCAGATGTGCCCTCAATTGTTGTGACAGAAAACAAGAATGTTTTATAATATTAATAAGCCATGCCAAAAGGACACAAATCACCTGAAGGAGACCACCGTTTTAACAATATAGGAATCAAAATAGGGGAAAAGTACTTTGTGCACTGAAACACGCTAACCGAACAACTAAATAAAATTTATGTCTAGTATTAATTTTTTAAAAAAGAACAAAACATATAAAACATAGAAGGCCAGTAGAGCTCACTTTTAACCAATTCAGGTTTTCTGGTCTGGGATAGGGAAGCTCTAGGGTGAGCTTAGGAAAGCTTCGGAAAGCAAGAATAAATTCAAAGTGGAAAGGATCTTGAGTCTCAAAAATCACCATAAGGAATTAATATTTGTACAACTAGGCATTAACAACAAAGACTGTGATGGGCTAAAGTACACTGAACCAATGAAAACAGCAAATCCATAATGATACATAACTCAGAGGCCAAGTACACCATTTGAGCTGGCTGATTAGTTACAATCATATAAAAAATATAATCAGACACTCTTGCTGCCTTTCCCATTAGGTTGCAAGTTTGTCTGATGGTAAATAATAAATGTAGAAGAAATGATGGACCCAGTAAAACATTGATTCACATAAAGGTTTTCAGTTGTAAAAATCATTAGGTGAACTACTGATAAGGAACTGTGTATTAACATTTTTTGGTTTTTGTGGGTTGTTTGTTTTTGGTCATTTTAGGACCTCACCTGAGACATGTGGAAGTTCCCAGTCTAGGTGTCAAATCGGAGCTATAGCCGCCAACCTACACCACAGCCACACCAGATCTGAGCTGCATCTGTGACCCACACCACAGTTCACAGCAATGCAGGATCTGTAACCCATTGATCGAGGCCGGGGATCGAACCTGCATCCTCATGGATACTAGTCAGATTCGTTTCCACTAGAGCCACAATGGGAACTCTTAGAATTGGTTAATTTTTTTTTTTTTTTTTTTTTGGCTTTTTGCTATTTCTTGGGCCGCTCCCGCGGCATATGGAGGTTCCCAGGATAGGGGTCCAATCGGAGCTGTAGCCGCCGGCCTACACCAGAGCCGCAGCAACGTGGGATCCGAGCCGTGTCTGCAACCTACACCACAGCTCACAGCAACGCCAGATCGTTAACCCACTGAGCAAGGGCAGGGACCGAACCCGCAACCTCATGGTTCCTAGTCGGATTCGTTAACCACTGCGCCACGACGGGAACTCCAGAGTTGGTTAAATTTTTAATAAGTGAAGTTGAAATGTTATTAATAGAGAAATGTGAGAAGACTGAAGAAAGAGCATTCACCTTAGAGTGACCAGAGAATTACAGAGAATAAAGAAAGCAGATAGGTAAAGGAATGTCTTATTTTATCTAAACCCATGCTAACTCTTTGCCTTGAGAAGCAATATGTTGTATCAATTAAGAATATCAGCTTTGGGAGTTCCCATCGTGGCGCAGCGGAAACGAATCCAACTAGGAACCATGAGGTTGTGGGTTCGATCCCTGGCCTTGCTCAGAGGGTTAAGGATCCGGCGTTGCTGTAAGCTGTGGTGTGGGTCGCACACGTGGCTCAGATCTGGTGTTGCTGTGGCTGTGGTGTAGGCCAGCAGCTACAGCTCCGATTAGACCCCTAGCCTGGAACCATGTGCTGCGGGTGCAGCCTTAAAAAGACAAAAGACAAAAAAAAAAAAAAAAAAAATAGCTTCGGTGCCAAACTGCTTGGGTAAGAAAATCTGCTTCTGGCACTAACTGGCTATGTAACCTTGGAGAGATAGCCTAAATACTCTTTGTCTTAGCAATCTCTTCTAAAAATAACACTAGTAGTATTTATGTCATAGGACTGAAGAATTAGGTAATTCAGTGTATCAGGCGTAAAACGGGCCTGGTACAAAGCAAGAACTGTGTGAGCTGAAAGGAAAAAAATTAGTTTTCTGAAATTAAAAGGTTCTTGATGGAATACTGACTTAACATTAAATCTAAGTTCTTTAATCATAACAAATATCTTTGCTGTTCTCCAAGAAGGTGGATAAGAAAATAATACAGTAGGAGTTCCCCTCATGGCGCAGTGGAAATGAATCCAACTAGGAACCATGAGGTTGTGGGTTCGATCCCTGGCCTCACTCAGTGGGTTAAGGATCTGGCGTTGCCATGAGATGTGGTGTAGGTCACAGACATAGCTCAGATCCTGCATTGCTGTGGCTGTGGGTTAGGCTGGCAGCTGTAGCTCTGATTCAACCCCTAGCCTGGGAACCTCCATATGCCATGGGTACAGCCCCAAAAAGAAAAAAAAAAAAAAGAAGAAAGAAAATATAAAGCACTTATAGCAATTCTGGGCTCAAACACAACATCATCGGTATCTCAGTAGATAACGCCGAATGTATCCTAGAAGGCAAATTCAGCTCCCTGGTTATCAAGGAAGGTAGAAATTATATGACAGGACTGAGATCTATGAACATCATGAAAGATGCAGATGCTTGGAGGTGTCGTCTCCTGTACAATGCTTAATCCATGCCTTTGCCTGTACCAGGCCCATTTTACGCCTTTGGAAACCGGGAGAGGAAGTTCATCCAGTTTCTTAAAAGACAGCTTTAGGTCCACTGATATCCTATAGAAAAAATTATAAATTATGTGAACAGCTAAATTTACCCAGTGAGACCAAGTTGCTGTAATTTTCCATCATCACATCCCAGTACAAGTCCCTCTGGGCAGAATCCAGATATTCCCACTCCTCCTGAGAGAAGGTGATGACCACATCCCTGAATGTCACCAGTTCCTGAAACAACAAACCACATAAGTAAAACTGAAGGACACATTTTTCAGAAAAATACAAGAGAGAATTGCATTACAAGAAGGGGTCTAAATAGTAAATAAGGAGGCCAGGGGAAGAATCCTGTGGTGTGGGAAGTAAGGAAATCAGTGCTTCCAAACCAGACTGTCTACAAGTCAAAATAATCCTTTTGTTTCAGAGAAACCTTCCTGTGTCCCATGGGATTTCTTAATTACCTAATAAGCATGTCTGGAAATAACAAAATTATCAGTTTACAAATTGAAAGAAAGAATGTACACATGTACATTGCGTGTTACATGCCTGCTGCATGAATTATCCATAATGGTGAATTTCTACATCCTCATTGCTCTGTTTGGGAAAAATAGCTTAGAAAATAAACAGTATTTTAAAATTTCTTACATCCCCAAGTCCATCACTGTTAATCACTATCTCACATTATATAAGAATTGTAACTTTGAATGACAAATTATTTAGTAAACGCTTTGTAGTGGCTACAAAGTACTCTTGCTTGGTGAAAATATATCAGCCTTAATTGTATTTAGACATTGGTTAGATAAGGTCTTCTCCAATTCTGAAGTCTACAATGCCCTACGATTTATGTCTGACTGAGACCAGTCAACATCAAATCCAGTCTACCTGGAACGTCAAATCTGTTTCAAAAGTACAGGGTTTGCCCATATGTCATCAAATGGATCCCCTTTTTTTCTGTACCCAAGAATATGAAAAAGGATGGTAAATGCCTCCATCTAGGGATTCCATTTCTACACTGTAGGTTTGTTCTGAACAAAAGACTAAACACACAGGAATGTTGAACATAATTTAAAGAATAGATGGGCACACAGGAGGTACAGTGTGCTGTTTGACTCCAACTCTCACTAGAAAGTAAAAAACTATAGGGATGTGAGGCAAGTTCCTAGGGTTGTTTGCTTGGAAAATACAGATAAATGAAACGTTCACAAAGGAGACAGAAATAGCAACTTACATGGTCCATGGTTAGAAGTTTAAAGAATTGATCACGGAATTCCACTTCTGGTATGACAGCATGAGGAGCTTCACAGACATGCTCCCCACTGAAACTGGTGAAAATTATATATAAAAACATAAAGCAAATGAAAAAAACACATTTGTTCAAGAAAATCTGCTAAAACGTATTAAGAACTGTGAAAGTCTTGCAGTATTTGATCCAAACCAGCACCCTTCCTTGTCCATCCCATCTTAGAAAAAGACTCCATTCCAAACCAGAACAGCCAAGGACACAAACTTCCTCACCACTTCTCAACCTCTGCTCCATGGTCACTTCCCACCATGCCCCCAGCTACTTGTTATTCAAACAAATGTAACTAAGGCTTGGAGATTTTCTTCTGCTTAGTAGCCACACAAGTAGCTGTACCTTGAGTGTAACACTGCCATGAATCCTGGGGTTCCAGCTGCCTTTGCCTTGGCTCATGGGGAAGAAATTCCACGCCAAGAGAGGCAAGCTGAAACCTAGAGCTGCTGCACAAACCCCCTCCGCTGCCTTCATTTGCAAGAGAGGGGAGAAGTCCAATGAAGGTAATGTCAGTAACAACATTACCACAAAAGTGATGAAAGAGAAGAGGATATTTTAGGAGTAACATTTCTATATCTCGTTGGAATTTACCATAAGTCAGAAGCTGTTCCTGATAAGGTAAGGCATAGGTTAAGGCCAGTTTCAACAGCTAAAATATTTGCCAGTCATATATCTGATAAGAGGTTAATAAAATATATAAAGAATTCATACAACTCAACTGAAAAGTGGGCCGAGAATCTGAATTGATAGTTCTCCAGAAAATCAAAAACAATGAAGTACTACCTCACACATGTTAGAATAGCATTCGCAAAAAAACAGACTGGAGTTGCCTGTTGTGCCTCAGTGGAAACAAACCCAACTAGTATCCATGAGGATGCAGGTTTGATCCCTGGCCCTGCTCAGTGGATTATCAATCCAGCGTTGCTATGAGCTGTGGTGTAGGTCGCAGATGCACCTTGGATCCCATGTTGCTGTGGCTGTGGTATAGCTGGCAGCTGCAGCTCCCATTTGACCCCTAGCCTGGGAATGTCCATGTGCCACAGGTGTGGCCCTAAAAAGAAAAAAGAAAACAAAGACCAACAGGCGTTGAGGAGATGTGGAGGAAAGTGAGAACTTGTGCACTGTTAGTGGGAATGCAAATGGATACAGCCGCTATAGAAAACAGAATGAACATTCTTTAAAAAGCTAAAAACAGAACTACTATACAGTCCAACAATCCCACTTCTGAGTATTTCTCTGAAGGAAACAAAATCACTCTCTTGAAAAGATTTCTGCACCCCCATGTTCACTGCAGCAGTATTTATAGTATCCAGTATGCCAGATGTGGAAACAACCTAAATATCCACTGATGGGTGAATGGATAAAGTGTGTGCATGCGTGTGTATAAATACATACACATACATGTAATGGAATAAAAATATTATATTTTGGGTTGGTTGGTCCTTTTTTCTTTCAAGTATGTCTTTAAATACAAATGTATAGCACAGTAATTATGAACATAACCCCAGACAAAAACACATAAAAAAGGGAAGGGTGTAGCTGTACAGGAGCATAATTTTTCTATCCTATTAAAGCTAAGTTTGTGTACACTAAATAGGTGTTAAGTCAATAATTCCTATCTAGGTCAATCTGTCTAGAAGATATAACAATTATAAACATGAATGCCTTAAACAAAGCCCCCAAATATATGAAGTAATAATTGACAGTATTGAGGAGAGAAACAGTTCTACAAGAGAGTTGGAGACTTCGATAAACCAATTTCAATAATGGAGAGAAAAACCAGACAAAAAATATCTGGAGAATAGACGACTACGGTAACAGTACAAATCAGCTAGACCTCCCAGACATAAACCAAACACTCCACCAGATAACAGCAGAATACACATTCTTCTCAAGCATAAATGAAATATTCTCTAGGATATGTTAGGCTGCAAAAACCATCACAATAAATGCAATTGAAACCAGGATTTTGAAAATGTTTTAAAAGCTCACAAACATTAAGATAATCCAGAATGGTCAAAGAAAGAGAGGACTCACAAAATCCTATACCAGATAGTTTATGCTAACAATGCGTTTTATGGTAAAAACCTATTTTTGTTGGCCAGGAGCCCTGGGGTTGCAATGTAATCAATTTGACCTCTCAAGAGGCTTGAGATGAAGCAGCTAAGCCTAGTCACACAGTGGCTCCGTGACTATGTGACTAACCTTCAATTAAAAAAACCCTGGACATCAAGGCTCCGGTGAGCTTCCCTGGCTCACTTCACATGTGTCATTATAAAAGTTATGGGGAGAATTAGGTGCTATCTGTGTTTCTCCATTGGAAACTCACATCTAGTTTCTCCTGGACTCCACCCGACATGACTTTTTTTATTTTAATCTGTGTCCTTTCACTGTAATAAAGCATGGACACAAGCATAATATAGTTTTTCTGGGTTTTAAGTCCTAATGAATTGTCAAATCTGAGGATGGTTTTGGGAAACCCTGACAAACCACGGCCTTAGTGTAAGTTGATGAAAACCTAACATCTTTGGGTTTGTTTCCAGGGTGCCTCTCCTCACCTTCAAAGGCATGTCATACAGTTCCTTTCATGATCGTCATCATCATAGCCTACCATACTTTTAGTCCTGTTCAGCTTACATTATTTGGTCAATTAGAAACAAGGGATGGGCACTTATGTAACTGATGTTTAATGTATAAATGCAATTTCTGGAAATTTTTCCTTAAGAAGCTGTGTAGTATTTAACAGTGATAATACTGATCTATATTAAATATTGAGGAAAGAATTTTTTAATGAATTACTCAGGAAGACAATCAGATTTTTTAAATGACTGAAGGTTGTCTACTATCATGATAAAGAACATAGAGTCCATCATTCAAAATTCAGTGTGTATACAACTCAACAACAAAGAAACCAATGGAAAAATGGGCAGAAGACCTAAATAGACATTTCTGCAAAGAAGACAGATGGCCAGCAGGCACATGAAAATATGCTCAACGTCATTAATTATTAGAAAAATGCAAATCAAAACTACAATGAGGTACCAACCTTACACCAGCCACAATGGCTGTCTTTAGTAAATCTACAAATAACAAATGCCAGAGAGGATGTGAAGAAAAGGGTACCCTTCTCTACTGTTGGTTGGAATGTAATCTGATACAACTACTATGTAACACAGTATGGAGGTTCCTCAGAAAACTAAACACAGAAATACCATATGATCCAGCAATGCCACTCCTGAGCATATATCCAGACAAAACTACAATTCAAAAAGATACTTGCACCCCTATGTTCATAGCAGCACTATTCACAATAGCCAAGACATGGAAAACAACCTAAATGTCCATTGACAGATAAATGGATTAAGAAGATGTGTTACATATACACAATGGAATACTACTCAGCCATAAAAAAGAACAAAATAATGCCATTTGCAGCGACATGGATGGAACTAGAGGTTCTCATACTAAATGAAGTAAGCCAGAAAGAAAACAACAAATACCATATGATACCACTTATCTGTGGAATCTAAAATGTGGCACAGGGAGTTCCCATTGTGGCTCAGTGGGTTACAAACCTGACTAGTATCCATGAGGTTTGATCTCTGGCTTTCTTAGTGGGTTAAGGATCTGGCGTTGCCATGAGCTGTGGTGTACGTCACAGATGCAGTTCGGGTCCCACATTGCTGTGGCTGTTGCATAGGTGTAGGCCAAAAGCTGCAGCTCTGGCCTGGGAACTTCCATGTGCAGGTGTAGCATTAAAAATAAACAAAAAAATGGCACAAATGAACCTACCTCTAGAACAGAAACAGACTCACATACCATGGAGAACAGACTTGTGGTTGCTGAGGGGAGGGGGAGGGAGTGAGATGGATTGGGAATTTGGATCTAGTAGACGCATACTATTACATTTTGAATCAAGAAGCAGTGAGGTCCTGCTGTATAGCACATGGAACTATATCCAATCTCTTGTGATAGAACATGATGGAAGATAATATAAGAAAAAGAACACAGGTATACATATATAAATGTATATACATGACTGGTCATTTGCTGTACAGCAGAAATGGACACAGCATTGTAAATCAACTGTACTTTAATAAAAATTAAAACAAAGAACCCCCACAAAATTCAGTCTGTGAATCATCTTCAGCTATACTAAGTGTACAACCTTTTACTCAGTTACTTAATTGCCTTAATTTATTCATCAGTAAAGTGGGAATAACATTGCCTGCCTTAGAGTGTTGCTGTCTGGATCAATTTAAATAAAGCATATGAAATACTTTCAATGCCATATAAATAGCACCTAATGATGCCTAATAAAAACTGCCTATTTATGAGATTATAAAGACTATTTCACATTCCTTGTTTTATTATTTTTAAAAAATATTCCCCCTGTGCTTTTTGCTACAGGGAAACTTGATATTTCAGATCTGTTTTCTCCTGTAATGTTAACTTATTTCAGAGTCCTGTGTTGAGATTACAATTTTTCCTCATTTTTGTCATAAAGTCTCTCAAAAGTGAAAGGATGACATATCTCCTTGCCCTCTACACAAAGTTGAAGACATATAACTAGCTCAAAGAATCCAGTTGGTGGCAAATTGAGCATAAAAGGCTTAATCTTGTTCCTTTGGCCAACAGACTTGCATGCATACTTAGAAATACGTTCTATATGTTCTATAAATCTGTCCTTTCAAGTGTAATTTGTATAATACGGTCTTGTATGATACTTGGATTCCCCAGATCATTTCTGTATCATCTGGAAAAAAACACAACTTTGTAAAATGCCATGAATGTCTGATCAGCAGTCTTTTGTTTGTTTGTTTTGCTTTCTCTTACTGTCTTTTTAAGGCTACATCCACGGCATATGGAGGTTCCCAGGCTAGGAGTCTAATTGGAGCAGTAGCCACCAGCCTATACCACAGCCAAAGCAATGCAGGATTGGAGCCAAATCTGTGAACTCTGCCACAGCTCACAGCAACGCCAGATCCTTAACCCACTGAGCAAGGCCAGGAATCAAACCCGAAACCTCATGGTTCCTAGTCGGATTCGTTTCTGCTGCACCACGATGGGAACTCCTGATCAGCAGTCTTAATTCATGATTTGTTCCCCTGCTAATTGTTTATTTGATGTCTATATAATCTCCAAAGCTTTTAATACTTAGATGTGTCAAATTACACCATGACCATGCCAGTTTCTACTTATTCCTACATGCCTAGAAGTATGATAAAGCTGTGACTTTGTCTCATTTATTGGCAAATTTATGTGATTCTTTTTAAAGAAACGAAAGAAGAAATTAAACTCCCAGATTCAAAAATCCTCAGCAAAATATTAGCAAATTGAATTCAACAATATATTAAAAGGATCAGGAGTTCCTACTCTGGCTCGCTGGGTTAAGAACCCAACATAGTGTCCCTGAGGACGCAGGTTCAATCCCTGGCCTCATTCAGTGGGTTAAGGATTGGGCATTGCCACAAGCTGTGGTGTAGGGCACAGATGCGGCTCATATCTCGTGTTGCTGAGGCTGTGGAGGAGGCCCTTGGTACCTTGGGAACTTCCATATGCTGCAGGTGTGGCCATAAAAAGAAGAAAAAAAAAAAAAGGATCAAACACCATGATCAAGTGGGATTTATCCCATGGATGCAAGAGTGGTTTCTAACACACTATTGATAAAATGAAGGATAAAACAATGATCATCTCAACAGATGCAGAAAAAGCATGCGACAACATAACAAAGGCCATATATGACAAGGCTGCAGCTAACATCATACTTAAAGCTTTTCCTCCAAGATCAGGAACAAAACAAGGATGTTTACTCTCACCACTCTTATTTAACACAGAATTGGAAGTCCTAACCAGAGCAATTATGTTAAAAAAAAAAAAAAAAAGGAAATAAAAGGCATCCAAATCAAAAAAGTAAAACTGTCACTATTTGCAGATGATATATTATATAAAAGAAGACCCTATAGACTCCACCAAAAAATTGTTAGAAGCAATTAATTTAGTAAAGGTACAGGATACAAAATCAACATACGAAAAAGTTAACATTTGCAAATCTCGCTATTAAAAATTCCTTCTAAATCTGGTACATGGAATACATACAATGGAATATTATTCAGCTGTTAACAAAGAATGAAATAATGCCATTTGCAGCAGCACAGACCTAGAGATTATCATACTGAGTGAAGTAGGTCAGACAAAGAATAACAAATATCATATATCACTTTTATGTGGAATCTAATTTAAAATGATACAAAAGAGCTTAATTATAAAATAGAAACAAACTCACAGATTTCAAAACCAAGAGGTGAAACTATTGGGGAGAGGGAGGAATTGGGAGGGTGGAAGTAACACTACTGCATAAAATAGATGATTAAAAGGCCCTACTGTATAGCATAGGAAAATCTACTCAATAGTTTGTAATAACCTCAATGTGGGAAAAAAGAATGGATATGTTTATAACTTTGCTGTACACCTGAAACTAATACAATTTTTTTTTTTTTTTTTTTTTGCTTTTTAGGGCCGCATCCACAGCATATGGAAGTTCCTAGGCTAGGGGTCTAATTTGAGCTACAGCTGCTAGCCTACACCACAGTCACAACTTGGGATCCAAGCCTCGCCTGCCATCTATACCACGGCTCAGGGCAACGCAGGATCCTTCACCCACTGAGCAAGGCCAGCGACTGAACCCACATCCTCATGGATACTAGTCTGATTCATTTCTGCTGAGCCACAATGCGAACTTCACTAATACAATACTGTAAGTCAAGTATATTCCAATAAAAATTTTTAAAATAATAATTCCTTTTAAGTGCTTATCAAAATTAACTATATTTTCATTGCTCTTGACTTATAGAAAATATATGAGGAATACTTAGGATCTTCACAAAATAAATTCTTTTTCTTGAGGACTTAATAAGTGCAAGGTATTTATTAAGTGCTCTAGGTCAATGCCCAGATTAATGTATCCAACTGCCATAAAAACCATAAGGCATTGATCCAATTATTTTATATATCTTATAGGAAGGAAAGATAAAACATAACGATTAATAACTACTGAATTCCTTGAATTAGGGATAGTGAACAAGGAACTGAATATTAGATTTTTTTTTAATTAAAATCCAAAAATGATGTCTTTTTTTTTTCCTTTTTATGGCTGCACCTACAGCATTTGGAACCTCGCAGGCTAGGGATGGAATTGGAGCTATAGCTGCAGGCCTAAACCATAACTATAGCAACGCTGGATCCAAGCCACATCTGCAACCTATGCCACAGCTTGCAGCAATGTCAGATCCTTAACCTACTGAGTGAGGCCAGGGATCAAACCTGCGTCTTTACAGAGATTAGAGGGGTCCTTAACCCACTGAGCCACAGTGGGAACTCCCATAAAATGTTTTTCTATTAAGCAAAACTTTATTGTTTTAGTATGAGTAGATATTTCACCTTAATGACTGAAAATTTAGCAGACGTTATAACAAGAAAATATGCACCAGATTTTGAAAATTCAGTATGAAGATATGAATGTAGGAGTTCCCGTCGTGGCGCAGTGGTTAACCAATCCGACTAGGAACCATGAGGTTGCGGGTTCGGTCCCTGCCCTTGCTTAGTGGGTTAACGATGCGGCGTTGCCGTGAGCTGTGGTGTAGGTTGCAGACGCGGCTCGGATCCTGCATTGCTGAGGCTCTGGCGTAGGCCGGTGGCTACAGCTCCGATTGGACCCCTAGCCTGGGAACCTCCATATGCCGTGGGAGCGGCCCAAGAAATAGCAAAAAGACAAAAAAATTAATTAATTAATTAATTAATTAAAAAAAGATATGAATGTAAAATACTTTTGATTTCCTTATATTATTATATGTTGAAATAATATTTTAGATATACTGGTTCAACTAAGATGCAGTATCAAAATTAATTTCAGGAGTTCCCGTCGTGGCGCAGTGGTTAACGAATCCAACTAGGAACCATGAGGTTGCGGGTTCGGTCCCTGCCCTTGCTCAGTGGGTTAACGATCCGGCGTTGCCGTGAGCTGTGGTGTAGGTTGCAGATGCGGCTTGGATCCCGCGTTGCTGTGGCTCTGGCGTAGGCAGGTGGCTACAGCTCCCATTCAACCCCTAGCCTGGGAACCTTCATATGCCGCAGGAGCGGCCCAAGAAATAGCAACAACAACAACAACAACAACAAAAAAGACAAAAGACAAAAAAAAAATTAATTTCAACTCTTTCTTTTTACTTTTTAAATGTTCAATAGAAGGGTTCAATCGAAATTCTAAAATTACATGAGTGGCTTTCATTGTATTTCCATGTGATGCTTTAGACTCAAATAACACTATCCCATACTGCCTCTCACAGTCTACACCAAAATGTGGTCTGAAACAAAATCATACTGCCAAATCTCAAAATCACAACTCATTTTGTCGTGACCACTCAAAAATCCCCATAGGTTCCCTAAAAAAGCTCCCTGCCCTTGTTCACACATACCTCTCTTCACAAAACTCCAGTCATATACTCACTCCTAAATGCAAGGTTGGCTTTGTCTCTAACTGATCAAAACACTTTCTACCTTGCTTTGTTTGGAAACCAAAGGTATCTGCTATGTTATATTACCTAACCACTTGTCTCTTCCTTAACAAATCACAAGCCGTTGGGAGCTCCTGTCATGGCATAGTGGAAACGAATCCAACTAGGAACCACAAGGTTGCTGGTTTGATCCCTGGCCTCACTCAGTGGGTTAAGGATCTCATGTTGCCATGAACTGTGGTGTAGGTTGCAGATGTGGCTCGGATCCTGCGTGGCTGTGCTGTAGGCCGGCCGCTGTAGCTCTGATTGGACCCCTAGCCTCGGAACCTCCATATGTCATGTGTGCAGCCCTAAAAAGAAAAAAAAAAGAAAAATAAATAAATTAAGCCCTTAATTTATGCCCCACAAGTTGTATTTCTTTTATTTCCTTTCCTTTTTATGGCCACATCTGTGGCATATGGAAATCCCAAGGCCAGGGGTTGAAGTGGAGCTGCAGCTGCAACCCATGTCACAGCATGTGGCAATATTGGATCCTTAACCCACCAAGTGAGGCCAGGGATCAAACCCATATCCTCATGGAGACTCTGTTGGGTCCTTGACCCACTGAGGTACAATGGGAACTCCAACAAGTTGTGTTTCTTTGCCATCCTTTGGGAAGAAGAGCACATGGGGTAACTGAATGATTTACCCAATGGGTATGGGAACATTAACTGGAAAGGAAAAGGGTATTTGGAAAGGCTCTGCAAGTGAAAGTGACCCATCTCTGTTGCCCTGTTATTAACTGGGAAGGGAAGGCCTATGAACCAGAAAAATGGACAAGTCTCAATTAGGTAGGAAAGGTGGGGATTTAGATGGCAGAATAGGACTGGAGCTCAACTTCTCTTCTAAAAACAACAAAACTTACAACTAAATGCTGAGCAATCTTCAACCAAATGGACCGGGAACTTTCAAAAAGATATCCTACTCCAGAAGACAAAGAGGAGGCCACCTAAAGAGGTAGGGGGGTGATTATGTGATATAAGCAACTCCATACCTCCTGGGTGGGAAGCCCCACAGACTGGAAAGTAAATGGTTCACAGAGACTCACCTACAGGGGTGAGAGTTCTGAGCCCCACATCAAACTCCACATCAAATCTCCAAACACATGAGTGTGGGGATCTGGCATTGAAGGCCAGTGGGGCTTGTGTGCAGGAGCTCCAGGGAACTGGGGGAAACAGAGACCCCATTCTTAAAAGGCGCACAGACATTCACGTGCACGGGGTCCCAGGGCAAAGCAAAGTCTCCATAGGAATCTGGGTCAGACCTGACTGCAGTTCTTGGAGGACGTTCTGGGAAAACAGGGGTGAATGTGGCTTGTTGTGGGGGAAGGACATTGGAAGCAAAACTCAGGATTATTCAGCAGCTGCCTTTCTCTGGAGGTGGCTATTTTGGGAAAATCCGGCTCCACCCAGAGCGCTGAGAGCCCCAGGGCAAACAACTATCACGGTGGGATCACAGCCCCACCCCTCAGTAAACAGGCTACCTAAAGACCGCCCCCAGGTACACAGCTGCCTCTAATCCCAACCAGAGACAAAAGTCCCACCCACCAGAGGGATAGGAATCAGCTCCACCTACCAGTGGGCAGGCATCAGTCCCTCCCATACAGCAAGCCCCCTTACCAACTTCAGCCACAAGGGGAGCAGCCATCAGAAGTAAGAGAGGCTACAACTCTATTACCTGTAAAAAGGTCACCACACCAAAAACCTATAAAAATGAAAAGACAGAGAACTATAACACAGATGAGGAAGAAAGAAAAAAATCCCAGAACAGCTAAGTGATCAGGAGATTCTCAACCTCCAGGACTTTAGATTGTTGAGGCTGAAGATGATGCAAGACATTGGAAATAAACTGGAGGCAAAGATGGATAACTTACAGGCAACACTGAGCAAAGAGATACAAGATATAAAACTTAAACAAGAAGAGATGCAAAATACAATAACAAAAATTCACTAGAAGCAGCTAACAGCAGAATACAGGAGGCAGAAGAATGAATAAGTGAGGTGGAGGACTGAAGTGGAAATTACGGATGCAGAACAGAAAAGAGAAAAAAGATTGAAAACAAATGAGAGTCTCAGAGAACACTGGGACAACATTAAACACATCATTTAGGCAGGGAAATGTAAGAGAAGGAAAGCACATCTTCTAGGATTTGTAAATCAAAAACGTATGACAATAAAAAGCAAACACAAACTGACTTTGGGCCACTAAGTAGCAATGCTCTTCACTTCAGGACTTGCGGAACTACAGGTACAAGAAGGGACTTGTGGGACTAAACTTGCTAAATAAGAAAACACTGTCCACCACCAGACATGGCCCATCACTCACCATAAAACAGACAGAAGTAAGAGGGAAACTACAATACGGAGTTTTACCAGCATCAGAGAAAAAGGTAAACATCATCTATGCCCAGAGCTAGAATATATGTTCCCAGCAACATCTAGGGGCCACAGCTCAGGGAATGCTGTGGTTCTGGCCTCCATAATGCATTCAAGGGAGTTTAACCCAGGAAAAACTTCTGCACCTGTGCCCTCCCGCTCAGGTCTTCCCAGAAGCCTATCTTGAAGGCAAGTGCAAGCCTAAACTCTCATCTCATGATTGACCATGTACTTTTCTATTGAGAACTTTCATTATAGGAGGGATATTCGTGACTTTCTCTTTGACGATCATTTCTCTGCAGCTAGATCGAACTGGTTACATGGTGTGAGGACAGAAGAGAATCTAGGGAAACATTCCAAGAAATTATGGAACCTACAATTGGTACCCTGGATGGGTAACACTCCCTTTACCCTCTAAGTTAAGCACTACGCTGGGTACTGGGGGGCGCGGGGATATAGTTTACATATACATATAATTTTATGTATATGTATACATATACATTCTATATCCATAAAAGAAATTTTACCCACTCCTACAAGCTCACTGAAAAAAACAAAACTCCGAACTTAAGCTCACCGAAAGCAAAACAAAACAACTCCATTTCGTTCACACGTAATAGTCATACTTACAACAGAGCTGTCACAGGACCACGTGGTCGCGGTGTCACACACCCTCTCGGCCACGGTCCTGTAGACCGAGGTCACACAGTAGGCTCCGCCCCTGACAGCCCGCGAGCCCAGTCAGATACCAGCCATGGCGAATCAGGGCCCCAAGACCCTCTGACTCGCTCTCGCTTTCTATCACAAACGTACGAGTGCGAACTAACACTCTGCAATGACGCCGTCACAGACAATTGCCTCCGCGGCTCATGCACACAAGGCTTGAGGCTCCAGCTGCACACGCCCCATCCGCGCTTTGGGAGCTAAAGGCCTCCTCACCACCTGTCTCTCCCACAGCCGGACCTGGGTCACCTCAACTCACCAGGCATAGCCCTACAAGCGCCGCGACACCGGAAGGGGAGCAAAGGTCGAAGTTCATTTGGGGCTCTGGGGCCTGTGGGAAATGTAGTCCAACACCTAAAAGACATTTGAACCGAACGTGGATCCCACCAGCCGCAGAGACTCCTCCGCGCCCCGCGACCCCTGAGGGTTCTAGGGCGCGCTGATCGCTCGCCCTCGGCAGAGGGGTTGCAGCTGGTGTTCCTTCAGACGCCGAAGTGACGGGTGACTGCCCTCTGCGAGCGAGGTAAGGTCGTGTAAGGAACGAGACCGCAAGCCGAGGAAATAATCGCAAGCCCGGGTCGGGGAGGGCAGAAAAGGGAACCGGAAGCCCGCCCAGCGCGGGCCGAGGAAGCGGACGAAGAAGCCTGGCGCCGGGAAGGCCCGGTGACAGTCAGAAACGCCAGGCCGTGGAGGGAAGAGGGAGCCGGAAACCCGGCAGAGAAGGGCCTGAGAGGGAATCGGGACTCCCGGCGGAGGGAGGCCGGGCTAAGAAGGGCTGAAGCCGCGCGGAGGGAGTTCCAGCGGGAGAGCGCCCAGGAGAGGACTTCATTCGGGACTGTACGTGCGTGTGGGACCCTAGGTCCGTGGTCCTGAACCAGAGGGTTTTGTTGTTGTTGTTGTTGTTTTCAGTTCTGCCCCTAGAGAAAGCCCCGACACCCTGCGAGGCACGTAGTACCGAGGAGCCGTGTTTGACTGCTCTGGTGTGTTCACCGCCAGGAAGTTCCCTGGAGTCCTTTTCCAGACTCAGAGCCAGCCATGGTTCTGATACATGTCCTCGTAATTTAGTTTTGTCAGTTCTGCAATTCCATATGCCTCCTTTAGTTCATCCTCATTCTGTAAGATCTATTAATGTTGTGTATTTCTTTCTTTTTATTTCTGGAAAGCATTCCATTGTGCAAATGTGCCACAATTTGATTTTTCATTTTCTTCTCTATGAACATTGGTGTATTTCCAGATTTTATATATTACGAATAACGCTGGCATGTTTCCATTTCTTCTGAGGAAATACCTAAGAGGAAAAAATTGCTGATAATAGGTTAGGTTTATATTTAACTTTTTAAGAAGCTAACAAATTTGTAGAACGATTAGTTGTGATTTGTGTTTGAGATTGCATGACTATCAAGTGGTTTCTGAGTTTGACTTGGTATTGTTTTATAGAATTATGAGATGGGTTCAATGGAGTTAGGAATGTCACATAGGGCCCATTGAGTTGTGGTTTTGTGAAGTGGGTTAGATTATTGGACACCAAGTCTTATTTATCATGATTTTGTGTGTTCATTCCATGATAACTGTGAAAGTGGATCACTGCATAAGTGATACTAATGAATGACTGAGAAACTCTGTCGGTTTGATTCTGCTTGCAGAATTATGTCTGTTACTGATCAAGTAAAATAGCAGTATTAGATATATCCCAAGGAAATGAAAACAGGATGTTAAAGAGGTATCTGACTCCTGTCTCCACTGCAGCATTATTCCCACTAGCCCAGACATGGAAACAACAAGTGTTCACTGACAGATGAATGGATAAAGAAACACTAACAGGGGTTCTGGTTGTGTCTCAGTGGTAATGAACCCAACTAGGATCCATGAGGACGTGTTTGATCCCTGGCTCCACTCAGTGGGTTAAGGATGCTGTGTTGTGAGCTATGGTGTAGGTAGCAGACAAGGCTCGAATCTGGCTTGGCTGTGGCTGTGGTGTAGACTGGCAGCGACAGCTCCAATTTGACCCTTAGCTTGGGAACTTACTGCCACGGGTTTGGCCCTAAAATAAAAGAAAAAGAAACACAAACACACTGGAGTATTATTTGGCCCTAAAGAAAGAAAGAAATCCTGCCATTTGTGACAAGATGGAAGGACACTGAGGGTATTATGCTAAGTGGAATATATCAGACCGAGAAAGGCAAATAATATGTTCTCACTTGTATGAGGAATCTAAACACCACCCAAACTCTTTGAAATAGAGAGTAGAATAATAGTTGTTGCCAGGGGGTGGGAGAAATGGAGAGATGTTAGTCAAAGGTGACAGACTTTTAGGTATAAGATAAATAAGTCCTGGGGGGTGTCTAGTCTATAGCAGGAGTGACTAGTATTAATAAAGCTGTTTTTTATATACTTGGAATTTAAAAGATTAGATCTTAAATCTTATCCACAAGCAAAAAAGGCTAATTTTGTGAGGGGAGAGAGGTGTTAACTAACTTTATTATGGTGATCTTTTGGCTATATATATATATATATATATATTTATCAAATTCACATAGTACACCTTAAAATTATATATGTTACTCAAAAAAGAAGAAAGTAAGAGCTGAAATTACAATTTCTTTCTTTCTTTCTTTTCAATGGCCACACCAGTGGCACATGGACGTTCCCAGGCCAGGGATTGATTTTGAGCCTCAGCTACGGCAATGCTGGATCCTTTAACCCACTGAGTTAGGTCAGGGATGGAACCTGCCCTTCGCAGCAACCTAAGCTGCTGCAGTCAGGTTTTTAACCCACTGTTATCACAGCAGGAACTCCTAAAATTATAATTTCTAGATTACTGAATTGCATACTTGGAACACAATCTAAACTAATTCTAATATGTTGAAATAACTAGAGTTCAATAGGTAGTACACCAGAAAAATACTTTTTTACCTCTGTGTACTACTTTTAACAGATCTGAATGAGGTTTTCTGGAAATTATGGGTGATTTAATAACTTTTTCAGTTACTCTTAGCTAAGGAAAAGTATCTGAAATTCTTTGAATCACAAGGTCGGTCTCAGTAATTAAAAGTCATTTTCTTTCTTTGTCTTTTTAGGGCAGTACCCATGTCATGTGGAAGTTCCCAGGCTAAAGGTCCAATCAGAGCTGCAGCTGCCAGCCTACACCACAGCTCACAGCAATATAGGATCCTTAACCCACTTAGCAAGGTCAGGGATTTAACCCACATCGTCGCGGATACTAGTCGGGTTTGTTACCCCTGAGCCAAGAGAGTTACAACAGAAACTACTAAAAGTCATTTTCTAATAAAAATATTTATTGTAAAAGTAAATATTTAAATTTCATGTAAAGGAAAAATTTCTTCCATCTGACTGGAGCCTCTAGTGTGGAAAAGTCTCTTTTATTTCCCTAACCTGTATTATAGAATGGTTAATATTTAGCATGATAAATATTAATGTTTAATAATAACTGCTTACTATTAACTAGGCAGATTTAATCATGTTGTTATGGAAACCCTAAGGTAAACGAGGTTTCACATCACATGGTTTCTTTTTTTTTTTTAGGGCCACACCTGCAGCATATGAAGGTTCCCAGGCTAGGGGTCGAATCAGAGCTGCAGCTGCCAGCCTACACCATGGCCACAATCACATGGTTTCTTATGCATCCCTTCTTTCTCCCTTGTTCATTTTTCTAAAAAGCATCCAAAAGAGCAAAGGTCCTTTCCTGAAAATCATAAAGCCATGGCTCAGGTGAGATGATGTTCTTCTCTCCTTTCGAAATAATCTTTTTCTCCTAGCATATCTGAGCATTTTCCCATCTTGAAACATCCTGGAGATAGGATTCCCTTAAGGATAACCTTGCCTTATCCATGTTCACTTATTCATTGCATATTTCACTTAGCATCTCCTTTCTCATGCCCCACAGATGGAAATACATTCTCCTGAATTAAGTAAGCATATATTTCCTGAATGAACCTTTCTTGTCTAGACAGTGATTTAATGTCTAAGCAGTGAGTGCTTAGAAAAGCCCACACATAGGAAAGCCTTCATTATGTCCACACGCCTTGGTTTTCTCGTGAGTAAAGGTGGATGTGCAAAGAATAGATTATAATATTAATATACAGCAAGAAGGGAGGTCCCCGTGTTACACCGTGTCTTTTCCCCTCCAGCTCACCTTTATGGATCATGTTTCTCCATCTCTTAGCCCAGGAGTGCTCTGTCCCATTTACCTGTCTCCATTCTGTAGCGTGGAAGTTATCTATGGCTGAAAGAGCAGATAGGAAAGCCTGCTTTCTATATACAGTAAAGGACTGGAGAAGAGAGGGGACAAGAGGAGCAGACCCATGACGACAGGAGCCTAGGAATAGAGCAAGCCTTCAGACTCAGTAAAATTAGAAATGGCACCCTAAGCCTTCCTTTGGTCATTAATTCAATACTGTTTACTCTTTTTGTTTGTTTGTTTGTTTGTAGGGCTGTAGGTGTGGCATATGGAAGTTCCCAGGCTAGAGGTCAAATTGGAGCTACAGCTGCTGGCCTATGCCACAGCCACAGCCACGCCAGATCTGAGCTGCAGCTGTGACCTACACCAAAGCTCACAGCAATGCCAGATAGTTAATCCACTGAGCAGGGCCAGGGATTGAACTCATATCCTCATGGATACTAGTCAGGTTCATAACCCACTAATAACCCACTAAGCCACAATGAGAACTCCTCAACACTAGGCACTCTCTTCTCCACTCCTCCCTTACTGGAGCTGCAGGTGCCAGCCTACCTCACAGCCATAGCAATGCCAGATCTGAGCCATGTTTGCAACCTCCACCTCAGCTCATGGCCATGGCAGATCCTTTACCCACTGAGAGAGGCCAGGGATCGAACCCACATCCTCATGGATACTAGTAGGGTTCATAACCCGCTGAGCCACAATGGGAACTCCCAAGAAGTTTAATTTTTAATTAAAAAAATTCCTAAATAGAGAACCTGGTTGAATTCTGCAGGAAATAAAATTGATCAACACTGTTTTAGAAATTCTTTCAACCCAGGGTGCGTGACATTCAGGTGAATAAACAACAACCTCTTCTGGTGAATAAACAACTTCTTCCCCACTGAAATGAACTCTGAAACAAAAACTACAAATCAACAAGGGAAAAGCCATCTTGGAAGAGTCAGCACGTAAAGAAATAAGAAAGTTGGTGGTAGGTGGGGAAACTGGGTAAAGATGGTCAAAAGGTACAAACAAGTACTGGAGAGACACACCACAAAAGTTACCATAACTGTAGTTAACAGTGCTGTGCAGCATGTGTGAAAGTTGCTAAGAGAATAAATCCTAAAATTTCTCATCACAAGGGGAAAAATCTCCTTTGTAACTATGTGAGGTGACATATAACTTACTGTGGTGCTCATTTCACAACATATACAACTGTCAGGTGATTATGTTGTGCACCTTAAGCTTTTATAATGGGTGAGGGGTTGGGGGAGAAAGTTGGCACCTACAAGAACTGCCTATAATATGACAACATAAAAGAATATGAAATAAATGTTTAAAATGGAAAAACAACAAAAGCACAATACATAAAAAAAAGAATGCAGATATTAAAAAGAATAAAGAGGGAGTTCCCTGTGGCACAATGGGTTAAGGATCCAGCATTGCTACAGTTGTGGTATAGGTCATCACTGTGGTACAGGTTCATTCCCTACCTGGGGAACTTCCATGCGCTGTGGGTATGGCCAAAAAAAATAGAAAACTTTTCTTTAAAAAAAGTGAAATTTCCAGGAATAAAAATCAAGGGAAAAAAATAACTTAGAGACTTAACACAACTGAAAAGTAAATTATTGGCTTTAAACGTATATGTGAGGGAATCATCTTGAAAGCAGCACACAGATAAAAGAAGAGAAACTAAGATATAGGAGAAAAAAGCTTTAATACCCATCTAATGTCATAAAAGGAGGGAAACAGAGAAAGGAGAGGAGGCATCAGAAAAGAAAATGGTTTAGAACTTTCCGTAATTAAAGTTGTGATTTCAAGATCTGAAAAGAAGTTGTAAGCAAGATAATGAAAGTAGATCTAACATCTAGATACATCATGATACTGCAAAATAACAAATCTGAAGGAAAGAAAAAGAAGGAAAAACATGTTACCTAAAAAGAAGGATGATTAGGTGCAAGAGATGTCAGAAGACAGTGGTCTGGAGAAAACCATAATTTGAAAATACACATGTACCTCAGTGTTCACTAAAGCATTATTTACAACAGCCAAGACATAGAAGCAACTTAAATGTCCATTGACAGATGAATGGCTAAAGAAGATGTGGGACATATACACAATGGAATATCACGCAGCCATAAAAAATAATGAAACAATGCCGTCTGCAGCAACATAGATGGATCTAGAGATCATCATCGTAAGTCAGTCAAATAAAGACAAATATCATATTATTACTTAGAAGTGTAATCTAAAAGAATGATACAAATGATCTTATTTACAAAACAGAAACAGACTCACAGTCTTAGAAAATAAACTTATGGTTAAAAAGGGGAAAGGTGGGGGATGGAGGAATAAGTTTGGAATTAACATACACTGCTATGTATACAATAGATAATCAACAAGGACTTATGGTATAGAACTCCGCTAAATATTTTGTAATAAGCTATAAGGGGAAAGAATCTGAAAAAGCAAAGATATATGCATAAGTCAATCACTTTGCTGTACACCTGAAACTAACACAACACTGTAAATCAACTATACTCCAATATAATATTTTTTAAAAAGACAATGGAATAATACATTCAAAATGATAAAGGAAAAACAGCAGTCAGAATGGGACAAACAAGCATTCTCTTGGTGTTGCAGAAGATTAAGGATCTGGTGTTGTCATTGTACTGGCTTGGATCACTGCTGTGGCACAGGTTCAGTCCCTGGCCTGGGAACATTCACATCCTGTGGGCATGGAAAAAAAAAAAAAATGCGGCAAAAACATTTTAAGGCACAGACGGAGGACTGTTTCACTGGAGAATTTCTAAAAGATATACATTAGCAAGAAGCAAACTGATCCCAGAAAAACAAAATGAGATAAAATTGGTTGGGAAGTTTAAGTGTATACTAAGTGATAATATTAATTAATCGTGTTTCAAAACAGATTAAAAGCACCAACTAACAACAGGAAGAATATACTTCAAGAATTCTGAGATCTTTTTTGAGATACTAATTAATTAGAAATCAAAGATGCAAGTTAAAAATTTAAGGGTAACCTCTAAAGTCAATAGATTATTTTTTAACCCTATAGAAGGGAAAGGATAATAAAACTTGACTGTCCCCATAGAAATCAAGAGGTTGAATCAAAGAAGCAAGTACAAGGGTGATTAAAAAAAAAGTGAGGAGGAATTCCCATCATGGCTCAGTGGTTAACGAACCCAACTAGTATCCATGAGGACTCAGGTTCAGTCCCTGGCTCCGCTCAGCAGGTTAAGGATTCAGCATTGCCGTGAGTTGTGGTATAGGTGCAGACGTAGCTTGGATCCCACATTGCTGTGGCTGTGGCGTAGGACAGCGGCTACAGCTCCAATTCATCCCTGGCCTGGGTGCAGCCCTAAAAGGATTAAAAAAAAAAAAAAAAGTAAGTAAGTAAGTGGGGAGATGGGCTATGGAGCTAAAGGGAAGCCTGACACCAGCTCTTGGAAATAAAGACTCAGCAGACTGGCATGTCACTCAGGTTCTGACACTGAAGTGCAGTGTCCTTGCCTTTCTGATTGTGGTGGGAGGGACACAGCAAACCCAAATGCTGACTGCAGAGAAGAAGCGGAAAGAGAACTGGCGTTAAAGATTAAGGCCTATCACTTTCCACTCCTTTCTGCCATTACTCCAGTCCGGAAGTTTATAGGAGCTAAAGGATGAGTGTGAACTTTGTTATATAATTTGATGTAGAAATGGGCTATCTCATGACTAGCAGATATCCCCAGATCTAAGCTCAGGTGGAGATAGTCAGTTGCAGGGCAATGTTCATGAGCTTTGTGGTCAAGCAGGTCTAGATGCAGTCCCCACCTGCACCATTTTCAGTTGTTTATATCCCTTAATATTACTGAGCCTTGTTTTCTTCAGATACAGAATGAAGATTGACCTGCCTGCTCTACCTGCCAGCTGTAAAGGAGGGAATAAGTCCCCTTCTCTTGAACTGTTGTGAGAATGAAAAGAGAGGAAGTATACTAAGTGTCGGCAACGTAGTCACTAAGTAAAGGCAAGAAAACTCAGAGAATAAGGAGATTATATATATCATATGGAAGTTAAAAAGGGCCAAAATTTAAGTCCACTTTTTAAGTTCTAAAATTCAGGTGTTGGTCAGAATCACCTGGGAAAGTTGCTGCCGGTGCTTCTGTATAGCAACCAACCCAGATGAACGCAATCGCCATCTATAAGGTAAGTCCCAGGCATCAGTAATTTTAAGGTCTCTATGAGATAATTGTGGTGCAGATCAAGATTTGATAGTCCTTACTTCTAAGGTTTTTTTCCCCCATGATTTCTCTCTTAGAATAAAATCCACGCAATTTCTCATGGATAACAAGGCCCTACTTATTTCATTTTACTGTGCCCTCTTCCCTAAAATCCTTTTCCTTTAGTTCCCAAATCATAAAATATTTCTTACCTCCTAGAACTACCTGTCTCTTTCACCTCCCAGAGATGGGCTCATTGTATTGTTTCCTCCTTTTTGTGTGTGTCTGATCTAAAGGTTGCATACCCAAAATGATTATATCAGCTGACCTTACCAAAGAAGTTCATGCCTATATCTTTCTATCCTAGCACCTGTTTCAATACACATTGATTTCTCTTTATTTTATTATTTAAATTAATGTATTTATTTCTTCACACCTAAAGTTCCACAGGGGCAGATGCAATCACTTTTTCCTAATCCACTAAATAACAAGCTCATAGGGCAATGCAGTTGTTAGTTACATAACAAGTTAATTAATGAATAAAGGAATAGAAATTTCAGTGAGAAAAAGGCAAAGAAGATCATGGAAAGACAAGTGAATATTATTTAACCAAAACATTAAGCAACAGTTACTATATATATATATATATATTCTACCTCCCATCTCGTATTTTACTACGGTAATGAAATATCCTCTTTCCTATATTATTCCCACTTAAGATGAGAATAAAAGTATATCTATACTAACATAGCCAAAACCAACCACTCATATTTCACAGAAGAGCATCTAAAAAAGTTTTTTGGATATTGTTAACAGGTATACCATACTGTAAAGCTTATAAAGTTTTGATCAGAAAGGCTTGGAGCTACAAAGGAGAATATGCTAACTCAATAGTATGGAGAAAGGCCTTGATAAGACCAGAATGCCATGGGTTCTATGACAAATGATACATTAAATTTTGGCTAGAGGGTGGTAATAAAGATTAACAAATAGCCTAAAGAAAATCAGAAGTGATAGATGAACCATGCATAAAATGGAGCCAAGAATAATTTTCCTATGGCTAAAGAATGGTATGTATGCTAAAGGCAAAATAAAAAAAGCAACATTATTTGGCTGCAATTAAATAGAGACTGATGATAATGAATGAGCCAAAATATCTTCACCTGTAAATAAACACCCTACTAAGTAAGTTTTGGGTCAGTTGTGGATAGGCAATCAAAATGAAAAAACATCTAGAAAACCATGATGTTAAATACATTATATAGGAGTTCCCTTGTGGTATAGCAGGCTAAGGATCCAGCATTGTAACAGCAGTGGCTTGGCTTGCTTTTATGTCACAGGTTTGATCCCTGGCCTAAGAATTCCCACATGCTGCATGCATAGCCCCTGAAAAAAGACATAATTTTTTAGCAGTATCTAGGGCATAAAACTCTAGTAGCCAGAGTATAAGTAATGGACCTAAATGCTTATATTAATACAAATAAGATAACAAAATGAAGCATCCACCTCAGCAACTTAAGGATAAAAAAGAGAAATAAAGAAAAATGAAGGAATTCATGAATATGGAGGTGGAATGTAATGAGTTATAAAACATGTTAAATTATAATAAAATAAAAACAAGAAGAGGGGAGTTCCTCTTGTGGCTCAGTGGTGATGAATCTGACTAGCATCCATGAGGACACTGGTTCGATTCCTGGCCTTGTTCAGTGGGTTAAAGATCCAGCATTGCCCTAAGCTGTGATGTAGGTCACGGACACAGCTTGGATCCTGCATTGCTATGGCTGTGGTGTAGGTCAGCAGCTACAGGTCCAGTTTGACCCCTGGCATGGGAACTTCCATATGTGGCAAGTACAGCCCTAAAAAGACAAAAACAAACAAACAAAAGAACAAACAAAAAAAACCTAGAGGAGAAATCACCACCACCACCTACAGAGCATGTATTTCTATTTAAATGATAAAAGACTCATGCCAATCAGTTTGAAAATATAGATGAATAAAATTCTAGTTCTAAGCACCAGAAGACATACAAGGTTGAAAGAGCTCAATTTCAGGAAAAAGATGTTCGAAGGCTTAAAAATTAAAAAGCCAAAAACTCCTGTTGGTTTCTCATGCTGTGGTCACTAAATACCAATGCCCATTTATGAACTCAATAAAGAAATGTTTGAAACTTGATCTATGGCAGGGAAAGTACAAGATGAGCCCAGAACATATTGTGCCAGGAAAAAAGTAGCTTTCAAATACCAATATTTTCAGCAAGTGGTGCTGGGGAAGCTGGACAGCAGCATGTAAATAAATGAAACTGGAACACACCCTCACACCATGCACAAAAATAAACTCAAAATGGCTTAAAGACTTAAACATAAGACACTGTCAAACTCCTAGAAGAGAACATAGGCAAAACATTCTCTGACATCAACCTAACAAATGTTTTCTCAGGTCAGTCTCCGAAGGCAACAGAAATAAAAGCAAAAATAAACCAATGGGACCTAATCAAACTGACAAGCTTTTGCACAGCAAAGGAAACCATAAAAAACAAAAACAATACAACTTACAGAATGGGAGAAAATAGTTTCAAATGATACAACTGACAAGGGCTTAATCTCTAAAATATACAAACAACTTACACAACTCAACAGCAAAACTACCAATTGAAAAATAGGCAGAAGACCTGAATAGACATTTCTCCAAAGAAAGATATACAGACGGCGAGCAAACACATGAAAAAATGCTCGACATCACTAATGATTAGAGAAATGCAAATCAAAATTACCATGAGATACCACCTCACACCAGTCAGAATGGCCATCATTAATAAGTCCACAAATAACAATGCTGGAGGGGGTGTGGAGAAAAGAGAACATTCCTGCACTGTTGGTGGGAATGTAAATTGGTACAACCACTATGGCAAACAGTTTGGAGGTACCTCAGAAAACTAAATATAGAACTACCATATGACCCAGCATCCCACTCTTGGGATATATCCTGACAAAACTTTCCTTGAAAAAGACACATGCACCCCATATGTTCACTGCAGCACTATTCACAATAGCCGAGACATGGAAACAACCTAAATGTCCATCGACAGATGAATGGATTAAGATATGTTATATGTATATACACAATGGAATACCCCTCAGCCATTAAAAAAAAAAAAAAATGCCATTTGCAGCAACATGGATGGAACTAGAGACTCATACTAAGTGAAGCAAGTCAGAAAGAGAAAGACGGGAGTTCCTGTTGTGGTGCAGAGGAGATGGGTCTGACTGGGAACCATGAGGTTTCAGGTTCAATCCCTGGCCTTGCTTAGTGGGTTGGGATCTGGCGTTGCTGTGAGCTGTGGTGTAGATCCCGCGTTGCTGTGGCTGTGGCGTAGGCCGGCTGCAACAGCTCCAATTGGACCCCTGGCCTGGGAGCCTCCGTATGCTGTGGGTGCAGCCCTAAAAAAAACCAAAGACATAAACAAAAAAGAGACAAATACCATATGATATCACTTATATCTGGAATCTAATATACAGCACAAATGAACCTTTCCACGGAAAAGAAAATCATGGACATGGAGACCAGACTTGTGAATGCCAAGGGGGAGGAATGGGATGGACTTGGAATCTTGGGTTAATAGATGCAAACTTTTGCCTTTGGAATGGATAAGCAACGAGATTCTGCTGTATAGTGCTGGGAACTGTATCTAGTCACTTGTGATGAAGCATGATAATGTAAGAAAAAGGAATGTATGTATGTGTGTGTCTGGGTCACCTTGCTGTACAGTAGAAAACTGACAGAACACTAAACCAGCTATCATGGAAAAAAATAAAAATCTAAAGAGAAAGACAAATAACCATATGATATCTCTTATATCTGGAATCTAATATATGGCACAAATGAAACTTTCCACAGAAAAGAAATTCATGGACATGGAGAACAGACTTGTGGTTGTCAAGAGGGAGGGGAAGGGAGTGGGATGGATGGGGAATCTGGGATTAATAGATGCAAACTATTGCCTTTGGAATGGATAAGCAATGAGATCTTGCTATATAGCCCAGGGAACTATATCTAGTCACTTATGATGGAGGATAATGTGAGAAAATAATGTATGTGTGGCTGGGTCATTTTGCTGTAAAGTAGAAAATTCAAAGAACACTAAACCAGCTCTAATGGAAAAAATAAAAATAATATGAAAAATAATTAAACAAAAAGACTAATAGATCATGTTAATAGGCCACAGACACCACCTGAAATGGCTTTAACAAGCCAGCATCATAACTAATAAAAATAATAATAAAAAATCAAGTATTTTTATAAACATTTTAAATAAATAACAAATAATATCTAATGATACTAAAAAAGATGGCCAGGTCTCAATTCAAGGGTCTGGTTGTAGGAGGGGAAGGTACAAGGTGAGCCTAGCATATCTTGTGTCAAAGAACAAGAGTCATTTCAAAGATTAAAATATTAAATCTCGTGTCCACAGAAATCAGCTTAAAGAATTTAGCCAATATTCTAATAACAGCATTTTAGGGAAAAATATGGAGGTGCTGGTCCTGGATAAGATGGAGTGAGGACATAACTGTTTCTGACGGTCAAGAGTTTAGCTATAGTTAGCTAGGTCTTCTGCTTCAGGTCTTTCATAAATCTGCAGTCAAGGTGTAGGGAGCCAGGGGTCTCAATCTGAAGGCTTAATTGGGGAAGAAACCCCTTCTCAGCAAATATGCTTTTGGCAGCATTCAGGTTTTTTGCAGGCTATTTGACTGAAGGCATCCTGTTTTCTGTTGGTTCTTGCCCAGAGGCCACCCTCCGTTTCTTGCCACATGCACCTCCACAATATGAACATTTTCTTCATCCAAGCTAGCAAGGGAGGAGTTCTATCATGGCTCAGCAGAAATGAATCTGACAAGCATCCTTGAGGACAAGGGTTCGATCCCTGGCCTCACTCAGTAGGTTAAGGATCCAGTTGCTGTGAGCTGTGGTATAGGTCGCAGACACAGTTCAGATGCTGAGTGGCTGTGGCTGTGGCTGGCAGGTATAGCTCCGATTCGACCCCTAGCCTGGGAACCTCCATATACCACAGGTGCAGCCCTAAAAAGGCCAAAAAAAAATTTTTTTTTTCATCTTTCTGTGACTGATTTCCAAGCTAGGTCCCTGATCTCTCTGTATGCAAGTCCCAATATTACTCCTACCCAGTCCTAAAAGCTTCGCAAAACATGGTTGTCTCAACACATACCAGTCTTGAGGACAGTCAGCTGCCAGTCTTATATTTTCCAAAAATGCAAAGAATTTCTAAGTTTTTCCATAAGTAATCAAATGGGGCCAATTTTTCTTAATCATCCCTCTGCTATTCTTTGGATGGCCAAATACCTCTTCAAGGCTTAAAGATTAACTGTAGCTCTTCTTGAAAGAAGGGTGAACTTACTGGAGATGGTAGACATTAATAGAAGAATAGCGGGACCCACCAGAAGCACCTTGGGCTGTTTGACATCATACTTCACTGGTACGGGAGGAACTGGGGACAGCTTCTTAGATCTCTGTTACACAGGATGTTTCTAAATAAGGAAATGTCTACATTTGATCTAGTATATAACTATGTGCGAGAACTAAGAGAAATAGCAGCTTACAAAAGCCAGGGTTAAAAATGGTTCAGAACTTGTCAGTACTCTTCAGGATTTCCCATTTGGCGAAGCACAGAGACCACAGATGTGAGAACTGGGAAAAGAAAAGTTGGGCTATTGTTGCAGGACTGTGTACAGAGAGATGGGACACCAAGGCTTATTTCCAGGAAGGAGTGTTTATCCGTGCTGGCACTGGCTCAGCGGATTCACATCTAAAGGCTGAGCTGCAAGTGCAGCGGGGTGTAGCCTTACATACCCTTCATTAGCTTCTCCTTTATGTTTCAGCCCCATTGTCTTCCTTGTAGGGTAGCATGCATTCTGTACATTGATTGGACGGACTATGTTACAGTTACACATGCGCACATAGATGCTGATTATGCCACGTTGCCTTCTCTTTGTTCTGGGAGGGCTCTTACCACACTGTGAGACTAGATGTACCTCTCAGCTCCCAGAATGAGGCACAATTAACATGAGCTCTTTTTCTTCTGTTTTCTTGCCTGTAAACAATACTTGATCAACATCCACAGAACAGCGGTCAGAGGGATTTTAGACAAATCCAAATTTTCATACACAAGGAACGCAGTAGCAGGCACAGATACCAAGCAGAGGTTCTCCTGTCTGAAAGTAGGATCCAGACACTTGAGCAGGAGGTTTCTGGCCCATCCTCCATCTAATACTGGCCTGGCCTGGACCTGAAATTGGGCACACCTGAAATAATCCTCCTCCCTCGATTCCACTTCCAGGCCTACAAAGGGAAGGCACCATCCACCAAAACCTCCTCTGTGGCCTAAGGAACTGTCACATGTTGTAAATTCCAATAAGGCCCACAACAGTATTTCACAGCCCGCATGTTCTTCCAGAATTTTGCCACTTAACCTACTTCATCAAGAAGTAGAGATTATTTCCCTTCCTTTGAAAAACAGCCCTCTTGATGAACAGCCTGGTAGAAATGACATTGTGTATCTTCATCAATGCTCTATAATTTTATAATCCCGTGTTGCTGTAGCTGTGATGTAGGTCAGCAGCTACAGCTCTGATTCGACCCCCAGGGTCCACAAAATGGACCAGTGGCCCAGCCCATGTCACAAATCTAAACTTAAGTCAGCTGGCATTTCCTAACCTACACCTATCACAATCCTCCAACTCAGCTTTGGCTAGCTTACCTTTTGCTAGAAAATAGGACCAGCTAACCTTATAAGGAAATCTCTGACCTCTTAGCCAATCATGTTGTTTCTCTGCTGCCTTTTCTAACATTCTATAAAATTCTCTATTGCCCAAAACCCCTTGGGAAGAGTGCTCTACTGCTTGTGACATGCTGTACTCCACCAATCCATGGACTGTTTCCTTTGAATTAGACATCAAAACTCATGAGTACATTGTTTTACTTTTGTTGTTTGACACTACATACAAGGAAGTATAACAAAACATTGATTGGGTTGAATTCCTTTTTCAAACTAAGGGTTAGAGAGGTCTTTATTTATTTAAAAGATTAATTTGTGTGATTTTTATTCTAAAAAACACCCCTCAAAATCACAAACATAGGCAGGAGGATAAATTTTGAAGAATGTATATCTAAATGTTAACTGATTATTTCCAGATGCTAAAATTATAAGTACATTTAAGTTTCTATTTTATAAGTTCAACTTGGATTTTTTTTTTTTTTTTTTTGTCTTTTTGCCATTTCTCGGGCCGCTCCCGCAGCATATGGAGGTTCCCAGGCTAGAGGTCTAATCGGAGCTATAGCTGCCAGCCTATGCCAGAGCCACAGCAACGCGGGATCTTAGCCGCGTCTGCAACCTACACCACAGCTCACAGCAACGCCAGATCGTTAACCCACTGAGCAAGGGCAGGAATCAAACCCTCAACCTCATGGTTCCTAGTCGGATTCGTTAACCACTGCGCCACACGGGAACTCCGACTTGGATTTCTAATTGTTTTCAACAAGACTGCATTCATTCCATCATCAGGAATTAACATCTATTTGCATTTAAAACATTTTTCTAAAGAGCTGTAGAGAGGGCTATCTTCTACTTATGAAACTAAGCAAACAGACTATCAAGATGACAGCTAACAGCACTAAAACCAGTGTTACTGAAATAAATAAACCCACCAAGTCTAGTACCTTCTTTTACTGTATTTCATAAACATAATGAGACACTTTTCATGGTAAGATTCACCTGTAGGGAGTTCCCTTCATGGCTCAGCGGTAACAAACCCAACCAATATCCTTGAGGACGCGAGTTTGATCCCAGGCCTCATTTGGTGGGTCAAGGATCTGGCATTCCGTGAGCTGTGGTGTAGGTGGCAGACACGGCTAAGATATGGCATTGTGGTGGTTGTGGTATAGGCTGACAGCTACAGGTCCGCTAGCCTGAGAACTTCCATATGCCACAGGGGCGGCCCTAAAAAGACCAAAAAAAGAGAAAGATTCACCTGTGAATGTGTGCAATTCAGGTGACACTTTCAAATTAAACAGTGGGAGTTCCCGTCGTGGCTCAGTGGTTAACGAATCCGACTAGGAACCATGAGGTTGCGGGTTCGATCCCTGCCCTTGCTCAGTGGGTTAACGATCTGGCGTTGCCGAGGGCTGTGGTGTAGGTTGCCGACTCGGCTTGGATCTGGCGTTGCTGTGGCTCTGGCGTAGGCTGGTGGCTACAGCTCCGATTAGACCTCTAGCCTGGGAACCTCCACATGCCGCGGGAGCGGCCCAAGAAATAGAAAAAAAAAAAAAAAAAAAGACAAATTAAACAGTGTTTGGTCCATGGTAAAGGCTTAATAAATGTGGCTTTATCACACTGTCTTTATTGAATGGCCAGTTAATGTACCATATTGGAGTATTGGATATAACCTTTGAAAAATGGGTAAGAAATGCCATTATAATAATTAAACTGATTTATAATTTAGCAATTTCTTGAGTTTTTTGTTCATAAACATTAATACTGCATAGCATTATATATTCTTATATTAGAACCTCATCTATATAATACTAACCACTGGAATATAATGTGATTAACTTTATATTTACATGATACTGTAAATCATTTTGGGACCAATGTTCCTTAATGTTCACTTCTAGGTATAAATTAATGGTTCTGGCTCTATGGTTCAAAATCTGTTTGGATCCTGTACACCTTTGAGCATCTCAAAATTATAGATTTTTTCCCAAGAAAAGTATGCATTAATAAATATATAGGAGTTCCCTGGTGGCTCTGTAGGTCAAGGACCCAGCATTGTCACTGCTGTGGCTTGGGTTCATTCCCTGGCCCTGGAACTTCTGCATGCTTGAGTGAGGCCAAATAAATAAATATATAAATAGACAATAATTTGGTATATAATTCTAAGATAAATTATTTAAGGTGAAGGATACCTGTTCTAGACCATCTAAGCATATGGCTCACTTTCTTACTTACAAGTGCCCATTACAATTAACTTCGTATTTTCATTGCTCCTTACATATGAATGTGGAATGACTTAGGATATCCACACAATAATAACAGGTTTGGGGGATTTTTTGTCTCTCTCTTTTTTTTTTTTTTTTTTAGGGCTGCACCCAAGGGATAATGGAGGTTCCCAGGCTAGGGGTCGAATCAGAGCTGTAGCTGCTGACCTATGCCACAGCTCACAACAATGCCAGATCCTTAATCCACTGAGCGAGGCCAGGGATTGAACCTGTGTCATCATGGTTACTAGTCAGATTTGTTTCTGCTAAGCCCTGACGGGAACTCCAGGTTTTTAATTTAAGCACTTCTTATTGTCAGCCACTGTTCTAATGCTGATAATAGTAAGTCTCCTAATCCTCATAAAATCCCTTTGAGATTAATACTATTATTTGCATTTTTCAAACAATAAACTCTGAAATAGAAAGATATTGAATATATTGCCCAAGCTTATGAATACTTACGAGACCAAGATTTTAATTCAGACACTCTAGATTATGGGTCAGCAAATTTTTCTATAAAGGACCAGACAGTAAATATGTTAGGCTTTGTGGGCCAAAAGACAAAATCAAGGATATTATGTAGGTACAAATATAATGAGAGAAAACAAATTTCCACAAAATTTTTATTGACAAAATTCAAAACTTTACTTATGAACTCTGAATTTTAATTTCATATAATTTTCACACATCATGAAATATTGTTCTCCTTTTGATAGGCTGTCAATTATAGAAAAATGTTAAAGCCAGTCTTAGTTCACAAACCATAAAGAAAATAGGCTCTAAGCTGAATTTGGCCTGCAGGATCATGGCTTTGTTGACCTCTGCTCAAGACTCAAGAGACCATCATACACTACTGACCCTCAGTGTACACCAGCATGTGACTCGAAAAAAAAAACTGATGCTGCCAAATCTTATACAAGAACTGGTTGGTACCACATAAATCTTCTCATTCTTTGAGAAAAAAATTCTGCCCTTCTTGAAAGAGATGTCGCTGTATATACCTCCCAATAATATTCTGACCCTTAAAGGCCTCTAAAACAGAAGGCTGTTTTTACTGAAGACTATTACTGAAATCAGTCAAACCTTATCCTACCTTGCCATATTTCCACTCATGTCTTTGAAGAAAAACTGAAGTATCTGATGTGTAATTCTCACTGGTCTCTTCCTTAACAAATCACCATGTAAAGGGGAATTGTTTTTTGTGTCATGAGACTGCTTAAACAAAAAGAACCCAAGGCACAGGTGTTGCCAAGTGGTTATAGAAAATTTAACTGTAGGAAGGGCATTTGATGAGGAGCTGGGAAAAAAGGGGATCCATCCTTATGTTACGGTCATCAACTAAGGAGAGGAGGCCTAGAGACCAGGTAAATGGATTAGCTGCTGTTTGACAGGGCATTTAAAATGAAGTTATTCTATATCCCAAAAAACAAAAATTCACTCCATGAAACAGAAAGCTCAAAATGATCTCTAGATTGGCTTTGAGATGTACAACTGCAACACTTTTCTCCTTTCGTGGCTATTTTGGAATACAGCAAAACTTAGAAAGAAGAGGGAATCATGACATAGCAGGTCTTTCATACCCAGGCTAAGTAAGAACACATTCTTCATCATTAGCAAACCTCCATCATCCATGTTAAAAATACCCAATGGAAGTATGAGAAAAACAGGAGTACTGTTGATCCTTCCCTGCATCATAAAAGTCAGGTTCATTGAAGCCTAGGACTGGAATCTGTTTCTATGTTCCCAGCAGTTTTCTGTCCACAGAGCAATGAAAATGCTGTAGATCTGCGATATGCAGATTGCCCCCAAAAAGCTTCAGGAAGAAACTCTGGAGGAAGGAATCCTACTCTTGGTGCCTTAATATTACGTCTTCCCAAGACCTGGGGTGGGGGGTGGGGGCAATTCCAACTCTAAAATCACCATAATGGACCCAGAGCTGTGCTTTTTTTTTTTTTAGTTGGAACTAAAAAAGTCTCAAAAAGTCAGTTTCCCTTTAACAGCCATTTTTGTGCAAATAACATTTCCATGCAGTGTGGCTATAAGGTGAAAAGACAGAGGAAGTGAAAGAAAATTCAGTGCAACAAATTCCGAGAAACCATAGGATTTACAGTTAACTCCAGAACAAGTTACATTTAATATACTGCCTGCCTACTGTGCCTTAAGCACTAGGCTAGACAATAGACACAGGTTGCAATGATGAAGGCAGCAAGGGCCCTGTTTTAGAACTGGGAGCATCTGTGGTTACAGGGGCCTCAGAGTCTTTCACAGGCACAGACTGAGTCACGCAGGGTTCTCGTGCAGCGATTCCTCCACAATAGAAAAGCAAAAATGAAGCTCTACCCTCCTAAAAGTAAACAAAAGCCACACTACGCCAGTTTTGGTCACTCTCCAGTCGGTCACAATAGTGCTGTCACAGGATCACTTGGTCACAGTATTAAAACCTCACAGTCGCCAATCAGGGTCATTAACGCCCCGCCCCCACTCGTAGTCCTAGGAGCCTCATCTGCACCTGAACCTGCCCCCACTCACATGCATACACGCCCGCTCGCGCTCTGACATAGACTCATAATTACATCTTACACTCACAATCACACACACACACCACAAACACCTTTCTCAGCACCTGATCCACACAAACCGGTGGCTGCTTCCTCCTCCAGACGCCACCGAGCCTGGGAAACTCCAGGCCTCCTGCAATGAGCGCCTCCCGCCCCACGGCCCAGGTCACCTCAACTCACCATGTGGAAAACTATAACCGCAAGGCTAGTGGAAAATGAACCACAGCCTGAAGCTCATGAGTCCCCCCAGGACCTGCGGGAAACGAAGTCCAAACCGGAAAAGCGCGGACACAGACGCAAACTGACCCGAGCGCCCGCAGCCGGGAGAGCTCGGTCGCGCACCCCGCAGCCCCGTGGACTCCTGGGAGCTCCGGCCCGCACGGGAGTGCGCAGGCGCAGACGGCTGAGCCTGGGCTCGGGTGAGGTTGGTAGGTCTAAGGGGCTCGGAGGAGGCGGGAACTGGGAGCTCCGGCCCGGGAGGGCAGGCTGGAGAAGCGCGACCTGGGGAGGGGGGAATTCCGGGGACGGAACGAGGCGTCCAGACTGGGCCTGGTAATTGTGAGGAAGGAACGGGAACCGGGCCCGTCCGTGGCCAGACACTCAGATCTGTGCGAGCGGGGCCTCGGGCGTGGTCGTGGGCGTGACCCTGAAGGTGACAACCTAGTGTGACCTGGAGCGAGTTTTGCGAGGGGAGATTTTGTCTGTTTTGATCCGAAGGAAGCTCCATCGCAGGGAGCGGGGCGTGTGTGTGTGTGTGTGTGTGTGTACACGTACCAAATGGAGGCGGCCTCCTGTGCCGAACCTGCTGCGTTTTGGGTGCTTGCCACTTTAGGAAATGTGGCAGCTGATTGTGTGTGAAATTGGACTAGTCTTGTTGCTGCCTGGGGATTCCTCTGCATGTGTCTCTCTTCGGATTAAGTGTGATTCGTGTTTGAGACCGCAGGTGACAAGGAGAAGCAAGATGATTTCTGATGTGATTTTGTGACTTTGCCTGGAATTTTGTAATGTACTGTCTGAGATTGTGAATGACATGTGTATGCCCTGGAATGGTGCATTTCTGAAGTAAGTGCTAGAATGTCACTCTGCGTGTGTTTGTAACATACTGTTACTATTTGTGATGGTTTTGTGATTAAGAAACTCTGTGTGACCACTAGTTAAGTATGTAAGATTTATCTGAACAGCGGTCTTATTAAGCCTGCCTCCAAAATTGTAACTCAATAACAATTTAGCAAATAAAATAATAGAGGTATAAGTATTGGGAAGGAAGAGGTAAGATTTCAGTGTTCCCAGATGGTAAGATTCATTACAAGGAAACATTATATGAAATAAAACCAATGTGTTAAGGTGATTAGTGTTCCACGTGTAACATGCAGGAAAAAAACAATTTTTATCCATCACTAGCACTTTCAGCACTGATAAATGAGTGAGGTTTCCTGCTGGATGAAGTCTCTGGCAGGGTCAATAGCTTCTTAAGGCATTCTAAGATAATAAAAAGTATTTGGTATATTTTTAATCATGAAGCCCGTCTCATTTTAGTAATTAAAACATTGTTTCTCTTTGGCATGACATTGTAAATCAACTGTACTTTAATAAAAAATTATCTTCCTAATTAAAATATTCACTGTAGAAGTCAATACCTCAAACTTCATTCAGCAAGATATTATCCTTTCTGCTTGGAACCCTACAGTGTGGAAAGATCGATTTATTTTCTTTTTCCATACCTGTACTACTCAAGAGGGTTGTTCAGTAATTAATAATTAACTTACCATTAGTAAATTAATAATAATAGTTAATTTTCAATAATTATCTATGCAAATTAAGTACTACATACAGGTGAATCAATAAACAAAGTAGAGATTACATAGAAAGTCCAGGTATTCTCAAGTATATGGGGATATGTAATAATGATGAAGATGGCATTTTCATTTCAACTGAGAAATTATGGATTATATAGTATATAAATAACCTTCACAAGGCAGAAACATTTTTTTTTTTTTTTTGTCTTTTTTGTCTTTTGTCTTCTTGTTGTTGTTGTTGTTGTTGTTGCTATTTCTTGGGCCGCTCCCGCGGCATATGGAGGGTCCCAGGCTAGGGGTTGAATCGGGGCTGTAGCCACCGGCCCAAGCCAGAGCCACAGCAACGCGGGATCCGAGCCGCGTCTGCAACCTACACCACAGCTCACGGCAATGCCAGATCGTTAACCCACTGAGCAAGGGCAGGGACCGAACCCGCAACCTCATGGTTCCTAGTTGGATTCGTTAACCACTGCGCCACGACGGGAACTCCAGAAACACTTTTTTTTGGTTTTTTTTTTTTTTGGCTTTGTTTTGTTTTGTTTTTTATTTTTTATTTATTTATTTATTTTTTGTCCTTTTGCCTTTTCAAGGGCCGCTTCCCATGGAATATGGAGGTTCCCAGGCTAGGGGTCGAATTGGAGCTGTAGCCGCTGGCCTACGCCAGAGCCACAGCAACGCGGGATCCAAGCCGCGTCTGCAACCTACACCACAGCTCACGGCAATGCCAGATCGTTAACCCACTGAGCAAGGGCAGGGACCGAACCCGCAACCTCATGGTTCCTAGTTGGATTCGTTAACCACTGCGCCACGACGCGACCTCCCAGAAACACTTTTAATAGTCAAATGAGCAGCTAAGAAAAATTATTTGCAACTTAAAATATATAAAGGGTTAATTTATTAAATTAAAAAGATAATGTCAACCAATTAGAAAATAAACCCCCATGAGAAAAATAGACATACTCTAAGATGTCATCACAGAAAAGAAAGGAGCTTATTCTTATAAGAAATGTGCAAATTAGAATTGTATCTGTATATCTGGGAGTTCCCGTCACGGCTCAGTTGTTAACGAATCCGACTAGGAACCATGAGGTTGCAGGTTTGATCCCTGGCATCCCTCAGTGGGTTAAGGATCCGGAGTTGCTGTGAGTTGTGGTGTAGGTCTCCGACTTGGCTCGGATCTGGTGTTGCTGTGGCTGTGGTGTAGGCTGGCGGCCATAGCTCTGATTAGACCCCTAGCCTGGGAACCTCCATATGCCACGGGTGCGGCCTAGAAAAGGCAAAAAAATAAAAATAAAAAGAATTATGTCTGTATATCTGGCAGGCAGAGGTTAAAATTATTTTCAGTTGCATTCATCAGGGTGCGGGGAGGTATTCTCATGCACTTCTGGTAGTAACAGTATAAATTGGTAGAAAATCCATGAAGAACGATTTGGAAATATGACATGGGAGATGGAAGACAGAGGTGCAGAGGGAAAAACACAATGTTCCCTCTATCCAAGCTACAACAGATTCCCCAGAATCCATTCTACCTCACCAAGAGACTAGGTTTCTGGCAAAAGTAAGATAGCAGGATTTGTTCATTTTCCCACTAATCTCTGTCCCGGATTCGTGTGGGGTACACAGTGTGTGCAAATGCTGAAACTGAAAATTGATGCAGTTCAAAACTGAAAACTGAGCTGAGTTATTCTGAAAGATCTAAATCAAATATGATTTCACATGGCTTCTTGTATCCCCCCATCTCTGCCTTCTCAGGACTCTTCCCTTTTCCAAAAGAAGAGCTCAAAAGAGAAGGTTCAACTCTTGCAAATCTCAAAGCCATGCCTCAGGTGAGATGATGTTTCCTCTTTTTCTGAAATCACTTGTTTTTAGGTTATATGAACATTTGCTTCCCTATCCTTAAATTTCTGGATATTGGGATTTGCTTCCATCAAACTCGTCTCCAGTAGGGCAAGCAAGTGGCTTAGGTACAGAATTTAAGGAGGACTCTCAAGGCTGTCCAGCCCTAAATTTTGTACCCTAGCTGCCTTACCTGCCTGACTCTAGTTACAGCTCCACTCCTAGTTTTTCTCATTCCAAGTGGGTAACTTAAGCCTCCCCAAGTTTACCTTCTAGTTACAGCCCATGTCTGTATATTGATTGGGTATCATTCATCATCTCCTTTCTCAGTCTTCTCATAAAAGTACTGCTGGAAAAGAAATGTATTGTTTTGAATTAAAGGGGAATATATTACTTCAATGAATGTTAAGTTTGTCAAGACACTGATTTGAGATCTAAATGTGTGAGGAGTCAAAGGGCAGACATGGAAAAACCTTGATCACTCCCACAGACCTAGGTTTCGCAATGATGGGTGGGAGGTAGAATTGATTGATTATTATTTTGTGATTAGATTTCCTGTTATGTGAAGTTTTTAGGGTAGAGATTTGCTTGCAGGCTTGTACAGAAAACTGAGATTTTACATCCATCTCTGATCTATTTTATCCATGTCTGCCAGTAATTCCTACTAACTCTCACCTGCCAGTGAAAACCTTTTCAGTAGTTCAGTGCTGTTATAGATTTAATCTTACCTTTTCAGTTTCTTCTACCTTTTATACATTGGTGCAGAAGAAAATGTATATGCTAATCTACTCTTGAGACAGTCTACTCTGGAATCAAAGGTTGTACTTTATTCTGTTTTCATTTCTTTCAGAAAATTCCTCTTCATCTACTAACCTTTACAATACCAAACAAGGTTTTCCCCAGATGCTAGTTGGTTCTCTTCTCTCTTTTTCTGTATGCACATTCACATTCACTGCAAAGGCTTATACTGATCTGATTCTAGTGATTCTCAGATACCTCTCTCCATCTTCGATCTCTATGCAAGGTAGCAGAGTCATATATACAATCTCTTAACAGGTATCACTACCTGTATGACATTCTAGGTATACATCTAAGGTTTGCTTCATTACCTCCTTTGGTCCTGCTTATTCTTTCTTCTGTTTCCCATTTCCATTTTTTACTCTCAGCACCTACCCACTTGCTATGCAGATGACTCAAGAGCTATGCCTCTCTTTTTTCCACTCTACAACCAATTTATGACCAATTCTACTGAAACTCATCGTGTAGCAACCAACTGTCCCCTGCCTAGACCACCAATACCACTGTAATCCGGGACACATCTCTAAAAGTGGTTGCTTAATTGTCTTTCCCACCTAACACACCTCAAGCCTTCTCTACTGTTCAAGAGTATTGCCTGTAAAGTACAAATTTTATCACTTACATAATGACAGCATTTCTTCATATTCTTTATACCACATAAAGCAGCAGACCCAAAGTGAAGTATGCGTTATAGTGGAATGTACATGACAGTATATTGAAAAGGAGGAAAATACTAATAGTTTACATTCAAGAACAATAATCATTAACAATGTGGATTGCCATTAATATATCAAATGATTGATAAATAAATACAAATATGTTGGGAGTGTGTTTAAAACCACTGCTTCCTAAGAAAAGTATTCAGTGTTATTACATAAATACTGCCTACCTCCATATACCTATTTCTGCTTACAGCTCAAAGACTCTTTCCTAACATACTATACCTTTTGCTATTACCTGAATTCACCAACTGGTTTTACTCTCCCCATGAATTTTAAAAGCCAGTGACATGTAGTCCTACAAAAAAATTCATTGTGAGTACAAAATTTTCATGTCCTCAATGAAGTCTTGGAATACAAAATGAAATTTTCTTTATTCTGTGGTATGTACATATTTCTGTCATTGTGTCTGTATTATCTATTGAGTGTATGTATTTATACATATGACTCTCTTTTAGCCTGTAACTTCTTATGAGTAAGGTCAGGGTTTTATTCATTTTGGTGCACCAAGCAACCAGTCACATTCAAGACAAATAATATGATCTCGTATGTTTTTAGCATGAGAAAATAAGTAAATACAGATGAATGTATTTTCAGAGAGAATTTTCTAGAGTACAAAATACAAAATAAGAAACCTAGGTCTGACCACTGAACATGGTCTCCAATGTCTAGTTCTCACTAGTTCCAATCACTTTAGGATGAACTAGAGTGTGCCCTTACAGGGATCAGTATCATTCAAGGATGTGACTGTGGACTTCACCCAGGAGGAGTGGCAGCAACTGGACCCTGCTCAGAAGGCTCTCTACAGGGATGTTATGTTGGAAAACTATTGTCACCTCATCTCTGTGGGTAAGGAAAATTCCTTGAATCTTTCAATGTCATATTTCCCCTTTCAAGAATTTCTGAAACATATTAGCATTCCCGTTGTTGCTGAGTGGGTTAAGAATCTGACTAGTATCCAAGAGGATGCAGGTTCAATCCTTGGCCTTGCTCACTGGGTTTAAGGATCCGGTACTGTAGCAAGCTGCAGTGTAGGTCACAGACACAGCTTGGATCTGGCGTTGGCTGTGGCAAAGGCCAGCAGCTGCAGCTCTGATTCGACCCCTAGCCTGGGAACTTCCATATGCCAAAGATGTGGCCCTAAAAAGAAAAAAAAAAATTTCTGAAGCATATGGAACTTTCAGTTTCAAAGATCAGAGGTGATGAATCCCTTTTTGTTAGTAGAAAACATGATTATATCTTCACTTGCCTAGTGCAAGGTATTAAAGATGTTAATGTGTACCTTGTTGCCACTTTGAACCTGTATCTTTCTCTTCCTTCAATAGTTTTGAAGCCCAGCAGCTTAGACCATGTCTCATTTTTTATTATCAGGATTTCACATGACTAAGCCTGACATGATCCGCAAGTTGGAACAAGGAAAAGAACTATGGACAACAGAGAAGATTTTTCCAAGTCAGAGTTATCCAGGTGAGTCTGTGTAGATAAAGTCCAGTGGACTCAGGTAGTTTAAGCATTTAAATGTTTTTAAGAGGTCTCTTTTTTTTTAATTGTGATAAAATAAACATTAAATTTACCATCTTAACCTTTTTTTTTTTTTTTTTTTTTGGCTTTTTAGGGCCACACCTGCAGTATATGGAAATCCCCAGGCTAGGGGTCCAATCAGAGCTGCAGCTGCCAGCCTATGCCACAGCAACAGCAACCTGGGATCCAAGCCACATCTGTGACCTACACCACAGCTCACGGCAATGCCGGATTCTTAACCCACTGAGTGAATCCAGGGATCAAACTCCCATCCTCATGGATACTAGTTGGGTTCCTTTGCGCTGGCTCAGCCACGACAGGAACTCCCATCTTAACCATTTTGTAAGCATATAATTCTGTGGCATTAAGTAGTCTTACAGTGTTGTGTAACTTTGATTATCATCCATCTCAAGAATCTTTCATCTCACAGAACTAAAACTGTACCCATTAAGCTCTGTACCCATTAAACAAAATTCTGTACCCATCTCACAGAACTAAAACTCTGTTGGTACTCATTACCAACCCCCTACTAGCTCCTGGCAACAAACATTCTTCTTTCTATCTCTGTGAATTTGACTTCTGGTGGTATGTCACAGAAGTGGAATCATATGGTATTTTTCCTTTTTGTGACTTTTATTTCACTTAACATAATGTCCTTAGTTTCACCCATGTTGTAGTGTGTATTAGAATTTTCAGAGTTCCCCCTGTGGCTCAGTGGGTTAAGAACCCAACATAGGAGTTCCTGTCATGGCTCAGTGGTTAATGAATCCGACTAGGAACCGTGAGGTTGCGGGTTCGGTCCCTGACCTCGCTCAGTGGGTTAAGGATCTGGCATTGCCGTGAGCTGTGGTGCAGGTGTAGACGCAGCTTGGATCCTGTGCTGCTGTGACTGTGGCATAGGCCGGTGGCTACAGCTCCAATTGAACCCTAGCCTGGGAACCTCCATATGTCGCGGGAGCGGCCCTAGAAAAGGCAAAAAAACAAACAAACAAAAAAATCGCCCAACATAGTGTCCTTGAGAATGCAGGTTCCATCCCTGGCCTTGCTCAGTGGGTTAAGGATCTGGCATTACTATGCCTATGGTATAGGCCAGCAGCTGTAGCTCCAATTTGACCCCTAGCACAGGAACTTCCACATGCTGCAGATGAAGCCATAGGAGAAAAAAAAAAAGAATTGTCTTCCTTTTGAAAGCAGAATAATATTCCATTATATGTATATGCCACATTTTGCTTATCCTTTCATCTCTCAGTGGACACTTTGGTTGCTTCAACCTTTTGGCTACTATGAATAATGCTGCTATGAACATGAGTATACAGATCTCTGAGTCACTGCTTTAATTTCTTTGGGGTATATACCCCAAAGTAGAATTGCTGGATCATATATGGTAATTCACTGTTTAATGTTTTGAAGAACTGCCATTCTCTTTTCCATAATGGTTATACCATTTTACATTCTCACTAAAAAAGGATTCCCATTTCTCCACATCCATACCAAAAAATGTTATTTTCTTTTTTTCTTCTTTTTTGGATAGTAGCCATCTTATTAGACATCTGTTTTTAAAGGCCTGAGATCTTTGAAGTGCCTGTACATAACTGACTTCCATGCCTCTAAAATATAAATTTTATTTTGAATATCAGTCTGCATGCACATCCTTTCCTTGTGTGCTTTATGCTTATAGAGCTATTGGCTGCTGTTGCTTTACCAAGAATCCACTCCAGGCTTTGTAGCTATAATGTACATAAAGATCTTAAGTGTAAAGTTCTTTGAGTTGTGACAGAAGTATAATTCCATGAACCTCACACTCTAATCAAGATAAAGGACACTTCCATTAACTCCATTAACCCATTAACTTCCATCAGGCCTCTTCCAAGTCAGTCCTTCCCATTAGGACAATCAACACTGAGTTCTACCGATGTAGAGTAGTTTTGACCACTCTAGATTGTTTTCACATCTACTTTTTTTCACTCAGCTTAACATGTTTTTGCATGTTAAATAGTTTATTTTAATTGCAGAATAGTATTTAATTGTATGCGTATCCCAGTTTGTTTATGTAACTCCTGTTGATAGACATTTGAAATATTCTAGTTCAGGGCTATTATAAATAAAGCTACAGTGAACATTCTTGTAAAAATCTTTTTGTGGACATATGGTTTTTTTTTGTTTTTTTTTTTTAATCTACTTTTAAATATCATCTTTTTTTTTTCTTTCTTTTTTTTTTTTTTTTTTTGCTATTTCTTGGGCCGCTCCAGCGGCATATGGAAGTTCCCAGGCTAGGGGTCCAATTGGAGCTGCAGCCGCTGGCCTATGCCAGAGCCACAGCAACGCGGGATCCGAGCCGCGTCTGCAACCTACACCACAGCTCACGGCAACGCCGGATCATTAACCCACTGAGCAAGGGCAGGGACCGAACCCGCAACCTCATGGTTCCTAGTCGGATTCGTTAACCACTGCGCCACGACGGGAACTCCAGACATATGTTTTTATTCATTCTCAATAAAGACCTGGCAGATAGTGTTGGATCATTCATAAGGTAGGTTTATTTTTCACTTTTTTAAGAAACTGCCAGTTTTTTTAAGTTATTGTGCCATTTTAAACTTTGACCAGCAGCATATGAGAGTTTTATCTCACATTCTACTCTATATTTGATATCAGTATTTTGATTTTGGTCATTCTGAAGTAACATTCTGAAGAATGGTAGTATATCTTTGCAGTTTTAGATTTATGACTAATGATGTTGAGAACTTTTTCAAGAGCTTTTTATATCTTCTTCAGAGGTGTCTCTTCAAATGTTTTACCCATTTTTTATTTGGTAATATATTTTTTCCCTTGAGTAGTAAGAATTCTTTATATATTCTGAATAGAAGTCTTTTGTTTAATATAGATATTGCAGATATTTCCTTAAGTCTGTGGCCTGCCTATTCATTTAATGGTGTCTTTTTCAGTTAACTACAATAATCAAAGACTAAGTGGTATTAGCAGTAGGACTTAGGTCAAAAGAAAGAATACTCTAGAAGTATACTGACACAAATACAAATCATTTTTGATAAGATCATCAGTGCAATTCAACTCAATTCAACAAGTGATGGGACAAATTAATATTTATATGGAAGAAAAAAGACCCTTAATCATTACCTCATATCATAAACAAAATAATATGAAATGGGTCACAGAACTAATAAAAAGCAAAATAGACATAATATTTTTAGAAGAAAATATAGGAAATTATCTTCATAACCTAGAAGAAGGCAGATACTTTTTTGTGAGGTCAAAGAAATGATGATAAAAAAATTATTAACTGGATTGTGCTATCTGAAAATATTTCCTCAGGCCTTTTCTCTCTCTCTCTCCTCATTCTGGCACCCCTAGAATGCAAATTTTGGTGTGTTAATGTTGTCCCAGGGGTCTCTTAGACTGTCCTTATTTCTTTTCCATTCTTTTTACTTTATTCTGTTCCACAGTAGTGATTTCCATCAATCTGTTTTCCAGTTCACTTATTTGTTCTTCTGCCTCATTTATTCTGCTGTGGATTTCTTCTAGTGTATTTTCATTTCAGTTCTTGTATTGTTCATCTGTTTGTTTGTTCTTTAAATCTAGCTCATTGTTAAACATTTCTTGCATTTCTTGTATCTGCTCTGCCTCCATTCTTTTTCCAAGGTCTTGATCATCTTTGCTATCATTACTCTAAATTCTTTTTACAGGTAGGTTGCCTACCTGAAGAGTGGAGAGATAATCCTCATAAATTTATTTAAAGAAATCAAAAAGCTGATTCTAAAATGTATTTGAAAATGAAAATGACCTGGAATAGACAAAACTTTTTTTTTTTTTTTTTTTGCTTTTTAGGGCCACAACTGTGGCATATGGAAGTTCCCAGGCTAAGGGTCAAATCAGAGCTACAGCTGCTGGTCTACACCACAGCCACAGCAACACAGGATCCGAGCTGCATCTGTGACCGACATCACAGCTCACGGCAACACCAGATCCTTAACCCACTAAGCAAAGCCAGGGATTGAACCTGCAACCTCATGGATACTAGTCGGGATCGTTACTGCTAAGCCACAATGGGAATTCCCAAAGCAATTTTTTAAAAAGAAGAGAGTTGAGTATTTACTCTGACATGAATACTTATTTTAGTACGTTTATCTCTAAGCTTTTAATATTTGTGATGCTGTTGTAAATAGTGGGATTTTAAATTTTTATTTTTCCAGTTTGTTAATACATATAACTACAAATCACTTATAGATAATGAGTTTGCATGTTTTTTTATTGTATGAGTTTCATTATTGTTGCTCTTGTTTATTTTGGTATTTTTTTTAAGATTTTCTACAATAAAACATGCCTTCTTGAAATAAGGTAAGAGTTGCACCACTAGGACCTCCCTTCAAAAAAGAACTTTCTGGTCTTTTTCATGTCAGAAAAAGACCAATGCTCTTGGAGTTCCCTGGTGGCTCAGTAGGTTAAGGATCCAGTGTTGTCATTGCTGTGGCTCTGATTACCCCTGTGGCACAGGTTTGCTTCCTGGCTCAGGAGCTTCCACATGCCATAGGCATGGCCAAAAAAAAAAGACCAATACTCTTTAGGAAAATACAATCATATCTTAAACTCAACAACATTAAATTGTTAATGTCTGATGTCCAATCAAAAACTACTAAATATATGAAGTAGGGAAATATAACCCATAAATAGGAAGAATATATTGGATAGTTAAAAAAAAAAAGACCTAAAAAAGGTAGAAGTGATGAAATTTACAGACAAGGATGTTAAAACAGTTGTTATAAATGACTTCAGTATCATCAAGGATGTAAAGGATGTGAATGAACATAATGAGACAAGACAGCAAAGAATGAAATAAGAACCAAATGAAACTTCTAAAGATGACAATTCAGTATCTGAAATGGAAAGGAAGACCCAAATATGTCCTGTGTCTTAAAATGTAAAGACACAGGTAGGTGAAACATAAAAAGATGAGGAAATTTATACCATACTGTCTTGTGGTTGCCCTCTGTGGGGATGAGAACAGCAATACCATCACCCCCACCCCACCCCCTGCCATACTCACTCGAAATTTGGTTCAGATGTCAAGACTGAAATCTGACATAATGAAGCTTTCTAGGAAGAGCAGGGAAGATTCCCAAGCTGGTCATAAAACGGCTTGAGAGAGTAAGGAGGGGTATCCGGCTTTGGTGTTTTTTACAGGTGTGTGTGTGTGGAGTTGGGGTGTCAGGATCCTATGTGTGGGCCAGGGCTTGCATGGTTTAAACTTCCTGCCGGCACCAACAGAAAGAGACTGTAAGCTTTCTTACTGGCTTGCCCAGGTGAGGGGCATGAGGGGCAAAAGGGAGTAGGTCTAGGAAGTCAGCAGTAGGACATCAAAAATGGAATGTGACTCTACTACACACGCAAACAGTAGGAAGAAAACAGAGGTGGCTATATATCAAAGTAGATCTCAGAATATGCAATATTACAGTGATAAACAGGGACACTTCATCAGAATAACAATTCTAACGGCTTCAAAATACTTCAGTGTTTCTCAGCTTTTTATCATTTTCACTCCCCTAAAGAGTCTTTTTAGAGATTTTTCTAGTTACACAGGCAGAGCAACACCAGATCTGAGCCGCATCTGTGACCTATACCACAGCTCACGGCAACACCAGATCCTTAACCCAATGAGCAAAGCCAGGGAATTTATAAGAAAAATAATAGTTTTTAAAAGCCAATCAGTGTTGTACACATACACTGAAGAATCCAGTCTTTCACAGCTCAAATAGGGGATAGCAGAGTTAAGGTATGCTACTGCATTGGGAAGAAAACGAACTCATCCATTCCTACAACTGAAAGAAGTCATTCAGCAAATGGAAAGGAGGAAAAGGTATAATTGGTAGCCAAGAGAATTTAGTTATTGATCATTTCTGGAATAATTGATGGTAGCATCAATCAGAATACCACAGTTATTATATTCATATGTTGCAAATATGCTTTGTCCTCTGGTTTATTTTACAATTCATAATGTAATTATGTTTTCCCAATTTTCCCCTTTTAAGGGAAAATAATACTTATGTGGAGAGATAGGGTTTAGACTATAGACTAGTGTATCTGTTAGTACTAGGAAATGAGTGCCTGAGAAAGTTCATTTGCTATGGATGGGCTAAATACAAGTGAGGAAGAAACTAATGGAAGCATTTATAACATTTATTTAGTCATTGGGGAATAAATATATAGGCTTTCATCTCCACCTGAACTTTTTATTTCTTTTTTTTTTTGTTTTGTTTTGTTTTGTTTTGTTTTAGGGCTGCACATGCAGATTATGGAAGCTCCCAGGCTAGAGGTCAAATCGGAGCTGCAGCTGCCAGCCTTTGCCACCGCCCCAGCAATGTCAGATCCAAGCCGCATCTGTGACCCACACCGCAGCTTACAGCAATGCTGGATCCTTAACTCACTGAGCGAGGCCAGGGATCGATCGAGCCTGTGCCCTCATGGATACTAGTCGGGTTCGTTACCACTAAGCCACAATGGGAACTCCCACCTGAATATTTTCATTGCTTACTGTTTCATACCCTTGATAGGCTCACTCCATTATCTCTGAATCTGCCCATTCCAAGAACAATCTCACTTTCACTATCCTTTGTCTCCTGCTTACTTGGCTTTATGTTTATTACACCTATTTTATTTAGCTTATATTTACAGTGTCCTAAAGACATAAGTGTTATTTGCTTATGCCAGTTTTTCCTCATTTTAACAGTGTAGCAGGATTTGTGTTTATGTTATATATATATAATCCTTTCCCTCCAAGATGTAATTTATTTTGGCCTTTTTTTCTTGTCTTTTTAGGGCCGAACCCACAGTATATGGAGGTTCCCAGGGTAGGTGTCGAATCAGAGCTGTAGCCACCAGCCTACACCACAGCCATAGCAATGCCAGATTTGAGCTGCATTTGCAACCTACACTGCAGCTTGCGGTAACACTGGATCATTAACCCACTGAGCAAGGCCAGGGATTGAACCTGCATCCTCATGAATACTAGTTTCCACTCAGTGGATTCATTTCCACTGAGCCACTATGGGAACTCCCTATTTTGGCCTTTCTATAGACTATAGTAGTGAAATAGTCTCGTAATGGGTTGTTTGTATATAGATCTTATCTATAACATTTATGCAAAGGCTTACAGTATTGTTAATTGTATTTTTTCTAGAAGAAGATGGGACAGCTGAAGATATTTTAGTGAAGTTCAAAGAATACCAAGACAGACATTCTAGATCAGTTGTATTCATCAACCACAAAAAACTAATGAAAGAGAGAAGTAATATTTTTGGGAAAACATTTACTGTCAACAAGAACCATATTATTTCAAAAACAACACTACATGAATATAAACCTGATGGAAAGGTTTTTAAAAATATTTCAGAATTAGTCATTAGAAATATAAGTCCTGTAAGAGAGAAATTTGTTGAGAGTAATGGATGGGAGAAATCACTCCTTAATACAAAACATGAGAAAATTCATACTGCAGTGAATCTCTGTAAACAAACAGAAAGGAGTCTGAGTAGTAAACAAGAGCTTATTCAACATCAGAAAGTTCAAACTCCAGAGCAATCATTTGAACATAATGAATATGAAAAACCCTTCCTTATGAAAGGAATGTTATTTACACCTACTAGAGCTCACAAAGGAGAAAGACCCTTTGAATACAATAAAGACGGAAAAGCCTTCATTGAAAAGTCAAATGTCAGTGTCCACCAACAAAATCTTATGGAGAAGAAGTCCCACTCATACAGCAAATATGGGAAATTCCTTTGTAGGAAGTCCATTTTTATCATGCATCAGAGATCTCCAACAGAAGAGAAACCCTTTCAGTGTCCTTACTGTGGGAATAAATTTAGAAGGAAGTCATATCTCATTGAACATCAGCGAATTCACACAGGTGAGAAACCATATGTTTGCAGTCAGTGTGGAAAAGCCTTCCGTCAAAAGACAGCCCTCACTCTTCACGAGAAAACACATATAGAGGGGAAACCCTACCTTTGTATGGATTGTGGGAAGTCCTTCCGCCAGAAGGCAACACTTACTAGACATCACAAGACACATACTGGAGAGAAGGCCTATGAATGTACTCAATGTGGAAGTGCTTTTAGAAAGAAGTCATACCTCATTGATCATCAGAGAACACACACAGGAGAAAAACCATATCAATGTAATGAATGTGGGAAGGCATTTATCCAGAAGACAACCCTCACTGTACATCAGAGAACTCACACGGGAGAGAAGCCCTATATTTGCAGTGAATGTGGGAAGTCCTTCTGCCAAAAGACAACCCTCACTCTCCATCAAAGAATTCACACGGGGGAAAAACCTTATATTTGCAATGAATGCGGCAAGTCCTTCCGCCAGAAGGCAATACTAACTGTTCATCAGAGAATACATACAGGAGAGAAATCCAATGGATGCCCTCAGTGTGGGAAAGCCTTTAGTAGGAAATCAAACCTCATTCGCCATCAGAAAACTCACACAGGAGAAAAACCATATGAATGTAAAGAATGTGGGAAGTTCTTCAGTTGTAAGTCAAACCTCATTGTCCATCAGAAAACTCACAAAATAGAAACTGTGGGAATTCACTAAGAGATAGGACTTTTTGGGTGAAAACTTCTTAAGTCATAGTAAACCCTGAACATGATGTTGCTTGCAAGTATAATAATATTAAACAGTTTAAGGTACTATACCACATATTTACCTACTATTTGCTAGTCTATAAAACACACAGAAAGAATGGCTAGACAAATGAAATGACAAAAGTCATTGAAAATACAAGCTTAAATTTTTTGTTAGATTCACCATACATAAACTTCCTCTATCAAGTTGCTATAAACATTTAAAACTGGCTTATTTTCAATTTTGATACATAACTTCTTGTGACCCAGTAATAAACAGTAAGCTGCCTGGCAGTGGTCCATGGACAACACTGTGAAAAGAGGTGCTTTAAAAGAAAAGAGGTGTAACTATTTCTCATTGCAACTATGGAATAAAAATTAGTTGTCACTTCTCAGAGTTAACTGCAATTCTAAATTCCAACATTATAAATCCATTTTTGCATATTATAAACACTTTATAAATTATACATCATGTATTCGTTCACATATGGCTTGTTTCATCCATCACTATGTCTCTAAACCTCATCATTAGTGCATGTGGCAGAAGTTTATTTATTTTCAGTCTGTATAAAATTCCATTATATGATTATATTACAATTTATCCAAACTACTGTTGATGGACTTTTTCATTGCTTACAGCATAGGGTCATAATAAATAATGCCTCTATGAACATATTTGTATTTTAGTATACATATATTCATTTCTCTTGTGTATATACTTGAGAGTGGAATTGCTCGGTCCTGAGGTATATGTATGTTGGTACTATCAAACAACTCAGAACTTTCACAACATGAGATAATTCACTCTGACAGAAAAACAGCTATAAATATCAATATGGTGATGGTTCAAACAAGAGCATTCATACTAAAGGGAAACTCTATGAATGTTGTGAAACCTGGGAATCCAAATGCAATGAATGTCCAAAGTCTTTTCAGCCACAGCTCAGATCTTAACATAATACTAGACACATAAATGTGAGATTGCCTTTAGCAATAAGAATACCTGTTCGAAATCAAAGTCGTGCTGGAAAAAGGAAGGCACCTATCATTTTCCTTGCTCAGCATGAGGGAATTCTAACTGTATAAAATACTGTGAGTATAATGAAGGGGGCAGGAGATAACCTTTTCCCATGGTTTGTATCTTACTCATCTCATTATATTAAAAAATGATGAAGTTCTAACATTATCTCCATGATGCTTGAATGTCTGGCATTGACTTTGATTGAGATAAAGGCAGAGGGATATATAAGGTGCTATTTAAGTTGAAAACTTCCCTGAAGACCACCCAGAGTCAATTTGTTTACTCATATAAATGATTAGATAGCCCAACTTAACTATGTGACTAGTGATCAGAGGGGCATAAAAGGCCTTGTGGAGAACTTCTTTGAGCTTTCCCAGAGCCAAGATTTATACAAATCTTAGTGGTTCAGTCTGGAGACAGGGTACAGGCTCTATGTGAATAAGAACAGTGGGGAGCTTGCAACTGGATGATTCTCGGACACCCCTGTCCCCCAAATTTTTACCTACCCTTTCTCTTGGTAAGCCACATCCTTTGTTTTTACATGAAAACATTACATGGATATACTCTGAGGAGTCTTATCTGTCCTTTTGAACTGATGAAATCTTTGCACATCTCAACTTTTTAATCTTAGAACTTGAAGTTAGGTCTACAAAATATCAATCTGCAAATCAATGCCTATCCTGTTTATATATTTAGGAATAAATGTGTTTGGATTCCTAAACCATGTCCACTCCTCAGAGCTGTACAAACTTCATTGACCAAAAGATCAGTTAGATGAAAAGTCCTCATTTCATATGCTTATCAATTCACAAAATAAGTAACTATAAAAATTAATGAAAAGGACTTTTTAAATTTCTTCAAAATAAGTCTTTGTACAGGAATATGGAATGAAGTCCAATCCTGTTTCATACCAAGATAAAAACTATTGGACCTAGTTTTCTTTTTCTTTCTTTTTTCTTTTCTATTCTTTTCTTTTCTTTCTTTCTTTCTTTCTTTCTTTTCTTTTCTTTTCTCTTCTTTCTTTCTTTCTTTCTTTCTTTCTTTCTTTCTTTCTTTCTTTCTTTCTTTCTTTCTTTCTTTTCTTTCTTTCCTTTCTTCCTTCCTTCCTTCCTTCCTTCCTTCCTTCCTTTCTTTCTTTCTTTTCTTTCTTTCTTTCTTTTCTTTTCTTTTCTTGCTTGCTTGCTTGCTTGCTTGCTTGCTTGCTTGCTTGCTTGCCAAGTAATGCCTGAATCTCTTCACTCAATCTGTGGTGCTGCAGTAGAGCCAGACTTGTCATACCCTGCCTTGTGAGTAATATGCAACAGCAATACACAGACACCAATACTGGTTTCTAACATTCATTCATTTGAGACATTCATCAGTTTATAATCTGGAGCTTTTCAAAGCCCTAGGAAATGCAAAGTGATAAAGCCACTCCGAAAAACAATTTGACAGTTTCTTAAAAAGTTGAACATATACTTCCCATATGACCCAGCAATTCCACTTATATTTAGCCTAGAGAAATGAAAACTTATGTTCATACAAAAACCTATTCATGAATGTCTGTAGTATTATTATTTATAATCACTAAAAACTGGAAACAGCCCAAATGTTCTTCAGTGGATAAATGGACAAAACATGGTACATCCTCACAATGGAATACTACTCTAAAAATAATTACTGACACATGCAACATTATGGATGAAAGCGGTCTCAAAAAGCTACATACTGTATGATGTTTATAAGACATTCTAGGAATTCCTATCATGGCTCAGCAGTTAATGAATTCCTATCATGGCTCAGCAGTTAATGAACTAGCATCCATGAGGACGCAGTTTCGATCCCTGCCTTTGCTCAGTGGGTTAAGGATCCAGCATTGCCATGAGCTGTGGTGTAGGTCGCAGACGCAGCTCAGATCTTGCTTTGCTGTGGCTGTGGTGTAGGCCAGCAGCTACAACTCCAATTCAACCCCTAGCCTGGAAACCTCCATATGCCATGGGTACAGCCCTAAAAAAGCAATAATAATAATAATAATAATAACAATAATACATTCTACAAAAGATAAAAATATAGGGACCCAGAATATATCAATGGTTGCCAGGAATTAAGGGTGGGGTAGAGTCTCAATAGAAAGAATTCCTTGAGGTGTTATAATTGTTTTGCATACTGCATGCGGTCATAAGTATAAAAACATGCATGTGAAAAAAATCAAAGAACTGTATACATACCAAAAATAATGAACTGAAGTAGTAACATCAGTAAGATGGTGGAATAGGAGTTTCCAGCTCTTGTCCTCTCATAGAAATATCAATTTGAACAACCATCCACACATGAAAATACCTTCATATGAGCTAATAAGTCCAAGTGAGATACTACAGCATTTGGGTGAAGCACAGCATTGAAAGATACATTGAAGAGGATAAAAAAAGACAATTTCACACTACCTGCACTACCCCTTCCCCAAGCCTGTACAGTGAAGCGTGGAAAGATATACACTCTACATGGAGGAAGGAGAGTGAAGTGAGCACTCAAACTTTTTCCCAAAGAGGAAATCAGAGAATACCTTGAGACAAATGAAAATCAAAACTCAACTTTCCAAGATTTATGGTATCCAAAAGCAGTGCTAAGAAAGAGGTTCATAGTGATACAAACCAGGGTTCAAACCCATGGCACACAGTGCCCCAAGCTGCTCCAACGACAGTACTGGATCCTTAACCTGCTGTGCCACAAGCAAACTCCAGATACAGATAATCTTTTTTCTTTTTATGGCTGCACCTGAGCATATGCAAGTTCCCAGGCTAGGAGTTGAATCAGAGCTGCAAATGAGGCCTACACCACAGTCACAGCAACACCAGATCTGAGCTGCATCTCCAACCTAAGCCAGAGCTTGTGTCAATAACAGATACTTAACCCACTGAGCAAGGCCAGGGATCAAACCCACATCCTCACGGAGACTACATCAGGTTCTTAACCCACTGTGCCACATGGGAACTCCAGAAATAGATAATCTTAACAGACCAATCACGAGTAGTGACATTGAATCAGTAATCAAAAAACTCCCCAAAATCAAAAGACCGGGACCAGACAGCTTCACAGAATACTACCAAAATACAAAGAAGAGCTAATACCTAGTTTTTTCTCAAATGATTCCAAAAAAAGAGCAGGGAACACTGCCAAATTCATTCTATGAGGCCATCATTACCCTGATACCAAAACCAAAGACACCACAGAAAAAGAAAACTATAGACCAATATCTTTGATAAACATAGATGAAAAAAATCCTCAACAGAATATTGATAAGCCGGGAGTTCCTGCTGTGGCTCCACAGTAACAAACCCAACTAATATCCAGGAGAATGCTGGTTTGATCCCTGGCCTCTCTCAGTGGGTTAAAGATCCAGCACTGAGGTGAGCTATGGTACAGGTCACAGACACGGTGTGGATCTGGCCTTGCTGTGGCTGTGGTGTAGGCTGGTGGCTGCAGCTCCAATTAGACCCCTAGCATGAGAATGTCCATATGCGGCAGGTGCAGCCCTAAAAAAATTTTTTAAATCAAGTTTATAGAAAAAAAAATTTTGGAGTTCCCGTCGTGGTGCAGTGGTTAACGAATCCGACTAGGAACCATGAGGTTGTAGGTTCGGTCCCTGCCCTTGCTCAGTGGGTTAACGATCTGGCGTTGCCATGAGCTGTGGTGTGCGTTGCAGACGTGGCTCGGATCCCAAGTTGCTGTGGCTCTGGTGTAGGCCAGAGGCTACAGCTCCGATTGGACCCCTAGCCTGGGAACCTCCATATGCCGTTGGAGCGGCCCAAGAAATAGCAAAAAGACAACAAAAAAAAAAATATGTAACAAACATCACACACCATGATCAAATGGGATTTATTTCAGTAGTGGTTCAGTATCCACAAATCAATGTAAAACACCACATAAATAAAGGATAAAAACCACATGATCATCTCAATAGATGCAGAAAAAGCATTTGACAAAATTCAACATCCATGTGTAATAAAAACTCTTGACAAAATGGGTATAATGGGAACATACCTCAACATAATAAAGGCCATATATGATAAGCCCATAGCTAACATCATACTCAATGGTGAAAAGCTAAAAACACTTCTAAGATCAGCGATAAGACAAGGATGCCCACACTTGCCACTTCTATTTAACATAGTATTGGAAGACCAATCAGACAAGAAAAAGAAATAAACGACATTCAAATTGGAAAAGAAGTAAAATTGTCACTATTTGCATGTGACATGATACTTTATGTAGAAAACCCTAAAGACTCTACCAAATAAAAAAAAAAACTAGAATAAATGAATTTAGCAAAATTGTAGGATAAAAGATTATTATACAGAAATATGTTGCATATTTGCATACACTAATAATGAACTATCAGAAAGAGAAATCAAGAAAAAAAATTCATTTAAAATTCATTTAAAAATTTTGTTTAAAACATCAAGGGAGTTTCTGCTGTGGTGCAGTGGGTTAAGAATCTGACTGCAGTGGCTTGGGTCACTGCAGAGTTGTGGGTTCGACCCCCAGCCAAGCAAAGTGGGTTAAGGATCCATTGTTGCTGCAGCTGTGACATAGGTTGCAACTGTGGCTCAGATTCAATCCCTGGCCCAGAAAATTCCATATGCCCTGGGTGTGGCCATAAAAAATGATAATAATAAAATAAAATTATATCAAAAAGAATAAAATACCTAAGAATAAGCTTAACCAAGGAGGTCAATGACTTACACTTTGAAAACTATAAGACACTGATGAAGGAAATTAAATATTAATCAGATAAATGAAAAGATATCCCATGTTCATGGACTGGAAGAATTGTCAAAATATCCACACTACCAAGAAAATCTACAGAATTAATGCAATCCCTATCAAAATACTCATGACATTTTTTTTTCACAGAACTACAACAAATAAAATCCTAAAATTTATATGGAAACAAAAAGGCCACAAATAGCCAAAGCAATGTTGAGAAAAATGAAACGCTGGGTATTACGTTCCTGGATGTCAGACTATTCTACAAATCTTCAGTAATGAAAACGTTATGGTACTAGCACAAAAACAGACACACAAATGAACAGAAGAGAGCAGAGGGTCCAGAAATAAACCCACACACTTAAAGTCAATTAATCTATGTCAGAGAAAGCAAGAATATACAATGGGGAAGACAGTGTCTTCAATAAGGGGTGCTTGGAAAACCGGATTACTACACATTAAAAAATGAAATGAGAACATTTTCTCACACCACATACAAAAATAAACTCGGAGTTCCCGTCGTGGGCTCAGTGGTTAACGAATCCGACTAGGAACCATGAGGTTGCGTGTTCGATCCCTGGCCTCGCTCAGTGCGTTAAGGATCTGGTGTTGCCATGAGCTGTGGTGTAGGTTGCAGACGCGGCTCGGATCCCGTGTTGCTGTGTCTGTGGTGTAGGCTGGTGGCTACAGGTCCGATTAGACCCCTAGCCTGGGAATCTCCATATGCTGCAGGAGTGGCCCAAGAAATGGCAAAAAGACAAAAATAAAATAAAATAAAATAAACTCAAAATGGATTAAAGACCTAAAGTAAGACCTGAAACCATAATACTCCTAGAAGAAAAGATAGGTAGGACACTCTTTGACATAAATCATAGCAATATTTTTTTTAGATCTAGCCTCTAAGGCAAAGGACACATAAGCAAAATTAAACAAATAGGGCCTAATTAAACTTAAAAGCTTTTGCACAGCAAAGGAAACCATTGAGAAAATATTCACAAATGATAGGATTGATATGGGATTAATATCCAAGTATACATAAATAGTTCATATTACTCAATACAACAAACAGCCCAATTAAAAAATGGTCAGAAGACCTGAATAGACATTTTTCCAAAGACATATGGATGGTCAACAGGAACATGCAAAGACTCTATTTAACATCATTAATCATCACAGACATCCAAACAAAACCACAATGCAGTATCATCCCAGCTGTCAGAATGGCTGTCAGCAAAAACGCCACAAATAACAAATGTTGGTGAGGGTATAGAGAAAATAGTACCCCAGTACACTGTTAGTGGGAATGTAAATTGGACCAGCCACTATGGAAAACACTTTGGAAATTGCTAAAAAAAAAAAAAACAAAACGTAAAAATAGAGGAGTTCCCGTGGTAGCACAGAGGAAACGAATCCGACTAGGAACCATGAGGTTCGATCCCTGGCCTCGCTCAGTGGGTTTAAGGATCCGGCGTTGCCTTAAGCTGTGGTGTGGGTCGAAGATGTGGCTCGGATCCTGCGTTGCTGTGGCTCTGTCATAGGCCGGTGACTATAGCTCCAATTAGATCCCTAGCCTGGGAACCTCCATATGCCGTGGGTGTGGCCCTAAAAAGGACAAAAAAGACACACACAAAAAAAACCTAAAAATAGGAGAGTTCCTGTGGTGGAGCAGCAGAAACAAATCCTACTAGGAATCATGAGGTTTTGGGTTCGATCCCTGGCCTCGTTTAGTGGGTTAAGGATCCAGCGTTGCCGTGACAGACGTGACAGACGTGGCTTGGATCTGGCGTTGCTGTGGCTGTGGTATAGGCCGGCAACTTTAGCTCTGCTTGGACCCCTAGCCTGGGAACCTCCGTATGCCGTGGGTGCAGCCATAAAAAGCAAAAACAAAAAACAAAAAACCAACCCCCCCAAAAAAAACTAAAAATAGAATTACCATAGATCCAGCAATTCCACTCCTAGATATATATCTGAAAAAAGTGAAAACAGTAATTTGAAAAGATACACAAATCCCAATCTTCACAACAGCATTATTTACAATAGCCAAGATATGAAAGCAACTGAAGTGTCCATCAACAGATGACTGGATAAAGAAGATGTGGTAGAGAGACACACACACACACACACACACACACACACACACACACACACACACACACACACACACACACTGAAATATTACCCAGCCATAAAAGGAATGAAATCCTGCCATTTGCAACAAAGTGAAAGTACTGTTTAGTGAAGTAAGTCAGACAAAGACAAATACTATATATTATCACTTATATGTGGAATCTAAAAAATAAAATGAATGTATATAACAAAACAGAAAGAAACATATAGACATAAACAAACTAGTGGAAACCACTGAGGAGAGGGAAGTGAGAAGCCAGGGTAGGCAAGATAGAATTAGGGGATTAAGAGGTACAAATTACTGGGAGTTGCTATTGTAGCCCGGCGGGTTACAAACCCAACTAGCATCCATGAGGATGCAGGTTCCATCCCTGGCCTCACTCAGTGTGTTAAGGATCCAGCATTGCAGTGAGCTCCGGTATAGGTCACAGATGTGGCTCAGATCTGGCAGCATTGCTAAGGTTGTGGTGTAGGCCAGCAGCTGCAGCTCCAATTGGACCCCTAGCCTGGGAACTTGCATATGCGCAAGTGTGGCCCTAAAAAGAAACAAAAAAGAGGTACAAATTGCTATGCATAAAATAAATAAGCTTCAAAGATATAGTGTAGCACAGGGACCATAGCCATTATTATTAATAACTTTATATGAAATAATAATTTATAAGAATAAAGGCACTACGCTGTACACCTAAAATTAATATAATATTGTAAATCAATTATAATTCAATTTAAATATTTTTTAATCTACTGCTGCAGCCATACCAGGAAGCATAAACGCCTCAGACTTTTGCAAAATACCATTTTATCTTGTATTAAAAGTGCAGCTTTTATGACGCTGCAGGATTGCCATAAGAGTCACACCTATAAACTCACATGATTTAAGAAAAAGCAAAGTCACTATATGATAATTTAAAACAAAAAAAGGTAAACAATCTAAAACTGGAAAATTTAATGTTAGCAAAAGATGGTCTAATAATTTTAGAAAAAGTTTTGGCCTTTAAAAATGGCAAGATAGAAGTTCCCGTCGTGGCGCAGTGGTTAACGAATCCGACTAGGAACCATGAGGTTGCGGGTTCAGTCCCTGCCCTTGCTCAGTGGGTTAACGATCTGGCGTTGCCCTGAGCTGTGGTGTAGGTTGCAGACGCAGCTCGGATCCCGAGTTGCTGTGGCTCTGGCGTGGGCCGAGGGCTGCAGCTCCTATCTGATCCCTAGCCTGGGAACCTCCATATGCCGTGGGAACAGCCCAAAGAAATAGAAAAAAGACAAAAAAAAAAAGAAAAAAAAAAAAGGCAAGATAACAGGATAAAGTCTATTCTAAGTCAACAGAAAAGTTTCTAGCCAGCATTTTAAAAAGCATTAAGGAGAGGATTTCCTGCTGTGGCACAATGGGATCCGCAGCATCTTGGGAATGCTGGGATGCAGGTTTGATCCCTGGCCCTGTGCAGTGGGTTAAGGATCTGGTGTTGCTTGCAGCAGCAGCTTAGGTTACAACTGTAGCTCAGATCTGATCCCTAGCCCAAGAACTCCATATGCTGCAGGAAAGCAAAAAAAAAAAGGAGAAAGGATATCTGCCTGAACAGGTTTTTAACGCAGACACAACTGCCCCATTCTATAAAAAAAAAAAAAAAAAAAAAAAAAATGCCGTAAAGGATATTTATTAGCAAAGTTGAGGATGGAGCATCTGGATTTAGGGCAGGAAGGAAGAGACTAACTGTATTGTTTCATGCAGGACAGCCCTTACCTATAAATCTGCTAATCCCCAAGCACTGAAGGGGAGAAATAAACACCAGCTGCCAGTTTTTGGTTGTACAACAAGAAGACCTAGATAAAAAGAACATTTTTATGGATTGGTTCCATCAATGCTCTGTCTTGGAAGTCAGGAAAGTCAGGAAGTATCTTTTTTTTTTTCTTTTTAGGGCCGCTCCTGGGGCATATGGAAGTTCCCAGGTTAGGGGTCGACTCGGAGCTGCAGCTGCCAGCCTATGCCACAGCCATGGCACAGCCAGATCCCAGCCCCATCCACAATCTACAGCACAGTGTGCAGCAATGCTGGATCCTTAACCCACTGAGCAAGGCCAAGGATTGAACCCAAATCCTCATGGATATTAGTCTGGTTCTTAACCCACTGAGCCAGAATGGGAACGCCTAGGGGCTGTCTTTGAAGTTCTTTTGGCATTGGACAATTTCCTTGGTTACTCAGAACCCCATGAGTTCAACAACGAAGGCATCGAAGTGCTCTACTTGGCCCGAAACACATTTCTTTTTTTTTTTTTTTTTTTTCTTTTGTTGTTGTTGTTGTTGCTATTTCTTGGGCCGCTCCCTCGGCATTATTGTTGTTGTTGTTGCTATTTCTTGGGCCGCTCCCGCGGCATATGGAGGTTCCCAGGCTAGGGGTTGAATCGGAGCTGTAGCCACCGGCCTACGCCAGAGCCACAGCAACGCGGGATCCGAGCCGCGTCTGCAACCTACACCACAGCTCACGGCAACGCCGGATCGTTAACCCACTGAGCAAGGGCAGGGACCGAACCCTCAACCTCATGGTTCCTAGTCGGATTCGTTAACCACTGCGCCACGACGGGAACTCCCCGAAACACATTTCTAATTCATCCTCTAGAACAAGGAGTCATAGGACCTTTCTCATTCCATACTGTACCCTATAGACAGGACTGTCAAGCCTACAGAAGAAAACCTCAAGAGAGAGAGAACATTGTGCAAATCTGGAGTGGTTATACCACTAAAGATAAAAAATTTGTGAAGAACATCAAGGCCGTAACAATAAATTCCTGCTGGAGAAAACCGTGTCCAGATGTGCATTACTTCATAGGATTTTTGATGGAGCAAATCAAGGAAGTCATGAAGTTGTGGATGTGGTTAAAAAAAAGAAAAAAGAGTGGAAGGTGAAGGATTTCAAGATATGAATATTGGAGAAATTCAAGAGCTAATAGAGAGCACACCAGAGACTTAGCAGAGGATAAGTTAATGGACATGAGTGTTTCCAAACCAAACCCAATGCCAGACAATGAGGAAAAAGACAGAAGGTCCAGAAAACAAATTAGCATTAGACAACTGGTAAAAGGGTTCTGGTTTTTGCTTTTTTTTGGTCTTTTTAGGGCCACACCCACAGCATATGGAGGTTCCCAGGCTAGGGATCAAAACAGAGCTGTAGCCACCAGCCTACGCCACAGCTACAGCAACGTCAGATCTGAGCTGTGTCTGCGACCTACACTGCAGCTCACGGCAACACCAGATCCTTAACCCACAGAGCAAGGCCAGGGATCCAACATGCATCCTCATGGATACTAGTCAGATTCCAGATTCGTTTCCTCTGGGCCACAACAGGAACTCTGGTGAGGGTTCTGACTGAGATTGCTTTTGACTTCTATGGCATTGACCCTTCAATGATAAAAGCATTGAAAGTACAGCAAATGGTGGAAGGATTTGTACCATAAAGACACAGTTAAAAAGAAATGAAAAAGCAACTCGGACAGAAATTCTGGTGTATTTCTGTAAGTTACAGAAAGCATACCTGCCTTTCCTTCCCCTTCCACCTCCTCCACTTCATCTGCCTCTGCCACCCTTGAGACCAGCAAGACCAAACCCTCTTTTTCCTCCTCAGCCTACTCAACTTGAACACCTTTATGATGATCCATTCCCCCTTAATAACTAATAAATAATCATAATACTGTACCATTAATAAACATCTTTTGTGCATGTGCCTCTTCCTGTGAAAACCTAGTAACTATTCAGCAAGAACTGTATAAAACAATTTTGTGTCATCATCAATCACCTAAGTATTCATCGTGTGCAAGACTTGTATTAAAGTTGATAGCCTAGCCTTACATAATCATAAGGTGAGTGATATTTAAAACTGTTACTATTCTTCCTGTTTTTCAAAGAATTACATTACCATATCACCTGCCTCCTCTGTCTCATAACTGGAGAAACTATGTTATCAGCCTATAGTTACAGGAGAATGTTTTTGTTTTTTTGTTTTAAAGAATCAAGGAGTTCCCGTCATGGCTTAGTGGTTAACGAACCCAACTAGGAACCATGAGGTTGCAGGTTTGATCCCTGGCCTTGTTCAGTGGGTTAAGGATCTGGCGTTGCTGTGGGCTGTGGTGTAGGTCACAGACATGGCTTGGATCTGGCATTGCTGTGGCTCTGGTGTAGCCTGGCGGCTACCGCTCTGATTGAACCCCTAGCCTGGGAACCTCCATATGCCTCGGGAGCAGCCCAAGAAATGGCCAAAAAAAAAAACAATGTTTCCAATTCTGTATTGTGAATATGACTATTAACTGCATGTTATAAAATTTTTATAACAATTCATTCAGGGAGTTCCCATCGTGGCTCAGCAGAAACAAATCTGACTAGCATCCATGAGGAAGCAGGTTTGATCAGTGGTCTAAGATCCAACATTGCCACGAGCTGTGGTGTAGATTGCAGACGTGGCTCAGATCCCATGTGGCTGTTGTGGCTGTGACATAGGCCGGCAGCTATAGCTCCCATTTGACCCCTAGCTTGGAAACCTCCATATGCGGTTGGGTGCAGCCCTAAAAAGACAAAAATAAATAAATAAAAAATAAACAATTCACTCATTAGTGTATAGCATACTCTACCATGACATGATCATATTGCTTCTTTGTTATCAATGCATGGATCATTATACCTGTAAATAAAGATGAATTTTTCATATTATCTGTTTGTTTTGATTTTTAGGGCTGCACCTGAGGCACATGGAAGTTTCCAGGCTAGGGGTTGAGTCGGAGCTACAGCTTCTGGCCTGTGCCACAGCCACAGCAATGTCAGATCTGAGCCATGTCTGTGACCTAAACCACAGCTCACGGCAACTCCAGATCTCTGACCCACTGAGCAAGGCCAGGCAGGGATCAAACCCACATACTCATGGATACTAGTAGGATTCGTTTCTGCTGAGCCACAGTGGTGATTCCCTATCTGTTCATTCTTGATGTCCAGTGTCAATAATATGCAATAACAGCTGCAATGTTTTGTTAAGACAGTATTGATGTGGGTACTGACAGAAGATTCATTTGTAGATAGATGATTAAATATGGTATTGATAAATATCATCCTATAAATGTATTTTATCTTCCTTAGGACTTTCTTAGTAACATTTGCTTTTTTCTAGCTTACTTCACTGTAAGAATGCAATATATAATACACATAATACTTAAAATCTGTGCTAATTGTTTGCATTATCCGTGAGGTTACCAATCGACAATAGGTTATTAGTAGTTAAGTTTTATACAGATTTTCAACTGTTCAGGGTGGGGGCAGTGCCCCCTGAACTCCACATTAATCAAGGGTCAACTGTATTTCAGATCATATGGCTCAAGTGAAAGAACTATTTGCACATCAGCCAGGACCTGCTACTAGAGTAGCATTTCAATATTGCAGAGCAGACAATGAAGGATTTGGAGCAGAAAAATATTAGTTGGTACAATGTTGTAAATCACTCCATTAAAATAAATTAAGACTACATGTGGGCTGATGAGAATATCATAAATCATGGATTATGATTAATCTACTTTTGTCTAAAGAACTTTAAATAGGAGTTCCCGTCGTGACCCAGTGGTTAACGAATCCAAGTAGGAACCATGAGGTTGCGGGTTCGGTCACTGCCCTTGCTCAGTGGGTTAAGGATCTGGCGTTGCCATGAGCTGTGGTGTAGGTTGCAGATGCGGCTCGGATCCCGCGTTGCTGTGGCTCTGGCATAGGCCGATGGCTGCAGCTCCAATTGGACCCCTAGCTTGAGAACCTCCATATGCCGAGGGAGCGGCCTAAGAAATGGCAAAAAGGCAAAAAATAAAATAAAATAAAAAGAACTTTAAACATTTAATTCCTGGAAGAATACAGAAGTGACAGCAGTGGTTACCCCTGTGTAGGGAAAGCAGGTGGCTACAGGACTAGATATTAGAGAAGATTTAATTTTATTACCTTCTGGATACTTTTTGAATTTTATACTGTGTGCTTATTTTTCTTAATTTTTCCATTACAAAATTAATGTAACGTTAAAACATATACTCTCACAGCTGGGAATCTACTAATAGAAATATAAGAATGACAATGTACAAATGTTTACTGCATAATCATTTCTGGTGAAAAAAGTAGAAACAGTTTGAATGTCTACAGTAAGAGATGGCTCAAAACACTGACATACATCCCATACTAGAAATATTCTGAATGTTTAAAAAGAATGAGTCAGATCTGTATGTATTGACCTGGGTAAATGTCCATGATTATTTAAGTGAAAAGGGCAAATTACCATGCAATATGTCACTACAGGACGTAAAACCTTTCACACACATGGAATAAACCCTTCACATGTGCAGATATGTTTAAGCAGGCAGAAAAAAAGCAACACACACATATTGGTATCTCAGAGATTTGTGGGAGAGGAAGAAATTGTTTTCATTTTATTTCTGCCCCACTTTACTGGTTTCAGTGAAAACATACAGTTTTACAAAATTTACTTCCAATACTGATCATTACGATAACTCAGAAGCAGCAGTGAAACCAGAGCATTTTTTTTTTCCTTTTAATAACTTTTCCATTTTTTCCCTTGAGGGGGAGAAAAGATTTCAAGAATTACTAAAATAAATCAATACGAATGAAACCCCGTATTTTACCAACATTTTCCTTAAAGAAAAAAAGAAAATGTTTATCTCCAAAAATAATTTCATGATACTAGACTAGGATGGGGGGGAGAGGAAACCTTACTGACATCTCAACAGTATGAAGCTGTCTGATGTAGATTCCACTGTAAGCCATGATCAATGGCTTTCCCACTTTCATATGATTTCTTCCCAGAATGAATTCTCTGATGGTGTGAGAAGCTTGAATGATAGCTAAAGGCCTTCCCACATTCCTTACATTCATAGGGCTTCTCACCAGTATGAATTCTCTGATGTTGAATAAGGTGTGAATGAAGTCGAAAGGCCTTCCCACATCTCATACATTCATGAGGTTTCTCACCAGTATGAATCCTCTGATGTCTTTTGAGGTGTGAGCACTGTCTAAAAGTCTTCCCACATTCTTTACACTTGTAGGGTTTCTCACCAGTATGAATCCTCCTATGCAGATTAAGCTGTAAGCTATCACAGAAGGCCTTCCCGCATTCATTACATTCATAAGGTTTTTTGCCAGAATGAATTTTCTGATGGTGAGAGAAGCTTGAGTGATAGCTAAAGGCCTTTCCACATTCTCTACATTCGTAGGGTTTCTCACCAGTATGAATTCTCTGATGTATTGTGAGGTGTGATCGATGCCTGAAAGTTTTATCACATTCTTTACATTCGTAGGGTTTCTCACCAGTATGGAGTCGCAGATGTTCAGTAAGTTGAAAACCACGAATAAAAGCTTTCCCACATTGCCTACATTCATAGGGTTTTTCACCAGTATGAAGTCTCTGATGTTGAGTAAGTTGTGATCGCTGCCTGAAGGCCTTCCGACATTCCTTACATTCATACGGTTTCTCACCAGTATGAATTCTCTCATGCAGAATAAGTTCTGAGCCATAACTAAAGGCCTTCCCACACTCTTTACACTCATAGGGTTTTTCATGAGTATGGATTCTCTGATGTATGGTAAGGGGTGACTGATGCCTGAAAGTCTTCCCACATTCTTTACATTCGTAGGGTTTCTCACCAGTATGGAGCTGCAGATGTTCAGTAAGTTGAAAGCCACAAATAAAAGCCTTCCCACATTGCTTACACACATAGGGTTTTTCACCAGTATAAAATCTCTGATGTTGAGTAAGTTGTGATAGTTGCATAAAGGCCTTCCCGGATTCCTTACATTCATTGGGTTTCTCACCAGTGTCTATTCTCTGATATTGAATAAGCTTTGAGCCATAATTAAAGGCCTTCCCACATTCTTTACACTCATAACATTCTTCACCATTATGAATTCTCAAATGTTGTTTAAGTCGTGAGCAATGAAGAAAGGCCTTCCAACATTCCTTACATTCACTGCACTTGTTATTACCTTGAATTCCCTGTTGTTTACGAAAGTACAATGTAGCAACAGTTTCTGCACATTCCTTACATTCAGAAGGTTCCTCTTTAGAATGAGTTCTTTTGTGAGGATTAAAAAATACATGGTAACTTAAGTTCTTTCTGCATTTTTTACATTCAAAGATTTTCTGTCTATTATAAAATTCCTGAGTGAACAAAACGTGTTGGCTAAAAATGTGCATGTGTTCATGGTTGACAATGAATCGCCTGAAATAGCCCTCCTGTTTTCCCAGTTGTCTCTCACATTGACTTTTGCATTCCCAAATGTCTCTAAAAATGGATTTATCAGGATTATGGCTTTTGAATGATTCTATGATAGCCCAATGGGATGATTCTGTCTCAAAAATGTCTCTTTTTGGAGACAACTTCTTGGGCTCACACTTGGACACCAAGTCTGAAAGATAAGAAACATTTTAATTGCTATTTTTGTGTTCCAAGAGAAATATCCATGGTAGAAAAGAGAGATAATTGAAAATAATTCACATGAGAAATGAAAGACTTGGGAAGCTCGTAAATATCATCATGCAATTCAATGAAAGAAGGGTGAGGAGAATGCAAAGAAATGAAAGCTCATGACAGAGATGAGGAAGTTAATTAACAGGTTTTGACATTTTGATCTACTTCAGAATCACCTTGAGAGTTTTTCCAATTACGGATGTTTACAAAACATTGTAAATCAACTGAATCAGCATCTACAAGAGTCTGTATGTTTAACACTCTCCACCAGGCCCAAGGATTATGTGATATTTGCTTGTTGTCCCCAAATATCTGTTATTCCCCTTTTATACAATGATTGAGCCCTTGTTTCAGTTGAGAATAGGTTGCCCAATACAAACCTTGAATTTCACAGGATACTTTGCAGCAAAATATGCCATGTAACTGTATTCTGCCCAAAGAAATACAGAAGTATTGTGCAGTAGCTTCTAAGAACTTTCTTGAGTCAAGTGGCCCACACCCTGTATCTGTTATTCTCCTGCTTCCTCAGCAAAGACAGCTGCCACATGCATTTGATTTTGTCACATGATGGTTTTGCAGAACAGAGCTGTCACTCCATCCTGGACTTTAATGCAAGAGAAAACTAACCCTCTACATAGTTTAAACTACAATTATTTTGGGCTCTCTGTCACATGCAGCCAGACCTATAACCAAACTAATAGAAAATTCAACTCTTTACCACAAGGCCTTAAGGCCTCTGGTTGCTAATACAACCTAATCTTGAGTCCGTTTCTCTTTTATTCATTGTGCTAAAACATCATTAACCTCCTTTTAACAACTAGGACATTCCAAAGTCTTTCCTATCATAGAGCTTTCCAGAAGGTATTTCCGAAGAAAAAGTTTGAGACCAACAGCTGTATAAAAATTCTATTCTAATAGAGCTTATTTTTCCATTTTCCTAAAGATGGTCATTTGGGTTGTTTCTAGTTGTTGGCTATTGTAGTTAGTACTGCTATGAACATTCTGGCGCATTTCTTTTGGTGTAAATAGGACTCCTTTCTACTGGATGTGAAATTACTCTATCAGAGGATATGCTTTTGTTCAGCTTTAGTTGGCACTATGCAACAGTTTCCTAATTTACAATCCCATCAAACTCGAAGAGTTCCCGTTTCTCATATCCCCACCGTTACTTGTTATTGTCAATCTTCTTATATTTAGGCATCCTGGCAATGTGTTGTAATACTGCATTGTGGGCTTTTTTTTTCTTGACCACCCCACAGCACACGGAGTTCCTGGGCCAGGGATCAGATCTGAGCCACAAATCGCAACCTACGCTGCAGCTGCAGCAACACAGGATCCTTAACCCACTGTGCCAGGCCAGGAATCAAAGCTAGGTCCCAGTGCTCCAGAGATGCTGCCAATTCCATTTCACCACAGTGGGAACTCCTGCATTGTGGTTTAATTTGCAATTTCCCTGACGACAGATGAGGTCGAATGCTTTTTTATGTGTTTATTGGCCAGCTGGATATCTTCTTTAACAAACTGCCTATCCAGATATTTTGTCCATTTTCATTAAATTTTTTGGCAATAAAATACATATAAAATCCACAATTTTAACCATTTTGAACTGTACAATTCAATAACTTACAGTACATTCCCAACGTTGTGCCACCATCAGATCACCAATTCCAGAACATTTTCATCATGCTGAAAGAAACGTCATTCTCACAGTCACCTTGGTTTTTTTGGGGGTGCACCCATGGCATATGGAAGTTCCCAGGCTAGGGGTGGATTTGGAGCTACAGCTGCTGGCCTACACCACAGCTCACAGCAACACCCAATCCGAGCCACGTCTTCGAACTACACTGCAACTCACAGCAATGCCAGATCCTTAACCCACTAAGCGAGGCCAGGGATTGAACCCGCATCCTCATGGATACTAGTCAGGTTTGTTTCCACTGCACCACAATGCGAACTCCCCACAGTCACTTTCTATTCTCCTCTTCCCTCCAGCCCCTTACAACAATCTACTTTATGTCTCTATGACTTCATCTAGATATTTCATACAAGTGGAATCATATAATATGTCACTTTTTGTGTCTGGTTCTCACTCAGTATAATGTTTTCAAGGTCCAAAAATGTTGTATCATTTATCAGCACTTCATTCCTTTTTTATGGCTGAGTTATATTCCATTGTACAGATATGGTATACATATTTTACTTCTTACATTCTTTTTTTTTTTTTTTTTGTCTTTTTGCCTTTTCTAGGGCTGCTCGGGTGGCATATGGAGATTCCCAGGCTAGGGGTCTAATCGGAGCTGTAGCCACTGGCCTACGTCAGAGCCACAGCAATGCGGGATCCGAGCTGCATCTGCGGCCTACACCACAGCTCACAGCAACGCCAGATCCTTAACCCACTGAGCAAGGGCAGGGATCGAACCCGGAACCTTCGGCTGAGGGACATTTGGGTAGTTTCTGGCTGGTATTTTTCTTTCTGATATGTGGAAATTCTTAACATATTCTGGACATAACCAACATGCATAGTGTAAGTACCTTCTACTCTGGGGCTGGCCCTTTTGCTCTCTTAATACTATATTTGATAAACAGAAATTCTTAATTTAAAACAGTCTAATTCCAAAGTCATAAATATATACCCATATTGTCTTCTAGAAACTTTTACTCTTTTACTTTTCATATTTAGATCTGTAACCCACCTATGTGAGGGAGAAATCAAGATTCACCTTTTTCAATAAGTATCAGCACTATTTATTGGAAAGACTGTACTTTCGCTGTATTATATCAAAGGACTATGTATGTTAGCCATTTTCTCTGTAATCCACTCCAGTGAATATTTCAACTCCCACAACTCTGTTGAAACATTTCTAGCTAAAGTCACTAACAAAATTATTTAAACAAAATCAGTGCTCAGATGCCAGGCACCACACTACTTGACTCATCAGCAGCATTCGATACAACTAATCAACCCCTTTGCTTCCTGTATACCATATTCTCCTGGTTAACCTGCCTCACTACTTGTATTCAGTTCCCTTTAATGCATTCTCCTCTGTGGGGAGACATGTTTCTACAATCTTTTCTTAGCCTCTTTGCTTCTATTTTCTATGCTGAAAACTCCATCTTGTCCTGCTTTACTTTACCCCATATTCCTGCTTGAAAAACAGTCGCTGTGCTGGTGTTTAAGCTTAAGAACAAAGACCTAAAGGCATAAGTTATTCACGTGGTCAGCTGAATGAGGACATAATGCGTTGGTCTAGGCACACCAGACCTGTGCAGGTTGGCACGCAGTTGGCACAGCATGATACGTCCTGTTAAAAATAAGAGAACAAGGAACCTCATGAGTGGTCCTTAGCAGAATATGCACCAGCAAGGAGAACCAAGGTGCAAACCTAGGCACGCTGGGTTGCCACAGATAGGCATGCCCTTTTCGGAGGCACAATGATGATTCTCTAGATGCCATGCATAGACAGCTGACGCCAAGCTTCCTCAAATGCTAATGATTGTTAAATGCCTAAAGGTCAGAGTAAAAGCTTAACCATCTACCAGCTATGTGACTTTTAAAATAATAAAAGAACTTTTAAAATAATAATAGTAAAAAAAGCATATCCTGTACCTGCACACCTCCTCCTCACTTGATGTCATCCTAAAGAGCACAATAAAAGCAGTGTGGTTTCTTGAGGTGGCGCTCTTGGTCTCTGAGACTTGAGTCCCCTGGTTCCCACCTTTAATTAAGAAAAATGTCTCTGTGCCTTGTTTTATGTTAACGTTTTCTTAAGTTTCACAGCACCCATGCTTCAGCCCTCACCTGCTGAGCTGGTCTCGGCACCCCTCCACCTTCTGACCTCTAAATGTCGGAATGTCCAGATTTCAGGGTCTGGCCAGCTCTCAATCTTTCCTAAATAGTAGTCTGGCTTAAACACCAATCATATACTTCTAAGTCTTAAATTTATATCTCTATCTTTAAAAAAAAATTTAAATTGCGGTAAAATACATATAAAATTTACCATCTTATCCACTTAACTGTATAGTGCAGTAGTGTTAAGTGTATCCACATTGCTGTGCAACCCATCTCCAGAACTTCCTCCCCCTGCAGAACTGAAGCTCTATGTTCATTAACACCCTCCCATGTTTCCTTCCTCCAGTTCCCAGCAATGACCTTCTACTTCCTGTTTCTGTAGATTTGACTACTCTAGATACCTCATATTACTGGAGTCATTCAATATTTGTTGTTGGGGTGTTCTTGGTGTGTAACCGGCTTATTTCACTTAGCATAACATCCTCAATGTTCATTCATGTTGTAGCACGTATCAGGATTTACTTGCTTTCTAAGGCTGAAAAATCTTCATATGTTTATCTGTACACACACACACATACACACACACAATCACATTTTGTTTGTTCATTCACCTGTTGATGAAATCTAAGTTGCTTCCATAATGCTGCAAAGGACATGGGTGCACAAATATTTGTTTGAGGTGGTGCTTTAATTCTTTGGGACATATATCCAGAAGTGGAATTGCCAGATGATACGGTAATTCTGTTTTTAATTTTTTGAGGAACCATGATACATTTTTCCTATGGTAGCTACACTCCCACCAACACAAGGGCTTCGGCTCCTTAGCATCCTCACCAATACTTGTTAAATTTGCTTTTTGATAGTGGCCACCCTAGTGGGTATGATGTGATTATTTCACTGTTGTTTGGATTTGCATTTCCTCAGTGGCTAGTAACAGTTGAGCATATTTTAATATGTTTGTTGGACATTTGTATATCTGTTTTGGAGAAATATCTATCCAAATCTTTTTCTCATCTTTAATATCGAGCTGCTTAGTTTTCTGTTTTGGGGTAGAAATTCTTCATATATTCTAAATATTAACCCCTTTTTCAGATATATGATTTATAAATATTTTCTACTATTCCATAGGTTGGCTTTTCACTTTATTGATTGTGTCCTTTGGTGTATATACTTCTTTTATCTTACCCCAAGCTCTATTATTTGCCATCTAATTGTTTATTTAAATATTCATGTAAATACATAATAAGTATCTCAACCTAAAACATGTCAGAGAACTTTCTTTCTTTTTTTTTTCTTTTTTGTCTTCAGACCTAGCGTGGCTATGGAGTAGGTCCGGCAGCTGTAGCTCCAATTCAACCCCTAGCTCGGGAACTTCCCTATGCTGTGGGGGTGCAGCCCTCAGAAGCAAACAACAACAACGACAACAATTAGTAAAAAGAATAACATCCTTAAATGAAAGCAAAACACTTAGGAAAGTATGTATCATTTTCCCATGTTTCCTCTTATATTAGTTTCTTGGAGCCGATGTAACAAAGTACCACAAACTAGGTGGCTTAAAACAACACTCTTCTCACAACTCTAGAGAACAATGAGTTACAGGCATCATTAAAGACCTCTATCTAACTTGTGGAATGATGAACAAGGATTCTATATTTACCTAGGGTCCAACTCCTTCCTTCTCAGTCATACCTCTACCATCTCTATTTCCTCAATGTAGCCATTTTCTTAAATTTTCACAATTTCTTTTTTTTTTTTTTATGGCCACACCCACAGCACATGGACATTCCCCGGGCCAGGAACTGAATCTGAGCTGCAGCTATGGCAATGTCAGATCCACTGCCTGGGCCCAGGGCTCAAAACTGCACCTCTACAGCAACCCAAGCCATGGCAGTCGGATTCTTGACCCACTGCACCACAGCGGAACTCCTAATTTTCACAATTTCTGATCAATTCAATTGTTCCCAACTATTCCATTAAAACATATATTGATATATTCTTGACCCCTAACTAGACTGAAAATGTCTGTATAACATTTAAAAAATATATTCCCATCACCGAGCAAAGCAATTTGTATTTTTTTTTTTTTTTTAAGGACTGCACCTAAAAAAAAGGGGGGGGACATAAGGAAGTTCCCAGGCTAGGGGTCAAATCCGAGCTGCAGCTGCCAGCCTACATCACAGCCGCCACACTGAAAAATTCAAGCCACATCTGCAACCTACACTGCAGCTTTGGGCAATGCAGGATCCTTAACCTACTGAGAAACACCAGGAATCGAACCCTCATCTTCATGGATACTACTTGGGTTCTTAACCCACTGAGCCACAATAGGAACTCCTGAATTTTTCTTAAATTAATAAAACTGTTTATTGCATCCTTTGATGAACGAAAGTTTTTTTCAGTTTGATGTACTCCTATTTGTCTATTTTTGCTTTGGTTACCTGTGTCTTGGTGTCATATCCCAGAAACTACTGCCAAATTCAACGATATGAAGCTTTTCCTCTGTTTTCTTCTCGGTATTTTTTAGTTTTGAGTCTTGGATTTAGTTCCTTGATCCATTTTGAGTTAAATTTTGTATATGGTGTTAAGGCAGTGATCCAATTTTATTCCTGTGCATGTGGGTATCCAGTTTTCCCAACACCATTTGTTAAGGGTACAGTGCCTCCCCTGATCGAAAGGTCTTGGCACTGTGGTCTAAAATCATTTTGTTAAATATCTCACTGTTTATTTCTGACCTCTCTATCCTCTTCCAGCCATCTATGTCTGTTACCGCATTGTTTGATTGCTGTAACATTGCGATAAGTTTTGAAAGCAGATTTCCCCTAATTATTCTCTCTAAAACAACCTTACCAGCCCAACATTCCGACCAGGTGGCCTACTCCGTGCGGCAACTTCCTGCTTCCTGAGATTATAGCTCACTCACCTGGGCATGGTCCTCCTGTCACTTCCCTTACAACCATCCAGGGCTCCTTCCCTTGCTCCAATGAGGATATCACAGCCGGCTTAGAAATAGAAAGTCCTGGTTAGAAATAGAAAAGAAATGGAGATGAGGTGGAAATGAAAGTACTCAAATACTGATATTCAGAATTGATTTTTAAAGATGTATAGGATAATGGTACTTGATAAGGCCTAGAAAAGTAAAAAAGATCAAATTCTTATATGCAGGTAAACTCAAGATGAGAAGCAAAGCAAACAAATAGGTGGTAAAATGCTATTTAAATTATATAAGCTTTCACTCCTTTTTTTCCTTTGAGGAAAAAAAGAGTTTCCTGAAATACTTATTCTCAACTATTTTTCCATGTTAAATGCAAAGTTCTTAGAATGTAATTTTGAAATACAAATTGTTTAAAAGAGAGTATGTTTCTGATAGTAAATGGAATAGTGTTCATTTCAACTATAAATAGTAAACGACGTGTTTCTGATTCAGTCCCTTACTATACGAACTGGGAAGGCTAAAGAGCTTTGCACCCAGAACCTATGCATCTGCACGTTTAATACAGTGCCAGTGAAACAAAAGACAAAGGCTGCCGTGAGCTGTGGTGTAGGTTGCAGACGCGGCTCGGATCCCACGTTGCTGTGGCTCTGGCGTAGGCCAGTGGCTACAGCTCCGATTGGACCCCTAGCCTGGGAACCTCCATATGCCGCAGGAGCGGCCCAAGAAATAGTTAAAAAGACAATAAATAAATAAATAAAATAAAACATTAAAAAAAAGACAAAGGCTGATTTCTTTGACCACATTATGCTTTAAGGGTACAGAATTCCAGTACTGTTCCTTAATCCTCATGGAAGAGAGTCAGTTATAAGAAAGGACCAGGAGAGGAGTTCCTGTCCTGGAGCAGCGGAAATGAATCCGACTAGGAACCATGAGGTTGTGGGTTCGATCCCTGGCCTCGCTCAGTAGGTTAAGGATCTGGCATTGCTGTGGCTGTGGTATAGGCCAGCAGCAACAGCTCCTACGAGACCCCTAGCCTGGGAACCTCCATATGCTGCAGGTATGGCCCTAAAGGGACAAAAAAAAAAAAAAAAGGAAAGAAAGAAAGGACCAGGAGAAAGGCATGAGGATAGGGAAAATGAAGGTGCAATTCCATCTAGCTGTGTTCACTTTTATACAAAAAGAAAATTCATCTTGTTATCCGAAAGGCAGTCCTAAAATTCATGGTGGAGAAAGGAGAAATTCCAAGAAAGAGACTCCGAAGTATTAAACAGATAACTTTACCCAGTGAAACCAAGTTGCTATAGTTCTCCAGCATCACATCTTTGTACAAATTCCTCTGGGCAGGGTTCAGGCATTCCCATTCCTCCTGAGAGACATGTATAGCCACATCTTTGAACATCACCAACCCCTAAAATGAAAAACCACAGTACTATCTTTGAAATTATAAGAAACATTTTTCGAAAGGAAGCAATGTGAAAAGAAGGCATCCTAAGAAAGGAATGATACAATGAGTACATAGGCTAACCCTGAGAACGTGTGTGGGTCAAAAAAGAAGTTAGGAGTTCCCGTCGTGGCTCAGTGGTTAAGGGACCTGACTAGTAGCCATGAGGTTGCGGGTTCGATCCCTGGCCTCGCTCAGTGGTTCAGGGATCTGGCGTTGCCACGAGCTGTGGTGTAGGTCTCAGACGTGGCTCAGAGTTGCTGTGGCTGCAGTGTAGGCCAGCAGCTGTAGCTCTCATTCGACCTCTAGACTGGGAACTTCCATATGCCAAGGGTGCGGCCCTAAAAAGACAAAAAAAAAAAAAAAAAGAATTTAGTGAGACTGAAGCAGAGTGCCTTCATGTTCTTAAACAATTCAATTTCCACACACATATTCTCCTGTGTAGGGTGGAAAACTTCATTAATCACTCATGTAGAAATCTAGAAAATAGGAGTTCCCACTGTGGCGCAACGGGATTGGGATCACAGATGTGTTGGGAGTACTGGGGTGTGGGTTCAATGCAGGGCCCAGCACAGTGGGCTAAGGATCTGGCAGCTGCAGCTTAGGTCGCAACTGTGTCTTGGATCTGATCCCCGGGCTGGGAGTTCCATATGCCACAGGGTGGCCAAAAATGAGAAAAGAATTAGAAGTTCCCAACTAAGTTAAATAGCAGTAAATTTTTAAAATTTTCCAAAATGTCTTATGAAAATCTCCATCTTCAGAAAAAAGACCCAAAGGTTTTTCAACCTCATTATGATTAAGCATTTTTACTTTTAATGCAAATTCTTCAGTAAACATCCAATGCAGACTGTATTTTCCAAACTCGGACAGAACACGTCTCCTACCCCATATGGTCTTTTTCAGCAAAACCCTGAAATGCCCCCACTTACCAGCTTGGGGACACCTTGGGCCCCTCAGACAGTCATGTCAGGAACTGGTCCTATCCTCCAGAATGCCGACTCTACATCTGGGACCCCTGGCGTCATAACCACCCACTACAGGACACAGCTCCATCCACCAGTGCCCATCAGCCTCTGCATAAGGCAGGGCTTGGCAAGCAGACAGTCATCGCTGCTGCATGGCAGGTCGCAACTGTGACTCAGATCTGATCCCTGGTCTGGGAACTCCATTTGCCACAGGTGGCCAAGAAAGAAAAAGCAAAAACAAAAAAGTCTACTACTGAATGTTATATATCAAAGTTGTTAAGAGAGTAAATTCTAAGAGTTCTCCTCACAAGAAAAATTTTTTTTCTATTTCTTTATTTTTGTATCTACATGAGATGAAGGATTCCACTAACTTTACTGTGATAATCTTTTCATGATGTATATAAATCAAATCATTATGATGTACACCTTAAATTTATACAGTACTTTATGCCAATTATACTTCAATAAAGCTGGAAGAAAAAATGCCGAAAGAAAGCTGTCAACCTAATATTATATTTGTTAGAATCCTTCAAAGTGAAGGTAAAATAAAGCTTGGGGTTTAATTTTGATGTTGTTGGGTTTTTTGTTTTTGTTTGAGAATAACAAACCTGTACTACAGAAAATGTTAAAGGAAGTTTTTCAGATGGAAAAATTTTATAGTAGGTAAAAACTTCTATCCACTGAGAAATGAAGAGTGCCAGAAATGATAAACTTGGAGGTAAATAAGAAAGATAGTGTTTTATCTCAAATTTTCTTTAAATGATAATTGACCATTTAAAGAAAAAAGGCATATGTGGTTTAAAAGTATTTAGAAATAAAATAGAATGACAACAGCTGTAAAAAAGATGGGAAGAGGAAAATGCAGTATCCAGTTTAAAGATTTTTGAATTATATATAATTATTGGAAGATATAACAAGATTTTTTTGTTGTTGTTTTTTAAGGCACATTGGAAACCTCAGAAGAACCCCTAAACCAGTAAAAACACAGTGCAACTAATAATCCTATGATAGAGATAAGTACTAAGTAATACAAGAGAGGCAAGTCCAGGAGAAGGCAGGAAAATAGGGGAAAAAAGGCATGGAAAAATAGATGATAAAATGGTAGATTAAAACCTAATCATTACAGTCAATTTATATGTTCCACCTAGAGGTCAGCAAAATTTTTCTGAATAGGGTCAGAGAGTAAATATTTTAGACTCTGTGGGTCACATACATTCCCGATCACAAATTCTTTTTTCTTTGCTTATTTATAACCCTTCTGAAATGCAAAAGCACTCTTAGATTGAGGGCCACACAAAATCAGGTTGTGGGCCAACATGCTGTAGTTTGCTAACCCCGGTCTGATACTTGAGGCAAAGATTGTCAGTCTGGATAAAAACAGTAGCATCAAAATATATGCTGTTATATGAGATACACTTAAAATAGGTTAGCATAAAAAAATAAAATAAAATAAAATAGGTTAGCATAAAAGGAAAAAAAAAGATACGTCATTTAAAAAAAAGCAAAAGAAAGATGAAGCAGTTATATTAATAAAAAGAATGGAATTCAAGACAAAGAAAATTACCAAATAGAACATTTCATGATACAGGGATTGATTCATTAACAGGACATAGCAATTCTAAATATGCATGCACCTAGTAACATAGCTTCCAAATACCATAAACCAAAAATTGACAGAACTGTAAGATTAATCAACAGTTGTATTTAAGGTTTCAACAATCTTCTCTCAGTAATTGATAAAGCAAGTGACCAAAAAAAAAAAAAAAATCAGTAAAGATAGAGAAGAGTTGATCACTACCACAAGCAACTTCAGCTTACTGATAAACACTACCAAACAAACAGTTTAATACTCCTTTTTTTTTTTTTCAAATGCACATGGAACCTTTACCAAATTGTCCATATTTGAGGCTGTAAAACAAATCTCAATAAATTTAGAAGGAGCTTTCCTCAACCATCACAGAATTAAATTAAAAATGAATTATCAGAAGGATCTGGAAAAGTACCCTAATATTTGGAAGTTAAAGAGCACTCTTCTTTCTAAAAAAGAAAGGGAATCTTAAGCTAGAAAAATAATAGAAAATTAAACCTAAAATACACAGAAGGAATGAAATAAATAAAAGCTCAGTAATCAGTGAAATAGCAAGGGAAAACTAGAGAAAAACAGTAAAACTAAAAGCTGGTTCTTTGAAAATACCAATAAAACTGAAGAGCTGCTAGAATACTGATCAAGAAAATAAGACATAAATTTTCAATATTATGAATTTAAAAGGGTACATTACTATAGATCTGACAGGTATTAAAATAATAGTAAGGAAATATGAACAACTATGCCAATAAATGTGATATCTAAGTTGAAATAAACTAATTCCCTAAAAGACACAAATTATTCAAGAAAAAATAAAAACTCCCAAAGCCTTTTATCTGTTGAAGAAATTAAAATTGCCTCATGGGTTGGGGGTTCGGTCCCTGCCCGGGTTCGGTCCCTGCCCTTGCTCAGTGGGTTAACGATCCGGCGTTGCCGTGAGCTGTGGTGTAGGTTGCAGATGCGGCTCGGATCCTGCGTTGCTGTGGCTCTGGCGTAGGCCGGGAACTACATCTCCGATTAGCCCTCCAGCCTGGGAACCTCCATATGCCGCAGGAAGCAGCCCAAAGAAATAGCAAAAAAAAAAAAAAAAAAAAAAAATTGCCTCATGAAGAAAACCGTAAACTCAGACGGTATATTAGTGTCTTACTGCTGGTGCACAAATCATCACAGAGGTAGCAGTTTAATACAACAGTTTATTATCTGTGATGAGAAGCCCAACAAGGGTTTTACTGGACTAAATCCAAGTGTTGGCAGGGCTGTACACCTTCCTGGTAGTTCTAGGGAAGAGTCTACTGCCTTAGCTTTTCTAGCTTCTAGAGGCTACGTACATTCTTTGGCTCATGGCTTCCTTCCTCATCTTCAAAGCCAGGAATGTTGCGTTTCACAGAAGCATGCATATTCCATATGCACATCCTCTTCTGACCCTGATTCTTCAGATTATCACAAAACAATCTCCCCATTGGAAAAGCATTAATTTAATCACATCTATAAAGTCTCTTTTGCCATGTACGATAACATATTCACAGGTTCTAGGATTAGCATGAAGACACGTTTTTTCGGGGGGGGGATGTCATTATTCTGCCTACCACACATACTTTTGCTGATGAATTCTCTCAGACAATTAAGGATGAGATAATATGAATTCTATTTTTAAAAATAGAGAAGGAGACATGTCCTGATTTATATTTTTAGAAGGTGGAAAAAAGACATTTTCACGTAAAGATGAGAGGACTTGTCACCAGAAGATAGAAACTATGGGAAATGCTAAAGAAAAATCTTTAGGCTAAAAAGAAATTATACCAGAAATTCAGATCTCCAGAGTAACTGAAAATGGTATATATGTGAATAAATAGAATAACTGCAAATAAAAAAATGAAGTATTTAAGATTCTTTTCAATTTCCTTTGTTTCTGTGTATTCTTTCCTTTTCATTTTGTATATTTGTGCTTTCTTCCTTTTCATTCCTGATTCAAAGGTTAGTAATTTATCTCATTGGTTTATCTATTAGTTATAATTTTTTCCTACTTTCTAACAATGTAATTGTTATCTATGTAAATTCTTTCCAGATGTCCTTCTACTTATTTATTTATTTATTTATTTGGCCATACCCGAGGCGTATGGAAATTCCCAGTTCAGGAAGTGAACCCAGCAGTGAGCTGGGCCACTGCAATGACAATGCCGGATCCCTAATTCACTGCACCACAAGGGAACTCCTCCTTCTAACTTACATATTTTCACATCTTTTGTTAGAAGCATTTGAAGGTATAACTTTTCCCTTAGAGTCCGGCTTTAACTAAACCCCACGGGTTCCAAAATGTAGTTGGAACAGATATGTAGCTATCATTGAGTATTAGAAATTCTTCACTTTGAGATTATATTTGCTATTAGTAGGATTTAATATATATCAATAAGGTAGATTTGATGGGATATGTGATTTAGTACTTCAATATCATCACTAAATTTTGTCCTCATGGCCTGACTCTGACTGAGAGGGTTACTTAGTGTCCCCTCTTGCTAGCAAATGTCTATTTCTTCTTCTAGCTGCTCTTTGATTTGTTTTAGGAAATTTGCTGCTGTAATATTTGATATATGAGTAATTCATAACTATTTTATCTTCATTTTTTTTTTTTTTGGTCTTTTTGCCATTTCTTGGGCCACTCCTGTGGCATATGGAGGTTCCCAGGCTAGGGGTCGAATCGGAGCTGAGATGCCAGCCTACGCCAGAGCCACAGCAACGCGGGATCCAAGCCGTGTCTGTGACCCACACCACAGCTCACGGCAACACCGGGTCGAACCCACAACCTCATGGTTCCTAGTCGGATTCGTTAACCACTGCGCCACGACGGGAACTCCACAATGCTGGATCTTTAACCCACTGAGCGAGGCCAGGGATCGAACCTGTGTCCTCATAGTTACTAGTCAAATTCGTTTCCACTGAGCCACAAGGGGAACTCCCTCCCGCATACTTTAAATATCTCTAGGTTACTTTAAATCATCTCTAGGTTAGGTAAATGCTATATAAATAGTTGCTAGGCATGCAGCAAATTCAAGTTTTGCTTTTGAGAACTTTCTGGAATTTTTTTCTCCTGAATATTTCCAATTCACAGTTGGTTAAATACACAGATGTGGAACCTGCAGATATGAAGAGCTGACTGAACATAAATATATGTACGTATGTATATTTGCCTGTCCTGAGTCTTATACTATATAAGTTATTTATTTATCCATCTTATCTCTTTCATTACAAGTCAAGTTCTACAAGGAATGATTTGTATATGTCTGTCTGATCCCCCACTGATTTATTCCTAGTTACCTAGAACAGTGACTATCACATAGTAGGTACTCAAAAAATATTTGTTAAATCACTTCACTAAACTGAAGTTCTGACAAGAGAAACATCAGTATTTCCCTCAAAAGGATACTATTTCTGTTCTCTTTTCTGAAATAGACTGAGTATATGGGAAGTGAGTAGTGATTTACTGAATGAAGATATGAGCTGGCTAGAGAGGAGATGAGTGAAAAAGGAAGATGCTAAATTTTGGGCACCATCATTTAACTCACTGACAAGTTATTGTGTGATATTCAGTTAGGTAACAATACCAGGATAAAGAATGCAAGTATTCATATGACCTATAGAAAATAAAGAACTACTTCAGCAAGGAATAAGAAAACACTAACTTACATGGGCCATGGCTTTTTTTTTTTTTTTTTAAGAATTCAATGTATTTATTAGTTCTTTTCTTGGTTCCACTTTAGAAGAAACTCACATTCCAAAGAAAGCATTGCTGAATGAGAGGGATTAAAAAAAAAATCATGAGATCATCTTGCCTCTGAGCTCCCAATGTGCTTAATTTAGAATGACATTTTCCCTACTTCGTGTCTACTACGCCCAGACCCCATATACACATAAATAAAAGATCAGAGAGATCAAAAAGAAGCTGGATAAATCCCAACCTTACTCAAAACAAGGAGGGAATCCAAATATGGATTCAAGAAAAACTGGGCCCAGGCTCTTTAGCAGGACATATTTAGAGAGGCAGACCAGTGTCCCAACACTGATAAATGGACACAACTGGCCTGCTCAGACCAACCCTGATCAGATTCTCACTGAACTAAGAGGAAAAAGGAACAAAATGGATATTATGAAAAGACAAGGAAATAGAAAATGACTCAAAAGATCTAATGCACATTTAACAGGAATTTCAAAATAGACACTAAAACAACACATAGAAAGGAAGAAATACACAGAACAAAAATTTCCAGGGCAAAATAAATTCTTGAGTCTTTAATTTGAGGTACTGATGAGATTTAAAGAATCACATGCTGGAAAATCTTGTGAAATTTACTCCTCAATACAGAAAAAAGCCCTATCTTTTGTTTGTTTGTTTTTGTTTTTTTGTCTTTTCTAGGGTGGCACCCATGGCATATGGAGGCTCCCAGGCTAGGGATCTTATCAGACCTGTAGCCACCAGCCTTCAGCAGAGCCACAGCAACTTGGGATCTGAGCCATGTCTGCAACCTACACCACAGCTCACAGCAATGCCAGATCCTTGACCCACTGAGTGAGGCCAGGGATCAAACCCTCAACCTCATGGTTCCTAGTCGGATTCGTTAACCACTAAGCCATGACAGGAACTCCCAAAAAGCCTTATCTTTTAATGAGGAATTACAAAACAATATGTATTGTAGTCCAATCTTTGGAAGAAAAATACTTATGTCCATAAGCATACATGTATTTACATAAGGGTGAAACCGTCTGCAATAAAATGTTCAGAGTGGTTTAAGAATTATAGATAACTTTTATTTTAAAGTAATATAACAAAGGAATTTTTTTTCTTTTTAGGGCTGCACCTGCAACATATGGACATTCCCAGGTCCAGTCAGAGCTACAGATGCCGACCTACACCACAGCCCCAGCCATGCAGGATCCCAGCCATGTCTGACTCCTATACCACAGCTCAAGGCGACGCCAGATCCTTAACTCACTGAGCAAGGCCAGGGATTGAACCCACATCCTCAAGGATACTGGTCAGGTTCCTTACTGCTGAGCCACAATGGAACTCCCATAACAAAGGAATTTTTGAAGGTTAATATGAACATTTCAGGGAAGAAGCAGCACTCAATAATCTTAGACACTTTTTGTACATGCAACAGTGCTATTCTTTTAGCCCATTTGAGGTGGGGTTTTTTTGGTCTTTGTGCCATTTCTTGGGCCGTTCCCACGGTATATGGGAGGTTCCCAGGCTAGGGGTCTAATCGGAGCTGTAGCTGCCAGCCTACACCAGAGCCACAGCAACGCGGGATCCGAGCCACGTCTGCGACCTACACCACAGCTCATGGCACCGCTGGATGGTTAACCCACTGAGCAAGGGCAGGGATCGAACCCGAAACCTCATGGTTCCTAGTTGGATTCGTTAACCACTGCGCCACGACGGGAACTCCCCATTCGAGGTGTTTCTAAGGGGAATGGCAGAAATAGTGAGGCAGAGAAAAATTATGAGATAACAGGCTTTTCCTGCAGCTCAAACTTTGTGTGACTTTTGAGTGTGATATGCAGTAGCCAGAGCCGTGGAGACTACATTTCTATGATTGTGTGAGCTATGTTTCTATGTTCTAGGTCATAAGTTTCTGCTCTATGTTATGTTCTCTATTTCTATGATTCTTGTGTGAGCTCTTCAGATCCTGTGAGAGCTCTTCAGTTGAGGAAGTAGACTAAGTTGGCAAGGGTAGTGCTTGTTTGTTTTTTGGCTGCGCCTGTGACATGTGCAAGTTCCTAGGCCAGGGATCGAACCCGGGTCACAGGAGTGACCCAAGCCACTGCAAGGTGATAGTGCAGTTGGATCCTTAACCTGATGAGCCATAAGAGAACTCCAAGAGTAGTTTTTTTGTTTTCATTACTTGCTGTTGCTATAATATATGTCGCTTTGCCTGAAGTTTTGTGATAATAAACATGGGGTAGCTTATGTGATTTTGGTTTTATGACGCGTGTATGAATCCACAGGTGACTACTGGAATGTCTCCCTAACTACTTCGTTGCGTGGTTGTAAGGGTTTGTGTAAATGTGCTTTTCTTTTATATAAATAAATGGGGCTTACACAAAGAGCCAATTGCAATCATGGTCACAAACACAAACGTCATTTACACATATGCCCATGCACACAATTACACTGTCACAAAAGCATGACTCCAGGAGCTGTCACAACAGCCAAATACACTTAGTCCGGAGACTAATTTCCGTCACACACCCACATCCTAATCCCTCCCTCCGGTTGCTCCTGCACTTAGAAACCTAACACTCCAGACACTCCTCTTGCCAGTCCTGGGGCGACAGGATTCGTTACCTTCAGCATCCTCAGGAGGAGCTCTGGTCCAAGCTCTGACTCGAATTCCAGGACCCACGCAGAGCCCTGCCTACTGAACCCGTCCTGGGAAGCCCTCAACCGCCTCTGCCGCTGACCATTCACCCGACGTTCCTACCGGAAGTAGCTCTGGCGCGCTGTGGGCTCTGGGAAACGTAGTCCGCGAGCAAGGAGCCTGGGAGGCTAGCGAAGTAGGTAGATCTTCCGCCAGACTTCCTGCCGCACCTGCGCGCTTTCAATGAGGCTATGAGAGATGCCACCACCGCCCAACTGAGGGGCGCAAACTCGGATCTGATGCAGAGAGCTTCAGCCTCTGCTGTGCGGTTGCTATGCTGGATGTGTTTTCTGTCCACGTATCCGAAAGCGCGTCAGATCGAGAGGGAGAGGATTATGTGACAGCGAGTGGAGGGTGTCAAGCGTGAGAAAACTCGTATGTGAAAGCGGATGTGGTGCATACTTGTATAGGTTTAGGCGGTGAGCTTGGCCACGCGCAGTGTTTGTGTGGTGGCATAATGTGATGTGATTTAGGTATGCGCTTGAGACAGTGATTGGTTACTCATGATTGCGGGTGGCGCGGTTACACAGGCAATGACCTTGTAACATTCAGTGTGCCAGGTCTACCTGTGACTACTGGGAGGATTTGGCTGTGGCGAGTGTCCGCGGGTGAATTTCACTAGAGAAGGGAGGAAGCTTGTCTCTTAGGACTAGGAGGCACCGAATGGATGAATCACAGATTCCTGGTGAAGGGTGAACTGGTTCTGAGCCTTATCTTGGCGGTGGAGGGGAGGGGGGGATTGTGAGGTGATACTGTGTGTCTAAGTGTGCATGAGAGACTGGAATTAACTGAGAGGGGTGGAAACTAGTACAGATTAACTGCCAGAAGGGACAAATCTATGGTAAAGATTTTTAACCTTGCTGAGAGGCCAGAAACCCTATCTCTTGTGTGAGGAAATGTATCTGTGAGAACATGGGATTGTGTTTCTTTGTCGATTCTTGATCATATGTGTGAGATGGTGTGCACTTGAGACTATCACTGGGAGAGAGTGTTGAGTGAAACGTACGAAGTTTGTGAAAGTGGTTTGTGACTAGAGCCAAATCTCTGGATGAATTTTATGACAGTGAAAATATATGTTCAGTGAGTGAGTATAATGCTGTGATTTGAGTTTGATATTTTAACTGAGTATGATTGGGTAGGAGATCACATGAGAGATTTGGTAGATACATTTTTGTGTGTGTTAGAAGGCAACTTATGTAAGTTAAAATCTTGATAGAGATAGTGTATATGGTTGTGATTTTATATTAGTAACTACATGAGAGACTGCAGTATTACAAGTGTGTGAGATTGAGTTTACTACCTATAAAAAGACAATGATGGGAATTCCCATAGTGGCTCAGTGGTTAATGAATCCGACTAGGAACCATGAGGTTGAGGGTTCTATCCCTGACCTCGGTTGGTGGTTTAAGGATCCGGTGTTGCTGTGGCTCAGATCTCGTGTTGCTGTGGCTCTGGCGTAGGCCAGTGGCTACTGCTCTGATTAGACCCCTGGCCTGGATCCTCCATATGCCGCGGGTTTGGCCCTCAAAAAACGAAAGACAAAAAAATAAATAAAAAGCAAAATGACCATGACTTTTTTTTTTTAATTTCTGTCATGTGGTAACTGGAAGAATGGTTGATGTTCTTTGGTAGACGTGAAAGATGGTAAGTCTGCTAAACTCTTTAACTTGACCTGTATAAATGGAAGAGTTCTAGGGCAAGAGAACAAAAGTCTAGCTTGAATGATAAGAGTCACAGCCCCTCATTTCTCAGACTTAACCCTCTATACAGACTTAGAACCTCTGCAATGAGTGGCCCTGCTACATTACCAAAAATTTACATTGTTAAATTTTCCCCTAAGCTTTCCCAAAGGAACCTACAGCCTTTACCCGGATAACTATGTCAAGGAAAAGGAAGTGATCAGAACTTTCAGGGAATACTGAACACTGGTTCTGGACACTAATTTTAGGAGACCCAAAACATCACTGTGGTTCACTAGTCAGGGTGGACCAGGGCCTGTAGCAGTCAGGTGATCGATGAAGTTTTAGCTCAAGTCCATCTAAAGTAGACCCTAAACCCATCCTGTGGTTTTTTTTCCCCCCAAGTCCTGGAATGGATAATTGGGATAGACATACTCAGCAGCTGTTAAGAATTCTCACATGGGTTCTCTGTCCTGTTGAGTGAGGGCTATGATGGTGGGAAAGGACAAGTGGAAGCTACTAGAACGGCCTCTACCTAGAAAAACAGTAAACCAAAAGAAACACTGCATTTCAGAAATCAGTGCCATCATTAAGGGCTTGAAAGATGCAAAGGAGGTGATTCCCACCACATCCATATTCAACTTGCCTATTTGGCCTGCGCAGAAGACAGATGGACACTGGAGAATGATAATGGATCATCATAACCTTAACCAGGTGGTGACGCCAATTGCAGCTGCTGCACCGAATGTAGTTTCATCCATTGAGCAAATTAGCACATTCCCTGGTACCTGGATGTAACTATTGATCTGGCAATTTTTTTCTTCCCTCGTATTAATGAAGACAACCAGAGGCAGTTTGCTTTCAGCTGTCAAGGCCAGCAATACATCTTTGATGTCCCACTTCAGGGCTCTATCAACATTCCAGCCTTATGTCATAATTTAGTTCACAAAGATCTTAATTACCTTTCCCTCCACAAAATGTCATGCCGATAAATTTCACTGATGACAATATGCTGATTGGGCCTAGTGAGCAAGAAGTGGCAACTACTCTAGATTTATTGGTAAGACATTTGTGTATCAGAGGGTGGAAAATAAATCCACCAAAAACTCAGGGACCTTCTACCTCAGTGAAATCTGTAGGGTTCCAGTGGGGTGGGCATGTCAGATACCCTAAGGTGAAAGATAAGTTGTTGCACCTGGCTCCTCCCACAACCAAAAAATGAAGTGCAGCAATGGATCCATTACCATGGAATTCCTGGTCTTACTATGTTCCCTTCCATCCCAAGGCACTGGCTTGATAGAACAATGGGATGATCTTTTGAAGACTCAACTACAATGCCAGCTAGGTGGCAGTTATCTTGCAGGGCTGAGGCAAAGTTCCCCAGAAGGCTATATATGCTCTGGATCAGTGTCTAATATCTGGTGCTGTTTCTCCCATGGCCAAGATTCACAAGACCAGTAATTAAAAAATGGGCATGACACTACTCACTATTACCTCTACTAACCCAAAAGTAAAATTTTTGTTCCTGTCCCCACAAGCTTTGCTCTGCTGCCCTTAGTTCCAAATGGAGGAATCCTTCCAACAGGAGACACAATGATTTCATTGACCTGTAAGTTAATACTGCTACTCAGCCAGTTTGAGCTCCTTAACCCTTTGAATCAACAGGCAAAAAAGGGAGGTACTGTGTTGGCTGGGGTGAAGAATCAGAACTTTAACATGGTTGTTTGAGAAGCCTTCTTAGAAGCCAGTGGAGGAGTTCCCACTGTGGTTCAGCAGTAACGAACCCAACTAACATCCAAGAAGATGCAGTTTTGATCCCTAGCCCTGCTCAGGAGGTTAAGGATCTCTCACTGCCATGAGCTGCAGTGTAGGTCGCAGAGGTGACTCGGATCTGGCATTGCTGTGGCTGCAGTGTAGGCGGCAGCTATAGCTCCGATTCGATCCCTAGCCTGGGAACTTCCACATGCTGCAGGTGTGGCCCTAAAAAGTCAAAAAAAAAAAAAAAACCCAAAAAAATCTGTGCTCTATATTGTACAAAAGTAAAACAAAGTAAAAAATCATTTATATTCAGTAAATGACACGTTTATGTTTTAAATCCATATTTCTCTAACCAGTTCTCTTTCAATTCTGGCTTTTGCCTCAAAAGCTCAGATTTTATTACATTGAGTGAAACCCAAGCATGTGTAACTCATTTAAAAAAACAGAACTTCCACTAGATGGGTAGACTTACAAGATTGACGATACCCTATATTAGTAGATTAGACATTCTCATACTATGATGTATATTGGTGAAAATTTACATGGGGCAATTTATAAAGATTTATAAGCAGGATTTAAATATGAAAACCGGAGTTCCCGTCGTGGCGCAGTGGTTAACGAATCCGACTAGGAACCATGAGGTTGCGGGTTCGGTCCCTGCCCTTGCTCAGTGGGTTAACGATCTGGCGTTGCCGTGAGCTGTGGTGTAGGTTGCAGACGCGGCTCGGATCCCGCGTTGCTGTGGCTCTGGCGTAGGCCAGTGGCTCCAGCTCCGATTAGACCCCTAGCCTGGGGACCTCCATATGCCGCGGGAGCGGCCCAAGAAATAGCAACAACAACAACAACAACAAAAAAAAGACAAAAAGACAAAAAAAAAAAAAAAAAAAAAAAAAAAAAAAAAAAAATAAATATGAAAACCTCAGTGTCAACAATATTTCTGAGACTCAGTCCAAAAGATATAATTATACATGTGCACAAAAAGGCGTGTGCAGTAAAACACCATATAAAATGGGGGTGAGCTGGGAAGAAAGGCAAACAAGTTAAAAAATTATGTCCAAACATTGTACTGAGTGGTGCTTCTGCTGATCTCACTCATGTGATAGCAGCCAGCTGGTGCCTTGGTAGGGGCCTGCATGGACCAAAATGGAATATGTGACAGTTGCTGCTGACTATTAGTTTGGCCTCTGTCTCCAAGTGATCTTTTGTCTTCAAGCAAACTAGTCTTAGCCTTTAGTAAATGGTGGTCTCAAGGCAGGAAGAGGGAAAGAGCAAAAGCTGCAAGACTTCTTAAGGCTTTATCTCAAAAGTATCACAATGTCACTTCCACCACATTTTATAAAAAATACAAAGTACATCACCAGGCTCTGCCTAATAGTAACCTATTTCAGGAGAGCAAACACTTCCCTTTTCTGAAAAACTAAAACAGAAAATAATAACAAAATCCCTGACCTTGAGCTTAGTTTTCAGATAGGCTCTGTAATGTTTTCCTTTTCTCAGGGCTCTTCTCTCAGAGATCTGCACTGTAGGGGAAGGATGAGAAGGAGGGAAGTAAGGAGACAGGAGACATCAAACCTTTTTTGGAGCACAGAATGGCTAAACTGGAAGAAATTCTTCAACACAGAAGCTCACATCATCACCTGCACACATACTCAGATAGAAGGGAAGATGGGAGTACTGCTAACCCTTCTTAGTATCAAAGGCAAAGGCCAAGATCACTGATATCCAGGGCTGAAACTTTCTCTGAGTTCATAACTGGGGAGACAGTTTTGAGGATGATGTGATTTGAAATGTGGAACTTGACATCAGCTCCCCAGGGAGATCCGGAGGAGGGACTCCTACTCCTAGGCTCTCCTCATGTCTTCCTAGGACTCTGCCTAAGGGACACTCCCAACTCTAATAAAACTCATTCCAAAAAGAGGTTTATGCTCTTGTATAACCTTTATCCTACCACTGAAATATCTGACTCCCATTTTGGTGACCATTTCTCTGCAGCTGGGGTCCTGGTTATAAACTGGGAGAAAAGAGGAAGCAGTGATACAGGGATACAGATCCCAAGAAAGGATAGAACAGAAAATTGGCTTCTGGGCGGGCGACGCTCGTTCCCCTGGCACCCACCTTCTGTTAAGCACTGGAATCTGGGCGCTGGAGGCGGGGATGCCCTGACAAATGCAGCTCAGGCTATGCTTCAGTGCGACTCTGGTTAATACAGGTATCGTCACAGGCACAGATACACTCTCAGGGAGAACTTCAACAGCCCTGTTCAGTCCTGATGTTAAACCCAGAACTGCAGAAATAAGCTCTACCGCATGACACAACCAAACTCCCACCCGGTCACAGAAGTCACAGCTTCTTCCATCACATTAGGTAGCACCGTCTTCCGAAGGGCGGTCTCAAACCCCACAGGGGCACATGTCTCACATCACAGTTAACCACGGTCACCCCAAAGGTCCCGCATCTTGCACCTGTCACGGTCTCCTTACGGCGCACACACCCCGCCTCATCACGGCCACAAAGGCTCACACACACTTAAACACGCCTACACAGGCTTGAGCTCCAGGTCCACACAGCCCGTGACACTGTGCCAGAGGGTCAAGACCTCCTCACCGTGAGGGCCCGCCGCACCCAGACGCCGGTTATACCACTTGGATCGCGGCGACTGAGAACTTTGGAGGGCAGCAAGAGACGAACCACAGATCAAACATCTTTTTAAAAGCTGCCCAGGGGCTGTGGGAAATGTAGTTCAAGGCCGCAAAAGCCCGGATATCGAGAAGGCTCACGCGCGCGCCTGCGCGCGGAGGCCGCGGCGGCGAAGACGTGCCGCGGAGACACTTGGGAGGTACGACCCGCGCGGGAGTGCGCTTGAGCGGACGGCTGGCCAGTAGTGGAAGGCGAGGCTGGTAGGTCCTGCGGGCTCTGGTTGGGCGGGTGATGCTGGGACGCGGGGGGATTGCGGAGGAGGGAGGCGGGAACCTGGGCTGGGAAAAGCGAGGAAGGAAGAGGGAACTCGGGCCGAGGGGGAAAGGGAAAGTTCAGGCCCTAGTGAAGGCGAAGCGGGAAGCAAGACCTAGGCAGAGGAAGAAACCAGGGCTGGGAACGGCGAGAAGGGAACAGGGAGCCCGAGGCGGGTGTGAGCTCGGCCTGGCACACACAGGCGTTCCGTTTGTGTAGCTTTGTGTGCCTGTTCTTGTGTGTGTTTGGGCGTGTGACGTTATAAGCCGATTGTTTGTGAAGGTGAAAAGAGTCTCTGCGTGTGTCGATTTATGTTTGAAACTGCGACTTTAAGGAGGCGACAGTTAGGGGTTTATGAGTAAAATATTGCTACTTTGCCTAGACGTATGTAGTGGGCTCTGTGGGATTATGCATGACCTGTGTGTCTATGGGACTGTGATTGTGCAGTGGGTGATATGACTGAATATGTCAAATTTTTGAAGTATTTTGTGTGCACAGTTCACGATGACTATGAATGTGGCTGGATCATTGTGTGACTGAGGTGAAGCACTTAAGAAAGTGGATGTAAGACTAGTTATGCACTATGTCTTGTTTAGATTATCTGAATATTGGCCATTTTATATGCCTGTGGAATTTGGCAATTAGACAAGTGAATAAAATAGATTTTTAAAATGGAAAGGAGGAGGTAAAATTAAAATAATTTTCAGGTGGTACAATTGTATTTTGGGAAAACCCTTAATGAGTAATGACCAGTATATTGACGTAAGTAGACCACCACTGGGAGCACACAAAAAGCTTTCTCCCATAACCTCTACCCTCAAATTTCTATTTGCATGATTTTTTTTTTTTTTTTCCTGAGGCTGGATGAATTCCTGGACAAGAAACATTCAATAATTTCTTCAGTCATTATGAAGATAATAATAAAAAAACACCTGTGGAACATTTAAACATGAGATCAGTCACATTTAAGCCAAATAAAATGTTCATTGTAGAAATCAATACTGCAAACTCGATTTAAAAACTCTCCCTTCTGCTGGAAGTCTGCTGTGCAAAAGAATGCATGATCAGTTTCTTTAATTCCTCATCGTCTCCTTTGTCCCCTCTTCACTCCCTCCAGGTTGATGGTCTCCAGCTGGAATGGATTGGGAACTGGAAAAGTCAGAAGTCAGGGACAAGAAGAGGCTAACATGACTGGTACCAGTATAATTTAGTGTAAGTCATATCTTACCTTCTGAGAGACCCTACTCTGGGAACTTCCAGATAAATTTCCCTTTTCGAGGGCACAGCCTCTTCTCTAGCTGCCTCCTCTTGGCACAAGTGGTGGTCCACTTGTTCTGGTAGGTTGTGTTGTCTCTCCTGTTAGTCCTTTTGCACAGGATCCAAGGCAACCTAGGCAGACTCCCTCATGGGTTCTCCATCTGAAACCCATGTTCAGGTAAGTGTTTAGCTACCTTAGTAACCACTACTCTGCCCCCACCCAAATCCTGGAAACATGCAGTTCCCCAGGAATTCGATCACTGCTTTGCTTTATAGTGGCATCTGGGTCTGAGGGCCTTTATTTACTTACTCATTTTTGGGCCACATCTGCATCCTGAGGAAGTTCTCTTGCCAGGGATTGAACCCTCTCCATAGCAGTAACAACGCCAGATCCTTAACCTGATGAGCCACTAGAGGACTCCCTGAGGGCTTTTATTATAAGAGAGGGAGAAGTGCCTACTTTTTTTTTTTTTTTTTTTAATGGCCACACCCATGGCATATGGAAGTTCCCCGGACAGGGATAGAATCCAAGCCGCAGCTGCAGCAACACCAGATCCTTTAACCTACAGTGCCAGGGCTGGGGACCAAACCCACACCTCCACGGCAACCCGAGCCACTGCATTTGGATTCTTAACCCACTGTACCAAAGCAGGAACTCCAAGAAGCAACTATTTTTCTTCTTAGTAGAAAACTGTTTTAAAAATAATTTACCGGAGTTCCCATTGTGGTGTGGAAACCAATCCAACCAGTATCCATGAGGATATGGGTTCAATCCCTGGCCTTGCTCAGTGGGTTGGTGATCCACCATTGCCCTGAGCTGTGGTGTAGGTCACACATGAGGCTCAGATCCCGCATTGCTGTGGCTGTGGCGTAGGCCAGCAGCTGTAGCTCTGATAGGACCTCTAGCCTGGGAATTTCCATATACCTCGGGTATGGCCCTAAAAAGCAAAAAAAATAATTTACTGAGGAGTTCCCTGGTTGCATAGTGGTTAAGGGTTCCATGTTGTCATTGCTATGGCTCCAGTTCAGTCCCTGGCCTGGGAACTTCTACATGCTGCAGGTGGACTAAAAATAAAAAATTTTTTTAAATAAAAATAATTTACTCTCTTAAAGAGACATTCCCTTTTCTCAGCCTCTCTAGCCTCTTGAAGTTGGAGCTAAATTAATGGTAGCAAAACTTTACAGTCAGCTGCTTTACAAGACTTTTTTTTTTTTTTTTTTTTGCTGTTTAGGGTTGCACCTGTGGCATATGGAAGTTCCCAGGCTAGGGGTTTAATCGGAGCTACAGCTACTGGTCTACATCACAGCCATAGCAATACCAGATCTGAGCCTCGTCTGCGACCTATACCACAACTCATGGCAACGCCACATCTTTAACCCACTGAGCGAGGCCAGGGATCGAACCCACAACCTCATGGTTTCTAATTGGATTTGTTTCCTCTCTGCCACAATGGGAATTCCTACAAGACTTTACAATGAGCTACATTATGAATCTTGTTTTGTCACCATCTTTGGGATACCTGCTGAGACTGAGGTAGATGGTAATTTCTAAGTTACCATCCTGTTAAAAACCATGACAACAATTAGAAAATTCAGAAGTTTGCTCGAAAAGACTCTAATAAATCAATAGGCTTTGTATGTGTGTGTGTGCATGTGTGTATGTCTGTGTATGTATCAGAGAACTATGGAAAATGGCCAGTGGCCTTCAGAAATATAAGATACAAAAGATCGCATGTGTGGAAGTTCTCTTGTGGCACAGTGGGTTAAGGATCCAGTGTTGCTACAGCTGTGGTGCAGGCCAAATCTGTGCCTTGGTTTTGACCCCTGGTCCAGAAACTTCTACATGCCATAGGTATGCCCCCCTCACCCCACCCCCAAAAAAGATTGCATTATCTGTTTAAAAAAAAGTATTTTCCTAAGGGACTGAAAAATTAAGGACTTGAAGTAACCCATTGTGGCTCAGCGGGTTAAGAACCTGGCATAATGTCTGTGAGGATGCTGGTTCAATCCCTGGCCTCACTCAGTGGGTCAAGGATCCAACATTATGGCGAGGTGCAGCTTGGGTCACAGATGCAGCTTGGATCTGGTGTGGCTGTGGCATAGACCTTCACCCGCAGCACTGATTTAACCCCTAGCCCAGAAACTTCCATATGCCACAGGTGTGGCCATGAAAAGGAAGGAAAGAAAGAAAGAACAAACTAGAACCTCAGTGTATATCCATTAGGTAGACAGGCATCAAGAAGTTTGTATCAGCAGTACTCATCAGGGTATGGGGGTGATTTCTGTATTGCTGCTCATGGTATAAATAGTAGAGCCTTAATGGAGAACAGCTTGATAGTAGTTAATAATAGTAGGCAGCTTTGGAAAGAAGAGATGGTGCTAGAGAGGGGAGGGGCTTGCCCAAATCAAATCCTGTTTCTCTGGCTTTGGGGATAAAATGTTTGTTTTAGCTCTTCTCTCCCCATTTTGATGTGGAATGTACAGAGTGGTCAAGCACCAAAGTGAGGGAGTCAATTTTAGTTGGATCATAAGTTATAAGAGAGCTAAAAGGCATGTGTGGTGTCATGTGGCCTCTTTTCATCTTGGCTTTGTCTTCTTAGGAATCACCCCATTTCTAAAGAGGAGCCCAGAGGAAGACTGGTCATCTCTTGCAGATCTCAAAACCATGGCTCAGTTGGCTCAGGTGAGGCGATGGTTCCTCCTTTCCAAAATGGTCTTTTTTTTTTTTTTAAAAAAAAGTCATTGGAGCATTTGCCGTTCTTGTACTAAAATTTTCCTGCTCATCTTCCCCTTCAGGGAAGCAGCCTTCATAGTTCCCCTGTTGGTCAGATAAGCTTTTACCTTCCACATGTGCTCCTTCTAATTTAACCAGTGTTCATACATTAAGTGGGTATAATCATTCAACGTCTTTCTTAGTCTTATCTGGAAGCAATGCTAGAACAAAAATGCATTTCCTCAAATTAAAAATGAATATGTTACTGCATGCATCTGTTTTGCAAAGATAAAAACAGTCAAGATGGAGATGGAATTGATAGATTGCCCTTAGTTAAGTGGCAAGAAGTCCTGTCATGAGGCTTTGAGAATAGAGCTGTGCTTGGAAGATTGTACAAAAACTGTGAATCCTGTATTTCTCTCTCTGATCCTTCTGTTCTGCTCATAGCTGCTAACATTTCATAAAAATCTGTGACCTGCCAGTAACACCCCCCAGGATTTGGGGTTATAGATTTATTCCTATTTTTGATTTTCTTCTAATTTTATCTTCAGATGCAAGAGAAATAAACGTATATACTTAAGTCACCATATTGAAGTAGGAGTGTAATTCTTGAAGTATTCTGCTCTTGGTTTCAGACCTTATTCTTCTGGTTCTTCCTTTCAGAAAATTCATCTTTATACCTGGACCTCTTAAATGCAAGTGTTCCCCAGATTCTGTGTTGGTTTTCAGTTTATATTCCCCTGTTCTTATTCACAATATACCACTGTTATTCTAATGATGCTCAATTAATTTCAATCCTGAACATCTGTTCTGAATGTCAAAACCCTATCCAACCTCCACCTAGATTATCACCACCTGTGCCTTCCCACAGGTACTTCAGGCACATGCCCAAGATATACCTCATTATCTCCTGCCCATTCTATTTTTCTCCCATTCTGCCTAACATTAGTGATAAATTGCATAAGTTACGTAGATGTTCTTTATCAGATTTATCAGGTTAAAGAAGTTCCAGTTTGCTAATATTTTTAGCACAAATGGATGTTGAAGTTTGTCAAAAGTTTTTCTGCATTACGTGGATCTTCCTTTTTTTTTTTTTCCTTTGGTTTTTTTTCTTAGGGCCGTACCCGTGGCATATGAAAGTTTCCAGGCTAGGTGTCAAATCAGAGCTACAGCTGCCAGCCTACAACATAGCTACAGCAACATGGAATCTGAGCCGTGTCTGCGACCTATACCACGGCTCACAGCAGCACTGGATCCTCAACCCACTGAGTGAGGTTAGGGATGGAACCTGCATCCTCCTGAATACTAGTCAGATTATTTCCGCTGTGCCACAATGGGAACTCCCACTTTTCCATTTTTTTAAATTGACATGGTAAATTAACATTGATTGATTTTGAAGTGTTAAACCAGCTTAGCTGTGATAAACTCCACTTGGTCATTATATATTCTTTTTTCATATATTGCTATTGTGAATAGTGCTGCAGTGAACATACAGGTGCATGTGTCTTTTTCAAGAACAGTTTTGTTAAGATATATGCCCAAGAGTGGGATTGCTGGGGCATATGGTAGTTCTATATATAGTTTTCTAAGGTACCTCTATACTGTTTTCCATAGCGGTTGTATCAATTTACATTCCCCCAGCAGTGCAGGAGGATTCCCTTTTCTCTACACCCTCTCCAGCATTTGTTATTTGTGCACTTATTAATAATGGCCGTTCTGACTGGAGTAAGGTGGTACCTCATAGTAGTTTTGATTTGCATTTCTCTAATCATCGCTGATGTTGAGCATTTTTTCATGTTGTGTTTGTTGGCCGTCTAATATATCTTCTTTGGAAAAATGTCTATTCTGGTCTTTTGCCCATTTTTAAAGGATACACATTTAGATTGAATTGTTTCCTTTCTCTTTTGGTTTCAGGGATTTATTTATTATTTATTTATTTAGGACTGCACCTGTGGCAAATGGAAGTTCCCAGGCTAGGGGTCAAATTAGAGCTACAGCTGCCCGCCTACGCCATAGCCACAGCAACACCAGATTTGAGCCTCATTTGCAACCTACACCACAGCTTGTGGCAATGCTGGATCCTTAACCCACTCAGCGGGGCCGGGGATTGAACCCTCATCCTCACAGATATAGTGAGTTTTTGTTTTTGTTTTTGTTTTTGTTTTCTATTTTGCCAAGCCTGCCACAGGCAGTAGTTCCCTGTGCCACAGCAGCAACCCAAGCTGGCCCTTAACCTCCTGTGCCGCAAGAGAACTCCTCAGTGAGCTTTTATAACTTGTGTCTTCTTAAGGAATTTGTCCATTTCATCCAAATTATAAAATTTGGCATAACAATTGTATTGGCATACAGTTGTTCAAAAATCTACTGTTTTCATCCTTTTGATGTTTGTAGAGTCTGTAGCAGTGCCCCTTTTTCTTTCCTTTAATTGGTAATTTGTGACTTTTTTTTTCCTTGGCCATTTGGCTAGAGGTTTATCGAAGATTCACTGATCTTTTCAAAGTACCAACTTTGTTTCGTTAATTTCTCCATTGTTTTTCTTTTCTGTTTTCTTTATTTCACTCTTACGCCTTTTATTTCCTTTCTTTTTTATTACTTTGGGTTTAATTAACTCTTTTTCTTGTTTTGTACTTGAAAGCATGTATCATTGGTAAGAGACATTTCTTTTTTTCCTGTAGAACATTTAATGCTGTAAATTTCCCTCTAACAAATCTAGACATGTATTTTCATTTTCATTCACTTGAAAATATTTTCTCTCATGATTTCCTTTTTATTTATTTATTTACTTATTTATTACTCAAATGAATTTATCACATCTGTAGTTGTATAATGATCGTAACAATCTGATTTCACAGGATTTCCATCCCACAGCCCAGGCACATCCCCCCACCCCCCAAACTGTGTCCTCCGGAGACCATAAGTTTTTCGATGTCTGTGAGTCAGCATCTGTTCTGCAAAGAAGTTCAGTCTGTCCTTTTTTGATTCCACATGTCAGTGAAAGCATTTGATGTTGGTGTCTCATTGTATGGCTGATTTCACTTAGCATGATAATTTCTAGGTCCATCCATGTTGCAAAAAATGCTGGTATTTCATTCTTTTTAATGGCTGAGTAATATTCCATTGTGTATATGTACAACATCTTCTGGATCCACTCCTCTGTCAATGGACATTTAGGTTGTTTCCATGTCTTGGCTATTGTAAAGAGTGCTGCAATGAACATCGGAGTACATGTGTCTTTTCGAGTCGTGGTTTTCTCTGGATAGATGCCCAGGAGTGGGATTGCTGGATCAAACGGTAGTTCTATGTTTAGTTTTCTGAGGAATCTCCACACTGCTTTGCACAGTGGTTGCACCAATTGACAATCCCACCAACAGTGTACTAGGGTTCCTTTTTCTCCACACCCTCTCCAGCACTTCTTGTTTGTAGACTTTTGGATGATGGCCATTCTGGCTGGTGGAAGGTGGTACCTCATCGTGGTTTTGATTTGCATCTCTCTAATAATGAGTGACGTTGAACATCTTTTCATGTGTTTCTTGGCCATCTGTATGTCTTCTTTGGAGAACTGTCTGTTTAGATCTTCTGCCCATTTTTTGATGGGGTTGTTTGTTTTTTTGGTATGGAGCTGCAGGAGGTGTTTATAAATTTTGGAGATGAATCCCTTGTCAGTGGATGCCCTTGCAAAGATTTTCTCCCCTTCTGTGGGTTGTCTTTTTGTGTTGTTTAGGGTTTCCTTTGCTGTGCAGAAACTTTGAAGTTGGATTAGGTCCCATTTGTTTATTTTTCTTTTTATTGTCAGTACTCTGATAGGTGGATCTGAGAAGATGTTGCTGTCGTTTATGTCAGAGAGTGTTTGGCCTATGTTTTCCTCTAGGAGTTTGATAGTGTCTGGTCTTATATCTAGGTCTTTCATCCATTTGGAGTTTCTTTTTGTGTATGGTGTTAGGGAGTGTTCTAATTTCATTCTTTTCCATGTGGCTGTCCAGTTTTCCCAGCACCACCTATTGAACAAGCTGTCCTTTCTCCATTGTATATTCTTGCCTCCTTTGTCATAGATGAGTTGGCTGTAGGTGCGTGGGTTGAATTCTGGGCTTTCTATCCCGTTCCACTGATCTATATTTCTCTCTTTGTGCCAGTACCATGTAGTTTTGACGACTGTTGCTTTGTAGTATAGTCTGAGGTCCGGGAGCCTGATTCCTCCAGCTCCGTTTTTCTTTTTCAGGATGTCTTTGGCTATTCTGGGTCTTTGGTGCTTCCAAACAAACTTTAAAATATTTTGTTCAAGTTCTGTGAAAAACGTCCTTGGTAATTTGATAGGGATTGCATTGAATCTGTAGATTGCCTTAGGTGGTATAGTCATTTTGATAATATTAACTCTTCCAATCCACGAGCATGGTATATCTTTCCATCTATTTGTGTCGTCTTTGATTTCTCATCAGTGGCTTGTAGTTTTCAGAGTATGGGTCTTTTGTTTCTTTAGGTAGGTTTACTCCTAGGTATTTTATTCTTTTGGATGCGACGGTAAACGGGATTGCTTCCCTAATTTCCTTTTCTGCTTTTTCATTGTTAGTATATAGAAACGCTGTCGATTTCTGTGTATTGATTTTTTCTGTGTATTTGACTTTGCCAAATTCGTGGATGAGTTCTAACAGTTTTCTGGTAGAGTCTTTAGGATTCTCTAGGTATAGTATCATGTCATCTGCAAATAGCGATAGTTTTACTTCTTCCTTTCCAATTTGGATTCCTTTTATTTCTTTTACTTCTCTGATTGCTGTGGCTAGGACTTCCAGAACTATGTTGAAGAGTAGTGGTGAGAGCAGACATCCTTTTCTTGTTCCTGATCTCAGCGGGAATTCTTTCAGCTTTTCACCATTGAGAATGATGTTCGCTGTGGGTTTGTCATATATAGCCTTTATCATGTTGAGGTAGGTTCCCGTTATGCCCACTTTCTGAAGGGTTTTTATCAGAAATGGGTGTTGGATTTTGTCAAAGGCTTTGTCCGCCTCTATTGAGAGGATCATATGGTTTTTATTCTTCAGTTTGTTAATGAGGTGTATCACACTCATGGATTTGTGGATATTGAAGAACCCTTGCATCCCTGGGGTAAATCCCACTTGATCATGATGTACAATCCTTTTAATGTATTGTTGGATGCAGTCTGCTAGTATTTTGTTGAGGATTTTTGCATCGATATTCGTCAGTGAAATTGGCCTATGGTTTTCTTTTTTTGTGGAGTCTTTGTCTGGTTTTGGTACCAGGGTGATGGTAGCCTCATAGAATGAGTTTGGGAGGATCCCTTCCTCTGCAATTTTTTGAAAGTTTCAGAAGGATAGGTGTTATTTCTTCTCTAAATGTTTGATAGAATTTGCCTGTGAAGCCATCTGGTCCTGGACTTTTGTTTGTTGGAAGTTTCTTAATCACAGTTTCAGTTCTTGTGATGGGTCCATTCATCTTTTCTATTTCATCTTGGTTTAGTCTAGGAAGATTGTACTTTTCTAAGAATTTGTTCAGTTCATCTAGGTTTTCCATTTTATTGGCATATAGTTGCATATAGTAGTCTCTTACGATCCTTTGTATTTCTGTGATGTCTGTTGTTACTTCTCCTTTTTCATTTCTAATTTTATTGATTTGAGTCCTCTCTCTTTTTTGCTTGATAAGTCTGGCTAGGGGTTTATCAATTTTGTTGATCTTTTCAAAGAACCAGCTTCTCGTTTCATTGATCTTTTCTATGGTTTTCTTTGCTTCTATTTCATTGCTTTCTGCTCTGATCTTTATGATTTCTTTCCTTCTACTAACTTTAGGTCTTGTCTGTTCTCTCTCGAGTTGCTTTAGATGTAAAGTTAGCTTGTTTATTTGGGCTTTTTCTTATTTCCTGAGGTGGGCTTGTATTGCTATAAACTTTCCTCTTAGAACAGCTTTTGCTGCATCCCATAGGTTTTGGAGTGTTGTGTCTTTGTTGTCACTTGCTGCTAGGTATTTTTTAATTTCCGCTTTGATTTCTTTGATCCATTGGTTGTTTAGTAGCATGTTGTTTAGTCTCCACGTGTTTGTGTTTTTTGCAGTTTTTTACTTGTTGATTTCCAGTCGTAGAGCGTTGTGGTCGGAAAAGATGCTTGATATGATTTCAATTTTCTTAAAGTTACCAAGGTTGGATTTGTAGCCCAGAATATGATCAATCTTAGAGAATGTTCCATGTACACTTGAGAAGACTGTGTATCCTGTTGCTTTTGGATGAAATGTCCTATAAATATCTATTAAGTCCTCTGGTTTAATGCTTCATTCAGGGCCTGCGTTTCCTTATTGATTTTCTGTCTGGTTGATCTGTCCATTGCCGTAAGTGGGGTGTTAAAGTCCCCCACTGTGATTGTGTTATTGTTGATTTCTCCTTTTAAGGTTGTTAGCAGTTGCCTTATATATTGTGGTGAACCTGTGCTGGGTGTGTAGATATTTAAAATTGTTATATCATCTTCTCGGATTGATCCTTTGATCATTATGTAATGTCCTTCTTTGTCCCTTAAAATATTCTTCATTTTAAAGTCTATTTTGTCTGATATGAGTATTGCTACTCCAGCTTTCTTTTGATCCCCATTTGCATGAAATGTTTTCTTCCATCCTCTCACTGTCAATTTGTATGTGTCCCTAGAAGTGAGATGGGTCTCTTGAAGACAGCATATATATGGGTCTTGTTTTTATATCCATTCAGCCAGTCTATGTCTTTTGGCTGGGGTGTTTAGTCCATTCACATTAAGGTAATTATTGATATGTATGTTCTTATTGCCATTTTATTAATTACTTTGGATTTGTTTTTGCTGCTGTTTTTCCTTTCCTTCTTCTCTTGTTCTTTTCTGCCTAGAGAAGTTCCTTTAGTATTTGTTGTAAGGCTGGTTTAGTGTTGCTGAATTCTCTCAGCTTTTGCTTATCTGTGAAGGTTTTGATTTCTCCTTCAAATCTGAATGAGAGCCTTGCTGGGTAGAGTAATCTTGGTTGGAGGTTTTTTCCTTTCATCACGTTGAGTATATCATGCCACTCCCTTCTGGCCTGCAGAGTTTCTGTTGAAAAATCTGCTGATAGCCTTATTGGAGTTCCCTTGTATGTTATTTGTTTCTTTTCCCTAGCTGCTTTCAGGATTTTCTCTTTGTCTTTAATTTTGGTCAGTTTGATTAATATGTGTCTCAGGGTGTTCCTCCTTGGGTTTATTTTATATGGTACTCATTGTGCTTCCTGGATTTGAGTGAGTGATTCCTTCCCCATGTTAGGGAAGTTTTCAGCTACTATCTCTTGGAATATTTTTTCTGTTGCCTTCTCTCTCTCTTCTCCTTCTGGCACCCCTATAATACGGATGTTGGTGCATTTCACGTTGTCCCAGAGTTCTCTGAGACTCTCTTCATTTGTTTTCAATCTTTTTTCTCTTTTCTGTTCTGCATCCGTAATTTCCACTAATCTGTCCTCCACCTCGCTTATTCGTTCTTCTGCCTCCTGTGTTCTGCTGTTAGCTTCTTCTAGTGCGTTTTTTATTTCAGTTATTGTATTTTGCATCTCTTCTTGTTTAAGTTTTATAGCTTGTATCTCTTTGGTCAGTGTTTCCTGTAAGTTATCCATCTTTGCCCCTATTTTATTTCCAATGTGTTGCATCATCTTCAGCATCAACAGTCTAAAGTCTTTTTCCTGGAGGCTGAGAATCTCCTCATGGCTTAGCTGTTTTTCTGGGGTTTTTCCTTTCTCCCTCATCTGAGTTATAGTTCTCTGTCTTTTCATTTTTATAGGTTTTTGGTGTGGTGACCTTTTTACAGATAATAGAGTTTGTAGCCTCTCTTACTTCTGATGTCTGCCCCCCTGTGGCTGAAGTCATTATGGGGGCTTGGTGTAGGCTTCCTGATGGGAGGGGCTGATGCCTGCCCACTGGTAGGTGGAGCCGATTCTAATCCCTCTGGTGGGTGGGGCTTAGTCTCTGGATGGGATTAGGGGCTGCTGTGTGCCTGAGGGGTCTTTAGGTAGCCTGTTTACTGAGGGGCGGGGCTGTGATCCCACCTGGATTGTTGTTTGCCCTGGGGCTGCTCAGCACTGACTGACGAGTGGGGCCAGATTTTCCCAAAATGGCCCCCTCCAGAGAAAGGCATGGCTGCTGAATATTCCCTAGAGCTTTGCTTTCAATGTCCTTCCCTCACAACAAGCCACATTCACCCCTGTTTTCCCAGGATGTCCTCCAAGAACTGTGGTCAGGTTTGACCCAGATTCCCGCAGAGACTTTGCTTTGCCCTGGGACCCAGTGCACGTGAAAATCTGTGCGCCTGTCAAGAATGGGGTCTCTGTTTCCCCCAGTCCCTTGGAGCTCCTGTGCACAAGCCCCACTGGCCTTCAATGCCAGATGCTTCGGGGCTCTTCCTCCCTGTGCCAGATCCCCACATGTGAGAGTCTGATATGTGGCTCAGAACTCTCACTCCTGTAGGTGAGTCTCTGTGAACCAGTTAGTTCCAGTCTGTGGAGCTTCCCACCCAGGAGGTATGGGGTTGTTTATATCGCAGAATCGCCCCTCCTACCTCTTGATGTGGCCTCCTCTTTTTCTTCTTTAGTAGGGTATCTTTTTTAAGGTTTCCAGTCCATTTTGGTGAAGAGTGCTCAGTCTTTAGTTGTAAATTTTATTGTTTTTAGGGGAGAAGTTGATCTCCAGTCCTTCTATTCTGCCATCTTAATCCCGTCCTCTGCATCCTGTTTTAAGATCTCTATCTTAACTAAACTTAGTGAGTACTTTGAAGAGGCCATAGACACAAGAATTTGGCATTTACAAACCTTGTTTGTAGACTGGTGCTTATCTTCAAAGTGTTAAAGGCAGGGAGATAGTGTAAGTAAATGTAAACCAACTTAATTAAACTAGCTATCACTTAAAAGCTTTTAAAATCAAAGACAAAGCTCACAGCTAGGTTTTTTGGATAATATATGTCTAACTTCTATGAACCTCATTAAAATCCTAACTCTAAAGTTTACTATATAACTAGTTAATAGATAAACACTATGTTTTAACTAAGTTGGATTTAAATAGGGGAAAAGTCCTTCAGGATGAAATTCTTTTTTTTTTTTTTTTTTTTTTTGTCTTTTTGCTATTTCTTGGGCTGCTCCTGTGGCATATGGAGGTTCCCAGGCTAGGGGTCGAATCGGAGCTATAGCCTCCGGCCTATGCCAGAGCCACAGCAACGTGGGATCTGAGCTGCGTCTGCAGCCTACACCACAGCTCATGGCAATGCCGGATCATTAACCCACAGAGCAAGGGCAGGGACCGAACCCACAACCTCATGGTGCCTAGTCGGATTCGTTAACCACTGCGCCAGGATGGGAACTCCCCAGAAATTCTTATTATATTATTGTTGTAACTTTGTTAAATCACAAATTGCACCACAGGAAAATAAGAATGGAAAATAAGAATAATAAGTAAATAATCAGGAAAGACTGAGGCAAACTGAATAGCAAGTGAATAACAGAAAAGACTAAGTTATCCATGGAACAATCCCCACTCAGCAACACAAAATGGAAATTATTTCCTGGGAAATTTAGTTTTCCACCTATGTCAGCAGGTGAGCCTTATTGTCTTCTGGGGCCTGTCCTTGGAATTATGCTGTACAGGCAGGCATCCCCTTGTTTAGGAACCTGCCCTCAGAATTGTACCAATCAGACAGGTCCCTTTTCCTGATTAGGAGCTTGTCCTCAGAACTGTACCGTTCAGGCAGGCCTCTTTTTCTGATTAGGAGCCTGCCTTCGGAATTGCACCGTTCAGGCAAACTCCCTTCCTTGGCTCCATCTATCTTCTCGGCTCCCCACAGCTTCTAGGAAGTAAGCTAGGGCAGTCATAAAGCTTGCATTGTACTATTTTTGCAGAGCTCACCATTCTCTGCTGTCAGCTGGCCAGTGCTTGAAAACATAGATTTAATATATATTTTACATTTTTTTTAGTTGTTCGTGGCAGAAATTTTCCAATGCAGTTAATTTTCATAGAGGTAGATGTGAGTATTGTTTTGTTTTATTGTATGGTTAGGTTGGCTGAAGTCAGACTCAAACTTCAGACTCTTTGATTGGTAACAGCTTGAATCCCTGACTTAACTTCTTTTATCTTTAGCCAGGGTGCTTGGATTCTGGCCCATGCATGCCTTTCTGAGGTATCAGTTAAAGGTGTGGATAAAGTTTATTCAAAATCCTTGTCTCCCCACCCCCAGCTTGCTTGCTTGCTTTCTTTTTTTTTTTTTTTTTTTTTGTGTGTGTAGCTGCCAGCCTACACAAGAGCCACAGCAACTCGGGATCCAAGCCGCATCTGCGGCCTACACCACAGCTCACGGCAACACCGGATTGTTAACCCACTAAGCAAGGGCAGGGATCGAACCCTCAACCTTATGGTTCCTAGTCGGATTCGTTAACCACTGCACCATGACAGGAACTCCCCTCAGCTTTCATTTTTGAAGGATTTCCCTATTTCCTTTCTAGTTGCTGCTGTTGTCTCGAACTCTTGTCTTTTGTTTTTTCAAGCCAGTGAGACATGGATTTCCGCCTTAATTTTATTTGCCATACATGATATTAGGTAATAGGAATCTACCATGTCTTTCTTTTTCCAATTTGTTTTAGAGGTGTTAGATGTTTTACATTTCCCTGGCCCTCTCAAGACATATGGAGCTCCTGGACAGGGATTAGATCTGAGCCCCAGCCACAACCTAAGCCACAACTGCAGCAACACTGGGGATTGAACCTGCAACCCAGTGCTCTCAAGACACTGCCTATCCCATTGTGCCACAGCAGGAACTCCTGCCTATAAATTTTAGAGTCAACTTATCAGTCTCCATGGAACAACCCACTTGGATTATGATTGTGCTTTCAAATACTTTATGGAATGCTTGGAGATAATTGATAGGCAAGTAGTAAGTCTTCCAAGCCATGCATCTGGTGTATCTCCATGTTTAATTAGGTCTTTTTAAATTTCTCTCAGCAGTGTTTTGTAGTTTTCAGTTTTCAGTCTTGCAAATGTTTTGTTAGTTTTAGTCTTTCATTTAATTTTCAGTTGTTAAGATATAAAAATAGAAATTTTTTTATTTTGAGTTAAGTGTCATGTAATCTTGTTAAATTTACTTATTATTTCCAGTACTTTCTACATATCTGGTTACGTCTTCTGTAAATACAGTTTGCCTTCTCCCTTGCCAGTCTCTGTGCCTTATATTTCTTTTTTATTTTTTATACATTGTCTCTAGTGTTGAATAGAATTGGTGAGAGCAGGGGGAAAACAGTCTTTCACCATTAAGTATGATATTAGGTTTAAATCTTGTGTAGTTGCATTCATCAGGTTGAAGAAATTCTGTTTCTGATATCGGGAGTTTTTAATAGAAGTAGTTGTTAAATTTTTTCTAATGCTTTTACCTCATATGAAATGATCATATGGTTTCCCAACTTTATTTTGATATTATGATGATTATATTTTTGATTATTCAGGCATTGCACCAACCTTGCATTCCAGGGATAAGCACCCTTGGTTATGATGTGTTATGCTTTTTGTATATCACCTTACACAATTCGCTAATATTTTGTTAATTTTTTAATTGGTATTCATTAGGGGTACTGGCCTGTCATTTTCTTTTAATGTCTTTTTTTTTTTTTTTTTTTTTGGTTTTGGTAACAGTGTAACATTCACCTGTTAAAATGAATAGGAAAGTATTACCCAGTCCTCTATTTTACTTTATTTTATTTTTGTTTTTTGCCTTTTTAGGGCCATTCCTGCAGCATATGGAGGTTCCCGGGCTAGGGGTTGAATCAGAACTGTAGCTGCTGGCCACAGCAACACGGGATCCAAGCCAAGTTTGCAACCTATGCCACAGCTCATGGCAACGCCAGATCCTTAACTCACTTGAGTTAGGCCAGGGATTGAACCCACAACCTCATGGTTCCTAGTTGGATTCGTTAACCACTGAGCCATGACGGGAACTCCGCAGCAGTTTTAAAAAAAAAGAATTAGTGTAGTATTGTCATTAACTCTGAAATGTTTCACTGAACTTAACCTTGAAGTCTTCCGGGCCTGGAAAAATCTTTGTGGTAACTTTTAAAATTGCAAATTCATTATCTTTAATAATTTAGGGTTTTCAGATTTTTTTCCTTTTGGCAGCTTTTTTTGTGTGTGTGGTTATTGTTTTCTTTCTTGTTTGTTTTTTGTGGGTTTTTTTTTTTTTTTTTTTTTTTTTTCTGCCTTGAGGCATATGGAGTTCCCAAGCTGAAGTTGCAACCTAAACCACAGCTGCAGCAATGCTGGGTCCTCAACCCACTGTGCCGGGCCGGGGATCGAAACTGTGTCCCAGTGCTCCTAAGGCACTGCTGATCCCATTGTGCCACATCGGGAACTCCTTGGCAGCATGTTTTTTGAGTGAAAATGTTTGTCCATTTCATCTACATCATCTAGTTTACTGACCTTAATTTGTTTATAATGGTCTCTTTCTTACCTATTTAATATCTGTAGGATGTGATACTGGCCACATGTGACATCCCTCTTTATTTATTTATTTATTTTTTTTGTCTTTTTGTTGTTGTTATTGTTGCTATCTCTTGGTTCTTGGGCCGCTCCCGCGGCATATGGAGGTTCCCAGGCTAGGGGTTGAATCGGAGCTGTAGCCACCGGCCTACGCCAGAGCCACAGCAACGCGGGATCCGAGCCGCGTCTGCAACCTACACCACAGCTCATGGCAACGCCGGATCGTTAACCCACTGAGCAAGGCCAGGGACCGAACCCGCAACCTCATGGTTCCTAGTCGGATTCGTTAACCACTGCGCCACGACGGGAACTCCCCCCTCTTTATTTTTTAATCCATCTAACTGGATATTTTAGATTTTATTGATACTTTCAAGGATTTGTTTTTTGGTTTCATTGATTTTTTTTTTCCCTATTGCCTATTTATTTTCTATTTTACTGATTTCTCCTTTGTATTATACTATTTCCTTTACTTGCATTAGGTTTAATTTGCTTTTTTTTTTTTGGTCTTTTTGCCTTTTCTAGGGCTGCTCCTGCTGCACGTGGAGGTTCCCAAGCTAGGGGTCCAGTTGCAGCTGTAGCTGCCAGCCTACACTGGAGCCACAGCAACACAGGTTCTGAGCAGCGTCTGCAACCTCCACCAAAGCTCATGGCAGCACCAGATCCCCAACCCAGTGAGCAAGGCCAGGGATTGAACCTGCAACTTCATGGTTCCTAGTCAGATTCGGTAACCACTGCACCACAAGGAGCTCCTCTAATTTACTCTTTTTAAAAAAGCATCTTAAGGAGTTCCCTTTGTGGCTCAATAGTAATGAATTCGACTAGTATCCATTAGAACATGGGTTCAAACCCTGTCCTCATTAAATGGGTTAAGGATCTGGCATTGCCATGAGCTATGGTGCAGCTCAGATCTTGTGTTGCTGTGGCTGTGGCATAGGCTGGCAGCTGCAGCTCTGATTCCTGAGATCGGAGCCCTAAAAAGGCCAAAAAAGAAAAAAAAGCATTTTAAGATAAAAGTTTAAATTATTGATATTAAATCTATCTTGTTTTCTAATATAGCATTTAGACTTACAAGTTTCACTCTTAGCCTCTTCTGACCGCGTCTTAAGAATTGATCTATTTCATAGTTTCTCCTGTGGCACAACAGGATTAATAGCACCTCTGGAGCACCAGTAAGCAGGTTCAATCCTCGGCCTGGCACAGTGGGTTAAAGGATCCAATGTTGCCCCAGCTGTGGTGTAGGTGACAACTGTGGCTAGGATCTGATCTGATCCCTGGCCCAGGAACTCCATTATGTCTTGGGGAGGCCAAAAAAGAAAAACAAAATTGATCTATTTGTATTTAGGGTTTGTTTGTTTGTTTTTGCTTTTTGTGCGGCATCTCGAAGTTCCCAGGCTAGGGGTCAAATTGGAACTGCATCCACCGGCCTACACCACAGCCACAGCAACTCAGGATCCAAGCTATGTCTTTGAGCTACACTACAGCTCACGGCAACACTGGATACTTAACCCACTGAGCGAGGCCAGGGATGGAACCCACATCCTCATGGATACTAGTCAGATTTGTTACTGCTGAGCCATGATGGGAACTCCCTAGTTTGATATATGTTATGACAGTTTTCTTTTTTACTTTTCTTTGACCCTAAATTGGTTACCTGGAAGTGTATTATTTAATTTCCAAACTTTTGGGGCTCGTCACATATGTTATTGATATCTAATTTAGTTTTTATGTGGTTAGAAAATGTACTTTGCATGGTTTGTCTTTAATCTATGGAGATTTGTTTGTGTTCTATCTTGGTACATAATCCATTTACTCTTGAAAAAAATGTGTCGTTCTCTTGTGGCACAGCAGGTTAAGGATCCAGCATTGTTGCTGTAGCAGCTTGGGTCACTCCTGTGGTGCAGGTTCAACCCCTGGCCTAGGGACTTTCAGATGCCACCAGCAAGGCCAAAAAAAAAAAGAGTTGTAAAGTTATTGAAAGTGGTGGTCCATAAATATCAAATGAGGGGAGTTCCTGTCATGGCGCAGTGGTTAACGAATCCAACTAAGAACCCTGGCCTTGCTCAGTGGGTTAACGATCCGGCGTTGCCGTGAGCTGTGGTGTAGGTCGCAGACGTGGCTCAGATCCTGCGTTGCTGTGGCTCTGGTGCAGGCCAGCAGCTACAGCTCCGATTAGACCCCTAGCCTGGGAACCTCCATATGCCAAGGGAGCGGCCCAAGAAATGGCAAAAAGACAAAAAAAAAAAAAAAGAGAGAGAGACATAAATATCAAATGAGTTAGGTGTTTTTCATTATTCTTTAGAGATTATAAATCTACAGATTTTCCTTTGGTTCTTTTAGTTACTGACAAACATTAACATCAAACCATGATTTTGGACTTTTTAAAGTATCACTTTCATTTTGTCAATTTTTACTTCATGTATTCTAAACTTGTTATTTAAGTACATAGACATTTGTAATTGTTATATTTTCCTGGTGTATTTACTCTTTTATTATCATGAAATGTTCCTCTTTGTCTATAGTAGTCATCCTCAACTTGAAATCTGTTCTTTCTGCTTTTATTGTAGCCACGAGCTTTCCCATGTTTAATGTTTTTAATGTCTTTTTCCATCCTTTTATTTTAAGCTTGCTTGTGTCTGTGGTATTTAAAGACAATGTATTTTGAGTTTTGCTTTTTTACACATTTTAATAATCTCAGGGTTTGTTTTTGTTTTTGTTTTGTCTTTTTGCCATTTCTTGGGCTACTCCCGCGGCATATGAAGGTTCCCAGGCTAGGAGTCTAAGGGAGCTGTAGCTGCCAGCCTACGCCAGAGCCACAGCAACATCGGATCTGAGCCGTGTCGTCTACCTACACCACAGCTCACAGCAACGCTGGATCATTAAATTAACCCACTGAGCAAGGGCAGGGATCAAACCCGCAACCTCATGGTTCCTAGTCGGATTCATTAACCACTGCACTACGACAGGAACTCCTCAGGGTTTTTTTTATTGGACTGTTTAGTCCAATAAAATTGGACTTAGGGCTGCCATTTTGCTCTTTGTTTTCTCATTGCTTAACCTGTTTTATTTTAATATTTTAACTATATATATTAGGTCAGTTTTAGATTCATAGCAAAATTAAGTAGAAAGTACAGAGTTTCCATTTATCCTCCACTTCCTGACACATGCATAACCTTCTCTACTACCTGTCTTGCACCAGAGTGGTACATTGTTAAAATTGATGAATCCACACTGATATATCCTTATCACCTAAAGTCCATAGTTTATGTTAGGTTCATTCTTTCTGTTGTATATTCCGTGGATTTCGACACATATATAATGATATATATCTGCCATTATAGTATTATACAGACTGATTTCACTGCCCTAAAAATCCTCTATGCTCTGCCTATTCATCCCTCCCTCTCCTTTAATCTCTGGTCATGGCAGCCACTGATCTTACTATCTCCATAGTTTTGCCTTTTCCAGAATGTCATATAGTTAGAATCATATGTTACGTAGCCTTTTCACATTCGCTTCTTACCCTTAGTAATATGCATTTAAGAGTCCTCCTATCCTGATTTTGTTCATTTGTTCCTACATCCTGTTTTATTTTGTGTCAGTCAGTACATTTCGTAATTCCTTTTCCTTTCTCTCAAATTTGTAGTTACATCAATTTGCACATTTTTTTTTCTGCTTGTTTTAGGGATTGTAATATACATCTTTAACTTAACATGGTTTACTTAGAGATAATACTGAAATACTTAAAGGAGGTAGATTCCCATTATATTCATGTACATTTACTCTTAGTAAAATAGTTGATATATATTTATACTTAGACTTGGGGGCTTACTTTCTGCAGTTCTCTTTATTACAGGGTTTTATCCCTTATACTTCCTACTGCTTTGTTAAGCCCCAACTTCTGACATCTCAGTCCAGTAAGGCTTCAGTTTTTCTGTTTAAGCTATGAGCAGGTTGTGGGGTGTGGTTAATCAAAAATGCAGGAATCTCCAAATCTCACAAAATGTACATCTGTTTTTCCAAACTTTGTGTGTGTGTATGTGTGTGTGTGTGTGTGTGTGTGTGTGTGTTTCTGTCTGCTTTTTGCTAAGCCTCTTGTGATCTCTCTTAATAGTTGCTTAGTTTAACTATCAACTTGGAGTTCTGACAGAGTTTATATTCAGATTTTGGGTCTCATTCTTTCTGTAGTTCTTTCATTCTAGAGCTTTTTGCCAAATCTCCAGCTCATCTGCCAGCCCTCAGTTCTATCTTCTGTCTCCTTTGAGAAAGTAGACTGGTTTTCTGCCTGAAGAGCTATGGGCTTTGGGGAACTTTTATGCAAAAAAGCTACAAATTGAGCAGTTCTTATTCATTACTGTCCTTTAAGGATAATGTTTCCTCCAATTTTTGCTTGCTGTGGTGTCTTTCCAGTGCCTTCTGTTGGTTATTTATCATGTATTGTATATGGATTTTTAAATTATCACCTGAGGGATTTTTTTCTTGACCAGTTCACTGTTATTGCTAGATGCCAGAAGTCACTGCTATGCATTTTAAAACCATATTCTTCCTGTGTAACAGGAATTTACCTCCACAGTGAAGCCTGAAAATGTGTTCTACCTTTGTAAATACACTGTATCTTTGCATACTTCCATTGTAGTATGCATAAGATCTTGTAGATTTATGTGGATTCATACTTTCTTGAAGGTGTATATTCCATACATATTTTTGAGGCTGTAACTTCATTTGAACAGGAACAGTGTTTTGTATGTCTTGTAAAACTAATGCAATTTTGGGGTACAAAGTGCACAGTAAACATATTTAGAATTGAGTTATTATACCTTGATTTTTGTTTTCCTTACAGTGTAAATCACAAAATAAGAAAAATGGTAGACTTTCTTTGTACATTTTCATATGAATGCCACAAAGAAACAGGATCAAAACTAATCTCCACTATCTAGTCAACTTGTTCTGATCACAGTTCCAAACCATTGCAGGAATCAGTGTCATTCAAAGATGTGACTGTGGACTTTACTCAGGAGGAGTGGCAGCACCTGGATCCTGCTCAGAAGACGCTGTACATGGATGTGATGTTGGAAAACTATTGCCACCTTGTTTCTGTGGGTAAGAAAAACTCTCTTTGAAACTTTCAGTAGCATGCATTTCCTTTTAAAGTAGCCTAAAATATGTGTAATCTTGAATTTTAGAGATAAGAGGTTATGAGTTCTTTTTTGGTTGACAGAAAAGATGATTTGTGTCTTCAGTTGCCTAGAAAAAGGTGTTCAATTTACTGTTAAGCAAAGGAGTATCTTAATTTGCAGTACTAAAAATCTACCTTACTGGTTTTTCAAATGTATTGAAGCCTTAGCAACTTAATCCAAATCTTCCCTTAATTAGGGTGTCACATGACCAAGCCTGACGTGATCCTCAAATTGGAACGAGGAGAAGAGCCATGGACATCATTTACAGGCCATACCTGCTTAGGTGAGTTTTTGACTCTCAGGCAGATGAAATCTAGTGTAAAATAAATTTTAAAGTGGTCACATGATGGGTGACACCTTTGAAAACCCACTGCATATGGAAGTTCCCAGCCTAGGGGTCAGATCAGAGCTATAGCTGCCGGCCTACACCACAGCCAGAGCAACACAGACTCTGAGCTGCATCTGCGAACCTACACCACAGCGCACGGCAAAGCTGGATCCTTAACCCACTGAGTGAGGCCAGGGATCGAACCCACATCCTCATGGATACTAGTTGGATTTGTTTCCACTGAGCCACGACAGGAACTCTTGTTAGTATCTTTTTAAAGGCTCCTGACCTTTGAAATGACCATTGTGCCTGCAAAAAACTTAAACCAAATTTTCAAATAGTCACTCTCCCTACATAATAGACTTTCCTAGTTTGCTAGGGAAAGTCTAGATACTAGGCTCAGCAGAAATGAATCTGACTGGCACCCATGAGTACACAGATTTGATCCCTGGCCTCACTCAGTGGGTTAAGGGTCCGTGTTGCTGCAAGCTGTGGTGTAGGTCGCAGATGCAGCATGGATCTGGCATTGCTATGGCTGTGATGTAGGCCAATGGCTACAGCTCCGACTTAACCCCTAGCCTGGGAATTTCCATATGCTGCAGGTGTGGCCTTAAAAAGACAGAAAAAGAAAAAAAAGATAATGGCCACTCTCAACCCAATCAAAATGTACTATAAGCTTTCCCTCTTTTAGATCTTTTTTTTCAATTTGTGTCCTTTCCTAGTGTTCTCAGACCCTTATCTCCTTGCCATTGTATAGATTTCTTTTAGGCATTCTTAAATCAATCTTTAAGAAAGAATGAAATCTTAGTTAATATTTCTCTTCTTGTTACTTTCTTTTTTTTTCCTTCCTATTATTTCAGATGTATTTTCTATGTTCTCTAAGTTCTCATTTTCCCCACAAATCTAGTTATTAATTTTATTTTATTTTTTTGCTTTTTTGGAGCTGCACCCCCGGCATATGGAGGTTTCCAGGCGAGGGGTCTAATTGAAGCTATAGCTGCTAGCCTACACCAGAGCCACAGCAATGCAGGATCCAAGCCACATCTACAACCTACACCACAGCTCATGGCAACGCCGGATCCTTAACCCACTGAGCAAGGCCAGGGATCGAACTCGCAACCTCATGGTTCGTAGTCAAATTCATTTGTGCTGCGCCACCATGGGAACTCCTAGCTATTAATTTTAAAACTCTCTTGCCGGAGTTCCCGTCGTGGCACAGTGGTTAATGAATCCAACTAGGCACCATGAGGTTTTGGGTTCGGTCCCTGCCCTTGCTCAGTGGGTTAACGATCCGGCGTTGCCGTGAGCTGTGGTGTAGGTTGCAGACTCGGCTCGGATCCTGCGTTGCTGTGGCTCTGGTATAGTCCGGGGGCTACAGCTCCAATTCAACCCCTAGCCTGGGAACCTCCATATGTCGCAGGAGCGGCCCAAAGAAATAGCAAAAAGACAAAAATAAATAAATAAATTAATTAATTAATTAAACTCACTTGCCTTAGCCCAGACTGATAATTTTACAGTTACCATTTTCTTCCATTGAACTTTTCACAATTCATTTTCTGTTGCTGATCAGCTTTCCTGAAATTCACTCTTAGTTTGGGTAAAACACTAACTTGTTCTTATCCTGATTGTCTGAGTGATTATTTCCAACTTGGTCTGTTTTCTTTACTACTCTGGCCATTACTGCCTGGAACAGTGCCTCATACATAATAGTCACATAAATCATGGTATCATGGAGTGCTAACATTTTCTTGAAGATTCTCAAGATATGATTAGAAATAAGACTGGGCGTTCCCGTCGTGGCTCAGTGGTTAACAAATCCAACTAGGAACCATGAGGTTGCAGGTTCGATCCCTGGCCTCGTTCCATGGGTTCAAGGATCCAGCGTTGCTGTGGGCTGTGGTATAGGTTGTAGATGCAGCTTGGATCCCAAGTTGCCGTGGCTCTGGTATAGGCCAGTGGCTACAGCTCCAGTTAGACCCCTAGCCTGGGAACCTCCACATTCCTAAGGTGCAGCCGTAGAAAAGGCAAAAAGACCAAAAATAAGAAAAAAGAAAGAAAGAAGACTGGAGGACAAGTCAACTGATTAAAAGAACATGAGTTCAGCATTGTGATTAGGAATAGGTGAGCTATTTACAGGGCAATAAATATTAGGCCTTACTTGTTATGGATCAGGTTTTTCAGATATGTCTACAAGCCTGAACACTTGTTTGAATATAAAAATGAATAAAGATGATGCAAAGTTTCGTTTTCAGGAGAAATTCCTTGTATGTTAGTATAGGGGATAACAGACTAAAGGAAGAAATAGAATTTTTTTTTTCTTGGCTTTTAGGGCCACACCTGTGGCATGTGGAGGTTCCCAGGCTAGGGTTTGAATCAGAGCTGCAGCTGCTGGCCTACGCCATGGCTACAGCAATGCAGGATCTGAGTCTGTGTCCTACACCACTGCTCACAACAATGCCAGATCCTTAACCCAGTGAACAAGGCCAGGGATCAAACCTGCATCCTCATAGATCCTAGTCAAATTCGTTTCTGCTGCACCATGATAGGAACTCCAGATTTTTGAGCCTAGATTAAACATTATTGTTCCACTAGGTATGGATGATTACAAAGTGACTAAGTCAAATATAGTTATAAATTTATAAGAGAAAAAAAGGTTAAAGTTAATGCATGATCTAACACCAGAATAAATAACCTTTCTGGTCCACCATATGGAAAATGAGTTAAGGAATGTTGCTGAACTGGAGAAAGACTTGAATTTGTCTTTCTTTAAACCTCAAAAAAAAAAAAAGTAGCAACTGAAAAAAGGAATAGTTATAATTAGTGGTCATGAGGGTTTTGTTATTAGATAGTTCTGAAAGAATTGATAGTAACAGCAGTTTGAATATACCGGTGAACATATTCCTAGTCATTTATTTATTTATTTATTTACTTATTTACTTACTTACTTACTTACTTACTTACTTTACTTACTTTACTTACTTACTTACTTACCTACCTACCTACCGCATGTGGAGGTTCCCAGACTAGGGGTCGAATCAGAGCTGGAGCTGCTGGCCTACACCACTGCCACAGCAACGCCAGATCCAAACCATATCTGCGACCTACAACATAGCTCACAGCAACGCCGGATCCTTAACCCACTGAGTGAGGCCAGGGATCGAAACTTCATCCTCATGGATGCTAGTCAGATTTGTTTCTGCCAAGCCACGACAGGAACACCACTCCTAGCCTGTTTTAAAGTTCCTGTTGGAAGTGTTTTCCTACTACTTCCCTCATAAGAGAAAATGATCTCCAGCTACATGGAGGATTAGAGCCTAAACTATAGGATTTTTTTCTAAACACTGGGAAAGTAGCTGATGCTTGGAAAGTTCTATTAGTCACTGATGTTTAAGTGGAAGATGGTGCAACAACTGGAATTGTTTTACCTCACAGAGTAGGGATGAATATGAAAATCAGGCTTCAGAAGTTCCCTGGTGGCTCAGTGGGTTAAGAATCTGGCGTTGTCACTGTTGTGACTAGGGTTGTGTGCTTTTGTTTCATTTCCTGGTCCAGGAACTTCCATATGCTGTGGGTGCAGCCAAAAAAGCATACACACACACACACACACACACACACACACACACACACACACAGAGAGATCTGTGTCCTCCAAAAGCCTTCCTCTAAAATTTTCCCTGAATAAACTTCTCTGCTGATTTTTCTGATTGATCTTACCACATCCAAGTATAATGATCTTGCTAGGTTCATTTCATTGCCTCTGAATCCAAGCATGAATTCTTTTCCAAGCATGAATTTCTCTTCCACTGTTCTTTTGTCTTCTCCTTAGTGCTTCTTGTATTTGTTTCACTTTCCATATGAAGTTCTGGTGCGAAGTGCAGTCGTTATTAGCTTTCATTACTTATTTTTTATCTTCCACACTGAAGCAGAGTTACTAATTTAGGTTCTGTGTCTTTTCCCAGGCAAGGGATAATTTGTCTTTAGTCTTTTTGGCCTCCTATACTAGGCCCTATTACAGTTCTTTTCCATAGCAAATGTGTTAAGATTCACAAATTGTTATTAATTATATTCTTTTCTAGAAGAAAACTGGAAAGCCGAAGACTTTTTAGTGAAATTCAAAGAACAACAAAATAAGTACCCTAGATCAGTTTTATTAATCAACCACAAAAAACTGATTAAGGATAACAATAATGCATTCGAAAAGACATTTACTTTAAGCAAAAACCCTACTAATTCAAAAAATCTACCTCCTGAATATGGCACTCATGGAAAGATTTTTAACAATATTTCAGAATTAATCATCAATAATCTAAGTCCTACCAAAAAGAGACTTAGTGAGTACAATGGATATGGGAAGTCACTCCTCAATACTAAGCCAGAAACAGCTCGCTTTGGAGTCAAATCCCCTAATCAGCATGACAGAGCTGTCAGTCATAATGAAAAGCTTATGCAGTATCATAAGATGGAAACTCCAGCACAGTCATATGGATATAATGACTATGAAAGATCCTTCCTTAAAAAAGGAGGCTTGATTACACATAATAGAACTTACAGAAGGGAAAACCCATCTGAATATAATAAAAAGAGAAGAGCAACCAATATTGAAAAAAAGCATACATGTACTGAATGTGGGAAGTCATTCTGTAGGAAATCAGTATTGATTCTGCATCAGGGAATTCACACAGAGGAAAAACCCTACCAATGTCATCAATGTGGAAATTCATTTAGAAGAAAATCATATCTCATTGATCATCAGAGAACTCACACAGGAGAGAAACCCTTTGTTTGTAATGAATGTGGTAAGTCCTTCCGCCTAAAGACAGCCCTCACTGATCATCAGAGAACACATACAGGGGAGAAATCATATGAATGTCCACAGTGTAGGAATGCCTTCAGACTGAAGTCACACCTCATTCGTCATCAGAGAACTCATACAGGAGAGAAACCATATGAGTGTAACGACTGTGGGAAATCTTTCCGCCAGAAGACAACACTCTCCCTACATCAGAGAATTCATACAGGAGAGAAACCTTATATTTGTAAAGAATGTGGTAAGTCCTTTCATCAGAAGGCAAACCTTACTGTGCATCAGAGAACTCATACAGGGGAAAAGCCCTATATTTGTAATGAATGTGGAAAATCCTTCTCCCAGAAGACAACCCTTGCTCTTCATGAAAAGACTCATAACGAAGAGAAACCGTATATTTGCAATGAATGTGGAAAATCCTTCCGCCAGAAAACAACCCTTGTGGCACATCAGAGAACACATACAGGGGAAAAATCCTATGAATGTCCTCACTGTGGGAAGGCCTTTAGAATGAAGTCATACCTCATTGATCATCACAGAACTCACACAGGAGAGAAACCATATGAATGTAGTGAATGTGGGAAATCCTTCAGTCAGAAGACAAATCTCAATCTACATCAGAGAATTCATACAGGAGAGAAACCCTATATTTGTAATGAGTGTGGGAAGTCCTTTCGCCAGAAAGCAACACTCACTGTGCATCAGAAAATACATACAGGGCAGAAATCCTATGAATGCCCTCAGTGTGGGAAAGCCTTTAGCAGGAAATCATATCTCATTCATCATCAAAGAACTCATACAGGAGAAAAACCATACAAGTGTAACGAATGTGGGAAGTGCTTCCGCCAGAAAACAAATCTCATTGTACATCAGAGAACTCACACAGGGGAGAAACCTTATATTTGTAATGAGTGTGGTAAGTCCTTCAGTTATAAGAGAAACCTCATTGTCCATCAGAGAACTCACAAGGGAGAAAACATGGAAATGCAGTAATAAATGATGTAATTTCTTTGTGATGCCTTTTTAAGTTATTCTGAAATTTTATTTTTTTAAAAAAGCATGCTTAAACATGTAATTTTAAAATGTAATAATAATTATTAAAGTACTATACCACATAGCTATTACCTACTGTTTACTAGCATATGAAATGGGTATGATTATTGAAAATAAATGCTATCAGCAATGAAGCTAATTTTTAAAGTTTTGAAGTTCTCCTGCTGACTCAATTTATTTTTTTAAATGCTTATATTAATACATGCAGAGGCAAGATACAAATTAATATAAGCATCGGTTTCCATAAGAGGAAGAAAATAAGTATATTTCTCATTGCACTCTGTAGAATAAAAGGTACTTGTTACTTCCCCAAAGATTACCACTTCCCTGGCTTTTAACATAAAGTAGTTTTTGCATGTCTTTAAACTTTATATATATTTTGTGATACCTTATAGATTCTTTTGTGTCTCGTTTCACTCAACATTTTTAAGATACATTATTGCATGTGGCAGTAGTGTATTCATTTTCATTCTGTATACTATTCCATTTTAAGAATATACTACTATTTATCCTCTTGATGGATATTTGTACTTTTATAATTTTGTGTTAATAAAGATACTGCTCTAAATATTCTTGTATTCGTATAGGTGTTAGAATTTCTGTTGATTTTATACAAAGACTGGAATTACTCAGTCCAGTGGTATGTTTAAATTCTTTCAGTTTTGGTAGATACTGCCAGACATCTTTTAGACCTTTTTCAACATGAGATGATTCACTTTAGAGAGTAAAAGCTCTGTAATTCAAGTGAGAGAAAGGTCTTTAACAGTCATTCAATTGGAGAATTCCCACTGAAAATAAATCCTTATGGGAGTTCCCACTGTGGCTCAGAGGGTTAAGAACCCAACTAGGATGCAGGTTCAATCCCTGACATCACTCAGTGAGTTAAGGATCTGGCATTTCTGCAATCTGCAATGTAGGTCACAGATGTGGTTCAGATCTGTCATTGCTATGGCTGTGGCTGGCGACTGCAGCTCCACTTCAACCTGTAGCCCGAGAACTCCATATGCCATGGGTACAGCCCTTAAAAACAAACAAAAAAACCTTATAATTTATAATTGTGAGAAGGCTGTTAGTCATGACTATATTAATGTAATAAATGTAGAAAAACCTTAACTGTGGTTTAAACCATATACCAAACTAGAGAATTCATATTGAAGGGACTCCTGTAGTTTTCATGATTGTAGATGTACTGTTAGCAATAGCTTATACCTTATTCAGTATCAAAGAAGTTATACTAAAGAAAGGGTTAAGAAAGAACATAGGTGAGAGCTCCTGTTGTGCCTCAGAAACAAATCCAACTAGTATCCATAAGGATGCGAGGATTCGGGTTTGATCCTGAGCCTTGCTTAGTGGGTCGGGGATCTGGCATTGCTGTGAGCTGTGGTATATGTTGCAGGATGTGGCTCGGATCCCTAGTTGCTGTGGCTGTGGCTATGGCTGGCACCTACAGCTCCAATTCAACCCCTAGCCTGAGAACTTGCATATGCCATGGGTGCAGGCCTAGAAAGAAAGAAAGAACATAGGTGAATAAAATTTGGGAGTGCAGAAGTCTGTTCACTCTAATAGAATTATAAAAAAAATATTAAGCCTATATAAAATAAACCTTTTATACTTTGATTTATTTCACAAAGGAAATGTGGATACTTGAAAATCCCAAATGAAAAATCACTGGAGATTTTGATGTACGAAAACTGGAAATCTGCTAAAATAATACCATCTATAGCATCTTTTCTGTGAAAATACTAAGCTCAGGAATTCCCTGTTGTGGCTCAGTGGGTTAAGAAGCTGATTTAAGTCCCCACTGTGGCATAGTGGGTTAATGATCCAGCTTGTCTCTGTGGCATTGCTGATTAATCCCTGGCCCAGTGCAGTAGATTAAGGATCCAGTGTTGCTGCAGATGCAGCTCAGATTTGATTCCTGGCCCAGGAACTTACATATGCCATGGGTCCGGCCATAAATGAAAAACAAGCAAAACAGACAATATCTGTGGGAATGTGGGATCAATCCCTGGCCTCACTTAGATTGGTTAAGGATCTGGCATTGCCACAAGCTGCAGCGTAGGTTGCAGATGCAGGGTGGATCCAGTGTTGCTTTGGCTGTGGCATAGGCTGGAAGCTGCAACTCTGTTTCAGCTCCTAGCCTATGAGCTTCCATATGCTTCAGGTGCAGCTGTAAAAGGAAGGAAAAAATAGCTCAGCGGTACCATGAACAATGTTACTAAAGGCCTTTCTTGAGGAGCATTATTTATAACCAATATTTACTATGTATATGAAGTTAAATTGTGTGTAATAAAATCAGTAGAAATTAAATAATCTGTTCCCCCTCTTCCCCAATTCAGTAGAACTGTAAACTGTCTAAGTAGGAAAATGATAAGTGGTTCAAGTATCTGACATTAAAAATGTACTACAGGCCCTCCGGCTTATAGAAAGGGGCAGTGGATGATAAATGGAAATATACTTGTCAGTACTGGCTTTGCAGATAATTTCAGAGGAAAAAAAAAAAAGGGTGATGAAGAAAAGCAGACATGATAAAAGTTTAGACTTGAAAGGGACATGAAAAATAAAATGCCTTGGCTGACTGGATAGAACTTGGTGAAATTTTGCCTTAGTGCATAGAGGTTTGTTTGTTTTAGTGTAAGCAGGGTGAACATATTAGAATAAAATAGCTACAACAAGTAAATAAGATTATAGAATCTATATTTAGAATTGTGAGAACCCAGGAATTATTTCATTTGAATAAATCTGTGTTTGTATTTGAGCAAGTACTATAATATGTGGTAACAGTGGTGCCTAACAAAAGAACTGTACTCAAAACCAATAATGCAAGCCTACCTCTTTTTCCTGAGTGGGGAGGTGTGGTCTGAATCTGTTGCTAGCCTCAACCCATCAAAGATGTTAGGAACGTTTGAGTCTCGTTCTCTTGGATATTATGCTCCCTTGATTCTGCTCTCCTAGGCAACTCCATGGCTGGCTCAAAAATATAAATTACCAGGCATCCCTGCTTGTGTTTTCCTGCCTCCTTATTGACTGATTAGATCATAAAATAGCCATGTTTTGTTTGCAATATAATGTTATAGGCATATGCTTATTTTATTTTTATACATAGGACATGTTTTATAAGTCTTGTATATGAAGTACTAAAAGTATGATGTTCTAATGGACAGTTTTTTAAATTTCTAAACTCAAAGTATAATTATTAACTCACATGATTGATTAGGCTGTTTTCTAACTAAGAGAACTCCCAGTCTAGGAGGCTATATAAACAAGTTACAAAATTATTTGTATGTACAGGCCTACCTCATTTTATTGTGCTTTGCTTTATTGTGCTTTGAAGATACTATATTTTTTACATATTGAAGGTTTATGGCAATGCTGCATCAGGCAATTTTCTCAGTATGTTTTTCCAACAGCATTTGCTCATTTCATGTCTCTGTCACATTTTGGTTATTCTCACAATATTTCGAAGTTGGTTGGTTGGTTGTTTTTGTCTTTTTGTCTTTTTAGGGACACACTCAAGGCATATGGAGGTTCCCAGGGTAGGGGTCTAATCAGAGCCGTTGCCACCAGCCTATGCCAGAGCCACAGCAACACCAGATCCGAGCCACGTCTGCGACCTACACCACACAGCTCACGGCAATGCCGGATCCTTAACCCACTGATCGTGAGGCCAGGGACTGAACCCACAACCTTATGGTTCCTAGTTGGATTTGTTTTCGCTGCGCCACAATGGGAACTCCCTCAAAGTTTTTCGTTTATATTTTTTGTTTTGGTGATATTTGATGTTATAATTGTTTGGGGGCACCACAAACTGCACCCATACAAGATGGCAAGATAATTGTTAAATGCTGTGTGTGGTCTTAACTATTCCGTCAACCAGCAGTTCCTTCATATCTCTCTCTCCTTGAGCCTCCCTATTCCCTGAGGCACAGTATTGAAATTAGGTCAGTTACTAATCTTACAGTGATTTATAGGGGTTCAAGTGAAATTGAGTTGCATGTCTATTTATTGATTTACTTACTTCTTTGGCTGCCCCACGGCATATGGAGTTCCCAGGGCTAGGGATTAGATCCAAGCCATAGTAGCAACTTAAGCCATAGCTGTGGCGACACCAGATCCTTAACCCACTGCGCAAGGCCAGGCATTGAATCTGCATCCCAGAGCTCCCAAGACACTACCGATCCCATTGCACCATAGTGGGAACACCATATGTCTCTCACTTTAAATCAAAAGAGGAATTCCTGCTGTGGCACAGTAGGTTAAGAATCCGACTGCAGCAGGTCAGGTTGCTGCGGAGACAGATCCAATCCCAGGCCCAGCACAGTGGGTTAAAAAGATCCAGCATTGCCTTGTGGCTCAGAGTCAATATTTGGCCTGGGGACATCCCTGTGCCACAGATGTGGCTATTAAAAATAATAATAATAATAAATGGGAGTTCCCGTCGTGGCACAGGGGAAACGAATCTGATTAGGGATCATGAGGTTGCAGGTTCGATCCCTGGCCTTGCTCAGTGGGTTAAGGATCCTGAGTTGCTGGTGAGCAGTGGTGTAGGTCACAGATGTGGCTCGGAACCGGAGTTGCTGTGGCTTCAACAAAGGCCGGTGGCTACAGCTCCTATTAGACCCCTAGCCTGGGAACCTCCATATGCCGCAGGTGTGGCTCTAAGAAGACAAAAGACAATAAATAAATCAAAAGCTAGAAATAGGAATTCCTGTTGCGGCTCAGCAGGTTAAGAACCCAGCTAGTATCCATGAAGATGCAGGTTGGATCCCTACCCTCACTCAGTGGGTTAAGGATCTGGTGTGGCCATGAGCTGTGGTATAGGTTGCAGACATTGCGCAGATCTGGCATTGCTGTGGCTGTGGTGTAAGCTGGCAGCTGCAGCTCTGATTCAACCCCTAGCCTGGCAACTTCCGTGGCCCTAAAGAGACAAAAGAAAAAAAAAATCTAGAAATAATTAAGCTTAGTAAGGAAGGCAAGTCAAAGGCCTAGATAGATTGAACGCTAGACCTCTTCACCAAACAGCCAAGCAGTGAATGCAAAGGAAAAGTTCTTGAAAAATTAAAAGTGCTACTCCAGTGAACATACAAATGATAAGAAACAAGCTTATTGATGATATGGAGAAAGTTTTAGTTTTAGTGATCTAGATAGGCTAAACCACAATATTTCCTTAAGCCAAAGCCTAATCCAGACCAAGACCCTAACTCTTTAATTCTATGGAAGCTGCAGAAGAAAAGTTTGAAACTAGCAGAGGTTGGTTCATGGAGTTTAAGGAAAGAAGTCTTCTCCATAACATAAAAGTGCAAGGTGATCCAGATCTAGTTAAGATAATTAATGAAGGTGGCTACACTAAACAAAAGATTTTCATTGTAGATGAAACAACCTTATATGGGAAGAAAATGTCATCTAGGACTTGCAGAGCTAGAGAGAAATCAATGTCCAGTTTCAAAAGACATGCTGATTCTCTCCTAGCCTGGAAACTTCCATATGCTTCAGGTGCAGTAAAAAGAAAAATTGCCACAGCCACCTCAGCCTTTTGCAACCACCACCCTAATTGGTCAGCAGTCATCAATATGGAAGCTAGATCCTCCAGCAGTGAAAAGATTTCTAGGGAGTTCTCTGATGGCCTATCGGGTTGAAGTTCCTGCATTCTCAGGGCTGTGGCTCTGGTTGCTGCTGTGCGGCATAGGTTCAATCCCTGGCCCAGGAATTCCCATATACTGCCTATGTGGCAAAAAAGAAAAAAAAAAAAAAAAAAGCAAGAGAGAACCTGAAGTAAATGTTACAACTCTCATTTAAAAAAAAAAAAAAAAGATTTTTTTTAAAAGCTGACAGCTCAGATGACAGCATTTTTTTAAATCAGTAAAGTTCCTTTAAACTAAAGTATATACACTTTTTTTAGATATAATGCTACCGTATACTTACTAGACTACATATAGTATAAACATGACTATTAGGAAACCACAAAATTCTGTGACCTGCTTTATTGTGATATTTGTTGTTCTGTGGTGATCTGGAACCAAACCCACAGTGTTTCTGAGGTATGCATGTATGTTAAAGCCACTTTATGGTGGACAACATATAGTTGGGGTTTTTAAAAATCCAATGTCTTAATATTGGTTCTAAACCATGAACATTTTATACACACACCCTGGTATGTTTGATTTTATGTCTAACATTTTTCCTGTACCTCCCTTCTGTTTTTAATTCCTCTCCCTTTCTTGCCGCCTTTTTCATTTGACTATATTTTATTATTCCATTTTATTTATCTACTTTTTACTATTTCTCAGTTTATTTTCTTTAATTTTTCCTCTGGGGATTATAACACATATAATATATATGATTCACAATATGCTTTGTTTTTTTGTTTGTTTATTTGGTTGTTTTTGTCTTTCATCTTTTTAGGGCCGCACCTGCGGCATATGGAGTTTCCCAGGCTGGAGTCTAATCGGAGCTACAGCTGCCAGCCTACACTACAGCCATGGCAACGCCAGATCTGAGCCTCGTCTGCAACCTATATCACAGCTCACGGCAATGCCAGATCCTTAACCTACTGAGCAAGGCCGGGGATCGAATCCGCGTCCTCATGGATGCCAGTCAGGTTCATTAACCACTGAACCACGATGGGAACTCCCACAATATACTTTGAATTAACATTTTACTACTGCATTTTTTTTTTCCTGCTGTACAGCTTGGGGACCAAGTTACACATACACGTATACATACTTTTTCCTCCCATTGTTGTGTTGCAGTGTTACCACTGCATTTTGAGTGTATCTTATCAATGTGTATGTCCCTTTAGCCTCCCCTCTTTATGTTATGATTATCATGTTTATTATATCTACATACGTTGAAACCCCATCAGACAATGTTATACTTCCTGCTTTTTAATCACAGTAAACATTTAATTATTTAAAAAACAGTTATTACTCAGCAGTTTACTTTATTTATTTATTTTGCCTTTTTCTAGGGCCACACCCGCAGCATATGGAGATTCCCAGGCCAGAGGTCTAATTGAAGCTATAGCTGCCAGTCTACGCCAGAGCCACAGCAATGCAGGATCCAAGCCACATCTGCGACCTACACCACAGCTCACGGCAACGCCGGATCCTTAACCCACTGAGCGAGGCCGGGGATCAAACCTGCAACCTCATCATTCCTAGTCAGATTCGTTAACCACTGAACCACGATGGGAACTCCTCTCTTTTTTTTAAATTAATTTTTATTAATTAACTTTTAGCAAATTACCATTCCTGTTGCTCTTTACCTTTTTCTGAAATTCCAGGTTTTCCTTTTATATCATTTCCCTTCCACTTAGAGTATCATTTAGCATTTCTTTTAGAGCAAGCCTGTTAAGTAGCAAATCGTCTTGGTTTTCCTCTAAGAATATTTATTTACCCTTCATTCCTAAAAATTATTTTCACTGGATAAAATCTGGGAATGAAATTTCTTTCCTTAAAGTGCTTTTAAAAATGTTGTTCCTGGAGTTCGCGTTGTGGCGCAGTGGTTAACGAATCCGACTAGGAACCATGAAGTTGCAGGTTCGATCCCTGCCCTTGCTCAGTGGGTTAACGATCCAGCGTTGCCGTGAGCTGTGGTGTAGGTCGCAGAGGTGGCTCGGATCCCGCGTTGCTGTGGCTCTGGCGTAGGCTGGCAGCTCAGCTCCGATTAGACCCCTAGCCTGGGAACCTCCCATATGCCGTGGGAGCGGCCCAAGAAATGGCAAAAGACAAAAAAAAAAAAAAAAAAAAAAAAAAAGTTGTTCCACTACCCTTTGTCTTTCATACCTTTCTGTTGAGAAATTCTGTTATTCAAGGCATTATTCTCCCACGTGTAATATACCAGTGTTCTTGGAGTTCCTACTGTGGTATAGCAGGTTAAGGATCTGGTGTTGTCTCTGAGGCGTCACAGGTTTGATCCCAGGTCCAGTACAGTGGATTATCAATGTTGCCATACCTGTGGTGTAGGTTGCAGTTGCAGCTTGGATTTGATCCCTGGCCCAGGAACTTCCATATGCTGCACGAGAGTGGGAAAAATATATATATATATATATATATTCTGAAGAATATTTCAAGATTTTTTCTTTAATTTTCAGCAGTTTGGTTATGATGTTATCTCAGCATCATAGTTTCTTTTAGTTTATCCTTTTTGTGGTATGCTGTTTCTTGAATCTTTAGTTTTATGTCTTTTGCCAAACTTGGTAGGTTTTCACCCATAAATTCTTCAAATATTTTTTTCTTCATGGCACTTTCTTTTTTCCTTTCACAATTCCCATGACACAAATGTTAAACCTTTTGGTATTGTTCCTCAGGTTGCAGAAGTTCTGTTAAGTTTTATTTTGTCCAGAATCTCTCTCTCCCTCTCTCTCTCATATTGGATAATTTTTATTGATCTAAGTTCAAATTAACTGAATCTTTTCTGTTTTCTCCATTTTGTTATTGAGCCCATCAAGTACGTTTTAATTTTTTTTTTTTCCTTAAAGCTGCAGGTGTGGTATATGGAAGTTCCCAGTATAGGGTTCCAATCAGAGCTACAGCTGCTGGCCTACACCATAGCCACAGCAATGCCAGATCCTTAACCCACTGAGCAAGGCCAGGGATCATACCTGTGTCTTCATAAATACTAGTTGGGTTCATTTCTGCTGAGCCACTGTGGGAACTCTTAATTTTTATTATTATATTTTTCAGTTCTAAAATTTATTTTTGTAACACCTGCAATTTATATAATAAAAAAATTAAAATAAAAATCTTTAATTTCCTCTTGATCCTCTTTTATAGCTTCTGTCTCACTGCATAGATATTCTCTCAAGAGTTCACCTTTACTTGAAACAGTTCTAATAGATGTTTTGAGTCTTCAGTAATTCTAATATGTGGGTCATTAAAGTGTGGTGTGTCTTTTCTTTTCCATTGTGAGTTGCTAAAATTGTCCTAGTTCTTTGTATGTGGAATGCATTTTTATTGTTTCCTCGCATGTGAAATAATTTGATTCTCTGGATCTAGCTTAAATCATACAGAGGACATCATTATGGTTTGTCTATTTTAGCGGGCAGTTTATTTAATTCAATGTGCAAGTTCCAAACTACTTTCTGTGCCCTGGGGTTCCAATGTCAATTCAGTTTTCAAAACATCTGCAGTGTTGTGCTTTATCTTGTATGTGCTTCACCCAGTACCTACTCTGAGACATGGCTGATGGTCTACCTTCTGGTTCAGTTCTCAAGACCTTTGGCATGCTGCCTAATGCCAGATCTACACATGTATAGCTTGGGGGTGCACCCTCCACTTCATATACTTTAAGGGATTCCTAACTTGAGTCGCCGCCTCTCCTCTAGAAGTCTTCAGTTCCCAGAAGCCCCCTTCCTAGATCTCATTTGAGCAACAGGGTCTTCATCTTCCCATTCTACTGTGTCCTTCCCACAACTAGGTCTTCCTCCAGTGTCAAGGAGTGAGAGAATAAAGAGGAAAAGAGCAATGAGACTTTGCCCACCCTCTCCAGAACAGACTTCCACTAATAAGATAGGATTCCCTTTCTTCAGGGTTTAAGTACTTTCTGGCAGCTGCTGCCATGACCACCTGCCCACTCCAAGACTGCAGCTTTCAGGACTAGTGTTTGCCTGGAGTGAGACCAGAAAGAATACAATGAAAACAACATGGAGTTCTTCCACTTTCTTTACCCCACAAAAATCCCTTCTCCCACTCATGCAACCAGAAATAGCTTCTCATGGAGCTCTTTCTATCCTAGTTTGGCTCACAGTTTTGGGATTCAGATTGTTTCAGTCCAGACCAGGATACCACCCGATCAGTTCAATCAAACTTTTAAGTTCTGGTTTTCTTCCAAGTCTGTGTGCCAACAATTACTTTTCAGTTTTCTCAGCTGCTTCATCTATGCTGTCTATGATTTTAATTGCATTCAGTGGGAGAGGCAAGGTGGGACGTGATAACTCTATCTTAACTTGTACTGGCTATACCGTTTCCTTTTTTTTTTAACTTATTTTTTAGCTTCTTGAGTTTGGATGCATCTTGCTTAAAGAGCTGGAAATAGAGTGTAATGATGTAGCATAGTTATATAAATTTCTGAATAGTGACTGATAAGCAAAATTCTGCCTCTCAAGTCATGATTTCTTCTATGTATCATTTCATTTTGTTAATATTTTCCTTAGAATATTTGCATTAATATCCATAAGTTAAGCTCATCTAGATTTCGTAGAAACCATCCTCATCCCGTGTTTAGACTTCGAGAATGAGCTTCTAAAGTCCTTTTAGAGACTACCCTTACAGTTTTTAACCTGATGATTTATTTAAGTACTGTTTTTAAGAGAGATCTTGGACCAATTTTTCATTTTCCTGCTATGTGTATTGAACTATGCAAATTTCTATTCATCTCGAGTTGATTTTAAAGAAAATATTTTCTATATATAGTACTACTGTATTTTTACTTTAGTGCTGTTGTATTTCTCATCTTTACATTGATCAAATATATAAGTCTAGTTTAGATTGGTGGTTTTGCCCCACAAAGTAAATTTGATATTTTTTCTTCTATTGATTTCTAATTTTAACTGTATAACTTGTTTCTTTCTGCTGTAGTTAGGTTAATTTGTTCTTTTTCTAGTTTCTTAGGTTTGACTACATCATCAGTTTTAGCAGCTGTCGACTGTGCGACAGTGTTTCAAAAGTAGTATTATAATAGTGTAACCACATGGGGCAATGACATCAGTTGAATGATGACTATTAAGAAAAAAAATTCTGGGAGTTACCCGTCATGGCACAGCAGAAACGAATCTGACTAGGAACATGAGGTTGTAGGTTCGATCCCTGGCCTTGCTCGGTGGGTTAAGGATCCGGTGTTGCTGTGAGCTGTGGTGTAGTTTGCAGATGAGGCTCGGATCCTGCATTGCTGTGGCTCTGGCATAGGCCAGCAACAACAGCCCCGATTAAACCCCTAGCCTGGGAACCTCCATATGCCATGGGTGGGGCCCTAAAAAGACAAAGAAAAAGAAAGAAAGAAAAAAAATTCTGGCACTAAATCTTGACTTCTTGCATTTGTTAAAGGATGTTAATCTTCCTCTAAGATGAGTTTGGTCACTTCTGCAGGTTTTGTTATGTAGCAACTCATTATCATTCATTTATCAATGGTAGCCTATTTCAACTCTGGTTTTCTCTTTGAATCAAAGAAATAAACATGTTAATATCCACGAGGTTAGAATCACTCCACAGATTTCTTTCTTTTTTTTTTTTTTTGTCTTTTTGCCTTTTTCTAGAGCAGCACCCGCGGCATATGGAGGTTCCCAGGCCAGGGTCCAATCTGAGCTACAGCTGCCGGCCTACACCACAGCAAAGCAGAATCCGAGCTGCATCTGCGACCTACAACACAGCTCATGGCAACACTGGATCCTTAACCCACTGGGTGAGGCCAGGGATCGAACCCACAACCTCGTGGTTCCCAGTTGAATTCATTAACCACTGAGCCACAGTGGGAACTCCCAGATTACTTTCTTATTGTAAGAATAAAAAAAAAAAAAAAAAAAAAAAAAAAAGACCTTTAAAATGGAAAGATTTGACAGCTCCCCTTCACATGATCAAATTTAGCCGCGTGATATTACTATGTCCCTAGAGGCACAATTTACAGATATGATTGTATCTCTGGGAAACTCAAGAAAATTAAGTAAAAATCTGCCACAAACAACCAGATTGGTAGTGGAATATAAAATTAATATACAGGAGTTCCCACTGTGGCTCAGCAGAAAATGAACCCAACTACCATCCATGAGCACATGGGTTCAATCCCTGGCCTTACTCAATAGGTTAAGGATCAGGTGTTGCTGCAAGCTGTGGTTTAGGTTGGAGATGCAGCTTGGATCTGGTGTTGCTGTGGCTGTGGCGTAGGCCAGCAGCTGTAGTTCCAATTCGACCCCTAGCCTGGGAACTTCCATATGCCACAGGTGGGGCCCTAAAAAGAAAAAAGACCAAATACATCTAAGAGTTCCTAAAATGAATAAATATGGTCTTTTTCTCTCTGTCTGCTTCCCAAAACACAAAGCTATCAGGACACACAAAAATCAGAACAAAGCTAAGCCTTTACCATACCACAGGCAACTCAGCTGTACAGGAATGGACTTGGGGCAGAGGGAACTCGTCAACAAAATAGGAACCCGGGAACTTCAGCAGGAGGATTTCTGGTCACTTCCTCACCCTGCACACAGCACTCCAAAGGGGTGGGCAAACCACCTAAGCCACCCTTCCTGCCCAACCCCTGCACCCAGCCCTACCCTCACCCTATAAAAGGGACCACCCTGCCCCTCCTCAGGAAGCGAGTAAAGGAATCTGTTACTTGTTTTCACTGCCTTGGGCTGCAGCAGCGTCCCGATAAAGGCTTGTCTGAATTTCTTGTCTGGCCTGTTATCAATTTCTATTAATTAAAGAGTCCAAGAACCCTGGTTGGTAAGTGTGACCTCTACTTTGTCATGAAAAACACAAATATAGGCCTATATTGCTCCTGATCTATAGAAAACTGATGGATAATGACTTTAAAATCTCCACACAGTAACAGCAGCATTTATTTATTCAGCAATGTGCCAGGCATTCTTCTAGGGAGTCACTTTTTTCTCCCCCTTTATGGCCGCACTTGCAGCATATGGAAGTTCCCAGGCCAGGGTTCGAATTGGAGCTGCAGCTGCCAGACTACACCATAGCCACGGCAACACCAGATCCGAGTCTCAGTGGCAACTAGGTCTTCACACTTAACTCTGCTAAGCCTCGAAGCAATCCTGTGAGCTGATACTCCTACTCTCAGTCTACAGAAGAGAAACTATGGAATAGAGAGATTATTTGCCTAAACTCACACAATTTCAGAGGTAGGATTGGAACCCAGATACTCTAGATCCAAAGATGCTACAGCACATTGCCTTTCACAGTCCACATAAATATGTGATCTTAGACTTTCTGTCAAGTCTCACACACCTGTTAACACACACACACACAATCTCCTCATAGATTCTCTAAGAGAATACTTCTGTTGATGCAGACATCTCTGCTCAAAACCAATCACATCCCCCTCAAAAAGCCAAAATCAGTCAAAAGCCCCATGAAGAAACCATGTCACTTTCTGATTGAAACTCCTCAACTCATCTTCTATCTAGTTTTGCTTCTAAATTTATGTCTGGAGCCAAAGAAAGCACTAATCTTCTTAACAAATCGCTAAAGCTATAATACTATTCTCCAGAATACCTGTTTCTGTTTATCAGAATGCTGAGGAAAGACACACACATGGGGTCTTGAACAATTTGTCAAGGTGAAGGCAAATATTACCTGAAAAGTAGAAGCAGATTTAAGGAATACTTGGAGGGAACCCCATCTCATGATCCCATCATTAACTGGGAAGCCTAGGACCAGGAGATAGATAGGTCATTATCAGGCGGGGCATCTTGGGAGGAGGAAATCAAATATTACAAACCCTAAAATATAAAAATGCGGCGTTCCCTTCATGGCTCAGATGTAACGAACTCAACTAGGATCCATGAGGAGGGGGGTTCAATCCCTGGCCTCGATCAGTAGGTTAAGGATCCCTTGTTGCTGTGGCTGTGCTGTAGGCCGGCAGCTGCAGTTCCAATTCAACTCTTAGCCTGGGAACTTCCATATGCTGCACATGTGGCCCTAAAAAGCAAAAAAAAAAAAAAAAAAAAAAAAAAGAAAGAAAAAAAGAAAAGAAAAAGAAAATGAATGTTTAAGAAAGAAATACAAAACTTGACTTTCCCCCTTCTCAGGGCTTTTCCCTTATGGAACTGAAGATCTAGCGAAGGAGACAAGTGTCTTAAGAAAACAGTTCTTTCTTGCAGACTGGTTACAATAGAACTGTCCACAACTACATTTGTCTCACCATCTACAACAAAGATACCCAGTGGCAAGTAAGAAAGAGTCTTCTCTTGGAAATGTGGAGTCAGTTAATAATTTAAAAACCTCAGGATTCCCAGAGTTCTATTCCCACAAAAGTGCTATGAACTTATAGATTCCAATCCTTAGCATGAGGGAACCTGGTCTTTACCTTGATGCAGCTGAAGGGTCAGCAGTATTCTAAAGTTTCTGAAAGACTCTTTTGAGGGAATCCTATGTCTGACATGTCACTTTCATTCTGCTGGAAGTGCTTCAAGCTCAACTTTTGTATGTGTGTGTGTCTTTTTTTTTTTTTTAGGGCTGCACCCATATCATATGGAGGTTCTCAGGCTAGGAGTCTAATTGGAGCTGTAGTTGCTGGCCTACGCCAGAGCCACAGCAATGCAGGATCTGAGACAGGTGTGCGACACACACCACAGCTCAAGGCAACACCGGATACTTAACCCAATGAGCAAGGCCAGGGATTGAACCTGCGTCCTCATGGATACTAGTCAGATTCATTTCCACTGAGCCACAGTGGGAACTCTCAAGCTCTAAACTTTTCAATCCATGACTGAATCTGTGCTTTTCTGCTTTAATTTCTGTCTCAAATGCCTGACTTCCCTCTTGGGGGTCATTTCTCCAGAGCTGGATCTCACATAGCTAAAACCTAGAGTGGCAGAGAGGGCAACAGGGAACCAAGTGAATAAAGTTCTAAGAAACCAAGGATCCTATAAGTGGCCCTGGGTGGTCAATATTCCACTGATGCCTCCCCTGTGTAAATATTTTGCTGGGCATTAGGGATAGGGGCTCTGATGGAGAATGCCTATTTGCAACCATACTCTGATTTAACACAGGCACTGGGGTCTTGTGAAGTCCCCTGGGGTCTTTTTCCACAAAATTCTCTGCTCTGGGATTGCAGAAATGAAACTCTAACCATCCACACCAAATTACATAGTCTAATTAAGAGTTAAAAAAAAAAAAAAAAACTCTCACTCAGAGACTTAACCAGCAGGAAACTCATCAGAGCTATTCAAAGAGCTTTTTAAAAATACCTGGGTCCTGACCCCCATTGCAACCTCTGAGTGAGGCCTAGACTTAAATGTTTTTTAAAACCTCCATATTAATTGTGCTACATGTTCATGGGTGTAAGAACCAATAGTTTGCAGTAAATGGAGTTCATTGCTTTTCTGTATATTTACTAATGTAATAGAAGGAAAACACAGTGCTTAAAAAAAAAAAAAAAAAAAAAAAAACACCTCTCCACCTGAGAGTTCCCGTTGTAGCTCAGCTGGTTAAGGACCCAATATCTCTGTGAGCATGCAGTTTGGTCTCTGGCCTGGCTCAGTGGGTTAAGGATCCAGCATTGCCACAAGCTGCAGCAGAGGTGTCAGCAGAAACTCCAATCAGGTATTGCCATGCCTGTGGCACAGGCTGCAGCTGCCATTCCACCCCTAGCCCCGGGAACTTCCTTATGCACAGGTGCCCTGGGCAAAAGAAAAAAAAAGCTCCACCTGGCTACATTCAGTCAAACCCAGTCTCTCACTGGTCACAGCTGTGCAGTCACAAAATCAATCCTACAATAGGCCCTGCCCCCACTTAGAGCAAACACACTGGCGCCATCACACATGCACACACACATACATTTACACACGTACATCGCATAATGCTCCATCACTTACAGTTGCACAACCATCCTCCACAGCTCACATACACACAGGTATGGGGTGGGCGTTTTTCACCTTGAGCTCCTCCCACAATCCAGCTTTGGCCACCCCAACTCATCAATGGGAGGTGAAAAAACCGAGGGGACCCCGATTCCAGCCAAGGGTGGTGGTGGTACTGTTTGGGGGTTGGGGGTAACACAGTACAAGCCGGGAAAGCCAGGATCTGCCGATTGTGCGAGGAACCGGCCACACAGAGGATCACCAGCCCGCTCCAGATTTTGCGGCGCTCTGGCCCGCAGGAGCGCGCACGCGCAGCGGGGGTAGCCTGCTGAGGCAGCTCTCTGGAACCCGACCCAGGTCCCCAAAGCCCGGAGGAAGGCGGAAGCCTCAAGCCTGCGTGTGCTTAGACCCCGACTTCAGTTCCAGGTAGGAACGCTCATGTTGACCGTGGGTGTGACCTGACGTGAGCTCCGTGGTGGGGCGCCCGGGGAATGTTTGTGTTTTGTCCTCGAGGAAGCCGTTGCGCCCGGAACCCAGTGCGGCACACGCAGAGGTTTGTGTGTAGGGGTGTGTCTCGAATGGGAGCGGCCCCCTGTGCGGGACCTCCTGCGCGGTCGCGCGTTGAGCTGCTCTGAGGAATATTGCCACCGATTGTGGAAGCGGACAGAGTCCTGTTGCCGCGTAGTGTTTCCTCTGATATGTCAATTTCTGGATGATGTCTGAGATGGGCGTCAACTTGTATGTGACGGCAGGAGGGCGGAGACCAGCTCAACAGGTGAGGGCTGAAGAATGGGTGCTGTGGAACTTAAGAAAAAGTTAACATAAAACAAGACACAGAGATATTTATCTTCATTAAAGGTGGGAACTGGGGGACTGAAGGTCTTAGGGACCAAGAGCGCCTCAAGAAACCACACTGCTTTTATTGTGCTCTTTGGGATGACGTCAAGTGAGGAGGGGGTTGTAGGGGCAGGATATAGTTTTGTTTTGTTTTTTATTATCTTAAAAGTCACAAGCTGGTAGATGGTTAAGCTTTTACTCTGACCTTTAGGCATTTAACAATCATTAGCATTTGAGGAAGCTTGGCATCAGCTGTCTACGCATGGCATCTAGAGAATCATCATTATGCTTCCGCAAAGGGCAAGCCTATCTGAAGCAACTCGGCGTGCCTAGGTTTACACCTGGGTCTCCTTGCTGATGCATATTCTGCTAACTACCCGCTCATAACCCCCCCTGGGGCCATGAGGTTCCTCTTTCTGTTATTTTAACAGGACACATCATGCTGTGCAAACTGCGTGCCAACCTGAACAGGTCCGGTGTGCCTAGACCAACGCATTATGTCCTCATTCAGCTGACCCTGTGAATAACTTATGCCTTTAGGTCTTTGTTCTTCAGGCGACTGTTTTTCAAGCAGGAATATGGGGTAAAGTAAAGCAGGACAAGATGGAGTTTTCAGCATAGAAAATAGAAGCAAAGAGGCTAAGAAAAGATTGTAGAAACATGTCTCCCCACAGAGGAGAAGTAACAGGTAGGGATTTGTGAGTGCGCGTTTCTGACTTTGTGGAGTTATTTAGATGAGGCACAGAATGATGTAGTGCCTTTAGGACTGTGGTTTTGTTGAGTAGATGAGAAAGAAGGTAACTGTGAATTTGTCTGTTATAGTTGTCTTAGGATTTATATAATGGTCGTGGAAGGCATGTCTTGCATTTGTTGTCTTGCATGTGTTCCACGGTGGCAGACTGCTGAGTGACTCACGACTGTGCCTGACTGCCACTAGCTGAGTGTCTGATATTGGCTTTTATTTGAACCTACAGAACTGTGACTGCCAATTAAGGAAGTAAAATAATTACAGGTGTAAGCATTGAAAAGGAGGTGGTAAGACTATCATAGTTTCCAGGTGATAGCACTGTATACCTGGAAACTCCATATCAACAAACAACAAATACGTCGAATTAAGGCTCCATGCTTTGCTTGCAAAATAAAAGCTCTAACTACCGGAGTTCCCGTCGTGGCGCAGTGGTTAACGAATCCGACTAGGAACCATGAGGTTGCGGGTTCGGTCCCTGCCCTTGCTCAGTGGGTTAACGATCCGGCGTTGCCGTGAGCTGTGGTGTAGGTTGCAGACGCGGCTCGGATCCCGCGTTGCTGTGGCTCTGGTGTAGGCCGGTGGCTACAGCTCCGATTCAACCCCTAGCCTGGGAACCACCATATGCCGCGGGAGCAGCCCAAGAAATAGCAACGACAAAAAAAAAAAAAAAAAAAAAAAAAAAGCTCTAACTACCACTTTGAACACTTCTGTGAGTTTTGTCCTGCTCCTGGACAGAATCTTGGCAGGTTTGATAGCTTCTTCGGTCACTGTAAGATAATAAAAATGAGAGCACTCTCAATAAGTAAAATTATTTTTGCTCATTGAAGTATTTCCTGGAAAAAGCAATGCTTCATATTCAATAAAGCAAAAACTTTCCACCTCCTACAATTTGGAAATAATAATTTTAAAAAGTTCGTTTCTTCTCACTATCCTAGACTGTAATTGGACTCCTTTACTTTATCCCTTCTCTGTAGGTGGTCCCTGGCTTTTCTGGGACTGAGCTAGGAGATGAGAAAAATAAGGAGCAAGAGGGAGTTCCTGCTGTGACTCAGTGGTTAACAAACCCAACTAGTATCCATGAGATTTGATCCTTGGCCTCGCTTAGTGGGTTAAGGATCTGTTGCCGTGGGCTGTGGTGTAGGTTGAAAATGCGGCTTGGATCTGGCGCGGCTGTGGCATAGACTGGCAGCTACAGCTCTGATTCGACCCGTAGCCTGGGAACCTCCATATGCTGGGAGATGCAGCCCTAAAAAGACAAAAGGCCTCCCCCCTCAAAAAAAGAAGAAAGAAAGAAGGGAGCAAGAAAAATCTCCCTTGACTGGTATCGCCATAACCTAACGTTATCTCTTGCCTGGTGGCATTCAAAGCTTTTGAAAATAATGAAAAATTTCAAACATACAGCCAACTTGAGGGAGTTTACATTACATTGAACCAGCTATGTAGTCACCACCTTGATTCTACCCTTAACATTTTACTATGCTAGCTTTGTCCTATATTTATCTAATTATTATATGGACTTCAAAGTGAACTGCAGACATCAGTACACTACCTCCTAAACAGTAAGCATATGATTGTTACAAAGAGTTCAGTCTTTGCCTTTCTGTTCTGTTTTGTTTTGGTTGTGGTGGAAGTTCCCAGGCTAGAAATTGAACTCCTGCCACAGCTGTAACCAGAACCACAGGACAACGTGGATCTTTAACCTGCTGAGCCAATCAGAGAACTCTGCCTTTCTGTTTTGATGTACATACGGAAAAATGCAGAAGTGTACTTTCTTGGTTTTGATCATTGTATATGTGTAATTCAAACTCTTATTAAGATAGAGAGTTTTGTTTTGTTTTGTTTTTCTTACTATCACCCAATAAGTACCTTAATGCCACTTGGCGTCAGAACTCACATCCAGCCATCCACAGGCAAATTTCTTTCCATCCTTCCTTCCTTCCCTCTCTCCCTCCCCTCTTCCTCCTTTCCTCCCTTTTTTCCTTCCTTCCTTTCTTTTCTCTGTAGATTAATTTGCCTCTTCTAGAATTTCACATAAATGAAATCATACAAAATATACTTGTTCAGGAATTTGCATTGTGGGGCAGCAGAAACGAATCCCACTAGTATCCATGAGGATGAGGGTTCGATCCCTGGCTTCAGTCAGTGGCTCGGGTATGTAAGCTGTGGTGTAGGTCGCAAATGCAGCTTAGATCTGGCGTGGCTGTGGTGCAGGCTGGCAGCTCTAGCTCTGATTTGCTCCCTAGCCTGGGAACTTCCATGTGCCTCGGGTGCAGCCCTCTAAAGAAAAAAAAAAAAAAAGGCAAAAAAAGGAATATATGTACTTGTTTGTGTAAGTGTTCCTTCAATGAGTACATTGAGATTCACTCCTGTTGTTGGGTCTGTTCCTCTTTATTATTGAATGGTGTTTTATTGTATGAATAACCTATGGTTTATCAGTTCTCATAGAGGTGTACCACCTGGGTTGTTTTAGCTAAAAGCTGCTAATAACATTCATTTACAAGTCTTTCCGTGATCATAGTTTTCATCCTTTTGGGTAAATAACCAGGAATAGAATTGTCATAGGGTGGGTGTATATTTAGCTTTATGAGAAGCTTTCTAGATCTTTCTCCATTTTACAGTCCCGGTAACAATTTCTGAGTTCCAGCTGTTACGCAAAATCCAGCTTTAGGAGTTACTAGCCTTTTTAATTTTAACCATTCTCGTGAGTGCACAGTGATATCTTAGTGGTTTTATTTGAATTTCTCTGATGATTAATAATATTGAGTACTATTGCATAAGATTTTTGGCTGTTTGTAAAATATCCAAATCTTTTGAACATTTTTAGTTGGATTTTTAAAAATTATTGACTTAAGGAGTTCCCATCGTGGCTCAGTGGTTAACGAATCCGACTAGGAACTGTGAGGTTGCAGGTTTGATCCCTGGCCGTGCTCAGTGGGTTGGGGATCCGGCGTTGCCGTGAGCTGTGGTGTAGGTTGCAGACGCAGCTCGGATCCCACGTTGCTGTGGCTCTGGCGTAGGCCGGTGGCTACAGCTCCGATTGGACCCCTAGCCTGGGAACCTCCATATGCCGCAGGAGTGGCCCTAGAAAAAGGCAAAAAAAAAGACACAAAAAAATTATTGACTTAAGTAATTCTTTATGTATGTATCCTGGATACCAGTCCTTTGTTAGATATGTTTTTTGAATATTTTCTCCTAGTTTGTTCCTTGCCTGTTTGTTTTCACAAAGATGTTATTTGGTGGGAAGTATTTAATTTTGAAGAACTCTTAACACTTTTAACTTCTAATGGTTCTTGTTTTCTGTCACATAAGAAACACGTGCCTATCCCCAAGTCACAGTTGTGTTTTCCAGTAATCGCTCTTTGGCTTTAGCTTTTATGTTAAGGTATGTGGCCAAACTTTTATTTTTTATTTATTATTTATTTTATATGATGGCTAAATAGGGTAAATAATAGTTCTCTTGTGGCTCAGTGGGTTAACAAGGATCCTTTCTTGTCACTGTAGTAGCTTGGGTTGCTGCAGTGGTACTGGTTGGATCCCTGGCCTGGGAACTTCTGCATACCACGAGTGCAGCCAAAAATGGGAAAAAAATAGGGTAAATAATCATGTCCTTTGCAAAAAGATAGTTTTACTTATTTCTAAGTGATGTGCTTTTTATTTCTGTTTCTGCTTTATTATAATGGCTAAGACCTCTAACACATGTTGAAAGTGATAGGAGTGGGTACCCTCAGCGTCGTGCTCCTAATCTTAAAATTTACCGTTAAGTGTGATGTCAACAGTTTGTTTGGGGGAAGTTTTTTTGGTGGATGCCCTTTTTTTTTTTTTTTTTTTTTTTGTCTGTTGTCTTTTTCGGGCCGCACCTGCCGCATATGGAGGTTCCCAGGCTAGGGGTCGAAACCGAGCTACAGCTGCTGGCCTACACCACAGCCACAGCAACACGGGATCCGAGCTGCATCTATCTGCAACCTACACCACAGCTCGCAGCAACACCTGATCCTTAACCCACTGAGCAAGGCCAGGGATCAAACCTGCAACCTCATGGTTCCTAGTCGGATTCGTTTCCACTGAGCCACAATGGGAACTCCTAAAACATTTTCTAATGTCCTGTAAGATTTATTCTTTGAACCATGGGTTATTTGAAAGTGTCTATTTTATTTCTAGATATATAGAGTTTTCCTACATATATTTATTTCTAATTTAATTCTCTTGTGGTCAGAGAACACATTCTGTACGATTTCAGTCATTTTAACTTGATTGATATTTCTTTTATGGCCCAGCATATCCTCGTGAATAAACATTCACTTGTAACCTCGAAAAGAATGTGTATCCTACTGTTGCATGAGTACAGTGTTCTATAAATATCAGGTCAAAGTGGGTGATAGTTTTTAGTTTAGGTCAGCTTGTATATGTCTCTTCTGATTTTCTTTTTGTCTAATTATTGTATCAGTTGTTGAAAGGGGTGTTAAAATCTCCACCTTTTAAAGTGAAGTTATTTATTTCTCCTTTTAATTCTTTCTATTTTATTTCATGTATTTTGAAACTCTGTTGGTAAACACATAAATATTTATGATGAACTGACCTTTTATCATTATTAAATGTCCCTCCTTATTTCTGGTAATACACTTTGTCTTGAAGTCTAGTTTGTCTAATATTAATATATCAATTATATTAATGTATTAATATGATTTATTAATAATATAATACATATTAATATAGCCACTCCAATCTTCCTATAGTTACTGTTACATATATAATTATATATATGTTATTCTATATAATTTCAACCTATCTATAGCTTTACATTTGAGATAAATCTATTTTTTTATTTTTTCTGACAATTCCCACCTTTTATTCAAAGTACTAACTTTTTTTTTTTTACTCAAATGAATTTATCACATCTGTAGTTGTATAATGATCGTAACAATCTGATTTCACAGGATTTCCATCCCACAGCCCAGGCACATCCCCCCACCCCCCAAACTGTCTCCTCTGGAGACCATAAGTTTTTCGATGTCTGTGAGTCAGCATCTGTTCTGCAAAGAAGTTCCGTCTGTCCTTTTTTCAGATTCCACATGTCAGTGAAAGCATTTGATGTTGGTGTCTCATTGTATGGCTGATTTCACTTAGCATGATAGTTTCTAGGTCCATCCGTGTTGCAAAAAATGCTGGTATTTCATTCTTTTTAATGGCTGAGTAATACTCCATTGTGTATATGTACAACATCTTCTGGATCCACTCCTCTGTCAATGGACATTTAGGTTGTTTCCATGTCTTTGCTATTGCAAAGAGTGCTGCAATGAACATCGGAGTACATGTGTCTTTTCGAGTCGTGGTTTTCTCTGGATAGATGCCAAGGAGTGGGATTGCTGGATCAAATGGTAGTTCTATGTTTAGTTTTCTGAGGAATCTCCATACTGCTTTGCACAGTGGTTGCACCAATTGACAATCCCACCAACAGTGTACTAGGGTTCCTTTTTCTCCACACCCTCTCCAGCACTTCTTGTTTGTAGACTTTTGGATGATGGCCATTCTGGCTGGTGGAAGGTGGTACCTCATCGTGGTTTTGATTTGCATCTCTCTAATAATGAGTGACGTTGAACATCTTTTCATGTGTTTCTTGGCCATCTGTATGTCTTCTTTGGAGAACTGTCTGTTTAGATCTTCTGCCCATTTTTTGATGGGGTTGATTGTTTTTTTGGTATGGAGCTGCAGGAGGTGTTTATAAATTTTGGAGATGAATCCCTTGTCAGTGGATGCCCTTGCAAAGATTTTCTCCCCTTCTGTGGGTTGTCTTTTTGTGTTGTTTAGGGTTTCCTTTGCTGTGCAGAAACTTTGAAGTTGGATTAGGTCCCATTTGTTTATTTTTCTTTTTATTGTCAGTACTCTGATAGGTGGATCTGAGAAGATGTTGCTGTCGTTTATGTCAGAGAGTGTTGGGCCTATGTTTTCCTCTAGGAGTTTGATAGTGTCTGGTCTTATATCTAGGTCTTTCATCCATTTGGAGTTTCTTTTTGCATATGGTGTTAGGGAGTGTTCTAATTTCATTCTTTTCCATGTGGCTGTCCAGTTTTCCCAGCACCACTTATTGAACAAGCTGTCCTTTCTCCATTGTATATTCTTGCCTCCTTTGTCATAGTGAGTTGGCTGTAGGTGCGTGGGTTGAATTCTGGGCTTTCTATCCCATTCCACTGATCTATATTTCTGTCTTTGTGCCAGTACTATGCAGTTTTGATGACTGTTGCTTCAAAGTACTAACATTTAAAGTAATTATTTTTATAGTTGGAGTGCATATAGTTGGCCACCATGTATTATTTGTTTTCTATTGGTTACATCTTATTTATCTAACCTGAACACCCCACTGTCTTTTATTTATTTATTTATTTATTTTTGTCTTTTGTCTTTTTGTCTTTTGTTGTTGTTGTTGTTGCTATTTCTTGGGCCGCTCCCGCGGCATATGGAGGTTCCCAGGCTAGGGGTTGAATCGGAGCTGTAGCCACCAGCCTACGCCAGAGGCACAGCAACGCAGGATCCGAGCCGCGTCTGCAACCTACACCACAGCTCACGGCAACGCCGGATCGTTAATCCACTGAGCAAGGGCAGGGACCGAACCCGCAACCTCATGGTTCCTAGTCGGATTCGTTAACCACTGCACCACGACGGGAACTCCCCACTGTCTTTTATAATTGAATGTTTTAGAATTCCATTGTAATTTATCTAATTGTTGCATAGTGTTATAGTTACCAGATGTATAATAGCTGCATACATTATAAAAACACAAGACCGTGTTTCCATTGTGGCTCAGTGGGTTAAGGACCTGACATAGTGTCCATGAGGATGTGGGTTCAATCCCTGACCTCATCCAGTGGGTTAAGGATCCAGCATCGCCACGAGCTGTGGCATAAGTCACAGATGCAGCTCAGATCCAGTGTTCCTGTGCCTGTGGCATAGACAGGCAGCTGCAGCTTCAATTCTACCCCTAGCCTGGGAACTTCCATGTGCCGTGGGTGCCACACTAAAAAAAGCAAAAAAAAAAAAAAAAAAGGAAGCAGCAGCAGCTTCATTGCATACATCCCCGTGTGAAGCTTTCCATTGCCCTTTCAGTGACAAGTCTGACATGTGTTTTGAGAGGCCAGGCCTAGGCACAGGGGCATTAATTCAAGAGGGTTAATAGTGAGGTTGTGCTGCAAGTATGAATGCTGCCTCCTATGTGGTGTGACTCCCTCGTGAATTTAAAATAGCCAGTAGGGGCTGCTTAAAACTAAACTTTTGCCCAATGGGTACATCCCCTGCTGTATAGCACAGAGAACTCTACCCTATATTCTGTGATAATCTGTGTGGGAAAAGAATCTGAAAGAGAATGTGTGTACCTGTGTAACTGAATCACTTTGTTGTATAGAACAAATGATCACAACCTTGCAAATCAACTATATGTCAATAAAATTTAAGCAAAAAAAGAGAAATTAGGAGTTCCTTTCGTGGCTCAGTGGTTCACGAACCCAACTAGGATCCATGAGGATGCAGGTTTGATCCCTGGCCACTGTGGGTTAAGGATGCAGTGTCGCCATGAGCTATGGTGTAGGTCACATATGTGGCTCAGATCCTATGTTACTGCGGCTGTGGTGTAGGCTGACAGCTATAGCTCTGATTCGACTTCTGGCCTGGGAACTTCCATATGCCTCCATGCAGCCCTAAAAAGGAAAAAAGAAAGAAAGAAAAACTAAACTTTTGCCAGCAAGGCAGGAATGGAATTTTAGTGCCCTCTAGTGTTGGGCTATGGCAATGATGTTGAAGAGATCAAGTGACTATGGGTGACAGTGCCACCCCAAAACCCACTGGCTGTCATGTTGCCTGCTGGGGTCTGCTCAGTGGCCTGCAGTGTACCAGGCCCAGACTATTACCCAAAGCAACCATAGCTGGGATATGAAAATCTCAAAGGCCAAGCACTAACATTTGCTCCGTGTGTGTTGGAGCCTGAAGCACCGGGGGCTGCTGACCAGTACGGGGCTAGTGCAGACCGTTGTCCCAGTTTCAGGTCTCAGTTGTCTGGGGAGATCCTGCATTCCTCAGTAGGGGCTGCTCTTGGATGTGACAACGTTTTAAAATGTAGATCTTATTTTTACTCAGGTATGGTGAGACTAACAGATCAGGAGGTGAAAGCTAGGTGGTTGTTATCATAGTTCCAAAGTGGGGGGGGGGGCACACCGTGCCACACAAGGCCACATGAGGGAACATAGGGTCAGTGGTAGGCAGAGAGAGGGACGGAACTCTGGGAGAGCCTTTATTGTGGCTTTCATGGAAAGGAATGGGCAAGGCAGGTAAGCAGGCTAAGCAGGTTTGGAATTGGCTTGTTTGAATAATTTCACTGGGCTCAGGGTGTAGGTGCTGCCCCAGTTGAATGATACCTGGTTCTGGGGTGATTAGGGCAGAAAAGTCATAACCCCCAGTATAAGGGAGTATAAAAGTCAGATAGAGGATCTGATTTGGGATTAGGGCCCTGGATTGGTTAGTTTGCATATGAAAGGCACACTCACAGGAGAATCATTTGCTAACTCTAGGAATCTAATGCTGAGAGCATCAGTCTCTCTTGGTCAGCAAGGCCCCAGATGTCAAAGCATCAGATACAGAAATTAGAAAATGTGGTTAATACAGACCTATTTTAATCTTCCTTGGCCTTTTTCTGCTCTCCACACCATGGTGGGTATGGGTCCTGGAATTGTCAATTAGGTCTCCTTTATAGCTTGAAAATTTTGGCAAAGCTTGTGGCTTAAGCAAATCGTCATCATCAGGGCGCCTGAATAGCTCTAGCAGATAACCGAGGGGCGTTCGACCGTGAATGGGTAATAATCAACAACCTCCAAAGTCTGATTTCCATCAAAATTGGGATGGGAATGGAGTTCCCATTGTGGCTCAGTGGTAATGAACCTGACTAGTATCCATGAAGATGTAGGTTCGATCCCTGGCCTCACTCAGTAGGTTAAGGGTCTGGCATTGCTGTGAGCTGCCGTGTAGATCGCAGATGCAGCTTGGATCTGGCATTGCTGTGGCTGTGGTGTAGGTCAGCAGCTGCAGCTCCGATTCGACTGCTAGCCTGGGAGCTTCTATATACTGAGTGTGAGGACTGAAAAAAAAAAAGAAAAAAAAAATTGGGATGGGAGCAAGATTCCAAAGGGATAGAAGCAGGGAAGGAATTTCCTCTCTGGTGTGATCTTGATTTGTGAAGTGTCACCACAGAGAGCAAGGAAAGGCAATTGAGATGTTATCAGTGCATTTTGCCATAGGGTAGAGCGCCGTACGGGCCAGGTATTTAGTTTAATGAAGGCCATCTGGCAGGAGATAGACTCATTTAGAAGGCCTATTTTTCTGGCAAGAGAGAGACTCATTTACAAAATATTGATTTTGCAATTTTGTTAAGGTTTATTTAAATAAACCATGTGGAAGCTTATACAATCAGCAGCCTTGGGCTGAGAGGGAAGGTGAAAGTTTTATTGAATGCTTAGTTCAAGAGGCCAAGGTTGTGTATTTGAGAAGTGAGTGCCTTGGTCAGTAATGTCTGGAACTCCAAGGGGAATGACGAGCATTCTACTGAGGCCAGGTAGGGAGATTCTGCAGTCACATGTCTAGTGGGCTAGGCCTGTAAGCTGCTCAGGTGGGCATGCACCATGGTCAAGGCATAATGAATGGCACCAGCAGAGGAGGGCAGTGGCCTGATAAAATCTATTTGCCAGCCACTGTAGGGGCAGGACCTACAGCAATTATACTGCCAATGACAGGTCTGCCTGCAGAGAGTGCGTTGGCTTGTCACCACGTTGATCATGACAGAACAGAGGAAAAGCTTTTTGCAATCACATCAAGCACTAAAGGAGCACTAAAGTCTCCCCTGAGTTCTAATATTTCATGGGCCATTGGACCAGAAGTAGAGAAATGGAATCTGAGGAAGTTTTTACCTTAGTTTCTAAAATTTGTGCTCCTCTGTTAGCTTGGGCATTAAATAGGGCGGAAGCAATACGAGCCTTGGTGTAGGCAGAGACACCTGTGACCTTAGGACTAAAGAGTCCACAGAAACAGAGGCTGGAGCAATGAGATCACAAGCAGGTGTATCGACCAACAGAGTGGCCGGGAGCACTGGGCAGAGCGAACTCAGGCTCCCCCCTATTGGGGCAAGGGCTTTTTTATAGTTAGGGTTTCATGTGATAGGTCACGTAGTCACAAGGAGAAAGGGGAAGGGGGCTTGGGAAACAGGGAAGGGGGATTTAGGTCATCAAGTGTAACCTTCTGGCTCTGTCTATTCTGAGGTTTAACAGCTCCTTAAATTATCTTGGTCCTGGGGCCTTCATCCATGCTGGAGTCTGTTTTTCCTGTTTGTTTGGTCAGACGAAATCATGGCTGGAGCCTGGGTGGATCTTGATGGTATGGTTGTTTTATGTCCTCCGTTTGGTATTTTCCATCCAGTTTATAGATACCACTTAACACCTGTATTTTTATCTTTGATAGCTAAGAGGCAAGGCAAGGCCCAAAGTTCTTTATATTATACCAAAGGCGGAGGCCTTGAATGAGGAATTGCTGTTGCCATTGACTGGATTAAATGGCTCGATTATTGGCAGTCATCCAGGATTGTTGACCAGGACATCTTCCAGTGCCATGATGGCCACCCACAGTACAGCCAATCGTGCTCACCCTTAGGTCCCATCCTTTATCAGAGATGTCTTGGATGAGGGATAAAAAAAAACAGCAGCCCTCTAGCGAGCTGTCATGTGAAACGGTGGTGCTACCATCTATAAAATAAGCAAACTCAATTTCTCTTTACTCCGATGATCCCAAAGGGCTCCCCAGGTAACCAAGGGGTCTGGGAGAGGGAAGACCTCCTCCAGTATGACGGCATCTGGCAAGGGACTGAGGACAGAGGAGGTTACTTCCTCCTACAGGTGGGATACACCAGATCCCAGGTGTGGCACTGTCCTGAAAGTACCACTTCCATTTCAACAGTGGGAGCTCAGAGGCCCTGAAGGGTGCTGTTTCCATGACCCAGAACATAATGGGCAGCTAGGTGTGAAGTCACAGGGGGGCACATCCAGGTTGACTCCATTTATAGCCAGCAGTTGTAGCTCTAATGGCGCATAACATATGGAAGGAGAGGGCAGATTTTTGCACCCGAAGTCCGTAGGCAACTTATGGCCAGTTGGGGTGGTCCACAGACCCCAAGAAGTGTAACAGGTGGTTGCAGAGCTTCCACCATGAAGGAGTCTCCATGAGGTAGTAAAGGAAGCAGTGTTATATGGTCATCTGAACTGACTCTAGGTCCTCCTGTTGTAAAGGGCCCACATGCACAGGGCTTGCAAATGAAAGCATAAATAAGCTAGTAACTAAATTAGTTACATTGGTAAATAGGAATATGTTTCTTCTAGAAGCCAAAGGAGTCTAATAGGTGTTGGTCTTGGTCGAAAGTGGTTGGGGCTGATAAAGTTCGAAGTTGCCTTTTAACTGCATCAGGAATGGAGTCGCCTTCAGCAGACCAGATGGGGCCTGAGAATTTAACTGAGGTGACAGGCCCCTAGGCAGAAAAATAGCCATCCCCTCTCAGTAAGTGCAGTGGTAAATGTTTGTATGTCCTGTGTCAGAGTGTCTAGTGAATATCCTAACTTGAGGATGTTGCCATACCTTGGAACATAGGGATTCCTGGATCTGATTGAGGTCCTTATTTTTGGGGGGCTATGCCCATAGCATGCAGAAGTTCCTGGGCCAGGGATCGAACTCTGGCCACGGTGGTGACAATGCCAGATCCTTAATCTGCTGAGCCACCAGGGAACTCCTGGTTGAGGTCTTTATCAGCAGAGATTGTGTGCAACACCCAGGCGACTTAGGTACCCCATGGGCAACCAAGTAAAAATGTACTACATCCGTCTAAAGCTGAATTTGAACTGAAAATCTTTTGAAATTGATGCGGAATAGAATATAGGAGCCAAGTCTATAAGAGCAAAGCATTTAGCGGTAGAAAATTGGATGGTGTTGGTCATTTATTCCCCTACCTCAGCTTTATTAAGATAAAACTGACAAGTAAAATTATATATGTTAAAATATTTATTTACATATGTGTAATGTGGCTCCCATTGTGGCTGAGTGGGTTGTGAACCTGACTGGTATCCATGAGGATGAGGGTTCGATCCCTGGCCTTCCTCAGTGGGTTAAGGATCCAGTGTTGCCATGAGCTGTGGTGTAGGTCACAGGCTCTGCTGGGATCCTCCAGTGCTGTGGCTGTGGCATAGGCCAGCAGCTGTAGCTCCACTTTGACCCCTAGCCTGGAAACTTCCATATGCTGCAGGTGCAGCCCTAAAAAGCAAAAATAAATAAATAAATAAATAAAGTACACAACATTTTATACACACACACAGTGAAATGATTTCCACAATCAGGTTAACACAGTCACCTTATAGTTAGCTTTGTGTGTTTGTATGTGGTGAGAATACCCAAGGTTTACTGTCTCGGCAAATTTCAAGTGTACAGTACAGTATTATTAACTATTATTAACTAAGGTCACCATGCTATATATTAGGTCCCCAGAACTTACTTTATAACTGAAAGCTTATACACCTTTGGTCATTTCAGTTTTGTTAGAGCCCATTTTAATGGGTGGGACCATGGCATTAAGGTTATAGTAATCCACTGTGAGGTACCACTCATTCTTTCCATGTTCAAGACAAGCCATATTTGATTGTATAATGGAGAAAGAGTGGCGATAATCACTTCGTCTCTTAATAGATCTTGTGTAATGGCTCTCCATCCATAAAGGCCCTGTTTCAATTTATATTGGGCCATATCAACAGTTTTAATGGGTTGGGGAAGATCCAGAAGGTCCCATTTGGTGAGGCCAACACTAAAGGCCAAAGTTTTAATTTTATTCAAATGACCATTTGACTGATGGGAGCATCTGTATTGACAATGGAAAATCCAAAGAAGGTGTGAGGTATGACCACTGGAAAATTAGGCAGAGTTATTGTGCCAATAGTCAAGGTAAGGTGGACTCATTTGCCTTTAATTTTATGTCCAGTAATGTCCCCAAAGAACACAGTGAGTTCCTCCTTTAAATTTAGTGGGGTTTCTGGGAATTATCATGATTTGGAAACTGGTATCAATAAAGACTATAAAAGGTTATGTATTATGTGGTGACCAGTGGACCACTATGGTTGTAGAGGGTTTATTGTGGATGGTGGTTGGGGTTCTGAGGGCATGCTATGTCCCTATGAGGCTAGGGAGGTAGCCACTTACTCTGGTTAGGGAATGCTGAAGAAGATCCTACACCTTAGGGACCTGGGGTTGGGTGAGGAGGTGAGGGGTCCTCAGTGAAGATTGTCATAGAAGGACCTGGAGCTCCTTGTGGGGTAGGGGGGGAGTCTTATAGGGATAAGATCATTGGAAAAGCTCCGAGTGCAGTCTTTAGGTGAGGGTTCTACAGTGGTAGAAGGTAGCCCTGACAATCTTGAAATGGGGGCTGACTTCGGTAGCAGGATCTGTTAAATAAGTATCTGTGCCACAGGGAACCATAGGTGTTTTTTTTTTTTTTTTTCTCCCAGATAATCCAGAGAGTCAGGATCTTTGTTGTGACAGCGGCATGGGTAGCAGCAGCAAAAGAAATATTTTAAGGTCTTAGTCAGCCATCTGCTCTTAAAGAGTATAGACCTCAGCAAACCCCATGACTGCTTTCTCTAATGACTGCTGATGGCTGCATATATTCTGCAGGGACCAGTCTTCCCCCCCAAATATGTCTAAAGAACAGAGGCCAGTGCCCAGTTGAGACACACAATCAGCAGTCACAGGCTGCATCATTCCCCTGAGCAGTCACAGCTTATGTTCGAACTGAGACACACAATTCTAAGACACATACAGATGTATCCAGGGAAAGACATACAGCCTAGGACCACCTTAAGGAGAGCCCCCATCCTATTAGCCAAACCCTAAGCACCAGCTATCAAAATTTTTGACTTAGGTTGATTAAATCTATAACTGGGGCTCTGGAGGACACAGCACATGTTGTACAGAGAAGAATGCAAAGTTTAACCTTGACAACAAGTAGCAGAACCATCTCCCACACTATTTAAGTGGTTTGTACCCAGTTCCCTTTGTGGCTCAGAAGAAACGTATCTGTCTGGTATCCATGAGGACACAGGTTTGATCCCTGGCCTCACTCAGTGGGTTAAGGATCTAGCGTTGCCATGAGCTGTGGTGTAGGTTGCAGAGGCAGCTCGGAACTGGCATTGCTGTGGCTGTGGTGTAGGCCAGTGCTACAGCTCCAATTCAATCCCTAGCCTGCGGACCTCCATATGCGGCAAGTGCAGCCCTAAAAAGCAAAAACAAAACAAAACAAAACTGGAGTCAAGGTCTTTATTACAAATAGATACTCTTACTTTCAACAGTTTACCACTTAGTATTTAAGCACAGAGATGTTAATTAGCCTCATGTCAAATAAATAGTAAATGGTAGCATTTTCTCATTCACCACATTCTCTAGTGTAAATCTGTAGAACTTTAATAAGGTTTGAATCATGATAGAAAACTCTTCTGAATTCCCTGATGTTTGGTGGGTTGGGGATCTGGCATTGTCACTGCTATGGTGTGGGTTCAGTCCTTGGCCTAGGAACTTCCGCATGCCATGGACTAGGCCAAAAAGAAAAAAGAAAACTCTTCTATATTCATTATCAGTTTTTCTCAGTATCAAGTTTTCTGGTTCTGAGTAAATTGAATACCAGGTAAAAGGAGTTGATACATCCACTGTATTTTACTCTAGCTTGAAATCTGATTATCAGTGACAAATGAATGGCAAGATTATGTTAGAGTATGAATCTATGATATTGAGCAAGGTGTGCAGTCTGTCTAAAGCCCTTCCCACATTTCTTACATTCATAGGATTTTTTGCCAGTGTGAAGGCTCTGATGTCGGGCAAGTTCTGAGCCACAGATAAAGGCTTTCCCACATTCCTTGCATTTATAGGGCTTCTTGGCAGTATGAGTTCTCTGATATTGAGTAAGTTGTGAGGCACAAATAAAGGTCTTCCCACATTGTGCACATTCATAGAATTTCTCTCCAGTATGAATCTGATGTTGTTAGAAAAGTTGGGAACCACAAATAAAGGCCTTCCCACATTCTTCACATTCATAGTATTTCATACCAGGATGAGTTCTCTGGTGTTCTGTAAGTTGTAAGCCATGAGGAAAGGTCTTCCCACATTCCCTACATTGATAAGTTTTCTCACCAGTATGGATTTGCTGATGTTGACCAAGTTGGGAACGCAGTCTAAAGGCCTTCCCACATTCCTTACAACCATAGGGATTCTCACCAGTATGAATTCTCTGATGCCAAGTGAATTCTGAGCCACAAATAAAAGAGTTCCTACATGCCTTATGTTTATAAGGTTTGTCACCACTATGAATTCTCAGATGTCGAGTAAGGTGTGAAGATTGGGAGTTCCCGTCATGGCTCAGTGGTTAACAAACCCGACTAGCATCCATGAAGACATGGGTTTGATCCCTGGCCTCACTCAATGGGTTAAGGATCCTGCATTGCTGTGTCTGTGGTGTAAGCTGGAAGCTATAACTCCAATTGGACCCCTATCCTGGGAACCTCCATATGCCACGGGTGTGGCCCTAAAAAGACAAAAGACCAAAAAAAAAAAAGAAAAGAGAGGTGTGCAGATTGTCTAAAGGCCTTCCCACATTCCTGACATTCATAGGGTTTCTCATCTGTATGGATTCTCTGATGTTGAATAAGATGTGAGTCACGAAAAAAGGTTTTCTACATTCCTTACATTCATAGTGCTTCTCAACAGTGTGAACTCTTTAATGTTCAGTAAGATAGGAAAAATGACTAAAGACCTTGTCACATTCCTTACATTTATAGGGTTTCCTACCAATATGAATTCCTTGCTATCCTATAAATCCTGAACCATAAAGGCCTTCCTACATTCTTTGAATTTATAGAATTTCTCTTCAGGATAAATTTGCTGATGTAGAGTAAGAGGTCTTTGTAGGCTGAAAGCTGGCATTTTTTCGTAGGTCATTAATGCTTGGCCCAGATATCCCCCTGTTACCTCTCAAACTGGCCTTTGCATGTCCAGGCATCTCTGATACTGGAGCCCACAAGGCTATGACTTGTTTTCGTTATCTTCTGTTGGGATGACGTTACTTCACAGATTTCTTTTTGCAGACATGATTCCTTGGTTTTACATCTGAACTCCAAGTCTGAAAGATAACCAGCGAGTAAACACATGATGTTTCCTCTGTGGGGAGATATAAAACTTCTCTGGTAGAAATGGGGGGAAAACTGAACCATCCTGGATTCCCCTGACACTAACATTTCCATCAACAGACATATATTAGGGTGTGTGTACTCCATTAGAACCCAGCAAAGTTTTCCTCCTGCCTGTTTACATTAAAAATATTCATTATGGGAGTTCCATTGTGATTCAGAGGTAAAGAACATAACTAGTATCCAGGGATTGAACCCACGTCCTCACGGATACTAGTCGGGTTCACTAACTGCTGAGCCATGACGGGAACTCCCCCATGCCTATCTCTTTCTGAGGTTATAAGTTAAAATATTTTTATTTATGATAGAAACTGCTTTAATGGAACAAACGAATATGGAACAAATGGAATATTCTCTCATGCAATCAGATCACCTAACTTGTACATAATTCCAATAATCTGCTTTTCTTGCTGATAAAATGCTCCTGTCCAAGGCCAATATCTTAACTGGATCTTCAAGGCTGTCTTCTCTGACATAACCTTTTCTTGCATGTGCTTTTGCAACCCCCATCCCTTCTCTTTCACAAATAATTTTCCTGCTCTCATGCTTTTGTCCCATCAGCATATAAAGACATTTTTAAAAAGTCTCCTTTAAAGTATACACACACACACACAACTTCCTTGATCCTAGAAACGCCTATAGCTACCAATCATTTTTTTGCCCTCTATTTTACAAAATTTTCACACTAGTTAGCTCTCCTCATCATCCACACATGGTCTCACTTCCTATTTTTCTGCATTAAAATAGTTTCCCATACATAAATGTAAACTGATGAAAGTGGAAAAAACCCATTATAGCAATTGCTCATCCTCAACAGTTGTCAACTTACAATCTTGTTCATCCATCCACTTCTCACAGCCAACTCCATAGATTAATCTGAAGCAAATTCTAGGCATCTTATTATTTCATCGGTAAATATTTCCACATGAATCTCTAAGACTAAGGACATCTTTGCAAAGCATAATGATATAGTAATCACATCTAAAATTTAACAGTAATTCTTTAAGATCTAATGTCCTGCTTAGGGACGTGTCCTTTATTTATTTTTATTTTTAGGGCCACAGGTGTGGCATGTAGAAGTTCCCAGGCTAGAAAATCAAATCAGAGCTATAGCTGCCAGCCTGCACCATAGCCACAGCAATGTGGGATCCAAGCTGCGTCTGCAACCTACACCCCAACTCATGGCAATACCAGACCACTGGGGACATGTCCTTTCTTAAGTGAAGATGGTATATATGGCCTTCAGTTTGAAAAAGAAGTCATAAATGCTTAAGAAAGATGAAGGAGGTTGTTTGGAAAACAAGTCAGTACTTTCCGAATTCAAGTGTAGATCAGAATCACCTGAATACTCTATTAAACAATAGATTGTTAATATACCACCTCACATCAAATAAATAAGAATTTATACCAATAGGATTTGGGTTTCCTATTTTTAATGCATTCAGTGGGTTAAGGATCCGGTGTTCGGTGTTGCTATGAGGTGTGGTGTAGGTCGCAGACACACCTGGGATCCCACATTGCTGTGGCTGTGGCTGGCAGCTGTAGCTCTGATTCAACCCCTAGCCTGGGAACTATCATATGCCAAAGGTGAGGCCCTAAAAAGCAAAAAAAAAAAAAAAAAAAAAACCAGAATAAAATTCAAACTCCTTACAGCAGCTTATGCAAGTCTCCATAATCTTATTTTTCTTTGACATATCTCAACCAAAATCCTATCCAACAACTTCTCAATCTACTTTTCCCCACTGTTAATTATGTACCAAATATTTTATCACTTCTGAGCATCTGAAATAAGCCAAGTCCTTTACCTTTTCAAAAATTTCTACAGACTGTTCGGTTTGTTAGAAATTCTCCAAACTTAGCTCTTTGCATGGCTGGCTTCATATCATACTGCAGGTCTCAGGCGAACAGTTACTTCCTTAGAAAGACTGAGCTAGACAACAATAAATTCACTTCTTCCATAGTATTTTCTCATTACAATTTTCCAGATTTTAAAAGTACACAGTACCTTAGTCATGTGTAATCTTTTATATTCTTACTGTTAAGCTTGTAAGGGGCAGGAACAATGGCAGTTTTACTCAACACAGAAAAATCAAACATTTTACTCATAAAAGATGTTCCATAAGCATTCCTTGGTGGCCTTGAGGTTAAGCGTCTAGCATTGCCACTGCTGTGGCTCAAGTTCAGTCCCTAGCCCAGATACCTCTACATGCCATGGGTGCAGCCAAAAAAAAAAAAAAAAAAAAAAAAAAAAAAAGGTGTTCCACAATAATTGTTTAATGAATCACTGGATTAATGAAATGGGATTATTATAGGGATAACAGGAAATAACATGCAGATATGGAACCAAGGAAGAACATAAGAGTTATCATTTGTGTGTATAACTATAGAATAAATTTAAACATCTGTCCCTGGTTTTATTCTCTCACATCAGTGAAATAATATATGTATTTTCTTTCTTTCTGTATTTTCTCTCTCCCATACTGAAAGTCTCAGTTTCAAAGACTTCAACTAGGAGTTTCCGTCATGGCTCAGTGGTTAACGAATCCAACTAGGAATGATGAGGTTGTGGGTTTGATCCCTGGCCTCACTCAGTGGGTGAAGGATCCGGCGTTGCCATGAGCTGTGGTGTAGGTCACAGACGCAACTCAGATCCCATGTGGCTATGGCTGTGGTATAGGCCGGCAGCTACAGCTCCAATTCGACCCCTAGCCTGGAAACCTCCATATGCCATGGGATCAGCCCTAGAAAAGACCAAAAAAAAAAAAAAAAGAATCCAACTAAATTGCTCATTTATTTTATTCCAGTCTCCAAATAACAGTGTCAACACAACCATTAATATGTTTACTAAAAACAAAGTTAAGATTTTGTGGGTCTGTGTGTAGTTTGTTCTTAAGATAACCAAAGGATAAAAGGATACACATTCAAATTGAATTGTTTCCTTTCTCTTTTGGTTTCAGGGATTTTTTTTTTTTTTTTTTTTTTTTTTTTTTTTGGACTGCACCTGTGGCAAATGGAAGTTCCCAGGCTAAGAGTCAAATTGGAGCTGCAGCTGCTGGCCTACACCACAGCTCACAGCAACACCAGATCCAAGACTCGTCTGCGACCTACACCACAGCTTGTGGCAATGCTGGATCCTTAACCCACTGAGCAGGGCCAAGGATCGAACCCACATCTTCATAGATACTAGTTGGTTTTGTTTCCCCTGAGCCACAATGGGAACTCCTCAGGCATTTTTTTAAGTTAATTTTGTTTTATAATTGTGTAAGGTATTTATATAGTTCCCAACCTAGATCTACCTAGGTCTATAGTGAAAGAAGTCCTCTTCATCCTATTCCTTTCCCTTTCCTGGTAGATAACAACTAAAAAACACTTTATTTCCTTTCTAGTCATTCCTATCTCCTTCCTTCTTCGGACTTTAGGTTTCCTTTGTTCTTCTTTTTCTATTCTTTTAGGCAGTAGTTTAGGTTGTTTGAGATTTTTCTTTTTTTTTCTTTTGGCCATGCCCACAGCATGTGGAAGTTCCTGGGCCAGGGATCAAACCCACACCACAGTAGTGACCTAAGCCACTGAAGTGACAACACCAGATCCTTAACCCATTGCACCACAGGAGAACTTAAGATTTTTCTTGTGTTTTTTTTTTTGTTTTTTTTGTTTTTTTGAGGAAGGCCCTGTATCACTATAATTTCACACTTGGGAGTGCTTTTGCTGCATCCCTTAGACTATATTTGTTTGTTTGGTTTTTTTTTTGTCTTTTTGCTATATCTTGGGCCGCTCCCGTGGCATATGGAAGTTCCTAGGCTAGGGGTCTAATCGGAGCTGTAGCCACTGGCCTACGCCAGAGCCACAGCAACGCTGGATCCGAGCCGCGTCTGCAACCTACACCACAGCTCACAGCAACGCCGGATCGTTAACCCACTGAGCAAGGGCAGGGACCGAACCTGCAACCTCATGGTTCCTAGTCATATTCGTTAACCACTGCGCCACCACGGGAACTCCTATATTTGTATGACTGTGTTTTCATTGTCATTTGTCTCAAGGTATTTTTAATTTTCTCTTTGACTTCATCATTGACCCACTGGCTTTTCTAGTAGCATGTTGTTTAGTCTCCGTGTAATCCTTTTGTTCTCATTTTTCTTTCTGTGGTTGATTTCTGGTTTCATGACATTGTGGTCAGAAAAGATGCTTGAAATAACTTCTATCCCCTTAAGTTTGTTGAGGCTCAATTTGTGTCCTAGTATGTAGTTTATCCTAGGGACTATTCCTTGCACAATTGAAAAGAATGTGTATTCTGGTTGTGTCCTATAAATATCAATTAAGTCTAACTGTTCTACTGTGTTAAGATCTCTGCTGCCTTATTCTAAAAAACACTTAAAAATATAATACCCTTCCTGTTTTTGGCAAATAGCAGCATTTTTTTTTTTTGATCTTTTTAGGGCCACACCTGCAGCATATGGAGGTTCCCAGGCTAGTGGTCCAATTGGAGCTTCAGCTACCAACCACAACTACACAAGATCAAAGCCACGTCTGCAAACTGCACCACAGCTCACAGCAACACCGGATCCTTAACCCACTGTTCGAGGCCAGGGATCAAACTCACATCCTCCTGGATACTAGTTGGGTTCACTACCACTGAGCCATGACAGGAACTCCAGTAACAGCATATTTTAGTATAATCAGTGTTTGGCCTTAGTTCTGTCATTTTGAATTATGATACATAAACACTTGAACATCCACACATCCATATATTTTTTCTAGACAGTCTTTCACTACATACACAGTTTTACTTACTCTTTATTTGGAGGCCATATCTCATCATATTTAGTCAAGTTTTTATTTTTGATCCAATGATTATTTTTATTCTACTAAATTTATATAATAACTTGTTTTCTTCCTCTCTTTTTGCTAGTACCTACTGGTTTCCTAATATAAGGAATATTAGGAACATGAAAATAATTAACTTCTTCTCCCTTCCCTAGGTTCTGATTTGAAATAGTCACTCCCTCTGTTAATATCTATAAAGTAATTTACAAGCTTATTGTACTTTTCATATACCCACCCCATGTTCTCACCCTACTTCCTGGATGATTATAACTACACATATCTACTATACCTAAGCATACTTTCTTCCTTATTGCTACCACTTGGTGTTAGATATACAGATTACTATATACTTAATGCTCACTCCAGTCCCTAGGTTGATATCACTCAATTTCCATTTTTTTTTTTTTTGTCTTTTTTTTTTAGGGCCACAATCACGGCATATGGAAGTTCCCAGACTAGAGGTCAAATTGCCACAGCTACAGCAATGTGGGATCCAAACCACATCTGCAACCTACACCACAGCTCACAGCAATGCTGGATCTTTAACCCACTGAGCAAGGCCAGGGATCAAACCCGCATCTTCATGGATGCTAGTCGGGTTCATTAACTGCTGAGCCATGATGGGAACTCCTCAGTTTCCATGTTCTGAAGCTCATCTTCTGATTGATTCCTTGGGAAGGGGTTAGGGAAATAATACTCCCTGAGCTTCTGCACACATATATAACAATTTGGTTAGATATAAAATTCTTGGCTCAAAATCGACATCTTTTTATAACTTAAACAGAAAAATAGGCATTGTCTTCTGGAATAAAGCTTTGCTGTAGAAAAGCCAGATGAGGAGTTCCTGCTGTGGCTCAGCTGGTTAATAACCTGACTAGTATCCATGAGGATGTGGGTTCAATCCCTGGCCTCACTCAGTGGAAGGATCCCACAGTGCTGTGGCTGTGGTGTAGGCCAGCAGCTACAGCTCCAATTCAACCCTTGGCCCAGGAACTTCCATACGCCACAGATGTGGCTGTAAAAAAAAATAAAAAGGCCAGATGACAATCTGATTTTCCTTTCAGGTGAATTTATGCCTGGATGGCCAAAGTTATGACCTCCTGAACACATGGTTTCCTTTTTCAAAATATAGCTTCAGTCCTTTTGTCTTTAATTTTAGTTATCCTGAATCAATTTTCGCAATTGTTCTGTTCTATTGTACTCTTATTGGAATTCTTATTGGCAGATTTTTCACTGCCTAACTTATGTATCTATTATATTCTAATTCCTCCTCTCTCCTTCATTTCTTTTTGATTTTGAAATTTTTTTTCTCCTTCCAATTCCTGTTTCTCTCAAGGCATTATCTGTCATGCATTTTCATTTTTATTTTCCTTCAAGTTTGATCCTCACCTCTGAAATGATGTTTAATTTTACTTCTAATTATTTACTGAGTTCTATCACCATCTTTGTGGATTTTTTTCTCCAAACACCTCATATCTGAGTTTTTAAAAATTCTGTTGTATTATTATTTGAGTGTTTACCATTTTCAGAAATGTGAATCTTGTTTTGAAACATTTTGACAGTTTTGTTGTTTTATTTTTTTAAAGTATAGTTGTATAGTTGATTTACAATGTTGTTAATTTCTGCTCTACACCAAAGTGATTTTTTTCATATTCTTTCGCACTATAGTTTATTATAGGATATTGAATATATTGTCCTGTGCGATACAATAGGACATTGTTGTTTATCCATTCTGTATATAATAGTTTGTGGCATTTTTTTCTTAATTTTATTTTATGGCAATTTTGTGAAAGGTTAAGCCACAATCTTTGCCTATTGGTTTTAGAATTTTTATTTTATTTTATTTTATTTTGGTCTTTTTTTCAGGGCTGCACCCATGGCCTATGGAGGTTCCCAGGCTATGGGTCCAATCAGAGCTGTGGCCGCTGGCCTATACCACAGCCACAGCAATGTGGGATCTGAGCCATGTCTGTGAGCTACAACACAGCTCACGGCAACGCCGAATCCTTAACCCACTGAGCGAGGCCAGGGATCAAACCCGCATCCTTGTGGATCCTAGTCGGGTTTGTTAACTGCTGAACCACGACAGGAACTCCTATTTAAAAATTTTTCAGGAGTTCCCATCGTGGCGCAGTGGTTAACGAATCCGACTAGGAACCATGAGGTTGCGGGTTCGGTCCCTGCCCTTGCTCAGTGGGTTAAGGATCCGGCGTTGCCGTGAGCTGTGGTGTAGGTTGCAGACTCGGCTCGGATCCTGCGTTGCTGTGGCTCTGGCGTAGGCCGGTGGCTGCAGCTCCGATTCGACCCCTAGCCTGGGAACCTCCATATACCGCAGGAGTGGCCCAAAGAAATAGCAAAAAAGCCAAAAAAAAAAAAAAAATTTTTTTTCATTTAAATTGACAGCAAAGCTTTCTTGTGCACAGTTCAATGAATTTTAATATGCGTAGAGATTCATATAACTACAATAATGATACAGAATAGTTCCACCCAAAAAAAGAAACTCCCTCAGGCTACCACTTTATACTCTCTTCCTCCCCTAGTCTTTCTCACAGAGCTATTCTCATTTCTACAGTTTTTTTAATTTCCAGACTGTTATATAAATGGAATTATACAGGAACCTTTAGAGATCTTTTTCCCACTCAGCATAATGCTCTTGAGATCCATGCAAGTTCTTTCATGTGCTTATATTATAGTTCATGCCTTTTTCTTGCTGAATACTATTCCATTGTATGTGTCATTCACCTACTGAAGGACATTTAGGCTGTTTTCAGTTTGGGGCAACTATATACAGAACTACTACAAATATCCATGTGTAGGCTTTTGTGTGAATATATGTTTCCATTGCTCTAGGGTAAATACTCAGGAGTAGGATTCCTGAGTCATATATGTTTAACTTCATAAGAAACTGCCAAACTCTTTTCCAAAGTATGCCATTTTGCATCCCTTCCAGTAAATTGTAAGAGTTCCAGTTTCTGTATCCCTGCCAATTCTGGCAATGTATTTTATTTTAGCCATTCTAATAGATGTTTAGTAAGTAGTATCGCATCATGGTTTTCGTATGCATTTTCCCAGTGGGTAATGATGTTGAACATCTTTTCATGCATTTATTTGCCATCCCTCTATCCTCATCGATCAACTGTCTGTTCAAGTCTTCCTCTTTGACTCATAGGCTATTTAAAGGTGTATTTATGTCCAAGTGTTTGAAAGGTTTCCTCTTTGTTATTAATTTCTCATTTAATCACATCATGTCAAAGAACACAAGATGTATAGTTTCAGTTTGCTTTATGATCTAAACTATGATCCAAGATAGGGTCTATTTTGGTGAATGTTCTATACACACTTGAAGAGTGTGTATTCTAATACTGTTGTGTAAAGTATACTATAAATGTTGATTACATTCATTTACACAATTGTTACTTAGTCCTTCCATATGCTTGCTGCTTTTCTGTCTACTAGTTTTATCAAATTTTTTTTTTTTTGCCTTTTTTGCTTTTTAGGGCTGCAGGTGGGGCATATGGAAGTGGGGCTAAGGGTCAAATTGGAGCTACAGCTGCCAGCCTATACCAGAGCCAGACCTGAGCCACATCTGCAACCTACACCACAGCTCATGGCAATGACAGATCCTTAACCCACTGATCAAGGCCAGGGATTGAACCCCCCTCCTCATGGATGCTAGTTGAGTTCATTTCCACTGAGCCACAGCAGGAACGCCCAGTTTTATCAGTTATTGACAAAGGCATGTTGAAGTCTGTAAAATTGTATATGTCTCTGTTCATTTCTGTGAATTTTTTCTCTTGTTAGGGACATACACATTGAAAATCATTTCTCAGTGAATTGGTCCTTTTATCATTATGTCGTGTTCCTCTTTAGCCCTGGTAATTTTTACGCTTTTCAGTCTTTGTTACTGTTAATTATAACTATTCTAGTTTTCTTTTTATTAGTGTTTGCATAGTGATCTTTTTCTGTCCTCTTACTTTTAATGTACCTATCTGTGAAGTGAGTTTTTCATAGGTAGCATTATATCAGTCATGTTTTTGGGTTTTTTTGTTTTGTTTTTTTGGGTTTTTTTGGTCTTTTGTCTCTTGAGGGCCGCACCTGCAGCATATGGAGGTTCCCAGGCTAGGAATTTAACTGGAGCTGTTGCTGCTGGCCTACGCCAGAGCCACAGCAACGCGGGATCCAAGCCACATCTGCGACCTACACCACAGCTCACGGCAGCGCCAGATCCTTAACCCACTGAGCAAGGCCGGGGATGGAACCTGCAACCTCATGGTTCCTACTCAGATTTGTTTCCAGTGAGCCACGACGGGAACTCCTCTTACTCCTTTTTAATTGAAATGATGTTATCCTACATTTAGGAGAAGAATTAGGCAAGGGTAGATTTATGGCTTCATAGCATTAAAGCTCCTCCCCTGTGGTCTCCTAAGAGTGTTCAAAACGTAGCCTAAATACAAACTCCTGAAATCTGCTTCCTCCGCTCCCCTCCCCCAACTTTTATCTAGCCCACCTTCTTCCTTTGCTCCTGTCACCCTGTCCTGTTGTTCAATTGGGATTCTACTACCAGAAATGTCTCCTGAGTAGCAAATGTTGTCCTAAAAAGGCATCTGTGGTTTGGTTTCTAGAGTTTATGGGGCCCAGACTGCTCTCACACTTTTATCTGCGCTGAATTTACCTGCCTATAGGAGGCTGCCTTTCACTTCCAGCTGCTGCTCTCAGACGAGCCTGCTATACTTTCTAGTAAGTATATTTATAATCCGATTATTCTTTTCTCAGAGCTGTCAGAGACTCCCCTGCTTTATTTCTGCTTCGTCCCATAAAAAGCTTATTCCCCATTAATCTGCTGTCAGGGTTTGAGGGGATGACTTGCCACTTAGCTTTGATGTAGATGTTACCTGAGCACTTCTATTTTGCCCTGAGTTCCTCTCTTATTTGTTTTGTTTGGTAGGCGATGGGAGGATTCAAGGAAAGCGAAAAATTACCCATTCACTGCCACCATTATTTCAGAATTCTCTTCTATTTTTTTTTTTGTCTTTTTTTTTTTTTTTTTTTTTTTTGCTATTTCTTGGGCCGCTGCCGTGGCATATGGAGGTTCCCAGGCTAGGGGTCCAATCGGAGCTGTAGCCACCAGCCTACGCCAGAGCCACAGCAACGCAGGATCCGAGCCACGTCTGCAACCTACACCACAGCTCACAGCAACGCTGGATCGTTAACCCACTGAGCAAGGGCAGGGATGGAACCCACAACCTCATGGTTCCTAGTCGGATTCGTTAACCACTGCGCCACGACGGGAACTCCTCTTCTATTTTTTTAAACGCCATCTCAGGAGTTCTCATTGTGGCTTGGTGGTTACTGAACTTGACTAGGAATCATGCGGTTGCAGGTTCCATCCCTGGCCTTGCTCAGTAGGTTAAGGATCTGGCATTGCCGTGAGCTGTGGTGTAGGTCACAAACTCGGCTCGGATCCTGCGTTGCTGTGGCTCTGGCGTAGGCTGGGGGCTACAGCTCCGATTAGACCCCTGGCCTGGGAACCTCCACATGCCGTGGGTGCGACCCTAGAAAAGACAAAAAAAAAAAAAAAAGCCCTTTCAAATCAGGAGTGATTTTTGTTTCATAATTCCGCTGTGAAAAACCACTCTTTCTAAGACCACCAAAACCCTCCCTTTTGTCAGTTACAGTTCTTCCAGCAGGTGTTACAGTGGATCTACTGGTGCATCCCTCCTAACTTTCATCATTTTCTACTTTGTTCACCAGTCTTTCTCATTCTCCTTTTAGATACCATGTAGGGTGATCAACCATCTCAGTTTGCCTGGAATTATCCTGGTTTTAGCGCTGCAAAGTCCTACATCCTGGAAAACTTCAGACTTGGGCAAACCAGGACCTTAGTCAACCTAATGTCCGATCCTCTTTTCTGGACTTCTAAGTGGAAGGACGTCTCAGAGCACAATCTTTGAGCCTCTTCTCCTCTCAGTATTTCACTCATTTATCAAGTGATTGCATTCAGTCCAATTGCTTAATAAACTGTCTGCTGAAGATTCCCAGCTCTTAGCTTCTCCACTCTCCCAGGAGCTCACATATCCAACTACTATTGATCCTGTTGGCTCAACCTTAAAAAAACAATCTGGAATCTAGTCATTTTCTCAACATTTCTACTGTTCACGAGGGCCAGAGAATCAATATTTTAGGCTTGCAAGCCATAGTCTCAATTGCAACCATGCAGCTTGGCCACTATAGCACCAAAGTAGCCAGAGACAAAGGAATAGGTGTGGCTACGTTCCTATAAAACTTTATTCACAAAAATCAGGCAGCTGCCTCATAGGCCGTACATAGTTTGCTGACCTCTAGTCCAACATACCGTCTTATGCGTGAATTACTAACACCACATCCTAACTGGTTATCTTATTCATTCCTTCTTTTAACTTCAGTAGCAGTCAGAAAGTTTTTTGTTAATTAAAACACACAAACAACAGTGTGTTGTATATCTGTATATACATGTATTAAAAGAGTACGAGGGAGTTCCTGTTGTGGCTCAGTGGTAACGAACCCAACTATATTCATGAGGGTGCAGGTTCGATCCCTGGCCCCGCTCAGTGGGTTAAAGGATCCAGCATTGCTGTGAGTTACAGTGTAGGTTGCAGACATGGCTCGGATCTGGCATTGCTGTGGCTGTGGCATAGGCCAGCAACTGAAGCTCCCATTCAACCCGTAGCCTGGGAACTCCACATGTAGAGGGTGTGGCCCTAAAAAGACCAAAAAAAAAAAAAAAAAAATTCGCACTGAGCGACAACGGGAACTCCATACTGATACAAATGAATTACTGAATAAATAAATAAATAGAGGAGAACAGACAAATGGCCTGTGCAGAAGAATTTTGGTTTTTTGTTTTTGGCCATGCCCACAGCACATGAAAATTCCTGGGCCAGGGATTGAACCCAGACCCCAGCTACTACAGTGACACCAGATCCTTAACTGGCTGAGCCACAAGAGAACTCCAGAAGAATTTTAAATAACACGTAGATACTCTAAGGAGGTGGAACATAACTCCATGTCCTTAAGTGTGGATTATGTATAGCACTTCCTTCCAAAAAGTATGGTGTGGAACAGAGGAAAAAAGAGTCACTTTATAGTGGAGACACCTGACAAACATGACCTGAGTCAGATGACTGTCATCAGTGTTAAGACATGTTGATCGTATGTACCCACAATATTACATGATAAGAATGGCACTTTACCTGCGGTCTTCCTCCCCCAAACCGGAACCTCAGTCTAATCATGCAGACAATACCAGACAAGTCGCAATGAGAGACAGTCTGCAACATACCTGACCGATACTCCTCAGACCTGTCAAGGTCATCACAAACAAGGAAACTCTGAGAAACTGTCACAGCCAAGAGGAGCCGAAGGAGACTTGACAGCTAGATGTATGTGGTATCCTGGATGGGATCCTGGAATAGGAAAAAAAAAAAAAAAAAAAAAAAAGGACATAAGATAAAAACTAATCTGGGGTTCCTGTCGTGGAGCAGCGGAAATGAATCCGACTAGGAACCATGAGGTTGCAGGTTTGATCCCTGGCCTTGCTCAGTGGGTTCAGGATCTGGCATTGCCGTGAGCTGTAGTATAGGTCACAGACACGGCTCGGACCTGGCGTTGCTGTGGCTCTGGCATAGGCTGGCAGCAACAGCTCTGATTAGATCCCTAGACTATGTTGTGTGTGTGGCCCTAAGAAGACAAAAAAAATAAAAATAAAAAATAAAAAAACCTAGGGAAATCTGAGTCAAGTATGGGCTTTCATTAATTATGACATATGTACAAATGAAAGATGTTAATAGGAGTTCCCATTGTGGCTCAGTGGAAATGAACCCAACTAGTATCCATGAAGGTGCAGGTTCAATCCCTGGCCTCGTTCAGTGGGTTAAGGATCCAGCGTTGCCATGAGCTGTTGTGTCAGTTGCAGATGCAGCTCAGATCCCATGTTGCTGTGTCTGTGGCATAGGCCCACAGCTGCAGCTCCAATTCTACCACTAGCCTGGGAACTTATATATGCCAGAGGTGTGGCCCTAAAAATAAATTAAAAAAAAAAAGATGTTAATAATACCCAGACTTCAAGAAATACTACAAAGCCACAGTCATCAAAACAGTGTGGTACTGGTATCAAAACAGACAGACCAATGGAACAGAACAGAGAACCCAGAAATAAATCTGACACCTATGGTCAATTAATCTTTGACAGGGGAGGCAAGAACATAAAATGGGAAAAAGAAAGTCTATTCAGCAAGCATTGCTGGGAAACCTGGACAGCAACATGCAAAGCAATGCATGTGTGTGAAACTAGAACACACCCTCATGCACAAAAATAAACTCAAAATGGCTGAAAGACTTAAATATACGACAGGACACCATCAAATTCCTAGAAGAAAACATAGGCAAAACACTCTCTGACATCAACATCATGAATATTTTCTCAGGTCAGTCTCCCAAAGCAATAGAAATTAGAGCAAAAATAAACCCATGGGACCTCATCAAACTGAAAAACTTTTGCACAGCAAAGGAAACCAAAAAGAAAACAAAAAGACAACTTACAGAATGGGAGAAAATAGTTTCAAATGATGCAACTGACAAGGGCTTAATCTCTAGACTATATAAACAACTTATACAACCCAACAGCAAAAAAACCAATCAATCAATGGAAAAATGGGCAAAAGACCTGAATAGACTGTTCTCCAAAGAAGATATACAGATGGCCAGCAAACACATGAAAAAATGCTCAACATCGCTGATTATAAGAGAAATGCAAATCAAAACTACTCTGAGATACCACCTCACACCAGTCAGAATGGCCATCATTAATAAATCCACAAATAACAAGTGCTGGAGGGGCTGTGGAGAAAAGGGAACCCTCCTGCACTGTTGGTGGGAATGTAAACTGGTACAGCCACTATGGAGAGCAGTTTGGAGATACATTAGAAATCTATACATAGAACTTCCATATGACCCCGCAATCCCACTCTTGGGCATCTATCCGGACAAAACTCTGCTTAAAAGAGACACATGCACCCGCATGTTCATTGCAGCACTATTCACAATAGCCAGGACATGGAAACAACCCACAGGTCCATCGACAGATGATTGGATTCGGAAGATGTGGTATACATACACAATGGAATACTACTCAGCCATAAAAAATAATGACATAATGCCATTTGCAGCAACATGGATGGAGCTAGAGAATCTCATCCTGAGTGAAATGAGCCAGAAAGACAAAGACAAATACCATATGATATCACTTATAACTGGAATCTAATATCCAGCACAAATGAACATCTCCTCAGAAAAGAAAATCATGGACTTGGAGAAAAGACTTGTGGCTGCCTGATGGGAGGGGGAGGGAGTGGGAGGGATCGGGAGCTTGGGCTTATCAGATACAACTTAGAATAGATTTACAAGGAGATCCTGCTGAATAGCATTGAGAACTTTGTCTAGATACTCATGTTGCAACAGAAGAAAGGGTGGGGGAAAAAATGTAATTGTAATGTATAACTGTATAACCTGTAAGGATAACTTGATCCCCTTGCTGTACAGTGGGAAAATTTAAAAAAGAGTAGAACTCAATGCAATATAATATGGAAAAATAATAAAGAAAACTCAATAAAATTAAAAAAAATAAAAATAAAAATAAATTCTTTAACCCCCCCCCCCAAAAAAAGATGTTAATAATAAAGGAAACAGGGACTTCCTGTGTGGCTTGCAGCAGAACTACTAGAACCACTTGCTTCTACAGTGGCTGTGAATTGACCCCTGGCTTGGGACCTTCCATATGCCACAGCTGCGGCCACTTGTTTATTTAAAAGTATAGTAATAATAAAGGAAACAGTGTGGGGAATATAGGGACTCTTGGTACTAGCTTTACAACTTTTCTATAAATCTAAAAGTTTACTTTAAAAAAAATGAGAAAGTAACAACTGATTAAAGATCCAAATGGAACTTCTAAAAATAAGAAAATGAAATTGAAATTTAAAAGTCAGCGGATGAATTGGAAATATGAGACTGTAGTCATAATGCGTTTTTTTCCAAATACTTCCTAGTTTTATCTACTGAAGGTCAGAAACAGTGACCAATCCAGCAGAATGAGCAGGCTAATGATGAGGTTGCTGTCTCTGAGTACCACTTCTCACTCCAAAGAATCAGGGCTCCTTGGAGCACGGTAGAGCCTAGAGCCTATTATGAACCTAGAGCAACGTGGCACATTAGAAAAGCAAAGAAGCTATCGAAGACATCCTTGGGTCATGTCAAGAGGACTTAGGAACCAATGTGAAGAGGCTTCCACTGGCCAAAGATGGGACAATTTGAGCTTATGAAAAATAACTATAGGAGTTCCCACTGTGGTATAGTGGGTTAAGGATCCAGTGCTGCTGCAGCTGTGGCACAGGTTGAAGCTGCAGCTTGGATACGATCCATATGCCTTCAGTGCTTTCACTGCTGCAACTTAGGTTCAATCCCTGGTCTGGGAACTGAGAGCCCACATTAAGCTGCTGTATGCCATGGCACAAAAAAAAAAAGTAACTATAATGTAATGAATGATGAAACATCAAATACTTTTTAAACCTATGAGTTTATAAAGATAATTTTTAAATTCTCTGGTAGTTTTTAGAAGATGAAATCAAGGAGTTACTGTGGCGGCGCAATGGAAACAAATCCATCTAGGAACCACGAGGTTGTGAGTTTGATCCCTGGCCTAGCTCAGTGGGTTAAGGATCTGGTGTTGCCACGAGCTGTGGTGCAGGTCGCAGAGCGGGCTCGGATCTGGTGTTGCTGTGACTGTGGTATAGGCCAGTAGCTGTAGCTCCGATTGGTCCCCTAGCCTGGGAACTTCCATATGCTGCCACAGGTGTGGCCCTAAAAAGAAAAAAAAAAAAAAAAAAAAAAAGATGAAATCAAGAATGGCTGCTAACTCCACAAAAAGAGAAACAATGGAACATGATATGCTTCCTGATAAAACACACAATACTGACACAGCCTGTTAATAGGGAATAAAGAGGAGAGAGGTACATCTGTTAAGTAACAGGACAGATGTTCCAGTTTTTATGAATCAGTGACTAGATGGCTGCTCTGAAGACATTTTATGTCACGTAACAGAGAAAAGAGGCTAAAAATATAAAAGTGAAGTTAAGAGTCATGAAGAAAAAACAAAGATCTTATCGGTTTTTCAAAAAAGAACAAGGAAACTATTCAAAGATGTAATAGCTAAAATTTACTCAGAACTGATGAATTTTTCTTTCTGGGACCATTTTCCCTTTTTTTTTTTAAGGTATATTCTTATAAGTTTCTTTCTGTTCATGGTTAATTCTTTCAAGTCTGTTCACTTGAAAATGTATTTTACCTTTTATCATTTTTAGAAGAGTAGAATTACAAATGTTTATCATGAACAGAAAGAAACTTCTAAGAATTTCTTTAAAAAAAAATGAAAGTGATCCTAGAAGGAATAACAAGGAAGTATAGAGTAAGACATTGGAAAATGTCAACAGTGAGTGTGTGTACTGAAATAATAATAGTATTTACCTATTAACATTAAGATTCTGAATAATAATACCATATATAGGCAGAAGATGGGAAAGTGGAATTATAACATTTTATAATCTTCTCGAGCAGGACAGAGATTTTAATAAAGATGCTGATTTACACCTTTTTTTTTTTTTTTTGTCTTTTTACCATTTCTTGGGCCGCTCCAGCGGCATATGGAGGTTCCCAGGCTAGGGGTCCAGTTGGAGCTGTAGCCACCAGCCTACGCCAGAGCCACAGCAACGCAGGATCCAAGCTGCATCTGCAACCTACACCACAGCTCACGGCAACGCTGGATCCTTAACCCACTGAGCATGGCCAGGGATCGAACCCGCAACCTCATGGTTCCTAGTCGGATTCGTTAACCACTGTGCCACAACGGGAACTCCTGATTTACACTTTTTTTTATGGCATATGGCAGTTCCTGGGGCAGGAAGCGAATCTGAGCCGCAGCTGCGGCAACACTGGATCCTTTAACACACTGCTACGGGCCAGGGATCAAACCCACACGTCTTCAGTGACCCGAGTCACTGCAGTCGGATACTTAACCTACTGTGGCACAGCAGGAACTCCACAGATATTGCTTTACACTTTAATTAGGTATGGTGAAATTTCAAGAATAAGAACAAAAAGAACAGAGAACATAATACCTAACAAACTGTGCTTGCCATGTGCCAGGCACTGTCCTAACTTCTTTACACATATATGAACTCATTTAATCCTCACAAGAATCCTATGAGTGGGTATCACTACCATCTGTATTTACAAATGAGAAAGTAAATGCCCCAAGGATAAGCGAATTGCCAAAAGTCACATAGCTGTTAAATGGCAGAGCCAAGGACACCAAAAACAAAGGCAGCAAAAGCAAAAACAGGTGGGACTACATCAAACTAAAAGGCTTCTGCATAGCAAGGAAACCATCCAAGAAATGAAAAGGCAATGTCCTGAATGGGAGAAAATATGCAAATCATGAATCTGGGATTCATACCTAAAATATATGAAGCACTCAACTCACTAGCCAAAAAAAATAAAACGATATGCTTTTAAAGTGGGAAGATCTGAACAGATACTTTTCCAAAGATATACAGAGAGCCAGTAGGTGAAGGAAAGTACACTCAACATCATCAAGCATCAGGGAAATGTGAATCAGAACCACAGTGAGGAATCCTCTCACATCTGTTAGAATGGCCGTCACCAACAAATATATAATGAGTGTTGTCAAGAATGTAGAGAAAACAAGGAACCCTTGTGCACCGCTGATGGGAGTGTAAACTGCAACAGCTACTGTGGCAAACCATATGGAGGTTCCTCAAAATATTAAAAATATAACTACATATCACCCAGCAATTGCTCTTCCGCATATTTTGACAAAGAAAATGAAAATACTAAAAGATATACGTACCTCCATGTTCACTGCAGCATTATCTACAATAGCCAAGACCTGGAAGCAACTGAGTGTCCATAGGTGTATGAATGGATAGAGAAAGTTAAATGGCTGGACCTGAGGGCATTAGCTAAGTGAAGTAAGTCACACAGAAAGGACAAATACGGTATGATCTCATATGTGGAATCGAAAAAACAAAACACCAAGTTCATAGATACGGAGAACAGATTGATGTTTGCAAGAAGCAGGGGTAGGGTGTGGTGTGTGAAACAGGTAAAGGGAGTTAAAAATTAAAAACTTGGGAGTTCCTTTCGTGGCAGAGTGGTTAACAAATCCGACTAGGAACCATGAGGTTGCGGGTTTGATCCCTGGCCTTGCTCAGTGGGTTAACGATCTGGCGTTGCCGTGAGCTGTGGTGTAGGTTGCAGATGCGGCTCGAATCCCGCATTGCTGTGGCTCTGGCACAGACCGGTGGCTACAGCTCCGATTAGACCCCTAGCCTGGGAACCTCCATATGCTGTGGGAGTGGCCCAAGAAATAGCAAAAAGACCAAAAAAAAAAAAAATTAAAAACTTTTCCTTAAAATAAGTCATGTGGATGTAATGTACAGCGTGGTAACTGAAATTAATAATACTATATTGCATCTGAAAGCTGCTAAGATAATTTTTTTTACACTTTTTTTTTTTTTTTTTGGTCTTTTTAGGGCCGCACCCACGTGGCACATGGAGGTTCCTAAGCTAGGGGTTTAATCGGAATTGTTGCTGCTGGCCTACGCCACAGCCACAGCCACACCAGATCCAAGTCCCCTCTGCGAACTACACCACAGCTCATGGCAACACTGGATCCTTAACCCACTGAGTAAGGCCAGGGATGGAACCTACAACCTCATGGTTCCTAGTCGGATTCATTTCCGCTGTGCCATGATGGGAACTCCAGCCAAGAGAATTTTAAATGTTCATATTACAAGAAAAAATTCTGTAATGTTGTACAGTATTGAATATTAATTAGACTTATTGTGATCAAAATACATGTAAACATCAGATCATTTATGTTTTACCCTGAAACTAATATAATTTTGTATGTTAATTACATCTAAATACAGTTTTATTTAGGAGTTCCCGTCATGGCTCAGTGGTAACAAACTCAACTAGTATCATTGAGGAGATGGGTTTGATCCCTGACTTGCTCAGTGGGTTAAGGATCTGGCATTGCTGTGAGCTTTGGTGTAGGCTGGCAGCTGCAGCTCCGCTTTGAGCCCTAGCTTGGGAACTTCCATATGCCACAGGTGTGGCACTAAAAAGATTAAAAAAAAAAAAAAGTAATTGTGTTTATAGCCCATATAGATGTAAAATTATCTGACTATAATAGCACAAAGGAGGGGAAAGGAAGTGGAACTATTTGGAACAAAGCTTCTGTATTTTATGGGAATTAAATTGGTATCAACCTGTGAGTTCCTATCATAGCTGAGTGGTAATGATCCAGCTAGAATCCATGAAAACACGGGTTCAAACCCTGGCCTTTCTTAGTGGGTTAAGGATCCGACGTTGCCGTGAGCTGTGGTGTAGGTCGCAGACGAGGCTTGGATCTGGCGTTGCTACAGCTGTGGCGTGGGCTGGCAGCTACAGCTCAAATTCGCCTGTGGCCCTATAAAAAAAAATTAGTATTAATCTGAAGTAGACTATGACGAATTACGATACATTTTGTAGTCCCTAGAACAGACCATCAGGAAAATAACTAGTATGTGTATATAAAGTTTTAAAACCAACAAAGGAATATAAGTGGTATTCTAGAAAATATCTAAATGTAAAAGAAATCAGGAAAGAAGGAACAGAGGAAGAAAAAGTCATAGGACATAAAAATAGCCAAATGGCAGACATAAATCCAACCACATTAATAACAACACGTGTGAAAGAATCAAACACTCCACTCAAAGAGCAGACATTGTCACATGGCTGAGAAAACAAGATCCAGGAGTTCCCGTCATGGCTCAGTGGTTAACGAATCTGACCAGGAGCCATGAGGTTGCAGATTTGGTCCCTGGCCTCGCTCAGTGGGTTAAGGTGTTGCTGTGAGCTGTGGTGTAGGTCACAGATGCGGCTCAGATCTGGCATTGCTATGGCTGTGGTGTAGGTGGCTACAGCTCCAATTAGACCCCTAGCCTGGGAACCTCCATATGCCATGGGTGCAGCCCTAGAAAAGACAGAAAGACCAAAAAAAAAAAAAAAAAAAAAAAAGAAGATCCAACTATCTATTGTCTTCAAGAAACAGTTTAGATTCAAAGATACAATGAGGTTTAAAGTTTAAGGATGAAAGAAAATATACCTACCAATATCAGAAAAGTGGGCTTACAACAATAAAAAGTGTTATTAGAGACCAAGGGAGGCCAATTCATTAAAAAAGTTACTAGATTCAAGGGAGGAAGATATAATAATGATAACTATATATATACACCAAACATCAGAGCTCCAAAATATAAGAAGCAAACATTGCCAGAATTAAAGGAAGAGACAGTTCTACAGTAATGGTAAAAGACCTTAATACTCCACTTTTTCAATAATGGAGAGAAAAACCAGACACTAAGGAAATAGAGGGCTCGCTTTATACAACACATAAACCATTGGATATAACGGATATATACAGAACAATCTGCCAAAGCAGCAAAATGCCTGCTCATTCTTCTCAAATGCACATAGAACATTCACCAGGATAGACCATATATTAAGCCACAAAACAAATCTTAATAAATCTGAGGAGTTCCCATCATGGCTCAGTGGTTATCGAATCTGACTAGGAACCATGAGGTTGCAGGTTTGATCCCTGGCCTCGCTCAGTGGGTTAAGGATCCGTCTTTGCTGTGAGCTGTGGTGTAGGCTGGCAGCTGTAGCGCTGATGAGACCCCCTAGCCTGGAAACTTCCTTATGCCGAGGGCTTGGCCCTCAAAAAAAAAAAAAAAGACCCCCTCCAAAATTAAAAAGTAATAAAAGTAAATTTGAAAAAACTGATATTAACTAAGTATCTTTTCCAATCACAAGCCATACACAGATGAACAAAAATTGTATGATTCAGCTCATACAGAGTAGTGAAATTCATAGAGACGAAGTAGAATGTGATTGCCAGGCCCCGGGGAAGCGAGGAAGTGTGAGCTACTCTTTAATGAGTATATCGTCTCATTTTGGCAAGATGAAAAAGTTCTGGAAATGAATGTGAGGATGGTTGTACAACAAGGTGAATGTACTTAATGCCACTAAATTTACACTCAAAAAAGGTAAAAGCAGGAGTTCCCATCATGGCTCAGTGGTTATCGAATCTGACTAGGAACCATGAGGTTGCAGGTTTGATCCCTGGCCTCACTCAGTGGGTTAAGGATCCGGCGTTGCCGTGAGCTGTGGTGTAGGTCGCAGACGCAGCTGGAATCCTGCGTTGCTGTGGCTGTACTGTAGGCTGGCGGCTACAGCTCTGATTCGACCCCTAGCCTGGGAACCTCCATATGCTGCGGGAGCAGCCCTAGAAAAAGGCAAAAAGACAAAAAAAAAAAAAAAGTAAAAATGGAACATTTTAAAACAATTTTACTAAGTAACTCCTGCAAATTAATTAATTATTAAGAAAATAAACCTAAGCAACCTAGTGGAAAAGATGGCAACATTTCACGTAAAAAGAAAGTAAAGTATATATATATATATATATATATATATATATATATATATATATATATATATATATTTTTTTTTTTTTTTTTTTTTTTTTTTTTTTTTTTTTGTCTTTTGTTGTTGTTGTTGTTGCTATTTCTTGGGCCGCTCCCGCGGCATATGGAGGTTCCCAGGCTAGGGGTTGAATTGGAGCTGTAGCCACCGGCCTACGCCAGAGCCACAGCAACGCGGGATCCGAGCCGCGTCTGCAACCTACACCACAGCTCACAGCAACGCCGGATCGTTAACCCACTGAGCAAGGGCAGGGACCGAACCCGCAACTTCATGGTTCCTAGTCGGATTCGTTAACCACTGCGCCACGACGGGAACTCCTAAAGTATATATTTTTAAATGCTTAACGTAATAGATTAAAACTAGGAAAATGTAGTAGAACTTTCACTATTGTATAGTGAAGAATTAACTTTCTCTAAAGAGAGGGCTGGCCTCTGTTTTGGCTCCTGGGAGGTAAACTCTGTAAAGCCTTAGACCTTCCCAAGTGAGAGGCTTGTCTTTGTTTTTTATAGACGACCCCTTGGACCACACCTACGTTAGTTCTGCTGACTCAATGACTCCTGCCAATACTAAGAGAGAGATTAGCTACATGATGAGAGAGTCGGGTCTTGGGGCCAGGTGAAACCAACCTCCAGAGAAGGGGAGGGAGCTGGAGGCTGAGTTCAACTGCACGGATGCTAACTCAAGCATGCCTGTGTAATGAAGCCTCAATAAAAATATGGACCCTGACACACAGGGGAGCATCCTCTGTTGGCAGTATTCCATGTGTATTGTCCCATCAATGACGTGAGGGCTAAGCGTCCTTGAGGACATGGAACCTTCACATTTGGGAACCCTCGCAGATTCTGTTCCATGTGTCTCTTCCTTTGGGTAGTTCTAATCCTTTTGCTGGTATCCTTCCTTACACTGTAATAAAACTAATTATAAGTATAGTGCTATCCTGAGTTTTGTGAGTTGTTCTGACAAATTATAAAATTCAAACGAGTCCGTGAAGATCCCCAAATTTGTTGCCTACTGATCTGAAATGAGGTTGACACTGTGGATACCTGAACTTTCAGCTGGGGTCAGCAGTTTGGGGCAAATTTGGCAGCCTGGAGGACTGTGCTTTTAACCTTGAGTTTGGCTAACTCTGGGCAACTACACTGGCAGAGATTTTAAAACGTGAGTTCAAACTCTAAGTACAAATGAGGAAATGCCTCAAAGACGACTCCTTCTGGAAGATCACATTTAAATTTCTAGTTCATATACCCTATGAACTAGAAATTCCACTTCTAGGTCTATATCCTAGAGAAACTCATACACATGAGCAACAAGAGAGATTTACAAGAATATTCATAGCAATTTAGTTCAAAAGAAGCCAAATGCCACTGACCCAGAGAACAGCTCTGTAATATGTGACATATATGTGGCACATAAAGGGATAAGGTACTATAATGAAAATTAATGAACTACAGCTACATGCAAAGACACGAATGAATCCTATAAATATATTAAGTGAAAAAAAATCAGATTAGAGAATGCTCCACATAGTACAAAACCATTTTTATAACATTGGATAACAAAAGATCTAAATCCAGGGGGTTCCTGTTGTGACTCAGTGGGTTAAGAACCCAACACAGTGTCCATGAGGATGCAGGTTTGATCCCTGGCCTCCCTCAGTGGGTTAAGGATACACTGTTGCTCTAAGCTGTAGCGTTGCTGTGGCTGCGGCATAGGCCTGCAGCTGTAGCTCCAATTCAACCCCTAGCCTGGGAACCTCCATATGCCAGCGATGTGGCCACAAAAAGAAAAAGGAAAAAAAATATGAATCCATTGCTTAGGGGTACTGACATATATGACAAAATTATTAAAAGTCACAGGAAGAATAAACAGAAATATTGGATTAAGTACCATGGGGATGTTAGAGAGGCAGTAAAACAGAATGAAAAGTGAGCACAAGTTAGGTGCAATGGAATTAGGTGTCCTTGAGATGTAGGACAGAGTCATGGATTTTTTGCTGTTAACCTTTAAATTTTTTTTTTTTTTTTTTTTTTGTCTTTTTAGGGCTACACCCTCAGCATATGGAGGTTCCCAGGCTAGGAGTCGGGTGGGAGCTGTAGCCACCGACCTACGCCACAACCACAGCAACACCAGATCTGAGCCATGTCTGCGACCTACACCGCAGCTCACCACAGCACCGGATCCTGAACCCACTGAGCAAGGCCAGGGTGCTTTCCACTGAGCCAGGATGGGAACTCCCATATGTTTTCTTTTTTTATATCATTACTTTACACAATAAAAAGAGATTTTTTAAACACACACAAAAAGTAGAATGTTCTGGGAATACTTCATACAGGCCAAAACTAAAATAATTGCTCTTTAATTATGTGGAGATAAATCAACAGTGAAAACCTTGTGCAGACGAGAACTGTCTAGAATGACAGAGATGCCACAGAACTTTCTGAGGAGCTAGAAATGCTCTGAATCTGCCCTGTTCAATATGGTAGCCAGCAGCCCCCCCATGATTACTGAGCACATAAAATATGGCTAGTGTATCTGTAGAATTAAAATTTGGGGGAGTTCCCATTGTGCCTCAGCAGGTCAGGAGCCCAACTAGTATCCATGAGGATGTGGGTTCAGGCCCTGGCTTCACTCAGTGGGTTAAGGATCCAACATCGCTGCAAGCTGCAGGGCAGGTCACAGATGCAGCTCAGATCTGGTTGTTGCTGTGGCTGTGGTGTAGGCCTGCAGCTGTAGCTCCTATTGGACCCCTAGCTTGGGAACTTCCATATGCCTCAGGTGCAGCCCTAAAAAAATTCTCTGGTTTCATTACTTTATAACGTTAAATTTACATAGTCAGTGTAGGAGTTCCCGTTGTGGCACAGTGGTTAACAAATCCGACTAGGTACCATGATGTTGTGGGTTCCATCCCTGGCCATGCTCAGTGGGTTAAGGATCCGGCGTTGCTGTGAGCTGTGGTGTAGGTCGCAGACATGGCTTGGATCTGGCATTGCTGTGGCTGTGGTGTAGGCTGGCGGCTACAGCTCCGATTAGACTCCTAGCCTGGGAACGTCCATGTGCCGTGGGAGCGGCCCTAGAAAAGGCAAAATAAATAAAATAAATAAATAGCCATTGTAGTTTAGTGGCTACCATGTAGGACAGCACAGCTCTAGAGGATTCTCTATTCACACTGGGTTACAAGAATCTTTATGTGGTCCCTTCATGTAAAAAACTGAAAGCTTAAATTACAGTTTATGCCTTATGGGTTTTATACATATGGAAAAAAAAAAAAGCAAAACTCCAAACAGGGAACCCATTTTCAAAGAAAATTCTAGGCACTGACAACAGAAAATGGGTAACAAATCTATAATTAATGTTTTCAGTTAAAATAAAATGCTGTGGGATATCTTTTTTTTTTTTTTCTGGTCTTTTTGCCATTTCTTGGGCCGCTCCTGCGGCATATGGAGGTTCCCAGGCTAGGTGGTCGAATCGGAGCTGCAGCCGCCGGCCTACACCAGAGCCACAGCAACGCAGGATTCGAGCTGCGTCTGCAGCCTACACCACAGCTCACAGCAACACCGGATCCTTAACCCACTGAGCAGGGCCAGGGATCAAACCCGCAACCTCATGGTTCCTAGTCGGATTCACTAACCACTGAGCCACGACAGGAATTCTGATGTCATACTTTTTTCTTTATCCAAATCAATAATTAATACTTGTCTCAATTGATTTGAATAAGTCACCTTTCCCAGATCATGCATTTCTGTATGAGAACATCAAAAGCTTTAAAAGGTTTAAGCTTTTTTGGCCCAGGAATCTCACATCCAATAAGCAAATATGAAAATACTCATCTACATAAAGATGCATCGGAGTAATTTTAAGTAGAAAAACTGAAAAGCAACCTATTTATTTAATAGTACTTAAAAGTACGGTATCTGGCACTTGCTTTAAAATACTTCAGGGATGTGGGATGCAGAGCTCAATGGGGACAGAAGAAGTGAGAGTGAAACCATGTTGATAACTGCTGAAGCTAGTAAATGAATTCATAGGATGTCTATTCCTCTGTCAGTAATAAAGTGAACTTTTTTGTTGTTTTTTTGCCATTTCCTTGGGCCACTCCTGTGGCATATGGAGGTTCCCAGGCTAGGGGTCTAATCAGACCTGTAGCCGCCGACCAACGCCAGAGCCACAGCAACGCGGGATCCGAGCCGCGTCTGCAACCTACACCACAGCTCATGGCAACACCGGCTCCTTAACCCACTGAGCAAGGCCAGGGATTGAACCCGCAACCTCATGGTTCTTAGTCGGATTTGTTAACCACTGAGCCACGATGGGAACTCCTAAAGTGAACATTTTTAAAAAACACATTTGTAACGTTCTGTGAAAAAAAAACTAAAGTAAAATTATCTATAGCCTACAAATTATAACTCTTTTTTGGGTAGCGGTCCGTTACTTAAAAGCACATTTTTAAAAAAATTAAAAGGAGTTCCCACTGTGGCCCAGCAGGTTAAGAACCTGACATAGTGTTCATAAGGATGCAGGTTCGATCCCTGGCCTCACTCAGTGAGTTAAGGATCTGGTATTGCTGTGGGATAGGCTAGCAGCTCCTGCTCCTATTTGAGCCCTAGCCTGGGAACTTCCATATGCTGTGGCTGTGGCCCTAAAAAGCAAAAAAAAAAAAAAAAAAAAAAAAAAAAACAAGAAAAATTAGAGGTCTTATCTTTTCTATATATTTCAAAGGAAAAATCCCTCTGTGCTACTTCCAAATCAGTTTTGAGTTCCCACTGTGGCACAACAGAATTGACAGCATCTCAGCAGCACTGGGATTCAGGTTCGATCCCTAGCCAGGCACAGCAGGGTTAAAGGATCTGGCTTTGCCCAGCTGCAGTGTAGACTGCAGCGGGGATCTGATCCCTGGCCTGGGAACTCCATACACCACAGGGTGGCCGAAGAAGAAAAAAAGAACAACTCAGTTTTGGTTCACTTTAAGAATGTCACCAACCTTTTTTTTTTTTTTCCTTTTCAGGGCCTCACGGGTGAGATATGGAAGTTCCTGGGCTAGGGGTCAAGTTGGAGCTGCATCTGCGAACTATACCACCGCAATGCCGGATCCTTAGCCCTCTGAGCAAGGCCAGGGATCAGACTGCATCCTCATGGACAGTGTTGACTTTTTAACCTGCTGAGCCACACTGGGCGCTCCAAGAATGTCACCTACTTATTTGAAAATGGATCTCTCACTTTCCGTGACATCTAAATCATCCACAGTTTACTTATTATCCTCAATTATTTCTGTGTGCTTTTTCCTCCTAAAATCAGGCATATCCTCTTCTCCCAGCACTGTCCCACATTTAAATCTTCAGCTCTTCCTTCTACGCACCATATCAAGAGTCTTACGGTTCTATTTTCTGGAAGTAACTTATGGACATGTTCTAGACCCTTATTAGACTATATCCCAATAACTTATTTACTTTAACTTCCACCTACAAAGAAAAGAAGGCTGCATGAATTTTTTAAGTCAACAAGTGCTGATTAAAAGTGAATGAACATCCATTAAGGCACGGAATTGCTATGTCAAAGCACAACTAGTCAGTGGGAAGAAAAAGAGGATTCAGTAGGAAAAATGAACAGTAAGGCTTACAAGTAAGGCTTACTTTCTAAGAGATTAAAAAATACATGAATTTGCAGTTCCTGTTGTGGCGCAGCGGGAGTGAATCCAACTAGGAACCATGAGGTTGCGGGTTCGATCCCTGGCCTTGCTCAGTGGGTTGAGGATCCGGCGTTGCCATGAGCTGAGGTACAGGTCACAGACGCGGCTTGGATCCCGAGTTGCTGTGGCTGTGGTGTAGGCTAGCAGCAACAGCTCCGATGAGACCCCTACCCTGGGAACCTCCATATCCCACAGGTGTGACCCTAAAATTAGACCAAAAAACAAAAAAAACCCAAAAAACATGAATTTAAATTTAAAAGGGAAAGTTGTATGATATAAAATGCTCTTAAAAGAAAAAGGGCTTTGAGCCATGAGGACCTAGGTTTGATCCCTGGCCCCGCCAGTGGGTTAAGGATCTGGCGTTGCCTTGAGCTGTGGTGTAGGTCACAGGCATGGCTTGGATCCCGCATTGCTGTGGCTGTGGTGTAGGCCAGCAGCTGCAGCTCTAATCTGACCCCTAGTCTGGGAACTTCCATATGCTGCAGGCGTGGCCCTAAAAAAAAAAAAAAGAAAAAGGGCTTTTGAATGGGAGGGAATTATGAGGGATGCGTGGCACGGAAAGTACAGGTGGGGGTAAAAGGGAAAGACCTTACTGTTTTCCAAGTGTCTTTCCACAGACCTTTTCTTCACAACCCTGGGAGAGGCCTTCTAGGAAGGGATTCCTCAATCAACACTCTTATGGTGCTGCCTCCCTCACCAGCTGGCTTCTTTTCCTTTTTCTTTTCTTTTTTTTTTTCTTTTTCTTTTTGGTCTTTTTAGGGCCGCACCCGCATCATATGGAGGTTCCCAGGCTAGGGGTCTAATCGGAGCTGCAGCTGCAGGCCTACACTGCAGCCACAGCAACGCAGGATCCGAGCCGCATCTGTGACCTACACCACAGCTCACAGCAACATCGGATCCTCAACCCACTGAGCGACGCCAGGGATCGAACCTGCAACCTCATGGTTCCTAGTCAGATTCATTTCTGCTGCGCCATGACAGGAACTCCAGCTGAGTTCTAATTGCAGCACTTCTCCATCTGCTCAATCTACTCACCTGGGCACCATCCTCCCGACATGTTCCTCGAAAGCACCCAGGTTCTTTCCTTTGCTCCAATAAGAAAATCACATCAGGCTCAGGAATCGAGAGTCCTCTTTCTCAGAACCAATAATAAGACCTAACCATGCTGTTCCTGAATTCAAACCGAGTGCTCAAGAAAACAGGCAGCTACACGCAGAACGGGAGGGAAGGAATAAAGCAAGAAGATAAAGGTACCACAAAGAGCTGCTCGTCTACAGAGCACAAAGTAATTCCCAAGGAAATAGGTAGAAATCCTCCCAGACAACTGAAAGATACACCCAAAATTCACAAATTATTTGGGGCTAAGCATTAGGTGTTATTACCTGGTCAGATGGGTGGCTGGAAGTCTCCATCATCACGTCTCTACAGACATCCCTCTGAGTTGAGTCCGGGCGCTCCCACTCCTCCTGAGCGACCCACGTCCCTGAACACCCCCAACCCCGGAAATGACAAAACCATCTAAGACTGGTGACGTTAAAGGAAATGTGTTCCAGATGAAAGAAGAGATGGAGAAGGTCCCGTCGTGGCTCAGCAGTTAACACATCTGACTAGCACCCATGAGGACGCAGGTTCAATCCCTGGCCTCACTCCGTGGGTTAAGGATCCAGTGTTGTGAGCTGTGGTGTAGGCCGCAGACGCGGCTTGGATCCTGCATTGCTATGGCTGTGGTGTAGACCGGTGGCTGTAGCTCCGATTTAGCCCCCAGCCTGGGAACCTCTATATGCCGCAGGTGCCCTAAAAAGGAAAAAAAAAAAAAAAAAAAAAAAAAAAAGAGAGAGAGATGGAAAAGGAAACTGAGGGATGAAGAAGATGACACTAAGCAAATAGCTACACCAAAGATGGGGCAGAGTAAAGAAAAAATTAGTGTAGCCAGAACAAAGTACCTCCATCTTCTTGAATGTTCCCATTGCTGTAGACAAACCTCCTTCTTGCAGTGAGACATTCCCATTATCCCAGGGCTAGGGCTAGGAATGAACAGAACACACATTTATTTGTAGTTTCCCAAATAAATCAAGTGGAAAAACACAGCAACCTGTAGATCTGGCAATTACTATTTATTTTAGGGATCACCCATAACTTATTACTATTTTTGTTGTGGAAAGTTTCAAATATAAAGTTCAAAAAATTTGAAAATGGGAGTTCTCGTCGTGGCGCAATGGTTAACAAATCCAACTAGGAACCATGAGGTTGCGGGTTTGATCCCTGGCCTCGCTCAGTGGGTTAAGAAGCCGGCGTTGCCGTGAGATGTGGTGTAGGTCGCAGACACAGCTTGGATCCTGTGTTGCTGTGGCTCTGGCGTAGGCCGGTGGCCACAGCTCCAATTCGACCCCTAGCCTGGGAACCTCCAAATGCTGTGGGAGTGGCCCTAGAAAAGGCAAAAAGACCAAAAAAAAAAAAATTGAAAATGAGTATCTGACATGCCAATTACTACTTACAATAAAATCGTTTTGAAATTTTTTATAGTTGATTTCCAATGTTCTGCTATTTTATTTTTTTCTTGTCTTTTAGGGTCACACCTTTGGTATATGGAAGTTCCCAGGCTAGGTGTTGAATGGGAACTGTAGCTGCTGGCCTACGCCACAGCCACAGCCACACCAGATCTGAGCCTCCTCTGCAGCCTACACCACAGCTCGTGGCAATGCCAGATCTTTAACCCACTGAGTAAGGCCAGGGATCAAACTCTCATTTTCATGGATCCTAGTCAGGTTTGTTACTGCTGAGCCACAATGGGAACTCCTGGGGTGTTTTAATATGTACAATAAATTCTTAAATGTGAGATCCTCCTCTCCCCCCTTTTTTTTTTTTTCTTACCTCTTAAAGGAAATGGTCAGAATCTTTTAAAAATATTACCCAACAAGCAAAAACTCTTTTGATCACAATAGGACTTTGAGGAGTTCCCATTATGGTTCAGCAGAAATGAACCCAACTAGGATCCATGAGGATGCGGGTTTGATCCATGGCCTCACTCAGTGGGTTAAGGATCTGGCGTTGCCATGAGCTGTGGTGCATGTCACTGATGCAACTCGAATCCTGTATTATAGTGGCATAGGCCATCAGCTGCAGCTCCAATTTGACCCCTGGCCTGGGAACTTCCGTATGTTATAGATGTGGCCATAAAAGAGAAAAAAAAAAAAAAAATAGGAGTTCCCGTCGTGGCTCAGTTGTTAACGAATTCGACTGGGAACCATGAGGTTACGGGTTCAATCCCTGGGCCTTGCTCAGTGGGTTAAAGATCCGGCATTGCCATGAGCTGTGGTGTAGGTTGCAGACACGGCTCAGATCCTGTGTTGCTATGGCTCTGGTGTAGGCGGCGGTATGGCTCCAATTAGCCCTCCAGCCTGGGAACCTCCATATGCCAAGGGAGTGGCCCAAGAAATGGCAAAAAGACCAAAAAAAAAAAAAAAAAAAAAAAGATAGGAGTTCCCATCATGGCTCAGCAGAAACGAATCTGACTAGTATCCATGAGGATGCAGGTTCAATCCCTAGCCTCACTCAGTGGGTTAAGGATCCGGTGTTGCCATGAGCTGTGGTGTATAGACCACAGACATGCCTCGGATCCCGAATTGCTGTGGCTGTGGTGTAGGCCAGCGGCCACAGCTCCAAATCATCCCCTAGCCTGGAAATCTCCATATGCTGTGGATGCAGCCCTAAAATGACAAAAACAAACAAACAGAAAGCATAAAACTACTAGAGGCAAACATAGCCAGAACATCCTTTGACATAATCATAGCAGTATCTATTTTTTTTTTATTTATCTCCAAAGCAAAAGGAAATAAAAGCAACAAACAAACAAACAAACAAGTGACCTAATTGAATTTAAAAGTTTTTGCACAGCAAAGGCAACCATCGACAAAACAAAAAGACAATCTACAGAATGGGAGAACATATTTGCAAATGATATGACAGATAATGGGTAAATATCCAAAATATATAAACAGCTCATACAACTCAACATAAAAAAAAAGAAAAAGCCAATTAAAAAAGAGAAGAGGGGAGTTCCCATTATGGCTCAGTGGTTAACGAATTCTACTAGGAACCATGAGGTTGCGGGTTCAATCCCTGGCCTTGCTCAGTGGGTTAAGGATCCGGTGTTGCCATGAGCTGTGGTGCAGGTTGCAGACGCAGCTCAGATCTGGTGTTGCTGTGGCTGTGGTGTTGGCTGGCAGCCGTAGCTCCAATTGGACCCCTAGCCTGGGAACCTCCATGTGCCACGGGTGCAACTCTAAAAAATAAGTAACAATAAAATAAAAAGACTGTTTCGCGGAGTTCCTGTCATGGCTCAGTGGTTAACAAATCTGACTAGGAACCATGAGGTTGCAGGTTTGATTCCTGCCCTTGCTCAGTGGGTTAAGGATCCGGTGTTGCCGTGAGCTGTGGTGCAGGTTGCAGACGCGGCTCAGATCTGGTGTTGCTGTGGCTGTGGTGTAGGCTGGCGGCTACAGCTCCGATTAGACCGCTAGCCTGGGAACCTCCATATGCCCCGGGAAGCGGCCCTAGAAAGGGCAAAAAGACACACACAAAAAAAACTAAATGGGAAAATACAAATCCCAGCCCCTCCCTAAGCCATAAAACCCAAGAACAACAGGATGGATTCAGAGCAGATATGCTCCAGCACTGAGAAGGGCCCAGGTGTCTCTGCAGAAGGGATTCAGAAAGACCATTACCCTCATCTCAGAATGTTAACCGGGACCTCAGGTGAGAACAATAACTTGGCCCCATACAGTTCCCCCCTTTGCAGGTGCAGCCACATTTCTCAAGCTGAGCTGCCCAAGTTACAGCTGAAGTCAAAGACAGAGTCCTCAAGCTAGAAACCCAATATGCTCACACATGTTCAGCACCTACAGACTTTCAGAAGCTTCTAGTATGCACCAGGCTCAAGACATAAAATCTCTTGGCTTCTCTCTGGCTGTATTTTGAACCACCAGATCGAAGAAGGAGCTGCCCACCCCATGCCAGAGACCATGGACCGTGCGTCCCTGGCCATACAAACTAGACAGGGAGCAAGATAAGAGCACAGACGCACCCATGATGGATATGGAGTATGAAGGAGAAATAAACCTGTCAAGATACAGATATTTGGGTGTTAACACAGCATGGCCTGGCCTATCCTGGCATTGCTAGTCATTAATAATACTGAATTCCCTACCCACCCCCTGTCCCTAGAACACTGGGGAGTATATACTTTAGACTTTGTTGTAGATGATACCAACATACACGTAGTTTTCAAATGGTTTGTAAATCAAAACCACAATGAGATACCACCTCTCATCTATTAGAATGGCAGCCAAAAAGCAAAGACTAAGAATGTGGAGAAAAGGGAACCCTGTGCACTGTTGATAGAATGTAAATTGATGCATTACGGAAAACAGTATGGAATTTCCGCACAAATTTTTTTTGTGTCTTTTCTTTTTTAAGGGCTGCACCCGCGGCACATGGAGGTTCCCAAGCTAGGGGTCCAATCGGAGCTGTAGCCGACAGCCTACACCACAAACACAGCAAGGTGGGATCTGAGCCGTGTCTGCAACCTATGTCACAGCTCAGGGCAAGCCGGATTCTTAACCCACGGAGCGAGGCCAGGGATCAAACCTGTGTCCTCATAGATACTAGTCAGATTCGTTTCCACTGAGCCACAACAGGAACTACCCCTCCCCCCAATTTTTTTGTTTTAAACTACCACATGGGGAGTCCCCATAGTGCTTCAGCAGAAACGAAACTGACCGGCATCCATGAGGATGTGGGTCTGATCCCTGGCCTCGTTCCGTGGATTAAGAATCCAGCGGAGTCATGAGCTATGGTGTAGGTTACAGACGCAGTTCGCGGATCCTGTGTTGCTGTGGCTGTGGGTGTAGGCCAGTGGCTGCAGTTCTGATTTGACCCCTGCCTGGGAACCTCCATATACTGTGGGGGCGCCCCTAAAAAGCAAAAAACAATAATAATAATAAAAACTACCACATGGGAGAGTTCCCGTCATGGCGCAGTGATTAACGAATCCGACTAGGAACCATAAGGTTGCAGGTTCAATCCCTGGCCTTGCTCAGTGGGTTGAGGATCTGGTGTTGCTGTGAGCTGTGGTGTAGGCCAGTGGCTAGGGCTCTGATTAGACCCCTAGCCTGGGAACCTCCATGTGCCATGGGAGTGGCCCTAGAAAAGGCGAAAAGTCAAAAAAAAAAAAAAAAAAAAACCCAAACAAAACAAAACTACCACATGGGGAATTCCATGGCTCAGTGGTAACAAACCTGGTTAGTGTCTGTGAGGATACAGGTTTGATCCCTGGCCTTGATTAGTAGGTTAAGCATCTGGTGTTGCTGTGAGCCGTGTAGGTCACAGATGTAGCTCAGATCTGGCATTGCTGTGGCTGTGGAATAGGCTGGCAGCTACAGCTCTGATTCAACCCCGAAAAAGAAAAAAAAAAAAAAAACTGTCATATGATCTAGCAATTCCACTTCTGGGTATTTATTAGAGGAAAACAAAAATACTACCTTGAAAAGATACATGCACCCATGTGTTCCCAACTGCATTATTTACAATAGCTAGGACAGGAAGCAATCTCAGTGTCCATCCGTGGATCAATGGATAAAGAAAGTGTGATTATACACGACGGATGTTATTCAGCCATAAAAAAAGAAATTTTGCCATTTGCAAAAACACGGATGGACTCTGCGGGCATTACACTAAGTGGAATAAAACAAAGACACATACCTTAGGTTATTAGTGATACATGGAATCTAAAAACAAAACATCAAATTCATAGATACAGAGGCTAGACTGGTGGTTAACAGAGGTGACGGGGTGGTGGAGGGTGGGGGCAAAAATGGGTGATGATAATCAAAAGGCACAAACTTCCAGGTTTAAGTCCTGAGATGTCATGTACAGCATGGTGACAGCAGTGAATAATATTCTACGCTGAAAGTTGCTATGAGATTAAATCTTAAAAGTTCCTATCACGAGAAAAAAAATGTGTAATGATCTGCAGTGATGGATATTAACTCGACTTTTTGAAGTAATCATTTCACAGTGAATACATATTTAGAATCATTACATTGTACACCTGCAACTAATAAAATGTTTTACATCAATTACATCTTTTTTTAATTTGCTTTTTAGGGCTGCACTGGCGGCATATGGAGGTTCCCAGGCTAGTGGTTGAAATGGGAGCTGCAGCTGCCAGCCTATACCACAGCCACAGCAATGTGGGATACGAGCCACACCTGTGACCTATACCACAGCTCATGCCAATACCAGGTACTTAACCCACCGAGCAAGGCCAGGGATCAAACTCAAATCCTCATGGATACTCGTCAGGTTCATTACCACTGAGCCACAATGGGAACTCCCCCTGCATCAATTACATCTTAATAAAAAATGATGATAGGGCTAAGAAAAAAAATAAAATTGGATTAAGAGGGATATGAAGTGTAGTGGTTGAGATGCTATTTTATATAGGGTCGTCAAAGAAGGCTTTTCCAATTTGGTGACAAACGAACAGGGTCTTGAAGAAGTGAAGGAGACAGTGATGCAAACAGAAGAAAAATCCAGGCAGAGGAATCAGCAATTTCAAAAGTAGAGTGGGGAGTTCCTGTAGTGGCTCAGCGGTAATAAACCCCACTAGTATCCATGAGGATGCTGGTTCGATCCCTGGCCTTGCTCAGTGGGTTAAGGATCCAACACTGCCATGAGCTGTGGTGTAGGTCGCAGACGTGGCTGGGTTCTGGCATTGCTGTGGGGTAGGCCAGCAGCTGCAGCTCCAATTTAATCCCTAGCCTGGGACCCTCCAGATGCTGCAGGTGTAGCCCTAAAAAGACAAAAAGAAAAAAGAAGAGGGGCCAGAATTAAATTACCAAAAAAAAAAAAAAAAAAAAAAACCATGAAAAATCAAATCAAGTCAGAGAGGCAACGAGAGCCAGATCACACAGGGCTGTCTAAGCCACTGTAGAAACTTTGGTTTCTATTCTCTGTGAGAGGGACAGCCACAGAAAGTCTTAAGCCAAGGAGTGAAAATCTGATATTTTGCAAGAAGCACTCTGGCCGCTGCGTTGAGCAATGTCAGGCAGACAGTGAAGGAAGTGGGGAGACCAGTTCATAGGCTGTTGCAGCAGGTGACGGGGAGAACAATGTGCACCAGCTGGTGTGGACCACTGACCTTGCACACACGGCTTCCGAGCGCTGAGTCCCCCTCACTCACCTGAGCACAGGTTTATCTTTCTCTCCACTATCGGGAGCACGAATTCCAAACTGTGGATGTTTTATAATCGAAGCGCTGGATGAGGTTTCAAATGTTGAGCATTGCCTAAGCGAGCGGATGTACCTGCGGTCCACCTGCAATATTTCCATCAGCTTATTTCCCTCTTTGCCCCTTCCCCATGGCCGCCCCCACCAGGGCACTCTGGGAGCAGAGGCTTCTGGAGAAAAAAAATCTTTGCCCTTTCAGAGGAAGAAAGGATTCATGAATGTAGTCAAATCCATGACTGGGTGTGGAGAACAAATGTCTTAATCTTGTTCAGAGAAATTTCTTTAAGGGTATGATACCAAAAAAGTAAAGAAACCTAGTTTTGCTCATTGAAAGTTTCCCGTATTATTCATAATCTGCCCTTTAAGATGTCTATTTTCCAGAGTTCCCATCGTGGCTCAGCAGTAAGGAACCCAACTAGGATCCATGAAGATGCAGGTTCAATCCCTTGCTCAGTGGGTTAAGGAGCCAGTGTTGCCATGAGTTGTGGTATAAGTCACAGACATGGCTTGGATCCCGTGTTGCTATGGCTGTGGCATAGGCCGGCAGCTGTAGCTCTGATTCAGCCCCTAGCCTGGGAACGTCCATATGCAGCAGGTGTGCCCTCAAAAGAAAAAAAAAAAAAAAAAAAAAAAAAGGAGTTCCCATCAGGGCGCAGCAGAAATGAATCCGACCAGAAACCATGAGGTTGTGGGTTAGATCCCTGGCCTTGCTCAGTGGGTTAAGGATCTGGCGTTGCTGTGAGCTGTGGCATAGGTCGCAGACATGGCTCAAATCTGGCATGGCTGTGGCGCAGGCCAACAGCTATAGATCTGATTACACCCCTAGCCTGGGAATCTCCATATGCTGCAGGTGCGGCCCTAAAAAGCAAAAAATTAAATTTAATTAAATTTAAAAAAAAATCCGTTTTCCTTCATGTGAATCTCCAGGCAGCTTCTGAAGCTATTGATTCCAACGAAGAACTAGTTTGATATTAACTGAGCTTCAGATTGACTGCTCTAAAGCTTCATCATTCTGAGGACCTCACATTCCTTTGGCCCCTTTACAAATACTTCTGTTCCTAAAAATAGGGAGATTTCAATATAATTTTCTTTTTTTTAAAGGTCACACCTGCAGCACATAGAAATCCCCAGGCTAGGGGTCGAATCAGAGCTGCAGCTGCTGACATACGCCACAGCAATGCAGGATCCAAGCTGCATCTGTGACCTACAGCATCACTTGCAGCAAAGTCTGATCCTTAACCCACTAAGCAAAGCCAGGGATAGAACCTGCATCCTCACAGACACTACATTATGTCCTTAACCCACTGAGCCACAACAGGAATTTCCATATACTCATTTCCTGAGTCTTTTCTATTTATTTGAAATTGCTTAACGAGGAAGTTCCCGTTGTGGAACTTCCATGTGGACTAGGATCCCACTAGCATCCATGTGGATGTGGGTTTGATCCCTGGTGGAACAACTTCCCTATTTATGAAAACTAATTTGGATATTATTATCTCAAGTGTTGTCCAAAAGTGTCACAGTCTCTGCTTTTAGATCCATGGGTCTACCTTTTTTATAACCCTTAATTAGTGTCATTACAGTCCTCCTTCCCTTTAGAAATCTGGTGATGGAATCCATAGACCCCCAGTGAGAACCATTTGAGCATATAATTCAAAACAGACCTGGAAACCGGGCCAAGATTTTCTTCACGAATTACCTGGCAAATTCCTGGTCCTGGAATTCCCATTGTGGCTCAACTGCAATGGACCAGACGAATATCCTTGAGGATGTGGGTTCAATCCCAGGCCCGGTTCAGTGGGTTAAGGATCCAGTGTTGTCTCGAGCTATGGTATAGGTCACAGATGCAGCTCGAATTTGACCCTCAGCCTGGGAACTTCTATATACCTCACCTGCGGCCCTGAAGAAAAAAAAAAAATTCCCTGATTCTGTTGGTATGGAACACTTTTTGATCAAGCTCCCAGCTCATTCCTACTCCCAAAAGTAATGGCAAAATGAAAGCTCTTATCACCTAGTTGGACTGGGAGTAACCAACACCATCCCTTAAAGTGCATGGCTTTTGCTTGGTGTGTATTGTGTGCTACATATGCACTCATCTTATTTTCAACTATTCAGTTATGATAGAATCTCTTGTATTTGCCCCCCCCAGGCCAGGAGAGCCCTTCGAGGAGATCTGGCACAAAGGAGAAATTGCTCAATTAAACTAAGACAGAGAGAACATATAGGAAACTGGGTCTTTGGGGCTAATACCAAGGTTTCCATTATGTATCCAAATGGGAAGTACTAAGGACAAGTTCCAAGTTCAGGAATCATCCGAAGAGGAAAAAAATATATTCCTTTTAAAACAAGAAAGATTTCAGGGAGTTCCCATTGTGTCTCGGCAGGTTAGGAACCCAATTAGTAACCATGAAGACACAGGTTTGATCCCTGGCCCCGCTCAGTGGGTTAAGGATCTGGGTTTGCTGTGAGCTGTGGTGTAGGTCACAGGTGCAACTTGGATCGCATGTTGCTGTGGCTGTGGTGTAGGCCAGCAGCTGCAACTCCAATTCGACCCCTAGCCTGGGAACCTCCATATGCCTAAAAAGCAAAAAAAAAAATAAAATAAGATTTCAGGAGTTCCTATTGTGGCTCAGTGGTAATGAACCTGACTAGTATACATGAGGATGAAGGTACGAGCCTTCACCCTGCTTAATAGGTTGAGAATCTGTTGTCATGAGGTGTGGTCTAGGTCACAGATGCATCTTGGATCTGGCATTGCTGTGGTTGTGTAGGCCAGCAGCTGCAGCTCCGATTTGACCCCTAGCTTGGGGACCTCTATATGCTGCACCTGGGGGCCTTAAAAAAAAAAAAAAAATTTCAAGGAAGAAAAAAAAAAATCTCAAAAGCACCTTACTCTTGGTCTTTGGATGTTCAAAAACTATTCATTCCTCTTCCTCTTAGTAAGATAACTGAGGAGGAGTTCCTGTTGTGGCGCAGTGGTTAACGAATCCGACTAGGAACCATGAGGTTGCGGGTTCGGTCCCTGCGCTTGCTCAGTGGGTTAACGATCCGGCGTTGCCGTGAGCTGTGGTGTAGGTTGCAGACGCGGCTCGGATCCCGCGTTGCTGTGGCTCTGGCGTAGGCCAGTGGCTACAGCTCCGATTCGACCCCTAGCCTGGGAACCTCCATATGCCGCGGGAGCGGCCCAAGAAATAGCAACAACAACAAAGACAAAAAGACCAAAAAAAAAAAAAAAAAGATAACTGAGGAAAAAAGAAGAAACTGATGAGACACTTAGCTTTTCTTTGAATCCCACACTTTCTCCAGCCCCTCCACCCCCACACACATACAGAGCTAGATCATAGAAGACTTGAGTCCAGCCCAGTGCATTTACAGGAATGAGCTGGGATCTATGAACTCACAGATGGCTCCTAGGTAAGACGTGGTGAAGCCACCTTTGCACAAAACCTACCCGCCCCCGCTGCCCCAAACCTTGTACACCCATAGCGATGTGTGCCAGATCTGCGGTTACATATAAACCCACATACAAACCTAGGGGACACACAAAGTCTCTATCACACAGCCACAGGGCTCCCTGTACCACCACACCAAGGTCACACTTGTTGTATCTGTACACACTCCCACAGACCTCCAACTCCTGCACCTATTCACCTAATCATACACCCACTTGAGGGAATATACAGTCCCAGGTGCACAATCACCGGCCCTCTACGTCCCCATGTACAGTGACGCACAATGCGGTAATAATTATATATCCGTTCTGGGAACACATACAGTCAGAAGCACCAACTCCATCACCCAGAGTTATCACCACATGCTATCACGATTACATAGCACGAAGACACACGGTATCCAATGCGCTCCTGCAAACACGATGTCCTCTCGTCAGCTCGTTCGGGACACAAAAGTCCGGGACCCCAACGTCTCTCTCTCTCTAGTGCTTCCTTAGTTCCGGTCTCGTCAAAATCTGCCAAGTTACACCGAACTCCAAAGGTTTGCTAGCCCTAATTCAGCGGAGCCAAGAGCCCCGCCGCCCTAACATACAGCGGCGAAACCCCGCGGGACAGAGCGTTGGCCTGCAGAGACCTCTGGGAAATGTAGTCCAGAGACAGACGACGGGCCCCTGAGACCTCTCGATGCAAAGGCTGGGGTAGCGCTCCTCTACCGCCTCTCCGCACCAAGCAGAACCGCAAGGCCCCAACGCTGAGCGGTTCGCAGATGGAGCCAACTTGCCCGCAGGAGCTGCCGCTCCTACCCATCTCTGGCAGCTCAGTTTTCCCTGGTAACGAAAAAGAAGATGGAATTCGCGGCGGAAGTAGCGTCGAATCGCAGCGCCTCTGGGAAATGTAGTTCAGGCCAGAATGTCGGCGAACTGATTCTTCTCACCTGGTTCTGGCCACCGATACCCAACCCGCAAGCCTGGGAGTTTTCTGGAAATTCTAGTTAGACCTCGGAATGCAGAGGGGATAAAACCTTGAACTGACATTTTCATCTTTGTCCGTCGAGTGAGTCCAGGTCTCGGTCCGCTCAGCGCTCAGGCTGAGAATGATGGTGGAACCTGATCTTCTCATTCTGGACCAAGTTGAAGAGACAACAGAGAGGAAATCACGATCTTGCATAGCGTGTGGTGTGCGTGCGTGCGTGCGGAAGTGGGCGGGGCAGAGGATGCTGAAGAGTTGTGACCTCAGGTGTGACTGGGTGTTGTGTGTATGTAAATGTGGATCATCTGGGGGACCAGGTTTGCATCTGTGTATCAGAAATTCACCTCTGTAACATTTGTAAAATAACAAGAGGGTATCATTCTGGGGCATCAAATTGAAAGTTGATGGAATTTTTAAAAAAATATTATATGACAATGTAAAAAGTACATTCAAATAGGCACTCTGGAGTACCCGCTGTAGCCCAAAGGGATCAATGGCATCTCTGCAGCACCAGGACGCAGGTTCAATCCCCAGTCCGGCACAGTAGGTTAAATGATCCGCAGCTGCAGCATAGGACACAACTATGGCTCCTATCTGATCAGTGGTCCCAGAATTCCATATGTCTGGGGGTGGAAAGAAAGAAAAGAAAGAGTGTGTTGCTGGAATTCAGCCTCTGTCTGCCTGTACCAAATTGATATGCAGAGACAGAGTTTTGGGTAAAGGAGAAAAAACAGCTTTATTGCTTTGCCAGGCAAAGGAGGGCCACAACAGGCTAAAGCCTTAAAGACTGTGTCCCCCTCCCCTTAGAAAGAACTGCAAGGAGTTTTATAGTAAAAAGGAGAAAAAGATAGGACTCAGGAATGGGACAAACATGCATTCTTCTTTCTCTGGAGGAATCTTAGTCAGCAAAGCTGGAGTCAGGAGATCTCAGCCTGAGCATGATGGTGGTCTTCTGGGTTACTACCTAGAATAACAGTACCTGGGAAAAGGGCATATTGATCAGAGATTAGAACAAACTAAGGAAGTTCCTAAAAAACATCATGTGCTAATAATCTTTAACCCACAAGCAATTGTGCTCAGGGTGACCAATCCTTAGCTTATGGGTGATTGTGTTTAGGGTGTAACTAAGTCAGGGAGAAGGACAAGGAAGGACTCTAAGCTGTTCAATTTCAAAGTATTCATTTCAAAAAGAAGCATAAGGAATATAACTTTCCTCTTAGGGGTGTGAGGCATCTGCATCAAGAGGGATGGAGGGAGAGGAGGAGAGAGAAAAAGAGAGGAAGGAAGAAAGAGGAAAGGAGGGAGGAAGGAAGAAAGAGGCACGTTTATTATGGATTAGGATGCAAATTCAGCATGCCTTTATTTATCGGGGGTGGGCATGGCGGTAAAAGCAAGCAATCATTAGGGAGCAACCTTTAGTCATCCTGCTAAGCCACTGGTCAGCACCGTAGTGAGCCCTTCCCCCAACCAAGTGACAGTGAGTGACTCTTGGCCCCTTCCCTCCATCTTCCTCAGTATAAAAGGAGCCTGAATTCCAGCTGAGGAAAGATGGATTGTTTTGTTTTGTTGACATACTATTCTGCCATCTTCTAGGTCTGCTAGCTTTCCCATTAAAGTTGTTATTCCTTGCCCCAACACCTCCCCTCTGAATTTATTGGCCTGTCAAGCAGCGAGTAGAGCAAACTGTTACTGGCTACAGGCAGAAGTTCCCAGGTTAGGGATGAAAGCGGCCTCGACCCAAGCTGCTGCAGTGACAATGTCAGATCCTTAACCCACTGCACCACATGGGAACTCCTCAGCATACTTTTAAAGCAAGAAGGAAGACTGCAGTTTATTGTTAGGAGGTGCTTAGTTTTATTTGTCCCAGACCCCCAAGTATAGATTCATTCAGTGAAACGACTAAAATGGGTTTAAATCTAACATCTTACCATTTGTTTTGTGTTTATACCACCTGTTCTCAATCTTAACATTTATCAAGAGTTACAGATTGGTTATTTTGTATAATGTTCTTCACTTTGCATTTACCTGATGTGTCATCATTTTGGGGGGGGACCCAATAAGTGATTCTGAGCTCCTCTCAGTTTATCAGGAGACACAGGGTCAATATGTTCCACTACTGGTGATGTTAACTTTTATTATTCAGTTTAAATGGTGTCCATAGTTTTTCCACTGTAATTAATGAGTATGTTCAATTTGTCAATGATTAAATAAGAGAAGCCAATTGGCAAAGGAGCCTGGGAAATGTAGTATGCAGACACCCAATCCCAGTTTTACAGAGGACGTTCAATGTGAGACTGAAAAACAATAAGTAACCAACACATGATCCTCTTGGGAATTTTCTTCCAACCTGTTATGTTGGATTCCTAGTTCCCTGGAGCTCATGTCTTTTTTTCTTGGTTTAATCCCACATTTTTACTTTCAAAAAAAAACAAAAAACAAAAAAACCCTGCATTAGCACCTTGAGAAAGATTAATTTGGAATAAAATTGGGGGGCTTTTAAAGCCCCAAAACATCTTTGATATCTTTTGGATGATAGCTTAACTAGGTTTGGAATTTTATGTTGCACATAATTTTTCCTTAGATTTTCAAGAGAATTATACCATTTCTTCTTAGTTGTGGTTTTTTGTTTTTTTGGGTTTTTTTTTTTTTTTTTTTTGCTGTTTCTTGGGCCGCTCCCGTGGCATATGGAGGTTCCCAGGCTAGGGGTCTAATTGGAGCTGTAGCTGCCGGCCTAAACCACAGCCACAGCAATGCAGGATCCTAGCCGAGTCTGCAAACTACACCACAGCCCACGGCAACGCCAGATCCTTAACCCACTGAGCAAGGGCAGGGATCAAACCCACAACCTCATGGTTCCTAGTTGGATTTGTTAACCACTGCGACATGACAGGAACTCCTCTTCTTAGTTTTTATCCTAAAATATAACGATTTGATTTGTCATTTTGTTGTTCTTTCTCTTTGGAAGCATTCATAGATGCTTCTCTTCATACCTCGTTTCCTGATACTTCACAAAGGTGTGCTTTGGTATGTCATTTTTTGTTAATTGTACAGATTACTATTTTGAAGAAACATGATCCATATTTCCAGAAATCTTATATTTATTCTCTGAAATGTTCCTCCAGTTTTCTCCTCTAACTGGAACTTTCTCTCTCTGGATGTTGAAATTCATGATTTTATCTGTCATTTCTCTCATCTTTTATTACTTTACTCTTATTCCCCAACAAGTGAGTTATTTCCGCAACTCTTTCCCATATCTGCTCTTAATTTTTTTTTTTTTTGCTCAGCCACACCTGTGACACAAGGAAGTTCTTCAACCAGAGATCAAATCCAAACCATAGCTATGGCAATGCCAGTTCCTTAACCCACCGCACTGGGCCAGGGATTGAACCTGAACAGCTAAGGGACAATACTGTTGGGAATTCCCAAAGTTTTTAATACTAGCTATTTTATTTTTAATTTCCAAGAGCAGTTTTCATATACATGTTGTTTGTTTCTTTAATATAATGTCCAATCTCTTTGTGCTGTTGTAGGGGGTTTTGGTGGTTTTTAACTGTATCCATTTCCTTAGTTCTTTTTTCCAATTGTTTTCATCTGGCTTTCACATAACTAGGTTTACATTTACATTACATTTACATATTGCTAGGCTTTCCCTAGTTTGTTGATTAATGCTGCCCAATTCATCTTTTATTAATAATGTGCGAAAAAGATGACTCTTGTTGGGGCTCAAAGCAGGCCACCCCAAGAAATGCTACAATAGCATATTGATTATTTTGAATTAAAGTTACTTCAGGAGTTCCCGTCGTGGTGCAGCTGAAATGAATCCAACTAGGAACCATGAGGTTGCTTAGTGGATTAAGGATCCAGCGTTGCCATGAGCTGTGGTGTAGGTCGCAGATGCGGTTTGGATCTGGCATTGCTGTGGCTCTGGCATAGGCTGGTGGTTACAGTTCCGATTGGACCTCTAGCCTGGGAACCTCCATGTGCCATGCGTATGGCCCTAAAAAGACAAAAAGAAAAAAAAAAGTTACTTCAGAGACAGCTGGTGGGGAAAAAATGATATTAAAAAACACTTGAACCCCTTTCTTTCCCCCTAAAAGCAGGAAACAAATCTCCTATGTAAAAGTATCCTCCCTATACTAGAAGGATAAAAGCCCTCCTTATCACCAGAGTTAGGGAATTTAAGGCTAAGAAAGCTGTATAAACAAATTTTACTTCTTTATTAGTCTGTTCCTCCAAGCACAAGCCCCTTTGTTAAATCTTCACAAATAACTGTTTGTCTAAAAACAATACACAAATAGCCTACTTTGATCACTTCAGGGGTCCCATTTCTTTTTCTTTCTTTTTTTTTTTTTTTTTCTTTTTAGGGCTGCACCAGTGGCATATGGAAGTTGCCAGACTAGGGAGTCAGATCAGAGCTATAGCTGCCAGCCTACACCACAGCCACAGCAATGCCAGATCTGAGCTCAAAGCAACGTCTGATCTTAACCTACTGAGCAAGGCCAGGGATCAAACCCGCATCCTCATGGATCCTAGTCTGGTTCATTTCCACTGCACCACAACAGGAACTCGCCAGCCATTTCTTTTTCAGGCCCAAAATGTCAGTGTTACAGGTTTTTTCCTGGGCTATTCCGTTTCTCCAGAGAAGAAGAAAATTAACTACCAGAATTTTGAGGGTCCAAAAGTGATAAGATCTCACCATTTAGTTTTACTCTAATTGTTATTAAAGTATAGTTGATTTACATCCCACTATTTTTTTAATCCCTGATTTCAGCATAGTACCTCTCTCTGCCATCTGCTTTTCTTCATATCCTTGTGTCTGAAGCTTCCCTCATTAAATTTCTTTGCCAGGGTGGTGTGGTAGTATATTAGTTATCCATTTCTGCATAAAAAATCATGCTACAACCTAGCAGCGTAAAACAACAAACATTTACTCTCTCAAACAGTTCTGAGGGTCACGAATCTGAAAGTAGCTTAGCTAGGTGATCCCAGTGCAGGGTCTCTTGTGAGGTTGCAGTCAACCTAGTGGCCAGGCTTGACAGGGGCTAGAACATCTGCTTCCAAGGTAGATGGCTCCTGCACATGGCTTTTAGTAGTTCCTTGCTGGTTCTCATCAGAAGGCCTCAGTTCCTTGTTACAGGGGCTTCTCCACAGGGCTGCCTGATGTCCTGACAACTGGCTAAGTTTCCCCCCAGAGTAAGTAATGCCAGAGGGAGGTAGAATAGGAGTTCCCACTGTGGTGCAGCAGGTTAAGGATCCAGCATTGTCTCTGTGGCAGCACAGGTCTGATCTCTGGCATGGTGCAGTAGGTTAAGGATCCAGTGTTGCTTGCTGCAGCTGTGGTATAAATCACTGCTATGGCTCAGATTCAATAACTGGCCCAAGAACTTCCATATCCCATAGGTGCAGCCAAAAAGGAAAAAAAAAAAAAAAAAAAAAAGGAAAGAGAACATAGAAAAACAGACTACTTTTTATGATCTACGTTCAGAGCTCACATCCCATCACTTCCACCATAATCTGTTCATTAGAAGCAAGTCACGAAGTTTAGCCCATCCTCAGGGCAGGGGCCAGGCAGAGTATAAAAGTTTGTGGACATAGTTCAAAACTACCATAGATTGGCTTGAATGGGCATGGAGTGCTGAGTTTCAAACTACTTATAACTCCTTTTTCAGCTCCACGCTTTATCATGACCTTTTTGAGGCATTTAGTTTCTCCAATGCATAAGTTGTTGATTTGTTTAGAGCTTATTTTCATTGTCATTTTTTCTGTGGGCACTTTTATATGAGACTTGGTTCTGCTGTCAGCTAACAGACTTTTTTCTGCTTGCCATTTTTGAAAATGTGTCGACATAACCCAACAACTAATACCTATTCTCTCTTTTCTTGTGATCCGAGCCATGTCTGCGACTTACACCACAGCAATGCCAGAGCCTTAACCCACTGAGCAGGGCCAGTGATGGAACCCGCAACCTGATGGATATTAGTCGGATTTGTTACTGCTGAGCCACAATGGGAACTCCTCACATATTAATTTTTTTTTTTCTTCTATGTCTTTTGTCATTGTTGTTGCTATTTCTTGGGCCGCTCCCGCGGCATATGGAGGGTCCCAGGCTAGGGGTTGAATCGGAGCTATAGCCACCGGCCTACGCCAGAGCCACAGCAACGTGGGATCCGAGCCGCGTCTGCAACCTACACCACAGCTCACGGCAACGCCGGATTGTTAACCCACTGAGCAAGGGCAGGGATCGAACCCGCAACCTCATGGTTCCTAGTCGGATTCGTTAACCACTGCGCCACGACGGGAACTCCTCACATATTAATTTTTAATGCTTATTCTCTGTACGCCATTTTAGACAAAATCTTGGAAGTTAATAAGCAGATAGAAAAGCAACTAACTATAAGACTCACAAGTCAAATTATATATATCTCCAAGAAAATACAGAATTTGGACAAGGCAGTGAATTTGAGTGAATCAGAAAGATCTGCTGGGAGTGGATGGAGTGAGACTTTGGGATTAACGAATGCAAACTATTGCCTTTGGAATGAATAAGCAATGAGATCCTGCTGTATAGCACTGGGAACTATGTCTTGTTACTTATGATGGAGCATGATAATGTGAGAAAAAATGTATACATGTATGTGTAACTGGGTCACCTTGCTGTACAGTAGAAAACTGACAGAACACTAAACCAGCTATAATGGAAAAAATAAAAATCATTATAAATGAAAAAAAAGAAAGATATCTGCTAAATTCAGCCATTGTTTCTTCAGGACAAGGCATTCATCAACTCACTTGGAAAGAGTTGAAAACTTAATTTAGACATAATATATTCTGAAGAAACCTATGCAAGAAAGAAATGCTGTGAATTTAATTTGTATATTATAACTCATCCTACCTTATTGTAACCCCCATTGAGTGAAATCTGTATAAACAGGGATTTAGCAATAAACCACATCAAATACCTCAGAATACACAGTGGAGAGAAACCCTACAAACTTTATCCATGTAGGATCCTTATATTCACATGCCTAATCTTGTTAGTACAAGAGAAACAATGCAGCAGAGGAAACCTGTACATGTAAAGAATATTGGAAAACCTTCAGCCAGTTATTCAAACTAATTGAATATAAGAAAATTCAAACTGTGGGAAAGCTCAATGACTAACAAATTTGGAGGACTGTTTTTGCAGATGCAAAACTTCATAGAACATGATAAGTTTAAACCTTATGAATATGAGAAAGCTTCCATTCATATGTCAAACCTCATAAGTCACCAGAGAATTCATATTGGAAAGGAATCTTTTTCATGTAAGAAATGTGCGAAAACCTTCAGCTACAAATCACATAATGAAAGTGAGAACAATTTCAGCCAGAAGGAATACTTCACTAAGCATTACACTGCTCACTCTAGAGAGAAATCCTACAAATGTAAAGAAGGTGGAAAATCCTCCAGTCAGAAAATAATCCCATTACCCATAAGAAGATGTATACTAGAGAGAAACCATTTGGATGTAATGACTGTGAAAAAGTTTTTATTCAGAAGTCATGCCTCATTAAACATCAGAAGGTGCATAATGGAGAAAAATCCTATACATGTAAAAAATGTGGGAAAACCTTCAGCAGTAAATCAAATCACATGAAGCATGAGAAAATTCATATTGGAGAGAAACCCTTCAAATGCCATGAATGCAGAACAGCCTTTAGCCAGAACCAGTACCTCATTAAACATCACAATATTCGTATAGGAAAGATATCCTTTGAATGTGATAAATGTGGAAAATCCTCTCAAATCACATCACTTACTGTACATGTAAGAATTCATACCGGTGGTAAGTTTTATGAATGTAAGGTACATAGGAAAGCCTTCTCTCAAAGCTCATCTCTTACTATACATGTGAGAAGTCATACTATAGGTGAAAATCTCTATGGATGTAATCAATGCAGGAAAGTTTTCTCTCGGTTCTCAACTCTTGCTTTACATGTGAGAACACATAGAGGTGAGAAGCCTTATCAGTGTAGCAAATGTGGGAAAGAATTCAGCCAGAAATCACAGCATATTAGGCATCAGAAAATTCATATTCATTAAAGGTAATATGAATGCCTTGAATATAGCAAAGCCTTCAGGATGAATTTGCACCCTCACATCAGGTAATTTATTCTGGGGTAAAATATTATGAATTTAAGAAAGCTTTTGTCAGGAGCTCAAAATATTTGAGAAGAAACAATAATTTTCAGTAAACATCATAGGTAATGCTGAATATTTGGAAACATTCCCATTAAAGTCAGGGATAAGATTTGCTGCAAAGTTTCCTGGAGGCTCAGTGGGTTAAGAATCCAGTGTTGTCACTGCTGTGGCACAGGTCTGATCCCTGGCCTGGGAACTTCCGCATGCCATAGCATGCCAAAAAGAAAAAAAAAAAAAAAAAAAAGACATGCTGCCTGATATCACTACCACAAGTCAGTTAATCTAGAGCCCAGGACCAATGCAATAATATGGGGAAGAGGTATAAGGATTGAAAAGGAATAAATCTTTCTTTTTTGGCTGCCCTGCTGCATAGAGGCCTGGGCCAGGGATCAGATCCAAGCCTCAGTTGCAATCTATGCCTCAGCTGTGGCAACACCAGATCCTTAACCCACTGCACCAGGTGTGGGATAGAACCTGTATCCTAGTGCTCCCAAGATACCACAGATCCCATTGCGCCACAGTGGGAACTCCAGCAATAAATCTTTTTAGATGATATAACTTTTCTATATAGCATATAGAATTATGATTATTAAGACTTTGTAATATTACATATTGATAGATATTAGATTAATAGAATGGAATGTTAAGCCTACATACAGTCCAATTCTGTGAAAAAAATTAAACAATGTTTTGGGTGATAACTGGCTTTCCTTGTAGAAAAAGATTCCTGCCTTATATCTTACATTAAAAAAAGGAAAATCCTATGTGAAAAAAATATCTAAAACTTTAGGAAAATGACTCAATAAACTTGGATAAAGTTTCCTAAAGTACACCTCACAACTTTTTTTTTGGCTGCAATCATGGCATGTGAAAGTTCCCATATCAGGGATCAAACCTGTACCACAGCAGCAACCTGAGCCACAGCAGTGACAACATCACATCTGCGACCTGCATTTCAGCTTGTAGCAATGCCAGATCCTTACCCACTGAGTGAGGCCAGGGACTGAACCGACATCCTCATGGACTCTATACTGGGTTCTTAACCCACTGTGCCACAATGGGAACTCCCTGTTTTTTTCTAAAAGAAAGTAATTCTGAAATTTTCTAACTGCTACTACATAAAATTTACTTTTTTTTTTTTTTTTTTTTTTGTCTTTTTGCCGTTTCTTGGGCTGCTTCCGCGGCATATGGAGGTTCCCAAGCTAGGGATCCAATCAGAGCTGTTGCCACTGGCCTACACCAGAGCCACAGCAACACAGGATCCAAGCCGCGTCTGCGACCTACACCACAGCTCACGGCAACGCCGGATCCTTAACCCACTGAGCAAGGCCAGGGATCGAACCCGCAACCTCATGGTTCTTAGATTCGTTAACCACTGAGCCACAACGGGAACTCCTAAAATTTACTAATTTTTAAAAAATAAAATCAGAGTAAAGTCAGTACAATAAATAAAACAATAACACAATTTGCTGTTTTAGTGTGTCATGGTATATTATACATAGTTTATTTTCTCATTTCTAAAATTGTTTTGAAACAGATTGGTTGGATTCATCCACTTGTAATTATCCTATCATTAATAATGACACATGCAGTGTCTTTGTGGAGAGAACTCAGTTTTTCAGAGACAATGATTTTGGGGTATTCATTTCCTTACTTGTTCTCTTTAATTTGAATAGTAAAGCTTTAAAAAGTTAATGGTGTTTTTTTTTTGTTTTTTTTTGGTTTTTTTGTCTTTTTGCCATTTTTTGGGCCCCTCCCACAGCATATGGAGGTTCCCAGGCTAGGGGTCTAATCAGAGCTGGAGCCACCGGCCTATGCCAGAGCCACAGCAACGCGGGATCCGAGCCACATCTGCAACCTACACCACAGCTCACGGCAACGCCAGATCCCCAACCCACTGAGCAAGGCCAGGGATCGAACCCACAACCTCATGGTTCCTAGTCGGATTCGTTAACCACTGAGCCACGACGGGAACTCCAAAAGCATCTCCTTAACTGACATATGCCTTCATCAAAGTGAGAGCTAATGTGTGGACTCCCGATGGTTCAGGAATCTTATACATAATACTAATCCTCATCCTGTTCATACCATCTATAGTCTAATCCTTATTCAACACTTAGTTAAGGTGTATCCATTTCTAGAACTTATTCACAAAACAGAAATAGACTCAAAGATTTCAAAACCAAACTTATGGTTACCAAAGGGGAAATGTTGTGGGGAGGGATAAATTAGAAGCCTGCACAGATCAGACCCAAAGCATCTGAAAGTCGCCTTTGCTTCATTACCATGCTAAGATCTCCCGCCAAAGGGGAGACTTGCACTTTGCTCAGCACAATTAGTGACCTGAGCAAAGGAGCCCAAAGGACTGTGCATGCTCCAGCTGTTCCTGGACATGGTCGCCCCATTTCTCGAATTCTGATGGTGTACCCACCTCACACCCCTTAAAAGTTTCCTGCCCTCTTCCCCCTGGGGAGAAAGGAGTCTTTAGAGCACACACTCCCCCTTCCCCATTCCTTGATCAACAAATAAATTTCTGCTCTGCTTTGCCAAAATCTAGTGTCATTCAATTGGCAAAAGCGGCACCCAGCAAGGAAAGCACCTAGCTGAGGATCCACTCGATCTAACTCAATCTGAGAGGGTTGATAACACCTGCTGAGAGCATGGGGATCATTACTCTGAAACATTTACTCTGGGTTCATGTTCCTCTGGCCATTTTTATGAAACTGAGGCCTCCTTCATAATAAAGTGAGAGGACAGAAGAAGCAGCAGAAACCTCACAGACACAAGCTCTTAAAAAGGCTGGCACAGGAGTTCCCGTCGTGGCGCAGTGGTTCACGAATCCGACTAGGAACCATGAGGTTGCGGGTTCGATCCCTGCCCTTGCTCAGTGGGTTAACGATCCGGCGTTGCCGTGAGCTGTGGTGTAGGTTGCAGACGCGGCTCGGATCCTGCGTTGCTGTGGCTCTGGCATAGGCCGGTGGCTACAGCTCCGATTCAACCCCTAGCCTGGGAACCTCCATATGCCGCGGGAGCGGCCCAAGAAATAGCAACAATAACAACAACAACAACAACAAAAGACAAAAGACAAAAGACAAAAAAAAAAAAAAAAAAAAAAAAAAAAAGGCTGGCACAGACAACTTGCCTCAGGGTCCACGTCACTCCCACAATACCCAATCTGTCAGCTCCTAACAGGACACAGGGGTAGGAGATACCAAGAGATAACTGTATAGGACCTGCTCCTATGAAGGTGTGGAGGCAATGGTGTGAAAATAGGGGACAGGTCCTGAGAAAAAAAACAAGACAGGCACTAAGGCCAATCTCAGAAATATAGAAATAAGAATCTGCATGCAACTCTGCCAGTTACATTCCTAGCATCAACACTGACCAGTGGTCAAATGCTCCAACTTCCTTTACAGGCTCAAAGATCCCCAGAAGTGGAGTTCCCGTTGTGGCTCAGTGGTTAACGAATCCGACTAGGAACCATGAGGGTGTGGGTTCAATCCCTGACCTCGCTCAGTGGGTTATGGATCTGGCGTTGTCGTGAGCTCTGGTGTAGGTTGCAGATTCGGCTTGGATCCCGCGTTGCTATGGCTGTGGTGTGGGCCAGCAGCTACAGCTCTGATTAGACCCCTAGCCTGGGAACCTCCATGTGCTGCGGAAGTGGCCCAAGAAATGGCAAAAAGACAAAAAAAAAAAAAAAAAAAAAAGAAAGAAAGAAACACTGAAATGACCACAGCCCCTCCCGACCTATTCACAGTCAAATTCCTACCCAGTCAGTAACACAAATGGTGATGTAGAGTTACATGAACAGTGCTCGCTAATCTCTAAGGCTATCCCACTGTCACAATGCAACCATGATAAACCACTATAAATCGCAGTGACACAAGAATGACCATATGCTAATTTTATTTTCTCTTCCCTTCACCATCAAACTCCTACTAGAGTCAGTAATAACAAATGGTCACCAGCAGCCACATAAAATTACATTCACACTGTCATCACACTGTCACACCCTGGACAATACAGATGTAAAGACATCCCCTCCACATGAGACCAAGGATTAAATCCATTAAACTATAACTTGACTAAGAAACAATAAATTGTAACACGCCTTCACTTATCAAGCGTGCTTTCATTGTTCTTGCAAACTGCATGTCTTCCAAACTTCAGGTAGCTTGGCCAATACATCACAAGATTCCTTTAAACACTCCCTATAGATAACACTTCTGAGTCACTACAGCAACAGTTGCCTAAATTGTTTTTCAGGAACTTGGAGCTACTTCTGGCCCGGCTCCAGAGGTTGAGACCACCGACCACTCAACTGGGTCTGTGACTGTCAGACGGATAATCTTTTGACTTCAGAGGGCTGAAAACGCCACCCTCTGTAACAAAACCATTGTGTCTTATGAAGAAGCATGAAGCTTCGTTACGCCTGCGTAAAAGAATGATTATCACCTGCTCCCAATCACTTTCCCCTGCACCCTGTACTCTTTACCCATAAATAACCCAAGCCCCTCACCTTCCAGGAGGCGGATTTGAGACATTCTTCCATCTCCTCGCTTAGCTCCCTCATGAATAAACCCTTTCTCTGCTACAAACCTCAGAGTCTGAGGCATCTCAGACTTTGGCTTGCCCCGGGTGTAGCAAATGAATCTGTTATGTGTTTATGAACCTGGTTCAGTTACACACATACCAAATCAATGACATGGCCAGGAGTCACACACAGCCACGTAAACCCGTTCACGTTGTCACAAACCGCCACATATTCCTGCTGTCATAATTAAGAACAGTGTTACACAACCCACACACACCCCTGCTCTTCGCCAGCCCCCTGCACCCTTGAGATCCCGGCCGGGCTCCCTGCTCCCTCACAGACCACCTATCACGAGTAGGTTCCCTCGGGTTCGACCGTAGTTGAACCCTCCAAGCGAGCAGTCTTTCCACGGCTGACCCGTGACCTCTGCACCCCGCGAGGCCAGCTGCTTCGTGGAGTGCTCCCAGGCGAAGGAAGTGGGAGAGTGGCCTGAGGCACAGAAGATCCTAGAAAAAGTAGACCAGAGCCCCGTTAAGCGCCCGACGACGCTAAGGTGGGGCGTACGTTCAGGAAGGGCAATTCGTGGCACCCTGAACTGTCGAGCCTCAAGGCACACTGAATTCACTCACCTTGGCACCAGGGAATCAACCAAAGTATGCTTTGGGGCAGGTGGGAACCCCGAGGCGGGGAGGATCCTGGGAAATGTAGTCCAGGGCGAGCCGTCCCTTAGGGCCGCGGTGGACGCTGGGAAACGCAGCTCCATCTGCCTCACTCGGTCTTCTCTCCGCACCGACAATCTGGGTATGTTCTTGAGCAGAGCGGGCTTGGCTGCTATTACGGAACCTGATCCAAGCCCCTTCGCCAAGACTGGAGCCTCTTTCGTCGGCTGTTCAATTCACGCCCTCTAGGAGGTGCGCTGGTGTCGAGTTGGTGCATCCCATCCCCAGGAGAGGGAGGAAAAACCTGCAGCTCTAAACCGAGGTCTTGGCGGGGACAGGGGCGGGGGCGGCTGCCAAACTGATTCAGAGGAGAGTGGGATCCTTGGTGACAAATCTTGTAACATTGTGCAAACACTGATATATTATTTCCTTAGGGGGCAGTGAGGGAGACCATGGGACATTAAAAAAAAAAAAAAAGTCAAATGTTAATTCGAGTTTCAGAAGTTTTTTTTACCGTTAAATAGAATAAGAGGATTCGAAAAGAGCGAATAAAATGGGGGAAATTATCATGTAATACAAGAAAATTTCTCAAAACTGACAGACACGAGTCAACAAGCTGACTTCATCGAGTTAAGCAGCAGTGGACGAAAAAGATCCATTCTAAGGCTTACAATTGGACAATTCCAAAGTATCTGGGTTGGCAGACAACGCCCACTGCTAGCCAGCAGGGAATGAGCCCATTACAACATGTCTCTGCCACTAATTACCACTTAGTACTCTGTACCAAAGCCAAAAGGCAACTACTTGATGACTCAGACATGTAAGTAAGTGAATGGAGAAGGGAAATAAAAACATGAAGAATGAACAATATGGAAGCTTTTTTTTTTTTTTTTTTGGTCTTTTTGCCATTTCTTGGGCTACTCCCGCGTCATATGGAGGTTCCCAGGCTAGGGATCTAATCGGAGCTGTAGCCACCAGCCTACGCCAGAGCCACAGCAACGTGGGATTCCAGCCGCAACTGCGACCTACACCGCAGCTCTCCGCAGCGCTGGATCCTTAACCCACTGAGTAAGGCCAGGGATTGAGCCCGCAACCTCATGGTTCCTAGTCGAATTCGTTAACCACTGAGCCGCGACGGGAACTCCTGTAAGCATGGTTACTGGAGTGTTTTCCTCCTTTAATTCCTGGCTTTGACTAGAGGGGGGGGGCATGTCCCAGAAGTATGCAGTGGGTGCAAACAGCAAAAGCTATGAGACAAACCCCCTCCTTCTAGTCAGAAGACTAGAAAAAGATGCTCCTGAAAGGGGTGGGGAAATCCCCCTCCTTTTTTCTCCTTTCTTTTTTTTTCTTAACTGACTGCACTACACCAGCCCCAGTCATGAGGCTGCACTGCCACTACAGTTGCTGTCAGCAGAACCAAGAAAAGAGACCAATGGGGTCCAAAAAGGGTGTATTATTTCCTCTCTCTCCCCATTGTCACCACAATGTGAGGTGTGTGACAGCATAGAGACAGGGGAAACAGCCAAAACTTTAACAGAAACTCATTCTTTCTAACTAGAGGACCAGAAAAAGTAGCTCCTAGAAGATGTAGGGAAATCCGGGATGAGGCCTCCAGGGGGATCACCTAATTCTATGAACGAACTGACACAGGACCTACACTCACCCTTAAGCTGTACATGAGTGACAGGTCTAAAGAAGCAGAGTAAAGGCTCTGAGAACTTAACCATGATATAAACCACCACACAAGTCCTAGACTAACCTCAGAGTGGCACATGTGTGGGCATTCCCAAACAGCATAGCAAAGCCTTTGAAAACTGAACTGATATTGATCTACTGCTCACAGAAGGCTAAACAAAACTTTCAGTCTGAACCTAAGTGGGTATATTGTCCAGCTGATTTTATCAGAAAACAGACATATGCTGGAATCAAAAAAAAAAAAAAAAGAAAGAAAGAAAACAGAACCTGAGGGAGTTCCTGTCGTGGCTTAGTGGTTAACGAATCCAACTAGGAACTATGAGGTTGCGGGCTCAATCCTTGGCCTTGCCCAGTGGGTTAAGGATCTGGTGTTGCCACTGAGCTGTGGTGTAGGTCACAGACGCAGCTTGGATCCCGCGTTGCTGTGGCCCTGGCGTAGGCTGGAGGCTATCGCTCAGATTAGACCCCTAGCCCGGGAACCCCCATGTGCCACATGAGCAGCCCTAGAAAAAGGCAAAAAGACAAAAAAAAAGAAAAGAAAAAGAAAAAAAAGAAAACAGAACCTGAGAAAATATATTTTTTTTTGTCTTTTTTTTTTTTTTGCTATATCTTGGGCCGCTCCCACGGCATATGGAGGTTCCCAGGCTAGGGGTCCAATCGGAGCTGTAGCTGCCGGCCTATGCCAGAGCCACAGCAACGTAGGATCAGAGCTGCGTCTGCAACCTACACCACAGCTCACGGCAACGCCAGATCGTCAACCCACTGAGCAAGGGCAGGGATCGAACCCGCAACCTCATGGTTCCTAGTCGGATTCGTTAACCACTGCACCACCACGGGAACTCCTGAGAAAATATTTTAAATTTCCAGGATACAATCCAAAAATACTTGATATACAAAGAACCAGTGAAACTGATCAATTATCAAGGGAAAGTCAACAGATGCCAAATAAAGATGACTCAAATGTTAGCATTATTAGACAAAGACTTTAAGGCAGTTATTATGACTAATCTTCATTTCATTCTTGAAATGAATGGAAATACAATTTCTCAAAAGAGACATAAACACTATTAAAAGATCCAGGTAGTTCTCCTGTAGCACAGTGTGTAAAAGATCCAGCATTGTCATTGCAGTGGCACAGGTTGGGTCCCTGGCCCAGGAACTTTCATATACTGAAGATGCAGCCAAAAAAGGAAAGAAAAAAAAGATCCAAATGGAAATATTAAAACTGAAAAATACAATACCTGGAATTAAAAATTATTAGATAGAATCAATTGCAGAATGGAGATAATAGAGGAAAGAGTCAGTGAACTTAATCAATAAAATCTATGGAGTTCCCGTCGTGACACGAATCCGACTAGGAACCATGAGGTTGCGGGTTCAATCCCTGGCCTCGATCAGTGGGTTAAGGATCCAGCATTGCCATGAGCTGTGGTGTAGGTCGCAGACGTGGCTCAGATCCCGAGTTGCTGTGGCTCTGCCCTAGGCCGGCCACTACAGCTCCAATTTGACCCCTAGCCTGGAAACCTCCATATGCCGTGGGAGCGGCCCTAGAAAAGGCAAAAAGACAAATAAGAAAATTAAAAAAAAAAGTTAATAAAATCTATCAGGAATTCCTATTGTGGCTCAGCGGGTTAAGAACCTCACATAGTGTCCCTGAGGATTCGAGTTCCGATCCCTGGCCTCATCAGTGGGTTAAGAATCCAGCACTGCCACAAGCTGGGCAGAGGTCACTGATAATGGCTCAGATCCCGCATTGCTGTGACTGTGGCTGTGGCGTAGGTTGGCAGCTGCAGCTCTGATTTGACTGCTATCCTGGGAACTTCCATATGCCACAGGTGCAGCCCTAACAAGAAAAAAAAAAAATCTTAAAAAAATGAAATTTAGCCAATTTGAAGAGCAGAAAAAAGATTGAAAAAAAAAAAAGAACAAATCCTTAGCAACTAAGGACAATATCAAATGCTCTAATATTTGTGTCATTAAAGTTCCAGAAGTGGAGGAGAGACATGCAGAAAAAAATATCTAAAGAAACAGGGACTGAGATTTTCTGAAATTTGTTAGAAGACATGAATTTACAAGTTTAAGGAGCTCAGTGAAATCCCAAACAGGATAAACTCAAAAGCATGCCCAGTCACATACTCAAATTGCTGGAAAAAAAGAGAAAATTTTCAAAGCAGCCAAAAAAATTACACATTATATATGGGAACAATGATTCAAAGAGTTGTAAGTTTCCCATCAGAAACCTTAAGGGCCAGAAGACAGGGGAAACGATATGTGTAAAGTGCTAAAAAATAAATAAATAAATGCCAATCCATAACTCCATATACAGCGCAAATATCTTTTAAGATCTAGGATGAAATAAAGACATTCTCAGGTGAAAGAACACTAAGAGAATTCTTCACCAGCGCCCTGCTTTTAAAAAAATGCCAAGGGAGGAGTTTCTATCGCGGCGCAGTGGTTAACAAATCCAACTAGGAATCATGAGGTTTTGGGTTTGATCCCTGGCTTCGCTCAGTGGGTTAAGGACCTGATGTTGCCGTGAGCTGTGGTGTAGGTCACAGATGCGACTCGGATCCCGTGTTGCTGTGGCTGTGGTGTAGGCCGGTGGCTACAGCTCCTATTCGACCCCTAGCCTGGGAACCTCCATATGCCGCGGGAGCAGCCCTAGAAAAGGCAAAAAATAAAAAAGAAATGCCAAGGGAAGGGAGATCAAGATGACAGAATAGGACAGAGAGCCCCTGCCCCCACCTCCACCTCCCCATCTTCCCACCCCCACCTCAGCCCTGCCAATAAACACATCAAAAATACATCCCCCCAGCCCTGCCAATAAACACATCAAAAATACATCTACATGTGGTGTAGTTCTCACTGAAAACTAACGAGACTGGCAGAAAGAATCTAGTACATACAAGATTGTAAAAAAGATCCACAAGGAATTGGGTAGGAGGGGAAAAGAAGCGATCAAGTCAGGACCTGTATCCCTGAGAAAAGACACAGAAGAGGTGGGGAATGATGCAGAAAGAGCCTCTCCCCAGGGATTGAATGGCTCCAGGCACATATTCGGAGCCTCAGACCTGGGATCTGAGGCTGGAAAGATGAGTCTCCTAAGCTGGTTTGAAAACCAGTGGGACTAACATCTTGCATACTCCTGGCAATGAAGCAAAAGAAGCTAGTGAAACTACACGGAACTCTGGCCAGTTCCTGAACAGGCCAGGTGCATGCCCCAGCCTGAGCCAAGCACTACCTTCAGCCCTGCTTGCTCCCCAGTACAGCTCCACACTACGACAAAAGTTGCCATGGCTGAGGGGAGAGCTCAGTTGTGAAGGATGGAGCAAATTTAGACCCGAATCTGGGCAGAAGCAGCCATTACTGGCTCTTACAAAGGCAGCACATAGGGAGCTATCTAAGACTGACTGAAGCCAGGGCCAGCACATCCTACACCCTGACCCAGGTCAACTGCCTGCTCCAGCCCCCTTGCTCCAACACTGCTTCCTGCTGGGTCAAGGGTGCTGGTGCTGGGAGGGGGAAGAGCATACACTTAGAGGAAAATAGCGAGCTCAGTCTCTACCCTTAGGGCTTCTGCTCCAGCAACTGGGACCTGATGCAGCCTACAATAGAGTGGTGTTGGCCAATGAGCAGAGGAGAAGCCCAGATCCCACCTGACTTGGGCTCTAGCCCCTTCACCTCCAGCCCCACCTCCAACCAAGGTGATAGCTGCCTGGTTGAACACATTTATGCTGGCATCAGATCCAGCTCTCTCACCAAAGCCACTGGGTTCACGCAGACTGATAAGGATACTCCCACACAAGGAGCTTCCATGTGCCACAGGCAGAGCCCCCTCCAAAATAAGTCTACAAATAACAAATGCTGGAGAGGATATAGAGAAAAGGGAACCCCTTGTACACTATAGTGGGAATGTAAATTGGTGCAGCCACTATGGGAAACAGTAGGGAGGTTCCTCAAAAAGCTAAAAATAGGGAGTTCCCACCGTGGCACAGTGGAAATTAATCCGACTAGGAACCATGAGGTTACAGGTTCGGTCCCTGGCCTTGCTCAGTGGGTTGAGGATCCCGAGTTGCTGTGAGCTGTGGTGTAGGTTGCAGACGAGGCTCGGCGCTGGTATTGCTGTGGCTGTGGCGTAGGCTGGCGGCTACAGCTCCGATTAGACCCCTAGCTTGGGAACCTCCGTATGCCGAAGGTGTGGCCCTAAAAAGACAGAAAAAAAAAAAAAAGCTAAAAATAGAGTTACCATATGATCCAGCAATCCCACTTCTGAACATATATCTGGATAAAACTCTAATTTGAAAACATACATGCACTCTCATGTTCACAGCAGCACTATTTACAATAGCCAAGACATGGAAGCAACCTAAATGCCCACTGACAGAGGACTGGCTAAAGACGATGGGTACATGTATACAATGGACTACTACTCAACCATAAAAAGAATGAAATCATGCCATTTGTAGCAACATGGATGGGCCTAGAGGTTATCATACTAAATGAAGTAAGTCAGAGAGACAGGAGTTCCCTTGTGGCACAGCAGATTAAGAATCTAGTATTAGCACTTATGAGGTATAGTTGATTTACATCATAATATTTTCAGGTGTAAACACAGTGACTAAGCTTTTTTTTCCCCACTGTACAGCATGGGGACCAAGTTACACATACATGTATACATACTTTTTCCTCCCATTGTTGTGTTGCGATGTTAATATCCTAGACATAGTTCTCAATGCTACACAGCAGGATCTCAGTGTAAATCCATTCCAACAGCAATAGTTTGCATCTGTTAACCCCAAGCTCCCAATCCCTCCCACTCCCTCCCTCTCACCTGGGGCAGCCACAAGTCTATTCTCCAAGTCCATGATTTTCTTTTCCGTGGAAAGGCTCATTTGTGCTGTATATTAGATTCCAGTTATAAGTGATATCATATGGTATTTGTCTTTCTCTTTCTGACTTATTTCACTCAGTATGAGAGTCTCTAGTTCCCTCCATGGTGCTGCAAATGGCATTATTTTGTTCTTTTTTATGGCTATGGCTACAAGTAAACTCCTCAGTCACTGAAAACTTCAGCAACAATTTCTGAATTTTCTCTCTCTAGTTCCATTATCATCATCTGCATGGAAAACTTACCTAATTTGAAGGTCTTTCTCTCCTGTCACATACTTTCACAATGATAGAGAATAGTAATGAAAGAGCACATACCGTGTGTATTATAAATGTAAATTTAAAAAGGGAAAGTATGTATCACCCTTTTTTTTTTTTTTTTTTTGGTCTTTTTAGGGCCACACATGAAGTTCCCAGGCTAGTGGTCAAATTGGAGCTGCGACTGCCAGCCTGCATCACAACCACAGCAACACCAGATCCAAATTCCATCTGCAACCTACACCACAGCTTGAAGCAACACCACAGGCCAGGGATCAAATCTGCATCCTCATGGATATTAGTTGGGTTCTTAACCCAGAGCCACAACTGGAACTCCATCACTTTCATTTATTTATGCAATCAAACTTGAAAGCTTAAATAGGTACTAAACTTATTCCAGTAGGACTCCAAAATAGCCAAGCAGAAATTCTAGAAGAAATGCAATAAACCTTTTTGTTCATTTTTATTACACATCTACATTTTTTAAAAGATAGAAAAAAGTAAAAGGAGAAAATCCTAAATTATCCATAAACTCAGCTATTCAGGATGAGCACTCTAACATTTGCTAACAACCATCCTTCTTCAGAACATGTACAGAAAGGGTATTTGTACAGAAAAGGTTACTTACTTGACAGCTTGTTTTGTTGGCTTCCTTAATCACACTGTAGGAAATTACATTTTTTTATTGCACTGTAAAAACACATAAGGGCAGTGGAAAAAGTGACCTGATGATAATAAAAAGTATGTGCTGTGTGCTTTCCCAGCCCACTGTATCATGCTTCTGAGCACTCTACAGAGTTAGGGGAGAGACAGATTCCTATTCGAAAGTACTTCAGGTAAAAGCGATCCCCAAAGCCTTCTAACTTAAATATAGGCCTATGAGAAGGCCAGACTTGAATGGTTTTCCATAATTGATGGGTGAGGAAATAAAAGCCCTGAAAAGAAAGAGTGACGTCAAGGCCATGACACAGTTTGGGCCAGCTCCCATCTCTTTCAAAACTCCATCTCCCCTCATTTTAAGGCATCTTACAGTAGTAAAGGATTTTTAAAAATAATCGAAATAACAATGAGTTTCTCTTGAATTGGCTTTGCTCGTGATAATTTTATTTTTATTTTGTCTTTTTAGGGCCACATCCACAGCATATGGAGATTCCCAGGTTAGGGGTCGAATCTGAGCTATAGCTTAAGCCACAGCCACAGTAACACCAGATCCAAGCCACACCTGCAACCTACACCACAGCTCATGGCAATGAGAGATGCTTAACCCACCAAGCCAGGGAGTGAACTAGTCAGATTCGTTTCCTCTGAGCCATGATGGGAGCTCTTCCTGATAGTTTTAAAATACCTGGACAATTTGTCAATTTCTCTCTGTAGTTCTTTTTAATTTTAGTCTTATGAATATTCTCAGACTTATTTAGCAACATACAAGATTAGAATTTTATCTTCCTAGTGAATTGATATTTTAACATTCACCTCTAATGACTTTATCTCTAGTAATGTTTGCCTTAAAGATTATTTGGTCTGGTTTTTGTTTTGTTTTGTTTTTGGCGTGGGGGGTGGGGATGCACCCAGGCTAGAGGGTGAATCGGAACTACGGTTGCCGACCTACACCACAGCCACAGCAAATCAGGATCCAAGCGGAGTCTGTAACCTCACGACAATCCGAGCGAGGCCAGGGATTGAACAGGCATCTTCATGGATACTAGTTCAGATTCATTTCCGCTGAGCCACAATGGAAATTCCCTTGTCTGTCGTTTAAATACAACAACTTTCTTTTGCCTGGTATATCTTTTTCGATATTTTTCAGCTTTCTGTGCCTTAATTTTTTAAAAGACATTCCCCCTCTCCCAATGCAGGAGCCTCAACCTGCTAGGCCATCAGAACCCCCCCCCTTTAAATTTGTCTTTTTTAAGGCTGCACACATGGCATATGGAGGTTCCCAGGCTAGGGGTCAAATTGAAGCTGTAGCTGCCACCTAGCTGGATCTGAGCCGCGTCTGTGACCTACATCACAGCTCATATCAACACTAGATCCTTAACCCACTAAGTAAGGACAGGGATCGAACCCGAGTCCTCATGGATGCTAACTGGGTTCGTTAATCGCTGAGCCACAACAGGAAACTCCAGATAGTTCCCTGTTAAATAGCCTATAGCTGCTTTTGAAAAAGAATCCCATTTCATGATCTTTAACTGGAAATTTGAGTCAATTTGTATTTACTGGAATGAATTATGTACTTAGATTTATTTCTACTTTTATGTGGCTGCTATTTATACTCCATTTTGTTTTGGGGTTTTTTTTTGGGGGGGTGTCGCCTCATTTTCCTGTCTTTCTTTGGGTTGTTTTCTCACTCCATTATTTTCTTCTACTTGAGAAGTTCTCTCTCCCTACCACCCCTCCTACCCTTCCTCCTAGTGGCTACCCTGGTTATTTCAGCATGTATAATCAGTATGTCTGCCATCTTGCTGAAATAGAGTTAAACAGAGTTAAAAAATAAACTCTAACCAGTTACTGCAGCTGTGCCCTAAAGGTCACAGTCCTCCAACCATCTGCATTTTATTTATTTATTTATTTATTTTTGTCTTTTTGCCTTTTCTAGGCCCGCTCCTGAGGCATATGGAGGGTCCCAGGCTAGGGGTCGAATTGGAGCTGTAGTGGCCGGCCTACACCACAGCCATAGCAACGTGAGATCTGAGCCGCGTCTGCGACCTATACACCACAACTCATGGCAACACAGGATCCTTGACCCACTGAGTAAGGCCAGGGATCAAACCCGCAACCTCATGGTTCCTAGTCAGATTCCCTAACCATTGCGCCATGATGGGAATGCCCATCTGCATTTTATTGTCACTTCCGTACAATGATAATCCCCAACCACCTGCATTTTATTTTCATTTCTTTTTTTTTTTTTTGTCTTTTGTTGTTGTTGTTGTTGTTGCTATTTCTTGGGCCGCTCCTGCAGCATATGGAGGTTCCCAGGCTAGGGGTTGAATCGGAGCTGTAGCCACCGGCCTACGCCAGAGCCACAGCAACGCGGGATCCGAGCCGCGTCTGCAACCTACACCACAGCTCACGGCAACGCCGGATCATTAACCCACTGAGCAAGGGCAGGGACCGAACCCGCGACCTCATGGTTCCTAGTCGGATTCGTTAACCACTGCGCCACAACGGGAACTCCTATTTTCATTTCTGTAGGATGATAATCACATTATATAGAACTTTCATTCAATAACATACTCTTGGAGTTCCTGTCATGGCTTAGCAGAAACCAATCTGACTAGTATTCATGAGGATGCAGGTTCGATCCTTGGCCTCACTTGCTCAGTGGGTTAAGGATCCGGTGTTGCCATGAGCTGTGGTGTAGGTTGTGAATGCAGCTCTGATCTGGCATTGCTGTGGCCGTGGTGTAGGCTGGCAGCTGACGCTCCAATTAGACCCCTAGCCTGGGAACCTCCATATGCCTCGGGTGCAGCCCTTAAAAAAAAAAAAAGCATTTTGAGGGTTTTTTTTTTGTTTTGTTTTTTTTTTTTTTTTCATTTTTGCGCTGCACCCAAGGCATACGGAGGTTCCAAGGCTAGGGCTCTCATCAGAGCTGTAGCTGCTGGCCACAGCCACAGCTACGCCAGATCCAAGCAGTGTTTTCCACCAATATCACAGCTCACAGCAATGCTGGATCCTTGACCTACTGAGTGAGGCCAGGGATTGAACCTGACTCCTCATGGATGCTAGTCAGATTCATTTCCACTGAGCCACGCCAGGAACGCCCTCAAAATTCCCCTTCATGTGACAAGATATCTGAATGAAAATCTTTCAGGTCTGATATTCATCTTAGGGTAGAAAAATAATCATTGGCAAAAGCCAGCATTAATAATGTCCCGGGTCAACTCCACACTCCCCCTTCCCTGCCCCAGGACACGCAGTTCAATCTCAACACATTTTGGAATTATCTGAAATGAAGGTTGACTGTTGAGGAAAAAGAAATTTTTACTGAAAAATTCCAGAGCCTTAATCAAGATATATTGGGGAGACTTATGAACATGCTTCAGCTCTTCAGTATGACAGACCTTTTATCTCCTCAAATCTTGCGTTCTCTCCTCCTCTCATTCAAACCAATTTTCATCTGATGTTCAATGAGAAAGTACAATTAATCTAATAGGAACTCCTTTTTTTCTCCCCACAACTAAATCCTCAGAACTGCTTATGTTGACACCTATATTCTCTTCCCTCCTGTTCAAAGAAAGGAACTCAGTTCCTATCAACCACTAACTAGGTCATCTATGCAAAAGCTCATTTATTCCCAGCCTCTCAAATACTTTTGTTCTAAAGTTACCTCACAGTTTATCAATATACTCTATCCATCTCTCTCTCTCTTTTTTTTTTTTTTTTTTTTTTTGGTCTTTTTACTTTTTCTAGGGCCCCTTCCCACAGCATATGGAGGTCCCCAGGCTAGGGGTCGAATCAGAGCTGTAGCCGCCAGCCTATACCACAGCCACAGCAACACGGGATCCGAGCCGTGTCTGCAACCTACACCACAGCTCACAGCAATGCCAGATCCTTAATCCACTGAGCGAGGCCAGGGATCAAACCCGAAACCTCATGATTCCTAGTTGGGTTTGTTAACCACTGTGCCACGACGGGAACTCCCTGATATGTTTTAAAAATGAATTACTACTTAATCCCTAAAAGTCTATGAGAAGATGTTGTAAAGCAACTAAGGCATAAATGTATAAACTTGCAGAAAGCCTCACAATTAGTGGCAGGACCAGTTTTCAAAACTGATCAGTAAAGCCACGGTCTTAAGAATTTACCCTATGCTAATCCATTCTGGTTTCTGACCCCAGCAGTCCACTACACGGCAGGTTTAACATACTGCCAAATTTAAAGGACACTGGCTCATTTAATTTTATACGCAAAGCCAAAAGAATGACCATTTCTATCTTTATCCACTTTGCTCTCTTAGCTTCTAAGACACACTCCCTAGACTCCTGCCTTATTAGCACAGATTAGCTGCTTCTTTCCTTTGCGTAACTTTTTTTTTTAGGGCTGTACCGGCAGCATATGCAAGTTCCCAGGCTTGGAGTTGAGTAGAGGCTATAGCTGCTGGCCTTCACCACAGCTACAGCCACAGCCACAGCAGATCCGAGCTGCATCTGCGACTTACACCACAGCTCATGGTAATGCAGGTTAACCCACTGAGTGGGACCAGGGATTGAATCTGCACCTCATGGATGCTAGTCGGGTTCCTTTCCGCTGAGCCACAATGGGAACTCCCCTTTGCGTGACTTCTAAACACTGCAGTACTAAGGCTTAAACCTTGCCTACTAGTTTCCTCTAAATACATTCCTTACCTCACTGGTCTTATCCCATCAGCTGTCTTTAACACTATGTGAAGGCTTATGATTCCAAAGTCACCGAGGTTGTCTCCTCTGATTTCCAGTCAAACAAGGCTTTCAAATCGAACACACCTCAAACCAATTTTTGATTCTATTCCCTCCCTAAATGCTTCTCCGTGGTCCCTAAAGTTTTAATCAGCTGGTTGTGGAAATTAAAAATTGGCATAGTGGAGTTCCTGTCATGGCTCAGCAGTTAACGAACCCAACTAGCGTCCATGAGGACCCACGTTGGATTCCTGGCCTCAGTGGGTTAAGGATCCAGCATTGCCATGAGCTCTAGTGTAGGTCACAGACATGGCTCAGATCCTGTGTTGCCATGGCTGTGGTGTAGGCCGGCAACTACAGCTCTGATTCGACCCCTAGCCTGGGAATCTCCATATGCTGCAGGTGCAGCCCTAAGGCAAAAAAAAAAAAAAAGTTGGCATTTGTACTTGATGTCTTCCTTTCTGTTATCACGCACCTCGAGTCCTGTCAACTCACCTCCAAATAAATCTCAGAACTATCCATTTCCATCTATCTCCAGTGCAACATCTCTATCCTAACCTCTATCACTCTGCTTCAGTGATTACTCAGCCTCTAAAATGGCCACTCTGCCTCTCTGCTCTTGTTCCCATTTCAGTCCACTATTCACAAAGCTTAAACTAAATGATTTTGTCAAACGTCAATCATACTGCTGTACTCGTCTCCTTTGGCAGACTCTCGGGGCACTTAATAAATCAAGCCTTTGATACAATGGCCTATGACCCTCATATCATATACTCCATGCCTGTATCTTCAACCACATCCCAGAGATCTTCCCCGCATCACACACAAGGGCACTAGCAAAGTGTTAAGAAGGCAGCAGCATGTTCTTCTGATATTCATTATATATCTAATGTCTGGCATGTAGTAAAGAGGAGGCAAATGTTTGTCAAAGTCTGCAACAGCCGTCCCTCCCACCTATTATAATGGGAAGTTGTGAGAAGCCATACATTGTGGCACATTCACATAGTGGTGCAGCGGAAACAAATCTGACTAGCACCCATGAGGTTGGGGGTTTGATCCCTGGCCTTGCTCAGCGGGTCAAGGAGCTGGCATTACTTTGGCTGTGGTGTGGGCTGGCGGCTACAGCTCTGATTAGACCCCCAGCTTGGGAACCTCCATATGCCTTGGGTGCGGCCCTAGAAATACAAAAAAAAAAAAGCAAATAAAAGCCATAACTTGCTTTATACTTGGCTTGCCACTAAATAGATGTAAAACGCTAATCTTGTCACTTACCTCTCATTTTTCCTAGAGAAATGAAGAATAATATACTCTCTACTATCCCAATGGAACTGTTCTGAAGATAAAATAGTTCAGATCATCAGTTCTCAAAGTGTGGTCCCTGGCACAGTGGTAGGTAGCAGCAGCACCTGGGAACCTGTTGGAAATAAATTCTCAGCCCCAACCCCAGATTTACTGAATCAGGAACTCAGGAGATAAGGCCCAGTAATACGCCCTCTAGATGATTCCAACATACACTTAGGTTTAAGAATTTTTTCTTTTATTTAGGGCTGAACTTTGGACATACTGAAGTTCTGAGACTAGGGGATGAATATGAACTGTAGCTGCAGGCCTTATCACAGCCACAGTAACGCAAGAACGGAGTCGCATCTTCGACCTACACCACAGCTCATGGCAACACTGGATCCTTAACCCACAGTGTGAGGCCAGGAATCAAATCCCCGTCCTTATGGACACTAGTCAGGTTTGTCACTGCTGAGCCACAGCAGGAACTCCCAAGTTTAAGAATTTAGATGAAAACACTGAAAAAAATAGAGCTAAATAAATGCCAGGTTATTATTGCTTTGTATGACAAAACAATGTTATTTATCAATGGTAAACAGTAAAATTACAGTAAAATTACAAAGTCAAGTTTTCCATAAAATAGCCTGTGTTGGTTCATGGTGGGGTTTTTTTTTTTTGTTTTTTTCGTCTTTTGTCCTTTTAGGGCCACACTCACGGCATATGGAGGTTCCCAGGCTAGGGGTCTAACAGAGCTGTAGCTGCCAGCCTACACCAGAGCCACAGCAACGCCAGATCCAAGCCGCGTCTGTGACCTACACCACAGTTCATAGCAACGCCGGATTCTTAACCCACTAAGTGAGGCCAGGGATTGAATCTGCAACCTCATGGTTCCTAGTCAGATTTGTTTCCACTGCCCCACACCGGGAACTCCCTGGTTCACAGGTTTTAAACACAGAGCACTCTAAAAGTGAAATACATACACAGTCATGCAAGAAAAGCAGAGATAGTATTGCTTAAATGATGGATAAAACCAAGAATACCTGAAACAGTAAATGCAAGGTTGTAACAGAAATTAGGCTATTTCAGAGATTTTGTTGGCCTTGGGGCAAAAACAAAGATGTTTTATGGTCCCTCACATGGTTTGGGTATGCTGTAAGTTTTATCTATTAAGACGTATCCAGGGAACGTGGGCAATGTGGGATTAACCACAATAGATAATATAAATCTTGACTAACAATTCAGGTTTCTAACAATCAAGTCATTTTTCTTTTTTGTGTGTGTTTTAGGCCTGAGGCATATGGAGGTTCCCAGGCTAGGGGTCGAATTGGAACCGTAGCTGCCAGCCTATGCCACAGCCACAGCAACGCAGGATCCGAGCAGTGTCTGCAACCTACACCACAGCTCACGGCAATGCTGGATCCTTAACCCACTGAGCAAGACCAGGGATTGAACGAACCTGCGTCCTCAGGGATGCTAGTCAGATTCATTGACTGCTGAGCCACAGGTGGGAACTCCAATCAAGTCATCTATATCTATTAGGATGAAATAAGACAGATGTTCAGGTCATCTGCTTCCTGACATGCTGAGTAAAATGACTAATTTTTGATTCAACTTCCCTCTATGGGTCAACATTACCAGCCTTGCTGGATGGGGGAGGAGGGTAACCCAACCCATGGCCAGGAGACATGCAAGTATTCTCCTGGCTTTGTCTTACTGGCAGGCTTTATTTACTCTGCTGACTCCAAAGCTGCAAAAACACAGGGGGAACAGTTAAGAGCAGAGTTAGGCATGAGAGATTAAGGAGAAAAAAGTCGTTTAGAAAAATGTCTCATGACTAATATCTTTATAGAGAATGTTTTTCCCCTTCTAGGTATAAGTGGAGGCAATTTTAAAAAGGAATACAAACATCAGGTGCAATTCCCTAATAGATTTAGTATAAAATACCTTTCTTTTAAGGGGGTGAGGGACTTCATGGAAGAAAGGATGAAGACTCATGTAGATACGTTAGTCATGGTCATTCTTCCAAAAAGGCTAAAGATACACAAAATGTTGTGGCATTTAATTGAGCTTAAGAGCTTTTTCAAAAGCGGTGTTTTTTTTTTTTTAAAATATCAAGCCCAGGAGTTCCCATCATGACTCAGTGGAAACAAATCTGACTAGCAGGTTCAATCCCTGGCCTTGCTGAGTGAGTTAAATATCCAGCATTGCTGTGAGCTGTGGTGCAGGTTAAAGATGTGGCCTGGATCTGACGCTGCTGTAGCTATGGCGTGGGCCAGAGGCTATAGCTCCAACTGGACCCCTAGCTGCAAGTGCAGGCCTAAAAAGCCCCCCCCCCAAAAAAAGAAAAAAAAAAATCAATCCCAGGGGTTCTATTGAGGTGTGTAGGTTAGGGATCTGGCATTGCCACTGCTGTGGCTCAGGTTCAATACCTGGCCTAGGAACAGCCAGATGCCACAGGTATGGCCAAAACAAAACAATCTCCCCCCCTTTTCAACCTCAAGTGCTCTATTGCTGATGTTCACCATTCAGGAAAACCTTTAACAACATTATTTATATCAAGTTACACTGTGATGATGGACTAAATACAAAATATCTTCAGTAATAAGTGGTTTACACAGTAGAATTCTGTTGAGTCCAAACCACTTTTTTCTTATTCATCCTATCCTCTCCACCTTTGTAAAACAAACAATAACTTGATGGGGAGAATCCCTTACAATGGCCATGTTTATCAAATCTTCATGTTGTAAGCTTCAAATATCTTACAATTCTGTCAATTATACCTCAATAAAACTGGAAAACACACACACACACACACAAAAGGTGTGTTTGTCAAAGCAGAGGAAAGAATGAAATAACCTACAGGTTAAAACTGAGATCCAGCTGTTGGCAATTAACTCGAATTGTGGATGTTCTGGGAAGTTGAATGGTTTTCTCTTTTTAAAAACGAATCAATCAAAACCTTAATTTTTAATGCATAAGCTGCTCCCATGGAAATCTACAGGACAGGAAAATGGTCATTCCAAAATCAGTTTATCTGAAAAAGAAAAATTATATGAAGTCTGTGTATGTATCCTCATTTAACTAAATTTTCTTAAAAATTCCTAAGCTCAAATGATGTCGCAAAATAATGTTAGAAAAGTGAAGACCATGCAGTGCACACTCTAACATATAAAAAAAAATTAAAACAGATGTGGATAATGCTGTCATTTTTAATTTTAATAAAATAGATAATTTCATACTACATAGAGAGCAAGTCCATTCACTCATTGATAAAATTTTAGAAATATTTTCTATAAAAAGTTTAGTAGTTGATTGGGAATGAATCCATTAGAACATTTCTATAGGTACAGTGTTCCCATCCTCACCCCCATTTTTATTAATTTTGAGAAGAATTTAAAATACAGAAAAGTACAAAAAATAAGACAAGATATCCATATACCACAATCCAGAATTAACCAGTACTTCAATATATTTACTTGAAGTTTTTTTTCCTTTAAAGAGAAATGGATGTTTATATAAAAAACTGAAGTCTCAGCTAACCAAACCTCCCTCCCCCTCCCCCACACACACCCCCTTTCCCTTTCTCCTCTCTTCATAGGCAACCACTATCAAGAGTTTGGTCTGTATCCTTCCAATCCACTTCAGAAACATTTTAAAAACATACACACATATATGTATCCATTACCAATATATAGCAATGAATTTGTGAGGGAAGTTTTAATTCAAATTTACAAAAATGTCATTGTATTATATGTCACTCTGCAACTTTATCTTTCCCCCTCAACATGACTTTTGAGATCTTTCTCTGTAATACATATTGATCTCATTTACTACATTTTACAGATATACAGCATTCCATCATTAAGTATTTCCCATTTGTTCCTGATGGGCATTTAAGTTGTTTCCAATTTATGACTACTGCAAATCATGCCACAGTAAATAGCCCGGTATGTATTTCCCGAGCATAGTAAAATTGCCAGGTATTTTTCAATTTGCTATAAGGAATGTTTCCCAACTTCCAAGGTCATAACCATTTTAGTATACAGCTTTTCCATATTCCTGTTTTTAATCCTCTTGGATCTTATCTTTGTGTATAGTTCACTGTCTATTATTTTTTTTCTCAGAGAAAAAATTATCTCCAAATCATTTTGTAAATAGTTCCATTATCTTCGCCTGATGCCATTTCTATTATATTATAAATTCTAATAAATGCATAGGTGTTTCCAGAATCTCTTCTGTTCTGCTAAATTGATATCGTAGGTCTCTTCCTAATACTTACAATTTTTTTTTTTTTTTTTTTTACATTGGTGAACATCTCCAGATCTATGCAGATAGCAATGGTAAGCATGTTTTCCACTCCCAATTGTAGTGGAAATGCACTGTAAGTTTCAGTATTACCTTTGCTGTTTGTTTTCTGTTGGATATAGGATTTTTATCAAACAAATGTCTTTTGCTTCAAGATGAATTCTCTGGTGTCCTTTTAAGTTAACAGCTTTTGTTTCCCTTGTTTGTGATGCTTTCCTTCACAACGATTATTTCTGATGTGTTCTGAGGTATAAATTCCTGATGAACACTTTTCAATTTTCATGATATCCACAGGTTTTTAATGAGTATGAATCTTCTGGTGTCTAATGTGGTGTGACTTCTGGCTGAAAGCTTTCCCACATTCACTACATTGATAAGGCTTCTTACCTGTGTGTATTCTCAAATGTAGAGCAAGGGTTGAGAATTGAGAGAAAGCTTTCCCACATTCATTACAACCATAGGGTTTCTCCCCTGTATGGCTTCTCACATGTACAGTAAGAGATGAACTTTGAGAGAAGGCTTTTCCACATACATTGCATTCATAAGGCTTATCACCTGAATGAATTCTCACATGTACAATAAGTGATGTTCGCTGAGAGAAGGCTTTTCCACATTCATTACATTCATAGGGTTTCTCTCCAGTGTGAATATTTTGATGTTTTATGAGGTACTTCTTCTGACCAAAAGCTGTTCCACATTCACTACACTTAAACGGTTTCTCTCCAATATGGATTTTCTCGTGTTCAGTAAGGTTTGATTTACCACTGAAGGTTTTCCCACACTCCTTACATACAAACGGCTTCTCTCCTGTGTGAGTTCTCTGGTGCCTGATGAGGTTTGACTTCTGAATGAAAGCTTTCCCGCAATCCTTACACTCAAAAGGTTTCTCTCCAGTATGAATCTTTTGATGGGTAAGAAGGTTTTCCTTCTGGCTGAAGGATTTTCCACATTCATTACATTCAAAAAGCTTCTCTCCAGTATGGGTGTTCTGATGTTTAATGACATACTGCTTTTGGCTGAAGGCTTTTCCACATTCATTACATTCAAAAGGTTTCTCTCTATTATGAAAATGCTCATGCTCAGTGAGAGTTGATTTGTGGCTGAAGACCTTCCCACATACCTTACAAGCAAAGGGGTTTTCCCCACTACAAATTCTCTGCTGACTGAGGTGTGACATCTGAATGGAAGCTTTCCCACATTCACAAGGTTTCTCTCCAGTACGAATTTTTTGATGAATGAAAATTTACTTTTGGCTGAAGGTATTTCCACATTTCTTACATTTGTAGGGCTTCTCTGTGTATGACCTTTCAAATGTAGAGTAAGAGATAAGGTTCAAGAGAAAACTTTATCATACTCAGTACATTCAAAGCTTTCTCTCCAACTATAAATTTTCTAGTACTCAATGAAGTTTTGTTACATTCACTGGTTTCCCTCAGTATGAATTTTTTTCTGCGCAATAAGATCTGCCATCTAGCTAAACGCTTTTCAATATGTAGAGGGTTTCTCTCTAGCCTGACTTCTACATTTAATGAGGCCTGGCATGTAAATCTTCCCACATTCAGTAAATTCATAGGGTTCCTCTCCAGTATGAATGCTCTGATATCAGATGGGCTTCAAATTTTTTTAAACAAAGCCATTTTCATACTGATTTACACCTAAAGGGGGTTATAACCGTAAGTAGTAAGCTGTGGCAAGATTTCCAAACTAATTAAGTTGATGATTCTTTCCTACATAACTAAGTCTAAATTGTCTCAAACTCTTTCTAGGTTAAGCTGGAAAAAGGGGTTGCTTTTAAAGATATAAGATTTGAGAGGAAGTAATTTCCAATTTTCTTATATTCACTGCTTTTTTCCTCAGTCTGTACTTTACTGGAGCTGGATGCAACTTGCCTCCCAAGTCTTGTGGCCTATCTGCTCATCATCTTCTCAGGCCTCTTCTAAAATGGAGTACAAAGAACCATCATTTAATGGAATTAATGTATAAAGTGCTTAGAACTGTGGCTGGAACATGATAAGCACTCAATAAATGTTAGCCTTATGTTATAATTTTTTATAAATTTCTCCCAATACTAGTAATAAAATTTCAGACTGTGCTTGTGGGGATGAACTCTGGCAGCCCATCTCACAGTATGAAAGAATCCTCATGACCAACGTTTCCAACTAAATTTTTAGGAGGAAAACCTTTGTAGAGAACCTCTGGTTGAAAATTAACATTCGTAAGTATACAAAGCTTACACCATTCTAATTTCATAATCCAACAAATTGAATCTAACAAAAAATGAGAAATTAAAAAATAGAGTAAAGAGATGACCATATAAAAATTTACAAAGTCTACCTGGAACTCCTAAGAAAGGGGAAGGAAAAACCAAGTGCTTCCTTCTACAACTCCACTAAAATGACAAGAAAGGGGAAAATGGCACAAATTCACAAGAAAAGAGAACATGGTAAGACATCAATATACACAGGTATTAACATTTCTGATAACATGAAGTACATGAAAGATTAACACAGAAAAGAGCTGAGGAAGTTTAAATTACATAAAGGTACTGCAAAAGAGGGCAGTGATGTCAAGCAAGCCAATTTGTTTCACGAAGTATCAGAAAGACTCAGGAAATGAAGAGAAATTAAGTATCTCAAAAAAAAAGAATAGGAGTTCCCGTCGTGGTGCAGTGGTTAATGAATCCGACTAGGAACCATGAGGTTGCGGGTTCGGTCCCTGCCCTTGCTCAGTGGGTTAACGATCTGGCGTTGCCGTGAGCTGTGGTGTAGGTTGCAGACGCGGCTCGGATCCCGTGTGGCTGTGGCTCTGGCGCAGGCCAGTGGCTACAGCTCCAATTCGACCCCTAGCCTGGGAATCTCCATGTGCTGTGGGAGTGGTCCAAAGAAACAGCAAAGACAAAAAAAAAAAAAAAAAAAAAAAAGAATAAAGGATGGTGGCTGGAAAAAAAAAGACTGTCTGAGGTGTATCTGGACCTCTACTGTCAGTCAGGAGGACAAAGGACCATTCCTTTGTACAAAATGAAAAGTTATTCTTTGCAGAAATTTGATCTGAGAAGCTCCAGTCTCAGGGACACTCAACTAGTGACATGACAGGAGAGAGGTGCTACACTGAATCAATGGGATGTATATAATATGGTGAAACCTCCAGCTCCATTCTGCAGCTGAGGCCAAAAAATGTTGGCAAGCTGCGAGCAGAAAATGAAAGGATCCTTCCCTGGACAAAAGGAGAGGCCCATGAAAAACTTAAATAGGATGGTCTCCATCCAAGATAACTTTTTGTATTCACTTTTTTTTTTTGCTCAAAGGACCTGGCTACACCCGAGTTCATGAGGCATTCTGATTTTCATCCACTGAAACCTAGACTAGAAGCACCCAGGCACAAAAATGCTTAAAATGAAGAAGAACCCCACTAACATGAAAGATCAACACTTAAAGAAAAAAGAAACTCTAAGGAAATAAAGGTAAGGCATAGCAAACAACAAAACCCTAAAACCAATCAGTTATGAGAAACCATTTTATCAGTGAAGCAAAAACAGGATTTTGTAAGCAAGAAACAAAAAACTTCCCTTACAAATTAAGACTAGGGATGGGGTGGTGGGATGGAAAGGAAAATAAACTATATTACCATTCGTCTGTTATTACAGGGTGTCCTTAGTGCAGAAGGATTATATTGCTTCTCTAGCAAACTCAGGCATGGTCAAGTACCTTGTTTGGCCAATGAAACATGAGCCTAGATAACAAGTGTCATTTCCTGGTAGAAGCTTTAAGACCACAAACTCAGAGAATAAATCAAGGTAATACAAGAGCTGAGTACAAGTTCCAGAAAATGAAAGGAGAAAAGAGATTAGAGGAAATATTCAAAGAACAAAAAAATTTCCTCTCCTAAGTCATGACTGTCTAGACTTAAAAGGCCCACTTGATACCCTGCCCAATAAACAATAAAAGATGCAGGAGTTCCTTCTGCGGCAGAGTGGATTAAGGATTCAGTGTTGTCTCTGCAGCAGTGTGGGCTTGATGCCAGCACAGTGCAATGAGTTAAGGAAATGTTGCAGCAGCTGTGACACCTGGCTCAGGAATCTCTATATGCCATGGGTGAAGCCAAAAAAGGAAAAAAGAATCCATAAATGCTTTCAGAAGAAAGATAATTCAAAGAAACAGTAATCAGAATAAAATTTATTGGCAGAAAGACTGGAAACTAGAAGACAAAATTCTATGGGAAAAATTTTAAGCTTAACCTATCAATTAAGAAGACAGTCAAATAAAGGCATTTTTCAGATACGCAAAAGCCTCAAAATGTACCCTTTCTCAAAGGATGCTATTAAAAGGTGTGTTCCACTGAAATTAGTAGACAGAGAAGGCAACAAGTATAGAATCCTCTTTTAAGAGGGGATGCATAGGAGAAAAAGCAAAGAAAATTTCTACAATAATAGTGATGAAAAGCTACAAGGTAAGACCTATCAGGTCAGAGTACAGCCAGTCCAGACTGAAGCAGGATAAAAATTCTATAAGGAATATAATTTTATACATATACATACACACTTCTGTTATGTACCAGAGGATGATAGTTGTCTCAAGGAAAAGCACTAGGACAAACCATTTAAGTTGTGAGCTAAACCTAGCCTCTTTTCTCATGAAACATTTTTACGTTATTAATGAATTAATTAATGAATTAATGAATGTCCTACAAACTATTATTAAGACTTGGGTTATGTTTGGCAGAAACTTTCTTCAGATAGAACAAAGAAAGACAATTATCTCAACTGATAGGATATGATGCCAATGATAAAATTTGAGTTTTCAAGCAAAAATTAGAATTTTGGAAAACCTGTATTCTCCCAATGAGACTGATAAACCTCCTAATACTCAAAGGAGATACACACACACACACACACACACACATACATATATATACATTTATATTTATTTCTAGCTATGAAGTTCCTGGGCCAGGGATCAAACCCATGTCACAGGAGCAACCTGGGCTACTGCAGTGACAACACTGGAATCTTAACCTACTGTACCACAAGGGAACGCCCCCAAAAGACTTTTCAAGGGAGATTGGTATTGTTAACAAAATATGCTTTGATATTGTAAAAGAGATATGTTAACATTTGAAAGAAATGCATTAGGGAGTTCCTGCCATGGCTTAACAGTAAGGAATCAACTAATATTTGTGAGGACGCAGGTTCGATCCCTGGCCTTGCCCTGTGGGTTAAGGATCCGGCATTGCTGTAGTTGTGGCCAGCAGCTGCAGCTCCAATTTGACCCCTAGCCTGGGAACTTCCATATGCCCAGAATGAGGCCCTCAAAAGAAAAAAAAAGAAAGATCTGCATTATTCCACTGAACAAGGTATGATGTTACAAAATCACACACAGGTAAGAGATCCATAGATTTTATTTAGGAGAACAAAAAAACCTGATATAGTCTCAAGTTTCACACTGTAGCTAACCTTGAAAAAATTACCACTTGTCAAGTGTTGGTATAGTACCAAAGAATATTAACAGATACCTGAAAATGCTATTAAAATACTTCTCCCCTGTCTAACTGTATCTGTACGAAACCATAATTTATTTATTTAAATTTGTCCTTTTTCTGCTTTTTAGGGCCACACCTATAGCATATGGAAGTTCCCAGGCTAGGGTTGGATAAGAGCTGCAGCTACCGGCCTTTGCCACAGCCACAGGGAACCAAGCCACACCTGTGAACTATACTGCAGCTCATGGCAAAACTGGATCAGGGCCAGGGATCAAACCTGGGTCCTCATGCATACCAGTCTGGTTTGTTACTGCTGAGCCACAACAGGACCTCCTGAAGCCACAATTTAATATACTCCAACCAAAATAATAACAGGTGACAAGAGCAGAAATGAGAATCCAGCTCTCTTCTGTTAAGACACACAGTAAAGTTATTTACAAATTTGCCAAACAGGAGTTCCCACTGTGGCACAACGGAAACAAACTTAATATCAATGAGGATGTGGGTTCAATCCCTGGCCTCACTCAGTGGGTTAAGGATTTGGTGTTGCTGTGAGCTGTGGTGTAGGTAGCAGCGTAGCTTTGATCCTGAGTTGCTGTGGCTATGGCTGGCTGCTATAGCTCCCATTCAACCCCTAGCCTGGGAATGGCCGTAAGCCACAAATGCAGCCCTAAAAACCAAAAAAAAAAAAAAAAGTAATTTAAGTTTATATGTAATGGGATTATTTGTGTTTTTTAATAAATGATTTTTAAAATTTCTCAATTTTACCTTACAGTAGATATCACAAAAGTCCACATAAACCAAAGCTCTTTGGGGGCCTTCAAGTTTTAGGAATGGAAATTTTCTTGCTAATGAGTATTAAGTTTCCTTTGGTGGTAATGAAAATTTTCTGGAAACTGAGTTCCCCTGTGGCTGAGCAGATTAAGTGTCTGGTGTTGCCACTGCCAGGGTGCTAGTTCAATCCATGGCCTGGGAATTTCTACATGCCGTTGGCACCACACACACAAAAAAATTTGGAAATCAGTAATGGTAACTGTGCAACTTTGTGAATACACTGAAAAACACTCAACTGTGCACCTTAAAAAAGTGGATTTTATGTTATCTGAATTATATCTCACTAAAGCAGATTTTAAAAAAAAGAATGTCAAGGGTTCCTAAGACCAAAGTTTGAGAACTGATGCTTAATAAACATTCCTCATTATTCATTCAACAAATACCTTCTTTCCTTTCTATGTGCCTGACACAGGTCTAAGCTCTAGGGATAAACAGTATTGAACAAAACTGACAAAATTCTCTGCTTGCATCAAGTTTACAGTCTAGTGACAGAGAAAAATAACTAACAAAACAAAGAAGGTGGTTTGTTAACAAGTTAAGTACTATGGGAAAAAATTAGGGAAGGGATAGAGAGTTTCAATTTCAGATGGAGCAGCCTCTGAGAAGGCAAGATTCGAGACCTGAAGGAAGAAAGGGTGATCCTTAAAGATATCTGGAGGAAGAGCATTCTAAGCAGTAGTTAATTTCAGAGGCCCTGAGGAAAAGCCTGCTAAGAGTGTTAAGTACGCAATCAATGAGTCACAATTATGCATATTATGTTCCTCATGTCCTTTGGCTTAGCCTGATCTCCTATTAAAGGTCTATAAAAATCTATAAAAACCTCCTGGAAGCAGCTCCAGCATAATATGTTCCTAAAAAAGGACTTCTCTAATCTTGTCTCTTACTTCTAAACATCTTTTCCTTACCTTTTTTTTTTGGCTGCCCATGGGATGTGGAAGTTCCCAGGCCAGAGATGGAATCCTCACTGCAGTAGCAACCCACACCACTGCAGTGACAACATTGTATCCTTAACCCACTGTGCCCTAAGAACTCTTCCCTTAACTTCTAATTACATTCACTTTTCCTAAAATAAATGTTTCATATAAATTTTTTTTTTTTTTTTTTTGTCTTAGGGTTTCAAACCCGTGGCACATAGAAGTTCCCAGACTAGAGGTCAAACTGGAGCTGCAGCTGTTGATCTACACCACAGCCACAGCAACGAGGGATCAGAGCCACGTCTGTGACCTACACCACAGCCCATGGCAACAGCGGATCCTTAACCCACTAGGCGAGGCCAGGGATCAAACCCACATCCTCATAGATACTAGTCGGGCTCATTACCTCTGAGCCATAATGGGAACTCCTAGGCCTTCCTTTCAATAGGTTCACAAGATAGATTCCAGACATAAAAATATAAAAACATGTAAGATGCTATTTATTGAAGACTTTCGAATTTCTGTGGAAATAATGTAAAGGAGGCTGGACAACTAGAGGGGAGATCAATAAAAGAAGTAACAGGTTTAAATGATAACTGAGAACTGAACAGGCAGGGCATTTTATAATCAAAGGCCAAGATTCAAAGTATTTTATAGAAAGAAAAAAATACGTTCACATTTATATTCATATGGCTAATAGTAAAGTATATCTATTAAAAGGTTTTACTGACCATATTACAAGGATCATGAGAAAAGATATAATCCAGACATAATCTAAAAATGGTTTGAAGTGACCTGAAATCTGGGTAAGTAGCAGTGATTTCACAATGAGAATCAAGTCAACTGAATAGCTGTTTATCCCATAAACAGGTAAAACTATAGTGGGCAAGACAGAAAGGATGGAGGTGCCAAAATAAAAACTGATATTTATAGAAAGAATTACTTCTAACTTCAGAATGGATGAGTCCTTGCTTGGAATTAATTTATAAAGGGAAGGAGAAAGGGCAGAATGAAAAGTTCCAGAAGCCAGCTTCCAGTAAGAGGACAGAGAGTAGGGGTGAGGAAGGTAAAAAATGAGGTAATTCCTAGATAAACCAACATCTCAGGTCATCAAAGCACCAGTCAAGCCAAAGTGGGAAAAAATTCCTAGAAGGGTGATTCAAACATAACATAAATAGATCTTTTCTTCTAAAATGGTAAAATAGGAGTTCCCGCCGTGGCGCAGTGGTTAACGAATCTGACTGGGAACCATGAGGTTGCGGGTTTGATCCCTGGCCTCACTCAGTGGGTTAAGGATCCGGCATTGCTGTGAGCTGTGGTGTGGGTTGCAGACTTGGCTCAGATCCCTCATTGCTGTGGCTCTGGTGTAGGCTGGTGGCTACAGCTCCAATTCGACCCCTAGCCTGGGAACCTCCATATGCTGCGGGAGTGGCCATAGAAAAGGCAAAAAGACAAAAATAAAATAAAATGGTAAAATAAAGACATCACTGCTCACTTTATGTCTGTGAAAGAGAGAGGAAAAAAGGGAAAACTGCATTTTTTTATAAGTAGCAAGTAGCTATAATTCTAATGTCTTACAAGAAAGGATAAGGAACATCCTTTTTTAGAAGAATTCTCATGCACAATGCGCTTCAAAAACAAAAGGCACAGACTCAAGGGCACCATCGCTATCTCCTCGTTTCTAACAACCAAATCCAGGAAGCTAAGCCGGATGTAGAAGATTTGGTGGACCCTGATTGGCATCCCTGAGATTAAGAAAAACAGGACTGTGCAAGGAAGTGCAGAGACATCACCCCTGAATAAGTCAGCTTCCTAGTACAGCAAAACAGAAGCAGGTTCCTTAAATTCTTGACTTGTGTATCCAACTGCCTACCTTAACATGCACTTCGATGATGGATCAATAGACATGTCACAATTAAAAGGTCCTAAAGAGGAGGTCCCATCATGGCTCAGTGGTTAACGAATCTGACTAGGAACCATGAAGTTGTGAGTTCGATCCCTGGCCTTGCTCAGCAGGTTAAGGATTCAGCGATGCCGTGAGCTATGGTGGAGGTCGCAGATGTGGCTCGGATCCCGAGTTGCTGTGGTTCTAATGTAGGCCAGTGGCTACAGCTCCAATTGGACCCCTAGCCTGGGAACCTCCATATGCCATAGGTACAGCCCCAGAAAAAAGGCAAAAAAAAAAGTCCAAAAGAAAACTCTTGATCTGTCTCCTAAAATGCCTACTCTTCCTATCTCAGTAAATGGTAACTCATCCTCTTCTAGTTAAAGACTTACTGATGACTTTTCTCTCATAACTGACATAAAATCTCCATCAATTCTGTCAGCCACTCCTTTAAAATATTTTAAGAATCTGACTGCTTGTCACTAACTTTAACTACTAACCTAGATCACTGCTGTAGCTTCCCATTAATCCCCTAGCCTTGGCACCCCCCATATCATACTTTCTTTATAGCAGCCAAAACATAATTCTGATCTTTTCACTCATCAACTCAAACCCTTTGTGGGTCTCCCAAATCATTCAGAATAAAGGCCAGAGTCTATGATTTGGCCTGTTACCTAATTAAACCTACCCTTACCCCCCTTTGCTCACTGTGCTCTAACTCACTAGCCTGATCACTATTTCCTGAACAACAAGCCTAAAAACCTCAAGGGGTTTTAGTTTTTGTTTTTGTTTTTGTTTTACTTTTTAGGGCTGCCCCTGCAGCATATGGAAGTTCCCAGGCTAGGGGTTGCATTGGAGCTGCAGCTGCCAGCCTACACCACAGCCATAGCAACGCAGGATCTGAGCTGTGTCTGTGACCTACACCACAGCTCACTGAAATGCCGGATCCTTAACCCACCGAGCGAGGTCAGGAATCAAACCTACGTCCTCATGGATATTAATCGGGCTTGTTACTGCTGAGCCACAACAGGATCTCCAACCTCAGGGTTTTTAAGACTTTTTGTTCCTTTTGGCTGAATGCTCTTCTACCAAATGCTGCATGTTCCACTCTCATACTCTTCAGCTCTTCTTACAAATGCCATCCTCTTTTCCCTAGTACCCGAAATGGTGTCAAATACAAATCATTCAATTATGAATATACCATGATGGTAGAAATGTAAACTGGTTTACTTCTTTTGAGAGTGATGTGTCTATTTCTTTCTTTCTTTTTTTTTTTTTGTCTTTTTGCCATTTCTAGGGCCGCTCCCTCGGTATATGGAGGTTCCTAGGCTAGGGGTCGAATCGGAGCTATAGCTGCTGGCCTACGCCAGGGCCACAGCAAAGCGGGATCTGAGCTGCATCTGCAACCTACACCACAGTTCACAGCAACACCGGATCCCTAACCCACTGAGTGAGGCCAGGGATCAAATCCACAACCTCAGGTTCCCAGTCAGATTTGTTAACCACTGAGCCACGACAGGAACTCCCACGATGTGCCTATTTCTATCAAATCTACAAATAAACATAACTTTGACCCAGTATTTCCACTTAAGAGTAAATTATGTTATTGCATCTGCATATCTCTGCAAAGCACTATAAACAAGAATACATACTTGCATCTTTAACTGCCTAAGCTTGGAAACAACCTAAATGTCCATTAGTAGGAGACAGGTTAAACAAATAAATAGTTGATAGAGAGGAAAAGGATACTATGTGCACAATAGAATATATTCCACCATTTATATGACAAGGAAAACTCAGGGCTTATATATATTCAAATTTGCAGCAGACACATAATATTTGGTTTATTCATAGACTAACTCAAGAAGGATACATGTGAAACTCTTAAAAGTGACTGTGTCTTTGAAAAAGAACTATAGGACTGAGGGTCAGAAGAGATTTTTTTCACTGCATGCCTGGATGTTCAAAACTTTTTACAAATTCCAGAATCGTATTAAAAACCAAATGCAGGAGTTCCCGTCGTGGCGCAGTGGTTAACGAATCCGACTAGGAACCATGAGGTTGCGGGTTCGGTCCCTGCCCTTGCTCAGTGGGTTAACGATCTGGCGTTGCCGTGAGCTGTGGTGTAGGTTGCAGACCCGGCTTGGATCCCGCGTTGTTGTGGCTCTGGCGTAGGCCGGTGGCTACAGCTCCGATTCAACCCCTAGCCTGGGAACCTCCATATGCCGCAGAAGCGGCCCAAGAAATAGCAAAAAAAAAAAAAAAAACAAAAAAAAAACAAATGCAAACTCATACATCCATGCATACATATACCCACACATAGCAGAAAGGCAGAATTAATTTCTAAGATAAAAACTTCTGAAAGAGGTACATGGGAGCAGAAGGGAAGGAGGCAGGAGTTTGTTGATGTATAATGGGGAGGTGGATAAGATGTGTGATCACAGATGTAAAATATAATGCTGAAGCATTTAACCACTGAAAGAATGAGAGAAGCTGGTAAGTAATAAAAAGGGACCTAAATATCAAATGATATGTTAACACTTAAGACTTATAAAAGACAATGGACAAGATAAAGAGTTTATACACACCAGAGGATATGAGACTGAGGGTATCATGAAAGAGAACAATCACAGAGGCAGTACAAATGAAGTGATTTTTTGACATGCAGAATAGATAAGAGGGCATCTGCCCCCCTAGAATCTGATTTAAGAAGTTAGATTACTACAAGAAAATATGATGACTAGAAATACTCTTCAGGTATCTAGCAAATTCTACCAAGTGATATCCTAACACTAAGGCCTGTAAGGAAACATACTTAAAAGCGTTACAGAGGTGGTAATGCTGATTCAACAACTGTGAACTGCCTGCTTGTGATTCACTCACCTGGACAAATTTCATTTCCACTTTTTTCTCCACCATTCAGAGTTCGTCTTCTTGCTTCAACAGAGACTCACATACAGTTTGGTCAGCTTATAACCTGCAAGGGAAGCAGAAACAGTAGGCTGAAAAAGTACTTGGTAGTGGAGTGACCTAATTTAGCAATTTCTAAAAGTCAATGATCATTAAAAAAAAAAAAGAGAAACTGATGACAGAACACTGTGAATCAACAATGGACAAATGAAAATCATTACAAAAATAAATAAATAAGTAAAAGTGAACGCATCATCCTGGAAGGCAAGTACCACAATGATTTGCAGGAAACACAGATAAGGAGATAGAGGTCTGCCCCCACCATGTTAGGGTCATCAAGCCTGAGGAAGGAAGCATAGAAGTCCTAGAAAAGGCCCGTGAGCTCTGAAGCATAGAATGCTACCACGTTTCCTTTTTCCTGGTACTTGTCTAGGAAAATCTATCTCATGCAAACATGGGTAACACAAAATACTTTGTCTAAGTCCACACAAGTACACTTGTAAGAAAAACAGTGCTAATGAACAGCATAATTTTCCAACATTTAAACTCATATGAAATACACTGCCCCATGCAGATTAAAAAAAAAAAAACGAAGAACAATGTAACAAAACCAATTTTTAAAAAAAGACATAAAAACTTTAAGAAGCGAACAAAGTTACAGAGGGCACACAGAAGATAAAAAGGGGAACTTAGGTGTCATCCAAGAGGAAATGAAAACAATAGGAATGGACATTTTATTTTTGTTCTGTTTGATTCTTCAAAAAAGATTGCAGTTATCAGGAGTTCCCATCATAGCTCAGTGGTTAACGAACACAACTCGTGTTCATGAGGATGGGGGTTCAATCCTTGGCCTTGCTGAGTGGGGTAGGGAGCCAGCATTGCTATAAGCTATGGTGTAGCCTTCAGACACAGCTCTGATCCCTTGTTGCTGTGGCTGTGGCATAGGCCAGCAGCTGTAGCTCCAATGTGACCATGTGACCCCTAGCCTGCGAACCTCCCTATGATGCAGGTGTGGCCCTAAAAAGACCAAAAAAAAAAAAAATTACAGTTATCAGAGTTAGAGGGATTTTTGTGTCCTGATTAAACTGATCTTTCTTGATTGTTCCAACTGAGGCAAAGCAGTGGCTTCAGCCTTAAACTTTTGGTTTCTACTCACATCCCCAGACACAGGCAGCATAGGCAATTTATACATACACAGGTAATCAAAATCTATATACTTGACCACAAAAGCCAGCATCTTATCTACTGCAAAACACTGAAGGCATTTCTATTAAACTCTAAATAAAGATAAAGGATGCCCAGTGCCTTATTTTTTAATAGAACTACAAAAAATTATCTAATAAGGTACACAAGGAATAAAATTTGTATAATAAGCCCTCCCCCTTTTTTGCTTTTTAGGGCCACACCTATGGCATATCTAAGTTCCCAGACTAGGGGTCGAATTGGAGCTACAGCTGTTGGCCTACACCACAGAAACTCGGGATCTAAGACTTATACCACAATTCACACCAACGCCACCCCAGATTGCCGACCCACAGAGCAAGGCCAGGGATCGAACCCACATCCTCATGGACACTAGTCAGATTCATTTCTGCTGCACCACAAGGGGAACTCCTCGATAATCTTTATATATACCAGAACAATGACTTCATTCATAACAGTAACATAAAAGATAATGTCCTTAAAAATAAATTAAGAAGTGATTCTCAAGTTTACCCAAAAAAATAAACAATACCTAGGAAACTGAAAAAAACAAAGCAGTAAGAGGAAACTAGCTACACTAGATATAAAACAAAATTATAAAGCATCCATAATAAAAAGATAACTATTGGTACATGAATAAAGACTGGAGGATGGGTGAGAACACGAAGTCCAGAAACAGACCAAATACATGAGAATTTAGTATATGATCAAAATGGAATCTTAAAACAGAGTTAAGGACTTTCTTTAATAAATGGAGTTGAGGAGTTCCTGCCATGGCTCAGCAGTTAACGAACTCAACTAAGATCCATGAGGAGGTGGGTTCAATCCCAGGTCTCGCTCAGCGGGTTAAGGATCCAGCGTTGCTGTGGCTGTGGTGTAGGCGGGCAGCTGTAGGGTCCAATGGGACCCCTAGCGTGGGAACCTCCACATGCTGCAAGCGAGGTCCTAAAAAGCAAAAAAAAAAAAAGTTGGAAGAACAGGATAATCTACTGGAAAAATAGAAACCTGGATGCATAGCTATTAATGTAGGTCAGGATAAACTCCAAATGGATTTAAAAAATTAAGTTGAAAATAAAAGCCCATAAAAATAATCTATAAGGTCAGTGGTTAAGGAATCCGACTAGGAACCATGAGATTGTGGGTTCGATCCCTGGCCTTGCTCAGTGGGTTAAGGATCTGGTGTTGCCATGAGCTGTGGTGTAGGTTACAGACACAGCTCAGATCCCGAGTTGCTGTGGCTGTGGGGTAGGCCGGTGGCTACAGCTCCGATTCGACCCCTAGCCTGGGAACCCCCATATGGGGCAGGAGTGACCCAAGAAATGGCAAAAAGACAAAAATACAAAAAAAATAAAATAAAAAAATCTTGTACAAGTGAAACATGGGTTGGGAAAGGCTTTCTATGACCATAAATAAAAAAACTGATAATGCTAACTACATTAAAATTTTTTAAAAATTTAAATAAAAAAATAAGGCGTTCCCGTCATGGCTCAGTGGTTAACAAATCCGACTAGGAACCATGAGTTTGTGGGTTCCATCCCTGGCCTTGCTCAGTGGGTTAAGGATCCAGCATTGCCGTGAGCTGCAGTGTAGGTGGCAGATTCGGCCTGGATCCTGCATTGCTGTGGCTCTGGCGTAGGCAGGTGGCTACAGCTCCGATTGGACCCCTAGCCTGGGAACCTCCATATGCCGCAGGAGCAGCCAAAGAAACGGCAAAAAGACAAAAAAAAAAAAAGTAAAATAAAATAAAATAAAATAAAATGAGGAGCTAATCATGAGGTAAAAATACTGAATCATTTCATTGAATTAGAAATACTAGTAAGAATTCATTTTTTTCTTTTGACACCCTGTGGCATTCAGAAGTTTCCGTGCTAGGAATCAAATCTGTGCTACAGCAGTGACAATGCCAGATCCTTCGCTGGCTAGGCCACCAACAGGGAACTCCCAATTTGTGATGATTTTTATTTTTTGGCCACCCCTTGGCACATGGAGTTCCTGGGCCGGGGGATCTGAGCCATTTGCAACCTAAGCCACAGCTGCATCGAGGGATCCTTAACCCACAGTGTCAGGCCAAGGATGGAATCTGTGTCCCGGAACTCCCAAGATACCTCTAATCCCATTGTGCCACAGGGGAAACTCCTCATGATTTTAACAAATGGGTTTTCTACCTCCCTCTCTGAAATGGCCCTGAGACAATGTTACCTCTGCAGCAATGAGAACAATTCAGAACCCATATTTTGGTCTCCAATACCATCCTCCAGGAAAAGGAACCAGAGCTCCTAGGAGAAACGGTCAATTCCAAGTCTGGTAGGGAAGTATAAGGTGGGCCTCGACGGCAGAAGGCTCTCAAATGATGTTTAAAGAAAAAAAAGCCAGGATAAATGTGACACAATTTGAAGTAGCAATCAAATAAACATAAAAGGAATGAAAAAAATGAGAAAACCAGCACTTTGCAACACTGAAGTTAAAGATTCAGCTAAAGATTGTTTATTGGTGTTAAAACCATTCATTAAATGATTGATGGGCAAAGGATATTTGTATGGTGCCAAACTGTGAACATACAGATTTTATTTTGGTCATAAAGGGAAAAATATAATCACTAATGGTGGACCAGTCATACATTTCCCTAATGTTATGCAATTTGAAGATCACCTCTGATGCAGTCTAACCAAAAATAAGTCACAATTAGGATTTTTAAAAAACATCGGAGGTTCTGAATTAGAACTGTGAGGAAGTAACAATCAGAAATCAGATTTATCTGCTGAAGGAGGTAGTGATGAGTTTCTAGATGAATGTAACTTGAACACAAACCTAACTTCCTCATTCCAGTTACAAAAGGAAAAACGTTTAAATACGGAAATTAAAAAAGATCATCTACTTTATCTGAATCTTTCAGAAATTTTTACCGTAATACAAATGACTACACTATTTCTGAAGAAATACTGTTCTGTGGTATTAGTACCATTTAACATTTATCCACTACTTCCTAATACTAAGCACTCTTTTTTTTCTTAAATGAGAGTCGTTGTTTTTTGTTTTTGTATTTTTTTTTCTCTTTTGCCACACAGGCAGTATGTGGGAATTCCTAGGCCAGGGACTGAACCTACAGCAGCAACCAGAGCCACAGCCCTGAAAATGCAGGAGCCTCAACCCTCTAGGCCATCAGAGAACTTCCCTAAGCACTATTCCTTAGAACTCCGCATCTGCACAATCACCCTGTGAATCAGGGACTATTATTTTTCCTATATTACTAGCTGAGAAACTGAGACACAAGGTATAAGTACCTGCCTAAGGACACCTAGGCAGAAAGCCGCAGAGGGAGGAATCTGGCTCCATGGCCTAAATTCTCCTTTAAAAAAAGGGGGGAGGGGGGTTCCTGCTGTGGTGCAATGGGCTGTAGCAGCCTGGGTAGCTGCAGAGGTGCAGATTTGATCCCTGGCCTGGTGCTGTAGGTTAAAGGATCCAGCACTGCTGCAGACCCAACAAAGATTACAGCTGTGGCTTGGATTCAATCCCTGGCCCAGGAACTTTCCATATGCCTCAGGTGCAGTCATTGAATTTAAAAAAAAAAAATTACTTTGATTTTTGAATATATAATAAATTCATATAGTTGGGAAGAAACATAAAAAAGTATTTGCATTCATCCTATCTATGCCTGTACCTCTATCCCAACAGAGGTAGCCAATTTTATTTGCTGTAGATCTTCTTATTTTTTTTTAATGGAAAGTAATACAAGCATATATTCTTACCTCTCCCCTTAATCCATATGAAGCATACCACGCATTCTGCGTTTTTCACTTTACATTTTTGGAGTTACTTCAGTGTTAGAATACAGAAAACAGGAGTTCCCGTCGTGGCACAGTGGTTAACGAAGCCGACTAGGAACCATGAGGTTGCGGGTTCGGTCCCTGCCCTTGCTCAGTGGGTTAACGATCCGGCGTTGCCGTGAGCTGTGGTGAAGGTTGCAGACGTGGCTTGGATCCCGAGTTGCTGTGGCTCTGGCGTAGGCCGGTGGCTACAGCTCCGATTCAACCCCTAGCCTGGGAACCTCCATATGCCGCAGGAGCGGCCCAAGAAATAGCAACAACAACAACAACAAAAAAGACAAAAGACCAAAAAAAAAAAGAATACAGAAAACTTCTCCTCATTCTTTTTTAAAGCTGTAAGTTACTGTTGTTTACACATGCCATAATTTTATCACACTAATATCCTACTGATGAGCATAAATTGTCTCTCCCTATGTGAAACAGTGCTGCAATGAGCAACTTTGTACCTGTGTCACTTCATGTAAATTCGGGTATATTTGTAAAATTTCCATCTGTGAAATAACTAGGTCATTAAACACTGAGGAATGGCCCTTCATAAGCCTGTTTCCTTCTAATAACAATACTATTTTAATTTATGAGGACCTAAAATGTTATTGTTAGGCTCCCACCTCCCTATACCCTAAATGCTTTTCTTTTTCAGAGCTCTACCGGCTATTCTAGCTTGTCTATTTTTCCACATGAAGTGCACAATCAGCTTATTTAGGTCCAAGAGAAAAAAAAACAAAAACCTATGGATACTTTTACTGGGATAACATTAAATTAATAAATTAATTTGGGAGTTCCCACCATGGCTCAGTGATAACGAACCCAACTAGTATCCATGAGGACATTGGTTCGATCCCTGGCCTTGCTCAGTGGGTTAAGGATCCGGCGTTGCTGTTGCTGTGACTCTGGCATAGGCCAGCAACTGCAGCTCTGATTCGACTGCCCCTAGTCTGGGAACTTTCATACGCCACATGTACTGACGTAAAAAGCATAAAAACCCCAAACCCTTGAATTTATCCACCTTTTTTTTTTTTTTTTTTTTTTTTTGGTCCTTTTACGGCCACAGGTGTGGCATATGGAAGTTTCCAGGTTAGGGGTCGAAACGGAGCTGCAGCCCATGGCCTACGCTAGAGCCACAGCAACGCCAAATCCAAGCCAAGTCTGTGACCTACAATGCAGCTCAAGGCAACACCAGATCCTTAACCCACTGAGCAAGGCCAGGGATTGAACCCAAGTCCTCAAGCATACTAGTCTAGTGCATTACTGCTAAGCCACGATGGGAAATCTTGCACACACTTCTTTATGAGAAATTCCCACTGAAAAACATTGTATATTTATTTGTTCACATCTTATGTTACCCCCGAAAGCAGTATTCTAAAGTTCTTTTCCAATAGTTTTAAACGTTTCTTAAATTTACTCCTCGATTTTTAAAAGACAGTTCGTGTAAACAGTGGTCTTCTACTATACCTTCTACTGACTGTTGTTTATTTGAAGGCTACTGATCTACAGACACTGATTTGGTAACCAATTATTTAACTCTCTTATTATTTAAAACCTTGAAGGACAACTGTGGGTTATCCTTAATAATAGTATCTCCCTTTCTTCACAAAATCCATACAACCTGAGAACACTTCCACGCATTTAGGAGTTAGTACACCTAACTAGTTCGGATTCATGGATAAACACTGCAGCAAGTTTGTTTGTTTTTTTTTTTTCCCCAAAGAACGAGGATAACTGTGTTTATCCTAGAACCCCAGACCCTTGACTTCCTAGTACTCTGCTTTCTGCGATATGTTGACACTACTTCTCAAAAGGTAACGCTGATATCTACTCTACCTAGGCTTAACAGCAGCCCTATTAAAGTTCCTCAAAGATCAGGATATTTGAGACCGTTTGAAACAGGGTCCCCATAACAAAAAGTTCCTTTGAAATATTTCTGCTTGTTTAAAAAAAAAAAGCAATAAGTCACGATGATTTGCATTGTACCCTAATTAATAAGAAATGTATTTTATAGAAAAGCATATTTTAAAATTAATTACCACTTGGTGCTTAACCCCCTTCCAATCTGCAAGTAAATTAGGTATTCCAGGAAGATGGCACCGTTATTATCAGCACTTTCGACAAGAGAAGTGCCGCTCGGACGTTATCTCAATGCCGGTCTCCCTCTTAGACGCAAGCCATACATACCCTGAGCCCAGTTTCTTCCTCAATGTTCTCAAACATTTAGTCTAACTTGCGGTCAAACTCAGGGTCACGCACACTCGAACGCTCCTCAGAGGCCCCCACCCCCACCCCACACGTAGACTAGAAGCTCTAAAACCCACTCCCCTTCCTCGCGCCGCACCCCAATAGATCCGGAATCCTTCCCCTCAACCTCCCCGACCCTATCGGCCCAAGACGTCCACATCCCACCTCCTATTTTCGCGCCACGTGGACCCAGGGGCCGGACTGACCCGCGGACAAAGACCAAAATGTCCACTCGGTATGCTGCGCCTGCGCACTCAGAGGGCGAGTGAGCACTCCCAGAAACCCCCGCGACGCAGCCCGCACGGTCACCGCGGCCAAGCCCAAGCTGGTGTCTGGTTACCTTCTATCAAAGCAATGCCGCTTTTCCGGCCTTGAACTACATTTCCCTTAATGCTTTGCGGGTCGACACTCAGTATCTCCTTCTGCCTTTCCTATACGAATGTTGCGGCCACGTCCTTTGATTATGAGGCTCTCAGGTCAAGTAGTCCTACCTTGGGGGGATATCAGCTCAAGCCTGGTGGACGTTTGGAGCTGGAACCCTCCTCTTTGAAGCAGTGTCATATAGGCCGAGCTCTGACTTTCTGGTTTGAGGACGCCATCATGTCTCTGGCTGGTCTGGTCCTGGACTACGTTTCCCAGAGTCCACAGCGGCCCAGCGTTACGTGTCTCTTGACGTCGTGGCGAGATCGTTTGCTCCGCCGGGACCCGGACGCGACCAAGGGGAGGCAGAAGGTGAGGGGTCTGGGAGTCTGGGGCGGGGACGGGGCGTGTCCAGAGCCTTGGGTTTGTGCGCGCTGGCGGGAACGGGCTGAGGATGCGCTATTTTGAATGTGTCTTTGTGTGTCATGGTGGTGAGTAGATTGTGTAACTGCGTTAGTGGTGTGATTGTGCCTGTGTATACGGGTGTGGAGGTGTCTATGATTGTGTAGTTGTGTCCTGTGTGTGTTAAGAGTGGATGTGTGGTTGTGTCCGTGTGACACTATTTTGTGCAGCACCAATTTTGTGGGTGTGAGGTCCCTGTGACTCTAGTGCTCTGACAAATTATAGCCCTGAACAGCGAGCATCTGTAACACCGAGATTGGGCATCTTCTGTGCCCTCCCTCCTCCTGTGTAGGACGGGTGGGCGATGACCCATTAAAACTGCCCTGGCTCCTCATGATTGCTTTTTCTTGACTCTTCTCTAAGACATACATTGAAAGGAGAAGGAAAGAACTATTGTTGAACATCCAGAAGCCAAGCTGTCCGTGCATCAAGTTTTCTTCTTCCCCTGAAACCCTTCTTTCTCTACGTGTGTTAAAAAAGCAAAACAAAAAATTCAGCCAAATAAACGTGAAAATTAATTGTCCTTATTTAACAGTTCATGAATCGGGCAGGATCCTATCTAGCAAACGGAGAGATACTCCAAGGAGATGTACAAAATTGAAAGTTTTCATAGGCAGTAGGAAAGTGGGGCAAGGAAGTTACTAGCAAAAGAACAGAAAGCATTGTTTTAGGCCCGGTCACCTTTTAGGGGAGGGGAACGGCTAGGGTTTTATCATGCAAATTATCTCTCTGGTGCTAACCAGGAAATTCCAGATTGATTGTTTAAAGATTTAACACATTCTTGAGAAAGCCTGAAACTGGAAATAAGTCTTGGTTTGTTATTGTGGGGACAAATGACACCATTTGGGGCTTGTTATTTCCTTTCAACACGTGCTTTTCTTTCCTCCTTCTGAAACTTCTTACTTAACACAGATAAGACACCACCACCCTGCCCCGGGAGAAACTAGTGTCTGGTATTTGCCTTTGAGTAAATTTCTGAGTGCCATGAAGGTGAACTGAAGGACCCACACCCTCTTTGCTCCCTGCACACCTAATGTTCATCTACAATTTTTTAAACATTTGAATTGGCTTTAGATTTAAAACTGCTACAAAAAAAGATTTCTCCAAATACTCTTAACCCAGTTTCTCTATAGGTTACCATTTTACATAATCACAGTACATGGTCAAAATTAGATTAACACTCATATATTATTAATCACTAATCTACAAACCTTATTCAAATTTCATTGGTGTCTTTAGGGTCCTTTCTGGATAAGGATCCAATCCAGGATCATATATTGCCATTGATAATTCTCCTTAGTCTTCTTTAAACTGGCACAGTCACTTAAGTCTTTCCTTGTCTTCCATGACCTTGAGAACTGGCCATTTTGTAAATTCTGCAATGTAGTCTTCCTCAATTCAAGGTTGTCTGATACTCCATAATTAAATTCAGGTTATGCAGTTGAAGCAAGACCACCCCAAGAGGAATGTATTCTTCTCAATGCATCTCATTGAGAGTCCCATGAGATCAATTTGTCTCATTGTTAGCGGTGTTAACTTTAATTTGCCAGGTTTCTCCACTGCAAAATCATTCTTTTCCCTTTATAGTTAATGTATCTTATGGAGAAAGACTTTGCCTATAAATATGCTGTTTATCAATCTTTCACCAACTGCATCCATTGCTAATTCTATTTCTTTTTCTTTTTTTTTTTTGTCTTTTGTCTTTTTAGGGCCACACCAGCAGCTTATGGAGGTTCCCGGGCTAGGGGTCTAATTGGAGCTGTAGCTACGGGCCTACAGCACAGCCACAGCAACGCCAGATCCAAGCCACATCTTCGACCTACACCACAGCTCCTGGCAACACCAGATCCTTAACCCATGAGTGAGGCCAGGGATCGAACCTGTGTCCACATGGATGCTAAGTCGAGTTCGTTAACCTCTGAGCCACAACGGGAACTCTGCATTGCTAATTCTTACCTGAGAATTTATTACCAAGTATCTGCCAGATGGTGATTTTTTTTTTTTTTTTTTGGCTTCCATTATTCCTTCTACATTTATTAATTAGAATCCTGTTAGAAATAGATTTTCCAGAGTTCCCGTCATGGCTCAGTGGTTAACAAATCCAACTAGGAACTATGAGGTTGCAGGTTCAATCCCTGGCCTTGCTCAGTGGATTAAGGAGCCAGAGTTGCCGTGAGCTGTGGTGTAGGTCACTGACGCGGCTCAGATCCCGAGTTGCTGTGGCTGTGGTGTAGGCCGGCAGCTACAGCTCCAATTAGACCCCTAGCCTGGGAACCTCCATATGCCTCAGGTGCAGCCCTAGAAAAGACAGAAAAAAAGAAATAGATTTTCCTTCTCCCCATTTAATTTTTTCACTAACTTACAAAAGTATAGTCTGAATTTTACTTTTTAAATTTTTGGGGGATTGTGCCCACGGCCTGTGTAAGTTCCTGGGCCAGGGATTGAACCCTTGCCACAGCAGCGACCTGAACCACTGCAGCAACAATGCAAAATCCTTAACCTACTGCACCACAAGGGAACTCCTGGGAGGGGGTTAATATATATTACAGGTTATAATCCATTACTGTCACTACTTTATTACTGAAATTGTCCCAAATTTGGCCACTGGGAACCTCTTTGGATTGGCTCCTATGTCCTTCCAACAAATCCCCTTTGTTTTATTTTTTTTTTTAGTACTTCTTTATTTTCCTGCACCATAAGATGTTCCAGGTTGATATTGTACTTTCCCAGGCCCAGTCCTGTAATGAGAAGTTTCCTAGGGATCACTGGCTCCTTTTATTAGAAAATTATATTTAGAAACCAAGATTAGATGTGCTTATTGCTACTGGGATTGTTATTACTTCTTGACTTTTTCAGGGTTTTCTATATATAAGATTATGTCATCTGAACAGAGATACATTTTATCTCATTCTTTCCAATTTGAATGCCTTTTACTTCTTTTTCTTGCCTAATACTTCCAGTATTAGGCTGATAGGCATATTTTCACACATATCCTTTAAGGCTATTTTTACACCTTTTTTGTATGTGTGAATTAGCCATCTCTTTTTCTTACTTACTTTTACTGTTTTTTGTTTGTTTGTTTGTTTTTCCGGCTTTTTTGATACTTTGTCACAGTGGTTAAGAATTCTTTTCATATTCGGATACTAGCTCATCATCTGTAATGTTCATTGCAAGTTATCATCTCCTGGTTTGACAGTTGTCTTTTGACTTCATTTATGGTGGGTTTTTTTGTTTGTTTGGTCTTTTTAGGGCCATAGCTGCAACATATGGAGGTTCCCAGGCTAGGAGTTGAATGGGAGATACAGCCTACACCACAGCCACAGAAACTCAGGATCCGAGCTGAATCTGGGACTACTCCATGGCTCATGACAATGCTGGATCCTTAAGCCACTGAGCAAGACCAGGGATCAAACCCATATCCTTGTGGATACCAGTCGAGTTTGTTACTGCTGAGCCACAACAGGAACTCCCCGTTTGTGGTATTTTTTTGCCATTGAATATTTTTATGTAGTAGATTACCAATATTTTCCTTTACAGCTTCTGGATTTTGAAAGCTTTTCTCGGCCTAAGGATTAAAGGGGAATTTACCTGTGTTATCTTCTAATAACCGTATGATTTTTGTTTTGTTTTGTTTTTTAAGAGCCACACCCAAAGCATATGGAGGTTCCCAGGCTGGGAGTCAAACCAGAGCTACAGCTACCAGCCTACACCACAGCTCACAGCAACGCTGGATCTTTAACCCACTGAGTGAGGCCCGGGACTGAACCCACATCTTCATGGATCGCATTTGGGTTCGCTAACCACTGAGCCATGATGGGAACTCCTAATAACCTATGGTTTTTAAGAAATAAAATATTGCCTGCCATATCAGTAAACAAAAAGTGTCACAGTCACCAACAATTGCAGCCACCTCCAAGGATAAGCCAGTGAGCCCTGAAGGAACTCAGGATGGAAACCTAGAATAGCTGCTATCTAGCAGCCCTCAGACTACAGCCATTCCCAAAGGATGAGCCCTAAGGAAACTCAGGATGTGGAAACCCAGGATATTGGCCCCAGATAGCAGAGATGCATATCAAATGAATGATTTGGGTGAGCCCAGACCTTTGCATCCTCTGAGCAGATTTCTCAGGGTTACTTGAGATGCTGCCTCCCAGGCTTAAGTCCTCATTTTGCCCCAAATAAAACTTAACTCTCAACTTTTACGTTGTGCCTATATTTTTTTTTTTAGTCAACAATTTAATTTTTTACATTTAGCACCCTGAGCCATTTGGAATGTAATTTTGTGTATGGAATGGGGTTATGGATTTAATTTTATATTTTCAAAATGGCTATCCAGTTTTTCCAGAACCATTTACGAAAAATTTTAATCTCTGGGAGTTCCTGTCTGGCTTAGCAGAAACAAGTCCAACTAGTATCTCTGAGGATGCAGGTTCAATCCCTGGCCTCGCTCAGTAGGTCAGGGATTCAGTGTTGCCGTGAGCTGTGGAGCAGGTCGCACACGCGCGGCTTGAATGCCTCATGGCTGTGGCTGTGGCATAGGCTGGCAGTTGTAGCTCCGATTAGACCCCTAGTCTAGGAACTTACATATGCTGCAGATGTGGCCCTAAAAAGAAAAAAAAAAAAATTTGTGCCAGTGATTTGAAATGCTATCATATACTAAATTTCCGTACATGCTTGGTTCTGCTTCTAGGGCTTCTGTTTTCTTCCAGTTTGTCTCTTTATGCATTACTACCACACTTTTCATTATAGAGGCTTACGGTACATTTTAACGTCTATTACAGCTAGTTTCCTGATACTCATTTTTTACTGTCAAATTGTTCAGTTTCTCCTTTACACTAGTTCTGCACCAAAGCGTTCTGTTTACATAAGCTCTACATCTTTTGGAGGGTTGCGATTTGCTGATTCATAACCCGGCTCATGTGACACTCATTGATATCTCTGATTTTCATGATGTATAGGTTGATGAACAAGGTCTTTTGCTGTTTCTGGCTTTTAAGAGTAAGAATGTGATTGGGGGAGTTCCCGTCATGGCGCAGTGGTTAACGAATCCGACTAGGAACAATGAGCTTGCAGGTTCGATCCCTGGCCTTGCTCCGTGGGTTAACGATCCGGCGTTGCCGTGAGCTGTGGTGTAGGTTGCAGACGCGGCTCGGATCCCTGGTTGCTGTGGCCCTGGTGTAGGCCAGCGGCTTCAGCTCTGATTGGACCCCTAGCCTGGGAACTTCCATATGCCGCGGGAGCGGCCCAAGAAAAGACAAAAAAAAAAAAAAAAAAAAAAAAAAGAATGTGATTGGGACCTATTTCAGAGATCTAGAATCACAAATCTGGGTGGGATAAGAGTTTGTTTAGTGACCAGATCTGATTTGATATAGGGCATTTTGGGTAGGGGGTCTTAAATTTGTTTCAGGCCAAGTCCCTGTTCTTCTGATAAGTTATGAAAGATAAAAGAATATTAGCTAGTGGTACTTGATACTTGTTAATAAATGGTCACAGCAGGGTTTTAAGGGAGATCCTGGCTCTCACCCTTAAACTTTAGGGCTCTGCAGACCCCATGAAATTTGGGGCAGTTTTTGCAGATACTTTTTACTTGATTTTTTTTTCCCCCCCTTGGGAGAATGTTTATGATTTCATAAGACTTTCAAAGAGTTTCATGACCCTTGAAAATTTTGAACCACACGTCTGAAATCAAAGACAGTAATGCTGGGTAATAGCCTTTGAGATGTTTGTGCCCACCAGTAGGGAAGTAGAGGAGGAAGTTTTCCATCACATGTTACATTCATATGATGGAATATTACTCACTAATAAATGCATACTTACAGCGAGTTAACCAGAACAATGAAAATGCTGTAATGATACAACACAGAAAATGACAAATTAGAAGATACTCAAATTTTACAAAGATCCCATACAAAAAATTTTTTTTAATTTTACCATTTTTTTTCTTTTTAAGGCCAAACCTGCATCGTATGAAAGTTCTCGGGCTAGGGGTCAAAGCAGAGCTGCAGCTGCCAGCCTACACCACAGCCATGGCAAGACCACGTCAGAGCCACATCTGTGACTATGCTGCAGCTTAACCCTCTGAATCCAGGGATTGAGGCTGCATCCTCATGGAGACATTGTTGGGTTCTTAACCTGCAGAGCCACAATGGGAGCTCCCTCATCTTTTTTTCTTTTTTTTTTTTTTGCTTTTTAGAACCACACTTGCTGCATATGGAAGTTCCCAGGGTTGAATCAGAACTGCAGCTCCTGGTCTTTGCAACAGCCACTGCAACTCTAGTTATTTATTTTTGTTTAAATGGAAACACAATGGAAAGTATTGGTTTTTTATTATGAAATATATAAGCTTAATGCAAAAATCTAGAAACTGCTCAAAATGTAATTCTTCTCTCTAAAGATAAGTATTCTTTTTTCCTTTTTTTTTTTTTTTTTTTTTTTTGTCTTTTTGCCTTTTTCTAAGGCCACTCCCATGGCATATGGAGGTTCCCAGGCTAGGGGTCGAATCGGAGCTGTAGCCACTGGCCTATGCCACAGCCACAGCAACACGGGATCCAAGCCCCATCTGCGACCTATATCACAGCTCACGGCAACACCGGATCCTTAACCCACTGAGCAAGGCCAGGGATCGAACCTGCAACCTCATGAGCCACAACAGGAACTCCAAGATAAGTATTCTTAATATTTTTTCTTAATATTTTGATGGCTGTATTTCAGATATTTTCTGTGGGATTTTATAGGGTAGTATCACTTTCATGTAAATTCTGTAACCTGCCTGCCTCATCAAATACTGCATTGACTATGTTACTGTTATTTTTTCAAGTCAATATGTAGTATTTCATTGTTGTGATGCACCTTAATTTATTCACTTTTCTGTCTACTAAAGAGTATTTATATTTCTGTATTTTAACTGTGAAATTGTCCCAAAAGTAGACTTGTTCATACAACCTGACATATTCTTATAGTGAATTCCTTTGGGTTAGGCATTAGACATTGATTAAGAATTTGCAAACACAAAATCCTAATCTAGAACTCACAGAGACAAAATACTTTTTAAAGAGTGACAGTCTCAGGAGTTCCCGCACAGTGGAAATGAATCCAAATAGTATCCCTGAGGATGTGGGTTCAATCCCTGGCCTTGCTCAGTGGGTCAGCAATCTGGCGTTGCTGTGAGCTATGGTGTAGGTTGAAGACTGGCTCGGATCCCCCGTTGCTGTGGCTGTGGTGTAGGTCAGCAGCTGTAGCTCCAGTTCAACCCCTAGCCTGGGAATTTCCATATGCCGCAGGTGCAGCCCTTAAAAAAAAAAAAAAAAAAAAAAAAAAAGAGTGAGAGTCTCTCTCTCTCTCTCTTTTTTTCTTTTTTTTTGCTGCACCTGTGGTATGTGGAAGTTCCTGGGCCAGGGACTGGACCCACACCACAGCAGTTACAACACCAGATCCTTTACTGCTAGGCCACCAGGGAACTCTGAGAATCTCTATTTTTAAATTACAAATAATGTACTGGGGGAGATAAAACTTGTATGCAGTTGTCCAGAGTAAAATGTGATAAAGGACACTAGTTTACCCTGATAGTATGCTGTGAGAATTCGTAAGAGGAAGGTATTAGTGTGACCAGAGCAGTCATTGCCATGTCATATGACATGTAAGTCAAACTGATCCTGTAAGTACTTCTGTGGAGGTAAATTGAGTCACCTATGCTTCCTTCAATTTTCATTCTAATCATCACAAATCCAAAATATGACCAGAGGGGTGAGATGATTCTATAGCTGTTTGGAGAACACTGAGGCACATACAGCAGGTGTGGAAACATAATAAAGCTTATCTGGCAAGAAGAGCTGAAAGGAAGCATCACTTATACACAGCACTTGGCCTAAGTGACTTTTAGTTCCTTTCCAGGCAGGTCTCCGGCACACATAAATGTAGTTACCAAATCGAGAAGTTTGCAACTATTGGGAGCTGACAAAAACAACAAAATCTATTCTGTAAAAAACTATTTTTAGAATATCCTGAGCTATTATTTCATGTTCAAAGGAAGACTGTTAAAAAAAGACAGTATTTTCTCTTTGATCTGCTTTTTGGGAATAGCTTACATTTCACAGATTTTAAAAATACTCATTTAAGGAGTTCTCTTATGGTGCAGCAGGTTAAGGATCTAGCATTCTCTATGTAGCGGCTCGGGTCACAGCTTCGGCGAAGGTTTAGTCCCAGGCCTGGAAACTTCCATATGCCTTGGGTGTGTCCAAAAAAAAAAAAAAAAAAGCATTTTTGTGCTAGGTCAAGTTCAACTTGTGCCGTAACTCGTAATCTGCCTTTTTAGAGCCTTTTGTTTCACATTGTGGGTTTGTGAAAAATCCCTTTGAGATGCATACAGTTGGGAATGGACAGCTTGGCTCTGTTATTTCTGAAGCTTCCTGTGACTTTTTCAAAATTATTCTTTCTTGGAATTCCTGTTGTGGCTCAGTGGGTTAAGAACCTGACATAGTATCCATGAGGATGCAGGTTCAATCCCTGTTCGTTCAGTGCATTAAGGATCCAGCATTGCCATGAGCTGTGGTGTAGGTTGCAGACTCAGGCTTGGATCTGGCATTGCTGTGGCTGTGGCGCAGGCCAGCAGCTGCAACTCTTATTCAACCCCTAGGCCAGTAACTTCCATATGCTGCAGGTGTGGCCATAAAAAGAAAAAAAACGAAAAGTTATTCTTTCTCATATTGACCCAGGCCCTGAGTCTGAATTTTTATGTAGTCCTTATAGGTGAATTAGCATATTAATTAGGACAAGTTGTTATACTGTGGTAGCAAACCCCCAAATCTCAGTGGTTTACAAAATAACTTTTTTTTTTTCAGCCATGGCCTCATGTGGATTCTCAGTTCCCAGAACCAGGGATTGAACCTGGGCTGTAGCAGTGAACGCGCCAATCCTAACCACTAGATGACCAGGGAGCTCCCTACAACATAACCACTTTTTATTTCTTGCTCGTGCTGCTGTCCATTATGCATCAGCACAGGCAAGGTCCCAAACCAAAGGAGACGCCACCATCCAGTAGCTGTGCCATCTGAAACGCACAGCTTCCTTGGCTGCCAAAGTGGGAATAGATTCGAGAATTATGCAGTCTTTCCAGTGCCCCAGACATCACCTCAGCTCATATTTCCGATGATCATAACCTAACTGCACGGGGCTGAAAAGTGTCATCTTCTACATGCCCCAGAGGAGAGGAAGACTGGATGCTTGAGGAGTTCCTGTTGTGGCTCACAGGGTTATGTTATGAACCCAGCTAGTATCCATGAGGATATGGGTTTGATCCTTGGCCTTGTTCAGTGGATTAAGAATCTGGCGTTGCCCTGAGCTGTGGCGTAGGCTGGCAACTGCAGTTCTGATTGGACCCCTAGCCTGGGAACTTCCATATACCGCGTATTACTTAAAAAACTAGGTAATGGTGAAACATTAGTAATCAAATTAATAATGTCTACCACACTCACTGAGACCCATTTCTTTTTCTCTGTGTAGGAAGTTGCTTCTGTAAATTAGATGTGATTTCTTTTGAGGCAAAGAAGACATCCTGGACCGTGAAAGGAAGTTGACAGGAAGCCTGTGCATAGGTGAGTGAGGAGACCAAGGAAGCAGGAAGCCTTTCAGAAGAAAGCTCAGCTCCTCTGTGAGGAGGTCAGGAGCCTTAAGTTATTGTTTGAGAAGATGCCCCTCAAAGGCTTTTTTTTTTTTTTTTCTTTTTTGTCTTTTCCAGGGCCGCTCCTGCGGCATATGGAGGTTCCCAGGCTGAGGGTCTAATCAGAGCTGCACTGCCAGCCTACACCACAGCCACGGCAACGCGGGATCCGAGCCGTGTCTGCGGCCTATACCACAGCTCACGGCAACGCCAGATCCTTAACCCACTGAGTAAGGCCAGGGATCGAACCCGCAACTTCATCGTTCCTACTCAGATTCATTAACCACTGAGCCATGACAGGAACTCCTCAAAGGCTTTAAAACTATGGAGGAGGAGTTCCTGTCGTGGCGCAGTGGTTAACGAATCCGACTAGGAACGATGAGGTTGCGGGTTCGGTCCCTGCCCTTGCTCAGTGGGTTAAGGATCCGGTGTTGCCGTGAGCTGTGGTGTAGGTTGCAGATGTGGCTCGGATCCCGCATTGCTGTGGCTCTGGTGTAGGCCGGTGGCTACAGCGCCGATTCGACCCCTAGCCTGGGAACCTCCATATGCCGCGGGAGCGGCCCAAAGAAATAGCCAAAAAAAAAAAAAAAAAAAAAAACTATGGAGGAAATTCAGCTCTTGCAGCATAGCAGTTCCCAAGGGCCCTTCACTCTCACTCATCACTCCATTCATATTTCCCTTTATATTCTGCTCCATCCCATGAGGAGGAAGGAACTAATAGTATTATTTATGATTATAAAACATATGCTTGGAGTTCCTGTCGTGGCTCAGTGGAAGCGAATCTGACTAGCATCCTTGAGGACGCAGATTCAATCCCTGACCTTGCTCAGTGGGTTAAGGATCCCGTGTTGCTGTGGCTGTGGCATAGGCTGGTGGCTACAGTTCCCATTCGACCCTCAGCTTGGGAACCTCCATATGCCACGGGTGTGGCCCCAAAAAGACAAAGACAAAAACAAAAACAAAACATGCTTAAGGGAAAACTCAAAAATACAGAAAAAGAGATTCCCCCATAATTACTTAGAGACAAATGTAAAAATTCAGTTGAAAATCCTTTCAGTCCTCCCCAGAAAAACATTTTTGTTGTTTATCTGACTTGTGAATTAGAGATGTGTTTCCATTTTATCATTTGCCTTTTCATTTTGATTTTAGTATTTGGAGCTAGAATTTTCAAAATCTTCCCAAATTTAGGGTTTTTTCTTTGTATTTTTCTGCATTGTGTGTTGTGTATCCACAAAATATAAATACATTCTATTTGTCTGAAATATTTTATAGTTTGGGGGATTTTTGTTTTTGTTTTTTGGCTATGCCTGCAGCATGTGGAAGTTCCTGGGCCAGGGATCAAATCCATGCCACAGCAGCCACCGAGGCTGCTGCAGTGACAAGGCTGAATTCTTTAACCCACTGCACCACAAAGGAATTCCTTATTTTATTTTTGTATTAAATATTTTATCAATTCTTTCTGGCTTATGGTACGAAAAAAATAGGCTATAGAAATTTCTACTTTGATAACCTCTTAAGGTTTTCGTTGCGATCTTGTACGCTCATGGCAGTGTTTGAGTGCCTCCCACGTGGTATTTTATGTCCTGGGGAGTTAATAATGAACAAAACTGACAAGATCCCTGTGTAAGTGTAGTGGGAAGAGTCAAATGATTGACAAATCTATAATAGAACGTTTAGTGGCACTGAGAGCTGTGAGGAAAAGCAAAGCAGAGAGGGCTGGAGTGCCTGGCAAAGGGGATGTTGTAATAGCTTGGTTACAGGGATGCGGGTTAAGCAGAAACCTTCAAGGAGGGAAAAAGTGAGCTCTCTGACTGCCTTGAGGAAGAGCGTGCTGGTCAGAACATACAAAGCCCCCAAAGGGAACTTTGCCTGCTGAGTCCTAAATAGTCTATGGCTGTTTAAGGATAATGAGTGTCCTGTGGCGAAGTAAAAATGTCTGGACTGTTAGCAGGATGCATCCGGGTGTGGCCTTCTGTGAATTTTTATAAGCTCTCAGGGATTCTTTTTAATTTAAAGATTCAAATATTTCATTTCTTCCAGAGAACATTCTTTTATTACCTTTTATTCATTTTTTTTTCCTCTAGCTGTTCTGTTTTATTCTCCACTTTTATACGTATTTTAGGCCTTCTGGATCTCTCCTCCGTATCTCTGACCTTTATTTTCAGAATTCGTTTCTTCTGTGTCTTTTCTCCTCTGAATTCTGAGGGTTTTTCCTCCCTGATTTCTAACATATCTGGTGCCTTCTTGTGTAATACTTTTAGGGAAGTTCCCAGGCCTAGGGACTGAACCCATGCCACAGCAGTAACAAGGCCAGATCCTTAATCTGCTGAGGTACCAGGGAACTCCCTCTAACTCTGTAAATTGGCCCCTTTCTACCCCGGGATTTGTTATTCATTCCCCCATTGATGGCAGTAACCAGGGGAAGGCAGTTTAATGGAAACTTCTATGGGCAGTAAAATGGAACATTTGGGTTCTTATCCCACCCAGTGGCCTTGGCTGAATCTCATAACCTCTCAGGCATTCTAGCTTCTCTTCTATATAATATGGAAAATAAAATCAATTTTATTTAACTGACAGGGTAGTTATAAAAATAAAACTAGGAGTCCCTGGTGGACTAGCAGTTAAGGATTTGGCCATGTCACTGCTGTGGCTTAGGTTCAGTCCCTGGCCTGGGAACTTCTGCATGCTGTGGGCGTGGCCAAAAATAAAAATAAAAAACTCTAATTGAAAGTGTCTATGAATAGTACCACTTCACCTCACAGTAGAATCCTAGGGGTCATTCCTGTACCTTTGTGCTCTGCCTTCCCCAGGTATGAACGAACCATCTGTGATCTCCTGTAATTCACCTCCAGGACTTGGGTGTTGTTCCCATCCCATCTCTCCCACTCGAGATCATTGCTTCTGTGCAGTTGTCTCCTATGTCCCTGCCGTATTAGTCTTCCTCAGCTGGGTTATTCCCGTCACTATAAAACATGCTGTAATTTCTCACACATTCAAAGCAAACAACCCTAGCTGTATTCCATATCCACTTCTAGCTCCATTTCTCTGGGTTTTTTTGCTTTTTTTTTTTTTTTTGTCTTTTCTAGGGCCACACCCGTGGCGTATGGAGATCCCCAGGCTTAGGGGTCTAATCGGAGCTGTAGCCACCGGCCTACACCACAGCCACAGCAACGCCAGATCCCAGCCGAGTCTGCAACCTATACCACAGTTCACGGCAACGCCGGATCCTTAACCTGCTGAATGAGGCCAGGGATCAAACCTACAACCTCATGGTTCCTAGTCGGATTCGTTAACCACTGCGCCACGACAGGAACTCCTCTCTGTTCTTTTGCAACAAAACTTATTGAAAGAGATGGCTCTTCTGCCTCCACTTCCTTTCCTTCTGTTTTCTCTTGAACCTATTCCAGGCAAGCTTTCATGTCCTCCATGAGACTTCAAATGATCTCTCTTAATGCCACATCCAATGGACAGTTCTCGTTCCTTGTACCACACGACCTCTTAGTAGCATTTGACTGTCTGTTGTTCTCACCTTCTTTCTTGGTATAATTTTTTCACCGGGCTTCCAGTGAAGCTCAATTTTCTTTTTTTCCTTCTATCCCACTGGTGTCGCCTTTGCAGACTCCTTTCTTTTATTCTTTTCGTCTTCCTGGTTTCTAGTCATCAGAGCCCACCCAGGCTCAGGTCTTGGACCTTTTTTCTTCCTATCTTACCTAGTATCAGAGCTTTAAATATTAACTGGACATCAGTTAACTTCCGATTTTATATTTCTACATTTGGCCTTTCTCTGGACTCCAGGGTCAAATGTCTAATGGACATTCAGCATGTCTACTGGATGTATGATAATCATGTCAAGAATTAAGGTAAAACAGAGCTCATAATTGGTCCGTCCAAACCTGCTCCTCTCACAGTTCCTTGTGTTAAAAAATGGCAACTTCGTACTTCTAGTTGCTCAAGCCAAAAACCTTAGCATCATCTTGGCCTTTTTATTTATTTATTTACACCTAAAATCAGCAAATCCTGTCAGCTCTACCTACAGAGAATATCTAGAATCTGATCAGTTCTCATCACCTCTCCCACGACCACATCACCCCAATGCAAGCTCTCCTCACCCCTTGCCAGGATTACTGCAGTAACCTACTCACTGGTCTCCCTGCCCCCACCCTCCCATCCATTTAGTCCATTTTCTGTGAATGATTCTTTTAAATGTAAATCGCATGCCATTTTGCAGTGTAAAATGTTTCAGTGGGTTCCTGTCTAAGCCAAAAGTAAGAAACCAAAGTTCTTAAAATGGTCCACAGGCCTGACATCATCCAGCTTCCTTTTACCTCTCGGGCCCTCTTTTTTTCAGCCCATTCCAGCCCCTCTAGTCTCCTTCCACTTTGTTGTCAAAGAAAGCTTGCTCTTGCCTTGAGGACTTTGCATTTGCTGTTCCATCTGCCAGGTACCTGTGTAACTCACCCGCCCATTCAGTCTGTCCCTACAGGTCCCTTTCCCAGTGAAAAGCTTTCTCAGGCCACCCTCCATTCTCCCAAGCTCTCTATCCCCTTAATCTTTTTATTTTTCTCCGTAGAACTTTGGCCACCTGACAAATAAATAGGAATATCAATGTCAGTATGTCAATATTTGTTATTGTCCCATTCCATTAGAACGTCAGATCCACTGAGACATGGGGCTGGAATTGTTACCTTCCTTACACGTAGAACCATGCCAGCTGAGCTAGGAACTCAGTAAACAGGAAAGAACTCCTGACTCCTTTTTCTCTCTGTGTGCCTGTAGCCAGTCAGATGCCAGAGCCTGTTGATTCTACTTCTCTACACCTTGAAGTCATCCCCTTCCTTCTCATTTTACTGTCCCTGTCTTGGATCAGGCCCCGTTGTTTGCTTGGGAAAGGACAAGCACTTTCAGCGGATCTCCTTGATTCCAGTTTTTACTCCTCTCCAGTAAATTAACCTGGCCATATTGGCCCTGTCACTTCCTTCTTTAAATTCTTCACTGGCCTTCCACTCATTAATGGGGGAAAACCAAACTTTTATATATTCAGTCAGCTTTATCCTTCAGTCACTATGGCAGGTGTCAGTTACAGTGATGATGAGACCTGATCCTTTCCCTCATAGTTAATGTCATAAACATTATCTTCCTCTAGCTTGTAGAATTAATTAAATTTAAATTCAGATTAACTAAAATTAAATTACAACTTCATTGGAGCTCCCTGGTGGGCCTAGCCGTTAAGGACCCAGTGTCGTCACTGCTGTGGCAAGGGCCTGAGAATTTCCACATGCGGCAGACAAAAATAAATTAAAAAATTTTTCTTTTTCTTTTATTTTTGGTACCTTTAGCATATGGAAGTTCCTGGACTAGAGGTAGAATTGGAGCTGTAGCTGCCAGTCTATGCCACAGCCACAACCACAGCAATGCCAGATCTGGGCCATATCTGCAACCTTCACTGCAGCTTGTGGCAATGTCAGATCTTGAATTTTTTTTTTTTTGTCTTTTTGCCATTTCTTGGGCCGCTGCTGAGGCATATGGAGGTTCCCAGGCTAGGGGTCTAATCGGAGCTGTAGGCACCGGCCTACGCCAGGGCCACAGCAACGCGGGATCCGAGCCGCGTCTGCAACCTACACCACAGCTCACAGCAACACCGGATCGTTAACCAACTGAGCAAGGGCAGGGACCGAACCCGCAACCTCATGGTTCCTAGTCGGATTCGTTAACCACTGCGCTACGACGGGAACTCCAGATCCTGAAATTTTTAATTTTAAAAATTAAAAATAAAGCATTCAGTTCCTCAGTCATACTAGTCGCATTTCAAATGCTCAGTAGCCACATGTGGCTGTTGACTCTATTATTTACAGTATCAGATGGCAAGATTTCTATCGTCATAGAAGGTTCTATAAAAAAGCACTGGTGTAGCTTGTGGCTTAGCAGGTTAAGAACCCAACTGGTAGCCATGAGGATGTGGGTTCGACCCCTGGCCCCACTCAGTGGGTTAAGGATCGGGCATTACCATGAGCTGTGGGGTAGGTCACAGACGCGGCTCAGATCCCGCATTGCTGTGGCTCTGGTGTAGGCCAGTAGCTGTAGCTCTGATTTGACCCCCAGCCTGGAACTTTCATATGCTGCAGGTGTGGCCCTAAAAAAAAAAAGGATTGGTCTAATCCAGTCTCTTTGAATAGACCATGATGGAAGATAGTGTAAGAAAGAGAAAGAATGTATATAGATGTGTGACTGGATCACTGCTGTACGGCACGGCAGAAATTGACACAACATTGTAAATAATCAACTATAATTAAAAAAAAAAACCAAAAAACGCTGACTTAAACCTTTCCCCAAACTCTACAGAGCATTCCCAATTATTCTCTGCTCTCCAAACACACCACCTACTTTTGGTCCACTGTTTTTGCTACTGCTCTTACTCTGCTCAGAGTGCTCTTCTTTCCCTTTTCTATTAAATTCTCTGATTTTCAGGTCCCAAATCATATTCTATAACTTATAGGAAATTTTTCATGACACCACCTCCAATGGTTAGTCTTCCATCGGACCCCCTGCTCCCCACCACGGGAAGCTCCCAGCACTTCTGATTAGACCTAGCCTCACAACCTTCCTTAAAACCCCTGGGTTCTCATTATCTTGAAGTAGGTCCTTCACCATCCTCAGCACCTACCAGCTAGTGAGGAAGTGAGATGTTGTGCAGGAAAGCAGTAGAGAGGGCTTAGATGGAAAATAAGAACTGCTGGGCCAAGAGGCTAGGCTTCTAGAAATTGAGTTCCCATTCAGCTCAGTACTCTGGATGTGCAAGTGTACGTGTAAGAAGCCTGTATTACCATAGTTTTCTTGCTCCACTCTGATAAGTCCTGCTGGGGCTGCAGGCTTTGACAAAGCTTCTGGTATGGATGGTGTGGCCCCTTTGGGGACATAGAAGAGGAAAGCAGAGCCAGGGAGGTACCCAAGAGGTTGAGCCCAGGGAAGCTGGAAGACTTTGTTTAAGGATGTCTTTTGCACCAGGTTTGACCTGCACAGGTATGCCGTGCTCCTAGCCTGCAGGTCCTGTCCTCCACCTTTAGGGGTAGAGCCTGAGTGAGGCTGAGTTATGACCCTCCTTGCTGCAGCTGCAAAGGAAGTTTGCCGTGTCCAGTGCTGCAGGGAAATGGGGAATCCTGTAAGAGGGATGGCACGGCCGCGTGGTGTAACAGAACACACAAGACACTTACGTTTAGAAAGTGGGGGACCAGAAGGCACTCAATCCGAAGAACAAAGGCACAAAGGCCCCTAGGCTTTAGCCCACAAGATCTTTTATTAAGGAAGGTGATGGGATTATTATTAATGGGATTTTTTCCATTTTTTTATTACTCAAATGAATTTATCACATCTTTAGTTGTATAATGATCATAACAATCTGATTTCACAGGATTTCCATCCCACAGCCCAGGCATATCCCCCCACCCCCCAAACTGTCTCCTCCAGAGACCATAAGTTTTTCAATGTCTGTGAGTCAGCATCTGTTCTGCAAAGAAGTTCCGTCTGTCCTTTTTTCAGATTCCACATGTCAGTGAAAGCATTTGATGTTGGTGTCTCATTGTATGGCTGACTTCACTTAGCATGATAGTTTCTAGGTCCATCCAGGTTGCTAAAAATGCTGGTGTTTCGTTCATTTTAATGGCTGAGTAATATTCCATTGTGTATATGTACCACATCTTCTGGATCCACTCCTCTGTCAGTGGACATTTAGGTTGTTTCCATGTCTTTGCTATTGCAAATAGTGCTGCAATGAACATCGGAGTACATGTGTCTTTTCGAGTCGTGGTTTTCTCTGGATAGATGCCCAGGAGTGGGATTGCTGGATCAAACGGTAGTTCTATGTTTAGTTTTCTGAGGAATCTCCATACTGCTTTCCACAGTGGTTGCACCAATTGACAGTCCCACCAACAGTGTACTAGGGTTCCTTTTTCTCCACACCCTCTCTAGCACTTCTTGTTTGTAGACTTTTGGATGATGGCCATTCTGGCTGGTGGAGGGTGGTACCTCATCGTGGTTTTGATTTGCATCTCTCTAATAATGAGTGATGTTGAACATTTTTCATGTGTTTTCTGGCCATCTGTATGTCTTCTTTGGAGAACTGTCTGTTTAGATCTTCTGCTCATTTTTTGATGGGCTTGTTTGTTTTTTTGGTATGGAGCTGCAGGTGTTTATAAATTTTGGAGATGAATCCCTTGTCAGTGGATGCCCTTGCAAAGATTTTCTCCCATTCTGTGGGTTGTCTTTTTGTGTTGTTTAGGGTTTCCTTTGCTGTGCAGAAACTTTGAAGTTGGATTAGGTCCCATTTGTTTATTTTTCTTTTTATTGTCAGTACTCTGATAGGTGGATCTGAGAAGATGTTGCTGTCATTTATGTCAGAGAGTGTTTGGCCTATGTTTTCCTCTAGGAATTTGATAGTGTCTGGTCTTATATCTAGGTCTTTCATCCATTTGGAGTTTCTTTTTGTGTATGGTGTTAGGGAGTGTTCTAATTTCATTCTTTTCCATGTGGCTGTCCATTTTTCCCAGCACCACTTATTGAACAAGCTGTCCTTTCTCCATTGTATATTCTTGCCTCCTTTGTCATAGTGAGTTGGCTGTAGGTGTGTGGGTTGATTTCTGGGCTTTCTATCCTGTTCCACTGATCTTTATTTCTGTCTTTGTATTAATGGGATTAAGGAGGGTGACAAGATGGGTGGACAGGGACATGCACAGGGAATAATGAGATTATCTTCTTAGTGATATCAAAGGGGGTATCCTTAGGACATTGTGCAGCTGTTTATAGAACAACATGGTTAATGCATAAGTCCTTTATCTTGTCTTTAAAGGAGACTCTGTACTTTAGAACTCTGAGTCCATAGATACTTGCCTTCTGCAGAGTTCTGCTGTTCTGTGGTCTCCAACAGAAGTTCTACTTGGAACAGCTGGGAGCTGTCTAGGCCCCGTCTAGGGTAGAGATTCACATCAGCAAGATCAGGACCATCCCAGCCAGAATCCCTCCTGCTGAGGAGCATACCTGCCTTGAATCTGTTCCTTGGGTTTGTTTGTTTTTTAGGGCCGCACCTACCAGCATATGGAGGTTCCCAGGCTAGGGGGTCTAACCAGAGCTGTAGCCACTTGCCTATTCCACAGCCACAGCAACATCAGATCCAGTCAGATCCAAGCTGTGTCTGTGACCCTACGCTACAGCTTAAGGCAATGCCAGATCCTTAACCCACTGAGCAAGACCAGGGATGGAACCCACATCCTCATGGATGCTAGTCAGATTTGTTTCCACTGAGCCACCATGGGAACTCCAGTTCCTTATGTTTTAGAGAGGGGCTGGGGTTTGTTAACCCTGTAGTTCTTAGTGTTGTGTGGTGGGCTAAGGGGAGGGTAAAGGAAGCAGAGCAGGGACACTGGAAGTACAGTTGTTTTAAGCTCATGTATTTAGGCGTGCTGAGGCCAGCTCAGTTTATGAGATTTACCCCTTCTCCCCCTACTCTGCTTTTGCAGGACTTGGCACTTGTTCAAGGGAAGAGTCTAAAGATATCCAAGCAGGTCAGGTAGTTCTAAAAGCCATGACCCAGGTAAGTCGAAATCTCCTCTGTCCTTGAAATAATATCCTGCCAACATTTGTGTTCTTTACCCTGAAACTTCTGTCTTTCGCTGAGCCCCATTCAGTAAACCTACTCCCAGTTCCTCCACTGCAGGGAAAGAGTGATGCATCCACCTCCCTTCGTGGCCCTCTCTTCTCCAGTGTGTCCACGTATGTGCACAGTGCTCTTACCAATGGAGCAGAGAGAGAAATATGAGAGCCACCTTTATCAGAGCCATGGTTGAATAGAGCCAAAGATAACCTTGATCTTTTCCAGTAAGCCAGGTAGTTTCATTTTTTTCTTCTTTTTTTTTGGTCTTTTTAGGGCCGCACCCGTGGCATATGGAAGTTCCCAGGCTCGGGGTCAGATCGGAGCTGTAGCTGCCAGCCTACACCACAGCCACGGCAGTGTTGGATCCAACCTGCATCTGCAGCCTACGCCACAGCTCATAGCAGCGCTGGATCCTTAACCCACTGAGCGAGGTCAGGGATTGAACCTGCATCCTCATAGATGCTAGTCTGGGTTGCTAACCACTGAGCCATGATGGGAACTCCTTTTTCTTCTAATTTTAAATGTCATCCTCTCTTTAAAAACCATAAAACATTTCACACTATCAAAGAATGTTACAAAGACGTCTACAACATACATATGGTATAAAGAATAATAAAATATTGATATATTCATTTCCCAGCTTAATGTACCATCTGATTACCCTTCATCCCTTCCCAGGTCTCTCTACTTATTGTATTACTGTCTCACCAAATGTTTTTTGTTTGTTTTGTTTTGTTTTTTAGGGCCACACCAGCGGCATATGGAGGTTCCCAGGCTAGGGGTCCTGTCAGAGCTGCAGCCGCCGGCCTACGCCACAGCAACACTGGATCTGAGCCACATCTGCAATCTACACCACAGCTCATGGCAACACTGGATCCTTAACCTGCTGAGTGAGGCCAGGGATCAAACCTGTGTCCTCATGTATACTAGTCATATTCATTTCCACTGAGCCATGACGGAAACTCCCCCATCTCACTAATGTTAATGACTACTTTCAATTTTGTGTTTGTTGGTACTGCTCTTTGTTTGTTTGTTTGTTTGTTTAGGGCCGCACCCTCAGCACATCTGAAGTCTCCAGGCTAGGGGTTGAATCAGAGCTACAGCTGCTGGTCTATATCACAGCCACATCAACGCCAGACCCGAGCTGCATCTGTGACCTACACCGCAGCTCACACCAACGCCAGATCCCTAACCCACTGAGCAAGGCCAGGGATCGAACCTGCATCCTCATGTATACTAATCATAATCATTTCCACTGAGCCATGACGGGAACTCCCCCATCTTACCAATGTTAATGACTACTCTCAATTTTGTGTTTGTTGGTACTGGTTTTTTTGTTTTTGTTTTTGTTTTTTTAGGGCCATACCCTCAGCATATGGAAGTTCCCAGGCTAGGGGTTGAATCAGAGCTATAGCTGCCAGCCTATACCACAGCCACAGCAACACAGGATCTGAGACACATCTGCAACCTGCACCACAGCTCACGGCAACGCCAGATCCTTAACCCACTGAACAAGGCCAGGGATCAAACCTGCAACCTCGTGGTTCCGGTCAGATTCTTTTCTGCCGTGCCACAATGGAAACTACAAATTCAGCATGCTTAAAATTTTTCTCCTGGAATTTCTCCCAACTGCATGAATTTTAACCTCATTAAAAGTGAGACAGCCAGTGTTATGCGCCTCCTAGTGGGACACTCTAGGAAGTACACAGTCTCGTCTCTGATGTGTTTATGGTGCCTAAAACAATAGGGTAGTAGAACAGCATGTTAAACTATCTCAGGAAGAGGCAGTCTGCCAAATCCAGGATGTGGGAAATGCTACTGACTCAGATGTTTGTTTAATGAATAAATAGCAGTAAATAAATTTACAGGGTCTGTGAGGGCTGTTAGAGATTTGAGAGATTTTAGGAAATCTATAAACTAATGGCAAGAGGTGGATGTTTTTGAATCCTGATTTGAATAAACCAACTGTCAAAAATCACTTTAGAGGAGTTCCCGTCGTGGCGCAGTGGTTAACGAATCCGACTAGGAACCATGAGGTTGCGGGTTCGGTCCCTGCCCTTGCTCAGTGGGTTAACGATCCGGCGTTGCCGTGAGCTGTGGTGTAGGTTGCAGACGCGGCTCGGATCCCGCGTTGCTGTGGCTCTGGCGTAGGCCGGTGGCTACAGCTCCGATTGGACCCCTAGCCTGGGAACCTCCATATGCCGCGGGAGCGGCCCAAAGAAATAGCAAAAAGACAAAAAAAAAAAAAAAAAAAAAAAAAAAATCACTTTAGAGAAAATGGCGCAATTTGAAACTTGATCTGGTTATTAGGAAATTAGTGTTAATGTTATTAGGCATGATAATGATATTTCTTGTAATGATATGCCTTTTTTTAAAGGTCTAATCTGCTAGATACTAAATTATTTATGGATGAACTACTACAATGTTTGGTATGTAGGATTTGCCTCAAAATACACCAGGGGTTAAAAAAACAGAAAGGAAGAGGGTGAAGCAAGATTTGCAAACTCTCCTTAAATTATTGAAACAGAGTGATGGATTCATGGGGTTCATTATACTCTTGGCTGTACTCCTGTGTATTTTGAAAAATCTTTGTAATAAATTGAAAAACAGAAAGCCGTTTCAAAAAAATTAAAATAAAATAAATAAAAGTCGTTTCGTGTACTGGTAGTGCATGGCTTTATTGTTTCAGGGATTGGTGACCTTCAGGGATGTGGCCATAGAGTTCTCTCAGGAAGAATGGAAGTGCCTGGAACCTGCCCAGAGGGACTTGTACAGGGATGTGACTTTGGAGAACTTTGGTAACTTGGTCTCGCTAGGTAAGGACTTGTATATAATACAGGACCAGCCAGGAGGAAACGGGCGGGGGGCGGGGGGGGGGGCTACCACAGTGGGAGGCCGTTACCACCTCTGGCTGGCAGGGGTAAAGGGAGGAAACGCTGCCACCAGGAGATGGTGAGAGCTAGAGGCCTGGAGAAGGGCCAGCTGGTCGGGCTGTGGCTGCCTCCAGGCCTCCTGGGTCAGAGGGAGGGAGAGGGATAAGAAACATCTCAGACTGTCTCTTCCTGCCCGCTGCTGCTTTCCATCGACCAAACCCAATGAGAAATAGGGCTAGGTCACATGGTCCTTACAGGGAAGCTGCCTGGGTCCCAGAGCCTGGCCGGGAATAGTAGGGAATAGATGGGGGAGGAGGAGAGGGCCACCATAGTTATTTACTCCAGATAATTCAGGACTAGCCTTCCGGAATTTCTCATTTCTTCATGGTGAATTTCTAGGAAGACTTAAGTATCTGGCTGTGTTTCCACTGTTTCCAGGGAAATTGTCTGTGTTTTGTAGAAGTGGAAACGGGTAGTGCCATTGGCACCCCCATCTTCCCATCCTTTGAACAAACCACACTTTCCTTATGTCATTACCTCTCTTTCTTAGCGACCAAGGGATTGGGTTTGGGTTTGGGACCCACATAATCATGCCCCATCTCCTTTCCTATAAACAGGACTTTCCATTTCTAAGCCCGATGTCATCTCCTTACTGGAGCAAGGGAAAGACCCCTGGATGATGGCAAACGATATGACAGGACCATGGTGCCCAGGTGAGTGAGGGCTGGGAGAAGCAGCCCAGCGGATGAGTCAACCACTGGCAGTAACTTGAGTTGTCAGGAAACTCCCTCCAAACCCTACCGAGATGGAGGAGTAAAAGCCTGAGACATGCGGACATGAAGAGCAAAGATCTTGCCAGCATCAGCTTCCAAGGGAAGCTTGCCCTTGTCCCATTCATTCCTCTCTGCTCTGTCTTCTCTGGTATTTTCCTCTTCATTTCAAAACACAGTGTGCCCCCTCCTTCCCCAGCGGCAGCCGTTTTACCTGTACTTTGGATCCTTTTTTCTTCAAGTGTCTTCAATCCTTACAAAATAACTTACTTTCTTAAAACAGCTTCTTGGTTTACCTAATTCAGCAATTCATTTACCCTCTTAACTGTTGAGGGGTAAGGATGTCTAGGGGCTGAGGGTAGGTTCTGGAATCAGATTTTCTGAGCTCAGACTCCTGGCTCTGCCACTTACTAGATCTGTGAGTTTAGGTAAGTTCCTTAAATTCTCTGTGCTACAGTTTTCTTCTCTACCAATGGGATAAAAAATAGTACCTTCCTATGTGGTGGTTGTGACTTTTTTATGAGTTAATGTGTGAAAATGCCCAGAACAATGCCAGGCAATAGGCCCACTAAATAAATAAGTGGTAGTGAGTATTAGTAACTAGCACTTGCTGGACAGTATTGGAGGCTTTGAATATTTAGTTATCAGTTACCACCTCCTGACTTCTCTGTATTGTTGTCATTTTTTTTCTTTTTTTTTCTCTATCTGAAGAACACCCTTAAATTTCCTTTAGTGTATGTCTGCTGTTGACAGATTCTCTCAGTTTTTGACCACATGAAAATGTCTTTATTCCACCTCCTTTCTTGTAGGATATCTTCACTGAGTGTGGAATCCTGTGTTGGCAGGAATTTTCTCTCAGCCCACTGCCTTTTCTCTTCCAATGTGGTCTGTCAATAAGTCATGTTCCAATTTTGGAAAATGTTCCACATATATTTAAAACTAGTGCTCATTTTGTTGTTTTTGTTTTTTTGTGGGTGTTTTTTGTTTGTTTGTTTGTTTTTTGTTTGTTTGTTTCTCTTTTGGCTCTACCTGGGGCATGTGAAAGTTCCCAGGCCAGGGATCAAACCCATGCCCCAGCAGTGACAATACCAAATCATTAACCCGCTGCACCACCAGGGAACTCGTAACTAATAACCTTTTCGATTATATAATTTATAGTCTACATATCCTTTTAACTTTCTCTGCACTTGTGCTGTCAAATTCTGAGAGCTCTTTCTTGTATTATACATTTTGCTACCACATTTTACATTTTTCTAAAAATGAAATATAGATCCTTGTTGCAAACTGTATTTTCATCAGTACAATCCATTCTTCATTTTCCCACTTAGTGCTTTTAACCATGAATCTATTTTTTCTAATATTAATATAAAGTGCCCTGTTTCTGTTAGTTTAAAAAATTATGATGTATTCTTGCTTATCCTTTTTTCTTTTTTTCTTGGCTGTGGCTTGCAGTGACTTGATGTGGGATCTCAGTTTCCAGACCGGGGATTGAACCCAGGCTACAGGGGTAAAAGCACCAAGTCCTAACCACTAGGCCATCAGGAAACTCTCTATCCTTTTGAAAAAATTATTGCCATTTTATTTTAAGCATGTCCATTATAATCGGAATTAGAGTTTTGTTTTTTGCTTTTTGTTTTTAAAGTGGCTATACCCCAGCATATGGAAGTTCAGGGGCTAGGGACTCAAGCCAGGCTGAGTGCTGAAGCAGACTGGGGATTGAACCCACGCCTCTGCAGTGACCTGAGCTGCTGCAGTCAGATTCTTTTGTTTGTTTGTTTGTTTGTTGTCTTTTTGCCATTTCTTGGGCTGCTCCCACGGCATATGGAGGCTCCCAGGCTAGGGGTCGAATTGGAGCTGTAGCCTTCTGCCTACGCCAGAGCCACTGCAACTCGGGATCCGAGTCTGCAACCTACACCACAGCTCATGGCAACGCCGGAATCTTAACCCACTGAGCAAGGGCAGAGATCGAACCCGCAACCTCATGGTTCCTAGTTGGATTCGTTAACCACTGAGCCACAATGGGAACTCCTGCAGTCAGATTCTTAACCCACTGTACCACAGCAGAAACTCCTCCAAGTTTCCTTTTTTAATCAATCTGAGATTCCTTGACTCTAATAGAATTTAATCCATTCTCAATTACTTTACATTTTGAAAGAGGTTTAAAGTATATATTTGTCAACAATAAATAAATAAAAATAAAACATGTATTTGTGACAGAGACCTTACATAGCCCACAAAGCCTAAAAAATTTACTATATGGTCCTTTACAGGAAAAGTTCATTAACCTCTGCCTGGATTCACCATACTCTGATTTTGTTTTGGTGAACTGGAACATTTGCTTCATTCTTTCATTATTTTTAAAATATTTTATAAAGGTATAATATGCATTATTCTTCACTAACAATAATGCTGTATATCAGTCATCTAGTCACCTGTGGGCCAGATCTGTCCTGCTCCCCATTTTTATATGGCCCATGAGCCTCTTGAGCCTATTCTGTAAACGCCTTCTAAGGGATGCATATGCATAATTAAAATTATATGCTTGTGGATTTATATCAGTATTTGGCAGTACTATCTATATGAGACAGTTCCATAAGTAAAATACATAAAATCATATTACAGATCAGCACTAACAGATAAACATTTGCCATCAATTCTTTTTTTTTTTTTGTCTTTTTTTTTTGCTATTTCTTGGGCCGCTCCCGCGGCATATGGAGGTTCCCAGGCTAGGGGTTGAATCGGAGCTGTAACCACTGGCCTACGCCAGAGCCACAGCAACGCTGGATCCGAGCCACGTCTGCAACCTACACCACAGCTCATGGCAATGCCGGATCGTTAACCCACTGAGCAAGGGCAGGGACCGAACCCGCAACCTCAAGTTTCCTAGTCGGATTCGTTAACCACTGCGCCATGACGGGAACTCCTGCCATCAATTCTAATGCTAGAGAACACTAACCTTGAACTCCACTTAAGTGATGTGTTACCTCCTCCAGAAAAAGGATTCTCTTCTTCTCCTTCGTAGACCTGTATTCCAAAAAAAAAAAAAAAAAAATTATACTCATTTCTTATTATATTTTGAATGACGTCAATAAAAAATTTATAGCAGTTTGTTTTCTCTCTTGTCATATAAGTGCCTGCATAATATCCTCATTTTCCCCTCTTAAACCAGAAAGCCTAAAATATTGACTATCTGGCTTTTTTTTTTTTTTTTTTTTTGCTTCACACATAGCATGTGGAAGTTCCCAGGCCAGGGATCAAACCTGCGCCACAGCAGTGACAATACCAAATCCTCAACCTGCTGCGCCACAAGAGAACTCCCTATCTGGCATTTTAAAGAAAAAGTTTGACAACCCCTGATTTAGAGGTGCAGTTGAAAGTCCTTTTTTGAGGAGAAAAATATATATAATCAAAATTCTACTTGCCTTGTACTGAAACCAGCTTTAATCACCAAAACATCAGTACTTAAAGGGTTGAAAACCACCAACCAGCTTTCTGGCTTCCCTTTATACTTCGCTTAAACTTACATTTCCTTGGAGGAGTGGACTCCAGGGTTGAGATTGAAAAGGTCTGATATATTAAATTACTCAGTTTTTTCTTTCTGTGTATATTTGTTTCCTACAACCTCTGTAATGGACTGCCACAAACTTAATGGTTTAAAACAACACACATTTATTTTCTCACAGTCCTGGAGATTAAAGATCCAAAATGCATCTCATTGGGCCAAAATCAAGGCGTCCCAAAGAGCTGTTTGTTTCTGGAGGCTCCAGGTGAGAATCAGTTTTCTTGCCTTGTCCAGCTCCAAGAGGCCATCTGCATTTCCTGATCACAGCCCCCTTCCATCCTCAGAGCCAGCAGTGGCTTCTTTACGTCCCCCTTTCTGATTCTGCTTCTCCTGCCTCCCTCTTTCGCTTTTAAGGACTCCCATGACTACACTGGGCCCACCCAAGTACTCCAGGATTACCCCCCCACCTCCTGATCAGCTGAGTAGCCACCTTAATTTCATCTCCACCCTTACTTCCCCCTTCTTGGGTAACAGTATATTCACAAGTTCCAGGGATTAGGACGTGGACATCTTGGAGAGGTCATTATTTGACCCGCCACTCTGTATATGATTTTTTGAAGACAGGTTGTTGAATTTGCATTAATTAAAAGTGTAGGAGTTCCTGTCGTGGCGCAGTGGTTAACAAACCCGACTGGGAACCATGAGGTTGCGGGTTCGGTCCCTGCCCTTGCTCAGTGGGTTGACGATCCGGCGTTGCTGTGAGCTGTGGTGTGGGTTGCAGACGCGGCTCGGATCCCGTGTTGCTGTGGCTCTGGCGTAGGCCGGTGGCTACAACTCCGATTGGACCCCTAGCCTGGGAACCTCCATATGCCTCGGGAGCGGCCCAAGAAATAGCAAAAAGACAAAAAAAAAAAAAAAAAAAAAAAAGTGTATATAGGAGTTCCCGTCGTGGCTCAGTGATTAACACATCTGACTAGCATCCATAGGGACTCAGGTTCAATCCCCGGCCTTGCTCAGTGGGTTAAGGATCCAGTGTTGCCCTGAGCTGTGGTGTAGGTTGCAGACCGGCTTGGATCCTGCGTTGCTGTGGCTTAGGCTGGTGGCTACAGCTCGAATTTGACCCCCTAGCCTGGGAACATCCATATGCCAGGAGTGCAGCCCTAAAAAGAAAAAAAAAAGTGCATATAGTATGACCCCACTGAAATTCTGTATTTTATCCCTAGTAAACCCATTACTGTTTATTCTGTAACAAGTATGATCATTCACAGAATATTTGGTTGGTTTGTTTTCTAAGTCCTTATGATTCTGGGGGAGGGGGAGGGGGGAAGCTTGTTAAATAAGATTTTTGAAAATTGTAATATTACATAAAATTTACCAGTTTGACCGTTTTGCAGTGTACAAATTCAGTGGCATTAATTACATTCATAATGGTGTGCAGCCATCATCCCTGTCCATTTCCAGAACTTGGTCATCATCCCAAACAGACATTCTGTACCCGGTAAACAGTGACTGCCCATCCCCCACCCCGACTTCTACTTTCTGTCTCAGTGAATTTGACAGTTCTGGGTACCTCGTGTAAATGTAGGCAGGCAAATAAGCCAGTGTTTGTATCTGGCTTATTTTACTTTTAGCATCATATCTTCAAGGTTCATGCGTGTTGTAGCATTTGTCAGAATTTAATTCCTTTTTGAGGCTGAATAACAGTCCCTTCATTTTGTTTATTCATTCCTCTGTTGATGGATACTTGGGTTCTTTCTCCCTCTTGGCTGTTGTAAATAATGCTGCTCTGAGCATTGGTGCACAAGTATCTAAGTCCCTGTTTTCACTTCTTTGGGGTATATACCTAGGAATGAAATTGTTAGATCAGCTGGTAATTTATGTTTAACTCTTTGAGCCCATGTCTTAATTTTTTTTTTTTTGTCTTCTTTTTTTTTTTTTGTCTTTTTGCTATTTCTTGGGCCGCTCCCGCGGCATATGGAGGTTCCCAGGCTAGGGGTCCAATCGGAGTTGTAGCCACCAGCCTATGCCAGAGCCACAGCAATGCAGGATCTGAGCCGCATCTGCGACCTACACCACAGCTCACGGCAACGCCAGATCGTTAACCCACTGAGCAAGGGCAGGGACCGAACCCGCAACCTCATGGTTCCTAGTCGGATTCGTTAACCACTGCGCCATGACGGGAACTCCCCATGTCTTAATTTTTAAGAGCCTTTTATAAATTATGAAGATCTTCCTGTTATCCATGATAGAAGTTTCAAATATTTTCCCTGTCATTTATCTTTTGACTTTGCTTTTGGTGGTTTTTGTTCATGTGTAAGTTTAGGGATTGAACCTCCACCACGGCAGTGACTTGGGCCACTGCAGTGACAATGCCAATCCTTAACCCACTGTGCCACAAGGGAACTCCTATCAGTCTTTTCTTTTGATTCTTTTGGATTTTGAGTCATGGTTTCGTTGTTAGAATGTTTCCCTATATTCTATAAGGTAAGCTACCACATTTCCTTCTATTAACGTTAAAACTGTATTTGCAGTTTATTCTGCTATATAGTGGTATAACATATGAATCTAATTTTATCTTCTTCCAAATGATGATTTAGTTGTTCCAACATTTTTTTTTTTTTTTGGTCTTTTTGCCTTTTCTGGGGCCGCTCCTACGGCATATGGAGGTTCCCAGGCTAGGGGTCTAATTGGAGCTGTAGCCGCCAGCCTACACCACAGCCACAGCAACGCAGGATCCAAGCCGCGTCTGCAACCTACACCACAGCTCAGGCAACGCCGGGTCCTTAACCCACTGAGCAAGGCCAGGGATCGAACCCGAAACCTCATGGTTCCTAGTCGGATTTGTTAACCACTGCGCCATGACGGGAGCTCCCAACATTATTTATTATAAAAACTAGTCTTTTCCCTTTTGAGTTAACACCTTTATAATAAATTCAATTTCCATATAAATTTTAGCCTATTTCTGGCCTTTCTCTTGTCCCTAGAACCTAATATTTATTCATCAAACAATCCATTATTAAAAGCCTACTATGTGCTAGGATTTGGTGACAATGGCTAGTGAAAAATGCTTTATCTCTGCCTTTGGGGAGATAAGAAACCACACAAATCAACAGATGAGTAAGCAAATGAAACTCCAAGTACAGCTGATAAAAAGTATTATGACAGTAGGACACAAGTTATGAGAGAGATCAAAGTATATGCTAAGGGTTATCACGCTGAGAGCTTTTTTGAAAATGTGAGTTTTAATCTATCTGAGACTTGAAGAGAAAAGCAGCCATATAAAGAGCCCAGGACGGGGTTCCTGATAGAGAAGAATCTGATGAAGATACAAGACAGAGAAGACTTAAGATTTATTCTAGAGGCTCAAAGGAGGCCTGTTACCTAGGGAGGAAAGGGGAGAATCCTCTATATGAAGAAGCACTGTCCTTGGTTGAAGATAGAGCAACAGAGTGACAGCAAAGACAAGTAGGGATCTGCTTTGCCAATTACCTGTGAGCCATGGTGTTGAAACTGGAATCTGTTCTAAGTGTGCTGGCGAGGCTGCAAAAAAGTTTAAGTAGAGATTCTCATTTTGCCTGGCCTCAGCATAATGTGATAGAAAGTGTTATAAAAATATAGAAGCCAAGGAGTTCCTGTTGTGGCTCAGCGGGTTAAGAACCCAGCTAGTATCCATAAGCATGTGGGTTTGATCTCTGGCCCTGCTCAGTGGGTTAAGTATCCGGTGTTCCCATGCGTTGTGATGTAGGTTGCATACATGGCTTGGATCCCTCATTGCTGTGGCTGTGGTGTAGGATGGCAGCTGCAGCTCTGATTCAACCTTTAACCTGGGAACTTCCATATGACACAAGTGCAGCCCTAAATGTGTGTGTGTGTGTGTATGCCTTATTTATATGAAATGCCCTGAACAGGGAAATTCATAGAGACAGAATTCAAAATTACTAGCTCTCTGCTGTTAGTGATTGCAGGGGATGGAGGGAATGGGGAACGGCTGCCTAACGGGCACAGCGTTTCTATTTGGGATGATAAGTGTTCTAGAACTAGAGGGTGACAATGACTGCATAACACCAGGAATGTACTCTTTAAAATTGTACATTATAAAATCATTAAATGGGGAGTTCCCGGCATGGCTCAGTGGTTAATGAATCTGACTAGGAACCATGACGTTGTGGGTTTGATCCCTGGCCTCGCTCAGTGGGTTAAGGATCTGGTGTTGCTGTGAGCTGTGGTGCAGGTTGCAGACGCAGCTTGGACCCTGCGTTGCTGTGGCTGTGGCGTAGGCCAGCAGTTGCAGCTCCGATTCAACCCCTAGCCTGGGAACCTCCATATGCCACAAGAAGCGGCCCTAGAAAAGGCAAAAAGACAAATAATAATAATAATAAATTAAAATAAAACAAAAAAGGATACAATGAACTTCTTTGCAAAATGGAAATTGACTCACGGACATTGAAAAACTTATGGTTACCAAAGGCGACAGGTTGGGGGGGAGGGATGGGCTAAGGGTTTAGGATAGAAATGTGAAACTGGGTTGTGATGATGGTTGTACAACTACACATATAATAAAATTCATTGAGTTTAAGATAGATGGATAATGTACACACATGCACATACACACATGCCTTGGCCATGTCTCATACAGATTTTGACTCAGTGTGGGGTAGTTCTTGGACATTTCTTTTGTTACAAGGCTTCCTGGATAATTCTGATCTCTAACAAAATTGAGAACCACTGGCTTAATTTTTTTCTTGTTCTTTTCTGGCATCATGTTTGTGCTTTAATGTGCTTTTTAGAAATTGCACAGCAATATTTGAGACAGATAAACAGTTCATCTATTATGGTTATGATTTTCATTTTCTCTCTGGTGTTACTATAGAATCTTTACAAGTTGTATTTACTTTTTTTTTTCCCGCAGACTGGGAGTCCAGGTGTGAAAAATTTCTACAAAAAGATATCTTTGAAGTAGAGTCATTCAGTTGGGACCTAATGAAAAGCCTTAAATGCCACAATTTTGAAGGCTCCGGTTTTAGAGATGACTGGGAATACAAAGGCCAGTTTGCAAAACAGCAAGCAAATCATGAGTGCTATTTCAAGGAAGTGAAAATCACCTATGGAAACATGCCCACTTTTGAGCATCATCCATCCCTCACCCTATATTCCAGCGATGAGACTGGCGAGAAACTGATAGACTGTAATGAATGTGGGAAAGCCTTTAGCCGCAGCTCACACCTTATTCAACATCAGAAAACTCATACTGGTGAAAAGCCCTTTGAATGTAAGGACTGTGGGAAGGCCTTCAGTCGGACCTCACACCTTGTTCAACATCAGAGAATTCATACAGGTGAGAAACCTTATGACTGTAAGGAATGTGGGAAGGCCTTTGGTCGCACTTCAGAACTTATTCTACATCAGAGACTCCATACTGGTGTCAAACCCTATGAATGCAAAGAATGTGGAAAGACCTTTAGGCAGCATTCACAACTTATTCTGCATCATAGGACTCACACAGGTGAGAAACCCTATGTATGTAAAGACTGTGGCAAGGCTTTTATACGTGGCTCGCAACTTACTGTTCATCGGAGAATTCATACAGGGGCTAGACCCTATCAGTGTAAAGAATGTGGGAAAGCCTTTAGACAACATTCACAACTTACTGTACACCAGAGAATTCATACTGGGGAGAAACCCTATGAATGTAAGGAATGTGGCAAGGGCTTTATTCATAGCTCAGAAGTTACTCGACATCAAAGGATTCATTCTGGGGAGAAACCCTACGAGTGTAAGGAATGCGGGAAGGCCTTCAGACAGCACGCACAGCTAACGCGACATCAGAGAGTTCATACTGGTGACAGACCCTATGAGTGTAAGGACTGTGGGAAGGCCTTTAGTCGTAGTTCATACCTTATTCAACATCAGAGAATTCATACAGGTGACAAACCCTACGAATGTAAGGAATGTGGGAAGGCCTTTATTCGTGTTTCCCAGCTGACTCATCATCAGCGAATTCATACTTGTGAGAAACCCTATCAGTGCAGAGAATGTGGAATGGCCTTTATTCGTAGTTCACAACTTACTGAACATCAGAGAATTCATCCTGGTATTAAACCTTATGAATGTAGAGAATGTGGGCAGGCCTTTATTCTTGGCTCACAGCTCATTGAACACTACAGAATTCATACTGGCTAGAGACTCTGGATGTTAGGGATGTAGGAAAGCCTTTTTCTGGAATTCATGCCTGACCCAATATTAGATGCATAGTGTGATTATTGTCAGAGAACCTTCATTTGTCATCTCCCTTATGGAACATCAGGTGACTCATATCAGAAGAAAATTCAATAAATGTGGGAATTCTTTTTGCCTCACACTCACTGTTAGCTAAGCATCAAAGAGCTTATAGTGAAAACAATTTAATTTGAATGTAGAAAAGCCTCCTGTTACTTAAAATATGTTAAACTTCTGAGAATTCCTAATAGAAAATGACCCTATTAAAATATTTTATGACTGTGCCTTTTGCCATATACCTTAACATTATCTCACTTCCACCAACTGCTGACTGTATGACACTGGGCAAATTATGCAATGTCTCTGTTCCTCAGTTTACTTGCTTTTAAGCGGTGATAATTATATACCTACCTAATTGAGTTTTTGTGAGGACTGCCTGATATTTTTGTAAAGCCTATGCTCAATAAATATTGTCATTAATTAATAACAGTATTACTGTTAAGGAGTTCATGTAAGAGGAGGACCTAACGAACATATCACATGTCAAAAAGCCTTCACTAACCACTTGTCAGGATAACACACTCTGAAAAAAGAGTAGTAAAGTGTAATTGTCATGAGAAGATCTTCATTTATAAGGTTGTAAATTTTGAAGATGAGAAATTCACAGAAGAGTAGTGGAAAAAAATCTGCCCATTTAGAAATCTAAACCTCCAAACATGTCATTTCAAGAGAATCAAAACTAAAATTACAAACTAGAAATGGATGACGGTAGACTCTACCTATCAAGACCAGTTCAGTGTAGCTGAAGCTGCACACCTGTCAGAACCGAAGGATTGAAGGTAGGGGCCTTTGTTCTCCAAATGTCGATCTCCAGCACCTACTCATTGCCAGTTACAAACTAAATACATAAATGCATGAAGAGTCAACCCTTAAAAAGTTAAGAGAAGTTACCACATGAACCCAACAGTAAGAATGATTATTTAAAAAAAAAAAAAAATTTAATAAAACCAAAAACAGTCGTAGACTTAATCTGAAGGGTATTTAACAGTATAATAGACAATTGACAACTCTAATACAGAAAAAAACACATTTAACATTATGAATGAGGAAGGGGTGGACTTTTATTTTAATAGCTACTAGGCATGACTTTATTCTAATATATTTAGGAATTTAGAGAGAGGGAGTTCCTGTCATGGTTCGGTGGAAACAAATCTGACTGGTATCCATGAGGATGCAGGTTCAATCCCTGGCCTTGCTCAGTGAGTTAAGGATCCGGCCTTGCCTTGAGCTGTGGTATACGTTGAAGGTGCGGCTTGGATCCTACGTTGCTGTGGCTGTGGTGTAGGCCAGCAGCTGCAGCTCCGACTGAACCCCTACCCTGGAAACTTCTATATGCCATGGATGCAGCCCTAAAAAAGCAGAAACAGGGAAATCTAGAGAGAATGGATTTTTACAAAAATAACAAAATTGGTTCAAGAAGATGTAGGATTTCTGAGCAATCAATGATTGTGGAAGGACGTAAAAAGTCATCAAAACTCTGACCCTTTAAAGAAAATGTTTTAACCTCCAAAAACTCTTAAGGGACAGATAATCCCTGAGAGAAGCTTGCCAATTTATCTTTCAAGGCTAAATAAAGTTATGATTTAAAAAACTCAAAATGGAGTCCCGTCAGGGCTCAGCAGTTAACGAACCCGACTGGTATCCATGAGAACATAGATTCCATCTCTGGCCTCACCCCATGGGTCGGGGATCCCGTGTCCCTGTGAGCTGTGGTGTTGGTCACAGATGTGGCTCGGATCCTGCATTGCTGTGTCTGTGGCTGTGGTGTAGGTTGGCGACTGGCCTGGGAACCTCCATGTGCTGCAGATGCGGCCCTAAAATGACCAAAAAAATAAATAAATAATTTTAAAAAAAAAATAAAAAACTCAACAAAGATAGCTCCAGAAAGAACAAATTGTAGATATCACCATTTGTGAGGATAACTATAAAGATAATCTCAGCTACTTTAATCCAGTCTATTAAAGTTAATTTTAGATGGAATGCCTGGAATTGCGCCTATTACAGATTAAATGTGTTTTCAGAATTTTGATGTAATTCCAGGATATGACAGTGATGGGACAAGAGCCTCGATCCAACTCTAGGGACATCTGGATCAGGTCTTATGAAGGAATCTGAGGTGTCTTTAAAAATGTATCTTAGGAAGCCAGGCAGTGTCTGGGGCAGAGGACCTATTTCACTGTGATGCCATCCATTCTCAGTCATCCTGGGGTTCAGTAAACAGCACCTGATTTTCTGCATTTGCCACTGCCTACAAAGGGTTAGAAAGCAGTATTCAGTATGTCATTTTTCTCTAAGCGTCTTAATGATTAGGATGTGTAATTGGAGGGACTGAAAACTATGACATTCAAAGTGATCACTCTGAATTGTGAAAACACAGGCACAGGATAAAAGTTTTAAAGTTCAGTTTTTGTATACAGGCATAAGTGAATCTCCACACCTTTTGTTACACATTCTTCCTGTAACAATCATTGTTATCAAATTCTTGTGTATACTTCCTGATTTCTCTGTTTGCTTAAGTGTTGACATACACTTAACACTCTTTATAAAAATAAAAATAGTAGGAAGTTTCTATACATGGCTATTTTTGCTTATTCATACACTGGAGATTAGACGTCAATACATATGTAGCAGCCTTGTACTTTTTTAACAGCTGCATAATATTCTATGTGTTTCATAATTTAATCTTAGCCATTTAGTTTTAATTATTTTTTGCTCCTTCCAATAATCCTCTAATAAATATCCTTGCACATACATTATTTTGTATATGTGTGATGTATCTTTAAGATGAATTTCTGAAAGTGGAAATGTTAGATCAAAATGTATATACTTTTTTAACTAGCAAACATCAAAAAGATGTTTATACTCTTTTAAACTCTCTATCCTCACAGACTATTATAATATACCGCAGTGCCCCCATGACCAGCTTCAATCCTCATCAGCTCGCGTCCAGGCTTGTTTTGTCTGTATTTCGACCCACTCCCACAACTCCATGTTATTTTTGAAATAAATCTCAGATGCATGTTTCATCTGTAAAAATTATAACACGTGTCCCTAAAATATATCACAACTTTAGAAAAGATTTTCATGCCTTAAAAAAAATTGACAATGCTGCCTTATTATAGCCAATGTTCCAATTATTTCATAAATGTCAATTTAAGTTATCAGGATCTAAATAATGTGCACAAATTGCAGTTAATGGTTGTTTCTTAAGTCTCAATCTATGCATTCTCCTTCATCTTTTTTTTTTTTTTTTTTTTGGTCTTTTTAGGGCCCCACTTGTGGTATATGGAGGTTCCCAGGCTAGGGGTTGAATCAGAGCTGTAGCTGCCAGCCTATGCCAGAGCCACAGCACCTCAGGACCAAGCCACGTCTGCAACCTACACCACAGCTCACGGCAATGCTGGATCCTTAACCCACTGAGCAAGGCCAGGGATCCAACCTGTGTCCTCATGAATACTAATTGGGTTCATTTCTGCTGAGCCACAATGGGAACTCCTCTTTCACTTTTTTTTCCCCCCCTAGGGCCTCACCAGTAGCATATGGAGGTTCCCAGGCTAGGGGTTGAATCAGAGATGTAGCTGCCAGCCTAGACCACAGCCACAGCAACACCAGATCCGAGCCACATCTGCGACCTATACCACAGCTCAAGGCAACACCAGATCCTCAACCCACTGAGCGAGACCAGATATCGAACCTTCATCCTCATGGATACTAGTCGGGCTCATTTCTGCTGAGCTACCATGGGAACTCCCTCCTTCATCTTTTTTTTGTTCCCCTTGCAATTTATTTTGTAATGAAACTAGTTTGTTTGCCTTGGAGAGTTTCTCAGAGCTTGTTTTTTGTTGGCTCATCCCAATGGGTAGTTTAACCTGCTTCTCTATCCTTGTTCCTTTAAGTTGGTAGTTGGTATCTAGAGGCATGACCAGATTGAGGCTCCATCTTTCTTGTTGCTGTTAAGACTACTTATAGGTGGTTAATATTGAGAGACATAATATTTAGGTATGTGTCTTTTTATGATGGTAGCAGCCTTTGATGTTCAGTTGGTAAATCTATTAATTTATTAGAGATTGCAAAATAATGATACATTATTTCTTCTTCCTTTATGAGCTAGATTATTTATGTGAAGAAAAACTTCGACTACTGTTTGGTTACCAGGTTACAATAAGGAAAGCCAGGGGACATGCTTCTTTCTTGCTCTCTGTTGGTTTTCAAAATAGTGAATCGGTTTCCCTAGCATTCTGTCATGGTAACCGGGAAGTTTGGTAGGAGGGGGCGGTGTATGTAAAGCATATTCAGTATGTTTAAATCCGTTTAAGCTGTGTTTTTGTTTTTGTTTTTTTCCTTCTGCATTGGAGTACTCTGCCTTTTATTTTTATTTATTTTTTTTCTTTTTCTTTTTTAGAGCCGCAAAATTTTGATATTACACAACTCAGAGTTACTTAAATAATTGAAGCATACCTAAACTGAGCTATTCCCAGTCATACAAATAAGTTCTTCTAACTCTGTTCTTTCTCGTCAGCAAGTGGCCCTTCAGTGCCCATTCAGTTCCCCAGGGCAGACACTCAGGAACCATCCCTTGGCCTCCCCGTCCCTGATTATTTGGAAATCTCTTCTGCTTCTACCACTAGGACATTTCTGGAGCACACACACCCCTTTCCTAAGTACCATAAAGAGGTACTTTAGGGAGCCAGGATTCCAGAGGCCAAATTCAAGTCCTGCCAGTTTACTTGCCAAGTGGCCTTGAACTAGTTTCATAATTTGTATCTAGGCAGTAATTTTTGTGTGTGGATATAAATATTAATATGCCTAGAACACACCTGGAACATAGTAAAGTTTGAGTACATTTACTTTTGGGGGGGAGGGCCATACCTGCAGCATATGGAAGTTTCCAGGCTAGGATTCAAATCTGAGCTGCAGCTGCTGCACAGCTCACAGCAACACCAGATGCCCAACCCATCCACCAAGAGAGGCCAGGGATCGAACCCGTGTCCTCACACATACTAGTTGGGTTCATTACCTCTAAGCCACAACGGGAACTCCAAGAATACATTTACTTGTATTTCAGTTTGGTTCAACAGTATTTATTGAGCACTTACCATATGCTAGGCACCATTCTAGGCACTGAAAATACAGCAGTGAAAAAAAACAGACAATAAAGCCCACCTTCAGGGAGGTTGGGTTCCAGTAAGGGAAGAGAGGCCCACTTAATGGGTAGATTTTGTACTGTGTTGGAAGGTGTTACACATCAAGGTGAAGAAAGGGCACGCTAGGAGTTCCCTGGTGGCCTCGTGGTTAAGGATCCAGTGTTATAACTGCTATGGCTTGGGTCACTGCTGTGGCGTGGGTTCAGTCCCTGGCCCGGGCATTCCACATTCTGTGGGTATGGCCAGTGAATGAATGCATGGATAAATTAAATAAATAAATAACACTCATTTTCAGTTAGAAAAGAAAAAAGGAGATTAGGAATGGGAGGGAGGGCACAACTAGAGTGACGACTAATTATTTTATTTTGTTTATTTATTTATTTATTTTATCTTTTTGCCTTTTCTCTAGGGCCGCTCCTGCAGCATATGGAGGTTCCCAGGCTAGGGGCCGAATCAGAGCCACAGCAACACTAGATCCGAGCCGCGTCTGCGACCTCCACCAACAGCTCACGGCAACGCCAGATCCCACTGAGCAAGCCCAGGGATCGAACCCAAAACCTCCTGGTTCCTAGTCGGATTCGTTAACCACTGAGCCGTGGCGGGAACTCCAATGACGACTAATTATTGTCATTACCAAGTATTTAATAATTATTTATATACATTAATACTTATACATGTTCCCTGTTTATGAATTAATGAACTTGCTACTATTTATAATTGCTCAGTGCTAATTATTATGTAGTATAATCAGTGATTTTTTTTATCATTGTTATCATTTTAATTATTCCCTTAACTCAGCCCTCATCATCTCCTATCTGCCCCTGGAAATCTGGATCTAAAAGCAAATACGTCACATCAGTAGTCTTTGCTCACTTAAGGAATAGGGGCCAGGCTCCCTGACCGAGCTCTAAGCCTCTCCCTTAGGCTCAAACCCACTCAGCTCACCAGATCCAGCTGGGCCCTCCATGTACTACCTAAGCCACTTGCAGCTCATCCTCACAACACAATATTTCCTACAATGCGATGAAATGAGAGAGGGGACAGGGTCACTCTTTGCGCTCATCTGAAGTGAAAGAGAAGGATGCTCTGCGACCACAAAAATAACACCGAGCTGCAGGGTAACCACTGTTCGTCTAGTTTCTGATACTAAGGTAAAGACTGGTGTTCATAAGCAGATTACTTCCAAAAAACAAAGGAATATTAAAGTCCCTTTTAGGCACCAAACATTAGTGTTCGTAAACATGACATTACTTAAAAAAAAAAAAAAAGGAATATTAGAGTTCTTTTTAGTCACCAAACTCTTCTGAAAGGTTATCCAGATGGCATACAGTATGAAAATTAATCACAGAGTTCCCGTCTCGGCGCAATGGAAATGAATCCAACTAGGAACCATGAGGTAGCGTGTTCGATCCCTGGCTTTGCTCACGGGGTTAAGGATCTGGCATTGCCATGAGCTGTGGCATAGGTCGAAGACGTGGCTCGGATCCTATGTTGCTGTGGCTGTGGTGTAAGCCGGCAGCTGTAGCTCCAATTCAACCCCTAGCCTGGGAACCTCCATATGCTGTGGGTGCGGCCCTAAAAAGCCGGAAAAAAAAAAGATGGCCACATCTTAATCCCTAGAATCTAGAATCTTATCTGGCAAAAGGGACCTTGCAGATATGATTAAGGTGAGGGTCTTACAATGGGGAGATGGTCCTGGATTATCCTGGTGAACCCACTGTAAGCACAAGAGTACTTACAAGCAGGTAGCCGGAGATGTGACAACGGAAGCAAGAGGTCGGAGTGACTGAATGAGGGGGTCACAAGGCAAGGGATGCAGGAGATTCTAGAAGAGACAAGGCTTCCCTGGAGGCTCCAGAAGGAAGGGCTGCCCACATCTCGACTCTTCCTAATGAAACTGATTTTGGTCTTTTGTGTGTGTGTGTGTGTGTGTGTGTCTTTTGTCATGAGGCATGATGGGAACTCCCAACACCGTTTTTTTTTTTTTCTTTTTTGTCTTTTTAGGGCCACACCCGAAGCATACGGAGGTTCCCAGGCTAGGGGTCTAATCGGAGGTGTAGCCGCTGGCCTACGCCACAGCCACAGCAATGCAAGATCCGAGCCTCATCTGTGACCTACACCACAGCTCACAGCAATGCCAGATCCCTAACTCACTGAGCAAGGCCAGGGATCGAACCCACAACCTCACAGTTCCTATTCAGATTCGTTTCCCCTGTACCACGATGAGAACTCCCCAAGACCATTTTTTAAAAAGACTATTCTTTCTCACTGGGTGCTCCTGGCACTGCCCTTCACTCTTATCGTCTTATTTTTGACCACAAGGTTCACAACCCCCCAGGGTCTGGGGAGAAGGCAAGGATGGAATAGTGACTACTAATATGCTTCCTGGAAATTTGCAGAAAAGTTAACCCCTTTAGTCAAAGTTCTGACTTAAGGGCGTTCCCGTCGTGGCTCAGTGGTTAACGAATCCGACTAGGAACCAGGAGGTTGCGGGTTCGATCCCTGGCCTTGCTCAGTGGGTTAAGGGTCCGGCGTTGCCGTGAGCTGTGGTGTAAGTTGCAGAGGCAGCTCGGATCCTGCATTGCTGTGGCTCTGGCGTAGGCCAGCAGCTGAAGCTCCGATTAGACCCCTGGCCTGGGAACCTCCATATGCCGCAGGTGCAGCCCTAAGAAGACCCCAAAAAAAAAGAAAAAAAAATACCTGGACATATAACACACCCATTCATTGATATGTCCAAAGGCTGCCGTGTGCGATATGCTGCCAAAATCACAATTCCAGGACCAAGACACTCAGTCCTTCATCTGCTCGAAGCATTGGCTAGACGCCTTGCAGCTGGGCTCCTCCCAGTGCGCGCTCTTGTCTAAAAAAGGTTTCAAGGTAATATCCCCTTTGCAGAGGTAGTTTATACATCAAAACCACTGAGCCCAGTTCCAACCACTACAATAGAGTGAATACTGCGATGAGTCACACAAATCAATGGTTTCCCAGCGCACATGAAAGTTATGTTCACGCTGCGCTGTCATCTATTAAGCGACAGTATTACATCTTTAAAAATAGACATACCTTATTTTTTAACATACTTTATTACTAAAAAGAAAAAAGCTAACTTTCATCTGACAATTCAGAGGTGCCACCAAACTTTAATTTTTTTTAAAAGGCCATACCTGTAGCATACGGAGATTTCCAGGCCAGGAGTCGAATGGGAGCTCAGCTGCCAGCCTACGCCAACCACATCCACAGCAGCACTGGATCTGAGCTGCATCAGCGACCTACACCATAGCTGGTGGCCATGCCGGATCCTTAACCCACTGAGCGAGGCCAGGGATGGAACCCAAATCCTCATGGGCACTCTTGTCAGGTTCTTAACCCGCTGAACCACAATGGGAATTCCCCAACCTTTCATTTGTAAAAACCACAACATTTGCAAAGCACAATTGAGTGAAGCTTAATAAAAGGAGGTGTGTCTGTATCTAATTACTGGTTGATGCTGGGGATTCCAGCCCCATTGCCCCAATTTGGAAAACCCTGTGGGGCCGTCCAAGTTCCACAGCTCCCCTAGGCCTGGTGGAGAGCACTCAAAAGAGGCTCCTCAGAGTTATGGCTCATAGGATTACGAACCCAATTAGTATCCATGAGGATGCGGGTTCAATCCCTGGCCTCGCTCAGTGGGTTAAGGATCTGGCATTGCCATGAGCTATGGTGTGGGCTGCTGACGCGGCTGGGATCTGGCATTGCTGTGGCGTAGGCCGGCAGCTGCAGCTCCAATTCAACTCCCAGCCTGGGAACTTTCATGTGCTGCAGGTGTGGCCCAAAAAGAAAAAAATAAATAAGAGGCCCTCTAGAGCTGAGATCTAGACCTTGTTGGAGAGGGCATGGCTGTGGCCCACTGAATAGCAGAGACGTGCTGGTGGATCTTGCTGGAAATCTGCCCTTTGGAACTTGCTGGAAATCCACTCGAAATGTTTGCGGGAAGTGTCTCACCTAAGGACCTCTGCTATAAAACCACCCAAGGGAGACAGTGAGGAAAGCTGCTGGCCACCAGGCGCAGCTGCCATGCACCATTGTGCAGAATCCTGGTTCTAGAGACATGGAGGTGGCTGTAGGAAGCTGGTGCTAAAGTAACTGCCCCCTCTGCTGGAGCCTGGCAATCGGGCACACCAGACCCAGGACGCAGGACCCTTCTCCACTCTGCAGTCTCTCTCCTTCCACCTCTGCTGATGAAGCTTATCACCACGCCAGCCAGCAAAGGAAAAATATACTTTTTTTTGCTGAGCCCCTGACACGTGGAAGTTCCAGGCCAGGGACTGAACCCAAGCCACAGCAGTGACAACACCACATCCTTAACCCGCTTCACCACAAAGGAACTCCAGGAAAAAAAAATTTTTTTCCTGGAGTTCCCGTCGTGGCGCAGTGGTTAACGAATCCGACTAGGAACCATGAGGTTGCGGGTTCGGTCCCTGCCCTTGCTCAGTGGGTTAACGATCCGGCGTTGCCGTGAGCTGTGGTGTAGGTTGCAGACGCGGCTCGGATCCCGTGTTGCTGTGGCTCTGGCGTAGGCCGGTGGCTACAGCTCCGATTCAACCCCTAGCCTGGGAATCTCCATATGCTGTGGGAGCGGCCCAAGAAATAGCAACAACAACAACAAAAGACAAAAAGACAAAAAAAAAAAAAAAAAATTTTTTTTCTGTCTTTTCTAGGGCCACACCCACGGCATGTGGAGGTTCCCAGGCTAGGGGTCGAATTGGAGCTGGAGCCACCGGCCTACACCACAGCCACAGCAACTCAGGATCTGAGCCATGTCTGCGACCCACACCACAGCTCACAGCAACGCCGGATCCTCAGCCCACTGAGCAAGGCCAGGGATCGAACCTCACGGTTCCTAGTCGGATTTGTTTCCACTGCACCATGATGGAAACTCCAGAAAAATATTTTTCAGTGGGTCCCTATTCGTTTTCACAGAGCTGACACAAGGTTGAATTTAGAGCTGAAGGGCAAGAAATAATCAGCACACTCTACCCCTTTAACCACCACCCAGAAGCATCCTCCACACACGTGTGAATACCGATACGACAGCACCAAGAAAAACTCTATAGTTGTTCCTAACAAGATACACCTGTCCTCCTCACAAATGAAGACATTCTCACACTCTCCCCTCAAAAGAAGAGATGCACAGACCCAAAAGTCCTTGTATCCATCACTGGCAACATTAATTACTCCTCAACTCAGTCAGAGTCTGACTGAATACCCTACCAGTTAAAGGCCAAATTGTAAACTAACTTCTAGCAACTTGCAGATAAAATTTAAATGAATGAAGGAAAGAAGAAAAAAATGGGGGGGGGGGCGCTACGTACACAGCATGCAGAAGTCCCTGGTCCAGGGATCAAACCTGCACCATAGCAGTAGGAATGCCAGGTCCTTAACTGCTAGGCCACCGGGGAACTCTGAGAAGAGCATATTTAGCATATACAAATAAACACATACAGGCCAATAGGAAACAGACAAAACCATGACAATCCTCCTTCTAGAACTGGTCACAAGGCCATAATTGATATCTTCCCTCTTCTGTCATCCAATCCTGTGTTTCCACCACCCTCAGCCAGAACCCCCTCTAGGTTCTTCCTCTGGTGGGGTGACCTGATTGCCTCCAACTCACCCCATTGGTAAAGGATGGTTGCCTCATCCTTGGTTGAACTCATGATACCTGGCATTAAACAGATGAAATCAAACAGACGCTTACTGATCAAGAATCCTCATAGCCCCAGAGAGAAGAGTGAACACGAGCAAAGAGGAGCTGAGGGGACCCTGTTCCGCAGGTGCCCGCCCTGCCCCCAGGTCCCATGGGAGGGTGTGATTTGCTTCTTTTAGACAGCTTCACAGGTGTTCCCCTTGTGGCGCAGCGGAATCAAATCCGACTATTAACCATGAGCTTGTGGGTTCGATTCCTGGCTTTGATCAGTGGGTTAAGGACCTGACGCCATGAGCTGTGGTGTAGGTCGCAGACGTGGCTCGGATCCCGTGTTGCTGTGGCTCTGGCGTAGGCCGGCAGCTGTAGTTCCAATTGGACCCCTAGCCTGGGAACCTCCATATGCCATGAGTGCGGCCCTAAAAAGAAAAAATAAATAATAAAGAGATAAATCGGAGTTCCCATCGTGGCGCGGAAAAGAATCTGACTAGGAAACATGAGGTTGGGGGTTCGATCCCTGGCCTTGCTCAGTGGGTTAAGGATCCGTCACTGCGGTGAGCTGTGGTGTGGGTCGCAGATGTGGCTCAGATCTGGCGTTGCCAGATGGGGTGTAGGCCGGCAACTACAGCTCCTATTGGACCTCTAGCCTGGGAGCCTCCATATGCCATGGGCGTGGCCCTCAAAAAAACAAAAGATGATTTTTTTTAAAAAAAAGTGAGAGAGATAATTTCACAGACTGGCAGAGAGGTGAAACCCATTAGGTTGAGGCTTAGGTTGTGCAGCTGGTTCAGCTGAGGGGCAATAACTGTTTACAAGCGATGGACCTGTAAGTATGACCAGAAAACCTAGTGGAGCTGTTAAATTGTTGGGAAAAATATAGGCACAATTCTTTATATAACAGAGCTTGGCTGGCACACAAAGAGAGTCTTCTGAATCTTCTTAGAAGCATTTGAAAATGCAGAAAGAATTGTTAAAGCATTCGAAGAGCTGCATTTTTGAAATACTATATTTTGTTCAAAGACTGGAGCTACTATGCTAAAATGTGTTGTCAGGAGGGACCATACTACCTAAGTCAACGGTATTCAGTGATGAGATACCTGTCTTTCTGCTTGAAAAGTCATTTCACTTGACAAATATTTTCAGAGCTGCTTATGTGTCAAACAATATTGCCACGCTTAACTGTCACTCTTGGCACTGTTAATAGATGGCACTGGAAGCAGGGAGGAGATTATATGTTTCAGCTTGTGGAACACAGCCAAGAACTCCAAGGAAATTATGATGACAAGAAAACTAAGTCATCACCGCATTGTTGCAATCTATTGAAAAGAAAGGTGTGAAGATGATTGGAAAGCTAAAATAGCAAATATTGTTTAAAATCCCATCTGTTACATCTTATTTCCTTTCCTATTTATTTATTTTTTTGGTCTTTTTCATATGGAGGTTCCGAGGCTAGGGGTTCGATCGGAGCTGTAGCTGCCGGCCAACACCACAGCCACAGCAATGGAGGATCCAAGCCACCTCTGTAACCTACACTACAGATCATGGCAACACCATATCCTTAACCCACTGAGCGAGGCCAGGGATAGAACCTGAGTCCTCATGGACGATGGTCAGATTCATTAACTGCTAAGCCGCAACGGGAACTCCTCTTACATCTTATTTCTGTTTCAAACGTTAATCATTGCTCTCCAGAAGAGAATTTTTTAAATTTAATTTGTTTTTGTTTCTTAAGACCACACCCACAGCATATGAAGGTTCCCAGGTTAGGAGGTGAATCAAAGCTGTAGCTGCCGGCCTACGCCACGGCCACAGCAACTCAGGATCTGAGCTGTGGCTGTGACCTACACCACAGCTCACGGTAATGCCATATCCCCAACCCACTAAGTGAGGCCAGGGATAGAACCTGCATCCTCATGTATACTAGTCGGATTTGTTTCCACTGAGCCACAAAGGGAACTCCCCAGAAGAGAATTTTAAACATTAAAGAAAATGTTTAGATAAAGTTATTTTTCTTGGAGTTCCCACTGTGGCGCAGTGGGCTAAGAATCCAACAGCAGTGGTTTTGAAATGGAGTTTTAACTAAACAACTCCTCCTTGTAAGAAAGCAGCTGCAAGCCTTTCCAGCTGTGCTAATCACTATGCCACCCTTCTTGTAATAATGTAACAACTGTGTGCTCTCTGCCCAAGCCAGCAGCCCTGCTAATCAGGTACCCAGCATTGCTGATCAGTTCTGCTTCTGTAACCTTGCCGGCTCAGTTTCTTCGGGAGGAACACTGTCTGCTTGGGGATGGGGGAGCTCCGGGATGCTTACATGGGAAAATCAAGACCTTGTAGTGTATAATAGTTACTGAGAACAAAGACCTGGTGCTCAGACTCTGGAGGTGACTCCTCTGAGCCCGCACTGGTGCTGAATAAACCTTGCTTTTCCATATCTCCGAGTGCTGTTTGTCTCCTTCCGTTGCCACGATTTTTGTGGTTTCCGCAACAGTTTGGGTTCAATCCCTGACCCAGGAATGTCCATATGCCACAGGTGCAGCCATAAAAAGAAAGAAAGAAAAAGGTTGTTTTCCTTTACAAAACCCATACTTAATGATTGTGTTAAACTTGCTGCCAAATAAAGGTAATGAATGTTATAGCTAGTTTGGTTTGCACTGAAGAATGACTGAAAGACATCGTTTTGAGCAGTATTAATACCCAAGGGTTCCAGAGTTCCTGTCATGGCGCAGCAGAAACGAATCTGACTAGGAACCATGAGGTTTTGGGTTTGATCCCTGGCCTTGCTCAGTGGGTTAAGGATCCAGCATTGCTGTGATGTAGGTCGTAGACTCAGCTTGGATCTGGCCGTGAGCTGTGGTGTAGATGGCAGACGAGGCTCGGATCCAGTGTTGCTGTGGTTGTGGCGTAGGCTGGCAGCTGCAGCTCTGATTCAACACCTAGCCTGGGAACCTCCATATGCCACAGGTGCAGCCCTCAAAAAGACAAAAACAAAACAAAACAAAAAAACCCTAATATCTGAGAGTTCCATGGTGGCTCAGCAGGTCAAGATCCAGCAGTTCTCACTGCTGGGGTACAGGTTTGGTTCTTGACCCAGGAACTTTTGTATGTGCTGGGTGTAGCCAAAAAGAAAAAAAAAAAAGAATATCCAGATACATGAAAAATATGTTGCTATCATTAGGCATATGTTCATTTATTTGCATGAACCAGTATTTCCATCTTTGCACAAATTAAAAATAAAGGACCTATTGATAGATGGATGGGTAAACAAAATATGGTATATCCATAGAATGGAATATTTATTCAGCTTTAAAGAGGAAAGGAGTTCCCGTCGTGGCACAGTGTTTAACGAATCCGACTAGGAACCATGAGGTTGCGGGTTCCATCCCTGGCCTCGCTCAGTGGGTTAAGGATCTGGCATTGCATGAGCTGTGGTGTGGGTCGCAGACGCAGCTCAGATCCCATGTTGCTGTGGCTCTGGTGTAGGCCGGCGGCTACTGCTCCAATTCGACCCCTAGCCTGGGAACCTCCAAATGCCATGGGAGCGACCCAAGAAATGGCAAAAAGACAAAAAAATAAAAAATAAATTAAAAAAAGAGGAAAGAAATTCTGACATATACTTCAACAGGTAATTAGACATTCTAAGTGAAATAAGCCAGATACAAAAGGAGAAATATTGTATGATTGCATTTTCTTTTGTTTCTTTCTTTTCACAGTCACATCTGCGGCATATGGAAGTTCCTGGGCTAGGGGTTGAATCGGAGCTGCAGCTACCAGTCTACACCACAGCCACAGCAATACCAGATCCAAGTCATGTCTGCAACCTATGCCCCACCTTGCAGCAATGCCAGATCCTTAACCCGCTGAGCAAGGCTAGGGATCACTAGACCCCTAGCCTGGGAACCTCCATATGCTGCAGGCACGGCTCTAAAAGGACAAAAGAAAAAAAAACAACCCACGTCTTCACAGACACTATGTCAGGTTCTTAACCTGCTGAGCCACAACGGGAACTCCGTATGATTCCATTTTATGTAAGATGCCTAAGAGGAGTCAAGTTCATTGACAGAAAGTAGAATGGTTGGGTGATGTCAAAGAAGATGGCAGAGTCAGAAGCGTCATGAATCCACTGCATAGACCACAACTGTACCGGCAGATTTTTTTTTTTTTTTTTTGCTTTTTAGGGCTGAACCCATGGCGTATGTAAGTTCCCAGGCTAGGGGTCGAATTGGAGCTACAGCTGCCAACCTACACCACAGCCACAGCCACTTGGGATCTGAGCCAAGTCTGGGACCCATACCACAGCTCACAGCAATGCCAGATCCTTAACCCATTGAGCGAGGCCAGGGATCGAACCTACATCCTCATGGATCCTAGTTGGATTTGGTAGCTGCTAAGCCATGAAGGGAACTTCTGGCAGAATCCTTCTGATGTAACTATTCTGGAACTCTGAAGTCTATTTGAAGGCTCATAGCTTCCAGAGGAAGGCTTGGCTGGTCATTCATGGTCAGTTTCAGCTTAGCTAGTGTGGTGGCTGCTATTCATCCCCTCTCCCCCAGCCCGTGGCAGGCAGCCACACCAGCGATCCTAGATCAGCTTGACACAACCAGTATGGGCAATAGGACCTGGCCTCCAAATATCAGAGATCTGCATTCTCATTGCTAATTACTCCAGATCATGGAAGTGCAGACACAGAAGCAGGCCACTCCTGTTGCAACCCCACCAGCTGAAGTGGTTTCCAAGGGTTTTAAAGTGACAATGAGTATTTTGTTTTGTTTTTCCCTTTGTTCCTTTTTCCCCTTCTGGAAACCAGGCATTTAAAGAGTATGACATGCAAAATCAGACCCAGGCCCGAGGGAATTTAGAAAGTCACCGCCCATGTCCAGGCAAAAACGCAAAAGCTCAGAAAACACCTGAGATAACGTGAAGCTTGTTACGGAATCTGCACTTGGGGCTGCTTGTCTGACATTCAGCCAAGCCCATCTATCGACACTGGATTGTGGTGAAGGAAAATACAGTGTTTATTTGCAGGGCGCCCAAGCAAAGAGAACAAAGAGCTCATGCTCAAATGACAGCCCCCCCCCCCCCAATGGCTTCCAGGGAAGGGTTTTTAAAAGCCATGTGAGGGAGGCAGCTGCAGGTTCATGATCAGCTTGTGCTCAATTCCCCAGCTGGTTGGCCTCAAGGTTTTGCACATCATCAGTCTTCAGATTGCAACCAGTCTGGGGTCTGTGTGCTTGAGGTCAGCCGTTTTCATCTGCTGAGGATCTGACTCCTCAAAAGAACATTTTAGGAATGCGGGTCAGACCTTCGTATCGTTCAGGGAACTGGGGGTTCAGGCTGCTCTGTGACTGGTTTTTAGTCTAAATTGTTACCAGTTTCCCAGCTCAGCAGCTATGTTTTGTTTCTTTTTTCCTTTATTTTTTCTTTTTTTTTTGTCTGTTTAGGGCTGTACCTACAGCATATGGAAGTTCTCAGGCTGGGGATCAAATCAGAGCCACAGCCACAGCCACACTAGATCCGAGCTGCATTTGCAATGACGCAAGCTCACAGCAATACCAGATTCTTAACCCACTGAGCGAGGCCAGGGGTTGAACCCACATCCTTATGGATACTAGTCGGGTTCTTAACCCACTGAGCCACAATGGGAACTCCTATTTTTTTTGTTTCCATATCTTCACATTTCCTAGTCATTAACTCTTGAACAAGCCTTTTGGGACTCAACAGACACCTGGGAAACTAAAGCAAAAGGCTCTTACATAAAAAAATCAGGGACGCGGGGGCTTGCGTGCAGTTCAAACTCTATATCATCCCTAAACAATTAACATTAATTCCTTCATATGATAAAATATCACATTTCCCTATTGGGTCATACTATACTTTTATATTTTTTGTTTGTTGAAAACATACACATGTTACTTGCTCAAATCAGGATCAATATTGTTGAATGAATTTACTAATTTGGGGGAAAAATTATCCTTTTATGACTGGGGAAGGCTGACCCTCTTGTTGCGGTTTTGTCATTGTTGCTGTGTTTTGGGGTTTATTTTTTGGTTTTTTTGCCTGGCAGGATACACAAGAAAACATAAAATGGCTTCCCTGGAGAGGGATTCAGAGTCCTCAGAGGAAAGAAGACTTTTCTTCCTGTTCGTGGTTATGAATTTTAAAATATGTTGAACTCATGATCTATTCAACAATTGGGTGGATAAAAGTCAAAAGTGTCTAAAAGGCAAGTCCCTAAAACATCAGAGTAGTGTGGGAAGGTAGAGGTGGGAGTGGCCTTTTTCAGACCTGCCACAAGATGGCAGCAGAGCGACACTGAACTTCGTTGCGGACTCGAAGGCTGCCCTGCCCGGCTGGGGTCATAACACAAATCCTGTTCCTGCCCACCTCTATCCTGAGCAGCGTGACTGCGGCTGGGCTAAATCACACTCAGATTCCTGACCCACAGAATATGTGAAATAATGCTTCTCGTTGTTTTAAGCTGCTATTTGGGGTGATTTTTATCTTATTTTTGTCTTTTTAGGGCCACACCTGCAGCACATGGAAGTTCCCAGGCTAGGGGTTGATTCAGAGCTGCAGCTGCCAGCCTACACCACAGCCACGGCAACGTGGGATCTAAGCCACATCTGTGACCTACACCACTGAGCTCATGGCAACACCAGATCTTTAACCCACTAAACAAGGCCAGAGATGGAGCAAACGTCTTCACGGATGGATGCTAGTTGGGTTCGTTACCACTGAACCCATGATGGGAACTCCTGGGGTGATTTGTTACTTGGCAGTTATATGCTAGACCTCATACCATTACACCAAAAAATAGCTGAGTATGTACTTCCAAAATGTAGAGACTCGACCAAAAAAAATGTAGTCATTTTTCTTTTTTTTTTAAGTTTTATGGACACACTCACAGCATATGGAAGTTTGCAGGACAGGGATTGAATCCCAGCTGCAACATAGGTTCCTTTATCCCACTGTGCAGGGCTGAGAACTGAACCCCTGCCTCTTGCGGCAACCCAAGCCACCACAGTCAGATTTTTAACCCACTGTGCCACAGTTGGGGGCTCTGAGACTCTGAGGGTTTTTTTTTTTTTTTTTTTTTTTTTGGATATTAGGGTTTTTTTTGTTTGGTTTGGTTTGGTTTTTGTCTTTTTAGGGCCAAACCCCCAGCATATGGAAGTTCCCAGGCTAGGGGTCGAATCAGAGCTACAGCTGCCAGCCAGCGCCACAGCCACAGCAGATCCAAGCCAAGTCTGTGAACTATACCACAGCTCGAGGCAACGCTGGATCCTTAACCCACTGAGCGAGGCCAGGGATTGAACCCAACTCCTCATGGATACTAGTCAGGCTCTTTACTGCTGAGCCACAATGCGAACTCCAAGACTCATTTTTTAAAAATACAACCACAATAGCAATAAAATTTTAATTATATATATGTATACAGATACGTGTATATATATATATACACACACACACATATGTATATACATTCCCCTTATATTATCTTTCATCATGGTCTAGCATAAGAGACCGGATATAGTTCCTTGTGCTATTCAGTAGGATCTCATTGCTTATCCATTCTATTTTTAAATTTTTGTTTTCTTTTTGCCTGTTTTTCTAGGGCCGCTCCTGCAGCATATGGAGATTCCCAGGCTAGGGGTCTAATCAGCCTACACCAGAGCCACAGCAACGTGAGATCTGAACCGCGTCTGCAACCTACATCTCAGCTCACGGCAACGCCAGATCCTTATCCCACTGAGCAAGACCAGGAATCGAAACTGCAACCTCATCGTTCCTAGTCAGATTCGTTAACCACTGAGCCACGATGGGAACTCCTGCTTATCCATTCTAAATTTAACAGTTTGCATCTACTAATCCCAAACTCCCAGTCCATCCCAATCCCTACCCCCTGCAACCACAAGTTTGTACTATATGTCTGTGAGTCTGTTTCTGATTTGTAGATAGGTTCATTTGTGCCATATTTTATTTCGTCTTTTCTAGGGCCACTCCCACAGCATATGGAGGTTTCCAGGCTAGGGGTCCAGTCGGAGCTGTAGCCACCAGCCTACACCACAGCTACAGCCAGATCGGAACTGTGTCTGCAGCCTACACCACAGCTCACGGCAACGCCGGATCCTTAACCCACTGAGCAAGGCCAGGGATCGAACCCACAACCTCATGGTTCCTAGTCAGATTCGTTAACCACTGCACCACGAAGGGAACTCCTGTACCATATTTATTTATTTATTGTCTTTTTGTCTTTTGTTGTTGTTGTTGCTATTTCTTGGGCCGCTCCCGCGGCATGTGGAGATTCCCAGGCTAGGGGTTGAATCGGAGCTGTAGCCACCGGCCTACGCCAGAGCCACAGCAACGTGGGATCCGAGCCGCATCTGCAACCTACACCACAGCTCACGGCAACGCCGGATCGTTAACCCACTGAGCAAGGGCAGGGACCGAACCCGCAACCTCATGGTTCCTAGTCGGATTCGTTAACCACTGCACCATGACGGGAACTCCTGTACCATATTTTAGATTCCACATATAACTGATATCATATGGTATTTGTTTTTCTCTGACTTACTTCACTTAGTATGAGAATCTCTAGTTCCATCCATGTTGCTGCAAATGGTATTATTTTGTTCTTTTTATGGCTGAGTAGTATTCCGCTGTGTATATGTACCACATCATTTTTTTTGCTTTTTAGGGCCGCACCCTGGGTATATGGAGGTTCCCAGGCTAGGAGTCAAATCGGAGCTGCACCTGCCGGCCTATGCCACAGCCACAGCCACGCCAGATCCGAGCCGCATTGGTGATCTATACCACAGCTCACGGCAACACTGGATCCTTAACCCACTGAGCGAAGCCAGAATGGAACCCGCAACCTCTTGATTCCTAGTCAGATTCATTTCCACTGCACCACACTGGGAACTCCTGTACCACATCTTAATGCATTCATCTGTCGATGGACATTAAGGTTGCTTCTATGTCTTGGCTATTGTGAATAGTGCTGCTGTGAACATAGGGGTGCATGTATCTTTTTACATTAGAGTTTTGTCCAGATATATGCCCAGGAGTGGGATTGCTAGATCATATAGTAGCTCCATATTTAGTTTTCTGAGGAAATTCCATACTCTTCAAATTGATTGTACCAATTTATATTCCCACCAACAGTATAGGAAGGTTCCCTTTTCTCCACACCCTCTCCAGCATTTGTTATTTGCAGACTTATTAATGATGGCCATTCTGACTGGTGTGAATTGGCAGCTCATTGTAGTCTTGACTAGCATTTCTCTCATAATTAGTGATGTTGAGCATCTTTTCATGTGCCTACTGGCCATCTGTATGTCTTATTTGGAAAAATGTCTATTTAGGTCTTCTGCCCGTTTTTGTTTTTTTGGGTTTTTTTTTTTTACTGTTTGTTCATATCAAGATCCAAGTTGAGGTTGGCTGGTATATAAGTTCTTTAAACCACAGTATTCTGGTGCGTTTTTGTTACGACAATAAGTTCGTGCTAACACAGGGCAGCAGAGCCTACTCCCCCAGATGTCTCATCATCCCCCATTCGAGCCCTTTTGTCCTGCAAGTTGACGAACCCGTTCCTATTTATTTATTTATTTTTATTTATTTGTCTTTTTGTCTTTTCTAGGGCTGCAGCCGCCGGCATACGCCAGAGCCACAGCAATGTGGGATCCGAGCCACGTCTGCGACCTACACCACAGCTCAAAGCAACGCCGGGTCCTTAACCCACTGAGCAAGGCCAGGCATCGAACCCACAACCTCATGGTCCCTAGTCGGGTTCATTAACCACTGAGCCACGGTGGGAACTCCAGGAGTGTGGGTTTTTTTTTTTTTTTTTTTTTGTCTTTTTTGTTGTTGTTGTTGTTGCTATTTCTTGGGCCGCTCCCGTGGCATGTGGAGATTCCCAGGCTAGGGGTTGAATCGGAGCTGTAGCCACCGGCCTACGCCAGAGCCACAGCAACGCGGGATCCGAGCTGCATCTGCAACCTACACCACAGCTCACGGCAACGCCGGATCGTTAACCCACTGAGCAAGGGCAGGGACCGAACCCGCAACCTCATGGTTCCTAGTCGGATTTGTTAACCACTGCGCCACGACGGGAACTCCGGGAGTGTGGGGTTTAATGCTCTGTGGTTGCCACGTTGTAATTCTTCATGTTATTTATGTTTATGTTTTAAAAGTGAAGTCTGCTGGGACCATGGAGCAGGCACCAGGGACTTAGAGCCTGACCCCTGTGGATTCTCTCCTCCCCTGCTCTCCGTCTCCCTGAGACAGCCTCTTAGCTGCTTATTCTTCTGCTCCTGGGCCCTCAGCATAGAGATGGTTGGCAGGGGTGAGTGTCCTGCCCACCTTTGATCCAGGTTCCTGGCTCTTCATTTTTCTTTTTTTGCTTTTTTACGGCTGCACCCGAGGCATATGGAGGTTCCCAGGCCAGGGGTCAAATCAGAGCTACAGCTGCCAGCTTACACTACAGCCATAGCAACGCCAGGTCTGAGCCGAGTCTGCGACCTATACCACAGCTCACGGCAATGCCAGATCCTTAACCCACTGAGCGAGGCCAGGGATTGAACCCAAAACTTCATGGTTACTGGTCGGATTCGTTTCCACTGTGCCACCGTGGGAACTCCTCCTGGCTCTTCTTGGAAGGGAAGTTGCATCACCCTGTAGGGAGCGAGCCCACGGGAAGGAAAATGCTTTGTTCAACTTCTCCACCTCTGGTCAGGGCGCAACGCATTGGTCTAGTGGCTGGTGGGAGGGGAGGAGAACCTGGCACCAGCAGCTGCTTGTTTAGGCACACACACAAAGTTGCCTCACGATCACAGGTGACCAAGAGAGTTCATACACACCCCAGGGTGTCCCTTGCTCTAGGGAGCATGACACTGAATAATAAAAACACCACGACAGGTTAAGAGCAATCATGGGAGAAAGAAAAAAGCTTTATATTTAAGTTTTGTTGTTTTTGTTTTTTATCTTTTCTAGGGCGGCATCCTTGGCATACAGAGTTCTCAGGCTAGGGGTCTAATTGGAGCTGCAGCTGCCAGCTTTCACCACAGCAATAGCAACACCAGATCTGAGCCACATCTGTGATATATACCACAGCTCAAGGCAACCCTTAACCCACAAAGCAGGGCCTGGGAGCAAACCTGTGTCCTCATGGATACTAGTCGCGTTCATTACCACTGAGCCACAAGGGGAATGCCTATATTTTAGTATTTGTAATGGTGATTTGTTTCTTGCTGTTTGAACAGGGGCCCCATAGAGTAGTCTTACTTAGAAGGCACTCCTTCAGCCTTTCCAACCTTCCTGGTATACACTGTCAGAGCAATTTCTTTCTTTCTTTGGCTGCACCCGAAGCATGTGAAATTTCCCAGGCCAGGGCTCGAACCTGAGCCACAGCAGTGACCCAAGCCGCTACAGTGACAACACTAAATCCTTAACCTGCTGCACTGCAAGAGATTTCCCCCCACCCCCACCCTGCCGATTTGTATTTTCTTCTTGGAATACTGATCCTACACAAATGCAGATAACAGGGGACAGCTGGGTGAGTGAGCACAGGTGCAGCCACTTTCTGAGGATGGCCAGAATTATCTAGATGGCTAGAATCTAGGAGAAGCACCGAGGTGTTACTTTGTTAAGTGGGTGGGAGTGACCAAATCAGAGAACATTTGGATTACATTGTACTGCCTTCAACAAATACTGATCAAATCCACCCATGTGCCAGGTGCTAGGGATGCAACCGAAGTCTAAAGTTAACAAATAGGAGTTCCCCTTGTGGCTCAGTAGTTAAAGAATCCGACCAGGAACCGTGAGGTTGCGGGTTCCATCCTTCCATCCCTGGCCTTGCTCAGTGGGTTGAGGATCCGGCGTTGCCTGAGCTGTGGTGTAGGTCTCAAACGCGGCTCGGATCTGGCGTTGCTGTGGCTGTGGTGTAGGCTGGCAGCTACAGCTCCGATTCGACCTCTAGCCTGGGAACCTCCATATGACGCGGGAGCGGTCCTAGAAAAGGCAAAAAGACTAAAATAAAATAAACAGATAGATAAATAGAGCAGCTACACTGCTTTCCAGGATGAAGAACTGGGCTTGGGAATAAGGTAATAGGAAGAAGCAAAGACGGTTGCTATGCAGCGGAGTCCTTTCGTACGCCTATTTAGATTACGCAGAGTCAGCTGCAAGGATTCACAATAAACCGAGAATGAAAAACAAGTACTTAAACAAGGAAAATTATCCTGCGCTTCCACTCAGCGAGTGAGCAGCATTTGCCCCTGTGAATATGAGACAGGGGCGTAATCTACCACTTCCAGGCTTCCCATCTCTCACCTGGATGAGGTGGGAGCGGATTGCATTTTCCAAACAACACGGTCCCTAAGCCCCAGATGCACACTAATGTTTAGCCAAAGCCACAGCAATGTGTTTCGACATGGTAGGAAAAAGGACTGCACTTGGACGTAAACATGGTTATCTTACCTTTCCTCACTCGCTCTCCAACATCAACCGGACGGAGAGGGATCCGAGGGACCGGACCCGAGGCACTGCACTTGCTCCAGGCTGGGATCTCCGCAGAAACAACCCCAAAATATAGTCTCTGGGGCCGCTTTTCTCTCCACGTGGACCAACAGAATCCCAAGATGAGTTACAGATGGGTGCTCCGACCACTTGGCGCTGGGATGCGGGGACGAGGTTGCAGCGTCTTCTCCGCCCACCTACTGGACGAATCCGAAAGCGGCCGCGGGGCTGCGCGGCGGTGGGGCGCGCCGAGGGCGTGGCCTGGGATTCCCCGGGAAGGGAGGGCACCGTGTGTCCTTGGGCCGAGAGGGGAGGTGACTCCGGCCGAAGAGGAGGACGCAGGATGAGGGCCCTGCGGGTGAGGGCCCCCACGGGTCGGGTTGGGGTCCCCAACCTGGAATCCCTCGCCCCTGTGCAAGACTCCCCAAACATCCCGGCATCTGGGGACTTGGATCGTGAGCCCCTGTCAGGGCTTGGGACCCCCTCCCCCAGCTCCCAACACGAGAGCTGCTGAGACAGCTGGGGACCCACTGACACGGCCCGAAGCCCCGAGTTTGAACTTCTTCCCTTCATCCAGGGCACCTGTAATACCTCGGGACCTCGGTCCCGGGAACTTCACGCCTCTTCCCCGCCCCCGGAGTTCTTAGGCAGCAGGGGAACCCCCGAGGCACCCCGGATCCAGTCCTGACTTTCCCCTGGGACCTGAGCTCCTCCCCTTAATCCAGGGACCCGCAAAAAAAAACCATGTCGGGACTTGGACCTGCAGAACATGAGTCTCCTTCCCGGTCCGACCCTCTTCCAGGACCCTCTAGACAGCCTGGTAACCTCCGAGCCTGACCTTCTAGGCACGGGTCCCCTTCTTCTGGGCCTTTTTGAGCAGGACCCCCTCCCCCACTCGTGCCGCCAGTTCGGATCTTGGAGACGCTCCCAAGGGACAGAACTATCCCCAAGTCAGAGCCTCGGAAAGCCCGACACCCTCCCCCCGGCGAGGGTCTCCTCTCCAGGCGCCGCCAGTACCCCTCCACCCCGTCCCCACAGGTCTCCCAGGCTCTGGTCCGCTCCTTTAGCTCAACCGCCCGGAACCGCTTGGAGAACCGAGTGGCTGAGAAACAGAAAATCTTCCAGGTAGGCGGAGCGACGGCCGGGGTTGGCGGGGAGGACTCCCCGCCGCTTGCTTGGTCCGGAGGGAGTCGTGGAGGCTGGAGTTTAGGGTCCACAGAGAGAAGGCGGCTCCTTTCTCATCGAATTCCCCCAACATCCAGGCGGACAATGACCTCCCGGTGCATTTGAAGGGCGGTGCAACTGACAACATCCTGTACCGAGTGACTATGACTCTGTGTCTGGGGGGTGAGTGCAGGATGGGAGTGGGGAAGGGGCTGGTTCCAGGGCTAGGGTTCGGGGAGGCAGGGTGGACAGTATGGGACTCTGGACTGGTAAATAGGGAAGGAGCACCCTAGGGCTTGGGCCCTTGTCCCAGGAGGGCTGCTGGACTCGTGATGGGTCTGGGGAGAAAGCCTGCAGCTTGGTCTGGATCAAGGTCCAGGATTTCCCATTTGAAGTGAAGTTTGAGAAGGGAGCTGGAGCTGGGAGTAGGGCTGAGATCCAGGATGGTGACTGAGGAGTCTGGGGGAGGGGGGCTCAAAAGGGTTCAGGGGGGAAACTAGGGTCTCATTCTGTATCTCACACACTCCCTCCCTAGGCACTGTCTATAGCCTGTACTGCCTCGGCTGGGCCTCCTTCCCTCACAAGAAGTGAGACCAAGAAGTCTGCAGGACCTCAACAAGCATCAATAAATGTTCTGGCTTCCTGGGGAACCCAGCCCTGCTCTCTCCTGCGTGTGCCTCCCAGCCCATCCTTCCACCCCACAAGCAAATCGCTGCCCTGTGACAGCCCACTGCCCCAGCCCTTAATCCCTCATGCTAGACCGGAGCTACCTCTCAGCCTTCCTAGCAGGGCTGGAATCCCAAAAGGCAGCCCTGGGCTGCCCCATGGGGCCTGGGGACCTGGCATGGGACAGGGGCTTTGTACCCTGGGATGGCAGCCCCTCTCCCTGCAGAGGCCCCAGGGTGGGGAAGAAGATGCGAGCTTGGCAGAGGCAAATAAGGACAGACTCACTCGAGCACAGAAGCTGAGAGGGGCAGACATGGCCTTGGGGGACAGAGCCAGAGCTGGCACTGAGACCTCCCACCAGCTTGGCCCTCACAGCAGAAGCAGAGATGGCCCAGGCTTCTAGGTCCCAGGCTCGGCCTCCCTTAGGATCTGTGAGACATCTCAGCAAGAATGAGGCTACAGCTCAACTGGGATCCACACTGAGAAAGATGAGGGCTAAGAGACACACAGAGACAGACTCCCTCTGCCCCAGAAGCAGCCAGAGCCACCCATCTGCTCCCAGGACAGGAGGCCGACCTCAGGACAGCAGCAAGTAGGTGCATTTATTTCCTCCTGGGCCTGGCAGGCTGAGGGCAGAATACAGACAAAGGCACTGGGGCACGTGGGCCTGTCATGGCCTGGAGTTGGGCTGCCTGGGTGGTAACTGAATGGGTGTGCCAGGGAGTGAAGGGACTGGACTGATCCTCCCAGAACAGAGAGAAAGGCCCTTGGGGTGTGGAAGCAACAAAAATGTTGGGCTTGGCACTGGTGCAAGAGAGGGCTAATGGAGCGGGTATGAGATGGGTGCACGGGTGTGGGGTGACTGTCGGGGCAGGGCGTGCTGAAGCATGTTGGGCTCTGGCTGTTGACTGAGAATCTGGGTGCCAACGGCTGGGAGAACAGGAAGGAGTGTGGGTCCACAGAACCCACGAAGATGTGGCTGCGGATGAGATCAGCCCTGGGAGAGACCGAAGAGTCCAAGGTGACTCCCTCAGCGAGGCGACGAGGGGGCAGGTCTGGGGCTCCCGTTCAGGAATACATGGTCAGCTGCAGCCACTGGGGAGAGGAGGGTACGGAGGGTGAAGCGCAGGGCACCTCGCCATTCCAGCAGCCCCCCTCTGCCCGCGCCCAGGGATTGCTGGGAAAACGAGCTGGTACGTGGGGCTGAGAGGAGGGCCCGTGCTAGGTTCCCACATCCCAGGATAAGGGTTCTTTTTTTTTTGTCTTTTTCTAGGGGCGCTCCCACGTCATATGGAGGTTCCCAGGCTAGGGGTTGAATCAGAGCTGTAGCCTCGGCCTACACCACAGCCACAGCAACACCAGATCCGAACCACGTCTACGACCTGCACCGCAGTTCATGGCAACGCCGGATCCTTAACCCACTGAGCAAGGCCGGGGATCGAACTGGCAACCTCATGGTTCCTAGTCAGATTCGTTAACCACTGAGCCATGACGGGAACGCCTAAGAGTTCTTTTTTTTGCTTTTTTTTAAGGGCCTCATTTGAGGCGTATGGAAGTTCCCAGGCTAAGGGTCAAATCGGAGCTGCAGCTGCCGGTCACAGCCACAGCCACACAGGATCTGAGCCAACTCTGTGACCTACATCACAGCTCATGGCAACGCTGGATTCTTAACCCACTGATCAAGGCCAGGGATCGAACCAGCATCCTCATGGATACAAGTCGGGTTCATTTCCACTGAGCCATGGCAGGAACTCCAAGGACAGGGGTTCTTACCTCCTGGATGTTCACCTGGATTTGTCCAGTACCATCTTTGTCAAGAGATTTGAAGGCACCTGGAGAAAAGAAGGGTTGAAGGGATTGGCTTTTCGGATAAAAATATACTAATATATGGGAGGACGATAATAATAGCTCGAACTCTACTGAGTAATAAAGTGCTTTCCGTGTATTAACTCATTTAACCCAATTCTGTGAGATAAGCATCATTTTAAAATAAGGCACAGAGAAGTGAAGTGATGTGCCCCACATCACACAGCGAGAAAGTGAGGAAACAGGTTGGAACCCAGACTGTTACCTGCACACCCCTCATGAGCCTCTGCCCAAGCCTCAGCCTCCCACCCACCTCTAAGCTCCATGCCCTCCAGTTCTGGCCCGAGCAGCTACTGGAACGAGGCTCTGCACTTCCTACTCCTACGGGCTGGTGTGGTCCTCACTCCTGCCCTGACACTCAACCCCACATTCCCACTCAGAGCCAGACCGAGGCATCCACATTGCTGCTTCTCACTCACCACTCAGTTACCACCCTCGTGTCCACACAAGTGGGACCCTGACACTGCATTCATGCGGCATATGACCCCAGGCTAGGGGTCAAACTGGAGCTGTAGCCGCCGGCTTACGCCACAGCCACACCAGATCCGAGCCGCATCTGTGACCTACACCACAGCTCACGGCAACGCCAAATCCTTAACCATTGGGCCTGTCCTCATGGATGCGAGTCATGTTTGTTCCCGCTGAGTCATGATGGGAACTCCTCCACCGGAGATCTTACTGCATTGTTTTCCCTGAGTTCTGAGGAGTTGGGAGAGCTTCCTAAAGCTAAACCTGAGACCCTGTCCTTCCCTGGCCTAGAACCTGCTGGGCTCTCCACTGTCCCCGATAGTGTCTGAGCACTCCTTGCACTTGGCATTCACACCCCTGCCTGGCCTGACGATGCCCACTGCTCCTACTTGAAACCTAGGTTCCTTCTCTATAAAATGGGGACAGTAATTCCCACTTCACAGGGTTGGGTTGTGTGTGTGTGGGGTGTGTGTTTTGTTTTGTGTTTTGCTTTATTTTGTTTTGCATTTTAGGACCACACGTGCGGCATATAGAAGTTCCCAGGCTAGGGGTCGAATCAGAGCTGCAGCTGCTGGCTTACGCCACAGCCACAGCAATGCGGGATCCAAGCCATGCCTGTGACCTACACCACAGCTCACAGCAACACTGGATCCTTAACCCACTGAGCGAGGCCAGGGATTGAACCTGCATCCTCATGGATACTACTTAGGTTCGTTACTGCTGAGCCACAACGGAAACTCCCTCACAGGGCTGTCTTAAGGATTCAGTGCACAAACATTCACAAGAGCCCTCATGACCCAGCCCTCCCGACCCCTCCCTGACTTGTGTCTCCCCTTCCTTTTGAGTCCAACAAAAACCCAAAGCACCATCTTCTCTTCCTTCTGGGCTTTTGCACAGGCTGTTCCCATTCAACAATCAACCTCCTGGTGAGGTCGCTCCCCCTCATCCCTCAGGTCTCAGCTCACGTGTGCTCTCCTCCTGGAAGCCCTCCTTAACCCCTTAAGCTGCATCAGGTGCCTCATTACGTTTGAATAGTTGTGAGAGCTCCCCCAGCTACAAACCTCCACCCACTCTACCCTGAGCTTCCCCTCACGGCGCCCAGCACTCGCCTAGGCTTCCCCATCCCAGCCATAACCATGCCGAGCCCTCGCCGTGTGGCAATGTGCCTCTCCTCCTCTGGACTATGAGTGACATAAAGGCAGGATCTAAGATTCTTTCCGTCACTGCTGCGCCCCTCACAATGCCCATGCCAGGATCAGGCTCACAGGAGACCTGGCCAATGGAGGTTGGCCAAACCCCCTACCCAGGAAGAGAGCTGGGGTGTCACTCACGGAACATGGCATCCAGTCTGACCAGGCAGCTGATAAAGTTGTCAAAATCCATGTTCCCTCCCTCATCTGAGTAGCGTCGGATGATCATGCTGTAGAGATGCTCATTCAGGTGGAATCCTGAGAACAATTGATCTCTCAGTAGTGGGGACCCCATGACCCAACCCACTTCCGGCCCCAAACCAGCTCAGTCTGCCTCGCCAATCCCACCCCCGGCCCCACCACATTCCACACCTGCGGCTTCAAAGGCCCCTGGGAGTTCACTGCTGCCAATGGTCCCTGAACGGTCAACATCGAACTGTTTGTATATGGCCTGTGGGGACAAGAGCAGGGTTCGGCTGAGCCTCGGGGGGCATGGCCTCTCCATGGCTTGGGGGGCTTTGTGCTTTGAGTTTCAGAGGCCGCACACACCTGCCACTTTTTGATGTTGTTCCACAAGTACTTGAATTCCTCGAAGCCCAGCTTGCCGGTTGTGTCACTCTGGCAGGAGGGTGTTAAGAATACCTGTACCCAGATGTGCGCTGTATACCGTGTCTGTGATGATAATAACAGCCAAGCAGGGGAACCTGGGCTAAAATCCTAGTGCCTGTCTCATCCTAGTCATGTCACCTTGGGTGTGGCTTCATTTTTCATTTTGTCCATATTTTAGTTTATATTTGTAAATGATAAGGACTCTCTAAATAGAACCACTCAGGGAGTTCCCATAGTGGCGCAGTGGTTAACGAACCTGCCTAGGAACCATGAGGTTACGGGTTCGATCCCTAGCCTTGCTCAGTGGGTTAAGGATCTGGCATTGCCATGAGCTGTGGTGTAGGTCACAGACATGGCTCGGATCCTGCATTGCTATGGCTATGGTGTAGGCCGGCGGCTACAACCCCGATTAGACCCCTAGCCTAGGAACCTCCATGTGCCATGGGTGTGGCCCTAGAAAAGACAAAAAAACAAAAAAAAACCCATAACCACTCAGAATTCCTCATGTATAAAATTCTTCAAGGAGTTCCCGTTGTGGCTCAGCAGTAATAAACACAACTAGTATCCGTGAGGATTCGGATTTGATCGCTGGCCTTACTCGGTGGGTTAAGAATCTGGCATTGCCATGAGCTGTGGTGAAGGTCGAAGATATGGCTTGGATCCCATGTTGCCGTGGCGTAGGCCAGCAGCTGTAACTCCAATTCGACCCCTAGCCTGGGAACTTCCATATGCCACAGATGCAGCCCTAAACAGCAAAAAAAAAAAGGAAGGAAGGAAATCCCATCTTCACCAAGGCCTCCCCAAGACTGCCCTCAAGGATACATCCATCACAGCCACCATGCTGCGACATGTGTCAATGCCAAAACCATCAGTCTTCAGATCAGGGTCTGTGGGGAACAGGTTGAAAATCAGAGGTCAGAGATCACAGCTGCCCCAGCCACCATGCCCCTAAGCCTGCCCCATGTGTTGACGCCGGACACTCACGTCGGGTCACGACCTTGTTGAGAATGTTCATGAGTTCCGTGGCACTGACCTCCATGTCCTGAGGGGAAAAGTTAGGAATGGGTCGGGGTGACTGGAAGGGGTCTGTGCGTGTCATGAGGGAGGATGGGAACTTGAGGATTGTACACGTAAAGGGCAGCCCAAGGGAAGGCACCGGAGGATTCCGACAGGTCTGGGGACCCCAGGTTACTTACATCTCCAGCCAGCTGGGCAAAGAGCCTCCGAAACTGCCGGACCTCCTCACTCTCATTGGCCTCAATGTTGGAATAATGGGTGCGAGGGGGCTGCAGAAGGAGGAGATCTCAGAGCAGGAAGGGAGAGGGGTGTCCTGGCCAGGACAGCCCTAAATGGGAAAGTCAGAGTGGGCTGGGAGGTTGAGTGACCAGAGAATGAGAGGTGGCCAGTGATTAGGGAGCGGATACCACTAAGTTTGGGGACATGACAAGGGGGAGACTTCATGAGATAAATTTCATAAGGAGAGGTGTGGGGCTTTTTTCAGAGGGACAAGGACGGGTGCTGGAAAAGGCCTCCGAATGAGAAGGGGTCTCCGACTGCGAAGGGCGGCTTGAGTGCGAAGGGCGGCTTACCGGGGGCTCGGGGTTGTACTGCGCAGCCGCCTCACTGAAGGGAAACGGGAGAAGTTAGTGTAGAGCCAGGGGGCGGGGCCTCCAACTGGCAGCTCCAGCCCCACGACCCAGCCCACCAAGCCCCACCGCGTAGCCTGCCAGCCTACCTACCAGCTCCCTCCGCCTGCCTCATCAGTCTTTGCCCTCACCTGTCCCTATCCTTGCTGCCCTGGTTGTGCCCCCTACACAGTGGCGGATCTCTCAAAAGACAAAGCCCCTTCGAGGGCATACTTCCTAGAAGCCCGGCCCCAGCTTTCCCAGGGCCCACCTTCCTCAGGTCTCACCTGTCTAGGAACCTACTCCATCTCCACGGCTTCTGAACACTTGCGTCCTCCCAAGATCCCACCCCAGCTCCGTGAGTTCTCACTCCTTCAAGGGATCACATTCAGGGGCCAAAACTAACTAGGCCCCTACCGACCACCCGCCCTACCTCCCTCAGGACATTTTTCTATTTTAATCCAGCCAGTTCCTGGCCAGGCCCTGTCCCTTCAAGTCCTTTTCCCCTATCCCATTAAGCCTGGCCTTCTTCTGGGCACACCCCTGAACGCACCTACGAGGGCTATGCCGCGCCCCTAGGTAAGCTTTGCCCCAGTGAAGTGACACCCGGCTTCAGTAGCTCCGCCCCCTTAACGTTAGTCTCCAGGTTAGCGGAAGGAGGCTGCACCTGGCCATTAAGCCCCACCTGGCCCATCAAATTGTGTCTCCCACCACAGTCAAAACTACTCCCATATCAAGTCCCGCTCCCTGAACTCAATACAGTCGGCCTCCTCAAGGCCGGTCTGCTGGCCCAGACCAGCCCCAGCCTAATTAATGTTCCGGGTCCGGGTCTAAGTTACCCCATTCTATTCTTGCGGGACCAGCCTCCTCCTCCAGGCCCCGCCCCTCTGCAGGCCCCGCCTTACCTGATGGCGCTAATAACCCCGCCCAGGATGCGCATGGCAGTTCCGCCACCACCGCCGCCGCCTCCTCCGCCACCGCCGCCGCCACCGCCGCCTCCGGCCCCGCTGATCAGGCCTCCGAGCACATTCCCTAGGCCCCCGCCCAAGCCCCCGCCTCCCCCGCCGCCGCCGCCGCCACCCTTCAGGAACGAGTTAACCAGGAACATGGCTGTGACTCAAGATTCCTGAGGGGGAGAAAAAAGGAGTCAAGTTGCTGTCCCGTCCCTAAGCCCGCCCCTTCCCCCCCAAATACACGCATTTCTGGCTGCTGGACTGGGGGAAGTAATAAGAAGCCTCTGACTGGGGCTCGAGGGTTCATTCAGGATAGGGCCTGGGCTTCTGGGGGAGGGTGTCTCGGATGGGTGGCATAAAGTCGGATTATCTGGTTTGAAACCTCTTCCCGGTCCAAAGAGTCCATATCTGGCTCGAAGGACCCTGGACTGAGTATACGCATAGGCATCATTAAGCACCAGACACCAGCCAAGTCAAGTGGGGTTCTCGAGATGGGGGCCCCAAGCTGGCGCTCTAATCTGGGATTCAGAGCCCCAAAACTGATGTAGAGGTCTGGGGCGGATCAGGGCGTGGATCAGAAATTCTCTGCCTGGAGGCCCCAGGGCCAGGATTTAGGGAAGCCAGAATGTAAGCTTGCGGGTTTAGGTACAAACAGCAGCGAGATAACAGTGTCATTGCTGGGTCTGTGGGTTCGGGTCTAAGACTGTGGGTGTGAGCCCCGGGGTCCGAGATAACGGAGTCCCCATTAGAACTGAGATCGGATCTAGGATCGCGATTCTGGAGGCCGCACCCAGAGCTGAATTTACCGGCTACCTCTCAAATCCATGCTCCTACTTCAGAACCTGAGAGGGAGGGTGGAAGAGTCTCCGGGGCGGGATAACTGGGGCCAGACAGATCTAGGGGTTCGAACATGGGTCTGGGGGACTCCTGAGACCAAAATTGTAGGATCTCTATGGTTTTGGAGGCCGCCAGGGCCGGGCTTAGGGAGACCAGGGGGGAAGTCCGCACTGGGCGCTCACCGCCTCGTTCACGCGTCCGCGGGTCCGCTTCTCTGTGCAGCTCCTGGGCCTCCGGCTGCGTCCGGCTCCGCAGGGCGGGGCGGGTGACTCAGGCGGCCCGGGCAGGGTTAGGCTATGCAGGGCGGCCCGGGACGGATTCCGCGCGGTCCTAGAGCCGGTATTAAAACTGCGCAGGCGCCTGCTGGCCCCGCCCAGTGTAACAGGGTGCGGCTGCTGAGAATTCGCTGTGCGTTTCCTGAGCCGCAGTTCTGACGCCGCCCGGAGTTCATAGACTGGAAATCTTTCTCTACGCCTTTCGGTCCCCAATGCAGGCACTCGGGGACCAGGACTCCGAGGTGACCCGAACAGTCGCCAAGCCTAAATGTTGTAGTGTGAATTGTCGTCCCAAAGCCAAGCCTCCAGATGTTTTTGGTCTGCTCGGATAGGGATTCTTGGGACTCTTGGCACTTGTACCCTATCCTAGCCTTGTCGCGACAGACAGCGTCTGGAGACCCCGGATTTTGTTTTGCTCACAGTCTGAGGACAAGCGCCCTCATCTGTGTGGGGGGACCCTGCAGGCACAGCCCTGATGGCAGCCCAGTTACTCCCAGGAATGGGACTTCTTTGTTCCTCCACCTGCACCCCTTTACCCCCTGGGTCAGGGTCACCAGAATCATTTTACTTGGATGGACCAAAAAAAATCATTTTACCTGGTCTCAGTCTTCCAGTCTCTAAAGAGGGTCCAGACACTGGAAGAGGCTGGGGGCCACAGCCTGGTTTCTGAAGCTTGATGTTCCCAAGGTCAGGTGGTGGGCAGGGTGGGGAATGCAACTGAAAGGAAAAATGGCAACTGAAGCAACCCTTGGAGCCCTTTTGCTTGCTCTCTAGTTGCAACCTTCAACCTGTGAGCGCCCAGTACTCTTTCAAGGCTCCTTCAGGCACACTGGCTGGCTGTCCAGCCCTTAGCCTCTTCCTGGGAAGCTGGTTCAGCTGGAGTTTGAATCCTGACTTTGCCTCTTAATAATTTGGGGTCCCATAACAGTGATTTAAACAATGATTTTCTAATCTGTAAAATGCCAACAAGGGTTTCCATGTCCCCACTTCTAGGCCTCTACGAGAATTTTGTGGTAAATGTTTAGTAAACAGTAGCTGTTGGAGTTCCTCTTGTGGCTCAGTGGGTTAAGAACTCAACTAGCATCCATGAGGATGCGGGTTAGATCCCTGGCCTTGCTCAGTGGGTTAAGGATCTGGTGTTGCTGCAAGCTGTGGCATAGGTCATGGATGTGGCTCAGATCTGGGGTTGCTGTGGCCGTGGCGTAGGCCCGGAAACTTTCATATGCCATGGGCGCAGCCCTAAAAAGACAAAAAAAAAAAAAAAAGAAGAAGAAGAAGAAGAAGCTGTTAGCTTCTGTGTCTGTACCTGTGGTGTTCCCTCCTCCTGGAGGCCACCTGGGTCATCTCTTGTTCATCCTTAGATAATACTGATAAAAAAAATAACTGGGGAGTTCTTTTGTATGCATCAGATTGTCATCACAGCGGCCTGGGTCACTGCTGTGGTGTGGGTCCCATCCCTGACTCTGGAATTTCCACATGCTGCCAGCACGGCCAAAAAACAAAAACAAAACAAAGCAAAAAACTAACTGCCAAGCACCCTACTAAGTACCTTACATATATCGGCTCACATGTCCTCGTACCAGTCCTATGGGACGGATGCTATATGTTATCTCCATTTTACAAATAAGTAAACTGACTCTGGGTAAATTCCCTAGCCTGTACTCTTAAGCACTAACCTAATGCATTCTCTCTTCCGTAATGCAATGAATATTAACAAGATCGCAACAGACAGGAGTTCCTGTCATGGCTCAGTGTTTAACGGACCTGACTAGTATCCATGAAGACTCTGGTTCGATCCCTGGTCTCGCTCAGTAGGTTAAGGATCTGGCGTTGCCATGAACTGTGGTGTGGGTTGCAGACACGACTCTGATCCAGTGTTGCTGGTGGCTGTGGGTGTAGGCTGGCAGCGACAGCTCCAATTTGACCCCTAGCCTGAGAACCCCTTATGCTGTGAGTGTGGCCCTAAAAAGACCAAAAAAGAAAAAAAAAATCACAACAGAGAAAACTCCAGTCACAGCAATGCTTCCTGAAGGCTTGCCGGGGCTAATGCACAAGCCTTGTCTGTGAGGCAAGAACTAACAGGAGAGAAAATGGAAGCTCTGAAGGCAGGGTCACTTACCTGAGGTCACAGAAGGTGACAGGACCAGGTCTGAACCTGGACTTGGCTGATGCCAAAACTTCTGGTGATGACTAATCTGGATTCCCTTCTGACCACACCTCTTCCCCCCATCCTGCCCTGCCCACCCCCTCCAGAATGAGTAGCTTCCTTCTCTGCTTTCTCCAGGGCTCACTTGCTGCCAGGCCTTTGCGTGGGCTGTGCCTTCTACCTGGAACATTCCTACCTTTTTGGTCTGGTTTTGTAGCCAGTTGGACTTTAGACGTCAGCTCAGGAGTCACCTCTTCTAGGAAGTCCATCTGAACCTGAGACTATGTGAGGCTTGCAGTTATGGGCTTGTAATTTACACTTTCTCATTACACTCACTGCCAATTACAGTCATATAGTCCTCTCGGTCTGTCTCCCTGACCTCTTAACCCTGGCCAGCTCCAAATATTCGCACTTGGTCCCCCTTTCTAGCCTACTCGTGCTACAGTGGATCTCCCCCACACATGGCTTTGATTCCTTATTTACTTATTTAGCTTTCTAGGGCCGCACCCACAGCATATGGAGGTTTCCAGGCTAGGGGTCCAATCAGAGCTGTAGCTGCCGGCCTCCACCACAGCCACAGCAATTCAGGATCCCAGCTGTGTCTGTGACCTACACCACAGCTCACAGCAATGCCCGATCCTTAACCCACTGAGCGAGGCCAGGGATCAAACCTGCAACCTCATGGTTCCTAGTCAGATTCACTTGCGCTGTGTCACGAGAACTCCATTCATTTCCATCTTGAGACTATCAATACCCAAGTTTCTATCTTCAGCCCAGATATTTCTATCTCTGGGCTCCTACGTTCTGCAACCTATTCACTAGCCTAAGAGATGTCTCAAGCTTAACACATCTGAAGCAGAACTCCTGGAGTTTCCGTTGTGGCTCAGCGGGTTTAAGAATACAACATAGAAATTGACAGAATAGGAGTTCCTGTCGTGGTTCAGTGGTAACAAACCCAACTAGGATCCATGAAGATGCAGGTTCGATCCCTGGCCTTGCTCAATGGGCTTAATGATCCAGCATTGCCATAAGTTGTGGTATAGGTCATACACACGACTCAGATCTGGCGTTGCTGTGGCTGTGGCGTAGGCTGGCAGCTATAACTCAGATTTGTCTCCTAGCCTGGGAACTTCCATATGCCCCAGGTGTGGCCCTAAAAAGAAAAAAAAAAAGAAAAGTGCCAGAGTCAAGATTCGAACCCAGGAAGGCTGAGTTTTTAGCTCATGCTCTTAATAGTTAAAATTTGCTGCCTCGACAATGTTAATGTTATAATGCCACCAATTAATAAACTTCAAATAGTCGTAACTACCCTAGTTAATGCCTCCTGAGGGTTTGATGGGACCAGGCTGGAGTAACTGCATTACAGGCCTGTCTTGCAAGGCCTCTCACAACCCTCTGAGAAAGGAACTAACATGAAAGGAAGTGGAGGTTCAGTGAGGTGGAGTCCTTTGCCCAAGGGGATGGCAGAGCCAGGTATAAACACGGTTTATACCAGCATGGTTGATGCCAAATAGTTCTGTAATGATTAACCCAGTTTACTGTCCCTTCATTGCCCTCCCTTCACCGATGTATTAGTCAAGGTTTTCTAGAGAAAGAGAACCAACAGGATATATAGAGCAAAAGAGAAAGAAAAAAGATTTATTAAAAGGAAATGGCTCATACAATTATACAATTATGGAGGCTGAGAAGTCACATTATCTGCTCTCTGCAAGCTGGAGGGACAGGAAAACCGGTAGTTTTGTTCGTTTGTTTGTTTTGTCTTTTGTCCTTTTAGGGCCAATGGCATATAGAGGTTCCCAGGCTAGGGGTCTAATCGGACCTACAGCTGCCGGCCTATACCACAGGCACAGGAACACGGGATCCAAGCCGCGTCTGCAACCTACACCACAGCTCACAGCAAAGCTGGATCTTTAACCCACTGAGCGAGGCCAGAGATGGAACCCGCAACCTCATGGTTCCCAGTCGGAGTCGTTAACCACTGCGCCACCACGGGAACTCCAGGAAAGCCAGTAGTTTAAGTCCAGGTACAAGTCTGAGTGCAAAAGACTGACGTCCCAGCTCAGTAGTCAGGCAGAAGGTGAATTATTCCTTCTGAAACTGAGCAGGACCTTGGGTGGTCTTCAAGAGGACAGACGTCCCCCCTCTCCCAGGTCCCTTGCCTCTTGTTTGTAGAAAAGCTCTAGCCGGAGTTCCCCTCATGGCTCAGTGGTTAACAAATCTGACTGGGAACCATGAGGTTGCGGGTTCAATTCTTGGCCTTGCTCAGTGGGTTAAAGATCCAGCGTTGCTGTGAGCTGTGGTGTAGGTTGCAGATGCAGCTTGGACCACGCATTGCTGTGGCTGTGGTGTAGGCCGGTGGCTACAGCTCCGATTAGACCCCTAGTCTGGGAACCTCCATATGCTGCTGGAGCGGCTCTAGAAAAAGCAAAAAAAGAAAAGAAAAGAAAAGAAAAGCTCTAGCCTCCCAGGCCTTTTTCTAGTTCCAAAGAGCAAAATTAATCAGAGAAGTGAGCAAATGCATAAACAAAGGGAAACAGTCAAGCAAGGTAAAATAATAATAGATTAGCCATAAAACAAAGTCAAGGACCTTTAGCTGCTCCTCAAGGGCTATAGATAATATCTTGAGTCGTATCTTTGAGTTGTTTTCCAGGTACTGAGCACCTTGCCAGGGAGCAGAAGCGACCTGCATGATGACCATGAACGTCAGACTGGCTGGAGACTGAGAACCGATAATGCTGACCCCGTGACCTCATGCGGTTACTTCACCCCCCACCATTCAGAGAACGGTGCACCAGCTGATCACTTACCCTGAAACCCTCTCCCTCACTTTGTGTTTAAAACATTTCTCTGATAGAGTTGGAGTCTTTTGTGCATAACCTGCCCATTCTCCTTGTTTGGCCCTGCAATGAACGCTGTGGCTGTACTTTCACTCACAACTTGGTGTCAGTAGTTTGGCTTTGCTTATGCTGGGGTGAGCGGATCAAAGTTTGGCTCAGCAACACTTACTCAATGTTTCTGTTCTATTCAGACCCTCAAAGGATTGGATGACGTCGTCTCCCACGTTTCTGACACTGGGGAGAACCATCTGCTTTGCTTGGTCTACCAATTCAGATGCTAATCTCATCCAGGCACACCCAGAAATAAAATCTAGCCAAAACAAGTATCTGGGCACTCTGTATCCTAGTCAATGGGCACATAAAATTTACTCAACAGGAGTTCCTGTTGTGGTTCAGTGGTAACGAACCTGACTAGCATCCATGAGGACGCAGGTTCAATCCCTGGCCTTGCTCAGTGGGTTAAGGATCCGGTGTTGCTGTGAGCTGTGGTGCAGATCACAAATATGGCTCAGATGGCATGTGGATGTGGCGTAGGGCAGTAGCTGAAGCTCCGATTCGACCTCCATATACTGTAGGTGTGGCCGTAAAAAAAAAGGAAAGAAAGAAAGAAAAGTAAAAAAAGATTTGAGATCTACGTGGCTTCCTCTTGAAAATGAGTGGGCTTGTAATCACTTTGATCAATAGACAGCAGCAGAAGTTGTGGAACTCAAGCCATAGCATATTAGCTCAAACACAAAACCTGAAGCTAATGGACAAAACCTGAAGCTGTCGCTGGTGACAAGAACAGCTCTCTTCTCATAAAGCAGTAACCTGCCCTAGAAAGCTCTCCTTTTGTCAGTAAAGGGATGGTTTACTCAAGCAGACTCTTATCAGGAATGAGGAGAGTTTCAGACCCCTGGATAATCGGTAAAACCACACCACCCTTTCCCCTACTCTTGGCTATAAAAAGAAACAGACAACTTCTTGGGGTCGGCTCTCCCTGAGCATCAGGAAGCTGTCCTGCTGTGCCAGCAGCATTTCTTATCTCAATAATCTCATCTCTCTTCTCATTCCACTCTGTGTCCGGAAATTCTTCCTCCGACCCACGTTAGGACGCGACAGAAGTGATACTATCTGACTTCCAAGGCTGGGTCAGAAAAGGCCATGCAGGGAGTTCCCATCCTGACTCAGTGGAAACGAATCTGACTAGGATCCATGAGGATGCGGGTTTGATCCCTGGCCTCAGTAGGTCAAGGATCTGGCATTGCCGTGAGCTGTGGTCGCAGATACGGCTCAGATCTGGCACTGCTGTGGCTGTGGGGTAGGCTGGCAACTATAGGTCTGATTCGACCCCTAGCCTGGGAAACTTCATAAGCTGTGAGTGCAGCCCTAAAAAGCAAAAAAAAAAAAAAAAAAAAAAAAAAAAAAAGAAAGAAAAAGAAAAAGAAAAGGCCATGAAGCTTTTGCCTGGTTCTCCAAGAACATTTTGGAGAAAGCCAGACATCATGCAAAAAGTCCAACTACCCTGGGACAGCCATTATGGAAAGAGCATGTGAGGTGCTGTAGTCCCTGCTGAGCTCCCAGCCAAAAGCCAGGGTCACTGTCAGCCAGGCAGCTGAGTCACTTTGGACATCCAGCCTCAGAAAGCCTTGAGATGATTCCAGCCCCAGTCAACTTCTGACTCAAACACAGGAGAGGTCCTAAGCCAATGTCCCAAGTTCCTGATCTACACAAACAGGAAAACTACAGTGGCTGTTTTAACTTACGGAGGCTTAGGTAAAATTTATTGCAATTATTGGAGTTCCCTGGTGGTGCAGCAGGTTAAGGATCCAGCATTGTCACTGCTGTGCCTCAGGTTCAATCCCTGGCCCAAGAACTGCTGCCTGCTACAGGTGGGGCTAAAATAAAAACTTAATGCAGTTATAACTGGGACACAAGTACATTAGGTAGACGTTGCTGTTAACAAATTAAAATTTATTTGTTCGTTTGTTTTTTAGGTGGCACCTGCAGCATCTGGAAGTTCCCAGGCCAGAGGTCAAATGAGAGCTATAGCTGCCGGTCCACACCACAGCAATGCAGGATCTGAGCTTCATTTGTGACCTACACCGCAGCTCATGGCAACACGGCTTAAGCCACTGAGCAAGGCCAGGGATTGAAACTGCATTCTCATGGATAGTAGTCAGGTTCTTAACCTGCTAAGTCACAATGGGACCTCCTAAAACCAAAATTTCATAGCTTAAAGCAATATTTATTATCTCACACTTTCTATGGATCAGGAACTCAGGAGTTCCTACTCCTGTCTAGCTCACAGCTCTGGTGGCAGGAAGCCACTCTTGGCAGGCCTTAGCTTCTCATCTATAGGAGTGTTTGAGTTTTGTCACATATGGACAGCAGGCTTTTCTCAGAGCCAGTAATCCCAGAGAGAGAGCAGGACAAAGATACAATGCCCTTTTTTTATGGCCACACTCATGACATAGGAAGTTCCTAGGCTAGGGATTAAATCTGAACTGCAGCTGTGACCTATGCCACTGCACTCAGCCAGGGATCCAACTTGCACCTCGACAGCAACCCAAGCTGCTGCAGTGGGATTCTTAACCCACTATGCCACAGAGAGAACTCGGATGCAATGCCTTTTATGAGCTGACCTTAGAAGTCCCACATGAGGGAGTTCCCGTCATGGTACAGTGGTTAACGAATCCGACTAGGAACCATGAGGTTGTGGGTTCGGTCCCTGCCCTTGCTCAGTGGGTTAACGATCTGGCGTTGCCATGAGCTGTGGTGTAGGTTGCAGACGCGGCTTGGATCCCGCGTTGCTGTGGCTCTGGCTTAGGCCGGCGGCTACAGCTCTGATTCGACCCCTAGCCTGGGAACCTCCATATGCCACAGGAGTGGCCCAAGGAAATAGCAAAAAAAAAAAAAAAAAAAAGACCAAAAAAAAAAAAATAGTCCCACATCATTACTTCTGCCATGTTCTGTTTGTTAGCAGGAAGGCACTAAGACCAGCCCACACTCAATGGGAAGGCTCTTAAAAAAAGAGAGCCATCGGAGTTTCTGTCACGGCTCAGTGGTTAACGAATCCAACTAGGAACTATGAGGTTGCAGGTTCAATCCCTGGCCTTGCTCAGTGGGCTAAGGGTCTGGTGTTGCTGTGAGCTGTGGTGTAGGTCACAGATGGGGCTTGGATCCCGAGTTGCTATGGTTGTGGCGTAGGTTGTCGGCTACAGCTCCGATTAGACTCCTAGCCTGGGAATCTCCATATGCCGCTGTGAGACCCTAAAAAAGACAAAAGGACAAAAAAAAAAAAAAAAAAAAAAAAAAGAGAGAGAGAGAGAGAGGCATCAAAGAATTTGTGGACATATTTTATCTATTTATTTATTCTCTCTCTCTCTCTTTTTAAATTTCAGCCGCACCTGCAGCATATGGAAGGTCCCAGGCCAGGGAATGAATCAGAGCTGCAGGCCTACTCCACAGCCACCAGAGCACCAGATCCAAGCTGTATCTGCGACCAACACCACATCTTGTGGCAACACCAGATCCTTAATCCACTGAGTGAGGCCAGGTATGGAACTCATTTCCTCACGGAGACAGTGCTGGGTTCTTAACCCACTGAGCCACATTGGGAACTCCCTATTTATCCCTTTTTAATTTTTGGGGGGGGAGCTTTTGTCTTTTTAGGGCTGCACCTGTGGCATATGAAGGTTCCCAGGCTGAGGGTCAAATCAGAGCTGCAGCTGCCGACCTACGCCACAGCCACAGCAAGCAGATTCTTAACCCATTGAGCAAGACCAGGGATTGAACCCACGTCCTCATGTATACTAGTTGGGTTCACCAACAACTGAGCCACAGTGGGAACTCCTATTTAACCCTTTTTAGAACTGAAATATAGTTGAATGGGACATCTAAGTGGATAACAGGTGCTCCCGTGGCTGGGAAGGTCTGGTCTTAGCAGCTGTGCACTTTGTGGGTGCAGGCACATGGAGGCTGAGCTAGAGTCTAGGCTGCTTCCATAGCTCCCACAACTGTCCAGGTGCATCACTGCTGCAGTCCTGGTACCTGACTTCAGTGGATCTTAGCCAGCGGATCTTCACTGGTGGCTTTGTGAACACAGCACCAAAAGGGGCCCTGGGGCTGACAGCCTGATATCCCATAATGCAGGCAGGGCCGAAAACAGTGCCCACACAAGGGGTGACAGGTGACATTACAGACAGCACTCTCTGGTGGCCAGCTCTGGTGGAGGAATACCCTGTGTGTCTCCTCTCCCCAAGAGGGCTCCAACCCCAAGCACCTCATGCCGCAGCTCAGAAATGATCCAGGGGCTTCTACCCCAACAACTAAGGAGCAGACCCTGCTCCCCAGCAGGGGTAGGAAAAGAGCAAAGAGCAAAGAAGAGGCCCCACTCAACATCCAGTGCAGGCTTTGATCACCACACCAGTCACCACACTAGTCCCCTTATCAAGGGGATAACAGCAGCACACACTGAGGAAAGAGATGCCAGGCACTCACACTAAAAATAGCCCTCACACCAAAAATATTAAATACAAAAAAAAATGGAGTTTCTGTGTAGGAACCATGAGGTTGTGGGTTCAATCCCTGGCCTCAGTCAGTGAGTTAAGGATTTGGCATTGCCATGAGCTGTGAGGTAGGTCATAGGCGGGCTCAGAGCCTGCGATGCTGTAGCTGTGGTGTAGGCTGGTAGCTGTGGCTCCAATTTGACCCCTAGCCTGGGAACCTTCGTATGCCATGGATACAGCCCTAAAAAGACAAAAAAAAAAAACCCAAGACCACAGTAGGTGACAGAGACAATGCTGAAGAGTCCACACAAAGACACAAAGACTACTAAAACTGATAAGTGAATTCAGCAAGGTAGCAAGCTATAAAATTAACATACAAAAATTGGTTGCATTTCTTTCTTTACACTAACAATGAGATATCAGAAAGGGAATGTAATAAAAAAACCCACAAAGCAATACCTTTTTTTTTTTTTTGGTCTTTTTTTGGTCATTGCTTGGGCCGCTTCCACGGCACATGGAGGTTCCCAGGCTAGAGGTCGAATTGGAGCTGTAGCTGCCAGCCTACGCCAGAGCCACAGCAACGCAAGATGCGAACCGTGTCTGCAACCTACACCACAGCTCACGGCAACACCAGATCCTTAACCCACTGAGCAAGGCCAGGGATCGGACCCACAACGTCATGGTTCCTAGTTGGATTTGTTAACCACTGAGCCACGACCAGGAACTCCAAAACAATACCTTTTAAAATCACATCCAAGAATACGCAGGAATAAACCTGACCAAGGAGGTGAAAGACTTCTATTCTGAGAGCAATAAAACATTAATAAAGGAAACTGAAAATGATTCAAAGAAACAGAAAGATATCCCATGAGCCTGAATTGGAAGAATTAATATCGTTAAAATGGCCATCATAGTAGTCAAAGAAATCTACAGATCTGATGTGCTCTCTATCAAATTATCCATGACATTTTTTACAGAACTAGAACAAGTAATCCTAAAATTTATCTGGAACTACAAAAAACCCAGAATTGCCAAAGTAATCCTGAAGAAAAAGAACAAAGCAAGACGAAAAATGGGACTTCAGACAACACTACAAAGTTACCATAATCAGTACAGCATAGTACTGGCACAAAAACAGACATATGGATCAGTGGAACAGAAGCAAGAACCTGGAAATTAACTCACACATCTATAGTCAATTAATCTTTGACAAAAGAGGCAAGAATATACAATGGAAAAAAAGACTCTTCAGGAAGTGGCGCTGGGAAAGTTAGACAGCTGCATGTAAATCAATAAAGTTAGAACACTTCCTCACATCATACACAAAAATAAACTCAAAATGGCTTCAAGACTTAATATAAGACCTGACACCATAAGACTCTTAGAAGTGAACACAGGCAAAGCATTCTCTGACATAAATTGTACCAATGTTTTCTTAGGCCAGTCTTCCAAGGCAATAAAATAAAAGCAAGAATAAACAAACGGGACCTAATCAAACTTGCAAGCTTTTGCACAGCAAAGGAAGCCATAAATAAAACAAAAAGACAACCTTTGGACTGGGAGAAAATATTTTCAGGAGTTCCCGTCGTGGCTTAGCGGTTAATGAATCTGACTAGGAACCCTGAGGTTTCGGGTTTGATCCATGGCCTCGCTCAGTGGGTTAAGGATCTGGTGTTGCTGTCAGCTGTGGTGTAGGTTGCAGACGTGACTTGGATCCTGCATTGCTGTGGCTCTGGCATAGGCTGGCTGCTATAGCTCCCACTAGACCCCTAGCCTGGGAACCTCCATATGCCATGGGTACGGCCTTAGAAAAAGACAAAAAAAAAAAAAAAAATTCAAATGATGCTACTGACAAGGGCTTAATTTCCAAAATATGCAAACAACTTCTACAACTCAACAATAAAAAAACAAATAACTCAATTGAAAAATGGACAGAAAACCTAAATATACATGTTTCTCAAAGGAAGATATCTAATTTTTTTTTTTTTTTTTGTCTTTTTGCTATTTCTTTGGGCCGCTCCCGAGGCATATGGAGGTTCCCAGGCTAGGGGTCGAATCAGAGCTGTAGCCACTGGCCTACACCAGAGCCACAGCAACTCAGGATCCGAGCCGCATCTGCAACCTACACCACAGCTCACGGCAACGCCGGATCATTAACCCACTGAGCAAGGGCACAGGGACCGAACCCACAACCTCATGGTTCCTAGTCGGATTCGTTAACCACTGCGCCACGACGGGAACTCCAAAGGAAGACATCTAGAGGGCCAACAGACACATGAAAAGATGCTCAACATCATTAATTATTAGAGAAATGCAAATGAAAACTACTATGTGCTACCACCTCCGGTCAGGATGAACACCATTAAAAAGTCTACAAATAGGAGTTCCCTGGTGGTCTAGTGGTTAGGACTCAATGCTTTCATTGCTGTGATCCAGGTTCAATCCCTGGTCTGGAAACTGAGACCCCACATCAAACTGCTACACACCAAAAAAAAAAAAAAAAAAAAAAAATTCAGAGTTCCCTTGTGGTGCAGTGGGTTAAGGATCCAGCGTGTTCACTGCAATGGGACAGGTCTCCACTGTGGCTCAGGTTCGATCCCTGGCCTTGGATCCAGCCCACTGGGCCCAAGTAGAGAAGTGAGCTTTGTGTTGTCACATATCCCAATGTGGCAGAAGCCAGCAATCAGTATTGTCACAGGGAATGTTTGGACTTTTCAACAATGGGGGTACCTGGAGTTTTCAAACAATAGGGATACCTGGGCATCCTTGAGAACTTCTCAGGGGGTCTTTGAAGTTAAAACCATTTTCCTAATAATACTAAGACTTTTCCCCCTTTCCCACTCTTATTCTTTCATGAGTTTAAAGGGTTTTCCTGAAATTATATGCTAATATTCAATAGTTTGCATGCAGAAGCACATATGAGAATCCTTATTCCACTGAGCTATGAGGGAACTCCTCAAAACAGTTATTCTTTGTAAAAAAAAGTTTGTTAATATTGTTAACATGTAATAGTTTATTATTTTTTAAATGAATGTTTAATACTTTCAATTTCCAATGTGGTAAATCTCTACAGCTATAACCCTCATAAACAAAAACTCTTTGAGGTCCTCAATAATTTTTAAGAATGTGAAGAGGTCCTGAGTCACAAGTTTGAGAGCCTCTGGTCTAAATGTCAGCTATCATTGCAGTACCTGTAAGCTGAGGTGAAGAGTTGCCTCTTGAGTTTAGCAACAAGGAAGGGCTTTAGCAATAAAAAGACGGTTTTGTTTGTGTGGAGTTAGAAGGAGAGGGTTGCAGGGAGGACAGTATAGACAGCTCTTTCCTGAAGGGTAGCTGTGGTTTTTATATTGTATGGATCAGGCTGACAACACAATAATCCAACATTGGATCTTAACATCACAAAAAGACAACCAGATGGTACATGCCTCCTGATGGAAAAACCCAACACCACCCATAAAGTACATTTATCCTAAAATTGAACCTGGATCTGATCCAGTTTTTGGATCAACCAGTTTGTAGGATACATAGGGATAGAGAAATATATTAAAGGACAGCAAGGGCTACAACTAGCCAAATTAGATGGTTGGAAATCCCACAGGAAAATGGAGAAGAAAGGGAATTGTTGTAGAATAATAGACGTAGAGCGGTATCAGCCAAACGCTGTGCACGAACCCTATTTGGACTGATTAGAACATGACAACAGTAAAAAAACACGGAACAAACCGAGGACTTCTGAACACTGACCGTATATTAGATGATACTAAAGAATTACTGCAATTTTTGTTAGGTGTGATGAGGACCCCTTATCTTTTAGAGATACGTAAAAACAGAACCATTTCTGGATGACATGATACGTTGCCTGAAATATGATTTAAAATAAGGGGAGGGGGGAGAATAGGAGGAGAACCAGAAAAACTGAACATTAGCCACACGTTGAGAATTACTGAAGCTGGTTGATAAGTAAGAGGGGAAAAACGGCTATTTTTTTTCCCTTTAAAATGGGAGCCTTGACCCAGCTAAGAGTTGACCAGGAGCCCGAGAGAGTGGCCAGTTGAAATGCAGGAAAGCAGGAGGTAGGGAAGATGAGCTACCCGGCCCGTGGAAGGAAGCGAGATCATTGGGTTCTTTTACAGCCAAGTCAGCTCTAGCGCCCCCGACTCCAGGACACTGGCTCTCACTTTCTGATTCAGCCGTGACCCGTTCGCCCGGCCTCCCCGCGCCTGCGCACGCCTGCCCTCTGCGGGGGAGCCAAACCCCTTGACCCCACAGTTCCCCCAGAGGAAGGCAGTTAAAACGTCCACTTCTATTTACACTTGACCTAGGGGAGAATGAGGGTGTCGCATAGTTTCCTGGGAAATGTAGTTTGCGGGTCAAGCTGGGCGACTCCGCCCAACTCCAGCGAAACCACGCGTCTCACAAGGCACCGCGCGCGGCGCTCGGAGCGGTGCGCTGCTGCCCTCACGTGGCAGCCTAGTGTCCGGGGTAGTGGGAAGGCGAGGGGTCTGAGGCTGCAGGGACCTCGGAGACTAGTTCTGTCCTAGGAACCCCTTTCCTAGAGGGTGGCCCAGACTTAGGCCAGTAAAGATGGGAGGGGGGAAGGGAAAACGGTGAAGACATTGGGGACAGGACCTGCTGTGAGGATTAAATGAAGGCAGCAACTGTTGACTGTACAAAGGGTGTCTTTTCTTTGCCGTTTCTTGGGCCGCTCCCGAGGCATATGGAGTTTCCCAGGCTAGGGGTCTAATCGCAGCTGTAGCTGCCAGCCTACGCCAGAGCCACAGCAACCGGGGATCCGAGCCGCGTCTGCAACCTACACTACAGCTCACGGCAACGCCGGATCGTCAACCTACTGAGCAAGGGCAGGGATCGAACCCGCAACCTCCTGGTTCCTAGTCGGATTCGTTAACCACTGCGCCACGACGGGAACTCCTACATAGGGTGTTTTTATACCTACAATTAATACAGTGTTTCTTGTGTGCCTGGCTCTGAATTTAAGTGCTTTACATGTATTAGCTTATTAAATGCTCACAACAGTCTTTTGGAGTAGGTACTACTTTTTTTTTTCTTTCATTTTTTTTGTTCTTTTTACAGTCACACCTGCAGCATATGAAATTTCCTGGGCCAGAAGTTAAATTGGAGCTACAGCTGCAGCTGCAGGCTTTTCGCCACAGATCTTTAAACTACTGAATGAGGCCAGGGATCAAACTGCATCCTCATGGACACTGTTGGGTTCTTAACCTGCTGAGCCACAATGGGAACTATAATCCAGGTAACTATTATTGGCCCCAATTAATAGAAATGAAGCTGAAACCCAGAGAGAAGGAATACTTGTTCAGTGCCCCAGCTGGTGAGTGGTAGAGCTGGGGTTTGACCTAGGTTGTCTGCCTCCTCCTAAGGTTATACCACCTCTTAACCCATTGCATTATCCCAAGTTTGTAACCAGTACAGGAATGAAATCTAGTGGGCTGTTAGTGTGTTGTATTAGCAGTTTAGCCCAGCTCTTGGACAAGGGTTGCATTCAGCCTGAATTTATGTTTAGCACTGGGATCTAGTTTCCGATCAGCATGAATCACCAAACGGATGACTTCAGGCCTACAAAGCCCTGTCCACTTTTGTTCACTTAACTCCTAGTTACATCTCCTCCATCCCACCCCTTTCCTCACACCAGCACCACCTGGCAGATTGACTGGTCTTGTTCTCCCTTCCCTAACTGCCAGCAACCTTATTCATGATGAAATACCACAGTTAAAGGGGTGGGGGGGGACGTTTGGTAATCACCTGTTTGTCTGCCTTCAACTCCCAAGGCAGTAGTGTGTTCAATTCATGAGTGTGTTCCCAGCATCAAGCTGGACATACAGTGGGGGTGGGGAGGGCTCAAAAAATGTGGCAAAAGAGCACTGGGCATTCACTGTCTTCTGTCTGCACTGACTGAGTGAGGAGTAAGGCCAGGCCGGTGGATGGTACAGGTCAGGCATGGGCAGGGGAGGACTGGGGGTGAGGGTGGGGGAAACAGGATTTAATGGGTCTGGTGGATCCCATAGCCCCTTCCTGCCACCTCCCCTGAGGTTATGGATCTGGCCAGTGCTGGAGCTGCCAAAATCCATGGCCCATTTTCTTTTTTCTTTTCTTTTTTTTTTTTGTCTTTTTGCTATTTCTTTGGGCCACTCCTGCGGCATATGGAGGTTCCCAGGCTAGGGGTCTAATCGGAGCTGTAGCCACCGGCCTACACCAGAGCCACAGCAACGCGGGATCCGAGCTGCATCTGCAACCTACACCACAGCTCAGGGCAACGCCGGATCGTTAACCCACTGAGCAAGGGCAGGGACCGAACCCGCAACCTCATGGTTCCTAGTCGGATTCGTTAACCACTGCGCCACGACGGGAACTCCATGGCCCATTTTCATAGTCGTGGTTGGAAGGGGCTGCTCAACACAGGAGTATGTTCCAAAGCCCACTCTGCAACCAGGGTGGCTGCATGACTGACAGGTTCTCACCAACATGAGCTGAAGTGAAATGCACAGAACAGGTATGTCCCCCCGTGGTCTTCTCCCATGTGCCAGCTGGAGGCAGGTAATTCTGAGCACTGGGAAATGATGGAGCCCTGATAGGGAGTCTGGGTGTGTGAATCATGGAGACTGCTGCCAAACGACCAGAATGTCTACACTGGACTGTGGGGGTGAGGAGGGTGGGGGCTATTTATCACAGCAGCTGGTATTACCTTAACACACTGATCACTGCCCTCTTCCTTTCTTAAGCACCAGGTCCTTCTGTAAAGTGGGTCTCCAACCCCTAATTGGGGTTGAGAGTCACACAGCAAGTGTAGTTTTCCTAATTAGGAATTACAAGCATGGGGAGTTCCCCTCGTGGCGCAACGGTTAACGAATCCAACTAGGAACCATGAGGTTGCAGGTTCGATCCCTGGCCTCACTCAGTGGATTAAGGATCTGGCGTTGCCCTGAGCTGTGGTGTAGGTCGTAGACATGGCTCGGATCTAGTGTTGCTGTGGCTCTGGCATAGGCTGGTGGCTACAGCTCTGATTAGACCCCTAGCCTGGGAACCTCCATGTGCTGTGGGTGCAGCCCAAGAAGAGACAAAAAAAAAAAAAAAATTATAAGCATGATCCCCACTTCCACTGTCATCAAAAATGTAAACGTTTACCCATGTTTTGATGGGGACAGCTTTTTCCATGCTGCCAGGTGGAAGGCACACCAGCTGTGTTTAGATCTTTTTTTTTTTTTTTTGGCTTTTGTCCTTTTAGGGCCATACCTGTGGCACATAGAGGTTCCCAGGCTAGGGGCCTAATTGGAGCTGTAGCTGCCAGCCTACACCATGGCCACAGCAACACGGGATTCAAGCCACGTCTGTGACCTACACCACAGCTCACGGCAATGCTGGATCCTTAACCCACTGAGCGAGGCCAGGGATCGAACCGGCAACCTCATGGTTCCTAGTTGGGTTTGTTAACCACTGTCCATGACAGGAACTCCTATTTTTTATCTTTTTAGGGCCACACCTGCAGCATATGGAGGTTTGCAGGCTAGGGGTTGAATCAGAGCTATAGCCGCTGGCCTACACCACAGCCACAGCAACGCAAGATCTGAGCCGCATCTGCGACCTACGCCACAGCTCATGGGACTGCTGGATCCTTAACCCACTGATGGAGGTCAGGGATTGAATCTGCGTCCTCATGGATATTAGTCGTATTTGTTTCTGCTGAGCCACAACAGGAACTCCTCCACAAATTTCTGTATCTTTTTTCCCCTATTTTTTGGCTGTCCCACAGCCTACGGAGTTCCCAAGCCAGGGATCAGATCTGAGCTGGAGTTGTAGCAACACCAGATCCTTTAACCCACTTGCAGGGCTGGGGATCAAACCTGTGTCCTAGTTTAGACACTGCGGATCCCACTGCCACAGTGGGAACTCCTGGGCCTGATCTTAAAGTGAGCCTCGGGTCCTCAATGCTGGTCCATTAGCAGAGCTAATTCTGCTGAACTTAAGACTAGTAGGTGCTGGTTGAGACTCTGGGGACACCCATCTAAAAAGCTCCTCACTCTAACAATTGCCTCACATGGAAGTGACCTTAGCCTTGAGGTCCTTTTATAAAGTAACCAGTTGTTTGGAGCTCCCGTTGTGGCTTAGTGGGTTAAGCACCTGACTAGTATCTATGAGGATGCGGGTTCAGTCCCTGGCCTTGCTCAGTGGATTAAGGATCCAGTGTTGTTGCCATGAGCTTGGGCATAGGTCGCAGATGCAGCTCATAATGCTGGGAGGGGCCTCGTGCTATTTCTAAGGACCTGAGATTTCTTTCTTCTTTCAAATATTAGGTGAACAGATCCCCACCCAGAGGGACAGTAGTGGAACTACCTGTTGACCCCCAATGTCCCTTTCCCCAGCTTCTGTAGCACAGGAACTTCTGATATTTGTCAAGGAAATGGTGGGCCAGAATAAAAACTATTTCCCAGCCCCCTTTGCCACTACAAGTGGCCACAAGACAGAATTCTGGCCAATGAAAGAGGAATAAGCTTAGTTATATATACATATTCCTTAAAAACAAAGGGGATCCCCTCTCTCTCTCCCCTCCCCCTGCACCTGGAGCTGATGAGGTGGGAATCATGAGGAAGAGGTGGGACAGGAGAGCAACATGACACATGGAGATGGAGCCTATCCTCTGACATGGAGGGGTCACCCTATCAGCTCTCGGTGATTACATGAGACTTCACATGAGTAAGAAATAAACTTCCATCTTGTTTAAGCCACTGTTATTTTGGGCTTCTCTGTCATAAGAGCATGACATTACATGAACTAATAAAGACAAAGAAGACTCTCATGGGCCTCCAACTACCAGCCAAGGGATCAAACCTCCCCAGCCCAGCCTCCTGTTTCACTCCCACCAACCCAGCGGTCCCCAGCCCCTCCTATAATCCAGTCCTCCAAACACTTCCTAGGTTTTCAGCAAATTTAATACACGGGTCTCAAAAGTCAATGGCAAGGGTAAAGCGAATAACATAAAAACAGGGTCAGAAGAGGGGGCTGTGGGCACACACAGGGAATAGCGAGGCGAGTTAGTTGGAGCAGGGGGATGCCCTTCCTTGGGTGTCACATCTCATCCAAACCGTAGTCCTCCTCGGGAAAGTCCCCCACTGTCACAACCGATGGTTTGACGAAGGCGCCGTACTTGGCCTGGCATTCAAAGTAGCGCTTCCCATTCACACTGCAGGAGGGCATGATGGGGGAGGCAGCGTCACAGGGCGCCTACTCCAGATGCTGGTGTGGGCTGCTCCCCCCAGACTACATGCATGCACTTACACATAAACGCACACATACGCACACGCAGACCCTGAGTGGGCATCTTTACCTGCCATCGTTCTTCCCTAGCGGCTCATCATAGCGGACGCCGATCCAGTAGCCAGGCTTGAAATCTGTGAGTCCTGCCCAAGGGAGAAATCCCAGTGAAACCTTTTTTTTGGGTCTTTTTGTCTTTTATGGCCGCACCTGCAGCATATAGAGGTTCCCAGGCTAGGGGTCCATAGGGAGCTGTAGCCACTGGCCTACGCCACAGCCACAGCAACGCAGGATCTGAGCCTCGACCTACACCACAGCTCAGGGCAACGCCGGATCGTTAACCCACTGAGCAAGGTCAGGGATCAAACCCCTGTCTGCATGGATGCTAGTTGGGTTTGTTAATCGCAGAGCCACGATGGGAACTCCTGGTCTCCCTGTTCTTACCCTATTCTCTTTTCACTCCACACTCCCAGCCAAAGGGGGCTGTGTACAAATCAAAGGAAAGAGCACCACAGCCTTGCCCCAAATTTCTCAAAGGCTGCCCATCTTACTCAGCATAAACTCCACACTGTTTACAGCCAAATGATTTCTGACAAGGGCACCAAGACAGTTCAATGGGGAAAGAAGTCTTTTCAAAAAACCATGCTGGGACAACTAGATATCCAGATGGAAGGAGATGCAACTGGACTCTTGGCTCACACCATATGGAAAAAATAGCTCAAAACGGGTCAAAGACCTAAATGTAAGATGTAACACTATAAAACTCTTAGAAGAAAATACAGGAACAGTGGTTTCTCGTTGTGGCTCAGTGGTTAATGAATCTGACTAGGAACCATGAGGTTACGGGTTCGATTTCCTGGCCTCGCTCAGTGGGTTAAGGATCTGGTGTTGCCGTAAGCTGTGGTGCAGGTCGCAAATGCGGCTCGGATTTGATGTTGTTATGGCTCTGGCATAGGCTGGCGGCCACAGCTCCAATTCGACCCCTAGCCTGGGAACCTCCACATGCCCCGGGAGTGGCCCTAGAAAAGGCAAAAAGACAAAAAAAAACCCCAAAAAACAACAAAAAAAAGAAAACACAGGAACAAATCTTGGTGACCTTGTATTAGGCATTGATTTCTTCCCTTTTTTTAGGGCCACACCTATGGCACATGTAAGTCAAATTGGAGCTGCAGCAGCCAGCTTATGCCACAGCCACAGCAACGCCAGATCCCAGCTGCATCTGCTACCTATGCTGCAGCTTACAGCAATGCTAGATCCTCAACCCACTGGGTGGTGCCAGGGATCAAACCTACGTCCTTATGAATACTAGTTGGGTTCTTTACCCGCTGAGCCACCACAGGAACTCCTTGGCACTGGTTGCATAGATATAATACCAAGCACAGATGCAAGAAAAGAAAAAAACAGATAAATTGGATTTCATGAAAATTAAAAATTTTTGTGCTTCAAAGGACACTATCAAGAAAGTAAAAAGATGAAACAATCCACAGAATGGGAGAACATATTTGCAAATCATGTATTTGATAAAGAAGGTGTATCTAGGAGTTTCCGTCATGGTGCAGTAGAAATGAATCTGACTAGGAACCACGTGGTTGCAGGTTCGATCCCTGGCCTCATTCAGTGGGTTAAAGGATCTGGCGTTGCCATGAGCTGTGGTGTAGGTTGCAGACGCAGCTCAGATCCCACATTGCTGTGGCTGTGAGGTAGGCTGGCAGCTGCAGCTCCAATTGGACCCCTGGCCTAGGAACCTCCATATGCCATGGGTGTGGCCCTAAAAAGCAAAAAAAAAAAAAAAAAAAGATGTATCTAAAATATAGAAAGAACTCTTGCAGCTTGTCATGGGCTGAACTGCATCCCCCTAAATTCATATGTTGAAGCCCTAACCCCCAGTAGCTCTGAATGTAACTGAATTTGGAGACCGGCCTTTAAAGAGATAAGTTAAAATGAGGCCGTTAGGGTGGGACCTAGGATGACGGTCATTGTCGTAAGTGGGAATCTGGACAGAGGCTCCAGGGATGTGCTTGCACACAGAGGAAGGGCCATGTGAGGACACACGGGTGGCCGTCTGCAAGCCAAGGAGAGAGGCTTCAGAAAAAACAAACCTGCCGAGGCCTTCATCTTGGACTCCCATCCTCCAGAACTATGAGAAATAAATTTCAGTGAGTTCCCATCGTGGCTCAGCGGAAACGAATCTGAATAGGAACCATAAGGATGCAGGTTCGATCCCTGGCTTCACTCAGTGGGTTAAGGATCCGGCATTGCCATGAGCTGTGGTGTAGGCTGCAGACAGGCTCAGATCATACTTTGCTGTGGCTGTGGTGTAGGCCAGCAGCTGTAGCTCTGATTTGACCCCTAGCCTGGGAACTTTTGTCTGCTGTGGGTGCGGCCCTAAAAAGAAAAAGAAAAAAAATTTCAGTTGTCTAAGCTACCCCATATGTGGTAATCTGTTAGAGCAGCCCTAATACACAACAACAAAAAGACAAACTACTCAAATGAAAAATGGGCAAAAGGCCTAAAGAGCCATTTCTCTAAAGAAGATATACAGATGGCGATTAAGCGCCTACAAAGAGGCTCAATATCATTAGCCATCCTAGAAATGCAAAGCCAAACCAGAATACTCCGCCACTTCACACCCATTAGAATGGCGTTAATCAAGGAGATAGATAATAGTAAGTATTAAGGAGGATGTGGAGAAATTGGAACCCGCACACATGGCTGGTGGGAATGTAAAATGGTGCAGCCACTGGTGGAAACAGTGTGGCAATTCCTCAAAAGGCTGGACACAGAGTTCCTGTGTGACTCAGCAATTTCATTCCTAGGTATAGAGAAGTGGAAATACAAAATCCTTGTCCACACAAAACCTTACACAAGAGTATACAAAGCAGGAATTCCCGTAGTGGTGCAGCGGAAATGAATCGGACTAGGAACCATGAGGTTGTGGGTTCGATCCCTGGCCTCGCTCAGTGGGTTAAGGATCCAGCATTGCCGTGAGCTGTGGTGTAGATAGCAGACGAGGCTCGGATCCAGTGTTGCTGTGGCTGTGGCGTAGGCCAGCAGCTACAGCTCTGATTCAACCCCTAGCCTGGGAACTCCATATGCCATGGGAGTGGCCCTAAAAAGACAAAAACAAAAAAAGATCATACAAAGCAGCAGTATTTGTGATCACCAAAAAGTAGAAAGGACCCCAAAGTCCTTCAACTGATGGATGAATAAATAAAAGGTGGTGTTGCATACAATGCAATACTGTTTAGTGATAAGGAGAAATGAAATATAGCTACATGCTACTACATGGACGGTCCTTGAAATTATGGTTCTAGTGAAAGAAGCCAGTCACGAAAAATCACATATTGTACGACTCCATTTATTTATTTATTTTTTTTTTTTTTCAAATGGAGCTTGTTCTTTTTTTTTTTTTTTTTAATATTTTATTTTATTTTTTTTTGTCTTTTTTTTGCTGTTTCTTGGGCTGCTCCCGCGGCATATGGAGGTTCCCAGGCTAGGGGTCCAATCGGAGCTGTAGCCACCGGCCTACGCCAGAGCCACAGCAACTTGGGATCCGAGCCGCGTCTGCAACCTACACCACAGCTCACGGCAACGCCGGATCGTCAACCCACTGAGCAAGGGCAGGGACCGAACCCGCAACCTCATGGTTCCTAGTCGGATTCGTTAACCACTGCGCCACGACGGGAACTCCTGTACGACTCCATTTACGTGAAACTTCCAGAATAAGCCAATCTATAAAGACAGAACATATGGAGTTCCTGTTGTGGCTCAGCGGTTAATGAACCCAACCAGCATCCATGAGGATGTGGGTTTGATCCCTGGCCTCACTCAGTGGGTTAAGGATCCAGCATTGCCGTGAGCTGTGGTGTAGATAGCAGACGAGGCTCGGATCCAGTGTTGCTGTGGCTGTGGCGTAGGCCAGCAGCTACAGCTCTGATTCAACCCCTAGCCTGGGAACTCCATATGCCATGGGAGTGGCCCTAAAAAGACAAAAACAAAAACAAAAACAAAAAAAGATCATACAAAGCAGCAGTATTTGTGATCACCAAAAAGTAGAAAGGACCCCAAAGTCCTTCAACTGATGGATGAATAAATAAAAGGTGGTGTTGCATACAATGCAATACTGTTTAGTGATAAGGAGAAATGAAATATAGCTACATGCTACTACATGGACGGTCCTTGAAATTATGGTTCTAGTGAAAGAAGCCAGTCACGAAAAATCACATATTGTACGACTCCATTTACGTGAAACTTCCAGAATAAGCCAATCTATAAAGACAGAACATATGGAGTTCCTGTTGTGGCTCAGCGGTTAATGAACCCAACCAGCATCCATGAGGATGTGGGTTTGATCCCTGGCCTCACTCAGTGGGTTAAGGATCCGGCATTGCCATGAGCTGTGGTGTAGGTTGAAGAGGCAGCTTGGATCTGGTGTTGCTGTGGCTGTGGTGTAGGCTGGTGGCTGCAGCTCTGATTCGACCCCTAGCCTGGGAACCTCCATATGCCACAGGTGCGACCCTAAAAAGACAGAAGACAAAAAAAATAATAAAAAAATTAAAAAATAAAGACAGAACATCGGTTAGTGGCCAAGTGCGTGGACTGGGGAACTGAGGTCTCAGAAATGGGGATTAGCTGCTAATGGTTACAGGGTTTCTTTATGGGGCGATGAAATGTAAAACTGGCTGTGGTGATGACTGCATAATTCTGTGAACATACTAAATAAAAACTACTGCGTCGGAGTTCCCTTGTAGTGCAGTGGGTTAAGGATCCAGTGTTGCCACGGCAGCAGCTCGGTCTGCTACTGAGACATAGATTTGATCCCTGGCCTGGGAACTTCCACATGCTGTGGACATGGCCAAAAACAAAAACAAAAATCAATGAACAGCACTCTTCAAATGGGTGAATTTTATGGTATAAAAATTTTATCTCAATAAAGCTGTTATTAAAAAAACAAACCAAACACTGCTCTCTCCTGCCTCCAAGGCCCAGCACAGTCCAGCCTTGCCCTGACCTGGACCTCACTTCTTAGCTCTCCCCTCATTCACTCCCTGAGAGCCTTGCTGACTTCCTTTCTGTGCCTCAAAGGGGCCAAGCTAGTTTCTGCTTGAAGGATGAGGCTTTCTATGAGAAAATGGCCTTTGCACTCACTACTCTCTCTGGCTGGAATGCTCTTCCCCTGGCTTTTTTTTGTCTTTTTAGGGCCACCCCTGGGCATATGGAGGTTCCCAGGCTAGGGGTCAAACTGGAGCTGGAGCTGCCGGCCTACACCACAGCCACAGCAACACCAGATCTGAGCTGCCTCTTTGATCTACACCACAGCTCATGGCAGTGCCGGATCCTTAACCCACTGAGCGGGGTCAGGGACTGAACCCATGTCTTCATGGACACTAGTCAGGTTTGTTTCACTGGGAGTCACGATGGGAACTTGCCCCCCAACCCCACCTTTTAACCTTCACTTATCCTTCAGATAGTCCTTCCCCCAGGAAGCCCTCCTGGGTTACTCTTCAGGTGTGGGGGAAGATGGTCTGGTACTTCCTCTCAGCTCACACAGCCCCGGAAGCTTCCCTCATCCCTGCCCCAATCACCTCAGCCTGTGCTTTCCTCATCGCAGCCCTAATAATACTGCCCGTTTCCCCCATCTTGGCTCTGCCCACCGTGCCCCAGGCTTTCACCTCGGTACTGATCACTCGGCCTCTACTTCCTCCATCCCAGCCTAAGTCACTCGGCCTCTGCTTCCCACTTGTCTGCTGCGCACACACTGGGCTGTCCTGGTCAGTCCCTGGGTCCATCTCCCCTACTGGACTGAGATCTCCTTGAGGGCTGGGTCCCCAGCACGGCTCACCTTTGGGCGGGGCACTAAGCCTCCGTGGGCCACGTACCTACATACATGACGGTGCCCCGGCGAGGGGGCTGCCCAGGCGCCCGCACCTCACAGCGGCTGCCCACGGGGATGGCACTGGCCTGGGCCTCCTCCTCGATGAGGCGCTGGGAGCTCTCAGCCTCTCGCTGCGCCCGCTCCTCTTCATTGTATCGGCCGAGCTTGTTGCGCTTCAGGAAGGAGCGGACTGAGTCTGTGGGTGGAGTGGGGTGGGGAGGGGGTCAGACATGGTCTCCTGGGTGGGGGGGCCTCGCCACAATCCAGAATGTAAAGGGAAGATGCGCACCTCCAGTCTTTCAGGTTACTCCTTCCCATGTCCCTCGGTGTCACACTTGCCTCCTGCCAGCCCCTGAAACCCTTCTCCCCTTCCCCATGACACATTCCCGTCTGTCCCCACACACGTATACCGACTGCCTCGCTGTCCAGTCTGTTCCACGTATTCTACATGGCTCTGCCCCTTACACCACGCTCCCAGTGTGACCCTGACCAGCCCCTCATGCCTGACCCCCCCACCCTAGACCTTCCTCTCACACCCCCTCCACTTTGCCATGGCCCTGCCTGCCTGCCCACAGCCCCTCACACCCCACGCTGGTCCACCCCGGAAGGCTCTCCTGTGACCCATCTGTCCCCAACCTCACCCCACTCCCTCATTCCCCCATGCCCACCTGTCCCCACCACCTACTTCCCCTCAATACCCCTGTCTATCTCATCTGTCCCCACACACCCCCAACTCCCTCTGCCTCCCACTGGCCCCTGGGCACCCCGTACTTTGCCTCTGGTCGTAGGCTTCTTGTGAGATCTTGTACTTCTCCACCTTGGACATGTCCTCGTACTCCCCAAGGCGGGCACCGCTGTGGTCAATGACCTGCCGTGAGGGGAGGGGTCAGTGGGGATCAGGGCCTGGGCAGGAAGGCCTGGGACGCTGAGGGGGTGAGCGTGGCTGCGTCCTGGAGCCTTCCATGGATTCAAGTCTCTCGTGTCTCAGAAAAATCACATTCCTCCACCATCACCTTCACCCCCGCCTTCTCCTCTTCCCAGAGCCCAGTGGAAGGGGTGACAGCAGGGGCCTTCGATGGCCGTCTCCCCTTCCACACTCCATCCAAGCCCTGGAGGCTGCATCTGCCTCCAGCAACCCCCACGTACTGGCATCACATCACTGATGGCCCCAGGACACGGAACTGAAGGACAGAGCCCGGGCCTTGCTTATGAGCCTCCTGGGCAGTGCGTCTATCCCTTCTGGGCCTCTGGGACCCTCCTAAGCTGACCCCAACTTCTAGATCCTGAAGCGTCTCTTCCGGTACTGCCCCCAACATTCATTTACTCTTGGCCTACTGAGCTCCTCCCAGGGGCCCAGCTGCGCCCAGTGCTGGGTACTAGGGACACGGTGCCGGAGTGGATCATGCCCTTCTGCATGGAGAGCTCATTCTGCTGAGAGGTCGACCAGAAACAAATCTGCAGCGATGTGTGTTAATTGTAATTACTATTATTTTTTTTGGGGGGGTGCCCCATGGCATAGGGAGTTCCTGGGCCAGAGATCAGATCCAACTTACCCCGTAGTTGTAGCAACACCCTATCTTTGACCCACTGAGCTGGGCTGGGGATCAAACCTGCGTCCCAGCTCCAGAGACGCCGCTGATCCCCTTTTGCCAGTGGGGACTCTAGGGATGTGTACTGAACCCTACAGGATGACAGAGTTCTATGCAGAAAGATACCATGAAGAGGCTTCTGGAAGACGGGGATGCCTGAGACAAGGCCTGAAGGAACAACAGGCACAAGGTCCCGGATGGAGAAATATCTTTAGCCCCTTTGAGGAATGGCAGGGCCCGTGTGGCAGAAGTGAGCCAGGGGGATGGCAAGGGAGACACAAGAGATCATTGGAGACTTTGGCTTTTTCCCAGAATGAGATGCTCAGCCAGAAGCCTCTGATCTGACTTGGGGGTTCATATGTTCCCTCAGCCAAGTGTAGGAGGGAGATGGAGGGGCACAGGGATGGGAGCAGAGAGACCAGAGATGAAGCTGGAGGCTGGGCCTGGGTGGGGGCGGAGGGGGAGAATAGTGTGGATTCTGCATAGATTTTCTAGGTGGAGCCCTTAGGGTCTGAGGACAGATCAGATTGGGGTGGGAGGGAGAGAGGTCAGGAACACCTGAGGTGTCTGGCCTGAGCCACTGCACTAACATGGCAAAACAGAAACGGCCAAGGAGCACTCAGAATTTCTACTCTATTAGGTATTTTTGTAAGTTTGAAGTTACTGGCATTCGCTAGTGTGAGGAATTTGAGGGATATTTATATACAGAACAAATACAAATTCTCCAGAGGCTCCACCTCTGAGAAACCCGCCTTGTGTGGCATCAGAAGTCAGCGAGTGGCGTGTCCATAGCTGAAACCATGCGTGTGGAACCCTCCCATTTGAGGATGCCACCGCCCAGCCTGACCCACCAGCACCCCTATGTCAACTGCCCAGGTCAGGCCAGAGGCAGTCATGGGCTCTTCACAGTCCTGACCAATTCCTATCATGGTCCACGACCCACTGCCCCAACTGGACTCTAGAGACAACCTCCTCCTTGCTCTCCCCACCCCTCTGTCCTCCACAGTCTGTTCCCTACATGTAGTCAGCGGGAGTCTGTGAACTCTGAGTGAGACCAGGACCCGCCTGGCTCCGAGTCCTCCCTTGGCTCCCACTTCCTTCCACAATAGAGGAGGTCACTCTTCAGCCCCTAGACCCACTGTGCTCCCTCCCACCTCGGAGTGTTTGCACAGGCTGTGCCCTCCTCCTGGAGCATCCTTTCCCTTCCTTCAGTTAACCTTCCTATTCTTCAGGTCTCTGCTCAGGTAGCACTTCCTCCAGGAAGTCCTCCTGGATCTCTGATGGGTCAGGCTCCCCAGTAAGGGTGTCCAAGCTCTGTGATCGCTTCCTTCATGGCCCTCATCTCACTGACTCTTCACATCTGTTCCTGTGACTATTCAGCTAACATCTACCTCACACACTGGAGAGAGCTAAAACAGAGACCTTCTCAGACTGGATTTACAGCCCTACCCCTGGTATAACACACATGCTCAGTAAACAGTTATGAATAAATGAAAGAGATAAACGAGAACTGGTACTCTGGGTACACTGACTTCTGGAGCCAGGCCGACTGAGGTAAAAATTCTAGCTAGAGTTTCTCCTCAGGAAAGTAACTTCCATCCTGAAGCTAAGTTTCAGGCTAAGCTAAGCTAAGAATTAATTATACCATTTTCCATGTCTTATTTACTGGATTCAATTCATCATTCAACAATGATTCACTGAGCATCCTTTCTGTACCAGGCACTGTTCCAGGTGCTGAAGGAAAATCCGCAGTATGGCACAGGGTGATTAGTGCAAAGGACAAAAACCAAATAAAGTGGGAAAGGAAAGGGAAGAGGTTTAAATTTTAAACTGAGGCAACAAAGCTCTCACACTTGGAAGGTGACATTTAAGTAAAGACTGGAAGGAAGGAGTTAGCCATGTGGGCACAGAAATAAGAACCGTTCGGGCACAGGGAACAGCACATGCAAAGTGCACCAGGGATGCATGGATGTCTGAGGAGTTTTTGGGGGGAACACTGAGGACAGAGAGGATGATGTGAGCAGATGCATACAGAGGTCCTGCTTCCGGCTTCTCCCAACATGTGAGCCTCATGACTCACTCTGACCCCCCCCTCACACTCTGTTCCCTCTGCCTGGCCTGCCCCTCCCACTCTCCTCTTAGGTTGCCCTTTCCTCATCCTTCAGGTCTCAGCTCAGGCATCCCTCCCTTCAGGAGGCCCCTTCTGATACCCCCAGGTGGAGTCAGGCACCTCTTCTGGCTGCCTCCAGTCCCCTGGGGTTTTCTCAGCCCAGTCCAGACCACTCTTGACTGCCAGTGTCTGGTGATGGGTCTGTCTCTCTCCCTGATGGACTGGGAGCTCCACGCGGTTAGGGCCTATTTTAGTTATCACATATAGCAAACCACAGCAAGCATCTGTTGAATAAGTAAATGAACAGAAGGAGGGATCCCAGGTAGGGAGGCCTCACATGGATGCGACAGCCGTCATCTACAGGGTATGAGCCCAGCAGGGCATCCTCCTGATCCAGCTTGACATAGAACTTGTCGTCAGGTCCATACAGTTCCAATTCCATGCAGGAAGCAGGGCTGCCCACAACCAGCTGTAGTTTATCCTGTGGGAGGACAAATGGGGAGGCGGAGAAGAGGTGGAAGGTTGTCAGGGGCCCTGTCCTCTATCCTGAGGCTCTGCCCTTTGTGTCCATAACCAACACTCCTTCCCACCATATAGAAATACTCACATGGTATTATCCCTGGTTACCCCTGGCCCCACCCCCTCGGGCCCTGATCCTGAAACCTGTGACTTTCCCAGGCCCCGCGACCATCCTCTGTAAACTCAGGTTCCCTATGAACCCGCCCCGCTGAGGTTCATTCCCCAGCCTCTGCAACCTCGGTTTATCTCGGGCTTCCTCCCGGCACTGGGGAAGACCCTCCAGGTCTTCTTGGCCCCGCCCCTCCGAGCCCCGCCCCCAAGGCCACACCTTGAACTCTGCTACGGTGAGGCTGCGACTATACCGCTTCTGGGAGCGGAAGCTGTTGAGAGAGCTGCTGATGAAAACGGTCACCGTGGGCGCCGACAACCCCGTCACCTCCATCTCGCCGCGCCCTGAGGGGGCCCGCAGCCCGTTCAGCCGCCTAACACACGCTCCGCAGTCGCCGCCGCTTCTGGGATATCAGTCCCTCCCCCTGCTCTGCGACCTGGCCAATCCACGCTCTCCCGCCAGGAGGGTCGGCCAATCGCCGCATCTCTTCGCCGCCGCCAGGAGGAGGATTCTCCCTAGTCTTGAGCCCAGCCAATCCTGAAAGGTCTTCCACCCGGTACAGTTCTTCCAATAGGGGCACGGGAGACGGCCCGGCGGACGAAGGCCGAAGCCAGGAGGAAGGACTGGCAAGAGCTACTCCAGTCTGCGACGGGTAAACTCGCGCATGTGCATTGGCCTTCGGTCGGCAGAAAGCCATGGCTTCTTTATGCGTAGAGCTTTGGGTTATGTGACGCACTGTATTTCTGGCTCTCGTACCACACTATTCTGTAAACTGGGGAAGCGAAGCCCAGATGTTGGAAGCAATTATTCTAGGATATCAAGAGCTTGAAGCAAGTAATTAATCAAACCTCAGGGCAGAGAACCGAGCGTAAAGCCACTGGGAGCCAGTACTCGAGCGCAGCTCCGCCCCTCTTTTGGCGAAGCTACGAGGTCTGACCCTTCCCGCCACCTGTCGCGCAGCGGGGCAAGCGCGGAAGGCTGGGCGGGCAGCGCGCCGCTATGGAACCGGACGGGACCTACGAGCCAGGCTTCGTGGGTATTCGATTCTGCCAGGAATGGTGAGACACAGCCAGCATGTGTTGGAGGGGAGCAAGTAATGGTCCCAAGACTGACCTTTAACCGCCCCCCCCCCCCAGCAACAACATGCTTTACCCCAAGGAAGACAAGGAGAACCGCATTCTGCTCTACGCGGTGAGCGCGAGCCTATCCACCCGTTCCTAACGGGGTCCCGCCCTGCTCCCTGTACAGCCCCCCGTGGGGTCTGGTCTAGTTCCCGAACTACCCCCCGAGTGAACCCGACTCTTGTCCTGCCCATCCCCGAGGTGATCCTCGACTACACCCCATGATCCCAACCTCGAGATTCCATCCCCTCCGAGGAAGACCCTGCCCTCCCTTCCAGTCCCATCGGGGATCTCTCCGTAACCCCCTTCCCGCCACACTCTCCCTCCCGCAGTGCCGGAATTGTGATTACCAGCAGGAGGCTGACAACAGCTGCATCTACGTCAACAAAATCACACACGAAGTGGAGTGAGTGGCAGGACGGGAGCTCGGGGCCGGGGTTGTTGGCTCGGGAGGCTTGGTCTAAGCATAGTTATTCTCTTTTCTCTTCCATCAGCGAACTAACCCAGATCATCGCTGACGTGTCCCAGGACCCCACGTTGCCGCGGACTGAAGACCACCCATGCCAAAAGTGAGCATGCAGCCGGTATCGGGGAGGGAGGGTGGCTCGTGCTCACTGGGCAAAGGGAAGAGGGAAGGGTATGGCAGGCTCCGAGTGGCAGACTGTCCCCTCAGGTGCGGCCACAAGGAGGCGGTGTTCTTCCAGTCACACAGTGCCCGGGCCGAGGTGAGTGGCGCCAGAACAAGACTTTCAGGGTAACCTGGACCTGGGCCTTCCTGGGGTGGTGACGCTAATACTGGGGGGACCCTGCCCTTCCTGGCATCCTGAACTGGCCCTTTAGCTGTAGGAAAAGCCCCTGGTCTGTTCTTCTGAAGTGAGGCTCTTCTGGATGGAGTTTCCGTGTTGTGCCCTCCCAGACCCTAACCGTCCATCCTTTCTGCCAGGACGCCATGCGCTTGTACTACGTGTGCACGGCCCCACACTGCGGCCACCGCTGGACCGAGTGAACCACCCTCCCCTCGTGTAATAAATGCTGTGTTCTGTGCGTGCATTTCCTGTGTTTATTTGCCTCTCGTGGGTTGGATGCGGGGTGCGCAGCCTCAAGCCGTGCGATGCAGGGCACGGTGCTGCGCATAGGCCTCGGGCCTCGAGCTGGTGAAGCCGCAGTCCTCGCACACATGCAGCTTCTCACGGCGCTCGCGGTAAGCGTAGCTGGCTGGCTGCCCGTGCACCTTGGCAAGATGCGCTTCCAGGGAGCAGCGCTGGGTAAATGCTTTCCCGCAAGCTCCGCAGCGGAATGGCCGGATCCCTGCGCAGATGGGCAGGAGGGAGAGAGGACAGATAGGGGAAGACCTCGGAACCCTCTGCTCTCTGTAAGCATTCCCGAATTCCTACTTCCAGTTCGCCAGCCACCTGCTGCCTCTGCCCAGCGCAAATGTGGGCCAGACACCTGTGTCCCCACCTCCCCTCACGGGGTGTGTTCCTTCCTCTGCAGGAGGACGGAGGCTTCCCCTTGCACCCTTCAGTCTGCGACCTGAATCCCGTCATCAATACCTGTTTTCACTCCATATCCCTCAGTAGCCCCTACCCCTTCCTTGTGGCTGAGAGCTGAAGTGGACCTGGTGGCTGAGTCCCCACCCCACAAACACAAGCACAGCTGGAAACTCCACATTCCATGCACCTCCCTTCATTTTGTCCCTTTTCTTCCCAAACCCTGCCATGGCTCACCAGTGTGAGTCCTCATGTGGCGCTTGAGGTCGAAGGCGTCGTGAAAGCCCTTGCCACAACAGCGGCACACGTGGCGGCGTGCAGGGCTGTGGCACTTGAGGTGCCGGGTCAGCATTCGCTGCAAAGGGAAGGCCTTGGGGCAGAGTGGGCATCCAAGTGTCCCAGGGCCCCTAGGAGCAGCAGTCAGAGTGCCCTGAGAAGGCTGTGGGAGGGACATGGGAGTTAGGACCCTGGCTCCTGCTCTGGAGCAAATGGAGCAGCTGGAGAACCAAGGAGGTCTGGGAAGGCCAGAGACTGCACTAGTGTGTGCAAATGCCACACCCTCCCTCCAAGGCCTTCCCTGACCACCCCACCCCCATCACCCTCACCTTGCTTTATGTTTCTCCATAGCTCATGCCGCCTTCCACAGTGATATGTATTTGTTTCTAATTTTATTATCTATACCGGAAGCCCCACCAGATTATAAGCTTCAGGAAGGAATGAATTTTTGTCTTACTCCTCAACACTTACTGCCTAGAACAGCCCTGGCTCCCAATAAAAACTGAAATAATCTCCAGCACGTTCACATTTCCTTCTTCCAGTGCGTGCCCTGCTGAGTCTCGCTTCTGAGAGGCCCAACCTCTTCCCCCAACCCCCATCCTGCTCCTGTCACCCTGTCTGATCCTCTGACATAAAGCAAATCACTACCCACATATTGGCTTGAGTCCCGTTCTGTCCCACAGAGCAGAGAATCCCTGGGGGCAGGGGCTGTGGCTGCCCACCCTGGAAAAATGATGCTTGGGATGCAGCCTAAAGTGAGCCCACTACTGAGAAAGGCAAGGCATTCCAGCAGAGAGGACAATGCGGGCAGAGGTCCTGAGGCCAGAGGGTGGGAGTAAGGGGCGGTTAGATTCTCTTGAGGCTGGAGCAGGCAGGGGTAAAATGGAGCAGGGTCTTGTGGGCCAGCTGCAGACTCACCGCTGCCCAAGAGTCCCCAAGGCCAGAAGACTGGTGTGCTGGTTGTCCTCCCTGGCTGCTGAGGTCTGAGGAGAGAAGCCAGATGGTGAGACTTTGTGTCTCCCTTGCCCCTCACCTCCAGGCCCAGTGAGGGGCCCACCTGGGACATAGGTGTCTCCCCGGAGCTGGTCAGGCAGGTGGCCCCAGTCGGGTGGCTGTGGACGTCGACTCCTGACCAGGAAGGCACGGGGCATCACCTCTGGGAATAGCAAGATGGCTCCACACACGGCTGCTTCCTCCACCTGCTGTCAGACCTCAGGCCCAGGATGACTATCCCAGGTGGCGAAGGGAGGGGGAACCACGGAGGAGCCTCATTCTGTCCATGCAAATTCCGTGACAGGCCCAGGGAGCAGACTTAGCTGGCTCCTGTTACCTCTACCTTGGGCCCTGCTTTTCCCCCCACTTCTCTGCCAGGATCCCGGGGACATTCTCCAACCTCTAGGGAAGATAAATGCGAGGGGCCCCCGGGAGGTCAAGCAAGGGCAAGACTGGAGCCTAGATGGCTCTTGGGGGTGGGAAGAGGGGAAACAGAGACCCCAGTGGGGCTGAGTGTCTTTCTTCCCCCAGTACCAGCAGGGCCAAGGACCTAAGGGTCTGTTTGCCAAGCAAATCAGTCACCACCAGACATTCAGCAGCCTGCTTGGTTATTCAAATCGCAGCAGCTGTCTGAGGGAGCAGGGGAGGGGTGACTGTGATTGCTTGCTCCAGAGGGTCCAATTGGCAAGATCAAAGTGAGGGTCCAGGCTGTGCATCTTCATGTAGGAAGCTCCAGCTCTCTGATCCTGAGAGACCCAGAGCTGACATTCAGCCAAGAGCACTGTTTAAGTGTTGGGGGCCTTAAAATACTGGTTTGTTGGAGTACCCTTGTGGTGCGGCGGGTTAATGATTTGGTGTCACTGCAGTGGCTCAGGTCGCTGCTGTGGCATGGGTTTGATCCCTGGCCTGCGAACTTTCACATGCTGTGGGTGCGGCATCCTCCCCAGAAAAAAAACAAAAAAACAAACCTAACAAAATACCCTGGTTTGTGAATCAAGTTAGTAACTGCCTGGGTTAGCAGTCCTCCACTCTCCCACAGCCCAAGAACTAAAAGGGGTCCCCTGACAGCCAGGACGCTTACCCAGCCCTCTGGCCAGGCTGCAGTCTAGATTGGTCATTGGCCACTTAGCCAGGGGTTCAGGATTCTCAATATTCCCCATGCAGTTACTTTCTCTCATTGACTCGCCCAACAGTTCTGAGCTCCAACCATTTGGCCATTCAGCTCAGCACTGAAAAGGAAGATATAATTCAGTGCATGGGGTAGACACACCACAACAGCCCGAATGACTGGGGCTATGACAGGAAGCACAAGCAGAGTAACTCAGGCTTCATGGGAAAGAGCCAGGGGGCCTCAGGGGACCCAGAAGCTCCTGATTCAGTCTAAGGGTTCACGGATGACTTCTTAGGTGTGATCCCTGAAGGAAGATGTTCCTGGTAAACAGAGGAAGTCTATACAAAGGCTGGGTGGTGAAAGATGTGGTATTTATTCATTTCTTCACATTTCCTGAAAGTCAGTCTTGCTAATGCCGTTTGGGTAGCAAGGCGGGCAGCGCTGAGAGTCTGCTGGCCCAGGGCTTTGTCACTTTCTCTCTGCAGGACCTGGGGCAGCAAGTCATGTCTTCTTGAGCCTGTTTCTTTATCTGGAAACTGGACTAATGAGTCTTCCTACTACTGGTTTGTGCTGAAAATCCACGTAGATCTCAGGCGGAGAATGCTAGAAAGTCCTGAAGGCTGGGGTGGCTAGGCAAGCACCTGAGTTTCAATCAGCCCACGTGAAGCCTCTCATCTCCCAGTTATCGGACTGGTGTGTCTGGCCCAGGTCTGGCGGCCCAGTCTCCAGGACCTGTCTGACGTGGTGTGCAAGGGCCAGGTGCACTGAAGGAGCCACTTTCTCTCAGGTGCCCAGTTCTCCATGCCCAACACCGTGTCTCTTGGGACAACTGGTTCCCTCCTGAGTTGTTGCTGAACACCCGTCGGGGAAGAACTCTGGGGCTAGGTATCTCTACTTGCTCCCCAGGTCCCCTTTCTGTCCTGTCCCTGGGAGGCTGACCTGGATGGGCACCATCATCTGGCACCCGTGCCCTCTGGCTTCCAATAGGGTTAGGGTAATGAGGAGCCCCATGAAAGATGGGGGAGGGGTTCTCCCAACTCCCTCCCTGTGGGGTTTCTGGGAACACAGCTCCGTCGGGGCAGCCTGTGCAGGATGAGCTCTTCTGGGTTCCACTTTGCTCCCTGTGCCCTGTGGCCGGAGGGAGGTGGCACCAGTCCAGGGTACTGTACTGGCCTGAGGTTTCCCTACTCCTTGCCCATTCCTTTGCAACTGATCCCTTTGCTAAACTCTTTGAAATATGGCACACAAACATGCTGCCTCTTCCTGCTAAGCCACTGGCTAATACACATCCATCAGTGGTTTCTTACTTAACCAGTTCATTTGTCCAAGGAAAGTCTGGTTCTTCCAGGGCTGAGGAGATTGGGGCTAGAAGATGGAGAGTGACAGATACACTGGATCCTGTACCAGCCCATCCTTCTTTTGTGCTGAGAACCCAATTTTGTTCTAACAGCAACTTACCCAGGACAAGAGAGATGGCTGGTCCAACTGAATTAAGGCCATCTCCTTTTGTTTGCCTGACACTGCTCTGAAAGGGGAGGCACTAGAAAGGCTTTGCACTTTTTCTGCACTATGCTGGTAGCCACCTACTTTGTGCCTTTGCTCCTGTTTTGGTGAGGGGCGTACTGTTGGGAGCTACGGCAGCCACGTTGCCATTGTGAGGGCCTAAGCTGGAGAGTGAGACTCAGAGGGTAAAACAGAACAGGAATAGAATCACGAATAAATGTCCCTGGGAATTCCCATCATGGCTCAGTGGTTAAGGAATACGACTGGGAACCATGAGGTTTCAGGTTTCGATCCCTGGCCTTGCCCAGTGGGTTAAGGACCTGGCGTTGCCATGAGCTGTGGTGTAGGTCACAGACACAGCTGGGATCACGCGTTGCTGTGGCTGTGGTGGAGGCTGGCAGCTGTAGCTCCTATTAGATCCCTAGCCTGGGAACCTCCATATGCCGCAGGAGTAGCCTCAGAAAAGGCAAAAAGACAAAAAAAAAAAAAAAAAAAGAATAAATGTCCCTGTAGCTTGGGGCCCCTTAAGCCAGGCATTTGCTGCCTGGAGTTGAAGACTTAACTGTGATACAGGGTGGGACAAGGGATAAATCCATGAGGGAACAGGCTCAAGGTGGTACTCTGGGCGTCCAGGGGCCTGACACCAAACCCCACCTCAGCCTTAGGCACCCATGGCTGAGCTAGGCAGGGGCAGGGTGAGGGGATCTCCAGTTCACAGGGGTGGCCCGTGGGCCCTGGGCAAGGAGCCTCCTGGCAGAAGTGGCACCTATGAGTCCTGGACCGCCTGGGCTCCCTGAGGCAGAGGAGGGGACCTTGGGAAATAAACAATCCCAGGCATCTTCCCAAACACCATGATCAGGGGTTTTACTTAGGGGGAAAATTTGTATTGTGAATGTGTCTTGGATTTAAATGTGATGAAGCAGGTGTTTTTTATCACGGCTCAGTGGAAACGAATCTGACTAGAATTCATAAGGACGAAGGTTGGATCCCTGGCCTCACTCAGTGGGTCAGTGTTGCTGTGAGCTGTGGTGTAGGCTGGTGGCTACTGCTCCGATTCAACTCCTAGCCTGGGAACCTCCATATGCCGCAGACGTAGCCCTAAAAAGACTAAAATAAAATAGATGAAGCCACAAGGCCTTGCCCAGTAGGACCCCTTCTTCCTCCCCTCTCCCTAAGCTCGCTCCATTTCAGCCTCCTAGTTTCATTGCTGCTCCTCGCGTGTCTGTCTGAGTTTGCCATGGGGCCTCCACACTGGTTATTCTTTCCGCCGGATACTTTCTACAAGGCCTGCGCCCTCCATCAAGCCTCAGCTCCAATGTCACCTCACAAAGGCCTTCTCTGACCTTCGACCAGCGCAGGCAATTCCCTCCGAATACCTACACTTAGTTACTTTAATTCCTGTCGTGTTTCCTTCTCTAGAAAACAAATGCCACGAGGGCAGCTGCTTTGCTTGTCCTGTTCCTCATCCCACCCTTCATGCGTGACCGTGACAGGTACCTGGGGGCTGCCAGGTCTTTCAGCACCTGCCTGATTGGTTCAGTGTTTACAGGGGCAACAGAGGACCATGTCCTCGTGCTGAAGGGTCTGGCTCTACCACCAGGCAAGCCTGGTTTTGAGGCTCAGCTCTGTGGGACCCTATGTTTCTGGTGGGCCATGATCACCAACGGAGCAGGGAGACACTCCCAGGCAAGCAGGGGTTCAGGCCAAGCAGACCAGTGGTAGGACTGTGCTTGAGGAGAGGGCCCTGCTCCTGCTGGCTTCCTTATTACAGGCTTGGGACAGTGAAGACTTTTGTGGTCACAAGAGGGGCCTTCTTAGCAGACATGCCACGTGGCTAGATGCCTGTTGCCTGGGGAAGCTGGTACCGGTGCTGGGAGCTCACAGGATGCTGAAGCTGGTCACAGTCCTCTGGCTGGGGAAGGAATCACGGGTCTCAGCTGTTGGGTGGCCTGGGCATGCTGCCTGCATGGTCCAGTGGGTAAGCCTGTTTGTCCTTCCTCAATTTCCCCTGCTGCAAATGGCAACAGAAGTCTGGAGCTTGTAGGACCCAGCATGGGCCGGGCCCAGGGACCGTGAGCCAGTGCTGTGGCCATGGGTGGCCAGGGTCTGGCACGTGGTGATTACAGTGGCTCCAATGGATTCTTGGGCATCAGTAGAGGGCAAGGAAGAAGGCTGGCCCCTCCCTAGGGTGCAGGCAGGCACCGGGGCGAGAACCACATGTGATTTCACAACAGCTCAGTGGGCTGGGGACAGGCGACATAGGAGCCAGACACTGAGTAATTGTTACTGCCGTTCCCAAAGTCCTGTGTTCCCCATGACGGAGTCCTGGGACAGCGCCTGGCCCTGGGGCACCTGGGAGTTCCCCCTCTACCTTCTTTCCCTGCAGCCACCTGCAGGGGCTTTGTGGATGCGCCAGGACAGGCACCAGGAACCACTCCCCCAAGCTGTCAGTTTATTTGCTTAAAATACCTATTTCTTCTGAAGCACAGGGCTGGGGTGGAGGGGCTGCCAACCCTCAGTCCCGCTGTGCCTTCCTCCGCACAGCCTGCACCAGCAACTCTGAGTAGTGTTCCAGCAGGGCATGCAAATCTGGGCTGGCCAAGGGGCACAAAGTAGGTGGGGAGGGGGGACCTGGGCTGGGCAGGGCCTGGGCTGGGGCCCCATCAGTCCCCACCAGCCAGTCGTTGGCCTCTAGTTGGCTGTGGATCCAAAGGAAAGTGGAGGCCAGCTCAGTCTGTGCCTGCTGCTGCTCGGCGCTCACCTCGTCCCTGGAGACCATCTGCAAGGGGGGCCCAGCTTGTTAGGTGCCACCCAGGTCAGGCAAGGCCAGGGAGCCCCTGCAGCCCTTTCCCCTGATCCTGAGGCTTTGCTTACCATGTGGTACAGGTCTAAGGCCTCTTGGAAGGCAGTCTGCAGCCTGTGCACAATGCTCCCCACATTGCTCAGCTCAAGGGGACCTGGGGGCGGGACCCTGGCTGGCACCCTGGGTTGCCCGCAGTGTCCAGGGCAGCGATGGACCGGACTGAGAGCATCTGTGGGTGGAGGGGAGAAAATGAGAAAGATGCCTCTAAAGAGGCCAAGGTCCCAACTGTTGTCTCTCTGCCTGGAACACTCAGTCCCCAAGGCTCCCCTCCTACCCCTCCTGCAGGTCTCTGCTCAAATGCCACCTTCTCCCTGAAGCTTTTCTCATCATCTTAAAACTGACCACTTCGCACACCTGTCTCTCCCTAAACACTTTCTTTCTCTTATTTCTCTCCTTAGCACACATCATATCATAATACAGTTAACGCTTTCCATACAGATTTAGTCTGGGTATCTCCCTCAGGTGAGATGTCAATCCTCTGTATTTTCTTTTTTCTCTTTTTTTTTTATGGTCGCACCTGTGGCATATGGAGTTCCCAGGCTAGGGGTCTAATCGGTGCTACAGCCGCCAGCCTACGCCACAGCCACAGCAATGCCAGATCTGAGCCGCATCTGCGACCTATGCCACAGCTCAAGCCAATGGCAGATCCTTGACCCACTGAGCGGGGCCAGGGATCGAACCTGCATCCTCATGGATACTAGTTGGGTTCATTTCCACCAAACCACAGGAAGAACTCCAAACCTCTGTACTCTTGTTTACCACCAAGTCCCATGTCCCCAGGGCCTAGAACAAAGCCCAACACTTATGAGGTGCTCACCAAATATTTATAGAAATGAATGAATGAATGAACAGCACAGTGCCTGTGGTCAGGTCAAGGGCCTGCCTTTGAGGCTAAGCAGCTGTTACATGGGATGAGCCTAAGGGACAATGCCCTGTGCCGAGGGTGGTACTCACCAGGAGCAGACTCCAGGAGGGAGGTGATGTTGCCAGGGACCCCGGGCCTGGCCTCTGGAAGTGGGGGGCTGTTGGGGTGGGCAGAGGTATTCAGGGGTTCAGGGGCTAGAAACCTTGGGAGAAAGGTGGAGTTATGGAGCCTTGAGGCGCTCACATTCACAGGGCTAGGAGCCGAGAAGCTGGCCGTTGTGACCATGACATTGGGCTGGATGGCCACAGGTTCCTGGGACCAGACACACATGGCAGAAGGTTCTAGCTGGGGTGGGGGCAGTAAGAGCCTGTCACAGATACTCGAGAGGGTGAGTTTCAGGCTGGCACGGGCCTCATGATTGCCCCGGGAAGGCAGGGCAGGTTCTTGGCCCTCACTGTCAGAGCTGGGTGTCACTGTGGTGGTGATGGCTCGGAGCTCCTGGCCCAGGGAGGACAGCTCCCCCAAGGACGAGGGCCTGCAGGGAGGCCTGGCCAGCTCAGCCAGGACAGGGCCTTTACTGTCCTCAAGGGAAATGCTGCGTGACATCTTGGCCCGGGAACCGGCGGTGGCCTCCACATAGGAGGAGGTGGCAGGGGTGTGAACACCCTGAGCCAGGCCTGGAGTGGGTAGGGCTGTGGGCGTCGGAGGCGTCTTATCTGTGGGTGGCACCGAGGAGGAGGAGACACAGGGCGCTAGGCCTGTGAGGCAGGAGGCTGTGAAGGAAGCAGACGGCTTACTCTCACACCCAGCTGCAGAGCTGATAGACAGGGCCCCCCACTCAGGATGGCTGAAGAGTCTGAGTGGACTCTGTCCATCCCCACCATGGCTCAGCTGGGCACCCAACACCCTGTGCTGAGAAACCCAGGGCTGTTCATCTGGGGAGGCGGACACTCACTCAGTGGGGACCAGGCTTCGAGGGGCTCCTCAGCCTTGCCCGCAGAGAGGACCTGTAAGTACAGCCTTGAGGTGAGGACCAGGCCTCCAGGCTGCCAGCCCTACGTCACAGGGAGGCAGCCCCAGCACTCACGTTGGTCCTGCCTGGGGAGGTATAGCCGGTTCCCGCTCTCAGGGGCTCTGCTCTGGGCTGGCTGCCCGCAAGGTCCGTGAGTTTGACCTCTGGGGACTGCATGGGGTGTCGGGGCAGCCGGGTAGGGAAGGTGTGGGTGAACCTGCAGGTAGGAAAATGGGTGGTTGTGGCTGCCCTGGGGGTGCCTGTGGGGACACGGCCCCGCATGTCGGGAGATGCAAAGCTGGAGGGTGGGGGTGGGGGGGGCTCCAGTTCACCAGTTCCCACCTGGAGGGCTTCTGGAAGCGAGAGAGGAACTGTGCTGAGATGCTCAGCCGGGGATTGAAGAAGTCATCCTTGGCCTCAGAGGCCTTCAGGTCTCTCAGGGATCCGTGGAAGAGCTCTAGGGCAAGACGCCGAGGGAATCCTCAGAATCCCCCCACCATCCAGCCCTGGGCCCAGACAGACCCACAGACCAGCAGACAGATCCTCGGAAACCACCATCAACAGGCAATACACACACCTCAGATGCAAATGGAACAGATAGAGGAAACCAGGCAGCTCAGTCTCTAGGTAAACCTTACGCCCTCCCACCACCCTGGCCAGCCCCGGCAGGGAGAGCCCTACCCCAAGACACCCCCACTGGGCCCAGCCCTGGATGGCCCACCCAGGCAGGGTCGGAGCGGGACAGGGCCTACCCTCAGCAGGGGCATCAGTAAGCGTCTCGAAGTGGTGGCGGAGGAACTTCTCCTGCTCAGGGGTCTGGGGCAGGGAGCCGTTGGAGAGGCCTGGCACCTCGGGCCGGGCCAATTCTTCCGTGGCACCTGGGCATCCTGGGGTGAAGTGGGGGTGGGGGGGGTGGGCAGGGGAGTGCCGTCAACACCATGAGTCATGGCAGACGCTCTGACAAAGCCACCAGGCCGCTTCGCAATGGAGACAGCAGCCTCGCCCATCACACACCCTACTGCCACCAGGTGGAGAAGGACGGCCAATGGCTCTGTCTTGGAGGGGAGGAAGTTGGGGCTCAGGGCCCAAGGGCAGGGCTGACCTGAGTCTGCCGGTGGTTACAAACCATGACCGGCCGGCCCCCAGCCAGGCCCATGTCCTCACTCCGTTCCCCGCGTCTGGCTCCCGCTTACCTGGTGCCGGGGGCACCGCCACGTCAAACGGAGGGTCTGGGTCTGGCCGTGGAGGGGAGTGGACGGCGGTGAAACTGCACTCTAAGTCGGCCTCTGACTCCCCTGAGTCTGCAGGAGGCGGGGTGGGGCTGGTCAGGAACCCAAAGCGGGACGCCGACTGGCTGGGGCAGGTACGGGCCTCCAGTTCTGAGGGCTTCAGTCCCCTCATCTGGAGAAGGGAGTGACAATACCTGCCCCCCTATTTTTATGGCCCAGCAAGGCTACACTTCCAGGAAGGTGCAGAGCTGGCTCCCACTGGTGGCCAGTTGGGCTCCAAAAGCCTTGGGTGACAGCAGGGACCATGTCTGTCTCTGTGACAGACTCGAGCTTCAGGAAGACTGAGTCAAGGTCACCATCAGTGCTCGAAAGGGGCCATAGGGTCTCTGCCTGGCATTCACTCACCCTCAGGGGGGTTCAGGTCCTTGGAGGTGATGGAAGGGACCCGGAGGTAGAAGTCATCTTGCTGGTCCCCAGGCGCCCCCTCTCCCTCCTCAGCGCAGGGCTTGCTGCAGTGCCAGTGGGGGAGGTGGTGAGGAAAGGATAACATACTAGTTAGTAAACTGCTACCTCCGCCCAGAACCCCTAGGCAGCTGCACCTGCTCCTACCCGAAATACGGCCTCGCCTCCTCCTGCCTCCTCCAAAGGCTCCCTCCCTCTCCTCCTGGAACCAGGGAAACAGGCTGCAGCAGAGGCCATCCTGGCCTCACCCCTCCACCTCCCTGCCAGGGGCTCACTGGGAGAGCAGAGAGCAGTTCTTCTAGGGTGGGCCCACCCTACTGGCTGAAGCTTCCTCTCTCCAACAAGGGCTCCCCTCAATGCAAAGGACACCCACCTGTCTGTCCCTGTGATTGTCACCTCTGACTCCAGGGAGCAGAGGAGCTCACTGACCTCAGAAGACTCCCTCTGTGGGGGCGTTAAGGAAGGATGCCTACAGCCATCTTCTTGGGGACTCTCTGACTGTGGGTGAAGAAGGCACAGTCATCAGAGGCGGCTGTGACAACCAGCGAGAAGCTGCTAGGTGTTCCACCAACACCAACAGCAACAGTGGCTTGGACCCCGGCCAACACGAGCTCACTCTGTGCTGCCTCCGCATTATCATCGGCCCATTTGCAGATAAGAAACAGGTACGGCTCCAACCTTTAAGTGTATTCACATGAAGTTCAAGAACAGGCAAACCAACCCATGGTGAGAGAGCTGAGAATGTGGACTGCCTCAGTGGGGTTACTGACTGGAAGGGGTATAGGGGGGTCTTCGGAGAAGTAGAAAAGGCTTCATGCTTTGACTTGGGTGGTGTACACAGGTAACGATTCATCAGACTGTATACTTATGATTTGTGTGCACCTAACGAACCGTATGTATATGATGCCACATAAGAAAACCTATATAAGATTAAGAAATAATTAATCTTATATAGGAAAAGAATAGAATAAGAGCCAAAGTTGTGTCAGCACCTCTAAAGGGCCCAGACCCTGTCTTTAGCACTGGATTCCTGTAAAAGCCCTCTGAGAGTTTTTTTAAATGACTGCTTTTTGTTTTCTGTTTTTGTTTGTTTGGGGTTTTTGACCCCACTGTGGTCAGGAATCAAAGTCACACCACAGCAGCAACCCGAGCCTCTGCAGTGACAACACTGGACCCTTAACTCTCTGTGCCCCAAAGGAACTCCCATGACCCTTTTTATTTTATTATTATTATTATTATTTGTCTTCTGTCTTTTTAGGGCCGCATATGGAGGTTCCTAAGCTAGGGATTGAATTGGAGCTACAGCTGTTGACCTATACCACAGCCACAGCAACACAGGATCCAAGCCACGTCTGCGACCTACACCACAGCTCGTGACAATGCCGGACCCATAACCCACTGAGCAAGGCCAGGGATCGAACCCGCAACCTCATGGTTCCTAGTCAGCTTAATTCCCGCTGTGCCATGAGGGGAACTCCCCCCATGACCCCCTTTTATTTTCTGGCTGCACCTATGGCATATGGAAGTTCCTGGGCCAGGGACTGAATCCGAGCCACAGTGGTGACCAATGCCATAGCTGTAGCAATGCCGTATGCTTAACCCACTGCACTGAGCTGGGGATAGAATCCTCAACTCTGCAATGACCCAAGCGACGGCAGTTGGATTCTTAACCCATTGTGCTACAGCAGGAACTCCCCAATAGCCATTTTTTGAAATGATCTGTTTTTGAAATCTGAAATTTTTCTGGGTCATTTTTTTTTTTCCCCAAATGATCATATTTTTGAAAATAAAAGCCCGTAATGGCATGCCTTGCTGCAAGTTACAGAGCCAGGAAGGGGTAAGGACCAGGGCTCCACCTGCTCAAATGCCCCCCACTCAGGCCTAGACCTGCACCACCCCCACCCCCACCCACCCAAGCTCTTAATTCCCGAGTGACCGCCTCCCTGATTCCTGGTCTCTGGGAAGTTTCACTGTACATCAGTCCAGGGGCTCACTCTCCTGCCCTCCACCATCTCATGTAACCTCTCTCACCCCTGGAGGGGGCAGTCAGCCTTATTTTCAAAATGAGAGAGCCAAGACCCCAGGTCCTGGGCAGGCAGTCATGGTGCAGGGGCTGCAGGCCGGGCTGGGGCAGGCAGTCTGTACCTGGCTCAGCAGGCCCGCCAGTCTCTGCGACTCCACCGTATCCAGAATGGAATCCTCCAGGCTCTCGGGCTTCATGGGGGTAAAGTAGCAATCCAGGTCCCGGGCGTCCAGGATGGTTTTGAGAGGCTCCTGGTCAGCCCGCTCCGCCCAGCGGCCGTGTGGCCGGTAGCTGCGCTTGGCATGGAAGGCTGAGCCGTCTGCCACATCGTCGTCTCCGAGCTGCGGGGGACAGGGGACGGTCAGGCAGCTAGCCGAGCGCTCACCAACTCCAGTGGGGCCTAGGGACACTGCATGGACCCTCATCCAGCCTCTTGGCTTTAGATGCCTCTCAGAAACAACTTCCAGATACAAGGATCGACCTCCAGGCTGCACTTTGCCCTTAAACTCCAGAAGTGCACACACAACTGTTCTACATGGCCCCGTGGATGCTGAGGGACCTTTCAGAGGGAACAAGCTGAAGACAACGATTGCCCTTCCCTGCAAACCTACTCCTCCCAAAGCCTTCCCTGACCTAGTGAGTCTTTCCGGCTGCTCCAGTCCCAAACTTGAGGCCCTCTGTCATTCCTTATCCTGTCCCCCATGCTCCACACTGTATTTCTTCTGCTCTGCCATCCAAACACTTGCAAGATATGACTCCTCCCCTCCCATGGCCCCCTACTCTGGTCCTGCCCACCACTGCCTCTTATCAAGACTTGTTTGAGAAACAGCAGAGGTTGGGTGCTTGAGAACTCAGGCTCTGGAGCCAGCCTTCTAGTTAATTCCTAGCTCTGTGACCTTGGATGAGGTACTTAACCTCTCTGGGCCTCAGTTCCCTATCTGTGAATAAGAGCGGATATGAAAAGGCCATGTATGGATGAGGATTAAATAATATATATAAAGGACTCAATAGAGCCAGAGTAAGCCACAGTGTAAGCCAACACTTAGAGTCAGTGTCTGTGAGCATTTGTTGGATATAATTCCAACTGTAACATGCACTGATAAGAAGTTTGGGGGCCCAAGAGAGTACAGCCAGATGCCCTGACCTGGCCTGCAGGGCAGGGGATGATGGCAGGGAGGGCTTCCCTGAGGAGCTGACATTTAGGCTTTTGATTTGAGGGCTGACATTGTTCCTGAAATGAACCCTTCAACCTGGAACCTGCTGCCAACCTCCAACCCACCAGCTCCTAGCCTGCCCCTCCCTCAAGTCAGCGACCACTCATTCAGCCCTAACTTAATCCTAGTCCCTCACTTCCCCTCACACCCAACGGTTTGGCTCCACCTTCCAAATCCATCTAGAATCCAACCACTTCTCTCCCCTTATCCAGCCTCCAACCTCTCTTTCCTGGATTGTCACAGCAGTCCCCTCCCTGGTTCCCCTCTTGCCCTCAGGGTCGGTTTCCCACAGGTGGCCACACCTGAGTTAGAACGTGGACTTGCTCAGCTCAGAGCCCTCCCTCCTGTCCACCCGCTCAGCGCCACAGGGGGAAGCTAGGTGGAGAAGGACCCGAGGGTGTCGAGGGAATGCATCAAGCCCACACGGTCCCTCACGGCCAGCCCACTGCCTCTCGGAACCCTTCCCCTGCTCCTCTGCCCTCATTCGCCCGAACCCAGGCACCTGGGCTTCCCCGCACTTCCTTGAACTTGCTAAGCACCATCCATCCTGTCCCCCAGCCTGCACCCCTGCAGACTGGTCTTCTTTCCCAGGATCTGCATTTCTCACTTGCTTCAGTCCGGCTCGAATATGATCTTCCCAGTGAAGCCTTTTCTTTTTACCCTAAAACGGTCACTCTCCCTTCCCTAGCGCTTGTTTTCCTTCTCAGCTTTCTTTCTTCCATAGCACTGATTATCGGTTTCCAAAATACTCAATACTCTGCAATTTACCCAATTTACCCCCCCACCTTTTTTTAAGGGCCACACCTGCAGGACATGGAGGTTCCCAGGCTAGGGGTCGAATGGGAACTGTAGCTGCCAGCCTACGCCACAGCCACAGCAACGCCAGATCTGAGCCGCATCTGCGACCTACACCACAGCTCACAGCAATGCTGGATCCCTAACTCACTGAGTGAGGCCAGGGATGGAACCCACGTCCTCATGGATACTAATCAGGTTCGTTACTGCTGAACCACAAAGGGAACTTCTACAATTTACCTGTTTGATGTGGATATTGTCCATCTCCCACACCAGAAAAAGAGCCTGGGAAGGCAGAGATTTCCTCTGCCTTGCTGACTGCAGTGTCTAAGAGCCAGAGCAAAGCCAGTACAGGGCTGATGCTCAGTACATATGTGTTGCATGAACGAAGGACTGTCTGTGCTGAGATTGGAAGGATGACAGGGGTTCTCCAGGGAAAGGAGAGATGCAGACGGGGAAAAGGGCTCCCAAAAGAACAAGGAGCACAGGGGAGGGCACCCCTCCTTTGCCAGCCCCTAGGAGTCCCACTCTCTGGGCAGACTCACCAGCCGCTTTGCCCAGAGTGGCAGCTTGCCGTTGGTCAGCAGGCACCGAGGATCTGGAGAGATGCATAAAATCCATGAAAAGAGAATAAACAACCCAAAAGACAATGGGCAACATAAACAGGCAGTCCTCCAAAGAGACAATACAGGAAACAACAAACATCCAAAGCCAGTTAAGCTCACGAATTGTCAAGGAAACACAACTGTAAGCAATAGAATATGCTTTACCCACAAGACTGACCAAAAGTAAAATGCTTCAAACTATGGGATGTTTGAAATGGCAAAGTGTGGGGGCGGGGACAGAGGGCTTAACACTGACTGCTAGATAGGTAGTAACTGGATTTGGAAGGCCCCCAGGGTCTCTTTTAAAATAGAAAGTGTCCTGGCTGACCCCAGGACCAGCACAGCCCATCTTCATGTGCCTCCGTCCTGGAGAAACACCCCACACATGGCCAAGGAGGAGGCTTCATTCACCACGTTGTCACAGTAGGAAACACCCAAATGCCCACCCGGAGTACAAAACACCCTACTCCACTGTTGGTTAAAAGAGGGAGGCCTCTGCTTTGTTTCCACCATCCAACAGGTCAAAAAGATAGTTCTGAGAGGAAAAAGATACTGAAAGATATGCAGTATAATACAGTTTGTGGACATAAATAATTCCTATGGATATGCAATACGTATATTCATGTTCAGGAAAAAGCCTATTAGAATTCACACCAAACTCATACAAGTGGCCCCCTTGGCGAGGATATTTAGACACGAGGGTGGTGACAAAGCAAATGGGCTTACTCTGTTCCCAGTCTCACACTGCTGTTACCAATCAGCCATCCCGTCGGCCCCCATCTGTTCCCTCCTTGCGGGCAAGTCCACCACCCTCACTGAGAGCACCCAGTGCCAGTCACTGCTGCCAGCCTCCCTCACAACTGAGTAATCAGGGCCAATGGGACCTGCGAGAAGCCTGCAGGGGCTTCTAGGGAAGAGTCTCCTCTCTAAAGGAGATTCCAGGAGGGAGTGCCTCTGATGCCTGCAACTTCTTGCACCCATGATGCAACCAGCCTTCTTGCACCCATGAGGGCCTAAGCCAAGGCGATATGCAGAGGGGCAGAAATGTATTATTGAGGGCCTGACCTCTCATAAAGCCGCTGAGCTAGGACTCTTCCTTCTGCCTGAACAAGAGAACCTGTTCTGTCTTCTGATTAACATCACCCTGTTTTGGAGTTCCTATCATGGCACAGTGGTTAAAGAATCCCACCAGGAACCAAGAGGTTGCGGGTTCAATCCCTGGCCTTGCTCAGTGGGTTAAGGATCCAGCGTTGCTGTGAGCTGTGGTGTAGGTCGCAGATGTAGCTCGGATCCCAGGTTGCTATGGCTCTGGTGTAGGCTGGCACCTACAGCTCCGATTCGACCCCTAGCCTGGGAACCTCCATATGCCGCAGGAAGTGGCCCTAGAAAAGGCAAAAAGACAAAAAAAAAAAAAAAAAAAAAAAACCAGAATAAAACAAAACAAAACAAAATATCATCCTGTTTTCCCCCTGGGACACCTCCTTACATCCACCCCAGGCCTTTGGTCAGGTGGTTCAAGTGGAGCTGACTAAAGCCTCTGCCCTCAGGGATGACCCTATGACTGAGGCCTGGCCCATCAGTGCCTGGCTCAGAAATGGGCACGTGACTTATAGCAGGAATGTGAGTCATGAACGCAGGACTTTGCTTGAGCTATTGGGAAAGAGGTGCTCTCCTCTCTACAGAGAGTTAAAACCTTGAGCTACTGGGGGATACTCTGCCCTTGTACAGGGAGAGTCTGCCTGAGAGCAAAGTCAACATAGAGAAAAGCAGAGCCAGAGGTGGAAAAATATCTATTTCTCAACATCACCTGACTACCTGGATCCAGCTATGCCTGAACCAATACTTCCAAATTTTCATTTACAAGAACCAATAAATTCTCTTTCCAGCTTAAGTCCATGAGAGTCTAGTTGCTATCACACTGAGAGTCCTGACTGATGGGAGTATCGAGCTTCAAGATGTGCCAGGCTCTGAAAACAAATCGCAGGCCAAAACCCAGCAATGATCCCTCCACTGAGAGTTCAAAATAGGGCCCCTTTCCCAACCTGAATCCAAGCTCTCTTTGGATGGCGTCTTCAGCAGCTCTTCAGGTTCACACTCTTCCTCCAGCTCATCCTCTGTCTGTTCTCCAGGGCTTAGAGAGATCTCGCTGGGCATGGATGTGCACGTTTCCTGCCTGAAGCCAGCAATGAGGACAACAGGGAGGGAAGTATAGGTAAATGGGGTGGGAGAGGGGACCTGCCTTGAGCTGGGCCCCGGGCTACGGTCCATATGAATATACTCTTAGCTTTTGATCAAGAGGGTACTGGGAGGGCTCCCCTGCCACCCCCCCGCCCCTGCTAGAAACATACTGCAAAATAAAATGAGATGTAACAAAGCCTGGGCCAAAAAAATAAGACAAACTCTTCAAGGGTCACAGCAATGGAATGGAAAGCAATGCAGACAGCGGGCCATGAGTCCTGAGTTGCTGGGTTCTGCTGTGGGGAGCAGGGTTAGCAATGAGATTTCAGCTCTAAGAGCCAAAGAACTACCCACTCCCTTGGTGCCTTGATCTGCATTCCCTCCGAGACTACAGACCAGGAGGCCCATGTCAGGCCTGGTCTCCTCAGGGAGGCAACGGCAAAGCCTCAGGACAGAAAGGAGTTCCCTTGCGGATTAAGGATCCGGTGTTGCAGCAGCTCAGGTGACTGCTGTGGCGTGGGTTCCATCTCTGGCCAGGGAACTTTCACATGCTTCAGCCCACCCCGCTCCGCCCCGCCAAAAAAAGAGAGAGAAAGAGAGGCAAGCACAGCTCTAGAGGCAGGAGAGAGGAAAATTCAAAACCTCCCACTCAAACTGAGACCTCCAAACCCAAATCGGAACAGGAATTCACTCCAAATAATATTGGTCTTGAAACATAAAGACTTAAGAAATACTGGAGTTCCCGTTGTGGCGCAGTGGAAACAAATCTGATTAGGAACCATAACGTTTCGGGTTTGATCCCTGGCCTTGCTCAATGGGTTAAGGATCCAGCGTTGCTGAGAGCTGTGGTGTAGTTCACAGATGCGGCTTGGATCCCACGTTGCTGTGGCTGTGGCGTAGGCTGGCGGCTATGGCTCAGGCTGGCGGCTATGGCTCAGATTGGACCCCTAGCCTGGGAATCTCCATATGCTGCGGGTGTGGCCCTAGTGAGACAAAAAGACAAAAAAAAAAAAAAAAAAAAAAGTTCAAGAAACTCAAAGACATAACTGAAGAAATAACTTTCAAGATTAAGAAGACATCCTGGCTCCACTGGACCCTTTCTTGACCTCTTCCCTCCCCACCTGGGCTAAGCTGGGGGTCTCCTCTGGTCCCCACAGCCCCTGGGGCTTCCCCACCAGAGTGCTCTGGGGATCTCCAAGCACTTTTGCTTTCCCACTTCAAACCCTTCTCATATGTAATACTGTAACTCTGTATTCAAATTCCATCTCCCCATTAGGCCTCGCATGCACAAAAGGCCCAGCTCAGGGCTGTCTGAGCCACAGCTGTATCCTGCCTCACTCCTCACGGGGTCCAAGGCAGGAAGACATTCCTCCGGTGAATGGACCCACAGGGGATGGATAGGTGGCCAGGACCTGGGGTCTCTGCTCCACTTCCCGTCCTTCGTGTTCTGCTGCGGCTGCTCCCGTTGGTCGATCTCCAGTAAGTGCTGCTTCATGCAGTTGGTGATCTCCGGGCCCAGGTGCCAGATAAACACGCAGCTACAGAGGCCAAGGAGAGACGTGGAAGAGGGAGGAACAGGAAATGCAGAAACCATCTGACCCTGAGGCCACCTGGGTCACCACAGCCAGGACCCTGTTCCTCAGTCCCTGCCCCCCATCAGCATAGTGCAGGGGCTCAGGTCCAAGTCAGGTCTCCACCTGAAGACCCAAGGAAGGGGCCTGTGACGAAGGACCGTAGTAAACCAAAGAGTGACAACAAAAGGGACTTCCTCGTGCTACAAAGGGTACCAACCATGTGCTAAGGAACTTATATATGTCATCTCATTTGACTCTCACCATACAATTTTTGAGGCAGAGGGGAGTGGCCTCTCTTACAGAGGCTCAGAGAGGGGAAATGATCTGCTCAGGGTCACAAGTAAGTGGCAGATCTGGGATCTCAACTCAGGGCTGGTGCACTGTCCAGGGAGTAGGCTGGAACGCTCAGAGGGCCCTCTGCCCAGGCAGGCTTTGGGCAAGGTGGCCCTGGTCTGAGCCCTTGACAGGGAGGGCCCACCACTCCCAGGAGGAGGCCAGGCCAGCAGCAGCCTCCAGGCCTTTCCCACCTGTCTCCAGAAACTGTGATCAAGTGACGACAATCATAGGTGAACTTCATGCCCGTGATGATTTCTGCAAGCAGAGCAGAGAGGCTGCGCTGACCCTCTGAGCCAGAAGGCTGTGTGGCGACAAGTGGGGAGGTGTCCCAAGCAGGGAGGCACACCCACCTGAATGGCCAAACATCTTGGCAACGCACTCGCCTGAGTAAAAGTCAATCACAGAGATGCTTTTGTCAGAGCAGCTTGTGGCCAGGAAGGTGCCTGAAGGGTCCACATGGACCTGCCAAGAAGAGGATCCACGTGACCCCTGGGCGGTCTCCTCCTTCCCAGGGGCCTGGGAAGCAACCTCAGGGCCCCACTCAGTGGCCCCCTCTGCTGGGCACCTGGTACATGGACTCGTCCCAGGTAACCTTCACCACACACACCTCCCCCTCCACAGGCGAAACGACCAGCCACGGCAATGGTACTAATGGCAACCAGGCCCCGTGCTGAGCACTGTACGTGTGTGAACCTATTTCCTCCACAGAACTCTCTGATAGAGGCTTCTTTGCATTTTACAGATGATGAAACAGGTTGAGAATAGATGACATTTGCCCAAGGTCACAGGCAGCCTGAGGCAGAGCTGTTAAGAGGGTCTGACCCTGAAGCCTAAACTCCTTGTCCAGAGGCCCCTAAGAAGGCTCCCACCTCGTCCTGGATGACACAGGCAGGGAGCAAGGCTGGAGAGGGACCCCAGGCCTCTCGGATTCTTCCCACACCCCGCTCTACTGACACTCAAGCTGGAAACCACTTAAATGGCTCCGCTTGGGGCAGGGTTCAGTAAATAAAGGTAGAGCAATCAGGGCCGGCTCCCCGCATCCTTGGTCAGCCAGGCCTGAGTGGATACTGGCCAGGGTGTGATCTACGGATCAGGTGCCAAGGAGGACGCAAGTCTCAGGCGGCCTAGCAGGGGAGAAGACAGAGAGGGGGGCCTTGTGTGTGGCTGTGTGTGCGGCTTTCACCCGGGAGCCCCAGTTCCTTACCTTCAACAGGGACCCTTCGTCTCCCTGGGAGCCCTTGTAGCACTTCTTCTGCTTCCCGTTCACGGTGTTGTAGACTCTAGGAAGGTGGGGGGCATAAGTGACTAACCTGGCCCTGCCCACTCACCCTCTCCTGTCCTCTGGATCCAGCCTTACCTGCTCCCTCCTTTCCCCTGGAAGTCCCCATTCCTCCTATCCCCCATCTAATGTCTGGGCTGAAACCCCATGCCGGGGAATGTGACCTCATCCCAGGCTGGGTCACAGAGGCTATGTACTGGGTGTCCCTTGAGTTCATGTCTGCCTCCCCGTCCATAGCAAGCTGAGGGCCTGGCATCCAGTTCGAATGAGCAAATGAAGGTGGTGGAGAAGCTCTCTGCACATGCTCATTCCTCCCCATCCTCCCGGGCTAAGCTCAGCCGTCCCTTCCAACAGGCCCTTCCCACAAGCTCCTGTCGTCCCAGCTCTGGTCACTCTGTGCTGTCACAGTCTGGGGAGGTTCTCTCTCTTCCACTCCACGTGACTTTCCCACTGTCCCTTCTAGACAGCTGCTCAGGAAACAAGGGTGAGTGAATAAGTCTACGAGCCACATCAGCACCTCTCAGTCACCCCACACAGGCTCCTGAGAGCCAGGGGAACCCTCGGCTGACCTGGGTGAGCCCAGCTCCTAAGAAACACCCACACGGTCCCTCCACCCCACCCTGCTTCAGGGACCAGATAAGCAGGAGGAAAGCAAGCAGCCCATGAGAAGACAGGCCCAACTAGGCCCCTACAGGCCCCGCTCAGAAACCAGCCCAGGCCAAGCCAACTCAGAAGCCAGGACTGCCCTCACCTGACGTTGCGGTCCTGGCAAGCCACGGCCACATACTTCTGGGTAATGTCAATGTCCATGTCATACAGGGTGGTCTTCTCTGCCACGTGGTGGGTACGGACGAAATGCAGTCCATCCGAGGCCTGGCAGGGAAGGCAGGGCCTTCAGAGGACGCCCCTGACAAGCCCCCTACCCCAAGGAGGCCTCCCCACGCTACCTGCTGGGCACTGCGGAAGTAGATGCTCTTGTCGGCACCACAGCTGATCATCTGGATGTCTCTGCTGCCTGGAGGAAGGAGCAGTGTACTAGGCAGGGCTGGGCCACCGCTGGGCTGCAGATCCTAGCTAGGGAACCTACCGCAAGGGAACTCTGCTGGGGGTCAGAGGGGGCTTCGTGGAAGAGGTGAGGTGAGTGCTGGGGTTCGTGGAAGAGGTGCGGTGAGTGGTAGAGCCGTGTGTGTGGGGGGGGACACAGGGAGCAGTGGGCTGCAGGCCTCTGCAGAGCAAGAGCAGGTAGGGAAGCAGAGGCCAGGACGCAGCAGGGGCACCATGTTTCATGTGGGATTTGGAGAGGTGACTCGGGTTGCAGCATGAGGTGGGACTGAACAGAAGAGAGAAGACAGGCAGACCTCTGGGAGGCTCACACTATCAAGAACAATCAGAATATCCACACATTCCTCGGTCCAGGGCCTGCACTGCCTGCGCCTCCCCTTCCTGTCACCAGCCACTGCGTTGCACAAATGGGAACCCAGGGGCTCAGCGTCACACAGTCCTTGTCCCAGGGTGCAGCGTCAGGACCGGGCCAGGGCTGAACCCAGGCAAGCTCTGGTTAAACACTGCTCTGTAGCCAGGCTTCCTCTCTGAGCCTCAGCTTCCAGCCTGTTTAATGAGCCTCCTTCACCGTGGAGCGGCATGAAGCTCTAGGGACAATGGTTGCCACCTGGTAAGCACTACTGGCGTGGCGTTGCTTTTATCCTTCTTTCTTTATAAAATAACAATAATCACAGCACAAATACCTCAGAGAGTTGTAGTGAGAATGAAAAGACAGAACACACTGCTCCTTCATGACAGGACTTTTGAAGAGCGTCCGGGCCTGACATGCAAGTTAAGGTGTTGCTCAGGCAGGAGTTAGCAGATCACGGAAGGGGGTGTGTGTTGGGGGCTGGAGGGAGGGGGACTGGGACCCAGGAGGGACCCAGAGAGGGCCTGCAAGTCACTGGTAATGTTTTGCTTCTTTACCCAGGGTGGTGAGTCCAAGTATTTAGCAATACTGGGACCAGGACCAATCAGAACAGTTGCTGGCTGTAAACAATGCGTGTCTGGCATGGTTCAAACCTACCAGCTATGACCCTTGATGTGGACACTCACTGAAGGAGTCTGTGAACTAGTAACAGGTTTTCTGTGTATTTTTGGATGTGTATTTCACTGACTCATTTTTTTTAGCTAGGTAGCTCCAAACAGTTTCTGACTGGCTGGAGCCCAGTTTCTATGAACTATCAACGTTTTGAGGACAAGGCCCAGGCGAGCCAGCCCAGTCGGAGCAGGGTTCACAGGAGTTTGGTTTAGGATGCGCCTCCTCAGCCTGGCTGGGACTTTACCAGAGGCCCACACCTTCTGAAGGTGGCCTCAAGGACTGACTCTTGGGCCACCCTCTTGGGCAGTCATCACCTCTCTAGGATCTAGACCATTCTTTAAAGGTGAGGTCACTGCTGGCCAAACTTCCAGGTTTACTGAACAATTCTAACTACCCTGTGGAAAGAATGGTCTTTTAAGGATGTCTGAGAAGTCTGAGCAGATCAGCTTTTGTTAGATCCTCACTAAGACATTGCAAATATTGTTGACCCGTTTTTGCCCAGCTCCTGACCACCTTAGTTAGACAGAGGCAGGGCAGGAAGCGAGAAAACCAAGGCACATTAGTACATTCTTAGCCACAAGATTATGTGAAGGAAACCCTTCATGGTTGAGAACTTGGACTACACAGATGTATTCTCTCCATGAATGGAATCTTTTTTTTTTTTTTTTTTTTTTTTTTGGTTTTTAAGGCCGCACTTGCAGCACATGGAGGTTCCCAGGCTAGGGGTCTAACTGAAGCTACAGCTGCCAGCCTACACCACAGCCACAGCAACACCAGATCCGAGCAGCATCTTCGACCCACACCACAGCTCATGGCAACACTGGATCCTTAACCCACTGAGCGAGGCCAAGGGTCAAACCTGCAACCTCATGGTTCCTAGTCGGATTCGTTTCTGCTGCGCCTCGATGGGAACTCCGGATTCTTCTTGAATACAGTTTTGAATATGTTCCTAGGTTCTAATCAGTTAAACCCCCATGAGGCCTACATGCTCTTCTCTTGGAATTCCTCATGGCCAGGGATCTCCACACTCAATCTTTCCAGTCTTGGAGGGATCCCTTCAATTGCTGGGTTGAGCACAGGCTTTGAAGGACAGCCTTATGCCAAATACCAGGCCTGCACCTACTGGCTGTGTCCCTGGCTGTAAAGGGGATAAGGAGGTGGGTAACTGCTGGGATGGGCAAGGACCATCACCCAGCACAGAATTTGCCTCCAGCCATGGCTGCTGTCACCCATTTTTCTGCCAAAGTCACCAGCACCCATCCCACCCTGGATTGGCACCCTGATTGCCTTCTGGGGACCAGTTCTCATCTAATGCCAGTTCTCCTGGATGCAGATGGAGGCAGGTGGGGGCTGGGGGCACATGAGTCAGACCTGGGCCAAGAGAACACCCCTAAGCTCTGGCACCGATAACTATTCTGGAAAGGACAAGCGCCTCAAGCCAGCACAAGGGAAGGTGGCTCCCAATTTCTGCCAAAACTGACAGCACAAGGGAAAATCTCTTTCCAGTGGCATAGCGACCACTAGGATCCTGTCCACCAGAGAAAGGACAGATGACAGAGGGAGAGTCCTAATAATTAAGAAAAAGAAAAAATCAACCTTTGGATCCAGTTGTGCTTGAATCCAGAGCTTGCCTCTCCCTTTTGTTTAAGCTAAAGGGGGCTTTGTTGTTACGTGCAGCCAAAGGAGCCCATCTAATGAGGTGCATGACGCGGCAAGAAGGGGCTCACCAGTAAACTTGACGGCCGTGATGGAGGAGGAGTGGTCATCCAGGGTCTGCTCCAGGCTGTAGTTCTTCTCCACGTTCAGCACATGGATCAGTCGGTCTCGACTGGCCGAGGCCAGCAAGGTCAGCCCTGTGGGTGGAGAGTGTGGTGCTGGACTCCTCGGAGGCTGCTTGATGCCTCAGCCTCCCAAGGAACAGCGTGACCGAGCTCTCCTGGCCTTGAAGAAGGGGTCTTTGGTTTCATAACTGCTGCCCACTGGCTCCAAACCCAGGGAGGGGTCACTACCCCACCCTGGGCAGTCCTTCCCCAGCACTTCAAACTCGCGCATTTGACATCTTTCGCCACTGGTTCGTGCAGGATGAATCTTGATCGATATCCGGAGGTTCCTCCACTTGTGACCACACCAGACATTTCAGCAGAGCCCAGCACCCCTTCCTACAAGTCCAGCTACTTGGTCTGCCAAATGAAGCCGTGACAACTTCTCAGCCTCCCCCAACACCGCCCCCTTACAGTCTGAGATCTGGCTACAGAAGCCTTATCAAGAACCCAGTGGCCACTGGCTGCTACTGGACCTTCATGGTGGTCCCGCAGACAGTGCCTCCCCTGGGCACCTGCTATATCTGAGGCCTAACACATGAGCTGAGGAGCGCTCCACAGAGGAGTCCTGAATGAAAAGAAATTTAAAAGTAAATTTTGTGGGGCAGAGGATGTGTGCAGGGGAAGGAAGGAGGAGACAAGAGCCTGCGAAAGATCTTTAACCCAGCACGACATAACTCCACCTACATCACATTCCTGCAGGAAATCTGGCAACAGAATCAAATCACGAGGAAAATAAGACAAACCGAAATGGAAGACAATTCTATTAAATAACTGGTCTATATTCCGCAGAAAGCCAATTCATAAAGCCAAATTAAATAAGGCTGTGGAAATAGTCCAGAACAAAGGTGGCAACAGAGCCAGGACAACTAAAGTGTGAACCTGGACTGGAAAACCAAAGCTGCTCAAAGGAAACATTGGGACAACTGGCAAAATGTGAATGAGACCCACAGGACAGAGGACAGCACAGTCTCTAAAGGCAATGTCCACATTTGATAAGTGCACCGTGGTCATGCAAATGCGTGTCCTCCTTGCTAGGAAATGTTCACAGAAGCACTGAAGGGGGAAAGGGTGGCACGCTTGCAACTTACTCTCGAATAGTTTAGCAAAAGAAAAAGAAAATGTGGAGTTCCCATCATGGTGCAGCAGAAACGAATCCGACTAGGAACCATGAGGTTGTGGGTTCAATCCCTGGCCTCGCTCAGTGGGTTAAGGATCCGGCGTTGCCGTGAACTGTGGTGTAGGTTGCAGATGCGGCTCGGATCTGGCATTGTTGTGGCTGTGGTGTAGGCCGGAGGCTACAGCTCCAATTAGACTTCTAGCCTGGGAACCTCCATATGCCACTGAGGGTGCGGCCTTAAAAAGAGAAAAGACAGGAAAAAAAAAAGAAAACCAAAATGAACATATGTGCTGTTGTTGTACTGTGTGTGTGTGTGTGTACATACACACATGCAGAAACAGAGAAATGGACAGAAGGCAAGCAGATAAAATCATATATACAGTCACAAGCTCAGACAGGATTCCGGGAAAAAAAAAAAAAAAACAAAAAAACTTGGGGAATCTGGGTGAGGAGGATACGCCTATTTATCATAATAGTCTTACAAGTTTTCTGCAGGCACCAAACTTTTTCAGAATAATATGCTTGATTGTTGATCTATTTTCTCTAGCAGACACGAGCTCATTCATACACTGACTCATCCAATGCTCACCTCTTTAGCCTGAGCACTGCTCAGGGTTCTAGGGACCAGGATAAGCAAGTTGAGTCCTGCCTGCTGATGTCTTGCTTTCTGAAGTCCCAGCTACCCTGTTCCCAGGGTCCAGCCCTGGAAGCCCTTATTAAACACAGGACTCCCAGCTGTCATTCACAGATACCAACTACCCTTCTCTGTGGCTCTGCCAGGCAGGCCACTCCCCAGCTCCAACCCTGCCATGGGCTCACCTGTCTCAGGCTTGGAGTACTCCAGGCACAGCACCTCAGCATCATGGGCCTCCACCCTGACCAGCTCGTCCATGAAGTGCAGCTCGTGGATCCTGGGAGACACATACTGCCTGCTGTACCCCGAATGAAGCCGCCACCCCTCAATTCCAGGTGCTCTGCCACTACTAGAAAAGGTCAGAGCAGCCAGAAAGGCGACATGGAGACTAGCCTACCCTGCCCAGTTTGTCTAGAGATGCCCAACCACCCTCCTTCTCTAGAAACCCGCCATCCTCAAGGAAGCAGCACCAAGCCTGGGGGCACCTCAGTGGGCACCTGCCCCTATGGTTCCACAGGTGAGATCTAGGATGATCCTCTGGGGGAACGAGGCTTAGGGAAGGGCTCTATCAGAAGTGATTCCTGGGGGTCAGGAAGGAGTCAGAGGTTATATTCCAGGATAGGATCTATGGAAGGGAATATTTGATTCCAATTTCTTATTCTTTTTTTTTTTTTTTTTTTCTGTCTTTTTGCCATTTCTTGGGCCGCTCCCGCGGCATATGGAGGTTCCCAGGCTAGGGGTCGAATCGGAGCTGGAGCCACCGGCCTACACCAGAGCCACAGCAACGCGGGATCCGAGCCTTGTCTGCAACCTACACCACAGCTCACGGCAACGCCGGATCGTTAACCCACTGAGCAAGGGCAGGGACCAAACCCGCAACCTCATGGTTCCTAGTCGGATTTGTTAACCACTGCGCCACGACGGGAACTCCCTTATTCTTTTTTTTTTAATCAATATATATCGCTTTCTTTTTCTTTTTTAGGGTTGCACCTGTGGCATATGGAAGTTCCCAGACTAGGTGTGGAATCAAAGAGCTGTAGTAACACAAGATCAAAGCTGCATCTGCGACCTATGCTGAAGCTTACGGCAATGCCAGATCCTTAACCCACTGAGCAAGGCCAGAGACTGAACCCACATCCTCATGGATACTAGTTGGGTTATTAACCCTCTGAGCCACCATGGGAACTCTTCTTTTTAACCTTTTTTTTGGCCACGTGCCCATGGCATTCGTAAATTCTTGGGTCAGGGATTGAACCTGCACCTTAGTAGTGATCTGAGCCATAGCAGTGACAACATCAGATCCTTAACCTGCTAGGCCACCAGAGAACTCCAAATTTCTCATCATCATCATCATTATTTTTTTGGCAGTACCCACAGCATATGAAAGTTTCCAGACCAAGGATCAAATCTGAGCTGCAGTTGTGACCTACGCCACAGTGTCACGGCTGCAGCAACACTTGATCCTTAACTCACTGTGCCTAGCTGGAAATTGAACCCATAGTACCATAAAGACAATGCTGGATTCCTAATCTGCCGCACCACAGTGGGAACTTCCAAATTTCTCGTTCTTTTTTTTTTCTTTTGCTTTTTAGGGCCAGATATGGAAAAAGTTCCCAGGCTAGGGGTTGAATTGGAGCTACAGCTGCCAGCCACAGCCACAGCTACAGCAATGCAGGATCTGAGCCGCATCTGCAACCTACACCACAACTCATGGCAACACCGGATCCTTAACCCACTGATCAAGGCCAGGGATCAAACCCACATCCTCATGGATACTAGTCAGAGTTATTTCTGCTGCACCACAACAGGAACTTCCCCAATTTCTCTTTCCTTTTTCCTTTCCTTTCCTTTTCTTTTTCCTTCCCTTCCCTTTCCCTTCCTTCCTTCCTTCCTTCGCTAGGGGTCGAATCGGAGCTGCAGCCGCTGGCCTACACCAGATCCTTAACCCACTGAACAAGGGCAAGGACCAAACCCGCAACCTCATGGTTCCTAGTCAGGAACTTTTACAAATTCCAGAATCGTATTAAAAACTAAATGCAGGAGTTCCCGTCGTGGCGCAGTGGTTAATGAATCCGACTATGGGTTCAATTTCCAGCTAGGCACAGCTCACGGCAACGCCGGATCATTAACCCACTGAGCAAGGGCAGGGACCGAACCCGCAACCTCATGGTTCCTAGTCGGATTCGTTAACCACTGTGCCACGACGGGAACTCCCCAATTTCTCATTCTTAAAGCATCTCATATTCAGACTTTCCTCACATTCTTTTTTCTCCCCATTTTTGGCGGCCTCTTGGCATATGACGTTCCCAGGCCAGGGATCAGATCCATGCCGTGCAGTCTCAACCTAAACTGGCAGCAATGCCAGATCTTTAACCCACTGTACCAGCAGAGGGATCGAATCCACCTCCCAGCATTCCTAAGACGCTCTTGAACATGTTGTGCCACAGTGGGAACTCCTTTCCTCACATTCTTGCCAAACAACATCAGAATACAGGTCATCCAAGGTTGAAATAAGAAACAGTAGTTCCTGTCATGATGCACCGGAAATGAATCCAACTAGTAACCATGAGGTTGCAGGTTTGATCCCTGGCCTCACTCAGTGGGTTAAGGATCTGTTGTTGCCGTGAGCTGTGGTGTAGGTTGCATGTGCGGCTCAGATCCTGCCTTGCTGTGGCTGTGGTATAGGCCAGTAACTATAGCTCCGATTAGACCCCTGGCCTGGGAACCTCCATATGCTGCGGGTGAGGCTCTAAAAAGCAAACAAAATGAAACAAAAAAACCAGTCATCCCAGCTCCTCCACTCTCCACCTGTGTGATCCTGGTCCAGCCACTCGGCCTCTCTCGCCTCAGCTAACCCATCTGAGAGTTGGGCTAACAATAGCACTTACATCAGCGGGTCAGTGACGGGATGAAATCAGTCCAGATACGCGGTACTGGAGGAGCCTGCTGTGCCCGTGAGAGCTCTCATTACCGTTTTCCTCATTCACAGGCAAGTGCTGTCAAGGGCAGCAGCCCCCTGACACAGGCGGTCTGCCTTATGCAGGGATTGACATCAAAACAGCTGCCACCATTTAACATACCACAAGTCGTCACAGAAAAAATCTGCACTCTGTCCCTCTTGGACGAGGCTGTATGACCACTTGGAGCCTGTCTTGCTGGTGCTGCGTGGTGCCCCTTTATAAGGCACACACTCTCCTGTGCCCCGGAACCCAGGCGGTCACGCAGGTCATTTGTCCCCTTACACCTGATCCCTGTGATAGGGCTCATGTTCTGTCAGCACTTATTGGGTCTGTCACATCTTGAAACCCTCCGCAGTGTGGTAAACGGCCTGAGCTCTCAAATGTCCCATCCTCTTGGCCCCTCTCCCCGGGCCACCAGGAACCCCGAGCTCCAGCTGGCATCTTCTCTGATGGTTCAGCAGTGCTCCTAGTACGTGGCTGAGAAGGTGTCACCCTGCCCTAGAGTCATGCTGGAAGCTTATGTTCCCAGGGGTGGCTGCCTACCAGACAGCTACTCACCCCCTCAATCCCAATGGGGAGCTGGAGGTGCCAAGGCCAGAGTTCCTCCCCACTGTTCCTAGAACCCAAGCCCAAGCTGGGAGGTGTTCACTACACACCGCCAGGGCCCACTTGCCTCAGATTTCCACTTCGGTCTCCTGAAGCCAAGTGCTGGCCATCAGGACTGACCTGCATGACTCGCACCCCAGCTTTCATGTCCACAGCCATCCCATTCTCACTCCCTCGGTCTGGAAAGTGTGACATGTCCTGCAGGTGCTGGATGTCACTCTCCACGTACACGACCTTCAGCAGGGTCTGCAGGAAGGAAAGGGTGAGGTCAGTGCTATGAAAGCCCCGAAGCACCTCTGCAATTCTGTCTCCTGAGAGCCAGTCTCCTATTCTTCAGCTGGAGTAACAAAATGCCAATTCTGACCTAGGAGCTTCACCACTCAGAATAAAAACTGTTTCCCAGCCTCCCTTCCATCTGGATAAAGCTGTGAATAAATTCTGGTCAATGAAATGTAAAGCAAGTAAAAATTTTTCTGCTTCCCTCCCACTGCCCTGCTGCCTGGAACTTGGATGTGATGACCAGAACTCCAGCAGCCATCCTGGAGCACAAGGACAAGGGCCATTTCTTCAAAATGGCAGCGTTGAGGGCTGGATTCCTCTTAGATCTCGAAGGGCTTCCTAGAGCCACCAAAACAGCCTGGACCGGTTACCTCTAGACTATTTTTGTTTGTTTGTTTCTTTTTAGGGCTGCACCCAAGGCATATGGAAGTTCTTAGGCTAGGGGTCAAATCAGAGCTACAGCTGCCAGCCTACGCCAGAGCCACAGCAACGAGGGATCCAAGCCGTGTCTGTGACCTACACCACAGCTCACGGCAACGCCAGATCATTAACCCACTGAGCAAGGCCAGGGATGGAACCCATGTCCTCATAGATACTAGTCGGATTCATTTCTGCTGCACCACAGGTAGAACTCCACCTCTAGACTATTTTTATGATTAGGAAAAATCCACCTTTTACCTCTTGCTATCGTATGGGATAGAAAACCCATTTTTCTATTGTATGCAGACCAACAGAACATGTACATCACAGGTGCAAAAGAGAAGACGGCAGCACGGGCTGGTGAGGGGAGCAGTAAAGAACTTCTACACACACTGTGCCCTAGGGGTCTTTTTCGTTCCAGCTACACTGACCTCTTTTAGGTTTTCCAACCCACCAAGCTCTTTTCAACCTCAAGGCCTTTGTCCCTTGGTATAAAACACTCTCCCCTCCCCTCTTCACTCCTCCCAGCCTCCGTATCTCAGTTCAGTTATCTCTCCCTCCAGGAGGCTGCCCCTAACGCCACAGATGAAAGCAGATGGCTGTTAACATATCCTAGTCACACCTTACAACCTCTCTCCTGGTGTTTATTATGCTTGTGGTTATAGCATAATTTGTGCAAGTGTTGGCTCACTGCCTGTCTCCCCAGACTAGACTGTAGATGCCACAGGAGCAGGGGAAGGATCTGTCTTAGTCACTGATGTGTCCCCAGCCAAGCAGCACAGCACCTAGCACTGACCTTACCGAGGATCTGCAGAACAATGAAGGCATGATTCAGATCTCGGCTGCTCAGAGAAGCTCCCTCACTGACCTAGCAATGCCAACCATTCCTTCTGCAAAGGTTTTCCCAGCAGCCTTTCATCACGGCTCTCTTTAGGCCCCTGTCAGCACCCCCACCCCAGACCTCACTGTGTGGCAGCTAGTTTGGCCCATCAGGTGCTCTCCCAGGGAGTTCTAACCAAGACAGGGGGAGCAATTTCATCTTTGTTAAGTATGTGCGGTTGCCTGGCATGGCTGTGTCCACACACAGCTAGAGAGCAGGAGCTGACTGGTAAAGAAAAGCAGAGAGGGAAGACGATGGTGCCTGGAAAGAAAGAGGGAGAGAAGAGTTCCCGTCGTGGCTCAGTGGTTAACGAATCCGACTAGGAACCATGAGGTTGCGGGTTCAGTCCCTGCCCTTGCTCAGTGGGTTAAGGATCTGGCGTTGCCGTGAGCTGTGGTGTAGGTTGCAGACGTGGCTCGGATCCCACTTTGCTGTGGCTGTGGTGTAGGCCGGCGGCTCAGCTCCAATTCGACCCCTAGCCTGGGAACCTCCATATGCCACAGGAATGGCCCTAGAAAAGGCAAAAAGACAGGGGAAAAAAAAAGAAAGAGGGAGAGAGAAAGAGAGGAGACAGAAAGTGACTTGCCCTCATTCCTGATTCCTGCCCCTAGTGAGGCCTAACACCAGGCTTCCCTAAAGCTCCCACCTGTCCGTGTACCCCAGCTTCAAGGAGGTCTTTGTCCTCCTAAAGCATGGTTCACCATGGAGTCACTCACGTCACTGAAGATGTTCTTCTGCCAGTGAGAGTCGGGGTTGCTGTCCAGGTTCCAGAAGCGGATGGTATTGTCTGAGGAACAAGTCAGAAAAGATCCTGATGGCAGACAAGCTCTCTGATCTTCAAACTCAGGATATACCTACGGTCCCCAGAGAACAAGGCAAAGGGCGATTCAACATAATCACTTCAACGACGGCACTACAATATACTATTGCATTTTGGTGAAAAAAAGTATAAACTGCCTTAGTATAATGCCTTACAAGAAAAAAAATGACACGAAATAATATATTACCCAAGCCTCATCTTCAGCCCAGGCTTTAAAACATCCCCACAAAACAATTCCTAAGGAAAATGGGCAGCTCAGTCAAAAATCACCATGCACAAAAGGAAGCAAGTTACCATGAGCAAGCAGCAGCAGAAACAACAGAGTCTAGCTTCAAATACTGGAATTATCCGACAGAATATAAAATAACTATGCTTAATATATTTGAAGAAATAACAGCACTTTGAGCCAATCAGAAACTATAAAAGAATAACCAAGCAGAACTGGAAAAGAACAAAATAGAACTACTTCTAGAAATGAAAAATAAAGCATATTAAAAACAAAAGATTTGACACAGCTGAAAAGAAAATTAAGTGAACTGCAAGACAGAACTAAAGACATCATTCAGAATGCAGCTCAGAGAGACAGAGAGAACGTATAAAGCAGGTATTCACTAGGAAGCACTAATGGCCAAATTTAGTAGCAGTTGAACTTGGGGGTGGGAGTTATCAAGCCATGGCGGAGGACATGGGCTTGGCAGAAAGGTCTGAAGGGGCTCGAGCAGTCAAGGCCCCGTGAACTCTCAAAACTAACCTGCCGGACTTCCTGCAGAACAAAGGCTCATAGTAAGGAGAAACTCCTGGGAATGGAAACAAAGCTGATCAGGATAGAGACAAGAGACAGAAAAGAAAGAGGAGGTACAGATAAAATTGGACGTAACACAAAAATAGGAACATAACAAGGAAGTTTCAGAAAGTAAGCTGCCTTTTTTTTTTTGGTCACACCTGGGCATATGCAGGTTCCTGGGCCAGGGATAGAATCTGAACCACAGCTGCGACCTGTGCCACAGCTGTGGCAACACCAGATCCTTAACCCACTGTGCTGAGCCAGGGATCAAACCTGTGCCTCTGCATTGACCTGAGCAGCTGCAGTTGGGTCCTTAACCCATGGTGCCACAGCAGGAACTCCTGCCATTTTTTTTGGGGGGGGGGTCTATTTAGGGCCATAGCCCTGGCATATGTAGGCTAGGAGTCTAATCAGAGCTGTATCCATTGGCCTACACCACAGCCACAGCAACACCAGATTCGAGCCGTGTCTATGACCTATACCACAGCTCACAGCAATGCCGGATCCTTAACCCACTGAGCCAGGCCAGGGATCAAACCTGCATCCTCATGGATACTAGTCAGATTCATTTCCACTAAGCCACAATGAGCGCTCCTGCCATATTTTTTAAATAAACAAACAAAAATCATAGAAGACAGAGTTCTTTCTTGGGAAGTTAGCTGCCCTGAACCACACCAACTTCTAAAAATTCAGAAAAACCAGTAACACAAAAAATGAACAACAAAAAAGCGATCAAGGCCAAGCCCCAAAGTTACTCATTAAAATAAAAGAAAAAAAAAAAAAAAGGAAAAGAAAAAAAAGCACACTGGAACACATAAAAATTATAATTTCTATTTTAAAATAAGCTAAAAGACATTAACAAAGTGATTTAAGACATGAAAAGCAACTTAAATCATAATTAGAAAAACCCAAGAGTTCCTCAGTGGCTCAGGTTAAAGACCTGGTGTCGTCACTACTGTGGCTCAGGTTGTTACTGTGGCACCAGTTTGATTCCCTGGCCTAGGAACTTCCATATGCTGCAAGTGCGGCCAAAAAGAAAAAAAAATTAGGAAAACCCAGAGATTAGATGACAGAATTCAAAGTTAAAAATAAATGAAGAAATCATTCAGAAATAAAGGCCAAATTAAAAACCCAAGACTAAATAAACACAAAAGATAAGGCATTAATGCATAAAACTGGGGGGGAGGGGCACACCTGGAGCAGGCAGAAGTTTCTGGGTCAGGAATCAACTTGAGCCACAGCAGTGACAATGCCATATCCTTAATCACTAGGCCACCAAGGAACTTCTTAAGGAGGAAATTATTAAAAATCAAAAAGAAATGATGAAAGAGCTAATAGGATTGGAGGAAAAGTGGCAAATATTGAAGCTAGGCAGAGAAGTTCCAAGTTTCTATACAGATGATAGAAATCCCTGAAGAAAAGCAAATCAAGGGAACAGAAAAAAAAAATACTAAAATCTGTAATTCAAGAATATATATACTATAGGAGTTCCCGTTGTGGCTCAGTGGTTAACGAATCTGACTAGGAACCATGAGGTTGCGGGCTCGATCCTTGGCCTTGCTCAGTGGGTTGAGGATCCGGCGTTGCTGTGAGCTGTGGTGTAGGTTGAAGAAAAGGCTCGGATCCCACGTTGCTGTGGCTCTGGCATAGGCCGGTGGCTACAGCTCCGATTTGACTCCTAGCCTGGGACCCTCTGTATGCTGTGGGAGCGGCCCAAGAAATGGCAAAAAGACAAAAAAAAAAGAAAAAAAAAAAAAAGAAAAGACAAGAATATATATACTATAAATGGAGTTCCTGTCATGGCTCAGTGGTAATGAACCTGACTGGTATCCATGAGGATGTGGGTTCGATCCCTGGCCTTGTTCAGGGAGTTAAGGATCTGGCGTTGCCGTGAGCTGTGGTGGAGGTTGCAGATGTGGCTCGGATCACACATTGTTGTAGCTGTGGTATAGGCCAGCAGCTAAAGCTCCGATTTGACCCCTAGTTTGGGAACTTCCATATGCCACAGGTATAGCCCTAAAAAGAAAAAAAAAAAAAAGGAATATATATACTATACAAACCAATATGAAGACAAAATTTCAGCAACATTACTAAGCTTAAAAAGAAAAAAGTCAGAGTTCCCATCGTGGCTCAGTGGAAACAAATCCGACTAGCATCCTTGAGGATGTGGGTTTTCCATCCCTGGCCTCGCTCAGTGGGTTAAAGATCCAGCATTGCTGTGGCTGTGGCTGTGGCTGGCGGCTACAGCTCTGATTCTGCTCCTAGCTGGGAACTTCCATATGCTGCAAGTGAGGCTCTAAGAAGACAAAAAAAAAAAAAAAAAAAAAAAATGTCCTTTGGGCTTCTAGGCAAAAACTGCAAGTCACTTAAAAGGAAAAGAAAGATACCAGACATTTCAATAACCATTAAGAAAAAGGAGTAACATATTTAATATAGACAAGGAAAGAAAATGTGAGCTAAGCACTTTCTATCCAGCAAAAGTTGACTTTCAAATAAAAAGGGTACTAACAACATTCAACCCAGGAAATATTGTTCTCAGTTATCAACAGGACAGTACTGTGATCAACACGCAAAAACTCAGGAAATAATGCTCCCATGACTTATTCTTGAAAAATTTCCTAAGGAATAAGCATTAGATAACAACTAGAGGAGTGCCCATTGTGGCTCAGTGGGTTGAGAAACCAAAACAGTATCCAGGAGGATGCAGTTCAATCCCTGGCCTCCCTCAGTGGGTTAGGATCTGGCATTGCTATAGCTGTGTTGTAGGTTGCAGGTGCAGCTCTGATTCCAACCCCTAGTCCAGGAACTGCCATATGCCATAGGTGCAGCCGTGAAAAGAAAAAAAAAAGATAATAACTAGAGAGATGCCAACATGAGGATTAAATATATAGTTACTTGTAAAATTAAGAATAAAAACAAAGGAAAGTCAAGTCACATCAATGAAAATAAAACAGCATAGGGAACTCCAAAAAGCTGTCTATGCAAAGTTTTTTTTTAGGGCCATACCCACGGCACATGGAAGTTCCCAGGCTAAGGTCTAACTGGAGCTACAGCTGCCAGCCTATGCCTCAGCCACAGCAACGTGAGATCTGAGCCATGTCTGTGACCTACACACAGCTCACAGCAATGCCGGATCTTTAACCCACTGAACGAGGCCAGCGATCAAACCCTCGTCCTCATGGATATTAGTTGGGTCCAATACTGCTGAGTCAGGATGGGAACTCCATGTCAATGAAAACTTAGGCTGGTATAAACTATCAAAATCAACTTTTTCAGAACTCTGGAATCTCACTTACATCAAACAAAGGAGGGCTTAATGAAGAAAAAAGTTGCTGAGTTTTGACAACCAAGGACACGGCTATCAAATCACTAGCTGACTTGTGATGGAACATGATGAAGGATAACATGAGAAAAAGAATACACACACACACACACACACGTATGTATAACTGGGTCATTTTGCTGTACAGCAAAAATTGACAGAATATTGTAAATCAACTATAATAAAAAATTTTTAAAAATCACTAGCTGAACACTAAGATAATGGAATAGAGACTTCTGTGAACATACATGAAAAAGAATACAATCTTCAAAAGCACAGTTCCGAAAAGTCATTAAACAATTACAACACACAACAACAACCCTTGGGGAGAAGGAGAATTTGATTTCCAGAGTTACACATTTTTTTAAAAAAATGTTATTTATTTACTCATGTATTTTTTCCAAATGCACCCAAGGTTGAATCTGAGCCAGAGCTGGGACCTACATCACCAGCTGCAGCATGCCAGTTCCTTAACCCACTGCACTGGGCTGGGGAGTGAACCTGCACCTCTGCAGTTACCTGAGCCACTGCAGTCATATCCTTAAACCTACAGCACAAGAGCAGAAACTACTAAATCAACTGTTTTTTTTTTTTCCTCCCAGGTCTTTTTGTCTTTTTAGGGATGTACCTGTGGCATATGGAGGTTCCCAGGCTAGGGGTCGAATCAGAGCTGTAGCCGCTGGCCTACACCACAGCCACAGCAATGCCAGATCTGAGCCAAGTCTGTGACCTACACCACAGCTCATGGCAACGCTGGATCCTTAACCCACTGAGCAAGGCCAGGGATCGAACCCGAAACCTCATGGTTCCTAGTCGGATTTGTTTCTGCTGCACCACAATGGGAACTCCAAAATCAACTGTTTTAAATAGGATAAAAAAGATCAAAGAAATTGTGGACAAAGAACTAAAGGAAACCAAGAGAATGATGTCTCACCAAATAGGGACTATAAATAAAGAGACAAATTATAAAATAGAACCAAATAGAAACCTGGAGCTGAAGAGTAGAATAAGTAAAATAAAACATTCATTAGAGTTCAAAAGCAAATTTGACAGGCAAAAGAAAAGAATCAGTGAAGCTGAAAATAGGTCAACTGAAATTACTTAGTCTAAGGATCCAAAAGATAAAGGAAAATGAATACAGCCCAAGGGACCTATGGAATAGCCTAGAGAATACCAACATAGACATTATAGAAGTACTAGAAAGAAAGGACAGAGGGAAAAGAGCGGAAAAATATTTGAAAAAATAACAGCCAAAAACTTCCCAATTTTTTTTTTTTTTTTTTTTTGTCTTTTGTCTCTCTTTTTTGTTGTTGTTGTTGTTGCTATTTCTTGGGGCGCTCCTGCGGCATATGGAGGTTCCCAGGATAGGGGCTGAATCGGAGCTGTAGCCACCGGCCTACACCAGAGCCACAGCAACGCGGGATCCGAGCTGCATCTGCAACCTACACCACAGCTCACGGCAACGTCGGATTGTTAACCCACTGAGCAAGGGCAGGGACCGAACCCGCAACCTCATGGTTCCTAGTCGGATTCGTTAACCACTGTGCCACAACGGGAACTCCAACTTCTCAAATTTGATAAAAGATATAAATCAACACATTTAAAAAACTTAAAAAATTTTGAGTAGGATAAACAAACTAAAAGAGATGTACACTGGGAGTTACCATCGTGGCTCAGTAGTTAACTAACCCAACTAGCATCCATGAGGATGTGGGTTCGATCCCTGGCCTCGCTCACTGGGTTAAGGACCCTGCATTGCTGTGGCTGTGGTGTAGGCCCGCAGCTGCAGCTCCAATTCGACCCCTAGTCTGAAAAGAAAAACAAAGAATTCTATATCAAGCAAAAGAATCCTTCAAAATGGAAAAATTGGGTGTTCTCTTGTGGTGCAGCAGGTTAAGGATCTGATGTCACTACAGCAGCTTGTGTTGAGGCTGTGGCATGGGTTCAATCCCTGGCCCAGAACGGGCACGGTCATAGGAAAAAAACAGAAAACTTGGAAGAACTCACATATAACAAAAGTTGAGGGAATTTGTGCCCAGTAGACCTGCCCTATGAGAAATGCTAAGAGAGTCCTTTCGGGTTAAGTCAGTCAAAGGACATTAGACACTAACCTGAAGTCATATGAAGAAATAATGAACACTGGTAAAGGTAGCTATATAAATAAATAAAAAAGCCAGTATTATCATATTTTGGGTTTGTAACTCCTTTTTCTTTTCCTATATGATTTAAAAGACAAAGGCAAAGACAATAATTAAACATCAATGTTAATGAGAATACACTGCATAAAGATATAATTTGTGACAATAACAACATAGAGGAGGGGGACAGAACTATATAAGGGGTAGAATGTTTATATACTATTGAAGCTAAGTTGGTATTACTTCAAACTAATTTGTTAAAAATTTAACATGAGGAGTTCCCTAGTGGCCTAGTGGTTAAGAAGTTGGCATCACTGCTGTGGCTTGGATTCAATGCCTGGCCCAGCAATTCCTGCACATTGCAGGCACGGCCAAAAAAAAAAAAAAAAAAAAAAGTCACCTGTAATCCTCCAGTAAGAAAATAACTTTAAAATATACAGAAGAGGAAATCAGAAGGAAATCAAAATGAGACATTTCCAAAAAAAATCAATTACATGGAGTTCCTGCCATGGTGCAGTGGGTTAAGAATCTGACTGTAGCGGATGGGGCTCCTGTGGAGGTGCAGGTTGGAAGCCCAGTGCAGTGGATTAATGGATCTGGTGTTCAACACCTGGCCCAGGAACTTCCATATGCTGCGGGTCTGGCCATAAAAAACATAATAAAATAAAGAAAATCTCAAATCAATTAACTTCTCACCTGAAGGAACTAGAAAACAAAGAGCAAACTAAACCAAAAACTAGCAGAAGGAAGGAAATAATAAAAAGTATAACAGAGATAAACAGTCTTTTCTGAAGAAATGGAAAAGCTGATCCTAAAATTTATATAGAATTGAAAGGGATCCCCATATAGCCAAATCAAATTACTACGAAGCTAGAGTAATCGAAACAATGTGGTACTGGCGTAAAGATAGACATGTGTGAATAAAATAAAACTGTAATTAACCCATACACCCATGGTCAGCTGATTTTCAACAAGGATGCCAAGATCACCCAATGGGGTAATAGTCTGCTCAACCAGTGCTGCTGGAACCATCTATCCATGAGCAAAACAATGAAGTTAGACCCTTACTTTCACACCATATACAAAAATTAGAGGATAAATACCTAAGTGGAAAAGCTAAAATTCTAAAACTTTTAGAAGAAAACATAAGGGTAAATCTTTGTGACCATGAACGTGGTGATTTTTGGGGGAGGGGGTGTTTTGACTGCACCAGTGGCATGTGGATGTTTCCAGGCCAGGGATCGAAGCCACACCACAGCAGCGACCCAAGCTGCTGCAGTGACAACGCCAGACTTAACAAGCTGTGCCACAAGGGAACTCCTGGAAATGTTTTTTTAGGTATGACACCAAAGGCACAAGGAACAAAGCAAAAAACAGAGAAATTAGACTTCATTAAATTAAAAACCTGTGTTCCTCAAAGGTCACCATCAAGAAAGACATAAAGAACAGGAGAAAATATTTACAAACCATATATTTACAAAAAATATTTACAAACCATACCAAACTAGTATTCAGAACATAAAAGAACTCTTACAACTCAAAAGCAAAAAGACAAATAACTAAGAAATGGGCAAGGAGGTGTTCCCCTTGTGGCTCAGCAGAAACGAATCTGACTAGTATCCATGCAGACACAGGTTGGATCCCTGGCCTTGATCAATGGGTTAAGGATCCGGCGTTGCTGTGAGCTGTAGTGTAGATCGCAGACGCAGCTCAGATCTGACATGCTGTGGCTGTGGCATAGGCCAGTGGCTACAGCTCCAATTCGACCCCTAGCCTGGGAACCTCCATATGCTGTGGGTGCAGCCCTGAAAAACAAACAAACAAAAAAAAAAGAAATGGCAAAAATTTTACATAGACATTTCTCCAAAGAGGATACAAATGACCAACAAGCACATGAAAAGAGGCTCAAAATCATTAATCAATAGGGAAATACAAGTCAAAATCGCAATATCGTACTGTCCTGCAAATACTAAGATAGCTATAACTTTTAAAAAAACCAAAGAGAGGAGTTCCTGTCGTGGCGCAGTGGTTAACGAATCCGACTAGGAACCATGAGGTTGCGGGTTTGGTCCCTGCCCTTGCTCAGTGGGTTAAGGATCCGGCGTTGCCGTGAGCTGTGGTGTAGGTTGCAGATGCAGCTCGGATCCCGCATTGCTGTAGCTCTGGTGTAGGCCGGTGGCTACAGCTCCGATTAGACCCCTATCCTGGGAACCTCCATATGCCGCAGGAGCGGCCCAAAGAAATAGCAAAAAGACAAAAAAAAAAAAAAAAAAACCAAAGAGAAAAATAACCAGTGTTGTCAAGGATGCAGAGAAACTGGAATTTTCATACATTGCTGATGGGAACGTAAAATGGGGCAGCTACCATGGAAAAGCCTGGTAGTGGTTTCTCGAAAAGTTAAACATAGAATTACCACATGACCCAGTAATTCCACTCCTGGGTATACACCCAAAAGAAATGAAAACAGATGTTCAAACAAAGCTTGTACATGAATGTTCACAACAGCACTATTCACAATAGTCACAAGTTTATTTTGGCTATTATGAATAGAAAATAAACCAAAAGGAAATAATTGAAATGTCCATCAACTGATGAATCATAACAAAATGTATTATCCATACAATGGAATAGTATCATTCAAACTTAAAAAAGAGCAAAGTACTCAAACATGCTACAACAGAAATGCATCTTGAAAACACGTTAAATGAAGGAAGCCTGACGCAAGATCCATAAGTCTGTGATTCCATCTATACGAAATATTCCAAACAGGCAAACCCATAGCAACAGAAAAGATATCAGCTGTTGCTATGGGTTGGGGACAGCTAATGGGGACAGTGGAAATGGAGAGTGACTACTTAAAAGGTACAGAATTTCCTTTTGGGGTGATGAAAAAATTCTAGAACCAGATAGGAGTGATGGTTGCACCAACACTGTGAATGTACTAAAGGACATTGAATTGTACATTTAAAATGACATAAATGGTAAATTTTATGTGTATTTTACCATAATATGTATGTACACTTATACGCTCCTCAAATAAATGGGGTCAAAAAGGAGAGAATATAGTATATAATAGCTATATGATCAGATCATATAGATACAGTAGAATTATTTTAAAAATTGGGGAAAAATGGAGAGCACATATGGACAAAAATTGCTTTAACTGTTTTCAGTATTGAATTATTCTTGGACTGCTGTATTATAACGTCAGAACAAGGAAATGATTAACTTTGTCTTTGAGAACTAGGATTCTGGAAGGCCCAATCCAATAGCTATGAGCATCCCCAGCACCCAGACTGTGATTTTGAAATAACAATTCAAACTGAAAAAACAAAACAAAACAAAAAACCAGGACCTCTTGAAGAAATGGCTGATTCCAGGTCTGGGCCAGGAAATGTACAAGATGAGGCCAGAACACCTCATCATCCCAGAGGGCAAGGCAGCCGTCAAAGACCACTGGGGTCATGTCCAAAGGACCCAGGAGCCAACCTGAAGAGGCTTCCACTGGTTCAAGATGGGACAATTTGAGCTCCAATAATGTTCATAATTGCAATGGATTAAGATATAGCCAATATATTAAATATATGAATTTATAATGATAATAAATAAAAACAACTAGTTACCTTTAGAGGACAGGGAACCAATTCATTATCTTGAAAACTGGTAATTAAAGGGAAAGAATCAAGCACTTATCCTGCCTTTCCTATAGGAAGTGTACCACTGGGTGACCAAATGGTAGATGAGGGGAAGTTTCTCTTCATATAAGAAGTCCAACTAATAAAAAGAAATGATAGAATTAGAATATCACCATATTGCAACCCCTGATGAATAAACGGATCTAGGCACTGAGTGTCAACAGCTGCTAACAATATCAATAAACTACATTTCTTTTTTGTGGTTTCCTAAATCTTCATTTTATTTTTTAAAAATATGAAGGCTAGAGAAAGACAGGACATTGGAGTAACAGAAAAAGACAACATGGGGAAGAGACAATTCTTAAATCCATATTGGCCGAGAACTTTCCAGAACTGATAAAAAGATCTATCCACAGATCCTTTTGTTGAGAATACATATATATACATATAAATAACAGGCAGATGCCAAGAAAATGAACTGGGAAAAAAAAAAAAACACACACATAATAAACTGGTAACAAAAGTGAGGGTGAAAGAGAGAAGAAGATTAGGTGGGGGAGGTGATCAAAACAGACTAGACTTATCTAATATTCCACCTTTTTTTCAGGGAGAATATGTTTATGTATAAGTTTTTAAAGTTAACAAACAGTCTTGTTAAGTGAGAAAAGTGCCGGCAACAGAAATAGCAGATCCACAAAGGCAGATGTATTCAAGCAAAGGGCAGACTAATGCCAATTCAAAAGAATACAGTTATTTCTCATAATCCTGAACTGGGCCACTGAAAACAGCTTCTCTAGGACAAACATTCCAAGTGACAAGAAATTTTCAGAAAATTTTTTTTCTGTAAAGTAGAATACCAATACAATTCTTCCTCTACCAGTTGCCTTATCTGCAATAAGTACTTAGAACCGCTTTAGAGAATGAAAAATCCCCACAGATTCATTCTCAGAAAATAAAGACTTTTTCAACACTTAAAATGAACTACACAAATGACCTTGACAGAAAGCTCCCTGAAGTCCACGTGTTCCTGCTGTGGGACCTTTGCTCTTGCTGTACCCCCTGTCGGGGACATGCCCCACTCCCCACTTTCTGCAGGTCTCCACTGCAATGTCATGTCCTCAGAGAGGCTTTCTGTGGCCACTCTCCCTTCTGGAACAGCCCCCTTGACCCCCTTCCCCCAGGTGGCTTTGGGTTTCTTCACAGAGTTATTGCACTTGGCATGTTCTATACTGACGTGCTTACAGATCTATTCTGCCACCCAGTTACACGCTCCAGGAGTGCAGGACCTGTGTCAGCTTCCTGCCCAGCTGTGTCCCCAGTACCTAGAACAGACCCTGGCACATAGTAAGGGGCCATGAGTATCTTTGGCAGGTATGGCTGAACGGGTTCCCTAAACTCTGCAGAAGCTTCCAGATGAAGCTGAGCCAGGGTGGGGGAGGGAGGAAGGGGCTCACCTCCACGTTCCAGACGTAGGAGCTGTGGAAGAGCTCCGACCACATCTTGCCTACTTTGTTGATGTCTTTGACATCCCAGATGTAGATGCTGTGGTCCTTATACACACAGGAGAGCCACTGGTGGTTGGGGTCGAAGGTCAGCGCCACTGTATCCGGGTAGACAGCTTCCGCCTTCCTATGGAAGAGGAAGCTAACAGGGCCACATGAGTCATCAATCACCATCAATGCTACTGTGAGTAGTGACAGCTGCCTCTGGTGACACTTGAGCTGCCTCCTATCTGGAAATGCCATTTCTTATATTTGTGGTGACACATCTCTTCTGCTCCAACTCCACTTCTCCCTCCTCCATCTTCTTCCTCTGCTTTGCTTTGCTTCTAAAACAGAGATTATAAACCAGAAGCCTCTGCCTGGCTTCCAAGAGGGTCTGAATTTTTGACTCCTGTTAACATTTCTTTCCCTTCACTTCACCTGGCCCAAGTGCCATCCTCTCTCTCTGAGTATAAAAGGATGATGGGCATGAAGCTCAGGCCTTCCCTCTCGGCCTCACCAACACATGATCAAAATTCCCTGTGCATGGAGTTCCCGTTGTGGCTCAGCGGTTAATGAACCTAATTAGCATTCATGAGGATGCAGGTTCGATCCCTGGTCTCACTCAGTGGGTTAAGGATCTGGCGTTGCTGTGAAGTGTGGTGCAGGTCACAGATGCGGCTTAGGGCCTGGGTTGCCGTGGCTGTGGCATAGGCTGGCGGCTACAGCTCTGATTGGATCCCTAGCCTGGGAACCTCCATATGCTGCAGGTGCAGCCCTAAAAAGACAAAAAAAAAAAAAAAAAAAAAAAAAAATTCCCTGTGCAAGGGGCTGGGGAGCCTTCCCCTAGCTTGAGGTCTTCCTACCAAGACTATGGTTTACTGAGCACTTACTGTGTGCCAGGCTGAGAGCTTTAGCCACACGGAATTCCCATGAGAGGTGGTACTACACTGTACAGATGGGGAAAGTGAAGCACTGGTTGATACACTGCGCTACCTGAGGCCACATGGCACACAGCGGAAGGTGGCAGAGCTGGGCACCCTGACCACTCCAACACATCACCGTCTGTGGGCTGCTTACCCACCTTCTCTTCCCTTTGTGATATCTAGTCACCCCTTCCATGCCCTCTCTTAGAAAAGGCACACCCAGGAAGTAGTGTCTAGCAGTCTATGAAGAGGCAGCCCCAGGCACCCTTTACCCCCAGGTTAGGTAGCCCCCCTGCCCTAGAACAGACTTAGAACAAAGAGGGAGGTCCACCAGAGCTCAGCCCTTCCACTGGCTCTCACGCCACCAGAGACATCTACTACGCAAGGCCTGACCGTGTAACACCGGTGCCTGAAGCCCTAGAGGCTGCCTACTGACCTCAGCCTCCTGCTTGTCTCCTTCCATCCTCCATGGCACACTGGGCTCCAGCCACTCAGCCCCTTGCTGTTCCCGTGACATGCTGAGCCCAGTGTGCTGTCCCCCTAAAGCCTTTACGCCAGTTGTTAGGACCCAGCCAGCTTCTTCTGGCCAGAGAGGGCCCCATGGCCACCCAGTCAACATAGCCCCATCCCTCAGATGCTCTCCTTCTTGAGTCCCTGCTTTATTTCAGCAAAGCATCTATGACTGTTCGAAATGCTATTGTTTAGCATTGAGCACCCTCACTAGATTTCACTTGAAGAGATTCTACTGCCTCGTTAGAGCCTGTATCCTGCTTCCAGCTTCAGGCTAGCCAATCGGTCAGTGGTTCTGGAAGCCTGGATGGATGCCACGGATGGCTCTCTGGGTAGACCCCTCTCCCTCCCCCACTGGGTAGTACCTGGGCTCCAGCCCCTGGGCCACATCCACCCCGAGGTAGTGTGGCTTGGGCAGGTTGGCGAGGTAGTGCAGGCTGTGGGCTTGGAAGATGCGGACTATCCCGTCTGTGCAGCCACAGAAAATGAGCTCCTGGCTGACACAGAGGCAGGAAGACAAGGAGACCTGTGGGCACAAAGGGGACCAAAGTGGATTTGGTGCTTTGTGTGGCCTGGTTCAGGGATAAGGGGGCGGGCAGAACAGCCTTGGGCCTCCAGAGAAGCCTTATAGTTTTGGGGTCTAAAAAGCCCATTTTTTGCAAATTTTAAGATTTTGGGTGGGTGGGGTCTTTTTGTTTGTTTGTTTGTTTGTCTTTTTAGGGCTGCATCCATGGCGTATGGAGGTTCCCAGGCTAGGGGTCTAATCGGAGCTTCAGCTACGGGCTTACACCACAGCCACAGTCACAGCCACGCCAGATCCAAGCTGCGTCTGCGACCTGCACCACCACTTGTGGCAGTGCCGGATCGTGAACTCAATGAGTGAGGCCAGGGATCGAACCTGTGTCCTCATAGAAACTAGTCCAATTCGTTTTGGTTGAGCCACCATGGGAACTCCGCAAACTTTACGATTTTTGAAATCAGGATATAGTGCACAGTCACTAGTGAATGGAAGGTGGCAGCAAGATAGAGCTGTCAATACTACAGAGGAATTCAGCTGTGTGTGGAAAATATCACCTCAGTTGACTATGACATCAAAGAGGTCACTTGCAGTAATACTGCTGAATTTTAGGCTTAAATTATATCCCCTATTGCTTATAAATAACTTCATAGAGATTATACTTCAAAGCAGTATAATAAATAAGGGAGTTCTCTTGTGGTGTAGCGGGTTAAGGGTTGGGCATTGTCACTGCAGCAGCTCAGGTTGCTGCTATGGCATGGGTTTGATCCTTGGCCTGGGAACTTGAACATGCTGAGGGGGGCAGGAAAAAACAGAAAGGCAGTATAGCAAAGTTATTATACACAGAAAGAACTATCTATCCTACCAGGGCATGCAGCTAGAAGGAGCACAGAGTGCCAGACATCTAGATACAACTTAGAGGAGTTTTTCCAAAAATAAAGGGACTTAGTTTACATCATTTAAGACAACAGCTCAGGGGCTAAACATCTATCTATCCAAAATTTCTCACTTGCTTAGAAGTTGCATGAGTTCTGAAGTTTCTGTGGCCTGCTGGGCCACAGAAGAATCCAGCACTGCAACAGCTGTGGCACAGGTCTCAACTGCAGCATAGGTTCAATCCTCGGCCTGGGAACTTCCACATGCCTTGAGTGCAGCCAAAAAAGGCTGCACGAGAGGATTCAAATGAGAAAAAGAAATGATGTTCAACCAATTAGGAAAGACAGATAAAACTCAGAATTCTTCCCCACACTGGATGCCATGCCATTAACCCCAAAGCTGAGCTCTGGAGGGGCATGACAAAAGCAGATATAAAACAAGGGGGGAAACTGTGAAGTTCCTGCTAGGAGTCAGACAGGCATCCAGTCCTGGGTTGGGAGATAGCCTGGACTCAAACCTTGCAGATCCTGGAGTTCCCGCCGTGGCTCAGTGGTTAACGAACCCGACTGGTATCCATGAGGACATGGGTTTGATCCCTGGCCTTGTTCAGTGGGTAAAGGATCCAGCATTGCCATGACCTCTGGTGTAGGATGCAGACACTGCTCAGATCCCATGTTGCTGTGAGCTGTGGTGTAGGCCGGCAGCTATAGCTCTGATTCAACCCCTAGACTAGGAACCTCCATATACTGTGGTGCAGCCCTAAAAAGATAAAAGTTAAAAAAAAAAAAAAGGAGTTCCGTCGTGGTGCAGTGGTTAACGAATCCGACTAGGAACCATGAGGTTGCGGGTTCGGTCCCTGCCCTTGCTCAGTGGGTTGACGATCCGGCGTTGCCGTGAGCTGTGGTGTAAGTCACAGACGTGGCTCAGATCCTGTATTGCTGTGGCTCTGGCGTAGGCCAGCAGCTACAGCTCCGATTGGACCCTTAGCCTGGGAACCTCCATATGCCGCTGGAGTGCCCAAGAAATGGCAAAAAGGCAAAAAAAAAAAAAAAAACAAACAAACAAACCCTCAAACCTTCAGATCCTGAAGAAAAGTAGATCTACAGTTTAGTGACTTATCTTTTAGTTTAAAACCTTATGTATTTTGTATAGTATTTGACTATAAAAATAATATAAAAATTATTAAATCAATGATACCTTAGATTGGAAAAAAAAAAAAAAGTGGTCCTCCCACCAGCCAAGAGTGTTCAGTGAAGAAAAGAAATGTGAACTGGATCAAACAGTGACAGGAAAGCACTTGTTACCGTGATGTGGTACCAGGCACTGTGCTAAGTGCCACATGTGTATTATCTCAAGTGACTGCCATCAACTCTGTGAGGTGGGCGGCATTGTTCCGTCTTACAGATGGGAAAACTAAGGCTCAGAGAGGGAAAGTCACACGAGCAGAGCAAGAAGCCAGACCCATGCAGGTCACTGCATGGTGACCAACTGCCATGCAGGGCACTGCTGAGTGTCCCTGGAGTCACACGTCATGGCAAGTGCTGATGGCAGAGAGGGAGGCTGTGGTACCTTCAGGTTGATCCACTTCTCCAGCACCCTCTTCTCGTTGAACTGGCAGAGGAGGCCCGAGTAGGACACACAGAAGGTACTGCCTGCCATCTGGCCCCGGCCACACGCCACACCACAGAAGACGTTGTCGTGCAGCTCACCCAGGATGCCTGAGCGCCCCACGAGGGGCACCGTGCCCGTCACCTGGGGGCAAAGCAGGGCCCAGTGAGACACCATCCCATGGCCTAGCCCCCAGCAAGGTCCTAATGGGCTTCTCATGACCAGTGGATATAACACAGCCCAAGAGAAGGCTAAGGAACTCCTCCCAATGGAGGAGGGAAAGACAAATGGAACACACACTTCTGGGCAGAGGCTGGAGGCAGCAGGCCAGGAACAGGGTCTGATGCCAGGGACCGGCAGGGGAGAAGAGGGTGCCCAGCAGGGCCTGCCAGTCAGCCAGCACCTGGAGAGCAGGCCCAGAAGCAGAAGGCAGACCCCTGAAAAGCCACCCAGCCTCTGAGACCAATGCCCCTGAATCTCAGGCACAAATGGGAGCCCCTACAGCTCCTGACAGGTCTCCCTGGGCCCAGCTGAGGTGGCAGGGACAGAAACTCACCTTAGCTTCGGTGGAGACTTCCAAGAACCAGAACCTCACGTGCCGGTTCCCGACAGTGACAAAATAGCTGCTGTCCTCTGAGAAGGAGAGCGCGATGACCCTGCAGGATACCTTGTTGGATGCCACCACGATGTCTTTCTGGAAGGATCAGTGCAGAGGAGTTCGCATCAGATGGTTTGAGCTTTGCCCTCAGCTGTGCGTCTCCCCGCACCCCCTGCTCTGAGTCTGCTTTCCTCGGGCCTCCTCTGTGGGGAACCCTACATGAGGCCCACTTATCAGTCCCAACACGGAGGAGACTGCGGCTTGGAAAGGTTCCCACATGACAGTAAGTTCCAGAGCTCTCCTCAAGAGTCCACACAGAGTGTTGAGGACAGCCACAGCTGGGAAGTAAGGACAACACAACCCACGCCACCAGTGACCTGGACACTGCCAAGCCCTTCACAGGAGAAGGCTGGGAATCCCTGCAACAGTCCTACCAGGGAGGCGCTTCTCCCCCGACCCTATCATGTTCAGAGGGGATAGTCACACGCTCAAGGTGACAGAGCAGGTTAAGAACAGAGCCAGGACGTGGTACCCACTTCTGCCATCTCCACGTCTTCCAAAGCCTTCCAGCATATCAATTCTGAGTTCTCACCCCTCAGCGAAGCAGAGACTATGATACCCTTTTCACAGAGGAGGAATCAGACTCAGAGAGATTAGGTCACTTGCTCAGGGTCACAGCTGGTCAATATAAAAAGAATTACACATTCTACCAGTTGAGAGCTTGTCAGCTCAGTCAGTGGCCTACAGTAAGTGCCTAGAATAGGGATCGGCATGTAGCAGGTGCTCAATAAATACCTGGTAGCTAAACGGGCCTTTTACCAGGTTGTCTCAGCGCGCTCTCCCAGTGCCCAAGGTGCAGGTGCTTGGCGGCTGGCTGCCCACCCCTGCCCCGCCACCGGCCAGCTCTTACCTTCCAGTCCCAGACGTTGAGCACCATGTCGTGCTGGTAGCCCATGGACACGATGTGCTTCATGTTGGGGGAGAAGGCCACGCAGGCCACGCCGTACTTGTGGCCCAGCATCTCCGCCACCTGATTCTTCTCTTCGACGTCCCAGATGCGCACAGCTGGCCTGTGCCCATTCTGGAAAAGATGGGGCCATTTATTGCGGCTGGGTTCTGCACCGGGCAGGCCTTGAGGGGCTATCAGGGCTGAAGTTGGCAGTGCCCCAGGGTGTGCCCAAAAGCCACCTCCCCCATCTTTTCCAGCCAAGGAAGGACCTATTCCAGGGACTCCTCAGGCCTGCTGGGGACAGAAGGAATGCCCCCCCCCCCGACCAAGTCCCTTCCCACCCACTCAATCTTGATGGTGACTCACCTCCCCTGTCACTATGTACTTCCCATCAGGGGAGAAGGCCAGAGCACTCAGAGACTTCCTGGGGACAAGCAAAGGGGGTGGCCACTGGATCCACTGACAGTGGGCAGCCAGACGCCAGCCTGGCAGTGCTCATGGCACTCCGCCCACTCCTCGCTCCCAAGCCTGGAACTGGCCAGGGGAGGTGAGCGCCAGTAGCTCCCACAGAGCCAATGCTTTGGGGAGAAGAGGGCAGTGGCACAGGGAAATGGGGTTTTGTAAAGACACAGGCTCCTTCTCCCTAAAACCCCAAACCCTGATGGGGTAGATGCTGTATGGAGACCCCCCGCTCCCTCCCTCAGCAGGGCTGGGCTCCCTAAGATCGCACCCACCACCCTGTAACCTTGAGACAGTCAGATGCAGGAAATGGTGCCGACCTGGCCTAACCATGGAGGTGGTGCTGATGTGAGGACCTCATGGCTAAACACTGAAGGTGTCGTGGCAAACCCTGAACCTCAGCACGTTTCTTTCCCAGCCAGCGCGCACCGGCCCGGAATGACCCGGCTCGTTTGCATGTCTTGTGGCAGAGAGGGCACTGTTCCCACACTATGTTGTTTTTGTTTTTTCTCTCCCCTCTCTCTTCTAGTCTTGCTTTTAACTCTGTCCCTTCACCGTCTAGTCACTGTCCCCCTCATATGAGTAACTGGTGTGCAGATAACGAAGTAAATGCCCTGAAGTGAGTCACTGACAATCTCACAGAACATTTAACACCATCAACTTAACCCTCTATCACTCCTTAAAGTAGCAGCCAAGGAAAAGGAGCCAACGTACAGCACAGGGAACTGTACTCAATTATCCTGTAAAAACCTCTAACAGAAAAGAATCTGAAGAAGATCGATGTGTATGTTCTATAGATCTCTATCTCCACACAGCTCTATCTTCATATGTCCATATCTGAATCACTCTGCCGTACACCTGAAACTAACACAACATTGTAAATCTACTATACTTCAATTTAAAAAAAAGAAAAAAGGGGAGTTCCCTAGTGGTCTAGTGGTTATGACTTGGTGCTTTCACTGCTGTGGCCCAGGTTCAATCCCTGGTCGTCTGGGAACTAAGATCTCACATCGAGCTGCTATACTGTGCGGCCGGGGTAAAGAAAGAAAGAAAGAAAAAGAAGAAAGTAGCAGACAAGGTGTGCTGCCTATCCAATATGCACTCGTCCTCGCTCCTCACCAACAGAAGCCCGGTTTTAACTGGGGTGGCAATGTCCCCAGGTGGAGTACATTTCCTTGCCTCCTCTGCAGCTGCAGAGGCTCAGTTGCAGGATGTAGTCTGGCCAGTCGAGAGGTAGGCTGAAGCGCTGTGTAGGACTCCCAGGAAAGCGTCCCAAAGGGAAATCTCTGCCCTCCTCCCCACTCGCTCCCCTCTGAAACAAGGACATGACAACCAGAATTCCATCCTGGGCCATGAAGGGACCTTAAGAACAGAAGCCTCCCAATAAGCATGGTGAACAGAAAGATAGAAGGAGTGAGGTGCCTGATGCTGGCAGACACCAGCCCCTAAGTGCCTGCTTCCAGACTTCATGCTCAGGAAGAGCAGGCCTTTGTGTTTGAAGCCATGCCTGTTGGGAGATGTCTGTGGTGTGCGGCTGCTCCTAGCCCGACTACTGCATGCCCGACCCTCTGCCAAATCCACCTGAGCATCACCACACAGGTCACTGAGCATGCCTTGTGAAGTCAGGACCCTCATTAGCCAGTTCTGAGATGAGGAGACTCAACACAAGGACATCCTGCCAAGATTACTCAACCAGACAGGGCACATGAGAATTCCCTGGGGAGGATTTGAAAAATGTCAAAGCTATCGTGTTAAGACTAGTGAGTGAAACTTTGGTAAGAAACAGGATAATATCTGCATCGTTTCAGAGAAGCTCCTCACCAGAGACTCACTAATCGCAAAGAGGAAAGAGCAGCTTCGAGGTGGAGAAGCCTGGCCGACACCACCCTCATGAGGGGCTCAAGTCATGGACGAGACCAACATCACGTACCTCCTGACCGAACGCACTGCGCAGGATGAGAAATTCCTCCCGCAGTGTTCCTGCAGAACCTGAGTCTCACCACGAGGACAGAGCAAACAAACCCCAAAACTGAGATGTTCTACAAAACCCCCGGGCTGCAGTCCTCAAGGGTGTCAAAGTCATGAAAGTCAAGAAAAGATGGAGCCGCAGTTCCCACTGTGGCTCAGTAGGTTAGGAATTCAACTAGGGAGTTCCCACGGTGGCGCAGAAGAAGCGAATCTGACTAGGAACCATGAGATAGCGGGTTCGATCCCTGGCCTTGATCAGTGGGTGGAGGATCCGGCATTGCCATGAGCTGTGGTGTAGGTCACAGGCGCAGCTCGGATTCCTCGTTGCTGTGGCTGTGGCATAGGCCAGCAGTTGTAGCTCCGATTCAACCCTTAGCCTGGGAAATTTTACATGCCATGGGTGCGGCCCTAAAAAAGAAAATATGGGAGTTCCCTTTGTGGGGCAGTGGTTAACGAATCCAACTAGGAACCATGAGGTTGCGGGTTCGATCCCTGGCCTTGCTCAGTGGGTTAAGGATTCGGTGTTGCTGTGAGCTGTGGCGTAGGTTGCAGACGTGGCTCGGATCCCTCGTTGCTGTGGCTCTGGTGTAGGCCGGTGGCTACAGCTCCAATTAGACCCCTAGTCTGGGAACCTCTATATGCCGCAGGAATGGCCCTAGAAAAGGCAAAAAGAAAAAAAGAAAAAAGAAAAAAGAAAAGATGGAGGAGGGGAGTTCCCTGGTGATCTAGTGGTTAGGACTCAGTGCTTTCACCACTTTGGCCCGGGTTCAATCCCTTGTCTGGGAACTAAGTGCATCAAAGCACTGCAGGCCACAGCCAAATATAAATTAATTAATTAAATGAAATAAAAAGATGAAGGAAACTGCTTTAGACTGAAGGATACTGAAGAGACAACTCACAGCAATGCATGATTCCGGGCAGAATCTTTTTTACTGTAAAGGACATTCTTGGGACAAATGGTAAAGCCTGAATGAGGAGTAAATGGTGGTGATGTGCCAATTTTAATTTCCTGATTTTGCTAATGCATTTTGGCTTTGAAAGATTTTTTGGGGGGGGGGGGGCAGTAAATTCACACTCAAGTATTTAGAGGTTCAGGAGCATCAGGTTTCAACTACCCTCACAGTTCAGAAAAAAATTACTACATCCATAGACAGAGAATTATAAAGCAAATGTGCTAAAATGTTAGCATTTGGGAAACATAGGTGAAAGGTGTGGCGGTGCTCTCAGTACTATTCTTACAGGTCTGAAATTACTTCAACATAAGTTTAAAAATTGCCCGTGGTGATTAGGCCTTACTCCAGACTAAGTGATTCAGCTTCCTCTGGGAGTGAGGCCCAGGGATCAGGTGACTCTGAAATGCAGCCAGAATGAAAACCTCCACTCTAGCCACAACACCTCCTGAGACACAGCCACCAGTGATTGAGAGTGGATACTTCTCTGCTATCTGCTTCAGATCAAGGTCACCTACCCCGCTGCCTACAGGAATCGGAGGCAACAGGGCGGATTACAGAAGGGTTGAAGGGGGGCTCTGATAAATGCCACTAAGCTCCAGACCATCCCTGCCATGGGGGAATGGGGGCTCTAGAGACCTGAATCTCTCATCTGGATTTTTGTGGAGAAAACTCTTAAATGTTGTCTGCTAAATTTGATACTTAAGAATTCTGTCAGCCAAGTCTGGGGCCTCTCATTTGTGATTACTGCCAAGAAGTGTTTCATCTGAGACACAGAGTGAATAAATGCTTAAGCCAGAATTGGAACCCACCTCTCCCCTCGCCATAAGTGACAGAACCCACAGTCAGAGCCAAGGGTCCCAGAAGCTCCTTCCAAGAGGGAATCTGTATCTGCTAAACCATACCTTAGGGACCTTCCTTTAGGAACCGTAAGGGAAAAAGAAAATCCACATCTTCTCTGTCTAGCTAGAGTGCAGATGGAGAGCCAGGCTGAAGGAGCTTAGCTTGAGCTATCTGTGCAGTATTTGTGGAATAAAAAGTTGTAGTGGGCCGCCTCCCAAGGTCACAACCCAGTTGGGACCAAAGACCCAGGAGGACACAGTGATCAGTCAGCCCAAGGAAGACCCTGGGCACCAACTTGGGTCTGCTCAGGTCCAGGGGCCTTCCCCAATGAACTGGCAGCAGGAGGGATCTTTCTAAAACCCCAAACACTTTCATTCAGGAAACAATAAGTGCCATCAACATGCTAGACACTGATCTAAGGTACAGGGACACACACAGAAATTAACTACGAGACATTCCCTGCCCTCAGAGAGCGCACACTGTGGAAAGAGACAGTAAATATCATCACTGAAGAAATTATTAGACAGCATATCAAAAAGGATTACATTTTGCGGGGGCGGGGGGGGGGGGAATAAAGCAGGAAAGGGAGACACCGCGCTGGAGGGCTGGGCTGGGTTAGGCACGTTCTTAGCCTATGAACGCCCTCTAGTGGCTCGTCTTTGCAATCAGCATGGCAGCCAACCTGGCCCACGGAACCCTGACTGCTCCGCAAACAACCTGAGATTCTTAACCACTGCAGGGCCTTTGCTCTTATTCTTCCCTCTGCCTGGAAAGCTCTCCCCACACCTTCACATGGTCACCCCTTGACTTTCTTCAGCTCTCAGCCTTAGGGAGGATCTGAGATGGCTTCCCCTTCACTCTCCACCTGTGAACCTGCCCTAACACATGCCCATCATTTCCTCCACAGCGACAGTCCTGGTCGGCTAGTAATCTGCCACCTAGCTTAGTCCGTCTCCTGGCGAGAGCAGACTCACTGCTGTGTCCCCATCACCCAGAAGAGTACCTAGCACTATGGACCTTGTCACTGAACCACTGGGTGCGTGGGTGGGGTGGAGTCACTCACAAGCGCTTCCAGGCAATGTGGGGAAGGAAGGATGTGCCAGGACCCTGGTCACACCCCTACAGCATGCCCAGGACCCAGCTTACCTGGCAGTATTCAAAATGTGCTGCTGCTTGTTCTCCTTAGGGTTCAAAATCACCACCACACAGCTGGGGAGAAAGAGAAAAATGTGCTCAAAATGAGGGGAGTACTGGGTCCAGGAATGATTCTATTCTCAACACAAGAGCCCACATATAAACAAGGCTCTTTCCAAACAGATACTTCTCTCTTTGGTCTCCTCCTCCTCCTCCAGGCATCTATGCTGAGAACTCTAGGGCGCTTAACAGAAGCCAACACTTCCTCTGTCAGGCTCTGGGCTAATAAAGATATACTGTGTACAATTTCTTAAAATCCTCACAAATGCCAGGTGAAGTCAGGAATCTTAGTCCCATTTCACAGATGATGAAACTGAAGCCCAGGAGTTCCCATTGTGGCACAGTGGTTACCAAATCTGACTAGGAACCATGAGGTTGCGGGTTCGATCCCTGGCTTTGCTTGGTGGGTTAAGGATCCAGCGTTGACGTGAGCTGTGGTGAAGGTCACAGACGTGGCTCGGATCCCGAGTTGCTGTGGCTCTGGCGTAGACCAGTGGCTATAGCTCCAATTAGACCCCTAGCCTGGGAACCTCCATATGCCGCGGGAAGCGGCCCTAGAAAAGGCAAAAAGACAAAAAACGAAAAACTGAAGCCCAGAGAGGGAGGTCCTTTGCCCAGGGCTCCCTAGCAGGTCAGGGACAGAGTGGGGCTATGACTCCACACCTGTCAGATTCAAGAGACCACCCTTGTCCTCTCTTCTGGCTGCTTCCCAAAGACTCAATAACAGATACCGGTTGTCAGGAATTTCTATGGCCCTGCCCTACCCTACAGGGGTGAGGGTCCCTCTGGTACCTAGAAGAGTGCCAGGCTAGACCAGTATTTATAGAACAAACAGGTACAGATGCCCTTCAGTTCTCTCAACTAACTACCCAAGAGAAGGGTAGCACGAGTTCTATTTAATAGATGCAGAGGCTCAGAGAGAAACGTACATGGTGGAGCTGGGACACGAACCCAGACTGCCTGACATCAACCATGGCTTGGATCTTAACCACCTGTCTTTGGCAGAATCTCTGCCCCCTCCCACCTGCAGTCACAATAAGACTTTTTCATGGCACTCACACATGCCAGGTACCGTTCTAGACACAGAGGGGCCGTGGAACCCTTCCTAAGCCCTCAGAAGGAAGCGGCATTATCTGCAATCTACAGTTGGAAGAGCTGAGGCCCAGGGAGGCTCACCAAAGACTTCAGGCTCTGAATTCGGGATCAGAGATTAGAGGCCGAGGCCCACCCACTCACTCACCCTGCCAGGTAGGCCACGTGGCCTGTGCCGGGGTCACAGGTTAGGCCACTGCTGTTCTGGGCTGTGATGCCAAGTACCTTCTCAAGTGATACCTGCAGGGAAAAGGCCGAAATCTGAAGCACCTGCCCCATCAGGCCCCACATGGCACAGCCACCTCCCACCCTGTTACTTCCATCACCTGCCCGGAGCTCCTAGAGGCATCTACTAGTGGCTAATGCTTGTTCTCCTCAATGCTGCTTTGACAAATATACTGCTGGGTGGAGGACACAGAAGGATGAGGAAGGTAGACAAAAAAAAGCCCCTGTCCTCTCGGAGCTCACATTCTGATGGTGACGGGATGGCAGACACAGAAAATGAACAGAACAAATAGGTAAAACAGATGTCAGGTAGGAGTGAAAAATGAAGCAGGGAAGGAGATCAAGAGGACAGAGGAAGTAGAGAAAGCCTCACTGAGGATGTGAGTAAGTCTTCAAGTATTTATACGGATGAAAGACTTGAGAGCCTGAAACAATCCAAGAAGAAGGCACTATCATCACACCTATTTTACAGATGAGGATGCTGAGGCACAAGGTACCACACCTGCTGAGTGGCAAGGTTGGGTAATACAAAGCCAGGCAGTCTCTGGCTTCAAAGCCAGCACTTTGTGCAGGGGAGACACAGCAGTGAGCAAAAGTGGGTACTGTCCATTCCACCACTAAATTCAGTCTAGAGGTTCAACGAGTAAAGAAAAAAGTGAATGATGACATTTAAAAATTTAAAACTCTCTAAGCAAAGTAAGCCAAATGAGCCAGTCCCCTTCACGCTTGATTAAACAACTTAGAGTAGGGACTAGTAGAACGGTGGTATTTTCATATTTTGAAGAGACTAATTTCTAAACATTATAAAGTAAACATTCTCTGGAGTTCCCGTGGTGGCGCAGTGGTTAACGAATCCGACTAGGAACCATGAGGTTGCGGGTTCGATCCCTGCCCTTGTTCAGTGGGTTAACGATCCGGCGTTGCCGTGAGCTGTGGTGTAGGTCGCAGACGCGGCTCGTATCCTGCGCTGCTGTGGCTCTGGCATAGGCCAGCAACTATAGCTCCGATTGGACCCCTAGCCTGGGAATCTCCATATGCCGCAGGAGCGGCCCAAGAAAAGGCAAAAAGACAAAAAAAAAAACAACAACAACAACAAAAAAATTCTCAAGTGAGATGTTGGCCTCAGAAATGAGAGGCGGGGAGTTCCCGTCGTGGCGCAGTGGTTAACGAATCCGACTAGGAACCATGAGGTTGCGGGTTCGGTCCCTGCCCTTGCTCAGTGGGTTAACGATCCAGCGTTGCTGTGAGCTCTGGTGTAGGTTGCAAACGCGGCTCGGATCCCGCGTTGCTGTGGCTCTGGAGTAGGCCGGTGGCTACAGCTCCGATTCGACCCCTAGCCTGGGAACCTCCATATGCCGCGGGAGCGGCCCAAAGAAATAGCAAAAAGACAAAAAAAATAAAATAAAATAAAATAAAAAAAGAAATGAGAGGCGGAGTCCTTGTCGTGGCACAGCAGAAGCGAATCCAACTAGGAACCTTGAGGTTTCGGGTTTGATCCCTGGCCTCGCTCAGTGGGTTAAGGTTCCAGCGTTGCCGTGAACTGTGGTGTAGGTCGCAGATGCGGCTTAGATCTGCTGTTGCTGTGGCTGTGGTGTAGGCGGGCAGCTGCAGCTCCGATTCGACCCCTAGCCTCGGCACCTCCCTATGCCACAGGTGCGGCCCTAAAAAAACAAAAGACACACACACACACACACACACACACACACACACACATACAGAAATGAAAGACAAATATAGGATAGTAATAACAAATATTTTTTGAGCATTTAACCAGGAGCCAGGCATGTCTGAATACCTGCAACTGTATTCACTTATTTAAGGCTCACAATAATCCTGTGATATGGTCCTTATCATCATCTTCATCATCTCCACCTTATGGATAAAGAAAAAGAGGCCCTGAGAGGTAATCTGGAAAGAGCAGTGCCAGGACTAACCCATACAACCAGGGAGTGGCACTCACATTGTTTTTTATCTGTTAATCAGCACTACTGGGCATTAGCATGGCTAGTCATTTTTTTTTTTTTTGGCCACACCTGCGGCATATGAAAGTTCTCAGGCCAGGGATCGAACTTGCACCACAACACAATCCAAGCCACTGCTGTGACAATGTGGAATCCTTAACCCGCTTCGTAGCTGGCAGAATTTTGCAAGCTGGTTGGATTCAACATCACAAACAAGAAAAATAAATGACACCAATCACCCAAAATTCACAGTCGTAAAAGTAGTAACTAACACCAACCCAGTACTTGCAACGTGCCATGTGTTTTCTTTTAAGTACTTAAGATACATGCGCTTATTTAATCCTCATAAATACCCTATAGGAACATTTATATTATTATTCTCATTTTACAGATGAGGAAACAGAGGCACAGAAAAATTCAGGAAAAGAAAGAGGAGTTCCCGTCGTGGCTCAGCGGTTAAGGAACCCAGCCAGCATCCATGAGGACATGGGTTCGATCCCTGGTCTTGAGCAGTGTGTTAAGGATCCGGCATTCCCATGAGCTGTGGTGTAGGTCACAGACTCGGCTTGGATCCTGGGTTGCTGCGGCTGTGATAAAGGTCAGCAGCTACAACTCCGACTGGACCCCTAGCCTTAGAATCTCCATATGCTGTGGGGTTAAGGTTAAAGCCTAGGCAGTCTGGGTCCAAAGGCAGTGCTCTGAACCACCTAGCTATCCTGCCTTTCTGAAACTACTACTGTGATTCCTCTCTTTATACACTTTAGAGCTCACAAAGCACTTTCATGAACATACAAGGTAAGAGTTATGAAGTACAGGGTGGTGGGATTAAGGTGGATATCTGCTTTAGGCTGGGGTTCAACAAGGCATCTGAGGGTAGGGATATTCAGGCTGAGACTCAAGGGACAGGAGCCAGCCAGGTAGGCTGCAGCAAAAAGCCCAGAGAGAGGACTCACCAAATACCAACGCTAGGAGGTGGAAAAGAGTTTGGAGCCTCAGGAAAACAGTAGGCAGGCCAGTGTGACTGAACCTCCATGAGAAGGAGGACAGGAAAATGTGGCCAAAGAGGGGGGCAGGGGCCACTTGCCCAACGCCTTGCAGCCAGGAGTGGGTGACAGAATTAGAGTGTAGCAGGAAGCCCTGTGGCAGGAACAAGGCCCACAAGCAGCTACCATGTATCGACCCTTTATCTGGACTTTGTGCCAAGTAGGTCATATGCGCAATTACAGTTCATCTCCCTGAAACATCATGGTTACTGTTATCTCCATTTTACAAAAACAGATTTTGCAACTCAAAGAGTTGGAGAACAATTTTTTTAAATTTCTTGTTTCTTTTCTTTTTCTTTTTTTTTTTTTTTTTTTGTCTTTTTGCTATTTCTTTGGCCACTCCCGCGGCATATGGAGGTTCCCAGGCTAGGGGTCGAATCGGAGCTGTAGCCACTGGCCTACGCCAGATCCACAGCAACGCGGGATCCGAGCCGCGTTTGCAACCTACACCAGAGCTCACAGCAACGCTGGATCGTTAACCCACTGAGCAAGGGCAGGGACCGAACCCGCAACCTCATGGTTCCTAGTCGGATTCGTTAACCGCTGCGCCACGATGGGAACTCCAATTTTTTAAAATTTCTGCTGTGCTACTGTAATTTCTTCTACCTACTCTAAAATTTTGCTTCTGTGTTTCAGGATTTAGGGAGCTGTTCTATACCACAGTCCTCCTCAGCCCGCCCTGGAAGTGACGCCGTATCGCCATCTGTCCCTCAGAATTTACAAATATTACTCACATCGTCTCCATAATTTAGGGTGGCAACATGGATTAAGAATCCAATCTTGGTAAGGAAGAAGGAAAGAAAGCAGGCAGGAGGTTAGGGAAGGCAGGGTGGAGCTGAGGGAGAGCTGAAACAGGTAGGACTTGAGACTGAACCCTGGTAGACTCCCTAAAGATCTAGTGCAGGGTGAGGTCAAAAGTCGAAGGGCCCAGACAGGCGTCTAAAGGTGACTGAAGGGATAAGCAGGAGGAAGACAGGACTAGGAGGTGATTAGCAAAATTAAAATGCGCTCCAAGGGATAGGGCCTAGGAAGAACTCCGGGAATTTCTCCAAGGACTAAGGGTGGAACCAGGGGTTGAGAGGTGGGACTAGGAATAACAGGCAGTACCCGAGAAGGGGGAAGGGACAGTGGGAGGAGCCCTGGATGAGGGGGCGGGACTTAGGGGACAAGGCGGGCCAGAGAGCTGCTAGGGGATACCAGTTGGGGTCTGGTGGGTGGGGCCAAAGACCTAAGGCGGGGCCAAGGGAGACCCGGGGAACTGAAACTGGGATGTACAGGGCCAGCAGCTCCTCACCCGGTTCTGCACCGCGTCCTCTGGCGCCGCTGTGAGTCGCGTCCGCCGCCGTAGGCAGAGCGGTGGAGCAGGGGGCGGGGACGACTGGGCCCTCCGCGCCGGAACTCCCGCCATGATGGTTGGCAGCTTCTCGACTGCATCGTTCCGCACGTAGCCTCCGGTCCCCAAGGCCGCCATCGTCGCGCCAGGGCCGGGCGACCGTTACACGCCCAACTGCCGCCGCCGCCGCCGCCGCAACCCACTCGAATAGCGAACCGCCGCGGGAAAGCCGGCGCTGCAGCCCATTGGACACGGCAAACCGTCCTCTGGCCAATCTCAGGGCTGCCGGGCGGAGCTTTTGACCAATGATAGCTAGGAGGCGGAGCGGAGGGTCTGATATGGGGTAGCCACGGTTTGTCAGCTGGATGCTTGAGCTGGCGCTGTGGAATATTTTAACCCTATCTGTGTTTTCATCATTCACAAAATACACAGGCTTTAACCTTTACGAGGCTACTACCAATCCTCACCTCGTTTTTTGCTGCCCTCCACCAGGGCGGCTATCCGCGCAGTGGCAGTCGCCCGGAAGTAAGCGTAGGGCGGAGCCGACAGAGACTGAAGAGCAGATTCAGAAACGCCGTGTCGCCACCTGTCCCTCAACAAATAAAGTCCGGGTGACTAAAAGCTGGCTTTGCGCAGACGTATTCTTTTCCCCATTTGCCACGTGACGAGGGCGTAGCTAGCTATGAGGCTGGGCGCGTAGTACGCAGGCGCTCCCCTTTCCTCCCACTACAACCCCCCGGCACGTGACCAGGCCCCAAGGGCCATCACGTGAGACAGGCGGAGAGCTGGCGGGCGGGCGGGGCAGGGTTCGGCGGCGCCTGGCGAGGACCAAAGTGCGTCTGCAGACCAGGCAAAACCCAATTGAGTTGGACAGCCATGCCCAGGTACTGCCGGGCTCCGAACTGCTCCAACACTGCGGGCCGATTGGGCGCAGATCACCGCCCGGTGAGCTTCTACAAGTGAGCGCAAGCGAGGGGCGGGGCTTAGGGAGGCGGGGTCCTGTGGGGGCGGTGCCGACGATAAATGCTGCAGTGTGGGGCACCGTCCAGCTTGCGGGCGTTTAAAAGCAAGGTTACCGGGCTCAAGAGACCTTATTCCCAGAGTTTCACTGGTAGTAAATACTACACATGCAAAGGTGCAGATGTGTGAACCAAGGGTAGATGATTAACTGCGGGTGGTGAACCGGACGAGCAGAAGAATGGGAGGGCGGTTTGTAGAGAGAAGTGAGATTGATCCAGACTCAGTAAAAGGCTGCAACTGCCCACTCGCCCTATCCCCGAATTTGAGGCGTCTCAAACTCAGAACGGCCAAAACCTACGGCATTATTTTGTATCTCTTAAGTCTCCCATTTCCTTTCCTGTCTTTCAGGCTAGAAACCCTTAGAATCATCCTTATTTCTTCACTTTTCTCACACTTGAGAAAATAAAAATTAGGTTAAACTGTAAAAAAAAAAAAAAAGAAAAGAAAAAAAACCCTTGCCTTCTCTTTAATTTGGTTGGAATAACACACAGAAAAAGCCAGCTGAAGAATTAATAGGAAAAAATACTTCCTTTTTTTTTTTTTGTCTTTTTGTCATTTCTTGGGCCATTCCCGCAGCATATGGAGGTTCCCAGGCTAGGGGTCGAACCGGAGCTGTAGCCACCGGCCTACGCCAGAGCCACAGCAACGCGGGATCCGAGCCGCATCTGCAACCTACACCCCAGCTCACGGTAACGCCAGATCCTTGACCCACTGAGCAAGGCAAGGGATCAAACCCGCAACTTCATGGTTCCTAGTCGGATTCGTTAACCACTGCTCCACGACGGGAACTCCCTAGAAAAAAATACTATATTTTTCTCAGGGACGTGCTGCAAGTGTAAAGTGACGAAACTCTCCTTCAAGTGACTACTACTTTTTTCTTTATTTTATTTTATTTTGTGGCCACACCTGCAGCACGCAGAATTTCCCAGGCCAGTGGTTGAACCCGTGCCACAGTAGTGGCCCCAGCCCCTGGAGTGACAACACTGGATCCTTAACCACCTGTGCTACAATGAAACTCTTGACTACTGCCTTCTTACTAGGAAGCTTTGTTCTTTAAAATCATAGGCTATCACAAATTTTGCTGTTTGAAATTACATCAGTAAGAAAAAAAAATCTTACTAAAGGCCTGGAGAAAAAATCGCTTTGACACAGAGAAGCAGCCTTGATTTATAGTCCAGGTGCAGAGCTTCAGGTAAGGAGTTTCTGGATACAGTATTCCACATCTACCCAAACTTTATTGCTTCCTAAGGGACAGATTTTGGGCCCACTTTGCAATGCAGGTCTGATGTTGATCCCCTTACACACAGTTCTATTTTGCTTTGAGTCTATCCAAATGCTATTTCACTTAGATTTCACTTGAACTCCACCCATCCCCCCAACCACAAATAATAATTCTTTTCCTCTTTGATGAAACTCCCCACAGTACCTCCCTTGGTGTGCAGTTTCCTTATTGCCACGGTAAGTAATCCTGACTTGCTTAGACTACAGGTCTTTCCCTGGGGGCCTTAGTCTAAGTGGGCCAGGAAACATTCCTTTTTCTTTCTTTTTTTCTTCCTCTCTCTCTCTTTCTCTCTCTCTCTCTTTTTTTTTTTTTTTTTTTAGGGCCATACCCACAGCATATGGAAGTTCCCAGGCTAGGGATTGAATCAGAGCTACAGCTGCCAGCATATACCGCAGCCACACCAGATCCAAGCCATGTCTGTGACCTACACTACAGCCACAGCAATGCAGGATCCAAGCTGCATCTGCAACTTACACCACAGCTCATGACAATGCCAGATCCTTAACCCACTGAGTGGGGCCAGGGATTGAACCTGTGTCCTCATGGATACTAGCTGGGTTTATTACCACTGAGCCACGAGAACTCCCAGGACACATTCCTTATCCAGTCCATCAGTAAATCCTGTTGACTCTCCCTTTAAAGTCTCTCCAGAATTGACCACTTCTGACCCTCTTCTTTGTCCCCATCATGGTATTGGCCACTGTCATCTCTCAACTGCACTATTTTAGTAGCCTCTCCATTTGTCAGCCTGCTCCACAGACTGTTTTCCACATGCAGTCCCAGGGAACCTGTCAACCCCTGAGTCAGATCAGGGCTTGGATCCCTCCCCTGGTTCCCATCGGACTCTGTAAAAGACAAGAAACACAGCTGGCGCAGGCAGAAAACAGGCCTACAAAGCCCTGCAGGAACTGGATCCCCACTCTCTGTATGACCTCATCTCTTCCTTCCTGCCCCTTACTCACTCCACTCCAGTGTCACTGGCCTATTAGATGTTCTTCTAGCACACCAGATGCATTGTTGCCCCAGGGCCTTTGCCTGTGCCATTACCTCCCTCCCCCTGAAAAATTCTTCCCTTTATGACCACCTCTCTAACAGTGAGGGTGAAAATGATACCCTCTCCCAGTTCATGCGCATTCTTCCTGTTTGCCTCCTGCTTTATTTTTCCCTTTAACCCTTACCACTGTCTGGCACACCACATATTCGATAGTTTCACTTTGTGTCTCCTCTACTAGAATGTCAACTCCATGAAGGCAGGGATTTTTGTCTCTTATTCCTTGTTGTGTCCCCAGTGCCTAGAACAGTACCTGGCACAGAGTGGGTGCTCAGTGAATATTTGTTGGATGAATTTAGTGAATGCATTTCAGATGGGACCCTCAGGAAACCTAGCACTCTGTGCCCCAGCAGTCCCTTTCGGGACCCTGGTTGAGGGTAGGAGGCATGCAGAGACGTCTTTGTACCAGAATAAGTATGTCCAGACTTGCTTTTCAAAAATATATCACTCTGACACTGTTTATTAGTTTAGCAACTCTGAGTGTCTCCTGGAGTAAGTAAGCCCCTGCTGGTCACAAAGGACCCTGACAGAGCAGGGGTCAGTCATTGAAGAATTGAGTTCACGACTTGATTATTTTCTTCAGCACCACTGCCCCCAGTCTAGTCCATTAACCCATCCTTTGACTCTACCCTCCAGCACATCCCCATCCTGCAACAGTCCCAGCAAAACCCCTAATACCGTGGCAGTACAGTTATGGATGCAAATGGCAGAATCCTGTTAGAAAATAAGGAGAGATGATGGAGTTCCCGTTGTGTCTCAGCGGGGTGAGAACCCGACGTAGTGTCTGTGAGGATACATGTTTGATCCCTGGCCTTGCTCAGTGGGTTAAGGATCCGATGTTGCCATGAGCTGTGGTGGAGGTCACAGACTTAGCTCAGATCCAGCATTGCTGTGGCTGTGGTGTAGACTGGCAGCTGCAGCTCCTATTCGACCCCTAGCCTGGGAACTTCCACATGCCTCAGGGGTACAGGGGTTGGCTGCCCAGCACTAGTGTGGCAACACCACAGTCCCCAGGGTTGAGGGTCCCATCTTTCATAAGTCATCCTTTGGCTGCCAAGTGTTCCAGCCATCATGCCATAGTATTCTTGGTAGGGAGAGAAGGGGCAGGGAGAAGAGCAAAAGGGGATCAACTCTAAATGGAGCCCGTTCCCTTAAAGGAGTCTTCCCGGAAACCCCACCCAATGGTGAGTTCTTCATTAACTGCAGAGGAGGCTGGGAAGTGTGGTCTTTTAGCTGGGCATTTAACCACCCTGAAGACATTTTGAGTTATGTTAATGAGGAAGAAAAGAACTTCTAGCAATACTCTAGATAGGCTGGCCAATGAGACTAAGGTATTTTATTTTTTAAAAAAAGGAGAGAAGATAGTTCCCGTCGTGGTACAGTGGAAACGATTCCGACTAAGAACCGGGTTGAGGTTGCAGGTTTGATCCCTGGCCTCCCTCAGTGGGTTAAGCATCCGGCATTGCCATGAGCTGTGGTGTAGGTTGTAGACACAGTTTGGATCTGGTGTTGCTGTGGCTCTGGTGTAGGCCGGCAGCAACAGCTCTGATTAGACCCCTAGCCTGGGAACCTCCACATGCCACAGGTGCAGCCCTATAAAGACCAAAAAAAAAAAAGTGTTCCTGCTGTGGGTTAAGAATAACAGTCCAACTGCAGCAGCATAGCTCACTACATAGGTATGGGTTTGATTCCTAGCCAGGTGCAGTGGGTTAAAGATTCCGGCGTTGCCAAAGTTGTGACTCAGGTTCAACCCCTGACCTGGGAACTTCGAAATGTCATGGGTGTGGCTGTAAAATAAAAAAAGGAGGACACTGGTTGGCCACTGAAGGTAGATTTTTAGAGGAGCACAGTTCCCATTATAACTGTTGCCATCCAAGAGTTCCTGCTGTGACACAACAGGATCAGCAGCATCTCTGCGGCACCAGCATGCAGGTTCGATCCCCAGCCCAGCACAGTGGGTTAAAAGAATCTGGTGTTGCCACAGCTGCAGCGTAGGTCACAACTGAGGCCCTGATATGATCTGTGACTCCGTATATCACAGCCAAAACAGACCAAAAAACAAAAAAAACCCCAAAAAAACCCAAAACCCTAAAAATATTCCCAACCAGAGAAACAAAAGCAAATTGGAGTTCCCTGGCGTCTCAGTAGATTAAGGATCTGGTGTTGTCACTGCTGTGGCTTGGGTTCAATCCCTGATCTGAGAACTTCCACATGCCATGGGTGCAACCAAAGAGAGAGAATAAAATCAAGACCAAGTTAGTAAGAGATTTTTTTTTTTTTTTTTGTCTTTTTGCTATTTCTTGGGCCGCTCCCGCGGCATATGGAGTTTCCCAGGCTAGGGGTCTAATCGCAGCTGTAGCTGCCAGCCTATGCCAGAGCCACAGCAACTCGGGATCCGAGCCGCGTCTGCAACCTACACCACAGCTCACGGCAACGCCGGATCGTTAACCCACTGAGCAAGGGCAGGGATCGAACCCGCAACCTCATGGTTCCTAGTCGGATTCGTTAACCACTGCACCACGACGGGAACTCCAGTAAGAGATTTTTTTAATGATACTACTTTCCTCCTTTTCTCCTTCAACCCCTTCATATTTAAGGTACCATCCCAGATACCTCACACAACATCATATGCATTCTGGCCAATATTCACCGGCTAGAACTTAGATACATGGCAAAGGAACCTGGGAAATAGTTTAGCAAGGCACATTATGGCCTCAAAGTTGGAGTTTTTCATACCACAGAAGAAAGGAGTGGCTATGTTGGAACCAGTTGGCAGTCTCTGCCCAGGAGAGGGTGGGAAGTGCGGCTATAAGGGGTTTCATGTGCCTGTCCAGGCAGAATGAAGCTGACGAGAGCATTTGGATCTTAGACTGAGGCTGAAGGAACTGCCGCAGCCAGAGTTCCTGGCTCTGTGCCTGGGCTTCTGCTCTTCAGATACTGTGGCTCTTCTCTGAGTCAGCCCTTCTGTCCCCATTCACCAGCTGGCCCCCATTTCCCTCTCTGTCCGCCTTTTGCCTGAGAAATCTTGCTTTCCCCCCAACAAACCAACCTTCCTCATCCCATCCACCTCCTCCCCACTATGGCCTCTTTAATTTCCTATGCGTATTTCCCAGTGTGAATGCAGATACAAGCAAATCTGAATACATGTTATTTCCTCCATTTATTCATTTCCTGTGGCTGCCATTACAAACTTGGTGCCTTAAAACAGTAGGGATTATTCTCTCACAATCCGATCAGTTTTACTGGGCCAAAATCAAGGCGTCAGCAGGGCTGCATTCCCTGGGAGGCTCTTGGAGACAATCTCTTCCTTGCATCTTCCAGTTTCTGGTGTTTGCAGGCATCCCTTGGCTTGTGGCCACATCACTCCAGTCTCTGCCTCTGTGGTCACGTTGCCTTCTCCTCTTTTGTCTGTGGTAATATATTCTTCTGCTTCCCTCTTATAAGAATACTTGTGGGGTTCCCATTGTGGCTCAGTGGAAACGAAACCGACTAGTATTCATGAGGATGTGGGTTTCATCCCTGGCCTTGGTCAGTGGGTTGGCGATCCAGCATTTTCCGGGAACTGTGGTTTAAGTCACAGATGCGGCTCAGATCCTGCGTGGCTGTGGCTGTGGCTGTGGCCAGCAGCTATAGCTGCAGCCGTAGTTCCCACTCCCTCCAAAAGAGATCCAGGTCCTAAGGCCTAGTACCTATGAATATTACACTTCATGGCCAAAGATGTGAGGGTCTTGAGATGGGGAAATCCTAGATTATCCCGGCTGGCCCTAAATGCAATCACAAGTTTTTTGGGTTTTTGTTTGTTTGTTTTGCTTTTTAGGGCCACACCCTTAGCATATGGAGGGTCCCAGGCCAGGGGTCCAATTGGATCTATAGCTGCCAGCTCATGCCACAGCCACAGCCACACGGGATCTGAGCTATATCTGTGATCTACACCACAACTCATGGCAACACCGGATCCTTAACCCCCTGGGCGAGACCGAGGATCGAACTTGAAACCTCAAGGATACTAGTCGGGTTTGTTAACCACAGATCCAATGATGGGAACTCCAAAACTGAGTTGTTTAAATGAATCTTTACGTATCATCATTCAATTATACCAGCTGTCAACATTTTGCTAATGGCTTTCATCCACCTTCCTCCCACATACTTTTTTTTTTTTTTGTCTTTTATCTTTTTTTTTTTTTTTTTTTTTTTTTTTTTTTGTCTTTTCCTATTTCTTGGGCCGCTCCCACGGCATATGGGGATTCCCAGGCTAGGGGTCAGATCGGAGCTGTAGCCTCCGGCCTACGCCAGAGCTACAGCAACGTGAGATCCAAGCTGCGTCTGCAACCTACACCACAGCTCACGGCAACGCCGGATCCCCAACCCACTGAGCAAGGGCAGGGACCGAACCCGCAACCTCATGGTTCCTAGTCGGATTCGTTAACCACTGCACCACGACGGGAACTCCTGTCTTTTATCTTTTTAGGGCCGCACCCACAGCATATGGAAGTTCCCAGGCTAGGGGTCTAATCCAAGCTACAGCTGCTGGCCTACACCAGAGCCACAGCAACTCCAGATCTGAGCTGCATCTGTGACCTACACCACAGCTCATAGCTATGGATCCTTAACCCACTGAGTGAGGCCAGGGATCGAACCCAAAACCTTATGGTTCCTAGTTGGATTCGTTTCTACTGCACCACAACAGGAACTCCCCAACTCCCACATACATTTTTAATTCAGTATTTTAAAGTAAATTCCAGACATTTAAGTCTTTTATTCATGAATATTTCAGAATGCTTTTCCAACAGATAACTTTTTTTTTTTTTCCTTTTTAGGATGCACCTGCAGCATATGGAGCTTCCCAGGCTAGGGTCGGAGCTGCAGCTGCTGGCCTACACCATAGCTCACGGCAATACCAGATCCTTAACCCACTGATCAAGGCCAGGGATCGAATCTGCGTCATCATGGATGCTGGTCAGATTTGTTAACTGCTGGGCCACGATGGGAACTCCAAAGATAACAGTTAAAAAAAAATTTTTTTTTTAATTTAATGGCCACACCTGAGGCTAATGGAATTTCCTGGGCCAGGAATTGAAACCGAGCTATAGCTGTGACCTATAGCTGGATCCTTTTTTTTTTTTTTTTTTTTTTTTGTCTTTTTGCCTTTTTTCTAGGGCCGCTCCGGCGGCATATGGAGGTTCCCAGGCTAGGGGTCCAATCGGAGCTGTTGCCACCGGCAAACACCAGAGCCACAGCTATGAGAGATCCAAGCCGAGTCTTTGAGCTACACCACAGCTCATGGCAACACAGGATCCTTAACCCAGTGAGCAAGGCCAAGAATTGAACCCACAACCTCATGGTTCCTAGTCGGATTCGTTAACCACTACACCACAATGGGAACTCCAATGCTGGATCCTTTGACCCATTGCACTGGGCTAGGAATAGAACCCACACCTCCACAGTGACCCCGGCACTGCTGGCAGATTCTTAACCCACTGAGCCACAGCAGGAACTCCCCAACAGATTGTTATTTTAGATGCTTAAACCAATATAATCATCACACCTAGCAAAATTAATTTCTTATAGTTATCTGATACTCAGTTCATGTTCAGTTGCTCACAACTGTATTAAAACATCTTTACAGAATGATTTGTTGCAGATCAAGTCCACATCTGCCTTTGGGTTGATGTTTCTTAAATCGCTTTAAATCTATATTCCCATCACTACCCCCATTAATTTGGGATCACCCACATACTAGATTTGTCCAGTTTTTGTAAACTGCTCTCTTAGATCCACAGGGAGAACAGATTTTGGGTGGTGGGGGTGGGTAGAGAGTGGCAGTGGGCAGGGAGACCAGGAAGGAGATTGTGGCAAAAACCCAGCCAGGGGAGGCTGGAGGCTGAATGGGAGGGGCGGAGAGGTGGGCCGATGCCGCAAAATTAGACGTGGGTGGGAGGTAGAGAGCCTGGTTGGGAGGCAGGGCCTGATCCAGGGGAGGCAGAGGTTTGGAGCCCAGAAACCTCTGGGTGTACGAATCCTCAGGGAGGGGTGGGCTTAGACCTGATACTGCTGATCCCGCCCCCCTGGCAGGTTCCCACTGAAGGACGGCCCCAGGCTGCAGGCCTGGCTGAGGCACATGGGCCTTGAGCACTGGGTGCCCAGCTGCCACCAGCACCTGTGCAGCGAGCACTTCGCCCCCTCCTGCTTCCAGTGGCGCTGGGGGGTGCGCTACCTGCGGCCAGATGCTGTGCCCTCCATCTTCTCCCCGGCGACGTTCACCGAGGTGAGCTCAGGGAGGTCCCACTGCTGGAGTCTCGCTCCAAACCCTCCACTCCTGAGAAAATCTCCCTGGGAGCCCCGCCCTGATGTCCTCCACCCCCCACCTTGTCTTCCAGAGGCAAGAGAATTGCGGAAGCACCGAGAAACCAGTCATGCCTCCGCCTCCGCCGGAGGCCACGTCCCTGTTCCCTGGCTCAGCCGGCCCGGCCCCGGGCCCCGTCCGCCTGGTGGTGCTGGGGCCAGCATCCGGAGGCCCCGAGGCCCCAGCCACCGTGATACTGACTCCCCTACCCCTTCCGCCGGTTCCCGCGGGGCCGCGCCCTGGAGTCTCGGCCCAGCACCGCCGGGCTGGGCTGCACGCGGCGCTGAGAGCGCTGCAGCGGCGGGTGTGGAGGCTCCAGCGGCGCCACGAGCGGCACCAGGGGCGGCTGCGGGCTCTGGAACAGCTGGCGCAGCAGCTGTGCGCGGAGAGCCTGCTGGCACGGGCGCGCCAGGGCCTGCTGCGCGCGGTGAGTGCCCCGCCCGGCCCATGTTTAAACATCAGAACGTTTCATCCACGTTTCCAAATTTCTGGCTTGAAAAAATCAATCTGGTATGTCAAGCAACTATTGATCGGAGCTGAGTAGTGGCCGCTCCATTTATTAATAATAATATTTAAGAAGCCCTTACTGTCTGCTAGACATAGAGTTAATAACTCATGGAAAATCACTGTGACCTTGTTATTGACCCTGCTCTTCTCCCCATTTTCCATGGGAAAAAACTGAAGCACAGAGTGGTCTGGTAACTTGGCCCAAGTCTGGCAGCGGGTCCATGGCAGGGCCAGGGTGTCTGGCCAGAGAGGAGGCCTGTGCTCTCCTGTTGGAGAGCTCCCTGCCTGGCCCGTAGAGAGCTTTGCAAGTCTATACTAGAGTCTCCCAGGCACTGTCTAAGGCCCTATTTTACTGCTGAGTATTTTCCAGGGTTGGAGACGGAAGGGATCATGTTGTAAAAACTCAAAATTTGACCAGGTCTTTCTCCTGCTTAAAACCCCAAGGTCAAGCTTGAGGTCCTAGGGCTCTTGTTTTGCTCGGAAGAGGGAGGTGGGAGGGGGTTTCAGAAAGCCCCTGAGGTGCCTCTGTAACTAAGATGTCTCAACCTGACAGCCTGGTTGGACCTGGCCTGCAGATATTATTCTTTTGGCTTCCATAATGCTTTAAAATATTCCTTGTTGAAGGCTCAGCAGATCTAGCAGCCCTGGGTTCATATCCCCAAAGAGTAGCAGTCAGCTGGAGCTGCAGTGGCTGTCCCTGCAGGCTTTCGGTTTGAGACTGCAGCCTGAACCTTGCTGGGGCACAGGAGGGATGTACGGTGGGGTGGGGCAAGGAGAGAATTCAGATTGGTGAGTTCCTGTTGTGGCTCAGCGATAACAAACCTGACTAGTATCCATGAAGATGAGGGTTTGATCCCTGGCCTTGCTCAGTGGGTTAAGGATCCAGCGTTGCCATGAGCTGCAGTGTAGGTTGCAGATGCGTCTTGGATCCAAAGTTGATATAGCTGTGGTGTAGACCAGCAGCTGCAGCTCCAATTCCATCCCTAGCCTGGGAACTTCCATGTGCCAAGAGCGTGGCCCTAAAAAGCGGGGGCGGGGGTGGGGATTCAAACTTGGGCCTGGGGCTCTCCATGCACTCTGCCAGGGCCCCTGTCTGACAATGTCTCTCTCTGCTCCCCCTGCCCCATCCCATCCTCAATCTCTTCCTCTCTCTCCCCCATATCCATCTTTGTCTTTCTGCCATCTTGTCTGTCTCCCCACTTCTCTGCGTCTCTCTTCATCTGCATCTTTCTCTATCGCCCGTATCCATGTCCCTGTCACTCTGCCCCTGAATTTCTCCCACCTGCATGTCTCTCTCTGTGTCTTTCTTCCCCCGCATCTCTCTCCCTGTTTCCCTCTACCTCTTTGTTCTCTCCCGAATGTCTCTCTGGTCCTCGCATCTCTCTCCTCATGCCTCCCTCTGCCCATTTCTCTCTCTCTGTTTCTGGGTACCCACCTCCCACCTCCCCCTCTCCCACTTTTTCCTTCCCTCCTCCCTCCTGCCCCCCACTTCACTCCCCTGTGTCCTCCGTCTTTACACTACTTCCTTGCCGGGGACGGCCTAGCTCCCTGGACCCCAGGATTCCCAAGCCTTCACCATCATCTGTGGAGGGGCTGACATTGCTGTGGTCCTAGCCCAAGGTCCTGCACCTCCCACGCTGGATGCCAAGCTTGAGCTCCTGGACTCTCAGACTCCCAGTGCATAAGGACCAGGACAGATAATGTCAAAGGACAGATGACAGAAGACATAGAAGAGAGAGGCATCACACATGGGCTTGGCCCAGCCCCAGCACCCACGCCTGGGGCAAAGCAGTGTCTCCTTCAGTGCCTGGCTCCCGCTACTAGGGACCCCTAGGGACCCCTTGAAACTTCGGGCTGATCCGGGCCCAAGATCCCTGTCAGCAGTGATTACCCTGGGTATCAGATCCCTGCCAACCCCACCTGGAATCTTTGCAGTCAGTAAAACACCCTCAGGAGTTCCCCATTGGCTCAGCAGGTTAAGGATCTGGCATTGTCACTGCTGTGGCTCAGGTCACTGCTGTGGTGCACGTTTGATTCCTAGCCAAGGAACTTCCACATGCCCCTGTCAAGGCCAAAACAACAACAACCCATCAGAGCAGAACAAGGGTTGTTTGGGGAGAGTTACATCTGGTTCTGAAGAGCCCCTCGCACCCTTTGCCAGGCCTAGTACCAAGCTGGGAATACGGCAGTGAACATAGCTGACCGAAGTCCTGTCCTTATGGTGCTCACACACTGCTTGAGTAGATGAACTAGTAAACTAATAAACAAGATAATTTCAGATGGCGATAAGTGCTATAAAAACTGAATGAAAATGAACAAGCTGGGCAGTGGGGAGGCTTCTTGAAGGAGACAATGTTTGAGCAGAGACCTGGATGATGAGAAGGAGCTGGCCTGGAAGCATGTGGGCCAGCTGTTGCAGAGAGAACAGTCCCTACACATGCCCCCGGACACAAGTGTAAGCTGGAAGAGGGCAGTGTCGCCATGGCAAACCCTGAAGCAGGGCAAGGAGGAAATGTGTGTGTGAGGAGAGTGGGCTTGGGATGCCATTTTATATAGGGCAGAAATGGTCTCATTGAAAAGGCACCAAGAAGTGAAAGCCTAAAAGAGGGGAAAACAGGAACCAGGCAGATTTCTGGGGGGAGAGGATTCCAGGCAAAAGGAACAGCCAGTGCAAAGGTCCTGGGGTGAGTAGAAACAAAGAAGCCAGTGGGGTTAGAGTGGGCTGAGCGAGAGGAGGTGAGATTGGAGAGAGACAGGAAAGTTCACGTAGGGATTTGTGGGCTGTGGTTGAGAACATTGGCTTTTACCTGGAGCAGGGTGTAGCAAGCAGATGCCTCCAGGAAGGTCCTAATGTGATAGGCATATGGGCAGTGGAGAGGACAGGGAAGAGGTTGCTGCAATAGTCCAGGTGGAAGAGGATGAAGGATGGACCAGGATGGGGGCCTGGAGTTGGGCGTGAGGGATGAAATTCTGGAAATGTTTTGAATGTAGCTACCGGGCCTGGCCATTAGGCAAAGTCAACCAGCCCTGTTCAGGCTAGGGTGATTGGACAGCGCAGGCCACAGCCAGCCAGGTATGACAGCCAAACCAGGGTACTGAAGCCAGGAAGGCCTGAGCCCTGAGATAGCTCCTGGAGGCCTTTCTTGGGGAGGGGTCCATTGGCAGATGTATCCCCTAAACACTGCTAAAGCCATGTAGTGTGGTGATTAAAAGCCCAGACTCTACAGCCAGGCCACCTGAATTCAAGTCAGCTCCATCACCTACTTGCTGTGTGCCCTTGGGCAAGTGGCCTAACCTTTCTGGGCCTGGTAAGTGCTCTGCGAGCACTACGGGATCAAGCTGATGATAATGATTATAGGAGTCTCTACAAAATCATGCCTCTAAGACATCCCTTGTCTAGGAAGAGCATGGAGAAGAGGTCAGGTCTGATATGTCTGAGAGAAGAACACCCATCGCTACCACACACCTAGCTCCTGTCCTAACTGGTCTGGTTTGGAAGCCTGCGGAAAGGCGCCATCACAGCGGGATAGGCAAAGGAGAACTGTGCGCGTTTTCCCATCCCTCTCTCTACCCTGGCTCTGCTTCATCTCTCTCCTTCCATCTCCATCTCTCACATCCTTCTCCGTAGCCATTTCTTCTCCCCATCCTCGGTGTCTATACCCTTCCCACCGCTGCCTCCAGCCTTTTTATCAATGCAAACAGCCTCTCAGCGTCTCCGCCCCCGCGCCTCAGTTGAGGGTGACACAGCGCATGCGCTGTCGGCGCCCCTCCCTCTCCACCCCCATCCCCCGTCGGCGTCTGGGCCTCGTCCCCTTCTCTGTCTCCTTCGCCCCCATCACTTCCCTCGACACTGACACCCCGTTGCGCCAGTTTCCCGGGTTTAAGCTTTGGTCTCCAGCCGCATCCACCCGAGGTAAGTGGGGTAGAGGGGAGGCCTGCGGAGAAGGGGAGGGGCAAAGCATCCTGCATCCCGAGATAAACAAACCCGGGGAGGGGGCGGCCTAGACTGAGGGGCCTGACTGGAGAAGAATGGGGGACTAGGCCTGCGGGAAGTGCTAGGCGCTGGACCCACAAACCAGGGTCCTCTGCTGGGTGACTGGCACCCCTATGACTGCTCAAAATCTAGAGCTAGGGGCGTGGGAGCCACTTGGAGCCTTGGGAGCATCTGGGGGCTCAGATTCCGGAGATTGTTGAGCACAGGCTCTAGCTGACCTCTGCCCCCAGGATTTGCCTGAAGGCCACCCCCAACTCTTCATCTGCCCCCTGAGGGCCACCAAGGACCATGACTAAGACAGATCCAGCCCCGATGGCCCCACCACTCAGGGCGGAGGAAGAAGAAGAGGAGGAAGAAGATGAGCCTGTCCAGGAGCCCCCCAGCCCCACCCAGGAGCGCCGGCAAAAGCCTGTTGTGCACCCCTCTGCACCTGCCCCCCTCCCCAAGGACTACGGTAACCACCCTCCCCACCCTGCAATATGACCCGGAGCCTTGGATGGCCAGGGGGGTTTGGCTGAACTGTGCTGGTGGAGATGGTGGGAGGATTCTGGAGGATTTGTAGGTGGTCTGGAGGAGTCATGGCCCTTGGGTCCCCCGTCCCCCCCCCCCCCCCCCCGCCTTTATTCATTCATTCATCCATCCGTTGGAGAATGGAATTAGGATAGTCCTCATCTTTGATTCATGATACATCATTCAATTATTTTGTCATTCAACAAACATTTTTTGAAAGCCTTGCTATGGACCTGGGAGCTGGGGGCACAGCATGGAGCAAGACAGATCCAGTCTTTGCCTGAGAGATGTCACAGGCCTCACTCACGACCCCACAAATAAGTAAAAATATCAGTATATAAACATGATGAGACTTGTGTCTGCCAAGAACAGGGTTCTGCAAGAGCTTTTTACGATGGTTTCCCTGAGGATATAACATCCTAGGGACACCCAAGGATGAATTGAGGGTTAACAAAGGAAAGAGTCAGGGGAACGGGGGGGGGGGGGTCCCAGGAGATGTAACTACAGGAGTAAAAAGACTCCGAGGTGGTAAGATGTGGAGCTGAGAGGGTGGCATCTTGGAGAAACTGAAAATGTCTACTCATTCACCAAGCAATGTTTATTCATCACTACTTCTCTGTGACAAGCCTTGTGCTGGGAGATGGAGATTTAACGGTGAGCAATCCAGGCATGATCCCGGCTCTCAGGAGAGAAGGCAAGACTAAGCAAGGAAGAGATTTATCAAGCAGCCAGGTCAGATTGGAGTGAATGCAATGAGAGAAAGAAAAGATGGAGGGAGATATAATAGAAATTGGCTTGGGGGCAGCACCTTGAGACAGAGGGGTCAGGGTGGGTTTTCTGAGGAGGTAGCATTTGAGCTGAGATTCAGGGCGTGAGAAGGAATCAGCCATAGGAGAACTAGCGAGAGTTCCAGGCTGTAAGCAGCAAGTGCAAAAGCCCTGAGGCAGGACTGAGCTTGAAACAGAAAGAAAATCGTGGTACTGCAGTGAGTGAGTGATGGGAGTTGAGATGAGAGGTTGGCAGTGCTAGATCTGGAAGGGCTTTAAGGCGACTGTGAGGACTTTGGATATATTTTTAAGTGTGAGGTGGGGAAGAGCAGTTGTGGTGGGAGGGGCTGGTATTTGAAAGCAGAGGACTGGCGGGTCGAATTTATATTTTTAGAAGCCCCCTCTGGGAGTTCCCATTGTGGCTCAGTGGAAACGAACCTGACTAACATCCATTAGGATGCGGGTTCAATCCCTGGCCTTGTTCAGTGGGTTAAGGATCTGGCGTTGCCATGAGCTGCCGGGCAGTTTGCAGACATGGCTTGGATCCGGCATTGCTGTGGCTGTAGCATAGGCTGGCAGCTGTAGCTCCAATTCAACCCCTAGGCTGGGAACTTCCATGTGCCGCAGGTGTGGCCCTAAAAAAAAAAAAATTAATAAATAATAAAACTCTCTCTATCTACTGGATATAGAGGGTGGAGCACAGCCAAAACTGGATATAGGAGGAAGCTCTTAGAAGATGTTGGCCAGGAATCTCCAGCAGCTGTGAGTTCAGAAACTAGCTTCCAGTTCAGAGGGTAGGCGTCCCCAGGTTAGGGCAGGAGGGTTGACATCCGTGGACATGTCACCCACGAGAGGTGGATCAGAGAGGCTACACGTTGTCCTCAGTCTGATAGAAAAATAAGAATGTTATCTGGGGGAGTTCCCGTCGTGGCGCAGTGGTTAACAAATCTGACTAGGAACCATGAGGTTGCGGGTTCGATCCCTGCCCTTGCTCGGTCGGTTAAGGACCCAGCATAGCCATGGGCTGTGGTGTAGGTTGCAGATGTGGCTCGGATCCTGTGTTGCTGTGGCACTGGCGTAGGCTGGTGGCTACAGCTCCAATTCGACCCCTAGCCTGGGAACCTCCATATGCTGCGGGAGCAGCCCTAGAAAAGGCAAAAAGACAAAAAAAAAACAAAAAAACAAAAAACCCAAAACAAAACAAAACAAAAAAGAATGTTATCTGGGTGTCCAGAAAAGTCTGTGTCCCCCACCCCACCGCTCCCAGGTATCCTGCTTGTAGGACAAGGAGGGTTTGCTTGCAGAATGTGAGGGAATCTGAAAATGTCACCTAGGACAGAGAGAGGGCTAAGGTGGATGCCAGGAAAAACTCACATTATTTGTTTGTGAAATTTCTGCATTAATTCAGCTGAGACTGACTGAGCTTGCTTGGCAGGTGCTGTGCCAGCCTTAGGAATAAGGGTGTGAACAAAGCAGCATGGATACAAGCCAGTGAGGGGGACAAGTGAGAAAGGGAGCAAAAGAGGAAGAAGAGGGAAGAAGAAAAAGAGGGGGAAAGAGGGAGGGAGGCATCAACAAGTCATGTTAAGTAGTGATATATTAAGAAATAAAAAAAGGGCGAGGAGTTCCCGTCCTGGCTCAGTGGTAACAAAACCGACTAGTATCCATGAGGATGCAGGTTTTCCATCCCTGGCCTCGCTCAGTGGGTTAAGGATTCAGCGTTGCCTTGAGCTGTGGTGTAGATTGCAGACATGGCTTGGATCCTGTGTTGCTGTGGCTGTGGTACAGGCCGGCAGCTGCCGCTCCAATTTGACCCCTAGCCTGGGAACCTCCATATGCTGCAGGTGTGGCCTTAAAGAGACAAAAAAAAAAAAAAAAAAAGGAAAGAAAGAAAAAAGGGCAAGAGATGGAAATGGGTAGAGTTGCTGATTTAGCCAAGTGGTCTGGGGAGGCCTCTCTGAAGCCTTAAGATCTGAGGGAAAGCTGGTCCAGGCAAGAAAGAAAGGCCCAGCAAGCACAAAGCCCCAGAGACAGGAATTTGCCTGGGGAATTGGAAGGACAGAAGGAGGCCAGTGGCTGGAGGGGAATGAGTGAAGGGGAGAGGGCAGAGAACAGACAAGGCCAGTTTGTGCGGGGCCTACGGGCCCTGGCTGAGGACTTTGGCCTGTACTCTGAGTGTGATGGGAGCCAGGGCAGGGTTCTCAGCCAGAGAGGGCTGTGCCGTGACTGGCATTTTGAAAGGAGTACACGAGGCTGGTTCCTGGAGACACATTCTGTGCCATCCTTCCCCGGGCTCTGTATCATCTGGTTATTCATTTGCTTATCCATTCAGCACACACTGCATTCCTGTCCTGTGCCAGGCCCTGTGCTGGGTGCCCACATTACTACAGAGAGCAACACTCAGCAGAGTCTAAAGGGAGGAGGAGTTTCTGTTGTGGCTCAGTGGGCTAATAACCTGACACAGTGTCAGTGAGAATGCAGGCTCAATCCCCAGCCCCCTTAGTGGGTTAAGGATCTGGCGTTGCTGCAAGCTGCAGTCTAGGTCCCAGATGGGCTTGGATCTGGCATTGTTGTGGCTGTGGTGTAGACCGGCAGCCTCAGCTCTGATTTCACCCATAGCCTGGGAACCTGTGTATGCCACAGGGGTGGCTGTAAAAATAAATAAATAAAAATTTTAAAAATAGGAGCTCCCATTGTGCCTCAGCAGTAACGAACCCAACTAATATTCACCCCACGAATATTCATGAGGATGCAGGTTTGATCCCTGGCCCCCACTCAGTGGGTTAAGGATCTGGCATTGCCATGAGTTGTGGGTAGGTCACAAATGAGGCTCGGATCTTGTGTTGCTGTGGCTGTGGCGCAGGCAGCTACAGCTCTGATTCAACCCCTTGCCTAGGAACTTCCATATGCTGCAGGTGTGGCCCAAAAAACCAAAAATAAATTGATTAAATAAAGGGGGGAGATGGAAGTTCCTCTGAGTACTGCCTGGCTGCCCATAGATACATTTTATGTGGATTGCACAGTTGAAAAATTGGAGAGATTTTTCTTAAACACCATGATGTCTGGCTTTTAAATTTTCTTTACTCTGGAGATTTGGCCAAACTGTGCCCCTACTCTAACAGGGTGGCAGTGGCCTAGAGCAGTAGCTGCACCCTTGGGCATGCAAACCCCTTATCACACTCTTATTTCTGGGGTAGAGTTGGTTGCTGTCTGGGAATTGCCTGATCTTCCAATTTTTCTTTTATCTTTTTTTTTTTTCCCTAGGGCCTCACCCATGGCATACGGAGGTTCCCAGGCTAGGGGTTGAATCACAGCTACAGCCACCAGCCTATACCATAGCTCACAGCAACGCCGAATCCTTAACCCACTGAGCGAGGCCATGGATCAAACCCACAACCTCATGGTTCCTAGTTGGATTCGTTTCTGCTGCACCACGACGGAAACGCCGTATCTTCCAATTTTTCAAAACATGCTGGGCATCCAAATCTTTATGTGAAATTTCCTGATTTTGAGACCTCATGCTGGCCACACAGAAAATGCCTGTGGCCCATGAGCCACTAGTTGGAGACCCTGCTTAGAAGGTCTTAAAGACAAAGGATGAAAGGAAGGGGGGGGTCTGTTTGTCTGGAATGACCATGGATTTCTCACCACCCCAGCCTTCACCTTCTTCGACCCCAACGACCCTGCCTGCCAGGAGATTCTGTTTGACCCGCAGACCACCATCCCGGAGCTGTTTGCCATTGTGCGCCAGTGGGTACCGCAGGTCCAGCACAAGATCGACGTCATTGGCAATGAGGTAAGAAGGCTGGGGAAGCAAGGGAGGAGAGGACAGGTCCCTCACGTGTTTGGGTAACCCCTCCTCGGTCCCCTCCACTCCCAGATTCTGCGGCGAGGCTGCCATGTGAATGATCGCGATGGGCTGACCGACATGACACTGCTCCATTATGCGTGCAAGGCTGGGGCCCACGGAGTTGGTGAGGGCCCAACCCCCCAACCATGAGCCCCCAAACCTAGGCTCCTATACCTGACACCCTCAGAACCCCAGCCCTCAGACCCTCATCCTGAACCCACAGCCTGAGATCCCAGAGTGCAGTCCCTGTGACCCAGAGTCTTCCCGGTCCCCTGGGCCCACGCTCCGGAAGAGAGGACCCAAACTGACCTAGGCTGTTGCACAGGGGACCCCGCGGCAGCTGTGCGCCTCTCGCAGCAGCTGCTGGCACTGGGTGCCGATGTGACCCTGCGCAGCCGCTGGACGAACATGAACGCGCTTCACTACGCGGCCTATTTCGATGTGCCCGACCTTGTGCGCGTGCTGCTGAAGGGCGCACGGCCGCGAGGTGAGGAAGAGGAGCTGGGCTGGGAGGGGGGCAGGAAGCAGAAGGCAGTGCTCAGGGGTTGGGGGAGGAGACCCAGAGTGAGAAAGGTGGGGAAGGCGAGTGATGGGGCTTGGCCTGGGAGGTGAGACCTGGAGGCTGGAGGCAGGAGATGCGGGAGACGGGGCTCAGTGGCATGGCCAGAGCTGGTTGGGCAGGGGGTGGCGGAGGAAGGGCAAGCTCTGCGCCAGAGGCTGCGGGAGGCACTGGGGCCTCTGGGTTCAGAGATGGATGAAGAGATGGACTTTGGGAGGCTGGAAGGTAGCGGGAGGGCTGGGATGCCAAGAGCTTTCACCTGGAACCCTTCTCTCCCTGGCTTCCCAGTGGTGAACTCCACGTGCAGTGACTTCAACCACGGCTCAGCCCTGCACATCGCGGCCTCCAACCTGTGCCTGGGCGCTGCCAAGTGTCTGCTGGAGCACGGTGCCAACCCAGCACTTCGGGTACTGCCACCCTGGCCCAGCCTCTCATCTTCCTTCTCCTTCCTCCCCCCAGCTGCCTTCCCAACCAGCAGGCCTCTGCAGAGGATGGGGTGGGACAGGGCCAGGGCCAGGACCACTTAAATTTATTGAAGTTGTTAAAATATGGCAAAAAATCAGAGTTCCTGTCATGGCTCAGTGGTTAACAAATCCAACTAGGAACCATGAGGTTGCCAGTTTGATCCCTGGCCTTGCTCAGTGGGTTAAGGATCCATCGTTGCCATGAGCTTCGGTGTAGGTCGCAGACTCGGCTCAGCTCCCGTGTTGCTGTGGCTGTGGTGTAGGCTGGCGGCTGCAGCTCCGATTCGACCCCTAGCCTGGGAACCTCCATATGCCGTGGGTGCAGCCCTAAAAAGATAAAAAAAAAAAAAAAAAAAATTATTGCAAAAAAGTATCTATACCTTCAACAAAGGAAGTAATAGCTGATGTTTAGTGTTCATGATACGTCAAATGGGCTCTAGTTTGAGCTCTATTTTACAGTGTGGAAACTGAGGCAGAAGGAATAAGTGATTTGTCCAGGAAGGAACCTTCCACCAAGGAATATTTTCTCATATCCTGGCTGACCCTGTGGCTGTGTGTACACAGCATTTTGAGATCATGGAGTTGGGTTGAGACCCTTGGTGAATGAAAGGGTTATGCCCCCATAAGCCCTCAATGTGATCTTTGACCCTGACCCATCCATTTCCAGGTCCTGTCCCCAACAGCAGTCACTCTACAGCATCTCAGACACAGATGTCTTGGGGGGACATGGCCTCTACTCATTCCCCGTTGGCCCAGTTGAACCCTTGACCCAGGACTTGAGGAGCCCATTTTCAGTATTTGCCTTTCAAGTGGTCCAATTCCAGGCTTGGGGTCTGGGTCCTGAGGGCCTGACCCACCCACTGAAGTATGACCTTCATTCCCCATTGGCTCCACCCCTAGTCCCACCCTCAATTACTTGACCTTCCCAGCCGAGGTCTCTGGGTGGACTTCCCTGGGGACCCTGATACCTTAACGCCCTGCCCCTTCCTATTTCCGTGTTGGCTCAGGTATGACCTAGCCCTACCTCTTCTTCACCTTAACCCCAGGGTCTCTGGGGGTATGGGGCTCAGTGGGGGTGCAGCCTATGCTGCTGAGTCTTCAGCCCCCCATCTCTTCCTGTTGGTCCCCAGAACCGAAAGGGACAGGTGCCAGCGGAGGTGGTCCCAGACCCCATGGACATGTCCCTGGACAAGGCAGAGGCGGCGCTGGTGGCCAAGGAGCTGAGGACGCTACTGGAGGAGGCTGTGCCACTCTCCTGTGCCCTCCCCAAGGTCACACTACCCAACTATGACAACGTCCCAGGCAATCTCATGCTCAGCGCCCTGGGCCTGCGCCTGGGAGACCGTGTGCTGCTGGATGGCCAGAAGGTTAGGGACTAAAGCGGGGAGGGGAGGCGGGACTCAGCCCTCATCCCACCCTCCTGGGATCCCACCCTCCAGATCATTCACATGTATTTGTTTCATCTCACAGTTGTTCTCTGAGTGCCTCCTTTGTGCCCTGCCCTAGGCTGAGCTCTCAGTCCAAGGGGGAAGACAGATCCATCACCTGCCAGTGACAGCCCAGAGCAGTCCTGGGTGTCATGAGAAAGCACAAACAGAGTGATTGGCCCCATTTGGGTCCCCCCTGGGCTCTGGGGTCCCCATCCAGGGGCCACCTGTGCTCCCAGAATGTTCAGTACTTTGGGAAAAAAGTACAGGTCAGAGCGATCAGGGGTGTGATGGGAATGCACCCACTTGAAGATGTGGAGAAGTGAGCTAGGAGGAGAAAAGGAGACGGGGCTCTCAGGGAGGGGAGCAGGTATAAAGGCCCAGAGGACAGAGAGATTCTTCATTCATCCAGGCATTCCGAGTTTGATTCGTTTACCTGGTGTCCCTCAGGCTCCATGCTGGACCCAGCTTGTCCTTGGAGATAAAGGGCTGTCTCAGTCCCAGTGCTGCTCTCGTAGAACTCCATTTCTATTGAAGACAAGACAGTCAATAAATTAAACCCATAGCTAAGGTAATTTCTGATAGCAACAAGGGCTATGAAAACCATGAAATGCTTGGATTTAATAAATCGTCACCAGCTGAGGGCAGAGCTGGTTTTAGCTAGATCTGCTGAGAAGATGTCTCTGAGCTGAGACGGGAAGGAGCTCACCTCACAAAAATATGGAGACAGGAAACAGCAGGTACGAAGAGGTAGTGGGATGAGAGGAGTTATCTAGGGAGGGTGAAGTGAGAGGTTTGCAGGGGCTGGATCACACCAGACCTGCAGGCTACTGGAATGCATTTGAATTTTGTTTCTTTGCACAGTGAGAAGCCATAAAAGTCAGTTTGTTTCCTAGTCAAGCGTTTTGCATGCATCAGCCCCATCTGGAAAGCTTCTCTACATGATCTAATCAAGTCCATGTGCCAGTTTTGAAAGCAGGATCTAAGAAGCTCAAAGCAGTGAAACCCTTTACAATACAGAAGACTGTAAGAAGCTCAGAGAGGTGAAACCCTTTGTCAGAAGATCCGTAATAACAATCTCTGTCCATGGGGAAGCAGCATAGCACTGTGTATGAGCTCAGGCTCATGGATTTGTTCAGGCAAATCTCAGCTTTCCCACTTAAACAGCTGTGGGGCCCATGAGTTCACCTCTCTGGGCATCAGTTTCTTCATCTGTAAAATGGAGCTAATAGTACTGACTTCAGGGGGTTGTATGAGATTTAAGTTAGGTAAGACGTGTAAGGCCTTTACAGCAGGGCTTGGCACACACCACATGTTCTTTATGTGCCAAGCACTGTTCTGATCCCCACACCAGTTCTCTGAAGTAGACACTCTTGGAGTTCCCATCGTGGCTCAGTGGTTAATGAACCCGACTAATATCCATGAGGACACGGGTTTGACCCCTGGCCTTGCTCAGTGGGTTAAAGATCTGGCATTGCCTTGGGCTGTGGTGTAGGTCACAGACACGGCTTGGATTTGACCTTGCTGTGGCTGTGGTGTACTAGCCTGGGAACCTCCCTAGGCCGCAGGTGTGTCCCTAAAAAGACCAAAAAAAAAAAAAAAAAAAAAGTAGGCACTATTATTTAGCCCATTTTATAGATGAGGACCTGAGCCTTAGAAAGATGAGGGTACCTCACACGGTGATAATAACCACATTCAGTGCGGCTAAGCACTTCACATATATCAAAACCATTTCAGGGTTCCCTTGTGGCACAACAGGTTAAGGATCTGGCATTGTCACTGCAGCAGCTTGGGTTGCTGCCATGGCTCAGGTTTGATCCCTGGACTGGGAATTTCCCCATGCTGTAAGTTTGGGGAAAAAATAATTTCAACCAGACACCTGGCCTCAGAAGTGAGTGGATTGCGATCCCCATTTTCCAGATGAAACTGAGGCCAGTATGGTCTCTTCACCAAAGTTAAAGGATAATAATAGGCAATACTTGCTGATCCCTTACTCAGCACCAGGCCCTGTTCTGACGGCTTTAATGTCTCTATAGCTTTCATGTCCAGTAGACCTTTTTGTGTGAAACGTTCTGGGTCCTTGTAGCCCAGTGAAGTAGACACTTGAAATGTGGCTAGTGCCGTTGGAGAGAGGATATTTTAATTTACTGTTAGCTAATTTAGTCATAGGTGGCCAGTGGCAACGGATGACATCAGACAGGGCAGCTCTGTCACAATCCTCTCAGATGGGTGCGATTTCTGTTCCCATTGCGCAGATGAGGCCCATTGCGCAGATGAGGGCATTGAGGTGCGGTTCAGTGAACGTGTCATTCAGAATGCCAGCAAATGGTGATGTCCAAGCTGAGATCTGAGCCCGGGGCTCCCTTCCCCACCCCACCCTGCTGCCTGTGTGCCTGCGACATTACCACAGCCTTCCAAGACCCACCCAAGCCGTATCCTCCCTTGTTTCCTCAGACGGGCACGCTGCGGTTCTGCGGGACCACGGAGTTCGCCAGCGGCCAGTGGGTGGGCGTGGAGCTGGATGAACCTGAGGGCAAGAATGATGGCAGCGTTGGGGGTGTCCGGTACTTCATCTGTCCTCCCAAGCAGGGTCAGTCCCACCTGGGGCTAGAGGACGGTGCTGGGGTCCACTCAGTAGTTCTGCTGCTGCTGACTGAGTGATGGGGTTTGGGGGGGGATGGCGGGGCAGAGGCCAGAGGCTTGGACAGCTCCCATCCCAGGCTCTGTCTGTCCCCCCAGGTCTCTTTGCCTCCGTGTCCAAGATCTCCAAGGCAGTGGATGCACCCCCCTCATCTGTCACCTCCACACCTCGGACTCCCCGGATGGACTTCTCCCGTGTCACTGGAAAAGGCCGCAGGGAACACAAAGGTCAGAGAGGAGAGCCAGTCTTGAGGCTATTTCGTGGGGAGCCCAGCTTCTCTGACGCAGATTCTCCTCGGGCCCAAACTCCCATTTTAGAGGATGATCTGGGAGTTTCTGATTTCTGTGATGCAGTTTCTCCTTTGTCTCAGTACTGGCCCTACCCAGATCTTGAAAGGACCTGGATGTTCCCTGCCCCCATGACATAGTTCCTCCTCAGACCCAAAGGTTTTCTCCCAGTTTTAGGGAAGAATCTGTGGGGTTCCTGGCTTTAGTGACTTTTTTTGGCCATGCCCATGGCATGTGGAAGTTCCCCGGCCAGGGTTCGAACCTGTACCACAGCAGGGACCCCAGCCACTGCAGTAACCACACCAGATCCTTAACCCACTGTGTCACAAGGGAACTCCTTTAGTGACTTGATTTATCTTCAGTCCCAACTCCCTGCTTCATTTCAAAAGGACAGTTTCTGGGTCCCTGACTTCTGAGACTCAGTTTTTCCTTTAGCCCAAATAGCCTGAACTTTGAGAAGGAGTTTTGGGGTTCTCTAAGTTCCTGGCTCAGTTTTCCCTCAGGCTTAGAGCCCCCACCCCCAGTTCTCTGGCAGCTGAGGTTGTTTCTTCTCAAACCCCACTGCCTTCCCATTTTGGGGAACGCTCAGCAGTTCGTCCCATTTGAGCCAGAGCAGTTTCTGTTTGTTGCTGTTTGGTCTTTTTCGGGCCACACCCATGGCATATGGAGGTTCCCAGGCTAGGGGTCGAATTGGAGCTGCAGCTGCCACCCTACACCATAGCCACGCCAGATTCAAGCCACTGCTTGCAGCAACGCAGGATCCTTAACCCACTGAGTGAGGCCAGGGGTTGAACCCGCATCCTCGTGGATACTAGTCAGGTTATTAGCCCTCTGAGCCACAATGGGAACTCCTGAGCCAGAGCAGTTTCTCCCTATGGCTTTCTGAGTGACACTGGGTCCTTAGGGCTGGCATCTGGAGGCCTCACCCTTGTCCCCTCCACTCCCAGGCAAGAAGAAGCCCACGTCATCCCCATCTGCAGGCAGCCTGCAGCAGCGCGAAGGAGCCAAGGCTGAGGTTGGAGACCAAGTCCTCGTCGCAGGCCAGAAGCAAGGGATTGTGCGCTTCTACGGGAAGACAGACTTTGCCCCAGGTGAGGACAGCTATCTGGGCTGGGAGGCAGGCAGGGCTGCCAGGCATCCTGACACCCTCTGTTGCAGGCTACTGGTATGGCATTGAGCTAGACCAGCCCACTGGCAAGCACGATGGCTCCATCTTCGGTGTCCGGTACTTCACCTGCCCCCCGAAGCATGGAGTCTTTGCACCAGCATCTCGAATTCAGAGGTGAGCCCAAACACTGATCCCTACCCAGAACCCTGATCCCCACCTCAGATCTCCTCCTCTTGGACCAGGAGGACAGTGTGGATGCCCACCCCCACACCCCAGCTCTTTCTCGTAGGCCCCCTGGGGCTCAGCTCCTGGTCAGCCCCTGCCTGGCCTCTTGTGGCTCTGACTCCTCCCACTCCCTGTGTCTCCCCAGGATTGGTGGATCCACTGACCCCCCTGGGGACAATGTTGGAGCCAAAAAAGTACATCAAGTGACAAGTGAGTTGGGGCTGGGTGTGGGAAGGAGTGTGCGTTTGGGAATCGGAGATGACGGAATCACCAGTGTATAATCCGGGGAAATGAGGTCCTGGAAAATGATGAGACAGGATATCAAGAGAGCTGGATTCTCTGGGGTTGGGGATGTTAATGAAAAGACTCTGAGCAGGCACTGGGGACATGGGTCAGTTTTGGAGGACACAGGGTTTTTTTTTGTTTTGTTTTGTTTTTTGTCTTTTTAGGGCCACACCCGCAGCATATGGAGGTTCCCAAGCCAGCAGTCGAATCAGCGCTGCAGCTGCTGGCCTACACCAAGCCCAGCAACGCAGGATCCGAGCCACATCTGCGACCTACACCACAGCTCATGGTGATGCCGGATCCTTAACCCACTGAGTGAGACCAGGGATCGAACCTGCGTCCTCATGGATGCTAGTCAGATTTGTTTCTGCTGAGCCATGACGGGAACTCCAGGACATAGAGAGTATTAGATGGCTATTGGGAATATAGGATCTTGGAGATGGATGAATATCAATGACAGGGAGTCTAGGTGTGTATTAAGGACAAAAGCGGGTTTGTCATCCCCTCATATGAGACCTTGCCCTTCCCTTCAGTGACGCAGCCCAAACGCAACTTCACAACAGTACGGACCCCAAAGGACATCGCATCAGAGAACTCTATCTCCAGGTGCGTAGCATCCTGGGGCCCCAGTCCTATGGGATATTCAGGGAGAGGCATCCACCAGGCCATTGGACACAGGGGTCTGGAGTTCTGGTTGGGACTAGAGATAGAGGTTAGGAAAACTTATGACTAGTTAGCTTACCCAGAAATAGTCTGGGTTTTTTTTGGGGGGGTGGGGGTTGCGGGTTTGGCCACACCTGTAGCATGTGGAAGTTCCTGGGCCAGGGATTGAACCTGCACCACAGCAGTGACCCTAGCTGCTGCAGTGACAATGCCGGATCCTTCACCTTCTGCACCACAGAGGTACTCCCAGAAAAGGTCCTTGGGGAGACCCCACACTGCATTCTGGTAACTTCAACTTTGAAGGGGCAGGTGAAGGAGACAGAACACCCTTTGCCCCACAGGAACCCGAGAGTGCACACCTCAAGAGGTAGAGGCAGAATCCAGAAAGACCCAATCCCAGGCACTTGGGGAAGAGCTGGGTGGGGATGGATCCAGGTCCTTCTGCGCCCTGCACTGGGGGTGACACAGTTTTCCTCCCCAGGTTGCTCTTCTGCTGCTGGTTTCCCTGGATGCTGAGGGCGGAGATGCAGTCTTAGAGGCCCTGGACATCCGATGACGAGACACAGAGGCCCCTCTAGCGTCTCCTGACACACGGAGCCCCTGAGTTACCCTGAGATAGAGATTCCCAGTAACACATCCAGAATAGAGACCCCCGTTAGCCAGCCCTCGATCACTGAGGCCCCATTATTAACAGATGTCCCCCATTGATAACCCCCCAAATACAGACCCTGTGTTACCCAGAAAGAGATTCCCTGAGTGTAGCCCCTTCAGGCTAGTCCTCATCCCCAACCTCTCAGAGCAGACCCCCAATAACAGATTTCCACATCACCCCAAATGACAGTGACTTTCTCTACATAATGCTCCACACCAGAACATTCCTGAGTCACTCGTCACTGGATCAGAACCCTTCCCTGCTAACAAAGACCCCTCCCATCAAGTCCCCTTGAAAGAAACACCTCCGGAGCAACAGAGTAACAGCCGTACATTTAATATCAGTACCCTCAAGATGTTGGGACCCCCCCGGTCACCCCAACAATCCTTACACTGCAATCAGAGACTCCCTCCATTAACAAAAACCCGCTCTTATCCCTCAAGAAGAGACCCACATTACCCAGCCCACTCTCACCCCCCAATTTACAGACACCAAAACAGTCCTGGAAGTGCTAATTACAGGACCCCCAAGTCTTCCTATCCTCTGCACCCTCAAGAAACCCCCAGTGCCTTGTATGAAGCCCACCCCATGCGGCCCACAGCACCTGTGCTGGCCAGGCTCCCAGAAAATTCTCTATTTTTAAAGTAATTATTTCCCCCTTTGGGGGACCCCAAAATTTGGAGGCCCCATTCTGGGACTCTGAGGATCCCAAACCCCAGAGTACATGTCCCAAACTCCCCTGTGCCCCCAAGTCCTACAACTCCTAGGAGACCCCAAAGCCCTAACTCACAGGACCCCCAAATCATGGATCCCGCAAATCCCCAGGGAATCCCAAATTTAAAAGTCCAATCCCAAGCTCCCAGGAAACCCCAATCACGGAGGTGCTTGCACCTGGAATGGAGGAGACTGTAGTTCAGGATATGCATCCTGGGCTCCCAGGGCACCTCAGGCCCTATTCATAGGCACCAGGAGACCCCCAAAGAAATTCCCATTCCTGAAAACCAGAGGACTTTCAATGCCCTGAGTCTGGGGACCTCAGAACACCTAAATTCCAAGAGCCCCAGCCCCAAAGGAACCCCAAGTCCTCAAGAATGAAAGGTGCCAGGGCCTTGAGGGGATCCCAAATCCTGGAACCCCCATTTCAATCTACATTAAGGTCACAGGTCCAAAACACCAAATATTTGTTACTGGCCCGGAAGGACCTCACAGCACTCTGGCCAGACCAACAGCCGGACGGAGACCCTGAAGGCCCAGGGGGTCCAGGGCAGACCCGGGGCCCTGAACACCAAGGACAGCTCACGACTGCCCCTTCACTGCATGTCCCCACCGCATGACCCCTAACCCCTTCAATAAAGACGTTTCTATGGCTCTCTGTGTCGGGTCGGTGTTTAGGTAATTAGGGCCCTGCCTCTGTCCACTTGCTACGGGAGGATGGCAGAGGAAGTCCATCCCTCAATCTTGCCGGGGTTGGCTTGGATATAGGATGCTCTAGCCTGTGGGAAATCCTTTAACTGGTCACCTTTCCCCTTGCGGCCGCCGCGCTTGCGCCTCGGGTCTGGGTTCTCTGCGCAGTGTGGACAGGCTCGGCTCTGGAGCTCTGATTGGTCCGTACCAGACGAAGACGGGTCTCTGAAGGGTCCCCAGTGGCTCAGAGACCAGGAAGCACAGCCTATCACCGAGCAAGGCTGAAGGGGCGGGGTAATGCTGTATGAGAGCGCCTATTGGGTGGAAGGCAGAGCACCAGAGCCTTTGAGAATTCCCATTGGTCTGAGGACTCCTGCGTTAGGCATGTGGGGCGGAAGTGGCAGGGAAGGGAATGGGGGTGTTGAATTTGGATTTTGGAAGGGACGCTGGTGGACGGTCAGTTTGCTGGGGTGGCCGAGGGTGGAGATGGGGATCCGAGAGGGCTGAGAATAGGGATCCGGGGAAGCTCAGACAGGAATCCGAGAAAGCTCAGAGTGTGGGGTTCTAGAAACAGAAACGGGACATCCAAGGGATTAGGGGAGGGAAGATGAGAGAGGAGACAGGCTCGGGGTCAGAGGTCCAAGGGTGCTTCAGTGAAGGGGCCCTCAGGAGCAGATCTGAGGGCAGTCTCCAGTGGGAGGATCGAAGGAGATTAAAAATGGCTGTGTCTGAGGAGGCTTAGGCTGGGGCACCGGGCTGCTCAGAATGGGCGGTCTGAAAGGGCTGGAATCTGAAAGGGCTGGTGGCGGGAGGAGGGTCCTTGAGACGGGCTCAGCGTTGCAGGTCTGAAGTTTTTAGGATGAGGTCTCAAATCCAAGTGTTTAAAGGGGCTCTGGGAGATATGGGTGGAGCTCTTGAGAAAGGCTCCCAGTGGAGTCAGAGGATGTTCTCTGAGAGGCTAAATATGTGTAGTTTGGTGGGCCCCTGGTGGATGGATTTGGGGAGAGTGTTCTGGGTGCTCACTGTGTCTGGGCAGGGAGCCTAGGGTTCCATTGGGTGCCTTTGAGATACTGAGGACTTAGGTTTTAGAAACCAGTTGTTTCACTAGAGGGCTAAGGTAAGGCCCTGGCCCCCGTGATGAGAACAGAAAGCTGTATCATAGCCTGAGGGTGGAGGCTTTGTGATTTCAGTGTGTTCTCCTCCCCCCACAGGACTGACTTCATACAAGGAGTTGGTGTCGATGGAGGATCAGGACGCCAGGGTCCCAGCCCTGGAACCATACAGGGTGGAGCAGGTTGTCAGGACTGGGGATGCAGAGGAGGGTGAAGGTTGGGTCTAGAGGGTGGGAGATAGAGTGGGGGTAGGCAGGCTGACTCCTGGGTTTGTGGGCTAGGACTGCCCCCTCCCTACAAATTCATTCTTACCCTAAGGACCCAGCCCCATCTTCACTCCTACCTCCCCATCCTCCAAATAGGCACTGGTCCCTCGACTTAAGGCCCTGGCCTGTCTAGGGAACATCCTGGAGCTTCGCTCCAGAGGAGGGGCTGCTCATGGATGCTAGCATCTCTGTGTGGGTTGAAGGGCCACACCTTCAGAGGGATCTCTTTATCCTAGGCGCCACCTGTAATCTACTATGTCCCTGACTTCATCTCCAAGGAAGAGGAGGAGTATTTGCTTCGACAGGTGACCCCAACACCCTTCTGGTCTGTTTTTCCCCTCTTCCCTCACCAAACCCCAGCTCCCTTGTGAGAGCCTAAAAGGCCACAGTGAAGATCCTGGCAGGAGGAAGAGTGCCACTTAGCACCCATCCCTCACCTCCCTCTTCCTTCTCAGCCCCTGAAAGAGCTTTTCCCAGGAGACTTAGGGGAAACCAAACTGATTCTTAGAAAGGAAGTTGTTGTTATGGAGCTTAGACTCCCTGTGCTGAGACAGCCCAATCCTTCCACCTTAGAGGAAAGGAAGTTATAAACCTAGGCTGAGATAGCCCAGTTCAGGCCCTTGAGATTTGGGGACTGAAGAATTTACAGTGTTGAGGTATCTGTGCTGAGATAGCCCAGGCCTCAGAGTGTTACAGAGGAAATGCTTCTCTGTGCTGACAGTTCAGTACAGACCCAGAATCTTGGGAACCAAGCACAGATCACCTGGGTTGAGATAGCCCAATCTGTATTCGGGGAAAGAAGAATTTACAAAGCTCAGTCTTTACACTGGGATGGCCCTTTGCAGCCTCTGAACCTCACAGAAGACAGATCTTCCTGTGCTCTCCCAACTAGTTTTGTCTAGTTTGAGTCCCAGGAATGAGCTAGCTACAGAACTCAGACTCTCACGCTGAGACAGCCCATTCCAGCCCTGTAACCATGGAGGGAATAAAGAGATTAGCAAGTAGAGAATAGATTTCTTAGACTTCTTGGAGACAGCCCATTCTCAATCCTTGGAACCCTTTTTTTTTTTTTTTTTTTTTTTTGCTTTTAAGGGCTGCTCCTGCAGCATATGGAGTTTCCCAGGCTAGGGGTCTAATCTGAGCTACATCTGCCAGCCTATGCCTCAGCCACAGCAACGTGGGATCCGAGCCGCTGTCTGCTGCCTATACCACAGGTCACAGCAACACCAGACCCTTAACCCACTGAGTGAGGTCAGGGATCGAACCCGCAACCACATGGATGCTAGTCGGATTCATTTTCGCTGTGTCATGATGGGAACTCCTAGACCCTTTGAATCTTGGCAGTGGAAAATTTTCCAAGTATTTTCTTTGCTATTACAAAGAGCCCAGCTTAGCATTCTTTCCCCCAGGTGATAGGAACTAGGAGATTCCAGAACTCAGACTGGATTCCACTGCTCAGCCCAGGCAACAGGAAATTGAGTGCAAACTGTTTGCCGGGATGAAGGAGCCCAAGCTGGCCCAGAGCTCTGAGTAGATTCAGACCCTGATTGTGCAGCCCTGCCTGGTTCCTTTCCTCAATCCTGGGCAACACAGGTGGGCTTCGAAGCTAGTGGCCTCCATAGGGCAAAGGGCAAACCACAAAATCCTGGGAACATTATCCCAGAGAATGATCCCACAGACACTGAGATGACCCATTTCCACCCCAGGTAAAAATCTCTGTGTTGGCCTGGGTGGGAGAGTTCGAGGGCGGTCCTGGAAAAAGGACTGACCCCCTTCCCACCTCCCAGGTCTTCAATGCCCCAAAGCCAAAGTGGACCCAGCTTTCCGGGAGGAAGTTACAGAACTGGGGTAAGTGTCCCTGGCTGTGGGCATGGGTGATTTAGGGATGTGGGCTGGGTTAGGCAGTTCAGGTTGGATAGTCTCAGGACATTGGTGGGGTGGTCAGGGGTAGGGGGTGGGGAGGTCCTGGTCCTGGAGAGTTATTGGTAGGGATGGGGTCCCTAAGGCTTCAAGGGGTCCCAAGGGCCAGGAGGATTCTGAGGGGTTAGGGATTTCCTGATGAGTTGGGGAGTATTTCCAGGGGTTTAGAGAAGTCAGGAAAACTCTGAAGGGTAGAGTGGTGATCTTCAAAGAGTTAGGGGTCCCGGAGGAGGTCAGAGTACTACCAACCAGTAGGATATCCATCATGGGGGGCTCCTTGGTTGGGTGCCCTCAGCCTCCCCCTCCCCCAGGTGGGCTCCCCCATCCCCGGGGGATGGTTCCTGAGCGGCTGCCACCGTGGCTCCAGCGCTATGTGGACAAAGTGTCTGACCTCAGCCTTTTTGGGGGTCTCCCAGCCAACCACGTCCTTGTGAACCAGTATCTGCCTGGGGAGGGCATCATGGTAACCACACTCTCACCCCGACCCCTAGACCTCAGATCCACCATGGGGCAGGGCATCATGTTGACCCACGTCCACTCTCATTAAGCAGCCACATACTCCAACCAGGCATTCGCCTCCCTGTCCCCAGCTGGGGAGCCCCCCTTTTGCCCCAGAGGGTGGGGGGTGTGGACTCCTGCCCTGTCCAGCCCTGGTGCCCACTCCCCAGCCCCACGAGGACGGGCCACTCTACTACCCGACCGTCAGCACCATCAGCTTGGGCTCCCACACCATGCTGGACCTCTACGAGCCTCGGCAGCCAGAGGATGATGACCCTACAGAGCAGGTGGGCCCCGAGACAACGCCCCAGCCACTGTGGGCGCTCCAACACCTCATATCCTCCAATCCCACCAGCCTGCCAGGTACCCCTGATAGCCTTCCAGACATCTTCATCTGTCCCCTCATGGAGGGCACCCCCATCCTCCCTGATGCCTGACCCCTCTGCTAGCAGGGTGCCCTAGAAACCATGATGTCCGCAGGCACACCATTACCCCCACCTGCTGAACAAATACCCTGACATCCAGCAGATCCCTACCTCACACATTCAGAGTGCTCCAATACCTCATGCAGGGCTCCCCACTTCTCCTGCAGACACTGAGCTCTTCAGATACCTCAATACCATCCACCCATGGGTGTCTCTGACATCCTCCTAGACACCATGACCCTCGATGGCCATTGCACAGGCACCCCAACACTGACTTCCTCCCTCTCACTCTGGTAATGTGATTTGCCATGCAGGACACCCTCAGATTCTTCTTGGCACCTCAGCCATGACTCACTGCTCAAGGACCCTCAGATAGCCTGCCTCCCCTCTGTGAAGGATGCCCGTGACAACAGTTTCCCTAACCTCTGTCTTTGATGCCTTTCTGTTCACTCCCCTGGACACCCTGACCCCAGCTGCTCCTTAGGGCTCTCCTTTTTAATCCGACATGCTCTGGGATACACTGACACCCCCTCCTACTTTGCCGGGGTCCTCAAGCATCCAGAGAGCTGCACACGGGCCCAGAGCACTCCTGCTTATCTCTTCCTCACTTCCTGGAGGCCAAGTCCTCCACCCAGTTCCACCCGAGTTTCCTGGGACCGCTGAACCCCCAGCCTCAGCCGCAGCCCCTTGCAGATCCCAGCTGCGGTTCTCACAACCTGCAGACTCTTAGACGCCCCCATCTGCAGCCTAGGACCTGCCCCCTCCCGGAGGACTGCTGACACCCGCACCCACACACACCCTCTCCACTTCACTGCAAGCCTGGCTTTGGCCCCCGCCGGACTTGCACTCCAAAGTCCCGATCCCTGGGAGCACACCTGCCCCGCAGGCTTTGTTGTACCTGGGACTCGCTGACCCTTGCCCCCTGAACTGCCGCCCTCACGCTCACCCCCACCCCCACCCCACCCCCGACTTCTGGGGACCCTCTAACCTTCAACCCGCCCCGCAGCCCCGGCCCCCGCCCCGGCCGGCCACCTCGCTGCTGCTTGAACCCCGCAGCCTGCTGGTGCTCCGTGGCACCGCCTACACGCGCTTCCTCCATGGCATAGCAGCCGCCCGCATAGACGCTCTGGACGCAGTCTCCCTGCCGCCCAACGCAGCCGCCTGCCCCTCGGCGCAGCCCGGAGCGCGCCTGGTCCGCGGCACCCGCATCTCGCTGACCATCCGCCGCGTGCCCCGCGTGCTGCGCGCTAGCCTCCTGCTCAGCAAGTGACTCCAGGCCCTCGGACCCGCTCAGATTCCTGAGCTCTCGCCTGCTCTGGACAACTACCGCCCTGTGACCTTGGAACCCTGGGGCAGAGGCGGCTCCCGCGGGTTATTTTCCTTGTAACTGTGTGGGAACCACAGGAAAAGGCCCCATTCCAAATAAACAACTACAAAATCTTCACTTTGGCTTTGGATATTTGGGGGCGGGGAGCCCGGTGATGGGATTCCTAAGGGGCGCCGCATCTGGGACCTCGGAAGGCGCGGGCCCTGGATGGGTCATAGAGTGGAGAAGAATCCAGGGCTCTTGGGAGGGCGGGGTTATATCTGGATACCCCTTCCGGGCGTGGGGTGAGCTTGGGAGGTTCAGCTACTGGTCCACTAGGGAGGAAGGAGTTAAGTGGTGCTGCTGTCACCTGAGCTGGGCATCAAATTACCTGGGTCCAGTGTTCCACCTGGAAGGAGGTGGCGCTCAGCCTGCTGCCCCTGGGCTTCTGGCTGTCTCTGCCTGGCTGAGTCCTGCTGAGGAGGTCTAAGTGGATACCCCCCCGCTAGAAAAAGGGCTCCTACCGGGGATCCTGACTTTCTGTCCCTAGGCTCCCAAATATGGCCCTGCCCCCACCCCTGGACCCTAGACCCACCTCAGAGCCCTTCAGCCACCCCCCTGGAGCCCCTAGAGAACTGGATGCTGCTGGATACGCCATCTGCCCGGCGTCTGGAAAGGAGAGAATAAGGTAGGGGCTGGGGCATTTGAAACCAAGGTCCCAAAAGGGTGGGGCAGTGAAAGGGGGCCCTTTGAGGGTAGGAGAGGTTTTTTTTCCTTCTTTTTGGCTGCACCCGTGGAAGTTCCTGGTCCAGGGATCGAACATGCGCCACAGCAGTGGCCCAAGCTGTTGTGGTGACAATGCCGGATCCCTAACCTGCTGCACCACAGGAGAACTCCGAGGGTAGGAGGTGTTGTGGCTATGATCACCTGGGGCCCTGGGAGAGGTAGCTGAGGACAGGGGTAGGGTAGGGTGGATAATGGAGACTTAGGCTCACCTGTCAATGTCCCCTACCTCTCAGGTCGGAACAGGCCCAGAAGCTGGGGCAGGACACTTTGGACCCTCCCGAGCCCTTCCAGGGTGGCCTGAGGGGCACTGAGCCAACGCCCATTTCTCATGAGGACTCAGCTGGGGCCAAATGCCGTGAGGTGAGCTGAGGTGTCCTGGGCCCCTGTGCGCCTCTACCTCCTGTCTGTCTCCCAGAATCTGGCCCCCACACCGGAGATAGGTGATGATTCTGGAAAAGTGCTGGGCGTCTGTGTGGGGAGGGGTGCTCTAGACATGATCCTTTAAACCGATTGTTATAAAAGTATTTTGATATTTTACCAAAAAAGTACTTTGATATTTTATCATTGGCCTTGGTGTAGCCCCATTCCTGTGGGGTATCCAGTTCCATCACCCACCCCCTCTGGACTCCCATGCCCCACATGTATAAGTTTCTAGGAGCCTTGAAAACCTGGATTTTTTTTTTCTTTTTATGGCCCCACATATGTCATATGGGGCCAGGGGTTGAATCAGAGCTGTAGCAGCCGGCCTATGCCACAGCCACAGCAACACCAGATCTGAGCCACATTTGCAGCTTGTGGCAATGCCAGATCCTTAACCCACTGCGCCAGGCCAGGGATCAAACACCATGTCAGGTCCCTAACCCGCTGAACCACAATAGGAACATCTGAAAACCTGGAGAATTTGTACATGAGGTTCTCCCACTGGGAAGTTTCTTTAGGTGGGAGGAGCCCTGGTGCACACCCAGAGGTGGGCTCTGCTGCAGAGAAGCATCCCGAAGGCAGGGGCCTGCAGAAGGGTGCAGTGGGAGTGTGGGGGTAAGGTCTTGGTTGGCTCACTGGCCCTGACTCAGCCCCCTGTGTTCCCCAGCGCCCCATCTCTGGCTGGGAGGTGTTGGAGGCTGAGCAGGACAGCCTGCATCTTTGCCTTCTGGGGCTGGGCCTCCTGCTGCAGGACCTGGACCGAGGCCTGGCGCCGTGGGCATCAACCCGGAGAGGGATGGTCCAGCTGCAGGTGGGCAGTGGGAGGCCAAGGTGTGGGAGGGTGGGCGGGGCCTCAGGAGTGGGTACCAGCTTCCTGGGGTGGGAAATGGGTTTATTCCATGTTCCAGGTATCTAGATGGGAAAGGAGGCCGTTCTAACTCCAGGTCCCAAGTCTCTGGTGTCCCGGTGTGTGTGTATGGAGGCAGGCGCTGGGGTGGGGTGGGATGGTGGTGATTTCCACCCATGTGTCCCAGACCCTCCAGGCAGACCTACGTGGGACAGCTGAGCATCTGGATGCACTGCTGGTGTTCGGTGAGGGGCTGGTGCAGCGGAGTGAGCCTCAGGCCCAGGCCTCCCTGGAGCAGGTCCTGAGGGCCTTCAGAGCCCACCGAGACAGCATCTTCCGGCAGCTGTGGCGGCTGCAAGCCCAGCTGGTCAGCTACAGCCTGGTATGGCCCACCCTGGCAGCCCCTGGCACAGGTGCCAATCCCAACCCTCATGACCTCTGTCCTCTGACCAGGTATATGAGGAGGCCAGCACACTGGAGCAGGACTTGGAGGTTGAGGGGGACTCAGACGGGCCAGGACCTGGTGGGGTCTGGGGGCCCTGGGCACCCAGTAGCCTCCCCACTCCCGCAGAGTTGGAGTGGGACCCAGCGGGGGACGTTGGGGGCCTCGGGCCTTTGGGACGAAGGACGGCCTGGACACCAGGGGCTCCCTGTGAGCTGTGTGGCCACAAGGGCCCCCAGGGCAGGGGACAGTGGCTTGAGGTGAGAGCAGGTGGGGTCTGTGTGTCTTCCAATGGGGTCCTTCTCTTTCAAGGAGGTTTCTGTGGCTTCCAATGGGGTCCTTCTCTTTCAAGGAGGTTTCTGTGGCTGTCTCTCCCTCTGCCTCTCTTGGCCTCTGGCTCTTCCTCTGTCTCGTCTTGGTTTCCCTCTGTTGTATCTGCATTTCCTCACTTCCTCCCACTCTCCCCCATTCACCCCACCACAGCCACACTAGCCTCCTGGCTCTTCAAATATTCCAAATACTCACCCATCTCAAAGCCCCCAGATGCATGCCCTTCATTCCAGCCTCTCCTAAATGCCGCCTCTTTGGAGAGGCCTGCCCTGGCCTCCAGACGTCTTCCCTCCTTACCTTCCTACTTTATGTCCTAATAGCACTTATCACCACTTGTCATTATACATTTGTTTAATAACTTATGGGGTCTCTCTCTCCTGCTGGAATATAAACTCCATGGACACCAGAACTTGGCTTGTTTCCATGCCCACCGTGTCCCCAGCTCCTAGAGCAGTGCTGGCCATGTAACAGACCCTCATTAAATATTTGTGGAATGGATGAATAAATAATGTCTCTCTTCCTTTCTTTGGCTCTGTTCCTCTCTTGATCTCAGAGATCTCTTTCCCAGGAAGAGAGAGAGTCTTCATCTCTATGACACCCCGGATCTGGGCCATTCCCCAACTTTGTGTCTCTTTGTCAATGATTCTCCAAGGACCACACCCCTCTCTCCCCCGACAGGACATGCTCAGGTCAGGCCTCAGCCACCGGAAACACTTCGCAGGTCACCGAAGACGCTCCTTGCTCCAGAAGTCTCGGGTAAGCTTGTCCTCAGCCAGATGCACTGTTTAGGATTCTTTTTTTTTTTTTTTTTTTTTTTTTTTTTGCTTTTTAGGGCCATACCCGTGGCATATGGAAATTCTCAGGCTAGAGGTTGAATCAGAGCTGCAGCTGCCAGCCTATCCCACGGCCAGAGCCACGCCACATCTGCAACCTATACCATGGCTCACAGCAACACCGGATCTCCAACCCACTGAGTGAGCCCGGAGATCAAACCCGAATCCTCATGGATACTAGTTGGATTCGTTTCTACTGCACCACAATGGGAACTCCCCACTTAGGAATCTTGTTGACCAGTGACAGCAACCCAAACCAAGTTGAATTACACTAGAAAAGGGGATGCTATTTTTTTCATGGAACTGAAAAGTCCAGGTGCTGTGGAATTCAAGACCTCAGATGCTGTCAGGGCTCAGTCCCTCCCTCTCTCGGGCTCTACTTCTCCAAGGTAGATTCCTTCTCAACCCCAGCACTCACTTCCCATGGGCTTACCCACCCCTGGAGGAGAGACTGCCACTGACCTACTGGCAACCTACCCGCAGCAAAATCCGAGGGCTGACTTGTGCTTCCCCAACTTGGGTTACGGTACCCCCTGAACCAGCCACCGAGGCCAAGCTAATGGAGGGCTCTGATTGGCCAGATCTGGGTCACATGCCTCATCAGGGACGTAGAGTTGTGAGGTCTGGAGAGTGTGCAGGTATGACACCCCACACCTCAAGCTGAGCCACTGTGACTGGAAAAAGGGGGATTGGATGAGGGCAGGAACAGACAGACATCCACTGCACTTGGAGATATGGGGTTTTGGGGTTGGGGGGCAGCTAGGAAAGGAGAAATAAGCCCACCTCTGTTGGTCAATAGTAGTAAGGGGAAGACCACATTAAATGGCACTTTTACCCATTCTGCTGCTGGATGCTATCTGCCCTTAGGACAAGATGAGACAAGCATCTCCCGATCTTCAGGATATGCTGTTGGAAGTAGACCCTGGGTGAGATGCCTGGGAGACGGGCTCGGGGGCAGGGCTCATGGTGGCACCCCGCCCCTATATTTAACACTGCATTTCCCTCCACAGAGCCTCTGCTCCTACCTCCAGGCGGCCCCTGACCTTCCTCCTTCTCCTCCTCCTCCTTCTCCTGGTGGGTGCCACCTTGCTCCTGCCCACATCAGAGGGCTCCTGCTGCTCTCCTGCACGACTGGCCAGGACACCTTACTTGGTGCTCAGCTATGTCAATGGGCCTCCCCCAATCTGAGTATACGCCCTAGACATGCAATAAATGGTCACTGCCAAAGGATGTGTCTTAGTCTGTGTGGGCTGCTGTAACAAAATAACATAGACCGGGTGGCGTATAAACAATAGGAACTGATCTCTCACCGTTCTGGAGGCTGAAAAGTCCAAGATCAAGGTGTCAGGAGATTCAGTGTCTGATAAGGACCTACTTCCTGGTTCATGACGTCTGTCTTCTCACTGTCCTCACGTGGAAGGAGAAGCAGGGAAATGACGTCTTTTTATAAGGGCACTGATCCTGTTCATGAGGGCTCCCCCCCCATGACTTAATCACCCCCAAAGGCCCCAACCTCCTAATACTATCACTTTGGAGGTTAGGATTTCAATGTGTGAATTTTGAGGAGACACAGACATTCTGTCAAAAGGAGGATGTGTAGGCTCTTGGGTGCTGGAGTACCAAGAATCGTGGAGCCCTGGTACATCTGGACAGCCCCCTCCACAGATCCCTTTGCCTTGAGCACAGGACTCGGGACTGAATCAGCTCATCTTGGCTTGGGTTCCCTCAGACCCTGAGACAAAGATTTAAGCACAGGTAGTTTATTAGGGAGGTGATCCTGGGCAGGTTGATAGGGCAATGGGAAGTGAGCCCAGGAAGGGAGTTTAACGAGCTGGTCGCTGCTCTGGGCACCTGGGGTGCCACCCGCAGTCTCCCCAGAGATTGTGGAACCATGCAAAGTTGTTCCCCCCAAGATGAAGAAGTTGTGGCATATATGTACCAGTTCCCATCTCTCATTGGTTAAGGACTCTTCCTGGAGATGTTAACCCCCCTAGCACTTCCAGCCTCTCCTGTAAAAGACCCTCAGGTGCTTGCCACAGGAAGTTGGGGGGTTGCCGATGCACAGGAGGGGTGCAGGTGATGGGGGCAGATTGCCAACGGCACCTGCTATAGCCCCTGACCTGCATTCATCCAAGTGCTCTGTTCATTCTACCCAGTGGGGTCCCAGGCTGGGCCGTCACTGGCCCAGGACTGTGAAAGCCCTTCTCCTGGGCCTTGACAACACCAAGCTGAACTGCCAGGGCTCAGTCCTGGAACCTGGTCCCCAGCTTCAGGTGTCTAAGCTCGTCTTCTCCCCGGAGCTTAAGCTAACAGGACAAGAGATGGAGCAGATCAGACTCAGAACAGAGGCAGGAGCCCTGGGCAGGGCTCCTGGATGTGCACTTAAGACAGATCCCTTCTTTGTCACAACCACGCAATGTGTCCCCACTTAACAGAACAGGAAACTGAGGCTCTAGAGGAGAAGCCACCAACCTGAAGCCACACGGGGGGCAAGTGTCTGAAGCCCACTGTCCAACCGATTTAAAAACAAACAGGATTTTCCTGAGTAATTGGAAAGTTCAGGACAGCTGGATCCAGGGGCTCAGGTCTTTCCTATTTTGGCCTCCTTATCCCAGGGGTGGCCAAGTGCCCCTCAAAACCGCCTACATCTCACCAATGTGGCAATAGGAGAGTACTCTTCCCTTAATGTTCCAACCAAAATCCCAAAGCTACCTCCACTGGCTAGTGTCTCATGCCTCACTGAGGGCTGCAGCCAGCCTTGCTTGCTGAAAATGGGATGGCTGGAGGAGTGGTTCTCCAAAAAGAAAATCAGGGCGCTGTTACCAGATGGGGAATGGACACTGGAGGGTGGGTGGGAAGCAGAGGATTCTGGGAATAACTCCGGGTTCAGGAAGCAGTCAGGATGCACACCTGGGTCTGTCCTGTTTCAAATGCCAGGCCAGGTGTCTGTCCCCAACTGAGGAGGAGGCATGGTCACCCTGGGGTCACCAGCATATAAGATGGGCAGAGTTTTAGCCATATTGACCCAACCTACCAGGTAATGGAGCACATCCATGCCACTTGTTCATTCATTCATTTAATGCTGTTTGCTGTGAACCAGATCCTGGTCAAAGAGTAGGGCTGTGACCGTGAACAAGGCAGGCTGAAACACTGGTCTCTGTGGAGCTGACATCCTAGTGGGGCAAAGCAACAGGAAGTAAAAGAAGCAGGTAAAATATGTAATAGGGCCAAGGATGGTCAGTGCCAAGGAGAAAACTACAGTGAGCAAAGGCAAAGCAGAAGGGGGCACAATTAGGGTGGTTGAGGAAGGAACTAAGGTGACAATTACATCATTATGCTATAATTATCTCATTGCCAAACTGCAGTGAGGATGCAAGCCACGGGACTCCTACAGGGGTGCTGACCAGTGAAAATATGAGCCACAAATTTATCTTTACCTTTCCTAGTTATCCCAGGAAAACCACAGAAACAGGTGAAATTAATTTTATTAGTTTAACTTATACTCTAACCCAATATATCCACCACTGCAGCAGTGAAAGTGCCAAGTCCTAACCACTAGACCACCAGGGAACTCCCTCAAGGCTAGTCTTTTTTCTTTTTCTTTTTCTTTTTCTTTTTAAGGCTGCATCTGTGGCATATGGAAGTTTCCAGGCTAGGGGTCAAAACAGAGCTGCAGCTGCCAGCCTATGACAATGCTGGATCCTAAAGCCACTGAGCGAGGCCAGGAATTGAACCTGCATCCTCATGGATACCTAGCTGGGTTTGTAACCCACTAAGCCACAATGGGAACTCCTCAAGGTTACTCTTATATAACCAGAGTACAGTTACCAAAATCGGGAAATTTAATAACTAAATTCAATTATTTATTTAGTCTTTTTGCTATTTCTTTGGGCTGCTCCCGAGGCACATGGAGGTTCCCAGGCTAGGGGTCGAATCGGAGCTGGAGCCCCTGGCCTACGCCAGAGCCACAGCAACACAGGATCTGAGCTGCGTCTGCAACCTACACCACAGCTCACGGCAACGCCGGATCGTTAACCCACTGAGCAAGACCAGGGACCGAACCCGCAACCTCATGGTTCCTAGTCGGATTCATTAACCACTGAGCCACGACCGGAACTCCCACTAAATTCAATTATTAACCCACAATCTGTATTCCAAATTATTCTCAGTCCCTTAAGTCCTCTATAGCAATTTTCTCAGATCAGGAGATTAACAGAAGAGGGTCAAGGGGTTGAGATGCACTCACTCTGTGCCTAAGAAGAGTGTTAACACATGGCAACACAGACACACTACCAACCGGGAGCTTTATCAGCAGCATACTCCAAGCCAAGGACATGAGTGAAGCGGCTTATTTTATTTTTGCCTTTTTGCTATTTCTTGGGCTGCTCCTGCGGCATAAGGAGATTCCCAGGCTAGGGGTCGAATCAGAGCTGTAGCTTCCAGCCTATGCCAGAGCCACAGCAACGCGGGATCCGAGCCGCGTCTGCGACCTACACCACAGCTCCAGGCAATGCTGGATCGTTAACCCACTGAGCAAGGCCAGGGATCGAACCTGCAACCTCATGGTTCCTAGTCGGATTCGTTAACCACTGAGACATGACGGGAACTCCCACTTTCCATTTATTTAACCGACCTGAGTGCAAATACCGCTGAGGGCTGCAAAATGAAGTACCCCAGAGAATGTGGGGACATGCGAGGAGCTGTGCCTGTGGCTTGTGGTCTATCTCTCCTTCCCCACCCCTGGGCCTTGCTAGCAAAACCCCAGCTTGTAGCTGAGACTGGATTCCTCAGCCAGGTTTAAGGGCCCCACTACTGCCTCAGGGATTACCAGCCTCGTCTCCTCTGCTCCATCATCTCCTCTCCCACCTCACTGCTTTCCATGAAGAAGTCAAGTGGGGCTTCTCTGTGGTCAAACCAGGGTGGGTCTGCTCCATGGATCTGCCCAGGGGTGAGAACTATGCTACTCCAACCAATCTACCACTCCAGAGAGCTTAGAGAAGAAACAGCTCCCCACACACATCCTCTCCCCATAGGTCAGGGCTTGGTGTGTGTAGGGGGGACCTCTTCAAAAACCCAAACACATCAAATCTTTAAGATCATCAACAGGGAAGTAAGCACATCCCCCATTTTATTCCCTTTGTCCAGTGGCCCTGAGCAAGGAAAGGAGCAAGAGTTGGGGGTCCCCTCAGAACCATGACGTAGAGGTCTCGACGGGGGTCTTTAGTTGATTAACTGGGGTGAAAGACCCCTAGCCCCTTCCTCACTGGTCCCAGTCTGTAACAACGGGGGAAAGATTTTTCTTAAGGAGGATTCCAGGCTTTTCACCGTCCACCAGGACATCTTCCCAAACTCCTCAGCAAAAAGTCTGCTCTTCTAAGAGTTAAATCCAGGAGAGTCTCCTTGAGGAACCAGGAGTGATACGTTCTCAGGCGTCAAGAGAAGGCGTCTCGGTCTTTTTCCGTCCAACAGCGGGGAGTCCCGGCTCCCCAGGCCTTGGGATAAATAGCTCTCAGCCTGACAGTCCAGTCAGCGGGCGACCCAGGCCGCCCCGAGCCGTGAGCAGGCAAGGTCAGGCATCTCTCGCCATCTGACCCGTTGCCAGGAGGGCTCTGCAACTCCCCCAATTTGTCGATCCAGTCTCTCAAGCCCTTTCACTTTCCATCAAGCGTGTTTCCTGGGCCTCCCAGGCAGTCAGGCGGGCCCCCCAGTTCCCCTGAGCCATCGAGCGAGCCCTTTAGCCGGTCACCGTTCACTGGACGGGGTACCCGGTGCCCCCATGCTGTCCAGCGGTCTCTTCGGACCTTCACCAGGCGGGGTCCCTGGGGCCTCGGCGCCGCAGGACTCCTCGGTCGGGTCACGCGTACGCACGAAGGCGCCCATGGCCGTGGCGTGGCCTGAGCGCAGCAGCTGGAGCTGCCGCCGCCCGCGGCGGTAAAGGTACTCGATACGCAGTACGTCAGAGCGTGGCAGGCAGGCGTGCTGCCGGAACTCGGCCCGCACGCGCGCCTCGGCCCCTGGCTTCCCACGCCCGGCGCGCAGCAGTTCGCGGTACAGGCTCAGAACTTGCCTCTGGAGCCGGCTATGTCGGCTCATGGTAGCAGCTGGGTCCAGGGCGCACGCCGCGAAACCCCACCAAGCGGCGCCTCAGCGCACTCGGGAGACGCGGCAGAGCTCGGCAAAGAGCACTTCCGGCGCCCGCCTCCTGCTTTACGGCGCCGTCGCGCCCCATTGGCTGTCGCAGCTGTTAGGTCACAATGCTGTGAGTAAGGGGCGGAGCTGCTGACCCCAAGGGAGAATCATGTCCTTGAAGGGACGGTAGTTCTGAGGGCCCGGAGCAGGAGCGCAGTAGGCGCTCAGACTCTTAGGTTTGGGGTCAGAAGGGAGCAGGGGATCCTGACTTACTCTTGGGTCCTGCGAGAGGAGAGATCTGGAGGTCGGGACTCGTGTGTCCCCCCAGGGCGCGAAGGGGCACTGGGAGAGAGAAGACAGGCACAGGCATGGTTTAGTCCTCATTTATTAAAGCAATCTCGGGAAGTTCCGGGCGTTCCCACCCCCAAAGCGGGTGTACGTCGAGGACCCCAACCCTAGGAACGCGAGAGGCTCGGGGTCACGCGATGAAGTGTTGGGTCACAGCTGGCGGGACAAGCCTCCCGGTGCTGTGGGAAGACGAGCATAGGGAGATGATATAGGTTGCAAGCCTCCAAAGGTGGGGCTGGGAGTTGGGCTGCTAGCGCCCTCTGCCGATGCGAGTCGGTTCCCGGGGTAGGAGAGGGAGGGACCTCCCCAGCTATTATAGCCCGGAGTCCAGCCTGCCTGAAACCCGTCGAATAGGCTGCCCGAAATTCCGTTGTACGCCCCACAGGCTACTTGGAGGCGTCCTGGTAGCTCTGGGAGACCTGCAAGGCCACGGCCCCCTAGGGCCCTACCAGCACCCTGAGCGTGGAGGACTACTGGACAATAACCAGAGCCCTATGCCCAGCGTGCGACCACCTCCTGCACACCAGCTACTCGAACTGCACAGCACGAGGCGTGGGTTCCGCCAGAAGGGAGGCGGGTCGGGGGCGGGAATGAGGGCCGGAGTCCAGGAGTAGCACAAGGGAAGATCTGAAACCCACTGTGAATCCCTCTGGTGTCACTATCAGAAATACATACCCAGGTCTTTGCTAAAGGAATAAGGCTGGGATTTGCTTTTAAAATCCTCCAGCACAAACAAAAAGAGTGGGAGGAGACGATGAAAGCAAGCATGGCAAAATATTTGTAACTGTAATGGCGTTTCATAACACTAGTCTCTCCTTTTGTGATGCTTGGAATTTTCCATAATAAACACTTTCTTAGGAGAGCTTTAGAGAAAAAAAAAAAAAAAGCCTCTGGAACCTATCACATCTCTCTCACCTGTGTCTTCATAATCTAATATCTGTTTACCGAGCACATATTCAAGGCCAGGCACTGTTCCAAGCGCTTTAATATTTCATTTATAAGATTATGTATGACAGTATTGTTAATAAAATATGCAATATGATGCAATTGATATTTTAATATACTGTCACCTAATTTGTTTTATGTAATATGTTTATTTGAAAACAGTGAATATTTAAAATAGTTTATTAAACATTTCAATTTTTTTTTTTTTTTTTTTTTTTGTCTTTTTAGGACTGCACCCGTGGCATATGGAGGTTCCCAGGCTAGGGGTCAAATCGGAGCTGTAGCCACCGGTCTACGCCACAGCAACACCAGATCCGAGCCACATCTGTGACCTATACCACAGCTCACAGCTACACCCAATACGTAACCCACTGAGTGAGGCCAGGGATCAAACCCACAACCTCATGCTTCCTACGCAGATTAGTTTCTGCTGCGCCACCATGAGAACTCTGAGGTGATGCTGTTTCTCATCACAGGATTTCAGGTTTGTTTTCCCCTTCCTTATGACTACTGTCCATTTTGCTTGCTCAGATCCCAATTCTCCTGCTGCTCTCCTGCTTCCAAGTTCCTTGAGGAGCCACGCTTCCTCCACCCTGGCATCTCTCCCTGCTGGATTTGTGCTTCAGGGAGGTAGGGGAGACTCTGTGCCCTCCCACCCAGGGCTAGAGACCTCTCTTACAGGGATGTAACATCCGTTGTGGCAGCAGCCACAGTGGTCCTGGGACACACAGGGTCACCCTCCCAGCCTTCATGGCATCAGGTGGAAAAGAGGGCAAGGCTGAGAGGCAGGACACAGCCCCCATGATTGGTCCATGCACAGATGCTATAGTGGTTTCGGGTAGGCAAGTCAGGGCTGCAGGTGGATGGCTCAGGACTCCGGTTTCCCTTTCCAAGCCCATGGCCTCCTGCCCCTCGTCAGGCTCGCTTTCCATTGATGTTTCCCAACCTCACCACCTTTGCAATTCCAGTTCCCTGTCCCTTGGATGTCCCTCCGACACACTCTCCCAGCCAATTCCATCTACGTCAGGTCTTCTCCAATCCCCATCAGGAGAGGGGTTCTTCATCAGCCCACAACCCACCCTGGATGCACCCCAGAGAACTCACAGCAAAGCTTGGGACCCCTCCAGGGAGCCTAGCCTCCTGGCAAGCTGCAGGATAGGCTGGGAGACAAAAGGGAGACCAAGGAACAAAAGACAGAAAGACCTTGTCAAGATGCTGTCCCTCCAGGTTTGGCTGCTTCTTTAAACCTCGTCCTAACTCTTCTCCCACCCTCTTCACCTGACCCCGTCCACCCAGGCCTGAACTCCCTTGGTCCTCCCGAGTCCGTCTCCTGCTGGCCCAAAATGTAAGCTTTTCCCAGCTTCACTGTATCTCTGAGGCAGGAGGTAGATGACCCCCTGGGCTGAGAACAGCTGGGACTTGTTAGGCTGAGTAAATTGGGCCTTGCTTGTCTTTGACACGTCAGGGAAAAGCTAATGGCAGGAGCTGAGCTCTGCTGGAGTAAAAAGAGAAGATGATCCCATCAGTCTCACCCAAGGTCAAGGAGACCTTCTTGCCTAGGAGTCACAGATGCACAGATGCACTCCTAGGAGTCAAAAAGGGAGGGGGGTTCCAGGACCTAATAAGTCCTGATAATCATCCCACAATCCTTTGCTCTGGAATCCATCTTGGCCAAGAGATGCACACGCATATGGGGGCGGGCCCTGGGTCTGGTCAGGTGTGAGAAATAAAACAAGATAATTGGCCAAAGGAAAACAAAGACTCAGAAGAACTGTCTATATATGTGGTTTAAATCACCTCGCCGGCACACTCTTCATTCTGGAGGATGCCGGCACCTGCACTCCTGCTTTTGGTGTGTATTACTGCTTTGCTTCTGCCTTAGATAAGTAAATTACTTCTCACTGTGCTCTCCCACGTGTTGTACTGCTTTTAGCCTCTAGCTAGTCTAATGGCTAAGATTCCTGGTTTTTACCCTGGCTGCCCAGTTTCAATTCCTGAACAGAGAATTAAAATCTCCAAGCCATCTTTCACTGCTGTCTCTCTGAGATCATCTCCAACAGTCCTGCACACTTAGGACAGAAGTAAGGCATCCTTCAGGACCTGACAGGCAACAGTGTAAGCAGCCAGGACTCACAGTCAGTGAGTGACTGCTTACACAGTCAGTGTAAGCAGGCTGTGAGGCAGGTGCTGTGGCAGCAACATACATCATCCAGAAAGTATGGATCTGGTGCGAGTCCAGCACTGCATAGCATGACATGGTGCTAGGGGACCCTGGGCTGCCACTAGCAGCCCACAGTGTGCACCTCTAGAGAATCGTATGCACGCAGCCACAGGGCACCAGCCAGAGCAGAGGGGCCTGTCACCTACCAGGTGTTGGGCAAGGGCACTGAGGGGCCATTAGGGCTGCCTAGGCTACAGAATCCACATAGGTAGGGTGCAACAGCATCACAAGTGCCAGGCTTTCCCAATCGTAGGTCACTGAGATGCTGAAGTCCATGTCTCTGCAAAGCAGGCAGCCCCGGCAGTAGGCACGGAGGTGGTGGCCGTGAACGAAGGGCAGCGATTCCAGAATTCCATCCACCTACAGGGAGGGCATGCGGGAGAGGGGAACAGCCAGGGAGGTGGTGGTGGTGGTCAGAAGACATCCTTGGAACATCAGTGAAGGATCAGAGAAGGATTGAGGAGAACACCTGTGGGTAGTTCAGTTATTAGGGATCAAAAGAGAATTCAGGGGGAGGTCAGTTGGAGGCTAAATAGTCAATAAAAGATCCAATGGGGGATCAATGCTAGAGTGACTGTATGGTCAGAATTAATGAGGGGTCAGTGGAAGATAACGAGGTAACAAGAGAATACTTAGGGAGTTGGTGGGAGGGGCCAGTGGGGGACCAAGGGGAGGACAAATAGAGGGCAATTAGAGGAAGCGGATGGACAAATCCTTGCCTCACTGAGGCTGGAGAGAAGGCTTAGACGGCTTGGGGGGGCAATGGGAAGGCTCAGCTGGAGGCTGAGGATGGGGTCAGAAGGTGAGTCCATGATTTAAGGGGACATTATCAAAGGCTCAGTGGATGAAGCAATGCGTCAGAGAGGCTCAATTAGGATAAGAGGCCTGAGAACGGGTCCATGTCCGAGGATGCTCAATGGGAAGATCCTCCGGGTGTAAACGGGGCCATTAGATCACTGAGAGCCCTTTCCAGAGTGAGAGTGTGGGGGGCGTCAACAGGGCAGTACATAGGGTTAATGGGCAAGTTGAGAGGGGGGGCCCATAGTAGGATGGGGAGGGGCAGTGGGTTAAGGGGATGTTAACTGGAGGGGGTGGTGAAAGGGAAGGCCGATGGGGAGCACAGGGCTGAGCCTGTGGGTTAAAGGGAGCCAATTAGGGTGTCTGCTGAGGACTCAGAGAAGAGTTAATGGGAGGGTCATAGGAGTCTCAAGGGTGGTAAAATTGACAAGTGGGAGTCGGTGGGAAGGAGGCAGTAATCGAGTCAGTGGGGAGGGGGGTCCGTAGCCATTGCTAAGGGACGAATAGGGCGCTAGGGAATTAGAGTGGACATCTTCGAGGACCAATGGGAGAGTCAATAAAGGGGGCATCAGCAGGAAGAGGGGTCACTCTGCTACCTGAGGGTAGTGGGGACCGTGAGGGATGGTGGGTCAGTGTGGGCCTTTGGAACTGTAAGTAGATGGGGCGCGGGGGGGGGGGGTCCCTGGAGAAAAAGAACTAGGCATGGTTTTCTGGACATAAAAGAAGGCATTTTTGGCCTAACTCATTTTCCAATCGAAACCCGGCCACAATGCTTCTGCCCTTAAACAGATCTTAAGGGAAGTAAGCGAATGTATGAACAAAGGAAAAGCTTTCAAGAAACAGTAGTGCAGGGATAAAAACCAGTGCTGGAGTTCCCATCTCTTAACCTGGGATCTTCCATGTGCCGCAGGTGCGGCCCTAAGAAGAAAAACAAACCAAAAAAGTAGGAGACCCTCATTTTATGGAAACCTGAAATGATTCAATGTATTTTAGCATATGTTACCCTTGCAGAAAGGGGTACCCCTTCCAGGGCCTGAGAATGGGCTCTTGTCTGACACATGGAAAGGAATTCTCTGAGGAGATGCATGTGCTGACAAAGCAAGAGATTTTATTGGGAAGGGGCGTCCAGGTGGTGAGCAGCAGGGGAAGAGAACCCAGGAGAACTGCTCTGCCACGTGGCTCGCAGCCTCAGGTTTTATGGGAATGAAGTTTTTTTTTGCTTTTTAAGGGCTGCACCCAAGGCATATGGAGGTTCCCAGGCTAGGGGTTGAATCGGAGCTGTAGCTGCTGGCCTACATCACAGCCACAGCAACGCCAGATCCAAGCTGCATCTATGACCTACACCACAGCCCATGGCAATGCCAGATCCTTAACCCACTGAGCAGGGCCAGGGACCGAACCTGCATCCTCATGGATCCTAGTCAGATTCATTTCCGCCGAATCATGATAGGAATTCCAGGAATGGAGTTAATTTCCAGGTTTGTCTCTGGTCAGTCGTCTTGCTTGGCCCACACTTGGTCTGGCCCTGGGTCCTTCTTGGTGGCAGGTGCCCCTCTCAGCCAAGGCAGATTCCAGCACCAAGGATCCTAGGAGGTTGGTCGTCTCCTCCCTCTTATTTGCCCCTCCCAATTCCTCTGGGTGAGTCTTCAGGGCAGCACCCTGTTCCCTAGCAGGACCTCCTGCTGTGAGACAGCTGGAGCCAGCGACTCTGGTCATGCCCGGCCAAGGTGGGCAGTTTCAGTCCATGGTCCCCCTAGCATTACTGCCCTTCTGCTGATTTGAATAAACACCATGACAGTCCTAGTTTGACCTCATAGGGTCAAATACTCTCTTACCTGATACGAAGGAGGAGCTAGTGATGTAAGCCTGACAGCTACTCGAAGGATGAGGAAGAAGCCGTCTTCCCCCCTCCCCCACTTTCCTTGGGCGGAGCAGGCCTTTGGGAAGGAGTAGGATTGGAGGGTTACTGGTGGCAAGTGCCTGCTGGAGTCTCACCCCCCACATCTGGGGCTGGGATGGGGCATCTGGGTCCCTGAAGGGGTAAGGGCTGGATGGCTTGACTGGGGCAGAGCTGAAACTACCCCTCAGATAGATAAGTATCAGGTGACCAGTCATGAATCGGAGGTACAACTGCTCTGTAGGGGCTTGGGATGGGTAGGGATTTGGGGGCTGGACCATAAATAGGTCTGAGTTCCTGAGGAGGTAGGGGTTGAAGAGCTGGACCATAATTAGGACTAAGAAGCGGGAAGGATGAGAGCTGGGGCTGGACTTTTGTCAGAGTTGGGCTGACACTTTATTTCCTTTCTTTTTAGGGCCACACTTGTGGCTTATGGAGGTCCCCAGGCTAGAGGTCGAATAGAAGCTACAGCTGCCGGCCTCCACCACAGCCACAGCAACACAGATCTGAGCTACGTCTGCGACCTTCACCACAGCTCACGGCAATGGCAGATCCTTAACCCATTGAGCAAGGCCAGGGATTGAACGCGCAATCTCATGGTTCCCAGTCAGATTTGTTTCCGCTGTGCCATGATGCAGGAACTCCTGGGCTGACACTTTAGAATGAGCAAATGTTGAGGGTCTGGACTGTGATAGGGGGTGGGGAGGGATGGTTGCAGGCTGGCACTGTGGGAAGTACCAAGTCTCAGGGACAAAGCTGTGCAGGGAGGGGCTGGCACCGGGAGGTGGGCAACCCAGCTTGGAGGGGGCCCTAAAGGGGCAGGAAGGAGAAGGCCAGGTTGCTCGAGGTGAGGAAGGGGCATTACAATGAGATGGGTGGGATGATAAGGGTCTGGTAATTCTTTTCTTGGCCAGAGGCTTTGCGTTCTATCTCCTTGAAGGGGCCTTGAAGTCCAACAGAAACTGCCAGGGCTGGGGGCTGGAAAGCCTCCGCTCTAGGGGATACCAAGCTTCCTGAGGATGCGCTGGCCTGGGCCTTCAGCTATAACCTCTTGATGAATTCCCTGGCTGGGTGCCTTGAGGCTGCTGGCAAGATGCTGCCACTGCCACCATCTCCTGTGTCATTCTGCCAACCACTAGCATCCCAGTCCACTTTGCCCACATAAGTGACATCCCCTTAGCCCCCCTAGGGCCCCTATGACTGTGTCATAAGCTGCTTGCACCAAACCCCGATGTCCAAGATTGCATGGTGCACTTGGGCACTGGACCCTGTCTTATGCCATGTGTCTACTGTGAAACCTGCCAGTTGCTGAGTGACCAAGCCTTCTCCTGGCAGAAACTGAGCTTGTGCAGTGAGTGTCCAGGGCCTCGATCCAGCCTCTCCATCTTTGTTTATCTGGGGAATCTGGCCCCCCTCCAACCTGAGTTGCCCACCTCCCGGTGCCAGCCCCTCCCTGCACAGCTTTGTCCCTGAGACTTGGTACTTCCCACAGTGCCAGCCTGCAACCATTCCTCCCCAGCCCCTATCCTGGTCCAGACTCTCAAGGTCACTGGCAGGCACTGTTGGGTGACCCTCAGGGTGACCCAAGAGACAGGGTCACCAGAAAGGCTGCATTCCGGAGAATCTGAGGAAGGGTGAGAGAAGGAAGCTGAGGGAGTTGAATGTTGGGGTGCTGAAGGAGTGGGGGCTGTGCGAGGTCTCACCCTCATCCACTAACCAGCAGTCTTGTTTCCACAACCCAGAGTTGTCCTCGTACAAAACTCCAAGTCCTCCTCTGAGGGATCCAGATAAGCGATCCCACTGTGGAGCTGGGAGTGCCTCCTCCTCCAGTTAATAGGTGGACCTTCAGCCAGGACCCAAAAGGCTTTCCCCCAGTTACCAAGAACCTCCACCAACTGCTTCCAGCTCAGAGAGTGTCTCCCTTCTCCCGATGCATGATTTCCTTCTTTTTGTTTGTTTGTTTGTTTGTTTGTTTGTTTTTTGTCTTTTTGCTATTTCTTTGGGCCGCTTCCGCGGCATATGGAGGTTCCCCGGCTAGGGGTCGAATCGGAGCTGTAGCCACTGGCCTACGCCAGATCCACAGCAACGCAGGATCCGAGCCGCGTCTGCAACCTACACCACAGCTCAAGGCAACGCTGGATCGTTAACCCACTGAGCAAGGGCAGGGACCGAACCCGCAACCTCATGGTTCCTAGTCGGATTCGTTAACCACTGCGCCACAACAGGAACTCCTGATTTCCTTCTTGTGTCCCCAACCCAACTTTGACTCTCCTCCACCGCCTCCACCCTGGCCCAGCCCCCATCATCTCCTGCCCCTCCTAGTGCAACAAGCCTCCTCCCTGGGCTCCCAGCGCTTCCTTCACAAGCCCCAAAGGTCCCCCCCTCCCCCCGGCAGAGCAGCCGCACAGCTCTTATCAACATGCAAGTGACATCTCATCCCTCCTCTGCACAAAATCTTTCCTTGGTCCCTGCCTCACACAGGAGAAAAGTCAAAGTTACTGCAGGAACAACCCACAAGCCATAGACACTCTGACTCCCATGATCTCTCCCCTTACTCAGCTCCCTCCACTGCAGCCTGGACTTCTTGCTGTTCCTTGAACGTGGGTGGCAGATTTTCACTTTAGGCACTTGCTGTTCCCTCTGCCTGGAATGCTCTTTTTGCAGATATCCACATGGCTCTCTCCCTCACCTCCTTTAGGACTTGGCTTAAGTTTCATCTCCTCAGGAAGGGCCTCCTATTTAAAACTGTATGCTCAGAAATCCGGATCCCACTTTCCTTGCTCTATTTTATCTCTTTCGCCTGTAGTGTCTTCTAACATACTATATAGTTAATTTATATGCATGGTTTCTCTCTCTCTTCTAGAGTATAAGCGCTGTGAGAACAAAGATTTTGCCTATCATGGATGCTGACGTGTCCTTAGTTTCTTTTTTCTTCTTCTTTTTAGGGCAGCAGCTGCAGCATGTGGAAGTTCCCAGGCTAGGGGTCCAATCAGAGCTGTAGCCGCCGGTCTACACCACAGCCACAGCAACGCCAGAGCCGAGCATCTGTGACCTACAGCAGAGCTCACTGGATCCTTAACCCACTGAGCAAGACCAGGGATCGAACCTGAAACCTCGTGGTTCCTAGTTGGATTTGTGCTCCCCAGCCCTGCGCGCACACGCGCCAAGACAGGAACTCCTCAAGTGCTTTTCTTGTGCAAACTTGTTCCCACCTCACAGAAACCTGACGACATAGGTACTAGAAAACCACAACCCCTTACCTACAATCCCCAAATGCAAAAATGATACAAAGACTGAAAGACAAGACGTGTGTTTGATGGTAAAACTAAACTGGCAGCAAAAGCTGACCTGAATTCATGTGTGGCTGCTTATAGGTTCAATTTATCCCACTTGGTATGAATATCACCACAGAGATATTATTATTTGTGATTTTGTAATACCCACTAGGATGATTATATAATATGCAGCGTTTGCATGGTATAACCGTTTGAAATTACAAAACCAGTAATGCATCTGGCCTCAATCATTTTACATAAGATTCTGTGGATCTGCATAACTGCCTCCATTTTAGAGAAAACAAAAACGAGGGACAGTGAAGGATGCGGTTTCCCAGGATTCCATACAGTGTAATTCTTTTTTTCTTTCTTTTTTTTTTTTTTTGTCTTTTGTCTTTTTAGGGCTGCACCAACGGCATATGGAGGTTCCCAGGCTAGGGGTCTAATCAGAGCTGTAGCCACAGGCCTACGCCAGAGCCACAGCAACGTGGGATCCGAGCCATGTCTGCGACCTACACCACAGCTCATGGCAACACCAGATCCTTCACCCACTGAGCGAGACCAGGGTGGAACCCGAAACCTCATGATTCTTAGCAGATTTGTTGCTAATGCACCGCAATGGGAACTCTCAAACAGTGTAATTCTTAACCAAGCAAACTTGAACTCATGTTTGACAGCAGTGATGGTGACGGTGATGCCAAAGATGTACACTGTGACAAAGCATGGACTGTCTTCCTCTGGAGGAGGCAACCCACAGTTGGAAGGAAGGGAGGCCACAGGGTAGGGTCTGAGGTCAATGGCTCAGCATGTAGATGCAGCCTCCAGTCATGAGGAAAGAGTAGCCATCAAGGAGTTCCTGTCGTGGCTCAGTGGTTAATGAATCGACTAGTAAGTCCTTAAATCAGTATCTGTTTTGCAAAGAAGTTCATTGTATCCTTTTTTTTTTAGATTCCACATATAAGTGATAGCATACAATGTTGGCATCTTGCTGTCTAACTTCACTTAGCATGATAATTTCTAGGTCCATCCATGTTGCTGCAAATGCCATTCTTTCTTTCTTTTTTATGGCTGAGTAATGTTCCATTGTGTATATGAACCATATCTCTTTATCCACTGCTCTGCTGGTGGACATTTAGGTTGCTTCTGTGTCTTGGCTATTGCACATAGTGCTGCAATCAACACTGGAATACATATATCTTTTCCAGTCATGGTTTTCTCTGGATAAATGCCCAGGAGTGGGATGGCTGGATCAAAGGGTAATTCTCCGTACTGTTTTCCATAATGGTTGCATCAATTTACACTCCCACCAATAGTGTAAGAGGGTTCCCTTTTCTCCACACCTCTCCAGCGCTGATCATTTGTAGACTTTCTGATGATGGCCATTCTGGCTGGTGTAAGGTGGTACCTTGTAGTAGTTTTGATTTGCATTTCTTTAATAATGAGTGATGTTGAACATCTTTTCATGTGTTTCTTGGCCATCTGTACGTCTTCTTTGGAGAATTGTCTGTTTAGATCTTCTGCCCATTTTTTGATGGGATTGTTTGTTTTTTTTTTTTTTGATATTGAGCTGCAGGAGGTGTTTAGAAATTTTGGAGATTAATGCCTTGTCAGTCACTTCATTTGCAAATATTTTCTCCTGTGCCGTGGGCTGTCTTTTCATTTTATTTAGGGTTTCCTTTGCTATGCAAAAATTTTCAGTTTAATTAGGTCCCATTTCTTTATTTTTGTTTTTATTGTCATTACTCTAGGAGGTGTGTAGAATGATTTTCATCCAGGCCTCTTGGCAGCAGAGTCTGGTTCTGAGCCATTATGATGAAACAAATTGAAATCCTTGTCTTTGTAAGAAACCCTAGCCTCTGCATATCCTTCAGGCTTCTTTCATCCCCCTGATCACCTACTGTTTTTCAGGCCTGGAAGAGATTGGATAGGAGTGTCTTATTCCAGGGTTACGAAAATCCCAAGTCTCAGAATAATTCAGGACTTTGGTCAATATCCAGTTACAAAGAATCAGCCCGGAGTGGGGTTGCAGCTGTTACCTGCTCCATGTGCAGATTTGAAGGGTGACTTTTCTTTCCTTTCTTTTTTCTCTGGCTGTGCCCAAGGCATGTGGAAGTTTCTGGACCATGAATCAACCCCACACCACAGCAGTGACCAGAGCTATTGCAGTGACAACACTGGAGCCTTGACCTGCTGTGCCACAAGGAACTCCTAGGTGGCGATTTCTTGACTTCATTCTTCAACTGCTTCCTCTATAAAATGAGAATAATAAAAATACTGGCCTCCACAGTAGCTATGAGGACTACATTATATAACATACACACATTCTATATAAAAGGACTTATCACTTAGCTCATAAGTCTTGACTATTTATAAGTCTTTGTAAGGCAGTACCAAAAAAAAAAAAAAAAGAAACAAAAAGGTGATAAAAAAAAAAAAAAAGCCTGTGCTCTGTGTTTCCCTTCCGCTGCAGTGGGTTAAGAATCGGGCTTGTGGGGAGTTCCCGTCGTGGCGCAGTGGTTAACGAATCCGACTGCGATGAGGTTGCGGGTTCGGTCCCTGCCCTTGCTCAGTGGGTTAACGATCCGGCGTTGCCGTGAGCTGTGGTGTAGGTCGCAGACGCGGCTCGGATCCCGCGTTGCTGTGGCTCTGGCATAGGCCGGTGGCTACAGCTCTGATTAGACCCCTAGCCTGGGAACCTCCATATGCCGCGGGAGCGGCCCAAGAAATGGCAAAAAGACAAAAAAAAAAAAAAAAAAGAATCGGGCTTGTCACTTCAGTGGCTCAGGTCACTGCTGTGGCTTGGGTTGGATCCCTGGCCTGGGAACTTCCACATCCTGTGGGTGTGGCCACAAAAACAAACAAATGAAATAAAACAGACAAACAAACAAAACTTGTGCTCTGGAAGCAGGTGGACTGGAGTTCAAATCCTGGCTCTGCCCCTTTCTAGCTGTATAAACTTGGCAAAAGATTTGCACTCCAGCCTTTCCCTCTCCCTTCTCTAGGGGGAAAAAAAGGAATTATTACTATATTATTATAGAGTCTATTTTAAAGTCTAGAGGGAAGGTTAAGCATTTAATATCAGCCATTTTATATATACTGATTTTTAGGGCCACAACCATGGTTGAATCAGAGCTACAGGTGCCAGCCTATGGCCATAGCCACAGCAATGCTGGATCTGAGACTGAGCCATGTCTGCAACCTACACTACAGCTCATGGCAACACCGGATCCTTAACCCATGTCTTCATGGATGCTAGTTTGGTTCCTTATTTCTGAGCCACCACAGGAACTCCTGAGGAATTGCAATTTTAAATTGGGTGGTTGGAATTCCATTGTAGCTTAGCGGGTTAAGGATCTGGCATTTTAAAGGCTGTGGCTCTGGTTACAGCTGTGGCGTGGGTTCGATCCCTGATCCAGGAATTTCTGCATGCTGCAGGGGTGGCCAAAAAAAGAAAAAAGAAAAAAATTGAGTAGTTAGTTTGGCCTCAGTAAGAAGGTGACATTTGAGCAAAGACGTGAGGGAGCAACCTATAAGGGAATAGTGGGGACAGCCAGTGCAAAGGCCCTGGAGCAGAGAGAAGAAAGTAAGGTGGCCAGTGTGGCTGGAATAGAGTGAGGGAAGGACAAGAGACGAGATGAGATCAGAGAGGTAATGGGAGGAGGTCGTATGGAATTTTATAAAACACTGTAAGGACTTTATTTTTGCTGGGAGTGAGATAGAATGATTGAATGAGGGGTGGGACATGACTTGCATTTAAAAGCTGTCTCTGGGAGTTCTCTTGTGACGCAGTGGATTAAGGATCCGGCGTTGTCACTGCCGGTCTTGGGTCGATGATGTGACAGGGGTTAATCCCTGGCACTGTAACTTCCACCTGCCACAGGCGTGGCAAAAAAAAGGAAAACCAAAACCAAAACGGTCTCTGGTTGCTAAATGAACAACTGAATGTAGGGTTATGATTTTCTTCGACCCCCAGAGATCCCATCACGTGCCCACCCCTGGGCTCTCTTGGGTCCCAGGGCTGCTCACTGGCCGCTGGCTACCCGACGGCTTGGGTCCAGAAGCCCGCGCTGTGGGCAGTGCTGAAGCTGAACCCTTGGATGGACGCCCCGCGCGTCTCCAGGCTGTGCAGAGCATCGCGCCAGCGCCAGTTCATAAGCCAACTCGGTCTAGGTGAAGCCTTGAGCCGGGACTAGGCTTTTGGCGAGAATGCTGCGGGTGATGCGGCTCGGGACCAGCGAGGACAGGCCTCCAGTGCAGGTTGGGCAGCGGCCGCCAGTTGGAAAAGTCTGGCAGCTCCGTGAGCCCGACGCTTGGATTGAACGCACCCACTGGGAGCACGAGAAAAGAAGGGATCATAGGCGACGGCCCCACGGGCCACGGCCTCTGCAGGCGGGCGGAGGAGGGCCGCGCAGGCGGGCGCACCGACAGGGTCCAGGCCGAAGTGCAGCGAAGCTCCAGGGTCTGCGCCCCTTCGGCGCCGCCCACCGCCGCTCCCAGCCCGAAGCGCAGGCCCCAAAAGAGGTCTCGAGCTTCGGATCCGCGGGCGCGAACGGAGGCTCGGCATAGACCCGGCCTCAAAGACCCTGGGACAGCAGTTGTTTGCACACGTAGCCACAAGCCTTGTCTCCCGATTGCTGACAATTGTGCCCAGTCAGCAGCGCGATGGGATGAGTGGTCACGACGTAGGTGCCCACCGGGTCTCCGGAGCTCTGCACCCGCAGTACCTGGAAAGGCTCAAGGTGTAGGAGGAGAGGCCCGTGGACAGTGTGCTCGACACGGTCCAGCAGGACCCACAGCGGAGGACTGAGGCGCAGGTGCGTGGACCGAGCTCCGGCCACCACTGCAAACTCCTTGGGCTGGTCAAGGGGCTGCAGCGACGGCGTCACCACCACGTAGCGAGTACCAGCAGGCGGCGCGGAAGAGCCAGCGCGATGGCTGGAGAGGCGCGTACACCCACGTTGGCCACTCTCCCTCCCTGGCCGCGAGTCCTCTAGACCCAGCTCGCCGCCCGCTGCCCGCCTCAAGCCCCGCAACTCTGCATCGCAGGGCAGGCACACCAAACCCGCGGTGCACCGGCTGCGCCTCACTAGCGCCGTCGTCTGGGGCCCCTTGGGCGGTGGCGACTGGTACAGTTGGGCTTCACTCGGATACTCCAAGAAAGCTGTGATGAAGTAACGGCAGTGGAAACCCAAGAACGCAGCCATCGAGCTGGAGGGAACTAGGAGCGGATAGGAAGGAGTCAGCCTAATCCCGTGGCTTTTGAGGCCAAATATATCAGGTTCTAATCTTGAGGCTGCCTGCCACTCCCTGGCCACGAGAACGTGGGCAGCAGGTATTTACCGTCTTTGGGCCTCAGCTGCCTCATCTGTGAGAGGCGGTGTTAGCCCACACTTCACAGAGCTAGGAGAAGATTAGCTGAGATAATGTATGCGAGGACCGTGGAACGATGTCTCGTATATAAATACGAAAGTTGCTTCCATGGGGCCGTCATCCCAGAAAGTCCTGGCTAGTGCCCTTCCCATAAGCGGTTTGGCCCATCCCTTGCCACAGAGTCTGCCCAGAACATCCTTTGTCCCAGGTGGCCAGGGCCCTGTCCTCGGAAGTGCCACGGTTGGTGAATCCCCTGTCACAGAACTTGCCAGGCTGCGCCCAACCCCAGCCAGCACAGCCAGTCCCCTGCTACAGATGGAGACCAGTGCACCAGCCTACTCTGTCTCCCCGAGATCACTAACCCCGTAGGAAACTCAGGGTGCAGAGGGACAGCCAGGCAGGTGTGAGGACAGCCATGGCTGGAGATGGGGTGGGTAGATCCGGGCCAGTTGGTGCAGCCTCTCCTGCCAGGCTGCCTACCAGCCCTCCTACTTCAGGAGCAGAAGGGGACACAAGGGGAATCACAGAAAAGGTCTTGGGCCTCAAAGGCCAGGGGAAAAGGCAAAGTTGAGAGTCTCACCTGCCAGGAGGGGGACTGAGGCCAGGCACGTTGTGGGGGGCATTTAGAGTCCCCATTGCCTGGGCCTGGCCTTCAGCATCCTCCCAGGGTCAGCCCACGGATGTCCCCATTAGCACTGGCTCAGTCTGCTGTGGTGCCATCGATCAAAATGAGGCCTAATAATGTGGGCAGGGTCAGGGAGAAGGGGAAGATGGAGAGACAGGGGAAGGAGAGGGGAGAGGGGAGAGGCAGAGAGGGGAGGGAGAGACAGAGAAGAGCAGAGATGATGAAAGAGGGAGAGGAGGAGTTCCCGTCGTGGCGAATCCGACTAGGAACCATGAGGTTTCGGGTTTGATCACTGGCCTCGCTCAGTGGGTTAAGGATCCAGCGTTGCTGTGAGCTGTGGTGTAGGTCACAGACGTGGCTCAGATCCTGCATTGCTGTGGCCGTGGTGTAAGCCGGCAGCTGTAGCTCCGATTCAACCCCTTGCCTGGGAAACTCCATATGCCAACGGGTAAAAAAAAAAAAAAAGAAGGAAAAAAATAGAGGGAGAGGAAAAATACAAGAGCAGCGAGATGGCAAGACGGGTGTGGGGAGAGAGACAGGCAGAGTCAGCATAGAGTGGAGAGTGGTGGAGACAGATGTACAAGAACCAAAGGAGACAAGAAAGCTGTCTCTTCCGAGGAGGGCCTTTGAGTGCGGAGGAAGTGGTTGTATTTGGATGGAGTGAAGTCTCCAAGTTTGAGACAGAAAATGGGAAATCAGGGGACCAAAGAGGGCAAGGCAAGAACATGCGGTTCCTAAGAAGAGAGGAGCAGGGCTGATCCTGCAGAGGGAGGAGGAGCTTCAAGCTTGAACTTGGGAATCCCAGGAAGGAAGGCATCAGGAGCCTGGGCTCCTGGATTCTGTGGAAGGAGGAGACTGGATTTCTGCGTCTGAGAGAGGTCTGGGGACCTGAACTCCTGGGGAAGGAGGGGGCTGGGGCCTGGACCCCTAGGGAGAGGACGTGGTTGGAGACAGCAGGGGAGAGGATGCTGTGTGACGCCTGTGGAGGATTTGGGGGCAGAGCTCCCCAAGGGGAGACAATGGCTTCCAGTAACTCCCATCCTCCCAGCCATCCTGAGCTGAAGAACTGTGGAGCTGTACCCTCCACAGAGGATCTTGGCGGAAGGGCAACGCTGGGGCTCCAGACAGAGAGAGACGAGGGGCCTTGGGTACAGTTTCCAACCCCTTCCTCCTCCCCCAGGTCCCAGGAGCCTGCATCCCTAGCCCCTTCCCCCCCAGAAGCCTTACCTTAGGTGGGAGGCGGGAGAGAATTCTAGAAGAAACCGACTTTCTTTCAATAGCTTCGTTTCTCACCTGCTTCAGATCCTTCCTGAGCTCTTCATTACAGGCAAAGGAGAGGAAGCAAGGCCCAGAGAAGGAGGTGAGGGAAGGTGGGGGCGTATACAGGTGGGCGGTGTTCAGGGAGCTGTGATTTCTTTCCAGCCTCAGGAAAGAAATTTCTGTGCTAGAGATGGAGCTGGGACCCTGTCCTGGGAATCCTGGAGAGTCATAGAGGGTTCTTCTTCTTCTTCTTTTTTTTTTCCTCTTTAGGGCTGTACTTGCAGCATATGGAAGTTCCCAGGCTAAGGGTTGAATCGGAGCTACAGTTGTTGGGGCGCCACAGCCACAGGACAGCATCACTGGATCTGAGCCGCATCTGCAACCATCACTATAGCTTGTGGCAACGCCAGATCCTTAACCCACTGAGAGAGGCCAGGGATCGAACCCTCATCCTCATGGATACTCTGTCAGGTTCTTAACCAGCTCAGCCACAACGGGAACACCCATAGAGGTTTCTATGCAGAGTCAGGTTTGGCTTTTAGGAAGGTTCCTGGGACCAGAAGCCAGAAGCCCAGGGGAAGGAGGTGTAGGGATCCAGTTGGGTGGGGCCAAAGCTAGAACAGGATGGGGCCAGAGAAGGGAGGAAGGGTGAGTGGACCGGCTGCTCTGGAGGCTGAGTGGGGGTGGCTCTGAGACAGGACCTGGGAAAAGGGGCAGGTGTGAAGCTGAGGCCAGCGTGGGACTCAGAGGGTATGAGAGGCCTGGAGGATGTTCAGGAAGCCAAGGTAAGCCAGGTCTGGGGTTTCAGGAGAGGGGCCAGGGCCAAAAGCAGAGAAGTGGAGGTGCTGGGATGTGTTGGGGATGATGCCTCAGAAAGAGGTGAGTGGAGGAGGAGGAAGCGGGTGCGGTCCCAGCGCAGGGCTGCAGATGAAGAGGAGGTTCCCAAAGAACTATTGGTTTATCCAGAGGACTGGGCAGAGTGAAGTGTACCCCGGGGGTTCCACAGAGTTGAAGCCAGAATAAAGTCCTTTGCAGTCTCACAGTTTATACTCTAAATTCTTGTCAATTTTGCAGTCACCTCCATCAGCCTATCCATGTGAGTTCTCACATAAAAAGAAGATTTTTCAAGTACTTACCAGGATATCCTTTAACCTACCCTTGTGTACCCCCTTCCCATCCTCAACAGTGAAAATGAAGCTCCGGGTCCAGCCTGTGGCTTTGGGATCTTCCCGGCCAGTCTCCTGGTGCACTGGGGTGTCTGTCACCCAGCCATTCAAGGCTGTTCATCAGCCCGCCCACAGTGGGCGACACTCCCAACTTCTCTACAGGCAGTGGAGCCCCAGGTCCCCAGCTTGTTTTTTTTTTGTTTGTTTGTTTTTCTTATTTGGCTTTTTAGGGCTGCACCTGCAGCATACGGAGGTTCCCAGGCTAGGGGTTGAATCGGAGCTGCAGCTGCCAGCCTACACCACAGCCACAGCAACAGGGATCCCAGCCATGTCTGCCACCTACACCACAGCGCACAGCAATGCCAGATCCTTAACCCACTGAGTGAGGCCAAGGATCAAATCCATAACTTCATGGTTCCTAGCTGGATTTGTTTCAGCTGCGCCACAATGGGAACCCCCCCCACCTCATTCTTTACCATGTGTCCCATCCACCCTCCCCACCGGAGTCACATAGATCTTTCTCAAGCCCAAACCTAACCCCGTCCCTCCCTGGCTTCCCAGTGCCCCTGGCACAGAGTCACACTTTCTCAGCCTGGAAGCAGGCGTCCGCCGCCTCTTGAGCTCACCCCTCACCCCTTCTCCCATTCTGTGTTCCGGTTCCTCCTTGGAACTGGGGCCAGCTCTCCAAGCGCACAAGTCTCTCTTTTCCTTTCTTAGCTTTTGTGCACAATGTTCTCTCTCCTAGGAAGACTGTTTCTTCTCCCAGCTCTTTCTGTCTATCCTTCCAGTGTGCTGGGTCCAGTGCAAAATGAATACGTGGAGTCCTTTGTTCAAAAATCATTAAGAAATTCACAATGGTGACAACGGGGCATCCGCCGAGCACAGGGTCCTTTTAAACATGAGATGCCGGTCGACCGCACAGGTCACACTTCCTTGAAGCCGGCCTTGCCGTCAGGAAATCTCCCCACCTCCCATCCCAGGCTGTTAGGAACCCCCTTTAGCTCCCAGAGTCCCTTGGGCTTAAACAGGCCCTAATCATCCTTGCCTGTGCTTCCCCCATCCCAGCCCTGACCACTCTGAGCTGCCATTGTTTGGTGAGTGTTTATTTCCTCCACTGGACTTGAACTCACTGAGGGCAGGGTCTGGGGCTGTGTTGGCCACTACTGTGTTTCCAGCATCATTCTGCACAGGTCAGGGCAACCCTAACACCAATACCAACACATGGATACCTAGCCTTGCTTTTGTGAGGCATGAAAGGGTACAGGCATCAGAGGAACCAAAGGGAAGAGCCATGGCCAAGTTCAACCTAGGAAAGAAACAGCCGCATTCCTGAGGACTCTTTATCTGATTCTCCCACATGTGCCCAGGTAAACGGCTGTGAAGGCTTGGCATTAGCTGAGGCTTTGCAAGGGGTCCCAGGTACGTCAGACCCTCAGGGCCTTTGGGGGATTAGCTGCACCCAGACACATGGGTCGCATCTGGCAGGACACAGACAGGGGTGTGGAATCCACTGGGCAAGGGTGGACAAGCTACATCTTAACGTTAAATTCCAGATACACGGGATCATTCGTCCACAGTCATACTGTTTCCACATGGGGGTGGGGGATGGTCCAGGCATCCTGTGGGGGAGGTGGAGGGGGACCAGGCTAGAGGGACCAACTGTCCCCATGTACGTCCTCCCACCTCCCTGCTTCTGAATGTGTAATAAACCACCACTGTGGGTGTGTGTCCGCCTCCTGGGTCTCCATGTCCTGTGTCCACATTCCCTCCAACTGGCCATGGCCTCAGTCCTGGCACTTGAACCTGGAAAAGGTCCTTAATTACTGTGCTATAGAGAAGCCAGCTCCTCTATCTAAGGGATGGATCCCTGGATATCAGATGCCAAAGCAATCCTGCCTGAGAAAGGGGTAGCTGGACAGTGGTCCATACTGTCCCTGTCTGTGTAGAGGATGGAAGCCTCTGGTGAGGTAGTTTCAAATCTCTCAATCTGTCCACTGCAGGTCCCAGCCTCCTCCGGTTACTTTTCTGCCTGGACCATTGCGGTAGCCTCCTCCCTGGTCCCCTCGCTTCACCTTTGTCCCGCCAAGAATAAACTCCAGGCTCCTCCCAGCAGCCTACAGGCTCCTGCATCATCCGCCCCCTTCCCACTCTCCAGCCTCAACATGGCATCACACCCTGTCCCTCCACTCCAGCCCCTTGGCCTCCTGTGGTGCTGTTCCATTTGTATGGAACACCCTTTCCAACCCCTGCGTGGTTAAGTCCAACCTGAGCATCCAGCGGAGGCGTTACTCCCTCCAGGAAGCCTCCCTCAATCTCTCTCCCTGGGTCAAGTCGCTGGAGTATAGGGTCTCACAGTTTCCAGGTTCTCTCTCCTGCATGACCCTGTCTTGTCACTACAGGTGTGTCACACTTGCTTATTTAATGCTTGTTTCCTCCATCAAATGGTGAGATACATGAGGGCAGGCTGGGCCTGTATTTGATTAGTACTGAGTCCCCAGCACGTTGCACACAGTGGGCACGCAGTTAATCCTTCAAACTGAAAAAGGAGGGTTGAGGAAGGGCGCGCTCTGGCTCCCCCTCATGGTTGCAACTGGTATTTTGTGACGGACCCTAGGAGTCCATTGAGGAGTCCTACTCCCTAGACCCCTTTCCCCAAGACACCTCACCCTCCCTGATGGCTTCGCATGACCTCAGCCACCGAGGGGAACAAACAATAAGAATAAGGACCTCATGGAGTTCCTGTCCTGGCTCAGCAGTAGTGAACCCGACTAGTATCCGTGAAGATGCAGGTTTGATTCCTGGCCTTGCTCAGTGGGCTAAGGATCCAGTGTTGCCGTGGGCTGTGGTGTAGGTCGCAGATGCAGCTCGGATCCCGTGTTGCCGTGGCTGTGGTGTAGGCCAGCAGGTACAGCTTGGATTACACCTCTAGCCTGGGAACTTCCATATGCCGTGGGTGCGGCCCTAAAAAGATCAAAAAAAAAAAAAAAAAAAAAAAAAAAAAGAAAGAAAGAAAGAAAAAGAAAAGAATAAAGACCTCATGATGCTGCTGGAGAACTTGGGGATCAGACCAGGTCCCTGGGACTCAGGTTGCTCCCTTGGCCGATGGAGCATCATTTCCAAGGCCCATACCCAACAAAGAAGGCTGTGCCAGAAACTAGGATGTCATCCCATGAGGACAAGTCACGGGTGCCAGATCATGGAATGGTCCAGTCTTGGGCTCTTTTCACCATGCCCCTCATACATCACTTCAGAGAAGGATGACAAGACCTGAGTTCCCTCCGCATCTCTGCCTCTGCACCATCACAGAGCGCGATTCCTCTTACTGCCCGCTCCAGGGAGGCTGGATCTCACTGGATCTCCACTGAGGCATGACATTTCCAGGGCCCAGGGTTCGGTTCTCCAAACCTCCAGGCCTGGTGTCTGAAGAGGGTACCTAGGGCAGCCCTAGACAGAGTGAGGACCAGCCCAGGAGAGACATGAGGCAGAAAGGCCCAGATCAATCAAACCAGGCTCTAGGCCCACAGAATTGCAGGATCTACACTGCCTGTCTGCACCTTCCTACCTCCATCCTGCCCTGCTGATGCCCTAACACCAGTCTCCCTGAGGTCACTGAAGCCTTGATATCATTAAATTCAGAAGTCACTTGAGTGTGACTCGTCTGATTTGCCTTCCTCTGTTCCTCCACCTGCTGCTCTCATTTAGTCTTTGGGTTGTTGTTGCCTTTTGGCTGAGCCCGCGGCACACAGAAGTTCCCAGGCCAGGCATTGAACCTGTGCCACAGCAATGACCTGAGCCACAGCAGTGACGATGCCAGATCCTTAACTGCTAGGCCACTAGGGAACTCCTAGCCTTTGTTTGTGGTCTAGGTTTTTCTTTGTCCGTCCCTTAAATATAGAGTCCGATGGCCTCAGCTCCCCATCACAGCTGTCGGAACCCCATTTCTGTCCCCAGCTCTAGACTCAGACCAGGGGTCCTGAGGCCTCCTGGCTGTCACCCTTGGTGGCCTTTCCATCCTCTGGGCCCCCCCATATCCACCATGTCCCACTGTGGACTCAGAATCTTCCCTAAACCTGCCCCTCCTCCCTGGTCTTGCATTAGGACAGCTCCACTGTCCGTCCCCCGGCCAGAGGCCTGGGCCTTACCCTGGACGCCTCCCTCCCCCACAGCCCTTCAGCTCCATAGCCCATCCACTCAGCTTCTTTTGCTAATATATTTTTTCTTTTTTTAGGGCTGCACTGCAGCATACGGACGTTTCCAGGCTAGGTGTCGAATCAGAGCTGCAGCTGCCAGCCTGTGCCACAGCTGCATCCTTAACCCACTAGGCGAGGCCAGGGATGGAACCCACATTCTCATGGATATTAGTCAGGTTCTTAGCCTGCCGAGCCACAACGGGAACTCCCCCACTCAGCTTCCCCCAGGCTTGCCCTGGTCCAGCCCTGTTTGCGCCCATGCAAAGTCCCTGCCCTGGTTTCCCCGGGGCTCCCAGCCCGTCTCCTCCTCTAGTCCACATTCCTCAGGATGACTAGAAGGATCTTCCTCAAACCCGAAGATCACCCTGCCCCTCCTTTGCACAGGCTCCTCTGTAGCTCCCCGAGACGATCAGGCCAGTGTCTGAGCTCCCTGGCCTGGGGTCCTGACCCCTGCTCACCCCCCGCCCTGTGCCTGGCACTTCCTAAGCCCTCACGTGTGCTTCCCTCTGCCAAAAACACCTTTCCCTCTGCTCTCTGCCCAATTATCTCCTCCAGATCACATTTCTCCCTCGGGAAGCCCCCCCTAACCACGCCCTGGACTGAGTTGGGCACCTCTTCTGGGCTCCTACAATCTCCTAGGCTTCCCTCATCACCACGAGTTACCACGGTCTGAAGGGCAGGGCTCGGGGCCACCTGGGTCCCTTTGGCACCACTCAGCACAGGGCAGGCCAGAGAGGACATTCAAAGAATGTCTGTTGACTGACTAAATAACCATCCTCAGCCTCATCCAGGGACCTCAGACAGAACTGGCGGCGGGGGGCGGAGGGTGTTCCTCTCCCCGGAGGGGGCATCCCAGCTCCAGACCCCTGAACGATCCCCCAGTCCCAACAGACAGAGACAAGGGCAAGGGCCCAGGCCCAAGCTTAGAAAAATAGGACTTTCTTGTTGTGCCCTGGTGTCCCCGTCACCCTCCCCGTCAGAGTTTTAAAAACCATGAGCAATTTGGTGAGTCTCAGGCCAGGTCCCACAGGGAGTCTGGGTCCTGCCACCCCTGGGGCCGGAAGGGCCGAGAGGTGGGTGCAAGGCTAGGGTCCCGTGGGTTCGTGGCTGGGCCCCCAGGGATCACAGTCCAGCTGGACCACGGTGTGGGCCCTGGGTGCGGCAGGCTCAGGGGCAGGCGGGGCTGGCGTGGGGCCCAGGGCGCCGTTGGTCTGGGAGCAAACGCTGCTGACGGGCGCCGGGGCCTTGGCCTTGCCCGGGGGTTGGCCGCCGTGCACCTTGTAGCGCATGAGCAGCACGAAGATGAAGACCAGCACCGAGGCCACGATGACGCCACCTAGTGCAATGATCATGGTGCCGCCCAGGAAGGGCGCGTGTGGGGCCCCGCAGGGCCGCAGCGCCGGCTCGGTGGAGAAGCGGTTGCAGCCCACGGGCCGGGTGGCTGTCAGTCCCGTGGCACTGTCCTCGTACACGGCCAGCACGCACAGATCGTAAGTACGGCCCGATGCGAGGTCTGTCAACAGGAAGGAGCTGCTGTCGGCCGGGATCATCCTGGAGGAACAGGCAGGTGGGGGTCAGGTCTCTGGCTGCCCAGCACCCACCCTGCACGCTCCAGTCGGGAGGATTCCCCCAGCCCGAGTTCCTTGCAACCACTACTGATTTCCCTTTGGTCTGACACGTATCAGCTGCCCAGCATCCCTCCGTCTTAGCCAATTTTACCTGCACCCACCCTCTCACTGCCCCATTGCTGCTGCTCAAATGCCCATCTGACCTCCCTCTGGCCTCAGTGCCCCAATTCCCTCCAGTGCCGCCGCCCACTTCCCCTCTGCCGCCTGGTTTCCCGCTGGACCCTGTCTGTCTCCTGAGGGCTGTTTCTTTTCTTTTTTTGTCTTTTGTCTTTTTAGGGCCACACCCGCAGCATATGGAGGCTCCCAGGCTAAGGGTTTAACCAGAACTGTTGCTGCCAGCTCACGCCAGAGCCCCAGCAACGCCAGATCGGAGCCGCATCTGTGACCTAGACCACAGCTCATGGCAACGCCAGATCCTTCACCCACTGAGCGAGGCCAGGGATTGAACCCGCACCCTCATGGTTCCTAGTTGGATTCGTTTCCACTGCACCACGATGGGAACTCTCGCCGTTTCTTTTCTTTTCTCTTTTTTTGCTTTTTAGGGCAGTAGATGTGGCATATGGGAGTTCCCAGGCTAGGGCTTGAATCAGCTACAGCTGCTGGCCTACACCACAGCTACAGCAACTTGGGATCCTAGCTGCACCTGCGACCTACACCGCAGCTCATGGCAATGCTGGATCCTTAACCCACTGAGCAAGGCCAGGGACGGAACCCACCTCCTCATGGATACTAGTCAGCTTCGTAACCCACTGAGGCACAATGGGAACTCCCAGTGCTGTTTCCCCTCATACCCAGCAGCCTGATTCCCGTCCTGTGATGCCACCCAATTTCCCACCAGTCTGCAGCCCAAGTTCCCTCCAGCTCGGCTGCCCAGTGTTGCTCCACTCCACGGCCTGATTGCATTCCGCTCCCCCACCCTAGTTTCCCCTGCAGTCTATCACCCACCTTCCCACCAGCCCACCACTGGGCTCCCTCCAGCCCTGCTGCCAGACATCGCTCCGGCTCAGTGCCTAGTTTTCTTCTCTGGCTGGTATCTCTCTAACCTGATGCCCAGTTCCTCCTAGGCCCTCACCCATTTCCCTCTAATCCCACCTCCAAGTCTCCCTCGAGACCCTCACCTAATTTCCCTCTGTTCCCCCGACTTTCCTCCAGCCGGTGCCTGATTTCCTTTTTCCAGCTGCCCAACTTTCCTCTAGTGTAAAGTTAGAAGTCTCATCTAACTGCCTGATTCCCCCAAAGCGTTGAATCTTGATTTCCTTCCAACCTGTCAACAAACGTCCCCCTAGCCCCGCTGGCGTATTATTATTACCGCACCCACAGCCTGCTGGCCGGTGGGCCCCGTCTTCTGACTCCGTTTTCATTAAACTGATGTGCCTCAGTCATCACTGCTGATGTCTTTCCCTCCCTGTTGCCTTTTTTCTTCCCAGCTCTGTCTCCTGATTCCCCTCTATCTCTGTGGCCTGGTTTCTATCTATGCTTATCTTTCCCATTTTCCTTTTACCCTCAGTAGCCAATTCCACTGTATTTCCTTTAGCAGCAGAGCACCCTGGAGACATAGCTTGTTTTTATAATCACTGTTTTATTCCTAAACTGCTTTAATGAGGGAACCCTGTGACTGTCTCTGGGAAGGTGACTATCTTGGAGAGCATCTGTCACCCCCTGCCAGGCAGGGTGGGCAGGACTTGTGTGATTTTCAAGTGTGGGCCCTCCGTGGATTCTACTGCATTTTGCTGTCTGAGAAAGGGTGTGGGAAAAGCTCGTTGGATTTCCAGGCCTGAAAAGGAAATCAAGTGATAATTTCTCCCCCCTCCTTTTTTTTTTTTTTTTTTTTTCATTTTAGGGCCTCACAGGCGCCTATGTAAGTTCCCAGGCTAGCTGCAACTACACCATAGCTTTGTGGCAACACCGGATCCTTAATCTGGTGAGCCAGGCCAGGGATCGAACTCACATCCTCACAGAGACAATGCTGGGTCCTTAACCCACTGAGCCCCAACAGGAACTTCCAAGTGATTATCTCTTGAGACCCAGGTTTGTGGGGAGGCAAAGGGGATCCAGATACTAAGTTTACAAGGTACACACCCCAGGCCTCGGGAGGCCCAGTCTTCTGCAGCCAGGCCTCAGGGATCCTTGACCCTGCCTGGCAGCGAGAACAGGGAGCCATTCACAGCCATCCGGGCAAGGCTGGACTTGGGGAAACAGGTCAGCAGCACCTGGGTCAGAGCCCACGCTAGTGACCCCATGTGGCCACGGCAGATGTTCCAAAGGCTCTCTGGCTTGAGGGCAAACGTTACACGAACCTACCTCTGGGAGTGCGTGAGCCCCGGGTTTTGTGTTTGCAACAAGAGAAGAGCAATGGGAGTTCCCAACAGTGGCAGACAGTCCCTGTTCACCCAGCAGTGGAGCTTGAACTAGGTTTGATCTCAGTTAGAAAACTCAAAGTTGAGGTATCACATGTTAGAACTCCAAACAAATGGAGCAGGTCACACCACACGAACCCAAAGCCTCATCTCTAGGTAACCTCCTCCCCCGTTTTCCTTTTATTTATTTATTTATTGCCTTTTGCTTTTTTTTTTAGGGCCACCCCGAGGCATATGGATCCCTCTTTTTCTTCCTGCAGCGTGGCTTGAATCTAGCCCTGTCATCTGGTTTCTATTACTTAAATGTGTTTATATCTCCTCAACCTTGCCCCCCACCCCCTAATTAACTGTTTACTCTTCTGGCCCGATTACCTTTTGCTCTTGCTGCTTGATATCCTTTTTCTGTCTGCTATTCATTCCTCTTTTTTTTTTTTTTTTTTTTTGGTTTTTAGGGCCACACATGCAGCATATGGAAGTTCCCAGGCTAGGGCTTGAATAGGAGCTACAGCTGCTGGCCTACGCCACAGCCACAGCAACGCAGGATCTGAACCTCATCTGCTCACTGCAACACCAGGTCCTTTAATCCACTGAGCGAGGCCAGGGATCAAACCAGAGTCCTCATGGATACTAGTCAGGTTCATTACCACTGAGCCACAGTGGGAACTCCCCATTACTCTTTACTTTTGCTGCCTTCTTTGCACCGCTGCTGCCTGATTTTTTTTTTTTTTACTTTTGACATCCGATTTTCTTTGTAACGTGGCAGCCTCATTTCCTGTGCTTTGGACTGGGGTATTAGTACGTGTTCCTCCAACCCTCCTTCCACAACACGCCCCAACCCAAACGGCCCGCCGCCACCTGGACCCTGCACCTGTAGACGAGGATGTCATCAGCCGAGCTGTTGTACTGGATCTGGTACATGCGGATGCCTGGGATAGGGCGCTGATCTGGCCACTGGACAAGAGCAGCTGTGGCCCCATGCTCAGTCACCTGGACGCCACGGTCGGTCGGGGGCCCAGCGTCAGCCGCCTTGGCAGATGCGGAGGCAGAGGCGGCAGAGGGCGGGGTAAGGGTATCGGGATCCCCGTCCCGCGGGGGGTCACAGCTGGTACTATTGGCTAGTTGGGGGGGTGGCGGGGGACCTACGGTCAGCTCAACAGCAGCCGTGGCCTCGCCAGCTGCGTTGGCCGCAATGCAGGTGAAGATGCCACCATCGCCTGGCTCGGTGACCAGCAGCTCCAGCGTCCCGTTAGGGAAGGCGCGAGCACGGCTCGAGTTACCCAGCAGCCGACCCTGGGGTGACACCCAACGCACGCGGGGCTCAGGGTCCCCCACTGCCCGGCAGCGCAGGGCGGCCGGCCGACCGGCGGGCACCGCCAGGGGCGGCGAGCGGTGCGTCACCACGGGGGGCTCGCACACAAACTCCTCCTCGCCCACAGCCCAGAAGTAGCGGCCGCCCAGGGCTGGGGGGGAGGCACAGGCCTCCAGGTCGTCCTCCCGTGCCAGCCGCCGCAGCCACACCAGCTCGCAGTTGCAGTGCAGGGGGTTCCCGCCGAAGGCCAGCACGAGGGCGGACGCGGGGGAGCCACGGGGCCTGGCCAGCAGCGGCAGGCGGGAGAAGAGTGGGTCGGGCGGGATGGTGGTCAGGCGGTTGGAGGTCATGTCCAGGCGCGCCAGCTTGTGCAGGCGGGAGAAGGCGCCGGCGGGGACGGAAGCCAGCAGGTTGTGGTCGAGGCCCAAGGTGTTGACGTTGCCCAGGCGGCCCAGAGCCTCCCAGGGCAGCTGTTCGAGATTGTTGTAGGAGAGGTCCAGGTCCTCGAGTGTCTCGGCGCAGTCGTCCAGGGCACCAGCCGCCAGGGCTGCCAGCTGGTTATTGCTCAGGATGAGGTGGCGCAAGTTGACCAGGCCGCGCAGCTGGCCCTCGCCCAGCGAGGTCAGCCGGTTGCCGTCCAGGTGCAGAGCGCGCAGGGCACGAAGGTCCGCAAAGGCGCCAGCTGCCACGTGGCGGATGGTGTTGCGAGACAAGCTCAGGTGCAGCAAGCCTGTCATGTTGGCCAGGTCGCGGCGCCGCACGGCCGCGATGAAGTTGTCCGCCAGGCGCAGCTCAGCTGCCCGGCGGTCCAGCGAGGGTGGCACGAACAGAAGGCCGGCCCCCGGGCACAGCACGCTGAGGGGCAGGGACTGTGTCTGGCAGCGGCAGCGGCGGGGACACGGGCTGGGTGTGGCTGGCTGGGGGGGAGACGAGGCAGGGGCCAGCGGCAGCAGGCAGAGGAGCAGCGGGAGGACGGCCATCGCGGGCAGGGGCGGCCTGCAGGGAAGAAGGGGGCGTTAGGGCAGGCTGAGGGGTGCCGGGGGTGATTGGGGTGGTCCGAGACCAGAAGAGAAGGTCCCAGTGGGCTGAGAGCAGAAGACTTGGTCAAAGACGGTCGGAGAGAGGAGTGGTCAGGAGTTCCCGTTGTGGCTCAGTGGTTGGCGAATCCGACTAGGAACCATGAGGTTGTGGGATTGATCCCTGGCCTCGCTCAGTGGGTGAAGGATCTGGCATTGCCGTGAGCTGTGGTGTAGGTTACAGATGCGGCTCGGATCTGGCACTGCTGTGGCTGTGGCATAGGCCAGCAGCTGTAGCTCTGATTTGACCCCTAGCCTGGCAACCTCCATATGCCACGGGAGTGGCCCCAGAAAAGGCAAAAAGACAAAAAAAAAAGAGAGAGAGGAGTGGTCAGACAGATCAAAAGCAGGAGGAAATGTGTTGCAGGGGAACAGAGGAAGCAGAAATGAACAAAGAGGGTCAGAGGGCAAGGAGGCATGAGAAACAGTCAGAGATAGTGAGAGAACAGGAGCAGTGGTCAGGCCGGGTAGAAGGTAAGAGCTTTTGACGTGGTTCAACACACATGCTCAGAGATGGCCAGAGAGAGAAGAGGTGCTCAGGATGGTGGGAAGGCTTAGAAGTAGCCAGACATGACCAGAGCAAAGAGGTGGTTCGAGATGGCCGGGAAGGTGAGAAGTGGACAAAGAGAGGAGAAGGGGCCAGGGGTGGTCAGACCCAGGAGAGAGGATCAGAGATGGTCCAACATGGCAGAGAGGCAATTAAAAGGGAGAAGGAGAGGACAGACATGTCAGAGGCAGCTGGAGATGGGACAGCTGGCGCGGACGATGGGTGTGGGGAGAGGTCATTGGAGAGAGGAAAGGCAGCCAGAGACGTCAGGAAGGATCCGAGAGCGCCAATGGGCAGGAGAGGCGGTCGGTAAAGACCAGAGATGGCTGCAGACTGGCAGTTGGTGGGGGGGGGTAGAGGGCAAGAGAAATGGTAAAATGGTGAGAGAGAGAGGAGAGGCAGACGAAGGATGTCAGAGAGGAGAGAAGCAGCTGGAGAGAAGCGTGGTAGCGAAAGATGTCAAAGCCGGTCAGAGAGAGTCACAGGTCAAGAGAGCTGCTGAAAGCTGATTAGAGAGAGGTACCTTGGACAGCGATGCCAATGCTGGTCACTGAGTGAAACAGTAGACAGAGGTGGCTGGAGAGAGGGGCTGTGGACAGGGGCGTCGAAGATGATGATCAAAGATCGAAGAGGCAGACAGAGGTGGTCAGTGAGAGGAGGGGTGGCGGGAGAGAAGAGGGGTAGACAGAAGCATCAAAGAAGATCAGAGAGAGGAAAAGTGAATGGAGATGTGGTCAGTGAGAGGAGAGGTGGTGGAAGGTGGACGGGAGAGGCAGCTGGAGATACTCAAATAAGACAGAGGGCAGGAAGAAGCTGGAGAGCCAGGGTGGGGAGGTCACAGACCTGGAGATGCCATCCCCTGGGGATGAGGAGGGCAGGGAGGGGCAGGGCTGGCCAAATGTCCGGAGTGTTCGAGGCAGAGCAGGAGTTGGAGGCAGACCCTTGTGAGTGGATACACCTGCCTCCTGCAGAAGCTCCAAAGGGTGCCCAGGGAGACCTGGTCCTCCTCACCTCCACCCCCAGCCACAAAGTTCCTCCCAAGTCCCTCCCCTCCAGAGGGTCTCTCAGTAGCCTTACCTGAGCTGGAAGCTGCCCCAGGGAGCAAAGTCCTCAAGCTCCAAGGGGGTCAGGGGTCAGGGCTCTGGAGGGGGTGCCTGGTCATGCCTTCCTTGTCCCCAAGGCCTCTGTAGAGGGACTATCTGTTGGTGTCTCAGCTCAGACTTGTGGCCACAGTGTCTGCAGACCTTAACGCTTTGAGTCCTAGATCTCCAAATATTGGGCCTCTAAGGGTCCAACCCAGTTTGGGTTGCTCAGTCAGGGTCTCCCAGCTCTGGTCTTGAGAGGCTAAACAGTCAAATGCAGAGTTTAAGGTCTGAGTCGCAGGCCCAGTCTTGGAATCTGATACTGGGGTGCTCAGTTGATATTGGGGTGCTGAGTCAAGATTTGCCCCAAATCTCAGCATTCAGGTTTGCAGCAAGGACTTCAGGCCCAAACTCAGCTTTAGGCCCTGTGGAATGCCAGGGTTCAGATCTTGGAATCTGAGGCCTAAATCTCAGGGTTCAGGTTCTAAATAGTGGGTTCCAGGGTATAAGCATGAGAATCCAGTCCCAGATTTCAAGGTCCCAGGCACAGAACTCAGAGTTCAGCTCCAGATTTGGGGTTTGAGATGCCAGATCTTGAGGTTCAAGCTCCAAATCTTGGGGTCCATATTCCAATTCTTGGGGTTCAGGTTCCAAATCAGCCCCAGAGACTGATGCTGGGATTTCAGCCCCAGATATTGATGTTCAGGCTCCAGGTCTTGGGGTTTCAGCCCCAAATCCGGCTCCCAGGCTCGGGTTTCCAGATCTCCGGATCCAATCTCGGGGTGCAGGCCCCCGATTTCACGATGCAGGCCCTGGATCTGAGGCGGCGGCGTCCTGACTTGCTTCCTGGGCTGCAGCGGGGGCTGGCCCAGAGGCAGGGGGGCGGCTGCGGTGGGTGGGGGGGCGGCCAGGCAGCCCCGGGGGCCGGGGTGGGGCGAGGCCCGGCGCAGACAGACGGACAGACGGAGACACGCGGTGTAGGGGCACCGCAGCAGAGGCGGGGGCGCAGGGGGGAGGGGCCGCGCTCAGAGACCCCTCCCCCGCCAGGGCCGGGGCGGGGGCCGGGCGGGGGCCGGGCAGGCGGGCCGGGTCCGGGCGCTCCCGCGGCCTCCTCGCCGGGAACCCAGGGCCGTGCGCGCACCCGCGCTTAAAGGCGCAGGCCCCGCGCGCGCCCGCACTTAAAGGTGTAGGCAGGTCCCCGCTCTCAAAGGCGCGCCCCTGGCCCCACCTCTTATGGAGTCGTCCTAGCTTTGCTTGGGAGACAGAACCCTTGGATAAAGAGAGAGTCAGAGAGATACAGAGACTGAGAGAGACAGACAGACAGAGATAAAGACAGAGACAAAAAATAGGCAGGCTTAGATTGAGGGACAGAGAGTAGAATGAGAGAGGCAGATAGAGAAATAGAAAGATATATTCAAGGAGAGATGGAAATACAAAGACAGGGAGTGACCCGGAACGAAAAAGAGAGACAAGAGACAGTACAAGTTAGAGACAGACAAAGAGACGTAGAAGAAGTCAAAGAGACAAAATCGCCGGGAGAGAGAGACAGAGACAGACTGAGCTGGGGCACATGTGTGTACATGTGTACCCAGTTCTCAATCACAGCCTTGAATGTGGTTCTCCATCCCAGAGGCACCCCCTCCCGGTCTGTCTCCTTCTGTGCCTCTGTCTCAGCACCACCTCCCAGGATGCCCTTCCCACAGATGGAGTTTCCTTATTGGACCTTGCCCATCATCAAGGCTGATCTTGCAGCCAGAGCGGAGCCTTTGCTCCTTCCCAAGTCTCCTTGCTCTGGCTGCAAGGGGAAAACTTGCCTCCAAGACTTTGTGCCCTCTGGAATTAGAGTTATACCTCAAGGCACACTGGCCAGATAACCCATGGAGAAGAAGATAAGAATTGGGGCAGAGGAGTTCCTGTTGTGGCTCAGGGGTAACAAACCCGACTAGTATCCATGAAGATGTGGGTTCGATCCCTGGCCCTGCTCATTGGGTTAAGGATCTGGTGTTGCTGTGAGCTGCAGTGAGCTACAGTGTATGTTGCTGACGCGGCTCAGGTTTGCTGTTGTTTGGCTGTGGTGTAGGCCGGCAGCTGCAGCTCTGATTTGACCCCTAGCCTGGGTCACTTCCATATGCCGTGGGCGTGGTCCTAAAAAGACAAAAAAAAAAAAAAAAAAAAATTGGACAGAGACAGGGGGCTGACCGAGTTGACCCCGAAAAGTATGTCCACAGCCTTCCCCTCTTCCTAGCTCAGGTCTACTGTCCCACAGAGTAGCCTATTAGAATTGTACTAACACATGACTCACCAGGAGTGGTGTCTGCCTGTGCTGATGCTTGGAGGATAGTGGAGGGGAGGATGAGGGAGGGGGCCCCACATGTTTCCTGGCAGATGGTGTGGCAGGAAGAGGGATGTGAGCTATGGTCTACAAGCCTGGCCTTGGAACTTGGTTATAGCACTATGGGGAACATAGTCTTTTGGGAGCCCTGGTCTGGAGGGGACACAGCTTTGGCTTGTGGTCATGACCCTGGGGGAACCTGATCACAATCCACCCCCCGGGAACCCTCATCTGAGTGGAGGAGTAAAGCAATCTTGTTGCGGGCGGAGGCAGGAGTACACATCCACCCTGGCATCTCAAGCTCCCCGGAAGGTTTCAGAACAGACTTTTGGCTCCTTGCACTTATGCGTATTGAAAACTTGTAGCTAAAATTAACTCCGCTCTCGGGCCCGCCTCTCCTGATCATTAGTAAAGTTCATCAGTGCTCCCGGCCTGGCACAGCAGATACTGGTTTCTCAGACACTCAGAAAAAGGACGAGAAGTTTCAGAGATGCTACAGATGTGGGGCGGGGGGAGATAGAGAAAAAAACCTGGAGTCGATTCCAAACAGACTGGAATTGGAATTCAGTGGAAATGGCTGCTTTGAGACTGGACCCAGGAAATGGGAGGTGGGGGTGGGGTGGGGGAGAGTGAGGCAGAGGAGGAACCCAATTAATAGAAGGGACAGATGGGGAGCAGGTTACCTCTCTGGGCAACTGGGACTCAGTTCTGCTGGGGAACATTTAGGAAGCTTGTAGGACACATCAGAAGTGTCATTCCGTCTATTCCTCCTCTGCTGCAAAGTTCAGAGAGGCTTGGGAATTTATCCACCAAATCTCACCCCCTTTGGTAATGCTCGTCCCTTTGGTGAGAGGGGGCGGTACTGATGCTGCGAGCTGAAGCAGAAAAGCAGAGAGGGATGCTTTGCATGAGCTAGACCTGGATCCTCATGCTGTAGCTGCATCGGGATCACCTGGAGGACTTGGGTTTTTTTCTCTTTTTTTGTTTTAGTACCACATCTGCAGCATGTGGAAGTTCCCAGTTTAGGGGTTGAATCAGAGCTGCAGCTGCCAGGCTACGCCACAGCAACAGCAACGTGGGATCTAAGCCTTGTCTGTAATCTACACACAGCTCATGACAATGCCAGATCCTTAACCCACTGAGCGTGGCCAGGGATCGAACCTGCATCCTCATGGATGTCAGGTTCATTACTGCTGAGTCGCAATGGGAACTCTGAGGACTTGTTAACCATCACTCTCCAGGCCCCAGTCCCAGGATTTCTGACTTGCATGCCTACCTTCCGAGGTGATGGTAATGCTGCTGGCCCAGGGACCACACTTTGAGAGCTACCGGGCTAAACCAGGAACATCGGCAGTGTGTGTGGAACTTTCTAGCACAGCTACAGCGAAACCTGGTGGCTTGAGGGGCTGTAGCACCCCAAGAGTGTGCCAAAGAAACCAACATGTTTAGAGACATAAAGAGGGATTTGGCAACCGAGAGAGGCAGAGGCAAAGATGCTAGTTCAACATTCACTTTGGATTTCTGGGCATGGCTGTGTGCTGGATGACACTGCAGTAAAAGTGTGACCAAGGAAGTTCCCCTGTGGCACAGTGGGTTAAGGATCTGGATTGCCGCTGCTGCGGAGCAGGTCACAACTGCAGCACGGGGGAGTTCCTGTTGTGGCTCAGCGGAAAGGAATCTGACCAGTATCCATGAGGATGTGGGTTTGATCCCTGGCCTCGTTCAGTGGGTCAGGGATCTGGCATTGCTGTGAGCTGTGGTGTAGATCACAGATGCAGCTTGGATCTGGCTTTGCTGGGGCTGTGGTATAGGCCGGCAGCAGCAGCTCCGACTTGACCCCTAGGCTGGGCATTTCCATATGCCACGGGCGCAGACCTAAAAAGCAAAAGCAAAAAAACAAAACAAACACAAGCAACTGCAGCTCTGTAGCTTGGGTTTATCCCTGGCCTGGGAACTTCCGTGTGACGTGGATGTAGCCAAAAAAAAAAGACCAAGACAGCATCAAGTCCTGCTTCACTGGGCTCACATTCCTAAAGGAAAAAGACACATCTCTAGACATCCCAGGTGCTTGGGGCTGGGATGGCAGAAGCTTGGGCCAAACCATTGGGACTGTCAGGACAGAAGCCCAGACCATAGGGTCAGGGTGCGGTAGGGGAAGCACAGGGCCAGATAATAAGGGCTTTGATGACAAAGCACAGAGCAGAACGGGGTCAGGGCTGTGTGGGGCCCCAGAGGCAGAGTCCAACCCTTCTGCACCCTCCCTCTGGAGTCAGGAGAGCTTCCTGGAGGAGGTGATCTTTATACTGAGACATGAAGGATAAGTATGAATGAAGCCAGTGGGCAAAGGGACCTCTATGCTGTTTGTGCGCCCTCATGCCATAGCTTGTACAATCTGAGGGGTGGGGGTTCCTGCTGTGCCCGAATAGTACTGTGTGTGTGTCTGCATGAGCTATAATCGCCCATTAGCTCCTGGAAGGGGATCCTGGTGGGACGGTTGTTTGGGAACTCCGCTTAATTGCTGCATTGACTTAATTGCAACATCTGGAGAAGGGGACAGAAACAGTGGAAACAGCCACAGCAGGAAGAATGAGGTTAAACTGCCTGAGAGCGGAGGGAGCCTTGGAGGGAAGGGAACGGTTCATATCCCCACACAGAATCCACCCAAAAATACACATCCACATTCACACATGCACATCTCATACTCAGAGGCTCACCGGGACACACACATGGAGATAGCAGGCACGTAGAACACACATCTTTTGCCTTGTGTTCAAATACAGGGACGTACATGTTCGAATACCGGGATGCACCCTTAGACACAGTTCCAAAACACACACGCAGACTCACAAAGCAGACAGGTGAGAGGTCACGTGTGCAGAAACACTGCACGCAGATTCTCTCTTATACACATGTGTGAGCCCCCCTCCTGATGTCGGAAAGATGGTCCTGGAATCTGGGTTCTTGTTCACGGCAGTTGAAGAGTGAACTCCGCGAACACACAGGCAGCAAGCAAGCAAAGTCTTTATTAAAGGAAAGCAGATGGTTGGAGTTCCCGTTGTGGCGCAGTGGTTAACAAATCCGACTAGGAACCATGAGGTTGCAGGTTCCATCCCTGACCTTGCTCAGTGGGTTAAGGATCTGGCATTGCCGTGAGCTGTGGTGTAAGTCGCAGACGTGGCTCGGATCCCACGTTGCTGTGGCTCTGGCGGAGGCTGGCAGCTACAGCTCCAATTAGACCCCTAGCCTGGGAACCTCCCATATGCCGCGGGAGCGGCCCAAGAAATGGCAAAAAGACAAAAAAATAAATAAATAAATGAAAGCAGATGGCACCCAGAGTTGCTGGGAGGGGGGAGAACAGCCCCCCTTCTCTATTGTCCTATAGGGGTTTTTATCCCTTAAAGATGTGGGGGTACCAACGTGGGGTCCAGAGAGATAGGTCTTCTCCCACTGGCCTTGCTTAGGTACCTCTATCAGTCCTTGTCCAATAAGGTCCAAGGGGGTGGAAATGTCCTATAAATCTCATAGTTCCTTTTTGTCCCGTAAACGGAGTCACAGGGGATTAGAGATTAATGTCCATCTAGGTACACTCCCTACAGTAAACAAGGCCTGTGGGGATGTTACTGCCTGGAGCCTGAAGCCACAAATGTTAATCAATGGCCATATCAAGAATGCATCAGAGCCCATGCTCCTACACTGATGACCTGAGTTAGTATTCTGCATCAATCCCACACATACACGCAAGAAACATATTCAGAGAGTTGCACCAGACACCTGCAAGGGATGGGCACACACAGAGACACACACATGCACACATACTCTCAAGTCTGTAAAGTTAGGAGTTCCCGTTGTGGCTCAGTGGATTAAGGACCCCATTAGTATCCATGAGGATGCAAGTTGGATCCCTGGCCTTGCTCAGTGGGTTAAGTATCCAGCGTTGCTGTGAGCTATGGTGTAGGTCGCAGAAATGGCTTGGGTCTGGCGTTGCTGTGGCTGTGGCATAGGCCGGCAGCTGAAATGCCGATTCAACCCCAGCCCAGGGTGCGTTAAAAAAAAAAAAAAAAAAAAATCACTAAAGTCAGCCTGTCTGCCAAAAAATTGTCACTTTATAAAGAAACTTAGGCCCCTTCCAAATCAGGGGGGTTTTAGAGCAAGAAGGGATGGAGTTCATAACGCCTTATCCTCAACTAGTACCGGCCAACTAGTACCACCCAAGTCCAGCCAGTGGGTTCACTGAAATGAGCTTAGCTTTGCAATGAGTGCATGAGTCAGAGCTGAGGACAAAGGACTCACCTGACAGATCCTGTCTGTAGATGCACCTCCATACAGAGTGGTCAAAAGAGAGGGTCTGGGAGATGTGGGTCCTTCCCAGCCCCCATATACATACACTAACCTCCCTAAATCGGCTTCCAGACAAGCGTTGACCTCACTCCAGCAGGCAGCCACAAGACCCTGTGCCTGAGGCTCTGCTTACTGTGCTGCAAGATGGAATGCAACTTTTGGAGTCTGCTTGAATGACTTCCAGCAATTAACATGGAAGAAGTCTTCCATAAGAACATAGGGAAAAGTTTATATTTGTGCCAACAATGGAGGGGAATATGCTTTAAAAGTTTAACTAGCAAACTTAGAGACTTTGGGCCACCGCATAGACCAGTTCTGAGAAAGCCTAAATACCACAGTTGGGGAGGGGGGATTCGAGGCTCATTTTACAGAATGACAGGGGGGCTCAACTCTCTTGATATCCAGGGTCCAGAAAGGAAGCATTAGTGTATTAGTGAGTGTAATGCCAGCTGCTGTAACAAACAATGCCCTGAATTTCGGTGACTTCATACTATAGTTAATTTCTCACCACAGGTATCCTGTTTGCTAGGCAGCTATCTTCCATCTGCTGATTCACACAGTCAATTTGCTAATCCTGTGCCTCTGTTGTCTCCTAGGGCTCAGAATTATCTGCTTCTACCTGGCAAATGGAAAGAAAGAGGGTGGAGAAAGTTCACCAGCTCCTTAAAAAAAATTGGCACATGGAGTTCCCTTGTGGCTCAGTAGTTAAGGATCTGGTGTTAGTGCTGCAGCTCGGCTCAGGTCGTTGCTCTGGCATGGGTTCAATCCCATGCTGTGGGTGCAGCCAAAAAGAAGAAAAAAACTTGGCTCCGATATGTATAACTGGGTTATTTTGCTGTACAGCAGAAATTGATAGAACATTGTAAATCAACTATAATTAAAACAAAAAACAAAAAAATGTGGCCCAGAAGTGACCTTCTACAGAGCTCCCTTCTGCCCATATTTCATTGGACAGATGCAAGGGGGGCTGAAAACATATTTGCAGGCTGGGCAGCTCTATCCTAGTCACAATTATGCAAAGGGAATGTGGATTACAATGGGCCCTACAGCAACCACTGCTACATCCACAAGCTCCGCAGGGGCAGCAAGAAGCAGCTGAGGGAGGAGTTCCCGTCGTGGCTCAGTGGTTAACGAATCCGACTAGGAACCATGAGGTTGCGGGTTCGATCCCTGGCCTTGCTCAGTGAGCTGTGGTGTAGGTCGCAGACGCGGCTCAGATCCCTCGTTGTTGTGGCTCTGGCGTAGGCCGGTGGCTATAGCTCCGATTAGACCTCTAGCCTGGGAACCTCCATATGCCGCGGAATTGGCCCTAGAAAAGACAAGAAAAAAAAAAACCTCTGAGGGCAAAGAAAATCTGGCCTGGTTTGAGAAATCTTTATGTCACTGCAGAATGATAATGGTGAGAGCCCAGTGATCTTTCTTCAGGCATTTATTGAGCCTTTACTGTGTGGGACCCATGAATGAAACACAGTCCAGGCTTTGGAATTGTGCCCCCCTCATAAGGCAGAAAGGGAACAGGTTCTGAACCTGTGCTTGTGGCTGTGGTATTTCATTAGGAACAAGATGGGAGACAGGGGAGGGGCAAGGAAATCAAATCTGCCTGCCTGTTGATGATGGTGGGGGTGGGGTTCAGGATGAGGGCAACTTTTGAGGAGAAGGTCACCTAAACCAAAGGAGATAGGGTTTACACGGCGTGAACATAATCCCTGAGTGCAAACGTGAATGCTAATCAGAAACCTAAAGATTCCAGCACCTAACACAAACCACTGCTGATTCAAGTGCTAATCAGACATCTGATCCCTGTGCAAACCTGTGCTGATTCATGTGCTAATTATAAACCCGAGCTGATTGAAAACTGTCCGGGAGCAAGCAGGGCTAAATCACAAACTTGGGCAGGAACACGTGTTAATAATTCTCAAGTCAAAGAGATCCACCTTGCTAATGGCCATCTAGAGTTGATTCATGTGCTAATTACAAGCTTGGGGTAATTTTTTCTTCCTGCCTGCTTGCCTGCCTTCCAGCCTTCCGCCTGCCTTTCTTTCTTTTTTTTTTTTAGCTTTTTAGGGCCACACCTGAGGCATATGGAGGTTCTCAGGCTAGGGGTCTAATTGGAACTACAGATGCAGGTCTACACCACAGCCACAGCCATAGCAATGCCAGATCCGAGCCATGTCTGCGACCTACACCATAGCTCACAGCAGTACCGGATCCTTAACCCACTGAGTGAGGCCAGGGATCGAACCCACAACCTCATGGTTCCTAGTCGGACACTTTTCTGCTGCGCCATGGGGGGAACTCCATTTTTTTTTCTTTTTTTTTCTCCTGCCTTCCTTCCTTCCTCCCTCCCTCCCTTTTTCTTTTTTAGCCGCACCTATGGCAGGGATCAAACCCACAGCAGCAACCCGAGCCCCTGCAGTGACAACCCAGATCCTTAAACAAAACTCCTTGGGGTAATTAAATAGTGATCAGAGGGTGTTATGTTTATAGCGAAGAGCACAGACTCCGAAGCCTGACAGTCTGGGTTCAAATTCCATTCTTTAAAGAGGGAGCTGATAATACCTCAAACGTCGGTTGGGAGAATTAAATGAGTTAATACGTATAAAGCGCCTGCTATCTAAGTGCTTACTCTGTAACTACTAGCTCTCATAATGATGATAATACGCAGCCAACAGTTACTGGTCGATTTCATTTAATTTTCATGGCGGGTCCTCCTTTCAATCTTGTCACCACCCTCGCCCTTCCTCGGCCCAGGCTGCGGGCCGCCCCCTCGGAAAAGGAGTCCCAGGGCTCTTCCCAGTCCCACCCCGCGCCCCGTCCTCTTCAGCACGCTTCCCAGGCGGAACCGCTCAATCGCCACTTGGGGGCAGCAACACACCGTTTGGCCGCTGAGCGGGCGCGCGCGGCGCATTGTGGGCCACATAGTCTTACCAGCAGGTTAGGCGATGGCTCCAGTCTGGCAGACGAACTGCATTTTCCAGAAGGCCACGCGACACCCTCAGCCTCACCTTGCTCAAATCTGGAGGCGGAGGCCTCACTCCCCAGGAGAGCGCACCGCCTGGGCGGGCGCGGGGAATCATGGGGTGTGGGGACTGACACCTGCGCCCGGAGAAGTTGAGGAAGGGTTCCTGCGCAGGCGCTAGTGGCCTGTCGCGCCCTCTGCACCTTTGCAGGTGGGTGGCCTTGGAGCCACAGACACCAGCGTTGAAATTGAGTCAGCGGTGGAGGCCACGCAGCCCCTTACTGGAGGAAGAGGGAGATCCTCCCGTTGTATATGCCCTGGTGCCAGCTCAGCCGCCTCCCGACTCTCCTGCATCTCCGCTGTCGCTTGTCCTTTGTTGGCGTTCCAGTCTTAAGAGAAAATATCCTTCTTTTCATTTCCTTCACAGTCACACCCCCTCCTTAAAAAAATGTTCAACCATGCACAAAAATAGAACAGTAAAATGATCCTCTAGGTACCCAGCACCTTTCTCCAACAATCATCAACATATGGCCAGTCTCGTTTTAATCCCACCCCTCCCTGCCCTCCCCGTGCAGTTAATTTAAAGCAAATCCCAGACATCATATGATTTTATCCATCATTACTTCTGTATGTATCTCTAAAATATAAGGTTCTTAAAAAATGTATAACATTCATCATACCTCAAAAATGAATAATTCCATATTATCTACTATCCAACCCATCTCCAAATTTATCTGATTGTCATAAATGTCCTTTAACTGTTGCCTTGTTCAAATAAGAATCCAAACAGGATAGTGCATTGCATTTTGTTAGCATTCCTGGCTCAGGGATCTGGCTAGGGATGGACCAAAGTACAGCAGTGACAATGCAGTCTCTTTAAACCGCTGAGCCAGCAGGGAACTCCTTAAGTCTTATTCTATGACAGTTTCATCTCACTCTCATCCATCTCACAGTCTGATCTGGCTGGATGCACTTCTGTCCCTGTATGTCCTACAAACTGCTAAATCTAGAGGCTGGGTCAGATTCAGATTCAGTTTGGGGGTAAGTTTACTTCATGGGTCCTTCCATCAGGAGGCACTGTGATAATGCTTGTTTCTGTGTGTGGTACTATTCAGTGCTGGGTTTGAATCATCAGCCTGATCTATCCTTTATAAAATCATAGCCGAACTTCGGGAAGGGAGTATCTCCGTGCTCTCCCCTCCATCTCTTTCCTTCTGTTTCACCAGTGTTGTCGCCTATTGCTTGAGCTTTTCCTTGTTGTTAAACTCAGGAGGCAAATCTCCATCCTCAACTCACGGGTCCTATAATAACCTGTGCAGTAGGGTAGCCACTAGCCACACCAGAGACTTTTTAACTAGTCCGAGATAGGCTGAAAGTGTAAAAAACACCTTGGAATTTCAAAGACAATACCAAAAATAATGCAAAATATCTCAAGAATTAAAAAAATATGGATAACATGTTGAAATGATAGTATTTGAGATATATTAACAATAATATACACAAGGAGTTCCCGTCGTGGCTCAGTGGTTAACGAATCCGACTAGGAACCATGAGGTTGTGGGTTCGGTCCCTGCCCTTGCTTAGTGGGTTAAGGATCTGGCATTGCTGCAAGCTGTGGTGTAGGTTGCAGACGTGGCTCGGATCCCAAGTTGCTGTGGCTCTGGCATAGGCTGGCGTCTACAGCTCCGATTAGACCCCGAGCCTGGGAACCTCTGTATGCTGCGGGAAGCAGCCCTAGAAAAGGCAAAAAGACAAAAAACAAACAAAAACAACAGTAATATACACGAGTGAACTACCTTATTAAAATTACTGGACATGCTCTTGTGGCCCAGCTGGTTAAGAATCCAGCGTTGCTGCAGCTGTGGCATAGGTGGCAGCTGTGGCAGGGGTTCAGTCCCTGGTCTGGGAATTTCATTTGCCTTGGGCAAGGCCCCCAAAGAAATTGCTCTCACCTGTTTCTTTTTATTTATTTATTTATTTATTTTTAAGGACTGCATGCACGGCATATGGAGGTTGCCAGGCTAGGGGTCGAATCAGAGCTCTAGTTGCTGGCCACAGCTGCAGCCACAGCCACACCAGATCTGAGCCGTGTCTGCGACCTACACCGAAGATCATGGCAATGCCAGATCCTTAACCCACTGAGCCAGGCCAGGGATCGAACTTGTGTCCTCATGGAGCTAGTCAGATTCATTTCCACTGAGCCACGATGGGAACTCCTCACTGTTTCTTTTTAAATGTGGCTACTAGAATTTTTAATGCAGTTTTATTTTATTTATTTATTTTTTTAATATTTTATTTTATTTTATTTTTTTGTCTTTTTTTGCTATTTCTTGGGCCGCTTCCGCGGCATATGGAGATTCCCAGGCTAGGGGTCGAATCGGAGCCGTAGCCTCCGGCCTACGCCAGAGCCACAGCAACGCGGGATCCGAGCCGCTTCTGCAACCTACACCACAGCTCACGGCAACGCCGGATCGGATCGTTAACCCACTGAGTAAGGGCAGGGACCGAACCCGCAACCTCATGGTTCCTAGTCGGATTCGTTAACCACTGCGCCACGTCAGGAACTCCTTTAATGCAGTTTTAAAGGTTGCAGTCCATTCATGGTTGTTATGAAATATTGGCTGTGTTCCCCATGTTGTGCAGCTCGTCCTCCAGCCTGTCTTATACTCAGTTGTTTGTACCTTCCACACCCCACCCTTGTATCCCCCCACCTCTGGTAACCACTATTTTTCTATATCTGTGAGTCTGCTGCTGCTGCTTTTTTTTTTTTTTTTTTTTTTGCTTTTTAGGGCTGCACCTGTGGCATATGGAAGTTCCCAGGCTAGGGGTTGAATCAGAGCTACAGCTGCCGGCCTACACTGCAGCCACAGCAATGTGGGGTCGGAGCTGCAGCTCACAGCAACATGAGCGAGGCCAGGGACAGAACTGGCATCCTCATGGATACTAGTAGGTTTCATAACCTGCTGGGCCACAACGGGAGCTTCCCACCTCTCTTTTTTTGAGTGTGCTTTTTTGTTATAATCACTAGTTTGTTGTTTAATTTTTTTTGGCGGTGCCTGCAGCATGCAGAAGTTCCCAGGTTAGGGATCAAACCTGATCCACGGCAGTGACAAAGGGAATCTTTAACTGCTTAGGCCATCAGGGGACTCCTAATTTGTGGCATGTTTTAGATTCCACATAAAAGTGATATCATACAGTATTTGTCTTTCTCTGACTTATTTCACTTAGCGTAATGTCCTGCAAGTCCATCTGTGTTGCTGCAAATGGCAAATATTTGTCCTTTTTCATGGCTGGGTGCTACTAGACGATTTTAAATCACATATGTGACTCACATTATATTTCTATTAGAAAGTGCTGTTTCTAGACCAGTGGTTTTCAAGGTGTGATCTCTGGACCATCAGCATCACATGACAACTTGTTAGAAATGCAAATTCCCTACTGAACCGTAATCTCTGGGGTGGGACCCAGCAGTCTGCATTTTAACAAGTCCTCCAGACCATTCCGTCTGAAAACTCCCCTCTCGGTTTCTGTGACACAGTACCCTCCCAAACCCACCTCCTTCTCACCTCCTCACTGTTAATGCCCTGCTCTAAGCACCCTTCGGTCCTACCTGGACCATGGCAATGGCTTACAGTCTGATTTCCAGCATGTCATCTTGTGCCCTACTTGTCGTCTTCACACACAGCTCCAGGGCTCCTCCAAAAACATACATTAAGACCTTCCAGTGGCTTCTTTTTTAAAATTCAATTAAATTTTTTCTTTTTTCTTTTTCTTTTCATTTTGCATTGCAGGCCCACACGTGTAGCATATGGAGGTTCCCAGGCTAGGGGTCGAATCAGAGCTACAGCTGCCGGCCTATGTCACAACCACAGCAACGCAGGATTTGAGCCACAGCTGACGGCAACGTGAGCCATCGAGGCCAGGAATCGAACCCTCATCCTCACGGATACTAGTTGGGTTTGTTACCGCTGAACCACAGTGAGACCTCCAATTTAATTTAATTTTTTAAATTAAAGCAGAGTGGATTTACAATGTTGTGCCACTTTCTGCTGTACAGCAAAGTGATCCATCCAACGGCTTCTTATTACCCTTAAAATAAAATCCAAAATCCTTCCTGTGGCCTTTGCAGCATCCCCATCTTCACGTGGCCCCCTTTCGCTTTCAGCCCCAGCCTTGCCACCTTGCTCCCGGACCCCCAGCTCTTTCCTGCCTCAGGTGCTTTGTGGCAGCCAGTCCGTCTGCTGAGAACATGGTTCTTCAGATCTTTGCAGGCCTGGCTCTCTCTTTTCCTTCGGACCTCAGCTCAGATGCCCCCATCTCAATGCTGCCACTGTGTCACTAAAGCTCCACCCCCCCACGCCCACATTGACACAGCACCACTCACCTTTCGTCCTCGGCAGGGCCTGTGCCACATGCCGTTCGTCCTCCCCTACCATCATGTTCGCCTACAAGGGCAGGAACTCATCTCTCCAGCTCACCACCTGGTCCCCAGCTCTGCTCACAGTGCCCGCACACAGTAGGTGCTCCAAAAAGGTCAGTTCCCTGGCCTGGCCCGGAAATGGCTGCTGCTGCTCCTCCTCAGTCTCTCTCACTGCTTCTACCCGCTCCTTGGTCAGAGGACCCTTGGCTTCCATGGTGTCTGAAATCTTGGATCATTCCCCATGATCATCTGACTTCTGGATTCTGCCACCCTGGGAAATCTGGCGACACAGAGCCCACTTTACGATTTGATCCCAGGGGGCAGGAGCTGCTGTGCCTGGAGGGCCTGACGAGGATACAGAAACCCCTCCCAGATGGGAACAGAGCGGCGTTCACACCTCCGAGTGGAGATGAGGAGCAAACAAGGGGCCAATGAAGCAAATGGACAGCCGTGGCCAGCCTCAGCTGCTCCAGGCTCGGGGAGCGAAGGAGGGAGGCCAGTGAGTGGTGGCTTGAATCAAGATCTTCATTCTCTGCTCCAGGAGTTCCCGTCGTGGCGAAGTGATTAACGAATTGGACTAGGAACCATGAGGTTGCAGGTTCGATCCCTGGCCTCGCTCAGTGGGTTCAGGATCTGGCGTTGCTGCAAGCTGTGGTGTAGTTCGAAGGCCCAGCTCGGATCCCTCATTGCTGTGGCTCTGGTGTAGGCTGGTGGCTACAGCTCCGATTAGACCTCTAGCCTGGGAACCTCTATAAGCGGAGGGTTCAGCCCTCAAAAGACAAAAGACAAAAAAAAAAAAAAAAAAGTAAAAAAAAAAGAAAGAAAAAAACTTAATTCTCAGCTCCAGAAATGAACCTGGGCAGCCTGGGTGATAACCAGAAATCCTGGCCACTAGACTAGCTAGAGGCTGAAAGCAAAATTGCCCTGATTTTTGCCCCCTGTTGAAAGCGAGAGTGTTTCAAGAAGGCAGACTGTAAAAACATGTACAAAGTTTACTCTTAGAAACAGTACAACATGTGGGAGAACACACAGAGAAGTAGTTTTTTGTTTTTATCTTTTTAGGGCTGAACACCCAGCATATGGAGGTTCCCAGGATAGGGGTCGATTCAGAGCTACAGCTGCTGGCCTACACCACAGCCACAGCAATATGGGATCCAAGCGACGTCTGCACCCAGCATATGGAGGTTCCCAGGATAGGGGTCGATTCAGAGCTACAGCTGCTGGTCTACACCACAGCCACAGCAATATGGGATCCAAGCGACGTCTGCGACCCACACCACAGCTCGTGGCAATGCCAGATCCTTAACCACTGAGGGAGGGCAGGGATGGAACCCGCATCTTCATGGATATTAGTTGGCTTTGTTAACTTTGTTACCATGAGCCACGCCGGGAACTCCAAGAAGTAGTTTACTGAATACAGAAGCAAGACAGTAATACCCACCCAAAAGAGGAGTGGGGGTGTGGTTGTTCCCCTGAACAAGGAGCACCCAGAGTGGTGATTTAGATCACTTATATAGGACAGTGCTTCCCAGTCTTTGTTTTTCTTTGGCCAATTATCTCGTTTTATTTCTCACACCTGACTGGACTCAGAACCTTCCCCTGATTTTTTTTGTGTATCTTTTGGTCAAGATAGATTCCAGAGCACAGGGTTCTAGGATGGTAGCAGGACTTATTATGGCCTGGCACCCCCTCCCTTTTTGACCCCTAGGAGTCTTTCTGTGCAGGTGTAATTGGGAAGGTCTCTGTGACCCCAGAATTGACTGAGGTGCGCATCTTATTTTACTACAGTGGAGCTCAGCAACTGCCATTAACTTTTCCCCGAAGTGTCAAAGAGGAGCAAAGCCCAGTTTACTCAGCCTAACAAGTCCCAGCTGTTCTCAGCCCAGGGGCCTATCTACCTCCTGCCTCAACCAGAGCCCCCAAATAGAGTCACCTAGTAGAAGCTAGAACCCCAGTGGGATGGTCTAGCTGGCTGGAGCTCTGGAAGGGGTGCAACCACAGGGTGAGTGGGACGAATTGTCTCAGAAGGAGAGAATCCCTTGGGCCTCTTCCTCTTACTCTCCAGGCTCCCGCCACTGCTTTGTCTTAATGAGCGGGAGAGTTTAGATGGGGGGGGGGGCTGGGAACGGTGGCCTGGGATGCAGGCAGAAGGGTGAGGGTGAGGAACAGATCAGGGTACTTACAGTCCCAAGCAGCACAGCATGGGTTTCCCTGGGTACCAGGGCCCCACCTGGTGGTCCCACACCAGGCCGCACACACTGATTCACATTGTGTGTCTGGCTGCTGGAGGGTTAACAGTTAGAGCTGAGTTTGCAACCCCGATGTTTCAGTTATCTATTGCAGCATAACAAATTATCCCCAAATTAAGTAGCTTAAAACAACCATTTTCTTCTCTCTCCCTCTTTATTCCTTTTTATGGCCGCACCTGTGGCATATGGACGTTCCCAGACCAGGGGTCAAATTGGAGCTGCAGCTGCCGGCCTTCACCACAGCCACAGCAATGCATCCTTATGGAAACTATGTCAGGCTTTCAACCTTCTGAGCTTACAATAGGAACTCCAAGACAACCATTTTCTTTTTGTTCCAACTTTATGGATCAGGAGTTTAAGAAGGGCTCAGTGGGGCTTTTCTCACGTGCTGTCTGTCCTATGGTTGGAGTCAGAGGTTGACTGGGCCTGGAGTCACTGGAGAACTGGGCGGATTCGAGCTTTGGCTGTTGCTGGCCGTTGGTTGAGAGCTCAGTGGGGTGTTGACCAGATCAACTGCGTGTGGCCACTCCAGCATGGTGATGGAACAAGGGGGCTGTCTTCTGCCTACCAGAGCATGTGTCCCCAAAGATCTAGACAGAAACTAACAGCATTTTTTTTTTTTTTCTGACTTGGCTTCAGAAATCACCCAGCATCACCTCTGCAGTCAGAGACCCACCCAGTTTCAAGATGAGGTGGGCTTGGTGAGATCATCCACGTCTTTCTTACAAAGAATGTTCTTTGAGGCATCGATATGGGTCCTTTTCTCTCCTGACTCTAGACATTCTCCTTCGATGAATATGTGGCACATAATAAACGTTAACTACCATAACGGAGACATTATATTCTGGTGGCTTTGATGACTCTCTACGTGGCTACAGTTCCCAGCCCAGACCATCCCTTGGTGTGCAGAGTGGCTACCAACTGTACATCCCCCCAGATATTGCTTAGACTCCTTAACATTTTCTTCTTCTTCTTTTTTTTAGGGCCACACCTGCACCATATGGAGGTTCCCAGACTAGGAATCGGAGCTACAGCTGCCGGCCTACACCACAGCCACAGCGACGCGGGATCGGAACTGCGTCTGCGACCAACACCACAGCTCATGGCAATGCCAGATCCTTAATCCACCGAGTGAGGCCAGAGATCGAACCCGCGTGCTCAAGGATCCTAATTGGGTTCATTAACCATTGAGCCACGAAGGGAACACCACCTTGACATTTTCAAACTCAGGTCATTCTGATACCCAGTTGCTGGTTGGGAATCACTATTCTTTGAGATGAATGCTAGATTTCTTCCTTCCTTCCTTCCTTCCTTCCTTCCTTCCTTCCTTCCTTTCTTTCTTTCTTTCTTTCTTTCTTTCTTTCTTTCTTTCTTTCTTTCTTTCTTTCTTTCCTTCTTTCATTCTTTCTTTCCTTCCTTCCTTCTTTCTTTTTTTGCTTTTTAGGTTCACACCCACGGCATATGGAGGTTCCCAGACTAGGGGTCTAGTCAGAGCTACAGCTGCTGGCCTACACCACAGCCACAGCAATGCCAGATCTGAGCCGCGACTTTGACCTACATCACAGCTCATGGCAACACTGGATCCTTAATCCACTAAGCGAGGCCAGGGATCGAACCCGCAACTTCATGGTTCCTAGTCAGATTCGTTTCCACCGTGCAATGATGGGAACTCCTGAAATGAATGCTAGATTTCCTACTATGACCTTCGGGACCTCCACCACCTCCCATTCTATAGACCCTGATTTGGCTTCCTGCTTTTCTCTTTGTCTTGGGCTTTAGGGATTCACTAAGACAATGTCTAAGTGGTTTCTCACCTGTGTACATGCTCTTCCACTTGACTGACAGTTCTCTCCTCATTTTAAGACACAGCATTCCTCTCTCAGGCAGGGAGAGGTACCTGCCTCAGGGCCCAGTAATGGCCTAGGCCCCTACATTCACTGCATTTCAGGACTTGCCATTGCACCTGCTTCCTGCCTGGCCCTTGTGACTGCTCAGTAAGGAGCCATTTATCGGGTTGTGGAAGGCAGTTATACTGAGATTCTCAAAGACTTAAACCTCCCTAGTCACGCTCCTGTATAGTTTTCTCTCCTTGAATCTGCCTTGGACATGTGACTTGCTTTAACCAATAGAATGCGACAGAAGCCACCATCACCGCCTTCCCCCCCACCCCACCCCCCGCTACCCTGGCCAGTTCTAGCCTAAGCCTAGACTAAGCTCCTGAGGCTTTCGTGTACTCAAGAGCCCTGAGCGCTTTGTTGGGGACATCATACGGAGAGGTCATGTGGAGACCTGAGGAAGCCAGATAATAGCAAGAAGCAGTGCTCTGATATCCGACCCCAGTTCAGCTCTTCTGGTTAATCCTTTAGCCGTTTGAGCTTTTCCCAAAGCACTGACGCAAGTGGAGAAGGCTTCTTGTGTGTGCTAACCATAGCTGACATCACATGGAACAGAAAAACCTTCTCTGCTATGTCTTATTTGAATTCTTGAAACATAGGACACTGAGAAAATAACTTGATCACTCTATTAAGCCTTTAGTTGTGGGGAATTATTTTTCCTTTTTCTTCTCATGTGCACATTTGTGGCATATGGAAGTTCTTGGGCTAGGAGTCGAATTGGAGCTGCAGCTGCTGGCCTATGCTGCAGCCACAGCAACACCATATCCAAACCTTGTATTTGACCTAAACCACAGCTTGCAGCAATACTGGATCCTTAACCCATTGAGCGAAGCCAAGGATTAAACCCATATCCTCAGGGACACCATGTCAAGTTCTTAACCCACTGAGATGCAGTGGGAACCCTGGGATTTTTGTTATGCAGCAATAGCTACCTGATACAGGCTGCGTAAACTGTTTCCTATTCATCTGCCAGCCTCATAGAGGAAGGGGTAGAATGTTATTCCAACACAAATACATTCACTGCAAAGATCAGGACTGACATATTGTATGCATTCACTTGTTTCTTCACTCATTCATTCACTCATTTCTTCTTTCACCAGATTTTTTTTTGGCTGCACTGCAGAACGTGGAAGTTCTTGGGCCAAGGATAAAAACCATGCCACTGCAGTAACAAGAGCCACTGCAGAGAGAACACTGGATCCTTAACCCACTGAGCCACAGGGGTCTTCTCTTTTACCAGATTTATTAAGATCCTGCTGTATGCCAAGCTCTGTTCTGGATGCTGTGGAGATACTAGTGACAAGACACACAAAGTCACGGAATTCACATAATATAAAGTGTGGTTTCAGTGTAAAAGCAATCAGCCTGGGTGATGTACAGAATGATTGGCCACAGACAGAGTAAAGAAAGCAAAGTGTTACAGAACAGAAGCATAATGTCACACCAGTTGGATTTATGTCTCAGCCATTTGGGGAAAAATCTCAATTTGTAGCCTCATCTTGCATGATAAATGAAAATAAATTCCAGATGGACTAGAGTAAAATGTGGGAAGAAAATTACACAATAAAAATCTAGAAGATGAAATAAATATTTAATAACCTCTGGGTTGGGAAAGACTTTCTGAACATTAAAGTAAGAGAACAAATCACCAAGGAAAAGATTGATGGATTTGACTGTATAAAAAGTTGAAAATCCCATATGTTCAAAAAGGGCATGACTAAAATTGAAGTTATACAAAGAGTAGAGAAAAACATTTGCAACAGGTATGATAGAAAAGCAGTTAACATAATGTGATAAGGATATTAACAAACTAACGTGGAATTAACACGAAATGCCAAAACCCAAAAGAAAGATGGGTAATTAATATGAAGTGACAACTCAAAGAAGAAATGTAAATAGCCAAAAAAAGATGAAAGCCAAGGAGATCCCCCTGTGGGGCAATGGGATTGGCGGTGTTTTGGGAGTGATGGGAGGCAGGGTTCATCCCCAGCCTGGCACAGTGGGTTGAGGATCCTTTAATACACTGTGCAGGGCTGAGGATCAAACCTGTGTCCTGGTGCTGCAGAGACTCCACCAGTCCCTTGTGTCACAGTGGGAACTCCTGGTACTATTTATTTATTTACATATTTATTCATTCTTTTGCGCACCTGTGCCCTACGAAAGTTCTGGGCTAGGCGCTGAATCCTGGCACCTTTTTTTCTTCTTTTTTCAGGGCTGCACCTATGGCCTATGGAAGTTCCCTGGCTAGGGGTCATATTGGAGCTGCAGCTGCCAGTCTATGCCACAGCCACAACACCAGATCCGAGCCATGTCTGCAACTTACACCACAGCTTGGGGGAACACTGGATCCTTCATCCACTGATCAAGGCCAGGGATTGAACACACATCCTTATGGATACTAGTTGGGCTCTTGACCTGCTGAGCTACAGTGGGAACCCCACTGGCACTATTTTTTGACGATAGCACAACAAACAAAACCAAAGATAAGTGGGAAATAATTTGACTACATCCTACTAGTCATTCAATAAAAATCAATGGAATATTAACTTTTATTTGAGAATTAAAGGCTCCTTGATAAAATAAGTGTGGGAAAAGCTGGCTTGAATGAAGTTCAGTTAACTTGGAATTTTTATCAACATGCTAGAGCCCATAATAACTGTATAAGTGGTGGCCTCCTGGACATTTTTTTCCACTGAATTTATTTATTTCTGAGTATATTTTCAGTTATTCAGCTCTTGCTGGCAATTGTCATGCCATTTCTTTTCTTTCCTTTTTTAAAATTTCTTTTTTTCTTTTTTTGCTTTTTAGGGCCGCACCAGTGGCACATGGAAGTTCCCAGGCTAGGGGTCTAATCGGAGCTACAGCTGCTGGCCTACGCCAGAGCCACAGCAACACAGGATCCAAGCCGAATCTGTGACCTACACCACGGCTCACGGCAATGCCGGATCCCCAACCCATGGAGTGAGGCCAGGGATCGAACCCACAACCTCATGGTTACTAGTTGGATTCGTTATCTGCTGAGCCACGATGGGAACTCCAGTCAAGCTATTTCTTCTGTCTAATTCTCTTGGCCACCTACAGGTCCCAAGACCTACTCAGATGGGGGGGTGGGTAAATAGGCTGTACCCTTTGTTAGAACTTGCTGTGAAGTCAGGAGGCAAAGGGCAAGGAGACAGGGAGGAGTGAAACATTGGAGCCATCTTTGCAGCCTCCAGAGCCCTATTAGCAAAGGTAAATTACTAACAATTTTTTTGTTTTTTTCTTTTACATTTTCTTATTATAGTTGATTTACAATGTTGTGCCAATTTAGGCTGTACGGCAAAGTGACCCAGTCATACATATGTGTAAAAAGTATAGAACACTTCACGAATTTGCATGTCATTTTTGTGCAGGCGCCATGCTAATCGTCTCCATATCGTTCTAATTTTAGCATATGTGCAGTTGAAGCAAGCACCTAGCAGTTGTTAACCAACACCTCCCCCATCTCAGCAGCTTGATACAATCTATTTTCTTTCACGTGATAGCGTGGTGGAAAGCTCTGCTCCTGAGAGTCACTCAGGGACTCAGGTGCCTCCCATCTGGCAGCTCTGGGCTCCTTTAGCTCCCCTGCCCCTGCCCCTGCCCCCCTCCATCAGTGAATGTTGAAAGAGATGAAGGCCATAAGTGGGAGGTTTTTAGGGTCACACCTGGAGGTCAGACACACATCTGCTCACCTGCCTGCTAGCTCGCACACCTGATTGCAAGGGAGGATGGGATATGTGGTCCAGGTCTGTGCAAACGGGCAAAGGAGAGCAGTTTAAGTGAGCGATTAATCTCTGCCACACATTGGGGCGATTGCTGTATCCGAAAGTAGAGAACATTTTGCCAATGTGTGAATGTTTGCCACACATTGGGGCAGTGCTGTATCTGAAAGTAGGAAGCATTCTGATGTTTATTTGTTTTCTTGTTCATCACCTGTCTTCCTCGACTAAGATGTAAGCTCCATGAGGGCAGTTTTGTTCACCATTGTCACCCGTCACCCATCGAGGCGGGTCTAGTAAGCACTCAATAAATATGCCTGGAGTAAATGGATGAATGCATGAGTGAATGAAAAATTCAGTAACTTCAAAGGATATAAATTATGAGGAGTTCCTGCTGTGGTGCAGGGGGATGGGTGGTGTTTCTGCAGCACCAGGACACAGGTCCGATCCCCAACTGGGAACAGTGGGTTAAAGGATCCCTTCTTGCTGCAGTGGTAGCATTGGTTTCAGCTGTGATTCAGATGTGATCCCTGGCCCGGGAACTCTGTAAGCTGTGGCGCAGCCAAAAAAGAAAAAAGGAAAAAAAAGGATATAATATTATGAACCAATTAGGACTTATGTTTCTATGGAGATTTTGAGAATGTGAGAAATTGCTCACATATAATGAACACCTAGGTAGAGTCTAGGTTAGGGTATGGACCCACAACAGAACTCAGTATAATCATAGCCTAAACGAAGGAGAATGGGAGTTGTGGCACAGCAGGTTAAGGATCCGGCATTGTCACTGCTGTGCTAGGGTTGCTGCTGTGGTGTGGGTTTGATCCCTGGCCTGGGGAACTTCCACATGCCATGGATGTGGCCAAAAAAGAAAACAGAAACAAACAGACAAACAAAGACACAAAGACAAACATTACTCCACTCTCTCTAATAGACTAAATATAAACAGCCCAGGTCTTCATGACATCAGCGATCCAGGCTGCTTGGACCTATGACCCTCCCATCCCTGGGTTAGCGCCCTGGTCTAAGGGGTCCGAGATGGCTCCAGCATGTCCACATTCCAGGCAGTGGGAGGGGGAAACGGGAACTGGAGACCCATCCCGGGCTCTTTCTGAACATAGGTGAACTGAGAAATAAAAATCATATCTAATTTATTCTCAGAGTCAGCTCTTTGGTTTCTTCTCAGGGTAAAGCTCAGATGTGTAACAGTGAGGTCAGGTCACAGATGAGCAGTCGAAGGGAATATAGCTGCTTGTTCCCTGTTAATACAAGTTGTTTGCAGAAATAATCAGGATTTAAATCTGCATATATGATGTGGTCGGAAATATATAAAAATATGCCCAGTAAAATGACAGAAAGGAAATAGAATGAGATATTATAACGAAGTTGTTTCTGAGAGGTAGGGAGCTTCTTTTTATTTTTTCTTTGCATTTGGCTGTATTTTTCAAATTTTTTGTGAGCAAGCATTATTAAATCTTTTCAATTTTATTATGACATTGAGAACACCTATCAAAAAAAAAAAAAAAAAAAAGAAAGAAAGAAAGAAACCCGTAAAACCCCAAACAAAAAGCAAATGCTCAGAATAATGAAACATCGAGTGAACACTCCGGCAACTACCTCCACAGAAAAAAAGAGCTCATCAATGCATTCTAGAAAATGTTTTTTTTCTTTTTTTTTCCTTGACTTTTGTCTATTTAGGGTTGAACTTGCGGCATGTGGAGGTTCCCAGGCTAGGGGTCGAATCGGAGCTACAGCTGCCGGCCTACACCACCGCCACAGCCACGCAGGATCCAAGCCCCGTCTGTGACCTGCACCACAGCTCAAGGCAACTCCAGATCCTTAATCCACTGAGCAAGGCCAGGGATCGAACCTGCGTCCTCATGGATACTAGTCAGGTTGGTTAACTATTGAGCCATGACAGGAACTCACGTTTTTTCCTTTTTTCTTTGTAAAGTTTGCTCTTCTCTGACAGGTTCCCACCATTTTGATTTGATGGAATCTCTTCCTTGCTTTCTAGCTTTTCTCTTTCTTTTTTATTTTTATTTATTTTTATTTAAAAATTTTGTGTGTTTGTTTTATTTTTTCTGTATTTTTTCTTTCTTGCTTTCTAACCTCTCTGAGCTTTATTTTTCTCATCTGTTCCTTGCTTTTCTTAATGGTTTTGCCACCGTATGTGCTTCTAAAACGCTGTAGTCTAATCTGGGCTATTTTTAAACTTTATGTAAATGGGAACCATATTGCAGGTACTCTTTTGTATATGGATTTTCTTCTTCTTTTTTGGGGCCACACCTGAAGCATGAGGAAGTTCCTGGGCTAGGGATCAAACCCATGCCTCAGCAGCAACCTAAGCCACTGCAGTAACAACACTGGATCCTTAACCTGCTGCACCAGAGAACTCCTAACGCATCTGCTTAAGAGTTTTGCTCATTTCTCTTTTAAGGTCAGCCGTGTTGGTTTTTGAAGGAGTTCCTTATATATGCCATAATCAAATCCTTAGTCTTTATTATATGTTGCAAATATTCTCTCCCACTCTGTGTCTATTTTCTAGCGGTATCTTTTTTTTTTTTTTAATGGAAAATCTCAAACATGCATAAAAGGGGAAAGAACAGTATAATGAATTTCCATAGACTCATCACCAGCTTTGACAATTGTTAATTTATAGCCAATTTTATATCCTTTCTACCTGCACTTCTTTCCTCTTGGATTGTTTCAAGCAAATTCCAAGTGCTTTATTATTTTACCCCCCAAAATTTATTAAGTAGGTATCTCTAAGCAATACAGACTTTTTAAGGAGTTTCCACCATGGCACAGCGGATTAAGAAAATGACTGCAGGAGTTCCCATTGAGGCTCAGCAGCTTTGGAGCCCAACATATGTCCGTGGTGACGTGGGTTTGATCGATCCCTGGCCTTACTCAGTGGGTTGGAGATCTGGCGTTGCTACAGGCTGTGGAGTAGGTCAATGATGCAGCCCTGGTCTGGTGTTGTGGTGGCATAGGCCAGCAGCTGTATCTCCAATTCTACTCCTGGCCTGGGAGCTTCCATGTGTGATAGATGTGGTCCCCCCCCCAAAAAAGAATCTGACCACAGCAGCTTGGGTCTCTGCAGAGGCGTGGGTTGGATCCCTGGCCCAGCACAGTGGCTTAAAGGATCTGTCGGTTGCTGCAGCTTTAGCGTAGGTCGAAGCTGCTACTTGGATTCCATCCCTGGCCCAGGAACTTCCATATGCCAAGGGCTTGGCTATTACAGAAAAAAAATTTGCCCTTTTATAATATAAATATATGGGAGTTCCCGTTGTGGCTCAGCAGAAATGAATCTGACTAGCATCCATAAGGATGCAGGTTCAATCCCTGACCTCGCTCAGTGGGTTAAGGATCCAGTGTTGCCTTGAGCTGTGGTGTAGGTCACAGACATGACTCGTACCCCACATTGCTGTGGCTGTGGCATAGGCTGGTAGCTGCAGCTCTGATTCGACCCCTAGCCTGGGAATCTTCACATGCCACAGGTGCTTATGTGGCACACACACACACACACACACACACACACACACACAATATGTATATAAATATATAGGTGTTCCCTGGTGGTCTAGTGTTTAAGGATCCAGTGTTGTCACTGCTGTGGCTCAGGTCCCTGTTGTGGCATGGGTTTGACTCCTGGCCTGGGAACTTATGCATGCCATGGGCATGGCCAAATATATCTTTGGGCCGCTCCCGCGGCATATGGAGGTTCCCAGGCTAGGGGTCTAATCGGAGCTGTAGCCACCGGCCTACGCCAGAGCCACAGCAAAGCGGGATCCAAGCCGCGTCTGCGACCTACACCACAGCTCACGGCAACGCCGGATCATTAACCCACTGAGCAAGGGCAGGGACCGAACCCAAAACCTCATGGTTCCTAGTCGGATTCGTTAACCACTGCGCCACGACGGGAACTCCTTTTTGGCTTTTTAGTTAGTGATTTTTGAGTCTTGGCTAAGACATCTTTTCTTTTCCTTGAGGTTATGAACTTATTATCCTACATTGTCTTTTATTTATTTATTTAAAAATTTTGTTGTTGTTATTGTTTTCTGCTTCTTAGGGTCGCACCTGCAGCATGCAGAAGATCCCTGGGCTAGGGGTTGAATCGGAGCTGTAGCTGCTGGCCTATGCCACAGCCACAGCAACGTGGGATCCAAGACTTATCTGCAACATACCACAGCTCACAGCAATGCCAAATCCTTTAACCCACTGAGTGAGGCCAGGGATCAAACCCACATGCTCATGGAGACTACTCAGGTTTGTTACCACAGAGCCACAAAGGGAACTCCCTGCCTGTCTTTAAAAAGTTTTATTTAGCTTTTCAGTCTGGGTTCATGATCTACCTAGAGTTTTCATGCATGGCGTGAGGTAGGGGCCTAATGTAATTTTCATACATTTAGATAGCCAACTAACTAAGCCTATTTATTGAAAAGATTATCTTTTATTTTTCTGTAAAACTTCTATCACAGATTAGGTGGCCGGTGTACATGGGTATGTTTCTGGAATTACCAATTACTGCATTAATTTCCATAGCTTTACAATAAGGTGATAGCGCGTAAGGTGAGCCTCTCAACTTGTTCTTCTCTAAGAGTGTCTTGTTATAATTGGTTCTTTATATTTCTGTATAAAATTTAGGATCCAGGACTTCCTGTCATAGCTCAGAGGAAACAAATCTGACTAGTATCCATGACAACATAGGTTCGATCCCTGGCCTTGCTCAGTGGGTTAAGGATCCATCGTTGCCCCAAGCTGTGGTTGCAGACGAGGCTCGGATCTGACATGGCTGTGGCTGTGGCGTAGGCCAGCAGTTGTAGCTCCAATTTGACCCCTAGCCTGGGAACCTCCATATGCCTCGGGTGTGACCCTAAAAAGCAAAAATAAATAAATAAATAAATTTAGGCTCTGCCTGCAAGTTCCATAGGAAAAGCTTTTAGTATCTAGATTATGAATAGATTGAATATATAGGCAAAATTATGGAAAACTACTATCCAAATCTAGTAACATGGTACATCAAAACATTTATTTAAATTTTCTTAAAAGTCTTTTATAAAGTTTCCCTGTACTGACTTTTTGCATAGACTTTTAGATGTATTACTAGGTAGTTGACCAATTTTTTTGTTTTGTTTTGTTTTGTTTTGCCTTTTAGGACCACACCCATGGCATACGGAGGTTCCCAGGCTAGGGGTCTAATCAGAGCTGTGGCTGCTGGCCTACACCACAGCCACAGCTACACCAGATCCGAGCCACATCTGTGACCTACACCACAGCTCATGGCAACACCGATCCTTAACCCACTGAGCTAGGCCAGAGATCAAACCCAAAACCTCATGGTTCCTAGTTGGATTGGTTTCTGCTGAGCCACTACAGGAACTCCCAAGTTGGTCATTTATGATAATGCAAATGATTACTTTTCTCCGCTTTTGTTTGGTGTATGGCTGATATATTGCAGTAAAATTGATTTTTGTAGATTGATATTATATCCAGTAACTAAGCTAAATTCTGTTATGGATTCGAATAGAGTCTTCTGAATTTTCTTTAGCCAGATCATATAATCTATTAATAATGATGCCAATCACTTTTATTTATTTTTCTGATTTACTGCAGAGTTAAGGTTTCCAGGCAAAATCAAACAGAAATGGTGACAACGGGCATCTGTCTTTGTCCTATTCCAAACTTTGAAGGAAAACTTTTAGAGTTCCCATCCTGGCGCAGCTGAAACGAATCCGACCAGGAACCATGAGGTTGAGGGTTCAATCCCTGGCCTCACTCAGTGGGTTAAGGATCCGGTGTTGCCATGAGCCGTGGTGTAGGTGGCAGACGTGGCTTGGATCCCGAGTTGCTGTGGCTCTGGCGTAGGCCAGCGGCTACAGCTCTCATTCGACCACTAGCCTGGGAACCTCCATATTCCATGTGTGTGTCACCCCCAAAAAGAAGGAAAACTTTTGATATTTAACCACTAAATGTTTTAATACTTAAACATAAATGATATTAGTTGTAAGTTTTAGTAGTGCTATTTATCAAAAAAATTTTTTCTTTTTTGGCCGCCTGGTGGCATAAGAAGTTTCCCAGCCAGGGATGAGATCCAAGCCACAGCTGCAACAACCCAGATTCTTTAACCCACTGTGCTGGGCAGGGGGTGGAACCTGGGTCCTAGGCCCCAGAGACTCCACCACTCCTGTTGTGCCACAGTGGGAACACCTATTCATTGGATTTTAAAAATCCACTTCTATTCCTAGTTTCTGAGACTTTCATGAATTGATGTTGAATTACATCGAATGTATGGATTGGTTCCCCTGGTGATTTTGACCATTCTTGTGCTTTCTATCTAGACGTCTAGATATCTAGAGTCTTTTGAACATTATTTCTTTATTATCATTATTATTTTTTTGTCTTTTTGTCTTTTCTAGGGCCGCTCCCGCGGCATATGGAGGTTCCCAGGCCAGGGGTCAAATCAGAGCTTCCAGCCTACCCCACAGCTCACAGCAACGCCGGATCCTTCACCCACTGAGCAAGGCCAGGGGATTTAACCTGCGACCTCATGGTTCCTAGTCAGATTCATTAACCACTGGACCACAACGGGAACTCCTGAACATTATTTCTATTTTTTGGGAATTTCCTGCCTTATAAGTTCAGTTTCCCAGTCCTGGGGAAGAGAGTAGGAGGGGAGAATAGAGAGATGGGCAGGTCTTTATGTGAACATTTTGGGCAAATGTCTGCTTTTGTGGAATTGCTGGATCTATGCATAGGTGAATATTTAAGTTTATAAGAAACTACCAAATTCTCTCCCAAGGTGGTGGTTCTGTTTTACATTTCCAAGCAGCAGTGTCTTAGATTCCCAACTGTTCCCCATCTCTGCCGACACTTGATAAGGTCATTATTTTGCTTTTTTCCACCCCCTTTTTTCTTTTTAGGGCCGCACGTGCAGCATATGGAAGCTCCCAGGCTAGGGGTTGAATTGGAGCTGCAGCTGCCAGCGTACATCACAGCCACAGCAACACCAAATAGAGCCATGTCTGTGACCTACCCCGCAGCTCATGGCAATGCTGGATCCTCAACCCACTGAGTGAGGCCAGGGATTGAACCCACATCCTCCTGGATACGAGTCGGGTTCATTACCACTGAGCCACAGCAGGAACTCGGGATAGTGTCAGTTTTTTAAATGTTCATCATGCTAACGGGTGTGTGGGAGGATTTCATTGTGGTTTAGTTTGTATTTCCCTAATGACTAATGATATTGAGCACTTTTTCACATGCCTATTGGCCATTCCTATCTTTTCTTTTGTGACTTATCTGTTCATACCACTTTAAAAAGTGGATTATTTGTCTGATTTTTCAAAAAGCTTCCTTCCCCTGCTGTAGAGGGGAAAAGTGGGAGCGGGAGCATGCAGCTTCTACAGACCTAAGCGTGTCACAGACCCAGCACACTGCCTGCTTTCTGGAAAGGTCAGCTTTGGCCTCCCCCAATACTTGGGCTGCTGCCTGGAGAGATTGAGACACTTTACAGATCGTGTGGGGGCGGGGGTAGCCCTGCTTCCCGGAGTCTGGCATCGTGAGGAGGGTGGAGCCCTCTGTCCCAGCCTCTTCCTTCCGCCAGTGGTATGGAGACCATGGAGTGGAGAGCAGCCTGGGCTGGCAGGTTGGGATCTGTACTGGTACAGTTGTACCTGTTGCTAAAATCTTGAAATATTTCACTTCTGGTTAAGAGCCTCAACCCCACATCTTACGAATATGTGCCACTACCCTGTTCCATTCCCTTGGGTCATCTCGGACTTCCCCATATCTCAGCAACCAAAGGGGGCCCCAAGACTCTGACCCAGCCCTATGGCCGCATCCCTTCCGATTGGATGGTGCCTGGGTGCAGGCCTGTAAGACCGAATTCGGGGGGTAGCCTGGACCTGGCTGGAGCTGGAAGAATCAGATCAGGAGGCTGAGGCTGAGAGGTTAGGGTGGATTTTCAGCAAGGTGAGCCCAGAACTGGAGACTTGAAGTTCTAAGAACGGTAACAACAGCAGTTCCCGTCGTGGCTCAGTGGTTAACGAATCTGACTGGGAACCATGAGGTTGCAGGTTCTATCCCTGGCCTCGCTCAGTGGGTGAAGGATCCGGCATTACCGTGAGCTGTGGTGTAGGTTGCAGACGTGGCTCGGCTGTGGCTCTGGCGAAGGCCGGCGGCTACAGCTCTGATTGGACCCCTAGCCTGGAAACCTCCATATGCCGAGGGTGCGGCCCTAAAAAGACACACACACAAAAGAACAGTAACAATAGTGATGTTGGTAATGACTTCCGTTCGCTGAGCTATTCAGTGTGGCAGGCAGGCCTTATTCTAAACACAACTCACAAAATCCTGGACCACTGCAGCAACCTGCCCCCCCCACCACAGTCTATTCCCCTGGCCCAGCCAGAGGCAGCCCTTGAACACCCCAGGCAGATCAATACCATCCTGGCTCAGAGCTTCCTCTGGTCTCTGATTGCCCGCAGTTCACTGGGCTTTAGCTGCCTTGAGGGGCCTGGGGTGCCAGTAGGACCTGCAGGACCTGCTCACTCCAGACAGACCTGGGGGGTGGGGGTGGGGTGTGCTAATTCTTCTGCCACAGGACTCGGCCAAGCCCAAGCCTGGGCGATGGTGGTGATGGTGGCTTTAGCAGCTAGTGCTGCCTTGAACTTGGCCCAGATCCTCTTCCGGACTCCAAGTTAAAACCCCCCCACCCCAACCCCCGCCCCAGTGGGCCACTGAGCATCTATCTCATGACCACCTTCCAGTTCCCTGTTTTCTGTCCTGAGCCCAGGCCTGGGGAACCGTGGGTGTTGGCTTCCTGGACGGGGGAGGGGGGCTTCCGGCCCCTGGCCCATCCCCCAGGCACCCTAACCTCAGGTTCCTCCTTTCCCAGCCCCAGTTCAGGCTCCTCCTGGGGGCTAGAAGTCCTTGTCATCTGCTGGGTGGCCTCTCTCAGTGAGCACTTCCAGCCACTTCCTCATTTGGTGGGGGCAGCCCAGCCTGGCCCAGAGCCACCACACTGTGGCCCACCTGCTTCTCCCCAGAGCCCCGGTCCTGGGCTGGGCCGTGTGCAGCCCTGTCTCGGCCTGTTCCTCTCCTCTTTCTCTGCCTCGCCTCGGCTCTCTCCTTCCCGATCTTCCCTCTTCCCCTACTCCTTTCCGAGGGTCAAATGTCTGTTTTTAGCTGCTGGGTTCCAGTTCCACCTTTATTTGCTGTGTCACCTTCGGCAAGTATCTTTCTTTCTGTAAAATGGGGGTAAGAGCCTGTGCCTCAGACGGTGCTGTTGGGGGTTAAAAGCCTTAATGCCTGGGACAGAGTGCCTGCACCTCTTTAGCACCTGTATCTCTCTCTCTCTTCTTTTTTGTCTTTATAGGGCCCCACCTACGGCTAGGGGTCAAATTGGAGCTGCAGCTACGGGTCTAAACCACAGCCACGGCAATGTAGGAGCCGAGCTGTGTCTGTGACCTGTGACGCAGCTTGTGGCAACGCTGGAGCCTTTAACCCACTGAACGAGGCGAGGCCAGGGATTGAACACATATCCTCATGGATACTAGACGGGTTCTTAATCTGCTGAGCCACGACAGGAACTCCCTAATGGTTCTCCTTTAATATGCTATGAACATTCCAAATAATTGTAATGGGTGCTTATAAAAAGCTGACAAGGGAGCTCCCTTCGGGGCTCAGCGGTTAACAAACCCAACTAGGATCCACAAGGAATCGGGTTTGATCCCTGGCCTCGCTCAGTGAGTTAAGGATCCAGCATTGCCATGAGCTGTGGTGTAGTTCCAGACTCAGCTCGGATCTGGTGTGCTGTGGTGTAGGCCGGCAGCTGGAGCTTCGATTCAACTTCCATATGCCGCGGGTGCAACCCTAAAAAGCAAAAAAATAAAAATAAAAATGAAGAGCTGACAAGTGTCAGACCCTGTTCTAGAAATATTCATCCATTTGATCCCTACAGCACCCTACAAAGTAGGTACTGCTTTACTTCTCATCTTACAGATGAGGAAACTGAGGCCCAGAGGGGTTGAGTGACGGATTCAAGGTCGTCCAGCCCGGAAGAGGCAGCGATAGCGTCAGTCAGAGTCAGCCATCGAGGCTCCTGGTACAGTGATGTCTGAGCCTTGTTTGGGGATGGAGCTCAAGTTGACCCACGCACCTTTGACCTTTCATTCCAGCTGTTAGCGGCTGCAGCACGGCCTCTGGGGTGTCCGGGCCTGATTCTTTGTGGTATTATATGTCTCTGTTCCTCCTCCCCCATTGTCCCCTCCTCCCTTCTGCCACCGCCCACCTCAGACTTCCTCCTTTACTTGGTTGGACACTACGCCACATCCCACTGGCCTTGGACTGTGGTGTCCAGCAGCGTCATCTGCATCATGGGGCGCCTCGGACCCTCCAATGGACTCCTGCCTCTCCTTCTGGCTGTGGGTGGTGAGTTGGGGGCCTCTGACGCTCCCGGGCTCAGCTTGGGGCAGGACAGGGAACAGGGTGGGAAGAGAAAAGCAAAGGGGTGGGGAGCGGGGTGGACCCAGCAGATTCCCCAGCCCCCCACACCCTATGGGTCTCTCTCAGAGCCTGCGCCCCTGAGATTGGGCCTCTGGCAGAAGCAGAGGGAGGGCACTCTAAGATGTTGCAACAGGAAAAGCCGATGTAGAAGTAACACAGTCCAGCGGCTTGGATGCTGGCCCACAGGTCCCACCGGACCTTGCTGTCCACCCTTGCCTCCTGGCTGTCAGGAACCCCCCTCCCCCAGCCTCTATGCCCACCAGCCCCGTGTCTCAGTTTACCTTCTTTTTCTCTCCTCAGGTTTCAGCCTTGTCCAGGCCCAGAGAGGTAGGCCAGTCTCCCCTCCCAACCCCCCCCACCACCCGAGACCACCCCATCTCTGTCCCTTCCCCAGTCTCCCCCTGATGACTGACACCTCCTCCCAATGCCCTACTCCCATGGACCTCCCCTCACCCCCATGCCCCATCCATTCCAGAATGCAGCTGCTCCGCCGTGAGCCCCGGCATCCTGGCGGGGATCGTGCTGGGGGATCTGGTGCTGACCCTCCTCATCGCCCTGGCTGTGTACTCCCTGGGTCGGCTGGTCCCTCGGACACGAGGGGCTGTGGACAGTGAGTGGGGCCGCCAGAGGATGGCCTGGGACCCTCTGAGGACCTGCCTGGTGGGGGGGGGGTATGGCTCCCGAGTCACAAGCATCCAAGGGGGGTGATGGAGGGGCTGGTTCTGTCACAACGTGGTGCTCCTGATTCTCACCCTGTGTCTGCACTCTGCTGCTCCCCACCCCTAAGCAGTGACCCGGAAACAGCACATCGCTGAGACAGAGTCTGCTTATCAGGTGAGGAAACCAGCTTCTCTTTCTCATAGCTCACTCCTCTCCTGGGGGTGTCCATCTGGAGTACCCCTCCCCCAGGCCCTGCAGAACCTAGACCCGAAAGCCCCTTTCGCAGCACCCCTTAAATGCTTGAAGACCAAGCATCCAGAATGCTTTCAGTGATCGTTCATGACCTTATGCTCGGCTTACAATGTGTGGAGGGGACATACAGGAATGGTTGGCCTCAGTCCGAAGGCAGGCTCTGAATTGTTCTGGAAAAGCCCAGCCCGGGACAGGCTGATGTCCTGGAGAAGTCCTCCTAAGGGCAGAGGATAGAATTCAGCCTAGTTTGGTAACTCCAAAAAGAAACACTCTAGAGTTTGGAGGGGAGGAGTTTGCATCTCTTCGAGACACTATCCAAATCTAAAGACTCCTTTGAAGAATCCACACAAAAAATACAAATTTGTGCATATAATCTAGGGCCAGCGCAAGGATCTTTGAAACCCTTCTTAAGAACCTCTGTGCCCATAATCATCTTTCCATCACCCACCTTCTGTCAGTACCATTCTTTTTTTTTTTTTTTTTGTCTTTTTAGGGCCACAGTGGTGGCATATGGAGGTTCCCAGGCTAGGAGTCTAATCTGAGTTCCATCTGCTGGCCTACGCCACAGCCATAGCCACGCCAGATCAGGGCCACATCTGCGACCTACACCACAGCTCCCGGCAACGCCAGATCCTTAAACCTCTGCGCGAGGCCAGGGATGGAACCCACATCCTCATGGATACTCATCAGATTTGTTTCTGCTGAGCCATGATGGGAACTCCTGTCAGTGCCATTCTTAACACTTTAGGGGGTCAGGAGCTCCTCTGAGAATCTAATGGAAGCCACATAGACCCTCTCCACAAAAATACACACCCAGACTAGGCATTTGTACAAGATTTCAAGGATTCTGAGGCCTTGGGGTGATAGACACCCCATTGCCATTGTAAACCTTGTTCTGTGAAAGCCCCGCCTGCAACCCACTTTGCTTTGCTTCATGTGTGGCTAAAAAAGACTTTGCAAAGTATAAGAAGCTCAAGTGCGGCTCTGTGAGGACCGGAAGACTGAAGGGGCCTTCCAGTTACTGGGGGCGGTGACATTTCAGGCAGAGCATTATTCCAATTTATTCACTGCTTTGGTGGAATTGGCTGAGGACCTGTCTACGCTAGATGCTTGTAAGCAGAGCTTGTGTCCTAGTTGGGGAGACAGACTTGAAGCAAAGCAACACGGAAGATCATTTGGGGAAGCAGCATGAAGGAAATAAAGCAGGTTGATGTGAGAGTAAGTGGGATGTGGGAGGAAGAAAGTAGAGATGGGGAATTAAGAAATGCCTCCTGGGAAAGTGACTTGAGCCAAGACTTGAACAAAGAGAAGGAACCATCCATGGGAATTTCTAGGGGACCAGTGTTCCAGGCAGAGAATGGCGCACCCAAAGGCCACTGGGCTGGGCCATAACGATGAGGCAGAGGAGAAGGGGGAATGCTGAACGCACTTGAATAAGATCCAGATCTCTCTCTTGGCTGCAAGTGTGAAGGCCACTGGGAGAAGGCTAGATCTTGTTGTTTTAAGTTTAACCACAGTTGGTTTTTGTTTTTGTTTGTTTGTTTGTCTAGGGCCGTGCCCACAGCATATGGAAGTTCCCAGTCTAGGGATCTAGCTGGAGCTGCAGCTGCTGGCCTCCGCTACAGCCATGGCAAGGCACTGGCTTTAAGCTGGTTTGGTGAACCTCTTTCACAGAGGGTCTCTACCCTGTCCATCCCTTTAGGAGCTCCAAGGCCAGAGGTCAGATGTCTACAGCGACCTCAACACACAGAGGCAGTATTACAAATGAGCCCAAATCAGGACAGTCATCAACCCGATGCCTGGATCCAGTCATTCCTGATGCCTGCCCAGCACCCCGTTCTGCTCCCACCAGGATACGGATCCACAGAGTATCCTCCATGTCAGACCTCTCCCCACGACTGTCCCCAAATAAACATGGAGGACCTAAGCACTGTTGAGTTATTTCAGATCCCTGGGCTGATGGGATGGGGATATGTGGGGTTTTGGTGGGGGGTGGGGGGACCATGGACCCAGAAACAAGTCAGTGGGAGGGAGGCTGTGGGGAGCCTGGGTTCTTTGAAGAAGAATTAGAACTAGAGGTATTTCAAAGACTTTATTCCAATCCCCAAGAGGGGCCAGTTTCCTGTGCCGCCACACACAATCTGGGATGGGAGGGTCAGGAGTCAAAGGTTGCAGGTAACGGCTTACAGCGGGGTCAGCCCCTGCCCGGCATGTTGATGTAGATTTTGCCGTCTTCTGGGGGTGGGGGAGAGAGAGCACGAGGCCTGACCACCCACCTCCCACCCACATCTCCACTTCCTTGGGGACCCCCTGTCTCAGGGGTTTCCTCAGGAGTTCCCCCAAGCACCGCCCCCAGGGTTTCCCCAGAACCTCCAGGGCTTGCCCTGGGGCCCCCGCCCTGGGGACCCCCCTCCCTAGGGACACCAACCCTCTTCAGGCCCAGCCCGTCCCTGCCCTCACCTTGGGTGGGCCTGCTGCGTGGGCGTCCGCACACACATACCCCCACCACGATTAACAGTGACACAACTGCATCAGCGGCCACGAGGCCTGCTAGGAGTGGCAGGGAGAGGGGCCCACATCCGGAACAGGAACCTGAAGGGTTGGGGCCGAGATGAGAAGGTGGCTGGCGGGGAGGGTGTGGTTCCAGACACTCGTGGCTGGGCTTGGGGCAAAGTAAGTCCCTTTGGAGTTGGGTGGCCCAGATTCCCTGGGGAATGAGGGGAGATCCAGAGACAGGCTGATGTGTCCCAAGGCCCCAGGGGCTGTGCTCTGGGCATGGTGGATACCCCTGAAGACAGGCCTGGGGGGGGTGGGGTGGCTGGGTCCCTGGGTCTTCTGTTTGGTGATGAGAATGGTGAGATGGAGTTCCAGAGAGGGCTGTGGGTCCTTTGGAGCCTCCGATTTGGGGATGGGAGGTCAGATGGTGACCTGGAGAGCCGCTGGGGGTGTTCCAGGAATGTCAGGCCGCACTTTGGGGCAGCGGGGGGAGGGAAGCAGTACCTGAAGTCGCTTGCTCCACAAAGGGAAAGGGGTGTTGATTTCTCACCTGAGGTCACCTGCGCTGCAGCCACTGTGGAAGGATAGGGAAGATAGATCAGCAGGGAGAGGAGGTTCCCAAAGGAAAAGGTGATGTCTTCAGAAGTAATGTCCACTCTGGAGAGATGCAATGCGAAAGAGGGGCCAAACGGGAGGGGAGCCCCCCGAGACACAGAGAGACAGAAACCCAGAAGTAGAGACGGAAACTCAGCAGTGAGAAGAAGAACAGGTGGCCATTCCAAACCCAGCTTCCCTCCCCAAAGCACCAGGCCCAGAAGCCTACATGGGAGGGGGGCGCTGGGAGAAGGACCTGCCCTTAGCACCCCTCACTTCAGATGCCACCCAAGCTGTCCCTTTTACAAAACTTGCCTAACACACAGCCCGGCCCCCCCGCCCCGACCACTGGCTTCACCTGGGAGCAAAAGCAGGAACAGGATGCCGCCTGGAGGGGCCATGGTGGACTGGGGGCGGGAAGGGTTCTGGTCCACAGAAGTCCTGAGGAACAGTGGGGGGAGTAGAGAGGCAGCAATAGCGGATGTCACTCTGCTGGTGGCAAGGCAATCTGCTTCCTGTGTAAGTGGGAGGAAGAGAGGTGGTAGATCCCTGTGACTGTCTAACAGGACAACTGGGGTTGGGGGGCGGTCAGAGAGACTAGGAGGCTACTATGATTGTCCAGGTGGGAGGTGACAGGGAAACCAGGTTGTGGGCACCGAGGAGATTCTGGAAAGATTTCGGAGGTAGAGCCAACAAAACTTCCTGATGGAGTAGATATGAGTGCATATGAGAGAGACAGAGGGGTCCAGGATGACCAAACTTCTGGCTTGGGCAACTGAAAAGGCAGAGCATCCTTTGGCGGGATGGAGAAGGAGGAGGAGCAGGTTTAGGGGAAACAGGCTGGGGTGTGGGCACACTGAGTTGGAAATGCCTGATAGGTCCCCCTGTGGAGAAGCTGAACCACCACAGCTGCCTGCCTCTGAGTTCATGGGCTAAGTCTGGTCTGGAGATGTAAATTTAGGGGTCGGTGCCTTAGGGATGGTACTGAGAGCCATGCGGCAGGATGAGATCATCGAGGAAGTGAGTCCAGATAGAGGAGCAACACCCAACACACCACCTCCCCCCAACACCAAGAATGAGTGAAGAGGAAGAAACAGCCAGAACAGGAGCAGCGAGTGAGGTAAGAGAACCAGGAGAACACGGAGTCTTGAAAGCAGGGGACAAATGTGATTTACTTGGTCACCGAGATGGGAACTGAGAATGAGCCTCCCACTGGAATGTCAGGCTGCTTGAGGGCTGGGAATTCCCGCCTGCTTAGCTCACACCTATACCACCGCACCCAGCAAAGCACCCCACTTGCAGTAAAAAATTATTTTTAAAGATGAATGAATAAATGAGAGCTGATCTCTGAAAAAATGAAGAGGGAGAAACTGGAGTCCACCTACATCACTTTCTTCCAGACCTTTCCTCCCCTCGGATGAGGGAGTTCAGAACCTCCAGCTCCCTGCTCCCTCAGGGCTCAGTAATACGGGCACCACCCCCTCCACCCTGTGCCTCCAGCCCAGGGCCCGGGAGTCTTCTCCCTCCGACCAAAGATGGGGCTCCCAAATCTCTTTCCGGGGAGACTTCGGAGTCAGGCCCTCAAAGCCCCGCCCATTCAGAGACCAGGTTTGCGCTAGCGCCGCGCGGGGACTCCCCAGGCTTGTAGGCGGGGCCCTGCCCAGGACTGGGCGGTGCCAGAACTTCAGTTTAAAAACTCGCGGGGGACCCGACGCAAGATCGGGGACCCAGCGGCGGCTCCGCGGGGAAACAGCGAGGCTGGCGCAGCGCCGAGGCCGGGGCCCTGGGGGCCCGCAATCCGCGCCACGGAATCCCCGAGGTAATGGAAAGTGTGGGGGGTGGGGGGAAGCACGCTCGGCCCCTAACAGAGGGGCCGGGGCCGGGGGGCACTTTTGAGGCTCCGAGAGACAGAGCTGGAGCATCAAGAGTAAAGGGTCAAGCATCAAGCTGAGAGCGAGGGTAACCCGCGTTTGGAGGGGGCAGAGGGCCCAGACTCCTGGGTTGTGATGACGGAGCGGCTGGGATTTCGGACCCTTGAGTCCCGAGGGGTAAAGGACTGGGATTTGGAATCCTAGGTCCCGGGGGGAAAGCGCAGGGAGCCGGGACCCCTGGGTCCTGGGAAGAGGGGGTGAGGGTCTGAACTCCATGCTCCAGAAAGAGAGGTTGGATTGAGTCGTTGGGGGCGTGGTTGTTTAAAATCCGCCAAGGTCTGGGTGTGGAAGGCCCAGCGCCAGGCCACAGGGATTCACAATGGCCATGACCCTGCCCCCGGCCCGGGATTTCCCGGGTCGCCACCCGGCCCGAGGCCCCGGGCTTAACAGGAATTCCCCATGTGCGGGGATTCCACGAGTGCCACGCTTGGCCACGCATCGCTTCTCGGAGCCCGACACCTGCGGCATTGAGCCGGGAGGAAGAGGGAGGTGGAAGATTCCCTTGCGTGAGCGCCGTGACGTCAGCGCGTTGCGCCCGGGCTGTTTCCGAGTCCGCCCTTCCCCCCTTAACCCTTCCTCCGCCGGAACTGGCTCGGAAGGGTGAAGGCTGAGGGCTCCGCCTTTCTGAGTTGCGCAAACTAGGCGACTGGAAGCGAAGACCGGGTCTTAGTCGGGGAGTGGGCTGAGGGCCCGTACTTCTGGCGGGGGAGTGGGTGCAAGTCTCCCAGACTCCTGCGGGGTGGGGCCTGGACTCCTGAGTCTGAAGTGGGGGGCCGAGATCGGAACCTTTGGATCCCTGATAAGCGAGGGGGTTATTGACTTCGTGGCTCCTCGGGGAAAGGGGCTGGGGACTCGGATGCCTGGTTTCCCGAAGAAGGAGTATCAGGGCAGAGAACCTGCATGTGTGTCTCCGGAGAGTGATGCCCAGCGACGCCCCGAATCCTTCAGCCCTGGGAGATCAAGGGGTGGGATTTTTCACGGAAGTGGCGGAGCAGGGGGTTGCAGAGGGCGCCCTCCACCCCCTTCCTCAGTTTCCACGACGCTGGTGGAAAGTTGGGTCAGAGGGGAAAGTGCGGAGCAAAAGGAAGGAAATGGCGGAGGCGGCGCCACACCCGAAATCTTAGATTGGCTTGGGAGCTCTCTGGCGACATCAGTGTGCCAGTTTTTCCGCGCAGGAGGGCGAGGAGAGCGCCCTCCCCCGCGCGCTTAGATGATTTAAGGACCTCTGGTAACTTCCTTCCCACCTCACCCCACAGTGAGTCGGAATGAGCGTAGCCACTGCCCATCGCAGACGGTGAAGAAGCTTCTGGAGGAACAGAGGCGCCGCCAGCAGCAGCCTGACGCCGGTGGGCTACCGGTGAGGCCGGTGAAACCCCGCCAACTACAACTCCCATGAGGCCGTGTCCTGTCGGGCAAAGACTTGCTGCCCTGCTGGGCCCTCAGGGCTCATGGGACTTGTCCTGACTTAGATGCCCTGTAGGTGGGGAATGGCTGCTGAGGAATCTGCCAGATAAATTCACCCTTGTTTCTTTTTGCTTATGCCTCTACAGGGACAGTTCCCACCTCCCCTGGCCCAGCCCCTAACCCCATCTGTGAATGAGGGTGAAGCTGGTAAGTCTGGAAACGCACCCGATTCCCTCAGTTCCCAGTCCCAGCTTCCCTCAGGAACTCAAACATCCCACCTCTTAGAATTTTTTTTTTTTTTTTTTGCCTGCACCTGGTGCCTGTGGAAGTTCCTGGGCCAGGCATCATCAAACCCACACCAAAGTAGGACCTGAGCTGCTGCAGTGACGACGCCAGATCCTTAACAAAGGGAACTCTGCAACTCTTAGTATCTGGGGGAACTTAGAAGCTAGGCCCTCACTCTTGCCGAGACCTGGCAAAAGTTGGCTCTCCCAGATTCTCTGGAGCCCGGTAGTCTAAATAGTCATTCAGGGGCCCAAGCGCCCAGCCTTTTTGTGCTCCAGGAGTCTAGACCTTCAGTCCCCCAGTGCCCCAGACATCCAGGCCCCAAAAGTCCAAGCTTCCAGTCCCTCGGTGGCCCCAGAAGTACTAGCTTTCAGGTCCTTGGGATACTTGAGGCCCTCACCCAGGCCCTGACCAGGCTACGACTTCCCCTAACTCCAGTAACCATACCTGCCCCTGCTCCTCCTCTCACACGCAGGCCATATTCACTTCCCAGCACATCAGGAGACTGTGGGGTCTGGATATGGCAGCATGGCCCCCACCACAGGCTTTCCAGACTGGGACCCCAACACACATGCTGCCTACACAGACAGCCCCTACTCTTACACTGCTTCTGCTGCTGAAGGCTTCCTGCCTCCTGACTTCTACCCACACTCGGACCCAGGGCGACCGTGTCCATTTCCCCTGGGGATGGAGGTGAGATATAGAGTGGGAACAGGATGCTGAACGTCCCCTAAGATTCCCAGTTGCTCTCACGCAGCATCCTGAGTTGTCTGGTGCTGGGTTAAGCTCCCTTTCTTAAAACGGGCAAAACTGAGGCCCAAAGGTCCAAGGTCATTTGGCACAGACAAGTCAACCAGCCACTCTACCTGGTGGTGTGTGTGTGTGTGTGTGTGTGTGTGTGTGTGTGTGTGGTGGTGGTTTGGGAAGAAGGAATTCTCAGCTGACTGGCTCTCCCTACCACCTGCACCCTTCAGGACCCCCTGGATACCCGGCTCTATGTAGAACCTTCCCTGCCACAGACAGGATCCTGGAGAGGTTCTGCACTCCCCTCAGGACCCCCACAGTTGCCCCCTGTGGTCACCGGACCATCCCTGGACACTGCCCGTGCTCAAATGCTGGCTTTGGGGCCACAACAGCTGCTAGCCCAGGATGAGGAGGGAGACACGTGAGTGTCAGGGAATGGGGTCTGCAGGCACCCTTCTCAGCCGGGGTGCTGTGCTCACTACTGCCCCCTACCCATCCCCAGGCTCCTGCACCTGCTTGCGGCTCGAGGGTTGCGCTGGGCCGCGTATGCTGCAGCTGAGGTGCTGCAAATGTACAGACATCTGGACATTCGTGAGCATAAGGGCAAGGTGAGGGCCAGGGGCTTGCACTCCTGGATCTGAGGGCAGAGGGTCTGGGGGCCTGGATTCCTAGGTTTCGGAGGGAAGGGGGCTAGGGCTGGGCTCCCAGACTCATCTTTCCTGACACCCACAGACTCCGCTCCTGGTGGCTGCTTCTGCCAACCAGCCCCTGATTGTGGAGGATCTACTGAACCTGGGAGCAGAACCCAATGCCACGGACCATCAAGGACGTTCCGTCTTACATGTGGCCGCTACCTATGGGCTCCCAAGAGTCCTCTCGGTATGTGCAGCTGGCAGGTGGGATGAGTGAGATGGATTGATTGCCGAGATCCCGGCTTCCAGGGCTGGGAGGCCTGGGGAGACCCTAATCCAGCCCTCTGCCTTCTCTTCCTCCCAGGCTGTGATTAAATCAGGGGTTCGGGTTGACCTGGAAGCCAGAGACTTCGAGGGTAAGTTGGGTGGCGGGCTGGCTGGCTGTGGCTTGGCGGGGTGGGTGCTCCAGATGGAGAGCCCACACTCTCTCTTCTGCAGGCCTCACCCCCCTCCACACAGCCATCCTGGCCCTCAACGTCGCTATGCACCCACCCGACCTGTGTCCCGCTGTCCTGAGCACCCAGGCCCAAGACAGGCTGGCTTGCGTCCAGATGTTGCTGCACATGGGTGCTGACCACACCAGCCAGGTGAGCGGATAGTGGGCAGCTGGCCTCAGGAGGACCTGGTGGGGGGTGGTGGGGGGAGCTCCTGGATGTCCGGGGGCTCTAAACAGATGCTGACTTGCCTCTTCCCAGCTGTGTGACCGTGAGCATATTACTTCTCTCCTCTGCATCCTAGTTGTCTACTGTAAATAGTATTACTGGGCTGAGCTTATATTTCCCAAGCGCTTGCTATTCATGAAGCACTCAGGTTCATGGATTAGCTAATTGAATCCTCAAAAACACCCTTTGATACGTGTGCCGTTATTACTTTATTTATAAGGAAACTGAGACACAAGGATTCAAAAATCTTCCAGCTTGTGCATGTCAGAGAGGGAATCAGAACCTGGGTGGTGACCCCAAAATCCAGCTAGTAATGGTGGTAGTCTCCTCCTTCCTGACAGTAGCTCCTTCGCGGGCTGGCTGAGAGAATTAAACGTCTACTTGTGGGTTTTTGTTTTATTTTGTTTTTTTGTCTTTTTAGGGCGGCACCTGGCAGCACATGGAGGTTCCCAGGCTAGGGGTCGAATCGGAGCTGTAGATTTCAGCCTACACCACAGCTCGCAGCAATGCCAGATCCTGAACCCGCTGAGCGAGGCCAGGGATCAAACCAGCAACCTCATGGTTCCTAGTCTGATTCGTTAACCACTGCGCCATGACGGGAACTCCAGTTTTTTGGGTTTTTTTTTTAGTCGAAGAACTTTAAACACAGATAAGGTACAGAAAATAGTATAATAAACTCCACGTACCCAAGGTCAATAACCAGCAACTCATAGCCAGTCCTGTCCCATCCACTTCTCCACCTTCCTGTATTATTTTTAAATCCAGGCATGTAATTCTTTTTTTTTTTTTTTTTTGTCTTTTTGCTATTTCTTGGGACGCTCTTGCGGCATATGGAGGTTCCCAGGCTAGGGGTCCAATCGCAGCTGTAGCCACCGGCCTACACCAGAGCCACAGCAACGTGGGATCCAAGCCGCGTCTGCAACCTACACCACAGCTCACGGCAACGCCAGATCGTTAACCCACTGAGCAAGGGCAGGGACCGAACCCGCAACCTCATGGTTCCTAGTCGGATTCGTTAACCACTGCGCCATGACGGGAACTCCCCAGGCATGTAATTCTATGCATAAATATTTGTGTGCTTTATTTTTTATTTTATTTTATTTTTTTTCCTTTTTAGGGCCGCACCCCGTGGCATATGGAAGTTCCCAGGCTAGGGGTTGATTTGGAGCTGTAGCTGCCAGCCTATGCCACAGCCACAGCATGGCAATGTGGGATCTGAGCCACATCTTCTACCTACACCACAGTTCACAGCAACACCAGATCCCTGACCCACTGAAGGGGGCCAGGGATCAAACCTGCATCCTCATGGATACTAGTTGGGTTCATTGCCGCTGAGCCAAAATGGGAACTCCCTATTTCTGTGTCTTTAAAGGATAAAAACTCTTTTTAACCTCGGTATCATTATTCCACCTTAAAAAAATTAACAATCTCCTAATATCAAAGATCCTGGATGTGTTCAAATTTTCATCTGGCTCTAAGGTGACATATGTTTATTTTTTTTGTTATAAAACACACCTCCCTAGGCTCAAATAAAGGCCATACATTGAGATGATATGTCCTTTTAGGTCATTCTTAATTTAGAATTTCCCCTCTATCTCTTTGTTTTCTCTTTATAGTTTATTTGGTGAGCCAACTGTGTTGTTTTGCCCCTATAAACACAATTTTTAATGTTAATTACCATTACAAACTCTTTAAAGGCGTATAATAAAGTTTCACTGTAGAAAATGTCTTCATTTGCTTCAAAATATGTAGAGAACAACTCGGTATGGAAGTAAATACAGGCTTAGGTATTCCGTTGATTAATGCTCCTCAACTCCCATCATTATAGATAAAGTACAGTCGGTGTGGGAGGTGGTGCATTTTACTGTGCTTAATAGGATGTGGGAAGGCCAGAATAGCTACTCTTCCAGAGATTTCCTTTTTCTCAAAGATTCTTGGGCTGGAACATTGTCCTAATAAATGCTCTGTGATGCATATGACCGGAATGGTACTCCCTTAAACTTGGTATTCTTGTATAGTGCACAACACTTGCAACCGTATAATGTTGCTCATACAGCTCAGGTCAGCTAAATCTACATCCTTAGCACCTTTGAGTGCTTGCAGAGGAGAGACAAAGACAGGGTCTCTCAAGACTTGTGGCTTCCATGAGAGGAGGCCTAAGTGTGAGAACTGACCTGACCTCTGCCATCCCCCTCCCCACAGGAGATCAAGAGCAACAAGACAGTTCTGCACTTGGCTGTGCAGGCCGCCAACCCTACTCTGGTTCAGCTCTTGCTGGAGCTGCCTCGAGGGGACCTGCGGGCCTTTGTCAACATGAAGGTAGGAGCCTAGGCTGAAATGTACAGATTGAGATGTGGCGGAGTGGGGCAGTGGAGTGTTGGGGGTCGTGTGGGCGGTGGCTGTGGAGGGGACAACAGATGGGATGAGGTTGGGGACGGTGTAGGATGTGGACATAGACTGGGGATGTGTGTAGGACACAGACCGGGGGCTGTGTGGAATGTGGTTGTGGAGGTGGGTTCTGGGCTGTGAAAGGGAGCACGTGGGACATGGATGTGGCCGAATATGAAGTGTGACACTAGGGACCCAGGCCAGCTAAATCTGCGTCCTGAGCAGTCCTCCCCTTGCTGTCCCTAGGCCCATGGGAACACAGCCCTCCACATGGCGGCCGCCCTGCCCCCTGGGCCAGCCCAAGAGACGATCGTGCGGCGCCTGCTGGCAGCGGGGGCGGATCCGACACTGCGCAATCTGGAGAATGAGCAGCCTGTCCACCTGCTCCGGCCCGGGCCGGGCCCCGAGGGGGTGAGCACTGATCCCACCCTGATTGCCAGTTGACCTAACCCAGTGAACCCCTGACCCATCCATTCCTGACTTTAGAGGGTGACTTGTCATCTCTGAAGGTGACCTTGACCCTTCTCCAACCTGACCTTGTCATGGTGACTCCTCCTGACCTCTGTTTCAACCCTGACCTCAAAGTATGACGTCTATTTCCAACCTGGAATCCTGACCTCAGTGTGTGACCTTTGATCCCAAGTATGACCTCAGTCTGACCCTTAGTCCTGACCTCACAGTGGAATTTCTGATCCCGAACATGACTCTGCCCCCCTTGCCTCTCCCCTTTGATCCCCAGTCCTCAGTGCTGGTCCCAAGGCGGGAACCTGCAACCAGCAGCGCCTTTCCCTCCCCCATTCCGGCTCCTGAGCCTTTACTCCTCATGTGAACGCACCTTCACAGCGCCCCCAACCCCGCATCTTGACTCAGAACCTCTGATCTTCCGACCCAGCCAGCTCCCTTCGAACCCCCCACCTGGCAGGGAGGGCCGGCCCCCACCCTCCCCGCAGCCTCTCACGCATCTCCCCTGCCTTGTCTTGTCCACAGCTGCGGCAGCTATTGAAGAGGAGCCGTGTGGCACCCCCAGGCCTGTCCTCTTAGGACTCAAACCCAGAACCTGGACTGATTTTCCAGTCCCCACCGTCCTGTGGGACAGCCAGCGTATGCTAATGTTGCAAATCCGTGATAATGTATGTGGAGTGTGCTGCCTTTTGGGGTCTTACATTAAAACCCCAGGATGGCTGCTGAGGGGTAAACAGTCCCCAATATTTGGGGTGGTCTGATACCCCTTCCCCACCCACAAGGGGCCCCCTTGATGATTTCTGTGAAATCGAGGCCCCTTGATTGTTTCTGTGAAACACCCTGGACCCCTAACCCTTTCCCCACCAGGATCTTTTGGGGTCCCTTCCCCTAACTCAGCTCTTTATACCTGGAACCCCAGGTGTAACTCCCCTATACAGTACTGGGGTACCCCCAAAACAGCTTCTAGTACCATCCCAGTAGCACTCCTCAGGTGACCCCCTAACCTCTCCGGGACCCCTTCCCTTCAGGTCTTTAACCCTGAGACATAGGAAGGACCTTCTTTGATTAGGGTCCTACTGCTTTTTGACTCAGAACTGAACAGGGCCCCTGCCCCAGACCCCAGTATTTCCAGTGAGTCCCTCTGTCTGAAACTCCTATTAAAGTCAATATGGACTAGACCTGTTATTGTCTAATCTCTCATCACTGGTGCAGGGAAGCAGCTCAGGAGTCGTGTTTGGATGGCTGGGTCCAGGTGGGGTGTTTGTGCAGACACTGTGGATGCCAGGTCCATATCCTGTCCCCCTCACCCTGACGACCAGGGCCAACACATGAATCTTTGCCGGTGGACATTCTAGACCCCTGGTGCCCGCTTTGCCCTGTACGAGTGTGGCAAGGCTTCAATGCCAGGAGCCCTCAACCACTGACTGACTGAAAGGAGATGCTATGTGAATATTCCAGGTCCCTTGCCTCTGGGGGGATAACTCGGAAGCACATGTTCCACGTGGGCTCTCAAAGCTCCCCCAGGGAGGAGATCCCCTGTGGCACAATGGGATCAGTGGCCTCTCTGGAGCCCAGGGATGCAGGTTTGATCCCTAGCCCGGCACGTTGGGTTAAGGATCTGGCGTTGCTGCAGCTGTGGTGTAGGTCTCAACTGTGTCTCAGATCTGACCATCCCTAGCCTGGGAACTCCATATGCTGTGCGGCAGCCAAAAAAAAAAAGAGGCTCCAGTTCACATTGGTTCTGGCTTGATAGCATATGCTTTCTTGAGTGCTTTCCCTTTTCTGTATGCTCTTCTGTGTGTACTCACATAGTGGCTGCTGACCCTTGAAAAACTTAACAAGAATTCATCTTTCAATTATATGGCATACTTTGGTGTCTGCATTTTTTTCTTTGTGGTATTTGAAATAATGGTATTTCTTATTATTGATGGCATCTTAGATTCTGTTGACATACAGGGTGTATGTCCTGGCATATATCAACACACACACACATCCCCCACTAACATGATAACATGCCTCTAGGAAACTTCGCATTATTAAAAGAATAATTAAATAATTTTCGATGGGAAAAGAAGAGTGGCTTAGGGACACAAGAGCATCACAGGAGCAATAGCAAAGTCATTGTTCCTGCTGGAATTTCAGTAAAAAATAAAAAAAAAAAACCTATTACCACTAAAATGTACATATTATTAAGGAATGTTGAGCATATTGAGCCAATTAGCCTTTTTTTTTTTTTCTTTCTTTTTTTGGCCCCGCCTGCGGCATGTGGAAGTTCCCAGGACAGGGGTCAAATCTAGTCACAGTACTGGCAACAAGCCACAGCAGTGACAACACTGAATCCTTAACTGCCAGGCCACCAGGGAATTCCTAGCCTTTCATATTCTATCCCACCTGCTTGCAGCTCCTTAACCCATTGTTAGCCTGTTAATCACCCTTGGCTATGAAAATACATAGGAAGTTTTTTCCCCTGCTTGTGATGCTAGTTACAGATTTCTGCTAGGTTTGTCTGAGTACATGTGATGGTATAGCCACTATCAGAAGGATGTTGCAAACTGAGTTTTTTTTTTTCCCTCATACCTGCGGCATGTGGAAGTTCCCAGAACAGGGATCCAACCCATGCCACAGCAGTTACCCAAGCTGCTGCAGTAAAAATGCTGGATCTTTAACATGCTGTACTACACAAGAACTCCCAAACTGAGTTCTTAATGAAGCTGTGGCATTGTATCCAACTTGCATCATGTAGGCATCTTCCTCCTAATACCTACCATTTCTATTCTTAATATGCATGACCTATATTTACATGTATATATTATGAAGAGCCTCTGTGAGCTCATAGGTCCTTTGGGAGAATTAGAAATAGGTTCTTCTAAGCCATCTGTCGGAAAATTGTGCTATTCTGAGATTAGAACATGGCTCATTACTGCCATCTGCTGGGAAGTTATAAAAATACAAGTCTACAATGTCTAGGAGATGAATGGATCACTTGAAATTTTGCAGTGCACAACCAGAACACCATATGGGACAGTCACGAATTATTTGGTAGCAGATTAGCAAAATGACCAGGAATATCAGTGCTGGAGCCAGGTTTTATGGGTTGAAACCCTAGCTCTGACCCTTCCTAGATGGTGACCTTGGGAATGTGCTATAACTTCCCTTTGCCTCCATTTCCGAATCTATAAATGATGATAATCATAGTACCTACTTCATGAGGTAGAAGTAAAGATTAAGTGTGCCAATGCAAGTAAAGCCCCTGGAGCAGTGCCTGGCACAGGGTGAGTGCCATGTAAGTGTTTGCGGTCATGCCATTTTAGAATTTATTCAACAAATACTTGCAAAACAGTAGTCACAGTTCTAATGTCCCCACAAACATTCATCCTTTTAATTCTCATATACAACCCTCTTGAGACATCTTTAGAGGGATCACTCCAACATGTCACAAAACAGGATGAACCAATTGCAGATATCACATAGCCCTCTCTGGGACACGTGATTGGACTTCCACGTCCCAGGGGGATTCCAATGGCCTCCCCAGGAAGGGATGAAAAGGTTCAAGATTCCCAGTCCCTCATCAGGCTCACAGGTGGCTGTTGTATGTGATTGTGCGTGAGGGGGAGTAGAAGGTGGGGCTTGACTTGCTAGAGCCCCACCTCCTCGGTGTCCACTCTGGAAGTCAGTTGACAACGACTTAGAAGTCAGCACCGGGGGAGTTCCCGTCGTGGCGCAGTGGTTAACGAATCCGACTAGGAACCATGAGGTTGTGGGTTCGATCCCTGCCCTTTCTCAGTGGGTTAAGGATCTGGCCTTGCCTGAGTTGTGGTGTAGGTTGCAAATGCGGCTCGGATCCGCGTTGCTGTGGCTCTGGCATAGGCCGGAAGCTCCGATTGGACCCCCAGCCTGGGAACCTCAATATGCCACGGTAAGCAGCCCTAAAAAGACAAAAAAAAAAAAAAAAAAAAAAAAAAAGAAGTCAGCACCACGGAAAGCTCCTGGCCAAGAGGCTGGCTTTCTAGACCCCGCCCCTCTGAAGAGCCTGCCCAGATTTAAAGATCTCTCTACAGTTTAAAAGGGCAGATTCGCACACCAACGTGCAGAGCTGCTCACACACAGAGACGCAGGATGGCCTGGTGGGGAAGAGGACTTTTATTGGGATGTTAGTGGGGGACTCCAGGGAACAACAAACACTAGGACCAAGCTTAAGGGACAATAAATTAACATACAAAACAAATTAAGCTGAGGAGGTCCCCAGTGGGGAGGCGGCTGGGACTACCTGGGGGTTTCTTAGGGATGGAATTTGGAATTGGAAAGGGGAAATAAGAATTTCCAGCCTCCTCACAATAAGTGTGAAATGAAGTTTTTCCAGACCCCCTCCCTCCAGGCTGGGAGTCGGGGTTCTGGGGCTCCAGGAAGAGGGAAGGTTTGGGCTCAGCCGAAGGGGTGAAGGGGGCTGGTTCAGGGTCGTTCCTCCAGGAAGCGGTAGGTGGGGTTCTCGTAGCCATGACGCTGCAGTTCACGAAGCTGCTGCTCCTCCAGGGTCAGCATGGGGTCCACCTGCAGTAGGGGCAGGGGACAAGGGGGCATAGATCTCACAGCCCCGCCACGCCCAGGCCCTGGAACTCCTCCCCAGTCCAGGTCTTTGTGCCTCTCACCTCCACCACCCCGTGGCTGATGGCCCCGTAGGGCTTCTTCCTGCGCAAGAGCAGCAAGGAGAGGACAATCAGGGAGCCCCCACCTGCTCCCATGATCAGCAGACCGGACACGGCCTCTCGAGACACGCCTGTCCCGGCTGGGGCCTGTAGGGAGAGGAGATGCGACCAGGGTCATCTTTGAGGCTCACCAGGGCTCTGTGGTGGCTTTGGGAGTCACAGCCTAGTCACTGACCTCCGACCCTCCCCCTAGGTACCCAGAATATTCCTCCTCTTACCAGCTCATCCCTCTGAATCTCCGATGAGTGGAAAGGAAAACCCCTTGGAACCGACATGTTCACCTGCGGGAGCAGGAGGTGTCAGGGACCCAGGAGTCAGGGCCCCCGACTCCTCCTCCCCTGGGCCCCAAGAGGGCACCCCCCCTTCCAGCCTTATTCTTCCCTAGGACCCCAAAGTCCATATCCTCAGTCCCTTCTCCCCTCAGGCCACAGAATCCCAACCCCTCCCACCCACCTCCTTCAGCCCAGGCCCCCTCCGGTCCTCCCTCAGGCGCCTGTGCAGTTCTGATTGACTGACCTTTCGATCGTACTGCTCCTGGGGGGTCGGCTTCTCTTTTCCAGAGGATGCAGCATCTTGTTCTGTGGACCCTGCCCCCCGAATCCTATCTCATTCCTCACAGCCACCCCCGCCTGAGGAGGGGGTCAGAAGGGGCACCGGACCCCCCCCCCTGCAGCAGGCCTGGGGGTCCCAGGGTACAGGTCCTTTTCCATTCTAGGCTCAAGGACTCAGAGGGGTTTGATGGCAGGGGGCTGCTCTGTGAGGCACTCACCTTTTGGAAGGGCCACGGGGGTGTCTGCTGGCAGCCAGAGGAGGCAAGAGGGGTGGAACAGTGAAGGGAGGGGAGCATCACTGAGGAGGCTGAGGGGAGACCCTCTCCCAGAGGCCAAGCAAGGAGGACCAAGGACCCCACAGAGTCCTCCCAACCTCACTGCTCCCTTCCACCCTCTCTTTCTTACTGTGGTGGCTAAGACACCTCCAGACTTTACGGGATGAGAATTGAGCCCAGGGGCCTGTGTCCCAAAGTCCAGGATTGTCTCAGTCTGGGTTAACGCACCATCCTTGGCGTCCAGAGGCTGCAGCCCACTCTTGTCCTCACTGCTGCCCCCCGGGGCGGGGGCTTCCAATTCACTGGGACCCAGGTGTTCAGAGCGGAGGAGTTCCTCTGGGGGGAGCACGCAGAAAGGTGAGCATAGGGAGCCATGGAACAGAACTGGGTGGATGGATGGCGCCCTAACAGAAGGGTGGGGGGGGGGGTAGCCACCCATGGGATCTAGGGAAGCGGGGAGCTGAATGGACAAAGATGGAGGTGGAAGCTCAAGGGAATGGCCTCCTTAATGAGCAGGAGGATTAGGGTTGAGCATGGGACCTCCATCCAGGAGGAAGCCACAATAGACCTGGGGGCTGTGGTGGGTCACACTTTCTGATATTTATGCTCTTGTGTAGGCCCTGTTGCTTGAATCTAGACTGGGTTTATGACTTGCTTTAGCCAACAGAATGCGGGCACAAGCCTTAAGAAGGCCTGGCAGTTCCCACTTTTGTGCTTGGGGGAGCCTGAACCACCACATAGGAAGTCCAGGTGCCCCGCTAGAGAGACCATATGGAAAGGCTCCATGGAGAAGAGAGGCCCTGAGTCTCCACGGAGAGGAAGAGAGGCTCATGTGTCCCAGAGTCCCAGACCCTAGCTGATCCGCTAGCCAGACATAACTACATGCTTGACTAGTGACAAGACCAGCAGAACCCGGACCTGCCAGCAGAATCGTGAGGAAAGAAAATGGGTGATTTAAGGCACTAAGTTCTGGGGTTTGTTACACAGAGAGAGAGGTAACTGAAGTGGCCGGGGGGGTGAGCCAAAGGCTGGGGGTCAGGACTTGGGTACTCACGGATCTGGGGCCGCAGCTCCTGGGCCAGGAGGGGGTTCTGGTCAAGCAGCCCCAGGCTCTGATTCATCCGTTCCTCGATGACTTGAAGGTGGGTCTGCACCTGTGGGGGAGTGAGTATGACGGATGAACTGAGCCGTGTAGGCTGGAGATGGGGAAACCGAGGCAGGGGGAAGGAGGAAGGTTCATAGGGTCCAAGGAAAAGTAGCAGATACAATGGATGGGAAACAGGGTATGAGGACCAGGAATTGGGCCACAGAAGGAAGGAAACGGGAGGGGAAGCAGGATGCAAAGAAAAGATGTACGGAAGACAGGAAGTGGGAGTCTTGGCAAAGAAGGTGGGGAGGAGGAAAAGCTGCAGTTGTTAGGAAAGGTGGGGCCCAGGAGACAAGGTGAGTAGAGGGTACGAGGAAGATGGTATAAAAGTTAGGAAATGGAGGGAGGTGGGCTGGAGGGGCAGGAAGGAGGGTCTGAGGAACAGAAAGTGAAGTTTGAAGGGGTTCTGGAAGAGGAAGTGGGATTGGAGGGTCCCTTGGAAATGAGGAGGTTCAAGGGCAGGACTTGGCATTCACGAGCATTGAACGGAGTATCCTTGGGCAGCAAGAGAACATCCCAGAAACGAATTAGGATCTGAATGCACAGAACAAGGCTTTCAGGGAGAGCACGTGGGGTTAGGTAAAAAGGAGAGTTGAGGGATGGGAACAGGGTTCGAGGCACAGGAGGAGGGTTCTGGGAAAGGACGTAGGAAGCCAAGGGACAGGAAGTGGGGTCAAGAAACAGGAAGTGGGGGAGGCAGTGCTCCAGGGCCAGGAAGTAGGGGTCTGAGGTACAGGTATGGGTCCCAAGGCACGGAAGGGAGAGGTTCCAGGGACAGGAAGGAGGTCCATGGGTTGGAAAGAGGGTCTGATGGACAAGAGGAGAGTCTGATGGATGGGGTCTGAGGGGCAGCAGGGTATTTGGGAGCTGGAAGAGTCTGAGCACCTGGAAGCGCATCTGCTGGGCCTTCTCGGGGTCCACAGCAGCAACGTGCTGGTAATGTCGCAGCGTGTGCCTCTGCTCCTTCTGCTCTGCTCGCAGGTAGCGCCGCAGGGCCAGCAGGATGCGCTCTGGCTGTGGAAGGGATGAAGGCTGCCCGGGCCCGCCCCACGCTTTTCACCCTGTGCCCTCTGCCCCCACGGCTCCCGCACCTGAGGCGGATCCCCCTGCAGTGCTGCCAGGAACCCTTCCAAGGCAGCCCGGCGCTGGTCGTTGATGAGGGCGATGACTCGGGTGGCATGGGTCTCCACCAGACGCTGTCGCTCACCAGACACCTGCTCCTCCAGGGTCTGCAGAATGGACTGGAAGTGCTGCAGAGGGGATGGGCACAGGGTCAGGAGAGGCGTGGGTGGGTGAAACGTGGGTCAAAGATAGTCTGGAAAAGTGAGGTTATAGGGCCCAGGGGGAGGGTGGTGCAGTGGAGCCAGGTCTGGGCAGAGTCAATCTGGGGTAGGACTAGATCACAGGAGACTGGAGGGGCTGGGGCTGCAGGGCCAGATAGAGTCGGGGCAGGACTAGGTCTGCTGGGAGGCCAGCTGAAGGGGTCAACTGTGTGGGTGGGAACAAACCATGAAAAGGGATAAAGTATTATAGGAAAGGTAGGGCTGGAGGCCTGGGCAGGGCCCACTGGAGACAGGCTGTGGCTAAACGAGACTAGAGGGGCTGCAGCAAGAGTCAGGGAGTGGGGCTAACCTGAGTGGGGTCTATGTGGGGTCGGGCTGTACCAAGGTGAGGTCAAGAGAGGGGGTCCCAGGGTCATGAGGCTGGGCCTCCCGAGGAGGGGTTGAGTAGTAGAGAGATTAGCGGGCAGGACAAGAGTCAGGGGACAGGGCCTAGCATCAAAGAGAGGCTGAGAAGGATCTGGCTGTGTCTGCAGGGACTCAGCTCGGGAGAAGACTCCAGAGCCAGCCCTTAAGAGGTTAGGATCAAGTTAAGACAGGGCAAAACATGGCCAATAGGAGGAGGTGGGCAAAGTCAGGTCTGATCTGGGCCGAGAGGGGCGGAGCCAAGTGTAGGGTGGGATGGGGAGAGCTCCCTATCTGTAGGAAGGGGTGAAACTGAAGGAGGCCAGACAAAGCCTGAGCCAGGCGGAGACCCAGCGTGCCCCAGGTGGTGGACAGGCATGATGAGGACCCCCTAGGGCTGTCCTACCTCGTTCAAGGCCTGTCTGTCGGCTTTAGGTAGGTTCTTGGACTGGTTGTCTGCCATGGCCCATTCACGCATCACCTGGGGACAAGTGGAGCTTCAGGATCCTAGACTCTGCCCTGCTCCACCCAGTGAGTCCTCCCATCGCTCTTCAGAGTCTCCTTATCCCTGAAGTCCCACTGCTGCTTGGATTCCCAAGAGAGAGGATTCAGAAGGAATTTATGTATGTATTTATTTATTTTGCTTTTTAGGGCTGCACCTGAGGCCTATGGAGGTTCCCAAGCTAGGGGTGGAATCGGAGTTGTAGCTGCCGGTCTACGCCACAGCCGCAGCAATGCAGGATCCGAGGCGTATCTGCGACCTATACCACAGCTCACAGCAACCCTGGATCTTTAACCCACTGAGTGAGGCCAGGGATCAAACCTGTATCCTCGTGGATACTAGTCAGATTCGTTAACCACTGAACCACGACGGGAACTCCAGAAGGAATTTGAAGTGGAAGCGTACCATGCACCACGGTTACCATAGAATCTGGTGGCTTCACAATGGGATCCTAGGTGGGTCAGGGATCCTTGGGAGGGTGTTGGGGGGGGTTGACAAGGGCTTGGAGAGCCTTTAGAGGTAGTCTCAATGCATCCCTGAGGCCTTTCCTGCTGAAGTTCTGCTTATGGGGGATCCTGAGGCCCCCAGCATCATCACCTCATTAATCTGGCGCATCCTGCGCTCCTCCAGGTCCATCTTAGCCCGCAGGAACCCCTCATGCTCACTGATCTCTCCAGGCATGCCGAAATACACATCCACACCGTCTGTGGGCCTCGGGGTGGGAGTCACTGCAAGGCCAGGAATCAGGGAGTCAGCCTGAAGCCCATCTTCAGGTCACCTTCCCTTCCCATAGAACTGCATTTCCTAGGGAGCACTGGAGACCAACGTGAGTTCACTGGAGCCATGCTGCTGCCTGGTGTGATGGGCGATACGGCTCTGGACTGGGCCTTTTCTTGCAAGCTTGGGAATCCATACACCCCCCTCCAAGCTTTCCTCAAATAATCCTTAGGACCTACCAAATGGCCCCTCCATTTCCAGGTACCCCCAAACCATCCTCATCCTTTGCATTCCTCACAGGCTGGCCCTTCCACCTCTACTTTATCCAAAGCCATTCCCAGCCCTCCCACTTCCCCCCAACAGGGCTTCTCTCCCACAGGCCCCTCCCAAAGGTGCCCCTACACTAAGGCTCCCTTAAATCATCCTCCCTCCAGGGTGGAGGGGACTGGGGGTTCAGAGGCTGCCTCACCTTTGCTGACCCCTGCAGGGGTGTGGGAGCTTGCGGGTGGGACCTTTTCCTCCTCTTCTTCCTCCTCAGCCCGTGGGGGCTCCACAAAGTAATCATCTACTGGCTGTAGGAAAGATTCCTCCTCTTCCTCGTCCTCACCCCCCTCAACTCTGCCCCCTAGGGGCCAGGACCGGGTGGAGGGGTCACTGGGGGAGCAGAAGACCCGAGACAGTAAGAACCTGGGCCCAGGGCCCCGGTTTCCAGCTCCGGAGCCTGGGGTTGGGCATGGAGGCTTCCCTCCCACTCACCCAACTGCTGTCCCAGATGGGTTGGGGGTCGCTGGAGGCGGGCAGCACACATACTCCACACCTCGGAACCGATCTGCGCCACAGGGCAAAAGCATGCCCGAGCCATGCAGGATGAGGCCCTGAGAGTTGCAGGCCTGCGGGAAGAGTGGGCCCATATGCCAGGACTGTGGGGTGACGGGGAGCCGGGATGCCTGGGTCTTGGGGTTGATGGGGCTGGGAGCCTGGATTCTTAGCTCTGTCCCTGTGGGAAGAGGGGGCTGAGGGCCAGACCCTTGGGTTCTGGAGGAAGAGGGTGTTAGGGCACTGGACTCCTGCCTTCTGGGGTGGGGGCAGGGAGTGGGGAGTGAGGATGAGGGGGTCAGGTCCTGACCTCCTGTGCCTCCTGATGCCTCCGGGTTGAACTCTCACACTGGTCCATGCGCTCCTGGTGCAAGAACCGGCAGCCTTCAGGGACTAGCAGGGCCTCGCTTACAAATTCACCCGCTGGCAAATGGGGGGGCATCAGTGTGAGACACTCCCACAGCCACTAGCCCTACCCGCCTAGAATCCAGATCTGTTATCCTCAGAGGCTTCTCTGTCCCACTCTGGACCCAGGCATCCAGCTCCCTAATATGAACCTGAAACCAGGACCAGAAACTCACCCCCTCGCAGATGCCCCCTCCCCCAACCTGCCGTTCCCCTCCCTCAGCCTGTGACTCACGCAGGCAGCGGAAAGGCACAACCTGGTGGTGGGGGTGGGCACAGCGGCCACCCCGGGCATCCCCGCACCATTGCTCCATGGGGATGGCCTGCGTTGCCTGCTCCACGCGTGCAATCTGCAGCTCCGGGTACATCTGGGGACAGTGGGTGGGGACGATCAACCCACTGCCCCATCCCTACTAGCCTTGCTTCTGCACTGCCACGTCCCTTTTCAAGGCTCTGTATTCATAAGGACCTCTCCTCCCCAGGCCCCACTTCTCTAAAGAACCAGTCTTAGACATTTAAGCCCCTGGGCGGCGTCTCCAGGAGATCCCTCTTAAAAGCCACGCCCTCCCTAGGCCCCGCCCCTTTGTCATTCCAGTTTCTTCCTTCCTTTCTTCCTTTTTCTTTCTTTCTGTTTTGTCTTTTTAGGGCTGCGCCCGTGGGATACGGAGCTTCCCAGGCCTATGCACAGCCACAGCAACGCCAGATTCGAGCCTCCTCTATGACTTACACCGCAGCTCACAGCAACGCTGGATCCTTAGTCCGTGGAGTGAGGCCAGGGATCGAACCTGCGTCCTCATGGATATTAGTCAGACTCGTTACTGCTGAGCCATGATGATGGGAACGCCTCTTTCTTTCTTTTTTTAAAAAAATTTTATGGCCACACCCGTGGCATTTGTAAATTCCCAGGCCAGGGATTGAATCCAACAGCTGTGATCTGTGCCACAGCTCTGGCAACGTGGAATCCTTTAACCCACTGCACCAGCCTGGGGTGGAACCCGCACCTCCGCAGAAACCCAAGCCGCTACAGTTGGATTCTTAACCCACTGCACCACAGCGGGAACTCCTGTCCAGTTTCTTTAAGAAGGTCCCTCCGCTGCCCCCAAACTCAGTCCCTCTATGCCCACTTCTCTTCTAGTCGCCTCTGCGCCCTCCCTCAATCAGGTTCATCTCTCTATAGATCCACCTCTTTAAGCCTTGCCTCTCTCTGGCCTCTCAGTAAGTATCCCTTCTCTTTGTGTTAGACCTGTCTTTTCATAGCCACGCCTCCTAGCTTTCCACTCTCCCATTTGGTCTCCACCCCATTCCCTGATGCCCAGGTCCTTGAGGTCTTTTAGTCTTAGCCCTGCCTCTTCCGTGGCCACGCCCCCCTATACCCTGGCTCTCTAAGGAGTCCACCCTGTATTCTAAACTCTGGTCTCTTCACTGGACACTTTTCTTAGCTGGTTGTCTTCACACAGTTCTTCCCCTTTCCTGACCTACTTTCTCAAAAATAGGTCCTGTCCTCACTTCGCCTCTTTGCCAGCCAAATCCCCTAGCTTCGAATGCCTTCTTGGATCCTTTGTTTTCCTGGACCTTGTCTTTGCTCGACTAGCTTCTTGTGGGCAATCGGGCCCCAAGGTAGACCTGCTTCCCTGCGGGCCACGCCCCTCTCAGTAGGTCCCGCCTACCTGTCTGCAGTACTCCAGCACGCGCTGCGGGTCCCGGAGACAGCGTCGCGAGAGCTGTGGGTCTGGTTCCCAGCGGCCGGTGCGCAGGTCCCGGTGAAGGGTTGGGCGCCCGCATAGTCCAGCCACCTGGGCCGACCCTGGAGCCTGAGGGTGGTGGCGGAGGGGTCAGCGAAGCCACGGAGGACACTGGCATGCGGTGTCTCCTGGTCTTTTGCTCCCTACCACAAGGTTGTTCAGACCCCAAGCACCAGCCCCCTCCACCAAGCACCTCGCACCCTCCTCCGTAGAGGTTCGGTTCCCCGGGAAACAGCTCCCACAGGGCGGGGGCGCACCGACTCCGCCGTTGCTACGGCGACCCGGGTCCCCTGGGATTCTCCCGGCCTTGTTGCCTCGGAGACAGGCTCCGCCCTCACCCCAGCGCAGCCGCACAAGAGCCTGAAGGGGTTAAACTTGAATGGCGGGGGAGGAGGCCAGAACCCAGGCGTTCTGGCCTCTCCTCCCTCCATCCTTAGCTCAGGCTCCCATTCTTGGGTGCAAAGACCACAAGGCCTGGCTTCAGAGCCCTGCAGGCCTGGACACCAAGTCCTTGAGGGATGGAGAGCTACATCCTGGGTTAGGGGGCGGTGGCTGGAGGCCTAGACTCCTGAGTACTGGGAAGATTGTGGGAGCCCTCGTATGGGTCTAGAGGATGCAAGGGGCCAATTCTTGGCTCTAGGTGCCTTGCTGCCTGGTGGGTCCTGTTCAGGTGGAAGGGGCTGGGGCTGAGTCACCTTGGTCGAGAGGGTCTGATAGGGCTGGACTTCTGGGACCAGGGGCTCCTATGCTGTGGCTAGGAGAGGGCTGGGACCACAGATGATGAGGGAGATAAGAGCCTGAACTGCTGGGTTTCCGAATGCCTTGGTGCCGTTAGGGGCCCCAGGGGGCCGGCTGCCTGGCTGGAAAGACTGCGCTTTCTGTTCTGGACCTGTCTGCGTCGGAGTCTAGAGGCCCAGTCCCGCCCCTTCCCCCATCCCCTAGGACCCCGCCGGGCCTCACCTCTGCTGCGCTGGGGCTTCCACCGGCCAGGCTCCCGACGGCGAGCTGCGCGCGCAAAAGCAGCAGCAATAGTGGCAGCAACAAGGGCAGCGGGCCCAGACCGCGAGCGGCGGGGCTGGCGGGCCCCATGTCCCGGCCCTCGCGCCCTCACGTCCCCTGCACTCCCGCCCGGCCCAGCCAGGCCCCAGCGGTGACAGGAGCTCCCAGCGCCACGGCCGCCGCCTCCTCCTCCCGCCGCCCCCGGGCTGCGCCGGCGCCGCCAGCCCCGCCCCGCGCCGGCCCCGCCTTCCTTGTGAGGACAATAGCGTGGCAGCTCTGCGCAGAGAGGAGCCGCTCGGAAGCCCAGGGTGGAAGCCTGGGCCCCGCCTCCGCCCCCTTGAGAGTCCAGGCATCCCACCTCATGTAAGGGCCTAGCCAGGAGTGTGGATCGCCGGCTTTGTAGTTGTGGATTTTGAGTTTTCCCTCAAGACCTTCACCCTCAGTTTTCTTCTCCCTCGGCTCCATTTTCCTTCTCTTCCAGGGATCCCAGCATTGAAAACCTGCGTCCCTACCTCCAAATCCTCCCTTCAGATCCCAGGAGTACAAGCCTCCAAAATTCCCCCAATCAAGAACACAGTAGTTGATGGGAGTTCCTGCTGTGGCGCAGTGGTAATGAATCCGACTAGTATCCATGAGAATTCGGGTTCAATCCCTGGCCTTACTCAGTGGGTTGAGGATCAGGCATTGCCGCGAGCTGCGGTGTAGGTCACGGACGCAGCTCGGATCCCGCACTGCTGTGGCTGTGGTGTAAGAAAGCAGCCGCAGCTCTTATTTGACCATTAGCATGGGAACTTGTATATGCCGTGGGCGCGGCCCTAAGGAAGCAACAAACAAACGCAGCAGTTAAGACCCAGTCTCCTACTCTCTCAGAATCCAGGGCTCTGGGTCCCAGATATCTTCTCTCTCAGCCCAGAGACCAAGCCCTCAGCCCTTTCTCCTTAAGACCCAAAAGCCCAGGCCTTCTGCTCTGCTTCCCAGGAGCCCCAGGCATCTAGACCTTTAATTCCAACATCAAGGATACATGAACCAAAGCCCCCAGGCCCTTTCCTAAAGGATGAGCTGAGTCAGATACCCTGCACCTCAGGATAAGGGCATAGACTCCCCATCTTTGCTCTGTAGATCAGGGCATTTCTTTCTTTTCTCCCCCCCCCTTTTTTTTACTTTATTTTTTTTATTACTCAAATGAATTTATCACATCTGTAGTTGTATAATGATCATAACAATCTGATTTCACAGGATTTCCATCCCACAGCCCAAGCACCCCCCCCCCCATTTTAAGGCCACACCTGCGGCATATGGAATTTCCCGGGTTAAGGGTTGAATTGGAGCTCCAGCTGCCAGCCTATGCCATAGCCATACCAATGCCAGATCTGAGCTTCATCTGTGACCTGCGCCGAAGCTCACAACAACGCTGAATCCTTAACCCACTGAGGGAGACCAGGGTTGGAACACACATCCTCATGCATACTAGTTGGGTTCATTACCACTGAGCCACAGTGGGAACCTCCTAGATCAGGGCATTTCTATTTTCCCACCCTTAGCCTCTTCTTCACTGCCTCTCCTTCAGGACTCACTGTTTTGTCTCCTCAAAATACAGGGTAGACTTCTGTCTTCCCTGAGCTGCTTAGGGGAGCCCTGTCCTATGTGTGCATCTGTGTGTGTATGCTTGTGTAGATGTATATTAAAAGAGCCTAGAGTGCTCAGTGGGTAGCAAAGGGCTAGGGAGGTGGCTCATGTTTTTTTTCTATCACCACTTCATAGCCTGGGGTAGAAGAAGAGACTTGGTACAGGTTTGATGGGCCCCTTCCTTGATGGACAGTAATAATGCCAGGAGAATCTCTAAGATATTTGCTTCTCAACTTTCTTTTAATTAAACATAAATATTCTCATTCCTGGATTCCAATCCTCCCCCAACCAACCAACCAACCAAACAAACAAACCCAACTCTCACCCTATCCTTATTCCTTGGGTCCAGTTCTTCCAGGGCCTTTAAGGAAGGTAGAAAGAATCAAGATGGTGGCCATCTGGGGTTCCCAAGGAGTGGATGGCCATTTTGGCTGCAATTCCATGAACGAAGCAAAGTGCCCTTCAGGGACAGCTGGAACAGTACCTCCATCTTAATCTGCCTTATGTTGCCTTTCTTCTCAATACAAGTGGCCATCTTGAAATATTTTCCTTCAGTGTTTAGAAACAACTTCCTTCTTTGCCCCTAATTCCCATTACCCCCAACCCCCCTTCCCTCTGCAAAGGGCCCATTTGCCCCCGGAATCTCTTTTACATAGTGGGGAATAGGTAGGCACAGAGGCCATCTTGCTCCCACTTGGGGTATCCCCTTTGGCTGAACTGACTGTGTATCAATGACACAGACAATTATAACGATCTTTCCCTCCATTCAATGTTCAGTTTTCGAAGAGCAAGGTCGCCAATTTGTTCTGGCTCCTCAGTAATCAGAACAATCCATTATGGCAAGTTGAAGATCCCAGGACTCTTCAGTTGGAGTGATGTCACACATGAGTCTGGAGACGCGGATGGCTGGGTGTGGGGAAGGCAGCATATGGGAAGGGGGGAGTGCTAGGGCCCAGATCTGGGGGTCCAAAGGATGTGGGTTTGATGTAGCTGGTAAAAGCTCGAGGATGGGGAGTGGTGAGATAACCTGCCCGGGCTCTGTATAGTCTGCAAGGGGGTACCATGCCCAGATGTGGGTTGAAGTCATAGAAGGCAGGTGTCCCTGGAGGCCCAAGGGGGGAGGATGGTGGTGGGAAAAGGCCTCCTCCAGGGGCTTCTCCAAGGCTCAGGCTCACACTGACTCCTCGGACCTTGTAGTAACCATTGGTTGGGTCCTGAGGGGACAAAATGGGACTTGGTAAGTTATGTGAGGCTATAGATGGGTGAGGGCCACCGATGGAGAGACACACTGAGATAGAGCCAGACCTAGGGAGAGACCCAGAAACAGGAGTAGACAGGGACTCAGAGACATATAAACTGGTAGAAGGACAAAGTGAGACAGGAAGAACAGCAACAAGAGACAAAGGGGCAGAAGGAGATGGGCAGAGAAAGGCAGAGACAGAGGAATACAGATCTGCTGAGGGGCAGCTGTGTGGAAGGAGATCAGAGGGAACGAGAGAGAAAAATTGAGAAGTTCCCATTGTGGCTCAGTGGAAATGAACCCAACTAGTATCCATGAGGACTCTGATTTGATCCCTGGTCCCTCTGAGTGGGCTAAGGATCTGGCATTGCCTTGAGCTGTGGTATAGGTCACAGATGTGGCTTGGATCTGGCATTACTGTGGCTCTGGTGTAGGGTGGCAGCTGCAGCTCCAATTTGATCCCTAGCCTGGGAATTTCCATACACTGTGGGTGTGGCCCTAACAAGACCAAAGCAAAAAAAAAAAAAAAAAAAAAAAAGGAAAGAAAAAAGAGAGAAGAGAAATTGAGATCAAGACACTCATTCATTCATTTGCCCAACAGCCCCAAGACTGATTCTGTGTCATGCCCTGTGCTGCTTCTGGAGACATCTCTTACTGGGATCCCAGGCCAATGGAGAAATGATGCATCACCAGATCGAGCCAGGAAGGGTCAAGGTGTGATGGAGGAAGTTCAGGAAGATTGACTGGGACAGTGATGGGGGAATCTTGAGACTGCGATGGGAAAGCCTAGACAACAGTGGTCATACTGTGACTGTCACATGGCTGTGACAGGTGAAACCCAGACACAATGGTCAGAGCCATGGGGAGGGAAGCATGAGCTTTCCGGGACAGGAAGTGCTTGGGCTGAGACCAGAGGCGTGATGGTAGGTGTGTATGTGAGGAAAGGTAGGAGTATTTCAGATCAAGAGAATCACATGTGTCAGGTAGAGAGGAGAGAGAGAAGGGCTCCGGACTGGGGACTGGAGTCAGTGGGGCCCAAAAGAGTTGGGGTCCCAAAGGAGGGATGTGTTTGGGGAAATGTGAGGTCAAATGGAACCTGATAGGTAGAAGGGGCCTGGGTGAAGCAACCAGGGAGAGGCATCTGGGCCTGAAACACAACTGATGGGGAAAGCACAGGCAGAGGGAACATTGATCTGGAGCTCAAGGTGGAGGGCAAGGCTGGGCAGATATATGGGCAGAGTCAGCAGATATACAGCCCAGGAGGCAGCAAGAATGGGTGCAGGGGGGTAGGTGCCAGCTCTGAGGGCAACTGAATGAAAAAGGAGGGGGAGTTGGAGACACATTGAACAGAGCCCCTCTTTTCCCAACGCTCACCTTGGTCTCCAGAGCCCTCTCCTCATCCAGAACGAGGTCACTGTGGTCTGTGTGCATGATGGGGCCCTAGGGTAGGGTGCTTAGTGAGAGGGAGTGTAGAGGATCCTTTGATCCCAGCGCTAGACCCCAGGGACCTTCAGTTGAACATCTGATGCCAGGCAGGAGGGACCAGGGGCACCTGGGAGCTGGGGGTCTGGATTTAGGACCACAAGTAGCCCTGGGGTGGGAGGGCATGTTGGGAGGAATAATTGGACCAGGGGCATGTTTGGACTTCACGGACACTTGGATCCAGGGGTCGCCATTGGGATTAGGGCTCTGTTTAAGTTGGGGAGGTGATAGGGCTAGGGTCATGATTGGGACTGGGTTACTGTTTGGGTCTTGGGGTATAGTCAGGTCTGGGGACCCTGGCACCCTACCTGGTCCTCACCGCTGCCTGTCTCCTCCTCAGGGCCCCTGGAACTGGAGCCGTCACTGCTGCCTTGGATTCTCACCAGGTTCTTTTGCTTGGAGAAAGAGGCTGAGGCCAGGGACATTGGGGGTGGGAGCAGAGGTAAGCAAGGGGGCTGAGTCATGGTTTGTGGGACCCATGAGCAGGAAGAGAGAGGACTGGGGCAAATCAGGTTGGGAGGCTGGGAACCAATGAGAACCCTGGCTTAGGAGGGCAAGTGGTGTGACCCTGAGGACATGGAGGTAGAGCTGGAGTGGGGCAGCAGGTCCTGAATGTAAGCCAAGCCCAGGGAGGGTCTAGAGAGGCAGGACTAGGACCAGGTCCCAGTGGGTAGGGCCTGTGTGTGGACCTGGGGTGGGGGTCAGGCACTGACCCTTGTTATGGCGCCAGCAACAGAGGGCCACCCCAGTGATGACCATAAGAAGAGTCATGGCAACAGCAGCTGCTCCCGCCACGATCCGCACAGTAGGCAGCAAGTCTGCAGGAAGTAGAGGGGGTTGTCCTAAGGAGGCTGAGCAGAAGACTGAGCAGGAACAGGGGAACAGGACTCAAGGCTTAGGTAGGGGATCTCTGGGTTCACAGGTCACCAATTCAGGGACTCCCAAGTTTTGTAGTCCTCTAGCTTGGAGTCCCTGGGTTTAGGGGCTCAGGAACTTGGGTTTTACAAGTTTAAACTCCTTGGCTTAGAGCTTGAGGGTACTGTTACTTTACAATTCTCTGTATTTGAAGGTTGCTTTTTTTTGGAGCCTCTAAGTGTGAGGGGCCTCTCAGTTTAGAATTCCGTACTTGAGGGAAATGATTGTTTGGGGGTGGGGGTAGGTCTCAGGATGCAAGTCGACTCAGTTTTAAGGCTCTTAAGGTTTAGGGGTCTCTGCATTTGAAGGTCCTCTGTTTGGAGATTGTGGCATTTGGGGGCTCTGAAGTCAGATTTGGGCTCTTCGGGTCCAGGGTCTCACCTCTACGTCCCAGGGTGACCAGGGTGCCCCCCTCGCCCAACCGGTTCCGGGCACTGCAGTTGAAGCCCCGGCTAAAGTCGGACTCCTGGGTCCCCGAAATGTGTAGCACAGAGATCAGGCCTGGACCCTGTCCCCCGCGGCCCTCTGGGGCTGGAAATGTCTCCACCAGGAACCGACCCCGCGACCCCGCCGTCAGGAAGCCCTCATCCCAAGACCAGACCTGGGGGCACAAAAGAGAAAGGCCACAGAAGAAACCATGGAGTGGGGGAAGGGGCGGCAAGGTGTCGGTAGAGTCAGTGTTGGTAATACAGCAGTTTTGGGAGTCCGGCTGGAGGTCCGGGATCACCGCTGGATGGGGATTTCCTTACCACGGCTTCTGGGGCGGGGGAGGCGAAGACAAGACACTGGAGACGGGCGGGACCCCTCAGGAAGGCGGGCGCAGAGTGCAGGGCAGTCACTACTGGGGGAGCTGGTTTGGAGACAGTGGGCCAATCAGAGAAGAGGCCCCGCCCCCAGCTCCTCCTCAAGAAGGCGGGGTCATGACTGGGCACACCCACCAACCCCAACCGACTAGGCGACGCCTCTCAACAAACTGTGAACCCCACCGAGGCTTGTCTCAGCTAGGTCCCGCGGCAGTTCCCAGGTCCCGCAGTCTGTTAAGCTCCCTCACAAGGAGCCCACTTTTATCCCAAGACCTGTGGGGTCCACTAGGAAGCGCCGCTTTCTCACCGTTCACAGTTAACCTAGCTTCCGCAGCGCCGCCCCCCAGGCCCGAGAGCCCAGGCTCAGCCCTGCACACGTAGTCGCCTGCATCCTCGAGTCCCACAGCTGGAAGACGCAGAGTGGGCCCGGAGGCCATCACCTGGGATAGGAAGTGGTGTCAAGGGCAGGACCTTGAAAAGAAGCCCCGGCCACTGCCAGCCACGGCTGTAAGCCCCAGATCCTGCCTCACCTGTGCTTCCCCGCGGCGGGTCCAGGTTACCCGTGGGAGTGGATTCCCGCGCCAGACACAGCTGAAGGAGGCATCTTCCCCCACGTCTACGGACAAGGGTTTTGGCTTTGACTGCAGAATCGGCCCGACTGGAGAATAGGGAGAAAGGAGAGAGAGAGACAGAGAGAGAGACAGAGAGAGAGACAGAGAGAGAGAGAGAGAATCACATGACCAGGGAGGACTGCAACTTCTGACTCGGGATCAGCCCCTCAGGGACAACACCCACAAGGGCCCATTGAGTTAAAGCCCCCAGTCCACAACTCAGCTCACAGTCTCCAGCCCCCCCTTGCCCCGCCCCTGCTCCACTTTGGCCCAGATCCAGCACAGACTTATCCCGCCTAAATCCTACCCCTGCCCCACCTCCTCCCCTCAACCCGTAGCAGCCAAGCCCCGCAGTAGCCCCCTGGCCCATTTTGCTCGCCCCACATTTGGCCACACCCATGGCCTCGCCGCCGCTCTTACACTGCACATCCAGAGCTGTGCTGCGGTTGGCGCTACCCACTGCATTGCTGACTTCGCAGGACACCGGCTCAGTCAGGAATGAAGCATCCGCTACTACCTCCAACATTGGCCCGCGGGCCCCGAGCACCGGGGAGCCCCCCTTTGCCCACCTGCGAAGGCGGTGGGCTGTTAGTGTCCTTGCTGCTCAGGCACACCTACTCACATCCTAGCCCCAGCCCTCCCCAAGCCCTTCCAGGTGGGGAGAGATGATCTTCGTCCTCACCTATAGCCGGTGACAGGAGGCTGGGCTGTGGCCTGACATAGGAAAGTGACCTTTTCTCCCTCCTGCACTCTCTGTGGTTCTGCAGACAGAGTCACCACTGGGGGGTCTGTGGAGGTGTGTCAATGGTCAGTGGCTGATGACCTAGGAGTCCAGTTTGCAGCCTCTCCACCCTAGGAGTCCGAGACCCTAGTCTCCTCTTCCCTTTCAGCAAGGATTTAGGCTGAAATGTCCCAAATCCCCTTGGGCCCACGGCCCCCCTCTTTCCCTGAAGTCCAGGCCCTGGCCCCCTGCTTTCTCCAAGGACCTCAGGCTCCAAACCTAGTGTTCAACTGCACTCACACTGCAGGCTCAGTGTGATAGCCGTGTCCTTTCCCACAGGGAGGGCCTGGCTCCGGGCCCGGCAAACCAAGGTTGCTCCATCATCATGGCTGGAAGGCGTCAAGGATAAGATGCTCTCCACTGACCCAGTAGACCCAGTGGTTCCTTCCTTCAACAGGGTCTGTCGTTTATGAATAATAATAATAATAATGACTTCATCTACACTTACTGTAATTCTTACTCTATGTCAGGCACTCTTCTAGGCATTTATAAATATTATGGTATTTAATCTTCACAACTACCCTAGAGGTGCACACGACTACTAAGCCCATTGTGCCGATAAATAAACTGAGGGACAGCGAGTCTAAGATCCATCAACTAGCAAGCAGCTGAGCCAGGATTTGAACCCAGGTAGTCTGGCCCTAGAGTCCTTATCCTTAATGGCATACCAAGGATCCTAAGCCTTGAATCCCTGTCCTCCCATGCCCTTTTCTCCTCTGGATGAGCCTGTGATGTGTGGGTCCCCAAATTTCCCTGCATGAGCAAGGGCTGGCACAGAGACTTAGACCTGACCTGATGGAAGGTAGCCCCATCCAGCTGGACCCCATCTCGGAACCACAGCAGCTCAGGAGTGGGGTGGGCATCCCCACGACTCCGGCAGGTCAGATTTGCAGGAATCCCAGCAACCAGAGACACAGAGGGGCCGCCCAGCACCTGGGGGGCTTCTGGGGGCACTGTAGGGGTGGATCTGGGGTCAGAGCTGGATCCTGGGCCCATAGATCCTGATCTTCCCAGCTCTAACCCACCACTCCTCCATTCTCTCTGGACTCCGATACTCCCAGCTAATGCAGGCAGTCCTCCTGGGCTCCCTGGGGACATGTGGGCTGGATCCTCACCCAGCACGTGCAATTGGGCTGGTCGAGAGCGGAGACCTGCTTGTGTAGCCTGACATTCATACGATGCTTGATCCTCCAGCTCCACAGGCCTAATGTGGAGGTCGTGCTGGCCACCAGCTGCATTCCCAGATATCCAGTACCGGGACCACCCTAGAGTCAGGGAAAAGGCAGTCACAGCAATGGTTCTGAGTTCCTGGCCCCAGATCTCCATCCCCAGACATCCCACCCCAGAAGAACACTACCAAAAGTGGACACTGGGCCAGAGAAACACTAACCCTCTCCCAACCCAGAGTCATTGCAAACTTGGGGGTGATAAATTCAGGGAGAAAAAGCACAAGAAAACACTTGCCATAAAAGTCAGACTATAGGAGTTCCCGTCGCGGCTCAGTGGTTAACGAATCCGACTAGGAACCATGAGGTTTCGGGTTCGATCCCTGGCCTTGCTCAGTGGGTTAAGGATCTGGCGTTGCTGTGAGCTGTGGTGTAGGTTGCAGATGCGGCTCGGATCCCACGTTGCTGTGGCTCTGGCGTAGGCTGGTGGCTACAGCTCCGATTAGACCCCTAGCCTGGGAACCTCCATATGCTGCGGGAGCAGCCCAAGAAATGGCAAAAAGACCAAAAAAAAAAAAAAAAAAAAAAAAGAAAAAAGAAAGAAAAAAGTCAGACTATATGCTACCTCTTGGGTGAGGAGGGAGGGCATAGGATAAGGGAGGGGAATAAGGAGAGTTTCTGGGGAGCTGGCCATGGACCTGTAGTGGTTACACGAGTGTCTATTTTAGAATTATTTGGCAAAACTTCATATATGCTTTATGTGCTTTTCTGCATGTATTTCATGTTTTACAATAAAAATAAAAAGTCCAAACCCTAGGGGTCACCTCCAAAGAAGAAGCTGAAAATTCAGGACTCCCAAATGTTTGCCTGAGCCCAGTAGTTTCCCAGACTCGAAAACGTTAAAATTGAAACTTCAGCGATAGCCCAAATCCAGGCCGCCCTGAATAGAGAGAAAGCCTCACCTGGCAGGTCCCTTTCACCGCCTAGAGCCAGTCCATCCTTAGTCCACTGAACCAGCCCCCAGTAGGCGCCCAGGGCACAGGGCAGCCGAGCCTCGTCCCCCAGCAGTACTACCAGGTCCTCGGGCTGTTGCAGGAAGTGGGGTGACAGGCCTAGGAGAGTGGGGCGGGGGAGCAGAGCAGAGCTTAGCACATTCAAGAACTCCCTCATTTAGGACCCAGGAGTCCAGACCCCAAACCCCTCTTCCCTCAGACCCAGAAGCCCAGGCTCCCAGAGTTCTCCTCCTTCAGACCCAGGAGTCCAGACCCTCAGCCCCAGCCACCCCTGTAAAGCGACAGCTGGCAAACAACCCCTCACGGTACCTGCACGCCCTCTGAGGAAGAGGAAGAAGAGGACAAGGAGTGTGGGGACCAGCATCCTGAGTGTGAGCCCCAAGGTCTAGCAGACTCGCTGTTGCACCGGCTTCCCTGCGAGCTCCGGCTTCCCTGAGAGCTCCTTCGTCAATAGCACACCCCCCACCCCTCTGGAGCCCCCTTCAAGCCCGACTCGTCGCCTCAGGCTAGAAGCCCCCCAGTATCTCTCCTGGAGTTCTCCTCGTCTGCTCCGCCTCGGGCTCCCCGGCTCTGAAACGCTGGCGGGTTCGGCGCGCTGGGTCTGGGAGAGAAAGGGGAGGTCGGATGCCACTCGCCCCGCCCTGGCCCGCCCCCTGGGAGACCCGCCCTCTTCCCATTGAGAAACTCCCGCGGCCCAGACGCGGATGAATGGGAGCATGCAGGGCGGGGGCGGGCCCCCCCAGCGGGCGGACACCCCAGCCCCCTTTCGGTCCGGGCGCTGGAACACCTGGGTCGAAGGAAGGGGTACCGGCTGGGTTGGACACCTACAACCTGCCAGGGTTGGGGGTTTGGGGGGGTTGCGGAGGAGAATGGGGAGGGAGTGGAAGAAACTTGCTCAGCCTGGGTCCTGGAGGGACAGCGCTGAGTGGAAACCGAGCTATAAATGGGAACCCCTGGGAACTTGCTAGTTTCCGCGCCCTGGGGAGGCGGGGCCCCGGGCTCCTTTGGGCTTGTGGGTCAGGAAGAGGGCACCGAGTTTGCCTGGGAGGCAGCGGGGACCCCAAGAAGAGGGGAGTTCAGCTCTCCCCACCCCAAACCCCTTCTCAAAATCTGCCTCTGCCTGCCGCGTTACCGCTGCAAACCACAGCACGTCCTGAGATCCAGGAATCCAGCCCCCGCAACTCCCCCTTTCCCAGGACCCCGCAGTCCAGGACCACCCCCTCGCCCCCACTCGGCCGTGGTTGCCGGGTGACGGCTGGGAGGCGGCGGTGCCCGGGCTGGGGCAGGCGGGGAGGCTGGGAACCGCGCAGCTTGTCCTGACGGCTGCAAGCCGCCCAGCTGGGGCGTTCCCACGCTGTCGCCCGTGCGCTGCGCAGCTGGCCGGACAGGTGGGTGGGACCCTGAGCCGACAGAGGGGGGTCCTGGGGGTCTGGGACCCTGGGTCTGACATCCTTGAGCCTGTAGGATCTGGGGATCCACATTCAGGAGCTCAGATTCTTGTATTCCTAAAGAGCAGGGGCATGGACGCCCAGGATTCTAAGACTAGGGGCTCAGATCTCGGATGACTGAGAAGCTAACGGCATGAACGCTGTGTTTCTGAGGAGCAGTTGGGGGCTCAACTAGGTGCCCTGCCTGCAGCAGAGTGCAGTTGGGAAAGGATGACCAGGGGTCAGAAAATCTGGTCTTAAGTCTTAGAGTCAGTGGATTTAACCACCAATCTCTCTCCCACCCCCACACAGGCCCAGGAGGATTTGAAAATCAACAGACAGTGAACATCTGCCCTAAGTCCTGTGTGTGTTTGGGGGCGGGAGGTGGAGAATTGAAGGTCTGAACTCCCCCATCCTTGGGAAGAAGTGGCTGTGGGCCTGGACTCCTGCATCTGAGACGGTGGGTCTGGGGGGTCCAGACTCCTTGAACTCCTGGCTTCTGTTTGGGGGAACCAGCACCTGAATTTTTTTTTTTTTTTTTTTTTTGTCTTTTTATGGCAGCACCCAGGGCATACGGAGGTTCCCAGGCTAGGGGTCGAATCAGAGCCACAGCAACGCCAGATTCGAGCCACGTCTGCAACCTACACCACCACTCACGGCAACACTGAATCCTTAACCCACTGAATGGGGCCAGAGATGGAACCTGCGTCCTCATGGATACTAGTCAGATTCATTTCCGCTGAGCCACAACGGGAACTCCAGCCCCTGAATTTTGAAATAAGATGAGCTTGGGGCCAGGCCTCCCGAGTCTTGGGGTGGAAGTCAGGTAGTAAGGCTGTTTTTCCAGACACCTGACATCGTTTCCACTTCCTGTCTCTCTGGGGCCACGGGCGTGGAAAGATGGAGAGGCTGAGGTCCCAGGAGCATCCAGAGAAGGAAAACATCCAAGGTGGGGGTGGGGTGAGGTGGAAGGTTTGTTCTAATTAAAGGTCCCAGCAATGGACAGCTCTACGCCGTGGCCCCGAGGGACACCATCTGGTGATGGTCCTATGACAGAGCCTCCAGCTCTGCCTCCAGTCCATTCCCCAGGAGGTGTGGGGGCAGTTGGCAGAGAGAATGTGGGAGGAGGCAGGGAGTCAATGATGGGAAGGAAGAAGAAAGACTAGATGGAACATCAAGGATGGAGCTGTGGCGGCTCAGACCAGATGCCTCATCTTGTTCCTGGAGGAGGACCAGATTTGGGGGGGGATCATGGCGGGGGGAGAAAACGAGCAGTTCCAATTCCTGCAGGAGATAAGCAGGCGGAAGAAGCTTATCCCATGTGGGTGTGTATGCGCATACTGGGGTGGAAAGGGCAGGCCAACCAGCATATGGTTATAAAATTTGAAGATGTGACAATCCGGGGGACTCAGATGGAGAAACAAATAAAGTAAAGAGACACAGGAGTTCCCATGGTGGCACAGTGGAAAAGAATCTGGCTAGCATCCATAAGGATGCAGGTTCAATTCCCTGACTTGCTGAGTGGGTTAAGGATCCGGTGATGCCGTGAGCTGTAGTGCGGTTCACAAATGCAGCTCTGATTCGACCCTTAGCCTGGAAACCACCATATATATGTCTTGGGTGTGGCACTAAAATGGCAAAAAAAAAAAAAAAAAAAAGGAGAGAGAGAGAGAGACACAAAGTTTGGCTGAAACCAAATCTTTTTTAAATTATTTTTTTGTCCCCACCCGCAGAAGTTCTCAGGCCAGGGATGGAACCTGAGCCACAGCAGTGACAATGCCGAATACTTAACCTTAACTGCTAGGCCACCAGGGAACTCCACAAATGTTGACTGAGCATTGTGTGTGAGAGACTCTGAGGTGAGATGAGAATAGAGACAGAAAGAGAAAAACAGGAGTTCCCATCCTGGTTCAGGGGTTAATGAATCGACTAGGAACCATGAGGATGTGGGTTCGATCCCTGGCCTCGCTCAGTGGGTTAAGGATCCAGGATTGCTGTGAGCTGTGGTGTAGGTCACAGATGCAGCTCGGATCTGGTGTTGCTGTAGCTGTAGTGTAGGCCAGTGGCAAGAGCTCTGATTCGACTCCTAGCCTGGGAACCTCCATATGCCACAGGTGTGGCCCTAGAAAAGGCAAAAAGACAAAAAGAAAGAAAGAAAGAAAGAGAAAAACAGACGTGTTCAGCACAGTGATGGAGTAACCACCTAGTAGAGAGAAGGGGAGAAGGACACTGAGACAGAGAGCGAAAGTCTCAAAGCAATGGAGAAAGATAGGAACATAACTTGAGTTGGACAGAGGGAGGGAGAGAGACAGAGTCCCCCAGAAAGAAAGAAGAGACAGGGAGAGACAGAGGGAAGCTATGTGAACTAGAACTTTTTAGCTCTTGCCAGAAGGTTCCCACGCATGGCTCATTGCTGGTGGCCTCAGACCCTGCCTTTCACTCCCACCCACTCTGACTGCCCGGCACACTTACACATTAGGCACTTACACACCCACATAGTGTACATGCTTTCACAGATCACAGTTCACTCTTAACTTCCCCAGGCTCATACGCATGCTTACACACTCACATGCCCTTGACACACCTGTGTGCACCAAAATATCTGTACTCGGTTTCTCACACACACTCTTGCATGCTCCCCAGCAGAGATCCCTGACCTCCCTGAGAGGGGGCTGTATACTCAGGGCAGGAAAGGACTTGAAGGTCCTGGACCAGGGTAGGAAGAGCCAGGGAGCCTTGCTCCCATGCCCGCCTAGCTCTCTGCCCCTGACGCTGAGCTGGAACTGCCTGGGTCTGACCCGCTCCCCCTTACCCCTGGCCCAAGCCAGGCTGGCCCTTGGGGTCATGGGGGCAGAGGAGGCTCCGAAGAATGTGCCTGGCATGTGCTGACAGGGGATTTCTTGCTCCAGCTGTGCTGGGAGGCGCCTCTTGGGTTGAGGCTTGAAACTGGAGAGTGTGCCTGGGGGAGGTGGCCTTGTGAGGATGAGGTTTGAGATCTGACTGGGTTTGAGAACACGTCCCGGCTCTGCCACTGAGCACATCATCCATCTCCTGGGCTCGGGGACTGTTGGACTTTGAGCAGTGGGTCCTCCCTTTGGGGCTGTGAGCAGAGACCAGGGGTTGGGGGGCGCGAAAGAAGAAAGAGAAATAGAGACGGACATCAGAGACGGAGATGCTTAGAGGGAGAGAAAAAAAACCTTAGACCAGGAGAAAGAGAGAGAATACAGGAGGAAGAGTGGGCTTAGGGTGGGGGAGAGACAGGGAGACAGAGGGAGCTGGGGGAGACCGCTAGACTCACTGCTGGAAAGAGAAAAACAGACAAGACTTGGCCAATAGGAAAAAAGAAACAAAGAAAATACAAGAGACGGAGACAGAGAGAGACCCAGAGGAAGCCAGCGGCGGACCCTGGAGGCAGGCAGTGGGCGCTGAAGGAGCCACAGGCACTGGGATGGCCCTGAGGATCCCCATCAGGGCTCTGCTGCTCCTCATGGGGCTGTTGACCCCAGGTGAGTGGGATCCTGACCCTCATCCCACCCACATTCTCCAGACCCTCTGCCTTCTTCTTCTTCTTCTTCTTTTTTTTTTTTTTTTGTCTTTTTAGGGCTGCACCTATGGCATGTGGAGGTTCCCAGGCTAGGAGTCGAATCAGAGCTGTAGCTGCCAGCCTACACCACAGCCACAGCAACATGGGATCCGAGCTGCATCTGTGACCTACACCACAGCTCACAGCAATGCCGGATCCTTAACCCACTGAGCAAGGCCAGGGATCGAACCCGAAACCTCATGGTTCCTGGTTGGATTCGTTAACCACTGAGCCATGATGGGAACTCCCTCTCTGCCTTCTTCTATCCACACCTTTCTGTCACCAGGCCTGGCCCAGGTGCTGGTCCCTGCTGCAGCCCCCCGAGGCTTCTGGGCTCTGCCTGAAAACTTGACGGTGGTGGAGGGGGCCGCTGCTGAGCTGCGGTGTGGGGTCAGCGCCCCTGGCAGCGCGGTGCAATGGGCCAAAGGTGGGCTGCTCCTAGGCCCTGATCCTAGGATCCCCAGTTTCCCACGGTACCACCTGGAAGGGGACCCTACTAAAGGTAAGGGACCAGAGCCTGAGATCCTGCGCCACCAGCAGAGGCTGACCGTGGCCCTGACCTTGAGTTCTACCTGCAGGTGAATTCCACCTGCATATTGAAGCCTGTGACCTCAGCGACGACGCAGAGTATGAATGCCAGGTCAGCCGCTCAGAGACAGGCCCTGAGCTCGTGTCACCCAGAGTGATCCTCTCCGTCCTGGGTATGGGTGAGAGACCCCCAGGACCCATGAGTCTGTAATTCCACCCTTGCCTGCTCCAGGGCCCAGGAGGCCAAGTTCCCAGAACCCCCTTCCTCAGACCCAGGGTTCAGAACCTGTTTCATGAGCAATGTGACTTCAAGCCCAAATCCTCTTATTCTTCTGGCTTATTCCAGCTTACCCCAGGCCCTTTCTCACCAGTGCCCCCCAAGGTGCTTCAGCTGACCCCCGAGGCGGGGAGCACGGTCACGTGGGTAGCTGGGCAGGAGTATGAAGTCAGCTGTGTGTCTGGGGATGCAAAGCCCGCACCTGACATCACCTTTCTCCGCAGTGAGTGTGGGTGAAATGGTGGGGGCAGTGTGTGAAGCCCCTGTAGTGGGAAGGGGGTGGGTCCCTGCCCAAGGTCCTCCTAGGGGCCCCAGAAAATATGACATTTCTGAGATGGGATGCAGGAGCAGTCTTGGAGAGATGCTGAGGCCAGTGGGGGACCCAGGGGATGGGAGGGCACATCCAGGGAAAGGTACTAAGGACTTCTTGGGACTATTGGGCTGGGACTCAGGGAAGAGGCTGACACTCCCGACAGAGGTATGGATGTCTTGTTGGCATAGAAACGAGAAGCTGAGATAATGGGGTGGGTGATACAACCTGGCCGGGAGGGGAGGGGCAGGGAGGGGAGAGAGGAGACCCAGGACCCAGCCCTGAGGACTCAAGGATTCAGGGAGACTCAAATGTTTGGAGGGAATGAAGCTAGTGCTTTTCCTCCAGAACCAGGAGGGAGGGGGTCGCGTGTTCACCTGAGGACCTCCAGGCCATGGTCCCCTGGATCTACTTCGGGGGGAACCTAGCACCCCTCTAGACCTCTTGTTACCCCAAGGTGGACAAACAATTTCTGACATCTCTGCTAATGTGAATGAGGGGTCCCAGGAGAAGCTCTTCATCACCAAGGCCACGGCCAGGTATGGAAGTTGGGGTGTCCCCCCTAAGCCTGACCCCCCCCAAATCTCACCACGAAAACCCCATCGCCCAGGGATTCAGGGATGGAATCTTGGGTGAGGTATGAATGACTGTGACCCAATTCTTCACCTTGACGCTCTCAAATATCTCCATGGGAGCCTCAGTTCCAGAGTAGCAAGTGTCAAGCACCAAGTATCAGAGATTTTGGCTGGGCGTGGGCCTCTGGGACCTCGATCCTCACTACCGACCCCCAAATCTCTTCCACAGAACTCTAGATCTTAAACAAAATCAGCCTAGAGACTTAAACCAGGTGTGGGGACCTGGGGTCCTCAGCCCTTCACTCTGACTCCCCAAATTTCAAACAATAACTCTGAACCCCAACTTCCCACCCCAGGGTGACACCCCAGAGTTCGGATAATGGGCAGTTACTGGTGTGTGAGGGATCCAGCCCAGCTTTGGACACCCCTATCAAGGTGTCGGTCACCATGAATGTTCTGTGTAAGTGGGGAACTGAGTCAGCTGTTGGCTCTGGGGAGCAGGAATTGAGGGGCCTGGGGAAGGACAGGGGGGCTCAGGCTCTCAAAACAAACACAGGCATCTAGAGGCAGGTTGTGGGGGTCTCGAAAAATGGATGAGCTCTCCAAGCCCACTGAGTGATGGCTGCTCCCCAGTCCCCCCAGGACCCCCTGTCATTGAGTGGCCAGGCCTGGATGAAGGGCATGTGCGGGCAGGGCAGAACTTGGAGCTGCTGTGCATGGCCCGAGGGGGGAACCCGCCAGCCACACTGCAGTGGCTGAAGGTGAGGACAGAGGCAGGCATGGGGGAGGGGGGACAAGGGCGGGGGTCAGGAGCTGGTCCTCAGCTGGCCCAGCCCTATCCTTCGCTCCAGAATGGCCAGCCCATGTCCACACCGTGGGGCACCAAGCACGCTCAGGCGGTGGCCCGCAGCATGTTAGTGATGATTGTGCGGCCGGAAGACCATGGGGCGAGGCTCAGCTGTGAGGCCCAAAACAGCGTGTCTACAGGGATCCAGGAACGCGGGGTCACGCTGCAGGTCACCTGTGAGTCCCGGTGCCAGCTGCCCATCTGTCAGTCCATGCCCCAGAGAACCATCTGTTTGTGCCCCCACTCACGCCCATCTGATGCCAAAGACCTTGTCATCTGCCCCCAGTCTCCTGTCTGTCTGGGCTGATCTGCAAGATGTCCCGCCCATCGTGCCTGTCCTCTGTCCCCTCATCCCTGCAGTTCCCCCCAGTGCCATTACCATCCTGGGATCTGCCTCCCAGTCTGAGAACAAGAACATGACGCTCTCCTGCATCACCAAGTCCAGTCGCCCACGGGTCCTGCTGCGATGGTGGCTGGGCTGGCGGCAGCTGCAGCCCACAGAGGAGACGGTCATGGATGTGAGGAGTTGGGGGCAGGACCTGGGCAGGCTCCTGGGCCTGAGGGAGGAGGGCGCTGAGGGCACAAGGCCTGGATCTGGGAGAGGAGGGGTCTGGCAGCTTGCATGCCTTAGTCCCTGGGGAGCATGCGCCTCCCTGGGGCCTCCCGGATCTAATGAAGCAGAGGGTGGAGATGATCCATGTGTCCCTTCTGGTCTGGGGTGCACTTGGGTCACTGGTACCAGCAGTGGGGGTGCCTTAGTCCCCAAGTCTGAAGCTTGCTTCCTGCCAGGGCCTGCATGGCGGCCACATCTCCATGTCTAACCTGACATTCCTGGCGCGACGGGAGGACAATGGTCTGACCCTCACGTGTGAGGCCTTTAGTGAGGCCTTTACCAAGGAGACCTTCAAGAAGTCGCTCACCCTGAATGTGAAATGTGAGCCTCCACCTTTGTCTGGGGGTGCCCCTTGCCTCAGAGACCCCCACCCTCAGGTCCCAGCCCAGAGAGAAAAGCCACTCTTTCTGGATCTCCCCACAGATCCTGCCCAGAAGCTGTGGATCGAGGGCCCCCCAGAAGGGCAGCGCCACCTCCGGGCTGGGACCCGAGTGAAGCTAGTGTGTTTGGCCATTGGAGGCAACCCAGACCCTTCGCTCACCTGGTACAAGGTTAGTGCCCAGCAAGGGTTGTGGGGTGGCCAGGAATGTGGGAGGGGGGGTGGGGGATGAAGGCCCTGCTTGTCCCCAGAGTCTTGAGAAATCTTGGAAAACCTGAGTTTCTTGAAAAATACTGGAAGAGTTCCTCTTGTGGCTCAGTGGGTTAAGAACCTGACATAGAGTCTGTGAGGGTGCAGGCTGGATCCCTGGTCTTGCTTGGTGGGTGAAAGAGCCAGCATTGCTGCAAGCTGTGGCAGAGGTCATTGACGAGGCTCGGATCTGGTGTTGCCATGGCTGTGACACAAGCCTGCAGCTGCAGCTCTGGTGTGGCTGTAAAAAGAAAAGGAAAGAAAGAAAGAAAGAAAAATGCTGGAGATTTTGAGCTTTTCCAGGGAATTGGAAAAGACAAATGCCATGAGAATTAGGTGAAAACTTAGGAAAACTGAGGAAATCCTGAAAAAGCATTGAGAATTCTAGAACAAAAGAAGGAGTTCTAGATCAGGACTGGGGATTCTAAAGAAAAGGCAATTGATTTCATTAAAATTAAAGGAAATTCTGGTGAAATCTTGGAATTCAGGAGAAATAGCAGAAATTTTAGGGAAAGATTAAGATTTCCAGGAATAAAAACAATGGTGGGCAAAGGATAGAATTTGGGGGAAAGACTAGTAACTCCACAGAAAATGTGATAATCCATTAATATTAAATTGAACTTTGGGGGATTTGGGGTAAGATAATGAAAGTGCATTAAAATTTTAAAATTCTGACAGCATTCTGGGAGCATCTTGGGAAATTAGGAATCCAGCGAATATTGTGAGGGAAAGACTAGGAATTACGGGAATGAAATTGAAACCCATTTAATTGGATGGAATTCTGGGGAAATGCCAAGAATTGGGGCAATACAAAGGATTCTAGTAAAAGACCAGTGTAATACGAGAATATTGAGAAAGGGTTCAGAAATCGGTGACGAGGACTTCCCATTGTGGCTCAGCGGAAACGAATCTGACTAGCATCCATGAGGACACAGGTTCGATCCCTGGCCCCACTCAGTGGGTTAAGGATCTGGCTTTTCTGTGAGCTGTGGTGTAGGTCACAGACACAGCTCCAATTCGACCCCTAGCCTGGGTATCTCCATATGCCACTGGTGAGGCCCTAAAAAGCAATAATAATAATAATAATAATAAAATTGGTGACCAGATAATGGAATTAAGGGAAAGAGCAAAGGAAAATCTATACGGAAAGTGGGGATTTTAAGAAAAAGAACCAAGGATTTAAAAAAAAAAAAGAGGAGTTCCCATCGTGGCGCAGTGGTTAACGAATCCGACTAGGAACCATGAGGTTGCGGGTTCGGTCCCTGCCCTTGCTCAGTGGGTTAACGATCCGGCGTTGCCGTGAGCTGTGGTGGAGGTTGCAGACGCGGCTCGGATCCCGCGTTGGTGTGGCTCTGGCGTAGGCCGGTGGCTACAGCTCCGATTCAACCCCTAGCCTGGGAACCTCCACACGCCGCGGGAGCGGCCCAAGAAATAGCTAAAAAGACAAAAAAAAAAAAAAAAAAAAAAAAAAGAAAAGAAAGAAAGAAAGAATTCTGGGAAAAGTTTGGGAATTCCAAGGGAGTTTCCTGGCGTAGGATGTTGGTAAACACAGCTGGAATGAATTTTGAGGAGTGGGGCTGAGGGGCGGCAGAGGGCACCGGTAGATGCAGGGCTCCCTAGCGCAGACGAGGCGGTGGGGGGGAGAGGGGGAGGCGTGGAACCGGCGGTGGGATCAGACATCAAAATCTCAGGGTTCTGGGGGTGCAGCAGGCAGGAGGGATTTCGGGTGGGTTGTGTTCAATTCCCGGCCGCATTCCTCCACCCCAGCTGGTGCCCCGGAAGGGGGCGCCTTTGCCTCGTCACACAAAGGCTTTATCTGGGCTGGCGGCAGCCAATCCAATGCGGGCGTCTCGGGGCGGGGAAAGGCTGCACTACACGTGGTCTCCCACTCCTTCTCGGCGCTCAGGACTCGCGCACCGTGACGGAGCCGCGGCAGGCCCAGGAGCCACGGCGGGTGCAGCTGGGAGGTCTGGAGAAGTCCGGGAGCACCTTCTCCCGAGAGCTCGTGCTGGTCACGGGTCCGTCGGACAACCAGGCCAAGTTCACCTGCAAAGCCGGCCAGCTCAGCGCGTCCATACAGCTTGTGATTCAGTGTGAGGGGGCGCATGGCGCGCCTGGGAGGGATGGCTTCGCAGCGGCGGGGAACCGAGTCAGTGCTGGGGGTGGGGGCAGGGGTGTGTGTGGCTGCGGGGTGAGGGTGGAGGCCTTAGAGTCCAGGCTCCCACCAGGCGGAAGCAGGCCGAGCCTCCGCCTCACCTTTGGGCTTTGCTCCTTCCGTGGGTTCTCCAAGTCCCGCCAACTAACGTGACGATCCTGGCCAACGCGTCGGCGCTGCGCCCCGGGGATGCCTTAAACTTGACGTGCATCAGCGTTAGCAGCAACCCTCCGGTTAACTTGTCTTGGGACAAGGAGGGGGAGAGGTGAGTGGCCCCGTCCCTCCCCGCTTCTGGTCACGTTCCTCGACAGGCATGTTCCCCCACCCCACCGCCGCCACACACACACCTGCTGTCCTGTGCTGTCCTGTCAGTACCCGATAGCCAGGCTCTGGCTCTGGTCCCACTTCCTGTTTGGTCCACAGGCTGGAAGGTGTGGCCGCCGCACCCCGGAGTGCTCCATTCAAAGGCTCCTCTGCTGCCAGGAGCGTCCTTCTGAGAATGTCGTCCCGCGACCACGGCCACCGGGTGACCTGCCGCGCCCACAGCACGGAGCTACAGGAAACCGTGAGCGCCTTCTACCGCCTCAATGTACTGTGTATGTGCGCCGGCCGGACACCCACCTTGATTCCCTCCTCCCTCTATACTATCTTCACCTTGACCCTGTCTTTGACTTCCATTCTAAACCTTGGAACTTTCCCGACTTTTATCCTGACACCTGATCCTGCATCAGCTCCTATCCTCTCCAACCTCCATCTTGCCTTTTGTCCTCTACCCAAACTCCTGAACATGGCCCCCAACCCAAACCCTCTTTACATCCTTAAATCTGACTCTGGCTTCTACGCTTTCCCTGAATTCGATTCTAACCTTGATCCTACACCTAATCCAAGATCTCAGCTCTGACCTTAATTGCTGAACTTTACTACTTTGTCCACAACATTAAAATCTACTTTTAATCTCGACCTTAACCCTTTATAGCTGCACCTGATCTCAAATCCACCCTGAACCTTAACAATCCTGACTTCCATCCATTGGTGCCTCTTCCACAGACCCTCCAGAGTTCCTGGGCGAGCAGGTGCTTGTGGTGACCGCGGTGGAGCGGGGGGAGGCACTGCTGCCAGTGTCCGTGTCTGCCAACCCTGCCCCAGAGGCCTTCAACTGGACCTTCCGTGGCTACCGCCTCAGCCCAGGTGAAGGGAGGGGAGGTGGAGAGAGGTGCAGGTCTCCAGGACTCTGGGACAGGAGGGTCTGGCAGACCCCTCACCCTGACTTCCCCCAGCTGGTGGCCCCCGGCATCGTATCCTGTCTGGTGGCGCTCTGCAGCTGTGGAATGTGACCCGCGCTGACGATGGCCTCTATCAGCTGCACTGCCAGAACTCAGAGGGCACCGCGGAAGCGCTTGTGAGGCTGGATGTACACTGTGAGCCCCCTCATCACCCTAGGAACTAGGGAGCTCTGCCCACCATGGAAACCACACCCACCCAGGGAATAGTACCCTACGTGGAGTTTCCTCATTGTGGAAGCTCTGCCCACCCAGGGGTAGTCACCCATCCTTGAAGCCTCCCACTCTCCGAGTTCCCACTGTGATTGAACCACACCCACTTTAGGAAATTTGTCTACTAGAGAGACCCTATGTAGAATCTCTGCCCACCTACTTCCATCAGGGAGCCAAGCCCACAGTGGAAGCCCCACCTCCATACAATTCTGGAAGTCCACTAGACCTACTCTTGTCACCACAGTGGCACAGGAGAGGGTGAGGACAACCTCACTAACCCTGAGAACTTTACTCAAAAGGCAGATGTTGTCACACTCATAACTCCTGGGTACTTCTAAGACACCTCTCCCACCTGGGGCCCTCTTCCACCACGGCCCATCTGGGCCCCAGTGCCTTCCCCAAGCTCCTGCCTTCTCTAGATGCTCCCATCATCCGAAATCTCCAAGACCCTACTGAGGTGAACATTGGGGGTTCTGTGGACATAGTCTGCACTGTTGAAGCCAATCCTATCCTTCCAGAGATGTTCAGCTGGGAAAGGCTGGTGAGGACCAACTTTGGCAAATGAAAGTGGGGGCTGGGGAATGTTATTTCTTGACTATGAGCTCCTTGGGAGAAGGGGTCAACACCTACATGACCTATATGACCCTGTAAAACTATGTACTTGTGGCATGCTCCAAGAACTGTTGAATGGCAGATAGATGAATGGATGTGGGAATGGATAACCAGGTGAGTGAGTGGGCAGGTGGATGGATATATAGATGGATAGGTAGATGGGTGGATAAACAGGTGGATAGATGAATGAGTGGATTGAAGAGCAGACAGAGAAATGAATACTTGGATGAATGGATCAATCAGTGGGCAACTGGATAATTGAATGAACGAAATGAGTAGATATATGGGTTAGATTTGCGAGTATATGATAGATAGATATGACATCAGTGGAAAGATGTCTGTGGAAGGATAATGGATGAATGGATGGATGGATGGGTGCATAGGTCAGTGGAGAGATGGAGAGAAGCATATATAGGTAGCTAGATGAGTTGATGTATAGATGCATATATTTATTAGTTCTTGCATGTGCTAGTGAATAGCTGATGTGGATGACAATGGTTTGAAGGGAGACAAATGGTTTAATGAATGAATGTGTGAACGGATGAATGGATGGAAGGAGAGTTTGATGGATGGATGGGTAAATGGATGAACTGATGGATAGATGGATGGTTAAATGGATGGGTCGGTGGGTAGATGATTCCAAGTATGAATGGTTGCATAAACGGATGAGTAAGTAGCTAGATGGATCTGTGGGTGACCAAATGAATGGTGGGTGACGGGGGGGAAATTTTCTTTGCTAGGGAGTGTGATTGTGACTGAGAGGATGAGGCCACAGATGGGACCCGGTTTGGGGGATAATGGAGCAGGGCGGACTAGGGGGCCATTTCCTGAGTCCTGGGCTCCTAGGGAGAAGAGGAGGAGGACCAGAGCCTGGAAGACATGGAGAAGGTGTCAGAAGGATCCACGGGACGTCTTCGAATTCACCATGCCAAGCTGAGCCAGGCTGGTGCTTACCAGTGCATTGTGGACAATGGGGTGGCACCTCCAGCCCGAGGGCTGGTCCGTCTTGTCGTCAGATGTGAGTAACATTAAAGCCCTGACTTCAAGGCCTGCCACTAAGTGCACATATCATGTCCTTCCATATACCTCATGTTGACTTCCAACCCCTCTAGTTGCCCCCCATGTGGAGCATCCCACTCCCCTAACCAAGGTGGCTGCCGCCGGAGACAGCACTAGTTCTGCCACTCTCCACTGTCGTGCCCGAGGTGTCCCCAATATTGTCTTCACTTGGACCAAAAATGGGGTCCCTCTGGATCTCCAGGATCCCAGGTGAGCCCAGGCCCAGCCAGGTAACTCCAGCCCTCATCTTGATCCCCTAGCCCTGGTCATCCTCCCTGAGTTCCTGCCACACCTCCTCTCCAGGTATACGGAGCACACATACCACCAGGGTGGCATCCACAGCAGCCTTCTGACCATTGCCAATGTGTCTGCAGCCCAGGATTATGCCCTTTTCACGTGCACAGCCACCAACCCCCTCGGCTCAGACCATACCAACATTCAACTCGTCAGCATCAGTATGTTGGGAGGATGCTATGAGGGTATCGGGAGGGTGCTCCCTCGGTCAGTCCCCAAGTCTCTCTTGCTCTCTCTTTTTTTGCTGTTGTTGTTATTGCTTTTAAGGTCGCATCCGCAGCATATGGAAGTTCCCAGGCTAGGGGTGGAATTGGAGCTGCAGCTGCCAGCCTACACCACAGCCATAGCAACATGGGATCCGAGCTGCATTTGCAACCTCCATCACAGCTCACAGCAACGCCGGATCCCCTACCCTCTGAGTGAGGCCAGGGATTGAACCCAAAACCTCATGGATACTAGTTGGATTTCATTTCCACTGTGCCACAACAGGAAGGCCAATCCCCAAGTCTCTGGTTGCTCCTAGGGTGGCAGTGTTCCTGAAACCTGAGTTTCATAAACGGGTTTATAAATGAAGATGGAGTTTTTGCCTGCCCTGAAAATCCAAAAGGAGATTGGATTTTTAGGGAAGCCCACAACAAAGGGGAAGAAAGAGACAGTTTCTCTCTGTCTCTCTCTTTCTCTTTTTTTTTTTTTTTTGCCTCACCCATAGCATTCGGAAGTTCCTAAGCCAGGGGTTGAACCCTTGCCAAGCAGTGATCCAAGCTGCTGCAGCGACAATGCCAGATCCTCTGCCCACTGCTCTACCAGAGGACTCCAAAGACAGGGCTCTTATTTGCTCAAGTAACTGAAAAGTAGATTTTCAGGAGTTGCTGGGTCTAGATTCAGCTGACATCTCTCAGGACTGCTTTTCTCTGTGTTGGCTTTATTGTAAGGCTTCTCATAGTGGTCTGTTGGCATTCCCAGGGGAGGTGAATCTTTTTTCTTCCTATCAGTGGTATGAAAGTACTAGAAGTAAGATCCATTGGCTCCACTTGCCTCCCAGCCCATCCCTGAACCAATCAGGTGGTGAGGGGAAGGCAGTGCTCTCATTGGACAGACCTGGTCATGTGTTCATTCTACCAGAAAGGGAGTCACTTCCATCGGAAGCATGTGGGCGAGTGGCCCTCCCAAGTCTATTCAGGCTTCTGTAACTAGAAGAAATGAGGGGAATGGATACGAGATAGATACAAAAACTCACTACAAGAAATTCTCTTTGTGGCTCAGTGGGTTAAGAAAACCTGACAGAGGGTCCATGAGGATTCAGGTTCGATCCCTGGCCTCACTCAGTGGGTTAAGGATCGGCATTGCCACAAGGTGTGGCATAGGTCATAGATGTGACTCAGATCTGGCATTGCCGTGGCTGTGGCTGTGGCCAGCAACTGCAGCTCCAGTTCAACCCCTGGCCCTGGAACTTCCATATGCCACAGGTGCAGCAATAAAAAAAAAAATATCCCGTACAAGAAATGTATATTATACAGCCAATTCTTATTCTTTGTGGGATCTGTATTTGCAAATTTGCCTACTTGCTAAAATTTACCGGAAACCTCCAAATCAATACTCATGCTGCTTTCTCGGACATTCAGCAAACTGTACAGAGTGGGTAAAAAATCTGAGTCACCCAGTGAGCACATTCTCAGCTGAAGTGGAGCAAGTCGACACTTTGCCTTCTTACGACTCTCATATTGTAAATGTGTCCTTTTCGTGGTCTATTTACTACCACATTTTTTGCACTTTTGTGCTTTTTTTGTGAGTGATTTTTGCCATGTATTTGCTGCATAAGATTTTGCTATATAAGCTAAAGTGCTGTCCAGTGTTTCTGAGCTCAAGAAGGCTGTGATGTGCTGTTTGGAGAAAATGCTTGTGTTGGATGAGCTTCGTTCAGGTGTGTGTTATAGCACTGTTGGCTGTGAGTTCACCATTAATGAATCAACAGGATATATTTATTTTTATTTTTATTTTATTTTTATTTTTTTACTTTTTTTTTTTTTTTTGCCTTTTCTAGGGCTGCTCCCATGGCATCTGGAGGTTCTCAGGCTAGGAGTCTAATCAGAGCTGCAGCTGCCATCCTACACCATAGCCATAGCAGTGCGGGATCCGAGCCAAGTCTGCAACCTATACCACAGCTCAATGCCAGATCCTTAACCCACTGAGCAAGACCAGGGATCAAACCCACAGCCTCATGGTTCCTAGTTGGGTTTGTTAACCACTGAGCCACAACGGGAACTCCCTCAACAGGATATATTTAATAAGGTGTCTTTAAACAGAAACACACATAAAATATGATCATGTATTTATTGTGGTGAAAATATGACGAGAGACTTGCAGGAATCTAAGCCTGCATTTCCCCTAGAAGCAATGGTTTGGTATTTGCAAATTGCATGTTCACGGTGACTTTACAGAATGTGACCGCCAGGAATATTGAGAATCAACTTTATATTTAAAATCATGCTGAGGAAAAATCTGGTAGGAATCTCTGACTATCTCCCCCATCCTTTACCTCAAAGGCCGCCCTGATCCACCATCCGGATTGAAGGTCTTAAGCATGACCCCGTACTCAGTGGGGCTGGAATGGAAGCCTGGCTTTGATGGGGGCTTGCCGCAGAGTTTCCAAATCAGGTGGGTCCCTGTCACGGCAAGAAGGGGTGACAGCCAGTAGCAGTGGCAGGGCACCTCTCTGAATGCCTGTCCTCCATTTCATGCAGGTATGAGGCTCTGGAGACTCCAGGGTTCCTCTACATGGATGTCCTACCACCCCAGGCCACCACCTTCACGCTGACTGGGCTGCAACCTTCTACACGATACAGGGTCTGGGTGCTGGCCCGCAACGCCCTGGGGGACAGTGGACTAGCCATCAAAGGGTCCCAGATCTCTGTCACCACCCCAGGTGCGAAGGGACATTTTTGAGCAGGTTGCAGAATTCCTCGGAGGACTTAATAGTGTGGTCTAGTGAAATTGATGCTTTTATTCTCTTTTTACAGATGGAGAAACTGAGGCCCAAAAAGGTTAAGCAAATTGTCAAAGCTCACACAGACAGAAGGAGATGCAAATGAGACTTAAACTCAGACTGATTAACTCCAGAGATTAGTTTTTAGCCACTAAACTGTACTGTCTGAATGTGATTAATGACATAATGAAGTTAGAAGAGAGTTTGTATTGAATGAAAAAGAGAACATATGAAAATTGTAAGGTGCAGCTAAAGCAGTGCTTAGCAAGAAATTTATAGCATTAAGTGCACATATTAGATTTCTTTTTAAAGTCTTCTAATTGACTCTCAGTTTCCAGCTTAAGAAACTAGAAAAAGGACAAATTAAACCCAAAGTAGACAGAAGGAAGGAAAGAATAAAGAGCAGAAGTTGATGAACTAGGAAACAGAAAAACAATAACGAAAAATCAATGAAACCAAAAGCTGCTTCTTTGAGAAGTTCAGTAACATTTATAAAGCTAATCAAGGCAAAAAAGAGAGGAGACACAACTTAACCAATATCAGGACATTACTACTGATTCTACAGACATTAAGGGGGAATTAGGATGTTTTATAAACAACCTTATATCAATACAATCAGCAACTTCGATGAAATGGATACCTTCCTTGAATATGACTTAGAACATTTTGACTCTGGTAGACATGACAGTGTAGTGGCTAATCACACATAGCCCAGATCAGACAAGCCTGGGCTCCAGTCCCAGTTTTGCAACTTCCTAATTGTGAGAGTTTAGGCAACTTACTTAAGATTCAGTACAATCTTTATGCCTCAGTCTCTAAAGATAAGGTATATCTCCAATTTATGTAGCTCAGTTTCTGAAAGTAAGATCTTAGACAGTTGTGAATGTTGAATAAATGAATATATGTAAAGTGCTTAGACCAGGGCCTGTACAGAGTAAGTGCTATGTAGATGCTAATTTAAAGACATGTCCCCCACTCACACTCTGTTTAATTAGCTCCATGAAAACTCTCTTCTCCTGTCTTTCCCTTCCTGACAGATCAGCCTTTTTCCTCATGGAAATAAGGATTCATTCCCATCCTTATAATCGTCCCTCCTCTCTCCCTTCCACCTCTACTCCAGTTTTCCCTTTAAGCAGTAATGCATAGTACCTCCCTGGCTCTAGAACTCATGCCTCTATTAAAACATCCTGAGAGCCCAGCATCTTTTTTGATTATGCCCCCACATTGACAATTCAGGTTCTAAGGACCTTCCACACCATAAAGCCCTCAAGAATAATTTTTTTTTTTTTTTGGTCTTTTGTCTTTTTTGTTGTTGTTGTTGTTGCTATTTCTTGGGCCGCTCCTGCGGCATATGGAGGTTCCCAGGCTAGGGGTTGAATCGGAGCTGTAGCCACCGGCCTACGCCAGAGCCACAGCAACGCGGGATCCGAGCCTCGTCTGCAACCTCCACCACAGCTCACGGCAACGCCGGATCGTTAACCCACTGAGCAAGGGCAGGGACCGAACCCGCAACCTCATGGTTCCTAGTGGGATTCGTTAACCACTGCGCCACGACGGGAACTCCTAATTTTTAAAATTATTTTTAGCATGAGAATGGCTTAATATTAATAGTATTGCCATTATCATCAGCAATTTCCAGTTCTCTTTGAACTATTCCTAAGCAATTATACATTAGTTCCCATGAGTCTCAAAATGGGTTGAGAAGCTTAATGGGAGCCTGAGAAATATTTAAGGCTTATCCCAGTTTGTTGGTATTAATTTGCAATCTCTATATCTACCTCCCAGGTCTACAGGAACCTTCTGGAGAACCCGACTACCAGTCGCCCACAGAGCAGCCTGCAGGCAAGTCCCCAATCCCTGAACACCCCTCTACCCCCAAAAAAACGTTCTGGTCTCTAACACCACTCCCTGTACTTCGTAGTCATAGCCCCTTAAGACTTTGCTCTGCCCTGTAGGTCCTCACCCATATCCTTAGCTCTCCGTCTTGCCTGGATGTGATAACTTTTCTTTCTTTTTAGTTCAGTTTAATTTTCTTCTTTTTTTTTTTTTTCCCCGTCTTTTCCAGGGCCACACCCAAGGCATATGGAGGTTCCCAGGCTAGGGGTCTAATCAGAGCCATAGCCGCCAGCCTACGCAATAGCCACAACAATGAGGGATCCGAGCTGAGTCTGTGACCTACACCACAGCTCACAGCAATGCCGGATCCTTCACCCACTGAGCGAGGCCAGGGATCAAACCCACAACCTCATCGTTCCTAGTCGGATTCGTTAACCACTGAGCCACGACGGGAACTCAAGTTTAATTTTCTTCATGGCCACACTTGTGGCATATGGAAGTTCCTGGGTCAGGGATCAAATCAGAGCTGCAGCTGTGACCTACACCATAGCCACGGCAACACTGGATCCACGCTGCATCGGCAACCTATGCCAAAACTTGCAGCAACACTGGATCCCTAACCCACTGAGTGAGGCCAAGGATCAAACCCGAATCCTCATGGATGGTGGTTGGGTTCTTAACTTGCTGAGTCACAACAGGAACTCCTGATTCAGTTTAATTTTGAAAGAACTGGCTGACTCCATGCTCTGTGCAGAGCCTGTGTCAGTTGCGTTTTGCTGCATAAGAAACCACCCCGAACGTGGGCACTTATCTCAACAAACATTATTCCTCATGAGTCTATGAGGGACTGAAGAGTTCTGGTCCAGGCTACTGTCAGCCAGCACCTCCAATGGGACTGGTTGGTCTAGGACGGTCCCCCTCCTCACATGTCTGACAGTCTGGCTCTTGGTTGGGACAGTGGAGATCACTGGGCCACCTGTGTCTCCTTGACTTGTTCACATGGTGGAGGTGGTCACGGGAGTCCTGAGAGCAGCAAGAGAGGGCAAACTCCAATTTACAGGCACATGTCAAGCTTCTGAGTCTGTCACATTTGCAACTGTCTCATTGGCTAAAGCAAGTGACGTGCTCAGCTCAGAGTGGAAGGGGAAGACTTGAGAATATGGATACAGGGAGAGAATTATGATCATGTTGCAAATAATCCCCTTTAGCGCCTGAGAAGGTGGCAAGTGACAGAAATTCGGCTGTTGTTGGCGATAAAAAGAATTGCTTGGCTCATGAAATTGAAAACTCCAGGAGTAGCTAGTTTCAGGTGGTCCAAAAATTCCCCAGGAATCTAGTTCTCACTCTCTCAACCTGGCCTTTAACTCTGATGACTTCCTTCTCAGGTTCTTTCCTTAAAACAGCAAAGAGGAGTTCCCCTGCACTCAGGGGGTTAAGGATCCAGCGTGGTTCCTGCCGCAGCTTGGGCACGGGTTTTACCCCTGGCTGGGGAACTTCCACATGCCTTGCCCCCCCCCAAAAAAAAAAGTCAAATAAATCCTCCCACACCTTCAGCTTTCATTCCACTCTTTTTTTTTTCCCCCCGGTCTGCTGTCACAGCGTATGGAAGTTCCCAAGCCAGGGATCAAATCCAAGACAGAGCTGTGACTTATGCCACAGCTGTGGCAACACTGGATTATTAACCCACTGCCCCACAGCAGGAACTCCTTGTTTCACTTCTCAACAGCTGGCAGAAGAGTGTCCCGAATGTTCTGGCAAAAATCTACCTTGAGTTAGAGTTCCCAGTGTGGCTCAGCGGGTTAGGAACCCACCTAGTATCCATGAGGATGTGGGTTCAATCCTTGGCTTCACTCAGTGGATTAAGGATCCGGGGTTGCTACAAGTTTCGGTCTGATCCTTAACACAAGCTCGGATCCTGCGTTGCTGAGGCTGTGGTGTAGGCCGGCACCTGGGAACGTCCATATGCCGCGGTGTGGCCCTAAAAAAAGAAAAAAGAAAAAAAAAAAAAAAAAGGCTACCTTGAGTCAAATGCTAGGCTCTGAACTGAGCACTGTGGGAAGAGGTGGGTGGGCGCTCTTATTGGCCAGGCTAGAATAAGTGTCCTGCGGGGAGTCCTGTGGAGCCATCCAGATGTGATTATTTCCTCAAAGGAAAATGAGTGCTGTTAAGAGAAGATGGAGAAATGGATGCTGACTAGATATATGTTTAGAGGGACTTAGTCTTGTCCTCAGGGGTATAGCAGAGGATTCTGATATTGTTTGTGCAAAGAGGAAGTCATTTGAGGAGTTCCCATCGTGGCTCAGTGGTTAACGAACCCGACTAGCATCCATGAGGACGTGGGTTTGATCCCTGGCCTCGTTCAGTGGGTGAAGGATCCAGTGTTGTCGTGAACTGTGGTGTAGGTTGCAGACGTGGCTTAGATCCTGCATGGCTGTGGCTGTAGTGTAGGCTGGTGGCTACAGTTCCAATTAGACCCCTAGCCTGGGAACCTCCATATGCTGCAGATGTGGCCCTAAAAAAGCAAAAAAAAAAAAAAAAAAGGAAGTCATTCGAGATGGAGTTTGAAGGGAGAAGAGAAGTTTGCTTGAGAAGAAAGGATATTTAAAGACAGACATTTGACTATTTGAAGGCTTTGGCAATGTGGGCTTGCCTCAGTGATTCTGGAAACAGCCAGTGCTTTAGCTTGTGTGGCTAGAGGGTCCAATACCATTGTCTGTGGTTGGTGAGTAAGGCTGGAGACCTGGGAAGAGGCCAGATCACAGAAGGTCTTGAGTGCCCAGCTAAGGAGCTGAAGTTCCTGCTTGAGTCTATACACAGGGCTTGGGCAAAGGTAGGGCCCACAGCTGATGGCTTGATCTGAGAAAGGCGCTACTCGCCCTGGGCTGGAAAGAGGGAATGGACATGGAAACCCTTGCCCTGACCTAGAAGTAGGGCCTTGTTTGGTCAGGGGCAGGTTTTTTCCAGAGATCCCTAGTTGAGGTCTAAAACCAATTATCTGAGGCTCACTAGGGGGTATCTCCCACCCCACAGGACCCTCAGGGCTGCCACTGCTGCCTATACTGTTTGCTGTTGGGGGTCTTCTGCTGCTTTCTCATGCCTCCTGTGTCGGAGGGTTTCTCTGGCATCGGAGACTGAAGCGTCTTGCTGAAGGTGAGGAGAGGCCCTTCCTCTGCCGGGATGGAGCCTCAATGGTGATGGGAGCCCCTGCGGTTGCTGCACATTGAAGGTCTCCCCGGGCCAGATGGGCCCCAGGGGTGGCTCTCTGACCCCTTCTTCCCTCCTTTCCTCAGGCATCTCAGAGAAGACAGAGGCAGGGTAAGTGGGGATGTTGGTCTGTAAGGAGGACTCTGGGGAGGAGAGTCGAGGGTGACAGGTGTCTGAGGGTCAAGACCCAACTGCCCTCCATGCCTCCATCCTGGAAGGTCGGAGGAGGACCGAGTCAGGAATGAATACGAGGAGAGCCAGTGGACTGGAGACCGGGATACTCGAAGCTCCACGGTGAGTGGGGGTGGTCCTGACACCTCACCAATGGGAACTGAGAGTGACTAAAACACCACCTTTAGCTTTGGGTTCATCAGTGTCCTTTCCAGGAATGATGGAGTCAGAGGAAGAAAAAGATTTTATCTGTTTTTTTTTTTTGGGGGGGGTGTTGACAGGTTAGCACAACAGATGTAGAGCCTTATTACCACTCGATGAAGGACTTCAGCCCACAGCTACCCCCCACGCTGGAGGAAGTGTCTTATCCCCGAGGTGAGTGGCGGGCACATTGGAACTGCCCTCCGCTCATAGATGCCCCTGACATACACCTGACGTCCTGAGCATCCCCTCCTTCTGCTCCAACTCCAGGTCTTGAGGAGGAGGATGTGGCCTTCCCTGGGCACCTGTATGATGAAGTGGAGAGAGTGTATGCCCCATCCTGGGCCTGGGGACCCCTCTATGATGAGGTACAGATGGTAAGGAGAGTTGTATCAGCGGAAGTCTTTCCTGGCTAGTGCTAGAAACCCACCTCCTCCTGCTTGTATCAGTTAGGGTAAGCTAGCTGCTGTAACAAAGAAGCCTGGCCATAATCCAGTGGCCTAAATCAGGCAGTCTATTTCTTTCTCAGAGGTGAGTGGTCCTGCTGCACATGGTTATTCTGGAGCCCAAGTTCTTTCCGTTGTGTTTCTCTGCTATCCTTAGTGAGTTGACCTAGTTTTCATGGTTAAGCCAGTTCACTGAGGTTTCAACAGGTGAGAAAGGGAAAAAGAGAATAGCCTGGTAGAGGCACAACCCTGACTTATGGTCCAGGCCCGGAAATGGTACATTCTGCTCTCATTCCACTGGTGAGAATACAGACATGGCCACACCTAACTGCAAAGGAGGCTGAGAAATCTAGTCCACTTGGCCGCTATGGGCCTTACTACATTCTATTACTGTGAAAGAAGGAAGGTATGTATTTGGTTGGATAATTAGCCATCTCCACTGTACTGGTTGAGCAGAGAGATATAAAGAAATAATTTTTTGGCCCACTCAATTGAAAAGTCAAGGGATAGAATTGTCTTCAGGTCTATCTAGAATTTCCTCTCTAAAGATGTCCCTAGCAAATTCAGGTTTGTATCCTATTAGATTAGAAAACTTCTAAGAAAGAGAATGCTTCTGCTTCTGCTTCTTTTTTGGTCTTTTTAGGGCCGCACCAGCGGCATATAGAGGTTCCCAGGCTAGGGGTCCAATCAGAGCTGTAGCCGTCAGCCTATACCACAGCAACACCAGATCTGAGCCACATCTGTGACCTATACCACAGCTCATGGCAACAATGGATCCTTCACCTACTGAGTGAGGCCAGGGATCAAACCTGCATCCTCATGGATATTAGTCAGGTTTGTTAACCACTGGCCACAACAGGAACTCCTGTTTCTTTTTTACAAAATTTCTTTTTCTCTTCTTTTTTCCTTTTCTTCTTTCTTTCTCTTTCTTTCTTCCTTCCTTCCTTTGCTTTTTAGGGCTGCACTTGCAGCATATGGAAGTTCCCAGGCAAGGGGATGAATAGGAGCTGCAGCTGCCAGCCACAGCCACAGCCACAGAAATGCCAGATCCAAGCCGAGTCTGTGGCCTACACCACAGCTCACGGCAATGCCGGATCCTTAAACCCACTGAGCGAGACCAGGGATCAACCTGTATCCTCATGGAAACTAGTCAGGTTCATTGCTGCTGAGCCACAATGGCAACTCCTGAATGCCTCTTTTTCAATATTTCCAAAGCCTCAATGCAAACACCTATTTGTTTTTTTTGTTTTTTTTTTTTTCCTAGCAAATTTATTTATTTATTTATTTATTTTTTTTTTTTTTTTTTATTTTCCCACTGTACAGCAAGGGGGTCAGGTCATCCTTAGATGTATACACTGCAGTTACAGTTTTTTCCCCCACCCTTTCTTCTGTTGTGACATGAGTATCTAGACGTAGTTCTCAATGCTATTCAGCAGGATCTCCTTATAAATCTATTCTAGGTTGTGTCTGATAAGCCCAAGCTCCCGATCCCTCCCACTCCCTCCCCCTCCCATCAGGCAACCACAGGTCTCTTTTCCAAGTCCATGATTTTCTTTTCTGAGGAGATGTTCATTTGTGCTGGATATTAGATTCCAGTTATAAGTGATATCATATGGTATTTGTCTTTGTCTTTCTGGCTCATTTCACTCAGTATGAGATTCTCTAGTTCCATCCATGTTGCTGCAAATGGCATTATGTCATCCTTTTTTATGGCTGAGTAGTATTCCATTGTGTGTATATACCACATCTTCCGAATCCAATCATCTGTCGATGGACATTTGGATTGTTTCCATGTCCTGGCTATTGTGAATAGGGCTGCAATGAACATGCGGGTGCATGTGTCTCTTTTAAGTAGAGCTTTGTCCGGATAGATGCCCAAGAGTGGGATTGCAGGGTCATATGGAAGTTCTATGTATAGATTTCTAAGGTATCTCCAAACTGTTCTCCATAGTGGCTGTACCAGTTTACATTCCCACCAGCAGTGCAGGAGGGTTCCCTTTTCTCCACAGCCCCTCCAGCACTTGTTATTTGCAAACACCTATTTGTTTAGCTTGGCTCACATACTCATTGCTGAACCACTGAGGCAGGGAATAGAATATGCTAATTAGACAAGTCTGGATCAATGGGTCAGCCCCACTCAATCCACCAGACTGAGAGTGGAAGAGGGCTGGAGAGCCCAGAGGGAAGCGAAGTTGGTGGCTGGACAGGCACCTTGACCACCAACTACGCCTCACCTATTGCCTCACAGTGAAGGAGGTTGGGGGGAGAACCCTTGACTTTCTGTGTGGCCTTGACTAATGCTCTGGCAACTGTGGGCCAAAGAGTACGCTCTGTAACTTAATTCCTGATGGGGCGCTGTTCTCCCCACCAGGGTGAAAATACTATGCACACTGTCCAGGGTGCTGAACCACATCTGCCCTCTGAAGCACAGATGCATTCTGCACACTTTTCCTGTAAAGAGCCAGAGAGTAAATATTTTGGGCTTTGCAGGACATACTGTCTTTCTCAAAACTACTCAACTCTGCCATAAAACAGCCATAGACAGTACGTAAGCAGACAATTGTGGCTAAGTTCTGATAAAACTTTATTTTTTTTTATTTTTTATTTTTTTGTCTTTTTGTCTGTTGTTGTTGTTGTTGCTGTTGTTGCTATTTCTTGGGCCGCTCCCGTGGCATATGGAGGTTCCCAGGCTAGGGGTTGAATCGGAGCTGTAGCCACCGGCCTACGCCAGAGCCACAGCAACGCGGGATCCGAGCTGCGTCTGCGACCTACACCACAGCTCACGGCAAGGCCGGATCGTTAACCCACTGAGCAAGGGCAGGGACCGAGCCCGCAACCTCATGGTTCCTAGTCGGATTCGTTAACCACTGCGCCATGACAGGAACTCCTAACACTTTATTTTTGAACACAAATTTGAATTTAATTTTCATAGGTCACAAGTTCTCCTTTTGATATTTTCCCAGCAGTTAAAAAAAATGTAAAACTGTTCTTGGACAGTGCAGAAACATGTGGCCCATGGGCAAGTCTTCTCTAAAGTTTGCTGATCTAAATCAACCGTTTGTTGGGTGTTCTCTTTTGGCGCAGGGGGTTAAGGGTCCAGTGCTGTCACTGCAGTGGCTTGGGTTCAATCTCTAGCCTGAGAACTTCCACATGTGTGGCCTAAATAAATAAAAAAGCCATTTTCTCCCAAATCTAAGGTAAAGCACATCCCCAGTAAGGACCACCCTATATGGCCTTTTTTTTTCTTCTTCTTCTATTTTGATGAGGAAATATTTTGGACATTGACAAGTCTAACAGAGTCAAGACTCACATTCTACTCTTCCCTTAGCTAATATTGCACACTTTTAAAAGTTTCACATGTATGACATTCAAGTTACTTTTTTTTTTTTTTTTTTTGGTCTTTTTGTCTTTTTGCCATTTCTTGGGTCGCTCCCGAGGCATATGGAGGTCTAATCGGAGCTATAGCCACCGGCCTACGCCAGAGCCACAGCAACGCGGATCCAAGCCGCATCTGTGACCTATACCACAGCTCACGGCAACACCATATCCTTAACCCACTGAGCAAGGCCAGGGATCAAACCTGCAACCTCATGTTTCCTAGTTGGATTCATTAACCTCTGAGCCACGACGGGAACTCCTCAAGTTACTTTTTTGACAGGAAATCATGAGATAGCTTGGACTTGCTTTAAAATAATCCAGTTAGTGGGAGTGAGGCATGAGAAGAGAGAGATCTAGAGAACTCAAGATTGACCAAAGGTTGATATTGTTGAAACTTGGTGATGGGTTCATGGGAATTCATTATAATCACTCTCTTCTCTGTCTATGTTGGAATTCTTCCATAAGTGGAAGCAAAAACATTTTTTTTCTGTAAAGTTGAGCAGGAGAGTGTATCCCCCAGGGCTGCAGATGATGACCCACAGATCATCTGTCTATGGTTCTAATTCTGCTTCTGCTTGTCAGGGCCCCTATGACCTCCACTGGCCTGAGGACAAGTCTGAGGATCCAAGAGGAATCTATGATCAGGTGGCAGGAGATCTGGACCCTACAGAACCTGACGCCCTACCCTTTGAATTGAGGGGACATCTGGTGTGAAATCTTCTTGACACCCTTTTCCTACACCTGCAGGTCAGAATATTCCAATGGTCCTTTTTATGCCAGCCCAGGCTGAGCTTGTGATGTAAGCTCCAAAGGGACTGGGCTTTTTCAGGAGAGCACGTGTGTAAGTGACAGAAGAAGTTTTAATCTGATGTCAAAGTATAAACAAGGCTTCTCTTGGGATTGGCTTTAGAAACTAAACTTCTCCATAGAGACACAGTGAATTGTAAAAGACATCTCAATAACAAAAAGCTAATCTGAGGGTCTTTATGCTTTTTTTTTTTTTTTTTTCTCTCAGCCATGCCTTTGGCATGCAGAAGTTCCCAGGCTAGGGATCCAACCTGCACCACAGCAGTGACCTGAGCCACATCAGTGGCAAGGCTGGATCCTTAACACCTAGGCCACCAGGGAACTCCTCCTTATTTTTTTTAAAGTAACATTTTCAAAAATGGGAAAAGATATGTTAGGAACTCAATTCATTTTGAGTTCAACTACATCTGAAATAGCTAATAATAAGTGGAATTTATGAACCATTGTTATGTCTCACTTGTTTTGTTATTTTCCACAGTTATCTACAACATTTTGTATAAGCTATGACACTTGTATAAACATAAATAGACTCTATAGAAAATTAAATAAACTACAGAAACAAGCTAGACACAAAAGAATACATAGTGTATAATTTTGCTTATAGAAATTGCAGAAGAGGCAAAGCTGATATAGTTCAATATAGATTAATATAGTCACCACAGGGTGACAGAGCAGATCAGTAGTTGCCTGGGGCCATGAGAAAGAACTGATTGGAAAAAGGCATGAGGGAACTTTTTGGGGTCTTGGAAATGTTCTATATCATGGTTGTGGTGGTAGTTACATGGGTGTATACATCTGTCAAAACTCATTCAACTGTAAACTTAAGACCGGTACATTTTATGGTGCATAAATTATATCTCAATAAAGGTAACTTTAAAAATAGGATCCATAAGAAAGCAGCATAGGGAGATAATTTTTTTTTGGTCTTTTTTTGTCTTTTTTTAGGGTTGCACTGGCAGCATATGGAGGTTCCCAGGCTAGGGGCCTAATGAGTGCTGCAGCTGCCAGCCTGCTCCACAGCCACAGCAACACCAGATCCGAGCCATGTCTGTGACTTACACCACAGCTCATGGCAACACCAGATCCTTAACCCACTGAGCAAGGCCAGGGATTGAACCTGAAACCTCATGTTTCCTAGTCAGATTCGTTTCCACTGTGCCATGACGGGAACTCCCAGAATTCTTATTCTTTGTATTGAAAAGCAGGAAAAGATAACTGAGAAAGCTATTTCCACGAAGAACACAGTACATAGATATTTAGGTATAATCTTTCTTTAGATGTCCACTTCTACTTTATTAATCATATCAAAACTGTCTCATCCAAATGCCTTTCCATATATATGTTTTTTTATCAGAATAGAATAAAAGTTTTTACACCACGGAACTGGAGTTCACAAATACAGGAGTTCCCGTCGTGGCGCAGTGGTTAACGAATCCGACTAGGAACCATGAGGTTGCGGGTTCGGTCCCTGCCCTTGCTCAGTGGGTTAACGATCCGGCGTTGCCGTGAGCTGTGGTGTAGGTCACAGACGCGGCTCGGATCCCGCGTTGCTGTGGCTCTGGCGTAGGCCGGTGGCTACAGCTCCGATTCAACCCCTAGCCTGGGAACCTCCATATGCTGCGGGAGCGGCCCAAGAAATAGCAACAACAACAACAACAACAAAAGACAAAAGACAAACAAAACAAAACAAAACAAATACATTAAGGTCCAAATAATGTCCCCTTAATTTAAAAAAATGATTCCATACCTAAGAGTAAAATTTTTCTAATTGTATATTTTTCCTTTTCGAAGAAGAAACTTACAACATTCTTTTTCCACATTGGCTAAACAAGAAAGGTGAATGTATTGGCTTTTCTAGCTGACAGTCCCAGGGGAGTGTTGGCTTCAAGAATTGCTGGATCTTGGAGTTCCCGTTGTGGTGCAGTGGTTAACGAATCCGACTAGGAACCATGAGGTTGCAGGTTCGGTCCCTGCCCTTGCTCAGTGGGTTAACGATCCGGCGTTGCCGTGAGCTGTGGTGTAGGTTGCAGATGCAGCTCGGATCCCGAGTTGCTGTGGCTCTGGCGTAGGCCAGCGGCTACAGCTCCGATTCAACCCCTAGCCTGGGAACCTCCATATGCCCGCCGGAGCGGCCCAAGAAATAGAAACAACAACAACAACAAAAAGACAAAAAAAAAAAAAAAAAAAAAAAAGAATTGCTGGATCCAGAATTGAGCCAAAGCTATGAGGGGTGTATTTCTCTGTATCTCTTGGTTTTGCTTTTCTCTGTGTTGACTTCATTCTCAGGTAGACCCTTCATTTGGGAGACAAAGACAATTACTTGCTATTCCATGCTGGCATTCCACAAGCTCAGTAGCCAGAGTACTTCTTTTGCCAGTAGTTCTAGAAAGTTCTAGGGCTATCTTTCGTCAGCCCAGCTTGAGTCTTACAACCATTTCTGAACCAATCATTATGGCCAGGGAACAAAATATGCAGATAATCCAAGTCCTGGGTTATTCAGTATCACATAAAGCACTTGGGTTAGGCTCTCCAAAGGAACTCCCAGGTTGTGGTTGTGTCTCTTCACATACTTCTTACTTCTCTTTGCCACTGTTTGAATCAATGTAACAGATATCTACTGCTTCTATCTGCCCCAGATAGAGTCCATCTTAATTATACAGTTATCGTTGAATAAGACAAGTTCCTAATTATGCCAAGCCCCTGGATCCAGCTATACCTGAAGTCAAAGGTATAGCTTCTGGACTATAACTTCCCTTTCTCCAGAATCCTAATGGATACTAGCTGAACTCTTAATCTGCTGAGCCACAAAGGGAACTCTGAAGTGACTATCTTAAGAAATTAGAAAACGAGCCGTAGAATAACCCCAAAGAAAACAGAAGGAATAAGAAAATTAAATCAGAATAAATTAGGAGTTCTCTTGTGTTGCAGTGGGTTAAGGATCCAGCATTGTCACTGCAGCAGCTCAGGCTGCTGATATGGAGCAGGTTCACTCCCTAGCCCAGGAACTTCCACATCTGTAGGCATGGAAAAAAAATTCATGTATATCAGAATAAATGAATGAAAAAATGTAAAATAGAGATTCTTGTTTAAAAAGCCAACTCTATGGTCTTGGAAACTAACAAAACATACACAGAAAAGAAAGTCATTAAGGTTGTGAATGAAAAGGACAATGTAATTGTGAAAAGAAGGACAGAAAGTGAAGTAAGACAAAAAAAAGCTTTCAGTCCTAAAGTTAGTTTGCGAAGTTAAAGCAATCTCGAAGAGTGTGTGTGTGTGTGTGTGTGTGTGCACATCAGATGGGGAGCCATGAGAGCCTCAACGTGAGGTGTCAGAGCCTAAGCACAGTGGGAGGGCTGCCCAGTGCAGGCTGTGAGAGCCCTGGGATAATGAAAAGAGCCAGTACCCGGGACAGGGGTAGCAGCAACAATGGGAAATAAGTTAAATACAGAGACTGATCAAAGAAACAAATATATTAATAGAGCCAGATTTCTCATTATCAGAGACAGGCTTTGCACATAGACCAGAATGTATCATGAACCAAGGATAATGGTTAATTCATTTGGTGTGCCTGAGGTCTAGAAGAAAGAAAAGAAAAACAAGACTAAACAAATATAGGGAAAAATCATATGCTCATGGGGCTGTAAGTTAATACAACTATTTTGCCAAATTGTTTGGCGATATCTACTAATTCTGACCGTATGCATACCCTACAACCTTACAGTTATACTCCAAGGCGTGTACCCAATAGAGACGCTTATAAATGTGAACCAAAAACATGAACCAAAAAGTTCACTGCTACCAGGAAATGGAGACAACCCAACTGTCAATCAAAGGAGAAGGGATAACTAAACTGAATATTCATCCAATGGATACTAATCAACAACAGGGGATGAATCTCACAAACATAATATTGAATCAAAGAAGTCAGACCCTGGAGTTCCCCTCATGGCTCAGAGGAAACAAATCTAACATCCATAAGGACATAGGTTCGATCCCTGGCCTCGCTCAGTGGGTTAAGGATCCGGCGCTGCGGTGAGCTGTGGTGTAGATCGCAGATATGGCTCGAATCTGGTGTGGCTGCGGCTGTGGCATAGGCCTGCAGCTGTAGCTCCGATTTGACCCCTAGCCTGGGAACCTCCATATGCCGCGGGTGCGGCTCTGGGGAGAAAAAAAAAAAAAAAGTCAGACCCCAAAGAGATCATACTATAGGATTTCATCTCTTTAAAGTTAAGAAAGAGTCAAATCAGATTGGTTATCTTCGGGGGAGAGGGAAATAGGGATTGGAAAGGGGCAAGAAAAGGAGGGTTTCTAAGGGGACAAATAATGTTGTTCCTTGACCTGGGGGCTAGTTACACAGGTGTCATCACCTTTGCCATGCGAATGCCTTTAAAGATGTTTCCAAGTTGTTCAGGAAGCAGACGCAGCGTCAGACATGCCTCCTTCCTGGCCTCCAAATTCTGTAGCTCCCTCCAATCAACGCAACCAAAAAAGTTTGCGCAAATTTCCAAAACCCCCACCAGGGGGCGATGTCGCCCTGTTCGAGAAGAACCAATAGACGGGGAGGTTGGTTGGTTCTGGAGCTCAGGGGAAAGGTCTGTGCTGGAGATAAAAACTCGGTGATGGTGGTGGGAGTGTCCTCGGCATATTACATGGTCACTGAGTCCCACTATTAAAGGCTGAGTTCAGGGCATCGAGGCAGAGAGGACCGCAGGAGCACAGTGTAGGGAAGAATTTTCCTAAAACTGTTGCTGGAGAATAACCGTCAAGGCAGGGAGTGGCAGAAATTGAGGCTGGTGAGATGGGCAAGGATACATCACAAAGGTCATCTTATGGTGTCTGTACTTTATCCTATGGGTGATCGGAGGCTACTGAATAGTAGAAACAACAACGGATAGATAGCACTCCTGAGTTGTACCTGCTGGCCAATCCCTTTTCTAAGTTCCCAGTATATTCTCTCCAGGAACCACCAGAATTCTCATCCAGACCACTCTCATCCAGAGTTCATTGACCTTTTTCCTGTTGACATGCAGTCTTCTCTGGGGACGCATCAGTGCCTAGTCCCTTACTTCAAATACGCTTTGTGCTTTGTCGGTTGTCCAAGGACCAATAAGCAGGTCCTTCGGATATGGCCAATCGGAGGATCTTATCTTCCAAGCCCAGTGATTGGCGTAGGGGTCATCCGGTGGCCCAGTCAGAAGCAATGAGAAGACTCTGACCTTACAACTGCTCTCCCACTTAGAACTCTGCCTCTGAGCTAATATTAAAGCCCTTTCCCCTCCCACCACAAAGTGAGTGAGCTCCCACCGAAGGACCATCTGGTGGGAACATTTGGGAACATTCCAGGACTACTGCTGAGCAGCATCTTGTATTCTCTCTGTTCTGCCAGGAACTCAAGTCTCCCCACCTAGTCTCCCCCCACCCCACACACTGTCATTTTCAGCTTAATGTTCCCTCATTCTAGTTTAGTGTTTCAGGTCGATCAGAAGAAATGCTCTTCTCCTCCTTAGTTGTTTCTACCTCCTTGCCATTTTTTTTTCTTTTTTTTCTCTTTTTAGGGCTGCACCTGTGGCATATGGAAGTTCCTGGGCTAGGGGTTGACATGGAGCTGCAGCTGCCGGCCTATGCCACAGCCACAGTAACACCGGATCTGAGCCATATCTGTGACCTAGACCATAGCTTGCAGCAATGCCAGATCCTTATCCCACTGAGTGAGTCCAGGGATCAAACCCACATCCTCACTATGTCAGGTTCTGAAGCCACTGAGTCACAGTGGGAACTTCTGACCACCCTTTTTATTCAATAAAAATTTGTGGGGCATCCAGCCCATGCTATACTTTGGAGGATGCAGAGATAAATAATGGATCTGATTATCTTCAATGTTGCACAATTTTATTTTTATTTATCTAGTTCAGGATATACTTGCTTCTTAGAACTGTGGATTCACGTTTTTTATCAGTTCTGGAAAATTCTCAGCCATTATTTCTTCGAAGATTGCCATTCCTCCGTTCTATTTCTTCTTTTGAGATTTTTAATACATATTCAATGTATCTTAACCACTTTTTCATATAACAATCTCTTTGTCTCTTTGTACTGTGTAATTTCATTTGATAAATCTTTCAGTTCAATAGTTCTATCTTCAGCTACATCTAATATGCTAAGTTTTTATTTTTATTTTGGAAATTACCTTTATTACATTTTTAATCCTAAAAGTTGCATCTTTTGTTTTACTTTTCAAATCTACTTTTTCATTCCTGATACTCTCGTTTTGCATACTTATATTTGTGATTGCAGATTTTATTTCTTTAAACATTTCACAAAGGGCTAGTTTATAGTCTGATTTTGACAATTCCAATATCTGAAATTCTTGCAGGTCTGAATCTTTTGTTTTTTGTGGTGGTATACTGTATTTTCCAAAGATAGTCCTGGAGGGGATGGAGACCAAGGTCAGTCACTTGGGAGGTGGTCAGCCATGCCTGTGGGACTGACTCCTGATAAAAAGCCTGGATACCACAGGTCACGTGAGTGTCCCTGGCCCGGGCACTCCATGTTTGTTTTCATGCGTTGTTGCTGGGAGAATTGAGTGCTGTTCACTAGGCTCTGCAGGGAGAGAGCAAGAAGAAGCTTGTCCTGGTGTCTCCAGTACTGTGGGCTTCTTCCCTTTGCTATTTCTTATTATGGCTATACCCTTGGCATATGGAAGTTCCCTGCGCAGGGATTGAATCTGAACCACGGCAGCTGAAAAGATCCTCTAACCCACTGTGCCAGGCCAGGGATCAAACCTGCACTTCTGCAGTGACTTGAGCAGCTGCAATGGGATTCTTAACTCACTGTGCCACAGTGGGAACTCCCTCCCTTTGCTATATTAAATTTTAAAAATATTTTTATCTATTTATTTTTTGGCCACATTCATGGCATGCGGAAGTTCCCAGGCCAGGGATTGAACCTATGCCACAGCAGCCACCCAAGCCACAGCATTGACAATGCCAAGTCCTTAACTACTGGGCCACCAGGGAACTTCTCTCTTTGCTCTTTTTAATCTGTATCCTTTTACTCTAATAAATCATAACCATGAGGAAAAAGCTTTTCTGAGTTCTGTGTGTCCTTCTACCAAATCCATGAACCTGAGGTGGTTTGGGGGATCCCTTAACACAGGGGTGATTAATGGCATATACCAACAGGAGCAGAGGCACCAATGAGATTGGACATACACAGCACTTAATGACCACAGCCAGTAGGTATGGAGCATATACTGTGTACCAGGCTCTGAGTTCCATGGGCTCCCAGGATCCTCATGACAACTCCATGAAACCGATACTGTGATTAATTTCTTACTTTTACTTTATTATGAATTGTACATTCAAAAGTATAAATTGTAGATGTATGGCTTTAAAAATACTTATAAGTGAACAATGATGAATCATAATCAGAATTCAGAAAAAAGACACAGAAGCCCCCATAAGCTTCAACCCAGTTACAACTCCTCCAATTCCTTGAGCTAAACACCTCTCTAACTTTTGCGTGATAAGGATTTCCTTGCTTGTCTTTTCTTTATAGTTTGACCACCCACGTATGTTGCCATTTCATTGTCCATGCTTTGGAGTTTATTGAATAGATTAATACAGCATATTCCATTTAGTCGTTGTCTGGCTTCTTCTTTTTTTTTTTTTTTTTTTTTTTTTTGGCCACCCCTTGGCATATGGAGTTCCCAGGCCAGGGATCAGATCTGAGCTGCAGTTTCAACCTATGGTGCAGCCGCAAAAACACTGGATCCTTAACCCACTATGCCAGATTGATGATCAAGCCTGCATCCCAGAGCTTCAGAGATGCAACCGACCCCATTCCCACCACAGTGGGAACCCTGTGGTTGGTTTCTTTCATGAAATATTACATATGTGAGATTTATTTGGGTGGTTGTGTGTATCAGTAATTTATCCTTTTCATTGCTGTATAGTACTCCATTGTATGAATATACCACAAAGTCTTCATCCATTCTCCACTCGATGGAAATTTGAGAGGTTCCCATTTAAGGTTATTACAAATAGTGCTGCTGTGAACATTTCTTCCTGTATAGGTTCCCTTATGCTCAAGTTCAAGTTCTCCAGGATATATACTCAGTATGGAACAGATGGGTTAAATGTTACATGCATTTTCAAATTTGTTCAATAACACTATATTTGTTCCCACTTTAAGATGAAACAATTGCAACAAAAGAGATTTCCCAAGATCACAAAGCCACACTGTCTTGTTCCCAGAGCTCACTCTTCCTTAACACTCGCTGGTACATGATGGGCACCTAATAATCGTGAGCTGTTATGCCGACGGTCATTGGGGGCTATTATTGGGGGTTGCCTTTCCCATACCCATTATTCTGAACTCTGTCCCTATAAGTTAATAATTAACTACCCCCCCCCAAAGAGCCTGTGATCCTAAAGATTTGCCTTTCCCTGGGTACTGCCTGGTTAATCAGTCACTGCCCCTGGTCGGGCAAGGGGCACTTGGTAAACTTGCTACCTCCAGAGCCCCCTGACCTGGTGTGGAAGCGGTGAAGGACTCCTGATGCTCCGGACCTGTCGTGCGCTCTGCTCGCAAGCTAGCCCCTCCCCTGGGGGCTGGCAGCCCCCGAACTTTGATGGTGGGGCCTTTCACCTCAAGGGCACAGGAGAACTGACCCGGGCTTTGCTGGTGCTACGGCTGTGTGCCTGGCCCCCTCTGGTCACCCATGGCCTGGCGGTGAGCAGTGACTGCGGGGATGGGCCTAGGGGACACCCAGGGCCAGGCTCTAAGGCCTCGCTCCCTGTTACCCCAGCTCCAAGCCTGGTCTCAGCGACTCCTGGGCTCCCGGCTCTCGGGCGCACTTCTCCGAGCATCCATCTATGGGCAGTTTGTGGCTGGTGAGACCGCAGAGGAGGTGACGGGCTGTGTCCAACAGCTCAAGACCCTAGGCCTCCGGCCCCTCCTGGCAGTGCCCACTGAGGAGGAGCCAGACTCAGCTGTCAAGACTGGGTGAGTAGGGGGCCAGGGCCCAGGGGGGCGGGAGGCTGGGAAGGAAGGGGGTTAGTGGGCTCAAGCCCTGACGCCTGCTGGCTGGGCAGTGAGGCCTGGTATGAGGGGAACCTCAGGGCTATGCTGCGATGTGTGGACCTGTCACGAGGCCTCCTGGAGACCCCTGGCCGAACTGGAGACATCCTCATGCAACTGAAGATTACAGCGCTGGCCAGCACTCAGCTCTGTGTAAGGGAGGGGCAAGGGGGGAGGGGGAGTGTTGTTGCCCACCAGGTCCCCCTCACCCCCCACTACCACCCCATTCCAGAAGGAGCTAACCTCATGGGTCAGAAGGCCAGGGGATTCCTTGGAGCTGAGCCCCAAGAGACTGGCTGAAGCCATGGACTCTGGGCGGGTAAGGACCTCAGGCTGGGAGAGATGGAACGACTAGTGGGGGATGTGGAGGCGGCAGGCACCTGCCAGGGGCGTGTGCAAAACATTTAGGAGTTCCTGTTGTGGCTCAGCAGGCTATGAACCTGACTAATAGCCATGAGGATGCGGGTTTGATCCCTGGCCTCGATCAGTGGGTTAAGGATTGGGTGGTGCTGAGAGTTGTGGTGTAGATTGCAGATGATGCTTGGATCTGGCATTGCTGTAGCTGTAGTGTAGGCCAGCAGCTACAGCTCCGATTCCACCCCTAGCTTGGGAACTTCCATATGCCATCAGTGTGGCCCCAAAAAACCTCCGAAAACAAAACAAAAAAAACCCACCAAGCCATTTAACTACTTCTACTTCCAAGGTTAAAAAGATCTGAATAAATGTGGCTACAGCCCTGGGGCATGGCTGGAATGAATAGAAAGAACATGGGTCGCCTGGGGATTTTAGGGGAGGGGCCTGGGGGCTGCCGAGCTCCCAGAGGCGGGATGGAGATGGCAGCTCTTCAGCAACTAGAAGCAAGTACTCAATCTTTTATCAATCAACTCAGCTCTGCTGGTGCGTGCTGACTAGCTGGGAGCTATGATTAGACCAATAGGCTTTTGGTTCATTCATTCACTCATTCATTCTTTCATTTCTTCTTCATTTCCAAATCATACCCTCCCTGCTATTGGCAACCACTCCATCCTGTATAATGTATATTTCTTTGTCATCGTGATTTTATTTTGCCAAGTATATGCTATTTGGGGGCATATTTTCTCAACATTTTATTATGAAAAATTTCAAACATATGGAAATGTTGAGGAGTTCTTGTTGTGGTGCAACGGGATTGGCAGCATCTCTGGAGCACTGGGGTGCAGGTTCGATCCCCCGCTGGCACAGTGGGTTAAGGATCCATCATTGCCACAGCTGTGGTGTAGATCACAACTGAGGCTCAGATCTGATCTCTGGCCCAGGAACTACATACGCCATGGGGCAGCCAAAAAAGAAAAAAGGAAAAAAAAGAAAAAGCTGAAAGAATTTTGCAATGGGCACCCATATACCTGCCACTGTTAACATTTAACTAGACTTTTTTTAAGACCGTATCTATCCTCCATCCATTCTTTTATCCATCCAACAATCCATCGTATTTTTTTGATGCATTTTACTTCTCCCTCAGATGTTTCAGAATGCACATCCCCTAGTTAGAGCTCAGAAATAATTTATTTTCAGGTGAAACTTACATAACAATAAAACGCACACATTGTAAATGTACCCTTTGATGAGTTTGGACCAATACACACCTGAGCTATTCAAATCTCCATCAAGCTATTAGACATTTCCATCACTGCAGAAAGTTCCTTTGTGCCCTTCTCCATCCATCTTGGGGATATAGTTTGAAATGTACACAAGTAACACTCTGTTTACTTACTTTTTCCACTGAGCCCTCTGAACTTAATAGCCTTCAAGCCTCTCTGTGTGCATCTCACCCAGTATTTCCACTGCTCCTTCTGGCCCTGTGGTTTGTCTCTCCTGGGATGGACACCTGGGTGGCCTGTGGGTCTCCGCTACCACAAATAATGCTTCCTGGCACCTGCTGATGTTTCTTATTTCAATTTGTAATTGTAAAAATATGTTACAGGTCTTAGGGCTTCAAGGATCAGCCTTAGGGTGTAACGAGATTTACCTCTTCATGAGCTTTAGTTTACTCATGTGAGGACGGTGATAGTAATTTCTTCCCAGGATGATTTTAAGGCCTAAAACCCCTGCCAGGCTGGCATCTTCACAATGACAGAGGAACCCTCCTCCTTCGGTGGCATTTGCTTCCCTTGGCTTCCCCAAGACCATCAGACCTGGTCTCCCTTATCCATCTCCACTGGTTCGTTCTCCATCTTCGTAAGGTTTTAGTCTGCCTGGCTCAAATAATACGGAGGTTTCCCCGGGCTAGGTCCTGGCTGTCTCTCCTTTCACATCTTACTCCGCTCCAAGGGGCCTTCTCACCACCCCCCAGAGCCTCAGCTTCCCTGCTCTGCACTAATGATGCCCACCTTTCTGTCTCCAGCCCCAGCCTTTCCCTTGAGCTCCCTGGACACCTGGACACCTTCCGCCGACGTTCCCCAGACTCCATACCCCACTGACCTTGGGGTCTCTCCAAACCTGCCCCTTCCTCCCGTCCCCAACTTAGTCCCCCCTCCCAGCTCCCACCCATCTGTGGTCTCCACAGCGCAGTTCGTGGCTGTCCCGTTCACGGCCATATCCCGGCCCCTGGCCCCTAGACCAGCTATGATAAACGTATGTCAAATGAATGAATAAATGAATGGAGCAAATGAGGTTGAAATAATAAACTGATGGTGGAAAACTTACAGATCACTCACAATGGGCCACTCGCTGTCCTAAGTGGTTTTTATGTGTTCGAGAGAGACATTTACTCTGCCAGTGAGTGGGCGTGTAGGGTGATGCTTAAGAACCCAGGCTCTGGGAGTTCCTGATGTGGTGCAATGGGATATTCAGGGTCTTTGCAGCACCAGGATGAGGGTTCGATCCCCAGCTTGGCACAGGGGGTTAAAGAATCTGGTAGGTCACAACTGTGCCTTGGATCTGGTCCCTGGGAACTCCATATGCCACAGGGAGGCCAAAAAAAAAAAAACCAAAAAACAAAAAAGAACTCAGGCTCTCTAGAAGGTGTGGTTTAAATCCCAGATCAAGCTGTGTGACTTTAGAAGAGTGATCTCACCTCTCTGTGCCTGAGTTCCCCCTTCTGTAAAATGGGGATGATAATAGCCCCTACCTCAGAGAGTGGTGAAGGGTAAACGGAGACCTGGGGTAGCGCCTGGCACTGAGTAGGCCCTCCGAGGCTGCTCACACACCAGAGCTCCCCAGGACAGTTCTCCGATTTTTTTTTTTTTTTTTGGACCCAGAAGTGTATGGAGCTCCCAGGCCAGGGATCAGATCCAAGCTGTAGCTGTAGACAAATCCGCAGCAATGGCCACGTCGGATCCTTAACCCACTGTGCCGGACAGGGATCAAACCTGAGTCCCAGCGCTCCCAAGATGCTGCCGATCCCACTGCACCGCAGTGGGAGCTCTGACATTCTCTGATTGAAGAGAACTGGGCAGGTGCCCCTCACTCTTCCCTCCTCCTGGAGAGAGTTTTCTCCCCCAAGAAGGGGTCCGTATCCATCCTGTTGGCTGTTCCATCCGTTCCTCTTTCTTTAACCTCCCAATTTCTTTGAACCCAGCTGGACTGCCCGAGTCACCCGCAGCTCACATTCACCCGTGAACCCCCTTAAGAAGACTGTGCATGAATTAGGGACGTTATCGCTTCCACATTACAAATGTAACAATACCCTGGAGTTCCCACCATGGCTCAGTGGTAATGAACCCAACTAGTATCCATGAGGACACGGGTTCGATCCCTGGCTTTGCTCAATGGGTCAAGAATCTGGCATTGCTATGAACTGTGGTGTGGGTCGCAGACGCAGCTTGGATCTGGCGTTGCTGTGGCTGTGGCTAGGCCGGCGGCTACAGCTCTGATTCGGCCCCTAGCCTGGGATCCTCGATATGCCACAGGTGCGGCCCTAAAAAAAAAGAAAAGGAAAGAATGAAATGTAATAATTCCCTAAATATTCGCCGAACTTCTGCCACATTCCAGGTGCTGCACCAGGTGTGGACTTGATGACCAAGACAGACAAAATCTCTGCCCTTAGAGGCACTAATTTTCTAGTTAGGGAGAGGCAAGAGACACTCAACCATTAAAACCAAAGCCAATATGTAACTAGTATAACTCATCATCATAGGGAAGCAGAAAGCTGAGGAGGGGAAAGGAGAGTGCCATAGGGAGGTACAAATTCAGCCAGGAAGACCTCATAGAGCAGGGGACACTGGGAGAAAGAGCCAGCACAGAGGCAGGTGACATCTGGGGGAAGGAGTGTTCCAGGTGGAAGGAACAGCCAGAGCAAAGGCTCTGAAGTGGGATGGCCCCTGGCATATTCAAATAGCACCAGGGGGGTGGGGTGGCTGAGGCGGGCAGTGAGCCTGGGGGGCAGTGGGCCAGGCAGGGTGGGAAGGAGGTGAGAGCAGCAGGGCCAAACTGGGGAGCCTTGGGAGTTGCAGAGTTTGTTTGGGGGTGGGTTTTTTTGCTTTTTTTTTTTTAAGGGCTGCACCTGGGGCACATGGAAGTTTCCAGGCTACGGGTCCAATGGGAGCTATGGCTGCTGGCCTACACCACAACCACAGCAACGCGGGATCCGAGCTGCATCTGTGACCTACTCCACAGCTCATGGCAATACTGGATCCCCGACCCACTGAGTGAAGCCAGGGCTCAAACCCACATCCTCAGGGATACTAGTTAGATTCATTTCTACTGCACCACGACGGGAACTCCGCAACGAGGTCTTTGACGTTTGATGTGGACACTGAGGTCCCAAGAGGCTAATGCGAGGTCACACTTGTGGCACTTATTATGAGCTAGCCACTGTTCCAAATACTTTTTTTTTTGTTTATTCCAAGTCGTTTTGCTCTCCCAGCATCGGTCTCCTCACTGGAACATGGGGCTTAGAATAACATCTGCCTACGAGGATCATTGTGAAGATTAAATAAATAAGATAGTATAAGATAGTATATGAAGATCAATAAGTAAGATAGTATATAACAGGCATATTGAGTGCTTATCACATGCTGGCACTGTCCTCTGCTTTTTATGTCCAGACACAGCTCACATATTAACTAATTCTTATTCACAGAGCAACTCCACAGGTGGATACTATCATCCTCCCTTTTTTTTTTCCTTTTTCGGCCACGCTGCGGCATGTGGAGCTCCCAGGCCAAGCATCAGATCTGAGCTGTAGTTTCAGCCTAAGCCACAGCTGTGGCAGCGCCAGATCCTTAATCCACTGTGCACGGCCAGGGATTGAACCTTCGACCCAGTGCTTCCAAGACACTGCCGATCCTGTTGCGTCACAGCAGGAACTCCCATCCTCCCCATTTTACAGAGGAGAACATTGAGGCCCAGAGAGGTTGTATGACTTGCTCAAGGCCACACAGTAAGTGGTGGAGCCAGAATTCAAACTCAGATTCTGGGCACTTGACCGATGGGCTCTCTCTACCCACATAAATAGCATCTATATGATGTAACTACTTTTCAAACTGCTAACACTTTCGAAACTGTTTTTCCCTTCTCTGTGGTTGGAGAGAGGGGACTTAGGCCCTGGAAGGGTCCAGTAGCCCTGAGCTGCTCTCACCTCCCCTCTGCCCCTCCAGGACCTCCAGGTCTCCTTCCTCAACACTGAGCAAAACCGGCATCTCCAGGCCTCCCTGAGCCGCTTGCACCGGGTGGTACAGGTAACACCTCTGCCTTGGTCTGGCTCCACTGCACCTGCTGGTCACCCCTGGGGGCCCCACCACAGTCTCTCCCCCTCAGCATGCCCGGGCCCAGCACGTGAGGCTCCTGGTGGATGCTGAGTACACCTCGCTGAACCCTACACTCTCTCTGCTGGTGGCCGCCCTGGCTGTGCGCTGGAACAGCCCCAGGGAAGGCGGGCCCTGGGTGTGGAACACTTACCAGGCCTATCTGAAGGTGCGAGGTGCCCTGGGGGTGCGGGGTGGGGCAGCAGGTAGATCACAGGCTGGGATCCCGGTTCCCTCCTGACCTGAAGCTGCCCCCATGCTCTGCCAGGACACCTACGAGCGGCTGAGGCGAGATGCTGGGGCCGCAGACAGGGCTGGCCTGGCCTTTGGAGTGAAGCTGGTACGAGGGGCATATCTGGACAAGGAGAGAGAGCTGGCCCGGCTCCAGGGGACTGAAGACCCCACTCAGCCTGACTATGAGGCTACCAATCAGAGGTGAGTCTGGGCTGGACCGGCCTCTGAGTAATATCACCTCCCAGGGTGCTGAGTGCCCTCTCTGCCCTCGTCCAGGACACTGTCACTTCCCACCTGAACAGCAGCCTCCCCCTTGGGCTCCCTGCTCGGTCCTCTGTCCCCTCTCCCCATTCCGTCCCCAGGTGCAGCCAGAGGGACCTGTTAAGACCTGAGTCAAATCTTGACTCTCTCACGGCAGCCAGCACACTTTCCATAAGCCCCAATCCTGTCCCCTCACTCACTTCACTGTAGCCACACTGGCCTCCTTGATGACCCCAGGGCCTTTGTACTTCCTGTTCCCCCTGACCCGAACGTGCTTCCTGCAGACAGCTGCATTGCTCAATCCCTCACATGTACTTACTGGTACCTTCTCAAGGGACTGTCTCTGTCCTCCCGTCAAAAACAGGAACATCCCACATCCACTCTCTTCTTGGATTTCTCTTTCTCCCAACACTTGTCAGCAGCTGAGGTTTCACATTCAGTTGCTCACTGTCTACCCCATGAGCATGTGGGCCCAGGAGGGCAGGGCTTTCTGACTTGTTCACTGCTGACCTCCCAAGGCTTAAAAGTGTGCCTGCTGCATGGTACGGGTCCAGGTTCTTTGGTGGTGGTGGGTTTTATTTTTATTTATTTATTTATTTATTTAGTGGCTGCCACATTGCAGCAACTTTGATGTGGGATCTCAGTTTCCAGGCCAGAGCTTGAATGAACCTGGCTACAGGGGTGAATGCACTGAATCCTCACCACTAGACCACCAGGGAACTCCTGGTACAGATCTGTTGAATGAATAAACAACCCCAAGCATTTGATACTATTTTTATCATCCCCATTTCACAGAGAATGAGACCAAGGCACAGAGAGGTAGAATCACTTCCCCAAGCTAACAAGTGGCAGGGCCAAGATTTGAGCCTAGGCAGACTGGCTCTAGAACCCACATTCTTACCCACCTCACCTCACCCCATGCAAGTGATGCTCCTTGGACCACCCTCCCACAGCCCTGCAGAGAAGGAATTTCTTCTTTCAACACTTACTCTCAGAGTTCTCGTCGTGGCTCACTGGTTAACGAATCTGACTAGGAATCATGAGGTTGTGGGTTCGATCCCTGGCCTTGCTCAGTGGGTTAAAGATCTGGAGTTGCTGTGAGCTGTGGTGTGGGTTGCAGACGCGGCTCGGATGCCACATTGCTATGGCTGTGGTGTAGGCCGGCGGCTGCAGCTCCAATTAGACCCCTAGCCTGGGAACCTCCGTGTGCCACGGGAAGCGGCCCTAGAAAAGGCAAAAAGACAAAACAAACAAACAAACAAACAAAAACACTAACTCACCAACCACCTGATTTAGATCAGGACCTGTGCGACCAAGGTGGCCCCCAGGTCACAGTAGCAACCAAGGTGGCCCTCAGGCCCTGTCCTCAGGGAGCTTTCAAAGCCTGACTCCATTTCACAGTGGATCAAGGAGGGGGCTGTAGAGCCACAGGAACTTACCAAGCTTCCTGAGCAAGTGGCCAAGCCACCAAGACTAAGCTTGCATCCAAGGCCCATGATGGCCCCTAGGCACGTTTGTGTCCCATAGGCTTAATCACTGGCACCATTATTTGTTTTTACTGAGATGTAATTCACATACCATAAAATTCGTTTTTGTTTTTTGTTTTTTTTTTCTTTTTATAGCTGCACCTGTGGCATATGAAGTCCCCAGGCTAGGGGTTGAATCGGAGCTGCAGCTGCAGGTCTGCACCACAGCCTCAGCAATGCCAGATCTGAGCCGCATCTGTGACCTATGCCACAGCTTGTGGAAACACCATAACCTTAACCCAACTGAGAGAGGCCAGGCATTGAACCCTCATCCTCATGGACGCTATGTCAGGTTTGTTTTTTGTTTTTTTTTAGGACTGCCCCCTTGGCATATGGAGGTTCCGAGGCTAGGGGCGAATCAGAGCTGTAGTTGCTGGCCTACACCACAGCCATAGCAACACCAGATCCGAACCACGTCTGCAAACTACACCATAGCTCACGGCAACGCTGGATCCTTAACCCACTGATCGAGGCTGGGGATCGAACCTGCGTCCTCATGGATACTAGTCAGATTAATTTCTGCTGAGCCACGACGGGAACTCCATCAGATTCTTAACCCACTGAGCCACAACAGGAGCTCCCGCTATTTTAAAGTGTACAATTCAATGGCTTTTAGTGTATTTGTAAGATGGTGCAGCCATCACCTCTGTCTAATTCTGGAACATTTTTATCACCTCAAAGAAGAAATCCCATCTCCATGTGCAGCCACTTCTCATTCCCACCTGCCCTCTGTCCCTGGCAACCACTAATCTGCTTTCTGTCTCTGTGGCTTTTGTGTATTTTGATGTTTCATATTAATGGAATTATATGAAATGTGATCTTGTGTACCTGGCTTCCTACACTCAGCACAATGTTTTCAAGGTTCGTCCATGATGGAGCATGAGTCAGTGCATCATTCCATGTTCTGGTTAAATACTATTCCATTGGGTGGACAGACGGTTTTTGTTTTTTGTTTTTGTTTTTTTGTCTTTTTAGCAGGGCCAGGGATCGAACCTGCGTCGTTGTGGTTACTAGTCAGAGTAATTTCCCCTGAGCCACGACCGGAACTCACAGACATTGTTTTGTTTATCCATTCTTCAGCTGACAAACATTGGGACTGTTTCCACTTTTTGTCACTGTGAATAGTGCTGCCATCAATAGCCGTGTACACAGTTTCATGTGAACGTACATTCTCAATTATCTCAAAAGTTCAGGTCTCTAGGAGAATCTTTGGGTCATATGATATCCCCATATTTAACTTTTTAAGGAACTGCCGGATGGTTTTCCAAAGCGGCTGCAGCATTTTAGATTCACGCCAAGCCTGGGCGAGGGTTGCAATTCTGCACTTATGCTGTAGTGCAGTACCATTAAGGTTGTAAGAGAGATTTTGAATAAATAATACATTCAGGAGTTCCTGTTGTGGCTCAGTGGTTAACGAATCCAACTAGGAACCATGAGGTTGCAGGTTTGATCCCTGGCCTTGTTGAGGGGGTTAAGGATCCGGCGTTGCTGTGGCTGTGGTGTAGGCCAGTGGCTACAGCTCCGATTAGGCCCCTAGCCTAGGAACCTCCATATGCCGCCGGAGCAGCCCTAGAAAAGACAAAAAGACCAAAAAAAAAAAAAATTCATATGATTCAAACATCAAAATTATATGGGAGTTCCCTAGCAGTCTAGTGGTTAAGGATCCAGCATTGTCGCTGCTGTGGCATGGGTTTAACCACTGGCAGGGGAATTTCTGCATGCTGCAGTCACAGCCAAAAAAAAGACCCGCAAACAACCCATCAAAATGATATGAAAATTGGAGTTCCTGATGTAGCTCAGCAGGTTAAGAACCCAGCTGGTATCCATGAGGAAGCGGGTTTGATCCCTGGCCTCTCAATCAGTGGGCTAAGGATCGGGTATTGCCCTGAGCTTCAATGTAGGTCACAGATGCAGCTTGGATCCCGTGTTGCTGTTGCTCTGATTCAACCCCTAACCAGGGAACTTCCATATTCCACAGGTACGGCCCTAAAAAGACACATGAAAAATTATATGAAAATGAACACCTCCACCCACAGCCCCATCTACTCTGGGTCTCCCTGCTCCTGCAGGTAACCACTTTTGTTAGTTTTTTACACCTGATTCCTGAGTTCCTGAATGCAGATACAGGCAAACACCAAGATTTTTGAGTGTATGTATGCAGAAAGCATCATGCCTGTGGTCCTTGCTTTCTCCTCAGCTGGGTATCTTAAAGGCAGAATAGTCTGATGTTAATGAGCCCAGACCCTGGAGCCACACACAGCCTGGGTTTAAATTCGAGCTTGGCCACTTGGAGGTGTGTGACACGGAGACAAGGGACGTTACCTTGCTCAGCTCAGTTTCCCTCTGTAAGAAGGGGAATAACCGGAACCTCTGCCTCCCAGAGTTGATTCAGAGTAGATGAGTCAATGTGTGCGTGTCAGCCAGGGTCCCAGAGGAAGCAGAATTCCAAGCAAAGGAGTTGAGCTTTATTTTTTTTAAGTTTTATTTTTGTTTTTTAGGGCTGCACCAGAGGCATATGGAAGTTCCCAGGCTAGGGGTTGAATGGGAGCTACAGCTGCTGGCCACAGCCGCAGCAACTTGGGACCAAGCCTCGTCTTTGAACTACATCACAGCTCACAGCAACACTGGATCCTTAACCCACTGAGCGGGGCCAGGGATCAAATCCGCATCCTCATGGCTACTAGCTGGGTTTGTTACTGCTGAGCCACAATGGGAGATCCAAAGGGGTTTAACTTTAAAATTAAATTGATGATGATGATTGTACAACTATAAATATAATAAATGCCGGGCTGCGGGATCCTTAATTCACTGTGCCAGACTGGGCATTGAACCTGTGTCCCTGTGCTCACCACACGCCACTAATCCCATTGTGCCGAAGCGGGAGCTCCTTGACAGTCTTTTTACACTTCTGTAACAGTGCCCAAGCCCCTGGTCCTTTTACAGCTGCATGCGCTCCACTGTCCTCTGGGTGTTCATTCAGCCGGTCCCCCGTTACCGGCATCGGGGTCACTGCTAATCCTGCTCTGTAGACAATGCTGCAGTGAGTGACCTTGGGTAAATGTCATCTTATGGGATGTGGCTCTTTGCTGAGAGATGGCCGTTGTGCCAAAGGCTTTATGTCCACCGTTGTCTCACTCCATCCTCACAACAACGCCATGAAAGAGAAGGAAAAGCCTCTGAGGGTGTGTCCCTCGTAGCTGAGGAAGGTGGGATGCAGGTATTTCCTTTTTTTTTTTTTTTCCCCTATAAATTTACATATGTTTTTGTTTTTTTGTGTATGTTGGGATGCAGGTATTTCCTGACTCCAGGATCCTTGCCCGAAGCGCCCCACGGACGGAAATCCTCAGGTCCTACAGCCTAATCCTCACTCATCAGGTGCCATAAATTGAACCTTCATCTCCCTTCAGTTACAGCCGCTGCCTGGAGCTGATGCTGAACCATGTGGCCCATCGTGGCCCCACGTGCCACCTCATGGTGGCGTCCCACAATGAGGAATCGGTCCGCCAGGCAACCAAGCGGTATGAAGTAGGGGAATGGGAGACAGATCCCCAAAGGGTGGCGGACATGGAACGAGGGGAGGGCCAAGAGGTTCAAAGGGGAGCTGGGGAGGAGAGTCAAAATATTTAACCCCTGCTACTCCTGTAGGTCCCATAGGCCCCAGCTGAGCAAGGCATCGCCCCTTACTTGCTGGGGCACGAGGAGGTCCAAGGGTTCCAGGGGAGGAGCTGGGATGCACGGGGGAGTTTTCAGAGGGCCCAGGGCAATGGTGATTTATCAGTGAGTTTGGAAGTGCTTCAATATGTGAATAACTCGAACAGCCCTATGTGTGCAGAAAGGCTGACTTTCAGCACCAGATCCAGCCACACGGTCTGGACTGAAGCGTGGCCTCTTCTGTAGCATGTGGGAGCTGGACATCCCTCTGGATGGGCCCATCTGTTTTGGACAACTTCTGGGGATGTGTGACCATGTCTCCTTGGCATTAGGTATGAATGATCCATCCCCCAGCCCCCACCCCCATGTCCCAGCCCCAGGCCTCATTCTTTCCCAACCAGATCCCTTCTCCCCATCCCAGACAAGGCCTGGCCAGGCTCCCATCCAGCGCCTGCAGCCGGCCCAACGCCAGACCCTTCCAGATAGGTCTGCCCCGGATCTGAAGGCCTTGCAGGCCTGTGTCTGTGTCTGGGGTCTGTTGTTTTTGTTGGTTCCTGATCACGGCATCTTGTTTCCTGTGTGCTTTGGTTACCTTTATTGTGTTGTTTCCCAGGGCCTGAGACCGGAAGATTTATGTTTCCTTCTGCTGGGTACTAAGGGGTACAAAACCACTGTACTTTAAATTCATAGCTTGAGGGTTCTTGAGATATCCCAGGGGTGCAAATTAGGGCTGCAAAAATGTTAGGGCCATACCCTCTCAGAGATGTATTTATCTGTTTTCTTTCTTCCTTGCTCTGCTTATGGTCAAGGTCCTTCCCTGGGTGTGTGTGTAGTGGCGGGAGTTGGGGGGAGGGCTAATTTCTTGTTAATTCACACCCTGAGGGTCTAGATTTTTGGGATTCCAAATTAATCTGGGGACAGTCTTCTTTATAATTCCCCCTGGTCAGTCTCTGAGCCTCCACTTCTGTACCCACGTATGTACCCCCTCAAATGTGAAGTCATCAAACAGCAGTTCAGTTTGCCTTCAGGGTAGGAATGCTTCTTGTGCATGCCTTCTTTGGATTCTCACTTTCTCTCTCTCTTTTCTTTCTTTCTTTCTTTTTTTTTTTCTTTTTTTCTTTTTTTGTCTTTTTAGGGTCGCACCCATGGCACATGGAAATTCCCAGGCTAGAGGTCAAATTGCAGTTGCAGCTGCCAGCCTACACCACGGCCACAGCAACGAGAGATCTGAGCCGAATCTGTGACCTACACCACAGCTCACAGCAACACCAGATCCTTAACCCACTGAGTGGGGCCAGAGATTGAACCAGCAACTTCATGGATACTAGTCGGGTTTGTTACCCCTGAGCTACAACGGGAACTCCCCCTTCTTAAATTAGTAAATTCGGAGTTCCCGTCGTGGCGCAGTGGTTAACGAATCCGACTAGGAACCATGAGGTTGCGGGTTCGGTCCCTGCCCTTGCTCAGTGGGTTAACGATCCGGCGTTGCCGTGAGCTGTGGTGTAGGTTGCAGACGCGGCTCGGATCCTGCGTTGCTGTGGCTCTGGTGTAGGCTGGTGGCTACGGCTCTGATTAGACCCCTAGCCTGGGAACCTCCATATGCCGCGGGAGCGGCCCAAGAAATAGCAAAAAGACAAAAAAAAAAAAAAATTAGTAAATTCCTTATTCTCTTGGAAGCATTTTAATAGCTTTGAGAAATTTTTTTTAAATGATTCCTTGATTTTTAGCTTTTTCAGGGGGACATTTTCTCCCACTCACCTACTCCACCACGTTCTTGGAAATGGAAGTCTGTTCCAGATGGGGCCTGGGGGAGCCTCTTCCCAAACATGAGCCCACACCCTGCCAATGCTCTCCTTCCAGGGCAGGCTGGCTATGCTGTGTACAAGTCCATCCCCTATGGCTCCCTGGAGGAGGTCATCCCCTATCTGATCCGGAGGGCCCAGGAGAACCGAAGTGTACTGCGGGGTGCCCGCAGGGAACGGGAGCTGCTCAGCCAAGAACTTCGGCGGAGGCTGCTGGGGCGGGGCCTGAGGGTACCCCATTAGCATCCCTAGGGGTCATGTGGTCAATAAAGGTCTTGAGCTGCTGCCCAGATGGCTGCCCTGCACTGAAGCCGCCTCCTTGGGGAAGGGCTAACCTCAGTCAGCCTGAGCTAGGGGTCCCTGTAATTCAAGGGAGATCTCCAGATGACCCTAGAGCATGGTAAGGGCATTGATCAGAGACTAATGAAGTCCCCACTCACCCACCCTAAGGCGGCCTGTCCTGCAATAGACCAGTTAGTGGCTGATGTGGAAATTTTTCTTTACCTCAGTGGACGCCCAGGTGAAGGGCACAGGTGAAAAGCAGACAAGGCACTGATGTCTAGAGACTGGACTAAGGCCATGTGTCCAGGGAAGGACAGAGGGAAGAGCCAAACCACTCTAATTTTTTTTTTTTTTTTAAATAGGCTGCACCCATGGCATATGGAATTTCCCAAGCCAGTGACCGAATCCGAGTGGCAGCTGTAATTTATGCTGCAGCTATGACAGATCCTTTAACCCACTGCATCGGGCCAGGGATTGAACCTGCGCCTCAGGAACCACCTGAGCTGCTGCAGCCTGATTCTTAACCCACTGTGCTACAGTGGGAACTCCTTTTTTTTTTTTTTTTTCCCTTCAGCGTGCAGTGGCTTGATGTGGTCAAACCCAGGCCTTGGGAAAGTGCCAAATCCTAACCACCAGACCACCAGGGAACTCCCAAACCTTTCTCTCATTTAATAAGCATTTACTGGGTTTCCTTCTGAGTCAGGCTGAGGTAAACAACACAGAGAAAACAACAGTGACAAACAATCCCAGGCCTCACAGGCCAACCCAGAGTGGTCAGGGTTGTTGTGATGGGAGGAGCCCAGGAGGAGTATCAGAGAAATGTCTGGAAAAGCCTGGAGGCTGTGGGAGGCCAGGAGTTCCCGTCATGGCGCAGCGGAAACAAATCTGATTAGCCATGAGGTTGCAGGTTCAATCCCTGGCCTTGCTCAGTGGGTTAAGGATCCAGGGTTGCTGTAGTGAGCTGTAGCGTAAATCACAGATGCAGCTCAGATCTGGCGTGGCTGTGGCTGTGGTGTAGGCTGGCAGCTGTAGCTCCAATTAGACCCCTAACCTGGAAACCTCCACGTGCCGTGGATGCGGCCCTAAAAAGAAAAAAAAAGAGAGAGAGCGTTCCAAAGAATAACTAAGTGAGGAGTTCCTGCTATAGCCCAGCGAGTAAAGAATTCAAATGCAGCAGCTTGGGTTGCTGCAGAGGCATGGGTTCCATCCCCAACCCAGTGCAGTGGGTAAAAGGATCTGGGGTTGTGAAACCTTTGGTGTAGTTTGCAGCTGCAGCTCAGATTTGATTCCTGGTCCAAGAAGGTCCATGTACCACAGGTGCAGCCATTAAAAAAAAAAAAAAAAAAAAAAAAAAGAATAACCAAGTGAATATGGAGAAGAGCATTCAAAGGCAAGGGCCTGTGCAGAAACGCGGGAGTAGGGAGAGAAGGATGATGGAGGATGGCAGGGCCAGATGATGCAGTCTTAGATGCCACACTGCAGGGCCTGGACTCTGTCCCAAGGGCAGTGGGGAATCAGGAGGGTTGGAAGGGGGGTGGGCGGGGAGGACAACACTGAGTCTGGTTGGGCTTTAAGAAGATTCCTCTGGCTGCCACGTGCTGGGTGGACCCTGGGCTCTCTGGTTCAGAGCCCAGAGGAAGCTGAGGTAGGGAATCCTGCCAGGTAACGGGAGCGAGGAATGCTGTGGGGAAGGGGTTGGGGGAGGAAGCCAGTGGAAAGACTAATCAGGAGACTGAGTGGAAAGGCCTGGAGCTGACAGGCTGGATTGGAGGGAGACATTCAGGGAGAGGCCCAGGGCCCTGGCTTAAAGAGGGGACAGTGGGGCCAACCTTGAGATGGGGATATGGGAGTAAATGCAGTTTGAGGAGATACTGAGGTCAGTGTGGGACCCAGTGGGTGTGAGGATCCAGGGGCAGGTGTTCAGGGCATTGAGGGGCCCCAGGTGTGGGGCAGAGAGAGGGAAAAAACAGCCGGGGCGGGGGCGGTTAGAAGCATGGGAAGACTGGCAAGGGCAGAGACCAGGAACGGCCCATCATTCCGAGCAAGAAGACGCTAACATGTACAGCGCAGCCACGAGGTCTGGAGTGCACCGCCATCTCTAGTACTGGGTCTCCTCCGAGGCGCGCCTAACGAGCATTGCTCAGAGAAGGGAGGCCACTGCGCAAGCGTAAAGGTGGCCAGAGACCGCTAATGGGCATGCGCTTAGGATTCCCGCCCAGATCCTCCGCGACGCACGCACAGGGTCACGTGGCAGTCACGTGGTGCTCACAGTGGGAGTCCAACGGTAGGCGCCAGGCCACCTCCGCCCTCTACCAACCCCCCTCCCCCAGCTCCCCCTCCCCCCGCCCTGCCTCAGACCTCCCCCTCCCTCCTTCTCCTCCTTTCTTCCCACCCCTCCTGCGTCCTCCAGCCCCACCTCTTATCAGACCCTGTCTCGGTTCTGCGCACGGTTCCCTCAGCCCAAGGATCCGGTCCTCAGCCCCCCTTCCTTCTGTCTGTCCCTTCTCCTAGCACATAGGCCCTACCCCAGAATGCAGGTGCTTCCCTAAACCGCAGTCTACGCCCCCCATCCTCAGACCCTCCTGCGGCCAGCAGACCCCAGCCGCTGCCCTCAGAACCTTCCTCAGGGCCCTTTCTCCAGCCCGGGGCCCCTGCCCTCAGACTGGCCTCTTCCTGGATGCCTGCGTCTCACAGCCTAGGGACCCCATCCCTTCTCAGGTCCTACCCTTTAGGCCTCTGTTCCTCCAGCCTTTGGGTAAGCTGCAGACCCTCCTCCTGAGCCCCCCGACTCCTTGCTCTGGCTCAGATCCCGTCCCTCTAGCCTTTCCAGCCCCTCTCCAGGACGGCGCGCCCAGCCCTCAGATGTCCTTAGATCCTCTTCACGCTCAGACTCCCTTAGACCCCTGACCACCTGGTCTGTGGCTCTCTCAGAGCCCACCCTTTTCTCATTCAGACCCCTCTCTGCAAATCAGACCCCTCTTGAATCCCTTCTCTTTTTCATACTGTCCACCCCAACGCCCCAGAACTCCCAGCCAGCTCTGTCTTTATCACCCCCAGAGGTCTAGTCCTTCGCTTTCTCCTGCCCTAATGAGACCTGCTAGCTGATTCCTGGCCAGGAGCTGGTTGAATCCAGAGCCCACAGATGCCCTCGCTTCCTTCTCCGTTCCCGGTGGAGCTGGGCTCTGTTCAGGATCCAGAAGGCCAAGTGGGCCGTCTACATCGCCTGGCTGTGGCCCGGGGCCCAGGCTGGGGCCTCACCAGGCTCCTGCGGAGAGGTGAGACTTTCGCTGCTGGAAATGCCCCTGGGAGACAAGATCAAGGGGCAATGTGTAGGGTGCGACTTCATTTGGCCATTCAGCAGAAGTGTACCAGGCACCTATTACGTGTCAAGGCTCTGTTGTCTGTGATGGGAAACATGACCTTCTGGGTCATTGTGAATGAAATTTATTATAAGAATTTAAGAGTGATGAGGATGAGATAGACACATTGGAAAGGATGGCCTTTCGGATGGGTGATACTTGGGTCCCACAGCATAAGAGCCAATCATGCACGTAGCTGGGAGAAGAGCACTTCAGAAAGATGGAATAGCCAGTGAAAAGGCCCTGAAGTTAAAACACAAACTAGGTATGTGTAATAGCAACAAGGAGCAAGGGGATGAGGAGAGAGAACTGAAGCTGAAGAGGCAGCAGGTACAGACAGGAAAGGGCCTTAAAAGGGATGTAAATTTTGTTGGATTTTGTTCTGTGTGTAACTGGAAACCATTGGAATTGTAGGCAGGAAATTAACATTGTCAAATGTACAATTTCTGTTTTTCATTGATTTTTGTAAATTGATTGTGTGTCTGGCCACTGTCTGAACTTGCTTAATAGTTGTAGTGCTATGCTGATTCTTTAAATTTTTTAAATTTAATTTTTATTTTATATTGGAGTTTAGTTGATTTACAATGTTGTGTTAGTTTTAGGTGTACAGCAAAGTGATTCAGGTATACATATATCCATTATTTTTCAGATTCTTTTCCCACATAATTTATTACTGAATATTGAGTAGGGAGTTCCCACTGTGGCTCAGGGGGTAAGAACCTGACTAGTATCCATGAGAATGTAGGTTTGATCCCTAATCTCACTCAGTGTGTCGAGGATCTGGCATTGCTATGGTTGTAGTGTAGGCAACCCCTAGTGTAGTGTGATTCAACCCCTAGCCTGGGAACTTCCATATGTTGAGGGAGTGGCCCAAAAAAGCAAAAAAAAAAAAAAAAGAGAGAGAGAGAGAGAGAATATTGAATAGAGTTCCTTGTGCCATGCAGGAGGTCCTTATTGATTATCTGTTTTATATACAGAGTGTGATATGTTACCGCCAGATTCATAATCTCCCCCCCTGCCACATTTCCCCTTTGGTAACCATTGTTTTTGAAGTCTGTTTCTGTTTTGTGAATAAATTCATTTGTATCATTTTTTTTTTTTGTCTTTTTGCTATTTCTTGGACCGCTCCCGCGGCATGTGGAGGTTCCCAGGCTAGGGGTCCAATCAGAGCTGTAGCCAGACATTGGCCTACGCCAGAGCCACAGCAACGCGGGATCCGAGCCGCGTCTGCAACCTACACCACAGCTCACGGCAACGCCGGATCGTTAACCCACTGAGCAAGGGCAGGGACCGAACCTGCAACCTCATGGTTCCTAGTCGGATTCGTTAACCACTGCGCCACGACGGGAACTCCCATTTGTATCATTTTTAAGATTCCACATTTAAGTTATATCATATGATATTTGTCTTTCTCTGACTTTATTTAGTATGGTGATTTCAAGGTCCATCCATGTTATTGCAAATGGCATTATTTCATTCTTTTTATGGCTGAGTAATATTCCATTGTATATATGTACCACATCTGCTTAATCCATTCACCTGTCAATGGGAATTTATGTTGCTTCCATGTCTTGGCTATTGTGAAAAGTGATGCAGTGAATATTAGGGTGCATGTATCTTTTTGAATTATGGTTTTCTATGGATATATGCCCAGGATTGGGATTGTTGGATCATATGGTAGTTCTATTTTTAGTTTTTAAGGAACCTCCAGAAGTTCCTATTATGGCTCAGCAGTAACAAACCCGGCTAGTATCCATGAGGATGTGGGTTTGATCCCTTGCCTTGCTCTGGGTTAAGTATCTGGTGTTGCCGTGAGCTGTGGCATAGGTCAGCAGCTGCAGCTCCGATTCCACCCTTAGCCTGGGAACTGCCATAGGCTTTCCACACCTTCAGCCCTAAAAAGCAAAAAAAAAGGAACCTCCATATTGTTCTCCATAGTGGTTGTACTAATTGACATTCCCACCAGTGTTGTAAGAGGGGTCCCTTTTCTCCCCACCCTCTCCAGCATTTATTGTTTGTAGACTTTTTTTTTTTTTCTTTTTCATCCCCACCTGCACCATATGGAAGTTCTTGGGCCAGAAATCTAATCCAAGCTTCAGCTGTGACCTCTGCCATAGCTGTGGCAACACAGGATCCTTAACCCATGTGCCACAGCAGGAACTCCTGTAGAATTTTTGATGATGGCCATTCTGACTGGTTGAAGTGATATCTCATTGTACTTTGTGATTTACCTCTCTCTAATAATTAGTGATGCTGAGCATGTTTTCATGTGCTTTTTGACCATTTGTATGTCTTCTTTGGAGAAATATCTATTTAGATCTTCTGTCCATTTTTTGACTGGGTTGTTTTTTTGTTGTTGTTGTTTTATTGTTATAGAGCTGCATGATCTGTTTACACACACACACACACACACGCAGACAGGACTCAGGCCACATCTGCCACCTATGCCACAGCTTGTGGCAATGCCGGATCCTTAACCCACTGATTGAGCAACCAGGGATCAAACCTACATCCTCACAAACACTACGTTGGGTTCTTAACCTGCTGAGCCACAAAGGGAACTCCTGTTTGTATATGCTGGAAATTAACCCCTTGTTGGTAGCTTTGTTTGCAAATATTTTCTCCTACTTTGTAGGTTGTCTTTTCATAATGATTTTCTTTGCTGTGCAAAAGCATTTAAGTTTACTTAGGTCTCATTTGTTTATTTTAGGTTTTATTTTCATTACTCTAGGAGGTGGATCCAAAAAGATACCAATTATATCAAAGAATGTTCTGCCTATGTTTTCCTCTAAGAATTTTGTAGTGTCTGACCATACATTTAGGTCTTTAATCCATTTTGAGTTTATTTTTATGAAGGGTGTTAAGGAATGTTCTAATTTCATTCTTTTACATGTATCCATCCAGTTTTCCTAGCACCACTTATTGGAGAGACTGTCTTTTCTCCATTGTATATTCTTGCCTCCTTTGTCATAGATTAATTGACCATAGGTGTGTGGGTTTATTTCTGGGCTTTATATCATATTCCATTGATCTATATTTCTATTTTTATGCCACTGCCATCCTGTTTTGATTACTCTAGCTTTGTAGTATGATTTTCTGTTGTTATCTGCAGACTGTGTGACAGTTTGGTCTCAGCTATTGTCTTTTTTTTTTTTTTTTTTTGGCCCGCAGCATGTGGAAATTCCCAGGCCAGGGATCAAACCTGTGCCACAGCAGCAACCCAAGCCACTGCAGTGACAGCACAAGATCCTGAACCCACTGTGCCACAGGAGAACTCCTGTACTATTAAATCTTTAAACTGAGATTTCTTTTTCCTGTCATAAGGTGATGGCCAGAACTCCCAAACTTTTTTGCCAGTGGACATTTCTCCCCTTGTTCATGATATTAAAGAGAAGCGTTTGTGTTTTTGCATTAGGTACCATGCTTTCTCATGGGTTTTGATTTATAAATTTTATCAAGTAAGGAAGTTCCCATCTATTCTTAGTTTTCTGAGGTGTTTTTTTTCCCCCTAATGATAAGTAGGTATTGAATTTTATCAAATGATTTTTATGTATCTAGTAAGTGTGATTTTTGTCCTTTAATTCATGAATGTGTTTTGTTACATTGATAGACTTTTTTGTTGTTGAATCATGCTTGTTTTCTGGGAATAAATCGACAGGGTTGTCCCTTTTACTTTATTTAGGGGCTTTGCATATATGATCATAAGTTGAACTGATAAATACTTTCATTTCTGACTCTGGAAACACTCATCTGATTTTGGAGTTAAGGTCATATTAACCCCATAAAAATGAGCCTTGCCCTCATTTTCTATTTTTCTGTTTTGGAACAACTTATATAAGATTATACATGAAATGAAGTGATAATGATTATATCATGAAATGATTTATGTTTTAAGAAAATCGCTGTGCAGGGCAAGACAAATGCAGAAAACCAGTTAGTATGCCATTGCAGAGGATGGTGGGCTACCAAGTAAAATAGGATGCAGTGAATATGATATTCAGAGGCTCCTGAAGAACCGCATTTAGAGGGATTTTGCGGAAGAGACCAAGCTGAGTTGAACCAAGTTCATCATTGATTAGCTGTGTGCCAATTACCTTGGAGTGCAAGGGCAAAGATACCATGCATTTGCCCTCCCTGGGTATATGGGATAGGGTCTGGAGGATCAGGGACTCGGGGGTGATGGATGCAGAGGAACAGAGCTTGGGGCATGACGGATGTGGAGATGAAGGCTTGGGAGGGGGGATCTGAGCAGGATGATGGCAGGCATGGAATTGGTGAGGCGTAGAAGCTGAATCTAAGGAGCTTACTACCTGGATTCAGCTCTTAGATGCAGTGTTCAAAAATAAACTTGAGGAGTTCCCGTCGTGGCTCATTGGTTAGCGAATCTGACTAGGAACCATGAGGTTGTGGGTTCGCTCCCTGGCCTTGCTCAGTGGGTTAAGGATCTGGTGTTGCCGTGGGCTGTGGCGTAGGTTGCAGATGCGGCTCGGATCCTGAGTTGCTGTGTCTCTGGCGTAGGGCAGCGGCTATAGCTCCGATTTGATCCCTAGCCTGGGAACCTCCATATGCCGTGGGAGTGGCCCAAGAAATGGCAAAAAAGACAAAAAAAAGAAAAAAAAAAGAAAAAGAAAACTTGAGAGATTTCTGATAAAATCCAGAGAATCTGCTTTTCTTGAATTTGATGCTGGCCACATGGGCCCTATATTCATACAGTGAACTGGAGCTGGGTGTCTGCCCCAGACAGTGCACAAGGCTCCTGTAAGCCTGACTACCCACAAAGTCCACGTCCTCCTGGCCCCCAGGTACCTTTCTGTGATTTTGACACCTCTGGGATGGGGGATGGATGTCAGTATCACAGCATCAGGTAGATGTCACTTTGTTCCAATCTGTGGACTTAATGGTGAGCACTGCTGAGATGGCATCTGAGGCAAAGGCCCCTGCGGCTGGAAGGTGGGGGTTCCAAGTCATAGAGATGGAACCTGGAGTCGAGGATCCCCCTGTCAAGGAGGGACTGTGGGAGCTGGGAATTGGGAAAGGTGTTGCCAGGACCTCTGGACCTGCAGTAAGGGACAGTGACAGCCCTAGTGTCACTCACTGTCCCTCAGTTGTCCAGGTGGACGGTGAGAACTCTGCTGGGCAGACGGCACTCTTCCTCTCGGCGCTGCTGGGACGCAGCTCTGCCGTGCAGCTCCTGCTGGCCTTTGGTGCCAACCCCAACCAGTGAGTGGATAGGTGGCGACTGCCCCCCTCTCCCGGGGCCCCGAGTCTGAGCCCCACAGAGCCGGTCTCTCTTCTTCCCCAGAGGCTTCTCTCCCTCAGACCCCCTGACCTCCCCTGATAACCCTCCCATCCCCACTGACCGCCGCCACACCTTGTTCTCTCAGTTCACCCCTTCCTGTCCTCCCGCGACTGTTCCCACTCTCCCCGTGCTTCCCATTCTCCCAGCGATCCTCTTGTCCTCCCAAAGACTCCACTGTGTCCCCAAGTGAGGGGGACACAGTGATATCCACCTCCCATGACCATAGTGACCCTTTTATCTCTCAGTGCTCCTGTCCTGCCACCTCCTGTCCCTGTTCCGTGCCTCTCTTAATCCACCACTGCTCTCTGTTTGCTGCAGCCGCTGCCTGGATGGCAGCACACCTGTGCATGCGGGCGCCTTCTCGGGCCGCAGCCTGGTGATGCTGCACCTGCTGCAGGCGGGGGGTGACCTGCGTCTGCATGACCAGCAGGGCCGCACCCCTCAGGACTGGGCAGAGCAAGGTGGTGCCAAGCAGAGCTGGGAGGTGAGCCCCAGCCAGGGTAGGGCAAGGGTACCAGGACCAGCACCCCACCCTCCCTCACCTCTCATGCCCCCCGTCCAGGTGCTGGAGCTGTTACAGCTCTGCCGGGCCCACATATCAGCACTTGTGCACGGCAGTGAGTTGGCCCCCACTGCGTCCCTGGGGCAGGTGCAGGCCAGCTCTGGACGCAGCCTGCGTGGTGGTTCCCTGCTCTTGCTGCGGCTGGTGCAAGTGGACAGGTAACGGTCCACACCCTGAAGCCTGCCCAGCCCCAACTCCCAGCTACCCGGACTTACTCTCGGACTGCCCTTTACCCCAGGACACTGAGGCCGGAGCAGGTCAGGAGACCCCCCCAAATTCCAGCCTTAGGGTTTGGCCAGGTAAGCAGGAGATGTGGGAGGGAGTGGGGACCACCCCGTTCCCTTCCTGCCTCATGGTTCCGCTCCCTGTCCCCAGCTCAGCAGCCTGGCACCCCTGGGGCTTGTAACGGGTGTGCCCCTTGCGGACCCCAAAGAGCTGCTGCCAGCACAGGGCGAGCCTGACCGCACCTACAAGAGCAGCTCCCACACCCTCATGGCCAAGTGAGAAACAGCCTCCCCCCACACCCCTGCCTGGGCCCAGCAGAGCCCGGCTCTCCAGTTCCCTCCCAAGGAGAAGCCCCTCCTCTCAGCCCTACATGCTCTCCCCGCCCTGCTTCCCCAGCCTCCTGTGGAGGGGCCACCCCGTGACCGTGCGGCAGCTGCAGGCCCCTGGAACCCAGCCTGATGTGCTGTTGGCTGACCTTCAGCACTGCAGGTACGTCACCTCCGGCCTCTCCCCAGGCCAGCCCAGCCCCGCAGACCAGTCTCCTGGCGCCCAGTCGACTCGAGGGTTTCATAAGCAGAAGAGCAGGGAGTGTAGCAACAGCCGCGGTTACAGTCTTCATCTCTGGGCCAGCGCTTGGCATGAGCCCTCCTACTAGGGTGACCCCCACCCCCTCCACCACCACTGGAAAGGGGGTACCCAGTTCTGTGTGCTGCCTTGTAGGCCTCAGAGGGGAGGTGTGTGTAGCTAGGGTACCAAGGACAGGGTGCAGGCTGGGTGCTGGCTGTGTGATCCGGGTCCTGGGTTCTCCTCTCCTGTGGCTGAGGGAGATGGTCAGCCTGATGGCCGAGGCTGCACTCCTGGCACGTGGTGATCTGTGCCCGGGAGCCACCCCCACCCTCTGAGTGGCCTGCTCTCCTCCCGCCCAGCACCCTGCACCACCCCAACCTCTTGCTGCTGATGGCCCTGAGCCCCTCGGCGGACCTGTCGGGGCTGCGCCTTCTCTTTGAACCTGTGTGGCTGGGCTCCCTGCATGTGGTGCTGCACTCACGGGGACCAAGAGAGGGAGTACCTGGCCCCCATCCTGTGCCAGGCCTGCCACCTGGCCACCTGCTGCTGCAGGTGTTGGAGGCCCTGCTGTTCCTGCAGGCCCGCTGGCGTGCTCACGGCGGCCTCAGCTCCCATGCTGTGCAGCTGGTGCGGCCAGGCCTGGCCAAGGTGGGCAGCCTGGAGCACGGGCGCCCATTGCACCAACACTGGCTGCAGCCCAGGTCAGTGCCTGCCTCACTTGCCTGCCCGTGTCCCTGCCCAGCGGCCACTGGCTCACCAGGCCCCTTGGCCTCCGCAGGCCACAGCAGGGCTACCCCTGGGGAGGCCCAGGCCCAGGGCTGCCCCCGCCTCCTGAACTGTACCCATGGCTGCCACTTGAGCTCATCCGCGGTGATATGCCTGCTGCCACCTCAGACCTCTACAGCTTCTGCATCCTGGCCCAGGAGGTCTTCACTGGTCAGTGAGTGATCCTGTTCCCTGTCCCACTGAGGCCCCCCAAGCCCGTTCGGGTCCCCCAGTCATGCTTCCTCACAGGAGAGCTGCCCTGGGCTGGAAGAGAGGGGCCTGAGGTGAAGGCTAAACTGGAGGCAGGTGAGAGCCCGGCCCTGGATCCCCTGGTGCCAGCCCCCTACCAGGCCCTGGTACGGGCTGGACTGGGCCTAGGGCCTGCTGACCGCTGGGGCAGCCTGCAGAGTACGCGATACCTGCTGCGGGAGGCCATGGCCCAGGTACAGTACAGGGAGGCAGAGGTGGGTGGTGGCCGTGCAGCCTCGGGCAGGGCCCATGTCCCACACCCAGCCTCCTCTCCACAGGACTCGGCTGCTGAGGTAGGCTCCCCAGTGGACTGGACCACACTGAGCCCTTCACCCCGGGGTTGTCCGCCAGGTAAGAGGGCAAGGAGGGAGGGTAGCAGGTGCTGAACATGGCTCAGCTTTGCCCCCGCCCCATTCCAACCAGCTGGTCTGTTCCCCCAGAGTCACTGTACTATGAGGTGGCTTCCAGAGCCAAGACTGCACCCCGGCCCGTGCCCCCTGTGATGTCCCTAGGTCCCTCCCCATCCCAGGTAGGAGCCAAGAAGGGGTGTGGAGGGCCAAGGGAGCTGTGGGGCACCTGGGTAACCCATGCCAGCTCTCTGCCATCGCTCTCTGTAGGTGCTGGGCCACAGCAGAGTCCAGAGGGGTAGAGCCTGGGACTCGGGTAGCAGCTTGACTCTAAGCAGCAGCCTGAGTCCCAGCCCTGACCTCTGCCCAGGCCGCAGCCCCACAGCCAGGGTCAGCCTGCACCGCTGCCTGGAGCCCAGAGCCACGGTACAGATACCCTGAGCCCTGTGTGACCGTTCGTTTGCTCACCTCTGGCCCCTCCTCTGAGTTGTCACCAACCCGTTTCCCTAGCTGCCTCTTCTCTGACCAGGGACCCCCTGGGACCCTGGTGACCCCTGACCAACCCTGCTTCCCCCAGGGCCCTGTCCTGCAGTCCAGCCTTCAGGATTCAGCCTCCCAGCTGTGGACCCAGGGCCCTGAGGAGCAGTTTGAGAGGAAGGTCTTAGCTAAGATTCAAGCCCTGCAGGGGCTGCAGCTGTGCACACAGGGCTGCCCTGCTGGGCCCCCAGCCCCATGAGCCCACCCCCTGCCTGCTGACTCACAGGGAGGCTGCTGGCAGGGAAGGCCACGAGGGCAGGTGAAGCAGGGGACCCTGAGCCCAACCCCTGCCCCCTCCCACCCTCCCAGGCCATTCTGAGCTCTGGCCCTGGAGTGGCAGCTCCAGTCTTTTTCTCCTGCAGGCGCCCAGCCCTGAGCTGATCAGAGGAAGTCTCTTCTCCAGCCTGCAGAAGTGAGAAATGGGGCCCTGCTGGGAGGGCCCCAGGCCCCTTCCTCACCCCTGGGTAACCCTCTGCCCACCCCTCCCCCTCCCCCAGGATGGATCTGCTGAAGGAGATCATAGCAGAGCTGCAAGGTGGATGCCAGCTTGACCAGGCTCAGTCTCATTCCTGACACAAATTGTTAGGGTGCCATGACATCCACATCTTCTCTGCAGATGTCACCCCTCAGAGCCTCCCAGGAGTGACTCCCCACTTAGCACCTGCTGACATGATAAAATGATAAAGCAGCGCATCTGTCACTGCCTCTTTATTCAATGAGCCTGGCCCGAGCTTGACGCTAGCAGGTACATTTTCATCATTTTTATTCGTTAATTTCGTCAGATGGTTTAGTGGGGTATGTGGCGGGGGTGGGGTGGGGGAAGATGGGCAGGAGCTGTCCCCCCACCCCTGTGCACAAGGTCAGGACATGCTGGGGGCTCCTGGAGGGAGAGGGAGGACAGGGAGTTAGCCTAGCCCTCAGATTTGTGCGAGAGCCCCCAGGATGGACGATGGTGGGGGAATGGGCGTGCCCCTCAGCCCAGAGTAGGGGAGCTATGATATCAGTTTAGGGACCCACATCAGAGGCAAGTTACAAAGTTAGAAACCTGGGGTAGGGGTCAGGAGCTCAAGAAAATACAAAACGAGGGACTGGGTTGGGCCAAGATCAGTGAGGGGAGGAAGAGAAAGGAGGATCTCTTCCAGCTCTGGCTCAGCAGTAGCTTCGGGTCTGGCCCTCGGAGTGGAGAGACCAGGTGGGAGTGGGGTAGGGGGGTGGGGGACCAGCCCCCTCCCTCCCTTGCCCCCCATTCCTGTACAGGGACCCCCGGTGGTGCTCACCCCCTCTCCCATAGGCCGGTGGGGCTGCCCTATAGAGCAGAAGAGGCTCCGGAGGGCCCCAGGGCCCAGGCACCCTGTGAGGGGTGTGGTGGCCCCAGGGGGCCCGCTGTTTCTGGGGGAGACGGGGGGCTGGGGGACCAGGATCTGAGCGGCTTCGGGGGTGGGCAGGAGGGGAGGAAGAGCTGGAAGAGGCGGGTGAGGGACCCCTGGGCCCTAAAGCTAGGTTGACATAGAGGGGCTCCGGTCGGGTGGGGCGCCGGGCAGGGTGCCGGGGGGCTGAGTAGCTCAGGTGGTCGTGGGGAAAGCAGGACGGGGGTGGTGGGTAGCTGAGCAGGAAGTCGGGGGACCTATGGAGCGGTGGTGATTGGCCAAGCATGCCATACGAGGCATTGAGCCTATCTGGGGGCACGGAGCGCAAGGGACTCCAGGACCGGCTGGGGCCAGAGTAGGGGGGCCCCTCACCTGCCTCAATTTCATAGTACAGGTTCTCTGCCCTGTCAAGTGGTGCAGGGGGACCCAGGGGGCTTCTCCAGATGGGGGCCGGGGAGCTAGGCTGGAAGGATGGGGAGCTGAGGGGATACAAGCCTGGTTTGGGGACCCCGAGGAAGGGTGGCAGGCACTCCCGGGGGGCTGAGGAGAAGAAGCCAGGGGTAGGAACCTGTGGGGGGACAGAACACAGAAACTGGGCTGCTGTCCCTGGCATGTCCTTGTACCCCCCACCCATCCTGAGCTGGGCACTGACCTGGGCAGGGCCTCTGGGTCCCCTCCTTGAGGTCCCTATGGGCCGCTGGCTCCTCACCAGGCTCCCATCACTTTGTTGCCTCGGTAGGGAGGGTGGGGGTCCTGGAACCCAGGCCCCTGGGTTGGCTCTGGGGTGGGGGGGTGGTCCACTCCCCGAGGGCTCACCACCCACCTCCAGGGACAGTGAGCGGCGGAAAGGGGAGTGGGGAGCAGACGGTGTGCTCCCCTGCTCCTGTTGGCTCTGTCTCTGGGCCACCTGCTGAGCCCGCTCAGCCAGGGCCAGGGCCATGAGGCGTGCTGGGTTCTTGGGGGGTGGAGGTGGGGCCCCCCCAGGGCGCAGGAGGGACAGGGGTGGGGGCAGCAGCGGTGAGTCCACACCAGGACCTAGAGGAATGGGAAAAGGAGTCAGAAGGGTCTTGGGCACAGCCTCAGGGTTCATGAGGGTGCAGGCTGGGCAGGACAGGACTCACCATGCTGGCCTTGGGCTCCCCGGGGAGCAGGCAGCGCCAGCTTGCTGCAGATCTCCTGTTGGCAGGTGTCGCTCAGCTGGGCCTCAGCTCCACGCAGCAGCAGGGGGATGAGGTGGGGGCGCAGGCCAGGGCCAGGGCTAAGGGCTGGCGTTGGGGTGGCCGAGGCAGGTGTTCCCCCAGCCCCCAGCAGCTCCAGGACAGCCGGTGGCACTGACACCGCCAGGGGCTCTGAGATGTCCAGGGCAGCGGGTGAGGCAGGGCTAGTGGGCCCACGGGGCGAGAGGGCCTGGGGGGTCATCCTGGGCGGAAAGGCAGAGGCGGGGGCCGGGGGGGCCGGGCTGGCAGGAGGTGCAGGGTCCCCTGGGGTAGGGCTGCTGCATCGAAAGGTAAGGGGGTCAAAGTCAAGCCCCCGGAGCCCCTCCAGGCAGCGGGGTGGGCTGAAGTCCAGCTCGTCACCATCATCTAGCCAGGCTGAGGTTCGGTGTGAGGGGGAGCCGGAGAGCGCCCCCAGGCCAGCTGCTGAGGACTCGGATGATGAGGACTCGGAGGAGGACGAGGACGAGGACGAGGAGGAGGATAGGCTCTCACAGGAGCCAGCGGGTGCCGGGCCCACGGGGAAAGCATCGCTGCTGGAGTGGGGTCGCCGTAGCCTGTGCAGCCTCTGGAGGCCTGGAAGGGCAGTGCGGGGGGAGGGCCGGTCAGGGGTCAAAACTTGACATACCCACATACATCAGTGAGAAGGGGGCACACCACCCAGGAGGTTGGGGGAATAACATGAGAGGCGTGTCCCTGGATAGGGTCCAGGGAGAGCTGTTCAGACACACGGGTGAGAAAAGAAATGAATGGCGAGTCCGTGAAGGGAACCATTCCAGATGCAAAGGCAAGAACCAAGTCTGATGACCCCACCAGCTGTGGCCTCATCTGCAGCTGCTGGGCGGACAGCCTGGGGCGACCATGTCTGAGAAGCACTCGGGCCTTGTCTTGGACAGTTGAGTGTGAGCATCTCCAGGCCTGGGCACGCTCATCATAGCCTCCAGATCCATCAGGGGTGGGGTGGGGTGGGAGTGGGGGGAGGATGGACTAGCAACTCCAGAGGGGATACCCACAGTGGACCAGCAGGGAGTGGTGGAGAGGAAGGAGCCTGAGCTGCACTCAGCAGTGCACATGGCAGCCTGTAATGCTGTGCTGAGTGAGTCCAGGTACAGCATGAGTCCCCTTCTTAAGGACTCTCAGCATATGGAGGGTCCCAGGCTAGGGGCTGAACGTGGCCTACAGCACAGCCACAGCAACCGGGATCCAAGCCGTGTCTGTGACCTACACTACAGCTCATGGCAATGCCGGATCCTTAACCCACTAAGCAAGGCTAGGGATTGAACCTGAGTCCTCATGGATAGTTGGGTTTGTTGCTGCTGAGCCATGACAGGAACTCTGTAGGATACCCTTTAATTAAAAGTTTCAAGACAACTAGAACTGACCCGTACGTTATTGATACCTACACGGGTCTGTGATCAAACTCTAAAAGCACAAGCATGAAGACCATGGAATTTAGGAATTCCCATCGTAGCGCAGCAGAAACATCTGACTAGGAACCATGAGGTTGTGGGTTTGATCCCTGGCCTTGCTCAGTGGGTTAAGGATCTGGCGTTGCCATGAGTTGTGGTGTAGGTCGCAGACATGGCTCCGATCCCGAGTTGCTGTGGCTGTGGTATGGGCCGGCACCTGCAGCTCCTATTAGACCCCTAGCCTGGGAACCTCCATATGCTGCGGGTGCGGCCCTGAAAAGACAAGACAAAAAAAAAAAAAAAAAAAAAACAAACATGGAATTTAGAGGCTGCCTCTAATGGGGAGGCAGCAGGTGGGAGGGGGACGAGCTCACAGGTAAGGTAGCAGGGTTCTTTTAGTTCTGGCCAGTGGGCTCTGGAGTGATCATATTTTTTTTTTCAAAACTTACGAATAAAAGACTGTCTGAAAGGGCCCTGCATGACCAATGATCACAGCACACCATGAACCAAGGGTGAAATTTATCCAAACACAGATCCAGATTTTAAAAACAAACCAAGACCCCCCCAAATCTGAGTACACCACTTGGAGGCCAGCTTAGGGCCCTCCCCAGTCTCTCCCAGCCCCACCCGGGCATCACATGGGCCACCCTGTGCTCACCAGCCCCGCTGGCCTGCGATGACAGCGACTCCTCACTCTTGGCAGATCTCAATGTGACCGTGTCAGGTCGGCTGCCTGCAGGGAGAGGTAGAAGGGTCACAGGGACCCTCCAGAGTGCCTCCCCAACCACCACACCGACTGCCCCACCTCTGACCTGAAGGCTGTGGTCGGGCACGGGTGCCCCCTAGCCACGGCAGAGGCTTCTTTCGGGGGATGCTGGGGCCCCGGCCCAATGCAAAGAAGGTCTTCCAGCTGCTACCCCCAGGCTTCCGCTGTTTCTCGCCTCTCTCCCCTTTTCTTCTGGGGTTTGGATGAGACATAGGAGGCCGGCTGAGGAGCTGGGGGGCTTCCAGGCTGGCCTCCCGCCTCCCAGGCATCCCACTCACCTTTCCACAGGTGAGGCTGGGGCCTTGGAAGTTGAGGGTTCGGTCGGTGTCCCCAGCCGGCCCTGGGTGCGAGCCTGGGCTTCCTCCAGCGTCAGCAGGCGAGTGGAGGGGCCACTGCCCGCAAGGGACTTGGGCCGGGGGAGGAGGCAGCGGCCTGGGGAGTTGGGAAAGGGGGCAGCTGTCAGCCCTGGGGGCCATTCAAGGCCACAGGCAAAGCCAAGCGCTACAGCCCAAGCCCCGGCCCCGCAGCATGCCCACCCGGGCTGGCAAGGCAGAGGGCCAGGGCGGATCAGGCGGGAACGGGTGGGCAGCAGGCAGGTGAGGAGGAGGAGTGAGGCAGAACGAGCTGATGAGGAGGCAGCTCCCAGCAGCCAGCGAGGATAGCGGCTCTGGCTTCAGTTACCTCGGGCCAGAAGGCCCTCCGACGTGCTGAGTCCTGACTGGGCTGGGGTCCGGGGCAGGGCGGGGAGGCTGGGTGGGGCTGGGGCAGGGTCAAGTCTGGGGACCTCCCACCTCCTCCCAGGTGGACCCATGGCCCCAAGCGCCCCCAGGAGCTACAAGGGGTGAAGGAAGAACGATGTCCGGGCCAAGAAGTGGGGATCCTGAGCGTAGGAGCTGAAATGAGAAGGGGGGGGAGGGGAGGGAGAGGCCGGGGCGGGGTCCTCAAGGAGCCGGGAAGGAGGTCCAGCTTCAGTGGGATGGGGATGGGGCTGGGAGCCCACCTGCCCTCCCGCTGCAGCCCTGACAATGAGGGGGCAGTAGCCAGGGCACCAGGGATGGGATGGGCATACCTGCAGGGTCAAGGCCAGCAGAAGTGAAGGTGTCACTGAACAGGACGTCCACGTGGGTGAGCAGGAACTCCACCACCACTGACTGCACCCGCACCTCCCGGAAGGCTGCTGCCCCCCCCAGCCCCACTGACTCCAGCTCCATGGACCTGGATGGGAGGAGCGGGAGGGTGGCCGGTGCCTGGAGCCCCCGCTGATGGGTTCTGGCTAGGCGAGGTGGGGAGCCACGGAGCAGTGGCTGTCATTCAACGTCTCCGATCTTGTCAAGCTGATCACATCTAGAACTGGATTCTCTACCTTTCCCCAAACCCTCTCCTTCCCTGCCTATTTCATCCCAGTCAGTGCAGCTCTTCTGGCAGCTTAGGTCAAACACCTTGGAACTGTCCTTAGCCCATTTTCCCACACCCACGTCCAATCTCAGTAGACTTTGGGGGTTTCACCCACAAAATTGATCCAGAATCTAAATGCTCCTCCTCCATTGCCCCTGCCCTGGCTCAGCCTCCATCCTGGACCATCCCACAGCCTCCTTCCTGGTCTCCTTGGTCTTCCTGGTCTCTCCTGCCCCCCACAGTCCGCTCCCCACACACAGCCAGAGGGAGCCCATGAACCTGGGTCAGATCAGAGCCCTCCTGGCTCAGAACCCTCCTCTGGCTTTCCCCTTACTCCGGGTAAAAGTCAAGGTTCTCACCATGACCCACAATCAGTAAGTCACTCCCGTATCTGGTCCCCTATCACCTCCCTAATCTTATCATCCCCCTCCTCAACCCCTCACTCATTCTCTCACTCGGCTCCAGCCACACTGGCCTCCCAGCTGCTCTTCCAGCCCACCAGCCCCAGGACCTTTGCACTTGTCATCCCTTCTGCCTTGTTTGCTCCTCCTCAGATTTCCACCTGGGTCCTTCCCTCATCTTCTGCAGGTATTGACTCAAATGGTACCTTCTCAATGGAGTCTTCCCCGCCTACCTTATTTAAAATTGGAAACCTCTATATTCCAGGTTTGTTTATTTTATTTTATTTTATTTTATTTATTTTATTTTTTTCTATTTCTTTGGGCTGCTTCCGTGGCATATGGAGGTTCCCAAGCTAGGGGTCTAATCGGAGCTGTAGCCACTGGCCTATGCCAGAGCCACAGCAATGCAGGATCCGAGCCGCATCTGCGACCTACACCACAGCTCACAGCAACACTGGATCATTAACCCACTAAGCAAGGGCAGGGACCGAACCCGCAACCTCATGGTTCCTAGTCGGATTCGTTAACCACTGCGCCACAACAGGAACTCCTATTTATTTTATTTTTTTAGAGCCGCACCCAGAGTACATGGAAGTTCCCAAGCTAGGGGTCGAATCGGAGCTGCAGCTGCCAGCCCACACCACAGCCACAGCCACGCCAGATTCGAGCCATGTCTTCCACCTATACCACAGCTCACGGCAACGCCGGATCCCCGACCCACTGAGTGAGGCCAGGGATTGAACCACATCCTCATGGATACTACTTGGATTCATTTCTGTTGTGCCACAACAGGAATGCCTGCCTGTCTCTTTTTCCTCACATTTCTTATACCCGCCATCTGATGTACCATCTGTTTTATCTGTTTACAGATCTGTTTTCCTAGAAGAACTGAGCTCCTCCAGGACAGAGAGCTTGCCTGTCGTGGTCACCATCAAATCCTCTGGGACTTACCCTGCTGCTGGCCATGGAAGACTTCTCAGGGAAGCCTCCCCTGCCACCCTATCTAGAAATTCCAAACACCAGGACGCAGATCTTCCTTCCCTGCTTTGTAATCTTTCTCCTGGCCACTCATCACCATCAGACAGTCCTCTGTACTTTCCTTGTGATGGTTCACTGTCATCTCCCGCAGAGCACAGGTTCCTGCTCACTACTGTGTCCCCGGTGCCGAGAACAGGGGCTGGCACATAGGAAGTGCTTCATAAAGGTGTGGTGGGTGAAATGAACCAGAGCACAAAAGCCGAATGGGTTCCTGGGATGGAGTGGGGGCGGCGGGAGACTCGAGGCCCAGCCTGTAGAAGGGAGCTGAGGGGGCAGGCCGGAGAGCTGCCAGCTTACCGTAGCAGGTTGGGTGCCCAAACGATGGCCAGGTTACGGGCATGCATGCTGGTGTTGGCACTGTGTCTCGCCATGCGGGCCAAGTGCCTCAGCAGGTACTCCAGGGTCCTGCGGGCAGGAGCGGAGGGAGAACACCTGAGTCTCAACTCCCTTGGGAGCCCGCCAAGCCCTCCCCTGTCCCTCCTGATTTACCTGTAGTGCGGTGGGGGCAGCTGCTGGATGACATCGTGGACCCGCACCAGGCGTTCCTCCTCCCCAGGCACAGACATGGCTTCCTGTGAGGGCACACGGGCATGATGGGGGCTGGGCTGGCCGCACCCCAGCACCCTCCTCTTCAGTCTCGCCGGAGCCCCTACTCACGCTGAACTTGCCGTAGAGCTGGTAGGTGAGCAGCGGGTTTGGCAGCTCTCGGAAGTAGAGCTTGCAGAGGGAGGACACGCTGTGGATGTCCTGCAGGAAGGCGGGGCCGGACAGCTCAGGGATCCTCTCACTGTCAAACTCATGCCTGAGGCACCAGGTCAAGGAGGAGGAAGACTCGGTCAGAGCTGACCCACCTGGCCCTGTCCTTCCCCGCCCCCCAGTGTCCGCAGATGGCAGTGACCCTCCTCCTGGGCTGGGCTCTTCAGAGGCAGAAACTTACTGAACCCCCTCCCCGCACAGCCCTGTGTACCAAAGACAAGGGCGCCCCCATTTGACGGAGGAGACACTGAGGCTCAGGTGGGAGATGCCCCTACAGGTGCCTATCCAGGGCTCTGTGCTTCTGTGGGCGGGACAGGCTCCATCTACCAAGTTGTGGCATTTTCCTGGCTCCGAGAGGTCCCTGGCAAATGCAGCTGAAACCCCAGTGGCCCCTGCTCACGACTCTCAGGTCAGAGCTCTGCCTCATCTCGCGCTGCCCCTGGGCTCCGCTGCCCCCACCTCTTACCCTGGTACGCACACTGCTCCTCTTCCCTCCTGGGCTCCTGCGGTTCCCTTACTCCCAGGAAAAGCCCAAGTCCTGACAGTTGTCAACGAGGCCCCACGTGCTCTGTCGCTAACTACTTCTCAAATGTCCTCTCCTGCTGCTTTCCCCTTTCAAAGGCTGTTCCCCCAGATGGCCTGTTCCCTGCCCCCTGCCCTGCTCCACAGTGAGCTCCCCAGGAGGCCCTCTCTGCCCACCCTGTTTAAAACCGCAATAGCAGAGTTCCCTTTGTGGCCCAGTGGGTTACAAACCCTACCAGTATCCATGAGGATGCAGGTTTGATCCCTGGCCCCACTCAGTGGGTTAAGGATCTAGTGTTGCCCTGAGCTGTGGTGAAGGTCACAGACGCGGCTCGGGTCTGGCGTTGCTGTGGCTGTGGTGTAGACTGGTGGCTACAGCTCTGATTAGACCCCTAGCCTGGGAACCTCCATATGCTGCAGGTGCAGCCCTAAAAAGCAAAACAAATAGACAACCAAAAAACACAGTACCCACCCCACCCCCCAATTTCTTATTATGATCCTTCCCACCCCTGTCTTTTTTCCTCCATAACACTTGTCACCTACCGTAAACTCTCTCATTGCCTTATTTTTTCCTCCAGCACATGGACCCCATGAGGGCAGGAGTCTCTGGTGGTCTTATTCGTCCCCAGCGCCTTAATGCTTGGCATGTGGCGTGTGTTCAGTGAAGGCTGAGGTGTCACTTCCTCGATGAAGCCCTCCCTGGCCACACCTCTGGTCCAACCCCGCCCTATACCCTCCGAACTCCCGCCAATTCTGCGGCCCCAGCACATGGCCCAGGGCCTGGAATAGAGGTGGTGCTCAGTAAATGTTAGTGGAGAGAAGGGGTTGGTGCAGGGCCCTCACCGTAGCCTCTGGATGTTGGATGACACACCCGAGAGCCGGTAGATTCCATCCACCACCCCGTGGGCCTCGATAAACTCAGAGCAGCAGCGGAGCACCTGGGGCACTGGGAGAAGGCAGTGGGGTCAGGGCTGGGCGGGTGCGTCCTGGGTGGAAGGAAGGGGCCGGGTAGGTGGGCCCAGAGCCTCACCGTCCTGGCCTGAGTTGCTGAGATGCTCTCCAAGGTCACAGCCAAACACCCTCTGCCGAAGGATGCCCCGCTGCCGCAGCCGCTGCCGAGAAGGGCGGGAGCGCATGAAGGTGCGGAGGAGGCCGGCCAGCTTCCCACGCGGCCGGGGCACAGCTGCGGGGGTGAAGGCAGGCCACACAGGGTCAGTGCAGCCACCGGTCTGGAGGGGCAGGGGGTGGGAGGCAGGGGCCTGGCCCTTGTTTGCATTACCTGAGGTCAGAGAGGAGATGCCCTGGGGAGTCGGGACACCACTCGGGGGACCGTCGGCATCTGTCGGGTGAACAGTGGGTGGAAAGGATGGATGGCCGGCAAAGGATGCAGGGGGCCCTCCCCACATTGCCCAGGGCACTCACCCCCCTTTAGACCTGGACCCGGCCGCTCAGTGAACAGCTCCACACACTCGCTGGGGAAGAAACCGACCTGAGGAGGGGTCAGGGTCAGTGACTGGGCCACGCGAGCTGGCATGGTGCCCCGACCCCCACCTGTCCTCCCCAAGCCAGGCTCACCTGGAAGCCTCGCTTGCCGCGCCACCAGCTCCGGTCCTCCGTGGGTGGCATGTCGATCACGGAGACAATGTCTCCCACCTGTGAGTGGGAAGGTGCGAGGAGGGAGGGTCAGAAGGCACAGGGGAGGCGGGGCATGGGGGGGACCCAGGCGGAGTCTGCTCCCCCCACAGCCTCACCTCGAAGGACAGCTCGTCCGGTGCCTGGGCTGTGTACCGCTTTACCACGTGGGCGGCAGCCACGGCAGGGATGTTGAGCGAGGCTTCCTCACTGAGGAGCAGCCGCCTGCCGTGGTTGTCCAGCTGGGATGGAGGGGGAGGTGGCCGGGAGGGGCCAGAAGAAGCCGATAAGAAAGACAGAGACGGTTCCTCCGTGCCCAGTGGAGGCCACCACCTGTCGCCCACCCAAGAGCTCCTGTCACGCAGAGCTACCGGTCAAACACCTACATTCTCGCCCCTTCCGTATCCCAGGATTCCCCCGCCCAAAGTCTTCCTGATCTCCACCTGCACCCTCATCCTCTGCAGGAGACACTGCGCATCTGCCATCCAAACCCCACTGCTTTAAGCCACTCTCGGCTCAGTGCTGTGAGTTACAGCCAAGCCTATTTCTAACCCACATACCTTGAAATCCTCGCATCCCACAGCCCAACACCTGCGCGTGTGCGCACGTGCACACGCACACACACACACACTCACTCACATTCCCTCTCGCAGGCGGGCGCCCACACAGACACTGAAATGCCAGCGCCTGCTCCACTCCAGCTCGTTTCTTTCCTGTGCCCACACACCCTCCCAGGCTGGTTCTTTTCCTCACTCATCCCCACTCTAAGCCCCCCTGCTCCGGCCCACCTCCATCCAGGTGAGCACGGGCCCACAGTTGAGGTTACTGTCCACCAGTCCTGACAGCGTCTCCAGGTACTGCAGCAGCAGCGGGACCAGCATCTGGGGGCAGGTTGTCAGGTTGGGCTTTTGTGCGAAGACCCTAAGACAGCCCACTGCCCCCCCTACACTGCCCTGGCTTGCCCCTGGCAGGGCTGAAGTACAGCCTGAACTCATGGGTGCCACTCGGCTGTTAAGTACTGAAATATCATTGTATCAGGTGGTAAATAGGCTATGCCGAATCCTGTGTGCCCCCATCGGTCTGGCTATTCTGACCCTTTCATGGAACACCCTGGAACCCCTCCAGGATCCTAAAACTAAAGGGACCCTCCAGATCCCTGCTGCAGTTCTAAGACCTCTCCACTCTGACTGGTGGGGCCCTATGAGTGTTTAAATATCTAGCCCCCACCTCCTACCCCACCCCAGACAGTTTCACACTTGACTGCTGAGGACACACCTTGGCTGAGGCAGGGGCTGGGACAACGAAGAGTTTACCTGGGCAGCCCTAGCCCCCTCCGGGGGTGGGGGGAGCTCCGGGAGGCAGGAAAACCTCCGGTCAAATATGCATCGGTGGAGGTGGGCATCCAGGGAGCGGAAGTCATCATAACTGCGGAGAACCGGCCAGGAACGGCCCTGTGGGAGCAGGAAGGATAGAAGGGAGCAGGAGTCCCACTACACTGAGCTGGGGACCATGGCACCCAGTCTGCCAGGCTAGATGAGAGGCAGGAGTGGCTGGCCTCACCTGACAGGTCACCTGTACCCCAAACACCAGCTCATTCTCTCCAGAGAAGCTGGGGCCCTCACGCTCTGGAGACAGCAGGAGCTGTAAAGAGAAACAAAGGCCCAGGTGAGGACGGCACTGTTGTCCTGTCCTGATCTCTTCCGACTGACATCATCTAGGGATGGGTCTGCGGCCCCCTGCTGGGCCTCCCCGACGGCAGGGCCTGGTGATGTCGCAGTCAGCACACAGGGTCTTGGCAGACCAACCAAACGCCTTAACAAAAAGTTGCTACTGAATGACTAGAGGAACAAATGAATGGACGGACAGCTCTCCCCTTCTGCCCCGCGGCTCCTGCCATGGAGCAGCCAGCCCTGCAGATAGGTTTCAGGGGGGGAAAGCGACTGATATTGCTTGAGGATGCTTCAGGGTGGATGGGCTCGCACCTTCCCACCTGGGTGCAGCCCCCATACCTGAATGTGGCCAAAGTCAACGTTCTCATAGTGGAAATGGGCACAGTCAGCCAGCCGAGGGAAGGGACCTCGAGGAGCCGAGAGCCTAGGGGACAGGTGACAGATCACAAGAGGCTCTTGCTCTTGGCCCTCCTCCTAAGCTGAGCCTCTCCCCCACCTCTCACCTCTTCCCAGGCTTCCCCTTCACACTGGGCCCCCCAGTGGGGGGCAGGGGCTGCACTGAGCCCTCCCCAGGGCCATCCAGGCTGTCAGTGCTGCGAGCCTGTGGAGCAGAAAGAAGAATCAGAGGCCCCCAGAGATGGGAGCCAAGGGACAACAGGAGCATTGTTATCTGTCAGCCTGGGCCTACAGGCCTGCATCGCTCCATACACTGCCCTGAGCGGGAAGAGAAGGGTAGGACGGGGTAGGTGAACGCTGGGCTGAGGCTGCTTCTTCGTGTGTGGTCTGGGCTGCGGGAGCTGAAGAGCAGGGGCCAAGTGCGAAACAGGGAAGGAGCATGCTGGTAGCTGGTACCATCTCACCCAGTTTAAAACCCTCTCATAGCCCCTGCAGGATAGAATCATCTCCCATATGTGCCTCTCCAGGCCTCTCATTGGTGTCTGGACAATCACAGCTCCCATCTTATCAGTCTTCCCTTCCCACTTCCACCTCTTGCTTCCCCCCAGCTTCTTCAGAGCAAGAGCCAGTATATCTCACAAAACACAAATCTGCCTGTCTCTCCACAGATCATGGAGCTTCGGCAGCTCCCTGTTGTCTTTAAGATAAAATCTAAATCCTCTGGTGTCTGTTTACCTCTCCAGCCTCATCACTTCCCATTGCCTCCATTCTCAGAGCTCTCAAACTTCCAAGAGTCCAACTAAAGCACCATCTTCTCATTTCCTTCTAGACCTTTGCAAAGGCTGTTCCTCCTGCATGGCATACTCTTCCTCATCCTTTTCCCGTCCCCTCACTCTTTCATCAGGTCTCGACTCTCAGGTTCCCTCCTCTCCAAAGTTCTCACTGACCCCTCAGGTGGTGTCAGGCCCCTTTCCTGGACTCCCACATCCCCAGAGCCACCCCTATCCTAGGCCTGACGATGTTGCCTGAGCTTTCCTTAATCACAGCCCTGAGCACTCTGAGATGTCACTGTCTGGCGACAAGTCCATCTCCCCCACTGGACAGGGACTGAGTCCCTCATCCCCCAGCATTGTCCAGCACTGAGCTGAACACAGAACTGATGCTCCTCACAGCTGGGGTGGTGCCTGATTCCTCTCTGGGTCTCAATGCCCAGTGCCAGCTCAGTTGCACAGCAGGGGCCGGGGAAAATCTGATGAATAAATTAACCATCTGCCAGCTGAGGATTCCCCAGACTGGGCTCTAGCCTCTCCCTCCTCCAGATCCCTACAACCCTGACTTCATCCTTTGGGTCTCACCCTTAGGTCTGGGTGAGACTTCAGCCCCTTCAGCCCATGAAGCTCCCACAGGCGGGATGGGATCTGACTCTGCCTGGAGCAAAGGGGCTACACAGAGGTCTCAGTGAATATTAAGTGAGCAAATAAGGGAATGAATAGATGAATGAGCAGGAGCAGCATGGTGGGAGAGGGAGACCGCGTGGGAGGGTGGATGAGGAAAAGAAGATGGAGAGGACCCAAGGATCACATCAGGGGTGGTACAATGCAGGCTTGGGATTGGGACGGAGTAAAGAGGAAGGGAGCAGCTGCAGAGGCTGAAGTAAAGGTTCAGACTCGTGGAGGGGAAGGGAGGGGTAGTTGAGAGGCACGGGGCGGGGGGAGATTGACTAGAAGGAAAAGAAAAGGGTCAGGCGGAGGATGGAGCCGGGTGGGGGTGGGGCTCAAGAATGAAAAAGGGACTGGTGGTATGAGGAGGAGGAGGAGGAGGCGGCTAGGCAGGGGAGGGGTGGAGGTTGGGATGCGGATGCTGAGGATGGCTCTGGGATACGAGCTGGTGAAGGACCCAGAGAGCCTTAGCAGGCCCCTGCGGGGGCCACTTAGAGGATGCGAGGTCCTTCCCTGGACCATCCCTTTTTCCTCCCAATTTTGGGTCTTCGTCCACTGTCACCCCCATCCAGGGCGTGGAAGGGGGTATGCGTGCCGAGGGGGCGGGGCCGGGGTAAGGGCTGTGGCCCAAGACCAGGGCAGGGGACTAGACCCACCACGGTGAGGGGTGAGGGGTGAGGGCGGCGCAGGCCGAGGGCTCGGGCGGGGCCGGGGGCGGGGCGCGCGGGGCGTGGCCGCACGCGGACAGACTGATGCGCCGACAGACTGACGGCCGCATGGGCCCCTCACCACCATGGTCGCGTAGCCTCCTCAGGCACCGGCCGCGCTGGACCCCTCGATCGTCGTCCTCGTCGCGGATGCCGCCGCCATGGCGACACAAAGGGGAGGGCGCGAGCCGCGCGCAGGCGGCTGCAGGCCCCGCCCCTAACGGCTGCCGGTGGCTCAGGCGCGCGCGCCCCGAGGGACGGGAGCTACGGGAACGCGGCGCCGCTTCTCATTGGCTCCACTTTTGGCCTTAGGGCGACGCCCCACCCACCATGCAGCTTCTCATTGGCTTCGACTTGGGTCCCACCCCAAGTTCTCTCTGGTCCCTCCCCGCGAAGTTTGACAGCGCCACGCCTATGCATGCTTTTCATTGGCCGTCATTCCCCTCCTGAGACACACCCCCAGGTTCTTTATGCTCCGCTTACACATTTCTTATGCTAAGCGGTGGACCCTCCCTTTAGTCCATTGTCAAAAGGTGACTGCTCCTCTGACACTCTTTTAACTGGATTCTCCCATGGCCGCAAGGTTTTTCTTTATCCCCTAAGCAGCTCTTCAAAGTCACTGGTCAGTCCTGCCCCTGCGCCTGCTAAAAACACACTAAGAACGTGGATGGCCCCTGGTTGTTTTTCACTGGCTCAGATGACTTGACTGGGACATAACCCTAGACACTCTGCGACTTAGGCTCCCCCTATCCACTGGATATTTTCCTTGCTACCTCCTCTACCGCTTCTTACAGGCTGGCCTCTAGTTTGTCTCCTTTTTCCTAGGAACAAATTTAGCCAGCATGCCAAACATGACCACACCACTCATAAAGCCAGTCTCAATGGTTTCTCCCATTGACTGAGGTTCAGAAAATACTCTGTAACAACGCTCTGTCCAAGAGGACTTTCCATTGGTCCTCAACAAGGCTCTCACCTCAGAAGGTATATATATATTTTTTTCCACCTTTGGCATATGAAAGTTCCTAGGCTAGGAGTCAAATCAGAGCCACACCTGCTGGCGCCACAGTCACAGCAACGTGGGATCCAAGCTGCATCTGCAATCTACACCACATCCCACCACAACACTGAATCCTGAACACACCAAGAGAGGCCAGGGACGAACCTGCATCCTAAAGGATACTAGTCAGATTCATTTCCGCTGAGCCACAACAGGAACTCCCAGAAAGTACATTCTTGATCCATCCACTCATTCATTCAAAAACTGGTCACTTAATTTGTGGATATAACAGTAACCAAAACAAGGGAAAAGATACCTTGCCCACATGGAGCTCAAAAGCTAGTGAGAGGAGTTCCCGTCGTGGCGCAGTGGTTAACGAATCCGACTAGGAACCATGAGGTTGGGGGTTCGGTCCCTGCCCTTGCTTAGTGGGTTAATGATCTGGCGTTGCTGTGAGCTGTGGTGTAGGTCGCAGACACGGCTCGGATCCCGTGTTGCTGTGGCTCTGGCATAGGCCGGCAGCTACAGCTCCGATTGGCCCCTAGCCTGGGAACCTCCATATGCCACGGGAGCGGCCCAAAGAAATAGCAAAAAGACAAAAAAAAAAAAAAAAAAAAAAAGCTAGTGAGAGAAGACAATTAACAAAATAAGAATTTTAAAATATAGACTATTAGGTGATAAGTGCTATGGATAAAAAAAATTAAGCAGAGATTGGGGAAAGGGAATGCTGAGAGGACAAATTACAGCTACCTATTGGTTGAATTTGCTGATCTCACTTCCATAATAGGGATTTCCCACATGCTTGGAGTTCCCTCTGCCTGGAATATTTCCCAGCCCCCACTAAACATGACTGCAAATTCCTTCACACTCCCCTCATGAAAAGGTAGAGTCTATCTCCCCTTGCCCTTGAATCTGGGCAGGATTACGACAACTTCAGTCAACAGAGAATAGGAATGAATAGGAATGGACACTATGTGATTCAAAGGTTAGGTAGTGAAAGGCAAAGCGGTTTCCTCCTTGACCACTGGAATGACTAGCTCTGGAGCCTTGAGGTGTCATGTGAAAAGTGGGTAGTCATTTTTTTGTTTGTTTTGTTTTTCTTTTTTGGCCACCCCACAGGCATATGAAGTTCAGGAGCCAGAGATCAGATGCGAGCCACAGCTGTAACCTATGGCACAGCAGTGGCAACACAAGATCCTTTAACACACTGTGCCGGACTGGGGAGTGAACCTGCGTCCTGGTGCCACAGAGATAACACTAATCTTGTTGTGCCACAGTGGGAATTCCTGCAGTGGTCATGTCATGTCTTGAGGAAACCTAAGCCACATGGAGAGACCTTGTGTAGGCACTACAGGCCATAGGTCTAGCTTGGAGTCATTTGATCCCTGATGTCAGACTTGAGAGTAAGGAAGCTCCAGAGAGTCCACTCCCAGCTATCAAGCCACCTTCCTCTTCCCAGTTGAACCCCTAGACATCATGGGGCAGAGACAAACTGTCCCCAACTGAGCCCTATCCACATTTCTGACTCACAGAATCCATGAGCATAATGTAATGACTGTTTCATGCCACTAAGTTTTGGGGGTGGCTTGTAACCCAGAAATAGTCATTAGGATGGCCCTTTGTCAACTATGAATTCCTGGCACCGCTCAAATGTAATTTCCTCAATAAAACTTCTAGGCCCCGCTCACTGCCCAGCTAAATCAGATTCTGCTACTGTAAACATCTTTTCCTCCTTATATTGAAACAGATCTTCTTGATTTTATATAAATGTATGGTTTAAATACACACAACCAGCAATGCAGGATCCAAGCCATGTCTGTGGCCTACACCACAGCTCATGGCAATGCCGGATCCTTAACCCATTGAGTGGGGCCAGGGATCGAACCCACATCCTCATGGATACTAGTTGGGTTCATTACCACTGAGCCATGAAGGCAACTCTCAATATTTATTTTTCTTTTGAGGTAAACTTTACATACAATGAAATTCACAAATTTCTTTCAATTTTGCTAAGTGTGTACACCTTTGTAATCCAAATCCTTACCCAGCATGGCAACTGGACTTTTTATACGGCATCCCAAGGCTCCAAAAGAAGAGAGAGACAGACAGATTGAAAGAAAACCAGATAGAAATGATATCACCTTTTCTAATCCAGTTTAGAAAGTTAAAGCAATATTGCCTCCCTTGCATTCTGGCAATTACAAAGTTATACCTGGTTTCAAGAAGGGACATAGACTCTACTTTTTAATGGGAAACATGTTCAAAAATTCACCAAGAAAACAATACTTTTTTCAATAATCCAGACAGGTGAAGATAGCCTAGACTGGGTGGGGCAGTCGAAGGGGGCGAGGGGAGGGGTTAAATTCTGGAGAGATTTAAAGGTAGAGGTGATAAGACTCGCTGGTCAACTGACCATGGATGTAAGGGAATGAGGCGTCAGTGACAGCTATGGGGCTTTTGGCCTGAGTAGGTAGAAGGATGGAGCGGAGGAAAGCCAGGGAGTAGCAGGTTTAGGGGGAAGACTGGGAGCTCAGTTGAAGACCTATGGAGTTTGAGACATTGCTTAGAACCTTTTGTGTGCTCTAAGCTCACTGATGTGCAAGTAGCAGGATACAGGAACCTGAGAAAATAGAAGATAGAAATTTGGGGGCTATGAAAATAAAGATGGGATTTAGAGCCATGAAGAATGAGGATACATAGAAAAGTCAAGGCCAGGGCCCTGGGACACACCGAAGTGACAGGTTGGGGCAATGAGGAGGCACAACCAGAGGTGAGGAGAAGGGTGGGGTTCTCGAAGCCAGGAAAGGAAGTGCTTCAAGGAGGGAGGGGTCAGCACACCAAATGCTGCTGCTGCTGCTGCTGGCCCAAGCAGGATATGGACGGAGGCCCAAGTACTGTTCTACATTCTGATGACCCCACTAGCTTCATACCCAGAGGGCAGTTCCACTGGTCTCATCTGAGACAAGAGGATCCCTTCTTTTTTTTTTTTTTGGCCACACTCACAGCACGGGGAAGTTCCTAGGTCATGAATAGAACAGACCACAGCTGGGGCCACACAGGATCCTTAACCTGATGAGCCACAGGGTAACTTCCAGGAGGATCCTTCCTTCCTTCCTTCCTTCCTTCTTTCTTTCTAGGACCACAGTGCAGCATATGGAAGTTCCCAGGCTAGGGGTCGAATTGGAGCTACAGCTGCTGGCCTACACCACAGCCACAGCAATGCCAGATTCAAGCTGAGTCTGTGACCTACACCACAGCTCATGGCAATGACAACACCAGACCCTTAATCCACTGAGCAAGGCCAGGGATCCAACCTGTGACCTCATGGATGCTAGTTGGGTTCCTTACCGCTGAGTCACAACAGGAACTCCAGGAGGATCCATTCTTAAGAGTCAGATAAAGTGAGTCCCAATCTTGCCCAAAGTCTTACCTAGAACCCCTATCCTGTCCTCAAAAAGGATGAAATCAGAAAAGATTTTGTTTCACTGGTCAGAAACTAGGGTGAGGTAGGGCTGGGCAGAGCTAGGGTATGTGTGTGTGTGCTGGGGGGGACCCATTCCCTAAATTAGCATGACCCTTGACCTTTCCAGAACAATTCCTTTCTCAGAGGTAACCAGTAACCTGAAAAAAGAATTTATTAGGAAAATAGAATTTGTACAATTCAAAGTTGTCTGGCCTCAACAGAGTCTCCTTCTCTCTGCAGTCGCATTCCTGGGGACCCCGGGAGGTGACCTGGCTGGAGGAGACCAAGACCCTGGGTCTTCTGTGTGGCCCAGCAGGCGGGATAATTGTGTGTCCACTTTCCTGGAAAAAAGCCAGGGAAGTAGAGGCTGAGGCATTTGCTCAGGATTGAGCTCTGGGGCTGTGTACGGTTCTGGGACAGGAGCTCAGGAGAGGTGGGCACCAACTGGGGGTCTGAAAGGATTCAGAGGCCCGGTGTTTTAAGTCCTGGTGATGGTTACCTTTTCTGTTGCCGAAGCTCCGCCCTTTGAACCCTTAGCACCTGCAGTACAGGGTCGTCTTGGAACTCGCTGCCGTCGGAGTCTGGGAGGAGAAGAACGAGATTCAGGGGCCGGACCACCATCTAGATCCCCCCAGCCGGCAGCCTCGTGCGCGCACATCGGTGAACTCCAGCTCACCTTCCGCAGCCTTTAGAAGTCTGGCGGCCTGGGAGAGCAGATCTTCTGAGGAGGCGTGGCCAGCAGCAGTTGAAGGCGTGGCTACAACTTCAAGCAGCCCGGCCTTGAGTGGAGGGGGCGGGGCCTTGACCCGAGTGGCCGCCTCCTCAGCTGGAGGGGGCGGGACCTTTGGTAGCAAACGGCCAGCTTCCGTCCAGGGAGTGTCTTTGTCCTTCCGCGGCACTGGTCCCGCTAGGGGGAGCATGGCCTTGCCGTTCTGAGACTCGGCCTCAGACCGAGCCGGCGGGGTCTCTGCCTGCGGACACCATGATTCAGAGAGCGGGGCTGTGACCTCTGGGCGAGGGGACGTAACCTTGGACTGAAAGGGTGCGGCCTTGACTTTCCGACATTCAGCCTCGGGTGGAGGCGGGCCCTCAGGCCGAGGGGGCGTGTCCTCCAGGCTGTCCGGAAAGAGCCGAGCCGCCACCACCTGGCCCAGGGCGCCTTTGAGCTGCGGGCCAGGCCCATCTTCAGCTGCCTTAACTCGCCCAGCAGAACCCCGGCTTGGGGTTCTGCTTCTCCGAGGCTTGGAGCGCTGCCTCTCGGACTCGGCGGGGCTACTCGGTGCAGGGGTGGGCAGGCCTTGGGGGGCGGCAGGGGGCGCAGAGGTGGAGGCAGGGGGTGTGGGGGTTGAGGCTGGAGGCGTAGAAGTGGAGGCCTGGGGAGCCGAGGTAGAGGCTGGAGGCGCAGTGGTGGAGGCTGGGGGCATGGAAGGAGTGGCCCCAAGAGATACCCAGGGACCGGGCTGCGGTGCCCAGAAAAATCCATGGGGACTGGGGCCCCAAAAGATGGGTGGAGAGAACCCTGGGATAATAGGCCTCTCCACAGGAAAGGCCTCTTTGGGAAAAGGCGGAGCCACACTGCCCCAAAGTGGGAGGCAGTTAGGCTGGGTTCCTAGCGAACTAAGGGTCTCCGTAGGAGCAGAAGTCTGTCGACTGATGGGGACGGGGACCTGAGAGGGAGAGAAAGGGTAGAGGGTCTTCAGTCCCCCCTCAGACTTCCCCTTTTCCAACTTTTCTTAGGATCCCTCTCCATCCCTCTCAGGCGCCACCCTCCCCCCTCTCACCGTAGTGGTGAGGGCAGGGGTCCCGGGCAGCACCCAGGTCCCATCACCCTGGCTTCCTCGAGCCTGTTCCAACTTCCGCCGCTGCCGCCACTGGTACAGAATGTCATCTTCTGGCCGCAGGGGTGCCCGGGAGGAGACCGGTGCTGAAGCAGGGACAGGGGCAGGTGCTGGGGTTGCTTTGGAGTAAGGAGAGGGAAGAGGGCTAAGTCTGGGGCCAGAAGTGAAGAGCAAGGGCCGCCTAGCACATTCCCTTCGATGGTCCCGGAAATTTCTTCAGACAAGCTCTCGCGATAACGTCTGAACTCCTCCGGGAGACAAGGAAGTGGGGAAATGGGCAAATCAGAGACGAGAGCACTCCTGGGCTTCTCAACCTGTCATCATTCAATTCTTCATTCATCAACAGCTATTTATTGAGCTCCGACTATGTACCAGGCACTGTTCTGAAGCACGGTTCTGTACCCTGCTCCTCAGGTACAGAAGTGACCAAGACCCATTCTCCAGAATCTGCTCACTTCTCCCCACTTTACTGCCCTCACCTGCCAACCCCACAGCAACTGCCTCCCATTTCCCTTCTAGCCTGTCCTCCCAAACTCTTCGCACCTGCAGCCGGAGGGAGCCTGTGAACACCTGAGTCAGATCCAGGCCTTCCTGGGTTAGATTTTTCCCCAGGCTGCACCTGTCTCCTGGTATAAAGCAAAACCCTTTGCATCTGTGGTTCCTACTACCTGGAATGCTCTTTCCTCAAGTATCCACAGGGTTCACTTCAAGTCCTTCAGATAGCTGCCCGAGTATGACCTTCTTAGTGACAGAGCCCTTCCCTTGGCCACCCTACTCAAAATGGCAACAACCCCGGCCCTACCACTCTCTATCCTCTTTCCTGTTCGGTTTTTCTCTTTAGCACTTAGCACCTGCTAACTACTAATGATAGTTCTCTGCTTATTTCATCGCTCCCTCCACAACTGCCAGCATTGCAAGGGCAGCAGTTTTTGCCTGTCTAGCCATTACCATATCCCCAATGTCAAGAACGGCCTGGGGTCAGTACCTGTGTCACAAACGCAAAATGAACTGTTTCTGGTGCTCCATCCCAGGGCCTGGCCTTGTGCTGGGGATTCAGACTAAGGGGCCAGGGTCACTGTCTGTCCTCAGTCCCGTGGGGCAGACATCATTCCCCATCATCCAGAGATTATTTCATCAGTCATGATCAAGACACCCACCGTGGTCTCTCAGAAGCCCTACCCACTAATGCTGCACAGAGAAGGGGGTTGGGAGGGGGAATCATCTGGGACCTCTCCTCCCCTCCCCTCTCCATCCTGTGGTTCTACTTCCAAACCTGCCCACTCCCTTCTACCCTGCTCCTCAGGCTCTGGCTCAAGCCAAACTACCAGCATCTATCTCCCACTCCGTGCTGAGAGCAGCCACAGGGAGTCTGTTAACGCCCAATAAAGATCATGTCCCCTGCATGCTCAGAACCCTCCCGTGGTGCCCCAGGAGATAATGACCAAATGCCTCAGGCGTCTACGTGGCCCCCGTGTAATCTGACCCTTGCCAATCTCTTCCACCTCATCCAGCACTACTCTTATCCCTGGTTCCCACCTTTTCTAGTCCGCTGTCGGCCACGTGTCCCCTCCCACCTCAGGTCCTCTGTGCAAACGAGAGGGCTACTGTCCCCATCTTCATCATTCAGGTCTCCACTCAGAATCTCTTCCAGAAAGGCCTTCTCTGACTCTCCAGCATCACAGTCCTCTTCTGCATGGCCCTAATTTCTGCTTACCTGTCACATCTGTTTGTGGAGTTATGTAGTGATTCTCTACCCCCACACTCATTATGCTGTGAGGACCATGAAGGTGGGACCATGCATGGTTCCTTCACTAAGGAATCCCCAGAGTTCCCATCGTGGCTCAGTGGGTTAAGAACCCAACATAATGCATGATGTCCGTGAGGATGTGGGTTCAGTCCCTAGCCTCGCACAGTGGATTAAGGATCCGGCATTGCCACAAGCTGTGGTGTAGGTCGCAGACACAGCTTGGATCCAGCATTGCTGTGGCTGTGGCATAGATCAGCAGCTGCAGCTCCGATTTGACCCCTAGCCTGGGAACCTCCATATGCTACAGGTGTGGCCATAAAAAGGAAAAAAAAAAAAAAAAAAGGAATCTCCAATCCCGCTTACAGGCTTCAAATACAATAGCTAGTCAATGTTTATGTGAAAGGATGAATACATTTAATCTGCAAAACAACTCATGAAGTAGGTAGTAGTCTTATCCCCATTTTTTTTTTCCCCTATTTTAGGGCCTCACCCAAAGCACATGGAGGTTCCCAGGCTAGGGGTCGAATAGGAGCTACAGCTGCTGGCCTACGCCACAGCTCACAGCAACACCGGATCCTTAATCCACTGAGTGAGGCCAGGGATTGAACTGCAACCTCATAGATCCTAGTTGGGTTTGTTAACCGCTGAGCCAGGAAGGGAACTCTCTCTCTCTCTTTTTTTTTTTTCCCTTTATCCCCATTTTATAGGTGAGAAAACTGAGGCTCAGAAAGAGGTGAATAAAAAGAGGAACTTAGAAGGAGCAAAGAATCAGACAGGAGAATGCTTGTGTAGGATCACACAACATGCAAAAACACCACTCTGGTTTCTGTGCTTGCCTGTCCCCACTCATGGGAGTCCCATGAGACATGGAATAAAACAAACAAATGAACATAACAAAACAGAAACTGACTCACAGATGTAGGAAACAAACTAGTGGTTACCAGTTGAAAGAGGAAACAGGGGCAATATAGGGATAGAGGATAAGAGGTACAAACTACTATGTATAAAATAAATAAGCTACAAATATATATTGTGCAGCATAGGGAATATAGCTAGTATTTTATGATAACTTTATTATTATTATTATTACTTTGGCCACACCCATGGCACATGGAAGTTCCTGGGCCAGGGACAAATCTGAGCTTCAGCTGCAATCAACACTGCAGCTGGGGCAATGCTGGATCCTTAACCCACTGCGCTAGGCCAGGGATCGAACCTGCATAGCCCGAGAGACAATGCCAGATTCTTAACCACTGCCCTACTGTAGGAACTCTTATAATAACTTTAAATGATGTAAGATCTATAAAAATTTTGAACTACTATGTTGTACATCTGAAACTAATATTGTAAATCAACTGTACCTCAATTAAAAAATATGAATATTCACCCTAAATGGACAGATACATAAATATTCTTCATACTGTTTAGGCCAAATTTTGCTAGTGAATTAGGTAGGGGTGGTGCCAAATTTGAAAAAAAACCTTCTGATTTTGGAGCTTCTCATTCAGAACTGCAGACAGGATGCAGAGAGAGAACCTGCATACGCATCTGAGCTACTGTCACTTTTTTGTTTGTTTTTTCAGGTCCACCCCTGCAGCATACGGAGGTTCCCAGGCTAGGGGTTTAAAGGGAGTTGTAGCCACTGGCCTATGCCACAGTCACAGCAACGCCAGATCCGAGCCACGTCTGCAACTTATACCACAGCTCATGGCAACGCTGGATCCTCATCCCACTGAGTGAGGCCAGGGATCGAACCTACATCCTCATGGATGCTAGTCAGATTCGTTTCCACTGAGCCATGACGGGAACTCCTGAGCTATTGTTAACAGAGCCGTGCTAAGTGCTCCATGTATTCACCAACTCATTTAACCTTCACAACACCCACAGCAGACGACAGTTACCATCCCTGTTTGATGGTTGGGGAAACAAGGCCCAGAGAGGCCCAAGGTCACAAAGCTGGTAAGCTGCAGAGCTGGAATCTGCACCCAGACTGCCCTCGTCCTGGCCTCCCCAGTTCCCAGAACTTACCTTCTGCCTTGGGCACAGAGCCCTTGCTGGAGTCGGGGGTGAAGGTGATGGAGAAGGGAGAGAGGCCATCAGAGCTGATAGGGAACGAGGAGCTGCTGGCATCGCTGGGGCTGAGGGAGGAGGAGGAAATGGAGGCCTTGCTGTAGGGAGAAGGCAGCAGTGAGCCAATAGGGGTCTCAAAGGCAGTGAGCGGGCCTGGAAAGCCAGGAGAGGGGAGAAGGAGGGGGGCGGGGGAGGCACCTGCGTTTGAGCAGCCGGGCAGCCCTGCTTTGAAGGCTCAGTGTCTCCAAGTCCAGCAGGGAGGAATTCCATGTGTTGAGGCTCTGTGAGGTGAGAGGGGTCAGAGGCCAGCCCCTATCCCAAAGGCTGTTGGGAAAGGAGCTCTGGATAGAGGGCCTGGATGCTGGTCTGCATTCCAGGTGGCACCCCCACATGCTGGCTTAGAATCTGATTCTCCTGCTCAGGGAACAGAGACCTACCTGGTTTTCCTCTGTGGATCCACAGCCCTCAGTACAGTTATTGTTGTGGGAGAAGGGTTAACTCTACCTTCTGGACCAGGCGTGGCTAATCACAACTGTGATTGGCTCAAAGATGAGTGGGGCTTCAAATGGAGCTACTGGAAAAGCCTTCTCTTTCTACCAGAGGAACTAGGTATGTTAGAAGTCTAGAGCCACTGGGGCCACCTTAGCTATTTTCAGGGGAGAGCCTACTTTCGATTGAGCCAAACAAAGAGGAACAGAGAGCCAAGAGAGTTGAGTTTCTCCCAGTATAGTTCAAACACCTGGATATAACTATGCCTGAAAGCATCTATTTTGGGATTTCTTGATTGCATTAGCCAACAAATCCTCCCTGTTGTGGTTAAGCCTCCTTGAACTGGGGACTGACTCTAATTCTATCCCAGGGCTGGTACTATCAGTTCAGGCATGCAGATGAAGGAGTGGACCATGGAGATGTCACCTGCTTTATTTCTTGAAGGGGGGCCGTAGCTTTAGCCTGCGATGCACTGGCCACCTTGGCAAGAGTTGGGATTGATGTGCTGAGTCTTCCTTCTGGTTCACTGGCTCCTGCTGAGAAACCCCAGTTGATTTTGGGGGCGGGGGCAGGAGGAGAGGCTCCTGGGGGGATTGCTCAGGACTGGATGAAACTGAAACAGGTACCTTCTGCAAGTTGACGGTTGGGGTCTGGAGATTCAGGCTGCAGCCACCAAAAGTCAGCTGGGGTTGGGCCTGCAGACTGGCGTTCCTCTCGGCTTGTGGGCTGAGCCTGGCGGAACCGGTTTATATACCTGTGAGTATCAGAGAATTGAGAAGTGGGCAAGATGAGAAGAGCCAAATAATAATAACAATAATAATCACAATAGCCAATGTTTATTTAGCACCATGGCAGCATGTGGAGGTTGTCCCTCAGTATCTGTTCTTCTTACTCACATAATAATGCAATGTCATATAAGACCATAATCCAGGGCACAAAGCCATTCTTCTACAAATACATTTACCAGGTGCCCTTGTAGCTTTACAGCCATGTTAACTATGTTCTTGAGCAACAGGTATGAGGAGGTGTGGTTCTGGAAAGTGGATGTGGCTGGAAGCCATTATGGTCCATGAAGGAAATGGCAACAGTCTAGGGAAGGGAGAGCAACAAGACAGAAGGACACGGTGTCCCTGACACCTCAGCTAGGGCCTGCCATGCCAGCCTTGGTTGCCTCTGCCTGGACTATTAGGGGAGGGAGAAATGAATGCTATCTTGTTTAAGCCACGATTCATTTGCGACTCCTTGTTATAGCCGCTAAACTTGAATCCTACAAATCCAAGTGCTTACTATGTCATGGGCATTGGTAAAGATGCTGTACAGACAGTAATTTTTTTCTAATCTTTTTTTTGGGGGGGCCGCACCCACAGCATATGGAGATTCCCAGGCTAGAGGTCTAATCAGAGCTGCAGGTGCCGGCCTACACCACAGCCACAGCAATATGGGATCCGAGCAGCGTCTGTGACCTACACCACAGCTCACAGCAACGCCGGATCCTTAACCCACTGCGGAAGGCCAGGGATCAAACCCGCATCCTTGTGGATCCTAGTTGGGTTCGTTAACCACTGAGCTATGAAGGGAACTCTGGCAGTAATTCAAAGCTTAAAAGAGTCCTAGAGGAGTTCTCATCCTGGCTCAGCTGGTTAATGAACTTGACTGGTATACATGAGGACTCGGTTTGACCCCTGGCCTCACTCCGTGGGTTAAGGATCCAGCATTGCTGTGGCTGTGGTGTAGACCGACAGCTACAGCTCCAATTAGACCCCTAGCCTGGGAACCTCTGTATGCCTTGGGTGTGGCCCTAAAAAGACAAAAAAAAAAAAAACCAAAAAACCCTAGAGCATACATGTTATTAATAATCTCAATTTAGAGATGAAGAAACTAAGACAAGATCACATAGAGAATTAGTGACAAAGCTGGGGTTTGAACCTAGCTCCAGAACTCTTAATAACACGCATGCAGGAGTTCCCATCGTGGCGCAGTGGTTAACAAATCCGACTAGGAACCATGAGGTTGCGGATTCAGTCCCTGCCCTTGCTCAGTGGGTTGACGATCCTGCGTTGCTGTGGCTCTGGTGTAGGCTGGTGGCTACAGCTCTGATTCAACTCCTAGCCTGGGAACCTCCATATGTCGCGGGAGTGGCCCAAGAAATGGCAAAAAGCCAAAAAAAAAAAAAAAAAAAAAAAAGACTAAAAAAAATAACACGCATGCAGCGTGGTCCTAAAAGTGCAGCTCTGGTTGGGATGATTATTATGGAGTGTCTGCCCCCTTCCATTAATCCACACCCTACTTTTCCCCCAGGGCTGTCGGTACTTACTTGGCCACCACGGAGTCCCCACTGTCAGTCAGGGTGGGTGGTGGGGAGGCTCCCATCTGTCCCTCAGTGGTGCTGGGTGGGGAAGGGGTCCCTGAGCTGGGTGGCCAGGATTCCTCAAACAGCTCAGAGGAGTTGGGACATGTAGCCAGAGCCTTGGGAGCTTCTGGGAGCCTGGATCTCTGGGACCTAGATGAGCTCAGGGTCTAAATTAGGGGAGGTGAGGAGAAGAAGAAGTGAGGCTGAAGGATCATCCCTGTAAGGGAATGAAAACACATACAAAGTCTCAATCCAGTGGGGAGGAAACATCCCACAATAGCAACAACTCGGAGTGACTGGGCTGTGATGGGGGATCCAGATGATAGGGGACGGGATAAGGGCAGAGCCATAGGGAGGAGAAGGATTGTCTCTTGATCTTTCACCTCCATCTCTGGTCATGTCTTCTCTCTAGTCGTCACTCTCTCGCTACCGGGCTGGCACACAGCAGTCTCTGTGGGGTATCCTCACCTTGGGGTGCCAGGTCTGGCTTCGGGATGGCCAATAGTGGCTTCGACCCAGGGAAGCATCCCCAAAAGGGCTGTCTTGGGTGGAGAAAATTGACAAGCTGCAAGAGAGGTGGGGGTGTTGGCAGGCAGAACATGGTCATTGCAGCCCTGCTCAGGGGATGTAGGAGAGGGGTGGATGGGAGAATGGGAAGAGGAGGGCAGAACCCTACTACAATTCCCATATTAATTCCTAGAAGAGATGGACTGTAATTCCCATGAAGCACTACAGCACAACCAAGATAATGATACTGGAGGCATGATTCCCATCAGCCCACGGGGTTGTCTCAAAAGAGAATCAAGGCTGATGATTCTTAACCCTGGTCTAGGGTCTATTATTATTGTTATTAGCTGTTCCCATGGCATGTGTAAGTTTGCTGGCCAAGGATTGAACCACAGTAGCCGCAGCAGTGACAATGCCGGATCCTTAACCTGCTGCACCACTAAGGAACTTAGAAGGAATTTTTTCAAAATACTGAAGTGGAGTCCTCACCCCAGACTAAAAGAATCAGAAAATCTGTAAGGGGTTTGGACACCTACACACATCTTTTTCACAGCACCTGAGATGATTCTGAAGTGGAGCTCAGGTTAAGAGCCAAAGCCAAACCTATTATCATTGTACATTTCCCATAAGTCCTTGGGACAATATCTAAGGAGAAAGGGGTAGATGGACTACAATCCCTAGTCACTGGGCTTCGCCTAAGCAAGAAATGTCAAAAGTAACACCCATGGGAGTCTGGGGCAATTTCAAAATAAGGAAACTTAATTCCCAAGATGCCTCAGTACACCCTTACGGGGAAAAAGCCCTTGGGGCCACTAAGAGAGCAGCGTGTAAGACGCCATGGGGTCCCCGGCGGCATGGTGAAGTCCAAGGCGGGAGCAGTTTAAGGCTGTAGAGCATCTTGGGAATTGTAGTTCCAGTGCAGTGGAGAACCAGAGACGCCGGACTCTGGCAAATCTGATCCTAGGCTGTTTTGCTCTCACCCTTGGTCCTCCCCAGGCTTCCTGTGATCCCCAAAGAGGGGTCGGCCTCACCTGCGGTCCATCCCTCAGCTACCCCGGCGATTCTGCCCGCTTGGCTGGGTCACCGGACACATTGCGAGCGCATCTTTGTCGCTTAGCAATGCCCTGTCAGCCCCGCGAGAGCCGCCTCCAAGGCGACCAATGATAGACAGGAAAATAAAAGTAATTGGACCGTGGCCAAAGAAGGTGCTTCACAATTGGCTGTAACGTGAATGAGAGAGCACGTGTGATTGGAGAATCGTAGCAAGCTGCAGCAACTGGCAAGCCCTTGGACCAATTAAAAGGATCTGAAGCTGGGTTCGTGGTTAGGAAGGTTTTCAAAGTACTCTTGCTTTCCTGCAGCCTTGTATTCTAGCCACTCCCCATCTTGCTGCATAAATCTTATCCAGATTCCAGTCTAACTACGGCTTTTCCCGCTGCAGGGGCCATCGGGGAGTTTAGCCCCTCTCCAACCACCATCCCTCCATCAGTCCAGCCAGCTTACCAGTCCCGCCCGGTCATCTAACCACTTCCGTCTTGCTCCAAGAGCAGCTGGTTGCGCCAAGTGCCAGGTCTGGGCTCCTGGCCGAGGTGGCGGGATCAAAATGAGCTATTTCAGGCCCCGGCGCGCGGCCCCCGGGGGGCCATCGTGGACTGTTCTTGCCCGCGCCCCCTGGCTGCTGCTCACCTGGCAGACCCCGCTGCCCTGCGCACCCGAGGCTGAGTCAGAGGCACAGAATTAGGCCCGGCTTGCCGGGGGGTTGGGCTCAGAGCCCTGCTGAGATGGGAATAGGGTCTGTTCTGTGTTCTCCTGACAGCCTGGCCTGGTTACCGCATTCCCTGTACCCAGGAATCTGCTCCTAAAACCTCCATCTGCGTCATCCCCAGAGCGCCTTCGGGGCGGGGGTGGATTAAAGAGACTGGGAATTCTTGGTGGGCTTCTCAGGCTGTGGGTCCCAAACGCCACGCTGTGCTCCTCATCCTGGCCAGGGCTCCGTCTCCTCAGCCTTAGTTTTCCCTTCTGAAAATTGGGGAATGATACCTCCGTGGCATCCAGCAGGCGCTTAATAAATGGCCAAGTCATTGTTGGGCTTTCTAAATAAGGCTCTATTAATGGCCGGCTCTGGCCGCGGTCCCAATGTCCTCGGGCGGCCCGCCGAGGGGCGGACACAGGGCGTAATATAAAGCGGCGCCGGCGCTCGCTGGGGCACTGCAGAGCCTAGGGGCGGCGGCGGAGGAGGATGGAGATCCCGGTGCCTGTGCAGCCGTCTTGGCTGCGCCGCGCCTCGGCCCCGTTGCCCGGGCTTTCGGCTCCCGGGCGCCTCTTCGACCAGCGCTTCGGCGAGGGGCTGCTGGAGGCCGAGCTGGCTGCGCTCTGCCCCGCGACGCTGGCCCCCTACTACCTGCGCGCACCCAGCGTGGCGCTGCCTACCGCCCAGGTGCCAGGCCTGGGGGAGGGGCGGTAAACCGACCAGTTCCAAGGCTGGGGTCCCCTGTCACCCTGAGGGGGGTGAAGGCCTGTCCCCAGACTTTGAGCAGGGTGGAGAGTCCGACCATTCAGAGGGGCTTCTGGAGTATGGATTCTCAGAGGTCGGATTACTGAAAGGGGTGGGAGGTCTGCGTCAGTCTGAGGAAGGTCTCGGCTCCGAGAGGAGTGGAAGGGCTGGGTCACTAATAGGGTGGGGCCGTCTCGCTGAGGGGAGTTCTGGTGACGCCGAAGGATGCTGCTGACCCAGGCAATCTGGGAAAAAAGGGGGAGCCCAGTTATTCCGCAGAGCGTGGGGCTCCCAGGGACTCCCGAGGGAAGGGAATGTGTTGTTATTCTCGGGGAAAAGAATCTTCAAACTGTGTGGTGACTGTGTAGGTCTCCTGGAGAAGCAGAGGGTAGGGAAGGTCCAGTGACTTGAGAAAGAGGGGTCTGGCCACTCAGAAGTGGGGGAGGAGTACTAGTAATTGCTGAGGGCTCAAGCAATCCCGTGACTCGAGTGGGAGGGTAGAAAGAGAACACTGGTGACTGGGGGAGGAGGCATCTTGGCGATTTCTGGGGGCGGGTGGGGCAGTAAGGGCCCCAGGGGCTCTGGGTAAGGGGGCTGAGGAGTCAGTGTCCAGAAGGACACGCCGACTACGGGGTTGTTGACACTAAGGGAGAGGGCGGGCCTCACCCCATGAGGGCGGAGGTGCCTGATCTTGCGGGGGAAGGGGGCCTCATCCCTCTGGGTGAGAGGGAAGCCCAGCTACTACAAGGGGAAGGATGATTCCAGTTACTCTGGATGAAGAGGTCTTCGGTGGCTACCGCCTAGGAAAGGGGACCCCGCAGTTCCGGAGGCCAGAATCAGCTGCAGCACCAGAACAGAGTCAGAAGCCAGGGGGGCGGGGCCTTGCGGGGTCCCGAGAGCCCCGCCCCTCTCGATGACAATGGGGCTGTGCGCAGGTGCCAACCGATCCCGGGCATTTCTCGGTGCTGCTGGATGTGAAGCACTTCTCGCCGGAGGAAATCGCCGTCAAGGTGGTTGGCGAACATGTGGAGGTGCATGCGCGCCACGAGGAGCGCCCGGTGAGCCCGCTGGCGGGGGCGGGATCAGAACGTGCAGGCGGGAATCATAGGCCGAAGGGGCGGGGCATCTACAGGGAAGGGGCGGAGCCTCTCAAGCTTCTCTCTCCAGGATGAGCACGGATACATCGCGCGCGAGTTCCACCGCCGCTACCGCTTGCCGCCTGGTGTCGACCCGGCGGCCGTGACGTCCGCTCTGTCCCCTGAAGGCGTCCTGTCCATCCAGGCAGCACCTGCGCCGGCCCAAGGTCCATTGCCGTCGCCACCGGCTGCTGCCAAGTAGGGGTCAGAGAACCCTGGGAGCCGCCTCAGGCCCCGCCTTTTAAAGCCGACCTGACTCCGCCCAGCCAGATGTCCCCCGGCGCGCGCCAAGACTATCCGCCCACCCCACCTGGGATCTGCCTTGACCCTTCCAACCTAGACTCAGTCCTGATAACCCAGGCCTTTACACTGACACTCCGGGCTCCTACACCCTCTCCAGCTTACAAACCTCCAGACACTTCTCTAGTTTCCAGACCCTACAAAGCACTGTCCCTCAGCCTGGTCTCCCATCCCCAAGGACCCCACTTGGCATAAAACCCCACTCCAGACACCCTATTTCCTTCTGACTCCTCTAGGCAAACATCTCCACACCCCGTTTCAATCCATGCGCCAAGATTTTGGTGGAGACAGCCCTGCCCCCACCCTAAACCTAGGCAAAACATGCATAATCCCTGCTTCCCCTCAAAGGTCCCAGACTATGCACAGACCTCCCACCCTCAACCATCCTGGCCTGGTCCACAACCTCTGGATCCTTCCCCTCATTCCAAGCAGCTACTCCAGTACCCCTCACCCTCTCCCCTCAGCCATCTTCTAACTTGAAACCTCAGCCAGCTACCCCCAGACTCTTGAACCCTTTTTCTAATCCCCTATTCTAGGCCAACCAGGACCCTCAGCCTCAAACTGTACAGATACCTACCCCATCTCCCCAGATGCTGCACAGATATCCTAGGCTCCCATCTCCAGCTCTAACCAGAACCCCCCCTGTCTTGTCCCTCAAGTCTCCAACCACATAATCCCAGGCAATCCACTTTCCACACCCCTCCCCCTTATTCTCCAAGATCCAAAGCAGCAGCCATTTTCTTTGACGCTCCACAATCTTTCTCCCTCCTTGAGTTTCTTGACGCCCCCATCCCCTCACCCAGGCCCACTCCCCCAATAAATGTGCTGGAGCTGTGCCAACGGCTTTCTGTCTGGGCCAGGAAGGATGGGCTGGAGCAAGTGGAGGCCAGTATGGGGCAGGGGAATGTTTATTGAGGTGGGGGGACAAGGGAACATCACTGTCGCTCGTACATCTCCCGTAGGATCTTCATGCTTTCCGAGTAACGAAGCTGGTTCCGATGGGATGCCTCCTTCCACCTGTGGCGGGGGTGGGAAGACAGAGGGAGGGCTCAGCAGTTGGAGTAGAGGCCACAGGGATCATGCACGCTGGGGGCTGCTCACCTCTGGCGGATGCGTTTCCAGCGCTGCATGTTTCGGTAGATGAGAGTGGAGGGTGAGGGCTCAGGCTCGGAGGGCTGCATGGACAGAGAGGCCAGGCTGGGCATCCATGCCCAGCCCCACTACATAGGCCCCATCGCTCCGGGGCCAGCCTTGCACACCCACCTCGTCATCAGGGGCACCCTGGGTCTCAGGCTGGAGCGGGGATGGAATTCGGGATCTGCAGGTGTCTCCAGGTGGCCCAGGAGCTGTGGGTGGAGGCAGCTTATACACGTCTCGACTCTTGCTGTTGGTGACCTCTGAACCCTGGGGATACAAGGGCCCCACGCCATGCCCAAGAGAGTCAAAGAGGGGCAGGGACACACATTCCACACCTTGTGCCTGTTGCAGTGGCAAAAGACATGAGAGTCTCACCAGGGACCTGTACTTAGGCATCCGGTCTGCTGCTCCAAGGATCCCTGTTGTCTCCTGTCCAACCCAGGGACCCCCAGTGCCCAGCATAGAGACCTTCATTTACCCTACCCAGCCCAAGGGGTCCCCATCTGCTTCCTTAGGTCAAGTGGTTACAGCTATTTGCACTGAAGACCCCTGCCCCATCCCCTAGCCCTTGGAGGTCCCTGATCCTGGAGTTCACATCTATCTGCCTGACCCTGTCTCCGCTCCCTCCCAGGCCAGACAGCCACGTCTGTCTGCTCCAGAGCGCTCCAATCATTTCCTTGGCCTAAAGGTTCGTATCCGTGAGCCTCACTGGATCCGGGGGTCACTTGAGGGACACAGAGACCTGTGCTTACTGATCCTACCAGCAGGGAGGGAGCCCACCGCCCATCCCACCTCCTCATCCTCAGGCAGCGGGGGCAGCGGTGAGCTGGGGGAGCGTTCCCGCTCGCGCACGGAGGGGCTGTTGCGCATCCAGGCTCGGCAGATCGGGTACAGAGGTGTGTTCTCACTGAACTGAGCCAAGTCCACGCTCCGATCAAACAGCTTGATCACGTATGCATCTGGGGTGGTGAGAGCAGGAGGCGTGTGAGGGTCCTCACAAAGCCGCCTGTCCCTGCCCCGCCCCTAGGGCCACCACCTACTCACTGGATCGCTGTGGCCCACCCTCGGCTAGCCCATCATCCATCTCCCTCCTCTTCTTCCTCCTCTGGTGGGGGAATCGGGCGGATGGCCTGTGTGGGAGGGAGAATATCAGGACCAGGGCAGGGTCTGGGGGCCTCTCAGCTGGCTGGGCCCCTGCCCCCTTACCGTTTGCCAGTGGCCGCGATGGAGCAGTCCCTGTGGGAAGAGACAGGGTGTCAGCAGGCTCACCCTTGTCTGCTCGAAACCGCCCAAAGGGCACCCAAAGGGTGATCAAGCTGACATGGGCCCCAACCCCTTAGGCCTTGGGTCTCATCCCCTAAGGCTCAAGGTGCCATCGAGAGGGGACCTGAGCTTCCGCTGCCCCAGGGCCTTTGTACTTGTAGGACGGTGACAGGCGAAGCATGAGGCAGGGGGGTCAGGCTCAGATGAGGAAAGTTACACACCACAAACCCTCAGTGGCAGATCCCATCAATAAAACTCACTTGTTGTGGGCGTCTGAAGGGGTCTTCCTGGCCTCCTCATCCAGACGCTCCCTGGTAGCAGAGAGAAATGTGGGTTCAGGGTTCCAACGGCTCAGAGTGGGCAGGCCCCCAGTGATCTCACCCATTCGTTCCCTTCCTCCCTAAGCCAGCCTCTGGAGTCCCATCCAGGGCCAGGGGGTCCAACCTGCCAGGGCCCCCAACCCCATGACCCCATGCACAGCCAGATCCCAACCTGTCCATGTGACTCTTCTCCAGAAGACACTGCAGAACAGCATCCAGCTGGTTCCGGGCCTTGGCCATCTCCAGCTCTGAGGAAGAAGGGACCAAGCAGGAGTCACTCCCCTGGCCCAAGGCAGCTGGGCAGCCACCTGGGCCAGGGAAGGGCATGCATATCTAATCTTTGGGCCAGGCCCGGGCAGACTGGGAGGACACAGCAAGCAGGGACTACTGAATGATAAGCAACAGCTCTGGGTTCCAGGGCTGACCCACATGCTCATGTGTGACCTAAGGTAAATCACCTTACCTCAAGGAGCCTGTTTCCTCATCTTGAAAATGGGTCTCTGAGTGATACCTATCTGCTCGGACTGTTCTGAGATTTCAATAAACCCATGCTCTATATGACTCTCTTAGCAGGATGCATTAATAAAAAGTAACAACATATGGAAGTCCTCTTGTGGCTCAGTGGGTTAAGGATCTGGTGTTGCTGCAGCTGTGGCACAGGTGGCAACTACTGTGGCACAGGTTCCATCCCTGGCTTGGGAACTTCCACGGGCTGTGGATTTGGTGAAAAAAAAAAAGTAATAACATAGAGTGTTTGGGGAGTTCCTGCACACGGGAAACTAATCCGACTAGGAAGCATGAGGTTATGGGTTCTATCCCTGGCCTTGCTCAGTGGGTTAAGGATCCGGCGTTGCCATGAGCTGTGGTGTAGGTCACAGATGTGGCTCGGATCCTGCGTTGCTGTGGCTCTGGCGTAGGCCGGCAGCTACAGCTCCGATTCGACCCCTAGCCTGGGAACCTCCATATGCCATGGGAGCAACCATAGAAAAGACAATAATAATAATAATAATAATAACACAGAGGGTTTGTTACGTGCCAAACACTGTTCCAAGCACCTCATGCATATTAACCCACTGAGTTTTCACAATGAACCTGGTGGGCAGATATGATTTTTACCCCCATTTTATAGATGAAACTGAGGCACAGAGATGTTAAGTTACTTGCCCAAAGTTACCCAGCTGGGACATTGCAAGGCTGGGGATTTGCACTAGGTCATCTGGCTCCACAACCGAAGTTATAAGGCAGGGGCTCAAACTGGTGCAGAATCTACTCCTCAAATGTGTTTGAGGTATTGGTGTTATTTTAAGTCTGAGTTAAATCTGAATGCAATGACTACATTTAATAAATGGGAGTTCTCATCTAAAATACCCATTTTTGGCTTTTTCCTCCCAGGGAAATGAGATCCGGGCCCACCTGCCTGCAGGCCACAGGCCCTGCCTGGCCTTACCAGCCTGTGGGTCTGCCTCTCATTATCAAAGAACTTAAGGAGGTGACGATGCTGTAAATATCCTCCCCTTGCTCCTGAGGGGTGTTTGCTCTCCTCTTCCAACTAGTAGGAGCGCTGGCCCAGTGCTCAGAGCTTGGAAGGACACTTGGGGACATGCTTTACCAGCCCCGAGACTTCCTAAAGAGCCCAGGAGACGTTACTCAGAGGAGAGATGGAGGGGATGAGGGGCTGGAAGCAGCTGATATTCTAGCAAAGAGCCTTGGGTAGGAGCCAAGGTTTGGATCATGCCCTCATCTCTTTCCCTAGTCCCTGCTTCCCTCCTGAACCTCAGACCTTGGGACCCCATGGCCTCCTGGACCCCTCCCTGTGGACTTCCCCCAGGGTCCTTCCACCTACTGGGTCCCACACTGGCCTCAGTGTCTCTCTAAACTCACCCCTTTTCCTGGACCCCCATCTCAGGAGTATCCCCACTGTCCCTCAGTCCCTCCCTGGGCCTCATCACTGTCACATCGCTCCCTTCCCCACCCTGGCCCTTTCCCTTCTTCTCCCCTGGGCTCCTGACCCCAGTCTCTCCTTCTGATCCACTCGCCACACAGTATCCAAGGGAATCTTCCTAAAACCAAACCTGATCTTGATCCGCCCCTGCTTGGAACCCTCCACCACACTGCGGTGCCCCCGGCTCAGAGTCTGAGCTCTTCAGCCTGGTGTTCACAGGCCTGCATGATTCTGCCTGCTCCTTCTTCACCACCATCATTTTGTGGTCAGACCCCCTTCAATTATTTCGGCATTTGTAAAACTCTCTCCTTGGCTCAAACCCCTCCCTCGGCTCCCCATTTCCCTCAGAGCAAAAGCCAAAGTCATAACCAGGGTCCATAAAATCTGCCCCTCACCACCCATCTCCTCACACTTTCTTTTTTTTTTTTTTTTTGTCTTTTTGCTATTTCTTGGGCCACTCCCGCAGCATATGGAGGTTCCCAGGCTAGGGGTCCAATCGGAGCTGTAGCTACCGGCCTACGCCAGAGCCACAGCAACTCAGGATCTGAGCCGCGTCTGCAACCTACACCACAGCTCACGGCAACGCCGGCTCATTAACCCACTGAGCAAGGGCAGGGATCGAACCCGCAACCTCATGGTTCCTAGTCAGATTCGTTAACCACTGCGCCACGACGGGAACTCCCCATCTCCTCACACTTTCTACCTCACTCACTCTGCTCCCGCCACAGAGGCCACCCTGCTGGCCCTCCAACACTCCACACAAGACTGCCACCTTAGAAGTTTGTCATGGCTCAGTGGTAATGCATCCGACTAGTAACCACCACAATGCGGGTTCAATCCCTGGCCTCGCTCAGCAGGTTAAAGATCTGGCATTGCTTGGATCTGGCGTGACTGTGGCTGTGGCATAGGCCAGCAGCTACAGCTCCGATTTGACCTCCTAGTCTGGTAACCTCCATGTGGCAGGTGCAGCCTTAAAAAAAAAAAAAGAAAAAAAGAAAAAAGACTTCCACCTTCTCCAGTTTCAAAACTATTTCCTTTGTCCTTTAGATTCACTACTCCCTTGCATATGCTCATGGCTCTCTCCCTCACCTCGTCTCACTCCTGATCATATCTTTGTTTCTTCCCCCTTTTTTTGGTTACCGCTTATACTGTTTAACATCATATTTTATTCTTACTTTTTTTCCTTTTTAGGGCTGCACCTGCGGCACATGGAAGTTCCCAAGCTAGCCGCAGAGTCGGAGCTGCAGCTGCAGGCCTCCACCACAGCCACAGCAGCCGGATCCACGCCACATCTGCAATCTACACAGCAGTTTGCAGCAACACAGGAACTTTAACCCACTGAACGAGGCCAGGGATCGAACTGCATCCTCGGGGATACTAGTCGGGTTCTTAACCTGCTGAGCCACAACAGGAACTCCTATCATTACCCTTTAATCTGGATTCTGTGCCTCTCCTACCGCCCTTAACATGCCAGTCTTGAGTTCCCATCAGCTTGGCCCTGACCCAAAATGACTTTCTTTCTTTTACATTCAGTTTTCCCATCTACCACATTTCCTACTTCCTAGGATTATTGGGATACAGTGACTGTGAGGATTAAGAGCCTCCCTGTACTTCAGGTGCTCAGCATAATGCTTGACTCAGGACGGGTGGAAATGGAGAAGCGGAGGCAGAGCCAAGAAAAGGGTCCTTCTCAGAGTCACACAGCTCGGAATGCCCAAGTCTTACCTCATCACCATTCAATCTCAAAGCTATCTTGAACACAGACCGGGAGGTATGAAGGGGGCAGGAATTGCTCGCTGCCTGACCGCGACAGTCAGATGGGCTGCAGGGATAAGTCGCGTCCGGCTTATCGCGATAATCGTCTATCGGGTCTCCCATACCCTGATCAGTCAGTCCGGTGCTCCCCTACAGGCCTCCAACCTCGGGGTCCTCACCTGATTTCTCCACCTTCACTTTCACCGGGAACATGGTTTCAGGCTGGGGTCTGGCTAGATGGTCAGAAGAGCCCCAAAGTGCCTAGGATCACAAATCAAGGCCAGAGGCAGCCGGGGAGAGGTCAAAGGTAAGCTTCGCGTATGGCCAGTCCTCCACCTTGAGCAGTGTCCGGTCGGGACTGCCGCCGATGCCACCACCTCCTCCGGTTCCCCTTCTGTGGGCGGGCCCCTTCGGGACTTGCCTGTTCCCATTAGTCAGGGCAGCCGTCGATCTCGTACCCTGGCCAATTGACAGCTGCCACTGTCGGCTCCCAGCTCTAAGTCCCTCCTTCCTCCGTCCGGGTTCCGGAAACAAACCAACGACTAGCCGGGGCGCTTCCCGGGAGGTGTAGTTCCAGGTTCAGACTCAGCTGAAGTAACGGCGCCTGCGCCGCGCGAGGCACTGTGGGAGACGAAGGGTCTAGTGTTTTGCGAGGCTTCCCGAAGCTTATGGTGTTAGAATCTTTGAGTAACACCAATTTAGCTACTGAACTGGAGTTATTTAACCGTGGGAGTCCCTCTTGGTCTCTTTTCCTAAGAGGAAGATGTCCGGAGTTAGGCTGGGTTCCCTCTTACTGGGCGCTTGCTCGGTTCTAGTTACCTGTTAATCCCTTTTCAGGTGCAACCTCATTCACTGAGCAAATATTAGTGTGCTGAGTGCTCTCCTAGGTACTGGGGACACCGCAGTGAACAAAACGGACAGAAATTCTTACCCTAATGAGCTTATACTTTAGAGGATGGAAGATGAACAACAAACAAAATTTTTTCTTTTTTTTTTTTGGCTTCTTGGGGCCGAACCCGTGGCATATGGAGGTTCCCAGGCTAGGGGTCGAATAGGAGCTGTAGCTGCCGGCCTACACCACAGCCACAGCAACACGGGATCCGAGCCGCGTCTGCGACCTACACCACAGCTCAGGGCAAGGCCAGATCCTTTAAGACACTGAGCGAGGCCAGGGCTCAGACCCGCGTTTGCCGGGTTTGTTACCGCTGAGCCACAACGGGAACTCCCCTGAACATATTAAATGAAACATAATAGGAAAAAAGAATATAGCCTGAAAGAGACATAGGCAATACCAAGAAGACTGAATTTTAAATAGGAAGGTCAAGGAAATCTTATCTAATAAAGCTCTTGAATACATGTGTCTGCTGCTGCAGACAGTCTCCTTTAGAAAATGGAGAACTTCCATTTACCACAGGTACCTTGGCCCAGATAAATTCCAAGGGGTAACATTATGATGCACACTTCTGATGAGACTAATGAGTGGGGAAGTAATGTTTTCAAATTCACACACAACCAGTACAGGATAGCAGCCCCTAGTAATGGAAGTATCATTCCTTTCTTGGTTCCAAATCTGTAAAATAACATTCCCAAGCAAGAAATTTCCTATTTTTGAGGGATGAGGAGTGTACAGGGAAACAACGCACGTCATGCAAAAAGCACTAAACCTGGAACAAAGTAAGCAATCAATACATGCTTCTGAATATTAATACTCATTTTATGCTTCAACATCCAAAAGATCCGAGGAAGTTAATATTGAGAATTAGGGTCCTTTATTGGGGAATGTCAGCAGAGAACACAGGAGATAGGAAAAAGTCTTAGGGACTTGAGAGGGGCTTGGAGTAGAGGAGCCCATCCTGGTCCTCAGGCTTGTGCACAAGAAGTTGTCAGGGGGTACCCAGGGGTATGGTGAAGGAGAGGTAATCCCCAAGGGCACCCCAACGTGGCCGGTAGATCTGGAAGATAGTGATCCAGGTAGTGAGTATAATCACCCAAAAGAGGAAGCCCACAGCTGAGCGCCAGACATCTGTAAGAGGGAAAAGGAGGGGGAAGGTTGGCTTCCACCTGCTCTCGGGTCTCCACAAGATTGGCTCTCTCTTCTCTTCTACAGAGTTCCAGAATTCTGGAACCCCCATCATCCCCTCCCACCGAGGTTCCCAAGTTCCCTTCTCCCACACCTGATGGCCTCCCTTTATCTGTGCCCTGGACTCACAGCCTTTGATTTGGCTCTGTTCCGTGTATGCCGGGACAAGGAAGGCCTCTCGGAAGAACCAGAAGATGTTGACCAACCAAAGAAAAGGTAGGAAAGCAAACCCACCTAAAGAGAAAAAAACCAAACTGGGACATAGGGCAATGAGGATTCCCCCAACACCCGCCTGGATGATCAATTTGATTTTTTTTTTTTGTCTTTTCTAGGGCAGCAGCCGCGGCATATGGAGGTTCCCAGGCTAGGGGTCTAATCAGAGCTGTAGCTGTCAGCCTACACCAGAGCCACAGCAACACAGGATCCGAGCCGCGTCTGCAACCTACACCACAGCTCACGGCAACGCCGGATCCTTAACCCACTGAGCAAGGCCAGGGATCGAACCCACAACCTCATGGTTCCTAGTCAGATTCGTTAACCACTGCGCCACAACGGGAACTCCTGGATGACCAATTTGAAAGATCCTCTCATATACCGAAATTCAAACGGATATCTCTGCTATCAGGGACTCAGGAATCCTGGCTCCTCCCTGGTACCCAGGAATCAGTCCTCAACCATCTCTTTGGCAGGACCAGGAGGCCAGCTCCCCAACTCCCCTCTTCTCTTGGGAGCCATAAATTTAGGCTGCACTCTCCTCCTTCCTCAGGACCCAGGCCCCTCCTCTCTTGGGACCCAGGAGTCGGCGTCCCCAGCCACGTCAACCTCTAGACCCAAGAATCCAGGCCCTCAAGACCCTCTCCCCTGAGGAGCTCCAGTTCGGCTCCCTCTCTTCTCCAGCGACCCTAGGATTACCCAGGTAGTACTTCCGGCACAGGTTCAACTTCTCCTCGTTGGACACTCGCTCTAAGTTCATAGTTGCTCAGCGGCCGGGTCTTCTGAGGGTCTGCGGGACAAGACCGGAGCTGTGACCCAAAGTGACAGGTGCAAGGATCACAAGCGACCACGCCCCTATATGACAAAAGGAAGAGAAATTGAAGGGTGGGTTTTCTGAAAGAAGGGCATCCCCGCCCCAACGAGCAAGCTGACGGGGTCGAGGTGCTCTTGATGTTTACTGGGGGCCAAAACGACGACCCCCAACTCACCAGGGGAGTCTTACTTCCTCCGGCTTGGACCCGTTGCCACTTTCAACTACGGACTTTTGCGCGAGATGCCGCAAGTGCTTCTGGAGTTTGTAGTCCTTTTCTGGAGAGGCAACGCTGCACGCATGCGCCTTCAGTCAACTCCGGAGGGCGAGTCTGCGGAGAGGGCGCAGGCTTCCACCACGCAAGCGCACTAGCGAGGTTCTGAGTGTCCAGCGGCAGCAATGAACTACACTTCCCATTGCACTTAAGCAACGGAAGCGACGTAAACAGCAGAGAGAATTGGAGCGTTCGGGTAAAAATGGCTGAATATTTAGCTTCGATATTCGGGACTGAGAAGGACAAGTGAGAAAAGGCACAGGGGATGGCCCCTCGGGGTGCCAGGGCAGGGATTTTTGGTTCCCAGGGGGCTGGGAGGCGTGGGGCGGTGTTTCCGGGGTGTCCAGCTCCCCGGCCCTCGGTTCACCTCTGTCTTTGCACCTCTTCCAGGGTTAACTGCTCTTTTTACTTTAAGATCGGGGCCTGCCGGCACGGGGACCGGTGCTCCCGGCTTCACAACAAACCGACTTTCAGCCAGGTGAGACCCGGCACCGAGCCTGGGGGGTGGTTAATGCCTACCCGCCGTCTCTCTTCTGTTGTCCATCATCTTGAGGCTCTGCCTTTTCCGGATTTCTAAGGCCCACCCTACCGCCCCACTTCTTTCTCATGGGACCTCTTCAAGTTCTTCTCCCAACCTTCAGGCCTTTCTCGCGGGGACTTGGTCACGCCCCCGTACGTACAGACCACACCCCTGGGCTGTCCCTCACTGCTAGATGCCCCCCTCTTCTGATTCTGAATGGTGAGCGTTGCTGATGCACTTAACATGCTAACGCTTTTTCTCTGGTGCAGGGTCCCACCCACAACCTTCATACCCCACCCCTTTGCATGTAGCCCCGTCCTCTGATCTCAGGCCACGCCCAATTTAAATTATGTTCAGACCATAGTGCTGCTCAACCTGTACCGGAATCCACAGAACACTGCCCAAACCGCAGACGGATCGCACTGTGAGTGAGGGACCGGTCTTGGGGCAGGGCGGACAGCCTCCCAGCAGGCCATCCTCTAATTTCACCCTGCCCCCTCCTTCAGGTCACGTGAGCGATGTGGAGGTGCAAGAACACTATGATAACTTCTTCGAGGTGAGGGTTGGGCTTGGGGTGGGTTGAGTTTCCCATGGGCCAGGAGCTCAGCTGAGTTCCTCCTGGTCTTCCACAGGAAGTGTTCACGGAACTGCAGGAGAAGTACGGGGAGATTGAAGAGATGAATGTGTGCGACAACTTGGGGGATCACCTCGTGGGCAATGTTTATGTCAAGGTGCCTCGTGTTCCCCCATTAGAGCCCAGAGGTGGAGGCATTTCAATGCCTAACGGCCACCACAGCTAGAGGCCCATCACTAAAGCCAGTCTGGCCCCTGAACTGCTAGCTAATCCCCTGAAGATCTCTGAGTTTGATTGCTGACCCAGACCAACTTTCCCTCAGTTTCGGCGGGAGGAGGATGCAGAGCGGGCAGTGGCTGAACTCAATAACCGCTGGTTCAATGGGCAGGCTGTGCATGCCGAGCTGTCTCCAGTCACTGACTTCCGGGAATCATGCTGTCGACAGTATGAGATGGGGTATGGTAGTACAGGGGTTGGATGGGCACCTGGAGTCCCAGCCTTGTGTGTGTTTTGGGCCTGTCAGTCACAATGGCCTCATCCATCCATCCTCTACCCAGGGAATGCACCCGCGGTGGTTTCTGCAACTTCATGCACCTGCGACCCATCTCCCGCAACCTTCGACGGCAGCTCTATGGGCGGGGACCCAGGCGCAGGTACCTTAAGACTGACCAGCCTGCCAAGACTTCTCATGTGCCAAGGTCCCTAAACCTTCAGAGGAGTCTGATCCTATGCCCCAATAAGTGTCTTGGGTCTTTTGTGCCCTAAGACTAGCCCTGAGGCCATCTCAAGATCAGGACCTAAGTCACAACCCCCAAAACAGCCCGAACCCCAAACGTGGACTCCTAATCTCGAGACGAGCCCCTGTGCACCTATCCTGAGACCAATCCCAGGAACTCTATAGTTACTTCATCAACTGCCATGCCTTTCCCCAGAGCAGAGAAGCAGACCTGGGCTATCTGCATACCACTCCGTATGGCTCTAACCCTTTTCTCTCCTGTCCCCAGGTCACCCCCAAGGTCCCATGCTGGCCACCGTCCTCGAGAAAGAAATCGGCGACGGTCCCCAGACCACCGGCATGGCCGTTTCTGAGACCCTGACCCTCCTGCCCTCTGCCCCTGGCAGGCACAGATGTTCCTGGCCAGGACCCCTCTTCAAAGGTCTCTTAACTCCCCAGCACCATCTTCTCCAGGCTCCGGGTCTCCGTGATGTAATATGTTCAACACAGGGACCTTCTCCTACCACCCTTCCTCTAATAAAGTTCTGTATTGAGGGTTTAGAGCTTCGTTGTTAGCTTGAGCCTAGCTGTGGGCTGGTTTCCTTCCACCCCCGCATCTGATGAAAAGGGGAAGTGGCGCTGGGCTCTGGCCACAAATTCTGCCAAGGAAGGTGGGGAAGCAGCCTGCCCAGGGGGCTAGAGGGACTGTTTGGGTGGGGCTGCCGTTTTGCTGGAGACTTCAGCATATCCATCTGAGGCATCTCAAGGGGAATACAATTGGCTGTGTCAGGTTGGAGGAGACTGGGGTTTGGAGCTAAGGTAAGATCGCTGCATCGAGTGGGAGTCCCCACTGGGTGAGGGCTGGATCCTCCAGGCCCACTCGCTGAGATGGGAATAGGTAGCACCTATTATCCAAGCTTACTCAATGCCAGGTGCTGGTCTAAATGCTTTATTTCCAGTCATGGTTTTACTTCTTGACAATAACCTGAGACAGGTAGTAGTATCCCATTTTACAGATGGGAAAAGAGGGCGGGAAGATGACAGAAGTGGGGTATGAATTCATGCAGTCTGGCTTCAGTCTTCCCTCTAGCTATCTTTGAGGCCTTGTGGCCTCTCTCGTAACAGCGGGCCAGGAGCTTTTGGACTCGGGGGCAGGGGCTAGGTTCCTGGCTTTTGAAGGGGCCTGGGGTTCCTGTGCCCCCACATCTACTGCTTCCTTCTTCTGCCCTGGTTTCCTGGCAAGTGCAGCAGAGGCGCTATGGCAGGAAGTCCTGTGGTCATAGCCCCCCAGACTGCAGGGACCGCCCGGATGGGGCCCCCACACACTGCTCCTGACCCAGGCAGTTCGGCAGGAGGCCTCTCGGCACTGCAGCCACCTTGAATATTGGAACCCTGACAACCTGTGTTGTGGCAGTTGCCTGCAGCGCTTCGGGCCCCCGCCCTGCTCCGCGGAGGAGCTGGGATTGTGCATTTACCTACCTTCAGGCAGAGCTGGGGGTGATAGGGAGGGAGGAAGGGGTGAGGTGTGTAGGGTACAGCCCATCAAGCTTGCTCCCCTGTACAGGAGAGGGGCCTTTAGTAGACAAAGGCAGGGAGGAGGGAACTGAACTCCCAGAGAAGGGCTAGTAGGGGTTATGAGCGTCGCAGTGAAGAGGGGAAAGGGCCTCACTAGCACACAGGAGGCAGGCTTGGCAGCGCCAGTGTGAGACCTTGTTTCCTATCAGACTCTATAGAGTTTTTGGAAAATTGCGGCCTCAGTGATGCCGGCGATCATGTAATGCACCCCTTCAAAGAGTGTCCTCCTGGGCAGTGCAACCCCGACAATGCAGAGCTATGATGTAATGCACCCCTTCAAAGAGTGTCCTCCTGGGCAGTGCAACCCCGACAATGCAGAGCTATGTAGCCCTTGTGGCAGCAGAGCAACGGCCCCTACTCCCACAGGGAGCCGCGGCGGAAGCCAGCGGCGCTGCAGAGAGGTGCTTGTCTTGTGGCTGAGCCTGGGCAAGGGTGCAGCTGGCTGGAGGTGGGGCGGGACTGGAGGCGTGGCTTGGTCTTGGATGGGCGGGGTCTGTATCAAAAGAAGGCCTGAAGTCCATGAGAAGAGAAGAGGATGGGGGTGGGGACAGAGTAATATCAGGAGGTGACCTATCTGGGTTAAAAGAGTTGGGGGTAGAGGGTCAGGAGGGGAAGTGGCCCCATTGAGGGGTGGAAGAGTGGGAGGTTTGCGCTGAGGGGGCACGCCTCCCACTTTACTCCAACATCCTCTTCCCAGAAGCCGGTTCCTAAGAAGGAGCCCTGTCTCCTGACACCTGGAAAGCCGAGGGTTCTTAGCTCCCAGGAGACCAGCTCACCAGAGATTCCCGGTCTTTCGTGGACATCTGAGCACAAGGTCTCTCACCAGGCCTGGCGGGGTTTGTTTTGCCCTGTCCCTGGTGCTGGTTCTGCTTGGGACCTTGGCAATAATCGTGCTGGCCCTGCAAAGGCACTGCCGGCGCCGCCACCAGGAGAGAGTCATCCAACACTCCTCTCCTGGCGTGGTTTGCAGTGATCTCAACACCCACATCCTCTTCTCCTTGCTCTCATCTCTTCTCCAGGTTCCCTGGAGGCTTCAGAGGCAGAGGACTCATGGAAGGAGGTCTCTCTGCCTCCAGTCCTAGGAGTGAGTGGAGGATACACCAGGGAGCAGGGAGGGGGGCTGGGAGCTTGCCTTCCCTTCCCCTCACCTCTCCCTCCCACTGTCTCCCAGAGCTGCTGCGTCTGGAATCCCAGCCCCTGTCGCGCCTCCTGGACGAGCTGGAGGAGCTGGTCGTGCTGCTGGATCCCAAGCCTGGGCCTGGTGGGACGATGTCCTATGGCACCACCCGACACCTGGCTGCAAGATACGGACTGCCTGCTGCCTGGTCCACCTTTGCCTACTCACTGCGGCCCAGTTGCTCACCTCTTCGGGGCCCTGATCGAGATGGTGGCAAAGGAGCCCTCTGCCTCTCTGGGCCAGCTTGGCACACACCTGGCCCACATAGGACAGGCAGACGCACTGAAGGTGCTGTCCAAACTTGGTTGATCTGGGGCTTGCCTGGCCTAGTACTCAACAAAAATAAAGTTTCCCTTGAAGTAAGTGCCTGCTGTCACTGGGTCTCTTGAAACAGTCTTAATTGGGCCCAAACCCAAGAGACATCCTCTGGTCCCCCCCACCCCCAGGGAATCTGACCATACACACAAGACCAAACGTATGTTACCTCTGGGCCGCCAGGGTCCTGTCTGAGAAATGGTCCTGCTACCGCTGGAAGAGTTCATCTACAGGGGCCCAGCTGGGTTCCAACTTGGAATAGGTATTACATTTACACTCGGAGCCTTAAGAGATGCCACCATTTACTTCTTTTTTTTTTTTTTTTTTTTTGTCTTTTGTCTTTTTGTTGTTGTTGTTGTTGTTGCTATCTCTTGGGCCGCTTCCGTGGCATATGGAGGTTCCCAGGCTAGGGGTTGAATCGGAGCTGTAGCCACCGGCCTACGCCAGAGCCACAGCAACGCGGGATCTGAGCCGCGTCTGCAACCTACACCACAGCTCACGGCAACGCTGGATCGTTAACCCACTGAGCAAGGGCAGGGACCGAGCCCGCAACCTCATGGTTCCTAGTCGGATTCGTTAACCACTGCGCCACGACGGGAACTCCCACCATTTACTTCTAATTCTGAACCACGGCCACTCACCTACCTGTCGAGGCTGACGGGTATGCCTGGCTCAGGATGAGTGTGGGGCACAGAAAAACAGGAGCTCCTTACCTGTCCCCAGCACCATACGAACGGAAAGACCACCTCTCCAAACATTGACAGACTTTATTGTGGGGGGTTCCCACCTGGGATCCCACCCTCTTAAATAAAAAAGTGCATAGAAAAGAAGGGATTTAGAAACCTTTGTACAATATCTACATCCTGGGCCCCCAGGGCAAGAAGGGGGCGATTGCTGGGTGGGCTGGAGGCAGGGCCCTTGCCACCTGCATGCCCACAACCACCCTGAACATGAGGGTGGGGGTGAGATGCTTTGGGAGGGACGAGAGAGCCCCCAGGCTAGGGGCAAGATGGCAGCGGGGGGGCGCGGCAGGCAGCCAAGGCTTCAGTTAAGGAACCGACGGCAGCGCTTGGCGCCACAGTTGCAGGGCAGCTTGTTGCTGGCATCCTCAATGGGGAACTTGTAGTCATAGGTGAGCTCCTCCCCACGCAGGATGCGGCGCAGGGCAAAGATGACGATGTGCTTCTGGCCCTCCACGTGGATGACTCGAGAGAAGCAGTTGGGCTCACACGAGTGGTTGATGAAGCGGGCAGCATTGCCATGCATGGTGGCATCCACCACGTCAAAGTCATCCATGCGGAACATGTAGCACCCAATGCCCTACAGGGAGAGGGTGGGGAGTTAGGGACTCTGCTCCCACGGACGGCCCCTTTGCACCCACTTCATTCTCATGGCCTGGCAGAGCCTACCTTCCCGTCATAGAACTTCTCCCGCTTGTCAGTCAGCACAGAGCGAATGACAATACCAGAGTACTCAATGACCATCTCGCCGGCATCGATGTTGCGTTTACAGAACAGGCCCCGCCCATGGATGGCAGATCTGCAGGGCAGGATGGGCAAGGGGGAGCTCAGGGGGCAGGGGGACAGAACCAAGGCGGCCCCACGACAGGGCACCTGTCCATCCACCCAAGGGGCATCCTCCCCCCAACCCCACTCACCTGTAGACACCTACAGCCTCTTTGGATGTCTTCTTGAGGTGGCGAAAGCGCATGGCCATGGGCAGCTCCAGACTGGTGGCGCGTCTGGTGGGGGATAGCAGGGTCGCACAGGCTGGTGCCCAGGAATGACCTCTCTTGCCCTGGTCACCCTCCTTAGGGCCCTTCCAGACCACCCCCAGCACCCCGGCCTGGCCTCCATACCTGGTTGACCTGAGCTGCACCTCATCCTCTTCCTCATCACAGGCGGCTCCCTCAGGGAGCACCCGGTGTTGGGAGGCCAGGAAGTTGAACATGTCAAAGGTGCACTTCCTGCAGGGGAAGGAAGGAAAGGAGGGAGGGTCAGAGCCATTCTTTTAAGAAGATGCTCCCCCTCCATTCTTTGGCCTGGGCCTGCCACTGGCGGCGTAAGAAGAATACTGCTTCTACTGAAGACACAGCAAAAGGGGAACAGATGGGATTCATTCTTGTAACGTGAACTCTAGAAATAATTTCTGGAGCAGTCGAGTGTCTTCTCCCTAGACCTCCGTTTCCTTTAATTCCCACCCTGAGCCAGGCACCACACCCCAGACCTCTCACCGGAGATAGACCTCAGCGCGGGCTGCCCCATGGGGATTCAGGGGTGGTTCCTCTTGGCCCTCTCCCTGCTGGTGGTAGCGGAACTTATAGTGCTGGCAGCGCTGGGCTCCAGGCAGCTGCTCTGCCAGGAAGATGACAGCATCATGGTGGATGCCCAGGAGCCTTGCCCCACTCATTCCTGGGGAGAGTCAAAAATGAGGACCCCTAAGTCATGCCGGAGGCCCATGTCACCATCGGGCATTCATCTCAGCCCCCAGGTACCACTTCCCGTGGACACCCCCTCAGTTACCACTAAAGGAGAGATGTCTGAGCCGGGCATGCCCACGGGCCTCTTGCACCTTCTCAATCAGAGTTCTCCACGCCCCTGGGGAGAGGGCAGGGCCAGAGCAGTCAGGATGGGGTTCTATGGGACTTCTTCCCTCCCTGGCCACACAACCCCCCTCCACCAACTCACCCTCTAGGCTCTCTGCCTCCACGATGAACCCATCCTCACTGCTGATCTCGAAACGCAGATGCGGGCCAGCCCGTTTAGGGGCCTGGTTCTCTTTGTCCTCTGGGGATGGAGGCTCCTCCTCAGAGCTTGAAGCCTCACCTGGTTCCAAGAAGCAGATCAGACAGAGGTGGTGAAGATCACCCATCCTGGACTCAAAAGCCCCTTGGTCTCCTCCCGGGTGGAAGCACAGAAACAGGGTCTGATGTCCTTCTTGCTGCAATATCTGCCCAGTGAACCCCACAAAATGGACACTATTTTTTCTAAAGGGCCTGTAGGCCCCTTTTGCAGGACACGGTTACGGCTCACTCAAATGCAGTCTGCCATAAATGCCCTTATCTACCCCTCATTCTTCTTCTGTTATCTCACAAAATTTCAAACACTGGAGAACTATTATATTTTGCAAGTGTATTTTTTTATGTGCAGCACACCTCGGTAAAGATTACCAATATAGCATCAGAAAGGCCCATACTCACAAAATCAAATACATGTGCACCATGAGGGATTTCTCAGGGGCTAAAAATTTTAGAGCCAGAACAGACAGGAGTAGCTGAGAGGTGATGTGGCTGTTAGGGAAAGAGAAGGGGTCCAGGACAACTCGGAGGAGTGGGGCCAAAACAACTGGAAAGATAATACTGCCACAGACTGAAACGGTGAAGGCTGAGAACTCAGTCTGGGACATGTCGAGTCTGAGATTCCTCTTAGAAAACCTTCCCTTTCAACTAGCTGTTGGAGATGGTGCAGCAGGATACAGAAGCCTGGCCAGCAACTTGGGGGCTATTGGAATCAGAGATGGGACTTAGAGCCAGGAAGCTAGATAAGAGCACCTGGGAGTGACTGGGGGAAAGAAAAGTCAAGGCCAGGGCCCTGGGACACACCGAAGTGACAGGTTGGGGCAATGAGGAGGCAAAACCAGAGGTGAGGAGAGGGGTGGGGTTCTGGAAGCCACGAAAGGAAGTGCTTCAAGGAGGGAGGGGTCAGCACACCAAATGCTGCTGCTGCTGCTGGCCCAACCAGGATGATGGAGGCCTGACCGCTGTCCCTGGGTTGAGTGGGGTGGGGCTGACGTTTGAGTGGCGCACACTTTAGGAGAGGCAGGACTCACGGGGCCATACTTTCTCCCCACATTGCTTCTCTGGGCCAGTCAGCCCATGTTCCCTCCTGGCCGAACCAAAACTAAACTAAACTCTTGCTGTGTGACCCCCATCATCTCCAGGCTTCACAGCACTCCAGGGTCTGCCACCTTTCCGCACCCTCACTTCCATGAACACAGCAGGACAGAGACCAGAGGCCTCACCGGGCATGCCCTCCCTGTCTTCCTCCTCGGTGCTCATCCTAAGCTAGAGTGCACTTGCTAATTACATGTGTTTCCTCTGGCAACATGTGGTTTGGTCCCAAAGGGCAGGGGACCTGTCTGTCATGGTCACTGCCATACCATGCTATTTCTGTCTGACTCCAACTGTTAAGAAGCCTTTCAGTTAAACAGCCTCGGTTTACTACATTCCGCTCTCATGCTCGGCAGCTGAGTACTACATAATGAGAAGAATCCACACATCTGGACAGGACTGGGGCCACAAGATATTCCAAGTTGCTCAATCACCGGCTTCCTTGGCTGTAACCTGCTCCCTCTCCCAAGCCCTCCATGACCAGCAGAGCACTGCCCTTCCAGCTTCACTGTGTCCATCGGCCAAAACTGCTCCTAGTGTCCCGATCCTGAATACCGATGTCTCCCATCTCTGCGAGCACAGGCATAAATCCGAGATACTGTGATTCCAGTTCCAGACCACCACAACAAAGCGAGCATCGCAAAAAGCAAGTCACACAAATCTTTCGGTTTCCCGGTGCACACACAAGTTATGTCCACACCATACTACAGTCTCTAAAGTGCGCAACAGGATTAGATCTAGAAAAAATGTACACAGCTTAATTTAAAAAAACACTTTACTGCTAAAAAACACGGACCACGTGAGCCTTCAGTGAATTGTATTCTTTCTCCAATAGCAACACCAAAGATCACTCATCACAGACCACCGTAAAAAGGTTGAAATATTACAAAAATTACTAAAGTGTGTCACGCAGAAACAAAGAGAGCAAATACTGTTGGAAAAATATCACCAACAGACTTGATCGATACAGGGGTGCCGTGAACCTTCAATTTGTAGAAAATGTGATAAAGAGAAGCGCAATAAAACGAGGTATGGCAGTAGACCCTCTTCACCTCCTTCCCTCCAGCTCAGGGGTCTCCTAGTCACACCTGGCTGCCACCACCCCTCCCAGCTCCTTTGCCATCCACAAGTCCCCTTCACCCTCGTCCTTGCCTCTGCAATTTCAGCCCTCACACCAAACCCCTCAAAATGGTTAGCTGAGCTTTTTGGCAAGGCACCTGGGTATGGTTCTGGCTTCCTCATCAGCCACTGCCTTCAGTTCTGGACTCTGACCTGACGTATGTCACCTGCCCAGGCAGTACCCCGACCCTGGACCCCACCCACGTGCCTGGTGTCCTGACAGCTGGGACTGCTGACCACTGCCATCCCCGAGCCTCTGGGACACCACTCTCCTCTAGCTCCGGACTCTTCTTGCCCCTTCTCTGGGCCCTAGATGGGCTCTGTTCTCTGGATGACCCCCAGAACTTCACTGATTTTACCAGGCAGCCAACCCTCTGAGTCGGGCACACCAGGCTCTGAAGCCCTTCCCTGGGCTCCTGGGCGCGCTGGACAGGCACTTTCAGAGGACCTCTCACAGCAAGCTGAAACTTCATCTCCAGGTCTCTTTGTGCCATAGGCCCCCAAGAGTGTGTCTGTACCTCAAGGACCCAGCCTCAGGCTCGTACCCAGGTCGGTGTGCAGTGTGCAACATGCAGTGGGTGTGTTCTCTAAAGTGGATCAATCCTGTATCTGTCAGTTACTCGGCGGAGGCAAGCACAGGGAAGGAGAGGGTGAGAGGGAAAGGCCAGTCCCTACCTGAGTAGTGGTGCCACTGGGACTCAAGCAGCAGGTCAGGGGGACAATCGGGGGCCTGGGGAGGACCACCTTCTGGAAGTGGCAGCAGAGGGGACCGGTCCTGGAGGGGCCTGTGAGAAGAGACCTGTCAGAAGGAGGAAGGGACAGAGGACCCCGAGGCTCCAGGAAAAGAAGGCTGGCCACTCACCTCGGGCTTTCCCCCCCAGTGGCTTCCCCAGGATCATCCAGGTCAAGAACTCCACGCACAGTGGGCGTTTTCATCCTCACTCGGCTAAACCTGGTGGTGGAGGGACTGTGAGAAAGCTGAGCTGCCTCCTCCTGCCCACCTCTCCCCTGCTCTGCAGCCTGGGCACACTCACTCACCCGCTGCCACAAAGCCCTGGACCCTGGGGGGGGTCCTCCAAGGACTCTCCATCTTCCTCCAGCCGGGGAGTCTTGCTTGGGGGAGGTGCTGGTGGGGAACGGCCAGAGAAGGTGGATACCCTTTTGACACGGATGGCCTGGCGGGGCGGGCTGGGGGGCCCACCACTCAGCACCAGCGTCAATGGAGGAGGGGGTGGGGGTGGGGCGGGGCGGACCACCCCAACCACTGGCAACACACCCAGCAGGGGTCCTGGGGGCAGAGTCCAGGAAGTGGGGGCTGTGGGGGGGATGGGAGGGGGCAGAGGTGGTTGCTTCACCGGGGCTGAGACAGGGTCACCCTCTCCCGCCATCTTCACAAACACTTGCCCCAGCTTGTTGACAAGGATGATCTTGGATGCGGCGGGCTTGGGGGGCTCAGGGGCAGGGCCCAGGCTCAATACCCGGACCCCTGGGGCCCCAGGGAGCCAGGCAAACGTCCGAGTGGGGTCCGCCGGGCTAGGGGGGAGGCCCTGAGTGGGCTGGCTGCCATTGGCCAGGGGAGGAGCTGGGGGGAGTGGCTCCTCTCTGGGCCCAGCGCCTCCCTCCCCAGGCCCTCCTAGGTTCTTCAACACAAAATCCACAATTTCTGATGGCAAGTCCTCGGGAGGCCGGGCCCTGTCCCCTACGGCCCCGATGACCCCAGCCCGGCCTGCCCCTGGCCCTGAAGGTGGAGTCCCCTGGCCCCGAGGCTGCTGGACTGCCTCGGCCTCGCTGTCTGTGCCGTCATCCACTCCGTCCAGCTGCTCAATGCGGGGGGTTCCAGGGAGGGCTCCAGGGACCAGGGCAGGGCTAGACACCACAGTCACTGGGAAGTGGACGTAGCGGGGCGTGGGGCTGGCCTCCTCCTCTGAGCTGTCCCCGGGGCCCCCGTGGCTGCTCCCCACTGCCCCTGCAGCCACAATCTCTTCCTGGAAGGGCTCAGTCCCCAGCAGGCTGGCCGCAAAGTCCAGGTCAGCAGCACTCAGTCCTGACACCACCTCCATGTCCTCAAAGTCTGGGCCCAGGTCTTCAGGGGGTGGTGGAGATGGGGCCCGGGCAGGGGGAGCCAGCTCCCCTGAGGTAGGTGTGAGGGCTCTAACGACTGAGGTAGGAGGGGGCACCCTGAGCTGAGGAGAGGTTCTGAGAGGGGAAGAGGCCCGCCGTGTTGGGGGCAGCCTGGGAGCCAGGGGGCTAGGACGACGGGAGCGTCTGGGGGGAGCTGGGAAGTCCGGGTCTCCCACCGTAGGGATGTGGTGGGTCAGAGAAGAAGGACTTCCTGTAGGGGGAAGGGTCAGTGTCAGCCAAGAGCTCCTGCCTCGCCCCGCCCCGCCCCTCGCCCGGACGCTCCCAGGTACACACCAGGGGAGGGCAGGGGTCCAAAGGAGACACCCCCCAAGGGCCTCCGGGATGGTGAGTAGTTGGGCACTTTGATTCGAGCCCCCGAGAAGGAGCGGGGGGCTGGAGGAGGGGCGCTGCTTGGATCCGGCCGAAGTGGGGGGTCCAGGTTCTGAACAGGTGAATGGTGCTCAGGAGCTCTAGGGATAAGGGCCTCTGTATCTGGTGGGGGGTCCACATGATCTGGGGGGTCTAAAGAGGCAAGAAAATGGCATGTGGGTGGCAGGGGCTCTCTGTGAAAGCTTCTCCTCTCGCACCCTCCATTCTTTCGAGCCAACCGTGCCTTCTCTGCCCGGCCCCTGACCTGGGCACAAGACGCATGGGTCCCAAACCCCTCCGTGGTTTTTGCAAAAGCTCCACACACACCTGAGGTCAGAGATCCTTGGCGACCCTACCTCACCCATCCTTTGCCATCTCCCCACTTTCTGGCTGCCTACAGCTGATTCAGGCCCCACGTGGGGCCCTGCCCTCTCTCCAGCACGGCCAGTCCTACCACTTTCTTACCTGCTCTGCACATCCCTGCCACATCAAAGGCATCCACCCCATCCTGGCGCTCACGGCTCCCCATTACCTGGCTCCACCCAATCTGAGCAAGCTGACCTCTGCCACATCCTCCCAACACTCCCTCGTTTCCAGTCGACATGGCTGTACCCTCTTCCCCTCTCTATTCCATGTCATGCTCCAATCCAAGACAAACATTTTACCTGCAAACACAATCCAAATCTCTTCGTTCTCCTATTCAGCCCACAGGACTCTCCCTTTACCGACCTCCAAGCCCGTCCATCCAGCCCTCACTGCAAGCATGGATGTGAGGGGTCCGGTTTGGGAACTGAGTAGATCTAGGTCAGAACCCTGGCTCTACCGCTATGACACCGTGGAGGGCGACTCCCTTCCTGAGTCGTACAGCAGAGCCTGTACATCCTCAAAGGGCCGAGGGGAGCATTCCATGAGCATGCAGCCCCAAATCAGGTGGCTACAAACACTCCTTACAGTTGTCCAGGAGTTGCCACCCGCTGTGAGCAGGCAACACAGGGCTGTCCCCTCACTTCCTGTCAAATGCCGAGTACACTCCCAGCACACTTGGCTTAGCCACTGAGCTATTTACATTATTGCCATTACAACAGAGACAAGAATGGCGAGCATCCTGGAGACTCCTCAGGGCACAGGAGAATAAGGGGCAGTGGGTAACTGTCTGCGGAGGACAGCACTCGGGGAAGAAATCGAGGGAGTTCCCGGGCGGTACCTGAGGAAGGGGCGGGGCTGTGCACAATGGTCTGGTTCTCCTCCGCTGCCTCCAGGTGAACTGGCTCCTCCCTGGGCCCCCACGGCCGATACTCCAGAATTCGGCACCGATACCAGCAGCGCCGCCGAGCATCTACCGTGCTCCAGTACAGGCGAGAGCACCTGAGAGGAGGGCGTGTGGGACAAGAGGGTCAGGACAACTTGGAAAAGATCCGGTCCTGAGAGTCCCCCGACCCCATCAATGCCCCGGGCTGCTCACTGGTAGCCAATGGGGAAGAGCCGTCCCTCGCAGTCTGAGAGGTCAGACAAAGTGCCCAAGGAGTCGATTCGGATGGAGCCTACGCACAGAGGAGAGGTCAGGGCGGCGGGCCCAGGCAGGGTCCGGCGGACCGAGGTAGAGAGTGAGCTGCTTACCAATGAGCACGTTGATGGCATCGGGTTCAAGCCCCGTCAAGAACTTTCGCTTGAAGTTGATGCCCTCAAAGTCCACATAGACTCGGCGGAGAACATCAAAACCATCAGGGGTCACGATCTCCTGGGAGGTAGGTGGCCAATGGGATTGCTGGACTGGGGGGCGGGGAGGGGGATGCAAGGGAAGGCTCTGGAGGCAGAGCCTGGACAGCTAGGGGCTTGGCTACAGGGCCAGGGGCTGAGGGAACAAGGAGACACTGAAAGGCAGTGGGGGTCAGGCCGAGGGGCTGCGGGGGGTCCCCGAGTGGAAGAGGACAAGATAGGTGAAGAGCCGTCTCCCCTCAGGTGCGGGCCCACCTTGCCATCCAGCAGGTCTGTGTGTTTCTGGCAGAAAACTTTCTTGTCATCCTGGAAGATGCAGTAGCTGGCCCGGGCACACATGAAGTGGAAGTTGCTGAGGCAGGAGGAGAGACAGCAGCCCACCGTGGCTCCCGGCTTCAGGCAGAGCTCACAGCGCTGTGGGTGGAGGGGACTGCTAAGGGGGCAGGCCGGTGACCAGGGCCAGGGCCTGACACTCGGCGCTATTGTCCCTAAGACTCTGCCTGGGCCCCTGTCTAGCCCAGCCGCTCACAGAGCAAAGGCGCACAGCCCACAGAGCCTCTCCCCTAGCTGCACCCAGGGCCAGGCGCACCCCGCAACTATTCCTGACTTTCTTGAACGGCTGCAGTTGGAAGAAAATAACCAGGGCGGAGGCTGAGTGGTGCTGCCCATCTTCCTCATACCGTTGTTCTAACGCGGAACCTGTATTGTTTCGTTAATCCTCGCATCGGCCCCCTGCAGTGGGTGCACCTCTCCTACTTCCTGCACTGGAGATTCTCTACAGTCAGGCCTCACACCATGAGAGAGATTCTAACCCAGGCAACACCTCACCTCACAGGGACGTAGTAAGAGGTAAATGCCAGACTGTACGGAAAGCACCCAGCACAGGTTAAATCAAAGGGAGGTTGTGAATTTTGCTCTCCTAGGCTTCGGGCCCATGTTATGACCAGAAGGCAAGGCACAGAACGGAAGAGTCACTGTCACAGCAACACCAGAGTCCTGGGACAACCAAAAAAGACACCTAGGACCAGCAGTGAAAGGACCAGCTGCGATAGAGACTGTGAAACCAGCGCTGTCTCCACTGCAGGAGGGCCCTACCGGGACCCCGAGGGCTGCCCGCCTCTCCAGGCCCATGCCCTCACCATCTGCCTCCCTCGAGCCACAGCGGCATGCACGTTCTTGAGGGAGCCATCGTTTTCTTCAAATACTTCGGCTGACCAAATGGCACAGTTGACGTGTGTCCACTCATTCTGCCCAATGTACAGGAGCCGCCCCGCCTCCTGGGGGCAGAGGAGGACTGGCGTGAGGGAAGGACGCAGAGAGCAGACCCCACGCAAGCTGGGGCTTCACAAGGTAGCCCTCACCTTCGAGTCCGCATCCCCATATTTGAGGCAGAGTGCACACTGACGGGGGTCTTCCAGGTGGGAGAATGCAGCTGAATCCTTGCCCTGGAAGGCTGGAAGGAAGGTCCAAGAATGCAGACCTGGAGCTTGGCCCACTAACTCAGGTGATCTGGCCTCCAGCCCCGATTTCCCAGTACCTGTTGAAGGGTCCCCTGGAGGCTGCCCTGATTCTGGGGTCTCTGGTTCCTGCTGCCTCCACTGAGCGTAGACATGGTCCAAGGAGGGGGGCAACACAGCATTGGGAAGGACTCCGCTGTGGACAGGCAGGGTCAGCCTCTGACACATCTAAACAGGGGTGGCTAGACTGGGGCCCACCCATAACAGCAGCCTAAATATGCCCTGGCACCCTCTGTCCTCTGCTCGTGGAATTCCTCTGTCTCCTGCAGAAGCCAGGCCCTCTAACGAATACCACCTCTGGCACATGAAATACTGTTTCTCATGCCTGGAACACTCTTCCCCCACATCTCGGCTTGGACGGCGTCTCTTCTGGGAAGGCCTAGGCCCTAGGCTCCTAGGCAGGCACCTCCTCTGGGCTCCCACAATCCCTGAACTTCTCCATCAGCGCCCTGTGTGAGTCATCAGCTCACTCACTGCTGTCCCCCGCGCTGCCTTGCATGAAGTAGACACAAAGCAAGAGGTACTCACACCATCTGCTCATCTAGAGCCACTGGGAACCTTCATCTTGGTTCGACTACCTTCCAGACCCTAACCCTGCTCCTCGCCTACCCTCAGTCCACCTCAACCCTGGATTGCCAGGGGCCTTGCCTTTGCCCTGGATCCTGGGATCCCCTCCCACCATCCAGCTGAGCTCACTTGGGCAACCGGGTACTCCGTCGCCAGTACTTGGGGTCGTGGGCGTCGAACCAGCCGAACGCAGACTCTAGCAGCTGGGGAGAGGGTTAACAGTCACGATAAGAACTGGCTTCCTCAGGAGAGTTGACAGGGGCGGGGTCTGAAGGGTGTGAGGGACCCTCACTCAAGCTGCCCTCCAGGCACCTCCCCCCCCAGAGCCCACCTTTAGTAGGAGCCCCTTCATCTGGCCTCCAGCCCGGCGCTCTGGAGTCTCTCCCCCTTCTGAGTGCCTCATCAGGATGCCCACCACGTCCTCCATGAAGCTGTGCTGTAAGGGGGTTTGTCAGGACCAGAGCCTGACCCCCAACCCCAGCCCCCTCCTCCTGGCACCCACCTGTTCCTCTCAGTGTCCCACTCACCACGGACTTGTAGTGGCCTTCCTCGAAGCGCTGGCTCACAGCGTGAAGATCGCAGGGCCCTGGGTGCAGCTGCTTTCCATCCTGCCCGCACTGCAAAGAGGGGAAGTCAGCAGGGCTTGAGCTGGGCCTGGCCCCACCCCGTCCTGCAGTCTGGGTCCCCAGACCTGGGTGCACAGCAGCAGCGGGCCTGCCACCTTGGAGCTCAGCAGGCCCTGGAGCACCTGGCGCAGGCCCCCCTGCAGGGCCCCGCTCAGGGCCTCTCGCCAGCGGGGGTGTGTGGCCCCAGCACACGGTCCACAGGTGTACAGCACCGAGTCTGGCAGCCCTGAAAGGATCTCGTAGTCTTCATCTAGAACAGGCAGGGCGGGAAAGGAAAAAATGTTTTAGGAGGATGTGAGGGCTCTCGGCAGCCCTGTCCTCCGAGGGCCCGAGCCAGAGAGTAGGACTGGGATCCCTGCGGGACAGAGGCCACAGCCCAGCCTCTCCGCCCACTTACCCGAGAGCCCCTCGCACTTGGCATGCACCCAGTGGTCACACTGCGCGCACTGCATCATCTTGCTCTCGTAATCGTTGTCTTCATAGCAGCGTGTGCAGATTGGGCAGTAGTTTCCTGGAGCAAGAGGGAAGAAGAGGCAAGTCAGAGGGGCTGGACTTCTAGCTGCCCGAGTCCCTGTCTGGAGGCCAGCCATCCCCGGCTGCTGCGCAGGCTTGCTTCTGTAATGCCTCATCTCCGGCTGGCTGAGAATAAGGCCACTTTTCTAATTCTGCAGCCCCAATGCCTCTCAACAAAAAGAGCTTTGCTAAACATGCTGCCTGTGTAAATAAGCAAGCCCAGGTCTTCAAAGAGCTCAGTGGAGACTTGAGGCTCCAGGAGGTATCTCAGGGACGAGCACAGGGCAGGGCCCTAGCCCCCCACGCCCACTGTCCTCAGAGAGGCTGCGTCCCTCTCTTTCACGTACTATGTGGGCTCCCGTAGAAAAGCACTCTGAGTGGAAAGAAGGGTGCACAGCTCGAAGACAGTAGAAAGCCACTAGAAAAGAGGATCTCTTCCCACGGCCTGTCTAGGAACCTGCCCACACCCCAGTGGCCCCCAGGGCCCCAGTCCCCTGCCAGGTCCCCACCTTTCTCATAGAGCTGGGTGCACCTGGGGCAGAGGCTGTAATCTCCCGACCACTCGACGTCCCAGTTCTTGCCTGGAGTTGCCCCACAGCTCTTACAGCGCACACAGGCTGAGCAGATCTGGGGAGGCAGGGCAACGTTAGCGGGAGAGCCAGACACCAGGCTGGAGCAGTGTGAGCGGGGGATGGGCAAAAAGCAGTGGACAGCAGGCAGGAGACAGATGAGGGAGAATGGCTAAGAGGAAGAAAGGTATGCAGGAGAGGTGAAGAGGAGAAGGGGAGAGGAAAAGAAGCAGGGCAGGAGAGAGATTCAGGGGGGAGACTGGCAGAGGGAGACGGGAAGGAGATCAGGCTAGACCAGCAGACCCTTAGCCCAGGACTACGGAGTCCACAGCCCCTAAAACCATTAGATATAAACTCTGCATGTAAATCTTGTTTACGTGAAATTCTCGAAGAGAACACACGATGTTTATCAAACTCTCAAAGGGACCTCCAACGTCTCCCCCCGCCTGCGAGCCCTGGCCTAGAGCAAGTCTGAGGGTGATGGCGGCATTCATCGGAACTCCAAAGCAAGGGGCGTGGGCCTCAGCTCTCACCCAGTGGCGCCGTTTGCGTGTGGCCCGGGTTGGGTAGCTGGGCCCCAGGCAGGCTGGGTGGTAAGCATGGCGGCAGCGTTCACACTCCAGGAGGTGCTGTTGGATATGGGAGAAAAACAGCAATGGCAGAACCTACTGGCAGAGGAATACCTCTTCTCCATGCCTCCACCCTCCGCCACAGCCCTGTGCCCAAACCTTAGATCCCCGGCCTTTGCGCCCACAGACGTGGCAGAACTTGCAGCGGCGGCAGCACCAAGTGTCATGATGTTGGGGCAGGGGCCGCTCAGCCTCCTCCAGGCAGAACGGGTGGAAAGGGTCACAGCAGACTTGGCAGAACACCAGCTAGGGGCGGGGAGAATGAACGATTGGCACCATGAGACCAGGAGGCCAGGGAACGTGACCCTCTTGAGAGGGCTCAAGAAATCAGGCAGTAAGGGCCAATGGAGACTTGGGGGGCTGTGAAAAAAAAACAAGGGTCCAACCTCATGCAGGCCTTTGCTGGCACACAACAAGCACACCATTGGTGGCCCCCCTGGCACGGAGGTGAGTACACTTAGGCCACCCATCAGCCACACGTTCTCCAAGTCACAATCCTCCTAAGAGAAGAGACAACTTCCGGTCAGAAAGCAGCCAGGAACACAAGCCAGATCCAACCTCAAAGCCCTGGTTTCTCAGATAATCAACGTTTCCTCCAATTACAGCCCCCACCACTACCCCGCTCCAAGGCCGTACCTTAAAATCGACACGAACCCGGTGCACACCATCAGGGGACTTTTGTTTTCCTGTCCAGCCATTGGGAAAAGAAGCAAAGGTACCAGGAGCCAAGGTATCCTAGGGAGGGATGGTGGTGCCCAGAGGGCTGTCAGCCCACCCTTTACCAACTTCTCCCTGACCGCCCTGCCCTCTCCCCGAGGCTGCCCAATCCTCTCTTTTGCCGAGATTCTACTTTGCTTTCCAGAAGGACAGGCCTGCTTCACCCCTCAGGGCCTGTCCTCTGGTGTGGCCATACCACGGCACTCAGGTGAGCCTGTTACCCTGACTTGCCAGAAAGCTCAAGGCATGAGCCTTCCACGGGGCTCAGGGTTCTTGGCGTGGGGCTATGCTGACCTTGTCTGGGCGCTTTCGGGCCTTGAGCTGCAACACAGGCTGCAGGGTGGGTTTGCGGGGCCGGCTCTGCTCCTCAGGTTCTGGCACTGGCAGCTCTAGGCAAGACACAAGAGCAGTGAAGTTCCCTCTCTCCTCCTCCCATTCCCCCGAAATGAAATGCTATCAGGATCCCCAGAACCTTCTCTGACCTGGGCCTTGTTCAATAAGCCACTGAACACCTCCCACACCCGTTCTTCCTGCCCACCCAAACACCCCCTTCTCTGCACTCAGCTACTTTCTGAAACTGATAGAGCCTTGGGCCTGGGAGCCCTGACCCTTCCACACAAATGACACGGGACTGACTAAGAAAGCAGAGGGCAATTCATACCATTCTCTCGGGGGGTCCGACGCCGAGGAGCAGGGGGGCCCCCGGGCTCTGAGTCATCCGAGTCCTCGAAGATATCATAGGAGGGTCGCTGTTTGACGCAGCGCCGGGCTGACTTGCGCTGCAGTAGGAGGGAGTCCTGCTCCTCGGGCCCTGGGGGGGCCGCCACCTCCTCCCGGGACCCCCCAGCTCCCGCCCCCCGGCGTGGGCCTGGAGGACCAGGGGAGGCCTCAGGAGATTCATCGGAATCCCAGGGCAACAGCGTCTTCACTATCGTCCGGCCTGTGGGAACAGGGGACTCAGTAGGATCTGAGCTTAGCCAGGGACATGGGACAACAGCACGGAGAAAAGCCAGAAAAAAAGGAGGGCAAAAGAAAACAAGTGCAGGAGGGATACAAAAGCACACAATGAAAAAGAAGACGAAGGTGGCAGACTGCAAAGACAAAGGAAGGAGAGCGATGAAAACACGGTTTCGTCCATACCGCGAATCTCAGTAAGACGCCTAAAGAAATGCTCCTCAAACCCCGTTACCTTTTTTGGCCAGCCGTTCCATCTTCCGAGCCTCTATCTTGTCGCATTTCCGGTATCTGGGGAGGGGAGCAGCACGTCACCAGGGTAGGGGACTGGTGGTCTGGGGGAAGAGAGAAGGCTCTCCACAAGGATGCCAATCCCACTGCTCTGCTCTGGTGGGGCAGGAGGCCTGGGTGACTGACAACCATGGGTGGGAATGGAGGCTGCACCTCAGCTACTCACACACAGCACTGCTTCTTGGTGTTGGGGCCCCCAAACTTGGGCTTGTCCAGGCAGTTGACACAGGACCCACAGTCCTGCACACGCAGGCAGCCCCGACAGTGTCCACACCGTGCCATCCGCATCTTCTTGCCATGATGGGAGGGCAGTGAGCGCCGGGGGGCGTGGGCCAGGGTCCCGCCAGACCCTGCAGGCTCCGAGTCTCCCCCAGGCCCTGCCGACTCCACCTTTTCCCGCCGGGACCGAGACGGGACACTCTCAGTCTCAGACGCTGATGACGTATCTATTGCGGTGGAGAGGCGGGGATGGAGCCAGAGTGCCACCAGGAGTTCCACCTCATCTCCCTGACCTCCCCGAGAGCCCATTCAGCCGGCCCTCTGGCCCCCACTTTCCCACAGGGCTCAGGCTCCGGGTGCTCCCAAACCCGCCCTGAGACCAAGCACTCTCAGACCAACCGACCTGCCACCTAGTCCCAAGCCCCCCACTCGGCTCCCTTTTGCCCAGGCTCTTGGTGCATTTGTTTGCACCCAAATTCGACACAGCTGTCAAGTCTCCCCACAACACACCCGCCCCTACCCTCCGCGGCGAGGTCCTGCCGATCCCGGAGAGGGAGAGCGCTGAGGCGGGGGACATCTTCGGGCACCATGGCCCGGGCCTGACCCAGGGCCACAGCAGCGTGACGGCAGACATGTTTGATACGGGGGCCTTGCACAGGGGACTCGGGGCCCTGGGGGAGAAACCAGGAATACATGTGGAGAGCTGCCCCCTGTGCTCCTGCAACCAGCCTTCTTCAGAGGGCCTTCTTCCCACTCCATACCGACGGTCTCTCTCTCTTAATTTCCATCGATTCATCTTCAGACTTGACAGAACCTCTATCTGGGATCTGCTTCAGAGTCCCCACGACCTCCTCCATCTGCCCTCCTGGGCTTGGCTGGCAGGGAAATAAAGAGGGTCAGAGGCTGGAGAGTGAGGAAAAATGGGGCCAGGGGACAAGCACTGGGGAGGGACTGAGCCACGGAAGGAACCCAGCAAGCTGGGGGACAGGCGAAGGACTGGCTCTGAGGGTTCCCTGCAATGCTGGAGAATGTCTAGGGAGTCAGGAGATGAAGGGTACAAAGAATTGAGGCTGGATGACTGGCTGCAGGGGCCTGGCCAAAGCACCACGCTCACCGGCATCAAAGATGCCACCTTCTGCTGCTGCTGCTGGTCAATCTTGATTAGCTGCACCTTGGCTCGCTTGAGAAGGCTGAACATTTTCTCCTCCACACCAGACAGTGGTAAGGAACCCAGGCCTGCAATCCGGGCCTTTTCCAGTGGTGGTGGCTGCTGCGGTGGCAGTAGCTGTAACTGTGGCTGCAGTTGCGACTGCTGTGGGGGTAGTGCCTGGGGCAGCAGCTGGGTTTGGAAGGCCTGTAGGGGCTGCTGCAGCTGAGCCTGAGGCTGCTGCCCACTGCTTGGAGCTAGAGCCCCAGGAGGGGGTACCTCGGCCTTAAGAGGAGTAGCAACCACAGGGGCAAATCGAGGCAAGCTGAGGTGGTTCGTGCGGCCCACTGCCCGTGGCTCAGGCTCAGCGGGAGAGTCGTCGGCAGGAGGAGGCTCTGGCTCAGGGGCTTCAGGGGCCCCAAGAGGAGTAGTAAGCACCGATTCGTAGATCTTCAGGTGGGCTTCGCTTGGGGTAAACTGAGGGGCCCGAAGCAGCAGGGGCCTCCGAGATGGAGTGACAGGGGCAGGAAGTGGGGGTGGGGCCGGTGGAGGAGCTGGGGGAGGAGGGGGCAGCTCCCGGGTGAGCGAGGTCCAGCGAAACGTGGGTTCCCTCAGGATGGACCGTCTCTTCTCGGGGAGTGGGACTGGGGTAGGCGGAGGAGTTGGGGCACGTGGCGGAGAGGGGGCTGGTGCTGGTTCCTGGGGGGCGAGTGGGGAGGTGGCAACAGGAGGCCGCAGAGTAGGTGAGACCTCCACCTTGGGGGGTTTGGGAGGGTCTTCATCCATGAATCGCCGGGGTGTCTTAATGACACGGGAGGAGCGGGCACTCACCACAGGCATAATAAACTGCCGGATGTTCTTCAGAAAGGTGGTACTTTTGGGGGCCACAGTGGGGGTGTCTTCCAGAGGGCCTCCTGTGGTGGTGCTGGGGACTGGAGTGGGAGGAGAGGTGCCCTCCGGCCCTGCCCGAGCAGCTTCCCGCTCTGCCCGCTGACTGGGAGTCAGGGGAGGCCGGCCCCTCTTCCTGGAGCATGTAGCTGGGACCACGGGAGGAGGGGATTCTTCCCGCTCCTCCGGAGCAGGAGGTGGCAGAGGGGATGGTGGGGGTGGAGACACTGGGGGTGGTGGAGGGCAAAGTGGAGATGGAGGAGATGTTGAGGGGGGTGGGAGGGATGGAGGAGGTGGAGGGGCTGGAGGAGTCAGGGGTGGTGATGGCAGCTTTGCCTCTTCCTTTTCCTCCGATAGCACCATCTCTTGCTCAGCTACAGTTCCCTCTTCCTTCTCTTCCTTCTCTCCTTCTTCCTTCTCCTGCTCCTTGTCTTTCTCTTTTCCTTTGTCCTCCTCTCCCTCCTCCTCCAGCTTCTGCTCCTTTCTCCAGCAGGGGCCCTCTCCCTGTCCAGATCCAACTCTTCCTTGGGGGGCCTCCTGGCAGCTTTCCTCATGTTGATCTTGACCCTGACCTGATTCAAGTTCCAAGGACAATTGTCCCATCTTCACTTTTTTGGCCTTTGAAACAAACTTGATCACGAGGGGGAGCCCACCTCGGCCTCGGCCCCTGCCTCCACGGCCTCCTCGCCCAGACTGTCCTCCACGCTTGGGGGTCCCAGGACCTGGGCCGGGCCCCTCCTTGCACTTCCAGCTGCCAGTTTGGTGTTTTACTGGAACAACAGGAGGTGGGGGCTCAGGTTTGGGGATTGTCACAGCTGCTTCTGCCACCACTACTGCTTGTTGCTTCTTCCTGCAGGGGCCTGCTGGCCGTCCTGGGGGCCGTCCCCGAGACCGACGGGGGGTGGAGGACTCACATGCCCGGCTCCTGGGGGCTGGGGGGGCCTGGGCCCGCCGGAGAAGTTCAGTCAGTGCCTGCACCATCCGTTCTCTGCCCTCCTCACCCCGTTTCCGAGCAGGAGTCTTTGTGGGAGTAGGAGCCACATCTGCTAGGCGAGGAGGCGGAAGGGGGGTCGTCTTATGCTTGCGGCCCCGACCTCGGGGGGCTCGACCTAAAAGGAGAATAGGTGTGGGGAGATGGGTCAAGCTAGCCCTGAGGACTGAGGAAGACTCCAGGAGGGCAGGGACTAAGTCTGTTTCCCCCACAGCCAGTCTAGCTTGGGCTTTGAACACAGAACACACTTGGTAATTGGTGGAGACTCTAGTTGAGCAGGGAAGAGCTGACATGAAGAGCAAGAGTAACATTCCTGTAAAGCTACAGAGGTAGAGTTTCCCCATCACTCACCTCGCTGGGATCGGAGCGCAGAGCGCAGGGAACTGGGGGCCACATCTTCATCTGAATGAAAACCCTGAAACTCCTGATTTAGGGGACCAGGGGTGGAGGGGAGAAACAGCAGTCAGTGCCAAAGCCCTCGTTTCACCTGAAACTCAGGTATTGAGGAATATCCCCAGCTTCCCCCTTAACGTGTCCCTATTTACAAAAGAACTAACGAGGCTCAAAGGTGAGGAGAAGAGAAAACACGATCTCTTCTTAAGGATGGAGGTAGAGAATATTGTGAGCCTTCATCCCGGGTTCCAGACCACACCAGCAGAGCCATCAGTGGTTCACTGGCCCAAAGGGAATAGAACAGTGTCTTCTCAGGTCAGGTAGTAAGCACAACCCTCAGATTCCCTCATACCCCAACTTGGGGAAAAAAGTGGGACCTCTGTTCACCCTCTAAAGCTACAGTTTCTTTTTGAATGAAAATGGGAACTGGGGCACCCAAGTGAGGTGTCCATGTGTGTAACAAGTGGTTTCTCATATTATATGCTCCGAACGCCACAAACTGTCCTAAGTAACACAACCCATACCTTCCTGCCTTTTCTCAAAGGCTAGTGATAAACCCTGAATTAAACTCAAACCTGCTAGAGTGCTCACTCTCAGTCTTCACTCCATTTCTCTGCAACCTGTGCCCCCAAGAGAAAGCTCTTCACCATTCTACCTTCGCTCCACTTTAGGTCAGAAGAGGAATCGGGGCACTAGTGAAATCAGGGATGTGTCCGAGGTTTTGAGGCTGGGCGGGGCACCCGGCAGGTAGGAGCCCAGAGAGCCCCAGCCTGGGTCCAGTAAAGCCACGCTGCTGCTGTCAACCACCACTGGTTGGGCATGCAGTTCCTACAGCCTCCTCGCCCAAACCTCACCTGCCCTAGCTTTGCCAACTACCAAGAAGGAGCAGCCCAGGGCACTTCTGCAGGACCCGCCTCGGGCCCAAGTGTAAGCTGCAGCCCGAGCTTCTCTATGCACTTTCAGAGGCCCCTTCCATCGACAGCTCCGTGCAGCCGATCTCCTCCCATGCCTATTTCTAAGGCCCTTTCCCTCCTCAGAGTCCTGAGGATCCCGCTTCCCCACACCACCCCTCAGGACCACCCAGACCCCTGGAAGCCCCCGGCCTCCGCCCGCCAGGCGCTGGGGACGCCTCCGACTGCCTCACCTCATCGTCGGACTCCCCGTCACTGCTCTCCTCCTCCAGCAGGCAGCCCCGGCTCGGGCCCCAGCCGCGGCCTCGGCCCCGGCCCCGGCCCCGCTGAACGCGCGGGCCAGCCCACAGGCGGCGGAGCCGGCGCAGGCCCCGGCGGAGCCCCAGCAAACGGAGCAGGGCCGTGTCCTCCCCGGGCTCGGCTCCGCCCGGCCCTGCCGCGCCGCCGCCGCGCCGCAGAGCTACCCGCACTCTCTCGGCCCCGCTGCCCCGTCCGCCGCGGCCCCCGCCCCCGCCGGAGCCCCGCGGCCGGCCTGGGAAGCGGCCCCGCGCGGAGCCAGGCCCGGGGCAACTGCCGCCGCCCGCCGCCGCCGCCATCTTGGCACCGTGAGAGGGGCCGGGGAGGCGGGGGAGGGGCGGCCCGTGCGCAGGGCTCGTGTCGGGGCGGGGGGGAAAGCAGAGGAGGGGCGGGGCGGCCGCGGCTCACGACAACAACCAGCGCCGCCGCCCGGCCGGCAGGAGCCGGGGGCTGGGCCGGCCACGCGCGGGGCACCACGGGAGCGGGAGTCCGAGGCCGGCCGGCTGGCCGTCACTTTTAAACCGCACCTGAAGAGCACAGACCCCCGCGTCGCGGCGGGAGAGGGTGAGGCGCAGAGGTCTCAGGGAAATGTAGTCCGACCACCTCGCTCCTTCCGCGGAGAGCTAGGGCCGCGAGAGCTGGGACTACGGGGTCCTGGCCGGACCCAGAAAGCCAGCATCCTCTGCTGCCGGGAGGTGTGGTTCTCATCCCAGACTCCTCCCATTGTTCTTGCCTAGGCCAGAGACCCATATGAACTACCACTCCCAGGGTGCAGTGGGCTTCAGACCCTGGGAACCCCAGAGACGCTGGGAAGTGAAGTTCGCGACTGTAAGAGGCGTGGGCTGGATTAGGGGCGGGGGCAAAGGGTTAGTCTCAGTTCCGGGCTCGACCCCACAGCAGAGATGCTGGGGAGGTCGTGCGGCCGTTTGGCCCTTGTGCTCAAGAAAAGGAGGCGGGTAGCCGAAAGCAGGGCAGAAACACGTTCCTTTCGAACTCCCGGGCCAGGAGGCCCAGACTCAGACTTCGCGTGCCACTGCTTGCTGTAGAAGGGACGAGTAACTTGTGTTCTCACAGCCTCCCCCCACAGGGCTTGCTGCTAAGTCGGTCAAGACACCGAGTCCTCGCGTCCCGCTGCTTCCGGAGGAGGACAGAGAGCCCCGGGAGACGGGGCGGTGGCTGCCGCGATGAGCCACCAGGGGTCGCTGCAGGACCAGGGGCAAGGTTGCTCACCGCGGGCAGACTAAAGTCTGGACTCGGCTTTATGGTCCTGGGGGGGGCACAAGAAACTCTTTATTTTGGTGATGAAACCGCCAGTCCCCGCACAGTTAACTTTCACTCATGCAAACTTCACTGCCGTCACTCAACACAGGTTCGCCAGCCCGGGCTTCTGCGATCCGCAGTCAACCGAGAGAGAGCTCTCGGCGCCCCTCTTGCGGCGCTTCTTGGAGCTAGCTGAGTTTGGTAGGCTCAGCCGTAGCCGCGGTGCGGGGTCAGACGCCCAGCTGGCCCACCCGTCCTGTCTTACATTCTTTAATTGTACATTTAACTGAAGCCAAAGAAGCTGCTGACAATCCGTCAGGTGGAGGAAGAGGGTCTGGAGGAGGAGGAGGAGGAGTAGAGGAAGGTGGAGCGAATGGTCCATCCTGGTGGGAGCTGGCTGGGCGAGTGGCCGCGCATGTGCGCCTGCATGGAGGCCAGGCTGGGGCAGCCGGCTTTGCACAGAGGGCAGCGGTAGGGTGCGGCCCCGTGCGTCCGCAGGTGCTTGGTCATGGCTGAGAAGTCCCGGGAGCGCTGGGGACAGAGGCTACAGGAGAAGGGCTTCTCTCCTAGGGCAGGTCAAGGGGAAGGCTGGTGAAGGAAAGAACGAGACGACGAAGCCTGGCCTAGTGGTCGGTGGGGGCAATTGGGCAAGGGAGTTGTGCCAGAGCCAGGTGTGCAGAGAGGGACTTAGGAGCCGGCCCGCTGGAGTTTGGAAGGAAGCAGACAATTCGTACTGGGCAGGGTGCCCATACCTGTGTGGACACGGTAGTGCGTCTCCATCTGATGTTTGAGTGAAAACCTCTTCCCACAGACAGAACAAGAATAGGGCCGAGACCGAGCGGGAGGGCGTGGGGGAGGGTGTCGGGGAGATGCGTGGCCTGCTGTGGCCACATGACCCACACAGGTTGCAAGTTCACCTGTGGGGACAAAAGGCAAAGGAGGGCAGGGCTGGGAATCCCAGAGCTGGATCACTGAAACTCTCAGGCCAGACATCCGGGGCCACAGTGGGGCTGAGGCAAAAGCGTCCTCACCCTACTCACCTGTGTGCCTCTGATCAGCCTCCTCCATCTCCCCGGGGCTGAGTGCTGTGGGGCCCTGGGGGAGGGAACCTGGAGGGAGCAGAGTGAAGTACGGATCCTGCTCAGCTGAACTCCTGGAGCCCCAGCCCCAGCTGAGAGACCACGTTACAGCATGCGTGCCAGGCAGTGAGGGGCTTACCTGGGGTAGGGCTGGAGGAGGCCAACTGGTTCTGGCTCCAGAGGCCTTTGTGGAGGTTCAGGGACAGTGGGATCCTGGGAGTTGGATGGGGAAGGGTTACAGCCCTGGCTGCACCTGGCATCCTGGCCAAGCCCTTTCTGGGGAGGGAAATGTCAGGAGTCCTCTGCTGGGGCTGAACTTTGGCTTTCCCTGTGGCAGGAGCTTCCTGACCACTCTCCAGCTCAGAAAGTGTATAGTGGAGATGAGAGATATGGTGCCCTTCCACCCCTCACCGCTGCCTGTCCGCAGCCGCTCCCTCCCAGCTGGAGGTCTTCCATAGGCCCTTCAACTCACCTCTGGTCCTGAGGCCAGACCTCTTGCCAGGCTCCAGTGATGGGGGTGCTATGGGAGAAGGGAGTGCCATATCTGGGCGGCAATAGCAGGATGCTCCACAGGGCAGGCAGGCCCTCCCCCAACCAGGGGGCCTCAGCCCACCAGGGCCTAGGGGTGATGCCGGTTTGGAGGGGACCTGATGGGGGAAGGGGGCCAGGGAGCTCCCGCAGATTTTCCTCAGAGCCCCCTGGACCATCCCTCACCCGCATGATCATTTCTTGCTTCCCATGGCCAGTGGGGGCTTGGTTAAGTTTCTCCTTTAGTCTCATCTGTTCCCTTTGACCCTCCCAAGTTGTCTCTGCCATCTCAGGGCTCTCTCTTGGTCGCCTGTGCCTGTGCAATGTCTCCTGTTCTTGCTCACCAGCTCTAAAGAACATCTCTGCTCTCTGGTTCTCTCCAAAGCCCTCCACTCCTCTCAGAGAATCCCCTATGGGTTGCTCTGGTTCCTTCTGTTGTTCCTTCAGCCTTGGACCCAGCTCGTCTTTGGCAGGGTCCCTTTGAGCCCTCCTGCACGCCTCTTCCAGGGACTGTACCCCCAACACTCTGGCTGCCTCCTCAAGGGGGCCCAGTTCCCCAGGTTGCAGCTCTAGACTCTCCCCATAAACAAAGTGCAGAAGTTGGGCAAAGGTAGAAGGGCTGATGCCTTTTCCCACAGCCCAGCAGCCCCTGCGGCCCAGCTGCTGGCTCACACCTGCCAGCACCAGGCTGTGGGCAGGGAACTCCTGGCTCCCCACTGTGATCAGGGTATCACATAGTGCTGGCCGGAGCCTGGCTGCTAGCCGTACCAGCCGATCAGAGCCATAGGGACTAGGCAGTCTTGTCGGGGACAGGGGCATTTTGCCTTGCCTGGGTACCAATCTCAGAGGTTCTGAGAGAAGGGCCACAGTGTGGGGTCCATGGTAGAAAGGGGAGGGAGGAACAGCATATTCTCAAGCCTGTGGAGGTGAGGGGAGAAAGAGTGAGTGGTCTGAATCCGAACTCTCTGTCCTGAGGGGAGCAAATGGACTAACCCAAGAGAGGACCTGAGCTTCTCTGGAACCATAACAGGGTGGGGGTGGTGGGAGAATGGCTGTTAGACCAAATTCAGGACTTAGAGAGCAAGGGCCAGACGGTTAAGAACTGTATCAAGCAGTGGGGTGAAGACCAGAATAGACGGGTCCTGCCAGCTGGCAACGTCTGACTTAAAGGAAGCAGACATGGATACTGCGGCTTCTCCAAGCTCCTCTGCAGGGAAAGACCTCTGAGTAGGCCAGGCGCCCCTCATTCCAGACAGAGAGAGCACCACGAAACCCAGTCAGCCCTGGAAGTTAGGGATGGAGCAAGATACAGCTTCAGGAGAAAGTTCAGTATGTCCCCCTGCTGCAAGCCCATCAGGCGGAGCTGAGGGTCCCGAGAGGAAGAAAGGGCAGCAAGGCAGGGGTCGTAGCCACAGGAGGGCAGGCTCTCAGGCATCAATCGATCATCTCCCTGAGGCCCAAAACTTCTAGAACCCATCCTCAGAGAAGGAACTGGAAGAGACCAAAGAATCCCATGCAGTGAGTTAAGAGAGGAGGTCAGAAGCCACAGGAGACAAGGCTCCTCGCTCAAGGATGGAGAGACCTTGCAGAAGCCTTGACCCCTGAGGAAGGGGAGAAAGGGAAATGGGAACTATAGAGGGAGAGGCCATTTCCTCTCAAGATTAGGTAGGGAGATGATGCAATTTTGTTTTTTATAAGCCAATAGTGAAGAGTAGAAAGACAGACCCCAACAAGGCAGAAGTTTATCACACATCAAAACCACCACTTTGGACTTTAAGAAAACTGGGAACTCAGAAACAGAGGGACAGACCTAAGTGTGCCACTGCCCAGCAGGCGTATTCCTGGGTGTGGGCTCACCGTGAGTATGGACCCTATAGGAGGGAGGGTTACTGCTTGGCTACCTTGGGGAGAGGGCCACAGGGTGGCAGGAAGTGGACCGAAAGGGAGCTGTAATAGAAGGAAAGTCTCAGCTGGGGAGAGGCCACCACTCACCGGTTGTAGCTTCCTCCTGGACACCGCATGCTCTGAACTGATGTTGGGGCTCCTGTTCCCCACCCTCACCCCCCACCCCCCCCACCCCCGAGCTAGCCCCGCCTCTGACCTCACAGCCTTCCATTGGGTGTCCCAAGTATCAGTCTGCCACAATCCCCCAAGGGGTGTGGTTTTAAACCCCTGGCTCCACTTCACCCTTCCAGGAGAGACCATGGCTCTACTCCCAGAACCCAGGCATTGTCTCCTAACCTCCTGTCTTCTTATTCATTTGTGAACTCCTAGAGTCATAGAAGGGTCTCTGAAGCAATAAGAACTTGGGGATAATCAAACCAGCATTTGACTCTCATCTTTGCCATTTACTGGTTGAGTCACCTTGGGCAAGTCACCTCTCTGAGCCTCAGTTACCTCACCCATGAAATAAGGATCACCTCTGCTTACCACAGTTGGAGGTGGCGGGAAGATGACATGATGAATGTGAAAGTGGTTTCTCGGTACCTCGCATCGCTCAGATAGTATTAGTTCTGTTTCTCAGAGGTGTCAAGAGAGCTCTAGCAGCTGGAAGCTGTTTCTACTTCCTCAGAAGTAAAAAGGACTGAAACATCCGGATTCCAAGGAGAGTGTGAAGGAGGACCCAAGGCATGTCTCCGGCTCCCTCTCCCTGCCTTGGTACTAGCAAAGCCCTGACTGCTTTGTGGGAATGACCCCTGCCATCTGAGCCACCACTGGGAACTGGCTGTGTGAGTGACTCAGATCCTCCTATCAGGCTGTGAAGGGGGCAACCCCAGGAAGGGCCTGCGGTGGTCTTCGAAGAGAAAAAACTCCTTTTCTTGGGTTGATGACAAATGACATTTCTCTGAAATCAGGACTCTGGGGTTTCTTTCACTTCCTGCCTAGGGGGTGAAGGTCCTCAGAGATTTCCCCTCTTTTCACACTGTAGCACTCCTTAACCTGGGGAAAAGATGAGGTCTGAGAGACTCACATTTCTTTTTCTGTTTCTTATTATTTCATCATTCCTCATCCTGTGATAGATGTTTCATTCATAGAAGAAGTGTTGATAAGTCGCTTTATGATATGTGCCTGGCATATCACATATGCCTGATAACTGGAAGATGAACAAGTCAAGCACTGGTGGGCTGCTCTGATGACAAGACACAGTTTGGTTCTCCCTAGGCTTCTGCTTTAGATTCCAGACCTCTCCTAGACTCAAATATTATATCCCTAAACTCTTATTTCACCTTTTGGCACCAGGACTCCAAATGTTCAGATCAGCCTTCTACTCTCTCTCCGGCCCTAAGATGCCGTCCCTCTACCTTTCATTCTAGCTTGGGTGCAGGCAGATATTAACCCTTCCTGGATCAGACAGGGTGTGCCAATGGGTGGGGCTGGTGGAAGGGCAATAATAGTGTGGGGAGAGGGGAAGATGAGTCAGAGTGAAAGGGAAAATGCAAATAAATGGGCAAGCGGTATTCATCTGCTACTCTGATCGTTAAGTATTTTCCATTTCTGAGCTTTCTAACTCCTCACACTACCACACCCAGAGACTCATTAGATACCCATATAAAACATTAGACTTGGACACAGAAAAGTACCAATCTCTGATACGTATGTATACAGAGGGACACATCGTTCCTCCAACACAAAAGTACATACTCCCTTATTCCTTAGGTGGAATAAGTGGGGAAAGAAACACTAAGTTTAGGTATAGGGTCTGGAAGATGATGTCGTCACTCAGTGAAGTGTGGTCCCTCTCACCTCCCAGGCCTACATCATGCGCCCATGACTCAGCTCCCCCACTGTGGTTTGCCAATTGATGATCAAAAGAGTTGGAGATTGCTCAAAGGGCAGCCTTCTCTTATCCAAATGCAGTTGACAAGAGGAGTGTCACTGGGCTCTCAGGAAACCTAAAAGGGAGGGGAAGGGGCAAGGGGACTCCCTGTTTGCTGAACAAAAGCCCCCACGAATGGGAAACCCTACCTTTCCTCCCACTTGGTGTCTACCCCCACCTAAGGATATCCCTTTAGAGCCCGCCTCCTTAGATGTGTCTCTAGAGCCCTCTACACCTCAGCCCTTCCTCCTTTCTCCCTTTTTTTTTTTTTTTTGTCTTTTGTCTTTTCAGGGCTGCACCTGAGGCATATGGAGGTTCCCAGGCTAAGGGTCTAATCAGAGCTATAGTCGCTGGCCTACAGCCACAGCAATGCGAGATCCGAGCCACATCTGCAACCTACACCACAGCTCACGGCAACACTGGATCCTCGACCCGCTGACCGAGGCCAGGGATGGAACCCGCAACCTCATCGTTCCTAGTCGGATTCGTTAACCACTACGCCATGACGGGAACTCCACTTTCTACATTCTTGACTGCATAGCCCAAACCCTCTTGCATTGAGCAGTGACAACAGAAGCAGAAGATAATAGCACTTTGACTTGGAAGAGTAGGGACATTGCTTTTTCTATTCCTGAAAAGACTCTCCCCAGTGTCAGAGGCCTTGCCCACCTTCCACTTCCCCAGCTGACTCAGTAGGAATCGCTTGCGATTGAGGGTGAAGTCACGAAAAGACAGGCTATGAGAACACAAGCCCACATACTGGGAGTGGGCAGAGTAAGTAGGAGAGTTAAGGTAAATCATAATTGGAAAAGAAGTATGTGGAAAAGGAGGTGTGATTTTCACCTCTCCGTCCTTTCTAATATTACCAAATAAAGCTTGAAATCTGCTATTTCTTATTCTTACTGATAGGCTTGACCAGAAGCCACTTCAGGCACAACCCAGCTTGATGTAAAAATGTCAACACAGCAATATAAGTATGGCTTCTCTCTAAATATTTTAATTAAACTAAACTAAACTAAACCATCAGAATATGCCAATTAGAGAGATGATTGTTTTATGAAAAATATTCCCCCTTTGTCTTATGTAGTAAACACCCAAAGGCAAGTTAAACAAGATACAATTTAGAAAAGTTCTGTGAACTTCCCACTCTTCTTTGGAACACATTGTTTTCCACAAATTAAACTTCCCACAGCATTTTATATAAATTAAAACCAATTATCCAAACCTTATATAAACCTTCAAATGTTCACTCTTTTTAGTTAAGTACATCCAAAACATACCAGAGAAGAGACCCCACAGGGTGAGTTTCTTTCCTTCCTTGAATTTACGTTCTGCATAACCCAAGATCTGGATCTGGATCTAGTAACAGGCAGGTGAGCTGAATCTAGGTCATACAGAAACCCTTAAGTGGCAAAAGAACCAGACTAGAAGTTAAAACAACTTATGTTTCAAACACATCCTCACAATGGATGGCTTTTTTTTTTTTTTTTCCCAGTGCCTGAGCCATGTGGAAGTTCTACTGGCCAGAGGTTGAACCTAGGCCACAGCAAGAGCACAGCAGTGACAGTGCTGGGTACTTAACCCACTGAGCCACCAGGGAACTCCTGGATGGCTTGTTTTCTTCAGCCCTAACATGGGTCTAACTCTTCTGAGGCCCTCAACTTCCTCACAGGGATTGTTTTCTTTTTCTTTTTCTTTTTTTTTCTTTTTAGGGCTACACTTGATGCATACGGAAGTTCCCAGGCTAGGGGTCTAATTACAGCTACAGCTGCCAGCCTACACCACAGCCATAGCAACGCCAGATCTGAGTCGAGTCTTCAACCTACACCACAGCTCACAGAAATGCTGGATCCTTAACCCACTGAGTGAGGCCAGGGGTTGAACCCTCCACCTTACGGTTCCTAGTCGGATTTGTTTCCACTGTGCCATGACAGGAACTCCTTTTTTTGGAGGGGGTGGGGATTGTTTTCAAGACCAGTATTGACTATCAGTATTGCCTCAAACCCAGGAAGAAGGCCCCACTCTGGCCTCCTCTAGTTGTGTCTCTCTCTGTGGGCTAAGGAGTCTAAGGTTAGCCAGGAAGTGCCCACCTGGAATCTGTGCCCCTCAATTCTAGACTATGCTCTGTGAACTCGGAACCCTGGACCTCCTGGCCCAAATGGCCCACTTCAGGGCTTGCACAGGCCCCCCAGGTCTGTACTCTTCAGAGTGGACTATGTGACTGAGGTAATTGTGTGCCCAGACTGGGTGGGAGGGGCATGCAGACAGAGCTTGGACATGTAGGCTATAGCATGTGATGCAGCACCTTGGAGTGTGTGCCAACACCAGGTGTGGGGAGAAGAAGGGAAATCATTTCTAATCTTGCTGAGGCCCCATAAATAACAGGAGAGCCTGCTCTATTCTAGTGGTTCTTAACCTCTTGGGATCACTATCTGTTTTAAAATTTTTGTTTTTGTTTTTGTTTTTTTTGTTTGTTTGTTTGTTTTGCTTTTTAGGGCTGCATCTGAGGCATATGGAAGTTCCCAGTCTAGGGGTTGAATCGGAGCCACAGCTGCTGTCCTACACCACAGCCCCATCAATGGCAGATCCAAGCCGCATCTGTGACCTGCACCACAGCTCACAGAAATGCCAGATCCCCAGCCCACTGAGCAAGGCCAGGGATCGAATCCTCATCCTCATGTATACTAGCCGGATTCGTTTCCTCTGCGCCGTGATGGGAACTCCGTCATGGAATCAACTCTTTACATCAGAAAACTGGAGATTCTCATTCTTGCATGTGAATGACAAGAGAGTCACAGACTTCTCTGAAGCTCATCCTTGGACAAGTTAGACTCCTTATCCTTGTGGCTACTTTTGCCCTCTTCTTCCCCCCCCTCCCTCCCCCAATCAAGCAATACACTTAACAGTTTTTCGCAAAACCTTGTAATCCCCTCATAGGCTACCCCCTTGCACTCCCACCCTTGGTTTAAGAACTCTAGGTGTACAGGAAAGCACTCTGAAAGCTTTAATGCCACGTGGAACTTGAACAGCTGAGTGAAGTTAGCTATCAATATCTTGCCCCTTAAGTATCAAAAGATCTTCAGTAAAGACAACCTGGGAGATTTCCTGAAGAGTGGGATATCTCACCACTTCCTCTGTTCCCCCCCCCCCCCATGCTTAGAGGATATCTTCTGGAATGATTAGAAAGAGTGTGGGGAGGAAGGGGGGGAACAGCGACTAAAGGGTCCTGGACACAACTCAATCCTGGATCTGAGGTGGTTCTAGAGCCGCCTCAAAGCAATTATACTTCATGCAGGACAAACAATCTGCTGGGATTCAGAGACCTTCCCCTCCGTGGAACCTCCAGAAGACCATAGGCCTCACCTCCTGACCATGTTGTCCAACTTGGACCCAGTACTGGAAAATCTTCCAAGAGCACCCCAAGCAGGAATCCAGAGATGCTCCCCACCCCCCAAGCCTTGCAGTTTCATACTCCCTGCACAGCCTGGATGCAATGATTCTTGACAACTTCCCACTAGGCTTTCCACCTCATCAACACTCTCTCAGCCCAGGCTGGATCCAAAGACTCCAGAAAACCTCTCAAGAGCACACTAGTTTCATTTCTTGGCCAATGATTCCCAATAACCTCTGGAGAGCCACAGGCCTCTCCTTCTGGTCACAGATCCAGGCTCAGTCCAGAGACCCCAGACAAGCTCTCACAGTTCAGAGACCTGTACCTCATGGTCAATGACCCCACACAGAGCTCCCAGGGCCTCCCACTGCCCCACAACACACTTCCAAAGCAGGCTGCCTCAGGGACCATGAACAATTCATAGGGAATGCTGGCCTGGTCTCTGAACAGCTTGGCCCAAAGGTGCCCAGGAAGCCCCATTTCCAGCGTCTCCAAGTCAGAGGGCATCTCCGGAGCCTAAAGCCCTCAGCCCTCCCTTCCTGATCCTCACAATGACCACTCAAGGCCCCGTATGCCAGCTTTGCCTGGGCCAGGCCTAAGCCCAAAGAAAAGTAAGGAAATCCATGGCACTCACCGACTCAGGCCCTGTTTCTCTCCCCACTCAGCCTCCCATACAGTCAGGGCGGCACAAGCCCGAGCGGCGGTTAGAAAGTGGACCAGCGGCGCGGCTCGAGGATCGAAGCTCGAGGCCAAGGCCGTGTGCACAGCTCGCTGGTGGAGCCTGGATTCCGAGGCAGGCGCTGATTGGCTGCAGCGCTGGCCACGCCCTCTTCCCTGAGCAGCTCCAACAGCCTGGGAGCCGCCTAGGACAGCTCCACTTCCCGGTGCCTGCCGCCGGACCTCCGCTGATTGGCTGGGGAGCTCGTGCCCACCTTGCTGGTGCTGTGGAGGGACAGGGCCTGAAGTCTGATTGGTTGGCGGACGTAGGATTCAGGCCTCAAAGGTTGAGATCTTATCCGCCAGTCGGCCCTCAATGCTGATGGGCTGCGGAGATTGCCCTGTCCCATCCCCTCTATGAAGAACCTGGGTCTTGAACCTCCTTCACCTAAATAGCCTTGGAGGCTCCCTCCGCAAGTGCTCAGGAATACCACTACTTTCTTCTGTCTTGCCAACCTGAGTAGCTCTCATTGCAAACCCTTTCACTTTTCTTCAACCCCTTACAATCTGTGGAGAAGTTTGATTAGGTGGGAAGCCCTCAGGAGCCAGCCAGGTTTTGAGCGGTTGCAGGCAGCTCCCCTTTCCCGCATCTTGCCCTGCCCCACCAGTGATTGGCTGCAGAATGCACCCTGACACACCGTGAAGTATGCGGAGCCAAGGAAGACACGGGGGTGAAGGGCAGTGCTTTGAACCCCTCATTGGCTTAGATACTCGCGCGTCAAATGCTCAATGACGCCTCGACTGTCAGCTGGGCCAGGATTAATTTTGTACTTCGAGTACCAGCCCGCACCACTTCGTAAAGAGAATGGTCCATTGAGCTGTTCTGCTATTTACTGGCCCAGGGTTAGAACCAGGCCAGCAGGCTTCCTGACTAGGCAGGGCTTTGCTACTGACACACGGTGCCAACCTGCGGCTGGCGGACACTGTCTCTCCTCTCTCGCCAGCTCCACTGCGGTTGCACCGTTGATTGGCTGGCTCCACTCTCTCCTAAGTGGCTTAGCCTGGACATAGCCAATGAGGAATAAGGGCGCTTTAAGGAGGTGGGCATTGCTCCGCCGCTTCCACTTCTGATTGGTCCCGAGGCTTGCTTCATCCCCTTTGATTGATCAGGCCAACGGTTTTGGGCGGCGGTTAGAATTCTGTCCCTTTGCTTGGGTTTAGTTTTGGGGCTCTGAGTGTTGTCTGGAGTCTCCTTCCCTGCGTCTAGGAGGGGAAGGACTGGAGTTGGAGAGTGGGGTGGTGGGAGGAGCTGGAAGGGGTCCTGCTGGGGAGGGCGTGACTCAGAGGAGCTTGGGAAGGTGTGAACCGAGACCTCCTAAGGCGAGGTGAGTGCCGGGCAGGAGGGAGATAACCCCTCAAATAGCAGGGGAAAGACAGGCGCTATGGTAACGGTGACAACTCCAGTGTACTGAGCTCTTTCCATGTACCGCTTTATGTATGAATCCTTCTAAATAACCCTGTAATAGCCTGGTTAAACGCTTGAGGGTCTGAGGTGAAGTCACTTGAGTTCCACAGTTTTACAGGCATTGCTGGGATTCCGACCTTGTTCTGGTGAGAGTCCAACATCCGAGCTACACTACGATTAAATAGGGTTGATCTTATAGATGTGAGATGGGGTCTGACGTGGTCAGGCTGGCCTCAGTTTACTTCATCTATAAATGAGGGTTTGGTTTTTTTGTTTGTTTGGTTTTTGGAGTTTTGTTTTGTTTTGTTTTATTTGTTTTTGTCTTGAAGCTGATCCTGAAGGCTCAGCACTCAGCGCATATTTTCAACTCCTCAAACTTTGGGGCAAATGCATTTTCATTCTAGAAAAGGATATTTTAAAAATCAGAATCATCATATCTTTGCCACTTTTTGGCCCTTACACTGAACCAGGCCAGTTTTAAGTGCTTTATGTGCATGATCTGACCAAATCCTCATAACCAGGTCTATTAGATATATACTGTTATTATTCTTACTTCACAGATAAGCAAATTGAGGCTGAGAATAGTTAGTTTCCCTAGGATCTCACCAGGAGTAATTGTCAGAGCTGGAATTCGAACTAGGCCTGTTGCAGTTTGACTCCAGAGCCTAAGCTCCTAACCATTGGTATACACTGCCTCCCATCCTAACAGCTACAGTGTCCAGAGTGTGGGCATACATGGTCCTGGGGAATCCTCATAGCCATCCCAGGAAGAGGAATGATTACAACACCCACTGAAACAGACAACTGAGGCTCATGGAGGTGAAGAATATAGCTGGTCCACAGCTGAGCAAGGAGTGGGGAGGAATGATACATAATCTTCTGAATCCAAACCCATGTTCTTAAGCACTCCTCAAACTGCTTCATTTGACAGATGAAGGAACTGATTCCCTAAGGAGAATTGAAGCTGGAATTCAGACCCAGGTCTATCCAACCCAAGAGATCACCTCTGGAACTGCATGGTCTCTAGGAAGTACGTGTCTGGCAGATCTTGTGTTGGGTCAGGTGAAGTCCTCTTACCCAGCCAGCCTTGTCTGCGAACAGTGAGGTCATCAGTTCCAACTTTGGCCCTAAAGGTGGTTGGAAGAGTATTTCACAGCCCCAGAACGTTTGGGGGTTCTCATTGAGAAGCCTGAATCATAATTGCTCCAATTTATTGAACACTTTTTATGAGCCAAGCAAGGTGGAAAGCATTCTGTGTGTGTTCTCTCATTGAATCTTATAATAATTCTAGGATATAGGGATTATTATTGTCTCCATTTCACTTGGGAGGAAACTGAGATCCCATGAGGGATGCAACACATCTATGTTTGCAGAGCTGGTGGAGCCTAGATTAGAACCCAGAGATCCTTTCTCTAGAGCCCTCAATTCCAGATGTGTAGACATGAGAAGATGGAGTGGGGGACCCTGGGTTCTGGCAAGATGGAGTAAGAAGAGTTGTTGGCCTCATTCTGGAATTTAGATTGTAAGATTAGGAGAGTCAACTGTCCGAGAGGAGTAGAGAAGTAACTATGGCTTATTGAGCAACTACCCGGTGCCAGACCCCATGCTGGCTACACTTTAATACATGCTGAGGAGCAGAGGGCCTTGTGATTAAGAAGTTGGACCCTGGGTCCAATCTGCCCGAACTCACGCCCTGGTCTTGCTACTTGCTAGTTGTGAGACATTTGGCAAGTTACTTAACCTCTCTTGGCCTCAATTTCCTCATCTGTAAAGTGGGGATAATGATAATAAATATCTCTGAAGACTGTCAAGAGGATTAAATGAACTAAGAGAACAGTGGTATCTCTTTTCCTGCCCAATGCCCTGAAATTGAGTTGTTTCCTTGTACTCAATGTCATCTGCCTTGACTCTGGTGTAGACACTGAAAATTAAGGCCAGATATTTGTGAGGGGAGAGGCCAGAGGAAGTGTGTTCCCAGAAGAGGTAGCTAATGCCAAGGCTGTGAAATAGGAGCCAACTTAGTAAGTCTGAGGTACATATAGCAAGAAGTCCAGCTGGAAGCAGGCAGATGACTAAGACTCAGGGGCTCAGCTCAACTGCACACATGCTCATAAGAGGCATCAAAATGACCTTGTACTTTCCAGAGAGTAATGGAGTTTACTCAGGCTTTCATCTCTGGAGAAACCCAAGGCCACGATTACTTTTGAGGCTCTGTGTCCAAGCACAGGGATGTAGAAGTGAAGCTTTGAACTCAGGTCGTCTTGAAGGGCTCACGTGTAGGGATGAGGAGACTAGCATTCGCTCAAGTATTTATTAAACTCTGACAGCATATGCCATCTGTACCAAGCCCTGGGAAGATTTAGCCCCTTCAAAATCTTTAAAAGATATAACTTTCTAAAACCGTCTGGAGGTTCCTCAAAAACTAAGTATAGAACTACCATATGATCCAGCAATCCCACTCCTGAACATATATCTAGACAAAACTGCTATTCAAAGAGATACATGCACCCCTATGTTCATTGCGGCAACATTCGCAATAACCAAGACATGGAAACAACCTAAATATCCATCGAGAGACGAATGGATTAAGATGTGGTACATATACACAACAGAATACTACTTAGCCATAAAAATAACGAAATAATGCCATTTGCAGCAACATGGATGCAGCTAGAGATTCTCATACTAAGTGAAGTAAGTCAGAAAGAGAAAGACAAATACCATATGATATCGCTTATATGTGGAATCTAAAATGTGGCACAAATGAACATGTCTGCCAAACAGAAACAGACTCACAGACATAGAGAACAGACTTGTGTTTGCCAAGGGGGAGGGAAGAGGGAGTGGGATGGACTGGGAGTTTCGGGTTAGTAGACACAAACAATTACATTTAGAATAGATAATCAATGAGATCCCACTATACAGCACAGGAAATTATATGCAGTCTCTTGGGGCAGAAACTGATGGAAGATAATATAAGAAAGGGAATGTATATACATGTATGACTGCATCACTTTGCTGTACAGCATAAATTGGCACAACATTGTAAACTATATATTTTTTATTTTTTTGTCTTTTTGCCTTTTCTTGATCTGCTCCCGCGGCATATGGCAGTTCCCAGGCTAGGGGTCGAATCAGAGCTATAGACACCAGCCTACACCAGGGCCACAGCAACATAGGATCCGAGCCGCATCTGCGACCTACACCACAGCTCACGGCAACGCCAGATCCTTAACCCACTGAGCAAGGCCAAGGATGGAACCCGGTAGTCGGATTCGTTAACCACTGTGCCACGACGGGAACTCAACTATACTTTAATAAAAAAGAAACTAGTAAATCTGATTTTAAAAAGAACTTTCTGGGAGTTCCTGTTGTGGCATAGGGGAAACGAATCTGACTAGGAACCACCTCGAATTCATATGGTGAAATCTAATTCCTAACAGGGGGTTATTGGGCAATGGGGCCTTTGGGAGGTGATTAGGTCCTAAGGGTGGAGTCCTCATAAATAGGATTAATGCCCTCATAAAAGGGACCCCGGAAAGAGCTCCCTTCCTCTTCCGTCTTGTGGCGTTACAGTGAGACTGCAGCCAGAGAGTGGGTCCTTACCAGAGACCAAATTTGCTAGTACCTTCATCTTGAACTTTCCAGCCTCCAGGATGGCGAGCTGATGATTTCTGTTCAAAATCAAGCCAGCCTGTGGTCTGTGATAGCAGCCCAAACAGGCGAAGACAGAAGGACTGCAGTCCTACTGGACCAGGTCCCTGTTCTTAGGACCTCATTGCATTAAACTCCCTCCTTAAAGGCCCAACCTCCAAATATAGTTACGAGAGTTAGGGCTTCGACACACGAATTTGTTGGGGAGTGGGGGGAGGACACAATTCAGTCTCTATCACTGCACACCTACCACTGAGGGACTCACTGTCTGGTAGGGGAGATGCGTGTTATTTATATCATGTGGAAGGAGCCAAGCAGATTGGTTATGATGTCAGCTCTGGAATCAGACTGACAGGGTTTGGGTCCTGCCTCTGTCATTTACCAACTGTGTGACCTTGAGCAAGTGTCTTCCACTTGCCGTACGTACCCTGAGAGGATCAGTGAGGGGATACCCTTGAAGTTCTTAGGACAGCCCCTGGCACAGAGTATGTGCTCATTAAATGCTGGCTGCAGTTGTTAATTACAAGTCAAGTGAAAACCACGCTAAGTGCTCTGAAGAAAAACCTCAAGATAGATTAAGAAAGTAACACTCTTATCTGGCCAGTGTTTTTAAGAAAGACTTCCTGGAGGAAGTGATGCTTGCACGCAGATCTGAAGGATGAGTGCTCGCTAACCAGACTAGGGAGAGAAGAGAGTCTTCCAGGCAGGAGGATGTAGGTTTCAGAGCTCTGGAGTGGGAGGAAACGTGGCCCGGAAGTTCAATAGCTCTGGCACTGAGAGAGCCAAGCCAGGAGGCACAGGGGAAAGTGAGGCTTGGTATGGGCGCAGGCTAGCCTAGTAGGCCAGGCTCAGGTGTGCTGGCATTCTCCTAAGAGACATGCAAAACCACAGAAGGAAGTGTCTTTTTTTCTTTTTCTTTTTCAGAGACTAATTATTTTCCACTCCTGTGGCATATGGACGGTTCCACGTCCGGGATCTAACACAAGCTGTAGCTGTGACCTACGCCACAACTGTAGCAATGCTGGATCCTTAACCCACTGCGAGGTGCCACCACAGACAAGCCGGATCATTAACCCACTGCACCACAGCAGCTAATCCTACAGAGATTAGTGTAATAAATCCCTATGTACTTCTCACCCAGATGTAAGAACTATCAGTATTCTGCCTTATTTCATCAATACTCCCTCAGTCTTTTTTTTTTTTTCTTCTAAATGTTTTTCTCCTTGAACACATTCTACTTAAAATGAAAGCTATTGGGACAAAAATCTCTTTATTAAGAGGAAAAGGTACACAGATAATTGTTTTTTTTTTAAATTTTATTGTTTTTTTTTTTTTTTTTTTTAAGGCTGCACCCACGGATATGGAGGTTCCCAAGCTAGGGGTCAAATCAGAGCTGTAGCCACAGCTGTAGCCTGTGACCTACACCCCAGCTCATGGCCATGCTTAATCCTTAACCCACTGAGAAAGGGCAGGGATTGAACCACTATCCTCATGGATTGGAGTCATTTTCATTTCCACTGAGCCACGACAGGCACTCCACAGATAATTGGTTTTGTCAAGCAATGGTATATGCTGTTTAAGGAATGCATTTTGTGAAATACCTCGAAAATGCCTGTGAAAAAAGTTTAGCACCAAAATCAACAGCTTTTACACTACAGACATACCTCATTTTATTTTGCTTTGTTTTATTGTACTTCACAGATTCTGCACTTTTTTTCCAAACTGACGGTTTGTGGCAACTCTGCGTAGAACAAGTCTCAGTGCCATTTTCCCAACAGCATTTGCTCACTTCATGTTTTGTGTCATATTTTCGTAATTCTTTTTTTTTTTAATGGCCAGACTTGTGGCATATGGAAGTCCCTGGCCAGGAACTGAATCCAAGCACAGACGCAGCAATGCTGGACCCTTAAGCCCATTGCACTGGGTCGGGGATCAAACACACGACTCCACAGTGACCCTAGCCACTGCAGTCAGATTCTTAACTCACTGTGCCACAGAGGGAACTCTGATATTTTGGTAATTCTTGCACTATTTCAAACTTATCATTATTATATTTTTATGGTGATTTGTGATCAGTAATATCTGATGTTACTATTTTTTAATTTTTATTATTATTATTTTGTTTGTTTGTTTGTTTTTGTCTTTTTGCCACTTCTTGGGCCGCTCCCGCAGCATATGGAGGTTCCCAGGCTAGGGGTCGAATCGGAGCTGTAGCACTTGGCCTACACCAGAGCCACAGCAACGCGGGATCTGTGCCACGTCTGCAAACTACACCACAGGTCACGGCAATGCCAGATCCTTAACCCACTGAGCAAGGCCAGGGATCGAACCTACAACCTCATGGTTCTTAGTCGGATTCATTAACCACTGCGCCACGACGGGAACTCCATATTATTATTATTATTATTGCTTTTTAGGGCTGGACTTGAGGCATATGGAAGTTCCCAGGCTAGGGGTAGAATTGGAGCTACAACTACTGGCCTACACTGTAGCCACAGCAACATGAGATCTGAGCTGTGTCTGTGACCTACACCACAGCTCACAACAATGCCAGATCCTTAACCCACTGAGTGAGGCCAGGGATTGAACACATGACCTCATGGATACTAGTCAGATGCATTTCTGCTGACTCATGACAGGAACACCCTGATGTTACTTTTTTTTTTTTTTTTTTTTTTCCTTTTCTAGGGCCGCTTCTGTGGCATGTGGAGGTTCCCAGGCTAGGTGTCTAATCGGAGCTGTAGCTGCCGGCCTATGCCACAGCCACAGAAACGTGGAATCTGAGCTGCATCTGCAAACTACACCACTGCTCACAGCAATGCCGGATCCTTAACCCACTGAGCAAGGCCAGGGATCGAACCTGCAACCTCATGGTTCCTAGTTGGATTCCTTAACCACTGAGCCATGACAGGAGCTCCCCCTGACGTTAACTATTATAATTGTTTTGGGATGCCACAAACTGCCCTCATATAAGACAGCAAACTTAGTAAATCTGTGTGGTCTATTTGCTCAAGTAATCAGTCATTCCCCCTTCTCTCTCCTTCTCCCAGGGCCTCCCTGTTCCCTGAAACACAATATTGAAATTAGGCCAGTCAATAACCCTACAATGGCCTCTCAGTCTTCAAGTGAAAGAATCACGTCATTTTGAATCAGGCTAGAAACCATAATGGAGTTCCCTGGTGGCTCAGCACTTTAAGGATCTGGTGTTGCTGTGGCTCAGGTTCAATCCCTGGCCTGGGAACATCTGCATGCTGTAAATGAAGCCAAAAAGAAAACAATTTCAAAAGCTGGGAGTTCTTGTCTGTGGCTCAGTGGTAGTGAACTCGGCTAGTATCCATGAGGACGCAGATTCCATCCCTGGCCTCACTCAGTGGGTTAAGGATCCTGTGTTGCTGTGATCTGTGGTGTAGGTCACAGATGAGGCTCGGATCCTATTGGACCTCTAGCCCAGAACTTCCAAATGCCATGGGCATGGCCCTAAAAAGCAAAAAAAAAAAAAAGCTAGAAATGATTAAGCTTAATCAGAAAGACATGTTGATAGCCAAGACGGGCGAGGGCTAGGCCTCTTGTGCCAAACAGTCAAGTTGTGAATTCAAAGGGAAAGTGCTAGAAGGAAATTAAAGTGCTACTCCAGTGAACACATGAATGATAAGACAGTGAAACAGCCTTATTGTTGATATCGAGAAAGTTTTAGTGGCCTGAATAGATGATCAAACCAGCCACAACATTCCCTTAAACCAAAGCCAAATCCAGAGCAAGGCCCTAACTCTCTTGGGTTCTGTGAAGGCTGAGAGAAGTGAGAAAGCTGCAGCAGAAAAGTTTCAAGCTAACAGAGATTGCTTCATGAGGTTTAAGGAAGGAAATGGTCTCCATTACATAAAAGTACAAGATGAAGTAGCAAAAAGCGCTGACGTAGAAGCTACAGCTAGTTACCCAGAAGGTCTAGTTGTGAGCATTCGTTATTGAGGTGGCTACACTCAATAACACATTTTCGATGAAATAGCCTCCTCTTGCAGGAAGATGCTGCCTAGGAGACTTTCATAGCTAGAGAGGAGACGTCAATGCCTGGCTTCAGAACTTCAAAGTCCAGGCAGATGTTCTCGTGAGGGACTAATGCAGATGGAGAGTTTAAGCTGAAGCCAATGCTTATTTATCATTCTGAGGATACTAGGGCCCTTAACATTCATGTTAAATCTATTCTACCTGTTCTCTATAAATGGAACAACCAACCTGGATGGTAGCACACATGTTTACATGGTTTACTGAATGTTTTGAGCCCACTGTTGAGACCTATTGCTTCAGAACAAAAAGAGTCCTTTCAAAATATTACAGCTCAGTGCCAATCTACCTGGCCAGCCAAGAGCTCTGATGGAGAAGTACAATGAAACGAAATGTTTTTATGCCTGCCAACACAACATCCATTCTGCTGTCCATGGATCAAGTACATTTTGTAAGGCTATTCCATAGAGAGTGATTATTCTTCTTCTTTTTTTGGGGGGGGTGGCTGCACTCATGGCATACAGACATTTGTTGAACCTGCACCACAGGAGGAACCAGATCCACAGCAGTGATAATGCCAGATCCTTAACCTGCTGAACCACTAGGGAACTCTGAAAGTGAGTCTTCTGCTAGATCTGGGTAAAATAAATTGAAAACCTCCTGGAAAGGAGTCACTGTTCCAGATGCCATTAAGAACTTTGTGATTCATGGGATGAGGTCAAAATATCAACCTTATCAGGAATTTGGAAGAAGTTGATTTCAACCCTTATGGAGGACTTTGAGGCGTTCAAGACTTCAGTGGAGAAATTTACTGCGGATGTGATGGAACTAGCAAGAGATCTAGAATTAGAAGTGGAGCCTGAAAATGTGACTGTGAAAGTAGTTTCTTGAGATGGAAACTGCTCCTGGCAAAGATGCTCTAAAGCTTCTTGAAATGACAGAGTTCCCACTGTGATCAGTGGTAATGAACCCAATTAGTATCCATGAGAATGCAGGTTTGATCTCTGGCCCCAGTCAGTGTGTTATGGATCCAGTGAGCTGTGGTGTAGGTTGCATACATGGCTTGGATACCACATTGCTGTGGCTGTGGTGTAGTCTGGCAGCTGCAGCTCCAATTCGACACCTAGTCTGGGAACTTCCATATGCCGCAGGTGCAGCCATTTAAAAAATTAAGAAAAAGAAAAAAGAAAATGTGCCTTAACTGAATAAAAGGTTTGGTGCCATGGTATGGAAATGTACAATAAACTCATCTATTTTTGACTTGATTGGTAAATACTTTTTTTTTGTCTTTTCGCCATTTCTTGGGGCGCCCCAGTGGCATATGGAGGTTCCCAGGCTAGGGGTTGAATCGGAGCTGTAGCCGCCAGCCTACACCACAGCCACAGCAACGCGGGATCTGAGCCGCGTCTGCGACCTACACCACAGCTCACAGCAACGCTGGATCCTTAACCCACTGAGCAAGGCCAGGGATACGAACCCGCAACCTCATGGTTCCTAATCGGATTCGTTAACCACTAACCACTGCGCCACAACGGAACTCCGGTAAAACTTTCTAGAGGAAGTTCAGGAAAGTCTAATGAGGAAGAGTGCTTGTGTCTCATGATTATAAATCTCCTAAAAGTGTCCATGATTTCATCTATTATTTCTAGATCAATCCTCTGTAAGTCCCGGTGGTATCTCAGCTGACATCAGGCAGGGATGTGATCAATAGATGTAATGCTTAGACTGGCAATTCGATCTTTTGTATATTAACCTCGTATCCTGCAACTTTGCTAAATTGCTTATTAGTTCCAGGGTTTTTTTTTTTTTTTGTCCATTCTTTTAGATTTTCTGCATAGACAATTATGTCATCTGCAAACAAAGTCAATTTTACTTCTTCTTTCTCAATCTGTGTACCTTTTAGTTCCTTTTGTGTTAGCTAGGTCTTCCCATATGATGTTGAAAAGGAGTGCTGAGATGAGCCATCCCTGGCAATTTGATCTTAGGTGTTCTTTTGGTACAGCAAGAAGAAGTTGCCTGCTAGGGGCCCTATTTTAATTATGTGTCCAACAGTACTGAAGTGGAGCTCCAAAAGACCACTTTTTTTAGTTTTCTTTAAATGATTTTAAAATATAGTTGACTTATAGTGTTGTGTCAATGTCTGCTTTAAAATATGGTTGATTTACAGTGTCGTGTTAATTTCTACTGAATGTATATATATATGTATATGTATATATAAACATTCTTTTTTCATACTACCTTTCTTAGCATTTTACCTTTTATATTTTATTTCCTTCCATTCCAATGCCCATGGCATCCAAGGAGGCATCTGAGAGGTATCTAAAGGAAACGATGTTTTTCACAGATCTACTTGGGTTTTGAAACACGAATTTTTGTCAAAACATTGTCTCCTTAATCTTCTGTAACATCTGAGATTTGTAAAAAGGCATTTATTCATAGGACAACTCTTTGGTTATTGGAGGAATGGCCCAAGGTCTGGGCTACTGTTGGCATTAACTATTTCCCCTTCAGCTTCCTCCTGAGACCTGTAGGCTGATGGAGGAGATCACGACTGTGGAACACTGTCAAATAAAGGCATCTGACTGCTTCTACTGGGGACTGCTGGCACCTTTTTGTCATTCTGGTAGATTGTTAAAATAGCCTCCATAATTCTCCTCCCTTCTGCACACCTCCCACACTAAATCTGGCCTTAGCCATTGACTTACTTTGACCAATGAGACAACAGCACATGCAGCAAAAGCAGCGACCTAAAAATTGGTTCTGCACTTTGGGACTTGTCTTCTCTTGCTGCTCTTGGGAAGCATGCAAGCACCGCCATGTGAATAAACTTAGCCTGGCCTGCTGTAGACACATGGCCCAGTCAAGGCCATCATTCCAGCCACCCACCCCAGCTGCCAGCCAGCCGCTATGTGAGGGGGGCCACCCCAGGCTCGCCAACCCTCAGCCACCCCATTAGCTGCAGCTGCATGAGGAAGCCCAGGTGAGAAAAACAGTACTGCCTGGCTGACCAAGCTCACAGTCCAAGGAGTCCCCAAGAATCAGGAGCTAAAAAACCATCATTAAAAGGAGCCACTGTGTTTTGGTGTGGTTAACAAAAATTAACCCATATACCCTGGACCAGAGTGGTTTCTAGGCAACAAATATCACTTGCCTTGGCTCTGGGTATAGATTTTGAAAGTTGAAAAATCCCTTCAGTTTCCAGATTTGTTTCCTCAATTTTCTGAATAATTTTTTTTTAAATGAGAGTTGCAACGTTTATTTCAGTTTCTCTCTTGGAGTTTTTTTGTATTTTTTTCCCCTTTTTTGCCACACAGGCAGTATGTGGGAATTCCTGGGCCAGGGATTGAACCTATGCTGCACAGCAGCAACCAGAGCCACAGCAGTGAGAACCCAGGCACCTCAACCAGCTAGGCCATCAGCGAGCTCCCATTTTTCCAAATTTTTTTTTTTTTTTTTTTTTTTTAGGGCTGCACATGCAGCATATGAAAGTTCCCAGGCTAGGAGTCGAATCAGAGCTACAGCTGCCGACCTATGCCACAGCCACAGAAAAGCCAGATCAGAGCCATGTGTGCGACCTATACCACAGCTCACGTCGACGCTGGATCCTTAACCCACTGAGCGAGGCCAGGGATTGAACCTGAAACCTCATGGATCCTAGTCGGATTCGTTTCCGCTGCGCCACGACGGGAACTCGTGTTTTGCATTTCTCTATTTCCGTTCGCAGACCATAGGAAAAGACAGTGAGAAATCATGATTCTGTTTCGTGTTTTCAATGGGTTTCTTAGTTAGGCTCAGCGGTGTAGCTGGGTTCAGGAGGGTGTGCAGGGCGACTGCAGCCACCTGCTGGTCACGGCTCAGTAACAAAGCAATGGAATCTGGAGAGAAGCCCCTAACTTCTGCAGTGTCCCTCTAGCGCCCTCTACCGACAAGGCCTAACTGCGCGCCAACTGACACATGTGGGAATGTAGAGGCGAATTGGGGCCATGTGAGTGAAGGGGCCCTTGATACTAATACAAATGACAATGATGATAATAGCTAACATTAAATTATCAGTGCTTTCTGGAGCTGTCTTGTGGCTCAGCCGGTTGGGGATCCATGTTGTCCCTGCAGCAGCTCTGGTGGCTGCTGTGGCGGGGGTTCCATCCCTGGTCTGGGAACTTCCACATGCCCTGAGTGTGGCCAAAAAGAAAAAAAGTGCATTCTGTGTCATTTACCTCCGAATTATTAGGAGGAAGATTTATCAGGAGAGGGGATAGTGGTTCTCTCTGCCCACTCCCAACCCCTACCCCCACCCCGCAACCCGACACTCCCCCACTTCATCTTTTCCTAGACTTCTGGCCTAAGCCCGCTCTAGGTAACCAACTCCTCCCCTCTCCAAGGCTGGGCTCACTGGCTGAAGCTGACTCCATCCCTGTCCCAAGGCAGGCATGTGCCCCAGGAATGGTCCATCAGCTCTCTCCCCAGCCCCCCACCCCCACCCCTTGGGATGGGGCAACAGGAAACAATCCAGAGGGGCGCATGTCACTGCTGAAAGCTCCCAAATCCGGTCAGCGCACACACATGGTCCTGAAGCTCCCTGCCTCCCTTCCCCCACGAGTTTTTAAAAATTCTTTTATTTTTACATTTTCTTCTTCTCCTGAGCACATATTATCCTCTGACCCATATATGACCCTTATTGACTTTTTCTAGTTCCCTTCTGGAGGGTAAGCCTTATAAAGGGAAAGCCTGAGGTCTGGTTTGCTCCTCAGAATCCAGAAGATTACCTGATACAAATGATAGGCAAGCAATACTATTTGAATGTATGAATGAGTCGATGACAGTCACCCTGGAAAGATATTCACAATTTTACCACCTAGGGGAAGGGCAGGTGCAAACTGGCTCCATAGAGCTTCCTGGGCCTCCAGTCCCTGGGGCATAAGGTATCCGTGACATTGTCTTCATAAGATAGGCTCTCACCGGATCTGGAAAGTTCAGTTCTTAGAATACTATAGCCCTCGAATACCCAGGACTGAGTCACCATTCTGGAAGACCTTACATAACACGGTAAGCTTTTCCATTTATGGGAGGTTAATCCACATTGGACTCCTGGTTTTCACCCTAACTCAGGATTAGCAAGGTCACATTGGGGAGCCAGCAAAGTCAGTGGCCAGATCTTCCTGAAGAGTATTACTGCCTCTGGATTCCCATCCTTCTTCGAAGTCTGTTTCCTGCTGTCTGCTCTGTCTCTGATCCCAGACGCTTTGAGCTCAGAGGTTCTGAGGAGACCATAGGCAAAAATCCATTTCCAGAGTTCCTGTCGTGGCTCAGTGATAATGAACCTAATATCCATGAGGATGCAGGTTCGATCCCTGGCCTTGCTCAGTGGGTTAAGGATCTGGCATTGCCGTGAGCTGCGGTGTAGGTCGTAGATGCGGCTGGGATCTGGAATTGCTGTGGCTGTGGCATAGACTGGCAGCTGCAGCTCCAATTCAACCCCTAGCCTGGGAACTCCCAGATGCCTCAGATGAGGCCCCCCCTCCCCATCCCCAAAAATCCATTTCCCTATAAGCTGTGAAACATTCTGGCCAGTACTGATAAAGCCTTGTTTGATCAGTTCAGTGAGTTGGCCATTGGGTAACCTGAACATTTTGAGTTGCTTTCTAGTGAATCGTCCTGTTTCCTTGCTTTCATTCCATTCCTCAGTCCTGTGTCATTTCTCTCTGCAATCCACAATGAAGGCATTCTGAAATAATGCCAACCAATAAGAAATTTCTTTTTTTTAATGATTTTTATTTTTTTCCATGACAGCTGGTTTACAGTGTTCTGTCAATTTTCTACTGCACAGCAAGGTGACCCAGTCACACATACACATATACATTCTTTTTTCTCGCATCATCAGTCTCCATCATAAGTGACTAGATATAGTTCCCAGTGCTACACAGCAGGAACTTGTTGCTTATCCATTCCAAAGGCAATAGTTTGCATCAAAATTTCAAATGACCTTGGGTACTCTGAAAAGATCATGATGCAAGTGTGGGGATGAGTTATTTTAAAAATATTCACTGGAAAAAATATTCATCAATTGTCAAGTTGGGAGTTCCCTTGTGGCACAGTGTGTTAAGGATCTGGCATTGTCACTGCAGGGGCTCAGGTTGTAGTTGTGGCTTGGATTTGATCCCTGGCCTGGGAACTTCCATGCCAGTGTGGCAAAAAAAGAGAGAGAGAGAGAGAGAGAAATTTTCAAACCAGATAATCATCCCTGAATTAGGGGAAATTAATCATAAAATAAAACAATTTATAGGAAAGGAGGTATCCTGTGCATACACAAACTTTCCCCTTTTTTCTAATTTTTAGGGGTCTACAAATATAGAAACATATATTTGATTTTTTTCAAATAAACTTCTTTGGGGAAGAATTTCAGATTTACAGAAAAATCACAAAGTTAGTACAGAGAATTCTTGTATACAGTTCACTCAATTTCCTCTCATGTGACCATAGTACATAGCTGTGCTATGTTTATCAAAACTAAGAAATTAACACTGGTCCAAGACATGTAACTAAACTCCAGATTTTATTCAGATTGCAGTAGTTTTTCCACTGTCTTGTGCTTTCAGGATGCAATCTAGGATAACACATCCAGTCAGCAAACATCCAGCTTTGTGCTTTTTGTTTTCTTCAATGAACAATTGATCTTGGAAAGGCTTTAATATCAGCCAATGTAAATGTAGTTCCCTTTAAACTTAGCTGCACAGCATTTGGTCGTGTAGACAACTAGTTCTCTTCTGCTGGGATTCAGGCTGTTTCTCAGTTCTTGCTTTTCAGTCTTTGCACACACTTGCGAGTGTATAGGCAGGACAGATCCCCAGAGGTGGAATCAGTGGGTCAAAGGGCTATGAGTTTTACATTTTAGTGAATAAGTCAACTTACCCTCGTGGAAGGCATACAAACAACAGTGAATGTAGTCAGAGGGGCATGCCTGCTCGATTGCTCTGTAACCGTGATTTATTCTTTTCTTTTTTGTTTTTGTTTTTTTGGCTGCTCCGGTGGCATGTGGAAGTTTCCAGGCCAGGGATTGAACTCACGCCACAGCAGTGACAATGTTGGATCCTTAACCTGTTAAGCCACAGGGGAACTCCTAATTTATTCTTTTCATTCTGTGATCTCCAGCGGTAAAGAGAGCTTGGTTCAGTGGGACAGGAGAGAGAGACAGAGAGAGAAGCTTCAGGAGGTAGCAAGGGAGTTCCCGTCGTGGCGCAGTGGTTAACAAATCCGACTAGGAACCATGAGGTTGCGGGTTCGGTCCCTGCCCTTGCTCAGTGGGTTAACGATCCGGCGTTGCCGTGAGCTGTGGTGTAGGTTGCAGACGCGGCTCGGATCTCGCGTTGCTGTGGCTCTGGCGTAGGCCAGTGGCTACAGCTCCGCTTCGACCCCTAGCCTGGGAACCTCCATGTGCCGCGGGAGCGGCCCAAGAAATAGCAACAACAACAAGACAAAAGACAAAAAAAAAAAGACAAAAAAAAAAAAAAAAAAAAAAAACAAAAAAAAGGAGGTAGCAAGGAGACAAAAGCCATAGGGCCCCTCACTGCCAGGCTGAGAGGAGCTGGACTTGTGCTGAGGCCACTGGAGAGCCACGGAGGCTTAAAACCCGGATCTAGAGCCTGGACAGATATGGTCATGGAGACTTGCAGTAGGAACAGCCATTGATGGCTGTCTCTCTCTCTCAGGTGGTCCTGGGAGCCTCACCCAGCTCTCGTCTCTTTGCTCCTCTCTCACCTACAGGAGTGGGCCTCTGAGAGGAAGGGCTGGGGCAGATAAACCTGTCCTGCCGGCTGAGGCCTGCCTTGGCCAGGCCACCATGGTTGCCATTCCGGCCAAGCAGATATGCGGCCAGATGAAGCCAGAGAGGGGAGTAGCAGATATGGGATAGAAGTGGAGGCCCGACTACCTGCTGCCCAGAGGCCACCTTGAGTCCAAGACCCCAGCATCTGACAAAGCCTGTCCTGTCTTAACCACTCAGATAACGTTTGAAAAGTCGGAGCAAAATAATTCATTCTTCAACACGCAGCTCACGCCCTACAGTGACATTTTTATTCATAGTTCTTTCTTTTTTTAAATACTTAAAAAAAAATCGAGGCGTTCCCATTGTGGCTCAGCGGGTTACGAACAGGAGGATGTGGGTTCAATCCCTGGCCTTGTTCAGTGGGTTAAGGATCTGGTGTTGCCATGAGCTGTGGTGTAGGTCGCAGACTCTGCTCGGATCCCGAGCTGCTTGTGGCTGTGGTGTAGGCCGGCAGCTGTAGCTCTGATTTGACCCCTAGCCTGGGAACCTCCATATCCCACACATGCAGCCCTTAGAAAAAATAAATGAATAAAAAATAAATAAGTAAATAAAATCTTTCAATCACTACCATCCATCCATCATTCGTCTATTTTATTTATACAGGTTACTACCAGAAGTGAAAAAACAAGAAGCGCTTGTTTGTAATTGTCTGGAGTGGGGGTTGGGGCTTGTCTCTGGTTTCCCAGCTCTGATCTCCCTGAGGCGGCCCAGCGATGAGATTTCTTTAAGCTTCCTTTGTCAGTTACTTATTTGGATCTTACACGAAACAGAAAAGCCTACAGAGGGACCCCCAACTCCTCCTGCTTCAGGAACTGTCTATAGGAAATTGGATCACATGCCATTCCATCAGGCAAATTTGAGCTCCACTGTTAAACTGCAATAGCCAGTGAGAGATTGCTGGCCAGACAGGAGTATCTGTCTTCAGGAACCTGTGGTTGTGTGATTGGAGCCAGCTCTGGGTAGGAGTGTTAAGAAAACTCCAGCTGGATAAATTTGAAGATGGGCTTAATTTGATGAGTCATGAATTAGGTAGGATCCCATCTAGCAAATAGAAAGGAGCTCTCTCTCTCTTTTTTCTTTTTAGGGCCTTACTTGCAGCATATGTTAAGTTCCCAGGCCAGGGGTCAAATCTGAGCTGAAGCTGACGGCCTGCACCACAGCCACAGCAACACAGGATCCGAACCACATCTGCAACCTATGCTGCAGGCTGTGGCAAAGCCAGATCCTCCACCCACTGAGCAAGGCCAGGGATCGAACCTACATCCTCATGGATACTAGTCAGGTTCTTAACCCTCTGAACCACAATGGGAACTCCTAGAAAGGGGCTCTCTTTCTTGATTTTTGCAGGAGGACAAAAGCAACAGCCATCACAGACTATTTGGAGAATGCCAAAATGCCTAAGGAATGAAGTCAAAATCCCTTTTGAGGGTCTCCTCTTCCTGAATAACCAAGGTTAACCTTTGGGAGACTGTTTTACAATTTTAATGCAAACACACACACATTTATATTTTTATCAGAAAGGCAATCATAACTTGGCATGCTTTTTTGTAATCTTCTTTTTTCCCTTAACAATTTCCCAGGTATTTTCCCATGACATTTAATATTATTTTGCAGTGTGAATTTTTAAAGGGAAAAAGTGATTTTATGAATATCATTGTCCACTAACATTCTTAAAGGACCCTCAGACAAAAAGCATTAGATTAACTCTAACTTATGCTGAGCCGGGGTATTGAACATCACTCAGCAAGAGCACCAAGCATTTTCAAGTATGACTTTCTCTTTTTTTTGGTCTTTTGTCTTTTTTCTTTTTCTTTTTTTTTTTTAGGGCCGCACCCGCGGCAGATGGAGGTTCCCAGGCTAGGGGTCTAATCAGAGCTGTAGCCGCCGGCCTACACCACAGCCACAGCAATGCGGGATCCGAGCCATGTCTGCGACCTACACCACAGCTCACAGCAATGCCGGATACTTAACCCAGTGAGAGAGACCAGGGATCGAACCCGAAACCTCATGGTTCCTAGTCAGATTCGTCTCCACTGTGCCACAATGGGAACTCCAACTTTCATTTTTATTTTATGTTATTTATTTTATTTTTTTGCCATTTGGAAGTTCCAAGGCCAGAGATCGAACCCGCATCACTGCAGTAACAATGCACCTTAACCTGCTGCACCACCACGAAACTCCCTGACTTGACTTTTTGGTTTGTTTTCTTACTACGTAACCCTTTATTGTATACATATTCCTTTAAAAATTTTTTTTCATTTAAAAAAATTAGAGCATACTTTGAGACGTTTCCATTGTGGCTCAGTGTAACAAACCCGACTGGTATCCATGAGGACATGGGTTCAATCCCTGGTCTTGATCAGTGGGTTAAGGACCTAGTGTCTCCATGAGCTGTGGTATAGGTCAATGATGTGGCTTGGATCCCGTGTCGCTATGGCTGTGGTGTAGGCCAGTGGCTTTAGCTCTGATTCGAACCCTAGCCTGGGAACCCCCATATGCTTCGGGAGTGGCCCTAAAAAGAGCCAAAAAAAGTATACTTGATTTACAATGTCATGCCAGCTCCTGCTGTACAGCAAAGAGACCCAGTCAGACATATAAATACATTCCTTTTCTTATATATTATCTTCCATCTTGGTCTATCCCAAGAGATTGGGTAGAGTTCACTGTGCTGTAAAGAACCTCATTGCTTCTCCAGTCTAAATGTAATAGTTTGCAGCTACTAACCCCAAATTCCCGGATCCCACCCCTTCCCCCCACCCCCCCACCTTGGCAACCACAAGTGTGTTCTCTTAGCCTGAATTTACCTTTTTTTTTTTTTTGTCATTTTGCTATTTCTTGGGCCGCTCCCGCGGCATATGGAGGTTCCCAGGCTAGGGGTCCAATCGGAGCTGTAGCCACCGGCCTACGCCAGAGCCACAGCAACGCAGGATCCGAGCCGCGTCTGCAACCTACACCACAGCTCACGGCAACGCCAGATCGTTAACCCACTGAGCAAGGGCAGGGACCAAACCCGCAACCTCATGGTTCCTAGTCGGATTCGTTAACCACTGCGCCACGATGGGAACTCCTACCTTTTTTTTTTTTTTTTTATCTTTTTAGGACCAGACCCACGGCACATGGACATTCCCAGGCAAGGAGTCAAATCAGAGCTATAGCTGCCAGCCTACACCACAGCCTCAGCGACACTGGATCCTTCCCATGGAGCGAGGCCAGGGATCGAACCTGTGTCCTTGTGGATACTAATCAAGTTCTTAACCTGCTGAGCCACAATGGGAACTCCTGACTTTACTTTTCAAAGCACGAATATGCAAGTCATTTGGTATATCCTGGATGATGGAGCCCCAAACATTGGAAACTGGGGCTCACCAGGCACAGTAGCAGCCTTACCTGGCAGTTTATTTTTACATTTGATTCTGATGACACAGGACTGAGAAAATTCCTGATTCATAATGAAAAGATCTTATGGGGTCCGGAGCTCTTAGAAAGCACTGGACCCTAAGCTATGAGGTAGGCACTTCTAGAAGCCCATTTTATTGAGGGGCACATGGGAGCTCAGAATGTGCTGGGGGTGGTGAGTGCTGCCTCTTTGCCTTTCTCAGAGAAACCGAGTCACACACTAGGCCACCGTGAACTTGCTCATGGGGATATACATGAATTTAAAAGTAGATTAGGATGGGAGTTCCCGTCGTGGCTCAGTGGTTAACGAATCCGACTAGGAACCATGAGGTTGCGGGTTTGATCCCCAGCCTCACTCAATGGGTAAAGGATCCGGCGTTGCCGTGAGCTGTGGTGTAGGTCACAGATGTGGCTCAGATTCCGAGTTGCTGTGGCTGTGGTGTAGGCCGGTGCTACAGCTCCGATTAGATCCCTCGCCTGGGAAACTCCATATGCTGCAAGTGCAGCCCGAGAAAAGGCAAAAAAAAAAAAAAAAAAAAAAAAAAGGTAGATTAGGATGAAATCCCCCCTTTCCCTGATGTATTTACAACCTGGTCAAATATGTGCTCAGGGAGGGGGTAGACGTTTCATTCCAGACCTGCAGAAAAGCCCGTTAAGCCAGTCGACCTGGAGGGACTCCTACGTGTTAAAATATGGTATGTGTATCATCTACACAGTGTTTCAAAAATTCTGGCTTGAAAAGCAAAGCTGTATCTTGTTTAGTAGTTTAGAAACCCCTTTACTAGTTTTTGTTTTTGGAAAGCATTAGATCATCTTTACAAACCTTTTTTTCAAACATTATAAAGATCCACATGGTGTGAAAATTTCTCTTCCTCTCGGCCCTCCATCCCACACCCCTTCTCAAAGGAATCCTTCGTCAGAAGAATGTATATATGATTTTCATAAAAATGAAATCACTCATGCATATTGTTTTGCTTCTTGCCTTGTTGACTTACAGCAGTGCGTGATGATCTGTGACGCATCTATACGCTGGAATACTTTGCAACAGTTTTTTGTTGGTTTTTTTTTTTTGCCATTTTTTGGGCTGCTCCTGCAGCATATGGAAATTCCCAGGCTAGGGGTCTAATCGGAGCTGTAGCCGCCAGCCTATGCCAGAACCATAGCAACGAGGGATGCGAGCCTCGTCTGCAACCTACACCACAGCTCACGGCAACGCCGGATCCTTAACCCACTAAGCAAGGCCAGGGATCGAACCCACAACCTCATGGTTCCTAGTCAGATTCATTAACCACTGAGCCATGACGGGAATTCCTATTACAGATTTTTTAAAATGCATATATATATATAGGCTGTTGGGCAAATGAATGTACGAATGTGTTGTTGTTGTTTTGTTGTTTTATTTTTGGCCAAGCCTGTGGCATGTGGAAGTACCTGCCCCAGGGATCGGCCCCGTGCCACAGCCGCAATCCAAGCTACTGCAGTGACAATTCACGATCCTTAAACTGCTGCGCCACCAGAGAGATCCTAAAAGTATATTTTTTTTGTCTAAAGGTATATTTTAAAAAGCTGACACCCGAGTTCAGCATTTGCAGACCATCTGCAAACCAATGGAGTACATGAGGACTCTGAGAAATTTCATTTAATGGGGAAGGAAGCCACGCTCTCCTTGCAGAGCCTAATTGCTGTAAAATGGCCAAAGCGGGGGCCTGCTTCAGAGTCGACAAAACAGCAATGATGAGATTCTTAAACTGTTTGCTCTCACATACCCCTTAGCGTACTTGCTGGAAGCCTTTTTTTTTTTTTGCATTTTTTAGGGCCACGCCTGCAACATGGAAGTGCCCAGGCTAGGGGTCGAATTGGAGCTGCAGCTGCCAGCCTACATCACAGCCACAGCAGCGCCAGATCTGAGCCATGTCTGTGACCTACACCACACAGCTCATGGCCACACCAGATCCTTAACCAGCTGAATGAGGCCAGGGATCAAACCCAAGTCCTCACGGATACCAGTCAGATTTGTTTCCTCTGCACCATGACGGGAATTCCCTTGCCAGAAGCTTTAGTCCCCAGTAGGTCTGTCACCTGTACTGGCCCAGCAGCCCTGCACTCTGACTTTCCCTTGATAAACAACCCCCCTTCCCAACACCACCTCAGGATGTCTCCTTAGCAGGAGTGGTAACCCAGGTGCCCTCTCTTCCCCAACTGAAGCGGGGGCCCAGAACCTAAACCAAGACAGTGAGCTTTAATCCCTGACCTTGGCAAAAGCTATTGAGAAAGAGGCCCTTTCTTGCTGCTGTGTTTCTTAGCAATAAGGATATGTCTGGTGTCGCCAGAGATATCCTGCCAGAGAATGAAGCAGGTTTCCTGGAAACCTAGCTTGAACCCCTGGATCCAGACATGCCTGAAGCCAGACCTACTGGCTCAGTTACATCAGCCGATACATTCCATTTTATGTTTCAGTCAGTGCCAGTTGGGCTTCTGCTACTTTCAGTGGAAGAGTTCTTATTCATTCGCCTTTGCCTCGGAAGAAAACAAGTCAACTCGTTCAAGCAGTATTTATTGACTATCCATGCACAGCCCTGTGCCAGGAGAAGCTGGGGACAAAAACTGACCATAACCGAGCTTGTCCCTCCCCTCAGGGCAGTCCCAGGCTATCAGAGCTTAAACAGACAATCACAAACTATTCAGTGATGACAGCGACATCCATCACGAAGGAGGAGCTCAGGGACTAGGAGAGAGGCATCTGTGAACAGGGTGTTGTCACTGGGGAAGGGCCACCCCCCAAAGACAGGACTTCGAGTTGACAATGAAAGATGGGCCAGGAATCAGCCAAGAGAAATGAAGTTAAGGGCTGAGTCCTTGCACACATGTCCAGGGGTTTCAGGGCACCCCAACTCCCAGCAGGGCTCAGCAACCTGCTAAAATATCTTCCGAGCAGAGGGTGGGAAGGGGAGAGGGGAGGCGGCCATCTCCGCGGGAGGAAGCAGAAGCAGGAAGAGGAGGCCAAGGTGCGCGCATGGCTTTCCCTTCTTGTTCCTCACAACGTGGTGTAGAAATACATGGCTATCAGCATCACCGGGAGCTGGAGAGGAGGCCGTCAGGTGAGGGGTGCTCCAGCCACACACCCACGTCCCACCCACCCTGGAGGCTCCCTGCTTCTCACCGTCCACATCAGGATGGCAAACCCAAACCACGAGATGCCCCATGTGTAGCTGTCGATGGCGTGGCCGATGTGTTCGAAGCAGCCCTGGGCAGCGGGGAAATGAGCGGTGGAGAAAACACCCAGGGAGGCTGGCTGCTGAAAGTCACTTCCTGTGACTTATCTTACCTTGAGGATCACCATGGGTGGGGGTTTCTCACCATGGGGTTCATGGAAGCATCTCCCTCCCTGGGTGGTTTCAGGGGGCCAGGGCTGTGACATAAACCCAGGAGGCCCTGCACTAGCAGGTGCCGCCCGGATGGTGGTCATGGCATTCTGAGGGTGATCTGGTTTAAAGCCAGCTTTCCATGCTGCCCCCAAGTTCCCAGGGTTTGAAATATGCCTTTAGGTTAGCCCAGTTCCAAGACCTTTTCTCATTTAGAGGTGGGGCCGCGTGGGGCCAGAGTCCCAAACTGGTCACCCTCATGCGGACCCCTGCTTGGCCCAACTTGGCAGCGGCCAAGAACGAAGGTTCTGGAGTCAGGGAGGACAGAGCTGGGGGCCACCTCTGCCAGTTGTTGGCTCTGGGGCCTGGGTATGATTCTGAGCCTCAGAGCCTCAGTTTTCCCATATATGAAATGGCCATGTGGACAGCCCTGCCCTCCCAAAGCAGATTCTGTGAGATAAAGCGTGGAAGCACTTGTAAGCACTCTGCACAGAGCTGGGGCTAAGGAACGGCTGGCGATTCTGTGGGCGGTGATGGTCTGTCCACAGGCCCCCCTCTCCATGACACCTGAGCTAAGGCAGGCCGCTCAGGGGCCCCCAGGCAGCCAAGGGCAGCCAGTGGGACCCCTGGGACAGTTCTCCTCCTAATCTAACCTCCTCTGTTTCCCTCTGTGCCTCTGCACCTGGAATTAAAGCACCTGGTTGGGGCCTGACCACCTGAACTCACGCCCTGCTCCATCCCTCACTAGGGAGGTTCAGCACCTGTAAAATGGGACAGTTATAACCTCGACCTCATAAGGCTGTGGTGAGAATTTCATTAGGTAAAAACTTCAAGCACCTAGAAGGAGGCTGGTGCAACAAAAATAAATGGCTGTTATTGATGCTGTGCCACTGCTACTGTTGCTCTTATCCCCAGACAACCTGGGAAAAGTTTCAGGTGCCAGGTCTGGATCAGACAGAGCTGGCGTGTCCCCCTGACTTGCAGAGGGAGGGAGGGAGGGCTGGAGAGCTGAAAGAGCCAAAGAGGTCGTGGCTCAGTGGGTTATAAACCCAACTAGTATCCATGAGGATGTGGATTCGATCCCTGGCCTCTCTCAGTAGGTTAAGGACCTGGCATTGCTGTGAGGTCACAGATGGGGCTTGGATCTGGCGTTGCTGCGGCAGTGGTGCAGGCCGGCGGCTGCAGCTCCAATTCGACCCCTAGCCTAGGAACTTCCTTATGCCAGGGGTGTGGCCCTAAAAAGACAGGGGAAAAACAAACAAAAAAAAAAGAGCCAGAGGGAGGGGAGAGAAAAAGAAAGCCAGACAGGGGTGTATGTGGGGTGGGGGATGACAGAAAGACAGTGGGAGGGAGGAAGCTGTAGCAGGACTAGGTAGGGCCAGATAGACAGCCAGACAGAGCAGGGAGGGGGAGACACACCTTGGTGAACAGGTAATCCAAGTGGCCCAGGCGGCAGCCCTCTTCATTGACGGGGATGAAGTTGCCAGTCCGTCGACAGCACAGTGGCGGCCAGGGGAACACCACCTCCGGGGTGGAGGCCCGGAAGGCCGATGTGAAGTTCACCCAGTCCATGGGACCTGACGTGCCGCAGCACTCTTGCTGGAGAAAGAGGTGGGGGTCGGGGGGGGGTCCGGCTCAGAGAGGACAGCCGTTCCCCTGAGGTCACACAGCGGAAGAAGGACGGGGTTGGCCTGCCCTGCAGTGGGGCCCAACTTCCCCACGCCCTGGGTCTCAAAGACAGGCAGAGGTGTCTGTGTGAGCACAGGGCAAAAGGTACTTATTCCAGCGCCTCGAGGTTGATGGGGGTTTGGATTACACCCACGCCCGTGATACATTTTTTTAAAATTTTGGAATTAGTGGTCAACAAGGTCTGATGTGAATGACACCAAAAGGCAGATTTTTGGCTTCTCTTGGGTGCTGTGGGTTTTTAATTTGTGGCTCCTTCAAACCGGGGTTCCAGGAGTTCTTGTCATGGCTCAGCGGTTAATGAACCTGACTAGCATCCATGAGGATGTGGGTTCAATCCCTGGCCGTGTTCAGTGGGTTAAGGATTCAGCATTGCCATGAGCTGTGGTGTAGGCTGCAGACGCAGCTCGGATCCTGTATTGCTGTGGCTGTGGCGTGGGCCGGCGACTGCAGCCCTGATTTGACCCCTAGCCTGGGAACCTCCATATGCCATGGGTGCAACCTTAAAAAGACAAACAAATTAAAAACAAAAAACCTGGGTTCCAATCCTGGTTAGCTGTGTGAACCAAACTGGGACCTCAGTTCCCTTGGGTCATCAATATTCTCCTCTTGTGCCGACGTATCCTGCTGAGTTAAATGAGGAATTTGGCTTCTTACCGGCAGCCTGGGTTTGGGTCCTTCTGGTTCTGTTGACCTACCAGCTGTGTGGCCTCGTGCTAGCCCTCAACCTCCTGCCTCCGTTTCGTCATCGCTAAAGGGCTAAAGCGCTGATCTCCCTTAAGGGCTGTTGCGAGGATTCAAAAAGCTTGCCAGTGTTTGGGAAAGTGATAAATACAAGACAGAGCTCTTTAATGTGTGTGGTTGTTACTCTTATCATTATTATTAAGGCAGCACATGCAATGGTGAAGAGCAGGGGCTCTGGATCCAGGCTGCCAGGGTTTCCATGCCAGCTCTGCCCTTAACCAGCCAGATGACCCTGAACAAGGGACTTTTCTTCTCTGGGTCTGTTTTCAACTGGAAAATGGTGATGACCAGAGCCCCTCCCTCATAAGAAGCACATGAGTGGGTATCATCTACCAGTGGGCATCTGGGGAGCCCTATCTACCTCGGGGGCCCCGGGTCCTCCAGCCGTCCCCCCCCCTCCGCCCTCCCCCACCCTTGCTCACCTCAATCATGACGCGGTCCCAGAGGCGGGTCAGTTCCCGGCCCTGGTCCGAATCTGCACTGTAGAAGGTCAGCATCTGCTTGGTGATCAGGGACGGGTTAGACACCATCTGCGGAGGGCAGGGAAGGGCAGGGTCCAGCGGGGCTGGGTGAGGAGAGATGGCCCTCCACCCTCAGCCCCAGACCCTCACCAACTCCTCCCCCCACAAGCCACGCCCTCTGCCGCCCCCACGTGCCCCCGCCCAACTCACGTAGTCTCGGTGGGTATAGGACGTGATGCAGGAGGCGCACTCGAAGATGTAGACGATGAGCATGAGCACCAGGTACTAGAAGCAGAGGGAGGGAGGGAGAGACAGAGGTACAGCTTCGTCAGGGCACAGCCCTTGAAGCCACACCGCTCCAGGGATGGATCCGTGGATAAAAATGCAATTAAAAAAAAAATTTGGAGTTCCCTGGTGGCTCAGCGGGTTAAGGATCCAGCAGTGTCACTGCTCAGGTCGCTGCTGTGGTGCAATGGGATTGGCAGTGTCTCTGGAGCGCTGAGTCGAAGGTTCGATACCCAGCTGGCACAGTGGGTTAAGGATCTGACGGCAGCTGCGGCATAGATCACAACTGTGGCTCAGATCTGATCCCTGGCCTGGGAAGGCCACAGTCCACAGGCTAGCTAAAAAAAAAAAAAAAACCCAAACCTAAAAACTAACCCCCCCCCAAAAAACAAAAAATCAAATATCTACTTGGTCGCTATACAGGTGTTCACTGTGCAAGTATTTCGCCTTTTGAGTATACTGAATTTTTTAATAATAAAATGTGGGAGGAAATAAAATCAACAAAACCATATGTAAAGTACTCCCCAAGGTTAACTAATAGGCTTGCATGCAGTAACATGAATGTCTACTGCAGAAAAGAAAGAAAGAAGGACATTATCAAGACAACCAGGGACATTTGAACACACACTGGGTATTGGAAATTAGCTACGGGTGGACTAGGGTGAATTTTGCAGGATGTGCCTGGGGTATGGTAGTTGTGCAAACAGCAACAACAACAAAAACCTAAAAAAGCTATTTGATTGGTGTTTAATGAAAATGATTTTACTGCTCCTCAGCTGTCCTCACCCTTCACCCTTAAAGCAATGGGTGGGGGGTGGGGGGTGGATTTGCCAACTCCACTGCCAAGACCACACGATGTGGTCCAACACGCCTGGCTGCTTTCAAACAACATCCTTAATGCTCAGAGAAATGCGCACTCAAATATTTACAGGTAAGTGACCTGGTGTCTGGAATGTGCTTCAAAATCCCCCCAGGAGAGAAAAATGCGGGCAGGCAGAGGGTGGGGTAGAGGAGGTGGCACTGGCCAGTCCGCTGGTGATATTGTTGAAACCAGGTGATAGGTGCATTCATCCCACTCTAGGCTGTTTGAAATTTCCCATAGTAATTTTTAAAAGATTCTGTGTCTTCGTTAATGACCAAACAAGAGACAGACAACAGACATTTTTCCTTTTATAAGTTGAGTGAACTTTTAAGGTTTTGGTTAAATAGTTATGCCAGATAATTAAATGCATGAAAGGAAAAAAGAAGGAAAGGAAAAGAGCCTTTCTATGACTGCATCTTTTTTTTTCTGCTTTTTTTTAGGGCCACACCTGCAGCATATGGAGGTTCCCAGCCTAGGTCGAATCCATCACAGCTGCAGCAACGTATCTGCAACCTACACCACAGCTCACAGCAACACCGGTTCCCCAACTCACTGAGTGAGGCCAGGGATAGAACATGCATCTCCATGGTTACTAGTTGGGTTTGTTACCACAGAGCCACTATGGGAACTCAGGAACTTCCATGGCTACATCTTATTCATAGCAAAGCCAAAGTCCTTACCAAGGCTCCCGGTCCCAGCTGATTGTCCCACCTCCCCTCTCCCCGGCTTAGTGCCCTGCCCACCCTGAACTGTTCTCCTCCCAGACCGCCCTCAGCTCCCCTCTGTCACCCCCACCCCCACTTGGCTCCAGCCACGCTGTACTCCAGTCCTCTCACCTTTGCTCTTACTGTTCCCTCCACTGGAATGCTTTTCCTGCAGATACGCAGGCTGCTCACTCCCTTCCTCCCCCACTACCACCCAGTCTTCGCTTTCTCTGACTGCCCTTCCCCAGCTCCCTTCCCTAGTCACTGCCTCCCCCTCCCCCTAGGCAAGGGCCTTTATGCTTTGCTCAGTAGATAGCCCAGTGCCTAGCATGGGCTTTGGCACATGGTTCTTGCTCAGTAAACTTGTGGATCAAATCAGTAGCTGCTCCTGGGAATCCAAAAGGCCCTCGGCCGTGGAGGAAGCCAAGGGTTGGCTCTGTGTCCGTGGGGCTAGGATTGGAATGCCTGCTCTCCCTCTCAGCTGGGCTCTTGGCCTCTTTGAACCTCAGTTTCCTCGTCTGGTCAACGGGTAGAGAAACACTTAACTTCTGTGAGGATGGAAGGAGTTCATCTTCTAAACAGCCCGGCCTAGTGTCAGGCCCATGAAAGGGACTTGGAGAGTGTGGCCTATTGCTGTGGGCAGAGATTAAGAGCACAGGCCCGAGCGCTGCAGTGCTCAGGTTTAAATCCTAGCTCTGTCACTCACTTGCTATGCCACCCTGGATAAGCGGATTCACTTCTCTGAGCCTCAGTTTCAAGTCTTATCAAATGGGCTCATGATGCTGCTGATGAGGATGATGATGGGTTGTGAGGAACAAACAAACTAATCTACATGGAGCTTGTAGGATGTAATGAGTGCTCATTAAATCGTAGCTGTGTTATTATTATTGTCCAGCTCATCCAGCTCACAAGCACAGACCCCGGAGACCAACCAGCTGTGGTTCAGATCTCAGACCTGCAATTCAAGAGCCATCCTCCTGTGCGGAGCTTCCTCCCCTGCCTCCCAAGCCCTGGTTTTCTCTGTAAGATGAGGGTAAGAGCTGAGCCTCAGTTACTAAGTGACAGGCAGATGACATGAAATGACTGCCACGAGGCCTGAGTGTGGAGCCGTGCTGACCGCACTCTAGCGGCTGTGGTGTGGTCGTCATTGTGACTCTGTGAAGATGATCTTTGCGCCCAGCGAGCCCCTCCCCATCCCGTCCTCCCAGGGCCTCACCGTGAGGATCATGGAGCGGCGGCGGCAGAGCGCTGCGCCCACCCCAAAGCTGGCCACCACGAAGAAGGAGAAGCCGCAGAAGATGGCGATCCAGGCACCAGCGAAGACGTCATCCTTGCCTGAGACGCCCATCAGCGGGTACACGCGGTACTGGTCGGCTGTCACCCATATCGTTTCAGCAAACAGGGCCAGGCCTGACAACTGGACAGGGCAGCTGGTTAGCGAGGCCTGCGCAGGGGCAGCTGCCTCAGCAGCATGAGTCCCCGTGAGCCGGTGCCCTCCCCGTTCTGAGCCCCCTCTGCCCCATCGGTAAGGAGGACAAGAAACTAGGGTGACAAAGACACCCCTTCCATGAACAGGCATGAGGCTGGGCAGGAGGCCAGAAGGGAATGGAGGCCCCAGCCAGACCCCTGGCCCCTACCCACTCCCCAGGTGCCAGGGGTTTCGAGGAGATGCTACATGCAAAGCCTGGAGAATGTGATTGGCACCAAGGAGGTGCTGGGTACCCGCCTTTGCTGAAGAGTGTGGCTACCTCCTGAGGAGGGGAATCTGGCCATGGCAGGAATAATTACAAATGTATCAACTCTGTGGTCCAGCAATTCTACCTGCAGGAGTCAATCCTACAGGCACAGCTGCCCATGCAGCGAATATCACAAATGCACAGGGTTATTCCCTGCAGCACTGCATGTAAGCAGCTGGGATGCCACACAGCGGAGCACTGCACAGTTGTGGAAAAGGGCAGGGAGGCTGAGGACCCATGTGGAGTGACCCACAGACAACGTGAGCAGGAAGAAATGGGAAGCATGGAATAGGATGCAGAATGAGCTACATTTTGGACAAAAGAGGGGAGAAAATAGATAACAAGAAAGAGTAGAAAATAGGTATATATGTTCCTTTTCCTATATTTGCTTAAAGAAATATTGGAGAGGAGTTCCCTGGTGGCTCATCAGGTTGAGGACCTGGTGCTGTCACTTTTGTGGCTCAGGTTCAGTCCCTGACCCGGGAACTTCTGCATGCCACCAGTGTGGCATATATATATATATATATGGCATATATATATATATATAATGAGAAACTAAAAATCTGGCTACCTATAGTGATGGAGAACAAGGTGAGAAGGTGAGAGGAAGACCTCAGCGGATACCTTTGCCAAAAATCAGACTACCAGTCATAGAGTACTTACTGTCTGCCAGTCATTGGTCCTTGAAACTGCTTTCTGTGCACTAACCACTGTTGTTACCAGCTGTCCTGACTAGTGCTGTGGCCACTGCAGAGAGCAACCATGTGTGCCAAACTCTGGCCAAAGCACAAATCCACTAACTCATTTTCTCCTCTCAGCACGCCTACTGTATCTCCATCTTACAGATGAGGACACTGAGGCTCCAGGTCCTACAATAGAAGGTGACAAAGCTGAGATTTGAACCCAGGTTTTCTGGCTCCGGAGCCAGGTACAAGAATCACATACTTGGAGTTCCCATCGTGGCTCAGCGGTTAACGAATCCAACTAGGAACCATGAGGTTGCGGGTTCCATCCCTGGCCTTGCTCAGTGGGTGAAGGATCCGGCATTGTGGTGAGCTGTGGTGTAGGTCGAAGACGCAGCTCGGATCCTGCGTTGCTGTGGCTGTGGCATAGGCTGGTGGCTACGGCTCCGATTAGACCCCTAGCCTGGGAATCTCCATATGCCACGGGAGCGGCCCAAGAAAATGGCAAAAAGACCAAAAAAGAAAAAGAAAAAAAAAAAAAAAGACAAAAAGAATCACAAAATTAAAAGGCATTGTTATTATTCATTACTGTGGGCCCCCTGTGTGCCAAGCAGGCATGTCAGGTCCAGATCACACTCATGATGATATCTGGCCCTTGTCAAGCACTTTTTCGGAGCTGAGGGTCATACGTGGACTAATCCACACAACAATGCCCAGAGTGAGTACATGATAGATGGGGAAATAGGCAGAGAGAAGTCAGATCACTTGCTCAAGATCACACCGCTGGGGAGAGGAATAGCTGGGATTTTCTGACCTGAGAGCCAGATGGCATTGGCCATCGGGGGAATCCTGGGCCCCCAGCCACCCGACTCCCAGCCTCAGGACCACCCCCTCCTTCTCACCCTCACAGTGGGCTCCCGGCAAAGGTGTGGGGGGGTGTCTCACCAGAATAATGATGTTGCCCACGACCAGCAGACCCACCACAACCGGAGACCCCTTCTCCCCCTCTGCTGCCGCAGAAGCCATCGTCCTGCCTGGGACACCGGAGCAGGGGTGAGGTCAGGGAGAGGCCAAGAAGGGAGGGAGGGCCCAGCCGGACCCACTGCTCCCCTTCCGTATCCCAGCTAACAGGGGCTGCTCTCAGCTTTCTGCTGGGCCCAGGCTGGTAGCCAGTGTGCCCAGCCTCCCGCAACGCTGACAGTGGGCCATTTTACAGAAGAGGAAACAGAGGCTCAGGTGGAGCAGTCACCAGCCAGAGCTCAGGGCTGGCCTTCCCTGAGCCTCAGACCCCCTCAACTCCCCATGCCCATGCAGAGTGCCAGCACCCCTTCCTCACCTTCTCCGCCAGGAGCCTCTCTGGGTGGCCCCTCCCACAGTGGCTCCCTATATATGCCCAGGCCCTTCCTTGGGCCAGTTTCCTGGAAGCGAGGAGGGGGTCCTGACCAGGGGATGAGAGGAGAGCGGGCTGACCAGTAGAGAACAGCTTTATGAGGCACCCTCTCCCTGCAAGTGATTTATAGACCTGAAATTCCAGATTGTGCTATCTATTTGGCAGGGTGAAGTGCAGTGACCTCTGGTCCCCAGTCTGTCAGGGTGGAGGGGGCGGTGTAGGAGGGTGAATGTCCCGGTTTCCCCTCCCCCTCCCCCCCCACCAGTGTCTCTCCTTAGGACTAGAGCCTTCCTGGAGGGCGAGGAGAGATCGAAGTCAAACCCACACTTGACTCCTGAAGCCTAGAACTGCCTCCTTGGCTGGGGGCTCTAGCCTCTCCAAGACCGGGAGGCCAGCAGAGGAGGGCGGCTGGAGGAGGCAGGGATTTGGGGGAGGGAGGCATGTGGGACGGATGCTTGGAATGTTGATGCTCGGGCTCTGGGTTGAGGAGGAGAATGGAAGTAGGGGGCTGTGTGAGAGAATTTTGAGAAGAGTTCAAGGAGCAAAGGGTGGGGGCGGGGGAGTGTGCTAGAAAAAGGGACTGAACGGGCCTGGTGGGAGAAAAGTGCCCCCCACCACCACACACGCGACGCATGGACAAAGCAGGGTCACAGCAAGGAGCTGTGGGTGGGAGTGTCTTCATTCTGTGGAATCAAAGAGGCCTAGGTTCAAATCCCAGTTCCACCTACTCCGTACAGCGGGACCTGGTGTGTGCATTAGCTCATCTGCAGAATGGGTACCATCAGATCATTTTCCAGGTCAGTGGTGGGAACGGAGTGCAGAGACGTCTGCAAAGTATGTCTTCTGGCCGCGGGTGCAGCTCGAGGCTTCACCTCACCAGCTGCGCAGCCAAGAGGCCCAAGGTCCCTCTAATGCTGCCCTCTAGCGGCACAAGGCTGATTCCGCAGGCGAAGATGGTTGGCTTGTTCCCCAGAACTCCTCAGACCTCAGGACTAGGCATTTGCTGCACTTTCTCTCTGGGCCTTGGTTCTCCCAGTGTGTGAGAAATGGGAAAACAAATGAACTTAAGATTCTATTGTCAGAGTTCCCACTGTGGGGCAGTGGATTAAGAATCCCAACTGTAGCAGCTCGGGTCACTTTTGAGGCTTGAGTTCAATCCCAGGCCCAGCTAGTGAATTAAAGGATCCTGCATTGGGAGTTCCTTCTGTGGCCCAACCAGATGGGTTCCATCTCAGCCAGGCACAGTGGGTTAAAGATCCAGCAGCATAGGTCGAAACTGGGGCTTGGGTTTGATCCCTGGTGGAGGGAACTCCATGTTGCAGGACTGCCTTGCCGTGGCTGCAGACCCCTGGCCCAGAAATTCCATATGCCACAGGATATGGAATAAATAAAGAAATAATAAATACAATGAAATTGCACTGTCCAGATATTGGTTTATAAGACACATGAAATGTTTTCCAATCAAAACGGATAATTTGATTTTTAGTCAACCCACTTTCCATTTAAAGTTGTTTTTCTTGGAGTTCTCATCATGGCACAGGGGAAACAGATCCAACTAGGATCCACAAAGACACAGGTTCAATCCTTGGCCTCACTTAGTGGGCTAAGGATCTGGCATTGCCGTGAGCTGTGGTGCAGGCTGGCAGGTATAGCTACAATTCGACCCCTAGCCTGGGAACTTCCATATGCAGCGGGTGCGGCCCTAAAAACAAAAGCAAAAACAAAACAAAACTTGTTTGGAGTTCCTGCTGTGGCTCAGCGAGTTAAGAAGCCAACCAGTATCCATGAGGATACAGGATCCTTACTCAGTGGGTTAAGGATTCGGCATTGCCACAAGCTGCAGCATAGGTTGAAGATGGGGCTCGGATTTGGCACTGCTGTGGCTGTGGTGAAGGCCAGAAGCTGCAACTCTGACTGACCCCTAGCCTGGAGTCAAAAGAGACTAAAAAAAAAAGAAGGAAAGCAAAAATGGGTGATCAATGTTTATTAAAATAAAAATTTAAAGAAAAGAAAAAAGCACCCTGAATTCAGTCCCACCTCAACCTCCACCCCATCATCCAGCTATTTTACACGTACACAGCTTTACACTTTTCCAGTGAGTATTTATTATTAGTTAAACCATGATTCAGGATCTCAGGGTGGGAATCACCATGAACCCAGGTCCCCCTGCACCACCCTGTGGAGAAGGACGGAGGACAGATGAGGTGGGGGGGCCAGTTCAGATCTTCCCAGGAAACGTGCCTTCCGCCCGGCGGTCATCCCAGGCTGACACCTGTGGAAACACAGCCAGTGTTACTTCATTCCTCCACGGGGAGAGCGGAAGGGTGGACTTCTCTGTCTTCCTCATTTTGCAGTCAACAAGGAACCCCAGTACCTGCTATGTGCCACTACTGGCAACTGCTCCAGGAGCTGGGGAGCCAGTAAAGACCCAGAAGGCCAAGAGTCACTGTCCTGAATGAGCTAACCCACTGAGGGGATGGGGTGGAGGGCGGGGGAATAACGGGCAGACTCACGGCAGAGCTGTGACTGTACAGAGCTCCAAGAGGGTGACTCTGCCCTGATTCAGAAACCCCAGAGTTCAACCCTCAATGATGTTTGTCAGAAGAGAAGAAAGAAGGAATACCAGACAGCTGTGGGAAGAAAAAAAAAAGGCTGATCTACGCTCTGGCAGGAATGGATCTCCAACACATGGAATCAAGTGCAAAAAGTCCAAACCAGATAAGAGTGGGATGTTACTCTCACTCACAGATGTATATATGCATACTTTTTTTTTTAAGGGCCACACCTGTGGCATATGGAGCTTCCCAGGCTAAGGGCTGAATTGAACTACAGCTGCCTGCCTATACCACAGCCACAGCAACGCAGGATCCAAGCTTCATCTGTGACCTACATCACAGCTCAGAGCAATGCCAGATCCTTAACCCACTGAGCTAGGCCAGGAATTGAACCCACAACCTCATGGTTACTAGTTGGATTCGTTTCCGCTGTGCCACAATGGGAACTCCCATGCATCTTTGCATTCTTTTTTTTTTTTTTTTTTTTTTTTAATCTTTTTGCCATTTCTTGGGCCACTCTGGAGGTATATGGAGTTTCCCAGGCAAGGGGTCGAAAGGGAGCTATAGCCATCGGCCTACACCAGAGCCACAGCAACACGGGATCCGAGCCGCGTCTGCAATCTACACCACAGCTCATGGCAGCGCCCAATCGTTAACCCACTGAGCGGGGCAAGGGATCCAACCCTCAACCTCATGGTTCCTAGTCAGATTCATTAACTACTGCGCCACTATGGGAACTCCATACATCTTTTTTTTTTTTTAATGCATATGTATTTTAAAAAAATTATGGAAACGCTCCCCAGAGGTTAACACTCTGCAACTTGCTGACCTTCCTACAGGTGGCTAGACACATGTTCATTTTTATACACACACACACACACACACACACACACACACACACACACACACGTTCACCTTTACAGGCGATATATTAGAGACAGTGGATAAGGAAGACTGAATCTGAATCCCTGATCCATCACTTTCTAGCTGCATGACCTCGGGCAAACTGCTCAACCTTTCAGGGCCTCAGTTTCCGATTTTGTAAAATGAGGATACTGATAACAGTACCTGTCTCATCCTGTTTTTTGTTGTGTCTGTCCTTATGATATAAAGCACTTACAAAGTAGCTGGCCCACAGTAAGTGCCTATTTACACACACATCACAAATGCTCTGTACTGGAGTTCTTGTTGTGGCTCGGCAGGTTAGGAACACAGCAGTGTCTGTGAGGATCCAGATTTGATTCCCAGCCTCACTCAATGGGTTAAGGATTTGGCACTGCCACAAGCTGCAGCAGAGATCACAGATGTGGCTTGGATCTGGCACTGCTGTGGCTGTGGCACTGGCTTGTAGTTGCAGCTCCGATTCCACTCCTAGGCTGGGAACTTCCATATGCAGCAGGTGCAGCCCTGCAGCCCTAAAAAGAAAAAATAAAAACGCTCCATACTCAAAAGCTGGAGTTCCTCTGTGGCGCAAAGGAATTGGCAGTATCTCTGGAGCACTGGGGAACAGGTTCAATCCCAGCCTGGCACAGTGGGTTGAAGGATGTGTGTTGCCACAGCTGGGGTGTAGGTTGCAACTGTGGCTCAGACATGATCTGATTCCTGGCCCAGGGAACTTCATGTGCCACAGAGTGGCCAAAAAAGAAAAAAACAAAATCAAAAACATAAACATAAAAAATATGTAAACTGGGCCATACTATATAGATTATATTGCAACTTGCTTTTTCCACAGGTCATAGAGCCCCTTCTGTAATCTGTCACACAGATTAAGATAAATATACCATAATTCCCATCTTTCTTCTAACTTGTGTTCTTTCCTCTTTTATTTAAAAGGTATGATTTTTTTTTTTTTTCTTTTCAGGGTCGCTCCTGTGGCACATGGAATTTCCCAGCCCAGGGATCGAATTGGAGCTGCAGCTGCTGGCCAATACCACAGCAACACCAGATGTGAGCTGCATCTGCGACCTATACTGCAGCTCACAGCAATGTCAGATCCTTAACCCACGGAGCGAGGCGGGGGACTGAACCCCCATCCTCATGGACACCATGTCAGATTCTTAATCCACTGAGCCACAACGGAACTCCCTAACTTAGGTTGTTTCTGAATGTTCCCCATTACAAACAACTCTGTATATCTTGTCATTTTTGTACATTAACATTTTTGTAGGATGTGCACGTGCAAAATTGCCCATATCTAGAGTATGTCTTTTTTTTTTTTTTTCCATTTTGAAAGATCCTGCCTCAGGACTGACCTCAAAAGTGACTGGACCATTTTACAGAACCACCAACCTTTTTTTTTTTTCACTGTGCCCGTGGCATGTGGAGTTCCTGGACCAGGCACAAAACCTGAGCCACAGCAGTGACCAGAGCCACTACAGTGACAACACTGGGTCCTTAACCCACTGTGCCACAAGACAACTCCCAACACCTTTTGGATAGGCTGGTCTGATCCTTAGGCAAATTAGTCTTTGCCCCAAAATCTCATTTCATGGAAAGGAAACAAAGGAAACATTCACACAGAGGGCAAAACACTTCCTGCAACGGAACTGTACACTGCGGTATCATTTAAAATAGTGAAAAAAGACTGAGTTTAGCTCAAGGAGAAAGGCATTTTCTTTTTTTTTTTTTTTTTTTTTAATCTTTTTGCTATTTCTTGGGCCCCTCCTGCGGCATATGGAGGTTCCCAGGCTAGGGGTCGAATCGGAGCTGTAGCCACCGGCCTACACCAGAGCCACAGCAACGCAGGATCCGAGCAACCTACACCACAGCTCACGGCAACGCCGGATCGTTAACCCACTGAGCAAGGGCAGGGACCGAACCCGCAACCTCATGGTTCCTAGTCGGATTTGTTAACCACTGCGCCACGACAGGAACTCCGGAAAGGCATTTTCTTAACCATTAAAGACAATGATTACCCCAAAATTGACAAGGTTGTACTGCCATGAAAATAGGTACACAATGCAAGTAAAAAAGCCCAGAGTGGAGTTCCTGCTGTGGCACACTGGGTTAAGGATACAGCACTGCTGCAGCTGTGGTGTGGGTTGTAGCTCTAGCTTGGATTTGACCCCTGGCCTGGTAACTTCCATATGCTGTGGGTGTGGTGGCGGAAGGCAAGAACCAACCAGTATCTGGAGTATGATCCACATCTTTTTTTTTTTTTTTTTTTTTTTTTGCCTTTTCTAGGGCCGCTCCTGTGGCATATGGAAGTTCCCAGGCTAGGGGTCGAATCGGAGCTGTAGGCACCGGCCTACGCCAAAGCCACAGCAATGCCAGATTCAAGCCGCGTCTGTGGCCTATACCACAGCTCGTGGCAATGCCGGATCCTTAACCCACTGAGCAAGGCCAGGGATCGAACCCACAACGTCATGGTTCCTAGTTGGATTCGTTAACCACTGAGCCATGACGGGAACTCCCACATCTGCATTTTTTAAAAGTATATGAACATACAATGAACATACACTTATACCTACACACACAGAAAAGTGGAAGATTTAAACCAAATTACTAAGGGAAGTTAACTTTGGACATAGAAGGGGTTTAAACTTAGGAGGTTTTTTCACCTTCTACATTATATAAATCTCTCATTTTGAAGATATACAAAAAGCCACCTTTTCATGAGAAAACTAAAAATTTTTTAAAACTGGAAAATAAAAGATGATTGGAAAAAATGTTTCAGATGCTCATATAAGGAAAGTGGTGGGGAGTTCCCTGGTGGCCTAGTGCTTATGGCACTGTCACTGCTACGGCTTGGGTTTGATCCCTGGCTTGGGAACTTCTGTGTGCTGGACTCCCAGACCCATCTCTCCCAAACACACATACTGGAACTAGAGACTAATTTTTAAAAACACACAAGAAACACCTAAAAGATGTTATTACCACTTAGGTGAGGAGGATGAGGAATAATTTTCTGCCCCTTCCTCTACTTCTTAAGTTTCTGTGAAATGCTTATATTGCTTATAAAAAACAAACAACAGCAATAACAAAAATACTTATTTTTACTTCACCACATCTCTGGAATAAAGCTACTGGGGCTGCTGGGTATCGCGTGCACTCATATCCAGCCCTAAGAAGTCAGACACAGCAGGCACCCGAGGAGAGGACCCGCACAACCTGAAGCTCCCCAGCTAAGGGCAGGCCCAGGTCCCAGAGCCTGGGGCACGGGGCAGCACCAGGACTGGAGGCACACTTCCTAGCGCCCTGTCCAGCACACCCCCGGTGCAGGCCCTGAGGCTGGAGTGGGGGGTAGTATGGGATCACAAATGTGAAACCCAAGCTCACGCAGGGCCAAGGAGAAATCCTGGGAGGAGAGAGGGTACTCAAGGCACTTGAGAGAGCGTGGCCAGAGGTGGGAGGAAAACCGACTGGGCTGAGAAGGAGTGCACTGAGGCAATTTGTTCTCGAGAAATAAGCCCCAAAGATATACATCAAGGATATTTAAAATACTGAAAAATTAGAACAGAATCTCCACAGAAGGGTCAAAGGTAAATAAAAGCATCTGTAAGTTATTAAAACAAATGAGGCAGATCTGTGTACATGCACTGCCATTAAAAAAAAAAGGTTCCAAGACACACTAATAAGTCAATGCAAGTCAGAGAACAAACTATAGAGTATGATCATCCACGCCGAGAGTTCCACAGGCTCATGTATGACAAATGTACACAGAGGAAAGGAATCGGCTGACAGTAGTTATCTCGGGAGGGAGACTAGGGAGCACAATCCGACTCCTACTTTTTATTTTACTGGTATTGCTCACATTTGTAAAGTGAGCACTATTACTTTTGAAATACTATCATATTCTGATTTTAGGACACATGGTTTTTCCACTTTAGCATCTCCAAAATTAGCATGCTTATTACATTCATTTCCAGCATTTAAAAAAAAAAAAGCAAGAAAGAAAAAGAAAGGGAAAAAAAGATCCAAACATCTCTTGCTGCTTCTTGTAGTCAATGGGGTCTTTGATGAAATAGAGTAATTTTTTTTTTTTTTTTTTTTTTTTAAAGGGGGAGTTCCTGTGTGGTCCAGTGGATTAAGGATCTGGCGTGTTGACTGCAGTGGCTCAGGTCAATACTGTGGTGCGAATCTGATTCCTGGCTTGGGAACTTCTGCAGGTTGTGAGTGTACCCTGTCCCAAATAAATAAAAATAAATTTTTTTTAAAAAGAGGGTATGACAGAGGATATTAAATAGTAGCAACAAGTTTAAAAGGACTGCCCTGGAGTTCCCGTCGTGGCGCAGTGGTTAACGAATCCGACTAGGAACCATGAGGTTGCGGGTTCGGTCCCTGCCCTTGCTCAGTGGGTTAATGATCCGGCATTGCCGTGAGCTGTGGTGTAGGTTGCAGACGCGGCTTGGATCCCGCGTTGCTGTGGCTCTGGCGTAGGCCGGTGGCTACAGCTCCGATTCAACCCCTAGCCTGGGAACCTCCATATGCCGCGGGAGCAGCCCAAGAAATAGCAACAACAACAACAACAAAGAAAAAGACAAAAAGACAAAAAAAAAAATTAAAAAAAAAAAAAAAAAAAAGGACTGCCCTATTGCATCCCTATTTTTTAGAGATGTATACTGTAGATAGGTGTGAAATGACACATCTGATATTTGCTTCAGAATACTTCAGCAAAAGGAGGAAGAAAAAGAAAAGGGATATGTGAAGGAAAGGGGAAAAAAAATCTTTAAACTATTCAGTTTGGGAGTTCCCATCATGGCCCAATGGAAATGAATCTGACTAGCATCCATGAGGATGCAGGTTCAATCCCTGGCCTCATTCAGTGGGTTAAGGATCTGGTGTTGCTGTGGCTGTGGCTATAGCTCCAATTTGACTCCTAGCCTGGGAACGTCCATATGTCATGGGTACGGCCCTAAAAAGACCAAAAAAAAAAAAAGTATAATTGAATGAATTACATTGAATCTATAAAAACTCAAGTGTGTAATCATAATTCAAAAAAAAAAAGAATTAAAAAAAGCAAAACAAAAAAAGAAACTATTCAGTTTGGATGATGGGTACATTTGGGGGAATCACTGATTTATTCTACTTTGACTTTATTTGGAAATGTCCACATGAAAAAAGGACAGAGTTCTCCTGCAGCTCAGTGGGGGTAAGGATCTATGCTGTCACTGCAGCGACTTGGGTGGGATCCCCCTGCCCCAAAAAAGATTGATTCCAAAAGATAGTGATGCTGAGCTCCAGAGGGACAGGGCCGTGTAGAGTGCCGGGGCAAGACACATCTGGTTGTCTTGGCTGAGAGCCTGGCTGGTTGAGCATCAGTGCAAGGAGGAAAGGGAGGCAATTCCAGGAAGAAGACAAGGCCGCCGTGTCCATGGTCAGTGTGATGCCTTGTCCTCTCTCTGCCTCTCATAGATGAGCTGCCACCAAGTCATCACACTCCCCTCTGCTAAGACCTCACCCCAGTGTCCCAAAGGCCCCAGGAGGAGACACATACCCAGGATATGGGGCAGAGAGACTTGTACACACGCCGGTACCATTCGCACACGGAGACGTCACCCCCTTTAGCAGTCATTGCTTTCTCACAGCGGTGGAAGTCTGTGAAGAAAGGGGATCAGGGTCAGTCTAGACCAAGGCTGGAACACATTTCTGATCAAAACTCAAAGAAATACTTTTTACTTCACAACCAGTTATGCACAATCCTCACCCCACCCCCCAAGTTTCACAAAGAAAGCATACCCTTACACGTGTAGCTGCTAAAGAACTACTGTTCAATTTGAAAATTCTGGGGTCAGGAATGATAGGGCCACGTGAAAGGCAGGTGTGGAAATTATGCAAGTCCAGAACTGGGGCAAGGAAAGGGAAAAATGGCTTGATGCTGAGACGCTGGCATCCTAGAGAGGACATGAGGGGGATGGTCTGATTTATTAAAACCAGTAGGAAATTAATCTAAAAATTAATCTAAAAATTACTCCATGTATTACACTCCTAGGCACACTCCCTAGAGAGAAAAGCATTCACGTGGATACCAAATTACATTTATAAGCATGCCTATACAAGCGTGATTCTTGAACCCCAAACTGGATACCATGTGTCTGTGAATAAAATATAAAACTGTACAGTAGGGGAGTTCCCGTTGTGGCGCAGTGGTTAACGAATCCGACTAGGAACCATGAGGTTGCGGGTTCGGTCCCTGCCCTTGCTCAGAGGGTTAACGATCCGGCGTTGCCGTGAGCTGTAGTGTAGGTTGCAGACGCGGCTCGGATCCCGCGTTGCTGTGGCTCTGGCGTAGGCCAGTGGCTACAGCTCCGATTCAACCCCTAGCCTGGGAACCTCCATATGCCGCGGGAGCGGCCCAAGAAATAGCAGCAACAACAACAACAACAAAAGACAAAAAGACAAAAAAAAACAAAACAAAACAAAACAAAAAACTGTACAGCAGTAAAAATGGGCAAAATATAGGAGTTCCTGCTATAGCTCAGCAGTAATTAACCTGACTAGTATTCATGAGGATGAAGGTTCGATGCCCTGATCAATGGGTTAAGGATTTGGCATTGCCATGAACTGCAGTGTAGGTCCCAGATGCAGCTTGGATTCCATGTTGCTGTGGCTGTGGCTTCAATTCAACCCCTGGCTGAGCTTCCATATGCATGGGTGGCCCTTAAAAAAAAAAAAAAAAAGAGAGAGAGCGAGCAAGCAAAATACATGCCACAGCATCAATGAATCTTGAAAACTGTTGAAGAAATCCAAACACAAAGGAATACACACAGTATTTATAACATTCACAAAGAGACAAAAGCGGTGATAAAACCAAAATGTGATCGCCCTCTCAGTGGGGAGGTAGAGCGCTATTTTCAAGACAGGGAGAGCAGTAGGCAGGGAAGCTCTGAGTGCTGGCAGCATCTAGGTTTCTTCCAAATTACAGTTTCATGGGGGAATTCGAGTTTATTAATTTACTTGTACATTATGTTTTATGTTCCTCCTGTATGTATGTACATTTCATGCACGCATGCACACACGCGCACGCGCGCACGCACACACACACACACCATCGAGGGGGAGCTTCCTGGTGGTCTAGTGGTTAGGACTCAGAGCTTCACTGCTGCAACCTGGGTTTAAACCCTGGTCTGGGAACTGCGATCCCATATCCCACGTCAAACTGTTGCATGCCATGGCCAAAAAAAAAAAAAAAAAAACTTTGTTTTTTACAAAACAAAACACAAAATCATTGCGGGAACCAAAGTTTGTGCCACTGGCCCAGATCTTGAACACACAGCTGGTGAGGAGGGGCGTGGGCCCTGCAAGGTAGGAATGTTCAGAATAAAAGTGGCCTAGGATGCAGAAGGACCCCTAGGAGGAGGCAAGAGGTAGGTGACTTGAGGTGTGGGACCAGGGGAAGGTCAACATTGCCCCCGCCCACTCCAACCCATGTCCTGCTCACCCAGGTAGTTCTGCCAGCAGTTCCTGGTCTGGTTCTGGTTGGGGAAGCGGCTGTCAAAAGGAGCTGTCTGGTAGTTCTTGATTTTGGTCTGGATGTCTTCTGCCATAGTGCTGACTCCTGGGGCCAAAGAGAATGGATGCTGGTAGGGCTCTCAGTCCACTCAGGCCCAGTGGAGGCTGGATGCAGAACAGGCTGGGTGTGACCAAGTCAAGCCAGGCCAAGGCCCCCTTCCTTTCAACATGCACACAGAGATGAAAGGCAGGCAAGAACACGCAAAGTGTGGAAGTCACAGCAGGGTAGGGGTGGGGGGCTCAACTCTCTGGTAAAATCAGGCCTTATCTGTCCCAAAATAACACTAGTTGACACTCACCGAGTGCTGACTATTGGCAAGGATGCTTTATTCCTACAGTCACTCTAAAAGGCAGGAACTATTACTATTACTGTTTCACAAAGAGACAGGGTGTTTAAGTGACATCCCAAGGTCAGAGAGCACACATGCCGTGGAGCTGCACTCCATCACTGACATAACCTACACTGCAGGGGTTCTTAATCTTGATCCCTGCCATGAACTCCCCAGGGATCTAATGAACCCTTTCTCAGAATATGTTTAAATGTATTTAGAAGTTGCAAAGGATCACAAAGAAAACCGTTATATGCAGCTGAGGACTTAACTACACAATTTCGAAATAGTCATGAGTGAGGGAGTCCCCGTGGTGGCTCAGTGGTAACGAACCCCACTAGAATCTATGAGGATGTGGATTTGATTCCTGGCATTGCTCAGTGGGTTAAGGATCCCGAGCTGCTATGGCTGTGGTGTAGGCTGGCAGCTGCAGCTCCGATTCCACCCCCCCAGCTTGGGAACTTCCATATGCCCTGGGGGCAGCCTTAAAAAAAAGGAATGAAAATGATATTTTGTGACATCTACAACTGTAATGGGATATAAGATGACCTGTGGTTTTAATGATGCTAATACGACTATGGCCACTGCCTCCACTCCTAACTGAAGGAAACGCTACATTTCAATAAGAGATTAGTAAAAATATAGATGTAAAATTTCCCCCATTCAAGAACTAGAACCCCTTGAATTCTATGGATTCTGTGAACCCAGAGTTAAAAACCTATGACAGAATTTCTAATGAGGTGATACAGTTTTCGTCAGGGAACCTGAAAGAAATTGCCTCTATTCCAGATGATTAGAGAAGTCCTGGGATTACATAGAGGTGAGTGGACTGATGTTAAATCCAAGCGACTCAAGGTAGTGGTAGGGATCGGGGCCATCGAAATGGAGTCTTTCCGGGAGCGGGGCTATCTGGAACTCCAGCAGCTGGGACACACACACGATCGGAAGAATTATTTTGGAAGCGAGATCCACCCGATTTCAGGAGTGCGGTAGACTGGGAGTACCGCTGTGGCCCCTCCAACGTCTAAGGGGGTGGAGGCGCCAGACACCAAGAAGCCATGCCACAGCCCAGGCAAACCACAGGGGGTACATCTGGTGATTAAAAGCCCTGCAGTGCAAACTACTAGGTCCAAATCCTGACCTCTGGCTAAACCGCTTACTGTCTGAACTGCGGTTGCCTCCCTGTCAAAAAGGGATAATCACAGGCCCTACCTCATAGAGCTGGAGGGAGGATTAAATGAATCAATGTAAGTCGCCTGGAATGTTCCAGGCATTGAGGAAAAACTAAATAATCGTTAGCTACGACTATTAACTTGAAGAGACCCCCCCGGGCCCGGGAGGCCTGCTGCCGTCGGCCGGAAACCTCATCTCATTCCCTGGGAAGCAAGGGTCGGACTCTTGAGTCCCCAGGCTGGGATTCCAGGCCCCCGAGGCCTCGACACTCACCTAGAGTCGCGCCTGAAACCGCTGGAAGCTCAATGTGACCCTCAGCAAAGACGCCGGCGTCGGACCGGAAGCGGAATAAAGACCGGCCGGAAGCGGGACGAGACGCGGTACAAGGGAGTCTTCCGCGGGGCTGGGCTGGTCCAGAAGCACTTAGGCCACGCCCATGCAAGAGAACTCCGACCTTCTATTGGTCCGAATGCCTGTTCGTCCTCACTCCCAGCCCAATCGTGAGCTGAAGCGGTTCCAAGCCGTGGGCGCAGTCTCGTCTCCTCCCCGTCCTTACCGAGAGAGAAGGGCTCAGGGTCCTGGCCTGGAGGGAGAGTCCCCCTGTGGAGAAACTATCCCAACGGAAATACTCTTATTCATGCAATAATCATTTATTGAACGTTTACTCTGTGCCAAATATTTCTATTAAGTGTTGGGACGCATAGCTGAAGAAAACACAAAAATCCCTATTCTCGTTATGATTATTACTGGGTCAATTGGAAAATTGGAATTTCCAGGAGTTCCCGTTATGGCACAGAGGAAAAAAATCCAGCTAGGAACCATGGGGTTGCGGATTCGATCCCTGGCCTTGCTCAGTGGGTTGAGGATCCAGCGTTGCGGTGAGCTGTGGTGTAGGTCACAGACAACGCTTGGATCCTGCGTTGCTATGGCTGTGGCTAGGGCGGTTGCAACTCCAATTGGACCTCTAGCCTAGGAATTTCCATATGCCACCAGTGCGGCCCTAAAAAGCAAAAAAGAAAAGAAAATTGGAACTTCCAATTGGAAATTCAATTACTGGGGATTGCAAACAAATCATTCTTAAGGAATTAAAAACAAGCCATTCTTTCTCCCAGGGTCGTTCATCCCTATATGAGGAATGCCCAGACTCCATCTTCCTGCTTATTATCATGTTTCCCCAAACCTTAGAAGGCACATTATGTTTTGGAGGCTGCGTACCAGGCCTACACCATCCTAACTGCATGGGGGACGGAGAGCAAGTAGCCACCCAATAAAATACTTGGCAGTGTCAGGCTTAACTGGATTGGGGGCCTCCTGCATTCTGTGTTCATCAGGATTGTAATTATTTGTTTACATGCCTGCATTCATCCCTTTCAATGAGATCTTCCTAAAGCCCAAATTTCTTTGTTTAACCCCCCCCCCCAAACCCTCTAACAAAGTCCAGGCTCCTTAATATGGTTCACAGATCCTTTTTTTTTTTAATTCAGTGAATTTTATTATATTTATAGTTGTCCGCAGATCCTTTGTGAACTGACCCATGGTCCTCCCTCCAGCCACGTTGAGATATATATATATAAATATATACTTTTTTTGTTTTTTTTTTTGTCTTCTTGCCATTTCTTGGGCCGCTCCCACAGCATATGGAGGTTCCCAGGCTAGGGGTCTAATCGGAGCTGTAGCCACCAGCCTACGCCAGAGCCACAGCAATGTGGGATCTGAGCCGCATCTGTGACCTACACCACAGCTCACAGCAACACCAGATCCTTAATGCACTGAGCGAGGCCAGGGATTGAATCCGCAATCTCATGGTTCCTAGTTGGATTCGTTAACCACTGAGCCATGACGGGACTCCGTCACATTGATATTTTTGGTCTTTGAATAGTGATGTGAGGCCTACCTCCAGGCCTTTGATTATGCTGTTTCCTCCCATTGGAACATTCTTTGCCCACCTGACTTCTCATATCAGCTATTTTTTGGTCCAGGAAGTCTTCCCCGAGAACAACCCACACCCACACCCCCACCCTCTGTGTTTCCCATCCCAGCCCTGACCACGGTGGGTTGTCCCTGCCATCTGGTAATGATTTTGTCTCCCCACTGGACTGTGAACTCTCTAAGGGCAGGGTTCCAGGTTGTCTTGGTCATTACTGAATCCCCAGCATGGCCTACAGTAGGCTCTCTTTAAGCGCTCAGTTGTTCCCAGAACAGGGTAGACTTTCCTTGGGATCTAAGTTCTATGGCCCTTAGCTTGAAGTAGGAAAACAGAATAGGTGACTGGGGGGGCAAGCACCAGGTCTAATTCGCTGATGGCCCCGGCACAGGGAGGGTACACAGTAAGCCCTCTTTGGAATCTTGAGTCCTCTCAAAGGGGGACACAGTGGGTAAATTCGAAAGTTATTGATTGTGTCTGTTTCATGTACAAGTCCCAGTACAGGGCAGGCACAAAGCAGGCAGGCCAGTGGCTACTGAATTTGATTCCTCTGCATGGCCCACCACACAGTGAACACACAGTAGGTCCCCTAAGGGTCCTGTGTCTGTTTTGGTCACGGTGTGACTTGGGATCACAGGGGTGGAAGCGGGGAACGATGTGGGTGTGGTGGTGAGCACAGGTTTCCTGGAGGATCTAGTCGGTACCAGTGGGAAGGATGCAAACAGCACTGGCAACAAGGCTTGACCAGATATTTTTATTGGGTCGCTGCTCCCTGTCCGTCCCCCATGCGGTCGGGATAGGCTAGGCCTGGCACTCGGCCTCCGAAGCGGTACGTGTACTTGCGCCCCCCGCTCTTGAGCACGATGTCGCGGCGGTAGTAGTAGCGCAGGCCTCGGCTCAGCTTCTCATAATTCATGCCGGGCTTCCTCTTGCGTTCGCCCCACAGCCGCGCCACCTAGTTGGGAGGCCCGGCTTAGTCCGAGAGGGCGGGAGGGGCTCGCCTTGACAACAGATGGGCGTGGGGGGGTGGTCCTGGTAGAGTCTGCACAGTGCTTAGTCGGGGCGGAGCAGAGTTGAGATGAGGGCGAGGCGGGGGGCGGGGCCTAGCGCTAGGCAAAGCGAATGGCGAGGCTAAGGGATCACTAGCAGACAGGGACGGGACTTGGCCGGGGTGGGAAGCTGCCCCACCTCTTTGGGGTCGCACAGTTGGAACTCGCGGCTGTTGCCCGTCCAGCGGATGCAGCTGCTACGCGTCCCGTCGTGGAGCAGCTCCAGGAGGAACTGCCACAGCTGAATGGGACCTGCGGGGTGGGGGCACGTGAACACTCAGGTTCCCTGGTCCCAGATCATGTCGTTTCGATGACCCAGGAGTCCGGATCCTCTCCTCCTCGGGACCAACAAGTCCGGATATAAGGGACCCAAGAGTTGGCCTCGGGGACCCAGGCATCCGGGACTCCCATCTCTAAGATTAAGGAGTTTGGCTGCCCCACCTTGGAAATCTAGGCAGCCAGACCCTCATCCCTTTCTTCTCACTTAATCCAGGAGCCTTGGTCCTCGTCCCTTGCTTCCCAGAAGACGGCCAGTGTCTCAGTCCTCTCCTCCCTCAAGACCCAGGAGCAAGGGCACGGTCCCCTCCCCTCTGGAGCCCTGCCAGTTTCCCAGGTCCCTCCCCTAAGGCGCCTAGGCCCCGCCTCGTTAGACTCCGGGTCCTCTCCCTGGGGACAAAGTCTCGGGAACCTCACCTCGGTGGTTCGTCTTGGGATAATGAGCTAAGGTTGCACGGTCCGACTGCTGGCTCGGTACGGAGGAAGTGGTGAGATCTGAACCCTGGTACTCCTTTGAAGAGGTGGTGCAATCCGTGTGCAGCCCCCAGTCCCAGGAGGTGGTATAGTCCGAGCCTGAAGGCCCGCCCCACGGAGTGGCAGAGTCCGCGCGCGGCTCGCCGCAGAGGCCCTTGTCCCAGTAGGTGGCGCCGTCAGGGCCAATAGAAGAGTCCCAGCTGGTGGAGCTGGCGGCGACCGGGGCGCGCGACCAAGAGTTGGCACCTTCAGCGGAGGTGGCACTGTTTCCGCTGGCTGCCTCTTCCGAGCCAGCCAAGGGGGCGGGGCCCAGGGCCTGGGAGACCCGGCTCCAAGGGACCGAGCCGCTGTACGGCAGGTCTGTCCAATCTCCGGACCACGGAAGAGCCTGAGGGACGGGTTCTGTGAGGACGAACGGACCCCAAGTGAGAGGAGCCCAGGTGTCCCGATCCCCTGCCCCCTCGGGGGTTCTAGGAGTCAAAGCTCTCAGCCTTGGCGCCTGAGGCCCCACGCTCCCGGATCTAGGACCTGCCACCTTGAGGACACCGGCATCCCCGTCCTAGTCCCGTTCCCCCTCCAAGATCGCGGAATCGAAACCTCCAGTTACTGTGGGAGACACTCACCCGCGCCCCATGGAGCTTCTGGGTTCGGTAATGCGGAGACCCAGTCCGGCTGTGGAATCCCTGGGACAGATAAGGATGAAGCTGAGTTTAGGGAGGGGTGTGCACAGTGGCTACAGACTCCCCTCAGCCACTCACCTGCGCTCTTTATTTGTTCGGGACGAGAGTTGTGACCCCAGCCCCTACTCACTCAAGCCTAGGACTCAGGACCCTGGCCCCCTCCTCCTCCTCCTCCAAGCTCTGGAGTTCAAGCCCACATCCCTCTCCCAGTTCAACCCGGGGAATCCAGGCACTCCCCCTTCCTCCCACAGACCTAGGAGCCCAGCCTCTCACCTTCTCCAGCACCCTGAGGTCCCAGCCCACAGCCAGTTTTCCAGTATGTCTCCGCTGTCAGCCTGTCCCCTGGGAGTGCCAGTTCAGGGAAATAGAAGTCGAATTCAGCTCCTTCTGCAAGCAGTAAGGTTAGAGCCCCGTCAGGGTCGGTGGATGCTCCCACCTGGGCAAGCTCCCCACACACATGGCCTCAGCCCAGCAGCCTACCCAGTCCTGACAGTCTGTTCCCCAGGGGCACTTCCTGTGGCGATGCTTCATCCCAGTTCCACAAGTCCATGGATGCCAGTAGTGAATGTTCTGGGTCAAAAGAAAAAAAAGCACAGGGTGAGCTGGTGACACTTGGGGACCCTGGAGTCTGGGCCCCATCCCCTGCTTCCCTCAGATGGAGGAATCCAGGCCTCTGCTCCCTCTTTCCCCAGGACCCTGGAATCTTGGCCTCCAGTGTCCTTTTCTCTCTCACCAGGAGGAAGGGCCCCCAGACACCCAGTCTTCCAGTCCCCTGTTCATGGCTCACCTCTGGCAGATCCCTGTGCCCCCAGCCAGGGGTCTCAGCCCCATTTCATACCACATACCCCCTCCTCTGGGGGCCTGGGCAGGGGGGAATTTTCCAAGACGTCAGAGCGGGGGTCGCAGCCCGGGTCAAGTTGCAGGGGCCGAGGCGGGGCCAAGCTGTGCCACCCCCTCCCCACCCACCTCTGCCCCCTGGGATGGCCTCAAGCCTCCACGGTAGCTTTGGGGTGTCTTGGACTTGAGCAGGAGCCTGGGAAACAATGGGATGGGCATGACCTGGGGTGCAGAGGGGTGTTTCTGGGTTGACTGGAATGGGGAGGGGAAGGGGGCTTGGGGACTTGATCCTGTGACATGGGAGGTGATGGGGGAGGAGGGCCTGGGGTCAGCTGGGCTGCACCAGGCTTATCTGCAACAGGAAGGGGGATTTCCGGCCAGACCCCTGGTCAGCAGACGTCACAATCCGCAGGGGGCCTGCGGGGGATATGGTGGGGGTTGGTTGGTCGACCTGGGATCTTCCACCAGGCTGTTTTCCCCTTCGAGGGCTTTGAGGAGGAAGTTCTGGGGCTGCTTCAGCAGACAGTAACATCAACAATATAAACAATAACAACAGTGACAATAATGGTTAACATTTTTTGAGGGCTCATTGCTTGCTACTAACTGTGCCATGGGCCTTTGTTTAATTCTCTTAGGAAGTGGGTACTAGTCTTACCCTGACTTTATGAAAGGGGAAATTGAGGTGCGTTTCCTCCTACTTTTCTTCATCTCCAGAATCCATCATGCCCTTCCATGCTGTCATAGTTTAGGCACATGAGGAAATTAGAGTATGAACTGAATATGAGATAATTAGTTATTTTCTTAGATGTGATAATGGTATTATGATATGGAAGCTATCTTTATAAGGTTATGAAACAGATATTTATGAGTGAAGTGTTATGATGTCTGTATTTGTTTCCAATGACTCAGCCAAAAAAACCCACCCATGTATACTTGTAACATATACTTACATGCATGCAATATTTGGGACACACTTATGCAAATTTTTTTTTTTTTTTTCTTTTTAGAGCTGCACCCGCTGCGTAAGGAAGTTCCCGGGCTAGGGATCGAATCAGAGTTACAGTTGCCAGCCACAGCCACAGCCACAGCCATGCAGGATCCGAGCTGCATCTGCGACCTACATCACAGCTCACGGCAACACCGGATCCTTACCCCACTGAACAGGGCCAGGGATCCAACCTGCATCCTCATGGGTCCTAGTTGGGTTCTTAACCCACTGAGCCCCAACAGAAATCCTCTTCTGTCCATGTTACACAAGGGAAACTGGGCCTCAAGAGGAAGAGCCACTCACCAGGTCACATAGTAGGTATTTGAGGGGGTCCTGGGAATGGACCCAGCTTTGGTTGAGCCAGAGCTCTCTGGCTTCACCGGGCCCTCCATCCATCTAACCTAGGGATCTAACCCGGTTGTGCCCCCACCAGGCCTGGGCCTCCTCTCCCTGAAGCTGCCCTCTCTTATGTGTGTCTGTCTCTCTGGCCCTGGGTCTCTGTTGTACCAGGCCTGACTCCAGTAAGGCCTTGACACCTAGTTCCTCCCCATCTCTGTCTTTAGTGTTCCTGTCTCTCTCCTTCTCTGGGTTTTTTCCCACCTCCCTCCCCGTTGTGTTGTCTCTGACCCATAGTTCTCTTTCTCTGTCTCCCTCCCCATTTCTCTCACTCTGCTCACTACCTCCCCTCCATCTCTGCCCATCTGTCTTTCAGCCCCATGATTGATCTTTCTCTCTCCTCAGGACTTAAAATGCACATCTTTTTTAAGACGCTCCTTTCCGGAATTCCCGTTGTGGCACAGTGGAAATGAATCTAGCTAGGGACCATGAGGTTGTGGGTTTGATCCCTGGCCTCCCTCAGTGGTTTAAGGATCTGGTATTGCCATCAGCTGTGGCATAGATCACAGAGGCAGCTCGGATCTGGCGTTGCTGTGGCTGTGGCACAGGCTGGTGGCTATAGCTCCAATTTGACCCCTAGCCTGGGAACCTCCATATGCCATGGGTGCGGCCCTAAAAAAAGACCAAAAAAGAAAAAAAAAATGCTTCTGGAATCATTCCTCTTGCCCTCTCCTCCCCTGCCTGCAGCGAATGGAAGGGGATCAGGAGTAGGGGGGCCAGTGATGTGGAGAAGGGGTTTGAGGGTTCTGGGGCTGGGTGGTCCAGCCCAGGTGTGGGGGAAGGGGGCTGAAGGACACTTCCTGCCATTGAAGGGAGGCCCTCATCCCTCTAACCAGACTGGAAAATGTGACGTCAGAGGAGGCAGTCAGGGAGGGAGACAGGAACACAGAAACTTGATACCTCTCCTGAGTGACCTGCTTCCCTGAGAGGGGCCTGGGCATTGTTCTTGGCTCCCTCCCAAGCCCTCTCCCAGGGCGGGTTCTGGCAGCTCTGTCCCTGGGAGATGCTCATCCCCTCCCCTGGCCTGAACCATGCCATCTCCCTCCTCTGCCTGGTCGACGCTCCAGCCTCCTTCCAGAACCCCAGCTTTTTCTGAAGTGCAAATCTGTGATGCCAGTCCCCTGCTTGAACTTTAGCTCAGCTTCTCAAGGCTGGCTTCTGCCTTTAGGGTAAAGTCTAAGCTCTCCGTCTGGCATTCAAGGTCCTGTGTGGACACCTCTTCAGTCAAGCAGACAAGCCTGGAGCTGGGGAGACTCAAAGACGCAGAAAGAGGAGAGAGACTCAGAGAGATACAGGCACAAAGAGACAAGAAACAGAGGGGCAGAGTTCCCTCTGTGGCACAATGGGTTAAGAATTGGACTGCAGGAGTTCCCATTGTGGCTCAGTGGTTAATGAACACAACTAGTATCCATGAGGACGTGGGTTTGATCCCTGGCCTTGCTCAGTGGGTTAAGGATCTGGCGTTGCCGTGAGCTGTGGTGTAAGTTGCAGAGGTGGCTTCAATCTGGCCTTGCCGTGTCTGTGACATAGGCCAGTGGCTACAGCTCCAATTTGATACCTAGCCTGGGAACCTCCATATGCCGCAGGTGCAGCCCTAAAAAGACCAAAAAAAAAGAAAAGAGAAAAAAAAGAATCAGACTGCAGTGGCTTGGGTCACTGTGGAGATGCAGGTTCAGTTCCAGGGCCAGCACAGTGGCTTAAAAAGACCTGGCATTGTTGCAGCTGTGCCTTGGATTCAGTTCTGGTCTGGGCAACTTCCACAGGCTGTGGGTGAGGCCGTAAAATTAAAAATGGGGGGGCGCACTCACAGAGAAACAGAAACACTCAAAGTGGTAAGAGCAGGAGAAGTCAGCTGGGTTTTGGCAGTGTGCAGAAACTGGAAAACAGTCTCAGAGATCTAGAGGATGAGAACTGCAGAGCGGAGGAGAGAGAGACAGCAAGAGAATGAGATGGTCTCAGATGTAGCCAGTTCCTTCAAGAAGCCCCCCCTGACTCTCAGGTCATCACCCTGGGATCCCCCATCCCAACCCTGACAACTCTGGGCGGTCACTGTCTGGCAACGGCCAAACCCATCTTGCACCACTGAGCTCAGAGGGAACAGGGCCGGGGACTCTATTTTAATAAAGTCATCACTGTGTTCCCAGCACTGCCCAGGCTTTCAGTGAGAGTCTGCTGAATGGATGAAAGCCTGGAAGGTTGTGAGCTCCAGAGAGCGGGGCCCAGAAGACCCCTAGCTTGGTGCTGGGAACACAAGCTAGAGTCAGGAGGCCATGGGTCTGAGCTTTGGCTTGCCTTTGGCCTTGCCCTAAGCCTCTTCCTTCCTCTTCTGTGGAATGGGCTGCACTGAACGTGTACTGAAGAGGTTTCAAGATATAATGACACACAGCAGAGACTGAAAAATGCCCATCTGTGTGTATGTCTGTGTAAACTTTCAAGGCTCCTCACAATTTCTAGGTGGGGGGATGCTCAGTCCTGCTCCCCAAAGTGTGTTTCCAAGCCCACCAGGGATGGAAATGAACGTAAATTTATTGAAACTGGTTTTGGGGAGGATGGATGGGTGGGTAGCCAAGGGTTTTCCGAAGAACTGGGAAGGAGCCAGTGCCTGGCTGGGTGGGAGGGGTGCCGACCACAGACCCTATCTCAGGCCCAATTTCTTCTTCTCCTTCTGCTTCTTGCGTACCACGTCCAGGTTCCGATCCTTCCACATGCTCTTGCGCAGCTTAATGGGGCGTGAGCCCACATACTTCCCTGTAGGAATGGAGGGTTCAAGGTCAGGCTTGGGGTCAGGCTCAGGCCAGATGCCCACCATGCCCACTGACCCTAGGAGAGGCCTCACCCACCATTCATCTCACGCATGGCGCGCACATAGTCACTGGGGTCCTTAAAGCTGACGAAGCCATAGCCCTTGGTCTTGCCCGTGCGTTTGTCACGGATCACCTTAGCCTTAAGGAAGGATGGGAAGCGGCTGAAGGCTCGTGCCAAGATGTCATCGTTCACCTCATTGCCCAGATCCCCACAGAAGATCCGGAAGTCATCTGGGATTGGAGAGAGGAAGTCAGAGGATGCAACTGTGTGGCCCAGTGTCTGCCCTATCAAATGACTCCACCTTCCCTGGAAGCAGCGCCCAAACCCTCCTCCCTCTGTACCCTCAGTGATCTCTGCCTAGGGCCCTCTCAGTTGAAACAGCCAATGCCTGCAGACTATTTACCTTGTGCTAGGCTCTCTGCTAAGCACCCATGGGGTTTTAACACATGTGGTACTCCCAATAACCCTTTACACTGAGGAACAGAGACGTCTAGTCACCTGCCCAAAGTCAACCGGGAAGCAGCAGAGCTGGGACAAGAGCTCAGGCATCTGGCTCCCAAGTCCTCACTTTGAACTAACTACACTGCCCTGCCTCTCCCTAGGGCCAGTTCCCCTGCTTCCATGATGAGCCCCTGAATCTTCCTAGCCCTGGCTTGTCCTCCAAGCCCCCAGCATCATTTAGTCTCCTAAACACCTCCCTGGGGACATTCCCTGGGCCTCTGACACCTACTGGCTCTCATAATGGCACCCCAATACCACAGACTTCTTTCCTTAGCTCTGCTTCCTCTGCAGAGCCCACTCTAATCTCCCCTGGGGTCCCAGAACACACTGCCTGATTCTTCTCGAAGGTCAACCTCAGCTGCCATTCCTGGACATATCCCCTGGGCTGGGCCAGAGCCTTGACCAAATGTGCTCCAGCCCAAAGAATATCTTCCTCTATGAGCACACATTACTACTATCCCTTTGCTGGAGATGAGGAAAACAAAGCTTGAAGGGCTAAGTGACTTGCCCAAGGTCACAGAACTAGGGTCTACAGCCTGCACTGGCCACATCTGGGCTGATGCTGCCATGGCTCTGGCCTGGGGCAGGTAGAAGGTCCAGGAAAAGAGGCAGAAGTCAAGGACTGGGATAGGAGGTAGGCCCCCTTCCTTAGCTACCAATGTGGTGGCCCCACAGCTCCTGTGACTAAGGACACTCTTTGAGAACAAAGTAAGTCACCCCAGGCAGAAAAAATCTGACAAACTCAGAGGGTGGGATCATCCATCTACAAATCAACTGAACACTTCAAAAAACTACTACCCACCAGGCAAAGTGGGGGGAGGGAGACAGTTCTCATTGGAAGATAATCAGTGACATAAAATCACATGCATCCTAGTTCAGGGAAAAACAGCTGCAATGATAGCTTAGGAACAACTGGGAAAATATGAGTACAAATGGAATCGGAGTTACCATAGAATTATTGTTAATTTTCTTAAATGTGTTAATGGTATAATGACATGGAAAGAAAATACCACTTTTCTTAGGAGATGAATACTGAAGTATTTAGAAGTGAAGTGATAACTTCATTTATAATTTGCTTTAAATGACTGAGCAGAAAGCATAAAAAGATACATACACATGGAGAGATAAAAATATAGCAAAACATCGGCTGCTGAATTTAGACAGTAGACACACAGTTGTTCACAGGGCAATTCAGTACCGGAGGTGGGCTCAGCTCATTGTGCCTGCCCCACAGAGGGGTGTGAGTCGCCTGCTTCAATTTCCCTTGCCTGAGCAGCACCAGCCCCGCCCTGAGCCCTCTAACCTGCATCCCACTCCAGAAGGCTGGGGTCTTCCCAGCTGCTCCCAGCTGCCGTGCGAATGCAGCGCTTCAATTTCTCTGGCTTTCCTTTCTTTTTGTCCTCACCCAGAGGCTCTGGGACCTGCAGAGGAAAGGGATGGGGTGCAAAGGGCTCGATGCTGGAGTCTTCTGGACTCATCTCCCCCACTTTCCTTTGCCCCCTGGCCCTCTCACTCCCATAGTTAAAGGACTGGATGTGCCTTGGGGGTGTCAGGTATGTGTGTCTGTCCCCCCTCCCCCACCTCCTCCCAACCCCTCCAATTTCCTGGGCTCCTCCTCCCTCTATGGACAGAAGATGACACATGTTTCCATGGGAGGAAGCCCATGGGCTCTTACCTGCCCAACCAGCACTTTCTGTCCCCCTAGCACTGCCCCACTCCCAGCTTACCTCAAGAGCCATGAGGCCAGGCGGTGGCTCAGGCCTCGGGGGCCGGGGTCTCGGACGCAGGGACAGGAGCTCAGGAATGCGCAGCGGGGGCAGTAGGCCTCGCACAACTTCCAGCGGGAGGGGCAGGGGCTCGGGCTCAGGCAAAGGCATGGCCAGGGCCAGTGGAAGGCTGGGCCCAATGACTGCAGGGCCAGCTGGGGCACCTCCTGCTCCCACGGCCACTGCTGCACTAGCCTCCTCCAGCCCAGCGGCCGCTGCCACCACAGCCTCCTCTTTCTCTTTCAGGCCCAGCCCCAGGCCTAGGCCCAGCTCTCGGGGTGTTGCTGGCTCTTCCTGCAGGCAAAAGGAGAGCTTGAGGGGGGACCAGATCACAGGCTCAGGCCTCACTCCCACCCCCATCCTGTCCAACAGAGCAAGAGCATGGGGGTCAGAAAGCAAGCAAGAGACACCTAGAAGGGGAAAGGAGTCTCTAGTTAGATGCAAACACAGAGACACAGAAACCCAGGCAGAGAGACAGACAGATACAGGGACAAAAAAAAAAACACATCAAGGCAGAAAAACAGAGAGGGACAATCAAAGGAAAAATAGAGGAAAAACAGAGATGCAGCGAGAGAAATATACTTCTAACTCATGTTCTCTCTCTACACACTCACAAAAAGGGGAAACAGAAAGATCTGGCCATAGAAAGAAATAGGGAGGGACAGAGACATGAAGAGCGGGGAAAGCCAACTCGGTAGGCACAACCCATGAGGCCAGGATGCGGGTATCCTGGCCATCGCACCTCTGACCTGCAGTTCCCTGCCCACACTCACCAGAGGAGGCCTCAAAGCAGCCATGGAGCTCAGGGGGGGCCCTGGGGCCCGAGCCATCGGTGGCAGCATCATAGGTGGTCCAGGGGGCCCAGGCAGAGGGGGGCCCACAAGGGCCTGGTGTGGGGGCCGCAGGGCCATAGGGCGGGGTCCAGCTGCTGCAGAAGAAAGAGCAGAATCTGTCAGGGTGTTAGTGGGGGAGTCAGAGGGTTGTGGGGGTGTTACGTGGCAGGGATGATGACCCTGGCTCCCTCACCTGCTCTCTGTAGCACGTGAGGGATGAACGCTGGATGCAGAATAGGGGCCCTCTGGGGGGCCACAGCTGTGGGAGAGAGAGATGGGGGTGTGTGTCATGGGGGCCTGGGACACTTGGGGCAAGGCGTGTGCAAGTGCGGAGTTTCAGCATCCAAGAAATCCTGGAGAAGAAGCCTGGAGAGTCTTCTGGGAGATGCAGAGATCTTTGCATTTGTTCATTAAGCAAAAATTTACCACTAATGATCTCCTCTGGGCCTGGCCCTGTCCTGGGCAATGCTAGGGACACAGTCAAAGATCATGAGCTCTTGGGAAGCGAGAACAGACCCATCACCAGAGATCAACAGCTGGTAATCAGAGCTGGGACAGGGGAAAGTGCAGGCTGGGTGATGCGGCTTCAGGGGAGGAAGCTCAGGAAGCGGTGGGAGCCCAGAAGAGCCCTATGACCTCGCCCAGTGGGACTAGAGAAGGCTTCCCAGAGAAAGGGACCTGTGAGCTGAGACCCAAAGGATAATGAAGAGCTGGTCAGGCAAAGGCTAAGCTTGGAAATATTACTGTACTGGCAAAGAGAACATTTTTTTTCTCTTTTGGCTGCACTTTCAACATATGGGCTGGAGAGCGAATCCAAGCTGCAGCTGTAGCAACACCATTGTACTGGACCAGGGATCGAACTGGTGCCTCCACAGGGACAAACCAGATCATTAACCCACTGCGCCACAGTGGGAACTCCAAGAAGACTATTTACAGGTGTTCCTGTCATTGCGCGGCAGAGATGAATCCGACTAGGAACCATGAGGTTGCGTGTTCAATCCCTGGCCTTGCTCAGTGGGTTAAGGAGCAGGTGTTGCCCTGAGCTGTGGTGTAGTTACAGACATGGCTTGGATCTGGCATTGCTGTGGCTGTGGCATAGGCTAGCAGCTGCAGCTCCGGTTGAACCCCTAGCCTGGGAGCCTCCAATTGCCACGGGTGTGACCCTAAAAAGCAAAAAAAAAAAAAAAAAAAAAAAGAATTATTTTCAAACCTTTTTTTTTTTTTTGGCTACATCCACGGCATATGGAGGCTCCTAGGCTAGGGGGCCAATCGGACATGCAGCTGCTGGTCTATGCCACAGCCACAGCAATGCCAGATTCAAGCAGTGTCTGTGAACTACGCCACAGCTCACGGCAATGCTGGATCCTCAGCCCACTGAGTGAGGCCAGGGATCAAACCCGTGTCCTCATGGATGCTAGTCAGATTCATTAACCCACGATGGGAACGCCTATAAACCAAATTTTTTCATTTTTCAGTTTAGTGTATCTGTAATAGAAAGGTCAGGAGGTCAGTAGGCATCCAAGTACAGTCTTATTGGCTGAACCATGTATGCCCCCTGGAGGACACCCGGGAGCCACAGCAGGGTTTGAAGCTGTGCAGGGGGACTAGGTCAGATTTGATCAAAACTATTAAAATATAGGAGTTAAACCTTCTCATATTGTCAGATAAAAGAAAAGTGTAACGAGTCGTTCCTGTGTGGCTCAGTGGGTTAAGGATCCAGAGTTATCCCTGCAGTGGCTTGGGTCACTGCTGTGGTGCAGGTTTGATCTCTGGCCTGGGAACTTCTGCATGCCACGAGAGTGGCCAAGTGTAACAAGATTTAAAATTAACACAATTAACAAGTTGGATCTAACAGAGATTATACCAGAACTTTATAGAACACAGGTCTTTTTCATCCACATAAGGAAGTGATATCACAAAAACTGACGTCTCAACGACACAAAGGGTGACATGTGGAAAGGAGAGATTTTAGTTGATTTTGGTGAGCTTAATTTTGATTTAGCTGATAAGTTTTGGAAAATTAAAGTTGGGTGACAATGAACAGGGGAGAGAAGGGACCTTAATAAGAGCCTGCTGGCACATCCCATCAATGTTTGGAGCTCCTTGGGAGGAAATGGGGATCTCCGCAAGGGACCAGGGGATGTAGGGGCTTGACTGGGAGGTGAGGAGGATAAGTGCATGTTTGATGCTTTATTCATCCCAAAGGTGATGACACCAAGACTTCAGCCCTTCAGGGAACTTATATTTTAGAGGAAGCAAAGGAAGATAACCATGGTAAGTAAATTGTGTAACTGGTTATAAAGTATGAAGTGCTATGAAGAAAACCTAGGGATTAAGAGTGACAGTATGGGAGGTGGTTTACAATGATCAAGTGAAGCCTTATTGAGGTCAAACTGAAAGTTCATGATCAGGCTTATGCTTTAGAAAGATGATGATATCACAGGGATGAAATGGCGGGCGAAGTAGTTGAAACTAGAGTACTTGGTTATCATGGGATTCCCTTGCCCGACCTACCTGCTCGCCTCAGGAACATGGCTTCTCGAGCCTCTGGACTGTCCAGGTGACTCCGGTCACCGGGGCCAAAGCCAACTGTTGTGAAGGGAGAGATGAGGATGATGTGAGGAAAGTCCCTTTTCACCACCCTGTCTGATTTCCTGGTTCCCTTGCCCCATCACTCCTTACTTACCTGGGCCCACAAAAGGTGGGCCACCCACCATGGGAGGAACCACTGTGGCTGCTGCAGCTGCTCGGGCCTCCAGAGTCTGTTGGACCTGTGGGGGAGGAGGTTGGGTGAGGGGCTGATTCAGTGCAGTGCCCCCCAAGGGTTTCATTCTCCATGCCATGTGGCTATCTGCCAAACTTTAGGTCTCAGCTAAAACATCACTTTTCAGAGAGCCTTTTGGGATCATACTAGCTAAAGGTGTCCTTAACCCCTCCCAACTGCAACTTCTTTCTTCATCCTACTGCATCTTCCCCAAAGCACTTAGCACTGTCTGAAATTATGCCCAGCTTGTCCTCCTCATCTCCTGTGCTACCACCCTGGTCCAAGCCAGCATTATCTCTTGCCTAGAGTATTATGGTAGCCTCTTCCTCAGACTTCTTTTTTTTTTTTTTTTTGTCTTTTTTGCTATTTCTTTGGGCCGCTCCTGGGGCATATGGAGCTTCCCAGGCTAGGGGGTGAATCGGAGCTGCAGCCCCCGGCCTATGCCAGAGCCACAGCAATGCGGGATCTGAGCCGCGTCTGCAACCTATACCACAGCTCACGGCAACGCCGGATCCTTAACCCACTGAGCAAGGGCAGGGACCAAACCCGCAACCTCATGGTTCCTAGTCGGATTCGTTAACCACTGCGCCACGACGGGAACTCCCCTCAGACTTCTTGATTCTTCCCAGTCCCCTACAGTCTGTTCTCCAAACACAGCCAGAGAGACCCTGGTGACATCTAAGTTGGACCATATCACACCACTGCTCAAAACCCACTGCTTCCCATCTCAAAGTAAAAACCACAGTCCTTACGGTGACCCATAACGTTCAACTAGATCTGTCTCTCTCACCTCTCTGTCTTCATCTCCTCCCACTCTCTTCCTTGCTCACTCCATTCCAGCCACACTGTTTTTCCCGCCCTCCCGTGAATATGATGGATATGCACCAGCCTCATGGCCTTTACACTGGCAGTTCTCTCTGCTGAAAATACTCTTTCCCCAGATATCTGCATACTTCCCTCCATCGTGCCCTTTATTCTGCTTAAATGTCACCTCCTCAGAAAGGCTTTCCCTGACCACACTGGTTGATAAACCTGTCCTTCTTCCTCTACTTTGAGTAAAACATAAAACTCCAAAATGGCAGTGATTATTTTTCTCTGTTTTGTTCTTTGCTAGAATGGTGTTTGGTGCAGAAAAGGCACCCCAAAATTATTTATTGAGATAACGAACAAGTTTCATTTACCTGTTTTTTTTTTTTTTTATAAGTCTTTTAGAAGTCAGATACAGTCGGCTGTGGAGCACTTGAATGTGACTAATGAGACTAAGGAACTATTTAATTTTTTCTTTTTTTTTTTTTAGGGCTGCACCTGTGGCACATGGAGGTTCCCACGCTAGGAGTGGAATCAGAGCTACAGCTGATGGCCTACGCCACTGCAACTCGGGATCTGAGCTGTGTCTGCGATCTACACCACAGCCCACAGCAACACCGGATCCTCAACCCACTAAGTGAGGTCAGGATCAAACCGAATCCTCATGGATACCAGTGAGATTCATTTCCACTGTGGCATAACTGGAACTCCTATTTAACTTTAATATAAATCTTAAATAGATACAGAACATTTCCATCATTGCACAAAGTTCTACTGACCAGCATGATCTAGAATATAAGCTGCCACAGGGCAGAAATATCATTTGTTTTTGTCATTACTGGGTTCTCAGTGCCAGGCACATAAAATATTTGTCAAGCTAATCAATCAACAAGCCAACATGTCAATAGCTCTCTGTACACAAACACTGTGTTCGAAGTAGTGTGGTCTCCTACATGTCTTAGTTCAGCCTTACCTGCTGGTACGTGTTGGTCGCAATGATAGGGCGAATCACAGGAGCTGTTGGGACTTGCATTGCTTCTACTGTGGGGACCGTGGGCACCGCAGGCACAGCAGCTGGGATTCCGGTTACTGGAGCCCCCAAAACTTCTTGTTCAAACCTAGGGGAGCAGGACAAACACCACAGCTCAAGACTTTGCACCAACTCTGGAACTCTGGGTATATCGCGACAGTGCCTTCATCCCGGTCAACTTCTCCATCTTACTCCCGCCCCTACAATCCCGGAAGTCCCATTTCCCCAATATAGAGCCATAATTTGGGCCTATTGTGGCCTAGAGGCTCCAAGGCTCGACAGCTCTGGCTCTGGGACAGCTTTTATCGCGCCCTGTCGCAGGCCTTACAGGGCCATCTCCGCCTCCATCTCCTTCAAGCGTTCCTCGCCGCTCTTGCCCGGGATGCCGGTGCCGGGGCCCGGGACCACAGGTCCTCCTGTACCCGGGAGTCCCGGAGTTGGCCCCGCCCCGGCCATCGCTGCTGCCGTGGGTGTCGCCGCTACTACCGCCTCAGCTCAATTGCCTCTGCCGGTTCCGCTGTGTACTCTCGGGCTTCGTCGGGATGGGCGCCCGTGGATGGCGTATCATCGGAAGCGACGGGCGCCGGTACATGACATCATACGCCAACGGTGCTCGCCTTTGGATGGAGGGCCAATGAGAACCTAGCTAGCGCTAAGGGGCCCGCCCCACGGAGGAAAATAGGTCAATCAGCGTGCCGGAAAAACGAGTCAACGGAAGAACCTGGGTCTACAGAAGAGAGGTGTCCACGGCCACGCCTTCACGGAGGAACAGCGGCTAATGAGATTGCTGTAAAGTCAGTTGACCCCGTCCCTAAATTGGAAACTGGACCTTTGAGAACTCGGGCAAGTTTGGAGGTCCCTCCTGTGGTACTGTGAGGCCTATTGCAGAAGTTTTAAAGCACACTGACATCCGCATCATCCCAGGACGAGGCCGTGGGGTCCTAGTCTGGGTAGAACGACACACTGCCAGTGAACCCCAGAAAAACCAGGGACATGATATGGGAAGCTCAGAGGAGGCGCCTGACCCAAGCTTCCTGGAAGAGGTGAAATCTGAAGACTTTTGCTAGATGGAAAATAAGGAGGGATGTTCTGGGTAGGAGGAATAGTTCACGAGAGACAGTAGTCAGATTCATCACCGCAGAAGGTCCCGTGTGTAGGTTTGCCCGTGCGCTTCTTGGGACACAGCTGACCCCCCCCCCTTTTTTTTAAGTCCTCGAATGTTTTATTATGAATATTTAAAAAATACACACCATAGGGAGGCTAATATAACAAACATCCATGGACCTCTCAACAATTACTAATATTTTACCCAGCTTGTTTCGTCTTGCTTCGTTTTATCCTTTTGCTGGAGCATATTAAAGCAAATTCCAGACATCTATCAATTCACCCATAATTGCTTCATGATGTCTAACAGATAAGCAGTATTTCAAAGAAAAAACAGCATTTTCTCACATCCAAGAAAACGTTTTAGTATCACTTAACATTCCAGACTGTTCAATTTTCCTTGCCTCAAACTGTCTTTATTTGATAGTATTGTAAAACGAGGGTCCAAATAAGGTCCACACATTTCATTTGGCTGATTGGTCAGACTTGTTTTCCATCTGTCTGTTAAAACTTAATTTTACTGCCTGCCTTGGTTCTTGAAGTCCCAGTTTGAAGTTCCTATAAATGAATACATTGTTAAAATCCTGGCTTTTATTTGCTTCTGTACCAGAGATGTGGTAAGAAGAAAATAGGACGCCTTAAAAAGTATGAAGTAGAGTCAGTTTCCCTAGTGTTTACCCAATCTCTTTTTTATTCAAGAATTCCATCCAGAATAGAACATTTAGTTGTCGTGTTTCCTTAGAATCTTCTTGCCAGTGACAGTTTCTCAATCTTTTTCATGACTTTGATAGTTTTGAGTCCTGGTCACATATTTTGTAGAATGTTCTTCATTTGGAATCTGTCTGATGTTTTTATCATAAGGCTGAGGTGTCCTCCCCCCCCCCCCACCTTTGGAGTAGGCAGATGATCAGAAGATCACAGAAGTGCAGTTCTCATCATATTGAGGGTACATACTAGCCACATGAATTGTATTAACTTTGATCTCAGTTTTCTCTACTAAAAAGCTTTTTCTTTTTTTTTTGTCTTTTTGTTTTTTTAGGGCTGCACTTGCGGCTTATGGAAGGTCCAAGGCTAGGGGTCAAACTGGAGCTGCAGCTGCCAGGTTTGTTTTTTAAATAGCTTCGTGTTAGGGTTAGGAACAATTTGAGCAACAAAATGAAGTACTGCAGTCATTCTAATTGTTACTCAGAATGTCCCACCTTTAGTCAGGGGTAGTGCCTTCATATTTGACTTTTGACTCGACCCTAGTGGTTTTGGAGGACTTCCTTGCTCTCTGGCACAAAACGCCTCATACTCTGCATACTTCCTGCCCCAGACCTAGAATCTGCTGTTTCCCCAAGGATCCCCAGTTCCTTCAAGTCAGAAATGGTAGAGACCACAATCTGAGCACTAGGGTTGCTCATTGTTACCGGATTGTCATATCTATACCTTTTCTGTGGAAACTATATATATATATAAAATAGAAAGAGGAAAACCCGAGTTTATTCTGATTCATTCCTCCCTCCCTTCCTGCATTTGCGGCATACGGAAATTTCTTGGGCTAGGGGTTGAATCGGAGCCGCAGCTGCAGCTGCAGCCACAGCCACAGCAATGATGGATCTAAGCCACGTCTGTGACCTACACCACAGCTAATGGTAATGGCGGATCCTTAACCCACTGAATGAGGCCAGGGATGGAACCTGAATCCTCATGGATACTAGTCGGGTTTGTTAAGGCTGAGCCACAATGGAAACTTCCTGATTTTATATTTGTATCTCTTGTCACTTGTATTAAAAACTTATTCCCAGAGTTCCCGTCGTGGCTCAGTGGTTAATGCATCTGACTAGGAACGATGAGGTGCGGGTTCGATCCCTGGCCTCTTTCAGTGGGTCAGGCATCCAGCGTCGCCGTGAGCCGTGGTGCAGGTCACAAACATGGCTCGATCCTGTGTTGCTGTGGCTGTGGCGTAGGCTGGCAGCTGCAGCTCTAAGTTAGGCCCTAGCCTGGCAACCTCCATATGCCGCAGGTGCGGCCCTAGAAAAGACAAACAAAAAACAAACAAAAAAAAAACAAAAAAAAAACTTATTCCCCATGGAGTTCCTGCTGTGGCTCAGCGGAAAGGAATCTGGCTGGTATCCACAAGAACACAGGTCAATCCCTGGCCTCGCTCAGTGGGTTAAGGATCCAGCATTGCTGTGGGCTATGGTGTAGGTTGAAGACACGGCTTGGATCTGGCATTGCTGTGGCTGCGGCTACAGCTTCGATGTAACCCCTAGCCTGGGAACCTCCATATGCCATGGGCGTGGCCCTAAAAAGACCAAAAAAAAAAAAAAAAAAACCCTTATTCCTCAGTAATATTAGCATAGCTACTTATTTGTTTAGTCTAACATACAATTTCAAAATATGTGATATTGGGCCTCAAAATTTTAAACTCTGTATTTTACCAAAATAAAAATATCAGTATTATTACAAACAAAGACTATTTGAAAGTAAATTGCAGACAACATCCTTAATACTTCAACATTCAAGAACATTTTTCCACCTAACCATAATACCATTATCACACCAAAGAAGTTTAATAGACACATATTTTCCAATATACAAATTTCCCATTTCTCATATTCATATTTCCACGGTTGTCTCAAAAATGTACTTACGAACTCAAACTCTTAATCGGTGGCATCTCTGCAGCTGTAGAATGCAGGTTTAATTCCGTCTGGCACAGTGGGTTAAAGCATCCAGAGTTGCCACAGTTGTGGCTCAGATCTGACCCCTGGCCAGGGAACTCCATATGCAGCAGGGTGGCCAAAACAGAAACAAACAGTAAAACCCCCCAAAACATTGTAATTCAATCAAGATCATGCATTGCATTTGTCTTTTTTAATCTAAAAAATCCCCACCCTTGGAGTTCCCATTGTGGTGCAGCTGAAACGAATCTGACTAGGAACCACGAGGTTAAGGATCTGGCGTTGCTGTGAACTGTGGTGGGTTAAGGATAGCTCAGTGGGTTAAGGATCTGGTGTTGCCATGAGCTGTGGTGTAGGTTGCAGACACATCTTGGGTCGCATTGCTGTGGCTGTGGTGTAGGTGGCAGCTGCAGGTCCAATTCAACCCCTAGCCTGGGAACCTCCATGTGCCATGGGTTCCACCCTAAAAAAAAAATCCCCACCCTAACCCCTCTGACCTTCTGAAAAATATGATCTAGTTGTTTTGTACAACATCTGCAACCCTTATTTCACCTAGTACATCTTTGGGATAGATTCCTATAAGTAGCACTGTTTGGGCAGAGTAAGTGTTTGTGTAGTTTGCTGGAGAGTATCCCACAGGTGTTCCATACCCCTTGTGCTGTTTTCTCATAGCTTTGCCCACAGAGTGAGCTGCCAAAATTGCAAAAATTTCCTCCTAATCTGTCATTTTTACTTTGCTTTTTTTTCACCATGCAAGTTTACGTTTTTGTCAGTATTTCCCCTTTACTGCATCTGGATTTTAAATCATACTTAGTAAAGTCTGTCCAACTTTTGGTTTATAAAGGACATTCTGTTTGAGGCAGATAATACAGATAAAGTAACACATTACATGTCAGAATGTGCTCTGGAGAAAAACTAAGAAAGGATGGGGGTAAGGACCTCCATGTCCAAATGGGGAGGTGGGGGCTGGGAGCTGAGCTGAAGAGAGGGAACCCTAATGTGGCACATAGGAAGGCAAAGGTGTGAAGACTGGTTAAGAGCAGACAGGAATAGAGGAGAAATGGGAGGGTGAGGGTGCTGTGGAGGCTGAGAGAGGAGTTAGGAGAAAGGAGGTGGGAAATCAGGTGTAAGATCTAAAAGATGTCAAAGCTCCCTAATTTGTAAACTAACTGCAACTCCAATTAAACTCTCATCCATATTTGTATTTCTTCTGGAACCAGGCAAGTTGAGTATAAAGTTCATTTCAGTTGGGAGAAAAAAAGATAGGGAAACACTGAAAAATGAGAGCCAGATGGCAATCTGCCATTTTAGGTGCTAAGATGTATGACAAAGGCTTTAATTAATTATAAAATACGGTGGGGATGGCATGCAAGAGTCAGACGGTGGGCTTGGAGAGTACCCAGATGTGGCCCAATTAACCATGGGGATTTGGTGCATGACAGGGTGGCATCTCAAATCAATTACATACTGGACAAGTTTTACTTTATAAATTGAAGATAATTCACAGTGCAATGCACAGACCTAATGAGTACAGCAAGATGGGGCCTGACAAATCTGTACATCCATGTAACCTCCACCACACTCCAGAAAGTGTATCTCCTTCTTGGTTGATCCCTGTCACCCACTCCTCTTTCAGAGGCAACCACTGCTCTGAATGAGAATTTTAATAAGTGCTATTGAGATATATTTAAAATAAGACAAAACGGAACCCCTTTGGATAAATTCCAAATGACTCCGAGAGTTAAATATAAAAAATGAAACTACAAAAACAGAAGACAATCTCATCTCTTAAACTCTCCCCCTCTTCCACCAGCTACACTGCCTCTTCAGCCCTCACACCAGCACGTTGGAACTCAGGGCCTTTGCAAGTGCCGCGGTCTTTCCCTCTGCAAGCCCTGCAGATCCGCACGTGCTGCCTCCTCGCCGCCTTCACAGGGTCACCTCTGCTGGATGGCCCTCTGCAACGGCTTTTCCTCCTCAGCAGTCCTCGCACATACTCCATGTTTTGCTTACTTATCTTGTCAGCAGCCCGTTTTCCTGTCCTAGAACAACCTCCTACACACCGGGCATCAGTTTACTTCAGGGCTGGATCCTCAGTGTTTAGACCAGTGCTTGACTGTTTTTCGCTGGGGGTAAAATTGATGCGGAGAGTTGTAGGTAGGGTGGGACCCAGAGGACCACCCATTCTCTTGGCTTTGGTGGGTTGACAGGATGGGGGCAGAGCCACTGAGAGGAACAACAGAGCCTGTGAAGGGGGATGGCAGGTGTGGGGAGACCCAACAGGTTGATACATCCAACTGATGCTTTACTTCCAAAGTCCTGCGGAGTGATGTGTTGACGTGAACAAACGTGCAGCTCTTGACTTTTTCTGAGCCGCCTCTTCATCCGCACAGCTGCTGCAGAGCGCCTTGGGCCTGGACCCAGCGCAGCTGCCACTGAGGCAGGGTCAGGCCTTGGCAGAGCTCCCCAGAAAGGGTGGCCTGTCCTGGCTGCTCCCACCTGGAGAAGCAGATGGCGTAAGAGGGAAGGTCAGGGCCCCAGGCCTTCACTGGCCTCCCCTTGACACCATGGCCTGCTGGTCCTGCCCTCCCCCTGCCCTCTGGCTCTAAGTTCTGCTTGTTTGGCCCAGCTCACCCCCCACCTCATCATGCCCCCTCTCACCAGTCCCCCACAACGCCCTGCAGCTTGGGGATTCGCTCCAGCGTTTGTCTCAGCCGGTTCTCCAGCCGCCTCAGAGCCTGCCCCAGGTTCTCGTTCTGCTCCTTTTCCTGGGATGCCTGGATCTGCAGCAGCTCTGCAGGTTAGAAACCCGGGAGGCGGCACTGAGTCCGCTGGCTTCCGGTGCCTCGCAGCCAATGGGTCACCAAGTCTCTAATCATCTCAGCATTTCTCGCAAACCTCTCGGTCCTCCCAGGTCCTCTTATCAGGTGCAAGCCCCCAGCCCCCCCTCTCCCAGCCCTCCTTTTGGAAGCCTTCCTTCCTCCCCCAACAGCCCATCAATCTCCACAGCCCGTCCCTCAGCATCCTCCCGCTTCCTAACTCGACCCCCAGCCTCCTAGGCACTAAATCTCAGCCTCCCACTGGTCCAGCCTTCACACGGCAGTCAGTGATCTTCTCACGGCCTAAACCTGATCCTCTCCCTCTCCGGCTCGGAACCCTCCAAGGCTCCCCGGACTCCAAGACAGAGCCCACGCTCTCAGCCTAGTACTCTGTTGAGCCTCTGCTCACCACTCCTGAGCAAAACCTCAGCTATGCCCCAGGGCCGGCTGGAGACACTATTTTTCCTGCTGGAGGCCCTTTCCAGCACCCCTCAGCCCCAGGCGTCCCCCACAGACTGCTGCAGCACTTCACTCCGATGGTGTCTTCCTCTGAAGACTGTGACTGCTGTAGCCTCTCTCCACAGACCCAGCTCCGAGTAAGTGCAGATCAGCAGTGCGGTCAGACCCCTTGGGCCTGAATCCTCTCCTGGCCTTGTGACCTCAGGAATGACACCTGCCCTTTCTTCAGGGGCTGCTGGGTTCAGGTGGAATTATCTGAGCCACACGCCAGTGGGGCAGGGGGCAGATGCAGGGCACTCTGGAGGGCTTGCTGGCAGGCTGAAGGTGGGGGTTAGAGGACTGGGAAGAATTAAGGATGACGCCTGGGTTTCCGGCTTCAGCACCGGCATGAGGATGGTGGATTTGTTTGTTGAGGGAAGGAAATCAGTTTGGGGCTCCCTGTTGCCCCCCCTCTCCAGTGGGCAGGGAGCAGTGTGAAAGAAGAGCAGAAACACCGAGGAGGAAACTGAGGCACAGGGAGATCACACAGCAAGGAAGAGGTAGGGCTGAGAAGAGAATCCAAGTGGTTTAACTTAGCCCAGTTTTTTTTTTTTTTTTGTCTTTTTGCTATTTCTTTGGGCTGCTCCTGCGGCATATGGAGGTTCCCAGGCTAAGGGTCCAATTGGAGCTGTAGCCCCTGGCCTACACCAGAGCCACAGCAATGCAGGATCCGAGCCGCGTCTGCAACCTACACCACAGCTCACGGCAATGCCGGATCGTTAACCCACTGAGCAAGGGCAGGGACCGAACCCGCAACCTCATGGTTCCTAGTCGGATTCATTAACCACTGCGCCACAACGGGAACTCCCTTAGCCCAGTTTTTAACACTTAGAATACTATGAACAACTATATGGCAACAAGTTTGACAATCTGGAAGAAATGGACAATTTTCTAGAATCTTACAGCCTGCCAAAACTGAATCAAGTAGAAAGAGACCAACTGAACAGACCGATCACTAGAAATGAAATTGAAGAGGTCATAAAATCACTCCCTACAAATAAAAGTCCAGGACCAGATGGCTTCACAGGTGAATTTTATCAAACATATAAAGAGGAATTGGTGCCCATCCTCCTTAAACTCTTTCAAAAGGTTGAAGAAGAAGGAATACTCACAAAGACATTCTATGATGCCACCATCACCCTCATTCCAAAACCAGACAGAGATACCACCAAAAAAGAAAACTATCGGCCAATATCATTGATGAATATAGATGCAAAAATTCTCAACAAAATCTTAGCCAACCGAATCCAACAACATACCAAAAAAATTATACACCATGACCAGGTTGGGTTCATCCCAGGTTCACAAGGATGGTTCAACATACGCAAATCAAACAGCATCATACACCACATTAACAACAAAAAAAAAAAGTCAAAAATCACATGATCATCTCAATAGATGCAGAAAAAGCATTTGACAAAATCCAACATCCATTCATGATCAAGACCCTCACCAAAGTGGGTATAGAGGGAACATTCCTGAATATAATCAAAGCCATTTATGATAAACCCACAGCAAATATAATCCTCAATAGGGAAAAACTGAAAGCCTTCTCACTCAAATCTGGAACAAGACAAGGATGCCCACTCTCACCACTGCTCTTCAACATAGTTTTGGAAGTCCTAGCCACAGCAATTAGACAAACAAAAGAAATAAAAGGCATCCATATAGGAAGAGAAGAGATAAAACTGTCACTGTATGCAGATGACATGATACTATACATAGAAAACCCTAAGGACTCAACCCCAAAACTACTGGAACTGATTAATAAATTCAGCAAAGTAGCAGGATAGAAGATTAACATTCAGAAATCAGTTGCATTTCTGTATACCAGCAATGAAACATTAGAAAAGGAATACAAAAATACGATACCTTTTAAAATTGTACCTCACAAAATCAAATACCTCGGAATACACCTGACCAAGGAGGTAAAGGACCTATATGCCGAGAACTATAAAACTTTAATCAAAGAAATCAAAGAAGATGTAAAGAAATGGAAAGATATTCCATGTTCCTGGATTGGGAAAATCAATATTGTAAAAATGGCCATACTACCCAAAGCATCTACAGATTCAATGCAATCCCTATCAAATTACCCATGACATTTTTTACAGACCTAGAACAAACAATCCAAACATTTATATGGAACAACAAAAGACCCAGAATCGCCAAAGCAATCCTGAGAAACAAAAACCAAGCAGGAGGCATAACTCTCCCAGACTTTAAGAAATACTACAAAGCCATACTCATCAAAACAGTGTGGTACTGGTATCAAAACAGACAGACAGACCAATGGAACAGAATAGAGAACCCGGAAATAAACCCTGACACCTATGGTCAATTAATCTTTGACAAGGGAGGCAAGAACATAAAATGGGAAAAAGAAAGTCTATTCAGCAAGCATTGCTGGGAAACCTGGACAGCTGCATGCAAAGCAATGAAACTAGAACACACCCTCACACCATGCACAAAAATCAACTCCAAATGGCTGAAAGACTTAAATATACGACAGGACACCATCAAACTCCTAGAAGAAAACATAGGCAAAACACTCTCTGACATCAACATCATGAATATTTTCTCAGGTCAGTCTCCCAAAGCAATAGAAATTAGAGCAAAAATAAACCCATGGGACCTCATCAAACTGAAAAGCTTTTGCACAGCAAAGGAAACCAAAAAGAAAACAAAAAGACAACTTACAGAATGGGAGAAAATAGTTTCAAATGATGCAACCGACAAGGGCTTAATCTCTAGAATATATAAACAACTTATACAACCCAACAGCAAAAAAGCCAATCAATCAATGGAAAAATGGGCAAAAGACCTGAAGAGACATTTCTCCAAAGAAGATATACAGATGGCCAACAAACACATGAAAAAATGCTCAACATCGCTGGTTATAAGAGAAATGCAAATCAAAACTACCATGAGATACCACCTCACACCAGTCAGAATGGCCATCATTAATAAATCCACAAATAACAAGTGCTGGAGGGGCTGTGGAGAAAAGGGAACCCTCCTGCACTGTTGGTGGGAATGTAAACTGGTACAGCCACTATGGAGAACAGTTTGGAGATACCTTAGAAATCTATACATAGAACTTCCATATGACCCCGCAATCCCACTCTTGGGCATCTATCCGGACAAAACTCTACTTAAAAGAGACACATGCACCCGCATGTTCATTGCAGCACTATTCACAATAGCCAGGACATGGAAACAACCCAAATGTCCATCGACAGATGATTGGATTCGGAAGATGTGGTATACATACACAATGGAATACTACTCAGCCATAAAAAAGAATGACATAATGCCATTTGCAGCAACATGGATGGAGCTAGAGAATCTCATACTGAGTGAAATGAGCCAGAAAGACAAAGACAAATACCATATGATATCACTTATAACTAGAATCTAATATCTGGCACAAATTAACATCTCCTTAGAAAAGAAAATCATGGACTTGGAGAAGAGACTTGTGGCTGCCTGATGGGAGGGGGAGGGAGTGGGAGGGATCGGGAGCTTGGGCTTATCAGACACAACTTAGAATAGATTTACAAGGAGATCCTGCTGAGTAGCATTGAGAACTTTGTCTAGATACTCATGTTGCAACAGAAGAAAGGGTGGGGGAAAACAAAACAAAACAAAACAAAACACTCAAGTACACCACTGTTTGATGATGGATGAGTACCTGGCAATTTGATGGGCAGTGTTGCCTAGTGGTTAGAAGCACAGACTACCCACCCCCCACCAGTTAGCTGGCCTGGATTCAAACCCAGCTTGGCCGTCTGGGCAGTGACGAGCCCTCTCTCTGCTTCTCAGTTTCCTCCTCTGTAAAATGGGGAGCACAGCAGCACTAACCCCGTGGGGCTGCTGTGCAGATGAAGCTAGTGAGCATGCTCAAAGCACTCAGCACATAGTAGGCGCTGTGTAAGTAGTGGATGTTTGTGATTTCTTCTGGAGGCTGAGGGACCTGGGAAGGGGCTGGGATTCTGGATAAGGATGCAGGACAGGCCTACCCTGGGTGGATGGTCCTGGCGGCAGGCTGGTCTTCATGTGGAGCAGATACCAGCACCGAAGACTTCGCTGGTCTTGGAGGAACAGAAGGTCCTGGCGAAGAGAGGCTGCCTTCGGGAGGAGCAGCTCTGGAGCCTAAGGAAGGGGTAAGAACAATCACCTGGGGCCGGGGTAGAGGTGGGAAGACAGGTCCTAGGGGACAGGCACTCACCTTCCCTGTGGGCAGCCCCAGCATGTGGCTCAGCACTATGAGGCTGGAGCCCTTAGGGGATGCAGGATGCAGCTGGTAGATGGATGGCAGGACCGTAGGCAGGGGCTGCAACCTAGGGGGGAAAGTCCAGGTCATGCGGGTACTGAGGTGGGGGCCTTAGGTTCCAGAGGCTCTGAGAACTGAGAGGTGGGCTCAGGAGGCCCAGGAACTTGGGAGGTGGTCTGAGGACTAGGATTCCAGAGTGAGAATGAGAACCTGAGGGTGAAGTCTGGCGGCCTGAAAATATGGGGGGGGGGGGAGCGGGGGGGGGGGGCACTGGGGTTATCTTTTTGGAGTGGGCCCAGGGAGTGACGGTCATCCCCGGAGAGGATGTGGGATGCCCAGTCTTACCCTCCAGGGCTGTGCCGCAGCAGGGGCCCTAGCAGAAGATGGGGCAGATGCCGGGCTTCCTCCTCCAGACACCGAAGCAGCTCCTGGCTCTGTGGTGCCACTGCCTCAGATGTGGGGACCACTTTTCGCTGAACCAAAGCAAGCACCTGTGGGGAAGGAGAGGGATGGGAAGGGCAGCGTGAGGCCGCTCAGCCCGCTCCCTAGGAGACCCAGCCCCACCCAGACTTTGCCCCAATGCCCATCTCACCTCCCCAGGGCTCCGGCACAGGCGCGTCTTGCTGGCTGAGTTGCCCTTGATGAGCAGGCGGACCTGTTCCTGTGTCTCCTCCTAGGCGAGCGGGAGGCCCCAGAGATGGGCTGCCTTCCTTCTCGCCTGCCAACCTCTGGCCCTGTCCACCCTTTTGCTGAGGCCCTGCTTCCCCCTTGGGAGTCTCACCCCGGTCCCCTCTCCTCCCTGGGAGGCTCAGTGCTGGATCTGAAGTCTCCTAGCCTCACTCAGGCCCTCTGCCAGGTCCTGCCACTCACCACCAGCTGGCGCCAGTGCAGGATCCGTTGTTGTTTGGTCTGTAGCTCCTGGAGCAGAAGCTGCCGCCGCCCAGCTGCCTCCTCTAGCTCCTGGCTCATAGCACGCAGGGCCTTGAGTTCTGCCCATAGGGCACAGCCCCGGAGCCCCAGCACCAATGCCTGCCTGGGGCACAAGTAGAAAGGGCAAAGGAGAAGGAAGGTGATTAAGGCTCACAGTGGAGGAAGGAGATAAGATCCATAAGGAAGCACAAGGAGCCACAAACACAGGGCAACAAACCAGGAGAGCAAGCGGGGAGGCAGACGCAGGAGCCACAGGGGCAGAGAAAGTCTACTATCCTGAGACCCCTGGAGAGAGATGGCCTAGAGGCCGGTGGCCATGGAGACCCCTCACCTCTCGCTGGATCCCAGGGCACATCTCTCCACTTGCTCCATCAGGCCCAGGAGGCGCTGGCTCAGTATTTGATGCTCTTTCAGGAGGGGGCCCCGCTGGGTGACCAGCACACCCACAGATCGCCAGCCCTCCTGGAACGAGGCACAAAGTCAGGGTGGATGTGGGCCCTGGTGGCAGGGGAGGAGGGGCTTGAGTGGCTCTTGGGTTGGGAAGGGGATGGAGTCCTGGGGGTCACCTGGATGAGATGCACCATGGGCGGCAGGGCCTGGCCGGAGTCTGACTGGTCTGGTGCCTGGGGCCTGAGAATAGGGGCTGAGTTGCAGAGGGAGAAACCCTGTCCCCTTGCTTGGGCCCTTGGGGGTAACCAATGTCAGCCCACCTGCCAGACTGGTTACTGGGATTCAGTTCCACCCCCACCAGCAGGTCACCCTGCCTGGTCCTGATCTGTCCCAGCTCCCCCAGCCACCTGCCCTGTTTTGACTGTGGAAGCATCCACTCCACACCTGGCTATCTCTGTATCTTGGAGCCCATCCAGATTGCACAGGGATCGGATCTCTGCCTCTCGCTCTGCAGCCAGGTGCTCCATGGCAGCCAGGACGTGGCCCGGAGGATGGTTTGTCAGCAGCGTCTGGTGGGGGGAGGGGAGGAGTCAGGGCAGGATGGGGGCTGGGACTCCACGGAGAAGGGGTAGGGATCAAGAGTAAGGTCCCAGCACCCTGAGATTTAATCATGAGCCAGAGGGTGTGGCCTTTCTTGAGAGCCCCCCTCACCTCCACTGAGCTAAGCCACTGCTGGTAGGAAGTTCCAAAGTGGTCATCCTGAGGGGTTCTGTGGAGTTGGGGAAGGGGACAGAGAATGTTACAAGACACATCGATTCACCCTCTGATGATCACCAGCACCCCGTAAGGGAGGGGCTGTCCTGTCCCCATTTAAGGACTGGAAACCAGGTTCCTCTATGCCTGCTAGACCTGCGTTCCACTTAATATCAACTTGCTGGCCTTGGGCCCTTTCACAGGCGCAGTGCACCTGGAACACCCTGCAGCCTTCCCCCTCCTCTTCAGAGAACCCGTCCTCTCCACCTCCTCAGCTGAGTCAGGTGTCTCCTTGGCACACCCCGAGCCTCTCGGGCTTCCCCACCCCCGAGAGCCCCAACTACCTGGGTTGCCCTTGCCTCTGATGGTCTGTTTCCCCACTTCCCAACCTGGGAGCGCTGTCAGGGCAGGGCTGGAGTTCACACAGCCCAGGGGCTCAGTGTCTGTGAGAAAGAACCACTCCAAAGCCCAGGCTCCATGCAGGCCTCTGGGGGCTGGGGGCCACTCACAGAACACTGCCTCGCTTGGCCTGAGGAATCAGGAGTTTCTGCAGGAACTGGGTCCGGAGGCTGCAGGCTGTTCGGACATCACCCTGGGAAGAAGGGAGTGTGGCATGAGGGGGACCCAGAGGTCCCCTAGTCCCAGACTCCCCACCTTTTCCCCCACAGCCCAGGACTCTTACCAGGACCATAGGCTCCAGGCCCAGGTCTGCTGATGCCAAGGGTCCGAAGTTTATATCCACTCTGGCCTTCCTGGAGAGAGGAGTGTGGTTGGGGCTGGGACCCCTGAGAGGAGGGAGCTGGCACAACAGATGGCTGTGTCCCCTCCTGCTGCCAGCAAAGCTAGTCACAGGGAGCCTGGATCTCTGGGGCCAACCCCCAAATTAGGCCACTGCCATCTCCTGGCTGGATGACTGCATTAACCTCCTCACTGGTCTCCCGGCTCTTGCCCCTGCAGTCTGTTCTCCACTCAGCAGTCAATGATCCTGTTAGAACCTCAGACAGATGATGTCACTTTTACTGGAAATCCTTGAAAACAATGTGATGTGTTCCCATCACACAGAAAAACAACAATAGGTATCAGGAACTCTTCTAATATCCCCATTCTACAGAACTTAGAAACTGAGGCACAAAGTTAAATACTTTGCCCAAGGTCCCGCAGCTCTAAGGGGCTGAGCCTGGGCCTGAACCCAGCCTGAGTAAAATCCCAGTGTCTCCATGGCACTCTGTCCAACTCTGCGACCTGCCTCCTCATGCCTCCCCTCATGCCTAAGCTGAACTGGCCTGTCAGCTGTTCTACCAAATGGCAAGCTCAGGTGTCCCTCCCCACGGAAATTCTCCTCCCAACTCAAATGTTATCTCCTCAGAGAGGCCTTCTCTGACCATCCTACTTAGAGTAGAATCTCCTTCTCCTTTTCCATCATATCACCTCTTCTTCAGAGCACTTATTTCTACCTGTGATTATAGTCTGCTTCCTAGTTTACAGTTTGCTCCTCTGCATCACAGCATGACCTCCATAAGGGCAGGACTGACCCTTGTTTATTCCTTTTTCCCCCTAGCATGTGTTCCAGATATACAACTAGCACCGTTCTAGGCACTGGAAATACAGGTGGTTGAGATGACAAAACCTCCTGGCCTCATGGACATTAAATCCTAAGGAGTGGAACTCAGAACTGGAGGGGTCAGGACAGAGCACTGGGTCTCCAAGAATGTCTGCTGAGCCTGGTGAGTGCTGGTCCCCGGCACCTGAGGCCCACCTCTCAATGTCCTGCAAGCGCTTGAGCTGATTCTGCAGCCGCTGTGTCGGATCTTGGAGCACACGCTGCTGTCTTCGTATGACCCCAGCTTGGGCCCGGAGGAGGAGAGCACGACGCTGGGTGTCTTGCATCCTCTGTACAGCCTGCTCCATGGCCATGTCTGTGAGAGGAACAGAGGTGGACATTAGCACTTTCCCTAACCCCGTTCTGCTGCCCATCTATCTAGCCCCACGGGTCACCCTGAGCTTCAGTCTCTCGCTCCATCAGCTCCAGGCTCTGGTCTAATTCCAGGATCTCTGCCTGCAGGCGGGCAACAGCGGCTTCCAGCTCCAACTTCCGGCGGGCCTGGTGGAATCAGGTATAGGGTCAGATGCATGGCTTGGCTGCCTTTTGTAGAACACCGGTTTATATGCCCAGGTGACTGGCTGAGGGTTTTCTCTAGGCAGTTTCTGAGCCTGGACCTCCAGGCCCAGGAGAGCACCAGAGTACTATCCTGTTCCCCTCCTTCCTCTTGGGATTACCTCATCTACTCTCCCAACCTGCTTCCTGTCTCTGTCTCAGTCCTCATCTCGCGTCGAGCCCTACATGTGGGAGTCCTGAGGTCTCCTGGGCACCAGGCACATGCTGGGTCCCGTACTGGCCTCAGCATCTCTCTCAAACTAGTCCTTTCTCCCATCTCCCACACCAGCTTTGCTGACTCATATCTATGACTCCCCACCCCCAGCTCATGTCTTCTCCCTGTGAGCACTGGGATCAGGGCTGTCTTGTGACAGTGTCCCTAGCATCATCCACACAAGGCTGGGCCTAGAGCAGAAAGCCTACAAGTCCTCTTTTTGGATGAAATAAAATTCTTGCAGCACATGCTTCTCACCTCTGGACTGTCCTGGAGGCCATACCTGAGGAAATGAGGCCAGAGTTAGAGAACGATAAGGACTTTGAGGGGGAGACGGGAGATGTGAGGCTATGGGTGAGGACACGGCTGGATAGGACTGGGGAAGACAGGAAGGGGCAGCTTTGAGGACCAGTTACCAGAGCAGGTTTCCCCGGATCTTCTTGACACTCCTACAGTGGAGAGGTAGGAGGGAGGGGAGTTACTGGGGGACTCACCTGGGTCCCCTCCCCTGCCACAGGTTCCCTCATGCAGCCAGGCTCACCTCTGGCTGTGCACATGCCTCAAGACGTAGGCCCAGATGTCAGCCCCCTGGCCCAGACACAGCCTGTGGGAACAGCAATGTGTGCCTGGGACATCACACAGGGTGGAAGATCCTCATTCATAGCACTGTGCGCGCGCGCGCGCGCGCGCGGGAGGGGGGGGTCGCTTTCTAGGGAATGCTCACCTGTGGGGGCAGGGAAGGTCCACACTTTCCAGGGTAAGCTATTCCCTCCTGGGAAATTCTCAGTTACTAAGAGGGTGGACTTCTCACTGGGTGTAGGGGGATTTGCATTCCCTGGTGGGTTGCTCCCCTTCTCCTGGGAAAGGGTCATCTCCAGTTACTTCTAGAGGTGGGGGTGAGGGCTATAATGTCAGGAAGGGCTCTCTCATTACTATACGTGCGTCATCACTCCTAAAAGATTCAATTTCCTAGTGGAGTGGTCTTTGCTGACTCCAGTGTCCTCACTGCCTGGACTAGGGTGGGGTGACGAAGTGCTGCAGGGACAGCCCCGCCCTGGAGATCCAATTTCCACACGAGAAGGGGGGCTTCATTATTATTAACTCATGGAGGGTCCCCACGGGTGCAAGGTACCTCTCTGGGCGGCCTCACTGGATGAGGGTGGGAGTGTGGGCATCACCGCCAGAACGTCCTCACTCAATTCAGGATCCTCTGCCTGGGGGGTCGGGGTTACCCTCAAGGGTTATCTCACTGGGGCAGAGGGGGAGGAGGGGGGCGGCACGTCTTCGACCAAGATGTGGTTCTCGCTCCCAGAGACTCTATCTTCAGGGTGGGGAGTTCTCGCTTCCACAGCGGCCCTCACCTGCGCAGCGTCGACTCCGGGGCCCGGGCCGCCACGGGCGCCTCCATTTCTTCCGCCGCCCAGCGACCCAATTCCCGCGCTTCCTGCGCTAACTCCATGACAGCGCCTCGGCCGCCGCCTCCTGCCTCGTATTCAAGTGTGGCGGTCGCCTCTGACGTCACGAGTGCGCCGGAAGTGACGCTATCGGTCGCCAGGCAAGCAGGGGCTTTCCCGCCCTGCAGGGTCTCAGAGCCCACCGACATCGCTCACGCCTCCCGGCTTGGTTCGTTTGAGTAAGGATGAAAGAGGTGTGGAGAAACGATGGGGCCGTTTGCTTTCTGCGTCCTCATTCCTACCGCTAGCTGTTCCCTAAGACGCAAAAGGTCCCTAATACCTCCCTTCATTTTCTTGACAAAATGGGACTTTAATCCTAGGAGGATGAGAATCAGGCGAAGAGATGTCAAACTTAATGCTCTTTGATTTCCACAACAGGGTGTCCCAGGTTCGAGTGAGGGATGGAAGGCAGATTGCATGACCCTAATGTCTCCCTGGCATGCTTTCTTTTAGGTATTCGTTCGTCCTTACCATTCCGTAACATTCGTGAGCTGACCCTGTGCTGGGGATGCTCCGGTGGCTGAGACAGCCCCAGTCTCCATGCTACGGAGCTCACAGTTCAGTGAGGGATATAGACGCATCACCAGGTAGGGATGGTAGATCATAAGCAGCAGGGGTGGGTCAATCTGGGACACAAGGAGTGTGAAAGGTCTGTGGAGTGTCCCAGAAAGCATTGGATACTAAGGCTGGAGTCCTGGAGAGCCCACTCAGCCTTAGACATGGCTCTGAGAAATGGTAACATTCAGGGACCTTTCATTCAATATGCTTGCCTCGTTCATCATTCTGTTCTTGTTGAATAAACACGTGGGGAGAAAGACAGTGCGGAGAAACTAAAGCTGAGAACCCAGGGAGGAGGATGGAACAGGATGAGTAGAGGATGGGGGTGAGGACAGTGCTTGGACCACTGTCAGGCTGAGCAGGTGGGTCATGTGAGGTTGACTGGCAATAGGGGGGGCATCCAGGGTGATGTCCAGGTCTCTAGGTTCAAAATGGAACAGACTTTGAAATGGAGAGATGAGAGAAGGATCAGCTTTGGGGGAGATGCTAATGACATATGAGACTCTATGGGTGTGAAGAGTCAAGGGGACATCCAAGGGTCTTTGGAGTCTCTGGTCCAGGGACAAGGGGACTCTGAGGTCACCATTAAAGTAGAAAATTTGGGGGAAAAGCTGAGTTTGTCTTCAAATGCTTCATAAGGGCTGAGATGCAAAAGAGGCTGCCAGGGACTAATTCGACAAGTGTAGCAGAAGTACCATACTCCTGCAAGATGGTAATAATAGGGGGAAATGTGTGTGGAGGGAGGGGATGTCAATGGGAATTTAATTTTTTTGTGTGATTTTCTCTAACTGTAAAAGTGCTCACCAAAATTAAAGTCTATTAAAACAAAAGTACTGGCCGAAAGCTGGAACATTGTTTAATGAATACCTATAATCATAACCTAATGACAGTAAATCAGGTGCACCTTGACCCAAGCTATATAATTATATATAAATATAAAAGGATTCTGTATGTTTCAAATACAAAATTAAAGCCAAATAAGAGATAACTACCAGCAATTTCCCCTCCAACTCTAAAAAAAGCCACCCAGGGGTTATTAGACACATCTTCTCAAGATACCTAAGAGAGCACAGAGCTGGTCATGTGACCATCTCCCTAACCAACTCCTAACCATTATCTCCCACTCTCCTCCAGTCTCTGTGCTGTGGCTTTGCAATGTGTCAGCTTGACTATGCTGAGTGAACTATATGCTAGAATTACCTTCTGTGTCCAAATGGAATGGGCCAGAAGAGATTCTTGGGCAAGATTTGGAGGGGAGAGGTGAAGCAGCTGCCATTTTATAGGTTGTCACTGGCTGGCTGCTGGCTCATCACAGAGGGGTTGTCAGTGTTGGGGTGCACCATGCTGTAGTAGCCTTGGTAGGACACAGGAGCTGGAGCAGGCACAGGCTGGGAGGGGAGTCCTGGGGGATCAAACGATGATGTTCTCTGGAACCCTCAATCCTGGAGAGAGTTCCAGGTGTTCCCTACCCATTTGGCAGATACTTAATGTCAGTAATTGGATTTCCTTTCCTTCCTGGATTTCCTTCTTTAAACTGCTGAGTTTTTTTGGAGTTCCTGTTGTGGCTCAGTGGAAGTGAATCTGATTAGTATCCGTGAGGAGGCAGGTTCCATCCCTGCACTTGCTCAGTGGGTTAAGGATCCAGTGTTGCTGTGGCTGTGGTATAGGCCAGCGGCTACAGCTCTGATTTGACTCCTAGCCTGGGAACCTCCATATGCCATGGGTGTGGCCCTAAAAAAAGACGGAAAAACCAACTTGCTGTTTTTTTGTTTTTTGTTTTTCCTGTGTCCCGGGATGGGTGAGTCTGCGCTTAGCTCTTCAAGGATATCCCTTCCTACTGCAGGGCGCCATGTTGCGGGGGGTGAGTTCCCATGGATACCATGTCTCTCTCTTTCCTATCCATTTCTGAGTGGTCCCTCCATGTGCAGAAGCTGTTCAATCAGCCCTCAGATCTTTAGGGGGAATTTTTCTATATGTAGGTGTCGATTTGGTGTGTCCAAGGGAGGAGGTGGGTTTACAGTCTTCCTATGCTGCCATCTTGAACTCCTCCCCTTCCTCCTTTAGGGTTTTTTTTTTTTTTTTTTTTAGTCTTTTTAGGGCCCCACCTGTCACAACCTAGCAACTCCAGATCCGAGCCTCATCTGCGACCTACACCGTAGCTCACGGCAATGCCAGATCCTTAATCCAATGAGCAGGACCAGGGATGGAACCTGCTTCCTCACAGATACTAGTTGATTTTGTTACTACTGAACCACAGTGGGAACCCACCTCCTTTAGGTTTTAACTTAGATGTGGCCTCCCAGGGAAGTCTTCCCTAACTGCCCCCCACTCCCAATTGGTTGGATAACCTACTGTGGACTGTCATATCTAAGCCTTTTTTTTTTTTTTTTGGTCTTTTTAGGGCCACACCCACAGCATATGAAGGTTCCCAAGCTAGGGGTAGAATCGGAGCTGCAGTTGCCAGCCTACAACACAGCCACAGCAATACCAGATCTGAGCTGTGTCTGCGACCTACACCACAGCTCATGGCAACTCTGGATCCGTAACCCACTGTGCAAGGCCAGGGATTGAACCTGTGTTCTCATGGATGCTAGTCAGATTTGTTCTGCTGTGCCACGGTGGGAACTCCTAAGCCTCTTTTTGATGACAAATGTCTGAAAACTCAATTCAAAATAGTGCCTCCTCAACAAGAAATATTTTGGCTCACATGATTTTAAAATGAGTACTGGTTCATCCTGATTTAGGTGAGGTGTGATCCAGTAGCTCCAACACTGGAAGGCAGTTATTATGAGCAAAGCTCTGCAATGTGACTGGCTCGGTTTGAATCCTGACTCCACCACCTACAGGCTACATGATCTTGGACAGGTCCCTCTATCTTCCTGGCCTCAGTTTCCTCATTTATGAATCTGGAGTAATAATACCTACTTTCCAGTGTTGTTGTGGGGTTTGAATGCGATACTATGCATAAGCTCCTTGAACAGTGATTGATGCAGTTAACGGTTCAGTGGCTCTGATGACGATGATGATCCTAATGAGCAGGACCCAGTTTTCTGCTCCTCCACTTCCTAGTACTCGCTTCTTCTGTGGCTCCTCCTTCATCCTGGCAGCCCCAGGCTCTTTCATGTGGTTGCAGAATGGCTCACCCTGCCCCTGAGAGAAGAGAAAGATGTGGTTTTAGAGACCAACATGGAAGAGATAGGCTGCTTCCATTAGCTTAATAAACCATTCATTTACATCTCATTGAACCAATCTCTGAGTCTGAGTATGACTCCCCAGACTTATAATGACTGCTATACTCTGAGTCCGAGTATGACTCCCCAGACTTATAATGACTGCTATACTATATACTTCAACTTGTTTCTCATCTCCTTCTCCAGCTCAGACCAGGGCAACTCTGTCCTTCCAGCTCCTGAGGCCAAAAATCTCTCCTTTTCTCTTATACTCATGTTATGCCTCAGCAGTTCTTGTTTGCTGTACCTTTCTAATTCCCTACTAAGGCCTGATGCTCCATCACCTCCCATCTGAACTTTTCCAGCAGTCTCCCTGCCATCATGTTTCTCCTACCGTCTGCTCACCTCCAGAGTCATGGAGAGCCAAGGTAACACCTGAGGCAGCTCATGTCACTCATCTATTCAAGGTTTGTTCATGTCACTCGGAGTAAAGTGAGCTCTTTTCCATCTCCCATTCCATTACCTCCCTGATTTCATCTCTAATCATTCCCTGTCTTGCTCGCATCACTTCAGCTACACTGGCCTCTGTACAATATCTCAGAAATACCAGACATGCTCCTCTGTCCAGGCCTTTGACCTAGCACTTCCGTCTTCCTGGGACAATCCTCGGTTAGATGTTTGCCTAGTTTCCTCACTTAAGTCCTATAAGACTTAGCTCAAAAATCACATCTGCATTGGAGCAGTACCTGCCTCCCTATTTAAAACTACAGCCCCTCACTCATCTCCAATACTTCCAGGCACCCTCCTTGTTTCCTCAGGACTCTTAATAGTTTACTACTGACTATGTGTATTATCTTTCACACCCCACCAGGACATGAGATCCATGAGGTAGGATTTTTTGGTTGTTCAGTAATGTGTCCCCTGTGCCTGGCACAAGAGATGCACAGTAAAAATTGTGCTGAGTGAAAGAATAAATGAAAGACCAACTCACAGGCCTGTCTTGTGGTGATTCTGCCTCTCCCAGTGGACTGCAGATTTTGTGAGGGAAGGGGTAAGGTCTGTCTTGATCACTGCTGTGTCCCCAGCATCACCCAGAACAGAGCCAGGCATGGAGCGGGTTGGGAGGTCCTACAGGTGGGTGGCTGTATGTCTGTAAAATATTCCTTTGAGCAGATCTTTGTCAGATGGAAGGTGAAGAACCAGTGCTGGGTTTCCCCTTGAGGAACACTGGAAATGGGAGACATAAGCACCTACAAGGATTCTTACGGGAAGGAGGAGAGAACCCTGCCTATTGTGGAGAGCGGGATATCTGATATTACTTACTGCCACATTGCACTCCTTTTTGTTCCTTGAATTGCCAAGCTCATCCAGCTTATGGGCGTTTCTACATGCTATTTTCATTCTGTGGGACCTTTCTCACACTTTGGCTTCTGTGTCACAGCTCAAGGAACATCCTAGAAAGGTGTCCATTGGCTGCTCAGTCTGGGACTACATTTCCCAGAGGCCCCTGCTTTCAGTTGAGGCCATGAGACTAGTTTGTCCAGTGGACTGAGAGCAAAAGTTATATATGGTAGTTTCAGGCCAAAACTTGATTAAAAAAATTTTTTTTTACCCTGCTTTACTGAGATATAATTAACACAAAATTGTAATATATTTAAAGTGTACAGACATAGTGATTTGATATGTGGATTGTGAGGTTATTACCACAATAGAGTTAAATAACATCACCACACATAGTTACCTTTGTTTTTGTTTTTATGTTTGGTGAGAATGCTTAATATCTATTCTTTTAGCAGTTTTTTTCTGCTTTTTTTTTTTATTGTATCTGCAGCATGTGGAAGTTCCTGGGCCAGGGATCAATCCTGAACCACAGCAGTGACCTGAGCCACTGCAGTGATAACACTGGATCCTTCACCCACTGAGCTATAGGAGAACTCTCTTAGCAAATTTTAAGTATACAATACAATACAGTCTTATTAATCACAGTCACCAGGTTGCACACTAGATCCTCAGACCTTATGCATCTTATAACTGAAAGTTTTTACCTTTTTACCAGCCTGTCCCTGTTTCTCCCACACCCAGTTCTTGGCACCAACCATTCTACTTTCTGTTTGTATGAGTTTGGCCTTTTTAGAGTCCATATATAAGTGATATCATACAGTATTTGTTCTTTTCTGCCTTATTTCACGTAGCATAATGCCATCAGGTTCCCTTCATATTGTTGCAAATGTCAAGATTTGACTTTTCTCATGCCTTAATAATATTCTTTTGTCTCTAGATACCAAATACTATTTATCTCTTCATCTTTTTCTTTTTTTGGTCTTCTTGTCTTTTTAGGGCCACACCCATGGCATATGGAGGTTCCCAGGCTAGGGGTCGAATCAGAGCCGTAGCCGCCAGCCTACACCACAGCCACAGCAACTCGGGATCTGAGCCAAGTCTTCAACCTACACCACAGCTCATGGCAACGCTGGATCCTTAACCCACTGAACAAGGCCAGGGATCGAACCAACAACAGCGTGGCTCCTAGTCAGATTTGTTTCTGCTGCACCGCGACGGGAACTCCTTTATTTTTATTTTTAAAAATTTAATTAAAAATTTTAAAAAATTTTTTGCTTTTTTTTTTTTTAGGGCCACACCCTCGGCATATGGAAGTTTCCAGGCTAGTGGTTGAATCAGAGCTGCAGCTGCCGGCCTATGCCACAGCCACAGCAATGCAGGATCCAGGATGCATCTGCAGCCATAGCTCACGGCAATGCTGGATCCTTAACCCACTAAGCAAGGTCAGGGATCGAACCTGCATCCTCATGGATCCTAGTGGGGTTGGTTAACTGCTGGGCCACGGAGGGAACTCCCTAAGTCTCTTTCAAATACTTGGATGTCAAATTGCTATCAAGTTTTGAAACACCTATTGGCAATTTCTGCACTGATCTTGTTGCAGACTACTAATATTGGTGGGCAAACATTCGTCCTGCTTTATCTTATTACCCTGTTTTATTTTTCTCCATGGCACTTACCATTTCCTGCAGTTACTTATTTAGAGGTCTATTTGTTTACAGTTTTTTTCCTACTAGAATGTGGGAAAGCTTACCAGATGTAAGCTCTATCAGAAAGGAATCTTATTTATGCTTCTCTGTTGTAATTCTTGTTCCTAGCGCCTGGTACACTGTAAGTGCTCAGAAAATATTTATTGAATGATGAATAAATCTCATTCATCATTCAATAATGAGGGGTGGGCAGAAGGGAGAGGAGGCCATCCTTACCTGTTATAGACGCTCTCTACAATCCAAGTTCCAAATTCCAGCTAGTTCACGGACAGCCGCTGACTCTCTAGTTTTCTGGTTGGCCACAATACCCCAGATTAGGTCTGGCCTCTTACAACCCACTTGCCTAGGTCTCCCTCATTAGAGATTGGACCCCTCTATGGGATCTGTCTGTCTTTCACCCTGGTTTATAAATTCAGAGTGGGTTTAGCTGGTGCTTAAGTGGCGACTGCTATATTCCCAGAGTCAGGCAGTCAAGGCCCTTGTTCAGCATAAATAGATTTATGGCGTGAGTGCATGCATGTGGGCAGGAGGGGAGGCTGCCCTGGGGAAAGAGTGCCCTCCCTTGTCTCCCAGGGCCCAGTCTTGGCGGGGTCCAGAGTTGTTCTTGTGCTTTGGTCCAGTGGCTGCCTGAGCTACCACTTCCCTCCCCTACCAGCCACCTCAAGGTGCTGGCTCAGGTTGGCAGTGCTTAGCACACCAGATATTGAGGGGCAGGTGTCTCATGTGGCCCAAATGGATACTTAGAACCAAGGTAAGTAAACAGTATTAGATATATTTAGTCATTTTTCTTTTTTTTTTCTTTTCTCTTTTCATGAGCTGAAGAGGAGGTTACCGAGAAAATATGTCCAACATGCAGAAAATCAAGAGGCTGAGTATGATGACGCTTCCCATAACAATCCCCAGGACCGCAATGTAGAAGGCTTGGTGGGAGGTCTCAGCTGCCAAGGCTCGGTCATTCCATTTGTTGCTGCGCCTTGTCTGATTTGAGAGGAGAGGTAGAACAGGAATAGATGGGCTTAAAAAGGTTGTTGTGATGAGGGAGAGGGTGAGCCATGGGATGTATGAAAACAGGGTGGGGACCTAAACCCCAAGCAAGAATCCGAGTCAGCGTTAGGGCCAGGATGGAGAGTGAGGGGTGGCAAGGATTGGCATGACTCAAGACTCTCACCTGGATAGAGAAAATCAATGCTACAATGCCTATGGGAAAACACAGGATGAAGGCCCAAATCGACAGGCACATATAGTCTTTGGGGGGCTTGGAACGCAAAATTTCAAACGCCTGGGAATGGGAAGTGGGTTATGGGTCAGTATGGCTTCTGGATTCTAACATCCCCTCTGGCCTCTTCCCTTTCACCTTTCTTGGCTCCTGTAAAATCTTCACTGACATCCTTTAAAACTCTCCCTAACTCCCTTTACCACCCACCATGTTCTGTCTAACGTCTCCTTATCCCCTTTAATACCTCTCTGTCCTCTAGAACTTCCAGCCCCCCACTCTGCCTCCATGCTCTGTAATCCCTCTCAGTTCCCTGTAACCATTTCCCTGTCTCCTATAACCTCCTGTCTCCTATAATCTCCTGTCTTCTATAACAGCCTTTAAGATCCCTCAGCATATTCTCACTAGGCCCCTTCCACTGTCATCACAAAAGCCCTTACTGACTCTGGTGACTCTCACTTGGTCTGCCTGAAAACTCAACTGATCCACTGCAGCACTTTGTTCCTATTCAACCCTCATTGTCCCTCAAACAAACGTCTCTTTGTCCCTATAAACTACGCTAAGAAGACCCTCAATAAACACTTAACACTCTGACTTTTCATGTGTAAAACATTCATTGTGCCTGTATAAAATTCTCAACTTACAAAAACTTGTAATGACCTTAGTGGCTCTCTCTTTGTCCCATTTATACTACTTCTCATGTCATTCCTATGAATCTTTCATGGTTCTGCTCTGAGGCTTAGTTTTCACTCATAAACTCCTACCCCCACCCCCCCATAACCTCACTTGGCTTCTCTAAGACCTTCTTTGAACACAACCGAAACTCAAAGTCCTCTTTTTGTCCACTCATAGCCTCTTCTCCCTCCCCTTATAAACACATGCCCTGTTTCCCTTTAACACTTTCTCTTCATTTTGGAAACCAGCTTCTTGACCCTGTGAACTCCCTGTACACTTATGACAGCCTCCCTGTTCTCTGAGACCAATGCTCCGTCTAAATACTTCTCTGCTTATAACGCCCTCTCTTCCCCTTATGAAGCACTCTTTGTCCCCTCATTCCCCTCAAACCCATGCGAGCTGTCTTCCTCCCACCCTGTCCCCCCCCTAAATTCCCTCCCTGTCCCCTCAAACACCCCCATTAGGGCATCTGGATCTGGCTACACCGAGCTTTCCCCTCGCTCCCAACTCGTCAGGGGTTGCCATGGAGACCGCGCAGGCCCCGCCCCTTACCCTGTGTCTTCTCCTATTGGCTGATTGGAAGTTGCGTGTCGGGGGTCGGGAAGCCTGGCTGCTGATTGGTCTAGAGCATGAGCGATGGAAGTTATTTTTACTACAGTTTAATTTTGAGGGTTGTTTATATGTATTGGATACAAGCCCTTTGTCAGATATGTGACTTGCAGTTATTATGTTTGGGGCTTTAATTTATACTTTTATTTTCTGTTATTTGCAGAGCAATGGTTTTTTTTTTTTTAATATTGATAGAGTATAATTCTTTTTTCTTCCCTTTTAGAGATCATATCATATTTATGAACTTTTTGTCTAACCCAGTGTCAGAAATGTTTTCTTCTGTATTTTCTTCTAGGTGCTTGATAGATTTTTGCATTATATATTTTTTTAATTTTGAGACACCTCTTATTTTCTAATATAAGTACCTCGAGGGGGTACGTTTTCTTCTAAGCACTGCTTTAGCTGCATCCACATATTTTGATATGTTCTAGATTTTTGATCAGTTAAAACATTTTCTAATTTCCCTTGATTCATGAATTATTTTGACTTGCATGGTTTATTTCCTAAGTGTTTGGGTTATCTGTTATTGATTCCTAGATTACTTTTATTATGGTCAGCATATTAGTTTTCTATTTCTATGTGACAAATCAACATACACATTTTTGTGTTGTGTGGCTTAAAACGACAGCCATATATAGGCTCACAGTTCTGAGGGTGAGAAATCCAGAATAGGGTTGCTGAGTTCTCTGTTCAGGTTCTCACTTGAGATCAATGTGTCTGCGAAATCTGTTCTTAACTGGAGCCCTGGATACGCTTCCAGGTTCGTGTGGTTGTGGAATTCAGTTCCTTGTGGTTTTGGGACTGAGGCCGTTATCTTTTCCTTGCTGGCTAGCTGCCAGGATCGAGTCCCAGTTTCTAAAGTACACCTGCATTCCTTGCCGTGTGGTCCTGTTCATCTTCAAAGCCGTAAACACAGAATTCCTTACCATCAAAATCACTCTCATACTGGAGTTTCCGTCATGGTGCAGTGGAAACGAATCTGACTAGGAACCATGAGGTTGCGGGTTTGATTTCTGACCTCACTTAGTGGGTTAAGTATCCAGCATTGCAGTGAGCTGTCGTGTAGGTCGCAGATGCGGCTTGGATCCTGTGTTGCTGTGGCTGTGGTACAGGCTGGCAGCTGTAACTCTGTTTAGACCCCTAGCCTGGGGACCTCCATATGCCTCGGGTTCGGCCCTAAAAAGCAACAACAACAACAACAACAACAAAAATCACTCTCATACTTCGTTTCTGACTTCCTCTGTCTCTAACCTCTAGACCCATGTTTAAAGGCCTCATCATGTGTTTAGGTTAGACCCACCCAGGTAATCGTCCTTTCCTAAGGTAAGCTGTACCATTTAATCACAGGAGTGATATCCCATCATATTCACAATCTTGGCAATTATATAGGATTGTATACCAGGAAGAGACTTTTTTTTTCTTCATCAGTTAGAGGGGGGCTCATTAGAATTCTTCATACCACCATCAGATAATATGGCTTTGTATAATTTAAATTCTTTGAATTTTTAGTTATGGTAAAAGATACGGTCTATCTTAAAAAAATTTTTTTTTCTTTTTATGGCCACACCTGAAGCATATGGAAGTTCCCAGGCCAGGGGTTGAATTGGAGCTGCAGCTGCTGGCCTATACCACAGCCCACAGCAACACTAGATCCAAACTGCATCTGTGACCTACACTGCAGCTTGTATCAATGCCTGATCCTTAACCCACTGAGTGTGGCCAGCGATTGAACCTACCTCCTCATGGACACTATATTGTGTTCTTAACATGCTGAGTCACGATGAGAACTACTTAAATTTTTTTTTTTTTTGTCTTTTTGCCTTTTCTGGGGCTGCTCCCGCGGCATATGGAGGTTCCCAGGCTAGGGGTCTAATCGGAGCTGCAGCCACCGGCCTATGCCAGAGCCACAGCAACGCCAGGTCCAAGCTGCATCTGTGACCTACACCACAGCTCATGGCAATGCCAGATCCTTAACCCACTGAGTAAGGCCAGGGACTGAACCTGAAATTTCATGGTTCCTAGTTGGATTCGTTAACCACTGCGCCACATGGGAATTCCTAAAGAAAATTTTTATACAATTTTTTTTTGGTCATGCCCACAGCATGTGGAGCTTCCTGGGCAGGGATCAGACCTGCATCACAGTAGTGACCCAAGCTCCTGCAGTGACAAGGACATATCCTTAACTTTCTGCATCACAAGAGAACTCCAAAAAAATTTTATACAATTTTATTTTGTTTGTTTGTTTGTTTATTTATTTATTTTTAGGGCCTCACCCTCAGCATATGGAAGTTCCCAGGCTGGGGTCAAATCAGAGTTATAGCTGCTAGCCTATGCCACAGCCATAGCCATGCCAGATCCAAGCCCCGTCTGTGACCTATACCACAGCTCACCGAAACGCCAGATCTTTAACCCACTGAGTGAGGCCAGGGATGGAACCTGCATCCTCATGGATGCTAGTCAGATTTGTTTCCACTGAGCCAAGATGGGAACTCCCATAGTAGTATTTTTTTAAAAGAGGAATAAAAAAGAACAGTAAGATGATTCATCACAACCATTAGGAATTTTCACCAAGCTTTTTATACCTTATAAAAATTGTGCTCTGCAAGAGAGAAGTCAGTCGGCTCTAATTCCACCAATTCAATCTACTTCAAATCATCATTGTTTTGATATAACATTGAGTTTTATTTTATTTTATTAAAAAAATTTTTGTTTTGCTTTTTTAGGGCCACACCTGCGGCACATGAAGGTTCCCAGGCTGGGGTCGAATTGGAGCTACAGCTGCTGGCCTACACTGAAGCCACAGCCACTCAGGATCCGAGCTGCATCTGTGACCTACACCACAGCCCTCGGCAATGCCAGATCCCTAACCCATTGAGCGAGGCCAGGAATTGAACCCGAAACCTCATGGTTCCTAGTGGGATTTGTTTCCGTTGAGCCATGATGGGAACTCCAACATTGAGTTTTGATAGAACAATTCAGGGAGTTCCCTCTGTAGCCCAATGGATTAATGATCCGGCTCATTTCTCTGGCCGTGCTGCTTCTATTCCTGGCCCAGTGGAGTGAATTAAGAATCCGGCATAGGTTGCAGCTGTAGCTGGGCTTCGATCCCATGCCTGGAAACTTACGTATGTTGCAGGTGTGCCCCCCAAAAGTAATACTATTAACATTAAAAAGAAAATTCAGGGAGTTCCTGTCATGGCACAGCGGAAACAAATCCGACTGGTATCCATGAGGATGCAGGTTCGATCCCTGGCCTCGTTCAGTGGGTTGAAGGATCCGGTGTTGCCGTGAGCTGTGGTGTAGGTCGAAGATGCAGCTAGAATCCTGCTTGGCTATGGCTGTGGCTGTGGCTGTGGCGTAGGCCGGCGGCTACAGCTCTGATTCAACGCATAGCTGGGGAACTTCCATGGATGAGAAATGAACGTCTATGTTGTGAGCTGCTAGATGGTGGGGTTTATTTGTTACAGCCTTTAGCATGACTCTAAACAATGTACCTTCTAGACCTCATTGCCCACCAGCCCAGTGCATCACAAACTACATTTGTGGTTGTGGAGTAAGACCTGGTTTTAGATCTTTAATCTGTCATGAATGATCCTTTTGGTCTATACCATGTTCAGCAAGACAAGTCTTTTAATCATTTACTCGATGTCATGGCAAAGTGAAATTGCTGTAAGTTTTGAAACACCTACTAGCAATTTCTGAACTTGTCTTGTTGTGACATTAAGAGTTTTGGGATGGAGTTCTCGTTGTGGAGCAGCAGAAATGAATCTGACTAGGTTGTGGGTTCGATCCCTGGCCTTGCTCAGTGGGTTAATGATCCAGCATTGCCATGAACTGTGATGTAGGTCGCAGACATGTCTCGGATTCTCCGTTGCTGTGGCTGTGGTGTAGGCTGGCAGCTGTAGCTCTGATTGGACCCCTAGCCTGGGAACCTCCATATGCTGCGAATGTGGCCCTAAAGAGCAAACAACAAACAAAACAAACAAAAACAAAAAAGAAAACAACAACAAACAAAAACAAAAAAGGGAGAGTTTTTGGACTATTCCTGGCACTGCCTGGCACTGCCTTTATTACCTTGTTTTATTTTTTCCGTAGCATTTACCATTGCCTGTATTTATCTTATTCATTTAGAGGTCTATTTGTTTTATGGTTTTCTTCCCACTATAATGTAAGTTCCATCAGAAAAGGGTCTTATTTTTCTTTTGGTTCCTAGTTCTTAATACAGTGCCTTGTACAGCATAGGTGTTCAGAAAGCATGTGTTGAATAATACATTAATCACAAGCTTTAGTGGGCGGGAGGTAGGGGAGAGGAGGCAGTGGATACCTGTATAGAAGCTCTCTCTGGTCATACCTGACCTGAATTCTAGCTCCTTCACGGACAGAGGCTTGACTCCCTGGTTTTCTGATCAACTAAAAATGCCCCAGATTAGATCTGGCCTCTTCCACTCTCCCTCTTTAGGTTTTCCCCATTAGAGTTTGGATTGCTCTGGACTGTCACTGTTTGATGACAAGTCTGTCTTCCACTCCAGTTTATAAGAATGTAAGATTCTGAGGGTGTGGAGTTGGATTTCAAGTGATGACTGCTATGTCCCCAGAGTCAGGCAGCACAATCAAGGCGCTTGGTCACTGTAAATGGACTTAACAGCATGAATTCAGGCAGAGGGGAGGCAGCCCTGGGGAATCAGTGCCCTCCCCTGTGTCTCAGGGTCCATATCTTGGCAGCATCCCAGGGTCGATCTTGTGCTCTGGTCCAGTGCCTTGTCTGAGCTACCACTTCCTTCCCCATCAACCACCCCCAGGTGCTGGGTCAGGTTGGCAGCACTTGGCACATCAGACATGGAGGGGCAGGTGTCTCATGTGGCCCAAATGGATACTTAGAGCCAAGGTAAGTAACACTTGTTGTATATTTTGGTGGCTTTTTTTGTTCCTGAGTTGGGGAGGAAGTTACCGCTTAAGTAAGATTACTAGGAATGCACTCAAGACGAGGAGTATGGTGATGCATCCTGAAACAATTGCTGAGACAGCCAGCATGTAGACTTTGTGGGAGGTCTTGGCTGCCAAGGCTCGTTCATTCCTATGGTTGTAGCGCCTGGTCTGAGTGTGAGAGGAGAGGCAGAACAGGAATCCAAGGGCTTCAAAGGGTTATTGGGTCACAGGCACTGTAAGGACTTGGGTGGGGATCTGAACCAACAGGAGGGAGAACATGGATACAGCTGGTTCAGGGTCAGGGTCAGGTTCAGGATCAGGATGGAGGGGGAGGGAGAGGGTAGGCATGATGCACATTCCCACCTGGGAGGAGTAGTACAGGGCCACACTGCCTAAGGGACAGCACAGAAAGCAGGCCAAGATCGCCAGCAAGAGGTGGTCGCTGGGAGGCTTGTCAGACCTAATTTCAAATGCCTGGGGGAAGTGAGTGGGTTATGACTTAGTATGGCTTCTGGACTCTCTGAGTCCCCATAACCTCCTGCCTTTCACCCTGTTTGGCTCCTATAAAATCTTGACTGACACCCTTTAAAAGTCTCACTGACCCCCACGACTCCCAACACTTTCCTTCTAGCCTTACTCTAAGACCTCCCTGCCCTAGAATTCCCTTACACACCCTCATGCCCTATAGCCTCTCTCTGTTCTCTCTAACCTCTCTCCCGTCTCCTCTAAGCTCCTCCGTGTCTTCTACAACCGCCTTGCAGATCCCCACAGCACATCTCACTCGGCCCCTTCCACTGTCCCCACAAAATTTCTCATTCCTATTTTTGTGGCACCTTGCCTGACTTTGAGGGGAGAGGCAGAACGGGCATAGATGAGCTTCTAAGGCTTATTGAATCAGGGTTGGCCGTGGAGGTATATGGACCCAGGATGGGGCTGGAACCCACAGGAGGGAGGACAGGAAGAAGGTGGTTTGGGGTCAGGGACAGGGTGGAGAGAGAGGCGGGGGCCAGGATTCACATGATGTATATCCTACCTGGGAGGGGTAGCACAAGGCTACAGCGCCTAAGGGACAGCATATGAAGCAGGCCACGGATGGCAGCACGTCCTCGTCGCTGGGTGACCCCTGAGACATAATTTCCAACACCTGGGGGAGGAGTGGGTTATGGCTCAATATGGATTCTGGAGCCAACATCCTTTCTGACCTCCTTCCCTTTCATGCCAAGACATTTCTCGTTGGTTCCTATAAATTCTTCATTGATCCCCTTGCAAACTCTCATTGACTGCCGCTAACTTCTATCATGTCACCTCTGACCTCTCCCTGTTCCCTAGACCTAGAAATCCCCACCTCCCCCTGCGTGCCCTGTAACCCCTCTCTGTTCTCTGTAACCTGTCCCGTCTCCTCTAACTCCTCCCCGTCTTCTACAACTACCTTGCTGATCCCTACACCATGTCTCACGTCCCCACTTCCAGTGTCCCTGCAAAGTCCCTTATGACTCTGATGACTCTGGCTTGGTCTCCTTGTACCTCCACTGACCCACTGTCATGCTTTGTTCCCACCGACACCCGCATCATCCCCCATGCGACCGACCTTCTCTTTGGCCCTCTCAACAAGAGGCAAAGACGACCCTCACTCAACACTTTAACACTCTCACTCTTCATCTGTAAATTCTTCATTGTCCCCTGATGCAATCTTCAACTTATAAAAAATTCTAATGTCCTCAGTAGTCCTTTCTTTGTCCCATTTATACTATCACTCACTTTGTCCCTATGAATCTGCCTCCATCCTGTTATGACCCTTATTGTTCACCCATGAGTGCCTCCCTTCTCCCCCTCCCCCCATGACCTCTCACTTGGCTCCTCTAAGATCTTCTTTGAACAACTATAAACTCTAAGTCCTCTCCTTGTCCACTCATGGCCTCTTCTCTGTCCGCTTATAAAGATCTGCCCTGTATCCCACTAAAATCTTCTCTCTACATCTGAAACCAGCTTGGTGATCCTCTGAATTCCTTCTCCCTACTCTAAATATAACCTTCCTCTTCTCCTAAACCTGTGCTCCCTCTAAATACATCTTTACTTATAAAATTGTCTCTGCCCCCTTAAGAAACCTTCCTTCCCCCACATTCCCCCCATCCTCTAATTCTCCTTCTTCAACTGTCACCCCATAAATTCTCTCCCTGCTCCTTCAACCCCCCTCTTTCCAACCCCATGAGTGCATCTGGATCTGGCACTACCAAGGCTACATGGAGCCTCTCCCTCCTTCCAGCCTGCCAGGGATTACCATGGAGACCAGACAGGCCCTGCCTCCTACTCCACCTTTCTATTTCTATTGGGTGATTGGAGGTTGTCTGTTAGGGTTGGGGAAGCCAGTGCTCACCTGGCTGCTGATTGGTCTGAGGGAGTTCAGGTTCCTCCTATTCTCTTTGATGATTGGTCAATTCCAGGAGTGCCTTGGGGAAGACCACCACTTGGTACAAGAGTGATGTGGGCCTAGGAGTCTTGGGTTGCTTCAGGCACCTTGAGAGGGGTCATTTAACAAGTTGGAGTCAGGTTCTTCCGCAGTGGAGTGTGATCTTTGCAAGAATTAACATCTTTTGGAGTTCCCGTCATGGCTCGGTGGTCGACGAATCCGACTAGGAACCATGAGGTTGTGGGTTCAATCCCTGGCCTTGCTCAGTGGGCTAAGGATCTGGCATTGCTGGGAGCTGTGGTATAGGTTGCAGATGCGGCTCGGATCTGGCATTGCTGTGGCTGTAGTGTAGACCAGTGGCTATAGCTCTGATTAGATCCCTAGCATGGGAACTTCCAAATGCCAGGAGTTCGGCCCTAAAAACACAGAAAGACAAAAACAAACACAAAGCTAAATTACACCAAACATCTATAAATTATTAGGGCTGGGGGTTCTTTAAGGGGGGCTATTTCTCTTATTCTTCTTCTATATATAGACTATGAAATATTTATAATCATTGCTCTGAGAAAGTGCTGCACACTAACATTTATTTCAAATAAAGCTGTTCATCAATTTACACTGTCTTCATAATAAATATAAAAAATTTAGACTTGCCCCCCTGCTTCTCCCTCTCTTTCTCCCCTTTTTTTCGTTATAACTGGAAGTTTGTACCTTTTACCACCTTCATCCAATTCCTCTTCCTTTAGTCTCTGCCTTTGGCCATCACAATTCTAATCTCTTTTTAATGAGTTTTTTTTGTTTGTTTGTTTGTTTGTTTGCTTGCTTGCTTTTTAGGGCTGCACCTGCGGTATATGGAAGTTCCCAGGCTAGGAGTCAAATCAGAGCTATAGCCACTGGCCTACACCACAGCCACAGCAACTCCAGATCCAAGCAGCATCTCCAACCTACACCAAAGCTTATGGCAACGCCGGAGCCTGACCCACTGAGTGAGGCCAGGGATGGAACCTGCAACCTCACGGATACTAGTTGGATTTGTTTCCATTGAGCCACAATGGGTACTCCCCAAGTTTGTTTATTTTGAAGTGTAATTGACTTATAATACTATGTTAGTTCCTGGTGTACAATTTAATGATTTGATATTTCTATACATTACAAAGTAATCACCATGATACATCTAGTTATCATCTGTCACCGTACAAAGATACTTCGTTATTACTGACTATATTCCCCATGCTGTACATAAATGCTCTTCATTTATTTTGTAACTGGAAGTTATCAGATATATCACTTGCAGATATCTTCTCCCATTCATTAGGCATCCTTTTTGTTTTGTTGATAATTTCTATTGTTCTGGAAAACCTTTTTAGTTTGATGTAGTACCATTTGTTTATTTTGCCTTTGTTTCCCTTGCCTGAGGAGATAGATCCAAAAAAATGTTGCTAAGACTAATGTTGAGTGCACTGCCATTTTCTTCCAGAAGTTTTATGATTTTTAGGTCTTAAATTTGTTTTTAATCCATTTTGAGTTTATTTTTGTAAATGGTATGAAAAGTAGTCCGTTTCATTCTTTTGCATGTAGCTGGCCAGTCTTCCCAGCATCATTTATTGAAAAGGCTGTCTTTTCCTTTTTGTATATTCTTGTCTCTTTTGTTGTGTATTAATTGATTTATTATGGATTTATCTCTGGACTCTTTATTTCTCTTCCATTGGTGTATAATGTATGATGTATGGTTTTGTGTCAGGACCATACTGTTTTGATTACCATACTTTTGTAGTATAGTTTGAAGTCAGGGCGCAAAATCAGGTTAATTAACATGTCTATAGTTCACACAGTTATGTCTTTATTTGCGGGGGTGTTGAATGCTTTAAGATTTACTTTCTTAGTTTAAAATACACGATGCAGTATTGTTAACCATGGTTATGATGTTATATATTTAACCCTCACACCTTATTCACCTTATAGCCGAAACTTTCTATTTCTGTTTTTTAACCAGTTTGTTGCCCTCCCCCCACTTCCAGCCCCCCCCCTTCCAGCCCCTGGTAACCATTATACTGCTTTCAGTTTCTATGAGTATGGGTTTTTAATATTCCACATATAAGTGATATCGCACAGTGTTTATCTTTCTCTGCTTGACCTATTTCACTTATAATAACACCTTAAGGTCCATGCATGTTGTCTTAAATGGCAGAATTTCATACTTCTCATGGTTTAATAATATTCCTCTGTGTGTATATACTACCTCTTCCTTATCCATTCATCCATTGTCAGACCCGTGGGTCATTTCCTACCTTGGCTATTGTGAATCATGCTGCAGTGATCATGGGAGTGCAGAGACCTCTTTGAGACCACTGTTTTATTTCTTTGGGATATAAAACCAAAGTAGGACTGCTGCATCATATGTCAAGCAATCATAATTAATTTTCAGATTATATTTTTGCGACACCACCATCCCGTTTCCCACAGTGGTTGTCCAGGTTTACATTCCCACCAAGAGTGTACAAGAGTTCACTTAACAGGCCAAGGCTTTTAAAAAGCAAGGGAGAGTTCTCATTGTCTCCAGCTTACGGACTCAAAGGACTCTGATGGAGTTCCCTGCTGGCCTAGCAGTTAAGGATTCAGTGTTGTCACTGCTGTGGCTTGGGTTAGATCCCTGGCCAGGGGCGGGTGCGGCCAAAACAGGACAAAAGCAAAGACTCTGAGCCCTTCTGAGATGGTAGAATCACCAAGCGGAAGGAGACTGGGTCCCTGAATTGTATGTGGGCCACTTGAAATGCCCACAGTTGAGGTTCTGTGAGTGTGAAATAAACGTCTATGTTGTGAGCTACTAGATGGTGGGGTTTATTTGTTATGGCTTCTAGCACGAGCCTAAACAATGTACCTTCTAGACCTCATTGCCCACCAGCCCAGTGCATCACAAACTATTTGTGGTTGTGGAGTAGGACTTGTTTTTGATACCTCTATTCTGTCACGGACAATCCTTTTGGTCCATCCTGTGTTCAGTAAGACAAATCTATTGATCATATACTTGAATGTCATGACAATGTCAAATTGCTCCAAGTTTTGAAGTACCTACTGGCAATTTCTGCAGTTGTCTTGTAGACGTTAATAGTTTTTGGACTGTACTGGCATGCTTTAGCTTATTACCCTGCTTTATTTTTTTTCCACAGCATTTATCATTGCCTGTAATTACCTTGTTTACTATTTAGAGGTCTATTTGTTTGTGATTTTTTTAAATTTTTCTTTTTGTTTTTTAGGGGCTGAACCTATGGCATATGGAAGTTCGCAGGCTAGGGGTTGAATCAGAGCTACAGCTGCTGGCCTACGCCACAGCCACAGCAATTCAGGATCCGAGCTGGGTCTGGGACTTACACTACAGCTTATGGCAATGCCAGATCCACAACCCACTGAGCGAGGCCAGAGTTTGAACCCGAATCCTCATGGATCCTAGTTGGGTTCGTTAACTGCTGAGCCATGAAGGGAACTCCCTTTATGATGTAGGCTCCCAAAGAAAGGGGTCTTATTTATTTTTCTCCTTTGCTTTCCTGGTTCCTAGTACAGTACCTGATACATAGTAGGTGCTCAGAAAGTATTGTTGAATAATAATCAAATTCAATCAATGGCGTTGGTAGGGAGAGGAGGCAACCATAGCCAGTAATAGAAGCTCTTTGCAATCCTACCTGATCTGAATTCTAGCCAGTTCACTGACAGCTGCTTAACTCCCTGGTTTTCTGATAGACTGAAAATACTGCAGATTAGATCCAGCCTCTTACAACTCCCTCCATTAGTTTCCTCCATCACAGATAGGACCACTATGGATTGTCACTGTCTGGTAAGATGTCTTCCACCCTGTTTCCTAAGTTTTGAGAGGGTAGGGATTTAATATGAAGTGGTGAATGCTATATCCCCAGAGATATCAACTTGTCAAGGCCCTTGGTTGACATAAATAAATTTGTGGCAAGAGTTCCTTTCGTAGCTCAGCACTTAATGAACCTGACTAGGATCCATGAGGACTCGGGTTCGATCCCTGGCCTTGCTCAGTGGGTTAAGGATCCGGCATTGCCATGAGCTGTGGTGTAGGTCGCAGACACGGCTCAGATCGTGCGTTGCTGTGGCTCTGGTGTAGGCTGACGGCTGCAGCTCCGATTTGACCCCTAACCTGGGAACTTCCATATGCTGTGGGTGCTGTCCTAAAAACAAAAAATAAAAGAAAAAAATTGTGGCAAGTGTTGGGCAGGAGGAGAGGCTTCCTGGTGAAATAGTGCCCTACACTATCTCCTGTGAATCCCCCACACCCCTTGGTAGGGTCCCAGGGTTGGTTTTGTGCTCTGGTCCAGTAGCTGTCTGAGCTACCACTTCTTCCCCCATCAGCTACCTCCAGGTGGTGGCTCAGGTTGGCAGCACTTGGCACATCAGACCCTGGCCCAAATGGATCCTTAGAGCCGAGGTAAGTAAAGCCCGTCATATATTTTCATGGTTTTCTTCATGAGCTGAAATGAAGTTACCGAGTGAAAAAGATTATTAGGAACAGGATCCAGCTGTTGAGTGCAGCAATGCATGCCACAATAATTCCCGCAAGTGCAAGAGTGAAGACTCTGTGGGAGGACTCGACGGCCAAGTCTCGTTCATTCCTACGGTTGTAGCGCCTGGTCTGAGTGTGAGAGGAGAGGCAGAACAGGAATCCAGGGGCTTCAAAGGGTTATTGGAGGGGGCACAGGCACTGTAGGACTTGGGCTGGGATCTGAACCAACAGGAGGGAGAACCTGGATACAGCTGGTTCAGGGTCAGGGCCAGGTTGGGGGTGGGAGGGAGAGGGTAGGCATATTCCCACCTGGGAAGAGTAGTACAGGGCTGCACTGCCTAAGGGACAGCACAGCAAATAGGCCAAGATTGCCAGCAAGAGGTGGTCGCTGGGGGGCTCATCAGATGCAGATTCAGATGCCTGGTGGGAGGGAGTGGGTATGGCTCAGAATGGCTTCTAGACTCTACTATTCTTTTTAACCTCCTTATTAACTCTCCTTGACTCCTATAAAATCTTCACTGACACCCTTTAAAGCTCTCACCAACTCTAACTCACAGCATATTCCCTCTAACCTTACTATCCACTTTAATAACTCCCTCTACCCAATAACTCCCAGACCCTTCTCCCTGCCTCTGTGCCCTGTAACCCCTCTCTGTTCTCTGGAACCTTTCCCGTCTCCTCTCAGCTCCTCCCTGTCTCCTACGACTGCCTTGCGGATCCCTACAGCACATCTCTCTTGTCCCCTTCCACTGTCCCCACAAATTCCTTATTGACTCTGACAACTCTCACTTGGCCTCCTTGTACCTCTACTGACCCACTGTCATATTTTGTTTCTATTAACCCCTCATCATCCCCCAAGCAACCTTTTCTTTGCTCCTATAAACCTCTCAACACTTAATTCAACACTTAATACTCTTTTCTTCCGTAAAAACTTTCATTGTCCTCTTATAAAATCTTAAACTTATAAAAGCTCCCAATGTCCTCAGTAGACCTCTTTGTTCCTTGTATAATGTGACTCACTTTGTCCCTGTGAATCTACCATGATCCTCTTATGACCCTAATTGTTCACTCATAAATTTCTTCCTTCTCTCCCTCCCCCCCGTAACCTCTCACTTGGCTCCTCTAGGACCTTCTTTGAATAACTATAAACTCTAAGTCCTCTCCTTGTGCAGTCATAGCCTCTTTTCCCTCCCATTAGAATAGACCTGCCATATCTCCCACTAAAATTTTCTCTCTACATCTGAAACCAGCTTGGTGATCCTTTGAATTACTTCTCCCTCCATTAAATACAACCTCCCCGTTCTCAACTTGTGCTCTCTTTCTATACAAATACTTCTCTTTCTATACAACCCTCATTCCCCCCTTTTGAAACCCTCCTTGCCCCCTCATCCTCCCTATCCCCTCTAACTCTCTTCCTCGCACCTGTTACCCCATAAATTTTCTCCCTGTTCCTTCAACCCCCCATCTTTCCACCTCCATTAGGGCATCTGGCTCTGGCACTACCAAGGCTACATAGAACCGCTCTCCCACTCCAACTGGTCAGGGATTACCATGGAGACCAGACAGGGCCCGCCTCCTATTCCATCTTTCCACTTCTATTGGGTGATTGGAGGTTGTGTGTGATAGGGCGAGGGAAAGCCAATACTCACCTGGCTGATGACTGGCCTGAAGGAGTTCAGGCTCCTCCTACTCTCTCTCACGTGATTGCTCAATTCCACCAGTCGTAGCAAGAGTGATGTGCGCCTAGGAGTCTTGGGTTGCTTCCTGTACCTTGAGAAGGGTCATTTAACAGTTTTGAGTTCTTCAGTGAAAGGTGATCTTTGCAAGAATTGACGTCTTTTCACGTGCTTATTTGCCATCTGTATATCCTTTTGGATGAAGGGTCAGTTAGATTCTCCCATTTGAAAAAATTGTTTTTTTTGTTTTCTTTTTTGGGCACCCCGCGGCATAATAGGAGAAATCTTCTCGAACATAACATTAAGTCCTGGAAAGCAGTTCTTCAGGCCAGACAAAATCAGTAATGTGTGTGCTTAGTGTGGTAATGCATAGGTTTGCATCTTGAATTTTAGTTAGACTGATTGAAAGTTGGTCAGATTCATACCGATGCACATTTTACAGCTGCCATTTTAATTCTTTTTCTTTCACTTTTCATCGCTGATGTTCACTCTTCATAAAAAAAAAGCTATAACAGGTATATTTGTTTCTCCAGACTAGAGTAAAGGTGACACACGTTGTGCCACCACCTATGACACTATGGCATAGGTGTTCCCCAATCCTGAAATTCTTGTTTTAGCCCGGCACTTTGCTACCTGGAGTAAAGACTGCATTTGCCAGGTTCCCTGGGACCCAACCAGAGGAGACCACGTGATTAAATTCTGGCCAATGTGATGGGAGCAGAATAGTGTGTGTGTGTGTGTGTGTGTGTGTGTGTGTGTGTTGCTGCTCACTCTCAACCTAATTAATATAGTCAGCCCACCTCATGCACTGTTTTTCTGACACACGAGTTTATGTCATTGGCATCATAAACTGTGCGGAATAATAATCAAACCACAAAATATCTGTGTTCTGTTTAGATTTCAGTATAAAATGGTTCCTAATTATTTTTTTAAAAGAGAAAGTAAAAAGAGCAATAAGATGATTCGTCTCAACCATTAGGAATTTTTACCAAGGTTTTTTTTTTTTAAATTGAAGTTTAGTTTATTGACAATGTTGTATTAGTGTGTGGTATACAGCAAAGTGATTCAGTTATATATATGTACTTATATATTATATATATGTATACATACATATATATTCTTTTCCATTATAGGTTATTACAAGATATTGAATATGATTCCCTGTGCTATATAGTAGGACCTTGTTCTTTATTTATAGTAGTTTATATCTGCTAATCCCAAACTCCTAATTTATCCCTCCCTGTCCCCTTTCCCCTTTGGTAACCATAAGTTTGTTTTCTATGTCTCTAAGTCATAAATAAGACATTTACTTGTTTTGTAAATAAGTTTTTTTGTATCATATTTTATTATATTATTATTATTACCATTATTATTTTTTGCTTTTCGGGGCCACATCTGCAGCAAATGGAAGTTCCCAGGCTAGGGGTCGAATCAGAGCTACAGCTGCTGGCCTACACCACAGCCACAGCAATGTGGGATTTGCGCTATGTCTGCAACCTACACCACAGCTCAGGGCAATGCCAGATCCTTAGCCCACTGATTGAGGCCAGGGACTGAACCCTTATCCTCATGAATACTAGTCGAATTTGTTTCTGCTGCAGCACAATGGGAACTCCCTGTATCATATTTTAGATTCCACATATATCATATGATATTTGTCTTTGTCTGGCTTACTTCCCTTAGTATGATATTCTCTAGGTCCATCCATGTTGTTGCAAATGGCATTATTTAATTCTTTTTTATGGCTGAGTAGTATTCCATTGCATATATACATCATAGCTTCTTTATCCATTCATCTGTTGATGGACACTTAGGTTGCATCCATGTCTTGGCTATTGTAAATAATCCTGCTATGAATGTTGGAGTGCATGTGTATTTTTGAGTTAGCATTTTCTCTGGAATTGCTGGGTCATATGGTAGTTCTATTTTTAGTTTTTTAAGGAACCGCCATAGTGTCTTCCATAATGGCTGCCCCAAGTTTCATTCTTACCTACAGTGTAGGAGGGTTCCCTTTCCTCCACACCCTCTCCAGCATTTATTATTGGTAGACTTTTTACCAGAAGCACACAGGGGGACACTGACAATGGTTGGGCAGGGCTGCCACCTACAGGTGTTTAGGTTTGGCCCTCACTGCCCATGACCTAACCTGGCAGGGGAGCTGGTAGGAGCTGCCTCACTGGCCCAGGGGAATGGGCACCTCTTCTGATCACATAGTCTCCCCAGAGGCTGGTGTTGGGCCTAAGGCTGGGCCTTGGTGGGGTGTGCCAGGCATTTGGAGAGGTGAGGCAAGCCAGGATTCCAGGGTGAGAAGATGACTGAGGTGCCTGGGTGACACTCAGCCAGAGGTACCTCTGCATTTTCAAGCTCTCTAGAGCCTGTGGGGCCTTGTCCACTGCTGGCTTCTCTGCTACCATCTGAGCATCCTGCATTTGGGCTCCATCTCAGAGTCTGGAAAGTTCTATGGTTCTGTTGGGGGCTTCATCCCAGAGGACACTACATTCAGTTAAGACCATAAGACTGGTTCTGTCCAGTGGATTGAGAGCAAAAGTGACATGTGTTACTTTGAGGCCAACGTTTTGTTTAAAATATTCCCCTCTGCTTCATTGAGGTATATTTGACAAATCACAGTATGCAACATAGTGATTTGATATATGTATCTGTAGTGAAATTATTACAATAATCAAGTTGATTAACACATCTATCAGCTCCCACAGTTACATCTTTATTTGAGGGGGGTGTTGAATGTTTAAGATTTACTTTGTTTATTTATTTATTTATTTATTTATTTATTTATTTATTTATTGTCTTTTTAGGGCCGCACCAGCGGCGTATGGAGGGTCCCAGGCTAGGGGTCAAATTGGAACTGCAGCTGCTGGCCTACACCACAGCTATAACAACACAGGATCCGAGCCACATCTGTGACCTACACCACAGCTCGCGGCAATGCTGGATCCTTAACCCACTGAGCGAGGCCAGGAATCAAACCTGCGTCCCTGTGGATGCTAGTCAGATTCATTTCTGCTGAGCCACAATGGGAACTCCAAGATTTACTTTCTTAGTCAAAGTACACAATGCCGTATTGTTAGCCATGGTTATGATGTTATATATTTGACCCTCACACCTTATTCACCTTATAGCCGAAACTTTCTATTTCTGTTTTTTAACCAGTTTGTTGCCCTCCCCCCACTTCCAGCCCCCCCCCCTTCCAGCCCCTGGTAACCATTATACTGCTTTCAGTTTCTATGAGTATGGGTTTTTAATATTCCACATATAAGTGATATCGCACAGTGTTTATCTTTCTCTGCTTGACCTATTTCACTTATAATAACACCTTAAGGTCCATGCATGTTGTCTTAAATGGCAGAATTTCATACTTCTCATGGTTTAATAATATTCCTCTGTGTGTATATACTACCTCTTCCTTATCCATTCATCCATTGTCAGACCCGTGGGTCATTTCCTACCTTGGCTATTGTGAATCATGCTGCAGTGATCATGGGAGTGCAGAGACCTCTTTGAGACCACTGTTTTATTTCTTTGGGATATAAAACCAAAAGTAGGACTGCTGCATCATATGTCAGGCAATCATAATTAATTTTCAGATTATATTTTTGCGACACCACCATCCCGTTTCCCACAGTGGTTGTCCAGGTTTACATTCCCACCAAGAGTGTACAAGGGTTCACTTAACAGGCCAAGGCTTTTAAAAAGCAAGGGAGAGTTCTCATTGTCTCCAGCTTATGGACTCAAAGGACTCTGATGGAGTTCCCTGCTGGCCTAGCAGTTAAGGATTCAGTGTTGTCACTGCTGTGGCTTGGGTTAGATCCCTGGCCAGGGGCGGGTGCGGCCAAAACAGGACAAAAGCAAAGACTCTGAGCCCTTCTGAGATGGTAGAATCACCAAGCGGAAGGAGACTGGGTCCCTGAATTGTATGTGGGCCACTTGAAATGCCCACAGTTGAGGTTCTGTGAGTGTGAAATAAACGTCTATGTTGTGAGCTACTAGATGGTGGGGTTTATTTGTTATGGCTTCTAGCACGAGCCTAAACAATGTACCTTCTAGACCTCATTGCCCACCAGCCCAGTGCATCACAAACTATTTGTGGTTGTGGAGTAGGACTTGTTTTTGATACCTCTATTCTGTCACGGACAATCCTTTTGCTGTGTAACCTAGTCAACAAGACAAGTCTCTTGATCATATAAGTTGGATGTCATGACAATGTCAGGTTGCTGTGTTTCGAAGCGTTTACTAGCAATTTAGATACTGTTCTTGTTGCAAGCCAGTAACAGTTGGTGGACCAGCACCGGCAATGCTTTAGCTTATTTTCTCCATAGGATTTTCTATTCCCTGTAATTACCTTGTTTATTTAGAGGTCTATTTGTTTTTGGTTTTCTCCCCACTAGAATGTAAGCCCCCTCAGAATGAAGTCTTACTTATTTTGCTCTTCTGCTTTCCTAGTTCCCAGGACAGTGTCTGGTACATCATAGGTGCTCTGAAAGTATTGTTGAATAATGATTAAATCACAAGCATTGGTGATGAGCCGAGGCAACCATAACTGTTACAGAAGCTTTCTGCAGGAGTTCCCGCTGTGGCGCAGTGGTTAACGAATCTGACTAGGAACCATAAGGTTTCGGGTTCGGTCCCTGCCCTTGCTCAGCGGGTTAACAATCCAGCGTTGCCGTGAGCTGTGGTGTAGGTTGCAGATGCGGCTCGGATCCCACGTTGCTGTGGCTCTGGCGTAGGCCGGTGGCAACAGCTCCGATTAGACCCCTAGCCTGGGAACTTCCATGTGCCCCGGGAGCGGCCCCAGAAAAGGCAAAAAGACAAAAAAAAAAAAAAAAAAAAAAAAAAAAAGAAGCTTTCTGCAATCATAATTTGACCTGAATTTTAACCAGTTCATTGATAGATGCTTGACTACCTGGTTTTCTTTCTTTCTGTCTGTCTGTCTTTTTAGGGTCACACCCAGACTATATGGAGGTTTCCAGGCTATGGGTCAAATTGGAGCTGTAGCTGCCAGCCTACGCCACAGCCACAGCAATGCGGGATCTGAGCTGCATCTGCAACCTACACCATGGCTCATGGCAACACCGGATCCTTAACCCACTGAGCAAGGCCAGGGATCGAACCTGTGTCCTCATGGATTGGATACTTGTCAGGTTCCTTAACCACTGAGCCATGGTGGGAACTCCCTGATTTTCACAAGTACGCCAGGTTAGGTCTGGCCTTTTATAACCAATTTCTGCATTATTCCCCATTAGATATAAAACCACTCTGGACTGTAACTGCCTGATTTAAATGTTCTGAGGGGATGAGTTGAGTCTGTAGTGATGACTGCTAGGTGTCCAGAATCATACAGCATAGTCAAGGCCCTTGGTTGGCATGAGTCCATGCATGTAGGCAGGAGGGGAGGCTGCCCTGGGGAAAGAGTGCCCTCCCTTGTCTCCCATGGCCCAGTCTTACTGGTGTCCAGAGTTGGTCTTGTGCTCTGATCCAAAGGGCTACCTGAGCTACCACGTCCCTCCCCCATCAACCATCTCAAGGTGCTGGGTCAGGCTGGTGACACTTTTTACTCCCAAACATAAGGAGTATGGTCCGATTTGGCAAATGGATGCTTAGAGCCATGGTAAGTTAACACTTACATATATTTGGTGTTCTTATCATGAACTGGAAAGGAGGTTACCGAGAAATTATGAATGCTAGGATTGCAATTGAGATGAAGATTATGAAGACGCTGAGTATGAAGATGCATCCCATAATAATTGCTGAGACTGCTAATGCGAAGGCTTTATGGGAGGTCTCGGCAGCCAGGGCGGGTTCATTGTTATCGATGTGGCTCCTTGTCTGAGTTGGATGGGAGAGGCAGGGCAGGAATAGTTGGACTTAAAAAGGGTTATGGAATAGGGATGAGCCATGGGTCTGTAGGACACAGGGTAGCATCTGGACCAACAGGAGGGAGAACATGGATACAGTTGGGTCAGGGTCAGGGTCAGGGTCAGGATGGAGGGGGAGAGAGAGGGTAGGCATGATGCACATTCCCACCTGGGAGGAGTAGTACAGGGCCACACTGCCTAAGGGACAGCACATCATGAAGGCCAAGATCGCCAGCAGGTGGTGGTCTTTGGGGAGCTCCTCAGATACAGTTTCAAGCGGCTGGGGCAGGGAGTGAGTTATGGCTTAATATGGCTTCTGGACTCTAACATCCCCTCTGACCTCCTCTTCACACCTCTCTCATAAAATCTTCACCAATCCCCTTGAAAACTCTCACCAACTCCCTCTAACTCCCAGCATATCTCCTTTTAGCCTCTCCCTAACCCTTTAATACCTCTCTGTCCCCAGAACTCCCAGCCCACGCCTCCCTCTGCATGCCCTATGACCCCTCTCTGTTCTCTGGTAACCTTTCCCGTCTCCTCTAAGCTCCTTCCTGTCTTCTGTAACTGCCTTGCAGCTCCCTACAGCATGTCTCACATCTCCCCTTCCACTGTCCCCACAAAATCCCTTACTGACTCTGATGACTCTCACTTGGCCTTCTTGTACCTCCACTGACCCACTGCCACACTTTGTTCTTATCAACACCTTCATTGTACCCTAAGCAACTTTCTTTTTATCCCTATAAACCACCTAAGAATACCCTCACTCAACACTTTCACTTTTTATATGTAAAACCTTCATTGTCTCCTTCAACTCTTTCACCCTATAAAGCTTCTAATGTCTTTAATAGCTTTCTTCTTGTCCCTTTTATAATATCACTCGCTTTGTCCCTGTGACTCTGTCATGGTCGTGCTACGACCCATAAACACCTCCCTTCTCCCCACCTCCTACCTCATCCACATAACCTCTCACTTGGCTCCTCTAGGACCTTCTTTGAACATACTTCCTCTTTTTTTTTTTTTTGTCTTTTTGCCATTTCTTGGGTCGCTCCTGCGGCATATGGAGGTTCCCAGGCTAGGGGTCTAATTGGAGCTATAGCTGCCAGCCTACGCCAGAGCCACAGCAACTCGGGATCTGAGCCGCGTCTGCGACCTACACCACAGCTCACGGCAATGCAGGATTGTTAACCCACTGAGCAAGGGCAGGGATCGAACCCGCAACCTCATGGTTCCTAGTCGGATTCGTTAACCACTGAGCCACGACATGAACTCCCATACTTCCTCTTTTTATACAACCTTCATTCCCCCCTTATGAAACCCTCCTTGCCCCTTCATCCTCCCCACCCCCTCTAATTCTCTCCCTCATACCTGTCATCCCAAAATTTCTTTCCCTGCCCCTTCAAATACCCCCCTACCTCCATGAGTGCATCTGGATCTGGCACTACCAAGGCTACATGGAGCCTCTCCCTCCTTCCAGCCTGCCAGGGATTACCATGGAGACCAGACAGGCCCTGCCTCCTACTCCACCTTTCTATTTCTATTGGGTGATTGGAGGTTGTCTGTTAGGGTTGGGGAAGCCAGTGCTCACCTGGCTGCTGATTGGTCTGAGGGAGTTCAGGTTCCTCCTATTCTCTTTGATGATTGGTCAATTCCAGGAGTGCCTTGGGGAAGACCACCACTTGGTACAAGAGTGATGTGGGCCTAGGAGTCTTGGGTTGCTTCAGGCACCTTGAGAGGGGTCATTTAACAAGTTGGAGTCAGGTTCTTCCGCAGTGGAGTGTGATCTTTGCAAGAATTAACATCTTTTCATGTGCTTATTTGCCACCTGTATATCCCCTTTGATTAAGGATCCTTTAATTTCTTTATCCCATTTTATTTTATTTATCTTTTGTCATTTTAGGGCAGCACTTGCAGCATATGGAGGTTCCCAGTCTAGGGGTCAAATCAGAGCTGTAGCTGCCAGTCTACACCACAGCCACAGCAATGCCAGATCCAAGCCGCACTGAGATCTACACAGCAGCTCATGGCAACGCCAGATCCTTAACCCACTGAGCGAGGCCAGGGATTGAACCTGCGTCCTTATGGATGTTAGTCAGAGTCATTTCCACTGAGCCATGATGGGAACTCCTTTATCCCATTTTTAAAAATTGTGTTTTTTGGTTTTTTTTTTAACTGAAGTTTGAGAGTTTTTATATATTTTGCATCCAGATATCCAGATATCAGATGTGTCATTTGCAAATATTTTCTATGGGTCTGTAGCTTATCTTTTCATTTTCTAAGAGTGTCCATTGCAGACCAAAGGATTTTGATAGAGTCTAGATTACTTTTTTTTTCCTTTATGAGAGTGCTTTTGGTATCATGTTTAAGAACTTCGCTTAACCCAGGGTCAGGAGGATTTCCTCCTATGTTTTCTTCTGAAAGTTTGATAGATTTACAATTTACATTTAGATCTATGATCCATACTGAGTTTATACTTGTATAAGATGTGAGGTTTTAGTTGAGATTAATTATGTTTTACATATGGTGGCCCAATTGAGCACCATAAAAAAAAAAAAAACCCATCCTTTCTTTGATAAATTGCCTTTGGAATCGTTTCTAAATAAATTGGCCGTATTTGTTGTGGGCCTCTTTCTGCACTCCTTATTCCATTAACTTATTGTTTATCCATTTGCCAAATACCACACTATCTTATTCATTTAGCATCATAGTGATTCTTAAAATTGGATAATGTGAATGACTTTCTTCTTCTCTTTCTTCTCCTTCTCCTTTTCGTTCTTTTTTAGGGCCATAACTGTGGCATATGCAAGTTCTCAGGCTAAGGGTTGAATTGGAGCTGCAGCTGCCAGCCTATGCCACAGCCACAGCAATGCGGGACCTGAGCTATGTCTGCAACCTATACTGCAGCTCATGGCAATGCTGGATCCTTAACCCACTGAGTGAGGCCTGGGATCAAACCCACATCCTCATGGATACTATTGGGTTCTTAACCCCTGATCCACGGTGGGAACTCCTATTCTTCTTTTTAAGAATTGTTTTGACCGTGCTTGTCTAAATCACCAAACACCCCTTGCTAATTTTTAAATAGGAATTGCATTCGAATTTCGATGCAATTTGGGAGAGATGTTCAGCTCCAATTCAGGACTATGGAAGGGCTCTCCATTTATTTGGGACTTCTTTGATTTCTCGCAGCAGCAGCTACAGTTACACACACAGCTTGTACACATGACATTTTAGATGTACACTCAACTAATTGCTGTTGAAAATGTATTGCAAACTGCATCTTGCTAAACTCATTTTACCAGTTCTAGGGTGTGTGTGTGTGTGTGTGTGTGTGTGTGTGTGTGTGTGTGTGTGTGTGTGTGTGTGTGTGTGTTCTTTGGGATTTTCTGCATAGACAATCATGTCATCTTCAAATACGGGTAGTTTTTCTCTTCCTTTACTCTTTGTGTGCCTTCCTTTTATTCTTTTTCTGATCTGTTGTGCTGGTTAGGACTTATAGTCTGATGAGGAATAGGAATAGTGAGAGTGGACATTCTTGCCTTGTTGCATACATTTTGCCACCACATATGATGTTAACTATAGGTTTTCTGTTGATGTCCTTTATCAGGATGAGCACATTTCCTGTTAGTCCTGGTTTGCTGAGGTTTTTATTGTGAATGTATATTGAGTTTTCTCAAATGCCTTTTTTGCATTAGTTGATCATGTGGTTTGCCATCTTTAGACAGTTAATATAGTGGAGGACATTGAGGTTTTGCACATTTGTTTGCATTGTTTTTGAGATTCCACATGTAAGTGATATCATACAATATTTGTCCTTCTCTGTATGACTTACTTCACGAAGCTTAATATTCTCTAGGTCCATCAACAGTACTGCAGATGGGAAGTTCCCATTGTGGCTCAACGAGTTAAGGACCTGACTAGTATCCATGAGGATGCAGGTTCTATCCCTGGCCTTGCTCAGTGGGTTCAGGATCTGGTGTTGCTGAAAGCTGTGGCATAGGTTGCAGATGTCGTTCAAATCTAGTGTTGCTGTGGCTACAGTGTAGGCTGGTAGCTGCAGCTCCACTTCACCTCCTAGCCTGGGAACTTCCGTATGTCACAAGCGCAGCCCAAAAAAAAAAAAAAAAATGTTGCAAATGGCAAAATTTTATTCTTTTAAAAGACTGAGTGATTTTCCATTGTTGTGTGTACCTCTTCTTTATCTGTTCATCTGTTGATGGGCACTTGCGTCATTGCTTCCATATCTTGGCTATTATAAACAGTGCTGCTATAAACATTGGGGTGCATTACCCCTTTTTTTTCTGTTTAGGGCCACACCTGTGGCATATGCAAGTTCCCAGGCTAGGGGCTGACTCGGAGCTGCAGCTGCCAGCCTAGGCCACAGCCACAGCAACACAGGATCCAAGCCACATCTGCAACCTACACCACAGCTCACGGCAATGCCAGATCCTTAACCCACTGAGCAAGGCCAGGGATCGAACCCACAACCTCATGGTTCCTAGTCGGATTTGTTAACCACTGAGCCACGATGGGAACTCCCTGTCTTGGCTATTGTAAACAGTGCTACAACAAACAAAGGGGTGTATCTTTTCCAGGTATGGTTTTCTCTGGATATATGCCCAGGAGTAGGCTTGCTGGCTCATATGGTCACTCTATTTTTAGTTTTTCAAGGAACCTCCATACTGTTCTCCAGACCAGCTGCACCAACTTACATTCTCACCAATGGTGTAGGAGAGTTCCCTTTTCTCCACACTCTCTCCAACATTTATTATTTGTAGCCTTTTAGTGATGGCCATTATGTTTGGTGTGAGGTGGTATCTCATTGTCAATTTGATTTGCATTTCTGTAATAATTAGTGATGATGAGCATCTTTTCATGTGCCTGTTGACCATCTGTATGAAAAGACTCACTTTAGATATAAAGACACAAAGAGGGCAAAAGTAAGAGGTTTGAAAACAGAACGCTGATGCTATTGTAACCAACAGAGGGTTAGGATGACTGTATTACTGTCAGACAAAATAGATTTGAAGTAAGAAAAATTGTTTATAGGAGACAACAAAGCACATTGCATATGGACAAAAAATTAATTAAAATATAAAAATTATAAATATATGCATGCACATAATAACAGAGCCACCAAATATATGTAGCAATAATTAACAGAGCTAAAGGGAGACATAGTTCTACAATAATAGCTGGAAACTAAAACATCAGTGATGTTGAATATCGTTTCATGGGTTCATTCGCCTTCCTCATATCCTCTTAGGTGAAGTGCCCAAGTTTTTTTTTTTGCCCCTTTTTCTACATTTTTATTGGCTATAACTGACATATAACATGGTGTAAGTTTAAGATGTACAACCTGTTGATGGGATACACGTATATATTGTGAAAAGATTGACACTTCCATCATGTTGCAAAATTACCATTTCTTTTTTGTGGTGAGAACCTTTAAGATCAAATCTCATAGCAATTTTGAAGCATATAACATATCTATTATGATAATATGTGATATAAATATAATCAGGAGTGCTTATTCATCTTATAACTAAAAGTCTGTATCCTTTGCAGGCTCAGCTCATCAGCAGAACTGCTGACAGAGAAGGGAGGAGATGTGTGAAGTCTGGGGGTGCTAGCCCACCTCTCACTGCCTCGATAAGTTTCACTGCTGTTGTTGGGGGTGGCAGTGCAACTTGCTGCTGGACCCAGGTGACACAACCCTGGTTGGAGCACCTCCTGCCTCCACCAGACAGGGATGAACTATTAGCCCCCCGTTCAGCCCTGCCAACACTGCCCTTGTGGGAGAATCGGAGGATTGCCTGGTTCTGCTGGGTTGAGGATGTAACAGCGTCTCCCTGTTTGATATGGTATGACCCTGCTGGGGAAAAAGATGTTTGTCTTAGTCAGCTTGGGCCGCCATAACAAAATACCGTAGACCGGTTGGACTGGGCGGCTGAAATGCAGAAATTTGTTTTCTCATATATCTGGAGACTGGAAGTCTGTCATCATACTGCCAGCATATTTGGGTTCTGGTGGGAGTTCACTTCTTGGCTTGCAGATGGCCGCCTTCTTCTTGTTCTCCTATGGAGGAGAGAAAGGGGGCAACCTCTCACTGTCTCTTCTTATAAGGACACTAATCCCACCAGGATTACTGCCCTCACGATCTCCTCTAATCCATTACCTCCTCAAAGTCCTATCTCCTAATATAATCATACTAGGGGTTAGGGTGTCAACGTGTCAATTTTGTGGGGACATAATTCAGTCCATAGCAATGCTCAAACTCCCTACTCATCAGAGAAATGCAAATTAAAGCAAAAAGGAGCTATAATTTCTCACCCATCAAACTGGCAAAAATTAGTAGGATTGATGGCACTGCATGCTAAGAAGACAAAGAATGATCCTTTCAAGCCGTGGGATTGGAAGTGTGACTTGGTAGAGCTTTTGCAGACGTCATCACGGTATGAGCCATCAAAGTGTCTGAAGTCCTAATATTTCAATCCTGCAGTCCCACCTCTTGGATTCTATTTTAGAGTTATTCTTGCTCACTTGCACAGAGAAGCATGTTTGTAGATGTTTTTTGCAAGACTGCCTGTGGCAGCCTAAAGATGGAAATAGGAGTTCCTGTTGTGGCTCGTGGGTTAAGGATCTGGCATTGCTGCAAGCTGCAGCTTAGGTCACAGATGCAACTGAGATCTCCGGCATCGCTGTGGCTGTGGCACAGGCCTCAGCTGCAACTCCAATTTGACTCCTAGTGCAGAAACTTCCATACACCACAGGTGTGGCCCTAAAAAAGAAAACCAAAAAACAAAAAATCTGTTTAGAAAGAGTATGTAGGAGTTCTCGTTGTGGTGCAGTGGAAATGAACCCAACTAGTAACCATGTGGTTGCAGGTTCCATCCCTGACTTCACTCAGTGGGTTAAGGATCTGTCGTTGCCGTGAGCTGTGGTGTAGGTTGCAGATGTGGTTTGGATTCTGCGTTGCTGTGGCTGTGCTGTAGGCTGTCAGCTACAGCTCCAATTTGACCCGTAGCCTGGGAACCTCCATACGCTGCGGGTGCAGCCCTAAAAAAAAGCAACAAAAATAAATAAATAAATAAAAGAAAGAAAGAAAGAGTATGTAATCGCCATAAACCCCCACGCCCAGGAATGGAGCATACTTACAAAGGCATGGTGAAATGTAAGCCCTATAAATTGAGTTCAAAACTGTAATCTCATTCTGTGGAAAGTATGGGGGAGAGAGAAGAATGGGCGAAGTGTTAAATTTGCATGTTTCATTATAGTAATTCAACTGATGATGTCTCAAAATATAAGGATATACATTTTTGGTTTGTTTTATATTTCTCTTTGTAGAAAATACCAGGTGAATGCCTGAGAGTAGAATAAAGGTTGGGGGAAGTCAGGGAGCTGAAGCAGAGAAGGCTGGTTGGCTTTTCAAGTCTTACAGAACACCGTGACTTTCTTTTTTGGCATGTAGAAGTTTCCGGGCCAGGGATTAGAGACACACCATAGCAGCAACCCGAACTGCTACAGTGACAATCCTGGATCCTTAATCCGCTGCACCACGAGGGAACTTCCACAATATGACGTTTTTGAATTTGGCTCCTCGTGCTAATGTGGGCCATCCTGACTTCACATGGCCTTGCTGCTAAATGTGACAGGCCTGGCTTGGGCTGACCTGGGGAGGGTCAGGAATAGCTGACCCTCCAGACCTGCTAACATAGCAGACAAAGAGGCATAACGCCCTTTCCAGACATATCCCATACAGGGCAGCATTATCCCACAAACAAGTGTAATCTGTGGAGACATCCAGGGCCATGAAGGAAATAGAAGCATGATAACAGCCAAGGCTAAGGTTAACCATAGACTGACACCTTCGTTCTTTCCTTCACTCATTGTTTTCTATAAACCTTCCAAGATGAATCTCTTGTTGAGTATGAATTTAAAGCTCTAACCCCAGATGTCTGAGAAATATAACTATATTTTCCTGTATCTGCACTGGTTGGAGTGGATTAAGTTGTGAACATAGGAGGGCCGTATGTGACATGGCACAACACAATTGTTTTCTTTCTTCTTTTTTGCTTTTTAGGGCCGCACCAGAGGCATATGGAAGTTCCCAGGCTAGGGGTTAAATCGGAGCTGCAGCCGCCAGCCTATGCCACAGCCGCAGCAGTGCAGGATCTGAGCCATGACTTTGACCTACACCACAGCTCACAGCAACGCCGGACCCTTAACCCAGTGAGTGAGGCCGGGGACTGAACCAGCAACCTCATGAATCCTAGTCGGGTTCATTAACCACTGAGCCACGAAGGTAACTTCCACAAGTATTTATTTTCTGCTCAATTATGGGAGGCAGTGAGGAGAAGAGTGACTGTTCCTAGAATGACCCGGGAGCCAAGTGGGATGGGAGTTTTTCCATCTCTACAACATGCAGCCTTCAAATCACCATGGGTATCAGTTGTCCAATCCGCTAGGGGAGGAGGAAAATGGGGGCATGCCTGTGTGAGGTGGGTTAAGGCCAGAGTTATTTGTGGCACGTGTCGCTTCTGATCATATTCCATGAAGCCAAAGATAATGTCATGGCCACACAGGGAACCTAGGAACTGTGTCTGAGTCATGCTCCCAGGAAGTAAAGGAGATGAGCATTGGGAAAGAGACAGCCGTCTTTTCCATGGCTATTCAACTTAATTTCTACTGATAATCCCCATTCCCTTGGTTATGTATGGAAACTTAATCCTGCTAAGTCTAGGGTTTCTGGGTCTGAATTTGGGGTTGTCCGTGAAGCTAGGGCCCTAGAAGAAACCCTTGAGTGTTTATCATCCATGGAATCAGCCTAGATCTCTGCGTTCATTCATTCTGGGTGGCTCCTGAGTTATAACTGGTTCCCTTCCCCTCTGATAGTCATTGGCACTCTGGCACTTGGCATTCCTATAGCCTTCACCGCCTCCTCACCAAGCTTGAGGATATGAGATATCCTACTTGGTTGTCAGAGGCCATTTCTTCCTAGGCCTCCACACCATACAGCATATTTCCTTTGCGATCTTAAAGCCTCTCTAGGATTTATACGTGAAGTGGGAATATAGGTATTATCTGGAGTCTTTGAGACCCTGCCCGTTCCTGAGATGCAGGCTTTGGGGGCCTTCTCATGGATATACTGGCATCTAGACTTTCTCTTCTTCCCTATTCCATGAATAGAGGACCATTTCTCTTTCAGAACTGGGGGAGAGCTGGTCTCTGTCCGTTCTTTTGCCAAATCTACTATTTATTTCTTCAGGTCTTACCACTCTTTCCCCAAGAGTTTGACTTTTAAATCTCAAAAGCTGGAGGAGGTTTCTGTTTTCCTATCTCTGCTCTGAGACACTGGAAGCCTAGAATTCCAGCTTGAATGAACCCAGAGAACATGGACTCAAACGCCTAAATATCCCACATTGGCAATTCTTATGTCCGTTTTACAAAGGAACCGGGCTCAAGACGATCATCTTGTTCAAGGATATACAATTTTTAAGTGTCGGAGGTGGGATGTAAACCCACATCTGGCTGATTTCTATGTCTCTGTGCGTCACCGTTAGATCATTCTGATTTTCCCACGATCTGGGAAACGCATAGCTCTAGAGAAACCCAGACGCTGACTTAGAAAGACACACAGGCACATGCAGTGGAAGCCAGAACATTCTCTTCAGTTTTAATGGCTTAAATAAATATTTTTCTGAAAGAGCAGCCCAATATCAAGGAGCTTAGGGTATCTAGAGCAAAGCGAGGGCCCCCAAGGAGGAAGATGCCAGATTTGGAGGCTAAGAGGATGAGGTCGTATGGTGTTTCGGGGCTAGTGGTTTGCTTGAATGTCGAGTCCCTTGGCTGGTAGGTTTCCTGGCTAAGAGATGTCTCAGCTGTTGGTTTCTTGCATGGTGGCTGATTTAGCTGGTTAGTGTCTTGGTGGCTGGGTCCAGATGGAGTGGATGAACCCATTGGCTACTGGGCCTGGCCTTCACATAAATAGGACCAGGTAATAAATGAGGCCTAAACCGATAAGTATGGCGAATACATCCAGCCAACCAGTTCGGCCTGAGTTGATATAAGCCTCTTCCCATTTGCTGTTCTTGTTGGCCTCTTTGGTCTGTGGGAATGGGAGCTTTAGATGTGGGTTTCTGAGTCCAGCCTTGTGACACACTTGGGGAATGGCTGGACACCTTCAGTGACTGAGGGAAAAGCCCTACCCACATCCCCAGGACAGGAGCAGATGCAAGGGGGCAGGTAGAGGACAGGATGGGCCATGGTTTAGGCATTGGTTTACCTTGCGAGAGAAGAGGATGGCTGGTATTCCCAGGGGAGGGAAAAGAATTAGAGCCACTATGGTCAAATATAGGTAATCCGGAGCATAAAATGACATTTCTTCAGGTGTCTGTTCAGGTGGCTTGGTCTCAGCAGGTGGGGCTCCTGGAGCTGGTGGGGCCTCTGGGGCTGGTGGGGCTCCTGGAGCTGGTGGAGCTGCTGCAGCTGCTGCAGCAGCTGGCGGGGGGGCGTCTGCAGCAGGTTTCGGGGGCATGGTTTTTCTACCTTAGAAGACTCAAAGTATCTTGAAAACAGAGAGCCAAGCCCACAGAGAGCCTCCCCTTGTTCTAACTAGAATCCCAAGACCCAAACCCTCAAAGGCCAAAACTTCACAATGGAGAAATCAGCGCAAGTCCTGATTGGCTGCCCCTGTAAGGGGGCGTGGTCCCACTGTTCCCTGCTCCTCCCCGACTGGGAGGGTGCTTCATCCTCTATCAGGACCTTAACTCCATCCGCCCAGATAGGGATTGGTTGGAAGACATAAGGTTGGATTCTGGCTCCTCCTCCTTCCTGCAGACCCCTGTCCACAGACAGGGAAGGAGGGTAGGACCAGAGATGCTTCCCAAGAACTAGGGCAGCCAGGAAACAGACACGCCTAGTAAGAAAACCAGGAGTCTTACAAACGAAAGGGAAGATAAATGAAAAATGTCAGTAACAGATTATAAAATATTAACTTAAAAAAGAACTCTAGTCCATACTGACAAAAGAAAGAGAAGAAGAGAGAAAGAAGGTGAAGAGAGGGAAGGTCTTTCTTAGAGTAGAACAACGTCTAATGTTGATGGAATGATGGGACTGAGATATCAACACTGCGGGAGGCAGAATCTAAGACGGCCCCAAGGAGTTCCTCCGTGGTTCAGCAGGTTAAGGATCTGGCATTTTCACTGCTGTGGCTCAGGTCACTGCTGTGGTGCGGGTTCAGTCCCTGGCTTAAGAACTTCTATGCATGGGTGCAGCAAATAAATAAATAAATAAAATAAAAGAGGCCCCAAGATTCCTGCTCCTTGGTGTACATATACCTGCTCCTGGTTACTCATTCAAGTTCTAATCTCTGTGCTCCATAACCATATTCATTTGGAAGAGGGTCCTAGCTCCAAATGGGAGTGCAGGCCAGCACCTTGATTTTAACCTTGTGAGGTTCTGAGCAGAAAACCCAGCCATTCTGACCTATAGAATAACTAAGTTTGTGGGAATTTGTTATGCATCATTAGAAAAGCAGCAACCATTTAAACACCGTAGTAATTACTGACTCATGTAAGAGCCATCAGTGGATGCTAACTCTATTAGGTTTTAGCTGACAGTTCCCTCGGCTTGTGTTTTTAGGGCAACAGGGGTTGTGATGAGCCAGTTTTCAGGGAGTTGTCAGTGAACAGGAAGTAACACAGTAACATTCACAAATATACACTCCAACGTGGTTTGTCAAAGACACAACTGAATTTAAACACAGTCGGGGACCTAGAAGCAGCAAGTAGAATAGCAGCAGCACACACAATCCAGAAATCAGGAAATTCTTCATGGCCTGTGTTGGGGAAAGCAGGGTCACAGTGTTGATAGTCTTTCAACCTCCACTTACCACCTAAGCATGGGCCTTGGGCTTGGAACTCTCCCTCACCAAGGAGTGAAGAGCCCACACAGCCCGTGCAGGGCTTGTGTAGGAATGAATATCTTTCACTGTTGCAGGTTTGCTGGGTACTCCTTTGTTGTGGGTGTGCCTGTGTATCCATGGCTTTCAGACACATGCCCAGCTTTTAGTATTCCTTTTTTTTTTTTTTTTTTTTTTTTTTTTTTTGTCTTTTTGCCATTTCTTGAGCCGCTCCCGCGGCATATGGAGGTTCCCAGGCTAGGGGTCCAATCGGAGCTGTAGCTGCCAGCCTGCACCAGAGCCACAGCAACGTGGGATCTGAACCACGTCTGCCACTTACACCACAGCTCACGGCAACGCCGGATCCTTAACCCACTGAGCAAGGGCAGGGATCGAACCCGCAACCTCATGGTTCCTAGTCAGATTTGTTAACCACTGCGCCACAACGGGAACTCCAGCTTTTAGTATTCCTGTAGGCCAGTTGCACCTGCTAGCCATGGGGAACAGATGCCCACTCTTGGAGTTAACCTCTCTCTGTCTCTCGCCTATGGGAGTAAAAGTGTCGTTTTCATCACAGCGCTTGACTGTGTTCTGTTTTCTGCATTCAGAAATGTTTGAACTTCTGTTTCTGGTGGTGGGCATGATCTTCGCTCTCCTGCATGTTGCTGGAATCCACTCCCGGCACTGGTAATCAGTACGTGCTGTTCTGTCTGACGGAACGAACTGGCTCAGAACATTTCAAGGGGCAAGCTGGAAATGCCAAAGCAAAAACTGTGAGCTGATGGGGACAGGACTCAAGGTTGGGTGGAATGAAGGATGCAGATTGATTTCCAGCAGGTCCCTGGGGTGGCGGGGGAGGGATGCTCTTGAATAGAGGGTTTCTTGCCTGATGTGGCTTTGGGATGGTGACCTGTCTGGGCTCTGTGTACCTGGGCTCGTGTATCCCTTGGAAGGTGAATCCTTTGACTGGAATGACCCTTAGCTGGTGTGTCACCTAACCAACAAAAGGCTGAATGTAGAAACTATATTTATGTTCAGTTTAATGGCAGAAAACTTGGGAAAAGCATTTACTGTGCATATTTCCTTGTCGTGTGGCAGTTTGCTTCCCAGTTGTCTTCCTTGATCTGTGGAGGGGTGGTGGCGGCAGTGGAAGAAATGCGTGGCTTTATAGACTGAATTGAGGGAACTCTTTAGGCCACAAAGGTGACAGAGCAAGGACATCTTCCACCTCCTGTGCTCAGTTGTCGGCAGAAGGAGGTGCAGGAGTGGAGGAGTCGTATATGCTGCGGGTTAGGTCTTGAGCAGTCTTCATAGTGTAGATGACTGCTGGGATCCCCAAGGGGAAGGTTATAATGGCTAAAGGCAGTGAATGGATCTGATGAGTTCTCTCTCCGATTTATCTCTTGCTTCTTCTTTTTCTTCTTTCACTCTCTCATGTCCTTTTTGTTTTGATTTTGTATTTTTTGGTCCCTCTTTCCCTAAAGAGTAGCTTTCCTGGCTTGGGCACTTGGGTTTCAGTTTCCAGAAAGTAAAGGACTTGGTGAGAGTCATTAGGCAGGAAAGAAGAAGGCAACCTCCTCCCGACTCCTAGTCAGCTACAAGTCTGAAAAAGAAGAAGCTTTTCCATTATTGAGATAGGCCAGCCTGTCCCTCTCTTTGCTTTCAACTACTGACTGGTTCATCAAACAGACGCACCGACCGCTCATCTTAATATACTCTGAGGACCTGCCTTCTGATTGGCTGTCTTCAGGGGAACGTACATGAAGGTTCCCAAGAAATTCCCTCCAGCACCTTTTTTTTTTTTTTTTGTCTTTTGTCTTTTTTTTTGTTGTTGTTGTTGCTATTTCTTGGGCCGCTCCCACGGCATATGGAGGTTCCCAGGCTAGGGGTTGAATTGGAGCTGTAGCCACCGGCCTACACCAGAGCCACAGCAACTCGGGATCCGAGCCGCGTCTGCAATCTACACCACAGCTCACGGCAACGCTGGATCGTTAACCCACTGAGCAAGGGCAGGGACCGAACCCGCAACCTCATGGTTCCTAGTCGGATTCGCCAACCACTGCGCCACGACGGGAACTCCATCCCTCCAGCACCTTTGGTGGCAGCTTGCCAGAGTGTTCTGTGGCTCTGGGGAGTGAAAGGGGCAGGAAGGCACCTGAGCCAGAGTTGGGAAGGAGCCAGGAAAGGTCTCCAAAAGGAGGGCATGGACAAATGTGTCCAGACCTGAGATGTATCCTCTGGATTTAAGAAAAAATTGCCTTTGGTGAGGGTAGTTTCAGAGGATTAGTGAGGGTAGGTGCCACACCGCAGTGACACACATGGTTTGCAAGAAGAAGAGAGTGTAGGCAGCATGTGGACATTGCGTTCACGTTCGAGGTGAAGGAGGACGGCGAGGCAGTGCAATGGCTGAGAAGACTGTGGGTTCCAATTTCTGCGCCACGATAGGGCCAATGCCCGATTTCAGAGAGCCAGCGATGGGCTGTGAAGTGTGGAAGTGGAAATGATGCAGGTGCTATTTTCAGGAAGTTTGTCTGTGAAGGGCCAAGAAAGACAGGACTGGGGTAGAAGTAGGGGAGCAGGAGTGATATTTTTATTTAAGATGGGAGAGACATGAACATATTCAACTGGGATGGAGATTCTAAAAAGATGGGAGCATGGGGAGTTCCATTGTGGCCCAGTGGAAACAAATCCGACTAGTATCCGTGAGGATGCAGGTTCCATCTCTGGCCTCCCTCAGTGGGTTAAGGATCCAGCGCTGCCTTGAACTGTGGTGTAGGTTGCAGGCATGGCTCAGATTCCGTGTTACTATGGCTGTGGTGTAGGTCGGCAGCTGTAGCTCTGATTCGACCCCTAGCCTGGGGGCTTCCATGTGTCACGGGTGTGGCCCTAAAAAGCAAAATAAATAAATACAATAAATAAGTAAATAAGTAAATATATAAATAAAGGGAGGATGGTCCCATGTTCTGACTCTCCTTTTGTGGAATTAAACACAAACAAACCAACTAACCCAGATTCATAGTTTGTTGGAGCTGAGGGGTCAAGAGGAATATTTTGTGGTTTTGGGTAGGCCAGATGAGGGGAGACATGAGTTAATGGGGGTGAGGACATTTGTTTGCACCCCCTTGTAGCCCTACAACTAGAACAGGGCCTGATGAAGTAGATGCCCAATAAATGTGGACTGAATCAACGCCCTTGGATCTTGGGACCTAACTACCTAAAGTTGAACCTGTACGACTCCATTGACATGTCGATCTCACTCATAGTTCTCACAAAGGCCAAACAACATTGACACGGATAAGTGGGGGCTGGGGGTGGTGGTAGGGATATGACTGTAAAGGGACAGCACGAGGGAGATATTTTGGGGTCATGAAACTCCTCCATATCCTGATTGGAATGGTGGTTATAAATCTATTTATGTATGTATAAAAGTCAGTTTTACGGCATGTTTGTTTTAAAATGCAATAAAAATGACAGCATGAGTTCCTGTTGTGGCTCAGCGGGTTAAGAATCTGACTAGTTGGAGTTCCCGTCGTGGCGCAATGGTTAACGAACCGGACTAGGAACCATGAGGTTGTGGGTTCGATCCCTGGCCTTGCTCAGTGGGTTAAGGATGCCCTGAGCTGTGGTGTAGGTTGCGGCTCGGATCCCGCATTGCTGTGGCTCTGGCGTAGGCTGGTGGCTACAGCTCCGATTGGACCCTTAGCCTGGGAACCTCCATATGCCGCAGGAGCGGCCCTAGAAAAGACAAAAAAAAAAAAAATCTGACTAGTATCCAAGAGGATGCGGATTCGATCCCCGGCCCCACGCAGTGGGTCAAGGATCCGCTGTCACAGCAAGCTGCAGCGTAGGTTGCAGATGCAGCTCGGAACCTGCATTGCTGTGGATTCGACCCCTAGCCTGGGAACTTCTATATGCCGCATGTGCGGCACTAAAAACAAATCCGCAAGTCCTTATTTATACAGATATACAATTGAGTGAAGAAATCAATAAATGTTGGAGAAGAGACAAATCTTTACAGAAGTCTGGATAATTTATGTAGCTACTCCTTCTCTCCAGGAGGTGGAGCTTGGTAGCTTCCTGACTGGCTTGTGTTGCAGGCTGCCTGTGGGAGTTCCCTTTGTGGCTCAGTGGTAACGAAACCGACTAGTATGACTAGTACCTGTGAGGTCTCAGGTTCAATCCCTGGCCTTGCTCAGTGAGCTAAGGATCTGGCATTTCCGTGAACTGTGGTATAGGTTGCAGACGCGGCTTGGATCCAATGTTGCTGTGGCTGTGGCATAGGCCGGCATAACTCCAATTCAAACCCTAGCCTGGGAGCCCCCATGTGTTCCGGGTTCGGCCCTAAAAAGACAAAGATAAATAAATAAATAAATGCTGCATTAAAATAATGGCTACCCAATGACCATCAATAGCAAATGAAATCAAGGTACTTTGCACAAAAATGAAGGCATTTCTTTATTAAATATTAAGAGATATAAGATAAAATGAAAAAATGCATTATGCTAAAATCAAAAGCATCTTGGTGCCAGTAGATTACAAACAGTTTGCTATTTATCTGCATGGGAACATTTTTTGAACCAGTGGGAAAAATTAATAAACTTCTTTAATTAAAGAACATACCCATATATATATATATAAATCTGTACACTTAATAGAAGGTCTATTCCTTTGCTTACAATAAATGAGAGGTAGTAACTTTGAACATATATTGGATAAATAGTAAGTGATATGAACATATGTCCTAAATTTGAAAGTAAACGAAAAAGAAATTAGAAATATACTAATCACCATATAAGCACGTCGATTATTGTAGGAAAAGTGCTAATCACTTTTATTATTATTATTATTATTTTGCTTTTTAGGGCTATAGCTGCTGTATATAGAGGTTCCCAGGCTAGGAGTCGATTTGGAACTACAGCTGCCGGCCTACGCCACAACCATAGGAACACAGGATCCTTAACTCACCGAACAAGGCCAGGGATCGAACCTGAACCTCATGGTTCCTAGTTGGATTCGTTTCTGCTGCACCACCATGGGAACTCCTATAGTATTATTACATAATATAATAATTTAATATAAATTAAGGAGATTATAGACAAGAATTATTATAATTATACATAATTACATATGATTATAAGAAGTAAACAAGATGTAAGTAAATGAGCTAGTTCCAGGTAGGTGTAAGCACTACAGAGGAAACAGCGTGATGTGATAGCAGTCTGTGTACTCCTTACGATAGAGATACTAGAGATACGCACAGATGTGTAGAGTGGAACGAAGCCTCCGCATTGAAGAGCTAGAGGAAGGAGTCCCAGCAGATGGAACAGCAAGTGCAAAGGCTCTGAGGAGTTGAGCAGGAGAGAACGTCAGGAGATGAGTTTGCAGAGGGCAGTGGCCAGATGATGACATAACAAAGTATAGGCCACAGGAAAAGTGTTCAGATTTTACCTGCGAAGGAGAGATATGGGAGGATTTAAACAAGAGAGTGATATCATGTGGTATGTAGTTTGTATATATGTATTTATATATTGGCCATGCCCATGGCAGGCAAAAGTTCCCAGGTCAAGTGACAATGCTGAGTCCTCAACCCACTGAGCCACCAGGGAACTCGTGGTTTGTATTTTTAGAAACTCCACTCTAGCTGCCCAAAGGAGGGTGGATTGGGGTGGGGGTGGGGAGAGTGCAGAGTTGAAGCAAGGAGACATCAGGGCAGCTGTCACTATTTTTCAGGGCTGGCTTGAGCCTAGAGGGCTCTTAGCAGCAGGGATGAACCTATCTACAGAATGGATACAGACTCACAGACATGGAGAGCAGACTTGTGGTTGCCAAGGGGGAGGGGGAGAGAGTCAGATGGACTGAGAGTTGGGGGTTAGTAGATGCAAACTATTACATTTAGAATGGATAAGCAATGAGGTCCTGCTGCATAGCACAGGGAACTGTGTCTAATTGCTTGCGATAAAACATGATAGAAGATAATAGGAGAAAAAGAATGTATATATATACATATATATGTATGTATGACTGGGTCACTTTGCTGTACAACAGAAATTGACATAACATTGTAAATCAACTATAACAAAAAATTAAAAAAAACACGCAAATGCCACACACACACACACACACACCCCCCTCTTGAGAGAAGTCTGAAGTCCAAACTCTGCATCTCTCTCAAAGTTGGTCATTGCCTGAGCCACACACCCACACACCCACACCCACACATCAGCTCCCCCTCCCAAGTCCCTTTTCTTTTTTTTTTTTTTTTTTTTTTGGTCTTTTTGCCATTTCTTGGGCCGCTCCCACGGCATATGGAGGTTCCCAGGCTAGGGGTCAAATCAGAGCTGTAGCCGCCGGTCTACGCCAGAGCCACAGCAACACAGGATCCGAGCCGCGTCTGTGACCTATACCACGGCTCATGGCAATGCCGGATCGTTAACCCACTGAGCAAGGGCAGGGATCGAACCCGCAACCTCATGGTTCCTAGTCGGATTCGTTAACCAGTGCACCACGACGGGAACTTCCCAAGTCCCTTTTCTAAAGCCTCCGCTCCCTGCATTGTCTTCTGTCCTAATCTTATGGGGGACAGTACTGTCCCTACTATGGTCTTCAGTGATACCTCCCCACCTACCATCACCTTGCATGTGACCTCATAAAAATCACATCTGGGCATCACCACTGACCAAAAAATAACAGGAAGAATAACTTCGATAGAACTCAGCAGTTTTCTGTGAGATCCAGCTGGCTGAGAATACATGGAACTGGAGAGTGCTCTTCATCATCTTATATATTTTCATCTTTCCTTGCTGATCAGCAAAACCAAGGGGAACATCCAACAGAGACACTTCGACCAAGAAAATTTATAGACAAGGAACACATTGGGCAATGGACCCACCAGGCAAAGGACTCTCCAGTGACAAGACCCTCCAGGCAAGATTCCCACCTGCTAAAAAATAAATAAATAAAAATTAAAAAAAATAAATTTAGGAGTTCCCGTCGTGGAGCAGTGGTTAACGAATCTGACTAGGAACCATGAGGTTGCAGGTTTAATCCCTGGCCTTGCTCAGTGGGTTGAGGATCTGGCATTGCCATGAGCTGTGGTGTAGGTTGCAGACACGGCTCAGATTCCCAGTTGCTGTGGCTCTGGCGTAGGCGGGTGGCTACAGCTCCAATTAGACCCCTAGCCTGGAAACCTCCATATGCCGCGGGAGTGGTCCTAGAAAAGACAAAAAGACAAAAAAAAATTTTTTTTTTTTAATTTGCAGAAAAGATTCCCACTAGCTCGTAGATTGTTGAGTCAGTTGGATTCCCTGCTCACCCAAAAGAGATCATCACAAAGTAGTGGATTTAATTGTGTTTATTTCTTCTAGCTCCTTTCAGTGGGGATTTTATTGTGGAGGAAATCTTGAAAACTTTAAAACCAGTGAATTCTAAGAGGGACATATTGGTTTGTGGAGTGTGTGTGTGTGTGTGTGTGTGTGTGTGTGTGTGTGTGTAAAAGAGAAATAAATATGCTTTTCATGTAGGTGGGTTCATGAATGTCTTTGGTTTTTACCACATGGGGCTCAGTTTTGATGGCCTATGACATTGTTTGGAACTGTGAAGGCAAGGAAGCATGAAGGTCACTCTGATTCCTGACCCTGCCCTACTCTGCCCATACCTCCAGTGCCCACCCTACCAGGCAAAAAGGGTCTGTGACTTTCCAGGAGGCAAAGAGACTCCATCAACACTTTTCTTTGTCTCTGTCTTTCTCTCTCTCTCTCTCACACACACACAACACATACACATGAACACACACAATTTCGTAGCCCCACATGGCTTGTTCTCGCCTGATATTCCTGGGGTCTTGTCTGTTTCAGACATATCTCTGCACACCCAGAACCTGCACAATCTGGGCCTTGCTCCTTTCTCTTTCTAGGCATAAGAAAGGACTCTGTGCCCATAAGAACAGCAGGAACCTGCTCCGTCCCTCTCTCCATTCTACTGAGGACAGCCAAAAAACCATGAAAATGTGTATCCAATCATATCTCTCCTCAGCTTATATCCTCTGACAGGTTCCCACAGTACTTGGAATACAGTCTCGTATGTTCAGTCCACAAGCTTGCAAAAATCTGTTCTTATCCTTGGAATTGAGTATTTGGATGACAATATGTCTAGATATATGCATGCATGTCTATAAGTGTTTCCTTGAAAATACTCTCAATTGATTTAAGACCCAGTGTCTTTCTTTGGGTTAAGCGAAGCTATTTTGTTATCTTTCCCCACTGTTTATGGATATAAAACCTCATGCAGGAGTTCCCTTGTGGTGCAGTAGGTTAAAGATCCAACGTTGTCACTGCAGCGAGTTGGGTCACAGCTGTAGCTCAGATTCAGTCTCTGGCCTGGGAACTTCCACATGCCATAGGCACAGCCAATAAATGAATGAATGAATGAATAGATAGATAAATAAAGCCTCATGCAGGACCCTGTTGAGGAGCCTCTGTACCTCCAGAAGCCAAGGAACCTCCTAAAGCCAAAGCCCAGGGGTCAGATTGAAGCTCTTAGAGGGGCCTTGGCACTTCTACCCTTTCTCATTCATTCCTCTAGTCTGGTGGTTCTCAAACTTTAGTTTGCATCAGAATTACATGGACGGCTTATTAAACGCAGATCTGGGGGGGTGGGTTGCTTCACCAGGGTTTCATATTCAGGAAGTCTAGGGGTGGGCAGGAATTTGCATTGTGAAGAGATTTCCAGGTGATGTTGACACTGCTCGTTAGAGGACCACCCTTTGAAAATCACCATTCAGGTCTGATTCTTCCCTTGGCGGGCCCATCTCCTGGCTTTCTCTATCAGAGAATGGGTGGCCATTCTCTGAGCCCTCGCCACCCTCCGGTGTCATGCCTTAACCAAAAAGCCCCCACCCTCTGTGTGTCTTCCCTGTGATGACTGTCGCTGGACGGTTGTAGCTCTCAGCCTGGGCTTTGGTCTTCTCTTCAAAGGTCTCCCAGAGCAACCACCATGAAGGCACATCCCCCTCCCATCTCCACAGACCAGGAGAGCTAAGAAGAACAAGTGGGTCACTCTGAATCATGAGTGTTCCCCCCTCATCTTACATTTTTCTACCATTATTTGATGGCCATCAAAGGCCAAGGGAAACACTCAACTAAAGAATCTTCAAGCCAAGGAAGTGCCAGCAGAGAGATCCTAGGGCCATTCAGCCTAATTCTTCAAGGGAAGCAGCACAGGCACCTCACTCACTTGCTCTGGGTTCCCTCCACTGCCATCCACAGGGCTACTCATTTGAAGGAAATGTTGAAAGCAAAGAGAGAAAAGTCTCAGGAGGATGCGCTAGATTGCAGACTGTGTGTGTGTGTGTGTGTGTGTGTGTGTGTGTGTGTGTGTGTGTTTGAGTATGTGCAGTCCTACGTGCTGTTTATACATCCTCATCTATCACTGGGTCTAGCTACCCTGCCCTGTTTCTGTTCTTTTTCTTACCCTCCTTCTCACCACGGAGCCTTTGTACTGGCTGCTCCCATTGCCTGGAACTCTTTCCTCCAAATCTTCTAATGGCTGGTTCCTTTTGTACGTCAGGGGTCACTTTAGATGTTCCTTCTCAGAGAGGCTTTTCCTGCCCTCTCAACCCCACCCCTCAGTCTCATGTGCCCCCGCCCCCCTCCACCGCAGGTGTCTCTCGCTCCTGCTTCATTTTCATTATTGCTCGTAGCCCTTAGTCCTCCATTAAATCTTTTAATTTATTTATTTGGGTGTTTTTCTTCCTTCTCTCCCAGTGGCTGTGAATTCCAGGAAAGCCATGGCCTTGTCTGCCTCAGGCCCTCGCGGCTCAACCTGGGTCTAGTGTACAGTAGGTTCCTCGTAGGAACATCAGTTTGCCCACTGAGCTCCGATTCAGTCTGGAAGTAAGACCCACAATCACTTATGGGGTCTCAATGTTGAACCAATCAGGACTTCAAGCTGAGAAAAATAAAAAGGGCAAATAACTGTATCTCAGCCCCTTTATTTATTGACTCAAGAGGGTAGGAAGAAAGGGGATTGGCTAGGTAACACCCCTTACATGCACTGAACCAATCAGGAGCCGGGACTGAACATTGCGACACACCTATAGGGAGCAACCAATCATAATGAAGGGGTGGTCAGCAGCGAAACCACGCCCAGTGGCTCAATGCCCCAAGGCAGCCTCAGGGACAGAGGCGAAGGAAAGTCCCAAGGACATTAACTAGGTTTGTGATGGATTATTAGACAAGAGTATGGGAGTTTACATGTGTTTATGTCTACGTAAACACACATAAAACACACATAAATGTCCACGTTTATGTCCACATAAAACACATGTAAGGGTGTGGGGAGAATTTATCGGAGGAAAGCAGTTAGAGACACGGAGGGGGTGACGTGGGTGAGGGGGTACAGAGGAGTAACTAGTGGATAGCAGAGGGTTAAATTGTGTTATAGGGCCATCAAGGAACATACGTGGTGTGCTGGGTTCTGGCTTGGGGTATTGTCCTCTGGTTCCGGGCAGTGTCCATTTTCAGTGCCTTTCTAGGCAGAGGGGTTGTTTCAGGGTGTCCTCATTTCTTGGGAGCTCGGATTTCACCTCTCCTGGCCCCATTTATGTCTGCAGATTCCACCTGCCCAGCGTCTGCTCCTCAGGCCAAGGTCCATGGCTCCTGGGACTGACCCCAGGGGCTTAGAGTCCAAGGTCATTCCAGTGCAGCAGGCCATCCAGATGCAGAAGGTCTACCCGATGCAGCCAGTCGTCCTGATGCCCTTGAATCCCCCAGAAAAGGATTATTTGTTTCTCTCCATCATTTCCATCTTCTTCTGCATTCTGCTGGCAATACCAGCCATCTTGTTCTCCATCAAGGTGGGCACCTCCTGGCTACCACCAACTCCCATTTTCCCCACATCTGCCTCCTCTGTCCCACCCCACCTCCCTGCTATTCCCCAGGGACCCCTTCTTTTTCCTCTTGAAGGATTTACTCCCTCCCTCTTCATGTCTAGCTGCCCTGCTCCTCCCCAGCACCTCCTCTCTGTTCCTCCTCCTGTGTTGTGCCCCAGCATCCCCCATCTGGCTCCCTTCTGTCTTCCTTTTTCCACCGAGGGGCTGAACACTGTCCTTACCTCCCTCACTCCACCATTCCTGACCTTGCACCACCCCCTGCCCCGAGATGTCCTTCGCTCATTTCCCTCCTCCTTGGAAACGCTCCCACCAGTTTGCTTCCTCCCCACAGACCCGTGAAGCCAACCTCCTTGGGAATCAAAGGAAAGCACAGATAAATTCCAGACGGGCCTTGGCCTTCAGCATCTCAAGCATCCTGGTGGGCTCCATTATGGTCATTTGCTCCATTGTAATCCGAATCTTGAAGCATCGAATATGAGATTGTTTTGAAAGCTCACCTCCCTTGGAGAGTCATGAACAGTACCTCCTGGGTCCTCTTGGAACCTTTGACCTTGAACATCGTGACCTACCTTACTGAGGGAAGTCTCCCCCCCACCAGATTTTTAAGAGCAATGAAGTTTATGAGGAAGTTTCTATGCTCCATTCATCTGCTGTATGTATGTGTATGTGCACAGGCATCTGCGTGCCCCTGTATCCACTTCACGAACTTCCATGGGGCTTATTTATGTATTCAGCAGACACTTACTGGGCAACCACTATCCTGTACCAGGCACTATTTTAGGCCTTAGTGATTCAGTGCTGACTCAGATTGATGAGGTATCTGCCTCCATAACACCTACTCTACACTGAGAGCACACAGAAGACTAAGATGTAAAGCAACAGGATAGTTCTGGGTCAGTACTGTCTTAGAGGACATTTGGCAATGGCAAAATTCTCTGTCATCCACTCTGTCCAATATCATACCCACTAGGCATATGTGGCTATTGAGCACTTGAAATGTCGCTAGTGCAACTGAAGAACTCAATTTGTAGGTAATTTAATGACAATTAAGTTAAATTTGCCATGTGTGGTCAGTGGCTACTGTCCTGGGTAGCCGGGTCTAGATAGGGATCAACATCATGACCAGTTTATTCTAAAAGGATGTAACGCAAGGAGAGTCAGATGGAAGACGTGCACAGAGCAAGATACGAGGAAAGGGCGTGGAGCTTCCATGCAGCCCTCTCTTAGCCCCTCCTCATGTTCACCAACCCAGAAGCTCTTGGAACCCATCCTTTTGGGTTTTGATAGAGAACTCTGTTGACTTAAAGAAAAATGCTCAATGTAAGAGTTTTGAGTTTACGTTATACTCAGGGAGCCTACTGGGGATGCTGGCCCAGGAGTCACCCTCTCAGTGGTTCTAAGGAACTGCTCCAAAGAGGTAGGGGGAGAAGCCAGTATATGTATGATTTTGGGCTTGGGAATATGTGTATATTGGCAAAAAGATTACTTGGTAATCTTGGTAAAAGATTACTGCTAGTCTCAAAGAACAGTTAACTCAGGTGAATGATTTTAGTGCTTTTCTGTATATGAAAAAAGCAGGAATCTGGGTTCATTCAAATTCTTCCTAAGATACACATCTGACTCTCAAAAGGGCCTATTTTTCCAAAGCACCAGATGCTTCATCCTGTTTTTTCATCTTGAATTCCCATCAGGATGCACTGTCAGTGAGAATTGGGGGGCAAGTGATGTGCTTTGTTTTTCTTTGCTTTACACTTCATTACAGTCATAATTGATAAACTCATTGGCCACTGGCCATTGATTTAACCCCCAGCCCCTCTCTCCTCCCCAGAGGAGGAGGTGGGGGTGGGTGGGTATACAGAGTTCAAATCCTCTAATCACTTGGTTGGTTCCCATGGCAACTGGCCTTCAATCTTGTGTATCATCAACCTAGAAATGTCCTGTCCAGGATGGTAGCCACAAAATTAATTCAGGATGGATCACAGGCTTAATATGAAAGGTAAAACTATAAAGCTTCCATGAGAAAACACAAGAGAGTATTTTCTATAACCTTTGGAAAGGTAGACAAATATTTCTTCAACACAAAATACCTAAGTATAATATTCAAAATGATAATTGGATCTTCATCAAAGTTTTACACTTCTGTTTGTGAAGACACCACTAAGAAAGTGAAAAGTCAAGTCACAAATTGAAAGCAATAGGAAAAAACAAGCAGTTCAGAGCTTTCCTGTGGCGCAGTGGGTTAAGGATCCAGCATTGTCACTGCAGTGGTTTGGGTTGCTGCTCTGGTATGGGTTCAATCCCTGGCCTGGGAAATTCCACATGCCGTGGGTGCCACCATATGAAAAAGAAAAAGGAAAAACAAGCAGTTCGACTTGTTTTAATGAGCAAAAACCATGAACATGCATTTCACAAAATATAATTTCCACATGGCCACAGCAGCATATGCAGGGCGCTTAGCATCCTTCATCATTAGGGAAATGCAAATTAAACCCTCAATGGGATACCACTATATACCCAAAGAATACCTAAAGGTAAAAAGGCTGATGTCAACAAATTTGGGCAAAGAATCCATCTGTATTCCCTGGTTGCAAATAACAGAGAAGAAAACCAATTCTCCCCCCGCACCCCCGCCCTCTCTCTCTCTCTCTCTCTCTCTCTCCCTCTCTCTCTCTCTCTTTTTTTTTCCTTAGGGCTGCACCTGCAGCATATGGAATTCCCAGGCTAGGGGTTGAATCCCAGTTGCAGCTGCCGGCCTATACCACAGCCACAGTAATGCTGGAGTTCCCATCGTGACTCAGTGGAAACGAATCTGACTAGTATCCATGAGGATGTGGATTCAATCCCTAGCCCTGCTCAGTGGGTTAAGGATCTGGTGTTGCTGTTAGCTGTGGTGTAGGTTGCAGATGTGGCTTGGATCCTGCGTTGCTGTGAGCTGTGGTGTAGGATGGCAGCTATGGCTCCAATTAGACCCCTAGCCCAGGAACCTCCATATGCCCAGAGTGTGGCCCTAAAAAGACAAAAACAAAAACAAAATCCAGTGCCTTCCTCATAAGGTTATTGTGAGGATGAAACAAGCTCACACGTATAAGTGCTGAAGACAGGCTCAGTGCAGTAAGTTTCCAATGAGTGTCAGCTGTTATCCTGGGTTTCTTGTCATTCTGTTTGTGCGTCTGTCCCTCTGTTTATGTTGGGGACATGTGTCTTTGGTGGACAAAGAACATCACATCGAATGCCCATCGTGGCTCAGCTGTAACAAACCCGACTAGGAACCATGAGGATGCAGGTTTGATCTCTGGCCTCTCTCAGTGGGTTAAGGATCTGGTGTTGCCGCAAGCTGTGGTGTAGGTCTCAGCCGCTGCTCCGATCCTGTGTTGCTATGGCTGTGGTGTAGGCTGGCAACTGCAGATCCAATTCAGCCCCTAGCCTGGGAACCTCCATGTGCCATGGGGGCGGAGGCCCTTAAAAGACCAAAAAAAAAAAAAAAAAAAGGCAGGGCCATATGGCCATGTCAGTATTAGTGGCTACGACAGCTGCTGCAGGCTGTTGAGTGTCCCGAGGACCCTGAGATTTTTTCCTTCAACAAGTTTATGGTGCACCCACTCTTTGCTATTCTAGGCACTAGAGATACATTTGTCCAAAGAAAAACAGGGAAAAATCCCTGCCCTCTTGTTGCTCACATTCTGTCTGGGGATTCAGAAAATACACAAGAAATGCAAGAAGTAAGAAAAATTGCATAGGTTAGAAAGTAATAAGTGCTAGGGGGGAAAAGAGGAGAATGTAATGAAATGGAGAGGGCAGGAGGGAGACTGCGGGTTACCATTTGAATGCGGTTGGTCAAGGAGGCCTCACTGGGAAGTCAACAGTCATGTAAAGGTCTGATGGAGGGAGTTCCTGTTGTGGCTCAGTGAGTTAAGGACTCGGCATTGTCTCTGTGGGGATGCAGGTTTGATCCCTAGCCTTGCTCAGTGGGTTAAGGATCCAGCATCACTTCAAGCTTTGGCGTACCTCACAGTTGCAGCTCCGATCAGACCCCTGGCCAGGGAACTTCCATATGCTGCTGGTGTGGCCATAGAAAGAACAAAGAAAATGAAGAAAAAGAAAAGATCCAATGGAGGGAGCGAGGGGCTGTGCAGAATCTGGGGGAGGGCCCTGAGTCTCCAGGGCCAGTGGGGCTGGCAGGGACCAGCAGCGGGAGGTGGGAGGAGGGGAGGTCTGAGAGGCAGCTTGCTAGGGCCTTGAGCCTCAGTGTGAGGACGTGGCTTTGAGGTGGAGCCGTGCGAGGGCTCTGAGCCAGGAGGGCCCTGGTCTGACTCAGGGGTTCACAGGGTCTCTCTGCCTGCTGGTGGGAAGCAGCATATGGGGGTGGAGAGAGGGAGGAGGCTGCTGTGAGACCCCAGCAGGAGGGGCTGGAGGTCGAACTGAGTGGGAGCAGAGAAGGGAGAGATGGTTGGATTGAGGATGTGATTTCACGATCCTAGACATGGAAGCCTGAGACACTTGGCCTTTCCACATCCGGACAAAGGGGGAGAGGAGCAGAACACGGGAGACCTGGCTGCCAGCTTACCTTGCCCCTCACTTGACCTGCTGCCTGCTCCTGTGCCAGCTCGAGGAGGAGGGGAAGCTAGGTCACTGCCCGCTGTGTCCCTACTTCAGTTTCCCCGGGGTTTGGAGGTGGGGGAAGGGTGACCCACCCAGGAGGCGAAGGGCATTGCTGAGTCCACCATCTTATCAGAGACCAAACACAGACAGAAAATCAAGGTCACAAAGAACTCTCGCTCAGCAAACACTCGCTAAGGCCAGCCTGGGCTGACTCAGGGCTGGGTGATGCAGGCACCCAGTGGTGACAGAGGCATCGTGGATCCCCTCATCAGGAGTCCAGCAGGGAGATGAAATGTCATCAAATAGGCACAGAAGAGCGGTCAGGCTGTGAAGGCAGAATTAGGGGTCAGAGTGGCCAGGGCTGGGATGGAGAAGCCTAGAGGTCTGTGGGTTGAAGAAGATTTCCTGGAGAAAGGACGTCTGCGCTGGAGCAGGAAAGATGAGGAGTAGAAACAGGCTGCAAGTCCAGTGTTTCAGGCAGAGGACTCTGCTTGTGCCAAGGTCTTGTGTTGATAACTTGGACAAGCAGACATCCTGAAGCATGAAGGGCAAGTGGGAAGAAGGAGGGACAGCCAGGGGTCTGATCCCAGCAGGGCTCATAGGATGCTGTGTCCCTAAGGGTGTGTGTGATCATGATTCTGGGAGACTCTTTCATGTTTTTTATGGCTGCACCTGTGGCCTATGAAAGGTCCCAGGCCAGGGATCAAACCTGTGCCTCCACAGCGACCTCAGCTGCTGCAGATGGATCCTCAACCCACTGTGCCACAGCAGGAGCTCTAGTCCTGGGAGACTTTTGTTCAAATTCCCCTTCAAACACACTCAGGGAATTCTCTTGTGGCGCAGTGGGTGAAGGATCTCATGTTGTCGTTGCTGTGGCTCGGGTTGCTGCTGTGGTTCGGGTTTGATCCATGGCCCATGGAAATTTCACATGATGTGGGCATGGCCAAAAAAAAAAAAAAAACCCACAAAACACTGTCTGTCTGGAAATCACAAATGTGGTAAAATTGGGAGTTCCCTTTGTGGCTCAGTGGTTAATGAACCCGACTAGGATCCATGAGGATGTGGGTTTGATTCCTGGCCTCGCTCAGTGGGTTAGGGATCCCATGTTGCCGTGAGCTGTGGTGTAGGTCGAAGATGTGGCTTAGATCCTGCATTGCTGTGGCTGTGGTGTAGGCTGGCAGCTGTATCTCTGATATGACCCTGAGCCTGGGAATCTCCATATGCTTCGGGGGTAGCCCTAAAAAGCAAAAAAAAAAAAAAAAAAAAAAAGTGGTAAAATCATTAAATTTACGTGGTTAGGCAGGTGTTCTTTTTAATATGCCTGTGACTTGTAGGTCTGAAATGTTTAAAATAAAATGTTGAAAATTAACATAAAATAATAAAATAAAGAAACAAGATATAAGAGAAAACAAATGCAGCAGGGACCAGAGAAGATCGGTTCCTGAGGGGCCCCAGAGGAGTTCCCAGTGACTGGGACTTCCTGGGGGCCTTCCAGGTTTGTTAGTGAATGTTCCCAACCATCCAGAGAACTAAAACCTGCTCAACATCCAACTGTGTCTGAGGACACTGTTATGGGTGCTGTGCACACAGCAGTAGACAACCAAGGCCCAGTCTTCCTTCTAGTGCAACAAAATTGACACCAAATGAATAAGATACCATGTCAGGTTGGGATAAAGGATGTGAGGAAACAGGGTGAGGGGATGGGGAGCCTCATGCGGATACCGTTCTCTGAGTGAGGACTCCCAGAAGAGGTGACATATGAGCTGAGACCTGGAGGGAAGGGAAAGCCATGCTGACATCTAAGAAAGAGAGTACCAGGCAGAAGGAACAGCAAGTGCAAAGGCCCTGGGGCAGGAATGACCTTGGCCTGTACAAAGTACAGCAAGGCCAGTACCCTTGGATGGGTAGTAGAGACTGAGCCGGGAGAGGTGAGCTGGGGCCAGACCTTGCAAGAATGATTTTAGAGTTTATTCTGAGAAGGAAGCCCTTGGAGGGGTGTAAGCAGAGGAATGGCACAAGCTGATTTCCATGTGTGGCTCAGAGAGATGAAGCCCCTGGTGAGCGAAGGGGTTTGTTGTAAAGGCAGTGAGTATGACCTCTCCTGGGGTTTCCTGCAGCCTGGCGCCGGTGGGACGGGGCTCCGGCTGCTCCACAGCTTCAGCCTTCCCAGGTGCCCTGCCCAGAGGACAAGGACATCACCAAGGCAATTATCTTATCAGATCTACCCACATGTGCCCCTGGAGACACGTCCACCCTGTGAGGCCCAAGCATGGGATATTAAAGACCCACCATCCCACCAATCCAACCCCTCACTGCTGCCCATGGAGGTTCCTGCCTGGGAGGTGGGGGGTTGGAGGGGGTCCCCAGACCTCAAATCCGGCACCCAGCTAGAGCCAGGCCTTTGGGACACATCCTTCCCTTACTTTGCATCTTGGTTTCCCCAGCTGGGCAATTTGGGGGGGGGAGCAGGGAATGATTGAGGGCTGTGATGGCTCTAGCTAGAGTGTGGCGTGTCTCTAGGGTCCTCTGAGCCTCACTTTCCCCCTCTGCACAACAGGGATAATAGTGCCACTTTCACAGGGGTTTCTGGCACGGACCCACAGGGTCATGTAAGCACAGTGCCTGGCACATGCTTGGTGCCGCTGCCTTGAAGTTTGGGTGTTTTCATTGGTGATACCATATGAGAGCCAGGCTCTGGGGTCAAACCTGGGCTGGAAGCCTGTCCCTTCTACTTAGTCATCACAACCTTAGGCAAAGTCCTTAACCATGTCTGTGCCTCGATTTCTTCATCTGTGCAATGTGCTAGTAAGAGAAACTAACTCCAGGGGTTCCCGTCGTGGCACAACGGAAATGAATCCAACTAGGAACCATGAGGTTGCGGGTTCAATCCCTGGCCTTGCTCAGTGGGTTAAGGATCCAGCATTTCCATGAGCTGTGGTGTAGGTCACAGACACAGCTTGGGATCTGGCATTGCTGTGGCTGTGGTGTAGGCCGGCGGCTACAGCTCCGATTAGACCCCTAGCCTGGGAAGCTCCATATGTCGCGGTTGCAGCCCTAAAAAGGACAAAAGATTAAAAACAAAAAAAAAAGAGAGAGAGAGAGAACCCAACTCTGTAGGGCTGTTGTGAGGAGTAGGGAAACACTGGAGCAGAGTGCACAGGGCAGACCCAGAACAGGGTGAGCGCTCCCTGAACCACAGCCATTATGGGGACTATTGGAGCCCCCCTCCCCCAGGAGGCTGGAGCCTGCAGTGTGGCCTTAAAGAGGACATCCTGCTGCCAGTCTGCCAGGTTCTGAGTCTTGGCTCTTTCACGGCCTAGCCTGGGACAGTGCGAAGCGACCTCACCTGGCTCTGCCTCAGTATCCCCATCTGAAAGCGGGGAAGAATGGCACTCACCTCAGAGGGTGGTTGTGAGGTTAAATAAGTTAATACGTGAAAGCCCTTGGCACCATGCAGGGCCCACAGTCAGCACCCTGTGTTTGCTATGCCTCTCATCATCGTTGTTAGTGCAGCTATGCCCACTGGTGCCCTGATCTCAGGGGCAGGTTGTGATGGGGTCTGGGCTGGTCGGGCAGCTCAGGCCTGGAGGTCACCCCAAGGAGCCCTGTAATCAGCTGTAATCAGGCCTGTCCTGCTCCACCTCCTCCCTCCCGGAGTATATCAGGGCTGGCCCAGACCCCAGGCTCCGTCTCAGCAAAGGAGGGTGGCTGCACTGGGCACCATGGGGAAGGCGGTGAGAGGGGTCAGGGACGGGGGATGGAGGTTGGAGGCAGGGGTTCCAGTGGGATCTGATGCCTTCCTGTCCCCTCCCCACCCATTCCCAGGAGAATTATGAGCTGTACCAAGTAGAGCTGGGTCCTGGTCCTAGTGGGGACATGGCAGCCAAGATGAGCAAGAAGAAGGCGGGCCGTGGTGGGGGCAAGAGGAAGGAGAAGCTGGAGAACATGAAGAAGGAGATGGAGATTGTGAGCCGGGGCCGGTCCAGGGCTAGGGGTGGGGTGGGGGCGGGGAGCATGGGGGGCCAGGCAAGGGCAGGGCTGGGTGCCCCCGTGAGAGCCGGACAGTGAGTGTCATGCCCCCACCATATAGAATGACCACCAGCTGTCCGTGGCAGAGCTGGAACAGAAATACCAGACCAGTGCAACCAAGGTGAGCTGGGGCAGAGGGAGGGGTGGGCGCAGGGGGAGGGGGAGAGAGAGGGAAGCGAGAAAGCACCCAACGGAGAGCCAGAGAAAGAGAAGCTGATACAAAGAGACTGAAAGAGCGACAGAGGCAGAGACAGCAGGAAGACAGAGACGGAAAGATGGGAGAGAAAAGAAACACAAAGGAGGGATCAGGGAGGGGCAGGAAGAGACAGAGCCAGAGAAAGAAATGGAGAGACGCAAGACAGACCGAGAGAGGGGAAAGGAGACAGAGACAGAAGGGCTCTCACCCAAGAGGAGAGAGCCCTTGGCGGCCACTGCCAACCCATCCCCCCCGACCCTTCCCGACCCTTCCCGTCCCCAGGGCCTGTCTGCCAGCCTGGCTGCAGAGCTGCTGCTGCGGGATGGGCCCAACGCGCTGAGGCCGCCACGGGGCACCCCTGAGTACGTCAAGTTCGCAAGGCAGCTGGCGGGCGGTCTGCAGTGCCTCATGTGGGTAGCAGCGGCCATCTGCCTCATTGCCTTTGCCATCCAGGCCAGCGAGGGCGACCTTACCACGGACGACAATGTGAGTGGCGGGTGCTGGGGCCAGATATGGAGCGTGGGGGCCAGAAGACATGGAGCGTGGGACTTGGGACACAAGTGGCATGGGATGGGGATGTAGAGACATGGAAATACAACTCTAAGACATGGGTTGTGGGGGCTGAAGGACACGGGGATATGAGACAGCCCCAAAGACAGGCATCATGGGGGACACGGCCAGACCGTGTCAAAGAGATGGAGGACACAGGGAGGGCTAGAAAGACACAGAAAGGCAACACTGAAGGTGTGGGGCTTGGAAAGCAGAGGACATGAGGACACGGGGCAGACCAAGGACAGAGGGCACAGGGGACATCATGACTCAGACATGGGACACAAGGACATGGGGACACAAGGACATGGGGACACGAGAGACTCAAGACTCAGGACTCAGTGCATGGAGAGATGTAAGAGAGATATGGAGCCGCAGCGACAGAGAGAACTTTGAGAAGCAGGACAAGAGGACACTGGATAGATGATAAGAGTCAGGACAGGGGACATGTGATATTGAACATGTGACACAGACTGGGGACTCAAGGATACATAGACATGGGGAGACATCAGACATAGCGACTTGGAATGTGGAACATGGGGCAGTGATCATGAGGACACCGAACATGAACTGTGAGGACTGCAGCACACGTGGAAAAGGGGACAGGAGGGCACAGGAACCCGTGGGCATACGGGACACAGAGGATGGCGCGTAGATTATAAAAACACAGAATATGAACCTTGGAACACAGGGAATATAGAGAACAGGAGTCAGAGGACAGTGGGGAATGTGAGACTTGGGAGACACAGGAAAAGGGCACACGCACAAGCAAAGTGCATGGTGACGGGGGCACCAGGCGTCGTGTATGGGGCCAAAGGGGCCAGAGAATGTAGGCTGTATGGACGCAGGGACAGGAGACACCAAGAATACAGGGTAGTTGGATGTGGGATAGGGAGACCATGGGGGCAGGGACACCAGTCACAGGAGGTGCCCGAGGCTTCCTAAGAGAGTGTAGAAAACCATGGCAGTGACCCTGGAGGAAAACCACCAGGGGACCAGAGAGCCGCGGGTGGCCTCGGGCAGGGAGCTTCCAGCCCCTAGTCTGAACTCAGCCCCTCTCCCCAGCTATACCTGGCACTGGCCCTCATCGCTGTGGTTGTGGTCACGGGCTGCTTTGGCTACTATCAGGAGTTTAAGAGCACCAACATCATCGCCAGCTTCAAGAACCTTGTGCCCCAGGTGGGTCCCTAGCTGCCCCCCCCACCTTTTTAGGTTCCAAGTGTCCACAGTGCCACAGGCAGGCTCCTGGCATTTCTGTGGGGCCCCTTCCCTTCAGGCCCAACCAGCCCTTCATCCTCGACCACCATCCCTCCCCACGAGTCCTTACTTCTCCCCCGCTTTAAGCTCCCACCTCCCTGCTGCAACTTGGTAGTTTCCACCCCCACCTCCTGCCCCCCTCAACTCTGATACCCTTGCCCCGCAGCAAGCGACTGTGATCCGAGATGGGGACAAGTTCCAGATCAATGCAGATCAGCTCGTGGTAGGCGACCTGGTGGAGATGAAAGGCGGGGATCGAGTGCCAGCCGACATCCGCATCCTCCAGGCCCAGGGCTGCAAGGTGGACAACTCCTCGCTGACCGGAGAGTCGGAGCCGCAGACCCGCTCACCCGAGTGCACACACGAGAGCCCCCTGGAGACCCGCAACATCGCCTTCTTCTCCACCATGTGCCTCGAGGGTGAGGCCCCACCCGTCCCCTGCTGCCCAGCTGACTGCGCCACCTGCCCACTCCCCACCGCTGCCTCCACCGCCCCCTCTGCTTCAATCTGAGACACCCTGCCTCCCACTCCATGTGACTGCCACCGCTTCACGTCACACTGCCCCTCTAGCTCCCGCTGTTGCTGCCCCCTTCCCAGCTCACGCTTCCTCCACCGCCTTCCATAAATGCCCCTCCTCCAGGGCACGCCACTGCCCACGCCCCCAGTGCTGCCCACCCAGCCCTGAGTCACCCTCTTGGCCCCACGACAGGCACGGCACAGGGCCTGGTGGTGAACACCGGCGACCGCACCATCATCGGGCGCATTGCGTCCCTGGCCTCGGGGGTAGAAAACGAGAAGACGCCCATCGCTATCGAAATCGAACACTTTGTGGACATCATCGCAGGCCTGGCCATCCTCTTTGGTGCCACGTTTTTCATTGTGGCCATGTGCATCGGCTACACCTTCCTGCGGGCCATGGTCTTCTTCATGGCCATCGTGGTAGCCTATGTGCCTGAGGGGCTGCTGGCCACGGTCACGGTGAGTTGGGGAAGCAGGAGATTGGTGCCGGGAGCTGAGAGGCCTGGCCGTCTGTCGTTTTGTTCATCCAGGCTTCTCTCCATCATCTCCCTCTCTCTTCATCTATCCATTTACCTTCCATCCACCACCCTGCTTCCTGTCATCCAACCTCCTCCCCACCCCCAGCTGTGCACCGATCCTATCCATTCGGCAAATACTCCCCAAGGCTACTCTGGGCCATGTCCTGTGCCACACACTGAGGGCTCAGAATTGGACAGGGAGGGGCTTTGACAGCAGGAGGCTGAGGTTTGGTATCGAGGGCTATAGGCAGCCTTCAAGAGTCAGCATCCTGTCCAGGGCCAGGACAGGTGGTCCAGGGAATGTCAGTTTTCTCGTTTTGATTGTGCTGATAAGACAAATTACAGAACCAGAGTTCCCGTCGTGGCTCAGTCGAAATGAACCTGACTAGCATCCATGAAGATGCAGGTTCGCTCCCTGGGCTCGCTCAGTGGGTTAAGGATCTGGCGTTGCCGTGAGCTGTGGTGTAGGTCGCAGACGTGGCTCGGATCCTGTGTTGCTGTGGCTGTGGCGTAGGCTGGCAGCTACAGCTCCAATTCGACCCCTAGCCTGGGCATCTCCATGTGCCGTGGGTGCGGCCTTAAAAAGCAAAAAAGAAAAAAAAGAAAAAGAAAAATTACAGAACCTCAACTAGGACAGCTTAGAGTGGACCTTGCTATGTTTATCTGGACAGGTTGGGAGGTAACCCAAGAGGAAAGACAAAGTCATGGAGGCAAGAAAAACCCTCATTTTTTTGCAGGGGAATGTGGAGGTACTGTGGCAGGGATAAAGGATCCCCAGTGTTGAGAAAGGAGGGAAGTGGGACTGGGAGCAAGGCTTGGTCTCCATGCCTGCATTGCTCACCCCTTCCCCCAGGTCTGCCTGTCCCTGACAGCCAAGCGGCTGGCCAGCAAGAACTGTGTTGTCAAGAACCTGGAAGCGGTGGAGACACTGGGCTCCACGTCAGTCATCTGCTCTGACAAGACGGGGACCCTCACTCAGAATCGCATGACTGTGTCCCACCTGTGGTTCGACAACCACATCCACTCCGCTGACACTACAGAAGACCAGTCAGGTGTGGAGATGGGAGGAGACATGGGGCTGGGCAAGATCTGGACAAAGCGGAGGCGGAGGTCGGAGCGCTGAGGTTACTGAAGGGAGCCTGGGAGGGCTTTGCCTTAATGGAGAGGGGGCACCATCCCATTAGGCAAAGGGTGGGATCCTGGGTCTCGGGGGAGCCAAGCTCCAGGTCGGTGAAGGGGCTTGGTATGGGGTCTCAAGGGAGACGCGATACTGGGTCTGGAGAGAAAAGCACCGTCCTGGCGGCCTGGCATAGGAGGAGGTGTTTGGGTTCCACCCAGGTCTGGGGTGGGGATCCAGACCCGAATCTAGCGGGAGGGAATCGGTTCCGGTATGGGAGAGCCCCCTCGCGGCCCCAGCCTGGACTCCTGTCTTCCAGGGCAGACATTTGACCAGTCCTCAGAGACGTGGCGGGCGCTGTGCCGCGTGCTCACCCTCTGCAACCGCGCTGCCTTCAAGTCGGGCCAGGACGCGGTGCCTGTGCCCAAGGTAAGAACCTGGGGTATTCAGGGGGATCCGAGGTGCCTCGTGCAGCCAGGCTCGCCTCTGACACTGGCCCGCGTTCCCAGCGCATCGTGATCGGAGACGCGTCCGAGACGGCGCTGCTCAAGTTCTCGGAGCTGACGCTGGGCAATGCCATGGGCTACCGTGAGCGCTTCCCCAAAGTCTGCGAGATCCCCTTCAACTCCACCAACAAGTTCCAGGTGTGCAACCGCTGCGGCTGGCCCCGCCCACAGTCCAGTCCCTACCACAAAGCCCCGCCCACGGCGGGGCCCCATCCACATTCAGAGCGGGCCTGTGGCGGGGCTGCACTCTCAGTCCCCTCCCTCTCCACAATCAAACCCCACCCACACCTCCAGTCCCGCCCACAGCCAAGGCCCACAGACCGCCAGGGCGCTCCGCCCGCTCCCAGCTGTCAGGTCCTCGGTGGGAAGAGGCTCCCAATCCAAATCCCGCCCAGCCCAATTTCGACCCTAGTTCTGTCGGTTCCCCGCCCCAGTTCTCTGCCTCTACCAAGGACCTGCCCAGCGCGCCCCTCACCCTCAGCCCGAACCTGACCCTCCCAAGCTCAGGCCTCGCTTGGATGCTGTCAGCCCCGCCCTTCTCCCAAGCCCCGTCCCTCCCGCTTGACCTCGCCCACAACACCGCCTCTTCCCCCGCCCACAGCTGTCCATCCACACACTGGAGGACCCTCGGGACCCGAGGCACGTGCTTGTGATGAAGGGCGCCCCCGAGCGCGTCCTGGAGCGCTGTAGCTCCATCCTCATCAAGGGCCAGGAGCTGCCACTGGATGAGCAATGGCGCGAGGCCTTCCAGACTGCCTACCTCAGCCTGGGAGGCCTCGGAGAGCGGGTCCTGGGTGAGACCCCAAAACTGGGGTAGAGGGTAAACCCGCGTGTGAGGAGGAGCTAGCCCAGACCCTGCCCAACCTTCCCGGCCTAGCCCTCACCCTGACCTTTCCTATCATTGGTTGACAGCTGACCTGCCCCAGTCCACACACTCACCTTTGACTTTCTCGGTCTCAGGCATGACCCCTGTCCTCAATTCCTACCTAGACCCAACCCCTCCCCACCTGTCCTCACCTCAATCTTACCTATCCTGACCTGATCTGTGGTTGGTTGATTTTTCTCAACTGATGACCTGCCCTTGTTTTCACCTCTGCCTTTCAGCGTCCTCCTCTTGAGCCTTTGACCTTCCCCAGTCCCTACCTCAACTCCAGACTTTCCCCAATCCTTGTCCTGACCTCTGACCAACCCCCACCTCCCCAGTTTTTGTCCTGATTCCTGAAATTTCCTTAACCCTTGCCTCAACCCTAGAAGGCACAAACCTGTGGTTCAATTCTGCATCTCCCACTTTACTTGGTGTATGACCTCTGGCAAGAAATGTCCTTTCCCTAAGCCCATTTCCTCATTTGCAAGATGAGGATGCTAATTGCCTCACAGAATGGTTGTGGGGATGGATTCAGACAAAGTTGTCCCTCAGTATCCACGGGGGTTGGTTCCAGGACACCCACTCTACTCCCCTGCAATGTCACCCCATAGACACCAGAATCTGCGGATGCTCAGATCCCTTGTGTAAAATGGTGTCGTAGTTGTGTATAACCTATGGCTTCTTTCCAAATACTTAAAATCATCTCTAGATCACGTATAGTCCCTAGTACAATGTAAACGCTATGTAAGTAGTTGTCAGTGTGTGGCAAGTTCAAGTTTTTGGAATTCTCTGAAATTTTTTTCTGACTATTTTTTTTGCTCTGCAGTTGGTTGAGTCCATGGATGTGGCCCCCTTGGACTGACTGTAATGGGAATGAATGATGTGGTACAGGGTCAGGCATCCAGAGGTGCTTGGAGCAAGGCCTGGTTATGTTACTCACCACCTGGCCTTGCTATGGAAGGGCCAGCCCAGGCCTCCTCTCTGACGTCCCTGTTTTCTGGTCAGGCTTCTGCCAGCTCTACCTGAGTGAGAAGGACTACCCGCCTGGCTATGCCTTCGACGTGGAGGCCATGAACTTTCCAACCAGTGGCCTGTGCTTCGCGGGACTCGTATCCATGATAGACCCACCCCGGGCCACCGTTCCTGATGCCGTGCTCAAGTGCCGAACAGCAGGCATCCGGGTATGGCCCCTTGGGAGAGGACCAGGCAGGGGTGAGAACAGAGGATGGCAGTATTTGGGGATGAGGAACCCCATGACAGGAACTCACCCGGAAATGGCTTGAACCACAAAGGAATACGTTGGTTCAAGAACTGAAACGTTCTGGGGAGTGGAGCTTCAGGTATAGTTGGATTCAGGAGTTCAGAGTCTTTAAGAATTTGCCTTTCTCTGTATAGCTCTGCTTTTCTCTCTGTGGCTTTACTATCAAGCAGTCCCTCCATTTTGGTGGACAAAGATCACCACTCTCTAGCAGTTCCACCTTACACCCCACCTGTTTAGCTGACCTATCAAAAAAAAAAAAAAAAAGGGTGCCTCTTTGGCAGTTGTATCAGATAGGGTCGCGTGTTCATCCCTGAACCAATCACTGCGGCTGGGGGATGTTGACTGGGGAGGACAGGGAGAGTGGCTGATTTGAAGGGGTCAGGGGTCTGCTGGTTCTCCCCCTACAGGTGATCATGGTGACAGGTGACCACCCCATCACAGCCAAGGCCATTGCAGCCAGTGTGGGCATCATCTCGGAAGGCAGCGAGACAGTGGAGGACATTGCAGCCCGCCTCCGTGTGCCCGTGGACCAGGTTAATCGGAAGTAAGCCCCCTTCCGCCCTCTTTGTGGTTCTTCCTACAGAACCACACAGACGGAAGCCCCAGCAGTGCTCTCCCACCTCCCTCCCTAGGGATGCCCGAGCCTGCGTGATCAACGGCATGCAGCTGAAGGACATGGACCCATCAGAGCTGGTCGAAGCCCTGCGTACCCACCCTGAGATGGTCTTTGCTCGCACCAGTCCCCAGCAGAAGCTGGTGATTGTGGAGAGCTGCCAGCGACTGGTGCGGGCCTGCTGATGAAGGTGGGCAGGTGGGTGGGGCTGGCCCTGGGCTGTCTTCGCCCTGACCAGCCTCCCACCTGCACCCACTGCCTGCAGGGTGCAATCGTGGCTGTGACAGGGGATGGTGTGAATGACTCCCCAGCCCTGAAGAAGGCAGACATCGGTGTGGCCATGGGTATTGCTGGCTCGGATGCTGCCAAAAATGCAGCCGACATGATCCTGCTGGATGACAACTTCGCCTCCATTGTGACTGGCGTGGAGCAGGGTCAGGGCTGGGGGCAGAGATGGGGGCAGGCGGGGTGGGTGCAGGAGGGATAGGGGCTGCAAGGAGGCTGAGGTGCCTGTTGTATCCCCACAGGCCGACTGATCTTTGACAACTTGAAAAAGTCCATCGCCTACACGTTGACCAAGAACATCCCTGAATTGACGCCCTACCTCATTTACATCACCGTCAGCGTGCCCCTGCCCCTCGGGTGCATCACCATCCTCTTCATTGAACTCTGCACTGACATCGTGAGTCTGCAGCCCCCACGCCCCTGCTCGTGCCCAGAGACATAGGCCCACAAACAGGCGGGATGGGCAGGGACCACTGTGGACACTCTTGGACACAGAGCAATACAGATGTGGGTACAACAGACAGCCAGATGTGGACACACAGGTAGGCAGGCGGGTAGTCACAGACAGAATGACAGGTGTGGGTACACAGGAGGACCCTCCGGTAGGCATGGTCACACTCATGGGCACACAGGGACACACATATGGACACTCACCACACAGAGATTTTAACAGACACTGTATCTGGCTAAACTTGGACCATGGACAGACATTTCTCAACAGACATGGACAGATAAACAGCATCAGGTAGATCCCAAGGCAGAGGATGCAGCCAGACCCATTGCTATGTCACACTCGACAGCACCTGCTCTAGGCCAGGCACACATTCATCGGGTTCGTTTTGTCCACATGACTACTCTGTGAGGTGAGCTTTATTTATCATCCTCATTTTATTGATAAACTAATTGAGGCAGGTTGAGCACCTAGTTCCAGGTCATACAGCTAATAAGTGGCATGGCTGGGATTCAAGCCCCAGCAGTCAGATGCCCCAGAGCCTCTGGCCTCGATCAGTACACTCTGTTGCCACTCTGTGGTCACAAACAGATGGGGTGGGGGCCGGGGTGGAGGACACAGGTACACAGAGAGATAGAAGACATGCAGAGATAGAGAGTAACAAAGAGAGACATAGAGACAGGGACACAGAGACACCAAAGCAGAGACAGGGTCACAGAGAGACTAGAGACTGGGACAAAGGAATGAAGAAAGTAAGGGACAGGAAGAGAGAGCGTGCACAACAGGGAAACAGGCAAGACCAGAGGACCCCAGAGAAGAAGCCGACAGAGAGCAGGAGGAGGGGGAGGAAGGGAGGGAGGAAGACAGAGACAGAGGGAGACACCCCACAGCAGAGATGAATGCAGATGCTCTGATGGAGATGGATACCAGGAGAGATGTGGACACATGTGGACTGGGCATGCTGCCATTCCTGACAAGGGCCAGCTGGACCCAGGCTGTCCAGGCAGGTGTGGCTGTGTGGTGACTGTGGGCCCTGCCTCCTGGCCTCAGTTCTGCCCCTGCCCAGTGCAGCGGGAGGGGGCTCAGGAGAGTCAGGGACAGGGGCCCAGGCAAACCCTCAACCCCGGTTCCCTCTGCTCCCGGCCAGTTTCCATCTGTGTCCCTGGCATATGAGAAGGCCGAGAGTGACATCATGCACCTGCGCCCGCGGAATCCAAAGCGTGACCGGTTGGTCAACGAGCCCCTGGCTGCCTACTCCTACTTCCAGATCGGTGCGTCCCCGGGGCCGGGGAGCCAACTTTCCTACGGGGCTGCTGGCCTGTCATGGGGCCTCTCACTGAGGCTCGGCCTTGTTCTGGATCTCCGTGTCTGCCTTGGACCCTGGCTCTCTCTCATTCTCTGAGTCCTGGTCTGCACATAATGGTCCCTATGGTCCCCGTGTCCCTTCTCTGCCTCTGGCCTTGTTCTCTATGACCCTGTCTTTGCTCCTGTCTTTTTTGGGTTCTCTGGGTGTGTCTCTGTCCCTGTCTCTTGTGTCTCTATGGATCTCTCTTGGAGTCCTTTTCTTTGTGTCTCCATGTCTGTCACTGTCTGTGGTTTTTGTTTTTGTTTTTGCCTTTTCTAGGGCCGCTCCCGCAGCATACGAAAGTTCCCAGGCTAGGGGTCTAAGCGGAGCATCTGAGACCTGAGACCTAAGACCTACACCACAGCTCATGGCAACGCCAGATCCTTAACCCACTGAGCAAGGCCAGGGATCGAACCCGCAACCTCATGGTTCCTAGTTGGATTTGTTAACCACTGAGCCACTGTGCTCTTGTCTCCATCCACTGTTTCTGTGTCCCTGTCTCTCTGTGTGTCTGCCTCTCTGTGTCTCTATCTCTGACTCCCCATGTCTCCTTGCCTCTCCCCCAGGTGCCATCCAGTCATTTGCTGGGTTCACTGACTACTTCACGGCCATGGCCCAGGAGGGCTGGTTCCCACTGCTGTGTGTGGGGCTGCGGCCACAGTGGGAGAACCACCACCTACAAGACCTGCAGGACAGCTATGGCCAGGAGTGGGTAAGCCCCGCCCCACCGCGAGTCCCTTGTTTCTGATGCCACCTACCTCGTGTGTGGCCTGGCCCACTCCTCCCCCTGTGGCTGAGCTCAGCCCAAGCCTCCCAGACACCCAGGTGCTTTGCTAGTTCTGGGTTAAGGGGCCTTTCCCACCACTGTCTCGAGTTCCAAACTCCTGTTTCAATGACCCCAGCTGGAGATGTGTCCTGCTCTGTTCTGACAGTAACACATCATCTCAGGTGCAGAACCAGGCCCATATTCTGTTATTCTCCCAGGAGCATCACTTTCATCAAGTATCTACATGTTTGGCAGGCTTTAATGAGTTTGGGTCAGAGAGGCTAGATCTGGCCAGCAGGTATGTTTCGTTTGCCATCTAGAGGGCCTGTAGAGTTACAGGTCAGGATACTCCCCTTAAATATTTACTGTCGTGGTTAAGAATATAGATCTTGGAGGAGTTCCCGTCGTGGCTCAGTGGTTAATGAACCCGATTTGTATCCATGAGGACACAGGTTCGATCTCTGGCCCTGCTCAATGGGTTAAGGATTGGGCGTTGCTATGGCTGTGGTGTAGGCCGGCGGCTACAGCTCCAATTGGACCCCTAGCCTGGGAACCTTCATATGCCATGGGAGTGGCCCTAAAAAGACAAATGAGAAAAAAATATATGGATCTTGGAGCAGATCCGTTGTCTGCACTGCGCCTCACAGCTGTGTGACCCTGGGCAGGTTACTTAGCCTCTCTGTGCCTCAGTTTTCCCTCTTCTGAAGTGGAGAGCACAGTGATTTTCACCTCAGTGATTTTCAGCCTGGACCAGCAGCATCAGCGTCACCTTGGGACTTGTTTGAAATGCAGAGTCCCAGTTCTCACCCTAGACCTCTGGGGTCGGGAACTCAGGGGTTGGGGCCTGTGTTTTAACCAGCTCTTCTGGGGATTCTGATGCATGTTGAAGCTTAAATACCACCAGTCTACCTCATAGGATTATTTGAAGGATTAAATGACAATACATGTGAAATACTTGGTACCTGGAGCTTAGTAAGTGTTCCTTACACAATTAGCTGGGTGTATAAAAAGTTACTGAATACTGGCTGCCTCTTTTATTTTTATTTTTTGTCTTTTTGCCATTTCTTGGGCTGCTCCTGTGGCATATGGAGGTTTCCAGGCTAGGGGTTGAATCGGAGATGCAGCTGCCTGCCTATGCCAGAGCCACACCAACGCAGGATCTGAGCCGCGTCTGCAACCTACACCACAGCTCAGGGCAAAGCCAGATCCCTAACCCAGTGCGCAACGCCAGGGATCAAACCCACAACCTCATGGTTCCTAGTCAGATTCGTTAACCACTGCGCCACAATGGGAACTCCAGGCTGCCTCTTTTAAATGGGAAATGTGCCTTGTTCCTCAAAGGCCCACCTGGCCCACTTCACTTTTTTGCCATGTGCCCTGGGGCCCTGGAGTTGCTGGACTTTGCAAATCCTTCCTCAGGATTTGAATTCCTTTTTCCCAGGCACCTCCTTTTGGGTATCCAGGAGTTTCATTATGAAGGCAGTGGGCCTGACCTACCAATTGCCCAGGCACTGACACCACGCTCTGCTCGACCCGGTCTCTAGGCCCCATGCTCTGGGGTCCTGCAAGCCTGGCAGATGCCACATCTCTCCTCTTCCCCCACCCAGCTCCGATGCAAAGGAAAGAGCATTTAGGGCTCTGAGTGCCTGGCTGGCTGCAGAGGGTCTCAGCCTGGGCTCAAGCTGCTTTGGTTCCCTCCCGGCTCACAGACATTTGGGCAGCGCCTGTACCAGCAGTACACCTGCTACACTGTGTTCTTCATCAGCATCGAGATGTGCCAGATTGCTGACGTTCTCATCCGCAAGACGCGCCGCCTCTCAGCCTTCCAGCAGGGCTTCTTCAGGTGTCCCCGGCCCCAGCCCGGCCCCACCCTGCCCTCCAAGCTCTGGTCCCATTTCTTAGCAGATCCTGCCCAGGGCTTACTGCAGCCCGCAAACCCCAGCACCGCACATATCAAGGCGGGCCAGTAGCTCCCGCCACATGCTTCTCAACTGCCTCCCCATGTCCCATCAGCGAAAGGGGTGAGGCTGACAGGCCGGCACCCACTGTTGCCGAGTTAAATGTTTAGAACATCTTCCGCCTGCTGCAGTCTGACCTCCTTTGACGCAGTGCCCCCATTTCCATCTGCCCCCCAACTCCTTGTGGCCTTTTTCCTGAGCCTGCCAGTCTGAGCCCGTCCCATCCTGCCCCACCTGCAGGAACAGGATCCTGGTGATTGCCATCGTGTTCCAGGTCTGCATCGGCTGCTTCCTGTGCTACTGCCCCGGGATGCCCAACATCTTCAACTTCATGCCCATTCGGTGAGGGGTCGTGGCCTTCAGCATCAGGGTGGGTATGCAGGACGCAGACCTGGGGATAGTCCTTACCTTGCCATCTCACCTGTGCCTGCAGGTTCCAGTGGTGGCTGGTTCCCATGCCCTTTGGCCTCCTCATCTTCGTCTATGATGAGATCAGGAAACTTGGAGTTCGCTGTTGCCCAGGGAGTGAGTATGGGGATTGGGGGCGTGAGGGTGGAGGGCTGAGCCATTCTCGCAGCAGCTGCCCTGCCCTTGGATTTTCAATACTTGACCTTCAAGCCCTTGATCCTCCATATCAAACCACCACCAAGCCATGACCTCTGAGCCCCTGGCTCCCATCCCAACCCAAATCCCCCCAGCACTGAGTCTCCTTTCTTCCTCTCTCTCTCTCCCAGGCTGGTGGGACCAGGAACTCTACTATTAGAGGGACCATTGCCTGCAAGCCATCCTTGCATACACCACAGTGGGGGGCAGGGACACATGGAACCCCTGGGACAGCCACCGAAACATCTGCGCAGTCAAGAGTCCCAGCCCCGCCTGTGTCTGCTCTTGTAGCCCATAGCCCCTCAACCTTGGGGGCACACTCCCACCCCACAGAGGAGCAGTCTCTAGGCCCAGTCTTCTGAGCTGGCCTCAGGGAAGCCCCCCCAGGGTGGGAGGGCTTTGATGGGGAGTGGGAACTAGCAGCTCCTGTGAGGTGGGTCTGTCCTTAGACTCCAGCCTAGCAAGAGGCCTGCCTGGGGCGCTTTAGAAACACTTGTGTCTGCGTAAAAATAATAAACCAGCTCACATTGACTGTGCTTTTACTCGGTGTGTGGCATCATCTTCAGGTTTTTTTCATGAGCCCCTTTGGTCTTCCACAATCCTATGACCTCGAGGCTGCCTGTCCCAGGTTCCATGCTGTACCTCCAGCTCCTAGAACATGGCCTGACACATAGTAGGTACTTAGTAAATGTTGCTTTGGGGAGAGAATTCCCATTTCTTTGCCTAGGGTTACAGCATTTCAAGGGGGACTGGAGGTGGCTGCAGGTACCCTCCAGAATAGAGCCTTTACCGCCTCCACTAGCTAAACACCGCCTCTGGGCTCTCCTCTCTTGTCTTGTCTTTTGAGGGCCACTCCCTCGGCACATGGAGGTTCCCAGGCTTGGGGTCTTATTGGAGCTGTAGCCACTAGCCTTTGCCACAGCCACAGCCACATAAGATCCGAGCTGCATCTGCGTCCTACACCACAGCTCCTGGCAATGCTGGATCCTTAACCCACTGAGAGAGACCAGGGATGGAACCTGCAACCTCATGGGTTCGTTAACCACTGAGCCACGATGGGAACTCCTGGGCTCTCCTTTCTCAGCACCCACTGCCTCCGGAGGCTCCTTGACACAGGCATCAGAATCCTGACTCCACCCTTCATGGGTGTCTCCACTTTGGTTCCACTCGCTCATGTCTCTGCAGCTGCATGGGGTGTCCTGTCACTGGTTAGTCCCAAACAACTGGAGGCTGAAGTCACACATCCCCTCCTCACATCCCCTCACCTGAAAAGTTAACCCTCCAACTGCTGGAAACCCCCTGTCCACAGGCCCCTCCCCACTTTGCCGCTCTTTTCCCCAGGCCCCATTCTTGCCTCTCTCTCTTTGACAAGCCTCTCTGGCTGGACCCCAGGCTTCTCCTGCCATGGGCCTCAGTTGTCTCTGCAGTGGTGCCCACAGCTGTCCCCAGTTTCCATCAGCTTGCCCATGGGGTCCCCCACTGGCCTCTGCATCATCCTTCAAACCTGATCCCGACCACTGTCCAATCATGGTGCTTCCCTCTCCCTGGGAAACAGGGTGAGCCCTTGGGGAGCTTACAAGCCTCTAACGTGTTACCGAGGACTCCTTCACTCCTTCCTTCCGCACCGGTCAGCTCCTTACTCCTCCCCACTCCCACCCCCCGTGAAATAAAAACACACAGCCTACCAGTCACCACCTCTCTCCTCTGCTTCCAGCCACTCTCCATGGTCCAGGCCTGGCCTGATGCCAGTCTCCCCACCACAGGACAGCCATGGAGCTCTTTCTAAAGCCCAAACTGACTGTCCTTCCCTTGCCTAGAATTCTCCATGGTTCCCCACTACCCCTGATCAACTAACTCCCCAGCCCAGGCTGAATCTTCTGTGATCTGGCCCCTGCTGACTTCTACGGTCTCACAAGCCCCCACCAACTCATGCCAACCAGTTCTTATGTTTCACTGGAAAGGCTAGGCCCTCTCTCTGACCTCAAGGCCTTTACAGGGGCCATGACACCTTTCTTCTCTTTGCTTCATTAACTCATCCTTTAGGTCTCAGCTCACACATCCTCTCATCCAGGACACACAGCCCTCTTTTCCCATCACAGCCCTGATCCCTCTGGCCTGTGCTCCCCCATTCAGTCCTTGAGCCCCATGAAAGCTGGGACTCTCTCACAGACAGGTGGCCACCCGCAAGGGGCTTGGATCAGAGCCCCTGCTCAGCAAATTGTTAACAGTCATTTCTGCAACCTTCACTGTCCTGCTATGTGCTAAGAGCTGGGTTGGGCACTGGATGGAGGTATGGGAGAAAGCAATGCCATTACATATCCCCCACATGGCTGGAGGAGCGCCATGTCTAAGTCAGGGTGACCTATCACTCCCCTCCCCTGCCCACTCCCAAGACACCTATGGGACCCTGTCTTGACTAGGAGCAATGAAGAGGGGATGGGGCTAGATGGCGGTTGCCCCATTTGAGGGTAAATGCTCCCTCTGAAAACCAAACAGAGCTGTGCTCGGCACTTGCCTATGCTGAGTGTCAAATAACATCATGGCAGGACCTGGACAGCCTAGTGGAAATAGGAAGGGGGCAACTGTCCTATCCCATGCCCTGGAGGACCCCACTGGGACCACAGGGTTGGGGAGCACCTTCCCAGGTGGGCAGGATTTGCATCAAGGTAGAGCTTAAGCAGAACACTCAAAAGCTCTGCTTCTAATCCACCTCCCTCTGGGAAGAGGAGAGACAGGGGCCAGAAGCCGGCCCCACTAGACAGGGGAGGACTGGGATGAAGGTGGCATCCAAGACAACATCCATACTGGGGGGTCATCTGCTCTGCTGCTGGGTTACAGCTGTCTCTGTACTCCACCCTCAGAGAACTCAGACCAGGACTTAATCTGAGTCAGAGCACTGAGGACCTCAGAATCACCAAACAGGCCCTTCAAGGGCAAAACCAGAGGTCAAATGGTTGGACTGTTCCTGTGCAAGGAGGAGCGCTAGATGGCTACACGCAAGGGGGAGTGAACTAGTAAGATCTCGGTTGCAGACAGACCCCCCTGACTGCCATAAAGGTGGACAGGGGAGGGAGGTGGCATTTAGAGCTGGGAGCCTGGGAGGTGACCAGCCAGGGAAGGGGTAGGTTATGGCTGTGAGGAGAAGCCCCCTCTTGGGTTCTAGCACCCCTCTGTCACCTGTTTCCTGAGGGCCCTGGTCTCTGCCACTGCTCAAAGACGGGCTACTTCAAGGTCTCTGTCGACTCTGGGAAAAGAAAGAGCAGAGGAACTGGTTCAGGAACACAGGACAAATCAGTGCTGGCTAATTTCCCAGCTTATCTACTTGGCTCCAAAGCCAAAACCAGGGCCTCTGGGACCCAGGTGAGCACAGTATTGGTAGACAGTTCCAGAGAGAGAGAAACAGAGGCGGAATCAACTTTCCAAATACTGTTTACTTCACTGAAACCTGGAGACAGGGAGAAGGTATGTGAAATTCTGGGACACCAAGCCTAGGAGTGCACGTTGACAACGGCGACATACAGGGCCAGGGTGCTGAGAGCCAGCAGTCCCGTCACCACTGCTCGGGCCAGCAGTGCTGTCCAGCTGCCCAGGGAACAGAGGTGGACGAACGTCCTGTGGGGAAACATCACAATGAAGGAGGGAGAAGAGAGAAATCCAACCCATTTGGACTCCGCCTCCAACCCCACCCAGCTCACTCCATGACAAAGGCCTTGTAGACGCTAAGGAACATCAGGAGGAGGACTGCTGGCCGGAAAGTGTGGTACAGGTCGTAGCGTGTTATCATCCACACCTGGGCAGATGCGACGATGTAATGGACCTGGAGGGAGGCAGGAAGTCAGGGCCAGGCCTCGAGTACACAGCCGCCGGCAAAAAGGTGCACGTGTGGGGGGAGAGCAGGATTGCATACCAGACTGATGTTGGAGTCAATGCTCATCTGGATGTATTTCCAGTCAAACTCAATGCCCCGAGCTCCAACCCAGAGGGGGATGCAGCTGAGGAAGGCAAAGGGAGGGATTCTCCAGTACCCAGACACACTCAGGACCCAGAATCTGAGCCCCCGCCCTCCAGCACCCTCCTGGAACCCAAGTGTCCTTTTTCAGGAATCTGGGCTCCAGGCTGCTGCACACACCGGGACATAATGAGCTCGGCGGTGGCCCAGCCCAGGGCAGCAACCATGATCTTGTATTCCCCCTTGCCGGCATTCCGGGACATGACAAGGTTTAGGCCTATCAGGTCTGCCACATCCACGCTGGCCTTCATGAACTCCTGTGGGTCAGGTTGAGGCTTGAGTAAGCACAGGTGCCAGGGGGGCCCCACTCCTGCACTCCCTCCCCCTCCCCTGCCCCACTCACCCCAATGAAGTCATAGATGCCGCCTTCCCAGGTAGGAAAGAAAGTGGCCAGGAACAGCATCTGAAGTCAGAAAATAGAGGTCACCTCAAGGTGAGGGAGATCAACTATGTGGGTTTTGAGGGAAGTTAGCGTGTATGTGGGGGCAGTACATTGGGGTTCTGGGGGCCCGAGTGAAAGAGGGACCAGCGGATGGAGACAAGGCAGGAGCAGGAGAGACAGAGGGTAGGGGCTTGGAAGTTTGGGTTCTGTCTTGATCACAGGAGATCGGGGTCAGGCCTGTAGGTGCCGGGGCTGGCTACCCACCAGGGCCGTGGGAGCAGTGTCAGTGGAACTTTGGGGGTTAGTATCGCTTAACAGTGTCCAAAGCTCTCTTAACCATACAACTGAATGTTCCCAACTTTACTAAGAGTGCTATACAAAAGTTGCCTGGGGCTTCTCCTCAGGTGTCAGCCTTTCCAAGCCCGGCCCCCGCAGGTATTCTGGAAGCGCCCTGGGCCGGGTGCCCAGGGCAGCTCCATACCGGGAGTTTAGGCAGGGGCGCAGCCGCGGGTCCCGAGAGCCCTGGCGCGGCACAAGCTGGAGCCCTCACCTTGCACAGCTGCACGAAGAGGTAGGTGACCCCGGCCTGCACGCACTTCCAGAAGGCATTATACTCGGACCTGCGGGAGCAGGCGGTGAGAGGTCGGTCCGGCCCGCGCCCCGCCCCCGCCCCGCGGCCGCCCCGCACTCACAGGCCGCTGCACTTGTAGGTGATGAAGTAGGGGAAGTAGGCCAAGGCGAAGCAGTTCCCAAAGTGGAACAGCGTCATGGTGCCGGCCGCCCGGCCCGCCGGAGCCCGCCTCTCTACCTCGGCTGCCTGGCTCCCGAGCCCGGGCCTGGCGCCCACCTGCCTCCGCCGCGGCCCGCGCGGCCTTCTGGGAGCGGGAGTGCGCGGCGCGGCGCGCTGACGTCACGGGGCTCAGCCGCGGGGCCAGGGACAGCCGGCCAGAACCATAGCCGACGCGATGCGGGTCCCGCGGCAGCCGCGCTCGCGTCCAGGCGCCGGGCCCGGGCGAGCCTCGAGCCCGGACCTGACCCCGCTGTGACCGGCGCAGAGACACGGGGCACAATTTGTGAGGACTCGGGGTTTTTATTTCACCGTTGGCCCAGCAGCGCGGGCCCCTCGCGCGGGGCGCCCTCCTTCCCACGGGGGACTGAGGGCGGGGACAGGAGGAATGAGTTCTGACCCGGGAGCTCGGGGAAGCAGAGGCGGGCCAGCCTGCTTCACTCGTCTCTGCTGAACATGTAGCGAAGGAGGTCCACCACCCGGTGACTGTAGCCATATTCGTTGTCGTACCTGGGGAGGGAGGAGGGCGGTCGGGGGATCCCTCCCCACCATCCTAGGCTCCCCGCACGTTCCCTGACCCCTTCCTTCCCCCTTACCAGGAAATGAGCTTCACGAAGTTGTCGTTGAGCGCGATGCCAGCCTTAGCATCGAAGATGGACGAGTGGGTATCGCTAACAAAGTCCGTGGACACGACCTGAGCGTCAGAATTTCAAAGATATATGGAGCGCAGAGCTAGGACCTCCAGGAGCTCAGGCTTCTGGGCACATTACCCATTCATTCATCTACAGTCTTCGATGGAGCCCTTCTGCGTGGGGATAGGGTACAAGGAAGACATGCGGGAGCTTTGCAGGTGGGGGACTGGCCGAAGGATACAGACGGCAAACACCCTGATGCCGCACCAATAGACATTTTCTGGCAACACTGCACTTGGAATGGTTCAGCCAGGAGGCCCTCCCTGAGGGGAGGTGGTGAGTCAGGCGCTGGACGACTAGGAGAATCTGGCCAACTCCAGCCCTCAGCAGGGTGGAAGGAGCTGCAGCACAGAGCCCTGGGGGTTTGGCCTTGAGCAGCAGGGTGATGTGATCTGATTTTTCTAAGAGGTCCTGGTGAGGGTGGACCTTCAGGAGCTAAAGCAGGGAGACAGCATCAAGCAGGGATGGCACCAGGAGCAAAGGGTTGGTGCTATCCATTCCTCACAGGGAAGGTATCCGGCCATGGCCTACCCTGAGCAGCCTTGAACAGTGGGAGTTCTTGTCTTGTTCGCTGAGCATGAATTGAGCACCTGCTGTGTGCCACGCCCTAGGAGGACAGCTGGAGCTACAGAAGTGAAGAGTCCCCAGGTCCCCGCTTTCTTGGAGTGCACATGCCAGCACAGCCAACAGTGATTATGAAATGACATTTCAGGTAAGGAAAGGGCCACCAAAAAGACATCTCTCTGAGGTGAGAAGTTCAAGTAGAGACTTGGAGGAGGTGAGGGCAGACTACGTGGCCACCTGGGGGAAAAGCTTTCCAGGCCAAAGGGGCAGCAGGTGCAGACCCCAAAGACCGCAAGGCAGGGAGTCTGACCTTCCCAGCTCTGCAGTTCCTGTCTTGATACATTGCAAGCAGTTCCTTGGCAAGTGGAAAATCACTCTCCCTCCCCAGGGGGCTCCTCCCAGGGACCCCACTCCTCAGCCCCTACCTCATCCTCAGTGTAGGCAAGGATGCCGGCCATGGGCCCCTTGGCTGCTTCTTTTATGGCCTCCTTAATGGCCGAGTACTGGGTAGGCTGGGCCAGGCGGCAGGTGAGATCCACAACAGACACGTCTGGGGTTGGCACTCGGAACGCCATCCCCGTCAGCTTCCTGGAGAATTCCACATCAGGGGTGGTGCTCAGAAGCCAGGGACTTCATCATTCCACCTTGTCTCTGCTTTCCCCTCAGTAGACACCTCAAGGATTGGGGACTGGTTCAGTCTTCCTGGTTGTACCCCCCACCCTGGTTGCAGATCCATGCCCTCATACCCTTTGAGGTCTGGGATGATTTTGCCCACAGCCTTGGCAGCCCCTGTGGAGGCAGGGATGATGTTCTGGTGGGCACCCCGTCCATCTCTCCAGGCCTTCTTCGATGGCCCATCCACCGTCTTCTGGGTGGCAGTGTAGGAATGGACTGTGGTCTTGGAGAAGAAGAGGGCCGAGGTGAGGCCTTCCTGCTCCCAAGCTCCTGTGTTTGTTTTGCCCAGGCCCACAGTGGTGACCCAGGTGGGGCCTGGCAGGGCCACCACCACTGGTCACAGGAAGGACACATGCAGGCAGGGTCCAGCCTTGTCTGCAAATTGCCCAGAGTTTTAAAAGATTTCACTGCTGGTGGCCTTCTCTCCAAACCAGTCTCCCAGGTTGCTCCACACAACCAAGCAAGTTTGGCAAGAAGAGGTAGTTTCCCAGCCACCCCTCCCACCCCAACCCCTCTCTTCAACTCACCATCAGCCCTTCCAGAATCCCAAATCGCTCATGGATGACCTTGGCGAGGGGGGCCAGGCAGTTGGTGGTGCAGGAGGCGTTGCTGAAATGGCCCAGGTGTGCAAGGGCACCGCAAGGTGAGCCGCAGAGCCACGCCTCCACCCTTACCTGTCTTTCAGGGGTTCACGCAGGCTTGGGGTTGTGAAAAGTCAGGATAGGGATGAGGAGAGGGGATGCCTTCAAGAGGGAAGGAGGCACCAGAGCTGCAGCTGGGGGAGGCTCCCCAAGCACGTTCTCTGGAAGTGCAGTTCTAACGTGGTTTTAGGGGAATGTCATCAAGACGGCTGTTCAGACTTTGGGAAGCAGAGGTGGACTGATGTGAAGAGGGCACCAGGGGTTGAGTGGGAGTGGGGAGGGGGACAGATTCCTCCCTGCCCCAGCTTGTCCTCCAGGCACCACCCACACACTTCAGAATGTTGCTGCTCTTTACCTGACAATTTTCATGGTGCCAGGGTTGTAGTCCTTTTCATTCACCCCCATGACAAACATGGGGGCATCCGGAGAAGGTGCACAGATGACCACACGCTGGGCACCTGCTTCAAGGTGGGGCTAGGGAAGGAGCACAGGTGTCATGAGGTACTCCAAGTGTCACACCTCCCTGACCCCCGCCAAAGCCAACCCCGGGCACCTTTCCCCAGCTTACTGAAGTTTCCTCTAAGGACAGGTACACGCCCGTGGCCTCCACCACGAAGGGGCTCCCGACAGACTTCCAGGGGATGTCTTTGGGCTGCTTGCTGCGGAGGGGCGGCAGCACCGTCAGCCACTCTCCCCCCTGCATGGCCTTGCCTTCACCACACATACTTAGCTTCCTACAATGGGTTCGACCCTGCTGGTCTTGCCTCTCATGGCTGACCCCCCTGGTGGGCCCCTTCTCTTTCCTCAGTTGTACCTGCTGTGCCTGGGTACAAGCTGCCACTGCCCCAGCCCCAGGGCACCATCATGTCTATTCCCAGCCAGGCCCTATGCTGCCCAGAATGCAGAGCCGGGGAGGGTGAGGCTGGCAACTTCTCAGCCATCCCAGCCCGTCTTGTCTGTACTACTTAGCTCCTGCGACAGGGATCCTGCTGCCAGAGGCCAAGCAAGACCCTGAAGACAGACACCACATCCAGAGAGCAGCTCCCAGGGGGCCGATCTAGAGGCACCGCTAAGGCCACTAGTGGTTTATGTTGGAAAAGTAAAGGAGATTTTCTGTTTCCCATTTTCCCTGGATGTTTTGTCAAACATTTGTGTTTGAGACATACTAAACATCTAGTATTGCTGTTTTCTACTTGGCTTTAGCAGAACAATACATGGATAAACTGTGTCCTAATCTTTTCCCTCACAGGGTTTATCACAACTGCAGTATTTGCTTTTCTGATTGTTAGTGTCTGTCTCATCTTCTAGACCCTCCCTGGAGGGGTCTGTTCAGTGTTGTGGGGTTTTAAGAACTTAGCTGTTCTACACATGCTTCCTGAGCACCAGCCATGTACCCGTGTTGTCAGTGCTCTACCTGCGTTGAACTCATGTAGCCCTGATGACGTGAGATGAGTGTTGTGGTGACTGGCATGTCTCAGAGGAGCCAGGGAGAGGTGGCGAGAGTCGGAGGCAGAGCTGGCTGGGAGCACAGGCAGGCTGGCCCTTGGGAGGCATGACCAGCACGCTCCTCTCTTCTCCCTGGGCCGTCGCACATGCTTCTTGCTCCCCGTATCTGCTCTGTGAGGCCACACTTCTCATCATCTGACCCAAGTAGCTCTTCTCCATACCCACCACCCCCATTTCCTGCCTTCGAAGTTGGGGGAAGGGCACCTCAACAAATGCCCTTGCAGCAATTGTTGAGCTGGCTTGAACTGGCCTGGGGCAGAGTCGGTGACCTAGGAGACCCCAGCCCCTTCCCTAGGCTGCCTTCCTGCCCAGGGGCCTGGTCTGAGGATCCTGTTCGTTGGTTCTTCAAGGTGGTGCGAAGTCACCAGTGGCTAATAATTTACATTGGAAAGATAAAGTGGGTTTACTATTTCCCACTTTATAAATTTTTTTTTTTTTGGTCTTTTTGCTATTTCTTGGGCCACTCCTGCGGCATATGGAGGTTCCCAGGCTAGGGGTCTAATCGGAGCTGTAGCTGCTGGCCTACGCCAGAGCCACAGCAATGCCAGATCCGAGCCGCGTCTGTGACCTACACCACAGCTCACGGCAACACCGGATCCATAACCCACTGAGTGAGGTCAGGGATCGAACCCGCAACCTCATGGTTCCTAGTCGGATTCGTTAACCACTGCGCCACGATGGGAACTCCCATTTTATAAATTTTTAACTTTTTTGGTATCTTGAGAGTGTGTTTTAAGCCTATTAAACATTTAATGTTACTGCTTTTGACTTAAAGATGCTAAACTTATCTTTAAATGAAGAGGGAGTATTTCTATCTGTAAGAACTCTGAGATGGGTCCTGAGAAGAGGTGCTGGTGCAGGGTCCCAAGAGCTTGATGGCCAGTGTGGCTGAGGTGACATGGAAAGGCTGGGGAGTGGGCCTGTGGTTTGTGGGGAGCCCTGTCATTAGCTGGGGTTTTACTTGTGGGGTGATGGGAAGCCATTAAGTAGGGGAGTAACCAGGTCCTGTTGATGTTTTAAAAAGGCCTGTGGCTGCTGTGTAGGAACAGAGTGGAAGCAGTTGGCTGGATGGTTATGCCATTTCCTGGGCAGGAGGATGAATAGATTTGAGGGTTGAAAGATCATGAAGAGTTGAGGGTGTTTTTTGCTTGTTTTGTTTTTTGTGTGGTTTTTGTTTTTGTTTGGCTGTGCACACAGCATGCAGAAGTTCCAGGGCCAGGGAGCAAACCCATACCACAGCTGTAACCAGAGCCACAGCAGTGACAACACTGGCCAAATCCTTAACCTGCTGAGCTACAATGGAACTCCAAGAGTTGAATTTTAGATAGATGGAGTTGATATGCCTGTGAGAAAACATGCACGTGTATATTAAATAAAAAGTATTTTGGGAGTTCCCGTCATGGCTCAGAGGAAATGAGTCTGCCTAGTATCCATGAGGACGTGGGTTCGATCCCTGGCCTCATTCAGTGGGTTAAGGATCTGGCATTGCCGTGAGCTGTGGTGTAGGTCGAAGACACGGCTTGGATCTGGCTGTGGTGTAGGCCAGCAGGTGTAGCTCTGATTCGACCCCTAGCCTGGGAACCTCCATATGCCGCTGGTGTGGCCCTAAAAAGACAAAAAAAAAAAAAAGTATTTTGAGTACAGTGGGGCATCTTTCTAGATTAGTGCTTCTTAGCCACTCTAGGGGCAAGGACTTCTCTGAGAAACCCCCCCCCCCCGCTCCAAACTAGTAGCCAGAGGCATGTGCACACACCATCTGGGTTATGAGCCCCATGTCTAGGCTGGAGTCCCCATCTAGCCATCTCCACATCCCCTGCATTATTGCATTGCAGGCTTGCAGCAGAGAGCCACCCTTACCACTGGAAGACGTTGATCTCACGGGTGTTCACAACCAGCTTGTCATTCTTATACTCCACAGTCCCCTTGTAGCGGCCATGGGTGGAGTCATACTTAAACATGTACACCTGCAGGAAGCAGAATGGCTCCTAGTCTTGGCATGGAAGGGGAGCAAGCATCCCCAGGGAGCCCCCACCTCAGTGAAGGTTCTATACTGCATCTGGGAGCCTTCCACAGAGCTCCCCTAAATCCCTTCCCATTCAGGGCCACTCTTCCCCATCTTGCCCTTTGTCTGCTGCTCACCATGTATTCTGGGTCGATAAATGGATCATTCACCGCTACCACCTTCACGCCCTTCTCCATGCAGGCACGTAGCACCAGGCGGCCAATGCGACCAAATCTGTCCAGCAGGCAGAGGAGGGGACAGGAGAGAAGAGGTGGCAGAGAGGAAGCCCACTCAAGGGGACTGGGTGGGCTTCTCAGTCTGGGGGAAGCAGCTGTCAGCTGTGCAGGCTGCTGTCATCTTGCCCAGATGGCCTCAGCAGCCTCTTCACTGCTTTTTGTGCTTCCTCTGCCCATCCGTCCTCCTCTCCCATTCCTAACCATGTAGCTGGATGGATCTCGTAGAACTTTAGGTCAGATTAGGACTCTTGCCCAGAAACCCTCCACAACTGTCTGCCGGTAAAACCAGATCCAGATTCCTTACCATGGCCTGCCAGGCGCCTGCTGGCTCTCCACTGCCCTCCCTCCTCTTCTTCGCTTGTGCCACACCATTCATGCAGAATTCCTGCCCGCGCTTAGGACCCTGAGCTGCCACCTATGCTCCAGAGGCATTGCTTGCTGCACAGTTGTCACTCAGGCCTCACTCCAGTGTCCCCTCCCAGAGGTCTTCCCTGAGCCCCCCTCCCCATTAACACTTCCCTCTTCTGTGTCACTCTGCCCCTGACTTCCGTACTAGTCATCACTGAGCTGTCGTGTCCAGAGTGTGAGCTCTCTGAAGGTCTGGCCCTGTTTCCCTTATCCCTGTGTTTCTCCAGGATAGGCAAAAGGAAAGCGCTGGGGGGGAGACCTGTGGAAATGCCTCAGTTAGGAGCAAAGAGGCTGGGTGCTAAAGTTCAGGAACGGCTCAGGACCCGGGTGACTCACCCATTGATGCCCACTGTCAGCTCCCGAGTCACAGGAACCTTCTTAGGTGCAGGAGGTGGAGGAGGTGGAGGAGGTGAGGCTTCCTCCTTGATTGGCTGGGGCTGGGGCTGGGGCTGGGGCTCAGGCTCAGGCTTGGGCTCTGGTTGGGGTGGCGGTGCTCTGGTCACTGTTAGGAGTGGGGGAAAGGGGCAACGAGCTGCACCATCACAGCCAGAGAATGAACCATCTTTGCCACCCAGAACCTGTTGCTGGCTGCTGTTCCCTAGTGGCCAGCCAGCTAGCCCAGTGTTTTCCAAACCTGTCTGATCCACAGAATGAGTAAGGGGTGGGTTTGCCTTAAAATAGCAACGCCAAAACCTCTTTCCTGGAGATTCTAACTCAGTGGGTATGTATTTTTAAGAATTACTTGGGGTGATAGGCTCTGTGCCTCAGTTTCCCCCTCTGTAAAATGGGAGATGATAATAGTACTGCTCCCAGAGAGTCACTGTGAGGTGACATATGTAGTGCTTATGATAGAGCGTAGGAATCAGCCCACATACATTAATATTTCAAAGAGCATTTCCCAAATGTGCCTGATAAAAGGTCTAGTCCGGTGGGCCCCAACCCTGTTCTGGTAAGAATCACCAAGGAGGCCTCTGCCTAGGGAAGTCTGACTCTGGGTTTGCACCGAGGCCCAGGAAGCCTGTTTCCAACAAGGTGATCCTTATCCTGAGAAGCTAGTTGCCCATTCCTCCTCTTGACCATTCTTCTTCTGGTAGAGTTAATTGTGGGGTAAAAGGGGGTTTCAGAGAAGTTTAGGAAACACAGGTCTGTCATATGAAACAAATGGAAACCCCTATCTGTTTCTGCCTCTCCAAACACACACTTGTGCTCCCACATGGCATTTAAGACACCTGCACTTGAAGCTGAACTACCTGAGCTACAGGTGAGGGTTTGAGGGGTGGAGGAGGATGGGGTAGAAACAGCAGTCAGGTCTGGCTGGCAGAGGGTTTCCAGCTGGGGTTTTCAGCCCTGGCTCAACCACCTGCCAGCTGTGTTGTCTCGAGCACGTTAATGAAACTGGTCTGTTTGCTCGTGTCACATCTGACCTTCCGCCTGGGGACTACGGTGAGAACTCAGTGAGATCTGAAGTCCAGTAGGTGCTGACTTTAATAGAGGGAAGAAAGTCAAGAATATTCATGGGGAAAGAGAGAGGGAAGGGGTTGGAGGGAGCCTGGAGGATGAGGGTGGGGGGGTGCCTTCGCACTTGGAGGGGGTGGGATTGGGAACTGGGGGTGAGCTGACCTGTCTCTCCCTGACCACTTCAGGTTGCCACAGACCTTGTGGCCTGAGGCTGGGCTGTGTGTGTTTGCAGTAGCATTACGAGTTCATAAAGGTACTAATCAGTGTTTATTGGTGGTTCTTGGGGCCCTTAAGAATGTCTGTTCCTGGGGGTTCTGTTTCTGCTCTCAGGAAAAGGGGAGACTTGTCCCTTTGGGTTAAGAGTGGGGATCTGGGCCTTGCAAAAGGAAACCTGGGCAGCCCTTCTCTCACAACTTCCTCCGGTCTTCCCTTTTTCCCTCTGCTCCAGGGTGGGGTACATGAGCTGGAGGAGAGCTCCTGAGCTGAGAAGGACATGCTCAGCGAAGGAGCTTCAGTGATGAAGCATCACCGGGTAGGTGACAGGTACCAGCGGGCTCTCTACCAATTTCAGTGACACTCCCATTTCCTGGTTGCCACCATGGGCTAGGTGCTGAGCCGAGCAATTCAGTGCATCAGCTCACTGTATCCTGTGAGACATGAGCTGTATACTCATTTCACAGAGGGAAACCGAGGCCCGAGATCACTGAGGGAGTGATGAGCACAGAGGGGGTTCAAGGCCTACAGCAGTCAGCCTGCCTGCCGCAGCGTCTTCTGGACCCTGGAGCCCCGCCCCACCCAAGCCATGTCCACCCCCAGCCCCCTGGCTGTCCCCTGCCTCACCCCGCTGGTGAGGAGGCCAAAAGTGAACCCAGAGCCCCTCTGGAAGGCCTGGGATCGGCTGGTTGGATTGTGTGCTCACACCTCTGGCCGGGGGAGGTAGGGCCACCCAATGGCAGTGAGCTGGGACTCCGAGTCCATGCTCCACTATTCCCGTGCTGAAACCCAGGGGCCTGCTTTGTGTCCTCTTACCTCTGTAAAATGGGGACACAAAGGTGGCCTCAAAGGTGGTTGGGAGGCTTCGCTGAGCGCATGCCTGTAAAGTGCTCCGCAGGGCCCTGGAGGGCGCAGGTGTCCTCGCTTTGTGCCATCCAGGCAGGACAAAGTCCACCAACCCCCACGCGGCCCTTTGGCGCTGGCCCACAGCAGCGTCACTTTCGTGTGAAATCTCACCCGCCGAGGTTCTTCAACAACCAGCGGCTGCCCTCAGAGGTGTCTCCTCGTAACCCGGCTCAGGCCTCTGTCCAGCCCATTTCTCCCCTCCACTACTGGTGCAATGCCCTGGGCGGGCGTCCCAGTCCCCTCCACCATCGCCATAGAAACCACTTTGCCAGCAAGCCGGATGGTAAGGAGGGTGGGGCTGGAGGGAGCGAGGGCATTGCCCCGGATGGAGGAGCCCCTGCCAGCCCGCGCTAACCCACCCCGCGCCTCCCGCCCAGCTCCTGGTCGTCGCTATTGGTGCGACGCTTGCCAGCGGGGGCTCGGACCCTGGGCAGGAGCTCCCCGACCGCCCCTCTTTCCCCTCCCCCGGGTCGCTCGCTGCCTCCCTCACCCGGGCAAGGCTGTCGCAGCAGCTGGACAACGGTGACATTGGTGAAGACGATGTCGCGTTTAGCCATGGCCTCCTAAGGTTTCATGCCCTGTCAGCCGCCCAAGCACCCGCCGCGATGTTGCTGTGAGCTGGGGGCTCAAAGGCTGGAGAGGCTAGAGCTTCTTACCATGAAGTCACAGAGCCTAGTGACGTCACAGAGGCGGCGGTGCGGAGGCCGCATTCTAGTCGAGGCACGTGACATCCACCCCCTGTGTACCACCGTTCCAAGTCCATCAATAGCGTCTGGAATGGAATCCAACACTTTACACTGATCTTCAGAATGCTTTTTCTCTTTTTTCTCCTTGGGCACACTGGCGCCATGCCATTCCCCACCCTCCTCTGGATAGTTACTGTAGCTATTTCATTCTGCCTGGAAGCCCTGCCCAGGTCTTCCCTTGGCTGCCTCTTGGTTTCCCTCCAGTGTCGCCCTCTAAGAAAAGCCCTCCTGACTCCCCAGCTCATGTTCTCTCTCAGTCACTGTCCGCCCTTCACTCCACTCCCTACATCTGTCATCTTCCAGGAAGCCTGGTCCAGCTCCCATCCTGGGTTAAATACTCCGATATGCAGAACTACTCTAGGGTTACAGCCTGCATGTTAATTTTCCTCACAGCTCCTGTCCCTCTTCATTGGTTTTCTTTCTTTTTTTTTTTTTTTTTTTTTTTTTTTGCCTTTTTGAGGGCTGCTCCTGTGGCACAAGGAGGTTCCCAGGCTAGGGGTCGAATCGGAGCTGTAGCCACTGGCCTACGCCACAGCCATGCAGGATCGGAGCTGCGTCTGGGACCTACACAACAGCTCACAGCAACGCCGGATCCTTAACCCACTGAGCGAGGCCAGGGATCGAACCCGCAACCTCATGATTCCTAGTCGGATTCGTTAACCACTGAGCCATGATGGGAACTCCCTTCATTGGTTTTCTTGCGGCTTGTCTCTGCCCACTAGAGTGCTTGTCTGCCTTTGTCACTTTCGTACCCCATTGACTGGAAGAATGTTTGGCACTTGAAATGTGCTTGCTCAATGACTAATTACCAGAATGAATGAATAAATGTCACCTCCTGAGGTTTCTTCCGAGCCCCAGTCTTAGAGAAACCCCCAAGTCTTATTCTTTCACAACACCCTGCTCTTTTCTCATGGCGTTTTATGTGGTTTGCCATGATTTAGGTACTGATTTATTTGTCTTTTGTCTCCCTGTTGGGCCGTTTGGCCCATTCTTTTCTGTTCTGTTCACTGGTCCCCCAGCTCCTAATGCTATGCCTGACATGAAGCAGGCTTTCAGTAAACATTAGGGAAAGCACAGATGGACCCGCGACTCCCTTCCCCCAAAGCCCTAGGGGTAAGGGGCTTACTTGCCCACCTGTGACTCATGGGCAGGCACCTTCACCTGCAGGGCCAGTTGACACACAGCTGTGACCAAGATTTAGGGGGTGTGAGGGTTTAGGCCAGGAAGGAGTCATCATCCCAGAGACAGGTGTGGAAACAAGAAGCGGCAGAATGACATAACCTCTTCCTTCCCCAAACCTCCACGGGAACTCAGTTTGCTGAGCACCTGCCATGGCACAGAGTAAGGGTGAGGCCCTCCTGCTTGGACAGCCCGGGAGAGGTGGAACTGAGAGTTAACTGAGGGTACAGCTGGGGAGATTCCAGTGAACCAAGACCAAAAAACAGAATGAAGGAGGGCAGATTTAACATCGTGCAGTCAAGGCGAGGGGAAAAGTGCACCAAGAAAATCAGGACTGAAAAGGGACGGATTTTGTACAACTTTACAGTTGTATCTGTGAAAAGCTAGATGCAGTTAAAAATTTCTTAGAAACTATAAGGGATCAAAACTGGCACCAAAAGAAATGGCAGGGAGTTCCTGCCATGGCTCAGTGGAAACGAACCTGACTAGTGTCCATGAGGATGCAGGTTCAATCCCTGGCCTTACCCAGTGGGCTAAGGATCCCGTGTTTCTGGGAACTGTGGTGTAGGTCACAGGTGGGGCTCAGACCCGTGTTGCTGTGGCTTGTGGTGTAAGCTGGCAGCTGTAGTTCTGATTCGACCCTTAGCTTGGGGACTTCCATATGCTGTGGGTGTGGCCGTTAAAAAAAAAAAAAAAAAAAGAAATGGCAAATCTGAGCAGGCCAATAACAAGAGAAGAAACTAGGAGTTAAGCTCTCTCCTCCCAAAGGTCGATTCAGATCCCGATGGGCAAGATCTGCTGAAGCATGGAGAACAAAAGTTTGCCATCCTACAGGACCTGCTACAGAGCCTGACCAGAGCTGGGCAGCCCCAGGGCGGCTCCTGTGCTGAGAGGCCCTGGGTAGGCACGAGCCCTGAGGCCCTGCGGTGTGGCAGGCACCCTGTGTGTGCGTTCATTGCTCACCTTCACAGTGGGGGTGCTCTGGGGGCACTGGGAGAGAGCTCAGCTGCTGAAACCACCACTCGCCCCAGGAGAGGAGGGTGAAGGGCAAAGGCCCAGGCTCATCTCCGCTTTGGAGAGGCCAGCGTCCTGAGTCAGGTAGTGGCAAATGGGAGTGAAGCACCGAGGAGAGGGGCCGAGGCTCGCAGAAGGGGTAGGAGGGGGCGGGGGGGGGGGAACCAAGAGAAATGGAGTCCGTTTCTGACGGAGAGACCCCAGCTCTCAAGCTTGGGGCAGATCAGGATTCTGAAGCTCACCACCCAGCCACCTCCTGGCACAGGAAACTCCATCCTTCAGGTGCTGCATGAGGGCAGAAGAGCTACACCTGAAGTGACCCAGGGATGTGGCCTTGTCCCTGCACTGTGAAACTGGGAAACAGATTTGGTGAGCCCCAGCTTGGTTCACACCCTGCTCACCCTTAGTCACCCTCTATAGGCAGAGCCTAGAGAAGGCAGAAAGGAGCTCCTGGGTCTGGGAGTCCCGGTTCTGGGTGGAGCCAAGTGCCCAGGAGCTGGGGTGGAACCCTGGGTCCTCCAAGGGGAGTGGGCCCTTGTCACCCTTGTTGAGCCAAGCCTGAAAACACGGGCAGAGAGCTTCTTGCCACACCTGGGCACTCACACACATAGCCCTGCCGCCCCCACTTGCTCACACCCTGCGCATTCCTTCCTGCCTGGCCTTCCCACCCGCAGTCCAGTCCCAGCTCCAGCCCCGCCCCCAGGCTCTCCCCTTGGCACCACAATGCAAACATCTTTCACCCCTGCACCCAGCTCTACTCACCCACCAGCCTGCATCCTTCTGGCCTCTGCTTCCCTCTGAACCGGTGCTAGAGGGTTACGCTGCGACAGACCTACCAGCCACCGCCCACCCCTTCCTTCGACGCCCCTGCTCACACCTAGCCAAACTCCCAGCACTTGGTAATATGTCCACACTTGGGGCTCCAGGTTGGGACTTAAGAGGCCTCAGGGGGAGGAGAGCAGGAAGGATGCGCTCCTGGCCCTCAGCCCAAGTTCTGGCTGACAGTCTCCTGCTGCCCCGGCTCTTCAGCCCCTCCCTTGGGCTGCCTCAACCGGCTTTTCAGGAGACACTGCGTCCTGTCCCAGCTCATGGCAATCAGCCCCCTGCCCTTGCCCAAGGGCTGGGAGACAGGCCAGGAATGTGATCCTGGCTCCCAAACCTGCAGCCTTCTCCCAGGGACCTCCTGCTGCCCTGGGGATCCAGGCAACCATCCCCCCAGCACCCTCTGAGACTCAGGCTCAGGCTTGGACTCTCTTCCTCTGGCTTCTCACCTATCCATTTGTTCAACCTATGAATATTTACTGAACCCCAGGCGGTGTTCTAGAAGCTTGGGGATATAGCAGTGACCAATATAGACAAGGTCCTCTGGAAGCTTATGATCTGATAGGTGAGACAGACAATAAAGGAGGTAATTTCAGACCGTGGGAAGAGCTATAAAAACTAAAGGATGATAGTACGGAGTATAACCAGGAGCTGGCTAGGGAGGGTTTTTTGGGCAAGGGGACACTTGAGCCAAGAAGAGAATGAGGAAGAACCCACCTAGTGAAAACATGCGTTCTACATTCCAGGCCTCAAAAATAACCTGTGCAACAGCCGTGAGGCAGGAATGGAGCAGGCAGAAGACCTGCGCGGCTGGAGCACAGTAAGCAGTGGGGCTGGGGGTCAGCATAATCAGAGAGAACAAGGTCAACTCCCCAAGTGTGTCTCCCATCTTCCCAGACTCCACCCCTGGGGCAGCTGGATCCTGAGGTCCCCCGAGAGGAACAAAGTTACTGAAGAGCCAGGCCTGGCTCCCAGGGATGGAGGGTGGGGAGAGAGGAGGCCTGGAGAGTTGGGTGAGGAATGAAAAGAGGAGGTGGTTGGAAGGGCAGACATCTGGGCTCGGGTGGAGGGCCCAAGGTGGGCAAGGAGCACAGATGCCATGTGAGTCTTCTCCATTCATGACTCACCCTCTGTCCTCCTCCTCTTTATTGCTCAACCCCAAATCTCCCTGGGAAGTACCTCCCTGACTGGGGACCAAGTCAGTGCCTCACAGGGTAATTGAGTCATTAGGGGTGGAGAAGAAGAAGGAGACGGAGGATAAATAGCAGCTTTGCCTCCCTGGCTCCTCTCTGCATCCTCCCCACTTTCCCAACGACATGCGTCTTGCCAGTTTGGTCAGCTCCTGCTCCCTCCTGCTGCTACTGGGGACTCTCCCTGGATGGGCAGCCAATGATGACCCCATCGAAAAGGTCATTGAAGGGATCAACCGAGGGCTGAGCAATGCAGAGAGAGAGATGGGCAAGGCCTTGGAAGGCATCAATAATGGAATCACTCAAGCTGGAAGGGAAGTAGAGAAAGTTTTTCATGGACTCAACAACATGGGGAACCAGGCCGGCAAGGAGCTGGACAAGGGCATCCAGGGGCTCAACCATGGCATGGACAAGGTAGCCCACGACATCAACCATGGCATCGGACAAGCAGGAAAGGAAGCAGAGAAGTTTGTCCATGGGGCCAACTACGCTGCCGGACAGGTTGGGAAGGAGGCAGACAAAGTGATTCAGGGGGCCCACCATGGGGTCAACCAGGCGGGAAGCGAGGCAGGGAGGTTTGGTCAGGGGGTCCACCATGGGGTCAATGAGGCTGGGAAGGAGGCAGAGAAGTTTGGTCAAGGGGTCCACCATGGGATCAACCAGGCAGGAAGAGAGGCAGAGAAGTTTGGTCAGGGGGTCCACCACGGGGTCAATGAGGCCGGAAAAGAGGCAGAGAAGTTTGGTCAGGGTGTCCACCATGCCGCTGGGCAGGCTGGGAAGGAGGTAGAGAAGTTTGGTCAAGGGGTCCACCATGGGATCAACCAGGCAGGAAGAGAGGCAGAGAAGTTTGGTCAGGGTGTCCACCATGCCGCTGGGCAGGCCGGGAAGGAGGCGGAGAAGTTTGGTCAGGGGGTCCATCATGCCGCTGGGCAGGCCGGGAAGGAGGCGGAGAAGTTTGGTCAGGGGGTCCACCATGCCGCTGGGCAGGCCGGGAAGGAGGCGGAGAAGTTTGGTCAGGGGGTCCACCATGCCGCTGGGCAGGCCGGGAAGGAGGCGGAGAAGTTTGGTCAGGGGGTCCACCATGCCGCTGGGCAGGCCGGGAAGGAGGCGGAGAAGTTTGGTCAGGGGGTCCACCATGCCGCTGGGCAGGCCGGGAAGGAGGCGGAGAAGTTTGGTCAGGGGGTCCACCATGCCGCTGGGCAGGCCGGGAAGGAGGGAGACAAAATAGTTCAAGGGGCCCATCATGGAATTAATCAGGCTGGGAAGGAGGTGGAGGGGTTTGGCCAGGATGTTCATTATGCCGCAGGGCGGACTGGAACAGAGGGAGAAAAAATAGTCCCAGGGGTCCATCCTGGGGTCAACCAGGCTGGGAAGGAGGTGGAGCGGTTTGGCCAGGGGGTTCACCATGCCGTTGAACAGGCTGGAAAGGAGGCAGGCAAAGTGGTCCAGGGGATCCATGATGGGGTCAACCAGGCCGGAAAGGAGGCAGAGAAATTTGGCCATGGGGTCAACCATGCTGCTGGCCAGGCTGGAAAGGAAGCGGAGAAACTTGGCCAAGGTGTCCACCAAGCTGCCGGCCAGGCCGGGAAGGAGGAGGACAGGTTGCAGCAGAATGTTCATAATGGGGTCAACCAAGCCGGCAAGGAGGCCAACCAGCTGCTGAATGTAGGTGAACAAGGGCGGGGAAATGGGGAGAAGGGTGTTGCGGGAGGGAGAGGTTAAACCCTTGGGACATTTGGGGAGCCCAGGTAGCCAGGATTTGGTGAAAGAAGCCTGGGCAGCTATGGAACCGAGTCCTCCCTCTCCATCTCCCTTAGCAAGGAGCTGGTGGTCAGCTGGGCCATCGTATCCTCAGAGCCCTGCATCAGAGAGTGTGAAATGAACAGGGGGCTGGGCCCCACCTTCAGGGAGCTGTCTCCTAGTTAAGGGGCTGTCTCCTAGTTAAGACTCTCCCGGGGAACAGGAAGCAGGTACTGAGGCCTCAGATCCGTTAATGTGAGGACAAAGAGTGCAGACAAACCCCCACCCCCACCCCCAGCCTCAGAGTGAGCGGAGGAGTCTCTTTGGGAGATAAGCCCTCTTCTGTTTAATTTTCCTAACAAGCCTCTGACGCAGGGTGAGGATGTGACTCCCCGATTCCCAGATAAGAAAACAGAAGCTCAGTGAGGTTTAGGGGATTCACCAAGATCGTGTGGCTGGCACACAGCTTTGGCGAATCTCAAGTCAGGGTTCTTTCACTTCCCCGACACCGCCCCGTCGGAGGAGGGTTTCTGACCCCCGCTTATGTAGAGGGACCAGGTACCAGAGGCCAGCAGCACCTTGCACAGCATGACAAGCACCAAGGAGGACTAAGGGAAGGCTGACTCCCGCCTGCCCTGGTCCCCCCCTCCCCGCCCCCGGGAGGAGCCTCTGCATCCCCATCTTGAAGATGCCCAGGCTGCGTGGGCTGCCTGCCAGGAGCCCAGAACGGGTGGGTGGGCAAGACGGAATTATGGAGAAAGTGTGCGGAGAAGGGAGAAGGCGCCGAGTCAGATGCCAGGATGCACCGGATGGAGACCAGGAGAGGGCAGATTGCTTGGGGAGGCAGGCTGACAGCGACAGTGCAGTGGGGGAGGCACTGCTGCGTGTCTGGGGGTGGGAACTAAGGACCGGGATCAACCCGAGTTAGGGGGCTGGCTGCAGTGTGTGTGTGTGTGGAAGGGACAGCTCTGAGGTCAGGGCGCAGGTTAAATTCTGGTCCTGGTGTTTGCATGGCCTCTCGCAGTCAGTCCCCTTCTTAGTGACTGAGAACATCTCATTGGCTAAAATAAAAGGGGCTGGAGGGAAGACTCGGTGGCAGGGGCAGACGTCCTTCTTGGCTTCTCCCGGGAGCTCCCACAGCAACACGGTTTTGCCTTTCTCTCTGGACAGTGAGGGGCGGGGGGGTTAGCCGACGCCTCCCATCCCAGCCCCAGTCACCCTAGGGGAAGCCAGCCACTGGGGCAAAGGAACTCGGGGGGACCCTCAAGGGCCAGGGGTTGTCATGACAGTCTGGGCTTCGTCCACAGGGCGGTCATCAAGGCGGATCCACCGGCCAGCACGGAGGGGCCACAACCACAAACTTAACATCTGGAGTAAGTCTCCTGAGCACAGCGTGGACTCAGAGATGGGGCGGGGGCATGGAGGCTCTCCTAGGATGGTGGTGGGACGGCTGCTGGGGACTCATCCTCTTGTCCTTAAATTTCAGGCTTCGGTCAACAAGCCCTTCATCGACCTTCCAGCTCTGTGGAAGGTGAGTGTCCAGGTGGTTCCTGCTTCCTGCTTGGGAGATACTCTTACCCCCACCTCCCACTGCCCATTCAGGGCACCGTGGACAGACAGCCTCTGCAGACACCATCTAAGCCACTTCCCTTTCCTCACTGCTCTTTGCCCATCACATCCTGCTTTCACCTTTTGGGTGCTTTCCCTTTCCACTGAGGAGGAAAAGACCTGCAGGGGCCTGGGTGCATCCAGGAACGGGGGCGGGGGTTTGGATGGGGTGGGGGAGGGGCTGCTGAAACCCTCTCCTCAGGGCGCCGGTGGTCCCTCCTCAGCACTTCTCCTCAGACCCCTCTCTACTCCGTGAATCCCTCGGCTGCCCTGTCCTGTATTCTGGGTGGCAGGAGCCTGCAGCTCTGGCCTCTCCCTGGTTGACCGCACCCTCCCTCCCTCCCTGCTCCCCCAATTCAGGCCCTGTGGGATGCCAGTCCTCTCTCTGGGCCTGAAGGAAAGGCCGCGCTCTTCTCTTCCCGTTTAGTCCACTGAGCTGCCTGAAACTGAGGCAGAGGCAGGAGGGTGTGTAACAGACTAACGACTGCCTGGAACCCAGGGGCACACCCTTGTTTATTCCCGGGCTATGGAGGCGGCAAGGGAGCCTCTTCGGCAAAACAGACAAGGCTGCCCAGTCCCTACAGAGGCCTCAGGCCCCTCGGCCTGGGAGGGCTGGCTCCCTATTCTTCCCGAGTCTAGGTACCGTCTTCCTTAAGATACTCCCCCAAACAGGGGCAATTTGGGGCCAGAGCAGCCAGACCCCTCTCATCTCTCGGGGGTGGGGTGTGGGGGGGGGGCCAGGGGCAATAGGTCTGGGGACTGTGGGCCCTGCGTTCACTACTCCCTCTCTCCTTTCCAGAGCGTCGCCAACATCATTCCCTAAACTGATGAACTGGTCTTGGTGAACAGACTGACATGCCTGTTGTCATACTGGCTGAAATGACCTGAAGGAGCTGAGGGTGGGGAATAGATTTTTGGAGTCATTTAAGCGAGATGTCCTGAGATTTGTGAATAAATACAACACATATTGTACTACGGTCATGGTCCACTCTGCTCCCTAAGGCAGGATTGGTCAGGGGAGGCTTGTCTTTTTCCCTCTTGCTACTTTGCTGCAGGAGTTGGGGTGGGGTGGGGGGACGGGGGTGGGGGTGGGTGTCTGATGCCCAGGGTGGGTTGAGCTGGGGATTTCAGGCTGATCAGATGGAAGAGGGTGGTTACAGGGACAAGCTATGCTTCACTAGTGCAAAGCTCCCACTCAGCACCGGGAAGAAATCCTCTCAGGAAAAGCCCGTCTGGGCCAGGAGTGGGGCAGAAGCACCAGGGAAAAGGTGGCAGGGACCTTTGGTGGAGCCCCAAAGAAGAGCAAATCCCCATTCAGGGATTCGGCATCAAAGGAAAAACAAGAGAAACTTGTGTTCCTTGTGCAATTCAGGCTGCTGGCTCCCCCCGCCCCCGTGTCTTGCACGCGTGACCTCACCAAGCCTCCCAACCATCCAGTTAGGTAGGTTCCAGGTACCGTGTGAAGGGCTGTTCATGTGCTGTAACCGTGTAAGCCTCTCCCAACCCAAATCAGAAGTGCCCTTCTAGCCCCATCGTACGGAATGAGGAAACTGAGACTTGGAGGGGTCCATGGCACTCGCCCGGGGGAACCCATAGGAAGCAGCAGGCCTGTCTATGGCCAGAACCTGAGCTTGCACTCTTGCTTATAGAGTCTCTAGAAAACTTGCTAAGCACGGGCCTGGGTGCTGGTAGACCTACATGCAGGACCGTGTGCCTGCAGGCTGTGTCCTTCCCTCTCAGGCCACAACTCCCTCCTATAAAAAGGGGGGTGGATGTCTGCAGCAGAGGACGCAAACACGGCTACCAGCTCCTAAATTCCATCAACTGGGCGACCAGAAATAGGAGACTGTGTTCCTCCCTTGGGGAATTTACAGGCTTCCCGGGAAGACAAGACATATAAACAAATATGAAAACAAATGCATCAATAAGAACTAAAAGAAAAAAAAGGAAATAACAACAACAACAAAAAACCCAAAATAAAAAAGAAAACAACTGTTCCCCCCCTTTTTTAAGGCTGCCCCCGAGGCATATGGAAGTTCCCAGGCTAGGGGTGGGATTAGAGCTGCAGCTTCAGGCCTGTATCACAGCCTCAGCAGTGTGGGATCCGAGCCTCATCTGCAACCTACACCACAGCTCATGGCAATGCTGGATCCTTAATCCACTGAGCGAGGCCAGGGATCGAACCCACATCCCCATGGATACTAGATGGGCTCCTAAACCTACTGCACTACAACAGGAATGCCTGTTTCCTGCATTTTGATAAACAGAAGCATTTGTTCCTACCACCCGTTTATTGAGCGTCTACTCTGTGCTGGGCATGGTTTCACCCAGACTGGAGGAGCCTTTCATAAAGCTAACGGTGTTAGCTGATTTTATTTGTATGCCCATTGTCCAGCTGGGTTTGCTTGGATGGGGGTCCTGAAAGTGCCAGAGCTATAGGATAATCCATTTGTGCTGGGGGTCCATCCGGGGAGGCTTCTGGAAGAGAAGAGCCGGATCTGAGGAGTAAAAGAGGCAACAGCTCACTCCTGCCTTGAGGCCTGGGGTGTAGCTCCCTCTCCCAGGAAGGCCTGCCCTGCCTTTCTGGCCCCTCCCCATCTTACCCAGCCTTTGTTATTCTCTCCTGGTCTTCAGAGTGCTGTGACAAACCGTAATTATATATTTACCTGCTTCATAGCCATTCTCCCCCCAGACCAAGGGGAGGAGGCTGGATAAAGGTCTGGCAATGAGGAGAGGGGAGGCTACTGGCTTGAGCAGACTTGGGAGAGGCCCTGGAATAAGTGTGAGCAAGAACTAGGCACCAGGGACAGATGGGTAGAGCCAGGCCAGGGAGTCAGGGAGAGAGAGGAGGCCGGTTTCTGCAGTTGAGGAGCAACAGGGAGAGGACTTTGGGCGGGATCCCCACAACCATCTTTTATTGGGTGCTCACTCCGGGCCAAGCACATACAGACATGATATGTTCACTCTCACAACCTCCCCTGGAGGCAGGTACCAGGATTATGCCCCGCAGAGATGATGAGGTCGAGGCCCAGTGGCGGGAGACTGGATGGAGGCCACCCAGCTAGTAAGCAGGATGGCCGGCTCCTGGCCAAGAGCACTTCCCTCCCATTTCCGCCCCCGCTCCAGCCACTGTGGTCCTCAGGCTCCTGCCTCAGGGCCTTGGCACTGCTGTCCCCTCTGCTTGCAAAGCTCTATCCCCAGGTGGCCTCATGGCTCACTCTCTCGCTTCCTTTCAGTCTCAGTTCAGAGATCACATCTCCAAGAGCCCTTTCCTGACCCTGCTACTTCAAATATTCTGTTGAGAGCTCCCTCTGTTGTGCAGTGGGTTAATGATCTGGCTTGTCTTTGTGGAGGCACCAGTTTGATGCCCGGAGCAGTGGGTTAAGGATCTGGAGTTGCCGCAGTTGTGGCGTTGCTCGAGGCTCGGATTCAATGTCTGGCCTGGGAACTTCCATAGGCCCAGGGTGTGGCCAGGAAAAGAACAAAACCAAAAACCACTGACTTCTCTATTTCCTCCCCCATTGTATTTTCCTTTGCAGCACCATCACCACCTGCCATGCTTACTCTCCCATCCTTAGGGGAACGCCCTAAGGAGGGAGGTTTTTTTTTTTTTTTTTTTTTTTTTGCTTTTTTAGGGCCACATCTGCAGCATATGGAGGTTCCCAGGCTAGGGGTTGAATCGGAGCTGCAGCTGCTGGCCTACACCACAGCCACAGCATCACGGGATCTGAGCTGAGTCTGCGACCTACACCACAGCTCACAGCAATGCTGGATCCTTAACCCACTGAGCAAGGCCAGGGATTGAACACGCATCCTTGTGAATGCTAGTCAGATTCATTTGTGCTGAGCCACGACAGGAACTCCCTATATATAGACTTAAATAAATAAATTAAATAGAGGTTAACCTCTAAAAAAGAAAGACTGATTTGAGGTCCAGAGATATCTGAGGGCGGTTTTTCCCAGAAGGTGGGACGTGGGCCTGCTGGTGGCATGGGAGCATTTATGTGGTTCATGAACATGGCTTTGAGTAAGTCTGAATCATAGAGTGAGAGACTCTTTTCTTAATTTTCTTAGGAGCTTTCCAATTAGGTGAAGAGCAAGACTCAATTTCCATGCTGGGGTGCCTCAGACACCCCTCTCACACTTGCTAATTTCCCTTTCTAACAAAGAGGGTACAGGAACTGCCACCAGCTATAAGGTAATATCTTTGGTTTTTTTTGTTCTGTTTTGTTTTGTTTTATCTTGCTTTTTAGGGCTGCATTCGTGGCATGTGGAGGTTCCCAGGCTAGGAGTCAAATCAGAGCTACAGCCACTGGCCTGCGCCACAGCCACAGCCACGCCAGATCTGAGCTGCATCTTCGACCTATACCAGAGCTCAAGGCAATGCACGATCCTTAACCCACTGAGCAAGGCCAGGGATCGAACCTGTGTCCTCATGGATACTAGTCGGGTTCGTTTCTGCAGAACCACGATGGGAACTCCCAAGATGATAGCATTCTTGCTTCTCATTTTGTCTTTCTGATACTTTCTATCTATGGGCCAGTGATCCTGGCTTTCCACTTAGAGTAATGACATAAAATATTCTCTCTTTTTTGGGGGGCCACGCCCTCAACATGGGGAAGTTCCTGGGCCAGGGATTGAACCTGAGCCACAGCAGTGACAACATCGAATCCTTAACTGCTAGGCCACCAGGGAACTCCTGAAATATTCTCTTTAAATACGCTTCAGAAAGTAAGCTGGCTTAAAGAAAAATGTTAGCAACAGAGAAGGGAGCGGGCAGCCCTGCGCCGCTGTGACAGTGTCCCCGAGGGAAATACGGGAAGGCGTCCTAGAGACAGCGAGTGCCTGCATCCCCCGCTGCCCTGGGGTCCTGACCCATGGGAGTGGGAAGCAGCAGCAGGCTTGGGGGCTGGGGTGTTCATTGCCAACTCTGGAGGTCTCAGATTTACCCCTGCTCTGTGCCCCTTGCGTGGCCCTGCAGCAAAACTAAAGGCAATTCTATCCGGAGAAGAAGGAGGGCTTTGGCCAGCGGGGGAAGGTCTGGGACACTGAGGTGACGGAAAATGCCAGGAGCCAGGCTCAGGAACCACGCACGCACCCTGTCCCCTCTGAGCCCCAAGTTCTCTGTCTCCCAGTGGGGTGGTAATAAGATGCTGTCCCTCAGGGCTGTCTGAGCCTCGAAGGGCTTAGTCTAGCGCTGGGCGCATCGAAAGCCCTGGCTCAACTGGAGCCACTGCGATTATTATTATTAATTATTACTGTCACGGCCACCACCATTATCATCGCTAAAGAGTGATGGAATAACAGGGAGGCAGGAAGGGGCAGCAGAGGACAGAGAGGGACTGTGTTTACACCGTGAGAGGTGTTGGATGTTACAAGTTGGGGTGCGGGTGCTGGGGTGGGGAGAGACTGAGAGACATTGAGAAAGGTGGATGGAAACCGGCCCCTCCTAGCCTGGCGATGAGTCCCAGTGATACAAGGCAGTGCCAAGTGGGAGGACCGGGGCTCCTGGGGGTGGAGAAGCAGCCGTGCTTGCTGAGCAGCCACGAGACCTGGGGAGGATGCAGAGGGCTGCATCCTGAACTGGGCCTGGGGAAGAGGGGGAGTGGACCGTGGGCCTGGCCCAGGCTCCTGCCTCTGTGCTGACTCCCCTTCTCTCACCAAGGCCACCTGGGGTCCCTCTGCGAGAGGCTGGGGGCTAGGCGAGGTGAGCTGGTGGTATCCCAGCCCTCGCAGCCGGCCATGAGCTCACACACGTGCTCCCTCCAGGCCCGGTAAACAGGATGGGTGCCTGGGTCAGTGGCACCCTCCCTAGGTCCTTCCCTCCCACTCATTCCCTGGGGGTGGCTGGCCTGCCCAGCTCCCCTGCTCCACACCCAGCTTTCTCAGCCAAGAGCAGCCCAGGTGCTAACCTGCTAACCAAGACGCCCTGAGGACCACTCTCAGGGTCATGGTCATTCCTCCCCAACAACCCATCATCTTCATCGATGGCATTCTCCTGGTGGTCCCAGGCGCTCTGTGGCTAGAGAGTGTGGAGGAGTATGAGGTGCCCACCTATAGGTGGAGGTATGGGAGGCGAGAGAGCCAGGAGAGACAAAGGCCGACTGAAACTGAGAGGAAGGCCAAGAAAGGACACCTGCCACTCGTCCTTGTGGCCCCGACCCAGGCCTCTTGCACTAGGGAGGGTCCTGTTCCTTGCGTCCCCTGCCCTTGTACCCCCAGCTCCCCCATGACATCCTGCCTGGCTCCTCTTTCTTAAGTCCCCTCCATCCCGCCACCTCTAGGAGATGCCAACAGCCTAGCTCTTCAGATGCCCCTACCCCCACCCTGCGCCCCAAATTCCTGGGGTTGGGCAATCGGAACACTTTTGCACCAGTCTCATCCCATTTCTCCCTCCCTTCCTAATGCACAAGCTCCCTCTCTGTTTCAACACAGACTGTCAGACTCAATTACAGCTCATTACACTATTGGGCGGCTGGCCCTGAGTCACTCCGGGGAGGGACTCAGGGCAGCCCAGCCCTGCCACCTTCTCCCAAACCCGGTATAAGGAGTAGGGGCAGGGAGGAGGACTCTGGGGAGGCCGGGGCTCTGGAAAAGGAGAGAGGAGGCTGCAGACCTAGGAGGAGGGGAACAAGCAGTCAGAAGGGAGGAGAGAAGGGCGCGCAGGCCTGGGGACGAGAAAGGGCAGACAAGTCAACTCGGGCGGGAAGCAGACACGCGGGGGAGAGGGAGCGGGGCCGAGATGAAGCTCTGGTGGTCCCTGGCCTGCCTCCTGCTGGCCCTGTGCCTGGGCGGTGGGGAGGCTGGCCCGCTGCTGAATGGAAGGGAGAGCCCTGGAGCGGGTGCCGGGGAGGCCATTGGACACAAGGTGGGAGAAGCCGTCGGAAGGGGAGTGGGCGACGCCATCAGCCATGGCATCGGGGAGGCCACTGGCCAAGCGGCTGGAGGGCCAGCGGGCTCTGGAGTCCGGGAGGCCCCAGTCCCTGGAGTAGGCGATGCTCTTGCCCATGGGGCTAAGGAAGCGGCCCATGCACTTGGCCACACTGGCGCTGAGGCTGGCAGACAGGCTGAGAACATCATTCAACATGGAGAGGATGCCGCCCACAGCTTGTGGCAGGGGGCGTCCGGTGGCCACAGTGCCTGGGTGAGTGTGGTCGGAAGCCAGTGTGGAGATGGGAGGCGTGGGCAGCCAGGCTGAGGATCTTGGGAAGCAGGTGAAAGGATGCTGGTATGGGGGTGGCTGTCTGGGCCGGTGTCCTTCCAGCTTATGCCCTCCTCCTCCTCCATCCCGGGGTCTCTCTCTACCCGCCTCTCCCCTCGTCCTGCTCGGGCTCCTCTCTTTCTGAGTCGCTCTGCCGGCCTTCCCCCATCACAGAGTGAGAGGGTCACACATGCTCAGTGCTGCCTTGCTGTTCTTGCAGGGCACCCATGGCCAGCCTCTGTCTGGAGGCCATGGCATCTCTGGTTCTCCGAGCAGTCCTGGAGGCCCAGGGGCACCCTGGGACCAAGTGTACTCTGGAGGTTCAGGTGGCAACTTTGGAACCAACCCTCAGGGAGGCCCCTGGGCCCATGGAGGCAATGGAAGGCCATCCAACCTGGGGACCAATGCTCAGGTAAAGGGACCACCCCGTCCTTACCTCCTGCCACCTCCCTCCCTCCCTTGGAGTCCATGTGCTCCTTCGAGTCCTTCCTGATCCCCCACTCAGTGTCACCCTCCCTGCAGGGAGCTGTGGCCCAACCTGGTTATGGCTCAGTGCAAGGCAGCAACAACGCAAATGCAGAGGTAAGAGGAAGAGTCTGGGGAAGGAGAGGTGTCAGATGCGTGGGACAGGACGTGGGGAGACAAAGAGGCAAGAAAGACGGCAGGGGCGGGGACTTGAGGTTAGAGGCAGTTTGGACAGAGAAGAGCTGGAAGTGTGAGCCGGGCCTGGGGGAGACGTGCTGGGAAAGAGAGCCAAGCCTGGGGAAGCATGAGAGCCTGCCTGTGGGCTTTGACCCAAGTCTCGAAACTCACCCGCCCCTTCCCTCCGCAGTGCACCAACCCCCCGCCATCCGGCTCAGGTGGAAGCTCGAGCAACTCTGGGGTAAGAGGACAGGGCGCCCTGAGGCACCCAGTCTGGCTGGGAGAAAACGGAGAAACTCTGCCCCCTTCAGACAGGGCGGGAAATACACCTGAGCCGGGGGTTGGGGGGTGGGAGTGGTGGTGGGCTGGCGGGGGAGTGGGGGGGTGGGAATCTTGGTGTTTCTAGCCTTTTGGCCTCACTCTGGTTTCCCCTGCCCCTCAGGGAAGCAGCGGTAGTGGTGGCAGCAGTGGCGGCAGCAGCAGCGGCAGCAGTGACACCAACAGTGGTGGTGGCAGCAGTGGCAGCAACAGTGGTGGTAGCAGTGGCGGAAACAGTGGTGGTGGCAGCAGTGGTGGCAGCAGTGGCAGCAACAGTGGTGGTGGCAGCAGTGGCAGCAGCAGCAGCAGTTCTGGGCCCAACGGGGTAAGTTCTGCCCCTTCGGTGAGGACAGAGGTGGGGACTTTGGTGGTCCCTGCTGAGGAGCCCCGCTCCGAGGTCCTCCTGAAAGCTGCCAGCCCAGAGTAGTGGCACCACTGGCGCTGTCCTGGGGCCCCCTCTCCCTCTGTCCCACCGAGCCGTGTCACTTACACATGCACTCTAATTTCCAGAAGAGGCGTCCTGCACACTGTTGTGCGTTCTCATCTTGGGCTCCGTGATGGAGGGGCCGCTCCGTCTGTTAGGGTTAGGGTTAGGGTTAGGCTCTGTCTGTCTGGCAGATCTGACTGAGCTGGGTGGTGGGTGGAACGAGGGAAGTGGGCACAGGAAAACGTGCCAGTTTGTTTGGAAGCTTCCAGGAGGACGGGGACAGGCCCACACGTGAAGACTTCAGCATGTTTTCAGAGCTGCGGTGTAGACACTAATAAATACACCGCCCCCAGTCCCTACATAGGGGCTGGGAGCTGGCAGCCAGATTAGGAGGGCATTCCCAGCAGGGTGCCCAGCTGGCTTCCTTGGGGGTCAGGCAGGAGGAGGGAAGTCACTAGAGCAGGCCAGGTGCCACAGGCTGCTCTTACTTCCTGCTCTGGTACTCTGTGCTTTCCCTCTAGGACCAACCCTTAGAAAGCTCCAGGACTTTCGATCAAGGCTCAGGTTCCCAGATGAAGACTCCAGCGGTCCTTTCCCTTTTCTAGGTCCAGGAGAAGGGGCGGGGGGAGGCGGGACAGGAGGGGGACAGAAGAGCCCCTAGGGGCCAGGGTCTGATGAAGTTAGGCTCCAGAGGCTGCTGCACCCCTGGCATGAGGTGGTGGGAGGGTGGATGGCAACAGATCGGAACCCCTAAATTATGCTACATTTCCTAAGACACATGGCCACACCTGGCCTTCTCTGTGCTCTGAGTAATTTCCCTCAGTGACCGGCTGAAGGTGGGAGAGAAAGGAAGTGGGCGAGAGAGGGTTAAGAGATCATTTTAACACCTGTTATGGGATAAATACCTATTCCGGGAACTATGTGGGCCCTTCCAAGTCCTTTTAAGACCCCCATCTCAGAGTTCCCGTTGTGGCTCAGTGGTAACAAACCCAACTAGGATCCATGAGGATGCAGGTTCGATCCTTGGCCCTGCTCAGGGGTTAAGGATCTGGCATTGCTGTGGCTGTGGTGTAGGCCAGTGGCTACAGCTCTGATTCGACCCCTAGCCTGGGAACCTCCATATGCTGTAGGTGTGGCCCTAAAAAGAAAAAAAAAAAAGAAGACTCCATGGGCCTCTTGCTTTCCTTTATAGGCGTACAATACCGGCTCTTCCTCAGGGAGCACAGGTGGAAGTGGTGGCCGAAGCAAACCCGGAGTGAGTGCCTGGGGGGCACGGCCTGCACGACTCCCCTTCCTGAACTGCGGGAAGGAGAGGCTGAGGGGTGGGGTGGATGGGAAAGGCCAGTGGCCAGGAACGGGGTGGGCCACTGCTGGGGCAGCCACCTGGGCTAGATCTGGGGTGAAGGTGCTGCAATCTGGGGGCTGGAATCTGGGTCTGGGTGGGACCTGAGAGTCTTCCTCTTTCCCACAGTGTGACAACCCAGGGACCGAAATCCGTGGGTCCGGAGGATCCGGGGGTCAGGTGAGAGCCAGACCTGCAGTTCGCAATGCGAAGCACCTGCTCCCCAGTTCCACTCCACGCAGCCCCCTCCCCACACCAACCTCTGTGGGGCATTTACAAGCTGGGGAGGGGGGGAACAACCATACGCCTGCTCCTAGAAAGACTAACAAGCTCCTAAGTAATAATTAATTGCAAATCCTTACATGACACACCTCACAGATGGGGCTGTGAAAAATCGCAAGAAAACCAGCCCTTTTAGAAACGTAGTTTTTTCAAATGTCCTGTACTCTGCCAGTGAACAGAATTCGGTCACCTCTTTTTTGTTTGTTTGTTTGCATTTTTTAGGGCTGCACCTGCGGCACACGGAGGTTCCCAGGCTAGGGGTCAAATCGGAGCTGCAGCTGCCTGCCTACACCACAGCCACAGCAACGCCAGATCCTTAACCCGCTGAGCAAGGACAGGGATTGAACACACATCCTCGTGGATCCTAGTTGGGTTTGTTCCTGCTGAGCCACCATGGGAACGCCTCGGTCACCTCTTTGACAGAGTTTTGGAGGTGTCTGGAATGTATACATCCCCCTCCTAATTATTCTGGAAATCCAGCTGTCAGCACCTGCAGCGCTGACGGGGGAAGTGTTGAGCTCAGGTCCACAGGGATCATCTAGAGGTCTTGTGAAAATGCAGATTCTGATTCAGCAGGTGGAGCTGGGATTCCAGTTTCTAACAAGCTTGCTGGTGGGGCTGCTGGTCTGTGCCCGGTGGCCCAGAGGGCGAGGAGCACGCCCAGTGGGTGGAGGCGGCGGCGGGGTGGGGTGGCTCTGCAAAGCTCCGCACACACAGGACACAGGACACTCACCTTTTACAGGCAGGCAGGCTTTAAGGGCCCTGCTCCCGGTCTGTAACTCTCTTACTCTCTTCCTAGCTTTGTGATCTACCAAAGTCTTAAATACTAGCAGTGAGGGGGAAAAACAGAACCAATAAGTAAATAAGTAAATAAATAAAAAAGAAATTAGAAAAAGGGAGGAATAGTCAAGGGGATATTTTTCTAAATCACATTTAAGAAGGCAGTGTTGCCAAGTGGAAAGGCAGTGAACTTTGAGTTGAAGCTGGGGTTCGCATGCCAGCTGTATCAGCTGTGGTCTGTGTGTCTCCAGGCAAGTCATTGACCTCTCTGAGGCTGGGCTTCCTCTTAGGTAAAACGGGGATGGTGAAGCCTAATTTGGTCACCCTCCCCCCGCCCCGGTGACTGCAGAGCTTTCAGCATCAGAGCCAGACTGAAATGGTTCAAGGTCCTGGCACTGGAGTCTGACATGGAAACAGACGCTGAGAAAAGCTGCTGGACAGTCCTGGGGGTCTGTTTCCATCTGTAAAGCAGAGGCATCTCCACGGGGAAAGTGGCGGGATGGGGCACAGTGCTCTGCACACAGTGGGACTACATATTGGCTACTGACTGTGTGTAGGGGGTGGGGCATGGGGGGAAGCGAGAACGTGGAAGCGATGAAGGGACGGGGCTCTGCCGGGCAGCCAGGAGGAGCAAGGCGCTTGGGGAAGCTCTCTGGAGGCGGGGCTCTTGGGTGCTGTGTGAAGAAGGAGAGAAGGGGGCTTCACAGAGAGTCCGCGGTACAAAGGCGCAGCAGGGTGGGCGGGGGCGCGTGTGACAGGAAGTATGAGCCTTGACCATCCGTCCCCTCTTCCCCTCCCAGGGGCAAGGGTCCAGAGGAGGAGATGAAGCTGCCAATGGAATCAACACTCTGGTGAGGGAAGGCATCCCTCCTCCCTGGGCTGGGGTCGTGGGGTCAAGCATCACCTCCCCCACCCCAGGCCCAACACCCACATCTCCTGTCCCTCCCCCGCTCCCCAGTGCTCCCCGAGTGGGGTCTCACTCTCATCCCATTTCCCATCGGTTCCTTAGAACTCTGAGACGCCTACATCTCCAGGGCTCTTCAACTTCGACAATTTCTGGAAGGTGAGTTCGGCGGGAGGACTCTAGACACCCTCTTTGGGGAAAACCAAGCCTTCATCCCTGGCTCCCACCCCCCTAGGCTGAAGTCCTCTTTCTATAAGGACCGTCAGCAGTCGGTCCCCCTTGACCCCTCTTGTCCTGAAGCCCTGAGCCAATTTCCTTCTCACCCAATTTGGATGTTCTTTTTTTTCCCCTCTCTGCAGAAATTTAAATCCAAGCTGGGTTTCATTAACTGGGATGCCATAGACAAGGTAAGGGCTGGAAGGCCTTATCATCCGGGTCTTTGCAGCATTAGGATAAAGGGAAGGAGGTTAAACCCCTGCACCGTGAGCCTGGGAGCCATGATGCTGGCCTGTAAGAAAGCACTTTGTCCAGTGCTTTAAAAAACAAACAAGTATAAAAACAAGGAAGAGGGACAGCAGAGACCTGAAAAGAGGGAGAATTTGGAAACAGCTGGGAGGAGGGGAGGAGGGGGGAACAGGCCTCTTTCATGCTTAACCTTCAGACCCGAACAGGCCTGAACCTCAGTTTCCCCTTTGACACCAGAAGGTTCGAGAAGCAGATCCTTGGGAACCACGTGGGAGGCAGAGGCGAGGGATGGACTGACCCGTCAGGTGCAGCTAAAGGGCCACCTGAGGACTGGCCCGAGAGAGAAGGGAAAAGAAGGGAATGCTTGCTGAGAGCCTGATGGGGCCCGACTTCCTTCTAGGCCCTGCACGTACATGACCTTAGGAGAAACTTGGGGCCCAGAACTGGCTCCTCCTTCCTCCCAGCCCACCCCTTCCCGCTGAGGGGACCCCTGGCCAGAATAGCAGGTGTAGCCCTGGAGCAGAGGGGCTGGACTGGAAGAAGGGATGAAGGCTAAACAATCCAAATTCCCAAGGCGGAAGTTGCAATCTGCGGCCCATTGACTGTTTTGTTTGATTCATTTTTAAAAAACAATATGGTGACAACAGGTCCCTCTTTCTAGGGCTTGTGACAGCAGAGCTGAGTGGCAGCTGCTTCTTGCCTGGCGGGGGGGCAGGGGGCGGTGGCTTGCTCTCCAGTGGTCAGACTCCCTCTCCTGTCACAGTCCTTGTAGCCATCAGACTGGCTCCTGTGAGCAGCTGAGTTGCTACCCCTTAACATAAAAGAATGCAGACGAGGATCCCCGTCCCCCCAAAACTTATGGGGACAGGGGTAGTGGCAGGTGGGGAGGTCCAGCCTCAGGAGAATCACCTTCTGGGAATAAGGTGGGAAGGTGAGGGAGCTCCAGCCACAGCGGGGTCCTGGGTTGGGTGAACAAAGTGAACAGAACAGGAGTTCCCATCATGGCTCAGTGGTTAAAGAATCCAACTAGGAACCATGAGGTTGCAGGTTCGATCCCTGGCCTCGCTCCGTGGATTAAGGATCTGGCGTTGCCATGAGCCTTGGTATGGGTCGAGGACGCAGCTCGGATCCTGCGTTGCTGTGGCTGTGGTGTAGGCCGGCGGCTACAGCTCCAATTAGACCCCTAGCCTGGGAATCTCCATATGCCGCAGGATGGGCCCTAGAAAAGACAAAGACAAAAAAACAAAAAAACAAAGTGAACAGAACAGATGATTTCTCTTTCATAGAGAACTGTCTCTGGTGGGGGCGAGGCTCCTTTACTCTGGACCCTGGGGAGGCCAGGCCCCTGCTCTGGGGCACTCAGGGCCTGACGGGAGAACCAGGGCACACTCAGACATGTCCCAGAGGGCCAGGACCCAGAGGGCCAGGACCGACAGTCAGGCCTCCCTGCACCTCCAGGGGGCAGTGCTCGCAGCCAGGCAGGGTTCCCTTGGGGTGGCTTCCCCGAGGGGCAGATCTGCTAGGAAAGGGGCAGGAGGGGCAGAGAGGAGAGGGGGCGCTCCAGCACCTTCACAGAGTTGGGAGGCATGAGGAATAAGGACAGGGGGCAAGTATGGGGGTTTTCAAGCCTAAGCTGGAATATCCGGGTTTGGCAGGATGACAACCGTGGGCAAAACGGTCCCTGTTGATTTCTGGAGCCGGGGCTCAGTCTGCTCTGGCGCTACGCCCTGAATCTCTACTCCTTGAGCTCCTTCTTAGGATTATTTCTTTGCCCAGGACCAGAGGAACTTTCGCTTCCCGTGATCTCCAGACAAGGAGCTACCAGATGGATGGGAGTCCCCACCCCCTTCTTAAGACACCCCTAGCTCCCCGCTAACCTCCCGCCGCCCTGGAAATAAACCTTAGCTGTCCCACACGCCTGGTCTCTGCTCCTTTCTTGCCGCCTCCACTGTTGTCCCAGCGGGGTGGGAAGGGGTGACTTCTGCCCCACAGCTTTGGAGGATGGGCTGGACGTGGCGAGGCAGGTGAACAGTGGGAAGGTTCTGGCTCTGAGGTTTTGCCACACTTGTGCTCTGACCGGGGCTGGGGGACCGGAGGGGGACGGGACGCTGCCCTGCGCTGTTAATGACTCCAGAGACCCAGCTTCTCTCCCCCTCTGTCTCCAGACGCCCAGCTCCCGAGGCCTTGGTCACAGTGAACTCGGAAGGCTGAGGAATGGTGGTCGCAGGAACAGGGGCTTAGGTGAGCCGGGGGTCAGGCTGGCTGCTCACCTGCACCCCGCTTTCATCCACAGGGCCAAGTCCTACCCCCCAGCACGCGTGCCCTCCTCTACTTCAGTCGACTCTGGGAGGTAGGAGAATTCTCATGTTTTGAAGACCTGGGATCCTGGTCCCCCTGTCCCCAGCCTCTCTCCCTCAAGGCAGCTGCTGTGAGCTCCAGCCTAGCTGTCACAAAACTCCCGCCTCTTCCCTTCTGAGATGGGTAATCTCAGCCAAGTCCTATCACCTACTGGTCAGAAATTCCAACACCTTCAGTCTGCTGTCGGCTTATCTTTTTTTTAGTTTTTGCCTTTTTAGGGCTGTACCCGTGGCATATGGAGGTTCCCAGGCTAGGGGTCCAATTGGAGCTGTAGCTGCTGGCCTACACCACAGCCACAGCAACACCAGATCCGAGCCGCGTTTGCGACCTACACCACAGCTCACGGCAACGCCGGATCCTTAACCCACGGAGCGAGGCCAGGGATCGAACCCTCAACCTCATGGTTCCTAGTTGGATTCATTTCTGCTGTGCCACAATGGGAACTCCCGCTGTCGGCTTATCTTCATCTAAGCCTGAACTACGCCCAGGCACCAAAGCCCATTCTTGCATGTGATCACTTGAAACTTTCCCAACCAGCTGCCACACTCCACCCTCTGAATCCTGTTTCCCCGTGGCCCACTCATCTCTCCTTCTCCCTCCAGGATTTCAAACACAAAACTCCTTTCTTGAATTGGAAAGAAATTACCGAGGTAAGGGCGGTCAAACTTCTGGTTTGGGGATCAGGAAGCTCTCGGTTCTGGGGACAGCGGATCCTGGGCCCTGGGCAGTGGCTTGCAGATACTGACCCAGTTCCTTGCCCGCCTGGCTGAGGGAGGGTGCCTTCCCCCCCAGCTTTCCTCCCTTGATGCAACGCTGTGAGTCACTGAAGAAGGAGTAGGGTGGGAGGTCCTCTGGAGGATAAAAGCCGAGGCCCAGGGCTGGGGCCTCCACAGGCACCAGATCATGAAGCCGGCCACTGTCTCTGCTCTGCTGCTGTTCCTGCTGGGCGTGGCCTGGCTCGGGGGGAGCCACAGCTGGGTGGGTACAGCAGCGTGAACAGGTGGAAGGGACCACGCGGTGGGGAAGAGGGCGGGGGCTGGGTCAACTCTCTGGGCTGGAAAGGGGTCACTAGGGAGGAAAGTTGAAGGGAAAGGGGAGGGCAGGAGGGATGAGGAGGGAGGCTGGGTGCTGGTCAAGGGCAGGCAGGCGCAGGGGGTCTGATCATCTGGGTTCTGGGAAGGATGGGCAGGCCCTCCGGGTCCTGTAGAAGGACCCAGGTTCTGCATGGGCAGTGGCCTTTGGGAATCAGGATCCTTGGGAACTGAGGCAAGAGTTGCCCACTCACTGGTCCACGTGGGCCAGGCACAGGACGCTGGACAGATGGGACCGGTCTTCAAGAAAAGTTGGAAATCTGGTTTCCAATTGTATGCAACAAATTTAAACATGCAGATCACGCAAAAAAAAAAAAAAAAAAAATCTGGAGGCTTGCTGGCTACCAGTTTGTGTCCTCAGTGTTAGGGTTAATAATGGGGTTAGAATTCAGGGTCGGGTGGATTAGAAAGGAAGTTAAGCCGGACTTGGGAAGAACATCCTGCCCCTGCATCTGTGTGTGTGCGTGCACGCGTGTTCCCAGGAGAAAAGTGACCATGGCAGGCACTAAGCGTCTCTCCTACTGCACTTTGCCTTGACTGGGGGAGGGGAGGTGGCAAGCGCATCGGTAGCGCTTCTTAAGGGCTCCATCTGCTTCCTTCCGCGCCTTCCTTTCTCTCCTTTGACCCGGAGCTAACCGAATGCCCTTCACTTTTGCTTCTGTGGATAACAGCCCGTCCTTGTAAGGACCCTGTAGAGAACAGCACTTGGGAACGGGAATTAGAAGGCCTGAGAGCAGGGGAGCAGGGTTTGTCACAGGCAGAAGGTGGACTGGGCAGAGCCCGTGTGGGCACCGCTCCTCTGTTCTAGCTCAGGCTCAGGCCGGCGCTCCAGGAACACGGGTGGCGGTGGTGCTGCCAAACCCGCTCTCTGGCCTCACTTCCCGACACAGAGTCTGGGAATCTGTCCTCTGTCCATCTGGACCATCAGTGTCCTCTGGGCTCACTGCCTTCTCTGCAGGCAGCGTTTATCACGGGCCATGGAGAGGGGTGGGACGCTGGGGCCCCCGGAGGAGGGCAGAGCCTCGGCGGCGGTGGGATGCTGGAGCCCCGAGAGCCTGGCCAGGCCCCAAGGACCAGGAGACGCCCTCACCGGGGCTCCCTCTCGCTTGCAGGGTGCTGACGCGTCATCGTCGTCCTCCTCGCTTCAGAAGAGGGCAGGCGGGGCCGGCCAGGTGAGTTGCCCCCTCGCCCTGCCCTGGGAAGGCCCTGGCTCCTCTCAGCCTGCTCCGGGGTCTGGCCCGTCGGAAGTTCTCTCTCCTCACGCTCCATTCTTTCCTTCCTCAGCCTGGCGCAGGATGGCAGGACGTGGCAGCTGTGACTTCTAAGGTAAGAAAACTGCCGGCCGACCGCCTGATTTAGACTCGCTTCTTTCCTTGGTCTCACGACCTCACCTCCGCAGGAAGCCGAGGAGGTGGCAGAGGTAGGGTGGGGGAGGAGGCAGGGCCCTCTGGGCTGGGACCCTAAAGGGAGGTGAGCGTGTGGCTCCCGCTGGGTGCAGGGGCTTCTATGGAAGAAAATGCATGACATGAGGCGGGTGGGAGGCAGGGGCTTTGAGAAGGGCCCGGCCAGGGCAGGGAGATGGGAGCAGGCCGCCTTCCCCCTTCTCTTCCGACCCCTGCCCACCGCTCCCCGCCTCCTTCCACAGAACAACTATAACCATCAGGCGTACCCCACGCCCTTTGGAGGGCAGTACCCAGCCAAGATCCCCGCTAAGGTGAGACTCCCAACTGCCCTGCCCGCGCTGGGGCCTGTGGGGGGGGGAGCAGGGGAGGCGTTCACAGCCAAGGTCCTCCACATAGGGCAGCCGAGGCCGAGGCCTGTTCACTCTGATGGTCAGGTTTCTCCACGCTTGTGTTGGGGACACTCTGGTCCCTGGGAGCAGTTTGGAAGAGGCGGGTAGAAGGTTCATATCCACCCACCCAGAAAAGGTCCCAAGGGAGCAGTGGCTGCATCATGTGCCAAAACCAGCATCCAGTACCTCTCAAAGAGGGATATAAGGGAGTTCCCTTGTAGCTCAGTGGGTTAAGGATCCAGTGTTATCACTGCAGCAGCTCACGTTGCTACTGTGGTGCGGGTTCGATCGCTGGTGCAGGAATTTCCACATGCTGCGGGTGTGGCCAAATTAAAAACAAAATGAGGACTATAAGGCACCCCAAACCCCACCAAATCACACAGCACACGGCAAAAAGACAGCCTTCCTGTGCAGTGTCTGCTCTCTACCTCTTTAACTGCTGACTTCTAGGGGAGAGGAGGTTAGCTCAACAGCTCTTGATTGGTGGGAAAATAAATGCTTCATTTCACAAAGGCAATAACAGGAAAAAAAATCTGAGGATCTTGTTTCATTTAGTTGAAAAGAAAGCAGTCCCTTGAATTCAGTAAATGAAGGTGCCGAATACTATTAGGCTGGGGAAGGAGAAAGCGGCGGCGTTTCCCTCCGTCTCTCAGAAGGATAAAGCCCCTGCCCCGGGGAGGGACTTGGACTGAGAGATGAGAGGCTCACTGCTGCCCAAAGAGCAGTGAGCCCGAGGCAGAAACACCACCTGCGGATCTCCCTCTGCCCTTTACTTGCGGCCAGTTTCTAGCCCCCCAGCAGGCAGAGGAGCCCCACCTTCCTCTGTTCATGCCCCATGCGCCCGGGGACCACAGCCAATACCAGCTTGGGGAGAACGCGCTCAGGATGATATGTCTGTTAATAATCCGTCCGAGCCTGCCCCACCTGGGCTCTTCCTGAGCCCCGAGAACGCGGCCGGGGGGAGAGAGGCCGGGTAGATGTGGCCTCACCTCCTCTGATCTTCTCTTTGCAGGGGGGAGCCACGCTTTCCTCCTCGGTAAGTACTGGGGCAGAGAAAGTCCCGCCCCCGAGAGAAGGGGTGCTGGGGACCGGGCACCGGCCACTGACCCCTCTTGTCCCTTGTCCCGCAGGCTTCCCGGGCAAAACCTGGCCTGCTGCAGTGGGTGAAATTTTGGTAGGTGAGTGTCAGAGGGGGCGGCACGAGGCTGCGGCCGGAGCCGTCACCCAGGGCAGGGCTCGGAGCTGGGCATTACCTTGGCTCTGGGTGGATGCGAGAAACGTATCAGTGAGGAGACCCCAGTGTGGGGTATGGAGGAAGGCTCAGAAGAAGAAAATCTAGAATGCCTGGGTGCTGGGCGGGGCTGGGCGGCGGCTGTGAGCAGGAGAAGAACATGGGCTCTGTGAAGCAGCAGGGACAGGGGAGAACTGTGCAGAGAGGTGAGCCTTTCAGGTTCCAAGGCGGGAAGAAGTGAGGCGCCAGTGGTGAAGAGGAAATAGGTGTTTTAGGGAGGTGGGCAGGTGACACAGGTGACATAGGCAGGACATGGGGGAACTGTGGACACAGAAGCTGGGTGAGAGATGCCTGGTTTCAACAGATCTAGGAGTGGCCATGTTCTGCCATTGGCTCTTTTCTTCTAGAAAATCACCGCCAGTCACAAATGAGGCCCTGAGGAACATCCATCACCTGCTCCTGGTCTGGGTGCTGCCACCTGCTTTTTCTGGGTTCGTCCCACCCACTGGGGTCTCCTTGACCATCAGCCTTATCAGATACACTGGCCATTTCTTCACCTGCTCCATTTTGTGACCTGAAGCCACTGTGACAGATATTCAGGAGGAGTGTCCCACTTTAGAGTTTCTCTGTGGAAATAAAACATGAATCTTGTTTCCCTGACTTTGGCAAGCTTTATTCTTTAGTGCTCCACTGACAGCCTGGATGGGGAGGAGGGAAGAGGGGTTCGGGGTAGTGATCTGCCTCCCTCCTGAGCCTGCTGGACAGAGTGACGGGCTGAGACAGAGGAGCCTGGGTGTCCTGACGAGAAGTAGCTAGCTGATCTCACTGGGCCTCAGCCTCTCCATCCGGAAGAAATAACCTTTGCCGGAGTTCCCGTTGTGGCTCAGTGGGTTAAGAATCAGACTAGTATCCATGAGGACGTGGGTTTAATCCCTGGCCTCACTCAGTGGGCTAAAGCCTCTGGAGTTGCTGCAAGCTGTGGTGTAGGTTGCAGGCAGAGCTCAGATCTGGTGTTGTTGTGGCTGTGACACAGGCTGGCAGCTAGAGCTCCGATTTGACCGCTTGACTGGGAACTACCATATGCTGCGAGTGTGGCCCTAAAAAGGCAAAAAAAAAAAAAAAAAAAAAGAAGAAAGAAAGAATCGTTGCCCAACTTACATCCGAATACGAGGCTTACCGCACTTAAAGCAGTCCTAGGTGTTCCGAGACCCCCTGACATCTCTCGTGTTCTTGACATCCCTGGGGGACCTGGGAAATAAAAGGACATGATGTATAGCACAGGGAACTATATCTAGTCACTTGGATGGAACGTGGTGGAAGATAATGTGAGGAAAAGGATGTATGTGTATATATATATATGCAAGCCTGGATCATTTCGCTGTACAGTGGAAATTGACAGAACATTGTAAATCAACTGTAATAGAAGAAAATAAAAATCTTACCAAAAAAATATACCCAAACAAACCTAAGACATGAAGCACCCTGCGAGGCCTCTGAGGTTGCAAGCTCCCGAGGGCATAACCCTGCCCTCAGGATCATTACTCCATCCCCAGGGCTTAGCACAGGGCCTGGCGCAGGGTAGGCCTCACAATTGATGGATAAGTGAAAGAAAACGGGGCCCAAGACGGACTTGGGGAAACCGACGTGATCCATAGCCTTTTCTCTCTCACTTTTGTCCTTAGACTGGGGCTGCTTAGGGTTTCAAGGGTGTAGGGAGAGCTTTGCAGTACCTCCTTGAAGCCACAGGGAGGCGAGCGCGGCCGCCCCAGGGCTGAGGCGCGTCCTTTCAGCTACTGACAGCGAGCTTCCTGAGTGCCTGTGAGGGATGGGAAACAGCTGGACCTCAGATGGCCTCCTGCCAATCCCTGAGGGTTGGAGGGAGAAGTTGAGGTGGTTGACATGGTTCTGGACTAGGGATGTTCCTGGTCCAGAGAGCTAAAAGCCACCCTCTAAAGGTTAAAGTACCAGCTGAAGCAGACTAAGGCCCTCTGGGTAAAATACTCATCAAAGTAGTTTTTTGTTTTCTTTCTATGGCTGTACTGGTGGCACATGGAAGTTCTCAGGCTAGGGGTCGAATCAGAGCTGCGGCTGCTGGCCTATGCCACAGCCACAGCCACGCAGGAGCCAAGTCATGTCTGTAATCTATGCACAGTTTGCAGCAACCCCAGATCTTTCTCCCACTGAGCAAGGCCAGGTATAGAACCCACATCCTCACAGAGACTATGTCAGGTTCTTAACCTACTGAGTCACAAGGGGAACACCAGAAGTAGCTTCTTCTTCTTTTTTTTAGGGCCACATCTAAGGCATATGGAAGTTCCCAGGCTAGGGGTCAAATCGGAGTTACAGCTGCTGGCCTACACCACAGCTCACGGCAATGCCGGATCCTTAACCCACTGAGCGAGGCCAGGGATTGAACCTGCAACTTCATCGTTCCTAGCCGGATTCGCTAACCACTGAGCCTTGACGGGAACTCCAGGAGCAGCTTCTTGATGTAGACTCTGACTTTCATTTTCCCCCTAAAATCCATTCTCCCATGACAGCCAGGAAGGACCCCTGCTCAGAATCCCCACAAGCTCCACCAGCCCTAGAATAAAATCCCCTCTCCCTACCCAGGCTCAGGGAGATCTGGCTTTGACTGCAGTCTCCAACGTCATCCCGGACCTGCTGGGAAAGGGGCCCAAGGAACGCTACTGTGACCTGTCCCTGGAACCCCAGATCTTCAGAAGGCTGGAACTTAAACGACTTTTGGTCTAAATTCAAATGTCTTTCCCCAAGCCAGCTTAACCAAAGACACTTACCCAATCACTACCACATCACCCTGTTTTATTTTTTTTACAGAACTTGTCATTCTCTGAACTTACCTGGTTTCCCAATTTTTTTTTATCAGGTTATGATCTGTCTCTCCTTCTGGGAGCTTTACAAGACAGGTGCCCTGCCCATCTTGAATTCCCAGCACCAAGAGCCAAAGCAGCTATTTAATAAATATTTGGGAGAGTTCCCGTTGTGGCTTATCAGGCTAAAGATGAGACACTGTCTCTGTGAGGGTGAGGGTTCAATCCCTGGCCTCCCTAGCGGGTTAAGGACTCGGTGTTGCTGTGGCTGTGGTGTAGGTCGGCAGCTGTAGCTCTGATTCAACCCCTAGCCCAGGAACTTCCATATGCCGCAGGTACGGCCCTAGAAAGAAAATAAATAAATAAATAAAATATTTGGGAAGTAGAGGATGGAAGGAGGGATCCGAATTAAATGGGCTCAGTCCAGGAAGTCTTTTTGGGAGACGTTTAAGCCAAGGGAACACAGGGCAGAGGGTGGGCGGCAAAGGAAGAAACCAGACCTGCTGGGCAACGTGGCTGCCTTCTGGGGTGTGACAGAGGGAGCAAAGGACAGGACAGGGATGCTCGAGCTCTGCCTCCCAATACCCCACATCCCAGACCCCCTTCTTGCCAAGGATTCTAGGCTTTTCACCTAGATGTTCACCCAGGCCCTGGAGCCCCAGTGTGCATCTCTTCAAACCCCTCCTGCCTCCCTAACCCAGGAGGCTGGCTCCCAGCCCCGAGGTGTGTCTGTAATGTGGCAATCGGGGCTGGGCCTCGCCTGCTACCCACGCTCAAGTTCTGGCAGATTTGGGGTGGGGTAAGGGAAGGCCTGTGGGAAAGCAGGGGTTTGCTGGTATTCTCAGAGTGGGAGCTAGGAGGTCCACCCGACTTGGGATGGGCAATGCAGAGCCAGGCTCTGGGACTCTGTCTGACCCACTAGCCCAGGGGATGCCTCCAACGCTCAAGCCTGGGCACATTCTCCTGCCCCCATCACCCCAACTGCTGGAAGCCCCTGCCAGTAAAGATCCCCCTACTCCTCTGTTCCCCAGACCGCCGACCCCTGGACACCTGGGGAACACAAGCTCACCGAGGCGGTTTAGATGAGAGAAGGGGAGGAAGCTTGGAGAGAGACACTAGATTCTAGATTCACGCCTACAGCCTAAATCATGTAAAGCCCAAATGACCTTGAAAATCTATCAGGGGAGTTCCTGCGGTGGCACAGTGGAAATGAATCTGACTAGTACCTATGAGGATGTGGGTTCAATCCTTGGCCTTGCTCAGTGGGTTGAGGATCTGGCGTTGCTGTGGCTGTGGTGTAGGCCGGCAGCTGTAGCTCCGATTCGACTCCTAGCCTGGAAACTTCCATATGCCGCAGGTGTGTCCCTAAAAAGCAAAAACAAACAAACAAACAACAAAACAAAATGAAACAAAAACCTATCAGGAATGTTACCAAATGGAAACAAGTAAGTCCAACACAGTCAGTTTTTTTTTTCCTCCAGCGTAAGAACAATATTTCTTTGGTTGTGCGCATGAAGTAGTAGGCTTGTGTTTACAGAAGTATCTATCTTTTAAACACTAGAACTAGAACGAGAAGTCTATCTTTAAACACACACTTGGTGTGGAGAGATGCTTGAGATGCCCGTTCTATAAAAGGCACCTGGAATCTGAAGCAATCACAGGTCACTGCGGGGCATATGCTCAGCGAGCACCACTCACCTCTCAGGTCTCAGTTTCCATTGGGCAGGAGCGTATGGTTTAATTCATTGCAATGAACGCACTTATGCTCAGAGCTGCCACCTATGGCTGTGCACTGCAAAAAGGACACCTGGCCGAGAGGACAAATGGGGGCTAACTGCCACCTTGTCCCCAACTCCAGGGCATGGGTCTAATTCAAACAAGGTGCTATGTGGGCTGGCCCAGGCTCTCCGTAGAATGCTACTTCACAGGAAGCTAAGGAGCAATGCAGGTACAGGCTCTGGAATCCTGGGGTCCTAACACGGGCCTGGCCACACACGGGCTGCGTGACCTGGGGGAGGTATTTAGCCTCTAGGCGCTGAGGTTTGCCGGCCTACAGACTGTGGGTAACTGGAACACCGACCTCACAGGAGCACTGTGATCTTTCAATGAGCTCAGGCATTTAGAGCACCTAGCGCAAGACCTGCCACATAGCAAGGCGTCAGTAAATTGGCTAATGTTATTATTAGCAGCCTTAGCATGAGGTGGAAAGGAAAACACGGGGAAGTCAATTTGTTGCAAAAGACCTCTGGAGCCCGACAGCTGATGGCGTCGGGCTGTGACTCTGGATCCATGAGTGTAGACTTCATTACATGGCTTCGGTCCTCTTGTGTCGCCTCTTCCTTCTGCTCCTGGAGCTGACCCTATGCTGACAGAGCCGTGGTTAATGAGCTCCTTCAGTCCCTGTTGACTGGCTGGTAAGAATTCATGACACATGAAAACTTGTGTCCTCCAGAAAACCTTTTTGGGCGGTGCTCCACCCACCTGTCATTTTCTCACTCATCCCCTCCAGGAGCACCAACCACACACGACGTCCACGGTGACACGGTCACCTGTGCTTAGTGAATGTCCTCAGGTAGCTCTGCGAAGGGGGGCTTAGAGAAACAGGGGGCGTCCTGAGGCTAAAGAAGGGCAGGAGGTCAGGGGCTGGCTGCGGGGGTGGCAGGAGAGCTGGACAGAAGTGCCAGCTTCCGGGGTCCATAAAGACTCTCGGTTGGAGTTCCCATCCTGGCTCAGTGGTTAACCAACCCAACTTGCATCCATGAGGACTTGGTGTCGACCCCTGGCCTCGCTCAGTGGGTTAAGGATCTGGCGTTGCCGTGAGCCATGGTGTAGGTCGCAGACAAGGCTCGGATCCTAAGACAGCTGGTGAATAGCAGCCAGGCCTCCCACCCTTGGCCTGTGATCCCTGTGCTGCAGCGGGCTGGGGTTAAGAGCCTCCTCTTACATGAGGTCTTGCTTTGTCCTGGCAGCTCCAGTCTCTGTCCCAGCACCTCCCTATGACGCCAGGAACCAGCTGTGTCACCTGAGCCTCACTGTGGAGAAGGTTGCTTGATTAGGAGGTTTTGTTACTTTGAAGTGACACCACTTGCAAGCTGGGGGAGTGGGGCGGGGAGCAGGACAAGCCCAGTGAAAATGGAGCAGGCACTCAGGCCCTAGACCCCATCTCCACCTGGGTGGTTCTAAGACCCGCTTTTGCTTGCTTTTTCTCTATTCTTTGTCTTCTTAGCTCAGGACAGTTACATCTTTGAAGACCCAAGAGTAAAAGATGGGCAGCTGGGTAATGCGCCCAGCTTCAAAGGGAGAAAGTGTGCAACTTGGTGGAAGGATGCTTGAATTTTAAGATGGCCAGTCTAGCAAATACTGACTTCACCTCTGCTGTGTGAGGCTCAGGGCTCAGGGGATATAAAGATGATGAAGACATAGTTCCTGGCCTCAAGGAACTTACATTCTTTTCTCTTTTTTATATTTTTCTAACTTTTTTTTTTTTTTTCAAACGGCCGCACCTGGGGCATATGGAAGTTTCCAGGTCAGGGACTGAACCTGAGCCGCAGGTGCAGCAACATCAGATCCTTTAACTCACTAGGTCTGGCCGGGGTCCCACCCACATCTCCACGGCGACCCAAGCCACTGCAGCTGGATTCCTAATCCACTGCGCTGCAGTGAGAATTCCTCCTTTTCTCCCCGCTTTGGCTGCCCCTGCAATAATGTGGAAGCTCCTGGGCCAGGGATCAAACCCGCGCCACAGCAGCAACCCAAGCTGCTGCAGCAGCGGCAATGCTGGATCCTTAAGCCACTGTGCCACAAGGGAGCTCTGGAACTTGATGTTCTCAGAGGGAAGAATGCAGGTTACTCTAGGCACAACGCCCGAAAGATGGAATGAACTGCTGTGGCAATTCCCAGAAGGAAAAGGTCTGAAGGGGGTGCGGAGGCGGATGATGGGAGATACCAGGGATGCGGGGCTCCGAGAGCAAGAGATGAGGGAAGGGCATTCTAGGCATATGGGGCAGCAGGGGCAGCTGCTTGGAGGGGGAAAAAGAAGGATCTGTTTGCTAAGGTGTCCAGTCTGGCCGGAATGTGAGGTATGTGCAACGGGAGTAAAAGCAGGAGAAGAGAAAGGCCAGTGGAGGCCAGCCTGTGGCAGGCCCATGTAAGGAGTCTGGGCAGAATCGGGTAGGGTGGAAGACAGCCTAAATTATAAGAGAGGAACGAAAAGATGTAAGGAAAAGAGACAAAGACAAAAGGAGAGGTTGCTTGGGCGCCACTGCCAACCCCTCGGAGGGACAGGTCCAACCTGTCTGCACCTCAGCTCCATTTGCATGCAGAACCCCACTGCCGGCGCCCCTGCCCAGTGCCCGGAGCAGAATGTGAATTGAGAAACCCAAGGTAAGTGGGGAGCAGTCTCCACCCCCCCCTCCCCAGAGCCCCGGGGGTGGGCGATGGGATCTGGGGGTGAGTCAGTGGGGTGGGGATCCCGTTTCTGCTCACAGCTGCCTCCCCAGGAATATAAAGGGCAAGCGGCGAGGCCTGGCCTCAGAGCGCCCCAAACCCGACACCATGAGGATCCCCGTTCTTCCCGCCGTGGTCCTCCTCTCTGTCCTGGCGCTCCACTCAGCTCAGGGGGCTGCCCTGGGCGGGGCTGAGGTGAGCACGGCCCCCGGGTTCTCCCTTGCTGACACCTGTGAGCTCACTAACCCCTCAATTTCTTTACCTTCTGCCAGTTACTGATAAGTGGCTCTGGTCTTTGGGCAGGACCAGGGGCTGACCGGGGAGCTGGGACTCTGGGGAGAGGAGGAAGGGAGGAAGGAGACAGGCATCCCTGGGAAGACACATGGGGATGGAGAGGCTCCCGTCTCTGGGAGGGACGAGAAGGGTGAGGCAGAGGCTGCACATTCCGGAGGTGACGGTGACAGGGCCGAGCTTGGTCATCCGGGTTCAGTCCCCACCTTTGTTTTGTTTGCATCCCTGGGAATGGCGCCCAGGTGGCCAGAGGTGTCCTTTGGCCTTGGGAACAGCAAGATTAGCCTGAGGAGCCCATCTCCAGCCGGGAAATTTCCTGAGGTCGCTCTCCCCCGTCCTCACCCCACCACCTGTGCTGGAATTAAACGTCTTTGGTAGGGGTCCTGGACTCAACTGCTTACCATCCAAGCAAGTGATGTCGGAGGGCTGGTGGGGCCTCTGGGGAGGTGGCGCGGACTTGCCCCACCCGCGAGGGGACGGTCTGCATTCCACTCGATGGCCGCTAAGTGGGAAAATGTACCCAGTGTGGCCGGAGTCGAACAGTTTTCAAGAGAAACTGGAAATCTGATGTATGACTTCTTACCAATTAGAAATGTTTGATTCAAATGGAAAAACTAACAAGTCAAATTTTATTATGAGGTCTAAGCATGTGGGCTACCTCTTTGTGACTTCTATTGTGGGAAGCAAGGAATAAGGGGCAGGGAAGCCCCCAACTGAGGTTACGAGGGTGACCAGAGGGGACGCACTGAGGTCTTGGGGGCTACCAGACAGGGGAGGGCCAGGGGGATTTGGGTTCTGGTGGCCCTAAATTTACAAAGTGTACCGACCTCCATCCGACAAAGGCAGGCAGGGCCTCTCAGAAACGTGGCCCCCAGCTGCATGCTAATCTCCCCTCCCAGCTCCACGGCTAAGCCTGGGTGTCTCAGGAACACCCCGAGGCAAGGGCAGGACAACGCGAGCTTGTTTTTCTTGGGAGGGATCCTCTTTCTCCACCCTTCCGCCTGCTGCCCACATGGGATGCGGGCCTGGGTCTCTGCCCACACACGCCGCCCCTCTCCCATCCCTTCTCATCATCTGCACGTCTGCCAACCATCCGCCTCACTGGGACAGAGCAGGTTCACTGAGGCCCCCGGGGGTGGACAGTGGGACCGGCCTGAGGAGGGGGGCAGGGCTGGCAGAGAAGGTTGGGAAAGAGGGACTTGCCATAGTGTGATCATCTGGCCCCTTTCTCCCCTTCGCTCTCCAGGAAGAAACTACCGTGGACAACTACGAGGCAAGACCTGAGGTAAACACCTGCTTTCCACCTGTGACTGTGACCTCGTCCCCTTTCTCATGTTCCTTAGTGACTTTCCTAATGCCTTGCTCCTTTGCCTAGGCCTTTAACGCCCAGTTCCTGAACGTTGACAAGTTGCGATCTGTGAGTTCGGTTCTCTAGCGCGCCCCCCACCCCAAAGAGCCACATCCTCGGGGACATCAGTGCCTGGGTAGAGAGGCTGCAAAGCTGCCGCAGTCCCTCACCTTCCCCAGAGGACCAGGGGCTACGCTCTGTCTCCCCCGCCCCCTCCTCAGAACCGACCCTCTTCTGGTCTCTCTGCACAGGTCCTGAAGCCCGAGGAGTTCCTGAACTGGCACGCCCTCTTTGAGGTACGTGCTGGGTGCCTCTTCTCTCCCGACTGTTTGCCTGGGTAGTGACGACACATTCGAGTTCTAGCCCTTTCGGCTCTTTCCTGGGTTCTAGGAGGGAGTGAGTGCCCTACTTGGATGCTACCCGGTGGGAGACAGCGTCCTCGGGAGCCCGTCGTGGCCACAGTTTATTTTCCTAACGTGGCAGTGGGGGAGCAGGCCCATCAAGTCAATCCCTGAAAAGGCAGAACTGAAACAGCCATGAGTTTACTTGAATCCCTTCAGCCTCCAGGAGGCTTAGTCAGTGACAGCGCTGGAGTCAGAGCTTGTGGGGCAGGGCCCCCGCGCATGCTCGCTGTGTGCCTGCACTCGGGTGTCATCAGTCCTCTGAGCCGTGTTTCCTCATCTGTGATCTGGGGTGATGACAATACTGACATCAAAAGGTCGCTTTGAGGAGTTCCTGCTGTGGCTCAGAGGGTTAAGAGCCCGACTAGTATCCATGAGGATGTGGGTTCCATCCCTGGCCTTGCTCAGTGGTAAAGGATCTGGCATTGCCGTGAGCTGTGGTGTAGGTCACAGATGTGGCTCGGATCTGGCGTTGCTGCAGGCCGGCGGCTACAGCTCCAATTCGACCCCTAGCCTGGGAACTTCCATATGCCGAGGGTGTGGCCATAAAAAAGAAAAAAGAAAAAAGAAAAAAAGATTGCTGCAAAGACCAAAAGAAATCATGACTTAAAGCAGTTAGTACAAGGCAAGTGCAGAGTAAGGGCTCCAGAAACAGTTCTTACTGTGATTATAAATCGCTAACACCATCCCCACGACAGAGCTCGTTGGGCAAGTGCGCACGGATCCGTGCTCACCTGCCCTGAAACACATCACTCCCATTCTTTTCCCATTTTAGACTATCAAAAGGAAACTTCCTTTCCTCAACTGGGATGCCTTTCCTAAGGTAAGAGGTGGCGGGGGTGAGGGAAAGAAGCCAGGCGCCCAGGGGGAGGGTGGGGAAGCCAAAGGACGATACTCCTTCGTTGGACCCAAACTAAGGGGCACGGCAGCTGCTCTATTTAGGGGATGGGAACTGAGACTGGGCAGAGGATTTCTTCCCACCACTGCCGCACCCCATCCTGGGCTCCCTCGGGATGCCCACCTGACCACACCCTCTCTCCCTCCAGCTGAAAGGACTGAGAAGCGCGACTCCTGATGCCCAGTGACCACTCCCTTTGAGGCCTGGCACTGCTGATACCCACGAGAGATGGGGCGGGTGTGGGATCTGGTCACCGTCCTCTAATCACTCAGGAAGGCCAATAAAATGTTTTCCAAACAGCTCCTGTATCTGCATCTTATCCTTATCCTGTCCTTATCCTACTAGGCTCTAGAAAGGGATTAAGATGGAGTGGGATCCAAGGATGGTAGGCAGAAATCTTGACTTCTGAGAGGGCAGCGAGTAGTGAGACAGGAGGAAGTGGGAAGGATGTATCAAGATGGCAAGACACCCCTTGCGTCTTGGCTCCTCAGTGCTGGCTGATACCCCTGAGGAGCACGAGGCTGTGAGCTGCCTGGTAAGTCCCCCAAGGAATCAAACCAGCTCCCTGAACTCCTGGCACCCTCTGTGACCTGCCTTCTGAGAACCTGATTCCTCTGGGGGGTGGCAATTTGGCAGAGAGACCTATCTGGAATCCAAGGCTCCGGACCCAGCTTAAATTATAAGAGCCCATCTTATTATTATTATTATTTTTTTTTGGTCTTTTGTCTTTTTAGGGCCGCACCCATGGCACATGGAGGTTCCCAAGCTAGGGGGTCCAATCGGAGATACAGCTGCCGGCCTACACCACAGCCACAGCAACACAGGATCCGAGCTGCATCTTCGACCTACACCACAGCTCATGGCAACACCAGATCCTTAACCCACTGAGTGTGGCCAGGGATTGAACCCGAAACCTCATGGTTCCAGTCAGATTCATTTCCGCTGCGGGAACTCCTGATTTTTTTTTTTTTTAATTATGTAGGTTATGAAGTTTTTGTTGGGGCTCAGCAGGCTAGGAACCTGACTAGTATCCATGAGGAGGCAGGTTCCATCCGTGGCCTTGCTCAGTGGGTTAAGGATCCAGCATTGCCACAACCTGTGGTGTAGGTCGCAGATGCAGCTCAGATCCCGAGTTGCTGTGGCTGTAGCATAGGCCAGCAGGTGCAGCTCTGATTCGACTTCTAGCCTGGAAACTTCCATGTGCTGCATGTGTGCCTCTAAAAATAAAACAGAAAAAAAGGAGAAGAAACAGGTAGGATATAAACAAAGAAAATGAGTGGTGTGACCCTGGGCCTTTCTCAGCCTCCTGTATCTGTGAAATGAATGTGGAAATAAACAAGAATGACCTTGAGGTGCTGTTATGGGATCAAATGAGATAAAGTGTGTAAAGTGCTTTTCACAGGGCCAGGCATATAGTCTGTACTCAACAATCTCTACCCCGGGAGCTGCCTAAAGACTCGGATTCATTATTCACTCACTCACTCACTAATCCATCCATCCATTCATCCATCCATTCACTACAGAGGTATAGAAACATGGCACGGATTCAGCTTCTGTTCCTGCAGATGTTTTCGGTACAGAATCCATGTACATACTCAATGTGCCGCCTCTGTGTACTTAAAATGTTGCATTAGTTGGGGTATTTCTGGTTTCTCTTAAAAACTGGGAAAATGAGAGAACGATGGGCCCATAATTGGTTTAAATCCAAGTAACAGCTGCTCTCTTTGCGCAGGACATGGTCTCCAGATCAGCAAAGTTCCATACGGCAGGTTTCACTTATTTACTTGCTTTTTGGCCTTGGGAACATCCAATGTTGCGAATTTTGGCCTATAGCTTACTTGGGGAAGTGGACTACAAGGGAAATTAAACTTGTGTAAGAGGAAGAGAAACTTCCTTCCACTTTCTTAAGTTCTGTGGCTGGCCATTAATGATGTCTCTCATCATTAAACTGATGAGAGACAGATTAACAGGAGAAAAACATACAAATTTAATTTTTTTTTTTTTTTAAATATACATGGTCGTCTTCAGACTGAAGAAGCCATTAGGCCGAAAGCTTATTTTATATACCTTACAAAAAAAAAAAAAAAGGTAAATTGTGGGGATATGACGAAGCAAAGGAGCTTGGACTAGGGGCAATAAATTGTGGGCCAGTGACTAGGCAGCATGTGAAGGGAACGAATGGAAGAGAAGGGTTATTTTAGTAGCTTTGTTTATACAGGCTGGAGTTGACTCCCAGTCTCTGATGATAAGAATGTTCCTCTCTTCCGGGCACAGGAGAGCATTTTCTCAAGGAAAAACTTACAATCCGTATTTAGGTAGAAAGGGGAAGGTCAGACAGCCCTTCCTGTGTCTGCTGTTTCATAAGTATCTTCAGTTCAAAGTAATCAATGCGCCAAGATAATCAATATCCTAGAATATTTTGGGGTGGCGCGCTCTGAGTCCCTTCACTTGGTTCCTGCTTTCAAAGAGCTTAAAGTCTAGATGTACAAGACATGCTTATACCCGTCTTTCTGGTTAACCAACAATAAGAGACATGCACACACTACTGAGAAGTAACTTATAAATGGCATCATTAACAGAGAAGGAAAAAAGAGAAAACGAGTCAAATGCCCCAATCAATTAAAATATTTCGCAAAGACTGAACACTCATAAAGTGCATGATAGGGAAGGGCGTGGGGGAAGGAGGAGGGGAAGTCCGAGTAAGCCCCACTGGTTGGGCAGCTGGGTTCCCTAAGGGGAAGATGTATGTGAGTTATCACACCCAAGGCAAGGGTATTTCAGAGACAGAGCAGTTCTCAAAGCACAGTCCTGGGATCAGCAGCATCAGAATCACATGAGAATTTATAAGAAACACAAATTACTTGGCTCCACCCCAGATCTACTACATCAGAAGCTGGGGGTGGGGCCCAGCAAATCCGTGTTTTAACAAGCTCTCTAGGTGTTTCTAATGGCTTGAGAACCACTGAGAAAAAAAGGAAAGGCAGAGAATGATTAATGTAAAATTCAGGACAGTAGTTACCCGGTTGGTGGAGAAACCATCGCATGACAGGGAAGAGGCACGTGGAGGAGGAGGGAAGTGACAGAAGCCTTCTTTTGTTAGTGTTTTGCTTTTTTCCTTAAACATATTGGAGGGGAGGAAAAAATTTCTTTTCCTTCTACTCTTTTGGGTTCTTGGCTGGTTCTCTGTAACAAAAGATAGTTTAACCAGAGAAGAGCACACAAATGTATCCAGTGTAAGTTTTACACATGACACAGGAGCCTTAAGTAGATGAAGACCTGAGGGAGCAGTTCCACCTGTATGGTTTTGGTTTTGTTCTAGGTTGCATGAAGAGTGTGGAGTCATGGGAAAATGGGATAGGACAAAAGGGATACGAGCTCAGTGTGGTAAAGTCGGGAAACTTAGCAAGGTGTGTTCTTCTTGGGGTCCCCTCCGTCTTGGAGACGAGGATGATCCCCTCCTCTGGGTGTTGGGAGGGCACTTCTCACATGAGGGTCTTAGTACCTGGGAAGACCTTTCTCTAGAGAAGGTCAGAGAGTCCTTTCTGCATCTATTGGCTAGAATTCCTTCAGCTTGAAATATTCAATATGCTAAGGCACCATATTTGGGGGTAGTGGGTCCTGAACCCCACCGATACACTTAAAAAAAATTTTTTTTTTTTTAGGGCCACATCTAGGGCATATGGAGATTCCCAAGCTAGGGGGCCAATTGGAGCTGCAGCTGCCGGCCACAGCCACAGCATCGCCAGATCTGAGCCGCCTCTGTGACCTACATCACAGCTCATGGCAACGTCGAATCCTTCACCCACTGAGCGAGGCCAGGGATCGGACTTGTGTCCTCATGGTTCCTAGTCGGATTCGTTTCCTCTGAGCCACGATGTGAACTCCCCACCACCAACATACATTTTATACACACTTATGTACACAGTAGTCCACAAGAGTATATTACCAAAATAAGAAAATGTCTTTGAGTAATTTGTGAGGGCTGAGGGGTTATAGAATAAAGAGATAATTTGAGTCCAGGAAGATGTAGACATGCTTGCGTAAGTAGGTGATGGATGTACTCCAGAGCAAATGAAACTGACAAAAATGTACCAACGTGAGGGAGATAATTCAGAGGATTCAAAGAGCACAAGATGAGAACCTGTTCTCTCTGGAGACTGTGTAAGGATGAGGAAGATGCCAAGAAGTAGCCATACTTTATACTTCATAAAAACAACAAACGCATTCTATGTGGACACCATGCCACTCATCAAAGAGGATGTAGAGATACGCTGAAATACGAAAAAAAATCCCTAAGATACAGTAAAAAGGAAGTGGCAGAGCAGTGTGAATGCATTTTTTTAAAAGATGGTACAAATATATGCTCTTATATGCATAAAGTATCTCTAGAATAAAATTCAAGAAGTGGTAGTGATCGCCTCTGGGGACTGATGTACTTTCACTGTGTGCCCTTTCAGATTTTACGGAATTTTTTTTTTTTTAACCATGTGCACTATTTCATATTCAAAAGGATAAATTAAAAAACCAAAACTCTAGGAGTTCCCATCGTGGCTCAGTGGTTAACGAATCCGACTAGGAACCATGAGGTTGTGGGTTCGATCCCTGACCTTGTTCAGTGGGTTAAGGATCCGGCGTTGCTGTGGTGTAGGCTGCAGATGCAGCTCAGATCCCGAGTTGCTGTGGCTGTGGTTTAGGCCGGCAGCTATAGCTCTGATTCGACCCCTAGCCTGGGAAAATCTATATGCCAAGGGAGCGGCCCAAGAAATGGCAAAAAAGGTGAAAAAACCCCAAAAAACAAAAAACCCCAAACTCTAATAAAACAAACACACCAACAACCCCTCTGCATGTTAAGGTGGCAGGGCCTAGCCCATGAACTGGCCCACAGGAGGCACTTGTTACTGAGTGAATGAAACAGATTTCCCATACATTTCCCATACGCTTTGGCTACTCAAAGTGTGGTCCTTGGACCAGCGGCATCACTTGGGCTTGTGAGAAAGCAGAATCTTGGCCCACACCAGAGCCAACCAAACAAAATATGTGTTTTAACATATGATTCAAATGAAGTTTGATACAATATAATACAATGAAGTTTGAGACTGCCTGAGGCTTTACGTCAAGTGCTACAGAATGCCTTCAAAGAGCTTCTGATCCAGCTGAAGATAGGCAGTGCACACTAGAAAGCCCTGGATACCACTAGAAAAGATGTGTTTAAATTCAGCAGGAGGGAGAATTTCTTTTGAGTCAGAGCGAAAAAACTAGGGGAGGTAACTTTTGAGCTGGGCGTTAAAGAATTCATAATAGGACTAAAAAAGAATAACAAACTCATTGGTTACCTTTAGAGACTGCTGGGAACCAATTCATTATTTCGAAAACTGCTAAATAAGGGGAATGGACCAGGCATTTATTCTCTTTCCTGTATGAAATGTACCTCCCGGCAAAACAAAAGTCTTTCTTTATACAAGGATTTGAAACTACTAATTGCAGAAGGAACAATAGAATTACAGAAACATCATTTTGCAAAACAAAAAGATAATGGGTCTAGGCTAGCACCAATGACCCCTAAAACTGGTCAGGTGAAACACTGGCAGGGGAAGGGGGGGAACTTTAGACTGTTTGATGAGGCTGACAATCTGTGAACCCCAAGATTCATACAAGGCGACAAGAAAGCTCAGGAGACCTACCTATGCAGAGCACCACCTATGAAGGCTAACTTGCCAAAAGTTAACCCCAAATAGAAACCTCTGGAATCTAGATCTAAGTACCAATTTGCAGGGAAAATAAGAACCTGGTAAAGGATTCTGTTAGATGGAAAATCAAAGTAGGAGCGAGAGGCCACACCCAAGACCTCAAGCGAGTTTTACTGACTAACTGATTGGCCAGGAGCACTGAGAGAGAATTTAGGCTCCCCACCGTTTAGGGAGCAGTTAGTTAGAGGGGAAAAGGGGCAGTTTCTATTTTTAACACAGGTCTGTTCTTGGGCTAAGTCTGTATTCAAGGATTGGGGGAGGCAGTCTCCTTAGGAAGGTGGGTAATAGTTTGGGGTAGGGGTAGAGGGAAGTTGTAAAGGAGCATGAACTCGAAGGATAGTTTAAGTTGAACTGGCCTCCAAGAGAGCTCACTGTTCTGGGGGAATCAGCCTTCTAGATTTTAAGTCTGATTAGAGTTTTGGTGGCGCCTAGTAAGTCATGTCTGATTCCCCACCTAAGAGATTGTAGAGAAGAAATTAGCAAACCCCCTTTGGCATTTCCCATTTCTTCAACAAAAATGCTCTAGGAAAAAAAGAGAAGAGGGGAAGGAACTTAAAAGATAAAAACAAATTTAAGGAGTGTATCCCTTAAACACAATGTATATCGATCTGGATGGCATCCTGATTTGAACAAATCAATTGAAAAAAAAAAAGATTTATAAGATGAAGGAAAATTGGACAGGTTGACATTAAGAAATTTTTAATTTTTTTTGAGAGGTGTTACTTTGATTTCTTTAGGAATTTCAGAATTAGGAAGTCAAGAAATGAAGGACATTGGCTTTGGTTTGGTTATTTTTTTCTCCTCATATAGCACCTAGCAGAGTTAGAAGCATACAGTAGGTGTGCAGCAAATATCTACTGATTGTTTTTCTACTAAATGTGCAAAGAGATGACTGTACAAATTGCTTCATATTCACAGAGTGTTTGTTTTTTCCCACCATGATCCATATCTAATTAGAAAATACTCAAACCTAAACTGAATTCTGGATAATAGAGACCTTGACAATTCACCCTTGAATTCTTTCCTGTTTTGTATTATCAATTTAAAATTTTTTTAAAAAATAAGGGAGTTCCTGTCGTGGTTCAGTGGTTAACGAATCCTACTAGGAACCATGAGGTTGTGGGTTTGATCCCTGGCCTTGCTCAGTGGGTTAAGGATCCGGTGTTGCCGTGAGCTGTGGTGTAGGTTGCAGACGTGACTCGGATCCCGTGTTGCTGTGGCTCTGGCGTAGACCGGCGGCTACAGCTCCGATTTGACCCCTAGCCTGGGAACCTCCATATGCCACGGGTGTGGCCCTAGAAAAGACAAAAAGACAAAAAAAAATTTTTTTGAAGCATACTTTGGAGTTCTCTGGTGGCTCAGTGGGTTAAGGGTCTGGCATTGTCAATACTGTGGCTCTGGTTACAGCTGTGGTGCAGGTTTGACCCCTGGCCTGGGAACTTCTGCGAATGCAGCCCCCCACCAAATAGCAACTTTCATAATTTTGGAGCAAGGGGGAGGACAGAGCATAAACACAGAACTGGTGGTGCAGGATACCGGATTGGGGACGCTGTAATTTAGCGGGGCTACAGTGTAGGTGCTGAAGGCTGGAAATGCAGGTTGGGTCAGATGATGGAGGGCCCTGAATACAGGCTGAGAAATTTCCACTCCATCCTGTGGTCAGTCCTGCAGGTGGTAACAACCACAGCCAAACTGTAACAACAGCCATTCTCATTTGGTTCTTATCACAAGCCAAGTTTTATATCAAGTGCTTTGCATACATTATCTCAGTTGGTCCACATAACAAGGCTGTTAGGTTGATCGTTATCCCCCTGTCGGAAATGAAGAAACTGAATCCCAGAGAGATGAAGTCATCGGTTTAGGAGCACACGGCCAGTACCTGGCAGAGCCAGGATTAAACCCACATGGACCTATGACATTACCCCCACTTCAACTGGAGTTGTACAACCTTCATTTGCTTTCCAAACTGGGACTCTCTAGAAGATGTTGTGGGGCAAAATGCTTCCATTTCCTAAAAAAGTTTTCAGATCACTGCTGAGAATGATGGGCAGCTGCTGAAGGCGTTTCAGGCACTAGAGCCCAGTGGTTAGAACACAAGTTTCAAAATCGGTCAGACCTGGTTTCAAATTCTGTTCCTACCACTTTACTAGCTATGTGGCCTCTGCATGGTCACTCTGTCGGGGCCTAAGTCTTATTTATCATTTGCAAAGTGGGAATAATACCAATACTTCATAAGAGTTAAGAAACACTCAATAAATGTTAGCCTAACATTCCAACTAACAAATGGCAGTTATTATTACAAGCTCTATCTAACTCCAGTCAGATCATGACTCAGACAGATTCCCACTTAGAGAGCTAATGTTCACAACTGCATGCACTTGCTCTCTTCCAAAAGACTGAGGAAACTGAAGCTCAGGTAAGTGAAGTGACTTTCCCAAGGGCGCCCAGAGAGGAAGCAGTAGAGTCAGGTTTTGAATCCAGGTTCTGTTAGACTCCAAAGCCCTAGGAGTTTTTATTTATTTTTGGCCATGCCTGCGGCGTGCAGAAGTTGGGCCAGGGACCAAACCCATGCCACAGCGTGACCCAAGTTGCTGCAGAGACAATCCTGGATCCTTAACCAGCTGAGCCACCAGGGGACTTGCCCTAGAGCTTTTAATAACTTTAATTTCCTGTCCATAAGGCATAAAAAGAGCACCTACAATGGGTAAGATGTTGTGTTATTACTTTACATACAAAAGAGGCAGGTACCAGGATTCTCACAGCAGCAATGCTTGCAATAGCTCAATGGTGGAAACCTAAACGCCCATCGACAAGAGAATGACAAAATAAGAGATGTCCATCTGGGGGAAAGGTAGGTATCCAACAGTGAAAATGAGATAGAATTACATATATCAACCAGGCTGAGGCTAAAAAAAAATGTTAATTGAAAAAATGCAAGTTGTGAAATAGCTGTAGTGTGAGACCATTCATATAAAACCTAAAAACATGCAAAGCAATACTATACATTTGTGGGTACCCCTCCTGGCAGTCAGCGTGTAAGCACTGGCGGGAAGGATTTCCACTAACTTGAGGATTGTGTTACCTCTGGGAAGGGAAAGCAAATAGGAGCAAGAAAGGTATAATCAAGGCTTCAGCTCTATCTATAATGTTTTAGCTCTTAAAACAAGTCTGAAGCAAATAGGTAAAAATGTTAAGATGGTTAAAACTGGGGGATGTATACAGCAGGTTTTGTTAGTATGGTCTTTCATATTTCTATGAATGTTTGACATGTTTCATAATAAAATATTTGAAAGCAACAACAATCAAGACACCTTAATTTCAACCTGCCCAAAGCTGTCCAGGCATGAGGGAGTTCCCAGGCTGACTTAGCACTCCTCACGCTGCCTCCTAAATACAGTGGCTCCTGAGAGCCTGGTCCGCTTCATTACAAACCCCCATAACTATGGCACTGTGGAGGCAGCCCAACAACTTGGACAGATGAAATATCCTTAGATGCTTCCGAGAAGTGAACACAACAGGCCACCCTAGCCTCCTATGATGACCTCCCACAGCATTTCCTGACACTCAGCAGATAAACCTACAAAGAGATTCCTGCGTGCTCCTCCCCCAGATCAACGACAACCCAAACAAACAGAACTCCCCCGATCCTCTCACACCAACGGACCCTTGCTGTGCCTCTCATGACCCTGAGTCTCCCAGACTGGAGTCTGGAGTTAAGATTCCTCCGTGCCCCATACTACAGGGGACCCCTGTAGGGTCTACTCTCCTCTTAGACCCTCTCTCGCCCTTGGGGACACAGTCACCTCTCAGGAAAGCTCCTTCTTTTATGTTAAATCAGATCATGCCATCTTCCCACTCTTGGCTTTCCAACCATTTCCCACTACTTTCAGGATAAACCCTATAGACTTTACGATGGGCCTCTTTTCCTACCTCCCTGACTTCCCTGCTCATTCTGGTCCAGCCACTCAGCCTCGTTGGGGCTCCTCCAACAGGCCAACCTTGCTCCCTCTCCTCATGACTCATCTCTGCTTCCCTCGCTCCCTCGTTTCATTCAGCTCTCAAGATGATACCTCCTTCGTGAGACCTTCCCAGTCTCTTGATCTAATTCTGCTTTATTTCTTGTTACAGTCTTTATCACTAACAGAAATGTCTCTATTAATTTATCTTTGCAGTACTCAAGAGCTGCACTCCCCAGTGCAGCTACCCACCGTCCACTTGAAACGTGACTTGTCATTACTGGATGTGGGGCAAGTGTAAAACACATACTCGGAATTTTAAAGACATTCCAAAAAAAGAAAAAAAGAATGCAAGTAGCTCCTAAGGTTTTCATATTCTATGTTGGAATAATATTTTGGATATATTGGGTTACAGGAAATATATTCAACATTAATTTCACTTATAGCACAGGGAAATCTACTCAATATCCTGAGATACCCTATATGGGAATGGATACGTACATATGTAAAACTGAATCACTCTGCTGTACAGCAGAAATTAATATAACATTCTAAATCTACAGCAATACCATTTTTAAAAAGTCAAAAAAATGAATTTCATTGCTTCTTCTTACTTTTTCAAAATCTGGCTACTGGAAACTTTTAAGTTACATATGTGGCTTATATCCGATTTCTTAGATAGAGCTGGTCTAGAATAAAGTCAGTCCTACAAAGACAGGGACTCTTTTACTCCTCCCTGTATCCCTAGCGTAGTTCCTGGCACACAGAAGGCACTGGATAAACATTTGTGAACTGAATGAAGAACCAGCCCCCTGGCCCATGCCTAAGCTTAGATCTGGTCAGGCACAATCAAGTCTCCTTCAGAGAGACCCAAATAATAGCTTCTTTGCATGCTTCTGAGAGGCCTCTCTCCAAAGTACTGGCCCTACAGTAACAACCCCAACCTCTCCCACAGCATGAACCTCCCTCTACACTCTTCTTTCAGTCTTCTTCAACAGGTAAGGAACCCTACCTTAAAAACCCCCAGCACCTCTCACTAGAGTCCCTGCATCATTCTTTTTTTTTTTTTTTTTTCTTTTTTTTCTTTTTGGGGCTGTACCTGTGGCACATGGAAGTTCCAGGCTAGGGATTGAATCAGAGCTGCATCTGCAACCTACAGCGCAGCTCACTGGCGACAGCAGATCCTGAACCCACTGAAGGGGCCAGGGATGAACCTGTAACCTCATGGATACTAGTCCGGTTTGTTGCCGCTGAGCCACAACGGGAGCTCTCAGTGCCTGCATTCTTGAAGCATGTGTGGCCACAGGGTCACTGTGATAAGCTCAACCGGAAACCCTCCTCCACCATGACAAACTTCACTCCCTGCAGTACACAGCACCCCTCATCACTCATTTCCAGTGTAGCATCAAGGATCAATGTCCAACCATCACTGGTGACCCGATGAAAAGATCCCTCAGGACTTGCAATGACCTCAGACCCCCCATACAGCAGATTCTCAGGATAGCCCCCCTCCCTAATTCCTAACAGAACATCTGCAGCTCCTCCCCTATGGAAGCAGAAGCCAGGAAAACTAACTTTTGACTCCTTACATTATCTTTACATCAGATTTTTCAGAGTTACAGACAAAGGCTGACTGAATTGAGAAACCAAAACCTCATTCACCATGCCACTTAAAAATTGTCATTTTTAAGGCCACTTTGTCATTTTTTATAAATCAAGTCGTCTGTGCAATCACATTTTTCTGGCTATATTTTTGCATAATTAATTCAATGTAAACCTTTAAAACCTGGCAGGATTTTTGTAACACTTTGGTCTTGATTCATTTCTCAACAGACCTCAAAGAAACCTCTCAAGGTCCCCCCCTGACCTCAGAAAAGCCCTGTCCAGCTCCCTCCTCACAAAGATCTTGCCCAGGAATAAATTCTCCTCCTTTGAGGCCCAAATTTACAGTTTTTTTTTTTTTGATCTTTTTAGGGCCACACCTGCAGCATATGGACGTTCCCAAGCTAGGGCTTGAATTAGAGCTGTAGCTGCTGGCCTACGCCACAGCCACAGCAATGCAGGATCCTTAACCCACTGAGCGAGGCCAGGGATCGAACCCTCAACCTCATGGATGCTAGTCAAATTCATTTCCACTGAGCCACCATGGGAACTCCCAAACTTACAGTTCTTATTATCCTCCTTGGAGATGTCAATTTCTAGTTCCGACTCGGCTTCAAACACCAACGCTAAGTCCTCTTCTGGCTGCCCCCGCTCCACAGCCTGGAGGGACATATTAAAAGGAGGGACACCTCAGTCCCCCACCGGTGCGGAGGCGCTTCCCATCTCTCCTCATGCACTTCCGGTGGGAGCTCCCCTGCGCATGCTCCCTGGCTCTGGAGCGCCATCCTCTGCGGCTTTCTCACCCACTTTCGGTTAAGACCCTGGCTGGCCCCCAAACCTGCAGCCGAAGTCCTCGCATTCCTGTATCGATTGCGCTTTGGCACCGGAAGGCATTTTCAGGCCTCGCTTGAGGACTGCCTCGTCGTTTTTCACCAGGCAGGCGTGGAAGGGCACGTGCGCACAAAGGGGGTACTGAAAAGACGGGAAAGCTGGCATGTAGTTTGAGGGATGTTGAGGCTCTGTCCTGAGTGGAGGCCTGTGATGCCCCAAACTTCCAAGCAGTGCTTAGCTCTTCAGAACCCAGAAGGCAGAGTGGAGGGATGGAAGAGGAGAACAACAACAAAAAGGTAAAATTTCTGTTTTTTATTTATTTTTTTTAAAATTTTTACTTTTTAGGGCTGCACCTCCCGGCACATGAAAGTTCCCTGGCTAGGGATCAAATTGGAGCTACAGCCGGCGGCCTGCGCTACAGCGACAGCCACAGCCACAGCCACAGCCACAGCCATAGCCATGCAGAATCCAAGCTTCGTCTGGGACCTACACCATAGCTCACACAACGCCGGATCCTGTAACCCACTGAGCGAGGCCAGAGATCAGACCCGCATCCTCATGGATGCTAGTTGGGCTCCTTACTACTGAGCCACAATGGGAAATTACAAAATTTCTCTCTTTTAAAATCAATTACATGTTGGTTTAAATAAAATATATTATTAATGTTAATTCATCAGTTTCTTTTTACTTTTTTTTTTTTGAAGAGGAAGAAAAAAATAGCTTTATTACTTTTTCAGGCAAAGGAGGCCACAGCAGGCGAATGCCCTAAAGACCATGCCCTCTCTTTTTACTACTTTTAATGTGGCTATTAGAAAGTTTAGGAGTTCCCATCATGGCGTAGAGGAAACGAATCCGACTAGGAACCGTGAGGTTGTGGGTTTGATCCCCAGCCTCACTTAGTAGGTTAAGGATCAGGCGTTGCCATGAGCTGTGGTGTAGGTGGCAGGCGTGGCTCGGATCTCATGTGACTGTGGCTGTGGCTGTGGTGTAGACTGGTAGCTGTAGCTCCGATTAGACCCCTAGCCAGGGAACCTCCATATGCTAAAAAGCAAAAAACAAAAAACTTTAAAACGGCTTACGTTTTATTTCCATTGGACAGTGCTAGTTGGTATAAGGATACACTGCAAGGGTCCTAGCCCAGTGACTGACATGTAAAAAAATGTCTGATAAATTTTCTAAACATATCTTTACAGATTGCTTCTTTGTGAAAAGCTTTCTGCTGGTTGCTGAGGATGCAGCCATGGGAAAAAAAAGAACTGCCCTGTGGCACTCAGCTCTAACCAGGGAGACAGACAATAGGTAAGTGAAGGCACTTTCAGATCATGATAAATACTGGAAAAGAAGCAAAACAGGAGCAGTGGAACAGCAGGAACTGACAATGTCTCTTTAATGAAGGTGTCAAGGAAGACCTCTGAGCTGGTAGCATTTGAGCTGAGACCTGAAAGCCCTGGGCAGGAGGTCCAGGCAGAGGGAACAGACTTTGCAAAAGACTTCAAGTAGGATTGAAGCTTCTATAATTGAGGAACAGAAAAGAGCTCTTGTGCTCAGGAAAATGGTAGTAGGAGATAAATCTGCAGAGGTGGAGGTGTGGTGGCTGGCAGGTCACAAGGGCCTAGTAGGCTGTGGTCATTACTATTTGAATTTTGACAGGAAACTTTTGCAGCTGTATCCACCCAGTTCTTGCAATGAATTAAGCCGTCACACTCTAAGGCATCCATTGCATGTCATGAGTTAGGTCATCTCCTATTGTATTAGAGAGAGAATGGTATTAGCCAGTATCATCCTTAGGAAAGTGGAGAAAAAGACTCACTCATACCATTCTCTGTATGCCTTAAGCCTCTGCCAAGACACTGAGAAAGGCGGAGTGAGAGGATATTTAACCAAGATTTGAAAAAGATCGCTCTGACTGCAGGGTAGAGAGTGGATGGAATAGGGGCCAGGAGACAGGAATGGAAGCATGGAGCACTGCACAGTGGCTCAGATGAGCGGTGGCAGTGCCTTCCACTGGTGCTGCAGCCGCTTGGTGAAAAGTGAGTATGTATTTTGGAAGCTGGAACCAACTGGACCCGATGGATTAGACGCCGAGAAGAAAAGGAGAGAGGAAGGAGTCAAGAGAGTGTTTGGCCTAAGCAGCTGGGTGGGTACCAGTAGCGTGTATCGTGATTTGGATTCTAGTCCCAATTCTGCTGGGTGACTCTGGTCAAATAAGTGACTTACTGTCTGCTGAGCCTCAGTTTTCTCAGCTGTACCATGGGGGTTTCCGTGGCGGTTTGCATAGATCTGGCACGTGGTAAACACTTAAGCTGTTCCTGTTATCACCGTGATCATTCCTGTACAACTAGCACACTGACGCAGGTAAAAGCAACGGCTCTGAAACCAGTCAGACTTGAGTTGAGTCCCGGCATTGTCATGTGACCTTGGCAAGACCGATCATATCTTGGAGCCCCAGGTTCCTCTTCTGTAAAAGGGGTTAATGATGGTGTCCTCCCTCCAGACACAGTTGTGAGGATTCAGTGAGTCTTGAATATGAAGTGCTTCACCCTGGGTGTAGGACATAGCAATTGCTCAGTAAACAGGGCCTAAGTACTAGAGTAATTTGACTTTTCTTCTGTGTGTGTATTTGGGGAGCAGAATTATTACTTATCTTTGTAGTTTTTATGAAGTGCTCATTAGGAAAATGCAAACAGTACAGAATTATATAAAGTAACTGTTGAAAGCTGACCTACTTCCCATCCCTCTGACTCCCTAAGGAGCAGCTCTTGGCTGTTGCATAGCCTTTCCGAATTTCACACAGAGGCGCCTTTGTGCATGCGAGTTATGTTCCTCTCTGAGCACTCAGGCTCCAAGTCATACAGACCCAGGTTCTAGTCCTGCCCTTACCCCTCACTTGCTGTGAAATATTGGGGAAGATATTCAACAATCTAAGCCTCAATTTCTCTTTTTGTGAAAAGAAAAGCCGTGGCAGTATCAACACTGTGGTTTGGTAAGGAGGTGCTGAATAGTGACTACAGAGGGATTAGCATTGTGACTGTGTGTTTGGTGGTCTCAGGACAATTAGCTGCTCTCATTATATGTACTTATTTTAGCATAATGAATAGTGTTGTTTTCTTTATGCATTCTGCAGCTGTTTTCTCTCTCTCTCTCTCTCTCTTTTTTTAATGTTAGAAAGATTTAATTTCTCTTTATTGAGGTAAAATTGGTGTATAAATATAAATTTCAGGTGCATAGCATTATAACTTTTCATTTGTGTATACTGCAAAGTCATCACCACCATAAGTGCAGCTACCATCTATCGTCATACCGTTGATTCTGCATCTGTTTTTGTAGCTTAGTAAGATGTCTTGAGCCTCTTTCTACACCGAGACTCATCTTTATTTGATGCAAGATTAAGGAGGTGGACCCCTTGCCAACTCCTCATCCGTCAGTTTCTGCTTCTGAGAGGTTCCCAGCTGCATGTGAGGAAAAGAGGCCACAGCCTCTGTGGTGTTTGGGCCTCTTAGGCTTTGGAGGCAGGTAATAACCATGTCTACCCAGGAGGTGGCAGCCAATTCAAGAGAGGACAGCAGGTAGCACAAGGCAAGTGTGAGGCCCTTACAGCCTTTTACCTCTCTGACCGGTGCCCTTGGGACTTGCTGTGACTTCTGAGTTTGCATCTTGTTTCCTGCAAGGGGGCTGTATCCCTGAGTTCCCTTTTCACTAGGGAGCCTCAGGCAGAGATCACACTGTCCAGAGACCAAGCTAGTCTTAGATCTATGTCATTGTTGTACAGAACCTACTGTCTCTGGTATTTTGTACTGGCTCTGTGATTATAATACAGTTTTTTTTTTCCTTTCATTTGCCTCCTCTCTTTTATGGAGAGAGTCTATCAGCTATGGTAGATGGTTATTTTCTTCCCACCTCTCTCCCACTGTATACCTACTGCTCTCTCATTCTAGAACCTATTCCCCCTTCTTCCAGAATCTAAGCCCCCTCCTAGCACCAACCTCTTCTCGGTACTCTACTCATGCAAACAGTCCTACTTTTCTTCTTTTTTCTGCTCCAACCATGTTACAAAACTCAGGCATCCTCCTTGCTCACAGGTTCTTGGATTACTTACCCATGCCTGTATCTGTTTTCCTTTTTATGAGAGACCTTGTCTGGGATTCTTGAGGACCATTTCTTTGAGAGGTGACAAATTTTAAAATTTGTATTTGCAGCTGGAGAGGGTGTGGAGAAAAGGGAGCCCTCCTACACTGTCAGTGGGAATGTAAATTGGTACACCCACTGTGGAGAACATTATGGAGGTTCCTCAGAAAACTAAAAATAGAGTTACCCTATGATTCAGCAATCTCACTCCTGAGCATATATCTGGGAAAGATTAAAACTTTTAATTCAAAAAGATTAATGCACACCAGTCTTCATAAGAGCACTACCTACAAAAGCCAAGACATAGAATGTCCATCAACAGAAGAATAGATAAAGAAAATGTGGTGTATATATATGCAGATATATATTTTACGTACTATATATATAGCATGTAATATTACTCAGCCATTAAAAAGAATGAAATAATGTCTTTTTCAGCAACATGGATGCAACTAGAGATTATCATGTTAAATGAAGTAAGTCAGACAGAGAAAGACGATGCTGTCACTGACATGTAGAATCTAAAAAGATGATAGAGGAGTTCCCATCGTGGCGCAGTGGTTAACGAATCCGACTAGGAACCATGAGGTTGCGGGTTTGATCCCTGGCCTTGCTCCTTAACGATCTGGCGTTGCCGTGAGCTGTGGTGTAGGCCGCAGACGCAGCTTGGATCTGGCGTTGCTGTGGCTCTGGCGTAGGCCGGTGGCTACAGCTCCGATTCGACCCCTAGCCTGGGAACCTCCAGTATGCCGCGAGAGCGGCCCAAGAAAATGGCAAAAAGACAAATGAATAAATAAGTAAATAAAAAGATGATAGAAATGATGGACTTATTTATGAAACAGAAACAGACTCACAGATATAGATTCATAGATATAGAAAACAATCTTACAGTTACTGTTGCTGAAACTCTGTCCCCTGGTGCCAAATACAAATGTGGAGACAGAGTTTTGGGCCACAGCAGGGTAATGCTTTAAAGACTGTGCCCCACCTTAGGAGAGATTGGGAGGTGGTTTTATAGTTTGGGGAGTGAAAAATAGGGCCACAGATAAGGATCAGAGTAGAGGCAAGCTTTCATTCTTTTCAAAACTGCTGCTCAGTGGTCTAGTGGTCTTCTTTCTGTAATAAAGAATGCTTCATTAACATCTTCCATTTGTTGGGGGTTTTAATTTTACAGAAGAACTCAAAGATATTGTTATCTGCATTCCTTGAGGAGGGAGGGACCAGGATCCTGTCCCAAGGCTGCACTATTGTTTCTTGACTGCTCCTCCCTAGTCTCTGCATCCCCTCCCTTCCCTGATTAGCAGCTTTTTTTTCCCATAGCATATGGAGGTTCCCAGGCTAGGGTTGAATTGGAGCTGTAGCTGCTGGCCTACACCACAGCCACAGCACACAGCAACCTGGGATCTGAGCTTCGTCTGTGACCTACACCACAGCTCATGGCAAGGCCGTATCCTTTAAACCACTGAGCGAGGCAAGGGATCAAACCCGCATCCTCATGGATATTAGTTGGGTTTGTCACCGCTGAGCCACAACGGGAGCTCCTAGCAAATGTTTGAACCTGCCCTTCAGAATTCAGGGTCGGTCATGGAGGCTGAAGTTTACTCCCTAAAAACAGAAAATGGAGGCCACAGAAAAGCTTCTGTGCCCAGGAGCCCTCAGGGCCCTGTTTGGTTTCATTACCAAAGGGGATGTTGGTAAGGAATAAATTAGGAGTTTGGGGTTAACATATACACACTACTATACATAAAATAGATAACTGACAAGGATCTACTGTATAGCACAGGGAACTATATTCAGTATGTCAGAACCAATAATGGAAAAGAATCTGAAGAAGGATAACTCTACACCAGAAACTAATACAACATTGTAAATCATTGTAAATCAATTATACTTAAATTAAAAAAATTTTTTTTAAAAAGTCTTATTTGCAGAGGAAATGATTATTTGCCAGAACAATGACAGTGGCGTGGGCTAAATAGTCAGGAACAAGGTTGGTGATTTCTTTGGCACAGGAGAGTTCTTAGCAAGGATCATAATAATATTAGGACTAATAATAATCTATATCTGTTTGGCTCATGAGCTGTTGTCAGGATTAAATGAGATGAGATTCTGAAACCACTTTATATCATGTGAAACATCTTATAACTTGTTAGGTGTCATTAGTCAGCAAAAACACCCACATCCTACCCACACTGTAGCAGGAAGAACACTGGATGGAAAGTCAAGAGACCTGGGTCTCCTACCAACTCATTCAGAGTGAGTAGCAAATTTCCTTCTCCAGGGAACTGATTCATTCATTTGTTAAACACCTACCTGTGTCAGTAATGGTTCTGAGTGCTGGGGAAGCGTAGGTCACCCAAACAGGCAAGATACCCTGGAAGCCACATTCAAGAGGGGAAGACATGATAAACAAATAAATAAGCCAATAGCAATAATAAAGAATACTGGAGGCTAATGATGGTGGATTAAATACTTGTGTGTCCTTTGGGTGCCTCCTGAAATCACTCTGTATTGACAGTAAGAGATCTTTTTAAAAAGGCACTAGACCCATAAGGATAGGGAGAAGAGGCTGCAATGCCATGAAAACTTTCGAGGCAGGAAAGCAGATGAATGAATGGTAACTAAGTGGTAACGGATGTCGGAAGACCTATGAATGTTGAATTCCAAACCAGTAGTGGCAAAAGCCAAGACTCAACCAAGCTTCTACCACAGAGCCCACGGAAGGCTTGTGAACTGGTGGCCAGTGGGACCTCTGGAAAAGAGGGTGAAAGGCAGGCTGGGGGTGAAAGGCAGGCTGACATAAGGAAGATTGGTTGAAAGTTTATTTGAAAAGAGCCCCCAGATCTCTTCCCCAGTTTCTTGATGTGAGGCAACTGCTCCTCACCAGGAAAATATTGGAATGTTATCCTCTGGAGAAGAGAACACAGAGGGTCTTTGGGATACAGGATACCATATACAGGTGGAAGAGGGAGCAAGGTAATGTAAATCAGAGATTAAAAGAATGCTACATGTTGAGACCTCCCAGCTGTCTTTTCCCTCTGACTCTTAAATTTCTAGCAGTCCAACATTTTTTTCTTCAGAAACTTGGTGAGCCCAAGAAGAAAACCCCTAAGTATTTTTTTTTTTCTATTTATGGCCACACCTGCAGCATATGGAAGTTCCCAAGCTAGGGGTTGAATCAGGGCTGCAGCTGTGGTCTATACCACAGCCATGGCAACACTGGATCTGAGCAGCCTCTGCAACCTACACTGCAGCTTGCAGCAATGCCAGACCCTTAACCCACTGAGTGAGGCCAGGGAGCACACCAGCATCTTCGCAGAGACAACTTCAGGTTCTTAACCCACTGAGCCACAACAGGAACTCCAAAAAACCCCTAAAGGTTGACATTGGAGATTCCCAGCTAAGTGACCCTGCTGAAGTGCTCTACAGTGAAGTCTAACTCATGTGCTCACAGCCTTCATTCATTATTTAATACCTGTGGAAGTCAGCTTCTAAGACCACAGACAGTGATCCCACATCCTTGTTTTCATACTTTTGTAAAATCCACTCTCCTTTTCAAAATGGGCTGAGCAAAAATGATGGAAGATCACTTTGAAGGTTAGGTTTATAAAAAGATTGCCTTCTTCTTGACCTCTTGCTTTCTTGCTTGTTCTCATGGAAGCCAGCTGCCCAATCGAGAGGCCCACATGGTAAGAACTGAGGAAGACCTCCATCCCATAGCCAGCAAAGAGCCAAGGTCTTCAGTTCAAAAGCCCTCAAAGAACTTAATTCTGCCAACAACCACATTTTTATAGTGAGTAGTTTCAAATATCAAAAGTAGAAGGATAAGTACAATATAGTCTTGTCCATCACCCAGATTCAACATGTATGGAGATTTTTCCATATTTCCATTACTTTTCCCCCTCTTCTCTACCTTTAAAGTAAACCCTAGACACAATGTCATATTATTTTATATACTTTTTATGTATCTCAATCTCAAAAAAATTACCAGTCTCTTTCCTTCTCTTCAAGATAAGCAGACAACCAGGAATTACCAGATATCTGATGACAACATCTGATATAAAGAATAGAGACTAGTGAGGTCCCCAGTGGCTCAGTGGGTTAAGGATCTGGTGTTGTCAGTGCTGTGGCTCAGGTCACTGCTGTGGAGTGGGTTTCATCCCTGGCCCAGGAACTTCTACATGCCAAGAGCATGACCAAAAAAGAAAAAACAAACAAACAAACAAAAAGGTAGAGACTACAGGAAAAAAGGCAACTTGGAGCAGAGAGATGAAAATTCTTTAAAGAGATCAGAGTGGATATTATGACAAAGAAACAAAGTCAAGAATAAAAGAGAGTACCTGGATATGAGAAGTGATAGCAAAAAGGAAAAATTAACAGAAGGGCTGGGAGATAAACTTGAGGAAATCTCACAAAAAGTAGAGCAAAGAATGGAATGATGGGGAGTTCCCTTTGTGGCATGGTGGAAACGAATCCAACTAGGAACCATGAAGTTGTGGGTTTGATCCCTGGCCTCACTCAGTGGGTTAAGGATCTGGTGTTGCCGTGAGCTGTGGTGTAGGTTCCAGATGCAGCTTGGATCTGATGTTGCTGTGGCTGTGGTGTAGACTGGCAGCTGTACCTCTGATTGGACCCCTAGCCTGGGAACCTCCATAAGTGCAGCCCTAAAAACCAAAAAAAAAAAAAAAAAAAAAAAAGATGGAGTGATGGGATATGGGAAAGAAGGGAAAATTAGTAGGTCAGTCTAGGAGGGCCAATATCCCCCCCAAAATAGGAATAGGATTCTGAAAAAGACAAAATATAGAAAATGAAGGCAAGGAAATAATCACAAAATGTTTTTAGAGACTTTCCCCAAACTGAAGGATATTATTTTGCAGACTGAAGGAGTGAGTCCAAGTGCCTAGGGTGACAAATGAAATATTAGAATACTTTTGAGGAAGGAAAAGGACTCTATAAGCTTCCAGTAAGAAAAAAGGCCATAAACAAGGAATCAGATATCAAAATGTCTTGAGAATTTTCAACAAGACCGGTAGCTAGATGGCAATATGGCAATGCTTTGAAAATTCTGAGGGAAAATGGCTTTCAACTTAGAATTTCACACATAATCCATATTAAGCATGAAGGTGGGATGAAGACGTTTTCTGACATGCAGAGTCACAAAACATTTACTTTCTAGAGAAGTTATGAGGATATAAACCAAAGAAGAGAAACAAGAGCAGAGAGAAAAAAAAAAAAATAACTCTCAACTTAAAAATGTCCAGGGGTCAGCTGTACACCTGGCATAAATCACCACCAGCCCAGACTGGAGCAGATCAGCGAGTCCTGGGAGAGATCTCTTCAGGAAGGTGAAAACTGTCTCCTGCTAATAGCTCCAAAAGTGGAGATAAGACAGATGGCAAAGAGTTTGGGTGGAGTTAGTGAGCAATACGTAAAAAACTAAGGAAATGAAAAATAAACAACCTTCTAAATCAACTATACTTCAATAATTTTTTTTTAAAATGGGAAAAAAAAAGAAAAATAAGGCAGTTATTAATTCTGGGATGGAGGAAAGTTGTGCAGGGTATAAAAGTAACCATAGTTTACTATAGAGCTCCATTATTTACATAGTCACAATAATGTAAACACTGTGTATTGTTCTAACACAATTGCTTTTTTGCTTTTGTTTTTTTGGTCTTTTTGCCTTTTCTAGGGCCACTCCTGCAGCATATGGAGGTTCCCAGGCTAGGGGTCTAATTGGAGCTGTACCCGCTGGCCTACACCACAGCCACAGCAATGTGGGATCCGAGCCGTGTCTGTGACCTACACCACAGCTCATGGCAACGCCAGATCCCCAACCCATGAAGCAAGGCCAGGGATCGAACCCGCAACCTCATGGTTCCTAGTTAGATTCATCAACCACTGCACCATGATAGGAGCTCCTAGAATGACATTTTAAAAAGGTTGCCATATATACATAGCTACAGGGTACTAGATACTGTTCTAATTATTTTGTATGTACCATGTTAAGCCCACTTAATCTTCATAATAACATAAAGATATAGGTGCATTGACCCCATTTTTTTTTTTTCCAGTCGGAAAACCAAAGCACAGAGTGCACAGTGTAAGGCAGGATTCAGACCCAGTTGCTACTGACTGCTGCCCCCTGGAAACCCTTCTAGTTAGTCCAGGGGCAGAGTAGGTCTAGATAGGGTGCTTCTCAACCCTCTGAGTCCTGATGCCAGGAAATTGTGAACAAAATACAATGCCCAGATACATGGCATTTTTTGAAGTTTCTCAGGTGGCTCTGAATTGCAGCCAGGATTGAGAATCATGACTGGAGGCTTTTGAAGATTCCCTAGAATTCCAGGGTTCTGTGCACACACCGCCATTTCTGTTCCAGGCAGCATGGGATGGCTCCTGGTTACCTCCTCAGCCTCCTGCCCAGGCATCCTGCCCCCCCACCCCCAGCCATGGCTCCTTACCAGAAATCAGCTTTCCGTACTGGTCTCCCCTCTGCTCTCAGCACTTGGCTGTTCCATCTCTGCTTCCTTTCTTTCCCCAGGATCTCAGCTCAGTCTCTTCCTCCCTCCCCAGTGTTCTGCACTGGACCAGGGTACACCGCCTGAATCGTGAACCCCCTGCTTTCTCTTTGCAGCACAGGAACCAATTAAGAAGAGAATTTGCACATCTAGTTTTGAGAGGGAGTCTGGAGTCCTCGCCAGGAGTCAGAAGATTGTCTCGGTGAAGACTGGTGCATGACACGGCTCTGAGCCTCAGTTGTCCTTTTTGTTAAGCAGGGCAAAGCCGTGGGCTGTGCTTCAAGGGGCACTTTCGAAGGGCCTTCCCAAGCCACTCATTCATTGCTCAAAGTCATCCCCTACCCCGATGCTGTCTTGCTGGCTTCCCAGCCCTTAGCCTGGCCTCACAGGGTCTGTTTTTTTGTCTTGTAGACTGAACATGAGCTGCATGAGAACAGAGGTCTTGTCCTCCTTCACTGCTGTGTCTGTAGCACCTAGAGTAGGGCCTCACACCTAGTAGCCTCCATGTACCTTTGTGGATGAACAAATGTGTGCATTTGATGACATAATATCTGTGGTGGCACCTTAGAAACTGCTGTAGGCGAGTGTGGGCTTTTTATTGAAAACGCCTCGATTTGGGAGCAGCATGTTTACTTTTCCTAGCACTGTTTCCTTGAGGCTGATGGCGCTGGGGCTGACAGATGGCGGGGGATGGCGTCTGGGGAGAGGGAGCCTGAGGTTCGAATAGAGCTGCGGCCAGCCCCTCTGTGGGTAAGCTGCTGGTGGACGGAGAGCTGACCGCAGCCTGTGCTGGCTTCCTGCCCCCAGCACTTCGCATCTCCTACCTTATCAGGCCTGGGAGACTTCGCCAATTGGGTTACTGGACTGCTGCCTCTGAGGGCTTAGAGATCTTTGGCCCAATTTCCTGGCTGAATGTGCAACTTGTAGATGAGAAGTGTCCTCATTTCCTGTGACTAGAGAAAAGTAATGAAGAGGAGAAAATGGGGCAAAAGTATCTAACCACAGGCGGTAGATAAATCGGAGGGGGCAAGAAAGAGAGAGAGCAAGAGTTAACACACACCTGGAGGAAAGGACTGGGGAGTTAAAGGGAATGGAGTTGAAATCTTGCCCCACGTTTCCCTTTAGACCCCTCCAGGCTTGCCGACACCTGCCTTCTCCAACCACTGTAATCCCCACGAAACCGCACTTCATGTGAGCTCTGCCTGTGTGGTCAGTTGAGAATTTCTGAGGAAGGGGCACCTTAGCATCTTTTTCCAAAAAAGGGGAAGTGAAACAGTCAGTGCCAGGTTCCTCTTTCCTGCGGATTGGGCCCCCTGGTCAGCCTCAGTCAGCTCCCTCCACCCCTGTTTCCTGGTAGCGGCTCTAGGCTGCTCTCTGTGTTATTCATTAACCAGGCACTAATATTTCTGTTTGCCCATCTGTCTTCCTGCAGGGGATTCAGAGGAGTCCCGCAATCTAACCAGCCACACGGATCCTCTCAGATGAGGCCCAGTCAGCCACACTGAGCTAGTGGGTGTTGTGTCAGGGAGAAAGTTTACTCCAGTAGGATTGATCAGTCTGCCAGCTGAGCATACGTGCTGGGAGGTGCGGCCAGTGATATGCTTGAACTGGCTTTCAAGAGCCGATGGTTTAGCTTCGCATGCCAAACCCGTGTTCCATGTCTTCACCTTGATAGAAATGGGCCCTGGAGGGAGTGTGCACCCGCCCCAGAGATTGGCAAGTGCTGCAAATCAGGGCCTTTGCTATCCTCTGTCTTCTGTCCCCTGCACCCCCTTCCCAAGAACCAGCACACGCTGGGGACCCTTGACCATCAAGCAGACGGATGATAATGAACAAGGCTGCCTCCTGGCTATCTGGTTCTTGGACAGCCAATTCTAATGAAAGAGAAAACAGTTCCACTTTCAGGGAGCTTCCAGCCTGATGAAAACTCTCCGTGTTTGCTGTAATACTTTATGGTCCTTAACTCTGCTGTGCCTATTATCTCCTTGATCCTAAGAGCCATCTCCCATCAGTGATAGGCACAGATCATCCTAAAATGGAAATCAGATTATTTCACTCTTTTGCTGAAAACCCCCCAATGGCTTCAAAAACTCTTGCAATCAGTTCGTATTTCTGAGGCCTAAAAAGGCCTAAAACACTTTGCATGGTCTGGTTTCTGCCGACTTCCCCGACTTCCTCGTTCACTCATTCACTCTCTCCCCATTTCACGATATTCCAGCCCAGTGGTTCTCAGAGTGTGGTCCCTGAACTACCCACATCAATATCCCCTGGGATTGTTAGAAATACAAACTTATGGGCCCAGTCCCAGACCTGCTGATTCTGAAGCTGTGGGGAGGGAAGACCCTAATCTGTGTGTTAGAAAACCCTCCATGGGATTCTCAGACATGCCTGAATTTGCAGGCCACTGCTTTAGCCCCACTGCTCTAGCATCTCTCTGCCCTTGAGATGCTCAGGTTTTCTCTTTCCTTAAGGCTTTTGCATCAGTGGTTCCTGTTTCTAGAATGCTCTTCCCATGGGCCTCTGTAAGGCAGCTCCTCCTCATTGTTTAGGTCTCAGCTGAACATCGCCGATTCAGGAGGACCTTCCAAACATCCTCAATCCCTCCTTATGCTTCCTTCCATACCCCTGTTTTGGTCCATTCGTAAAAACCATTTGCCGCATTCTGACATGACCTTGTTATTTGTGTACTGGCTTATTAACTTTTCTTCCCCACTAGAATGAAAACCTCAAGAGGGCAGGTATCTTGTCTCTTATGGATGCTGCATCTCCAGCCCCTAAAAAAGTATCTGGCTTATAGTAGATAAAAATAAGTGCATATTTGTTGAACAAATGAATTACCAATTTCCTAGTAAAGAAATGGTTTATATATCAAGTGACTTGAGGAAGATCAAATGCTTGTTAGTGAGTAGTTAAAGCTTCACCTTGAAAGTCTCAGAGTAGCACCAGAAATTTTCAATCACTTTGCAGCAGGAGCAGCCATATCCTTAAAACCCTGGGAATCTCTGAGTTGGGAGGCTTCTGGCAGTTAACTGGCTCAGCCCTTATTGGATGTGTGAGTTCCCTCCATGTCCTAGGTTGAGTGTTTTCTCTCTCTTACTTCAACATTCCTGGAGGCTGGGGACTGATTACCTTGTAGAGCCCTGGCTGGTTAAGGTGTAACTCCCTGCTTTTTTGCCCACGACCCTTGTTCTTCTCTGTGAGGCTACAGAGAATACATCTTCCACAGAATGAACCTTATCTGTTTCAGCCACATATTCAGCATTCTCTGACTTGCTTCTCATATGTCAGTGAAAAAATCAGGCACTTTGGAGTCTGGAAGACCTAGAAAGTTCCCGTAATTATCTCAGGCTACTTCTGTAGAATAGTGCCTGGTGTTTAATGGTTTTTATTATTATTATTAGTTTTTTTTTTTTGTCTTTTTTTTTTGCTATTTCTTGGGCCGCTCCTGTGGCACATGGAGGTTCCCAGGCTAGGGGTCGAATTGGAGCTGTAGCCACTGGCCTACGCCAGAGCCACAGCAACGCGGGATCCAAGCCGCGTCTGCAACCTACACCACGGCTCACGGCAACGCCGGATCGTTAACCCACTGAGCAAGGGCAGGGACCGAACCCGCAACCTCATGGTTCCTAGTCGGATTCGTTAACCACTGCGCCACGACGGGAACTCCCATTATTAGTTTTTTTTAATGGCCACACCTGCTACATATGGAAATTCCCAGGCTAGGGGTTGAATCAGAGCTGTAGCTGCTGGTCTACTGCTGCCAGCTTTGGCAATGCCAGCTCCTTAACCCACTGATAGAGGCCAGGGATCGAACCTGCATCCTCACGGATACTGTGTTGGGTTCTTAACCTACGGAGCCACAGTGGGAACCCCTATTATTAAGTTTAAAATCTCCAAAGCATTTTGGTTAATTTTTCTGGGCTTGATTCCTTAGGTTATGTCCTTTTAAAAAAGTGTGCTCCTTAGTACCAAACATGCTGCTGATTAGAACTCAGTGCAGTGAGATTATCATCAGCTTATTTAGACTTAGTTTCTTTTAGTGTCACCCCAAACCAAATCAGTTTCTTTGGGGGGGGATGTAATGTATCACATATATATGGTAAGCCTACATTTGGCTGAAAATCCCAGGTTTTTTCTTATATATTATTGTCAAACCACCCCATATAGTTGACTGATATATTATTTGCATCATCTTAAATTTCTCCTTACTTTGTTTCCTTTTTTTTCTTTCTTTTGCTTTTTAGGGCTGCACCCATGGCACTTGGAAGTTCCCAGGCTAGGGGTGGAATCAGAGCTGTTGCTGCCCGCCTACACCACAGCTGCAGCAACAAGGGATCAGAGCCTCGTCTTTGACCTACACCATAGCTCATGGCAACACCGGATCCTTAACCCACTGAGCGAGGCCAGGGATCAAACCCGCATCTTCATGGAGCCTAGTCAGGTTTGTTAACTGCTGAGCCATAGAGGGAACTCCAGCTGGGAAGCTTTTTAAAGCTCACCTGCTGGGGCCCCACCCCCGCAGAGATTCTAAGTCAGTAGATTTGAGGGGGCCGTTTGTATTATATTTATACCTCTGCATGATAGAGGGGTTCTTATAGCAGAGAAATGAGTTGGGCAGGTGAAATTAGGAAGGGAGAGAGGATACATCGCAGGCAATGGGATGATAAGATATGCGTTCTTAGGAAGAAAAGTTTTTTGGTTTTTTTTTTCCTGCTTTTTAGGGGCACATGCACAGCATATGGAGGTTCCCAGGCTAGGGGTCGAATTGGAGCTGTAGCCGCCGGCCTACACCACAGCCACAGCAATGCCAGATCTGGGCCACATCTGCAACCTACCCCACAGCTCATGGCAATGCTGGATCCCTAACCACTGAACAAGGCCAGGGATCAAGCCCGCATCCTCATGGATTCTAGTCAGGTTCGTTAACTGCTGAGCCATGAAGGGAACTCCTGGGAGGAAAACTTGATAAAAGGAAAACCCTGCAGGTTTCTAAGCGGGAGGATATGCATGTTTTAAGCTCCCCGATAGACGGATAACTTCGATCGGGGACTTACTCCGCGTCCTCTCTCGGAGTCCAGTCTCTGTTCATCCGTCTAAACCGGCGTCTGTCAGTACTTACTGCGCTTACTCACGTACACCCCTCTTGCGACATCTTTAACATATTTCTGTGGTTTCATGTGCATCACCCTCCTGCTTTGCTGCTGAGTCTGAGTCTCCATCCCCATTTTTGCTCTCCTTGTGTTTGCTGAAATGTTACAAAAATTGTGGACACTCACTTCTGAGTTTTATAGTCTTTATTTTCAATCTGCCAGACCAGGTTGACTTTTCCTGTGCTATTCACTCTTAACCTCTAACTGATGGATGCCTAACTGGGTTTTGACCTGCGGCGGGGCTTGGGGTGTGTGTGTGTGGGAGGACGCCAAGGCCCAGACCTCAGGTGGCTCCCAGTTTAATGGGGAGACCAGATACACCCATGAAGACGGCTGGGGCAGACTTACAGAGCGGCAGGTCGGGTGGCTCCCATCCAGACCTGGGTCATTGGAGGCCCAAGTCCCCATCCTTCCTCCTGGTCCCTTGGTCCAGAACCTTCCTGCATCTTCCTTGACCTCATTTAGTATTTCTCGTCTATGTCTTGCCCTTTGGCGTCTTTCTAGCACCAAGAACCCGGCCAGGGTGTAGGTATTGTTTCGAAGCTGGTCGCAAGGTTGCTTTAGGACCTTCCGCTTCAGCTACCAACCATCCCACAAGGACTAAATTTATATTATGCAAGCTGAGTGGCCTGTGCAGCTCTGGTCCGGTGGTGCATCTCTGCCTGACCATCTCTCTTTTTGTCAAGGAGCTGTGCTCCTTTGTGACAGAAAATTCAGTCAGGAAGGGCTTCCGAGGTGGTGAGCGAGATGGGTTTTTACAATCCCAGTGGGGGACTGGGTCTGAGGATTCCTGAGCCGGGGACAGGAACCCTCCTGCTCTCTGATGCCCAGCCTGCTCCACCCAGACACCACCCTGAGTGCCCCCGAAGGTCCAGGGACACCCCTAGTCGGTGGTGAAGTCAGAACTCGGCGCTCCCTCGGTTTGACTCACACCCCTGTCCCCGTTCGCCGCCTCCTCGGTCTCTTTGCCTCTGCGGCCCAGCAGCAAGGAGCCCTGATTCCGCAGCGCCTGCAGCCCTTTGCCAAAGGTCCTGCGCACCACTGAAGACGAGAAATAGAAAAGCAGGGGGTCCAGACTGGCGTTGAGGGAGCTGAATACCACAGCCTCCGCGCGCCATTTGGGGCTCTCCTTCGTGTGGAAGCCCACCAGGTGGGATATGTTATAGGGCCCGAAGCACACCAGGAAGTTAAGGAGTGTCACCACAGCCAGCCCCACGGCTCGGCGCCGCCTCTGGGCCCCCACGTGGGGCTGGGCGAGCATGATCCACACAAAGCGCGAGTAGCAGAAGATGGTGACCACCATGGGGATGAAGAAGAGGACGAGGCACAGCTCCAGCCGCACGGGAAGCACCACGTCCAGCTGCTCTTTGGTGAAGTTCTCATAGCAGGTACTGACGTTCATACCCTCGGCCTTCTGGGTTGAGTTCAAGTACTGAACGATGAACACGACAGTGCAGTGACCAAAGGACATGATCCAGGCCACCAGAGCAGCAATCACTCCGTACAAGGGCCGGCGGGACAGCTTGTACTGCACGGGGAAAGCCACTCCCAGGTAGCGCTCGATGCTGATGCCCGCCAGGAGCCACGTGCTGCAGTAGATGCTGCTGTAGAAGCCGAAACCCATGAGGGCACAGACGATCCCAGGCAGGTACCAGCGGAAGTTAGACGCGGCCTCAGTGATCTTCAAGGGCAGCAGCAGCAGCAGCAGCAGGTCTGCCAGCGTCAGGCTGAGCAGGAGGATGTGGATGGGTGCAGGGTGGGGCTGGCGGACGCGCCCCACGAAGGCCCGCAGGGCCAGGAGGTTGGCTGGGAGACCAGTGAGGAAGATGAGGATGTAGGCCGTGAGGATCACGGAGCTGTGCAAGTCCAGCATGACTGTTCTGGAAGAGGATGGAAAGGGGCAGGGTCAGGAGGCCCCACTCACATTCTGCGGACCCTCCTCTGGTTCAGTCTGCCGACATCCTCCCTGGCACGCTCCCTTTCCCGGCCCAGGCGTTCTGCCACTAGCACTGCTGGCTCACACCACCTGCCAGAACTGCCCAGAGCAATTATTGACTTTGCCTGGGGCGGGATATTAAGCAGCAGTTATTACGTTTGCCATCATGTGTCTCTGGGGGAGACCAACCCTTGGCTTCCCCAGGGAACTCCCCCTCCGGTTTTCCCAGCCTTTCTCCTTCTCTCCTCACAGATACAGGAAGTGATCAGTTTCCAACTTTCCTTAAGTCCTTCCCTCAGTCAGAGACCTGCAGAGAGAAAAGGCCAGCCTTGCCACCGCAGGGAGGGAGCTGGAAGACGTCTCTCAGGAGGACCCTGGCTGTGAAAACCCAGGCCCTGAGACCCAGGACCCCGCCACACGCCCAGGAAGCAGGTGCCCAGCCCCAAGCCGTCTCCCTGCCTCCCTACCTGTTTTCCTCGCCTTTTGCAGAACAGATTCTCCTCTGCCTTGTCCTCCCCTGTCCAATGCTGCGTTAGACAGAGGGGCTAGAGCAGTGCAGGGAGGGGGCGTGGGGAGGAAGGGTAAGCCAGCCTGATCCCCTAAAGACCTTAGAGAACATTCAGAAAAAGCACATGGGCGGTAACTGGTCTATGTTTTGACAGGAAACAGAGGAACTCTTCCTAATGGGGTAACGCAGTTTCCGATTGGTTTGTAACCCTTGCTGCCCACGCAAGGTCTGGCCCCCCACATCCTCTCTCCAGGCTTAGGGCCTGGTCCGCGGTTCCTCCCCCAACCCCCGGCTCCAGTCTCTGGACTTGGTCTTTACATTCGATTTCCGACAGACTTCCTCCGGCCCCCCTACCCCCGCAACACTCTCCCCTCCAGCTCTGATCCCAGCATCACTTCCCAGAGCGTGAGCACTCAGCTTGCTGCCTTGCCTGGTCTTGGTTCTGGATAGATGGCTTCTTGTGATGGGTCCTGGAGAAAAGTCTGAAAGCTTCTAGGAAAGAGGAACAGAGTTTTAGCCACTGCTACCACCCATTTCGCACAGGAAAAAAATTGTAAGGAACCTGGCTGGTAGAAAGCTTTTATACCAGCATGCATCATGTGACCGGAGAGGGAAGGTCAGTAATTGAGCGCTGTCTCCTCTCGGACCCAAAGGAAAGGGGGCCGGCATCTCGATCCTCTCCTTAGAGATCCTCACTGTGATTTCCAACCTGGATTTCCCGTCCTCAGTTTCTGATTTTTTTTTTTTTTTTTTTTTTTTTTTTGTCAATCCCAGCTATATTTTCCATTTCCCAAGTCAGATCATCTCATCTTTTTTTCTCTGTGATATCTTCTGTGATTCTACTCAATTTTAGAAAAGAGGTTTTCTGCTTTCTTTTATTCTTCAGTTCTCCCTTTCCATCTAGTTTCTTGCCTTCTGTTCCCAACAAGTTTCTTTTGCCCTCCCTGTTGGAACAGACTGCTTTCTCCTAGCCCTTGTCTTGTTATGGTGGAAATAGCGTGGGATTTAGAGTCATGCAGATGTGGGCTTAAAGCCAAGTTCCTTCCTTCATTGTGACCTTGAGGCAGATCAATTTTTTGAACTTTAGTTTCCTTTTTAGGCCAGCGAGGGTGAGAATGCTTACATCCCAGGGTTTCTGTGAGAGACCCCGAGGCAGCAGATATAAAGCATAGGAGCTAGTGCTTCACACAAGGATGCACATAAATGGAAGTGGTCCCTCCTCCCAAGCCTGTTGGATAGCTTTGTAGAATGTGGGCCCCCTGGTAGAATATCCAAAGACCAAGGGCACAGACCTGCCATCTGACTTGGGAAAGCAGCAGGGATTCAGAAGGAGCCATGTGCCTGCATGGCTCTTCCTACGGGAGGGGTGCTTGGGCTGCGTTCCCTTCCCCTGTGGGGGTCCCTCTTCCTGGGGGCTGGCCCCAACTTCTGAGCCACCTTTGTTCTTTTCTCACTATTTCTTCCTCTCTGACCCATATAGCTCCAGGTTAGAAGCTCCTCAAAGTCCTTTTGAAACACACACGTGAGGAAACAGATAATCAGAATGTTTTCTCTTGACCCAGGGAACAGACGTCTCTGTTTCGCCATCTGTGGCCTGATCCCTGCTGGGAGGATCTCTGTTCTTCCCCTAGGACTTACCCTTATCCGTTATTGTTCGTTCATTCAGTCATTCATTCATTCAACCGACTGTTTTTAGTTTTGTGGCCTAGGACCCCAGCGTCCAGGTCTCTTAATATTTAACTTTTCTTTCCCTTTAGCTCTGCTCACCTCTAGAACCCAGGAGTTCTCTCTTTTCATTTATTTCCTTTCCCTAGCACCCACATACACTTCCCAGATTAACAGGGGAGCTAAGGAAGAAACCATTCTGTGTTGCTTGCTACAAAGTTTATTTGTGTCGTTTTGCTTTTATGATTTTCTATAAATATTCTCAAGGATCTGGATTTCATTGCAAACTGGAAACTTACTGGAAAACAGGAGTTAGGTCTGCTTCTTTATCTCTGCCTCCCCTTTCCCCCACCTCATGCCCTTCTCATATCACAGCTGTGTCACCTGTGCTGAAGGTCCCCCATAAGCCCCCTTCTCCATGCGTAGGGCAGTTATGAAGGTAGCATGATAAAGGAGGACTTTTGAATGGACGACTCACCATGCCCACCGATGCCACAGGAAAAAGAAGCGCAATCCTTCAGCTGCATTCAGGGACTTTCACAAAAGCTGTATCTTTCACAATCTCTTCCAAGTTCAGTTTTCTGTCATCATTTTAACCCAGCTTGTCAGAATTGGAAGGAAATTAGACCCGTTATCTAAAGTTACTTACGGTATCGAAAGTGAATAATCCCTTCGTTCACTTCCTTGTTCCTCAGTCATCCCTCAGTCCACCCTCATCTGGATCACATCCCTGTTTTTCCACAGGACCTGTTCTTCCTAAAGGTAGCAGTGACTCTCAGTTACTAAATGCAGTGGACATCTTCTTCCTGTTTGATTAACATTCAACAGTTTCCACACCCTTCTTGAAACATTCTCTTTCCATGAATTCTGCAGGTTGTGTTCTTCTAGTTTCCCTGTCTTCTCCCCCACTTCTTTTTTTTTCCCCCTAGACTAACTGAGTCAGATGGATCTTTTGTGTATTACTTTTGCCCAGGAGAGGGCAGATGACCCACACATAAAGGAAATTAGCTTGATCTTTGGTCACTTCTTAATTTCCTTTGCTAGCTCACCTTTCCTACTCATCCTCCAAAGGTTAGAGTTCCTTAAGGCTTGCTTCTAGGTTCTTTCCTATCCTCATCCTATGTTCTCTCTCTCTCCCTCGCTCTCTCTGTTTGTTGCATCCATTTCTACAGTGTCAATTACCGTCCTCAGAAACCCCAGTTTTGAACCTCTCTCCTGGGCTGCTGTGAGCTTTCAAATCCACATGTCCAACAGCCTAGGAGACGTTCCCATTTGGATGTCTCCCGGGCACCAGAAATTCATTGCATCCAGAACTGGCTGGAGACATTCTCAACCACACTAAACCTGCTTCCAGCGTTCTCCACCTTGGAAACTAAGATCTCTCCCCATCCCATCCCTGAGCCATAATCCTAGAGCCAATCTTAAAGTCAGTCTTGACACCATCTTCTTCCTTGTGCTCCGGATGCAGCCCAACATACTTCTCAAATACCTAACAAATCTGTCCATCTCTCTCCAGCTCCGTTGCCCCATCTCAGTGTTAACCACCACCCTCTGTTAGCAGGGTTTCGGCAGGGGCCATGACCAGCTCCCTCACAGCCATTCACTCTCCCAAAAGTCAGTTTCAGTCATACTGCAGCTAGTGGGATCTTTCTTAAAATGTCAAGCCAGTTATACCACCATCTTGTTTAAAATCCTTTCAGGAGCTTCTTTTTTTTTTTGTCTTTTGTCTTTTGAGGGCCACACCTGTGGCATATGGAGGTTCCCAGGCTAGAGGTCGAGTAGGAGCTGTAGCCACCGGCCTACACCACAGCCACAGCAACTCGGGATCCGAGCCTCATTTGCGACCTACACCACAGCTTCCGGCAATGCTGGATCTTTAACCCACTGAGCAAGGCCAGGGATCGAACCGCAACCTCATGGTTCCTAGTTGGATTCGTTTCTGCTGAGCCACGACAGGACCTCCCCTTTCAGAGACTTCTTATTGCTTTTAGGATAAATATTAAAACCCCTAACAGAGCCTGTAAGGCCCACTTGGCATGGCCCTTGCAAACTTTCAGCCTTAATTCACATCACTCTTCTCCCTCCTTGCTCTCCAAGCAAAACTATCTTTCACCTCCATGAATGTGCCATCTTTCCTTCTGCCAGGGGCCCTCGAAGCCTCTTCCTGAAATGCTTCTTACTTCTCATTACCCACTCCAGCCTCCCCTGTTAATTCCTAGTCTTTCTAGTATGTATTTCTTCCTTCAGAAAGCCCTCCCTGACTTCCTAGATTGAGTTAGCGTCTGTTATTTTGCATTCTTATAGCATCTTTTCTCTTTCTTTTCTTTTCTTTTCTTTCCTTTTTAGGGCTGCATCTGTGGCATATGGAGGTTCCCAGCTTAGGGGTTGAATTGGAGCTGCAGTTGCCGGCCTACACCACAGCTCCAGCAACGCAGGATCCGAGCCTTGTCTGAAACCCACACCACAGTTCATGGCAGTGCTGGATCCCTAACCTGCTGAGCTAGGCCAGAGATCAAACCTGCACCCTTACGGAGACTAGTCCGGTTTGTTATCGCTGAGCCACAATGGGAACTCCTCTTATAGCATCTTTTCTATTGCTGAGTAATATTATGTTTTAGGATATTTTATTTATCTGTTTACCTGTTGATAGACATTTGGGTTTTTTCAGTTTTGGGCTCATGTAAATAAAGCTGCCGTGTACTCTGCTGAATAGGTTTTCAGTGCTCTTGGGCAAATATCTGAGAACACATTGGTGAAGTAAAACTTTCTGCTTGACTTTTGAAGAATCTGCTGATTTTCCAAGCTGGCTGTATCATTTTTATTCCACGGCAATGCATGAGCATTCTCTTTGCTCCATATCCTTGCGAACGCTTGGTACTGGTCAGTCTTAAGTTTTAGACATTCTGATTCGTATGTCATGTTATATCATTGTGGCTCTAATTTGCATTTCCTTGGTGACTGTTGATGTGAAGCATCTTTTCAAGTTCTTCTTGGCCATTTGTGTGTCTTGGTTTTGGGTTTTTGTTTGTTTGTTTTTTGGCCGTGCCTGGAGCATGTGGAAGTTCCAGGCCAGGGATCAAACCCAAGCCACAGCAGGGTTGCTAGGTCCTTAACAACTAGGCCATCAGGGAATTCTCATTTGTGCATCTTCTTTTGTGAAGTGTCTGTATCAAGTCTTGTGCTCATTTAGAAAAAAGTTGTATTACTTTCATAGTGAGTCCTAAGAGCTCTTTATTATGTTCTGGGTACTAGTCATTTATTAGCTATTTTATTAGTATTAAAAATATTTTCTCTCACTCTAGGGCTTGTCTTTTCATTTTTTTAAATTGCCTCTTGAAGAACAGAAGTTCTGAATTTTGATAAAGTCTAATTTGTCTAGTTTTTCTCTTATGATTGGTACTTTTATTGTGCTAAGAAACTTTTACCTGCCTATCCAGTTCCAGACTTTCCTTTGCCTGTTGAATTCTCTAGGCACCTTTACTGAAAACGAATCGATCATATGTGTATGAGTGGGTCTGTTTCTTGAATATCTTTTCTGTGAGATCTTTATGTCTTTCCCTCCACCTTTTCCACACAGTCTTGGCTGCGGTAGTTGATAGTAAATAAGTTTTTTTTTTTCTCTCAAGCAGTTTAACATTATTTTAAAAATTATAGTTGAATTACCGTATTATATTAGTCTCATTTGTACAATATAGTGATTTAATATTTGTATATTAATTACATTACACTTCATTTAAAGTGATTATAAAATATTGGCTATATCCTTGCATTGTAAAATATATCTTTGTTTTTTTTATAAACTTTTTTTATTACTCAAATGAATTTATCACATCTGTAGTTATATAATGATCATGACAATCCAGTTTCAAGTAAATAAGTCTTAAAATCAGGTAGTATAAGTCCTCCAAGTTTGTTCTTCTTCTCTAAAATTGCTTTGGTTTTTCTAGGTCATTTGCATTTCCATATAAGTCAGTTTCTACAAAAAAAAAAAAAAAAAGCTTGCTGGGCTTTTGACTGGGGTTGTGTTGAATCCATAGATCAATTTGGGACCGTTCGGTGATATTGGAACAATACTGAGGCTTCCAGTCTATGAACACAATGTATCTCTCCATTAATTTAACTGTTTCATTTCTCTCAGCAGCACCTCCCAGTCTTCAGCATGGAGGTGTTGCACGTCTTTTCTTAAATCGATGCCTAAGTATTTTTGGTGCTGTTGCAGATTTTATTTTTTCAAAATGTTTTTTTTTCATTATTTGTTGCTTTCATAGCATCATTTATATTCCTTCATAGCACACATCTCTGCATATTATAATACATTTATTTGTCTGAGGATTTGCTGAATGTCCATCTCCCTTGCAAGACCATCCATGACAGCAGGGCACACGACTGTTTCGCTCACTGTGGTAGCCCCAGGGCCCTAGGTTGAGCCTGGTACATATTAGACACTCGATAATTGTTTCCTGGATGATGTGTGGATGGGTAAGTGGAAGAATTGGAATGGCGAAAAGTCATTTTCAAAAACTCAGAGATATTTGTCCTCAGATGTCTCAGTTTATCTTCTTGGGACCATCACCAGAAACCCCAGCCAGTAATGACTCGAGAGTTCTCTTGCAGATTAAGGCACTCCTAGGGCTTTTGCTGGAAGCCACAAGGATCCTTCCTTGTGGTCAGTATTGAAAATTCAGGATAATGTGCCTTTATTATATAGATCCTGCTTAACAAATATGAGGAAGATGTAGACATAAAATATTCAGAAGTGAAAGGGAATGCAGGGTTTCAATAGTAGTGGCACCAACGATCAAGAAATGGCTGTTGTGGCGTTCCTGTCATGGTGCAGCAGAAACGAATCCGACTAGGAACCATGAGGTTGCAGGTTCGATCCCTGGCCTCACCCAGTGGTTTAAGGATCCGGCGTTGCTGTGGCAGTGGTATAGGCCGGCAGCTGTAGCTCCCATTAGACCCCTATCCTGGGAACCTCCCAATTGCCATGGGTACAGCCCTAAAAAAAAGACAAAAAAGAAAAAAAAAAAAGAAAGAGCTATTGTTTCATTCATTAAACATGTATCTACCTCTAGGATGTAGTGGGATCTGTGCCAAGCGCCGGGGATTCAGGGTCAAAAATCAGGTTGTCGGATCACAGTCATAGAGGGCAGTTACATTCTAGTGGAGGGAGAGAGGCAAAAACAAGTAATTAGGATTATAGGAGGAATTAGACAGTGATAGACACTAAGAAGGAAATGAAACACGGTGACGACGGGAGAGTGGTCACGGCGTGGCAGGGGTCAGAGAGGCCCTCTCTGAGGTTACCGTCAAGCTGAGCTGACATCTGAGAGGCTGAGCTGGATTCCACAAAGGGGCTGTGTGCAGTTCCAGTAGAGGAGTGGTCTAGGTGGAGGAACTGGCACGTCGGAGGCAGAAAACACCTTGGCTGGGGTGGGGGGCATAGGAATGCCAGTGTGATTGGAGCCTGGTGAGCCAGGGCGATTGCAGTAGGGGATGAGACCACGACCATGCTGGGGCTTACTGATCTTAGTAAGGAGTTGTGATTCATCATAGGCTGTGAAGTCCCTTGAAGGCCATAAGAGGAGAGTGACATGGTGAGATCTGAGAAGATGGTGCTGGCTGTGTGTGAAGAAGGGCCTTACCGGGGATGAAGTTGGAGGCAGAGAGCAGGAGGTATACAACAGTCACCTGGGGAGGACCGGTGATGCCATGGATTCTGGAGAACGTGGCAGCGGAGGTGGAGAGGATCAGCTGGGATTTGGGAGACAACACTTTATTTTTAGTTTAAAAAATGTATGGCCACACCCGTTGCATCTGGAAGTTCCCAGGCCAGGGATTGAGTCAGAGCCACAGCTGCAACCTACATGGGATCCTTTTAAGCCACTGTGCAGGGCCAGGGCATTGAAGCTGTGGCTCCACAGCAACCCACGCCACTTGCCAGAACTTTAAATAAATGACAATAAATGAAGAATTGCAGGATGCCAGAGAGAAATGGAACTCTCCTGGGGAATAAGAGGGAAGGCGATTCTAGACCGACACATCCAAATAGACTGAGAGTTGATTGCTCCCCTATGCCAGTGCAGTTCACCCTGCTTCTCTGTGTGTATTACGCTTTTTGAGCCCCTGCAGGGGCCTTATGATGATGTGAAGATGACAGTTTAGGCCCTTCCCCAGTCATAGCTCCTCTTTTAGTTGCCACTCGTCCAGCCTTTCTCTGTCATCCCCCTAGTGATGTCTTCCAATGTTGTAGCCTTTACATAGCCAGCCCCAGTGCTGGTGCCCTACTGAGGGAGAGAGATAGGAAGGAGCAGGTCAGGACTAGCATCTACAGACCCCATCTCTCTTGACCTCTGTCGTGAGCATCGTGGCTTTTGCCACCTGCTACCTATAACCATATTCCAGCCTTCCTCTGCAGAGACCTCTCCTTCCTTTGCTCTCTGTCTACCTGCTTGCTGTTAATCCAACTCCATCCTTGGCCAATAATATCAGCTGTGGCAGCTAAATAATGCCCCCCCAAGACCCCCACATCTTTATCCTTGGAACCTGTGAATGTAAATTACATGGCAGAAAAGGACTTTACAGGTGTGATTAAGAATTTTTTACCACGAGGATGGAGTTCCCGTCGTGGCTCAGTGGTTAACGAACCTGACTAGTAACCACGAGGTTGTGGGTTCGATCCCTGGCCTTGCTCAGTTGGTTAAGGATCCAGCGTTGCCATGAGCTGTGGTGTAGGTCGCAGACAGGGCTTGGATCTCGTGTTGCTCTGGCTGTGGCATAGGTCAGCGGCTACAGCTCCGATTCGATCCCTAGCCTGGGAACCTCCACATACCCTGGATGTGGCCCTAAAAAGACCAAAAAAAAAAAAAAAAGAACTTTACCACGAGGAGATTATCCAAGATTATCTGGGTGGGCCGTAAACGTAATCACAAATGTTCTTTTAAGAAGAGAGTGGAGGGAGATTTTAGACAGAAGGGGAGAGGGCTGTGTGACCACAGAGGCAGAGCTTGGAATGATGCGGCCACAAGCCCCGGGATGCCAGCAGCCAGCAGGAACTGGAAGAGGCAGGGGGTAGATTTTCCTCGGCCCAGTGATACTGGCCTTGGGCTTTTGGCCTCCGGAACTGTGAGAGGATACATTCCTGTTGAGTTAAGCTACCCCATTTGTGACAGTTTGTGCTAGCAGACGTAGGAAACCAGCCAACAGCCAACATCTCCTGCCTATTCTGTGATACTGTGTGCCAGGCACTGTGCTAAGAGTTTTGCAAAGACGAACTCATTTAACCCTTAAAACACTGTGAGGGTGGCATATTCGTCCCCATTTTACAGATGAGAAAACTGAGGTAGAAAAAAGTAATTTGCCTCCAGTCACACAGCCGGTGATTAGAAGAACCGAACTTGAAACTCAGGCCCTGGGCAGCCTGGCTCTGGAGTCCATGGTGTCCACCACTGTGCTCTGCTCCCCGCTGTACTAGAGGGTCCAGGTTAGAGCCACTTTCCCTGGCAGCCCCTGGGAATCCTGTGGATCCCACACAAGGAGGCACGAGGGCACAGGCAAGGGTGTAAGGTCATGTCATCTGCGTCCCACAGGGGGTGTCTGCATTGTTGCCAGGCTTCTGGCCAGTGGCCCTCGTCCTTTCCCTGAAATGGTGAGTGACCTTCATCCCCATTTTCCTAGGATCCTCAGGCAGCTCTCAGCCTTTCACATGTTCTCGTTGCTTCTCTAACCCCAGATCCCAGATGCTGTGATCTTTTGTTGGTGCCTCCCTCCCTGTCTCCCAACATTTTGGATACTCAGGGAATAGAGGGGAGACACGCTTGTTGTTGCTCTCTACTAAATTCTCTGTGTCACTTAAGCATTTATGAGCAAGAATGTTTATAAGATCCTGGATTTAATCGTGAACTAGAAAGAAGAACTTGGGAGAACAGTTCCTTTGTTCCTGGACTCTTGAAGAGGTTGTCTGACCTTTTCCTTTCTCCTTGACCCCTCTTCTCCATCTGCTGTCCCTGCAGAGCTGACCTTCAGAGCAGGAAGAGGACTAAAGAGCCCCCATCCCCACCCCCGCCCTGCTCCCCTTGGCCACACACAGCTTCCGGCCCAGACCACTGGGTAGCTTTCCCGGGCTCATGCCCTGCCCTTGGGAAGAAGCCAGAGGCAGCTGGCAGTTATGCTGGACTGCTTTTCAGGGTTGACCGTGAGCAAAGGAAGAGGGGCTGGAGAGTCTCTGGAAGTGGAAATGGGACAGATTCTCTTAGTAAATCTAGAAGTGCTTGCAGTCGGGTGCTGGCTGATCCGGCAAAAGTTGGGTCAACCCAGGGCAAAACAGAATGCTCTGCTTTCGTCTTCTCAGCCCAGCCTCCCCTCTGCTTTCCTCCCTCTACGTCCTCCTGTTACATATGCAACTCGTCTTCCCCAGCTAGTGGTGGCATCGCTGGAGCTTACCAGGGTAACTCCAGCTCGCAGAATCTTTGGAAACTTAAATGAGACCGCTGACGCCAGGGTGTAGGGAGGGTATCAGGAACCCTCTGGGTTGGGGGCAGTGATAGTACAAGTGGCATTTCCTAGGAGAGGAGAAAGCCCTGGTTCCCAGGAGAGGGGAAAGTCCTGGTTTTCTTTTTTTTTTTTTTTTTTGTCTTTTGTCTTTTTGTCTTTTGTTGTTGTTGTTGTTGCTATTTCTTGGGCCGCTCCCTCGGCATATGGAGGTTCCCAGGCTAGGGGTTGAATCGGAGCTGTAACCACCGGCCTACGCCAGAACCACAGCAACGCGGGATCCGAGCCGTGTCTGCAACCTACACCACAGCTCACGGCAACGCCGGATCTTTAACCCACTGAGCAAGGGCAGGGACCGAACCCGCAACCTCATGGTTCCTAGTCGGATTCGTTAACCACTGCGCCACGACGGGAACTCCAGTCCTGGTTTTCTTAACACAGGCTCCAGCAAGTACAGTTTGTGTTGATCAAAAGTGGGAATTGGTTAAAAATAGATTGAGAAGCAGTTACGCAGTTGATGCAGTATTTTACTACTGGCACTCAGAAAAGTTCATATGAACTAAGATCATCTGAGTTGAGTCATCTGTCAGCTCCTCCCATCACCGGAAGGATTCAGGTCCCACAGTAAAGAGAAGACATCAAGAGAAGTAGGGGAGTGGGGGTGAGGGGACCACGCAAATGGAGTATTCCTTTGACACGGGTCTGGGGTCCTTTTTTTTTTTTTTTTTTTTTGGCCTTGGGCCCTTTCTGTGCCCTAACAGTGAATTAGCACCTGAGAGTCCCCTTCTGTCTCAAGAAGTCTCTGCCGGATATGACACTAAAAGCCTACATTAGAAGTTCTCGTTGTGGCGCAGCGGAAATGAATCTGAACCGTGAGGTTGTGGATTTGATCCCCGGCCTCTATCAGTGGGTTAGAGATCTGGCGTTGCCATGAGCTGTGGTGTAGGTTGCAGACGCGGCTTGGATCTGGCATTGCTGTGGCTCTGGTGTAGGCCAGCAGCAACAGCTTCGATTAGACCCTAGCCTGGGAACCCCTGTATGTGGCAGATGCGGCCCTAAAAAAAAAAAAAAAAAAAATTGCCTATATCATAGTTGGGGATGGTCAGATGTGCCTGGAATCCCAAATACTGGCATATAGAAGTTCCCTGGGCCACGGATTGAATCTGAGCTACAGCTGCGACCTAAGCCACAGTTATAACAATGCTGGATCCTTAATCCACCCTGCCAGGCTGTGGATCGAACCTACGCCTTAGCAGTGACTGGGCCTCACAGAGACAAGGTCGGATCCTTGACCTACTGTGCTACAGTGGGAACTCCTTACTTCATACTCTTAAGAAGCATCTATATTCTGAGAAGAAAAACAAGAGGCAGACAGGAAGAAAGCAAAGGACACATGAGAGCCAGAGCTATCTCTTTAAAAACTTTTTTTAGTAGACTTTGTTGTGTAGAGCAGTTTTAGATTCACAGCAAAACTGAGCAGGAAGTACAGAGGCTTCTGTTTAGCCCTTGTCAACATCTCCCACCAAAGTGGGACATTTGTTACAACTGATGAACCTACCCATCATTATCACCCCAATTTATCCCTTTTTTTTAATCAAGAAAATTATAGCTTTTCTAGACGCCCTGCTTATTTCTCATTGGCCAGCACTGTATCTCATGACAACTCCTGGCTGCGAGGGCACCTGGGAAAATGAGTATTAACTGGACACTTACCCGATCTCATAAAATTGGGTTAGGAAGAAGGGGTGAGTACCAAGAGTAGACAAATCTTGAATAGCAAATATGGGAAGGAAGACTATTTCTAAGACGGAGTATCTAGGGTAGCCTTTAAAAGATGTGGGAGGTTAGAGAGCCGTGGGCCACAGGGATGCTGCTGCGGAAGCAGAGGCCAGACCCGGAAAAGGCAAAGCTTTTCTTCAGGCAGACGCATCCGAAATGGGCTGTGAGGGGTGGCAGGGGCAGGGCCAGCAGCCTTGGGCTAAGGGATGAATGAGGCTCTCTGCCAGGCGGGTCATGGATGCAGAGGAACGTGCTGCTCGAGCTGAGGGAAATCCGGAGAAGTTTCCTCTCTGATCGTGTTTCCCCCTGCACTTGACTGACGGGCCTTCTCCCATTTGCTTCTTTGAAGCATCTGTTAGTACCCCTTCCCAGTCCTTGCGGAAGGGTTGGTAAAGTCCTCGGTGTGGTCAAGGGTCAGGCGTCCCCCCCCGGTGGGGGGGAGGGGCGTCTCAGGAAACGGCTGCGTCCTTACGTGCCCTGATCCCTCTCCTGACCCCTCAGACTGGCCCCCTCTGCCCTTCCTGCGCAACAAGTGCTCTTAGAAGGATTGCGACGTTTCAAAAGCACCCTCCTGCCTCCTGAAGGTGAGGCAATAACAAACACGACTCTCTGAAATTTGTGCCTGTGCCAAGCTCTGTCTGACTGTCCCCGAGGCTGCTTGGGCTCCCCTGAGAAGAGGGAGCTTGGTTTGAGGGACAAGACAGGTTTGATGGCTCTTTTCACAGCTAGGTTGTTTCGTGTAGTGTGCTTTGGCAGTTTAGGATTACAGTCTGCACAGACGGTGTCTCTTGTCCTGAGGTCCCAGTTGAGATCTCAAGGCTGGCCCTGAAGCCACAGGTGCCTACAGCGTGAAGCCGAGAGCGGGGGTCAGCTGGGCTTGGAGCTCAGACAGTGAGCGTGGTTAAAGGCAAGTTCCCAAAACTCCAAAGGAGGGGGTTCCGTGTCCCAGTGCAATTCCCAGTCTGCACTGTGATGTTCCCCCTTCTTTCCCGTTCTAGAAAGGGTAAAGGAATACTCACAACCGACAACCACATTGTCACTGCTCACCTTGTATCTTCTCGTGTCTTTGTTTACTTAACCTCCCAAACCCTGGTCCTTTCATTGTTACCAGGAACCAATGACCTGCATTTCTTGCCTCTGGTTGCCACATACCTGTGTGTCTCAACACATCTTTTGAGAAACGCTGAGTTAGAGGACTAGGAAAGCCATCGCGGCCTGGCTGGGGATGGACCCCTCTGCCTGGGGCCGCTGTCTGGCCTGGCACCAGTGTGGGCCTCTGCCTGCACTCACATTCAGAGGCCAGCTACTTTTCTTCATGACTGCCTGCCCCCTGTAAGATTGTGCCCCAAAGTGGCACCTTCCTCTCCATCTCCCAGAAGTCCCTTATCTGATGTGTGCTCTGCACCCCACCCCACCCTGACACCAGCAGCGGGCGGGGTGCCTCCCACAGTGCCCCAGGGAAAGGGGCCAGGCTTTTAGGAGGGGGTACAGGCTTGAAAGCACCTCAAAGGCTGTTCTCTCTTGCGGCTGCGGGCTTTCTTTCCACTGGTCAGAGAGGAAGGGCCCTTGGTGAGCTCCCCTGAGGCAGCTGGCACTCTGCTGTTCCTCCAGTCTCTGCCCCTGTGATGCGAATCCAGAATCCATCGCTCAGTACCCCAGTTCTGACTGCTCTCCCCAGCCTCTCTTTACATCCCAAATCCACCTCAAGTAGCTCTCCTTCGGAGGAGGGTTCTTTCAGGTCACTTCTGTTTCCTCTCCAACTCTCTTACCCCTGCCTCCTGTCCTTTCTGCCCCTCCCTTCCTCTCCGCCCCCACCCAGGGCTCTGTCAAGTTCATCAAGTTCCTGTTTCCTTCCCAGCGTGATCCAGTCAAAGCAAGTTCACCTCTCCAGTTTTGCATCACCAGCCATTCTTTAGCCAGTAGAGCACATTTCCTAGAAATTGGGGTGCCAGTTTTCAAGTCCAGGGGTTCCAGCCAGTCCTGCAAAACGTTCTACGTCCAGGCAGCCCTGCTAAGCCCATGGCTGTCCGGGGAATCAGACTCAGCTCTTGCTGTCACACCTCCTCTCTCTGCCGGGTCCTGTGCCTGGTTTCTGCGCCTCCTTTTTCTCCGGGGCTCAGGAGGCTGGTGCCTCCTCAGCTGTTCCTGCCAGTTTCCTGCCTGGAAAGGGCAGCTGAGGGCAGGGTGACAGCCAGATCCTGCGTTTCACTGCCCCGTGAACACATGGAGCCAGAGCATCAAACAAGACAGGTTCTTGCCCTTATGGATTTTACACTCTAGTCGGTGGTAGGGAGGAGGATAGAGCAATATCTGTGTGCATATAAAGGATAATTAATTTTTGTGGCGCAGACTGTGAAGCAGAGAAAGTAGGCTGGCATAATAGAGTTACCAGGGAAGGGGGGATTCTTTAGCCGGTGGCAAGGACATGTTCCCTGAGGGCGTGGCACCGGAACAGAGGCCCCAAGGAGCCCTCCGCGTGCAGAGCTGGGGGAGGAGCACTGTGGGCCCACCTGACAGTTTGTGCAAAGGCCCGAGGCAGCACCCAGCTTGGTGTGAGGAAGGAGCTGGAAGGAGGCCAGCCCGAGGGAGAGTGAGGGGAAGTGAGGTCAGAGCCAGCAGCGAGGGCGAGCCCATCACAGAGGCCTCGGAAGTGCAAGGGAGGGCTTGGCGTTTCTTCTCAAAACCAGGGGAAACCATCGAAGGGTTTTCAGCAGAGGAATGAAATGATCGGATGTGTGGTTTTTGAAGGCCCCTCTGGTTACCTGTTTGGAGAGTGCCTTGCTCCGCTGTGTGCCTGGGCTTCGCTGTCCCCCTTGAGGACCCAGCTCCCTCCTTCCCCCTTGTTCTCTCTCTCTCCAGGCTTCACTGTCCTTCTGCACAGACCCACTTTCTAGACTAGTAGCAGCAGAAGGACGGACCCTGTTCTCGGTGTCTCTCAACTAACTTTGCCTGCATCCTTTTCCTTTTCTTATTGTCTGTAGGTGTTCATGCTGTTCTGAATGTAAGGGACTGACACAGCCTCACTGGGAAGGAGATGCTGGGGAAGAAGAGGATGGCTTTTTCTCCTGGAGTTTTTTTCTTGCCACCCTTGCTGACCATGAATATCACTGAGGAATCTCATTCCAGGGCGGGAGTCAAGCCACAAGCGGTGCCCGGTGCCCCCGTGCTGCATCCTTAGACCCCTGCTGTGACCTCCTTTCCCTGCCCAGGGTTGCCTAGTCTGCTCCAGTGGCAGTGGGCGGGTGGGTAAAGCCTGGATCAGCGGGAAGGGGAGGGAGAGTTGCTGGTGTGGGAGGACCAAACCGGGACAGAGCTGAGTTCTTCCTGCTTTCTGCCCGCCGGCCTCAGCACCCTCCCCGCCTTCACACCCTCCGGTCCCATAGGGAATGAGAGACGCTTCACTTCCAGGACACACCCCACCCTGCCCAGGGCTCTCCTGAGGTCAGCAGAGAATTATACTGAAGGCAGACTCCACTCTGGCCTGCAGAGTGCTCCAAGGCTTTTACGTAGGCCAGTGTTGGTTTCCCAGGCCTGCTTGACCCACCCGCTTAGTGTCTGTGAGGAGCAGTGGGCTGTGGGGTGTTTGTGGAGAGAGGGTGTGGGATGTGGCAGGCGCCACTTTGAAAAAGCACATTTGGTATCATTTTATGTTTGAAAACCAGAAACAGTTGTTTTTATGATATGGGCCAATGAAAGTCAGCTTCTGGTTTATTTTTACTTAAGGGGGAGAGGTACTGAGAAGGCAGGAGGGTGTTTTAAGTCCAAGGCCTCTCGGGATTTCTGTAAGGCTGAGCTCCAAGCTTCCACCCCAGCTCGGCACCCTTTCATTGCCGTCACCCCCCATGCCCCGGAGGGGGGTGCAGGCAGGAGTTAAACACTCAGGTTTCAGGGTCCTCTGAGCTGTAGTCAAATAGCAGTCCCCATCCCATTGTTGGTGTGTGTTCTTTGCCAAATTACCTAACCTATAGTTAACCCATGAAACCCCCACTTTCTGAGGTTAAGCGCATGGCGTCTGGAGCCAGCCGTGTGGTTCCGCTACCTATTAGCTGTGTAACCTTGAGCAGGGTGACCGTCTCCAGGCCTCAGTTTCCTCATTTTTGGAATGGGGATAAGCGTACATCTACCCTGCAGGGTTGCTGTGAGCATGGCAATGAATATGTATATGTGTGCATCTTGTGTGTGTGTGTGTGTGTACCCGTGCACACACATGTGTAATGTGTGTATCTAAGTGGATGCCTGGCACAGAGCAAGCACATATATGTACTGGCTGTTACTGTTATTATTCTATTTTTGTTTAGAATAAAGCTAAATTATATGTGAGAAAAATAAATCAATTAAAAAAAATTCCCAAGTAGGTGTTCCCATTGTGGCTCAGTGGAAACAAACCCAACTAATATCCTTGAGGATTTGGGTTCATTCCCTGGCCCCACACAGTGGGTTAAGGATCCAGCGTTGCCGTGAGCTCGGTGTAGGTCGAAGATGTGGCTCAGATCCTGTGTTTCTGTGGCTGTGGTGTAGGTGGGCAGCTCCAGCTCTGATTCAGCTCCTAGCCTGGGAACTTCCATATGTCGTGGGTGCAGCCCTAAAAAGGAAAAAAAAAAAAAAAGAAAGAAAAAGTAAAAAGTAAAAAATCCATAAGTAATCTTAATGCAAGTGGTGTGTGGACATAGCAAAAGCTGTGATATTGCTGTTTGATATCTGGAGTGAAAGGTGAGGCTGGACCACAGGATTCTCTTCTCTATAAAAATATCTCCCTGCTTCCCACTGACTTTTCTGTCTTATCCTGCTGCTTCTTTTCTTCACTGGATTTTTTATCATGTACCGTGTGGAAGACCAGCACTTCGGGTCTCTCTTGAATTCTTCTTCTAGCCCTCTTATCGTTCCTACTTCTCCACCTGAAGAATTATATTCTCTTAAGGATTTCAGGGTCCCATTATCACTCTCCCCTCCAGGAGGGGGCGATACCTATCATAGCCTAGATCACCGGTTCTCAAAGAGTGGCCGCTGGGCCAGCAGCATCAGCATCACCTGGGAACTTGTTGGAAATGCACGTTCTTGACCCATCACCCCAGACTTGCTGAATCAGAAACTCTGGGAATGGGGCCCTGGGATTTGTGTTTAACCAGCCCTTCAGGAGATGTTGGTGCTCGCTAAGGTCTGAGAGCCACCGTCACAGAGGAAGAACAGGTCCAGTGGCTGTCGGGGAATGTTCAAGTTCGCAGTCCCGGTCTGGACACCTGGTATGCAGGTGAAACTGTAAGGGTCGGTTGCAAAGACAGGAACCAGAGGCACAGGGGAGGCACAAGGGGAGCCAGCTGCCCACTCTGAATGCCTGATTTCCTCCTGAACCTTCCAAAGACAGAGCTCGGGGATGTTGACCAAGAGGTTGGGAAGACAGCCTGGATTCCCACCAGGGCTCCGTCTAGATCAGGTACGGAGTCTTGGGGAGTCACTTAACCTCTCTGGGCTTCCTTGGGGGTTGTAGCTCCCAGGACTACAGAGCAGGACTGTTTGGGGGAATAAATGAGGTAACATATGTGAAACCATTTTGCAAAACTGCAAATAGTTCTCTATTGTAAATTGTAACCAAACAACTAAACTCTTTATTGCAGTGATTCTCACCTTTTTTCCAGTGGCCACACACGGGACAGATTATGCTCATGTGCTGGACAAACCCCTAGAGCTTCCAGCTGCAACTTCTCCCATCCCTCTCCTGCTCAACAGAGAGGATGGTGACAGCCTCTGAGTCAGGATTTCCAAGGGGCGGAAGAGACCTCTCTGCCTTACGGCCACGACTTTGTCAGTACCCTCTCCCCTATACCCACCCCACTCAGCGCTGGGCAGTCTCACCATTAGTGCCTCTCTAACCCTGCTCTCTTTCCTCTCCCTGGTCCTGTCTGTCCCTTGGAAGTGAACGCGTTGCTTTGACCCCAACAGCGCGGCCCTCTCCCAATTCCTTCTACTCCATGCCGTCAACATTCCTTTCTGAGAACACAAGCAGCATTCTCAGATCTCTGCTTTATTCGCATTTTTTATTGGGCAGGAGAGTGGCAGCCTCCAGAAGGAAGTCAGGCTCCTTGTTGAGATGGCAGGGGTGTGGAGCCGCCTCTCCTCACCTGGCTCTGCTCCAGGGTCCGGCCTTTACCAGGATGGCCATGTCATCAGCAGAAAGTCAGTAGTTAAGTCCCCATCTTTTTCAGAAAGCCTTTTCTTGGGAATTCCATCTAAAGGAGTCCCCTCTCCTCCTCATTACAGTACTCCATTTTGTTTTCCTTCATGTGTGTTATCAAAATCTGAAATTATTTTATTGACCTTTTTGTTTGTCAACAGTCCTTGGTGATTGGGAGGTGCTACTCAGGTCACAGGTTTGATTTGACTTGATTTGATTTTGTTTTGTTTTGTTTTATTTTCGGTGCACCCTTAGTATATGGAAGTTCCTGGGCCAGGGATCAAATCTGAGCTGCAGCTGTGACCTGCACCACTGTGGAAGCAATGCTGGATCTTTAACCCACTGCATCTGGCCAGGGATTGAACCTACGCCTCAGCAGTGACCCAAGCCACTGCAGAGACAACTCCAGATCCTTAACCCACTACACCACAGCAAGAACTCTGCAGGCTTGGTTTTATATTATAGCTCTGGTAACAGCTTTCTGTTGTGTCTCATAACTAGGAAGGCATACATAGGTGCGTTTTTTAATTTGCTGTCTTTCACCACCCCTTGGTCCAGAAACAAGGAGGGGGAAGCCACACTCGTATCATCGAAACAGCGTTGTTAACTGTCTCGAGTCTTTTATTAGTTCGGTCACACAGTGTTCATCTAAGGTGTGTCTCATTTCTGGAGAATTCAAATGCCAGACCTGAAGCCTAGTACGCTAGCCTCCAACTGCAGTGCACTTCCAGAACATACACGCCGTGTGAGCTGGCAACTTCCCCGTCTGGTTGACCGTGGTATTCACTGTACCGTGAGCAAGGCCTGATGTGGAGCAGCTACTTCGTAAATACAGTTGAATGAAGCTAAGAAAGACAGGCAAATAAGGATGCAGGCAAGTGTCTCTATCCCTGAGGAAGGGGTTGGGCCTTTGTCTTCTCCTTGCTTTAAGGAGAGCAAGCATCAAGGTTTAGAGCACTTGAAACATTTAGACCAAATAAGTAGAAAAAGAAGAGAGAAACATTTAGAACAGTGCCAAGCTCGCAGTAAGTACTCTGTAATGTTTCCTGTTCCCCCAGGACCCAGGACTCTGCTCCCCTCCATTCCCCTCACAGGATCCTAGCATTTAGCCTTTTAGTGTTACTTGTACCACATCCAGCTGCTCTTGGACAGAGTCATGCACCGTTGTGTCTGAGTCCCACAGACTTTTAAGGAAGCTGGTAGAACTAGAGGAGCACTGGACTTGTGGAGCAGCATAGATTCCAGGCGTGATCATTGTCTGGCTGTGTGTCTTTAGGAAGGCCTTTAGTCTCTTTGGACCTTGGAGTCCTCGCTTATGAAGAAGGCATAAGAAAAGCATTGTCTTATGACTCAGGTGTGAGTATGTGTGGAAACACATTTAAAACTGCAGGATACACTTCTGATTTAAGTTATTGTTAAGCACTCATCTGATTTCTTAGAGCGGTGAAGGCAGTCCCCAGCCTGCCCGGAACTACGTGTCATTTCTAGACCATGTGCTGTGCCTCTAACCCTTGCAGGTCAGAATGCAGATGAGTTGGTGAAATTATGAGAGATAGCCTTGACTTTGTTCTAATTTATTTTTAAAACGTCTTAAGAGATAATATTTTAAAAATACCTTTTGTTTCTTAGAGACAAATTATTTACCAACTGTTTGTATTAGTATCTTGATTCTAGGTGACAGAAACTTACTGATTAAGCAAAAATGGGAATTTGGGGCTATGTAATTGAAGAGTCTGGGGCAAAATGGCTTCAGGAATGGCCAGATCCAGGTGCTTAAATGAAGCTGTTGGTCCTCTGTCCCCATGTCTTAGCTTTCTTTTCTTACAACCAGCTTCATTCTCAGGCAGGCCCTTTCCAAGTGTGGCAAAGATGGTTCCCCAAATCGCCAGAATTACATTTTTACCAGCCTAACCATTCTGTGGAAAGAATATGCTCCTTTCCAAATCATTCTAGAAGAATCTAGAAATGGTTGACTCTGGATGAACTGGCTTAGGCATACCCTCAAGTCTGGGTTATATGCCCTCTCCTATAGCTGAATTGGGACCAGCCTTTTTTTCCCTAACCCCCGACCCCAGGCCACATGGACTGAGAGTGGGGAAGGAGTGGTTGACTAAAGGAAAAGTGGGATGTTGTGAGCAGAAGGAGAAAGTGATGATGGGCAGGCACAATGCCAGGTGTCCACTCCCAGTAGGTCACACACTGGAAACGGGCCTAGCCCAGAGCTGAGAATGTCAAACCTTTGGCCAGTTAAATATCACGGCCTTTCTCTACTTTGATGAGAAGACAAGATCCGCTGGGTGCCTCCCCACCCCAACTTGTGTAATTCCTCCAGCAGTTTATCCCTTCTTGATCTTCACTATTCTGGCTTCACCCCCTCCAATGGCACTGAACGCCTCACCTCGTCTCCCAGCTGGGTGACCCTTTGGTCACCTGGACCTCTCATCCTCTTCTTTTTCAAGGTCAGATTTTAGGGGGCCTTCTCCCGGGACTTCCTCAGTATTTTGGGGTAACTGACCCCATCCCATTCCCAGGCAAACAGCTCTGAGAGATCAGCCCTAAATGGACATTGACCAACCTGGGGAATAAGTTGCAGAGACACAAGTACTTCTGCCATCTCAGGGTCTGCCTAGAGCCAAGAACACTTGCTCTTGAACTTACTGTGGGTCAGGAAGGGGAAGGTCAAGAGATGAGCTCTTTCTCAGGCCACTCCGCCCTCTCTGCTCCCCCCAAAACGCTGTTTTCACAAATCTAATTGATCTCTAGATCTCAAGCCATGGTTAACTTTTTTTTTTTTTTTTTTAGATTGAAATTTCAGGATTTTTTTTTCATTTATAATGATTTTTATTTTTTCCATTATAGCTGGTTTACAGTGTTCTGTCAGTTTTCTACTGTACAGCAAGGTGACCCAGTCACACGTACATGTATATGTTCTTTTTTCTCACATTATCAGGCTCCATCATAAGTGACTAGACATAGTTCCCAGTGCTATACAGCAGGATCTCATTGCTTATCCATTCCAAAGGCAATAGTTTGCATCTATTAACTCCAAATTCCCAATCCATCCCACTCCTTCCCCCTGCCCCTTGGCAACCACAAGTCTGTTCTCCATGTCCATGATTTTCTTTTCTGTGGAAAGGTTCATTTGTGCCATATATTAGATTCCAGATGTAAGTGATAACCTGTGGTATTTGTCTCTCTCTTTCTGACTTACTTCACTTAGTATGAGAGTCTCTAGTTCCATCCATGTTGCTGCAAATGGCATTATTTTCTTCTTTTTTATGGCTGAGTAGTATTCCATTGTGTACATATACCACATCTTTTTAATCCAATCATCTGTCGATGGACATTTAGGTTGTTTCCATATCTTGGTTATTATGAATTGTGCTGCAGTGAACATGCAGGTACATGTGTCTTTTTCAAGGAAAGTTTTTTTCCAGATATAAGCCCAAGAGTGGGATTTCTGGGTCATATGGTAGTTCTATGTATAGTTTTCTAAGGTACCTCCATACTGTTCTCCATAGTGGCTGTAACAGCTTACATTCCCACCAACAGTGCAGGAGGGTTCCCCTTTCTCCACACCTTCCCCAGCATTTGTTATTTGTGGACTTATTAATGATGGCCATTCTGACTGGTGTGAGGTGGTACGTCATAGTAGTTTTGAATTGCATTTATCCAATAATCAGTGATGAGCATTTTTTTTCATGTGCTTGTTGGCCATCTGTTTATCTTCTTTGGAGAAATGTCTATTCAGGTCTTTTGGTCGTTTTTCAATTGGGTTCTTGGCTTTTTTGCTGTTGAGTTGTATAAAGGCCATGGTTAACTTTCAGACTTGGTTCTGCTTTTGTAACCCAGGCAGCCTGTTCTATGTCTTTCCCTGGCCTGACTGTTCCATACGAACTTGCTTAGTGTCAGTTTGCTCATGTCCTCCCATCCCTGTCCCTGGCCACAGGCCTTGTTTGGCCTGTTTTCCTCAGAATTCAGTTGAATTGACTCTTCTTCATAAAACCCTTCTAGAATCCCTGGACACATGAGCACCTGAGAACAAAGTGGGGCCACATGTTCAGACGTCCCCAAAGGGCCATTGATTCTGTCTCCCAGTGTCCCATCCCCTCCCTCTGCATCACCTCTGCCTTTTTCTCATCTCTTCTCTGCTTAAACCACATCAGTCCAAGGCGGCTCCTGTTTCCTTGGAAGCCATTGGACAACAACACTTACATACATGACAGATGATACTTCATTGTTCCACAGGAATCTGTCGTATCTTGGCCCATGTTGTATGTCCCATGACCAACAGTGGCTACATTCACAACCTCAGGAACCAGGACACATGACCCCCCCATCCTCTAGATTCCCCCTCAGAATCCCAGCATCTTATCTTCCCTTTTTTCCACTGTCAATCTGCGCTCTCCTTCAGGACCCGGATTTTCTAGCTTTCCAGTCACCATTTCTCCCCAGCACTTCCTATACATACATCAGCATGGGGAGAGACCCCTCTGCGCTCTATTTAATTGTGTCATTCTCCTTTTATGCTCTCCTTGAATGTTCGTGACAACCTGGATTTGGTTAAGAAAGGTGAGGAATTGGGGAGATGACCTCCTTTATTCCTAGGGACCTACAGAGGTTGTCTGCCCGTCTGCCCATCCGCCCGTGAGTGTCGTACATGGACATATACTCCCAGTCCACGTGCATGTACGTGCCATGTAGTCTGGCGCATATGCCAGTCCACTGGGTAACTTTGAGGCTCTCAGGCTTCATTTGAATTCCTTTTCCTGTGGGCAGGTAGTGCTTGTCTGGTCTGTTCCCTCCCATTCATCACCTTATGTCAATTCCAGGGCCAGAGTTGGAAGAAGAACTGGTGGGAAGGTAGGAGTGTAGTGGGGGTTCTGTGCTGTGAGCCTTTTTCCAGAAAAAGCTGGATTTATGCTGTCTCTTTGGAGAGTAGTTTTTGGCACCCTCTGCTGAAATTGAAAATGCAGATCCAGTGCCCCCAGTATTTCTCTCCTTTGAGAAAATTTCCCACCCATATATAAAAAGACATGTACAAGCAGAAATTGACAGAACATTATAAATCAACTATGATAAAAATGTTTTTAAAAAGACATGTACAGGATGTTTGATGCTTCAGCATAAAAAATGGGAGATTATCTGAATGTCTATAAGTAGAGGAATGGAAAAAGTAACTGGCTTATTGATATGATGGACTCTTACTCAACAAAGGGAATGAATGAGATCCGTAAGCTTCAGTGATGAATGTGAAAGGGGTGGATGTCAATGATACGATTTGGGGTGGACAATAGCCAGTTACAGAATAACTTGTTCTGTATGATATTCATGGGCCTTTTAAAAACACTCACACACAAAAGAATACAAAACACAAAAGAATGTTATTGTGGGTTCAAGCACCAAGCACATTTCATGGACAGAAAAGATATACTTAAATTCTAAAATAATGTTGCCTCGAAGTCCCCGTTGTGGCTCAGTGGGTTAAGGAACCGGCGTTGTCTCTGTGAGGATGCAGGTTCGATCCCTGGCCTCTCTCAGTGGGTTAAGGAGCTGGCATTGCAGCAGCTGCAACGTAAGTCACAGATGTGGCTCAGATGCAGTAATGTTGTGGCTGTGCTGTAGGCCACGGCTCAGCTCTGATTTGACCCCTGGCCGGGAAGATTCCACGTACCACAGAGGAAAAAAAAACAAAACAAAATTAAATTAAATGTCGCCTCTGGCAAAGAGGAAATTCAGTGAAGGAGAAACATAACAGGAACATCAGCCTTAAAAAGCTGAAGAAACATGACTGTTACTAAGTATATACTCCGCATGGTGGGCATGGGCATATTTGTTATGTTTTTAACTTCCCTTACTTAAATTTTTAATCCAAACTTTCAATATAATTGAACTGGCTGCAACTGTGATCACGTGTGAAATGACAGATCTTTTGGTTGAAAATGATTTAAAACCCAGTTCAGGAGTTTCCCGTCGTGGCTCAATGGTTAACGAATCCAACTGGGAACCATGAGGTTGTGGGTTTGATCGCTGGCCTCGCTCTGTGGGTTGAGGATCTGGCATTGCTGTGAGCTGTGGTGTAGGTCGCAGATGCGGCTCGGATCCCACGTTGCTGGCGGCTATAGCTTCAATCAGACCCCTGGCCTGGGAACCTCCATATGCTGCAGGTACGGCCCTAGAAAAGACAAAAATAAAAAAATAAAAAAATAAAACCCAGTTCAAACTGTAGTAAGCTGAAGAAGGGGAGGGGTCATACCCTGCAAAGCCCCAGAATATATCTGCTTTAGGACAGCAAATGCCTGGACGTGGTTTCTTGATTGTTGTTCTGCTTCTTTCAAGTTGACTTCAGCCTCTCTCCCCAAAGTAGCCCCCAAGACAATAGGCCATTGTCCTTCTAGGGTCAATTCAGTAGAAAAGAGGTCCTTTCTCAGAGTTCCCATCGTGGCTCAGCAGACAAATCTGACTGGTATCCATGAGAATGCAGGTTCGATCCCTGGCCTCGCTCAGTGGGTTAAGGATCCGACGTTGCTGTGAGCTGTGGTGTAGGTTGCAGATGTGACTCAGATCTGGTGTTGCTGTGGCTGTGGCGCAGGCTGGCAGCAATAGCTCCAATTAGACCCCTAGCCTGGGAACCTCCATATACTGCAAGTGTGGCCTTAAAAAGACAAAAAAAAAAAAAAAAAAAAAAAGAAAGAAAGAAAGACAAATACTTTTGAAAAGACAAATACTTTTGAATTGTAAGACCAATCTACAGAAAATCCAACCAGTCTTTTTTATACTGCTTATAGAAAAAGAGAAAGAAAAAGAGTTTCTTTCTCCTAAATGGTTAGAAAAGAAGGGCCGGGCTCAGCTGTCCTTGGCCTAGGTTGAGTCACACACCCATGTGTGACCTGTCACTGTGATCAGAGGAAAACTGTGCTGATAGCCCTGGTCTGTCACCTGGGTCACACACTGACCGCTGGAGCAGGAGGTGGGGAGTAAAGTCAGCTCCACCAAACTGCATCATAGGAGGGGAAGGTGGAGTGCTGTCCCCAAAGTAGAAGGGATGTCACCGGGAAGGCCAAAGCAGCAAATGCCCACCTCTGACTGCTGGCTCCTTTTTTTTTTTTCTTTTTTTTCTTTTTAGGGCTGCACCTGGAGCATATGGAAGTTCCCAGGCCAGGGATCAAATCAGAGCTGCAGCTGCAGGCCTACTATACCACAGCTCACAGCAACACTGGATCCTAAACCCACTGAACAAGGCCAGGGATTGAATCCACATCCTCATGGATGCTAGTCGGATTTGTTTCTACTGAGCCACAGTGGGAACTCCTGCCTTATTTTTGAAAAGGTATTGCAGAGCACGCTGGAATAAAACTGTCATCTTCAAGTCCATTAATCAATTCGTGCTCCCCGCTTCCCTCTTTTCACTGTCCACGCTGGCCCTGTAGTGGGGCTGCCTCATGGGAGTGCTATTGCAAACGCTAGAGCTGGGCTCTCAGACTTCCTGTAAGCTGTCAGTTCTCCACCTGGTGGGGGTAGGGCACAGCCTCTGCCAGGTGAGCTGGTAACAGTCTCCAAAGGATATTTGCCAGTAGGATGAAGTAGATGGTTAGAAAATGCATGTTTAATAGAATTTTATCTTTGCCAAATAGTATTTGTTTAAAGTAACACAAATGGCAGCAGTTAGTAATGTGTTACTGTCAGAAGGGCTTGTATTCAAAGGGTGGGAAGTGCTGATTGGGCCTGTGGTTTCTTGAGCAGCTTAGGGAGAAAGCTCTCACATGCGTTTACATAAACCAAGTGACCTGATTTGCTTTCCAGTGAGAGCTCACTCTTCCCATCATTAACTTGAAAACTGGAAGGGGCTGAAGTATGGTATTACTAATAGTATCCCCTTTTTCCCCACCCTTAACACAAGCCTCCAGGAACCATTTATTTTATTATATGACTAGTACTTATTATCAGGCTGTACATGATCTGCATGTGCATTTCAGTATGTGTGTATAGTTCAATAAAAGTGCTTAAAAATAAGATGGCAGAAAGAAATCTGGATGTATTGGAAATTATTATCATATAAATGTAAATGAATGAAGTGATACAGTGAAAAGACAAATACTTTTGAATTGTAAGACCAATCTACAGAAAATCCAACCAGTCTTTTTTATACTGCTTATAGAAGACACATCTCAGACATAAGGATATAGAAAGTTTGAAAGTGAAAGAATGGACAAAAACATCCTGGACAAATACTAATCAAAACACCAAGTTGTGTGCCTACATCAATAATGGACAAAATAGATGATAAGGCAAAATTAACACTGAGAGATACAAGCAGGCAGTCAGGGATGCTCTGCCCAAAGTTAATATTGAAAAACATTCAACATTTAATATTCCCAGAAGATAGAATTATACAGAGAAATAGACAAATTCACCATTATAAAAGGCGGCTGTAACCTATCTCTCCGTGCAAACAGACAAAAGTCAATAAAAGTTATAAAGATTTGAACATTGCAGGAGTTCCCTGGTGGCCCAGTGGTTAAGAATCTGGTGTTGTCACTGCCATGGCTCGTGTTTGATCCCTGACCCAGGAATTTCTACATGCTGCAGGCACAGCCAAAGAAAGAGAGAGAGAGAAAATTGAATATAAACAAATACATTACAAATTAATGAGTTTGACCTAGGATGTATAGAGAGAACCTGTTGCAGAATCTATGTTCTTTTCATACCTGGAATGTTAGATTGACTGTATTCTAGGCCAAAAAGCAGTTCTCAACAAATTTCAAATACTGGTTTTATTCAAACAGTTCTTTCTGATGACAGTGCAATTTAATTGGAAATGAATAACAAAAGGATCAAGAAAAAATTCATATGCTTGAAAATTAAGAACCATTTCTAAACCCAAGAGTCAAAGAAAAAAAATCATAGGGAAATAGAATTATTTAGAATTCAAAATAACAGAAATTCTTCAAATTGAAATTATGGCATCCCACTAAGGCTGCTCTTAGAGGGAAATGAATAGCCTTATATATACCTATATTGGCAAAGAAGAAAGGCTACAGTTAATGAGTGTCCAACCTTAAAAAGTAAGAAAGGGAACAATTGAAAACACTCAACAAAGTAGAAGGAAGGAAACAATAAAGATAAAATTAGACATTAATGAAATAGAAAACAGAGGTAAATGCCAGAGAAGAGCTGGGTTTTTTGAAAAAACAAATTAACAGACCTCTGGCAAGATTGATCAAGGGAAAAAAAAAGCACACATGTACACAGTGATGGGGATAGAAAATAAGACCCAACTATTAAGAAGTGTCCTGACCCAGGTTTCTTTACACCACTACTGATTTTTCCTCAAGGACTTATTTTATTTTAATTAATTAATTAATTTATTTTGTCTTTCTGTCTTTTTTAGGGCTACATCCACGGCATATGGAGATTCCCAGGCTAGGGGTCCAGTCGGAGCTCTAGCTGCCGGCCTACACAACAGCCACAGCACCGCAAGATCAGAGCCACGTAGTCGACCTATACCACAGCTCACGGTATCCCTGGATCGAACCTTTGTCCTCATGGATGCCAGTCAGGTTCATTAACCGCTGAGCCATAACAGGAACTCTGCCCTCAAGGAGTTTTTTCTTGCCCATTTTATAGACCTGGGCTGGCAACTGCTTTAGTCGGGTTACTGGTCCTCTGGGCTCACATGCAGGAGCTTGTCTTGCTCTCCAGATCCCTGCCTGTGGTGGATGTTCAGACCCAACGCATGGAACCCCCCCTTCTGATTCAGGGCAAAGATAGAGCTAAGAACTCCAGTAGATACAAGCAAACCTTGGCGGTGTTGCGGGCAGACCACCGCAATGAAGTGAATGGCCCAATAAAACGAGTCACGAGTTTTGTGGTTTCCCAGTGCAAGTAAAAGCTTACACTGTACTGCAGACTCTTAACTGTGCAATAGCATTATGTCTAAAAAAAAATTAATGTACATCCCTTAATTGAAAAATAGTTTATTGCTAAAAAATGTTAGCATCGTCTGTCAGTACAGGGTTGCTACAAACCTTCAAACTGTGAAAAGCATGATATCTCTGAAGCCCAGGGTAACAAGGTGTGCCTGTAAATGAATACTGCCATCTCATAGACATGGAGTGGGGGAAGCAGGGAATTCTAGGACTGTGCTGTTCCCTTGCGGCTTACCGCGAAGCAGTAGCAGCCACAAATGAGGAAATGTCGTAAACCACAGGGAGCAAGGTGACAACAGTCACCCAGTGGATGAGTTGGACTTGAGAGCCCACTGCTCTTCTTTGCCTCTAGAGGAGAACTCACTCTGGTTCTGTCTCCTTGTTCCCCTTTTTGAGTACCCCCCCTTCCCCAAAAAGCACGTACCACCAAGCTGGCAAGTCTAGTCTCCTGTGAAGCTGCCATTGGCCGTACCTAAGCTCCCATGTCCTCTCTCTGCAGCCGGCTTTCCAGCTCTTCTCCTCCAGAACCCCAACAGTGAGGCACCCCAGCTCCGCAGCTTCCGCAGCTTTTTATCAAAGGCTTTGCGCACAGCTGAGGAGGAGAAATAGAAAATCAAAGGGTCGATGCAAGCATTGAGAGTGCTGAGCATCACCGCACAGGCCCGCCAGCTTTCGCTTGTCTTCTGGAAATACCCCACCACGTGAGACACGTTGTACGGCCCAAAACAGACCAGGAAATTGAATAGGGTCACGACCACCAGCCCCACGGCTCTCCAGCGCTTCCGGCTCTCCACGTGGGGCTGGGAGAGGATGATCCACACGAAACGCCAGTAGCAGAAGATGGTGACCACCATGGGGATGAAGAAGAGGACGAGGCACAGCTCCAGCCGCACGGGAAGCACCACGTCCAGCTGCTCTTTGGTGAAGTTGTCATAGCAGGAAATGAGGCCCTCCGCATTGCCCGTTGACGTGTTGGTTGGTAAGTATTGGACAATGATCACAATGCTGCAGTGACCAAAGGACATGATCCAGGAGACCAGAGCGACAATCACTCCGTACAAGGGCCGGCGGGACAGCTTGTACTGCACGGGGAAAGCCACACTGCGGTAGCGCTCGATGCTGATGCCCGCCAGGAGCCACGTGCTGCAGTAGATGCCACTGTAGAAGCCATAGCCAGTGAGGGCACAGAGTGTGTCCCCCAAGGGCCAGCGGAAATCATATGCAGCCTCAATCACCTTGAAGGGCAGCAGCAGCAGCAGCAGCAGGTCCGCCAGCGTCAGGCTGAGCAGGAGGATGTGGATGGGTGCAGGGTGGGGCTGGCGGACGCGCCCCACGAAGGCCCGCAGGGCCAGGAGGTTGGCCGGGAGACCGAAGAGAAAAGATAGAACGTAGATGAAGAGAAGTCCCAGGCTTCGGGGACTTGGGGCCATCCTTCCTGGTGAGACAAAGGGTGGATCAGAATCCTCTTTATCTCTGGGTTTTCCAGCCCCACATGGAAGCCAATCAGATTCACTGCATCGTCCCTCCCGACCCCCTTTCAGACTGAGCGCTGTTCTGTGTCCTGTGTGTCACAGAGAAGGAAGGCCTCCTTGCTTCCCAACCAAACTGCTTCTTTAGAGCCTTCCTCTCCATTTCCACCCTACAAATTGAGACAATGAGGATCTTGATCCCTCGGAGGTCCCCCCACAGGAAAAGACTTGAGATCGCCAAGTCCCCACTGGGAAGGGCGCTTTGTGTGGGCGGTGACACCATCTGTCTTATTCACCATGGTGTCCCTAGTACCTAGAACCGTGTCTGACACATAGTAGGTGCTCAACAAACATCTGCTAGGACATGAGTGGCATGTCCTTCACCAGGTTCTACTCACTCTCCAAGTTCTACTCGGTCTGCTGGTGGCTTTCTTTCTCACCTTATCTCTGCCTCTTTTCTTTTCTCTCCTCAAGCCACAGGGCTTGAACAAAGATTCTCAGCTTCACCTTTGACAATGAGAGTTTGGTTAAGCCTGAGGGAAGAGCAGCATAAGCCCAAGCTGGGTCCCACACCCCCAGCTTCTTAATACCATGTGGAACCATTCAAAGAAAACCTCTAGGTTTGGGTGGGGTGACAGAAAGGGCCTGACCTGAGCCAGGGAACCAGGATTCCAGCCCAGGCCTTGCCTCGGATCAGTCATGTGACTCTGGGAAAATAATTCTTAGTCCCCTCATTAGCTTGTTCTCCTCTGCACCGCATACAACTGATGTTTTCACCAGAACTGCCATAGCGCCCATGTGCTGCCCGCCAGTTCACCTTCCCTCTCCCTAAAGAGAGCACGTGTATGTGAGATTTACATCAGTGAGGAGTAACTGAGCTCCTCTAATTCACTGTGAAAAAGTATATACTCAAAACTAAAGTTGAGGAGTTCCCGTCATGGCGCAGCAGAAACGAATCCAACTAGGAATCATGAGGTTGGGGGTTCGATCCCTGGCTTTGCTCGGTGGGTTAAGCATCTAGCATTGCCATGAGCTGTGGTGTGGGTCTCAGATGCAGCTCGAATCTGGCACTGGTGTGGCTGTGGCAGAGGCCAGCAGTTGTAGCTCCCGTTAGCCCCCCAGCCTGGGAACCTCCATATGCTGCAGGTGTGGCCCTAAAAAGACAAAAGACAAAGAACAAAAAAAACCTAAAGTTGAATTCCTGGTCTATTACTGGGAATATATTACTGATGGTCCATCTGCACATCTTATCCCCAAACTGGAAAATCCTGGAAATCGAGGGCCCTGTGAACGGGGAGCTTCCCTGCAGAATTGGGACTGGGCTCAGCTTCTCCTTTCCTCCTGCGCTCGCTCACCTGCGCCCCAGCCCTCGCCAGCACCCTCTCTCCCTTCACTTGTCCCCAGGCCCCTTCTCGTCCCTGGGTCTCTTCCCTTCCCTCCTTGGAGTGAAAACCCCTACTCTGCCCCCTCTTCATAGCGTTGCTTCCATCCCATTCCCTCCTACGCTTGTGGTCCCAACAGCCTCTCCCCTGAGCAATGCAGAGTCAGGTGCCTTGCCTTTTCCTGGAGGCAGATGGATGGCTTTTCAGATACCGTCAGTCTCAGAAGTTGAGCAGAATCGACTTGTCTTAACGGGTCACATTTTTTTTTTTCCCCACAAATGACAATCTTTTATACCTGGAAGTGTCATGTGACTGAAAAGAGGAAGGTCAATAGTTGAGCTCTTTCCAAGGCAGTTTGACCTGGATCCCCCATCAAATGATGTCCCCACCAAACATATTTCTCCCAGAATCCAGATCACATCATTGCTCTTTCGAGCTTTGTCCTCCTTCTGCATTCCAAGTAGTCTCTTCTGTTTCCTTTCCATGGGCTATTATTCCAAACAATTGTGCACACGCCTCTGCTTCCTGCTCGGACTCCTCTTTCTTCACCTGCCTCTTCCTCATCTTTTCTCTCGAGGCCCCTGACCCGGTGAGTTTCCTGTTCTCTTTCCAGGAAGCTCCAGCCCTATCTGGTTAGTATCTTGAACATTGCCTGACTTCCTCTGGCCCCTTAGATCCCTTCTGACCGACGTCATTTCCTTGGACTCAGACGATCCTGAGTCCACGTTGCTGCCAGGCAGTCTGTTCCTGGCTCTTTCTTCCCATTCATCCCCTTTCTGCATGGCCTGTGCCTTGCCTGGACCACCCGCTCTTCTCACTGTTCTCTCACCAACCTGTGAGGGTCCATATGGCTCCCCAGTGGCATCTCGAGGCAGACATAAAAGATGCGGACCCTCACAGAGGATGCTTTGTCTCTCCTCAAGGAATGTGTCTTGTCTTGCCACCAGCTGCCTGACCCTCCTAACAGACTGGTCCTCTGCCCATGACCCGGGAAGAGTGACCCTCAGTCAAGTTTTTCCTCCAGAAAGGACCTCCTCCCGCTTAGTTCATCACTCCCCACCTTGGTACCCCGGTGTTCTCTCTACTTTATGCAGGCTGCCCTCCCTAACCCTCAGGGTACATATTCTAGAATGGGCACCCAGGAAGTGGATTTGATGCTTGATACACATGAGACAAAGGCAACTTAATTATCTTCCATTCTCCACCAAGATAATTTGGGCCATTTAATTATCTGCATTTGTTTGAGCAGCAGAAACTGGAAGAGTGAGGACTGCCGCACAGGGCTGCTTTCACTCCCTTCGGATGCTCAGGGAGGGGCCTCTTTTCTCCATCCCCATCCCCAGCCATGCAGAGCTGATTCTCAGGGCAGGGTCAGAGCTGTGGGACCCTCTCTTCTAGCAGGTGCCAGGGCTGTGGGCAGTTTCTAAGACCTCAGGAATCTCTCAGGAACCCCCTTTCAGCTTGGAAAAGGGCAGTGCTTCTTGGGGTGATCCCCGCCCTTCTCATGGGGTGTTAGTATTGAGTCTAGCTGAGACTGACTCTTCTGGGAATGACTGTTTTGAAGTCTGTCCTTGGAATAAAACAGCATAGGCCCTTGTGTATATATCACAGGCACTTGAATACTTGTGCTGTGAAAAGGCGGAAGTGCCTGTAGGAGCTTATTAGCTGATAATACAAGCAAAGAGTAGGTCGGAGCCTGTGCTTTTTGCTTTCTCTCATTTTGTCTCCATTCTGCCACCCAAGTTACCAGTATTGAGACATCCTTAGTGCCGGGGTCTTAGGGGAGTTCAGACTAAGTTGTTTTACAGAATCCTAAGTGCAGCGTCTCAAGTCTTAACTCAGTTGAGTGTGTCAGGTGGCTTCACACTGATTTATGCACGTGAGCCTCCTCGGCACAACGCCATGCTTTTCACCATCGCTCGTCTTTGCAGTCACTGAACGCCCTGAGCCCTTACTCTGCAGGGCACTGCTCTGGGTGCTGAGGATGGGAGTGAGGAAGACACATGGTAGATAAGTGAACACACGATCCAGGTAATTTCAAGTGAAGGAAGGAAGCAAATAGGGAAATTGAGAGAGAGAAAGAGAGAGAGAGACTGGCACAGGGCCTCTTTTACATGAGGCTGTCTGGACAGGCCTGGGCCGAGGAGGAGTATTTGCCGAGAAGGAGCCAGCCCCACGAGGAAACAGCAAGTAGCAAGCCCTGTGATGGGAACGGGCTTGCTGTGTGAGGGGAACCGCAGGGATGGTTTGGGTGGGCACAGACGGTGTGAGTGGGGCTGCGTAGACTCAGGCCGTGCAAGAGGATGCAGGGCGAGCCGGGAGCACTGACGCTCCTGGAGCTGTTTGGCCCCAGACGATGGTTGTCTCATCTGTTGATCTTATCTTCTCCTCCAGGCCTTTGATTTGTCCTGATAGTTTCTGAGACCAGTCAGAATCTGACGGCCCTCTTGTGGTTCAGGGCCCTCCTGATCTTGACTGCATGGAGCCACCGCTGGCATCTCCAGCATTCAGCAAACGTGAAGGACAGATGTGGGGATGCTAAAAATGGAGGGTCTGGGAAATAGTCTTAGGTGGAGTTCCTGCTGTGGTGCAGCGGGTTAAGAATCCAACTGCAGCAGTTGGGGTTGCTGCAGAGGCCAGGGTTCAGTCCCTGGCCCGGGAACTTTCATCTGTTGTGGGTGTGGCCATAAAAAAAATTAAACAACAACAACAATAGGCATTCCCACTGTGAAGCAATGGGATCGGTGGCTTCCCTGGAGCACTGGGACACAGGTTCGATCCCTGGTCCGGCACAGGTTGAGGATACTGCATTGTCGCAGCTGCAGCATAGGTCAAAACTGCAGTTTGGATCTGATCCCTGGCTTGAAAACTCCATATGCCGCAGGGCAGCCAAAAAAGAAAAAAAAAAAAAATACAAGCAATTAAGATGATAGATAGGGAACCGAGGCGTGTAGGCCAGTATGTGTCAACAGTGGAAGCAAAGAGAAAGGAGGAACAGGACCCAGGCAGGGAACTGGGCTAGAGTTAGTCACTGCGCTCATTCAAGCTGGGCCCCCGCAGAGCTTCACTCACTGCCGTTCAGCGGCGGCGCCTCTTAGAAACCACACAGACAGGCTAAGATCAGGGACCTCATCTGTTAGGAAATGGAGGTTTCCCAGACACTTCCCTCCACCAGCTGCCGACTGTCCAGGCCCTCGCCTCCAGCACCTCAGCAGTGGGACCCCAGGTTACAGAGACCTTGTCATTTCATCCTGTGGTTGCTCAGGCCCAAATCCTAAGAGATGGATATCTTTGACTCTTTGAAGAGCTCTCTCAGGGCTTGACTGGCTCCATCAGCAAAGCCTTTCCACTCTGTTTTCAAACAGTTCCCAGGAGTTCCCGTCGTGGCACAGTGGTTAACGAATCCGACTAGGAACCGTGAGGTTGCGGGTTCAATCCCTGGCCTTGCTCAGTGGGTTGAGGATCCGCTGTTGCTGTGAACTGTGGTGTAGGTTGCAGACACGGCTTGGATCCCACATTGCTGTGGCTGTGGTGTAGGCCGGTGGCTACAGCTCCGATTGGACCCCTAGCCCAGGAACCTCCATATGCCGCGAGTGCAGCCCTAGAAAAGGCAAAAAGACCAAAAGAAAAAAAAAAAGAAAACCCAACAAAAACAAGTTCCAAATGCAACCACTTCTCAGGGCATTTCCGGCGCCACCCTGGTCAGGCTCTCCTCCCCATCTCTCACCTGTGTTCCTTCGTTTGTCCCTTCAGTCTCTTCACGCAGCAGCCAGAATGATCTTTCCTCCTCTCCTCAGAACCCCGTAGTCTCCCATCTCCCTCAAAGCCCTTAACCCTTAGAGTGGCTTCCAGGTTCGACTCTGTGGCCCGCGTCACTCTCTGTCTTCATTTCCTGCTGCTCTCTCTCCCTCTGTCCCTTGGGACGCTTCTCTGGCAGGTGCAGTTGGATGATATTTCTCAACATTAAGAATCCAAGGAGTTCCCTGGTGACCTAGCAGTTAAGGCTCTGGTTTTGTCCCTGCTGTGGCGCAGGTTCAAACCCTGGTCTGAGAACTTCTGCATGCATGGGCACGGACAAACAAACAAAACTTAAAAACCCAACAAGTTGCTATGTATGAGTTTATTGTATGGATGTACTTTTCCTCATGCACAAGGAAGTATATTCATCACAGCGCTTTTTATTGTGCGATAATAAAAGGCCAGGAACAACCTCTGTCCCTCAGCGAAGGGTCTGGTTAAAGAAAAACCCTGGGGCATCCAGTCAGTTGAAATGCTGACATCTGTGACAAATAACCAGGCAGATCTGCATGGGCCAATGTGGATCAAACTCAGAAAAAAGCAAGGTTTGAGAATAGTGAGCTGTGAGAGGAGGCACCTACACCCACAGGTCCCCTCGGGGAGGCTTCCCGAGGGCCCCCAGGCAGCAGCGCTTGCTGACACTGCTTTGCGGAGCCGCCATTCCATTGCAGTGAGACAGGCAATAGACTGATAAACAGATCCGGAACCTCAAGCAGGGAGGGCCCTGCTGGCGCTAAGAAGGAAGACAGAGCCTGGAAAAGCAGGATGAGGGGGCGGCCCGAGCGGGGCTCTCAGAGGAGGCACTGTTTGAGCAGAAGCCTGCAAGAATGAAGAATGTGAGGTGTGCGATTGTTGGCCGCTCCAGGCAGAGCAGGCCAGCGGCCAGGGAGGCCAGAGCGGCTGCTCGGGATCAGTGGAAGGAGAGTCATGGGAACAAGGTCGGGGCAGCAGGCAGGGCCCAGAGTATGTGGGGCCTGGTGGCTGTGGTCAGCTGGTAGAGTGCCTTCCAGGGTGTGATGGACGGAGGTGTGATGTCACCTCTTTCACATTTCCAAAGGATCCCCTCGGATGCTGGGTGAGGACGGAGCCCATGGAACTGTTGGCAGTGGAGCGTCTCTGGGAAGGGGAACTGGGGGCTGCGGCAGAAGGGAAACTTACCTTTCTCCATATATCCTTTGTTCTATGAAAAAAATTTTTTTTGAATGTGTGTGTAATCTTACTCAAAAAATAAATTAAAAACAAGAAAAAGGAGTTCCTATTGTAGCTCAGAGGGTTAAGAACCCGACATAGTGTCCATGAGGACACGGATTCAGTCCCTGATGTCACTCAGTGGGTTAAGGATCCAGCGTTGCCATGAGCTATGGTGTAGGTCACAGACGTGGCTTGGATCTGGCGTTGCTATGGCTGTGGTGTAGGCCAGCAGCCGCAGCGCCAATTCAACCCCTAGCCTGGGGTCCATGCCCAGCATTCCATGTGCCACAAGTGTGGCCATAAAAAGAAAAAAAAATTCATACCTAATGTTTATTGGGCGCTTATTATAGCTATACTGCTTGTCACAGTGAACGCTCAGTATTAATTAAGGTGGGACAATCCGTGTAAGTGGCAAGCCGTGTAGCCCACGCCACCCAGCCACAGCCTTTTCCTCTGTTGAGCTGCCCCAGATGGGAGAGTAGATGAGCCCAAAGTAGACATAAAAAAACTGAAAAGGTCAGAGCTCCCAGGCTCATAGCCGTGGGATCTCTGAACCACATCCCCTCCCAGACTTGGCGTTATCTAGCTTCCAGGTTTTTGACAGTTGAATGAATATATAGCAATGTCTCTTTGCTGTTTTAATGCCATCCCATTTTTTTCTGATTACTAATGGGTAATAATAACTGTGCTGGACAGTGTCTCAGATGGCTCTTAATTGAAGCAACCGAGGTCAACTCTGGCTAATTTAGGGATTATGTGGTAAGATGTTGGGGAGCTAAGAGACTTGCCAGGAAGCCTGGAGAACCAGGCTTAGAGAATAAATGAAGCTGTGCAGCCAGGACCACGGTAAAAGTCCAGCGAAGATACAGGAGCCCTTCCCTCAAACACACACACTGAGCCTCTGGCCCGGAGCCACATTTGGTCCACACCACTCCTGCCCTTCTGCTTTGCATCACTTTGTAGCCTCAGATTCAGAATCTGGGCAGGTACACCAGACGGGTTAAACGTAGGAGGCCTTCTCAGAATAGCAGGACCCAGAATGATCAGCTTCTCCAGGGGAAAGCAGCCTCTGCTTCCCACCACGACTCAGGATTCATACATGAACAGGTTCCTATACACGGAAAGGGTTTCAGATGCTCGGCAGACGAAGGAGGACCAGAGGCTTACAGGGGGGGCCTCTTAGAGGTTAGGACGATCCAGACCACTTCCATATTTTGAGGTTCCCTGTACATGAAAAATAAGTGATGACACGCCCAAAGGGGATTTAATACTGGGGTAGCATTCTTCATGCGAAATAAGAAATGTAATTGTACCATTTGAAAAATTGTTTTAAGAGTTTGTCTTAGGATTTTGGTTTCTTGAAGTAATTTTATTTGCATATAGAGTCAGTAACAGGGCATAGGTTTAAAGCTGGGTCCTGTCAAGATCTATTCCTGCAGCTGCATATTTAACCTTATTAGGTGATCACATCAGAAGGGTAATTACGAGGCCTGGACCAGATGCCCTCCAGGCCCTGATGTGGGCAGATGGTCCAGAGCTGCGCTGCTCTGAGCACAGGCTCTGCTCTCAGGCCCCAGCCCCTCCCTACATAGGCATCTAGTCGTGCCCGCCTCAGCCAAGAGCTGCCTTAGACATTGTGCAGATGTTGCGTGCCAAAGCGGCAAATTACCGCACCCTGAGGCCGTCTGAAATTAAATATAACCACGTTATTCGATGAGCTGGCCTTGACACGATCCAAGTAAACCTCGACTTTCTTCTTCCCCTGCTTCCCTCTTCCTATGGCCAGCATGGCTCCTTGTGCCATGGCTGCTTCGGACACTCTTAGACAATAAAAAGTCTGGTCCAGCTTAACAATCACATAGCTCCAGGCCAGTGTAACCTCAGCATTCCCAGTTCTATTGTAAGTAGGGCTTCTCCCCCCAGCTCTGTGATGCCTCTGGCCCACAGCCTGCGGAGGAGGGCGGGACACGGTCCGCTCTCTCTTTCTTTGTTCTATCTTGTCTCATCTCTCCTATTCATCCGATGCTGCATTGGACCCACCTGGGCTCCTGCTTTGTGGACAAAGAGGAGGCACTGGGGCGCAGCGAACGTCTAACTGGCCTGGTACAGTTATAACCTGGACCTGATGCCCTCTGGGTGGGACAGACATCTGGTACCAACTCATTCTCCCGTGGGGACCTTTTGCAGGCCCTTGGGCCTCCCTGGCTGGTACCTTGCCCTTGGATGTGGGGTGCCTCCTCTCCTTGGCCACATCTGACCCATTCTCAGCCCCTGGGCATCCCCTATATAGGATTGCATTGCTGCTCTAGGCTGACCCTTGGATGGGGTCATTTATAAAACGGTTTCAGGCTGGCTCCTCAGCAGAGAGCCCTCATTGGGTCCAAGGGGGCCACACACCTTTGGCCCATTGTTGGTGGAATAGCAGCTCACTCCAATGTGGCCTTCCTTCCTGTTTGCTCTGCCACACCCAGCGAGCCTCTTGGGTTTTGCTTTTCTCCCAGCAGGCACCCGCCATGGCTGTCTTGTATATCTCTTCCGTGAGCAGGAAGCTCCAACTTCTTGCTGGGATCAGAACACACCAGAGCCTTTCCCAAACAGTCCTCACTCCCTGCCTCTTCCACTTGCCAGCTCCTTGTATTTGGCCGGAGGTGAGTCTTGAGCTCGTGTTCACAGAAACCAGACTCTGGGGTCTGCACGGAAGGTCTAACCATCAGGCTCCGGCGATTCTTGGGATCTGTTGATTGGTTTTGGCTGAAACAAAAACAGCAAAGATCCCCCTTTTTATGCCCTGTATTCATTTTATGGTGTGACCCTCTGTTCTGTGGTCTATAGAGAAAGCAGAATGATGCCAACCCACTGAGATTCTTTTGCAAGTGAAAGAGAGCATCCATGGGGGAAGCTTTTACCAAGTTGTACAGCGCTCCACTGGCTCTGTGGTTGTGCTTCTTTCCCAGATGACCTCCCAGGCAGGTGCAGTGGTCTCCACCTTCTTGAGCCACACTAAGCAAGAAAAAGGATGCTTCCATGTGTGTGTCCCACCAGCCTTCAGGGACCACAGGTTCAAGCAGTCCTGTTATACCGCCAGCTCTTGCGAGCCAGACTCTTGGAGCTGCAGGGACAGCTTTGGCTCTGCTGTTTTTCCCAAGTTAGCATTTTATTTTACAATTTTTAAAAAAAATTTCTTTTTAGTGGCTTTTTTCTTGGGTAGCCAAACTATTCTTTTTTTTTGTTTGTTTGTTTTTGTTTTTGTTTTTGTCTTTTTGCTATTTCTTGGGCCGCTCCTGCGGCATATGGAGGTTCCCAGGCTAGGGGTTGAATCGGAGCTGTAGCCACCGGCCTACGCCAGAGCCAGAGCAACACAGGATCCAAGCCGCATCTGCAACCTACACCGCAGCTCACGGCAACGCCGGATCGTTAACCCACTGAGCAAGGGCAGGGACCGAACCCGCAACCTCATGGTTCCTAGTCAGATTCGTTAACCACTGCGCCGCGATGGGAACTCCTATTTTACAAATTTTTTATCCTATTTTTCCCCCTTTCCAGCTGCACCCAAGGCATATGGAATTTCATAGGCCAGGGATTGAATCTGAGCTGCATCTGCAACCTATGCCACTGCTATGGCAACGCCGGATCCTTAACCCATTGCACCATAGCAGGAACACCAAGTTACCATTTTCACATTCCACTGTTGTGATGGGAGGTTCCTTCCCCCAAAGTACGACACTGTACCTGAGAGGCTGTTGCCATGCACCTCAAGGGTTCACAGGAGCCCTCTAATTGAGGGGAAATCCATTCTTTTTATTATTGTTATTTTTTTTTAAGGGCCTCTCTCAGGGCATATGGAGGTTCCCAGGCTAGGATCGAATCTTAGCTACAGCTGCCGGCCTACACCACAGCCATAGCAACACCGGATCTGAGCCACATCTGCGACCTATACTACAGCTCAGGGAAACCCACTGATTGAGGCCAGGGATCGAACCCGCATCCTCATTGATACTAGGCAGGTTCATTACTGCTGAAGCACAATGGGAACTCCTAATTGGGGGAGATTCTATGCCTACTTTTTAGGGGTGCCTAGAGACCAGTCTGGGGAGAGGCTGATGGAGCAATGCAAGAAATCTGATTGCCTTGTGAACACATGGCTGATGCTTCATGTGACTGGTCCACAGGAGACAAGGCAGATGGGGCTCTGGCTGGGTGTGATCATCCTGAGTCACCCTGGGGAGGCATTGTCTGTATCATATCAGTGGTAGAGCTGGCAGTGTCCGAGGGTGTGTGCTACAGACAAGCCTCCCACACACATCTCCCGCACATCCGTCCTGATGGTGATTTTTGGATGGACTGTCCTGCTCACGTTCCCCCATCTTCCAGTGACACCACTCATCTTCCTCATTCATCTTGGGGAAAAGACTCCTGCCTTTAGTGCTTGAGGTTTGAGGGCAGTGTAACCCCTCACCGCTCCCCAGCTCCTGGGATGGACACTATGAGACCTGAGTGCATTCTATGATTCATCCCCATAATCCCAGCTAACCTCACAGCAGCCCTGTGAGCTTTCCAGCAACTTGAGTCTCCTTGCCCTGTTCTCTGTTCTAACTTGGTCAGAATCGGGGTGGTGAATTTCTTCCCTTTTTATTTCTTTAATTTTAAGAAATTGCAAGAGTTCCTGTTGTGGCTCAGCGGTAATGACTCAACTAGTATCCATCCATAAGGATAAGAGTTCCTTAAGATCCCTGGCCTCCCTCAGTGGGTTAAGGATCCACCGTTGCTGTGAGCTGCGGTTTAGGTCGCAGACACAGCTTGGATTTGTGTTGCTGTAGCTGTGGCCTAGGCCCGCAGCTAGAGCTCTGACTCGACCCCTAGCTGAGAACCTCCATATGCCGCGGGTGTGGCCCTAAAAAGACAAAAAAAAGAAAAAAAAAAAAAAGAAAGAAAGAGAAAAAAGAGATTGCATGGTAATACACAAATATATTTTTATTGTAAAAGAACAATACAGAAGTAAAATTTGAAATGCAGCTTCACTTCTCCCCAACACTTCTCCCTTCCTAGGTAACCTCTCTTTTGTTTATACCCATATAAGTACATAGATAAATATATAGCATTAAAATGAATAAGTGGAATTATACTATATATAAAGTTCTGAAACTTCATTTTTCACCATATAATATGCCTTGGTAATCTTTTCATGTCTGTACATTTAGATCTACTGTATTCTTTTTTTTCCTGTTTTTCATTTATTTCTTTTTTCCTTTAAGATCTACTATATACTTTTGGAGTTCCATTGTTATGCAGTGGGTTAACGATCTGGCTTGTCTCTGTGGAGGCACTGGTTCGACTCCTGGCCTGGCACAGTGGATTAAAAGATGTGGCCTTGCTGTAGCTGCAGTATAGATCATATCTGCAGCTCAGGTGGCATCTGCGGCTCGGATTCAGTCCTGGGCCTGGAACCTTCCATATGCCACATGTGCATCCAGGGGCGGGGAGGAACTAAAATTACTGTATTCCTTCTGATAGCTGTATGGTACTTTATTTTAGGGCAGTCGTATAATATGGGCAATCATTCAGGGTTCATTTTCACTTACTTTTCAGTTGCTTTGCTATAACAAACAGTGCTTTGGTGACTCTCTGTCTATCAGTCTATCTAGACGTGTGCATATCTTAGATGGATTTGTGGAAATGTAATTGATATAATCCCTGGGTCAGAGGGATGCACTTTAAAAATTTTGATAGATATTCCCATACTACTTTCCTGAACATGTTTCACCAGCTGTACACGAGCGTACCCATGCCCATGCACCTTCGCCAGCTCTGGCTATTTGTATCTTTAACATTTTTGCTAATAAGATGGGTAAACATGATGATATCTTGTTGTTTTAGTTTATATTTTGAGGACTCTTTCGACCTAAGTGATCCAAGTCCATTTCATATCAGTATGAAAAGGATAGGATGACCGATTCAGTAAATAATGTATGGATAGTTGACTATTTGAAAGTTACCATTAGATAACAAAAGTAAATTCAGTTGTTTTAAAGATCGAATAGAAGCTCCTGTCAGTGGGTTAAGAACCCAACATAATGTCCGTGAGGATGCAGGTTCAATTCCTGGCCCTGCTCAGTGGGTTAAGGATCTAGCATTGCCATGAGCCTGTGGTGTAGGCCAACAGCTGCAGCTCCAGTTCGACCCCTAGCCAGGCCCCTATGCCGTGGGTGTGGCTGTAAAAAGAAAAAAATTAATAATAATGAATAAAATAAAATAAAATTAGCTGAAAATTCCCATTGTGGCTCAGAGGTAATGAGCCCGACTAGTATCCATGAGAATGCGGGTTCGATCCCTGGCCTCACTCAGTGGGTTAAGAATCCGGCGTTGCTGTGAGCTGTGGGGTAGGTCACAGACGAAGCTCGGACCCTGTGTGGCTGTGGCCGTGGCATAGGCTGGCAGCTGTAGCTCCAATTTGACCCCTAGCCAGGGAACTTCCATATGCTGCAGGTGCGGCCCTGAAAAAAAAAGTAAAGTAAAATAAAATAAAATAAGCCCAAAAGTGAACGAATATATTTTTCAAAAATATAGAAGTCGTATAGATATCGTATGATTTTTAAGCTTTTTAAATGAGAAGGCTTTTTCCCAGTGTGATATAAACATAGATAGAAGTCATCAAAGAAATAACAAATATGAGCACGTAAAAATTTTAAGACTATGGGAGTTCCCTAGTGGCTCAGCAGGTTAAAGATCTGGCATTGTCACTGCTGGGGTGAGAGTTTGATCCCTGGACCAGGAACATGCTGTGGTTGTGGCATATATGTGGCATATATGTGTGGCATATATGTGTGTGTGTGTGTGTGTGTGTGTAAAATATACATACATATGGAAAAAGTTGTCATTAACAAAATAAGACCACTATCTTTCTACATATATAACTGATAAAGGGTTTTGTACTAGTATTCAAAGAACTCCTACAAATCAAATAAGAAAAAAAAGTATAGAAAGAAGCAAATTACTATCTATAATATGCAACTATTTTCTACCTCAGTTTTCATCTGAGAAATTAAAACAGTACTGAGTGTGATGTTTAATTTCATTTTTCAGCTTTTCTGGGCCATGGTGCCCATATATTTGTTCAAACATCGTTCTAGATGTTTCTGTGAGGATGTTTTTGAGTGAGATTTACGTTTACATTGATAGACTTTGAGTAAAGCAGATTTTCTTCCACTCATGTGGGCCTCATGCAATCCGTTGTAGTCTTGAATAAAACGAAAGGCCCGAGGGAATCCTCCTCCAGACTTCATCTAAATCATCAGCTCTTCTCAGTTTTCTAGCAGACAGCCTCTGGACTTGAACAGCAAGTCCTTCCCGAGTCCCCAATCTTGGCTTCCTCCATCAGATTCTGGACTCACCAAACCACCACAGTGAAGTGAGTTAATCTCTTTTGATATATATATACATTTCACAGCATTGTGAATCAACTATACTTTAATAAAAATTTCCTTAAAAACAGATATCTATACACATTGGTTCTGTTTATCTGGAGGGTCCTGACTAATACACTAATTTATTAAATTTTAAAAGTTAATTTTTATTTATTTTTATTTTTTGCTTTTTAGGGCCGCACCCACGGCCTATGGAAGTTCCCAGGCTAGGGGTCTAATCGGAGCTACAGGTGTAACCTACCCCACAGCTCATGGCAACACCAGATCCTTAACCCACTGAGCAAGGCCAGGGATCAAACCCGCAACCTCACGGTTCCTAGTCGGGTTTGTTTCCACTGCACCACGACGGGAACTCCTAAAAGTTAATTTTTAAAAAATATAAAATATTTTGTTCCTCCTTGGCAGAGTTACAGGGTCTCTTAGAGACTGTTAGGGAAGAGAGGGTTGATTGAGCTGAGGAAGCCAATTTGTCAGTATTTATAAAAATTGCACATGTATGTCTGTATACCCTTGAATATAGCAGGGCCACTTCTAGGAAATGTACAGGTACACAGCACTTATGTAAAAGGATGTTCCTGGTAGCATCATTTATCATAATGGAAAATCAGAGATTCTTTGTTATCTTAATAAATTTATTATTCATTTATTTATCAAATGCCAATTGCCTGCTCTGTGCTAGGTACAGTTTTAGGTACCTGGGTGTATGGTAATGAATGAAATAGACATGCTGAGTGTATTATAAAATGAATAAAATAGCTGTCCAGGGCTTCTCCTCGAGAGGAAGGAATCATGGTTAAACAGATGAAGAGATAAGTATGTAAATCAAACTGTCCCAGCACCGTGTGAGATAAAATCCAGGGGGAGGTGAGGGCTCCTTGAGATGAGGCCATCAGGGAAAGCCTCTCTAAAGAGTGACATTGGAGAGAAACACCTGAACGAAACAGGTGAGCCAGCCTAGGAAAGTGCAGCAGAAACTGTGTGCGGAGATTAGGAGCTTGAGGCCAGGCCGGCCGAGCGATGGGAGCCCAGGCCCCGGAGGAGCTTGGAGAGAGAGGCAGGGCCAGGTGGGCACAGGAACTGGTCAGCCGGGAAGAGGGGATGGAAACGGGGAGCCAGCGAAGGGCTGTATTCAGGGCGAGGAGGTGCTCTAACGTCCCTTCTCCAGAGGTCCCTCCGACGTGGTGGGAACTGACGGAGGCGAGGACGAGAAGAAAGACTGGGCTGAGGCCAGGTGAGAGAGAGCCGCCGCCGTGGGGCTGGGGAGAAGTTGATTCATTCTGGGGAGAAGGAGTGACAGACTTGCCGGTGACTGGTTGTGGGCCGAAAGGGAGAAGGTACCCAAAAATATAGATTCCTGACCACCCTCACCCGCCAGAAGGGCTAAAATAAAAATACTGTGACAACGCCAAGTGCTGGTGAGGATGGGGAGCATGGCCACAGGTAGCGGGAGGGAACGCAGGGCAGGGCGGCGCAGCCTCTCTAGCACGCTGACCTTATCTTGAAGAGCCAAACCTGCAGTTACCACCTCCCGGGTATGTGACCCAGACAAACGGAAATGTGTGTACATCCACACAGAAGCCAGTGCAGGATTGTTTAGAGCAGCTCTGTCCCTGATTGCCCGCAACGGAAACAACCCAAATGTCCTTCGGTGGGTGTGTGAGTTGGCAGGCTGCAGGACAGGCAAACGCAGTGGAACAAAATCCTCAGTGATGCAAGGAAACAAACTCTGATACAACACCTGGGATGACTGTCCAACCAAAACATTCTGCCAAGTGTAAGAAGCCCGCCTCAAAAAGATAAAGACTAGAAGATTCCATTTATGTGACCTTCTGGAAAAGGTGAAACTGTGCTGATAGGGGCAGATCTGCGGTTGTCAGCGGTTAGGGGCAAGGGGAAGATGTGACTGTGACGGCGGGTTATCTTGATCGTGATGCTGATTACAGGAATGTATGTGTGTTTAAATTCACAGAACTGCACACCCCTCTCTGAAAACAGTTCCTTTTTATAGTATGATTATTTTTAAAATTAAAAAAAAAAGGTCAAGAAAAGAAAAAAGATGGCCAGGCGTCCAGCCTGGGCAGAGAGGTGGATTCCACCGTTTACAGAGGTGGAGTGGGCTGAGCAGTGGGGCTGCATTTGGGGGAGGAAATGAAGAGTTCGCTTTAGACCTGTGAAGTTGGGATGTTCCCCAGACACTGTTGGATACACCAAAGCCTGGGCCTGGAGACGGAGATTTAAGAGTCATCAGTGATTCAAGCCGTGGTAATGGAAATCTGGGGAGAGGGCGGAGGACAAGAGCAAAGGGGAGAGCGGGGTTCCCAGTTCCCGCTGTGACTCAGCAGGCCATGTACCCAACGTTGCCTCTGTGAGGTGTGGGTTCGATCCCTGGCCCCAGTCATGGGTTAAGGATCCAGCATTGCCGTGAGCTGTGGTGTAGGTGGCAGACACGGCTTGGGTCCTGCACTGCTGTGGTGTAGGCCAGCAGCTGTACCTCCGATTTGACCCCTAGCCTGGGAATGTCCATATGCCACAGGTGAGGCCAGAGTTCCCGTCGTGGTGCAGCAGAAAAGAATCCAACTAGGAACCATGAGGTTTCGGGTTCGATCCCTGGCCTTGCTCAGTGAGTTAAGGATCCGGCGTTGCCATGAGCTGTGGGGTAGGTTGCAGACGCAGCTCGGATCTCACATGGCTGTGGCTGTGGTGTAGGCCGGCAGCTACAGCTCTAATTAGACCCCTAGCCTGGGAACCTCCAAATGCCTGGGCAAGGCCCTGAAAAGCAAAGAAAGGAAGGAAGGAAAGAAAGAAGGAAGGAAGGAAGGGAAAAGAAAAGAAAAGAAAGAAAAATAAACTTTTTTTTTTAAAGGGGAGAGGCTTCCAGAACAATTCCTGCCTGAGAGTGAAGGCAGGAGGAAGAGCCAGGGAACCTCCAAATGCCTTGGGAACCTCCAAATGCCTTGGGCACGGCCCTAAAAAGCAAAGAAAGGAAGGAAGGAAGGAAGGAAGGAAGGAAGGAAGGAAGGAAGGGAAAAGAAAAGAAAGAAAAATAAACATTTTTTTTAAAGGGGAGAGGCTTCCAGAACGATTCCTGCCTGAGAGTGGAGGCAGGAGGAAGAGCCAGGGTTGAGACGGAGGGATCGGGATTGTGGGGTTTTAAGGAGTGCCCCTCCCCTGCCTGTCTGTGCTTCAGGGGCCTTTCTTGTGAGAAGGGCTGCTGGGGTGGATGGGGACTTGGAAATGAGAACGAGGGACTGGTGAGAGTGATTTTAGAAAATCAGCAGGTTTCTGCAGCCGTTTGCTATTGGATCTGGGCAAAATTATCTCTGAGCTATGCTTATGGCCAAAAAAGACACTTCCTCCTGCTCTCCTCCCTGCCCATCCGTCCCCAGGATCTGAACCCTCATGCTCCACCACAGTGGAGGCCACAAATGAAGCCTGGGAGCCTGTTTTGTTTATTTGTTTGTTTGTTTCACCACACACAAATCCTTTGACATTTTGAATTGATTATGGGCTTGAATTTAAAATTTCAGGAGTTCCCTGGTGGCTCAATGGGTTAATGATCCAGCTTTGTTACTGCTATGGCGAGGGTTTGATCTTCGGCCTGGGAACTTCTGAACTTCTGCATGCCACAGGCACAGCCAAATTAATAACTAACTATATATATAATTTATACATGATAACAATATATATACTGTTATAGATGGTACTGTATATATTATATACGATTCTGTATATATTATTTTATACATGTATGATTTCAAAAACAGCAGTAACACAGGTTTTCAACTTGATGAATTGGAAGGTGTGGCAGCACTGAGCCCCCAGCCCTGTGTGGTAAGAAGATAGGAGTTGAGTGTAGATGAGCCACACACTCTCCACCAGGCCACAGTCCCTGCTGCTCTCTACAGATCCCCAGCCCCAAGAGCTGGTTGCCATTTTTCACTGGTTCGTGCCAAGGTTTCTGCCCTTTTATGTAATGGGTTGTCCCACAGCCGCCCCGACTTCTGCAGCGCAGCACAGCAAAAGCAGGGTCTTGCTTGGCTCCTTGAAACATGGGGCGATTTGACAATGCTACGTACACCTGTGATCTGAGCACAGAGGTGAAGTGTCATGACATTTTTAATCACCATTTTTTTTTATCGAGGCTTGACTCTCATTCAATAGAATGCACCCATTTTAAGCATAGAGTTGCCCAAGTTTTGCCGAAGATGTGTGTTAGAGCGCTGGGGAAGGAACCCTGTGCTGGATGGGAAGGAGGGTGAGATCTCAGGCAAGCTTTATTGACCGTTGCAAAGGCAACAGTTTGCATCTATGAACCCCAAATTCCCCATCCATCCCACTCCCTCCCCCTCCCCTTTGGCAACCACAAGTCTCGTCTCCATGTCCATAATTTTCTTTTCTGTGGAAAGGTTCATTTGTGCGGTATATTAGATTCCAGATATGTGATATCATATGGTATTCGTCTTTCTCTTTATGACTTATAATGTGAGAAAAAGAATGTATGCATGTATGTGTGACTGGGTCACCTCGCTGTACAGTAGAAAATGACACGACACTGTAAACCAGCTATAATGGGGGGAAAAAAGTCATTATAAATGAAAAAAACAAAAGATTTATTAACCAGCAGAGTGGCAGGGAGCACTGAGCGAGAGGAACTCAGAGCCCCCCGCCGTTGGCAGAGGATCAGGTTTTATAGGCAGGGGGTCACGCCGTGCTGAGTTCTGTAGGTCCAGGATGGTGGTTGAGATCATGGAATAAAAATGAAAATTTCTCCTTGGGGCTGTCTCTGTCCTTGGAAAGTCAGCCACTTTATGGGCTTGGTGGTTTCGCCTGTGGAGGTTGATAAAGTGGAGATGGAGATGGCAGTTCTGGGTGGGTCCATGAGTCACACGGACTTACTCTCTTTTAGGCCTTCATTTTAGTTTCCACCTAAGAATGTGTAACACCTACCCCAATCAAATTATAGAGTGTTTTGAGAGTTCCTGTTGTGGCTCAGCGGAAACAAACCCGACTAGTATCTATGAGGACTTGGGTTCGATCCCTGGCCCCACTCAGTGGGTTAAGGATCCAGCGTTGCTGTGAGCTGTGGTGTAGGTGGCAGACGTGGCTTGGATAGGGTGTTGCTGTGGCTGTAGCATAGGCTGGCAGCAGCAGCTCCAATTAGATCCCTAGCCTGGGAACTTCCATATGCCACAGATGCGGGCTTTAAAAGACCATAGAAAAGATTTCTAGACCATTTATATCATCCTAAAATGTCCTGCACTTATCCTTCCTGTCACTTCCCTCCTGGTCTCATCCCCAGACCCTGACAACCACTGGATTGCTTTCTGTCTCTTAAAGGGGTCTGGTACCAATTCCAGCCTGGGGTCCCATTTCCCCAAACCACCAAGCAGTTCTCCAGATACAAGTTGAATGTCCTTCAGTTCAACTCAGTTCTGACACTGTCTATCCAGAGATAGTGTCAGATTCCATGGGTCACTGGCTCAGTCCTACAAGACTCCCTCCACCCCAACCCCCGAATGTAGGCGCCAGTCACAAGTTCATATTGTTAGCTGTGCTTCTGACCAACTGGCTACAGACTGGAGGTTCCTGCAATGCCTCCCTTGCATTTGATTAATTTACTAGAGCCACTCACAGAAACGTTTTCCTTATTAGATCACCAGTTTTTCTTTTTTCTGTTTTGCTTTTTAGGGCCGAACTTGCAGCATATGGAGGTTCCCAGTCTAGGAGTCAAATTGGAGCTACAACTGCCAGCCTACACCACAGCCACAGCAACACAGGGTCCGAGCCACATCTTCGATCTACACCACAGCTCATGGCAATACCAAATCCTTAACCCACTGAGCAAGGCCAGGGATCGAACCCGCAACCTCATGGTTCCTAGTCAGATTTGTTTCTGCCGTGCCTCAACAGGAACTCAGATCACCAGTTTCTTATAAAAGGATAGAGCTCAAATAGCAAAAAGACAAAAAAAAATAAAAAATAAAAAAAAATAAAAGGATAGAACTCAGAAACAGCCTGTTGGAAGAGGTGCACAGGACAAGGTATAGGGAAAAGGCTTGGAGATTCTGTGCCCCCTGCCAGCACACCCCAAAGCTCCATGTGTTCACCAACCCAGAACCTCTGCAAACTCCATCCTTTTGGGGTTTTATGGAGGCTTCACTACATAGGCATGGCTGATTAAATCATCGGTCATTGGCAGCTGATTCCACCTCCAGCCTCCCTCCCTGGAGGTCAGGGGGTTAGAACGGAAAGTTCCAACCCTGCAATCACAGGGCTGGTTCCACTGGCAATCAGCTGGCATCCTTAGATGGGAGTCCAAAAGTCACGTCATTAGCATAACAAAAGACACCATCGTGGCTCTCACCACTTAGGAAATTCCAAGGATTTTAAGAGTTCTGTGCCAGAAATGGGGCTGAAAACCAAATTAATGTGTTTCTTACTATAAGTCACAGATCGCAGAGGCTGTAATTATTACCTTTATGGGCAGTTTGTTACTCGTTATTGCTGAAGAGTATTCTGTTGCATGGCCACATCACAGTTTTAAAACCCATCCTCTTTTTTGTGTGTGTATTTCTTTTGTCTTTTAGGGCCGTAACCGCAGTGTATGGAGGTTCCCAGGCTAGGGGTCCTATCAGAGCTGTAGCCGCCGGCCTACGCCACAGCCACAGCAGTGCAGGATCTGAGCCATGTCTGTGACCTACACCACAGTTCACAGCAACGCCGGATCCTTAACCCACTGAGCGAGGCCAGGGATGGAACCCTTGTCCTCATGGATGCTAGTCGTAACCACTGAGCCATGATGGGAACTCCAAAATCCATCCTCTTTTGATGGACATCTGGGCTGTTTCCAGTTTGGGGCTATTAGGGTTAAAGCTGCCCTGAATATATGTGTGTGCAGTCTTTGTATACGCAGGGATGCGCTCACCCTCCTGAGTAAAACTTAGGAGGGCATCAGAAGTGATGCCTCCAAAACCCTTGGGTGTTTCTCATTTCACGGAGCCCGGCGACGCATCACCAGGCTGGTGGCACAAGATCATCCTGCAGCGGCAGGGGCTGCCGGTACCCCTGACTAGTACCAAAACTTGCTGGTCTGTTTGTTCTGTTCACTCTGCGGTTAACGCTCCTGCTCATATTGTTTTCCAGCTGACTTATTGATTCACAACAGGTAATTGATTGTTTTCCAAAATTTAAGCAAACAAGGAGTTGTTTTAATGGAGACTCTTACAGTGTGTTAGAAAGATGAGAGCGTGCTCTGAGCATAGAGACGCGCTAGAGAACGATTACTGTAAGGGGAGAGGGGACAAGGGAATCAGTGAGCCACCAGCCCCTGCTTGTGCGTAAGTAACAGGTGATAAATCAGGCATCCAGAACCACATACCCTCTTCTTCAGATGGGCACGAGGTGTGTTACGGCGACTCCCTGGGCAAGAAGACTGAGCAGCTCTGCTGTTTCTAAGAGCCCTGGGCTGGGCCAGGCACCCTTCCCCAGGGCAGCATCCCTCATGATCCCCACCCCGATCATCCACCCCCCTATTGTTTCCCTGGCAACCAAGGTCCTATAATAGGCATGGGACTTTTTTTTTTTTTTTTTTTTGGCTTTTTTTTTTGGTTTTTAGGGCCACACCTGAGGCATGAGAAAGTTCCCAGGCTAGGGGTCAAATCAGAGCTGTAGCTGCCAGCCTAGGCCACAGCCACAGCAACGCTGGATCTGAGTCGAGTCTGTGACCTACAGCACAGCTTGAGGCAACACCAGATCCTTAACCCACTGAGCAAGGCCAGGGATTGAACTTGCATTCCCATGGGTACTCATCGGATTCTTTTCCACCCTGCCTGTGGAAACTCCCAAGACGATCTGTGATTTTTAGAGAACACAGTTTCTTTTTTTCTTTTTTTCTTTTTATGACTGCACCTGTGGCATAGGAAAGTTCCTAGGTGAGGGGTCGAATTGGAGCTTCAGCTGCCAGCCCCTACACCACAGCCACAGCAATTGCGGGATCTGAGCCACATCAGCAGCCTACACTACAGCTTGCGGGAGCACCGGATCCTTGAGCTGCAGGCCAGGGATTGAACCTACATCCTTACAGATACGAGTCAGGTTCTTAACCCAGTGAGGCACAGTGGGAACTCTCAGCATGGGAATTTTTATCAGTAAAAGGAGGAGAGCTTGCAGTCGAGACTCTCAGTCGGCTGATACTCTACCTTAGAAAAGGTCCATCCAGTAGGTCTGTTCTTTGTCTTGTAATGCTGTGTCCATGCAGCCCCAGCCAGCCAGCTCTCTAAAGCCCCTTTCTGAATGAAGAGAATCCCCAATATCTTGGTGCCAGAGCTACTGACTGGAACCACAAGAAATTTCCCCTGAGTCCATCCATAATAAATAAGACAAACACCAAGATTTCATAGCTCCTACTAAGCAAAAAGAGTTTAGAAATTCCAGGATCATAAAATAATTTAAAATAAGAGAAGACATCATTGAGTAGGTTTTAGTATGATATAGGATTCTTCAGTACAGGCTTCTGCATTAGAGTTAACATGCAGTTGGCTGCAAGGTGGAGAATGTCTGGCCAATAGTGAGTCAACCATAGCAATGGTAATGAGAGTGGAGGTGGTGATCCCAGCTCAACAAGCCCATCAAGCACCCAGGCCCTTTCCATCCTTCTTCTCTGCCACCCTTAGCTTATTACCCTTCATCTTCAAGGATGTGCCCTTATGGCCCCCAAAAGGCTGCCATAGCTCCAGTATCACATCCTCACATAAGAGCTTCCAAACCAGGAAGCAAGAGGGCAGCTCCTCACACATCTGTCTCTTTTAATAAGGAGGAGAACCTTTCCCAGAGGCCCCTGGCAGACTTCATACCATTTGTTGGCTAGAATTGGGTCGTGTGTCCATCCTGAGACTAGTCATCAGTAAAGGGGAGCAAGATTGCCAGTTATGCTTCAACCCCTGGGGCTGTGAGATCTGCAACAGGGGATGTTTGATTTGATTGTATCCCTGCACCCTTCTAGTTTGAATTCAGTAAAATCACCCTCTCCCCAAATTATTCATGTGCCCCATTTCCTCTTCTGCAACATTTTCTCTCCCCTACTTCCACGCCTCCATGGGGGTCAACTCCACACACCTTGCCACTTCCAACAGGGTTTTGTTATTGTTGTTGTTTTTATTATAGTTGATGTACAATGTTGTGGCAATTTATGCAGTTCAGAAGGTGACCCAGTCATAGCCAACAGTGTTTATCAGCTTCCATTCCCTCTAGCCCATTTGTTTTCTTTTCTTTTTTTTTTTTTTTCTTTTTAGGGCCTCACCTGTGGCATATGGAAGTTCCCAGGCTAGGGGTTGAATCAGAGCTGCAGCTGCCAGCCTATACCACAGCCACAGCAATGCTAGATCTGAGCTGTGTCTACGACCTACGCCACAGCTCATGGCAACACTGGATCCTTAACCCATTGAGTGAGGCCAGGGATCGAACCCGCAACCTCACGGTTCCTGGTTGGGTTTCTTTCCACTGTGCCATGAAGGGAACTCCGAGCCCATTCCTTTTCTGGGATGTGATCGCAGCATCTTTTTCCCAGAACACGGGCCACCATCTTGATGTCTTGTCTCTCTCCATATAAGTTTTCAGAACTGGCCTTAAAGGGAAGTCAGCAGGCTTCTCACTTCTCTTTGCAAAGTTTTAGAGGCCACAACTACCTGTATTGCTTGGGCCTTTTCTTTAGAAAACAAACAAAACAAAACAAACCTAGAGGGGTTATGTCAGAGCAGAAGGTAAAAAGTTAAATGCTTTCTCACACGATTTCACTTCATTTGTTCCCCACCCTCGACTCTGTCTTCTACCTCAGATTCTCCCCTCCCAGAATCTATAGCCTGACTTTCCTTCCACATCTTTCTACTTTTATTGCTGCTCTGCTTCCTCCTTTGGGATGATTCTTACAACTGATGTTTCAGACTTCCAGGCTTCTTGTCCCAACCCTTCATCGGTTTTCACCTCTTCCCAGGACCCAGATGAGGCAGATTTACCTGCCCTGCTTTGCATCACAGCTTTGCTGGCCCCAGCAGGTACATACCCAGATTCGGAGGCCACTTGCTAACCTATCTAGAGGTCACAGGTGATGTATTCAACTTGGGAAAAGGTGTCAGATCAGCCATCCCCACACCCCCACACACACCCTGCCCCATGCCTAGTTTCCTCTTTGCTTCCTGCCTGCCCCTCTGCCCGCTCTCTGCTTCTTGAATAGTCTGGGCTGCAGTAGGTTCACCCCTCCCGGCCTTCAGCCGGGCTGCAGTGAACCGTCTTCGCCAGGTTCTTCATGACTTCTTGGCCAGTTTCCTTATGCCCCTAGTAATACTTGGTGATTTTTCCCCCCTTTTTTGGGCTGCACCTATAGCATCTGGAAGTTCCAGGGCCAGTGATCAAACCTGTGCCACAGCAGCGACCGGAGCCACAGCAGTGACGATGCTGGATCCTTAACCTGCTGAGCTACCCGGGAACTCCCAGCAGTTGGTGATTTGGAACTCTCAGCCTCCTCCCTGTTCCCCTATAAGCTGACTTGACCTGTGGCCCCGGGAACCCATGGCAGTGCTCTTCCTCCTGTGCTTGCGGGTTGTGCTGCCCTTGGAGAAAGGGGGAACCTTCCTTCTAGGAGGGAAAAGCTTCTATTTCATGGCCATCAGTGACTCCTTTTTGTAAACATTTTAAAACTTGCTAATGAGCAAAATTAGACCATTAAGAAACAGTATTCTCCGCATTCCCATTGTGGCTTCATGGGTTAAGAACCTGACATGTGTCTATGAGGACCGTCCGTGCCCTTGGTCAGTGGGCTAAGGATCCGGTGTTGCTGTGCGCTGTGATGTAGGTGACAGACACGGCTCAGATCCCACGTTCCTGTGGCTGTGGTGAAGGCTGGCAACTGCAGCTCGATTCGACCCCCAGCCTGGGAACTTCCATATGTCGCAGGTGTGACTGTAAAAAGGAAAGAAGAAGGAAGGAAAGAAAGAGAGAGAAAGAAAGGAAGGAGAGGAGGGAAGGGAGGAAGAAAGAGGGAAGGAAAGAGAGAAAAGAAAGGAAGGAAGAACAAGAGAGAAAGAAAGAGAGAGAAAATAAAATCACAGACTGTCGGAATCGCAGCTCTTTGAAATCCCATCACGGGAAGGGACCAGTCCACCGCTGCTTGCAGAGTCTAGGCAGGAGCCTGTGACTCAGAGAAGCAGCCTTGCTTTCCAGCCTCCAGAGCATCAGATCAGATAAGGTGTTTTCAGATACAAATTCTGCCTTTATCTTTAGTTGTGTTTTCCAAAGAAATAGGACACTGAGTTTGCTTCTCAGCCCAGACCCGAAGTTGACCTCTTTCCACCCAGGCCTGCTGTGCTTTGAGCCTATTAAACACCTCTTCATTGAAAAGTCACGTAAGCATCACCCTTACTGCGAACCTCTCACAACCCCGTCTGTCTTTTGTGAGATGCCCCATGCTTCCTCTGGATAATGAACCTAATGTGCTGGGCTGCAGTTGTGTGAGGCAGGCTTTGGCACTCTGCGAGTGATGAGACTCATTCTCTAGCTCATGCATTCTCAACAGGGGCAATATTACCCCCAAAGACCTGAAAATTATTTTAAGGGGAGCACAAAAGTCTTACATTGGCTTGCGACCTTCCAAAGGGCCCCACACGTGAACAGATATACAGGATGTCTGTTGTATTTAAAACTTCATGGGCAGGGAAGGGAAGGTGCTGAGTAGGAGAAAAATAGCCACAAAGGCTCCTTGAGGGAACAGTGACACAAAAAAGCTTAAGAAACAGTGTTTTGGCTGATACGGAATAGCTTTCAGAATCTGCTGTGGGTCAGGTGCCCCATTGTGGGCTCTCTTTTTGCAGCTAGAATCGAGTCCGTCCGACCTTGGCCTTGGGAAAGCCAGCCTGGTTCGACGTCTTCCAGCACCCCCAGAACTCCCACCCGTGCCTCTGACCCTGCTCACTCTGCCAAACCAGGAGAGTGCACGGTGCCCCGTCCTCACACGTGCACCCACACCATCGCCCTGCCAGGCTCCTTCCCCGAGTGGATGGACACCGGGCAGCAACCAGGACACACTCTCTACTCCCTGAGCACCCCCCTTTCCCCTGGCTTCCAGGAGAAATAGGGAACGCTGCAACGCCCCCTCACCACCACCAAGCCTCTGACGTGGGTGCATTCCCCCCCACCTGTACAGATGAGGGTGGGGTGCTGCTGGGTGCTGCTCGGCGGGCAGCAGAGCCAGCTAAGCTGCCTCCTCTCAGTATAAACCCTGGTGGGGTGTGGGGAGTCAGACTCCCGAGCTTCATGGCTCTCTCTCTTCATCTCCTCTTTTCCCTCAGACAGGCCCTTGTCCCCACTTCTGGAGTAGACGGCAGGACTCCAGTCACCTCTGCTCCCCTTCTGAGTCATGTAGACCCATGTCACACCAAGGCCTGAGCTCCTGGGGACAGACAGATGAGCCAGGGACAGAGGGACTGCTCAGGCCTTCGTCTCTGCAGAGAAATGATGTCTCTCTCCCTCCACCTGAGACCCAGCCTCTCCCTCCCCCTCAGCCAGTCCTCCTTCCCCAGCGACCTCATCCCCAGGAAGAAAGCAGATGCTGAAGACACTAGTGTTAAAATCCACGAAGTTCCACACCCAGCCACCTGCACACCTGAGGTGCACAATCCATGTTTTTTGAACCAAAGCTGACTGCTGGCATGTATGTAGCAGCATTTTTCTGCTTGCCTTGCTGGGGGAAGTAGCCCCGACCAACTCTTCCTCATGTCCCACCCCTCGGTGGAAATGAAAAATCACTAAGTTGTCACATTTTGATAAAAATAACCCCTAAGAACATACAGCTGTCTTCGTAGTAACCAGGAGTCAACTGTGCTGACTAATCCTCTTTATTTTTTTCAAGAGGGCATTTTTTTTTTTTTTTTTACTGGGAAGGGGATGTGTATACCCAGATAGTCAATCTGTTTTGCATCTGGTTCTGTTTGTCCTTGCGGCCTATTTACATTTGTCTGGGTCAGACCGCTGCGGCTAACTCTGGAAGTCTGCCTAGGCCTGGGGACAGCTGATGACACACAGTGGGGGCAGAGTGGATTAGGGACATGGGTTTCAGAGGCAGCTAATTTCAGCTCCCAGCCCTGCTTCAACTACGTATGGGCTTCAGGATCTCAGGTGAGAGACCTCACCCCTCCAGGCCCATTCCCTCAGCTGTAAAATGGGCCAAGTAATAGTACCGGCCACAGCTGAGAAAATGGAAGAGGACAAGGTCCAGCCGAGGCCTTAAGATAGGTTAGATGTTATTTTTATTCCTCTAACCCAGATTCTCTCCCAGCATCTAGGCATCGTATTGTTTAACCCCTTTCCTTCAGAGTCTAGGTGTTTTTTCCTTCCAACAATTCCACCTAAGATATACCCACGTACACTGTAAGAAAAAAAAATCAATTAAGGAAAAAACTATTCTCTTTTGCTTGCTGCCAAATTTACTTAAGTAATTTTTCTTCTGTCATTTTTCATAAATATCTCTGAAAATCTGAGCTGGGATTTCTGAATTGGGGTATGAATTATTATTCATAATGGAAACTTTCTGGAAAAATCCGTGGGACCAGCAGCATGCTCCTTTGGGCCTGGAGTCCTGTGTCCCCACTCTTGACCTTCTGGGTCAGTAGGTCTGAAGGACAGATGCTGCCTCTCTCCTGTCCCAAGTCCCTGGGGGGCTCCCTTGGACCCTGCACACTGCTCTCAACTCCTCCCTGACCCTCAGAAAAGCTGGGCCTGCTGCCCTGGGGAGCTCGTTTTACTCCAGCACGCGCTCTCACTGTGGCTGCCTCCAGAGCATGCCGGGGACAGGAAGGGAGGGCAGGGAAGGGAGTTCAAGAGCTGGGCTCTGGTGCCCATGGCCCGAGGGAGGCTGGGCGCCCGCTCTGCCCCGGACCCAGCCAGTCCCCAGCCTGCGTGACCAAGGACCTGCCTGACTTGAGCCAGGAACCGCCCCGGGGAAGAGCCACCTTGCGGCCCGGAGCACCTGGCCTCCGCTCCAGCCCCTCCTCGAGGCCGCTACCTGGTGTCTATATTGGACAGCTCCTGCGGCGGCCCCTCCACTTCGCTCTTCTTCAGTTTCCCGCTGCTTTCCTGCCGCCAAAAGCCCCAGGCCCCCGTCAGCCTCCCCAGCAGCCCCTGGCAGTCAGCTTGGAACCCCGAGGATGAGAAGTAGTAGATGAGGGGGTCGACGCAGGAATTCAGGGTGCTGAGGAGCAACACGTAAGGTCTCCACTCGGGGCTTTTGCCCTGGATGTAGCCCACGACGTGGGACACGTTGTAGGGCCCAAAGCAGACGAGGAAGTTGAGCAGCGTGGCTGCCACAAGTCCTGCCACCCTCTTCCGCCGGTGGTAGCTGGCTCCCCTGCTGAGTATGCACACCAGGCGGCTGTAGCAGTAGCTGGTGATGAGCAGGGGCACCCCGAAAAGGACCACAGCCATCTCCAGCCGGACGGGCAGGAGAAGAGCCAGCTGATCCTCCCGGAACTCCAGGTAGCAGGTCCCGTTGGCATCCTGGCTGTTGGAGGAGTCCCCCGAGAACTCGATGATGTAGACCACGCTGCAGTGAGCGGCAGCCAGGAGCCAGCAGACCACGCTGACCAGGCCAGCCTGTCCCGGCCTCGGCCGGGTCTTGTACCAGAGTGGGTAGGCCACGCTTAGGAAGCGCTCAATGCTCACAGCTGTCAGGAAGAGGGACGTGAGATAGACGGTGGTGAAGAAGAGGAATCCGGAGACGGGGCAGAAGATGAAGGGCAAGGGCCAGTGCATGCCACTGGCTGCCTCCGCCATGCGGAAGGGCAGGAAGAGCAACAGGAGCAGGTCTGACAGGGTCAGGTTCAGCAGGAGCACATCCACGGCCACCGGGCGGCGGCGCAGCTTGCCCACGAAGATCACCAGGGCCCCCAGGTTGAGGGGCAGCCCCACGAGGAACGTCAAGAGGTACACGGAGAAGTAGAGCCAGTAATGGCCGGGGAAGAAGCTTGTGCCCATGGCCGTGGCCACTGGTGAGAAAGAGACAGAGATGGCGGTCCGGGTGGGGATCTTGCACCATCCTCTTCCCCACCTGCAGCAGGGAGCATCCTCACAGCCCCCCTCCCTCACGCCCCTGGTGCTTCCCTCAGCGGGGTCCACTTGCCTCTCTTCCTGCTCGTACCCCATCTCCTGTCCCTCCACCGTAATGCAAGCAGAGACACCCTCCACAGCCCCTCAGGACCCCAGGCTCACCTGCTGGTCTGAGAACCCAAATGCTCTGCCTCCCGGCACCTTGCCGGCTTCTCCAGAATGAGTATGGTTAGCTATTATCTGGCAGAACTGATAAAAACCTGGCAGTGCCCATGACGTCACTCACTGTTGAGCAACAGCACAAAAGATGCCTTTAGCTCCGTTAGCAGCACCGGGCCAGTATGCAAAATGAGGAGCAAGTTCCACGACTGCCTACGTGCCTTGCTCCTGGGCCTCAGACAGGCTGCAGACAGGCAGACTTCATCTTCTTCTCCCTGATTCGCCACTTGAATTTTATCTGCTCTCCTAGAATGGCACTGGTCCAGTTTGCCTTGTAAGGGCAGGAAGCGTGAGGCAGTGATGGAGAGCTTGGGCTCTGAAGCCGGGGCCTGGGTTCAGTGCTGGCCCTGTCACTTTCCAACTCTGATTGGGGGCAAGTGCCTTAAATCCTCTGTGTGTCTGCGTTCTCATTGGTAAAACAGGGATGATTGCAGGACCAATCTCAGAAGGCTGTTGTGTAGATGAAAGCATTCATCACGTCAAAGGCTTAGAATGGAGTCTGGTGTGTTGCGGTGAGCGGCTGTCATCATCCCAGTCACTGGCTGGGCTTGTCTCTGGTGTGAGAGTGATACTATTAACCATGACAGTGGTGGCCACAATAATAACAGCTACCTTTTAGCGGGTGCATAATTCACAGTAGATGTATTGCCTCTCAGGTCTCTACCATGTGCCTTGAAATCCTCACAGCAAGGAAGCAGCTTGCTCCAGGCAAGACAGCTTGTTAATATCACCACCAGAGTTCAAACCCAACTTCTGTCCAGTTGGGTTTCTAATAAATGTTTTTTGTTTTTTGTTTTTCCCTGCCTTTTTCTAGGGCTGCGCTTGCTGCTCGTGGATGTTCCCTGGCTAGAGGTCTAATTGGAGCTGTAGCCGCCAGCCTACGCCACAGCCACAGCAACGGAGGATCCGAGCCGCATCTGCAACCTACACCTCAACTCATGGCAATGCCAGATCCTTAACCCACTGAGCAAGGCCAGAGATTGAACCCACAACCTCATGGTTCCTAGTCGGATTTGTTCACCACTGAGCCACAGCGGGAACTCCTCTGATAAATGTTGTTTCATCCATTCAAGTATTTATGGAGCACAGTGAGGTGTCATTTCACACCCACTAGGATGGCCATAAGGAAAAAAATCTTACCACTAACTGCTGATGAACATCTGGAGAAATGGGAATTCTCATACAAGGCTGGAGAAAATGCGAAATGGTGGAATCACTTTAGAAAACAGTTTGGCATTTTCTTAAAAAATTAACATAAATCTACCATACAACTCAGTTCTGCTATAGGTATCCACTGAAAAGAAATGAGAACCTGTGTCCACATAGACTTGCTCATAAATGTTCATATGCTAATTGGTCATAATAGCCAAAAAGTTGTAACATCACCTGGTGGTCCATCAGCTAGTCAACGGATGAACTGTGCAGCATAGACATACAATGGAATACTATATAGCAATGAAAAGGAATGAAATAGCCCTGCGTACCATAACATGGATGAACCTTAGCAGCAGTGAAACAAGCCAGGCAGACTATGTCCTTGTTTTTTTTTTTTTTTTTTTTGGGGTCCTTACCCACAGCATGTGGAAGTTCTGAGGCCAGGGACCAAACTCAAACTCAAGCCACAGCAGTGACAACCCTGAGTCCTTAACCCCTAGGCCACCAGGGGACTCCCATGTATGTCTCCTTTTTTTTTTTTTTTTTTTTTTGTCTTTCTGCCATTTCTAGGGCCACTCCTGCGGCATATGGAAGTTCCCAGGCTAGGGGTCCAATCGGAGCTGTAGCCACCGGCCTACACCAGAGCCACAGCAACGCCAGATCCTTAACCCACTGAGTGAGGCCAGGGATCGAACCTGCAACCTCATGGTTCCTAGTCAGATTCATTAGCCACTGTGCCACGACGGAAACTCCTATGTTTCCATTTCTGTGAAATGTCCAGAACAGACAAATTTATGGAGACAGAAAGAGGATTATTGTTTGCCTGGGGACTGAGAACGGAAACCAGATTGACTGAAAGTGAGCATGAGGGATCTTACTGGGTGATGAAAATGTTCTAAACTGGATTAGAGCAGTAGTCTCATACCTCAGTAGATTTACTAAAAATCGCAGAAATGTACACTTAAAATGGGTGAATTTTGTATGTGCATCTCATCTCAAACAAGTTATTATAAGTACAGCAGTGAACACAAAGTTTTCACTGTTGGAGTTCCCATGTGGCTTATTGATATTCATGTGGACGCAGGTTCAATCCCTGGCCTTGCTCGTGGATCGAGGATCCAGCATTGCCTTCAGCTGTGGTGTAGGTTACAGACGAGGCTTGGATCTGGTGTTGCTGGGGCTGTGGCTGTGGCCTAGGCCTCCAGCTCCAATACAACCCCTCGCCTGGAAACTTCCATATGCCACAGATGCAGCCGTAAAAAAAAAAAAAGTTTTCACTGTCCTGGTGCTGACATTTGGTGGGGGGTTGAGTGGTAGGAGGATAATAAATAATACAGAGGCAGAGAACTCCTGGAGGAAACAGTGCAGAGGGCGTGGGGGTGCACAGGCTTGACCTGCTGGGGGTGCTGGTGGAAGGTTTGGGGCCCAAAGGGCAAGGGTCGCCAGAGGATGCTGGAGGCAGACCATGCTGAGCACTGGTGGCCCCAGGGAGGAACTGAAATCTTCCCTAAGCGGAGGAGGCACAAGTAACTGGAAGAGGTGGCCCCGAACCCACAAGTGGGAGGGAGAATGGTTACAGTGCTATGGGAGCGGCAGTGGGGCCACCTGGGCTGGAGTCCAGGCTTTGACAAAAATTCTCTGGTGTCAGCACTGAGCAGAAACTTGTTTCTGGCTTCGGGGGAGCCTTGGGCAAGTAACTTAACTTCTCTGGCCTGATCCCATGTTTATAAACAGGGTAATAAAACTTCCTCTGGAGGGCTGTTATGGGCATTCATCCACTCAACAAATATTTATTATAAGCCTACTGTGTGCTCAGCTCTCTTCTGGTTGCTGGGGATAGATCCACAGATACGACAAAAATTCTTGCCCTTGGGGTCACTTTCCTATGAAAAGAGATAACTTGCATAAACCAACCTGTGCACACCAGGCACGTAGCCACTGCTTTTTTTTTTTTTTTTTTCTTTCTGAGTACTCACCTCATTATCTGTCATCATTAGAGGAACAAGTCTGCTTCCTACACCTCCCCTCAGAGCAGATGCCCAGGCCTTGGCCATTCTCTGCCCACCCTCTCACAGGTTCAAGGTGAAGGTTCATTTACTTTCGCAAAAGGCACCACAAGGACAGGCATTAACCCCAATACCCCGCGTTTCCCAAGTGTTCCCCAATCCTTGGGAGTCTTCTTTGACCGATGACCTCCTACACCCACCCCTTCCTTGCTGTAGGGCCTCGGGCAAATTTCTTAACGCCACAGGATGAAGGTGGTAAGAATACCTGGTTCCAGCACTGCAGCTAAGTAAGGCATGTGGTGCCTTAGTGCAGGTTAGGGAAAGGCACCCCCTGCAGGTGAGCACAGCCCTGCACCAAGGTGCACTGCTTAAGGAGTGGGGTGGTGTCTTTTTCCGATTAGAACAAGGTGCTCTTTTCCCTGGATTGAAGCAGCTCCATGCCAGGCACAGGCCTTGGTGGGCAAAGCACAAGCTAGAATTGAATCTTTGTGTGCCCCTCTGCCTGACACCCCTGTGCAGTGAGCAGCCCACTCATCTGTACAGCAGTCACATGGCTAAATCAGAAGGATGTGGGAAGATGAAATGAGACACCACTTGTAAAGCACTTGAAGGCATGGTGACAGTCACGTATATTTGTTTGCGACTGTTTTTGGTGTTGCTAGTATTCCCCCCAACTGCGGGGACACCCCCCCGCCCCCAGCGTCCCACCCCCAGCATCCTCTCCTACCAATTCACAGTTCCTGTTCACAGTTCCACTGCTGCCCCCTTGTGGGGTAAAGTGGTATAACTCTCATTCGCTGGCCTCCTGCCCCTTATTCAGAAATGTAAATGCTCTTTCCTAGGGAATGATTTTGGAGTAACATCTCCCAGTGTGCCCTGTCAGAGTGGCAGTTCCTTGAGCTTAGAAGAAAACTGTCTCCCTCCTTCCCTATGTGGCGCACTGGCAGTCAGGCCTACCAGGACTCAGAAGAGAGACAGGTGGAGGTGGAAATCAGGCTGATGATTTGATGAAATGCGGCAGCTTACCTTCCCCTGTGACCCAGCTCCAGGCCTCCATTCTTCTCCCCCTCTGGGATGCCGTCTTCTGCCAGGCTCAGTTCTTTCCCTAAGTGGCTCCATGGATGCCCCCAGGCAAGGCCAGCCCACAGTTCCTTTGGAGCAGCTTCCGCCAGGAGCCTGAAGAAGCAGCCAGGCTCTCCTGCTCCCTGCCGCTTGCCCCCTGCAGTGACTCCTACTTCTGGGATGGGCCCCCTTTTGTTCTGGCCACACATGTTGTCCCCCGGCCAGTGCCCCCTCCCAGGTAGCCGGTCACCAGTGGGTTGAGCACCACGCTCCAAGCACCTGTGATGAGCCCCAGCTTCCGCCAGTAGCCTCCCAGGTTGGGGTTCAGGAAGCCAGCCACATTGGAGGCATTGTAGGGTCCTAGGCAGAGCAGCAGCGTGAGCAGAGCCCCACCAGCCACCCAGGCCGCCCTTAGCTTCCGTCTGTGGCTCAGGCCTGAGCGGGCCAGTGCTCGGAGGCAGCCCACGTAGCAGAAGGCCGTGATGATCAGAGGCAGAAAGAAGAACAGGAGAGAGAGGCTTAGGCGAGCGGGGCCCACAGAGGCCGGGTCCCAGGCCTCCAGGCAGACTGGAGAGCCATTGACTGGCGTGTTGATGCCCAGGGAGCTGGTAGTATTGTCCAGCCAGCCTCCAGGAGCCTCCAACCCAAAAACCAGCCCCAGGTGACAGAGGACAAGGGCCCATATGGCCACACACACCCCCCAGGAATAGCGTGGCCTCCGGGCAGCCTGGTAGCCCAAGGGGAAGGCGGCTCCTAGGTAGCGGCCGACACTCAGGGCAGCCAGGAAGCTCCCACCTGTGTAGAGGGGGGCAAAGTGGGCCAGGGCCAAGATGGGACAGAGCACGGCCGGCAGGGGCCAGGCTCCCCCCGCCAGGACCTCCGCCGCCTTTAGCGGCAGAGAGGTGGCCAGCAGGAGGTCAGAGCAGCCCAGGTGGAGGGCGTAGACGAGGCTGGGGGTGAGGCGGAGCCGGGCCTGGGACACGGCGCCTGCGATGGCCAGGCCGTTGAGGGGGAAGCCCAGTGCGAAGGCGGCCACGTAGAGGGCGAAGGAGAGCTGCGGGGGCAGGTCCATGGGGCCGCCCCTGCCCCCCCTGCTCCCTGCCCTCAGATCCCTGAGGCGGGGAAGTGAGCTCTGGGAGCCACAGACTGGTTTCAGCACCACTCGGGGCCCCGAGAAGCCATCTAATGGGATAGTGGAGGAGAAGGACGCCCCCAGAGGGTGGAGGAGACTGGATTAGACGCCAGGACAGGACCTCTGGCCCTGAGTCCCCTGTTTTCTCTCCCCCACCCTTAAATGGAAAGCACACGATGGCCGTGTAACAGCAGGAGATGGAACAGGAGCATGCAGGTCCCAGAAGAGGAAGCCCTCGTGATTTCCGAGCCTCTGGGGAGACAAGACATAGAGAGAATTCAGAACAGAGGTGAGCCCGACAGTCTGTGTTTTTCTTAGGACGTAGGCGGGACCCCTGTGTTCGCATCCTTTCCCCAGTTCCCCAGGCAAGGAAGGAGCAGCTCCCCGCAGCGGGCAGCGCAGGGCTGGGGGCAGCTCTAGCCGAGGGGAGAAGCTGGGGCTGGGTGAGGTGGAGGCTGTGGCAAAGGGCAAGGAGAAGAGGGTCACCCGGGAGAGGCCAGGGATAAGCCAGGTCCCATCAAGTGTCCCAGGGAGTGGCTTTTGCAACCTCAGGGGTTCCCCCAGGCGGGGGATCTGGGGGCGTGGGGAATAACCGTTGTGGGGAGAGAAGCCACAGAAAGAGGGACTCACCTCTGGGTGCTGCCGGATGTCTCTGAGGCTCAGGAGTCCCCGAGGGAGGGTGGCCGCGATGGGCAGTGAGCCGGAAGGGAGAGAAGGCGGGGTGGCGGGGCCATTAGCCGGAGGCACTCGCAGCCTGGATGAGCAGCTAATGGGGCATCTCAGGAGGTGAGGGGCCACGATGATGATGCGAGCACAGGAAGGGGAGAGGTTCCAAATGCGGGCCTTTTCCTGTTGGGTTGAGGAGGATACAGCCAGCCGCTTCGAAGAGCGGGGTCAGTGGGGGTGCAAACAACCAGCACCCAGCTTTCTTCCATCCCCCACCCCAACAGCCTGCTCAGGCCTGTGCCGGGGGCTGCATCTTCTCTCCCCTTGGCCGAGCTCGTGGACAGGCCCAGGCTCACTCCCAGATATCAGAAGTCCCTCTCGTCACCCAGACCATCTCCCCTCAGTATTTAATGTGTGGGATGATGAGGCCATCATTCTTGGTCAGAGCTTCGATCGCCCCCAGCGACCCCAGGCCTCGGGCACCGCCCTTCCTCTCCTTCCCCCTCTGGCCTCCCAGCGTTGGCAGGAGCCGGAGGCAGAGAAACAAGGAACAAGCTGGGCCTCCTTCGGTGGCACTGAAGGTCCGGGCTGTGGTCCCCACTTTGCCTCTCTCTGGGCTGCACCGATGTCAAAGGGGACTCCTCCCAGGGCACCTGGGGGGACGCTGGGGAACGTGTGCCTCCAGCCGGCTGCTCAGCTCTCCTCTCAGCCCCTGAGAGTTCGGCTGTTTACCTTGCTGTCTGTCTGTCTCTCTCCTGCCTCATACTGACCCTGGAGCCTCTCTTGACCTCAGTTTTCTCTCCTACTGTGGGTGGCAGTCACAGGGGCTATGTCCTCCCCAAACTCCAAGTCACCCAGCAGAAGCTTCTGGGAGTGGTTTCCTGGAAGTGCTCCCCACCAGGCTTCAGGATTCCCAGCCCGTCCGCAGCTCCCTCCAAAGACATCGCCTCATTTCCTTCCATGCCTCAGTACCTAAATCCGTTCCTGGTCGCCTCCCTTGCAAGCCCTCCCTCCCCCGGTAAACCCGACTTGCCCCCTCTTGTTTAGTATTTTGTCCTTGGGGAACCCTGAGGAGCTGACAGAACCGGGGAAAATCCCAGGGGAACGCCCTTGACCTCTTGTGATGTGCATTTGGGGGAAGAACGAATCTGGGTACAAAGGGAGACAGAGGGTCTCCAAGCTGCTCTCTGCTTCGGCCCTCCCACCTGGCCATCCCGGTGTTGGCCTGGTGTCACCTCCTTGGAGGGCCTTCCTTGATCCCTGACTCCAAGTGGGCCCCTCCCCTGCTTTAGCCCCCATGTTGTTTCCTCCTTCCTTCCTACCTTCTTTTCTTTCTTTCTTTCTTTCTTTCTTTTTTTTGTCTTTTTAGGGCCACACCCGTGGCATACGGATGTTCCCAGGCTAGGGGTCAAATCGGAGGTGTAGCTGCCTGCCAATGCCAGAGCCACAGCAACGCGGGATCTGAGCCGCGTCTGTGACTTACCTCACAGCTCACGGCAACGCCAGATCCTTAACCCACTGAGCGAGGCCAGGGACTGAACCCTCAAACTCATGGTTCCTAGTTGGATTTGTTAATCACTGAGCCATGACAGGAACTCTTTCCTTCCTTCCTTCCTTCCTTTCTTTCTTTCCTTCCTTCCTTCCTTCTCCTGAGCCCTCGGCCTGTGGAAGTTCCTGAGCCAGGGATGGAAACCAGGCCACAGCAGAGCCCTGGGCTGCTGCAGTGATAACACCGGATCCTTAACCCACTGTGCCAGCAGGGAACTCCAGCTTCTCTGTTTTCATCTTGGGCTGTATTTATTCTTAGCACCCAGGACTCTTAGACATCAGATTTGCTAGCTCCTCTACCAGAATGTTGGTCAATGAGGGCAAAGATTTCTGTCTGCTTTATCTTGTTGCCTACATAGTAGGGACTCCGTGAGGAGGATGCATGGTCAATTGTCTGGGCTCCGGGAGGCTGGTGAGATCTGGGGCTGGGTGGAGGCTGCCAGCATTCCAGAGTCCCTGGCCTCCGCCAGGCCTGTTGAGAGTCACATGTCTTGGGCAGTTTGTCATGAAGTAGGTTTACATCATCAGCCTAGCTCTGGGACAGGATGGGAAGTCAGCCATTCGTTGCCAGGGAGCCTGTGCTGAGCCTCATCAGACAAGTGGCTGCCTTCAGCCCCTGAAACCTTTGGGGCACCCTATGCTAGAGGTCCCCAAAATGAGGACCATGTTGTATTCTTTTGTTCCTTTTTATTTTCTTTTTCGGGCCACATGGAGGTCCCCAGGCTAGGCGTCCAGTCGGAGCTGCAGCTGCCAACCTACACCACAGCCACAGCAATGCCAGATCCGAGACTCATCCACAGCCTACGCCACAGATGGTAGGTGCCTGAGCGGGGCTAGGGATTGAACCCCCGACCTCCTGGATTCTAGTCAGGCTCAGCCACAACGAGAACTTCAGGTCGTTTTTTTGTTGTTGTTGTTTCTTTCATATCGTATATTTTTTTGAACCCCAACTAGCCCTGTGCTGGATGCAGTAGCAGGTGTTCAGGAGAGATTTGCTGGATAAATGGCTGAATGGGTTGAATGCTACCGGCCCCCAAACCCTTCTCTACTCATTTCAGCTGCTCTCAAAGCCTCTCTTTTCTCTAGAAAAGTGAATGGTGTTCACAAGTCATCAAACCAGGGATGAAGTGGGTGGATGGGGAAATCAGCGACCCGTCCCTTCGGCATCAGGGGGACGACCCCCGCGTCTCGGGGAGCATCTGGTGCTGGGTAGGAGGGCAGGAAAGAAAGGAGTCACCTTCCAAGCGCATGCCACAGGCCGGGAATTTTACAGTCGTTTGGCCGATCGATGAACCACATGCTCCTGCCCCAAAGGAGAACGGGCCTCGGGCCCTTGGCAGAGGCAGGAGAATGGGTGAAGAGAGAAGCCGCCGAGAGGTGCGGGGGACGCCTCTGGAAGGGCCTCCCTGGCAAGCAGCGGGGGTGATGGGGAAAACAGAAAAGCCGAGGGGTTTCTCAGGGCAGCTGGCCTTTGGGAAGTCAGGCAGCTGTGGGTTGTGCAAGAGTTCAGCGGGGTCACTTTTGAGAAGAGCTGTGAGCAATGAATTGGCTTCCCCTTTTCACAAGTCTTCAAGAGATGCAAATCAGCCAGGCATTTGGTTTTAGGGACTTTCTGCCATTGTGTTAGCCTTCTTACAGCGGGACCTAAGATCACACCTCCCCATCCTATCTCGAAACTCCTGCATCTCCATTTTCACAGCTGAAGAAACTGATGCTCAGGGAAGCCGGGGAGTTCTTCCCAGTAGAAGAGGGTTCTGATTCAGTGGCAGAGTCGAGACAGGGGCAGCCAGGCAGCATTCCTGGCAACAAGGCAAGGGACTCTCAGATCTGCTGCTTTGGTGGCAGAGTCACCTTTCCCCTGCTCCCCAAGCCCCATGCTGCTGTCCCCACCCCCCTGTTCGCACTCAGACTCTGCAGACTGGCACTCGTTCCCTGGCTCTTTGACATGGAGTCTGAGCCATGTTTATTGGGCAGCTCCGTGCCAGTTCCACGTTGGCCACATCAGCATCTGTCTCAGATCACAAGGCCCCTGATGGAGGGGCTGCAGCAGCATAATCCTCTCCACAGATGCCTCTTAGGGGAGAAACCGGTCCTGGGAAGTGCCTCTTTCTACCTCACTTCTGACCCTCCTCCCCTGGGCTTGGCCCCAGAGGCAAAAATTAGGCATAAGATCAGTGGGTGCAGTGCTCAGAGCAGGAGCAGGGTGTCAAAGAGATGAGGAGAGAACGAAATAAAAATAAGGACCAGCTGATCTCAGCAGGGACCTAGCCAGCTGGGGGCGGGGGGCGGTCTAGGGGGGGGTCTGGGAGGGGGCAGATGGCTGGGGGCACGGGTGCATAGGGGGATTTGTACAGTGCAGGGTGGGTACGGATTTCTGGGTGGGAAGGGGAGTGGGAAAGCAGCAGGGATAGTCTTTGGAGGGTGGCGGTCACCAGTGCTAAGAAGGACGACTGTCTCTGGACCACGCACACAATTCTCTGTACCATCCAGAGTTGCCATAACTTCACATGTTCACGCATAACGTCGAGGCCGAACAGCAGGGGCTGAGAAAGTTCCAGGACCGCCCTGCAGCCCCTGGGCACCTGCACTTCAGCCGCTTCGGCCCATCAGTGCTTGAGGGTCACGTAATCCACTCCTTCAGGGGCCACAGGCCGCTCCCCAACCCCAAAATGGATCAGCTCCGAGTAATGTATCCCCTCGTCTTCTAGGACCTCCGGAGTCACGTTCTCATAGTCGCCCTGAGAAAGCCGCCCCAAGGTAAGCGTGGCCTCCTGCCCGCCAGCCTCCCATGCCCACCTTCCCTGCCCCTCTCTCCTCGCCTCTGCCGCCGGGGGCCCGAGCCTGCCTCTCACACCGGGAGACGGCTGTCCTGGCTCTGCCCACAGCTGCACCTGCCAGCCTCTGCCCCCGCTGAGCCCACACCAGGTCCTTCCCGTCTGGGACGCACAGCCATGGCAGGCCCCCCACTCCCCCAGCTTCCGTAGCCGGGACCTCTCACCACTTGACGCCTCTGCACCACAGAGTAAGTGACCGTGTCGTCCCTGTTGGGGGAAAGTCCCCGCGCCTCTGGGTTCCTCGCACCTCTGAGAGGGAAAGCAGACGACAGCAAATGAAGCCTTTCGCACGAACTCTCCTCCTACCAGCTCCCCTTGACCCCAAGAGCACCCCCAGCTTCTCAGCCCCGTGTATCAGGCCCAGGGCTCCGAGTAGGGGCTGATGTGTCAGGCGAGTGAATGTATGTATGTGTCGCAACATCTCAGCCTTGGTGACAGAGACCAACTCTGGGCATGTGCGCTCCTGTCTCGAAGGAGCAGATCCAGTTCCTGAGACCATTACCCAGGGGGTCATTATGGAGCTGGAATGAGATGAGGCGCCGGCTTGGCCCAAAGAGGGCAGTCGGGCCATGAGCCTCCCCCCACCCCAGCCTCCCAGGGGGCAGGTGTCAGCCTCCCGGTGCCCCCGGTACCCAGGTCGCTGTGCGTTGGTCTCGCTAAGAGGAAAGTGCAAGGTAGCATAGCTGATGGTGTCTTCCATCACCGGGTTGTAGCACCCCAGGGAGTGGGGGCCTTCAGCCTGGGGGGTCCTTCTAGCCTGGGAGAAAGGCAAGGTTCCAGCTCTTACCACTCCTCTCCCCTCAGCTCTGACGTCCCAGACGCCCCCCAACCACAGTTCTCTTTATTACCCCTCTCCAGTTTGTTTCTATCTTTTTTTTTTTTTTTTTTAAATCTTTTAAGTTCGCACCTGTGGCATATGAAGTTCCCAGGCTGGGGGTCAAATTGGAGCTGTAGCCGCCGGCCTACGCCACAGCCACAGCAACAGCAACGCCCGATCCGAGTCGCATGTGTGACCTACACCACAGCTCCCGGCAATGCTGGATCCTGAACCCACTGAGCAAGGCCAGGGATCAAACCCTCATCCTCATGGATACTAGTCAGGTTCTTAACCCCCTGAGCCACAACAGGAACTCCTCCACTTTGCTTCTTTTTAAAAAATTATATATTTATTATTTATATATTTTTAAATTAACATTTTAAACATATGTATACATTTTAAAATTACAGTGGATTTTCCACTTTGTTTACTGGTTTCTTTTTTGGCCATACCCACAGCACTCGGAAGTTCCCAAGCCAGGGATTGAACCCACACTACAGCAATGACCTGAGCCACTGCTGTGACAAGGCCAGATTCTTAACCCGGTGTGCCACAAGGGAACTCCTGTTTTTTTCTTGACTTCAAGGTCTGCCCTGCATTTCCTCTTGCCCCCTGTCCTACCTTTATATTCCTCACAAAGAAGCTCTGTCCGTTGGAATTTTCCTGAAACCCCTGCTGGCTGCGAATCCTCTTCCAGCTGGGAAACAAAGACCTGCTCAGGGAGGGTGAAGGGCCCGGGAAGAGGACCCTGTGGACTCGCCAGGTCGGGGCCACAGGATTCAGAAACGGGGTCACTCCCTGGAGTGGGAGTGCGAAGGAGGGGGGGGGGGGGCTCACGTTTGCCGAAGCTTGACTCCCCAGATTGCCAGGAGGAGGATGGCCAGGAAGAACCCCACTCCCATGGCTGCGCGCCTGCTGATGGTTGCCGCGCTGTCTGATAGAGAAAAGAGCATCACGTGATGACACTGCTCTGCCCTGAGGCCTTTGCCTGGGAGGCATCCTCCACCTCTCCCTCCCCTGGCCACTGTCCTTCCGGGCTTGAGACTTCTCTACACCCAGGGGACGTGATGCAGAGAAAGAGGGAGAAGCCAGCCCTGCCCTCTGGAATCTCACCCAGGAGGGAAGGGCAGCTCTTCTTCGGGAGGCGCTCCTGCTTCATGACAGACTCAGTCACCCACAGAGCACAGAACCCTCATAAATGGGACCATCCCTTCAGAGGACCGTTTGACTTAAAATCTCCTGTCCTCTGACCCAGCAAGTCTATATAGGGACCTGTCCTGCAGCTGTCCTCGCAGGTGTGCCCAGGACAAGAGACTGGGCACAGCCTTGAGGAGGGTGCTGGGCACATGGCTATGTGACGTCCCCACATAGGACCGCCATGCAGCCTTAGGAAAAGAGGCAGGTCTCAGAGCTCCCGTCGTGGCACAACGGAAACAAATCTGACTAGTATCCATGAGGACATGGGTTCAATCCCTAGCCTTGCTCAGCGTGTCTGGGATCCGGCGTTGCTGCAAGCTGTGGGGTAGGTCGCAGACGGGGCTTGGATCCTGTGTTGCTGTGACTGTGGTGTAGGCCGGCAGCTGCAGCTCCAATTCAACCCCTAGCCTGGAACCCTCCAGGTGCCATGAATGCGGCTCTAAAAAGACAACAAAAAAAGAATTTCCTGCTGTTTCCAGATTCTTCAAACACCCTGTCCATGCACAGATAGAGCACAGTCTCCAAGTGGTGTTATTACCTGGAGGAAAAGGACATTCAGGGCAAGGTGTGTGCTCTCCCACCAAGTAACAAAGAGGGCCGTCTGTGGACATAGATCTATATGGGCCTATTGTGCACGTGGGGAAAATCTCTGTGAGGAGAGGATCCAGCTGCCCACAAGCCTCCGGGGAGGAGGGAGGGAGCAGAGTTCACAGGGAGCAAGAAAGGGGAAGTGCCGTCCTTCCACTATTCACCCTTTCGTGCTATTTTAATGTTTTACCATGTACTTGTATTTTCTTTTTTTAAAAAAAGAAAAAAAAACAGAGTTCCCTGGTGGTCTAGCCATTAAAGGACCTGGCATTGTCACTGCTGTGGCTCAGGTTCGAGTCCCCAGACCAAGAACTTCTGCATGCCGTGGGCACAGCCAAAAAAAAAAAAAAAAAAGAATAATTTAAAAACACACACACCCACATCTCAAAAGATAAAAACAAGTGGTCCATCAAGGGTGAGACACAGAGGCAGACAGAGGGAGCCAGTAGGAGCTCAGAAAGTCTGGAAGGAGGGGACAGCCTTTGGGGACTCCCGCTAGACAGGACAGGCTGAGCGGCAGGAAGGAGGGGAGACGGGTGAGCTGTGTGTGCAGCAGGAGACGCACCTTTGAGCGCACAGGACAGAGGAGGAGGGGGAGAGAGAGGGGGGAGGAAGAGGAAAAGGGCAGGGAGGGAGCTGGGAGATGGTCTGGAAGGCTGGAGGGAAGCCACAGGAGTGGCCGGGGCCAGAGAATAAGAGAGAAGGGGCCTTACAGTGGACAGTGAGGGTGCTGGGGGGCGAGTGGTTCCTGCCCAGCTGGTTGACCCCCTGGCACCAATATGCGCCTGAGTGCTGCACCGTCACGGGATCCAGTTTCAGCGTCTGATGGTAGTGGTGGATGTCTTGGTTATTCCAGTCAAACCAGGTGTACTGGAAGATGGGAGGGTTGGCGTCGCCCTCACAGGACAGGACTGCCGTCTTGCCCTCCACCACTCCGTCTTTGGGGCTAATGGACACATGCAGCCCTCTGGGTGCATCTGTGAGGAGACGCAAAGTCAGCATCCAGGTGGCCAGTCGCCTCCCCGTTTCCGCTCCCAGCCTCTGGCTCCAGCCACTCACACAGCACTCGCAGCTCCCAGGCCTGCGATGTCGTCTGTCCTATGGAGTTGTTGACCAAGCAGTGGTAACTTCCAGCATCTTCTGGAGTGATGGCCTCAAATCTCAGGTCCCTGCCTTCCTTCAGAGGGATTCCATTTTTCTTCCAGAAGAAGTGGACATCCGTGGGGCGGCTACTTGAGAAGTCACATTGGAGGAGGACCCGGTATCCAGAGTGAATCTCAGTAGGGGGGCTGATCAGGACTCTGACATCTTTGGGGGCATCTGGAGAGCAAGGTGCTCAGGCTGACCTTTTGGGTCCCTTTCCCTCTTCCTGTCCCCAAGACTTTCTCTCCCCTTGGCCCGCAGGCCTGACTCTCATCCCTCAAGTCTCTGGGAGGCCCCTGGTCCAGGCTGCAGTTGCGTTGCCCTTGGAGCCCCGTACCCCAACGGGGCCACCTCCCAGCTCCCCCTGCCCAGGTCACTCACAGTGGACATCCAGGTTGACAGAGGGGGACCACGAGCACCACTTGTTACAGGCTGAGCATTGGACTGGCCCTGCGTTCCAGGCAACTTTTTGAATCATCAGCCAGGCAGGTTGTAGGTGGTCCCGGAAGCCTACGATGTTCCAGCTGTAATGGGTAACTCTGGGGTAACTGGAATTGTAGGTGCAGTATAGAGACACGCTGTCTCCTTCTCGAATCGGTGCAGAGTTTTGAATCACTGTGATGACCTCCTGGGGGGGATCTGGGAGGAAACCAGAGAGGCGGGGGAAGAAATGGTAGCCATGCTAATACCTGTTCTTTCCTGCTGCTGCTTCCTCTTCCTCTGCCCCACATTCACACAGTTTCTCAATTAGCCGAGGGAAGGCTTGTACTTTGCATCTGAGGACAGAAACCCTGCCCTGGCCATTTGGCCTAGTTGTGGTTTGAGGCAGGGTGGTGCAGAGATTAAGAGCAGAGCTCTGGGGAGTTCCCATTGTGACTGAGTGGAAACGAATCTGACTAGCATCCATGAGGACGCCGGTTTGAACCCCGGCCTCACTCAATGGGTTAAGGACCCGGTGTTGCCGTGAGCTATAGGTCACAGACATGGCTCGGATCCCACATGTCTGTGGCTGTGGTGTGGGCCGGCAGTTACAGCTCTGATTTGACCCCTAGCCTGGGGTCCTCCATTTGCAAGCGAGTGCAGCTCTGAAAAGGAAAAAAGCAAAAGAAAAAAAACCAAGAAACAAAAACAAACAGCAAGGAGTTCCCAGGTGGCTCATCAGGTTAAGGATCCAGCTTTGTCTCTGCTGTGGCTCAGGTTACAGCTGTGGTGTGGATTCAATCCCTGGCCCAGGAACTTCTGCATGCCATGGGTATCGCTGAAAAGAAAAGAAAAGAAAAACACAGCTCTGGAGCCAGACTGCCATTTGGAGCTGTGGGATCACGGGCTGCAGGCCTCCGTGTGTATTCATCTGTCCACTGGGGTCCTGTGAGTCCTTAACCTGGTGGAATTACTGCAAGGGTGGAGTGAGGCAGTGCCCTTACAGCCACATGGTGGCATATGGTGAAGTCTTGGTAAATGTTGCTGCTGAGGTTACCACATATCCGGTGTTTAGATATTCAGGATTTGGGCATCCCTGTCAGTGTGTTCGGCTCAGACTGTGACTTTTCAGGGTAAAGGATCAAAGCTATGGATTCTTGGGAGTTCCCATTGTGGCTCAGCGGTAACAAACCCAACTGGTATCCATGAGGATGCAGGTTCGATCCCCAGCCTCACTCAGTGGGTTAAGGATCTGGCGTTACTGTGAACTGTGGTGTAGGTTGCAGACGTGACTCGGACCCATGTTGCTGTGGCTGTGGTGTAGGCTGGGGGCTGTAGCTCCAATTCAACCCCTAGCCTGGGAACTTCCATATGCCGTGGGTGTGCCCCCCCAAAAAAAGCTATGGAATCTTTGTCCTGGGCCCCCCTCTGTGACAAGACTCACTGTGTGAGACAAGGTCTGGTGACAGAGAGGTAATGTCCCATCTCTCCTGGAAGATTCAAGAACCCCTTCAGGGATTCAGGCACTGCCTAGTGACACCAAGTCTCCACGTTCGTCACAAGACCCTGGCATCTCACCGTTCATTCATTCAACAAACATCTACTATCCCACGAGCCAGACCCTGCTCTGGTGCTAGGGACACAGCAGTGAACAACAGCAAAACGCCTGCCCCCAAGAAGCTCCTCTGGCTTCTGCCTGCTGTCCATGCCGGACCTCAGCTGCTCCCTCCTGCCCTGCTCTCATCTCCCTCCCTCCAGCCGCTCTGTGACTACTCACACTGCACGACCAGCTCAGCTTCCTCGCCCACTCGTCCAGGACCAAGACTGTTTTCTGCCAAGCAGGAGTACCTGCCAGCGTGCCGGATGAGGACCTTGGGGATCTCGAAGTTCTCGTTTGTCCTTCCAGGCACTTCTAGCCCATTGTAATACCAGGTGTAATTTGTCGGAAGAGGGTTGGCCTGTGATAGACAAATCAGCTGTACTTTATCTCCTTCCTTAGCTGGTGAGGGGAAGATCTGAACCCTGGAAGATTCTGGAGCATCTGGCAGAAGAAGCAGAGGGTGGGTGTGGGGAGGAGGAAGTGAGCAGAGGCCTCCAAGGCTTCCCTCCCGAGGGCCTGGGTGGCAGCCCTTCCTCCCCCCCAGCTCCTGGGAGGCTCACAGTGCACTTTCAGGTCCACTCCTTCCGATATTCCTGAGCCGATGGCATTTTGGGCTTGACACTGGTACTTCCCGCTCATCTGCCTGGTCACCCTGGGCAGAGTTAGGCTGAATGTCCTCTCCCGACTCAGCAGGGTCCCATCCTTAAGCCACCATACATGCCAGTACTCAGGGTGGCTGCTGATGACCTGGCACGTCATGGTCACGGACTCCCCCTCTCTTACGGTGGCTTCTCTGGGACTGACCTGGACCTCCAACTTCGGCGTGTCTGGAGGAGCAGAGGGACAGTGGGGGAGGGGACAAGGAATTCTCAGAGGCTGGAAGTGGTGAGAAGTTGGGGGAGCTTTTATTCTGATAGAACAGGGCCTGCATAGAGCAGGCATAGATCCTTCAGTGTCCCTCGGATCAACGAAGGCGGGCTGGTCCAAGCGCCAGGTGACCTGTCGCAGCCTCTGAATTCAACCCTCTACTGCCCCCCACGCTCTGCTCCCCGAAGGTCTGGTCTCCACCGGCAGCCCCAGCATCTCTGGGCCTGTCTGTCTTTGAGACCCTGCCACTCCCCTGCTTGAATCATGCTGTGGATTCCACACCCTCGCTGCCTCCCAGGAGGGCCAGTGTCCCGGTCCCTCTCTGGCCCCTTGCTCTGAGGCGGACATGCCAAACGCCTACCTCGAGGGCTTGTTCTTGCTCTCCCCTCTCCCTAGAATGCTCTTCTAGCAACCATATGCCTCCTCCCTTCACTCAAGCCTCAGCTCAGCTTTGGCCTGCATCCCTCGCTCCCTCTGCCCTTGTCCTGCTTTATTTATTTATTTTTTTGGTTATTGTTCTTTTAGGGCCGCACCCGCGGCACATGGAGGTTCCCAGACTAGACGTTGAATCAGAGCTGCAGCTGCCGGCCTACATCACAGCCACAGCAACACGGGATCTGAGCCGCATCTGTGACCTTTGCTGTGGCTCAGGGCAACACCAGATCCTTAACCCACTGAGCGAGGCCAGGGATTGATCCCTCATCCTCATGGATACCGGTCAGGTTCGTTACTGCTGAGCCACAACAGGAGCTCCCTGCTTTGTTTTTCTTTAATACGTTTAGCACCCTACAACTACGTTCTCTATGTGTCCGGGGTGCTGTTTTTACTGTCTGCCCTCCCCACCGCCCCGCTGCAATGCCAGCTCCCCAAGGCCAAGAAGTTTGCTCACTGCTCTATTTCTGGCCACCGTGAGCAGGCCTGGCTCCCAGTGGATTCACAGTAAACCTTTACTGAATGAATGAATGAGGAGGCACAGGCTGGGAATGATGGGAAAATATTCCTCACCCTGACCCCCTCCCCACCCCCTGCCCCAGGGACCACAAAACAAACAAACAAACAAAACAAAACAAAAAACCTTACCCAGGTGATCCCAAAATCATGTCATGCTTTGGGGAGAGATGCAACTCTTTTATTCTCATAGACCAAAGCAGATGCTGAAATGAATCTGTTCCCTGAGGGAGTTCCCATCGTGGCTCAGCGGAAATGAATCTGACTAGGAACCATGAGGTTGTGGGTTTGATCCCTGGCCTTGCTCAGTGGGTTAAGGATCCAGCGTTGCCATGAGCTGTGGTGTAGGTCATAGACGTGGCTCGGATCCAGTGTCGTTGTGGCTGTGGTGTAGGCAGGCAGCTGTAGCTGCGATCTGACCCCTAGCCTGGGAACCTCCATATGCCGCAGGTGCAGCCCCAAAAAGACAAAAGACCAAAAAAAAAAAAAAAAAAATCTGTTCCCTGAAACACCAGCGCCTAGGACAGGAGTGGTTGACCCTCTGCCTAGACCCTTCCCAGCTGCAGGTGCCTACAGACCCATCTTGCCTCCTTCTTTGTGGGCTCCCGTTACCCTTTGTGCCTGCCAAGGTGGTGGCAAGGTGACCCTCGTCCTTCCCACAGGAGAATGGGGTGGGGCACTCACGCTTCACATCCAGCCCCACAGTTTCCTCCGAGAGCACCTGCTGTTGTGTGGGGTCCCAGAGTTGGCAGGTCAGATTCTTGCCATGGTGAATCCACTGTGCCCTGAAGGTGAGCCTGCTCTCGGTGGAGACAGACTCCACATTCAGGAAGGTCAAGGTGTTGGCATGCCCCTCCAGGGACCACTGCAGATGGATTTTATACCCAGAGCAGGAGAAATTCAAGAAGCAGCTGGCAGTGACTTCCTGGAGCTCTTGGATTTCTGAAGGGAGCTGAATGAGGGGTGGAGGAGCCCTCTCTGCAAAAGAATAAGGACCACGCTGGAGGCCTGGGAGCCTGGCCCAGCATGTGCCAGCTTCTCACGCCTGGCTTCAGATGCTCTGCCCCAAATAGCCCGTCAGGAATCCCTGGCCAGTCCAGTCCACCTCTCTCAGGACCTGCCTTTCTCTGCTCAGCTGGAACATCAGCTAAAACAATGCTGATTCGCCTTAGGAATTGCTTTTATTTCCCCCCCCCTTTCTTTTTCTTTTTAGGGCAGCATACAGAAGTTCCCAGGCTAGGGGTCGAATCAAAGCTGCAGCTGCCGGCCTACACCCCAGCCACCGTCCTACACCACAGGCACAGCAACGTGCGATCCGAGCTGCATCTGTGACCTGTGATCTACGCTGCAACTTGCTGCAATATTGTATCCTTAAGCCACTGAGGGAGGCCAGGGATCGAACCTGCATCTTCATAGAGACAACATCCAGCCCTTAACCCACAGAGCCACAATGGAAATTTCTCATTTTGTGTTTATACCTACCGCATTCACACACCCTGATGTTTGCTTTCTAAATGTTTTCCGGATCGCCCTCCCCACACTCCTCAGTGGATTTTGACCGTTTAGTTCAACACACGTTTCTTAGCTTGGATGACAAAACTTCCTGTGTTGAAAGGCCCAAATATCAGGCACATCCCACAGGGAACTCCTGCAGGGCGATCCTTTCATGGAGAGGTCCGCATGCAGCCTGTGCCCTGGGCCGGGCCGCCCTCAGAAGGCAGCATCTGAAGCTCCAGCTCTCACCCCCCCACCTCAGGGCTGCTTCGAACCACCCTCTGAACAAACAGACTGTGTGGAGTGAGCACAGCCCCCAGGACAGAGGCCCCAAACCTGTGTTTGCTTCACACACTCTCCCTACGTCAGGGAGACACCAAGCGTGACTTAGAATGAATCGTTCACATTCACCCATCGGGAGATTTCCCTTGAAAATGCAGGTTTCCCTCTTCTCTGGAAAAATCAGGCGACCTGGAACCCAGATTCTGGAATGGGCAGGAGCTGGGTGGCAAGCGGGATGCTGGCCGCCCCTGTCTCGTGCTGCCCCCGTTGCCGGCTGGCACCCCTGTCTGGCCTCTGCCGGAAACTGGCTTATGATCAGTCCCTGGAGTTGAGTGTTTCCCACCTCGGTCGTTGCCGAGACGCGAGGACCCCGTTCCCCAGGCCTTACCTGAGACGTTGAGGCTTATGGCCTCTAACCATTTATTATTGTCGACCGATGTCATCCTCAGCCCCAGTTTACCAGTGTCATTGACGTTCACTGGGCTGATGAGGAGGGTGCAGTTGTTTCTGTCGTTTCCCAGGAATTGTACCCTTTCCTGCCGAGAAGGAAACTCCTTGGCCTTCTGGTTCTTGTAGAGGACGGTCCCCGTGTAGTCCCTGGTGCGTTTGTCATACTCAAAATTGTGGTACACGGTCAGGTTTTCCAGGGTGTGTCCAGTCCCTGGGATCTTGTAGCTGCAAGGAATCCAGATGCAGGTTCCGTTCCAGGCGTAGAGGGTCTTGGGATGATTGACCGTCCAGGAAGCGGAGTCAGCGAAAGCCAAGTATTCTGGAACCAGAGTGAACAGAAAGCATTACTGAGGGAGGGATGAGGAGAGCTCGCAAAGGAATAAGGAATTTCCTCCGGGCGGGGGAGAGAAGGAGAGCCACAAAGAGAGTACACACACACACACACACCCACCCACTGCCTGTCCCCAGCCTGCCCCACGTTTGCTTTTCTCTGCCCCAGAGCACTCCTCCTCCAGCACCCTCAGTCACCCCTGAACCCAGGTACCAGCCCAGGACACGGTCCTTACCGAGCAGCAGAAGCGAGAGCCCGAGGAGATGCATGGTGCTGTGTCTGGGCAGGATCCTGGGCCGGGAAGAGTTTGTCTTTGAGCCATCTGGCCGCTTACATCTTCCAGACGGCTTTTCTTGCTCACCCACTGAGCTCCGACCCCTTTTCCCTGATCCCGAGAGACCCGTGTTACAAGGTGGGTATGGAATTCTGGAAGCTCACAGGGCCTTTTCTGGATACAGGGGAACCGTGTAGCGCTAGCCTCTCTCTTCCCACCACTCCTTCCTTTCTTCCATCTGTCCATACACCCATCCATCCAAAATTGTATAAACTTGCTGCCCAGCTCACAGGCTTTGGGTGGCACCAGACTACTGAATACCTTGAATGCCAGGTCCTGGGTAATGAGAGCTTGCCTTGGGGACAACGAGCAAAGGATTTTAGATAGGGGACAGACATGGTCAAACCTCAATTTTAAAGACTGGGAGACAAAAACAACCCTAAACCAATACTTCAGTGCGATGCCAGGAACGTTTAGATGGGTCTGAAAGGACTTAGGAGAACTTTTTGCAAGAGTCTCACTCAGATGCCCCAGGGGTTGGGTGGGGACATAAATCTACCAGGTGGGGATTTAAATCTGGGGCGGGGGCAATGGTCATGCTGGGTAAAGGTCATGACTGTCTCAGTGCCAGCCAGTTACTGCCAAATGAGAACATGGGCTCAGCACTGCCTGGTCTCCTACTGTTTTCTTATTTACTTATTTAATTATTTATTCGCTTTTTAGGGCCACACCAGTGGCATATGGAGGTTCCTAGGCTAGGGATCACATCGGAGCTGTAGCTGCTGGGCAACACCACAGCCACAGCAAAGCCAGATCCAAGCCACATCTGCAATCTACACCACAGCTCACAGCAACACTGGATCCTTAACCCCTGAGCAAGGCCAGGGATTGAACCTGTGTCCTCATGGCTGCTAGTCAGATTCGTTTCCGCTGAGCCACGAGGGGAACTCCTCTACTGATTTAAAAGAAGTAAGAAGCCAGAGTTTTATGTGAAATGTCCCATTTAAAAAAAAAAAAAAAATACACCAAAACCCACGGTGCTAGTCAAACAAAACCTGTCTGCGGGCCAGAGGTTGTCCAAGGGCTGCTCGTGGGCAACCGCTGCCCACGTGTGTGTATGTGTGTGTGTGTGTGCACGCAGTGAGGCGGGGGAGCCACCTCACCAGACTTTTACATGGAACTACATTTACATAGAGTTAAATTTAAGTCCCAATTTGCATGGCTGTGCCCTTCACACCTGTCCCCGGGGAGCCAGCAGGACGTGCCAACTGAGTGTGTCTCCGGTCTTGGCAGCGACCTGCCTCTCTCCCACCTGCCCAGCCAACCTTTCTCACCACTGGCGCCCCCACCCCCAGCCCCTCCGGCTGTTTATCTCCCGCGACTGTGTGGCTCAAGGGGGGATGGGGGGGTCCTGCGCGGCCAAGGCGGAGGCTAAGCTGCCTGCTGACAGTGGGAATGGGGTCCCGTCCCCGGGCAGAGCGGCCGTGCCGGTCCCGCCTGGGCGCAAATAAGGGCTGAGGGGTTTACAGGGAGCCAGACTCTTCCAGGCAGAACTGATACGGCCCTGGAGGTGCTGAGACTGTTAGGACACACACAGGAAAGTCCTCAAGGTCACATTTATTTGGGTGGACATGGGTTTAGGGCAAAACAAAAGGGAATTAGGACTCTTTAGTGCAGGTCTTTTCAAACCTTTAACCAGCCGTGTCTACACCTGACCCTGGGGACAGGAGAGCAGTATGCGGCCTGAAGGACTGAAGGGTAGAATTTGGGTGGGTCCCCCTTGGGTTTCCACCAGGGAGGGCTGTGGCAAGGGCTGGCCTGTGGTGGCCCCCCTTCCCCTGCCAGCAGCCAGCAGTCACACCCTCGCTGGGAACCCGCTGGAGGAGGCCAGGCCTAGGAAAGGAGTGATTCTCAGAGCAGGGTTGTGTGCTTACCCGGATGGTCCCCAGGCCATCTCCAGAGCCCAAGCCGTGGCCCCAGGCCTGGGCCTGGAAGGCCGCAGAGGCCGGGTGGGCTGTGGAGGCTTGGATGGGTCTATGCTGGGCGTGAAGGCTCAGGACCAGGCCCCGCTGTGCAGACCTGTGGTCCTGTTGAGAGCCCTGCAGGACCTCAGGGCTGGCCTCCCTGAGACCAGCCTTCCTCCCGGGCACCCAGGGACGCAGCCTACTCTCAAAAGACCCACCAGCCCTGGCAAGGAAGATGCTCAAAGGCAGGGGACTACAACCTATTGTCACCCAGGCAAGAGCAAAGGAGGGGCATCCCCATCGTGCTTCCAGCCCCAGGAGCTGTGCCCGGCACATAGAAGCTGCTCCATACTTGATTGTTAAATGCAAAAGAGGACAAAGCCGTGTTTACCTGTTTCCTCGTGTCTTCCCTCTTCGGGGACTCTGGCAGCCTCTAAGAGTGAAAGGGGAAGAACAGAGAAGTCGCCAGTGACTGAGTCTCGCTCTTCATGGCCACACCCCCAGCCTCTCTGTGGCAGCAACTCCACTTCTGGGTATTTATCTGAAGGAAACAAAAACGAACTTAAAAATCTAACTCGTGCTCTCTGCAGCACTATTTATAGTAGCCGAGACATGGAAGCCACCTAAGTGCCTGAGTGGATAAAGAAAATGCATACAAAGGAGGAGTATTCAGCCATAAAAAGAAGGAAATCTTGCCATTTGCCATGACATGAATGAGTTATGCCCAGTGAAATAAGTCAGACAGAGAAAGACAAACGCCATGCGCTCTCACTTCTATGCGGGATCTTTAAAAAAAGAAAACAGGGAGTTCCCGTTGTGGCACAGTGGTTAACGAATCCGACTAGGAACCATGAGGTTGTGGGTTCGATCCCTGGCCTCGCTCAGTGGGTTAAGGATCCGGCGTTGCCGTGAGCTGTGGGGTAGGTTGCAGACATGACTCAGACCCCGAGTTGCTGTGGCTGTGGTGCAGGCCGGCGGCTACAGCTCCGATTCGAATCCTAGCCTGGGAGCTTCCATATGCCACGGGAGCGGCCCTGGAAAAGGTAAAAAGACCCCCCCAAAAAAATAAATAAATAAATAAAAAGAAAAAAAAGAAAACGAACACATAGATACAGGCGACAGAATGGTGTGCGCCAGAGGCAGGGTTGGGGGTGGGCAAAAGGGATGAAGGCGGACAAAAGGTACAAACGTCTGGTTGTAAAATACATAAATCCCAGGGTGTCAGGTACAGCGTGGTGACTGCAGTTAAGAGCACTGCATTGTGTATTTGCCAGTTAATAAGAGTTAAAAGTTCTTAAAAGTTCTCACCACACACACAAAAAATCGTAACTAAGTATGGTGACGGACAGTAACTAGACTTATCGTGGTGATCATTTGTAATATACACAGATATCGAATCATGAGGTTACGCACTTGAAACTAACGTGTTGATTACATCTCTCTTTAAAAAAGAAAGGAGGAGTGGGAGGGACTGGGAGGAACTGGGAATCTGAGGTTAATTGTTGCAAACTATTGCTTTCAGAGTAGATAAGCAATGAGATCCTGCCGTGTGGCACAGGGAACTATATCTAGTCACTCTTGATGGAGCACGATGGAGGATAGTGTGAGAAAAAGAATGTGTCTATCTGTGTGACTGGGTTGCTTTGCTGTATAGTAGAAAATGGACAGAACACTGTAAGCCAACTCTAGTGGAAAAAATAAAAATCATTATTTAAAAAATTAAATATACAACTTTTCAAAAGAAAAAGAAAGTAGGAGTGGCTTAATAATAATAGATAAAGTAGACTTCGGAATAAAGAGAATGACCAAAGCCAGAGATGGATACTATATAATAAGAAATGGGTCAAGCTATTAAGAAGATATAGCGAGCTACACGTGTAGGTACCAAACGCATGGGAAAGAAATCTTCAGGCCAATATGGTTTTACTGGAGAGTTCTACCAACATTAAAGAAGAATTAACACCAATTCTACATAATCTCTTCCGGAAAACAGCAGAATTCTTTCCAATTCATTCTTTTTTTTAATCAATGTTTTCATGTTGGAGTATAAGTCAATTTACAATGTCATGCTTCCCAACTGACTCTATGAAGCCAGTATTACCCCAAAACCAAACCAAAACCAAAAGACAAAGACAATACAAAAAAGAAAACTGCAGACCAATATTTCTTATGAATACAGAGGCAAAAGTCCTTACCAAAACACTAGAAGATAAATTCAGCAACATATGAAAAGAATTATATGGATAAACAAGGTCCCACCAAGTAGCCCAAAATATTCAATATCCCGAGATAAACCGTAATGGAAAAGAATATTTAAAAGAGTACATACATATATATGTATGCGTATATATATATGAACCACTTTGCTGTACAGCGGAAATTGACACAACATTTTCAATCAACTATACAACAAAATAAATTTCATCTAAAAAAAAAAAAGAATTATACCACTATGACCCAGTGGGGATGATTCCAGGATTATAAGTCTAGTTCGATATTCAAAAATCAAACTATGTAATCTCTTGTTAATAGGACAAGGAAGAAAAAAATTATATGATTATATAAATTGTGGCAGAAAAAGCATTTGACAAAATTCAACACCCTTTCATGATAAAAACTCTCCGAAGGAGCTCCCGCCATGGCACAGAGGGTTAAGAACCTGACTGAAATGGCTCAGGTCACTGTGGAGGTGGCGGTTTGATCCTTATCACCCCCCAGCCCCACTCCCGGCCACGACTCTGGGATTCCACTTCTAGTGTGTGTACCCCAGAGAGATGAAAACACATCTACAGAAATTTGAACACGTATCACAACAGCATGATTCACAAAAGCCAAAAATAGAAACAACCCTGGAGTCTATCACATGATGAGTGAATAAAGAATATATGGCATATCCATACAAGGAAATATTATTCGGCAATAAAAAAAAAAATGAAATTGCCGAAGCGGCAGCATAGGTTACAGCTGTGGCTGGGATTCAGTCCTTGACCCAAAAATGTCCATATGCCGTAGGTGTGGCCAAAACAAAACAAAACTCAACATTCCAAAAAAAAAAAAAAAAAAAAAACAATCAAATAATACAATTAAAAATTGCCCCCCCAAGAAAGGTGGGCAAAACATATGAAGGACATTTCACTGAAGATGGTACGGATAGACAATAATCACATCAACGGAAGTTCAACATCATTAACCTTTAGAGAAATGCAGATGAAAGTCGGATGAGATACCACTACTACACGCCCATTAGACAGCTAAAATAAACAATAGTGGCAAAGCAAAAATGCTGGAAAGGATGCATAAGAATGAAATCTTTTCTACATTGCTAATGGGAATGTAAAATTGTCCAGCCATTTTGGAAAACAGTCTCCAAACAGTTTCTCAAAAGGTTAAACACAGACTTCCCATACGACTCTGGGATTCCACTTCTAGTGTGTGTACCCCAGAGAGATGAAAACACACCTACAGAAATTTGAACACGTATCACGACAGCATGATTCACAAAAGCCAAAAATAGAAACAACCCAGGAGTCTATCACATGATGAATGAATAAAGAATATATGGCATATCCATACAAGGAAATATTATTTGGCAATAAAAAGAAATGAAATACTTTACAGATGCTACAAAATGATGAACTTGAAAGAAGCCTATCACAAAAGGCCACATACCGTATGATTTTACTTCTATGAAATGTCCAGAAAAAGAAAACCTGTAGAGACGGAAAGTAGATTTAATTGTTGCCTAGAACTGGGGTGGGGGTGTTGGGAGGAAACGGGGAGTGACAACAAATGGGCACAGGTTTCTTTCTGGGGCAATGAGATGTTCTCAAATTGACTGTGTTGACAGTTGCACAATTCTCCGAATATGATTTGAAACCACAGAAGTGTACACTTTAAGTAAGTGGATTGCACGGGCAATTGAAAATGGGCGAGACACGGAAAGACATTTCAGCAAAGAGAATATACAGGTGTCAAAATAAGCACATGAACAGATGTTCAACACCCCTGGCCGCCAGTGAAATGCAAATCAGGACCATGATAAGATATCATTGCATACCAACAAAACAGCTAAAATAAAAAATCATGACAACTTCAAATGCTGGTAAAGATGCAGTGAAACTAGATCCTGCGTACATGGCTGGTGGGAATGTAAAGTGGTAGAGCCACACTAGAAAATAGTTTGTAAGTTTCTTGCACAACAGATGAAATACTCCTACTCGGTATTCGCACTTCTAGGCATTTATCCCCAGGAAATGAACATTTATGACCACACCAAAACCTGTACACGGTTGTTCATAGCAGCTTCATTTGGTTCTGGAAACAACCCATATGTGGCCTCAAGAGTCAAGAATGATTCGATAGCGATACACCCATACTGTGGAGTACTGTGTAGCAATGGAATGAGGCACTGAACAGCAGACGACAACCGGGATAACTCTAAAGGGCATTATATTGAGTAGTTAAAAAAAAAAAAATCCAGGCATTCTCACCATGGCCCTGTGGGTTAAGACTCCAACTGCAGCAGCTCAGGTCACTGCAGAGGTGCAGGTTTGATCCCTGGCCCAGTGTAGTAGGTTAAAACATCTGGCATTGCCACATGTAGGTCGGGGCTATGGCTCAGCTTCAATCCCTGGCCCAGGAAGTTCCATGGGCTATGTTGTGGCCATAAAATTAAAAAAAAAAAAAAAAGTGCCAGTCCTAAAGGGACACATGTCATATGATTCCTTTTATGTGACATTCTTGATCACAAAATGATAGAGATGAACAGATTACTAGTTGCCCTGGTTTAGAGACAAAGGAAAGGGAAGTGGAGGTGACTTCAAGGGAGATATTTGTGGCAACGGAATCCTTCTGTATCTCTGCCGCGGTTGCATACGCCTAGACCGGAGATAAAAGGACTCGGAACTATACACATTGTACTGCGTAATTTCGTAAGAAGTAACCATCGGGGGGAAACTCGACAAAGGGCTGCCAGACTTGTCTGTTCTATCTTTGTAACTTCCTGTGAATCTATAATTATTTCAGAATAAAAAGTTTAAAAACACAAAACAGTGTGGAGTACCCTGGTGGCTCAGTGAGTTCAGGATCCGGCGTGGTCACTGCTGTGGTTCTGGTTACGGCTGCGGCGTAGCTTTGATCCCTGCCTTGGGAATTCAACATGCTGCCAGTGTGGCCAAAAAATTAAAAAGAAAAAAAAACCAGAAAAAGTAAATTAAAAACAAACAAACAAACAGTGAGCTGGAGGACTCCCAGGCCCAGGGGTAGGGTTCCGAAAGGCCTCTGCAGGAGCCCCTCCCTGGGGACTTGGATTCCTGCTCAGGGCCTTGAAGGAGTGTCTGAGGCCTCTGCTGGCAGCTCCAGGCATTGCTCCTGGTCCTGGCTCAGGAGAAATCGGGCCATAAGTTCACGGACAGGCCTTCACTTCCGGAGACCATGGCTGCATAGAGAAGGCGAGGGTGGAAGGCAGGACTCCTGGGAACATAGGTTGCTGCCTTCACCATCTTTCCCTCCAAAGGGGTGGATGCTTTCTGCCTGGGGTGACTTGACTGCCCCGACTCTCCCCAGGAACCCCGCTGTGAGGCCCAGGCTGTCTTCCCATCTGGCTGTGCCCCCCCCCGCCCCCCCCCAGCCCTCCCACTCTGTCCTGGGCTGAGAGATGAGACCGGCGGTGCTTTTCTCACAGGGTTCATGAGGTCACACATGTGCTGCGCTCAGCTGCCCGGGCAGCGTTTGACAAGCACGTGGCAAACAGACCTGGGTTCAAATCCCAGCCCGGCCATCTGTCAGCTGTGCCCTCCCTCAGTTTCTCCTCTAAAGGAGGTGTGGGAGTTCCCATTGCTGCTTTGCAGTAACCACCCTGACTGGTATCCATGAGGACACGGGTTCGATCCCTGGCCTCTCTCAGTGAGTTAAGGATCCAGCGTTGTCATGAGCTGTGGTGTAGGTTGCAGACACGGTCAGATCTGGCATTGTTGTGGCTGTGGCATAGGCCGGTGGCTACAGCTCCAATTCAGCCACTAGGCTGGGAAATTCCTATGCTGCACCTGTGGCCTTAAAAAGACGAATAAATAAATAAAAATTTTAAAAAATAAAAAAAATGAAGGTGATGCTGACCTGGGTGGTTCAGGAGCATGTGAAGCTCTTTGTCATGGAATGAGCACTCTGTAAAAGTGACCATTTGTCCCTCGCTCTGCTGGACTAGTGCTCCCTGGAGACTTCATGGCCTGTACCTCTGGTTCCTCGGTTCTAGCCTGGAGACCAAACAGTCTCATGGCCCCGGAGAGTATTGCGGGCAGACCAAGCTCCTGGGCTGGGAAGGGGCCTTCTCCTCCGGGCTGCCCTGCCTGTAAGCTGAGGGCGTTGTCATCACCGGTCCACAGAGCAGGCCAGAGTTGAGAGTGAGGAGGGTGGGGAATGACAGCGGCTGAGCTCCTGGGCAGAGCTGGGAGTGTCCCTCCCCCAAGCCCCAGGGGAGGGACTGTGAAGTAGCCAGCATGGCCTGGAGCCCTTTCATCCACGGGGATAATGGAGCCACCCGCCCCAGGCACGGTCCTCAGACAGGGTGGGGGGCGGCCAGGGATGGCTCAGCCAAGAGCGACCCGACCCACAAGGTAGGTAGGAGGGAGGGACAAAGTGTTGGTGTTGTCATGCCGTGGCCTGGTGCCTGGATGTCCTCCCTCCTGCATGCCCATCCCCGCTCCTCCATGGCAGCCATGAGCCCCGTCACCTCTATTCCAGCCCCTCCCAGCCTCTTCTGCATGTGTCTTGGTCCCTTGGCGTCACTGTGTCAAGAGTTCTGAGTTCCTCAGCTTGAGATTTCCCGAGGTAGGGCTGCCATTGGCCGTGCCTGACCTTGGCAAGTGCCGAGCAGAGCATGATTGGGGGCTCCGCCCAGCGAGGTCCTTTCCAACTCTCCAGCATTTAAGGATGTGGCACCTTGGATACTTGGACACGGGCTCTTCCGTCCCCTCCAGGACCAGTCAGTCCCATCAGTTCCCCCCTCAAAATAAGTCCTGACACTCTTCTGGCTCACCGTCGCCTACCTCTGTCTCTGTGTGTCTCTCTCTGTTTCTCTTCTCTGTCTCTTGTCTCTCTCTCAGACAAGTGCTATGGCCTCCTGAGCCCCCTGCCTGCACCTGCTGATCCCCTGCGCTCACTGTCCACACGGCTGCCAGCAGGGTCTCTGAAGCCTCCACCTGCTCCCTAGCATCCCTCTGCGGGTAATTCTCCAGCAGCTCCCGCATTCACTCAGAGTGAACGCCTGAGCCCTGACCGTGACCTAAAGTCCCTCTGTGATTAGGTTCCCTCGGGCAGCCGCTCTGATTGGGACCCTCCACCCCAGGCACCCTGGTTTCCTTCTCGTCCCATGAACATAACCCGCACATTCCCACTGTGGGCCTGATCTTGGGTTTCCCTGGACACAACCTTCCCCAGGAAGTTCCCTCTGCCCCCTCCTTCCGGCTCCACTCGATGGACCACATTCTAAATGCGGTGGCCTTGCAAGCACACGTCCTCCTATCTCTCCTAATTTCCTTCTGAGCACACTCACTATCTGACCGCTTGTTTATCTGGTCGCTGTCCGTCTTTTTCACAGGATGTCAGCTCCACCAGGTCAGAGTGCAGTTCTTCTCGGTTCATGGGGCAAACCTAGAGCCCAGCCTGGGCCTGGAACACAGCAGGTGCTCAGCAACCCCTGGCTGATGGTACCGGTGAAGTCTAGGGGGTACAGGCATGGGGTGCAGTGTGACAGCTGAATGGTGTGTCATCACTGAATGTTAATCCCTCCTAAGAGATGGTCCTTGTATCAGATCATGTCACTGTTTCCCAAATGCTAAATGTTTGCCTACGTCCTTCAGGACTTTTGTGCTATCTGGGAACCACTCGAAACCTTTTTTTTTCTCTTTTCTTTTTAGGGCCCCACCCATGGCATATGGAGTTTCCCAGCCTAGGGACTGAAGCGGAGCTGCAGCTGCCGGCCCGCACCACAGCCACAGCAACACCAGATCCGAGCCGCGTCTGCGACCCACACCATAGCTCACGGCAATGCTTAACCCACTGAGTGAGGCCAGGGATCGAACCCGCATCCTCATAGATCCTAGGCAGGTTCATTAACCACTGAGCCGCTAAGGGAACTCCCCAAAACATTTTAAATTCATTTCTTTAAATCAGTTCTCTGAATTTCTTTTTTTTTTTTACTTCAGCTTCAGCCTAAGCTTTCACACAAAAACAAAAACAAAAAAGACCCGCATTTGGTATGATGTTTTCCTTTTGTTCTTCTGATACAGACGCAAGTAAAGAGGATTATTCACATAAAAGTCGCTCCACACCCCTCCTGGGGGCAGCAGCCCTCATTGTTGACATTGCTCTGCCTCTCGGGGCGAAGTCCTTAAGGCCTTCCTACCAGGCCAGACCTGCCGGAGCCAGGGTCTGCAGTCAGCGGGCAGGTGTGTCAGGGCGGGGCCCCTGCGTGTGCGCAGGAGACCGGGTGGAAACTTCCAGGGTGGCTGCCGTGTAGCTCCTGCTGCGCTCTGCCTCCCTCTCAGGCCTTGTTTTGGCTCCTGGAATTTTGCTAAACGCTTTCCCATTTGGGGCCTTCACACTGGGCTTCCCGGGTGACTTTCTTTGCATAAGGACACCTCCCCGACCCTGAGACCCTAGGTGACACTTCCGTTCTAGACCCAGCCAGTCTTCCCTGTGCTTCTCCTTGGCAGCATGTTGCAGCCAGGCGTTCCATGTGAGGCCGTTTCGTTTCTTTTTTTCTTTTTATCTTTTCTAGGGCTGCACATGCAGCATATGGAGGTTCCCAGGCTAGGGGTCTAATTGGAGCTGTAGTCACCGGCCTATGCCAGAGCCACAGCAACGTGGAATCTGAGGTGGGTCTGTGACCTACACCACAGCTCATGGCAACGCTGGATCCTTAACCCACTGAGAAAAGCCAGGGATCGAACCCGAAAACTCATGGTTCCTAGTTGGATTCGTTAACCACTGCGCCATGACAGGAAATCCAAGGTCATTTCTTTATTGTGCTTCTCCCCGCATGGCTGCCAGCTGGGTGAGAAAAAGGCAGGCCTGGGTGGGGGGGGGAGTAGAAGGGGGGCCATCCCCTCTGTCCACAGCCCACCACACCCGAGTCTCTTCCTTTCTCCTGCATGCGGACTTCACATTCCGGCCAAAGAAGCCTCGTCACCTTCTGTCCCGACATAGTTTGGTTATTCCTGTTTTTAGACCTTGACTCTGGCTTCAGTTGTATCCTCTGCCTTCTCCGAAAACCAGGGCAGAACCCCTGTGTTCAGGAAGCACACCCGAATTGCCAGCAGGCCCTCGGGTCTATCCTTACTGCCCTCTCGGCGCCTTGGACCCTGTGAGCTCCCGCTGCTTCTCATGGAAACAGGAGTGCCTCACAGTGGTCAGCACATGCACTCCGGGGTCAGGCCCCTGGGCTCAAATCGGGGCTCCATGGTCACAGCTGGGGGACCTCAAGGAAGCGATATAACCTCTGTGCCTGTCTCCTCAGATTCTCAAGGTCAGCATGTCAGAATCGCTGGGAGGACTTTTCAAAACACAGACGGGAGTTCCCATCATGGCTCAGTGGTTAATGAATCCAACTAGGAACCATGAGGTTGCGGGTTCGATCCCTGGCCTCGCTCAGTGGGTTAGGGATCCGGCATTGCCGTGAGCTGTAGCATAGGTCACAGACATTGCTGTGGCTGTGGTGTAGGCTGGTGGCTGCAGCTCTGATTGGACCCCTAGCCTGGCAACCTCCATATGCCACAGGTGTGGCCCTAGAAAAGACAAAAAAAAAAAAAAAAAAAAGACCACAGAAGGCTGGCCCCCACCCCAGAGGTTTTGATTCCAAGGTCTGGGGTGGGGCCTGAGAATCCACCTTTCTGACAAGTGTCCTGGCAAGCTTAACGCCACCGGGGCAGGGACCGTACCTGCAGAACCACTGTCATAGCTGTCAGGAAAGGCAACCAAGATTGAGTCATGTAAATCAGGTAGAATCATGGTGTGTAGAAAGCACGCAACAAAAATGTTAGTTGTGGAGTTCCCATTGTGGCTCAGCGGTTAAAGGACCTGACCAGTATCCATGAGGATGAGAGTTCGATCCCTGGCCTTGCTCAGTGGCTAAGGATCTGGCGTTGCTGTGGCTGTGGTGTAGGCCAGCGGCTGTAGCTCTGATTCGACCCCTAACCTGGGAACCTCCATATGCTGCAGGTGCAGCCCTAAAAAGACCAAAAAAAAAAGTTAGTTGTGATACCAATTCATGCCAGAGAATCTGGCCTTCTTTAAATTCCTGACAGATGTTATAGAAAAAGAAGAAATGAATCCAGGGTCTGGCTCTGGGGTCCTGGGAAATCACTTGGCTTCTCTGAGCCCCAGAGTTTTCATATTCACAAGGTTGGCCTGGGGGTCCCTTCCCAGGATAGCCTGGGCTTCCCGAAGGGGCTCAATACACAGCTGGTGCCTGCCTGATGGATATTTCTTTCTTTTCTTTTTTTCTTTTTTAGGGCCATATATGGAAGTCCCCTGGTTAGGGGTCAAATTGGATACACCACAGCCACAGCAAGGCGGGATCCCAGCTGTGTCTGCGACTTACACCATAGCTTATGGCAATGCCAGATCCCCAACCCGCTGAGCGAGGCCTGGGATCGAACCCACATCTTCATGGACACTAGTCAGATTTGTAACCCTCTGAGCCACAACGTACACTCCACCAGAGTGGAGCTGAACCAGATAAAGTGTAGAAGATTGAAGCTGCAGAGGACCGCGTGAAAGTGAGCCATCAACAGAAGCTCATGAAACACTGAGATCTGGTGTCCCCCCGCGCGCCACCTGCTGGGGACAGAAGGAATGTCAGTGAGTGTGAAACCAGCCAGGCGTGGAACATAGTGGTGGGACTGTGGCAAATGGGGAGCCAGGCGCCTTTCTGTGAGACGTGGCGGGGTGTAAACTCGAGCCCAGTGCTGTCTGTCACTCTGACTGTGGCAGAAGCAGGAATGAGGGCTTTGAAATCACTCAGACGTCAAACATGACCTACCGGGGACCAGACAGCTGCCAGCTCAAAGCAGGAGCAACATAAGGGTGGCTGGCTGGGCTCAGGGCTGGCATCGTTAAGGACCCAGAAGAGGGCAAGGAAGGGGTGACAGGTTCCCCAAGGACGAGTCAGAAATCATCCGGATCTGGACGGGCATTTGGCTTGAGGGCATTTATTTCGTGCCCCACCCCCCATACAGGCCCCCGGGGGCCAGGTGGGGGCAGGGGCAGGAGACCAGGCAGAGGGTAGCAATAAATAACACGGACAGACGGAGCTCCCCTCCAGACAGATGAGGTTAAAGGAGGTTAGAGGGGAGCCACATGCAAAGGTGGGTGTTGGCAGGGCGGGGGCAGCAGGGAAGGAGGGGGAGCCAGGCCCCCAGGACCTCACTGTCACCTGCCCCATCCCTTTCCTGCCCCGGCCCCCACTACTTTTGGGGGGGGAGGGAGCCCGCAGCCAGTGGGGGCCAGTGAGGGTCCTGAGGGGGGGTGGCCACACGGGCTGCCCCCAGCTCCCTCACTTGACCCGGATTTCAGCATACTCGGCCAGCTCCTCCGTCAGGGTGTAGCTGTCCTTGGTGGGTCGCTTTCCCAGGTCCGAGTGAGAATAGCTCAGGTCCAGCTCTGGGGGCTCCCCCCGAAGACCCAGCAGCCGCCTCTCAGATCCCAGGCGCCTCTCACTCTATGAAGGGAACCAACCCATCAGAAGGGTCCTGTTCCACCTCTTCCAGATGCAAAAGCTGGAGTTGCCTGCACCCCAGGGTTGAGTCCCAAAGCCCCATGTGTGTGCCTTGTTCCTCAAGGGCTGCCAGCCCAGCCCTCGCAGCTGGGTTCACAGTGCCCGGGTCCCCCTCCGGAGCCCTGGGCTCTACTGATCCCACCACACATGGCATCCTCCTTGCTGCTCAACCTGAAAGTTGCCTACAAATTCACTGTCTCCAAGAAGCCTTTCCTCTTCAATGCAGGAATTTGAAGGGCAGCCAATGCAGTCCATGACATGATCCAGATTAAAACTACCTGGTCAGAAAGCCACTTTTGCCAGTCTTTGTAAATGCCTGGCTCAGTGTGTCTGGGTCTGGTTATGTCCCCCGCCTCAGCCTGGGAGACCCAGCAGGTGTAGCTCTGGCTTCCACATCATGCTTTCCATCCCCCACCCCACTTTTTTTTTGTTTGTTTTTGGTTTTTAGGGCCACACCCAAGGCATAGGGAAGTTCCCAGGCTAGGGGTTAAATCAGAGCTACAGCTGCAGCCCTATGCCACAGCCACAGCAATGCGAGATCCTAGCCACATCTGCGACCTACACCACAGCTCACGGCAACGCCCGGTCCCCGACCCACTAAGCAAGGCCAGAGACGGAATCCTCATCCTCACGGATGCTAGTCAGATTCATTTCCACTGCACCGCATCGGGAACTTCCCTCACCCCACTTTTGGACACACACACTAAGACAGTGGCCACAGACAGACAGACAGAAGGGAGCAGCAACAGGGCAGACTAGGCAAGGCCAGGAGTGCTGGGCAGAGCCAGACTGAACCGGGGACCAACCTGGACGCCTGACGGGGACGCACACACATGCACGCCAGCCCCAAGGCCCAACAAGGCCCAGAGGCGGGCACACGGAGGCCCCCAGAACCTACCTCCTGGGGCGCTCATTCCAAGGTAGAGACCTCTCTGGACTATTGGAGAAGGAAATGCGGTCATAGACCCAGGCGGGGAGGAGGAGGGCTTCCTCGGGCCGGGGCGCCCCCCCTCCATCCCAGGTCCAAGCCAGCCCTCCGCAAGCCCTCTCCCTCCTTCCTATGGGGCCAGTTACCCCACTGCCCGGGGCCCTCCCAGGCCCCTCCCAGGCCCCCGCTGTCCCTGGCACCCAGGATCCCCACCTGGCTGGGAGCCACGGGGGCTCTGGCCTCACCTCATATTTCTCCGGCGCCCCGGAGATGCGGAAGTCGCTGCTGAACAGGACAGGAGGGGTGTCCCCTGCTGAGAAGCTGGGGCTCTCCGTCACGTTCTTTCTGCAGGGGGGGACATGTCAGCCCCAGTGGGATTCCCAGGCCTCCCCCTTCCCTTTCTACAGCCCCATCTACCTTAGGAGTTTGGTCCAAGGGACCCCAGAGTTGCTCCCACCCATTGTTCTAAGACGCAGCAGGCAGCCGGGTCAGTGACCAGCCTCGGCCCGTCGGCCACTGCCCATCCTGCTTCCGGGCTGAGGATGAGCCACCTGACCCCGGGTCTCTGCCACTTTCAGGACCCCCAGCCCAACTTCTCTGGGTTCCCTGCAGGTGCTCTGGGACTTCTGTGCCCCCTTGCTGCCAGGATGTGGAGCGGGGAGATTAATTCATTGTCAGGAGAGTTGTATGCACCACAGGGAGGAAAAACAGCAGCGCACTTGTGGCCGGTGGGTGATTTGGGACTGGGGAGCATTTTTTAAAAAAATTTCTTTTTAGGGCCACACCCGCAGCATATGGGAGGTCCCAGGCTAGGAGTCAAATAGGAGCTGCAGCTGCTGGCTGACCTACACCACAGCCACAGCCATGCCAGATCTGAGCTGTGTCTACAACACCAAATCCTTAACCCACCGACTTAGGCCAGGGATCGAACCTACATCCTCATGGACACTAGTCTGGTTCTAAACCCACTGAGCCACAATGGGTACTCCTGGGGAGCATTTTTGTTACTGCAGATATGTGTAATCACTGAGGCTTCCGGAATCAACCGTGACTGAGCCGTGGCTGTGAGCCAGGGGTACTGGTTCTCCCATCACACCGTAGTGGCAGGAGGCCATGGCATAGAATTCGGAGACAGGTTCTGACTGGTGGGAAGAGCTCAGCACAGGCAGCTGCACGTGAGCCCAACTACAGCAGCTTGTTTCAGCCGAAGCCCTTGCTCTTCCATCCAGCTGAACATCCTCAGAGCAGAATCTGCCCTCCTGCACGTAGATCAGCACCCCCCAGCCCCTAACTGATCTGCACGCCCCCTTCCCTTAGAGACTCCCCACCCCCAGCTCCGTCCTGGCCGGCCACTCACTTTCTGCGTGTCTGGGTGATGTAGCAGACGATGGCAATTAGGATGGCAAAGGCGACCACAGCTCCCACCGGCCCAATTTTGGCCCACATCAGGCGGTCTGAGGAAAGAGAAGACCCAGGCGCCTTTAGGACTCCTGGTGGGAGTGAGGACACCTGGGTTCTCAGGCAGCGGGGGCTGGGGCAGGCATGAGGGTGATATTGACACAGCTGGCACATCCTTATACCCACTGGCTGTCCTGGAGGGCCCTGGGGAGAGGCAAGCTCAGGGCAGCCTCTGCTAACCAGCTGGGGAGGGCTCCTTTAGCGTCGGATCATGTGCGCAGCCTGACCCGTGCTCAGTCGAGGATGGTCAGCCTCGGAGAGAGAGGGGAGCTTGGATCCAAGGGGAAGCCCCCTCCCTCCCGTGGCTCCCATCCCCGGGCCACACCACTCACGGGCTCCCTGGAAGGGCAGCTCCAGGCTCTTGGTGCCATAGAGGTTTCGTGAGGTGCAGATGACGCGGGGTGGGGCCTGGGCCTGCCCCCGCAGCGTGAGGATGCTGGAGAGCAGGAGGCCGCTGCGCTCCGAGTACACGAACTCCCGCTCCGTCTCGTTCACAGTCACGTTGCGCGAGGGCAGCTCGAAGGCCACGGTCGGCTCCGGGTTGGCTTTCACCACGCACAGGCACTGCACCGTGTCGCGGGCTGCCGCACAGTGGGACTCCAGGAGGATCACAGGAGCAACTGCGAGGCGAGACCCAGACCCAGACCCGGTGGGCTGGAGGCGGGGCCTCGGGGACGCCTGGGCGGTCTCAGCCAGGAGCCCTTTGGCACTCGCTCTCTTGCACCCAGACTTCATTCACCTTGAAAGACAGATCATGAGGCTCCCTGCTCAAAACGTGCCTCCAATCGCTCCCTCTGTCGCTCAGAAGGAAACCCACACTCTTTGCCTTCGTCTGCAAGGCCCTCAGGCCCTCCTTGTGCACCAATCTCCTGCTCTCGCCCCCATCATTCCCTTCGAATCACGCCAGCCTCCTGGCTGTTTCTCATTCTCAAGGAGAGCTTTCCCACCCAGGGACCTTCGTTTCTTCCCTGAGCCGGGATCCCTTCCCTGACACCTGCCGCACTCCCGCCCTCACCCCACGCAGCATCTGCGCAGACCACTCTTGCATCACTCACCACTCACCCGGCTTTCCTCCCCAGCCTGCGTGATATTCCCACACAGCGGGCCTCCTGTTTCCACCAAGACGGCCTCTTGCTCTGTCGCCATGCCATTCTGTCGCCCACACTTAGCACAGGCCTAGCAGGCGCTCTGGGATCAGCTCCTGAACGCAGCCAGCGTCCCTTTCAGGCCGTCCTGCAGATGCTCCTGGGAACACCCCCCACCCAGCCCCCTGCATCCTGACCCTCCCTCCCTCCCTGGCTTCCCTGGGGCACCAAACACCACCTTCCACCCAAGATCATTTTATCGAGCTTTGCTTTGCTGCCAATTACAAGCATGATACTAGGATGATTGGTTTCTTTTTCCAAAATATGAACGTATAATCGAATATTGAATGTTACTTGTTTTTTTGGCCCCGCCTGAAGCATGAGGTTCCTGGGCCAGGGGTCAAACCTGTACCACAGCAATGACAACACCGAATCCTTAATCGCCACGCCACCTGTTCCCTTTTAAACCATGTTCTCTTTCCCTCCTGGAGAATCCGGCATCCCTTCTGCTCACTCTAGATTGAGCTCTGGTTCTCAGCTTTTTTTTTTTTAAATCTTTCTGCCTTTTCTAGGGCCGCACCCGCGGCATCTGGAGGTTCCCAGGCTAGGGGTTTAATCAGAGCTGTAGCCGTCGGCCTATGCCACAGCCACAGCAACGCAGGATCAGACCGGCGTCCTGTTCCCTTTTAAACCATGTTCTCTTTCCCTCCTGGAGAATCCGGCATCCCTTCTGCTCACTCTAGATTGAGCTCTGGTTCTCAGCTTTTTTTTTTTTAAATCTTTCTGCCTTTTCTAGGGCCGCACCCGCGGCATCTGGAGGTTCCCAGGCTAGGGGTTTAATCAGAGCTGTAGCCGTCGGCCTATGCCACAGCCACAGCAACGCAGGATCAGACCGGCGTCTGCGACCTACACCACAGCTCACGGCAGTGCTGGATCCTTAACCCACTGAGCAAGGCAGCCAGGGATCGAACCCGAAACCTCGTGGTTCCTAGTCGGATTGATTAACCCCTGAGCCACGATGGGAACTTCTCTCAGTTTTGACCAAAACCCACTTACACGCGAGCAAAAGGCACTTGGTGCACCTACTCCATTTATTTTCAATTTCCAGCAAAAAAAAACAGACTATGAAGGAGAGTTTCTTGGTGGCCTAGTGGTTAAGGATTTGGCGTTGTCACTGCTGTGACCTCGGTTTCATCTCTGGCCTGGGAAATCATGCATGCTGCCGGCAAGCCTCCCACCCCCCGCCAAAAAAAAAAGGAATACGCAGGTAACAGTGATGGGTGGGGAGTCATGTTACCTGTATATTTGCAATAGGGATTATTCCCATTTGGAACCTCGATGTGTACATATCTCTAAGTCTAATAAATTAAAAGTTAAATATTCCAAATTCTGTTTAGGCATGCACTATACTTGCTGTCATGTTAACAAATTAAATTAGTAATGACAAACCTAAACTGACAGTCATTAATTTTAAAATAAAACCCTTTCATTGAAGACTGCACTGCAGGTGCTGCTATGATGCTGTCTGCCCTTGATGCTGCGGAAACACTGACACCCATTCATCTTTGCTGTCTATGCTCAGCATCTTTGTGGAGTGGCCAGCAGCCTCGAGACCTGTGAAACCCTGATTGACACTAGACAAACCCCAAGTCCCACAAAGAATGGGAAGTTTGAGGACAGACAGCTCTGGCTTGAATCCCAGCTCCGTCATCTACTGGCTGATGGCTGCAATCGGGCCACTCTGAGACTGCTGGGCCTCTAGGATGGAGTTCTCCTCTGTGCAGACAAGGATAATGGTCCTTAACTTGTGAGGGGCTGGGGGGACTCTGCTGGGAAGTGGGCACGTGAGTGTGTTGAAAAGAAGGCTTTACAGCCCACCCAGGGATTCAGGAGTAGGTGCATAGAACCATCCAGCAGAGGGAGCCCGTGAGCAAAGCCTTGGCCACAGGGAGGCAGAGTCCAAAGGAAAGATGAATGGGAACTGCCAGGCTGCCTGAGACTTGTGGGGCACAAGGCACGTGTCAGGCGCTGTGGGCGCCCACTATAATTTCCTTAGTCTTCACAACTCATTGGGATTTAGATACTGTTAGGCCTGTTTTTCAGAGAAGAGAATCAGCTGAGCAAAGGCGAAGTCACTTGTTTGGGACCACACAGCAAGGAGCTGGGATTCAGACCCAGGTCAGTTTGGCTGTCAGGTGCTGGACACCAGTGACACTTCAGTTTCCTCCTATTCAACGGGGGTGAGGAGCAGTCCCTGCCCCCAATCACACTGTGGTGAGAACGAAATAGGTCGACACGTGCAAAGGGCTCAGACCCAGCCCCTGCTCATCATAAGCTCTCAGTAAGGGTGAGCGCTCTGCACATACCACGCTGTGCTGGGAACCCCACTCAGGAGCACCCACCATTGTCAGCGAGCATGGAAGCCCCAGGGCTAGGGGACCCAGACCTCGGGGACAGAGAGGGGTCTGAGGGATGACTCTGCCCAGCAGCCTGAGGCTGGACTCAAAGATGGCAAGCCCTGTGATACTGGCCTTGAAGCCCAGAGATGGGCTCAGCAGGGGTGAGGGTGGGGAGCCCAGCTTTTCTGCTTCAGCAGATTGAAGACCTCATTCTCTGAATCTGTTTATTTGTTTGTTTTCAAAAAAAGCCCGACTGAGCGAGTCCCTGGGTATGAAGGTCAGCAGGGGAGGTGTGGCAGCCAGAGGTTTAAGAACTGGGCAGACAGGAATCCAGAAGAATCCTGGCAGTGGCCAGCCTTCCAGCTGCCTGGTCTTGGGGAATTCTGACCTGCTGTTTCTCTTCAGTGAAGGGGCATAATGGCAAAACGTGGCTGCTCTGCCGGGCGACCACGCGGGCCAGCAAAATAACACGTGCCAGGGATGTAACTCCTTGCTCAGAGTAGGCCCTTAATGATCATTTGCTGTGGCTGCTCTTATTACACAGGAGGGTCCGCGACTGGAAATGGATAAGATGGGAGTTCCCCTTTTTGGCGCAGCAGTGACAAACCTTACTAATATCCATGAGGATGTGGGTTCGATCCCTGGCCTCGCTTAGTGGGTTAAGGATCCAGTGTTGCCGTGAGCTGTGGCGTAGGTGGCAGACGCAGCTCGGATCTGGCATTGCTGTGGCTCTGGTGTAGGCCGGTGGCTACAGCTCCGATTCGACCCCTATCCTAGGAACCTCCATATGCTGCAGGTGTGGCCCTAAAAATAGCAAAAAAAAAAAAAAAAAAAAAAAAAAAAAAGAAAGGAAAAGAAAGGGATGAGATGGCACTGAATGTAGGTTCAGGGGCTTCCAGCAGATTCCCGGGGGGTTCTCTAACTCCTGAGACCCCCTGGCTTGGGAAAAGCATGCAGCAGAAAGGAGAGTAGGTATGGAGAAGGCAGGGAACCCGGCAACCCATCCGCACGATCACATTGCATGCCACGGGCCAGCAGAGACCGGAGAGGGAAGGTCCCCAAAGAGCAGTGACATCCATGGCCTTGCCGTGGAAGATGACACTCCAGGAAGAGAGTCCCCACTGACTAAGCGAAGGGCAGAGTATTGAGTAGGACTGTGCTCCATCCCTTCTGGCAGATGGGCCGGGGGTGGGGGGGTAGGGGGGTGGGGGGTGGGGGAGAACGGGGACTGTTTGTAGGTGGTATCATTGAGGCCGGGAGGGGTGACATTTGGAGACAGGTACCAGAGGCCAGGGTGGCGCTGAGAGGGAACAGGGGAAATGGAAATACAGAGGGGACATTCCAGATGGAGCTGCTAGAGGAGGGGGAGGGAAAACTGTGGCTTAGGAGCTGTGACCCGGATGAGGGCCGGGGTGGGGGTGGGGCAGTCTACCCACAGAGAGGGTCAGGAAGGGCGCTGGTTGACATTGGCAGTGGAACAATGAGCTTCATTCCTAAGACAGTTGGCTTTTTATGTGCATCGTCTCATTTCTCTGGCTGCGCTATATCTAGTAATACACTTGCTGTCCCCTTGGTTTCATCCCCACCTCCCACCAAGCCACACGGCCTTGCACAAAACAACTGCTTGATGGATGTGTTCTGATGTCGTAACACAGGATGACGTCAACTTTGGCCAGACCACGGGGTCCGCATCGCAGTTCTGCCGTTTTCTGGCTGTGTGACCTTGGGCCGGGGGATAACCTCTCAGGGCCTTGGTTTCCTTCTCTGGCAATGGGGGACAGTGAGAGAACCTTTCTCACTGGGATGTCGTGAAGACGAAAGAGCGGGTTCCTATACAGCGCCTCCCTCAGCGCCTAGAACCCAGCGATGCTCCACAGGGCTCAGATGCCGTGGTTATTGTTTGTTTGTTTGTTTGTTTTGTCTTTTTGCCTTTTCTAGGGCCACTCTCACCGCATAGGGAGGTTCCCAGGCTAGGGGTCCAATCGGAGCTGTAGCCACCGGCCTACGCCAGAGCCACAGCAACGCGGATCCGAGCCTCATCTGCGACCTACACCACAGCTCATGGCAACACCGGATCCTTCACCCACTGAGCGAGGCCAGGGATCGAACCCGCAACCTCATGGTTCCTAGTCGGATTCGTTAACCACTGCGCCAGGACGGGAACTCTGGTTATTGTTTTAGTTAATGAAAAGGGACAGTGGCCTCAGGTTTCAGAAATCTTGGTCAAAAGCCCACCCCAGGATGTGTGGACATCCTGGTCTCAGATGGGACTTTATTTTTTTCTTTTTAGGGCCATACCTGCTGCATATGAAGTTCCCAGGCTAGGGGTCAAATCAGAGCTGCAGCTGCCCACCTTCGCCACAGCCACGGCAGTGCCAGATCCTTAACCCACTGAGTGAGGCCAGGGATTGAACCCACATCCTCACAGACACTATGTCGGGTTCCTAACCCGCTGAGCTACAACGGGAACTCCTCAGGGGGGGACTTGTATTTTCTTGCTGCGGATTCCGCTTCCCTGCCTTCCCCACCCTCGTCTGCCGGAGCAAAGCTGACTCTTTGTTGGGATGCACAGGGTCCCCCCAGTAACCGGGGTGTCCCCCAGAGCACACCCTCCGCAGGGCATGGGGGTGGGGAGGGGCAGGGGAACGGAGGGGGTACTCACACTCCACAGATAGGTTGAAGGCGGTGGCCCTCTGGCCATACTGGTTCTCGGCCACACACCAGTACTCTCCGTCATCCTCGGGCGTGACGGCCGGCAGCTCCAGCTGCAGCTCGCTCTCATAGATGACAGTGGCCAGAATCTGCTTCTCCTTGAAGATGGTGATAATAGGATCCGGGTTGCTCTGTGTGGAGCACAAGATGGAGACTGTCTCTCCCTCCACGGCCACCACTGTCCCGTTCACCGTCGGCTTCCAGGGTGCATCTGGGGGGCAGGACAGGGGGCCAGTGGTCAGAAGCCAGGGGTGCCTCGGCTTCTGGCCAACTCCCACCCACAAATGTGACCCCTGACACCACAATCGGAGCACACCAGCTCAGGGAGGCTCAGGTAACGCCAGGCCTGGCTATCTCATTGACAGAGACAGGGGTTCCGGTGCCATCTCTGCTCCTTCCCAGCTGTGTAGACTCATGGCTTATCCTTCTGGGCCCCATTTTTCTCATCTGGAAAATGGGCTTAATAATAGTCCCAAACTGGAGTTCCCATTGTGGCCCAGCAGTAACAAACCCGATCAGTATCCATGAGGACCCAGGTTTGATCCCTGGCTCTGCTCAGTGGGTTAAGGGTCTGGTGTTGCCATGAGCTGTGGTGTAGAGTGCAGTCACAGCTCAGATCCTGTATTGCTGTGGCTATGGTGTAGGCCAGTGGCTACAGCTCTGATTCAACCCCTAGCCTGAGAACCTCCATATGCCACAGGTGTGTGGCCCTAAAAGGACAAAAAAAAAAAAAAAAAAAAAAGTCCCAACCTCACAGCAGTCACTGAGAACCTACTGTTGTTACCAGCAATGTGTTAGCCTGAACAAGGCAGATGAAGAGCCTTGCCCACGTGGACAGATGCTATATAAGTAAATCAAACATACAGTTCGCAAGATGAGGATACGCACTTTGGAGAAAAATAAAGGTGGGATGGGAAATCAGGGTAGTTACAATGTGAACTAGGAAGCTGAAGGAAGGCTCCTGTGAGCCCAGAAGGAGGTGGGTAGAGGCCAGCCATGGGGTGCCTGGGGGAAGAGTATTTCTGTAAGGCCCTCAAAAACTGCTGAGTAAATGTTGGCTGGAGCTGTCATTATTATTATCCCCAGCCCTGGGCATTTTGCCTCAATAAATATTTGTGAATGAATGAATGAATGACCTCTGCTGGCTTCTAGCTGAGAACCCTGTCTGACCAGCCCCTCCCCCTGGAGTCCCATGGCTTCCTGGTGTGCACAGGGGCTGGGTGAGGCTTGGGCTCCCCTCAACTCTCCCACTGGAACTGCAATGGGGCTCATTTAAAAATGCAGATTCCTTGCCCAGATCCAGCCCCAGGAAGCTGAATTTAACAGCCTTTCCCAGGGGGCAAGACTGCATTTGTGTCTTCCCCACTTGTCCTAGCCCAGAGAGTGGTGCAGCATAGGTGCTCACCAGATGTGGAAAGAATGAAGGAACTCCTTAACCTGCAACCTCCTCTCTAACTTCACCTCAACCGCAGGTATGGCCCCAATGGCAACCCCAACCCTAGCTCCCTGGGGGGGCAAACACAGGGCGGAAACTCACACATGACGCTGAGCTCCACGGTGCGGTTGTCCTGGCCATAGGCATTCTCGGCCAGGCAGGCGTAGACGCCGTCCTCGGCGGGAGTCACCTCGTCCAGCTCCAGGGACAGGCTCTCGGCCACGGCCTCCTGGAGCACCGCGCCGTCCCGCATCCAGGTCAGCAGCGGTGGCGGGTTGCTGTCAGCCCCGCAGAGCAGGCTGACGTGGGAACCCTCGATGGCCTCCACCGAAGAGTTCACCTCCACAATCACCGGGGGGTCTGCGGGCAGCGGGGGCGGAGCCCCGGGAGTCAGCGGGCCCCGCCGTAGGCCCCGCCCCCGGCCCGGACCCCGCCCCGCCCCCGGCCCGCCCCCGGGCTCACACTTGACGTTCAGGCTGGCGTAGCCCTCGAACTGCAGGCTGGTGTTGGGGAAGGAGGCCTGGCAGCCGAGCCGGTGGCCGTTGGCCTCCCTGGTGGGCACGAAGTGTAGCAGCGACACCTGCACCCAGGTGCCCTCGTCCTCGCGCAGCCGCCCCAGCACAGCCGGCTCCCCCAGCCCCTCGTGGCCCAGCCAGCTCAGCTCCGGGTGCAGCTCAGGGCAGTTGTCAGGCACCATGCAGCTGACCTCCACTTCCGTGCCAGCCACCACTTCCGGGGGGACCACGATGCTGGGGGTGTCTATGTGAGACAAGAAGGAGGAGGGTGAGGAAGCAACATCAGACACACCCACCTCGCCGGGACTCCATTCCTGGTACCTGGTCTCCTCCCCAGGCTTGGATGCAGAATTCCCTACAACCTCCTCTCCTCCTGGGCACCTTCATCCCAAGCCCTCCACACATCCAGCCACGGATGTAACAATCATGAGAACAGTATAGTGGTCTGAGTATTGTTTATACTGTTTGACTTGCTAGTCCTTCCAGCCATGCCAAAGCTAAGGGTGGGTAATATTTTGCTCATTTTGCAGATGAGGGGTGATAGGGGGTAAAACTGAGCTTCAAACCCTGTCACTTTGGCGTCCCATGTTTGCTCTGGTTTCCTTTCGTGTGTGTGGTGTGTATCCCAGGGATGTGGCTGTGCCTGGGGTTGGAGGGTGTCTCTTTCTGCATCAGGGCTGTAACGTGGCTCCTAACATAGACTCGGAGTTGATGGGGAGCCCGAATCTAAGGGCTCCATGCTTCTCAGAGCCACTCAGAAGTGAGGCATCAGGCCTGGTCTGCCAAAGCTGACCTGGAGCTGTCTTTCATTTGGCCTAAATATAGATTTTTTTTTTTTTTTTTTTTTTTTTTTTTTTTTGCCACGCCTGCAGCATGTGGAAGTTCTCAGGCCAGGGATCCAACTCATGCCACAGCAGCTACTCCAGCCATTGCAGTGACAATGCCGGATCCTTGACCTGCTGCTCCACAAGGGAACTTCTAGCATATTTTTTAAAATATCTGCACCAGCAGCCAATGTTGTTTGTTTGTCTGTCTGATTGATTTTTAGGGCCACTCTAGAGGTATATGTAAGTTCCCAAGGTAGGGGTCAAATAGAGCTGCAGATGCCAGCCTACACCACAGCCGTAGCAACAACAGATCCGAGCCTCATCTGTAGTTTTTGACAATGCTGGATCCTTAACTCCCTGAGCGAGGCCAGGGATTGAACATATATCCTCATGGATACTAGTTAGGTTCTTACCCCACTGAGCCACAGTGGGAATTCTGAGCCGATGTTGAGAATACACAGAAAAATACACAGCTCTGGTTTCCCTTTGGCATTCAGACTGCCTGCCGGCAATGGCCCTGCATTCTCACCCAGCACCAGTTGGCCAGAGCTGGTGCCACGTGCCAGGCCCTGCTTTGAGCATTTGACAACCTTCCCCCATTAAACATTACGTGCTGTTCTTATCCCCATTTCACAGAAGAGGAAAACAAGGCCCAGAGAAGTTAAATAACTTGCCCACAGTAGGCCGGCTCACACAGGGATCTAGAGGTCTTACCCCAACCCTGAGGCCCCACTGCCTTTCTCCCAGGTGTTTCTGGAAGAGGAAGAGCACGGCTTTTCTCAACTCCTGAGGGCTCATTTCTATCATCTGCCCAGTCTGTGTGGGCACAAGGGTTTACTCCCCCAGCCAATCCAAGCCCCCGGTCCTGCCAGCCAGACCTCCCGGGAAAGATGCCGAGGAGGTCCTGCTCCCCCTGCCTCCCCTGCGCCGCCCCTGTCCCCGCCCTGCGGCTCCCAGACAGCCTCTGGGGACTCACTGATGATGTCCAGGACGCTGTGCTCGGAGAAGGTGTACTGGTTGTAGCCGCCCAGGTCCCCGCGGAAGTAGTACTTGCCGCCCAGCTCGGGACTGAGGTTGCTGAGCAAGAGGGTGCAGTTACGCAGGCCCAGGTCCCCCAGGAGGCGGCTGCGGCCCTGGAAGCTCTCGTGGACCACTTGCGTGCGTGACTTGAAGACCACCGGAGGGTAGTTTTTCGGATAGGGGCTATTGAAGTACCAGACGCCATGCACGACGGCAGGCCGCAGCTCGTCGGGAAAGTCAAAGCGGCAGGGGATGGAGACACACGTGCCCTCAAAGGCCGAGATGGACGAGGGCATCCAGGCCCCCCAGTGGCCGCCGCGAGAGGCTGTGGGCGAGCAGGACCCGAGGCTAAGGGGCATGTCCAGCCTGGATGCCCCCCTCCCCCACGCCCATCACCTTCCACCACCCAGTGGGGGGTGGAGGTGGGGCATCCGGGGACCCACAGAAGCAACCCCAGCCTGCCCAGGGGCCAAAGTCCCAAGACCCCCCCAAACCCTCCGCCACTACCTGAAATCATGATCCAAAACAGAGGCAGCGCCGTGAGGAAGATCATTTTGTACAGCAAGTGAGCAACAGCTGGAGAGGGGAGAGGCGAGCAGATGGTTAAAGCCCGGGGAAGTGAAAAGCGTGCTTCTTTCCAGTGGGGCTTCAGGAAGCTGCCTGTTCAGACGTGAGCCAGAGCTGCCGTCCGTATTTATAATCACAAATATTTCTGTGGGATCCACTCTGTACCACCCCCTGTGGTTGGCTCTATGAATTCATTTGGTCTCTTTGAGGCGGGTGCAATTACCATCCTCATGTTATAGAGGGAGGTCCAGAGAGGTTGAGGCACTTGCCCGAGGCCACACAGCTTGTACGTGGCTGAGCTAGGATTCAAGCCCTGTCTGCCTGTCCACGTCTGCAGCCTTAACCACCCAACTGTCCTGTCTCCATGGGGCAGTGATGTGCTAATAAACATCTTCATCGCCACTGTGCCCCTGGGGATCTCCAGAAAGGAGGGACAGAGCCAAGGCTGGACCAGCAGCAGGAAGCAGAGGAAGCCAGGAGGAAGGGGACATGGGAACCCTGCCCCTCACCTCCGTCTCCCTGAGTTGGGAATGTCTTCTGGCCCCACTGGAAGCTGTCAGCCAGCCAACCTGGAACAAGAGTCAGACAGGTGCAAGGAGGCGGGGCCTGAGTCACCCCGCCCCCGCCCCCCTGCTTTCAGGATCTACTATGAGGCCTGGCTGTTGTAAGGCTGCCCACATGGTCTCTTTTACCCATGGATGCTTAGGACCCTCCCACATAGCCTCAAAGTTACTCCATGGTCACCTCTGGCAAGCACACTGGGATGGGGGAGACTCTGGATAAAGAAAGGGGAGCAGCAGAGCTTTGGGGTCAGGGTAGGGGGAGGCGGGGAGGTGAGTGGGATGAAGGAGCAGATGTCCCACGGCTGAGGCTTGGGGGTGGCAGGCAGGGACCCGACCCATCAATGACTGGGTTTCACAGCATTGGCATTCCCCACATGCCGTGTGAATTCCTGCCGCCCTCTCCCACCCCACAGACGGTCCCTGGTGTCCCCACCCTCCAGAGGCCAGAGCCGGGTACAAAAGAGCCCTGTTCCCCAAGGGTGAGTGTGCTTCCTCCTGGGGGGCTTCTGGGGTAGGTGGGGGTGAGAGAAGAGCTGGGCGCGCCTGGCTGGGCTCTGAGCAGAGCCTGGAAGGACCAGGGGTTGGGGTTAGGGAGTCCCCAGCATGGGGCTGCTCTGTGGGTCACCTCAGGGCGGTTGCCAGCGTTTCCAAGGGGCGGCCTTTCTTGGCTTTCAACACTCTCTTCCCACGGATGCAGGCAGTCCGATGCATGCAAATGCTGGTATGAAATGTGACAGATCTAGACCCAGCCAGAAGCTGCAGCCTGGCACAGGGACACCGGTCAGGCCCCATACACACGGACAGGCGCTGAGAGCCCCGTGCAGCAGACTCACTCGGAGTCACAGAGGCGAACCTGTGCCAACCTCCCTCCTGCCCCCCCACACCTGGACTGACATGGACATGGCAGTCAGGCACATGCACGCGGACCTGCCTGCGTGCCATGCGCACAAAGGCCCTCGGCCCGGCAAGAACACTGAGGGGTGACTGTGGACAGACCCACCCCGATACAGGCTGATGGACACACGGCAGATGCCACCTTTGTACCTGCGACCGGAAGGCACAGGATGTGGACACAGGTGAGGGCCACAGGGCTGGGCACACCCTTGAAGCAAGCTTGTAACCCATGCATTCTGAGTGGGGGTCTTGGGGTGGTGTCCAGAAAAATCTTAGCTGTTACAGTGGTTTGTGGCTCTCTAAAGGGCCACGGTGCAGAAACAGACACAGTATAACCAGAGTATTAAGATTTCACGGGGAGCATGGGTTTAGGTAAAACAGGTCTATAACGTGTTTTCAGTGGGGTGTAAAAAACGGTCGAGAAACACTGAGGTGAATTAAGACGCACTCTGGGAGGTGCATGTGTGCGCCCACAGGCCCCTGTCCTGCCCTCAGGTGCTGCAGCCTGCTTATTCGCAGCCCACAGATCCCACCCCTTCCCAGAGGGCAGGATGCAGGTGTCTGATCCCCAGGGCATCCTCCCACTCTTCTCCTGGCCCTGGACCACTTCCACCCTGAGGGCCACTGTCTCTGCAGAGTCTCCATCAGAGGGCTGCTGAGAGGGCACCTCTTTCTGGGTCTCTGTGATTTCTTCCCAAAGCCCCATCACTATCCCTGCCAGGGTCCCAGCCCATGCCCGAAGCACACTGCCCCATCCTAAATCAGAGGCCGCTCACAGCCACCACCCATGGCCCAGACCGCCCAGCGTTGCACACACCCTGGGCGACCGTGCCCTGAGCTCTTGGCCCGCTCCTCTGCTGTCCTCCCTGACCCTCGGCCCCTCTGGGCTGCCGTACTCACTTGCCGCTCCTGCTTCTGCACCCTCTGCTCCTCCAGGCCCGTTCGCAGTCCCCTGGCCTCCCAGGGTCTAGGCCCCCACTTGCCAGTCCCTCCCCTCCCCCCTGGGTGCCAGGGGCCGCCTGCCTCCAGGGCCCAGCTCCTCCCTGCCCCCGGGGGAGGGGGGCACAAAGGGCCCTTGTCACCACTGCTCGAACTGGGCAGCCTGATGCCTGGGTTCCACGAGCTCCTTCCTGGGGGTGGCTGCCTTACTTGTTCCCCTCTCCGTCACCGTGCACCCTGGCTCCAGGGCCCGGGGAGGGGGCTCTAATACCTCTGCAAGTCTCAGCCTGAGAGGCAGAAGGTGTTGTCCTCAGCTTCAAAGGAATCTTGGGGGGCAATGTTAGGAATAACCTCGGGCCCGGGAGGCCGCAGAGGCCCAGGGTGGCCAGGCAGAGGCGGCAGGACCTCCCACTCTGGGCTCCAGTCACCTCCACCTTCTCTAGAACCACTTCCCTGAGTCTGGTTTGGTGCCCACATCCCAGGTTCTTCCAGGCTCTTCTTGCCATTGGAAATGACCTTAAAGGGACAGTTTCCTCCCGTGAGAACGTGACCTCCAGCAGGACAGGGCCTGGCCTGCTTACTCGCAGTCTCCCCTGCTGGTAGAGGCTCCTGGCAGAGTTAGGATTCGTAAACGCAGTGTGGGTGCATGCATGTGTTCCTGAAATGCCCTGACTGGAGGCCTTTGTGTCTGCGCCTGCCTCCTGGAAAGCTCCCCTTCCAATCCACTCCCACTGCCCTGGCTGCAGCCTGTGCATCCTTTCAGCTCCCAGCTTGGGTGCCCCTTCCCCTGGGAGCCTGCTGGGACCCACTCTCCAAGCCAAGACCCTCTATTTAAACGCTGTCCTCAGAGTTCCCTGGTGGCTCAGCAGGTTAAGGACCTAGTGTCATCCCAGCTGCAGCTCAGGTTGCTGCCATGGCCCTGGTTCGATCCCTGGCCTGAGAATGTCCGCATGCCTTGGGCACAGCCAAAAATAAAGAAATTAATAAATTAAATGAATGATGCCCTATCCTTCTGTGTCGTTCGCCGACCTGAACCCTCAGTGAGCTGCTTCCCCACTGGCCTCTGAGCTCGGGTTTCCAAGTGCCTGTCTGTCTGTCTTGTTTACTCTTGTGTCCCCTAGAACTGTGCCTGGTGCACAGAGGGTGCTCAGAGAAGGCTGTGCCGGCTCTTTGAGCCGGCTGGGGACCCTCTGTGTGCAGATTCCATGGTGAGCCTCCTGCCACCCCAGCCCCTGCCCCTGGTCATGACATTTACATGGCAGTGGTGGTGTGATTAGGTGTAGTCGTGGTTTGACCAGGAGCTGTTCGGTCACGCTGGAGCATCTTCAGTCTGCCTTCTGGCCAGAGCAGTGGGGAGGGAGGGAGAGAGGGTCCTTTCCCCCAAGGGAGAACCCGGCCCCCTGGGTTGAGGGGGAATAGGGGGGACGTGAGGGGCGGGGAATCCCTCAGACTGGGGAGTGAGGACTCAGAGAGGCCTGGATGGAGGGGGAGGGGGACTCCCGCCCCCACCTCAGGCTTCGTGATGTCAGACTCTGCCCGTGCCTTTCCCAAGTCAGGGACAAAGGCCCATTGAGAGTGGGGTGGGGCTTGAACGCCTGGGTCCGGGAGGAGAGAGGGGCCTGGTGCCTGGGCTTTGGGGGAGGAGACAGAGATCTTGGGGGACCCCTACGTCACAGCCTTCACTGTCAACACCAGCCCCCCAGGGGTCGGGTTCCTGAGCAGTGTGGGGGTGTGTCTGTTCTCCACCTGTGAACTAAAGGCTGCCTCTGGGGGCAGGATGCACAGATGAGTGAGTCCAACAGAGGGCGCTATTGCTGAGATCGGAACTCCACTCTCCAGCCCACAGGGCTGGGGGATCAGTGAGCCTGTGCCAGCAGGTGAAAGGAGATGTGCCACTCAGACCCAGCTCCCAGGGCTGCCTCATCCCCTGATCCTTCCAGACCAGGCAGGTTTGCTAGGGCTTTTAGGACAAAGTGTCACAGACTGAGTGGCTTAAAAAACAGAGTTTATTGGTCTCAGTGCTGGAAGCTAGACATGTTCTCCCTGTATGTGGATCTCTATGTCCAAATTCCTGTCGTCCCCCCCCCATTTTTTCTTTTTATGGCCACACCTGTGGCATATGGAAGTTCCTGGGCTAGGGGTCAAATCAGAGCTTCAGCTGCTGGCCTACACCACAGCCACAGCAATGCATCTGCAACCTACACTGCAGCTTGCCACAATGCCCGATCCTCAACCCACTGAGCGAGCCCAGGGATGGAACCAGCATCCTTATGGATACTAGTCAGGTTCTTAACCTGCTGAGCCACAATGGAAACTCCCCAAATTTGCCTTTCCCCCCCGCCCCGCCCCTAATGCTTTTTAGAGCCATACCTGTGGCATATGGAAGTTCCCAGGCTAGGGGTCCAATCGGAGCTGCAGCTGCTGGCCTACACCACAGCCACAACAACACCAGATCCAGGCCGAATCTGCGACCTACACCACAGCTCACAGCAGCACTGGATCCTTAACCCACTGGGTGAGGCCAGGGATCCAACCTGCATCCTCATGGATACTAGCTGGATTTGTTTCGGCTGCGCCACAGCAGGAACTCTGAAAATTCCCTTTTATAAGCGCGCCAGTCCTGTTGGACTAGGACCTCATTTTCCCATGATTACCTCTTTAAAGACCCTTTTGCCAAATAAGCTTGCATAATCTGAGGCACTGTGGGGTAAGGACTTGAACATATAAATTTAGAGGGATGTAGTTCAACCCCTAAAAGCAGAAGTTCAGATTTTATCTGAAATATCTTTTTTTTTTTTTTTTTTTTGTCTCTTAGGGCTGCCCTCGAGGCATATGGAGGTTCCCAGGCTAGGGCTCGAATCAGAGCTGTAGCCACCGACCTACACCACAGCCACAGCAACACCAGATCCAAGCCATATCTTCGACCTACACCAGAGCTCACAGCAACGCCAGATCCTTAACCCACTGAGTGAGGCCAGGGATCAAATCGGCATCCTCATGGATACTAGTCAGATTCCTTTCCTGAGTAACGACGGGAACTCCCCATGAGAAATATCTTGATCTTTAAGTATCAGTCCAATCTTTTTCTAAAACAAGGTGCAGACCAAGCAAACCTCTTCTCAGGGCAGAATGGAGCTCCCAGGCCATTTGTTCTGTGCTCTCTGGAGGGGGAGCAGCTGCTTGGTCCTACCAAGAGGCATGCTCTGCCCTCAGCCAGAGTTGTCAGCTTCACAGAGGAGTCTTCAAAGTGTGGCCCCCAGGCCAGCAGCGGGTGTATCACCTGGGACCTTGTTAGAAATGCATATTCCAGGAGTTCCTGTTGTGGTGCAGTGGGTTAAGAATCCAATTGCAGGAGTTCCCATTGTGGCACAGCAAAAATGAACCTGACTAATCTCCATGAGACTCGGGTTCCATCCCTGGCTTTGTTCAGTGTGTTGGGGATCTGGCATTGCCCTAAGCTGTGGTGTAGGTCACAGACGTAGCTCGGATCCTGCGTTGCTGTGGTTATGGCTGGCAGATATAGCTCTGATTGGACCCCAGCCTGGGAACTTCCATTTGCTGTGGATGTGGTCCTAAAAAGCAAATAAAACCAAACAACAACAACAACAACAAAGAATCCAATTGCAGTGGCTTGGGTAACTGTGGAGGTACAGGTTCCATCCCCAGCCAGGACGAAGTGGGTTAAAAAATTTGGTGTTGTTGCAGCTGCAGCTGGAGCTGGGATTCGATTCCCTGGCCTGGGAACTTCCATATGTCGCGGGTGCAGCCATTAAAAAAAGAAAGAAAGAACAAGAGCGAGAGGAGTTCCTGTCGTGGCTCAGTGGTTAACGAATCCGACTAGGAACCATGAGGTTGAGCGTTCGATCCCTGGCCTTGCCCAGTGGGTTAAGGATCCGGCCTTGCCATGAGCTGTGGTGTAGGTTGCAGACACGGCTTGGATCCTGCATTGCTGTGGCTGTGGTGTAGGCCCGGAGGCCGATTAGACCCCTAGCCTGGGAACCTCCCTATGCCGTGGGTGAGGTCATAAAAGGACAAAAAAAAAAAAAAAAAAAAAAAAAAAGAAAGAAAGAAAGAAAGAAAGAAATGCATATTCTAGAGCCCCTCACCAGACCCGCATTTTACCCGGCCCTTAGCATTCAGGTGCATGCAAACATTTGGGTACCTTTTCCTCCCATCTCCAGGACCACCTCCAGGACTGGCTAAGCTGAGAGAAGAGTGTGGTATCATTAAACGTAATTAGCAATTGGGGGGTTCCCACCTCCCGGGTATTTATCAGGAGGCTCTAAGAGACCTCCACCTCCCCGTCAATATGAATCCTTTACGCTGGGGAGGGAAGATTTCCCCACCTGCCTCTCACTCTTCCCTCACCGAGCATCTCAGCCGCCCAGGGAGCTGAGCGCTGTCCAGACACATCTCTTCTTTTACAGATGAGGAGGTGGGGTTTCAGAGTGGGGAGAGGGCACCGGCCAGATCCCCTCAGCTGAGAGGAGGCCAAGCTCCCCGCCTGGCCTTCCTCTCCCCATCCTGCTGTCTCCCCTCAGGAAAACCCCAAGGAGCAGCTTCCCATGGCTTCCGAGGCAGAAGCTGGTGGTGTGTGGCACTGATGTGGCTCCGGGCTGGGTTTTTAGTTTGGCTCCCAGAGTGTTGATGTTTTAAAAATCAGGTTTCCTTTAGTCAGATGCCAATATTGTAAAATTTAGGAAATTTCACATAGAAATAAAGATGGCCACCTTCTCTTGAAAAGAAGTTCTAGCCACTTCTTTTCTAGCCTGTAACCCTCATTAGATGGGGCCCCAGGACTTCCCACTCCTATCTTTATGCCACACTGAGGCCAAATGGCTGAGGACCTTATCATCACCAAGCCAGGGTCGATGCGTTCTCTAAGAAGATGGTGAAATGCGTCTCGTATCTCTTTTGCTATCAAAAGTGAGGTCATCGGATAAATTCAGAGGGATACGGTTTTCAAGAAGACAGGGAGGACCTCAACCCCGTGGGGAAGTGGGAGTATTGTCCTATGTGTCTCACGGGCAAAGTGTGTCTTTACTGAGCGAGGACAGGTTAAGATGCTCTGTGAAACAAATCCATCACACCTCTCTCCTTTACTTCACCTGTCTGGCCTCTGAAGGCCAGGGCTTCTCAAACAGTTTGGTCTCAGGACCCTCTTGTACTCTGAAAAATTACTGAGAACTCCAAAAACCTTTTGATCTAATGAGTTATATCTACAGTTACTTAATGTTTTCGAAATTGAAACTGGGGAGTTCCCGTTGTGGCTCAGCAGAAACGAACCTGACTAGTATCCATGACGATGTGGGTTCAATCCCTGGCCACACACATGCCCCGGGTGTGAATGTAAAAAGCAAAAAAAGAAAAAGAAATTTAAAGTAGAAAGTTTTTTATTTTTTATTTTTTGGCTTTTTTAGGGCTGTACCCACGGCATATGGAGGTTCCCAGGCTAGGGGTCCAGTCGGAGCTGTAGCCACCAGCCTACACCACAGCCACAGCAACTCGGGATCCAAGCTGCATCTGCGACCTACACCAGAGCTCACGGCAACGCCAGATCCTTAACCCACTGAGCGAGGCCAGGGATCGAACCCATGTCCTTATGGTTCCTAGTCAGATTCGTTAACTGCTGAGCCATGACGGGAACTGCACTTTTTTATTTTTTTATTTTATTTTTATTAAGGTATAGTTGATTTATAATATCGTGTTAGTTTCAGGTGTACAGTAATGTGATTAAGATAGACATTCTTTTTCAGATTATCTTCCATTATAGTTCATTACAAAATATTGAATGCAACGTCCTGTGCTATACAGTAAATCCTTGTTGTCTGCCTAGTTTATGTACAGTAGTTTTTTTTTTTTTTTCTATTAATTCCATACTCCTAATGTATCTCTCCCCTCCTTCCTTTTCCCCTTTGGTAACCAGTAAGTGTTTTTTTCCCCCTGTTTGTAAGTATGTTTCCATTGTGTAATGTATTCATTTGTATTATTTTTCGGCTTCAAACTACAAGTGACAGCATGTGACATTTGTCTCTGTCCGACTTACTTCACTTAGTGTGATCATCTCTAGGTCCATCCATGGTGCTGCAGATGGCACTATTTCATTCTTTTCTTTGGCTAAGTAACGTGTCATTGGAAACTGGGAAGTTTTATTATTTATTTATTATGTATTTTATTTCTTTTTGCTTTTTAGGGCTGCCCTTGTGGCATGTGGAGGTTCCCAGGCTAGGGGTCGCATCAGAGCTACAGCTGCTGGGGCTACACCACAGCCACAGCAATGCGGGATCCAAGCCGGGTCTGGGACCCACACCACAGCTCACAGCAACACCAGATCCTTAACCCACTGAGCGAGGCCAGGGATCGAACCTAGTGGATCCTAGTTGGGTTTTTAACCGCTGAGCCACGAAGGGAACTCCCAGAAACTGGGTGGTTTTTAAAGCACAAGATACACAAGCACAGGATTCACCAGCGATGATGTCAGTGCGATGACGTCATCACAGGCCACGGGGCCTCTGGAAAGCTCCACTGTCCACTCAGGAGAGAACGAGAGTGAGAAAGACCAGTGACATCTTGGTCGTTTCCACCCTGTGGAGCCCTGGAGCAGTTCTCACGCTTTACTGGATCAGGTTCACAGGTTTGATTTGACCCCTGTGTTAAGATTTCAGGGAGGAAAATTTAACTTTCATTCCCAGCTGTCTTCACATAAATTTGAGGTCTTTTGAAGTGGGGAAAGAAAGGGAGGAACAGAAAAACAAATTTTCCTCACCGAGCTGCCTTGCAACCCCCCCTCCCAGCACCCCGCCCAGCATCCCCCCACCCCCAGCACCCACCAACCACACACCCCCTCCAAGCATTGCTCTTCACCAGACAGGGGCCAGGATGAGGCTCGGGCACAGCCTCTGGCAGGGAGAAAAGACAACAGAGACTCCAGTTTGGAAAAGAAAAGCTATTTTATTCCAAGACCATTCAGGGTTGGAGGCAGCCGGAATAAATAAGGGGTGACGCAGGGGCTGGGGCAGGGTGGGCAGCTCTACGTCTTGCAGCACATCCCACAGATTGCTTTGCGACAGCAGCCGCAGCAGAAGATGCAGATGGGGAAGTGGGTGTCTCTTCTTAGCCTCTGGGCCACGGGCTGTGAGAAGGGAAAGACGGCCCGTGAGCAGGGCTTGGGCCGGGGCGGGCCGGGGAGGCTCGGGAGGGAGTCCCAGGTGTGCTCACCGTCAAACCAGCGGTGGCTCCTGCTGTGTCCTGGGTCCGGAGGTCTGTGAGCTGTCTTGTCTGTGGAAGCAAAGGGAGTATTGAGGATGGCAGGGCCCCGGCCGTGCTCTCGGACTCGCTTCCAGCAGCAGCTCCTCTCTGGGGTTGCTGTTCCCCTGGCTCAGCTGGAATTCCGGACCTTTCCTCACCTTCCCACAGGCGGCTCTCCTGCCTCCAAACATCCCAGATCTGTCTCCTTTTCTCTCTGCAGCTGCTAATCTTCCGTAGCCCTCTCCAGGGCCTGGATGCCAGGCCCCCCTCCGCATCTCGCCCCTGCCCATCCATTCCCCCACGTGTTAGCTGTCAGATCTTGGCTTTCTCTGTTTCTTGGCTTTCTCTGTTTCAAAAGCCAACAGGGCTTCCCCTGCCCTTGGAGGATAATCAGCGTTTGCACGGTGGCTGGCAAGACGTGGCATGACCACCCTTGGATCTCACCTCTAGGTACCAAGTACCAAGTACCAAGTACGTCCCTCACCAAGCCCTCTGATCCTCGGGGATGGAGCGGGGCCATGCTCGCCCCCGCCCTGGCCTTGACTTGCTCATCTTACCTTTTCTCACCCTCCCAGTCATAGGTCAAGAAACATTTTTAAACAAAACAGCCAGCTCTTTATCCCATCGGAGGAGGATCCCCCCACCCATCACGCTCCCTCCCGCCCATCTTTTACGTTATCCTGGAGCAGCCTTTCCTACACACGAGTTTACTTCTTTGAAGCTCATTCGTTCCCTGGCCCCGCGAATATCTCCTCTCGCCTACTTTGCTCACTGTTTGATCGCCCCTGTCTCGAATGGGCGTAAGAGGAGGCACTCGGAAAACACCTGTGGGATTCGGTTGGGGCCCCCCGTCTCTGCACGCAGTACCCCATCCCCTTCCCTGGCCTGGGCTCTGCCCTATGCTGGGGTCTCTCGCTGGCTGCCCGCAGCAGTCCCCTCCCCAGGGCTTGGGGCTCCTGTGTGATTCTGGCCGTCTGCTGGGCCCAGGCCCCTCGGACTCTCACCTGGGATGGGAGAACGGAGCCGGCGGTCAGGCTGACGAGGAGGAGGAGCAGGAGGCAGGCGGCCCGGATCTGCACGCTCAGCGCCATGGTGCTGTCTGTCCGTCCAGCTGTCCTGCTTGTTAGCTCTAGGACTCGCTCTGGTGTCCGGGAGTCCAGTTACAGTTGCTTTTATGGAGCCTCCTGGGGGAGGCGGGGATGCTAAGCCCCCTCCCCTTTGGCCCAACTCATTTCCAAGAAGGTGGTGGCGCCCAAAAGGCGGGAGAGATAAGCGGGAACAGAGTGACAGGGAACAGGGTTATGTCACCCTTGGCCAGCAGAGGTGTGTCCAGGAGGTGGGGCCGATGCGGCCACAGACACCCGCCTGGAGTCAGCCACCTGGGAGACACTGTCCCCGACGGGACATCACCCTGTTGATTTAAAAAACAAAAACAAAAACCAAAACCCTTTCGCCCAGGAGGTTGAACAGGTCGATGAGCAGGAGCAAGGTGCCCTCCTCCCTGCCCTTCCCGGACCTGCTCATTCACAAGGAGGCTGACTGTCCCTTGGCGGAACCCTCAGGGGTTCGCTTCTGGGAGGGGACATGGGCAGGCGCGGAAGTTTGTGTCCGCAGGAGCCACCGGTGCGTGTGTGGGCTTTTCCAAAAGCGTCAGAACCTTAAGATGCGGCCCTGGTATCTGGGAAATGTCCCCGTGAATTTTCGGCCCCCAAAGACAGTGGTGACAGTCACAGCCAACTCACATCTGAGGACCGCACCACACAAGCCAGCAGAGATAGGGACTCACATTTGTGTTAACTCAGCCCTGGCGACCTGGCCTCGGAGCGGCTCCCGCCTGCCCCATCCTGGGCTCTGCTCCCTGTTCTGGGCCCTCGCTGCTGTCCCAGCCACTGACCCCAGGGGCCTGGCCTCCCAGACGCTGCTCCCGAGAGAGGAACCCATCGTGCTCACCTGAGCCTCATTTTCCTCACTTTACAGGGAGGAACTAAAGGCCAAGCCCAGGGCACGGCCCAAGCTCGCCCAGCCGGAGGCAGAGCCGGGATTCCGGCCCAGGCAGCCTGACTGGGGCTGTGGCCTTCTCCCCAGGCTTTCCTGCCTCTCTGGAGACCCAGGAAGGCACGGGGTTGGGGCTGGGGGCTGCTGGGCCTGGGGCATAATGGCTTGGCAAGCAGATCGTGCGTGGCTCATCCCAACTCCGCAGTCAGGGCCGGGCACTGGCACCTGGAAACCAGCAGTGGTGGGGCACTCGGGCCACAGACGACAGCACACACCCCAAGCTGGGCTTTTCTTCCAGGAGCCTGCTGCCCGAGCATGGCCAGAAAGGGAGCAGAGCTCAGGCCGCCTGGCTGTGGCCACCTCATGCCTGTCCGCCACTGGAACCATCTCAGGATGCCTATGGCTCAGGGGAATGGCAAACAGTGACTCCAGAGACGGGCCCTTGGGCATTTCCTCCTCCAACTCACTCTGGGCCACCCAGCATCAGCCTGTCACGGTGGCCAAGGATGAATACCTCCTGGCCCTCAAATGCTGTCAAGGCCCCCTGGAAAAAAAGATTCACAAAAACAGGAGGCCCCTGGGATGTAGCGCTGTTCCCCACCTCCGCCTCCCCAAGCACTCTAGGCTCGGTTCCTCCTGCTCCATGACCCTCCCTCCGGAAGACGGCCTCAGAGAGAGCAATGGCCAGGAAAAGCAGACAGGGTTCGCACAGGGAGGAGACCAGCTGGGGGCACTTGGGGTGGGCGCAGGGTGGTGAGCTCAGCAAGGTGACCAGACCAGCAGGCCTAGATTCTAGGAGTGGCTGGAGCTGCGCAGGGGCTGCTGGTTGAGGCAGGGTCTGGGGGAAGGCCGCCCTCGCATCCACAGGGAGACATAGCAGCATCCCCCAGCCCTGCTGGGCATCACTGCATCTCAGCTCAGGCCAGGTTTCATCATCAGCCAGGGGCAGGGGTCACACAGCACAGGCGCCAGAGTCGCGGTGCAAGGCGACAGGCTGACGGGCCAAGCTTGGCTTTTTGGCCATCTGCCCTCCCTGGGGGTGGGGGGCTCAAGGCCAGGCCCCACCATTGGCTGGTCCAGAGGGGAGGGCGTCAGCCCAGAAGGGCAGGGCCAGGAGCGAGTCCTGTTTTTAGGAACTGGTAACACAGGAGACCCCAGCCTCTTCTCCAAACACATGGGACATGTCCTTGACCCCGGCTCTTCCTGCCCCCACACCACATATACACACCTGGGGCCTCAAAGAAGCTATTCCTTCCTGAATTCCTCCATCCCTATGACCAACAAACTGGGTACCAGGTGGTACAGGACGCCAAGGACTGGCACACGGCCACACACACGACAGCTGAGGTCCTGGCCTCAGGAGCTCTGCATAGACCCCAGGCCCCCTCCCGACACCTGAGATGGACAGATACACAAACAGACAAGGCGGGGCCACATGGGGCCAGTTTATTGCAGTTAAATACCTCTCTCTCTCTCTTTTTTTTGTCCATTTTTCCATAAAGAAAATTAAAACACACTCACACACCCAAAGGGGAGCAGGGTTCCAGAAACAAGAGGTGGGGTGGGACATGGCCTCCCTGCTTAGGCCCAGGCCCCGGGGCTGGCCCCCAAAGGCTCCCCCCCTTCCCGTAAGCACCCTGTGTCAGTACCTCTAGAGACCAAGGAGGCAGTGGGATATGGCAGGGCCTCTGTCCTCCTCCGGCCTGCCTCCGGCGAGGCCACTAGAAGTGCTGGGCTTAGTGGGGCTGGGAGAAGGGCGGCGGGGGGGGCGGGAGGATAGCGCTTTCAAGTTGAGGAGAGTGGTGGGGGCTTATCCACAGAAATGCATTATTTCTCCCCGTTTTTGTTTTTTGTTTTTGTTAAAAATCTACTATAAAAAAACGCAGCTGGGGGAGGGGCATCTGTCCCTCTCTGTGCTAAGGGCTGGGGAAGGGGACAGCAGAGGCCCGGAGGCGGCCCCCGCCGCTCGCTGGGGTTGGGCGGGCGTCACTGCCGGGCGCTCTCGCCCACCATCTCCAGGTTGTGCTGCTGCAGCTGCGCACGGAGCACGGCATTCTCGTTCTTCAGCTCCTCGATCTGCCAGACACGCCAGGGGACAAGCAGCCAGGGCTGGCTCCCTGCACCCTGGGGCTCCAGCCACACCCGCCCCCCGCCCGCCCCCAGGCCTTGGCTCCCGGCCCCACCTCTCACCTGTTGCCTCAGGAGCTCATTGTCCATCTGCAGCCGCTCGGCCTCCTTGAAGGTCTCCTGCATGCGCTGGTTGGTCTGGCGCAGCTCCCGGATGTAGTCACAGGCCTTCGACAGGATCCCACCTTTGCTCTGGGGGGTGGGCACGGGCGTCAGCCAGCACTGCCCGCTGGGCCCTGCCCTGGCCGACTCCCGCACTGCGTCAGGCCCACTCTCCCTCTGCAAAGGGACTGGGGGACCGGCCGCCGCCACACCGAGGCCCAGAGGGGCCGGGGGCACTCACCGCTCCCGTCTTGCTATTATCTGCGTTACAATCTGGAATGATTTTTGAAAGCTGGACGATCCAGTTGTTGATCTTGTCCCTCCGCCTCCGCTCCACTGCAGCCAGAACAGCAAGAACAAGGCTGTGTTCACGGCGCTTCCTCCCCAGGCAGAAGCCTAGGGACCCGAAGCCGAGGGGGCACAGCGCGAGCAGCCCGCCTCACCCTGCTCCTCGAGGGGAACCAAGAAACTCTCAGCCCAAGGGCCACATACACCGTGCGGCCCGTTCAGCCGCATGTGTTCCAACATTGCCTGCCCAGCATGTGTTCCAACATTGGAACCAACGTCCAAAAATGAGGAGATGTCACATAACAACCAGCCTCTTAAAAAATAGAGCTGTGACTACAGTGGGCAGGTCCGCTTGGGAGGCAAGATGGGCCAGAGCCCCTCTACCCAGGCCCGGAGGGCCCCTTGCCCGTGCCCGCTGTGTCTGACTTTCCACAGTGCTCGGGTCTCCCCAGATTCTGCTTTTCTCTTCCTCTTTCAAATCCCAGTATGACCATGTCTCACCTCTGCTTAAAATCCTTATCCCCCTTATCTGGGGTCCCGGCGGACATCTCAGCTTCCCCAGCTGGCAGCGTGGCTCTCAGGGCCTGGCCTGTAGGGCACCCACCGGGTCCCCCAGGAACAATACAAACCCCATCTCGAAGGCCACGTTTGGCAAACTACTGGCAGAGTCTCCTTGAAAAGTCCAGATTTGTGATTTTATGTCATAAAACGCCACAATCGGATTCTACCTGCTGAGTTGATTGGCAGCTGCCCCCTTCAGAGAGGGCACGTGTGTCTTCACTTGGCTCCTCATCTGGCTTGTCGCAACCTATGACAGCTGCCTGGGGCCTGCCCGCACTGCAGCCTGAGACCCCTGGTGTGGGGCTTGCTGAGCGAAACTATCCAAGCCCTCCCTGACCTACTGAGCACGGTGCCAGGCACTGCTGGGGACACGGAAGAAAGCTCATTTGCCCCCCCGCCCCCCAACTCTCACCCACACTCTCATCCCCCTGCCAAGAGAGCCGTGGACAGACGTGGGTGGCGTGGTGGAGGAGGGTACTGTGGGGGGGATTTGCAAAGGAGGGCAAGGCGGCACTGTCTCCGGGATGGGGGCAGTGACAGGAGACCGGGGGAGGGGTCTGGGGGAGAGTGAGAACGGCAGGGTTGACCAGAAGCGTGCCCCTCACTCTTCAGCTCCTCTGAGGCCGGCACTGCCCCTCCGCCGGGCCAACCCCTCGGAGAGTGCGTCTGGTCCCTTACGAGCAAATCCAACTGTCTTCTCCTGGCACTCGCTGCCCTCCGCTTGCTGCCCGGTCCTCCCCAGTGGCCCAACTTTGGCCTAGGTGACAACACCCTCCCACACGGACCCTTGCTTCCTCCCTCGCTCTCCTCTCTCTGCCGAACCCTCCCTGATGCCATGCTAAGAACGGTGCCGGTATCGGGCTTCACCTGACCCTGGCCCACGGTCAGGGAGTGCATAAGACCTGGGCCCTGTCACCATCACAGAGTGAGCCTTCCCCGTGGGGACAGCCATGTCTTACAGTCTTTGGGGACTCAGTGGCCCAAAGCCACAGCAGAGCTAAGAGCCCAGCCCAGGCAGGGCAGCGCTGGCTGCCACGTCCCCTGGCAGTGTGCTCCTGGGTTCCAGCTGGGGAACAGGCGATGGCAGCTCAGTTTCCTTCTCGACCCTCCTGCAGCCGGGCATTCCTGACCCCGGGCACCGGGCTGCACCTGCATGCCCGACCCCCCTCATTTCAGGCCAGCAGGGGACAGGGGTGGGGCAGGGCACATCTGCAGTTCGCATTTACTTCTTTAAAATGCCTGCCCTACTGTGTGCAGGGTGCTCCGTGAGGCTGGAGTCCACGAAAGATTCAACCTCGGCCCTGCTGGCACATGCGGGACCTCCATGAAATGCACGTGAACAGGAGATACTGACGCCACGGGATTGTGTGTTATACTGAAGACTGGACCGAGTGCCCAGGGAATGCCAGGGAGGAGCAGTGCTTTCTGCACAGAGTGGAGTGGGCTGTATCTCTGGAGAAAAACTTAACAGGTGTCAAGAAACCCAGACATGGTAAGAAGGCAATACCTTAGGGCAGGGGTGGGTGGGGCGGGGCAGCAGGAAAAGCTTGTAGAAACAGGCAGTGAAGGCCTCGAATGTCTGGCCAGCAGGTCTGGACCTCACTTTCTCTTCCCCTAAGGACCTAGTCTAGGGCTCCGCCTTCAGCAGGAGGTGATGCGGTCAGGCCCGTGGCTCGGGAAAACCATGCTGGCATGACTGAAATGGAGGTAGGCCTGTTAAAACCAAGGCCTCGTCCTTTCCTCAGAAGACTTAAGTCACACCCAGACAACATTGAAACCAATTTAGAAGCAAGATCTGCCAGGACGGATGAGAGAAATGGGCAAATCCACAAGCACAGCCCAGCGTTCCTTCTCAGTAACTGACAGGACGAGCAGACCAAAAAACGGGGATAGAAAACCCGAACACTCTCGACCATCCTGACCTCGCTACCACCGGGGGACGCTGCACATGCAACAGCACATGCACGTCCTTTTCAAGTGCACACAAAAACTTCCACCAAAAGAGACCATACTGAGGCCTATAAAAGAAGCCTCAATAAATTCCAAAGATCTGCCACTCTATACATAGAATCTGCCCTCTGATCACAAAAGAACTCACTTAAAAATCAGAGTAACAGAAAGACATTCAGAAAGCCCCTAAGGATTTATACAGTCAACAAGACATGTTCTAAAGAACCCACAGGTCAAAGAAGAAATCATAAGGGGCACTAGAAAATATTTTGAGTTGAATGACAATGAAACACAACAATATATCCAGATGGGACGCAGCTAAAGGAGTGTTAAACTGAAATGTGCAACCAGAGGCTTCCTGAGAAAAAAGGCAGGCTCAAAACCACGTTAAAAAGCTAGGGGAAAGCCCTCGGCAAAGGAAACCCAAATTATGCACAAAGAGTAAGTTTGTAACAGTAAGAGCAGACACCCGTGAGACAGAAAAAGCAATTCAAAAATCAGATTTCACATAAAGGTCTGGATTTCTAGCTTCTCAGAGATTCTGGCAGCAGTGGGTGCAAATTCTGACACAGTGGCAATGGCTGGCAGTGTGAGCCCCTGTTCATGGCAGAGCCCACAGCGCCTGTCTGCCACGCCAAACCTAGTTATTCCCTCAGGTCCCTGCAGGCATTTGCAGCCCAGAGATGGGCTCCTGTGGTACCGAGAAACATGGGAAAGGGGAAAAGAAGAGCGGATTTGAGGTCACTTCAGCGCAGCATGTCAGGGCTTGCGGATGTGAGGGGAGAGGAGGGCAGAGCTGAAGGTGGCCCCGTTTGGGAATCTGGCTGGAGTCATGTTTGCTGCTTTGGAAAAAGCAATGTTGCATGGAAGCCTCTGGGAAGGAAAGACAGCAGATTCCATCTTGGACAAGTCAAGGTGTTTCAAGGACATCCAGAGATGGAGATTTTGAAATGAGCGGGCACTTCGAAACCCGGGTCTGGAGCGCCAGAGGGGGGTAAGAGCTTTGCGCAGGGCCAGCAGGCGGGGTGGGGGGCGCCCTGGGAGGACATCGGGGAGCAGGTCTCACCTGTTTGGAGTCATATACTTTTTTGGAGAAAGCTCGGTAGGCCCTTCCCTCGGGAGAAATGACGAACACTGAGAAATGGGGACAGGGTCTTGGGGAAAATGACCGTCCCTGGGCCTGAAGTTTCACTCTCCCAAGGCTGCTGGAAGGGGCTGGACCTTAAGAAACATCAACAGCCACAGTAGGTCCCCAACCTTGCCTGTTGCGAAGAGGCACCTGGGGAACTTGAAACAGGCTCCCAGGCCTTGTCCTGCCGACCCACCCAGCACCAGTGAGGACTGTGTGGAGGCCATGACTGTCAACAAGCTTCCCACGGGGACTGTGTTCTTGTGTTCTCAGGAGCAGGCTGGGAAGGGGAATCGGAGCAGGTGGAACAGAAAGGAATACTCTCGAAAGGAGGAGAACAGGCAGGGTCAGATGCTTGGAGTGCAGACAGGAAAGGAAGCCAGCGGATTTGGCAATGCGGTCATCACGGGTGACCTTAAACAGAGCTGTTCTGGGAGAGAAATGAGCCAGACTGCCAATGCCAAGGGGACAGGGAGGGTGGGTCAAACCCCCTGCGGGTGGGAGAGAGGGGCCAGGCTGCAGCTGGAGGGTAACGTGCAAGACTGATTTCTGCAGGGGGAGGAAGATTCAAGACTGTTTGAAACTGGATAAATCCAACGAGAGGCACAGCGTGAGAGCAGGCTGGAGGGTGGCTGCATGGCATCCTGAGAGCCGCCTGCTCGAGTCTTAGCAGGTGGCACACAGCCCTGAGGGGGGCTCAGGGCTCAACAGCCTCACTCTGAGCCTCTGGGATGGTCACGTTAAGACATCCTTAAAGAAGGTGCAGAGACTGAGCCAGCCTGGGGCCATATGACCAGTGGGCAGTAGAGCCATGACGGCCTGGGCAACCAACCGGAGACCCCGCTAGACCCATCACACCCCAAACCAAGCTCAGGCGCACTGCTTCTCTTTAAACAAACCTGGCCCCATCACGAAATCCTGATTCTTCAGCCTTAGACTCTCCCCCCGACCCGGCCCCCTCTTGCCCCTTTCAAGCCCTGTCCTGTCCGAGGCCCACATCTGCAGTCACCCCCTATTTTCCTCACCCCTGGCCCCTCATCACCCTTACCATCCAGCCTCCAAACACAAACCCCCCTGCTGGCTCCTTCTCAAACTAGAATACAAATCCGGGGCTGCAGACGCAGTGTGGGCCCTCGCAAGGCCCCGTGTGAGCTGGCCCTGGCCAGTCTGCCCACACCCCCGCCAGCTTCCTCTTTCCTTTCCTGAATTCTGCTCTCCCTCTAACGCACCAAGTCCGCTCCGGCTCAGGCCCAACGCTTGCACTTGCTGGTCCCTCTCTGCCGGGGACGCCTCCTTAGGGCCACAGCCCCTGCTCAAGGGTCCCTTCTAGAGAGGCCAACAGTGCGCGGCCATAACCCGGTATCTCCTCACTCAAACTCATCCTCCTTCAGGTGACTTAGAGCTCATGCTCCCTAAGGTCACATTGTTGCTTTATGTAGTTTTTTTCTTTCTTTTTTTCTTTTTTAACAGCCACACCCTCGCCACATGGAAAGGTCTCAGGTTAGGGGTTGAATCGGAGCTGCAGCTGCCGGCCTACACCACAGCCACAGCAACGTGGGATGCAAGCCATATCTGCAGCCTACACCACAGCTTGCGGCAATGCTGGATTCTTAACCCACCAAGCAGAGCCAGGGATTGAACCCACTTCCTCATGGGTACTAGTCAGATTCGTAACCGCTGGGCCAACGCCACAGCTTTGTGTAGTTTCTGTCTCTCCCACCTGAATGAACCCCCTGTGAGAGGTGAGTTGTCTAAGGCAGAGCACAGGGCCCAAAACCACCTGAGGGTGGGATTTCAGTCTCATGGGAAGGAGACGGTGCCCCGGCCGCAGGCGAGGGCATGGCTTCCTACGGTTTCATCTTCAGATATGCTCCATCTCAGACCAGAGCTACTTTCGGGAGCCAGGCTGACAGGGGAGTGAGGGACTTGAGCAAAACAGCTGCCCTGTGGGAAGCCAGCTCGACCCACCTTTCAAGAGGAACAGGAAATCCATACATGAATATAAAACTTGCCATTAAAACGCCGGTCATTACTAGGTCGCCAGGTCGCCAGCCGGGATGAGCAACACATTGCAATTCACACCTGCTGCCTATCTGCGCCTGACAATGAACTTTCTCTCCCACTTCTACCTTTCCAGCACTCGACAAACATCTCTCATGCACTTGTCGCGTACCTGCTGATCTGTGACTCCAAGCCCTGGGCCAGACTGTGCCCATGAGGCCTGGGAGCGCCACCCTGACCTACCTTCATTGTGCTGGGCTCTCCTTCTCTCATCCCGGGGTGTTCTGGTTCCGTCGATTTTCCTAGAAAAGGATGGGAAATATGGGCACGTGTTACCTCTGGCTCGTTTGTCTAAGCATTTGTTAAGGATTCAGACTTGCAATTTACCTCTGCAAGATAAACAAGGAGAGTAAGGAAAAGGGAAGCAGAAATTGATCCAAAAATACACCAACTGCCTGCTGAGTTCTCAGCTGCCTGACTCCCATTCCAGAAAACCTTTTCTTCCTTGGACCCCCACAAGAGGCCCTCCCAGTGTCCCCTGCTCCTGGGACCAGGTCTCCAGCACATACGGGGAGTAGGGGTGTGTCCGGGGTGCAATTGTCCTCTGCGTTCCTGTCTGAAGCACGTCCTGGGGCGTCATCATGACATAGAACTGGCCTGCAGGGAAAGCGGGGTTAGAGCTAAAACTGGGGGTAGAGTCAGAACTGGTGGGGGGGCTTCCCTCCCTGCTAGGCCTACTGCCTCCCCTGCCTTCCGCCCTGGCCCCTTTCCTCCTTTACCTCCGGCCTGCAAGCTCTGGTCTGTGGTCTGTACGGACACAGCCGTGGTATCTCCCACACTGGACGCTGGGAAATAGGCAAATCGTGCCTCCCCACTGACAGCCTCAGCTGCCGGGCTGCCACCATTGCTGAAGGGATTTTGGATTACAGCCTAGGGAGCAGGAGGACACAGAGGCCACCCTTAGCCATCTTTGTTCCCCAAGCCATCCCCTGGTTGCCATGTTTGATGTTTACTGCATTCCCTACGGAGAGTGGGGAAGCCCTCTGTGTGTGCCGCTCTGCCCTGCCTCTCATAGCCCTGGAACTTGGCAGGTACTCAGCAATCACTCGGAGAACTGACCCACTTTTAACTCTCAGAGACTTCTCTGTTGCCATAGTCCCCAGTTTACAAAAAAAAAAGGAAAGATGCTCCAAAGGTCTTCCCCAAGGTTTCATGGGCACATCAGGGATTTGACCTGAGGCCCTGAAGGCAGCATCTTGGTCCCACTTGCCCCTCCCGCGGGATTCCCCAAGAAAAGACTGCACGTCCCTTCTCCATCCTCACCCCCCCCCCCAGAGGTTGCTGGGCACCTACCAGTGGGAAGGGCGCTGCGGGACCTGGGGGCACAGAGGCAGCAGCGGGGCCGGGGCGCTGGGTGGCCCCCTCCACACCCACCTGGGTCACAGCCTGCTGCCCCCCCGCGAAGGCAGCCGTAGACACGACGCTGACGGCGCCTGCTGTGTCGCCCTGGCCGTCCAGCTGACCATCAGTCACCTGGACTACGCGGTATGTCACCTGCAGGGGGCGGCAGAGCAGCGAGACCCGCGCTGGGGCCCGGGCAGGGGCCAGGTTCGAGCCCCTCCCAGCCCGCCCGCTCGACCCCGGGCTGAGCCCTCCTTTTGCCGCCGGGCTCCGGGCCCGCAGCCTCACCTGTCCTCCATTATTCTCTGTGCGGAACTGGTACTGGATGTTGTGGTCGCCGAACGCCGCCTGCTGGACGCTAGCGATGGCCACCGCCGTCTGCTCCTCCGCCCCAGGGCCGTCCCCGCCTGCGGTCGGAGGAGGGTAGGGGGGATGGTCAGCGGTGGTGCGGGCCTGAGCGCCCCCAGTGCCCTCCCGGGCGCAGGCCGAGACCCCGGTGGGCCCCGCGAGCACTCACCTTCCTGCAGCTCGACGCCCTCCTCTGCCTCGGGTCCCTTGTCGTGACTGCGGGGAGGACGGGAAGAGGGGGTCAGGGCCGCCAGCGCCCCCGCCCCTCTGCCCAGGTGCAGGGCCCCCATGCCGCCTGACACAGTCTGGGGCAGGGGCACCTCCAGGACCGGGGGCCAGGGGTGTTCGCGCAAGTCCCCCCTCCCTCGCGGCCTCCATTTTGAGCTGGGCTCGGCGGCCGCTCGGGATCATGGCGGCCCGGCCGCCAGGCCGAAGGGCCGGGGCCAGGGCGCGCGGGGGCACGGACCGGCCGGGCGCCCTTACCTGGCGGCTGCAGCAGCGGTGGCCGAGGCAGCGGGATCCAGACCCGGGTCCAGCATGTCCATGGGGGGGTGGGGGCGGGGGGGGCGCCGGGCCCGGGGGGGAGGGGAGGGGAGGGGAGGGAGGGAGGGGAGGGGGCGGGCGGCCGGGGGGGCCCCGAGCCCGGCGCTCACGCCGCGCGGCAGGAGGGGACGGAGGAGACACGGGAGCCGCTCGCGCTGATCACGGGGACAAACAGTGGGGTCATGTGAGGAGGAGATGCCGCCGCCGCCGCCGCCGCCGCTGCTCCTGCAGCCGCCGCCGCCGCCGCCTCCGCCCGCTCGCCCGCCGGCCGGCTCCCGGCGGCTCTAGGCTCCGGGACGCAGCGCAGCCGCCCCCCGCCCGGTGCACGCGGCCCTCGGGCCTCCTTCCCTGAGCAGCCGTCGCCGCCGCGACTTTTTTTTAACCCGGCCCGCCCTAGATGGCCGCCGCCTCTCCCTTGGATCGCCGGCTCGCGCGTCCGCCGCCCGGCCTGGCCCAGTCCGGCGGCGGATCGCTGCTGCAGCCGCCGCTGCTTTCTATTTTTTCCCCCTTTTTTTTCCTCCTTTACTTGAGCTGCGCGCGCGCGGCGGCGGCGGCGGCGCGAGCCCGGGGCCGACGCGCGCGGGGGGGGGGGGGGCAGCCCCCGGGGAGCGCGCGCGCTGTCTGTCTGGGACGGCGGGCGGGCGCGCGGGCCGGGTACCGGTGGGGCGAGAGGTTGCCGCCACAGCCTCAGTGTCTGCCCGGTACTCGCCGGCCGCCCGCCGGTGTGGAACGCGGGCCCAGATGGAACGCCAGGGGACCTGAAGGAGGGGTTCTGGTCGCCGGGGACGATGCAGGCGGCGGGGCTTGGAAACAGAAAAGTAGGTCGGGGGGGAGGGGTGAATGGGGGTGGAAGGGGACAGGAGCGCGCACGCGCGCCCCCGGCGGCCGGGCTGAAGTGCGCGAAGGTGGGGTCCCGGGGCGCATGCGCATGTCTGGGCGGGGCCGGGGCGCGCACGCAGGGCGGGGCGGGGCCAGCGTGGGGCACGTATTCCTGGCCGCGGAAAGGGAGAAGGCAGAAGGCAGAGCGGGTCCTTTCCTCCTGGCTCACAACGCAAGTCCCATGAGAGAACTGGACCTGCGGCCTTTTGCGGACACACACACACCCACCCCCCCCCCCACACACACACAGTAGCTTTTTGGGCTCCCAACCTCGCGCAGCAAAACAAACACTTCCTTCCAGACTTAGGACTTATGATCACAAGTTTTATTAGTCTTAGGCGAGGAAGATGATCCATGGTCCCTCAAATTAAAAAAAGTACAAAAGCTACATACAAAACGTTGAGATCAGACAACTAAACTTTCCCGACTCAGGGCCAAGTTCTGCAAGGGAGAAAGGAAAAAAGTGAGTGTGAGCTGGGAAGACTGGAGAAGAGGATCCAGTTGGGTCTTAGAGCTAGGAAGGGCTGTCACTCACCTTCTTAAGCCTCCGCTCCCTCGAGGCCTGGGAGTCAGTCTCAGAGTAAGGGGGAGGCGCTGGAGGGAAGCAGGCCTCCTCTTCTTCCTCTTCATCCCTGTAAGGTCTCCTTCTCTCCATAGGCCCCTTTCTCCTCAAGGCCTCTTCCAGTAGCCGCCCATCGTATTCGGGGTCCCTGGACCTGGAACCATCATCCCGAGGATCTCGGGAGCGGTTGTAACGGGCCCTAGGGTCAGCCTGAGGGCGGTCTCTAGACCTGAAGTCATCGTAGTGGGGATCCCGGGACTGTGGAAAGTGCCTTGAGTCGTCTTGGTCATAGAGGTCATCACGGCTGCGGCTTCGGGGAGGTGCATAGGCCCGGCCTCTCCTCCCACTACTTGGGGGAGACCTCCTCCCTGATTCAGCCGAGTTGGGCCGGGTGAGGTCATCCAGAGCATCCACAGAGCGGGCTCGGGGCCGCCCAGCCCCCCAGCCACTCCCTGGCCGTTCCATGGGGGGTTCTTGTTCCCACCTCCTGGAACTCCGGGGGGAATGGTGACTCCATTCCTCATCCCGGATCGGGGTGAGGGCAGGGCCCCGGGAAGGCCGGGATCTCCAGTCGTCCTCATGGAGGGAGGTGACTTCACTCATGGCTGTAAGGGAAGGAAAGTGACTTGCTGGGGGGAGGTCAGGACCTAACATCAAGAGCCCCCAGGGCCGGCACCATGACCCACTTGGCTCATACACCCTGGGGGACCCTAGGCCTCTCATGTATTTCGTGATATGCAGGGTCCTGTACACTTGATTGTGGTCATGGCAGGGAATAAAGGATTGTGTCCGGGATTTGGAGTAAGCATCCCTGGGGCAGGTATCAGGGAGACATGCTTCCACCGCCCCCTCAAGAAGCCCTCAGACCCCAAGGCTCCTGCTCACCTCGCTCTACACGGCCATTGGGGGGACCAGGCCGAGAAGGGTCGAAGTTGGCCAGTTCCTTCTCCATGTAGTACAGCACCCTCATGGAGTCGTCCTGCTGGTTGGCCTGAATCCTATAGCCGCTCCGGATGTCTAGGGACAGGGCAGGAGGTGATGGGTTTGGGAGGGTGGATGCTGACCCAGCCCCCTCCCCCTTTAGGCACCTCCAACCTCATAAAAATGGGTTCTCACCAGAGGTCATGTTGCTGTCTGTGTCGCGAAGCAGGGGCACCTGGGAACTGTGGCCACCGACTAGGGGAGATTGGTGTCAGGAGCAAACCCCAGCATTCTCACCCCCCTTCCCCTCTTCCAGCCTGAGACCCCTCAATGGCCAAATGCCCAGCCTCCCCTCTACCCCAGGTGCTCCTGGCTTCCACCCCCAACCCCAGCCTCACCTGAGCTATTCCTGTCGAAGTCTCCAGAGTAGCCGTTGTAGAGGGGGCCCATGGGAATCATGGCCGGCGGGGGCGGGGTCTTGGCAGGGGCGAGGTGGGCATAGGTGCTGGGGGCGTAGATGCTTGGGACGCCTGAGGTGGCCGCTTTGCCTGCAGCATACACTGGGGAGGGCGTACAGAGCATGAGAAGGCCCCCTAGGAGCCGTGCGCCTTCTCCCCAACCTCTCAGCTGAGGAGCTGCCTGAGGTGCTTGGTCCGTTTCTGCAGGGTCCCTGAGGCTAGGGGACACCAGCTTCGCTTAGTCTACACCTCCTATGCAGTTGCTCACCGTTTGAGGACAGGGTGCACAGTGGCAGCCTGAGGCCCCAATCTGGCAGGCCAGTAGCTTTTGTCTGACAGTATGATGGGCTGCCAAGACCTCGCACGAGATGGGGCTGCCCTGTGCCTGCGTTCCTCCAGGGCGACAGGGGCAGAGGGGCCCTGTAGGTGGTAAAGCCCATGTGTTGGACCCACAAGCCCAAGTCAGGTATTCTTTTTGGCAGCTGAGCTCTTGCTCTGGAAAAATGGACCATCTAAGGGGAGGGGGTGCCTGCTAGGCTCTCCCCATGGGCTCTTCCAGACCCAGATCTGATGGGAGTCAGAGCCTCAGCATGCACTTGCCACAGCCAAGCAGCAAAGCGGCAACTCTAGTGTTTCCAGCTGGGGGCCACGCCCACTCCACCCTCGCCTGGTTCTAGGCTTGACAGCTCAAGGGCAAATCCTTCCTCCCCAGGTATGAAGCTGGGGGTTCTGGTGGCTGCTCTTGCAGCAAAGTCATGGGCCTAGGCCAGTCGCTTCCTCCCCAGGAAGATGGATTGGGGAGCAAGGCGCAGAAAGCTCCCTTTGCCTCTGACTCAGTTGGGAAGCGGAAGGCTCCATGCTCAGGCCCACCACCTCGAAGCCCCTCAGTGGCTCAGCTGATTTGCTCTTTTATAATTAGCTGTGGGAGTTGCTGCCCCAGGATGGCTCATCAGGGCTATGGTTTTGGCAGAAATAACAGGACCTGCGGCGGGGAGTTAATGGAATCTCGGTTTGGGGTAACAGGGTCTCAGGGTGGAGGAAAGGGGGCCCTGGAACAGGCATTTGCAGTCTTCATCCAGCCTTAATGGCATAACTGCCACCTTGGTTGCAGGCCTTGGGGGTCCCGCCCAACCTATGAAATAGAATAACACCCACCACATAAGCAAGAACCAAGAAGCTCAATTAAAAAATGACAAGAGGGAAGGGACAGCAGCGCAGGTATCCAGAGAGCCATGGATCTCTTTTTGGGGGGCAGTGATACTTTGATGAAGCAGGCTGCCTGGCGCTGAGTTTAATGACCGTGAACAGTGACCAGCATGGACTGAGCCAGGCCCCAGGCGGGGCCCTCTCACACAGTCCCTCGGTAATGCTCAGGATGCCTGTGATGGCGCGATTTTGCAGAGAAGGAAACTAGCAGCTCATCTCCAATCACACGGTGTGAGCGGCAGGACTCACACGTTTGCATCCTGGCCCTCGGTCATTACCGACGCTGACAACAGCCACGTCCGAGAGCTAGTGGGCGTGGAGCATTCTAGGTAGGCCAAGCCCTGCGCTAAATGCCAGATGCACCAGCTCACTGGATCCTGACTCACCCTGTACAGCAGGCTCGGCTGTGGCCCCATTTTACAGAGAACACCGGGCCTCCCAACAGGTACTGTGTCTGGCCAGGCCTCAAATCTCCAGCTGCCCAGGCTCGCGACAGCTGCCTGGGATTGTACTCGGACGGTGCTAGGCTGCATTTATGGCGCATGGAGGCCTTGAACAGAAGGATGCCAGCGTGCATCTCTCTGCAGTACATGGGTAATTCTTTCCAGCCCCTGTTCACTCTTGGCCTAGAAGTGAGCAGGTGCCAGGGGCAGGTCTAGCCCTCTTTTGGTCTCTCAGGGTCTTGGTGCTTCTAACATGTAAAGTTACTTGCTTCTAACTGCCAGCGGCATCTGTTCATCAACCGGAGGTGAACCTGACAAAGGAAAAGGCGAGGTGCCCTCACTCAGAGCTAGTAGAGAAGTAGTAGGCTTTTGTGGCCCACCTTCCGTGCCGGGGACAAGAAAGCAGATTGTGTCTGACTATCAGAAAGTGGCCACTGTAAACTTCCATGTCAGAGTTGATGAAAATATTCACAGAAACTTCCAAACAACTGAATGCAGAGGTGCTGCTTCACCCAGACCCTCCCTGGAAGGCACGCAGGGAACTGGCCGTGCTGATGTTCCGGGGGTGGGGGTGGGGGGACCTGGGTGGCAGGAGGAGGGCGGCTCTCTCCTCCTGACCCCCTTCCTGTTTGGTTTGCTTCTCCCCCCATCTCTGGTCCCGTGTCCCAGCCGTGCAGGTACACACTCTGGCGTGCCGGCTGTGTCCTTAAGTGGCATCTGCGGGGCCTCTGCTGTGCTTATGTGGACGTGGGTTGTTCAGAGGTGCTTAAGTTCGCTGGGGCTGCAAACCTTGGTTTCTTACCTTTTTCTCCTTAAGATTTTGTTTCTACAGGGAGTTTAACTTTCCAGTGAATGATGTTTTATACTGTTTGATTTTTTTTTTTTTAAACCACATGCATGATTATACTTTCAAAAGGAAAGCCCCAAAATAAATAGAAGGGAAAAATAAGTGAGAAGCTGGAGTATATAGATGATAATCCAAAGGAGCCGGTCCTGCCTGGCCCCTTTCCCCCCAGCTGCTCAGCCAGGTGAGTGGCACTGCCCCGGGAGGCAGGAAGACGGCCACCTCCCCTCCTCGGATCTAGGAGGGAGGCCTGGGGAAGGGGCGGGGGGGATACGCGGAGGGCACTTACGGGCCTCTGGGCAGCAGCACTTGTCCGGGCAGCAGGGGCACCTGACGTAACAGCAGCAGGTGTGGGGGCAGCACTGACACCAGCAGATGCCCAGCAGGAGGAAGACGAGGAAGACCGCCAGGCAGACCACGACCACAAACAGCCAGTCTGTGGAGAGACGAGGACGGGCCCTGAGCCGGGAGGCCTGGAAAGGAGGGAGGCCTGGAAGGGAGCGGGGACACAGGCGGAGCAGGTGGGGCAGGCTGCAGCCCTTGCCGAAGCCTCCACAGCAGAGGCTGGAGCGCAGCTGCAGAGGGACGCCCGCTCCTCCACGACCCAGGCCAGCCCCAGTGTTTGGAACTGGCCCTGGGCTCCTCTGGAGCAGGCAGGAAGCGAGAGGCCACCTGGCCAGAGTGAGATAGGCTGTAACCTTGAGAGGGGACAGAGGGCCAGCTGCCCGGATCCCAGCCCCCAGAAGACACCAGTCACAAGAGCCCCCTGCCTGCACCCCAGTTGTCCCTCGTCAAGCAGCCCAGTCCACCCCACAGCCCAGAGCCAGGTCTCTAGATGCCACGGAGTAGGAGTCAGGAGGGGTTAGGGGGGTCCGAGCAAGCCGCGTTCAGGGTGGGGCAGGATACTTAGACAACAGTAAGTGGTGTGGGTGGGGGGCTCCACCCCGTACCTTCCATGGGCCCCGCCTGAAAACCAGGTAAGAGCTCAGCCACCCCCGAGGTCCTGCCTGGAGGGACAAAAGAGAGACAGATTACGCTGGCAAGAGCCAGCCAGGCCGCCCCTCCCCTGAGGCCGAGCTCCAGGCTCATCAGGGTGGAGGTGTGCCCTGCAGCAGAGACAGGGTCGGTGGCCTAGAAGGGTCCCAGCACGCAGTTCCTCGCCCCCCAAGCCCCCACCCTGTGTGGGTGCTGTTTTCCAGAAGGCGTCCGCCACGTAGTTCTTTCACTCTCTCCTGCCACGGGGGACTCTGTAGCCCACAAGGGTTCCGGGGCCTATCCTGTGGGTTCTGACCTATCCCAGGTTCAACATCAGCTTGGGCACTCTGTCCCACAGAAACGTGTCCTATGGCCCCAAGGGGTTCCGTGCCAGGTGAGAGGGGCGGCAGGCACAGTGGGCTAGGACGGGTGAAAATGTTTTAATCTTATCTCAAAACCTGAAGAAAAACATGTAATGACACCAAACATATAACCATGAATTGTCTTTAGAGCAAGACGATCATAAGATAGAACTTTTTTTTTTTTTTTTTTTTTTAAATCTAAAGGGGCCCATGAAGACAAAAGTACCTACAGCCCATGCAAGTCACAGTTCAGCCCTGGTTCTCTGCCCACCAGGGTCCCCTGTGAAAGTTTCAGGGCCCAGCTGAAGCCTTCCTCTGGGTGCCACCGATCACCTCATGCCCCAAAGTGCTGTGTCTCAGGGGCATCTGCACCCCTGGCTCAACATCAACAAAGCCGGGTCCAGAGTTCCACCCCTCGTGCCCGTGCCCCCAGGAGGGGGACCTGGTGTGCAGCCCGGCATTTCTGGGAGTGTGGTCCTGTCCCCGAGGCCAAGCCACTCTCCTAAGCACACTACGCTGCTATTTGCCCCTCACACTCTCCTCCTCTGGTAGAGGTGCGGGGGCCTTCGGGAGGCTGTGATGTGTGCTCGTGTCACCGCTTGGATGATAATGGCTCGTGTGCGTGTGTGTGCCCTGTGCTTTCAAAATTTCCCAGCTTCAATTTCAAATAGGTTAAGCAACTATGGATGTAACCCCAAAACACGTCACAATACTCCTTTGAGATCCTCAATAACTTTCTAGTGTAAGAGGGTCCTGAGATGTCGATTTTGAGACAAAATTTTGTAGCTTGTGCATTTCACCAAAGGACACACAGGCTTCTCTGGGTCGCTGGTGCCTGCTTTCTGTCACCCATACGTGAGCTCTGTCGCAGGACCTGAGCACCCTGGAGGGAGGGTACATCCCCACACGTGTGAACCCTTGCATCGTGCGTATGACGATGGCAATGTGTGTCCCGGTAGTGTTGCACATATAGCATGCGCCACGCGGGACTATATGTGTTGGCTGAGAACAGAGCATCTGGCTCAAGCAACCTTTCCACACATGGCGGGAAGGCGGGGGGCCTCACAGCTGGACAGGGGCTGCGGGCGGATACCCCAGCCCAGCCCTGGGCTTGTGGGGGCAGCCTTGCATGAGGGGAGCACTATGCGAGCCACTCTGTCTATGCAGGCCACACAGCGCCACCCCAGCAATGCAGAGGGCAGGTTCCTGTGCTGGGGGCAAGGGTCTCCGGGGTGAGACGCAGCCCTGGGGGTGGGCAGGAGCCTCCCCTCCATCACACCCACCATCAACCCTCCTTGCTCACTGCCATCAACTCTGAGCGTTTCTGCATTTTTGAAAACTGAGACTGGGTAGAGTCTTCTTTTCTCTCCCCTCTCAGTTTGGCTCCGGCTTATTGGCAATGTGGTGGGGGCAGGGGTCCCAGCCTGGGGTGCAGGATACAGATAAGCCCAAGTGACTGGTGGTGCTGAGGGGAGAGCAAAGCAGGCAACAGAGCCCAGAGAGTGAGCTGGAGGGCGGAGGGCAGACGTGCGGAAGTGGCAGAAGAGGCCCCCAGCCCTGCCTCCCGCAAGGGCCTGGTGCCCACTCACCCAGGACGATGAGCTCTGCGTAGGCCTCGTTGTTCCCCTGGAGGTCCTGGGCCGAGACCACGGAGCAGTAGTACACACCACTGTCCCCCCAAGCCGTCTGGTCAAAGGTCAGGTCGGCATCTGTGGGGGGGAGGAGACGGGTGAGGGCGCCTGACCCCAGCAGGGCCAGAGACCCCCACCCCCGCCACCAGGAAGGGGGCTGCAGATGGACCGAGGGGAAACTGAGTTGCTCAGACCAAGGGCGTGCTACCTCTCAGGCTGTTCTAGATACTTAAGATGGGGGCGTTTCAGGAGGTCTGTGAGGTGGGCGCCTTGGCCTCCTGGTTGTGTGAAGGGGGAAAGGGGGCTGTCGAGACCACTGCAGCGCATCAGTAGTGGAGCTGGGCGGTCTGACCCCAGAAGTTCCAGCGCTTCAGCCTTAGAGCCTTTCTCTGCAGCAGCTCTCGAAGCAGAAGTCAGCTTCCCGCCACGACCCGCCACGGCGCCTGGTGGGGACCCACAGCCTGGGCCCAGAATCAGGAGGCAAAGATAAACAGGGCAGATTCCAGGCGTCAGGAGACGGCCAGGCACGGGCAGGCGGGGGTGGGAGGGAGAGACTTAATTCCCTGTCCACCAGCCACCATCAGTCAGCCCCATGTTCCAGGTCAGGCCCAGGGCTTGGGGACGCTCCAGGGAAGCAGCCCAGAGAAGCAGCCGGGGCAGGGAGCCTGTTAATTACTTACGCCACTAATGAAAGTCTTTCTGCACATCCGGTTTCCTCTCTACTCCTCAGGCCCTCAGGAGTTAAATCCCTTTGGGGCAGGACAGGGTGGGGCCCACTGGGCAACTCCACCCCAGGTCTACGGAGGAGCAGGCATAGGACGGGCCCAGAGATGGGCACCCTACAGCCTTTCTCCCCACAGATGCCCCACCCTTCCCCAGAATAGCTCCGAGGGCAGCCACTGTGTGTGCCCCGGTCCCTAGCACCTGGCATCCAGCAGGGCATCTGTCAATTGCCGAAGGAATGAAAGGACCAGAGCTTTCTTTGGAAGGAAGACCTCACATCCATAGAAAACCCACCTTTCAACAATCTACACTGCTCCCAGCGCCTTACCCTGGCCCACAGGGCCCTTGGGGTGATCTGGCCACTGGTTACCGGGCTGGCCTCGTCCCTGCCACTCGCCTTTGCTCCCTGAACTCCAGACACAATGGCCTTCTCACGTCTCCCAATGTGCCAGTTTGGTTCCCTCTGCCTGGCGCGGGGCTCTCAGACCCTCAAAGGGCTGGTTCCATCCTGCCTGCACAGCTACCCAACCTGGCCGCTGAGTGGTATCAGCCAGCTTAGGGGCTGATGGCCCAGGATCCTGCCCCCAGGGATATGTGGGCTCCAGGGGAACAGAACCTGGTCTGTCTCGATCACTGCTGAGTCCCCAGGGCCTGGCCAGGACCTGGAAATGGACCCCTTCCCTCCTCAGGCTGACCTTCCTTTGGGTTCTGTACATGGCTGTATTCAGAGAGGCACCTGAAGAGGTCATTCAATCCTCAGCACATGGTTACTGAAGGCATCTGCCATTCCAGGCAGTATCTGGGGCTCCTGGTTTACCCGGGGCAGCAGTTCTTTTGTTTTGTTTTTTGTTTTTTGTTGTTTTGGTCTTTTTGCCTTTTCTAAGGGCTGCTTCCCGCAGCATATGGAGGCTCCCAGGCTGGGGTCCAATCGGAGCTGGAGCCTCCGGTCTGCACCAGAGCCACAGCAACGTGGGATCTGAGCCACGTCTGCAACTTACACCACAGCTCACGGCAACGTCGGATCCTTAACCCACTGAGCAAGGCCAGGGATCGAACCTGCAACCTCATGCCACTGTGCCATGATAGGAACTCCAGGGCAGCAGTTCTCAAAGTGTGATCCATGGAAACTGGGGTTTTCCCAGACCTCTTCGCGGGAATCCCTGAGTTCAAAGTTATTTTCATAGTAACAGTACGGTATTTGCCTTTCCCCCCTAATCTCATGAGTGTACTGTGCAGTTTTCCAGAGGCTACCCTGGAATATACCGAATGCAGAAGCAGCCTTGAGACTCCAGCTGCTTCTATTCAGCTAGACTTGAAGGAAAGGTATTAAAACCTAAAGGCAATGCCACCCTTTGTCATTAAAGTTTTTTTGTTTTGTTTTTTGGAAAACATGGTTATTTTATATCTATATATATGTCATTTAATGTATAGGCTGCATCATCATCATTTTCAATATTTTTAAACTTCTGTATTTCCTAGCCATGAAAAACAAAGCTCTCTGAGGACTTGAATAATTCAAAGTGTAAAGAGGCCCTAAGACCTGGGTGGTTTGAGAACCACTGCTACAAAGAGCAGATAGGAATCCTTGCCGGTACAGAGCCAGATCTGAATGGGGAAAGAGAGGCAAATAAAAAATTTAAATATATCATGGATCCGATGGCGACAAGCAGTAGAGAAGTCAGACGGGAAGTGCCTCTGGTGTGGAGGTGGGGGCTGGGCCAGGTTAAGTACAGTGACCGGGGAAGGCCCCCAGGCACAGTGACCTTCAGGGCAGACCCGGGGTCGAGGGCACGCTCCCCTTCATGGTCATGCATCCAGCTGACCTCCTACTACGCTCTGGGTCCCTTTCTGTACGTTCTTTTGTGGAATCACCATACAACTCGAAACCATATTCTCCTAAATCCTGCAGACTCTCCGTGACACCCTCTCAGCCCATCCCCTTCTCCTACCTGTACTTTTAAACCAGACTCCCAAAACCACCTCTCCAAAACCAGAGCCCATGAGCAGATCCTCGCCCAAAGCTGGAGGTGGGCAGGAGGGCAGCCGCGGCCACAAGCAGGAGCTCATAGGCCAGGAGCTGAAATCTGGGCTCCCGTGGGCCGGATCCAGGCCTCAATGCATTTTGTTTTGTTTGGCCCACACAATGTTTTTCAAAACCCATGAAAAATATGGCTTTCCAGTTTCTTTTGATCAATTCTAAGGCCTGGACCCACCTCCTTCCTGCAAGGCGCGCCCTGTTCTCAGTGTGCATCTGGTCCTGACATCACCTGGGCTGGGCATCGCTCTAACTGTTCACGGGGAAGGGAAAAGATGCCAACTCCCCAGGTGGGAACAGAAGCCGGGTTTCTTCTACCTCTCTGGGCGCTTGCTCCTCATCCGTACACTAAAGAGATCACTTCGTGATCTCAGGGGGCCCATGAGCTCTCAGGTCCAGCGCTGCTGAGTTGGGGTGGGGACATGGGCCCAATCCAGGCGCCATCAGCCAAAGCAGAGAAGAACGGATGGAGAAGTGGGACCCGCCCCAGCTGAGGGACACTGCTCTGGTTGGCCCAGGACAACTTTTACTTTTAAAACCTGGGCGGTTGGCCACCCTTAAAACACCAAAAGGAGCCTTCCTCCATCCTCAGAGCTGAAATGGAGGAAGCACCCATGGCCGCTCAGCTTCCTGAAAGGGCCTACACACAATGGATGTTTACAAACCCTGGCCTCTATCAAACATGGGCCCAGGTCAAGCAACTCGTAAGACCTGGGCCTGCGAGGCCTTTGGAGCAGGAAGAGTCTGCTCAGATAGAGCCCAAGGGTGACTCTAGAGTCTGGACCCAGCAGAAGGGCATGGCTGCCACCAGCCTTCAAGGGTACTCTCGGCACTGGAGGTGTCCTGACAGTGCTGCAGGGCTGTCCAGTGATGTCTGGTTCAGGCTGGAGAGGTCCCTGGGGTATGGGGGAGGGGGCGTGTACAGGCTGAACCCCCCAAAACCTTTTATTCTCAAGGCTGCTTTGGGATGAGCTGCCCGTGGAAGTTTGGGGCCAGCAGGGCCAGTCCCTCCAGGGAGCAGGACTGATAGGTTAGGTCCCTGTCCACGGTCTATAGACAGGGAGGGAAGGGATGTGTTCCACGGCCTAGTCTCTTGGGGTCTGCAAAGGGATGCCCCTTTCCCTCCTCCGCCCCCATGCTGCGATTAGAACGTGAATCCTTGCTTAAGTGGGTGAGCCTTCACCCCTCACCCACTGCTGCCCATCACCTGCCTCTCTGCCCGCTAGATTCTTTCAGGCTCAGTCCTAGTTCCTCCTCAAATCACATTCGCCACAATCTTAAGGTATGATGAGCCTGAGTCATTCCAGATAGCTCATCGCCCAGGTCTGTTCTCTTTATAGCACTTAGTACTCTCTGAAATTCTCTTCCTCTTTCTTTTCTGCTTGTCTGCTGCCTGTTTCATCCCATGATAACGCCACCTCCTTGAGGGCAGGGATCTCGGCTGACCTGATCACCCCTCTAGCCCCAGCATCCACCACAGCCTCTGGCACTTAGAAGATGCGGGATAAATACCGAATGAATGGAGGCATGAATGAATGACTTTCCCACCGCCCCTGACCTAGTCCCAATAGGCACCTCCTATCTGCAGGCAGCATTACAGTTTAAGGACGAGGGCTCTCAGGGCTGCCTGGGTTCAGATCCAAGCTCCGGCTCTTTCTTTACTGGCTGTGCACCTGAGATGAGCTACTTAACCTCTCTGTGCCTCGGCTGTCCTGAGTGTACAAGGTAGCAGGAGAACTCAAAGGGATAATGTTTGTAAAGCACCTGGCGAGTGGTAGGCTTTCTCCATTAAATCCCTCATCCCTTCGCTTCACTCCCGTTACCTCCTTGGTGAGGGCTTTGCTGACCTTGCTGGGCAACCAAAGGGGCAACGAGCTTGGAGACTAGACCCCAAGTCTAGAATAAAACGACAGCAGAGACTCCAGGTCTCTAATAAAACGACAATAACAAAATACACTCACTCAATTACTGTGGTCTACATGAGTCAATCCACGTCAGCCTGGATTACAGCCTGGCACACAGGAGGCCCTTTATAAGTTGTTACTCATATAAATGTTACTTCTTATTGCTGACGTTATTAATATAATCTTAGAACCCCTGCCTCTCTATTATCCACTTTTCTTTATCTTCCAGCAGTGGACAGCGTGTGTAGTCTTTCCCTGGTTCATCTCCCTCACTGGAATTTGAGCCCCAGAAGGGAAGGGATTTGAGGACTGTGTTTGCTGCTGTATTTTCAGGGCCTCAGTGCCTGGTATATGGCAGGTGCTCAGAAAATCTTTGCTGTTAATTAAATAAATCAAGGAATGGACAGATGCCTTTGTCAATGGAGCCTTCCCTCTGTCAATTCCTTCTGACACTGGCACTGATGAGCCTCTGGGTGGGGACTCCACGTTGGGCCTCGGTAGCAGGAGAACTCAAAGGGATAATGTTTGAGGGCGAGGGTGCCAGAGCCATCGCCCAAGCCCGCCGGCCCCGCCCCCTGCCTTCTCCCCTCCCCGACGTCCAACATACTTCCAGTGATGGTGATCCTCCGGCCCTGGTAGTAGTCTCCCAAGGTCACAGCATTGCCCTGCTTGGTGGCCACAACCCTGACGGTGCGCACGCTGTCCTGGCATTCCACGTAGGGGTTGTAGCCCGGGTTACCAGCCGCCAGCTGGGCATTGAGCTGGTTGTCGACACTGGCAGGGGAGAAGGCATCGGCGATGCGGTCCCGGCAGAAAGACTTGTACTTCCAGATCACGATGGGTGCCGTGGGGGTCGTGGTCGACTGGTAGGTGCAGGGCAGGGTCACGGGTTGGAAGAGGATCACCACGTGGTAGGGGTTGGACACCGTGACCTGGATGGCGCTGGCAGGGGCTGAGGACAAGAAGGGAGTCAGCAAGGCACCGCTGTGAGCCCAAGGAAATTCTGCAGCATGAAGGAGCACCATCACTTGTCACCAGCCTGACATTTACCAGTTTTACACAGCGCCTGGCACACATTGTTCCTTAATCCCCAGGACCGGTGAGCGAGCTCCAATAATTATGCCTATTTTATAAACCCAGGGGGCTGAAGCGGCCAGTGCAAGGTCACTTAGCCAGATTCCTTGGGACTTTCTGTCCATCCCTCTTCCCAGAGTGTGGCCTCTCAACTGCCCTGGCCCCTTCCTCCCTTGGCCATTCTCTCATGGAAAGGGCCTCTCTGTGGCCTGTACAGGCAAGCCCAAATGGCCCCCTACAAAGCCCAGTACTCAAGGCACCCCCTTCAAAAACACCCACCAAGCTTCCAAGTTAATTCAGGTTTTCTGAATGTGGGGGGTGGTGGGCATTTCAGAGCTGTTTGAACTGCTTTGCCACACGGTCGCTACAGCTCCCATAACGTCTCCAGCAGCCTCCCACCGCGCCCTACCCAAAGCCATCCCAAGTGAATACACCAAAAGAGCCTGCCGAAAGGTAAAAGTCCTCCTGGTACCCCCATCCAAACAAACATCAGATCCAGGTGAAAGCTTGCCAGCTGACGATGGTTTCCAACCAAGTCCGTAGGTCCACTCCGCCAGACCCTTACCACACGGATACTTCGGAGCCCGCGGGACTCGGGTTGCGTTGGGGAGTGGGGAATTTCCAATACCGCACCCATCCGAGGCCTGGGCACTGTTTCTTGATCTCTCCCTCTAGGAATCGTCTGATCCAGCCTTCGAGTGTCCTCTCCCCATTACCCCACCACCTAGAAGTCTCGGCGTGTTACCAAGTCCTCATCCCAGTGATCGGGCGGTCCCTCTCCCCTACCCCACAAAGGGTCCCATTCTCCCTGCCGCTCCCGGGTTCGCCGTCCAGGGAGTTTCACTTCCTGCTATCTATGAGCAAGGGCGGGGGAGCGCTCTCAGGCATGAATAGAGAATTCCTCTCACTCTGGCACACAAGAAATCTCCAGAGACCTTGGGCACCAGGAGGTCTTAGTCTCCGTGTTCGCCCTCCCCCAGTCCTGCCTCCTGGGCGGTGTAGAACTCCATCCATCGCCCTTCTATAGCGCCCGCCCGCCGTTCCGCGGCAGCAGGGGACCCGCTCTCCGTACCTGTGCACAAGGTGCTGAGGAAAAGCCACACGAAGACGACCGCACCCCGGCCCGGGGTGGCCGAATGGGAGCCCAAAACCCCGCCGCGACGGCGGGCCGAAGGCGCCATCGCTGCGGTCTGGGCGCGTCCCGCCCGCGCTCCCGCTCCAGGTACCGAGAGGGTAGGGGGCGCGGCGCGCACCAAGGTTGGGAGGGGTGCCTGCTCCTCCCCTTCCCGCTTCCGTTTCTTGTCCCTATTCCAAGCCTACACTACCCTGTTCTAGGATTTTAACGAAAGGAAACACCGTGGACGAAAAGCACGCCTCCCGCTTTCTAGAAGAAACTTGCTTGACCCACTGTGGATCTCCGAGCCACTCCACCCCCCATGGCTCTGGGGAATGGATCGACCCAGGTACACAGGGTGAGAACCGAGGGCTGGGCTAATGGGGTGGGCGGCGAGGAGGGGCTCCTCCACCTCCCTCCCCGGAAGTGGGCTGACCCAGGTGCGCTCCAGCCCCCGAGGGTCGGGACCAAGTGACCAGCCCGCCGGGAGGGCGCCTGCAGACCAGGGTTCCCGTCTGGCCCCCTCCTGCTCGGGTCACACCGAGCGGAGCGTGAATCAGGCGAACCGAGACTCAATTGGGGTGATTCACCTGTTGAGGGAGGCGGGCCCCGCCGCGCACCTGTTCCCTCTCTGCCCACACCCCTCTCCTCGGCTGGCGATGGACCCGCCTAGGTCCACCCTGCGGGGAGGGGCGAGTCTGCGTGAGCTTTGGGCTGGAAAAGGCTAGTTCCTAGCGCCTGCCTTTTCCGCTAGCCCTGGGGGTTCCTCTCTTCTAGGTGGACGGAGGCGCTGCCGGACTGCCTTCCTCTTAGATAATATAAAGGAGCAAGCGAAGTTCTCGGAAAGGAAGCCTGCTCTCCCTTCCCCCGTTTTAGGGACGTCCGAAGGGAATCCAGCCTAGGGAAAGTTGGAATTCTACTTTGGAAATTTTCTCCGCCACCCTCCCCCCGATTCTTAACTCTTGGTTTGGCCCCGGGGCTTACCTCGCCCCAGGCCTGGCCTCCGGAAACTATGGCTCTTAAAGGGGCCGAGCGGAGGCGCGAGACTAGGGACGGGTTTCTGCCTAAGGATTCCTAGGGACGGGCCACCTGCGCCCAGGGCAGGGCAGGAGCGAGGCATGGCACCCGGAACCTGGGGCGCTCGGCGCGGCTCTGCTGCCTCCCGATGGTGGCTAGGGGAAGCGCGCCCTGGGGAACACAGCTGCTGAAGCGACTCCTTGGAGCTCGCAAACTGGTTCCTTGCTGGCGGGCTAGGTACCCAGGGATGTTTTGTTTGACCACATCCTGTTAAAATCCAAGTTGGATCACGACCCTCTGCTCAAAACCTTACCGTGTCTCCCCCTCCTAGCAGAAATTGACATAGAGTGGCCTGATTCCTTCCTGACTTCACCCCTCTCCGGCCAGCTCACCCAACTAGAGCCACATTGGCCTCTTTAGCTTTCAAAATGTGCCTCCTACCCTCCCACTTCAGGCCCGTTGCCCCCACCATTGCCGCGGGGGTCGCCTCCACCTCCTTTAGAGCTTTTCTTAAAGGATCGCCTTTGCGGTGACACCTTCCCTGACCACTTTGTATAAAACTTCAATCGGGTTGCATCCCTCCCTCACTTCTCTTTGGTCTTTTATTGTGGTAAACAATACGTACCATAATTGTAATCATTTTAGCATTTGTAACGGTACGATTCCGTAGCATTAATGACGTTCGCATTGTTGTGTACTCATCATTACTGTCTATAATCTCTTTCATCATCCCCGAGGTAAACGCTGTACCAATTTAACAATTACTTCGCTCTGCCTTCAGCCCCTGGAAACCTCTGTTCTACTTTCTTTATCAAATTGCCTATTCTGGGTACTTCATGTAAGCAGAGATCCCAGAATTTTTTTTTTTTTTTTGCTTTTTAGGGCTGCACCCGCCGCACATGGAAGTTCCCAGCCAGATAGGAGCTACAGCTGCTGGCCTCCGCCACAGCCATGTGGGATCTGAGTCACGTCTGTGACCTACACCACAGCTCACGGCAACACCAGATCCTTAACCCACTGAGCGAGGCCAGAGATGGAACATGCATCCTCACGGATCCTATTTGGGTTCGTTAACTGCTGAGCCACAAAGGGAACTCTGAGATCCCAGAATTCTTCTGTTATACAGCATAACCTGACTTATCCCTATTAATGCATCCCCCACTAGAATGTAAGCTCCAGGAGATCAGGGACTTAACCTGGATCCTTAGGGCCTGGTAGAAAGTGAGTAAGCAATAATTATTTACAGAATAAATGAATGTGCCAGGCACAAGACAGTGAAGTTGCTGGGCATGGATTGCTCTAATAAAAGCAGGTCTAATAAAAGGTGGATCAAGAAATGAAACGTGGGAGTTCCCTTCATGGCTCAACAGTAATGAACCCGACTAGCATCCGTGAGAAGGAGGGTTGGATCCCTGGCCTTGCTCAGTGTTTTAAAAGATCTGGTATTGCCGTGAGCTGTGCATAGGTTGCAGATGCAGCTTGGATCCAGCGGTTGTTGGGGCTGTGGTGTGGGCTAGTGGCTATAGCTCTAATTCGATCCCTAGCCTGGGAACTTCCATATGCCGCAGGTGTGGCCCCCACCCCCCCAAAACAAAGAAAAAGAAAATCTCTTGACTGCTTTATAACAGAGTTTGCGATGGAAAGCTCTAATGTCTCATTTTACAAATGGGGGAAGTGAAGCGTAGCAAAAGCCTCAGCAACTAAGGTCAGGTAGCGGGCGTAGTGCCCACTGCCATCCTGGTACAACTGATATTTCCCATTCCTGGATGCTGTGGCAGACATGGTTAGTTGCACCAAATAAGCATTTTCTTCTATATCTTTCCTGCATACAAAGCCCCGATTTGGGGGCAGGGGAGCTGCAATAACTTCTGTGGTCAGAGAAGGTTATACTTCCCTAATCCTAGAGACCAAATTCTGACTGGCTTAAATCAATTAGGGGAATTTTCTTTTCTTTCAGAGGTTGGCTTGGATCTGCATGTGGGACCTAATTCTGGACAATGGAACTTTAAGGGAGATCTGATGGGAGGACTTGGGGGATGGTTTTGTTTTTGTTTGTTTGTCTTTTGGGGGCCACACCCAGGGCATGTGGAGGTTCCGAGAATAGGTGTGGAATCGGAAATGTAGCTGCTGCCCTAAGCCACAGCCACAGCCACGCCAGATCCGTGCTGCCACCTACACCACAGTTCGTGGCAACAAGGGATCCTGTAACCCACTGAATGAGGCCAGGGATCCAACCTGTGTCCTCGTGGCTCGGTTTCATTACCACTGAGCCACACGGGGAATTCCCTGGGGAATGGTTTTAGGTTTAGGGTATAAAAGAACACGCCTCGGCATAGACGGTGGCTGTGGTAAGCATTATTGACTGCCATTTGCAAAATGTTTCCTGGACATGGTAGAATTCCATTGCCTTTGTTGGATTAGTGGTGCCATGGAACCCTTTCTGGCCAACGGTTTATGAGCAAGTGACATTTAAGGCCAGAGCATTTATTTGTAGACATGACTGACTACAGAGCTCGCTCTTTCTTTTTTATTTTTGGCTGTGCATGTAGCATCCGAATGTTCCTGGACTAGGGATCCAACCTATGCCCCACAGCAGTGACAACACTGGATCCTTAACCCACTGTGCCACTGGGGAACTCCAAAAGCTCTGTTTCTTCCTCCTCTAGCATAAAACTGGAAATGTTCAAAAGGGCAGTTGCTTAATCACACTGGATCCCTGAGTGATCCGTGTCCAACCCACGAAGGACATGGAGCATGAGTGAGAAGGAAACTTGAGTCATTGAGATTTGGGTGAAGTTTATTATAATAGCAAATAGCCTATCTTGAGTGATACAGAATAGTATCAGGAGCGGGGTGCTTCTGTCATAAATAAAAAATAAAAACACATGGCATTGGCTTAGACAGAAAGCACAGATAACAAGAAATACCATTTGAAATCAGAAGGATGGGAATTCCTGTCATGGCTCAGCGGAAACGAATCCGACTAGGAACCATGAGGTTTCGGCTTCGATCCCTGGCCTTGCTTACTGGGTTAAGGATCCGGCGTTGCCATGAGCTGTAGTGTAGGTCGCAGACACGGCTTGGATCCCGCATTGCTGTGGCTGTGGATGTGGCATAGGCTGGCAGCTACAGCTCCGATTCAGCCCCTAGCCTGGGAACCTCCATATGCCAGGAATGCGGCCCTAAAAAAGCAAACAAAAAAAAATCAGAAGGATAGAGATTATTGCCAAAGTATTTGGGGAGTACTATTGGGAGGGGGATATTATACTCTTTGAACTCTCAGCTTTAGGGGAAGGAGTTGGAACACACAACATTAGAAATGAATGTTGGCCAAAGCTGGCCCCCAATTGGAAGGATCTTTGAGAGGCAAAGTCTAATCAGAACTCAGCTTTCATCAAGGATAAGATTAAGGAGCTCCCATCGTGAACCCAACTAGCATCCATGAGGACACAGGTTCGATCCCTGGCCTCCACTCAGTGGGTTAAGAATCTGGCATTGCCGTGAGCTGTGGTCTGGGTCACAGATGCAGCTCGGATCTGGTGTTGCTGTGGCTATGGTGTAGGCCAGCGGCTATAGCTCCCATTCAACCCCTAGCCTGGGAACCTCCATATGCCATGGGGGTGGCCCTAAAAAGACAAAAAAAAAGGGGATAAGATTAAGATATAACACTAATTAAATCATTATTAACCATTGTTAAGATCTCTGAATGAATTAAGATACTCCCAGGAAACCCTTAAGATCCCAGGTAGACAAATGGCTCAGAATATGGTTTTCCATGGATGCCTGATAGAGTTTAAGGTGCCTGCAATGACAGAGAGAGAAAGCGAGAAAGAGGGAATTATAAGGAACATCATGAACAGAACCGTGGATGAGGTTTTTCTGCACATGGAGTTGACTGGAGGCTGATAAGAACCCTTAGGTCCCACAGAGGCAGAAAGCAGGCTGAGAAAACTGCGCATGTGCCAAGGAGGGCATGCCTCTTCCAATGCCACCTCCGCTGTAGCCAAGGAGGACAGTGAAAAGGAGATATTTCCCTGGAGAGCAAGGACATAAGCCACAGGGAGCAAAGGGTTGGGAAGCTCCCCTCCTTCAAGGAGCTGGTTTGGTGTGCATTAAGGAGGCCCCCCCCCCCGCCCCCCCGTCTACAAGATCAGAAGCCCTTGCAGTAGCTTTTCGCTGGATTTGAGAAATGGTAGAGACCAGTGTTTTCTGTGGGTCTACCCCTCTTCCCCTTTCCAACTTTCGCATTGGTATGAAGCTGCTTTGTCCCGTTCCATCACTGTACAATGGGTGTCTGGAGAGCAGATAATTTGAGTTTTTAGTTCACTTGTTCTGACATAGCTTCACGTATCATGCCTCTGCCCAGCTTTTATGGACATTTGAGTTTTCCACCCCATGACCGCCACTAAGCTATTTGATGACATGAGCTGAAGTGGATTCCTGGAAATGCAGTGGCTCGAGGTCCAATCCACTGCCCAGGCCTGATGCCTGAGTTCTGTGGGTGACTTCACAATGCCTGGGTTCCCCGCTTCCTTCCGTAGTCCCAGGCTACCATGCTGGCCATGCTGTGGCTGCTTAGCCTTTCCATCCGCGCTTCGTGGGCCCAGGTATTAATTAGCTGTGCCTACAAGAGTCTCTGTCAGCAGGCCCTCCTCTCAGGCAACGATGTCGTCTTGCAGTGTGACCATCTCAAGGCCCACTGGTACTTCTCTTCCCTCCTGGGGGAGGAGCCTTTGTTGCTGTCCTCGATGCCCAACATACGGAAACTGCCTGGGGGCAGCCTCCAGTTGACCAACCCTCAGCCCTCCCAGACAGGCCTCTATCACTGCCAGGACAATGACAAAGCCCTTGTGGTGGAATATGAGATTGATTTCCAAGATGTCACCACCCTCCACATTACGCACAAAGACCTGGGCCAGAAGCCCTTGCAGAATGAGACCCTGGGTCTAGGTGGCAAGGAGCTCATCTTCACCCACTGGGAGCCCTGGCAGGACTGCAACCTCTGTGGGGAGCCAGGTGAGCGCAAACGCCTGGGGTTCTGCTACATCGAGGAGTCCCTGGAAAAACCCATGCCCTGCAGCCTCTATCTGCGAACAGAGAAGGTGCATAATAGCCGCCTGCGGCCTGAGATGCAGGTGGAAGCCTGCCTGACACGCTGCAACCACATCAAGGAACTCAACCAGCCCTACCTCACCTTTGACATTTCCCAGTTGGGCAAGTTGACCAACAGCATGTGGCTCACCTGCCCCTTGGCCTCCATCTACAGGTGACTGGATCAGGACATCAGCCCTGCCTTTGACCCTCACCCAGGCTTTGTTTCCTTTGCCCCCTCCGGCCAGGGGGTTACCTGCCAATAGAAAAGCAGGGTCTACCTCCTGGCTCAGAAGCCTTCAAGGTCAATCTGTGCAGGAAGGGGGTCCTTTCACTGGCTTGTTCAGGTGTTTATTCAGCAAGAATTCCCTGCTGCCCTGGGCAGGTGATGCTGGGGACATAGCAGTGACCAACAAAGACCTAGTCCCTGCCTTCATAGGCTTCTGATATTCAGGGGTAGACCAAATATAAAATGGGACATTCAGGCCCATGCTCACGCCCACACAGACACTAGTGCGGTTTGTTTGTTTGTTTCTTTCTTTCTTTCTTTCTTTTTCTTCCTTCCTTCCTTCCTTCCTTTCTCTCTCTCTCTATTTTTGTCTTTTTAGTGCCACACTCATGGCATATGGAGGTTCCCAGGCTAGAGGTCCAATAGGAGCTACAGCTGCTGGCCTACGCCACAGTCACATCAACATGGGATCCAAGCCGCCTCTGTGACCTACACCATAGCTCACAGCAACGCCGGATCCTTAACCCACTGAGCAAGGCCAGGGATCAAACCCGCATCCTCATGGATACCAGTCAGGTTCATTAACCACAGAGCCACGACGGGAACTCCGACGTTAGTGTGGTTTCTATCTCTTCACTGGACTCTGACTGATACAATTCGTCCATCAATCCTTGAACCAGTGCTAGGATATCTTAATTATTATACCTTTATATTAAGTCATGATATCTGTTCTTCAAAATTATCTTCGTTATTCTTGGCCCCTTGTTAAAAAAAAAAAAAAATGGGAGTTCCCATTGTGGTAAAGCAGAAACAAATCCGACTTGGAGCCATGAGGTTGAGGGTTTGATCCCTGGCCTTGCTCAGCGGGTCAAGGATCTGACGTTACTGTGAGCTGTGATGTAGGTCACAGATGCAGCTCGGATCTGGCGTTGCTGTGGCTGTGGTGCAGGCCGGCAGCTGTAGCTTCAATCAGACCCCTAGCCTGGGAACCTCCATGTGCAGCTGGTTTGGCCCCAAAAGACAATAAGACAGAAAAAAAATTTTTCATTTTCTGGTCGTTTATTGTATATAAAATATATTTGGTATGACCTCGTGCTTATGTTATTCTTAATATTTCACTATTGAATATAATTCTGCCCTTGGTTTTTAATAGAACTTCATCATATTAAGATTCTTTTTTATTCCTATTTTGCCAAGAGTTTTGAGCCATGAATGAGTGTTGAGTTTTATCAAATGATTTTCCTGCCTCTGCTGAGATGATAATATGGTTTTTCTCCATTATTCTGTTAATGTGGTAAATTACATTGACTGGTGTTCAAATGTAAAGCTAATCCTGCCTTTTTGGGATAAACCCAATTTGGTCACGTTGTTTATCCTTTTTATTTATCATTGGAGGTGGTTTGCTAATGTCTCATTTAGGATATTGTGTTCACATTCATGAAGAAGTGGCCTGATGTTGTCCTTTGTTGTAATGTCCTTATCAGGTTTTGGTATCAAAAGAAATGGCCTAAAGCCTTCAGAATCTTTACAGAAATAAAAAAGATGAATCTGAATCTTTAATGCATCTGAATCACCTTGATACCAGAGGTGAGTGCCGTGTTCCATGTTAGATGAATTAGGTCAAGTTCGTATCATCGGGTTCAATTCTTCCACCTTTCTACTAAATTTTTGTTTGCATGTCTTATTGTGGATTTGTCTGTTTCAACATTTCATACTCTCGGGTTTTGCTTCATCTACTTTGAGGCCTAAACGAACTTAGGGTCTTTATGTCTTCCCGTTGGCAGTTTATAAAAGGTCTCTTGTAAATCTCTGTTAATGTTTTGGTCCTTATATCTACTTTTTGTTGTTATAACTACTGTATCAATTTTCCTTAAATGTTTGCCTGATATTTCCCCGTGCTTTTTTTTTTTTTTTCTTTTTTTTTGGTCTTTTTGCCATTTCTTGGGCTGTTCCTGCGGCTAGGAACAGAGCTAGCCACCAGGCTATGCCAGAGCCACAGCAACGCAGGATCCGAGCCTCATCTGCGACCTACACCACAGCTCATGGCAATGCCAGATCCTTAACCCACTGAGCAAGGCCAGGGATCGAACCCTCAACCTCATGGTTCCTAGTCGAATTCGTTAACCACTGTGCCACAACGGGAACTCCTCCCCATGTTTTTATTTTCAACTTTTCTATATTCTTGTATTTAAGGTGAATTTCTTTTAAGCAGTATATATTTTTGTTTTGATATTACGACTGAAAATCTTTGTCTTTATTTGGAGTGTTTAATGTAATTATTGACACGGTTGGGTTTAAATGTACCATCTTCCTATTTGTTGTTTTACTTGTTCTGTCTCTAGTGCTTTTGTCTTTTCTTGCTTTTGGAGTCACTAAGTCCTTTTTAAAATTATTAGTCCATTTTTCCTCTCTTAGTTTATTAGATATGTATTCCTTTATTATTCTTTTATTATTTGTCCTATAAATTACATTAACCATCACTCATTGAATGTAATATAAAATTGTACGTGTACCATTTCCTAGACAATGCAGAGAACTTAAAGACTCTTTAGCTCCATTTATTCCTCTTCTGTTTGTTGTACTCCTATTATCAGGTATTTTTATTTTACATATATTTTAAACCCTATGACATTTTAAAACACTTTCAATATTAATTTAGTTTTAAACACATATTTATTCTTCTGGTGCTTTTCATTCCTGTACTACCTTGCTTTGGTGGGGACTCATTTTCCTGCTGTCTGGAGAATTCTCTTTTGTATAACCTTTAGTGTGTTCTGCTGTGGTGAATTCTCTGTTTTCTTCTGAAAGCATCTTTATTTTTTTGCCTCCATCTTTGAAGGAAATTTCATTCTCGCATAAGATTCTATATGTAGAATTTTAGATTGGTGGTCATTTTCTCTTAGTGCTTTGAAGCTGCCAGTCTTCTGAAAAGCTTCTGAAAAGTTCTGTTATTTCTTTTTAAAAGTCAAGGTAGAGTGTTATTGTTGCTTTGAAAGTGGTGTATCTTTTTGTCACTGCAATGGCTTAGGTCGCTGCGGTGGTTCAGGTTCAGTCCCTGGCCTGGGAACTTTTCGATGCTTCAGGGATGCCCCCCCCCCGCCCCCGCAAAAAAAGTAGTTATCCTGCCTGGTGAATTCTTAATTTCACAAATTTTATTTTTTACTTCTAGTATTTCCATTTGATTCTTCTATATACATTCATATTTTCTCATCTTGTCATCCCTTAGACATACTAATCATAATTATCTTAAAGGTCACACTTGTTCTTAGCAAGAGGGTATTCTGATATGTTACTCAACTGTAGCAAGAAGCAGAAATCACACACGGATTATTTCAAGAATAGCATGGAATCTGGAGTCTTATATGAAATCTCTTTACATGTTGGTCTCACTGATTTAAATATTCTAAAAAACACCCTAGGGAGGCCAATTAATACATTTCTTCAGGCTGGATCCAGCCAGTGTGATGTCTCACCTAGATAAAGTGAGAATTTCTCACAGTGTCCTCATAGCCCTCTGTTTACCTGTTTAGACAAGGTTCTCTGGGCTGAAGAGAGAGACAGAGAGAGGGAGATCGGATGGGGGTGGGATGTGTCTCCGAGAATCTTTATAAAGTTCGGGGAGCCGTCAGAGACGCTCGGTGGTTGCATCAATCTATGAGCAGAAGGGACCCTTTCCCCGGAGGGTCCAGATACCCAGCAGCAAGACACCATAGAGGAAACAGTTTCAGAGTCTAAGCAAGTCGCTTATGCCACATACAGCCTGGAGAGGTCCCCACATGGGGCAGGAGCATGACAAAACATGCTCCCAGCCATTAGGAGCCAGGTAGAGGGAGGCAGGCTGTCTTAGCAAAAACCTAGAGGAACCTCTGATCCCACCCACTCAGGACTCTCCCTCGAGTCTGTTCCTCCTTAGTCATCTGGCCTCCACAACTTTTTTTTTTTTTAAATGATTTTTGTTTTTCCCATGATAGCTGGTTTACAGTGTTCTGTCAATTTTCTACTGTGCAGTAAGGCGACTCAGTCACACATACATGTATACATCCTTTTTTCTCATATTATTATACTCGTGCGTGACTAGACCCCGTTCCCGGTGCTACACAGCAGGATCTCACTGCTTATCACAACTCTGCTTATACTAATCCGGCAGCCGTGTCAGGGTCCAGGCCTCTCCTGGACATATCCTTCCTTTAAAACCTCCTTATGGCTCTTTATCTCACCTCATCTGGGTGTTTGTGAAACGCAGAGGGTGCTCAGACTCCTCTCTCTCAAAATAGCTCGCCCTACACACCAGCCTCTCACATTCCATCCCCTTTTCCCTGCTTTATTTTCTGCTTTAGCAGTTATTATCCTCATCACTCAAGAAACCACATCCATGGACCCTGCTGTGTAGCACTGGGCACTATGTCCGATCACTTATGATGGGGCAGGATAATGTGCGAAAAAAGAATGTATTCATGTATGTGTGACTGGGTTGCCTCGCTGGGCAGTAGAAAATTGACAGAACACTGTAAACCATCTATCACGGAAAAAATAAAAATCATTATAAAAAATAAAAAATAAATGAAATAATGGCCGACTCCATGGCAGGTGCTTTGGAAAAAAAAAGCAAAGAAAAGAAACCACACTTGCGAATTCACCGACTCGCTAAAATGTATTTGGAACCCCCAAGTCAACACCCACAGTGTTTCCACAGTCATTTGCAGACATGCGCAGAGTGGTGAGAAAATTGAGTCACCTCATAATGCACATTCCTTAGTTGAGGTCAAACAAGGTGACACTCTGCCTTCTTGTCTCGGTTCCCATACCCTGTTAGCGAGTATCCTTTTCACGGTCTATTTAATGCCACATTTTTGGTTTTGGTTTTGGCTTTTTGCACTTTCTACTGGTGATTTTGCTGTTTACAGTGGCTCCCAAGCATGGAACTGAAGGGTTCCCAAGTGCAGGAAGGCTGTGGTGTGCCTTACAAAGAGAAGGCAATGCTTATTAGCTTTGTTCAGAAATGAATTAGCAATACTGTTGGCGACAACTTCAGTGTTGATGAATCAGCAATGTATCTTAAGTGTCTTTCAACAAAAACATACGTAGGAGTTCCCATCTGGCTCATCGGTAACAAATTCGACGAGTATCCATGAAGATGTGGGTTCAATCCCTGGCCCTGTTCAGTGGGTTAAGGATCCGGCATTTCCATATGCTACAGTGTAGGTCGCAGACAAGGCTCGGATCTGGCGTTGCTGCAGCCGTAGCTCCGATTGGACCCCTAGCCTGGGAACTTGCGTATGCCACGGGTGCAGGCCTGAAAAGCAAGCAAGCAAACAGACAACACCAAAAAAAAAACCCCCAAAACATGCATAAAACAAGGTTAAGTGTTGATCAGCTGACAAAAACGCTAGGCCAAAGTCTTATAGAACTCAAAGCTTGTATTTCTCCCAGGACCAAGTTTTCACTATTTTTTAAGTCAGTGACTTTATAGAACATTTCTCCATGAATGACGAGAATTTAGGATATCTGATGTTATGTATTATATATTTATTATCTGTCTCTTCCACGAGAAGGTAAGTTTAAGGAGGCCAGAGGTTTCGTTTAACCCGTTCACTGCTTTGATTAGAATAACGGCCAGCACATAGTAGGAATTCAGGCAACATTTTTGGAAGGGGTGAACAATGGCAGGTCAAGCTGGACCATAATTTTTTTTTTTGACAATAATTATTTTTGAGAACTGAGGAGGAGTTTAGGAAACGGTTGTGGGAAAGGAGCCATTGAGAAAAATATTCATTTGTTTAAAATGAATTGAGTCATACAGATATCTATGGGAAGACCAGAATGTGCAAATGTCCTGGGGCAGGAACTCTTGGCTTGCCTGCTATGTTCAGGGGCCAGTAGGGAGGCCAGCCTGGCTGGAGCAGGTGGGGAGGGAACAGGAGGTCAGAATGGAAGCAAAGAAGATGTATTCACCTCTCCATCCCCAGCACTAAGAGGTGTGCCCAGAATATAGTAGGTGTCCAGAAAAAAGTGTGTTGAATATTTTAATGCCAAAGCCAGGGAGTGGTAGAGAAAATCCTGAAGAGACCGTTTAAGTTTTCTCCTACCTCAGCAGAGTGGGGGGTGTAGAATAGAAACGAAATAGGATTGTTCACTTGTCACAGAACAAATGTGGGAATTGTGACCTCACACCCCCTGGGGTGAATTACAAGCTGCCCAGGGCTGAGGCCAGAGTTTCATGGGCGACCTCACAAAGTCCAGGGCAGTGCCCAGCCCATTGCCAAAGTCCCAGTCCACCATGCTGACCTCCCTGTGGCTGCTGCTCAGCCTCGCTGTCCCAGTGCAAGGGTCCTACTTTTCCGTCAGCTGTCCCAGTCGCCGGCATTGCCAACGGGCCCTTCTCTCAAACAATGACATCATGCTGCACTGCAATACCTCTGGGGCACAGTGGCACTTCATCTTCCTGCAAAACAAGGCCATCTGGGTGTACAACCCCGCCAGCACGTCCAACATGGAAACAATGCCTGATGGCAGCCTTCTCATCAGAAACCCATTGTCCTCGCAGACCGGCTTCTACAGCTGCCGGGACCAGGAGGGCCGGAAGGTGGTGCAGTACGATATCGACTTCCAGGATGTCGAGACCATGCATATCACACACAAAGACCTGGGCCAAAAGCCCCTGCAGAATGAGACCCTGAGTCTAGGTGGCAAGGAGCTCGTCTTCACCCACTGGGAGCCCTGGCAGGACTGTAACCGCTGTGGGAAGCCAGGTGAGCGCAAACGCCTGGGGTTCTGCTACATCGAGGAGTCCCTGGAAAAACCCATGCCCTGCTGGCTCTACCTGGGAGATATGAAGCTGTGGTCCCACCGCATGCGGCCTGAGATGCAGGTGGAAACCTGCCACGTCCCGTGTACATCATTAAGTGAGGAACATGTCACTTTTGACGACTTCGAGCTCAGTGAGAATTCAGAATCTGCTTGGCTCACCTGCCCCTTAGGATCCATCTACAGGTGATGGAAGCAGGTACCAAGTCCTGCCCTTGGCCCCCAGCCCGGCGCCACCCATCTTTGTGGGAGTCTTTGTGGTTAATCTGTGCGGAGAGGGAGGAGTTCTGCGTGGATCGGCCCCCCCAGGCTCTCTCCACTGACTTCTTTGGATGCTCCTTTGGCAAGAATCTCCTGGTGCCCAGAGTCAAACACAGGTAGAACCAGGACAGCTGGCATTCAGGGAGGGCCTGGTGGATGCTGTGCCCAGCCTTGGTACGGTGGACACGGTGGCCATCAGACAGCTGCGGGCCTGGCCCTTAGAAAGCCCCCAGCCAAGTGGGGAGACAGCCCAGGGTGGTGGCTGGGGCTGGGATGACAGAAGCCCAGGCGAGTGATGAGAGTGTGTTCGGGGGGCAGCCCGGAGAAGCTGGGAGATTCTGAAGCCTCTGACTCATCGGGGAAAGTCAGCAAGCTGAGGGAGGGGAGGATGTGCCCCAAGGGTGCCCATCAAGACCTGCCCACCCCCTCCTGGAGCTCAGCTTCATGTTCTTATCTTCCAGCCTGAACTCCCTGGGAAATCTCCTTCTCCCCTCGTTTATCCCCCAGCCCACCTGTAATCAGAACGACAACCACTCGCAGTGCTGCGAGCTCACCACGGGCTGGTCCTTGGGAAAACGCTCTTTTTAAACCACATCCTCGGGAGTTCCCACCGTGGCTCAGTGGTAATGAACCCGACTAGTATCCATAAGGAGGTGGGTTTTATCCCTGGCCCTGCTCAGTGGGTTAAGGGTCTGCCATTGCCACAAGCTGCGGCGTAGGTCGCAGATGCAGCTTGGATTCAACCCCTAGCCCGGGCTTGAATGTGCCATAGGTGTGGCCCTAAAAAGTCAAAAACCAAAATGAAATAAGATAAGTCACATCCTCTTCCATCCCTCTTCCTGCTCCCAGGAGCTGTAAACTCCAGGGAGGGGAACTGCTGTTCAGAGCGGTGCTGTGGCAGGAATCCGTGGCAGCAGGTGGCAGCGTAGACCCTACATCTCACATCCTTGGCCATGGGCCCGCCTGGCCCTCCTTCCCCCCTTGCCAGCTGGGGCCCTCTCTTGCCATCAGGGAGCCTGAGCAGCCTCTTGGGCGCTCTGGGCCCATCTGGTTTTCTTTTCCTTGTAGCAGAAGCTGGCGCTTCTCTTCTCCTCTCTCTCTGTCTCCCTTCCTCCTTTCTTCCTCCTCCTTTATGTACAAGAGCCACTCTTTCAAACGGCCCGCAATTCAGAAACCCCTGAATGAGCCTCCCACCTAGACAAGGACACCCACACTCCGTGTCCTTAGCCAGACAGGGAGAACCCAACTGCCCATTTCAGGGAACCTGAGATAAAAAGAGAGGGCAGCAAGGCTTCCAGAATTGCCGTGTCTCTCGGGAGCCGAGGGGAGTGACATTTCATGTAAGGTGTCTGACTGGGACTCTGGATTCAGCCAGGCCTGGGTTCCAGTTCCAGCTCTGCCACTTTCCTGTTGCGTGACTTGGAGCCTGTGGCTTCTCTCTGGGCCTCGGTTTTCCTATCCAAGTACATGGGTCGTGTTCGTTGCCTATGGCTGCCGTAGCAAAGTACCGCAAACTGGTGGCTTAAAACAACAGAATTTTCTTCTCCTACAGTTCTGGAAGCCAGAGTCTGATTAAAGTGTCATGTACCCTCTGAGACCCTGGGTAGCGTGCTTCCTCGCCTCTTTCTAGCTGCTGCTGGTGGCCAGCAATCCTTAGCCTGCCTTGACTTTTTTAAAAAAATTAATTCATTCATTGATTTATGTCCCTTTTCAGGATCCCACCTGCGGCATATGGACGTTCCCAGGCTAGGGGTTGAATCGGAGCTGCAGCTGCTGGCCTGCACCACAGCCAGAGCCATGCCAGATCCCAGCCGCATCTGCGACCTACACCACAGCTCACAGCAACGCCAGATCCTTAACTCACTCAGCGAGGCCAGGGATCAATCCCGCGTCTTCATGGATCCTGGTCAGGTTTGTTACCGCTGAGCCACGATGGCACCTACTCCTCCAGCCTCTGCCTCTGTCACCACCTGCTGCTCTCCCACGTGTCTGGGTCTCTGTCTCTTCTTTTCTCAGGAGGATACAGATCACTTTGGATTTAGGGCACACCTGACTCTGGTCTAACTTAACTAAGTCCCTCTGCAACCATCCTTTCCCCAAATAAGGTCGCCCTCGGCTCTGAGGTTCAGGTTAAGACGTGAATTCGAGGAGGACACCATCCAGCTCTGCGTAGAGGTCTCGCTGGCCCCAGCCTTGGGGGGTCATTGTGATCTCGGAGGGCGCCAAACCCGTAAAGACACTTCCGACAGCATCTGACACAGGGTCCCACACTCCGACAGGTGTCACTATCGCATTTGTGGTCACAGGCCTTGTCGATGCTGTCTGTCGACAGTCCCCTCTGTCCCCCAGACCCGATGGGCACGGCACATGCCTGATTCACTTATCCATTGACCAGCTTTTTCGCCGAGCATTTATAAGCCAAACACTGCTCTAGGTACCTGAGGTGCAAGGAAGAACAAACTAAAAAAAGATTTCCTGCCCTCACGGAGTGATAAACCAAGTATATGAATAAAACACATGGCATTTTAGATGGTGATAAAGGCCAGGAAGGGGAATGGGAGGTGAGGGGGGTGTGAAAGTCTTAAAGGATGGGTCTGGGAAGGTGTCTCTGAGCAGGTGCCGTTCAGCTGAGACTGAAAGGAGATAAGTGAGCCCTGTGCCCTGAGGGAGAATGTTCTAAGACCAGGGCACAGCCAGGACAAAGGCCTGAGGCAGGACTTGCCCAGCATGGTGGATGGAACATGTAGGAGCATGTAGGCGGTCTGTGTGGCGGGGGGAGAGGGGGTGGGTGGGAGCGGAAGAGGGGGGGCCAGGCAGGTAAAGGGGGGCAGGCATCCTTTAGGGACTGTGTTTGCTAATGCCTCCAGACCCCCTGAGGTCGGTGCAGTCATGACACCCCAGGTTTCAGATGAGGAAATAGAGCCTTAAAAAGCTAGAGGCAGGAGTTGCCTTGTGGCTCAGCGGGTTACGAACCCGACTCATATCCATGAGGACACAGGTTCGATCCCTGGCCCCAATCAGTGGGAACAGGATCCTGCGTTGCCACGAGCTTCGGTGCAGGTTGAAGACACAGCTCAGATCCTGCATCACTGGGGCTGTGGTGTAGGCTGGCAGCTGCAGCTCCTATTCAACCCCTAGCCTAGGAACTTCCATATGCCGTAGGTGCAACTCTAAAAAGCAAAGTAAAATAAAATAAAATAAAAAGAGGAAGAGAGAGAAAGAGCTAGAGGCATTTGGCCAGGGGCCCTGCAGTAAGGGGCCGGGCTCTGGGAGCCACCCAGCAGTCCTGCCCCCGCCCTCCCCCTGCTCACTGCTCAGCAGCACGTCCTTGGAGGGGGTGCTCCGTTTGCTGTTCCCAGGGGGAAGGGTGCAGCCACCTCCCTCCCCTTTCAGACGTCAGCACTCCCTTTTTCTCTGGGGCGCTGCAGCTGACCTTGTCCTCCTTTGCAGGCCCATCACCTGGGAAGCCAACAGCATCCCCCTGACCTGGAAGGGCCAGCTCTCCGGCCAGGATGTAAACACGGTCCTGGACGCCTCCAACGGCGGCAGTCGGCTGCAGGTGTTCCAGGGGGCCATTTACGAGTGCTTCCTGCAGCAGGAGCTCACAGCTCGGTTCAACCCCAGGTCCAAGTTGGACGTTCTGGCATCTCTGAACACAGAGGACCTTCAGCAACAGCCGGGGGTAGAAGAGGCCTGGAAAGGCAAGGCTGACTCCGTCCTCAAGGGGCTGAAGCTGATGCTGCTGCTGGGCACGGGCCTGGGCCTGCTTGGGGTGCTGTTCAAACTTTTCCATCCTTCCTGGGGCCGGAGGAGGGACCAGCTGCTGGTGGTGAAATAAAGCAAGCCCTCGGGGTCTCTTGTGCCTTCATCGCCTCACCTGTCCTCCCATAGCCCCTGCCTTGGGTCCACTCTCCTCACTCTGAACACGTATGGACCCAAACAGACCCAGGGCCACTGACCTCTCCCTGGTTTGGGTTCTGTTCTGTTAACTCCATCGCAATCCCCACTGCACAGCTGAGGAAACTGAGGCTGGACTCCCTGCCTTGTGATTGGAGGTAGAGAGGCTCCCATTCAAACTCAGGTTGCCCAGCTCAAGGCCTGCACGCTTCGCAGAGCGGAAGGGAGGGGTGGGATGAGGTGATTTGGGGGGCGAGCCTCTGGGGGTGTAAACTATAGGCCACTTCGCTCACCACACACTCTCAAGAACAAGGGTGGGGATGGGAGTGGGTCCCCCAGGCCCCCAGGTCTGCACTGGGCTGCTTCCCTACCAGTCGCTGGCCCCACCCTGCCTCAAGTGTGCCAAGGGCCTCCCAGCCTTGCCACAGCTCCCCCAAGTCAAAGGTGCCACCAGGCAGCAGTTACGTGTGTGACTCTTCCTGGCTTTTTCGGTGGAGAAAGCCCCCTCAGATGCCCTGAGAAGGGGACACAGGCCCTTCCACTGGGACCAGGTGCCAGGCCTGGCCCAGGACCTTTGGGAATCACCAGGCCCAGCCATTCCCATAAATGTTAGATACTGTTTAGCAGAGTGCAAGAGTGAGAAATAAAATATTAATGCCCTCTAAAATGCCCTGGCCTGGTAGTCCCCTGTAAAGCAACAACAAGGCAGATCTGAAACGTCCGGAACAGAACGCTGTTGCCAAAACACCTAAGCCTTCACGTGGTACCCAGAGATGCCTGGTCCTGTAGAGCGTGGAAGGCCTGGAGAACGAAGGAGGGTCCATCGAGGGAGTTCCCGTTGTGGCTCAGTGGAAATGAACCCGACTAGTATCCACGAGGATGAGGGATCCATCCCTGGCCTCACTCAGTGGGTTAAGGATCCTGGTTGCCGCAAGCTATGGTGTAGGTCACAGATGTAGCTCGGATCCCGCGTTGCTGTGGCTGTGGTGTAGGCCAGCGGCTACAGCTCTCTTTCGACTCCTAGCCAGGAAATTCCATATGCTGCAGGTGCAGCCCTAAAAAGCAAAAGCGGGGGGGTGCGGAGGGTCCATGGGAAAGCAGAAGCAGAGAATAATGAAAATAATAGCAGACCCTTTGCAATTCCTGCTGTGGTCAGAACCCACACCCTTCACAAACACTGTGTCCTCCTGGCCGCCTATGAAGCTAGGCTGGCTTTGCACTTCATTTTGTAGCTAAGGACATCAACACAGGCGGCTGGGGCAAGCTGCCTGAGGTCACACAGTGAACTTGGGAAGGGGCCAGTGATGGGAGAGCGAAAAGGGGCTTCTGGGCATCCCCCAGACACACTGATAGAGTATCTTCTATCTCCTTGTTGATAGGTTCTATTTTCATATTTGCTTTTTGGGGAATTTCACCTGAGACACCAGGGTTGCTAACTCAGTGGCCCCCATGAGCAAAGCCAAAAAGCGGGGACAGGCCTTGGGAGGTTTCTGCTCTGTAAGAGGTCTTACACTTGGGCGATGGGGCAGTGGGGGAGGGGTACTGATGGGCCTGGGCAATAAAATTCTGACAAAAAGGAACCTGTAGGCCTGGTTCTTCTGAAAGTCCCATGTGGTTCCGGAAACTGAGTATGTTTGAGTGAAACTGTCCAATGTATGAATGTAGGCTCGAAAATGTTTTCAAACACAATGCCAGCAAAATAAGATACATTTGCCAGCTAACTTCAGTCCATGGGTGTTCGTTCATGAGCTCTTGCTTCAGCCTTTATGGGGGTCAAGTGTTCACATTTCGATTATTCATTCCACAAATATTTATTGAACTAGAGAAGCCAGGGGGTAGCTTCTCTGAAGAGATGGCATTTCAGATGAGCCTTGACTTTTATTCTTTTTTTCTTTTTAGGGCCGCACCTGCAGCATATGAAAGTTCCCAGGCTAGGGGTCGAATCGGAGCTGCAGCCTTTGGTCTATGCCACAGTCACAGCAACTCAGGATCTAAGTTGCCTCTGTAACCCACACCACAGCTCATGGCAACTCTGGATCCTTAGCCCACTGAGGGAGGCCAGGGATCGAACCCGTGTCCTCATGGATAGTACTTGTGTTCATTACCACTAAGCCACAGCGGGAACTCCAGAGCCTTGACGTTTTTGAATAACAAAAAACTGGGCAAGTAGACATCTGGAGGAAAGGCGTATTAGTTCCTACGCTGCTGTAACAAATTAATACAAACTTAATGGTTTAAAGCAACGCATATATATAACCCCATAGTTCTGAAGGTTGGAAGTCCAAAATAGGTCTCATTTAGCTAAAATCAAGGTGTCAGCATCTGGATCCAGAGGGAGGCTTGAGGGGGAGAATCCCTTTGCTTGCCCCCTCCAGCTTCTAGCCTCTGCCTCCCACTTGGACGCCAGCAACAAAGTATTTTTAAGTGTCTCTTTCCCACTCTCTTCTCAGATTCACCTGCTTCCCTTTTAGAAGGAGACTTGTGATGCCACTGGGCCCACCCAGTAACCTCCACCTCAAGATCCCTAGCTCAATCACAGCCACAAAGTCCTTCCCACCATGTCAGGCAACATATTTGCAGGTTCTAGCGATTAAGGGTGGCCCTTTTGGGGGGACCATTCTTCAGCCTACCATAAGTGGTGCCAGACAGAGAGAGCATTTGTAAGGGCTCCGTTTGGAGCTCCTGTTGTGACTCAGCAGTAACGAACCCAACTCGTAACCATGAGGATGCAGGTTCAATACCTGGCCCTGCTCAGTGGGTTAAGGATCCAGCATTGCTGTGAGTTGTGGCATAGGTCGCAGACACAGCGCAGATCTGGTGTGGCTGTGGCGTAGGCCAGCCACTGTAGCTCCGATTCAACCCCTAGTCTGGGATCTTCCATATGCCACAGGTGGAGCCCTAAAAAAAAAAAAAAAAAAGTAAGGAAGAAAGAAAGAAAGAGAAGAAGAAAGAAAAAACCCCACAAAACTAAAATTAAAATAATGTTCAGAAAAAAAAGGCTCTGGTTGGTGGATGGAGGCAGGGAGGACACAGAGAAGGTAGCTGGGCAGGGGCCAGATCATGGAGGGCCCTGTGGGCCAGGATGAGGGCTTTGGATTTCATTTGAAATGCAATGGGGGAGCTCTCTTTGTGGCTCAGGGGAAATGAATCTGACTAGCACCCATGAGGACACAGGTTCCATCCCTGTCCTTGCTCAGTGGGTTAAGGATCCGGTGTTGCCATGAACTGTGGTGTAGGTTGCAGATGCGGCTCAGATCCCGAATTGCTGTGGCTCTGGCGTAGGCCGGCAGCAATAGCTCCTTTTGGACCCCTAGCCTGGGAACCTCCCTATGCCACAGGTGCAGCCTTAAAAAGACAAAAGAAAGAAAGAAAGAAACAAACAAACAAACGTGATGGGTACCCTGGGAGGCTTTTCAGCAGAGGAGGGACAGGACCTGATATCCATTGAAAAGCTAATTCTGACAAGGCGGAGTTCCTTACAGGGCAGGGTGGGGCAGTCGCAGGTTGGAGCAGGGAGTCGAAGCCGCTCTCCAGGCAGCCAAGTGAACAATGAAAAACTTTCATCACCTAGCAGCAGAAATGGTAAGGCTGGCCCTTTGCACCGCTTCCTCACACTTCCCAGTGCAGCGTAAGACACAACAAGCCCCACGTCAATCATTTTTAACCACCTTTTCTTTTCCATGTTTAGTTTTTTTTTTTTAAGGACTTTTTTTTTTTTTAAGGTTTTTTTTTCTTTTTAGGGCTGAACCTGAAGCATATGGACGTTCTCAGGCTAGTGGTCAAATCAGAGCTGCAGCTGCCAGCCTGTGCCACAGCCGCAGCAAAGCAGATCCGAGCCACATCTGTGACCTAGGCTGCAGCTTGTGGCAATGCCGGATCCTTAACCCGCTGAACGAGTCCAGGAATCGAACCTGCATCCTCATGGAGACTAGTCAGGTTCTTAACCCACTGAGCCACAATGGGAACTCCATCTGATCAGCAGTGGGCTGGGGTTAGTTCTGCTGATCTTGGCTGAGCTTTCTCACATGATCGGGAGTCAGCTGTCTGAAGGCTGGGCCAAGTGCCATCACCTGGGGCCCCTGAGACTCCAGCAGGCCAGCCCAGGTTTGTCCACAAGGTGGTGGCACAGGTCCAAGAAAGTAAATAGAAGCTGCAAGGCCTCTTGAGAGAACCAGCACATGGCCAGGGACTGGGACAGGGTGGTCTAGGCTTGCCATGTGACCTGAAGGTCAGGTGTTTGGGAAGGTCTCCAGGGCAAGGTAGCAGTTCTCTACTGCTGCATAGGAAGCACCCAAAACTCAGCGAGTTAATACACCAATGATTTCTTCCTCTCTCCACTCTGTAGCTTGGTAATACAGGCTGGGCCCTGCTGGGCAGTTCTTTAGGGTCTTGGCTGGACTTAGGCATCCGTGGTCAGCTCTGGGTGGCTAGATGGCTCTGTTTCAATGGGGGCGAATGGCCGTTGGCTGGGAGCTTTCAGTCTTGTATCCTCCATCAGGTTAGCCCGGCATATTCACAAGCTCATGGCAAGAGCTCAAGAGAGCAAGTGGAAGCGGCGAGGCTTCTTGAAGCCTCAGCTTAGAACTAGCATAGTTAGGTATCACTTCCACCATGTTTCTTTGGCCAAAATAAGTTACAAAGTCAGCTCAGATTCAAGGGGTGGAAACAGACTACATCTCTCTCCCTCTCTCTCTCTCTCTCTTTTTTTTTTTTTTTTTTTTGGCTTTTTAGGGCTGCACCCACGGCATGTGGAGGTTCCCAGGCTAGGGGTCAAATTGGAGCTGTAGCTGCTGGTCTATACCACAGCCGCAGCAACTCAGGATCCAAACTGCGTCTGCGACCTACACCACAGCTCACAGCAATGCCGGATCCTTAACCCACTGAGCGAGGCCAGGGATTGAACCTGTGTCCTCATGGATGCTAGTCAGATTCGTTTCTGCTGAGCCACAATGGGAACTCCTAGGCTACATCTCTTGATGGGAAGCGTGGCAAAGTCACATGGGAATCATGTTTACAGGGAGAAGTGAAGTATTCCGACCTTTGTTATTTACCAAAGGTCACACAGCTGGGGTTCTGACCAGGAGGCACAGTGCTTCCCCATGGCATTCTCTCTCCAGTGGCATCCTGTCGGTCCTTTCCTTAGCTTCCCCACCTCCTCTAGTATCTTCTCTGTTATCTGAGCCCTCCAATAGCCTTCTGTATTAGAACACATTTAGGTGCAAGGAAGAGAAATCCAAGCAAAGTGTTTTAAGCTAAGAAGGAATTTATTGGTTCTCAAAATCGAGAAGTCCAGGGGGTAGGTTCTGCTTCAGGCATAGTTAGATCTAGGTGCTCAAACAATGTACTCCAATGTTGCCTTCTTCTTTTTGATACTCCACCTTTTTCTGCGTTGCCTTAATCCTCAAGGTGATGCTTCCTGAGAAGAGATGGAGCTGCTCCAGGATCACATCACAGCAGCTTAGCCACCTCGATGGAAAGAGTGGACCTCCAGTAATGACAGCAACAACCATGGAGCACTCACTGTGTGCCAGGCACAGTTCTAAGCCCTTGGCAGGTGTTAACATATTAGTCCTTACAACACTTTATGAGGCATATGGAATCATCAGCTCCATTTTACAGATGAGGCAACTGAGAGGTGAAGATCCATGTCTAAGGGAACAGAGCTAATAAGTGGCGGGGCTGGAAAGTGAACCCACCAGGCTGGCTTCAGCGTTTTTGCTCTTGGCAGAAAAGTAGTAATAAGAGCAAACCCTATTCACTGCGAATACTCTGACACTGCCTAACGTTGTCCAGAGAGGCAGAATATGATGACGATGACGATGATGATGATGATGATGACGATGATGGTGGTGGCGATGATAATGGTGATGATGATGGTGACGACGATGATGATGGTGATGATGTGACGATGACGATGGTGACGATGATGGTGGTGATGATGATGGTGACGACAATGATGATGGTGATGATGGTGACGATGACGATGATGATGATGATGGTGATGATGACAATGGTGATGACGACGATGACAATGATGGTGATGATGGTGACGATGATGATATCCACCAAGTCCTTCCAGCAATCATAGGGGGAGGCATTGTTATTATCTCCAGTTGGGAGATTATTTCCAGATGGGGAAAATGAGGCCCTGAGAAGACAGATAAGCCTAAGGTCATATGTGGGGCAACTGGGACTTGAGCCCAGAGAGAGGGGACCAGAATCTGTGTCTGCTGCTTCCAGGGTGCCACTCCTGAGCCAGGGGGAAGGCCAGCCTCTGAGAACTTGATGCGGTGAGATGGAGGGAGGCCCTGAGACAACCCAGTGTGCACTAGCCGCAGTTGCCACCCCCCACCACCCACCCACCACCCCCGGGCACAGGCTCCCCAGAACCCACAGGTGAACAGACGGACCCAATGCAGACTGGGCTGGAGGGTTGAGTCCAGGCAAACAGGCCGTGGCCCAGAGAGGCCAGGTGAGCCAGTGCCAAGGCAGGCGTGGGCTGGGAGGGACGACACCTGGTGCCATAGGGTGGCTGGGGGTTGGAGCCCATGACTTTGACGCCCGTCACACTTCTGCCAAACCACCCTTGCCCACCGACTGCCCTGCCAGGGAGTCTGGGCAAGATGCCAAGTCATATTTAATGCAGTAATGAGAACCAAGATGTAGCTATTTACAGCCTTTTGATTTGCGAACTGGCTAAGTGCAGGGACATCTCACGAGCAGAATCCAGGCAAGGCCACCTACCCCTTAATAACGACCGTGAGCTTTGCCTGGTGGGCTCACTCATTCTCACCTGTGGTCCCGGGGGAACTGAGGCTCAGACAGGGAAATCACTTGTTCATCCCTTGGAGCCGGGACGAGGCGAGGCTGGGAATGGAGGACTCCACTTATCAGCAAACTGCCTCAACTGCAGCGATGGGACCCTGCCAACAACTCCTTGGAGGACTTTCACTCATGGAAAGTCACCCAGCCTCAGCTGATTCCCTCTCTCTCTCTCTCTCTCTATGTATTTTTTTCTGTGGCCGCACCCATGGCATATGGAAGCCATGTCTGAAACCTACACCACAGCTCATGGCAATGCCGGATCCTTAACCCACTGAGTGAGGCCAGGGATTGAACCTGCATCCTCATGGATACTAGTCAGGTTCATTACCACCGAGCCACAGTGGGAACTCCCATCAGCTCTAATTTGGTTGCCCTCTCTTCCCAGGAATGGTTGGTGGAGTATGAACGCTGCCATGAATGAGAGGTGAGACACTGGGGGTGGCCTGATTCCGAGATTCAGGGCTTCCGGCCTCATTTCCTGTCTTATGTTGTTACAGCAGGGCCCGGGGCCCCCCACGTCTCCTGGCTCCACCACTTCCTCCCTCTAGAGGCAAGTGGCAGTCGCCGCTTCTGCTGTTACTCTTCCGTCACAATGTTCATGTCTCTGAACAAGATGTTTTTGCCTCTGGGTTATGCTGCATCCGTGTTCCCCACAGAGCCATTCTCTGCTGAAGATTGGATTCCTACCATCCCCTTCGGTCTCAAGGTCCCGGCCTCAGCTACCACTTTTGCAGATGAGAATGATAACAGTACCTACCTTACGAGGTTGTTGTGAGGAGTAAATGAACTCATTCCTGGGACGGCCTTTGAACAAGCCCTTGGCTATTGTTATCCTATAATCACCATCGGCTTCGTTTTTGGTTTCTCTGTTAGTCATCTTTGCAGCTCTTGATAACAAAGATTTCCATTTCTTCTCAGCATCTTTTCTCTCCCTGTGTCTGGGATGTGGGCGGAAGGCAGTGTCCTTGATGCTACAGCAGGAGAGAAGGGCTGACTGGCCTATCACTGAGAAAGTGACCCGTTCTGCTCTGTCTGAGCCCCCATTATTTTGGGGATCTGCCACAGCAGTGGAACCAATTGCCTAGACATTGCCTTTTCCCCCAATATTCAATTACGAAAACTTTCAAGTCCGCAGAGAAATTGAATGCCTTTTACCGTAACACCCACACACCCATCATCTGCATCCTATAGCCGTTAACATTTTTCCATATTTGCCTTATATACCGATCAATCTTTCCCTCTATTTATTCATCAATCCAAATGGGTATTTTTAAGAGAAAGTAAATTGATCGATCGATTGATTGATTTTTTTGGCTGCACCCACAACACGTGGAAATTCCTGGGCCAGGGATTGAACCTGTGCCACAGCAGTGACCAGAGCTCCTGCAGTGACAATGCCAGGTCTTTAACCCCTGCACCACAAGGGAACTCCCATGTTTCAGGGCGTTTTTTTGTTTGGATTTTTTTTTTTTTTTTTTTTTTTTTTGCTTTTTTTTTAAGGCTGCATCTGTGGCACATAGGAGTTCCCAGACTGGGAGCTGAATTGGAGCCACAGCGGCCGGCCTACACCACAGCCACAGCAACACCATATCCGAGCTGCCTCTGCGACCTACACCATGGCTCACAGCAATGCTGGATCATTAACCCACTGAGCAAGGCCAGGAAACAAACCCGCATCCTCATGGATAGTATCTAGTAGTCAGGTTCTTTACTGTTGAGCCACAATGGGAACTCCGGAACTCCCAATTTTGCTGCGTTTTGACTAGTGTGTATACTATACAGTAGAAACTCCTATTAAGATAAAGAACAGGGAGTTCCCGTGGTGGCGCAGTGGTTAACGAATCCGACTAGGAACCATGAGGTTGCGGGTTCGGTCCCTGCCCTTGCTCAGTGGGTTAACGATCCGGCGTTGCCGTGAGCTGTGGTGTAGGTTGCAGACGCGGCTTGGATCCCACGTTGCTGTGGCTCTGGCGTAGGCCGGTGGCTACAGCTCCGATTCAACCCCTAGCCTGGGAACCTCCATATGCCACGGAAGCGGCCCAAGAGATAGCAGCAACAACAACAAAAGACAAAAAAAAAAAAAAAGATAAAGAACATTTTCATCGTCCCATACAAGTTCCCTTTTAGCCCCACTCTGCCCCCAAAAGCAATCATTGTCCTGATATTTTTATACAGTTCCTGTCACATGATCAAGGTTGATACATGTACATGGTGGGAGTGACCTTAATTAAATTTTATGGGTTGGTGGCTAGAGCTGAAAAAAAAAATCACTATTCCCTTCTACGGAATACGGGGACCATGGTCAACACAAGATGCCAGGAGTGTCTGGGACTGGAGAGGGTGAGGGTCTCTCAGTCTGAGAGCCGGAACCATTCTGGTGATGGTTGTGGTCTGAACGTTGAATAAGCCACATTGTTTAAGTTCTTGTGCCATCTCGCCTGCATCACTCATCCGGGACATATCACATGAGATGCTATCGGCTGAAGTAAGGGAAGAAGAAATTCCAAACATCTTAAAAATAAAAGCCTTTATTATTATTATTATTTATTTATTTATTTTGTCTTTTTGCCTTTTCTAGGGCCGCTCCCGCGGCATACGGAGGTTCCCAGGCTAGGGATCTAATCGGAGCTGTAGCCACCGGCCTACACCAGAGCCACAGCCACAGAAATGTGGGATCCAAGCCACGTCTGTGACCTACACCACATCCGACGGCAATGCCAGATCCTTAACCCACTGAGCGAGGCCAGGGATCAAACCCGCAACCTCATGGTTCCTAGTGGGATTCATTAACCACTGTGCCACGACGGGAACTCCAAAAGCCTTTATTATTTAACAAAATAACTAGTTCCACCCAGGGAAGAGTCTCTGCATCAGGGAATGGTATCCTTACAGACTAAGTCTTTGGCCTGTTGGCAATGTCTTCCCTCAAGGTGGCCATACGGCTGCCACAGTTCCAGCCATCATTTCTTGTAGATACAACACATTACAACATTACCCTTCTTTTTGCTAAAATCCTATTCTGTGCACTTTCTCCCATACTTTAAGTGTTTAGCCTCTCTGATTTTGCTCTTGGTACTAGCCAGTGAAATTCTATCATCTTAAGGATGACAGGTTCTTCTGGGCACTGGTGGAAAAACTTACAGAAAGATAAGCAGAAAAAGGATCTTTCTTTGCAGCTGCAGAAAATCAGACACTCCTTAGTATCACCAAACTCCTCATGCAAATATTTTTGTAGGCCACAGGGACTTCAGAGATGATTAGTACATCTTGTGAAAGGAAACTTTAACCTTCAAAATGTGTGATTCTGATTTGTCATCTTATTTAACAATTTATTGCCCTGGGAATAATACTGAAATTGGCATGTAGATTCTGAAAAGGATAGGTATCTGTGAGTGGATCTTTGGTTAAACCAGAAGAAGGCTACCACCGCCCCCCCCCCGGTCGACTCTGTTAAGATTTTGCTGTAGATGCATGAGTTTAAAGGAATTGAATTCTACGGCAGTTAATGCCTTCCTCTCATTGCTATGCTTTCTGCGGGAGGCAGAAAAGGGAAGTTTCTTTCCTCTGCTTTTTTGAGAGAATCTTTGAAAAGAGAAAAACAATTTACCTCAGAAACTTCCTGCTAACCACTCCCCAACCGACTTCCCCTCACATAGTCCTGACCAGTAGTGGGTCACGGCCCCTTTTAGAACCAAGCATGAACAAGAAGACTGGGGAACTCTGACTGGCTTAGACTGATTTTTCTCAATACATAGGGCCAATAAACAAGCTAATAAAATCAGGGCTCTGCCTACAAAGAAGAGGGAAGGAAAATGAATTGGCTTATTAGTAATGCAGATTCCCAGTTCCTGCTGCTGGTGGCATGCCTGCATCTGTAGTCACTCCACCTCCAGCCTGCCACTTTGTTGTTTTGTTTTGTTTTGTTGTCTTTTTAGGGCTGCACCTGCGGCATGTGGAGGTTCCCAGGCTAGAGGTCTAATCAGAGCTACAGCTGCCGGCCTGTGCCACAGCCACAGCCACACCAGATCCGAGCCACGTCTGCAACCTACACCACAGCTCACGGCAACGCCGGATCCTTAACCCACTGAGCAAGGCCAGGGATCAAACCCGCAACCTCATGGTTCCTAGTCAGATTCATTTCTGCTGCGCCACAGTGGGAACTCCCAGCCTGCCGCTTTGAATCCTCTTTTCCGCCTCAGGGTGAATGGACCCCAAGCATTCAGGCCTCATAACACAGCAGCCTCTAAAGAGGGAGTGGCTTTCTAGTGAAGGAAGCACCTGACCACATCCTCCAAGGGGAAAGTACCTCAGCTTGACTGTCTGCATATCTTTGAGGCTTTATTATCAATCAGACCTTCCATTGCAAGTAACTGAAACCCAAACTAGGTTAAACACAAAGAGAACTTGTTGCTTCTTATAATTTTGGGGGTGGGAGGGGATTGGATTTCAGGTATGGCTGAATCTAGGTGCTCACACACAGGACTGGGCCTCTCTCCCTCTCTCACCTCTACTTTTTGCAATATTGATTTCATTTTTAGGCGGGTCCTTTCCTCCCCTGCCCCAGCAGTTCCAGTCTTACAGTCTACACGATAAGTAACCATGGCAGAACAAAAACTCAGCTTTCGAGCAGTTCTAGCAAAAGTCCTGTCTCTCATTGGCTTTACAGATGATGTGTTCATTTCTAAAGCTGGGGTTGTCCCTATTCAGATCACACAAAGAGACAGGAAGGATGGTTCCCAAAAGAAAATGCGAAGGGGAAAGGAAGACGCACTAGGCTAATACATCTCTTACATGCAGAGAGAGCCAGCTCTTGGGTGCACCAACTCATCCTGTTTTGTCATGAAGAGCAGTTCAGTTGCTAACACCAGGTAAGGGGCTAAATTAGCTGGAGGTGGCCAGGGAAGGCATCTTGGAAGAGGCATTGTTGGAAGCAGAGCCCTGGGGGATAAATGACAGTGTTCCGGGGGAAAGGACCTACAAAGGCAAAAGACCTGAGGCAGACCCATATTTGGTGGATGAGTGGATAATACATGAATGAATGGATGGGTGGATGGATGCCTACAGGTAGGGACTGTATATTAGAGCCCATCTTCCCATTCACATGGAACCCATGATCCCTCAGAGTGAAGAGGGGGCTGAGGTTGGACTGTGGCCCTTGAGGGGAAGAAGAGTGTGCCCACAGTGCCTGAGAGGAGGGAGCAGAGGGCTGTTTGGACTCCCCAAGAGCCAGGAGGAAGGGCTGACCATGGACCCCACTTCGGAGATGATGCTCCATATCCCTCCACTCTGGAGGCTCCTGGGGCTCCCCAGAAACCCTCTCTCAGCCCAAAGCATCCTCTGTCCTCCCTCTCCCCCTCTCCCACATCATTTTCACTTTCTCTTTTCGTTCCTCAAACAGAAAGCTTATTGCCTCCTCTGCACCTTTGTGCTTGCTGTTCCCACTGTGTGGAACACCCTTCCCCAAGCACTTTGTGAGCCTGGCTCCTTCCTCCTTAGCCCTTGGGTCTCAGCCAAGTGTGCCCACCCCAACTGCATTCCCACCCCCTGCTCCTGCAGCCCCTTCCCAATCCCGCCGGCCCTGCTTTACTTCCTTTCTCAGAAACTTTCATGTTTGTAAGAGTATCATGGTCCCAGCTGCTGCCCCAGAGCCCAGCACCAACCCTGGCATAGAGGAGGTGCTCTGAGAGCTCAGGATCCAGCAGCTCAGAGCCCTTCAGTGCCAGGGACCTAACCCTGCTGTGCCACCTGCTCGTCTTCCCCGTGTGAGAGTGCCCCCTCGGCACCTCAGTTCCCTCCTCTGTAAAATGGGCACAGCAACGGACGCCACCTGGGAGGACATCCTAGCTGAGGCACACAGAGCACATGCAGCCTGGCCCACAGGGGGACCCATAAGCTCAGGCTCACTGTTTCTATTATCACCAGCCCAGCATGTAGTGAAGGCTTTAAGAAGGAGCTGGGCACAGACTCCGGTCATGCCTGGGGCTTCCCGGCGGTGTGACCCTGGTCAAGTGACCTCCCCACACTAAGACGATTTCCCTTTTCGTAAAAATGGGGCTCACTGCAGGTACCAGGCTTCTCCACACCCCACCACACACACACACACACACACACACGCACACACGTACGGGCTGTGGTGCAGGTTTAATGAGCTCATGCAGTAAAAGTGTCTAGTGCAGCACTCCCAGCCGTAAATGGACAGTGATTGATGACGTAATTTGTTTGATCAGCTATAATCTGGAGAAGGGTTTCTTGGTGGGACCTGTGGCTTCAGCAATGACCTTCACCTCCAATCCTCCTCCTACCCTCACCTCATTTTCAAGGGCCAGCTAGAGGCTGTCCCCTGCATGTGGGGAGCAGGGGGCTGCAAGTATCAGCCCCATGGAGCTCCCTGCCCTGCCCATGCTGTCACCAGGTGGAGGCAGCTGGCTTGAAAGGGCTCCCAGTTACCGCCACTGGGAGTGGGGGTGGAGAGCAGAGCAGGAAATTCCTTGGCCTCTGAAACCTTTCTTCTGTCTCTCTCTCTTTCAGTCTTTCAGAGCTCAGGGGTCTTAAGTGAGGTCCCTGGGGTGGGGGGAGGGGGGGAGGCAAGGATTTGGGACAGCCACATGGTTTGGGGATGTGTTTTTTGTTTTTACGGCTCCACCTGCGGCACGGGGAAGTTCCCAGGCCGGGGATTGAAACAGAGCAGCAGCTGCAGCCTGTGCTGCCGCTTGCGGCAACACTGGATCCTTAACTCACTGAGCAAGGTTGGGGATTGAACCCGCATCCTCATGGAGACAATGTCAGGTCCTTAACCTGCTGAGCCACAGTGGGAACTCTGGGAAGGCCAGGGTTTTTTTTTGGGGGGGTTGTTTTTTCTTTTTTGGCAAACTGGTGGAGTGCAGCCAGTATGAGGCAACCAGTATGAGGTCGGATATAGTGTTCTTACCTTTGACCAAAATTTGCAAGTAAGGACATGGAACCCAAACCAAACTTCAACAAAAAGGGTGTTGCTGTCTGACTTTTAAGTGGGCAAAAGGCCTAAACACCTACCTCACCGGAAAAAAATATACAGATGGCAAATAAGCATAAAAAAAGATGCTCCAGGTCACAAGTCATTAAGGAAATGCAAATGAAAACAACGTGAGGAGGAGTTCCCATCGTGGCTCAGTGGCTCACAAACCCTAGTAGGATCCACGAGGATGCAGGTTTGATCCTTGGCCTCACTCAGTGGGTTAAGGATCCGGCATCGCCGTGAGGTATAGGTTGCCGATGCAGCTCAGATCCCGCATTGCTGTGGCTGTGGCGTAGACCAGCGGCTACAGCTCCCATTCGACCCCTAGCCTCGGGTGTGGCCCTAAAAAAAAAAAAAAAAAAAAAAAAAAGACAATAAAATAAAATAAAACAACAGTGAGCCACTACCACACACCCTTCAGAAGGGCTGAAATCCAAAATCCAATACACCGACATCGCCGTCGCGGGCAAGGACGTCGGGCCGCAGGAATGCTCATTCATTGCAGTGGGAATGCAAAAGGGAACAGCCTTTTTGGAAGACAGTTTGTCAGTTTCTTACAAAACTAGACCCACTGACTATAGGATCCAGTAATTGTGCCCCATGGTATGTACCCGAAGGAGCTGAAAAGTTATGTCCATATAAAATCCCGCACACGGTGTTTGCGGCAGCTGTATTCCGAATTGCCGAAACGTGGAAGCATCCGAGACGTCCCTCAGAAGGTGAATGGATTAATAAACTGCCTTCAAGGACCATGAACTCCCTGATTTCCTGTAACAAGGTATCAATCCCGCATCTGTTGTCTTGCACTTTAATGACACGTGTAGATCGTTGCTTGGCTACTGGATTCTTTATATGCATAGTAATATATATGTATATATATGTATAACTTTTACTGGAGTCTAGTTGAATTACAAAGTTGTGTTAGTTTCAGTTGTACAGCAAAGTCAACCAGTTACACATATACATATGTCCATTCCTTTTCAGATTCTTTTCCCATTATAGGTTATTACACAGTATTAATAGGGTACCCTGTGCTATACATGAGTCCTTGTTACCTACGCATTTTTATACAATAGTGTGCATGGGTCAATCCCAATTCCCTAATTTATCCGCCCCTCCACGTTTCCCCTTTGGGAACCATAAATTTGGTTTCAAAATCTTTGAGTCTGTTTTATAAGCTCCTTTGTAGTGTTTTTCATTAGATACTGGATTCTTTTCTTGAGTTGTCATTAGCTTACAACACTCTCCCGAACTCCCTTAAAATTCCCTTTCTATCTTTATTTCTCTAGTGGGATTTCTAAACTGTTTAATTATCCTACTCTGTCCTATCAAGAGCAGCCTATTTGAAAAACTAAAAATAGAATTACCACATGATCCAGCAATCCCACTCCTGGGCATCTATCTAGAGAAAATCACTACTCGAAAAGACACATACACCCCGTGGTGCATAGCAGCAGTATATACAGTAGCCAAGACATGGCAGCAACCTAAATGTCCATTGACAGAGGAGTGGATAAAGAAGATGTGGTACATATACACAATGGAACATTACTCGGCCCATTAAAAAAAATGAAATAATGGCAATTGCAGCAACATGGATGGATCTAGAAATTACCATACTAAGTGAAGTTTGTCAGACAGTGAAACAAACATCACATGATATCAGTTATATGTGAAATCTAAAAAAGGATAAAAATTGACATATTTGCAGAACAGACACAGACTCAGAGTCTTTGAAAAGCTTATGGTTACCAAAGGGGACAGGTGGGCAAGAGGGAGGGGTGGACTGGGGGTTTGGGATGGAATTGTTCTAAAATTAGGTTGTGAGGACAGATGTACAACTATGAGTGTAATAACATTCATTGAATTATTTTTTTTAAAAAAGGAAACCAATCTGAAAAGGTTACATACTGTATGATTCCAACGATATGACATTTGGAAAAGGCAAACTTTGGAGACAATAAAAAGACGAGGGGTGAGGAAGGGACGAATAGAACGTGGAGGATTTTTAGAGCAGTGGATCTACTTCGTTTGATGCTGTAGTGATGGATACATACCATTACACGTTTGTCCAAAGCCATAACGTGAACAACACTAAAAGTACCATGTAAACCATGGGGGCCAAAAAATAATTTAAAAAATATAATTAAAAAAAAAAAAACCCATGAGGTTGCGGTTCGATCCCTGGCCTCACTCAGTGGGTTAGGGATCCGGCGTTGCCGTGAGCTGTGGTGCAGGTTGCAGACGTGGCTCGGAACCCGCGTTGCTATGGCTCTGGTGTAGGCCGGCAGCTACAGCTCCGCTTCGACCCCTAGCCTAGGAACCTCCACATGCTGCAGGAGTGGCCCTAGAAAAGGCAAAAAGACCAAAAAAAATTTTTTTTAACAATAATAATAATAATAAACCATGGGGGATTATGAAGCATCAGTGTAGGTTCATCAGTTGTAACAAATGGACCACTCTGGTGGGAGATGTTGCTAATAGGTAGGTTATGGAGAGCCCACTGGGGCTCAGTTGGTTAAGAACCCAGCAGAGTGTCCATGAAGATGTGGGTTCGATCCCTGGCCTTGCTCAGCGGGTTAAGGACCCAGCGTTGTCCCGAGCTGAGGTGTAGGTCACAGATGAGGCTTGGATCTGGTGTTGCCATGGCTGTGGTGTAGGCCCCAGTTGCAGTTCCAATTTGGCTTCTAACCCAGGAACTTCCATATACTGCAGGTGCAGCTGTAAGAAAGAAAGAATGAAAGGAAAAAAAAAAAAAAGGGCAAGTTATGCCTGTGTGGAGAGATGAAATATATGAGAATTTCCTGTACTTTCTGTTCAATGTCGCTGTGAACCTGAAACTGCTCCAAAAATAGTTTATTAATTAAAAAAAACCGCTACCGACAGTGGCTTTCAAAGTTTCTTGACTCTAAGAAAGTCACTTTATATCATAACTCAGGATAAATACTTGCTGACCACAAAAATTTCCCAAAACAACACTTCCTGACAGCCTGAAACAAACCCTGATACTTTGAAACGTCTCTTCTTTTCTACTTGATTTTATTTTTTTTTTAAATGCTTGTCATGACCTTCTAAATGGATCACATGAGCCATGTTTTGCAAGGCTCTAATCACACTCGAGAAAGGAGGATTTAACACTAGGATAAAAGCGGGAGGGTTGGACGCATAGAATAGTCTTTTATGCTGAATACATTTGCTTGATGAAAACATCATAGTTTTCTTTAAAAAAAAAATCAAACAGATGTAGAGTGTGCAGATAGGGGGAGCATAGAATTCGGGGGAGCTAATTCTGTGGAGCTGATTTCATTCATTTATTCATTCATTCATTCAACAAATCAGTGCCGGGTGCTGGGATGCTCTGGAGTCCTCTCCTAAGAGCTGGCAAGAGTTGACTGTTAAATTCTTCAGGAATTTTGGTTGAAATCACATTGATGGCTTGAAGTTGGCCATGGTGGGAAATTTACACCATGGGAACCTGTAAATGCTGTCCAGCAGCACACACACACACACACACACACACACACACACATTCCCCCAGATCTGGTTGGTAAACACTCACAAGCACCCTAGCGGTCTGCAGTGACCAAGACCTGAGCCGTTCCCAGACAGAGCTTAAGTTCTTAAGGGGGTGGGGGCGAAGCACATAGTTTACTGAAATAACCACCAACATAAAATCCATATGATATACGGCACAAATAAATCTTTCCACAGAAGGAAACTCACTGACTTAGAGAAGAGACTTGGGGTTGCCAAGGGGGAGGGGGAGCGAGTGGGATGGACTGGGAATCTGGGGTTCATAGATGCAAACTGTTGCCTTTGGAATGGATGAGCAATGAGTTCCTGCTGTGTAGCGCTGGGAACTATGTCTAGTCACTTGTGATGAAGCGTGATGGAGGATAATGTGAGAAAAAGACTGTATAGGCATAGGTGTGACTGGGTCACTTTGCTGTACAGCATAAAATGGACAGAACACTGTAAACCAGCTATAATGGAAAAAATTAAAATCACTAAAAAAATAAAATCCATGTGATAAAGACTGTGAAGGAAAAGTAGAGGAATCCATGAGAGCATATCATGGCAGAGGGGACTCCAAGAAGTCTTCCCTGGAGACGTGACATTTGATCAGAGACTTGAAGAATGGTAGGATTTCACTAGACAAAGAATGCAAGGAAGAGTATTTCAGGGAGCAGGAATAACATGTCCAAAACCCCGTGTCAAGACAGAGAAAGTGAGTCTGAGCGATAAAGCTGAGTGGGGAGAAAGTGGGAACCATGAGAGATGGGGAGCTGAGGCTGGAAGAGTGGGCATCCGGGTGCAGCTGGGCCTGCAGCAGGCGGGCCTTTTTTTTTTTTTTAATTAAAGTATCATTGATTTACAACGTCGTGCCAACGTCTGCTAAAGGGCATTTGGTTTTCACCCTAAGAGCAAGTCACACAAGACCCGCTCCCACGTCACGTGGCCGATGGTCTTGTCCCTGCCCTCTTTTCCACCTTCTTCCATCAGGTTCTGGGAGCTGGATTTATGATGCAGATTGTGCACAGCTGTGGGGAGGGATGATGTTACCATCTCTTCCTGCGGCGCCTCCTGTTAATGATGAAGACTTGCATTTCGAAATCAACCTCTGGAAGGTCAGGCGTGACCGTGATGAGCAAACAGCAGCCCTGGAGAGCTCAGCAGTCTGCTGGCACAGGGGAAAAAGGGTGAGACTGATTTTACTTAAAAACAATGAAGTAAGGAGCATGCATGGTTTTTCTTTTAGCCAAGGTGAGCTTTGAGGTGATGTCAGCAGATGATTAAGCGGGGTAGCTCATCAGCCCATACCTGGAATATGTGATGAGAGCAGCCAGATAGCCTGCAAGGAGCAGTGGAAGAACCCAGAGTTGGATGATGGAGAGAAGGCAGCGGGCAGGGGCAGCAGCTTGCAGCATCAGCTGGTCTTGGCGTGGGAGAGAAAGAGCCAACTTACATAGATGCAGAATGAGGACTATTAGATGGTGATTATAAAGGACAGCTTTTTGCCCCAAATGAAGAAGGTCCCTCTTGACCATCCAGAGGCAGGACTCCTTCCATTCTGCTTTGCAAGACATTGTTCTTTGTTAACTTGCCCTGGGCAAATCGGGGGATGTGACCTTTCTCTCTGCCACACCTAGGGAGTCTTCTCAGTGGCTGTCATCAAGTTGCAGGCATTCCTTTCCAGCTGATGCTTCTTACTTATTGTGTAACCTTGAGGTGGTTGCCTAAGCTCTGTGCTACATCTAAAACCTGAGGAAAATCTTGGCGGCCACCTCACGGGGTTGTTCTGAGGATTGTAAGAGACAATACCTGAGTTTCCGCCTTGATGTGGTGGGTTAAGGATCTGATGTTGCCACAGTTGTAGCACAAGTGGCAGCTGCAGCTCAGATTCGATTCCTGGCCTGGGAACTTCTATATGCTACAGGTGCAGCCCAAAAAAAAAAAAAAAGAAACAATACATGCAGTGCTTGGGAGCACCTGGCACATAATAAATGTTCAATAAAGTTAGCTGCCATTGGGAGTTCCCTTTGTGGCTCAGCAGTAAGGAGCCCGACTAGTATCTAGGAGGACGTGTGTTCAATCCCTGGCCTCGCTCAGTGGGTTAACCATGTGGCATTGCCACGAACTGTGGTGTAGGTCACAGACAAGTCTCAGATTCTGCTTTGCTGTGGCTGTGGCTGTAGGCCGGCAGCTACGGCACTGATTGGACCCCTAGTCTGAGAACTTAGCACAGCCCTAAAAAAGACAAAAAAAAAAAAAAAAATTAGCTGTCATTGTTGCTGGACTCTCCAGTCTCTCTACTTTTCCCTCAAATCAAACCCATCTTAGATGTGAGGCAGGTTTAAGCAAGTTCTTTTATTGCAGGGTCAATTTATTAGTTTTGACTCTGTTGCAAGCATCAGAACCCTACTTTCAAATAGACTCAAACAAAATAACCACAAAGGAGATGAAACCTACTGGTACACTAAAAAGTCCAGATGTGTGTGACTTCAGGCATAGTTGAATCTAGTTGCTCAGAGGACCACATTAGAAGTATGTCTCTGGAATTCTTGCTGTGGTGCAACAGGATCAGTGGCATTTTTGCAGCATCAGGGCGCAGGTTCCATCCCCAGCTGGGCACAGTGGGTTAAGGGATCCAGCACTGCCATTGCTTGGACGTAGGTCACAACTATGGCTCAGATCTAACCTCTGGCCTGGGAAATCCACATGCCATGGGGAAGCCAAAAAAGAAAAAAAAAAGAAAAAAGAAAAACACAGGAAGTGTGTTTCTGTCCCTTTTACCTGTTAATGTGCCTCTTTGTTGACCTCATTCTCAAGCTGATTCTTCTCTGCTGGGGGAAACGATGGCTCCCAGCAACTCCAGGGTCAGATTCTATCGGCTGAGTAACCCAGACCAAAAAGTCAGGAAAGATCCCAGAATTGTTTCATTGGCCCAGTTTAACCAGGCACACATCTCAGAAACAATGACAGTGGCCTAGGTACAGTTTGCCAGGCACAGTGCATTTGCCCCTTCCTGAGGCTAGGAAAGGGGGTCATACCCCAAACTCTAGGAGCTGAACACGCAGGCAAGGTTCCTCAAAGGAAAAGACGGCTGCTCTTACCCAAAGAGGAGAGAGTGGTTGCTGGCCGGGGGAGGCAAAAGCTGTCCCCTAAGACACCTGCTTGGAGGGCTCGAGGGGATGACTTTATACAGCTTCCTTGCCTCTTTCAACCACATAAGGGAAGTGAGCCACCCAGGCTGGGCTCTGCTCTTGGACAGAAAGCTGTCTGGAGTGTCCCTCTTTTCTTTCTTTCTTGGCTTCCTTCTTTCTTTGGCCAAACGCACTGCATATGGAAGTTCCTGGGCCGGGGATAGAATCCAAGCTGCAGCTACAACCTGCACCACCGCTGCAGCAACACCAGATCCTCATCCCACTGTGCCAGGGGCAGGGATGGAACCCGTACCTCCACAGCAACCCGAGCTGCTGCGGAGACAATGCTGGATCCTTAACCTGCTGTGCTGTAGCAGGAACTCCCCTCTTTTCTCTTTTCAGCCTTCCTCCTACAGTTCCTTCTTTCCAGACTTTGACTGCTATTTCTTCTCTCCTCTCTTCCCTATGAAATTCCATCCTCCGATTTTTTTTTTTAATTGATTGAAGCCTCAGGCAGATGCTAACAGAAGCTCTCCTCTGGCCAGCTCTCCTACTCCCAGTGGGTCAATCCTACCTTCCAGGTTCTGGTTCTGAAGTAACAAGATTTTGGTGAGTGTACCAGTCAGGATTCAACCAGAGAAGCAGAACCACTGAGCTCTATCTAAACACAGTTAAATAGCTATGAAGGGGTTTGTACTTGGACTTGATCTTAGATAATCTGGGGAGCTGGCAAAACAGTCTCTCTTGTCTTTACATCTGGTGCTTGAACTTGAAGTCTGGAGGGCAGGCACTTGGGAACGAAAGATGGATGTAAGGTCAAGGAGAGTAAGAATGAGCTGGAATACACAGCACAAGCTGGAGTCCCTGAGGATGGACTTGACCCCATGTCAGTTCTTGTCGCCTCTGTTGACTTTGACCGTGTGGTGTCCTGCTGGAGCCAGGGCCCTTCACCATGGGGCTAAACACACACCTGGCCCAGGAGGTGGAGAAACTGAAGGAAGATCCAGGGGAAGGTGGAGGTGGTGACAGGACTAATGAAGTGAGCCAGCAGTGAGACATGATACCATGGGCTGCTAAACGGCTGCTACTTCCCACCCCCACCCCTAAATATCCCATAAGAATCTCCCCTGTGGGAGTTCCCTTCGTGGCTCGTTGGTTAACAAATTCGACTAGGATCCATGAGGATGCAGGTTCGATCCCTGGCCTCGCTCAGTGGGCTGATTCGGTGTTGCCATGAACTTGGTGTAGGTCGCAGACATGGCTTAGATCTTGTGTTGCTGGGGCTGTGGTGTAGGCTGGCAGCTACAGCTCTGATTCACCCCCTAGCCTGGGAACTTCCATTTGCAGCTGGTGCAGCCTCAAAAAAAAAAAAAAAAAAAAATCTCTCCTGTGGCTCAACCTAATTGGAAGCATCCCAAAAAAGGGAATTCTGGGAAATGTGACTCAATCTAAGCAAGTCAAAACATTTCGAAGCCACCTCGGTCCTCTCATTGTCAACCTGCCTATTAAACCATTCTTAATCTCCAAATAAAGGGAGTAACAGAGTCATGATGTTACATAAATTATGCATCTAATGCAGGTAAGGTCCAAAACTTAATAACCTTTTCCTATGAAGATACAGTATCTCTTTTTCATTTCTGAATGGTGTTTATTTTTCTCTTAGCTCACTCTAAAGCCTTTGATATCTTGTAGCATAAATACTGAGAAATGAAGTTAACTGCTATTAATACATCTTAGCTAACAAGGGGGGGGGAGTCAAAATATGTGGTATATATATTCATATCAAACAAGGGAGGAATACTTATAACTTGTGTCACCTAGTGCACCTGGTGACGTGGTTATACTTGGCATTTATAATTACATTTTAACTACCTTGCCCAATACCCACTGGCCATGGTCTAAACATTTGTGTCCCAATTCCCCTGGGTTCCTTTACTCTGCTGCTCTAGCCCCAGGCGCCCCTTGCCAATAAAGTCTTTTGCTTTGTCAGCACATGTGTCTCCTCGGACAATTCATTTCAGAGTGTTAGATTAAGAGCCCATTCTCGGACCCTGAAAGGGGTCCCCTTCCCAGCAACATGTCTACTGGTGAAAGCAAAGCATTTTTCCCTTTGGAACTAAGACTGGTAGACCAGCAGAGGCTAAAGTTGGGGGAACATGCAATTTTTTTTTTTCGCTTTTTAGGGCTGTACCCGAAGCATATAGAAGTTCCCAGGCTTGGGGTCAAATCAGAGCTGTAGCTGCCAGCCACAGCCACAGCCACAGCAACTCAGGATCCAAGCCACATCTGCAGTCTACACCACAGCTCATGGCAATGCTGGATCTCTGATCCACTGATCAAGGCCAGGGATCGAACCAGCCTCCTCATGGATACTGGTCAGATTCGTTTCCTCTGCGCCACAATGGGAACTCCGCAGAAACAATTTTCATAGGCGTAATAGAGTGAGAAGTAACTCCCATTTTACCCCTTTTTTTTTTTTTTGTCTTTTTTTTTTTTTTTTTGCTATTTCTTTGGGCCGCTCCTGCGGCATATGGAGGTTCCCAGGCTAGGGGTCGAATCGGAGCTGTAGCCACCAGCCTACACCAGAGCCACAGCAACGTGGGATCCGAGCCGCGTCTGCAACCTACACCACAGCTCACGGCAACGCCGGATCGTTAACCCACTGAGCAAGGGCAGGGACTGAACCCGCAACCTCATGGTTCCTAGTCGGATTCGTTAACCACTGCGCCACGACGGGAACTCCCATTTTACCCCTTGATTGTTGAACCCAACCATGTGCCGAGGGAGAGACAATACCATATTTAGCCAATGATTTAGAACGCATACAACACCCTGGAGGACACTGCGTTAGCCCTGCGGTTGTTGCCACATAGCTGGCACTGTAACCAAATGTTCAAAAGTCCATTCCAAGTTCCAGTTCGGGGTCAGGAGTCAACACATGCCATCCTTTCTTTACTGCTGAGCACAACTGTAACATCTGGACAGGAAACATGGCCTGGCTATTTGGAATTAACTGAAAAGTAAACTGCTGTAGGGGGACCAGGTAAGGATTACAAGAATTCAATGCACTGCTGTCAGAAAGAAATGTCTGTTATTTACAAGTCACCCAGTCTGTGGCATTTTGTTACAGCTGCTGAGGGCAAAGGGGACACCGCTCCATGTCCCCTTTGCCCTCAGCAGGGTCCGGTTATGGTTCTCTGGTGAAATCTGAATCAATGGTGAATTTACCATTTTATTTCTCTCCCGCACCCCCTGTCCTGAACCTAACACAGTCCCAAACCCAGAAGTGAACAGACACAGAGACATCCAGGAGCATCCTTTAGGGAGTTCCTAAAGCTCAGAGTGGAGAAATATTCTCTCCCCCCCTCTTTAATTTGTTGATGAAGCTGCTCAGTTTCAGTTGGTGTGTTGCAGGTTTCTTTTCTTTTCTTTTTGGGCCACCCTGCGGCATATGGAGTTCCCAGGCCAGGGATCAGATCAGAGCAGCAGTTGAGACCCAAGCTGAAACTGTGGCATCGCCGGATCCTTAAGCCACAGTGCCGGGCTGGGGATCCAACCTGCGTCCCAGTGTTCCCAAGATACCGCCAATCCCATTGCACCTCTGAGGGAACTCAGAAATTCTCTTTTCTTTCCCTTTCCTCTTGCAGGTAAGCCCACAGCAACAGCCACTGGCAAAGGGGTCCGTAGAAGCCAAAAGCAAAAGGTAAGAGACCTGTCTCTTCATTCAGTGGGGCCCTGGCTCCAAGGAAGCAGGCCAAACCCCACTGCTTGCTTCTCCCTCTCTGTTGTCCTAGCTCGTGGTCCTAGACTTGACACAACCATGGAAGTGGCCAGTTTCTGGCAGGGGGACCAAAAAGGGGACCTCAGGGGAATAAGAAAGTACCAAGAAAATTGCAGAGAGGGAAGAGCTTGGGAAATTCACCCCCGGAATATTTCTGACCTCCTGGGATCCTGGGGCCTTAATTAGCATAGCAAAGGCTTTGAGAACTGAGCTACGCTCAGGCCCCACGCTGACCACTGGGTGACACCTGCGTGAGACAGATCCGAACAACTCTGCAAATATTTCAAAAACTGACAATGAGAAGCAGATGACAGCGAGCAAATAGGAGCTTGCAGTCTGAAGCAACCCAAGTTCAATTGGCCACTAAAACAAAAATACAAGCATTTTTCATAAGATTGAAACAAGAGCCAAGGTTTCATAATGTAATAGTCCAAATGTGTAGAATATAATCCAAAAGGACTTGGCATATGAAGAACCCCCCCAAATCTTAACTCTCATAGGATAAAAAATCAATAGTTTTTTGTTTTTTGTTTTTTGTTTCCTTTTCTAGGGCCGCTCCTGGAGCATATGGAGGTTCCCAGGCTAGGGGTCAAATCAGAGCTGTAGCCGCCGGCCTACGCCAGAGCCACAGCAATGCGGGATCTGAGCCTCGTCTGCGACCTACACCACAGCTCGCAGCAACGCCGGATCCTTAATCCACTGAGCAAAGCCAGGGATCGAACCTGTGTCCTCATGGATGCTAGTCAGATTTGTTAACCACTGTGCCACAATGGGAACTCCAAGAAATCAATAGTTTTTATTGCAATGCCACCAGTGTTGAAATTATATGAAAAGTACATTGAATCAGCTATTTTTTAAAATTTCCATTTATTTTTTTAATGGCCACACCAACAGCATATGGAAATTCCCAGGCTAGGGGTTGAATCGGAGCTGCAGCTGCCACCTTACTCCACAGCCACAGCAATGCCAGATCTGAGCCTCGTCTTCGACCTACACTGCAGCTTGCAGCAGCTGCAGATCTTTAACCTACTGAGTGAGGTCAGGCATTGAACCTACATTCTCATGAATACTAGTCAGGTTCTTAATCTGCTGAGCCACAATGGGAATTCCTGAATCAGCTTTTTTTTTTTTTTTTTTTTTTTTTTGTCTTTTTGCTATTTCTTGGGCCGCTCCTGCGGCATATGGAAGTTCCCAGGCTAGAGGTCTAATCGGAGCTGCAGCCACCAGCCTACGCCAGAGCCACAGCAACGCTGGATCCAAGCCGCGTCTGCAACCTACACCACAGCTCACGGCAACGCCGGATCGTTAACCCACTGAGCAAGGGCAGGGACCGAACCTGCAACCTCATGGTTCCTAGTCGGATTCGTTAACCACTGCGCCACGACGGGAACTCCTGAATCAGCTATTTTTAAAATGCTCGCAAGGGAGTTTCCTGGTGGTCTAGTGGTTAATTAGCACTTGGTGCTTTCTCCACTGCAGCCTGGGTTCAATTCTTGGTCTGGGAATTGAGATCCCACATGAAACTGCTGCATACCGTGGCCCTAATAATAATAATAATAATAATAATAATAATAATAATAGTATGTGTTAAAAATGTTCAAAATAATAGTCATGAACATTCTTAAAACAAATATTAAAATACAAGTTATTAAGAGTTCCTATCATGGCTCAGTGGTTAACAAATCTGTCTAGTATTCATGGTTTGATCCCTGGCCTCACTCAGTGGGTTAAGGATCCGGCGTTGCCATGAGCTGTGGTGTAGGTCACAGACATGGCTCGGATCCTTCGTTGATGTGCCTGTGGTGTAGGCCAGCGGCTACAGCTCCAATTCGACCCCTAGCCTGGGAACCTCCATATGCTCCCTGTGCAGCCCTAAAAAGTAAAAAAATTAAACAAATGAATAAAATAAAAGTTATCAGCAAAGAATATAACTTACCAAGAAAAAACAAATGAACATCCTCCAACTGAAAAACACAATAAAAAACACAAAATAAAAAATTTACTGAATGGGCCTGATATGGAGAAAGGAGTCAGTAAATTTTTTTTTTTTTTTTTTACTTTATAGGGCCACACCTGTGGTATATGGAAGTTCCCTGGCTAGGGGTCGACTCAGAGCTGTAGCCGCTGGCCTATACCACAGCCACAGCAATGCCAGATGTGAGCTGTGTCTGCAAGCTACACCTCAGCTCACAGCAATGTGGATCCTTAACCCATAACGAGTCAGTAAACTTAAAGTTACATCAACAGAAATTATTCAGTCTGTACTGTGGAGAGAAAACAGATTTTTTTATAAGCAAATAAGGGCGTAAGAACCTGTAGGATGACAGCACAGGTGTTCTGGAAGATAGGAGAGTGCAGTATGAAGAAATAATGCCTGAAAATGTCACAAGTTCAGCAAAAAACCATAAACCTACAGATTCAAGAAGCGGAGTGAATCCTGAATAGGATAAAGCTAAAGAAATCCATGAACAGACAAATAAAGTATTTAAATTAAATACTAAATACAAACTGCTGAAAACTAAATATATTTTAAGAAAAAAATCTTGAAAGAAGCCAAAGAAAAATAATGCAATACCTCCATGTGAACAATTCAAATGATGGCAGATTTTTCAACAGAAACCATAGAGTCCAGAGGGAAGTGGCCCAATATTTTTATTTATTTAAAAAAACTTTTTTTTTTTTTTTTCTTTTCCAGGCTGTACCCGCCACATATGGAAGTTCCCAGGCTAGGGGTCGAATCAGAGCTGCAGCTGCCAGCCTACACCACAGCCACGCAACACCAGATCGGAGCAGCATCTGCAGCCTGCACCACAGCTCATAGCAACACCGGATCCTTGACCCACTGAGCAAGGTCAGAGATCAAACCCACATCCTCATGGATACTAGTCGGGTTCATTTTCTCCAAGCCACAATGGGAACTCCCCGATATTTTTAAAGTGCTGAAAGAAAAGCACTGTCAGCCCAGAATTCTATATTCACTGAAAAGATCTTTCAGGAATGAAAGTGAAACAAAGACACCCCCAGATTAAGTAAAGCTAAGAAAATTCATGGCTCTACAGAACTGCTCTGTAAGAATTGCTAAAGGAAAGGCTTCAGACAAAACGGAACTGAACAGAAGGAAGTTCGGAACATCAGGAATAAAGGAGGAAAAACAGAAATGATAAGTGTCTGGGTAAATATAGGCTATTCTCCTCTTGAGGGCTCTAAAATACGTTTGACAGTTGAAAGGGAAAAAAGTAACATTATTGACGGAATGTTCTCTCTTTCTTTTTGTTTTTGTTTTGTTTTGTTTTGTTTTGTTTTTTGTCTTTTTAGGGCCGCACCCGTGGCATACGGAGGTTCCCAGGCTAGGGGTCCGATCAGAGCTACAGCTGCCAGCCTACACCACAGTCATAACAATGCCAGATCTGAGCCACATCTGCTACCCACAACACAGCTCATGGCAATGTCAGATCCTTAACCCACTGAGTGGGCCAGGGATGGAACCCTGATCCTCATGAATGCTAGTCAGGTTCCTTAACCGCTGAGCCATGTAGGGAACTCTTACAACTCAATGTTTTGTTTTGTTTTTTAAATCCCAAACAACCCAATTAAAAAATGGGCGGAAGGTCTGAATAGACATTTTTCCAAAGGAGACATACAAATGGCCAACAGGAACATGAAAAGATGCTCAACATTGCTAATCATCAGAGAAATGCAAATCAAAACCACAATGAAATATCACCTCACACTTGTCAGAATGGCTATCATCAAAAAGACCAAAAATAACAAAGTTTGAGGAGGATGTGGAGAAAGGGGTATCCTAGTTACATTGTTGGTGGGAATGTAAATTGATGCAGCTACTGTGGAAAATAAGATGAGGATTCCTCAGAGAACTAAAAATAGAACTACTATATGATTGAGCAATTCCACTCCTAGAAATGTATCTGGAGAAAATGAAAGCCCTAATTTGAAAAGATACATGCACCCCAATGTTTATAGCAGCATTATTTACAATAGCCAAGATATGGAAGCAACCTAAGTGTCCATCAACAGATGAATGGATAAAGAAGAGGTGGTATGTATAGATAATGGAATATTACAGCCATCAAAAAATGAAATTTACAAGAATTTATAAGGATATATTGTACAACACAGTAGAAATAGCCAACATTTTACAACAGGTTTAAATGGAGTATAGTCTATCAAAATCTTGAATCACTATGTTGTACACCTGAAACTAATATAATATTGTAAATCAAATATACTTCAAATTAAACAAATAATAAAATGAGTTTGTTGTAGACCACATATGTTTTTTCTCCATTCTGCCAAGCTCTATTTTTGATTGGACAGTTTAATTCATTTGCAGGTAGAGTCATTACTGATATAGAGCAATGTACTTTCGTCATTTTCCCATTTGCTTTCCATGGATCTTTATGGCTTTTTAGTCTCTCATTTCCATATTACATTACATTTTTTCGTGGGTAGTTGAATTTTTGATAATGAAAAACTTATATTTCTTTCTCATTTCTCTTTGTGTATATTCCATAGCTATGTTCTTTGTGGTTACAATGGGAATTACATTTGACATTCGAAAGTTCTTACACTCCAATTTGAATTTACAAGAGTTTAACTTCAACCACATACAAAACCTCTCCTCTGTTACAGCTCTCTGTTCCTACCCCCTTTTGGCTGTCAATGTCATAAAATCACATCTTTATACATTGTTTATACATTATACATTGTTTATACATTGTTTATACATAGTTTATACATAAACTAATAATTCTTTCTTACATTTTAGCACCACACCTGTGGGCATATAGAAGTTCCTGGGCTAGGGGTTGAATCAAAGCTACAGCTGCCAGCCTACACTGCAGCCACTGCAATGCCAGATCCAAGCCGTATCTGGGACCTATGCCCCAGTTTGTGGAATGCTGGATCCTTAATCCACTGAGTGAGGCCAGGGGCTGAGTCCCCATCCTCCTGGATATTAGTCGGGTTCTTAACCCACCGAGCCACAACGGGAACTCCAAGCTAATAATTCTTTTAAGTGCATTAGTCTCTTAAATTATGTAGGCAACGAAATGTGGGGAGAGGCTTGCAACAATGAAGGGAGGCCGCCTGCCTCTTTGTCTACACCTCTATGACCAGAAGCAGCAATCCGTGATCAGGGCGCAGATCCTCCATATTTGGAGGACAAGGTGTTTTTTGGTCCACCCTGGTCCTACAGGCTGAATGCAAGCTGCTCCAAGAACAGATGCACAGCTGCCTGCCACAGGGCTGAGGCTGGAGGATGGGGAGCCGCTACTGTGCTGAGAGCTGAAATTTACTAAAATTAGCCACGATGTACCATCCAAACCTTCCCTTGGAAGTTGTCAGCCTTCAGTAGGCTCCAGAGTTCCAAAATAGTTACATCAGACAGATCCTGCCAGTACAATCGTTGTCCAGATGGGGAGACAGACAGATTCCTGGGGTTTCATACTCCACCATCTTCCAAGAATCCTCCTGATGTTTCTTTTGGGGGCATGAAAATGTTCTAAAATTGATTAGAGTGGTGATTGTAGATATCCGTGAATATACTAAAAATTATTGACTCGTACACTTTAAACATGTGAATTATATGATACATGAATTATATTACAATAAAGCTGTTACCAAAAAACAAAAAGAGGGAGTTGCCATTGTGGCTCAGTGGGTTAAGAACCCAACTAGTATCCATGAGGATGCGGGTTCCATCCCTGGCCTCGCTCAGGGAATTAAGGATCTGGCATTGCCACAAACTGTGGTGTGGGTCACAGATGCAGCTTGGGTCTGGAGTGGCTGTGGCTGTGGCTGTGGCTGGCAGCCACAGCTTCGATTCAACCCCTAGCCTGGGAATTTCCATGTGTTGAAAGTGTGGCCCTGAAAAGAAAAAAAGAAAGTGTTGCTCTTTCCATTAGGGAAGTAGTTCGATGTAATCAGCCCCTATCATCAAACTGGCTGATCCTCTTGAGAAAGGCGGCATGCCAGGGGTTCAGTGTTGGTATCTGCTGCTGGCAGACTGGGCACTTACCAGTGGTAGGATCCAGATCAGCCTTGGTGGGTGGAAGTTCTTGCTAATTCTGTGTACGCCCTCCATCACTGCCACCTTGGCTACACTGATAGTGAGCTTACTGGACAAATCTAGGGTGTACTGGAGAAGGTGGTTGACTGATGTCCACACAGTGGGCTACCTGATCTTCCTAAAAATCTCATTTTCTGCGATCCCTCTTTGATGAACATTCACATGGGGCACAAACATCCTCCCACTCTGTAGAGGTCTCTCCACACACATCTTCTCCAGACTCTGCAGCAGCCCCTGACCATCTAGCTGGACCATTCATCACAACACATGAATTGATGTAGAGGATATTTCCAGACATCTCTCCTTCCGGTCAAAATGGACAACCAAGTACATTGCTCAAATTTCTGTCTACCAAGAAACTTTCCCATTGCCTCTATCCCTCAGAGGTGTCCCAGTGGGGCTGTAAGTGATTCAGTTGTCCACTTGGGGGTCCTGCCGGCATGTCCCTCAGAACCATATGTAAACTAGGTCTGAGTTTTCTCTTCCTCAGTCAACTGGCCACAGGGCGACTCGCTCTGAGCCATCTGTGTGGTTTGAGAGAGAGAAGACCATGAATCAGGAATAAGGGATCTGGAATGGATTAAGAAGATGTGTTGAAGTTCCCGTGGTGGCGCAGCGGTTAATGAATCCGACTGGGAACCATGAGGTTTCAGGTTCGATCCCTGGCCTTGCTCAGTGGGTTAAGGATCCAGCTTTGTGTGTGAGCTGTGGTGCAGGTCACAGACACGGCTCGGATCTAGCACTGCCATAGCTCTGGCGTAGGCTGGCAGCAATAGCTCTGATTCAGCCCCTAGCCTGGGAACCTCCGTATGTCACGGGTGCGGCCCTAGAAAAGGCAAAAAGACCAAAAACAAAAAAAAGAAGGTGTGGTATATACACACAACAGAATACTACTCAGCCATAAAACGAACAAAATAATGCCATTTGCAGCAACATGGATGGAACTAGAAACTCTCATACTAAGTGAGGTAAGTCAGAAAGAGAAAGATAACTACCATAGGATACCACGTATATCTGGAATCTAATATACAGCACAAATGAATCTTTCCACAGAAAAAAAACTCACAGACTTGGAGAACAAACTTGTGGTTACCAAGGAGGAGGGGGAAGGAGTGGGATGGACTGGAGTTTGGGGTTAATAGATGCAAATGATTGCATTTGGAGTGTATAAGCAATGAGATCCTGCTGTACAGCACAGGGAACTCTATCTAGTCACTTGTGATGGAAGATGATGGAGGATGGTATGAGAAAAAAATATGTGTATATATATATATGTATGACTGGGTCACTTTGCCGTACAGTAGAAATTGACGGAACACTGTAAATCAACTATGATGGAAAAAATAAAAATCATATAAACTTTTTTTAAAAAAAGGAATAAGGGTTTGGGACCTCTGAGCATCTTCCTCATGCAAATTACTTGTGCCTTCAGGACGGGCTAGAGCCCAGCCCCACACTTCCATGGAGTGTTGCTGCGCACCCCCAATGTAATGGCTTGTTGGCTCGGATAACACACAGGTAATGAAGGGCAGCTCAATTTGCATGGTATCCTGGTGTCCGTGGTCAAACTGGATTGAAAGATTCCGAAGAATACCTGCTCAGTTGATATGCTTGGGGACCTGACTGAAAGTTACCCAGGACACCAGCTCATTGGAGATATTGCGAGGGCCTGATTGTTCAGTTCAGTTTAGTTCAGTCTCTACTAAAGCCCAGTAGGAAGCCAAAACTATTTCTCAAAAATAGAGAAACTATTTTCAAAGAATGACACAACTTTCTTCCAAATCCTAGGGGTCTATGCTGTGATATCCCCCTATCAAACTCTCCAAACACCATCCCTCTGTACCACCGATTTTTCAAGCACCACTTGATCAGCCTGAACCTGGCGCAGAGCTTTCTCTTGCTCTGAATCCCACTCAAAACTGGCAGATTCCCCAGCCACTCAGTAAATGAATGAGAGCAAAGGGGATATACGTTGACTCTAAACTCCAAAGAATCTCCCAAGCCTGTGTGTCTCCCCAAGTGTTAAGAGGGGCTGAGGGTAGTGGCTCTTCCTTCCCCTTTAATGTGCTTCAAATCACTGGACCCCAAGAGATTTCACCAAAGTGACAGGACACCTGAATCTTTGTGGGTGGGGTTTGTTTCCCACCCTGTGGCATGCAGGTGTCTTACAAAGGTATCTAAAGGGATTGTTTGTTTGTTGCTTTTTAAGGCCTCACCCAGGGCATTTGGAGGTTCCCAGGCTAGGGGTTGAATTGGAGCTGCAGCTGCCGGCCTCTGCCACAGCCACAGCAATGCAGGATCCAAGCCCTGTCTGCGACCTACACCACAGCTCAAGGCAACACTAGATGCTTAATCCATTGAGCAAAGCCAGGGATTGAATTCGCAACCTCATGGTTCCTAGTCAGATTCATTTCCGCACGCTGTGCCGCGACAGGAACTCTTAAAAGGATGGTTACCGCTCTACAGCTGCTCATCAGATCCAGTCATCATAATATCATCAGCGGAATGGATCAGCATGAGGTCCCGTGGAAAAGGAAGATGAAGATCAATCCAGACCGTGCTAGATTACAGGGCTGGAGCACTGATAAAGCCCTGAGGGGGACAGTGAAGCTTGTATTGCTGGCTTTGCTAGCTGAAAACAAACTTCTTCTGATGTTCTTTACCAATGGATATAGATTAAAAAGAATTTTCCAGATCAATAACTACATACTAAGTCCCTTGAGATGTGTTGATGGCTCCAGCAGCAAAACTCCCTTTGGAAGAAGAGCAGCTGCCAGTTGGAGTCACCCCCAATTAAGTTTTTAATGATCTGCTGTCATTCTCTAAGGCCCATCTATCTTCTTCACAGGGCAGATAGGCAAGTTGAAAGGGGATGTAATAGGCATCACTACTCTTGTATCTTTCAAACCCTCACGGTGGCACCAACATATGCAATCTATTGCCTTTCATTTAATATTTTCAGTGAGAGAATTCCAGTGGCTCCTACTTGGCTTTTCCTACCATAAAATCCCTCATCCACGGGTCAGGGAACCAGTGTTGGGATTCTTCTAGTTTGCATTTCAGCAGTGAAGAAATATCCAGAAGGTGGATTCAGGGACCCATCCAGTCTTCTGTGAGACCGGCCTTCCCCCAAACTCCATTGGTCAGCTGACCTCCAGAACCCTGCTCTGACTAATGGACCGCAGCAATGTTTTGGATTTATAAGAATTACAGCCAGTTCAGGCTCTGTGTCCAGCAATCCTTGGAAAGTCTGAACTGGCTGTAATTCCTGTAAATTATCTCCCTTCCCCTTTGCACAATCGGCTAGTGAATGGCCACAGGTCTCTGGGAGAAGTCTGGGAAGAAGATTAACAGCACACATCTTTGGCAGTGTCATAAGTTCATCCCTTGAAGAACCTGCCCTCTATGCATTTATTAATTTATAGGCCACCCCCCACAGCATGTGGAAGTTCCCAGGCCGGGGATCAAAGCCACATCACAGCAGAGACCTGAGCCCCTGCAATGACCATGCCAGATCCTTCACCCACTGCACCACAAGGGGCCTCCCTGGCCTCTCCTTCAATCAAGGGTTGGAGTACGGGAAGTGATTGCAAGGCCATGACCCTCTGTTTTGATCCTTCAGGTCAGGCCTGTGTTCACTAGACCCAGAACTCAGCCACTTATTCAGATGAGGCAAGACTTCAGAAGGCTCCCCGCCTACTTCATTGCTAGGGATGCTGTCCTGATAAACCAGTGAATGCCCAAGATCTCTGTGAGTTAAACAACTCTCACTGCTGTTTTGGCTTCACCATCCACTATGGTAACTCAACCCACTTATCTGGGGCACGTAAGCACCACCAGGATCCCACCACCTCTGGGTTCCCGCATGGCTCTTGCTCTTAGAGATGCCAATTAATGGTAGCCATTTCCTCTAGAATTTCTGACCTACAAAGAAGAGCCACCACAGAATTATTGAAGGATGTTCAGACTCTCCCTCATGAATTTATTTCCTTTTTTTCATTAAAAATATTTTATTGATGCAGAGTTGATTTTCAATGTTGTGTTGACTTCTGCCGTACAGCAAAGGGGTTCAGTTATACATATATACACATCCGTTCTTTTTCAGGTTCTTTTCCCATGTAAGTTATCATAGACCTAGCTATTTTATTTCTGACAGCTACAGTGGAAATTGGATCCTCCTGGTGTGTGTGGACAAGCAAGTCTTAAACGATAAAGTCATTCCATGCTCCAATATGCCTAAGCTTGTGTGTCCCCCACCCAGGCTTTATGGATGTATAATTAACAAATAAACATTATATTTAATTAAAGTATACCGCATGATGTTTTGATATATGCATACACAAAACATGAAATGACCAAATCAAGCCAATTAACCTTTCTAGGGAGTTCCTGTCATGGTTCAGAGGTAATGAACTCCACTAGTATCCCTGATGATGTGGGTTCAATCCCTGGCCTTGCTCACTGGGTTCAGGATCTGGCATTGCCGTGAGCTGTGGTGTAGTGGTTGTCCGCTTGGACACAGCTCAGATCCTGCATTGCTGTGGCTGTGGTGTAGGTCGACAGCTGTAGCTCCGATTGGACCCCTAGCCTGGGAATCTCCATATGCCGTAAGTGCAGCCCTAAAAAAAAAAAAAAAAAAAAAAAAGACGCAAAAAACAAAGCCTTCCCATCACCTCACATAGTCACTTTTTTTTCACCTGCAGATGAAAACACTTAGTTAGGATCTAGTCTCTCAGCAAATCTCAGTATTACCGAATTAAAGCAGTTATTAACTATACTCACCAAGATGCATATTAGATCTCCAAAATTTATTCACCTTGTGTAACTAAAATTTTGTGCCATTTGACCAACATTTCCAGCCCTTGACAGCCACTGTCTGCTTCTGTGAGTTTGAGTTTTTTTAGATTCCACTTAGAAGTGATATCATGCTGTGTTTGTCTCCTTGTGTCTGGCTTTAGCCTTGTGTCCTCCAGGTCCTAAGCCTTGGGTTACCTTCCTCCTTAGCAGAGTTCAGCAAACGGCAACCCAGGGGCCAAATCTAGCCCACGGGCTGGTTTTGTCTGGTCCATGGTTTCAAAAGGGTTTTTTACAATTTTAATTGAAATAAAATCAAATGAAGAATCTTTGGGGCCACATAAAAAATGATAAGAAATTCAAATTTTAGTGTCCATTTATAAACTTGTATTGGAACACAGCCCTGCTTATTCACTTAGAGATTGTCTTTGGCTGCTTTCCAGCTGTAATGGGAAAGTTGAATAGTCGCAACGGACACGAGCCTGTGAACCCTAAAACATAAACTATCTGACCTTTTATAGAAAAAGTTTGCTGACTCACGCTCAGCAGGGCACCAAGGAACTTCTGACATTTCCACGAGGATAATCCACCTTTGGGAACATACATCCATCAACAAACCAACAAAACCGTCAGAGCCATTCCTGGCCCTCCAACGTCAACCACAGAATCCAGAGTCTCTGCTTCATGGGCCATGTCAATAAATTTGGCCTGACTCATTTTATGTTCTTCCACTTTTTTTTTTTTCTTTTTGCCATTTCTTGGGCCGCTCCCGTGGCATATGGAGGTTCCCAGGCTAGGGGTCAAATCAGAGCTGTAGCCGCCGGCCTACACCACAGTCACAGCAACTCGGGATCTGAGCCATGTCTGCAACCTACACCACAGCTCATGGCAACGCCGGATCCTTAACCCACTGAGCAAGGCCAGGGATCGAACCTGAAACCTCATGGTTCCTAGTTGGATTCGTTAACCGCTGCACCACGACAGGAACTCCTGTTCTTCCACCTTGATTCAATACTCTTAAGGTCCATCTCCATAGCTATTCCCCAGTTTTCTCTTGCTAGAAATTGGCAATTGTTCTGGTGTTACATCACACCGGCTCATGGGTCATATTTTGTACCTCACCCGTAGAGTTCTGTTGAGACTTGAGTCTAGGAATAGGTTTTGGAAGCAAGGAAAGGAAGTTGAGGGGTTTCCTTTGTGGCTCAGCAGGTAAGAATCCAACTCGTACCCATGAGGATGAGGGTTCTTTCCCTGGCCTCGCCCAGGGGGTTAAGGATCTGGCATGGCTGCAAGCTGTGGCTCCAATTCAACCCCTAGCCTGGGAACATCCAGATGCCTCAAGCGCAGCCCTAATTTAAAAAAGAAAAGAAAAGAAAAGGAAGTCGGAGTAAGTCCTGAGCAAGGTCCGCAGTGCCTTGTGGGACAACGACCATGGGGAAACCATTATGATTTCTTCAGGCAGGGCTGAGGGCTGCTGCTCTGGGCAAAGATGGCAGAATTCAGGCTTTGATGTCCCCAGCCTCATTAGAATCTGCTGATATACAGATGTGATAAATTCATTTGAGTAATTAGAAAAAAACAGAATCGGCTGATACAGCCCAATCCCAATTTTCAGAATCCTAATCCTTTCCAATTAATGCCCTAAGTTTAACAAAAAAAAAACCCCACCAGGTTGGAGGTTCAGTTTGTGTGGTAAGTCAGCCTCCTGCAGGACTGAACTTTGAGCTTGGTCTTCAGAACTCTTGGGCCAGGTGACTGGGAGAAATAAGGATTTCTTTCAGTGCAGTCACAGAGGCTTCCAAGTCCCTTAGACGGGTCCTGAAAGGGAATTTAAAGGTCTGAGCTCATCACTTTCTTTCCCCCATGTTTTCCAGCACAGTTAGAAGCCAGCAACCAATCCAGTACACTGTTTTTAACTAAAATGTTCTGTGGGAGTTCCCATCAGGGCGCATCAGAAACGAATCTGACTAGGAACCATGAGGTTTCAGATTTGATCCCTGGCCTCGCTCAGTGGGTTAAGGATCTGGTGTTGCCATGAGCTGTGGTGTAGGTCGCAGCCTTGGCTCAGATCCTGTGTTGCTGTGGCTATGGTTCAGGCTGGCAGCTGTAGCTCCGATTGGACCCCTAGCCTGGGAATCTCCATATGCCGCGGGCGCAGCCCTTTATGTTTTAGCAAAACATAAAAATGAAAAATAAAATGTTCTAGGGAAGCAAATGCTTAGTCACCCAGAACCTTGCCTCCTGGAGAACCTGATAGAGGAAGCTATCGGCAAGGCTCTGAGTAACTGTTTTGCCACTTCATGCTCTGGGCTATCAGTGCTCCCTTTGCCACTGGAAACGGGGTCATTAATGACTTTAATTAGATCAGAGAACCAATTCCAGAAAATCCCAGACTCATTCTTAAGAGTCTGTTCATCTGGAACCACTCTGAGACCCAATTCTGCATCAGCAAAGCAGAATAACTGATACACACACACACACTCACACCATTTGTTACAAGGATGTAACCTTTCCCAATTGTGGGAGCTGGTGAAGCTGTCTCTGGAAGGCTCTTGTCTCTGACCTTGACCCTGGAACTTGATGTCCACGGGGCAGACAGGAAGGGAAGACGGATATAATAAAGTCAGGAAGGGCAAGAACAATCTGGAAGCCATGAGGATGGACTGAACCCCACCATCGTTCCTTTCTCCTCTGACTTTGGGGGGGTGTAAGTGTCCTGAGGAGGAGCCAGGGTCCCTTATTACAGGGCCAGACACACACCCGGCCCAGGAGCTGGAGAAGCAGAAGGTGGACTGGGGGCAGGGGAGGGAGGGAGGCGGAGCAGGAGCTGGCTGGAGGCTGCCTCAGCCAAAGAGAAGAGTCGGCAGATAAGAGAAAAGTGGTTATAAGCCACAAAACGCCGGCGGTTCCAACTTCCACCTGCAAACTTCCCACTAGAACGTAGCTTGTGGCCCACGCTCCCCAGAAGCCTATGGGAAGGGGGAGGATTCTGGGAAATGTAGGTTACCCTGGCCAAGTGGATACATCACAAAACCACTCAGGGGGTGTGTCAAACCCTGTTTCATCTCCCACCAGCAGGAGCCAGAGTTTGTCCACTCACCCGTTTCCTGCGGGCAGCCGCCCCCATCCCTGAAGCGAGCATTGGAGGACCCTCCCCCTGCCCCCCAAAAAGCGCAATCTGATTTCATATGAGCAAAACAGATTCCTTCCGGTTAATGTGATTTGGCCTTAATTCTTCCAGCACAAGAACCTTGTTGGTATTGTATTCAGGAGACTGGCTGCAGGACAAGAACCACTGCATTAGCTCTTGGCAAGAAATCTCACCCCTGATATAAGAGCGCAGGAGGAGGCTTCAGTTCAGACACTGCACAGCAGCAAAAGGCATTGTGCCAGAAGGGGTTTGGCCATCGGATAACGTGTTGCCTATGGGGAACATGGGGGGCCCCAGTGGAAAGATTTCCGGGTGTCTTTTCCAAGTCTCAGACCCAGTGTTGCTGTCCCCTGGAGGTCTCAACAGACTCCAGTCTTAGAAATTACCTTCTCTCTTCGTGTTTGAATAAAAATTGCTCACGCTCCCGTCCCTTGTCTTGGGGAAAGCTCAGCATCCTCCTCATCATTCAACCAATTTCTGCGCATTATCATTTTCCCTGATGGTATTCAGGGTGTTGTAAACTCAGCTAAAACAAAAACCCCTACATTTCCCAGTTTCCTTTTGCAGGTAGAAGTGGCCAATCAAAAGTAAATAGAAGTCTCTGGGAAGGGATCCTGCAAAAGCTCTTTAAAAAGGAGCTGACTCACCTAAGAGTGCCTTTCTCCATCTCCCTTGCCTTTTTCTTTTCCACTGGTTTTTCTCTGGAATGTGATGTGATGCCTGAGGCTCCTGCAGCTATTTTGTGAGCTTGAGGATTAGAGCCACATTCTAAAGATGGCAGAGCAGTAAATTAGTAGGAGCCTGGACCCTTATAACATCAAGGAACCCCTTCCTCAGCCTTGGACTACACATTTCAGAGTTCTGTTATGTGAGAGAGAAATAAATCACTTGTTTACATCACTCTTGTTTCTGGTTTATGTCTCTGGCAGTTGAATAGAGTTTCTGCTTCCAGAACTCTTGCTGCATGAGATAATAAACTTCCTTTGTGGCCAGCTATATTACTGTTCACCAATATCCAGCTCCCTCTCTATAGGGCTGTCGCTTCCTGCCCTCTTGAACTCAAATGCAGATTGAGTTTGATCTGCATTTGCTTCGGCCAATGAAATGTGAGCAGAAAAGATGAGCATCCCTTCCTGACAGAGGCAATAAGAGCCAGTGTGTGTCTCATCTTATTCTCTTCTCTTTCTGTCAGTGATAAGCAGCAATGTCTCTGATAGTAGCGTCTCCATCAGCTTAGGTCCCATTGTGGCTCTTGGTGATGGACATGCAGTGTGAGTGAGAAACAAACCTTGGTTGCTGTAAGCCACTGAGATTTGGAGATTGTTTATTACTGTCAAATTTAAGCAAAAATGAGCTGGCTTGATACAGGGAGTTAGAGGGCTGATAAGCCCTTTAAAATGGCTAATGGAAAACTAAAAAGAAAGAAAATGCTCGTGGAGTGGGCTCTAGGCTGACTTTGCAAACAATTCCTAGAATGTGATTCTAAGGAGAAATTTACTCCTGTGTGTTTCTCCTGTGTCCTCACACTGCTACTGTCACAATCACAACACTTCTGATACCAGGTATGTGTTTGTTTTTTTTTGTTTTTTCCCACACCAAGCAATTCTCTGTGACACCAGTTGGCTGCTGGCTGTGCTACAATTCAGTTCAATTCTGACACTAAATGGAATCACTGCAGACACCACAGGTGAAGAACTCAGTACCAGGAGACTGCCCTCCGCCACTTCAGATGCCAGTTGCCAGCAGGCCTCCAGGTTGCCCATACCTTCTTCCAACTTGGCTACAAATTCGAGGTTCCTAGGTCCTCCCCTGCCTCCTGCCAAGCTTGGAGTCAATTATTTGCCAGAACAGCTCATAGCCTCAGGGTAACACTTGTATTTACCAGTTTATTATATAATAAAGGATATGGTAAAGGATACAGAAGACCAGCCAGGTGCAGAAGTACCTAAGGGTTCCAAGCACGGGAGGCTCGTTCTCCATGGAGTTGGGGTCCATCTTCCTTCTAGAATGTGGACATGTTCACCAATCTGGAGGTTCTCTGAACCCCATACTTTTGGGATTTTTATAGGGGCTTCTTCATCACGAAGGCATGATCCATCATTGACTTAACATCCAGCCCTTCTCTCCTTTCCGGAGGATAGGGAGTGAGATGGAAAGTTCACAGCTTCTAATCATGGCTTGGTCTTTCTAGTGACTAGCCCCCCTCCAGGAGCCTACCAAGTATTGCTTCATTAAAACAAAAGACACTGCTACAGGAGTTCCCTGGTGGCTCAGCAGGTTCAGGATCTAGCATTGTCACTGCTATGACTTGGTTTGCAGCTGTGATGAAGGTTCAGTCTCCCAGAAACCTCTGCATGCCACAGCTGCTGCAAGGAAGGAAAAAAAAAGAAAAAAAGACACTCCCAGCACCCAGGAAATTCCAAGGGATTAGGAGCTCCACATCAGGAGATGGGGTCAAAAACCAAATGTTAGAGTAAAAGATACTCTAAGTGTAATTTCCTGTCACTTAGGAAATTACGAGGGCCTTAGGAGCTCCAGCATTTGTTATTGGTGGAATTTGAATGATGGCCATTTTGACCAGAGTGAGGTGGTACCTCAATGTAGTTTTGATTTGCATTTCTCTAACAATTAACCATGTTGAGAATACTTTCCATGTGCCTGTTGGCTATCTGTATGTCTTCTTTGGAGAAATACCTATTTAGATCCTCTGCTTTTTTTTTTTTTTTTTTTTGGCTGTTAGGGCTGCACCTGTGGCATATGGAAGTTCCCAGGCTGGGGGTTGAATCGGAGCTGTAACTGCTGGCCTACACCACAGCCACAGAAATGCCAGGTTCTTAATCCACTGATTGAGGCCAGAGATCAAACCCACATCCTTATAGACACTGTGTTAGGTTCTCCCCCTCTTAGCCACAACGGGAACTCCCAGATCCAAAAATACACTGTTGTGTGCCCTTTTGTTTTCAGTTTTGTTGTGTTTCATGTTAAGGTCTAACTTATGTAGTAAAGCGCACAATTTTTTTTTCTTTTTAGGGCCGCACATAGGGCATATGGATGTTCCCAGGCGAGAGGTCCAATCGGAGCTGCAGCTGCCAGCTGACACCCCAGCCACAGCAACACCAGATCCGAGCCACGGCTGCGACCTACACCACAGCTCACAGCAACACCAGATCCTTAACCCGCTGAGTGAGGCCAGGGATCGAAACTGCGACCTCGAGTGAGGCCAGGGATCGAAACTGTGACCTCATGCTTCGTGGTCGGATTCGTTTCCGAGGCGCCACGACGGGAACTCCAAGGGCACAAATCTTTTTTTTTTTTTTTTAATATATTTTTTTTATTTTCCCACTGTACAGCAAGGGGGGTCAGGTTATCCTTACATGTATACATTGCAATTACAGTTTTTCCCCCCACCCTTTCTTCTGTTGCAACATGAGTATCTAGACATAGTTCTCAATGCTATTCAGCAGGATCTCCTTGTAAATCTATTCTAGGTTGTGTCTGATAAGCCCAAGCTCCTGATCCCTCCCACTCCCTCCCCCTCCCATCAGGCAGGCACAAGTCTCTTCTCCAAGTCCATGATTTTCTTTTCTGAGGAGATGTTCATTTGTGCTGGATATTAGATTCCAGTTATAAGTGATATCATATGGTATTTGTCTTTGTCTTTCTGGCTCATTTCACTCAGGATGAGATTCTCTAGTTCCATCCATGTTGCTGCAAATGGCATGATGTCATTCTTTTTTATGGCTGAGTAGTATTCCATTGTGTATGTATACCACATCTTCTGAATCCAATCCTCTGTCGATGGACATTTAGGTTGTTTCCATGTCCTGGCTATTGTGAATAGTGCTGCAATGAACATGCGGGTGCATGTGTCTCTTTTAAGTAGAGTTTTGTCCGGATAGATGCCCAAGAGTGGGATTGCGGGGTCATATGGAAGTTCTATGTATAGATTTCTAAGGTACCTCCATACTGTTCTCCATAGTGGCTGTACCAGTTTACATTCCCACCAACAGTGCAGGAAGGTTCCCTTTTCTCCACAGCCCCTCCAGCACTTGTTATTTGTGGATTTATTAATGATGGCCATTCTGACTGGTGTGAGGTGGTATCTCATGGTAGTTTTGATTTGCATTTCTCTTATAACCAGCGATGTTGAGCATTTTTTCATGTGTTTGTTGGCCATCTGTATATCTTCTTTGGAGAAATGTCTATTCAGGTCTTTTGCCCATTTTTCCATTGATTGATTGGCTTTTTTGCTGTTGGGTTGTATAAGTTGTTTATATATTCTAGAGATTAAGCCAAGGGCACAAATCTTAAGTGTACGGTTCAGCCAGTTCTAAGCAATACATACATTCCCGAAGTCAGCGCCACTATTGGGGTAAAGGACATTTCAATACTTCAAGAAATTTCCCTTGAGCCCCTTCCCATTCAAGCGGCCGCTCCCATGGTAAAAGCAGCGTAACAGCAGTTATCCTGACTTCCATCACCATCAATTCGTTTTGCTTACTCCAGAGTTCAGATAACTGGAATTCTGTCGTGGGTGCTTTTTTGTATCTGGCTCCATGCACTCAGGATAATGCTTTAGAGGTTCACTCGCCTGACTGGCTGCACCAGTAGTTCCGCTTTTTATCACTGAGTGACTCTCAGCTCGTGTCCTCACCTATGTTGATGGACATTTAGATAATTTCCAGTTTTTCACTATTATGCATATTGCCTCTAAAAAGTCTTGTAGCGTTCAACTCTTCCTTGGGCCTCTGGTTTCTTTTCTCTTGGACAGATATTTAAGGATTGAGTTGCTGGGTCCTATGTTAAGTGTACATTCACCTTTTTAAAAAACTGACATTTTTCTAAAGTGACTGTACTGATTTGCACTCCAATTGAGAGCAATGTATGAAAATCCTGGGAGTTCCCGTTGGGCCTCAGTGGTAACAAACCTGACTAGTGTCCAGGAGGACACGGGTTCGATCCCTGGTCTTGCTCAGTGAGTTAAGGATCCAGTGTTGCTGTGAGCTGTTGTGGAGGTTGCAGACGCGGCTTGGATCCCACGTGGCTGTGTGGTGTGTAGGATGGCAGCTACAGCTCCAATTGGACCCCTAGTCTGGGAACTTCCATATGCCAAGGATATGGCCCTAAAAAAAAAGAAAAAAAAAGAAAAAAAAAGAAAAAGAAAAAGAAAAAAAAGGAAAGGAAGAAAAAGAAAAGAAAAGAAAATCCCAACTGGTCCATGTCTTCTGCAGTAGTTGGTATTGTTAGTTTTTCTACTTTTAGCCATTCTGTGTCTGGTGGTGTCTATTCTGGTTTTCATTTAATTTTTGCCAATAGCTAATGATGTTGAACATCTTTTCAAGTGTTTACTGGCCATTCAGATACCTTTTTGGTGTGTGCATAACTGCCTCTTAATGCCTGCAAGGCTAGTGGCTGACACTGGAATGGTGTGGCCCAAACTCATCACATCTGCATCCCTACTTGCCAGCAGAGAACAGCCAACTGGCGAGAAAGATGATCTCTTTGGCCTTTTAAATTAAATCTAAATTAAATACCAGAGCTGAATCCACATCCAGAAGTCCCTAGCAGGAGTTCCTACTGGGGCTCAGTGGGTTAAGAACCTGACTAGTATCTATGAGGATGTGGATTCAATCCATGGCCTCACTCAGTGAGTTGCCACAAACCAGCATGGGTCAAAGATGTAGCTCAGATCCCGCATTGCTGTGGCTGTGGCGTAGGCTGGCAGATGCAGCTCTGATTCCACCCCTAGCCCAGGAACTTCCACATGCCACAGGTGTGGCTGTAAAAAGACCCCCCCCCAAAAAAAAAAAATCCCTATCAGGGACATCTGCAAAACAAAACACAAAATTAGCTTTTTCATCTCTACCCCATGGGAAATTGGAATAAGCGGGGGATGCACACCCAGCACCAGTTTCCCAACTATCCACATGGTGGATATGCACAGCCTCATTTCTGCCCTGTAGGCTGTCAGGCATTCTCCTGAACTAATGAGTCCTCAAGTCCAGGCTGTGCTCCAGTGGCAGACATGAAATGGTTTTAGGCCCCAACAATATTAACTCACATCGAGCTGGGCCACAGGTATCAGCCTAGCCTCCAGAGGGACTGAAAAACCAAGGTGACTACATGGATGGTTAGTCATGTCTTTGTGACTGAGCTCCAATAAAAACTCTGGACACCAAAGCTTGTGGGAGCTGCGCTGGTTGGCAGTATTCCATGTGCATTGTCACACATTGTTGCCAGAAGTTAGCACTGTCCATGGCTCCACTGGCAGAGGACACCTGGAGGCTTTGTGCCTGGAAGTCCCCTGGACTTGACCCTGTGTGTCTCTTTCCTTGGCTAATTCTAATCTGGCCCTTTCACTGTAATAAACTATAACTGTAAGTATAATGGCTTTCAATGAATCCTGTGAGTTCTTCTGGTGAATTACCAAACTTGAGGATGGTCTTGGGGACACTCAAACTTGCAGTTGGTGTCAGAAGTGAGGGTGGTCTTGGACCTCCCGAACTCTGCAGTGTCTTTGGGCAGTCTGGTACATCTCTAACACCTGACGGTCTCCTCCAACAGCACAGACTCTGGAGCCCTCAGCCAGCAACTTGGTACCCAGCTAGAACACAGTGTATCTTTTCCTTACTGTCTTCTTTAGATTTATCTTTATGGCTGTCTTCTATTTATATCAAGCAGTACCAAGTTTCCACATATGACTGTGCCTTTTAAGATAAATGTATTTAAGTTAAAAAGGGATTTGATCTTTTTTTTTTTTTTTTTTTTGGCTGCATTCACAGCAAGTTGACCTTTTTTTAAAAAAGTGAATAATAGTGCAGGCAGGATGAATATGTGACAAAAATTGTGAAGAGGATATGGGATATTGAAGTTTGGGAAATACTCAACCAGAGACATCTTCCACATACTCATGTGGCTGCCACCCAGGCAGGGGCCAATGTGGCTGCCAGCATTTCCTGTTCTGAGAGGAAACCTTAATTCCTTTCCTACTAAAACCTATATGTTCCCTTTCCCTAGTGCATTTCAGTATTTTTAAAAAGTGACCTGCAGTATGAAATCCATTTTATAGCATCATTACATATATCATTCAGTTGAGCCATATGAAATTGTTATGTTTAAAGGTCAAAAAAATTTGAATAGTGACAATTTCATATGATTCAATTTAATAACTATAACACATTACACATGAATATACATATATACATGTAATATACTATAGATACATATGAATGATATTCCGTCACGATTGGGTAGACCTCTGTTCTGATTAGTAGGTAGTGGGTGCCAATCAAAAAATATATTTAGTATCCCCCATATGCATATAATATATATATGATATATACCATACATATAATGTACATATATTATACATATGTACACATAATATATGTCACATACATAATACACATATACAATATATATCACATGCAACCTATGTCTTTATTTTCATTGAATTTATCTTTATGGCTATCTTCTATTTTAGGAAGCAGTACTGATTTTCCATATACCATTATGTCTCTTTAAATATATTTATTTAAGTTAAAAAGGGAGTTCTCTTAAAAAATGATTAATAATACAGGTGGGATGATAATGTGGCAAAAATTAAGAGAATATATATATATATAGTCATATTTGTGATACATTCTGATATTTGCTTTTCTATTTTATAACTTCTTCTTTCCCTTTTTCTTATGCTACTCAGAGCCCACTAAACTGACTTTGTAACCCATGAACAGGCAAGTTTGTGAAACACTTACGCAACTGCCTTGAATGGGACCTTGTCTCTTTGCTTTGGTGTGATAACCCTTGAACCTGGGGAGAAATCCCTGCCCCAGGCCCTGCCCCCACCTAATCTGGTTGAGTCCCTCCCCACGGGAACCCAAAGGCCTTCCAGAAGAGCCCACCAGAGCCCTTCACGACCATGCTCTGGGACCCAGGGACACTGAGCCCACTCCAGGGCCTGTGTGGACTTCTTTGTGGGCACACCCCTAAACCAAGAGGCAGCTGGGATTGTAGATGTACAGGCACGGGGTGGGGGGGTGTCCCCACTAATGTGCTGGAGAGGGTCACTATGGGCTGGGGACCTTCATTTGTGTTTGCCCAGTTACCGATGGTGCCAACCAATGTCGGGGGGAGCTGGCTTTGGACCTCAGCTTCTGCACACAGGCCAGGCCAGGGCTCTCAAACTGGTGTGGGTGGAATCCAGCGCTGATCCTCTCAACAGTCCAAAGTCCGCTACCATCCACCTCCCAACCCCTCCTGTATCCCCCACTTTGGCTTTGGAGTCTGTGACCCCATCACTTTACTCCTTGAGGGCCCGCCCCAGCCCCTGCCATGTCCTTCCGCTCCCCAGTCAGGCATGACAGAGACCATGGGGCAAAGACCACAGTGCTTTACTTCTTGTCTGAACAGAAGTGGTAACTTGGGCATCAAGGCCTGGGATCCAGGCAGGGTAGGCAGAGCTGGGAGAGTAGAGGCCTCAGGACGCCCTGGCTCCATCCACGTCTTCCCTCTCGGGCTGGGCCTTACTGACTATTCTGTAGGTTCTGTGAGGGGAGGGAGGAGGCCAGGCATGGTGAGCTGCTGGGAGCTGTCTCGGGGTGCCCGTCGGGTCTTCAGCCCCCACTTCCGATGGACTCACCTGCCGTGATTCCGGCATAGTCGGGGCAACTGCCTACATTTGCCACCTGTGCATGAAGGAAAGGGTTCAATCGAGAGCTGGAACCATACTGATTCTTTTTTTTTTTTTTTTTTTTTTTTGGTCTTTTTTCAGTGCTGCACCTGCAGCACATGGAGGTTCCCAGGCTAGGGGTTGAATCAGAGCTGTAGCTGCTGGCCTCCAGCACAGCCACAGCAACACAGGATCCAAGCTATGTCTGCGACCTACACCACAGCTCACGGCAACACCGGGTCCTTAACCCACACATCAAGGCCAGGGATCGAACCTGCATCCCCATGGATGCTAGTGAGATTCAATTTTCCGCTGAGCCACGATGGGAAGGTCACCATATTAATTCTTGGGTGTGCTCTGGCTGCAGGAGGAGCAGGCACATCTCTGAGCGCCCCCTCCCCCGAACCCCACCCTCGCCCCCCAGGAGGCTCCAAGGCAACTCTGAGCAAGTGACAAGAAGCTGACAGAAGAGCCTGTGCCAGGGTCCCCAGGGAGGGGCTCCCCCCACACACAGAGGAGCCCTTTGGAAACTCAGCCTCGCTTGTATGTCATTCACATGTTCGGCAAATGTTTATTGTGCCCCCACTCTGTGCCAGGCAGTGATCTAGGCATGGGAACACAGCCGGAAACTAGCATGTAAAACCCCTGCCCTAGTGAGGGAGAGCGACCATGAGAAAAAGAACCAGATCAAGTGTATGGACTGCGTTGAGTTAGACAGTGTCGCGTGCTGTGTAGAAAAATAAGGAAGGAGGCAGGGAGGCCTGGGAGCTGGGGGCATCCTCATGGCTGTGACTAGGGGGACCTCACTGAGGAAGTGATATTTGAGCAAAAACCTGAAGGAGGTGATAGGAGAGCCACGTGGACATCTAGAGGAAGGGTGTTAAAGGCGTGGGGAACAGTCGGTGCAAAGGCCCTGAGGCAGGAATAGGCAGGTGGGCTTATGGGACAACAGGGAAGCCAGGGAGCTGGGCCCCAGCAAATGGGGGGTAGGGGGTGGAACACAAAGGGGACTTGCAGAAAGCAGCCCTCTACCACCTCCTGGCTGCCGCCTTCTCCCTCCCTGACCCTCTGGACTAGCTCTTACTCCTCTCCTGATCACACTGCCCCCGTGGTTATTGCAACACATTCAGCTCATTCCTGCCTCCCAGGCTTTGCACTTGCTGCTTCCTCTACCTGTTTTTTAAAACCATCCTTCTTATCAGAATCCATTCTGATTTTACCTCTTTAGAGGAAGCAGTCCCCGCCCCCCATCCCTCTCAATCTCATCTTTATTGTCCTCCTGGGAATTCTCTTTTTCTGTATCCACCCTGCTCATTAATGCATTTACCTGTTTATTGTCACCCCCTTCACCAGGGGTGAGCTCCCTGAGGGTGGGGACCAGGGCCCTCAGCATCACAGCATAGGCTGGGCACAGAGCAGGTGCTCACAAGCGTTTGCCATTGGAACGATTTACGGCCCCAGAGCTAACATTCAGGAGCCACCTCACACAGACCTGAGTCCAGCCCTTCCCTGATTTTTTTAAAAAGTTTTTTTCATTGTTTAGGGTTGCACCTGCAGCAAATGGAAGTTCCCAGGCTAGGGGTCAAATCGGAGCTGCGGCTGCTGAGCTACAGCACAGCCACAGCAACGCAGGATCCAAGCCGCCTCTGGAACCTATACCACAGCTCACGCCAACACTAGATCCTTAACCCACTGAGGGAGGCCAGGGCTCGAACCTGCGTCCTCGCAGATATTAGTCAGGGTCTTAAGTTACTGAGCCACAACAGGAACTACCCTTGCCTGATTTTTATGTGTCATGTGACCTTGGGCAGACTGCTCAACTCTCTGAGCCTCACTCTTCCCACAGGGGAAGAGACCAGGGCCTGTCAGGATCTATTAACATAAGTTGAACAGCTGAGGCAGTGGCGCTTGACCCCAGGATTCAACCTGGATCGGGCTTGCATCAGCCATCTCTTTTTAACACCCAGCGTTTTGCCTCCCACCTTAAGGCAAAAAGATGTGGCCGTGCCCCTTTCCCTGATGAGGAAGCTAGCGTCATAAAACTTGGCATGAGTTAGACACCTTAACTCAGAGCTTGCAAACTGGTGGCCCTCACGTTTTATTTAATCTTCGGCATTTGCAAAACTTCCTAAAAATGAGTTTCTCTGCTTGTTATCCTCCCTTTACTTCCCCCTTCCCCACGTGACACTGGGTCCTTGGAAACGCATCTGAGAGGCTGCAGCCCTCAGGCCTCTGAGCTCTACTTGAACACTGGCAGGGGGGCACTGGCAGGAGAGGGGAGGGCAAGAGGAGAGAGAGGTTGAGGTGTCTGACCTGCAACACCCCTGCTCCCTCCCGGTGGGCTTACCAGGAGGCAGGGGCTGGAAACCTCCCCCTGGAGCCACACCTCCAGCTTGGGGCCCCCTGCTTTAGTTCCTCTCTCACCAGGCCCTGGGGCAGTCGTTACCTCCCCTTAGCCCTGTGGGCTGGGGTGATCACAGCTCCCCACTGCTGCTAGTCCTGGGGAGCTGTACCACCCCGTTCCCCGGCCACCACCATGTGAAAAACCCAGACTAGCCTGTTGGAGGAGAAGGCCACCAGGCAAAGAACGAAGGTGCCCATAGAGCTCCCTGCTGACCTGCGACTGACCTCCATCCAATGTGTGAATAAACCCAGCTGCAACCAGAAGAACCACCCAGCTGAGCCCAGCCTATGTTTCCAGATTGCAGAACTGAGAGCTCAGTAAATGGGTATCATCTCAAGCCACTGAACTCTGGGGTGGTTCATATGGTACGCCTCCTTTAGTTTTTGTTTTGTTTTCCTGTTTGTTTAATTTATGGCCGCGCCTGCGGCATATGGAAGTTCCCAGGCTAAGGGTGTATCAGAGCTACAGTTGCAGGTCTATGTCACAGCCACAGCCACAGCCACAGCATCACCAGATCCGAGCCACATCTGTGTCCTACGCCACAGCTTGTAGCAATGCCAGATCCTTAACCCACTGAGTGAGGCCAGGGATGAATCCGCATCCTTACAGACACCGTGTCAGGTTCTTAATCCACTGAGCCACAGTGGGAACTCCTGGATATGCCTTTTTTGTGTGTGTGTGTGTGTGTCTTTTTGCCATTTCTTGGGCCACTCCCGCGGCATATGGGATGTTCCCAGGCTAGGGGTCTAATCGGAGCTGTAGCCACCAGCCTACGCCAGAGCCACAGCAACGCGGGATCCGAGCCGTGTCTTCGACCCACACCACAGCTCACGGCAACGCCGGATCGTTAACCCACTGAGCAAGGGCAGGGACCGAACCCGCAACCTCATGGTTCCTAGTCGGATTCGTTAACCACTGCGCCACGACAGGAACTCTTGGATATGCCTTTAAAACAATTTTGCTCAGCGGCCTTCAAGAACCTACCCCTCTGTCAGCGGGCACACCAAGGCCCTCCCAGCCCTGATGCCCCTCCTGCCCAAGCCCCATTCTCACTGGTGAGGATGACGATGCCTGTGATGAAGAGCACGGCTGCCACCAACAGCCCCCGTTTCCGGAGGGAGTCCTCGTCTGCCGAGAGAGAGATGCAAGAGTATGGTGAGAGGGCCTGCACCTTCCTTCCCCCACAGCCTCCCATGGGCAACTTACCATAAGAGAAGGGGTCGTCCTCACTCGCACCTGGAGGGGACAGAAGGGAGCAAAGATTTGTGGAGTGACGAGATGAACCACCGTCAGCAAGGAGACTTGGTCGCACTGAGTCTCAGCCTTGACGCACTTAGAATAAAACCCAAAGAACTCACACACGGCAGGCAGTCTGGTTCCCATCATCTCTCACTTCTCGTCCTCACTGGCCCCCTCCCTCACTGTGCTCCACCCCCACCCCCATCCCACTGGCGACTATGCCAAACCTTCTCTCACCCCAGGGCCTTTGCACAGGCTGCTCCCGCTGCCTGAAGCCCCCTTCCCCAGACATCCACAGGGCTCCCCTTCAGCTCCTTCTCAGGGAGGTCTCCCCAGCCCCTTACAGAAAATATTCCCCAGTCACTCTCTCAACCTGACCCTGCTTCTTCATTTTTCTTTTCCATTATCCTTTTTTTCCATCATTTTTCTTAAGAACAACTTAAAAACACCTGATATGTGGTTATTAGGAGGCTGATTTATTGTTTCTTTCTCTCCACGAGAATGTCTGCTCCATGAGGGAAAAGTGTTTGTTTGTTTGTTTGTTTGTTTTTGGTCTGTCTCATTCACTGCTGTATCCCTGGCACCTAGAGCTGGGCCTGGCACACAGTAGGTGCTCAATGAATATTTTCTGAATGAATGAATGAACACTCTATGGAACAGATAGAAGGTGTATCCTTTCTATCTGTTCACTGGTGTGGGCTGGACATGAAGCAGAAGATAAGACCAAGAGGGGAGGAATCAAGGTGCCCCTAGAGGAGTTCCCGTCATGGCTCAATGGTTAACGAACCCGACTAGTGTCCATGAGGATGCAGGTTCGATCCCTGGCCTCGATCAGTGGGTTAAGGATCAGGCGTTGTTGTGAGCTGTGGTGTAGGCCGCAGACCCGGCTCAGATCTCGCATTGCTGTGGCTGTGGTGTAGGCCAGCGGCTACAGCTCCAATATGACGCCTCGCCTGGGAACTTCCATATGCCTCAGTGCAGCACCGCCCCCCCCCGCCGCACCCCGCAAAAAAAACACAAAAAAATTAGCATCTGCAGGTGCCCCTACAAACAGAGCTCCCTACTGATCCCAAATTTGTCTCAAGTAAGCCCATCTGAGCCCGGACTAAACTTTCAAATTGCAGACCTGAGAGCTACATCAATGGCTGTCATTTGAATCCTTTGGTTTTTGGGGCCACCTGCACGCAGCATTCATATAAGCATTCATTTATCTATTCAGACATTTACTGTGGGTCTGCTCTGTGTTCGCCCACAAGAACTCCAGCCCCGAAGTCAGGAACTCACCCAACACCTATTTACTGGCGCTATTCTGGGTTGGGCAGGACTGGGGTGCTGAAAACACACAGTGAAGAGGAAAGAGCCTGTGTCCAGTCGAGGAAGGGGGTTACTGACCATTTGGTTCGAGGACGGAGTCCCTCCTGACGTCTTTGCTTGGGGCTCTCGTCTTGGCGAGTGTGGGACCCCGCGTCTTGGCAGGTGTGGGACCCTGTGTCTTGGCGGGTGTGGGACCTTGTGTCTTGGCGGGTGTGGGGCCTCGGATGGGATCAGCAGGGAGAATGGCCAGAAGATGAGATCGAGCAGGAGTGAGCCATGGAGGGAAACAAGAGACACCACTGAGGAGTTCCTGTCGTGGCTCAGTGGTTAATGAACCCAACTAGTACCCATGGGGATGTGGGTTCGATCCCTGGCCTCACTCAGTGGGTTAAGGATCCGGCCTTGCCATGAGCTGTGGTGTAGGTCGCAGACACAGCCCGGATCCCGCGTTGCTGTGGCTGTGGTGAGGGCCAGCAGCTCTAGCTCTGAGTAGACCCCTAGCCTGGGAACCTCCATATGCTGCTGGTGAGGCCTTAAAAAGACAAAAAAAAAAAAAAAAAAAAAGAGAGAGAGAGAGACACCCCTGAACATCTGTGTCTGGGAGAAGCCCCCGTCCCAAGCCTATGTGCACTGTGGCCGCCCAGGATCCCCTTCCCACCCACGGAGGCAGCCAGGAGTGGCAGGAATGGAGATACTGAAATAAGCTTGCAGCCCTAACCCCCAGGGAAGCCCCGAACCCTCTCCTAGGACCTCCCGGACCACCCTACAGTCAGGAATAAAAGGTTACATCTGTCAGAGCCAAACAAGGGCCTCCGGGACGCTGGCCCAGTTACAGAGCCTGGAGATGCACGTTAGAAAACATGTTGAGGGAAAAAAAAGGAGAAGAAGAAAAAAAAGAAAACATATCGAATATCACTTCTGCTCTCAGGAGAAAAAAACATACCATAGAGTTCCTCTCTTTAAACATCAATACCCCTAAGAAAAGACCTGCCCCTGTGGCACTGAGAAGCGTCCCCAGTGAGGTGGTCACCCCTGACTGATGCCCCAAGGTGAGGCTGGCAAGCAGAGAAGCTGCCTTGTGGACCCCAAGCTCCCCAGTGCAGTCTCAGCACCTCATCTCCTAAATGGGACTCAACAGCCAAGGATTATGAGATGTTCAGGAAATGGTTTTCCAGAAAAGACAGAAGCAAGATCAACAGCAGGACAAGGACGGAGGGACCCCAGGAAATGTGAAAGGACAGCCTCGGTAGTGTGTGATGCTCACGCCCGGGCTCTAATTCTGCTTCTGTCACTTTATGCTGTGTGACCTAGGGCTGGCCTGTAACCTCTCTGGGCCTCAGTTCCCTTCCCTGTAAAAATGGAGTATGAACAGCTCCTAGCCCTGCAGAGTAGCTGTCAGCATTAAATGAGTGACCACATGGAAGCTTAGCACAGTGTCCTGCACGGGGTAAACCCTCAGCACAAGTTGGCCATCGCTGCTATTGTCTGCTTGGTTCTTACGCCGCCTTCCTTTGCGGGGAAAGGTTTCTGCTTCCACAGACCATCTGGTCTCCTATGGTAACCCAGCCACAACAGGGAGCGGGTGACCCAGTCTCACCGCTCCCTAGGACCTCTCAAATTCCAAGCAGGGATTTTGAGGGGACGCTAGATGACACTTGGAAGTCCTGAGCTGGCAGAGGATGGCAGCCCTTTCCCATGCCCCCAGGTGAAAAACAGGCTCCAGTGCAAGAGGAACAAAGATGTAGGAGAGAGAGAGGTTCTGGGACACTGGGTGACCCTGAGGCTCAGCCGTGCCTTTTACCGCTTGGCTCCCTGACCCCTCGGTCCAGTTGAATTTCCATCAAGAATAACCAGGAATATGGAATTAACACCTAGAGTAACTCAGGTCAGCAAGGGCTCCGAGTAAGTGAATCTAGAGATGTGAAGATGTTTTCTCAATTGGGAAGTGTGGACATGGCTGCTCCATCTTCACCCCCACTTCTGTACAAAATTTAAAAAAGCTCCCTCAAGACACTTTATTTCCGTATGTTGTAAACTGTTTAAGAGACTCTGTCAGAATGAGATGCTTTACTGTCATCACTGGGAAGTTGTAACAATTATAAAAATCTACAAGGGGAATGGTGTGACCTTAGCAGCAGTGCTCTTGCACAGTGCCCAGTCTGAGCAACCGTACACACTTCAGCCTGGGTGTGGCCTAAGCAACAGTACCTTCCGGGAAGGGCTGCCCCTCAAATGTGGATCATCACACAGGCACTAGAGGCCACCTGCTGCCTTCTCGTTTCAGCCCCCTTCCCATGCCACTGGTAACTGTTCCCACCCGTCCTGAGGGAACGGGGAAGATACCTCTCCACTAAGGTTTAGTCTACGAGGTTTAGAAAGGGCGGACGCGGTTCTCCAGCCCCAGGCTCCCATTGGTTAATCATGGCACGTGACACCAGCTGGGCCAATGAGCATCAATTCTAGGCCTTCGCGCTAGGGATGTGCTCCAGCTGCTGGGTTTTCAACCTAAACTTAGAGAATTTCCGGACCTTGTATGTGGCTAAGAGGGTAAACGCCGCTTGAGAATGAAGATAGCAGCACTGAGGGAGTAAGTTAGTTGTGGTGACAGTGCTTCAGCTCTTTGATCTGGCTGTGCCCGAAATTAGTGTGTACACACTTTATAGAGCATATATTGCTAATACATCCTTATTTTTCCCCCATTAGTTTTCTGAATATTGCAACTGAAAAGCTCCTGCTCGAACACTGACATCTACACCAAGGAAACACAACCATTGCCCACACCGTCCCTGTAAAGGACCTGAATAAAGAGGGTCCCTGAGCCTATCAGGCTTGGGAAAAATGCTGCAAACTAGATGTTTCCTTTTAGGACACCTGCTGCAAATAAGCTTTAAAAAGACTCTGAGACGTCCTGCCAGATAGAACCGTGTTTAACTCGGAGTTTCCCAAACACCTTTGACCGCAAACCAAAGAGATTTTTTTGAAAAATGTATTAATTCCCCAAACGGGTGCTCTGAGAAACATACTCGGGGAAATGCCGACCTAGATAGAAAATTAAACACAACTCGTGCGGTGCTGTTCCAGTCCCAGGCTCTACCTTGTGTCCTGCTCTCATCCGCCCCCAGATCTGTTGTTAGAAGCACATCCATTCCCGTAGGTTGCTGGGTCTGGGTCTCCATCTGGTTGGGTGTCGCGTCTACTCAAATCAGAAAAGAAAGGCGGAGAGGGTGAGAAAGGAGCGAATCAGCAACCTGCAGAAACCAGCCGGGGAAGGGGAGGGGGGACCTTCTCCCATCCTCAGGCCGGCAAACATCAAAGACGTCCCTGTACAGGTGTCACTGTGGCAGGGCAAATCCCTGTTCCTTTGCCCCAGTGTCGTGGGTAAACTTTAGAGCCAGGTTCAGGGACCCTCATCCTAGCCATGTCACTGACTTTCGGTGACACCTTGGGAGAGCCACTCTGAGCCTCCACTTTATCACTTATCTGTAAAGTGGGGATAATGGTTATTTCTACCTCAGAGGGTTTATGTGGGGCACTGAATGAGTGAATGGCAGGGGAACTGGTTAGAACCATGACCGGCACTTAATTAGTGCTCTAAGTGCTTGAGGAGGAGGGGACAGGGTTGCTCATTGGGGCACTTAGAGAAGTGGGATGAACTGAAGGGACCAGGATGCTCAAGATGGGGGTGGCCTCATCAGCCACGCCTGGGCAGCCTGCGGAAAGAGACACCGCGACAAAGACCAACATTGGCGCTTCCATAGCAATGTGGGAAGAGCTTCCAAGTACATTATTGCTTGGGAGAAAAGAGCAAGTTGCTGAACAAGAGTCATCAAATATCCTTAAGCTCCCACAAAGACACCTCCCTGTTAGTGTATTTTCTCCAGGTAATACACAGGTGCTGCAGTATCACTGGGGAACTCCTCCTAATCCAGTGCTAACGGTGGAGGGGAAACCTCTCAGAGAGGGCGGGGGGAATGAGAACGGGGAGTGGGTGAAGGCGGATTTCATCTTGCCTAAAATGTTTTTTTATTATTTCCAAGGAGAAGGTCTTCAAATTGGGGAACACTTTTTGAATTACGTTATATTCCCAGAAACAGTTAAGAAATTATGTTAGGGAGTTCCCATCTTGCCTCAGCAGTAGCAAGACTGACTAATATCCATGAGGATGTGGGTTCGATTCCTGGCCTTGCTCAGTGGATTAAGGATCCAGCGTTGCTGTGAGCTGCAGTGTAGGTCACAGACACGGCTGGGATCCCGTGTGACTGTGGCATAGGCTGGCAGCTGCAGCTCTGATTCAACCCCTCGCCTGCGAACTTCCATATGCTGCTGCGCATGTGGCCCTAAAAAGAAAAAAGAAAGAAAGAAAGAAAAGAAAAAGAAAGAAATGATTTGAAAAAAAAAAAAGAGGAAAAAGATAAAGAAATGAAAATTGGGGAATACTTTTTCCATTATTTTATATTCCAAGAAAAAGTTAAGAAATGATTCAAAAATTCAAAGAAAGAAAAAGATAAAGAGGTGAAAGGAAGAAATGAGTGGGGTTGGCACGCAGGGAGTTTCTGGGGGTGTCTGCAAAGCTCTACTCCTTGACCTGGGTGTTTATTACATGGGTTCGATTTAGAATAATTTAAGTTGAGCATTTATGGGTTTTATACTTTTCTGTATGCATGTTATTTTTCTTGATCGCAAATGATTTTTTTAAAAGAAGTGAATGGAGTTAGCTGGCTGCCCCACCACAAAGTGAATCAGGGGATTCAGTGTTGGGGGACGGACATGGGTAACCAAGGATACAGACTTTCCGAGGAAGAAGGGGAACGATGCCTGTCCCAGGTCCACCTCCCCGCCCTCTACCCCTGCCCGACTCACCATCAGCCTGCAGGGTTGAAGTCTGAGGGGTGGGCTGGAGTTCTGGGTGGACTGTGTCTGGAATCCAAAAACAGGGAGAGAAAAGAGAGAAGATGCAGAGAAGGAACACGGGCAGGGTGAATTCCATAGCAACTCAAATTTGATGGGATGGAAATGAATTAATCCAGCCATTTGCTAACTGCCCAAACTCAATGCCAGTCTGTCCCCTGCCTCAGGCCCTTTCCCCTACCCAGCATCCACCTTCCTCTGGCAAGAGCCCTTGGAACTTCTTTGCAGGGACCCATCCTTCCCTGACTCTCCGTCATTTTCATTCCAAGGGGCTGACACCCAGGTCTGGCCAATTCGTTTTCTAGGCCTGTGATAGAAAGTGATCAGCTCACAGGTGGGCATGTGGCCTGAGCCTGGTCAATAACACTCGGTTCTGAGTCATTTGCTGGATTGGGGGAGGGGAAATTCTCTTTCTGCTGGATTCTTAGCAGGTAGGATAGAAGCCCCAGGTCTCCGTGGGCCATCTTGGCCCCATAAGAGAAGACTCTGCCTGAGGATGAAGCCAACACAAAGAAAACGGAACCAGGAGATGGAGACAGGTTTCTGACAGCACCATTTGAACCTAGATGGAGCCATGCCTGAAGGTGTATCCTTGGACTTTTCAGTTCTACAAATCCAAAATATCCCATCAGATCCAACCTTGAGACTTTTGTTGCTGTTGTTATTTTCAATGACAGGATCTTGACAGACATGTCCTTCTTTCCTCACCTGGGGCTGGAGTCAGGACATGAATGTTCTCAGTAGTTGAACCTGGTAGAGAAATGTTTGTGGCCTCCAATGTCAGTCCTGGGAAATCAAGGATGAGAAGTCAGGGAGGAGCCTCTGACTCCTTCTCTCACCAATATTCCTAGCCTGCCCTCCCTTCTGAAGCCTTGGGAAGTCCTGGGTACTGGTGGGCCCCAGAGACATGTTTGATTGATCAGCTTTGGTGGTATCAACCCATGATTATGGATGCATTTTAAGACATGCTAATGCCCCTTGGGAGTTCCTGTCGTGGTTCAGCAGATTAAGAAACCAACTAGTGTCCATGAGGATGCAAGTTTGATCCCTGGCCTGGCTCAGTGGGTTAAAGATCCTGAGTTGCTACAAGCTGCAGTGTAGGTCAAAGACATGGCTCGATATGGCATTGCTATGGCTGTGGCATAGGCCAGAACCTGCAGCTCTGATTCAACTCCTAGCCTGGGAACTTTCAAATACCGGCCCTAAAAAAAAAAAAATGCTAATGCCCCAACACTGCACCCCCAGCCCCTTCTCCCTGCTCATCCTTATAGGACGGGAGATGCATGGTCTCATGAGCCCAGGCACTAGAGTCAGCCAGAGCTCCGATCTCAAATTCTTCTCCCAATAACTTCCTTGCTGTGTGACCTGAAGCAAGTGAAGCCCCTCTCTGAGCCTCAGTTGCCTCATCTGCAAAATAGGGTAATACTTGGATCTACTTCTAAGACTATATGTAGAGAGGGTGAAATGAGACGGAGCGATGGGGAAGGATCTCCCCCACTATTTAACATGCAGTGAGTGGCGATACAACCCCTGCCCCCTGGTGGCTCAGCAAGGTAAGGATCTGGCCATGGCTCTGGTTACGGCTATGGCGCAGGTTCTATCCCTGGCCTGGGAATTTCCGCATGCCATGGGCAAGGCCAAAAAAAAAAAAAAAAAAAGCCATAAGTCTCTCCTCCACCTGATCCCCTGTCACCTCTCTGACCTCTCCTCCTCCACTCTGCCCCATTCACCCCAACCCAGCCTAGCCTGCCTGCTGTTGCTCACACTCTTCAGGCAGCACTCACGTACCAGCTGGGCTTGTCTCCTCCTCTCCTTCATGTGTCTGCCCAAATGTCACTTTCTGGTGAGATCTTTCCTGATCGCCTTAACCCTCATCTTCGGTATTTTTCTCCAAAGCATGTATCATCTTCTAACACACTATATTAATTTACCGATGGATGGTTTATTATCTGTCTTTCCAACCGGAACATGCATTGCTATTTCCCCAGTGCATAGAATAAGAGCTGGCACATGGAGCTGCTCCGTGAATGCTTGTTGAATGACTGAATGAACACATGCAAACCATTTTATCAAAGAGAAATGGGGTAGCTTCAGTGGAGAGTTTGCTCTGGGTTCCAAGGTTGCAGCCCAGCCCCTCCACTCACTAGCCTCTGGCACAGAGCACTTCACTGAGCCTCAGTTTCCTCCTCTGTAAAATGGGCATGCCAAGAGCATCACAGAGTAGAGCTGAAGTGGAAACGAGCTCATGAACACAGCACCTTCCATGCAGAAAGCCCTCGCCAAGGCCCATCACAGGTATTGCTTTGAGAAAACACTTGTCAGGCAAGGCTGAGACATCTCCAGCTCCTGGACTGGCCCCAGCTCACCCCCTTTCCCTAATCGTACATCACCCCAGGATCCAGGGAGATGCTTTGCTGGGAACGTGGGGCTCCTGACTGCCAAGCAGAAAACCGATACGCATCTTCCTGCCAAACCAAACTCAGTGCGTTCTCCTTGGAGGTGAAATGGAAGATTCTCAGCAGGACAGGCCCCAGCCAGACACGCTGGAAGCAGCCACCTAGGTCCAAGGTATCTAAAGAGGGTGTAACGTTGGCCCCCTCATCAGGCCCCCATTTCCTGGTGCCGGCTCAGTAGGGGACAGAGGACACAGGACAGAGCATCCAAACCCACCATCCGCCCACCCAGCAGCACACGCACCCCAAGTGGGGCTGAGGACCCTGCAGCAGGCAGGGTGGAGACCAGGGCTGGGGCTTACCTGGGAGAATCAGGCCAGTGATGATGAGACACAGGCAATCAGAGGGCGACATCTATGGGGCAAGCCAGAGCTGGGGGTCAGCCATGATGTCAGTGGGGCGGCCCAGAGCCACCCAGGAGAATCTGCAGCCCCCTTCCTTACCCTGAGCAGGCACCTCTGGCTTCAAGGACACCTGCCGGGGCTGACCACTGGCTGTGGGGACAGACGGAAGCCAGGGGGAGGGTCTCAGAAGTGGGAGTCCCCAGCAGTCACTCTGTCTCTTCCTCTCCAGGTCCCCAAAGAAAACAAGAAGCATCCGACTAAACCAGGCTTCCAGGAGCAGCCACTGCACAGGGCCAGCCCTGAGGCAGAGAAGCACTGACCAGCTGGCCCCCGACGGACCCTGCAGGGCAAGGCGAGGGGTATCGGGCCCAGGAGTAGATCTGAGGGCCTGGGCCCTCCCGCTGGGGCTGTTCTCAGAGCAGAGTCGTCAGCAAGGAGGGGGAAAGAGGAAGAGTGAGTAATGTGCTCCTGATCTCAGAGGAAAAAGTGAGCTGGTGCGAGGGGCCTCGCAGCAGGGACAATAGAACAGGATGCTGGGCAGAGCTGGGAGGGCTGGAGGAGCGCTGGGGAGACTGAGGCAGGAGGGAAGGCAGCCGGCGGCACAGGGTGGGAGCGGCGCGCGGCGGGCGGGCGGGAGAGGTGAGCAGGGATGCGGGCGGAGAGGCCCGGGAAAGGTCAGCGTCCTCCCCACCTGAGCCCAGCCCCTGGGCCGAGGGGAGCGGGCGGAGGAGGATGGAAGGAGAGACTCACTTCAGAGCTGGGGGTCCCGAGCCAGCAGCCTCGTGCGGCGAGGGCAGCGGCGGTGGTGGCGGCGTCCAGGCGGAGGGTGTGGCCAGGGGAGCGCTGGCGGGCGGGGACCGAGACGGGCTCAGTCATTTCCTCTTGGGTTTCCTGGCTTCAGAGCCGGGGGTGGGAGCAGGAGGGGGGAGACGCTGAGGGGGATGGGGGGGCAGAGATGAGAAGCAGGGCCGAGGCCTGCACCCACCCTGCCTGGGGGCGGGTGGGGGCGGGGAGCGGGGCGCGCAGGTCTGGGCAGGGTGGGTGCACCCTGGGGTGGGGGTGGGGGGTCTGCTCTGGGGTCTGGGGAGGGGGAAGAGAAGGCAAGGGGCGCCTGGAGGGGGGCACTGAGGGAGGAGAAGGGACGCTTGAGGGGCTGTGAGGGAGGGGGGACTGGCGGACTGGGGGAGGGGAAGGAGGGGGAAGTCTGGGGCGGCGGAGCGAGCTCCCCACGTTCAGTTTTGCCCCCTCCCCCATTCTGTCCCCACAGATGAGAACACACAGACAGAACAGGGGAAAAACCAAATGCACATTTATTAAGCTCAAGACATGGACACCGGGGATGCGGGAGGTGGGGCGGGGGGAACGGATCTTCTGAGAGGAGACAGGGAGGTGCCGGGAAGGGGGACACGGGGATTCTGGGGGGCTGAGGGTGGACTCCTGGACCCCAGGAGCTGGAGGCCTGGGTCCCTGGATCTGGGATGCAGACGGGCTCTTTGGGGGGTCGTCATTGCCAAGGCCTGGGGAGGTGCGGCGGCTCCAGCCTTGGAGTGGGTGGGGCGGCTCATTCAGGGAAGCGCTCCCGGGGCAAGGCTGGGGTCCCCACCGCCTCCACCCGGACCTCAGGCTCCCGCACTCAGGCAGGGACAGCAGCGGAGGTGCCCAGGGCTGGTTTTACACACCACCACCTCCAGGGGCTGGGAGGGGAGAGAGAGAAAGAGAGAGTGAGGGGGCCAGGAGGTGTCAGTCAGTGACAAGAGGGGTGGAGGTAGCCCCCTCCCCACTACCAGTGGACCCTTCACTCCCACCTTGGAAGCCAGACCTCCAGGACTGTCACCCCTGAGCAACTCCTGGGGAGGTGTCTTGCCTCTCTACACCCTGCTGTCTGGCTCCTACAGGGACTCCTCGGTGGCTTTTGTCCTGTCCCACAGGACACTGTCACGAGGGGAATACCCCTGTGATGAGGCTGGAGACCCTACCCTGGCCTAGCCTGGGCTTTTCCGGGGCATCCCCCTGCCAGAAAGGCAGTCTCCATTGCCCTCCTATGCCCTTTCTAAGAGGCAGAGAGATTCCCATCCATCTCTGATTTTTAAAAAGTCCCTGGAAAGGACACAGTTCCACTAAAAACAGGTCAAGATATTTTTGCATAATTAAAATTAACACCCCCAAGGAGTCACAATCTTTCATCTACATGCTTATCCCCCCACATCCTACATCTCTCCCCATCGTCCTTTACACTTTCCCTCCCCTTGCACTCGCTCTCCCCTCCTCCACCGTCCACCTCTACACCCTCCACCCCTCTACCCTCCACCCCTCTACCCTCCACCCGTCCACCCTCCACCTGCCTCCACCCTCCACCCCCCTCCACCCTCTACCCCTACACGCCATCCCCTCTCGCTTTCCACCTCCCCTCTTCACCCCCTCTCACAACTCCTGCCCCCTCATCCTCTGTGGGGATGCTCATAGGCTCCCCTCTTGCACCCTTCACCTCTTTACACTCCCATCCTCTTCACCGTTTATCCTGTACTTTCCATCCTCATGGTCCTCATATTTTCTCCCATGTTCCCTCTTTTCCAATATCAATTTATAAAATCTGTTCCGTGCATCTCTCCTTCTGCTTTTTGATACAATTATTCACAAGCCCTTTTTTCCCCACCTCCCTCCCTCCCTCCCTCCTTCCTTCCTTCCTTCCTTCCTTCCTTTTTCTCAGTCTTTTCACCCCAGATCTTCCCAACTGAACAGGAAATTCTGGAAAACCTTCTCTCTTCTCCCTTCTCTAGGGCTCAACCCTGTCTTCATTCTGCCAAAGTCTTTTTCCCATGTGGGACCCCACTCTCAACAGGCTGTGGCTTTCTCCTCTGGGGAATTAGCTCCGCCTGGCTCATGCACTTGTTTCTGGATGGCTGCAGGGACTCCTTAGGACATTTCACAACCCACAAACTCTGTGGTTGAACAGGTCTGATCTGTAGGGTCTCAGCTCCTACTGAAATTGCCACAGTCCTCACCAGGGGCCCCCTTAGGGACGGGTCTGTGCGTGTGATGCAGCCCCCTCCCCTCGACGCGCCTCCGTGCCCCCACCCCCCTCCCCGAACCCCGCCCGCCCTTCCACACCCTCACCTGAGGAGGGAAGCTCCGACTTACAGGATTTGCATGTTGGGCTGTGGAAGAAAAGAGGAGAGAGAAAAGCATCAAGAGGGTCCGCAGCGCGGGCTTTATGGGACACTCTCGCTAGGGCAGCGCCCCTGGGCCCAGGCTGCCCCCACCCCTCGCCCTCTCTCCTGTCCCCCTGCTGCCAGACCTCTCGGACCCGGAGTCGGCCTTCCTGCACTTCACCTTCTTGCCTGTCAGGAGAGAGAGAGAGAACACAACAAGGAGACGCGACATAAGGGTCTGGACAAAAGCCGGCAGGGGAACTGCAGGTGCCCGGAGACCCCGAGGGGCTCTCCTTACGGGGCCTTGGAGCCCAGGAGAGGGTCGCACTTACTGATGATGATGAGGATGCCCAGCAGGAACAATATGGTAGCCAGAGTCATGCCCACAGTCTGCACAGTGTCATAGTCTGGGGAAGACATTGGAGGACATCAAACCTGGGCGGCACCTCGGCCCCGCCGCCGCCGGAGTCTTGCCTGGCGTTTCCGGTGGGTTAACGTGAGGACAGAGCGCATGGCCTTGGGCACTGGGAGCCCCCCTTGACCTCTCCTCTCCCCTTTTCTGGATTCTTTGGTCGTAGATATGACCCTCCTCGACTGCATAGGTAATTTTTTTCAGCGAACAACCTTCTCTGCGGTCCCTCAGCCACCCATCCCCAGTTCAACCCCCCAACTCCAGGGCTCCTGCTAATGCCTGAGTGCGATCAGCGATCAGCGATCAGCGATCAGCGTCCTCCTGACTCAGCGCGTACCCCTCCCCTCCCCCTACCTCCACTGCATTCCAAGTAAAAGCCAAAGTCCTCCCCACAGCTCACGAGGCCCAGGACGACCCCTGCCCCTTCTCAGACCTCATCCCACTCCGCTCTCCTCCTCAGTCCCCTACTCCAAGCACAGGGATCACCCTGCTGTTCCAGGTCCTACCTCAGGGCCTTTGCACTTGCTGGGTCTTCTGCCTGAAAGCTCCTCCCCCACATATCCCCCCTTTACTAACTTCTGGGCTTTATTCAAATGTTAAGCCTTCTCTGGCTGTCCTATTTCTTTCTTTATTTATTTGGTCTTTTTAGGGCCGCACCTGCGGCATGTGGATATTCCCAGGCTAGGGGTCCAGTCCGAGCTGTAGCCACCACCCTGGACCAAAGCCACAGCAACTGGGGATCTGAGCTGCATCTGCTCACCACAGCTCACGGCAACACTGGATCCTTAACCCACTGAGCGAGGCCAGGGATCGAACCCGAGTCCTCATGGATGCTAGTCTGGTTTATTAACCGCTGAGCCACTACGGAAGTCTGGCTGTCTTATTTAGAATTTCCCATCCTCTCCTTAACATTTCCTAATCTTTCTTTTTTAAAAAATTTCCTTCTTAAGAATTATTCTTGTCTAATATGCCATAGTAAACATTTATTGAAATATTCATTTATAAAGCACCCACTCTGTGCCTACAGCAGTGCAGGCCTCCGCCCTCAGGGAGTTGTCTTTCATATTGTGATAAACAAAATAAAACCCCAAAATGAAGTCGTATGACCATGGCTAGATGTGGATGTGGCTCTTCTTCCAGGGGAGTCAGGAGGGCCTCCCCTAGTAGACGGTCATTATTTCATCTGAGGTCTGAAGAAGAAAAAGGAGCCCTAGCTAGCAGTGTGGAGAGCTAGAGGAGGAGTTTTCTGGTGAAGAAACAGCAAGTGCAAAGGCCCTGAGGCAGGAAAGAACTTGGCACATGGAGGAACAATATGACTGAGCAAAAGGAGAAGGCAAGGCAGTGTTTAGAGAGGGAACTTCGGCCAGGTCTGCTAGACCTGGAGTAACTTCTTTAAGCTTCAGTGCTCTGGGGAAGATTTAATGGCATCATCTGAGCAAGTCTTTCTCACAATCCTTATGGGTGGGAACTATTACTACTCTTTATTTACAGAAGGGCCAGAGAGGCAAAGTTGCTTGCTCAAGGCCACACAGCTAGTGAGTGGATAAGCCAGGATTCAAATCCAGGCAGCCTGTTGTCAGAGTTTTTTGCTTCTCTGATGACCCCACTGCAGCAGCGCAGACTCCTGGTGAAGCCTGAAGAGGGTCCACAGAGGGTGCTCCCTCCCCAAATCTGATTCAACCCTCCATGAGCCAGGCTGATGGAAATTATATCCATATGGTCACATGGCTAGAGCCCAGGATGCAGCATGTAGCCACAGCTGAAGCCACTTCAGCAGTGACCCTTGGGGATTCACAACCACTCCTCCATCCAGCCCCAGGGTACCCTCATCACAGAGTCTGCCACTCACCATAGTAAAATGGGTCAGGTTCCTGAGGAACTGCAGGGAGAAGGCAGAGAAAAAGAGAAAAAAACTTCAACACTGTGCATCTTAATATTTTTGAGGATCCTGATGGGGCCACTGGCCCAGTGGTTTCTGTGTAGAAATCAGGGAACAAGACCCCCTTGTTCTGGATGACATGGCCTCATGACAGGACACAAAGCTTACAAGGAGGAACGGAGGCTGGATTCCAGCCCCGACTCACTCAATTGGTCAGTATCTTCCCTGGAGTTCCCTTCGTGGCTCAGCGGTTAACCCAATTAGGATCCATGAGGATGTGGGTTCATCCTCTAGCCTCCATCAGTGGGTTAAGGATCTGGCATTGCCGTGAGCGGTGGTGTAGGTCGCAGACCCGGCTCGGATCCCACGTTGCTATGGCTGTGGTGTAGGCCGGTGGCTACAGCTCCAATTTGACCCCTAGCCTGCTGGGAACCTCCATATACTGTGGGTACACCCCTAAAATAGAAAAAAAAAAAAAAAAGCAAAACAAAACAAAAAAAACCTTCCTTTGTACAGTGTCTAACCTACGTAACCGTACATGGCAGTCCTGGTCCTACCCACCTGAGGAGGTCTAACGCAAGCATGGACTCATAGCCTGAAAAACTCATGAACACTTCCACTGGCATATGGTGCTGGGAGTGAACAGACTCCAGTGCTACGGGGGGACTACTGAGTATATCGCCTTCCCCTGAACACTCACTGAAACTTCGAAGCCATCTGAGAGCTCCAAGAGACAGGCACTGCAGCCTGTTCTTATCCACTTGCTCCTGCCACCAAAGTCAGCACAGCGGAGCTGTGCAATAATTTGTATTATATTATACTGTATTATACTATATCCTGTAGCACTTATTTCTCAGACATCGCCAATTTATTTATTTATTTTATTTTATTTTTTAGGGCTGCACCCATGGCATATGGAGGTTCCCAGGTTAGGGGTCTAATCAGAGCTACAGCTGCCTGGGGTACACCACAGCCACAGCAATATCAAATCCGGGCCGGGTCTGCGAACGACACCATAGCTCACAGCAACACCAAATCCTTAACCCACTGAGTGAGGCCAGGGATCAAACCCAAAACCTCATGGTTCCTAGTCGGATTCGTTTTCACTGAGCCACAACGGGAACTCCAACATTGTCAATTTAAACAGTCCAAATTGGAATTCCCACTGTGGCGCAGTGGGTTAAGGATCTGATTGCAGCAGCTTGGGTTGCTGTGGAGCTGTGGGTTTGATCCCCAGCCCGTCAGCAGTGGGTTAAAGATTGGGCATTGCCGCAGCTGTCTCATAAGCTGAGCCACAGCTCGGATTCAATCTCTGGTCTGGGGAATTTCCATATGCCACAGATGCAGCCAAAAAAAAAAAAGGTTCAAAATTGATTTTGTAATAACTTTCCCAGTGGGTGTGTCCATGCGTGCATATGTATCTATACCACGTGAAACATACTCATCCATGGACTCCGCTTGATTTCATAACAGCTAACATGTGGATAAAGTGTGTGTGTGTGTGTGTGTGTGTGTGTGTGTCTGTGGATTTACTTTTCCCATCTCTTGCTTCCCTGTCTTAAACCATATTCCCCATCAGGAGAGCTCAGAACATCCTTCCCATTCAAGAAGCTTGTTCTGTTGCTTCCCCGATTCCTCTGACAGCTTTCCGTACACTCTGCCTTGTTCAGAGCACAATTCTGCAAAATATGGACCACGAGGGCAGAGGGGAGGTAACCAGGAGAGCCAGACGCTGTCATTAACGTTCTTCCCTGATCGAAGGTCAGGAAGGTTGGCTACCCTGAGGTTGGGAAGGGGAACACATGACTAATTCTGGCCAATGAACTATGAGCGGAAGTGTCATTGCTACTTCCAGTCTGTCCCATTCAAGGGCTCAGGTAGAAGCTCTCCTTTGCCTTTTGCCAGGTGACTTGAATGTTCAAAATTGTGGCTGCTCCAGTTTTCTTTGGAGAATAGGGATCCCCAGTCGACCTGTGGTGGACACACAGTGTAAGTGAGAAATCAACCTTGGTTGTGAGAAGCCACTGAGATTTTTGGTACTATTTGTTAACACGGTGTATTCTAGCCCAAACTGACCAATGCAGGTGGTACCCAGGCAGGACCCTGAATAACACGTATTCTCAGTGGGTAATTTTGCCCTTCTCAGTTCCTGTCCAGTCTTCAAAAGGGAAGTCTTAAATAGGAGGTGATGTGTCTCCACACCTCCCAATCCTTGTTAATCTCCCAAGAGAAAACAGGCCTTGGGCTCAGGGCCTTCAGCAGACAACATAACTAGAATTTTAATGGCATTATTTGGTTTTTGCCTCTATTTATTTATCTACACAGCACTTGATAGCACTGATTCCATTCCAGGCTCTTTCCTAAGCACTTTAAAGATATTAGAACACTTAATCTTCACAGCAGCTCTCTGATGTAGGCACTAGCTTCATTACCATTTCACAAAAGAGGGACCCTGAGTCCCAGAAGAGTGAAGTCACTTGTTTAAGATCATTTTAATACTTGCTTTTAATGTAAGGCAAAAAAAAAAAAAATGCTGATTTTTCTATTTGTGGTGAGAATATAAAATAAAGCTAACTAAAAGTTTTTTGGTTTGGAGGGTTTTTTTGTTTATGTTTTTGCTTTAACAGCTGCACCTGCACTATATGGAAGTTCTCAGGCCATGGGTTGAAGTGAAGCTGCAGCTTCTGGCCTATGCCACAGCCACAGCAACACCAGATTTGAGCCGCATCTGTGACCTACACTGCAGATTACCGGCAATAGCAGATCCTTAACCCACTGAGCCAGACCAGGGATCAAACTCACATCCTCACAGAGACAATGTCAGGTCCTTAACCCTCTGAGCCACAATGAGAACTCCTACAGCTAATTAAGTTTTTAAAAAGTTAATCCTTTGAAGGAAAAAATGTTTAATAAATATCACCGTGGGAAACATTTGGACAAGGAAAAATCATGAAGGTGGCACTCATGAGCATCAAGATGGGAAAACATTATTTTGGAGTCATCTGTGCTCTGTCTTAGCTCCTGCACCAGATGGAGAGCAAATTTATTTGACTCATCTCTGCTGTTAATCCTGGCATTTATAAAGTTTTTCGAAGAAGTTTTCTAGAACGAATGAAATGAATGGGTGAAGGAATGAATGTGAGCCCCTGCTAGGCTGCAGGGAGGCCGCCTCAGAGATGGAACAGTTGGATTATTCTGCATTTCTCTCCTGTGTTTCCACACCTCCAGACTCCCCAAGCCAGCAAAGAAGCCCACTGGGTGAGCACCTGCCCCAGAATCCTCTTTTGTTTCTCCATGGGTATTTCTTGCTCCATGCAGAAGTTCCTCTCCTGCTCCCTGCTGCCCTGGCAATCTGGGTCCTGGGGCGAGGCTGGGCTAAGGGTGGAGTCAGGAATCAGGAGAAGGAATGTACACCACTCCTGGCCAGTTGCCAGGGAGACATCAGGAAGGAGGTGGTTACTATGGCAACTGGGGCATCTTGAGAGGTGAAGAGAGGTAATGGGTCTGGGTACCCCAGGCTGGGTGGGGTCCTGTATGGGACTTGGGGTTACGTTTCTAACTCCAGGGCCCTCCTTGATACTCTCTGGACCCTTTGTACCTCCTAGTGTTGCCCCTGCAGAATTGGCTTCTGGCCAAGCCAAGGGTTCTTCTAGAGGCCCAAGTCTAGTTGTACTCCCACTTCTCCTTTCTCTTTGCCCCCAGGACACCCTCCTGCTCTCCAATGGGGCATGTAGTAGGGGGACTGGGGTGTCGTCCCTCTTCCCCACCCCTCTCTCCCTAACAACCCATTGGTTAATTTCATTAATTGGTTTGCAACACGCAACATGCTTTTCCTCCCCTGGGGTTTCCCAAGACCTGATGTCCCCTCTCCTGCTGTGACTAGGGAAAAGGGGGGGATGACTGAGGCATCTGTCCTCCCACCGCTGCCCATCTACTGCCATCGATCCTGCTAACCACCGTCTCGGCGAAAAGAAGCCCTGGGCTCCCGCCAGGTTTGCTGGCTCAGCCCTGCCCCCTCTCCCTAGGGTGGCTTCCGGCCTCTGCAGCCGCCCCCCCCCCCCCCCGCCCTGCTTCAAATTCTGCAGATATGGCTCAGTGCAGCAGCCCCCACCTGCCGGGAAAGGGAGCAGGGAAAGAGAGATTAGAGTGGAATTGGGGTTCCCTCACTGCCAGAGGCTCCTCAGCGTGGTTGACCTATCCCCTGGCCCGGCTCTCAGTGCTAAAATCCTTCCCCCTGCTCACCTCTCCCCCCACCATGAAAGCATTTTTCCCCTTGCTCCTCTGCAGAAGTAGGTTCAAGAAAGGGGCCTGTGTGTTGGGGGGGAAGTGTTTCAGGGGGTGCCTAACTGGGTTAACGGTGTGAAATGTAAATCTCTGTGTGGCTGCATGGAGCTGGGAGGAAGGGGCATCGGTGTGTACAGCCAAGCGCACCACCTCCCCGACCAGACAACAGCCCTGGCTGTGGGCTGGGAAGGAGGGTCCTGCCACCCATCCCTGCCCAGGGGGCTCACTGCAGTGGTGCGGCCCCACCCTGCGCCGTCTCTCCTCTTTCCCGTTTCCCTCTCGCTGTGGGTCCATCTCCCTCTCTCTCTCCCCCTCCGTGTCTTTATACCTCCCTCTCCAGAGTTGCCTCATTCCTTCCATCTCTCGGTCTCTATCTCTTTCAGGCTCTCTCGGTCAGTCTCTTTCTATATTCCTTTCTGTCTCCTTCTCGCACACTCTTGTCTCTCTCCTTCTCTCTCTCACTTCCTCCAGCTCCTGTCTTTTCCTCTTTCTCTCCCCTTCCCACGGAACATGCCTATCAGGGAATTCAGGAAACACCCACCATAGGGGCTGGCTCTAGAAAGAAGAAGTACATGGACCCCCTCGCCTTACCCACCGCAGGGACTCTGAAATCTGCCAGAACCTCTGTGGCCGCAGAGCCACCCGCTCCCACCCTCCAAGCGCATCTCTTCGAGTCCACTACCACCGCTATGCTGGACCAGCAACCCGGTTGCTATAGCTACCAATCCGCGCATCCTTTCTCCGGAGACTGCCGCTCTCCAACTGCGGGTCCCGCACAGGAACCACACCACCCGGAGGGGTGTCCAAGAGGCCCAAAGGGGCTCCAAGGGGTGCACTGCAGGGGCCTCCGCCCTCTGGAGGAGCGGACATCCCCCTTCCCCACTCCCCTCTCTTTCCAGAACTGGAATCTCCGCCAGATGCTCTCTCCTAAGCTCTAAGATCTCGGAACCTCCCTGCTCCCTCTCCCCAGGCGACGCTCACCCTTTGTGGGGACCTGGGTAGGGGTCGCCATGCTGAACCCGTCAGGATCAGGGGGTGGCTGGATGTCGAGGCGGTGAAGGTGCGGCTGCAGCAGCTGGAAGCGGGACAGACTGGTGTCGGGGGGAGATGGGGGGAAGAGCCCTGCTCTTGGGGGGGGCCGTAGCCAATGGGGGCCCGGAGAGCCCGCCCCCGTCCCGGCCACCCCCGCCCCCGCCCCCGCCCACTGCCGACGTCCCCGCCCCTTCCCCAAGGGTGGGGGCGCCCCCTGCCGGGGCCAAGGGGGCTCCCAGGCTTTCCACGCGAAGGGACTGACAGAGCAACAGAGCGCTGTCAAGAGAGAAAAGCACGTTTTATTGGAAATCTGGGCAGCAGAGAGGAGTCTGTGGGCGCAGAGCTGGCGGAGAGTGCAGTCCAGGTGGTGGTGGGCGCGCGGACGGTGGGTGGGGGGCGTCAGGTGCCAGGGGAATCCTGTGGGAGTGAAAAGGGTAAGAGGCCGGAGAGCCCTCCAGGCCCCCTACCCCAGCCCTTCGCCCCCTCCTCTCCCCGCTCCCTCCCCTAAGCCTGGTCAGAGCTGCAGGACCTGGCTGGGTTCCATAGCGCCAGGTGTTTCTACCGCCTGCGGGTGGACAGACCTGAGGGGGAACACATAGAGTTCGGGTGTCAGGAGGGGCACCCCAGCTCCTCTGGAAGGTAGGAGCAAGGCAGTGCAACTCCCCGACCTGGAGTTTCAGATCAAGCCCCTCCCTCCACGCGCCCAGGGAGGACAAGGGAAGGGGTTCTTGGAAACACCCGAAGTCGCCCCCAAACTCACGGCGGATGGAGCTGCGGAAAGTTCCCTCCTCTTCATCAGGCTCCCCAGTCCTGAGAAAGAAGATGCAGAAGGAATTGGGGATGGAAAAGGAGAGAGGCAGTGGCACCCAGGAAACCCCAAAGCAGCCCCATTTCACAGGCCAGTGTACTGAGCCCCAGAAATGAGGGAGGAGTGGGTTCAGGAGGCAGCCAGAAGATCTAGTGCACCCAGAAGCATTTAAGTGTGTGGCAAGAGGCAGGCGCTCCAAGCCAGTAACAGCAAGTACCTCCCCGAGTGCTGGGGAAGGAACTGGAATTTGGAAGGGGACTAGCAAAAGGACTTGAAGGCAGGGTGCCTGGAGACAGCCCTAGGTTAGAAACCCAGAACCCTCCTCTTTTAGCTGAGTGATCTGGGGCATGTGATCACCTCCCTGGGCTTTGGTTTCCTCATCTGTAGAATGAGGTTAGTTACAGCGCCCACCTTATAGAGGTGGTGTGAGGGGTGAATAACACAATGAATCCTGCACGTGAGACACACCCAATAAATACTACCTTTATTTATAATAACATCTACAAGTATCAATACGGAGAAGATATTCATACATTGCCTGGGCTTTAAATTTTTATTTAAGGATTAATCAAAAAGCTAGGAACAGGACTCCGAGCTAAACTGGGCCGCCAAGTGAGGTGATCTCATTTTGCCGAGGCTCTTTCACAGCACTTATCACGCTTTGTGATTTTATATTTGTGGGTCTCTTGGAACCCACTGCCACCGCCCCCACTGGGCTGGGAGCTCAGCCAGGCAAGGAGTTTACTTATTTCGTGGCTTGGTCCCAGGCTACCTCGGGGCTGGGCACATAGCAGGTGCTTAGTACATATTTGCCGGTGTCTCTGGCTGTGGATTGAGTGGACTTCCGGCCTCACCCCCAGCTCCCCTTTAGAGCCGGAGTAGGGGAGTGAGGGTCCACAGAGGCCTCTTACCTCTGCTGCTGGTTGAACTTGCACCGGCATCTTCTGCCTGTGGGTGGGGTGTGAGGAAGAGCGCGCTGATATTCTGCTCAGTGCCGCACAGCCAGCCAGAGCTCGCGCGCGAGCCAGGGCAGAAGAGGCTGGGGGGCGGGGATAAGGGTGGGGCAGGAACAGGGGCGGGGCCGAGGGCGGGGATAGGAAGGGGCGAGGGCGGGTCCGAAGGCGAGACAGAGACGGGGCCCAGGGCAGAACAGGTGCAGGGCAGAAACAAGGGCGGGGCCAAGGGCTGGGATAGAGGCGGGGTTGGAGGCGGGGCGGGGACAGGGCGGGGCTGGAGCAGACACGCGCAGAAGCATGGCTGGAGGCAGTGTGGGGGTACCCACTCAAGACGATGAGTATGCCCAGGATGAAGAGGATTCCGGCGATGATGAGGCCTCCGATCCGAAGGGATTGGTAGTCTGTGGACAGCAGGGAGGACGGTGAATGCAGGGAGGGGAGGAGGAAAGCCAGGAGAGGAGCAGAATAGGGAGGAAGGGGCCAGGAGGAAGGATCCGGGAAGAGGAGAAAGGAGATCAATAAGAGGAGGAGGGAGAGACGAGAGACAGGAGATGGGAAGAAAAGAGGATGTAAAGAAAAAGGAGAAGAGGAGGTGGGCAGGGCAAGGAGGAGGGAGGAAAACAAGGGAGATGGGGAGGGTGATGGAAAGGATGAGGGGGGCAGGAAGAGGAGAAAGCCAGGAGGAAGTGGAGGCTGGGCCATGGGATACTGAGAGGGGAAAGGAGAAAGAGAATCAGAGAGACAGAGAGACAGGGACTCACTGAGAGACAGAGAGAAACAGCCAAAGAGATCAAGATAGAGCCAGATCATGAGAAAGAGAGAGAATGAGAATGACAGAGGGATAAACACTGAGAGTCTAGAGACAGGTGGAGACAGAAACAGAGAGAGATGGGGGAGGAGAGGACAGGCTAACTCAGCCCAGCCCCCCACCCCCACCAGCCAGCTCCCCAAGAAAGAGGCCCCTCCCTCCCTCACCATAGGTGAATGGGTCGTGTTCCTGTGGAGCTTCTGGAAAGAGAGAAAGACATCAGAGGTGGATGCTCCCTGGGATCCTGGACAGGGAGGGGCGTAACGAGGTCCTTTTGGGGGTTCGCATTTCTGGGCTGAGAGTCTGGGGACTGTTGGACTCTGAGCAGGCCGCGCCCCCCCACCCCCACCCCCACCCCCGGCTCTGGGTCCCAGCCACCCCTCTGCACTGTCCTGGGCAGGGCAGGGCAGGGCCATGTAACTGCCTCAGCTCCCATCTCATTACAGGTTGTCCATCGACTGACTCCATCGTTCACGGAAGCCCGCCTCCATCCCACCCTCCATTTTTGCCTGACCTGGGGCATCTTCTCCCCTCCCCCACACACCAGCCTGTGACTGGACCCCATGTGAGACCCCCAATTTCCTGGCTCCTCAACGGACTTAGAGTAGACCGAGTCTCCAACTTAGTTCTCTCGCAGGCTTTCCCCCTACGCTTGCCACCCTTGGGGCTGAGGTGAGTGGTGGGCTGCCTCCCGCAGACTCACCTGCGTTGACCACGGTGAGGATCCCGACCCAGAGAACCAAGATGTGGCTGAGAGATGCCATTGTCCTGGGGAGCACCAAGGGTCAGGAAGTGTGTACCCTTGTTCCCCTACCACTGGGGCCTGAACCCAAGGGGTTAAGATACAGTCCAGAGACTTAATTCCAAAAGCATCCATCTAGCTTGGTCGCCCTGGGAAACAAGGCACCCCCTGCTTCACCAGGACACAGTCTCACCCAAACATCCCACCCAATGGGGGGGGTCATATGGCAGCAAGGACAAGGACCGGGCAGGGGGGACACACAAAATCCACAGGGACCTCCCGAAGGCCCGGGCTTCCCCCACAGCAGGCCCCAGATTCCCCACACCTACTCTGGTGGTAGAGGTGCCTCACCCCACCCTGGCAGAGAGACGGCCAGCCTGCCAGAGCCCAGACAGCCAGGACACACCCAAGGACCCACCTGCTTGCACAAAACTGCCTCGCTGTGTCTGAAAGATCCCAGCTCTCCTGCCCTCGGCCACTGGCCCACTCTCTGCCTGACCCTGGGTATAAATATCTCCCACTTCACCCTGGAGGAATTTGCCTCGCACAGGCCACCATGGCAACAGCTTTCCTACCCCCCCTCCTGCCTCGGGGGTCATTGCCGGGGTGAGGCCTGGCTGCCACAACGCCACAGGCTGCCCCCGTGGGAAAGGCCACCTCTTCTCCTCTCCTGGAAGTGAGGAGAACGGGGAAAAAAATCCCCTTTGCCTGTCTCTGGGTGACATCTTTCAACAGCGGACAACACCAGGCGAGTGACAGGAGGCCCAGGCCAGCAGGGCTGAGAGACCCAAGGCAGATGCCTGGGGCCGGGGCGCACTCACGCATACATGCACGCGCGCACAGTGGGGCTGGAGTGGAGACAACACCCACTCCCCAAACTTCTGGTTGGAGCAGGACTCAGGGTGGAGCCACAGGCACACAGTACTCCTCATCTGGGCCTCCCGGGGCCCCCAAACAAGGACGCAGCCCGAGCTACACACGTGAGTGTCCAAACCGCACACCCAGCCAGGGTGCACACGCAGCCACAGGCGAAAGGAGGAGCTGCACCCACACTCCCACCCCTGGGGGAGCCCCAACGACCCAAACACACACCCTTCCTCTTGGGTCTGGCCTGCCTGGGCGCCACTTCTGCTCCCAAAATAGGCTCCCGGCCAGGCCAGGGGTGAGGCCTGGAGGGGAGGGGGGGACGCTCACCCCAGTCAGGCTGTCCCCTGCTGGAAGAAGGCCCCCAAACGGCCGGCTGGACCCCCTGGCCCTGAGCTGGACGCGCCGCCCTCAGCGGTGTCCCCTCCCAGCCCCACCCCACCCCTCCCCTCCCCAGCCAGCAGCTGTAACTGGAGCCGGGCTGGAGGGGGGCCAGGGGGCGGCCCCCAGCCCAGACCGCCCTGGCCCGCTAGGTTAACTCTCTCAGCTCAGACGGAGGAACGGAGGAACGGAGCGGCAGCCGCCTGCCTTGGGGCAAAGCTGGGGAAAGGAGGTGCCTGCGGGGAGGGCTGGACTGCAGGCGCACGCACACACACTCGCACACACACTCACACACACGCTCACACCAGTCTGAGCACACCTCAGAGAGCTTAGGAGCTGGGGAGGGAGGGTGCACGTCAATGATTTTCTGCACTGTTCCCTGGAGACGGGCCCAGCCAGGGCTTAAGGTCGCCCAGCCCGAGAGCCTTGGAGTCCACCGACCCCTGATCCCAGGGTTCTGCGGACCCTTGTCAGCAGCACAAGGCTGTTCAGAGGGGCATTTCAGTGTGGGCATTTGTTGTCTGCTGCTGACTGTGAAGGCCCCGGAGTTGTATGCCACACACACACACACACACACACACACACACACAGAAACCCAAAGACCCAGAAACACAGGCGCAAAACATGACAGATACATGTATGCACATACGTACAAACTCAGAATAACCCCCCCATAGAGAAATCCAAAGACACACATATACCAGCAATTCTTATACCTGTCACAAAACACCAGGATAAACGCATTTGTGTACACACACAACACTCACATATTCATTCAGCTGGATGCCTGTACAGAAACACGATCAAAGACACAGCCACATAACTGTCCACTCTTAGAAAGAGTCACAAAGATACATACCCTCGTGAGGACAATACTAACATCTATACAGAAACACACCGACACACACACACACTACACTTAAATACATTCAAAGGCATAGACACAGCCAGCACTGTTGCACAATCTCAGCCAAGTAAAGACACACAGACTGTATATTATTTTTCCAGACACACACACACACACACACATTTGTGTGGGCTCACAGAGAAGCCGAAACACTGTCAAAACACAGCCATCCAAACATCCAACCACACTATGGTTTCATAACCACACACACACACACACACACACACACACACACACGCTAGTGTCACACCCTCATGCACAGGCAAAGAGGCACACAGCTGGCCACGGACTTGCAGTCATAGGCCTACACATTGTATCCACACTGACACCACCAAACATGCTGATGTGTTTGGCCCATAATCTCCCCATCCTTGAGCCCATGTGGCCCCCAGAACCCCCTGGAGGACAATACACCTAGCGTCCTCATGGGTGGCCGAGGTTCACAGGTACAGGTGACAGAGAAATCGGGGATCCACCCTGAGATCTGCCACTTCCGGTTGTGAGACCATGCGCAGCCCAAGGGACCTCTCTATGCCTTGGTTTCCCATCCTATAAAATGGAGAAATCACTAAGGTCCTACCTGTCACCCTGGGCCAGGCTCAGAGGTCTCTGAACCCGACATTGTCTTATGATTAACTCCCTTTGAGAGATACACAAGGTTTAGCAAGTGGAGAGAATGCTCCCATGGGCCCCCTAGTGGTTGAAGCCAGAAACTGCCCCCAGCTGAAAGAGACCCAGGCCCAGTCTCCAGGCTCTGTAGGGCACAGACCCAGGGCAGGTGGACACACTCACACTCAGGCACAGGCAGCCTGGACACACACACACACACACACACACGCTTGTGCCTGTGGCCTCAGAGGCCTTGAGAGCCTCCCCATCCCTGTCTGAGCCTGCCCCTCAAGACCCTGTACCCCAGGGTCACCAGCAATCCCCCAGTTAATGATAACCCTGATGTTTATGTAGCCCTGGGGAGGGGTGATGGAGGAGCAGAGAGGTGAGCATGGAGGGGGTGCCTGGGCAGCTCCAGCCAGTGCTTGGCTTCCTCCCCTCTTAGAGCCAGCTGCTCCAGAGTGGAGAGGCCAGGCCACTTTCTAGCTGGGTGATGGGCAATGACTTATCCTCTCTGTGGCTCAGTTTCTCCTCCTGTAAAATGGAGATAATAATAGTATTCAGCACAGAGGCAGGTTGGGATGCTTATCTGAAATGACTTGTGGAAAACATTTAGAACAAAGCCTGACACACAGTAAGTGACAAAATAACTAACTAACTAAATAAAGAAAGAAAGAAATAAAGGGGTAGCTGTTATCATCATTGTCCTTATCACCCACATAAACAGCAGGGAGAATCCTGCTGGCCTGGGCACTCTGTGAGTATGGATTTAGGCCTGTCTGCCTCTCTTCTGTGTCCCTGGCCCTAAACGCTTTATCCATCTTTTCAAAGACTCTGTAAAGCAGTTTATCATCCCTGCTTTACAGCTGAGGCAATCAAGACCCAAAGGGCCTTGCTCAAAACTCAGAGCCATTCAGGTGCAGAACACGCACCTGGATCCAGAATCTACCCCCGGCTGTGGGGCCCCCACCATGCTCTGAACCCCCAAGCAGGGGGCCTTGCCTCCCTCTTCTCACTGAGTTCTCTACACGTCTGAAAAGCGAGTCCCGCGACTGCCCCATTTGACAGATGGGCAAACTGAGGGTCAGGACCCAGATCTTGGTGCTGTTAAGCCCCTGGTCCTCCCTGTGTTCTGGGTGTGTGCAGCAGTGCCAAGAGGGGCTGTGTGTGTTCCTTAGAGGCAGCGGAGAATGGGTAAGTTTCTTCCTTTCTCTCTCTCTTTTTTTTTTGTTTGTCTTTTTAGGGCTGCATCCTTGGCATATGGAGGTTCCCAGACTAGGGGTCAAATAGGAGCTGCAGCTGCCAGCCTACACCACAGCCACAGCAACATGGGATCCAAGCCATGTCTGCCACCTACACCAGAGCTTGCAGCAATGCTGGATCCTTAACCCAATAAAGGAGGCCAGGAATCAAGCCTGCGTCCTCATGGATACGTGTCGGGTTTGTTACCATTGAGCCACGACGGAAACTCCTATTTTTTCTTTCTTTTTTCTTGGCTGCATCCATGGCATATGGCCGTTCCCTGGGACAGTGATCAAACCTGCAACACAGCAGCAATCCGAGCCTCTGTAGTGACAACATCGGATCCTTAACCTGCTGCACCCCAAGAGAACTCCCAGAGCGTGGGTCAGTTCAGATCCACCCAGTGTCATGAAGCAAATTGTTTAACTTTTTCCTGCTTCTGTTTTCCCATCTGTAAGTGGAGATTAGTAGCACTCCTCCCCTCACCGGGTTGCTGGGACATCTAAGTAAATTCAAGTCAAGACTGGTGCACCTTGAGTGCTCAGTGACTATTATCGCTGCTATTTCAGGTGGGGGAACATATGCCATTTATTTATTTTTCTTATTGAGTGGGCAGAATCTAGCCAAATTGCTCAAAGCTTAGTCTAAATGGAAACAACCAATCTCTCTGGCTTCTGATCTCCAAAGGAGGAGTACAAAGTCCTGCGGAGAGGCTTCGTGGGCTTGAGCCTCGGCCCTGGCCTTGCTCGGGTGGCCTCGATCTCAAATGACCTCCTCAGGTATTCTTGGAGGGCCGTAGGGAGGTCAGCAGACGCTGGTAGGTGAACGTTAGGACAGGGCGTGTGCAGAGTCAGGCATCAGCATCATCCTTTTTTCCTTGGGTTGGCTCCCTCCCCCCAGTGGGTGCCAGGCACCCAAGGGGTTAATTGCGGGAGCCTGCGGGAGGCTGTGGATTCGGGCAGGGCCGCTGCCCTGCCGAGGATCGCCAGCAGAGGGAGCAGCTGGCCCTGAGCTCGTCCCTTCAAGCCTCCAGAAGAGAGCCCACCACACCCTCCAGAAGCCGGGGGAGGGGGCTGACTGGGAGGGGCCAAGACGGCTCCAGCCTTTAGTGGTCTCTCCTCCCGCACCCCTCCTGCGCGCAGAACCAGCGGGTCCCCACCCTGGTGACTACCTCCTCACACTCCGTGAGTGGGGCGGAGTGGCGGATCTGGGGAGGGGGCTGGCGGGGAGGAGCCGGGGCAGCTCCAGCCCTCAGTGGCCCCTCCCCGCCCAGGGGGCCCTCTTGGCCCCTTCCCCAGGGCTGCGCTTCCTATGGCCTCTGACCCCCCTCCTCCTCCTCACCCGGCTTTGCCGGGAGCACCCGGTGCCCAGCGAGTCCCTTTCCCAAACCTCCTGGGAGAAGAGACGTGGGAGGAGGGGAAGAAACTTCCAAGGAGTTGGGGCGGGGGTAGGGAGACAGAAATAAAGACACCAGACAGAGGGAGACACACTCACACACACAGAAACAGAGGCCAACAGACAGAGACAGACAGAAAGAAACAGGAAAAGAGACAGAGACAGCGAGACAATTCAGAGAGAAATAGAGACAGAAAGTGGGGAACAGATGAACTCTTGGGAGTCAGAGATTTAAAAAAAAAAAAAGTGGAGAGAGATTGACAGATAGGGAAAGAGAAATAAACGAAATAAACAGAAGATTAGACACCAAAGAGGAAGAGAGACGGACTGAAGTGAGGCCGAGAGGGAGGAGAGAGAAGCCGGGTGGAGCGTGCCAGCTGGCGGCAAGGAGGGTCGCCTGGCCTGGGAGATGTAGTGGCTGCCATCTGGGGGCGGGGGGCAGGGGGCATGGGAGGGGCAGGCCTGCTGCTGCTGCTGCTGCTGCTGCTGCTGGCTGGGGTGGGGGCGGGGGAGGCCTGGAGACCCCCAAAGGGAAAGTGTCCTCTGAGATGTTCCTGCTCCAAAGACAGCGCCCTGTGCGAGGGCTCCCCGGACCTGCCGGAGAGCTTCTCCCCAACTCTGCTGTCGCTGTGAGTGTCAGGCCCTCTAGGGCCCAAGGCTGGGGAAGGGAGGCCCATTGGGACCTTGGGAGGTGGGCAGCAAAGGATGTCGGGAAGCCTGGCAAGGGGGCTGCTGGGATCTGGCAGGGAGTGGGGATTCCAAAGGGCCGGGGCCACATGGGGGCCTGGGAGCGGGGCGAGCTGGGGGGTGGACTGAGCACTGCCAGGACCCTTGCCGAGCAAGAAGGGCAAGTGCCCATCTCCCCTGGGGTGCAAGGAAAGCCATGTACCTGGGGTCAGGTGGCAGGGCAGGGTCCCCCGCACAGGAGGTGGCTCTGGATGGGACTGGCGCACTGGAGCGGTTTTCTCCTCACCCACCATTGCCCACGTCCCCAGCTCACTCGTTAGGACTGGAGTCACCCAGCTGAAGGCCGGCAGTTTCCTGAGGGTCCCGTCACTGCACCTGCTGTGAGTGGAGCCGGCTGAGTGATGACTCGCTCGAGGGAATGGGGGTCCACGCACTGCATGGGGAGTGTGTGTGCACACGTGCGTATGAGCATCTGTGAGAGCGTCTGGGTCATGCACACACTCACACTGCTTCTGTGTGTGTGTGTGTGTGTGTGTGTGTGTGTGTGAGACGGTGCCCTTGTGGGCCGGGGGTGGGGGCAAAGTCAAAATGGCAGATTGGGAGCAGTGACTCTGGGAACATGTCTTTCTTGCTTCCTTGCCAGCCTCTTCACCTCCAACTCCTTCTCCGTGATTGAGGACGATGCGTTTGCAGGCCTGTCCCACCTGCAGTACCTGTGAGTGAGGCCAGGGAATGGGGGCAGGAATGGGGGCCTGGGAGAGGCAGGAGGGGCCCCTCTGCAGCCGTGGGGAGGAAGTGTCAGGACAGGGGACCGTCCTGGAGGAGCAGGAGGCCTGGCCTCTTAAGCGGGGTCAGCCTTCCTGCTCAGGGATGTGATCTCAGCCTGCTCCACTGCCCTCCTGGTTTCAAGATTCTCTAAGGGCCTGGATAACCATGACTATTTCTGGTCCTACTTGACTTGCAGGAGGCCAGGGAGGGTACAAAGAGGCCAGAGATAAGGAAGTGTTTCACACTGAGAGCTAACAACGGAGTTACATGGTGGTGGTGGTGGTGATGGCGCTACTGAGGGTGGCGCTGGTGATGACAGTATGTGACCTCGGTGTCGATGCTAACAGTTGTCCTGTCGCAGCCACTCACGGGGAAGTGGTGGCGTCTAGAGGATGATGGAGTGGGGATGATTTTGATAAAATTGGCGACCCCAGCCACGATGGTGCTCTCGGTGATACAAATGATGAAGCTTGAAGGGATGGTGTTCGTGACAATTATCAGCATTGTGGGCACTGGGGATTACGGTGTTGGTGTTGGTGATGGTTCGGGATAAGATATTGGCATTGGTGTGATGGTGGTGGTGTTGGCATGGGGTGTGGCTGTGCTGATGGAGGTATTCGGATGTGTGGAAATTGCGGCAGGAGTGGTGCCGATGGTGGGTGAAGATGTGCGTGCTGGGGGTGACGGTGATGCTATTGGCATTGGCTGTGCTGGAGTTGGTGCTGATGCCGGTGCTGATGGCGGCGGTGATTTTGGTGTTGCTTGTGGAGGCTGTGTTCTTGGTGAGGCTCACTGGTGTTGCTGGTGTGGGGGTTGGTCATGACGGTGTTGGCGTTGGTATGGATGAGAGGAATGGGTGGTGACGGCAGCGTGGGCAGATGTGATAAGGGCAGTTACTGGCACTGGGGTTAATGCCAGAGGTAGAGGCATGGGTGTTGTCCAGAGGATGATGGTGGAGGTGTTGGTAATATTGGTACTAGTGCTAGTGTGGGTGGCCGTGGCGGTGACAATGACTGCAGGGTCAGGTTCCGGGCTCCTGGGATTGGAGGCTGGGGCCTTGGGGAGGAGGGGTTCTTAGGAGGTGTTCCCTGGGATTCTGCAAGGTGTCAGGGTAGAATTCCGCTCTTTCCAGGGGCCTATGGCTTCCATGGGATGTGTTGCCCCAGGCACCCGGGGGCCACAGCAGGGAACTGGGGCGTCCCTCTGACCCCATCTTCCCTCCACAGCTTTATCGAGGACAACGAGATTGGCTCCATCTCCAAGAACGCGCTCAGAGGACTTCGCTCACTCACTCACCTGTGCGTGCCCGGAAGGCTTCAGCCTCCGCCGCCCTGCGCCCCGCGCCCATCACCCCAGCACACGGCGGGTCCTGGGAGCGGCTGCTGATGGTCCCTGCTTCTCCCCCTGCACCAGGAGCCTCGCCAATAACCATCTCGAGACGCTGCCCAGATACCTGTTCCGAGGCCTGGAGACCCTGATTCATGTGTGAGGCTCAAGGGGGCTGGGAAGGTGGGCGGGGGGTGGAGGGAGCAATGTTTGGGGGGAGGGGACATCTGAGCCCACTTTCCGTTGGCACAAATGACTGACTGCGATGGTTCTTATGTATTTTCCACACCCCTAGTGGGGCCCTATCCTGAATCCCTGCCTTGGGAGGGGTGGGGAGCGTGGCCTCCAGGGGGTGGAAGCCGGGTCGCAGCCCCCTCCCCGGCCTCTTGCCCCAGGGACCTCCGCGGGAACCCGTTCCAGTGTGACTGCCGCGTCCTCTGGCTGCTGCAGTGGATACCCACCGTGAACGCCAGCGTGGGCACTGGGGCCTGTGCCGGCCCCACCGCCCTGGCCCACATGCAGCTCCACCACCTCGACCCCAAGACGTTCAAGTGCAGAGCCATAGGTGGGGGCTTTCCCGGCGGGGTGGGAGGGACCGCAGGGGTTCCCAGAAGAAGGCGGGCCAGCAGGGAAAGGCTCCCAAGGCTGAGGGGCTCCCCTCCCTCTCTGCTCTGTCGTTTCCGGGCTGTGAGTCTTCTGAGCAAGCAGCATCGCCCCCCTGAGCCTCAGTTTTCTTATCTGTAAATGGGGGTAATAGGCGTTCCTGTTGTGTGGCTTAGCAGTTAAGAACCCGACTGGTATCCATAAGGACGCAGGTTCGATCCCTGGCTTCGCTTGGTGGGTTAAGGATCCGGCGTTGCCGTGAGCTGTGGTGTAGGTCACAGACTCCGCTCGGATCCCTCGTTGCTGGGGCTCTGGTGTAGGCCGGTGCCTACAGCTCCCATTAGACCCCGAGCCTGAGAACCTCCATATGCCGTGGGTGCGGCCTTCGAGAAAGGCAAAAAAAAAAAAAAAAACTTCCCATGATCATTTTGCCTTTCCACAAATGTATTTTGGTACCTTTATGGATACTGGGCCAAGCAGAGAGCGCGGGAGTGATGAAGACAGCCCTGGGTCTTGCCCTCATGGGGCCCACAGCCAGAGAGAGGCAGGCAGAGAGGGGCAGCCTGGAATGATGAGGCCGGGATGCTCGGAGCACAGAGTGGTCAGGGCCGGGATGGCGGACGGTTTCCAGAACTGCAGGAGCCTGGAGCAGAGGAGAGGGCAGGCGCAGCGGGAGGGTCAGGGAGGAGGGGACATTCGCGTTCCAGCCTGAAGGCCGTTACTAATGTCATTGTCATCCACATGTAAGACTTGTTTGGGGCTGTGGGACTCAGAACAAGGCAATTTAATGAGGGGCCACATTCAACACACACTCACTGAGGCCCCCTCGGTCCCTAGCCCTGTCTGTGACCGAGATCACCCTGGCCTTGGCCTCTCGGGGTTGTGGTGCTTAGGGTGGGGAGACAGACATTAAATCACACACTGCAGCAATAAATACAGGGTACACACTGTGATCAGCACAGGGGGCGAAGACAGAGATGGGGGCAGTCCTACCTCTCGGAAGAGGTGGCGTTGGATGTGGATTTGGCTAAGTGGAGGACAGAGAAAGGGGACAGCATGTGCCGTGACCCCGAGGCAGCACAGAGCTTGTCCTGACTGCAGATCAAAGGGAGGCAGGTCTGGCGTGGGGGCCTGGGGACGGCAAGGACACAGATGAGGCAGAAGGCGCGAGGACCTCCTTCTGCAGGACTCTTGAAAGCCACTGAGAAGAGAGCCGACTTTATCCGGAGGGCTGTGGGAAGCCATAGAGGGTTTTGAGCAGGGAGTGACATGATTTGATGGCCATTTTTACAAGATCCCCTTCGGAGGGGCATCCTTAGTGGTTTGGGTCATGGCTTCAACCCTGGTCCCTAGAAACAGGGCCTGGCATGTAGAGTGAAGTATTGTGACCTGGAGTCCCCTGCGGGGTTCTACCACCACCACACTGGGCGGTGTGGGTGCACCATGACCATAAGTGCTAAGTGTCTGACACCAAGAGGCTCTGAGTACCGTGACTTAAATAATGCAGAAGGGGCTGAGGGGAGCAATCCAGGCCGGCGGGGCAGCCCTTGGGTATTATCCTGCTTCCCATGGTTGCAACCCAACTGTGGCCCGTCCATCTGGCAGTTTGCAAGGAGAAGGGGAGAGGGACCAAGTCCAGGATAAGCTGTCTTCCCACAAGCAAGGCAAGCATTACAACCATCACTCTGCTTTTGTCCCACTGGGAACATGATCTGGTCAGGGTCACACCGGACCTCAGAGGGCAGGGGGGTGGGTGACATGGGGGCGTTCTGGGCTATCGTGGCCTCTGTCTGGGCAGCTTTGTGCCCAGCTGCAATCCTACTCATGGAAGATGGGGAAAATGGATGTGGCCGGACAGCTGGCTGCCTGTGCCTCTTAGCCTCCATTTCCTCATCTGTAAAGTGGGTATAGTAACAGACTCTACCCCGCTGGGATCTTGTGAAGTAAATGAATGAATAAATATGCTGTTTCTAAGCAATTATTTGATGATGCCATGCCGCTTAGAAAATAAAGCATTACTTAGAAAATAGTAACATCCGTAGATCAAAAGATTCAACTCTCTGTCCCTATGAGGTCATCTCATTTCAAGACATGCAAACTGAGGCTCAGTGATGCAAACTTGGGGCTCCCCTGGGCCTGCCTGACTCTCTCCCGCCCCCACCCCCAGAGCTGTCCTGGTTCCAGACCATCGCAGAGTCGGCGCTGGGCGTAGAGGCTTTCTCCTACCAGGGGGAGCCCCACATCGTCCTGGCACAGCCCTTTGCCGGCCGCTGCCTGATCCTCGCCTGGGACTACAGCCTGCAGCGCTTCCGGCTGGAGGAAGAGCTGTCTGGTAAGCCCCCTGCCACCCTCCCGCCTGCCAGGTTGCCTGCCCAGCTGGCCTGATGGGTGCCCCTCCGCTCCTGCCTCCACCCCCCACAGCGCCCTCCGTGGTGTCCTGCAAGCCGCTGGTGCTGGGCCCGCGCCTCTTCATGCTGGCCGCCCGCCTGTGGGGAGGCTCGCAGCTGTGGGCCCGGCCCGGCCCCGACCTGCGCCTGGCCCCGATGCAGGCCCTGGCTCCGCGCCGGCTGCTGCGGCCCAATGATGCCGAGCTCCTGTGGCTGGACGGGCAGCCCTGCTTTGTGGTGGCCGACGCCTCCAAGGCGGGAAGCACCACGCTGCTGTGCCGGGACGGGCCGGGCTTCTACCCGCGCCAGAGCCTGCACGCCTGGCACCGGGACACGGACGCCGAGGCCCTGGAGCTGGACGGCCGGCCCCATCTGCTGCTGGCCTCGGCCTCGCAGCGGCCGGTGCTCTTCCACTGGTTTGGGGGCCGCTTCGAGAGGCGCACGGACATCCCAGAGGCCGAGGACGTCTACGCCACCCACCACTTCCAGGCCGGCGGGGATGTGTTCCTGTGCCTGACACGCTACATCGGGGACTCCATGGTGAGGCTGGGCCCCGTCACATGGGACAGGCAGCCGCGGCCTCGAGCCAGGCCTGCCGGGCAGCTGACTCCCACTTGGGGCTGGCCTTTCAGCACTGACCCCACTGCGCACACTGGCCTCGAAACTCTGACCCGCCTCATGTGCTGATCTTGACTGAACTGACTCCAAGACTCTGATCTCTTGAGGCCAGCTGACCCCAAGCCACTCTCCATCCCCCAACAAGGTCCCTGGCCCCAAGATTCTGATTCTGTCCCCAAACTCTGACACACTCCAGCACACTCTGAACCCCCAAAGTGGATGGGCCATCCCCTCCAGCACCCCTCTCTCTGGAGTGAGGCAGGGCTCTGAGCCTAGAAGGCACTGATCAGACGGAGGTGATCCCAAGGTGTCTGCATGGGGAGCAGACTATGGGCACAGGGTGACCAGGGAGGAGGTTGCTGTGACCATCCAGGAGGGAGGTGACCATGGCTGGGCTGGAGTGTCTCCAGAGGAGATGGGAGAAATGTATACCATCATAGATACAACTGACAGATTCGGGGCTGACAGACTTTGGGTGGTGTGAGAGAAAGAGAAAGGCCCAGAATGATGCCAAGTCTGTGGCCTGAGCAGCTGGATGGTGACATTTATGAAGCTAAGAGGGCTGGGGGAGTCTGGAGACCTCCAAGCCTCTGTTTCCAAGCTGTTGGAAGTCCTCCAAAGCCCAGAGGACCCCTGACTGCAGGCCTGGCGCTTCTGGACCCCAGTCCTAGCTAGTGGTCACCCTTTGCAGGTCATGCGCTGGGATGGCTCCATGTTTCGCCTGCTACAGCAGCTTCCCTCACGTGGTGCCCACGTCTTTCAGCCACTGCTCATCGCCAAGGATCAGCTGGCTATCCTGGGCAGCGACTTCGCCTTCAGCCAGGTTTTCCGCCTTGAGCCTGATAAGGGGCTCCTTGAGCCACTGCAGGAGCTGGGGCCCCCGGCCTTGGTGGCCCCACGTGCCTTTGCCCACCTCACCATGGCCGGCAGACGCTTCCTCTTTGCTGCTTGCTTCAAGGGCCCCACACAGATCTACCAGCATCACGAGTTAGACCTCAGTGCCTGAGACTAGAGGGCACCCTGGACGAAGCTGGCAAAGGGCCAGCATGGGGAGTCCTGGGCCTCTGGACGCCCTCTTGACTGGCCTCCTGGCCCTACTCAGAGGTGACAGCTGGTCTAGTGAGCTGCTGACCACAGGCCAAGTTCGAGGCAAGAGCTGCCCTTCCAGTTTTAAACATCTCGATTGGGGGGCAGATAGCCCCTGCCCCTTCTAGGGTGACTTGGGGGGCTCAGGCTGGGGTCCCGCTGCACGGAGCCAAAACACAAAAATCATGTGGGGAAGATATGCAGAGCTCATGAAGTCTGGAAGCACCCCCCTCAACCTACTCCCACCCGTCCTGTTCCATGTTACTCAGTTTCAAATTACTGAGGAGGAGACAGCTTTCCTTTCCCTTTTAAACTCAATCCGACCAATCGCTTTTAGCGCCCGCCTCTCTGACGTCAGAGTCGCTAGGCAAATTTCCCTGTCTGGCTCTCTTAACTTCCTCCGCTGCTTGTGCGCCTGCGTGTTGCCGAGGCGGAAGCGCAGCGTGCCTTCCCTCTTGCGCGTGCGCAGGAAATAGGTGGTCAAGTGAGAGTTTAGTGCCGGGGATCTTCGAGTAACTCTCACAGTCGGTGGCGAGGGCGAGGACGGAAAGTGTATGAGCTCAATAAATGCGCTGTGCACCCGCACCACTCATTGTTGTGGGGTCATTGGAAGACGGTGTGTCCTCTGGCAAGGGGGCGGCGGGGGGAGGGGGCGGAGTGGTGTCCCAGGAGCCGTATTATGGAGGGGAGGGGTTGTCCCTGGGTGCATTTCGGGTGCCCCTGGTGAGTTTTCACGAGGTTTCCAAGGAGTGCGGGCTCATGATTATGGGGGGCCTCGGGTGGGATGTTTAAGGGCTATCAGGGCAGTGTTAGGGGACAGGTTACAGGCTTATTGTTGGTCTCGTGTCTGACTTATTGGGGATATTCTGGGAGTGTTTTGACGAGTTTTAGGCATTTGTATGGCCCTTGGGGACATTTTGGAGGTCTTACTGGGTATTGGAGACTGTCTCAAGGGAGTTCAAGGCTTGTTGGAGGTTCTCACACCATGTGGCCATTAAGTATTTTTAGAGGTTTAGGGGTATTATCGGGAATAATTTAAAGATCTCACAAGGAATTTGGGGTGTGAAAAAGGACCTTTTTTTTTCCCCTATGGCCGTACCTGTGGCATATGGAAGTTTCTGGGCTAGGGGTCAAATCAGAGCTGCAGCTGAGGCAGCAACATCAAATCCGAGCCATGTCTGAGACCTACACTGCAGCTCATCACAATGCCGGATCCTCAACCCACTGAGGGAGGTCAGGAATTGAACCCGCATCCTCATGGAGACTACATCAGGTTCTTAACCTGCTGAGCCACAACAAGAACTCCCAAGAAGGGTCTTTTAGGCGCTCCCTGGTGACTTAGCAGGTTTAGTATTCTGGGTTATCACTGCTATGGCTCAGGTCACTGCTGTGGCATGGATTCAATCCCTGGCGCAGGAACTTCCGTATGCCATGGGTGCAGCCAAAGGGGGGGGGGGCGTCTTTAATAATAAAGTGGAGTCTCAGGTGAGTGGGGGGTGTCATAGAGGTCTTCCTGTTATATGTTATATGCTATCTGGGTACCCCCATCATGATACGAGATCCCACATCCTAGTTTTCCCAGGATGGTCCCAGCGTCCACCTGGCTAGAGCTTCTTTTCACTCTCCAGAGGGTCCCCCATGTGGCCACTAGAGCATCAAATTGCACAGGTGGCTTTCATGGCCATGGAGGCAGAGGGCAGCCCCATGGGATCCACCAGGTCGTGAGGAAGCAGGCCTCAGCTGCCAGCTTCCATGCCAGACCCCGTGCACATCCACCTCCTCCTGGCGCCCCCAAACTCACCCTATCGCACACAGAGGGAGTCTTGAGGCTGCTTGGGCGGGAGGCAAGATATTTTAGAATGAAAATTGAATAGAGAGACCCCTCCATTGAGAGGTGAGATGGAGCCCTGGTGGTGGGGAGGGGAGGGAGCATTCCATCCTGGAGTTCAGGCCTCTGGGCAGAGCCAGGACCTGGGGAAAGAGAGAGGCCCTTTCCCTGTGTTCTTTCTGCTGATCCGTCCTCAACAGTCATGGGCCGAACCTGGGAGAAGTGACCCAGTCAGCATGTGAGAGTGGATCAAGTTATTTCTCCCCGCATTAACCCCCACCCCAAACACACACACCCTGTGTTCCCCTCAGCCCCATTCTGGCCCTGTCTTACCTGGGGTGATGAGAGGGGGGGCATCCCCTGGGCGGTGGCTATGGAAAGAAAAGTGATGAGGTCTGTGTGGACCCCCGTTTTTTTCTCTCCCTCAAGGCTAGAGGGTTTTCAGCTCGCCCTGGCATAGCTTCCTGGCTAGGTTTCCATGGCAGGGTTGCACCATCCCAGAGACCAAAGCGTTTGAGGACTAGGAGCCCTCTGAAGCTTTTCATGGCTCTGAGGAGTAAACCTGGAACATCTTAGTAGCCGGATTCCTCCAGGGCAGGGCCCGGACCCCTGGCCTCTTTCTGGAGTTTTAACACTTCACCCCTGAAAGGTGTCTGTCCAGCAGGAGGACACAGGCAAGGTGCCTGGAACCCATCTTACCTGGACTTCTGGCTGAACTTGCATTTGCATTTCCCACCTGTCAGGGGACGGGACCGTCAGGGGAGGACAACCCATGGCCCTGCCCTACCCACCACCCCGCCCGCCTGCCCCTCCGCTCACTCAGGAGGATGATGATGCCAAGGGCACAGAGAGTCCCTGCGCAGATGAGCCCGCCAACTCGGAGGCTGTGCCAGTCTAGGAGAAACCCAGAGGGGGAGTTCAGTGCCAGCCCTGGCCCTCCGCATCCAAGCCCCCATCCCCTTGATAACATGCACTGGGTACCTCAGATGCAAGAAACCACCCTGGAGAGAACAGACAGCTCCCCAACCCCTCTGTGCTCACCTTCTAATTTACACAGAGAGAAGTAACAGCGGGTCAAGGAGAGAGAAGCAGTCTGAGATCAAATAAGCAGGGCCAGGGGACAGAAGGGAAGAGGGCACCTCTTTAAGGGAGAGGGGTCTGGGAAGGCCCCTCTGAGGAGCCACCTTTGAGCAGAGGCCCAAGGAGGGGAAGGAGGGAGCTTGGAGCGATGTGGAAGAAAGCGTTCCAGGCAGAGGGATGGAAGCTGGAACCATCTGGAGGCTGGGAGTGTGTCTGCTGTGCCTGAGCAACAGCGGGGAGGCCAGTGTGGCTGGAGCAGAGTCGGGCAGCAGAGCAGGAGGTGGGGGGAGAGGGCAGAGGGTTGATGAGGAACAGGTCAGGTGGGACCTGGAGGCTGCAGGGAGAGTTGGACCATTTCGCTCCCCTCCTCCAGCCCCCTTCCTCAAGTCACCCCCTCGCCCAGCAGTGGATCCGCACTCCAGCCATGGCTTCCTTCCTATGCGCATCCAACTATCTTGCAGCAGGAGACTCTTCCCAAGGATCCCGCTGGCGTGTCTCCTCCTCTTAATCCACTGTGTTCACTGTTCTGCACCCCAGTCCTCGCCCAGGGTCACCCCCCTCAGGCCCTCACGAAACCCTGGGGAGGACCCTTGGCCCAAAATAGGGATGAGGGATGGGGCGGGAGTGCAAGGGGCGGGAGTGAAAAGGGCGGGGCACAGGCTCTCACCATAGTAGAAAGGACTGTTCTTATCTGCAAGGAATGAGAAAAAAAAAAAAAAGAACATGGATTCCGGGACAAGAGCCAGGATGCAGGAATCCTGGGGGAGAATTTGGGGGTGGGACTGGGGGGGGAGTCAGTCGGACTCACCTTCTGGGTCGTTGGCATCCAAAGCAGAGAGGCCTGGGGGGCGGGGGGAGGAAGGCAAGAGCTGAGGGTGGGGCTGCAGAGCCCCGGGGGCCTCAGCAGAGGGTCCCCTGAGGGGCCTTTCCCCACCTCCTCCTGAGGGCACAGGGGTCTAGCCCCAAATGAGCTGCCTCTGCACGTCCACCTTTGCAGCCTTTGCAAATGCAGGTTCCCTCACTCAGCCCCACACCTGAAACACGCTCTTAACCTGGGTGGCTTTACGGCCGCCCTTTGGTCTAGGACTTCTAGACACAGAGCGAGGGTCTCGTCAAGGTGACAGATGGCTTCAGCTCCCAGGCGAGCTCAGCCCTCATCTTCTGGTTCTGCCACATCCACGTCCCACCCGTCGGGTGTTTGCTCACCATTCCCCTTCAAGGACTCACTAATTATAAACTTAACATGCTTTCTTTAAAAATGCCACTTTCTATCACTACCCTGAATGCAACACCAGCTTCGCCTGATGTAACAAACACAGTGAAAAGCAGACAACTAGCATTGCATTCTGGCAAGAAGCAGTGGCTGCCTTTGCTCTGGGTCTAAGCCCTATTCTTTCTTTGTTAAAAGGAGATTCATATTTTTAAAAATTATATTTAAAGCACAAACACATGGTGCTTACTCTGTCCCAGGCACTATTCTTTTTCTTTTCATTGTTTCTTTATTTTTTAAATTTTGGGGCCAAAGGTACGACATATGGAAGATCCCAGGGTGGGGGTGGACCTGGAGGTGCAGTTGCCAGCCAGCCAGCCACAGCCACAGCCACAGCCACAGCCACAGCCACAGCCACAGCCACAGCCACATCCATGCCAGATCTGAGCCGAATCTGCGACCTACATTGCAGCTCACGGCAACACTGGATCCTTAACCCACTGAGGGAGGCCAGGGATCAGACCCACATCCTCAGGGATACTAGCTGGGCTCTTAACCCAGTGAGCCACAAGAGGAACTCCTCATAATAAAATGTTAAAGACCCAGTAGCACAGACCTGAGCCTTTTCCTTGACGTCATCAAGGGGACATCAAGACCATGACTTTCTAGCTGTGTGTGCCTCTATTGTAAGAGGTCCTCCTTTTTTTCTTTCTTTTTTTTTTTTTGGTCTTTTTAGGGTGGAACTTGCAGCATATGGAGGTTCCCAGTCTAGGGGTCCAATCAGAGCTATAGCTGTCAGCCTACACCACAACCACAGCAACTCAGGATCTAAGCCGCGTCTGCGACCTACACCAGAGCTCTTGGCAACACCAGATCCTTAACCCAGTGAGCGAGGCCAGGGATCGAATCCGTGTCCTCATGAATACTAGTCAGGCTCACTACCACTGAGCCACAATGGGGACTCCCAGAGGTCCTCCTTTCGGAGTCCCTTGAAATCACCAGGGTGACACTTCCTATCCTTGAGGAGATGCTGCACAGAGACCCACCAGCCCACGGGGGCAGCAGAAAGGAAAGCGTGACCGAGCCACACACAAGCATGGTCATCACTTGGCCAAGGGGATCAGGGGAAATCAGCCCAGGAACGGGCACTCACCTGCCAGGAGGATGAGCACGCTCAGGGCCACCTCGTGCATGTCGGTTGGAGTACTGGCCTGGAGGGGCCTGGGGGGAGGGTCCACTGGGATGTCTCTGGCTCCCAATCCCGGCTACAGCTCCCCCGGGGGGCAGAAAGGCTGGCCTAGAGACTCCCTGGGCTGAGAGATAAGGAGTGCAGTGTGGGCTGGGTGAGGGAGCCCAGCTGGAGAGGAGCAGCAATAGCAACTCCCTGGCCGTGGACTTGAGACTTTAAGTGAATCGCCCTGGCAACCAAACAAGGAAGGCATTGCCCACTGTCATCCCTGCCTTACAGATGGGGAAACTGAGGCTCCAGAAAGTGAAAGTGGGTGCTTGAGGTCACCAGGCCAGGAAGAGGATTTTTTTATTTTTTTTTTTTTGGTCTTTTTGCCTTTTCTAGGGCCACACCTGTGGCATATGGAGGTTCCCAGGCTAGGGGTCTAATCGGAGCTATAGCCGCCAGCCTATGGCCAGGGCCACAGCAACGCGGAATCTGAGCCGCATCTGCAACCTACACCACAGCTCAGGGCGACACCAGATCCTTAACCCACTGAGCAAGGCCAGGGATCAAACCCCCAAACTCATGGTTCCTAGTCAGATTCGTTAACCACTGAGCCATGATGGGAACTCCTGGGAAGTGGAATTTAAACCAGATCTTGCTCTGTGGAGGCTGTTCCCAACTGCGACCTCTCTCAGGGCCTCAGGATGGTTTGGGAAATGGGGTGCCGGGAGCCAGGTGGCAGGAGGCCTGGTTCCGGGAGTGTCTCCCCCAGACAGCTCGGAGCCTGCCCGCCCTGCCCAGAATTTGCAGGCCTCGACTGGGCCAGGGCTGGGCACTGAGCTGGCTCCTCTGGCTGCTCAGGGCAGGATGTGGGGAGGAGAGAACTCGGTGGGGGCAGGGGAGGGAGGTGGAGGGCAGGCCTGGGAGCAGCCTCAGCTTCACCTTCTGTCCCACTCTCCCCCTGAACCCCACTGTCCCGCTTCTGCCCTCCCCCCACCCATCACTGCCCCCCCACCCAGCCCCTGCCCCTACTAAACTCCTCTGGCTGCAAACACTTCCTCCCTCCCCAGGTCGGCCTGCCCAGCTTGAAGAACACTCTGCTGTCCCTGTCCTGCTCCGGTATCTATGCGTCCCCTGGCCCCGCCCCGCTGCCACAGCGTTTGTTGTCCCAGTCTTGATAGCAAGAGCTAACACTTAGATCCACCCTGTGCTGGGCACTGCCAGATGGTCTTGCCAGTTTTCGTTCATGTAATCCTCCAAGAATCCCAGAGGTCATCGGTTATAGGGCCCATTTCACAGAGGACAAAACATATACCCTCCCTGGAGTTCCCGCTGTGGTGCTACGGGGACTGGTGGCGTCTCTGCAGCACTGGGACGATCCAGTGGGTCGGTGGGTGCAGTGGGTTTAAGATCCCGCGTTGCCTCCGCTGCGGCCAAGGCCGAAACTGTGGCTTGGATCTGATCTCTGGCCTGGGAGCTCCATGAGCCGAAGGGCAGCCAAACAAGAAAACAACCACCACAACAAAACATATATCCTCCCTAAGCCTGGTGAAAAGCCCTTTGACCTTCCCAGCTCTGTCTCCTGTCTGCAGCCGGAGAAAGGGTCCCGTTTCACTCTCTCTCTAGCCTCTATGGAGCCCCCACCCTGCATGTCTCTGTTTCCAGCACATTCTCACAGACCCTTCCATCTCCCTGTGCCCACCCCAGATCCAGGGAATCCTCTTAGCTTCCCAGTTCATCCCACATTCCAGCCTCACGACTTTAGTTTGAGCATCCATTCCCTGCAGGAAGAGGGCGCGTAGCTTTGGGGAACACTAGTAAGGTGTTCAGGAACCCCCCCAGAACTGGGGGCGGGTGGGGGGAGAGCTGGAGTGGGTGTGTGGGCAGGACAGCCTAGCGGTTCCCAGCGCAGGTCCATAGAAGGACCACTTGTGGTCACAAGGGAACACGTGTGGCTTTGTCACCCCGCAATAACACTAATACCAGTAATAAGAGCTGGTGGCGATTGAGTGTTGCCCCACGCTGGGCTCTGTTCTCGGCTCTTCTCACTTATTCACACATATAATCTTCGCAGCTTGATGGGGTTGGCTCTGTGATTAGCTCACGTCGCAAGCCTGTAAACGCTATGAATCCAGCTTAATGCTGCCACCTGGAGCTCTGAGTCCCAGCACTTAAGCCTCTTTCTATGAGAGTCTCCAAGCCCCCTGGCCCATGAGGGCTCCAGGCACCCCATCCCCAGGCATTTCCCAGCATCCCCAGCACAGGGAGCACTGATGGATGGTCTCAGCTGCCCCCCCCCCCCCAATTTCCACACGACTGTCCGTTGGTGCGGGCTGCTGGGAGCTGGTGTCTGGACACCTGCTCTCCCCTTCCCTGTCTAGGAAGGCCCCCAGGCTGCTCCGGAACTGACTGCAGGTGGCGTGAAGGCTTGGAGAGGAAGGCAGCCTGCAGATGGAGGCTATGCCCCCCCACCCCCGCTCTTACCTGAGTCCTCAACTCTGGTGTAAGCACTGTTTTCACATCCAGCCCTACTGCTTCTCTCCCATGATGGGGGCCAGGCCCTTCCGGTGTGAGCAAAATGCCTCCCTCGTGTCCCTGAAATCTCCCCACCTCCCCATTATGCAGCTCCCCCAGGAAGCCACCAGACCCTTTTCCTAGAGGGTCCTCCTGTCCCCAGTCCCTAGACAACCCAAGTCCATGAAGTCACCTACCCATCCACTCGGATCCCCAACCCAGACACTTCTCTTTACTCAGAAACAACGATCTACCCAGACCCACCAGTCTCCCAGACACCCCAGTCCCATCTGGGGCCGTACCCTCATCCCAGCGGCTTCACCCAGCCCCCTAAGAAGAGAATGATGGGGAGGGGGGGCTTTCTCTGGTCAACACCCCCAGAAAAAGACCTCGAAGGGGGAAGGCACTAGGAGTCATTAACAGGGAGCACTAGAGGGAGGGGCAGGGATAGTTTGCGGGCAGAGCCAAGAAGGGGGTGGAGGGAGGGGACCCCCTCACCTGCGTGTTCCTGGGGCTGCACAGAGGTTCCAGGTTCCAGGAGAGAGCGGGCTGGGGCTGCTAAGCCAACTCCTGCCTTTATCCGTAGCTGCCACGCCCTAAGCAAACCTGGGCAGGTAGAGAACTAGTCAGACTCCTGAAGCTCAGGGGCGCTCTCGCCCGGAGCCTGCTCTTAAAGAGACAGTCCCCCATCACCACCACCACCACCACCAGTGGGAGGGAGCATCTTCGTGTCTCCAAGGTCACAGCAGCTTTAGGTGAGGCAGAAGGAGAATAGGATGAAGGCTGGAACTCTGCCTCTCCCATCTGGGGCGGGGGGCTTTCTCCCATCTCCCACCCCTCAGAAGAAGGCCTGGAGGAGGAGAGGCTCCGGTCTTTCACAGGGAGCAGCAGTGGGGAAGGCCATGCCTTGGTGTCATAACCTAATTTCTTTTACTTAGATGGTGTGTTGTCCTTGGAGGAAGGATTGGTGGCCATCGTGGGGGATCTAAAGTCCTCTTCTGGGCCACTCGTTCCCGTTGACACAGTTTGAGGGTCAGCGGAAGCTGATAGGACCAAGGTCATGAGGTGGGGGCGGGGTGTAGTGGGGGATTGGGTGAGGGGGTGGGGGGGTGGCTATTGGGCCTCAGACCATGACCTCTTCCCCATTGTGCCCGTCGTGGCCTAGAGAGACTGGGAACTGGTTCTCAGCACCAGGCAGACTTTCCCAGCCTGGGCTCTTCCTAAGGGTGCCAGGAGCTGGATGTCTACACCACGGGAGTGGGCGCAGGGGCTGCCCCTTACCCAGATAAGGCCATTGCACTCTGCAGGCTCCCCTCCCTGCCCTCCTCCCTCTCCTGCCCCTCCTCCTTGCGGCATTCCTTCCTTCCGGATGGGGTCTGTACAGGCCCCCACTTGGTCCCCGTTGGGGTGCCCCCTCCCCCCAATTCTGCGTTTTTTAGACAGAGGGACTTTTGTCTGGGGGCTGGATGGAGAACAAGGCGCCTTTGAGTGGCTGGCGGAGGATCGGGGTCATGGGGAGGGGCAGGGCCAGGAAAGGGGTGGCTGTGCATGGCCACCAGCTGGACTCCAGGCGACCCCCGACACCATCGCGGGGGTGGGGAGGAGGGCCTGCAGGAGCCAGGCCAGAGAGAGGGTTCTAAGGGGAGTGTGGGGTGCAGGGCAGGGAAAGGCAGTTTCGAGGTCAAGGCTCTGCTGGGGGCGGTCTGCTGGGGGTGGAGAAAAAGGACCCCCCACTTCAGAGCCGGAGGGATGGGTTGGAGGGTAAAGAACATTCATCCAGATACAGCTTTCTTTATGTGAATCCCTGGGGCAACTTCTCAATCCCGGGCCTAGAAGGGAACAATGGCTCCCCCAACCCCCATTAAGGAGGGGCCGGCCAGTCCCTAAGAGGAGGGTGCTCAGGGTGGGGCCCAGTCACAGCAGGAGGTTCAGAGGGAGATAGAAACAGAGACAAGGAAGCCTGGTGGTTGAGGAGCCCAGTCCAACCGAAGGGGGTCTTTGTGTCTGGGCAGGTAGCATCTCTTGCCCAGACATTTCAAGACGGCCCTGTCCCCTTTAAGACCCCTTTGGTGGTCTTGGGGGTGGAGTGGTGTCTCCCTCTGCTGGGAAGTTCAGAAACTTCATGCATCCAAGAGCAGAGAAGGGACCAGTGCTGGGTGACTGCGCAGGATGGTCTGTCCTTCACCTGGGCCCAAGTCTGCACCCTCAGATGCCAAAGGGGTGAGGCAAGAATCATGAATGGGCAAGCAGGACAGGCATGAGACTATAAGGCATGGTGACAACTGGGCAAATAGGAAAAATATTGTCCTGTCTAAAGGGCAGCCACCAAAAAGCCTGGATCAAGTTCATGTGGACAGATATGGAAGTATTTGCCAGGTATCTGGCCATAGGAGAAAAAAGGCAGAATGTAGAGAAATACGCTACCATTTGTAAGGGGAGAAATAATGTATGTGCCGATATAAAGGAATGAAAACTCTGGAGATGGGCACCCATGTTTGCTTCTGAAGAAGGGGACTGAGAGAGGCAGGGGGTGGTGTGCAAGGGAGGCTCCCCTATCATCCTACACCCTTTTGTACCTTCTGAATTTTATATCCTGCAAATATACTACTTTGAAAAAAAGTTTAAAGGGAAGAATTTAAGGATAACCTCTAAACAGTTCCAGCTAATTGCTTCTATGCTTTCAATAGATGTCAGAAACCTGAATCTTTATGCAGGAGCCCCTGTATTAAAAGTTGGTTTGGGAATTCCCTGGTGGCTTAGCATGTTAAGGATCTGACGTTGTCACTCCTGTGCCTCAGGTTGCTGCTGTTAGCGTGGCCGATAAAAGGTTGGCTTGGATTGTTTTTTAATTATGCAGGTCATGGGGGTTCCCATCATGGCTCAGCAGAAACCAATCTGACTATCATCCATGAGGACTCAGGTTCAATCCCTGGCCTCGCTTGGTGGGTTGAGGATCTGGCCTTGCCATGAGCTGTGGTGTAGATCGCAGACATGGCTTGGATCCGGCTGCAGCTCCGATTCAACCCTTAGCCTGGGAACCTCCATATGCCACAGGTGTGGCCCCCCAAAAAAGACATGAAATAAAATAGAAAAAAATTATCCAGGCCAAACAAAACACATCTAAGAGCCGGTTTCAGCCTGGGGGGACACCAAGTAGAGCCTTTTGCCAACTTCATTCCCTGAATCTTTAATCTGATGGGCTTGCATTTGGATAGACAGACAGTTATAAGGCTTGTACCCAACATAGGCCAACTGTGAATTCGTTCTAGGGCTGGACCAGAACATACCCCATCTGAGTGGGTGTTGGCCTGAGGCTTGGGGCCAGGAGAGGCAGGACTTGAGACCGCTGTGTGGACAGGAGCAGAGGTGGATGCTGAGACCCCAAGGAAGGTCTGCAGGGGGTGAAGTGCGTGCAGCTGATTGCATCCTGTTGGGGGTTGACTCTCTTTGGGGCGAATCTTCCAGGATGATTTGACTTCGGTCATATTTAATGTGTCCATTTATTTATATACATATATGCGCTGTGTGTATATTTATATATAAATATATATAATCATATTAAATGGATAACACAGCCATCTGAAATATTACATAGATACTAAAGCCATTTGAAACATTCCCCCTTCATTTTGCTTTTGAAATGATTCGTTGACGCTGAGATGGGCTGTGATTTCTCGGTATCCTGGGAATTTTTGCGAAATGAGAAAAACCAAACCTACAGATAGATTCTGAGCATCACAGCGTTTTTCAGGAATGAGGGATTGAAATACAAAAAATCAAGGCTGTGGGGTGTTAGGTAGCCACCGATTCAAAGTTTTATTAAATTGGTTTTGCCACTTGCTTTTAACGTTCTTCTCTCAAGGCTGTGAGGTTTCCTCAGCTCCTGGCAGATGTTTAGGCCCTGAGTGGGCCAGCCTGGGGTGTGGGAGCCAGAGGCACCCGGATGCATGAGAAGGGGTCTGGCTGAGCTGGGGCCTCACTGTTCCAGGCAGGGGCTGAGAGCCCGGGCTGGGACACTGAGAGGTGTGGTCCCAGCGCTGTTCCAGGCTCCGACCTCCAGGGACACCCATGGGCAGAGGAGGTGGCCTCCTGATGCTCTGTGGAGCTGCTCCCTGTGGCCTCGGAATTCAGCACCTACGGGAGAAGAGGGAGAGCTGGCAGGTCCTGCCGCTTTGCAGGGGTGGGGGGGTGGCTGTGGGCATGTCGCTATCTGCCTGACTTCCAGAAGTCACATGAGGTGCCACCCAGGGCAGCCTAGGTATAGATACCCCTTGAGATCTGCCTTCTGTGCTGCTCTGACGTCATCACCCACCAAGACAAGCCGGAAAGTTTGATTTTTATGGTGAAATCTCCAGATTTTTTCTTTCTTTTTCTTTTTTGGCTGCCCCAAGGCCTATGGAATTCCAAGGCCAGGGATCAGATCTGAGTCGCAGTTGTGATCTAAGCCACAGCTGAGGCAACACCAGATCCTTAAGCCACTGTGACGGGCCGGGGATCAAACCTGCCTCCCAGGGCTACAGAGACACCGTCCATCCTGTTACACCATAGCCGGAACTCCAAACTTTTTAATTTTTACTATTACAATATATATATATATATATATATATATTTTTTTTTTTTTTTTTTTTTTTTGTCTTTTGTCTTTTTAGAGCTGAACCTGCGGCATGTGGAGGTTCCCAGGCTAGGGGTCAGATCGGAGTTGCAGCTGCCGGCCTACATCACAGCCACAGCAACGCCGGATCTTTAACCCACCGAGCAAGGCCAGGGATCAAACCCATCACCTCGTGGTTACTAGTTGGGTTGGTTAACCACTGAGCCACGACGGGAACTCAAATTTTTACTATTGCTATGAATCAACAGCTAAACCCATGGTGTATGGAAGTTCCTAGTCCAGGGGTGGCACGGAAGCTGTGGCAATACCAGATCCTTTAAGCCACCTCGCCTTGGGCTGGGGATTGAACTCACCCCTCCTCAGCCACCTGAGCTGCTGCAGTCGGATTCTTAACCACTGCACCATCGCAGAAGCTTGAAATCTCCTGATTTTGAAATGTTGGTAACTGACTTTTCCTTTCCCTAACACTTTGGGGACCAAATGAAATGTGTCCAAAGTTGGATCAGGCCCTGGGGCCACCAGGGTAAGTCCCCACCTTAGGGACCAGGCAAGCTTCAGTCAGGCGCAGGACTCCACCTCCACCTCCCCAGTGTCACTCTGCTCCAGGCACCTCGACCTCCCCCTATTCATGGAACACTCCAGGCGAGTTTCTGCCTCAGGGCCTTTGCAACAGCTGTTCCCTCTGTCTGGGATTCTGTTCCCACACGTCAGCATGTCATTCTTTTACCATCTTTAAGTCCTGGCTCAAACCCTGCTTTCTCACCTGACCTTCCCTGACCACTGTATTTAAAAGCACATCCACCCTCTCCCTTTCTAGTCCATTCTGACTTATCTACCTTCAAAGCATATTCTAGGAAACTTATCTTTGCTTTTTTGATTATCTGCCTCCCCTGCTGACATGTCAGCTCCTCCCCTAAATTTTCCTCCCCTGAATTATGTAGAGAACAAGACCTGGCAGGCAGTGCTGCTCTAAGTATTTCTTTTTTATTTTTTCAAGGTTTTGGGGGGGTTTTTTTGCTTTTTTTTTTTTAGGGCCACACCCGCGGCATATGGAGGCCCAATCGGAGCTACAGCTGCTGGTCTATGCCACAGCCACAGCCACGTCTATGACCTACACCTCAGCTCCCAGCAATGCCAGATCCTTAATCCACTGAGCAAGGCCAGTGATTGAACCCATGTCCTCATGGATACTAGTTGGGTTCATTACAGCTGAGCCACAACTTCTCTTTTTTTTTTTTTTTTTTTGGTTGCACCCATGGCATTCAGAAATTCTGGGACCTGGGATCGAACCTGTGCCATAGCAGTGACAACACTGGCTCCTTAACCCACTGAACTACCAGGGAACTCCTAAGTATTTCTTAAGTAATAAGAGAAAAGTGCTTTTTTTTTTTTTTTTTTTCCTGTCCTTTTAGGGCTGCACCCATAGCATATGGAGTTTTCCAGGCTAGGGGTCTAATCAGAGCTCTAGCCACCAGCCTACGCCACAGCCACAGCAACACTGGATCTGAGCCACATTCCCGACCTACACCACAGCTCATGGCAATGCCAGGTCCTTAACCCACAGAGTGAGGCCAGGAATTGAACCCGAACCCTCATGGTTCCCAGTCGGATTTGTTTCCTCTGTGCCATGATGGGAACTCCAAGAAAAGTGTTTTTATCCCTCCTCTCACCATCCCAGAGGCGTTGCCAGGTGAGGCAGGGTAGTGAGGGGAGAGCTGCTGATGGGGGCAGGTGGGCAGGGGGACCACATTTGCTGAGTTTGCTCATCACTGGGGGCGGGGGCTTGGGCTGATGGCCAGGGCTCCTGAGTGTGAGTAGGAATTACAGAGACACAGGAGAGGTACTGGGGCTTTGAGCGAGGAGCCCTGCAGCCTCCATCTCAGTCCCTGAGACAAGGATCTCAAACTGGCCGCCCCAGGGCCAACCCAACTGTGGTTCATGTTTCCTTTCGTTTCAAAGAGTGTTGCAAAAATTCATAATGGCCAACATTTAAACATCAGGATATTTCAACATAACAAGCTGCATTTTCAGCTTCTTGCGGAAGATCAGGCCTAACTGGGCCACAGTCTCCCTTGGCATGGGTCGTTGGCGAGGCAGGGCCTTGTTCTTGGGGTCATGCAGGCCCATCTTCCTCTGGTTGGAAGCTTCGTGCGAGGGGGGAGGAAGAGGGAGACCCACAGTTGCTCTGGCCCCAGGCCTGCTTCCTGTCACCAGCACAGACCCTGGACACAGGCATCCTGGGGGGGGTATCCTGGGGTGCATGGGGGTGTGGTTCATGCAGGAAAGGTCCCCAGGACCGTCCTCCAGCGTGGGCTAGTGATCGGGGTAAAGGTACGATTACAGAAAAGCTTGGTCATATTTTGTGACTCCCTCCCTGAAAGGCTTGGACAGGCAACATCAGAAAAAACCAAGCCTTGTGAAAGGCCCGCGCATAGAGGGACAGGGCAAGCATCTGAGACGCAAGAACTCCGAAAAAAATTATAACTATAGGTAAAGATAGAGGTAAAGCAGATGAAGCAAAATACTACAAATTGGTGAATCACCCAGAAGGGTGTTTGGGTTCATTGTACTGTTTATGTAACTTTTCTGTGGTTAAAAAAAAAAAAAAAAAAAAAATTTCAGGAGTTCTCACTGTGGCTCAGCAGATTAAGAACCCGATTAGCGTCCATGAGGACTCAGGTTGGCTCCCTGGCCCCTCTCGGTGGGTTAAGAATCTGGTGTTGCTGTGGCTGTGGTGTAGGTAGGTGGCTATGGCTCTGATTGGCCCCCTAGCCTGGGAATCTCCATATGCTGCAGGTGCAGGCCTAAAAAGACAAGAAAAAGAAAGATGGGGAAGGAATTCTCTTGTGGCACAGTGAGCTAAGGATCTGGTGTTGTCACTGCAGCAGCTCAGTCTGCTGCTGGAGCATGGATTTGATCCCTAGCCCAGGAACTTCCACATGCTGCAAGCATGGCCAAAAAAAAAAAAAAGTGGGAAATATCAATAAAAATTATAAAGTTTACACAAAATAAGAAAACACAAGGTTAAACACAAGGTTTAAAAAAAAAAAAACAGCAAAAGAATGGAGGGAAAAATAAATTCAGAACTGGATTACCTAAACATTAATTAAACAGAATATTTTTCTTTTTAGAACCACACCCACGGCATATGGAAGTTCCCAGGCTAGGGATCAAATCAGTGCTGCAGCCGCCAGCCTACACCACAGCCACAGCAATGCAGGATCCAAGCCACGTCTTCGACCTACGCCACAGCCACAGCAACTCGGGATCCGGAAAGGCTCAGCGGAAAGGAATCTGACTAGCATCCATGAGGATTCAGGTTCGATCTTTGGCTTCGCTCAGTGGGTTAAGGATCTGGCATTGCCGTGAGCTGTAGTGTAGGTCACAGACATGGCTCGGATCTGACATTGCTGTGGCTGTGGCATAGGCTAGTGCTACAGCTCCAATTTGTAGCCAAGGGAGATTGTGGCCACAGCTCACAACCCTGATCCACTGAGCAAGGCCAGGAATCGAACCCACATCCTCATGGATACCAGTCGGGTTCGTTTCTGGGGCACCACAACCAGGACGCCTATGTAGAATTTTTTAATTGGACTTTGGATATCATGTATATAATAATCTATTATTTAGTATTGTTGTATGTGTAGATACAATTATTAATATATTATTAATGGTCTAATTATTGAATATTTATTGTATGTGTAGATATTTAAATATTTTCACCTTTTAGATAAAAGCCTGTGTTCTTTTTTTGCCCTCCCATGTGTCTTTCTTCTCCTTCTCTCAGATCAGTTGCCAGTGCCTGACCCCTTGGTCCCCGGCTCTGCCCCTCCCTAGGGTGGCACGGTGATGCCTGGGGACAGGGGGAGGGTCCCTGAGCTTCCGAGGCTGAAGCTAGGGCTGGCAAGTTCCTGCTTGGCTGCAGGGGCAGGGACATGAGTCTGCAGTTCTCAGAGCTTGGCTGGCACCCGTGGCCGTGGGGAGGCACTGACCCAGCAGAGCAGCCTGCTGGCAGCCACGGCCCCTGAGATCTCAGCCTTCCCATCCCCCTTCTGCCTGCACCCTGGCATCCAGGAAGATGGTGCTGAGAGCCAACTCCACCCCCTGTACATCCCTGAGTCATTTCTCTGCTATTGCGAACTGCCTCTCTCTATTGTCAGCTAATAAGCCTGCAGTGTGCACGGCGGCAGGACTTAACCTGCTGGGCAGGCATGATTCTCCCCGTGGAGGAAACTGGCACAGAGGGGCTTGGTCACTTATTTCAGGGTCAAAGTTGGGATGCCAAAGCAGCTCGTCTGTCTCCACACCCCAGGCACTGGGGGCGGGGCGCGTTGGCAATAACGGGTGAGAAAAAGACACAGGAACCCCATAACACTGAGGGTCCCAAGAACAAATGGAAGGTTAGAAGAGGGAATTAGACACCAGAGAAGATTTCCAGAACCAACCATTCCTCCGCCGCCGCCCTCACCCCCGCCCCTGCCTTGGCCCAGCCTCCATCCTCTCCCTCCTGGACCATGGCACAGCCTCCTTCCTGGTCGCCCTGCCCCTGTCCCACCCCCCAGAGTCTGCTCCCCACACACAGCCCAAGGGAGCCTGTGAACCTGGGTCAGATCAGAGCCCTCCTGGCTCAGAACCCTCCTCTGCTTTTCCCCTTACTCCTGGTAAAAGCCAAGATTCTCACCAGGATACACAACCAGTAAGTCAGTCCTCTCTCTGGTCCCCCATCCCTTCTCTGAGCTTCTCATCCCCTCGCCCTCAACCCCTTGCACGGACTTCCAGCCACACTGATCTCCCTGATGCTTCTCCAACCCACCAGCCCCAGGACCTTTGCACTTGCCATTCCCTCTACTACAAACTCTTCTCACAGGTCACGTGGACCCCTCCCTCACCTCCTTTCTTCAGGGTTTTGCTCAGACATCACCTTCTTGATGCATCTTACCTTGACAGCTTGATTTAAAGCCACATCTTCCATCTGGAAACCACTTTGCCCCACCTTCTCTATTTTTTTTCTGTAGCACTAGCATATATCACCTCCCGACATACTTACATTATATTTTTCCTCCCTCCCTCGTGTCCCATTGTGTCAGCTCTGAGAGGGAGGGACCTTCCTTGCCTCTTCCATTCCCTCTGTGTCTCCAGCACTGAGCACCAGGTCTGGCACATAGTAGATGCTCAGGAAATATGTGCTGAGCAAATGAATGAAAACCAATCATAAGAGTTACTCTACCCAGATGCCACAACTTATGAATCAGGTACCCCTCTTGCCTTAAGGAGATCACACTTTGGGGGCACACAGGTAACGAAGGAACTCAGAGCCACAAAGCCTGGGTTCAAATTCTGGCTCCACCTTCTTCTCACTCTGTGACCTCAGGCAAGCAACTCTTCCTTCTGGGCCTCAGTTTCCCCATCTCAACAATGGGGATAAGAATAGCACTCACCCTGCAGGGCTGCCCTTTGGATTCAATGGGGTTGTTGTGTGGGAGGCTGACAGCATGACTAATCCTGAAAGCTGGTTCCCTTCCTGGAAGGGGGTGGGGTGGGAGGGGCACGACTGTGTTTTCCAACAGCCAACAATGGAACTCTTGTAGGCAGGGGCCCTCGGGCATGGAAAACACAGCCACCCCTGTGGGTTTCAGACAAAAGTCTCAGGTCTCAGAAGGGAGGTTTTCCAGGGTATTTACATTCTTTGAAGATTGTTGCAACAAGAAATACAGGTTTGAGGATGTCAGCCCACTGGAGTGGGCCCCCTTTTTATCCGTCTCCCTACAGTGAGCAGCTGTGAGGGTTGGAGGGATCTTTCCTACACACAGCTCCTGAGGCTGGGACTAGATAGGGCCTAAGACAATTCTCTGGGTCACAAGGATTGGCTCTGTGGGGTCCCATGGAAGGGAAGCACAGAAAGTTTTTTTAGTTAATTGAAGGAAGAAAAGATTTGGACAGTGGAGAAAGGACTTTTGAGGCCTGGAAGTTGCAGTCATTTCATCACCACAAGAAAAGCCAGCCTGAGGACAAAACGAATGCTATAGAGGACTACAGACCAAGAGAAATTCTGATCCACAGAGTCTGCACCCTGATCAAGCCATGCCTGACCTCCCTCTGGAATTTTCAGCTATACAATCTAAAATTTTGACTTGTTTGTGTTAGAGTTTGGTTTTGTTTTTGGCTACCCCAAGGCATATGGGATTCCTAGGCCATGACTCAGATCTGAGCCACAACTGCGACCCAGGCTGCAGATTTGGCAATGCCAGATCCCCACCATGGGGCAAGGCCGGGGATCAAACCCATGTCTCAGTGCTCTCAAGACACTGCTGATCCCATTGCACCACAGTGGGAACTCCTATTTGTGTTAGTTTTCCTGTTTTTTGTGAATAAAAACAAACAAACTGATCTGAAAAATTCTGCAGACGCAGAATCACTGTACCTTCCTTAGGATATGTTACAAGATTTTTGCTTAGAGCCAGAGCATTCCTTTTAGCTTCAGCCAGTTCAAGCACCTCCAGGGGCCAATGAGTCTTACCTTGGCCAGGTCAATGCATGTCTCTATAAAAGAATCTGGGCCTCGTTCACTTGCATAGATATCTTTGAAATGGACCTGTGCTCTTTCCCAACTTTCGTTCTGGAAAAACAGCATCAAGCCAAAGGAGGCAAGAAGAAAGGACTTCTGAGATGAGGGAGGTGGTGGGTGCCATTTGACAGCAGGTGCCGTCAAAGCCACTGACGGCCAAGCAGGACACAGACAGAGGATTGACCGCTGGATGGGGGACCTCAAGAATGAACTTGAAAGGAGACAAAATGGCTCAGTGGTTAAGGAATCCAACTAGGAACCACGAGGTTGCAGGTTCGATCCCTGACCTTGCTCAGTGGGTTAAGGATCCGGCATTGCCATGAGCTGTGGTGTAGGTCACAGACGCGGCTAGGATTCCGTGCTGCTGTGGCTGTGGTGTAGGCCAACAGCTGTAGCTCCAATTTGACCCCTAGCCTGGGAACCTCCATATGCCGCAGGTGTGGCCCTAGAAAATACAAAAAAAAAAAAAAAAAAAAAAAGCCTGTTGGGAGATCATTCAGGAGACTGGAGAGCGAGGGCCTGGAGGCAGTGAGAGACAACCGTGGTGGGCATTGGCTGTAAAGGGCATTTAAGAAGATGGGCAAGGGCAGGAGGGCGGGGAGCTTTCTTAGGACGGGGCAAATCGGAGCCTCTGGATTCAGGTGAGAAGGATCCAGTAAAAAGGTGTGGACTCAGATCAGGGGGTCCCAAACTCAAGTGTGCATCAGAATCCCCAAGAGGCTGGTTAAAACAGACTGCTGGATCCCACCCCGAGTGGTGATGGGGGTGCCACCCAAGAATTTCCCTTTTTTTTTTTTTGTAAGGGCCGCACACATGGCATACAGAGGTTCCCAGGTTGAATCGGAGCTACAGCTGCCGGCCTACACCACTGACCTACCCCACAGCCACAGCCACAGCCACGCGGGATCTGAGCCATGCCTGTGACCTACACCAGAGCTCACAGCAACGCCGCCAGGGATGGAACCCTCAACCTCAGGGTTCCTTGTCAGATTTGTTTCCACTGTGGAGCTACTGGCAGCTCCAGAATTTCCATTTCAAAGGAGTTCCCAGGCGGTGCTGTGGCGGCAGGTCCGGGTCCCCTTTGAGAACCACCGATGCAGGAGAGGGAGCAGGAAGGGGGGCCGCATTCGGGAGGAGTCACATGTGGGGCTCAGTTGGGAGCACAGACTCTCCTCTATCCCCGCTGCCTTCCAGGCAGCGGGGCCCAGCGGCAGGGAGGGCTGGGGAGGGAGGCCTCACAGAGCATTTCTGCCCGTCTTTCCCTGTGAAATGAGAATCATCACCTCCGAGAGAGGTGATTTGTTCTGAGCAGGGAGAGGAAACCGGAACTGGTCATCGTCCAGGAGAGGGGACCGGTGGAGGTACCAGGGGGCTGGCAAGATGCCTCTTCAAGTTCATGATCCCAGGCCTGAAGGTGGCCCTGGGGTGTTCAGCTGCCCAGGGGTGGGTGCAAGAGGCGAGGGGACGGGGTTCCTGTCGTGGCTCAGCGGTTAAGGAACCCAGCAAGGATCCATAAGGATGAGGGTTGGATCCCTGGCCTTGCTCAGTGCGTTAAGGACCTGGCATTGCCATGAGCTGTGGTGTATGTAGGTTGCAGATGCGGCTTGGACCCCAAGTTGCTGTGGCTGTAGTGTAGGCCAGCAGCTGCAGCACCGTTTCTACCCCTAGCCTGGGAACCTCCATATGCCATGGGTGCAGCCCTAAAAAGAAAAAAAAAAAAAAAAAAAAAAAAAAAAAGAGGAGGCCCTGGGAGACTCCATCTCTCCTGTGACTATCCGCCTGCCCCAGGTGAGCCCATCGAGCCATTTACCCTCTGCCTACCATGTATCCACCTGTCCGTCTGTCCCCCTGACTTCTGTCTCATCAGCTCTTCTGTTCGTTCTTTTTGTTTTTCCATCAGCCTGACACTCTGTCCATCGACCTGTCTATGCACCTAACCATTCTATCCTCCTCTTCGTCTGTCCGTCCATCTGCCTGATGGTCTCCTCTTGTCTGTCTCTCAGTCTGCTTGTCCATCCGCCCTTTGATTCTCTGCCCCCCAGTCTCTTTGACAGCCTCGGGGACTGCCAGTTCATCGGACTGTTCCTGTCACTCTTGGGGTGCCCCACCCCTGCTCTACCCTCTAGCCCAGCCCCAGCCTCACGTGCCAGCATGAGTCCTGTTGGGCCTTCGGACCTCAGCACCACGTCCTGGCCGTGGACCACCAGACACACAAGGATCTCTGGCTTTGGGGCTCCCTGACCCAGCTCCACCTCCACGCAGATGCCAGGGAGCAGGGCCAGGACAAAACAGCCAGGCTGGAGCCGCAGCTGCTATGCAGAGTATGTGCAGATGGCCCTGGCGCCCGGGTGGCAGCCTGGGGTGATGAGCAGGCACACACTGCCACCCCACCCAGCAGCCATCCAGCCAGCAGTGCACCCGGCCTTGATGCCCACAGTGGTCCCGGCGGCTACAGGCACTGCTCCTCCAGAAAGAGGCACCAAAGGGCTGGGAAGCAAGTGGAGCTGGGGCCTGGAATCCTGGTCCTGAGAGAGGAGGGACCAACAGTCTTGTCTCCTAGGTCTGAGGATGGAATGAGCTGGAGAACCGGACCTCTGGATCCCAAAGGAGGAGGAGGCTGGGGCCTCAGGCTCCCAGTCCCCGTGGGCTTGGGTCTGGGGTAGGGGCCCACTGCCTCACCACTGTGGGCACAGCCATTAGGAACCACAAAAGCATGGGTGTGGAAGGCCCAGACCCCTGGGACCCCCACGTTGCTGGTGTCTGCCGCGCGCAGGATGTCGGGGGTCCTGGAGCCATGGTGAAGTGGTCCCTCTGCTGGCCGCTGTTGAAGGGTGTGAGTCAGGGCAGGTCAACCAGGCATCTTCTCACCTCCCTGAGGACCCGGCAGCCTCTGCTCTTTCCCCACCCTCCTGGGCCATAACACACCCGCCAGGCCACTGTGGGAGCTCTGTCAGCAGCAGATCCTCAGAGACACCATCATTCTCTGGAGGGAGGGCCCCTTCCCCAGGGGTACAGGAGAGAGGCTAGGGACACCAAGACCACCGAGGCCCCTCCAGCCCCACCAGGGCAGGGCCGTGTCCCCTCAGACCCCTATGGCCCTCCCAGCCTCCCCCCAGTCCTGTCCCCTCATCAGGTTGGGGGGGGACACACGTCCAGCCTCACCTTTGAGCTCCTCACTCCAGGGCACTTGTTTCTGTAGGACTAGGCGAGGGGGTTTTCTGCTAAGGGTTAGGGTCTACCCACCACAGCTGACCCTTTTCTGGAACCCCCGACCCCACACACCCACCAGCAGTACCAGAGAAGCCCCATCGTGGCCCCATGGACTGGCTGCTGCCCTGGCTTCTACCTGGAGCGGTTCATGGATCCAGGGGGCCTAGGAAGCACCCAGGGGTCTTGGGCCAGGCCTGCAGGTGGGGGATGGGAGGTTAAGAGGAAACAGATGGCCTCTAGGATGGCTTTCCCAGTGGGCACAGTTATCACAGGCAGCCAGGGCCCAAGAGGAGCCTGAGCATGAGTCAGGGTCCCCAGGTGGATTAATCCATGCAGATGGACTGAGCGCCACTGCAGCTGGAGAGCTGATGGCACAGAGCGCTTCTCTTCCAGGACCCAAACTCCTCATGGGGAGTTTCCAGTTCTCTCCCCAGCAGGTTAAAGATGCACTCACAGGCTCCCGGGACCTCAGTGAGCATGCACGGAGGGGGCTGTGGAGATGGCACCTGGGAAGCTGAAGGGACACGGAGGGATGTCTGCAAAGAATGAAGGCAGGGTGTGTGGGAGAGACTCAGAGCTGGGCATTTGGGAACCTGACTGGGGGACATACCAGCAGGAGAGCTTCCCCTGGAAAGACGAATGAGGGACAGGTGAAGGGGGCTCAGACTGCAGAGCCACCCTGGCAGAGGAGGTGCAGAAGTAGGCAGTGGGGACTCCATCTTCAAAGTGGGGGTCCCCACGTCACCACTCTGTCTCCCCAAACCCAAGCTATCCCTTCACATGTTAAACCCAGGTGGAACAGAGGGGCCCCTGGCCAGGCCAATTTGCAGGCTCCTTCCCACCCCAGAAGAAGTGAAGCTGACCCTCAGCTTCCTCTCACTCTGAGCAATCCTTGGGTAAGAGCTCCCATCGTCATCCCCAGGAGGCCCCAAGAATCCAGAGACACAGCCTTCCCTGGGGGCCCAGGGAACCCCAGGGGGGCAGCCTGGTCCCCTGAGAGAGTGGTCGCCAGAGAGGGAGCAGACCGCTCAGTCCCCTCTCCTGTGATGTCCCAGTCACCATCCCAGTCCCAGCTTCGCCCCCTCAGAAGTGCCACCTTGAGCAGGTTCACAGCCCTCCTGGCTCATATGAGGATTAAACCCAGAGAGTGGCACGTGGGCTGCCAGCGAGGGAATTCCAGGACCACGACGGAGGGCAGTGAAGAAGCATTCATTATTATTTTGCTAGTATTTGGTTATCTAATATGTTTTAGTGTATTGGAAAAAGTATGCCACTGCCACGTGAAGCCTACACTTTCATAAAGAGTGTTGCTCAAGGCTTGGAGTTCCTGTTGTGGTGCAGCAGAAACGAATCCAACTAGTAACCATGAGGATGCAGGTTCGATCCCCAGCCTTGCTCAGTGGGTCATGGATCTGGCGTTGCCATGAGCTATGGTGTAGGCTGACACCTGTAGCTCTGATTCCACCCCTAGCCTGGGAAATTTCCTATGCTGTGGATGTGGCCCCCAAAGCAAAAATAAATAAATAAATAAATAAATAAATAAATAAGAAGACCACATTCAGAAACATCTGAATTGGGGCAAATTCCAAAGTAACACACATAAAACTCCCAACAGTGCCTGGCACATAGTAAGTGCTCAAAAAATCTTCACGGGGAGTTTCCATTGTGGCTCAGGGGTAATGTACCCGACTCGTATCCATGAGGACATAGATCCGATCCCTGGCCCCGCTCAGTGGGATATAATCTGGCGTTGCTGTGGCTGTGGTGCAGGCCAGCAGCTGCAGCTCTGATTTGACCCCTAGCCTGGGAACCTGGGAACTTACATATGCTGCAAGTGTAGCCCTAAAAAGCAAAGAAACAAAACAAAAAACAACTTGATAAATATATCTATTATTATTATCTAGAGGTATAGCAAAGGGGCACTCTAGCCAAATGCTTGTATGCCGAAAGCTGAACATCATCATCATAAAATGAATTTCTGAGATATAAAAAAAAAGATCTGAAAATGTGTTAAAAATGTATCACTGTTACAATTTTATTACCCACAATTGCCAGGGGCAAATCTCCCAAGTTGAACACTTTAGCGAGGGACAATTTCCAGAGTTCTTCTACGATCAATAAGTTCCGGCGGCAGCTCTAAAACACAGTCCTCAGTGTTTTCACGAGCCTCCCACCGTGAGGTGAGGCTCTGTCTCTGCCTCCTCTCCTTGAGGCTGAGCAATTTGGTGATGGCTTCGACCAGCAGAACAGAAAAGAAAGGAGGCTGCTGTGTAAGAGGAAGCATTCGCTGGAATGCTCCCTCAGGAGCCCTCGGCCACAGAGAAGCCTGCGTGTCCTGAGGCGGCCATGCTGGGAGGAAGCCCAAGCCACTCCCGGCTGAGCCCTGCTTCAGAGCCGGTCCAGTCCAGACACCGGACCGTGAGGAAAGCAGCCCCTGTTCACCACATCACTCCCTACTCCAGAGCTTTTAGCTAAGGACCTGGACATGATGGAGCAGAGTTGTCCCTGCACGTCCCCTTTTTGGAGCCACAGAATCCAGGAGTGTAATAAAATAGTTGTAACTTTACACCACAACGTTTGGGATGCTTCCTTATGCAGCAGTGGAACTGGGACAGCTGCTCAGGACATCACTGCAGTATTGATACAGTATTAGGTTTGCTGCAGAAGCTGAAATCCACCCTCTACTTGCAGCACTATGTGAACATTGACAATAATTATTTCTGAATGCAGAATTAACGGCCGTCACAATCATTGCTAATTAGGGTGGCAATTTACTTGCAGCATAACTCTGGTGGAAAAATAACTGTACATTTCTCCCTCAGCTTGACTGGGAGAATGCCAACTTACGAACCCCATATGGAGTTTTCCATTCCGAGTTACATCCAGGAGGCTTTCTATATTTGAAAGCGAATATTCAGATATAAACATTCACTATGAACGCAAAGCCTTGCTTGTATTCCTGAGATGGTTACATAAATTAGAAAAGATGGGCCAAATGCTTCTGGCTCGGAGATACCCAGCAATGACATGGAAGAAAGAGTTTTGATATTCGATCTTTCTGAAGACCAAAATCCACGTAGAGCTTCTAAGCAAGGCTGTGATCCTTATTATTATTTGTCTAGTGTCTGAGTGACTCCTTGTGTGTGTGGCAAGGTTAGAGGGAGCAGGAGGAGAAACAGAGGCCCACCCAGCCCTGTCCAACCAGAGACTAGTGAATGGCTGTGAGTGACTCACAATCCCCCACCCCAAGAGCAATAATTCAGGCAGAACACAGAGTGGCCTCCTCATTAACACCTTCCCAGCCGATCTTGGCTTTCTTTTTGGCCACACCTGAGGCATGCGGAAGTTCTCAGGCCAGGAATTAAATCCAAGCCACAGCAGTTACCCATGCCACAGTAGTGACAACACCAGGTCCTTAACTGCTAGGCCACCAGGGAACTCCCTATTGGCTTTTTTTTTTTTTTTTTTTTTTTTTTTAGGGCCACACCTGCAGCATATGGAAGTTCCCAGGCTAGGGGTTGAATCAGAGCTGCAGCTGTTGGCCTACACCACAGCCACAGCAATGCCAGATCTGAGCAACGTCAACGTCTGTGACCTATACCACAGCTCCCAGCAACGCCAGGTCCTTATCCCACTGAGCGAGGCCAGAGATAGAACCCACATCCTCATGGATACTAGGAAGACTTGTTTTCACTGAGCCACAATGGGAACCCAGGTTTTTTTTTGAGAAGTCTCTTGATTTTTATTTTTTAAAAAAATTTTTGGAGTTCCCATCGTGGCTCAGTGGTTAATGAACCTGACTAGGAACCATAAGGTTGCAGGTTCGATCCCTGGCCTCGCTCAGTGGGTTAAGGATCTGTCTTTGCCGTGAGCTGTGGTGTAGGTTTTGCAGACGGGGCTTAGATCCCGTGTTGCTGTGGCTGCGGTGTAGCCTGGTGGCTACAGCTCTGAGTAGACCCCTAGCCTGGGAACCTCCATATGCCATGGGTGCAGCCCTAGAAAAGACAAAAAATTTTTTTTTAAATTAAAGTATAGTTGATTTTGGAGTTCCCGTCGTGGCGCAGTGGTTAACGAATCCGACTAGGAACCATGAGGTCGCGGGTTCGGCCCCTGCCCTTGCTCAGTGGGTTAACGATCCGGCGTTGCTGTGAGCTGTGGTGTAGGTTGCAGACGCGGCTCGGATCCCGCGTTGCTGTGGCTCTGGCGTAGGCTGGTGGCTACAGCTCCGATTCGACCCTAGCCTGGGAACCTCCATATGCTGCGGGAGCGGCCCAAGAAATAACAACAACAACAACAACAACAACAAAAGACAAAAAAGACAAAAAAAAAAAAAAAAGTATAGTTGATTTACAATGTGGTGTCAATTTCTACTGTATGACAAAGAGACCCATTCAAATATATATATAACTTCTTTTTCTTATATCATCTTTCATCATGTTCTATCACAAGACATCAGACATAGTTCCCTGTGCTATACAATAGGAGCCCTATTGGCTTTTTTTTTTTTTTTTTTTTTTTTTTTTGCTTTACAGGGCCGCACTTGTGACACATGGAGGTTCCCAAGGGTTGAATCGGAGCTGCAGCTACCAGCCTGCAACACAGCCACAGCCACACCAGATCCAAGCCGCACCTGCAACCTACACCACAGCTCACGGCAACGCCAGTTCTTAACCCACTGAGTGAGGCCAGGGATTGAACCTGTGTCCTCATGGATACTAGTCAGATTCGTTAACCGCTGAGCCATGACAGGAACTCCAGGTGCTGTATTTTTTTTTTCAGCTGACAATAATGCAAAATTTGACAGTCCCATCCACATAACAATTCATTTCTAATAAAACAATGTGCGAGTCAAGTCTTGAAGTAGATCTCCAACACAGCGCAGAACTGCACAGCCCATGCAGGCGGTTGTAAGACTGAGTGGAGATATGCAGCTGGGGAGTTCCTTATGGACAAAGCCATGGTGGAGACCCCCAAATCCTAGGGGACTTGTCCAGGGAGGGATGCTTGGAGCACTTTCTATACAGACAGTCTGTACAGTAGTCAAAGGCGCTTCCTGTGTCTGTTTATATTTTAAAAAATTGCTCCGGGGCTTGTAGTGGATGGACAACACGTTATAATTTTCATTACTGGAAGTCGGGAAACAGGCACCTGGTGGGCTTCCTGTGGAGCATCAGGTGTCCAGCCACACCTGGACCACAGGAGCCAGGAAACACCTTCACTTCTTGTAGTTTAGGGGGGCAGTGGTGCCCCCTGGTGGCCAAGAGAGTCCCCACAAGATCTGCAGATGCTCTGGCCCAGATGAAGAGATGGGAGTAGGGGTCTCAGGTATGTTCACAGGGCCTGGCTCTTTTGCCTCCACCCGGCAGGGCCTTGCTTCCTGTATTGATCCATGGTGGATGTCTTTTTTTTTTTTTTTTTTTTTTTTTTCTCACTGGGCATTTTTTTTCTGGAAACAGGACCTCATTTTCCTTTGAGGAATGTAATGCATATAGTCCTTGAGGCTCAAACCTCCGCCCCACCCCAGGCACAGGTGCATAGAGATTTGATGAGGGATGAGCACGTGACCCAAATCTGTCCAATGAGATCCAGGCCCAGGACTTTTTTTTTTTTGGCTGTAGATAAGCAACAAGAAGGGAAGAAGCAACCTTTTTCCACTGGGGCTGCTAAGTGGTCTGTGGCATCTAACTCTAGAGTGTGAGTGGGTTGGGAGGACCTCTCTGACTCTGGTTGTGGGGCGCCCTGCTTGAAACGAGACTGACACAGAGAAAAGCAGATGTGAGCGAGGAAATGAGGCACAGTTCTGATGAAAATATGTGAGCAGCTGGATCCAGCAGTACCTGAAGCCAGAGGTGTCAGGGCATGTCCAATTAAATGAACCAATTAAGATCTTTTCTCTTAAGCCAACAGGAACTGGAGGATCACAATCCCTGCCTGATGTGTGCCGGGCCTTAATGGCTCTCTTCCCTCCCCAAAAAACGTCCTCATTTGCCGCTATACCTTTGCAAACCCAGAGACCATGTTAATCAAAACCATCTTTATTATTTAAAGAGCATCCTGTCATCAGGGGCACTAGATAGGGGCCCCCAGATGGCAGAACAATATTTACATGGGGGTCAGGAGGGTGAGGCTCGGGTGATGCCAGGGCTGAGTGGGCCCGCCACTGTGGAAGAGAGGACCTTGGAGGGAGGGTATCCTTGGACCTGTGGGCTGGGCCCAAGAAGAAAAATGTTCTATCCCAGGCCCAGGGTGAACCCCATCATGAGGGGCTGGAGCCACCTGGATCAGCTTGGGCCCTGGAGGCGAGCGCAGCGAGCAGAAGCCGCAGGTCAGAGCTGGGTCACCATGCCGCTGGCTTCGGAGTGAGTCTGGGGAGAGACAACTACGGGCTTCTGAGGTCTGACAGGCTTCCCCCCTAAAGGCCCATGGCTGACCTCCCCTTCCCAGGAGCCCTCTGAAATGCACCTGTCTTTCAAGCCGGAGCATAGGTTTCCAGAAAACCCTGCCTCCCTTTCTCCCTTATTGATTTATTTTAGGGCTACACTTGTGGCATATGGAAGCTCCCAGGCTAGGGGTTGAATTGGAGCTGCAACTGCCAGCCTACACCACAGGTGGAAGCAACTTTGGATCCTTAACCCACTGAGTGAGACCGGGGATCAAACTAATATCCATCTTCATGGCTATTAGTTGGGTTCTTAACCCACTGAGCCACAGTGGGAACTCCCCCCTTTCTTGCTTGGTGTCCCAAACCCTCCTGCCCTCTGGCTCCCATCTGGACTCAAGTTTCACCTTTATGGCCTGGAAGATCCACTCCCGGAAGTCACTGACTTTGGTGTAGACGCCTGGCTTTTGGGCCAGGGCACAGCCGGTGCCCCAGCTCACGATGCCACACAGCCGCCAGCGTGGCGTCCGAGAGATGCTGTCCTCACACACGAAGGGGCCACCACTGTCACCCTGGTGGGGGAAGGAAGGCCAGGCTGGAGGCTGACACAGTTGGCCTGGAGGCCTCCCTGGAGGGCCATCGGCTGAGAGCCCTCCGGCCCTGAGATAGGGAGCCCAACCGCCCACTGCCCTGGGTCTCCATCCTTGGAGAGGCCAGGGACAGGCCTGCCCCACACAGTCCCTCACCTGGCAGGCGTCAATGCCACCCTCAGGGTAGCCGGCACAGAACATCTTGGGCTTGATCTGGTTTCCGTAGAAGTCGGGGCCATTGCAGACATCATTGCTGATTATGGGGACTCGGGCCTCCTGGAGCACCCCAGCCTGTTGGCCTGGGGGTGTGTGGGCAAGGCTGGCCGAAGCTGGGGAGCATGCACACCTCCCTCCCCTCCTGGTGCCCACCCGGGCTCCTCAGTGTCCCTACACCCTCAGGACAAGAGGCATTCAAGCCACCCGACCGCCCTTCCCCAGCCCGGTTCAGAATCTCCCTAAGGGTGGCTTCACAGGCAGAGGACAGGACTCACCGTAGTACTGCGTGTTGCCCCAGCCTGTCACCGTGCAGATCTTGCCGTCCACCAGGGCTTGGCCGGCAGCCGGGAGGCACACGGGCTGGATGTATTCTGTGGGAGAGACCACGCCAGTCCCGGCCCACCCCACCTGGCACAAACGTCCGTCCGGCAGCCTCCAGGGCCCCTGGCCCGTTTCCTCTGTTCTTTTGCAACAACCACAGCCGAAGCTGCCTTCTCCTGAGAGCTCACAAAGTACTAGGTACCTTCCTGGGGCAGTTCCTTTAATAGCCCATCAGCCTAGCAGAGTTCCCGGGTGGCTCAGCCGGTTGAGGATCTGGCATTGTCACTGCAGTGGCTTGGGTTGCTGTGGTGGGGCAGCTTCAGTCCCTAGTCTGGGAACTTCCACATACCTTGGGTGTAGCTAAAAAAAAAAAAAAAAAAAAAAAAAAGAGGAGTTCCCGTCGTGGCACAGTGGTTAAGGAATCGGGCTAGGAACCATGAGGTTGTGGGTTCGGTCCCTGCCCTTGCTCAGTGGATTAAGGATCCAGCGTTGCCGTGAGCTGTGGTGTAGGTTGCAGACGAGGCTCGGAGCCCGCGTTGCTGTGTCTCTGGTGTAGGCTGGCGGCTACAGCTCCGATTAGAACCCTAGCCTGGGAACCTCCATATGCCGCGGGAGCGGCCCAAGAAATAGCAAAAAAGACAAAAAAATAATAATAATTATAAAAAAATTTTTAAAAAATTAAAAATAAAAAAAAGAGAGCGAGAGAAAGGAAGGAGGGAGGGAGGGAGGGAAGAAAGAAAGAAAAAGGAAGGAAGGAAGGAAGGAAGGAGGGAGAAAACAAACCACAACCAAATATCCCCTCAGCCCAGGAGATGGGAGCTATTATTACCCCGTTTAAAGACAGGGAAATAAGGCCCCGTCACTTCTCCAAAGTTTCAGAATGAGCCAATGACAAAGCCAGAATTTGAACCCAGGTTGGCTCAATTTCCAAGCCTGTGGGGCTGCCCCTGCCAAGAGGGTGCCTCTGTGAGAAATCAAAAAGCCACCCTGTCCTGAGATATTGACTTCCACCTGTCAGAAAATGCCAATAAACATGCCAGTCTGTCCTGTTCCCAGTAAGAGGGGCGTCCCGGAGACAGGACATCCTTGTATGATGCACAACCCACCCACACAAGCGGCCCTGGCAGCCCAGCCTGCTGCCTGCCTGCTGGTGACTTCATCTGCCTGGGCTCAGAGATCCCAGGTGGGAAATGAAAATAACCATCTCCCCCCAGAGGTGTATCTTGAGAAATCGATGAGGCGGGGCACAGCATGCCTGGCTGATGGGAAACGCTCACGTAATTAGTAAGAGTAATAAACAACAATAGCAATGGTCGTTCATATTAACTGAGTGTTGGCATTGCTCTGGGCTCCTGACTCAGATTAACCCTTTCCATCATCTCAGTCATCTTCAAACGTCCTTAGAAAGATGAGAGACACTGAGGCACGGAGAGGCGAAGCCACATGCCCAACGTGGCAGAGCTGGCCTTGTTTGGTTCTAAAGAAAAACATGTACCACCCCCTTAAATGGAAAACCAGGAATCATGGATGATTAAGAAGAAAATAACCAGAAAAATCAGTATAATGCAAACCACAAAATGGTACCGACTCCCCTGGCAGCACAGCTGGGGGGCTTACAGGCATGGGTTCCAGCGTCAGGTGGCCTGAGCTCAAATCTTTGTCATTTGCCAGTTGGGGGCATTACTTACCTTCTCTGTGTTGGCACCTCTCCCCCTTGGGGGAAAACAGGATCATTAGAGAACCCACTCTCCCGGGGCTGCTGTGACAGCGAAATGCGTGCGTGCTGGGGACAGGCTGAGCGCGGTAGCTGCACACAGGGGGCGTGTGCAAGTGTCGGTGGTCATCCTATCACCGTTATTATTGTATTTTTCATCATTATTATTATCATACCACTGCCCGCGGAAGGCTCACCATCATCACTATTATTATTTTTTTAATATCTATTTATTTATTTAGTCTTTTCAGGCCCACACCTGCGGCATATGGAAGTTCCCAGGCTGGAGTCTAATCAAAGCTACAGCTGCCGGCCTACACCACAGCCACAGCCACACCGGATCCGAGCTGCGTCTGCGACCTACACCATGGCTCACAGCAATGCCGGATCCTTAATCCACTGAGCGAGGCCAGGAATCGAACCTGCATCCTCATGGATACTAGTCAGATTCGTTTCTGCTGAGCCACGACGGGAACTCCTTTTTTTGTTTTTGCTTTTGGTGTAGCCTTTGATTATTTTTATTACTCACTACTACTACGCTGTGGTTTTCCAAAAGCTGAAGCCCCACCGCCTGCTCTTTGACCAAAAGGCATGTGTTGGGCAGAAGTCCAAGATACATCGGCACCCAGGTGAGTTTTTCCTCATTGAGAACGAGGAAATACTCTGGAGAACTGTGGAAGGAATAACCACGGACTTCCTGACTCGTTCATATACTTTCCTTTTTCTTTCTTTCTTTCTTTCTTTTTGGTAACAGCTTTCCTGAACTAGAATTCACATATGTTCACCCACTTAAAGTGTACAGTGGTTTTTAGAGGGGTTTTAGGTACAGGCGTGCACCTGTCTTGCTGTAGGAACGTGCCACCACCACCACAACTAATTTTTAGGACAGTTTCGCCCTCTTCTTTACCTACGACCTCTCAATGTCCCCAGGCCGGCCCCACCTCCAGGGAACCATTAATAAACCATCTAACTCTACAGGTTTGCCTCTTCCAGACACGTCATATAAACGGAATCATGGAGCGTGTGGCTCTGTGCCCGATTTCTTTTGTAGCACATTGTGGCCCAGGGTCATCCACTGTGTAACCTGAATCAGCACTTCATTCCTTTTTATGGCCTGTTACCATTCCACCGGGTGGATCTAACACACTTTGTTTATTCCGCGTGTCAGATGGTAGACATCTGGGGTGTCTCCATCTTTTTTTTTTTTTCTTTTTTCTGTCTTTTGTCTTTTTAGGGCTGCACCCACCGGCATGTGGAAGTTCCCAGGCTAGGGGTCTAATCAGAGCTACAGCCGCCGGCCTAGGCCACAGCTCACAGCAACACTGGATCCTTAACCCACTGAGCGAGGCCAGGGATCGAACCTGCAACCTCACGGTTCCTAGTCGGATTCGTTTCCGCTGCGCCACGACGGGAACTCCCTCCATCTTTTTCCTACTGCAAATAATGCAGCAATGAACACTGCGTGCTAGTTTTTGTGTGGCTATGGGTCTTCATTTCGTTGGGGTGTGTCTAGGAGCGGATTGCTGGGCCGAATGATAACTTGTGCTTAAATATTTGAAGAATCGCCGCATGATTTTCCCGAATGGCTGCACCAATGGTTCCCAGCCGATGAATGCCCAGCCTGTACCTCTCGAGATGGTTTCCCTCACCATCACGGATTCCCAAGCCCCAGCCCCTCCTCTGTCGTCCTGGCCCCGGGAGTCCCCAAGGCCAAGGATCGGTCCCTGAGTTACCTGTGAGGACCAGGGAGCTGGAGAGGTGGACCAGGGCGATATCATTGCTGTTCTCCTCGCTGTTGGGGTCTCGAAAGGGGAGATAGTCCCCATGGTAGATCACCGCCTGCACCCCCATCTGCAGGCCGTGGGGTGAGGTCTGGGCCACAGCACCGGCGAATACTCGCCATCGAGACAGGACCCGGTTCCGCCTACCAGGGATAGGAGGGGAGGGTGGCCGCCTGCCTGGGCACAACCTCCCCTACCTCGCCACTCCCCTACCTCCCCCCTTGGTGCCGTGGGGGGTACTCACTCGGGGAAGCAGTGGGCGGCTGTCAGCACCCAGTCTTTGGAGAGCAGGGATCCCCCACAGAGGTGTGCTCCGTCGTAGCGAAGACTGACTTGCCACGGCCACCGGCCCAGGCTGGTGTCCTGACCGCCCACAATGCGATCCACGGGCAGCTTCCTATGGCCGCAGTCTGTGGGAGGCGGGTGGTCAGGGGCAGGCGGAGGCCTGGACCCACTGCCCCAGGTGGCTCTGAGAGGTCATGGCCCACTCTGGGGAGAGGGAGGGGACACAACCCTAGCCTCAGGGGTCTGCGGGAACAGGGGTCTGAGGAGACACAGCCCCATCCTTGGGGACCTAGGGGGACATGACCCTGCCTTGGGGGGGTCTCAGAAGAGGGCTCTGAGTTACAGGGTCTCACCTTGGCATGTGGTTGCCAGGAAATGGCCCCTGGGACAGTCGCTGTGAGAGAGGCAGGGATGGAGACGCAGAGAGAGACAAAGAGAGGCCAATTAAGAGGGGTAAGAGGCCCAGGGGAGCACGGCTGTGGGTGCCCGGAAGGCCTTGGGGCCCGCGGTGTGCGCCCTGCCTGCCCACCGCCCTCCTCACCACACGGAGAGGACCTCAAGCAGCCTCCGGGCCTGCGGCAGCCTCCCCTCATCCACACAGAAGAAGCCCGACGTGCCGTTGGCGCCCGCAGTCCGCACATCCAGCTCTGAGTGGGTCAGTGACCTGGGCGGGGCAGGGGTCAGGCCTGCAGCCCCCCGCCCTCCCGGCCCCCCCCCCGCCCCCAGGGGCACCCCAGTACCTGAGGAAGCCCATCTCCTCGCAGCTGAGCCCTGCCACCCTGGCGTTGGAGCGCGAGGAGCACAGCAGGCGCCACGTGCCCTCCGTCTCATCAAACACGGTGAGCCGAGAATCCCCGGGGCCGACCTGCACTGCAGGGCGACAGGACAACCGCCTGGGTCACCTACCCGCCAGAGCCCTCCCCGCCTGGTCTCCCTCCTCGGGGGTCTAGCCTTGAATCCCTGCAGGCCTGATCAGCGTGCCCGGGGGCCCCCCTCATTTGTGACAGCTTCTGGTCAAGTCCAATCAAAGATCCGGGGCCCTGGGACCAGCTGCCCGGCCAGGAACCAGGGGACTTTCTCCTGCCTCGTGGATTCCTAAGCTGGTTGCCCCTGAGCTGGAAATCTAGAACTTTTCCGGAACATTTGGAAAGAGGGGAAGGGTTTAAAGCAAGCTCCCAGGAGAACGGATCTCCTGGGGCCCATCTGTGCCCCCAGGAGGGAAAAATAAGCCAACATGGGGTAAACTAAGAGATTTCTGATAAGATGTTTAAAGGCCCTTGATGGAGTCAAGCTGGAAGAACCTCCAAAATTGCTGCTGACATCAGTTACTCATTTCCCTTTTTGTTTAGCCAGTTTCTTCATTTTTCCTTTTGTCTTCTGCAGCCAAAAGACTCCTGACTAAACTAACACACTGCCAATTCTTTTTTCTTCTTTTTAGGGCCACACCTGCAGCATATGGAATTTCCCAGACCAGGGGTCGAATTGGAGCTGCAGCAGCCAGCCTACAGCCACAGCAATGCCAGATCCAAGCCGCGCCTGCGACCCATGCCACCACTTGAGGCAACCCCGGATACTTAACCCACTGAGCAAGGCCAGGGATTGAACCTGCATCCTCACGGATACTATGTCAGGTTCTTAACCCCCTGAGCCACAACAGGAACTCCACACTGCCAAAATATTTAAATAGACTTCCTATGGTCTTAAAAAAAAAAAAAAAAAAAAAAAAAAAAGAATAACTATCTTTTTCATCAGGACTCTCAGAGCCTTGAATACACACTAAATTGCACGATAATTCTGCAAGCAGAGATGCAGGATTCATTCAGCCATTCATTCAACAAGAGTTAACTAGACACAAACTCCAGGGCCAGTCCTATGTGGAATGATGCTGGGGACAAAAAGATGACCAAAACAGCCCTGGACTATGTCTGCAGCCATAGTCCAAGCCAAAGTCTGCAGGTGGGGGAGACAGAGAGCAATTAAAAAAAAAAAGTCACCCACATGAGCAAACACCTCATCACAAGCTGGAGAAGGGGTGGGGCGGAGACACACAGCCAGGCTGGAGGGAGCTGAGAGGGCATTCCTCGTGCATGGGGCTTATTGTGTTGGGAAGGGATGCTCCCTTCAGCCCCTCGCACGTGGCCAGAGGACCCTTGACCACGCCTGAGCCAGGTCACAGCCCTTAGGCGTATTTATTTACATTTAGCAAACACTCAGCATGTGCCAGGTTCTATTTTGGGCAGGGAACAGATCAGACAAAATCCCCAGCTCTGGGGAGCTTGAAGCCAGTAGGTGAGCTGGATCACAACAGGGACGGAGGAGTGAAATAGACGGTGTGTCATAAAAGAAGAAGTGGCCAGGGAGAGAAATCGAACTTGACAGAGGCAGGGGAGGGCTGGCACGGGGTGGGGGGCAGGGGAGGTTGCCCTTTCCAACAGGTAGGCAGGGAACGCTTCCCTGAGAAGGTGGTGTGCAGCCACCTGAAGGAGGTGAGAAGGAGGTGAGGGAACAGAGAACTAGGCCGAGGGAACTGCAAGGGCAAGGATCCCAAGGTTGCTCGGGGTGGGGGTGGGGGGTTGAGGATCAGTGAAGAGGCTGGAGCAGAGTGGGGGAGGGGATCGGACATGGAAGACAAGACTAGACCGAACCAGGACTTTTTTTTTTTTTTTTTGTCTTTTTGCCTTTTCTAGGGCCGCTTCTGTGGCATATGAAGACTCCCAGGCTAGGGGTCCAATCAGAGCTGTAGCCACCGGCCTACGCCAGAGCCACAGCAAACGCGGGATCCGAGCCGCGTCTGCGACCTACACCACAGCTCACGGCAACGCTGGATCCTTAACCCACTGAGCAAGGCTAGGGATCGAACCCTCAACCTCATGGTTCCTAGTCGGATTCGTTTCCACTGAGCCACGATGGGAACTCCCAAATTCTTATTTTTAAATGACTTCTTGATGCTCCAGAAATGTGATTTCCAGAAAGCATAAGGCTTCAGAAAAGATGGTCACTTTATGGATGTATTTAGAGGGAGGAGCAGAGGGAGGTAGCAGGGAATAGCGAAAGCCCCCTCCAAGTTTTTTTAAAGCTACATTCTGGGCCATTTTTTTCTCCTTTTAAACTCTTTATTTTCATTTGTATTATTTTCAGCAATGCAAAAAGTATGTTTTGGGTCACCTGGTTTGCTTACCAAATCGCCTGATCTATTTAGAGGTGTGAACATCCCAGAAAAGTGAGGTGGGGAATATCGTTTCTGGGTTGTTTTTGTTTGTTCGTTTTGTAACTTCCCCGAGATTTTGAAAAACCCAAGTATAATGGAAGCGCAAGGTACCAGGGTCGGGCAGAGCCAGGTCTGAATCATGGCCTGGTTCCTTTCCAGCTGGAGGCCCAGGACAAGTTGGTTCAGCTCAGCCATTTGTCCCCATGCTTATTTATTAAGCCAAGATTTCCTGTGCGCCTACTATGCGCCAGACACTGTCTGGGGTAGGGAAACAAAATGCGCTGCCCTCCTGAAATTCACCTGGGGTAAAGTTTTCCCCCAGGGGCGGCAGGATGGCTATGGGTGGGGGGAGCATGGAGTCTGGGGACAGAAAGGTCCTGCTCAGAAAAGTTAAAGCCTGTGTGAAAACACACAAAAAGGGGAGTTCCTTTTGTGGCTCAGTGGTTAACGATCCCTGCTAGGATCCATGAGGATGTGGGTTCGATCCCTGGCCTCACGCAGTGGGTTAAGGATCAGGCGTTGCCGTGAGCTATGGTGTAGGTTGCAGATGTGGCTCGGATCCCAAGTTGCTGGGGCTGTGGTGTAGGCTGGCAGCTGCAGCTCTGATTTGACCCCTGGCCTGGGAACTCCCATATGCCTCTGGCTCAGCCCTAAAAAGAAAAGAAAAGAAAAGAAAAGACACAAAAAGCCACTGATACTCAGAGAGGGCAGGGCAGGTGTGAGTCTTAGCTTGGCCAGCAGGGACGGTGCTGCCTCGGGTGTGAGCAGGGAAGAGGGGCTGAGCAAAGGTTGTGGTGCCAGGAGGCATGAGAGCAGCCCATGGACTGGAGCCTGAGGGGCGCTGGAAGCTAGCAGGAGGTGAGAGTAGAGAGGGGCCTGCACCCTAGCAGCCTCGGAGCCCCCAGGAGTTGGGATTTTTAGCCCAATGCAAGTGGGGAGCCATGGAGGGCCCGCCAGCAGGCACATCACCCTCCTGCCCAGCCATCTATTCTACGTACAGACTCAGGCAGGTCAGTTCACTTCACTGGGCCTCAGTGTCCCCCATCTGCAAAATGGGGGTGATGAGCAGAGCCCCACATCACAGGGCTCTTGTGCAGAGGCTTGCACCTGGGACCTGGTGTAGGTGGTCCCTATGGCCACTCACTGGGCTATATCTTGAGACACTATAGAATATAGCAGTTCAGCACAAGAGCTGGATCTAAGCTGCCTGGATTCTGATCCCAGCGACCTGGAGCAAGTCACCTCATCTTTTCACACCTCGTTTCCCCACATTAAAATGGCCTGTGGAGGAGTTCCCGTTGTGGCACAGTGGTTAACGAATTCGACTAGGAACCATGAGGTTGCGGGTTCGATCCCTGGCCTTGCTCTGTGGGTTAAGGATCTGGCATTGCCGTGAGCTGTGGTGTAGGTTGCAGACGCGGCTCGGATCCCACGTTGCTGTGGCTCTGGCGTAGGCTGGCGGCTACAGCTCCGATTAGACCCCTAGCCTGGGAACCTCCATGTGCCATGGGAGTGGCCCAAGAAATGGCAAAAAGGCAAAAAAAAAAAAAAAAAAAAAAAAAAGATGGGCTGTGGTGAGGCTTTAATGGATTAACACCTGCCCAGAGGCCCATGCCTGGCACAGGTAATTCTCTCTAAGTGACCTTGCTGTTGACTTTGCTGGCCTGGATGTTCACTTCTTCTCCTAATGCGAGCCGAGTCCTTGATGAAATTAGATGAGGCTCATGGGAGTGAAAAAAGCATCCCATCACCCAATTTCCCTTTTCTTTCTCTCTTTTTTTCTTTTTCTTTTTAGGGCTGCACCTGCAACATATAGAGGTTCCAAGGCTAGGGGTGGGATCAGCGCTGTAGTGGCCAGCCTACGCCACAGCCACAGCAATGCCAGATCCGAGCGGCATCCATGACCTACACCGCACCTCACAGCAACACCAGATCCTTAACCCGCTGAGCGAGGCCAGGATCAAACCTACATCCTCACAGACACTGTGTCGGGTTCTTAACCCGCTGCGCCACAACGGGAACTCCCCAACTTTGTTTTTCTTCCTGCTGCCCTGGGCCATGGAACAGCTGCTTGCAGTGGGCCTTTGGGAAGATTCGCTCATTCATTCCATCCTCAGCATCTGCATCTATTTATTTGTTTTGGCTGCAGCGTGCAGTAGCTTGACATGGGATCTCAGTTCCCAGAACCGGATTGAACCCTGGTGGCATCGATGAAAGCACCAAGTCCTAACCACCAGACCGCCAGGAAACTCCCTGCATCTCTTTATTAGTGTGACTGTTCCTTGCCTCCTGCCTGCAGACACATCACTACCAGCCAAGTCCAAGAGCTACCCCTCGCCCCATCAATGACCAGCTGCGTGTCCTTCTGGTGCTCTGTCCACATCTGCAAATGGGGCCAATAACCACAGCCACCTCCAAGCAGAGCTGGAAAGGTTGGCTGAATTCACAAGGCACCTCCCAGACACATTTTTTTTTTTTTTTTTTGTCTTTTGTCTTTTGTTGTTGTTGTTGCTATTTCTTGGGCCGCTCCCGCGGCATATGGAGGTTCCCAGGCTAGGGATTGAATCAGAGCTGTAGCCACCGGCCTACGCCAGAGCCACAGCAACGCGTGATCCGAGCCTACACCACAGCTCACGGCAACGCCGGATCGTTAACCCACTGAGCAAGGGCAGGAACCGAACCCGAAACCTCATGGTTCCTAGTCGGATTCGTTAACCACTGCGCCACGACGGGAACTCCCTCTCAGACACATTTTGACCACGTCCTGCAATAAGAAACACATTTTTACATTCTGAGGTAGCCCTGAACTTCTGTTTCCTCAGGTGAACAATAGCCTTGCTCTAAGCCTCAATTTCCCCATCTGTCAAATCGAGAGAATGAGTCCCACCTTCATAAAAGCAAAAGAAAAGATTTCAAAATTTTTCTTATTGAGAGAGATGCACACTGATTTTTTTTTTCTTTTTCCACGCTGGAAACACATGGAACTTCCCAGGTCAGGGACTGAACCTGCACCACACAGCAGCGTCCAGAGCCACAGAGGTGAGAACACAGAAGCCTTAACCCGCTAGGCCATCAGAGAATTCCCTGATATTTTTTAATTGATTCTGTTTCATACCTTTTAGTTTTATTCTTTTTTTCATACTTTTTTAAAATGTGATTCTCAACTCATTCATTTCATGATGCCCTAATGGATAACACAGAGTCTGAAAAACACGGGGTTAGACAGATTAAGCGCTTACAGCACCACCTGTCCAGGGCAGGCCCTCAACATCAGTGCATGAGCACCCCCAGCATTCCTGCAGGCATTCTTACATTCATTCAAAAAAATCCCTTCATTGAGGAGTTCCAGTTGTGGCTCAGTGGGTTAAGGACCTGACATTGTCTCTGTGAGGATGCAGGTTCCATCCCTGGCCTGTCTCAGTGGGTTAAGGATCCAGTGTCGCCATAAGCTGCAGTACAGGTCGCAGATGCAGCTTGAATATGGTGTTGCCATGGCTGTGGCAGAGGCTGGCAGCTGCAGCTCTGATTGGACCCCCTGGCCGAGAAACCGCAGGTGTGGCCATCAAAAGAAAAGCAAAGAAAATCTCTTCCTTGGGTTCCCACCAGGTACGGGTTTCCTCCAGGGCTCAGAGAGGGAGCCAGACTGCTCTGCTCACCTGGATACAGCGGCTCCTGATCACTCCTGAGTAGAACGGTCACTGCAGAGAAGGCAGAGGTGAGGGCAGGCAGGCTGGGGGCCGCAGGGGGCAGGGGAAGGTGGAGGCGCAGGGGTCCGTCCACGCTCACCAATGGCCCAGGACGCTGCCCCAATGCCTGTCAGGAGCAGCACGGTCCCCACAGTGAGAGCTGCCACCTTGGGTCCGGAGCAGCATGACACAGGCTGGCCACCTGCAAGAGACACCATGCTGGGGCCACTGCCAGATCTGTCCTCTCCACAGCCGGATCTGGGCCCCGGGCCAGCTCCGCCCTGCCCCCCCAGGGCTCACGGAGCACGCCTGAGTCTGCCATGCCCGGGCCCAGTTTCCTGTCCGTCCCCTGCGGCAAGGACAACCAGGTGTCCAGCCCCCCAAGGGTTCCAGCTGGGAAGGGGCGTGGCTGGGCCAGCTGCCACCCTCCCTGCCTGCATTCCTGGCACTTAGGACACGTTCTCCTCCCAATGACGCTGCGCTTCTGAGTCTCCTTCATCACCCTGCGCCCTGTTTTCTTGGACCTCTTCCTTCTGCTAACTTTCCCAGAGCTTCTTGGAATGACCCTTGACCTTTGCCCTCTTGACAGCTCTCCTCCCTGCTTTTTGGCATTTCCTACGGCCTTGTTTCTTTCTGCTGTTCCGGACTCTCTGGCCCTGGGAACTCCGTCCCAAGACCAGAACCCGCTCAAAGGATCCAGCGTCAAGGTCAAAGTGGCCCCTGAAGGCTGAGAATCTACATTTGGAAATTCGCCGTCCTCACTGAAAATCATGTGTTTTAGGTACTTGCCTGGGACCCTGGGCAGGTGGCATCCTCTCTTTGAGCCTCAGCCTCCTCATCTATTGAAGGAGCATCCACCTAGCACTCACCTCTAGAAATAACACTCGGAAGTTCTTTTCAGTAATAATAATAGCCATACGCTTATCAGATGCTTCAGGTGCCAAGTGCTGCTCTGAATGCATTAACGTATCCAGTCCTTATCTCCATTAAGATTCCCATACTTCAGGCAGGGAACACGGAGGCTCAGAGAAGTGAAGTCACCTGCCCAAGGTGACTCAGCCAGGAAGTGGCAGCGGAGTCCTGAACCCTGGGCAGATCTGGCTCTGGGGCCCAAGAGTGCAACTGCTGAGCCATGTGGTGCTCCCCACACTGTGGTGCCTGGCATATAGCAAGTTCTCAATAAACACTTTTTTTTTTTTGGTCTTTTTAGGGCCATACCCACCAATAGAAGTTCCCAGGGTAGGGGTTGAATTAGAGCTGCAGCTGCTGGCCTACACCACAGCCACAGCAACGTAGGATCCTTAACCCACTGAGTGAGGGCAGGGATCGAACCCATGTCCTCATGGATACCAGTTGGGTTCATTACCACTGAGCCACAACAGGAACTCCAATCAACACTTTTAAATCTTTGGAGCTATGTGGTCCTGGGCAGCTCCCTGTACCTCTCTGGGCCTCAGTTTTCTCATCAGTAAAATGGGGCTTTATTCATTCATTGTCCTATGGAGCATTCACTGTGTACCTGGCACCCTTCTAGGCTCTAGGGATAAGTCCCCAAACAAGACAGATGAGATGCTGGCTCTCAGGAAGCTCACATTCTCATGTGCGGAGGGGAAACCTAAGCAAGTAAACAAATAAATGAATGAGATAACATCCAGATTGTGGCAAAATCTATAAAGAAAATAATGCAGGGAGTTTCCATCATGGCTCAGCAGTTAACAAACCCGACTAGCATTCATGAGGACACAGGTTTGATTCCTGGCCTCAATCAGTGGGTTAAGGATTCAGCGTTGCTGTGAGCTGTGGCATAGGCCAGCAGCGACAGCTCGGATCGACCCCTAGCCTGGGAACCTCCATATGCCTCAGGTGCGGCCCTGAACATACACAAACACACACACAAAAGACAAAAAAAAAAAAAAAAAAAAAGAATGCAGGTTGGGGGCAGCAGGTGTTCTGTGGGTGATCAGGGAGGCCCCCTACCCCCAAATCAAGAAGTGACTCTTGAGCTGAGAGTTGAAGGGTGAGGCCGGCCAAGCACAGAGCTCCCATGAGGGCACGGCGGGCAGAGAGCACAGCATAGGCAAAGGCCTTGGGGCAAGAATAAGCATGACGGGTTAGAGGGCAAGAGAGGCCACTGATGCGGCCGGAATGGCATGAGCTTGGAGCAGTCAGTGGGACCAGGGCTGGGGCCAGCTGGGGAGGCCTGGCAGCCCACAGAGAAGAGGGATTTTATTCCCAGTGCAACAGGAGCCCTGGGGCCAAAAAGCCAACCCTTTCGCTAGGGATCGTGGGAAGACCAAAGAGAAGAGACAGCTGAAAGCCTTTGCCGGGCCTGGCACGCGCCTGACCGCCCTTGGCATCTGCGAGGCCCTCCCAGCTCTCCAGTCTGTGTCATGGCAGTATGGTCGATGGGCACAGGGCCAGCCCAGCACCCAGGACGGAGCAGGGAGCAGCCCAGGATCTTCCTGGGAGGATGACTGTCTGAGTGTCTTAAGAATATGAGAGCCCAGCCATTGCCTTCACGGCACTCCTCCGTCCAGAGAGGGCCCAGGGGGCCAGGCCTGCCCAGTCCCTGCTGGCTGACCCCACCCTGTCTCCCTGAGGAGGGCCTCTCAGTCCCCGTCCCCCAATCATTTTCCTGGTTCCAGTGGGAGTCCTGGCTCCCCAGGCTGTCAGGCTGGTCCTAATTCCTTTCTTTCTTTTTTTTCCTTTCTCTTCCTCTTTTTTTCTTTTTAGGGCCCACCTGGGGCATATGGAGGTTCCCAGGCTAGGGGTCGAATCGGAACTGTATCTGCCAGCCCACACCACAGCCACAGCAACGCCAGATCCGAGCTGCTTCTGTGACCTACACCACAGCTCATGACAACACCAGATCCTTAACCCACTGAGCGAGGCCAGGGATGGAAGCCACATCATCATGGATACTAGGTGGGTTCTTAACCCGCTGAGCCGCAATGGGAAATCCCTGGTTCCTTTGTTTTCAGATGTGCCTGAGCTTTGGGTCACTCGGACCCAGCCTAGAGGCTCTGGTGCGTCTTCTGGGGTGGGAAGCATTGCCAGCCTGTGTCTCTTAGGGAGAGAGGAGAACTTGTTCCAAGGCCCCGGGTTCGGGGGGCTTCAGGCAACCCCCAAGAGGTGCCTCCGGTGGGACCAAAAGCATCTTCATTCTGGGTCCCTCACTGTGTATCTTTGCCGAGGCAGGAAACGTCCTCTCTGTGTGCGAGGCAGCATCTTTGTGTGATTCCTTGGGGCAGTGGGGCTCCGTAAGCTGGGACTCCCCAGCTTCTCCTTGAGGCTCTTCTCTCTGCTCCTCCAGGGGGTGAAGCTGCCCTGGGCTTCTCACAGGACAGTTCTGTCCCCACCATCTGCCTGCAAATCCCTCTCAAATGATGTCTTCGGCTCTTTGTCTCTAAAATTCCACCCAATCGACAGCTCCATGTCTGTCCTCAACACGCCCAATTCCAGCTTCCTGAACAAAAATCTCTCCCCTGAATTCTTTTTTTTTTTTTTTTTGGTCTTTTTAGGGCCACACCTGTAGCATATGGAGGTTCCTAGGCTAAGGGTTGAATCAGAGCTACAGCTGCCAGCCTACACCACAGCTACAGCAACTTGGGATTCCTAACCCACTGAGTGAGGCCAGAGATTGAACCTGCATCCTCATGGATACTAGTTGGGTTCTTAACCTTCTGAGCTACAGTGGGAACTCTTCTCCTCCCCTGACTTCTGAGCTACTGCCTGCAACTGATCCTCCTCCTCTTCCACCTCCTGACCCTCCACACACTCCCTGAAATCTGGGGTTCAAACCCCCTCCCTCTCGTGCATCCCCACTTCCGTCTGTCTCACCCACCTCCACAGCCTGCTCCCCTTTTCTGTCCCCAGCCCTAGACTCCCCTTAGTCCCAGATCAGGGCTCCTGCAGCCTCTTAGATGCCTTGCTCTCGAATCCCCTAGGTCCTTCACCCTCCCAGGTCCCACACTGGCCTCAGTGTCTCCTCAAGTCCCCAGGTTCCGCCTCCGAGGTCCTCATCCGCAGGACTGTCCCTCGTCTGCAGGATGCCTCCCTCCCCCCACAGCTACAGGCCTGAGTGTCTCCTGTCCTCTCTCCCCCCGCCCTGCCCCCTGCCCCATCCAACCCCAGGCTCAGTCTCCCCCTCTGGCTCAGCCTCAACATGGAAGCCTGGGAAGGTCTTCCTAAACACCAAAGCCAGCCTGTCCCTTCTGTACCTAGAACCCTCTGTGACTCCCCACTGCCCCCAGGACCGAGTCTAAGGCCCTCAGCCCCCTGCAGCCCTTCTAGGATATGAGCATGGCTATTAGAAATTTGGGGGTTGAATCTGTTTCCCCAAGTTCCCAGACAGCATGTGGGTCCTTATCAGACAAATGATGGAGCTTCCAAAAAGCAACCCAAACCACAGGACTCGTCAAATCCAACTTAGAAAAGAGAAACAGAGAATAACCACCAGCGCCATCTTGTGGAGAGACCCAGAATTGCCCACGCATCAGCCTGCTTCTACCAAAATGAGCGCTAACAGACCCTGGTCCAGCACGCACCCTCATCACCCTCGCAGCTCCATTTCCAGATTTACTTTCAGAAACACCAAATTATCTGCGTGCCACTGCACACCCGGCAGATGTCACCCTCTAGCAGTTAGCTTTGCCCTTCCCTCTGCCTGTCCCTCCCTTCTCATCCTGAGTGTCAACTCAGATAACACCCCCTTGGATTCTAAGTCCCCAGGGCGCACCAGGAACCAGGCGTCGGGCATACTTTAACACAGATGGTACCACAGACATGAGCACAACTGTGGCCATGACGGCTCTCAGAAGTGCACCCAACCCGAGCCCTGTCCCTGTTTCCCGAAGTCCTTGCAATGAGGAACTTATCGTTATCACCATCCCTGACTTACAGATGAGGAAAGGAGGCCCAGAGAGGTGCAGCCACCAACCCTGGGTCACCCAGCAAGTAATCACAGCACCAAGTCTGTCGAGGTGTGACATGACAGCAGGGCATCCCCCCAAGCCCAAGCCCAAGCTGCCCCAGGGGTGCCCTGTTCTCTCTGTCCCAGGCCAGTCTCTGGCCATCCTTCTGCGCATGCTCTTGCTTCTCTTCCCTGGTTCATTCCCCCATGGGCCCCAGGCCTGGTGACCCCCTTCAGGGCGCTCCAGGAAGGAATGGTCCTGAAGATGCCGGACCTGCCCTCCTGCTCAGCAAGGGCTCAGTGCCTTCTCCTGAGCCCCTGGGAGCCTGGGTTCCCTCTGGGCCACCGCAGAATGGGCTGGGGTCTGATTTGCTGTCTGTGCTGAGATTCGAGGAGGAGGCCAGTGGTCCTCGCCCATCATGTCAGCCAAGACACTCAGTGCTTCCTGCCTTTCATGGCACCTAAATCCTCACCCCTCCCTGTGACGTGGCCTCTAGTACTGTCTCCATTGCACAGGGGAAGGAATGAGGCCCAGAGAGGGTAAGATGCTTGCTGGGGGCCTCACAGCTACTGCCTGGGACGGGACGAACCCAGCTAGCCTGGTTCCAGGAAGAAGAGTGGGAGTCTGCCCCAGATGGGGAACGGGGAGAGGCTCCCCGTCATGAGGCCCGTCCAGCTGGCTCCTGAGCTTGGAGGAGGTCAAAGGGAGCCAGGCTGCCCTCTCCCCACCCCCGCCAGGGGCTTCCGTGAGCTCTCAAGTGCCTGCCACCCCTGGGGCGGTTTCTGTTGTCTCTTCCCTCTCCATCCATCCAGGCTGAGTCCAAAGTCCTCGCTCTGCTCTTTTGCCCGCCATGTGAGGAGGTGGGAGGAACATCTGGAATCGGTGGGGGTCTTGGGTCCCTGGGACTCCGAGTTGGCCGACCATGACAGCTCGGGTACACCGTGTGTGTCTTACACGCGGAGCGCCACGCTGGTGCCTCGTGTGTGTTCCATGCTCCCAACAACCTCACGCAGATGGGTAGGAAGGTAGCATGAGAATCCAGGCTTGACCCGGTGCAGGGGGCGCGGGGGTTGAGCTGAAGCCCAGAGGAAAGATGGCACTGTCACAAGATCCCATGGTAAAAAGCGGCAGAAGCAGATTGCAAAGCAGGCCGTCTATGGGACTCCTGAATCCGTGTCCTTGACCATGACAACTAGTCTCCCCACTTTGGCCCCCGGTAGAGAGAGGACAAGTCCACTGAGAAGCCACTGGGGGATGAGGGGAAACTGAGACAAGGAGCCAGGAAGGGCATGGGGGGTGGCGGGGAGGCAGGAGGTGGCACAGCCCCACGGAAAATTGGGTTAATGGTTAATCAGATGGCGGAGGCTTCAGAGGGGGTGGGGATGGGGGATGGGCCCAGGAGGGGTGCCGGAGAGAGGGGGTTCCAGGGGGCGGAGGGCTGGGGAAGAGAGCACACAGGGAGGGGAGTCAGCAGCGCCGGAGCGGGGGCTCCGGGAAAGGGGGACTCACCCTCTTTCTCCGCCATGTCACGGCCTCTAGTTAATGATCCCCCGGCTGACCTCCTGGGCCGGGGCGGGACCTGTGGGGAGATGAGGGGGGAGGCAGGGCCTGGGGGTGCCCGGCCCAGCCCCTGTGCCCCCAGTCCCAGGCGCCCATCCAGGGAGGCTGGAGGGCCTGGGCCCCGGCCAGAGCACACCATGATCACGGTTGCAGATTGGGCTGGGTTCAAGGATGGGGTCAGTGTCTGACCAGCGGCTGGGGTGGGGGGGGACATCTGGGTTTACGGGGCTGGGGGACCCCATGCCTGGGCCTGAGTGGGGAGGGGACGAAGGGGCTGAACTCTTGGATTTCAGGGAGGAGCTCCCTGGGTCCTGGGGAGAGGGAGGTTTGGGGGCCAGGACGCCGTATGGGGGTGGGGGGTGGGCTTAGGGGCCTGGACTCCAGGGTTTGAGGGAGGACTGGTCCCCGATCCTGGAGTCTGAAGAAGAGGGGGCTGGAACTCTGAGAGGAGAGAGGTCAGTCCACTCTTGGGGTTCCCTGGGATCCCCTCTCCTGGGAGATGGACACTCGGTCGGATGGGGGTGCAGGACCCATGTTCTGGGGACTGGAGGCGAGGACCCTGGTCCTTACCCTGGGGTCCGGCGGGTGGGGGCAGAGCTGAGACACGGTGCCGGTTTTAGGGGTCAGTCTCCAGGCCTGGGCAGGAGCATGGTGGCCCCGCAGCGGCGGAGGCCCCGGAGGCAGAGGCAGCGGGCGGCAGTGGCGGCGGCGTGGGGCCTGCTAGGCCTGGTTGCCTACCTGAGGAGGAGGGGGCTGGGCCGGAGGCGGGGGAAGGGGCGGGGAGGGGCAGGGCAAAGGGATTGGCAGTGCTGGAGGCCACCTGGCTGGTGGGGCAGGGTTTGCAGGGGCCGGACCAGGCTGGCCGGGCCACCTGCTTCCTCCGGCCTGGAGGGGGCCCAGGTGTGCTGGTCTGAGGGGAGGTGGAGCAGGGACAGGCCGGGCCTGAGGGCCGTGAGTCTGGGGAGACAGCAGGCTGGGGGTGTGCACGAGAACAGAAGACAGGAGATATGAAGCCAAAAACAGAGCATCAGCTGGAGGGACCCAGCTGCCCCAAGCCCACCCTGCCTCCATCCCTTCTCCTGCCACCTCCCCAGCCCCCGCTCCACCCCAGCTCAGGCCGAACACCTTCCTTGTCCATCCCTGTCCCTTCCAGCACCCCAGCCCTTGCCCCAGACCCCTCCTACACTCCAGCCGCAGCCCCTTCCAGGGTCCCCCAGCCCAGCCCCAGCCCCAGCTCCCCTCTCCCCCAGCCCCTGCCCCCCAGCTGCTTTCCTACAAGTCACGGGGGCTGGTTTGCTTTGGCAGCTTCTGTGCTGCCCGCAGCAGTGACCTCTGGAGCTGGGAAGCCCTAGATGGGGGTGGGGGGATGGGGACTTGGCCCGGAAAGGGCAGCACTGAGGGCTGAGGCCCAGGCCAAGTGGCCGGAAGTGTCCGGAGGCCGAGACACACTGTCCCGCCAGCAGCCAAGCGTCATCCACGTCAGACCCCAGGGTCAGATAAACACCCAGACACACAAGGGTCATCAGCAGACACCTGCCTGTGGACAGCCGTGCACCCAAACACAGTCAGACCCCCGCTGCTCACCCCAGATGGGCAGCCCCTGCATAACCGGGCCTACCCGCTCGTCCCACGCTCCTGCTCCACTCAGCGCCACAGCCTCCCACAGGGGGACACGCTAGCACAGCCTTGGCGCTGCCCAGCCTCCGGTCTCCCTCTCTCTCCATTCGTAGCCTCCTTTCCCCTTCCCTCTCCCTCACCACTGTCCCCCCTACCCCACGACCCCCCACCCGCACCCCGGCAACCTCTGGCTACAAATCCACCTCCTTGGCTCCTGTCTGGCTCCCCGGAAACCCTTGGTCCCCGCTAATGACTCCCCCAAACCCTTGAACTTGGAGGGAGTGGAGAAGGTGACTGGGCTCACGAGCAAGACTATGAGTCAAGTCCAAGAATCTTTATTCCATGAACAAAACTACTTGTGTAAAGAGAGACGAGGCTGAATGGGCCCCTTTCTAGGTGGCCACAATCCAAGGCTGGTGAGAGAGGGCGGGTTGGGCTGGGGCAAGAGTGCATCACAGGGAGAGGAGACCCCAGGTCCAGCCAGAGGAAGCAGGGAGGGAAGTGTCGCTGGGGGTCGGAGTGGGTCCCAGAACCCCCTGCCCGGAGCCAGTCCAGCCCAACGCCAGCCCCGCTGGGCTGGGAGGGGGCGGGGGAGGGGCGGGCCCCAGTAGTGCATGTCTGAAGCGGCCAGTGTGTGCAAATCAGCAAGAAGGAGGGGTGCGGAGCCGCTGCCCCCACCTCACCGCCCCCCCTCCCAAACAGGCAGCAGAAGCAGGGGTGGGGGCAGCGGCAGTATTGCTTTACCCATCATGCATGGCGCGGGTGGGCGATGGGGCAGGAGGAGGAAGGCTGGATTGGGGTGCGAGCCAAGCCCCCCACCCCCTCCCACCCTGGAGGCTCTGGTGGCAGGACTCTGAGGCTTGTGGAGGCCCAGGAATGGCCAACCCCCATTGGGGGCAGGCTGTGCCCGGATGTTCCCCGTTAGGGCTGGCTCTTCCTTGAGGCGGAGCCTGGGGCCTAAAGGTGAGGGAGAGACAGGGCATCAGGTACCTAAGAGCTGACACTTCCCGGGCCCTCCAGGCCCTGCCCGCCCACCCACCCACCTTACCGGGGCTATTCGGCCACCTGGACGCCCGTACAGTTCTCTTTGCTTTCTGAGGTGATGGCCAGGTATTCCGAGCTGTGGGGGCAAAGGCCAGGTGTACAGCGACCCCAGCATGAGTCTGGCCCACCCCGCCCCAGAGACTGAGGAGGGTTGAGGTCTCTGTCCCAGGCTTGCAGGGAGTCAGAGAGAGGAGGGGGCTGCAGGCTGGACCCTAGGGATCTGAAAGAAGCCCAGGCTGGGGGCCTGGAGTCCTGAGTCCACGGGGGCAGGGACGGGGGGCTCAGACTCGTGGGTCCCGGGGGAAAAAAAGGGCTGGGGCCTGGAGACCTGCATCTTTGAGGCAGAGGACGCGAGGTCTGAACCCTTGGTCCCGAAAGAAGTGGGGGCTCCGACACCCAGGGGGAGGGGCTGGGACCAGGGCCTCGTCCCATCCCCGCCACCAAGCGCTCAGGGCTGGCAGATGGCGCCCTGGGCTGCTCCCCTGCCCGCCTCCCCCCTCGTCCTGGGGTCACCTCTGGGAAGCACGGGGTGCTCTGGGCTGCCTCTCCCCCTCCTCGGCGACCCCACTCACGCGTTCTCTTGCGCAGCAGCCTCCGTGGCGGCAGCGATCTTCTTGTAGCAGTAAACCATCTCCGCCACGAGCCATATGGTCAACACCACAATAAGCACATACATCATGATCTCAGACACGATGGACGCCATGTCTCTGTTGGCTGCAGGGACCAGGCAGGGTCAGGCGGTCCCCCGCGTGTGCCGCGAGCTTGCTGTGTGAGCTCGGGCAAGTGGCTTGACCTCCCTGGGCCTAGTCTGCACATGAGGCTTCCCTAGAGTCATTGCTATTGTGATTCTTGGTTTTGTTGTTGTTGTTGTTGTTGTTGTTTTCTCTTCAGGGCTGCACCCATGGCATATGGAAGTTCCCAGGCTAGGGGGTCAAATGGAAGCTGCAAATGCCAGCCTACACCACAGCCACAGCAACACCTGATCCAAGCAGCATCTACAACCTACACCATGGCTCATGGCAATGCTGGATCCTTAACCCACTGAGGGAGGCCAGGGATCGAACCCGCATCCTCATGGATACTAGTCAGGCTAGTTAACCACCGAGCCACAATGGGAAGGAACTCCTGTTACTGTGATTCTTAATAACGAGCCTTAAATGGGCTCCGGGATCACCCTCCACCTGCCTCCTTGTGTAACTTGAGTGTGTCTCTGTGTCGTTCAGGGGATTGCATGTGCCCCAGAGTTGTAGCTCTGCAACAAGAAGGCTCAGGTTTAAATCCTGGCCCTGCTACGTGCCAGCTGTGTGCCCTTGGGCAAGTGACTCAACCTCTCTGAGTCTCAGTTTCCCCATCTGTAAAAGGTTGATAATCACAATATCTCCCTCGTGGGCGTGTTGTGAGAATTAATGAAGCTTTGAAAGTCCTCAGAATAGTGCCTGACACAGAGCTAGCACTTGATGCATATGTGCTATTATTACTGTTATTATTGGGGCAGTTTGGCACAGTAGTTAAAAGCAGGGACTCTGGGGCCAAATTGTCAGGGTTCAAGTCTTATCTCTGCCTCTTACTAGCTGTGTGACCTCAGGCAAATGACTCCACCTCTCTGGACCTCTATTCCCATTCTGTCAAATAAGGATGATCCTCCTGCCTTCCCACCAGGCTGCTAGGAAGAGGAAGCGAGTTTACATCTGTAATGTGCGTGGTTCCGCCCACCTAAGTGCTGGCTATTCACTGATGTTTTCCAGAAACCCGCTAGCACTTCCGCAGCCCTGGCTCTTGACAAGGCCAGCTTCCTTTCACCGAGCCTAAATTTAAACCGTAAAGGGAACATGTGCAGCCAGGGGACCAGAGTGGAAGGCCACTGTGGCGTCCTTGGCCGGATGTCACAGGTGTCCACGCTGCCCTCCCTGGCCCTCTCCTCCTGGACGGCTGGGATCTCATTTTCCCCGCTGTCCTCACACGGTCTTCCTCCCCCCGGGAGTGGGCACTTGCTGCTGCTCCACCTGGTGCAGATGGCACCCAGGCTTTCTGGGCCACGGCGAGGCGGGTGTCGGGCTGGCTGCTTCTCCCCTGCTTGCCTGCAGGAGGAGGAGGAGCGGGGGACGGGGTGCCACACCTCGTCTGCTGGTGTGTTCTTCCACCCCGAAGATACCAGGGGCCTTAGGTGGGGGATGCGTGCTCGCAGCCAGGCCCCGTGCTGAGGTCTTTATCTGAGCATCTCCCTGACTCTCCGAAACAACCCCCAGGATAGAGACAGTCCAGGCTTCCCACGTCCGCTGACCTCCAGAAGCACACTGAGTCGGACACACGTTGGATAAAGCTCAGGCATCGCGGAATTCGCATCCCTGTTTCTAGAACTCAACGTCCAAAGGGATTCAGGTAATCTCATATCTCCTGCGCTCCCCATCAGATGAGGAGAGTGGCAGGCACAGCTCTCTAGCCCATTTTCCGGACAAGGTCACTGAGGCCCAGAGAGGGGAAGGATGCACAGCCAGGACTGCCCTCAGAGCAGGAGTCAACCCCGGGTGTAAGTGACCGCAGCTCTGAGCACTCATCTGCTCTGCAAACAGCCAGGGAGGGACTTGGAAACAGCTTCGAGGTGTCGAGTGCCGTCTCCATCGACCCACGCAGACACCTCAGGAGGCAGGACTGTCGTTCCCCCACCTTGCAGATGAGGAACCGAGGCAGAGGGGTCACACAGGGGCAGGGGCACCTTCTCCAGGGAGATTTTTGATTTCTTCAAAACCCCCAAATCAGAGCTCCCATTGTGGCACGGCAGAAACGAATCTGACTAGAAACCATGAGGTTGCAGGTTCAATCCCTGGCCTCACTTAGTGGGTTAAGGATCCAGCATTGCCGTGAGCTGCAGTATAGGTCACAGACACGGTTCGGATCCTGTGTTGCTGTGGCCGTGGTGTAGGCCAGGAACTGCATCTCGGATTCGACACTTAGCCTGGGAACCTCCATATGCTGTGGGTATGGCCCTAAAAAGCCAAAAAGAAGAACAACAACAAAAACCCCATATCTTCTGAGTGCTTCACCTCTCCGCCCACACAGGCAGCCCGCAGATCTGAAGCCCCAGCCCGCACCTCTGCAGACTGGATATCCCACCAGCCTCAGATACCGCCTCACCTCAACACACCCAGGAGTTTCCGTCATGGCTCAGCAGTAACGAACCCAACTAGTATCCATGAGGACGCGGGTTCCATCCCTGGCCTTGATCAATGGTTCAAGGATCTAGCGTTGCTGTGAGCTGTGGTGTAGGTCGAAGACGTGGCTTGGATCCTGGGTTGCTGTGGCTGTGGTGTAGGCCAGCAGCTGTAGCTCCAATTTGACCCCTAGCTTGGGAACTTCCACATGCTGCAAGTGCATTTAAAAAAAAATAACAAAAAACCACCTCCCCCCTCATACTGGGTGTGTCCAGATACAGTTTGCTCTCTCCTGTCCCCAGCTTCCAATCTCACTCCTGGTGGGGGACCCCAGGTGCTTCCTACCACCTTTGGCACCCCTGCCGGTCAGTGAAGGCCTCACCACCAGCACCCACCCATTTGAAAATGACTCAGTCCATGGCTGAGTCCCTGGCTGAGGGGTCATTACCAGGAGGCAATAGAGACTGTTGAAACTGCAGTAAGGCAGTGGATTATGATAAAAAGGAATATGGCAAGGCCTGTGATGCCAACAGTACAAGAATATCCTTAGGAATGAAGGAAATACTGCAGAGTGATGCATAGTGTTAAAAATACCACAGTACAATTCAGAATGGATAAGCAATGCGGTCTCACTCTATAGCCCAGGGAACTATACCCAATCTCTTGGGATAGAATATGATGGAAGATATCATGAGAAAAAGAATGTACAGATGTATGCCTGGGTCACTGTGCTGTTCAGCAGAAATTGGCACACCATTGTAAATCCACCATACTTTAATTATTAAAAAAGTAAAAAAAAAATTACAGTATGATGTGTAATGATGAATATATTATAGTATACCAAGCAAAAATTTTAAAACCACAATATGATTGAGAATATTGCAAAATACGATAGCATGGTTGGTAATGATACAAAATAGGATAGTATGGTTGATAAGATTAAAAATACCCTCATATGATGGATTACGCTAAAAAATACTGTCCTATGTTTGCTAGTGGGAAAACAGTATATTTACTGTGAGTATATGCTACACGCTCTAGCATAACATAAAATACTACTACTACAGTGGGTACTGTTTTAAAAAATTCTATAATATGGTGGATAAAAACCACTGGGATATGGTGGGTGATGCAGAAAACAGAGATTCTGAGAAGAGAGCAGAAAGAGCTCTATGTTCTGATAAATATAGGAACAGCGGCTGTGGGACATAGTATAATGTGGTAGATGATGTTTAAAAAGAGAGGCTCTATGGGTCACGGGCGAGGCTAAGCCCGAGAACAGATGCAGAGGGCGTGGTGAGCAAGGGCCGAGCCACAAGATGGAAAGAACCTGGGTGCCTGAAGGGCATCACGGAGCCTCCCAGCCTCCCGACCCTTCACTGCAGCACAGATTTGGGCAACAGGACTGACGCACATTTTAAGCCACAGCATTTAGGGGTGTCTCTGTTACAGCCACTGCACTGTCCCCTCACCCACATGGGCAGAGCTCCGCCATCATGGCCCCCACCCAGCATGGCCACCTACACCAAAGAGTTGCTCAGACATGTCTCCTGAGTTAAATGCTGCTGGGTCACTTTGATAATAAATGTAAAAATGCTAATTAGCAAAAGAAACCCAGAGGCTCTGGCTGACAGCATGGGATGGAGAAATCATGCCAAGAACAAAAACAACAGTCACATGGGCTTGCCTGGGTTCAAATCCAGGTCCCAGCTCTGTGACCCTGGCCACATGCTCTTACTGTCCTGAGCCTGTTTCCCCATCTGAAATATGGGGAAGAGCCTCCATCCCCAAGAGCAGGTGGGAGGATTCAGGGGTGGGGACTTCACATAAGGTGCCGAGGCCAATACCCATCTTGTGGAGTGGGGGGGACAACACGCAGTGCCCATGAGGATGTGTGTGTGTGCGCGCTGCAGGCTCTGCAGGACTCACTTGCCGTGCTCTTTGGTGGCCCAAAGTCTGGGATCTCTCCCTGACTCTCTAAGCCAATCGGCCACAGAGCCTGGAAAATTCCAATTTACACCCAATCAGAAGATGGTTCAGGGAAGGGGTCCAAGGCAGTGAAGCCAGAATGATGAAATGATTCCACAACACCCTAGATCTTTGCTGCACAGAATGGCCCTAGACCTGCAGCCTTGGCCTCGCCTGCGAGCTTGCTGGAAACGAATCCTGGGCCCGCCCCGGACCTGCTGAGTCAGGATCGGCACATCAGCAAGACTGCGAGGTGGTTCATACACAGAGTGGAATTTGAGGACACACTCCCATCTCCGCCCCATGTAAGAGGGAGGCAGGGCTGAGGCTCCTGGATGATCAGAAGCAGCACCATCATTGCCCCTGTGTACTGGGGCCCAGATGTGACAGGCAGGCCAGCAGCTGACACCCAGCAGCTCTCTTACTCCTCACCACCTCCCTGTGACATAGGAAGGGTTCCAACAACGCCCTGAGAGGGAGAGGCTACTACCATGCTGTTTCCTACAGGAAACAGAGACAGGGAGGCACCTGCTGGAAGTCGCACAGCACAGGTGGCAGAGCTGAGCTCAGCACCCAGCACTTCCTCGGAAGAGGCCCGCCATGACCTCTCCGTGGCTGAAGGGAAACAGCGGCCCAAGCTGGAGTCCAGGACGGAGGTGCTGCTCCCCGAGTTGCCCAGGCTCAGAGCCAGCGCATCCCCTACCTGCCATCTGTCCCTCCATCTGGCTGCTGCAGGGGGGGCGCAGAGGGGGCTGACTCACCTTTGTCCACCACCTCCAGGTGGATCTTTTTGACGACGCTGGTGTTGTGCTCATAGTTGTCAAAGAAGAGCAGGCGGTACACGTGGCACTCGTAGTCGCCTGAGTGGTTGTAGGTGACGTTGGTGATGAAGATGGACAGATCCTGCAGGTCCTTGGTGCCCCGGCTGCCATTCCACACCACGCGGCCCTCGAAGCGCTCGTCCTCCTCCAGCTGCAGCACCTCGTTCTCATAGCGCAGGATCTGGGGGCATCGGGGGCAGGGTCACGACCAGGCGCCCCCCCGCCCCCGCTCCCCCCAGCACGCCCAGACCTCAATCCACTCTGTTCGCCACCCTGACACACACAGAAAGATGGACACACGCGTGGGCTTAGGTGCTGTAATCTCAGGCAGGCAGGATCATGCCCGGGCCTGAGCCCTGACACACACAGGCTCACACATGCGTTCCTCACTTGTCCTCTGGAGCCCCCATCCCTCCTTCCTACCCTTCACTCTGGGCCGTTCTTCCCTGGCCACCAGACAACCTCTGCAGGCAGGGAGAGAGGCAGCCTGACCTCAACTCTCCAGCAGGCCCTAAAAGGGTACGCTGCCCCCTCACGACACATGGCGAAAAGGAGGTTGGAAAAGTGGTTCCCACCTGTGATGACCACCTGAGACATTTTTGCTGGTACTAAATAATTCCAGTGACATTTACGTGGTGCCAACCAGGTGCCAGATGCCGGGCACAGGAACTCAATCAGTCCTGACACAGATCTCAGAGCTAGGGACCACCCCCGCCCCTGCACAGAAGAGGAAACTGAGGTTGAGAGAGGCTCAAGGACTTGCCCAGGATCATCAGCTGGTCAGGGCTGAAGCTGGAATTCGAATCCAGGTCATCAATAATAGCACATTACTTTATATTTCTTTTCTGGCCACCCTGTGGCATCGAAGTTCCCTGGCCAGGGATCAGATCCAAGCTGTAGTTGTGACCTAAGCCACAGCTGCATCAGTGCTGGATCCTTGGCCCACTGTGCCGGGCTGGGGATCGAACCTGAGTCCCAGCGCTCCCAAGACGCTGCTGATCCCATTGGGCCACAGCCGGAACTCCAGCAACAGCGCTTTATTAAAAGCCAACAAGAAACCCCTCCCGGAACCCTGCCCCCCACCTACTCCTACACAGATGCCCACCCTCTACACACCCGTGCCAGGCGCCCACGCACCTTGACAAACTCCTCGGTGCCCTTCTGGCGGAAAGTCCACTCTGTGAAGGTCTCAGCATTGGTCTCGCTGCGGCGCTTGCAGGAGATGCACAGAATTTTGAAGGTCATCCCGTACACGGCCTCGGTCTCTGAGTCCACCTCCACACAGCCCCCCCAGGCTGAGGACACTGCGGGGACAGCAGGCTCAGGTCGAGCCGGGGCACCCATCGCCCTCGGCATTGCCAGGCTCGCTGGCTGTTGGTTCTCGGGCCCCTTGGCAACCATCTGTTTCCCCTCATTCAGGATCAGAAGTGGACAGAACCAGACACTAAGCCTGGCCCTGCCACCCATGGCCTGCCCTCACTCTTCCTGAGCCTCAGTTTTCCCCCCGGGGAATGGTGAGGGAAGCCATCATCTTTGCTTCTGGAGGTTGCTGGGCAGGTTCTTTAAGGTACGTAAGGCACCAGTTGGGGGCCTGGCACACAGGACACCCCCAAATCAGTAGAGCCCTTACTGTGGTCAGTGGCTCAGTCTTTGCTACCTAAGTACCCCTTCTTCGGAAGGCCACCTGCTCATGGTGCTGCAGGAGCTGGGTAGTGGGACCTGAATTCCTGCTGTGTTAGAAATTCAAGGTGGCAGCGTGTGAGCTCTGTCATGACTGCTCTTGCAAAACCAGCCAGCCCCAGAGAAATGGGTTAGGAGAGGGCAAGACCTCACAGGAGAAGGTGGACACAGGAACCATCATGGACCCACACTCCAGCCCTGCTCCCCAGCTTCTGTGCCATCCACCCCCTCCCCAACTTCTCCTGCCTCTGTCCCCTCTGCTCCCAGGCTCCTCACTTCCTGATGCCAATCCTCCTATTCGCTTCTTGAAACCCTCTGAGCTCTTTCCTGCCACAGGGCCTTTGCACACCCCCTGGATTTCAGTCCCTTTGAGTCCCTCCTCCACATTTTCACCTGCCACCTCCTTCCTGCCTCCTTCCCCTCATTAGCTAAGGCTGTGTCTCTCCAGCTCGGGGGCTTTTTCTTTGTCCCCGATTCTTACCTCTCTCAATCTTGGGGGTTTCTGCCCTCCTCCTCTGCGGTCTCTTTCCATCTCCTTGAGTGACTTTGTCTCTGCTCCCCTTCTTTATCTCTCCTAGGGGTCTCTCTGAAGGTCCCACCACTTTGGGTCCTTTGCTCAGGCTCAGACCCCCCTCTCTGGCCTCTCCACCTCTCTCTCCACCTTCCCTGCCCTTTTTAAACTCCATGTCTCCCTGGGTCTCTGTCTCTGCCTCTCAAGTTTTTCTCTGCCCTCCGTTCTGCTCTTCTTAACTCTCTCTCCTCAGTCTCTCTCTCTCTCTCCTCTTACACTCGGCATCCCTCTCGCGGTCTCCCGCTTACTTCCATCTCCCCGGTCTCCCAGCGGAGCACTCAGGAGTACTTCTGTGTCTCTCACCTCTTCCCTTCCATCTCTCCCTGACTCTCCGTCGCTGCGTTCCAAGGTCCCGGCGCCGCCTTCCCACAGCCGCCCCCCGCCCCCAACCTCCCGCGGCTGTGGGTGTCACATTGCAGCCTGCGGGGCTCTGGGAGCAGCTGACTCCGCGTTTCCTCGCCCCCGGCTGGGTGCCCGCAGCCGCCGAGCTGTGCCGGCCTGGCCCCCGCCCGCTCGCGCCCACCCGCACCTCCGCGCCCTCCTTAGCTCCGCTCCCCACGCGCACAACTTCTGAAGCCGACTTAGCCGGGCCGGGGGACCGGCGGGGACAGGGCGGCCCTCGTCCGCGGCCCGAAGTCCGGAGCGAGAATCCTGCCGCCCGGCCAGTGCCCTGGCGGTGCCCCTGGCCGCGCGCGGCCCCCGTGCACTCACCCAGTGCCGCGCCGACCAGGAAGGCCAGCAGCGTCCCCATGGCTGCGCTGCGCCCCCCTCCCGGGCCGCCGGTATTAATAGCGGGGCGAGAGGCGACGGGACCCGGCGGCGGTTAGAATGTCCCCGGGAGCGCGCGGGCGCAGCAGCTGCGGCTCTGGGACCAGCGAGGGGGGAGGAGGGGGGGCGCGGCCCCCCCGCTCCGGTTACCGCCGGGGGCCCAGCCCCGGGGCCCGGCGTCCGGGCATCCCCGCCGCGCGGGCGGCCGCCGCTGCTCGGGCTGCTACGCTGGCGCGCGCAGCCGGGCACATCCGCCAGGTGAGCGGACCCCGGCCCCGCTCCGGCTCGGGCGCGCTAGGGCGCGGGCCGCGGTCTCCTGCGCACTGCAGCGGCGGCGGCGGCGGCGGACACGGGAGGGAGGAGGGAGAGGGAGGGGGCGGGATGAATCACCGCGGGGGGAGGGCGCGGCTGCCCAGCCTTTGCCGCAGCGGCCCGGGAGGCGCCCGCTGCACCGGCCTCTCCCGGTGGCGCAGGGACCGCGGCTTCTGGGAGTAGGGCGCAGGGTCTGGGTGTCCGAGCCTTCCAGACTCTGAGGACCCCCAGCATCGGGGTCTGCGAAAAGTCACCCCCAGAGTCACAAGAGGACTTGGAGGGCGGCTTGAGGACAGGGTTTCAGACTTCGAAATTATGGAGGTCGTCCTCTTGGGATCTTGAGGGGAACTTGCCTGGGACCTCCAAGTGACACCCCCCCCCCGCGCCCAGATCCCTGGCACCCGAGCCTGGAGGTCACTGTGTGGGAACCCGAGTGGGCACGGGGCGGCGTGGGGGGCGGGGGCGGTGTCAGGCTTGGGCGGCTTCGTACTCCAGGCTCCTCCCCAGCAGGAGGGACACCCGAGATCCAAACCACAGGCTGCTCTAGGGACCTGGCGTGCCAGGTTTCAAGAGGGGGGCCTTTCACGACCCCCTGCTCTCTTTGTCTCTGACATCATCTTCTACTCCTCTCCCCGCCCCCTCCTCCCTCCCCCCTCCTCCCTCCCCACCGCTCTCCTAGCCCCTGCTGTTCCCAGCACACCGAGCACATCCCCACCTCCGGGCCTCCTCCCTTGCTCTCCTCTGCTTGGACCGTTCTTCCCCGAGGTGACCCAAGGACTCACGTCCTCTCCTCCTGCAGCTCTTGGCGCCAATGTCACCTTCATCAGGCCTTCTGTCCATTCAGGACCAACGGGCCCTCACCCTCCCTGACTTGACCTCTTTTACTAGTTTTGTTTTTTGTGGGTTTTTTTTTTTTTCCCTTTTTTTTCCCCACAGCAGTTGTCACTACCTGACATTATTTTCATCCTTATACAGCGTCTCTGCTCGTTGCTTGTCTCTCCAGCCCTGGAAAACAGACTCCCCGAGGGTCAGGACAAGGTCCTGTGCACCACTTCGTCACCAGCACCTTCATGGGAGGGGCTCCCTACCTATTGTCAAATGAATAAATAACTGCGATGCTGGAGCCCTTCGGATATGCTGGATCCACTTCTACCTCCCCAGACATTTGCAGCAAGTGCTATTATTATCTGCCTTTTACAGACCAGGAAACTGAGGCTGAGAGGTCACACGGCAGGCCTCAGGTGTCTCTGGAATCCTGCCAGGCAACGGCGGGAGTTTGTCTACTAAATGGAGAGGATGCGGGTGGGGGCTCTGGCTCAGGACCAGGGCGGGAGTGAGACTTTTGGCTGAGGGTCGTTTCTTAGGTCCTGACCTCCAGTTCTAGGTGGGGTGAAGTTCAAGAATCCCCCCAGCCCAGGCTTGCCAGGCAAAAGGAACCAAGAGCGATGCTGACCCCGGGGGCAGAGGGAGAGGAAGCCAGGGACACCGGACACTTTTGTGGTCTGAGATTTTGTGCCAGCACCACCTGGGCTGTGAAATTCCTCTACAGAAAATAACTCTCTTGCTGTTCCGAGCCCTCCCTCTTGTGGGGGTGGCAGGCAGAGGCACAGTGAGGACAGGCCTTAGGCACCAGGTCGGGGCACCTGGTGATAGCAACAAACTCACGTTCCCTGAGCACCTACTATGAGCTGGGTGCTGTTCTAAGCCCTTCACTAATATTAAATAGCATTTAACTCTTCCTACAAGGTGGGTGTTACTATTATGCCCCTTTTACAGGTATGGGAAACTGAGGCTCAAGGATGGGTTACTTGCCGTGATCACATAGCTGGAGGATAGGAGAGGCTGGCTTTGCCTTTTGCCACTTGTGCACCATCCTGCTCCTATCCAGCCCCTCTCCTCGTCCTCTACCCTAAGCCATCAGTTAAGATCCTTACAGCCTAGCTGTGATTTGTCTCTTTACCCCTCACTCACTCCAGAACCAGCACAGGGCTTGAGTGAGACAGATTTGGGCTCTGTCTGGACCAGAGACCTTGCCTCTAGGCCCATTTCTGCTTTGGTAAGACGGGTCCAGATGGCCTCCACCTGCACAGGTTAGTGTGGGGTCCTGAAAGAGGCCCTTGCATCTAAATGTGTGGACACCAGGGGCTGGGCCTTGCCTCCCTGCTGAGTGGCCCCAGGCATGTAACTACCTGTTTCTGTCTCATGGAGTCAGGTATTAATTTCATTAGAATCAAATGGACCTCAGACCTTGGCACAGAGCCTGGTGTATCCTTGGTGCTGCTCACGACAGGACCTCCTTTTTTCTCCCTGCAGTGTTTCTGCCATCGGAGTAACATTTACTGAATACTTACACTGGGCCACCCTTATGAACTCCTTGTAAAGTGGTTCTCGAGTCCTTGGACCATCGGTATGCGCATCGCCTGGGAACTTGTTGGAAGTGTGAAGTCTGCTTCCCTCTGCCTCCTGCTTTTTTTGGCCACCCCACAGCATGTGGAGTTTTCAGGCCAGGGATCAGATCCAAAGCCGCAGTTGGGGACCTATGCCACAGCTGTGGCAATGCTGGATCCTTAACCCACTGTGCCAGGCTGGGGATTGAACCTGCGTCCTGGCGCTGCAGAGGCACCGCTGATCCCGCTGCACCACAGCAGAAACTCTGGCTGTCTGCTTTTTATTTTTTAATTTTTATTTATTTATTTTTTTTTGCGATTTAGGGCCACACCTGTGGCATATGTAGGTTCCCAGGCTAGGGGTGAATGGGAACTACAGCTGCCAGCCTACATAGCAGCCACAGCAATGCAGGATCCAAGCTGCATCTGCAACCTGCACCACAGCTCATGGCAACGCTGGATCCTTAACCCACTGAACAAGGCCAGGGATCAAACATGCAACCTCATGGTTACCAGTCGGATTTGTTTCTGCTGCGCCATGTCAGAACTCCCTTGGCAATCTGCTTTTTAAGGAGGTTCTAATGCAGCTCAAGTTCAAGAACGACTCACTTCTAACAAACCTGGGAGGCAGGTGCTCTTCTCACACACATGGTACAGAAAAGAAAACTCAAGCTCAGAGAGGTTGACCTGTTCCAGGCGAAATGCCTGCTAAGTACCAGAGGGAGGACTGAACCCAGGCCACTGGCCACTGGTCTGTCCCTGGAACCCCCACACTGGAACTTAATGGTGCAAAGCTTGGAAAGGTGCCAGGGACTTCCAATCACGTCAGTGACTGTGGCCCCAGAAAATGGAGGACCCCCCCACCCCCTGCCTCGATGGGATCTGAGTACAATGGGAGGCTCCCACCCGCTCCCAGGGCCCCACAAGCACATCCACAGCCACTTGCGACCCTTTATTGGGGCTCTGTTAACCCCAAATAAATATAATACATTAAACCCAGAGCTGAGGGAGTTGTGCACCCCGGGAGGCATCCCCCCGAACCCAAGCCGGGCAAAATAAGTTAGCAAGGGGCCTGCCGAAGGCCGGGCCAGCTCCCTGGCGAGGCAGGTGATGGCAGCTGGGCTCGCGCACGCTGGTCTAAAGTGCATCTCGGTTCTGTGGTCCCCGTGTCTGCGTGGCCCCTGGCCGGGCCACTAGGAGGGGTGGGTGGGAGGCTCCCGGCGCTCACACCGGTCCAGCAGTGGCCACCGAGCCTCTGTGTCCATCTGTCCATTTGGAGGGATGGCCTCGTGGCCGGGTGTCCTCAGGAGAAGCTGTCGTCAGGCTGTGGCTGGGAATCGAAGGGAGGGTCTGAGACGGCGATGCCTTGATGCAGCTTCTCTAGTGAGAACTTCATCTGTGGGAAGAGGCGGGCAGGGTTGGGGTGAGCACTCCTGATGCACCCCCACCCCCATTCTGCAACTGAAGAACTGGGGAAGGTCCAGAGAGGCCAAGGTCATCCTGTAATGAGAGCAGGGCCATCCCGCACCCAGTCTGACTTCTCACGGGCAGCAGGTGGAAGGGGCCCAGATGGCCTGGGTTCAAGTTCTGGCTCTGCTACTTACTGGGTAACCTTGGATGAGCCCTTGGCCTGCCCAGGCCCCTTGGTAAAATACCTGCTTCACAGGATCATTTCAGGGACCTGATGGGTGAGCACCTAAGACCTGGCACACAGGAGGTGCTCAATGCACGTTAGCTATTCTTTTTTTTTTTGTCTTTTTAGGGCCACACCCACAGCATATGGAGGTTCCCAAGCTAGGTGTTGAATTGGAGCTACAGCTGCCAGCCTACACCACAGCCATAGCAACACCAGATCCCAGCGGTATCTATGACCTTCACCACAGCTCATGGCAACGCCGGATCCTTAACCCACTGAGCGAGGCCTGGGATGGAACCGGCGTCCTCATGGATGCCAGTCAGATTCGTTTCTGCTGCGCCAGGATAGGAACTCACATTAGCTGTTCTTACTCCCTGCCGTGCAACTTTGGGAACGCCTCTACCTCAGCATTCCTGCCTATCAGGTGGGGGTGACAAGAGCATCCCCCACAGAGGCTGGCGATAAGAAACAAATCACTTGGTCATTTTAGCTCTTAGAACAGCCTGGCTCAACTGGTGTCTGCTATTAGCATTATTCTGTGCAGTCAGTCCTGTGCTCTTGGCAAAATTTGGATGAGCAGTGCCTCTGCACACCAGGACCCAAGTTCAGTCCCCAGCCCGGGGAAAATAATCAGAATTTCACTCAGGATGAGAAGGCCCTGACCTCCCTCTCTGGGCGATGGGACCCCAGCCTCGATGCCCCCTCTACTGTGCCCTGCACAGCCCTTCTCAGCATAAGCATCTCCCTCTGAGCATGATTTTGGGTGCAAGGAGGCCCCTAAAGATGGGCCTCAGCATTAGGGGCCCTAGTGACCAGAAGCGATCTTCACCATCATCCACCCATGTGGGCTCTGATGCCCCTGGGCAGCCAGACAATGCCCGATGCTCCCCAGCGCCCCATACCCCAGTGCCCGGTGTCTGTGCTGACCTGTCCCCACACTTGCGGAGCAGGTGCTTTGCGGGATCGCTCTAATAACAGCGAACACTGATCGGGTGTCTACCTGCACCGGGCACTACTCGCTGCTAACTCCTTGAATCCACATAGCGGCCTCTGAGGTAACATCGATTCTTATCCCATTTACAGAGGAGGATGCCAAGGCCCCAGTGGTGAAGTCACTTGCACAAGGTCACCTGTCAGAATCTGAACCTGGCCTTCTGCACTGATGCTGCCATCAAACTATGGGGCGGGGGGGTCAACCCCTTCCAGAGATAAGATCACAATAACCTTTGGAGAACCTCTTTCCCACCCTCATGTGACCCCTTAGTCACCTTGTAGGTGGGGAGGGGTTCAGGAACCAAGCCTTGTCTACTATGGCTGATGTGACTGGTTCGGGGAGAGGCTTGTGATTCCAGCAGCCAGTAAGAATGAGCGCTTTCCTTTGGATGTTACCCTGGAGCTGCAGGTACCATTTGGGTCCTCTTGGGGGAAAGGATGCCCAAATCAAAGCCAACCGTGGGGGTGGACAAGTCAAGAGATGGTACGAGGAACTGATTCTTACTACCATTGAGGGGCTGGATCCAGCCGTGCCTGAAGTCAGAGATCCCTGGACTTTTTCCCCAGGATGAGAACCAACAAATTCTTTCTTTCACCCTGCTGATTTCTTCCTGCAACCCTGGGAGGCAGGGACTGTGGAAGACCCCCTCATTGAACAGAGAAAGAAAGCGAGGCCCAGATGCATCTGCCACAGCTTGGGATCTGAAGACACGATCCCACAACCCCAGACCGCACCTCGTCCAGGAGCTCCACGGAAGCCCTCAGGATCTGCCTCCACTTGTGCACCTCGACACTGTGGAACTGCTTTTGCAGGGCCAGGATCTCCGCCCACTCCGTGGCCGTCTGGGGGAACTTGCTGTGGGGATACAGGGTCTGAGTGGGGTCTTGGCCTCCCCCTACCTTCCCAAGCTCCCAAGCCCCTCGGGCTGCCCACTTACCCCTTGGCCAGGGCCAGACTATGCCAGGACTCGAAAGTGTGGGCCGTCCTCTCCAGGGACCAGAGGCGGTAAAAGAGGAGGACGTTGAGGGCGATGAGGACAATGAGGCTGGGGGCAGAGGACAGAAGGCAGGAGTCAGGACACCGAGGTTCCCACAAGTCAGGCACCCACACCACGACTCCTTGAAGGGGCACCATGACAACCCCTCTTTTCAGAGGAGGAAACTAAGACTCAGAGAGGGTGAGTGACAAGTCTAGAATCACACAGTCCATAAGCAGCAAAGTCAGGGTTCAAGCCCAGGCCTATCTGATGCCCACGCCTTTAACTGCCACTCTAGGCCACCTCGCTGGGGGAGCCAGGGTCACAGAGCAGGGAGAGGGGCCTGCAGCTGGGGGGGGGGGGGCGGTGGTGAGACACAAGGTAAGGGGAGGGCGGAGGCTGGACCCTACCTCACACAGATCCTGCGGAGGCAGAGAAGAGGAGACAGAAGATGAGAGCCGCCCAGCCCATCCTGGCCACCCCGACCCCCGACCCCTGACCCTGGCAGCTCCACACAGCCTCTCACTGGGCTGCGGCTGAGAGCTGCTGCACGTATGCCCAGGCTCTCAGTGCCATTTCCCCTGAGCATCCTGCCCCAGGCCTCGGTGGAGTCTGTCGTCTGCCTCAGCCCTCTGGGCTCTCAGCTCCAAGTCTCCGCTTTCCTGGGAAGCCCTCCCTGACGGCCCACCTGCCCGGCCTGGAGGAAGCTTTCTCCAGCCTCCCTCGGCTTCCCGGTCCCCGCCCTGTCCCCTCGGCGGTGTTTCCTCATCACAACCCCATGCCTCTGTGCCGGGGCTGTCTCCTGGGCTGCTGGTCACTCTGCCTGGGCCCAGAAAACCTGAATGAAGTACGGAGGTGACATCGCTCCTTTTGCATCCCTCTCCTGGTTCCCCTAATTTCCCCTCCCTTGGGGACCCGCTCCTCCAGTGCCCTGGGCGACATCAAGCCCCTGTGATGTCCCCCCAGACCCCCCAGGGTGCCCCTCTCCCTGCAGGGCAGACCTCTCTCTCTGTGACAGGCGGAGCAGAGCACCGGGTGAGTGCATCTCAAACATCGCCTCCTCTAATCCTTGCTACAGGGCGAGCCCACGCTCCCAGGGGAGCAGAGGCCCAGAGAGGCCAAGCACTTGCCCAAGGTCACACAGCCAAGGTGCAGGTCCAGGCCTATGTGACCCCAAACCCCGGCCCCCTTACTCACACGATGCTGATGAGAACCAGGGCGCTGGGGATGCCTGCCCCAGGCCCCTGGTCCATGGACGGTTCCGAGAAGCGAGAGCTGAGGGAGCCTGCAGGGAGACACCTCAGTCAGACGGACTTATCCCAGCTCACGGCCCCCCGACCCCAGGGCCCCCAGCTCCTGCCCCCTGCCGCAGCCAGGCCTCCTGACGGAACCCACCTGAGGTGTGCATGCCAGGCCGGGCACAGGGGTCAGGGTCCGGGTGCTGGGGCCCGTCACCGTGACCCCTCCAGCTCAGGGGCCGCTTCCGCCTGCGCAGGCCAGACAGCAAGCCCCGGGCATCCTTCCCGCCCTCCTCCAGAGAGAGATTCTCAGCCTTGGCGAGCTCTCGCTCTGCGGACACAAGAGAAGAGGGCTCTGCCTGTCTGCACCCGGCCGGGCCGTGACCCTGGCCGCACCCTGGCCGCGCCTCGGACCCCTACCCAGGTGGTGGAAGTAATCCTCGATGCCGCTCCACGAGTTCTTCTCGATGAGAGACTTCACAAGGCTCCAGGGCTGCTTCCGGTAGCGGATCTCAGAGGACACTCTGGGGTCAGGGAGATGGGGCGAGGGGGTCAGAGTCTGGGACAGGCAGTCTGGGACCGTCTTGCCATCCCGGTCCCTGGGGGCTGCCTTCCCTCCCTAAATTCAGAGGGGGCCTGGTATCACTCACAGACAAAAGACACCCCCAAGGGTGCCCTGTGATCCCCACTCACTAACCCCTTCACCCAACTCAGTCCCCCCACTCAGCCCGCAGCCCCTTCTCTGTCCACTTTCACCACTTTGGCAAGTCCCCTGCCTGAAGTGCTACCCCAGCGCTGCCCACCCAAACTGCCATCCCAGGCCCCACCGCACCCTTGAACCCCTTCCATCTCGCTGCAGTATCTGGCTCCATGTGGGGTCTAAGAGACACCTCCTCATGGCCCACTGAGCTCCTGATCTTCGGCCAAACCCTCCCCTCCCCACCTTCCCATCCCAGCCGGCGGCAGCTCCCTCCTTCTAGTAGCTCAGGCCAGACCCCTTGGGGTGTTCCTGGCTTCTGCTTGTCCACCAGGGTGGCGACCAACATTGTGCAGCTGACTCGGGTCGAGAAGAGGGGAGGGGGCTGGGACCACCAGGGCAGAGCAGGGCAGGGCTGGGGGAGGGTGAGGGACGGGGGGTGGCGGGACCAAGCCCCCTGCTCACCGGAGCCGGGCCTTGTTCCGGGCCAGGCCCAGGATGCAGTAGCGGTGGGCAGTGTAGAAGTAGTCCTGGTAGGGGATGCCCTGCGTCAGCACCTCCGAGTCCACCACACACCCGCCCGCCTGAGGGCCGCGCCGGAACAGCGTCTGCAGGGTCCAGAGAGGAGCGGGGAGTCAGCGCCGTCCCCAACCCCACCAGCCCCACCACCCGGCGGCCGCCCCACCCGGCACACCTGTGTCTCCACCACAGAGGCGCTCTTGGGTCCCAGAGGGTTGTTGATGGGGATGGTGTAGGTCAGCACTCGGCGCTGGTGGCACTTGCTGTCCCCACTCCAGGGGCTCAGGGTCACGTCTGGGGGAGGGAGGGGCAGAAAGGAGACACCGTTCTCTAGTCCTGGGCCCACAGACGTTAGGAGACTCAGCTTCGTCGGAGGGTCCCGGTTGTCTGGGGGCTTGCCCACCCCTCCTCCTCACCCCCACCCTCCTTCTGGATGCCTCAAATGCCAGATACTGAGGACCCTCAGAGCTGGGGCCGCTCTCCTGCCTACTCGCTCAGCCCTCATGGGCCATCTCATCGGCTCCAGCAGCCAACCTCCCCTCTCTCTCTCTCTCTCTCTCTTTTTTTTTTTTGCTTTCTAGGGCCGCTCCTGCAGCATATGGAAGTTCCCAGGCTAGGGGTCGAATCAGAGCTGTAGCTGCCGGCCCACACCACAGCCACGCCAGATCCAAGCCACGTCTGCGACCTCCACCACAGCTCATGGCAACGTTGGATCCTTAACCCACTGAGCGAGGCCAGGGATTGAACCTTCATCCTCACGGATGCCAGTCAGATTTGTTTCTGCCGAGCCACGACGGGAAGTACCCCCAGTCTCCTCTCTTTACTAGTCCTGGCTTCTCGTCTGAGCCTCAGACCTACGGTCGTACAACCTTGTGAACACCTGCCCCTGGAAGTCTAAGTCCCCAGGACCCTTCACACTCACTGAGCTCCATGCTAGCCTCAGCATCTCCCCTCCTCTTTGGGCCTCATCTCAGGGGTGACCCCACCGTCCTCCAGGCTCCCCGCAGAGCCCTGGGCCTTGTCCTGGACTGCCCCTCCCCATCTATTCACTGACCACGGGAACAGTGCCCTGCTTCAGCCCATCCTTGCCTGGCCCTGTCTGGTCTCTCCAGCCTCCCCATGAACACCTAGTCTCCACCTCTAGTCCAGGGATAGCTTCTTAAAGCCAAATCTGACTCTGTCCCTCTCCTGCCCACAACACTCCATGGCTCCCCAGTACCCCAGACAGATACTGAGTTCCTGTCTAGTCTCTCCAGAATATAAGCATAATACGGGGGACATACATGCTCCCAACACAAGACAGCCTTACTCATTCTGCAAGGGATTCTGCATGGTTCGCTGTCATCAGTACAGGGAAAGAAACAGAAAAACTACCATCTGACGAGCCCCTCCCCTACTTGAATCTCTTTTGCAGCTTCTCATGCTCCCTGCTGTCCCCAGCCCTTCCACCAGCCCTGATGCTGCTGGTTTCCAACCCTTCCGCCGGCCCTGATGCTAAGGCGTCCCCTCTCCACACCCACCAGCCCCCAGGGGCTTCCCTTAGGGCCTCTGCAGGTACCCTCTCCTCTTCCCTGCCTGCTCCGCTTTCCCTGGAAAAATTCCTCTTTTGGGCCATGGTTTCAATTTCACATCCTTCCAGCCGCCTTTCCTGACCACCCCCCCCCCGCCCCCGCCCCAGATCACAGCTACTCCTCGCCATACACACTTACTGGGTATCAATTTACTGTCATTTTCACTAGATCTGGGAGTTTGTCTGTCCTGGTCTCTGGCAACAGAGTGAGCACGAAATATGTGCTCGTTAACGCATGTTGATTAAATGCGCACTATCTGCTACTGTATTAACTCATTTAGTTCTCATGAGACCCCGACAGGGCAGGAACTACAATCACACCCGAATTACACAGAAGAAGTGGAGGCACAGAGGCTCTGCAGTGGGCCCAAAGCCCCTCAGCGAGCACGAGGCGGAGCCCCTCTGGGCTGAGGGGTGGAGGGGCTGCTTTTAACTCCCCCACCGGCCCCACCTGGTCTGCACCAGGGCCCCTGCCCGTCTCCTCCCCGCCCCACACCCCACCCCCTGCACCCGGGTGACCTCGGCCCCTGACCTGTGAACTTGCACTGCTGCAGGAAGCCCTGCAGGAAGGGCGAGTCCGAGAAGAGCATCTGCTGGAGCCGCTCGGCACCCACGTGGAAGACGGAGTTGATGAGGAGCCGGCCAGAGAGGTCCGGAAGCAGGGCCGCCAGGTCGGCTGGCGACAGAGAAGGACAGGGGATGAGGCTGCCTGCGTTGTCCCCCTGTTTCCCTCTGGATAATGTCTCCTCCCCACTCCCAGGCCTTTCGGGTGGCTGGGCAGCCCTGTCCTCCTTTCCTCCTTCCTTTTTTTTTTTTTTTTTTTTTCCCACTTTTTAGGGCTGCACCCATGGCATATGGAAGTTTTCAGGCTAGGGAATCAGAGCTGCAGCTGCAGGCCTAGGCCACAGCCACAGCCACAGCATCGCCAGATCCTCAACCCACTGAGCGGGGCCAGGGATCGAACTCAGGTCCTCATGGATACTAGTTGGGATCTGAACCCACTGAGCCACAACAGGAACTCCCCTCCTTTCCTCCTGGACCAGAGCAGACACTGACACAGAGCCAGCTACTCGGCCCTTCCACCATGAGGATGGCTTTATGGTGGGCTCGTGTCCCAGCCAACAATCAGAGCCACCAAGATCAGTTCAAGGTGGAGCACACACCTAGGCCCACACTCTTGCAGTCGCAGTGACGCCAGGGGTGGGCATGCTGCAGTTTTCATCCACAGTGATGGGCTCAGGGGTGTGTGTGGGTGTGTGTGACCCAGGCCAGGCTATCAGCCACTGTGATGGCCTCAGGGGGGCGCTCATTCTCCAATCAGAGTCAACTCCTGGGCCAGGGCTGGGGCCCTCCCTACCCTCCCAGGGTAGAAGTTACCGGAGAAGGAAGTTGGCGGAGACAAAATGGAAATAATGATGACGATGCTGGCGGTGGAAATAAGAGCCAACACTTACTAACCGGCCCAAGCACTTTGCATATATTAACCCATCTAATTCTCTGAAGGACAACTCTATGAAATGGGTACTATTATTGCTAATCCCGTTTTGCAGATGAGGAACATGAGGCTCAGAGAGGCTGAGTCATTTGCCCAAGTCGCACAGCTAGGGAGCGGTGTGGCCAGGCCTGGAGGCCCGGCAAGCCCAGCAATGCTCCCATCCACTCTGCTGAGGGGCCTGCAGAGCAGAGCTAAACGTGGGCAGATTGCTAACAGTGCCATTTGGGCACCTGACACCCCCCCCCCATGTTTAGGTCCCCTGAGCCCGCTCATCTCTTGGCAGAGCCCATCTGAGTCTTTCATAACCAAAGCAAATGAACTGGGCCACCAGCCTCACCTTCCTCCCCTGTGGATGAGGAGGAGTTACTTGTGTCCGTCAACAGCTCCTCACTGGGCAGCAGGTCCAAGGTGCCCAGGGAGGTGGGCCCATCAGGTGGGGCGGGCTCCGCATTGGGGGGTTCAGCCACCGGGGTCACTGTCTGGCTGGAGGAGGCGTCAGGCTGGCTGTCCGTCGGCTCCTCCTTGTCCTCCTCTGCCTGCAGAGAAAAGCTTCATCCAGCCTTGTCCAACCTCATCCCCGCCTGAGGGCTTGTGCATCCATAGCCATCGGGAAGTTTTGGGAGCGCAGGAAAACCAGTGCTGGGGAGGTCGTGTGCGGATTTCGGGCTCCCGGGGCTACGAGGGGCCCGGGGCCCCCAGGCAAGGGCTCCTCTCAGCCTCTACCAGGCCTGTCTGGGATGCCTGGGCTAGAAGGTTTCTTATGACTGTCCTGTCTATCATCTGTCTCCTACCTCATCCATCCATCCCTCCATCCCTCTCTTCTCACCCTTTCCATCTGTCCACCCGTCCCCATCTTTGCCTGTCCTCCTTTCTCCCTACTGGTCCTTATTTTCCTTGCCCATATTTCCAGCTCCATCCCATCCCTCCATCCACCCACCCCTCCATCCACCTCTTCTCTCTCCAGTCCCTCCCTGTTCCCCCCAGTCTGTCAGTCTGCCCCTCTCCCCGACACCACCCAGCACCCTCCTGCTCACCCCGTGGTCTGCATCGCTGCTGGCCCGGGAAAGGTTGGGGGTGATGCGGCCACGGCGCGAACCGGCTGGGCTTGGCTCCTGGCTGCGGTCAGCTGCCCCCGAAGGGGTGATGTCGCTCAGGGCGATTACATCTCCCACTTCCTTGGGGCTCCTAGGGAGAAAGAGACAGGGTGGGACCGCTGTGTCTGTGAGACCTCCTGGTCTTCTAGACTTTGTACACCCGCCTCAGTCCACCCAGAACCGGAGCTCTGCACACAACCCCTTCCCGTCTCCCCCGACCCCTGGAACCGGCTGCTAAGCATCAACTCACCCTAGACCATTCAGCTGCAAGGGGCAGACATAGTCCTCATCCTCACTGGTAAGGCCCAGCTCTGAGCCGTAGCACTGATGCACCAGGTGCCAGAGCTCGCGGGGACTCAGCGTCTGGGCAGACAGGATGTCGGGTTGGCCCCCACCTTCTCAGGGTCAGAGCCCTTCCCACCAGGCCCCACCAGCCTTCAGCCTCAGCAGTTCCCCTGGTGTCCACAAGGGGGCAGCTTGACCTACACACAGAGCCCAGACGCCCCCCACCCCTTCCCCCTCAGGTCCTCCCAGTACTTCCGCAGGTTAAAGTTTCCAGTCTTACAGAGAATATGAGGCCCACGGTGGAGCTGTCACATGCTTGAGTTCACCTCGGGGGTTCCAACCCAGCCCAACCAACTCCAGAGCCTATGTTCCCACCCTCCACGCTGTGCTGCCCCCAGCTATTTTCCAGGTGTTCTCAGAAGCCACCCACGGCCAGAGTGGCTGGATGACGCTGATCAGATAGCAATAACAGCAGCAGCAGCAGCAGCTGACATCATTCACTGCGTTGTTACCATATGCCAGGCATTCTCCTAACCCTTTCTGTGTCCAACAATTCTGTAAAGTAGGTGCTAATATTGTCATTTTAAGATAAGGATGCAGAGGCATAGAGGTGGGTAATGTCCTCCAATTAGGAAGAGGTGTGTTGAGATGTGATCCCAGGGGGCTGGTCCAGCCCTGGAGCTAACCACTGGACCCCACTGCCTCCCAAGAGCTGCCATTACTTATTCGGGGCTCAGCTCTCAGGCTGCAAATGAGGGACGGTCCCCATCTGACCAATGGGGTGCCGTGACTTGCACTCAGGCATAGGGCTGAATTTCAATCCAGCATTTTGGCTGCCTTTGCCCTTGCCCTGCCCTCAGTGCAGATTCGGACACTGCCTTCTGAAATAAGTCAGTACCTGTCTGCTTCAACAATTACCTGGTTGGGTTTTCAGCTACTTACAGCTGAATGCATCCTACATAAACTCATGGAACCACAGTGGGCATTTCAGGGTTGGCCCAGAATTCACTATCAAAATAAGTATAATCTCAAATCCCTTACTCAAAATCTTTGGGATAAGATTTGAGTCAATATTAAGAAATATATAGGAGATCCTGTCATGGCACAGTGGAAGCGAATCTGACTAGGAACTATGAGGCTGCAGGTTTGATCCTTGGCCTCGCTCAGTGGGTTCAGGATCCGGCGTTGCCATGAGCTGTGGTGTGGGTCGCAGACGGGGCTCGGATCTGGTGTTGCTGTGGCTGTGATGTAAGCCGGTGACTACAGCTCCAATTAGACTCCTAGCCTGGGAACTTCCATATGCCGCGAGTGTGGCCCTAAAAAGCAAAAAGAAAAAAAAAGAAAGAAAGAAAGAAAGAAAGAAATGTATGGATTTAAGAAAGATAATAGAGTGTCTATACTGTAATAAAGCACCAATAACATCCATATTATATTTAGTATCCAGTAGGTACAGTGTGTATCAGAGGTTTTCAAAGTGTGGTCCAAGGATCTCTGGGGGTCCCCTAGACCCTCTCAGGAAATCCATGTGGTCAAAATTATTGCCATAGGTATGGTAAGAGTTATTAGTAATAAAAGATGTTACTTGCCTTTTTCACTTTTATTCTCTCACGAGTATACAGTGCGGTTTTTGAGAGACTATGTGATATTATCATTCTGATGACTAATGCATCTTGTGTATCTTGTGTTCAAAAACTTCCCAGCTTCCCAGTTTCAGTATCTACTACCATATGTATGGATAGATACACCCCACTTAACAAAAGCTCTTTGGAGTCTATTCTAAAGAGTGTAACGGATGCCGAAAACGATAAAATTTGAGATGCACAAGCCTATTTTATGCTGGATCCTACAACTTTATGTGGAATCGCAATGATTTTTACCCCAGTCATACGCATTAGTGTGTTTTCATTCTGAAACACATGAAGAGTCACATTCATTGAGTAAATAGAGACCTGTGTTATTCAAGAAGCACATGGGGCCGTTTAAGTTGAAATTAATTAAAAATGAAATTAAATTAAAAATGCAGATCCTCAGTCACACTAGCCACATTTCAAGGGTTCAGCAGGCACCAGGAGCACCCTTCCATCACGGCACAAAGTTCCATGAGACAGTGCTGATGGGACTACAAATAGGCATGTTAACTCAGGTCAGGTTTTGCTGCCAAACGTTTCCCCAAATCTCCCAATTTTCAGAGCATGTATTTTATCTTATTTGCTTTTTAGGGTCGAACCCATGGCATGTGGAAGTTTCCAGGCTAGGGGTCGAATCGGAGTTGTAGCTGCCAGCCGACACCACAGCCACAGCAACGTGGGATCCGAGCCGTATCTGCAACCTGCACCGCAACTCATGGCAACTCCGGACCCTTAACCCACTGAGCAAGGCTAGGGATTGAACCCGCATCCTCATGGATACTAGTTGGATTCATTTCCACTGCACCACAGTGAAAACTCCCTTCAGAGCATTTCTGATCTGCAGGTGGTGACTAAGGGGCCGTGGGGACGCGTTTCCTGTGGGCAGGGTCTGGCACTGGAGCCTATGGAGGAAGCTACAGGTGTGTTGGGTCTGGTGCCCATGGAGAGGAGCTGGAGGGGTCCTCCATCAAGACCCCCGAGTCCCGGCACCCCTGACTCCATAGTCGCCCCCAGCCCAGCCCCTAACCCTGTGCCCAGGACTCCACAGGCCCACCTTTTCAAGTAGCGCGTTCTGCCAGAGGCGGAAGATGAGGAGGAAGCAGCGGTCTCGGGCCCCGAAGGAGGTGAAGAAGTGCTGCAGGAGAGAGAGGGGTGTGAGGAGGGAGAGGCGAGGCCGAGCGAGGAGGAGGCTGCCCCACCCTCCCCCCGGCCCCGTGCACACTGTGTTCCCAGCTCTCCATCCCCAGATGGCCACTCACTCCTCCTTACACTCAGTCCACTGGATCTCTGTCCTGTGCCCAGCCCAGCAGAGGACAGCCCTGGAGTCACCATGACTAGGAGACAGCCCCTGGCCCCGGCCCCGAGGCATTGGCCCCGAGGCACACAGTCCAGGGCAGGAGGTGGGGTCAGCCCAGAGTGGCTGGGTGGCTCAGGGAAGCCCAGGGCACTTTCCCAGTCTCCCATACCCCAACGGACCCACTTTGGCCAATAAAAAGCAAAGGGAGGCTGTGAAGTCCTCCCTCCCCATTTCTTTCTCTTGTCCTGTCTGGGCCACCAGTGTGAGGCAGCCGTCTGGGACCCCAAGGTGACAGTCATGATAGAAAGGAGTATCAGGGAAGGCTTCCTGGAGGAGGCCTCTGAACTGATAGACTTTTTCTATGAATACTATGAACAGCTGTGTGAGGGGACAGACTGACTGTAGGGCCTGAGATAAGAGTGGGCGCAGGGGTCCGGCTCGGGGGACGACGGGAGCGGGGGCTGGGAGAATAAAGAGGAAGGGAAGGCTGAGGCGCTGGGTCCCCTTGTGGGGCCCTGGGGAGCAGGGAGGAGCGAGGAGCCAGTTAAGCTCAGGGGCCACAGGGCCCCCGTGAGCTGGCCGGCCGCCCACCTTCTCGCTCTCTGTGCAGATCTGGATGGCGTTGGGGATCAGCTTGGCCGTCTTTTCCTTCTTCAGACACGTCACTTCCTTCAACTGGATGGAAATCTGAGGACGACAGGCAGGTCAGGAGGGGCCAGGGCCAGGCGCCCCCCCCCCCCCCCGCCCCGGGGCCCTCCCTGCCTCCCGGTGGGTGGCCGGCTCACTGTGGTCTCCCAGCGGAAGATGTTGCTGTAGAAGCAGATCCAGTTCTCGGAGAGATAGAGGCGGCCCTGGAGGAGGATCTCGCGCTGCAAGGCACAGGAGTAATCTGAGGCGGCCGAGGGGAGAGACGGCAGACACCCGAGTCACACGGCCGTCCTGGCCAGGCCGCCACACACAGGGAGGGCCAGGAGGGCAGTGCGGGGAGCTCGGGCTCTGGCTTGCGGGAGACTCACCCACAATGAGGCGTTCGGCCTCAGGGAGTTTGCTGAACAGTTTCCGGAAGTCCTCGTTCCGCTGTTTGTACGTGGGGCTCAGCATCTGGGGAAGTTTGGGAGGTGAGGACTCGGACCCCTCATTCCGTCCCACAAAGCTCCTAGCACCCCCCAGTGTCCTCGGCCTGGGACAGGCTCTCTGAGGCTTCAGGGTCTAGCTCCCTTCTGGCTCCCACTGCCTGTCACCCAAGGGAAACCACGATGAGAGCTGCACAAGCCGGGCCCTGGGCCACGTACCCACCAGCATCACAGACTCAGTGAATGTTCCCTTCAGTCTTGCAAGGTCGGAATGGTTTCTCAAGGAGAGAGAAGCCCAGAGGGGTTAAGCAACTCACTCAAGGTCACCCCGCATCTAAGAAGCCACACAGGATGGGATCCCCACAGGTCTGCCCCAGCACCCACTCCTTGATCCTGCAGCCCCTGACCCCTCCCTCTGACCCCTCCAGCAAGACCCCCTGCCGAGACACTTACATTGTACCAGCTCTGCATCTTCTGCAAGGGAAAGGAATGGAGTCAGAATGAGCCCCTGGACCCCCCTGCCCTTCCACCTCTCTCCCCACCCACCTGCACTTGCACCAACCTTGCTGTTGCGGATGAAATTCCGGCTGCCCAGGCTCTGGGTGCTGGGCGTCCCGGGCACCCCGCCCTTCTCTGAGGAGCTGTCTGACCCCTTCTCCACCATGGTGCTTGGTTCTGGCTCAGGCGGGGGTCGGCTTGGGGGCAAGAGCTGGAGCCGCTTACGGAGAGACGGGGAGCTGCTTGGCGTGCTCCGGCCGGAGTGGGGAGTGGTGCTGCAGGGGAGAGAAAGAGGGGGTGTCACAGCGAAATGCAGGCTCAGGCGTGAGGACAGGCCTTTGGGGGGCACCCATCAGTCCATTGATCCCCACCGCTCCACCCCCACTCCACTTCCTAGCATTGAGACCCAGAGCGGGTTCCCTGAGTCCCTGTGCCTCAGTTAGTTCGTCTGTAATCCAGGGGTGAGAGATACATGTCCTCGTTTGGTTGTTTGGAGAGTTAAACAAATCAATGCACGTCGAGTGCTTCTAATAGAGCCTGGCACATAGTGAGCTCTCAATAACACTCGCTGTTTTTAAAATTAACTCATTAATTCATGCAAACAATAACTATTTATTGAACAACCACTTCCCATTCACTCACTAATCGGGTAGTGAGTCCCATCCACAATGTCCATTCTCTCCTTGCCTTTTTTTTTTTTTTTTTTTTTTAGGGCTGCACCTGCGACATATGGAGGTTCCCAGGCTAGGGGTCGAATCAGAACTGTAGCCACTGGCCTACACCACAGCCAGAGCAACACAGGATCTGAGCCATGTCTGCGACCTACACCACAGCTCACAGCAACACCAGATCCTTAACCCACTGAGCGAGGCCAGGGATCGAACCTGCATCCTCATGGATGCCAGTCAGATTCATTTCCGCTGAGCCACGACGGGAACTCCTGCCCATTACTTCCTATCTTGCCCACTTCCCCTGCCCCGGTGCCCGGGCCCAGCCTCCCTCCTCTCCCTCCTGGACATCTCAGCAGCCTCTTCTCTGGTCAGGCCAGGGCCCTCCTGGTTGTGCCCCCCACCCCCACCCCTGGCAGGTATAATTCACTCTAGGTGAAAGCAAGCTCCTCCCCTTGGAGCCCAGGCCCTGGTGTGGTCCCTGTGACCCCATTCACTCTAACCATCCCTGGCTCCTTTCATCCCTAAAGCTCACCACCTGTGTTCCCGCCTCAAGGCCTCTGCACCTGCCGTTCCCTCTGGCTGGAATGTCCTTCCACAGCCCCAGCGTCACAAGCTCATCTTATTCAGCTCCACTGTTCCTCCTCCCCAGCCTGGCGTCCCCCCCCCAGCCCCAGGCTCCCCTCACACTCGTCTCGTCCTGTTCACTTATTCGGCTTGTTTAATGTCTGTCCCAGACTGTGAACACCAGGTCTTGGTTGCCCCTGTGTCCCCAGGACCCCAAGCTGTACCTGGCACATGCTCAACTCTCAATTAGCATTGCTGACTACGGGAATCATCCGTGCTGGCTGGAGCTGGACGCATCAGAGACCAGACAGTGGGCCCACCTTGGGGAATAAGCCTTCCGGTGGGGAGGCAGATGCTGAACAAACAGAACCCCAAAGGACTGAACAAATTAGTGCGGACTCTGTATCAGGACTACAGCAAGCTCTCCATATGTTGAATTTTATTATTCTTCACACACCCTGTGCATTTCAAACTATTACCACTCTTTAAAGAGGAAGAAATTGAGGCCCAAGGCAACACACAGCTGTTATAATTCAAGGCAGGACTCCAATGAGGCAGCCGGGGGGTGGGGGTGGGGGGCCTCTATCTACCCTGGGGCGGAGGGGGGAGTCCCTCAACCACTCTGTCTCTAAGCTCTTTCTTTTTTTTTTTTGGTCTTTTTGTCTTTCTAGGGCTGCACCCAAGGCATATGGAGGTTTCCAGGCCAAGGGTCTAATCAGAGCTACAGCTGCCGACCTACACCGCAGCCACAGCAACGCCAGATCTTTGTCCCACTGAGCGAGGCCAGGGATCGAACCCGCAACCTCATGGTTCCTAGTCAGATTCGTTTCCGCTGCACCACGATGGGAACTCCTCTTGTCGCTAAGCTTTAGCACATGCTGTTCCCTCTGTCCAGAATGTCCTTTTTCTTTGGTGCCTAGCAAATTCTTCTGCAGCCTTTGGGACTCTTGTTCATACACCCCCTCCCTCCTGGACGCTGCCTCCTTTCTGCAGGTCCCCGCCATCCCCTGGCAGTCCCCACCCCATCCCTAACCACTCCGCCCACAGCGGACTACCCTGGGCTGCAGCTGACTGATGACAGCTCCACTTCCCCCACAGGCCTGTGAGCTCCCCAACAGCAAGCCTTGGTGTGGCCCTGGTCACCATACCATGACCCAGTATTGCTCAGGATGGGGCCCAAGGTAGGAGCTTTTGTCATCCTTGTGAAATGACCTCGTGGAGTAACAGAAATATGTAAACGAGACGCAGCTTGGATCCTGTGTTGCTGTGGCTCTGGCGTAGGCTGGCAGCTACAGCTCCGATTAGACCCCTAGCCTGGGAACCTTCATATGCCAAGGGAGCGGCCCAAGAAATGGCAAAAAGACAAAAAAAAGAAAAGAAAGAAAGAAAAGAAATACGTAAACGAAATAGATGGTGACCTGGGCCACCACCACTCGCCCCAGTGTCTCGCAGCTGCCTTCTCCCAGGTACCCGTGCTTCCATCCCTGGCCCTGGCCCCCTCTGTCTGTCTGCTCCCCACCTGCCACGGAGGGAGCCGGTGAACAGCCCAGTCAGGCCAGCCGCCCCCTGGTGAGCCCTCCCCTGGTGGCACCTCCCTCTAGCTAAGAGGCCAGGGCTGGACCCTCTCATCACCCCCACCCAATCTCCCCCAGCCTCTGCCTTGGCTGTTTGCCCTGTCCAAACTTCCTTCCTCCCCGGTGGAGCACACAGCCCTGTCACCACCCGCACACCTGCAGCCAAGGTGCCACATTGACCCTGACAGGCACTGCACCAACACTTTAGCCTGGAGTCTGCTGCCCCAACTGCCCCCAAACTCCAGACATTCACGCCTTAAGTGCGTATGGAGCACCCACCCTGCACCAGGAACTGGGGACACAGAAGTGGGCAAAACGTTTGCAACGTCTACTCAGGGGGACTCGACACTCGGGTTGGGGAACAGCGCCTATCGGTAAGAGAACATGCGAATGACTGAGGGGTGAAGATCCCTCGGACCCCAGTCAGGGCTATGAAGCAGCATGGCTCACAGGAGCAGCACCAGCAGTGCCAGGAAGTTGTGAGAAAGGCAGTCTGGGACTCAGAGCAGCCCTCTCTCTGATCGGGAAGTCGGGGAGGGGCCCGGGAGTGTCTACTGCATGTTCCAGGCTGAGGACCTCAGAGATAAAGGAGGGCTGAGTGGGTGGGGGTGGGGTGGTGCGTGGGGCGCACTTGCACTGAGCCCGGAGAACAAGGCGCAGATCTGGCGGAGGGCCAGGGAAGGCTGTTTTAGGGGTAAGAACAGTGCGTCCAGGACAGGACTGAGCTTGGCAGCTCTGAGAAGGAGCCAGGCGGCCAGTGGGGCTGGAGAAGGAGGAGAGGCGGGCACAGCCCCGCCCTGTGGGCCCCAGGCAGGAGCTTAGGCTTCACCCTGAGGGTCCTGGTGAGCTCAGGAAGGGTCCTGAAAGAGGGTCAGTCCTCCCCTGCCTCGTCTTCCTGTCCCTGCGGCCACAGATCTAGGGAAGGGTGCCTGAGGACAAGTGTGACACACACAGGGCACGGCCTGCGCCCCTGGATCTTGCTCCTTGGCAGGACAAAGAGGAAGTGTTCAAGCCTGACAGCCCCGAGGCTGCCCAACTAGGCAGGCCGCGGTAGAGGAAAGGGAGGAGCCCAGCCCCACACGGTGACATAGCTGGAGGACCGTTATGGGGGCAGGGACTTGGAAGGGAAAGCGGTTTTGCCACTGCGCACACCTCACCTCCGGCTTCCTGGGCCTAGACAGGCTGAGAGCTCCCTCTGGCCAGAAAGGGACAGAGGCACACACAGGTGTGCACAAAAGGAAACTTCAACAGGGGTCACACACAGCCCATGTCACAGGCAAACGACTGTTCCCTACAGTTTTAAGTCTCCCCCACCCCCCAGCAGCATCACAGGTATATTAAAGGCACACACAAAGCCACAGCATCCAAGCACAATTACCCACACACACCTGCAGGGCTACAAGTGTGCTACAGCCACCCACAAAGTCCCAGAAGTCACACACACACACACACACAAACACGCGCACGCGTGCGCGCGCAGCTGCAAAGGATCCCGGGAACAGAAATCCAGGGAAAGTCCCAGGTAAGTTACATTCACACATACAGACACAAGAAAGTCGCAGACAACTGAAGGCACGTGACATTCCTAGAGTCACCGAGAGAGCCACGCAGGGAAAGAAAAGGGACAGAGGACCCCGGCTAACCTGTGCACAAGCCAGGGAAATTAAGTCTAGGGTCAGCTCAGCTCTCATGGTGTTCCCCCATACGGGGGGGGGAAGAGGAGCAAAGGCCTGCCCTTCCGTGGCGAGGGGTGGACATATCAGCTTCTGTCGCCCTGATACTCAGTCATGAAGGACTCAGGAATAATGCAGCTCCAGGAGGCTGTGGACACACCTCAACAATGCAAGGACCAGGTATTGAAATCACGTGCGGAACATGCTTTATAAACCATAACACGGGAGCAATGTCACTTATTATTGCTCCAAAGAGTCAAGGGTACACCCAAGGTCTCAGCAGGGAGGGTCCCAAGCCCACTAAGAGCCACAAGGGGTCTCTCTCTCTCTTACTTTGCACACACACAAAGCCCCAGAGGGTACCAGCTGCTCACATGGAAGCCCAGGCACACTCAACAATGTCACAAAGGGACACAGACAGGAACATTCACACAAAGATAGAATCAGAAGCAGATTATAGGCACAGCCCCAGGGGTTTCAATCATACCCACCAAGTCCTGGATGCACAAAGACACACACAAGTGACTTGGGTTTGCACACAGAGCTAATAGATGCAGAGGTAAATTACAGGCACACACAGAGCAGAGGGTCACAGCAGCAAACGCAGCCCCAGACACGTATGCACACATACACTATAAAGTCACAACTGAACACACAGGCAACTTACAGTGAGTGACACGTGGAACCACAGATGGAATCTGAGATAAATTCACACATTCACACATGCACACACGGCCAAGAAGGATCACAACCATCCTCACACTAGGAGACTTAGACATATGTTCACACATTCCAAAGTCACAATCAGACACACATAGGTCTGACCAGATGAGCTACACTGCACACGGACATACAACCACAGGTCACAGCCACGCGGAGCCCCAGACACACACCATAGTCACAATCAGACACACACAGGGAGCTTACAGGAACACATGGAGCCACAATGGAATTGGAACTAAATCACACACAGAGCTAAAGAGGATCACAGCTGCCTGCTCGCTAGGACCTCAGATGGCATCCACACTTCCAAGACACCTACAACTGAAAACACTCTGGGCCCAGACAAGTAGGTCAATTCCCTACCCACGACCCCAGAGAATCTCAGGCACCAGGTCTGTGGCCACGCAGAAGGCCCCTCCCCAGCAGCTCCGAGACTCGCGACAGACAAGGATGGCCGGAGGGGGCCCAGACCCAGAGAGGCTGCCCCTGGGCCTGCCCGGCCTCCGGAGCCTGGAAGCCGGGGCCGGCGGGGACTTGTCTCTGCCCTGCCTCCACCGCAGGCCCGACGACCGGTCGGCCTCGCGCCCACCTCTCGCCTCCCAGGCAGGGACGAAGCAGGGCTGGGGGCGCTTCCCGCAGGCCGCACTCCCGGCAGGAAGAGACTTGGATCCCCGGTCCCAGCCCCGCCAGCCGGCGCATCGCGCCCGGGCAGTGACGTGCCGGCCTCCCAGCGGTCAGCGGCCGGCCCCCGAGCACACCCCTGCCCACCCCCTAAGCCTCCCTCCCCACGGCCGGCAGCGGTGCACAACTCCCGGACATCGGCTGCGGCCCCCCCACCCCGCCCAGCCCCCGCACCTCCCCCCCGCCCCCGGCGGTCCTTACTCGAACATGGATGCGGCGCGGCGGGCGCCCAGCCGCAGGGCAGGGCCGGGCCCGGCGGAGCGGGACTGGGCTGCGCTGGGCGTCCCCGCGGGGCAGGCGCCTCGCCCTGGTCGGCCGCCGCCCCCACCCGACCCGCGACCCGCGACCCGCCGCCCGCAGCCCCGCACAAAAGACCGGGGCCGCCGGAGGCCGCCGCAGCGTCAGCTCCCCCTTCCTCCCCGCCCCGTCGCGTCACCGCGCCGCCCCCCGCCCGCCCGCGGGAGGGAGGGGAGGGACCGGCCGAGGCGGGGAGGGGCGGCGGGGCCTAGCCGGAGAGTCCGGTACCGGGAGGGAGGAAGGGACCGAAGGGAGGCGGGAGAGCAGGAGGTGAGAGCCAGAGGGACACAGCCGGGGTTGGAGAGGTGGCCGAGGCGACGGAGGGACGGCAGGGACAGAGCGAGGCCCCCAGGGAGAGGGAGGCAGGAGGAGGGATCAGAGATGGAGGGACCGGGCGCTGGGGCAGGAAGAGACACACATTGAGAGGGGAGGCTGGGATGCCAGAGACCCGGAGAGAACAAGAGAGAGGAAGAGAAAAAGAGAGACAGCGGATCTAAGGAGAGAGATGAGAAATGGACCCGGGGCGGAGGGGCACAAGGCGGGGGCGCAGAAAGAGGACAACACAGACTTAATTAAAACAAAACATCGCCATGGCAGCTAGCTGTCCGCCCAGGCCCTTCCCGCTCCCCTGGTACCCGGAAAAGGGTCCTCTGGCCCCTGTTGAGACTCTGGCTGGGCGCTCTCGGCATCCCCACCCCCCACCCCGGGGGGAACCTGAGAGGTGGGGCGGAGCTGGGGGTGGGATGGAGATTGGGGAAACGGAGGTGTTGGGGCTGTGGGTACCTGGGGAACCGCAGCTGGCGGGAAGTGGGCGGGACCCTAAGACGCCTCCCTCTCCTCATCTCTGAGGCCCTGCTGTCCTCTCAGGGAGGCCCAGCGCCTCGATCTCTGGGGACCCCCTCTTGGGCCCAGCCTAAGTTAAAATCCAGCCTTCCTGGCCCTTATCTGTGCTGTGACGTCGGGCAAGTCCTGCAAATCCCACTAACTCTGTGGTCAGAGCTCTCCCACCTGACAGTGGGGGTCAGGGGCAGCCCTGTTACAGAAAAGGAAGCCGGGCCTCAAAGCTGGGAAGTAACTCACCACTGAGGTCACGTTGCTGGACGTCAAATGGACGCAACCCTCCTTTGATGCCATGAGCTGCGCCTGTCTGGCAGTGGCCGCCTGAGTCTGCAGTGTCCTGGACTCCTTGTGCCTGTGAGTGAGTCCTGCCCCACAGCTCCTGAGCACAGGTGCCCCTGCATGGAGCCTTCTCACCACCCCTCTCCAGACAGGCTGTTCCTGCCTCTTGGAAAACCTCCATTCCCACAGCTCTCCCACCCTTACACCCCCTCCCTTCCCCCCAAACCCACCAGCTTCTCCTTTTTGGTGGACAGCAGGCCCCAAACTTCAGCTCTTCTTGACCTTCTCTTTCCCTCACACCCACATCCAGTCTCTCAGAAACCCAGTGGGCTGAGCCCACAAAATCTATGCAGAATGGAAGCCCTCCTCCCCCATCGCCCCCAGCCTGGCCCAGCCTCCATCCCCTCCTGGACCATCACACTGCCTCCTCCCTGGTCTCCCTGCTTCAGTCCAGGCCTCCTACAGTCTGCTTCCCACACACAGCCCCAGGGAGTCCGTGAAATGGTGTCAGGTCAGGGCCCTCCTGGCCCAGCTCTCTCCTGGGACTCCATGTCCCTCCAGCTAGAAGGAAAGTCCTCCTCTTAGTGTCAAGGCCCTGCTCTAACTTCTTCAGCCCACTCTCACTTCTCTCGACCACTGCCTCTAGCTACCCTGCTGGTCCTCTAACTCCTCCGACACATTCCTGCCCCTGGGCCTTTGTACTGGCTCTCCCTCTGCAGGGAAGCTCTTCCCCCAGTTCTTCCTGTGACTGCCATTTACCCTCAGTTATCTCAGGGGGATCTCAGAGAGGCCCTCCTTCCACCATCTCCCTGTCTCACTGCACTCTCTCTTTGCCTGTTTCTTCTCTGGATGTACTTTAAAATGTCTAATTAGGAAAAATTTATTTCAAACAGGAAAAAGTACAACAGTTCCCCCCAGCCATATTGAATAGATGTGGACCTTTTGGCATTCTTGCTTCAGGTCCTTCCTTTTTTTTTTTTTTTTTTAAGAAATGGGGAAGTTCCTGTTGTGGCTCAGCAGGTTAAGAACCCAACTAGAATCCATGAGGATAGGGTTCGATCCCTGGCCTCTCAGTGGGTTAAGGATCCGGTGTTGCTGTGACCTGTGGTATAGGTTGCAGATGCAGCTTGGATCCCGCATTTTGCTGTAGCTGTGGCATCGGCCAGTGGCTACAGCTCTGATTTGACCCCTAGCCTGAGAACCTCCATATGCTTCAGGTGCTGCCCTAAAAAGACAAAAAAAAAAAAAAAGATTTTCTTTTAAATTCCCGGGTGGGGGCAGGGGTAAATTGGGAGTTTGGGATGAACAAATACAGATTACTATATAGAAAAAAAAAACAGCAAGGACCTACTGTATAGCACAGGGAACTGTGCTCGATTTCTTGTAATCCCCTATAATGGGGAAAAAAATCTGAAAAAAAATTAGATATGTATATGTGTACATATAACTGAATCACTTTGCTATACACCTGAAACACAGAATTTTGTAAATCAACTATACTTCAATTTAAAAAATTTTTCAGAAAACTAAACTAGAATTTGTTGGCTGGCAATTATTGACATAGTATTTGCATTGTATCTACAGCTATGTACATAGCATTTACATTGCATTCGATCTTAGAAGTAATCTAGTGATAAAGTCTACAAAGAGGATGTGAGTGTTATATGCAAATACTACCTCATTTTCTATGAGACATCTGCACAGTTTGGTGTCCACAGGGGTCTTGGAATAGCCCCCATAGATACCAAGGGACAACCGTGTATGTCATGTCACAAAATTTACAGGAAGCCACACTCATACAGTGCCTCATACACTTTTATTTTCTTCTGTTCTTTTTCTTTCCTTTTTTTTTGTTTTTTTTTAACACTATGCTCTTTTCAATTCTCTCCTGGTTCTATTTGGGAAAAAGTGCTGGTGGCAGGGCACTCCACTGGTTTCGTGGCCCTTAAATGGGTCATGACCCACAGTTTGAAAAACACTGAGCAGGTGTTTGCCTCAGGTCTTGATAAGCAGCGCTCAGCTGAGCTCAGCTGGTTATCCCAACACATATTCCCAGTTACGGTTTTTATCTGTGCATCTGTTTCACAGTTTCCAGCCAGGCCCCCGTGGAGCTAAGGCCACATCCTAAATGACCTTCAGCCCCCCACCTGGACAGTGAGAGCCACAGGGAACCCACCCCCGAGCATAACCCCTAGAGAGAACCCCTTTCCCATCCCACCGCCTCCATCTGACCTGTCCTGGGGTGAACTCTCCGGGTCTTGGGTCCTCGGCAGCTGCAGGCGCTGTGGAGGTGGGGTGCAGGGGGGTGACTCCTCATCACTGGCTGGTGTTATCTGAATGGAGGGCACCTCCAGGAGCCTCTGGGACTTAGGGGCCAGGCCCTCGGCCCTGCCACCCTGTGGCTGCCAGCTCTGCCCCTCAGCTGAGGGGACAGGTGAGTCCTGGGCACTGCCGTCCGGGGCTGGTGGGGGCAGGCAAGGCAGCAGAGGCAAAAGCTCAGCCATGGAGAGGGCTCTGCCTGCCCAGTTGGGGGTCTTAGACAACGGTGTGATCTCTGGGGGAGAAAAAAAAAAAGAGGTGAAGGGGAGAGTTCCTGTGCAAGCCCCCCATCACCTCCGCCTTCTGCACCACTGATGGTTCAGAGCCCGGCGGGTGTCAGAGAGGTCGGGGTGGGGTCCCCACCTCTGCAACATCCTCCTTCGTGACCCTGAACCTCAAGTTCCTCTTCTGGAAACTGGAGAGAGATCCTGATGACAACAGCCTAGAGGGGCCGGCCAGTGCCAGGGAGCTCTGACAGCGGAGGCTCCAGCCCCAGGCCCGGCACAGAAGTGGGCAGGGAACGTCCCTTCATGCCCCTGGATGGGGTGTGTTTTTTCCTGAGTATTCACCAAAGCCAAGGCCAGGCTTTTCTCTATATCCATCTCCACCCCCCTCCTCACCCAAGGCCAGGAAGGAGCCAGGCCCGAGTGGGCGCCAGAGGCCACAGGGCTGAGTTACAATGGCTGAGCAAGTGGAGAAGAGAGGCCAAATCCAGGATTTCCCTTCCTTGTTTGCTCAGCAATTACCCCTCCCAAGACAAACAAAGGGAGGGAGCCAGGCCCGTTCCTGAGGTTTGCCTGGGTCTGGGGAGATAGTGGCGTCCGGTCCTCAGAGCAGAACTTGAGCCCCAGCTGCTGGGGGAAGAGGGAAGCAGGGCCCATGGAACCCAGAGAGAGTGTCCTCTGGTTTGGGAAGACTTGAACCTCACAGGCCAGGCCTGGACCCCGGAATCCTTCCCAGGCACCCCTACCTTATGGCTTCCACCTCCTTCTGTCCTCGCGGTGTTTGCTGGGACTTCCAGGGGAAGGGGCAGGTGACTAGGCCCTTTTCAACCCTCCCCCCTACCCCGGGGCGGGTGGGGAGTCCTGGCCAGGCCAGGGAGTCATGACCTTGCCAGCCAGAATAGCACTGCCGGCTGGAGTCATGTTCCCCTCTGGCCAGCTGTTCCTGGGAGAAAGGATGGGTGGGGGCGGGGGGCCCTTCCCTCCTCAGCCTGGGGAGGAAGGGGCTGCCCTCACCCCAGGCCTCCACTTCTCCATCTCTCCTGTCGCCCGGCCCACCACAGTGTAGCTTCTGTTCCCTCTTCTCCCCAGAACTGCTCCTCCAAGCTCAGAGATCCACCCCCCTCGCCCCCAGCTGGCCAAGGCTGAGCCTTTCTCATCCTCACCTTCCAGTCCTGCTCTTAGAGGCCTGAACCTTCAGGTGGGTTCTCTTAGCGCTCAAGGGCACCCCACCGACGGCTCCATCTCACTTTTGTGCACGACTCTGTCTGCTCCACCTGGTCTGTAAAGAGCTGGCATTTCCCATGGCTTAGGTCTGGGCACTTTTCCAATATATTACATAATAATGGACACATGCTAAAGGATGTCTGTATCCCAGTTGTGAGTTTTGTTGTGGTCTCTGCACGCAGATAGAAAAAGAATTTTCCAGATTTAAACCAAAGTGTAGAAAGACAAGTTTATTGACACAAGAGATGCTGTTAACACAGTGGGTCAACTTCCTTGATAATCAGGGAGGGCTGACTCTGGGCACGTGGTCGAGTCTGTTTTTACGGCCCAAAGACAAAGGCGTGTGAGGAGTAGTCTTGCCATGCATTTGTTGACCTGCTGATTGGCTGGGGAAGAATGGGGTCTTCTGACACACTTGCTGATTGGTTGGGGAACAATGGGGTCTTTGGATATACTTGCTGGTTGGTTGGGAGCATATGTTGCTCCTCTAGGGGCGGGCTGAGGAGTGGGCTACATACCTTTCCTAGCAGGAGGCAGGAAGGAGTAGGCCAGGTGGCTGGGGTGGGGAGTTCTCAGGAACGACTAACAGCTACAATGATTCAGGTGGGCTGATAAGGGTCTGGCAATTCTTATCTCAGCTGGAGGCTTTTTGAGTTTTATTTCCTTGAAGAAGCCTCGAAGTCCCACAAGTTTAACAAGAAAGAAAACCCCATAACTCACCCCCCCTCCACACACACACAGCCAATTTGAGAGCCAGCACATCACTGCGAGTGCCCCTGGGACTGGCTTACCCAACCCTGGCCTCCCTTCCAGAAGTCCTCATCCCCTCTTATTTGTCAGGGATCATTCCTAAACATCAGATCGGTCTGCATTCCTAAACATTTTAATATTTAGTTTTCCAATGAAATTAAAAAAAAGTGGGCAGAAGATCTAATCTCCAAAGGAGACATACAGATGGCCAAAAGGCACCTGCAAAGATGCTCAACATCGGTAATTATTAGAGAAATGCTGATCAAAATTACATTAACCTCAAAAGGGCCATCCTCGAAAAGTCTACAACAGTAAGTGCTGAAGAGGGTGTGGAGAAAAGGGAACCCTCCTACATGGTTGGTGGGAATGTAAATTGGTACAGTCACTCTGGAGAACAGTATGGAGAGTCCCAAAAAAACCTAAACATAGAACGACCATATGATCCAGTAATCCTACTCCTGGGCATATATCTGGAGGAAAAAAACATAATTTAAAAAGATACATGCAGGTGTTCCCATTGTGGCTCAGCAGTAATGAACCCAACCAGGATTCATGAGGACTTGGGTTCCGTCCCTGGCCTTGCTTGGTGGGTTAAGGATCCAGCATTGCCGTGAGCTGTGGTGTAGGTCCTAGATGCGGTTCGGATCCAGTGTTGCTGTGGCTGTGGTAGAGGCCTTCACTACAGCTCTGGTTCAACCCCTAGCCTGGGAACTTCCATATGCTGCAGGTGTGGGCCCCCCCAAAAAAAGGAAGAAAAGAAAAGATATATGTACCCCAGTATTCATAGCAGCACTATTTGCAATAGCCAAGACATGGAAGCAACCTAAATGCTATCCACAGATGAAGGATAAATAAGATGTGGTATATTTATACAACGGAATACTACTCAGCTGTAAAAACTATTGTAGATAAATTCCACTATTAATTTACTGATTATGTTGATGGCTATTTGAGGCATTCCCAGTTTGGACCACTAAAAATAGTGCTGCCGTGAACATTCTTTTCCATGTGTCTTTGTGTTCCTCTCTGTCACACATCAAGTATCTATTTATCCATCCATTCACCCATCCACTCATCCATGGGTCTTTCAGAGAGCTTCACTGGTCCATTTGTCTAACCCTGTGCAAAAACTACACTATCCTATCCAGTGTTGCTGTAGCAATGGCAGCTCTGGCTTGGATTTGATCCCTGGCCAGGGAAATTTCATATGCAATAGGGGCAGCTGAAAAAGAAAAAGGAAAAAAAGCAATTTACACCATCCTACTTATATACACCTAATTATCATATATATACACACACCTATATATATAAACCTATATAAACAGACATATACACTATGTTAATACATAAATACTATATCCACATATACACACATATGTAATATGTATATGTGATTTTACAACTAGTCTTGGTGTCTGGGATGGAAAGCCTTCCCATTTTGCTCTTCTTTAAGAGTCTCTTGGCTCTTCATGTTAGAGGTTTTCCTCAAATGCGCATGATCCTTACCTGTCAGTGCGTATTTAGAAGTGGGGTCCAGCCTGTGGTTTAACAACTGAGGGGGCTGTGGAAGATTGAAATAAGAAATATGTTTTGCAGAAAAACATCAAGAGCTCTATTTAGGACAACTTGTCAGCGATACCTGTGCAAGCTCCCAACGGACAGGTCCAGTGGGCAGCTGGCAGACAGAGATCAGGGCTGGCCCTGGGAGTCCCCAGCATCGGATGGTGATCACCCACCCCAAGACCCTCCCCTCCCCTGGAGCATCTTTTCCCAGAACCCACCCTTCTCTTCCTACACAAGATTACTGTCTTCAGGAAGCATGGAAGAGTTCCCACTATGGTGCAATGGAATCAGAAGCATTTTTGCAGCTGGGCTAGGACCCCAGCCCAGCACAGTGGGTTAAGGATCTGGTGTTACTGCAGCTGTAGTGTAGGCTGTAGGCTGCAACTGCGGTTCAGATCTGATCCCTGGCCCAGGAACTCCATATGCTTCGGGGCAACCAAAAAATAAATAAATAAATAAATAAATAAATAATAGTAGTAATAATAATAAATATATATATATAGAGAGAGAGAGAAAGAGAGCTTGATTCAGATTCTGTCTTCGAGAGTTGAGTGACATGGGGGACTTGGGCTTACAGTCAGAGTTGTCTTCTGTTTTTTGTTTTTTGGTTTTTGTTTTTTTTTTGGCAGAACCCACAGTGCAGAGAAGTTCTGGGGCCAGGGATTGAACCTGAGCCACAGCAGCCACCCGGGCCACTGCGGTGACAATGCCCGATCCTTAACCCTCTGCACCACAAGGGAACTCGTGTTATCTTTACCTTTTCTGATCTTTGACGTTGCCGACAGACCTCTGAGGGAAGTTCATGGCTGGCATTAGGACTCTGGAGAGAAGGCTCATTAGAACCTAATGTCCCTGGAAGCTCAGGAAGGGTTAGTGTGTGGACATGCAGTCTCGAACGGAGCAGGGCCACCTAAGAACACTTCACATGAACTCATCCCACCTCCCCACCTGGTGAAAATCCCCAGGTTTTCCTGTCTGAAAACCTCTGTGGGTTGAAAACCACCTGCCTCTTATTCCACTATTTCCACCCTCCTCACATTCAAGAGAGTAGCAGAGCCATGAAACTCCTCTCTAGTGTCTCCTCCCAGCCGGGGTGGGCGTGAGTTGAGGGGTGAGGTGGCGGTGGGGCGCGGGGGGTGGGGTGGGGGTGAAGTGTCCCAGATTGGGCACCATTTCTGTAGCATTTTTCCACAGCGAAGAGTGGATGCAACAGATAGAGTCTGTGCTGACTTCCTTTTTCTCCTCCGGTGCTGGTGCTCAAGAGAGTGTGGGCTTGTGTATTTCTGACACATAATCAGTGATAATGTGCTATTTGCCCTCCACAGATGCTTCAAGATTTCCTGGCTGCATCTGTTTCCAACGAACTGTGACTTCTGGTTTCTTCTCTGAGTGTATCTGTATGGACCTGGTAAGTTTTGACTTCTTACCCAGTCTCCCCCACACTCTCTGTATATGTAAGGCTCTCCCCGCAACCCCCAAGTGTGTCTGATTTTAACAAATCCCTTCCCACATCCTCCACCCTGGAAAGTCCCAAATTATCTGCTGTTCTTCCCTTCAGGCTTCTGTTTGCATATTGAAGAGTGTCCCTTTGGGCTAGGCTGACCTCCTCTTCTACCAAACAGATGCTGAGAAAACAGGTGCTAACTGGTTGTCTGTGGGGTGGTCCTTCCCGGACCACCCTCCTCCTGGACCTCCCACACAGAGGTGCCATTGGGACGTCTGTTTCTCGTGAACTTCTGCTTTGTCTCACCACCTTCTGGGCCAAAATGTTGGTGCTTTGCTCAGAACAAAGACACTCAGTCCAAGACCATTTCCTGCCCTTAAACTTGGGGCTCTCTGGGAAAGAAGGAAGCGTGGCGGACCTTGAGTTTCCAAGAAATGGGAGCCACGACAAGGACAGGGCAGGAGAGATGAACATGGATTTTTTTCGCATTTTCCTCAAGAATTGAATTTGCATTGCATTTGCATTTGCATTAAGAACTGGGCCTCCCAGGGTTTCCTTCCTTCTCCCCAGCACCTTAGTGTCCTGTTTTCGCCAATTTCATGTATTTACTGCCACCCTAAAAACTGCCAGGAGGGGGAGCTCCTGCTGTGGCGCAACGGGATCCACAGCCTGGGGAGTTCTGGAACCACAGGTTTGATCCCCGTTCCAGCATAGTGGATTAAGGATCCGGTGTTGCCTTAAGGATCCGGTGTTGCTGTATGCCATGGGGCGGCAAAAAAGAAAAAAAAAAAAAAAAAAAAAAAAGAGAGAGAGAGAGAAAAGAAAAAAACACACCAGGAGTAGTCTAAGAAAGGATGGCTTGTTCTAAAATGTAAAGCATCATATTTCCACCCCACCCCCCGCCCCCCAGCCCCGAACATTTGGCAGGACTTGTCAGGACCAACCATAACGTTTTATGTAGCAAATAACTATTTTGGAGGGCTCTCCAAAGCCCAGTGGAACTTCCGTTCTGTATTTCACCTGGACTGGGAAATCTTCAAGGAAACTTCTAGATATCGGAGGATTCATTTCAGCAGTGACTGGGGAGAGCCTTTTGATAAACTGCAGTGATTTTCTAGGCTGTCTCCCCTCCCACGGACATACGCACTGACAGCTGTCCGTCTAGAAAACGGGAATTAAGTCACAGATAAACAGACATGGTCCCTGAGGTCAATGAGCTTCTAGCCCTTATCTGTGAAGTGTGGAAAATGATCCACCTCCAAGGGTTTTGAGAGAATCTAATGAGTTAATATAAGCAAAATGTGGGTTTGAGCACACAGCGATGGCCCAATTATTGTTTTAGCTATTATTTTATGTTTCTGGGTGGGAGGGTGTTTGAATGAGCATGTATAGCTCATAATTTCAACAACCACACTGCACGAGATGCTGGAAACCAGATGGTGGGGAAACACAGCTAGAAGTATAAGAATTCTAGGATGTCGGGCCTCTCCCCGCATTGGTTTTGTTTAGCTCTGGGTGTTTTTCCACATCACTTATTAGGCAAATCTTTAAATGAGAAGGCGATGCTTGCTTGCTTGCAAAGAGACCAAAGGGAGGAAGTGGAAAGATTTCATTTGGCTCCACCATCAGACCAGTGAGAAGGAGAGCCCTCCAAACAGGTCCACTTTAATACGGCTATTTTTTTTTTCCTATTTTATATATCAGAATTACACATATTTTTGCTTTTATTTAAAAAAATATTTTTAAAAATAGCCAAGACATGGAAGCAACCTATCTGTCGACAGAGGAATGGATAAAAAAGATGTGGTAGGAGTTTCCATCGTGGCGCAGCGGAAATGAATCCAACCAGGAACCATGAGGTTGCGGGTTCGATGCCGGGCCTCGCTCAGTGGCTTAAGGACCCGGCGTTGCCGTGAGCTGTGGTGTAGGTCGAGGATGTGACTCGGATCCTGTGTTGCTGCGGCTGTGGTGTAGGCTGGTAGCTGCAGCTCTGATTAGACCCCTAGCCTGGGAATCTCCATATGCTGCGGGTACGGCCCTAAAAAGACAAAAAAAAAGACCAAAAAAAAAAAAAAAAAGATGTGGTATATCTATAAATGGAATATTAGCCATAAAAAAGAATGAAATAATGCCATTTGCAGCAGCATGGATGGACCTAGGGGTCATCATACTGAGTGAAGTAAGCCAGACAGAGAAAGACAATAGACTCACAGACATAGAAAAGAAACTTATGGGTACCTAAGGGAAAAGAAAGGCAAAGGGATAAATTAGGAGTTTACAATTAACATATACACACTATATATAAAATAGATAATCGACAAGAGCCTACTGTATAGCACAGGGAGCTATATGCAGTATTTTGTAATAACCTATAAGGGGAAAGAATCTGAAAAAAATGTGCATATATATATATGTATATGCACATACATATACACATACATACATATATATATATATATCTGAATCACTGTGCAGTATACCTGAAACTAACATGACATTGTAAATCAACTATACTTCAATTAAAAAACTCATATATATATGCTCCCTGATGGCTCAGCGGGTTAAGGATGTGGTGGTGTCATTGCTGTGGCTCAGGTTTGATACCTGGCCCAGGAATTTCCGCATGCCACAGGCACAGCCCAAATAAATATATACAAATACACATGCATATAATCTTTTTAAAAAATTTAAGTATGGCTAACTTCATTTCTTTAATTACTTTTTGGCTGCACTCACAGCATGCAGAAGTTCCAGGGCCAGGGTCAAACCCACGCCATAGCAGCCACCCAAGTCACAGCAGGGACAACATCAGGTCCTTAACCCACTGAGCCACCAGAGAATTCCAAGGATGGCTCACTTTAATAGGAAACAACTGGCCTAGCCCCTGCAAGCCTGAGAAAAGGAAGGGCAGCAGTATGGGGAACTGGCTGGCAGAGCAGAGGAGGCACAGGCCGCTTAAGGAGCAGGTGTCTCTACACAGAAACCACACACACTGCGCCCAGTGAGCTCGCAGATACACACTGACAAGCCTGCTTGGGCCACCCTCAATTCTTGTACCCTTGACCCTTGAGTAAACACTCTCTGTTCTCAGTCATTCTCAACAATAGAATCATTAAAGAAATTGTGATAGAGCCATAAAATATAATACTATGTGGCAATGAAAAATGAGTAAACTGGAGTTCCCTGGTGGCTCATCAGGTTAAAGATCTAGCATTGTCACTGCTATGGTGTGGGTTCAATCCCTGGCCCAGGAAATTCTGCATGTTGTGGGCACAGCCAAAAAAAAAAACAAAACAAAAAACAAACAAACAAAAAATGAGCAGACTATCACCACAAGCATCAACGTAGATGCATTTCCATTAATATGAAGTCCAAGAACAGCTAAAACTAATCCATGGGGCTACAGGTCAGAATAATTCTTCCCTCTAAGGGGTAATGACTGGGAGAGACATGGGAGCTTTTGAGGTGTTGGACAGATTCTATATTTTCATGTGCACTGGGTGGTATGCGTGGGAAACATTACTTTGCTGTATATTTAAGATTTACGCACACTGGCGTTCCCATCGTGGCTCAGTGGAGACAAACCAAACTAGTATCCATGAGGATTCTGGGTTAATCCTGGCCCTGCTCAATGGGTTAAGGATCCCGCATTGCTGCGAGCTGTGGTGTAGGTCACAGACGCAGCTCGGATCCGGCATTGCTGTGGCTGTGGTGTAGGCTGGCACCTGCAGCTCCAATTCAACCCCTAGTCTGGGAACTTCATGTGCCAGAGATGTGGCCCTAAAAAAGGAAAAAGAAAGAAAAGAAAAGAAAAAGATTTATGCACATTACTATATGTATGTTTACCTCAACAGTTTAAAAGGTAAAGTTTTAGGCGTTCCCATCGTGGCTCAGTGGAAAGGAACCCAACTAGTATCCATGAGGACTTGGGTTTGATCCCTGGCCAACTCAGTGGGTTAAGGATCCGGCATTGCCTCGAGCTGTGGTGTAGATCGCAGATGTGGCTCAGATCCAGCATTGCTGTGGCTGTGGTGTAGGCCGGCAGCTGCATCTCTGATCAGACCCCTAGCCTGGGAACGTCCATGTGCCACAGGTGCGGCCTTAAAAAGACAAAAAAAAAAAAAAAAAAAAAAAAGGAAAGCTTTAGTGTCATCAACATTAAACTTACTTTAACAGCTTTACTGGAGCATAACTGATGTGTGAGACACTGCACTTATTTCAGCACATGATTTGATGCTATTGACACACATACAGAATCCCGAAACCATCTCTACCACCAAGCTGACTGACATAGGCCTCAGCTCCCAGAGCTTCCCTCCTGCCCTCTACACCCTCCCCTCTTCCCCACAACATTAACGTTTTTATGTTTAAAATATTTACAAATAAAATTACTGTTCAATGCTTTCTTTCAGGCATCACGCCAAACTAGCAGCAACTTAGAAGCGTGCATGCCGTCTCCACTTCCGACGTAACTACAGGGGACTCGGAAAGCCCAGACCTGAGGGGCAGGGCTGCGGATGTGACGAAAGCCAAGTGGGTCTAGGGGGAGATCAAGGAACCAGCATCTCAGGCTGAGCCCACAAAGCACCAGAGGCTCCTCCTGACGGGCAAAGGGCAGTCGCTTGACTGGAATAGGAAGCGTGGGATGTACCGTCTGGAAGCTGGAACTTTCCTGGAGCTGGCTGGCACTGAAGTCGGGGATAGGAAGCCGCCTGTAAGGAGCTTTTGGGGTGTATTGTGAGGGCTTTCCTGCTGCCACTCCTGGCTGCTGGGGCAAAGGCAGCTTGAACAGCTCCAACATGCGTGCAGCTCTCTGCGTGAGGAACTGCACGGGAACCCAGGGAGATTTCCTGGTAGCAGAAACAAAAGCCTCCCCACACTGTCCGCAACACGCACTCGCACGCACACGCACAGGCACTCGCACACGCACACACCCCTCTTCCGTCGGTGGGCATGAAGAGCTCCTCTCACTCATGGGTCAGAGGTAACTAGAAGAGGAGCACATGCTGACGAATTTAGAATATATGTACGTGTGTATATGAATTTAGAATACACACACACACACACACACACACACACAAACTTATTTCCAAAATAGAAAGAGACTCACAGACAAAGAAAACAAACTTACCAAAGGCAAAAGGGAGGAACAAATTAGGAGATTGGTTTTAACACACACACACACTATTATATATAAAATAGATAACCAGGGAGTTCCTGTTGTGGCTCAATGGTTTAAGCACCCAGCGTACTCTCTGTGAGATGCAAGTTCAATCCCTGACTTCACTCAGTGGGTTAAGGATCCAGCATTGCCGCCAGCTGTGGCGTAGGTTGCAGAGGCAACTCAGATCCCTTGTTGCTGTAACTGTGGCATGGGCTGGCAGCTTCAGCTTTGATTCAACCCCTAGCCTGGGAACTTCCATATGCCACAGGTGTGGCCCTAAGAAGGAAAAAATAAAAATAAAAAAATAAAATAAAGTGGATAACCAACAAGGACCTACTGTATAGTACAGGGTACTGTACTCAATATTTTGTAATAATCTATAAGGGAAAAGATTCTGAAAAAAAAATATATATATTCTTTTTACATATATAGAAAATGTTTTCTATATATTTTCACTGTGCTGTACTCCTGAAACTAACACAACATTATATATCAACTTAAATTCAATTTTTAAAAAAATTGTAATTAAAAAAGAGAAATCTTAGGAGTTCCCTGGTGGCTTAGCAGGTTAAGGATTCTGCATTGTTGTGGCTGTGGCTCGGGTTGCTGCTTTGGCATGGGTTCGATCCCTGGCCCTGGAAGTTCTGCATGCCTCAGAGGCAGCCAAAAAAGAGAGAGAGAGAAATGTTGCAAGAAAAACCCCACAACTGAAAAGTAGGAGGGGCTGGCAGAGCATGAAGCACAGTTGTTAAAATATGATAATAGTACAGCAGAACATCAGTTCTAAAAGTTTCCAGAAAGGGAAAAAAAAAAAAAAGTTAAAGGATCATAGTTGGAAGGACATTGGAAATATGAAACAAATGCTACTTAGCTTAAACGTCTATCAACTAGCAGCCAACTGGAAACAGGGTTAGACATTTTCAGACATAGAATATCTCAGAAAACAACCTTCCAAGCACTCTTTGTCAGGGAGCTCCTGGAAGATATTTCCACTAAAAAAAGGAGGGAGTAGGAGTTCCTGTTGTGGCTCAGTGGAACCTGAGTAGCTAGTATCCATGAGGACGCGGGTTCGATCCTTGGCCTCTCTCAGTGGGTTAAGGATCTGGTGTCGCCATGCGCTGTGATATAGGTCGAAGACTTGGCTGTGGCATAGGCTGGCGGCTACCGTTCCGATTAGACCCCTAGCCTGGGAACCTCCATATGCCACAGGTGTAGCCCTAAAAAGATAAAAATAAAAAATAAAAAAAGGAGTGGAGGGAGTAAACCAGAAGAGAGAAAATAGGGAAATCAATGTAACAAGATGGGGAAGCGAAGTCCCAGCATGAGGATTTAGCAGCCCCTTAAACAAGCACCCAGTTCAGGAGTTCCCACTGTGGCTCAGCGGGGTAAGAACCTGACATAGTGTCAATGAGGATGATGTTTCAGTCCCTGGCCTCGCTCACACCCAGTGGGTTAAGGATCCAGCATAGGTCACAGATGCGGCTCTGATCTGGTGTTGCAGTGGTTGTGGCTATGGTGCAGACATACCACGTTCGACCCCTAGCCCGGCAACTTCATACGCCAAAGTTTCAGCCTAAAAAGTAAAAAAGGGTAGCTTGTCTGGGAGCTGTGGACCTAGGCCATGAGGCCTCAGAACACTGTGACAGGACAGAAAAACACAGTCAGAACCCACCCTGTCACACCCGTCCTACACCTCACATGTCTGCAGGAGAAGAGCTGTTTGGGACTCAGGAAGGAGAAGGGTGTCTAGCCCAGAGGGGTAAGGACGCGTGACGGAAGGAAGGGGCGACAGGAAGGAAGAACTTCGTTGAAAGAGTCAACATCCGGGGGCTCGGTGAATTCTCCAAACAACAGGACAGCCTTTCATTTGAGCAGGAAATACATCCAGACGTTAACCTTTTTTTGGCTGCACCTGGGGTGTGTGCAAGTTCCCAGGCCAGGGATCGAACCCAAGCCACTGCAGCGACAATGCTGTCTCCTTAACCCACGGCACCACAGGGGAAGCTTCTGACTTCTTTTTCCCTCTCAGCTCCCCAGAGAGAGCTCCGATAGGAGGGTGGGCCGTTACGTGAGGAGGTGAAACCGACTCGTTTCCCTTGGTGCTGGCAGTGCTTCTACCTCCACCATCCTTTGCAGCTCTTGCTTCATAGGTTAGACCCCCGCCCCACCACCCCACCTGCACACCCAAGGCTGGATTAATAATCTGCGTCTGCCTCTTCCCATCACAGATTTAAGTTCTCAAATCCCTTCACTTCCTTTGTGATTCATTCATTCCACAAATATTTCATAAAAGCACCAGCGATGCAGTGGGAAAAAAAGTTCTTTGCATTGAAGAAACACACAACGAAATCCTTATCATCACTGCTGGCGTGTTTTGCAAACATATTCCACACCTGGTGAGTCTTCTGTGGAAAATGAGAAGTCACCGAAATCGGTGGACAGGAGGTAGGAGAGAAACGGAAACTTCCAGAATAACAAAACAAACCCTCTGCTTGGGGGAGGAGAATGGAGAAGGAAGTATTTGTTCAAAATCCCCAGAAAAGGAGTTCCCTCTGTGGCTCAGTGGTTAACGAATCTGACTAGGAACCATGAGGACAAGGGTTTGATCCCTGGCCTTGCTCAGTGGGTTAAGGATCTGGCATTGCCGTGAGCTGTGGTGTAGGTCACAGATGCGCCTTGGATCCCACATTGCTGTGGCTGTGGTATAGGCTGGCAGCTGTAGCTTCCATTCTGCCCCTAGGCTGGGAGCCTCCATATGCCGTGGGAGCAGCCCTAGAAAAGGCAAAAAGACAAAAAAAAAAAAAAAAAAAAAATTCCCCAGAAAGGTTTCCCAACAGTGGGGAAAAAAAGGTTAGCGAGCTGGATATTGCCACATTCTGGAAATAGCACTTAGAAAATCAGAAAAGTTAGGAAAGCCAATTTCTTGTTCTAATTCTGACTGACTCATCCTGCAATTTTCAGCATTATCTATGTACCTCTCAGCTTTCCACTACTTTACTGGTTAACCTACTCTAACCTGACACAGATGGGTTTTGTGAAAATGAAATAATGCACATGAAAGTGCATTGGATTGTAAAGCACTACATAAATGAGGAAGGATACATTTTTTGGGGTTTTGTTTTTTGTTGTTTGGGGTTTTTTTTGGTTTTTTTAGGGCCGCGTCTCCGGCATATTGAAGTTCCCCGGCCAGGGGTCGAATCAGATTTGTAGCTGCCAGCCTACACCATAGCCACAGCCACGCAGGATCCAAGCCACATCTGCGACCTACACCTCAGTGCTCGGCAACACAGAATCCTTTCATCCACTGAGTGAAGCCAGGGATAGAACCTGCGTTCTCATGGATCCTAGGTGGGTTCGTTCCCACCGAGCCACGATGGGAACTCACTGGATAAATATTTTTAAAAGTCCATTCTAACACTGCTAAGTTCCTCTGTCCTCAGGCACCTTCTTTCTTGAAGTTCAGCTTACTGTTTCCACCACCAGCCAGGGGTCTGCCCAGGTTACCATAAACGTAGCAGAGGGTGCTTCATTGAGCAAACACGCTGCAGGAGAGAATCAACACATTTCCTGCTCCCAAGGAGCCTCCGGTGGAGCTCAGGAGGCACCATCACTGGTCTGGAAGCATCATCACTAAGCATGGTTGGGGGCGGCGCAGAATTTCTGCCTGAGAAGCAGGTGTCGACCTGTGTCTTTGAAGCACTTTGAAAACACTGCCTCACATTTTACATTTTCATGTTGCCCAGACTTCACTAGAGCCTGAAGGACCCTGAGGTCTAGCGTCTTGCATTCCAGGAGATCCCTGAGGGTGGGGCTTTATATCCTTCTCAAGTGTCTACACCCTGGGGAAGCACAGCCCACACACATTCTTACAGGGTGGAACAAGCTACACTCATAGCTCTTGGCTGCACATTAAAATCCTCAGGGGCACTTTTAGCGGTCCAGACTCCAGGACCTTTATAATCAGAATCAGAATTCTTGCCAGAGAGGGGGTGCCCTTGCATCAAGGGATTTTTAAACTGCTGGGGTGATTCTAACCTGCAGCCAAGGTTGAGAAGCATTGAGATGGAGTGCCCCCAAACTTCAGTGTGCACACGAATTGCCTGGATCTTGACAAAATGCAGTTTTGATTCAGCAGGTCTGGGTTTGGGGCCTGAGATTCTGCTTTTCTAACAAATTCCCAGGTGATAACTGTTTTTGCTTCTGGTAATTGGACCAAGGTGGCAGAAGGAGGCTGGAACTCTAGCACAGCTGGAACTCTTACGCCCTCTGGTGGTCAGAGCCTCCCTAGCAGCACCCCGCTGAGAAGAATGGATGTTGGAAACGCGCCTGCAGAGATAGAATTTCTGGAGTTTTTCAGATTCTTCCCCAGAGCCCGACCACTAACATCTTCATTTCAGCTGTGAACACAAGCCTGCCTAGACTACTCGCCCTGGACTCCTGACTTACGAAACCATAAAGTGATAAATGGGTATTGTTGAAGCTGCTAAATTTGGGTAATATGTTATGCAGCAATACAAAACTAATACCGGAAGCTTTATAAGCTTTACAATAATAGCAGGCCAAATGAGAATTCCAGGCCCACAGGCAGATAGATTCTGGACTAGAGAAGAGACATTCCTAACTTCCAACCAGTGGCGTAAGAGGCAGAAAGGATAGTACTTCTCATTTATCAAGATTATATCTGCTGCCAGGAGTTCCCTTGTGGCACTCTGGGTTAAGGATCCAGCCTTGTCAATGCAGCAGCTCTGTTGCTGCTGTAGCAAGGGTCCCTGGCCTGGGAACTTCCACATGCCGCAGGTGCATCCAAAAAAAAAATTATATCTGCTGTCTTATTTCTTCATGACTGCACACTTCTTTTCACTTTATGACGTCAGCTGTCATTGACACTCATGAAAACTTAAGGATGGAGAAGGGCTAGTTTGCTCTCTGTGACAGATGGTATTTTTCCAAAAATGAATCCTATCTCATGTGCCCCTCTTCTGATAAGATTCTGATGTTTCTCTGTCAAGATATGGGATCTAAGTTCCTTCGCTTGAATCTAGCAGACCTGAGACTCTGGCAGGGGTAATGCTAGGTGACTTTCAAAGCTAAGTCATAACAGGTGACACACCCAGATGGCTTGCTCTCTCAGGATGCTCCTGGCATCATGAACCCAAGCCCCATGCTGTGAGGAAGCCCAAGCAGCCACCTAGAAGCTACTCCTACACCCTTGCAGGAGTCCTGGCACCAACTGAGACACGAGAGTGAGAGAGACTTCAGAAGATTCCCACTCCCTGCCTTCAAGTCACTCCAGACATAAACTGCTCTAAGTCCTGTCCAAATTGCTGATCTGGAAGCAAAATAAATGTTGTTTTAAACCACTAAATTTTAGCTTATTGTTATGTGGCAATAGGTGACTGAAACACTGGCAGACTCTCTCCTGAGGACAACACGCTGGGTTTGACTGAGTGTCGGAGTGGGCATGAACCTGATTTTGATTCAGTACAAGTGAGTTACCTGTTTTTCATTTGTTACTTTTTTTTTTCTTTTCACAGGGGAACCTGTGGCATATGGAAGTTTCCAGGATAGGGGTTGAATACACCACAGCCACAGCAACACGGGATCTGAGCCGAGTCTGCCACCTACACCACAGCTCTGCGCAACACAAGATCCTTAACCCACTGAGCAAGGCCAGAGATCGAACCCTCATCCCCATGGATACTAGTCGGGTTCGTTACCACTGTGCCACAAAGGGAATCCTTACTCTCTTGAAGGCTGAGCCTGTGCCCACCCCCTACCCCCACAGCAGGGTTCTTCCCTGAGGGTGCCAGCCTGGTAGACACAGTAGTTCAGTTCCACACTGGCCCTCTGGCTTCTTTTCGGGTGTCTGTACCTGGGTTTGCCAAGCCTAGCTTGGAACACTTGGCGCCATGCCTCGCCCCTACGAATCTTCTCCCCGAGAACCTGGGTCAGTTCTGTCTGGATCATGGAAAGCCTCAGATGACACCCGCTTTGCCTGTGAATGTTGCAAATGTGTGCGTTGCCCCTCTGGGCCAGGCTGAGCCCAGACTCTGCAGAACATGTGGCTTCCTCAGGATATACGGGCCCTTCCTGCAGCAGGAAGAACCATTTCCTCCCAGTCACCAACTTTCTCTCATTTGATTTCCTGCCTCTTGTTCTCAGGCTGTTTTGAACCAGGATTCCTGGGTCCAAGCCATGTTTTTGCTTCTCCATGTTGGAATCTGAGATGTCTTCCCCAGTGCAGTTGATTGAGGAATTCGTTTTTTTGTTTGTTTGTTTGTTGGTCTTTTCAGGGCCACACCCACAGCATATGGAGGTTCCTAGGCTAGGAGTCAAATTGAAGCTGTCGCCCCTGGCCTATGCCACAGCCATAGCCACGCCAGATCCGAGCAGCGTCTGCGACCTACACCAGAGTCAGATCCTTAACCCACTGAGCAAGGCCAGGGATTGAACCTGCATCCTCATGGTTACGAGTCAGATTCGTTTCCACTGAGCCACGACAGGAACTCCCTGATTGAGTAATTCTTGATTGGAGGGGACCAGAGGGCAGGGGGAGCAGAAGTGGATTTCTGGGCAGAGTCTTGTTGGAAGAACAATCTGAAGCAGAAGAGTGAAAGTTGGGGCCACCCTGGGTATTTCTGCCTGGTTGCCCAGCCACCCCATCTGCTCTCACATCTACTTATTTATATCATGTGACAAAGTGAGTTGTTTTTCTTACCTTCATATCCCCAAATCTTTCGTCTCCACATATTACCTTTTTTTTTTTCTTTTTAGGGCTGAAACTGTGGCATATGGAAGTTCCCAGGCCAGGGGTCGGATCAGAGCTGTAGCCGCAGCCACACAGGATCTGCACCACATCTGTGACCTACACCACGGCTCACGGCAACACCTGATCCTTAACCCACAGAGCAAGGCCAGGGATCGAACCCGTGTCCTCAGGGATACTAGTCGGGTTTGTTACGGCTGAGCCACGACATGAAATCCCGACCTTGACACTTTTGAAGAAAGAAATACCTCTTTGGTCTTCATCCTTGTCTCTGGCCCAGAGCTCCTAAAACCCTTGGAACGTCCTGTGCTGAGGGTGATAGAGATGTGTTTTGTTATGTTAATGAGGTAATTTTGGACTATGCTAATGGGGGCTGGTTGCCAGAACAACCAGACACGAAATTAAGTAATTAGCTGTTAGAACTTTCAGTTCCACCCCCACAACCTCTGGGGGTGGTGGGGGAGGAGCTGGAGGTTGAATCAATCATTAATGGCCAAGAATGTAATTACCTAGGCCTAAGTAATGAAGCCTCCATACAAACCTAAAGAGAGGGGTTTCGGAGGGCTTCTGGGTTGGGGAACACTTGCCGGGGTCCTGGAGGGTCTGTGCTCTTTCCCCACACCTCGCTCTGCATCACTTCCATCAGGCTGTTCCAGACTTAACATCCTTTTATAAACCAGTGATCTAGTAAGTGAATGTTTCCGAGTCCTGAGAGCTGCTCTAGCAAATGAACCCAAAGAGGGAGGTTGTTGGAACTTGCATTCTATAGCCAGAGGTTCAGATGCCCAGGTGACAGAGGAGTTCCCACTGTGGCTTAATGGGGATCAGCGGCATCTCTGGAGCGCTGGGACACAGCAGGTTTGATTCCCAGCATGGTGGGTTAAGGATCCGGAGTTGCCATAGCTCCTGCATAGGTCGCACCTGTGGCTGGGATCTGATCCCAGCCCAGGATACCAGGAACTCCATATGGGAGTGGGGGTGGGGCGGCCAGGCATCTTAAGTGGAGGAGGGGAGGGGAGGGGGAAGAGAGGGGAGAGGGAAAGGAGGGAGAGGGAGGGGAGAGGGAGGAGGACTGAATCCTTAATTTGTGGAATCTGACACTATCTCTGTGTAACTGGTGTCTGACTTGAGTTAAATCGTAGGACCTCCAGCTGCTGTTTTGCAGAGGTGGTGGTGGGGAACCACCCCCATACATCGCGACTGCTGATCAGATCCATCACAAGTATTTTGTAGAATGTCCCTCACTTTGTTTTTGTTTGTTTGTTTGTTTGATGGTGGCACCAGTGGCATGTGGAAGTTCCCAGATCAGGGACTGAATCCAAGCTGCAGCTGTGACCTATGCTGCAGCTGCAGCAACGTCAGAACTTCTAATCCATCTAATCCATCGTGCCCAGCCAAGGGGTTGAATCCGTGCCTCCGCAGTGACCCAAGCCGCTGAGGTCTGGTTCTTAACCCACTTCACCACAGCGGGAACTCCCACTCAATTTGTGCTTGTATGATGTTTTCTCACAATGAGATTGAGGTTTCACTTGCCTCAGGATTGCTGTTAGGCCCTTCTTGGTGCTTCATAGCGGTGGTGGGGGGCGGGGCATCCTGTTAATGTGACATTAACTTGTGACCTTGATTACTGGCTTAAGGTGGTATCTCTCACATTTTTTTTACTGTAAAGTTCTTATTTTAAATCATAAATGTCCTATAAATCTATTTTCTTCACAAGCTCAGGCACATAATAGGTGCACAAAAAAAGACTGCAAAGGCCTGAGAATTCATTTCTTAGACCCCACCTCCAGTCTCCCCTCACATCCCCCTTCTGACATTGAGGGAAGGAATCTGGGTAGTTAATACAACTGACTTTTTGTTTGTTTGTTTCTTTTTAGGGCCGAACCCCAGACATATGGAAGCTCCCCCTCTAGGGCTGGAATTGGAGGTACAGCTGCCAACCTATACCACAGCCACAGCAATGCCATAACTGAGCCGTGTCTGCGACCTATGACACAGCTTACGGCAACACCAGATTCTTAACCCACTGAGTGAGGCCAGGGATCGATCTCGTGTCCTCATGGATACTAGTCAGGTTCATAACCTGCTGGGCCACAATGGGAACTCCTGATAGAGTTGATTTATTTTTCAGACCGAAGGTCTCAGCCGCCTGGCTTAAGGCTCTTGGGAGGGGATTTCTGGAGCAGCCCCTCCAACTGCACCTACAGCGCCTCCCAACACCTACCACCTTCCTCCTAACAGGCTGGAGTGGGACTCAGTGGCTGCCCCAATTGTTGGTGCCACTGAGGCCAAGAAAGATGGCATTGGGTCCTGTCTGTCAGTTAAGGAGCCTGAGAGGACCAGTGTGGCTATGGGAGGCTGGGAAGACACGAGGAAGGGGACTTCCAAATAAGTCCCTCTGGAACACATCTACCAAAGCCCCCTCTCCACAGTACGCAGGTGCATCCTAATTCCATCCTTCCTGCTCTTATTTCAGTGGTGCCTTAACTACCCATCAATTGTCTGGTCCTTTTATCCCCTCATGTGCCCCTCCCTCCATCCTCCTGATACCCATTTTATTCACACGTGCTCTCGGTAAAGAGGCATCGAGCACCCGCTGCTTGCTGTTAGGGTACAAAGGGGAATGAGACACCCCAGGTCTTTGCCCTGATGGAGCTCAGGGCGGAGAGACATGGGAGACACTCTGGGTTAACCTCCCACAGGTGGTGAACAGTTACAGACTGTGATGAAGGAGAAGGAGCCAGCAGGGTGAGTAACACCCAGTGGGTGTGGAGGCTTCCTCAAAGAACTGGGGAGGTGGCTGGCTCAGGAATTCCAGCAGGAGAGGAGGGTGGCCTGGACCACCACCGTCCATGGAGGATGCAGAATATGCCCGGCTTGGGCCCGGGCCCCGCCCATGGGAACAGAGTGGGAGGTAGGAGCATCTTGAGGACAGTGGGCTCTGGCAATTGCATGTACACCCCCAGCCTGCAGAGGTCCCCCCATACGAGTGGTGCCTGATACTGAAATGTTGGGGTTCCCCAGGGCTCTGCCCTGGCTCGGAAAGGACTTAAAATGGGGACCCCATTCCCAGTACCTAGAATCAAGCTCCTAGACTTGCTGGGCTGTCCTTCGTGGGGCTGGGCCAAAGTTGCCTCTCAATCTGTTATCTTCTGGGCTTCAAAGTCTCAGTGTGGGAGTTTCCATCATGGCTCAGTGGGTTATGAATCCAACTAGTATCCGAGAGGATTTCGGTTCGATCCCTGGCCCCGCTCCGTGGGTTAAGGATCTGGCATTGCCATGAGCTGTGGTGTAGGTCACAGGTGCGGCTCGGATCGGGCGTGGCTGTGGTTGTGGTGTCAACCAGCAGCTGCAGCTCTGATTTAACCCGTAGCCTGGAAACTTCCATAATGCCGCATGTGTGGCCTTAAAAAGCAAATACACACACAAGAACACGAAGTCTCTGCGTGCCTTCTTTGTGTTGGCTCTCTCTCCCGCTCTCCACGCCTCAGTTCTCTCTTCTCACGTCTCTCTTCCTGACCAATGGGAGCTGCGGGAGAAGGAATAGATTTGGAGGAAAATGCTGACGCGGAGAGGGCTGTGAGGTAGCCCCTGGGGATACAGGCTGAGGGGGCAGGGAAGGAAGACCTGGGAGGGGGCGCGATATAACTGGAAATCAGGAGCAAACGCATGATATAGAAATTTAGGGTGGGGGAGGGGAGACGAATGAACTCATCTGAGGGGGTAGACAGACAAGAGGCACCATGACCGTGCAGTCGGGACCTCATAGTTAGAGTTTGGGAGAGGAGAGAAGGGCAGGGAGATTACTACTGGGGGACAGTATCAACCCAGGACTGGTTAAAAGAGGTGAGACGGCGAGGGAGGAAAACAAGGAGAATGTGATGCCCAAGAAGGTAGGTAAGGGGGGGCGGAGAAAGCCCTTTGGGTCAAATGCTGCTCGAAGATTGAGTAACACACACCCATTCATCACATCACTCATCCGGTCAGTTATCTAGACCTTCCCATCCATCCAAATTTCCATGACTCGATAGGATCATTATTTTTTAATTATGACTCTTTTACTATTATTATTATTTTTGTCTTTTTAGGGCCATACCCACGGCCTATGGAGGTTCCCAGGCTAGGAGTCAAATTGGAGCTGCAGCTGCCGGCCACAGCCACAGCCACAGCAATGCCAGATCCAAGCGGCATCTGTGACCCACACCACAGCTCACGGAAACGCTGGATGCTTTAACCCACTTAGCAAGGCCGGGAATCAGACCTGTGTCCTCATGGATACTAGTCAGGTTTGTTAACCACTGAGCCACAAAGGGAATTCCTTAATTATGAATTTTTTAAATCATGAATTTACTTAGTTTTCATCAATTTATTTATTTATTTTTGTCTTTTTACCTTTTCCTTTTTTTTTTTTTCTAATTTTTTGTTTGTTTGTTTGTTTGTCTTTTATTGCCATTTCTTAGGCCACTCCTGCAGCATATGGAGGTTCCCAGGCTAGGGGTCTAATCAGAGCTGTAGTCATCAGCCTACGCCAGAGCCACAGCAACTTGGGATCCGAGCCTCGTCTGCGACCTACACCACAGCTCATAACAACGCTGGATCCTTAACCCACTGAGCAAGGGGAGGGATCTGAACCCGCAAACCTCATGGTTCCTAGTCGGATTCATTAACGACTGCACCATGACGGGAACTCCTAGTTTTCATCAATTTAATCCTCACACTGGGGAGTTCTCTTGTTAAGGATCAGGCATCATCATTGCAGTGGCTCAGGAAGCTGCTGTGGCATGGGTTTGATCCCTGGCCCGGGAACTTCCACCTGCCGTGGGCACAGCCAAAAAAAACAAAACAAAACAAAACAGAAAAGTTTTATTGAAGCCATATTGTGTCTTGGCATTGAGCTAAGATCTGGGGTGATATCAACAAATGAAATACATCCTTTGTGTCAAATGAACTAATGTAATGAAATATTTCTCAGGAGTTCCCTGGTGGTCTAGCGGTTAGGATTTGGTGCCTTCACTGCTGCAACCTGGGTTCCATCCCTGTTCTGGAACTAAGATCCTACCTCAAGCCACTGCATGCCATAGCCAAAAAAAAAAAAAAGAAAAGAAAAGAAAAGAAAAAGAAATATTTTTCGTTGTGTTTAGTGTGAATTGAGTGCTTTATCATGAGCAAAGCCTTTTAAGTTATTATTTTCACAAAGGCAATAAATTATCTAACCCCCTCCTACCAGCCCTGCTTTACAGTTTAAGAATCTGGAGCAGAGAGAAATTAGGAGACCAAGCCAATGTCACAGCTGATATTCAAACTGTGAATTCAAAGCAGACCTATGAGATTCAAAAGCCCTATTCTTATGTTGCTCTCCAGTGCCGGAGAACAACTTGGCCTTGACTCAATCTGGATGACCCATGCACTCCAGGCTTGGACCCAGACCTGAACAGAAGCCATCCCACCCAGGGAACCAAACCAGGACGGGGAGACAGAGTTGTTCCTGTGTATTTTTCTCTTACCCACGTAAACAGAGAAGAACAGAGAATGCTGCTCATACCCAGTTCTGCCAGGACTAACCTGCTACTCACCAACAGTGCACTCCGTGCTTCAGGCAGAGGAAATGAAGATGATAACAGGATGCTCTGTGCTTTGGACAAGAAGTCCCCTGAGGGAGTTAGATGTATATCTTGGGAAGAATTTTAATGACCCCAGAGTCTTGCATCTTCCTAAATATAGAAAAGCACTAAAATCATTAACTTGAGTTATCTGATCTTTGTAACTATCAGTAATCTTTTATCAAGATGTATGCTTCACTGCATGTATTCCCTACCTAAAAATCACGTATAAACTGGCTTCTCCCCCTTCCTCCTCAGAACAGTCCCCTCAGAGCTACTGAGAGTCTCTCTCCTGGCTCTAGTCCTCAGTAAGTTCCCTGAATAAAACTTAACACACAGCTCTCACACTGCGCGTTTTTCTCTCACTTGATACCCACTTTCCACCCCAGCTGCTGGAGTCCATGCTTCTCCAGTTGGCACGACCTCCTTTAGGTCGGCTCCAGGTGGATGACATTCAAGAAGTCTGTTGTACTGTAAGCGGAACTGAAGGACAGAGAAAGGAGACACCAAGGCTTTTTCCCAGGAAGCAGCATTTCTTTGTGCCCGCACGGGCTCAGCGAATTAGTATCCGGAGGCTGAGCCCCAAATGCAGCGGGGCGCCGCCTTACATACCCCGCTTGTTCTTTCCGCTGCTTCTAAGTTTCTCTGTGCCCCTTATCAGGTATAAATTTCAGGCAGACCACTATAGATGCGCCCGTGCTCAAGGATATGGGTTGTGCTACATTACTACAGAACTACGCATGCGTGTACAGATGTTGGAGGTGCTGCATGTCTCCTCTTTGATCTGGGAGGGCACGGCCTCCTCCCACTACAGTACCTGTCAATAAATTCCAGCAATATACATACTTTTTAATTTGGTGGATTAAACATAAAAGCTTATGCATAGTAAAGGAAACCATAAACAAAATGAAAAGTCAACATATAGACTGGGAGAAAATATTTGCAAATGATGCTACTGACAAGGGATTTTAGTATAGAGTACATAATTTGTTCATTTCCTTCCCAGTTCAGTTTTTTTTTTTTTTTCTTTTCTTTACAGCAGCACTTGCAGCACAAGGAAGTTCCCAGGCTAGGGGTCAAATCAGAACTGCAGCTGAGGCCTACACTACAGCAATAGCAACATCGAGTCCAAGCCTCATCTGTGTGCCAGCTGATGGCAATGCCAGATTCTTAACCCACGGAGCGAGGCCAGGGATCGAACCTGCATCCTCACATCAGGTCCTTAAGCCACTGAGCCACGATGGGAACTCTGATTAATTTCTAAACTATACCAACAGTACACACAGCTTAATATTAAAAAAAATAAACAACCCAATCAAAAAATGGGCAGGAGACCTAAAGAGACATTTCTCTGAAGAAGACATACAGATGGCTAACAAACACATGAAAAGATGCTCAACACTGCTAATTATCAGAGAAGCGCAAATCAAAACTACAGTGAGGAAATAATACAATTTGCAGCAACTTGGATGGACCTAAAATGACCATACCAAGTGAAGTAAATCAGAAAGACAAATTCCATGACATCACTTTTATGAGAAATCTAAACTATGATACAGGTGGTTTTATTTACAAAACAAAAAAACAGACTCACAGACATAGAAAACAGACTTACGGCTACCAAAGGGGGGAAAGGGGGAGAGATAAATTAAGAGTTTGGGATTAGCAAATACAAACTACTATATATGAAATAGATAAAAAATAAGATCCTACTGTACATACATCACAGCAAACTGTATTCAATATCTTGTAATAACTTACAATGAAAAAATATGAAAAAGAATATATATGTATAACTGAATCACTTCTTTGTACACCAGAATCTAATGCAACCTTGTCAATCAACTATACTTCAACAGAAACAACAACAGGAATTCCCTGTGGCTCAGCAGGTTAAGGCTCTGGCATCGTCACTGCAGCGGATTGAGTTATTGCCGGTGGTTCGGGTTCTGTCCCTGACCTGGGAATTTCCACATGCTGCAGACATGGAAAAAAAAAAAAAAAGCCCAACAACAAGAGCTAAACAAAAACCTTGGTCTCAATCTGATTTAGATGTTATAATAAAAGCTTTCCCTAACCCACGAGAAAAACAGGAATTTTCTACACAGCTTGGATTAGTTTTAGGGGCATGTTCTCCAGGGTTTTCAGACCTTCACCAATTAGTCCAGCATCTTGTTGGTCCTAGAGATGTCTCCTTATAATCCAAAGAGGGCAGATGGGTCAGAGTCCTTGAAGGTTACAGTGAAATCTAAATATACCCAGGGCTTAGCACAGAACTAAGGGAACTGGAGACAAGCTTTTGGATCCCACTCCTAGTCTTCCCATCTAAAACAGGCTCGTCCAATTTTCCAGAGTGCAGAAAACAAAGCAGAGCATTGGTTTCTAACTATAGGCACTGCTTAGACAGTATCTGGAATGCTTACTTGGGTCTAACTCTAGCTGCCCATATGGTCTCTGCTTTAAGTACTTACTTGGCTCACAGGTTTCCATGTGGAACTAAGAGGGGCTGTTCACCAACATCCTCTTAATTGGAAAATCCTCTTCTCCCTGAGATCCATGCCTTAGCACTGCACTGTGAGGATACAAAAATCTGCTAAACTGAAATCTGCACCGTGTAAATTCATGGCTCTTCAATTCAAATGACTCAAGCATTCAGCGCATCCTCATTCACATTGCTGACTCACTTTGGGCAAAAGGAATAACCCACGTAGGACACATCTGGGAAGAAGAGCCTTGAAGGGTGCCTCCCCAAACTGACCCAGTACTCAACAACCCAAGACTGTCTATGGTCTCACCATCTATCATTCGTGGATTCCTTGACAAGGGGCTTCTTTTTTTTTTTTGTCTTTTTGCTATTTCTTGGGCCTCTCCTGCGACACATGGAAGTTCCCAGGCTAGGGGTCTAATCAGAGCTGTAGCCACCGGCCTACACCACAGCCACAGCAACGCGGGATCTGAGCCGCGTCTGCCACCTACACCACCGCTCACCATAATGCCGGATTCTTAACACATAGAGCAAGGCCAGGGATGGAACCACATCCTCATGGATCCTAGTCGGGCCCTTTACCTCTGAGCCACATCAGGAACTTCCTTAGCCTCGCTTTAGATGCTATAGCTGAAGCCTTCCGTTCCTGTCTTCAAGCAGTTGCAGCAACAGCAAAATTGGTTCAAGCTACAGCTGACCTTCTGCTGGGTCATACCCGGAAATGTATGTACCCTATGCAGCCCAAATCCTCTTCTAAGTGAAACACCTCGCTTCTCTTGAGATCCCTGGGCTTTCTTCTTACATTGCTCTCCCCTGTGCAGCATCTTAACCCTGCTGCCCTTCTTCCTGTCTTAACTGAAGGACAACCACAGACTGCACTGTGGCCACCTGCATTCAACCCTTGCTCATCCAGACCTTTCAGAGGTTCCCCTTGCAAACCCAGAACTCACCCTTTTTGGTTTTTTGTTTGTTGTTTTTATTAAAGTATAGTTGATTTACAATGTCACGCCAATTTCTGCTGTACAGCAAAGTGACTCAGAATACATATCTATTCTTTTTTAAATCTTATTTGCCATCATGGTCTCAGGAGATTGGATATAGTTTCCTGTGCTGTACAGTAGGACCTCATTGCTTATCCATTCTAAATGTCATAGTTTACATCTGCTAAACCCATATTCCTAGTCCATTCCACTCCCTCTCCACTCCCCCTTGGCAACCACAAGTCTGTTTTCTCTGTCTCTAAGTCTGTTTCTGTTTGGTAGATAGGTTGATTTGTGACATATTTTAAATTCCACAGATAAGTGATATTGTATGGTATTTGTCTTTCTCTTTCTGACTTATTTCACTTAGTAGGATAGTTTCTAGTTCTATCCATGTTGCTGCAAATAGCATTATTTAGTTCTTTTTTAATGGCGGAGTAGTATTCCATTGTACATATGTACCCACGTCTTCTTAACCCATTCATCTGTTGATGGACATTTAGATTGATTCCATGTCTTGGCTATTGTGAATAGTGCTGCTACAAACATAGGGGTGCATGTACCTTTTTGAATTATAGTTTTGTCCAGATATATGCCCAGGAGTGGGATTGCTGGATCATATATGATAGTTCTATTTTTAGTTTTCTGAGGACACGCCGTACTGTTCTCCACAGGGGTTGTACCAATTTACATTCCCACCAACAGTGCAGAAGTGTTCCTTTTTCTCCATACCCTCTCCAGCATTTGTTACTTGTAGATTTATTAATGATGGCCATTCTGACCAGTGTGAGGTGGTACCTCATTGTAGTTTTGATTTGCATTTCTCAAATCATTAGCAATGGTGAACAAATTTTCAAGTCCCTACTGGCCATCCATATGTCTTCTTTGGAGAAATGTTTGTGAAGGTCTTCTGCCCGTTTTTAAAATTTGTTCGCTTGTCTTTTTGTTGTTGAGTTATATCAGTTGTTTGTATGACCCTCTTTGTTGATGGATCTTATCTCCACACCTCAGAAGAAACATTCCAGGCAGGTTATGCTATTACAGATTTCCAAAGCCCTGTGGAGTATAAGTCATTGCCTGATATGGAATCATCCTGGAGAGCAGAACTTATATTGTCACACAAGCCTGCTCTTCATTAAAAATAAGAGAATTAACATCTGCAAAAGGTAGCGGATATGCTTTTGAGTCGGTACCTGACTGGTACGTTAGAGAAAGCTGGAGGGGGCGGGTATGACTACAAGTGGAACCCCAATTACAAATGGAAACAGACGATTGGTCACTTAGAGGATTTATAATTGCTGAAAGATGTGGACACGTTTTTAAAAAGAAGCTCATATGGACAATAAGATCCCAAAGCAAAGAGGGAACTTTTTAGCTGATAAACACGCTAGGCTAGCAGCTCCTAGGTCTGCCCCAATGAGAGAATATGAAAGCTACTCTGCCTACCACCTGGCCCTCTAAGAAAGGAAATGAAAACTCCCCAGTTCAAAGCTCCTAAGACTAAAAAGCAGATTGGAAACATCTGGATGCTTTAGTCATCCAGATAAACTTCGGAGACATCCAGATGGTTTTTTGGCCTCTCCTCCAACCGCTGTCTGAAATTTAATCTATGGCTTGCACAAAATCTGAAAGAAAAACTAGATCAGAGCCTCAGTTGGCTTCAGTGAGGAAGTTTTACTCCTTTCCTGGAACAAACAGTATCCTTTGGCTTCATCTGCCAAAAACAGATGGCAAAGGTGGGGCAAGGAAGAGGGCCACCTTCAGCAGGACTCCTTCTCCACTGGCCATTCCATTTTATTTGGTTCCCTATGTCTTATCGTTATAAATATGTCCTTATCATTATTCACATATCTTTCATTGGATCAAAGCTTTCCCATATAAGAGTGCCACCATCACTGCGGTTGATAAATTTCTGCTGGAGCGATTCTTCTCCACCTATGAAATCCACGTGCCCTGTCTGATTGACAATTCAATCTAAAATTGCATGCTTGGAGTTCCCCATTGGCACAGCTGGTTAAGGATCTGGCATTGCCATTGCTGTGACTCAGGTTGCTGCTGTGCCACGGGTTTGATCCCTGGCCTTGGGATCTTCTACATGCCATGGGCGTGGCCAAATAAATAAATACAAATAAAATAAAATAAAATAGCATAATTTAAGGAAAAAAAATTTTTAACTAAACAAAAAAAATCTAAAGTTGCAAAACTCTCCAGGGAACTTGCCTTCCATGGTTCAAGGCTTTACCTTCAGCTTTGATAACTCTCATCCACACCAACAAGGCCACATCAACTCTTCTTCTGTGAGAATGTCACACATGGCATGGGCTATAGAAAATTCCAGCTGGGTCAGTTCAGACACTCTCAACTATTAAAATGAACTCATTCACTTATCAATTTATCCATACTTAGCACCAGATTAGTGTTGTTTTTCCTCCTGTCCTCCACGGAAACTAGTCCACATATAGAAATTGGAGGATTGGGGAGTTCCCATTGTGGCTCAGTGGTAACAAACCCAACTAGTATCCATGAGGACTCAGGTTTGATCCCTGGTCTCGCCCAGTGGTGTAGGTCGCAGACGCAGCTCAGATCTGGCGTGGCTGTGGCTGTGGCATAGGCCGGCAGCCGTAGCTCCAATTTGACCCCTAGGCTGGGAGCCTCCTTAAAATTGGAAAATTGGTTCTCTGGAAATGACACTATCAAAGATTAACCTTGAACCTCATTGAAAGGATTCATATCTGCAAGTCCCAATTCCCCTTATTGTTAACTCCAAGAGAGCCCTGATTTATTTTTTATTGGTAATAGACTTAATATTTTTTAGAATAGCTTTAGATTTGCAGGAAAAAAAAAAAAAAGAGCAGATAGTATGGAGGGTTCTTCTACACCTCTTTTCTACACACGTAATATCTTTTTTTTTTTGGCCATTCTCCCAGCACATGGAAGTTCCCAGGCCGGGGATCAAATCCAGCCAGAGCAGTATACAGCCACTGCAGTGACAATGTCAGATCCTTAACTCGCAGCAGGACAAGGGAACTTCATAACATCTCTGTTACAAGCTACATTTGTTACATCGAATGAACCAATATGGATACATTATTTTTTGGTTTGTTTGTTTTTTGCTTTTTAGGGCCGCACCTACAGCATATGGAAATTCGCAGGCTGGGAGTCGAAGCAGAGCTACAGCTGCTGGCCTACACCACAGCTCACAGCAAGGCCCATCCCTAATCCACTGAGCAAGGCCAGGGATCAAACCTGCATCCTCATGGATACTGGTCAGGTTCATGTCTACTGAGCCACAACTGGGAACTCCCAATACATTATTTTTAACCAATGCCCAAAATTTACTCAGATTGATTTTGGAGAGACAGCAGAGAGTGACAGCTTGGAGCAGGATCTTAATTCTCTGCTTAGGAATTGAACCTGGGCAGCCTAATTGGAAACCAGGAGTTCTAGCCCCTAGGCTAGCTAGAGGCTAAAATCAGAACAGCCCTGATTCTTGCCCTGGTTAGGGTTCGATCCCTGGCCTGGGTAATTCCAGGTGCCCTGTTGAAAGCAAGAATGTTTCAAGGAGGCAAAGACTGTAAAAACAGATAAAAAGTTTATTGTTAGCAACAGAGCATAACATGCAGGAGAGCACAGAGAGAAGTAGTCTATTTATCTAAGGCAGAAGCGAAGCAGTAATACACACCCAAAGCAGGAGTCGGAGTGCGGGTGTCCCCCTCAATGAGGCGTGCCCAGAGAGGTGAGTTAAACCACTTATATAGGACAGTTCTTCCAGGTCTTTCTTTTCCTTTGGCCAATTGTCTTGTTTTATCTTTCACACCTGATCAGACCCAGGGCCCTCTCCATCTGTGTGCGCAGTTTAGGCCAAGATGGATTCTAAGGCAAGGCATGGCGGGAAGGTTATCAGACTTATTATGGCCTGGTAGCCCTTCCCTTTCTGACCCAGAGGGGGTCTCTCTGCACATGTGTAGTTGCCATCTCCCTGACCCCAGAAATGGGAAGTATGTGACCTCTTGGTTTTTTGCCCAAGAAGGGCTTAGGTCCTCTTTTGGATTCTGTCATGAGCATCGTTCGACAAGTCAAAGAAGACAAGTACCAATTGTTTGCCTTGTGCTGGTTGTTATATCTTGAAGGATAGATAGGTGGCTGGTTGCAAGTGTTTATCCTGGGGCCCACTTACCTCCTGCTTCAGGAACTGTAAACAAGAGGCTAGTTGGGAAGGTTTATCCTAGAGCCCATCTATCTCCTGCCTCAAGATATCCTGAAGTTTTGTTTTTGTTTTCTTTTCTTCCAGCATATGGAAGTTCCCTGGCCAGGGATCAAATCTGAGCACAGGTTCGACCCATGCCCCAGCTGTGCAACATCAGATACTCAGCCCACTGCAGCAGGCGGGGGATCCAACTAGTGCTGCTGCAGAGACAACACTGGGTCCTTAGCCTACTGCACCACAGTGGAAACTCCTCCTGAGTTTTTAATCTAATGCACTTTTTATGTATCAGACTCTCCTCCGGGTTGCCACATTACATTCAGTTGTTGCATCTTCCTAAATTCCTCTTAGCCATGAGAGTGTCTCACTTTTTTTTTTTAATACTATTTTAAAATTTTTATTTATTTTATTTTTCACTTTCTTTGTTTTTGATGACCTTGGCGGTTTTGAGTAGTAATGGTTGTAGGATGTGCCTTTCTGGGAATTTGTCTCATGATTTTCTCATGATTGGACTGGATTGATGAATTTGGGGGAGAAGAGCATAGAGGTACTATCATTTTCCCCATATGTCAAAGGTACTGTGGTATAATCAATATATTGGATCTTTGTCCCTGGCTTCTGAGAAAAATCTCCTAAAGCCCTGGGAATTTCCTGGGTGAGAGAAATGTCTTTGTTATTCATAAGGAGATCCTTTTGGGCACACCTGAGTTTCTGCTAATGAGGTAGGGGTCCCTAGATAGGCTTAGGATATGACTGATCACCAGAAAGATCAAAAGATTTAAGGTTGGAGCTTTCCGCTCTACCTATCAACCTCTGGGGAGGGAAAGGTGGTGGCTGAAGGATACAGATTAAACTCTATAAAAACTTTTTTAAAAATTATTTTTATTTTTCCCATTATAATTGGTTTACAGTGTTTTGTCAATTTTCTACTGTACAGCACAGTGACCCAGTCACACACACACATTTTTTTCTCACATTATCCTCCATCATGTTCCATCACAAGTGACTACATATAGTTCCCTGTATATAAAAACTCTTGAACAGCAAGATTTGATGAAATTCAAGGTTGATGAACCCATCCGTGTGCCAGGAAGGTGGTGCATTCCAGTTCCAGGGGGATGGAAGCCCTTGCACTTGGGACCCTCCCAGACCTCGCCCTATGTATCTCTTCATCTGTCTTTCCATCTGTATCCTTGCTAATAAGCTTTGTAATAAACTGGTACACACAGGCAAATATTTCCTTGAGCTCTGTGAGCCATTCGGAATCTGAGAGACTGCTCTGAAGAAGTAAGATGAGCTAGGATATATAGGAGTTTTTGCAGAAAAGACCAGCTAGTCAGAACATCAAAAGATTACTATTTGGAAAACAAACAAAAAATCCCACTTTTTTGGTTTGGTTTGGTTTGGCCATGCCTGCAGCAGGTTCCTGGGCCAGGAATTGAACCCGAGCCATAGCAGTGACAACATCGGATCCTTAACCCAATGCACCACCAGGGAACTCCAAAAGATTACCGTTAATTGAAGGAAACTGTATACCTCAAGTTAAGGAATTTAGTGCTTTTCTATATATGGGAAGACGCAAGAGTCTGGCTCACTGAAATCATCCTTTGGATATGCACCTCAGCTGTCTGGGACCAGTATCCTGTGCTTTCTCATCCTGAGTCTCCTCAGGGTGCACCATTGGAGGGTGGCTGCAGTGGTTGAGGGTTTGATGGCAGCATCCTGTCTCCATCTGGAGTTCCCTCAGGGCTCATGGTTTGGTTAGGGTGGCTATAAAGTGATGGCTTGAGGGCTGCAACAGCCTTTGTTTACGGATATGGCTGGCAATATTGTTCATTCACACTGCTAAAAAACCAGACATATTGGAGCTCCTATTGTGGCTTAGTGGGTCTAGGACCCTATGTTGTCTCTGTGAAGTTGCAGATTCAGTCCCTAGACTTGATCAGTGGGTTAAGGATTCAGCATTTCCGTAACTGTGGCATAGGTTGCTAAGGTGGCTCAGATCTGGTGTTGCTGTGGCTGAGCCATAAGCCAGCAGCTGCAACTCTGATTTGACCCCTAACCTGGGAACTTCCATATATTGCAGGTGCAGCTGTAAAAAGAAAAAAAAAAGTATATGTATATATACACACACATATATATTCAATTAAAAACAAAAAACCCAGACTTTTTTTTTCTTTTTTTCTTTTTTAGGGCCACACCCCTGTGGCATATGGAGGTTCCCAGGCTAGGGGTCCAATCAGAGCTGCAGATGCTGGCCTATGCCACAGCCACAGCATAGGGGTCCGATCTGAGCTGCATCTGCGACCTACACTGCAGCTTGGAGCAACGGTGTATCCTTAACCCACTGAGCAGGGCCAGGGATCAAACCTGCATCCTCATGGATGAATTCATAACCCACAGGAACCCCCTCAGACATCTTAAGTTAAAGATTTCAGTGCCTTTCTATGTATGGGAAGATACAAGAATCTGGGGTCACTGAAGTTATTCCTTAGATTTGCAGGAACTGTATGCCAAGGCCTGCTACCTATCCGAGCCAGGTAGTGTTATTCTCCTATTTTGTTTACTGGCTGTTCACGAGGGTCCCTTTTGCTTAAACTGGAGTCGCCTAGAAGGCTCGTTCACACACAGAAGGCTGGGCCCCACCCCCAGGATGATTTCTGAATGTCTAGGTTTAGGTTATTACCAGAGAACTTCCATTTCTAGCAAATTCCCAGGTGATGCTGACGTTACTGCTTGGAGAAGCCCTGAATGAGCGCCACATTTAACGTAGGAAAATCCCGACATTAGATACTGTCCTCATTTTTCAATGTGACTCTAGGTGCTCAGGAGTCTGAGAAGTAGGGAGGCTGGCCCGCGTCCACACAGGCACCTGTGGGTGTCATGTGAACAGACCTCTGAGGACCCGCGGGATTTGGCCCCAGGCAGTCCCAGAAGTCTGGGGACAGCCCCCCCTCCCCACCCAGGAGGAAAACCACTCGGTGCAGCTCCGCCGGCGACAACGACAACCTGCAAGGTCCTCTCACCTCCCCAGCCCGCCTCCTCCACGCCGCAACCGACCAGCCTGGCCGGATGCAGGACAGAACACGCGATCCAGGAGGCTGTGCCGGTGCGTCACCGGCTGGCGCTGGGCCAATGACAGTCCGGGAGAGTGTCGTTTCTTAGGGCCGGGGAGGTGGGGGCCGGAACTTCCTGCGTTTCAGTCCAGCAAGTCATTTCCCTGGGCGGGTCGGTGCGCCCCGAGAGGTGGGCCCAGGGCCGGGGGTGGGGCTGGGCGGGTGACGCTTCCCAGGCGGCTTGTGGGACCCGGTGAGGAAGGACGGGAGGCTGGGAGCCTCCCCCGCGCCTTTTAATTAGTCGCGACCCCCTGGGACGCGGTGTCCGCCAGGGTCCCTCCGGGCCGCGCGCTCTTCGCGGCCCCAGAGGCGGCGCCCGGGCCCGGGGCGCCCTTGACCCCCGGGAGACGGACGTCCCACCTCGCCCAGGGCAAGGCCAGGCAGTGGTAGGCTGAACCTGCGACCCCCGCCTCAGTCACCTGCCTCTTAGGGGCCGCGCTGCGTCCACGGGCTGCGATGGCGGAGGCGGCGCTGATGGACCCCGCGCAGGTGAGTGGATGGGCGTCGGACCCTCACCGCTGGGACCCACGCTCACGTGCCCTGCGCTGGGGCACCAAAGATGGGCGTGGCTCAAGGAATTTCCACCTTTCTCCTCTGCTTTTGAGGGCGCCCTGGGCATGGGGTAGGGTGGGGAATCACTCACAGCCTAGGGTCCCCAATCCAGGCCAGGGAATAAATATATGGAGCTGCTCCCATTTCTGAACTCTAGCGGGATGAGGTGGGAAAGCGTTTACTAGGCACAGGAACCAGCACGTGCAAATGCCTGTAGTGTTCAGGGAGCAGGTGGGCCAAAGTCAGCCCTGGAATGGCAGGTTTGGGCCTCTGTTCTGAGAGTGTTGGGAGCCATAGAAGGTTTGAGAGCAGAGGAGGAAGATGATCCACCCCCACCCCGTGGATGAAGAGTGGAAAATGGACTGTTGAGGGTGAAGGTAGGGAGGCAGTCCATGGGAGTGGGGTGGGTGACAGGAGTTAGAAGAAGTGACTGGATTCCAGGTGTGTTTTTTAAGATTTTCTGATGTGGAGGCAGACAGAGAAAAAAAAAGAGGTGATTTCATGGCTTTTGATTTTAGCGGCTGGAAGGATGGCTGAAGCCTCAAGTGAGAAGGGGAAGTTGGTGTAGAAGGAGCAGGAAGTTAGGTTTGGATCTGAGTTCCAGAGACCCCAGAGTGGAGCTGGACACCCAGTTATGTGTGCTGGGGAGGCTTGGTTTAGGTCATGGGACACCGACTCTATACAGGAACCATAGGCAGACCATGTATAAAACAGAACTCTGAACCACAACCTGCAGCAACCTGCCCAGGAAGTCAACCTCTTTATCTACAGCAAACAACCCAGGAAGCCATCCTGCTCTAAGTTAGACTTGCAGGAAGCCAGATTGCTATCTCTAGTGACAATCCAGGAAGTTAAACAATAACTGCTCTAACTATTGGCCCCAAATGACCAGGACTTAATAACTGATGACTGGTCTAATTTTTGTTGCTACTTCCAACTCAGGCCAACCAGAGAAAGCCAGATATGTGCTCCTCACCAATCACAGAGAACACCTTGCTTCTGCTTAGCCTGCCCACAGCTTCCCTTTGCCAGCAGGGCGTACCCGAAGCCTTCCATTTTTTTCCACTTATAAAGCTTGCCCCCTCCTCTGTCTGCCTTTGAGTCTCTGCCAGAACGTAAGTGGCTGCCTCCCTTTCTATAGCAAACTCAGAACAAATAGCTTTTGCTTTTCTCATATAGTTGGTCTGTGTTAATGTTCACGGGAAACATCCAAAATGTGGCATCTGGTATGTGGACAAGGATGTAACTGTGTGTCCGGTCTAGGAGGGTGAAACTTCAGGTGACGTTAGGGGAATGGAAGAAGGAGGAAATTGGGGCCTGAGAACTACCTTGCTTGCCTGGGGACTTTGGCTGGCTTGTTTGGTATCATAAAGACGGATGAGGGAGTGGAGTTCCTTCGTGGCCTAGTGGTTAAGGATTCAGTGTTGTCACTGCTATGGCTTGGGTTCCATCCCTGACTTGGAAACTTCTGCATGCCTCAGGGTCAGCCAAAAAAGAAGAAGAAAAAAAAAACAACAACGTATATGAGGGAGAGTTCGTGTTCATGGTGGTTGGGAGGGGGGCTGTGTAGGGAAAAGTGGGCAGGTGGTCACGTTTTCCTGGGGGGCATAGATGGGAAAGGGGTGCTGAGGCTTTGTAGTATGCAGATAGTTGTGGGGGTTTTTTGTCTTTTTTTTAGATCTGCACCCATGGCATGTGGAGGTTCCCAGGCTAGGGGTCCAATCAGAGCTGCAGCTGCTGGCCTGCACCACAGCCACAGCAACACCAGAGCCGAGCCACGTCTGCAAACTATACCACAGCTCATGGCAATGCTGGATCCTCAACCTACTGAGTGAGGCCAGGGATTGAACCTGCAACCTCATGGTTCCTAGTCGGATTTGTTTCTGCTGTGCCACGACAGGAGCTCCAATGCAGATAGTTTTATAGTGAGACCTGGGCTGGTGCTCATTCAGCCACCTGCTTTCTCATCAGGCCTTTGTGGACCCTTAGGGGGGTCAGTCAGGCTGGGAAATCAACTCAGGCAAATGGGGCGAGTTGGGAAGAGCCATTAGGCCCTGGTGGGTGGGGGCAAGAGGACCAGAGAGGTTGGCTTTTGAATGAGTGGGATTGATTAGGGGACCAATGTGCAGTACAGGAGAAGAGGGCCAAGGGTGTCTGATGCGGTCCTGGATGCCAGGCAGAGGCCCAGCTGGTGAGGCCTTCACATCCAGGCTCTCTGCAGTGGGAGCCGTAGAAGACCTGGGACAGAGTGGGACAGAGTGGGATCGTGGTTGTGTTTGCCAGGAATGCTCTGGATGCTGTCGGGGAGGGGGAAACTTCCCTCTCTACCTCTCTTTTGAGTTCTTGCGGCTGGACTAATAATAAAATTAACAGAAGACACATTAACAGGAGAAAGAGAAAGAAATTTCAGTGCACATGAGGGTCTCACAGAGGTGGGACCTAAAATTGGCCAAAATAGGCAGCTTTTATACTTAGACAAAGAAACAATAACTTTGCGAGGGATTGACTGGAAAAAGAAACTTAGGTTTTGGATACCCAATTAGTGAAGTATCTAAACAGAGTTTGGGCTTCAGGTGTTAAATTAAAGAAGTAACAAGGTCTGGGTTCCCTGGCGGCTCAGTGGGTTAAGGATCCAGTGTTGTCACTGCTGTGGCTCTGGTCACTGTGTCTTGGGTTTGGTCCATGGCCCTGGAATTTTTGCATGCTGTGGGCACAGCCAAAAAAAAAAAAAAAAAAAAAAAAGCCAAAGAAGAAGAAGTAATAAGATTTATTTATACAGGTTTCTCAGCCTAAATTCCCTATCTTTGGCAATAAAGGTATTCTTTACCTCCAGATGCAGGGGTGCACCTTCTACTTAAGACATTATTTCCTGTTTCAGGGGACAAAGGAGCGTCAGAATGTCCCTCTTGCCTTGGCTATTTCTTCAGTAACTTATAATAACTAAGTTATATATAATAACTAACTTATAATAATTAAATAATATATTATTTATTTACTTTTCTATTTATGGCCACACCACAGCATATAGAAATTCCTGAGCTGGGGTCTAATCCCAGCTGCATCTGCAACCACGACGCAGCTTGTGGCAACGCCAGATCCTTAAGCCACTGAGTGAGGCCGGGGTGAAACCGGCATCCTCGCAGAGACAAGGTCGGGTTCTTAACCCGCTGAGCCACAGTGGAAAGTCCTCTTCAGTAACTTGAATTCCAAATAATCCATATGCTATTAAGGCATATTTTGAGGAGGCCTACCCCCTGGCCCCAACAGTTCCCTCCTCTGAAAGTTCCTCTGAGGAGACAGAGCATGGGTTAGCAGAGTCCTGCAGTTCACTGAGCCAGGTTCGCAGTTCTGAGAACAGGTCGGTTCAGTTAAACGGTTATATATCTTTGTGTGTGTGTGTGTGGGTGTGTGTGTGTTTAGGGCTGCACCTGCAGCTTATGGAGGTTCCCAGGCTAGGGGTCTAATCAGAGCTGTAGCCGCTGGCCTACACCACAGCCACAGCAACGCCAGATCCAAGCCACATCGGTGACCTACACCACAGCTCATGGGCAACACTGGATCCTTAATCCACTGAGTGAGGCCAGGGGTTGAACCCAAGTCCTCCTGGATACTAGTTGGGTTCGTTTCCACTGCGCTACAAGGGGAGCTCCACACAGTTATGTATTATTTCCAGAGGCAGTGATACAGGTGGGCTCCCAAAGCTAGGCCTGTAGTGCAAGCAATCAGGTATTTAATGAGACACTTCTAAGGAAACAAAAGAAAAACAAAGGTTAATGATTGGAGCAGATCCAGTTTTAGGACCAAGATGCAGTCAAGAAGACTTCTAGATGTCAGGGTAGAAGCATCTTTTGCAGGTTGAAATGTCTCTGATGTCATCAGGTGTTCAGATGAGCTTTTCTTTTGTTTTTCTTTTTAGGGCTGTACCCATGGCATATGGAGGTTCCCAGGCTAGGGGTCCAATTGGAGCTGCAGCTGCCAGCCTACATCACAGACACAGCAACTCGGGATCTGAACTGAGTCTGTGACCTACTAATGCCAGATCCTTAACCCACTGAGTGGGGCCAGGGATCGAACCCGAAACCTCATGGTTCCTAGTCGGGTTTGTTTCTACTGAGCCACGACAGGAACTCCCAGGTGAGCTTTTCCAAGTGGCTCACACAGCAAGAGACACCAGGTTTGTTGAAATATGAGCTGTGGTGGCAATTCCTCTGAAGTTTATATCAAGTTGTCTACCTTCAACTTACAAGGCTTCAGGAAAAGGGCAATTTTAGTTCTCAATGATTCCAAGTCAAAAGGGTAAGAGAAAAATCGGATACGATAGTTGAGAGTTATAGCCAGATACTGGAGGAAACTAGAAAAACTCGTGTTCCAGTTCAGTTTAAATTCATGTTCCAGTTCAGTTTTCAGCTAAAACCTCAATGACAATTAGTAGCACTAGAATCTAATATCCATGAGTGTGCATTATAGTTTCCACTGAAATGTAATTTTTCTCTCTAATATCACCCCCATTTCTATCAAAGGTAGCCAAACTAGGACTAATTTGTTTGCAGAGTAAGTCTAGATTCAATAAACTTGGCCTGATTATTTACATAGGTCCAGCAAGAATAGCAACTGGCCTTATAGGCTCTTCTAAGTCTGCTTTGCTGGAACTTTTAAAATTTTATTTGGCATGTGGAAGTTCTTGGGTTCCTGGGCCAGAGACTGAACCCACACCACAGCAGCAACCCTAGCTGCTGCAGTGACAATACCGGATCCTTAACCCACTGCACCACCACAAGGGAACTCCTGCTGGAACTTTTTGTAAGGAATTTCCAGACTGAACTTTATTTATTTATTTTGTCTTTTTGCCATTTCTTGGGCCGCTCCCGCGGCATATGGAGGTTCCCAGGCTAGGGGTCTAATCGGAGCTGTAGCTGCCAGCCTACGCCAGAGCCATAGCAACACCGGATCTGAGCCACGTCTGCGACCTACACCACAGCTCATGGCAACACCGGATCGTTAACCCACTGAGCAAGGCCAGGGATCGAACCCACAACCTCATGGTTCCTAGTTGGATTCGTTAACCACTGCGCCACGACGGGAACTCCCAGACTGAACTTTAAATGGCCTCTTAAGGCCAGGAAGCCACATCAGATGTGCCCATAAAACCTATAAAACTGGGTGAATTCCTCTCTTCTTGAGGTCCCCTTAAATATCTTGAAGTTTCCTGTGCCTGCAAGGAGCCTTATTCACCTGGTAAGGCTGCTGAGAATTGCAAGGTACCAGGATGGTTTTATTGGCTCCATAAAGTCAATCTTAGTTCCTTCAAGCTGTCTGGTCTTATCTGAGTGTACATGTATCTCACTCAAATATGACATTTCGGGAGTTTCCATGTAGCTCAGTGAATGAAATATCCAGCACTGTCACTGTGGTGGCTCTGGTTGCTGCTGTGACCCAGGTTTGATCCCTGGCCTAGGAATTTCACATGCTGTGGTCCTGGCCAAAATACTACTACTACTACTACTAACAACAACAGAGACCACGATGGAAGCCATCATCTTAAAAAAAAAAAAATGACACTCCAGTCTGGGGAGTTCCTGTCATGGCTCAGTGGTTAACAAACCCAGCTAGTATCCATGAGGACACAGGTTGGGTCCCTGGCCTCACTTACTGGGTTGGGGATCTGGCGTTGCCATGTACTGTGGTGTAGGTCACAGACACAGCTCGGATCTGGCATTGCTGTGGCTGTGGCATAGGCCAGTGGCTACAGCTCTGATTGGACCCCTAGCCTGGGAACGTCCATCTGCTGCGGGTGTGCCCTAAAAAGACAAAAAAAAAAAAAAAAAAAAAAATTCCAGTCAAAGCCTTGGTGATATAACCAATGTTTCTAATTGTGTTCTATTATATGGAGAACAGATTCTTATTGAACTTATGCAAATATCTAGATTGCTAAGAAAATATGAATATTCATTAAGAGTTTCTGAACTCTGGAAATATCACATAGGGAGAAAAAGATAAGTGTTTCATTTTTGCTTACAAAGGTTTGATTTACCAAGTTGCTGAGATCTTTAAAAAATTTTTCTTGTATCTGGAAAAGATTAAAAGATCAGTAATATTTTATACATAATTCATACAAGTTGTAATCATATTCATCAGTTCCTTCAACCCCATGTAAGTAATTCTTGTTCTGCTTTGAGTCTAGTTCTTCCACAAGTTCTGTCAATCTTGCCTTATGATCAAGGGTGATAGCAATAGCGATAATGCCAAGAAATTTGCAAGGTTTTTGTGAAGGCTTCTATGATTTGCCAGTGAGGTGGGTGCCATGATCCCTGAAGACTGTGGAAAGTATACTCCAAATGGAAAATACCTTTTTTTTTTTTTTTTGGCTGAGCCTACAGCACACAGAAGTCACCTGACCAGGGATCAAAACTGCACCAAAGCAGGAACCTGAGCTGCTGCAGTGACAATGCTGGATCCTTAACCCCCTACACCACAAGGAAGCTCCAAAACACTTTTTTTTTTTTTTTAATGGGTACACCTGCCATAGGCTAGGCGCTATGGGATCCTCGACTAGGGGTTGAATTGGAGCTGTAGCTGCTGGCCTAAGCCATAGCCACAGCAACACCAGATCCTTAACACACTAAGCAAGGCCAGGGATCGAAACCACACCCTCACAGACATTATGTCAGGTTCTTAATCCACTAAGCCACAGTGGGAACTCTCAAAACACTTTTTTTTTTTTTTCTTTTAAGCCATTTCTGGAGTTCCTGTTGTGGCACAGCAGAAGCAAAAAAAAAAGAAAGAAAAGAAAAAAAAAGAAAAAGCCATTTCTTTGCCATTGTGAGCACATCAGCCTTGCAGTTAGGGAAGGCTTCAACCCATCTGGGAAACAAATACATAATCTAATAAGAAGAACATTCTGATAACCCATACTTAGTGGCAGTTAAATGAAGTCCAGCTACAGGTGCTCAAAGGGTCCAAAGTGAAGAAGTCTGAAGCCTCTGGGGACAAACAATAGTTTTTCACAGGGTGATGGACCTGACAGGTCAGACATTGCTGGTAGACTGTTTTTGCAATTTTTATAGAAATTTCCTGCCCATGTCTATTTATTTTATTTTATTTTTCGCTTTTTAGGACCACACCCACAGCATATGGAGGTTCCCAGGCTAGGGGTCGAATCGGAGCTAGAGCTGCCTGCCTACACCACAGCCACAGCTACTCAGAATCTGAGCCCCATCTACGACCCACACCACAGCTCACGGCAATGCCAGATCCCTGACCCATTGAGCGAGACCAGGGATCGAACCCGTATCCTCATGGATACTAGTCGGATTTGTTTCTGCTGTAGCACGAAGGGAACGCCTCAATGTCTATTTAAATGCATTTTAAATACACTACGGTGGGTGAAGGAATGCAAGAAAAAAAAAAAATGGTTTGCCAGGGAGCCTGGAAGAACTAAGCGGTCATCTGTTCTTATAGCCCCGATTGTTTAATTTACAGCTATTGTGGAGTTCCTGCACCCATGGTATATGGAGGTTCCCAGGCTAGGAGTCAAATCGGAGCTACAGCTGCCAGCCTACGCCACAGCCACAGCAATACCAGATCCAAGCCACATCTGCAACCAACACCATAGCATACAGCAACACCGGATCCTTTAACCCACTGAGCGAGGCCAGGGATTGAATCCACAACTTCATGGTTATTAGAACTTACGTGACAAGAGTTTCCATATCATTTAACATATCAAATATATCTAATTAGTTCAATATCTCTCATTTCATAAAGAGAGGGGATAAATCTTTGAGGCATTTCAGAGGGCCCCTGAAATATCTCACATTCTCAAAGTTAGTTCTAAGTCAAAAAAGATGTCACTTACAACTTGATTTTGGGGAAGTTTGTCAAAAATATAAAAAAATATTTGACTTAGTTAAACAGGTCACTGTGAAGCAATGCTTCATTATCCATTTAACCAAAATAACAAAGACTTCTTAGGTAAAATAAAAGTTTAGCTCTTTTAATAGTGATGGGACTAGGTTTACTTAAGTCACCTGATAAAGACAACATAGAACATAAGAATTATTTAGAAAAGACATAGATCTTTGCTTTTTTCTGGACACATTACTTAAAGGTAAAGAAAAACCTTTCATCATCTCTTATTATCAAGAGCAAGCCAATAGAAAAAAAACAAAAAAACAAAACAAACTTTGTTCTTTTAACAGAGAGAAAACCAAATTCAAATTTTACACCAGTTTGATATTAAAACATTCACTTAAATTCACTCCAGTCTTATTCATTTATGATCACACATAACATTCCTTTCCAAAGATTCCTTTATTCACAAACCTACAATTTTCTATGTCCATTTTAATGTGTCCCTTGTTTTTTCCTTTTAAGTACCAATAGGACAGCTGTTTATTATGAAAGCTCTCAATTTTTTTTTTCCTTTTAAATATAGCCAATTTAGGAGTTCCTGTCATGGCTCAGTGGTAACAAACCTGAATGGTATCAGTGAGGATGCAGGATCGATCCCTGACTTTGATCAGTGGGTTAAGGATCTGGCGTTGCTGTGAGCTGTGGTATAGGTCACAGATGCAACTCAGATCCGCATTGCTATGGCTGTGCAGCAGGTGCAGCTCTAATTCAGCCTCTAGCCTGGAAGCTTCCATATGCCACAGGTGCAGCCCTAAAAAGAGAAAAAGGAAGGAAGGAAGGAAGGAAGAAAAGAAAGAAAGAAAGAAAGAAAGAAAGAAAGAAAGAAAGAAAGAAAGAAAGAAAGAAAGAAAGAAAGAAAGAAAGAAAGAAAGGAAGAAAGAAAGAAAGAAAAAAAGAAAGAGAGAAAGAAAACAAGCAAGCAAGCCTATTTAAAAAATCTAACATCTGGCCATTGACAAGTAGGATCTTATATTAATTTCAATAGGGACTCAAACCAGTAAGTGTTTTATTACGCCTTAATCAAAGATGCAAGAGGCATCTCACAGGAAGAGTAGACAGCGCCCTCACAAGATCCACAAAGTCCACTCCCAGAGTTAGTCTAAGAAAGTAGAACCCCCTTTGTTTCTACGTGTCGTGAGAATGGTGTGAAAATGGTGTCTCCAGTGTCCCATAGAAATTCGGGGGCACTGCCAGCCGTAAACTCGATCATGTGTGCCGTCAGGCAGGCACTACTGGAATGGGACTTTTCAAGCAGTAACAATCAATGAAGGCTGAGATGCCTAAGGCCCCTTCTGGACTGGGACCCCTTGTGACAAATTCCCCTGAGAGCTGCTATGGCCAAAGCCTGGCCACCAGATGCAGCCTGGTTAAATGCACCTTCCGCATGGCAGAGACCAGAGAGAATATTCTCATGGGACACAAAGCCAAGCTCTGAGAACATAAAACAAGACATAAGGAAAAACCTCACCTTTTTTTTTTTTTTTTTTAATGGAGAACCCACAGCAAAGTTTGTCTGAATAAAAGCCAGTCTGTGAGGCTGGCTCAGATGGCAGGCTCATAGGACCTGTGCCTATGTTCTTTCCTACAATTCTTCCTCATGAGAAACGGCAGACAGAGACAAAGGAAGACAGTGACCCTTCTGGGAGGTAAAGCATAAGGATTCCCTGATCGCTAATTCGAGGCACTAACCAGCTCAACAAATATTTTCTCTTTCTCTTTTACCAATCTTTTTTTTTTTTTTTTTTTTTTTTTGTCTTTTTAGGGCCACACCCATGGGACATGGAAGTTCCCAGGCTAGGGGTCTGATTGGAGCTGCAGCTGCTGGCCTATGCCACAGCCACAGCAACGCAGGATTCGAGCTGCATCTGCCACCTACACCACAGCTCACGGCAACACTGGATTCTTAACCCACTGAGTGAGACCAGGGATCGAACCCATGTCCTCATGGATACTAGTCAGGTTCGTTACCACTGAGCCACAACAGGAACTCCTCTCCTGCTAATCTAGAGACAGAGAAAAGGGACTCTCACCACCTTCCCTTCCACCAGACCTTGAGGGCAGAGACCGGGAGGCTGACTAGATGAGAAATCTCACCTTCTTCAGTCTTCATCAGTTGCCCAGAATCTCTCAGCTACAGCAGCCTCAGGGCAGGAAGCAGGGTCCAACTGGCCTCCTGCTTTTGTGTTGGCCATTTCTTTTGATTTTTTTTTTCCTTTTAAATTTTTATCTTGTTCTTTTATTACTTTTTAATTTTTTAAAATTATAGTTGATATACAGTGTCCTGTCAATTTCTGCAGTACAGCAAAGTGACCCGGTTACACACACACACACACACACATATATATACATTCTTTTTCTTATATTATCTTCCATCGTGTTCCATCACAAGTGATTGGATATAGTTCCCTGTGCTATGCAGCAGGACCTCGTTGCTTATCCACTCTAAATGTAATAGTTTGCATCTACTAACCCCAAACTCGCTGTCCATCCCACTCCTTCCCCTTCTCCCTTGGCAACCACAAGTCTGCTCTCCATGTCTGTGAGTCTGTTTCTGTTCTGTAGATAGGTTCATCTGTTTGTGCTGGCCATTTCTTAAGTAACTTTAATTCAAAATAATCAACATGCCATTGAGACCCATTTGGGGGTGGCTGCCCTGGGCCCCAACAATGCCATGGACAGAGTGAAAATAGGGGATCCATGGAGATGGGTCTGATGTGGGCTGGGATGGGAAGAGGCTACAGCAACGATGGGGATTCAGTGGTGATGTCCAGGGTTTGAGGAGGGTACAAGAGTGAAAGGCATGTGGGGAGTGCCTGTGAGATGCTGGCCCCGGTCCCTGGTACAGGGAACTAAGGGAGAGATTACTGGGAGGCAGAGGCATGACACTGGTGACACCAGAGGCCTGGCACTGCAGGCTCAGAGCTTAGCTGGTGTCTCTGACCGCTTGCCTGGTGTTGCTGTGGGTTGACACAGCAATCACATAAGGTGCAGAACCAGGGCTGGGATCTCTGGGTTGGGGAACTGGGGAGGAGGGTGAGTGGGGGGTAGACAGGGAGTCCTGAGGAGAGAAGCTGATCACAGCATGAATTGTCCCCCATCATGGCAGGGCTGTGTGACCTTTGAGGACGTGACCATTTACTTCTCCCAGGAGGAGTGGGGACTCCTTGATGAGGCTCAGAGACTCCTGTACTGCGATGTGATGCTGGAGAACTTTGCACTGATAGCCTCTTTGGGTAAGGCTTCCACACCCACCCAGGCGTCCCCAGCCCATCTCTGCCTGTCCTCTTTTCCTAAGAGGCAGCTCTTTCCTTCCCATAGTCAGGCCATGGGCACAGCCTCCTTCCCCACTTTCTGGCATATGTGCCCTAGGTTCCAGAGTTGAGCTGTGTGCAGGGTCCCATGCTCCTCCCTGCTGCCCTGAAGCCTTGTGGGGAAGGGTCCCAGAAGGCAGAGTCTTGCAGTCACCCCCGTGGATCCTGTCTGAGTCAGCCACTGCCCACCTGGGTGATCATCCAAATCTTATTTTTTTCTTTTTTTTTTTAGGGCCACATGTGCTGCACATGGAAGTTCCTGGGCTAGGGGTCAAATAGGAGCTTCAGTCACCAGCCTACACAACAGCCATAGCAATGCCAGATCTAAGCCACATCTGCAATCTACATCACAGCTCGTGGCAACGCCGGACCCTTAACCCACTGAGTGAGGCCAGGGATTGAACCCACATCTTAATGGACATTAGTTAGGTTCTTAACCCACTGAGCCATGACGGGAACTCCTGATCATCCAGATCTGACATTTCTATTCTGCTTCTTTCCTGTAGTTCACACTTCCTGAGGCCTGACTGCCAGGAATTCTAGGCACTGTTGGGGTTGCTACTTTCCCTGAGCACTGGCGAGTTCCTACCAGACTTCTTTCTGTGTTTCTTTTGTGATATTTTGTTTTCTTTCCTGTGGTCTGTTGTGGAGTAGTTCACCTGGGCCAGTGCTGGCCCCTTACCTCCCCTGTCTTTCCCTTAGGACTTACCTCTTTCAGGTCCCATGTGGTTGCCCAGCTGGAGATGGGGGCAGAGCCCTGGGTGCCTGACCGAGTGGACATGACTTCTGCCATGGCAAGAGGGGCGTATAGAGGGTGTGGCTTGGGTAAGTGGGAGATGGGGGAGCATGTGACATCATTGCTGTCTTCAAATCACACCAGCAGCTTTTCTTGTGTCTATCACTGTTTGGGTATGAAAGGCAGTGGGCTTATGACTCTTCTACTGTTACTTTCCTGTTCTTGACACATTGCCCACTTGTCAATTCTACTCTGATGTGGGGTCCCTTGCTATGCCCCACTTTTTTGGTGTCTACATCTCCTTCTTTCCACAGCTCCCTCTGCAATAATCTCCATTGTGGGCCTACATTTAATGTAAGATGTGCACATTTCCTCTGATAGTTCTTGAGCACCAGTTATCCAATTGCAATCAGATTTTCCTGGTCCTGGACACAGGCCAGCAGCCAGGGACCTTCTGAAAAACCTTTATAGAGAAGTGAGCTGGAGACCCTGCCTGATACTATGTCCATCCTTGTGTCCTTGCTCCTGGTAAGGCCCTTCCTCTCTTGGACCTTTCCAGGCACAGTACTGAAGAGACCATTCCCTATTCTGATCTCAGGCTTCCCATCTTGCCAACAGTCTCATGGACTCGTTTGTGGGTCACACTGGCATTTGTGATTGGGTTGCTTCCTTCCATGAAAATCAACATGAATGTCAGCAGCATTTCTCTACTTGCAGATTTCTGCTTCAGGACAGAGGGTGAGGAGTCCTCTTCTGAGCTTAGTGTCTCTGTAGAAGTGTCACGGGACATGAATTCCAAGTTGGTTCCATCCATCCAGAAGGACGACCCCTGTGACAGGTGTGGCCTACACTTGAAAGACATTTTACACCTGACTGAACACCAGGCAACAGCCCCCAGGCGGAAACCACATGTGTGTGAGGCCTATCAGAGAGAGTTCAAGTTCAGTGCTCGCCTTCACCAGCCACAAATGCAACAGAATGTGGACAAGCCTATGGGAAGGAATGAAAGCAGGGCCTTATTTATGAAGGGCTGCAGAGATGACACATCAAAGAATGCTTTTATCCCAAGGGACAGTGGGAAGGCCTTTGTGGCCAAATGTGATTTCCTCCAGCATCAGGCCACTCCCAATGTGGGGGAGGCACACCTGAGCTCCAAAGGCGTGGGGCATTTTCCCACTGTGCAATGTAGTAAGAAGTGCAGTAAACTTGAGAATGCTCCCAGTGAGAAGCCCACACTTGTTCAGCAGAGAACCCACACTGGAGAAAGGCCTTATGAGTGCAGCAAATGTGGGATATTCTTTAGCTATGCCACTAGCCTCTTTCAACACCAGAGAGATCACAACAGAGGAAAGCCTTATGAGTGCTGTGAGTGTGGGAAATTCTTTAGCCAGCACTCCAGTCTCGTCAAACATCAAAGAGTTCACACTGGTGAGAGCCCTCACGTGTGCAGTGAATGTGGGAAATTCTTTAGCCGAAGCTCTAATCTCATTCAACATAAGAGGGTTCACACTGGAGAAAAGCCTTATGAGTGCAGTGAATGTGGGAAATTCTTCAGCCAACGCTCCAACCTCATTCATCACAAGAGGGTTCATACTGGTAAAAGTGCTCATGAGTGCAGTGAATGTGGGAAATCCTTCAACTGCAACTCTAGCTTAATTAAACATTGGAGAGTTCACACTGGAGAAAAACCTTACAAGTGCAACGAATGCGGGAAATTCTTTAGCCACTTTGATGGACTCATTCAACATCAGATAGTTCACACTGGTGAGCGGCCCTTTGGGTGCAGCATATGTGGGAAAGCCTTCAGCCGAAGCTCTGATTTCATGAAACATCAGCGAGTCCACACTGGTGAACGGCCTTATGAATGCAGAGAATGTGGGAAATTGTTTAGCCAAAGCTCCAGCCTCAATAGCCATCGGAGACTTCACACTGGTGAGCGGCCTTATCAGTGCCCTGAATGTGGGAAATTCTTTAGCCAACGCTCCAGCTTCAATAACCATCGGAGACTTCACACTGGTGAGCGGCCTTATGAGTGCCTTGAATGTGGGAAAACCTTCAGACAAAGTTCTAATTTGAGGCAGCACCAGAAAGTTCACAAACCAGAGAAGCCATATAAGTGCCATGAATGTGGAAAAGCTTTCAGCCAGAGGTCTACCCTCATCCGGCATCAGAAAATTCATGCTAGAGAAAGGACTTCGGGGAATGTGCTCCCTCCTTCTTCAACACAAAGGCACACACTAGAGATTGGCTCTGAGAGTGGTCTTTATTAGGGAGCTTTCAGGCAGAAGTTGAACTTTGTTTATCCAGATATCAATGCTGGAGAGATTCCCAATGGATACTAGATATGTTGGAAGCTTTCTGGAGCAAGGTTACATTTTCTGACCATGGACTTTGTCAGAGTTTTGTCACTGCTAGTGTCTGTGGCAGAAGCCTTCTCCGGTGTACCCACTGGCAGGTCTCCAGAGTGTGTGTCAGCTACACCCTGTTTTCTCAGGCCTCTGTTTCCTTTTTCTAAGAGGTAATTGCGAGTAGCTTGATGCCACAAGATGTCATTCCCTCCCACTGTGACTGGCTTAGCTGTGGACATGACTTACCTTGGGCTGTGAAGACCTGAGCTGGGTCCTACTGGCAGCTTGCAGAGGTTTCCCTTTTTCAAGGACATTGTTGATCTTGTAAGATGCTCATTATGGATTCATCCAACTTCCATACCACCCATCCAAACAATTATTTACTTTACATCCTTCTGGTTTGGGTGATAAGAGCCTTACTGATAAAGACACTTTTAATCTCTTGTGTTCTGATAACTGTGTGGAGTAGGCTGAGAACAAAATGAAGATCTACCAAACCAAAGGGTGTCTCCAAAATTATTGCTTCAGGGAAGAGTAGGATGGTAGAGAACAGTCCTCAGGCCAGACTTGGCCTCATTTGTGTTGCTACCCAAGGCCTCCAAGGGAAGCTTGTAGGGCTTTGTGGGCCTAATGTTGTGGTCTGAGTGGCATGAACTTTTGTGGATTATAGATTACCCTGAGGAAGCAGAGACTGTACAACCTTCAGTGCACCTGGAAGCAGCATTATTTGGGCCCCTTGTTTCCTGGGGATGCCTCCTATTCTCTAGCACTGTTGAGTAGACACATTTTACCTGGCCCCTGCCAAGGAATTATATACCTTGATGCCTAACAGCCAGTAATATGTAACCTGCTGTAAGACTTACTGGGTCCAGTTAACAAACAGGGTATCTATCTGTTTTAAAAGTGTATCCACAAATGTTCCCTTAAATGTGACTGTGCAAGATTTGGGATTTGCAGAAGTTTTCAGGACCTCCAGACTTCTGTCCTATAACTAAGGGCACTGGCAGAGCAAATAATCTAAATGTTTTGTGGATTACTACAGGCTCTCTGCATTATTTATGTCAAAGCCATTGCTGTGTTGGTAGGAAAATGGGGATTAAGAGAAGGCAGATCCTGTACACCACGGATAAGGCATTAGAGACACAGCTAGCCATCTTTGCTGCCAACACATGAGGAGCAAGGTAGTAGTTAATATGAGGTTGCCAAATCTTCAAGTTTTCTAAAATGAGTGGGAGATCAGGTTTTTTATGTGCAAGAGTTTCTTTTTAATGCTTTGTTGAGATATAATGTTCATGCAATAATAGGCTGTACTTATTAAATGTGTACAATCTAAGTTTTTAAATATGTATACACTCAGGGAGCCAACACTATAATTATGATAGTGAACCTATCCCTCACCTGCAAAGCTACCTCATGCCCCTTTACTACCCCTCCTTGCCTTCCCCAGGAAAACCATTGATTTACCTTTTTTCACTATAGATTTGTTTGCCTTTCTTAGAGTTTTATACAATTGGAATCATAAAGTATTTCTACTCTATTTTTTGACCTGTTTTCTTTCATAGAGCATAATCATCTTGAGCATCATCCATTCTGTATATGTGAATAGTTCATTCCTTTTACTGCTGAATAGTGCTCTACTGAATGAATATTTTTTTAATGAAAAAAAATCTTGTAAAATACACAACATAAATTTTACTATCTTAACCATTGTTAGGTGTACAGTTCAGTGGTATTAAGTACAGTCATATTGTACAACCATCACAATCATTTATCTCCAGTTTTCATTTTGCAAAACTGAAACTATACCTATTAAACAGTAACTCCCTATTGCCCCCTGCCCCAAGCCCCTGGAAACCAACATTCTACTTTCTGTAACTGAATTTGACTACTCTAGTTACTTCTTATATTGTTTATTTTTATTTTTTACTTTTTGCTTTTTAGGGCCACTCCTGTGGCATATGGAGGTTCCCAGGTTAGGGGTCGAATCGGAGCTATAGCTGCTGGCCTACACCACAGCCATAGCAATGCTGAATCCAAGCCATGTCTGCGACTTATATCATACTCATGGCAACGCTGGATCCTCAACCCACTGAGCAAGGCCAGGGATCAAACCCACAACCTCATGGTTTCTAGTCGAATTTGTTTCCACTGTGCCACAACAGGAGCTCCTATGGTTACCCCTTATAAATGGAGTTATATATTATTTGTCATTTTGTGACTGACTTATTTGACTTAGCATAATATCCTCAAGGTTCATTTATTTTGTAGCATGTGTCAGAATTACCTTCCTTTTTAGCTGAATAATATGCAATAACAGGCTGTACGTATTTATATACGCATATGTATATGCCATATTTTACTTATTCATTCATCCCTCAATGGATACTTGATTTCCCCCCACCTTTTGGATACTGTAATTAAGGCTGCTATGAAATGGGTGTACAGATATCTCTTTGAAACACTGCTTTCTATATACTTAAAAGTGGAGTTACTAGATCATATAGTAAATATATTTTCAATGTTTTGAGGAAACTCCATACTGTTTCCCACAGTGGCTATACAATTTTACTTTTTTTTTTTTTGGCCACACCTGTGGCACGCTGAAGTTCCCAGGCCAGGGACCAAACCCATGCCACAGAAGTGACAATGCTAGATCCTTAATCTGCTGAGCCATCAGGGAACTCCAAATTGTACATTTTTAACAAGGGTTCTAATTTTTCCACAAGCTCCCTAACACTTTTTTTTTTATAGTATCTATCCTGATGGGTATAAAGTAGTATCTCATTGTTTTGATTTGTTTTCCTATAATGATTCATGACAGTAACTATCATTTCAAGTGCTTATTGGTCTTATTGGTATATCTTCTTTAGAAAAATATCTATTCGAATCCTTTCTCCATTTTTGAATTGGATTTTTGTATTCTGTTGCTGAGTTCTGGGAATTCCTATACATGCTGAGATTATATCAGTAGAAACAATGCTAACTGGACTAAAGGAAACAGAAAGTGGGACAAAATTAGAAACGAAAGAGGAGAAATTACAGCTGATATCACAGAGATGCAAAAAAAAAAAATGAGAGAATACTAGGAACAGTTTATATGCCAACCAATTGACAACCTAGAAGAAATGAATAAATTCCTAGAAACATATCAGCTTCCAAAACTGAATCTGGAAGAAACAGATAATCTGAACAGACCAATCACTAGCAGTAAAATTAAATCAGTAATAAAAAAAAAACTCCCAACAAAAAAAAGTCACAGGGAAATTCTACCAAACATATAAAGAAGAGCTAATACCTATCCTTCTCAGACTATTCAAAAAAAATAGAAGCGAGAACACTCCCAAATTCATTCTATGAGGCCATCATTACCCTGACACCAAAGCCAGACAAAGACACCAAAAAGGAAGAAAATTACAGGCTAACATCTCTAATGAATATAGATGCAGAAAATCTTCAACAAAATATAAGCAAACCAAATTTCAACAACATATAAAAAGGATCATACACCATGATCAAGTGATATTTATTCCAGGAATGCAATGATGGTTCAATACCTGCAAATGTAATAAACCACATTAACAAAATGAAGAATAAAAATCACATGATTATCACAATAGATGCAGAAAAGGCATTTGATAATTCAACATCCATTCATGATTAAAAAACCTCACATCAAAGTTGGTATGGGGGAACATATCTCAACATAATAAAGGCCATTTATGACAATCCCACAGCTAACATCACAGTCAATTGTGAAAAGCTATAAACTTTTCCTCTTTGATCAGGAATAAGCCAAGAATGTCCATTCTTTCCATTTTTATTTAAAAAGGATTGGAGTTCTAACCACAGCAATCAGAAAACAAAAAGAAAGTAAGGCATCCAAATTGGAAGAGAAGTAAAACTGTTACTACTACTAGAAGACTTGATACTACATATAGGAGCTCTAAGTCTCAAAAAAAAAAAAAACAAAAACTGGGAGTTCCCGTCGTGGCGCAGTGGTTAACGAATCTGACTAGGAACCATGAGGTTGCGGGTTCGGTCCCTGCCCTTGCTCAATGGGTTAACGATCCGGCGTTGCCGTGAGCTGTGGTGTAGGTTGCAGATGCGGCTCGGATCCCGCGTTGCTGTGGCTCTGGCGTAGGCCGGTGGCTACAGCTCCGATTCAACCCCTAGCGTGGGAACCTCCATATGCCGCGGGAGCGGCCCAAGAAATAGCAACAACAACAACAACAGCAAAAAAAGACAAAAAAGCCAAAAAAAAAAAAAAAACTATTAGAACTAATAAATAAAAAAAAGAACTAATAAATAAATTCAGTAAAGCCTCAGCATACAAGATTAAAATACAGGAGTTCCCATTGTGGCTCAGTAACAATGAACCCAACTAGTATCTGTGAGGACGTGGATTCAATCCAGGGCTTTGCTCAGTGGGTTAAGGACCCAACATTGCTGTGAGCTGCGGTGTAGGTGGTAGATGCAGCTTGGATTCTGCATTGCTGTGGCTGTGGTGTAGGCCAGCAGCTATTGCTCCGATTCAACCCCTGCCTGAGAACTTCCATATGCTGCAGGTGTGGCTGTAAAAAGAAAAAAAAAAATTACTTCAAAATAAAAATTTTTTTAAATTCAAAGAAATTTCAAACTGCTGTATATAATCATACTAATAAAATTAAGGGAATTTTTATTTTGAAAGAAAAATGTTATTAGCTTAAGTAAGCATAAATGCAAATATAAAACCACAGAATTGAGTAGAAACTCTGCATTTCTAAACTGGTTAAAAAATATCAGAATAAACTCAGAATACATTTAATGTTTACAGAATAGGTATATATTGCCTTTTCCATTGATAAGATCTAACTACAACCCAGTAGGAATTAGCGCTCCCTCAGACTGAGGGGGGAGATATTTATTGACTTATACTATTTCTTGAAAGTTAACATTTTACCAACATTTACACAACAGTCTTTTTTCTTTTCTTTGTTTTTAAAGCCACACCAGTAGCATATGGAAGTCCCCAGGCTGGGGATTGAATCAGAGCCACAGCAATGCCAGATCCAAGCTGCATCTTTGATCTACACCACAGCTCACAGCAACAATGGATCCCCCATCCACTGAGAGAGGTCAGGGATCGAATCCAAATCCTCGTGGATACTAGTCAGATTCATTTCTGCTGTTCCATATTGCGAACTCCAACAGTCATATTTAGATAGTAATCTAACACTTGGCGTTTATTACAGAGCATTTATATTAGATTAATTTAAAGGACATTCTTTCTTTGGAAGGCATATTGAAGTTGCTCATGGTATGGTAAGTGCTTTCTGCAATTTAAATAAAATGTAACAATGACATTAATGTTTTTAATAGAAAACAGTAGACTTCTTATAAATAAAAAAACTTCAAATAGTTGGATCAGAAAAGCTCAGGCATGGAGGAACACAGCCAACCGGTAATGATCTTTCAATTTTCTGTGGACACCACTCAGGGAATAGAGGATGAATTATACAGGAGGGTTAAGTAGAGGTTTGTCAAGGGAGGTTTCACTGAGAAATAATAAATGGATAAATATGCTTCTTAAAGAATATACATCAATTAATAACGCTGCTTACTCCTTGAGTTCTTGAAACAGGAGAGGAGTAGTAGAGTATTTAGACAGAAAACATTCATATTAATTTTGTAAACGTACGGACTTATTTAAAATGTTTGTAAACATAACTTTTAAAAGAGCGATTAAATTAGATGGATAATTTCAGGAAAAAACTAGCAGCGTGTATATATATGATATCTATTAGGAGTTTATCTAAGAAGCGAAGTAAGCTAAGGGTCAGAGAGAAAGAACCAGAAATCATGTGCAAGATAAATATGTAAACAAACAGGGAGGTCTTATGACTGGGAGGGAGAAAGCACACAGTTCATGCAAATGAGAGACAACTTTGCAGGAGCCTGTGGTTCTTCAATCAGCTGTGGTCACTGGCCCCTCCTGTCCTGGAGATGCTGGAGATACTCAAGGACAAATAAAGACTCATGTTTTTCCCCTGATCACAGGAGACTCTATCAGAGGCCAAATTATATATATTGTGGTCTCTGAGATGGAGATAAGCAAATATCCATTACAGTGTTCTCTGGGCAGAATTCATTTGTGAGAACAAACTGTTATAATGAATGTGTTCGGGGATGAAGGGTGATTACATTAGAAATTTGTATTTTGCAGAGGAGAATGTGAGTTCCTTGTTGGGTTAGAAGAATAATTAGATTCTCAAAAGAATTTGAAAACTTTTTTTTTTCTTTCTTTTCAGGGTGGCACCTGCAGCATATGGAAGTTCCCAGGCTAGGGGTTGAATCAAAGCTACAGCTGCTGGCCTACACCACAGCCATAGCAACGCAGGATCTGAGCCATGTCTGCAACCTACACCATAATTCACAGCAACGCCAGATCCTTAACCCACTGAACCTGTGTCCTCATGGATACTAGTCATACTGAGCCACAACAGGAACTCCAAAATCACAAATATTTTTGAGAAGTTATTAATCTCCTTTAACCACAACAGACTCTCCAAGGAGGGGAGAATAACTCTCCCCTCCAAAAATCCCTCTCTACATATCAGAAAATGCCCTTTAGACACCAAATGACCATACCACAGATCCCAGAGCTAATGATCATTATATTATTGCTCTTTATTTGTGTTTAGAGTGAAGAGCTTAGCATAAAAATAGTGATGTTATAGGTGTTTGACTGGTCAGGGCCAAGATGGAAGAGATTTCAGACAGGGCTACATCAGGGGAGAGGGAGGAAGAATGCCCAGAAGCTCTAAAGAAGGCAGAATGACTTAACGGTGTGACTCTGGAACCCTCAGAAAGCTCTTTCTGGTCTCTACCAGTAATAGGTTGTTCTAAACTAGGAAAGCAGAATTTCTTGTCCATATATTTCTCACTGCATCTCCTGAGATATATTCTATTTCTTCAAAGTTTCATATGTTTATCTGAAAAGAATAGCCACTTACCAAATTGTGTTTCTTGCTAAGACAGCAGCTACTAAATTGTGTTTCTTGCTAAGACAGCAGCTACTAAATTGTGTTTCTTGCTAAGATAGCAGCTGTATCGTACCATCTTGTTTATCTGTAAAGAGGAGGCATCTGAACCCTGAGATAGGTTTGGGATTCCACATGTCAGGTCCTGGGAAGTGATTATCATTTCATCTATAGGTTCAGTGACAGGGACTGCATGGGGAATTAAGACGATCTCTGAAAAAAACGTGTGAAGTGAAAAGTTCCCAGAAAGCCATTAATGCTGATCAATGAAATTATCCAAAAAGAATGGCATGAATAGCTACAGAAAAAAATTATCTGTCAAGTCTGAGAAAAGATAAGTCTTAATGAGAGGCAAGTACAGAATGCTGAGCTCTGAGAAGTGAGGAAATTAGTTGAGAGAATGGCCATACTGGAATCATGGCTTATTAAATTTCTGTTCTTTCAAAACATGAATCATTTCTATTCCTGATAATATTGACCAATGAAAAACTTGGAAGGAAAGGAATGATAAGGGTAGCATTAGAGAGAGGAACCAAGAGGTGGGAGGTAAGCTGCCTTTTCTAAGGGTTCCATTGTTTCGAGCAGTACTTACTGAGCATCTACTCTGGTGCAGCTGCGGTTCTAGAAGCACCTTCTAGATACATTCGTTATGCACATCAGTGAACAAACCTACAAAGAAATGTGTCCACCTGCAGCCTTCAATTGTATTGAGGGAAGCAGACAATAAGTAATGAAGAAAATGTTATAAGTTATACAGTACCTTATAAGGTGAAAGTACAATGAAAAAGAAAAAATGAACAGCTGAACTGTGTAATGACGTACATTTGGAATAGAATGAATTCCTGTTGCCACAGGGAACAGAAGGGGCGGGGTTAGTCTCAGTGAGAAATGATATTTGAGCAAATACTTAAAGGAGATGAGAGAGTGATTTGAATCACATGGAGTTGTTCCATGAAGAAGAAATGGCCAGAACAATATGCCTTTGGGAGAAGATGACCACATCCATTGACTAGTAAACGTAGGAGTACAAAACCCAGGGCTTCCTCTCCAACTCAGGACCACATTGAAGATCTTCCCAGATCCAGAGCTTCCTGTGGGGTTGGCTGAGGCCATCACTATTTTTGCGTAACAGCTCAACTTCTCCCTCTGCCCAATCCTGTTTATTTCCTTTGCCTCCCACAACTGTCACTCCAAATAACTGCCTTGTGTGGCCATTGCCATCTCCGTATCTGCTTCCTTGAGAACCCAGATTTAGGTCTGGCAATTTAACATTACCAAATATTTGGCTGAATTGTCAGCAGACAGCACTGGCTTCATTTTAGAGTCCTGCCTGGACCCGTAGGGAAGGTCTCCAGGGCTGAGCCTGCTGGATCAGATACCGTCTCTTCGCAGCGATGGAAAACCAGGGTCGTCAAGTCAGGCAATTGCAGAACAGTCTTTGAGCAGGGGCAGGGGAGGGACCCCAGCCAGACCGCGGAAACACTGTGTGGACTGCGGCGGGGTGTGGGGGTGGGACAGGCGGGCTAGGTGCCAAGAGCGCTGAGAAGGGCAGGTTGCGCGCTGAGGGACCCTCGCAGTGGGCTGGGAAACTCAGAGGCTTCCTGGCTGCTGACCCCACTTCCGGGAAGCGCGCGCTGTCCAGCGGACATTGTGCAACTCAGGAACCGGCAACAGACAAGGCGCGTGTGCAAAGGGGGCGGCTCAACGGCCCAACCCCAGCTGAACTCTTGGGCTTCGGGCCTTTTCTCCCCTAGTTACAGGCACTTGCTACCAAGTGGGCCCCGCCAGGTGTGGAGACTGTTCAGAGCCGCGGAGGCTCGCTCGGCAAACAGGGCCTGTGGGCTGCCAGCCTTTCCTCCTTGGGTCCCCGGAGGCAGAACCGTCTAAGTCAGGGACTGGAGCAATCCTGACGGATCTTCCCAGCATAGGATAGGGATGCCTCCTCCTGCAGGAAGCGCCGGGTAGGAGGGAGGGCCGAGGTGGTGCCATTCCTTGGGTGATCAGCTCAGCCACGGCAGCCCTGGAGGCCGGGGAGGGCCAGGGGCTACTGTGGCGGTGGCGAGGAAAGACCCGAGCAGCAGAGGCGAAAGAACCCCCAGCGTCTTACTTTCAGGCAGCCGCTATCAAAGACACTAATTTTTTCTTCCTCACTCCCTGGACAGGTAGCTCGGAGCTTCCACGTTCCTTACTCTGGAAGGACACCGGCGCCTCTGCGTGTCCTGGAGCCAGGGAAAGGTATGAGTCAACGGCACCGCTGCCTGGGCAGGGAAGCTTTCCGCCCTGGGACATAGGCTGCTGCTTTCCACAACATCTCTTCCTGGCAGGTGTGTTCTCATCACCTTTTTCCCCTTCAAATTTGGTAAAACAGCATTTAAGCCTTATAACTTTTTTTTCCCCCGCCCCCCAGGTCGCACGGACAGATGGTAGTGGCAAGTCAGGATTTGAACCCAGGCCATTTGATTCTAGAGCTCCTGAATTTAGCCACCTGGATTGTGGTGCCTCCTCATCATGTAGGCATCATGTATGGCAGCTTTTTTTTTTTTTTTTTTTAAAACAGGTATTTATTTATTTAAAAGGTTGCAAAACATTATTCTTAATGATTATACAGATATAGGTTTGGAATCAAGATTATAGAATTTTAAGTCTAGTTATTCTTACTTTATTTTTTAATTCAATGAATTTTATTATATTTATAGTTGTACAACCATCATTACAACTTTTTTTTTTTGCCTTTTCTAGGGCCGCACCCTCGGCATATGGAGGTTGCCAGGTTAGGGGTCTAATCAGGGCTGTAGCCACTGATCTACACTAAAGCCACAGCAACGCCAGATCCGAGATGTGTCTGCGACCTACACCGAAGCTCACGGCAACACCGGATCCTTAACCCACTGAGCAAGGCCAGGGATCGAAGCCATAACCTTATGGTTCCTAGTCGGATTCGTTAACCACAGAGCCACGACAGGACCTCCCATTACAACGTAATTTTAGAACATTTCCATCCCAAACCCCTATTCCATCCCCCCGCCCCAATCTGTCCCATTTGGTAACCATAAGTTTTTCGAAGCCTGTGAGTCTGTTTCTGTTCTGCAAATAAGTTCATTTGTATCCTTTTTTAGAGAAATGCAAATCAAACTACTATAAGGTACCACCTTATACCAGCCAGAACGGCCATCATCAAAAAGTCTACCAACAATAAATGCTGGAGAGGGTGTGGAGAAAAAAGAACCCTCTTACAGTGTTGGTGGGATTGTCTGGCAGTTTTTAAAAAATAGTCCTGGAGTTCCCGTTGTGGTGCAGTGGTTAACGAATCCGACTAGGAACCATGAGGTTGCGGGTTCTGTCCCTGCCCTTGCTCAGTGGGTTAACGATCCGGCGTTGCCATGAGCTGTGGTGTAGTTTGCAGATGCGGCTCGGATCCCGCGTTGCTGTGGCTCTGGCGTAGGCCAGTGGCTATAGCTCCGATTCAACCCCTAGCCTGGGAACCTCCATATGCCGCGGGAGCGGCCCAAGAAATAGCAACAACAACAACAAAAGACAAAAGACAAAGAAGAAAAAAAAAAAAAGTCCTTAAGGTACTTAGCATCATGACACTATAATGACATAAGCTGTCTTCTAAGAGGGTTCAACTCACAAAGCAAAGATTGGCCACCCTGGGCTTCAGTCTCCACAGAAGATGTTGGGCCACAGGTTGTCAGTGGATCCCCACAGGGCATTGTTCTAATTGATCCTTGTAAACCTAAAACACAGCTGTCTGTGTCAGGATAGGAGACATGCCTTATGTGGGTACAGGACCCACCCTGGCTTAAAACTCTTGTGCCCCAAGGGTACCAATGGTCTTATAATAACTCCATGGATCAGTTGTCAGGATCCTGGTCAAAATGAACAATTTACCAATATTAACTCTTTCAGTCCACTGCATGGGATATCTCTGTATATAACTAGGTCTTTGAAATTTTTCTCTCGGAGTTCCCATTGTGGCTCAGCAGTAACAAACCCAACTAGGATCCATGAGGGCATGTGTTCAATCCCTGGCCTCACTCAGTGGGTAAAGGAATCTGGCATTGCCATGAACTGTGGTGAAGGTCACAGACATGGCTCAGATCCTGTGTTGCTGTGGTGTAGGCTGGAAGCTACAGCTCTGATTTGACCCCTAGCGTGGGAACCTCTATATGCCTCAGGTGTGGCCATAAAAAGCCAAAAAAAAAAAAAAAAAAATTCTCTCAGCAATGTTGGTAGCAAGGGGTCAGCAAATTATAGCCTAGGAGCCAAATGTGGCTCATGGCCTATTTCTGTAAGGCTAGTGAACCGTGAATTATTTTGTTGTTTTACTACATTAGCTAGTACTTCAGTATGAAGTTGAGAAGGAGTGGTGAGAGGGGACATCCTTGCCTTGTTCCTGATCACAGTGGAAAAGCTTCGAGTTTCTCTCCATTATGTTGCCAGCTTTGGGTTTTTTGTAGATATTCCTTCAGACTTGGCCACCTCCAAGGAATTCAGGTTTTCCTTCTCTGGTGCTGGTTCCACGGTGGTTTCTGCTCGCGAGTCTGTTCTGATAAGTGGTGACTTAGTCACCTGTCTCTCCAATCTTAGGGGCAGCGCTTTGCCCTGTGTCCTCACCTCTTTCACAGAGCCAAGAAGAGCTGTTAATTTTTTCAGTCTGTTCTGCATTTTCCTAGTTAGGACAGAGGGGCAACTTCTAAGCCCCTTACAGGTGGGACTGGAAGTCTCCTAGTCTTTTTTTTGGGGAGGCGTTTCTGAAGAATCGGTAATAATTCTTAGTTTTCTGTCCTTATCTGCTCCCCTGTCCCCACTAAGAAGCCCTCCAGTTTTAATATACTTTAATATACTTTTCTGTCTCTCCTATGGTACTGCAAACTCCTTTGGGGCAAGAGATGTCTTTCCACTCTTATTAATAGGCTTTCACACACTGTTGAGTATAGAATTTCCACTGAGTAAATGCTAAATAATAGCAAAAGCTGAGGAAAATATCTGTATTTTTCTTTTTCCTCCCAGCTTCAGATAGTTCTTTCAACATATGAATTGTCTTAGAAAAGCTTATATTTTCAAGAATTAAGTCTAGTAGCGACAGCCGGACTCTACATTCAGCCAGATCTGGTTGAAATGATCACTATTGTGATTTGCTATTTTAGGCATTTAGAGTATTACCAGACAAATTATTTTTCCAAAGAGGTCTTATACAGTTATTTCTTTGAAAGGAAGATCTTTTCTGATTTTTTTTAATGGAGCATGAAAACATTTCTCATATAATATGTGACATCCTAGACCTAAAACTCTTAATACTAATAAAGCAGCTGTGGGAACCTCGATGCCACATCCATCCTCTCTGGTAGAGTTATGAATGTGTGGGGATGATTTGCCTAAGTCTAAAGAAATTTAAAATTTAAAGAGAAGAACACACACGAGACATTTAATTATTTTTAAAAAATAATTGCTGTTTCTTCGACCTACAGTGAAATCAGAGTGATGAGAGAGGAGCACAGAGGGAAGAGGTAAGAGACTCGCCATCTCTGAACTTCACTTCCTCATAGGCTGACATCCTTTACTTTTTTTTTTTTTTTTTTTTTTTTTTTGGCTTTTTAGGGCCGCACCTGTGGCATACAGAGGTTCCCAGGCTAGGGGTCTAATCAGAGCTGTAGCCGCCAGCCTGCGCTACAGCCATAGCCATGCCAGATGCGAGCTGCATCTGCGACCTACACCACAGCTCACAGCAATGTCGGATCCTTAACCCACTGAATGAGGCCAGGGATTGAACCCACGTCCTCAATGGATCCTAGTCAGGTTCATTACTGCTGAGCCACAACGGGAACTCCCATCTACATTCAAAATATTGAGATTTCAGATATCAGCACGTGCAGCTGTAAAGTGTGGCTATACCATATTTTTAATACATATAATGATTTCACACATAATATATTAAAATATATAAATTATATATATATTTTTTCTTCTTGTTGTTAATTGATTCTCTGCTCACAGATCTTTGCTCTTTTACTCAACTGTGGAGGAAATTTGACTGGTATGAGTGGTGATGTGTTGAGCCTAATTTTGATTTTCCAAAGTTCTGTAGTTTGGCAAATATGAGGCAGTATAGCCACATCATATATGTGTGTGTATAAAGCCATGGAGTTCCCTTGAGGTGCAGTGGGTTAAGGATCCGGCATTGTCACTGCAGCAGCCGGACACTGCTATGGCTCGGATTAAATTCCTGGCCCGAGAACTACCACAGACTGTAAGTGCAGGAAAAAAAAAAAAAAAAGCCACATGACACATATAATATAATGTAATGCAATGTAAGTGGGAAAGAAAAGGGCCCATTGAGGCAAATGGGTCAGGCAAAAGAGACAGGGCAGCTTTAAGCAGCAAGGGGTACTGTTTATCCTAGAGGAAAAGAGGCCCACAGCCTGAGTCTGCAGGCTAACAGCTGAAGCCAGGGATGACGTGGGTGATACTCACTGATCTCTTTCTTTCCACAGCGGAACTCCTCAACGCCAGTGTTCGGACTTCTGACCAGCCTCATCCGAAACCACACCCTTTCATACATATACAAACACCCTGAGGTACTGCGCCTCCAGCTAGGAGGACAGAGGGCAGCTTAAGTTTGTTTGACACAACGAGAAGGGGCTGAGCCTCTTCCCAGGAGAGCAAGGTCCGTTCATAGCAGTTACTGGTCACCTGTCATTTCTGGATGGCTTTTGCTTATAGTTGCAGAGACAGTATTTCTTTCAGCAGAAGAAAATGGATAGCTTGCTGATCCAATACTTCTGTCTCCTAAGAAACCTGGGCAGGTGATAAAGGTGCCCTGAGGTGCGACTGCTGCTGGCTGTGCCCAAGTGAGAGCTACATTTGCTCTGAAAGACAGCAGCAGACGTGCTCGAGTCCAGCTGTTGCCTTAATGGTATTCACTGCTCCACAACAAAAGGGGGTCGTCTGTCTACCCCAGGGATGCTGAGGGATGGTGACACGAGAAGTGTCTTCCTAAAAGTGTATGGTGGTGTCCCATTAGACTGTGGTCTGACCATGAGCACCCGGCCACACTGAATGATGGCAGGCACATAAATATCCAGAAGCACAGGTATGGTGTTGCCTTCTTCCACTCTGCCACCCGTGCTCTGGACTGTGTGCCCCAGGTACTCTTGACAGTAGCTTTTCCAATCACAGATATGGTGCAACAGATGTGCTCTGGCCAGGAGGGCACTAGGTGTCTGAAGGAAGGCAGGAAGAGAAGTATAGTCTGGCACACATTTCTTCTCAGTGGTGCAGGCTGCTCCAATAGCAACAGGCTTTCTCTCACGAGTTGGGACCCAAGTGTTCAGATCAGTTGCAGGAAGAGAAGATGCCAAACGCAGTTACGGCCTTGCTCTTCCTGTTGCAAAACACAGGCTCTGTTCAGGTGGGACCCAGGAGCTCTGACTGTAGGTAGGAATGTAAAGGCCTCCAAGCACAGGTGAGGTGCTTGACCCTTTGACGGCTAGAGACTGGAGGCAGAAAAAGAAGGATCTCCAGCACAGGTACGGTTCTGTCTCCTGAACTGCAACAGATGTGCCCTGGCTGGACGGATCCCAGGTGAGCTGAGCACAAGACGGGGCAGAAGTGTCTTCTGGCACATGTCCCTTCTCAGGGATGCCGTCTCCCCCAGTAGTAGGTGTGTGGCTGGGCTGGCTCGAGGTGCTCTCATAGGTGCAAAGGAAAGGGTTTCCCAGGACAGATTTGCTCTCAGTAGTGCTCGCCTCTCCAGTTGTAACATGACCCTGGTGCTCAGGTCTAAGCCTCCCCCCATCCCCTGAACCCCTGAAATGAGCTGTGGGGCTGGCCTCCCACTTGGCCTTGCTGCAAGCTGAGTGTTTCAGATGTGGAGCTGGGGACCTGGGACAGACACAATAACCCCAAAGCTGCCACTATCCACAGGTGCTGCAAATCCCATAAATGCAAATAGGTCTGGAGTGTTATTGGCAAACGGCTGGCAGCAGCCCTCAGTGCCGTGCCTGCTGGTGACAGCGCCAGAGCAAGAAAGGGGGGAATAGGGAAAACAACTGAAGTGCTACCAATGGCTGGCTGGGTGCTGACAGGGGTGCCAAAGCTGGAACACAGGGATGTCAGACTCCCCAAAGCTGACTGAGTTGTGTTGCCTGGAGGTCCCAGGGGTGCAACAGAAGTTAAGTATGGAGGATTTGCTGGGGCTGCCAGGTTTCCCAAAGGGAAAGGGCTATCAAAGCTGTCGAGAAGAGTCAGGAAGACAACAGACTGCGAATTGGGCATCGTATCCATATCAATTTCATCAGAGTCAAAGGCAGGCTTGGATGCCAAGACTGAAGAGGTGCTGGCTATTGGAGTGAGGTGACTGCAGAATCAGTGGTAGGTGGGCCAAAAAAGGGAGTGCCTCTCTTTCACTGCCCAGATGGGCTCCCAGATTTCATTAAAGGCTGGCTCCCGCCCCATCGGAAGGTTGGAAGTTCAGGTAGGGCTGCTGACCATAAAAGCAGGTGGGCTAGTGGTAACTGGCCTTTGCAGGGACCATTTGCTCCACTCTGACAGTGACCTGGTAAAAGGCGAAAGAGCTCCCACTGGACTCTGGCAGAGACCTGATGATGAAAGCTTGGGAAGGCAGAGTGGTGTCCGCATCAGCTGTGCTAAAGTCCAAAGCATCCTACTAGGAGGTCCAGTCTGCAGACAGGCTCTCTGGGATGGAGGAAGTGATTGCAGAGGCCAGTGATGGGCTGGCTGGTGAAGTCAGGGATCCTGGTGAAAGGGACCTGAGGAGGAGTCTATAAGAAAAAGGGAGGAGAATCCACACACGTAGGTGGAGGTGATTCGGGTCTACAGAAGGTGGGCTTGAAGGAGAGGAGAGAGGTGCCAGGAGGGGTGGTGAGAGAAGCAGAAGATCCTGCAACTATGACTGAGGGACCAGAATGCAGAGGGCCTCTACTTGTTCTTATTATTAGGTGGGACCCCAAAGAAGGGTTGGAACCCTAAGTGAGGAACAGTGAGAACCTCAAAGAAGGAGAGTTAGAAACTGTGCATCTTGTTTCTAACTTGTGACTCGCATCTGGTGTGGGGGAGCAGTTCAGAGGCAGCCAGGCCAGTCTGTTCAGTGACTGCTAATGTCGTGGTCTCTAGAATCTGCAGGGGGAAAGTGGCCAGTGGCCACTGCAGTGTAACTGCAGTCCCCGCAACAGACAGGGAGAAAGGACAGGCAAGCTGGGCGGCACTGCTGTCTGAAGTGGCCGGAGTTTTATCCTCCGACCTTGTGGTTCCATTAGAGCTGGGTTCTTCTCCAAGCCCAGATCTTCGGCAATGACCATACAAGGAAGGTAGGAGCTGGGGGGCTGCTCCCTTCAATCCCATGACAGTGTCAGTAGCAGCAGCAGTGGCAGCCATGGTGGCATGGGAATTTTCTGTTTACAGAGCCCACGGCTGACAGATGTGGGTGGAGAATTTTTCCTTGACAAAGGATCTGAAAGCCTTCCTCTCTGAGTTTACTTTTTTTGACTTCGCTAAGGCCGAGGTGCTGAGTCAGTGGTTTTCATCAAGCCTTTCTTTCTCAACTTCTCTGGCTGTAGGAAGCAGCACATGGCTAGACCAGGCAGGCCTGCTGCACCTGGATCACTCCTGCAAAGGGGCAGGACAGCACCAGCTGGGCTGTACAAGCTGGGGAGAGTATGGTCCCTGGTGAATGAGCTTATAGAAGACGTCTGTGATGTCCTAGCTAAGCTCTCTTCTTGGGATAGAGGTTTCCCTTCCCAAATATATGACAGCTTCCTCTGTCACCAGGAGCCTAGGTGCTGGGGGTACACTTGCATTGCTATGGAGGTCCCTTTGCTGATGGTCCTGCTTTGGGGCCCTTTTTAGCTGGCTTCCCCCCGAGACAGTCCCTTCCTTCACACTCCGAATGTCTTCAGGTCAGTGTCCTCTAAGCGAGGATCTGGAGGGTGATGGGATGGCCCAGACATTATAGAAGTGTCTGATCAGGTGACAAAGGAGGAGCAGAGTCAGTTTGTGCCACGAGGAGACTCTTTATCATTTCTCAGTGGCCAGACACTTTGAGACACAAGCAGACAGCAGTGGCTTCTTCGGAGAGCCCCCTCAGGACCCTCAGAGAGGAGCACTCAGGCTTTCGGAGGGGTCACTGGATCCACACAGACCCACCCAGGAAAAGGGCCAAGAGAGGCACGGGGGCAGCAGGGTGAACGCTGCCAGAAGGGAAACACGGCCGTCTCTGCGCTGGTGAAAGGGCAGGAGTGAAGTTTGCTGAGGACGTTGCCCAAGAGGGGCCATTTGCGTGCCATCTGATCAACTGGGAGGGCTCTGTTGGCTGCCTGCTCCTCCAAGGTAAAGCATGTGCAGTTCAGCCTGATGCTTGTGACACAGCATTGGAACATGTGACAGAGAAAGCGCTCCAGCTGAGCACGCGCCAGTGAACAGCAGGAGGAAAAGTCCAAGGGCAAAGGGTGAGGCCCGGAGAACAAACCCCAGCAGGACTTTTGAGTCTTTCTGACTTTCTGCTGCTGGTTACAAGGGTTCATCACCAGATAGACCTGGTAGTTTGACGAGACTGTTCAATACTATGAATCCCGAGAGCCTGCATACCTGTCACCCCCAGCTCGGTGGGTCTGCTGGGCACCACAGTGCCTGACTCCAGGGCACGAGCATAGGCAACCTGTGCTTGGGGTCCACCGGTCCTTTTGTCTATGGTCACCGGAGGGCAGAGCCTGCTCAAAGCCAGAGCTTGGATCCAGCCAGGGTAGGGGCCTAGCTGGTGGGAGGTTGGGGTTGAGAGACGGAGGCTGGGAGCCTGGGGCTCAGTCCTGTCTCACACGGCTCTATGTGCCCAGAGAGAGTGGGTTGGTTGCTGCAGGGCAGGTGCTGAGGTGAGGGCAGGGGGCGGGGATGAATCGACCCCAGCCTCTTTCTTTCAGGCAACCACTACCCACGTCCCCTTTTAACTCCTACAACCCGCTCCACTCTCTCTGTGCTACTAGGTCAAAGCTTGGAACACTGCCTCCTCCAGAGGCCACTCCAGCTACCTCTCTAGTTCCTGGAGTCAAGTGTATCTTTTCTGGGGCTACTCCAGAAAGGCCGCATCGCCAGCCAGGCTGTGAAGGTTTCTGACGTAGAGACACGGACACCACACCACAGCCCATTCTTTCCCCGCGCGCTGTTTCTCTCATTTTTACAAATTTGGTAAAACAGCCCTTAAGCCTTGGAAGGTGCCTCAAGTTGCACAGCTGGTAGTGGCCAGGGCAGAATTTGAACCCAGGTTCTGTGATTCCAGAGCTCAGGCACTTCAACACCAGACCGTGATTCCTCCTCCACAGGCACACGTTTTTGATAATGAGGAAAATTATCTGCCCAGAATGAACACAGTCACTGCCTGTAAGGAGGTCTTCTTTGGCCCAATACAGACGTCAACCATTGGCCACGCCGGCCTTCAGCCCCTCAGGCGCTGTAGGGCTGGGACTGCCAGGGGGTATCGCATCCCTACGGGGCAGTTGTCTTCCACAGGAGCCTTGCAACTGGGAGAGAGCTTCTCCCACGAGCAGACGCGCGCACCAAGGGGGTGGTGGATCCACCCCGCTGCCTAAAAGCCTTATGCCCCGAGGGCACCAGTAACTTTTGAAATAATTCCATAGACCAGCTTTCAGGCTCTTGGCTGAAATGAACTTAACTTTCCTAGTCCGCAAGAGTTTGGTACAACTTTCCCTGTATTTAGGTCTTCTGAAAAAATGTTCTCTCACATGTTTTTATAGCAAGGTTCCACAAATTACAGCTTATGGGTCAAATTTGGCCCAGAGCCTGTTTTTGTTATCCCAATGAACTTAAAATGGTGTTCCCATTTTTTTTAAAACACTGTGAAAAAACTAAACAGAAAAACAGAATAGGAAGACCACACATAAACCGCAAAGCCTAAAATGTTTCCCACCTGGTCCTTTACAGCAAAAGATTGCCAACCCCTATTTTGTAGTTTTGAGTACGAATGTCTTATACAGCATTTGCTAATGTATTCTTTAGTGCTTTATAGGAGGTTTTTAAAAATGCTACAGGAAATGGTTTTTTTGTTACTGTTTTTTGTGTTTTTTTGTTTTTTTGCTTTTTAGGGCCAAGCTGCTGCACATGGACATTCCCAGGCTAGGGGTGGAATTAGAACTGCAGCTGCCAGCCTATGCCACAGCCACAGAAACACAGGATCTGAACCACATCTGTGACCTACCTCATAGCTCACAGCAGCACCAGATCTTTAACCCACTGAGCGAGACCAGGGATGGAACCCACATCCTCATGGATACTAGTTGCGTTTGTTACTGCTGAGTCATGACTAGAGCTCTGGTCTCTCTTAAATTCTAGTTTTCAAGTGTTTGCTGGTAGCATACAGAATATACAATTGGTTCTTAATATATTGATTTTTTTCATGCTGGAATCTTGCTAAATTCACTCTGTATTTCTGGTCATATTTTTGTAGATTTCTCATAATCTTCTATATATGCATTCATGTTTTCTGTGAATAAAGAGATTTTTATATCTTTTAAAATCTGTTTTCCTTTTATCACCTTTACATTTTCTCTGACGTCCAGTAAAATACTGAATACCAGTGGAGACAACAGACATGCTTTCCAGGCTCCAGATCTTGAGGGAAAAGTGTTCAGGATGCTGTTTGGCTGGAGGCTTTTTGTGTATTTGCTTCATCACATAAGGAAATTCCTCCAACCTCTATTTTGCTAAGAGATTTCTTTTTGAAAGGGGTGTTGAATTTTGTCAGTTATGCTGCACACAGATTTGAGATAATCGTATGGCTTTTCACCTTTATTCTCCTAATATGGTGAATCACATTGATTGTTGACTGTTAAACCAACCTCGATTCCTGCGGCCAGCCCCATCCAAAGGAGCGATCACGTCAGCTCACCCTCCTAGATTTGGTCGACTTCCTAACATGTCATTAAAGATTTTTATGTCTGTGTTCCTGAGGAAGGCTAATTTTTACATTTCTGTGTTATGTTTTTGCATGAGGGTAAAGCTAGCTTCATAGGATGAGTTAGGAAAAGTTTTTTCCCTCCATTTTCAGAAAAGAGTTTGTGTAACAGTGGTAAAATATATTTTTGATAGAATTCATGGGAAAACCACACAGAAGTGAAATTGTCTTCATGGAAAGGCATTTATAGTCACTCGTTATCCCTATAATGTCTGCTAAATGTGTAGTGATGCCCCCAACTCACACCTGATACTGGTATTTTAAGTCCTTGTCTCCTGGTCAGTCTTTCTAGGGGTTTGCCAATTAATTTTGTAAAGTCCATTTTTAGTGTTACTTTCCACTGTATGTTTTCTATTTCTATAATCTTTATCACTTCATTTCTACCACTTTTTTGGGTCATTTTTATGGCTGCATTTGCAGCATAAGGAAGTTCCCAGGCCAGGGATTGAATCAAAGCGATAGCTTCCGGCCTATGGCACAGCCACGGCAACTCGGGGTCTGTGCTGTGTCTGTGACCTACACCCACAGCTCACGACAATGTCAGATCCTTAACCCACTGAGGGAGGCCAGGGATCAAACTTGCATGGATTCTAGTCAGTGTGCTACCACTGAGTCATGACAGGCACTCCCTATTTCTACCTGCTCTGGGTTTAGGTTGCTCTTCTATTGCTATATTCTAATAATGGAAAATGAAATTGCTGCTTTAAAAATCTTAAAAAAAAATTTTGTAGCCCAATTTGATGTGAAAAAAGCCCAATGCTTCCTGACAGTCAAAACTGGGCCTATACTACCCACTATGAGGCACATCTCTGCATATGTCATTTGGGGTATCGAAGTACACGCATCTGAACGTAAGCCTGCTGATTTAAATAGAAAAGTAACACTGAAAACCTACTGGACTCCCTGGAAAGCTAGAGAACTGGATTCAGCAAGTAGGCAGGAATGACGGTGGTCAGGCAGCCAAAGTGTGCTAAAAAAAACCTGCTTGGTCTCTACTGTCCTTGCTTCTCTGTGTCACCAGCTCCTAAATCCAAAGTCTGGGGCAGAGGCAGCTGGTCATCAAAAAAAGTTCAAGTGCCTACCTCCACGCCAAAGCAGAGCCTGGGAAATCAAGTACGTGGCTTTTTCAACCTAAGTAGGGGGCAGTTTTGACTGCTCCCAAAACTTAGAAAATACCTGGACTAGGAAGGGGCTTTACATATATGGCAGGAAAAAAAAAAAAAAAAGTGTACTATTTTATGGTTTGAAGGATATAGTTTTCTGGTTAGTGAGTTTTTTCTGGTTAATTTGTGAATTCTTGGTTAATTTGAGAAATGTTAACGTATTTTCTACTCCAGTTAAGGCTAGTAAAGGTTAATGTTCAGGACTTAGCTCTACAGCTCATAAATGCATGCTCCTGAGCAGTTTATGACTTCATGTGACATTTGACTTTATTCATTTGTAAACAGCAATTTCAATAACTCTCACCTGTCAAGGTTGTAGTTCAACTAAATTGATGCGTGCTAAGAAATCTGTATGTTTAAAATACTAAATAATCATTCAGCACTACTATTCTCTTGTGGCTTAAGTTCATTCCACTTTTTGTTTTTGTTTTTTAGGGCTCCGCCTGTGGCAGATGGAAGTTTCTGGGCCAGAGGTCGAATCAGAGCTGCAGCTGCCAGCCTACACCACAGCCACAGTGACACCAGATCCAAGTCACACCTGTGGCCTACTGTGGCAAAGCCAGATCCATAAGCCACTGAGCGAGGCCAGGGATTGAACCCACATCCTCACGGAGATTATGTCAGGTTCTTAACCTGCTGAGCCACAACGGGAACTCCAGGCTCATTATTTTCACACACTGCAGCTTTTGATATAGAACGTGTAGGACATTATTCCAGAAATGAGTCTCCTTCTCCTTAAAAACAGAGTATGATGGATTCCCATGAATTGAAAGATACAATTGAATTCTGACTCAGAAGGGGACAGTACTGTGGTGGTATTTCGGAAATAATGTTTCCTGGTGGCGAGGCACCAAGTTCGCCAAGTGCCAAGAAAGAGGACCGTGATTTGGCATCATGTTCTCCTCCTGCCTCACCCTAAAGGGACCTTTCAACTTTCACAACTGGTTTTCAGCTTCGGAGGAGAGGAAGGACTCTGGATTAAAGCTGAAGACTTTTTGCATCTGCTGGGCCCAGGGTGAGGCAGGTCCTCGTGAGCCTGGGTGTCACAGGAGGTAAGAGACTGTGTGCCTGAGGCCACCTTCTATGTCCTGATCCCTTGTTCATCAGGACAGGCTGAAGCCGCCTCCCTCCTCCCTCCTGAAGGGCGTTAGGCACACACAGTGAGGATGGGTGGAGGTGGGGGCAGCCTGAATAAGACCGGGGAGGCAGTGCTAGGCCTCAACCGGACAGCGAAAGGAAGCAGAGTTATACCTTTTCTGCTAAATCTGATTTTAATGAAAGATAGCATGCCAGAAGGGAAGACTCAGGCCCCTCTCTGAGCCCTTCCTGGAAACTTAACACATCAGTTTCACAGGTGGTAACCCTTCTGCATGACTGAAAATTTAAACCCATCCATGGGGTGGAACAAACTCAGCAGCTGGTGCTCCTCCCAAAAAAAAAAATCAGTAGCTGCGCATCCCACATGTGCTCAGGGAAGAGGAGCCTGGTGGGTTTGCTGTAGAGCAGGTGTTTATTCGGGTGGCTCTCATCATGCCATACAGCCTCCATGTGATGGGCTCGGTCAACCACCACCGCCTCGTGGCAGGCCTTGGTGAGTCTGTAAACCTCAGCACCAACCCCCTGGATAAGGCCCCTCTGTAATAATAGTCCCCCCACCTTCGGGAACACGGGCCTGTGACTGAGGCCGGAGTTCTTAGGGGAGGTATTTCCAATTCGACCCATAGAAGCCAGAAGGGAGGGTGCCAAACAAGGAGAGGATCTCCACGCCCACGTGATCACTGAAGTTCATGTCCACATCTGCACACACAAGGCAACCCGCCTCCTGGTGGAACTGCTGCGCAGTGAAATTGCTGATGTATGGAAACGTCCTGCCAGCGGGCGTAGCTCTGGACCTTGAGAATGACCATCTGCCGTCCTTTCTGGAGGCGAATGTAGTTCACTCTGCGTCCCACCATGAAGTACTGCTCTGCAGTCTCCAGAAACAGGTTCAAGCTGGAATATGTATTTTTTTTTATGGCAAATGCAGTTAATCCAGTGGTGGCATTCTGGGGCCTGAACTGGCTGTTCAGGATGTCAGTGTTGAAAGTCTTATCCCAGATGGTGGGAGGCAGCCAAGGGTCATGAGAAGGACATCTTTCCTAGGGGAACCAGCAGGAGGTTGTAATTTTACAATCTGCAGGTGGTGGAATCCTTTAACAGTCACGCTTGCCCCAGCCTGGATGCGTTCCAGCTCCCGGCCTCTCAGTTTCAGGTAACAAGAGCCAAAGAAGGCTGTGATAAAAGCTGTTTTGAGAAGAAAGTTCAGTCGACGAAGTGAGCAGCACTCCTGTGTCCTGGCCAATAGCTGCAGTAGTTGGGCCATGCCCACAGGACAGAACGCCACCTCTTTCTTGTGACCTCAGTGGCATAAAGGTACTCGTTTTCCCTGACCTTCCACTCTCAGTGGTCTCCCTGAGCAGGGAGTGAGGCCGAATGCCCCCTGCCCCTGCTCAAGACTCTGCAGCCCAATCTCCCCTGAGGCCTGACCCCAGTGCATTCTGGGGTGCCCTGTGGAGAAAGATGGGATCTGGCAGACCTCTAGAGATGCGGTTTCTGTCTGCGGCACTGTCAGAAAAACCACATGGCAGGAATTAGTCAACAGACAGCTGGAACTTAAGGACCCGCGTGTAGGAGAGAAGTCAGGACACCTGAAGCAGGATTAGGAGACCAGCTGAAGGGAGGCCACTGAGCCGGTCAAGGGCAGAGATTGTGATGAAAGTGAGGCAGGGCAGCAGCCACCAGAGAGCTGGACCAGGGGCTTCATGGCTTGTGCCCTGGCTGTCCCCTTGACACTTTCTAACCATGGGATAAAGCATGAGATTTCCTGAAAAACCCGTGAAGTCATGACTACAATCCATACAGGCTAATAGGGGTCAGCCTTCAAGAGGCCTGATTTGAGAGCCATGATTTGGGTGGAGGGAACAGAAGAGCTGCAGATGAAGGACTGTTCACCTTATCCCTGCAACAATTACTTAGAATCCACTGAGCATGTACTTTTTAAGTACCAGACTTCCACTGTTGGAAGTTGGCTTCTAAGCTTAAGGTGCGTTATCTTGCTCGATCCAACCAGTCTAGGGGATGAATGCTACATTATCCTCATCCTACAGATGGACAGACAGGCTCGGGGAAGCGGGTCCTGATCCACAACCACACGGTAGCCAGATCCCCAAATATCCTGCATTCGGACCCTCCGTCTCACCCGTGCCTTGAGGTTTCCTTTATTGAGTTCTGGGTTTTTTAATTTTCATTCTTTGAGTCAGACTTTCAGTTTCCTCCATTAGGCTTCACAGGTAGCTGACTCTCCAACAGAGACCTCAAGACAGGAATGAGAGGCTTGAGGCAGTGCCTCTTACTGACCTAGGGCCTAGCAAACTGCCATTTCACACTCTTCCTCCCTCTGACATCCTAGGCAACTCCAAACATGGACCTCCTAGAAAATGAAGCCTCAGACACAGACCCATCTTGGCACGCTGTGGGACCAACACGGGTTAAAGTAAAGGGTCTCGTGACAGAGAAGGAGCACCTGCCACCTGCACCATGAAGAGGGCTGGTGCTCTCGTACTGCTCTGTGATGCCTTGTTCCCGCCCTTGCTCAGAAGCACGTGGCTGGAATTGTGAGTTTTCCGGGGGCTGTGAAGTCTTCTCAGGACAGTTCAGAGCATGTTGGGAGGGAGAATGTTCGGATTAGTGTCTTTTAAGGGAATCATATTTTCTTTGGGGTCTGAATTGTGACTTTCGTCTGGCTGGGCATAAAGATGCAGCATACATACGCCTGAGGGGCACCCCTGATCAATGATGCTCATGTAGCAGCAAGATATCAGAAAAACCCTGGGATGCTGCAAATGCCAAAAAAAAAAAAAAACCAAAAAAAAAAAACCAAAAAAAAAAAAAACTGAACAACTGCTTTGATGAGAAAACAACACCAGAGGATAAGCACCACCCTGCTCAGAATGGCCCTTCCTGGGGGACAGTGGAGGTTAAAGAACTTTACAGAATAAAGAGGTAGAGAGGATGGGACAGTCGCCAACAGTACAGGGAAGGACCAGGAAGAGAGACTCAGTGCTTTTGAGCACTTCGGTAGGGCCTGACTGCTCCTTCTGCCAGGCCGCCAGCCTGAGAACCTCCCGTCTCCATGGCACCACGGGCCTGTGTGTCAGGCTCAGGGCTCTGACCTCCCCAGCCCCAGCCTCTCCAACACAAGGGCCTGGATCCTTTTCATAGCTGCACCACTGGCCACTTCCATTGCCCAAACACCCGTTCCTTTATTCTAGCACCTTGACCCCATGCCTCCCCAAAACCCTCATTTTGCCCCTTTTCTGGAACTCATGGGGCCATTCTGTGACTTATATGCTGGGAGAGCAGGCAGCGTCCACACAAAGGCCCCCTGTTCTCTCTAGGTCTGAGATACCCAAGATGAAGGTATGAGTGAACCCTCACTTTTTTTTTTTTCTTTTCATAGTCACCACGTGCAGCATGTGGAAGTTCCCAGGCTAGAGGCTGAATCGGAGCTGCAGCTGTTGGCCTACGCCACAGCCACAGCCGATCCAAGCTGCATCTGTGACCTACACTGCAGCTTGCAGCAATGCTGGATCCTTAATTCACTGAGAGAGGCCAGGGATGGAACTCACATCCCCATGGAGACTATGTTGGGTTCTTAACCCGCCGAGCCACAATGGCAACTCCTGAATCCGCTCTTGATTGTCCCCAGAGATGGTGGGGATGAGGCCCTGTTTCATGTACCAGTGCCAGAGAGGACAGAGGCACGAAGCCAATGGAACAATTCATTCTGGCAGGTTCAGCTGCATCCCACACCCTCTCCCAGGTGCTCAGAGATTCATCCCAAGCATCGGCAAGACCTCCTCGGCAGCTTCATTCTGTTCTTCCCTCATCTCCCCCTGCCCTGCTTTCCACAAAGGTGACCCTTCTTCCTCTCTCTGCTCTATGGAGGGAGCTTTGCAAGAAATTCTCAACATGACTTCGGGATACCCTGATGGTTCAGGACACTGGGAGGGATCCTGTTCAGATCCAACAACCACTCTCCAAACAAGACTGGAGGCCCCTCCCCAGGAAGTTCCAAAGAGGGTGCAGTGTGGCTTGAGGCACATCAGGTTTCCTAACCTACTTTTATCCCTTGAGGCATCATCAGGTTTCCTAACCTACTTTTTTTTAGCAAAAAATTTGAACTATTCCTTTATTTGGCATTAAATATATATAAATTCCCTTAACCTTGAATAAGTGAAAATGTGGTGCCTGGCTATTTGAACAGAGCAAAGGGGTGAACAGTGCAGGTTTCAGAGTCTGGCCAATACAGATTCTAATTCCAACTCAGCTGTGACAAAATAACTTGGTGATCTTGGTTAAATCTGCATAAACATCAATTTCCCCATAATTAGAGTATACAGAATTTTGGTTAGTGGGCTGTGAAGAGGATCAACTGAAAAAATATACATTAATTGCAACACAGAGTACTTCCTCAATAAACGGAAGCTTTTCTTACCGTCACCATCATTATTACACGCATCTCTTCTGTGACAGACTCTGTATGAGGTGTCTTGGAGCAGTAATACCTATGGCACTACCCTTGCTCTCAGAGCTCGCAGTGCAGTGGGAAAGGCGCACCAGTGAGGAAAGCATAACTTTATAACAAAGCAATATACCAACAGATTAAACGCTATCTCCAGGGAGGACAAAGGTGTTCTGAAAAGACATTTTATACAGCAATTATCTTGAAGAGATAAAAGTCTCCTTTGGAAGAGATTATCATGCATGTCAACTGTAGTTTTCACTTGTCAAAGAATTTAGGGAAATAGCTATAACACTAAAACAAGGCAGTAGTTGTCTTAATGTGGGGGTGGATGTGGAAGTCTCTTGGCTCTGACAGTATCTTTGAGGCTCAATAATTTGATCATGCAGACAGATGTGGGTATCGGGAATAGGATTCTCCTGAGCCTGGACTGAGAGATACCTCCATTAGATGTTATGTTATTGGATTCTTGACGTCGATGGGGCCTGAAGATGCCTGCTGCTACCCATAGCCCATTAGTTAATGCAAACTAAAGATCATTTTTCCTGGAGCTTGGCAAATTCCTTCAGGGTGGAAGTCATCTTATCTCTGTGGGTTCCTGCTTTCATTTAGATTTAGGCCTCCTCCTTTCTATGTCTAACCTTCTTGCAAACTCGTTAATGTTCTCAAAATGTGGAGAATATAAATGATTAACTTTAATAGCTCTCAATGAGAATAATATTTAAAGTAAACAGATCATCAGGATGCTTAAACCCAAATTCAATATTCAACACTCTTATGTTTTCACTGTAGTGAAAACTTTGTGACTAACAACAATGTTCTTCCCGGGGTCATTTTAGTCTTTTTTTTTATCTGAGTTGTTAGTAATCCATTATAATATTGACTAGAAACAGTGATGCCAGCATCTTACTTTGTTCCTGATTTCAAAAGGACTGCTACCATTGTACCTGACATCAAGTACGACATCTGATAGTTTTTTAAATTAATTTACTTTGAATTATGGTTTTACACATGATATAAAATTTGCCGTATTAAGTATTTGTAAGTGTACCATTCAGTAGTGCTAAGTATATTCGAACTGAGAAATAGGTATCTATTTTCATCTTACAAAACCATCGAACCGTCTCTGGGGTCAGGTTTCTCGGCATTCCATTCCCAGATGGAAGCTTACAGGGGATGTGAACTTGAAAAACAGACCCAGTATCCCTAAGCCTTGGTGTTGTCATGGAAACTGGAGATGATGCTTGGAGGTAGGAAAGGTTCCAACAGAAGAAGCATGCCCTGAGATAACTGATAGTCCACAGATAGTTCGTTCCCTTATAGAACGTCCTCTGGAGAAGAAAACCTGGGGCATCTTGAAGAGAGGCTCCCGTTTCCTCCAAGGCTCTCCTAGCACCACGATCCCAGAACTGCTGGCCTCATTCCCACAGCACTGAGCATGGGACCATCCAGGCCTGGGGAAAGGGATGATCAGAGCTCCAGCATAATGAGGCACCCTGCAGTCCCACCACAGGACAGCGGCCCCCAGGCACTGCATATGTACAAGGGCTGTGGGCACTGCAAATGCCCCCAACACAAAGTGCCCCTTGAGGTAGTGGCAACAGGGCAGGACCTCCATAGCCCACCCGACCCCCACTCTCTGCTTCTCTCCTCAGGCTGGACATGTGCCTGTGTCCCCCAAGGACCCCGTCCTTACCAGGCCCCTAGAGGTACTGTGGGGACAAGGCCTGGGTCATGGTGTGGTTGAGTCTCACAGCATTTCCAGAGAAATCTCTCCATGCAAGTTTGCTCCTTCAGATACCAAGGTGACATGCAGCTGTGTGATGTTTTAAAGGTGACGAACAATGGGGTGCTCTCATAAACCTCAGGAGACCTTACTGGTATCATACACGTGTTTGCATGAGGAAGCAGAGGTTCAGAGGTCGGGCAGCAGGCTCGGAGTCACAGAGGGTATAAGATGGTGAAATGAGCCCAGCCTGCTGGGACCAGAGCCCCAATGTGCAAACACTATGCTCTCCCACCTTGTGTTACATTCCCAGGGCTACAGTACCATGACCACAATCTGGGGAGATCAAAACAACAGAAAGGTATTCTCCTACAATTCTGATGAGAAGCCCTCTGGGAGAGTGTCAGGAGGACCACAACCCCTTGAAGGTTTTGGGGGGAACCCTTCCTGCCCCTTCCCAGGGTCTGCTGGCCCAGGCACATCCTAGTTTGTGGCAGCACGACTCCACATTCCCCTCCAATTCCACATGGCCAGCGTCTTCTTGTGTACCTCTATCCTCACTGGTGTTCCTCTCCATATGTCTCTTCCCTTCATCCAATGAGGACACCAAAAATGTGCGGTGAGGACCACCCTGTTTCGGTGCAATCTCATCGTAACTTGATCACATCCACAAAGACCCTATTTCCAAAACGCCACCTTCACAGGAACTGGCGATAATGATTTCAACATGTTACTTTGGGTGACCAATTCAACTCCCAACAGCCAAAAGCAAAACAGAGATAAGGATGAGTTTATCAAAGGAGGTGCAATACTTACACACAATAGTTGGTGTCTGTGTGTCTCATCTGCAGAGGGAAGTTTGAAAGGACCTAAATCAGTGTAAAGACACCCCAGGATCATGGCTTGGAGGACAATGTTATGAAGATGACAGTGCTCTCCAAGGAAATCTACAGAATCAATTCAATCCCTATTAGGATCCCAAGGGCAATGTCTTCAGAAATACATTTAAAAATCCCTTTTTCACACCAAAGGCCCCAAATAGCCAAAGCAATCTGAAAAAAAAAAAAAAAAAAGCTAAACTGGAAGAATTAGGTTCCCTGACTTCAGACTATACTACAAAGGTATAGTAATCAAAATAGTATGATATGGACAAAACCTGACATATAGACCAATGAAACAGATTAGAAAGCCCAGAAATAAACCCACACACTTATGGCCAACTAATCTATAATAAGGAGACCAGACTATACAATGGAGAAAAGACAGTCTCTTCAACTGGTGCTGGGAAAGCTGAACAGCCTCATGCAAAAGAGTAAACTTAGAATATTCTCTAACACTACACACAAAAATAAACTCAAAATGGATTAAGGACCTAAATGTAAGGCCAGATATTAGAAAACTCCTAAAGGAAAACATAGGCAGAACGCTCTGACATAAATCACAGGCATATCTTTTTGGATTTACCTCCTAGAGTAATGAAAATAAAAACAAATATAAACAAATGGGGCCTAATTAACTTAAAAAGATTTTGCACAGCAAAGGAGATCATAAACAAAACAAAAAGACAACCCATAGAATGGGAGAAAATCTTTGCAAACCAAGTGACTGATGAGGGATCAATCTTGAAAAGAGACAAAACTTCATGCAGCTTTATATCAAAAAACAAACAACCCAATCAAAAACGGGCAGATCTAAATAGACATTTTTCCAGAGAAGACATACAGATGGCCAAAAAACACATGAAAAGATGCTCGACATTGCTAAGTATTGGAGAAAAGCAAATCAAAACTACAATAAGGTACCACCTAACACCAGTCAGAATGGCCATCACCAAGAGCTACAAACAATAAATGCTGGAGAGGGTGTGGACAACAGGGAACCTCTTACACTGCTGGCGGGAATGTAAGCTGATGCAACCACTATAGAGAACACCATTGAGGTTCCTTAAAAACTAAAGGTAGAACTACCCATATGATCCAGGAATCCCAATCCTGGGCATCTACCCAGAGAAAGCCATCATTAGAAAAGATACGGGCACCCTAATGTTCACTGCAGCACTATTCACAATAGCCAAGACATGCAAACAACCTAAAGGTCCATCAACAGAGGAATGGATAAAGAAGTTGTGGTACATATATACAACAGAAGATTACTCAGTGGTAAAAAAAGATTGAAATAATGCCATTTGCAGCAACATGGATGGACCTAGAGATTATCATACTAAGTGAAGTAAATGATACAGAGAAAGACAAATATCATGTGATATCACTTATGCGTGGAATCTATTTTTTTAAATGATACAAATGAACTTATTCACAAAACAGAAACAGACTCACAGAATCGACATCAAACTTACGGTCACCAAAAGGGAAACGTGGGGGGAGGAATTAGGCATTTGGGATTAAGCTATACACACTGCTACATATAAAACAGATAACTATCAAGGACCCACTGCATAGTACAGGGAAATCTACTCAATATTCTGAAATAACCTATATATTAAAAAATCTGAAAAAGAGTGGATACATGTATATGTATAACTGAGTCACTTCTCTGTACACCCGAAACTAACACAACATTGTCAACTACACTCCAATAACATTTTAAGAAAATAAAACAAAATCCTTTCTCTAAGTCAAATAATTGTAAAAGACCCACAATAGCCAAAAACATCTTGGAAAAGAAGAGCGAAGTTGAACACTGCCTACGTCCTCATTTCAAAACTTACCCAAGAGTCCCAGAAGTCAAAACAGAACAGTGCTGGCATTAGAATGGATCCTTGGACTAAAACATAAGGACAACACATAAACCCACATATGAGATCAGCTGATTTTTTACAAAGGTGCCAAGACTATTCAATGGAGAAAGAACAGTCTTTTAACAAATGGAGCCCAGAAATACGGATCTCCACATGCAGAAAAACAAAGCTGGACCCTTACACACATCATATGCAAATTAGCTCAAAATGGATCCCAGGAGAGCTAAAATTCTCTTATTGAAAAAAAAAAAAAGAAAATCAAAACTTTGAAACTTGACAGCAGTTTCTTAGATAAAACACTAACAGGACAAGCAGAAAAGGAAAAATAGATGAAGTAAATTTCATCAAAATTTAGGAGTTCCCATCGTGGCACAGCAGAAATGAATCCAACTAGGAACCATGAGGTTATGGGTTCCATCCCTGGCCTCACTCAGTGGGTTAAAGATCCGAGAGTGCCCTGAAATGTGGTGCAGGTCGCGGGCGCGGCTTGGATCTGGGGTTGCTGTGGTTCTGGCGTAGAGCGGCAGCAACAGCTCCGATTAGACCCCTAGCCTGGGAACCTCCATACACTTGCACATCATCTATCTAGCCAGAGTATAGTATCCTAATATATAAAGAACACCTTTAATTCAATAACAAGAAATGATCTGATATTTTTAAAAATTGCTAAAAGGCCTGAATAGAACTGTCATAGAAGATACATAGGTGGACAACTGGCACAGAAAAGGAAGTTCCGTACACTAGTCATTAGGGAAATGCAAATAAAACCACAATGAGATACCATTTGAAACCAACTAGATTGACCATAATTTGAAAAAATTTAGTAGCTGGTGATGAGGACATGCAGAAATCTGAAACCACATACACTGCTACTGGGAATGCAAAATGGCTCAGCCGCTGCAGAAAGCAAGTTGGCAGGTCCTAAATGAGTTGTACTCAGATTTACCATATGACCTAGAAATTCCCCTTCTAGGTATAGTCTCAGTAATACAAGCTTAATGAGATGCAGAGATCTGCTCTACAACTTTGTGCCTAGAGTTTACAACACCGTGCTGTGAACCCAAATGTGTACAGAAGGTAGATCTCATGTTAAGTGCTCTTATCACAACCAAAAGAAAAGTTGTAAGCATGTTCATCATGTATGCAAGTGTGTTCACTGAGGTATTCACAGGAGAGAAAAATAATTCGTGTGTCCATCACTGATGAATGGATACACAAACAAAAACACTGTTCATTGTCTCCAACTGGTGCTTTGCCCATAGCGTGGAGACGGAGTTGACAGCATCAGAGGAAGAGTTATTGACTGGGGGCAAGAGGTGGTGAGAAGGCAGAAGACTCAGAGGTCTTGACAGAGAGGGATGACGAGAAGGTGCTGCTGCTGCTGATGATAGAAACAAGGAAGTCAGAGAGAGGAAGTGTTTGGGAGAAACAAAACCACATACCCAGGCCAGGAGGGAGGTGGTGGTTTCTCTGTGCATCAGTTGACAGTATTAGAAACATCTCCCCCAGCCTCCCCAAGTCCTCCATCCTGTGATGGCCCCACTTGTCCTCTAGACAAGCAAGGAGACAGTGAAAGAGCCCTCAATTCTTCACCATCTTCACATACAATGAACCATGGAACAGCCCTGTCCCTGACCCTGGTCCAACACCACAGTCTGGCTCAGTGGAAGACGCAGGAAGACGTGCTGGTGCAACCCCAGCAGCCTCCTTTCTGGCCTTTCCGCCCCAGGACCTCACTCCCACCTGAGGTATTTTATTCTCATGGCCCCAACCTGATCTACCGCAGGACCCTCCCCTGCAAAAAATCCTCCAGGGTCTCCCCCTGCCTTCACATAAACTCCAAGCAAGTACCCCCACCTGACATTCCATGACGCTGATGATTACAATGAGCTGACCTCTCTAGGACCAGCCAAGCTAACTCCTACCTCAAACCAAGCTCATCCAGTTCACCATCACCCACCTCCAGACACACACAACCTGAGTTATTACCACATTTGTGTTTTCTCAAGGGCCAATCCGTGACCCAGTTTTTAACATCACAGATTCCTGTCCAAAACTCCTAGATCATGATGACGACAAAGAAGCCTTCTTGGAGTTCCCCTCATGGTGCAGTGGAAACGAATATGACTAGGAACCATGAGGTTGCAGGTTCGATCCCTGGCCTCGCTCAGTGGGTTAAGGATCTAGCGTTGCTGTGAGCTGTGGTGTAGGTCACAGATGTGGCTTGGATCGCAGGTGGCTGTGGCGTAGGCCTGCAGCTGCAGCCTGATTCAACCCCTAGCCTGGGAACTTCCATATGCTGCAGGTGCAGCACTAAAAAGCAAAAAAAAAAGGGGGCATTGTGTGTTATCATCAGAGCTCCATGAGTCCAGGGAAGGAAAAATCACCTTCAAAAGGAATCTCATGTCTGGATATAGGAACTGCTCAAAAATCTGGCCGACGGCCTGGATGGTAGAAGGAAGAAATGTTGCATTCACAAAGGGAAGTGACTTCCCAAGGATCACAGGTTCTACGGAAAGCGGAGTCGGAATTGGAACCAAAGCAGTGCACTCCAGGGTCCCTCAGATGTTGTTTCAACAGTGTTTGGACAGAACAGACCATCCCGCCAGTGTCTGTGACACCCCTTCCTCCAGGCTCTGACCACCCTCCACACCTTTTCCCAGTCGCAACCTTGGAACCAACCACTCAGCTATCCTCAGCCTCTGGGACCAGCCGACACCATTTTCCGTGCTCAGCTCCCTATTGCCAACCAACCATGAGCACTCAGATTCACAGAATTATTCCACCACCATCAACCACCTGGTGGACATGCATCTGCAACATCCCACACCTACCTCTCTCTGAGCTTCTTTTTCACCAGGATGATGCGGCTCTGGAGGGTGTGGGCCACTTTTTCCATGAATTTGCCGAAAAGCACAAGGGCACCGAGCTCTCTGAAAAAATGCAAAAGTGGCAAGGAGCTGCAGCCTCTTCCAGGACATGCAGAAACTGCCTCAAGATGAGTGGGTAAAACCTAGGATGCTAGGAAGCTGCTGAGCTCATGGAGAAGAACCTGAACCAGGCTCAGTAGGATCCGCAGGCCCTGGGTTCTCGCCATGCAGACTCCCGCCACCTTGACTTCCTGAAGAGCCGCTTCCTGGGTGAGCAGGTGAAACTCATCCAGAAGATGGGCGATCATGTGACCACCCTCCGCAGGCTGGCCCGCCCCCAGGCTGGGCTGGGTGAGTTTCTCCTAGGCAGGCTCACCCCGGGCCCCACTAGGAGCCTCTGGAGCCCAGCCAGCATCAGGACTTCTGCCTGAAGCCTCTCTGCAGCCCCCCGGCAGCTTTTGAACCTCACTGGAACCCTCTCCCAAGCCATGAACCAAATGGAGACAAAACAGCTTTTTGAAGAAAAAAAGAACTGGAACCGAAATGGGGCTGCTCCTAGTCCCTGCCCTGCATCCTCAACTTCCTGTCCTGGACCAGTGTCACTCTCTGGATGTGGGTTTGGCATGAGGGTGTGGGGGGGCCTGGTGAGACTCAGATGTGGTCTGGAAGGTCCCAGCATCTCCTGGGCCCCATTCTTCAGGGACAGCAGAGTGAGGCCCTGGGCAGGGCTGTCCCTCTTTCTAGGAGGTGGCTATTAATGAACTGGTAACGTGCAACACAGAGCCTGGACCTGGTCATACCTCCTGTGTCTGTCCATCCTGCTGGCTCAGTGGACTTCAAAAGTCACTTCAACAGCTTGGGGACCATGGGAGGCAGCACCATGACCCCGAGCCTCACTGCCCTTCTCTGCCTTGGTGAGCTTTGGGGAAAAGAGGAGGATGCAGCCTCTCCCCTCCAAGGCCTGAATGCTGAGAGACCCCCCGTCTCAGGAGGCCCAGTGAGGGGAGAACGTCTGGGTGGGGGAATAGGCTTAACCTCAGAACAGGCCTGGAGCATCTGTGTGCTGTGTGGGTGGGGCTCACAGGGAACTCTTTCAGGGCTGTGCTGGGGCCCCTGGGACCAGGCTCAGGCAGATGAGTCCCCACAAGACCTCCAGCTTCAACCCAACAAGCCCCAGTCATCTGGGGGTGGGACACAGCCGGTCAGGGCTGAAGGTGACCATTCTGGGAGGAGCCCTGGAGTAACACCTGGGGAGACAGACTGACGGAGAAGGGCACCCCTGACACTTCAGATCTGATTCCTTTTCAGGGGACCTCTCCACACCCTCCATCCGGGCTGACCCAGGGGAGCCCTGGTCACCAAGGGGAGCCCTGTGACCATCTGGTGTCCACAACTGATGTCCATATCCAAATAAAGAGAGGGTCTCTGGACTTCGGAGACTGAGGCCCCACGGGACTCCAGGAACAAGGCCCGTTTCCCCTTGGGTTCTTGAGCTCCAGGCACACAGGGCAGTACCAGTGGCTTTCTCGCAGCAGGAACAGCTGATCAGGGTGGAGTGGCCTCCTGGCACCTGGTGGTGACAGGTAAGAGGGAGGACCTGGGCTCACTGGTGCTCCTGGGAGACAAACTGACCCTCCAATGTCATTCAGAGACTGGTTTTGACAGATTCCCTCCGACCAAGGACAAGGAGGTCACATGCCTTCTTCATCTTAATGGGCGGCACAGCCCTGACATCCCCCTGGGCCATGTGAGCCACACTCACAGGGGCCGATAGAGAGGCTAAGGTGGCCATAACTTCTCTTCTGCGTGGTCAACCCTCAGTGATGCCCTGGACATCCTGATCGTGGGTGAGGCGTCCTTGTTCTGCCCCATGTCCTGACTGCCTGCTCAGGTGACAGACAATGGTGATGGGGTCCAGGGAGAGGGTCCTGGAGCAGAGGCTGAGAAGGAGCAGTGGTCTATAGGGGAAGGGGGTGGGAGTATTAAGATAAAAGACTCACACAGTGGCTGAGAAGGGGTCACAAACAGGGTCCCTAGAGAGAGGACGATGGCCCCTCAGCTCAGGGTCAAGGGTGTATGGGGAGTGGGCGGCTCTCTACACATCACTACCTTCCTCTCCCCCAGGAATGTCTGAGAAACCCTCTTTCTCAGCCCATCCAGGGACCTCAGTGCCATGGGGAGAGAATGTGACCCTGCCCCTGGAGAGAGAACATGACCCTGCAGTGTCACTCTGAGATCTGGTCTGACACCTTCCATCTGTCCAAGGAGGGGGTCACTCACTCCTCCTGAGAGCCTTTGTCTGCAGGACATGGCTGCACCCTTTCAGGCCAACTTCACCTTGAGTCCTATGACCTCAGCCCACAATGGGACCTACAGGTGCGACAGCTCACACAGCACCTCCCTCTATCAGTTGTCACACCCCAGGGACCCCTCCGAGTTCTTGATCTCAGGTGAGGATCACCCCTCCCCATTCTCACTGAGGACCTGGACCCTCAACTCACAGCCCTGTCCCAGGAGAGCTCTGGGTTTGATGGGAAGGAGGGAGAAAGAGGGGTGTCAGCCACAGGTGACCCTACCCCACAGAGGGATGGAAAATACAGGGAGGGCATCCTTCTCCCTTTCCCAGGGTCCAGGCAGTGCTAGGGTGTGTGCAGAAAGGAGAGTGAAGCGTGTAAAGCTCTGAACTTTGAGGGAACACATGGCATAAAAATAACATGAAGATGGAGAAACGTGCCCACATCCTCCCTCTGTCTTTGATCCAGGGGGCATTTGGGATCTGCAGACCTTTATCACCTGCACAAACGCTATGTCTGCTGAGTAGCAGAGTCCTCTTAGCTTAGAGGTGTCTCCCTGGTCCTGGGCTGAATTTCTGTTAACTCTTCCTCACTAAACATTTGCAGAAGGGTTGTTTCCCACAGGACCCAGGGGTGGGGGTGGGGGTACGAAGGGAGGGAGCTTCATGTCTCAATATAACTGAGGTCATGGGTGCCTAGCTGGTGGTCAGATGAGAAGAAATGCATGAAGGGTAAGACACCCAGATGAGCAAGGGCCAACAGCGCAGATGCCCTGCCTCTCCTCTGTCCGTGGTGCTGATTTCTAGGAGCCCTTGGGGGTCATCATGGCACTGACAGAAACAGCCTACAAGATGAAGAGCAGAGAGAAGGTGGCTGGTCATTTTCAGATCAGGGAGTTCGCAGGACTCACTGGACAGCTACGTGTAAATCACTGAAATTAGAACACTCCCTCACACCACAAGCAAATATCAACTCAAAATGGTTTAAAGACCTCAATGTAAGACATGATACCATAAAAATTCTTGGAGATAACATAACCAAACACTTTCTGACATAAATTGTACCAATATTTCCTTAGATGAGTCTCCCAAGGCAAAAGAAATAAAAACAAAAATAAACAAATGGGAGGTTCCTGGCTGTGGTGCAGCAGGTTAAGGATCTGGTATTTCTGCAGCTGTGGCACAGATCATACATGCAGCCAAAAATAAATAGATAAATAAATAAATAAATAGGACCTAATCAAACTTAAAAGCCTTTGGACAGCAAAGGAAACTATCAACAAAATGAAAATACAACCTAGTGATGGGAGAAAATACTTGCAAATGAATCAGCCAACAAGGGGTTAAATCCAAACTATAAAAACAGTTCATACAACTCAAAATCAAAGAAACAAACAACCTAATCAAAAAATGTGCAGAGGAACTGAATATTCATTTTTCCAAAGACATACTGATGGCAAATAGGCACATGAGAAGATGCTCAACACTGCTCATTATTCTAGAAATGCACATCAAAATCACAATGAGTTATCACCTCACACCTGCCAGAACAGCTATCATCAAAAACTCTATGAATAGTAAACACTGAAGAGGGAGTGGAGAAAACAGAACCCTCATATGTTGCTCAGGGAAAATGTAAATTGGTGCAGCCAGTATGGAAAACAGTATGGAGCATCCTCAACTAAAAACAAAGTTACCGTATGATCCAGCAATCCCAATCCTGGGCAAATATATCCAGAAGAAAAGAAAACTCTAATTCAAAAAGATACGTGTACCCCAAGGCTCATTACAGCACCTATGTATGACAAACAAGACATAGGAGCAACCCAAGTGCCCATTAATAGATCAGTGGCTTAAAATGTGGTGTATACACACACAAACATGCATACACACAATGGACTATTACTCAGACATAAAAAAGAATGAAATATTTGGAGTTCCTATTGTGGCACAGTGGTTAATGAATCCGACTAGGAACCATGAGGTTGCAGGTTCGATCCCTGGCCTTGCTCAGTGGGTTAAGGATCCGGCATTGCCGTGAGCTGTGGTGTAGGTTGCAGACACAGCTCGAATCCCACGTTGCTGTGGCTCTGGTGTAGGCCAGTGGCTACAGCTCCGATTAGACGCCTAGCCTGGGAGCCTCCATATGCCACGGGAGTGGCTTAAGAAAAGGCAAAAAGACAAAAAAAAAAAAAAGAAAGAAAGAAAGAAAGAAAGAAAGAAAGAAAGAAAGAAAGAAAGAAAGGAAGGAAGGAAGGAAGGAAGGAAGGAAGGAAGGAAGGAAGGAAGGAAGGAAGGAAGGAAGAAAGAAAGAAAGAAAGAAAGAAAGAAAGAAAGAAAGAAAAAGAAATATTTCCACATGCAGCAACCATGGATAGACCTACAGACTCTATGATTAGTGAAATAAGTCAGAGAAAGACAAATACTATATGATATCCTTATATGTGAAATCTGAAAAACAGAACAAATGATTCTATGCATAAAACAGAAAAAGATTCACAGACATAGAAAACAAATTTAGGATTACCAAGGTAGGGGGGAGACAAGAAACAAATGAGGAGTATGGGATTAACAAACACAGACTACTATATATAAAATAGATAAAGCAACAATGATTTAATGTATAGAACAGGGAATTATACCCTTTATCTTGTAATAGCCTACAAAGGAACATAATCTGCAAAAAACCCCACACACAAGTACACAAAAAAATGAATCACTATGCTATACACCTGGAACTGACAAAATTGTTAATCAACTATATTAAATTTTATTTCATTTTATTTTTTGTCTTTTTGCCTTTTCTAGGGCTGCTCCAGCAGCATATGGAGGTGCCCAGGCTGGGGGTCTAATCAGAGCTGCAGTTACCGGCCTATGCCAGAGCCACAGCAACGCCAGATTCAAGCCCCATCTGCGACCTACACCACAGCTCACAGCAACGCCAGATCCTTAACCCACTGAGCAAGGCCAGGGATCAAACCTGCAACCTCATGATTCCTATTCAGATTTGTTAACCACTGCACCATGACGGGAACTCCCAACTATATTAAATTTTAAAAAGAAGTATAATTGATATGATAGGAGATGAGGGAAAAGTTTTAAAAAAAGAACTACAAGGACCCCAAACAGTCAAGAATCTTGAAAAAGAGCATGCTGGAGTCATTACACTGCCTGACTTCAAAACATACTACAGACATATAATAATTAAAACAGTATGGTAATAGAAAAAATGAACAAACTTTTATGTGAACTCCAGAATCCATTTATGAGTTGCAACACCTCAGATGAGCAGAAAACCAAGAAAAACCACTTTCAAATGGATAAAAAGAGCAGTTTGGGGGCATTCCCATCATGGCTCAGTGGGTTAAGAACCTGACTAGTATCCATGAGCATACAGGTTTGATCCCTGGCCTCACCCAGTGGGTTAAGGATCCAGCATTGCTGTGAGCTGCAGTGTAGGTCCCAGACATGGCTTGGATCTGGCATTGCTGTGGCTGTGGTGTAGGACAGCAGCTGCAGCTCTGACCCCTAGCCTGGGAACTTCCTTTTGCCTCTGGTGTGTCACTGCAGGTGATATCTCCAGGCTTCAGGCACTGCATGGGCCACAGGGGTGAGACATGAGGGCACGTGCCAGAGAGACTGGACCTCAGGGACCCAGGATGGACATTCACTAGTACCCTGAGCCTCCCGTTGGAGCCTGAGGAGACACAGCATCCAACATGGACTGTACCCTGCACAGTGAACCTAGTTGCAGGGGGGCACTGTCCTCAGAAGGGCATGAGGGAAGGGGTGATGCATCCTGGAAAATATATAGGAAAATTAGATATCCACATGCACTAACTTGAAATTGATTAAAGACTTCAATATAAAACCTGAAACTATAAAAATCCTAAAAGAAAACAGAGGGGAGGAGTTCCCTGGTGGGCACAGCAGGTTAAGGGTGTCACTGCTGACATGCCACTGCTGTGGCTTAGGCTGCAGCTGTGGTGCAGGTTTGATCCTTGGCCCTGGAACTTCTGCAAGCCATGGATGCAGCCAAAGAAAACACAGGGGAAAATCTTGACACTGGTCTTGGCAATCATTTTTTTGGATATGACAACAAGAGCAAAAACAAACAAGTGGGATTGCCTCAAGCTAAAAAGCTTCTACCTAGCAAATAAAATGACATGAAAAGGCAACATATGAAATGGGAGAAAATATTTGATAAGGGGTTAATTTCTAAAATGTAACAAATTAGCTTAATCTCTAGAATATATAAACAACTTATACAACCCAACAGCAAAAAAGCCAATCAATCAATGGAAAAATGGGCAAAAGAGCTGAATAGACATTTCTCCAAAGAAGATATACAGATGGCCAACAAACACATGAAAAAATGCTCAACATCGCTGATTATAAGAGAAATGCAAATCAAAACTACCATGAGATACCACCTCACACCAGTCAGAATGGCCATCATTAATAAATCCACAAATAACAAGTGCTGGAGGGGCTGTGGAGAAAAGGGAACCTTCCTGCACTGTTGGTGGGAATGTAAACTGGTACAGCCACTATGGAGAACAGTTTGGAGATACCTTAGAAATCTATACATAGAACTTCCATATGACCCCACAATCCCACTCTTGGGCATCTATCCGGACAAAACTCTACTTAAAAGAGACACATGCACCCGCATGTTCATTGCAGCACTATTCACAATAGCCAGGACATGGAAACAACCCAAATGTCCATCGACAGATGACTGGATTCGGAAGATGTGGTATATATACACAATGGAATACTACTCAGCCATAAAAAAGAATGACATAATGCCATTTGCAGCAACATGGATGGAACTAGAGAATCTCATCCTGAGTGAAATGAGCCAGAAAGACAAAGACAAATACCATATGATATCCCTTATAACTGGAATCTAATATCCAGCACAAATGAACATCTCCTCAGAAAAGAAAATCATGGACTTGGAGAAGAGACTTGTGGCTGCCTGATGGGAGGGGGAGGGAGTGGGAGGGATCGGGAGCTTGGGTTTATCAGACACAACTTAGAATAGATTTACAAGGAGATCCTGCTGAATAGCATTGAGAACTTTGTCTAGATACTCATGTTGCAACAGAAGAAAGGGTGGGGGAAAAATGTAATTGTAATGTATACATGTAAGGATAACCTGACCCCCTTGCTGTACAGTGGGAAAATAAAAAAAAATATTAAAAAAAGAAAGAAATAAAATGTAACAAATTATACACCTAAATAACAACAATAACAACAACAAACCCCAGCTAATGCAATTTTAAAATGGGAAAATTACCTGAAGAGACATTCTTCCAAAGAAGACAGGCAAATGGCCAACAGGCAAATGAAAAGACACTCAACATCACTAATCATCAGGGAAATGCAATGGAATATTATTCAGCCATAAAAAGAATGAAATTCTGCCATTTGCAACAACATGGATGAACCCAGAGAGCAGTATGAAAAAAGTCAGACAGGAAAACACAAATACTCAGTTATATATGGAATTTTTAAAAGCTGAATTCATAGAAACAGAGTAGAATGGTGGTTACCAGGGCTGGGATGAGGGAAATGTGGAAATGTTGGCCAAAGTGTACGTATTTCAATTATAATATAAATAAGCTCTAAGGACCTAATGCACAGCAATGGTGACTATAGTTAAGAGTATTATATAACTGAAATTTGCTAAGAGAGTAAACCCTAAGGATTTTCACCAAAAAAGTAACTATGTGAGGTGGTAGATGTATTAAATAATTCTACTGTGGTATTCATTTCAATGTATATGTATGTCAAATCATCATATTGTAGACTTTATAAATTTTGTCAATTACACCTCAATAAAGTTGGTGATAAACACATTTTATTACCTAAGTATGTACAGTTTACATTAATTATATCTCAGTAATGCTTTTTTTAAAAAATGGTCCCATGTAAAGACCACAATCTCTTACTCTTCTTGAAAAACTCAATTTGGCAAATGTGTATAAGACACCACCATAACCTCTTCATTGCTTAGGAGGGACAGCCCTGCTGCAGTGGATCAAAGGTTGACAGGCAATGAAGGATGCATCACCCAATCAAAACAACGAAAAGAAAAACACAGCTTTAAATTGAAAACAACTTAAGAGATCTCCAGGATAACATTAAGTGCACCAACATTCACATTATAGGTGTCCCAGAAGTAGAAGAGAGAGAGAAAGGAATTAAAAATATATTTGAGAAAATTATGGCTGAAAAATTCCCAAACCTAAAGAAGAAAGCAGATATCCAGGTATAGGAAGCACAGAGGATCCCAAACAAGATGAACCCATACAGACCTACACCAAGACATATCATAATTAAAAATGGAACAGTTAAAGAGAGAATTCTAAAGCCAGCAAGAGAAAAACAAAAAAGGAATACAAAGGAATCCCCATAAAGCTATCAGCTGATTTCTCTGCAGAAAATTTGCAGGTCAGAGGGAGTGGCATGTTTACATACATTGTATTAAAGGGAGGAGTTCCCGTCATGGCTAAGTGGAAACGAATCTAACTACCATCTTTGAGAGTGCAGGTTCGATCCCTGGCCTTGCTTAGTGGGTTAAGGATCCGGCATTGCCATGAGCTGTGGTGTATGTTGCAGACACAGCTCCGATCAGACATTGCTGTGGCTGAGGTATAGGCCAGCAGCTATGGCTCTGATTTGACTCCTAGCCTGAGAACCTCCATATGCCATGCGAGAGGCCATAGAAAGACAAAAAACAAAAATAAAAAAATAAGGTGCTGAAAGGGAAAAACGTGCAACCTAGATACTCTATGTAGTGAGATTATCTTTTAGAATCAAGGGAGAGATAAAGGACTTCTCAGACAAGCAAAAATAAAAGAGTGCATCAATACTCAACCTACCGTAAAAGAAATACTAAATGTTCCACCTTCTCTAGGTGGAAAAGAAGTTAAGAATCTTGAGCAAAGGGAAAATTCCCACTAGGAAAGGCAAATATAGGACTGAAGATCAACTACTTAAAAAGCCAGCACAAAATTTAAAGGATGGAAAATTGTAAAAGCAACTCTACAATAAACAGTTGAGGGATAAACATAAAGAGGTAAAATAAGGAGTTCCCATCGTGGCGCAGCAGAAACGAATCCAGCTAGGAACCATGAGGTTGCAGGTTCGATCCCTGGCCTTGCTCGGTGGGTTAAGGATCCGGAGATGCCATGAGCTGTGGTGTAGGTCTCAGCTGCAGCTTGGATCCCAAGTTGCTGGGGCTATGGTGCAGGCCAGAGGCTACAGCTCCAATTTGACCCCTAGCCTGAGAACTTCCACATGCTGCAAGTGCAGCCCTAAAAAGAAAAAAAAAAAAAAAAAAAAAAAAAAAAGAGGTAAAATAAGACATCAAAAACACAAATGTGGGGCAGAAAGGTAAAAAATGTAGATCTTTTAGAACATGGCTCAAGCTGGCCAGGAGGTCTTTTCCACCGTCTACACATATAAGGGGATTCACTGACATGTGGACTCACGTTGTCCACACACCACAAATGTGTGCAGTTTCTGCCTAGGGAACATTCTCTGGTGCTCAGTCAGAGTAAAATGTCTTTCACAAGTGGGCCACAACTTCCACAAGGGTGGGCCTTTGGGCATCTTCCTGGCCTGTCCACATTCCACTCTGCACATGAAATTCAGACAGTGCTCAGTAAATGCGCTCATGACCCATGCTGCTCCAGACCCCTGATGGCCCACACTGGCAGAGGAAGCCCCTAGGCCTGTTTGAAAGGCCTCTCCACCATATGCCTTCCTTGCTTAACTCAGCCACCCAGACCCATGGTCAGGGATCAGATACCTTACGCCCTCTTCTGTGGCTGTGCCCCATATGCTCTGCCCTCACCAATCTCAGCCTTCCTCTTCCCATCAAAGCCTCATTCAATCCCCAGCCCCACTGGGCCACTGCTTTCACTGACACTCCCATTTGCTCCTGAGTTTATCCACGAGCCTGTGTAGAACTCTCCAGCTCCCACAAAAGTCTGGCAAGCCTTTAGAGGGGTGAGTAAGCACAGGCCCTTGGCCTCACTGTCATCTCACCTCCATTCCTTCTGTGCGTCCACATCCATGTCCATACCTTCTGGGTCCTCCTCGCCCCTGCACCCTCCTCTTCCCCCCCAGAGCCACTGTCCCCCATCATCTGTCTTTGTGATCCTCACCAATCCCATTCAGGTGACCAAAAGAAAGGTTCAGTCCTCTAGCCATGCCCTCCTCCCCCCGCTGCTTAGTACCGTTGCCACCCTGACCAGACTTCTCCTCCTAAATTTGACTCACATCTCTACCCTGGTCCACACACAGGCGACTACCTTATGGTGTCTTGAACGTGAACACCAACCCTCAAACCAGGACCTGTGCACCTCGCTGTTCACTCAACACATCCATGCAGAAATCTCTGGAATGTCTCATACTCACCATACTCAAACCCAACTCCTGATATTCCCTCTGAAAATTACTTCTACAACCAACTTTTCTTTTTTTTTTCTTTTTTTTTTTTTTTTTTGTCTTTTGTCTTTTTGTCTGTTGTTGTTGTTGTTGCTGTTGTTGCTATTTCTTGGGCCGCTCCCGCAGCATATGGAGGTTCCCAGGCTAGGGGTTGAATCGGAGCTGTAGCCGCCGGCCTACGCCAGAGCCACAGCAACTCGGGATCCGAGCCGCGTCTGCGACCTACACCACAGCTCACGGCAACGCCGGATCGTTAACCCACTGAGCAAGGGCAGGGACCGAACCCGCGACCTCATGGTTCCTAGTCGGATTCGTTAACCACCGCGCCACGACGGGAACTCCTACAACCAACTTTTCCATCTCAGTCGATGGCATCTCCTTTTCAGCTGCAGGGGCCAAAAACCTGGGAGTTACCCCTGTCTCTTCTTTCCCCTCTTACCCTCTGCATCATATAGTCAGACCTACCTTAAAAACAATTTCAGAAGCTGTAAGTTTCTCCCACATCCCCAGCCAATGCCCTGATCCAGCACTCATCCGGACCCTTCAGTACCCTCCTTCCTCACCCCTATTCTCTGGCTTCCAGTCTGCAGCCAGAGAGTCTGATAAGACCTGATTCAGATCACCTAGCTCTGCTTCAAATGTTCCAAGATTCCTAACACCCTCAGAATAGAGGCACAGTTTCCTAGGCTGCCATTCTAGGCGTGACTCCTGCATCCCCATTCTCTGGTCCCTCCAGACATGATGGAGATGTGCAGCTCCCCGAATCCTGCTAATTCAATTTCACCTGCAAGTATCTGCAGATGCTGATCTCTGTGCCTATAAAACCTTCCACACAGTATTCTATTTGGTTGTCAGAAATGGAAACCCGCCTCACATAACCCATGGTGTGGGGCCAGGACCCCGAATCTCAGGGAACCAGGGGCCCTGGTCACAGTGGCCAAGAAGGTGGCAAATGCAGAGCTCCAGGGCACCACAATCCCAGAGACTACATGGGTGGGAGATGGGCTGGACAAGAGCCTGAAATACCCTCTACTTACCCGAGTGTTTGGTCCATCAGTACTTCTGAAGCCACAGGTCCCTGTGAGAAGAACAAGACTGTGAGCAAAGGGCATCCATGGCGGGGTCTTTTGCAGGAACTTCCTGCAGCATATGGAAGTTCCCAGGCTAGGGGCTGAATTGGAGCTGCAGCTGCTGGCCTACACCACAGCCACAGCAATACCAGACCTGAGCTGCATCTGTGACCTACACCACAGCTTGCAGTAATGCTGGATCCTTAACCCACTGAGCGAGGCCTCACAGATACGAGTCGGATTCTTAACCTGCCACAACTGAACTCCATGGTGGGTTCTTTTAAGGGCACATCCAACCCCTGATCCCTGTTCTGGAGAAAAGTGACCTCCATTTGAACATCTAACTTATGAGCCTCAGTCACTAGTATAGCCTCTTATCAGCTGTGTGACCCTGAGCAACTTAACTCCTCTGTGCCCCAGTGTCTTCTCCTGTAAAACGGAAATAACAAGAGAACCAACCTCATAGGGCTAGTATTTTGGGACAAACACATTAGTACCTATTAAGGGCTTAGGATATGCTTATCCCCATACACAGGATTAAGGCTTTTGTCAGCATTGTCCATGCAAAAAAAGTGATGGATTTTGAACATCTGACTGTGTATTTCAGCTACCTTTAAGCATCTAAGAGAATGCGATATTTAAGAATTTTGATTTTAGTATGCTAGTATACGGTTAGTTATATATTAAGAGGCAAACCAAATATTAAGTACTTTCATAAATTTAACTTGTTCAATCTATACGTATTCAATTTTAACTACTTTTTTTTTCTTTTTGGCAGCACACAAGACACAGAAGTTTCCGGACCAGGGATTGAATCAGAGCCTCAGCTGTGACCTACACCACAGTTGTGGCAACACCACATCCTTAAACCACTACGCGTGGCCAGGGATTGAACCTGTGCTGCCTCAGAGACAACACAAGATCCTTAACCTGCTGTGCCACAGTGGGAACTCAACAGACTGCTTTTATACAGATTTAGAGGAGCAGCGATTGCTTAATACTGAAATAAATGATGTTTCTTAAGGTCGTAAATTAAAATAGGGAGTGGGAAAGATAGGCCTCGGCTGGGGGGTAGATGCTGGTCCTTTACCCTTAAAGTCTACCTTGCATTATATTACTTCTACCCCCTGACAAGAACAGCCTTAACATTCCCTCAACTTGGCTAAATTTTAGCCAGATTTCTTCCTGACTGTGGGCCCCAACCTTCCTTTTCTTAGAGCATTTATTTTAGAAAACATGCAACTGTAAATTCTTTCTCTTCTCCTTAAAACATATGAATTTTCTCCCAGCTTCACAACCCAAGAAATATTTTTCTCAAGGACTTGAGAACCAACTCTTTGAAAAATAAACATCGAAGGATACAGCATCCCTATCTCTCAGTCCCTGAGGGAGTATAGGAGCCTAACTTCCAGAGGTACCGATTAGAAAACACATGTCTTAATCTCAGAGGAAAAGATTTGCAAACTCAGGAATAACTCAAATGTGCTCCATAGATCCCACTGATCAACCTCCCCATCAAGGACCCCCAGGATTTTCCTACTAGCTCACTCTGGCACTTAAAATCCCTCCTGCCTTCCGTTGTAAATGGAGTGGAGTCTCTCTTCCCTACTGCAACAATTTTGAATAAAGTCTTCCTTGCCTGTTTAATTTTTGTCCAGTACATTTTTCAGGTTGACACCTTCCTAGGGCTACCACGCCCTGGTTCAGCCCTCATAGTAACTCTCCTGGATTCTGTTGCAGTAGCTTTTTAAGTCTCCCACTTTCACTCTCAACACCCCTCCCCCATGTCTGTTCTACCTTGAACTGCCTTTGGGAACCTTTTAAAATTCTATCTCAGATCAAGGCTCTCAGTTCAAACCCTTCACAGCTACCAGCAGCCTCAGATGAAGACCTAACTGCTCAGGCTGCCCTGTCGCTCCCAATGTATTTCTGGCAGATAGGAGACTGGCTCCAGGTTTCCCCAACACTCCACTTAATTGCACTCCCAGACCTCTGCACACAATGGTTCCATAATAATCACATTATTGCCTTTTAATCACACCCAGTGTCAGAAACCGAGACAGCAAGAGTCCCCTGGTGGCCTAGCAGTTAAGGATCTGGCATTGTCACTGCTGTGGTGCAGGCTACTGCCGAGGTGCAGTTTCCATGCCTGGACCACGAATTTCTGCAGGCCAGGGTGCAACCAGAGGAAAAAAAGAAACAGAGACCCACCTAGGAACGTGCCAGAGTCCTGCACAAAGCCCCTGACCCAAAGTGGACAGACACCACTCATGCGGGTCTTTAGGATTCAGGGGCAGCAGTTCCCATGGGTAAGGGTTTGGGGAATGCAACTAGTGTAGGGTCCATCCGGGGAAACACCACCCACAAAACCCATAAAAAGAGCAGAGCCAGGAGGGGTGGGCAACCAGGCCAGAGTGCTGCGAGCTCAGCCAAACCCTCACGCCAGCCCGGCTCAGGCAAGAGGCCACCCCAATCGGTGTTCTCACCAAGCCTCAGAAACGCCTGTCAGTGGGAGCAACATCCAGTTTTCACGCCTCCAGCTCACCACCAACTGTATACCCGAAAATCAGATCGCGGGACAGAGCGACGAGCAACCAAAACGACTGCCCCCCAAAACGCGGGAAACGTGCACTGAAAGACGTCTCTTCCCGGCCTTGATTGGTCCAGTGCCTCGGCCGCACGATGCGAGGGCATCTGGGTAAAGTAGTTCCCAGTGGCCCACGTGCCTCGGCAAGGCATGCCCACTGCAGGCCACGGGGCATGCGCCAAGGGGAGGGCGGGATCTTGGGAGAGAGGAGCCCGGAATCTCTGAGAACGAGAGGGTCTCTCGCGCCTCTTCAAGGTAAGCGCGCCAGTTTCGACGAAGAGTAGTATGCAATTGAGGACAGAAATTTGTAGAGGTCTTGTTTCAGAGGACGTTCGCCAAAGCTGCAAAATCAAATAGACGCACAATATCACAATGTCAGCCTGATACAAAAATGTGTCCCCTATTAGTCGGGAGCTAATAAATAGTATCTTGTTTCTTTTTAAATTTACTTGGACTGAAGTGAAACGTGGCTGGATGGAGAGAGAAATAACTCCAGACACTGCCATGAGGGGAATGATGAAGAGGGAGGACGGATATTAAGTGGATAGTGGTGGTGCTGTGCCGCTGGTTTGAACAGAAAATGTCCCAGTCTGGGTAGCCAATGATTGTTTCCAGTCCAAGAGCAACACTGTTTTATCCTGGTAATATTTTTGAATTCATATGCTTACACATGTTAAAAAAAAAAGTGAAAGTAATAAATACATTTTTTTCAGGGGAGTTCCGTTGTGCAGTGGGTTAAAAATCTACTGTCACTGCTGTGGCTTGGGTCGCTGCTCAGGCTCAAATTCACTCCCTGACCAGGGCACTTCCACAGGCAGCGGGCAGGCCAAAAAAACCTCAGTAACAGCAATAAAAACAACAACAAAAGAACCCATGTTATTCAGGAACTATTGCAATAGGGGAACTAGACTTAAGTATCAAACTGGGCTCAATTTTGAATACAGTGGGGATTTATAGCCAAGGAACAGAGTGGGGTGAATGAATGGAAAATTACTGAGAGAAAACATCAGAGGTAAAGAAGATTTTGGTTAAAACGACCCAATCAAAGTCTTGCTGAAGGCATGCTGCTGGCATGATCACATAGCGCCTGAGACTGTAGATGATGAGAATTTGATCAGATATTGAGGGTGGGAGATCTGGCTAAACCAGCTTAGCAAGATTTTTGCTCTGACTGGGCAATGCAGGCCAGACAGAAAGACACCAAAGATGGGGCCTTAAGGAGTCTGACTAAAGTTTGATTCAGGAGAGACTTTGTCCTTTCCGCTTCTTGTTCAAGGGAAAAAGTGGCATTCTTCTTTCCCCAGTACTTTCTAAGTCTATTTCTTGTTCGGTTGCTTTTTGTTCATTAAGGACCAGCTGAGCCATTTCTTGAGACTTGATAGTAGAGGATATATGCTGGCTGGCTAGCAGGCAAGCATTAATGAAAGGAGTTTCTAAGAAAAGCAAAGCAAAAATGAATGGTTGGAGCAGACTGTTAACCTAATTTCTGAGTCCTGAGGGCAGCCATTCAAGGAGGTTTTTAGATGTTGGGCTCAGAGCACCTTTTGCAGTTTGAATGTCTTTGGTGATGGCATTGGACATTCTGGCGAACTTTTTTCCGGTGGCTCACAAAACAGCAAACACAAAAGTTGCCCATCCATGACCTGTTGTGATTTACCTGAAATTTATATCATGCCATGCAGCTTTAGCTTAAAGAGCTTTGAGAAAGGGGCAGTTTTAGTTCTTGGTGATGCCAGGTGAGGAGGATGGGAGAAAAACTGGAACTGTTAATACTGATAAAAGGTACAAGAGACAGGATCAAATTTATGGGTAGATATCAAAGAATATAAAGTGGAGTTTACCAAGAAGGGAAAAATAGCTCAGAGACAATGCATGAGATTATAATTTAATAACTCACAAAGGTGCACTTGAAACAAAATTTCTCTCTGTAGCCATCCCCTTTTGATTCTTGTTTACAAAATAAGTCTGGTCTTAATTAGATTTGGCTGTACTTACTTAAGTGCAGCAAGAATGGTAATTTACCGCATGGGCCTTTTAAAGTTTGCTTTGCTATAACTTTTCTTTTCAGGCAGCATCTGAAGCATAGGGAAATTCATGGGCTAGGGGTCAAATCAGAGCTTCAGCTGCTGGCCTATGCCACAGTCACATCAATGCCAGATCTGAGCTACAAATCCTGCAGCCTACACTGCCACAGCTTGCAGCAATGCCAGATCCTTAACCCACTGAAAGAGGCCAGGGATCAAACCTTCATCCTCACAGATGCTAGTAGGGTTCTTAACCTACTAAGCCACAGAGGGAACTCAGTGCTCTAACTTTTAACTAGGAATTTTAGATCAGACTTTTAGAAGCTTCTCAAGGCTAGGAAGCAAAACTGAGAATTCACCACCAGATTTTGCCTTCAGTTCATGTAGATTTGGGTAAATTTTTTTCTTTTTAAGATCCCCAAAATATCCTAATAACCTTCCTTTCTCACCTGTAAGGCTGGATTAGCAGTTTCATAAACCCATCAGCTTCTACATTAGTGTTCTGGAAAGCGATACTTAGTCCAATTGTATAGAGTTAAAATTATTTAAGCAATGCCATTAGAAACACATACTCCAGAGTACATGTTAAAGTTCTTTCTGTGGGTTTCTGAGATAGTCCTTCCTTTTGAAAACAAATTATTTTGCCTGGTAGCTGATTGCAAATGCTTTCCAGGATGAATCAGAGTAAAATGAAAACTTTCTGTAGATGACAGAAGACTTGAAATGACACTGGTCAGAAAGAGCTCATTTGACAAGAAAATTAGGTTATTTCTCTGGCATACTCATATTTTAAAATATTAACTGTATTTATGACTGATAACCAGGACAGATCCTGGCAGCAAGGGTACTGACAAATTTATGAACTTCATACAATTTCTGAAGTATATGTATTAATTCTATTTACCCCTACTGATATACTCTGAAGAAGGTTAAGCATCACTCCCTATTCAATGACACTTCCTGTGCAATTTAGCACATCAAATACACCTAATATTTTTTAATTTTTTTTTTTTTTTTTTTTTACAATGTGAAAGAAATATTCATTGAGGTTTTCCAGGAACACTCATTCCTCATTCCTTTTCATTTCCAGGAACACTCATTCCTGTGGCTGTGGCGTAGGCTGGCAGCTGTAGCTCCAACTCGACCCCTAGCCTGGGAACCTCCATATGCCACAAGTATGGCCCTAAAAAGCCAAAAAAAAAAGAAGGAAAGAAAGAAAAAAGAAATATATAAATAAATAAGAAAATATAATACTTATTTTACCTTTATTTATTCCCTAACACTCTTATATTCTTTATATGATCTGAGTTTCTGACGTATATAATTCTTCCACTCTCTGAAGAACTTCTTTTAACATTTCTTTTTTTTTCTTTTTTCTTTTTTTTTGTCTTTTGTCTTTTCGGGGCCACACCTGTGGCATATGGAGGTTCCCAGGCTAGAGATCTAATCAGAGCCACAGCCGCAGCAACTCGGGATCCGAGCCGCATCTGCCACCTACACCACAGCTAATGGCAATACCAGATCCTTAACCCACTGAGCAAGGCCAGGGATCGAACCCACAACTTCATGGTTCCTAGTCGGATTTGTTTCCACTGCGCCATGATGGGAACTCCTAACATTTCTTTTCTTAAATTTGATGAGCTTTTGCTTTTTTAAAAAATTGAATTAGGAGTTCCCATTGTGGATCACTGGGTTAAGAACCTGACTAGTATCCATGAGGATTCAGGTTCGATCCCTGGCTTCGATCAGTGAGTTAAGGAGCAGGCATTGCTGCAAGCTGTGGTGTAGGTTGCAGATGCCACTAGGATCTGGTGTGGCTGTGATGTAGGCTGGCAGCCGCAGCTCCATTTCAACTCCTAGCCTGGGAACGTCCATATGCTGCAGGTGTGGCCCTACAAAGAAAAAAATTTTAATTAAAAATTTTAAATTGAATTGGAGTTGATTTACAATATTATATTAGTTCCAGGTGGACAGCATAGTGATTCAGTGTTTAATGTTTTCACATTTATGTAAACAGAATCATATTATATGTATTTACTGCAGCCTTTTTTTCCTCCAATAATGCTTTTCTCTAATAATGTAGCCACATCATTGTGTGCACTTGTAGTTTATTTTCATTTATGTGGAGTATTTTTATATTCACAATTTATTCATTTGCTGCTTTAAAGATTTTCATATTATAAATAGAGCTGCCTGCTAGATACTCTCAATTTATCAAAGGTATGAACTTATAGGAGTTCAATTATCAGGATTACTATATGGGCATAAATTCAACTTTATTATGTGGTGCTACATGGTTTTATTATCCAACTTAAATTTTTTTGCCAATGTGGTGAATATGAACTCATAACTCATTTTGATTTTAATTCACATGGCTGGGAATAATAATATGACTAGATAGCTTCTACGTTTGTTGACTATTTGAGTTTCCATTTCTGTGAAAATGGCTGATAATGTGTTTTGGACATAGATTTATTGGGCTTTTTATGATGGATATTCTGATTGGTGTGAGGTGATACTTCATGGTTTTGATTTGCATTTATCTAATAACTAGTGATATTGAGCATCTTTTCATGTGCCTGTTGGCTATCTGTATGTCCTCTTTGGAAAAATGTCTACTTGGGTCTTCTGCCTATTTTTTATTAGCTTGTTTGGTTTTTGCTATTAAGCTAAATGTGCTGTTTGTATATTTTGAAAGTTAATCCCTTGTTGGTAGCACTGTTTGCAAATATTTTCTCCCAGTCTTTAGGCTGTCCTTTTGTTTTGTTTATGGTTCTCTTTGCTGTGTAAAAGCTTTTAAGTTTAATTAGGTCCCATTAGTGTATTTTAGTTTTTATTTGCATTCCACTAGGACATGGATCCAAAAAAAATATTGGTGCAATTTATGTCAAAGAGTGTTCTGCCTAGGTTTTTCCTCTAGGAGTTTTATAGTATCTGGTCTTAAATTTGGGTCTTTAATACATTTTTAGTTTATTTTTGTTGTATGGTGTTAGAGAGTGTTGTAATTTCATATAATTTAATTTTGAGTGTGGTCTGAATTTTTACTTTCTTCTGTATGATAATCAATTTTCTAGTACTTTATTAGTCCACATTTTTCTCAGCCTATCTGCACTGTCCCCTTTATCGTATATATATATATGTATATGGTCGCTTCCCTTCTTCTCTCAATCACCTCCTTTTGGAACTCAGACATTTGTTGGATTTTCTCAGTCTGTAATCTGTGTCTTGTAACCTTAATCTTTTTAACTTCCAAACTCCAACCAGGTTAAAGCAATTAATTTTGTATTATGTCCAATAACTTAAGTATCATCAGTTTCAGCTGGTCAGATTTTGTCTATGTAGGTATGTGTGGTTTTCAGCTGTCTCTCAATCATGGAAGCTTATTTTCTTTTTTTTTTTTCTTTTGTCTTTTTGCTATTTCTTGGGCTGCTCCCGCAGCATATGGAGATTCCCAGGCTAGGGGTCTAGTCGGAGCCGTAGCCACCAGCCTACACCAGAGCCACAGCAACGCAGGATCCAAGCCGCATCTGCAACCTACACCACAGCTCACGGATTGTTAACCCACTGAGCAAGGGCAGGGACCGAACCTGCAACCTCATGGTTCCTAGTCGGATTCGTTAACCACTGCGCCACGATGGGAACTCCAGAAGCTTATTTTCTCATACACTTAAGGATTTTTATTTTTGTTGTAAGATTATAATCCTTGGACCTTTGTGTATGGAATTATATGAGACTTGAGTTTAAATTGATCGGAAAATAATTGGTTTTGCATGTGCCAGGGGCCTGGTTACTCTTGTTCTTAACATTTGTAAAGAGGAGGGCAAGAGTAGGAAAAGATGGCCACATAGCATTGTCCAAATTGTGTGTGTGTGTGTGTGTGTGTGTGTGTGTCTTTTTAGGGCTGCACTCACAGCATATGGAAGTTCCCAGGCTGAGGATCGGATCATAGCTGCAGCTGCTGGCCTACACCACAGCCATAGCAACATGGGATTGGAGCCGCATCTGTGACCTACATCACAACTCACGGCAGTGCCAGATCCTTAACCCACTGAGCAAGGCCAGGGATGGAACCCACATGCTCATGGACACTAATCAGGTTCATTTCTGCTGAGCCACCATGGGAACTCCAATGTCTAAATTTTTTAGAGTAATCAACCCAAAACATAGCTGAATACATTGTACTCTATCTTTCTACCTTGATAAATATACCTTTACAGTGACAAAATGAATATTTGGAAATCTGTAAGTTTTTAAAATTAGAGCTCATCAAAATACAGAAAATGGGTGAATTCATTATTATGTCAAGGTGTTCTTTTGAAGGACTGGTGAAGTTCAGAATAGTTATAAAATACTCATTTTATTACTCTATATTTACTTTATAGTATTTATTTTTCTTGCCTTCATTTCAACAAAATTTATGTTATAAGGATTTTGCATATGATTTATTCTGTTAACAATGACACTCAGAGTTTATATATTTTATTATCAAAAATTTAAAGTAAATTAAGTTTATAATTTAAATGTAAAAATTGAAAATTAAAATACTTTTTCAATATGCTGAAAATAACTATAGATATCTTTTTTAAAATTTCAGAATTATATGTTAAAATTAGAAAGCAACATATAAATTGTTATGATTATCAAATTTTAAGTAAGTTTTTTAAATGTATCTATGTTATAGTTCATTCTCTGAAAATTTAAATAGTAAACGTTTTTATAAAAATGAAACTATTCACAATAATAGCATTTTGCACCCATCTCATTGCCAATGTAAGGAATTGGTGCTGTCAGCCTAAAGGCTAAATTCAAAGGTCTTTGCAATATGGCTGCAGACTGCATGTCTAGCCAATTGCCGGGGTGCCTCATCTCTTGTTCCCTGAGCATCTGCGATATACTGAGTAAGGCAGGCCCTTTCAAGACTCTGTGCATTTGCATATGTTTTTCCCCCTGCTTAGAATGATGTTCCCACATCCCACTTTTCTCCATTTGAAATTAGCCTAAATGTCATGGTGAAGGGTATCTCTAAGAGGAGATACCATTCATCAAATGGCTACAGGGAGGTCTTAGTGCTGACTTCACATATCCTGCTTCTTGCCGCCTATGCATGGGATAGATTTGCACTTCCCTTCCCTTTTATTTATTTATTTTTTAAGAACATTTTTTAAATTTATTTTTTTATTACTCAAATGAATTTATCACATCTGTAGTTGTATAATGATCATAACAATCCAATTTCACAGGATTTCCATCCCACAGCCCAAGCACATCCCCCCACCCCCCAAACTCTCCTCCGGAGACCATAAGTTTTTCGATGTCTGTGAGTCAGCATCTGTTCTGCAAAGAAGTTCAGTCTGTCCTTTTTTCAGATTCCACATGTCAGTGAAAGCATTTGATGTTGGTGTCTCATTGTATGGCTGACTTCACTTAGCATGATAATTTCTAGATCCATCCATGTTGCTAAAAATGCCGGTATTTCGTTCATTTTAATGGCTGAGTAATATCCCATTGTGTATATGTACCACATCTTCTTGATCCACTCCTCTGTCGATGGACATTTAGATTGTTTCCATGTCTTGGCTATTATAAATAGTGCTGCAATGAACATCGGAGTACATGTGTCTTTTTGAGTCATGGTTTTCTCTGGACAGATGCCCAGGAGTGCCCTTCCCTTTTAAAATTAGAGGTACTTGTGAGACATGTTTTGGGCAGTGAAATGTGAAGGAAAGAACTGGTGTCTTTTCTGAGTTAGATCTATACAAAATTCAGTGTCGTTTGCCATATTCTTTTTTTTCTTTTTTTACCTTAGGGTCTTGAAAAAGCACCTCTCAAGATAAAACCTCTATCAGCCAGGGTTCCTGAATCACTACAAAGAATAAGGGCTCCTATTAGATGTGTAGCATGAGTGAGAAATAAACATGTGATGTGTTTGGACACCAAGATTTGTGGGTTATTTGCTACTGCAGCATAACTTCACCTATCCTGACTGCTACAATCCCTATATGTCAGGTGGTGGCTAAGCACTTCACATGTTATCTCATTCTGTCCTAAAAACATGAGGACTCCCTCAGCCAGAATGGACTAGGTTACACTGCAGCAGTGGATGACTTTCAAAACGCGGTGGCTTATTACAGAATCTATTTCTCATGTTACATGTCCATCACAAGTTGGTTGCAGCTCTGATACTTGTCGTTTTACTCTGGGAACCATTTTACTGGGGAAGCCCTAAATTTGGACCTTGCTGGGATCATGATAAGAGGGGGAAAAAAGAGAGATGGGGCTGTGAGTTCACTCCTACAGCTTTGTGGGCTCAAGTAAGTCATATAACATTCTGATAGGGAAGCCCTAAAGGTGGATATTGCTGGGGTCATTATAAAAGGGGAAAAAAAAGAGATGGGCCATGAGCTCACCCTTAGAGCTTCATTGGCCCAAGTAAGTCACATAACCACTACTCATGGGTTGAACAAGGCAAGGAGGGACACTGTAGTTCACATGACCACACAACTTACAAATGGGAGCACACAAAAAAAATTGGTGCCATGTTTTATACATGATATATCTGGACCTGTAATATATACAGGTATAAGAGAAATGTTGTTAAATACTACAAAACATTCTTCATCTGTCATATGCAACTATTGCAAATACTGCACTAACTTCTGGACATATAAACACCATGAATTGGAAGATGAACAGAAGTGGTAAAACAGACACTGGGCACCATGGGGAAAGGATACTTTCTTGTAAAGAAAACTATTTGGGAGTTCCCGTCGTGGCGCGGTGGTTAACGAATCCGACTAGGAACCATGAGGTTTCGGGTTCGGTCCCTGCCCTTGCTCAGTGGGTTAACGATCTGGCGTTGCCGTGAGCTGTGGTGTAGGTTGCAGACGCGGCTCGGATCCCGCGTTGCTGTGGCTCTGGCGTAGGCCGGTGGCTACAGCTCCGATTCAACCCCTAGCCTGGGAACCTCCATATGCTGCGGGAGCGGCCCAAGAAATAGCAACAACAACAACAACAACAAAAAAAAAAAAAGACAAAAGACAAAAAAAAAAGAAAAAAAAACTATTTGCATTTGTGCTTAGAGGAAGGCTTTGAAAAAATAGTTTTTTCTTTTACTTAAAGCTTCTGTTGCTCCAGTTGTCTCTGCATTCAAGGCAGTGGCCATCTCAGACATTGGCAATGGCAAAATCCACAAGCATCCCTGGAGTTGAGCCACAAATGCCTTTTGTTTCTGGGACACAGAGCTAGAGATATGGAGAAACACCTCCCAGGGACCTGAGTGTGCTTCGCCAGGACTACGGGTGTTTAGAGTTATGAGTTGCTCTGTGTCAACACTGAGAACCAGATCACAAGTTGGAAAAAAACCAAGTGTCCTTTAAACATTCTTTTGTGTGCATATGTTTGGTATGTGGGGACATTACCAAACCATGACCACTTTAAACAAAATGATTGACCTGGAATCGTTGGACGGTGTGATGTCCAGCTCCAAGTCTATGGAAGTGAGGGCTTTGGTTAGAAATTCTCATGGAAAAAACTTTTGTCCTTTTCACCCACATCTGAGGCTTCAACAGATAAGTATCTTCATCACAATCCTTATGAGATAGGCTTTGTTTCTTTCTGCTTTAATGAATGTGTCATCTTTTTTTTTTTTTCTTTCTTTTTTTTTTTTTTTTTGCCATTTCAAGGGCTCACGGCATATGGAGGTTCCCAGGCTAGGGGTTGAATCGGAGCTGTAGCCGCCGGCCTACACCAGAGCCACAGCAACACGGGATCCAAGCCGGGTCTGCAACCTACACACAGCTCATGGCAACGCCAGATCCTTAACCCACTGAGCAAGGCCAGGGATGGAACCCACAACCTCATGGTTCCTAGTCGGATTCATTAACCACTGAACCACAACGGGAACTCCATGAATGTCTCATCTTTTGGAAATCTCCATTCAGAGTAGGAATTTCCAAGCTGACCAAGTTTTGTCTCCTGCCTTTAAAGTCAGACACATCTTGATTTGAATTCAAACTCCATCCCTTAATGGTTGCTAAAACTTAGAAATCATTTCACTTCACTGATCTGCAGCTCTCCTACCTGTAAAATGGGACAAATAACACATAAATATCTAACAGGAAAAAAAAAACTAATCATTTTAAACAGGACTAACTATAGCAATTTCTGTATTCCAACAAAGTGGCTGAGTTTAAAAGTTGGAGACAGGGAGTTCCCGTTGTGGCACAGAGGAAACAAATCCAGCTAGTATCCATGAGGGTGCAGGTTTGATCCCTGGCCTCGCTCTCGCTCAGTGGGTCAGGGATCCAGCATTGCTCTGAGCTGTGGTGTAGGTCACAGATATGGTTTGGATCCCATGTTGCTGTGGTTGTGGTGCAGGCTGGCAGCTGTAGCTCCAATTTGACCCCTAGCCTGGGAACTTCCATATACTGCAGGTGCGGCCCTGAAAAGCAAAAAAAGAAAAGGTTGGAGATGGTGTTTTGGAAAAACACCTGGATGAGCATCTGTAACTGTTAACGTTGACCTCTCCTCTTAACCTCTAGGGTATTTTATGAAAAGAAAGGAGAAATCACTGAATTGCTCAGCATAACAGAGAAAGAGGAATTTTGAATTTCCATGCCTACTTCTGGAGAGAGCAGTTGAAGAACCCAAGAAAGGACAGGTATAAGGAGAAACTGGGGCAAAAGAAGAGTCCCAATAATCAAGTACATTATGAGGATCCTATTAAGGGTGAGAAATTCACAGTAAAAAGAGTTTTAGAATAATGTTGCCTTTTAGTCAATGTTTAATTGTTGCCTGTGTTGTACTGTCATCTCCTACCATCGCCCTAAACATTCAACAAAAGTCTTCTGTCCATGACAGGCTGATGGCAATAGCTCCTGTGGGAAATGAAGGAATTTAGGCATCACCAAGCAGGAGGACGTGGCGTCCACCACAGGTAAGGGCAATTCCAATAATAATGAGGAGTAATAATGACAGTTGACATTTTCTTTTGGCCACACCCATGGCATGCAGAAGTTCCAGGCCAGGATTGAACCTGCACCACAGCAGCAACCCAAACCACTGTAGTGACAAGCTGGATCCTGAACCAACTGAGCCACAGGAGAACTCCAACAGCTAACATTTGTTGTATGCTAATATTATGCTTTATGCAGATTTTCAAAATTTTTTAAATAGTTGATTTACAGTGTTTTATCAATTTCTGCTGTGCAGCAAAGTGACCCAGGCATATATATACACACATTCCTTTTCTCATGTTATCTTCTATCATTTTCTGTCACAAGTGATTGGATATAGTTCCCTGTGCTATACAGCAGGACCTCATTGCCTATCCATTCTAAATATAATCGTTTGCATCTGCTAACCCCAAACTCTCAATCCATCCCACTCCTTCCTCCTCCTCCTAAATTCTTAAAGCAACCCTGGAAAGTAAATGTAATCAACATTTACCAAAAAGATCCACTAATGACCAAGAAACATGAGAAGTGCTTAATATTGTTAGCCATGAAGGAAATAAAAATTAAAACCACAGTGAGATAACACTGCACATCCACAAGAATAGATAAAGTTGAAAAATCCTGCCATTCCAGATGTCAGCAGAGATGTGAAGTACCTGGAGTTATACTACACTGAGAATAGATTGAATCCAAGGCAGAGGTTCCTTGACTGGGTGAAAAAAGCAAGACCCAACTATACGCATTTTATATGAGGTTGAAAATAAAATGATGTAACACACTACAAACACCAGAATAACCGGGATGAATAGGGTGACCAACATTCCCATTCTCCAGGAATTGAGAGGTTTTCCAGGATGTGGAACTTGATGCCGAAAGTGGGAAATGCCCTGGCAAACTGAGATCCTGGTCACTCTAAGAATTACAAATATGGTGTGGCTAAAATTAACATTAATCAAGTTAGATTTCAATACAAGGATTATTTCTGGCTATACAGAGAGGCATGTTCTAGTAATAAAAGGGTCAATTCAGTCAGAAGATATATGTTTATGTACTTTAATAGCAGAACTTCCAAATACTTAAAACAAAAACTGTCCAATTAGACATATTGGAGCTGGAGATTTCAACAGCCCTCTTACAGTGATTATTAAAACAGATGTACAAAAACAAGGGTACAGAGAAGATTAACCTTTATTTAAGTGGCCATTAATGATGCTACACACAATAATAGCTGAGCATATAATCTTTTCCACGTGTACATGGGTTTTCATGAAGATGAGCCTATACTAGGGCAAAAAGCCTCAACAAATTTCAAAAGATTGAAGTCATGTGGAATATTTTACAATAAAATTAATGTAGAAATAAAAAAACAAGATATCTAGAAAGTCCTCAAATATTTATAAGTAAACAAACTTTTATATAACCAATGGGTCAAATAAGAAATAAGGAAAGTTAGAAAACACTTTTTTATTTTTAGGAGCACACCTGCGGCATATGGAGAATCCCAGGCTAGGGGGCCAGTCGGAGCTATAGCTACCAGCCTACATCACAGCCACAGCAACTCAGGATCTGAACCATGTCTACAATCTACACCAGAGCTCACAGTAATGCCAGATCCTTAACCCACTGAGCAAAGCCAGGGATGGAACCCGCAACCTCGTGGTACCTAGTTGGATTCGTTTCTGTTGTGCCGTGATGGGAACTCCAGAAAACACTTTAAATTTAAGTACAGCAAAACAAAATTTGTGGGCTGCAGCTCAAGTAGTACCTAAGGGAATGTTGCAGATTTAAGTGCTTATATGAAAAAAATTAGATTTTAAAAACAAGGATTTAGTTTTCCATCCTACAATTAAAGAAAAGGAGATCAAATTAAACCCAAAGTATGTAGAAATAAATAATAGAAGAGTAGAAATAGGAAAAAAAAGTTATAGAAAATAATAAAGCTAAAATGGATTTTAGAAAATTAATAAAATTGATAAACCTCCAGCAAGTTGGATCAATAAATAAAAAGGGAAAAACTCTTTAAAAAAATAAAACTCTTTTAAAAAATAGCCAATATCAGGAATAAAGAGGGGAGTCCAAAGCCCAGCAATAAAGAAACTTGCAGTTTAATATCCCTCATGAACATAGACATAAAAAATCTTTTAACAAAATTTTAGGAAATCTAAACCAACCAAATAGAAAAGGTTGATCTAGGGGTACCAGTGAGGTTTGTCCCAAGCATGCAAGGTTGGTTTAACACTCAAAAAACAATCAAGGTAATTCATCATATTAGGAAGCCATGTGATTATCTTAAAATTGTAGGCAGAGCAATTGGGAAAATGTAATGTCTTCTACAAAAAAATCTTTCAGCAAATGAGGAAGTAGAGGAAATTTCCTTTAAGTGATAAGGTGAATCTATAACAGACCTTCACTTAATTTACGTATGGAACACTTTTCCCCTAAGACCAGGAACTGGGAAATGATGTCTGTCGTCTTGACTTTTTCTCAATATTTTACTGTAGGTTGTAGCAAATAGAAAGGTTAAAAAAAAAGTGGCATACAAAATAAAAAGGAGGAAGTAAAACTATTTTTATTCATTGAAAACATGATTGTGTAGATAGAAAATCAGAAGGACTCTACAAAGAGACCAGTTGAAATAAAGAGTAAATTGAGGAAGGTTCCAGCAGACAGGGTCTTTGTGTATAAATCAGTTGTAATTTCTACTAACGAATGATTGAAAACTGAAATTTAAAAGATAACATTTATGATAGCATACAAAAAGTTAAAAATACTTAGGAATAAATTAGCCAATGTTGCATAACATCCATACACTGAAACAATAAAAGTTGGCAGATTTTTCTGTAAAGGGCCAGATAAGTAAATACTAAAGGCTTTTCAGGTTATATATGATCTTGCTGTGTATTCTTCCATTTTTCTTTTTAAAAAAATTTTAATAACTATTGATACCGTTGGCCTTATAAAAACAGGCTATAGAGTGAACTTGGCCCTTGGGCTGTAATTTGTCAACCCCTACTACAAAATATTCTGAAAGAAAATGTTAAAGTCCTAAATATGAGGAAATATGTACCTGGCAGGGTAGCAAATTTAATAGTGGTAAGTTGTCAGTTTTGCTCAGGATCCTTAAAGTGGATCTATGAATTATTACAAGGGACGTTGGTGTCCTTGGGTTACAAGACTTTTCAGCCGCTGATCAACTAGTGATCAAAAGGCAGGACTGCCAGGGGAGGAGCCACCAGAACAATGGGAACTCATAGGGACTGGTTGCTGAGCCTGGGTCAAGCCTGCATTAAGTGATCTCCTGTCCCACACCTGGGAGACGCCAGCTCACAGACAGCTCTGCGGTTTGCTGCGTGGCTCACTTAGCAAAGAAATACCCGAAGGGGTAGTTCTGACCATTTCTGCTCTCTGTCCTGCTGTCTCGTGCTTACAGAAGATTCTGAAGATTAACTGCAGCCCAGCATGGCCTCTGCGTGCCTTGTGAGTTGGACCACTTCAGACCTGCTACTGTGCATCGCATGTGCTCACCAGAGGTGTGCCATGGTGCTAAGTACCCAAGGACTGTACAAATGGTCACCCAAGATGCCTCCATGAGGAGGAGTCACCACGGTCAGGCAGTTAATGCATGAGCTTTGGAATCAGACAGACTGAGTTCAAATACTGACTTTTCCACTCTCACGTGTGTAATGAGGAAGGTTCTAAAGGTGAAATGCTGTCTGTCCTTTGTAAACTATGTGAAAAGAAGTGAAGGGAATCTGCCCTTCTGGAAAGGATGCTGTGGGAGCACAGGTCAGGTCAGGTTAGGATGCCGCAGCCCCACCTCAGAAAACTCCCCAGCCCTTCTGGGGACACTGGGGACCTGTTTGTACTTTGTAAATTATGTAAAAAGAAGAGAAGGGGACCTGCTTGTCTGGAAAGGATGCTGTTGGGCACAGCACCTGGTCAAGTCAGGTCAGGGAGCCCCATCTCAGAAAACTCCCCAGCTGGGGATGCTGGGGCCTCGCACCTTTCCAAGGATGCTGGGGCCATGGAGAAGGCATGCCTGACCCTGGACTTGGAGCAGTGATAGAGAGGTCCCTGGGAGTGGTGGTGTCTGGTAGCCCTGAGCTACCAGCATGAGAAGGGGAGATTGGGGTGGGGGGTAAATTGGTGTGGTGGTGGCTGCCTGAAAGGCAGAGGCTGGGCTAAGTCGCACCCACACTGCTCATCCTTTTCTCCCCACCTGAGCACATATGCTCCTGCAGCCACCCCAGGCCGCCTGGGCACACTAGCAGCAATCAGGTCAGAGTTGACTCCTGTTACCCCAACCCCCATCTCTTACCCTGACTTCCGTGAGCCTCCCTCCCCCCAGCCCTCCACCCCGCAGGATCTGGGGGACCCTGCGGAAAAGACCTAGGGGACTCACAGGGACTGGTTGCTGAGCCTGGGTCAGGTGCTGAGGGACCTGCAAACCCCCCAGACACTTGCAAAGGGCTGTCTCTCAGAGCTAGAACACTTTGCTGGGCTGGACAGCTGGGCTTCACCCTTGGCCCGTCCATGCCTTTTCAGCACTCCCCTTTGCTGGCACGCCCTTTCTCTGTCACACGTTCCAATGCTGTGCCACAAGCATCAGGCTGAACCATGCGTGCTTTACCTTGGAGGAGCAGGTGGTCAGCAGAGCCCTCCCAGTGGAGTATCGCACTCCCAGGTTCAGCCGCCCTTCATGGACAATTCTTCAGCAAGTTTCACACCTCCCGGCTCCTGTGCCACACCCAGCCCACCCTCCCTGGGCCCCTTTCTGGCAGGGATCTTTCTGCAGCACCTGTGCCCCTCCTCCACCCTGTTCCCAGGAGGTTCTACCCAGATCCAGGGCCTTCACCCCCTCAGTTTGACATCGCCCCTAAGAGGCTTCGTCTGATCTCCGGCCGGCTCAGGCTCCTCTCCAAGGTCCTTCCTTTGGTGGCCTGGTTCTTCCTTTGTTCTCTAGATGATGGTGCACCTCAAAGATGGTGGCCACTCAGGAAAAGTAAAGATCCCTTCTCCAGGACCCAAGTGACACTTCTCTTTTTGCCCCCTGAGCAGGTACAGCTGCCCCTGTGAGGCCTCCAGTCATCGCCAGTCACTCGCCAGGTCCTTGTTTAATGGAGACTGGGGTGATGGCCCGAGGAGCTCATAGGAAAGGGATAGCACAGGAGGACGCTGATCAACCAGTGATCAAAAGGCAGGACTGCCAGGGGAGGAGCCACCAGAACAATGGGAATGTCCTATTAGCATCTAGAACCGTTGGGGTGGTGGCGGCTCCTTGTGTCTGTCCCAAAACCCAGTTCCATGTCTGGGGCACCCAGCTTTGGGGCAAGACTAAGGAGGACACCCAGCAGCACAGTTCACACTGGAGGAGGCACAGACCTGAGCACCAGGGTCCTCTCAGCCTCTAGCACCCCAGGTGCAATTAGAAAGACCAGTTTTATGGAGCAGAAATCTGTCCTGGGAGACCTTTCCTTCCTGCCTCCAGTCAGAGCACCTGAGGCCCATCTAGCCAAGCAGGCCTGTTCCTACCGAAGGAGACAGCATTGCTGAGGATCAACGCGTGACTGAGTCGCCACCACCCTTGCTTGAGTTTAGGTCACGTGGGTGCCTGCTGCTGGAACACACCAGTTGTGGTGGGAGGGGCCAGCACCATACCAGTGCCAGAGATTCTTCTGTTCCTTCCCATAGTCAGACCACCTGCGACACACCTGGCCGGAGTACACCTGCAGCGCTGAAGTTGCCAACACCACACCTGTGTTGGAGGCCCTTTTGTTCCCACCTACAGTCAGAGCACCTTGTTCTACCTGTTGAGAATACATATGTCACAGGAGGAAGGGACAGCGCAATAACTATGATGGAGGACAATCAAATAGTCACCAAAGGGCAGGGCTATCAGAGAAGGGGCCGCCACAGCAGTGGGAGTGTACCATCAGGATCCGGGCCCCTTTAGGTAGCAGTGGCTTTGGGGTCATTGTCTCACTCCCCAAGTCCACCTCCATGTTTGGAGCACCTCGTTCGCTTCCTGCATGTGAGCAAAGCACTTGGGGCACAGCTAACCAGTAAGCACTTCCATTCCAGCCTTCTGTCGGACACCTAGGGGAGCACAGCTGTGCCTGTCAGAGCAGCTGGCACCACACTTGTGACGGAGGTACTGCCGTTCATGAATCCAGCCAGAGCACGAGGGACCTTCCCAGCACAGAGGACAGGTGGTGCAATGGCAGGAGACAGCGCCATACCTGTGTTTGGAGAGACTTCTGTTTCCACCTAAGGTGATCCTGGCCAGAGCTCACTGGTTACAGCCAGCAGGGACACCACCGTACGCTTTTAGGAAGACACTTCTATTCTTGCCTTCAGTCAGAACACCTGGGGCCTGCCCAGCCAGAGTACCCACTTTTGACTTTGTAGGCGCCAACTCCACTGAGGAAATACCTGTGATTCAGGCTCGCTTGTTCCTACCTGCAGTTGGAGGAAATGTGCCACTGCAGTGGGCACAGGACACAGCAGCCGTATCTTTGAGGTGCTTTTATCACCTGCCCAGGTCTTCATTGGAGATGCAAAGTGTTGAATCACCAACCTACTCATTTTCTTCTAGTGAAAGAACCAGGAACTCAACAGCCCAGAAGCCAAAGTTTCCTCTAGAAACGGCAGCAGATGCCCACTGTCTGCCCTACGCGAACCTTACTTGGCTGGGAGGAGGCTCAGCTTAGTCCAGTGATGTCAGGCACACCCAGCCTGCTTCTTTTCTCCCCTGCAGCGAGCCGGAGGCCCAGTGCCTCAAGGTGCTTTTGTATATGCGTTAAGGTCTGGATTCAGATGAGGCTGGTCAGAGGTCAGTACTGGCTTGAGAAGTTCACTGGGGAGAGAAGAGAGAGATCTGTGTGTATCAACTGGTCCACATGACTGTCAGCCTGGAAGACCCAGGCTCTGGGCCGGTTTTCCTCTTGTCTTGAGAATAGTAGGACCTTCCCGCCCCTGCCGCCTACAGCTGCCCCCTTCCCTCTTCCCCATTTCTCTTAAGGGTTCTTTCACTTCCCTTTCCAGGTTAAATATATGAAGCCTTCCTCATGTGAATTCATCCCATGCCCACCTGCATTCATTTGATTGATCTGTGGAAGAACTGACTTGCATGAAGGGGAACAAGTTGAGCCAGACTTAACTTTTCAAAGTTTTCTGGGAACTCAGCAAATAGGATACGTAAGGAGCTACCCTGTCTGACTTCGTGTGCTGGCTTCTGGAGTCGGTGTTGTGAGTGTAGGAGTCAGAAGCGCAGGAGGGAGGAGCAGGGTGACTCACCACCTGACCTTGATGGTGTAGCCCATCCGCGTTGTGTGTAAAGCACACTTTACAACTTTAGTCATTTTATTTTATTATTTATTTATTTTGTCTTTTCTGTCTTTTTAGGGCCGCACCGCAGCATGTGGAGGTTCCCAGGCTAGGGGTCCAATCAGAGCTGTTGCCACCAGCCCACAGCAGAGCCACAGCAACACCAGATCAGAGCCGCATCTGCAACCTACACCACAGCTCACGGCAACGCCGGATCCTCAACCCACTGAGCAAGGCCAGGAATCGAACCCACAACCTCATGGTTCCTAGTCAGATTCGTTTATGCTGCACCACGATGGGAACTCCAACTTTAATCATTTTAAAATGTTTGAATATCTTTTGTATGTTTCTTTTTTTTATTGTAGTTGATTTACAATGTTCTGTCAATTGCCACACTACAGCAAAGTGACCCAGTTGTATATACAGTTTTTCTCACACTGTCCTCCATCATGTTCCATCACAAGTGATTGGATAGAGTTCCCTGTGCTGTACAGCAGGATCTCATTGCTTATCCACTCCAAATGCAATCGTTTGCATCTACTAACCCCAAACTCCCAACCCATCCCCCCTGACAAACAAGTCTGTCCTCCATGTCCATGATCTGTTCCTGTTTTGTGGATAGATCATTTGTGCCATATTTTAGACTCTGCGCATAAGTGATAGCGTATGGTGTCTTTCTCTTTCTAACTTACTTCACTCAGTATGAGAGTCTCTAGTTCCATACATATTGCATCAAATGACATTATTTTGTCCTTTTTTTATGGCTGAGTCATATTCCATTGTATATATGTACCACATCTTCTTAATCCCCTCCAGACAAAACTTTCATTGAAAAAAAAATATGCACCTGTATGTTCACTGCAGCACTATTCACAATAGCCAAGACATGGAAACAACCTAAGTGCATCTCTCTCTCTCTCTCTCTTTCTTTCTTTCTTTCTTTCTTTCTAGGGCTGTACCTTTGGTACATTGAAGTTCCCAGGCTAGGAGTCATATCAGAGCTGCAGCCACAGCTGCATACCACAGCCACAGCAATGCCAGATCCGAGCCACAACTGTGACACCACAGCTTTTGGCAAAGCCAGATCCTTAACCCACTGAGCAAGGCCAGGGATTGAACCCACATCCTCATGGACACCAGTCTGATGCTTAACCTGCTGAGCCACAGTGGGAACACCTGTATCTGTTACTTTAAATGAGAGTTAGGCCAGGAATTCCTGCTCCATTCATGCTTCACCCAGAGAGGATGGGCTGGGCATCCATGTTCCTGGGCCTAGAAGGACAATGGAAGAAAGAATTCATGCCAGTCTCTAATTACTGAACATTTTTTTGTGTCCTTTTTTTTTTTTTCTTTTTCTTTTTCTTTTTCTTTTTTTTTGGTCTCTTTAGGGCCACACCTGCGGCACATGGAGGTTCTCAGGCTAGGGATCCAATCGGAGCTATAGCTGCCGGCCTACAATTACAATACAGCCACGGCAACGCCAGATCCAAGCCATGTCTGCGACCTCCATGACACCTCATGGCAACGCCAGATCCTTAACCCATTGAGAGAGGCCAGGGTTTGAACCCAAGTCCTCATGGATGCTACTCGGGTTCATTAACTGCTGAGCCACGATGGGAACTCCTGATTACTGAACATTTTAAGTGTGGGATAAAATGTATGATTCATCAGTGATTGTTGGTCCCTAGAACTATGGAAACAAACTAGGGAGGAATTCGTAGGAAGGGAAAAATAAAAATAGAGAATATAGAAGGATGATGGAATCTGCAATATATGTGGTTGAGATGGTTGGCTCTGTGTATGGCGGGTATTCATCCCCCATCCTTACCTCAAACCATCACATTCAAGATACCAGAGATTTTTTAAAAATTATATGTTTTAAAACAAAATGAAGAGGTTGTAATGATAACCTTGGGATATGAAGAATTTCTTAAGAATAAAAAGATCATAAAATTCCAAGAAATGAAATTCTACCAAATTCTGCTAAACAAATGGGACCTAATCAAACTTCAAAGTTTCTGCACAGCAAAGGAAACCCTAAACAAAGTGAAAAGACAACCCATAGAATGGGAGAAAATCTTTGCAAGTGATTCAACTGACAAGGGATTAATCTCCAAAATTTATAAACACCTTCTGCAGCTCCATACCAAAAAAAACAAACAGTCCCATCAAAAAATGGGCAGAAGATCTAAACAGACAGTTCTCCAAAGAAGACATGCAGATGGCCAGAAAACACATGAAAAGACGTTCAACATCACTCATTATTAGAGAAATGCAAATCAAAACCACTATGAGGTACCACCTTACACCACCCAGAAGGGCCATCATCAAAAAGTCTACAAACAATAAGTACTGGAGAGGGTGTGGAGAAAAAGGAACCCTATTACACTGTTGGTGGGATTGTAAGTTGGTGCAGCCACTGTGGAAAACAGTATGGAGATTCCTCAGAAAACTAAACATAGAACTACCATTTGATCCAGCAATCCCGCTTGTGGGCATCTATCCAGAGAAAACCACTACTTGCAAAGACACATGTACTCTGATGTTCATTGCAGCACTATTTGCAATAGCCAAGACATGGAAGCAACCTCAATATCCATCGACAGAGGAGTGGATCAAGATGTGGTAAATATACACAATGGAATATTATTCAGCCATTAAAATGAACGAAATACCAGCATCTTTAGCAACATGGATGGATCTAGAAATTATCATACTAAGTCAGCCATACGATGAGACGCCAACATCAAATGCTTTCACTGATATGTGGAATCTGAAAAAAGGACGGACTGAACTTCTTTGCAGAACAGATGCTGACTCACAGACATCGAAAAACTTATGGTCTCCAGAGGAGACAGTTTGGGGTGGGTGGGGGATGTGCTTGGGCTGTGGGATGGAAATCCTGTGAAATTGGATTGTTATGATCATTATACAACTACAGATGTGATAAATTCATTTGAGTAATAAAAAAAATAAAAGATCATAAAATTCCAAGAAACGAAATTCTACCAAAATAAGAACTTTTTATTTAAAATCCATACACACACCAAAAAAAAAAAAATCCAAAACTAAAAGTCAAACTGCAGACCAAATACTTCTTCTCAAAAAAATACATAATTCAAAAAATGAATAGGCAAGCCATAGATGGGGGAAAATATTTGCAAAATATATATCTAACAAAGGACTGGTATGCATAAGCATAGAAAACAATGCTCAACATCACTTATCATTAGGGAAATGCAAACCAAAACCACAATGAGATAATCATTTCATACCCATGAGGAGGTCTCTTATCAAGGAAACAGAAAATAACAAATGTTGGGAAGAAAGTGGAGAAACTGGAATGCTTGTGCATTGCTTGTGGGAATTTAAAATGGTACCACTGCTGTGGAAAACATTATGGTAGTTCCTCAAAAAGTTAAACACAGAATTACCTATGATTCAGTAGTTCACTCCTAGGTATGTACTCAACCGAAAGCAGGGACCTAAACAGGTGTTTGCACACCCATGTTCATAGTGGCATTATTCACAATGGCCAAAAGGTGGAAGCAACCCAAGTCCACCAACAGATGACTGGATAAACAAAATGTGGCAATAGACATACAATGGAATATGATTCAGCCTTAAAAAGAAGTTCCAATACATACTACAACATAAACTTAAAACATTATGCTAAATGAAATAAGCCAGACAGAAGGATATACGTTGTATGACTCCACTTATGTGAGGTACCTGAATAGGTAAATTCATAAACAGAAAATAGAAGAGTGGTTACTATGGGCTTGAGGGAGTAATGGGAAACTACTGTTTAATGGGTACAGAGTTTCTGGGATAATGAAAAGGTTCCAGAGATGGACAGTGGTGATGGTTGTACAAGAAAGTGACTGCATTAAGTGCATTATTGAATTGTTAAAATGATAAATTTTATGTTATATATATGTTACAACAATTTTTAAAAAGCAATAATGCTTTGTTCCCACCGTGGCTCGGTGGAAACAAATCTGAAAAGCATCCATGAGGATACAAGTTCGACCCCTGGCCTTGCTCAGTGAGTTAAGGATCCAGCGTTGCCATGAGCTGTGGTGTAGGTTGCAGACGTGGCTTGGATCCCGAGTTTCGCGGCTGTGGTGTAGATGAGCAGCTACAGCTCCAATTCGACCCCTAGCCTGGGAACCTCCATGTGCCAATGGGTGAGGCCCTAAAAAGACCCCCCCCCAAAAAAATAAATAAAAAAGCATCATGGTAAATGAGAGAATGCAAATACAAAGGACCATGTGATCTCTAATTCCATTTACATGAAATGTCCAGAATAGGCAAATCCATTGAGATTTTTCATCCAAAAAGTATATTTTTGTAAATGTTTGCCTGGGACAGGGGGACATAGGCGCATTGGGAGGTGATAGCGAAGGCATGAAAGGTTTCTTGGAGGGGGATGAGAATGTTCTGAAATTGATTGTGGTGATTTCTGCACATATCTGTGGATACCCTAATAACCCTTGGATTCTACACTTCGATGGGTGAATTGTATGATATGTGAATTATATCTTTTTTAAAAAGCTATTACAAGAAAATCAATCAATGGAATTCATCATATTCAGAAAATAAAGGAGTAAGGCCATGAAATTATCTCAACAGCTACAAACAAATTAAATTTAATATTCCTTTCCAAAAACTCTTTTAACAAAGCAGGAATTGGAGTGAATTTCCTTTATACAGTAATGTGCATATCAAAAAAGAAAAAAAAAAACCCCTCAGTTAACAGCATACTGAACACTTTTCCCCAGAGACCGGGAACTGGAAAATGATGTCCATTGTTTACCCTTGTATCCAACATTTTACTGGAGGTTGTAGCAGATGTCGCATATAAGAAAAATAAATAAAAGTCATACAGATGAAAAAACAAAAAGTAAAATTGCCTTAGATGCATGGAAATCATGATTGTGTACATAGGAAACCTTTGGCATCTAGAAAGGAATCAGAGAAAGAAAGGTGTGAATTTAGAAAAGTTCCAGTGTCGAAGTTATATAACATATGCAGGTATATATAAAACAATTTTTTTCTATATACTACATATGCCAATATATGTATGTATTTGTGTATCTGAGTGTTTGTGGGCTAGTGGGGTGGAAAATTAATAGTGGTAAGCTTTCCGTTTCAATCGGGAAGTGTCAGAAGCTAGTCTGTTAAGTTATTCTAAGAGCTATCAGTACCTTTGGGGCATGAAGCTTTTCAGCCGGGGGGACCCTGCACCCACCTGATGCACACCCAGGAGAAGATCACTCACGGGCAGCTGTGTGGTTTGCCGCCAGGCTCAGTGGCCTGATCATGCTATGCTGACAGTTATGGTCCCCGCAAATGTAAAGGTAAGAAAGAGAAATTCAAAGGTGTACAGATTAAAACAGAAGAAATTAAAATGGCTTTCATCAGGAATTCCAGTCGTGGCTCAGTGGTTAGCGAACCCAACTAGCATCCATGACAACACAGATTCAATCCCTGGCCTCGGTCAGTGGGTTGAGGATCCGGTGTTGCCCTGAGCTGTGGTGTAGGTCGCAGATGTGGCTTGGATCCTGCGTTGCTGTGGCTCTGGTGTAGGCTGGAGGCTACAGCTCTGATTGGACCCCTAGCCGGCAACCTCCATATGCCATGGGTGCAGCCCTTAAAAGACAAAAAGACAAAAAAAATGGCTTTAATCATATAAGAGTAATTCATAGAAATCATTATTATGTATGTAGAAAATCTTAAAGAATCAAAAATCCTAAAGACTCAGTGAAGAAACTACCAGAAGTATACAAGTCTGTGTATTTTTAAAAATATATTTTCTGTATACCACCATTGTACTATTGAAAGCTAATTTGAAAAGATAAGGTCTTGGAGTTCCCATCATGGCACAGTGGAAACAAATATGACTGGGAACCATGAGATTTCGGGTTTGATCCCTGGCCTCGATCAGTGGGTTAAGGATCCTCTGTTGCCGTGAGCTGTGGTGTAGGTCGCAGATGTGGCTTGGATCCTGCATTGGTGTTGCTGTGGCTGTGGTGTAGGCCAGCGGCTGTAGCTCCAATTAGACCCCTAGCCTGGGAACCTCCTTATGCTGCTGGTGTGGCCCTAAAAAGACAAAAAGACAAAAGAAAAAGAAAGAAAAAAGAAAAGATACAGTACTGACAAATCCCATAAGTACTTAGGAATACATTAACAAAAGCTGTGCAAGACCTATGCACAGAACACTACAAAAACAGTGGTTGCAAACTTTCTCTTAAAGGACCAGATAGTAAATATTATAGGCTTCATGAGTCACTTATAGTCTCTTTGAAATAGTCGTTTTTATTTTTTAAACTTCTTTTAAATTGTTGACAGTATTCTTATTCATTGGCCTTGTAAAAACAAATGGGGGTCAAATTTAGCCTAGAGGCCGTAGTCTGTGGACACTGCTGCAAAAGACTGCTGAGAGAACATTTCAAAAGCCTGAATACATGGAGATATATATCATACTACTATACTGGAAAAGTTAATATTGATAAAGTGTAATTTTTGACCAGAACCCTGAGTGCTGGTCAAATTATTTTAAGGGATGTTGGTACCCTTGGGGCATAAGGCTAGAATGGACTCTTGGACCCACCTCATGTGCCATCTCCTGTCCTTGTCCCTGGGAGAAGACAGGTTAGAGAGAGTTTCACAGTTTGCCACAAGGCTCCATCAGAAGAGAAGTGCCCTAAGGAAATGTGCCTGAAACAGCAGCCCCTGCACTACATCTTCCGGGGCGACTGAGGCCCCCTTGTGGCCAGTGGTGACATCTGCGTTGACCCAAAAGAGAAAGACCTCCTTGTACTAGCCAGTATGTGTACTCATTTTAGGAGTCATGGTACAAAGAACCCGGGGGTGGGGTGGGGGAAGAATTTACCCATGATGCCACCATGATGAAAGGGTACCACAGTCTGGTCGAATCCTGGCAGGGCCACTCCACCTGTGTGAGCAGATGAAATTTCTAGAACTGAAATGCTGTCTTACCAAACCAAAGCAAAGAAAACCTGTCTGCCAGGAAGGGGTGCAGCACCCAGGCGGGTCAGGGCTCACTCAGGTTGCTCACCTCAGAAACCCTGACAGCCCAGCTGGTGAGGCTCTAGGCTCAAACCACCTCAGGGAAGGTGCCTGACTCCTGGATTTGAAGAGTTGCCTTAAGAGGGTCTTGGGGGGGAGAGAACGGGGTGCAAGACGGGAGTGTAAAATAATGTCATCAGTGGTAACTGCCTAAAAAGAAAAGACCCCAGCTTCTTGTTCTCCACGATGCTCTGGTGTCCCCTTGCCTGCTGCAGCCTCTCTGGTTCTCTGGGTCCTAGTCACCGCAGGAGACAGCGCAGACCTCTTTCCCCTCCCCCCATCGGGCATCTCATACCTCGCCCTTTTGGTGCTCCTCAGACAGTGGGCAGGTCCTGTCCTGCCCTCCCGGGACTCGGGGGGAATTGCTGCAGGACACTCTGGCACTGACTGCAGAAGTCACCATCCCAGGGCCAGGAACTGAAGGGCCCGCACACCTGCGCCCTGGCGCGGACCAACCGCCGTCCTGAACGGTTCCTGCAGCGCGCGGAGCACATCTGAGTCTGCACACTCGCAACACTTCACGTCTGCGTCAAATCCCAAAGAGGGTGGTTGGGCTGTTGGACCTCGTCTTTGCCGTTTGCCGCTACTTCTTAGCGCCCTTTGCACGCGCAGCCTTCTTGGTCACGTGGCCAAACAGTGGCCCAGCCGACATCCGCTGGACCATGTATGCCTCGTCATAGAAAAATCAGAAGCCAGGAGACCTCTCTGAGTTTCCCAGCCCACTCCGAGGAGGATCGCTCCACACACGTTGTTCTTCAGGAGTAATTTCCTCAGCAAGCTTTATACCCTGACCTGCTCCATTCCACTGTCCGATCTGAACAACCCTCCTCCAACTAGACTGTTTACTGCAACCTAGGGCCATTACCAGCCCAGTTTTACATGGCAGCTAAGACGCTAAGCTAAGATCTGACCTGTCAGGCTCGGGCTCCTCTCCGCTGGTCCTTATCTTGGTGTGGAGTGTGTGTGTGTCTGATCTTAGGGTCTCAGAAGCCATGGCTGTCTGCCTGCACTTCCTAGATGTTCTCCACTCAGGAACTGTCACAGTTCCTCCTCCAGGGTGCAAAATGACTCTTGGCACTTGAGCAGTCCTCTGCGAGGCCTGGGCCATTCAGTTACCCCTCGATCTCTGCCTAAAGGACACGGAAAGCCCTGGAAAAGGAAGAGCTAAGTGGAGGACACAATACAGCAAAGGATGGGTGATGAGAGAAGGGCTCCCCCACCTGCCGGGTAGTGGGAGGGTGTCATGCCCATGCAGGGCTCTGCAGACCACAGGGGTGGTGGAGTCCCATATCTCCTTCTGCTGGAGTGTGGGTGTCCTAAGGGAAACCTCCATGTCCAGCGTGCCCAGAAGAAAGTTTGAATAAGAAAGTGAAAACATCTTCTCTGAGCCTGTCATCCAAGGCCATGCCATCTCCAGCTCTTACAGCCCTATTAGAAGATTTCCCTTTCTTTGGAAGACTGATCTGGGTGCAGCAGGGTTGTGGGGCCCACTCTCACCCTGCCCCTGCTGCCAAAGAGGTCCTTTAAAAAAGGTTTGGGAAAAGGCCACCCAGCTCTCCAACCTCGCTGAAATTAGAGAAGACACATGGAGAAAAGCTTCCAGATGCTCTGTCCAGAAGGAATGCTCCACCCACATCTGCTGGTTGTAGGCTCCATAAACAAAAATTCCCATGCCCCTGCTGTTGCCACAGCCACTGTTTGGCAGAGGAGGAGAGCTGCTTCTCCTTCCTAGATTCTTTGTATAGTCATTGGTGAGCCCCTAGGCTTGCAGGAGAAAGATGAGCTCCAATGGAACCACAAGGTGTTGGGGGATAAACCAGATGGCAGTGCCACCAGCCTGCCTGTTCTTGCCTTCAGCAGCAACTGCAGTCCCTCTTGCCATTGTCCACTTTCACCTTGCAGATCCCACTTTCTGCCTTATTATGTGACACTGACCTGGCTGCCCTGCCTGCCAGTCCCCCAAGCCTTTTGGCCCCTGTACCTATCCTCATAGAAATTTTGATCATTAAATGAGATGCCAAATCCTAACTCTCCTTTTACTGTTCCTGCTAAATCTCTTTTTCCCTTTAGACTAATAATAATAATAATATTAATAAAACAGCCAGTAAAAAAAATGGGTAAAACATTTGAACAATCCCTTGCCAAAAGGTGATTCACAAATGTTCAACTGCCTTTTTAAGAAAATGCTCAACATCATTAGTCATCAGGGAAATTAAACCATAGTGAGAGATACCATTACACAACCATCAAAAAGGATAAAGGGAGTTCTTGTGGCGCAGCGGAAATAAATTCGACTAGGAACCATGAGGTTGCCAGTTTGATCCCTGGCCTCACTCAGTGGCTTAAGGATCCTGTGTTGCCGTGAGCTGTGGTGTAGGTCGCAGATGTGGCTTGGATCTGGCATTGCTGTGGCGGTGGCGTAGGCCGGCAGCTACAGCTCCAATTAGACCCCTAACCTGGGAACCTCCTTATGCCACAAGTGCAGCCCTAAAAGAACAAAAGACAAAAAGAAAAAAAAAAAAGTTGAAGATTACAGGCCCAACATCTGCAAATGCCTTCCAGGGTGTGGAGCTCCTGAAACCCTTCTCATTTCTAATGAGAATATAAAAGTACTACAACCACTTTGAAAAAAAAAAATTATACCGTTTCTCATAAAACTAAACACACCTCTTCTGACTCAGCAATTTAACTCCTAATTATTTAACCGAAAGAAATGGAAATGTGGACGCAAAAGGCTTGCACAGTTTTATTCATAATAAGCAAAACTTGGAAATATCTCTGGGACTAACCCATAAAAGAAAATGAAGTACTCATACTACCCAACTGCCAAGGAAAGAATTGCAGATAACAGGTAACAAGAATTAACCAAAAACATTTTACGAAGGGAAGGAAGCCTTACATAAAGGGTGCATACGCATGTCCCCATTCTAGAACAGCCAAAACTAACCTATACTGCAGCAGTCCTGAAGGATTGTGGGTGGTGGGGGGTGAGGTGGGGAGATTGACTGAACCCAGAGACACAGCAGTGAGCAGATCTGAAAGTTGTCGGCCATGCGGAGCCCCTGGGTGGTCCTCTCCAAGCACCTGACTATTCTCCCTCTGTGCTGACCTGCCTGCTCAGATTGGGGCAGGGGGTAATCTGACTGACACCTCTAGATCAGATCCCAATAGTCTAGTCACATGTGCCCAGAAGATGGAGCCTTGTGGCCTGCAAAATACCCTTTAGAGGATGTTGGAATTGCTCCACAGTGAGCCTGTGCCTTTTGCCTGTATTCTCACCAAGCCTCATCTTGGGGATTTGGGGTTTTTTTGGTCTGGGTTTTGTTTTGTTTTTGTTTTCGTTTTTGTTTTTTAGGGCCACTCCTGCAGCATATGAAGGTTCCCAGGCTAGGGGTCGAATCGGAGCTGTGGCCGCTGGCCTACACCACAGCCACAGCAACGCGGGATCCGAGCAGCGTCTGCAACCTACACCAGAGCTCATGGCAACGCTGGATCCTTAAGCCACTGAGCAAGGCCAGGGATCGAACTTGCAACCTCATGGTTCCTAGTCGAATTTATTTCCGCTGAGCCAGGATGAGAACTCCGGGGATTTGTTTCTTTCTTGCTTTTCCCCACTGTCTGTCTTCCCACTCTCTGCCACACTTCTCCTTTAACATTATTTCCTCAAGAATGTTTTTAATGTTTAAAAACTTTTGTGATGGTTACGAAGAAAATTTAGTCTTCTCTGCTGTGATAATGGTCCATTTCATCTGTGTAGCAAAATCTGCTTATAAAACAATGACTTTAGGATGATTATCTTTATATTCTTACTTCAGTCAAGTTTTCAAGGTAAAATGTATATAAAAGAAAATGTAGCTCTTTTAAGTAGAGTGTTTGGTAAGTTTGGACAAATGTATTCACTTGAGTAGCTAACAAAGTGATGAAGATACGCAGCTAATAATGTTCCATCATCCTAAAAATTCCCCTTTGCCCCTCTGCTCTCAGTCCCTCCACATATCTAGCTCCCCAAATTGATTGACCTATTTTCTGGCATTATAATTAGTTTTTCTAGAATCTCATACAAATGGAAGCATACGTTAGATAGCCTTTTGTATGCCTCTCTTTTTGTCGGTCGAATGATTTTTGGATTAAGTTGTTGCCTAAATCTATTTGATTTCATAGTAGTAACTCATCGTATGGATACACCAGGGTTTGTTCATCCATTTTCCTGGGAGGAGGAGTCAACTGGCATAGGAGTCTGTGAGGAGTCCCAGCCCCAGCATCACAAAGCAGATTATAGAAAGGAAAGTTGGGAGGCTAATGCTAATAACCTAATAATGAACACGACCACCTTAGCTGTTCCCTGTAAGCTCATTTTTTTTGTGAGGTGTTTTCCTTTGCATTCTTTTGTTCTTGGTTTGCACAAAAAATGCAATTCAAGAGTTTCCTCTTTGACTTGGGGGGTGGTTCATGAGTGTTTAAAAATTGCCAAGTCAGTGAAGCTTTTTGGAATATTGCTTCATTATCTATAACTGTTTACTAGATTTCGATGAGGGGATAAAAATTATAAAATCTGTATCCTTTAATAGGTCACTTTCCCTTTTTCTTTGTACTTGTTCTAGTGTTTAAAGCTGCAGTTTCTTTTTAAAATTTTATTTATTTTTTATTACTCAATAAGTTTATTAAATATATAGTCCTACAATGATCATCACAATCCAGTTTTATAGTACTTCCATCCCACACCTCCAGTGGGAGAGCCTTCTTAAAGGAGATAACAAATGGTCAAGCAGTAACTCTACCTTTAGATAGACAGCCCTTGTCCAGATCATTGCAGTTACAGATAAGAGATAGTGAGACTCTTTCTCTATAATAAGGATCCATTTCATCTATTTTTATGTAAAACTTAGTTTGCCTTCTATACTAGCATATCAATAATCGTGGTTTTAAGGTTTAGCATGTTCTGAGGAAATCCATGAATGACAGAAAATATTGAGATTTATTCTCCCAAATCTAAATTAATCACAAGGGACAGGGATACAGAACGTATTCTATATATTAGCCAGTAGATTCATGACTTTAGTATTGTTTGGATCATAGAAGTCAGGTTCATGACTGAATGAAGGAGGCATCACAAGGTTTGGTTAAGAAAATATTCTTGAGTTATAATCTCTTGTTTATTACCCCAAGTGCCACACTCTATGCCTCAGACAGCCCGGGATCATAAAATGTGAAGACTGCAAATGTAATACCATAGGAATTACATAATCAAAAACTCGAGTGCCTTAACATTTTTAAATTTTGTATTTCTTATTGATAGTTTTGTTTAAGATCTCTTTTGGCCTGGATTAGATAGAAACAGAAGTTAAAAATTATAAAGTTCGCAGTCAACATTTTGTGAACTTTCATCTGTATTTCACTTGAAGGGTCTCATAAGATATGGCATCTTATCTTAAAAACATTTAAATAAATTTGCTAATAATTCCTTTCTCTTTTTTTATTACTCAATGAATTTATTTCATTTGTAGTTGTACAATGATCATCACAATCCAATTTTATAGGATTTCCATCCCACTAAAGCTGCAGTTTCAAAAAAAAAAACTTTCTCTTTTTTCTTTTTCAATCTTACAGCCTCCTCTGAATCCTTTATCTTTTATATCTTACCATATTTAGCTTATTGTCTCATGGAGAGATTAGGCAATATTTGGGTCAGTGAGCAGGTAAGCTCCAGTTGATGCTTATGGTCAACTTGAACTTCTGGATCTGTGCATTTTTTCTGCTTCTTCAAGTGGCATTTATAGTTATTGTTATATTTTTACTTGTTAAAGTATATAAATATATGAGAAGATGTTTTAAAAGACAAAGCACTAAGTATATTTTAGATACACTTACTCTTGTAGGCAGATTTCTAAGATGGTCCCCAAGAGTTATAATACTTCCTCTTATGTTCTACTTACAAGTCCTTTGTAATATGGACATCTATCTTCCATCTGTGGTTTTTCTCTGCATTTTTTCCATGGACTCTTTTGGAGAGCTTAAGTGTTTAATTTTTATAAAGCCCAATTTATCTTTTTTTTCTTTTCCCTTTTTTTTTTTTTTTTTTTTTAAGGGCTGTACCCGAAGCATATGGAAATTCCCAGGCCAGGGGTCAAATTGGAGCTACAGCTGCAGCCTACACCATAGCCACATCAAACCCAGATCCAAGCCACACCTGTGCAACAGCTTGCAGCAACATAGGATCTTAACCTACTGAGTGAGGCTAGGGATCAACCCCACATCCTCCTGGACACTATTTTGTGTTTTTAACCCACTGAGCCACAATAGGAATTCCCAATTTATCTCTTTGTTGTTGTTGCTGTTGTTGTTAATGGTTCATGCCTTTTGTGTTCTACCTAACAAAGCTTTCCCTATTCAGGGTCAAGAAAATTTTGTCCTACATTTTCTTCTGGAAGTTTTATAATTTTAGTTTTTATGCTAATGTCTAGATCCATTTCAAGATAAATTTTGCGTATGATATCAGGTGAGGCTTGAGGTTCATTTTTCCCAAATGTAGATTGATAAGGGGCTCCCAGTTGAAAAGGAAGGTTGAAATTTGGCATTGGGATCCAGATCAAGTGTTACAGGCAAGCTGGTGAGGACCGATCCTGAGGCTATGCTGTCACTGAGCCTTGTGTTTTCAGAATGAGGAAGCACCAGGTAAAATGGGGGAAGCTTTTTGTTGGAGACAGGAGGAAGACGGGAAGGGGCTGTGACCCCCACATACGTTTCATCAGAGTCCAAGATAGGTTTGGATGGCCCATCTGCAAAGCTTCTGGCCACTGGAGTGCAGGACACTGCAGAGTTAGTGATGGGTAGGACAGTAAACATAGAGGTGTTGGGTAAAGTGGTTCATTGCTGCTGCCCATCAGGGGCCCCAAATGTAGCTGAGGGAAGGCCCATGGGCTCAAGGGAAGATGAGCAGGTTGAATGGAGCTACGGACCGTAAACATAGGGGACAGTGTGGAAACTGAAGCCTTTGCAGGGGACATCTGCTTCACACTAGGATGGACCTGGTCATATAAGAGGGAGCACACATTGGAGCCTAAGGGACACCTGAAAAAAAAGCCTGGGGAGAGGAGTGGTGCCTGTGTCAGTTACACAAAACTCCAAAGCAGCTGCATGGCGGACATGCAGAGGTACTGGCTGCAATGGTGGAAGGTACTGGCTGCCTATGGAAGCAGCGATGGGCTGGCTGGTGAAGATACTGGTGGCAGGGACTGGAAGAGTGATCGATAAGAACAAGAGGACAATCCCCACCACAGGTGTAGGTGACTCAGCTTTGCAGGAGGCAGGCTTGAAGGAGATGACTGTGGTTCTAGGAGGTGCAAGGAGGTCAGAAGCTCCTACAGCTAAGACTCAGAGACCGGAATGGAGAGGATTTCCACTCCCATTTCTCAGTGGAATCCCAAGTGGGCTTGAACTGTAGGTAGAAAGAGATTCAGCAGGAACAGCAAAAGAAGAATTAGGAATCTCATTTCATTAATATCTGGCGTGGGCTAATGTATAGGGGTGGGCAGGATTGAGGGGCCAGGTATGTTGCAGAAGTTGCAAAAACCATGGCAGCGGAAGGAGACAAACGGCCCTTGGAGATGTGGAAAAGCAAGGTTTATTCAGCACCCGTGCGGGCTCAGAGGAGTCATCTCCAGAGTCTGAGCACAAGGTCTTTGTTCTCAGCAACTTTTACACATTAAAAGGGCTTGATTTTCCCGTGTAAGCATCCCGGACCACCCCGCCCCCCTCCTTCCCCGAGCAGACAGTGCTCCTCCCTAAGAAACTGGGCAAGCAAGGTTACAGAAGCAGAACTGATAAGCAATGCTGGGAACACGATTAGCAGAGCTGCTGGTTTGGGCATAGGGTATATAGTTGCTACATTATTACTAGAAGGATGACCAACATGGCTGAAAAGGCTTGCAGCTGCCTTTTTAGCTGGGGTGTGTGTGGGGGGGGAGTTGTTCCTTAGTTAAAAGTCTTATTTCAGGTAGACTGCTCAGCAGTCAGTGACCGATAAGGTGGCAGTGTCTGGGATCTGCATGGTGTAAGCAACTATAGTCACAGCGTCTGAAATGCCCTCAGCTGGCAGGGAGAAATAAGGGGAAGGCTGGGTGGCACTGCTGTCTCAAGTGGCCTCAGTTTTAGCCCTCAACACTTGCGGGTCCATCGGCACTCTGCTTTCTCTCCCAGATCTTCAGCAATGACTATTCAAGGAAGGGAGGAGAAGCAGGCAGCTCCCTGCCACCAAAAAAACTGTGGCCGTGGCAATAGCAGGGGCATGGGAATTTTTGTTTATGGAGCCTACAACCAGCAGATGTGGGTGGAGCATTCCTTCTGGACAGAGCATCTGGAAGCTTTTCTCCCTGTGTCCTCTCTAATTTCAGCGAGGTTGGAGAGCTGGGTGGCTTTTTCCCAAACCTTTTTTAAAGGACCTCTTTGGCAGCAGGGGCAGGGTGAGAGTGGGCCCCACAACCCTGCTGCACCCAGATCAGTCTTCCAAAGAGAGGGAAATCTTCTAATAGGGCTATAAGAGCTGGAGATGGCATGGCCTTGGATGACAGGCTCAGAGAAGATGTTTTCACTTTCTTATTCAAACTTTCTTCTGGACGCTGAGAATGGAGGTTTCCCTTCAGAGGCCCAGGATTCCACCAGAGAGAAGACCTCTCCAAGGACTGAGACACTAATGGTGCTCCTCCTGCTTTGGGGGACTGGGCTTCTCTCATCAGCCTGCACTCGTTTTTCCCCTCCTCCTTATCCACCCCTTTCCTCCCCAATCCCGGGGCTCTCAGGTCAGTCTCCTTTGAACAAGGTCTGGGAGGGTGACTGGACTGCAGAGACCTCATAGAGCTGACTGCCTGCTCAGGTGGCAAACAAGAGAGTACTTAAACCTTTCCAGAAGGATCTTTATCCTTCCTGATTGGCTGAACACTGTGGTGGTGCAAGCAGACAGCAATGGCATCTTTCCAGAGTCCCCCTGGACACGGGAGGGAAGGACCCGGAGAGGAGCACCGAGGCTGCGGGATCAGATACCAACAGATACCAAAGGGAAGGATGAAGCCCCACCATTGCAGTAGAAGCGTCTGCACACAGAGCCAGGGTGAGTGGCAGGGACAGCGGGGTGAACCAGGCCAGATGCGGGAACACCGCTGAGCAGTGGCATAGCAGGGGCAAAGCTGGCCGAGAAGTTGCCATGAAGAACAGCATGTGTGGAGTTGAACAGAAAACTCAGAGAGGCTTCCTAGCTTCAGAGTCCCCCCGCGGCGAAGTCCGCATGATTCAGTCCGATGCTTAAGACAGAGAAAGGAAGCATGAGTAAAGAGCGCGAGCGAAGTGCACACGAGCGACTTGCTCGCAGAAAAGGTGACGAAGGGCAAAGAGCGAGGCCCAACGGCCCCAGCTGGACTCTCTATCGCCTCTGAGACGTCCTGTACCTGGTTGCAGGCCTTTGGCACCAGATGTCCCCCTCACTGCACCCCCACGCTATATGGGGACTGTCCAGGACTGGGGGTGCTCGGCCTTAGCAGAACCCAGACCGCCCCCCCACCACCCCACCCCCTGAGCGCAAGCGCGGGGTCCGCAGACTCCTCAGCGCCCGGAGAAGGTGCCTAAGCTGCAGCCGTCAGTGCCTCTGGGTCCTGCAGCTCTCTCCCTGGGGGTTGCCAGCAGGCGAGTCTGCTCAGAGTCAGAGTACAGAAGCCACCCGGACCCTGCTGGAGTGGGGACCAGGCTCACTGGGAGGGCTAGGTGTGGGAGACAGGATGGAGAGAGCGGTGCTGTCTCCCGGGGGAATGACGTAACCAGGGAGGTTGCAGCAGGGCAAAAAAAGGTTAAGGCATTGAGATGACCCTGGTCAGAGCAGCACCGGGTGTGGGACACCCCAGCCAACCGCCAGAGAGAACACCAGTTTATGCCAATGCCCCGCACCCTGGCCCACAGGCGCACCCTCCACCCCCATGCAGCTAGCTCAGGGCTCAGGACACCAACCTCTAGGAGCCTCTATGCAGCCCCTGCATATGCTGGAGCCCAGCACCTATGTGGCCACCGTGAGCTGAGAGAGTCACCAGCTGGGCTGGACTGGCCCCTGAAGTAGCAACGAGGTGCTCAGACCTGCCTGAATATTGTACCCCAGATTGGCCCTTCCTGGTAGACAGATTCTCTTCACTTTTTCTTTCTCTTATTTTTACAAATTTGGTAAAACAATATTTAAATCCTAGAACTTTTCTCAGCCCGCACAGGAGGTAGTGACTCTGCCAGGACTCGACTCAGGCTGTTTCTACAGATCATTGTATATGTAAATATATATTTATGTACTTACAGGAGTTCCTGGGCCTGAGAGAACTGGAGCCACAACAGTGACAACGTGGAATCCTTAACTGCTAGGCCACCAGGAGAACTCCTAGATTTTTGCTTTCTTGTTTGTTTTTGGGTTCTTATAGATCATGATATTAATCATCAGACAATGGTGCCTCCTCATCACGTCTACATCATGTTACTTTTTTCTTTTTTTTGGCCGCACCCACAGCATATGGAAATTCCCAGGCCAGGGATCAAATCCCTGGGCCAAAGCTGGGGTAACTTAATCCACTATGGGAACTCCTCATGTGTTACTTTTTAAATAGTCCTTAGCATACTTAACACTATGGCTCAGCTGTAGTGAGTACATGCAGTGCCTACTGGGAAGTGTAATTGGGCTCAACTTGGAAGTGGACCATTGGCTACACTGGGTCTCAGTCTCCTCACATGACGTAGTCAGGGACTACCAGTTAGTTGTCAGCACATGCCCACAATGAATTTCTTTTCTAACTGAGTCTTGCAGGAAACCACACAGCTGTCTGTGAGTTATCTCCTCCCAGGAACCGAGCTAGGGCATGCACATTAGGTGGGTACAGGATCCATCTGGCTTAAAAACTCTTATGCCCCTAGGACACCGGTATTTCTTTTTGATTGTTTTTGCTTTTTAGGGCCATACCCATAGCATATAGAGGTTCCCAGGCTAGGGGTCAGTCGGAGCTGTAGCTGCTGGTCTACACCACAGCCACAGCAACACAGGATCTGAGCCGAGTCTGCGACCTACACCACAGCTCAAGGCAGCACCAGCTTCTTAACCCACTGAGCAAGGCCAGGGATCAAACCTGCATCCTCACGGATACTAGTCAGATTCATTTCTGCTGAGCCATGACAGGAACTCCACCAATATTTTATATAATAATTCCACAAACCAGGTTTCAGAATCCTTGTCGAAACTGACAACTTACCAATATTAACTTCTCCAGGTCACAAGGATGGCATATATTTCCGTATATTTAGGCCTTTTTTTCTTTTCTCTCAGAAATATTTTATACTAGGGGCCAACACCAAGGCCTTTGAGCCAAATTCAACCCATAGCCTGTTTTGTTTTGTTTTGTTTTAGGACCAGTGAACTAAGACTCATGCTAACAATTTTAAAGGGTTTTAACACACACATGGGTATGTGACTGAGACCATGTGACCCACAAAGCCTATGATATTTACTATCTGGCCTTTTTTTTTTTTTTTTTTTTTGGTCTTTTTGCTATTTCTTGGGCCGCTCCTGCGGCATATGGAGGTTCCCAGGCTAGGGGTTGAATCGGAGCTGTAGTCGCCAGCCTACGCCAGAGCCACAGCAACGCGGGATCCGAGCCGCGTCTGCGACCTACATCACAGCTCACGGCAACGCCGGATTGTTGACCCACTGAGCAAGCGCAGGGACCGAACCCGCAACCTCATTGTTCCTAGTCGGATTCGTTAACCACTGCACCACGACGGGAACTCCCTATCTGGCCTTTTAAGAGAAAATTTGCAACCGCTGTTTTATGGTTTTCTGTCTATAGATCTTCCATAGCTTTTGTTAATGTTCCACATATTCTGTGGGGTTCGTGAATTTCAGTTTTCAATAGTTCATTGGTACTATACAGAAAATTCTATGTGTGTGTGTGTGTGTGTATATGATTTTATATACTGGGACCTACCTAAAATCACCTCACTTCTAGTAGTTTCTTTGTCTACTCCAGTAATGGTTTCTATGAATAAAGCTAGTTTCATTCCTCTTTTAATCTCTATGCCTTTTATTTCTCTTTCTTACCTTTACATGTGCAGAGACCAACACCTGTCAGCATAGCACCGTCAGGCATCGTCGGTGAGCAGTCTTCTCCCAGGCACCAGGACAGGAGACACACATCAGGTACCTGCAGGATCTACCCCAGCTTAAACGCCTTACCCAGGGGCATCAACATCACTTACAGTAATTCCACAGACCCTCTTTCAGGGCCCTGACTGAAGCTGACGGCTCACCAATAGTAACTTTCTCAGCCCACAAGTGTGCATATACTTGAATAAGGTACATATAATCCATATGCATATGCGTTATATAGGTATTATTAGAATTCAGTAGTACACAGAAAAAACAATTGCTTTTTTTCATATTGACCTTTACATTGGAAACGTGCCAAATCCATTTCTTACTTCTCGTAGTTTCTTTGTAGATTCCATTGGATTTTCCAGATGCACATCACGTTTTCTGTGCATAAAGGCACTTGTACTTCTTTTTAATCTGTATGTCTTTTATTAATTCTTCTTACTGTCTACCTTTGCAATGACACCTAGTAAAATATTAAATAGAAGTGGAGACAATGGATAGCCTTTGCCAATTTTCATCATATATAAATAATTTATGATATATCATAGTACATATATATAGTATTCAGTGTGTTATTAATTGCAGATTTTTTTGTAGATGTGCTTTACATAAATGAAATTCCCTCCAATTTCTACCTTGCTCAGAATTTCTAAAAAGAGGTGTAAATTTTGTGAATTACTTTTCCCACAACCATTGCGGTAATCATGTTGACTTTTCTTTTTTATTCTCTTAATAAAATTTACATCAATCAGTTAATCATTTAAAACAATCTTCCATTCCTGAGAAAAACCCCACTTAGTCACACTAGGCTATCCTTTCGTATTTGGTTCAATTTGATTTCCAAGAATGTTGTTAAAGATTTTTATGTCTATGTTATGAGCAATATTAACCTGCGATTTTCTTCTCTTGTAGGTTTTGGTATTTGGGTAATGAGTCAGAATGAGTTAGGAAAAGTTGCCTCCTTCTCTATTTTCTGAAAGAATTTGTGTAACCCTGGTAAAGTAGTATCATTTCATGTTTGACAGCATTCCCCAAGAAAAAAATTTAAACCTGTAAATTTCTTCCTTGAAAAGTGTTTATGATCCCTTGTTATCACTTTAATGTCTTTTAGATTGAGAGTCATGCCCCTTTTTATATTCCTAATATTGGTCATTTGAATTTTCTCTTTTTATTTCTCCTTCAGTCTTAGTAAAGTTTCATCACTCTTTTTTTAAAAATCTCTTTTAGCTTTGTTAATTTTCCTTACTGTATAATTTCCATTTCTGCTCTTATTTTCATTATTTCTTCATTTTAACTTTTTTTTTTTTTTTGGTCTTTTTGCCTTTCCTAGGGCTGCTCCTGTGGCACATGGAAGTTCCCAGGCTAGGGGTCCAATCAGAGCTGTAGCCACTGGCCTTCGCCAGAGCCACAGCCACGCCAGATCCAAGCTGCGTCTGCGACCTACACCACAGCTCACAGTAATGCCAGATCCTTAACCCACTGAGCAAAGCCAGGGATTGAACCTGCAACCTCATGGTTCCTAGTTGGATTTATTAACCACTGAGCCATGATAGGAACTCCTATTTCTTCATTTTCTACTTAATTTATTTCTTCATTTCTACTTATTTCTTCATTTCTACTTAATTTACTCTAATTTCTCTATTCTCAGAATAGAAACTTGAACCATTGTTTTTTATTTTGTTTTTTATTTATTTATTTATTTTTGTCTTTTGAGGGCCACACCCATGGCATATGCAGGTTCCCCGGCTAGGGGTCTAATCAGAGCTGTAGCCACTGGCCTATGCCATAGCAATGCAGGATCCTTAACCCACTGAGCAAGGCCAAGGATCAAACCCACAACCTCGTGGTTCCTAATGGGATTCGTTTCTGCTGCACCATGACGGGAACTCCTGTTTTTTAATTTTTAAATTATTTTTAATAGAAACACTTAAAGCTGCAAAATTCCCTTAAGCACACATCCCTTTAGGTATATCTCACTTTTGTTTGTTTGTTTGTTTTTGGTCTTTTTAGGGCCACACCTGCAGGGGTTGAGTCCTGAGCTACAGCTGCCACCCTACAGCAATGCTGGATCCTTAACCTACTGAACAAGGCCAGAGATTGAACCTGTATCCTCATGGATGCTAGTCAGATTTGTTTCCACTGAGCCACAACAGGAACTCCTGTATCTCACAGACTTTTATTTGCTGTTTTTAATTTTTGTTCAGTTTTAAATATTTTCTAACTTTGTTTCTTCTTTGACTCATAAATGTTTGCTTTGTTTATTTCTTAATTTTTGAGGATTTTCTAAATGTTATTATTACTGATTTTACTTTAATTCTGTTGTGATCAGAGAAAGTGCTTTGTTACAGTTTCAACCTCAAGGAGTTTATTAAGACTTATTTTTTGTCCCATCCTCGCCTTGCTCCCTATCTTAAGGGAAATCATCTGGTTTCTCACCATTGTGTACAATGTAGGGCTTTCTGTAGATTTTCTTTATCAAGTTGAGGATGTTCCCCGAGTCTGCAGAGAGTTTTTAATCATGAATGGGTGTTGGAGTTTGTTAAATATTTTTTATTCATCGTATGATTTTTTCCCTTTAGTCTGTTAATGCAGTGGGTTGTAGTCATTGATTTTTAAATATTGAACTAGCCTTGCATACCTGGAATAAATCCCACCTGGCCACAATTTATAATTTTTATTGTACATCATTGGATTCAACTGGCTAATATTTTTTGAGGACTTTTTTATCTATATTCATGAGAGATATTGGTTTGTAGTTTTCGTTTCTTGTGATGTCTTTGCCTGGTTTGGGCATTGGGTAATGCCGTCCTCATAAAATGAGTTAGAAAACATTCTACCTGCTACTGTTTTCTAAAACACATTGTAGGAGTTCCCGTCGTGGCTCAGTGGTTAACGAATCCGACTAGGAACCATGAGGTTGCAGTTCGATCCCTGGCCTTGCTCAGTGGGTTGAGGATCCTGCGTTGCCCTGAGCTGTGGTGTAGGTCACAGACGCGGCTCAGATCCCATGTTGCTGTGGCTCTGGCGTAGGCTGGCGGCTACAGCTCAGACTGGACCCCTAGCCTGGGAACCTCCATATGCTGAAGGAGCAGCCCTAGAAAAAGGCAAAAAGACAAAAAAAATAAAATAAAACACATTGTAAGTAATTGGTACAATTTCTTCTTTAAATGTGTGGTAGGCTTCACTGGTGAAATCATCCAGGCTTAGTGCTTTCTGTTTGGGGAGGTTATACATTATTGATTAAATTTTTTTAATAGAAATAGGTCCCCTCATTTATCTTTACTGTGTAAGTTGTGGCAGATTGTGTCTTTGAAGGAACTGGTCCATTTCATCTAGGTTATCAAATGCGTGGCCTGGACTTTTTTCATAACATTCCTTTAATACACTTTTCAATGGCCAGTACGGAAGTTTGTCTGGGAACTGTCCTTGCCAAGCACAGCCTCTCCCAGCTTCAGTTTCATTCTCCAACCATATTTGACCACCTGCCTAGTGTCACACTAGCTCACAGTTACTCTCTCTTCTCTGATTCTTCACGTGGTATTTCCTGAGAGTAGCCCGTCTCCATCTGGCTACTTCATCCTTCTTGAGATGTAGTCAAAGTTCCATCTCTCCCAGACTTAATTTTGTCCTTCTTTTCTGCTCCCACATTGCCACCACTATTCCCTTTTTTGTAATATTTGGTTTATTCATCATCTCTCCTTTTCAGCAATATGTATCTTTGCATATGTCACTAGGGCCTGCCACAGTGTCTGGTGTAGAGTTGTCATTCAATAAATATTTAATAACATAATAGGTAAGGAGCTGAAGAAAATGCTTGTGTTTTCTTTCCCCTATCTTCAGACGGTATTTGTGAGTTGTAAAATGCCTCAGAAAGTATTCTATTTTCAGCACTAAAATATAGTGGAGGCGTGCAATTCTCAGGTCAGCCAAGGCTGGGTGAAGATTATAAATCTTGCAGCTTCACATTTCAGTGGTTCAGACAAGGGACAGACTTATTATTCCAAATAGAACTTCTCCAGTTATTTACCTGAAAAAAAGATCATTTCTGATTTTTCAAAGCAGCATGATAACAAAATCTCTATATTACATCTTAGAAATAATTTTTTCAAAAACTACAGGGCCAGCCATGAGTTCTTTCTTCTATTTTTCCCTCCAGGCCCAAAAGCTTAAATGCCAGATTAGTCCTCACTGGGTGAGGTGTGAATGTATGTGGATTATTGACATAAGTCTAAATTACCCCCCCCAAAAAATACATTTAAATATTTTTATAAGGCTAAGATAATAGAGCGTGGTTTGCTAACACACAGCAGGGGTGATCTGACCCACAGGTTAGATGGTGGGGGAGAAGCACAGAAGGAAGAGGCAAGACTGTCGCCCTGACTCTCCCTCCTCTGCACCTCATTTCCTCCTGGGACACTGTCCCTTACATTTGCACTACAGACATCAAAAGTCAGCTCGTGCTGTCATTAGGTAGGACTATCTCCATATCCTATTCCCCTGAGCCATAGAAACTTTGCACAGTTAAGTTTTGCTCATTCCACTGCCACTCATAGAAGTCAATTCTTCCTCCCTCGTTGAGTTCAAGAGCAAAAACACATGAGCTGAGAACGAATTCACAAGAATAATATATGTATAATATTATATCTTAGAAAGAAAGGTAAGGACACATTGAGGCCAATGGGCAAGAGGAAAAAGGGCCATTGAAGGTCATACTGGGTGTCCCCCCAGTTCCAAGACTAAGGGAAATTGACCTAGAGCTCAGAGGCTTGCAGGCTCACCGTTGAAACCAGAGTGTGCCATGTTTGGTACATACATATAGATCTTTCTCTTCTCTCCAGGGTGGAACTTCCCAAGGCAGTGTGTTGACTTGTGACCAGCCTCATCTGGACCCACAAACGTAGATACAGTCACAAACACCCTGAGGTGTTCAGCCTCCAGCTAGGTCTTGGAGAACAAAAACAAGTTAAGTTTGTTTGACACAACTAGAAGAACCGAGACTGTTCCTAGCAAAGCAAGGTCCATTCATGGGGGACAGCGGTCACCCGCCATTCTAGAGGAAGCTTTTGCCTCCTAGTTGCTGAGATCCTAGTTCTTGCACGAGAAGAAAATGAAAGGGTTGGTGCCCCCATACGCCTGTCTGCAAAGAATCCCTCGACAGGTGATAAAGATGCCCTAAAGGCAACACTGCTGCTTGCTGGATCCACCAAAGAGGCACATTTGATCTGGTCAAAGGTAGGTGAAAAGTGCCTGAAGCACAGGTGTTTTCTCAATAGTGTCAGCTCCTACAGAGTCAAAGAGGGGTGTCCTGGCTAGGAAGGCCCCAGGTGTTGACTGCAGACAGGACTAGAAGTGTCTTCCTGAAAGTGTTTAATGATGTCCCATCTGACTACAACAGATGTGCTCTGGCCATGAGCACCCCCAGCAGCTCTGAATGACGGTGAGAGCAGATGTCTCTCTAAACACAGGTATGGTGCTGTCTCCTCCCACTGCACCACCTGTACGCTGGACTCATGGACCCCGGATGCTCTGACTGTATTCATGGACGGTAGTCTCTCCAACCACAGATATGGCACCAGCCTCTCCCACAGCAGCACATATTCTTCGGCCTGCAAGTGTCTGACAGAAGGCATGAAGAGAAGCAACTCCAGGCATGTGTTTCTTCTCAGTGGCTCAGGCTTCTCCAACAGTAAAAGGTTGGCTCTGGCCATATGGGCCCCAAGCACTCTGACCAGATGCAGGAAGAGAAGACTGACTCTTCATCCTAGTTATTGCCCTGGCTGCTCGCATGGCAACACACGTGTTCTGGACAAGTGGAACCCGGGTGTTCTGTCTGGAGGTGGAAGGGCCTCCAAATACAGGTATGGTCCTGACCCCCACCCACTGCAACTGATGTGCTTTGGCCAAATGGTTTCCAGGTGATCTGAATGTAAGGAGGAATCTGACACATGTTCCTTCTCAATGGTGTTGTCTTTTCCAATAGCAGCAGGTATGCTTTGGCTGGGTGAGCCCCAGGTGGTCTGACTTTAGGCAAGAAGGAAAGTATCTGCCAGGAAGGTTTTGCTCTCAGTACTGCTGGCCTCCCTAAGTGTAACAGGGGTGCTGTAGGCTGGCAGAACCCCAGTGTCCAGGTCCTAAGCCTCCCTCAACGAGAGTTGTGCTGCTGGGTGTCCCCTTCAGCTCTGTCCTAAAGCTGAGTGCTTCAGACATGCAGCTGGGACCTGGGGCAGACCCGCTGACCCCAGAGCTGTCTTTCCCCAAAGGAACTGCAGCTGCCATGGATAGATTTGGGTCTGGAGTGGTGTTAACAAAAGGTGAGCTGTGCTTGGTGCTGGGCGTCCTGCTGATGGCTCCAGGGCAAGAAGTAGTAGCTGTGCAAATGGGGCAAAATGCCTGAGATGCCTGCAAAGACTGGCTGGGTGCTGATAAGGATGCCAAAGGTGGAACATGGGCATGTCACATATGCAAAAGCTGATTTATGCCCCCACAAGGTGCCTGGGCTGCAGTAGAGGTTAAGTCTGGAGCTTGTCCTGGGACTGCCATGCTTGCTATGGGGTAAGTGATGTCAAAGCTGGAGAGCTTATCAGGAGGAAGCTGGGAAGGGGGCATTGTAGCCATATCAATTTCATCAGTCAAAGGCGGGCTTGGAGGCCTGGTTGGCTGAGGTCTTGGCTGCTGGAAAGCAGGTGACTACAAAAGCAGAGATGGATAGGCTAGAAAAGACAGGGGCCCTGGAGAGAGGGACTCCAAATGTGACTGAGAGGTGGCTCCTGGGATAAAGGAATTTAGGTTCAAAGTTGGGGTAGAGCTCCTGATAGAAATGCAGGTGGACTGGTGGAAACTGGAACCTGTTCCACACTGGGTTGGGCCTGGTCAGAGGGGAGGGAGCTGACCCTAGATCCTGGGGGAAACCAGGAGATAAAAGCCTGGGGAAGGAGAGCAGTGCCCATGTCAGTTACACCCATCTCCAGAGCAGACTGGGAGGTTGCATATGCAGACATGCTGACTTCAAGGGTGGGAGTGATGGGGAAACAGTGGTGGGCTGGCCGGTGGAAAACGAGGTACTGATGGAAGTGAGGGAGGAACACAGTCAGCTGGATAAATGCGGGGGTGACAGCTGGTCTGGAACAGGAGCTGCTTAGGGGTGGGGGAGAAGCTTGCTAAAAAAGTTACTGATGAAGAGCAGTGTATATTCTGCCTGATCCTGGGAGTAGAGACGCCTCTTTGATCCCTACCCTCTAAGGCAAACCATGCACTCTTCAGCCTGATGCTGTAACACAGCATTGGAAGGGGTGAGGCCATGCCAGCAAAGGGTGGGGGGGGGGGAAGGTGCCAAAGGGCAAACAGTAGGGTCCAGTGGCCCTTCCTCAGTCCCTCTGGGATTCCCACACCTGGTTGCAGATGTTTGGCGCCAGATGTCTGCCTGTGCTATGTGGGCATTGCCTAGGACTGCTCATACTTGGTGCCAGCAGAACTAGGACCACCAGGGCATGGGGACTGCAGCCTCCTCAGCACTTGGCCCGGGGCAGTAGCTGCAGCAGTCAGTGCCTCTGAGTCTGCTGGCCCTTTGTCCTGGAGTCACAGAAAGGCAGAATCTGCTCAGAGCCAAGTGCTGGAGCAACCTAGATCTTGACAGAGTGGGGGCCTGGCTTACTTGAGGTCAGTATAAAGAGAGACATGGATGGAGAGGACGGGGTGGGGGGCTCTGTTTCTTGTGTATATTGGTGCATTCAGGTGGCCCAGGATGGCTGCAGCAGGGCATGTGCTACGATGGGGAAAGAGTGACCAAGCAGAATGGGATACGATTAAGCTTAGCCTCTTGCTTTCAGGCAGCCACCACAACCACACCAGTTACCCATACATGCTTCCAGTCTTATGCTATCTCAGGACTACCAGACACTGCCTCCTCCAGGGAACTCTCTAGGCATGCCACCTCCATGGCCATTCTGGAAAGGCACAAGTCCCCATTGCCCCCAGAAGGGCTGGGGAGTTTTCTGAGGTGGGGCTGAGGCATCCTAACCTAACCTGACCTGTGCTCCCACAGCATCCTTTCCAGAAGGGCAGATTCCCTTCACTTCTTTTCACATAGTTTACAAAGGACAGACAGCATTTCATCTTTAGAGCCTTCCTCATTACACACTTGAGAGTGGAGAAGTCAGTATTTGAACTAAGTCTGTCTGATTCCAGAGCTCATGCATTAATCTCATGACCATGGTGACTCCTCATCGTGTAGGCATCATAGGTGACCATTTTTATAGTCCTTAGGGTACTTAGCACCATGGCACACCTCTGATGAGTACATGCTGCATAGCAGGAGACTGAATTGGTTCAACTCATAAGGCACCCGCCGGCCACACTGGGCTCTGCTCTCCTCCAAAGATGTAGGACAGAGATCGACAATTGTCAGCATAGCCCTACAAGCCTTTGTCTTCTAATTGAGCTCTTCAGGAAACCACACAGCTGTCTGTGAGGGATCTCCCAGGTGCATGGATGGAATGCAGAGCAATTGGGTGCAAAATCCATTAGGGTTTAAAAGCCTTGTGTCCCAAGGCATAATCTCTTGTGCTAACTCCATAGCCTTGCTTTGCCTTGGGATGAAGGAAATTCACATCAATTCCTACCTTACTGAGAGATTTTTTTTTTTGGGGGGGGGGCAAGGGATGTTAAACTTTGTCGATTACTTTACCCACTCTTCGAGATGTTCTTATGGCTTTTCTCCTTTATTCTCTTAATATCGTAAATAACATTGATTTTAAATATTAAACCAACCTTGCATTCCTGCTACAAATTTCATTTGGCCACAATAGATTATCTTTCATAGCTGGTTAGATTTAATTTCCTAAAATGTTGAAGGGTTTCATATCTATGTTTGTGAGGTATATTAATCTGTATAGTTATTATTATGTTGTAGTATTAGGGTAATGCTAGCCTCATAGAATGAATTAGGAAAAGCTACCTCTTTCCCTATTTTCTGAGAGTTTATGTAACACTGGTAAAATATCTTTCTTACATATTTGATGAAATTCACTAGGAAAATTATTTGGACCAGCAAGTTTCTTCCTGGAAAAGTAATAACTTGTTATCCGTTTTACGTCTTCCAGATCTGTAGCAATGTTCCCTTTTTTTCCTTGATATTGGTAATTTGAATTTGAATTTCTCTATCAATCTTAGTAGACATTTATCAATTTTATTAGTCTTTTTAAAATCCACTTTTAGCTTTGTTAATTTTCTCTATAGATTTTCTTTCTTTCTTTCTTTCTTTCTTTCTTTCTTTCTTCCTTTCTTTCTTTTTTTTAAGGGTCTCACATGCAGCATATGGAGGTTCCCAGGCTAGGGGTCGAATTGGAGCTATGGCCGCTGGTCTACACCACAGCCACAGCAATGCCAGATATAAGCTGCATTTGTGACCCATGCCACAGCTCATGGCAACACCAGATCTTGGCAACCCCACTGAGTGAGGCCAGGGATCCAACCTGTGTCCTCATGGATGCTAGTCAGATTCGTTTCTCTAAGCCACGATGGGAACTCCTCTATTTCTATTCTTATATTTGTTATTTCTTTATTTCTACTTTGGACTTAACTTTCTTTTTATTTCTCTATTTTTAAGATGAAAAAATATATCATTGTTTTTAGATTTTGCTTAATTTTTTTTTTTTTTTTTGTCTTTTTGTCTTTTCTAGGGCCGTACCCACAGCATATGGAGGTTCCCAGGCTAGGGGTAGAAACAGTGCTGCAGCTGCTGGCCAACACCACAGCCACAGCAACTTGGGGTCCAAGCCACATCTCCAACCCACATATGCCAGAGCTCACAGCAGCGCCAGATCCTTAACCCACTGAGTGAGGCCAGGGATAGAACCCGCAACCTTATGGTTCCTAGTCAGATTTGTTAATCACTGCACCACCATGGGAACTCCCAGATTTTGCTTAATTTTTAATATAAACACATAAAGCTGCAACAGTCTCTTAAGCACTGCTTTAGTCACAAATTTATCCACAAATTTTGATATGCTATTTTTAATTATCATTCACTTCAAATTTTTTTTTAATTTTTCTTGTTATTTCTTTGACCCATTGTTTATGTAAAAGCATGGTTTGCTTTATTTATAAATACTTAAGGACTTTCTAGATATATTAGTTTTTGGATTCTACTTTAATTCCATTGTATATGTTCAATCTTTTGAAATTGCTGAGACCTATTTTTCACCCAGTATATGCCTGTATTCTGTGTTTACTTGCAAAAGAATGTGTGTCCAAATAATGTTGGATATATTGTTGACAAAAAGCATTAAGTCAAAATAATTTTTTTATACTCTTATTTGGTTTTTGTCTACTTGTTCTAACAATTCATGAGAAAGAAATGTTAGCGTCTCCAATTACGATAATAATTTGTTTACTATCTTTTAGTTTGGTCAGTTTTTGCCTTATATGTTTTGAAGTTCTGCATTTCATTTATAAATACTCTTCCCAATGAAAAATCCTTAAGTGTGTAAACTTCTGCTATAAAAATACATTTTTATTTTTATTTATTTAGTTTTGTCTTTTTAGGGCCACACCCTTGGCATATGGAGGTTCCTGGGCTAGGGGTCAAATTGGAGCTGTAGCCACTGGCCTACGCCACAGCCACAGCAATGTGGGATCTGAGCCACAACTGCGACCTACACCACAGCTCACAGCAATGCCAGATCCTTAACCCACTGAATGAGGCCAGAGATCAAATCTGCATTCTCATGGATCCTAGTGGGGTTCATTAACCGCTGTGCCATGACAGGAATTCCATAATGTACATGAGAATACAGGGATAGAAACTTTACATCAGCATCGTTTTGATTCCTGGTAACTGAAAGCAATACAAAGGTGCATCAGCAGTAGATTGGATAAACTGCTTGCTCAATAGCAGTAAAAATGGATGATACACAGATTTATGGTATGACAATGGCTGAATCTTACAAGCTTTTATTTTGAAGAAGATGCAAAACCAAACAGAGACCATAATATATGATTTCATTCATATAAAGATCAGTATCAGCCACAACAAAATTCTCTTTTAGGGACCCATAAACCATAGGAAAAACTATCCAAAAGTCAGGTAATACTGATTTGTAAAATCGGGATATGGGCTTCCCAATTCTTGCCGTTGGGGGAGGATCCCATTGTGACTGAGATGGACCACTCAGGACTATGGGCACTGCTAATATTCTTTTGTTTTGCCTTTAGTGATAGTTATAAAGGTATCAACTTTAGAAAGAGTCATTAAAAGCTATCTAATAATTATTTAAAAAATTTCCAGTGTGTATGCCACAATTCACAATGTTGTGGGTAAAACTGTGTTTTCCCAAAATTCATATGTTGAAGTCTCAACCCCTAGTACCTCAGAATGTGACTGTATTTGGAGATAGGGCTTTTAAAGAGATCATTAAGGTAAAATGAGGTATGTGGGGAGGCCCCAATGAAATAAGACTAGTGTCTCTATAAGAAGAGGAGATTAGGGGAGTACCCTAGTGGCTCAGCGGGTTAAGACCCTGACTAGTATCCATGGGGATGCAGTTTCGATCTCTGCCCTCACTCAGTGGGTTAAGGATCCACCGTTGACACGAGCTGTGATGTAGGTCGCAGATACGGCTCCTGTCTGGTATTGCTGTGGCTGTGGCATAGGCCGGCAGCTGCAGCTCTGATTCGACCTCTAGTCCGGGAACTTCCATACATCACAGGTGCAGCCCTAAAAAAAAAAAAAAAAAAAAAGGAAGAAGAAGAGGAGATTAGGACACAAACAGACTGAGGGACAACTTTGTGAGGACACAGTGAGCCTAAGAGAGAGGCCTCAAAGGAAACCAAACCTGCCAACACCTTAATATTGGACTTCGAGCCTCCAGAACTATAAGAAAATACATTTCTTTTGGTTAAACTACTCAATCTGTGATACTTTATTATGACAGTGCTGGCAAACTAATGTACATTCTACGTTTTCTTTAAAGGAAAAATTGGGGTAAATAAATATAAATGTAGTTCTTACATTTAGTACAACCACCATATGAAAATAAACAAAAGCTGTGAATTCTAATGCAGCTAAAAAAACAATTTATTGCAGTTAAAATAGGAAGAAAAAGTATTATGTAAATGGAGTACTGGGGGGAGAAAAAATAAAGACTGAATATTAGGCTTAAGTCCCAGATCTCTTACAAGCGAGATCTTTGTCATCAGGACAGGAGTGGGATGTAAACAGAAGTCAGTATTAATTCCTCACAGAGCCAGCGTGGGAGCCCCCAAGGGGATATCGGGTGAAATAGAGAGAAAGATAACTCCATAAAATTAAGTGAAATGAAGACTTTCCCCACAATGATTCATTTGATTTCAAAACCCAGGATAATCAGAATTACTTGGAAACAAACGGTTATGATTAAGACCATTGTGTGAAAGCTGGACAAACCACAATTTGAGTCAAGGTCATCTATACAGTGGTGCCTGGCACCCAGAGCCTATAGTAGTAAGTTTTCTTGTGTTTTGTTCTTTGGGTTTTTTTTTTGTTTTTGTTTTTTTGTCTTTTTGTCTGTTTAGGGCTGCACCTGTGGCATATGAAGGTTCCCAGGCTAGGGGTCTAATCAGAGATACAGCTGCAGGCCTACACCACAGCCACAGCAACGTGGGATCCAAGCTGCGTCTGCGACCTACACCACAGCTCGTGGTAATGCCAGATCCTTAACCCAACTGAGTGAGGCCAGGGATCGAACCCACAACCTCAGGGTTCCCAGTCAGATTCGTTTCCTCTGCACCACGACGGGAACTCCAGTTTTCTTGTGTTCTAAACTGACGTGAGGATAGCTGAGTTGTGTGAATAAACTGTTATTAAATTCATATAAGTAAAATAATTCCAGGAGTTCCCATCATAGCTCAGTGGTTAATGAATCCAACTAGTATCCATGAGGATGCGGGTTCAATCCCTGGCTTTGCTCAGTGGGTTAAGGATCTGGTGTTGCCGAGAGCTGTGGTGTAGGTTGCAAATGTGCCTTGGATCCCACGTTGCTATGGCTGTGGTGTAGGCCGGCTGCTGTAGCTCAGATTTGACACCTAGCCTGGGAACTTCCATATGCTGCAGGTGTGACCCTAAAAAGACAAAAATAATAATAATAATTCCAGACCTACTGTAAGAAAATATAAAATCTGCAAACCCATAGATATATAGATACAGATAAATTTATAGATAAAAGGAAACCATGGTAAGCAGAATTTTGGAACCTATTATCTTTTGCCCCCTGGTGTTACTCCCATGAATATATTACAAGGTAATGAGATTTTCCATATGTAAATAAAGTTACTATCAATTGACCATCAAATAAGGAATTTATCCTGGATTATCTGGGTGGGGGCCTATTCTAATCTCATGATCCCTTAAAAGCAGATAACTTTGGCTGGTAGTAAAAGAGGAAGTAAGAGATTCACTTGAGAGAAACACTCAACCCACTGTTGCTAGTTTGAAGATCAAGGAGCCCAGGTGGAAATTGTGAGCAGGAAATGAATTCTGCAAACAAACAAAAACAGTGACTTTGGAACAGGGCCTAAGGCCCCAGGTGAAAACTGCTGCCCTAACCATTACCTTGATCTTGGCCTTGGAGACCCTATGCAGAAGACTCCGTTGAGCCCTCAAACTTCTAATCTAAAGACTGTGAGCTAATCAATGTGTGGTTTTTTGGGATTTTTTGTTTGTTTGTTTGTTTGTCTTTTGAGGGCCGCACCTGCAGCACATGGAGGTTCCCAGGCTAGGGGTTGAATCAGAGCTACAGCTGCCATCCTAACACCAGAGCCACAGCAACTCAGGATCTGAGCTGCGTTTGCAACCTACACCACAGCTCATGGCAACGCCAGATTCTTAACCCACTGAGTGAAACCAGGGATTGAACCTATGTCGTCATGGATACTAGTCAGGTTCATTAACCACTGAGCCACAACAGGAACTCCAATAAATGTGTGCTGTTTCAAGCTGCTAAATTTGTGGTAAACTTTTTTGCAGCAACAATAGAAAACAAATAAAGGGACAGACATACAAGAAGAGGAAAGAATAGAGACAGAAGAATTTAGAACAAATTAACGGGTGCTCATTGCTCTATGAGGTAATTCTGACCATGAGATGGGGTGGGATGAATGTGGATAAAGGAAATATTTCATTTTCTGTGGCTTCATTGTTTATACACATTATATATAATCAAGTTAAAATGTAATGTATACATGGTGTCTCATCATAAAATTATTCAGGTGTGAATTGGGTCAGCTATGGGTAGGAGATCATCCATACCATATTTATCTGACATTAAAAATAGTTTTGCTTTCATCCCATATATTTTGGCCACTGTATGGGTTTTGTACTTTGCTACCAACTCCTGTATGGATCACTGAACACTGGGATTTGTGTCCTAGGAAGGGTGTTCCCAGTACCTGGGACTTTCATTGCTGAAACCAAGACAATCTGAGCAAATCAGGGTGATTGGATATTCTTCCCACCCAGTTCCCCAGACATTTTCCACAACTATTGGTGGAAGTGGAGCCCAGAGAGCACAGGGTGGAGGCAAAAGAGATCAGAGCCTCAGGCTGCTCTGGCAATTGGGGTCTTTGTGGGGGCCTCTCATTAAAATGGGATATGTGTAGAAAAGCAGCCCAAGAAATCTGTATGGGTTCCCCTGGCTTTTTGGTGGAAGACTGAGTTGGGTGGCTTCTGGACAAGACTCCCTAAGGTCTGATGAGAATAGCTACTGGGGGCTGAGCGCTGAAGGGGGTTTTGCAGAGGTTTACAGTGCAAGATTCATTTGAATCCTGTCCTGCCCAACCACAGGGGAGAGACATCCTCCCTGAACACGTTGGGCGTTCAGTGGAGACACCAGAGAGACCACACCCTAGAAGTAACCCGGTGCCCTAGCATGCATGTTCCTCCTCCAGAGGGGAGGCGGCTGCCCACGGCTGCTGGTAGAAGGGTTCAGAGAAACTGGCTGCTGGCACAGCAGATCCCCAGCAGAAGGTATCTTCCTCTTGAACTCGCTTTAAGATTCTTTTCAACTTTGCCAGTCAGTTCTTGTAGATAATTGGTCTCCTGCTGGGGGGGAGGGGGGCTGGCAGGTCGCTGAGAGGGTGCTGAGTCCCCTCAAGGGTCGCCTCCCAGAATAGGAAGCCATTCTAAGTCCCTAGCTCCTCTCGGCATCTGGGATGAAGTCAGAAGCTAGTCCCCAGCGCTCGCGCAGGAGCTGCGTCCTGGCTTTCCATCCAAAGGACTAAGTCTTGACCTTTCACTCCAGAGATTGTCTCCAGGACACATAGGGTCGGGTCCCCTGGGCCCCGGTAAGGCCTGCCTGGGTGGCGTGCGACGGCCCAGGCCGGTCCCTGCCAGCAGAAGGCGCCCCCGAGCACGGGCCGAGCCGCCGCATCTCCTTCACTTCGGCGGGCACAAGGAAACCTGCCAGGATTGCAGGTGCAGCCGTCGTGTTGCTACGCGATTGGCGGGAACCAGGATGCAGAGGCGGCGAACTCGACTCAGCATGAAACCAAAGGCCACACTGGGAAGCATCTGAGTCATGAGACCAAAAAGACGTCCCAGCAGGTCTCTGCCACGCTCTCAAACAAAACCGCGTTTCTCACCCCTTGGGGGTCAGAGAGCACCGCCCCATCACATCACGGGACCCCCCCCGGGGGGTCCTCTGCGGAATGTTTCATGGCCTTGGCAGAGCAGCCCCGCGATTTTAAACAGTAGTCTGTAGCCTCAAGCAGGGCTGAGCCCATCGCACACGGGCAGACCTCGTGCATACTCACCAGGTCACGATGCAGCTTTTAAAAGAAGGCACTTTGGGCGTACAGGGTGTTGGTAAGGAGACATTGTGAGCAAAATAAAGAGGTAGCTTTAGGTTGACCAAGGTATACTGAGACAAGCAAACTGCAAATCAGTTTACGAAGTAGAACAATTTTCACTAAGAAAAACGTGTTTAGGAATATATCTGAACACAGATACATACGCATAGAGCAAGGCCTACATGGTGAAGAAACCATTCTAAAAGGATAATAGAATCTGGCAAACGTTTTGCTCCAGAAGCCAAAATTACCAGAGACTTTTCACTTTATATTTTATAAATGCATGTAGGGTTGTTTTATATGTTAATTGTTTAAGTATTAGGAAAAATAACCTGCACAAATGCATCTTGCAACCTCAGTTAAAAACTCCTGCGCCTTTAGGAGGACTCCTGTTAGTAGCAAAAACCAAAAACGCATGATTCCCATCCATAGGAATCACAGCAGATGAATGGAATGTTCTTAAATTTGCATCAAAATCACCTAAAGAAAGGCCCTTTAAAAGAGATTTGGGGCCCTTAACCCCAGAGCTTCTGATTCAGTAGGTCTGGGTTCACAACAGAGTGTTTGTGCTTCTAAAGGGTTCTCGTGTGATGCTGCTGCTGCTTCTGGTTCACAGATCAAACTCAGAGAAGCAGTCTTCCAGGAAAGGTAATGCTGCATGCTGTCTCAGGTCCCAGTCTACAGGGCTAGAGGTTTGCAGACTCCAAGGGGCAGATCCCAGAGTTCTCACCTACATCTCTAAAGGTCTCTGCAATGAGTAAAGCAGAGAAATGGCCATCTGGAAGTCTTAGTTCCTTCACTGCTAGGGGGCGCAGTGAGGAATTCCCAGGATTCAGGTGATCACGAATCCTGGCCAGGCTCCACCCCCAGAAGCCCCAAGTGGCTTATTTCTTCTGGAACTCAAAAAACCCTATATGGCTCATTCCTCACCTCCTTCAGGTATTTACTCAATTATCCTCTTACTAAGGAGACCTCCCTTGCTGCACTGTGTAATATTACAGCCTATCTCCCTACTCCTCAGCACAGTCACTCCTTTCCACTCTACATACTACATTCCACTTATTATATAATTTAGCGCTTCTTTCGTGTTGCCTGTCTTTTTTGAATATAACATAAGCGCCGTGAAAACAGGAATTTTTGTCTCAGTTGGTTCATGGTGTTTCCCATGCACCATGGGAATAGATGCTCATTGAACATTTGCAGTAAATGAACATGACACCATAGATCCCTGTTCGTCTTCACCATTACGTCACTCTAAAGGTTCTCTTTAGTTTCCCCTCCAAGCTGGATGGAAAATGCTCAATATTTTTGAGAATGAAAAAGAATCGCATTTGGAGAGAACGTCCTGTGTCCACTTGCTTCGGGGCAGCCCAGCATCCCTGTTCTGTCTTCCTCGACCTGGCCCTATCTGAAGATTTTTTTCTCATCTTCGACAATATACTGAAATTCACAAAACTGACCAACACTTCAGGCTATACGCATTTGAAAGACAGTAAGTTATGTTTATTAGTTCCCACTACGAGTGGAAACACTGTAGGTGCCCGTGACACCATGGACTGATCATTACACTTGGACTTGTAGCCTTTGGGAGCATCGGAAATAATAGGTTTAGCCTCTGGAGCATGCTTAGCTTGATAGAGTATGAAATGGTATGTATCAACACTTTGGTGATCAATTGCTGACAATATTGCTCAGAAATCTGGGCGCCTTCCTTTTGAGAGAATGCAAAGCGCCTTTTCCTCAGTAAAAGCCTGAGGATACCTTTCCCGCGGTTGGAGATGTTGGGGGTGGGAGGGAGCGGGCGCCTTTCGCAGTGTGCAGAGCTGGGGCTGTATTACCCAGAGTGCTCTGCGCTGAGCGGCGGCAGTGCTGATCCAATGAGGGGTGATTCGTGTTTGGCGCCAAAGATAGGGGCGGGATTTCCGGTCTCGTTTTGTGGCAGTCATTTTGGCTGCTTGGAGGTTGGTTCCCAGTCGCTGGGTCGGGTCTGAGGCAACAGTAGGCTGACCGATCGAGAAAAAGTGTTGTCGTCACTGCACAGAGGTGAATCTGAGGCTTGGTGGGGGCTGCCCCGGGGTGATCCCACGTCAGGGCTAGGCCGGAAAGGGTGGGGACTGAGTCCTCCCTGTCCGCCTACGAGATCGCAGAGGCCTCACTTGAGGACCTGGCACGAGTTGGTGTGAGACCTTCAGGGCCTCACCAGAATCCCCCCTTCTTTTGAATAGTGAAACTCCAAATATGGGGAGCCTGTTGTGATCACTGTAGCTGAGGCCTGAGCATTCAGCATTGGCTGGGGTGTAGGTGATGTCCCCGTCTCTGGAAAGCCAGTTTGATGAGGTGTGGGGAGTATCACAAGTGGAGGGATCAGTATGTGCAAAGGCTGGGGCTGGGGAGGGGTCCTGGTCCTGGGGCATTTGGGAGACCTGGACTCCCTGTTGTGTCTGTATAGAACAGAGTGTGAAGGGGAGTCCCGCCTGGAATGGCAGGTGGAAGAGGTGCACCTAAGTTCTTGGAACGATGGAGGCTCATGACCAGAAGAGGGGCATGGTCTGAGTTAGGGTTTTTAAAGTTTCTTCCAAACTGGAAAAGGGGCGATGAGGACAGTGAGGCACAGGGAAGTTGAGTCCTGCTCCAGAGTCACACACCTGGTAAGAAGCATTACTGAAAACCAGGGTTCGCAAGTTAACAGTAAGCCCAAGTTTGCCTGGTTCCAGGGCTTTCCAGGAGTATAAGGGGATCTGAGCCCAGGAAGCCCTTGCATGGTTGGTTGCTTCTCACAGCCTCCTTCTCCCCATAGGTTCCATGGCCACAGAAGTGCTTAAGGACCCTACACAGGTGAGTAGGCCCTCACCAGTACCACCTCTACACACACACACACACACACACACACACACACACACATACACATGTTCTCTGCAATTGTGATGTTCTAGGACTCTGCCACTCTCCTAGCTCTTGATAAATGTTCAACTCTAGGCCAGAGTTTATATTAAATAGTTCCTATGTCCAGCAGCCAAGAATATATGAGATGTGGAAGTTTATCCCAGGCACAGGTAACATCATGTCCAAATGCTTGAAGATGGGGCTGATCTGGGAGTGTTCAGAGAACCACATTTCTCTTTCCTTTGTGGTGATCAGGAGATTAAAAGTTGGGCCTGGAATGGCAACCTGAGAAGATGGACGTTTTCCTGGAGGTGATGGGAGCAATGGGATGGGAAGGAGGAAGTTGTTTGACCCAGTTCTTCGAAGGCTCTGTTTGGCTTCAGAATGGAGAACAGATTTTTAAGAGGGAGGGAGAAGTCAGGAAGACCAGGGATGAGGCTACTGCAATAGTCCAGGTGAGTATTGGTGGTAACTGGACAGTGTGGTGGCCGTAGAAGTGGGAGGAGTGGTTGGATTCTGGATCATTTTTTTTTTAAGTATGGCTGACTGGATTTTCTAATGTTGAGGGTAAGAGAGGAAAATGTAGGAATCAGGGATTACCCCCAAGTTTTTCGAAGGAAGAAAGGAAAGTTGGCAGTCATTTTCAGTGGGAATGTCAGGAGTTTTGTTTTAGCCATATTGAGAATCCAAGATGTTTCCAAGAACACTGCTTCATGGCATCAAGTTGGCAACTGGACCCAAACGGCTGAAATGGATGGATCCAATCTGGTGGATGGATCAGGGTGGAGACATCCAAATGGTGGTGGCTACTCTGTGTATCCAAGAAGAGGTGGAGCCGTGGGTCACATTTGGGAATCTTCAGGTTGTGGTGATAATGCTATTAGCAGACCAGGAAAGGGAGGGTGGTGCCCCAGGACTGGTTCTCTTGTTAGAGCACCCGGTTACATGTGGTATGTGTCACAAGCACAATTGAGGAAGAGAACTGGCCATGAAAGGAGGTCTGGAAAGAGGATGGTCTGTCAGTGGCCAAGGCTTCCAAGGGCAGGATGCAGAGGCCTAGGAGTAGTTGAGGATCGTGAGGCTGAGGCTGGTTCTTGTTACATCTCAATGGAATTACCTGGATTTTTGGTGACCCTGGAGTGTTTTGGTCAGGCTGGTGGATTAGCTCAGGGGGAAATGTGGTTGTGTGATGGAGTCACTGAGCGGAGCGGCTTCGGGCCAGGAGCCCTGAGGTGGGCTTTGAATGAGGGTTAGGTTGAGAGAGGAGGGATATGACTAATAAGGGGACAGCGAGTGCAACACAGAGTAGAAAAGAACCTGTGGGGTCTGGAATCTTCATATGGATGGTTCTGAATGACTGAGGGGGACACAAGCAACAGAGCCAGCGAGTGAGGCTTTTGTAGCAGGATTCGAAGCTTCCCCTGGCAGTGGGAGCCATTGAAGGCCTTCATTTGCATAATCTTGGTGCTGTGTGGTGAGTAACACATGGGGAGGCCAAGGGAGAGATTTATGGCTTGGAGCAGGGAGATGGTGGCTGTGGGGTCTGGGCATACAAGAGGTACAGTCTAAAGAACGAGGTGCGCATGGAGAAGTATGAACTTATGTCCTCAGATCCTGGTAGTGGGGACCTCTCTAGGTAAGGCCCTCATACCTAAGGCAGGCCCCAGTTTGGTTGGTTTGGGAGGCACCATCTGGGAAACTTCTTGGGAATTGCCTGGCAGGACGGGTAGAGCCCTGCCTGGCAGGCCCAGATCTTAATGGCATCTATGTGCCCACCAGTCTAATGTTGCTGAGGGCCAGGCGAAATAATTAATGAGGCCATGAGGAGGGGCAGGCACACATGGCACCAGGGTCTGATACCTAAACTTAGTTGTGGAGCTATGGAGAAGTACGGGGCGGGGCGGAGGGAGATATGTGGGGATATGGATTGAGGGTCCTCGAAAGAGGCCATTCATGGTTTCCTCTCTTCTCATCATGGCAGGGCAGTGTGACCTTTGAGGACGTGGCTGTGTACTTCTCCTGGGAGGAGTGGGCTCTTCTTGATGAGGCTCAGAAACTCCTGTACTGCGATGTGATGCTGGAGAACTTTGCACTGATAGCCTCTCTGGGTAAGGCTTCCACACCCACCCAGGTGTCCTCAGCCCATCTCTGCCTGTCCTCTTTTCCCAAGAGGCAGCTCTTGCACTTAGCGCCTCTCTAGGTAGGACCCTCATACCTGTTCCCAGACCTTTTCCTTTCCCCAGGAACAGATCGGTATTTCTTATATCAGGACCACAGGCACTTCTTTCCTCAGTTCCCCAGGTAGGTGCTCTGGTTGCTAGGGCTGAGCCGTTAGCCCTGTGCTATCCTCTTCCCACTCAGCCTCCAAACCTGCTGCTCAAAGCCTTGCAGGGAAGGAGTCAGGAGTCTTGCATTTGGTCTTTTAGATCCCACCTTGCTTTGTTTCTCTGGCCAGATGACCTCCCTGCCCTAGATTTTACTCCCTTCCTCTAGTTGATGTGTCCTTGTATCTACCTATGCTAGGAATTACAGTCACTGATAAGCTACTGACAAGGAGCTACTGTGGGCTGCTTATGTGGCCCTCAGGCTATTCTTGCAAGCTCCTTCTCCGAGGTATTCTTGGTAATATTTTGTTTTCTTTCCTATGGTCTATCAATCTAAGTTGCTCTGGGCCAGTGCTGGCCACCCATCTGTCCAGTCTTTTCCTTAGAACTTGCATCATCCAGGCACTCTGTTCAGCTGGGGGTAGAGGGGAGCGCCATGGGTGCTTCTCATGGGGAACATGACTCCAGATCCACAAAATGGGTTTAGAAGGTCCCTGGTGGGTGAGAAGGCATGACATCATGGCTGTGTTCAAATCATACCATTAACCTGTTCTATTTCCACACTGTTTCGGTGTCGGTGCCATTGGCCACACCTCATTTTTGCCTTCCCTTCCTCATTCTTGACACTTTGCCAACTTGTCGTTTCTGCACTGATTCTCAGCCCAGGGTGAATCCTCAGTCTCACAATGGATTTCACATCTCACCCAGTCTTCTCCCCTGCTCCCTCTCGCAGTGTTCTCCACTTTCACCCCACACACACTGTGTTGTGAGATGTGAACATCTTTAAGTAGTCTTTGAACATGAGTTACTCTGACGCAATTGAGTCTTGAGCCCAGACAAACCCTTCCGCACAGCATTCCTGTGTCATCAGCAGACAAGTGCTAAAAACCACTCAGTGAGTTGTAGCCCTGCCTCTCCTCTTTGTGCTGTACCCCATCCTTTCTCCTTAGCTTGGTCCTTCTCTGTGTCCTTCATTTCCCCCATGCTATGACCTTTAGAGGGCCATTATTGTACAGCAGCTGCTTCCTCAGCCTGACTCCAACTTCCTGCTTCTGACAATAATCCTATGGACTCAGGTACACTCATTCATTAGTATCTCAGGTGCACATTTGTGGTGGGGTTGCCCCTTCCCACCAGAGTCAACTGCACTTCACCTGTGTTTCTTTGTTTCCAGGTTCTTGGCATGGAGTGGAAGATGAGGAGGCACCTTCTGAGCAGAGTGCTCCTATAGAAGGAATATCACAGGTCAGGACTCCAGAAGCTGATCCCTTTCCCTAGAAAGTCCACCCCTGGGAGACATGTGCCTCTGTCTTGAAAGACATTTTGCACTTGTCTGAGGAAAGGGGCACACATCCCAGGCAGAAACCGTACACTTATGGGATGGGAGGGAAACACCTCTTTCAGGATAAACCTTCAGCAGAAGCAGCACTGTGGAGAAAACCTTTCAGAAGGGATGTGGCAGGGCCTGTTTGTGAAGAGCTACAAATTCCATGTGCTAAGGAATGACTTTACCTGTAACAGAGGTGGGAAGTGCTTCCTGGTCAGTTTGGACCTTCTCTAGCACAGGGCCACTGACAACAGAAGAAGCCACATAGCAGCACTAAGTGTAGTCGGCCATTCACTGTGGGAAAAATCATCAGAAGTGTGACATATGCAAGAAAGCCTTCAACCACAAATACACACCTCACACACAGGGAGTTCACAATGGGAAAAGGACGTGTGTGTTCCACAAATGTGGGAAAGTCTTTGACTGCAAATACAGACCTGTTGCCACCAGTGAATTCACACTAGAGAAAGGCTTTATTAATGCAGTGAACATGGGAAGTTCTTTAACCAAAGCTCCAGCCTTGTTGAATACCAGAGATTTCATACTGGAGAAAGATCTTCTGAATGCAACGAGTGTGGGCGAGCCTCTAGGAAAGCTTCAGTCACATCACATATTGGATAGTTCACATCAGAGAAAGGCCTGAGTGTAATGAACATGGGGAATTCTTTAGCCAAAGCACCCACCTTATTATTATGGATTAATTGGGAGCTGCTCCTGGCAGACGGGTGTGTAATGGTAACACTTGGAGATACACGAATATGACAGATGTGTGATGGTGACACACCTAGGAACGTGGTATGACAATGTTTTGCTAGTACGCTGAAGCACAGAAACATACACATATTTCAGGTACTAAATTGTGCCAGGTGTGTAGTGATAACTGCAGCACAACTTAGAGTCATTCACATATATCCCTGGGACCACGTGTGTCAAGTTTGTGATATACCTAAGTACAACCTTGGAATCGTCCCACAAACACTCTTGGGATAGTGTGTGTGAAAGGTGTTGGGATTTTAACACTCTTCAGCACAGCCGGGACCCAGACGCATACACCACATCCATAGAGAAAATGTGTGACAGACATGAGACACATTCAGCTGACATATGGGGGGAGGTACTGACATACCACAGCAAGTGTGGTGACACACATACTCTGTGGAGACTTGTGAGACAAGCACGTGATAGGGTTGCCCCAATCCCTGACCTGTAGGCCACAGGCTACCATCACATGGTTCCCTGGATTAAGGGTGATGAAACAGGAACCCCACCCCCACCCCCACCCCGATTTGGAGAGAACAAAGCTTCCTCTGTCCCTACAGATTTGGTGATGCACTGATTGGGGCAGAACAGGGAGCCATGGTGCACATCTTGGCACAACCTAGAGACTCACCCATGTTTGATGATTGAATATGAGCACAGTAGATACATAGTGGGAAGAGAATAGCTTGAACTGTGTGGCAGAAGCCTTTACTTTGAAATGCCAGCTGAGAAGACCTGGAAATAACAATCTGACCAGGGCTAAGAGTCCCAGCCTAGATGGGGGCATGAAGAGGTCCTAGGGAAGAGAGGTAAAAGTATTTACAGCTCAGGGGCCCTCCTGGGGCTGCAGGTTTCCCAGTCCCTCTCCACCCGTGCTCTTCCCTCTATTCTAACCCAAGTTGAACCCCAGCCCCTTGTGCAGTTGGCTGCATGGCCAGCAGACACCTGAGACATCCTAGGTAAGGGGCAGCCTCATCTAATTGCTGAGATTAGGTCCATTTCTGCATCATAGCTGCATTTGCTCTATGCCCCTGGCCCCTTCTGTTCCTCATGTTTCCCCGAGTACCCTGTCCTCTGTGCCACCTCAGCCCCCTCACTTTGCTAGATCCTCTCATCCATAGGTTACCAGTGAGAGAAAAGGGGCTTCTCAGAATCCTTTGACCACACACAGTCTGCAGGGAATAAGCCACAGAAAAGAGCGTAAGCCATGAAGTCTGGAAAATTCAGTCTAGTTTCTGCCTATGCCCCCTTCCTGGGTTGTGATCTTGAAAAGCCCTCCTCTATTTACTTGGCCTCCCATTTCCTCAGGTATAAATGGAAATATTAACAACTCCTCCCCTGGGTTGAGGAGACCAAAGAGGTCATGAGTGTGCTGTGTGTCCCCCAGTGCCAGGGCAGATGTCAGCCCCCCTTAGGTGCCTTTTCTGTGAAGGGTATGATGACAGCTCTGCTCATGTCCACAGGAATACATTCAAGGGTAACTGAAATAAATATAAGAACAACAGATAAAGGAAATGCTTCACATTCTTATTACTGAATCTTTGGAGGAGTCATGGGGTTTACACATGAAGACCATGGACCAGAGAAACCTGGGTTCAAGTATTCCCTCTGCTCATTAGACTAAGGCTACTGTGGACAGCTTGCTAAGGTCACTGACTGATTTGGAAAAGATGATGGTTCTTACCCCATAGCTATGGAGGATTGATAAAAGTAGCAAAAACTCATGAAAACAACTGATTAAAGGCCCTATATCAAAATATATATATATAAAAACAGATGGCTAATCTAAGCACAGATGGAAATGCTAAGAATCAAAAGGAAATGCCAGAGTTCCTGTTGTGACTCAGAAGTAACAAACCCGACTAGTATCCTTGAAGATTCAGGTTCAATCCCTGGCCTTACTCAGTGGGTTAAATATCTAGCATTGCCACAAGCTGTGGTGTAGGTTGCAGACAAGGCCGAGATCCTGCTTTGCGGTGGCTGGCAGCTGCAGTTCCGATTTGACCCCAGCCTAAAAACCTCCATATGCTGCACCTGTGGCCCTAAAAAGCAAAAAATAAAAAAGGAAATGGAAAAAAAAAAAAAAAGTTGTTAACACAAATGAGGAATGACTTTGATGGACTCATCAGTAGTCTGGACATGGCTGAAGAAATAATCAATGAGATTGAAGATATGTCAATAGAAACTTCCCAAATGGGAATGCAAAGAGAATAAAGACAAAAACACAGAATATCCAAAAACTGTGGGACAATTACCAAAGGTAAAGGACACATAATAGGACTACCAGGAGAAGAAAGAGGAGCAGAAGAAATATTTAAAGTAAAAATGGCTAAGAATTTTCCAAAATTAAAACTAATTTTAATTTAGCATACTTATAACTTTTCTACCTGTTCTTTTAAAATATTTCCCTCTTTTTCTTGACATACACTAAACCATAGATCCTGGAAGCTCAGAAAATCTCTAGCAGGATAAATACTAAAAAAAATCTACACCTGGGCATGTCATATTCAAACTGCATAAAATACAGAAAAAAATAAATAAATAAAAGAGTCTTGAAAGAAACCAGAGGAGAGGTAAGAATAACAATTTAGGAGTTCCCATCGTGGCTCAGCAGAAACGAATCTGACTAGCATCCATGAGGACACAGGTTCAATCCCTGGCCTCGCTCAGTGGGTTAAGGATCTGGTGTTGCCATGAGCTGTAGTGTAGGTCACAGAGACAGCTCGGATCTGGTGTTGCTGTGGCTGTGGTATAGGCCAGCAGCCACAGCTCAGATTCGACCCCTAGCCTGGGACGCTCCATATGCAGTGGGTGCAGCCCCCCCCCCAAAAAAAGAATAACAGTTTATAGAAGAATAAGGATAATAATTATATCAGAAACTATTCAAATGAGAAGTGAGTAGAGTGAGATATTTAAGAAGGAAAAGAAACCACTAACCTAGAATTCTGTATCCAATAAAATTATCCTTCAAGGGAGTTCCCATTGTAGCTCAGCGAGTTACAAACCCAACTAGTATCCATGAAGATGCAGGTTCATGGAGTTCCTGTCGTGGCACAGCGGAAACTAATCCGACTAGGAACCACGAGGTTTCGGGTTTGATCCCTGGCCTCACACAGCAAGTTAAGGATTCGTTGTTGCCGTGAGCTGTGGTGTAGGTCTCAGACGCAGCTCAGATCTGCTGTGGCTGTGGCTGTGGCTGTGGCCAGCAGCTGCAGCTCTGTTTCAACCCTTAGCCTGGGAACTTCCATATACCACAGGTGTGGTGCTAAAAAGCCAAAAAAAAAAAAAAATTATCCTTTAAAAGTGAAGAATAAATAAAGTCTTTCTCAGATAAATAAAATCTGAGGGAACCTGCCTTTCAAGAAATATTAAAAGGCATTCTCTAGAGAAAAGGAAAATTGTGTAGATTGAAAACTCAGGTGTCCATCTAAAAGAAAGGAAAACTGTCAGAGAAGGAATAAATGTAAAATAAAATATTTTATTTTTAATTGATCTAATAAATAACTGTTCAAAGTAATAATACAAATGCATTGGGTATTGATAAACCTATATTGCAAACTCTGAAGGAACCACTAAAAAGTGTTTTTAAGAAGTATAGTCAACATACTAAGAGAGTAAATAAAATGGAATGATGTAAAATGTTCAATTAAAATCAGAGAAGGCAGGAAATGTTTTAACAAGTGGAAATCAGTTATAAGTATGCTATTAGTCCAACTATATCAATAATTACATTAAATGTGAATGACCTAAATATGCTTACTATAGAGACAGAACCTTCAGAATGGATTAAAAAATAAGATCCAACTATATATTATCTATAGGAAGCTTACTTTAAACATAAAGACATTTATAGATTAAAAGGTATAGAGAAAGATATACCATGCTATCACTAATCCCAAAAAAAGCAGTACCAGTTATATTAATATCAGACTTCAGAGCAAGGGAATTTGGGGGGACAAAGAGAGATACTACATAATAATTAAGGAATTGATTCTCTAAGAACCTATAACTGTCCTTAAAGTGAATGTTCCTAACAACAGAGCTTCAAAATATGTGAGGTAAAGAACGCTTCAACTCAACAATTAGAAAATAAACAACTGGAGTTCCCGTCGTGGCTCCGTGGTTAATGAATCCAACTAGGAACCATGAGGTTTCAGGTTCGATCCCTGGCCTCGCTCAGTGGGTTAAGGATCCAGCGTTGCCATGAACTGTGGTGTAGGTCGCAGATACGGCTCGGATCCCTTGTTGCTGTGGCTGTGGTGTAGGCCGGTGGCTACAGCTCCGATTGGACCCCTAGCCTGGGAACCTCCATATGCCGTGGGTGCGGACCTAGAAAAGACAAAAATACAAAAATAAACAACCCAGTTGAAAAATTGGCAAAGATCTGAACAAACACCAAAGAAAATACAGATAGGGCAGACTAGCTTATATAAAGATGTGCATTATATGTCATTAGGAAATTACAAGTTGAGACATTAATGAGATACAACATCTATTAGACAATAAATTTTTTAAAGCCTTGATAATTCCAAATTCTGGCAAGTACATAGCGCACCAAAAACTTTCATTCACTGCTACTGTGAATGCAAAATTACATAGCCATTGTTATGGGCATCCCCAAAATCATATATTGAAGTCCTGACCCCCAGTATGACTCTTTGGAGATAGGGTCTTTAAGGAGCTAATTCAAGGTAAATGAGACCGGAAAGTAAGGCACTAATCCCATAGGACTGGTGTCCATATTAGAAGAGGAAGAGACAACAGCGTGTTCGCTCGCTCTCGGTCTCTCTCTCTCCCCCGTCTCTGTGCACAGAGGAAAGCGTGTGAGTACAGAGTAAGAAGGCAGTCATCTGCAAGCCAGGAAGAGAGCTCTTACAGGAACTGAAATTTCTGACACCTTGATCTTGTATTTCTAACCTCCAGGGCTTTGAGAAAATTAGTTTTTGTTGTTAAGCCACCTAGCATGTGATATTTTTTATGGTAATACAAGCAAACTAATGCAGCCACTTTGCAAGACAGTTCGGCACTTTCTTTAAAAGTTCAACAGTCTTGCTATGTATTTACTCTAATTGAGTTGAAACTTCTGTCCACACAAAACTTGAACATGAATGTTTATTGCAGCTTTATTCATAATTGCCCCAAACCAAAAGCAAATAAGATGTCATTCTGTATGTGAATGGGCTAAAACAACTACAACAATAACACACATGCACACACAAAACCAAACAAACAAAACAGGAGTTCCTGTTGTGGCTCAGTGGGTTAAAAACCTGACATAGCATTCATGAGGATTCGAGTTCAATCCCTGGTCTTGATCTTTGGGTTAAGGATCCGGCTTTGCCACAAACTGTGGTATAGGTTGCAGATGCTGTTCGGATTCATTGTGGCTGTGGCTGTGGCATAGGCAGGCAACTGCAGCTCTGATTCAACCCATAGCCCAGAAACTTCCATATGCTGCAGGTGCAGCCCTAAAAAAGAAAAAAAAACAAAAACAAAAAACACTGTGGTACGGACATACAGTGGAATTCAGTGATTTAAAAATGAGCTATTGAGGCACAAAAGGCATGGAGGTATTTGTACTCTGTTTTTTTCATTTAGCATAATAATACCGTTCATATCACAAATGGCAGGATTTCATTCTTTTTTATGACTGAGTAGTATTCCATTGTATATGTACTCTTTTTTTTTTTTTTTTTTTTTTGGTCTTTTTTTTGCTATTTCTTGGGCCACTCCCGCGGCATATGGAGGTTCCCAGGCTAGGGGTCCAATCGGAGCTGTAGCTGCCAGCCTACGCCAGAGCCACAGCAACGTGGGATCTGAGCCGTGTCTGCAACCTACACCACAGCTCACAGCAACGCCGGATCGTTAACCCACTGAGCAAGGGCAGGGACCGAACCCGCAGCCTCATGGTTCCTAGTCGGATTTGTTAACCACTGCGCCACGACGGGAACTCCTGTGTATGTACTCTTTATCCATTCATCCACTGATGGACATTTAGGTTGTTTCCATATCTTGGCTATTATTCCATAATGCTGCAATTAACAGAAGTGGAATAGGTGGGTCATAGGGTAGCTCAATTTTTAAGAGGAATCCCTATACAGTTTTCCATGGCTGCTATACCACTTTAAAGTCCCATCAACAGTGTACGAAGGTTCAGTTTTCTCCAACAGTTGTTACTTCTTATCTTTTTGATAATAGCCATTCTTACAGGTGTAAGGTGGTATCTCATTGTGGTTTTGATTTGCATTTTCCTACTAATTTATGATACTGAACATCTTTTCGTGTGCTTGTTGGCCAACTATGTCTTTTTTGGAAGAATGTCTATTCAGATCCTCTGCCCATTTTTAAATTGGATTGTTTGGTTTTTTTGTTGTTGAGTTGTATGAGTTCTTACATGTTTTGGATATTAACCCCTTATCATATATGCTGTATGATTCCACTCATATATGGACTCTAAAACAAAAGCAAACAAAGAAAATAAAACAAAAACAAACTCATAGATGCAGACATCAGATCAGTGGTTATTAGAGGGGAAGGGGGTTGGGGACTGGGCGAAATGAGTGGAAAGGGTTGACCGTATGGTGCTGGATGGTAACTAGACTTGTGATCATTTTGCGCTTTGTACCAATACTGACTTATAATACTCTACACCTGAAACTTTTTTTTTTTTTTTGAAGAATCACCTAGAGGGCTTGTTAATGAAGAGATTGGTAGGCCCCATTGCCAGAGTCTCAGATTCTATAAGCTTTGAGGGGGATCCAAGAAATTGCATCTAGGGAGTTCCCTTTGTGGCTCAGCGGTTAACAAACCCTACTAGAATCCATGAATGCGGGTTTGATCCCTGGCTTCGCTCAGCGGGTTGGGGAGCTGGTGTTGCCCTGAGCTGTGATGTAGGTCACAGGTGAGGCTTGGATCCCGCGTTGCTGTGGCTGTTGCATAGGCCAGCAGCTGTGACTTTGATTTGACCCCTAGCCTGGGAACTGGTAAGGCCCTAAAGAAAAAAAGAGAAGAAAAAAAAAAGGAAGTTGCATTTATAACAAGTTTCTATTTCTGTGTAGTGCTGATGCTTTTGGCCAAGGACCACACTTTAATTATGATTTCTATAGACCAAGCTATTTGCATAGATTATTTTCTGCACAGGCTGTAGTGCTAAGCAGGTATGGTGAACTAATAATGCAATACCAGGACAAAACAAAACAAAATTCAGCTTGCTTTGCTACAATTTCATTCTAATTAACATCTACTCTCTCTCTTGAGCTCTCTGAAAAAATCTTTTGATGTTTGTATTTGTAACCAATACCAAAATGAGCTTGATGCAAGACTTTATTTTATTGCCCAGCATTTCATTTATGGTGACAGAACATTTGTCTTCTTTCTCTGAGAGAGAGAAAGAGAGAGAGATTTAAGAGGTATAATAACTGAATGTAATGTTTGGACTTGTTGGATGATGAGCTGAGCAAACCAATAATTAAAAGCCAAGTTTGATATAATTAGAAATTTTTAAGTGTGGACTATTTTATTAAGGGATCTTTTTAAAAAATCTTCCTAATCTTGGCGTTCCCGTCATGACGCAGAAGAAACAAATCCAACTAGGAACCATGAGGTTGCAGGTTCGATCCCTGGCCTCGCTCAGTGGGTTAAGGATCAGTGTTGCCCTGAGCTGTGGTGTAGCTTGCAGATGTGGCTTGGATCTGGTGTTGCTGTGGCTATGGCTGTGGCTGGCAGCTGTAGCTCCAATTGGACCCCTAGCCTGGGAATCTCCATATGTCATGGGTGCGGCCCTAAAAAGCAAAAAAAAAAAAAAAAGAAAACCCAAAAAACCAAAAACGTTCCTAATCTTTTTTTATTAAAGTATAATTGATTTACAATGTTTCTTCAATTTCTGTTTACAGTAAAATGACCCAATTACACACAGTTCCCTGTGCTGTACAGTAGGGCCCCATTGCCAATCCATTCCAAATGTAACAGTTTACAATCCCCAAACTTCCTGTCAACACCACTCCCTTCCCCCTCCTCACTGGGAACCACAAGTCTGTTATCCTTAGCTGTGATCTATTTCTGTTTAATAAATAGGATCATCTGTACCATATTTCAGATTCCACAAATAAGTGATATCATATGGTATTTGTCTTTTTTCTTTCTGGCTTATTCACTTAGTATGAGAATCTCTAGTTCCATCCATATTGCTGCAAACTAGTTAGTCCTTTTTTATGGCTGAGTAGTATTCCATTATAGTTATATACTATATATAGCTACATATATATGCTTTTTTTTTTTTTTTTTTTTTGCTTTTTAGGGCTGTACTCATGGCATATAGAAGTTCCCAGGCTAGGGGTCGAATCAAAGTTACAGCTGTCAGCCCAGCCACAGCCACAGCCACAGCAACACAGGATTCGAGCCATGTCTGTGACCTATACCACAGCTCATGGCAATGCCAGATCCCTGATCCACTGAGTGAGGCCAGGGATGGAAACTGCAGCCTCATGGATACCAGTTGGATTCATTTCCGCTGTGCCACAACAGGAACTCCTGTTTGTTGACTTGTTAATGATGACCACTGTAACTGGTATGAGGTAGTACCTCACTGTAGTTTCTTTTTCCCCTGGGTTTTTTTTTTTTTTTTTTTACGTTCATAGTTGTACAACAACAACCCAGTTTTATATCATTTCCATCTCAAACCCCCTGCGCATCCTCCCACCCCTAACTGTCTCATTTGGAAACCATAAGCTTTTCATAGATGGTGAGTTAGTATCTGTTTCTGCAAAGAAGTTCACTGTAGCCTTTCTTTAGATTCCACATGTAAGTGATAGCATATGATGTTGGTATCTCACTGTCTGACTCACTTCACTTAGCATGATAATTTCTAGGTCTATCCATGTTGTTGCAAATGATGTTATTTCTTTCCTTTTAATGGCTGAGTAATATTCCATTGTGTATATGTACCACATCTTCTTTATCTACTCCTCTGTCGATGGACATTTAGGTTGTTTCCATGTCTTGGCTATTGTGTATAGTGTACCTCATCGTAGTTTTGATTTACGTTTCTCTAATAATTAGTGATTTTGAGCATTTTTTCATGTGCTTGTTGGCCATCCATTTGTCTTCTTTGGAGAAATGTCTATTTAGGGCTTCTGCCCATTTTTCAATTGGGTTGTTTGTTTTTTTGTGGTTGAGTTGTATGAGTCATTTGTATATTTTGGAGATTAGGCCTTTGTCTGTCGCATCATTTGTTTGCAAAGATTTTCTCCCATTTCATGGGTTATCTTTTCTTGTTTTTAATGGTATCTTTTGCCGTCAAAAGCTTTTGAGTTTAATTAGGTCCCATTGGTTTGTTTTTGTCTTTATTGTCGTTATTCTAGGAGGTGGATCAAAAAAGATGTTGCTGACTTATGTCAAAGAGCATTCTGCCTATGTTTTCCCCTGGGAATTTTATAGTTTCTGGCCTTATGTGTAGGTCTTTAATCCATTTTGAGTTTATTTTTGTGTATGGTATTGAGAATGTTCTCATTTCATTCTTTTATGTGTAGCTTTCTAGTTTTCCCAGCACCACTTTTTGAAGAGACTATCTTTCTCCCACTGTATGTTCTTGCCTCCTTTGTCATAGATTAGTTAACCATAGGTGCTTGGGTTTATTTCTCAGCTTTCTGTCCTGTTCCATTGATGTATGTTTCTGCTTTTGTGCCAGTACCATATTGTTTTGATAACTCTACCTTTGTAGTATTGTCTGAAGTCAGGAAGCCTGATTCCTTTATTTCTGTTTTCTTTTTCAATATTGCTTTGGCTATTCGGAGTCTTTTGTCTTTCCATACAAATTTTAAAATATTCTATTCTAATTCTGTGAAGAATGTCCTTGGTAATTTGATAGAGATTGCATTGATCTATAGATTGTGTTGGTTTAGTATAGTCATTTTGACAACTTGATCCTTCCAGTCCAAGAACATGGTATCTCTTTCCATCTGTTTGTCATCTTTGATTTCTTTCATCACCATCTTATAGTTTTCAGAGTATAGTTTTTTTTTTGTCTCTTTAGGTAGGTTTATTCCTAGGTATTTTATTCTTTTTGATGTGATGGTAAATGGGATGGTTTCTATGATTTCTCTTTCTGATCTTTCTTTGTTAGTATATACAAATTCAGTCAATTTCTGTGTATTAACTTTGTATCCTGTGACTGTGCCAAAATCACTGATGAGTTCTAAACAGTTTTCTGGTAGTGTCTTCAGGGTTTTCTAGGTATAGTATCAGGTTATCGGCAAACAGTGATAGTTTTTCTTCTTTTCCAATTTGGATTCCTTTTATTTCTTTTTCTTCTCTGATTGCTGTGGCTAGGGCTTCCAGAACTCTGTTGAATGGTAGTGGTGAAAGTAGACATCCTTGTCTTGTTCCTGATCTTAGTGGAAATGTTTTCGCTTTTTCACCATTGAGAATGATGGTAGCTGTGGGTTTTTCATATATGGTTTTTATTATGTTGAGGTAGGTTCCTTCTGTGCCCACTCTCTGGACAGTTTTTATCAGAAAAGGGTGTTGAATTTTGTCAAAAGATTTTTCTGCATCTATTGAGAAGATCATGTGGGTTTTATTTTTCAGTTTTTTTTTTCTTTTCTTTCTTTTTTTTTTTTTTTTTCGTCTTTTTTAGGGCCACACATGTGGCACATGGAGGTTCCCAGACTAGGGGTCTGTCTAATCACAGCTATTGCTGCCGGCCTACACCAGAGCCACAGCAACCCCAGGTCCAAGCGGTGTCTGTGTTCTACACCACAGCTCATGGTAATGCCAGATCGAGGCCAGGGATCGAACCCTCAACCTCATGGTTCTTAGTCGGAATTCGTTTCCACTGCACCACAATGGGAACTCCTGTTTTTCAGTTTGTTGATGTGGTGTATCACACTGTTTGATTTGCAGATATTGAAGAATCCTTGCATCCCTGGGATACATCCCACTTGATCATGGTGTATGATCCTTTTAATATATATTTGTATTCTGTTTACTAAAATTTTGTTGAGGATTTTTGCATCTATGTTCATCAGTGATGTTAGCTTGTAATTTTCTCTTTTTTGCGGTTAAGGAATCTTTAAAAATTATTTTACATATGATAGTAGCATTGTAGTTATATTTTTAACATGTTCTTATCTGTGGGAGATTCATACTGAGGTAATTTTAGGACTTTCCTTAAACTACTCCAACCAGGGGTAAAAAAGGAGGGGACAGATGAAACAAGAGTAGCAAAAATGAGGATAAATGTTGAAACTGAGTGATGTGTACTTGGGAACTCATTAAATTCCTCTCTTTATGTGTACATAATTTCACGCTTTATAGGCAAATTGTTAAGTAAAAGAAGCTAGTCTGAAAAGGCAACTGTATTGTTCAAATTAGGTAACATTCAGTAAAAGACAAAACTCTAAATACAATAAAATCAGTAGTTTCTGAGGCTCAGGGGAAGGTGGGAAGGGTGGATATGTGAAGCACAGAGGACTGTTATGGCTGTGAAACTGTTCTCTGTGATGCTGTTACATATTTGTTAAAACCCATAGAAATGTGCAACACAAAGAGTAAACCTTGCTGTGTGCAAATTAAAATAATTTTAAACATTGAGAGATCCCAGGAAATAATGCAGGCTGTGACAAGAGACTCTAACTGTATTATAAATGTGTGAAAATACCTCACAGAGGGAATGGGGAAAGGGGGTTGACCTAAGTAACTTTGGAGATGAATGGGATCTATAAGACTAAAGGCAAAATGAACCGCAAATGTGCACTTTACACTAGTTGATAAAGTTGTCCCCACAGAAGTACAGGATAGGAATTCTGATACTGCTTTACATGTATACTGGATTGAACTATTAAGTAAATGGATGGCCAATGGTAGGAGCAGGTGTCTCACTGTTGGAGGAAGAATTTACCAATAAGAAAGGAAGGGGACTAGAAAGATCCATGAGGCAGTGGATTAGAGCGGAGACATCAGTAAGAATTCATGTTTAATTTAATGTAGATTCAGATGGCATATAGAGGTATAAATTAGTTTGTATACATATATTTCTTTGTTTTGTTAGTTGAGAGGGCCTAAAAGCAATGACACCCCAGTAGCAGTGAGCACACCTAAGGCCCAGATCTTGATTCTAATACAATTCTCTGATAAAATGAATCAAGGCTTCTTGGAGAAATGGCTGAGTCTAGGACTGAAGCAGGATGCATGGAGCATCTTGTAATACTATAAAGTTAGTAAGTTCTCCAAGAAAACCCCACATAGTAATGGGAACATGTCAGAGAGACCCAGGGAACCAACTGAAGGAGTTCCCACTAGCCAAAGGTGGAACAGTTTGAGCAAGAACAGATATTATATATAAAATCATAATTCAAAATACAAAAGTATATGAATATATATTGATATCAATAGCTTATTGAAAAAGTTAATAAATGGAGAATAAAAGACCAGCCTCCTGGCTGAAGAATTCCAAATAAATTCATAGATGCTCCACTCTAAAGGAGAGGGAGCATAACTCCCCACCCTTAAGTGTGGGCTGTGCATAGTGACTTACTTTCTAAAAGTGCAGTGTGGATAGTGGGGAAAACAGTAACTACCGTGGAGAACCCTGATCAACACAGCTTCAGCCAAGTAATCAAAGTCCACATGAACAGGCAGTCATAAATCATGTTGATGGTATGTACCCTTCCTATGATGTGATAAAAATGGAATTCTGTTTCTGTGGCCTTCCTCCACCAAACCCATAACCTCATACGAAAAACCCATAATCATGAGAATAAGCAAGTTCCAGTAGGAGAGCATCCTACAATTTACGGGACCAATACTCTTCAAAACTATCAAAATCATCAAAAACAAGCAAAGTCTGAGAAACCATCACAGCCAAGAGGAGCCTGAGGAAGCATAACTAATGCAGTGTGGTATCCTGGATGGGGATCTAGGGCAGGAAAAAAAATCATTAGGTAAATATTGAGGTAAACTAGAGACTCTCATACTAAGTGAAGTAAGTCAGAAAGAGAAAGACAAATACCATATGATATCACTTATATCTGGTATCTAATATATGGCACAAATGAACCTTTCCACAGAAAAGCAGCTCATGGACTTGGAGAACAGACTTTTGGTTGCTAAGGGGGAGGGGGAGGGAGGGGGGTGGACTGGTAGTTTGGGGTTAATAGATGAAACTATTGTCTTTGGAATGGATAAGCAGTGAGATCCTGAACTATATCTAGTCACTTGTGATGGAACGTGATAGAGGATAATGTGAGAAAAAGAATATATATGAATGACTGGGTCGCTTTGTTGTACAGTAGAAATTGACAGAACACTGTACATCAACTATAATGGAAAAAATAAAAATCATATAAAATACTAAGGTAATAAGAATGAACTGTGGACTAGTTAGGAATAACATATCAATATTGGTTCATTACTTATAACCAATGTACCATACTAACATAAAATGTTAATAATAGGGGAAACAGGGGAGGGAGGTGGTAAATATTGGAACTCTATTATCTTCTGTCTTTTTTCTGTAAATCTACTATCATTCTAAAAAATTAGTCTACTAATTCCAAAAAAGGAAAACTCCAAACTCTTAAACACACATACACTCACACTTACCACACACATTGAGTCATCATATAAGCCATTCATTCCAGTGTTTGCTTTTGCAGCATTTTCCCTTTAATTCTCAGGGCCACCTGAGAAGTGGAAACTACTACTATATATATGGGGAAGTTGAGGCTCAAAGAAATGAAGTGCTTTCCCCAAGGTCATATACCTGGCAAGGTTTTCTTCATAGAGGCTAGACTGAAACCTGGAAATCTAGGTCCAGACCTGGGACTTTAGACACAAGCACAGCACATGCAGCCCTCAGCATGGTGCTGACATACAGTGAGGACCAGTGAGGCTCAGCTGCTGCCGCCATTATTGTTGGGACTTTCATCATATTTTCATATTATCTGACACAACAGAGTTTTTCTCTCTGCACTTTATACTCCTGTGGACTTGTCCTAACTTTGTGTCATTCTCAAGTGGCTTTCCCTATTGATGGCTTTTCTCTCAGGAATAACTGCATTATGTCCAAAGGCAATATCTGCCTCCACAATGAACGTAGCGTAGAGCTTGACTCACTAGATGTCTTTGGTGATTAAGGCCGTGGGTCTCTGCATCTTTAGCGGTGACCAAGCAACAGGTTCTAATCTCATCCAGCAGTGCCGAGGTCAATGTGGCTGTCTCTGTTTGACTTTCCAGGTGTCAATGACCTTCAAGTACTTGGCCATGACCTTCACTTGGGAGGAGTGGGGGGAGTTGGATCAGGCACAGAAGACCCTGTATCGGGAGGTAATGCTGGAGACATGCGGGCTTCTGGTCTCACTGGGTAAGGCTCACCTCCCTTCTATGTGGGGAACCCACAGCCTCCTTCTTCATTTTCCCTCTCATTCCAAGCCTGACTGGTAAAGAAGGCCTCTGGAGCCCACCCTCCCTCCCACCCATAACTCCTGCTATGTCCCTGTCCCACTTCCTCTTTCCTGGTCTCCCTGTGTCCATCCAGGCACCATGAAGCACTAAAAAACAGTAATTAAAATCCAAAACTAAACCAAGCCCACATTCTGTAGCACAAACTGTCTTCAGCCTAGGCCCTTATTCCAGATTCTCACCAGCACGAAACTGCACAGTCAAGCTTAGCTGGGTTAGGTCTCCCTATAACCCAGTGAGCAGGGGCTGCAGATGAGGAGTCATTCTCCAAAATGTCTGCAAGTCAGGCAGGCCACCCAGCAACACTGAAACTACACAATCTCAGCTTGAAGGCTTCTTTTTTTCCCTGATGCCTACATCATTATCCCTTGCTTCCTAAGGCCTAGGCCACCATCCTCTACTGGCACAGGAACTGGTGTCGGAGGATATGCAGGCAAATCAGCTGACATTGATGGATACACCTGAGAAAGTCATTCTTTTTCCCCTTCTCTTTCCTGCCTTCTGATTATTGTCAGGAGAGTCTTAGTTTCGTGAAAAATCTTTGATGCTTCCCCTAACTTTGGCTAATTTTCCTTTTCAACAGAAGGAACATTTCCTGACTCATAATGTAGGGCAGGCCACATAAGCTTGCTGGAACTTACAGCATTCTGTTTTCATTGGTGTGTTTTGATGGTAGCCTGGTTGTGAAAACTGAAACTAATTTTACCATTTACAAGTGATACAAGATTCTCTTTCTGAAGAAATCAATTTAAATAAGCAAAATGTGGGTCAACTTAAAAAAAAAAGCAATTTCTAATAGTGACCCCAGCTCATGTCCTCTGAGCACTTACACCCAATATCAGGCCCATATTGCTACTCCACTAATTTAATTCTCACAACATCTTTTGCTCACTCTGAACCCAGTTCTCTCCCCTCAAGGAAGCTGCTGCCCAAAGACAACTATGACAGTTTTTAGCATGAGTTATTATTTGAATATGCTTGTTTATTTGAGGTATAACTTATATTCAGTAAAATGTGCAATATTCAGTAGCCAGCTCAAGCTGCATTTCTCCGGATACCCACCCATGTGACTTCCACCTGGATCACGCTGTGGAACATTCTTCTCCCCAGAGCAGGTTTCCCCACTGTCTCCCAGTCCGTTTTCCCCCAAAGGCACCACTCTACTGACCTCCACCCCCAGATTTTTGGGTTGGCCTGTTCTTGAACATTATACAAATGGAATCACACGGTGCGCACTGCTTTGTGTCCAGGGTCTTCTACTCAGCATCCTGTTTGTGAGATTCCCAGCACAAGGATTAATTTCTGTCCTGAGATTGTTTACGCAGACATCCCCTGGTTTATACAAATTCCCTTTGCCTCACTTTGCACCATCATAAATCATAGTTCCAAAACAGCAGAATATCCAACATTTCCCATAATTAAAAAGAGGTTAAGTCAGGTATCAGCTGATTTAGAACAGTGCTTTTCAGTCCTCCCTGGGCACCTGAATCACTTGCAGAATTTTTATTTTATTTTATTTTATCTTATTTTATTTTATTTTATTTTACTTTATTTTATTTTATATTTTGCAGAGCTTTTAAAGCAGCTGTGTCCAGGCTTCTTCTCCCCCAGAGATTTGACTCCTTTTGGCTCACGGTCAAAACCAGGCATCCTCATGTTGTTCTGATGCCCAGGGAGGTTGAGATACTGACTTAGGTTAATGAGAAAATAGCTTCTGGGAAGAGGATGTCACCTTCTTGGGGTCCTATAGCCATGTGTAAAGGGAAGGGTGCCCCTGAATTTGATTCTGTGGAATGGAAATCAAGGGTAATGCATGTTAGGTAGACAGCTACATCCAGCCTCTTGGTCCAAGGATGACGTTTGTGTTCTTGGTTTCCAGATTCTACGCCAGCATTTTCTTTGCATGAGTAAGAGCAGTCCCATTCCAAGATCTCATCTTTGAATGTCATATGGAATAGAGAGGTTCATTTGTGCCTTTACTCAAACACTGCTGTCCTATTTTTCCACGGTCAGGGTATCCTGTTCCCAAACCAGAACTGATCCACCTGCTGGAGAATGAGCAAGATTTATGCATGGTGAAGAGAGGTCTTTCCTAAAGTTCCTGTCCAGGTGGGTGACGAATAACCAGTGGAGGGAGGGGGGGTGCTACTGCACCCTGAAGACCAGTAGAGGACCACTGGGAAGCCTCTTACTGTGACCTCTCTGGGGGCCTGGGCTGCCATGGAACCCTTTGACCTGTCCTCTCACCCTTCCTAGTTACTTAGGGAAGAGTAGGTTGTATTAGGTAAATGTCAGGCTATATACTGCATATTTTTGGGTTTAACACCTGGCTTTGTCCTTTTTTTTTTTTTTTTTTTTTTTTTTTGTCTTTTTAGGGCTGCACCTGCGGCATATGAAAGTTTCCAGGCTAGGGGGTCGAATCAGAGCTGTGGCTACCAGCATACACCACAGGCATAGCAATGAGGGATCCGAGCTGTGACTTCAAACTACACCACAGCTCACGGCATCGCCAGATCCCTAACCCACTGAGTGAGGCCAGGGATTGAACCTCATGGATACCAGTCAGGTTCATTAACCACTGAGCCACAATGGGAACTCTGCTTTGTCTCTCTTTAGTTTTGTGACCGTGGTGCTGTTGAATGGTCTCATTAATGTTAGAAATAGGCTAAGTTAATGCTAGCTACTCTAATAGAGAAAGTGTAATCTCAGCAGCAGCTCAGCACTGGGAGTTTTGTTTCTGTTTTTGTTTCTTTTCCTCATCCATGCCAAGATCTGCATAGGTCAGTGGGAAGCTCTGTACCACAGTTATTTAGGAAACGAGGTACCTTTTATTGTCAACAAATGACTTAATTTAGGCTTTCCTGGCACTGGCTGTTGAGCAGAGGGCAAGTGAGAGGCATGAAAGAAGTCATACTCTCTTGTGCACATAGCATTGCCATTGCCACTGCATTGATATCCCACTGATGAAACCTGGGCATTTGGCCACACATGGATTCCCAGGGCTAGGAAATGGGTTAGCTGCGTGCTCCAGGAGAAAAGCAAATGGATTTGGTAAACCTCTATTTGGTCTGCTATACTCAGCTTACAGTTAGAAAATGGTAATAATAATAATACTATCTCATTTTATCTCATTGAGTTGTTTGAGGATCTGACCAATATAAACTGCATATGCTAGTGCCTGACGCATAGTCAGTGGCTCACTGTACCTTCGCCGAGACTGTTTCTCAAGCAGGAAGATGGGACAAAGTAAGGAAGGACAAGATGGAGTTTTCAGCAAAGAGGCTAAGAAAATATTATAAAAACATGTCTCGCAACACAGGGGGAGAGTAGTCTAGTTGCTGGTTGTTAAGAAATTGGATTCTGAGTATAGACTGGGATTCCAGCACTTTTGAGCTATTCCCACCACCAGACTTGGATGTGTCTCTTCTCCCTGGGCTTTAGCATTCTTGTCTGTAGAAATGGGAAGATGGTCATTAAATCTTATTGTAGAGTGCAGTAAGGAGAGCAGACACTAAAGAATAGGTTTTGTGCAGACTCCTTGGTAGGCACTGAAGCCCTGCTCAAGGGTAGGGAATAGTATTCCTGCGAAAGAAAACAGCGTGGGCAAAGATTCTGAGGCTGGCAAGAGCTGGGCCATTGTAGCTGAGGGGAGTGGCAGGCAGTGAAATATGGAGGGGGATGCAGAGATGTGCAGGTTTTTATCGGCCTCTGTGAGAAATTTAGATTTTCTCCTAATTGCTCTGGGAGGCTGTAGGAGGGTTTCACTAGATTAGAGACATGATCTGACGTGTTAAATCTCCCTCTAACTACTGCGTGGGGAATGTACTCAGCAGAGCCAAGAACTGATGCCAGGGACATGGCCAGGCTGTATAATCCAGGAGTGTGTTGCTGGTGGACTGGCCCAGGACTTCAGTGTTGAGCTGTGGGGAAGAGTATGGCTGGGGACGTGTTAGAAAGCAGCGCTAACAGCATGTGTGGATGTACAGATGGTTGGGATAAGGCAGTGAACTCCAGGGAATGGTTTTCACATCTCTGTCGTTAAACGCCTACTACATGCACGGGACTGCAGGGCATGTCCTATTCTCATGTTTAGATTTCTGAGTCAGCACCCAGGAACACGTTGAGTGACTGGGTGAAGCCAAAGGCTTCTGGAGCACAGAAAAGGTGCGATTCTTCCCCGTCTCCGTAAGCATTATGTGCATGGTTCATTTTTCCGTGGTCTTGTTTCTCTGACTCAGAAGGGTCTTGGCCCTGCCCAGGTTAGATGCTGCTGGTCAGGAGACCATGTGCATGGTGGCCAGAACTGCAGCTCTGTGGGGCACTACGCCCAGCTACTTATCAGACATTATCCTGGGCAGCTTGATTTCCTTCTCTGTAAACCGGCCTCCCTCCAGGCTGCTATGTAGATTAAAGGGCATTGTCTGTACATGTATATATGCTTGATATATGAATATGCTTAATAAACAGGAGATACTTTTGTAGTTATTATCCCATATGGTTTTCCTCCTTTGTACTAACCTTTCCCCACATCCCATCTCCCTCACCAGAGAATGCTTCTGACTTAAGGATTTTCTGGATAAAACCATATGTACCACAGTTTTCTAACGACATTTCAGCTGGCTTTAGGCCTTAAGTACCTTGGTCATGACCCTGATGATCTCCAGCATAAGATCTTGACATCCCACCAGCCAAACCCAGGACATCCCTGCCCATCCCCTGGGTCTTTTTCCACAGGTGGCAGCTGGGGATAACATGGAATTAATTGTGCTTTAAATGAAAATTTAAGTTCACTGATGAAAATTAAATCCCTCATAAAGGGCGTTTGGGGCCAATAAAAATCACTGGCTGCTAATTTGAACATATTTCTCTCATATGCACTTAATGTAATAGTTGATATATTTAGCCTTAAATATCCTTTTATTTTGAAGACATCTTTGCCTCACTGTTTCCTAGGTAGTAATTTTTTTGTTTCTATCGATTACTTATTTACAATCAAGATTTTCTTTCTTCTAGTTCGAAAGTGTATGCACTGACTCTTAGTATGGTTTAAGCTAAAAATTACACTTATTTAACACGATAGAACAAAAGGTTTCAGGAGTTCCCATTGTGGCTCAGCAGGTTATGAACCCGACTAGAATCCATGAGGATGCAGGATCAATCCCTGGTCTCAATCAGTGGGTTAAGGATCCGGCGTTACTGCAGGCTGCATCGTAGGTCACAGACGTAGCTTGGATCTGGCATGGCTGTGGCATAGGCCAGCAGCTGCAGCTCTGATTCAACCTCTAGCCTGGGAACTTCCATATGACGTAGGTACGGCACCTCCCCCCAGAAAAAGAAAGAAGAGGGAGGTTTCAAATACTTTACTTTCCTCTTGTACAATATTGGGACTTAGAACATTAATCATTTTGTCCCATTTGTGTGTGTATGTGTGCTATTGAGACAGTAAGTGACAATGCTATTGTTCTAACTTCGTAATAGAATGTTATCCATGTCTTACACAGATAATGAGCATCTTTTAAATCCACAGATGCATCTCTCTCTTGGATCCTCGTTTCTTCCAACATCGCAGATCTTTCATCTGGGATCACTTTTCATCCTCTTTGAATAGAAAATCCTTAAATAGGAATTTTGTTTTATGCAGGTTCATTTTACATTAAATTTTCTCATTTATGACTTGAAATAGTTTTATTTCATACTCTTTCTTCAAGGACACTATAGATGCGTTTAGAAAGTTAGATTAACACATTTCTTCCGCAGTCTGTATAGGTCCCTTCCACTGTGTCCCTGAACCACAACTGTGTTATCATATCCTCCAGGTCTGAGGTTAGGTTAGGAAGAGAAATCCCAACATCAGCGGAGGCAATGACTGAGTGGGCTTTAGGATTGTCACATTAAAAGGATGAGAGTGTTGAGTGTAGGGAGAAGTAATATGGCAGGTATCTGGTGGCCAAATTAGATTGTGCCAGAAACTGGCTAGGTGCTCTGTGGTCCCTTTTGCTCTTCTTGGACACCCAGCTTCCCTTATACTTACACATTTGGTGCTTGTCAACTGCTGTCACATTCTTAAAATTGACAAGTGGAAATTCTTGAAGTTGACAAGGGGAAGAACTGACATTACTTCCACTTTGGCTTGAGGACAGTTAGACATGATGTCTCAAGTGTTGGATCATATGACCTGTAAGGATTTGTCTGTTAGGCAGTAGACCTACCTATAGTTATGAAACTCTTCTTTATGACCTATTTTTAAGAATAAAAAATTTAAAATGCACCAAATAATACAAATTGGGTTTTGGCCACGTTGAGTCTAATGTTCCAGAGACCCTTGAATGAAGGTTATGAATAGGCAGGACTAGACACACAATTATGGTGCTGGGGAGACTTTCAGGTTATAAGAGTCCAAAACGTAGCATCTGATGTATGGATGAGTATGGAATTGTGGGTTAGATTTAGGAGGAGGAACCTCTTGGTCATGGTGTCAGTTAAAGTGCAAGGAAGGAAAGGATAGGGTGGGCCCTGAGGACTGGTTATATTGTGTGGGCAAGTAGGTGAGAATGGTGGGCCTCACAAGGACAGGAGAGGGAAATAGTGGCCATAGGGGTGCATATAGGGAAGATCGGGGTCTGGCAGGTGGCCAGGTATTCTGGGGGGAGTGGATTTGAGATGTATGCTGAAGTTCAGCAGAAATGGAAGTACAATTACAATAAAGCCTGGACTGGTGCTTATTCACCCTTCTGTGGGCATATCTGGCTTTTGACCTGGTACTACTGGTGATGAAGGGACAGAATGTACAATACAGATGAGAAAACTCTTGAGGGTGTAGTTATGACTGAGATTGAAGCCAGAAACAGGGCCCAGCCTAGAGGGAGGCCTTCAAAGCAGGATTGGGTGCTGCCCTTGCCAGTGCGTTCAGTTACATCTCCCCTAAGAGACATGTTGAAGTGCTACCACATAGGACCTCCAGATGTGACCTCACTTGGAAATAGTCGTTATAGAGCTAATCAAGCCAAAATGAGGTCATTAGAATGGGCCTTAACCCACAATGACTGGTATCCTTAGAAAAAGGGGGAAATGGACACAGAGACATATTCACAGCAGGAAGATGATGTGAAGACACAGAAGATGACCAGGTGGCTGGAGTGAGGCATGTACAAGCCAAGGAACACCCAGGACTGCCAGAAAACACCAGAAGCCAGTTAAGGGCCTGGCTCAGAACCAGAGAGCATGGGCCTGCTGACACCTTGATTTCAGACTTCTAGCCTCCAGAACTGTGAGATAATTAATTTCTATTATTCAATGTGTGGTACTTTGTTACAGCACAATGAGGAAACTAATACAGAAGGCCTTGGGCAGGATGGGATCCTGGTTACACTTGCAAAACACTCTCCGAATGCCATCTGCAGAGTGACTTGTGGGGAATCCATGGAGAAAGCTATGGTATGGGCCAGGGTTGGGTAGCAGTGGTGATGAGGGTTCATGGGTGGGGTCTAGAATTGTGAGGAAAGTGCAGTCTAAAGAGTAATGTGCATGTGGGGAGGAGGTGTTAACTGTTGGCTCCAGGGTCCTGGTATTAGGGCTTAAAGAAAGCTGAGCCCACATCTGTTTGTATCTGGGAGCTATGATCTTGGTGACAACAGGAGATGGGGTTGGACCCTGTGTATTAATCATGTCTTTTTATTTTCTATATTTATGATGTGTTGACATTTAGGGGGGGTTGCTAATCCTAGAGAGACTGCCCCTCTCAGAGCTAAGCTAATTCCTAGAGGCAGGAAACAAGGTACCTGTGAGCAATTCTTTGATACGCAAACCAACCAAACAGGGTCCTTTCCACCAACCATGTCATTTTATCAGGGTTGTGCAGCCTGGAACACTATCCCCTTGTGCTAAATCATCCCAGGACCAGGTCAACTGCCCAGAGCTTACAAAATTATTCAAACTCTCTAATCCTAAACCTGCTGAGCTTGTCTACCCTGGTTTGTCAATTCCTTTCTGACAAAAACCACAATAGTCTCTGGCCCTGCTTCCTCCTCACACCTCCTGCCTCCTGACCAACCCTGTTTCCTCCCCACGTGGCCCTGCATGGCTTGCCACGCTCCTTCTTAGGAATTGTAAGTAATAAACTCTTCTTTCATAGAGAGTTTTCTCCATGTCTGTCATCTTACCTTACCTATTTAAATAAATCCCGGGTATACCTTAAAATACCCTGCATACCAAGGGTATCTATCTATCCTAGGCCTGTCTGTCGTCACTGTGGGTTAACACAGTGATCAATAGGTAAGAGCTGAGAGAGCACAAGTGGCACCAGTATCTGTATTGCCTCTGACTTGGGTAGTTGGGGAAGAGGTTGAGCTTGGGATGGACATATGGGAGGATGGACTGGACCCTGATGATCATGGAATCAGCTGCCCTCACACTGTGTGACCTTTGAGGCTATCACTGTTTAATTTTCCCTGGGGAACTGAGGACTGTTTGATGAGGCCGAGAGAATCCTGAACTGTGAAATGATACTGGACAACACTGTACTTAGAGCTTCACTGGGCGGGAGGCTTCTCATGGACCCTGGGGACCTGAGCTGATTCCTGCCTATCCCCTTCTCCCCAGAGGTAGCTGTTATTCCCACAGCTGGAGCAGAGTCCATCCCCACTTTCCCAGCATATGGGTTCTAGGGCTGAGCTGTATACACTACTCCAAGTAATGCACTCCTCTACCAGCCCTGACAACTGCCACCCTGAAGCCCTGCATATAGGGGACCAAGAGTCCTTAGTCTTGAAGTCAGCCCAATGGATCCCATCTGGCTTGGCCACTCCCTCCTCGGATGGGGGCGTCTACCATCACTAAACAGGAGTTGAAGCACCGCATGACATCAAGACTAGGTTCAGAGTTCCTTTTGCTGCTCAGCGGGTTAAGAACCTGACAATTGGTTTTCAAATATCAAGCAAACCTTATATTTCTGAAATAAACCCATCTTTGTCATGATGCATGATCCTTTTATATATTCCTGTATTTGATTTGCTAAAATATTATTGGAATTCCTGCATGTATATTCATAAGGAATGTTGGACTGAATTTTTCTTGTAATGCTTTAGTCTGGTTGAGATATCAACATAAAGCTAAGTCCACAGAATATATTGGGTAAATACTACCTACTCTTCCACCTTTTGGAAAAGTTTGTGTAGAATTGCTATTACTTCTTCCTTAAGTGTTTGGTAGAACTCACAGTGAAACCATTTAAGCCTGCAATTTGCTTTGTGAGAATGTTTCTAAATAGAAATTTAATTTCTAAAATACAGGACTAAATATATTATCTACTTTTTTTCTTAACTGAGCTTTCATTGTTTGCATCTTTAAGGAAATTGTTTCATTTCACTTTAGTTTTTCAATTAGTGCCATAACAAAGCTCATGATATTCCCTTATTAACTTTAATATCCATAAAATCTGTGGTTGCGTCTAGTCCTGATTCTTGATTTCATAATTTGTGTATTCTCTCTTGATAAAATTTGTCTAGAGGTTTATCAATTTTATTGATTTTGTTGTTTTGTTTTAGGGCTATACCTGCAGCATCTGTAAGTTCCCAGGGCAGGGCTCGAATCAGAGCTGTAGCTGCCGACCTACCCCACAGCCATAGCAACGGGGGGATCCGAGACACGTCCATGACCACACTACAGCTCACAAGCAGTACCGGATCTTTAACCCAGTGAGACAAGGGATCAACCTGCATCCTCATGGATACTACTCGGGCTCCTTACCGCTGAGCCACCGCAAGAACTTCTCAATTTTATTGATCTTAAGGCTTTTGGTTTTAATGATTTTTTCTAGGTTCCCCCACACACACACTGGTTTCCATTTTGATCTTTATTAAATCCTTTTCCTGATTTCTCTGTTTGTCTTCTTTTTCTGATTTTTTAATATGGAAACAGAGATCCACGATTTGAGACCTTCCCTTTTTTAATATCTGTTTAATGTTATACATTTCCCTTTAAATTCTATTTTAGTTGCCTCCCACAAATTTTGATATATTGTGTTTTCATTTCCATTCAGTTCAAAACACTTTCAGAGAACAACTTTCTTTAAAATTGATAAAGGCTCATTTACCATTTTTTTCCCTTTTGAGCTTAGGGGGTTTTTTTGCGGGGCGGAGGGAGTGGACAAAGCATGGATCACGTCTTAGGGACCCTTAAGTAAAGAGCATTGTCCGAAGGGCCACGGAAATCTGTGCGCCTTCCTTTTAAGAGGTAGCGAAGCCACGTCCACTCTTTAGAACCTTTGGGCTCCATTTCTCAGAATTCAGGAAGTGAGCGCCTCCGCTCACCAGGATGCAATCTGAAACTACATTACCCAGAAGCGCCTCCAAGGTCGGCTGCGGGCGCTGAGCCAATGACGGCAAACGGAGGGGGGCGTTGCCTGCGGCAGCTTGGGCTGAACTTCTAGTCTCCGGCCTCAGGGCGTCTTTTGGAAGTGGCAGGTCTGTTGTTACCGGCGTTTCTGGCTGAAGCACAGGGCAGTGGCCGCTTCTCAGAAAAAGGTCTCCGAGACTGAGCAAAGGACAGTGAGGAGAGTAAGACCCACCACCACGCTTTTGTATGAGCCGTGACTCCGCCTGGAACGGGGTTGTCCGCCGTGCGCACTCCGAGCCTCGCCCCACCCCTCGGTCTCTGCAGCTCTGGGAGGCGGCCCCCTGGGGCTTGCGCGCATTCTACATCGCGGAGACTCGGGTGCCGGTCCCCCCCCCCCCCCCGCCGCGACCAGGGCTGGTCTGAGAGGTCGTGGACCGGCTTTTGTCGCTGCCTCTCGCCGTTCCGCTTTGCCCACTGGGCCCCATGGCGGCGCCAGCGCTGGTGAGTGGAAGGTCTCGCAGGCTCACGTGCGCAGGGGTCGCCTATGTACAATTCCACTCTCCATGATATAGAGAATCCCGGGATTCTTCGCTTTTCCCTCTTCATATTCTTGAATCTAGAGGTCCTGTGAGAACGGGGTGTGGACACGGCTGTGCAAATCACGTCCAACCCAGCGTTCTGAATCCAGGCCAGGGATAAGGGGGGCATCCATTTCTGGCTCTAACCTTGAGCTTGTCGATTCACTGCCTTTGGCTTCTCTTCCCTCGGGGCCAAAATCGGAATATTAACAATTTTTTTCTCTCGGTTGAGGGAACTGCAGAGGACACATATGTGCCCTTCAGTGTTGAGCATGACCCAGAGAGCCTTATTCTGTATGTGGTTTCCAGACAGGGACTCTCCTAGTCCTGCTATTATGTTAGGCTCACCCCAGGCAGAGTCTGACCCTCAGGCCTCAACCCAGCTCAAAGCTGGGAGAAAGGATGAGAGAGCCTCTAGCAGAGGTGAGGCGGGAGCAGCGTTTTTTAAATTGCTGCTCTTTTAATAAGAATAGAAGTTCCCTGGAGAGGCCTGAAGACAGGGCAGTCACTGGATTTCTCTTTGCCACTGCCATTTGGGCAGCACAGGTAAAGTTGACTTGCCACAGCAGTGAATCCATTATCCTAACACATTTACTTATCTTTGAAAAGTGAATTTGTTACAGTCCACTGCAATATTTATTGATGACTGCACGGGAATGTGTGTCTTGTGGGATGTAAACACATGGAGAGGCCCAAAGCTGCTCTTCAGCATGGCACCCTGTTTGCTTTCATCATAGCTCTGATCACCTTCAGGACTTCTCTTATTTATCCACATTTCCTCACCTGCCTTGCTCCCTAACTTTATTCCAGCCTTATTCCAGTGTCTGCTCAGAGAGGGCTGCCTGGTTGCCCTTCCCCTAGTCTTTGTAGGCATCTCACTGTCTTTTGGGTTTTTTTCCAAGCACTTAGGGACGTATGACTTTATCTTGCTCATTTATTTAGTTTCTTGTCAAGGATCTCTCCCTAACTCTGGAATGTGAGCTCCTGTTTTCTCCTCTATCCCCAGACTTAGAACGGTGCTGGACCTATATCAGGTGTTCAGTAATTGGTTTATGAATGAAAGATTCTATCTCTAGGGTTCCCATCATACTTAGTTTAAATTTAACCATCTTCCCCCACCGTGGTTGGACCAGAGGGTCCTGGGTTCAAATCTTGCCCCTTCTCAATAGAAGTATGACTCTGGGCAACTTGACTTTGAATCCCCATTTGCTGATTGTGAAAGGGAAACTGATGGTGTTTACCTCACGGGATATGTAAGGGTTCATGAAATTTATAAGCATACATGTCATGAGCACTGACATGAGCCAGGGCGCTGCACTGTTTGCTTTATGAACTTTCTCACCTTAATTCCCACAACAGCCTGGTGAAGTTGGAACTGTGAGTGTATTGGTGTGGAAATTGAGGCTCAAAGAAATTATGTGTTGATTCAAAAGGCTGGATTTAAACCTCAGGAAGCCTAGCTATAGACCTAGAGACTTAGTTGCTTTAACACAGCATCTAAAGCCTTATAGATGCAGACATACAGTGCAAACCAGTGAGGCTCAACTACTGCTGCTAGTGTCATTACTTGAATTATTATTTTTTTCTCTGCTCCTCAAAGTCCACATGGGATTATCATTGTTTTGTGTCACTCAGTGGATTCCCATATAGGCGGCTTTTCTCTCCCACACGATTGTGTTGTGGCAAAGGCACCATCTGCCTTCCTCCAAAACAGAGTGAAGTTCTCAGGAGATACTCAGTGATTCAGGCCTTGGGTCTCTGGACTCTTGCCACAACCAAGTAGTAGGCTCTAATTTCATGTAATAGCCATACAGCCACCATACCACTTCTGTTTGACTTCCAGGCATTGGTATCATTTGAAGACGTGGCCATCACCTTCACTGGGGAGGAATGGAGACATCTGGACCTGGCCCAGAGGACCTTATACCAGGAGGTGATGCTAGAGACTTGTGGCCTCCTGGTCTCCCTGGGTAAGGCCTCATCTCTCTCCCATCTGGTACCCACAGCCGCTTTCATCCCACCCTCTCTACCTAAGCATGGCTGCTTGAGAAGACCTCAGGAACCTGCCTTTTTGTCTCCTTGCAGCCTCAGCATGTTCTGGTCTAACCTCCTCTCACTTGGTTTCTCTGTGTCTCCATCAAGGATTGTTGTCTAACAAATAGTTCTTCTCAACACTGTTGCCCAAGTGTTCAACACAAGCTGACCTCAGTCTGACATCCTTATTCCTGATACCCATAATCTGGAATTCAGCTTGGTTGGGTCACATGTCCTCACAGCCGAGTTAACATTAACCTGTGGTTAATGGGAGAGTCTCCAAGAAGGGGGCGAATCAGATGGACAGGAAACTATTTGTCCTCAGTGCCACCAGTATCTTTCTAAGCAACGCAATCTCAGCTAAAGGCTTCTTTGACCCCTGGTATCTGCACCGTTGTCCCTTATTCCTAAGGCATCTCCTTGCTTCTCTGCTGCTGTGGCATTTTATTTTATTTTATTTTTATTTTTATTTTTTGCTTTTTAGGGCCATATGTGCAACATATGGAAGTTCCCAGGCTGGGGGTCAAATTGGAACTGCAGCTGCCGGCCTACGCCACAGCCACAGCCACACCAGATCCGAGCTGCATCTGCAACCTCCACCACAGCTCATGGCAACGCCGGATACTTAACTTACCGAGCAGGCCAGGGATCAAACCCACATCCTTAAGGTTCAAGTTCATTACTGCTGAGCCACAATGAGAACTGGGAGTTAGTTTTAGAGAGCACACAGACACATTTTCAAATGACATTGATGGGCATCTGAGAAAGCAGTTTCTTTTTTTCCCTTCTCTTTGCTGCCTCTTGATTGTTGTCAAGAGAGTCTGGGTTTAGTGCTGGGTCCTCAGTGCTCGTATGATTGTTGGGTAATTTCCCCTGCAGCAGAAAGAACAGCCTCGCGACTCTCAGACTTGAGCAGGCAGCATAATCTTGCTCAGACCGTGATTATTTTTATTTTATCGTTTCTTTTTTGACCATGCCTGCAGCATGCTAGAGTTCTGGGGCCAGCAATCGAACCTGCGCCACAGCAGCGACCTGAGCCAATGCAGTGACAGTGCCAGATCCTTAACCTACTGAACCACTCGGGAACTCCTGTCATATTTTTATACTATCCTTTTACTTAGACCAAATGAACTAATATCTTTAAAGAACTTAGAATAGAACTGGGAAAACAGTAAGTGCCACCCATGTATTTGTTATGTATAAGAAATAAAATTACAAATGTTCTTCCACCTAAACCTTTTTTTTTTACTTTTTTTTTTTTTTTAGCTTTTTAGGGCCGCACCCATGGCATATGGAAGTTCCCAGGCTAGGGGATGAGTCAGAGCTACAGCTATTGGCCTACACCAGAGCCACAGCAACACAGGATCCGAGCCACATCTGCGACCTGCACCACAGCTGACAGCAATGCCAGATCCTTAACCTATTGAGTGAGGCCAGGGACTGAACCCACATTCTCATGGATACTAGTCAGATTCGTTTTTGTTGCACCATAACAGGCAGTCCCCCACCTAAACCTTAAAGGACCAGTTTACCCAGAAATGGTTACCTCTGACAGGCTCTCCCAGCCTTGTGCCCACAGAGTCTCCCCCAGGAAGTCAGTCATCAGTGAAGTAAATAGAGTGTTCTTTTATGACAGTTGTGATCAGTTGTTTAAAGGAGATATTTGGACAACAGTTTTTTTTTGTTGTTGGTTTTTTTTTTTTTTTTTTTTTTTTTTTCTTTTTGCCATTTCTTGGGCCGCTCCTGCAGCATATGGAGGTTCCCAGGCTAGGAGTCGAATCGGAGATACAGCTGCCGACCTACACCACAGCCACAGCAACATGGGATCTGAGCTGCGTCTGCGACCTACACCACGCTCACGGCAACGCCGGATCCTTAACCCACTGAGCAAGGCCAGGGATCGAACCGGCAACCTCATAGTTCCTAGTCGGATTCGTTAACCACTGCACCACGACGGGGACTCCTGGACAGCAGTATTCCAGGTGGAGGGACCAACACAAGCCAAATCCTTGAGGAGGACAGGGAGCTCAGGTCCTTAACAGAGAGGAAGGAAGATCTGGTTCACCTTTTCCACTGCCCCATCCCTCAGCTCGGTGCCAGGCATATGGCAGACATCACCGAACATTTGCTCAGTGACCCTGGGTGCCTTCTGGCTTGCAGTACAGGATTTCCTAGTCAGATTCTTGTGGGTCCTGGTGCCTAAGTCATTGACTTCTCTCCAGAGTCCTCCTGTCCTTGAGCCTTTGCAGGTACCAGAACATCACCCCCTGTTGGTTGTCCCCTGAAAAAAGTTTATTATTTCACCTCATGAGAAGCTCTGAGTTTGGTGCTGGCTCCTGATTTGGTAGCTCCCAACCCAGGTCTGTCTGTCTATCTGCTTTCTGTCCTTGGTCCAGGCCATCAGGCCAGCAGCCTTGAAGGGACCACAGGACAATGCAGCAGCAAGTAGGGCAGCAGGGCCCCACATTCAGCCCTATCTTCCCATTCTGGGTTGAAGGCTTCTTCTTCAGAATGGGTAGCAGTTTTAGGTCATGGCCTACCTCAGACAGCTGACTCTCAGTCGAGTTGAGATTCCTCATTTTGTTTTTACCTATATACCCATGTTCTATTTATTTCTCCATGCACAGGGCATCCTGTTCCCAAACCAGAGCTGATTCACCTGCTGGAACATGGGCAAGAACTGTGGACAGTGAAAAGAGGCCGCTCCAGAAGCACCTGTGCAGGTGGGTGCATGGCAGCTGGCAGACTGCCAGGGAGTCTCTGTGTCTGAAACTCCAGGGGCGGTTTCTTTTTGTGGACTTCTGGGGTCTCGGGCAGTCCTAGAACACTTTGAGCTGTGTTTCCCCCATCTTCCCACTCCCATCACACTCTTTGCCTTTACTCAGGTTGAAGTGTGGTGTACTGGGCTAGAGACAGGCTCTAGAGGCTTGGCCACTCCTAGCCTCATAACCATGGGCAAGTTGCATGATCTCGAGGTGCCTTTGATACACGTTAGGCTGAATTAATGCTACCTGCTATAAATGAGAAATTCCAGAATCTTTTTTTTTGCCTTTTCTAGGGCCGCACCTGCAGCATATGGAGATTCCCAGGCTAGGGGTCTAATCGGAGCTGTAGCTGCCAGCCTACGCCAGAGCCACAGCAACGCGGGATCCAAGCCGCATCTGCGACCTACACCACAGCTCACGGCAACGCCGGATCCTTAACCCACTGAGCAAAGCCAGGGATGGAACCCACAACCTCATGGTCCCTAGTCAGATTCGTTAACCACTGAGCTACAGTGGGAACTCTGAGAAACTCCAGAATCTTGATGGGTCAACAGATTAAGACTTTTTTCCTCATTTGTGCTATGGTTTAATGCAGGTCAGCAAGGGAGCTCTGTACCACATATCTATTCAGGGACCCAGGTATCTTCTGTTGTCAGTGTGTGGCTGTGAGGTTGCTTTGCAGCCAAGAGGAATAGGTGAGAAGGGGAGTAGTCATATCCACTTGCTCACATACGTGACTTCTGTTCACATTCCAGTGACAAGAACTAGGCATTAGGCTGTACGTTGTATCAAATTGGGAAATGCGGTTTAGCTTTATGCCCAAGGAGGAAAGGCCAGGTTTGTGATGAACATACAGTCAGTCTGCTAAACTTATCCTCCACCAGAAAAAAATAATAGTTTCTGCATCATTGGAATGTCGTTAGATAACGTGAAACTGCTTATTAGCACACTAACTGACCCCAAAAGTTATGACTAGTGATATTCCTGTATTATTAGTCCTATTGAATAATAAATAGTGCTATCTCAAACTTCCTTCAGATTCAGAAAAAACAGTCCTTTCTTTAGCTACAGAGCGCTACTTCCAGCTATACTTTGCACTCCACCCATTTCCATCTCATCCAGTCATTGATTTCTCTACACATCCCTGCATGCATCCATCCTTCCATTTGTAAAACAGATATTTGGAAGTTTTCCCTAGCCTTGTCATCTTCTTGCGCTCCTGCCTTGGAAAACCTGAGGGGGCGTTAGCCCTTGTCAGCCCCCATGGGGCGTGTGCATAGCACCAGTGCAGATTCGTGGTCTCTCCCCTCAGCCAGCCAGGGAGTATCTCTGACCAGCCTCTTCTCAGCCCCAGAGAGTCTGTCTCAAACCTCCACCCCTTTCTGCGGTTCTGCATCTTCACCTGAATGTTTCAAAGGCACTTCACACCCATCAGGCCTGAAAAGGACCTCATGATTTTGCCCTCTCATCTCATCACTGCATTTCAATGAATGGCCTTGCCATTCAGAGAAAGCCAAAACCAAACTTGGACAACCCCTCCACAGCTCCATCTTCATCATAACCCAATATCCAGCCATCCCTGAATCTTGATCATATTTCATCGTACCTTTCCCCTGCATCCATCACCTTCACCTGTTCCAGCCTAATCACCCTAGTCCAAGCTATAATCATCTTTTGCCTGCATGTTGCTAACAGATTCCTCACTGGTCCCCCACATCTGCTCTGTACCTCTGATCAGCTTTGTGTCTCACACTCACCTCCCTATCCACTCACACCTTGTTCCAAATATCACCACCTCCCTAGCCACTGAGATCTCAGCATGTGACCTAGTTCATTTTGAAGAGAAAGGCTATTCACGTGTTCTTCCTGTTCTTGAATCCTTACTGACTTATCCCTGCAGCTTTCTCCTCACCTCTATGGAAGAGTTCTCATCCCCAGCCATGGCTAATTCCCCCAGCAGAGTCTAGATCACACCTTCAGCTACGTTCCCAGGTGAATAAGTTATCCATTGCTATATAGCAATGTTTAAAATTACTCATCATTAATATTAAAATATCACTCGTTTATTATCTCTCATCTGTGGATCAAAAATCCAGGCACAACTTAGCTGGGTCCTCTGCAAAGCTGCAGTCATAGGCAGCTTACATCATGTCAGCATACTTCAGGTGATGGCGTGAGAGACCCCAGCAGGAAGGATGCTACATAAATACTTTCTCTGTTGCCTCTTACGTTGTAGCACCTTTGCTGTATTCTGTTCTTTAGAAGGAAATCAAGCACCTGCCAGGATTCAGGCAGAGGGAGTCATAAAACTTGATGCACATCGTGAGACAGGGATTAATGAGAAGCTATACATGAGTGTGTCCACTGCATCAGGGAACATGCTTCTTCGTTTATTTCTCTTGTATATCTCCACCTTCTCTCTACTTAAGATAAAAAACATGGTGAAGTTTCTGACATTTGAGGAAAACAAACACAAATGTTCTTGGCTTTCCAACAATATCTAAATGTTATTGACTCTATTTCAAGAGGTTTCAACAGCCAAACTTAATTCTTTTGTACTGACTGAGGTGTAATTTACACATAAAATGCGCAGATGTTAGAGGTTTATCATGAAATCTTACATGTATATAAATCAGAGGATTCACCACACAGGTCAAGAAATACAGGATTACCAGCACCTCCCAACCTTTTTATGTTCCCTTCTTATTAATATCCCCTTTTACAGAAGTAACCAGGGTTTAGACTCTGTCTTTATAGAATAGTTGTGAAAGCTTATAAATGGCGCCAGACAGCATACAATACTGTCATACCTGTCTTCTTGATTCATTATGACTCTGGAATTCATCCGTGTGGTTGCATCTATTTGGAGTAATTTCTCACTGCAATATCTCAATGAATTAATGATTACATATACCAGGAGTTCTCTTGTGGTTCAGCAGGTTAAGGAGCTGGTATTGTCAATGCAACAACTGGGATCATTGCTGTGGCGTGGGTTCAGTCCCTGGTCCAGGAACTTCCACATGCCACTGGTGCAGTCAAAAAATAAATAAATAAATAAACATACCTGTTTTCGTTTTTTGTTTGTGTGTGTGTATTTTGCTGTTTAAGGCCGCACCTTTGGCATATGGAAATTCCCAGGCTAAGGGTCAAGTTGGAGCTGCAGGTGCTGCCCCATGCTACAGCCACAGCCACAGCAACATGGGATCCAAGCTGCATCTGCTACCTACACTGCAGCTCACAGCAACGTGGGATCCTTAACCTACTGAATGAGGCCAGGGATCAAACCCACATCCTCATGGATACTGGTCGGGTTCGTAACCCACTGAGCCACAACAGGAATTCTGACATATACTTGTTTTCCTGTTGATAGACATTTGGCTTAGTCTCCATTTTCAGGATATTATGAAGAATGCTGTTATGAACATTTTTGATCATATTTTTTTGTTGGCTATAAGCACACATTTCTGTTGAAAATAAACGTATGAGTGAACTGACTGGATCATGGTGTAGTTCTATGACCAGCTTTAATAGAAACCACCAATCAGCTTCAAAGTGACTGCACTGTTTCGCATTCCCACCAGCCATGTGTAGGAGTCCTCAATGCTTCACATCCTAGTGAGCAGGTGGTGTCTTCCCTTTACTCTTTGAAGCCCCGTTGAGGTATTTCTCAGCACACAGTACTAAAAATATTCTCACTCGTCTTACTGTTGACTTTCTCATTGACAACAAATGCTACAACTGTGATAATGATAAGAGGTAGTGGTCTACAATTACAGAACATTCGCCATGCACCGTGCTGATGGATTTACATGCTTCCGTTTATATAAGGTTGTCATGAACTGAATGTGTGAATGTAAATGAACTGAATGAATCCCAGTGTGATGATACTAGGATGTGGGGCCTTCGGGAGGTAATTGGGTTTAGATGAGGTCTTGAGGATGGAGCCCCCATGGTGGAATTAGTGTTTTTATGAGAAGACAGACCGTGGCCTTTCTTAGGTGTGGCATGTGGTGCTTGGTCGGGGCAGAAGGGGGAGAGCTCTTTGGGTGTCTCTTCTAAGGACTCTAATCCTCTCAAATACAGATCCTTACCCTTCTGACCTCACTTACCTTAATTACTTCTGTGAAGGCCCTATCTCCAAATACACATTGAAGGTTAGGGCTTCAGCAAATGAATTTTCAGGGAGCAGATTCAGTCCATAACAAGATTTGTCTTTTGAATAAATACAGGGCTATTCAGATATTCTTTTTTCTTGTATCAATTTTGGTAATGTGAGTCTTTTAAGGAATTTATCCACTTCATCTAATTATTCTATCAATTACTTTTTAAGACTATTTCATCTCAAAATGGTAAATTTTGTTACATATATTTTACCACGATAAAAGGCTAAAAAAATAAATTTAAAATGTGTCCACAGTGTTTTTATAATATCATTAGAAACTGACATTCTCTTGGTATGATAATCTCTAGGTCCATCCATGTTGCCGCAAATGACATTATTTCATTCTTTTTTATGGCTGAATAATTTTTCGTTGTATATATGCCACATTGTCTGTATCCATTCCTTTGTTGATTGACTTGTAGGTTGCTTCTGTGTCTTGACTGTTGTAAATAGTGCTGTAGTGAACATTGGGGTGCATGTATCTTTTCAAATTATGGTTTTTTCCCAGATAGATGCCCAGGAATGAGATTGTAGGATCATATGATAGCTCTATTTTGACCTTTTTAAGGGACCTCCATACTGTTCTTTATAATGGCTGTACCAATTTACATTCCCACCAACAATGTAAAAAGGTTCCTTCTTCCTTATACCCTCTCCAGCATTTATTAATTGTAGATTTTGTGATCATGGCCATTCTGACCAGTTTGAGGTGATACCTCATGGTAGATTGTATTTGCATTTGTCTAATAATTATTGATGTGAGCATCTTGTCTTGTGCCTGTTGGAGAAATATCTGTTTAGATCTCCTGTTCATGTTTTGATTGGGTTGTCTGTTTTTTTGATGTTGAACTGTATGAACTGTTCGTATATTTTAGAAATTAATCACTTATCGGTTGCATCATTTGCAGATATTTTCTGCCATTCTGTAGGTTGTCTTTTCATTTTGTTTATGGTTTTCTTAGCTGTGCAAAAGCTTTCAAGTTTAATTAGGTCCCATTTATTTATTTTTATTTCCCTTATTCTAGGAGTTGGATCCAAAAAAATACTGCAGTCATTTATATCAAACAGTGTTTTTCCTTTAGGAGCTTTATAGTATCCAGTTTTATATTTAAGTCTCTAATCCATTTCGAGTTTATTTTCATGTATGGTATTACAGAGTGATCTATCATTCTTTCACATGTAACTGTCCAGTTTTCCCAGTACCACTTACTGAAGAGATGATCTTTTCTTCACTGTATATTCTTGGGTACTTTGTGGTAAATAATTGACCATAGGTGCATGGGTTTATTTCTGGGTTTTCTATCCTGTTCCATTGATCTGTACGTCTGTTTTTGTGCCAGTGCTATACTGTTTTTGATTACTGTAGCTTTGTAGTGTAGCCTGAAGACAGAGTGACCTGATTCCTCCACTTCTGTTTTTCTTTCTCAATATTGCTTTGGATATTCAAGGTCTTCTGTATTTCCATACAAAGTTTAAAATTTTTTGTTCTAGTTCTTTGAAAAGTGTCCTAATTTGATAGGAATTGTGTCTATTCAGTAGATTGCCTTGGGTAATAGAGTCATCTTGACAGTATTGATTCCTCCAATCCAAGGACATGGTATAATTTTCCATTTGTTTGTGTCATTTTCAGTTCCTTTCATCAGCATCTTATAGTTTTTGAAGTATAGGTCTTTTGTCTTTGGGGTAGGTATTTTATTCTTTTTGATTCAATGGTAAATGTGATTGTCTCCTTAATTTCTCCTTAGATCTTTTGTTGTTGATGTACAGAAATGCAACATACTTCTGTGTATTAATTTTATATCTTACAACATTACTGAATTCATTCATGAGCTCTAGTAGTTTTCTGGTAGCATCTTTAGGATTTTCTTTGTATAGTATCATGTTTGCAGACAATGGCAGTTTTACTTCTTCTTTTCCAATTTGGATTCCTTTTATTTCTTTTTCTTCTCTGATTGCTATGGCTGGGATTTCCAAAACTCTATTAAATGAAACTGGTGAGAGTAGACATCCTTGTTTTCTTCCTAATCTTAGAGGAAATGCTTTCAGCTTTTCGTCATTTAGTATGATGTTAGCTGTTGGTTTGTCATATATAGCCTTTATTATGTTGAGGTATGTTCCCTCTGTGCCCACTTTCTGGAACATTTTTATCATAATGGATGTTGAGTTCTCTTGTGGTGCAGTATATTAAGGATCTGGTGTTGTCACTGCAGCTGCATGCGTCACTGCTATGGCGGGGGTTCAGTCCCTGGCCTGGGAATTTCTGCATGCTATGAGTGCACCCAAAAAAGAAAAAAGAAAAAAAAAAAACAAATTTATGATTACCAAAGGGGAAAGGGTGGTAGGAGGGATAAGCTAGGTGTTTGAGATTGACATATACACACTACTATGTATAAAATAGATAACCAGCAAGCATATACTATATACCACAGGGAACTGTACTCAATATTTTGTAATAACCTGTAAGGGAAAAGAATATGAAAAAGAGTAGATATATATAAATCACTTTGCTATACACCTGAAACTAACACAATATTGTAAATCAACTATATGCAATAAAAAAATAAAATAAAAAAGAAGAGCCCTCTATTGGTAGCAGAGAATGGCCATGCCTAGGTTGAGAACCGGAAGCTTTGAGGAGGCAAGTAGATGTAGCCATGGAGAGATAATGAGGGCCTAGAGAAAGACCATAATAGCAAGGATAGAGAATGAATTCAGTACGTATTTAAGAAGTAATTAAGATTTTTTTTTTTTATTATCTGAGTGCTGGGAAAGGAAGGATATAAAATGCCCTTTCCCTTTGATGTGATATGGAATTAGAAGGGATGACATCTTTCGCTAGGTAGGCCATCAAGATGGGCCTAGATAAATAGATAGATAGGAAGAAGAGAGAAAAACAGGTTATGTTGTTATTTTTTAGAATGTGTGTGTGAAAAAAAAATTTCTAAGTTTAATTGGTTTACAAAGGAAATTCCTTTTTACTGTTTTTCACTGTAATGGAAATTAATCATATAGGAAACATTTAAGAGTTGAACATCTGAGATTCTCCTTTGCACAAATGAGCTAGATGGTGTACTTGCCCTATTAATCATCTCTGCCTAGTCTTAGTTTTTGTAATAACAGGAATTTTTAAAAATATGAAAATAACAAGAAGATTTTGTAGTGAGTCTCTTGGTCTTTATCCCATCAAGAATGGTTTTCAGGAGTTCCCGTTGTGGCTTAGTGGTTAACGAATCCGACTAGGAACCATTAGGTTGCGGGTTCGATCCCTGCCCTTGCTCAGTGGGTTAACGATCCAGCGGGATAACAATCCAGTGGGTTGCCGTGAGCTGTGGTGTAGGTTGCAGACGTGGCTTGGATCCCACGTTGCTGTGGCTCTGGTGTAGGCCGGTGGCTACAGCTCCGATTGGACCCCTAGCTTGGGAACTCCATATGCCGTGAGAGCAGCCCAAGAAAATGGCAAAAAGACAAAAAAAAAAAAAAAAAAGAGTGGTTTTCATATAATGTGTATGACTTGAAAAATGTATTTATCCAAGAAATAGGTTAGAACCAGATATGAAATGAATTCAAATCTATGGAATTGAGTTTTTATAAACCAAAAACAACAGATAAATAATCTTTTTCCTCCTCCTTTTCTATTCAGTTTGTTTTATTTCTGCCATTCCCCTGTCTTTATATCAGTCTTGAGTCCTTTGTCATTTGTTAGGAGTTATGCTTATTGATTATTGCTGTGTAATACATTAACCTTAAACGTAATAACTGAAAACAGCTATTTTCTTTGCTCACAGTTTTGAGGTATTCTCTGTGGTTACAGTATGTCCTTTGTTGGGTGGGAGATTCATGTAGCATTTTACTTAATTTTAAACTACAACTTCTACTTTTTTTTCTTTTTGTCTTTTGTCTTTTTAGGGCCACATCTGTGGCATATGTAGGCTCCCAGGCTAGGGGTCCAGTCAGAGCTGTAGCTGCTGTCCTGAGCCACAGCCACAGCAACACAGGATCCGAGCCACATCTGCGACCTACACCACAGCTCACAGCAACGGTGGATCCTTAACCCACTGAGCAAGACCAGGGATCGAACTTGTGTCCTCATGGATACTAGTCAGGTTCACTAACCGCTGAGCCACGACGGGAACTCCAACTTCTACATTTAATCAGCAATAAAGATAGTATTTTGAACTTCAGAAAAACCTTGACATTCCCAAAAAATAAAAGATTGTTTCATTGTGATTATGTGTGTATTTTTTGCTTTTTTTATTTGAACATAATGAAAAATATCCATTTTATATTGTCTTATAGGATTTGTACTTTTTTTTTTTTTTTTTTTTTTTGGTCTTTTTTTTGCTATTTCTTGGGCCGCTCCTGCGGCATATGGAGGTTCCCAGGCTAGGGGTTGAATCAGAGCTGTAGCCACTGGCCTACGCCAGAGCCACAGCAACGCGGGATCCGAGCCGCGTCTGCAACCTACACCACAGCTCACGGCAACGCTGGATCGTTAACCCACTGAGCAAGGGCAGGGACCGAACCCGCAACCTCATGGTTCCTAGTCGGATTCGTTAACCACTGAGCCATGACAGGAACTCCAGGATTTGTACTTTTTATGCAACAGTACATTACTAAGATTCATGGTTCATATAGCTGTAGTTCACTCATTTTTTTCTTCTGCAGTCATTTATGTGAATGTAACACAATGTATTCATCCATTTTCATGGAGATTTTATTGTCTCCAGTTTTTTGTACCCACAAACAGTACTGCTATGAAAATTCACATACACATCTTCTCACGTGTGTGAAAATTTCTCAGTAATATTTCTAGGACTGGAGTTTTTTGGATTATTAGGTAAGCAAAAGGAGGATTTTAATAGATGATGACCTACTAAAATGGTTATTTATGCCCATTTACACTTCACCTGCCTTGTGTAAACAGTTCCATGGATCCATACCTTCTCCAACACTTAATATTGTCAGGTTCTTGGAGTTCCCACAGTGGCTCAGCAGAAACGAATCTTGACTAGGAATCACAAGGACGCAGGTTCGATCCCCGGGCTCGCTCAGTGGGTTAAGGATCCAGCGCTGCTGTGAGCTGTGGTGTAGGTCACAGGCATGGCTTGGATCTGGCGTTGCTGTGGCTGTGGTGTCGGCCAGTAGCTATAGCTCCAATTCGACCCCTAGCCTGGGAACCTCCATGTGCTGTGGATGTGGCCCTAAAAAGACAATATATATATATAGTCAGGTTCTTAAATTTTTTTCAATAAAGTGAATAGAAAACGGTCTCTCACTGTGGTCTTAATTTTGCCCTTCCTGCATCCAAGAAATTTGAGCACCTCTTGCTATGTTGATTGGCCCCATACATATTTTCTGTGAAATGTCAGTTCACAATATGCTGTTTTCATTTTGGGTGTGGAGTGTTGACATTGCCAGTTGTAATTTTGTCTATTTCTCCTTTTAACTCAGTTTTTGGTTTCTATATTTTGAGGCTCTGATATTTGGTACATAAAGCTTTTAATATTGCCATATCCTCGTTGTAAATTGATCTTTTTATCCCTCTTTGTCTTATTTTCTTTGCTTTATGTTATCTGATATTAATATAGCCATCTTTGTTTGCCTTTCAAAAAATTGTAGGTAGGTTAGTCAGGTTAGTCTTGTATAATAAATACTTCTGGATCTTGTTTATGAAATCTTCCTTTTTCCCAAGATCTAAAATGTAGTCATTTTCACTATTAGAAGTTTTTCATTTTTAGTTTCTGATAGTTAAGTCATAATCAGGATGGAATTAATTTTTTTTGTTGTTGTGTGAGGTAGAAATACAATATTGTTTTCTCCCATGTGGCAAATGATTTTTTACATCTATTTATTGAATAGTCCTTTTCCCACTCGCCTCTCTTCTGCTTTTATCATATATTATCAAAGTTCCACATACACACCTCTGAGCTCCAAATTCTGTTTTTTCTTTTGACAGTTTGACAGCTTATCTTAGATCTATGTTATATCACACTGCCTTGATGTATATAATTCATCATAATCCCAATTCCTCAAAGGGCAAGTCCTTTTGCTTTATTTTTCTTCAGAAATATTCTGGTCTCTTTTCTTTTATATAAATTCTACAGTCAGCTTGTCAATATCCATGAAAAACCCCATTGGGATTTATCTGAAGTTGTATTAAATTTATAGATGAATTTGAGGAGCATTGGCAACTTTGCATTATTAATCTCATATAAATTTTATTAATGTGAAACATTTTCAAGTTTACTTCATCTAGGTGTTATCTATTTTGGATCTCTTCACCTTGTCTTTACTCAGATCTTGTAGACTCAGTATGTCCACCCAGATGTTTCTCACCCACCCACCCCACTTTTACATAGTCCAGAATCCTGAGAGTTTGTTTCTCCTCTGTCCTCGCCTCCCTCTCCACCATCTTGTCATCCTCTTCTCTTTGCTCAGCATTCAACATTCTCTCAAGACCCTAAAATACTGTACTTTCAGTCACCAGCTACAATTTTTCTCCTAATTCCTGTCAGGGAATTTCTGCTCACCTGTTAGAAATAAGCTCACATAGCACGTTGTCCAGGTCAACTCCACTGACCTTTCTGTCTCCCATCTGAGCCAGGTTAGGTGCCCCTTCCCTCGGCTGTCATAGCCCTATGAGATCTTGGAGAACAGTCATTACCACCACTCTTCCCTCCCTCCCTCATTCTGAAATGTGAGGAGGAGTCTCCACTCCAGATTCTTTATCTCCTGTCCCTGATTTTACCTTTTAAAGATGTCAAGAGTCTAAGGAATGGTAGAGAAAGAAATTGTGAACCTAGTAAGAGATGTGAAAATGCCTTATGCAGTAGAGAGGCTTTATTTTCAACTTCATACCTCCACTAAAGAGGTAGTTTATTTTGTTCTTTGTTGACATCACTAATAGACAACCTTTCTTATATTGAATTTCCTTCAGGTGACAAAGCAAAACCTAAGACCACAGAGCTTACTGCTTCTCAGCCAGCTCTCACTGAGGAAGCCCCTTTTGAGGAACGAGTGACACATGGACCCTCAAGGCATTCTAGGTTGGGGCAAGCGAGGGATCAGGGAAAACTGCCAGAAATACAGGAAGGAAACTTGAGGCCAGGAACAGACCCCTACAAGAATTCATGCTCTAGGAAGTTGAGCCGTAAACATGATGATTTGCAGACAGATGACAGTCTGTGTTTAAGGATTTTACAGGAGCGAGTCACTACACGAGATGCTCCGCATGAATGTGATTCACAAGAACCAGGAAAAGACCCTGTTATTGAGACAAAGAATAACCTCTACAAATGCAAGGAATGTGGGAAAGGTTTTAGCAAGAATTGGGCCCTTGTTCGGCATCAGCAGATTCATGCTGGAGTGAAGCCTTATAAGTGCAGTGAATGTGGGAAAGCCTGTCGTTATATGGCAGACTTCATTCGACATATGAGGTTTCATACTGGAGAAAAACCATACAAGTGTATTGAGTGTGGGAAAGCCTTCAAACGCAGGTCTCACCTCACAGAGCACCAGCGTGTTCACACTGGAGATAAGCCCTATGAGTGCAAAGAATGTGGTAAGGCTTTCACCCACCGTTCCTCTTTTATCCAGCATAATATGACTCACACTAGAGAAAAGCCATTTTTGTGCAAAGAATGTGGGAAAGCATTTTACTACAGCTCTTCCTTCACTCAACACATGAGGATTCACACTGGAAAGAAACTCTATGAGTGCAGTGAATGTGGAAAGGCCTTTACTCACCGCTCCACTTTTATCCAGCATAATATGACCCATACAGGAGAAAAACCCTTTCTGTGCAAAGAATGTGGAAAAGCTTTTTGCCTCAACTCATCCTTCACCCAACATATGAGGATTCACACTGGCGAGAAACCCTATGAGTGCAGTGAATGTGGAAAGGCCTTTACTCACCGTTCCACTTTCATCCGTCATAAGAGGACCCATACTGGAGAGAAACCTTTTAAGTGCAAAGAATGTGGGAAAGCGTTTAGTGACAGCTCTTCCTTAATTCAACATATGAGGATTCACACTGGTGAGAGGCCCTACGAGTGCAGGGAATGTGGAAAGGCTTTTACACACCATTCGGTTTTTATCCGACATAATAGGACCCACAGTGGAGAAAAACCCTTGGAATGTAAAGAATGTGCAAAAGCCTTTTACTATAGCTCTTCCTTTACTCGACACATGAGGATTCACACTGGAGAAAAGCCTTTCGTATGCAGAGAATGTGGAAAGGCCTTTACCCAGCCTGCAAATTTTGTTCGGCACAATAGGATCCACACTGGGGAAAAGCCCTATGAGTGCAAAGAATGTGAGAAGGCCTTTTGTGACAACTTTGCTTTAACTCAACACATGAGAACTCACACTGGAGAGAAACCCTTTGAATGTGGTGAATGTGGGAAAGCCTTCAGCCATAGTTCATCTTTCACTCACCATCGCAAGATTCATACTAGAGTTTAAAAGATATAGGAAGGCCTTTTGCAAGTGTGTTCACTTCAGTCAATTTTAGTGAATTCATAATAATGAGTTCATACTGGTGAAATTCCTTTCCTTTTGAACATGACTCATCAGGGAAGTTTTTAGGCCAGAGAAATATCTTAGTATCTGAAGAGAGACATCCTAATTGTCATCTCTGTGAAAGTTTTTTGTGGCATGTCATCGCAAGGGTTTTACTAGAAATTGAGCCAACCCACAGCTCTACAGTATACCTGAGAATCATCCATCAGAGAGACTCAGTGATTATCATGCATTTAGGGGAAATGTCAGCAACAATTCTTCCTGAATTTGTACTACAAATCCATCTCAAGAGTATTTTAAAAGAACAAAGAGATGTAGAAGGAAAGAGAAATGCATGTGTGGTTGCTTCCCCAGTTCCTTGCCAAGCTTATGACAATTTGTCATGTATGTGTGCACATACATGCACGTGCACACATGGGGATGAAGAGAAAATGAAAGATTAAAAGTCCTCATGCATTTTTTATATATCCGTAATCAAAGAGAGTTGGACCATTGGGGTAGCTCTGCTAACATTAAAAGGTCTTTATTATAAAACATTGCCATGTCTACCCCTGAGCACAAGGCCTGAGTCGTGAAATACATACACATACACATGCAGTCAATTTTTGTTACTCATGTGGTTATATTCTATAAATTCACCACGAACACTGAAGTAGTGAATAGTGAACCATTGCTCCTAGTGACAGTGTAGGTTAAAGTTCCTGTGAGCCTCTGTTCACATTTTCATCAGCCAATCAATACATAATCTTTTATGGAATTTTTTTTTCTGTTTAAAGATACCTTATTTAATAAACACTTCTTATAAGTTACATGCAGTATTTCATTGTAATAAAATGAATAATAAAAATATTTTGACACAATTTTGTGTGTTATTCCATTGTTTTTTTTTTTGTTTTTCTTTTTCTTTTTAAGGCCACACCTGCAGCATATGGAAGTTCCCAGAGCTAGGGGTTGAATCAGAACTGCAGCTGCCTGCCTATACCACAGCCACAGCAACACCAGATCTGAGCTGCATCCATGACCTACACAGCAGCTTGTGGCAACATCAGGTCCTTAACCCCCTGAGCAAGGCCAGGGATCGACTGCATCCTCATGGATACTAGTCAGGTTCTTAACCCCTGAACCACAATTGGAACTCCATGTTATTCTATTGTTATTGTACTGATTTAACTCAGTCATGCACACATAGAAACACATACACAGTACTCATATACAGTAAACACTGTGCAATAGACTATGCTGTGCAGTATAATTAGGCAAAGAAAATCCTAGAAAAAAATAAATAGATTAACATTAACTAAATTCTTAATTTTGATAGACCTGCAGGATGTGTGATGGAGCAGTGCACAGTGTAAATAAACCTCTTGACCTTGGCTTGCCCCAAGAAAACCATAGGAAGGTCAGTGCCTTGTTTTGCCATCTATTCCAGATCTACTGCCTTCTCTGCCAAAATTTCTTCCACATCTTCCATCATGTCATTGAAGACTTTTACTTATTTACCATGTGATATGCATTATGTATTTAACACTTGTATTTTCTGTAACACCTTCAAAGCCTTTGAAAATTTTCAGGCAGTCTGGCTAAGCGTTTTTCCAACAGTTAATGATAATAATCTGCTTGATACTATCCCAGGCTGTATCAGCACAGTAACAGTGCGTACAGCAATGGATATCCAGTAGTCCATCATGGTGGTTTCCTTGTTGGTGTTGAAAGCTTTGCTAAAAACTCCCTTGTGTTGTACTTTTATTATGCCCTGATTGAGACATTGGATAACAGATGTAGTATTTGGAGGCATGAAAAGAACATCTAGGTTGGAGTGGACATTTTCAAGTTCTTAATGAAAGTGGACTGGGGCCCTAACCAAAATTAATAAAACCTTGGAGGCAAGGTTTTTGCACTGGAGATAGCACTCAACTTTCTTGGATGAGCAGTTGTGGAACAATCCCAGAATATTTGTGATAATCACCCAAACTTTTTTATTGCGCATATGAGGGACTGTCATGTGGTTCAGGCTTTTCTTTTTAAGTTTCTGTGGATGTGGGGCTCTGTACCCCATTCTGTGGATGTGGGGTTTTGCACTTAAAGTTGCCCTTGGCATTCACACTATGGCAAGGTTGTGTGATATTGGAGTAATTCAAAGTCAATCTTTGGAGGCCATTTGCATCACATAAGTTCATTTGCCTTATAAGAAAAATGTCTCATCAGCATTGAAACCTGGTCTTCCATGTAGCACTTCTCCTATATAACACTTAGCCAGGGATTTTAAGAATTATTCCACAGCCTCTAATATGCAGAATCTATGAATGCTCTTCATGCTCTATTGCCTTTTGAAATGTGTATGCCAACTAGCTAGCACCAGGTGATCAGAGTTTGACATTTTCCTGTCCTGGATAACATGACTATAAATTTTGGCTTTCAGCCTCACATCAGTGCTGTCTCATATGCTTGCTTTGTTGTAATCGGTCATTATTTCATGAATCTACAACTTCTGCCACTTTTCCCTCTTTTTCATAGCTTCATCACACAACTGTAAATGTTATTTTTTAACACTTTCTGGAGTGGCTGCATGTATAGACTGGTGAATTTCCTCTTGGTTTCACATGTGCAATATTGTTGATTCACTAACTGAACTCACAGCCAACAGCAATATAATTCATGACTGAATGAAGCTTATCTAACACATGTATTTTCTCTAGGGCATATAACAGCTTTGCACTTAGGAACTCTAAAAACAATTGGGGACTGTGCTTGGAGGCTATTTTCAACAGCAAAATCACCAACAAAAAGCACAAAAATACAAATGTGGCACTAAATAGACTGTGTGAAAAAGACACTTTATAGGATGAGAGCTAACACCAGAAGGCAGAGTGATACCTTATTTCACCTTAGCTGGTGACATGCATGTTGGGCAACTCAGATTTTTTAATTACTCTGCATATGTCTGTGAATCTCTGCAAAAATGCTATGAGTTTTGATTTGGGGGTTACAAATAAAGTTCAGTGAATAAATGAATTCTCAAATAATGATTGCTTATTAAAGATAAGTGATGTTTTTTGGTTTTTTTTTTTTTTTTTTTTTTGTCTTTTGTCTTTTTGGTTGTTGTTGTTGTTGTTATTGTTGCTATTTCTTGGGCCGCTCCCGCGGCATATGGAGGTTCCCAGGCTAGGGGTTGAATTGGAGCTGTAGCCACCAGCCTACGCCAGAGTCACAGCAACGCAGGATCCGAGCCGCGTCTGCAACCTACACCACAGCTCACGGCAACGCCGGATCGTTAAACCACTGAGCAAGGGCAGGGATCGAACCCGCAACCTCATGGTTCCTAGTCGGATTTGTTAACCACTGCGCCACGACGGGAACTCCAGATGTTTTATTTTTGTTGTTGTTTTTTCTCTTGGTTTTATTTTTCATACTTTCTACTGCTACGTCTTCCAGTTTCATAATCTCTTCTATTAGGTCCACTTCTTCCCTTAGTCCCATCCAGTGTATTTCATATCATAATTTATCATTTTTATCTCTTTTATTGAATTAGGGTCTTCCTTATGTCTCTCATGTCTCTACTTACCATGTTCATTCTTCTAGCTCCTTGGATTAATTTTTTCTGTTTGAATGTCTTCTACTTTTATTTGTCTCACTCTGCACCTGTCTTAAGTAATCAATTTTTCTCCCCATTTGGGATTATAGTTTCCTGCCTCTGTGTATCACTTTATTTTTTTTTATAGGATGTCTGATATTGTGATTTGGAAATATTTTTGTATTTCTATAAAATATTCTAGTAGGGAGACTGTCATGCTTACAAAAAAAAAATTACATAAGCAAATGTAAGCTGACAACTCTGGCAATGTCTCTGAAAAGTGGAGTCTTCAGAAGGGCCATCAAGTCCTCCCTCAATGCTCTGTGTTGAGACGCCTGTGGCTCTGCCCTCATGTATGTCTCCTGGAGGCTCAAGTGATCACTGTGATTGGCTCTTATGTTTTAATAAGATGAAACCTTATCAGGCTACACCATTTGTTCAGTTACAAATAGTAGTAACCTATTTATCCTTCTTCTACTTGCATTGGTATGATATGTAGAAGCATAACTGGATTGCTTGCAGAACCAAGCCCCTAAGTTCTGTCTTTAATCATGTACTTCTTGGGCATCTCTGTGCGGCCTAGGGTTTTGGTTTTAAAGCTTCCTAAATAGTTTGTAAAAAATTATGAATCAGTTTCCACCATGGAGAATCTGTGGAGTCTCTGGGCCTGGGCTCCTATGGAGAAACCGGAAGACCCTGCAATAGAAGCTGGATGCCTGCAACTGTAGTTCTTGAAGGTGCCAGTAGTTCTTCAGTGTGCTTAGCACTTATTCCGTTATTTATGGCCCAGTCTGTCTCTGAGGCACGAAGAGGGTGCCCCTTTGTTTCGAAGTTTCCCTTTGCTCTTAGGATGAAATCCAAAGCCCTATTATGTCATGAAAGTTACCTTAGGCTCCAACCCCTACCCTCTCTGCTTTGATGTAGGCCCTCCCAACCACCCTAAACTACCTCCACCTCATAGATCTTCTTTCCCTCCCTAAAGCCCAGTCCATCCAGCTATCAGAGCTTTGTTCAGATGTTCCTCTCTGCCAGAAACAATCTCCTCAAAATAGGTATTTTTCCCAGGTTTCTGGGTGATGTTGATGTTGCTGGTCAAGGGGCCACACATTGTAAGCTATTCATTCATTCAATTGTTTAAAAATTCATATATTCTCTGAGCATTTCTTCTGACCATGTCTTGACCCTTATTTTACTACTTCAATTCTCACAAGATTTATGACCAGGAAATGGTTGGGTATCTTCCATATGAATTATAATACTTAAAGCATTAAATAATGTAGCAAACTAAGGTTGTCAACCAACGATTGCAGACTTGGTTAATTTCTTACATAAATGCTAAGTGAGTAATCCTGTATGAAACTATTATACTTACAAAACTAATTTTTAAAGGAAAAATTTTTAAACAAGGGAGTTCCCTGGTGACCTAGTGGGTTAAGGACTGGGGCTGTCACTGCTGTGGCTTGGGTCACACTGTGACATGGGTTCAATCCCTGGCTTGGATCTTCCCTCGTGTTACAGACATGGTCAAAAAAAAAAAAAAAAAAAACAATTAAGCAATTTTTTTACACATTGGGACCTGCCACCCTTCCAGGAAGTCAGATTTTTCTCAGTATAATTGGTGAGCACTTACAAATTTTGTTCTATCTCTTTCTTGACATGTCTCAGTCTTGGTGTGTAATTTTCATTAACTCATCTACTATACATTCTAATAGAGATAAGTTAGCTCAGTTCCCAAAATACCTCTTTTGGAGATAAAACTTAGCAGGTACGATTTGTGGCAATCTGAAAATTAGCCTGAAATATACATTATTTTATATGGGATGTAGATAATTTGCTTGAGCTTCTCCCTATTGCCATGCTTTTGTTAGAATCAAAACATAGCATCTAATTTCCCAAGAATAAGGAAAGCCAGGTATGTATAGTATGTCAAGGTTTTCTTTCTTTCACTTTTTATTGCATGATATATGATATAAATTTTACCAATTGAACCATTTTTAAACATACAATTTAATAGCATTAAGTACATTCACGATGTTGTGGATCAAGATCCACCAGCACTATCCATTTTCAGAAACTTTTCATCATCCCAAACAGTAACTAACTCCCCCTCCACCCCATACAATATTTGGCCTTTTGGAGTATGGTTTATCTCACTTAGCATGTTTCCAAAGTTCATGCATATTGTATGTAACACATACAGAATTCCATTACTTTTTTTTTTTTTTTTTAAATTTTGGCCATACCTATGGCATGCAGAAGTTCCCAGGCCAGGGATGGAAGCCACATGACAGCAGCGACCTGAGCCACTGCAATGACAATGCCAGATCCTTAACCTACTGAGGCACAGGAGAACTCCAGAATTCCATTCCTTTTAAGGCTGAAAAATACTCATATATATATATATATATATATATATATATATATATATATATATATATGCCACATTTTGTTTATCCATTCATCTGTTAAAGAAAATTTGGGTTGTTTGTTGCCTTTTTGACTATGGTGAATAATGCTGCTATAAACATCAGTTGGCAAGTATCTGAATCCTAGGCAATTTAGTCCCTGTTTTCAATTATTTTGAGTATATCTGGAAGTGGAACTGCAGAAAAATATGGTAATTCTATATTTAACTTCTTGAGGAACCACCATACTGTTTTCCACAATGCCTGTACCATGTTTGTTTGTTTTTTTGTCTTTTTTTTTTTTTTTTTTGCCATTTCTTGGGCCGCTCCCACAGCATATGGATGTTCCCAGGCTAGGGGTCCAATCGGAGCTGTAGCTGCCGGCCTATACCACAGCCACAGCAACGCAGAATCCGAGCAGCGTCTTCGACCTACACCACAGCTCACGGCAAGGCCGGATCCTTGAGCAAGGCCAGGGATGGAACCCGCAACCTCATGGTTCCTAGTCAGATTCATTAACCACTGAGCCACAATGGGAACTCCGCCTGTACCATTTTACATTCCCTCAAGCAATGCACAATTTCTCCATGACCTCACCAACACTTATTTGCCTTCCTGGCAGTGTGAAGTGGATCTCATTGTGGTTTTGTACTTGATCTTAACCAAAAAGCCAAGAAGTGATTCATTGTGGTTTTCAGTTGCATTTCCGTAACGACTAATTATGCTGATCATTTTCATGTGCTTATTAGCCATTAGCTATTTATGTATCTCCTCTAGGGGAATGTGTGCTGCTAGAATTTTGAGTATGTTTTCATCTATATTCATAAGGGATACTGATCTGTAGTTTGTGTTGTTTTGCCTCTTGTAGTATCTTTGTCTGATTTTGGTAGTAGGACAATTCTGGCATCATAGAATGAGGAAGTGTTTCCTTCTATACGATTTCTGAAAAAATCATCCTTTCCCTTTGAATGGTTTTGGCATCCTTGTTGAAAATTAATTGACAGTATATGTGAGGGTTTATTTCTGGATTTGCTATTCTGTTTCACTGGTTCGTATGCCTGTCTTTGTATCAGTTCCTTACTGTTAAATTTTTTGGTTTTGTTTTTGCTTTTTAAGGCTGCACTCGCAGCATATGGAGGTCCCCAGGCTAGGGGTCGAATCAGAGCTACAGCTGCCAGCCTACACCCCAGCCACAGCAACGCAGGATCCAAGCCGTGTCTGCGAACTTGCAAGGCCGGATCCTTACACCACCAACAGCTCACGGCAAGGCCGGATCCTTACACCACCAAGCGAGACCAGGGATTGAAACCACAACCTCATGGTTCCTAGACGGATTCGTTTCCACTGCACCATGGTGGGAACTCCTCTTACTCTTAAGTTTTGAAGTTGGATAATATAAGTCCTCCAACTTCATTCTTTTTTCAAAAGATTGTTTTGGCTATTTGGGGCCCTTTGCAATTCCATATGAATTTGGAGATTGGCTTTCCCATTTCTGAAAAAGAGGTTGTTGGAATTTTGATAAGAATTTGATTGAATTTGTTTTATCTCCTTGAGTGTGATATCTTAAAATGTTATGTCTTCCTGTTTCATTTTGAACATGAGACATCTTTCCATTTATTTAGGTCTTCTTTAATTTCATTCAGCAAAGTATTTTTAGCTTTCAGCGTACAAATCTTTCACCTTCTTGGTTAGATTTATTACTAAATATTTTATTCTTGTAGGTACTGTTGTAAATGAAAGGAGTTTCCTAACTTCGTTTTTGGGTTGTTCATTGCTGTTCCATAGATAAGCAAATAGGGAAATCCTATTGTGGCTCAGGATCCAAGAGGATGTGGGTTCAAACCCTGGTCTCGCTCAGTGGGTTAAGGATCTGGCATTGCTGTGAGCTGTGGTGTAGGTCACAGACCCAGCTTGTATCTGGCATTGCTGTCGATGTGGGGTAGGCTGGCAGCTATAGCTCCAATTCGACTCCTAGCCTGGGAACTTCCATATGCTGCAGGTGCAGCCCTAAAAAAAGAACCCCCCCCCCAAAAAAAAAGGATAGGCAAGTAGTTTGGGGGTATTGATTTTCCCTGCAGCTTTGCTGAATTCATTTATTAGCTTTATTAGTTTTTGTAAATTCTTGGGGATTTTTATATGTAGGATCATGTCATCTGCAACAACAACAACAAAAAAAAAAACACATTTTCTTTTTTTTTTTTTTGGTCTTTTTGCCTTTTCTAGGGCCGCTCCTGCGGCATACAGAGGTTCCCAGGCTAGGGGTCGAATCAGAGCTGTAGCTGCCGACCTACGCCACAGCCACAGCAACACGGGATCCAAGCCGGGTCTGCAACCTACACCACAGCTCAGGGCAACGCCGGATCCTTAACCCACTGAGTGAGGCCAGGGACCAAACCCGCAACCTCATGGTTCCTAGTCAGATTCGTTAACCACTGTGCCATGACCAGAACTCCATAAAAGATCATTTTCAACTTCCTTTCCCATTTGGATGCCTTTCTTTTTTTGCTCTCTTTTCTTTCTTTCCTTCTTCCTCCCTTCCTTTTTTTTTTTTTTTTTTTTTTTTTTTTAAACTACATCCACAGTGTGTGGAAGTTCCACAGCCAGGGATTGAAGCCATGCCACAGCAGTGACCTGAGCCACTGCAGTGACAATGCCAGATCCTAACCCACTGTACCATACGGGAACTCCCTATTTGTTTCTTGTCTTGGCTCTGGGTAGAACTGCAAGTACAATGCTTAATAGCAACTGTGAAAAACCAGGTCTTCTTGTTTTTCTGACAAGGAGAAATGCTTTTTTTCAGTCTTTCACCATTGAGTATGAGGTTAGCTGGCTGTGGGTTTTTCACAAATAACTATATCATGTTGAGAGATTTTCCTTCTATTCCTAGTTTTCTGAGCATTTTTATCATGAAAGGCTATTGGACTTTGTCAAATGCCTTTTCTGCATAAATTGAGATGATCGGGTGGGGAGTTTTCCTTTGTTTTATTAATGAGATGGATTACATTTACTGATTTTCTTATTTTGAACCACACTTGACTGGCTGGGGTAAAGTCCACTTGGTCATGGTGCATAAAGTTTTAATAGGCTTTGGGGTTCAATGTGCTAATGTTTTGTTGAGGATTATCACATCTATATTCATAAAGGATATTGGTCTGTAATTTTCTTTCCCAGTGAGGTCTTTATCTGGGATTGGTATCTGAGCAGTGCTGGCCTCATAGAGTAAGTTAGGGAGTGACTTGTCTTCTTCAACTTTTGAAAGTTTGAGAAGGACTGATGATAATTCTTCATTAAATGTTTGGTAGAATTCGCTGGTGCAGCAGTCTGGTCCAGAGCTTTTCTTTGTTGAGAGGTGTTTGATTACCGATTCACTCTCTTTACTTCACATAGGTAGTAAAGAAATCTTCTATTTCTTCTTGAGTCAGTTTAGGCCGTTTTTGTTTCAAGGAATTTTCCCATTTTTGCTCAGTTATCTAATGTGTTGGTGTGTGGTTGTTCATAATATTGTCCTATTATCCCTTTTATCTCCATAAAGTTGGCGGCAATATCTCCATTTTCATTCATAATTTTAGTTATTTGTATCTTCTCTTTTTCTCTTTGTCAGTCTAGGTAAAGGTCTATTCATTTTGTTGCCTTTTCGAAAAGGCATCTTTTGGTTTTGTTGTTTTTCTCCGTTGTTTCTGTTTTTTCTATTTGGCTAATCTTCACCCTATTTTTTATTATTTCCTTCCTTCTGAGCTTTTGGTTTAGATTGTCCTTTTTGTAGTTCCTGAAGATGTGAAGTTAGGACACTGATTTCAATTGTTTTAACATTGGCAATTAATACTATAAATCTACCTCCTAGCATTGTTTTTGCTATGTCCCATAAATTTGAGTATGTTGCAGTTTCAGTTTCATTAGTCTTTAAGTATTTTCTGATTTAATTTGTGATTTCTTCTGAACTGTGTGTTGTTGTCTTAATCCATTCAGGCTGCTATATAACATACAAGAGACTGAGTAGCTTATAAGCAACAAAAATTGATTTTTCACAGTTCTTGAGGCTGGAAGTCTGAGATCAGGTTGCCAGAATTGTTAGGCTCTCCTCCTGGTTGCAGACTTCTCATTGAGTTCTCACATGGCAAAAGGGGCTTGAGAGTTCTGTGGGATCTCATTTATAAAAGCACCTATCCCCAGAGTTCCCACTGTGGCTCAGTGGTAACAAACCCAGCTAGTGTCCATGAGGATGCGTGTTCAATCCCTGGCCTCGCTCAGCAGGTTTAGCATCCAGCGTTGCCCTGAGCTGTGGTGTAGGTCAGTCACAGAGACAGCTCGGATCCCAAGTTGCTGTGGCTGTGATGTAGGCTGGCAGCTATAGCTCCAATTTGACCCCTAGCCTGGGAACTTCCATATGTCCCATGTGCAGCCCTTAAAAGACAACAGCAACAAAACCTCCACCTATCCCATTCATCAGTACTCCATCCTCCTGACCTAAGCACCTTCCCAACCTCACCTTGTAATACCATTCAATTGGGCAGTAGGATTTCAACATATGAATTTTCAGACCATAGCATTTGTTTAAGTGTATAGTTTAATTTCCACGTATTTGTGAATTTTCCAGTTTTCTGTATTAATTTCTAATTTTATCCTGTTACAGTCAAGGAAGTTACTTTGTATGATGTCAGTCTTTTAAAATCTATTGATATTTATTTTGTAACCTAATATATAATCTATCTGTGAAAATGTTTCATGTGCACTTGAGAAAAATGTGTATTTTGTGGTTTGGGGATAGAGGGTCATTTGTCCATTAGGTATAGTTGTTTTATTTGACTTGTTCAAGTCCTCTGATTCTTTACTTCTTTTCAGTGTGGTTGATCTATCCATTATTGAAGGTGGGGTATTGAAGTCTCCCACTATTAAAGTAGAACTGGACTATTTCTCCCTTCAGTTCTTTCTATTTTTTATGTATTTTGATGGATCTTTTATTATATGTGTGAATATTTATAATTGTTTTATCTTCTGGTTGTGTTAAACATTTCATTGATATATAAGGACCTTCTTTGTCACTTGTAATCTTCTTGGATTTAAAGTCTATTTTGTCTGATATTAGTATAGACATCACAGATCTTTTTTTTGTTTCTATTTGCATAAAATAGCTTTTTCCACTGTTTCACTTTTAACCTGTTTGTGTCTTTGGATCTAATGTGAGTCACTTGTAGACGGCATATAGTTGAATCATGTTTGTTTTTAAATCTATTCTGCCAATCTCTGTCTTTTAACTGGAGAGTTTAATCTGTTTTCATTTAAAGTGATTAATGGAAAGGGGAAACATCTGCTAGTTTTCTCTTTGTTTTCCACAGGCCTTATAACTTTTTATCCCTCATTTCCTCCATTATTGCCTGAAAAATCCTGAGATGACACCTACAGTTGTAAGGTAGGCAGTAGTAGGCAGTAGTCCTTCTGGCAGGTGAACTTGGGGAATATAAGGGACATTCTGGGCTGAAAGAATGTCATGGCCAAAGGAAGTATCTTTTGCTCAAGGAGGCATGAGAGGGCCTGTGTGGTTGCCAAGTGAAACTGATCTTCTGAGACACCATATTGCCAGGAGGGCAACTGTATGTCTTTCATTCTATGTTCAAATTCAGCCTATGTTCCTGAGTGTGACTGTGGGAAATTAGATAGTGTTGCCTGAGTCTCAGGTCACTGACTGCCATCGAGATGATTATGGCATTTACCTATGAATCCTGTGAGAGGATTAATACAAATAAGAAAAACATGCAGAGCAATTTACATGTTCCAGGCACTTTGCTGTTTGCCCTATGAATATATTCTCTTTAATTCTCACAACCACCTGCTAAAGTGAGAATTACTTTTTGTTTTGTTGCAAAAATCAAAGCTTGAGAAACTTTCCTAATGTTAATGGAAGGCAAGTGTCAGTATTAATTGTCTGATTCAAATCCAGGAATTTGGGTCCAGAGTTGGGAACATTTAATTGCTTGAATGCTGCGTAAGTGCACTGTATACAGCCCTGAAGTTCAGCTGCTGCTGCTATCAATATTTTTTGTTACCACTATAATTTTTTCCTTATTCATCTTAAATGCCAGAGCTTACTTTCTGTGCCTCTCAAGCCATACAGCCTTGTCACTGTCTTTTATCAATGAAATAACAAGCATTTATTTCTTTCCTCTAACACAATTGCTTCCTGTTAAAAAGGCAGCGTCAGAGTCCCTGCTGTGGTGCAGTAGGTTAAGAATCCTACTGCAGCAGCTTGGGTCACTGCAGAGGTGTAGGATCAATCCCCAGCCTGGCACAGTGCATTAAAGGATCCAGCGTTGCTCAGCGAGGCTCAGATTCAATCCCTGGCCCTGGAACTGCCATATGCCACAAGTGCGCGGCCATTACAAAAAGAAAAAAGGAAAAAAAAAAAAAAAAAAGGCAGTGACCGACTCCCCTTTGGTGCCTGGTACAGAGCTAGTCTCTCAGGAAGTGCTCAGTGATGTGTGCTTTGGTTCTTTCAGGATCTTTACCAATGACTGCACAATTGTTTCTAATAACATCTGACTAGCCGATGGCTATTGAAGATACTCTTTCTAGGCATCGGCGACCTTCAATAACATGGCTGTCACCTCTCCTCAGGAACAGTGAGGGCAGTTGCACTAGCCCAGAGGACCTTGTACTGAGAGGTGATGCTGAAGTCCTTTAGGCTTCTGGTCTCACTAGAAGCCTCCCCTCTCCTCTAGGCAGGGACCTGAAGCCGCTTTCATTCTTTCTCCGAAACACATGTGTAAGGCACCCTCCTGCGGCCCTGCTGTGTTCTTGCCTCACTTTCTCCCATCCAGTGTCCTTTGTTTCCTCAAGAGTATTTTGTATAATAAGCATATTCGCTTGCAAGATGGCTCAAATACCAAAGGATTTATTGGAAGGAAATTGTGGAGTGGCTCGTAAGAACCTCCCCTCGCAATAACTGAAACAATAAATGAGTGACACGTGATTAGGAAGACCCACTAGAAGATGTGACATTTGAGACCAGAATGAAGCAGCCATGTGAAGACAATGATGAACATAATAGCTAATATTTATTTGAATGCTTTTGGGGTACCAGGCATTGTAAGCATTTTATACCAACTAACCCATTTAATCTTCATAATAATCCATAATATCACTTTACAGATGAAGAAACTGAGGCATGGTGCAGCCAAGTACTTTGTCCAAGGTCATGCAAGGCCAGTATACATGCAACTTGGATCTATATTCAGGTAACATGATTCCAGAGCCTGTGCTCTTCACACACACACACACACACACACACACACACACACACACACACACACTGGAGCTTTTAAAGGGTATGGAGTGTGTCTTACAATTCTTATTTTTTGCTTTTCAGGGCTGCACCTGTGGCATATAGAAGTTCCCAGGTTAGGGATCAAATCAGAGCTGTAGCCACCAGCCTATGTCACAGCCACAGCAACAAGATCCAAGCCATGTCTGTGACCTATACCACAGCTCATGGCAACACTGGATCCTTAACCCACTGAGTGAGGCCAGGGATCGAACCCACATCCTCCTGGTTACTAGTCGGATTCACTTCCACTGCACCACAACGGGGAACTCCTGAAGTGTGTCTTATTTATTTGGCCCATAGTAGAAGCCTAAGAAATGGTTAGCAGACATGACTGAGCATGATTCTCCATCAGTGACATTATAACATTATCATGATCTCAGCTCAATATTTTACCATAGCAAGGAATATACTCTTACTGATTTATTAAAACCTTCAATATCTTTATTTAAATCTCTGGCTTTTCTTCTCCTATTTTGGTATCATTGTGAAGGCACTTTAAATCAAAAATTGTGAAACATTATCATGGGTATGCTCAAGCTTTTTAAATGAAAGGGATGGGTATTGGATGAATCCTCTCATAACAAAATAACAAGATGGCATAAAACTATGTATATAGAACACAAATAAAATCCAGGGGATTGGAATTCCCGTTGTAGCTCAGCAGGTTAAGAATCTGACTAGTATCCACGAGGATGGATGCAGGTTCAATCCCTGGTCTCACTGTGCTAAGGATCCAGCATTGCCGTGAGTTGCAGTGTAGCTCACAAGTGCAGATTCAGTGTTGTTGTGGCTGTGGCGTAGGCTGGCAGCTGCAGCTGATTCAATTCCTAGCCCAGGAACTTCCATATGCCACAGGTGTGGCCCTAAAAAGAAAAAAAAGAATCTGGGGGATTAAAGGACTACTTGAAAATCTCTGCAGTACCGGTGCTTGGGAGAGCAGAGGAGTACAGAGAATGAAAGAAAGATAAACCTACTGCCATTATCCCACAATCAAATATACGTGGCTAGTCTACCAATAATTACAACTATTTTTAATCCCTGTTTGATACTATTTCATGCTCCCTTAATTATAAAATTCCATAGAACATCAAAAATAAATCTCATAACTAAAAATAAATCCAAGGAAAGATAAATCTGTTTAATATTAAAAATTCACCATCCCATTTCAAACCCATTATTTCCAGTAAGAATTGCTATAAACTGTGTCACCTCTTGGCTTTCAGTTAAAATAGCACACGTACCAGAATAGAATATTTTGTCCAAAGTTGGAAACCCTGTCACTCATTCCACACCAGAACTATACCAGTAATATAATATTCCTTCTTAATTTATCTTATTTATAACTATCAAATGCCATAGAGAACATAATCTGAAACATAAACTATATAACTCACCTTTACTTGCCCAATTGTTTCCATACAATTCTAATCACTGATCTGTATTACCTTTTCATCACAAGCTAGGAAACTGTGGGGCCAGTGAGGGTATTCCATTTCTTACCTAAAACTTAAGACTATCTGAAGCTATCCCCCTTACAAACCATAATTATCTACCAAGGCTCAGTGTAGAAAACTAAAAACTCTCTTTAAATATTTCAAGAAGACATGTTGCATGAAATAAATGCCGCCAAAACTGGTAAGCAGGCTGGAGAAGTAATGAGAACAGTTCAGGACTATTAAATTCCAACTTTCCCAAACCTGTGACCAAGGGATGGGGAAATGACTGCTGCTATTACTAGCGATGCTGCCAGCAGTAATATCTCAAAGCCACAAAACCTGAAACTTGATAGTGGATTCTAGCTGCAGCAAACATGATAGAAGTTGCTTGTCTTTTTGCCTAGAATGACCCCCAAGAGTGCACATGCCTGCACACAGTTTATAATAGTTGTCCCCAGTATCCACAGGGGACTGATTCCAGGACCAACATACACCCTTATCCCCCCAGGGTACCAAAATCTGTAGGTGCACCAAGTTATCTACATAAAAGGCATAGTATTTGCTATAGCCTAGGAACTGCAGACTTTAAATCATCCCTAGATTACTGAGAATAACTATTACAATGTAAATAACTGCCTGTAGCAAGTTCAAATTTTTGCTTTTTAGAACTTTCTGGATAAAATCCTTTCAAAAGAAAATTTCCCACTGCGAGTGGTTGAATCTGCAGATACAGAATCTGCAGTTATCCACTGTAATTAGTATCTAACCTTTTAGAATCCAGATTAAAAAGCATATCCACTCTGCTGTAGTCCCTCACTGAAAGTGGTTTCTAGGTTATGTTCTCACAGCATTTGTAAAAATTAAAACACATTAATTAAGCCAACTGGAAATGGGCTGTGGATTATCCTCACCAAAATAGTGGCATTCTTTGTACAGAGATCAGGCCATTTTTTTCCCTAAGTTTGCTAGTCTCTCACCAAAGGCAATATAGGAAAGCTCATCTTAATTCTTCAAGAGGAAAGTAGTAAATTTTGTAAGAAATATCAGTGTGTCAAAGAGTTCAACATATACAGGGTTATTTTATTAGAAACCAAAAATTTTATTCACACCACTTTTTCTATTGCAACTTTAATTTTCAATTTTATAACATTTACTGGATCCACTGGGTGACTAAGTACCTTCACATGCCCACTAGTTAGAGATAATTTCTATGTAGGACTGAGTAAAATGCATGCTGCTACAACCATGATATATTCATGTACAATGTGCTTGTTTGCACTCCCGTAGAATTGTTTACAAATTAGCATCATTGCAAAGACACATAGTTCCTACTTCTTTCAGGCTGTTCTAGTATTAATCTTGTTATCTAACAAGCTAAGAATGCTTAGTGGACCCTTGGCTACATTTATTATGTAAGCTTCCTCTCCAGTGTGAGTTCTTTGATGTAGAATGAGGGATGTACTTTAACTGAAGGACCCCTCGTAATTTTTATACTCATGTTGCTTCTCTCCTGTGTTTAATGTTTCAAGATTCATAGTGCCTAATGTCTTTCCCATTTTAGTCACATGTAAAGGGTTTTTCTCCAGTGTGGATTTGCTTATGTCAATTAAGGGACTAATGCTAAAGGCTTTCCCACATTTATTGCCTTCATATAGTCTCTCCACAGTGTGAACTGTGATAGACAATAAGGCTTATATCATTGCTAAAGAACTTTCTCATATTCGTTACATTCATAAATTTTCTCCAGTAAAAATTTTCTGATGATGAATCAAAGAAGATATGAGGCTACAATATATTATGACAAATAACTGCATTTATACAATTTCTCTCTTATATGATCTTTCACATGTATAGTGATTCACATGGCCTACAGGCTTTTCCACACTTATTGTACTACTGGGTTTCTCTCCATTATGTACTCTCTGATGGGCAGTAAGATTTGAACCTTTGCTAAATGCTTTCCCACATTCATTACATTTATATGGCTTTTCTCCAGTATGAATTCTCTGATGTACAGTAAGGTTTGAACTACAGCTGAAGGTCTTCCCACATTTAACACATTCATAAGGTTTCTCTCCAGTATGAATTCTGTGATGTTGAAGGAGAGATGACCTATGACTGAAGGCTTTCCCACATATACTGCATTCATAAGGTTTCAATCTAGTGTGATTTCTCAAATGCATATTCAGTGATTCAGGCTGGTTGAAGGATTTCCTGCATTTTTGACATTCAAAAGGTTTTTCTTCAGTATGAATACTCTGATGCTGAGTAAGAAATGAAAGGCTGCTAAAGACTTTCAGACATTTGTTGCATTCAAATTGTTTCTCTATAGCATGAATTCTTTGATGTCTAGTAAGGTGTGAACTACAGCAAAAGGCTTTTCCACATTCACTACATTCATAAGGTTTCTCTCCAGTATGAATTTTCTGATGGTGAATGAGAGATGACCTGTGAATGAAGGCCTTCCCACATATTCGACATTCATAGAGTTTTTCTTGAGTATGAATTCTCAGATGTTCAATGAGATGTGAAACACGACTAAAAGCCTTTCTGCAATTCATACATTCATATGGTTTCTCTCCAGTGTGAGTGCTTTGATGATTAGTAAGTGATGAGACATGGCTAAAGGCCTTCCCACATTCGATACATTTGTAAGGTTTCTCTCCACTGTGACTTATTTGATGTCGAGTAAGGGATGAGCCATGGCTAAAAGTCTTCCCACATTCATGACATTCATAGGGTTTCTCTCCTGTATGAATTCTCCAGTGGCGATTAAGGATTGACTGCTTGCCAAAGGCTTTCCCACATTCACTACATGTATAGATTTTCTCTCTATTATAAGTCTGGTGAAGCGTAAGAGATTTGCTTTGGCTGAAGGCTGCCGCACTTTGACTGGAATTCAAAAGTTTCTTTCCACTATTGATACTCTCACTTTTTATAACTGAAATTGTTGGTGAGCTCTTCTTAAATATATCATGTTTATGTGACATCCCTTCAGCAGAAATTCTCTGTGGTTCAGAAAGAATAGACTTTAAATGGAAGATGCTTCTAAATGTATTGCATTTGTAAGCACTTTCCCCAGTGGGACTTCCTCTAAAGGTGAGGGTCACTGGTCTGAAATGTTCTACCTGATTTTCATGCTTCCCCTCCAACTTCTCTATATAATCCAAGTCCCTGTTAAAATTTGAAAATTCATGTCTTTGTTTTATAGTTTTTTCCATTATTACCATTTGGGGTGAATCTTCATCATAAATATCCTCTTTCACTGATAATTCTTTGTTTCCATGTCTTGATTCCCAATCTGTAATATATCAAGACAGCAAAATACTGCTTTTTCTGAACTTCTTAAAAATAAACTTCTATGGCAGAAATAAGAGAATTCAATAAAAAAAAAAAAAAAAAAAAAAAGAGTTGGCCTCCCTTCCCAAACCCCAAGAAAACACATAGCTCTGACTACTCTCATATATTCAGTGACTTTCTGAACAGAATTCAAATGGAGCCTAGAGAATACAAACAACTCACAAAGGCAGGAACAGAGTGTAATAGAAGAAATGGGTTAAATATAGGAAATCAGTATGTGGCGGGGGGAAAACAAAACTATCAGAAAGAAAATGCAGAAGGTATTCTGGACCCCAAGCCAACATTTTGTGCCTATACTCTGTGAAACACCACATTTTATCTCACGCAGCCTTGGTTCTCCAACCTTTGATTAATCTCAATCTACTGTCAGATTAGTATACTTAAAATGCAGAATTCATAGCACTGCATTAAACAGCCACAATGATAACAAAGTAATCTAAATACTCTTATGGCTCATAAAGGTTTAGTCTTTGTGAGATTATGTAGGATCTGGGTGAAATCATATTTACCAAAATTAGAAAATACTGTTCTTAGAAACCTTCTTACAAATCCCTTACTTCCTCTAGTACTTATGTTCATATTTGATCTCTGAAGTTCTGCCTTAGGGGAAAAGGGATTTTCTAATTGACAGCTTTGTTCGCCTAAAATCATTGATATGTTTTTCCTTAACTGGACTTAAAAAGAATAATTTGCCTTATTTCATTTCAAATAAATAACAATTTGGATTATTATGATAAAAACCTCCACTTTTTATTAGGTGACATGAATAATGTAGAAAGATAATAATATGGGATGGAGGAATAGTCATTTTGAAATCTAAGCTATGGATCCTTCAATTTTTGTTATATTTAGAATCTCTGATGATAGTATCCCTAAAATATCCTAAAATGCCTCCATACTTTATAACATTTCTAACAGAGACTTCTTTTGCCTGATTCACTAAGACTTACCTGGAAACAAACTTTTTGACAGTTTTTCCTCCACCATCCAAGGTTCTCTGCCATCCTCCAATAAAGCAATCACATATGGCTTAGGTATGGAAAGACCTGCTTGCAGGAAAAGTATAGAAAAACACTGTTTAAGCTATAGTCTTCACAGAGGAGAAACCATCATCAAAAAAAGGACCAAAGAAAGATGTGAAGGGTGTTCACTGAAACAGGAAGATAATCTTCAAGCAGGATACAAGAGAGCTATACATTTCCTTGGGAATATGAAACAAAAATTTAGCCATTTACTAAGGAGGATCTCTAGCAATTCAGAGCGGCAGAAGAAAGATCCCCCTCATTGGGGTGGAGGGAGAGATATGCTTACCTAGAGATACCAGGTTCTCATAATTCTGGACCATCACATCCTTGTACAAATCCCTCTGAGCAGAATCTAGCCATCCCCACTCTTCATGAGAGAAGTCTATGGCCACATCACTAAATGTCACCTGAAACAGCAAACATATTTAGGCTCAACCATAGCCCATGCCTCTTTGGTAACTGGTCAAGAGGTAAAATTACCCTGGTGTGGAAGAAAGGGAACAAGATTCAGCAATTGTGACAATAATCAGGAATCTGATCTAAGTCAAGAAGTAACTGGGAACAGAATTATAAAATTTTTTAAAATCAGCATTCAATGTTTGACAGCATATAGTCAAGTGTTTAGTTGTGTTTTTTATAGCTTACATGACAGTTAAGCAATAAAGCGTGATGATCCACTAAGGTTCAAAAAAAAAGAAGAATACAATAGGTTCAGAAAAAAAGACATCTTTAGGAGTTCCCATTATGGCTCAGCAGGTTACAAACCTAACTAGTATCCAGGAGGATGTGGGCTTGATCCCTGACCTCGCTCAGTGAGTTAAGGATCCAGCATTGTCATGAGCTGTGGTGTAGGTTGCAGATGCAGCTGGGATCCTGAGTTGCTGTGGCTGTGGTGTAGGATGGCAGTTTCAGCTCTGATTCAACCCCTAGACTGGGAACTTCCATAGGCCATAGGTGCAGCCCTAAAAAGAAAAAAAAAAAAAGAAAAAAAAGACATCTTTACATTAAAGACAGACATAAACAATTTATAAACAAAAAGCAAAAGCATTTATGGTACATTATTAAGCTGCATATTCATAGTCTATAGTTAAAATAATTTGAGCCCCCTGGGCAAGAAGACTGAAGGGTGGTTTCATGCCATAGATAGTCCTTGAATAGAACAATGGAAAAAAAAAAGGGAAATAGATTTCTTCCCAAAAGTATCCATTCATGGTATTATTTAAAATACCAAAACTTTAGAAAAAGTTTAAATGTTCAATAATAGCTTAATGGGGAGTTCCCGTCGTGGCATAGTGGTTAATAAATCCGACTAGGAACCATGAGGTTGTGGGTTCAATCCCTGGCCTTGCTCAGTGGGTTAAGGATCCCGCGTTGCTGTGGCTGTGGTGTAGGCCAGCCGCTACAGCTCTGATTCGACCCCTAGCCTGGGAACCTCCATATGCTGCAGGAACGGCTCTAGAAAGAGGCAAAAAGACACACATACACACACACACACACACAGCTTAACTGTTCTTCAAATTAAAATATATGCAAAAAATGTACATATTTAAAATGGCATTATTACTACCTTTCATTGGTGAAATAGACATTGTTTGGCTATTGTAAATTTTTCACTCCAAGTGTGGATTCAATATTGTATTACTTAATTTGGATAGTCTACACATAATGCTCACCAGTGACATTGGTCGTTGTCATTTTTTTTTTTTTTTTTTTTGTCTTTTTGTCTTTTTTTTTTGTCTTTTTTTGTCTTTTTCCCGCCAGAGCCACAGCAACGCGGGATCCGAGCCGCGTCTGCAACCTACACCACAGCTCAGGGCAACACCGGATCCTTTAACCCACTGCACTGGGCCAGGGATCAAGCCAGTCTTTGGTTTTAAAGAGAGAATTTACCTTTTTCAAGTATTGGGGAAATTAATTAAAAATCAAATTTACCAAGCAGAAAATCCTCTCCGCAATGTAGAAAAAAGAAGTTTTAGTACTGAATGAGCATTAATCTGACTATAACGCATTTCACAGGTAATCACTAAAGAGACTGCAAAGAAATTTTACCCTTTTATAAAGTAACGCAGACACAATCCATTACACGTTTTCAAAATAAATGACAACTTGTCCTTAAGAGGACTTGATAGCATCATTTGCCACACATCTAAATTCACCTGGTAATTGGGGTAGCCATCTGTGTTAACTGCCTTGACCCCAAAGAAAAATGAAACTTCTTTTATCTTTACAACAAGCAGGTAGTTAGAATTTGGAGCCAGGAGCCTAGGTTAAATCCCCACACAAACAGGGAGATAGGAATGCATCTTCTTTCACATTTTCACTTCAAAGAGATGGCTCCAAGGCTCTTAAGAAAGACTTTACTGCTCTGTAAAATTGGCAGAGCCTAATTTAGCTTTGAAAAAGACTTACAAACATCTCAAAGGGACTGGATATACAATTACCGGTTTTTCTAAAGGAAACACTTCTAAGAAAAGGGAGAGGGAGAAGTTCTCCATTTTGTCACCAGGGAAAACTCTTTTCTCAATTTATATTTACTCTTACCCAGGTATTAGGGTTATGCTAACCTTATCATATGAACTGAGAAAATTTCCATCCTTTCCTATTTTCACAGTGGTTTTTAAATGTTTGGCTTTTATAACTCCCACCTGATAAACCAAATTTTTTAAAAAATCAACGTTATAGGAGTTCCCATTGTGGTACAGCCAGTTAAGGATCTGGCACTGTCTTTGCAGCAGCTCAGATCACTGCTGAAGGCTCGGGTTTGATCCCCAGCCCAGTGCTGTGGCAGAGGTTACAGATGCAGCTCAGATTTGATCTCTGGCCCAGGAACTTCCATATGTCATGGGTGGGGCCGGAAAAAAAAAAAAAGGACATTAATTGCATAAAATACTATGTTTTATTCTACCAATGCAAAGATATTTCATATTCTAAGTTTTGATATTAATGAATATCATTGTATCAACAGTCTGAGGAAGAAACCCTACATAATCTCACTAATAGATACTCTTTGCCCTTTATTTAAATCAGGGATTCTCGGCCTTGGCACTACTTACATTTTAAGGCTAGTTAATTTTTTTTATTGTGAGGCGCTGTCCTGTGCATTTTAGGAAGTTTAGGAACATCCCTAGCCTCTACCATTTAGATGCTGATAGCAACTCCCCTTGCCCCCTGGGTTATAAACAACCAAAAACATCTCTGGATATTATCAATTGTCCCCTATGGGTGTTGTTGAAATTTGGTCTCTGTCTGCCAGTGCCGAATTGAAACACAAGAGTTTTGAGAAAAGGATGAAAAAATAGCTTTATTGCTTTGCCAGGCAAATGTCATAAAGACTGTGCCACCCCGTGCCCCCTTGGAAAGAACTGTGAGGAGTTTTATAATAAAAAGGAGAAAAACAGGTTTTCAGATAGGAATCAGGATTGGGATAAACATGCATTCTTCTTTCTTTGGGGGAATCTTAAACCACTGAGTGAGGCCAGGGATGGAACACGCAACCTCATGATTCCTAGTCGGATTCATTTCCACTGTGCCACGACAGGAATTCCCTCCAGTTTTTACTTTTATTTTATTTTTATTTTTTATTTATTTATTTATATTTTTTTGGTCTTTTTGCCATTTCTTGGGCCGCTCCCGCGGCACATGGAGGTTCCCAGGCTCCAATTGGAGCTGTAGCTGCCAGCCTACGCCAGAGCCACAGCAACGCGGGTTCCGAGCTGCGTCTGTGACCTACACCACAGCTCATGGCAACGCCGGATCCTTAACCCACTGAGCAAGGCCAGGGATCGAACCCTCAACCTCATGGTTCCTAGTCGGATTCGTTAACCACTGCGCCACGACGGGAACTCCCAGTTTTTACTTTAAAAAAAAAAGTTTTAAAAATTCTAATTATCTAATATCCCCAAGAAACAGGCTTTGCCCAGCACTCTGACTCTGCATATCCACCCCATGCCTTCTGTGCAGGCCTCACTTCTACCCCATGATTCTGCACTATGATTTTTTTTTTTTTTTTCCTTTTTCAGCTGCACTCACTGCATATGGAAGTTCCCAGGCCAGGGGTCAAATCCAAGTCGCAGCTCTGATCTACACCACAGCCGTGGCAACACTGGATCTTTAACCCACTTCACCAGAGTGGGAATTCCCTGCCCCCGCCATTTTTTACCACTCCTTCTCTCAAAAACTATAAGTATCTGTTTTATGACAGATAACACTCCAAATACTGAAGATGAAACAGTCAACAAAAAAGAAAAAATATCCCTTCCACTGGGAGGGGACAAACAATGAGCAAATGCACATACTAAACATACAGTGTATCAGCTAGTGAGTGATAAATGCTATGAAAAACAACACAGTTCTAGAGGAGTGGAAGTGATAGTCAAGAGAAGGCAACTGCAATTTAAAACAGATGTTCAGGGAAGCTTTATCAAGAAAGTAACCACTGAGCAAGGATACAAAGGAGGTAAGAATGCAAGTTCTTCTAGGGAAAAAAATAGTCCAAGCAGATGGTACAGCAACTTCCAAGGCCTGGAGGTAGCAGCCATCAGGGAACAAAGAGACAGAGAAGAAAGATGAGATCAGAGAAACAATAAGAGAGCCTAGCTGTACAAAGATTTTTACGCCACCATACAACTCTGACTTCTATTCTAAGTTTGGGCCACTGAAGAGTTTTAAGCTAAGGAATGACAGCAGTATTGAGAAGAGACTGAAGAAAGTCAAGGGCAGAAGCAAGGAATCCAATAAGGTGACTACTGCAATAATCTAGGTACTTGGACTAGGGTGGCAGCGGTGGTGGCAGTCATTGAGTAACCAGTGGTCAGACTGTGTAGATATTCTGTGTATATTTTAGATCCAACTAGTGTCTGAATGACAGTTATAAGAGAAAGGGAGGTATCAAGGATGACTCCAAACATTTGACTTGAACAGCTGAAAGGACTGATATATACCATTAACTGAGACCACAGGATACAGTTTCGACCACCGTAAAGCAAATAATCTAACCTTTCAAACTTGAATTTTAAATTGTTTAAAAAAAAAAGTTTTGCCCAAGACTCTTCAGAGAGAAAACTGGTAGAAAAGAGGGGCACTGAGAGAAGACAGTACTTTGTAGTTCTGTGGATTCCATCCTTCCCTATAATGAAAGGAATCATAGATCCAGTCCCGAAATGGACTTTGTGAGATGGGATCTGGTAGGAGACACAGAGCACTCAAGAGTCCTGATAACAAGATGTTTCAGGAACATTTGAGGACACATCAACTTACCTGAAACATGACTGCAAATTCCAAGTCAACACAGTCCTCTTTCCAGGCTCTCTTCTTACAGCAGGTCAGTGCCTGAGAAGGCAGATCAAGAACAGGAAAAAGCAGTCATGAAGTATTACGCTTATCTTGCAGTTCTGGACATGCTTCCATGGAAAAATCACACTGGGAACCACTTTCCAGGGCTCCAACCTTTCCCTGAATTAACAGGGTGTTCTTTGGTACACGTTCTATCTGCGTGTAAATCAACTATTATACACAAAAGTGAAGGACGCATAAAACAACAGTAATAATAACATTAAATAAGAGCTCGTTCGATTTTCACTACTATGCAGGGTGGGCACTGACATTATTCCAGATTTCTTGTTTTAAATGATGAGAAAACAAACTCGGCCATATAGAAACAATTTGTTCAAGGTTTACACGTTGGATTAAAAAAAAACTGTAGATGGCGATTTCTTTCACTTTCCCATTTCCTTCTCACAACAGCTCCAAGAGGTAAGCGCCTTCCCTCCTCCCCTTTCACAAGGCAGGACACAGAGGCCCAGAGAAGCTGGGGAGGGGGGGTCTGCCTGGGCTCACACCGCGAGGCAGACTCGGAGACCAGTATGGTCGTGGCAGCCGTGCCCAAAGCCGGGGAGGCGTGAGGCCGAGGCCCGCGGGCCGCCCTTCCCGGATCCACACTTGCCTGACTGCTCGGCTGACCTCACTGGCCCGGAAGCGGGATGCGACCGTCCTGAGCCGGCACCTCCGCGTACCTGACTCTCCCGGTCGCTGCGAGCGGACAATGGCGGACCGCCTCGCTGGACCGGCACAGCCCAGAGTCCTCCCTGATTCCAGGACGGAGAACTCCGCTGCAGGGCAGACCAAGGGCAAAGCCCACAGCCGGGATGCACTTGTCAGACTCCTCCGCGTCAGGGACAAAAGTTGCCTTTGCCTCATATGGTCGCCTACGGAAAAACCACACTTCCCAGAAGGCTCCGCGGCCGCGCGATCTCGACGCACCGCGAGATCCCCGGCCTGGGCTTTGTGGAAAATACCCGGCCCTCCTGAAAGGGGGCTTGCGGGGCGGTCCGCGAGAAACATCCGCGAAGTACCGAGAGGGCAACAGTCTTCTCTGGCGAAGTCCGCTTCCCAGAACCAACGGCAGCCGTCTGCTTGCGTTGTGAGGACAGTGGCGCCTGGACCGCGAAACTACGCTTCCCAGAAAATTATGGGGCCGTTAAACGTCTTTTGGGTCTTTTGTCTGCTCGCACCGGGCAAAGGGAGACTTGTTCGTGCAGGACAAGAACTGGCCTCTACCAGCGGAAAGGCTCCTCTCTTCCAAAGTCCTGCTGCCACACTGTCCTGCTCGTATAGGCCTTGAATATTTGGCTCCCACTTGCCGAGGACTGTATTTCCCAAAATACCCTGTGCCCGGGCTGACAGTAATTGTCCGCGGACCAACCATACTTCTGGGAAGTTCCTGCTGCAGGCCGTCTCCAGGACACTGATTGCTGTCTGATGTGTGTTCCATGTCCTCGAAGGACTCAAGAATATCGGACTTGAGTGAGGGCTTTGAGAACAAAGACCCTCAATTCTGGGAAGAACCACACCTATGACCCTCCGCAGTCCCCGGAGCGCTTAGTCTCTGAGTTTGCCCAGCCCACCCACTCGGGCGCTGGGCAAAGGTGTGTCAAAGACCAGAGCAGTCTACTGTTGGTGTAAATTTGTGTTGTTGCCTTCACTTTCATTTTTTTAAAATTACAATTGTACTTATTTTTAAAAATTATAAGTAGTATCATTATGAAATATGTCAAGTGCTTATATGCAATAAGATTTCACCAGGCAGGAGTTTCTGTCATGGCTCAGCAGAAAGGAATCTGACTAGTACCCATGAGGACGCAGGTTGGATCCCTGGCCTCTCCCACTGGGTTAAGGATCCAGCTTTACCGTGAGCTGTAGGTCACAAACGTGGCTGGGATCCTACTTTGCCCTGACTGTGCTGTAGCCCAGCAGCTACAGGTCAGATTTGACCCCTAGCCTGGGAATCTCCATATGCAGCGAGTGCAGCCCTAAAAAGACCCAAAAAAAAAAAAAGATTCACCAGGCAATGTTTTCACCTTGGTATATTGTCACTGTGTTACTTAGTCCCTATAGCAGCAGTAGTTTTTCAAAGCATTGTGGCATCAGCCGGATTCTTCATAAGTCTTGGACCTGTAAACGAGGAAAGATTTGCCAATACAAATATATTCCCACTTATGTCTTTATTAGACAATGACTTTTTTTCAAAGTTGTACCAATTTTGCACTCCTACCATAGTTAATAGTTATTTGATTTGACAACTATTAGTGCCAGTATTTGATTTTTGTGAAACTTTCAAATTTTGCCAATCTGCTAGGTGTCACATTGTGACTCATTGTGGCTTAAGTGTGCATTTCTTTTATTGTTAATAAGATTGAGAATCTTTTCATGTGTCTGTTGGCTTTAGTATTTCCTTCTATGAGAATTGTACATCTCTTGGTCAATGTTCTTTTAGAAGAATGACCTTTTTAATACTAAAATACAAGTTACACACACACACAAATGCAAGATTTTAAAGGGAGACACAAAAACTAGGACATTAGAATTTTTCGCCTTAGAATTCCAGGCATTGAACTGGATTCAGTAACCAAATACATTTTCTACAATTTTGCATGTTTCTGGGTGTCAAATTTTTTTTATTTTTCTCCTGCTTGGGATTTGTTAAGCAGTTTTGAAATCTATGAAGTGGCATCTTCCTGTGCTCAACAATTTTTCTTCTCCATATATTTACCTATGTTCATTCTTTCTCCTCTTGTGAACTCCAATTAGTTGTAAGGTAGGTCTTTCCACTCTGTCCTGTGTAATTTCCATCTTTCAGCCTGTGTATTTGCTATGTGGTTGATTTGTTCTTATCTAACATTCAAAATTATCTTCCCAGGGGATTTTTTTTTTAATTTTCCATTTTTCAAAGATTTTTGTAGTATGGTAGGCACAGTTGATTCATAATATGCATCTGCTAATACCAATAACTGAAGATCTTATGAATCTTTATAAATTTTTATTCTTTACTCAGTTTTCTTTCCTTTTTTCGTTGATTATCTTCATGTGCCATTCTGTCTTTGAAAAGAGATTTCACTGGGCTCCCCAATATCCTTGAATGAAAGTGCCTTTGCTTTCTAGAGATTATGTAATTTTATTTTCAGACAAGATCTGAAAGCACTTTAGTGTAAATTTAAGACATAAAGTCCCTGCTCAGTCCTTCCACAAAATCTTACATTGGAATCTTCATTGTTGCTGCTTTTCTTCTTGTAAGAATTTGAAGGCTTCCCATTATGAGTCCTCATATTTGGGACAGAAATTAAGTTCATGGGGAAGGGGGTTAACTTAAAGGACTAAATGTGACTGGGGCAGAGGCGAGAACTTCAAATGGAGGACTAGTTCTTCTGTTTCGATAGCTATTTATGGCCAGTGCTTAAGGAACATTACTTCAAAAGCAGAACAGCTAACACGTGAGTGCACCATGATTTGCACTTTTAAAAGAAATGACAGAGGCATTCGGATGAGTAGAGACCAAGGAGGAGAAATCCAGGGGCAGATGGAGTGGGGACACATAGGCCCTTTATGATCCTTTAATACATTGTTGGATTCTGTTTGTAATACTTTGAGGATTTTTGCATCTATGTTCATTAATGATACTGGCTTGTAATTTTCTTGTTTGTGGTATCTTTGTCTGGTTTTGCTATGAAGGTGATGGCTGCCTCATGGAATGAGTTTGGGAGTGTTTCTTCCTCTGCAGTTTTTTGGAAGAGTTTCAGTAGAATATGGGTTAACACTTCTCTAAATAATAGAATTCACGTGATCCTGGACTTTTGTTTGTTGGAGGTTTTTTGGGGGGTTTTTTTTGGCTGAGCCAGTGGAACTTCCCAGGCCAGGGCTCAAACCCGCACCACAGCAGTGACCTGAGCTGCTGCAGTGACAATGCTGGATCCTTAACTTGCTGCGCCACAAGAGAACTCCTGTTTAAAGCTTTTCTTTCTTTCTTTTTACAGCCACACCTGTGGCATATGGAAATTCCCAGGCCGGAGGTCAAATAAAGGCTGCAGCTGAGGTCTACACACAGCTATAGTGAAGGACATGAGCCTGGGCCCTGTTAACATTCCACAGCTCCATACACAGGCCTGGGCCTTGTTGACATTCCACAGCAATCAGCCCTGTACCTAAGTCTCCAGCCGCAGCCCCTTTTTCTTAGAACAAAGTTAGCTGATAAGGGGGACTGCAGGTGCTACAAGGTTACCCACCTAGTTGCCTCTCTAGTGCTGACATAAGCTGCTTGCTTAAAGTTAGAAGATATGAACCTTACTATAAATCATCATTGTAAACCGAAACACTCTCATTAGTTAAGACTTAAAGTATTTTAACCGCCACTTGTTTTTTGCACCCCTGCTTATGCATGCGCACCCCCTCCCAACCTGAATGTAAGTTTGCCTTTATAAACTCGGTCTGTTTCTTTGTTCAGGGCTTCAACAACAGCAACACCAGACCTGAGCTGCATCTGCTATGTACCCAGCAGCTTGGGATCCTTAACCCAATGAGCAAGACCAGGGAGCCTCACAGAGACAATATCAGGTCCTTAGCCACTGAGCCACAGCAGGAACTCCTGTTAGAAGTTTTTAAATCACATTTTCAATTTCAGTACCTGTGATTGATCTAGTCGTATTTTGGAAGCATTGAAATCATGTGTCTTTAAAGCTATCTGTGATGGGTGGCAGATAAATCTGAATGCTTCCCCTTTAAAAAGATGGGACGCCCTGCCTCCTTCCTAAGAGCCTCAGGCCAACTTTGCCCAGCACCTCACCCAGAGTTTGTCAAGTTCTTTCAGGTGATTGAGGTGGCTGCGTGCTGGAGAGAAACTACTTACCCAGAACTTTGCGCTGGGAGCTAAGTGGTGAGAGGTGGGCCAATAGGAACCATAAATGGGGGATTTCCTTCTTTGTTGTCCCGGACTTCCGGCAGCGCATGTGAGTTTGTTCTTTTCAAATGTAGCGCTTTTTGCACGCAGAGGCTTCCCTCACCAGGTGACCATTCAAAACTTTCCAAAGAAGCAACTTAAAGAGAGGGGAGCCACTTCTGCACCTTGTAGGACTTTTGCGGGGGGGACGTTGAGGGAACTCGGGACCTGTCTGGGTTGCCAACCTCTCTTGGCCCAGCTCTGCGCGCGCAGGGAGGACATGGCGCTAGCCCTAAAGGACCCAACGCTGGTAAGTGGAGGGCTCCGCAGATCCCTACCCATTGGAACCCCTCACTGCCTTCCTTGTCGGACTCCCCAGTGTGGGAGGTGCTGGTACCTGGTAGTCTTCACTTTTCCCTTGCTGCCACTGGATCTGATGTCCCTGGCTTGGGAATGTTGCCAAAACTCAGCCTCTGTCCACCAGTACCCAACAGAATTGCGGAGACAGAGTTTCGGGTGAAGGAGAAAAAAAAATAGCTTTTATTGCTTTGCCAGGTAAAGGAGGCCATAGTAGGCTAATACTTTAAAGACTGTGCCTCCTTTGGGGAAGAACAGGGAATTTTATAGTCTAAAAGGAGAAAAACAGGGTTTCAGATAAGAATCAAGGTTGGGGCAGACATGCATTCTTTCCTTCAGGGAATCTTGGTCTTCAAAGTTTGTGTCAAGAGATCTTAGTGTGGTAGTCTTCTGCGTTATGACATCTCTTGACTTTTCCTAGAATAACAGTCCATGGGAAAAGGGCATACTGATCAGAGATTAGAACAAACTAAGAAAGTTCCTGAAAAACATCACGTGTTTACAATCTTTGACCCTTAGGCAATTGTGCTCGGGGTGCCTAACCTTTAGCTGACAGGTGATTGTGTTTAGGGTGTAATTAAGTCAGGGAGAAACACGAGGGAAGGGCTCCACGCTAGTCAGTTTTATTATTTTTTATTTTTTTGCTTTTTAGGGCTGCACTCACAGCATATGGAGATTCCCAGGCTAAGGGGTCCAATCAGAGCTACAGCTGCCAGCCTACGCCTGAGCCACAGCAACGCAGGATCCGAGCTGCTTCTGCAACCTACACCACAGCTCATGGCAACGCCAGATCCTTAACCCACTGAGCGAGGCCAGGGATTGAACCTGCAACCTCATGATTCCTAGTCGGAATCGTTTCCACTGCGCCACAACAGGAACTCTTTTTTTTTTTTTTTTTTTTTTTTGCTCATCAGTTTTAAAGTATTCATTTCTAAAAGGAGCATAGGAATATAATCTTTTCTCTTAGGTATATAAACTACTTACATCAGGAGTTCCTGTCGTGGCTCAGTGGTTAACAAATCTGACCAGGAACCATGAGGTTGTGGGTCCGATCCCTGGCCTTGCTCAGTGGGTTAAGGATCCGCCGTTGCCGTGAGCTGTGGTGTGGGTTGCAGATGCGGCTAGGATCCTGCATTGCTGTGGCTCATTTCTGGCAGTACCTACTTGGTGGCATGGAAGGAGAGAATGTAGCTTCTCAGAATTTCCAGTACACTCCATCCGTGTGGACCTTCCCACCGCGTGCTGGGTAGAATGTGGGCTGCTGAGTGCAGAAAACTCAGTGTCACCCGTCCCAGGGCTGTGAACTTGTCTGAGTACCATTGCTAAACTTGGCCTCCATTTCCTTGGGTATAAACTGGAAATGTTTACAATTACTGCTTCTTGGCAAAGGGTCCCTGTGTGATATGCTTCAGACCCAGCATTGCCTAGGGAGCATCATTCTGCATTTTGTTGCTAGGGAGATACACTCCTGGGCCCTCATCCTCTGGGGGCTCACCCCCAAGAAGAATCTGACACGAGGGCTTTCCTAGGCTTGCTCTAGCCACTACTGAGCGAGTAGCATGGGAAGCTGAATAAGCCTGAATAAAAAGGTAGGTAAAATAATGCATTTGGAGATGCTGCTCTTCTGCTAGGGCGCAGAAAATTGCAGAAGATCAAGAGCCAAGAAGACCCTTGAATTCATCTTTTGCAGTTGCCATCTGGTTCTTGCAAGTGGGGTTGACCCACCACTGACAGTAGTGAGTCAGTCTAAGACACATTTGAAAAGCAGATCCACTAGATATTCAGTAGCGATGGCGTGCAGGAGTTTTCTGTCTGTTTCCACGTAAACACGTAGCAGGGCCTGGGTTACTCTCTAGCATGGCACCATGTTTATTTTTGTCATAGCCCTGATTACTGTCAGGACTTATTTTTTTGTCCTCCTTGTGATTCCCTTTCTCACTTCACTTCAGGCTTTCTCCCGTGTCCCCTCCTTGGAGACATCTATCCCACTCGTTCCATTTAAAGTCACTCCAATCTCTGATACCCTCATTCTGTTTTCCGTCTGTAGAGTCCTCAACAACCTTTCAAGACGGTGTTGTGCATTCCTTCTTGGGGACCTGTCCCCAGTCCTGGAGCATGGCTCCTGTTTTCCACTTCATCCTCAGACTCAGAAGAGTAGATGGCCTGTAACTGGTGCTCCAAAAGTAAAGAGTGAATGGGAAATAAATCCAAACCCTCCACTATGGCCTGCAGGGCCCTGCTCTGTCCACCTCTGCTCCTTCCCTTCTGTTCTCCCCTGCTCACGGCTCTCTACTAAGCTGTCTTGCACATCCCAAGCCCCTTCCCAGCCTTTGCCCTTGAAGTCTCCTCAATCCGGGAAACTACCCCCAGAGCCCTGCAGGGCTGCCTCCTCACTTCCTTCTCAGCTCTACACCAGTGTGACCTCTTATTTTTAAAATTTTCATTTTTAGCTGTGGTGCGCAGTGGCTTGAGGTGGGATCTCAGTTCCCAGACCAGGTATTGAATGTGGACTGCAGCTGTGAAAGCGCCAAATCCTAACCACCTAACACCAGGGAACTCCCTCCAGTGTCATCTCTTAGATGGGTCTTTCTCTGCCTATGCTAGTTCTAGATAAAGTACCTCCATGGCCACCTGCCTATCTTTTGAATCTTTGTGCACAGAATCTGGCAGTTACAAAGGCAGAGCTAGGAGCTTGGTCGATTTCCCCTCCCCAGGGTATTCTGGGAACAGAGAGAAAAAAATAACCAGGACAGCCATAACAGCCAGCCTTCATGCAGCACTGGATCTTCGCTGAGATGGAGTTAACCCACCGCCTCAGTCAGGTTCTGTTAGCACCGCTGCTTTGTAAAAGAGGCACTTGAGGCCTGCCAAAGGTCACACAGCCCCCGAGTAGCCAAAAGTCAACACCCTGTATTCTGACCACCAGAGCCTGCACTCGTAGCCGTCCCTCCACCTACAGTGATCTGGGGAGGCCTAGAGTTTATACCGAACGTCAGCTCTGCAGGGTTGGTGGGTGTCCTTTAGGCATGTGGACCTGGGGGGCAAGGGGGTGATGCACAGGCAGGGAGTCTCTGAGATGTGTCTCAGGAGGGTAAGATTAGTCTTTTACAGATGTTCAGAGTCTGTCTCTGGTCCTGAGATGAGGCTGTGGGTGACTGGCAGAACTGCCAGAGCCTCCGTTCCTGACTGCAGCCTGGAGATAATGATGGTGTTTACAGCATAGCAGTGGGAGAATTAGTAAAACAGGAAAAACACGTGCCAGGCCCGCCAGCATTTGCTTCATGAACTTTTTCTCTTTAGTTCTTACTACCACCTTAATGAAGTGGGAACTATTATTGATCAGAAAATTAGACGTCAGAGAAATAAGGTGACATCCCCTAGGCTCTCGAGCAGGCATCTGGCATTTTCAATAGGCTGTATTCAAAGCACGAATGTAGCTTCAGAGCTGGGAAGGATCATGTAATTGGTAGAATGTGGTACCTGAACCCTGAGCTGGTGCAGGCATGTGCGGCGAGGACCAGTGAGTTTCAGCTGCTGATGAGTATCATGATTGTTGTCATCTGTTCCCTATTTCTCCTGCCCAGAGTTGTTGCTGTTTCTGCCTCTCAGCCCCCACGGCCTTGGCATTGTCTTAGCAAGGTCCTACATGAATGATTTCAGCATACAAGGCCTTTGGCTCTAACAGAGCCACATTCTGCCCACAGGCCGTGTCTGCCTCCCCTCGGAGCCCAAGGCAGAGCTGGGCTTCCAGGAAGCGCTCAGCAAAGGTAGCCTTGGGGCTTAATGGTCCTTTACCATTGAACGCTGGGCTCTAATCACATCAAGGCCAACAAAGCTACTTCTGTTTGACTTTCCAGGCATCGGTGACCTTCAGGGACATGGCAGTGACCTCTACCCAGGATGAGTGGGGCAGCTGGATGCTGCCTGAAGGACTCTGTCCTGGGTGGTGATGCTGGAGCCCTGTGGGCTCCTGGCCTCTCTGGGTAAGGCCCCACTGCTCCTACTGTGAGGCCCTCCAGCCTCCCTCATCCTGCCCTTGGTTCAGAAGGCTTCCAGGGACACTCCCTCTGCCCTGCAGCCCTGATGTGTATTGGTTTCACCTTTTGCTGTCCAGTTCCCAGGTCTGCCACAAGGAATTTTGAGCAAGAAACACAGTTCCCCTCAAAATAGCTCAGATGCCAGAGGAGAAGGGTTTCTTGGAGGAAATATCAGTGTCTTCTAATATTCAAGGGCAGGATGTCCTGCCAGGCACCATGAGAGACTAAAGTCAGGAAATGGAAAAAATCCTGATTAGATACTGGCTTTGGTGTGTTCCGATCTTTCTGTCTCCTTGTGCCGTTCTCAGCAGAAACCCCTCAATTCCTTCTACTTTTCTCTGTTCTTTCTTTTTTTTTTTTTCCCCCCCCCATATATTTACCTTTCTCTCCACTTGGCTGTCTCTGCATGGGCATTCTAGTGGCAGGAAACAGCCGCCCGAGCCTACATTTTTGTCACTTCTCACCCCAGTGCTCAGCACAGGCTGGGCCTGGTTTGTCCCTTCTCCGGGTTTCCACAAGACAGAAGCCGTGTGACCAAGCTTGTTTGGTTTACAGCCCGGTCAGCAGAACCTGTGGATCATGGGATGTTCAGAAACCGAGTGACCCACACAGGACATGGGGAGGCATCTGTATGAGTCCTACTGGCTGTTACTCTAAAAAGCAAAATCTCGCTTGAAAGGCTTCTTTGGCCCTCAATGAGGATGCTCTTGTCCCTTGGGCACTTAAGTCTGAGCCCCTTCTTGACATGGGGATCATTTTAGAGCGTGCACGAGCATGGCAAGTGGCGTTGATCCACAATCGGAGAAAGCCATTCTGTTTCCTCGCTCCTGCTTCTGATGGGTTAGGGAGAGAGTCTCTGTTTTGTGACTGATTAGTACTTTTTTTTTTTTTTTTTTTTTGCCATTTCTTGGGCCGCTCATGCGGCATATGGAGGTTCCCAGGCTAGGGGTTGAATCGGAGCTGTAGCCACCGACCGGCCTATGCCAGAGCCACAGCAACTCGGGATCCGAGCCGTGTCTGCGACCTACACCACAGCTCACGGCGACGCCGGATCGTTAACCCACTGAGCAAGGGCAGGGACCGAACCCGCAACCTCATGGTTCCTAGTCGGATTCGTTAACCACTGAGCCATGACAGGAACTCCAGGATTTGTACTTTTTATGCAACAGTACATTACTGCGCCACGACGGGAACTCCTGATTAGTACTATTTTTGATTTTCTTGTAGTAACTTTGCATTTGTGAAATGAAACTGGTTTTTTAATTTCTCCAGTTGATACAAGATTCCCTTTTTGAAGACGTGTACTAAAGTTAAAAAGTCAAAAAGTCAGTCTTTGTCAAGGAAAGCAATGATTAGCAATGGTCATAGTGAATGTTCCGTGAACACTGGCGCATCTGGGTCCCATGACCTCAGCTGAGCATTTTGGGGCGGGGGGGGCCTCTAGGATGGAGGTCAAGGGGGATGGCTCATCCTAGACAGCCAGCACTACCCTACTCAGCTTTTAGGGCCCAGTGATAACGTTCTTGGCTTTGGTTCTCAGGTCGCAGGTCCGTTTGGACAAGAGCAGCCCCATTCCGAGGTCTCCTCTCCATCCCAAAGTCCCGGACAGGTTCGAGACATTTTTTTCTGTTCTTGCTAAAATACACGTATCTCATTTCTTTCTCTGCAAACAGGATATCCAGTTCCCAAATCAGGGCTGATTCCCCCACTGAAGCACAGGCAGGCGGTGCGGGTGCTGAAGACAAACCTCTCCCAGTGAACCTAGCTGGGGGGTGGCCAAGTGATAAGCACAGGGGTCGCGGCAGCCTTCCCTGTGAGGAAACCACTGTCTTTGGAAGCCTGTGGGAAGCTCCTTGCTGTGGCCTCCTTGGCTGCCTGGGTCGGTGTAGAGCTCTCTGTCTTGAGGTCCCTCTGTCCTCAACACATTCTTTACTGCCACAAAGTCAAGAACCTGTTTTTATGAGCTGAGGCTGAGGCTCTGGCCTCCAGCTGCTTGCTCTTGAAAACCTGCCTTTGCCTGTCACCAGCCCAGTGGCAAGAGGGGAGTTGCATGACTTTGGGCCTTATTGAGCTAAGTTAGGCAGCTGATGTTCCCTGTGGTAACATAATCTCCAAAGCTCAGTGGCTCAACACATGAAAAATATTTTTCTGAAGTTGGGGAGGCTTCTCATGCTTCCTCCAAGAGAGGGAATAGTGTTTAGACTCTATCACGGTAGCTTAGCTTTGACTGTTCTTTCATTTATGTAAATGGAACCCCACAGTTGATTCTGTCATGCTTCTTTGGATCTTCATTTTTCCTGTGAGAGTCATTCTTGTGGTTGCATATAGTTCAACTCTTTTTAAATACTCAGCAGTATCTCATTGTAAGTGTGTCCTTTCTTCTGTGGTTGCCATGTTAGTTTTCTCTATATCTGATATTATGAATATTCTTGTTCATGTTATTTTTGAAGATGTGTGTGTGTATACACACACACACACTTATTTCTGTCAGGAATGTACACAGGAGTGGAATGACTGGGTCTTAGTGTACGTATACGTTTAGCTTGAATAGAAACTGCCAAGTGGTTCCACAGAGTGGCCGCACCCTTTCACACTCCTACCAGCCGTGTGAGAGAGTGCCCGTTGCCAGACACTCTCATCAGCACTTGGTTTTGTCCCCTTTCCTTTCTGAAGCCCAGTGGTGAGGTGGCTCAGAACCATAGCACTAAAACCATTCTTCAGTAGGTTACCCCTTAGAACCACAGCACTAAAATGATTTTTTTTTCCAATTTAAGTAATGTTTTTTCTTTTTGTTTCTTTTTATTTTATGACCCCACCCACAGTGTAGATAAGCTCTTGGGCTGTGGATTGAATCCCAGCCACAGCTGCAACCCAAGCTGCAGCTGCAGCAACACCAGATCCTTTAACCCACTACACCAGGCCAGGAATTGAACACACACTTCTGAAGTCAGGTTCTTAACCCACTTCCCCACAGCAGGAACTCCTCAACTAAAGCATTGTTGATTTACAATGTTGTGTTAATTTCTGCTGTACAGCAAAATGATTCAGATACACTTTTTTTTTTCTTTTTAGGGCCCCACCTGCAGCATATGGAGGTTCCCAGGCTAGGGGTCCAACAGGAGGTGCAGCTGCTGGCCCATGCCACAGCCACAGCCACGTGCCAGCTCCATGCCACATCTGTGACCTACGCCACAGCTCACGGCAACACCAACACCGGATCCTTAAGCCACTGAGCGAGGCCAGGGATCAAACCTGCAACCTCATGGTTCCTAGTCGGATTCGTTTCCACTTCACCACGACGGGAACGCCCACCTTTTTTTAAATACTCTTTTCAACTGTTGTTTACCATTGGACATTGAATATAGTTCTCTGTGCTAAACAGTAGGATCTTTTTTTTCTTTTTTCTTTTTTTAGGGCCATACCTGGGACATATGGAAGTTCCCGAGCTAGGAGTGGAATCAGAGGTGCAGCTGCCAGCCTACACCACAGCAGTGCAGGATTCGAGCCACACCTGGGACCTATGCGTTAAGCAATGCTGGATCATTAACCCACTGAGCAAGGCCAAGGATCAGACTCCATCCTCAAGGACACTATGTAGGGTTCTTAACCTGCTGGGCCACAACAGGAGCTCCTGCAGTAGGAACCTGTTGATTATCCCCACTATGTATTATAGCTTACATATGCTAAGCCCACCTTCCCACTCCATCCCTCCCCCATAGCAACTACAAGTCTGCTCTTTCCCTGTGAGTCTGTTTGTATTTTGTAGATAAGTGCAATCTAAAATAAGATACAAATGAACCTATTAGTGATATCATATGGTATTTGTTTTTCTGACTTCACTTAGTATGATAATCTCTAGTTGCATCCTTGTTGCTGTGAATGGTGTTATTTCGGGGGTTTTCATGGCTGAGTAGTATTCCATTCCAACATACCACATTTTCTTAATCCTTTTATCTGTCAGTGGACACCTGGGTCATTTCCATGTCTTGGCTATTGTGAATAGTGCTGCCATGAACATACGGGTGCATTTATCTTTCTGAATTATAGATTTATCTGGATATATGCCCAGGTGTGGGATCACTGGATCACATGGTAACTACATCCTTAGTTTTTTGAGGAAACTCCATACTCTTTGCCATAGTGGTTGTACCAGTGTACACTCCCACTCACCATATAGGAGAGTATTGGTCCATACCCTCTCCAGCGTTTGTTATTTGTAGACTTTTTAATGATGGCCATTCTGACAGGTGTGAGATGATACTTCATTTTGTAGTTTTGATTGGCATTTCTCTAACAATTTGTGACTTAGAGCATTTTTTACTTGCTTATTGGCCATTTGCATTTCTTCTAAGAGAAATGTCTGTTGAGGTCTTCTGTCCATTTTTGGATTGGGTTTGGGTTTTTGTTGTTGTTGCATTGTTTGAGCTATTTGTATGTTTCAGAAATTAAGCTGTTGTTGGTCGCTTCATTTGAAAATATTTTCTCCCATTCTGTAGATTGTCTTTTCCTTTTATTTATGGTTCCCTTTCCTATACAAAAGCCTGTTAAGTTTGATTAGGTCGTGTTTGTTTATTTTTGTATAAAATTCTATTGCCTTGGGAGACTGAGCTAATAAAACATTTGTATGGTTTATTCAGAATGTTTTGCCTATGATCTTTTCTAGTTTTATAGTGTCATGTCTTATGTTTGTCTTTAAGCCAGCTTGAGTTTATTTTTGTGTGTGGTGAGAGGGTGTGTTCTAACTTCATTGATGCGGCTGTCCAACTTGCCCAACACCACTTGCTGAAGAGATTGTCTTTTTCCCATTGTATATTCTTACCTCCTTTGTCAAAGATTAATTGATCGTAGGTGTGTGGATTTATTTCTGGACTGTCTATTCTGTGCCATTGATCCATATGTCTACTTTTGTGCCAGTACCATGCTGTTTTGATTACTGTAGCTTTATAATATTGTCTGACGTTTGGAAGGGATATGCCTCCTGCTTTATTCTTTTTCCTCAGGATTGCTTTGGCAGTTCTGTGTCTTTTATGATTCCATATGCATATTCAGGTTATTTGTTCTAGTTCTGTGAAAAATGTCGTGAGTAATTTGACAGGGATTGCATCAAGTCTGTAGACTGCTTTGGGCAGTATGGCCATTTTAACAATAACCTTCCAATCCGAAAGTATAGGCTGTCTTTCCATTTCTTTGAGTCATTTTCAATTTCCCTCATTAATGTTTTATAGTACTTAGCATACAAGTCTTCCACCTCCTTGGTCAGGTTTATTCCTATGTATTTTATTTTTAGGGCTGTTATTTTTAAAAGATTTTTTTTAACATTCCCTTTCATTGTTTATAGAAATGTGAGCATTTTCTGTATGTTAATCTTGTATCCTGCTACCCAGCTGAATTTGTATATCAGTTTTAGTAATTTTTGTGTGGAGTCTTTAGTGTTTTTTATAATTTATATCATGTCATCTGCATATAATGACAATTTTACCTCTTCCCTTTCAATTTGGATACCTTTTATTTCTTATCTGAATGCTGTACTAGGACTTCAAATACTATGTCAAATAGAAGAGGTGAGAATGGTCATCCTTGCCTTGTTCTGGATTTTTAGCAGGAAGGCTCTCAGTTTTCACCACTGAGTATTATATTGGCTGTAGGTTTTTCATAGATAAATCTTATTACGTTGAGGTATGTTCCCCCTATACTCACTTTGGTAAGAGTTTTTTTTTTTTAATCATGAATGGATATTGAATTTTGTCAAATGCTTTTTTCCGCATGTATTGAGATGACCAAGTAGTTTTTGACTTCTGTTTATGTCATGTATCACATTAATTGATTTGCATATATTGAATCATCCTTGTGAACTTAGGATGAATCCCACTTGGTCATGGCGTATGATCTTTTTTAATGTGTTAGATTCGGTTTGCTAATATTTTGTTGAGAATTTTTGCATCTATATTCATCAGAGATATTGGCCTATAATTTTTTTTTTTTTTTTGCTGGTGTCTTTGTCTGGTTTTGATAACAGAGTGATGATGGATTCATAGAATGTTGTTGGGAGTGTTCCCTCCTCTTCAGTTTTTGGAAGAGCTTGAGAAGGATTGATACAAGATCTTTGTGTCTTTGGTAGAATTTGCCTGTGAAGCCATCTGGTCCTGGGCTTTTGTTTGTAGGGAGATTTTTGGGGGAGCAGTATTTTTTTTTTTTTTTTTTGGCCACACCTGCAGCATAAGAAAGTTCCTGGGCCAGGGATCTAATCTGAGCCACAGCTGTAATTTACACCACAGCTACAGCAACATTGTATCTTTTTAACCCATTGTACCAGGCTGGGAATTGAGCCCACACACTGCCTCAGAGACCATACTGGATCCTTAACCTGCTGCACCATGATAGGAACTCCTGTAGGAAGTTTTTAAATTACAGCTTCTGTTTCACCTCCAGTGATTGACCTATTCAAGTAATCTCTTTCTTCTTGATTCACTATTAGTGGGCTATTTGTTTCCAGAAACTTGTCCATTTCTTCTAGATTGTTGAATCTGTTGGCATATAATTTTTCATAGTACTCTCTTTTTTTTTTTTTTTTTTTTGCCATTTCTTGGGCTGCTCCCACGGCATATGAAGGTTCCCAGGCTAGGGGTCTAATCAGAGCTATAGCTGCCAGCCTACACGAGAGCCACAGCACTGCAGGACCTGAGCCGTATCTGCAACCTACACCACAGCTCATGGCAACGCTGGATCCTTAACCCACTGAGCAAGGGCAGGGGTCGAACCCACAACCTCATGGTTCCTAGTCGGATTCGTTAACCACTGAGCCACTACGGGAATTCCCAGTATTCTCCTATATGTATATATATTTCTATTCCTGTGGCATTAGTTGTTAGGTCTCCTTTTTCATTTCAATTTTTGTTTCTTAGGGCCGCACCTGCTACATAAGTTCCCAGGCTAGGGGTCACCAGAGCTACAGATGCCTGCCTACCCCACAGCCACAGCAATGTGAGATCTGAGCCTTGTCTGTGACCTACACCACAGCTCACAGCAACATCAGATCCCTTTACCCATTGAGCAAGGCCAGGGATCAAACCCTCATCCTCATGGACACTAGTTGGGTTCATTTCCACTGTGCCACAATGGGAACTCTCTCCTTTTTCATTTCTTATTTTATCTGAGTTGCCTCTCTCCTCTTCTTGGTAAGCCTTGCCAGAGGTTTGTCAGTCTTGTTTATCCTTTCAAAGAACCAGTTCTTGGTATTACAGATTTTTTTTTTTTACTATTCTTTTAAATCTATTTCATTTATTTCCTCTTTGATCTGTATTATTTCCTTCCTTCTGCTGACTTTAGGTTTTGTTTGTGCTTCTTTTTAAATTCTATTAAGTGGTAGGTTATGTTTATTTGACATTTTTATTGTTTGCTTAGGAAGGCCTGTATTGCTATGAATTTCCCTCTGAGAACTGATTTTGCTTCATTTCATAGATTTTGTATGATTATATTTTCATTGTCATTTGTCTGAAAGTATTCTTTTAACCTCCTCTTTGATTTCATCATTGACCCATTGATTTTTTTAGTAGCATGTTTTTTAGTCTCCACGTAATCAGGTTTTTTCCTCTTTTCTTCCTCTGGTTGATTTCTAGTTTCATGCTGTTGTGGTCAGAAAAGATACTTGAGGTAATTTCTATACTCTTAAATTTGTTGAGGCTTGTTTTGTGCTCTGATATGTGGTTAATCCTAGAGAATATTCCATGTGCACTTGAAGAACGTGTATTCTGGGTTTTTTTGGATGTAATGTCCTAAATTATGGTCTGTTCCTTTGTCTCATTTAGGATTTCATTTACCTTATTGATTTTTCTGTCTAGAAGATCTGTCCATTTATGCCATTGGAGTGTTAAAGTCTTGTACTATTATTGTATTCCTGTCAGTTTCTCCCTTTATATCTGTCAGCATTTCTTTTATGTATGTGTGTTCTCCTACATTACATGCATATATGTTGATAAGTGTAAAATTCTCTTCTTATATAGATCCTTTTATCATTATATATAGTATCCTTTATCTTTATGGCCTTTGTTTTGAAGTCTATTTTGTCTGATATGAGTATTGTTACCCCTGCTTTCTTGACATTTCCATTTGCATGAAATATCTTTTTCTATCCCCTCATGTTCAACCTATGTGTGTCCTTGGCCCTAAAGTAGGTCTCTTATAGGCAGCACATTGTGTGCTCTTGTTTTTTAATCCATTTTGCCACTCTGTGTCTTTTCATTGGAGCATTTAATTTACTGACATTTAAGTAAATTATTGATAGATATGTATCCATTGCCATTTTATGTCTTTTTTTTTTTTTTTTTTTTTTTTTTTTTTTTTAGGGTTGCACATGTGGCATATGGAAGTTCCCAGGCTGGGGGTCTAATTGGAGCTATAGCTGCCAGCCTATACCACAGCCACAGCAATGCCAGATCCAAGCCACATCTGCAGCCTACACCACAGCTCATGGAAATGGCAGATTCTTAACCCACTGAGCAAGGTTGGGGATCAAATCTGCAGCCTCATTGTTCCTAGTCAGTTTCATTTCCACTGTGCCACAACAGGAAACTCTCCATTGCCATTTAAAAACTTGCTTTCCCATTGAGTTTATATTTCATCTTTGTCCCCTTCTTTTTGTTTTTCCTTTTGTGATTAGATGATTTTCTTTTGTGTTACATTTATTTTCTCTTTTTTTTTTTTGGTTTTTCTAATCTATTGGATGTTTTTATTTGTGGTTACCCTGTTTTACAAGTGTGTTGACCCTTTCCTATATCTGCTTGCCTTAGATTGGTAGTCATATATGTTCAAACACATTCTAGGGGGAAAAAAATGTACATTTTCTTATTCTCCTCACCCACATTGTATGATTTTGATGTCCTCTTTTACATTCATATTCATGCTTTACTGTTCATTGTGGTTATCATAAGTTTCACTGAAAAAAATTTTTATTTTTAAAAATTAAAAAAAAATTGGAGTTCCTGCCATGGCACAGCAGGTTAAGGACCCAACATTGTATCTGTGGTGGTGCAGGTTTGATCCCCATCCTAGCACATTGGGTTAAGGATCTGGCGTTGCTGCAGATGTGGCATAGGTCACAGCTGCAGCTCAGATTTGATCCCTAAGTGAGGGACTTCCATATGCTGTGGGTGTGGCCATAAAAAAAATTTTTTTAAAGAAATCTGTGTACTGGCCTATTTGAGTGATTTACTTTCCAACTGCATTTTTCTCTTTCCTATATTCTTTTCTTTTTAGAGAAGGCATTTTGATATATCCTTTAGGATAGGTTTAGTATTACTGAATTATTTTAGTTTTTGCTTTTCTGAGGAGTTCTTAATCTCTCCTTCTATTCCAAATGATAACCTTGCTGGGTAGAGAACCCTAGGTTGCAGATTTTTCCCTTTCAGAACTTTGAATATATCTTGCCACTTCCTTCTGGCCTGTAACATTTCTGTAGAGAAATCAGCTGATAGCTTAATGGGGCTTCCTTTGTAGTCACTCTTTTTTTCTTGCTGCCTTTAGAATCCTAACTTTTGCCATTTTTATTATAATGTGTGTTGGTATAGGTGTGTTTAGCTTTATCTAAATTGGGACCCTTCATGTTTCCTCTATGTGGATATCTATTTCCTTCTTTAGGTTTGGGATGTTTTTAGCCATAATTTTTTCAAAAATATTTTTGATCCCCCTTTCTCTTTCTCCCCCTTCTGGAATCCCTATTATGTATAGATTAACATGCTTTATATTATCCTATAGGTCTCATATTGCTTTCATTTTGTTTTCATTTGGCTTTCTGTAAGCTGTTCTGATTGGGTGATTTCCATCATTCTATCTTCCAGGTCACTTATTTGTTCTTTATTATTCTTTTCACTATTCATTTCTTTCAGCTTAGCTTTTGTCTAGGCAAGTGAGTTTTTTAATTTTTCTTGGTTCCTCATTATAGCTTCTAGTTGCTTTTAATAGTACTTTGCATTTCTGTTGATAGCCTTTCTTAGTTCCTTCAGTATTTTGATTATCTCCTTTTTGAAATCAGGGTATATTAGATTGAAGAGGTTTGTTTCATCATTTGTTTTTTCAGGGGAATTTTCTTGGTCTTTTAACTTGGAGTGGGTCTTCTCCTTCTTCATTTTACTTTTAATTCTTTATTCTGTGAGTTTAGGAGAAATAGTTGTTTACTGTTTTCTTGGAGGGCTATTTATATGTGTGAGCATCCCTGCATAGCTTGTGTGGGTTTAGTATTTTTGGTGTGAGTTGTTTTTAGTGTGGATGCCTCTTGCTTCTTAGTATGTGCTGGTCATTATCCCTTGAAAGTGCTGCAGATGCAGCAGCTAATGTCCAGTTCTGGGGTTCTTGAGGCAGCAGTGGACCATGAACACCCCCAGAACAGTGGATGGGAGCAAAGGTGGGTCACAACTACTCCTGGAGTCTGAGAGAGTGGGAGCAAAGGTGCCTGACCCCTCTTCAGAAGCCCTGAGGCAGCTCACAACTGCTTATGTAGGTGGTGTCCTGCCACTTGAGAGCAAGTGCAGGGAACAAGACTGTAATGGCACGTCCTTCCTCCTCACATACTTCCAAACAATGGCACCTGGTCTCTAAAGTGGGCTCAGCTTTCCTGAATACACCTTCAGGTGCAGTGACACTAGACTCCAGTCCCTTTAGGCTCTTTCTAGGCAGCCAACCCATGTCCTCTCCCCAAGTCTGATCTCCCAAGCCCAAGCTTCAGCCCTCAGCCTCTGCCCATACCAGTGGACTTGTGCCTCAGGCTGGGAAGTGTAGGATGGTGGCACTGTTTATGCAGGTTTTTGTCCCTTCTGGCTGCTCCAGACTGGATGCTGCACTCTCCTCCAAGGCTCTAAAACTCCCCCTCTGTCCCAGCTGCTCTCCCTGCCAGTGAGGTGACTTTCCAAGGTGCAGGAAACTTTGTTTCACAACTCCATCCTAGGGCACTAGTCCTGTCCCAATTCCTTTCTCACTTTTTCTTTTTTTTCCCCATTACTCCTATCCTGTTACACAGTGGTTTTCTTGCTCTTTCAGAAGATTGATGTCTTCTGCCAGTGTCCAGTAGATTTTCTGTGAGAGTTGTTCCACATGTAGATGTATTTTTTGTTTATTTGTGGGGGGAGGTGAGCTTCATATCCTACTACTCTGGCATCTTGGCCATCTCCCCTGAAACCATTCTTAAAGAGGTTGCAGCTTCTATCCTAATTGCCAAAGGCAACAACAGTAATATTGGCAGTGGATAATGGCTCACAATTTACTGAACATCTACCATGTGCCAGGCACTATGCTAAGTACTCTACAGGTGTTGTCTTGTTTACCCTTGTGGCAGACGGTAAATTAAGGACTGGGAGTCTTCCAGTTTATCAGATTAGGAAATGGAGACTTAGAGGCAGTTGATAAATGTCAAGATGAATGTGCTTGGTAGAGTCAGGCTTTGAACTGAAGTGGCAGTCTTCACTACCACACTGCATTGGTTTTTTGATGTAGCAGTAACCTGTTCCACTCTATTGCAATTAAGCCTCAGTAGCATTCAGTGCCAGTGGTCCCTTTTTTCTTTGCATTTTTTAAAAATGATTTTTGTTTTTTCCATTATAGTTGCTTTGCAGTGTTTTGTCAATTTTCTACTGTACAGCAAAATTACCCAGTCACACATATGTATATTTTCTTTTTCTCACATTATTCTCCATCATGTTCCATCACAAGTGACTGGATATATTTCCCTGTGACATACAGCAGGATCTCATTACTTATCCACTCCAAATGCTATAGATTGCATCTACTAACCCCAAGCTCCCAGTCCATCTCACTCCCTCCCCCTTCCCCTCGGCAACTACAAGTCTGTTCTCCAAGTCCATGAGTTTCTTTTCTGTGGAAATATTTGTTTATGCCATATATTAGATTCCAGATATAAGTGATATCATATGGTATTTGACTTTCTGACTTGCTTCACTTAGTATGAGAGTCTCTAGTTCCATCCATGTTGCTGCAAATGGCATTATTTTGTTGTTTTTTATGGCTAAGTAGTATTCCATTCTGTATATATACACCACAGCTTCTTAATACATTCATCTGTTGATGAACATTTAGGTTGTTTCCATGTCTTGGCTATTGTGCATATTGCCGCAATGAACATGCGGGTGCATGTATCTTTTTAAAGGAAAGTTTTTTCCAGATATAAACCCAAGATTGCTGCATCATATGGTAGTTCTATGTATAGTTTTCTAAGGTACCCCCATACTGTTTTCCATAGTGGTTGTACCAATTTACATCCCTACCAACAGTGTTGGAGGGTTCCCTTTTCTCCACACCCACTCCAGCATTTGTTATTTGTGGATTTATTAATGATGGCCATTCTGACTGGTGTCAGGTGGTACTTCATTGTAGTTTTGATGTGCATTTCCCTAATAATCAGTGATGTTGAGCATTTTTTCAACATAAATGCTTGGTGGCCATCTGTATATCTTCTTTGGAGAAATGTCTATTCAGGTCTTTTGCCCATTTTTCAATTGCATTATTGGTTTTTTTGCTGTTGTATAAATTGTTAGCATATTTTAGGGATTAAACCCTTGTCAGCTGCATTGTTTGAAACTATTTTCTCCTATTCTGTATTTTTGGATTTTTGGAATACATTCTGTATTCCCATTTTGGGTTTTGTTTTTTGTTTTTTTTTTTATGGTTTCCTTTGCTGTGCAAAAGCTCATCAGTTTGATTAGGTCCATTTGTATATTTTGCTTTTATTTCTGTTTCCTTGGGAGACTGACCTAAGAAAACATTTGTAAGGTTGATGTCAGAATGTTTTGCCTATGTTGTCTTCTAGGAGTTTGATGGTGTCTTGTCTTAATAAGTCTTTGAGCCATTTTGAGTTTATTTTTGTGTATGGTGTGAGGGTGTGTTCCAGTTTCATTGGTTTACATGTGGCTGTCTGGTTTCCACAGCACCACTTGCTGAAAAGACTGTCTTTTTCCATTTTATATTCTTGCCTCCTTTGTTGAAGATTAATTGACCATGGGTGTCTGGGTTTATCTCTTGGTTCTCTATTCTGTTCCATTGGCCTGTATGTCTGTTTTGGTACCAGTATCACACTGTCTTGATTACTGTGCCTTTAATACTGCCTGAAGTCTGGGAGAGTTATGCCTCCTGCTTGGTTTTTGTTGTTCAGGATTGCTTTGGCTGTTCTGAGTTTTATGGTTCCAGATAAATTTTTTGATTGTTCTAGTTCTGTGAAAAATGTCATGGGTAACTTGATAGGGATTGCTTTGAATCTTTGGTCCCTGTTTTCTAATTCTGATTGAATTGCTCACTGCCTCTTGCTCTGATAACCCCCTCAATATTGGTTTTGTCTGGTATCTCACAGCCCTCTCTTCTTTTTGCTGTAATTAGTCTCTCTGAATGATCCACCTCTACTTAGTTCTGCAACTTCAACTCATGCATATAGTGTCCCATGTCCATGTCGTAATGTAGACAAGATTGTTAACAAGTTGTTGTTGCTTTTTTGGTGTTTGTACCATATTAAGAGAAGTATGCACACTGTTTCACTTCATCCTTACAGAGATTTTCGAGAGAGACTCTATTCATACTCTGATTTTTGGTGAGGGAGCTGAAGCTTGTGGAAGTTTGGCTTGTTGAAAGGCAGAAAACTAGTAAGGAAGTGTTGCTGAGATGTGAGCCTGAGCTGATTCTCCCCAGGTACTTGTCATTAACCACAGTACTCTGGTAGAGTCTGACATTTATAATTGACTACAGGTGTATAGGTTTATATTAATCATAAACCTTGGTTTATGATACACTCTCATCATTTGTCAATATACTGCCATGATATTATTTTAAAACTTTTCTCAGTCATTTTACTTATTTCCTCTAAAAAGATTATTGTGGAGTTCCCATCATGGCCCAGTGGTTAATGAATCCGACTAGGAACCATGAGGTTGCGGGTTAGATCCCTGGCCTTGCTCAGTGGGTTAAGGATCCTGCGTTGCTCTGAGCTGTGGTGTAGGTTGCAGACGTGGCTTGGATCCCACGTTACTGTGGCTCTGGTGTAGGCCAGTGGCTACAGCTCCGATTAGACTCCTAGCCTGGGAACCTCCATATGCCGCAGAAGCGGCCCTAGAAAAGGCAAAAAGACAAAATAAATAAATAAATAAAAAGATTATTGTGAGCACCATCAGCTGATGCAAGACAGGAGCTTACCGACCAATATCTGACTTCAATCTATACATTTCTTCTTGCTTTTTGCCTCCTTGCTCTTCCTGATAGAGATAATCACTGTCTTGAACTTGGTTTCTAATTTCACTACCTTATACGTGGGAGTGTTTTAAACTGTAAATTGACTTTCTTTTTAGATGTGGTGTATTTTAGATTTTCTGTTTCTAGTGCTGGATTTGTTATTTTGCATCTTTCAAGCAATTTGTTTCATCTCACTATGCCAGGGTCCAGCCCCAGCAGCCAGGGAGTGCCGAAGGAGAGGATGGGCTACAAATGGCACGGAAAGAATTGGAGCCAACTCCTCAGCTGCATGCTGCAGATGACCCACTTTATTAAAAGAAAAGCATCAGTTTTTATACCATTTCACAATCAGGTTTCGTGTAAGATTTGACATTAACATTTGATTTAAAGCCCTTTCTGTTCCCTCCACCTGAGATACAAAAAAAAAAAAAAAAGGTTAGTTAAAACATGTTCCTTTCAACTTTAGATTTTTCTTCAAGATTACAAACTTAAAGTTTAACACTGTATTTTTCTTAAAAGGTCAACAACAGTAGCTATTCTATTCTATATTAAGAACAAAGCTTTAATAAGTAATAAACTATTCTTTAACTAAAGAATAGTTTAGTTAAAGAATAGTTTCACTCCCTGGCTGCTGGGGCTGAACCCTGGCATAGTGAGATGAAACAAATTGCTTGAAAGATGCAAAATAACAAATCCAGCACTAGAAACAGAAAATCTAAAATACACCACATCTAAAAAGAAAGTCAATTTACAGTTTAAAACACTCCCACGTATAAGGTAGTGAAATTAGAAACCAAGTTCAAACCTAACATTCTTTAACTAAGGGCGTATGTGGTTAACAAAAACACATGAAAGCCTTGGGCTCATGACATTCTTGAGGCTACGATTTATTTGGCGCCAGCAAGCTAAGCATTTAACCTATTGTGCTGATTTACGTAGGTTCCAAACCACCAATTTCAATAGAAAGGAGTATTATACCCAAAAATTATCAAATGCCCCCACAAGAGATGAAAGTTACAGGTGACACTGTTATTTGATAAAAAATGTATCTATTATAGAAAATAGCAATTTATAGGCTGAACAACATTTTTCCCAGCCCCAAACTTCTTTTTAAGTAAAGGGACTGAAATCATAAGTTTCCCCTGTATACTCTCACAAAATAGGTGCCATAAATTGTTACTCCAAAACAAAGGCTTTTTCCATTACATTGTTTTAATGACTTCATTCTGTTTTGGTTCAGGTGTTTTACATACCCGGGGCAAATCCTTAGCTGTAAGAAAGCTGTGAATCAAAGATAGAAAAAGAAGGATAAACGCAGAAAAAATAGATTAACATATTTTTTAGGGGGTATCATTTTTATTTTCCAGGAGCCGATGTTTTTCAAGGGATTGCTCTGCAATCCTTCTTCTTTCTTCAGCTTGTCTGTAGCTCTGCTAACCAGACAAGCCTCATGCAGGTGCCGACCGTGGCTTTGCTTTCTTTACTGGAGCAGCCTTATGGCTCCCAACATCACTATCAACTCATGGATTGGTTATTGGATCATACATGTTTATAAGTTATACTGTAAGTTTTATGTTTTCTAATTAATTTTTCATTTTTAAAAATTTTCATTGGTTTAGGAGTTCCCATCATGGCTCAGGGGTTAATGAACCCGACTAGCATCTATCAGGACTGCAGGTTTGATTCCTGGCCTCACTTAGTGGGTTAAAGGATCTGGCAGTGCCGTGAGCTGTGGTGTAGGTCGAAACCACAGCTCAGATCCCATGTTGCTGTGGCTGTGGGATTCGACCCCTAGCCTGGGAACCTCCATATGCCATGGGTGCAGCCCTAAAAAGACAAAAAAAAAAAAAAAAACAAACAAATTTGTTGTTGTTGACTTACAATGCTGTGATAATTTGTGCTGTAAACAAAGTGATTCAGTTATACATGTACACACATCCATTCTCTTTCAGATTCTTTTCCCACGTAGATTATCATAGAATATTGGGTAGAGGCCTCTGTGTTACACAGCAGGTCCCTGTTGGCCAATCATTCCATATACCTCAGTGTATATATGCCAGTCTCAAACCTGTATTCCATCTCTTCCCACCCCCAACAATCCCCTTTGGTAACCATAAGTTTATTTTCAAACTCTGTGAGTCTGTTTCTCTTCTCCACAAAAGTTCATTTATATCCATTTTTTTAGGTCCACAGGTAAATGATATATGATATTTGTCTTTTTCTGTCTGATTAACTTCACTTAGTATGATAATCTCTAGGTTCATCTATATTGCTACAAATGGCATTCATTACTTTCATGGCTGAGTAATAGTCCATTGTGTATATGTACCACATTTTCTTTATCCATTCCTCTGTTGATAGACATTTAGGTCTTGCCTATTGCGAATAGTGCTGAAGTGAACACTAGGGTGCATGCATCTTTTCAAATTATGGTTTTCTCTAGATAGATGCCCATAAGTGGGATAGCTGGATCATATGGTAGTGCTATTTTTAGTTTTTTGAGGATGCTCCATACTGTTTCCTGTGGTGGTAGTACTAATTTACATTCCCACTAACAGTGTAAGAGGGTTCCCTTTTCTCTGCACCCTTTCTGGCATTTATTGTTTGTAGACTTTTTGATGATAGCCATTCTGGCTCCTACAAGGTGGTACCTCATCATAGTTTTGATTCGCATTTCTCTAGTGGTGATGAACATTTTTTCATGTGTCTTTTCACCATCTGTATATCTTATTTGGAAGGATGTTTATTCAGGTCTTCTGCCCAGTTTTTGAGTGGGTTGTTGTGGGGGTTTTTTTGGTTTTTTGTTTTGTTTTGTTTTGTTTTTTGGGCTATTGAGTTGTAGAAGTTGTTTGTATATTTTAGAGATTAAACCCTTGTCAGTTGCATTGTTTGAAACTATTTTCTCCCATTCCGTAGGTTGTCTTGTTTTGTTTTGTTTTGTTTTGTTATGGTTGCCTTTGCTGTGCAAAAGCTTGTAAGTGTGAATTGGTCCCACTGGTTTTATTTTTGTTTTTCTGTTGCCTTAGGAGACTGACCTAAGAAAACATTTGTACAGTACAGTTGATGTCAAGAATGTTTTGCCTATGTTCTCTTCTAGGAATTGTATGGTGTTTTGTCTTAATGTTTAAGTCTTTAAGCCATTTTGAGTTTATTTTTGTGTATGGTGTGAGGGTGTGTTCCAGTTTCATTGATTAACATAGTTATTAATGTAAATTTGCTGAAGAGATTTTTTCCCCCCATTTTATGTTCTTGCCTCCTTTGTAGAAGATTAATTGACCATAGGTATCTGGGTTTACTTCTGGATTCTCTATCCTGTTCCATTTGTCTGTATGTCTGTTTTTGTACCAGTACCACATTGTCTTGATTATTATAGCTTTGTAATATTGTCTGAAGTCTGGGAGAGTTGTGCCTCCTGCTTGGTTTTTTTTATAGCATTTTTTTATTATTCAATTACATTTATAGTTTACAATGATCATCAGAACCCAATTTTATAGCATTTCCAACACAACCCCCCAGCACATCCCCCCCATCCCCAACCTGTCTCATTTGGAAACCATAAGTTTTTCCAAGTCTATGAGTCAGTATCTGTTCTGCAAAGAAGTTCATTGTTTCATTTTTTAAAATTTCACATGTAAGTGATAGCATTTGATGTTGATGTCTCACTGTCTGACTGACTTCACTTAGAATGATAATTTCTAGGCCCATGATGTTGCTGCAAATGCTGTTATTTCTTTCCTTTTGATGGCTGAGTAATATTCTATTGTGTATATCTACCACATCTTCCTTATCCACTCCACTGCTGATGGACAATTAGGTTGTTTCCATGACTTGGCTATTGTATATAGTGCTACAATGAATATTGGAGTACAAGTATCTTTTCAAGTCATGGATTTCTCTGGATAGATGCCCTGGAGTGGAATTGCTGGATAAAATGGTAATTCTATTTTTAGTTATCTGAGGAATCACCATACTGTTTTCCACAATGATTGCACCAATTTACATTCCCACCAACAGTGTAGTAGGGTTCCCTTTTCTCCATACCCTCTCCAGCACTTACTTTTGTAGACTTTTTGATGGTATAGTCATTCTGGCTGGTGTAAGGTGGTACCTCATAGTGGTTTTGATTTGCCTTTCTCTAATGATCAGTAATGTTGAACATATTTTCATGTGTTTTTTGGCCATCTGTATGTCTTCTTTGGAGAATTGTCTGTTTAGATCTTCTGCCCATTTGTTGATGTGGTTGTTTTTTTTTTGGTATTGAGCTGCAGAAGGTGTTTATATATTTTGGAGATTAATCCCTGTCAGTCGCTTCATTTGCAAATATTTTCTCCCATTCTGTGGGTTGTCTTTTCGTTTTGTTTAGGGTTTCTTTTGCTGTACAGAAACTTTTAAGTTTAATTAAGTCCCATTTGTTTATTTTTGTTTTTATTGTCATTAGGAGGTGGATCTGAGAAGATATTGCTGTGATTTATGTCAGAGTGTTTGGCCAATGTTTTCCTCTAAGAGTTTTATAATATCTGGTCTTATATTTAGGTTTAATCCATTTTGAGTTTATTTTTGTGTATGGTGCTAGGAAGTGTTCTAATTTCTGTCTTTTACATGTGGGTGTCCAGTTTTTCCAGCACCACTTATTGAAGGGGCTGTCTTTTCTCCATTGTATATTCTTGCCTCCTTTGTCATAGATTAGTTGGCTGTAGGTGCGTGAGCTTAATTCTGGGCTTTCTATCCTGCTCCACTGATGTATATTTCTGTCTTTATGACAGTACCATACGGTTTTGATGACTATAGCTTTGTAGTATAGTCTGAAGCCAGGGAGACTGATTTCCTCCAGCTCCATTTTTCATTCTCAGGATGGCTTTGGCTATTCTGGGTTTTTTGTTCTTCCAAACAAACTTTAAAATATTTTGTTCGAGTTCTGTGAAAAATGTCCTTGGTTACTTGATAGAGATTGCATTGAATCTCTAGATTGCCTTAGGTAGTATAGTCATTTTAACAATATTGATTCTTCCAATACAAGAGCATGGTGTGTTTTTCCATCTGTTTGTGTCTTTAATTTCTTTCTTCAGCATCTTACAGTTTTCAGAGTACAGATCTTTTATCTCTTTGGGTATGTTTATTCCTAAGTATCTTATTCTTTTTGATGTGATGGTAAATGGGATTGTTTCCCTAATTTCTCTTTCTAACTTTTCCTTATTAGTATATAGAAATGCAGTCAATTTCTATGAATTGATTTTGTGTCCTGTGACTTGCCAAATTCATTGATGAGTTCTAACAGTTTTCTGGTAGTGTCTTTAAGATTTTCTAGGTATAGTATCATGTCACCTGCAAACAGTGGTAGTTTTACTTCTTCTTTTCCAATTTGGATTCCTTTTATTTCTTTTTATTCTCTGATTGCCATGGCTAGGACTTTCAAAACTATGTTGAATAGTAGTGGCAAAAGCAGCCATCCTTGTGCTTGTTCCTGATCTCAATGGGAATTCTTTCAGCTTTTCACCATTGACAATGATGTTAGCTCTGGGTTTGTCATATATGGCCTTTATTATGTTGAGATTGGTTCCCTCTCTGCCCACTTTCTGAAGTGTTTTTATCAAAAATGGGTGTTGGATTTGGTCAAAAGATTTTTCTGCATCTATTGAGAGGATCATATGGTTTTTATTGCTCAGTTTGTTAATGTGGTGTATCACACTGATTGATTTGTGGATATTGAAGAATACTTGCATTACTGGGATAAATCCCACTTGATCATGATGTACAATCCTTTTAATGTATTGTCAGATTTGGTTTGCAAGTAATTTTGTTGAGGATTTTTGCATCTGTGTTCATCAGTGAAACTGGCCTGTAGTTTTCTTTATTTGTGGAATCTTTGTCTGGTTTTGGTATCAGGGTGATGGTGGCCTCATAGAATGAGTTTGGGAGTGTTCCTTCCTCTGCAATTTTTTGGAATAGTTTCAGAAAGATAGGTGTTAGCTCTTCTCTAAATGTTGGATAGAATTGCCTGTGAATCCATCTGGTCCTGGACTTTTGTTTGTTGGAAGTTTTTAAATCACAGTTTCAATTTCAGTACTTGTGATTGGTCCATTCTTTTCTGTTTCATCTTGGTTTAGTCTTGGAAGATTGTACTTTTCTAAGAATTTGTCCGTTTCTTCTAGGTTGTCTTTTTATTGCCATATAGTTGCATGTAGTAGTCGCTTATGATCTTTTGTGTTTCTGTGATGTCCATTGTAACTTCTCCTTTTTCATTTCTGATTTTATTGATTTGAGTCCTCTTTTTTCTTGATAACTCTGGCTAAGTGTTATCAATTTTGTTGATCTTTTCAAAAGAACCAGCTTTTAGTTTCATTGATCTTTTCTATTACATTGATTTCTGCTCTGATCTTTATGATTTCTTTCCTTCTACTAACTTTAGGTCTTGTTTATTCTTCTCTCTTGAGCTGCTTTAGATGTAAAATTAGGTTGTTAATTTGAGCTTTTTTTTGTTTCCTGAGGTAGGCTTGTATTGCTGTAAACATCCCTCTTGGAACTGCTTTTGCTGCGTCCCATAGGTTTTGGAGTGTTGTATCAGTGTTGTCATTTGCTTCTAGATATTTTTTAATTTCCTCTTTGATTTCTTGAGTGATATATTGGTTGCTGAGTAACATGTTGTTTAGTCTCCACGTGTTTGTGTTTTTTGCAGTTTTTTTCTTGTTCTTGATTCCCAGTCATATAGCATTGTGGTCAGAAAAGATGCTTGATATGATTTCAGTTTTCTTAGAGTTACCAAAGCTTGATTTGTGGCCCAGAATGTGATCAATCCTAGAGAATGTTCCATGTGCACTTGAGAAGAATGTGTATTCTGCTGCTTTTGGATGGAATATCCTATAAATATCTATTAAGTCTATCTGGCCTAATGCTTCATTCAGGGCCTGTGTTTCCTTGTTGATTTGGTCTGAATGATCTGTCCATTGCTGTAAGTGGGGTGTTAAAGTCCCCTGCTATTACTGTGTTATTGTCAATTTCTCATTTTGTGGTTGTTAGCAGTTGTCTTATATATTGAGGTGATCCTATGTTGGGTGCATATATATTTACAATTGTTATTTCTTCTTCTTGGATTGATCCTTTGATCATTATGTAATGTCCTTCTTTGTCTCTTATAATATTCTTTATTTTAAGGTCTATTTTGTCTGATATGAGTATTGCTACTCCAGCTTTCTTTTGATTCCCATTTGCATGGAATATTTTCTTCCATCCTCTCACTTTCAATTTATATGTGTCCCTAGGAGTGAAGTGGGTCTCTTGAAGACAGCATATATATGGACCCTCTTTTTGTATCCATTCTGCCAGTTTCTGTCTTTTGGTTGGGACGTTTAGTCCATTAACATTTAAGGTAATGGTTGAGATATGTTCTTATTGCCATTTTATTAACAACTTTGGATTTGTTTTTGTTGCTCTTCTGATGTACTTTTTTAACATCTTCATGTGCATCCCTTTGCTGTTCCTTTAATTTATTGTCGCTTTTACAATAGCTTGTTTTTTGTTTTGTTTTGTTTTTTTTTCCTTTTAAATCTGCATACTGGCTTTTTTTTTTTTCTGTCCTTTTTTTTGGGGCTGCACCCACTACACATAATAGGGCTACCAGAAGGAGAACAGGCTAGGGGTCTAATCGGAGCTATAGCTGCCAGCCTATGCTACAGTCACAGCAATGCCAGATCCAAGCCACATCTGTGACCTACACCACAGCTCATGGCCACGCTGGATCCTTGACCCACTGAGCAGGGCAGGGATTGAACCTGCAACCTCATGGTTCCTGGTCGAATTCATTTCTACTGTGCCATGATGGGAACTCCCATACTGGCTTATTTAAGTGATTACTTTCCAACTATGATTTCCTCCCTCCTATTTCTTCTTTCTTTTTTATTTAGAGGAGCCCTTTCAGTATTTCCCTTATTATGGGTTTAGTATTGCTGTACTCTTTTAGTTTTTGTTTGTTGAAGAAACCCTTTATTTCTCCTTCTATTTTAAATGATATTCTTGCTGTGTAGAGTATTCTAGGCTAAAAATTTTTCCCTTTTAGAACTTTGAATATATCTTGCCACTCTCTTCGGCCTGTAGTGTTTCTGTAGAGAAATTAGCCTTATGGGGGATTCCCTTATGGTTAAGTCTTTGTTTTTTAGAATCCTCTCTTTTAACTTTTGCCATTTTTATTATAATATGTCTTGGTATGGCCCTGTTTGTGTTCAACTTGTTTGGGGCCCTTTGTGCTTTCTGTATCTTGATATCTGTTTCCTTTAGATTTGGAGTTTTTAGCCATAATATCTTCAAATATATTTTCAATCCCCTTTTCTTTTTGTTCTCCTTCTGGTAGCCCTATTATGTGTAGATTTATATTATCCTATACATCCTATTGCTTTCATGTTTTTTTCATTTGGTTTTCTGTCTGCTGTCCTGATAGGGTGATTTCCATTATTCTATCTTCCAAGGCACTAATTCCTTCCTCAGCATTATTCTCCCTGCTCCTCACTGCCTTTAACTCAGCTTGTTTCTCTGCAAATTATTTTCTTTTCTTTTTTTTTTCCTCTTTTATTTTTATTTTTTATTTTTTTTAATTTTTATTTTCCCACTGTACAGCAAGGGGGTCAGGTTATCCTTACATGTATACATTACAATTACATTTTTCCCCCACCCTTTCTTCTGTTGCAACATGAGTATCTAGACATAGTTCTCAATGCTACTCAGCAGGATCTCCTTGTAAATCTATTCTAAGTTGTATCTGATAAGCCCAAGCTCCCGATCCCTCCGACTCCCTCCCCCTCCCATCAGGCAGCCACAAGTCTCTTCTCCAAGTCCATGATTTTCTTTTCTAAGGAGATGTTCATTTGTGCTGGATATTAGATTCCAGTTATAAGGGATATCATATGGTATTTGTCTTTGTCTTTCTGGCTCATTTCACTCAGTATGAGAGTCTCTAGTTCCATCCATGTTGCTGCAAATGGCATGATGTCATTCTTTTTTATGGCTGAGTAGTATTCCATTGTGTATATATACCACTTCTTCCGAATCCAATCCTCTGTTGATGGACATTTGGGTTGTTTCCATGTCCTGACTCTTGTGAATAGTGCTGCAATGAACATGCAGGTGCACGTGTCTCTTTTAAGTAGAGTTTTGTCCGGATAGATGCCCAAGAGTGGGATTGCGGGGTCATATGGAAGTTCTATGTATAGATTTCTAAGGTATCTCCAAACTGTTCTCCATAGTGGCTGTACCAGTTTACATTCCCACCAACAGTGCAGGAGGGTTCCCTTTTCTCCACAGCCCCTCCAGCACTTGTTATTTGTGGATTTATTAATGATGGCCATTCTGACTGGTGTGAGGTGGTATTTCATGGTAGTTTTGATTTGCATTTCTCTTATAACCAGCGATGTTGAGCATTTTTTCATGTGTTTGTTGGCCATCTGTATATCTTCTTTGGAGAAATGTCTCTTCAGGTCTTTTGCCCATTTTTCCATTGATTGATTGGCTTTTTTGCTGTTGGGCTGTATAAGTTGTTTATATATTCTAGAGATTAAGCCCTTGTCGGTTGCATCATTTGAAACTATTTTCTCCCATTCTGAAAGTTGTCTTTTTGTTTTCTTTTTGGTTTCCTTTGCTGTGCAAAAGCTTTTCAGTTTGATGAGGTCCCATGGGTTTATTTTTGCTCTAATTTCTATTGCTTTGGGAGACTGACCTGAGAAAATATTCATGATGTTGATGTCAGAGAGTGTTTTGCCTACGTTTTCTTCTAGGAGTTTGATGGTGTCCTGTCGTATATTTAAGTCTTTCAGCCATTTGGAGTTTATTTTTGTGCATGGTGTGAGGGTGTGTTCTAGCTTCATTGCTTTGCATGCAGCTGTCCAGGTTTCCCAGCAATGCTTGCTGAATAGACTTTCTTTTTCCCATTTTATGTTCTTGCCTCCCTTGTCAAAGATTAATTGACCGTAGGTGTCAGGGTTTATTTCCGGGTTCTCTGTTCTGTTCCATTGGTCTGTCTGTCTGTTTTGATAACAGTACCACACTGTTTTGATGACTATGGCTTTGTAGTATTTCTTAAAGTCTGGGAGAGTTATGCCTCCTGCTTGGTTTTTGTTTCTCAGGATTGCTTTGGCGATTCTGGGTCTTTTGTTGTTCCATATAAATGTTTGGATTGTTTGTTCTAGGTCTGTGAAAAATGTCATGGGTAATTTGATAGGGATTGCATTGAATCTGTAGATGCTTTGGGTAGTATGGCCATTTTTACAATATTGATTTTCCCAATCCAGGAACATGGAATATCTTTCCATTTCTTTACATCTTCTTTGATTTCTTTGATTAAAGTTTTATAGTTCTCGGCATATAGGTCCTTTACTTCCTTGGTCAGGTGTATTCCGAGGTATTTGATTTTGTGAGGTACAATTTTAAAAGGTATCATTTTTTTTGTATTCCTTTTCTAATGTTTCATTGCTGGTATACAGAAATGCAACTGACTTCTGAATGTTAATCTTATATCCTGCTACTTTGCTGAATTTATTAATCAGTTCAAGGAGTTTTGGGGTTGAGTCCTTAGGGTTTTCTAGGTATAGTATCATGTCATCTGCATACAGTGACAGTTTTATCTCTTCTCTTCCTATATGGATGCCTTTTATTTCTTTTGTTTGTCTAATTGCTGTGGCTAGGACTTCCAAAACTATGTTGAAGAGCAGTGGTGAGAGTGGGCATCCCTGTCTTGTTCCAGATTTGAGTGAGAAGGCTTTCAGTTCTTCCCCATTGAGTATTATATTTGCTGTGGGTTTATCATAAATGGCTTTGATTATATTCAGGAATGTTCCCTCTATACCCACTTTGGCGAGGGTCTTGATCATGAATGGATGTTGGATTTTGTCAAATGCTTTTTCTGCATCTATTGAGATGATCATATGATTTTTGACTTTTTTTTTGTTGTTGTTAATGTGGTGTATGATGCTGTTTGATTTGCGTATGTTGAACCATCCTTGTGAACCTGGGATGAACCCAACCTGGTCATGGTGTATAATTTTTTTGGTATGTTGTTGGATTCGGTTGGCTAAGATTTTGTTGAGAATTTTTGCATCTATATTCATCAATGATATTGGCCGATAGTTTTCTTTTTTGGTGGTATCTCTGTCTGGTTTTGGAATGAGGGTGATGGTGGCATCATAGAATGTCTTTGTGAGTATTCCTTCTTCTTCAACCTTTTGAAAGAGTTTAAGGAGGATGGGCACCAATTCCTCTTTATATGTTTGATAAAATTCACCTGTGAAGCCATCTGGTCCTGGACTTTTATTTGTAGGGAGTGATTTTATGACCTCTTCAATTTCATTTCTAGTGATCGGTCTGTTCAGTTGGTCTGTTTCTACTTGATTCAGTTTTGGCAGGCTGTAAGATTCTAGAAAATTGTCCATTTCTTCCAGATTGTCAAACTTGTTGCCATATAGTTGTTCATAGTATTCTCTTATGGTTTTTTGTATTTCTGCTGTATCCATTGTGATTTCTCCTTTTTCATTTATAATTTTGGTTATTTGGGTTCTTTCTTTCCTCTTTTTAGTGAGTCTGGCCAGGGGTTTGTCAATTTTGTTTACCTTTTCAAGGAACCAGCTCTTGGTTTTATTAATTTTCTCTATTGTTTTTTGAGTCTCTATTTTATTGATTTCTTCTTTGATCTTTATAATTTCCTTCCTTCTGCTGACTTTAGGACTTTTTTGTTTCTCTTTTTCTAATTCATTTAGGTGGAGGGTTAAGTTGTCAATTTGGGATCTTTCTTCTTTTTTGAGAAAGGCCTGGATTGCTATAAATTTCCCTCTGAGCACTGCTTTCACAGCATCCCATAGATTTTGAGAGGTTGTGTCTTCATTATCATTTGTTTAAAGGTAGTTTTTAATTTCCTTCTTGATTTCCTCACTGACCCATTGGTTTTTTAGTAGCATGTTGTTTAGTCTCCATGGAGTAGGTATTTTCTCTTTCCTTTTCCCATGGTTGATTTCTAATTTCATGGCATTGTGGTCAGAGAAGATACTTGAGATAATTTCTACGCTCCTAAATTTATTGAGGTTAGCTTTGTGTCCCAATATGTGGTCGATTCTTGAGAATGTTCCATGAGCATTTGAGAAGAATGTGTATTCTGATTTTTTTGGATGTAGTGTCCTGAAGATATCAATTAAGTCTAACTTTTCTATTGTTTCCTTTAGGATCTCTGTTGCTTTATTGGTTTTCTGTCTAGAGGATCTGTCCATTGATGTGAAGGGGGTATTAAGGTCTCCTACTATGATTGTATTCTCATCAATATCTCCCTTTATGTCTGTTAATATTTGTTGTATGTATCTGGGTGCTCCTGTATTTGGGGCATATATGTTGACGATAGTAACATCCTCTCCTTGGATGGATCCCTTAATCATTCAGTAGTGTCCTTCTTTGTCTTTCTTTATGTCTTTTGTTTTAAAGTCTATTTTGTCTGATATGAGCGTTGCGACTCCTGCTTTTCTGTCATGTCTATTGGCGTGAAATATTTTTCCCCACCCTTTCACTTTCAATCTATATGTATCTTTTGTCCTAAGGTGAGTTTCTTGTAGGCAGCATATTGAAGGTTTTTGCCTTTTTATCCACTCAGCCACTCTGTGTCTTTTGATTGGGGCGTTCAGTCCATTGACATTGAAGGTGATAATTGATAGACGATTATTTATTGCCATTTGAACCTCGTGTTCCAGTTGATTCTATGGTTCTCCATTCTTCCTATCTTTTCTTTTTTCTTTCTTTCTTTTTTTTTTTTTTTTTTTGGTTGGATGGTCTCCTGTTATTATCTGCTTGAGTGTATTTTTTTTTCATTTTTTGCAAATGCAATATTTGGTTTTGGCTTGTGGTTGCCCTGTTTTTTAAGTATGCTAACCCCTTCCCATAATTGTGTGTTTTAGCCTGATGGTCCTGTAAGTTCAAACACTTCATTACTATATTAAAATTAAGAAGAGAAACATACAAACAAACAAAAAGGGTTATTTACTTCCTAACATCCCTTGCCCACATTTTATGGTTTTGATGACTTTATTTTTTTCTTTTTAATTTTATTTTGTTTGAAGCATGTTCATGATTAAATCTGTATGCTGGCTTATTTGAGTAACTTCTCTCTGATTGCGGTTTCCTCAGTCCTAGTTCTTCTTCTTCTTCTTTTTTTTTTTTTTCCTTTTCTTTTTTCTTCCCTTTCCTTCCTTTCTTTTTGGTTTAGAGAAGCCCTTTCAACATTTCCTTTAACCTGGGTTTTGTGTTGCTGTATTGTTTAAGTTTTTGTTTGTTGGGAAAAATTTTTATTTCCCCTTCTATTTTAAATGCTATTCTTGCTGGATAGAGTATTCTAGGTTGCATATTTTTTCCTTTTAGCACTTTAAATATCTCTTGCCATTCCCTCCTGGCCTGTAGTGTTTCTGTAGAGAAATCAGCTGATATTCTTATGGGGGTTCCCTTGTAGGTAACATTCTGGTTTTCTCTTGCTGCTTTTAGGATCCTCTCTTTATCACTAACTTTTGCCATTTTTATTATGATGTGTCTTGGTGTGGGTCTGTTTGGGTTCAGTTTGTTTGGGGCCCTCTGTGCTTCTTGTATCTTGAATCCAGTATCCTTTAGATTTGGGAAGTTTCCATCGACAATTTCTTCAAATATATTTTCCATCCCCTTATCTTTTTCTACTCCTTCTGGAATTCCTATTATGCGTAGGTTGGCCCGCTTTATATTATCCCATAGGTCTCTTATATTGCTTTCCAGTTTTTTGATTCGGTTTTCTGTCTGTTGTCCGGATTGAGTGATTTCCATTATTCTATCTTCCATATCACTGATTCGTTCTTCGGCATTATTCATTCTGGTTTTTACTGCTCTTAGTTCAGTTTGCATCTCTGCAAATGAATGTTCTAGTTTTTCTTGGCTCCTCCTTATATTTTCTAGTTCCTTTCTGAGGGTATCTGCATTACTGTTCATATCTTCTCTTGATTCCTTCAGTATTTTCACTATTTCTCTTTTGAACTCCAGGTCTGTCTGACTGCAGAGATCTGTTTCATTGTTGACTGTTTTAGGTGAGTTCTCCTGTTGGTTTGACTGGGGGTGGTTTCTCAGCTTCTTCATCTTGCTTGTTGTTTTCTTTCTCCTGAGGGAGTTGTACTCTCCGTTATCGGGCAGTGTTTGCCTTGTCACTGCCGTGGAATATTTCCTGAGGGCTGGCGTTGTTGGTCAATCTTTTTTGAGGCAGTGTGGCTTTTCTGGAGTGTTGATGGGGCTAACAGTGTTTCTTTGAAGCAAAGGAGGACTTCCTGAGGGCAGACAGGACTGGGAGGTCCACACCACGATGGTAGCAGATTTCACTTGGTCATGCAGAGCTTGCTCTGGTGTTTTTAGGCTGTGGGGTTCTTGCAGGGGGTTGGCAGTGTTGGGCAGCTGTTCCTCAGGAGTGAAGCACCCCCTGGGGGCTGGAGCAGCTATCTGGGTCTCTGAGAACCTAAGAGGCTCTTCCCTAGGGCAGCCCAACTCAGAAGGACGGCCTGAGAATGTAGGCGGATCTTTTCACAGTCTGGCCAAGCTTGTTGCAGCTTTTCTGGGCTGCAGGGGCTCTTCTAGGGGGCTGGTGGTGCTGAGCAGCTATTCCACAGGAGTGGGGCACCCCCAGGGGCTTGGGCGGGTAGCAGGGCCTTTGGAAACGGAAGAGGCTCCTCCCTGGGGCAGCCCGACTCAGAAAAACCGTCCAAGAATTAGGCAGATCTATTCACTGCCTGGCTAGGCTTGTTCTAGCTTTTCTGGGCTGCAGGCCTTTTCTCGGGGGCTGGTGGTGTTTGGTGCTACTCTGCATAAGTGTAGCCCCTCCAAAGGGCAAGCAGGCCTGTGTAGGGACAGCCCCTGCGGTGGTAGGCTTCAGGCAATTGTTGAGGCCAGCCCTCCTGGATGGCAGGCAGCCTCAGGTTCGGCGAGAACGTAGGGGGTGGCGGGGGTGGGGGGAGGGGATGCACTGGGAAGCACAGCTTTCAGCTAGCTAGCGGGCCTGTAAGCTTGCTGTGGCGTGGGGGGTATTCTATGGGGACCCACCCCTTCTTCTCTCCCCTCCCCAGCATGGGTGCAGACCAGGCTCTTCTCCCAGGTTCCTTCTGATGCGGCTTTCCACTTCCCCGCCCCTAGAGTATTGCTCCCTTCCTCTGCGACAGCTTTGTTTCCTAGTCTCCCAGTCAGTCTCTGCCAGGTCAAATGGTTTCTAGACCTCCCAAGCAGTTTCCGCTCCGCCCCGCCCCCTAGCCCGGGGACTAACCTCTGGAGCCGAGGATTCGGTGCCCAGCCCCCACCCAGGCGTCTCAATTTTTGGTGACTGTGCCCGTACGTAGTTCAGATGGTCCGTTCGGTTCTTGATCAGCTTTTCTGTACTCCAACTTACTGCTACACTCTTCTCTGCATCTGGAGATTGCTCCGGTTCGTTTGATCTTTCCCCCGTGTAGGTGACTTTCCAGGGTGCGGGATCCCTTTCTCCTCCGCAGTTCCCTTTCGGGAGCGCCCGTCCCGCTCGGATTCACCTTCTCTCACTCTCCTCTTTTCTCCCGTTCTGCCCAGTAATGTCACGAACTTCTTGCTGTTACTTGAGTTTAGGTTCTTCTGCCAGCGATTGGTTGCTGTTCTGTGCGAGTCATTTATTCTGTAGATGTGCTTTTTTTGTTGTGTTTGTGGGAGAGGGCGAGCGTGTCCCCCTACTCCTCCGCCATCTTGTCCTCTCTGCAAATGATTTTCTAATTTTTCTTGGCTCCTTATATTTTCTAGTTCCTTTCTGAAGTAATCTGCATTACCATTCATATTCACTTTTAATTCCTTTATATTCGCTCTTACTCCTTCAGTATTTTCACTGTCTCCTTTTTGAACTCTGTTAGTCTGTTTCCTTATTTTCTCCTTCAGGAGAATTCTCTTGCTCTTTTAACTGGGAATGGCTTCTGAGCTTCTTTATTTTGCTTATACTTTTCTTATCATGTGAGTTTAGGGAAACTGTAGTCTTAGAGGACTATTTACAACAAGAGCACCTCTGGGTATTTTGTGAGGGCTTGCTATTTTTGGTGTGAGGGCTGCTTTGGTGTCTCTTTTCTCCATGTGTACAGATTGTTATCCTCTTGATATAGGGGGTGTGGCGGTGTTCAGACTTTGTGTGCCTCTATGGAGATAGTGGCAGTGGGCAGATTCCCAGGCCCTTGGCGGTGGTGTAGACCTGTGGGAAAGTGGCACATTATGCTCCTGGTTGCAGTGCCCAGGGCATTGGCAGTGATCCCCATGGAACTGTAGGCAGTGCCCAGAGCCATTGGCAGTGGCAACAGCAGGGCATGAACATTCTCTGGGCAGTGAGGGCAACTGGTAGCACTTGGTTACAGGGCCCTCTTTGGCTGGGACTCCTGATGTGACTAGGGCCACAGACAGTGCCTTTTTACAGGACCTTAGTAAAGGTCCCAGCCCATCTCATGAGTCCACAATGGCTGAGGCAGTCTGTACTTGCCACCATAGCCTGTGCAAGAGGCACCCTGCCACCCGAGAGCCTGCTAGAGCACAGAGAAACATGTTTCTATTGATCCTGTCCCTCCTCCTCTCATCCTTCCCAGCAATGGCACCTTGCTTCTCTTTTGGGCCCAGGCCTCCTCCCACACACTCTTGGCTGTGGTGCTCTGCTCCCCAGAGCATGGCACACTGCTCCCTCTCCACCTCTCAGGCTGTCTCTACACAGCCAACCCTAGTCCTCTCCCTGGAACTGATCTCCAGAGCCTGAGTCTCAGCATCCAGCCCCCACCTGAGTGTCTCAGGCTGTGGTGTCCAGGGGCAGTGGTACCAATGGTCTGTATGGCTCTCACTTGGCTTTGCCCTCTTCATTCCAGTTGCTGCACTTTTCTGAGACTTTGAAGTCCCTCCACCTCAGCTGATCTCCCTGTCCAGTCAGTGGCTTCCCAGGGTGTGGGTTCCTTTCCTCTTTCACAGCTCCCTCTCAGGAGCGCTATTCCCATCCTTTTTCTCTTTCTTTTTTCCCTTTCTTCTAACCAGTTATGTGGAGGGTTCCTTGCCCTTTTTGGAGGTTTACGTGTTCTGCCAGTGTTCAGTAGATGTTCTGTGAGAATCATTCTGCGTGTAGATGGGTTGTTTTTTTGTTTTGTTTTTTGAGGTGTTTGTGGGAGAAGGTGAGCCCCATGTCTTACTCCTCCACCATCTTGATCACTTTCTGTACTCGGCTTCTTAACCCACTGTGCCACAGTGGGAACTCCTAAACATCCATTTTTAAGTAGTATTTATTTTAGAATCATTTCAGGGTTACAGAAAAGCTCTATAAATAGCCATAAATTTTCTTACACTCTTTCTTTACCTACCCTCCTTATATTAATATCTATATAATCATGTTACCTATGTCAAGTTTCATTTATTAAACAACAGACTATTTAGATGGCTCCAGCTTTCCACCAACATCCTTAATTTTTTCTGTACCCGGTGTGGAATTATATTTGGTTCTTACGTCTCCTTAGTCTCTTTTGGCCTGTGACAGTTTTTTATTGGCTTGACTTGTTTTGCATTTTATTTGGCAATTTTGAAGACCACTCATCAGGCATCTTGTAGGATGTTATTCAATTTGGGTTTCTTTGACATTTACTCATGTTATTCAATTTGGGTTTCTTTGACATTTACTCATGTTTAGACTGGCATTTGGGGTTTTGAGAAGACCATCACATAGATGAATGGTCTTTCTCATCACCTCATATGAAGGATACATAATATCCACAAAACATTCCTGGTGATGGTGACTCTAAGCACTTGGTTAGGTAGTGTCTACCCGGTTTCTTCACAAGAAGTTATTATTTTTCCTTATCTGTACCTTCGCTCATTGGAAGTGAGTCCCTAAGTCCAGTCCTTACTCAAGGTGGGGGAGAACTGTCTACATATGTTGTTTAGGGTCTTTATTTATCTTTTCTCCCACATTTATTTATTTACCAATTGATCATGTATTCATATCAGTGTGGACCCATGTGGATTTGTTTTATACTTTGGGTTATAATCTAGTACCTAATACTTACTTGTTTTCTTGCACAAATCACTCCAGGTTTGGACACTGGAAGTTCTTTCCCTTTGGCTCCTATGTCCCTTTGACATATCCCTATTCCTTAGTTTTTGAGGACCTTCTTGCTTTCTGGCAGTGTGAGAGGATTCTAGTTTGTCTCTTTTCCCTTTCCCTGCCATAGAATGAGCTCTCTCTCCAAGGATCCCTGCTTCCCCTTGCTAAGTAGTAGTATTTGATAAATATTATCAAATTAACAGTACAATTGGCCCTCTGAATTCATAGGTTCTGCATCCATGGATTTAACCAACCCAGGGATTGAAAATATTCAGGGGAAAAAAAAATCCAGAAATGGAGTTCCCATTGTGGTTCAGCAGTAATGAACCTGACCAAGTATCCATGAGGATGCAGGTTCAATTCCTGGCTTTGCTCAGTGGGTTAAGGATCTGGCATTGCCATGAGCCATGGTGTAGGTCACAGATGCAGCTCAGGTCCCGTGTGGCTGTGGCTGTGGCATAGGCTGGCAGCTGCAACTCTAACTCAACCCCTAGCCTGGGAATTTCCATATGCCACAGATGTGGCCCTAAAAAGACAAAAAAAAAAAAAAATCCAGGAAGTTCCAAAAAGCAACGTGAATTTGCAGCATGTCAGCAACTATTTACATAGTACTGTATTAGGAATTATAGTGATCTACAGATAATTTAAAGCACACATGAGGATGTGCATAGGTTATATTGCAAATACTGTGACATTTATATATAAGATTGTTGAGCATATGCAGTTTTTGGTATCTGCAGGGATACCTAGAACCGATCCCTTACAGATCCTGAGGGACGACTGTATTTAGCAACCAAGATCTAGGTGTTGGGTGGGTTTGTTGCTGCAGTGTTGCTTCTAGACCCTCTCAGAACAGACCTAAGGAATATAGGAATGTGTAAGTATTTCTCAACTCTAAGCTAGTACAATGTGGTTCCTTCCCTCCTTGCTTATTTGTAACTCCTTTCTCTGACCATGACAAAATTTGCTTACATTATCAGAAATTTATTGAATTATTTTTTTCAACTCAATTATACATGTAAAATAGTATCTCTGGGAAACAAATTTACCAAGTACAGTGTTTTAGCCATATGGTGTGCAGGCAAAACACCATTTTCCAGCATTATTTAGGTCAGCTGGTTTCCCCCTACCTCTTTTATTTGGGTTATGCTATACATTTTTTTTTTTTTTTGAGCCACACCTGCAGTATGTGGAAGTTCCCAGGCCAGGGATCGAACCCATGCTGCAGTTGTGATGTGCAGTGCTGTTTCCTTAACTCACTGCACCACAAAGAACTTCCTATGCCATACAGTTTTAATTTGGTTCATTAGACACGGTCTGCATTCCATCCTGAGATCCCCTAATATCCTGCTTTCTGGTTTGGTTTTGTTTGATTTTACTTTGTACACTTTTAATATTCACTCACCGTCGGAGTTCCCGTCGTGGCGCAGTGGAAACTAATCCAACTAGGAACCATGAGGTTGCAGGTTTGATCCCTAGCCTTGCTCAGTGGGTTAAGGATCCTGCGTTGCTGTGAGCTGTGGTGTAGGTTGCAGACGTGGCTCGGATCCCGCATTGCTGTGGCTCTGGTGTAGGACGGCGGCTACAGCTCCGATTTGACCCCTTGCCTGGGAACCTCCATATGCCACGGGAGCGGCCCTAAAAAGACAAAAAAAAAAAAAAAAAAAAGATTCACTCTCCGTTTTGACAGTTATGGGTTTTAACAAATGCATAGAGGCATGTACTCACCACCCTAGTACAATACAACACACACATATCACATATTCTTTAACTGTTCCTCTGTTGATGGACACTTAGGTTGCTTCCATATCTTGGCTATTGTAAAGAATGCTGATGTAAACATTAGGGTGCGTGTATCTTTTTGAATTAATGTTTTCATTTTCTTCAGATATATACACAAGAGTAGAATTGCTGGATTATATTGTAGTTCTGTTTTTAGTTTTTTGAGAAACTTCCACACTGTTTTCCACAGTGACTGCACCAATTGACAGTCCCAGCAGCAATGTTAGGAGGGTTCCCTTTTCTCCATATCCTCACCAACATCTTCTGTAGTTTTGAATTATTTTTTTAAAATCATGAATGAATGTGAAATTTTCTTGATTCGTTTTTTTCTGCATCTGTTGGTGTAAGAACAGTTTTCTTTCTTTTTTTTTTTTTTTTAGTCTTTTAATAAGGTCAGTTACATTGATTTATTTTTAAGTTTTTTTTGTTTTTTTTTTTGGTCTTTTCTTGGGCCGCTCCTGCGGCACATGGAGGTTCCCAGGCTAGGGGGTCCAATCGGAGCTGCAGCCGCCGGCCTACGCCAGAGCTACAGCAACGCGGGATCCGAGCCGCGTCTGCAACCTACACCACAGCTCACGGCAACGCTGGATCGTTAACCCACTGAGCAAGGGCAGGGATCGAACCCGCAACCTCGTGGTTCCTAGTTGGATTCGTTACCACTGCGCCACGATGGGAACTCCTATTTTTAAGTGTTTATCCAGCCCTTCATTCCTGCACTGACTCTCACAGTGATGTATTATCTTTCATATCTTGGATTCAGTTTGCTAATATGTTTTTCAATATATTTGTGTCTATAATCTCTTTTTTTTCCCCCCAGGCTAGGGGTCAAATCAGAGCTACAGCTGCCAGCCTACACCACAGCCATAGCAACACCAGATCCAAGCTGCATCTGCAACCTATACCACAGCTCACAGCAACGCCAGATCCTTAACCCACTGAGTGAGGCCAGGGATCGAACCTGCATCTTTGCGGATCCTGGTCAGGTTTGTTACCACTGAGCCACGATGGGAACTCCTATTTGTGTCTATAATTTTAAGAGGTATTATTAGTCAGTAGCTTTTTTAATATTTGTTTTTGGTTTTAGTATTAAGGTAATGATGACCTCACAAAGTGAAATAGCGTTCCATCCTTTTCCGTTTTCTGGAAGAGATTGTATAGAATTAATATTTGGTATTTGGTAATTTTCATTCTTTGGATTGTATCTGTTTGGTGTCTTTGCACCTGGCTGTTCCTCTGGCGTAGCAGACTGTATCTGCCCAGACCGTGCTCACATCTGCCTTATAAACCTTGTCTGGGGAATGGTAATGACTGTGCTCACTGCCATCTGAGTCCGAACCCTGGAATTCCGCTTGCCCTCTGCCCCTGTCTGCCTCTAGCTCCAACATCGTCTCATGCCCCGAAGTTCTCTAAGCATCCAAGTGTCACTCGGGACTCATTTCGTACATTCTGTCTTTTCTGCCTGCAGCACCCCTCCCATGTCTCTGTCAGGCGGTTTCTACCTCTCTGTTAGGAAACAGCTCATGGGGCACCTCCTGGAAATCTCTGTGCTCTCTTTCATTCTCCTGTCTGGGCCAGAATTGGTGCACTGTACCTGTGCTCTTAGCATTGCGGTGAGATGTTCTCTCTCAGAGCCGGACATACTGTACGTAACATCATCATTATTTTGTCTGCCCTCCTCAATTCAGGACTACAAGGAGGATTCTCCTGCCAGACCCTCTATCTTCTGCCGCACCATGGCCTCTTAGTTTTCCCCTTTTAAACGTCAAGAACTCAAGGAAAGGAAAGAACAAAATTGTAGATGCTGGTTTTCAGAATGGGAGAATATAACAGGCTCAGAGGCATGTTTTCATCTTTGTTTTCCCTCTAACGTGATAATTTGGTTTCTTCTGTGTTGGCATCACTCAGAGGTTACTGTCATGTCCTGAATTCTTTCAGGAGCCAGAGAAAAATGAGACTAGAAAGCCAGCCCCTTCTCAGCTGCTCTTGTCCAAAGGACCCTCACTTCAGCTATGGCTAAAACAGGGAGCTTCAAGGGACTCCAGGGGTGGAGAAACCAGAATTCAAGAAGGGCCATCAGAAATGCAGGAAGGAATCCTAAGTCCTGTGCCAGATCCCGACAAGGAGACTAGCTCTGGGAAGATGAGCCCTAAATGTGATGAGGTAGGGACAGATGACAGTCTACATTCAAAAGTTTTATAGGAGCAAGTTTTCTCCAATAGGTGTTCTCCAGGAACACAACTCACACAGACTAGTTAAGGACCCCAAGAATCATGCAGAGAAGAACTGTCATGGATATAAGGAATGCAGAAATATCAGGAATCAGGATCTTGCGCATAACTGTATTCATGCTGACATGAAGCCCTATGGGTACAGACAGTGTAGGAAGGCCTCGGGGGGACCTCAGACCTCATGCAGCAGCAGCGGATTCATACTGGAGGAAAACCTTTTGAGTGCAAAGAATGCGAAAAAGCTTTCAAACATAGATTCTTCTTCACAAAGCACCAATGGATTCACACTGAAGAGCGGCCCTGTGAGCTTAGTAAGTGTGGACAGGCTTTCACCTAACAGTCTGCTTTTATTAAGCATTGTAGGACCCACACTAGAGAAAAACCCTTTGTGTGCAAAGTCTGTGGGAAAGCCTTTTGTGACAGATTTGAGTCAATACATGAAATTCACACTGCAGAGAAGCCCTGTGAGTGCAGTAAATGGAGAAAGTCTTTCTCCTACCACTCTGGTTCTGTCAGAGTGGATTCACACTGGCGAGAAATCCTTTAAGTGAAAAGAATGTGGGAAAACCTTTTGCTCCACGTTTAATTTGAGTCAACACTTGAGGATCCATACTGGAGAGAAGCCCTGTGAATACAATAAATATGGAAAGGCCTTCAACCAGCACTCATCTTGTATTCGTCATATGACCCACAGTAGGCAAAAAGCACAGGAATGCTAAATCTCTTGGGAAAGGCTTTTGCTACAACTCTAATCTAAGTCAACACACAAATGTTCACACTGGAGAGAAGCCCTGTGAGTGTGTCAAAGTGTAGGAAAGCTTTCATGCTCAAGTCACATCTCATAAAATACTAGCAGGTTCACATGAGATAAGCAGGTAAATATGGAAAGGCCTTCACTTAACAGTTGTCTTTTAGTTACCACAATAGGACCCTCACTGTAGGAAACAATATTTTTTACTACTTTATGAAGCATCAAAATGGCCCTCCATTGTTCTCCTGTTCCCCATGGTTAAAACCTCATTTGCCTCTCCCTCCCACCTCCATGGCTTATTCTCACCAAGGCTGCTGGCTCCTGACAGAGCTGTGAGGTCTTTCCTGCTTAGTGTAATGCTCTGACCCCTGTCCTGGAGCCGTAACACCCAGTATCAAATCCCAGCTCTACTAGCTAGGAGCGGTACAGACCTGTGCATCTTTCTCTGCCTCAGTTTCCGCTTTGGTAATAATAGATAATTTAATCAGACAGTACTTTCCTCATAGGGCTGTAGTGAGAGTAAATGGTTTAATATATGACAAAACTGAGAACAGAATCCACTGCACCCTGGGTGTGAGAGCTGACAATTTTGGTCTCCACTGATGTTGCTACTTCATCCTGGTCTTACCATCATCATCTAAGTCTGTGCCTGGAGTTTAGACTTTCTGGCAATCTTGTGAAGCTTTGTGGTTAGACAGCAAAGATACTAGAGAGAGCTAGACCCAGATTTCCAACTTGGATTAGCTCCGTACCATTTCTTTCTGTTGCAGCAAATCAGATTATTTCCTTGAACTTTATCTTCATTTTAAGATGGTGCCTTTTAAGGAAACTTCATCATTGGATGCCATTAGGGGAGCTTAGAATGAATCCCTTCATGTTATTTGACTTCAGATGTGAAAAGACTTTGCTTAGTTAAGACATAAACAGAGTGACACCAGCACGATAGTGGAATGGGAGGTTCTAGCCTTTATTCTCTCACAGAAACTCCAATTTGACAATGATCCACACACAGAAATACCTTCTTGAAAGCTCTGGTGTCCAGGTGAGAGATTACAGTGCTCGGGTGAAGCACAGACGTGAGAAAAGGTGCACTGAAGGGGGCAAGATCAGCAGTTCCACTTGACCTGCATCGCCTTTTGCTCAAACCCATTTAGATGAGTACTGAGAGACTCCCTCCACTCAGGAACCCTCGAGAGGAAAAGAGTGATGTGAGTGTTTTACTTTGTCACAGATCCAGGGTCCAGACTCACTCCAGCAGACCTAGATCCCAGCAGCCTAAACATCAGGAATAATGAGATTGGATCACATATAAAAATCCTTTCAAGAAGCCTAGGACCAGACAGCTTCACAGGTGGATTGTACCAAACATTTAAAGAATCATTGTAAGTCAGCTATATTTCAGGTTTTATTTAAAAATGGAAAATAATACGGGGTTCCATTGTGGCTTAGTGGGTTAAGAACCTGACTGGGATCTATGAGGATGCTGGTTCGATCCCTGACCTCACTCAGTGGATTAAGGATCTGGTTTCGCCACAAGCTGTGGCACAGGTCGCAGATGTGGCTGAGATCTGCTGTGGCTGTGGTAGCTGCAGCTCCATTTTGATCCCTAACCTGGGAACTTCCGTATGCTGCAGGTGCAACCCTAAAAAAACAAAAATAAAAAATGGAAAAAAATCAAGAACAATTATTATCAATCCTTTGGGGAAAAAAAAAAAATTCTTCCAAAACAAAAAGAAGAGGGAACACTTCCAAATAACTTTTTAGAAGGCCAACATCACCCTGATAGCAAGGCCAAAGACACCAAAAGACAACTATAGACCAAAATCCTTGATCAGCATAGATGAAAAATCCTCAACAAAACATCTGCAAACTGAATTCAACAACATATTAAGAAGACCATATACTGTGATCAAGGAGGATGTATCCCTGCGATGCAAGAATAGCTCAACATATGCAAAACAGTGTGGAACACTACATTAATAGAATGAAGGCTAAACACTACATGGTCGACTTGATAGATACAGATAAAATGTAGCATATACACACAATGGAATATTATTCAGCCTTAAAAAGGGAAATCCTATCTTCTGCAGTTACTTGGATAAACTGGAGGACTTTCTGGTTACTGAAATAAGCCAGACATAGAAGAACAAAAATTACATGATACCACTTAACATGATGAATCAAAATAGTTATAATCATAGAAACAGAAAGTGGAATGGTGGTTTCCAGGAAATGAGCTGAGAGGAAAACATACAGGTTTTAGTCAGAGAGCACAAAGCTTTGACTATACAAGATAAATTCTAGAGAGCTGTACAGCATGGTGTATACATACAATAATACTATTTTATACTTGGAAGTGTATGAAAATAGTGTATCTTTATGTCAAATGTTACCACAGACCCAAAAAGAAAGTGGGGGGAATCTTCGGGAAATTGACAAAGATTGACAAAGATTATTCTAATGGTATAATGGTTGAATACTTATTTTGAATTCATCAAATTCTAAGCCTGAATTATGTACAGCGTTTTCTATATAAAAATGTTTTTTTAAAAATGCATTCTAGAGGCTATTGGAATAAAAAGGTCAAGAACACTCTTAAGATGATAGGGTTGGTGAAAGGAAGATTTGAACCTTTCCTTCCAGAGCAAATCAGTGTGGCAAAAAAAAATGTAATAGTTTATATGGAATGCACTGTACACCCTTAAGAGGAATGGTTAGCTTAGCCTGGTGGCAGAGGATATAAAATACTTCCCAGAGGAGGTGTTGCTTTACCTGGGTCTTAAATAAGAGTCATCCATACACACACACAGTAATACCTTGTCCTGATGATCCCAGGAGGAGGTAGCAGCGTATGTCAGGATCTGAAACTGGAAGTATCAACTGAGACAGCAAGATTTGATAGACTGCAGATATTAAAGTGAGTTGTAAGACACAAAATGAAGATACTTATTTGAAGTGCCTAGAAGTGAATTTGGTAACTCTTGAGGCTCTCAACCTAGATGTGGGTCTAAAGAGTTAAGAGCTGCAGGTAAGAGTCTTGTAAAGCAATTTCATTTCAAGAAAGGAGCACACGGAGATACCACTTCTCTTTTAAAGGAGGAGGATGCTCCTCCCTTCACTTCAAATAGCAAACCTTAACCACTGTGAGAATTTGATATCTATCTATGCTGAGAGCAAGATCAATAGGAAAGATTAGAGGGGAGGATAGAGAATAGTGGAATTGTGTTGCAAAAATACCTTTGTTTGTTTTCATGGTAGGGCAGTAAATTAAAATATTTTCTAAAAATCAAAGATTCATTTTTTAAATTTATTTATCGAAGTATAGTTGATTTACAGTGTTGTTTCAGGTATACAGCAAATTGATTACAATATTCTTTCATGTTACTATATATATATTATTTTTCCTTATAGGTTATAAAATACTGAGCATAGTTACCTGTGCTATACAGTAGATCCTTGTTGGTTATTTTATATATAGTAGCGTGTATATATTAATCCCAAACTCTTCTAGTATATTCCTCCACCCACCCCTCTTCCCCTTTAGTAACCATAAGTTTGTTTTCTATGTCTCTGTGTCAATGTCTGCTTTGTAAATAAATTCATTTATATCTTTATATTTTAGATTCCACATATAATCTATATTATATACTATTTGTCTTTCTCTGGCTTACTTCACTTTGTATTTCTAGGTCTATCCATGTTTCCGCAAATGGCATTATTTCATTCTTTTTAAGGCTCAGTAATGTAATATTATATAGACATATATACCACATCCTTATCCATTCATCTGTCAGTGGACATTTAGGTTGTGTCCATGTCTTGGCTATTGTAAATAATGCTGCAATGAATATTGGGGTGCATGTATCTTTTCAAATTACAGTTTTCTCTGAATATATGCCTAGGAGTGGGATTGCAGGATCTTATGGTAATCTGAGTATTTTAAGGAACCTCCATGCTGTTCTTCGTAGTGGCTGTACCAATCTACATTCCCACCAGCAGTGTAGGAGAGTTCCTTTTTCTCCACACCCTCCCCAGCATTTAGTATTTGTAGACTTTTTGAGGATGGCCATTCTGACTGGTGTGAGGTGGTACCTCATTGTGATTTTGATTTGCATTTCTCTAACGTTTTTCTTTTTTTTTTCAGGTGCCTGTTGGCCATCTATGTATCTTTTGAGAAATGTTTATTTCAGCCCATTTTTTCACCGGATTGTTTAGTTTTTTTTTTTTTTTTTTTTTTTTTTGGCTGTTGTTGTTGTTGCTATCTCTTGGGCCGCTCCCGCGGCATATGGAGGTTCCCAGGCCAGGGGTTGAATCGGAGCTGTAGCCACCGGCCTACGCCAGAGCCACAGCAACGCGGGATCCGAGCCACGTCTGCAACCTACACCACAGCTCACGGCAACGCCAGATCGTTAACCCACTGAGCAAGGGCAGGGACCGAACCCGAAACCTCATGGTTCCTAGTCGGATTCGTTAACCACTGCGCCACGACAGGAACTCCCTAGTTTTTTTTGATAATGAGTTGTATGAGCTGTTTGTCTATTTTGTAAAAAAAAAAAAATATTTTTGGCCATGCCCACAGCATGCAGAACTTCAAGGCTAGGGACTGAACACGAGCCAGAGCAGTGACAACACCAAATCCTTAACCACTAAGTCCACCAGGGAACTCCCTATTTTGGAAATTAATCCCTTTTTGATCACATCATTGCAAGGGTTTTCTCCCATTCTGTAGGTAGCCTTTTCATTTTTGTTTATGGTTTCCATTTCTGTGCAAAAACTTTTAAGTTTAATTAAAGTCCCATTTATTTATTTTTATTTTTATTTCTATTACTCTAGGAGAGGGATCCAAAAAGACATTGTTGCAATTAGTATCAAAGGATGTTCTGCCTGTGTTTTCCTCTAGGAATTCTACAGTATCTGGTCCTACATTTAGATTTTCAATCTATTTTGAGTTTATTTTTGTGTTTGGTGTTAGAGAATATTCTGATGTCATCCTTAGCTGTCCAGTTTTCCCAGCACCACTTACTGAAAAGACTGGCTTTTCTTCCCTGAATATTCTTCAGTCTAGTCTGCAGGCTTCCTGACAGGAGGCGCTGGTACCTGCCAACTGGAGGGTGGAGCTGAGTCTTGGCCCTCTGGTGGGCAGGGCCATGTCAAGGGGCAAGTCCACAGGTGGCTTTGGGCTCAGGAAAACTTTAGGGTAGCCTGTCTGCTGACAGGTGGGGCTGTATTCCTGCCCTGCTGGGAGCAACAGAACCAACCTACAGGCTGTCATGCAGTCTTGGTGCTAATGACCTATGTGAGATGTCTGCCTCCAACAAGAGTTCACATAAATACTTTCCAATAGCTCTGCCACCAGTGTCTATGTCCCCAGTGTGAGCCACAGTTGTCCCCCACCACCCCAAGAGACCCTCCAAGACCAGGCTTCATTAGAAGTCCAGGAACCTATGAGTCACTGCTTTTGCCCTGGGTCTCAGTGCCTACGGGACTTTGTGTGTGCCCTCCGAGAGGGAAATCTGTTTTCCCCAGTCCTCGGGAGCTCCTTTGGCCTCAAAGCCAAATGCTCTGAGGGCTGCACCTCCTGATGCCAGACTCCCAGGCTGGGGAGCTTGACATGGGACTCAAAACTCTCACTCCTGTGGGAGAACATGTGCAATATAATTGTTTAATTATATCATGAGTGCACCCCCCCACCCCTCTTACCGTCTTGCTTTGTTTCTTCTTTATGTCTTTGGATGTAGAATATCTTTTTGGGTAGGTTACAGGTTTTTTTACTGATAATATTCAGGAGCTATTTGTGAGATTCTCATGTGCTCATGAGAGTTGGCAAGTTCAAAGTCCTTCTACTCAGCCATCTAGTCTCCTTTCAGTCATTAGTTGTTTACACCCCCCTCCCCTCCCCCGCCTTTTTTTTTTTTTTTTTTTTTTTGCCACATATTGCATCTTTTTTCTACATTCAGTTTTGCGGATTGGAAAGTCCAAGATCAGGTTTCCTTCAGGGTTCACTTTCTGGTGAGAGCTCTTTTTCAGGCTTGTAGGGAGCTACTTTCTCACGATATCCTCACGTGGCAGAAAGAAGTCCTCATGTTCTTATGTGAGGACACGCAATATTTTAAATATGCCACTTCTCCAAATTATCTCATTTATCGAAAAAAAAAAATCTTGTTCTCCAGAAAACCAGAACCAATACATTTTGTCTAAGCGGATACATTAGAGGGAGATTTATTTTGAGTAATTGCCTCATGATTCTGGAGACTAAGGAGGCTGAAAACTGCAGCGCAGGATGACACAAGGCAGCTGTCTGGTATCCAGAAAAATGGGTCATCCAGTATCCACCAGATTATTAAAATCTTCCTCTGCTGAGCTCAGCCTTTAGAGAGTGTTATTTTAAACAGTGCTATGAACATAGGTGTACAGTGTCTCAAGACTTCGCTTTCTTTCTTTTTTTTTTTTTTTTTTTTTTTTTTTGCCATTTCTTGGGCCGCTCCAGCGGCATATGGAGGTTCCCAGGCTAGGGGTCTAATCGGAGCTGTAGCCACCGACCTATGCCACAGCCACAGCAACGCGGGATCCAAGCCGTGTCTGCGACCTATACCACAGCTCACGGCAACGCCGGATCGTTAACCCACTGAGCAAGGGCAGGGATCGAACCCACAACCTCATGGTTCCTAGTCGGATTCGTTAATCACTGCGCCATGACGGGAACTCCAAGACTTTGCTGTCAATTCTTTGGGATGTATATACTCTGAAGTTGGACTGCTGGATCATATGGTAGTTCTTTTTTTAACTGAATGATAGTTGACTTACAATATTGTGTTAGTTTCAGGTGTACAATAAGGCAATTCAGATACACACATACATATATTTCAGTTATACTCCAGATTCTTTTCCATTATACATTATTACAAGATACTGAATATACTTCCCTGCACTATACAGTAAGTCATTGTTTATTCTATATATGTGCTATGTGTTAATCCCATATCTTCCCCTTTGTTTTCTTTGTCTGTGAGTCAGTTTCCTCTTCTGTAATTCATTTGTATTTTTTTTTTTAGATTCCACATATAAGTGATATCATATAATTGCCTTTCTCTAAATTCACTAAGTATGATCATCTCTTGGTCCATCCATATTGTAATAAATAGCAGTATTTTTAAATGTCTGAGCAATATTCCTCTATGGTATTTATGTATAATCTTCTTTAACCATTCAACTGTTGGACACTTGTAAGTGTCGTGTCCCTGTCTCAGCTATTATAAATAGTGCCACTATGAACATTGATGTGCAGGTATATTTTTGAATTAGAGTTTTCATCTTTGCAGGATATATGCCCAAGCGTGGGATTGATGGGTCATGTGGTAGCTCTATTTTTGGTTTTTTAAGGAACCGCCATACTGTTTTCCATAGTGGCTTCACCAATTTACATTCCCACCAACAGTGTATGAGGGGTCCATTCTCTCCACACCCTCTCTAGCTTAATTATTTGTAGACTGATGATTGTCATTCTAAACAGTGTGAGGTGATTTTGATTTGCATTTCTCTAATAATTAGCATTGCTGAGTATCATTTCATTTGCCTCTTGGCCATCTGTAGGTCTTCTTTGGAGAAATGTCCATATAGGACTTCTGCCCATTTTTTGACTGGGTTGTTTTGTTTTTTGATAATGAGTTGCATGAGCTGTACCTGCATTTTGGAAATTAACCTTATCAGTAACATTGTTTGCAAAAACTTTCTGCTGTGCAAAACTCTGAAGTTCAATTAGATCCTACTTATTTTTGCTTTTATTTCTTTTGCCTTGTGAGACTAATTAAGAAAGTAATACCATTGAGAGAATGTTTTGTCTATGTTCTCTCCTAGATGTTTTAAGGTGTCACATTTTAAGTCTTTAAACCAGAGTTCCTGTCATGACGCAGCAGAAACGAATCCAACTAAGAACAATGAGGTTGCAGAATCGATCCCTGGCCTCGTTCAGTGGGTTAAGGATCTGGTGTTGTCATGAGCTGTGGTGTAGGCCGCAGACACAGCTTGGATCTGATGTTGCTGTGGCTGTGGCATAGGCTGGCAACTATAGCTCCAATTCGACCTCTAGCCTGGGAACCTCCATATGCCGTGGGTGTGGCCTTAGAAAGCAAAAAAAAAAAAAAGTCTTTAAGGCATTTTGAGCTTATTTTTGTGTATGGTGTGAAGGTGTGTTCTACCTTCATTGATGTACATGCAAGCTGTCTAGCTTTCCCAACACCATTTACTGAAGAAATTGTCCTTTCTCCATTGTGTATTCTTCTCTCCTTTGTCAAAGATTAATTGAAGGTAGGTGTGGGTTTATTTCTGGGCTCTCTATTATGTCCCACTGAACGTTTGTTTCAGCACCAATACCATGATGTTTTGCTTACTATAAGAAATGCAACAGGAGCTCCCACTGTGGTACAACATGATCGGTGGCATCTTGAGAGCCACTAGATGCAAGTTCAGTGCCCAGCCCGGCACAGTGGGTTAGGGATTTGGTGTTGCCACAGCTTAGTTTGTGACTGTGGCTCCAATCCCTGACCCAAGAGCTCCATATGCCGGGGAAGCCAAAAATGATGAAAGAAAGAGAGGGAGGGAAGAAGGGAAAGACAAGAGAGTGTGATATATTAATTTTGTAACCAGCTACCTTGCTACATTCATTTCTAAGTTTTTGTGTGGAGTCTTTAGATTTTTTTTATGTAGAGTATCATGTCATCTACATATAATGACTTTTACCTTTTCCTTTCCAATTCTGATAACTTTTCTTGTCTGTTTGCTATGACAGGCTAGGACTTCCAATACTATGTTGATTATAAGTAGTGAGACTAGGCATCTTTGTCCAGAATTTAGTGGGAAAACTTTCATCTTTTCAGTATTATGATATTGACTTTGTCATAAATGCCTTTTATTGTGTTGTGATATGTTTTTTATACCCACTTTGGTGAGATTTTTTTTTAAACATGAACGTTGAATTTTATCAAATGCTTTTTGTGCATCCATTGAGAGAATTGGTTTTTGTCTTTTATTGATGTGGTCTATTGATTTACATATGTTGAACCCATCCCTGTCACTCTGGAATGAATCCAACTTGTTCACAGTGTATGATTCTTTTTATGTGTTGTTAGATCGAGTTTGCTAATATTTTGTTGAGGATTTTTGCATCTACATTTATCAAAGAGAAAAAGTGGTTTCAGTATCAGGGTGATGGTGGCCTCATAGAATGATTTTAGGAATGTTGCCTTCTGGTCAGTCTTTTCAGAGGGTTTCAGGAAGATCTGTACCAGTTCTTTGTATGTTTGATAGAATTCCTCAATGAAGCCATGTCCTGGACATTCATTTGCAGGGTTTTTTTTTTAAGTATAGATTCTATTTAACTTCTAGTGATTGGTCTGTTCAAATTATCTGCTTCCTCTTGATTCAGTTTTCTTGGGATGTATGTTCTTAGAAAGTTGTCCATTTCTTCTAGGTTGTCCATTTTGGGGGAGTATATAACTGTTCATGGTACCCTCTTACGACTCTCTCTTGGTATCCATTGTTATTTCTTCTCTTTCATTTCTTATTTTGTGTGTTTGGATCCTCTCTTTTCTTCTTGGTGAGACTGGCCAGAGGTTTGTTGATTGTTGTCTATCAAGTAAAAAAATCAGCTCTTGGTTTTTATTGACTTTTTCCCCCCAATCTATTTTCTCTCTGATCTTTTTTTTTTTTTTTTGGTCTTTTTGCCTTTTCTAGGGCCGCTCCCATGGCATATGGAGGTTCCCAGGCTAGGGGTCTAATCAGAGCTGCAGCCACCCGCCTATGTCACAGCCACGGCAACACCAGATCCTTAACCCACTGAGCAAGGCCAGGGATTGAACCCACAATCTCATGGTTCCTAGTTGGATTCGTTAAACACTGAGCCAGGAACTCATTTTCTCTCTGATCTTTATTATTTCCTTCTGTCTGCTTACTTTAGATTGTTCTTTTTCTAATTCTCTTAGGTGGTAGGTTAGGTTGTTTACTTGAGATATTTCTTATTTTATTGAGGAATTCCTGTATCACTATGAACTCTCTTAGAGCTGCTTTTACTGCGTCCCATAGATTTTGTATGATTGTGTTTTCATTGTCATTTGTCTTTTGAGGTATATTTTAAATTGGCCCATTGGTTTATTAGTAGCCTGTTATTTAGTCTCTGTCATCGTTCTTGTTTTTCTGTCTGTGGTTGATTTCTAATTTCATGCTACTGTGATCAGAAGATAATTTCTTGAAAGAATTTCTGTTCTCTTGAATTTGCTGAGGTTTGTTTTGTGTCCTAGTATGTGGCCTATGGCCTATCGTAGAGGATGCTGCATGTGGACTTGAAAAAAGTATGTTCTTTTTTTTGGGGGGGGGGTAGTTTTCTGTAGCTATCAATTAAGTCTAACTACTCTTCTGTGTCATTTAGGATCTCTGTGGCTGTAGTAATTTTCTGTCTGGAAGACCTGTCCATCAATGTCAGTAGAAGGGTGTTAACCTTCTACTGTTATTGTATTCTCATTAGTTTCTCCCTTTGTGTAAGTCTTCGTTTTATGTATTTCAGTGTTTCTATGTTGGGCGCATATATGTTAGCAAGTGTAATGTCTTTTTCCTGTATTATTTTTTTAAATCATCAGTGTCCTTCTTTGTCTAATAGCCTTTGTTTTAAAGTCCGTTTTGTCTAATGACTATTACTACCCCCATTTTATTGTTTTAATTTATTCAGCATTTTTATTAACTTCTTTTTCAGCCCTGGGTCTGGAAGACTGGAGAGGTCTGTTTCATTGTTCTTTCAAGGAATTTATCTTCTTCTTTTAACTGGACGTAGTTCCTCTGCGCTTTCATTTCACCCATCTTTCCCTGCCTCTATGAATATAGGAGAAACTGTTATCTATGGTTGTCCTGAAGGGCTGTTTTTATGTGGGACTGTTCCTGTGTAGACTACGTGACTCCAATACTTTCTGTGTGAGGGCTATTTGTGGTACAGCTGCCACATCTTTCTTCAAAGTGTGCTGCTTGTCCCTTTTTTTTTTTTAATATCTATTTTATTGTGACCTTATTTATTTATTTATTTTTGTCTTTTTGCTATTTCTTTGGGCCACCCCTGCGGCATATGGAGGTTCCCAGGCTAGGGGTTGAATCGGAGCTGTAGCCGCCGGCCTACGCCAGAGCCACAGCAACACAGGATCCGAGCCATGTCTGCAACCTACACCACAGCTCACGGCAATGCCGGATCGTCAACCCACTGAGCAAGGGCGGGGACTGAACCCTCAACCTCGTGGTTCCTAGTCGGATTCGTTAACCACTGCGCCACGACAGGAACTCCTGCTTGTCCCTTTTTTAAGAGGCGCAGTGAGTGTTGTGGTGACTGAAGCCAGCACTGGAAGTTGGGCAGGGCTTTATCTTTGCTCTGTAGTTGTCACAGCCCTGTTGGAGGCAGGGTCTTGTTCCCCAGTGTTGGAATAAAAGCTCTAGATCCTGTTCCAAGCTGTGGTGTGAAGTAAGTGGAACAAAATTGCTCCTTCTCAAAAAGGAGCAGCTGTGCATTCCTCCCCAGAAAGTGTCCCCAGGACATGTGACTCTTTGACACCACCTGATGTGCAAGTCCACAAAATCCACTTCTGTTGGTGCCATCCTTGGACCAGTCTCTGCTTAGGGTGCACATCACCTTAGATGTCAACCCTGGTGCATATACACTTTGAGTGCACAAGTTCCCAAGGTCTGCTGAAGCTGTGCCTGCTGTGGAAGTGCCAACAGTTGGCTCAGATGTATAAGTCACCTCCATGTGTGCCCACCCACTAATTCCACTGCTACTGGCGCCATTCCCTGATCCATCTTAGCTACAGGAACAGTGATAATGGGCTGCACATCAGCCCAATACATGCACATTCCCAACGCCCACTGCAGCCAGAGCCAAGCCCCACAATTAGCTTGCTGACAATGAGGCTGCTATAGCAGACCCATGAGCTTCTATTCTGGGTCTAGCTCTTACCTGTGCACAGGCTGTGGCCTGGACCACACTCCAAGCCCTTTGGGCTATCTCCACACAGTCAAAACCAAGTCCTCTCCTGGAAGCCTGATTTCCACCCCCAGCTGCTGCACACACCAGCCGGCATGTGTTTTGAGTTGGGAGTGCAACGACTTAGCTGCAGTCCCTCTCTGCCCTGTCCAGCACACTCCTCTTGGGCAAATTCCATGCCACCGCACTGCCCTATCTGTCCCAGCAGGCCTCTCAGTGAAGGAGGTTCCCAGGATGACGCCTTCTCAGGGGCACACACAGGTCCCTTCCTGATTCCCTTTTAGATTTTTTGCCTGTTGTCCTACACAGTCACACAGTGGAATCTTTCTTGCAGCTTTTGTTGTGTAAAGAATAAGAGATCTGTCAGCTTTTATTTGGGAGAAACGTTCTAGATGTAGATCTATTTTTTTTTTTAATTGGTGGAAGGTGAGCTCCATGTCCTACTCTGTCATCTTGATCTCCTTTTTTAATTTTTTGAGGCACTTGTATATATTTTTCCATGGTGGTTGCACCATTTTATGATGCCACAAAAATCCAAAAGGATGCCACATATCTTTTCCAAATGTGTAAAGACAAAAATGTTTTTTGACAGTAACCATTATTTTAATGGGTGCAGCAATTTTTTATTCTAGGTTTGATTTGTATTTTTCTAATGATGAGTGGTATTATTTTTTCTTATGAATACTGGCCATCTTTTTTTTTTTTTTTTTTGGAGAAATGTCTATTCAAGTCCTCAGCTCATTTTAAAATTTGGTTATTTGAATTTTCTTGTTGAGTTCTTCATAAATTCTAGATATTAAGCCCTAACAATTTAGTGACGTATTTTCTCCCATTCCATAGGTCATCTTTTCACTTTCTTGATTGTATCCTTTGATGCTCAAATGTTTTTAAGTTTGATGTAACCACCTGTCTGTTTTTACTTCTATTGCCCAGGTTTTATTAATATCCAAAAAAAATCATTACAAAGTCCAGTGTCATAAAGGTATTCCCCAGAGTTCCCATCGTGGTGCAGTGGAATGCAGCTAGTATCTATAAGGATGCGGGTTCAATCCCTGGCCTTGCTCAGTGGGTCTGGGATCTGGTGTTGCTGTGAGCTGTGGTGTAGGTCACAGATGCGGCTCAGATCCAAGTCACTATGTTTGTGGTAGAGGCCGGCAACTGCAGCTCTGATTCGACCCCTAGCCTGGGAACTTCCATATGCCTCAGGTGTGGCCTGAAAAAAAAAAAAAAAAAAGTATTCCCCTGTATTTTCTTCTAGGAGTTTTATAATAGTTTTACCTCACATTTAGGTCATTGGGCCATTTTTTAGTTAGTTTTTATGTACAGTGTAGGATAACCTTTGTTCTTGCACATGTGGGTACCTGATTTTTCCCAACGACATTTTCTGAAGACTCTCCACATTGTCTTTGCACCCTCATAAAAGGTTATTTGATCATACATAGGAAGATTTCTTTCTTTCTTTATATTCTATTCCATTGGTATATGTGCCTGTACCACACTTTGATTACTGTAGCTTTGTAATAAGTTTTGAAGTCTGGAAGTGTAATACCTCCAACTTTGACCTCTTTCAAAATTGTATTGGCTAATTGTTTGGTATTTTATAATTCTGTTACTTTGGAGTCCCCTTCATGGCTCAGTGGTTAACGAATCCGACTTGGAACCATGAGGTTGCGGGTTCGACCCCTGACCTCACTTAGTGGGTTAAGGATTCATTGTTGCTGTGAGCTGTGGTGTAGGTCGCAGATGTGTCTTGGATCTGGCACGTGGCTGTGGCAGGGGCCCGCAGCTGCAGCTCCGGTTGGACCCCTAGCCTGGGAACCTCCATATGCCAAGGGTGCAGCCCTAGGAAAGACAAAAAGACTATATATATAGTCGTCTTGTCACACACATACACACACACACACACATATATACTATATATATATATATATATATATATATATATATATATATATAAAATTCTATTACTGAAAGGAAAAAAAATGCAAAAAAAAATACCCATCATTGGGATTTTGATAGCAAGACTCTATAAATCTCTTCAGGTTAATGTTGGCATTTAACAAATTATGTCCTGTAATCTTGTACAGTGGATGTCATTAATTAGTTTCTTCATTAATTTCTGTCAACAGTGTTTTGGACTTTTCAGTATACAAGTCTTTCACCTCCTTGGTTAAATTTATTCCTGAGTATTTTTTTTTTTTATTTTTGTCTTTTTGCTATTTCTTGGGCTGCTCCTGTGGCATATGGAGGTTCCCAGGCTAGGGGTCCAATCAGAGCTGTAGCCACAGGCCTACGCCAGAGCCACAGCAACGTGGGATCCGAGCCGCGTCTGCAACCTACACCACAGCTCACAGCAACGCCGGATCGTTAACCCACTGAGCAAGGGCAGGGACCGAACCCGCAACCTCATGGTTCCTAGTCGGATTCGTTAACCACTGCACCACAACGGGAACTCCCCTATTCCTGAGTATTTAATCTTTTTGAGGCTACTGTAATTGTTTTTAATTTTTTCTTTTCCATTATGGTTTATTACAGGATATTGAATACGGTTCTCTATGCTATACAATAGGTCCTTATTTTTTATCCTCAAACTATCCTCTTAATTTCCTTATTGGATTATTCATTGTAAATATATACACACAAAACTGATTTTGAGTATTGATTTTGAATTCTCCAATTTCGTGGAATTTATTACCTTTTACAGTTACTAAGTGTGTCTAATAATCAGTTTAATACATAAAAAATCACGTCATCTGTAAACATAATTTTCCTTTTCAATTTTGACGTCTTTTTATTTCTTTTCTTGCCTAACTGCTCTGGAAAGGACTTTCTGCTAAGTATATAAGTGGCAAGAGCAGCCATCCTTGTATTATTCCTGATTTTTTCAATCATTCAACACTGAATGTGATTAGTAACTGTGAACTTTTCATAGACAGCCTTTATTAAGTCACAGCAGTTTCTTTCTACTCCTAGTTTGTTAAATGTCTTCTTATGAAATGGTGTTGAATATTTTTTTTTTCGGGGTGAAGATGGTCTTTATTTCCAGGGTTTTGGCTTCCTGCAATGCTCTCATACCACCTGATTGCCCTGACTAAAATAAGCCTACCCACAAAAGAAAAACAAGATATCAGCATAGACTCAAAGGCCAAACAATTATTCCACTCTACAGAACAAAACAAAACCAGCATTAAACTTACTGGCAAGCAAATGTTCTTATAAACTGCAATGTACTTAATTATTACCTCGTTTCAGCATCTATTAATGAGACAGGCAGAATTTATGTCTGATTATACTGTGGAAAATTCTTAAACTTCGAGAATAACAGTATGTCAAATATTAATAAAGGAAGGTATGGGAGTTACTTTTTCCTGATTTAACAGGGTAGGAAATAGCATCTCCTTCAATTACAGAAAACATATATTCAGGTTTATAGTTCTAAGGAACAAGTATACATGGTGCATAAGCAATCCTATGATCCCCTCATTGTTACAATCATGCCAATCTGAAATGGACCAAAATTGTTAAATGTAAGAAGGGACATTTGTCTAAGAAGCTGAAGATCACAGTTATAGCATTAGCTCTGCTTATAAATAATTTAGTAGTAATAGTAGTAAATTACTTTCTTTCTCTAAGCTTTTATTTTCTAATCTGTAATAGGAATCCAGTAAGCTGAATTAATAAGATTGCTGCATCTGCAGAATCAAGGTCTATTTATTTTTCAAAGTCTAGAGGAAAAGGACCCAATTTTTAGAACAGCTTTATTGAGTAAAATTGACATTAAAAGAACAGACATGTAATGTTGTACAATTTGATGAGTTTGGAAATAGGTAAATACCCATGAAACCATCACCACAATCAAGGTAACAGAAATATCCAGCAACTCCCAGAGCTTCCCTGGGTCTTTTTAAAAAAATTCTTTTGTGGTAAGAACAATGAACACAAGATCGACCCTCTTAACAAAATTGCAAGTGCACATTACCATTCTGTTTTAACTACAGACACTATGGTGTATAGCAGATCTCTAGAAATTATTCATCTAGCATAACTGAAACTTTATACTCACTCCACAGTAACTCCCTGTCTCTCCTACACTCAGACCCTGGCAATCACTATTGTATTTTCTGCATCTATGAGTTTGGTCATTTAAGATACTTCATCTTAGTGGAATCATGCAGTACTTGGCCTTCTGTGACTTAACTAATTTCATTTAGCATAATGTCTTCCAGGTTCATCTATGTTCTTACAAATGAAAGGATTTCTTTCTTCTGAGGTTGGATAATCTCTCTTATGTCTACACCACTCTACTCCTCTGTGATGGCCACTTGAGTTGTTTCTTTATCTTAACTATTTTTAATAATGCTGCAATGAACAGATATCTACTTAGATGCTGATTTTAATTCATTCACACGTTAGTTATGCTTTCAATATTGGAGGAACCTCTACACTGTATTCCATAGCTGCTGCACCACTTTTCATTCCTGTCAACAATATACAAGTGCTCTCCTTTCTCTACATTCTTACCTACACCTGTTAGTTAACCTTTTTTACTTTTTAATAATAACCATTCTAATGTGAGGTGGTAACTCACCATGGATTTGATTTGCCTTACCCTAATGAGCAAGTTTTTTTTCATACACCCATTAGCTATTTGTATGTCTGCTTTGGGGGGGGAGTGGTCTTTTTCAGGTCCATTGCCTATTTTATTTATTTTGCTTTTTAGGGCCGCACCAGCAGCATATGGAAGTTCTCAGGCTAGGTGTCGAATCAGAGCTACTGCAATGCAAGATTCAAGCCGCACATGCAGCCTACACCACAGCTCATGGCAACGCTGGATCCTTAAGCCACTGAGCGAGGCCAGGGGTTGAACCTGTATCCTCATGGATACTAGATTTGTTTCTGCTGTGCCACAATGGGAACTTCTTCCATTGCCTATTTAAAATCTTTTTTTCCCTTGTTTTTTTTTTTTAATTGAATTGCATGACTTCCTTATATATTTTAGAAATTAATCCTTCAGCAGGTATATGGTTTGCCAATATTTTCTCCCATTTCATAGGTTATCTTTTCATTCTATTGATGGATTCGTTTGCTGTGCAGAAAGTAATGTAGTTCCACTTACCTATTTTTGCTTTTCCTATGCTTTTGGTGTCACATTCAAGAAATCATTGCAGAGACTCTTAGAAAGGTTTTCCCCTTCCTGGGGCGGGGTTCCTCACCTTATCATCCTCAGTGTGGAGTAATGAGGGAGAGGAGAATCTTTATCAGAAACTGGTTTTGTGTAGTAAAGTTTCGTTTTTGTTGTTTTTGTTTTTTTCCATTTTGTTTTGGCCTGTCTGTGCAAGCCCTGCAGCTGCTGAAATCAGCTTTGCCTTTAATTAAACCATGTTCTCTCCAACTGAAAAAAAAAGAAAGGTTTTCCCCTGCTTATTCTAGGAGTTTTACCATTTCAGATGTAACAATTGAATCTTTAATCCATTTTGTTTATTTTTTGTGATGGTATGAGGCAGAGGTCCGTTTTGTTGTTGCTGTTGTTATTGTTTTGCATGAAGATATCCAGATTTCCCAACACCATTTATTGAAAGGACTATCCTTTCTTCTGTTGTATATTCTTGGCACACTTATTGAAGATCAGTTAAATATAAATGTTTGTGTTTATTTCTGCTATTTTGTTCCATTTTTCTTCTGCCTGTGTTTCTACTGTTTTGATACTGTAATTTGGTACTCTGTTTTGAAATGAGGAAATTGGATGCCCCCAGTTTTGTTTTATATATCTAGGTGTTCCAATGTTGCATGCGTATATAGTTATAATTATTTCCCCTGTTGAACTGACTCCTTTATCATTATCTCTACAGTTTTGACTTAAAGTCTATATTATATGGTCTGTATAACTACTGCTGCTTTCTTTCGTTTGCTAGTTACATAGAATATCTTTTTCCATCCCTTCCTTTAAAGTATCCTTGACAGTAATACTGCCATTTTGTTAAATGGGTGTTCCCTATAATCTTTGCTTCTCTCCTCTTCCCTCCAGGTCTTCTGTTGGGATCTGGGAACTTGCTACAGTGTTACATTTTGCTTCATTTGTCTTTACTGTTATGTGCCTACTATAGACTTTTCTCTTGTGCTTACCATATGGCTTACATAAAACATTGTACATAACATGTCTTATAGTCTTATAGCTCTAAGAGTATTTTAAGTGGATAACAACCTAACTTTCATCACATACAAAAGCTCTACATTTTTACACCTTGTCCTTTTTATGGGCTTTTTTTTTTTTTGATATCACAGTTTACACCTTTTTATATTGTATATCCTTTAATAGCTAGTTATTTTTAATACTTTGGACTTTTGATTATTTTGTTAAACAATAATTTACATCTTTACCATATTAAAGTCTTCTGAGCCTGACTATATTTTCACCTTTACCGATGAGTTTTTACTTTCATATGTTTACATGTTACTGACCAGTGTCATTTTTTTTTCCAGCTCAAAGAACTCCTGTTAAAATATCTTTTAGGGCAGGACCGGTGTTGATGAACTTCTTTATCTTTTGTTTGACTGAGAATATCTCTGCTTCAGTTCTGAAGAACAGCTTTGCTGGGTTAGTCTGTTTTCCCCCCAGCATTTTGAATATTATCTACCCACTCTCTTTAGGCTTCAGAGTTTCTGCTGAAAACTACAGAGCTCTATGTGGGGAGATGGGGGATGTTCCCTTGCATGTGATGAGCCTCTTTCCTCTTGCTGCTTTCAAAATTCTGTCTTGGAATTTTGGTAGTTTGATTTTAAGGTGGTGTATCAGTGAAATCTTATTTGGGTTGAACCTGACTGGGACCTCTGAGCTTTATGTACCTAGATATCCCCATCTCTGACAGATCTAGGTGGTGTCCGTTTGCTTCCTCGACTTAATGGAGGCTTCTGTTGCAGCTCTCTCTGTTGCATATTTTACTTCATTCGCTGTATTCTTTAGCTCCAAACTATCTGGTTCTTTTTTCTGTTTGTTGAACTTCTCATTTTGTTCTTGTATTTCTGATTTCATCAAATGGTTTATGTTCTCTTGTAGCTCTCTGAGTATCTTTAGTATAATGATTTTTAATTTTGTCAGGCAGTTCACAGATCTCCATTTCTTTAGTGTCAGTTACTGGAAGCTTACTATGTACTTGTGGTGATGTCATGTTTCCCTAATACTTTGTGATCCTTGTAGTTTTGCATGTGTCTGGACATTTGAAGAAACATTCACTTCATCCAGACTTCATGGACTGGCTTTAGTACGGAAAAGCCTTCACCTGTGGGTTGGGGGACAGATGCTAGTGCTGGAGCACACTGTGGTCCCCAGGGTAGTGGCCTGGGGAAACAAGTCTGGGCAGGGTGTGGTGGGCTCCATGGCTGGGGCAGTGTGGTGTCTTGTAGGTTCAGGCAGCTTTGGTGTGCAACTTTCTGGTCCTTAGCAGCAAGAGCTGACAGGTTCAAAGAGATTTGCAAGGGCTTTTAGGGTCCTCATCAGTGCCTCCAGTAGTGGAGGACCAGGGCAGGTGGCATTGGTGGCAAGGGCCTGAGATGGACATGTGCTCAGCTGTGGGCTGGCTACAGATGTGTGTATGGTAGCAAGGTTCAACTGCAGGCACACGCATAATGACCGGGGGTATATGTGTAGCTGGACGACTGAAGCTCTTGGCATATATGTGTACAGTCACAAGGACCAGGTGCAGGTGTGTAACTGTGGCATATAGGCCAGTGTTGGGTCCATGGTAGGCAGCCTGTATGCATGCATGCCACAGTGAAAGCCAAAAATGGGAGTCAAGACCAGCTGCATGCATCTGTGCTGGCTGGGGAGCAGCATGGATGTGGCACAGTTAAAAAACTAGTTGTGGGAATTTGTACAGTGTTGGGGGCCCGTCATATGCATGTGCTCCAGTTGGCACTGGGGCAGGCAGTGAACAAGCAGCCAGGTGTTTTGACTGCAAACTATAAAGTGAAAGACAAAAAAATTGTTCATAAACAGTATAGTCTAGTAGATAAATTAATTTCCCAGGGATGCTACTTTACATTTATAATCAAGTTGAGAAACTAAGTCAATAAATTATAGATAATGGAAGCCAGTTTTGTCATGGTCAGAAAAAGAAGTTATAAATAAGGATGGAAAACTAGGAGGAATCATGTTGTACTTGACTAGAGCTGAGAAATAATCATACACACCTATATTCCTCAGGTCTGTTCTGAGAGGGTCTAGAAGCAACACTGCAGCAACAAACCCTCCCAGCACCTAGATCCTGGTTGCCAAATATAGTTGTCCATTCGTATTTGCAAGGGATTGGTTCTAGGAATTCCTGCAGATACCAAATTCTGCAGATGCTCAATCCCCTTATATAGAAATAGCATTGTACTTGGGTATAACCTATGACTTTCCTCCTAGTACTTGAAACCATCTGCAGATTACCTATAATGCCTAATACAATGTAAATGCTCTGTAAATAGGTGTCTTCAATCTAGTCATTCTGCTCGCTCATAAAAAGAATTACAAGTAGAACTCCTGCACATGTGCATCATTACACATAGATGTATAAGACTCTTGAGGCACCTGGAAAACTGGCATCCATGTTCTTTTTTGCCCCTTGGTATCCCCGAGTGCATGTTCCTTGAAAAGCCAGAACTACTTCTCACAGGCTTGTACTTTTTAAGGAAACAATATGGAGGACTGGTTACTGGAAACTCATGAAGGAGAGAGATAAATGAAGATCACCTCTTCCCACAAATACACTGGGAATACATCTACAAGTGGAACACTCCTTAGGGGACAGTGACTGAACACCAACAGAAAAACTCAAAACACCTGAAAGTACAAGAGGGATCTTCTATGAAAGGGGGAAAAAAAAAAAAGAGATGAGAAATGGAAACAAGTCAGCACCTGTACCCCAGGGAGGGAGCTGAAGGGGAAGAGAGGTTCCTATACCTGGGGAAGTCACCTCACCAGCAGAGGGGTCAGCTGGGACAGGAAAGGTCCTTTGGAGGCTCAGAGAAAAAAACACAGCAGCTGGTCTACAGCAGGTGGGACAGTGAGACCTAGACTGATATCCTTGTCACAGCCTTGTGTGCCCCAGCCTGAGACTCCCAACCACTGATGTGGGCAGGGGCCCGGGCCTGGAGTGTCACGTTTGGAGAGCAGGCCCAGGGACAGAACTGCAGTTGGCTAGGCAGAGGCAACTGGAAGGGGTGGGAGGGCAAAGCACCATAGCTGCAAAGGTTCCGGGGGTAGGCCCAGACAGCCACAGAGACGGAGCATCATTACTGGATGATGTGCAAGGAGCAACCACTGTAGCCCCCTTGCACATGGAGGCCCCTGCAGCCTAGGAGAGGCTGCAATAGGGCTGGCCTGCCCACCAAGACCATTGTGCCAGCTCTGCCACTGGAGTGAATTTCCATTACCTGACTCCAGCCTGCTTACACTAGGGGCAGATTCACTCAGCACAAACTCAGGCAAGCCCACTCCTGCCAGAGTGAGCCTGAGAGCCTGATCCCCAGCCCACCTCCCTTCTGGGTAGGCTTGTACAACCAGATGCTGCCCCATCCTCTTCCCACCTGGATAGGCTCCTGAGCTCCTGCTGCCTTGGGAGGAGTCTCCAGTGTGTTGCCCACACAGAGAGGGGGCTGAAACCACACTTGACTCCGGGTTCTCCAACTGAGGATGAACTGCAGTCACTCCTCCCAGCCTTGTGAACAACAGATTTACATCTCCACTCGCAGCTTTGTAAATTCAGCACTTGTGGAATATCCAAATGGACAATAAGCCCCCACAGCTCAGACAGGTCTGGCTTTAGCAGCTGTGGGCTTTGCAAGCATGTAATTTAGATCTGGAACAGAGTCTAGGCTTTCTCCATAGAGCCCACAGTGGGCCAGGTACACAACCACTGCAATCTTGGACCTGACCTCAGTAGATCTGCACTGGTGGGCAGATGAAACCAATGCCTGGGAAACACCAGGGCCAATTATACCCTGGCATAGCAGTGGTGCCAGTGGTGTACTCTGTGAATCCACACAAGGGGTGAAAGGTGACACAACAGAGCAAACTGTGAACAGCTCCAGTGGAGGAACCCTGAGGGGGCTCCTCCTAGTGGGAGTGCTCCAATCCTACCTACCTCGTGCCACAACCAAAAAACATATAGCTCAGGAATATCTGGGGGCTACTGTTCCAATCATTAGGGAGCAGACCCTGCCCCTGAAGGGCCATTGACAACCACAGAGCAAAGGGGAGGCCCAACTCAATATCCGGCAGAGGTTCTGGTCACCACACCATCAGTTACACCTCCTATCAGAGGGATAGAGGCTGGCATGCAAAGAGGAAAACTGAGAGACATCCATTAAACAACCACCCCCCCAAAATTAAACACAGACAAGCTTGCAGTCACCTTTAAACATACCTCTTGACATAGTCCTGACCCCCAGAAGAACAAAATCCAGCTCCACCCACCAAGGAGAAGACACCAGAAGCAAGAGGAACTGCAGGCCTGTGGAAAAGGGACCACAAAAAGTCAAAGTGAAAGGACAGAAATATATATAGAATAGACTTGTGGTTGCCAAGGCGGAGGTAGGAGGGAGTGAGATGGACTGGAATTTGGAGTTAATAGACGCAAAGTGTTACATTTAGAATGGATAAGCAATGAGGTCAAACCATATAGCATAAGGAACTATATCTAGTCTCCTGGGCTAAACCATGATAATATAAGAAAAGGAATGTATTTAAATGTAGGGCTGAGTCACTCTGCTGTACAGCATAAATTGATACAACATTATAAATCAACTATACATAAGAAAAATAAACAGTACAAAAGGGAACATGAAAAATGTATGAAATTGAGACCAACCTAAAACAATCCTGTACACACACAGACTGCTATATCAAAATCTAATGGGAACCACAAACCAAAAAACTACACTTGACCCAACATCAAAAAATAAACCAAATACAACACTAAAGGTAGTCATCAAATCATAAGAGAACAAAAGAGAGAAGAAAAAGTACCTAAATTTAACAACTCTAAAACAGTTAAAGTGGCAATAAGTACATACATATCAATACTTACATTGAATATAAATGGATTAAATGTTCCAATCAAGAGACAAAGATTGGCTGAATGGATACAAAAATAAAACCCATACATTTGCTGTCTAAAAGAGACCCACTTTGTATGTTCTAGGAACACATATAAACTGATGGAAGAAGATGTTTCATGTAAACATAATTAAAAAGAATCCCAGAGTAGCAATACTCATATCAGACAAATACATTTTGTTTTGTCTTTTTGCAATTTCTTGGGCTGCTCCCACAGGATATGGAGGTTCCCAGGCTAGGGGTCGAATCAGAGCTGTAGCCACCAGCCTACGCCAGAGCCACAGCAACTCGGGACCCAAGCCACGTGTGCAACCTACACCACAGCTCACAGCAATGCCAGATCCTTAACCCACTGAGCGAGGCCAGGGATCGAACCTGCAACCTCATGGTTCCTAGTCTGATTCGTTAACCACTGAGCCACTATGGGAACTCCAGACAAAATACATTTTAAAGACAATTAAAAGAGGTAAGGATACTACATAATAAAGGATCAATCCAAAAAGATATAACATCTGTAAATATATATACACCAAACGAAGGAGCACCACAGTATAAAAGGCAAATGCTAACATCATAAAAGGAGAAATTGACAGTAACACAATTAACAGGGGGACTTTAACATCCCATTTATATCAATGAACATGTAACAAACAAGGAAACGCAAGCTTTAAATGACACACCAGTGCACACAATTTGATATTTATAACATTCCATCCCAAAACAGCAGAATATACATTCACATGGAACATTCTCCAGGATAGTCATATCTTGGGCCACAAACCAAGCCTAATTAAATTTTAGAAAACTGAAATTATTTCTAGCATCTTTTCCTGCCACAACATTATAAGACTAGAAATCAACAAGAAAAAAAAAATACATAAACCATCTTGAGGCTAAACAGTATACTACTAAACAACCAAAGAATCACTGAAAAAATTAAAGAAGAAATAAATACCTAAAGACAGATGACAAAAGTTGACAGTCCAAAATCTATGGGATGCATAGAGTTCCTGTTGTGGTGCAGTGGAAACGAATCTATTATCCATGAGGATTAGGGTTCGATCCCTGGCCTCACTCAGTGAGTTAAGAATCTGGTGTTACCATGAGCTGTGGTGTAGGTCACAGATGTGGCTCAGACCCAGCCAGTGTTTCTGTGGCTGTGGTGCAGGCTGGCAGCTGTAGCTCTGATTCAGACCCTTGCCCTGGTAACCTCCATATGCTGCAGGTGTGGCCCTAAAAAGCAAAAAAAGGAAAAGAGAAAGGAAAAGAAAATCTATGGGATGTAAAAAAACAACTATAAGAGGGAAGTTTATAGCGATACAATCTTACCTAGGGAAATAAGAAAAATCCCCAACAACCTAATCCTCCACCTAAATCACCTAGAGAAAGAATAAATAAAACTCAAAGTTACTAGAAGGGAAAAGAGCATAAAGATCAGAAAAGAAATGTATGAAATAGAGATAAAGAAAACAGAGAAGATTGATGAAACCAAAAGTTAGTTCGTTGAAAAGATCAGGAAAATTGATAAACTCTAGCCAGACTCATGGAGAAAAAAAGGTAGAGGCTCAAATCAATAAAATTAGAAATGAAAAAGAAGTAACAACTGATACTAGAAATACAAAGGAACATAAGAGACTACAACAAGCAATAATATGCCAATAGAATGGGCAACCTAGAAGAAATGGACAAATTTTTACAAAGGTACAACCTTTCAAGACTGAACCAAGGAGAAATAGAAAATATAAATAGACCAATCATATGTACTGAAATTGAGTATATGATTTAAAAACTTCCAAAAAACAAAAGTCCAGGACCAGATTGCTTCACAAATAAATTCTATCAAACATTTACAGAAATGTTTATACCAATTCCACTGAAACGCTTCAAAAAAAACTGCAGAGGAAGGAATACCCTAAACTGACTCTGAGGCCACCATCACTCTCATACCAAAACCAGACAGATATTATTAAAAAAAAAAAAATTACAGGCCAATATCACTGATGGGCATCGATGCAAAAACCCTCAACAATGTATTAGCAAACTAAATCCAACAACATATTCAAAGAAACATACACCAAGATCAAGTGGGTTTTCTCCAAGAGATGGGAGGATTCTTCAATATCTGCATATCAATTAGTGTGATACACCACATTAACACACTGAAGGATATAAACTATATGATCACCTCAACAGACGCAGAAAAAAAGTTTTAACAAAATTCAACACCCAATTTTGATAAAAACCCTCCAGTAGTGGGGCATAGAAGGAACATACTTTAACAATATAAAGGCCATATATGGCAAACCCACAGCTAACATCATACTCAATGGTGAAAAGATGAAAGCACCTCCACTAAGATCAGAAACAAGACAAGGATTCCACTCCCATCACTTTTGTTTATCATAGATTTGGAAGTCCTAGTAACAGCAATAAGAAAAGAAAAATAGGGGGAGTTCCCGTCGTGGCGCAGTGGTTAACGAATCCGACTAGGAACCATGAGGTTGCGGTTCGATCCCTGCCCTTGCTCAATGGGTTAACGATCCGGCGTTGCCGTGAGCTGTGGTGTAGGTTGCAGACGCGGCTCGGATCCCGCGTTGCTGTGGCTCTGGCGTAGGCCGGTGGCTACAGCTCCGATTCAACCCCTAGCCTGGGAACCTCCATATGCCGCGGCAGCGGCCCAAGAAATAGCAACAACAACAACAACAAAAGACAAAAAAAGACCAAAAAAAGAAAAGAAAAATAGGAGTTCCCGTCGTGGCGCAGTGGTTAACGAATCCGACTAGGAACCATGAGGTTGCGGGTTCGGTCCCTGCCCTTGCTCAGTGGGTTAACGATCCGGCGTTGCCGTGAGCTGTGGGTGTAGGTTGCAGACGCGGCTCGGATCCCGCGTTGCTGTGGCTCTGGCGTAGGCCGGTGGCTACAGCTCCGATTCGACCCCTAGCCTGGGAACCTCCATATGCCGCAGGAGCGGCCCAAGAAATAGCAACAACAACAACAACAAAAAGACAAAAGACAAAAAAAAAAAAAAAAAAAAAAAAATTAAAGAAAAATAATGGGACTCCAAATTATAAAAAAAAGTAAAACTTCCACTGCAAACGACATGATACTTACACATAGAAAATTCTTGGGAGTTCCCACTGTGGCTCAGCAGTAATGAACCCAACTAGTATCCATGTGGATGTAGGTTCAATCCCTGGCCCCACTCAGTAGGTTAATGATTTGATGTTGCTGTGAGCTGCAGTGTAGGTTGCAGATGTGGCTCGGATCTGGCATGGCCGACACAGGCCAGCAGCTGCAGCTCCAATTCGATCCCTAGCCTGGGAACTTCTATAAATGCCACAGCTGCAGGCCTGAAAAGCAAATAGAAGAAAAAATTCTAAAGATGCTATCAGAAAACTATTAGTGCTCATCAATGACTCTGGTGAAGCTGCAGCATAAAAACTAATACACAGAAATCTTGTCCATTCCCATACACTAACAAGGAAAGACTAGAGACAGAAATTAAGAAAACAATCCCATTTACCATCACACCAAAAAAGAATAAAATACCTAGGAATAAACCTACCTAACAAGGTAAAAAAACCTGTATTCTGAAATGAAATTTTAAAAATGACAGAAAACAGGTAGATATACCGTGCTCTTGGGCTAAAAGAATATTGTCAAAATGAATATACTACCCAAGGCAATCTAGATTCAATGCAATCCCTATCCCTATCAAATTACCAATACCATTTTTCATAGAAATAGAACAAAAAAATTTTTAATTTGTATGGAAATACAAAAGACCTAGAGGAGCCAAAGCAATATTGAAAAAGAGAACCAGAACAGTAATAATCAGGCTCCCTGTTGTTGGAATATACTACAAAGCTACAGTAATCAAAATGGTCTGAAAATGCCACAGAAACAGAAATATAGATCAGTGGCTAGGATGGAAAGCCCAGAGGTAAACCCCTGTACTGATGGTCAACTAACCTATGAAAAAGGAGGAAAGAATATAAAATGGGGAAAAAGACAGTCTCTTCAGGAGTTCCTGTCATGGCTCAGCAGTTAACAAATCTAACTAGCATCCATGAGGACGCAGGTTCAATCCCTAGCCTTGTTCAGTGGATTAAAGATCCGACACTGCCATGAGCTATGATATAGGTCACAGACTCAGCTCAGATCCTGTGTTGCTGTGACTGCGGTGTAGGCCAGCAGCTATAGCTCCAATTCGACCCCTAGCCTGGGAACCTCCATGTGATGCAGGCATGATCCTAAAAAGCAAAAAAAAAAAAAAAAAAAAAAGACTCTTCAGTAAGTGGTGCTTGGAAAACTGTAAAAAAATAAAATTAGAATATTTTTCTAACTCCATACACAAAATAAAAATGATTTAATGACCTAAATGTAAGGCCAGGTACTATAAAACTCCTAAAGGAAAGCATAGATAGAACACTCTCTGACATAAATCACAGCAATATCTTTCTGGATCTAACTCCTAGAATAATGAAGTTAAAAACAAAAATAGGAGTGGGATCATATGGTGGAGGAGTAAGACGTGTTCACCTTCTCCCGAAAACATGTTAAAAAAAAAAAACGGAGTTCCCATCATGGCTCAGCGGAAACGAATCCAATTAGAAACCATGAGGTTGCAGGTTCAATCCCTGGCCTTGCTTAGTGGTTTAAGGATCCTTCATTGCCATGAGCGCTGGTGTAGGTCACAGATGCGGCTCAGATCCCACATTGCTGTGGCTCTGGCACAGGCCATCAGCTACAGTTCCGATTCAACCCCTGGCCTGGGAACCTCCATATGCTATGGGCGTGGCTGTAGAAAAAAAGGCGGGGGGAGGCAAAAATAAATAAATTTTAAAAACTAGTAAGGCAACAGAGATCCTAAATGACACAACAGAAAAGTTAGACTTCATTGACAGGACATTACATCCAAAAAATAATAACATACATTATTTTCAAGTGCACATGGAACATTCTCAAGGATTGACCACATACTGGGCCACAAAACTAACCACAACCAATGTAAGAGTATAGAAATTATTTCAAGTATCTTCTCTGAGCACAATGGCATGAAACTAGAAATCAACCACAGGGAAAAAATGAGGGAAAAAAACTGACTACATGGAGACTAAACAACATGCTATGAAAAAAATCAGCTTGCTCAGTGGGTTAAGGATCTGGCATTGCTGTGAGCTGTGGTGTAGGCTGCAGACGTGGCTCAGATCTGGCGTTGCTGTGGCTCTGGTGTAGGCCAGTGGCAACAGCTCCAATTACACCTCTAGCCTGGAAACCTCCATATGCCATGGGTGTGGCCCTAAAAAAATAAAATAAAAATCAACTGGTCAACAAGGAAATCAAAAGAGAAAAAAAAATACCTTGAGACAAATAAGAAAAACACAACCATTCAAACCTACGGGATGCCACAAAAGCAGTGATTAGAGGTAAGTTCACAAGCCTTCCTCAGAAAAGAAGATAAATCTTAAATCAACAACTTAACCTACCACCTAAAAGAATTAGAAAAAGAACAAACAAAACCTAAAGTCAGCAGAAGAAAGGAAATCATAAAGATCATAGAGGACTTCAATAAAACAGAGATTCAAAAAACAATGGAAAAAATAAATAAAACCAAGAGCTGGTTCTTTGAAAGGCTAAAATGAAACTGACAAACCACTGGCCAGACTCACCAAGAAGAAAGAACTCAAACAAAATAAGAAAGGAAAAAGGAACTTGATAGAAATGCAGAAATACAAAGAAACAAAGGAGAATACTATGAACAATTATATGCCAACACATTTGACAAACTTTAGAAATTTCTCCATTTTTTAGAGACATACAGCTCACCAAAAGTGAATCACGAAGAAATAGATTTTTTTTTTCTCTTTAGGGCCACATCCACAGATACTACTTGGCTTCATTACCACTGAGCCATGAAAGAAACTCTGAAATAGATCATTTGAATAGACCAATCACTAGAAATGAAACTGAATATGTAATAAAAACACTCCCTCAAACAGAAGTCCAGGACCAAATGGCTTCACAGGTGAATTCTACCAAACATACAAAGAACTTATTTATACCCATTCTTCTTAAACTTTTTCAAAGGTTGAAGAAGGAACACTCCCAAAGACATTCTATGAAGCCACCATCACCCTAATACCAAAACCAGACAAAGATACTGGCAAAAAGGAAAATTATAGGCCAATATCTTTCATATAAGTAAACATTCTCAACAAAATTTTACCCAACTGAATCCAACAACCTATTAAAAAGATCATACAGGAGTTCCCGTCATGCCACAGTGGTTAACGAATCCGACTAGGAACCATGAGGTTGCGGGTTCGGTCCCTGCCCTTGCTCAGTGGGTTAAGGATCTGGCATTGCCGTGAGCTGTGGTGTAGGTTGCAGACGCGGCTCGGATCCCGCGTTGCTGTGGCTCTGGCGTAGGCCAGTGGCTACAGCTCCGATTTGACCCCTAGCCTGGGAACCTCCATATGCCGTGGGAGCGGCCCAAGAAATGGCAAAAAGACAAAAAAAAAAAAAAAAAAAAAAAAAGATCATACACCATGACCAAGTGGGATTCATTCCAAGTTCACAAGGATGGTTCAATATATGCAAATCAATGTCATACACCATGTTAATAAAAGTCAAAAAAACCACATGATCATCTCAATAAATGCAGAAAAAGCATTTGACAAAGTCCAACATCCATTCATGATAAAAACTCTTACCAAAGTGAGTATACAGGGAACATACCTTAACATCATAAAAGCCATTTATGACAAAACCATAGCCAATATTATTCAACAGAGAAAAGCTGAAAGCCTTCCCACTAAAATCTGGAATAAGACAAGGATGTCCACTCTCACTGCCTTTATTCAACATAGTATTGGAAGTCCTAGCCACAATAATCAGACAAAAGAAATAAAAGGTATCAAATTGGAAGAGAAGAGATAAAACTGTCACTCTACGCAGATGACATGATACTATATATATAGAAAAACTACTCAAACTGATCAATGAATTCAGCAAAGTAGCAGGATACAAAATTTAACATTCAGAAATTGGCTGCATATAGTAACAATGAAATATTAGAAAAGGAATATAAAAATACCTTTTAAAATCACACCCCAAAAGTTAAATACCTAGGAAAAAATCTGACCAAGGAGGCGAAAGACTTATATGCTGAGAACCATAAAACATTAATCAAGGAAATTAAAGAAGATTCAAAAAAATGGAACGATATTCCATGTTCCTGGATTGGAAGAATTAATATCATTAAAATGGCCATAGTAGCCAAAGCAATCTACAGATTCAATGCAATCCCCATCAAATTACCCATGACATTTTTCACAGAACTAGAACAAACAATCCAAAAATTTATCTGGAACCATAAAAGACCCAGAATTACCAAAGAAATCCTGAGGAACAAAAACCTAGCAGGAGCATAACTCTCCCAGACTTCAGATAGCATTACAAAGCTATAATAAGACTGTGGTAGTGGTACAAAAGCACACATACAGGCCAATGGAACACAACAGAGAACCCAGAAATAAAGCCACACACCCACACTCAATTAACCTTCGACAAAGGTGGCAAGAACATAAAATGGGGAAAAGACAGTCTTTTCAGCAAGTTGTGCTGGGAAAACTGGACAGCTGCATTTAATCAAGGAAACTACAACACACCCTCACACCATGCTCAAAGATAAAATCAAAATGGCTTAAAGATTTAAACATAAGACACCATAAAACTCCTAGAAGAGAAGATAAGCAAAACATTCTCTGACATCAACCATATAAATATTTTCTTAGGTCAGTCTCCCAAGGCAACAGAAATAAAAATGAAAATAAACCAATGGGACCTTATCAACTGACAAGCTTTTGCACATCAAAGGAAACCATTTTAAAAAGAAAAAGGGAAGCCTACAGAATGGGAGAAGATAGTTTCAAATGATGCAACTGACAAGGGCTTAATCTCTAAAATATACAATTTATACAATTCAACAACAAAAAAATCCAACAACCCAAATGAAAATGGGCAGAAGACCTGAACAGACATTTCTCCAATGAAGGTATACAGATGGCCAACAGGCACATGAAAAATGCTCAACATCACTAATTATTAGAGAAATGCAAATCAAAACTACTATGAGGTACCACCTCATACCAGTCAGAATGGCCATCCTTAACAAGTCAAATAGCAAATGCTGGAGAGGGTGTGGAGAAAAGGGAACCCTCCCTCACTTTTGGTAGGAATGTAAATTGGTACAACCACTATGGAAAACAGTATGGAGGTAACTCAGAAAACTAAACATAGAACTACCGTATGACCCAGCAATCCCACTCCTGGGCATATATTCACCAGACAAAACATTCACTGAAAAAGATACATACACCCCTATATTCATTGCAGCACTATGCACAATAGCCAAGACATGGAAACAACCTAAGTCCATCCACAGATGAGTGGATTAAGAAGAAGCTGTACACATACATAATGGAATACTACTAGGCCATAAAAAGAACAAATAATGCCATTTGCACTCTCATACTAAGTGAAGTAAGAGAATGACAAATACCATACAATATCATTTATATCTGGGATCTAATATACAGCACAAAATGAACCTATCTACAGAATGAACCTATCTACAGAAAAGAAACAAACTCATGGACGTGGAGAACAGACTTGTGGTTGCTATGGGGGAGGGGGAGGGAGTGGGATGGACTGGCAATTGGGGTTAGTAGATGCAAACTATAGCATTTGGAGTGGATAAGCAACGAGATCCTCTGTATAGCACAAGGAACTGTATCTAACCACTTGTGATAGAACATGATAGAGAATAATGTAAAAAAAAGAATGTATACATATGTACAACTGGGTCACTTTGCTGTACAACAGAAATTGACAGAACACTGTAAATCAACTCTAATGGAAAAAAAATTTTTAATAAAACAAATGGGACCTAATTAAATTTAAAAGCTTCTGTGCAGCAAAGGAAACCATTTTTTAAAAATGAAAAGACAAGGAGTTCCAGTCATGGCACAGCAGAAACTTATCTGACTAGGAACCATGAGGTTGCAGGTTCGATCCCTGGCCTTGCTCAGTGGGTTAAAGATCCGGCGTTGCCATGAGCTGTGATGTAGGTTGCAGATGCAGCTCGGCCCGTGTTGCTGTGGCTCTGGCGTAGGCTGGCGGCTACAGCTCCGATTAGACCCCTAGCCTGGGAACCTCCATATGCTGCAGGTGCGGCCCTAAAAAGACAAAAAAAAAAATGAAAAGACAACCCATAAATGGGAGAAAAATCTCTGCAAACACAGCAACCAACAAGGGATTGATCTCCAAAATATACAAATGCCTTACGCAACTATATATATTCTCTTTCTTACTTCACTTTATATATATATGTAAAGCCCACTGAAAAAGTGGTCAGAAGACCTAAATAGACATTTCTCCAAAGTGGATGGCCAAAAGGCATGTGAAAATATGCTCAACATTGCTAATTACTAAAGAACTGTAAATCAAAACCACAATGAAGTATCACCTCACACCAATCAGAATGGCCATCACCAAAATGTCTACAAACAATAAATGCTGGAGAGGGAGTGGAGAAAAGGGAATCCTCCTACACTGTTGGTGGGAATGTAAACCGATACAACTACTACAGAGAACAGTGTGGAGGGTCCTTACTAAATATAGGTACCCTGTGACCCAGCAATCCCACTTCTGAGCATATATCTAGAGAAAACCGTAATTCAAAAAGATACATGCACCCCAATGTTCCCTGCACCACTATTTATAAAATAAACAGCCACGCCATGGAGACACCTAAATGTCCATCGACAGAGGAATGGAGAAAGAAGATGGGGTACGTATATATAATGGATTGCTACTTGGCTATAATAAAGAACAAAATAATGCCATTTGCAACATGGATGGATCTAGAGATTACCATATTAAATGAAATAAGTCAGAAAGAGAAAGACAAATGTATATCACTTATATGTGGAATCTAATAAAAAATGATACAGTAATTCTGTTGTGACACACTGGGTTAAGGATCTGGCATTGTCACTGCAGCACCTCAGGTGGCTGCTATTGGCCTGGGTTTGCTCCCTGTCCTGGGAGCTTCTGCATGACTAGGTGTGGCCAAAAAATGATACAAAAGAACTTATTTATAAAGCAAAAACAAGCTCACAGATTTCAAAATCAAATGTAAGGTTACCAAAGGGGAAACCGTGGGAGGGAGAGGGATTAATTGGGAGGATTAACACACACGTACTACTATATATAAAACAGATGACTCACAAGTGCCTACTGGATAGTATAGGGAGGTCTATTCAATGTAATAACTGATATGGGAAAAAAGAATGTATATATGTATAACTGATTTACTTTGCTATAAATCTGAAGATAATACAACATTGTAGGAGTTCCCATCATGGCGCAGTGGTTAACGGATCCAACTAGGAACCATGAGGTTGCGGATTTGATCCCTGGCCTTGCTCAGCAGGTTAAGGATCTGGCGTTGCTGTGAGCTGTGGTGTAGGTCGCAGACTCGGCTTGGATCTGCTGTTGCTCTGGCTGTGGCAGAGGCCGGCAGCAGTAGCTCCAATTAGACCCCTAGCCTGGGAACCTCCATATGCTGTGGGAACGGCTCAAGAAAAGGCAAAAAGACAAAAAAAAAAAAAAAAAAAAAAAAAAAAAAAGTAAATCAACTATACCCCAATAAATTTTTTACTTAAAAATTAAAGAAAAAAAGATTCTTCATAGCAGCACAGTAACTACATTTAAAAAAAAAAAAAGGAAACAAGTATCTTTAACTCTTTAACTGAACAATGTAGTCTAGTCATAATTTTTGGATATAATTATGAAAAGAGGTGAATGACCATAAAAATGGATAAATACATTGTGATATATCGGTTTAATCAAATATTTTAAGAAGAAAAAACATACAGCTCATGCATCATGATTCTTAGTAATTTAACATTAAAAATTTTAAACATATATCAGAAGGCTACATCAATATAGTACAATAATTCATTTGGGCTAGTGTATCAACACACTACAGCCTGGGTAGTTTACAAACAACAGACATTTTTTTCTTACCGTTCTAGAAGCTGGAAGTCTAAGATCAAAGTGTCAGCATGGTTACATTGTGGTGTGAACCTTACTCCTGGTTCATAGCTGGTGGCTTCTTGCTGTCATGGTGGGAGGGGCAGAGGAGCCCTCCGAAGCCTATCTGTGAAGACACCGATCCCATTCCTAAGGGTTCCAACCTCATGAGTTTCACAGTGCCCAAAGGCCACACCTCCTAATACCATGATCTTTGGAGGTGAAGATTTCAACATATGAATTTGTGGGGGGCATGTTCAAGCCATAACGATCAACTATGATACCATTTATCAGAAGTTTTTAAAAACAAAACTATATAAGACACTCTTTAAATATGCTTACAGGAATTCCCATTGTGGCTCAGCAGGTTAAGAACCCAACATAGTGTTTGTAAGGATGTGAGTTCAATCCCTGGCCTCGATCAGTGGGTTAAGGATTTGGTGTTGCCACAAGCCACGGCATAGATCACAGATGCAGCTTGGATCTGGTGTTGCTGTGGCTATGGCATAAGCCATAGCTGCAGCTCCGATTCAACCCCTAGCCTAGGAACTTCCATATGCTGCAGGTGCGGCCATAAAAAGAAAATAAATTAAAAAATAAATATGTTTACAAACAGGTATGATACAATAATTAAAGCAAGTGATGAACTGTCAACTAGATAAAATAGACAAATTGCCTGAAATATACAAAATAACAAATTCAGCACAAGAAACAGAAAATCCAAAATGCACCACATCTATCAAAGAAATTCAATTTACAATACAAAACACTGCCACATAGAAGGTGGTAAAATTATGAAAGCAAGTTCAAGATAGTGATTATGTCTTGCAGAAAGCAAGAAATGTACAGATTGAAGTCAGATATTGGTTGGTAAACTCCTGTTCTTGCACTGGCTGATGGTGTTCACGATACTCTTTCTAGAGGAAATAAGTAACTGAGAAAAGTTTAAAAAGATACCATGGCAGTGCACTGACAAATGATGAGAGTGTGTCATAAACTGTTTACGATTAATATAAACCTATACACCTGTGGTCAATTATAAATGTTAGAAGCCATCATAGTATCGTGCTTAACATCAAGTTCCTGGGGAGAATCAGCCCAGGCTCACATTCCAGCAACACTCCCTTGCTAGTTTTCTGCCCTTCAGCAAGCCAAACTTCCACAAGTTTCTGCTCCCTCACTGAAAAATCAGAGTACAAAGGGAGTCTCTCTCAAAAACATATCTGACAATGAACTGAAACAGTGCATATACAGTGCTTAATATGGTACAAACACCAAAAAAGCAACAAATGCTTGTTAATTATCCTGTACACATACAGCATGGACATGGGACACTATATGCACCAGTTGAAGTTGCAGAACTAAGTTGAGGTGGATCATTCAGAGAGACTAATTACAGCAAAAAGAGGACAGGGCTGTGAGATGCCAGACAAAGCCAGTTTTGAAGAGTATGAAGCAGTGAACAATCCAGTCAGAACTGGAAAAGATGGACCACTGGAACTAAGTGCTACTTGAGCTTAGTTGCAATAAAGTGGAATGGGTTTCTGCTGCATCAAAAACCAGTACAGTAAGGAGTTCCTATTGTGGTTCAGAGGGTTAGACTAGTATCCATGAGGATGCACGTTCAAATCCTGGTCTCACTCAGTGAGTTAAGGATCTGGGGGGTAGGTCACAGTTGTGGCTCAGATCTGGCATTGCTGTGGCTGTGGCATAGGCTGGCAGCTGCAGCTCCGATTCAACCCCTAGCCCAGGAACTTCCATATGCCACAGGAATAGCGTTTAAAAAACAAAAAACAGTACAGTGTAGTGATAAAGATTGTCACTTCAGTTCAAATCCTGCCTCTACCAAGCACAGTCATCTTGACTGCCTCTAAATCTCCACTTCTTAATCTGAAAAACTGGGAGACTCCCAGTTCCTAATTCACCGGCCGTCATGTGGGTAAACAAAATGCCTGTAAGGTATTTAGCATAGTGCCTGGCACAGGCTGAATGATCAGTATACTGTGAGCCATTTCCACGATTGTTATTACTGTTGTTACCTTTGGCAATTAGGATAAAAGGGGTAACCTACTGAAGAATGGTTTTAGTGCTGTGGTTCTGAGCCACCTCACCACTGGGCTTCAGAAAGGAAAGGGGACAAAACCAAGTGCTGATGAGAGTGTCTAGCAATGGGCACTCTCTCACACAGCTGGTAGGAGTGTGAAAGGGTGTGGCCACTCTGTGGAACCACTTGGCAGTTTCTGTTCAAGCTAAACGTATGCGTACCCTAAGACCCAGTCATTGCTGCCTTGTTTCCCGACAGAAACGAGTACTTATATACGTACTTGTATCTATAAACATAACATGAATATCAGATATAGGAGAAAGTTAAAATCACAATCACAGGAGAATGGACATACTTACAATGAGGTACAGCTGAGTATTAAAAAAGAAAGAGCTGAACCACAAGAATGACACTCTAAAAAATAACAATGATCAAAGAAGACAGACACAACAGAAGAAACTGTGGGGTTCCATTTAGATAAATTAAAGAACAGTCAAAGCTGCAGTGATAGAGTAAATATTGGTTATCTCTAAATTGTAGAAGAAGGTATGACTTGGTCTCTGATGCAAGAAGTGGCCATGGCAGGGGCAAGACGTCTTCCACAAAGTCGGGAAAGGAAGCTACAGGTATCGAACAAATAGAGATGACCTGTGTAGCTGAGGAACAAGAAAGAAGGGCATGAAGTAGGTTGTATTCTGAGACATCACTGGCTCAGGGACTGATGAACGACTGGACCAATGGCTGCATGGGTGGGAGAGCTGGTGCAGGAGACAGAGCTGAGCAGAAACACACACCAGATGTGAACCACCCTGTTGGCAGTGTCTTGGCGTCATCATGGCAAAAGATGAGAAGAGTTTAGACTAGGATGTTTGTGGTAAAGCTCCCGGAGGTAGTGGATTCACTAGATATGGAAAACAAAATAAGGAGATTGACGATGGCTGCACGTTGGGTTAGATGGAGGCAGTGTGTTAAGGGTTTGTACAAGGTCTTTTCCCACTTTCTCAATTGTCTGAATGACAGGGCCATCCACGGAAACTGTGGAGGATGGAGGAGTGGGCAAGATCATGATTTCCTTCTTAGGCACTAGGTATTTCACGGAACATGTGGAATATAATAGCAAAGTAAGTATTCGGAAGAGACTGTTGGGCTGAGGAGGGCGTTAAAGACACATCAACTGACAGAGCAGCACAAGGAAGTAAGAAAGGATAAGACCACAACTCTGCAGTGGTGCCAGTCAAGACACTTGATGACTCCAGCTGTTCTCAGTGATGTGGGCCAGACAAAGCCAAATACTGCCTTAAGGTTTTATAGAAAAGGAGGGCCAGGAAGATAATGCAGCTAAAGATTGCTTCTCTCTGAGAAATGGGAAGATGGATGGATGAATGGATGGGAAAGTATGGGATGCAGAGTATAATAGTAATACAGGAATAGTAATACAGGAAAGTAGAATAGTAATACAGGAAAATTATACCACCAAAGGAACACAATAATTTTCCAGTTACCAGTCAAAAAGAAATTGAGATCTAAGTATTGATGGCCAAATAATTAAAAAATAATCATCTCAGAAAAAAACTGAATGAGCTAAAAGGAAACACAGCTTAGCAAAACCAGAAAAAAAAAAAAATACATGTTCAAAATAAGTTAAATGAAGAAATAGAAAATTTAAGATAGAACCAAGCATTTATACTGGAGCTGAGAATACAATGACAAATCAAAAATTCAGTAAAAGTTCCCTTGGTGGCTCAGCAGTTAACTAACCCAACTAGGATCCACGAGGATGCAGGTTCAATCCCTGGCCTCGCTCAGTGGGTTAAGGATCCAGCATTGCCATGAGCTCTGGTGTATGTCACAGACATGGCTCATGTCCCCCATTACTGTGGCTGTGGCATAGGCTGGCAGCTGTAGCTCCAATTAGACCCCTGGCCTGGGAACCTCCATATGCCACAGTTGCAGCCCTAAAAAGCAAACAATAAAATAAAATAAAATAAAATTCAATAGAGAGCTTTAAAAGAAGACTTGATGAGGCAATAGAACATGTGAATTCAAAGGCAGATCATTTGAAATTATCCAGTTAGGGATTAAGAAAAAGAAAACAGAATGAGAGTGAAACCAATGGGACTTAATAAGAGCCATCTAAAGAACCAATATATGCATTATGGGAGTCCTTCTAGAAGGAGAAGATAAATGATAATAAGCTTAATTTTGCATGCCGTAAGTGTGGGATGATACATGCAAACTACTAAAAGAAAATACTGCCAACCACGGATACTTTACCCAGCAAATGATCCTTTAAGAATGAAGGAGAGGAGTTCCAGTTGTGGCTCAGCAAAAACGAATCTGATTAGGATCCCTGAGGATGCAGGTTTGATCCCTGGCCTCGCTCAGTGCATTAAGGATCCGCCACTGCTGTGAGCTGTGGTGTAGGTCACAGACGCTGCTCGGATCTTGTGTTGCAGTGGCTGTGGTGTAGACCCGCAGCTACAGCTCCAACTTGAACCCTAGCCTGGGAACCTCCATATGCTGTGGGTGCGGCCCTAAAAAAGATGAAAAAAAAAAGAATGAAGGAGAAATCTAGAGGTCGTTATGCTCAGTGAAGTAAGCAAGACAAGCAAAAGACAAATACAATATTATATCATTTGTATGTGAGATCTAAAAAAAGTCAATCTTATAGAAACAGACAGTCGAATGGTAGTTGCCAAGTGTTGGTAAACATAGATGTAAAAATACTCAACAAAGTACTAGCAAATGATATTCAACAGCACTTGATTGAGATTTATCTCTAGGATGCAATGGTGTTCAACATATGGAGGTCCCATCATGGCTCAGTGGTTAACGAAGCTGACTAGTATCCATAAGGATGCAGGTTTGATCCCTGGACTTGTTCAGTGGGTTAAGGATCCGGCATTGCTGTGAGCTGTGGTATATGTCCCAGACATGGCTTGGATCCCACGTTGCTGTGGCTGTGATATAAGCCCACAGCAGTAGCTCTTATTAGACCCTTAGCCTGGAACCTCCATATGCCGTGGTGCGGCCTCAAAAAGACAAAAGACAAAAAAAAAAAAATGCAGATCAATAAAAGTGATATATCACATTCGAATGAAAGATAAAACCATACGATCATCTGAATAAGATGCAAAAAAAAGCATATGACAAAATTTAACATTCTTTCACGATAACCACTTTAAAATGAGGTACGGAAGGAACTGACTTCAACAAAGTAAAGGCCCTATATGACAGGTTCACAGCTAACAACATACTCAATGGTGAAAAGCTGAAAGTTTTTCCTCTAAAATCAGGAACAAGACCAGGGTGCCCATTATCACCATTTCTAGTCAGCATCATAGTAGAAGTTCTTGCCAGAGCAATTAGGCAACAAAAAGAAATAAAAGGCATCTAAGTTGGAAAAGAACTTAACAATTTAGTTTCTGCAGATAACATAATATGATATATAGAAATCCTAAAGCCTCCACCAAAAAACTGTTAGAATTAATAAATTCAGTAAAGTTGCAGGATACAAAATTAGCACATAAAATCTAGTTCCATTTCTCTACACCAACAACGATCATTCTGAAAAAGAAAATCCCATTTAAATAGCATCAAAAACAATAAAATACTTAGGAATAAACTTACTCAAGGAGGTGAAAGATCTGTGCACTGAAAAAGTGAAAATAAAGTGAAAATAGAAACAAATCCAAAGATTGATGACATAAACAAATGGAAAGTTATCCTATGTTCATGGATTAGAAGAATTAATATTATTAAAGTCCCTAGATTTAATACAATACCTATTAAAATTCCATAGCAATTATTTACAGAAATAGCAGAAATAATTTTAAAATTAAAATGGAACCATAAAGACCCCAAATAGCCAAAGCAATCTTGTACAAGAACAAAGGTGACAACATCTACCTCTTGATTTCAAAATATACTGTAAATGTATAGTAATAGAAACAGGATAGTACTGGGATTAAAACAGCCATATAGATTAATGGAAAAGAAGAGAGAGCCCAGAAATAAACCTATGCACTTATAGGCAACTGATCTTTGCAACAGTGCCAAGAATACACAATGGCAAAAGGACAGACACTTCAGTAAATGGCATTGGGAAAGGAAAACAATTTTTCCTAATTTGGCTAAAACTATATGACTCTGTTTTCTAGAGGACATTCAGTCATTCTTCCCATCACTTGCTAATATTTAGGAAACTATTAAGTTTCAGATTCTCCCTAGGATTTGTGATTCAGTGGACAATGGATGGAGAAGTTATGTCCCGGAACACATAAATCTTATAACAGGTGTACACATTAACTCTGTGTATATAATTAATTATATACAGATTACTCCAATTAACTATGCTAGGCTCTTCAATGAAGAAATCCAGAAAATAAGTGTGGTAAAGGAAAATATTTTGTTTGGAGATTTGGAAGAAGCCTCTCACTATCAAAGTTCATGATGGATTTTCTAAGCATAATTCAGGTGCTTCTGACATTAGGACAATCAACTGGAAGAATCCTATGGAAGTCTCGTGCAGCCTCAGCGTAATGGTAGCAATCTGACGTGTTTTGAATATAGAGACATGGCAGGATATGACACTGGAAAGGAAAGCGACAGTTCTGAATAAGCACTTGGCATAAAGCAAGAATTCTGAAGCTTGTCTTAAGACAAATTACAAGCTAATGAAGGAGTCCAATCAGGTGAATGAAAAATGAACTTTATCAATAATGTCTTATTTACTATATAGTCAATTACTATAACCTGCTTTAGTTAATTGAAAACAGATGTTTTTACAATTTTGGTATGCATTAAAATATTTTATTATTGACTGATCCTCAAAGAAAATGCTTTTTTAATTTTTTTACTGCTGCACTTGCAGCACATAGAAGTTCCCAGGCTAGGGGTCAAAGGAGAGCTGCAGCTGCAAGCCACAGCAATGCTGAATCTGAGCCGCACCTGCAACCTACACCACAGCTTGCAGCAACACCAAATCTTTAACCCACTGAGCAAGGCCAAGGATGAAACGTACATCCTCACAGAGACTAATCAGGTTCTTAACCCACTGAGCCACAACAGAAACTCTTGAGAATGTATTTTAAATTTATTTATTTATTTATTTATTTATTTATGTCTTTTCTAGGGCTGCTTCCCATGGCATATGGAGGTCCCCAGGCTAGGGGTCGAATCGGAGCTGTAGCCGCCGGCCTACGCCACAGCCACAGCAATGTGGGATCCGAGCCGCATCTGCAACCTACACCACAGCTCACAGCAACGCCGGATCCTTAACCCACTGAGCAAGGCCAGGGATCGAACCCGCAATCTCATGGTTCCTAGTCGAATTTGTTAATCACTGTGTCTTGGGAACTCCGAGAATGTGTTTTAAATTTCTAAAGATTAGCACTGAGAGTGACATCCCAAAGTGGCAGTGTAGGAAACCCCAGCCTCTGTCCTCCAACAAAGTTCACTGACATGTAGAAGAGACAGCCAGGAACAAGGAAGTAGAGGCTATCAACATCAGTTACACAGCAGGAGCAATCATGGTCCCCAATGAGCTGCTCTGTGGACAACCCAGCAACTTTCGCGACTGAAGAAACCAATGGCAGCAGAAGCACCACAGACGCCTGCAGATCTCAATGGTTTTAGACCCATCAAAGTTTGCTGATGCCAGCTGCCTAAGCCTCTGTTTCCTGCCCACTACACCCACAAGAACCCACAATGACAGCTGGGCCAGGCCTCTGTGACTGCAGACACAACAGCCTAAACTCCCAATGCCATGCACATGCTCAGGGCTGGCCTTTCCACCTGTGCATGTACACACTCCCTGCCAAACACCTATCAACAGTCTCTGTTACAGTGTGTAAACCTGAAGCAAGATCCTGTAACTACAGAATATGGCCAAGCCCCCTGCCCGGCCACCCCACCCCCACCCCCCAGCCGCTTGTAGGCCTGGATTCAGCCCCATCTCCTATTACAGGTCTACATCACAGGGCTTACTACAACCAGCCTTCTGAGCTATATACCTTCATCGCCTGGCCCAAACCCCCGTCATTGGCCTGCAGTGCTGTGGCACACGGATAGGGAGATCCTGCAGCCAAAGTAGTGCATGTGGACAGCCAGGGCCTCCACAGCTGCTTGGGAACTCGGATATGACCCTATCTCACTGACCTGCACTACCAGATTCACCTGAAGCCTGCTCCTCCAGCTGTATGCCTGCACACCCCCAGCCTCTTAACCTGGCCTCCACTACCATGCACCCACAGCAACACACAACCTCCACAGTTGTAGACACTGACAGCAAGGGCTCCTGCAGCAGCTGGTGCACTCACATTTGACTCTGGCCCTTGCAACTTGCCTCGGCCCCTACCACTATCTATGTGTCTACAACTGGCCCTCACAGGTGGGCATGTACACATATACACAACCAGCTCTGGCCATCGCCACTGCCTGCCTTGGTCCCCAGCCACTGGAACTGGAGGCACTGCTGAAGACCTCTACAACCCTTACAGCCTCTGTGGACTCCCTGCATCACTCACCAATGTCCACATAGTTACTGATGCCACATAACCCAGAAGCCTTAGATGATTTACCATTCCCACCCAGACCAAGAGAGAACACACATCTTTACACTTCATGCCCTGCACCACTAGACCAGGGTCTCAACATGCTCCAGCATGTCCCCACCTGCAGGTGAAGTTCTTTCCTTTCCAAAGTCAGTCCGCAAAGTCAGAAAAGTTGACTTCTTCAAATGCAAAGAAGACACCCATGAAAAGCTACAGGGGTCATGAAGAATCAGGGAAACATGATACCACCAAAGGGACACAGTAAACATCCTATAACTGACTCACACCAAAAAGGAGCATGACTGCCTCATAAATATTTCAAATAGTTGTTTTAAAGATGCTCAGAGAACTACCAGAGAACAGTTTAACAAAAGTCAGGAAAACAATACAAGAACAAAATGAGAAGTTCAAGACAGCATTTTAAAAAAAACAGCAAACAAATTTTGGAGCTGAAGAATATAACTAAATTGAAGAATTCAACAGACAGCTTCAACATCAAAATGAAGCAGTGAGGAGTTCCCGTCATGACGCAGTGGAAACGAATCCAACTAGGAACCATGGCCTCACTCAGTGGGTTAAGGATCCGGCACTGCTCAATCCCTGGCCTCACTCAGTGGGTTAAGGATCCGGCACTGCTGTGAGCTGTGGTGTAGGTCGCAGACACAGCTTGGATCTGGTGTTGTGGTGGCTGTGGCACAGGCTAGTGGCTACAGCTTCAATTCGACCCCCAGCCTGAGAACCTCCATGTGCCGTGGGTGCGGCCCTAAAAAGACAAAAAGACAAAAAAAAAAAAAAAAAAAAGAAGCAGTGAGTTCAAAGACAGATTATTTAAAATTATTCTACTGGAGGGACAAAGAGAAAAAAAAGAATAAAAAAGAACATTCAGAACTACAGAATGCATGGGACACCATTAAGAGAAGCAATTTATGGATCACTGGAATAACATAAGGAGAAGAGAGGCAGAAAGAAGTATAAAACTCTTTAAAAGAAATTATTTCTGAGACCTTCTCAAACCTGAGGAGAGATTCTCATCCAAACTCATAAAGCTAATAGATAAACCAAAACATTTCAATCTAAAACAATCATCTCTAAAACACATTATGATTAAATTGTGTAAATTCAAAGACTAAGTGAGAATTTTAAAAGCAGCAAGAGAAAAAATTTTCTCTCATACAAAGAACCCCATAAAACCCAGCAATGCCACTCCTGGGCACACAGCAAGAAAAGATAAAAATTCTAATTGGAAAAGATACAGGCACGCCAATGTTCACAGCAGCACTGTTTACAACAGGCAAGGCATGGAAACAACCCAAGTGCCCACCAAGAGACAGTTGCTTTAAGAAATACACAACACACACATATACATATAATGGAATACTACTCAGCCACAAGAGAATGAAATCTTGCTGTCTGCAGCAGCATGGATAAACCTAGAGAATATCACAGTAAGTGAAGTCAGACAGGAAAGACAAATATTATATGATATCATTTTTATGTGGAATCTAAATAATAATACAAATGAATTTGTTTACAAAATAGAAGTAGATTCACAGACATAAGAACAACCTTATGGTTACCAAAGAGGAAAGGGAGAAGGGAGAGAGATAAATTAGGAGTATGGGATTAATAGATACAAACCAATATACATAAAACAGATAAGTAGTAAGAATTTACTGCATGACACAGGGAACTATATTCAACATCTTGTAATAATCTATAATGAAAAAGTCTGAAAATATATATATATAAAACCAAATCACTTTGGAGTTCCCTCTGTGGTACAATGGGTTAAGAAACTGACTGCAGTTACTCAGGTCACTACAGAGACACAGATTCAATACCCAGCCCAGGAACTTCACAGGCCACAGGCGTAGCTAAAATAACATAAAGTAAAAGATCCTTTCAGCCATTTTGTCTTTTGATTGGTAAATTTATTCCATTTACATTTAAAGTAATTATTGATAAGTGTGTGCTTATTACCATTTTGTTAATTGTTTTCTGGCTGCTTTTCTAATTCCTCTTTTTCCTTTCTTCTCTCATGGTTTCTGGTTTTCTTCAGTGTTACTTTTAGATTCCTTTTATACAGCACAAGAAAATTCTAATTGGAAAAGATACATGTACCCCAATGTTCATAGCAGCACTGTTTACAATAGGCAAGACATGGAAACAACCCAAGTGCCCACCAAGAGACAGGTGCTTTAAGAAATACACACAACACACACACACATACAATGGACTACTACTCATCGTGCCACTCCCTCTGGTCTGCAAATTTTCTGATAAAAAATCTGCTGATAATCTTACGGGTCTTGCTTTAACATAACACGTTTTTTTTTTTTTTCCTTGTAGCTTTTAAGATTCTCTCCATGTCTTTAACTTCTGACACTTAAATTATAACGTGACTTGGTGTTGTCTCTCTCAGTACTTCTTATATGGAACTCTCTGGGTTTCTTAGATCTGAGTATTTGTTTCCTTCCCCAGGTTAGGAAAGTTCTCAGTCATTATTACTTCAAATAAGTTTTTACCCTGTTTCCTTCTGGGATCCCCATAATTGCAAATGTTGGTTTGCTTGAGGTTGTTCCTTAAGCTGTCTTCACTGATTTTTTCATTCTTTTTTCTTTATGATGCTCTGATTGGGTGACTTCCACTTTGCTCTCTTCAAATTCACTGATCCTTTCTTCTGCTTCATCTAATCTGCTATTGAAGCCCTTTACTGTATTTTTCATTTCAGTTATTGTATTCTTCAGCTGTCTAACTTTTGTTTGGTACTTTCTTGTATTTTCTACCTCTTTGTTGTAATTCTTACCTTGTTCATCTGTTCTTTTCCTGAGCTCAGAGAGCACTGCTGTGACCATTATTTTGAAATCTCTATCATGTAAATCACTTATCTCCATTTCATTAAGGCCTTTTCTGACATTTTTTTTTTTTTTGGTCTTTTTTTTTTTTTTTTGCCTTTTCTAGGGCCGCTGTCATGGCATATGGAGGTTCCCAGGCTAGAGGTCGAATCGGAGTTGTAGCCGCCGGCCTACGCCAGAGCCACAGCAACACGGGATCCGAGCCACGTCTGCAACCTACACCACAGCTCACGGCAACGCCGGGTCCTTAACCCACTGAGCAAGGCCAGGGATCGAACCCGCAACCTCATAGTTCCTAGTCGGATTTGTTAACCACTGTGCCACGATGGGAACTCCCTTTTCTGATATTTTTATCTTGATCTTTCATTTGGAAAATATTCATGTTTATTCCTTTTCCTTGATTCTCTATGGTTTATATGCATTAAATAAAATAGTGACCCCTGTCAGTCTTGACACAGGGAACTATATTCAATATCTTGTGTAGATGAGTGAACTCGTGTAGATGAGACTTATTATCCAACTCTGCCTTACTTCTTTGTTTTCTCAAACCTTTGTGATTTTCTAAGTGATCTACTTTATTTTTAAGTGGCTTCTAGTAGTTGAAGGTGTGCCAAGACCTGTCAGTGTCCCAAAGGGGAGGATCTCAGTCAGCACCTAGATTCAGGCTGACTAGAAGCCAGATGCCCACACAGCAGCTTTTAAAGTATGGAAATATATCTCTTTCAAAGGAATACTGAAAGATGGCTGTTTCTGTCTGCTTCCTCTGCACTGAGTGTTGGGTAATAATAACCAGTTAAGAACTCTTTCTTTCTTTGCTACTATTCTGTTATGAATGGCATGAACACAAGCCACCAAAGCAAAGCAATCACAGGACATCTCCTGAGTGGCAGCCACAAAAACTGGGAAACCAGACAGGTCTACAAGCTCCCCACTGAGAGACACCAGCCTTCTGTAGTGCAGCAGAGGAAGAGCATGAAGATAGCAACCATCTTCCAAGGTCTCTGGAGAGGATTATAGTCTGCCCTTAGATTTATGTTTAATTTGAAGCCTGCCCCTTAGGCCACAGCTAAGAAGATAAGCTAATAGGCCTCTTTCAAGAAAGACTAGGCTTTTCAGTATGTTGCATCACTGCTGTGCCCTAGGGGTAGTAGCTGATTAAGAACCCTTTGTTACAGTCTTGTGGGACACCTAAAAGTATTAGTCCTACTAGCATCAAGCAATCTAGAGGTGTCCCCTGGACTGCAGCCACAAAAATATAGATGCCAGATGAGTTTACAGGACATACAATAAGTTGAGTGAGGAAGAAGGAGATTACAGAGATGTCATCCATTCACGTCTGTCCCTGGAAAGTGCCTCATTAGGCTCCTAGATGTGTGCCAAACCAGATAAAGTCTCTCAGGCCAAAGCTCCAGGGCAAGCAAATGAGCCTCACAGGAAGAGGGGATGTGTTCAGTCACCTAGGGATGGTAGCCAGCCAATAAGTTTCTGTTTGTTACAATCCTACTAGATATATTAACATAAGTCCAGCTGATCACCAGAGCCAGGCAATCTAGAAGTGTCCTCTGGGCAGTAGCCAAAAAAAGCCAGACAAGGGTACAAGTTCCTTTCTGGGAGGTACCAGCAAGCTGGAATGAGGCAGAGGGAAAGCACAAAGATGGAGCCCACTGACCTCAATCTTTAGAGGGCATTTCAGTATGTTCCTAAGTGTGTGATAAATTAGATGCCTGCTCCTCAAATCAATGCTATAAGATAAGCAAATAAGTCTCTTTCACACAAAGTCTGGGTGTTTTTCAGCCATCTACTTCTTTCACAAGCCCTAGGTGAGTTCTCAGCATGAACTGTGGGTCTCATGAACAAGCCCCATTGGCTTTCAAAGCTAGTTGTTTTGGGGGCTCATTGCTCAAGTGCTGGTTGATGTGTGGTTCAAATATTCTCTCCTCAAGGAAAAGCTCAAGGTTTTGTGTTTCCTTACAATTCTAAGTCACCATGCTGGGGGTTGCACTTATAGCAAGTTTGTGTCTCAGCCTCTCCTACCAACTTTGATGTGGGTTATTTTTCTCTTTCACTCAATTTGTTTGCTGCTCACTCAATAGTTGGGGGGGGGGTGTTTTCAAAGGAAATTGTTTCATATTCAGCTGTAGATCTGGTGTATCTGTGGGAAGAGGTGAGTCTAGGATCCTCCTACATTGTCATCTGAACTTCCTGCTAGATGTATTTTTAAAAAATATCTACTCTTGGAGTTCCTGTCGTGGCGCAGTGGTTAACGAATCCTACTAGGAACCATGAGGTTGTGGGTTCATTCCCTGCCCTTACTCAGTGGGTTAAGGATCCAGTGTTGCAGTGAGCTGTGGTGTAGGTTGCAGACGCGGTTCCGATCTCGCATTGCTGTGGCTGTGGCATAGGCCGGTGGCTACAGCTCCGATTCAACTCCTAGCCTGGGAACCTCCATATGCCACGGGAGCGGCTCAAGAAAACACAAAAAGACAAAAAAAAAATCTACTCTTTCTCATTATCCCAACTTAAAATTGGTAAGTAGATTCTAAAATTCATATGGAGGTCCACACAGTGCAAGGCGATCCCAAGAATGGCCACCAGTGTCTATGTCCCCAGGATAAGTCACCACCACCCCTTACCTCCTGCATCTTGGGGAGACTCTCCAAGACCATCAGATATAAGGAAATTTTTTTAAAAGATTTATAGCAATTTGGTAAATTATTCCTCTTTAAGCAGAATCGAAACATTCACCTTTTTCTCCCGACCTGATCTATCTGGAATTCAGAAACTCTCAGAAATAAAATCTCTACTCCCAGAGGAAGATATCAAGTTAGATGTCAACCTCCACACATGTCCACAATTCTCAAAGGCTTAGTGGGATTTTCTGGGTTAGGAAAGGAAGTAGGGACTCCTTTGTTCAAGACAAGGAAACTTCTGTGGTGACTGCTGAGGTGCCAACTAACTTTGCTATGATCAAAGCTGAACTCCTCTCTCTGCCTATTTCTGAAAAAGGCTTGAGGCTGAGCTGCTATAGATTCTCTGGATTTCTTAGGACATGGACTGACCTGCACTCTCCCATCCTGCCAGACCTCTTGTACAAACACCTCTACTTTAAGAGTTCTTCTGTATCATCCATAAGATAAACAAACAATATCCCACTCCCCTAATACCAAATAAGGAGAAAAATAAAATTCATATGGAAATGCAAAGGATTCAGAATAGTCAAAAGAAATTTGAAAAAGCACAAAGTTGAAAGACAATATTACCTGATTTCAAGAAACACCATAAAATTATACTAAAACTAAAAAAAAGACTTTAATGGAGTTCCCACTGTGGCACAGCAGAAACAAATCTTGACTAGTATCCATGAGGATGCAGGTTCAATCCCTGGCCTCGCTCAGTGGGTTAAGGATCTTGCATTGCTGTGAGATGTGGTGTAGATCACAGACTCAAATCTTGTGTTGCTGTGGTGGTGGTGTAGGCCAGCAGCCACAGCTCCAATTGGACCCCTAGCCTGGGAACTTCCATATGTCATGGGCATGGCCCTAAAGAGCAAACAAAAAAAGACAAAAAAAAAAAAAAAAAAACAACTTTATTTGCAAAAATACAGATGAAATAAGTACAGAAAAAGTAACACATATGTGATCAACTGATTTTTAAGAAAGATGCAAAGGCAATTTAGTGGAGAAAGGACAGTTCTTTCAACAAATGTTGTAAAGCAATTGGATGTCCTTTAAAAAAACAAAAAACAAAAACAAAAACCTGACCCTAAACCTCACATAGTATACCAGAATTAACTCAAAGTAGATTATAAACCTAAAACTGAAAAACCTCCATTAGGAAGCACAGGAGAGTTTTCTCTTGGTTAGACGAAGACTTCTCATATACAATCAAAAACATGTTTAATAAAAGGAAAAAGTAATATATTAGACTTTATCAACATTAGAATTTCCTGCCATAGGAAAAATTGTTAAGAGACTGAAAAACCAAGCCAGAGGCTAAAATGCTATATTGGCAAATCTCATCTCTGATTAGACTTGAATCTAGAATTTAAGAATTCTAGAAACTCAAAAAATACATCAGAAAAAAATTTTAGTAGGCAAAATATTTGAGAGACACTTAACCCAAGAAAAGAGAAGGATGGTGGTAAGCATGTATAAAAATTCTAAACACTAGCCATTAGGGAAATACAAAACAGAGTCACAAAGGAACACCACTACACACCAAAGGAAATGGCTACAACTAAAAAGACTGCCCATACCAAGTGCTGGTAAGAATATGGAACATTAAAATTCTCAGACACTGCTAGTGGTAATGTAAAATGGTATAACCACCTTATCAGTGCATAAAAAGATATACATACACTTACCCTTTGATTCAATGTATTTATTATGTTTTTTACTTCCTGTATGTTTTAATGTTTTGCTATCTTAAAGAGCTTATTGTCCAGGGAAGAGACCACCCCTCCCTGGGCTGTCCCATTCTTGAGACAGCAAAGGGTTTAGCCAAAAGTACCTCTCTACTATAAAACCAACCAGTTCAAATCTATAGCGCTAGCCACCAATTAACTCACATACCAAGCCGGTATTTCCCCTGCCCTAAATCAGAAGGCCAGGTACCAGACCAATCTCATAGATCAAGACCTGCTGTAATTATTCAAGCTGGCCAGTCCTAAACTCTTTACTCTACCCTGCCTGGCCTCTCCCATGGAAACCTCAATAAAGGCCGTGGCCTCTGCTTTCCCCTCACTCTTTTCTGCCTCCTGACCAATACTGGTGCTCTCTCTCCACATGGCCCTATGTTCTCTTTTCCTTACAAAATGTAATAAATTTTTCTTTCAATGCTAATAACCTGTGTTGACACTCAGTCACTGCATAAATTAAAATGCTGTGGGCACAAAGGAGACACTCAAGCTTTTTACTCTTAAGTCTTAGACGCTGAATAAAAAAAAGGAAGCAAAGAGGAGTTCCCACTATGGCCCAGCGGGATCAGCAGCATCTCTGGAGCACTAGGATGCAGGTTCAATTCCCAGCCCTACACAGTGGGTTAAGGATCTGTCATTGCCACAACTGCAGTATAGGTCTCCACTGCAGCTCGGATCTGATCCCTAGCCCAGGAATTCCACAACCCTTGGGGCAGCCAAAAAAAATTTAAAAATAGGAGTTCCCATCATGGCTCAGCAGTAACAAACCTGACTAGTATCCATGAGGACACAGGTTCGATCCCTGGCCTCACTCAGTGGGTTAAGGATCCAGTGTTGCTGTGAGCCATGGTATCGGTTGCAGACATGGCTTGGATCTGTGTTGCTGTGGCCGTGGTGTAGGCCAGCAGCTACAGCTCCCATTTGACCCCTAGCATGGGATGTTCTATATGCCATGGATGAGGCCCTAAAAAGACAAAAAATAAAATAATTAAAATAAATAAAAAGAACAAAGAGCATCGCTCATCATCCAGTTATGCAAAGGTTAAGTTGCAACCCCCTGCAGTCACTCAGCAACAGTATGCACCAATAGGGGAATTAGGATGAAAAAACAAGTTAAGATACATATCTCAGGGAGAATTTTAATGACCCCAGGGGAATATCAACTTTATCTCAATAGATCTTTCAAAAAATGGTTTCAGGAGTTCTTGTTGCTCAGTGGGTTAAGAACCCAACACTGTGTCTGTGAAGGTGCAGGTTCGACCCCTCGCCTCACTCAGTGGGTGAAGGATCTGGCATTTGCCACAAGCTGCAGTATAGATTGCAGACGTGGCTCATATCTGGTTTTTGCTGTGGCTATGCTATAGGCCAGCAGCTACAGCTCCAATTCAACCCCTAGCCCAGGAACTCCCATATGCCATAGGAAGGAAGGTAGGAAAGGAGGAGGGAGCAAAGGAGGGAGGAACAGAAAAGAAAAATAAAAAGGTTCCACATACAAATATGGATTTCCTGCTTCTCTTGAAAAGCTAGAAAATTTGACAAACATATTGATTTGACCATAACTACCCTCATCCCTTTGTGGAAGAGCCCTACTTCAAGGGAAGGAAAGACTAGCAAGCAATAAAGACTGAGTCACAAAAGTCACATGCTTGGATGACAATATCTTCTCTCAGTCTCCATTTTCTTGCCTAACAGTGACTTTGAGGTAATCAGCTCAAGAAGTCCCAGGAATCTAGAAAACTTTTTAAGATTATTTGCTCTCCCAGTGACCTTGTCCATAGGAGAGATATAAATCTACAAGTCCTGAGAACATCTATACACGCTCATCCCTCACAGCTTTAGTGACCAAAGTATTTCTCGCAGCATCTTTAGACAGGGTACATCCTCTTTAGCTTGCTCCCAACTATTTATCACACCCAGTGTGTGAATGTAATTATGGTGGACTCCAATAACCACTCATGATTTCCTCCAAGAAACCAGGGATGGATACAGAGGTCTATCTTACCTGGGCACACTGGGTGACCTGATGCACATTTGCCAGCAGGTAGAGGTGACATAGCTTCTGCCACAGGTACTGGTAATGATTTAACTCAGGCAAGGGCCTTGGGGAGGCCAAAGAGCAATACAGATGCTGAGAGCCTCCCACTTAACCAGAACTTAACCAGTGGGAATCTCTCCATTGTAGATGTTCAGATATATGAGATAAAACTTTTTTTTATATATATAATTTTTTTTTATTTTCCCACTGTACAGCAAGGGGGTCAGGTTATCCTTACATGTATACATTACAATTACATTTTTTCCCCCACCCTTTCTTCTGTTGCAACATGAGTATCTAGACATAGTTCTCAATGCTATTCAGCAGGATCTCCTTGTAAATCTATTCTAGGTTGTGTCTGATAAGCCCAAGCTCCCGATCCCTCCCACTCCCTCCCCCTCCCATCAGGCAACCACAAGTCTCTTCTCCAAGTCCATGATTTTCTTTTCTGAGGAAATGTTCATTTGTGCTGGATATTAGATTCCAGTTATAAGTGATATCATATGGTATTTGTCTTTGTCTTTCTGGCTCATTTCACTCAGTATGAGATTCTCTAGTTCCATCCATGTTGCTGCAAATGGCATTATGTCATTCTTTTTTATGGCTGAGTAATATTCCATTGTGTATATATACCACATCTTCCTAATCCAATCCTCTGTCGATGGACATTTGGGTTGTTTGCATGTCCTGACTATTGTGAATAGTGCTGCAATGAACATGCGGGTGCATGTGTCTCTTTTAAGTAGAGTTTTGTCCGGATAGATGCCCAAGAGTGGGATTGCAGGGTCATATGGAAGTTCTATGTATAGATTTCTAAGGTATGAGATAAAACTTTTGAACAATGGCTACTTTATAGAGATTACTCTCAGAACTTCTCCCTAGTGTCATTCTCACTGACCAAAGAGCAAACATCCTGCACTGCAAAGACCATTCTCCAGCTTGAACTTTCTGGTAACAAGTAAGGAAAGACCATTAGCTTCAGGCTTTTTTACAAGGTGACTTCTCTGATGTTTAATGAGGCTAGATTTGTGGCTAAGGAATGCCCCACATGGAGTTCCCACTGTGGTACAATGGGATCAGCAGCATCTCTGGAGCGCTGGGACGCAGATTCGATCCCCAATCCAGCACAGTGGTTAAGGATCCAGTGTTTCCAGAGCTGTGGCGTAGGTTGCAACTGTAGCTTGGGTCTGATCCCTGGCCCGGGAACTCCATCTGCTGTGGGGTGGCCAAAAAAAAAAATGTCCCACATTCCATGGCATTCATTAGGCCGTTCTCCAGTGTGTATTATCTGGTGTTGAACAAGTGTGGACTTAAGGCTGAAGGTTTCCCACATTCGTTATACTCATAAGGCTTTTCACCATTGTGAACTCCCTGGTGTAAAATGAGGCTGGACTTTTTGCTAAAAAATTTCCCACATTTTGTGCACTACGGATTTTCACCAGTGTGAACTCTGATGTACAATAAGACCAGAGCGTCAGCTAAAGAATTTCCCACACTCAGTGAACTTACAATGCTTTTCTGCAGTGTTTATGCTTTAGTGCCAAACAAGTGTGATTTTGTGACTAAAGATTTTTCCACATTCACTATACTTATAAGGTCTTGCCTCAGTGTGAATTCTCTGATGTTCAATAAGGCCAGAGCTTTGCCTAAAGCATTTCCCACATTCACTGCATTCATCAGGTACTGTGGATTCTCTGGTGCTGATCAAGTCTGTATTTCCGGCTAAAGCCTTTACCACACTCACTACATTCATGAGGTCTTTCTCCAGTGTGAATCTCTTATGTTAAACAAGTCTATGTTTACAGGTGAAGACTTTCCTGAATTCACTGCATTTATAAGGATTTACTGTGATATGAATTGTATGGCGTATGATAAGGTTGGAGCAATGATTAGGACAAAACCTAACTCCTAATATTCTCTCTTGAAACTTACTTCTACAACTGACCTCCTCATTCCAGTTGATGGCATCTCCTTCCTTCTGCAAAGGCCAAAATTTGTATTCCTCCTCTCTCTACATCAAATAGTTTTGTTGGATCTACTTTAAAAACAAATCCAGGAAGATGTGGTACATAGATACAATCGAATATTACTCAGCTATAGAAAAGAATAACATAATGCCATTTGCAAGCAACATGGATGAACCTAGAAATTATCATACTAAGTGAAGTAAGTCATACAGAGAAAGACAAATATCATATGAGATCACTAACATGTGGAATCTAACAAAAAACAAAAGAACTTACAAAACAGAAATAGACTCAAAGATTTTGAAACCCAATTTATGGTTACAAAAGGGGAAACATGGGTGGGGCATAGGAATAAATTAGGAGGTTAGGACTGACATATACATACTACTACGTATAAAATAGGTAACAAGGACCCACTGTATAGTACAGGGTAATTTATTCAATGCTGTATAATAACTTATATGGAAAAATAATCTGAAAAGGAATGGATATATGTATATGATTTACTTTGTTGTACACCTGAAACTAATACAACTTTGTAAGTCAACTATACTGTAATAAAATTTAAAAAAAAAAAAATAGGAGTTCCCGTCATGGCGCAGTGGTTAATGAAACCGACTAGGAACCATGAGGTTGTGGGTGATCCCTGCCCTTGCTCAGTGGGTTAACAATCCGGCGTTGCTGTGAGCTGTGGTGTAGGTCACAGGTGCGGCTCAGATCCCACATTGCAGTGGCTACAGCTCCTATTCGACCCCTAGCCTGGGAACCTCCATATGCCATGGGAGTGGCCCAAGAAATGGCAAAAAGACATAAATAAATAAATATATAAATAAATAGACCCATGCTTCCCTCCCCACCCCTTCATCCACAGCCACTACCCTGACCCAGCCACCAACCTGGTCAAGCTGTTACCATTCTCATCTAGAGTACTGCAGTAGCCTCCCTTACTCCTATTGCCTGTTCTCCACTCTGGGCCCAGAGAAAGTCTATTAAGACCTGATTCAGAGTTCTCTCCTCTTCTACATCAAATCTTCCAAGGCTCCCAGTACCCTCAGCATAGAGGCACTATTTCTCAGCCTGCCATTTCAGGCCTGACTCCTGCATCCTGGCTCTCTGATCCCACAAGAAGTAATGGAGAACTATGGTTGCCACCTAGTCTCACTTCTAAGCATTTGCACCTGTACCTGTAATACTGTCTACAGGACAGTACCTGTAATACTCTCTATAGGACAGTCTATTGGTGGCCAGAAATCAGGACCTCTCAATATAACCCATGGCCTGAATTCAGATCTTGAGTCTTGAGAGAGGCGTCAAAAGCAATGACAACAGCAGAGTGGCAGGCATAGAGTCCCGGGACACATCCTGGAGACCATGAATGGAAGATGGAGAGAGTGAGGGCCTGAGACAATCTTTACTCACCTGTGCATGGCTCATAAATGCTTCTGAAACCATGGAAACCTGTGGGAAGAGAGAGAACTGTGAGTGAAGGGCATCCCTGCTGGGGTCTTGAAGGCTGATCCAACCCCCTAAGCCTGCCCTGAAGCAAAATGACCTCCAGCTGACTATTTTTCACTTCCGGATTTCAGTCTTGATGCTGCCTCTTACTAGCTGTGTAACCTTAAACTAGGATTCACTCTTCCTGTGCCTTAGTGTCTTCACCTATAAAATGGGCATTAGAATGGTACCAACCTCATAAGACGCTGTTGGTATCAAATGCCTTAGTGTATGTCAAGTGCTTTTATTTTGCACAGAATTAAGGCTTTGTCAAAATTTTCAGTGCAAAAGACTTGATGGGTTTTGAAATTTTATATTTGTGTTATACTTATCTTTTAAGTATTTAAGAAAATGTAATACTTAAGACTTTTTAGTGCCAATACACTGCTTTATAGCATATTAAGATGTGAACCGAAATATTACGTGCTTGCATAAATGTGTTAGATTCATACATTTCAGCGTTTAATTGCCTACCTGTATCTCCACATTTAGAACACTGATCTCTTAGTGTTGCAAGGAGTGGCTGTTTCATAAACTCCTAAGTTAGAAATAGGGAAAGGGGCTGAGTGGATGCTAGTCTTCTAACCTTAAAAGTCTCATAATTGGATCACTTCTCCCAGTCTACATACACCTATCTGCTCCAGCGCCCCATGGTAATTCTCATAGTCTGTTTGCTGTAGCCTCCACAATATCACCCCATAGCCAATATCATCATCAATCCTACTCCCCCACTCCCCATCCCCACCTTGCCGCAGACTAATCTCAGTATCATTTAGCGACCTTTTGTTTTATTTTATTTTTGTCTTTTCTAGGCCCGCACCTGGGGTATATGGAGGTTCCCAGGCTGGGGGTCCAATCGGAGCTGTAGCCGCGGACCTACGCCAGAGCCACAGCAACATGGGATCCGAGCCGGACCTGCGACCTACACCACAGCACATAGCAACGCCGGATCCTTAACCCACTGAGCAAGGCCAGGGATCGAACCCGCAACCTCTTCGTTCCTAGTCGGATTCGTTTCCCCTGCGCCCCGACGGGAACTCCCAGCGACCTTTTAAAATTCTAACTCAGGAGCCCTTGCGGCTCAGTGGGTTAAGAACCCAACAAGTACCCATGAAGGTGTGGGTTTGATCCCTGGCCTCATCAGTGGGTTAAGGATCCAGCGTTGCTGCAAGCTAAGGCGGTGATCGGCTCCGATGTGTGGCTGTGGCTAGGCTGGCAGCTACAGCTCTGATTTGACCCCTAGCCTGGTAACTTCCATATGCCACAGGTGCAAACCCAAAAAGAAAAAATAATAATATAATAAAATTCTAACTCAGATCTAGTCTCTGTGCTCACAACCCTCCAACGCCTTCAGAATGTTGGCCAAGCTGCTGAGGCAGCTACCATTCCACATACGGCTTGTCCATTCACAATGTTTCCCGCATGCTCCTCAGTCGCGATTCCATTGCTCAGCACATGCTGGTCCCTCTGCATGTAACAGTTTTCTCATCACGGTGGGTGTCAGAAATCGGGACTTCACCCAAGAATGCTCCACTGTCTTGAACAAAGGAGACAAGCTGAAGTGGCTTGAGCGGCACCCCTCATTCGAGGCTTTAGGATTCAAAGGTGGGGGGTCTGGGAAGGAGAAGGCCTAAGGCACAAAAGATCAACCTGCGTTGGGTCGCCCGAGGACCTGCGGTGAAGCGAAGCCGGAGAGGCGGACGACCAAGCCCAGGTTATCTCAGGCTCAGTCAAACCCCAACCCCAGCCCGTCCCGGGCGCAGCCACTCTGCTCCGAGCCACAGACCCGAAGCTATGAGCTGTGGGCAACGTCTCCTCTAGCGCCTTCCCGCTCACCTTACCTCAGGCCGGACCAAGAGTGCAGAACTGGATCAACCGGACCGACCCAAAGGTCGCCAAAGTGACCCTCTTCAGGTGGACGCCGGAAACCCCGCCAGAACAGGTTGCGCAAAGTATTTAAAGCGGCTTTCTCCTTGGCCTTCATTGGCGCAGTGCCGTGGACGCGCGGCGCAGAGACGTCTGGGTAATGTAGTTCCCGCTGGGCCGATGGAGCTTGGCTAGGGGCCCCCTCTCCAGACCTCTGGGCCCAGGCCAAGATCCCCCAAGCGAGAGGCTCACCGAAGTGGTGCCCGCAAGGACCCATGTAGGGATGGGGTCTCACTTCATTTAAAGGGACGAACGAAGATTTCCGTGGAGTGTAGTCTGCAACCGATCACAGGAATGTTTAGAGATATTTTATTCAGATACTTCGCAAAGCTACAAAATCAAGACACAAGGAATCTTGTCAGTCCTCAGTGCATACGCCTATTACCTGGAAGCTAGTAAAATCTTATTTCTCTTCAAAGTTAATTTTGTGGGGTACAGTGTATTTGGGCAATGACAAGAGAGACAAAACTCCAGACAGGGTCATATTGGAGAAAATAGGGGAGGGATGTTGAGCGACCTGAGCAAGTTGTCAAGTGTGGAGCTCGGCTGCAGCTCCCAGAGTAAACATCCCTGCCTATTGTAGTCAGTGACTGTGTTTAACCCAGGAGTGTAACTCGAGGAGGCGGATACAAAACCCACGTTCAGCTGCTCACTGTTGGAAAGACTAATGCTGGAGAGACGGCTGTTGGCTAAAAAGGAAAAAGTTCTTTATTCAGGAGGCCAGCAACCTGGGAAGATTGTACTAATGTCCTACGACCATCTCCAAGTTGCTGGGTAGAAGAAAAAGATTTTTTTATTTGTTTGTTTTTAATTTTTTTTTATTTCAATATAGTTCATTTACAGTGTTGTGTTAGTTTCTGGTGTACAGCAAAGTGATTCAGATACCTCTATACGTATGTATTCTTTATCATACTCTTTCCCATTGTGGTTTATTACAAGATATTGAATACAGTTCCCTGTGATACACATTAGGACCTTGTTGTTTATCTATTCTGTATGTAATAGTTAGCATCTGCTAAGCCCAAACTCCCAATCCATCCCTCCACCACCCCCAACCCTTGGCAACAAAAAAAATCTATTCTCTATGTCTGTGAGTCTCTTTCCGTTTTGTAACTAAATTCATCTGTTGTTGTGCTTTGCTTTTGGGGTTTGTTTGTTTGTTTGTTTGTTTGGTGGCAAGATGGAGATCCCAGCCCAGGGAACGACCCAAGCCACAGGTGTGACCTATCCCGCAGCTGTGGCAACTTGGAATTCTTTAACCCATTCTGCCAGGCCTGGGATCAAACCCACACTTCTGCAGCAACCGAAGCCACTGCAGTCAGATTCTTAAACCATTGCACCACGGTGAGAACTCCACATATATCTATTTGAATTATGGTTTTCTCTGAATATATGCCCAGGAGTGGGGTTGCTGGATCATATGGCAACTCTATTTTTAATTTTTTGAAGAACCTTCATGCTGTCATCCATAGTGGCTGCATCAATTTACATTCCCACCAACAGCACAGGAGGGTTCCCTTTTCTCCACACCCTCTTCAGCTTTTGTCACTCCTAGACTTTCTCTTTTTGGCCCCACCTGTGACACATGGAAGTTCCCCAGCCAGGGATCAAACCCTTGCAACAGAAGTGACCGTAGCCGAAGCAGCAACAACGCTGGATCCCCAACCCCCAACTATGCCACAACGGAAATCCTATTTGTAGACTTTTTAATGATGGCCATTCTGACTGGTGAGATGTGGTTTGGGTTTGCATTTCTCTAATAATTAGCAATGTTGATCTTTTCATGTACCTTTTAGGCATCTGTATGTCTTCTTTGGAGAGATGTCTATTTAGGTCATCTGCCCATATTCTGATTGGTTTGTTTTTTAGCTATTCAGTTGTATAAGCTGTTTTTATGTTTTGGAAATTAAGCCCTTGTAGGTCACAGGTTTTACAAATATTTTCTCCCTGCTTGTAAACTTTTTGTTTTGTTTACAGTTCCCTTTGCTGTGAAAAAGGTTATACGTTTGATTAGGTCCCATTTGTTTATTTTTGCTTTTATTTATATTGCCTCCGGAGACTGACTTAAGAAAACATTGCTACAGTTTATGTCAGAGAATGACTTGCCTGTGTTCTCTTCTTGGAGTGTTGTGCCTTATATTTAAGTTTTTAAGCCATTTCGAGTTTATTTTTGTGTATGGTGTGAGGGTGTATTCTAACATCATTGATTTGCATGTGACTGTCAGGCTTTCCCAACACCACTTGCTGAAGAGACTGTCTTTTCTCCACGGTATATTCTTTCCTAGGAGACAAAAGATTTTAAGTCGGTATAAGAAAGGGACCTGAGGGAGTTCCCGTCGTGGCGCAGTGGTTAACGAATCTGACTAGGAACCATGAAGTTGCGGGTTCAGTCCCTGCCCTTGCTCAGTGGGTTAACGATCCGGCGTTGCCGTGAGCTGTGGTGTAGGTTGCAGACGCGGCTCGGATCCCGCGTTGCTGTGGCTCTGGTGTAAGCCGGTGGTTACAGCTCCGATTCAACCCCTAGCCTGGGAACCTCCATATGCCGTGGGAGCGGCCTAAGAAATAGCAAAAAGACAAAAAAAAAAAAAAAAGAAAAGAAAGGGACCTGAAGGGTACATGAGCAGCTCCAGCACAACTCTCAGATTGGTTAGCATCAAGGTGAAGTTTCAAGTATCATTCATCTGTTTCAACCAGTCTGGTGTCTACATGTTTGCAATCAGGGATTTTCATCTGGTGGGCCTCTGCTTCCTGAAAAAAAAAAAAAAAATTTAAGACTGTGTGTCAGACCTTATCAATATTTTTCACAGAACTGGGAATTTGGTGACTCTTATGTGGGTAGTTTAGAGTTTAAATTGTTTTCAGCTATGCTTGCTTATTTTTCCAAATATAACATAAATGGCATATCAGTGAACCATACAACTGTAGTCTTTTGAGTTTGGCTTCTTTTACTTATCGTAATGTGTTTGTTTTGCTTTTCAGGGTCGCACCCGCAGCACATGGAAGTTCCCAGGTTAGGGGCTGAATCAGAGTTACCAATGCAGGCCTACACCACAACCACCGCAACGCAGGGTCCAAGGTGTGTCTGTGATCCACACCACAGCTCAGGGCAACACCAGATACATGACCCCACTAATCGAGGCCAGGGACTGAACCCACATCCTCATGGATTTTAGTTAGATTCATTTCTGCTGCGCCACAACGGGAACTCCCTACTCATCATAATGTTTTAATGTTCTTCCATAGTGATGCATGTGCTAATAATTCATTCCTTTTTATTGCCAAGTAGTATTCAACTATAGGAGCATGACACATTTTGTTTATATATTCAATAGTTGTTGTGTATAGATTTACTTGTAAACTGAAATCTGAATAAAGCTGCTATAAACATTGGTGGACAAGATTTTATGTCAGAATATATTTTCATTTTTTTTTTTAGTGTAAACATAGGAGAGGGATTTTTAACTCATATGATAAGGATCAAGTTTGTAAGAATAAAGTACATTTTTCTCCAGAAAAAAATCCTGTTATTTCCACTGGGATTACTTTATCTGTCTTCTATCTTTTTTTGTCTTTTTGCCTTTTCTAGGGCCCCTCCCGCAGCATATGAAAGTTCCCAGGCGAGGGGTCGAATCAGAGTTGTAGCCGCCGGCCTACGCCACAGCCACAGCAACTAGGGATCCGAGCCACATCTGCAACCTACACCACAGCTCACGGCAACGCTGGATCCTTAACCCACTGAGCAAAGCCAGGGATCAAACCCGCAACCTCATGGTTCCTAGTCAGATTCGTTAACCACTGAGCCATGACAGGAACTCCTCTATCTTCTATCTTTAGGAGGAAATAATATTTTTATTCAGGTGAAAACTTTTCCTTCATAGACTTTTTATTTATTTAATTCCATGTATATTGTCCCTCATGAAAATTTTAGAGCTGTTTTAAAAAATATATTCATTGATTGATTGAACAAATATTTACTGAGGGTCTATTCTGTACTTTGCAATGTATTAGTTTTGAGGCTGGAGATATAAATTTGAAAAGTGTAAAGTTAGAATAAAGCTGGATGATATCACGGAGAAAGTGAACATGTATAAGAAAAGAAAATAGATACAAAGAGAATGGTCCCTGGTATAGGACATAAAAAATCATAAAAGAAGCTGAGAAGGCTCCTCCAGTACAGGAGGAGAAAAAAAACAAGAGATGGTGATATCATGAATGTCAAACTGAGACAGAGACAAAGACAGAGAAATCAGTTGTGACAAATGAATAATTAACCATTGGAATTATGGCAATTAAATCATTAATATATATTAATCCACAGGAAAAGGCTTGGCAGGTCCATCTTAATTTTTTAAATGTGTGACCATTTTTCTCAATGCCATTTTAAAAATAATACATTTTTCAAGATTCAGTAAACTGTTGTTATATGTTAAAATATCTTTAACTCTATACATGTGTTTTCTCTTCTGCAACAATGACTATCTAACTAGTCCTCCACTAAAACTAGACTATTTATTACCTGGAGACCTGTGTTGCACTACCTGCTGAGAAAAGCTTCCTCACAGTTTCTGTTTTTCTAAACTTTCTTGGTTGACGTCAACCATTTATTCTGGGGGTGGGGGTGAACTTTAAGCCAATCATTCATGGGAACAAAAATTAATTTAGATAGAGTTGGGAATAGCTGACATTTCTACCAAGTCAATTCATCTCATTCAAAGGAAGGACTTCGCCCTTTATCGTTCCCAATTTTATTTATACTTTTCAACAAAATGTTCGGTGTTTTTAGTATGACCTGAACACTAAATACTAAGTGTAGCAGAGTGTCCAGCCCTTAGCAGGTATAAAATCAAGGTGTAGAAGGAGCAAACAGATGAATTAAAGTGCTTAAGTTCAGCCGGAAGATCAAAGAAGAGCCAAGATTCAAGGCCTTGGCCACTTAGCCCCAAGTCCCAAGTTCAGCTCCCCATATGCGACCTTATTGTGCCTGCCTGGCCCAGGAGGTAGAGAGATTTTAACCAGGCACGCCACTCTTCCTGTGGGACATACTTACTACAACCCAACATTGCTCGAGACTCTAGGAAACAGGGGTAAAACTTAGTCCCTGCCTTGAGCTTCCCAAGTCTCGTACTGGTAATACAATTACCCAGTTCAGTCTTTTAGAAGTAGGCTGGTGGGAGGGTGGGGGGCAGTGACACTTGCTCCATGTGGCACAGCCTGCAAGTAAGACTTCAGAGCCCAAGCTCTTTCTAAGACAACATTCCCTCTGGGCTGGCTTCTTCCACCCACTCCCCTTCTCCCTTCCTCCTGGCCCAACACTGCATGAAGGTCCTAGTCCCAGCAGCAGAACCCAAGGACAGCAGTGACACTAAGTGTCCCTGAAGAAAGGTCAGCATCCTTGGAAGACATCTACCCGACAAGCAGAAAATGGCAAATGCCACAGGGAAAAACGGAGGACCTGTGACAAGCCTGCTCAGGTCATGTCCTGAGTCACCCTTCACTAACCAGAGTGACAGTTCAAGGACTAGAGCCTCTGCAACTGGGATAAAAACCAGAGTGGGAGAGAAGCTCCCTGTGGCCAAGGACAGCACTTTTGTCTTTCCAGGCTGGTGAGGGCAGGGGTTCAATTCATGGTATTTTGCTTCATCCTCACACACACAATCCCTGTTTTGCAGGTGAGAGCATAGCCAGAGAAAGATAAAGCAGACTTGCCCATGGTTCTGCAGCTTGCCAGGAACAGGGCCCAGGTTTACCCTGACTCTGGTCCCCAGGTTCTCTATGACCACACGTGCCACCTCTCCATGCCATCTCCCAAGATCTCCTGCCAGGCCTCGCCTACTCCCTGCACAACACACAGACACTGGGCACACCGAGCACAGATGCAGTTATTTTATTCAAGTCAGCCTGATAGGGATCACATCAGGTGGGGACAGGTGTCTGGATTCCAGCTTCAGTTGAGGAGAACAGGGCAGGAAGATGGAGAACAGACCAGGCATCCCTGGCAAAGGTTATCTCCCTAAAGGGAGGAGAGTGGAAATGACTTCACTGGCATCCTGCTCCAGCGTGTCTGCTGCAAAGGCGGCACAATCAGGGCTAAGCATGATAGCAGCCTGGGAGGAAGCAGGGCAAAGAAAGAAGGTCAGGACCTGAGGCCACTGCAGGGCTGGCCTGTCTCCCCAAGATCACTTCACTCCTCATCCTCAGTGACTGCACGCCATCCCCAGAAAGAACCTCTGGCCCACAGACCCACCGCTGGAGAGGGGGCTGCCATCAGGCAGGCCACAATGAGGATGGCTCCCTCGTCACCCATGCACAGGTGTCAGGAGGAAGACAGAGCAACCAGCCATGCCAGGGAGAGGAGGAGGTGAGAAGGTTCTGGAGGACTGGTCGAGGGAGGAGCAAGGTGGCTGAGTCTGGGTTTGGGTGACAACTCTTCTACCTGAGCCCCTCCTGTCAGATGTACTGGTTGTACGGAACATGCGTGCAGGTGTTGTAAACAGTCCCACGTGTCTGTGTGCCTGTGTGCAAGAAATTCTGCTTCTTGGAAAACCTCTCGTTTTGCAAAATCACCACTTGGGAGAAAATTGAGTAAGAGAGAGACTATTCAAAATCTACAATATTGTGTGACAAGAACAATACCAACACCACCACCAACAAAAAGATAGTTCATGGAAGAGGAACATTGGACTAACCCTGGACAACAGGTGCATGTAGCTAAAAGCTGCCTCAGGGATCTCAGGCACCAAAATAACAGAGCAGATATCTGGGTTTGTAGACACTAAGACTGTGTCTGCGGAAATGGGGCTCTGGGCCGGAGGGACAGCCATCAGAGTGGGCCCAAGAGGAGTGAAGTTGGCCAAAAGCCAGAAAACTTACAAAGCCAGGGAGTCCCTTCTGAGGAAGAGAGTCTAAAGGCAGGGACTCGTTTTCAATATTCTTAAAATAGAGCTGACAGGACTCCTACATATACAGAAGCTGAATTCTTTCTTTCCTGTCAAAGATTAAAATTCTAATCCTGCAATGCTAGCTCCCCAACCAAGGAAAAATTACATGAGTCAATAATACTGTTTACCTGTTTCACTGATATTAGTCCCTTAGTTTTAAATATTTTTGAGATAATTGCCATTATTGGGACAGGTGTGGATGTGTGACACCAGAAGAGGCTAGTGTGCAGAGGGCATGTGGTTGCATATTATATGTGCTGCAGGGTGGAACAGAGGTTTATGTGCTTGATTGTTTATAGCTTTTGTTTAATGCATATCCTATGACTGCATGGCTATTACCATGTTACATATTGCAATATGCCACATGTGTGGCTTCAGGGTGAAGATTGGAGGCAAGTAAATTACCACGTAGACGGCATGGTTGAACATGTTGAAAACTCCAGTGTCAATGAAGCAATCCTGGGCTTTTTTTATGGCTTCTCTTTCCGGTTCAGTAGCATTAATCAGATCCATGGATGAGTCCAAAAGCGGTCTTATTCCAAAGCTCACCACGCTGAGGAGTTCATAAAACATAGGGCAAGCAATTCCTGAAGAATCAGACAGAAAACACCACATCAGAGGAATCAGCAGGGGTAGGAGGGTCCTCTCCCTCCCCCCATTTGACAGTAACCCACATAACCAGAGCCTCCAGACTCACCTTCCACAGAGGTCCGCCCTCTCCCAGAACTACTTACACACCAGAAAGAAAACATCCTCTGTGAGGCACTCCCAGAAGAAGGGAGCCAAGAGACAGGCTAGGACTAGAGAGCCCTCTGCCCCTGACCACTGTCCCTAGGCACACCAGCCTGCCTGCTGCTTCCCTTCCAATAAGCAACCTCTACCCCCGACTGACAATCCCTTCCAGTGTGCACAACCAAGGACCCTTCCGGATCCAAACCTCTCCCTACAGTCAAGTTCTGAAAGGCTCAGGGAGGTTCTGCAGGACTCCTGGACTCTCATCTGCCAGCCGCCCTACTTCGGTTCCTAGAAGATGCTTGGAGATGATTCTGGAAGGATGGAGCGAGATGGTGTGGGCCAAGGATCAAGAAGACCACCTGCTCCCTCTTTCCTACTCTCACCCATATTGAAGCCCAGCCCTCTGGTCACCAGCAAGGCCAGCACAAGCAGTGGCGTTCCCTTCATCATGTCAGCGGATGGGATGCTCTGCTCAGGGCAGGGTTTCTGCTGCTTTATGAACTACTAGCTCCCTAGCCCAGCCCACACCCCTCCCAGGATCTCAAAGGCCTGTAGCCAGGGACCTGGCACAGGTGGCTCCCTCAGCCCCTGGGGTGTTTAGTGTGGAAAGCCCTTCCTACTCTGACAGCAGAGCTCCCAAAGAAGACGTGGTAGTATCTTTGCCAAAGACAACTGGAGCTGACATTTCTAAGTGACTCCATTCTGAGCCAAATGCTCTGTTTTCCCAGCTCCAACTATCACCTGTTTTGCTGGCCATCCTCCCTCCAACCTATCCTGGCTCCCAGGGAGGGACTCTCCCAGACTGTGGAGACGAAATCACAGGAGAGCTCAAGGACAGGTCTACAAACCACACACAGACAAAAGATCACCAGAATCCTTACTTTTGCCCAAGGTTAAGTCCTGGACATAAGAATGAGGAGCTGGGCCTTGATGAAGCCCCCTGTACATCTTAACTGCTGCAGTGTCTCGGCTGGGCCCCAAGGACCAGTGAATACCATCCTTGGGCTCCAAATCACTCCCTACCGCCAAAAAGTCACAGGACTTGTGGCCCTGTGGGTTTTCTCAGGGGCTGGGAATTCTGTAATTATGGATCATGCCACCAGCTTTTCTCAAACTCTTTTTTTTTTTCTTTTTCTTTTTTGCTATTTCTTTGGGCTGCTCCCACGGCATATGGAGGTTCCCAGGCTAGGGGTCGAATCGGAGCTGTAGTCACTGGCCTACGCCAGAGCCACAGCAACGCGGGATCCGAGCCGCGTCTGCAACCTACACCACAGCTCACGGCAACGCCGGATCTTTAACCCACTGAGCAAGGGCAGGGACCGAACCTGCAACCTCATGGTTCCTAGTCGGATTCATTAACCACTGCGCCACGATGGGAACTCCCTCAAACTCTTAAGGGAGCAAATTCATGAGCACCTTCTTGACTCCCACAAGCTCCAACTTTGCCCCTTCTCCTGACTGTCTCACCCTCCTCTGTCAGTGAACCGGCCCCAAGAGGTGCCTGGACCGCATAGCTTATCCAGAAACATCAGTGAGCAGTTGTGGGGTGCCGTTTGTCTCCTGCATCAGAGATGCTGAGGTCTGTAGCCCTACAGGCCACTGTGGACTGAGGTCAATGCCAGAGTGCTGGGTTGACCACAGGTGGCACTTCATCTGCCCAAAACTCTCTCAAGAGTTAAACTCAAACTTCCACTCTGGGGAAGCATTTTGCCAGCACAAACAAGAGGAGATGGTCCTAGAAAACTCTAGCAGAAGGAAGCCTGAGAAAACTCCCAGTGGCCAAACTGCAAACAATCTGAGCAACAAAATAAAGAACACAGTACTGCATGATAACCCAGTAATATGGGTGAGTCCACACTGATATAAGTAAGTAATTTAATACATAAATCAGAGAGAATAGACAACTGTTTCATAGAGAAACAACCCAAATAACATACATAGATGCTCCCATCCAGGAGGGGGAACTTACTGTCCTGCCCGCCCTGAGAGTGGACTACACTTAGGAACTCATTTCCAGAGAAAAGAGGAGGGAAGGGGGAAACAGAGCAGAAATTGGCAAACATGATATCAATCAAGTAATCAAGGCTAATATCACCAGTGTAAGAAATAGCACTGTCACATATTTCCTGATGTGAGGTGACAAGAAGGGGACTTCACCTCACTGGTGTCTTCCTCAAAACCAAAATCTGAACCCCAGTCTCAACCATGAAAACAACAGCACACAAGCTCAGCTTGCAGGTCACTCTGCACCACCCAGCCAGTCCTACTCAATATGGCCACGGCCATGACAAGTAAAGAAAGAGTCTCTGTGCAGGTTATAGGAAACACAACATTTGAATGCGCAGCTTGGAGTAAGTGGTTTTCGTGTTCCTGCCCAGGGACATCTGAGCACATCGGGAGTCACCTGAGCCCCTCATGATGTGACCTTCAGAGTATGACCCTCAGGCATCAGTAGCCATGGCAAGGATTGGCTTCGCAGAGGCCAAGTGATACCTGGTGCTCAGTACTTGGTGACTCTCTGCCAAGAGCAGTTACCGGATGTGAATCCTATTTGGCATAGCGTTCTGATTGTGGTCACATAACTTGTGTCCCAACTTCAGCTCTGGGTTTTAGCAAAACTTATTCTGCCACAGGTGACTCAGCAAAAGGGCTAGCCAGGAGTCTCTAGCAAAAAGATAGTTCTGACTTTTCAAAACATTTTAAAATTTTACCTTGTTTAATGTATCCCAGGTACTATCCATAAGCACATCTACAGCAAAAAGAGGTAAAAATACTTATTCATCAACTCCAGAGAAATGGAATAAATGTTCCATTCATCTAACAAATACTGGTGAAGCACCTACTGTGTGTTGACCCCTGTCATAGTCCTGGGGATGGAGCAGCACACACTGCAAAGTTCTCACACACCTATAGCTCTTTCTACTTCTAAGAGGGGGTGAAAAACACTCAACCAATGACAAGAAATGCTATAGAGGAACATGAAGGAGGGGAGAAGAGAAAGTGCCCTGGGAGGAAGGACAGAGGCAGTTCCCTTTGCTATAAGGGAGTCAAGAGTATGGAGAAAATCTCATACTCAACAATGAAAAACTGAAAGCTTTTTTTCTAAGATCAGGAAAAAAGACAGGAATGCCCACTCTTGCCACTTTTCTTCAACAGAGTTTTGGAAGCCCTAGCCACAGCAATCAGAGAAGAAAAAGAAATTTTAAAAATCCAAATTGGAAAAGAATTAAACTTTCACTGTTTGCAGATGACATGATACTATACATAGAAAATCCTAAAGACACAATAGAAAACTAATAGAGCTCATCAATGATTTCAGTAAAGTTGCAGGATACAAAATTAATACACAGAAATCTGTTGCATCTTTATACTAACAACAAAAGATCAGAAAGAAAAATTAAGAAAACAATCCCATTTACCACTGCATCAAGAAGAATAAAATATCTAGGAGTAAACCTACCTAAGGAGGCAAAAGATCTATACTCCAAAAACTTATAAGACCCTGATGAAAGAAGTCAAAGATGACACAAAGAGATGGAAAGATACACTGGATTCTTGGATTGGAAGAATCAATATTGGAGAAATAACTATACTACCCAAGGATAATCTATATATTCAATACAACTCATAATTACCAATAGCATTTTTTCAGAACAAGGAGAAAAAAATTTTAATTTTATATGGAAACACAAACACCTCAAATATCCAGCAATCTTCATTTTGGCCACACCTGTGGCATGCAGACATTCCCAGGCATTGAACCCATGCCTCAGCTATAACCAGTACTATTTAGTGACAATTCCAGATCCTTAACCCACTGAGCTACAAGGGAACTCCCCCAAAGCAATCTTGAGAAAGAAAAATGGAGTGGAGTTCCCGTCGTGGTGCAGTGGTTAATGAACCTGACTAGGAACCATGAGGTTGTGGGTTCGATCCCTGGCCTCGCTCAGGATCCCACGTTGCCGTGAGCTGTGATGTAGGTCACAGATGTGGCTGGATCCCAAGTTCCTGTGGCTCTGGTGTAGGCTGGCGGCCACAGCTCTGATTAGGTCTGGGAACCTTCATATGCCATGGGTGCAGCCCTAGAAAAGAAAAAAAAGAAGAAAAAGAAAAATGGAGCTGGAGGAATCCACTGACTTCAGACACTATTACAAAGATACAGTAATCAAAACAATATGGTAGTGGCATGAAAACAGAAATATAGATCAATGGAACATGATAAAAAAAAAACCCAGAAATAAACACATGCACCTATGGTTAATTAATATACAGCAAAGGAGGCAAAAATATACAATGTAGAAAAGATAATTTCTTTAATAAGTGCAGCTGGGAAAACTGGACAGCTACATGTGGAAAAAAACACCCTGAAATTAGAAAGTTCCCTAACACCATATACAAAAATAAACTCAAAATGGCTTAAATACTTAATCATAAAACTGGATACTGTAAAATTCCAGGAGGAAAATACAAGCAAAGTACTCTGACATAAATCATAGCAATATTTTCTTGGATCCATCTCCTAGACTAATGGAAATAAAAAAAAAAATAGGGAGTTCCCATTATGGTGCAGTGGAAACAAATCCGACTAGGAACCATGAGGTTGTGGGTTCGATTCCTGGCCTCACTCAGTGGGTTAAGGATCTGGCGTTGCCATGAGCTATGGTGCAGGTCGCAGACACAGCTCAGATCTGCAATTGCTATGGCATAGGCTGGCAGCTGTAGCTCCAATTAGACCCCTAGCCTGGGAACCTCCATATGTCAGCAGTGAGGCCCTAAAAAGACAAAATACAAAATAAATAAATAAATAAATAGGACATAATTAAACTTAGAAGCTTCTGCACAGCCAAGGAGACCATAAACAAAACACCAAAATAACCTACAGAATGGGAGAAAATATTTGGAAATGATGTAACAAACAAAGGATTAATATCCAAGATAGACAAAAAGCTCATACAGCTCAATATCAAAAACAACAATAACCCTATCATAAAACAAGCAGAAAATCTAAAAAGACATTTTCTCCAAAGAAAACAAAAGTCACATGAAAAGATGCTCAACACTGCTAATTATTAGAGAAATGCAAACCAAAACTATGATGAGATATCACTGCACACTGGTGAGAATGGCACCACCAAAAATTCTACATATAGTGCTTGCTACTGCAGCACATATACTAAAATTGTAATGATGCAGAGAAGATTACTACAACCTCTGTGCAAGGATGCCATGCAAATTCAGGAAGTGTTCCATATTATTATTTTTTATAGTTGTACAACGATCCATCATAACCCAATATTATAACATTTCCATCCCAAACCCCCAACTCATCCTGCCACCCCCCAACCTGTCTCCTTTGGAAACTGTAAGTTTTTCAAAGTCTGTGAGTCAGTATCTGTTTCTGCAAAGAAGTTTATTGTGTCCTTTTTTTTTTTTTTTTTTTTTTTTTTTTGTCTTTTTTAGCTATTTCTTGGGCCACTCCCTCGGCATATGGAGGTTCCCAGGCTGGGGATCCAATCGGAGCTGTAGACACTGGCCTATGCCAGAGCCACAGCGTCGCGGGATCCCAGCCGCGTCTGCAACCTACACCACAGCTCATGGCAACACCAGATCGTTAACCCACTGAGCAAGGGCAGGGACCGAACCTGCAACCTCATGGTTCCTAGTCGGATTCGTTAACTACTGTGCCACGACGGGAACTCCTTGTGTCCTTTTTTAAAATTCCACATGTAAATGACAGCATATAACGTTGGTGTCTCACTGTCTGACTAACTTCACTTAGCATGATAAATTCTAGGTCCATCCATGTTGCTGCAAATGCCATTATTTCTTTCCTTGTAATGGCTAAGTAATGTTCCATCGTGTATATATACCACATCTCTTTATCCACTCTTCTGTCAATGGACATTTAGGTTGTTTTCAAGTCTTGGCTATTTTACATAGTGCTGCAATGAACACTGGCATACAAGTACCTTTTCAAGTCATGGTTTTCTCTGGATAGATGCCCAGGACTGAGATTGCTGGATAAAAGGGTAATTTTATTTTTAGTTTTCTGAGGAATCTCCACACTGTTTTCCACAGTGGTTGCACCAATTTACATTCCCACCAACAGTGTAATAGGGTTCCCTTTTCTCCATACCCTCTCCATTTATTGTTTGTAGACTTTTTGATGATGGCCATTCTGGCCGGTGTAAGGTGGAACCTCATAGTAGTTTTGCATTTCTCTAATAATTAGTGATGCCTAACATCTTTTCATGTGTTTTTTGGCCATCTGTATGTCCTCTCAGGAGAATTGTCTTTTTAGATCTTCTGCCCATTTTTTGACAGGGTTGTGTGTGTGTGTGTGTGTGTGTGTGTGTGTGTGTGTGTGTGTGTTTGGTATTGAGCTGCAGGAGGTGTTTATAAATTTTGGAGATTAATCCCTTGTCAGTCGCTTCATTTGCATACATTTTCTCCCATTCTGTGGGAGTTCATTCTTCATTCACTGAGGAGCTCTAATAGTTTTCCTGATAGCGTCTTCAGGATTTTTAGTTATAGTATGTCATCTGCAAACAGTGATAGTTTTACTTCTTCCTTTCCAATTTGGATTCCTTTATTTCTTTTTGTTCTCTGATTGCCACGGCTAGGACTTCCAAAATTATGTTGAATAGTAGAGGTGAGAACGGACATACTTGTCTTGTTCCTGATCTCAGTGGGCAATCTTTCAGCTTTTCACCACTGAGAATGATGTTAGCTCTGGGTTTGTCATATAGGGCCATTATTATGTTGAGGTAGGTTCCTTCTATGCCCAATTTCTGAAGGTATGTTTTTTTTTTTTTTAACCAGAAATGGGTGTTAGATTTTGTCAAAAGCTTTTTCTGCATTTATTGAGGATCATATGGTTTTTATTCTTCAGTTTGTTAATGTTGTGTATCACACTGATTGATTTGCAGATATTGAAGAATCCTTGCATCCCTGGGATAAATCCTACTTGATCATGACGTACAACTTTTTAATGTATTGTTGGATTCACTTTGCTAGTATTTTGCTGAGGATTTTTGCATCAATGTTCAGCAGTGAAATTGGCCTGTAATTTTCTTTTTTGTGATATCTTTGTCTGGTTTTGATATTAGGGTAATGGTGGCCTCATAGAATGAGTTTGGAAGTGTTCCTTTCTCTGTAATTTTTCAGAAGGATAGGGGTTAGCTCTTCTCTTAAATGTCTGAGAGAATTCACCTGTGAAGCCATCTGGTCCTGGACTTTTGTTTGTTGGAAGGTTTTTGTTTGTTTGTTTTTTGGGTTTTTTTTTTTTTTTCTTTTTTTTTGCTTTTTTGCTTTCTAGGGCTGCACTCACAGCATATGGAGTTTCCCAGGCTAGGGGTCAAATCAGAGCTACAGCTGCCAGCCTATGCCACAGCCACAGCAACACAGCATCCAAGCTGCTTCTGTGACCTACACCACAGTTCAGGCCAATGGCAGATCCTTAACCCACTGAGTGAGGCCAGGGATCAAACTTTCAACCTCACGGTTCCTAGTCAGATTCGTCTCCACTGAGCCAGGATGGGAACGCCTGTTGGAAGTTTTTGTTTTGTTTTGTTTTGTTTTTTTGTCTTTTTGCTATTTCCTGGGCTGCTCCCTCAGCATATGGAGGTTCCCAGGCTAGGGGTCGAATGGGAGCTGTAGCCGCCAGCCTACACCACAGCTCACAGCAATGCCGGATCTTTAACCAGGGATCGAACCCGCAACCTCATGGTTCCTAGTCGGATTCGCTAACCACTGAGCCACAAGAGGAACTCCCCCTGTTGGAAGCTTTTTAACCACAGTTTCAATTTCAATACTTGTGATTGGTCCATTCATCTTTTCAATTTTGTCTTGGTTTAGTCTTCAAAGATTGAACTTTTCTAAGAATTTGTCCATTTCTTCTAGGCTGTCTTTTATTGGCATATAGTTGCTTATAGTAGTCTCTTATAATCCTTTATATTTCTGAGATGTCAGTTATAACTTCTCCTTTTTCATTACTTTTTTTAATGATTTTTATTTTTTCCATTATAGCTGGTTTACAGTGTTCTGTCAATTTTCTACTGTACAGAGGTGACCCAGTCACACATACATATATAAATTCTTTTTCTCACATGATCATGCTCCATCATAAGTGACTAGACATAGTTCCCAGTGCTATACAGCAGGATCTCATTGCTTACCCATTCCAAAGGCAATAGTCTGCATCTATTAACCCCAAATTCCTAGTCCATCCCACTCCCTCTCCCTCCTCCTTGGCAACCACAAGTCTGTTTTCCATGTCCATGATTTTCTCTTCTGTCGAAAGGTTCATTTGTGCCATATATTAGATGCCAGATATAAGTGATATCATATAGTATTTATCTTTCTCTTTCTGACTTAATTCACTCAGTATGAGAGTCTCCAATTCCAACCATGTTGCTGCAAATGGCATTATTTTGTTTTTTTTTTTTAAGTCTAAATAGTATTCCATTATGCATATATGCCACATCTTTTTTTTTTTTTTTTTTGTCTTTTTTTTGCTATTTCTTGGGCGCTCCCGCAGTGTATGGAGGTTCCCAGGCTAAGGGTCAAATCGGAGCTGTAGCCTCTGGCCTACGCCAGAGCCACAGCAACGCAGGATCCGAGCCGCATCTGTGACCTACACCACAGCTCACAGCAACGCCGGATCGTCAACCCTCTGAGCAAGGGCAGGGACCGAACCCGCAACCTCATGGTTCCTAGTTGGATTTGTTAACCACTGAGCCACGACAGGAACTCCCACCACATCTTCTTAATCCATTCATCTGTTGATGGACATTTGGGTTGTTTCCACGTCTTGGCTATTGTGAATACCGCTGCAATGAACATGAGGGTACATGTGCCTTGATTTCCTATTTTATTGATTTGAGTCCTCTCTTTTTTCTTAATGAGTCTGGCTAAGGTTTTATCAATTTTGTTGATCTTTTCAAAGAAACAGCTTTTAGTTTCTTTCATCTTTTCTATGGTTTTTTTCCTTTCTATTTCATTTCTTTCTGCCCTAATCGTTATGATTTCTTTCCTTCTGCTAACTTTGGGTCTTTGTTCTTCTCTCTCTAGCTGCTTTAGATGTAAAGTTAGGTTGTTTGTTTGAGCTTTTCCTTGTTTCTTGAGGTAGGTTTGTTTTATTGTAGTTTTATTGCCATAAACTTACCTCTTAGAACTGTTTTTGCTGCATCCCATAGGTTTTGGAGTGTTGTATCAGTGTTGTCATTGGCTTCTAGGTATTTTTTAATTTCCTCTTTGATTTCTTCAGTGATCCATTGGTTGTTTAGTAGCATGTTCTTTATTCTCCACATGCTTGTGTTTTTTGCAGGTTTTTTCTTGTTGTTGATTTCTAGTCATATAGCGTTGTGGTTGGAAAAGATGCTTGATATGATTCCAATGTTCTTAAAGTTACCAAGGCTTGATTTGTGACCCAGAACCTCATAATCTAGGAGTTCCTGTCGTGGCGCAGCAGAAACGAATCCCACTAGGAACAGTGAGGTTGCGGGTTTGATCCCTGGCCTTGGTCAGTGGGTTAAGGATCCCACATTGCTGTGAAGCTATGGTGTAGGTCACAGAGATGGCTCAGATCCCATGTTGCTATGGCTGTGGCATAGGTTGGCAGCTACAGCCTTGATTCCACCGTTAGCCTGGGAAATTCCATATGCCGTGGGTGCAGTCCTAAAAAGCCAAAAAAAAAAAAAGTCAACTAAACATAGAGATACCATATGCTCCTACAGGCCCTATCCTGGGCATATATCCAGAGAAAACCATAATTAGGAAAGATACATGCACCCCCATGTTCATATCAGCACTATTTACAATAGCCAAGACCACAGGAGCAACCTAATTGTTCCTTGACAGAGGAATGGATAAAGAAGATGTCAACATATATACAGTGGAACATTAACCATAAAAAAGAATAAAATAATGCCAATTCCAGCAACATGGATGGACCTAGAGATGATCATACTGAGTGAAGTTAGTCAGACAGAGAAAGAAAAATATCATATGATATTTAGATGTGCAATTTAAAAAAAGGATACAAATGAACTAATTTGCACAACAGAAATAGACTCAAGACTTTGAAAAAAAACTTATGGTTATCAAAGGGAACATGGTGGGGAGGAGGGATGGATTGGGGGCTTGGCATTGGCAGATGCAAACTATGGTATATAGAATAATTGAAAAAAAAAAAAGATGCAGAGTTCCCGTCATGGCTCAGGGGTTAACGAACGCAGCTAGCATCCATGAGGACCCAGGTTCAATCTCTAGCCTCACTCAGTGGGTTAAGGATCTGGTGTTGCCGTGAACTGTGGTGTAGGTCGCAGATGCAGCTCGGATCTGGCATGCCTGGAGCTGGGGCGTAGGCCAGTGGCTACAGCTCCAATTCGACCCCTAGCCTGGGAACCTCCATATGCCTCAGGTGCAGCCATAAAAAGACAAAAAACACACACACAAAAATAATAATTGGGAGTTCCCGTCGTGGCGCAGTGGTTAACGAATCCGACTAGGAACCATGAGGTTGCGGGTTCGGTCCCTGCCCTTGCTCAGTGGGTTAACGATCCGGCGTTGCCGTGAGCTGTGGTGTAGGTTGCAGACGCGGCTCGGATCCCGCGTTGCTGTGGCTCTGGCGTAGGCCGGTGGCTACAGCTCCGATTCAACCCCTAGCCTGGGAACCTCCATATGCCGCGGGAGCGGCCCAAGAAATAGCAACAACAACAAAAAAAGACAAAAAAAAAATAATAATTGGCCAACGGGGACCTGCTCTATAGCATGGGGAACTCTACCCAATGCTCTGTGATAATCTATGTGGGAAAAGAATCTAAAAATGAATGGATATGTGTATGTGTATAGCTGACTCATGTTGTTGTACAGCAGAAATTATCATGATACTGTAAATCAACTATACTTCATTAAAACTTTTCTTAAAATGGGGGGGAACTCTGGAAATGATCAAAATATCCATCAACAGATGAAAGGATAAAGAAGATTTGGGATAAAAACGTAGAATGGAATATTATTCAGCCATAAGAAAGAATGAAATAATACCACTTGCAATAACATGGATGTATGTAGAGACTATCACACTAAGTGAACTAAGCTAGACAAAGACAAATATAAAGGTTATATGCACAATCTTCAGAAAGGATACAAACAAACTTAGTTACAAAACAGAAATACACTCACAGACATAAAAATAAACTTATGGTTACCAAGAAGGAAAGGGGAGGGGAGAGGTAAATTAGGAATTTGGGATTAAAATACATATACTACTATATATAAAATAGATAATCTACAAGGTCCTACTGTACAGCACAGGGAACTATAAGCAATATCTTCTAATAACCTATAATGGAAGAAAATGTGAAAAAAGGAATATAGGTGTTCCCATCGTGGCACAGCAGAAGCGAACCCAACTAGGAACTGTGAGGTTGCAGGTTCAATCCCTGGCCTCGCTCAGTGGGTTAAGGATCCAGTGTTGCCACGAGCTGTGGTGTAGGTTGCAGATGCGGTTCGGATCCCACATTGCTGTGGCTGTGGCATAGACCAGGAGCTGTAGCTCTGATTCGACCCCTAGCCTGGAAACCTCCATATGCCACAAAGAATAAAAATAGAATATATATCTTACATATATATGAATATATACACACAAACCTAATCACTTGGCTGTACACCTGAAAATAACACAATATTGTAAATCAACTATATTTAAATTAAAAAAATGTAAAACAATATGAGAAAATCTCTCTGACATGTGATATCAAAGAGACTGAGGAATCAGGCAATGAACCACGCAGTCACTTGGCGGAAGAGCACTCCAAGCAGCAAAGGCAGCACACGCAAAGGCCCTGTGGCAGGAGTACACTCGGCCTGGTCAAGAAGCAGAAAGGAGGCCAGGGAGGGAGGAGAGACTAGGGCAGGGCCACGTTCACAGAGGCAGCATGGGCAAGGGGCTGATTGTACAAACTGACCAAGGGTTGTGGACCTACAAAGAGCTTGGATTTTCCTCAGGTTGGAGCTCTGGAGAGGCGATGGTGGGAACAGTACGGAGACACTCAAGAGAAGAAGCAGCCTGGGGAAAACACTTGTGCATAGACCAAGGTGCTGTCAAAGTCACGTGGCATGACTTGGTCACCAAACACCTAGAACTTCTGAACCAGCAGGTGGGGGAATTCAGGGCTCCAGAAACAGATCAGAGTGGGTGGCTCAAGGGAGGCCACTGAGCAGGTCAAGGACACTGGGATGAAAGCACAACAGGAGCCACCAGACAGCCTGACCAGGGCATCAGGGCTTGTGCTCTGGCCTTCCCCTGACACTGACTACATGTGACACCATTAGCTAAGCACTGAGCTTCCTAGGAAACCCAGAGTAGAGACCAGGCTATCTCCAAGGTCACATGCAGTGGTGGCAACCTGGCATGGGCCATCATTCAGGAGACCTGATTTGGGAGCCTTTTTGCCCTTTTGCCAGTCCACTTGGGAAATTTCCATTGGTAAGCTTCCTGTGTAAGCTGACCCTCACACACAGCCCTCCATTTGGGAGGGAGGCTGAGCCAGTACCCTTTGTTGATTCAAGGACTGAGCATCCTGCCAACACACACAGCCCCTCCCTGCTCAGCCCCAGGCCAAGCTGTGGCCTCAGAGAGACCTGGTGTACCTCTTGGAAAGCAAAGCATCAAACACAGGCCCTTCGGGCCCCACGTGGTGTCAACAGCAGGTATAAAGGGACTCTAGGCAGGTAAGAGGCACCTGCCACCTGCACCATGAAGTGGACCGGAGTTCTCCTGCTGCTCTGGGCTGTCTTGCTCCTGATCTCAGAAGGAAGTGGGTGGCTGGGACACAGGTTCCCCAGTGGTTCTGACGCCTTCCCAGGGCAGCACTGAGCATGTTGGCTAGGGGATGAGAAGGGTGTGTTCTGAGGAATGCCTTTCAAGGGAGTCTCACCTTCTTTGTGTTTCAGATTGTGACGTTTGCCCAAAATTGAAGGAGACAATTGCGCTGTTTGTGGCAGGAGATTATGAAGACTACATGGCAAAAGTGAGAGAGAACAACTCCAACCCGTTTATACAGGACTCTCTTCAAAAACTGAAGATATGCATGGATAGGACGTTGACTCAGGAGGACATGCAGAATGCTCTCAACATCATGGTGGGTCAGCCGTGTGTGTCTGCGCCTCTGGTGCCTGTGGGGGAGCTCTGCTCAGGGCAGTGTGAGGTGGGGAGCTCATTTCCTCTCCACCATGGCCCTTCCCTGGGAATATGGGGGAAGAAGAACCTCGTGAATCAGGAGGTAGAGAGGCTGAGGGCAGACCCTACAGGGCAGGAAAGGATTGGGTAGGAAGACTCAGGCCAGCCCTGGAGCTCCTGAGCGGGGCCACAGGCCTGCCACCCTCCACACCCTTCTGTCCCTAGGGCACCACCTGGCCTTGCTATTAGGCCCTCAGCTCTGGCCTCCCTGAGCTCCAGCCTCTCCAGCACATGAGCCTGGATCCTCTGTAAACCACAAGCATTGAGGCTTTCCCTCCTCCAAACATCAGTACCTCCCTCCCTGAAAGACTCAAATCCCCGCTCCATCCCACTGAAAGCCCACATCTGTGCTTGTTCCCTGGACCCTAAAGTGTCATTCTGTGCCCCACATGACATGAGAGGGCTCTGCTTCCAAAAGCTCCCCTCCTGCTCCGCCCCCACTCACCCTAGGCCTAGGGTGCCCAGAGTGGAGGGTCCAAGTGAATCCTCTCTCTGCTGCCCCAAGTTAAGGTGCTACCACAAGCTGATGCTTCAGCTGCAAGTGTCCCAGGGGCAGAGGGAGGAAACAGACTGGGGGTGGCTCATCTCTGGGGACTTGCAGGTGTCCACTCTGGAGCCCAGCCAGGTCATCCTCAGCAGTCTCTCCCTGTCCTACCCCAGTTGCCCCACCCCACCAGGGGGACTCCTCGTCTCCCTACTCCACTGGAAGAAGCTTCACCGGGAGGCATCCACATTTAGCTGCTCAGATCCAGAGGCCAACCTCCAGATATGCCTGCAGGGCCCGGCCCCCGTGCTGAGTGCAGCTTGATGTCTCTTGGACCTCTGAGGCCTTACCTTTGCATGTTTCCTGTCCTTCTCTTTGCAGGTAAAACTATACTCAAGCCCTGGGTGTTGACGGAGCCACCCTTGCCGGGAACCCCAAGGAAGCCACTTGCCTGAGCACTAAGTAGTCTCAGCAACCTGTTATGTCAGGGTGTCTGATTAGAGGATTCCAGAAATAAAAGCCTTGCATTTCACATGAGAGTACTTACTTGATGGAGACTGGGCTTTGAGGTTGGGGGAGAGGGAGGCAGTGCCACAGTGGAGGACACCCGTGTGCCTTCCAACCGCAGCAGGATTTGAATGCTACCAGGTGTCATTCCTGCACTGCATTCAGTACCTGGGGAAGCGTGATGAGAATCCTATCAGCAGAGTGATCATTCCCTGCCCGGAACACACAGGTCACTCGCATTACTAACCAAATGTTAGCCTCCCACGCATCCCTGAGATATCGGAGTAATTGTCCTCGCTTTACAAGGGAAGAAGCCGAGGCACAGAGGGGTAAAGCCTCTGCCAGAGATGACAAGCTCCTGGGCAGCGGGATCTGCTCGCCACCCACCCCCGCCCCCACAACCCGTCCCTCCGCTGCTGCCGAGACACGGTCTGCCAGCCAGCTCCCCCTGTGACTGTGCACATGTGACAGGGCTTCTCTGAGCCTCGGAGTCCCATTTACCAAATGGAAATTCTTCCAACCTCCAAGGCTGTGGTGAAGCCAAAGTAAAATAATGGGTGACAAGGGGCCCCTGTCCTGAGGGCCTGACAGGAGAGAAAGAACAAAGGGTCAAGGCACTGAACTCCGCCACTCCTTGGCCTCAGTTTATTCTAACGCCAGCCACCCAACTGTGGATTCAGCTGCCTGCACCGAAGGACTCCGATGCGGGTCTAAAGCTCAGAGGGCACCGCCAGGGGCCCGCAGCTTCCTAGTCCTCCTGTGGCGCTGCTCCCCAACCAGGGTGCTGCAGGTTTCTCGGGCCCCGCTACCGCCCAGTCTGATTCCTCTCAGCCTGACCCTCACCACCGTTCTTAGAGCTTCATCACACCCGAGAGTTTGCTCCCAAGAAGCATCTGCTGGGCTCCCACCACAGCACTCTGCCCAGGAGGGGGGAATCACCAAGTCCTCACAGGGAGGAGGTTTAAGAGACGTCCCCTTGCCTGACCAGAGCGGCCGCTTCTCTCCCTGTGTACCAGACTGGGCGGGGGGGCCAGGGGGCCAGGGGCGCGGAAGGTCACCTTGCCCAGAGTGAGACCTGGCTCTTGGTCCCTGCCCCACCACTCCCCACCCAGCATTGGGCTGGGGGTCTTCTACAATAGAGAACTGCCTCGGTGGGAGCTCAGTCGAGTTTAGGGGGTATGAGCAGGTCACAGCACAGAGACCCTTCTTGTCACCTGACCCTGGAAGCGTCTTCATCAATCCCCCATCCCATAGATGTAAAGCCCAAGGACTCCTGAAAGGGTGGGTCTTCCAAGGCCTTGGGGAAACACTCACCCCACTCTACAGTGAGTGTACAGATATGACAAGTGACCCGTCCAAAGATGAGGTGGAGATGAGTGAGGAGCAGTCTCTCCTCACTGGGACACAATCTGTCTCTTGGCTGTTGCTCACCTTCCACAGAACTCCCTGAAGATACCTCAGTATCGCCCGCCTCCTCCTCTCTTCCCAATGCCTTCCTCCAAACCAAAGAATCATTATCTACTCCGGGGTTGAGAGAAAGTTCAGGATCCAATGTCCTCCCATATCTTTGTCTACATGACATCCAATCCTCAGATGGTTTGGACGTAAGTGTCCAAAACTGGGGCTTGGAGTTCCTTTCATGGCTCAGCGGTTAACAAACCTGACTAGGATCCATGAGGATGCAGATTTGATCCCTGGCCTTGCTTAGTGGGTTAAGGATCCAGCCTTGCTGTGAGCGGTGGTGTAGGTCTCAGACACGGCTCAGACCCTGCATGGCTGTGGCTGTGGCGTAGGCTGGCAGCTGCAGCACCACTTCAACCCCTAGCCTGGGAACTTCCATGTGCTCCAGGTGTGGCCCTAAAATGAAAAAAAAAAAAATGAGCTCTAACTTTCACAAAAACTGAGCTCTGAATTTGCCTCTGAGATCATAGAAGCTTCACCCCGTTTCCACTTGGGCCGACCTGAGTTTCCCTGCAGAATCCCCTGTGTGGATAACCCTCTACCAGCAGACATCCTCTCCTCAAACTCTTGCATCTTTCTTCCCTGCTGGCTTTCTCCAGCACCAGGGAGCTTGCAGAACCATGGTTAGGCTCACTCTGAAAGTGTGGGGAGTTAATGCCCATGGGGAGACCCTCAAACACTACAGACCCCCAGCTCCTTGACTTCTGCTGGATGTGTCCAAAGGCACCACCAACCAGCCCTGAGGCTCACTTGCCCACCGCATGGCTTCTCTCACCTGCCCTCTCCCTTTCCTCACTTCCTCACTTGAGCACCTGAGATCACCCACCGAATACACTGCCTGACTCCATGTCCATGTGTCTGGGTCTCCACTGTGGGAACACCAGCTATCATAGAGACCTATGTCCATCTGCCTGTTCAGCAAGCACAGGAATTCAAGCAGAAGAGGCTCAGTGGAAGCAGCAGGAGGAAGGGAATAGGGCACCCCAGCTGATCCTTCAGAAGCATCACCACCCTACATAGGGAAAGTGGGTATGAAAGAGAGGTGCTCTCTTGCAATTTCTCTAGGGACTTCACACTGTGGAATTCCCAAACTGCCCTGATGAGGGGCTTTGGAGGTCAACCATCAAACCCACCCCATGGGAATCTATGGGAGGTTTCAGGCAGGCTCCACTCATCAAACCTGGGAGTCAGAACAAGACAGAGAGATGCGAGCAGACTCTATGAGCCAGCTCAGAGCCATCAGGACTGAGATAAGCTCCCGACAGAGCAAAGTCCTAGACCGAGCTCAAAGCAGCTGGCAGCACTTGCCCCATGACTGCACTGAAGGGCTGCATGGATACATGCACTACACAGGTGCTACCATCTTTGCTGGAAGTTTCTCTTCAATTCCTTTTTTTTAAAGATCTTTTTTTTAAAGATCATACACATTGACTTCTGTTTCAAGATATGACATATTTCTGCTCATCTTTATTCTCATCATTAGGCTGTCCATGCAGCTGGGGCTTAAAACCCAGGCTTCTGAAGGGGTCCACATGGAAGGGCAGATGTCCTCTTAAGTGGCCCAAGAGCATCTCCCCAGTAAGGCACAGGACCTAGCAGATCCTGAGGACTGCTCATCAAGAGGAAAGAGTTGAAAGAGACAGAAACACACCTTCCACTCAGAGAGACACCATAGAAAACACATGCAGATTCGTCATCTCCATTCCTGGATTATTGAGGTAAATGCAAACTCTCCACTTGGCTAGATAAATAGGCCTGCAGAAATGCTCACCGCCCCATGTGTGCTCAGCAGGGTACAAAAACTGGGGAGTTCCTATTGTGGCTCAGTTGTATCCATGAGGATGCGTGTTTGATACCTGGTCTCATTCAGTGGGTTAAGGATCCAGTGTTGCCATGAGCAGTGGTACACGTAGCAGATGAGGCTCGGATCCTACGTTGCTGTGGCTGCGGTGTAAGCAGGCAGCTGCAGCTCCAATTTGACCCCTGCCTGGGAACTTACATATGCTGTGGGTGCAGCCCTAAAAAGACATAAATAAACAAATAATAAATACCACAACAAACATTATATTTGATGGTAAAACATTACAATCAGTCTATGTAAATTAAGAAGCAACCATAATGATGGCTTCTACTAACCATTATACTAACAAATTCAGTAAGAAAAGAAAGTATGACAGCAATGAAGTAGAAAATAGATAAACAATTAAGAATATGAGAACAGAGGAGGATCAAGACGGCAGAGTAGGAGGATGTGGAGTTCATCCCCTGAACAAATACAACCAAAATACATCTACATGTGGAACAATTCTCACAGGAAACACACTGGAAACTGGCAGAATATTTCCCATATAATGAAAGCTGCACAAACGATCTCTACATAACTAGGTAGGAAGTGAGGGGAAAGGCATTCGGAAGGGATCAATGCCCATGGGAGGGATCTGTAACAGAGAGAAGGTCCTCGTGGGCAGACTCCCACCCTCAGGAGCCCTCTTGCCTGCTCTTAAATCCACTGGAACAGAGACAGTGGCTGAAGAAGCTTCAACTCTGCTTATAAGGAGCACACACATTTTGACTTGCTAACAATCGGGTGGAGAGAGACCAGTGCTGGTGCCCATTGCCTTGCCACACTTCTTAATCCAAAGGGGCAAATGTCCCATCCTGCTCACTCCACACTGAAGTCTGGCACAAGATTAGGCAGAGATTTGGTCTAGCTCTGCAGAGAGAGACTAGGGCACCTGGGGCATGATCCAGAGTGGAGAACTATGGAGCTCACTGCCAGCATGTGCATGGCAGCAGCAGGTCCACTTGTGGCACTTTTTCAGTGCACAGCCCTAGGGTAGCACAGAAACACACAGCGACTAGGCACTGAGTCTCAGCAGACAGGCTCTAAATAGGAGTCTGTAGCAATTCCTTTCCCAGCAGGAGTGCTCCAGCTCCACCTACTCCACACTGCATCTTGCAGCTAGACCTGAGGCAGATAGGTCCTGGGAGAAGTCTGCCAATAGAGGCAGCCCAGGTCTAGAAGACAGCACAGCTATTTCAATTCCTTTGGTGACAGCACCCCAGTCTCTAGCTCCAGTCTACTCCACACCACAACCTAGTACTAGGTCTGAGACAAACTGAGAAAGTGATACAAAATTGGGCTGTTTCTGGGTGGAACTGCGAACACCCGCATAGATGGCACATAAGTTCCTTGTGACCACACAGGCCTCAGTAGTCACCTCCTTTGAGCAAAGCACACACTTAAGGGCAACAGAGCCCTGAGCAAACCCAACCCTCAGGGATTTGACTTCAACATTTATGGAGCAGACCCCATCCCTGACAGAGCAGTGACAGCCACAGAGCAGAGAGGAAGCCCTGTTTCACAACGAGAACAGGCTGTAGTTATTACAACACCAAATACACCCCTTATGAAAGGGACAACAACCAGCACACCCTGAGGAAAGACAGGGCTGGCATCCACACCAAAACCATATCTGACACTAAACATATTGGACACACAGTCTACACTATGTGTGGGATGCCCCCACATAAAAACACCCACAAAAAAGACCACAGTAGATAACTATTTCTTCTAAATTCATAGAGACAGAGAAAGATAAGTAAAATTAAAAGATAAAGGAACTACTCCAACTAAAAGAACAAGAGAGGAGTTCACATCATGGCTCAGTAGAAACAAATATGACTAGTATCTATGAGGATGCAGGTTCAATCCCTGCCCTTGCTCAGTGGGTTAAGGATCCAGCATTGCCGTGAGCTGTGGTATAGGTTGCAGACACAGCTTGGATGTGGCATTGCTGTGACTGTGGCTGTGGTGTAGGCCAGCAGCCATAGCTCTGATTCAACCCTTAGCCTGGGAACCTCCATATGCTGTGGGTGCAATCCTAAAAAGACAAAAAATAAAAATAAAATAAAATAAATAAAAGAACAAGGGAAATCCCCTGAAAGAACAAGTAATGAAACAGAGCTCACCAATCTACTAGACACCAAGTTCAAAAGAATGGTAATAAAATGTGAACTGAATTGAGAAAGACTGTACATAAAAATGCAGATCACTATAGCGAGAAACTAGAAACTATAAAGAAGAATCAATCAAAAATAGACAATTCAATTGCCAAACTAAAGACCTATCTAGAAAAAATGAATAGCCAACTAAATGACATAGGAAAGTGAATGAGTGACCTAAAAGACAGAATAATGGAATTCACCCAATCAGAACAGCAGACAAATTTTTTAAAATGAGGGCGTTCCATGGTGGTCTAGTGGTTAGGAATTGGTACTTTCATTGCTGTGGTCCAGGTTCAATCCCTGGTCTGGGAAATGAGATTCCATATCAAGCTGCTGCACACCATGCCCCCACCCCAAAAAAGCAACATACAAGATCTATAGGGTGATGTAAAGCATGCCAACCTATGTATTATAGGGAACGCCAGAAGAAAAAGAAAGAGAAAAGGGGATTCAAAATATATTTGAAGATTTATTGAAGAAATTATGGCTGAAAAATATCAAAATGTAAAGAAGGAAACAGATATCCAGGTACAGGAAATACAGAGGGTTGCAAACAAGATGAACCCAAACAAACACACACCAAGACATATGACAATTAAAATGGCAAAAGTCAAAGGCTAAGAGAGGATTCTAAAGGCAGTAAGAGAAAAACAAAGAGTCAGTTACAAGGGAACCCACATAAGGCTGTCAGCTGACTTCTCTATAGAAACTTTGCAGGCCATGTGGGAATGCCATCATACATTCAAAGTTCTAAAAGGGAAAAAACTGCAACCTAAGATACTTCACCCTGCAAGATTATCATTTAGAATAGAAGAAAAGAGAAAATTTCTCAGACAAGCAAAAACTAAGAATACAGTAATATTAAACTTACACTGGAAGAAATACTGAAGGGTCATCTCTAAGTAGAAAAGAAGCATGAATCTACAAGAAGGGGAAAAATCACAATAGGAAAGGCAAATATATAAAAGGATTGAAGATCACTTACCTAAGGGAGCACATGGATTAAAGGCAATCAAAAAAATTTATAAAAGTGATTATATCTACAATAAACATGCATATATAAAATAAGACAGCAAAATCACAAAATATGGGAGAGGAGGGCATAAAAAGTGTAAATTTTTTTCTTTTTTGGCCGCACCCACAGCATGTGAAAGTTTCCAGGCTAGGAATCAAACCCATGCAAAGCAGTGACAACACTGGATCCTTAATCTGCTGAGCCACAAGGGAATGCAAGTGTAGATCTTTTAGAATGTGTTTGAAATTGAATGACTATCAATTTAAAGCAAGTAGATATAGTTATGGGTCAACATACTTGAATTCCATGGTAACCACAAACCAAAATCATACAATAGAGTCACAAAAATAAAAAAGAAAGCAAAAGAAAATCATCAAATCACAAAAGGAAAAACAGGAAAGAATAAATAAAGAACTATAGAAACAATTGGAAGACAAGGTTTAAAATGGCAGTAAGTACATAATTATCAATAACCACTTAAATGTCAATAGACTAAATGCTCCAATCAAAAGACTAGAGTATCACACCAGATTTGGAAAAAAAAAAAAAAACAGAGTTCCCATTGTGGCTCAGAGGCTAAGAACCCAAATAGTATCCATGAGGATGCAGGTTTGATCCCTGGCCTCACTCAGTGGGTTAAGGATCCGGCGTTACCACAAGCTGTGGCATATGTCACAGATACAGCTCAGATCTGGTATTGCCATAGCTGTGGCATAGGCCAGCAGCTGCAGCTCTGATTCGACCCCCTAGCCTGGGAACTTCCATATGCTGCAGACGTAGCCCTAAAAGAGAGAGAGAAAGGGAACATGTAATATTCTGTCTACAAGAGACCTGCTTCATGGGAAAGACACACACAGACTGAGATTAAGGGGATGAAAAGTTATTTCATGCAAATGGAAATGACAAGAAAGTGGGGATAGCAAAATTTCTATCAGACAAAATAGACCTTAAAACAAAGGCCATAAAGAAAGTCAAAGAAGGACATTATACAATAATAAAGGGATCAATACAAGAAGAGGATATTACACTCACTAACATATATGTACCCAATATAGGAGCACCTAAATATACAAAACAAATACTAATGGAAACAAAGATTAATAATAGAATGATATTAGATTTTAACACCCTACTGACATCAATGGACAAATCATCCAGAAAATAAATAAAACAACAGAGGTCCTAGAGTTCCTGTCGTGGTGCAGCAGAAACAAATCCAACTAGGAACCATGAGGTTGTGGGTTTGATCCCTGGCCTTGCTCAGTGGGTTAAGGATCTGGCGTTGCCGTGACCTGTTGTGTAGGTCAAAGACACAGCTCAGATCTGGCATTTCTGTGGCTTTGGTGTAGACCGGCAGAAAAAGCTCCGATTAGACCCCTAGCCTGGAAACCTCCATATGCCGTGGGTGCGGCCCTCAAAAGACAAAAAAAAAAAAAAAAAAAGAGGTCCTAAATGGTAGAATAGTTCAGTTGGACTTAATTGATACCTACAGGACACTACATTCAAAAAAAAAAAAACTGAATCACATTCTTCTCAAATACATATGGAACATTCTCTAGGATAGACCACATACCAGGTTACAAATTTAAAAGGGTAGAAATTACTTCAAGCATCTTTTCTGACCACAATGCTATGAAACTAGAAATCAACTACAGACAGAAAAATGTGGAAAAAGATCACATGGAGACTAAACAACATGCTACTTAAAAAAACCAATGGGTCAGCAATAAAATCAGAGAAGAAATCAAAAGATACCTCAAAACAAATTAAAATGAAAACACAACTGGAGTTCCCTTGTGCTGCAGTGGGTTAAGGAGCTGGCATTATCACTGAAGCAGCTTGGGTTGCCATTGTGGCAAAGGTTCAATCCCTGGCCCAGCAACTTCCACATGCCGCAAGTGCAGGGGAAAAAAAAAAAAGCTTAAAGAAGCGTATGGGATGAAGCAAAAGCAGTTCTAAGAGGAAAACACATAGTAAAAAGACCTTCCTCAAGAAATAAGAAAACAACAACCTAACCTACTACCAAAAATAATTAGAAAAATAAGAATAAACATAATCCAAAGTCAGCACAAGGAAGGAACTAATAAAGATAAGAGAGGAAAGAAATAAATTAATTAAAATAAAGATCAAAAAAACAACAGAGGAAGTCTTGTTGAGCCTGACTAATATCCATGAGGATGCCAGTATGATCCTGGCCTTGCTCAGTGGGTTAAGGATCTGGTGTTGCTGTGATCTGTGGTGTAGGTTGCAGACTCAGGTCAGATCTGGTGTTGCTATGGCTGTGTGTAGGCTGGCAGCTGTAGCTCTGATTAGACCCTAACCTGGGAACTCCCATATGCTGCAGATGTGGCAAGCAAGCAAGAAAGGAAGGGAGAAAGAAAGAGAAGTAGAAGAAAAAAAATAGAAAAGATCAATAAAACCAGAGCTTTTTTTTTTTTTTAAGATAAATGAAATTGACAAACTTCTAGCCAGGCCCATCAAGAAAAGGGAGAGGACTCAAATACACAAATAAGAGATGAAAGAAGAAAAATAACAACAAGTATCACAGAAATACAAAAAAATCATAAGAGAATACTATATGCCAACAAATTAGACAATGTAGAAGACATGAAACTTTCTCCAAAACTGAGTCAAGAAGGAACAGATAATTTGAACAGATATATTACTATAAGTGAAATAGAATCTATAGCTAAAAAGAAAAGAAAAAAAAACTCCCTGCAAACAGAAGTCCAGGACCAGACAGCTTCACTACCAAACATACAAAGAAGAATTTATACCTATCCTTCTCGAACCACTCTAAAAAACTGAAGAGGAGGGAACACTCCCAAACTCATTCTATGAAGCCACCATCATCCTAACACAAAAATCAGAAAAAGATACTACAGAAAAAGAAAATTATAGGCCAATATCTTTGATGAATATAGATTCAAAAATCCTCAACAAAATATTAGCAAACCAAATCTAACAATACATAAAGAGGATCATACACTATGATCAAGTCGGATTCATTCCAGGGTCCCAAAGATAGTTCAGCATATGCAAATCAATCAATATGACACACTACATTAATAAAAGGAAAGACAAAATTACATGATCATCTCATTAGATGAAGTATGACAAAATTCAGCATCCACTCATGATTTAAAAAAAAAATAACTCTCGGAGTTCCTGTCATGGTGCAGCAGAAACAAATCTGACTAGTATCTATGAAGATGTAGGTTTGATCCCTGGCCTTGCTCAGTGGGTTAAGTATCCAGTGTTGCCTTGAGCTGTGGTGTAGGTTGCATATGTGGCTCGGATCTGCCATTGTTGTGGCTGTGACATAGGCCAGCAGTTACAGCTCAAGGTCAACCCCTAGCCTGGGAACCTTCATACACCATGGGTGTGGCCCTGAAAAAATAATAATAATAATAATGATAATAATAACAATAAACTCTCGCCAAAGTAGTTATAAAGGTAACACATTCAACTGGGTCACCTTGCCGTGCAATAGAAAATTGACACAACACTGTAAATCAGCTATAATGGAAAAAATAAAAAGCATCACTATTTCTTTAAAAAAAAAAGGTAACACATCTCAACATAATAAAAAGCCATTTACAACAAACCCACAGCCAGGATGATATGCAATATTGAAAAGCTGAAAGCCTTCCTATTAAAATCTTGAACAAGACAAGGATATCCACTCTCACCACTTCTATTCAATATAGTCCTGAAAGTCCTAGCCCCATAATCAGATAAGACAAAGAAATAAAAGGTATCCAAACTGGTGTGAAGAGGTAAAACTGCCACTATTTGCAAATGACATGATACTCTATGTAGAGAAGCCTGAAGTCTCTACACAAAAACTATTAGAATTAATAAATGAATTAATTCAGCAAGGTAGCGGGATACAAGATTAATATATAGAAATTTGTTTCTTTATACTAATAATGAAATATCAGAAAAAGAAAAAAAGTCTCATTTAAAATCACGTCAAAAAATATCTCTGAATAAATTTAACCAAAGATGTGGAAGACCTATATGCAGAAACTATAAAATACTGGCACAACATTGTAAATGACTATACTTTAAAACATATAAGTAAACAAATATACAGAAAAAAAACTATAAAACATTGATAAAAGAACCTGAAGAAGATTCAAAGAAATGGAAAAATATTCCATGCTCTTTGATTGGAGAATTAATATCATTAAAATGGCTATATTACTCATAGCAATATGCAGATTTAATACAATCCCTATCAAAATACCCATAACATTTTCACAGAACTCTAACAAATAATCCTAAATTTCACATGGAACAACAAAAGACTCCAAATTGCCAAAGCAATTTTGAGAGAAAAGAACAAAACTAGAGGCAAAATCCTTCCAGACCTAAGATTATATTACAAAGCTACAGTAATCAAAACAACATGATATTGGCACAAATACAGACAGATAGATGAATGGAACAGAATAGAGAGTCCAGAAATAAACCCACAAACTTACAGTCAATTAACTTACAACAAAGGAGGCAGGAATATACAGGGGAGAAAAGTCTCTTCAACAAATAGTGTTGAGAAAGTTAGGCGTTACATGTTAATAAGTGAAATCAAAGTACTCTCTCATACCATATACAAAAATAAACTCAAAATGGTTTTAAGAACCTAAGTGTAAGATAAGACACCATAAAAATCCTAGAAGGGAACATAGGCAAAACATTATCTGACAATCACAGCAATATTTAATATTTTCTTGGATAAGGCTCTCAAGGCAGAATAATTAAAAGCAAAAATAAACAAATGGGACCTAATTAAACTTAAAAGCTTTTGCACAGCAAAGGAAACCATAGCAAAATGAAAAGACAGACTATGGAATGGTAGAAAATATTTGCAAACAATGGGACCAACAAGGGATGAATATCCAAAATATATAAGCAGCTCATAAAGCTCAATAGCAAAAGACAAACAACTCAATCAAAAATGGAAAGAAGGAGTTCCCTGGTAGCCTAGTGGTTAGGGATCCATCATTGTCACTGCTATGGTTTAGGTCACTGCTGTGGCACAGTTTCAATCCCTGGCTCAGGAACTTCCACAGGCTGCAGGCATGGCCCCCCAAAAAAACCCAAAAAAACAGGCAGAAGACCTAAACAGGCATTTCTCCAAAGAAGACTACAGATATTCAACAGGCCCATGAAAAGATATTTAATATCACTAATCATCAGGTAAATGCAAATCAAAACCACAACGAGATATTACCTTACACCTATTGGAATGGCTATCATGAAAAAGAAGACAAAAATAATAGGAGTTCCTGCTGTGGTGCAGTGGAAACAAATCTGACTAGGAACCATGAGGTTGCAAATTTGATCCCTGGCCTAACTCAGTGGGTTAAAGATTTGGCATTACCGTGAGCTGTGGTGTAGGTCGCAGACACGGCTCGGATCTGGCATTGCTGTGGCTGTTGCATAGGGCGATGTGGCTGTAGCTCCAATTTGACCCCTAACCTGGGAAGCTCCATATGCCGTGGGTGTGGCCCTAAAAAGCCCCCCCCCCCCAGAAAAAGACAAAATAATAACATTGACAAGGATGTGGAGAAAAGGAAACCCTGTTCACTGTGGTGGGAATAGAAATTGGTGCAGCCACCGGGGAAAACACTGTGGAGGTTTCTTAAAAAACTAAAACTTCCATATGACCAAGCAGTTCCACTCCTGAGTATATATTGAAAAAAAACCTCAAAAATACTAAATCAAAAAGATACATTTGCCCCAATGTTAACAGCAGCATCGTTTACAATTACAAAGATAATGAAGTAACCTAAGCGTCCATCAACAGATGAATTGATGAAGAAGATGTGAGTATATGTAAATACACATAACATAAATACACAGTGTAGGAGTTCCCATCGTGGCGCAGTGGTTAATGAATCCGACTAGGAACCATGAGGTTGCAGTTTCAATCCCTGGCCTCACTCAGTGGGTTAACGATCCGGCGTTGCCGTGAGCTGTGGTGTAGGTTGCAGATGCGGCTCAGATCCCGAGTTGCTGTGGCTCTGGAGTAGGCCAGTGTCTACAGCTCCGATTTGACTCCTAGCCTGGGAACCTCCATATACTGCAGGAACAGCCCTAGAAAAGGCAAAAAGACAAATAAATAAATCAATACACAATGTAATACTACTCACACATAAAAAAGAATGAAATTTTTCCATTTGCCGCAACATCCACAGACTTGGAAGACATTACGCTAAGTGAAATAATTCAGACAGAGACAAATACTGTATGATATTACTTACATGTGGAATCCGAAATATACAACAGACTAGTGAATGAAACAAAACTGAAGCAGACTCACAGATGCAGAGAACAAACTAGTGGTTTCCAGTGAGGAGAGGGAAGGGGGAGGGGCAAATTAGGGGTAGGAGGTTAAGAGGTACAAACTATTATGTATAAAATAAGCCACAAGGGGAGACCTCCAGTGGGAAGTGGCTTAAGGACTGGCGTTGTCACTGCAGTGAATTGGGCTGCTGCAGCGGGCGTGGGTTCAAACCCTGGCCTGGGAACTTTGGCAGGCACAGCCAACATAAATTAGTTAATTAAATAAATAAAATAAAATTACTACAACAATATACTGTACAACATGGAGAATACAGCCAAAATTGTATAATAACTATAAATGAAGTGTTACCTTTAAAAATTGTACACATGTAACATACTATACATCAACTATACTTCAATCAAAATATACATAACATAAAAATAATATATGAAGTTCCCACCATGGTCAGTGGAAATGAATCCAACTAGTATCCATGAGGATGCAGGTTTGATCCCTGGCCTCTTTCAGTGGGTCGGGGATCTGGCATTGAGCTGTGGTATAGGTCGCAGAAGCAGCTCAGATCCCACATTGCTGTGGCTGTGGTGTAGGCCGGCAGCTGTAGCTTCAATTCTACCCCTAGACTGGGAACTTCCATATGCCACAGTTACAGCCCTAAAAAGAAAGAAAAAAATACTACCTTCTTTCCAGTTACACTTCTTTTTTTGCCACACCTACAGTACGCAGAAGTTCTGGGACCAGGGATCAAACTTGTTCTACAGCTACAACCCATGACGATGCCAGGCGTTTAATCCACTCCGCCAGGGAACTCCCTCCAGTTACACATCTGAATGAAGCCAGGTATCCTCATATACTTCAACCAAAACAGTAAATGACAACAGATTGAATGAAGAAGCATATATGAGAATCCAACTGTTTTCTACTAAGCCAGGCATTAAGGAGACTCACAAAATAGACAGGGTCACTCTTCTCACTAATTTTTTAACACTAAAGTTTTTCACAATATATGTTATCTATGACAAATATAATTTGTTATATTTAAAGTAATTAATCCGGAGTTCCCGTCGTGGTGCAGTGGTTAACGAATCCGACTAGGAACCATGAGGTTGCGGGTTCAGTCCCTGCCCTTGCTCAGTGGGTTGATGATCCGGTGTTGCCGCGAGCTGTGGTGTAGGTTGCAGACGCAGCTCGGATCCCACGTTGCTGTGGATCTGGCGTAGGCCGGTGGCTGCAGCTCCGATTAGACCCCTAGCCTGGGAACCTCCATATGAAGAAATAACAAAAAGACAAAAAAAAAAAAAAGTAATTAATCCATGAACAGAGGAATGGCTAAAGAAGACATGATACATATATACAATGGAGTTACTCAGCCATAAAAAAGAATGATGCCATTGGCAGCAACATAGATGGACCTAGAGAATATCATATAAGTGAAGTTAGGTCAGACAGAGAAAAACAAATATCATATGATATCACTTATATGTGGAATCTAATTTTAAAATGATACAAATGAACTTATGTACAAAACAGAAACAGATTCAAAGATTTCTAAATCAATCCTCCCCAAAGGGGAAACGTTGAGAGGAGATATATTAGGAGGTTGGGATTAACATAGACACACTACTATATATAAAATAGATAAATAAGGACCTACTGTACACACAGGGAAATCTACTCAATACTCTGTAATAACCTATATGGGAAAAGAATCTGAAAAAGAATGGAGATACATATATGTATAACTGATTCACTTTGCTGAACAACTGAAACTAACATAACATTTTAAGTCAACTATACTGCCAATGATTTTGTTAAATAAATTAAAAATAAATACTTTTCATTATTAGTTTTAATTTCTAATTTGGTATAGATCAAAAGAGATAATCCACAAAATAAAAGTTATTTGGGTCTTTTAATAATTTTGAAGAGAATAAAAGGGTCTTTGAAAAGTGAGAGAATTACTGATCTAAGGAGTAAGGGCATAGAAGAGAAGAGTATCTGAGACCATAATTTTATAAACTATTAGAGCTAATAAACTATTAGAGCTCATCAAAGAATTTGGTAAAGTTGCAGGATACAAAATTAATACACAGAAATTGATTGCATTTCTATATACTAAAAATGAAAGACCAGAAAGAGAAATTGGGGAAATCATCCCATTTACCATTGCATCAAAAAGAATAAAATACCTAGGAATAAACCTACCTAAAGAGACAAAAGACCTATACTCTGAAAACTATAAGATGCTGATGAAAGAAATCAAAGCTGACACAAATATATGCCCTTGGATTGGAAGAATCAATATAGTCAAAATGACAATACTACCTAAGTCAATCTACAAATTCAATGCACTCCCTATCAAATTAACAAATTCAATGCACTCCCTATCAAATTAACAAATTAACAATGACATTATTTACAGAACTAAAAGAAATTTTTTTTTTTTTTTGCTTTTTTACAGCCACACTTATGGCATATGGAGGTTCCCAGGCTAGGGTCTAATCAGAGTTACTGCTGCCAGCCTATGCCACAGCCACAGTAATGCCAGATCCGAGCCACGTCTGTGACTTACACCACAGCTCACGGCAATGTCAGATCCTTAACCCACTGAGCGAGGCCAAGGATCAAACCTGCAACCTCATGGTTCCTGGTCAGATTCATTTCCACTGCACCATGCTGGGAACTCCCAAAACAAAATATTTTAAAATTTGTATGGAAACACAAAAAGACCTCAAGTAGCCAAAACAATATTGGGGGAGAAAAAATGGAACTGGCGGAATCAGACTCCCTGACTTCAGACTATACTACAAAGCTATAGTCATCAAAACAGTATGGTTTTGGCACGAAAACAGAATTATAGATCAATGGAACAGGATAGAAAGCCCTGTTCAACTAATCTATGATAAAGGAGGAAAGAACACACAGTAGAAGAAAAGCAATCTTTTCAATAAATGGTGCTGGGAAAACTGGACAGCTGCATGTAAAATAATGAAATTAGAACATTCTCTAACACCATACACAAAAATAAACTCAAAGTGGATTAAAGACCTAAATGTAAAGTCAAATACTATAAAAGTCCTAGAGAAAAACACAGGCAGAATGCTCTTTGACAAAAATCACAGCACCACCCTGAGGGGTTTTTTTGTTTTGTTTTGTTTTGTTTTGTTTTGTTTTTTTGCCTTTTCTAGGACCACTTTCCACAGCATATGGAGGTTCCCAGGCTAGGGATCTAATCAGAGCTGTAGACGCCAGCCTACACCAGAGCCACAGCAACATGGGATCCAAGCCGCGTCTGTGACCTACACCACAGCTCATAGCAACACCAGATCCTTAACCCACTGAACAAGGCCAAGGATCAAACCCGAAACCTCATGGTTCCTAGTCAGATTCATTAACCACTGCGCCACGACGGGAACTCCCCCAGCACCATCCTGTTTGATCCACCTCCTAGAATAATGACAATAAAAACAAAAATAAACCAATGGACCTAATTAAACTCAAAACTTCTGCATAGCAAAGGAAACCATTTTTTAAAAAAATGAAAAGACAACCCACAGAATGGGAGAAAATCTTTGCAAATGATTTGATCAACAAAAGTTTAATCTCCAAAATATGCAAACAAAACATACAACTTCACAACAAAAAAACAAACAACCCAATCGGAAAATGGGCAGAAGACCTAAATAGACCTTTCTTCAAAGAGTATCCACATGAAAAAATGTTCAACATCACTATTAGAGAAATGCAAATTAAAACTACAATGAGGTACCACCTCACACCAGTCAGAATGGCCATCATTAATAAGTCCACAAATAACAAGTGCTAGAGGTGGTGTGGAGAAAAGGGAACCCTCCTGCACTGTTGGTGGGCATGTAAGCTGGTACAACCACTATGGAGAACAGTATGGAGGTACCTTAGAAAGCTATACATAGAACTACCACATGACCCAGCAATCCCATTCTTGGGCATATATCCAGACAAAATTTTCCTTGAAAAAGACACGTGCTCCCACATGTTCATGGCAGCACTATTCACAATAGCCAAGACATGGAAACAACCCCAAATGTCCATCAACAGATGATTGGATTAGGAAGATGTGGTATATATACACAAGGGACTACCTCTCAGCCATAAAAAAGAATGACATAATGCCATTTGCAGCAACATGGATGGAACTAGAGACTCTCATACTGACTGAGGTAAGTCAGAAAGAGAAAGACAAATACCATATGATACCACTTATATTGGGAATCTAATATGCAGCATAAATGAACCTTTCCACAGAAAAGAAAATCATGGCCATGGAGAATAGACTTGTGGTTGCCAAGGTGGAGGGGGAGGGAGTGGGATGGATTGGGAACTTGGGGTTCATAGATGCAGACTATTGCTTTTGGAATGGGTAAAGCAATGAGATCCTGCTGTGTAGCACTGGGAACTATGTCTAGTCATTTATGATGGATCCTGATAATGTGAGAAAAAAGAATGTAACTTGAATATGTAACTGGGTCAGCATGCTGTACAGTAGAAAATTGACAGAACACTGTAAACCAGCTATAATGAAAAAAAAATAAAAATCATCATATGGTTTTAAAAAAAAAAGATACTGTTTGTTGGGAAATCTTTTTTTTTTTTTTTTTTTTTGCCATGCCCGTGGCACATGGAAGTTCCCAGGCCAGGGATCAAACTGGCACCAAAGCAGTGACCTGAACCACAGCAGTGACAACACTATATTCTTAACCGCTAAGTCACCAGAGAATTCCCAAGGGAAATCTCTTCTTTGGGGACTGTATCTGAACTAGGTGGGCCATGACTGGTATATAGATGCTGGATGATACATGATTAGGATGATATAAAAGACAATTAGAAAGCAAGGCAATGACCTCCTTGAACTAAAGTGGACAATATGTATCTTACAAGTGAGTGCACCCCATGCAGTGAAAGCACAGAGGAGCTGTCTCTGTATTTAGTGAGATGTTCTGGTTCAGCATGATACTGTTGCAATATGCTCAGGGGAATCACAAGCACTTTGGCTTCAGCTCCCAAATAGGTATTCTCCTGTGTAGGGATATGGAATTTTAGACTACTGCTGGACCCCTGAATAACACTGAAAATGCTGGGCATGTTTTATCCTTTCAAAAATGTAAGTTAATTTAGTGTCAGATGAATGCCTATTGTGTCTATAAGTTTTATTGCCAATCAGAATCTGAGACCATTGCTGGTGATTGTGCAGTCCTCTAATTATGAAACTGAATTACATTTCTTTAAATTCTCACAAGAAAATCCCAGATGCAGATGGTTCTTCTGAAAGGTTCTAGCAAACACTCATGAGGAAATACTCGTCTCGTACAAATACTTCCAAAGAATAGACAAATAGGGTATCAATCAGTGTCCATGCAGGAAACAAATGACACACTTGCACAAGATACATGAACAGAGTTTAATGAATGGCCTATTTCTGTCACATGAGCAGAGCCAAGGGAAACTAATTAAAAAAAAAAAAAAAAGGTCTCAGGCTAGCAACAGCAAAATGCCTAAAGAGATCTAAAATCCAGTGAGATCTGTAGTTGGAAAAGAGGCCCTTTGGCCTCCAGGAGAGGAATGCAGCTATTGCCAACTGCGGCCCTGAAGGAAAGCGGCTGAAAAATAAATAACCCAGTCTCACTCTCCTCTTGCCTTCCAATGTCTGGCCATATCTCCCTTGCCAACCCATCAAAAAACAAAGGGCAAAGTAACCCAGTGATGCAGTCCAAAAAAGGCCGTATCGGATACAGAGCAGGTTGGGGAAGGGGGGAAACTAGGCCTGTTGGAACAAATGGAAAAGATCACTAAATGTTCCAGTTGATTTAAGGAGGTTAGTGTAATCATGACATCAAAATTCTGAAGCAAATATTGGCAAGTATATGAAATTATATATTAAAAAGTTACTATATGTCGATTAAGGGGCATTTATACCAGAAATGTAAGGCAGGTTTAAAATCATTCAACGGGGAGTTCTCACTGTGGCTCAGCAGGTTAAGGACCCAGTGGTGTCTTTTTGAGGATGTGGGTTCTATCCCTGGCCTCGCTCAGTGGGATAAGGATCTGGCATTGCTGTGGCTGTGGTGTGGGCCCCAGCTACAGCTCAATTCAACCCCTGGGCCTGGGAACTTCCACATACCGCAGGTGTGGCGATAAAATAAAAAATCATTTGATGTAATTTTTCATATTAACAGGACTAAAAGGGAGTTCCTGTCATGGTGCAGCAGAAACGTATCTGACTAGGAGCCATAAGGTTGCGGTTTTGATTCCTGGCCTTGCTCAGTAGGTTGGGGATCCAGCGTTGCTGTGAGCTGTGGTGTAGGTCGCAGACGCAGCTTGGATCTGGCATTGCTATGGCTCTGGCACAGGCCAGCAACTACAGCTCCGACTCGACCCCTAGCCTGGGAACCTCCACATGGCACAGGTGCGGCCCTAAAAAGACAAAAGACGAAAAAAGAAAAAAAAATCTGGGCTGAGGAAGGATAAAGAGCTGTTTAGGGGAAGTGACAGCTGGAGCAAACCACAGAGATGAAGAAAGCAGTGGACCAGGAGCCTGGGTCAGCCAATTTTACGAGCACCAATGAAGTGCACCAGAGACAACAAAGGTGCTGGCCCCAGTCATCACTCCTTTTCAGGAACAGAGAAGCAGAAGCTCACTCTTTTTTTTTTCTGCTGTACAGCATGGGGACCAAGTTACACATATATGTATACATATTTTTCCTCCCATTGTTGTGTTGCGATGTAAGTATCTAGACATAGTTCTCAATGCTACACAGCAGGATCTCACTGTAAATCCATTCCAAGAGCAATAGTTTGCATCCATTAACCCCAAGCTCCCAATCCCTCCCACTCCCTCCCTCTCCCCCTGGGCAGCCACAAGTCTATTCTCCAAGTCCATGACTTTCTTTTCTGTAGAAATGTTCATTTGTGCTGCATATTAGATTCCAGTTATAAGTGGTATCATATGGTATTTGTCTTTCTCTTTCTGATTTATTTCACTCAGTATGAGAGTCTCTAGTTCCATCCGTTGCTGCAAATGGCATTATGTCATTCTTTTTTATGGCTGAGAGGTAGTCCCTTGTGTATATATACCACATCTTCCTAATCCAATCATCTGTTGATGGACATTTGGGGTTGTTTCCATGTCTTGGCTATTGTGAATAGTGCTGCCATGAACATGTGGGAGCATGTGTCTTTTTCAAGGAAAATTTTGTCTGGATATATGCCCAAGAATGGGATTGCTGGGTCATGTGGTAGTTCTATGTATAGCTTTCTAAGGTACCTCCATACTGTTCTCCATAGTGGTTGTCCCAGCTTACATGCCCACCAACAGTGCAGGAGGGTTCCCTTTTCTCCACACCACCTCTAGCACTTGTTATTTGTGGACTTATTAATGATGGCCATTCTGACTGGAAGAAGCTCACTCTTTTAACAGGTACCTGGTCATCTTATACTCCATGCATTCTCTCAATTGCTGCCACTGAATTCTTCAGTGACCACCATCAGCCTGGCACCCTCATCCAGGAAGCACGGGGCAATTCCAAAGCCTCCAAGGTTTGAGTCAGGTGTGTCAAAGCTCTGTACACCATATTTCTAATAGATTTACTGGGCTTTGTGCATGTTGAATGTGTGTGTGATTACGCACCTGACTCCTTATGCTGAAGCAAGAAGCTGGAACCACAAAGTGCCGATTCTGCTTCTTTCAGAAGCTGCAGGTACAGTTAAGTCTGCTGAGGCTCAAACTTCAAAATGAACTGCTCCACAGTGGCAGCCTCTTCTGGATTTCACCAGGGTCCCCACCCATCCCACCCCTTTCAGGGGGGCCCCTGTGCTACTGTGACCACTCCCTGGTCAGCCGGCTCCAGGTTCAGATAGAGGTCTCTGTCTCACAGTCCCTTTCTAACTCTTGCCCCAGATCCTTAAAGTCCCTCAAAGTCCATCTGAATCCCAACACCCTGGACCACAGAAAGGCAAAGAAGTGAGCTATGTAAGGAAGGCATTGTTTGGAGATGGCTCTATTTCCCACATCCCAGCCTGGCCACAGAGCCAATAGCCCCTGGCTGAAAATCATACAGCTCCGTAAACGGAGGGCATTTAGGTCCTAAAACCAAATTCACGTGGCAGCCAGTTTGGCCAGGCAGGAAGGAAGCCTAGCTGAGGATGCCCAGAAATACCCATCAGCATTATTGGCTCAGCTGGAAGACCATCCAGTTCCCAAAATAACTTGGGCCTAAAGGCATGGAAGTCAATGGCAGACCTCAGCCTGGACTCCAGCCCCAGCTCCTACTCTCAGCCTCAAGGAGATTAGGGTTCTGCAATAATCACAGGGAAGTGGGAGACTCAAGGCCATGGACCTGGGAGCATGGCTGAGGGAACCATCTCCAGTCAGTCTGCCTATGACTTCTTCTGGCGCCTGCAGCCCTTCTCTGCTCTGCTACAGTTGAGCTCTGCTATGTGCTGCCCTGATGTGTTTCATTGTGTCATGTCCTATTGTATTATATTGTGTTGTGTGTCACTGTTCCTGAAAACTCCCCATCCAGATCCCTCTAGGGGCCTCATCTGAGAAGCTCCCGACCCCTTCTTAAGCCCTCAGGAAAGGCCTGTTTCCTCTATGCCTCTGTTCCCCAGCTTAACCTGCTTGGTCCACACTGCTGCTGCCCACCTACTGATGATCACTTCCACTCTGAGATTAATCCACAGTGGGAGCCATCTCCCCATGCATCCCCTCCCTTCCATCCCCAGAACAACACACAATTCTTTTTCTTTTTCTCTCTCTCTCTCTCCTTTTTTTTTTTTTTTTTTTTTTTTTTTGGTTATACCCCTGGCATGTGGAAGTTCCCAGGCCAGGGAGCAAACCCGCTTTGCAGCCCAGCACACACATTTCTAACCACAACCAGGTGCTGGGTGAACTCAGGGCCACATTCTGTTCAGATATTTGCCACAGAAAACGGTTCACGCTAGCTCTTGAGCAATCTCACTTGGTGTCCACAACCTTTGTTATAGAACAGCTTGCCCCACTGGCCCTGGATCTGCTCTGGATACCTCTCTTTGCTGCTGGTCCCAGGGAGAAACAGAAACTTAACTGTCCTTCCCCTACCATCTCAGCTCTGATATCAGCAATGGTGGGACAGGGAAGGCCAGGCTTTGTTTCTATCCCCAGAATCCTCATTCCCTACCACACACTCAGCCTGGAGAAAGCTGCGGGGAGTTACAACATCAAAGAAAACTTACCTTGTTGCCTAGCTCCAGAGAGCCACATCTAGCCTCTCCTAGCCCATATCACCATATTCCTAGTTGCCCTCACTCATCCTAGAGACTTTCAGGGCTGACCCACTGTGGCTCAGTCCCCTGACCTCAGTCCCCACCCGAGTTTTCATTGGCAGTCTGACCCTACCCTTTCTAACCCCCTCAAAGCCCATTTCCTCTTTCTGTGGAACTCAGAGCGCCATCAGCAAACTCTCCTCTAACCTCTTCTCAGAATATTCCCTTCACTCTCTTGTTATAACCGAACTTGTCCTATTTTAGGACAAGTAGGTTCACACAAAGATGTTCATAATCAAAACAAGGAAGAAATACTTATTACGATCACAGTCTTGATTTCTGCAACTGCTCATATGCTCATAGCTAGTATTTATAATTATGTTTCTAGGAGCTCCCGCTGTGGTACAGCAGAAACGAATCTGACTAGTATCCTTGAGGATGCGGGTTTGATCCCTGGCCTCATTCAGTGGGTCAGGGATCCAGCGCTGCTGTGAGCTATGGTGTAGGCTAGCAGCTATAGCTCCAATTTGACCCCTAGCCTGGGAACCTCCATATGCAATGAGTGTGGCCCTAAAAAGCAAAAAAAAAAATAAATAAATAATAAGGAAAAATATAATTACATTTCTAGCTGCCTTTCCATCACCCCGTTCCCATTCCATAAGCTTTTTTTTTTTTTTTTTGTCTTTTCAGGGCTACACCTGCAGCACATTTAAGTTCCCCAGGGCTAGGGGTCAAATTGGAGCTGCAGCTGCTGGCCTATGCCACTGCCACAGCAATGCAGCATCTGCAACCTACACCATAGCTCACGGCAATGACAGATCCTAACCCATTGAGTGAAGCCAGGGATTGAACCCACGTCCTCATGGATACTAGTCAGGTTCATTACTGTGAGCCACCACAGGAACTCCTCCTTTCATAAACTTTTTATTCTCAGCAAACATCTCAGCTGGTCATCCTTGCTTCCCTAGTGGAATGACACATGCTTTCATTCCCGGAGGGTCTGGGCCATCAGCAGTGCTGTCTTTAGTGAGGAGCTGTGGTTTTCCATTGATTTTACCATACATATATATATATATATATAAGGTATAACACAATAATATACAGCACATAAGGGAACCGTAAGAGATTCCAGACATTCTCCTTACTCTCATTATGGAACCTACTTTCCCTTCTATAATCAAGACCAATCACCTCAGTCAGCACAATAAATTCCTTTTTACCCGGTCACTGAGCTAGGAGACCAAAGTGCCCAAGCAGTCTCCACTTAGAAGCAGTTCTATGCCCCCTAGTGAAAGCATCCCTCTCAGGAACTAAAACTTCTAAATCTGGAAGTTGCAGGGACAAAAAGCAAAAATGCTGCTATTGGATAACTAGGGGTAAGAGTGGGAGCAACCAATCCTTAACTGGCAGGCTCCTAAATCAGGTGTGTGGGAAAATACCTGCACGTAGACCCCAAGAGGCACCGACGTGCCTCCGCCAGTCAGCAAGCTGGTTATTTACACATTGTTGCTGACTTAGAACAAACACGGCATCCTGGGGGACACTGCATCAGCCCCACAAGGTATCACTACCCATCTACTACCACATATGGAGAGAGTCTTCAAAAGGCCATGCAATCTATTATCAACCAACTGCTTCTGGTTGAGGGGAAACTTGGGAAGACCAGTAACTTCAATGAGCATGAGACAACTGGCAGATGACATTTGTTGTAAACTGAGTCCTTGGCCAGAAGGGATGGTGGTTGGAATACCACGGATGGCAAGCAATCTAGAGATGGTTTAAACTTTCATGGAACTGGTAGTCTCAGCAGTGGCCAGGGTAACAGGGAAGGCTGACGTGATTCAAAGTTGTACATGAGAGATGTTTAATACCCACCCTTTTCTCTTTCCTCTTTTTCTCCCCACATCATCTCATGGATATGTTTAAATTGAAACACCCTCTTTACGTACTAATTCTCAAATGTGTATCTTCAGTCTATATCTCTGAATTCCAAACTCATAGCTAACCGCCTACTTGAAATTTCCCACTGGTAGTTCCCTAATGACTCAGCAGGTTAAGGATCCGGCACTGTCACTGCTGTGGCTTGGGTCACTGCTGTGGTGCCAATTCAATCCCTGGCCCGAGAACGTCCACATGCGGCAGGCGTGGCCAAAAAAAGAAATCTCCTATTGGATATTTCTGATCTAGCTTGGGCCAAAATCCAAAGTGTAATCCCTAATTTCCCCCAAATGACCTGTATCCTCCTAACCGTAGGGAAGTCTTCTCCATCTCCACAAATGGTACCCAGAACCTACATTTCCCCCTTTCCCTCATCATTCACATCAAATCCACCAGATTTCCTATAAAATTTGTGTCTAAATATCTTGTCCCTATTGTCATCTCTCAGTATACCCCACCTGGACCTTGGTGGAGAAACCTCTCCCCAGAAGAGGACAAGGCAATGTCTATCTGGTAACTGGAAGCCAGCAGTGACCTCTCTGAGAACTACTTCAGTGCAGATGTGGGAATGAAAGTCAAGTGATAAAGCCTGAGGACCAGGTGGAAGATGTGGATGTGGAGACAACGGGAGTCGTCACGTCTTACAGGGAGTTTTGCTGTGAAGTGAAACAAGGTCAGTGTAATTGCCCTGACACGAACCCCCGGAGGGGCGCCAGAATTCCCCTCTGTTCTCAGGTCACTGAGACTGTTCTCAGTCAGAGTTAGTCCTGTGCCTCACAGTTCCAAAGTAAGATGCCCCAACACCCTCAATCACGCCATCTCTCCCCAGCTGAGGCAGTCCTTCTCCCCAGGTCAACGTGACTCTCTAAGACCAGAGAACAGGCAAAGAAGGGGGTAGTGTAGGCAAGGACTGAACAGAGCAGGCCCCCAGAGAGGAACCTCTGAGCAGAGGGGTGAGAGATTTTTTTCTGAATTTCCACGCCCTGGTCTGGCCTCAGGGATAACAGTCCCTGGCCAAGACCCACACAGCTCAGAATAAGGCCAACACTCAGGCCCCACATCCTGGCTCAGACTAAGAATGAGACTGGGGTAGGTGAGGTAGGAAGCTGGCTGGCAGTGTGGAAATCCTTATCCACTCTCTTGGCTCAACTTGGAGATCAAAAGTCCCATGGAATAAAAAGCAGGTAAGGTAGATGTCTCAAGCAGGGTGACTTCCCTTGCCTCCAGCCACTACCACCCTGCAGAGTCATCAGGGATGCAGGTACAAACCTTCCTAAGGCCCAGGCATTGTCACAGAAAAGTGCATCACCTGGCTGTGTCATGCAAGTGAAGTGACCTGTGTGGCAGCTAAGGTGGGGTTCATGAGGCAGTCACATGATGTGGCAGGCATGGGACATGGGAGATACAACACCTGCACAGCAGTTGTGGACAAGCACACATATTAGATGTGGGCTGATGGAGTGACAGGTGAGTGGCTGGACATAGACAGGTAAGTGTGCAACAGGAAGATGAACACCCCCGCTGAGCACTTCCTTCCAAGGTGCCAGAGTATGTCAGAGCCACAGTCCCCCCAGCTGGGCAGCACGGAGGGGCTTCCTGTCCTCAGGGAACCCCTTGGCCCTCTGCCCTGTGGAATGAATCTCCTGCCTCTAGAGGACTCTCCAGAGGCACCTCAGCTCACCACCCATTCAGCTAGGGGAAGGCAGCCCAGCAGAGCTCTCAGGGCCAGAGAAGGAAGGGAGATGGAAGGGGAAGAGCAGAGGTCCAGCAGCTGGCGCCCCCCTTTGCAGTCCTCCCTGGCCCCACATCATCCTCGTACCTCTCTCTCTAGGATAAAGCTCTCTAAATTAGTGCTCTGCCTTCCTGCAGATCTGCCCTCCCCGAGACCTTTGTGAATTACCCCAGCAGTCTGCTTCCCATGCGTTTTCCCCCGGAGAGTCACCCTGATCCTGTCACGCCAGGAAGAGCCCTCTACCCCATCCCCGGCCCCCACAGCAGGTCTCTCCCTCTCAGACACACACTGAGCAGAGTCGGCTGGACCCCACCACCACCACTGCCCCTGCCTGCAGTCCCAGGGAGGGGGTCGCACTTGGCTGCTGTGCTCCTGGACTCCCCTCAGAGTCCATCTAAAACCCTGGCCACCTCGTAGACGTCAAGAACAAGTTTCTCACTGAGGGCAATTACACCTACATGGAGCAGGTTCATGAGAACAACCCACAGAGCAGGAAGTCAGCACAGCCTCACAGCTCAGGGACTGTGTGGCCAGCAGCATAAAGACCCATAAGCACACGCATGGTGCAGCCGGGGCTGAGGGCAGCAGGGTCTGGGGCCACGCACACACTCTCTTGTTTACTGCCCTTCATCTCCTTCCAAAGCAGAAGTCATTTTCCCTGAAAACCCACTTAACACAAATAACGACCTATCTCTCATCAAGAAATCTCCAGGCAGGTGGGCAACTGCCTGGGATGGTGATCCTGGGGTGCTGGACCTCAGGCCTGGATCCTTAGCCGTCCTTAGCCGTCCCATTCTGGTACGCCCATCTCTCTCCCTTTCCTTCCTGGAAACCCCTTCCTTTGGCGTCCCACCTCTCCCCACAGAAACACATCAGGGAAAAGGGTGCCTGCACTGTGACACAAAGCCCCAACTAGAGGCACCAGTCACTGCCCAGGCTGCCTATCCAGACTGGTAAGTGCCTGTGTCAGATCCTGGATGGCCCCAGTCCTTCTCCAGCCACTACTCTGCATATTGCTTGCTCCCTCCTGTCTACTGGGTTGATTCAGGGCCAGGCCCGGTGAATCACTGTCTGCACCCAAAGACCTGTACCTGTCAGGGCAAGGCTGCCTGACAAACTTGACATGCCATTCACCAAGTCTGAGCTTGTGTTTTTTAGCTAAAGGGGGAAGTGCTGAGTACTGACCTTAGAAGGGAAGGTGGGAGGGGACCAGCCTAATCTGCTGCCCCCGACCCCACTACCCTCGCTCCCTGCCTTCACCTCCTCTCCCCATCTTCATCTGGAATGGACAGAAGGCCACAGTGATGAGACTACAGGAAGTTAGGCAGAACCAGCACACCACTAACCTTGCAGTCCTGTCCCTATAAGAGCAAGGGTTGTGACCCAGGTCCCTGAGCCACCCAGGACCAAGGATGTCCCCACCTCTCTTTAAAGCTGCTATACTATTTCCGCAACAATTAACATTTCAGAAAAAGCATATTTAAGTCAAATGCAATGTTTTCCCATATATTTTATAAGTTGTCCTGAAATCATATGCATGCCAGGACTCTACCTCTCACACACTTACAGGGTTGTTTTCGAATATAGAGAGCTGCTAAACACAATGCAGGAAACATTCTTGAATTTGGAGTATTTCTTCTTACTTATTTTATCAAAGTGTAACTCCTGGGTTCATCATGAAATCAACAGTCAAAACCAGACAGAAAACTGAACTTAACCTGCCTCCCTGGTCTTCCCATTAAAGCCAGGAGAAAAGCAAACCATGCCACCCCCACTATTGTCTATCATTGCTCTGAAGTTCTGAACAATGAAACAGAGCCAGAAAAAGAAGTGAGGCACAGCATGAAATAGCTTTCGTAAATGGAAAACCTGTACTGCATTCTAAAAAGGGTTACTCAATATTAAAAGGGGATCAATTATGCCCAAAGTAGGAGTTCCCGTTGTGGCTCAGTGGAAACGAATCCAACTAGGAACCATGAGGTTGCAGGTTCCACTCCTGGCCTTGTTCAGTGGGTTGAGGATCTGGCATTGCCGTGGGCTGTGGTGTAGGTTGCAGACGTGGCTCAGATCCTGCGTTGCCGTAGCTGTGGTGTAGGCCAGCAGCTACAGCTCTGATTTGACCCCTGGCCTGGGAACCTCCAAATGCCACGTGTGTAGCCCTAAAAAGCCAAAAAAAAAAAAATTATGCCCAAAGTAATCAAAATTTGAAAGCATTTCCCATCAAATTCTTATATTTTTTTCTCTTTTGCAATGAATAAATGTTTAAGAACATTCCAACCCAAAATTAGAAAACTGGAAAAAGAGGCATTAATAGGAAAATCACAAAAACAAAGGCATATGACCATCACAGAGAAAAGTTGTTCATTCTCACAAATAATCAAAAAATAAACACAATAATAACAATGCATGATAATGCACGATAAAACATTTTCACCAAAACAGAACAGACTTTTTTAAACTGGCAATACCCAGGGAGAGTTAAGGTGTCAGAAAAAATATTTTCATATTGTTGATGGGAAAGACAGTAGGCACAAATGATCTGGTGGGTAAGGTGGCAGCATGCATCAAAAGCAGTTTAAATCTGAAAACAGTTCAAACTACCATTTCCACTTTTAGGACTTTATCCTAAGTAAAAATAATAATAATAATAATAAGACCAGACACAAATCTTAGCTACCATATTATTTATCACTACTGATTTACAAAACAATGTCTTAAATTCCAGTAGGAAAGTAGACAATGTTTTACAAGAAGTAAATTATTTAAATTTTCCTAATGGGCTCCATAGATACATGTTGCTTTGTAGAAAGATGGTTTTAAAGTGAGAATCCTATTTAATTGTCTTAAAAAGAATGTCGAGGTCCTTACATGAAAGAAGTTTGAGAACCCCTGCCAGGAGTGTCGATTTTGTAAAAGCATTTCTCTAGGTAATACCCCACGACTGGGAGTGCTGAGGTATGTCCTGGGGCAGGAAATACCCCCCTAGCCAGTTCAGATATTCAGGACCCCCAGGAACTGCAAGTTCTGGAAAGTCTGGTAGAGGAGGGAGGGGAGGCAGATATCACTTACTGCATCCCAGGCTGAGCTTCTTGTCTCCGCAGTGCCAGGCGACAGCTCAGAGTCAGCCATCCCGCATCCAACTCCAGGATCCTGGCCACACCAAGCCAACAGGAAGGCAGTCAAAAATGGAAATATGTCCATGCAAGGGAAGCCACTGCAGCATGTCAACACGCCACTAAAAGTAAAATTATGTAGATTTCCAATCAGAGATGATGGGCCGAACTCCTTCGTTCATTATTTTCTCCCACCAGTGACCAAACCAGAGCATAAAGAAGTATTAAAATTGATTACCTCACAACACCAAAGACAATACTTCCGAAGGGGTTCATTATAGGATGTGAGATTTCAACAAAATGGTGAAGAATAGAGGGAGGGAGAGATTAAAGGGGGGAGCTTAGCAGGACTCAAAAAAGATAAAGTGCTCCAAGGAGGGGTAGGAACAAAACAGCTGATTTGTTCTCACAGACTGCCACAGGGGCTGGATGTGTTGTAAACAGGGGAATAAGATCCCCTTGTGGGGTCTTTAAGGATCATTTCAACATGGCTGCAAAAATTATATTCAAAGAGACCTATGAAATAAAAGGACTTTGATTCTAGGTCCTAGAGTGAGGGGGCCATATGGGAGAAGCACCAAGAGAACAGCCTCCACCAAGCAGGACTGAGGACCCACGGGCAACCACTGGAACTGGGTGTCAGGGAAGAGTACACAAGCAAAAGGTCTGAGCAGGAGTTCCCATCGTGGCGCAGCAGAAACGAATCCAATTAGGAACCATGAGGTTGTGGGTTCGATCCCTGGCCTCACTCAGTGGGTTAAGGATCCGGCATTGCCGTGAGCTGTGCTGTGGGTCACAGACGCAGCTCAGATCCTGTGTTGCTGTGGCTCTGGTGTAGGCTGACAGCTGTAGCTCCAGTTAGATCCCCTAGCCTGGGAACCTCCATATGCCACAGGTGCGGCCCTCAAAAGACAAAAAAACCAAAAAAAAAAAAAACAATGACAACAACAACAACAAAAGAATCTGACCGCAGCAGCTCAGGTTGCTACAGAAGTGAGAATTTGATACCTGGTCTGGCACAATGGGTTAAAGATCCAGCATTGCCACAGTGGTGGCATAGGTTGCAGCTGTGGCTGGGATTCAATCCCTGGCCCAGGATCTTCCATATGCCACAGGTGCAGCCATAAAAACAACAACAACAAAAAACAGGGAGTTCCCTTAGTGGCTCGGTGGTTAACAAACCTGACTAGGGTCCATGAAGATGCAGTTCAATCCCTGGCCTCGCTCAGTGGCTTAAGGATCCAGCATTGCCATGAGCTGTGGAGTAGGTCGCAGATGCGGCTCAGATCCTATGTTGCTATGGCTGTGGTGTAGGCCGGCAGCTGTAGCTCTGATTAGACCCCTAGCCTGGGAACCTCCATATGCTGTGGGTGTGGCGGTAAAAAAGCAAAAAAAAAAAAGGTCTGAGCAGATTTTACTAATGCATTTGAATGTCACTAAATCACCAGTCATGGAAAGGCAAGAAAGGGAACTTGTGGAAGGGACCAGCCTTATCACACTGCACCCTGTTTGTGAGGATGTTGAGGCACCAGAAAAATATGAAGTTTTAAAATATTATAACACAGAGTTCCGGTCATGGTGGAGCAGAAATTAATCCGACTAGGAACCATGAGGTTGCCAGTTCCATCCCTGGCCTCGCTCAGTGGATTAAGGAGCCGGCATTGCTGTGAGCTGTAGTGTAGGTTGCAGACGTGGCTTGGATCTGGCATTGCTGTGGCTGTGGCGTGGGCTGGGGGCAACAGCTCCGATTAGACCCCTAGCCTGGGAAACTCCATATGCTGTGGGTGCGGCCCTCTAAAGACAAAAGACTAAAAAATATATATGTATAATATAGCACAACAAATCCTATTATGCCTCAGCATCAACCATACTAACTGGATGGATAAAAGTTATCACCTAAGTTGTGGAGATATTAAAGGTGAATGGGGAGTTCCCTTGTGGTGCAGCAGGTTAAAGATCTGGCATTGTCACCACAGCAGTCCCAGTCACTGCTGTGGCATGGGTTTGATCCCTGACCCTGGAACTTCCACACGCTGCAGGCACAGCCAAAAATAAATAAAAAATAAATAATAAAGGTGAGTGGAACAGCTTAAGTAAACCACCAAAGGCAAACTTTGTAAGGTGACAACTAGGAAAAATCCTGTTAGGCATATGAGGAGAATTTAGAATCCTCACCTACAAGGGAACCCATTTAAGGCCATTAGCAAACTAATCAGCAGATACGTTACAAGCCAGGAGAGAATGGAATAATATATTTCAATTGCTAGAAGGAAAATAAAAGAAGGCCAACAAATTGGATAACCTAGAAGAAATGGACAAAATACTAGTAGCATAAAACCTACCAAGACTGAATCATGAAGAAAGAGAAAATATGAACAGGCTGGTAACAAGTAAGGAGATTGAATAAGTAATCTAAAGTTTTCCAACACAGAGACATCAAGGGCCAGATGGCTTCACTGGTGAATTCTACCAAACATTTAAAGAATTAAACTAATCCTTCTCAAATTCTTCCCAAAAACTGAAGAGGAGGGAACTCTTACAAAATCATTTTACACAGCAAGCATTATTCTGATAAGAATAAGGACACCATAAGAAAAGAAAGCTACAGGACAATATCCCTGGCAAACAGAGATGCAAAATTCTCAAGATATTAACAAACCAAATTCATACACCATGATCGAGTGGGGTTTATCCCTTGCATGCAAGGATGGTTCAATACAATGCAAATAGATAAATATGATTCCCCATATTAATAAAATGAAAGATAAAAGTCATGTGATCATCTCAATAGATGCAAAAAAAACATTTGATGAAATTTATCATCCTTTCATGATTAAAACTCTCAACAAATTAAGTACAGAGAAAATGTACCTCCCCATAATAAAGGTCATATGTGACAAGCCCACAGCTAACGTCAATTCAATGGTGAAAAAAATGACAGATTTTCTACTAAGAGTGAATGAGACAAAGTGTTCACTCTTAACACTGCTATTCATTATAGTACTGGAAGTCCTAGCCAGAGCAATGAGGCCAGAAAAAGAAATAAAATACATTCAAGTTAGAAAGAAGTAAAATTGTTTCTGTTGGCAGGTGAAATGATTATGTATAGAAAATCCTAAAAACTTCGCCAAAAAAAAACTGTTAAAACTAACCAATTCACTAAAGTTTCAAGATATAAAATCAACATACGAAAATCAGTTGCAGTAGTTCCTGTTGTGGCACAGTGGGTTAAGAACCTGACTGCAGCAACTCGGTTTACTACAGAAGCGAGAATTTGAAACCTGGCCCGGCACAGTGGGTTAAAGATCTGGCATTGCCACAGCTGTGGCATAGGTTTCAGCTGTGGCTGGGATTCAATCCCTGGCCCAGGATCTTCCATACACCACAGATGCAGCCATTAAAAAAAAAAAAAAATCAGGGAGTTCCCATCATGGCTCAGCAGAAATGAATCTGACTAGTATCTGTGAGGACATACGTTCAATCTCTGGCCTCACTCAATGGGTTAAGGATCCGGTGTTGCTGTGAGCTGTGGTGTAGGTTGCAGACGCAACTTGGATCCAGCATTGGTGTGTCTGTGATATAGGCTGGCAGCTACAACTCTGATTTGATCAATAGCCTGGGAACCTCCGTATGCCACAGGTGCGGCCCCCAAAAAATTTTTTTTAAATTTTTTTCCATTTTTGGCCACACCCACGACATATGGAAGTTCCCTGGGCCAGGGATCAAATCTGGATCCTTCACCCACTATGCCTGACTGGGGATTGAACTGGCAACTCCAGAGAGACAAGCCTGATCATTAACCCACTGCACAGCAGCAGGAATTCCTCCATATAAAATTTAGAAAAGGAAAACCATGACTCCAAGTTGAGCTCTGAGGGCATGACAGAAGACAGGGCTCTGGGTCTAGGGATCATCTTTAGGATGAGGACGGCTTGAACATACTTAAAAGCCACTCTCCCCATGATTGTGGCAGGGAGACCAAGGCAGATGCAGGCCAATGAGTTTCTGTTGAAAGAGGAAGAGGAACTGAGACCACACTTCCTTCTCCCCACCCCTCTGACTATATCTCAGTTTTTATTACCAGGCTATTTTGTTTTCCATGACCTCTCCTATAGCCCAGAAATGTAAATTTCTTTTTTTTTTTTTTTTTGGCCACACCTATGGCATGCAGAAGTTCCCAAGCCAGATATCAAAACATAGCCACAATTGTAACCAGAACCACAGCAGTGACAATGCCCTATCCTTGACTGGCTGAACTACCAGGGAACTCCTTTTTGGGGCAAGAGGAGAAATGCTAACTTTTAACAAGACTCACTAATGACTTCTATCTGCTTAGTCCCTTGCTCAATTCATGTTTTCATCTTGGCTTCAACCAAGTCTTATTTTTCGCAATAGTATTTAATGTCTTATAGAAGTGTCTCTCCCAGTTCTATCTGGAAATGCGTATTGTATTAGAGAACAAGCAAAAACAGACTTAAAGACTACATACCTAAGGCTTCTCCAGTAATACTTAAACTCCTCAGCCAAGAATGCCTTTTTAGGGCAGGTCTGGCCTGGGGAGATGGTGATGGACCTGTCCTCTGATAGTCCCAACTATCAAAGCAAGGACTTAAGGGACAACAGACATAAGGAAAGTCATTATTCTTATATCTGTCCACTCCCTCTTGGGTCATCAACTCTCACCCTCTACAGGCACACTCAATAACCTAAGGTGTCAAAGGGAGTTCCCATGAGACCCAACAGTTGTTACCTGCCTTTCTTGCCTGTTACTATCACTTCCCAGGGCTCTCCAGGCAATTACAAATGCAAGAGAAGGCGTTCCCATCATGGCGCAGTGGTTAACAAATCCGACTAGGAACCAGGGGGTTGTGGGTTCGATCCCTGGCCTCACTCAATGGGTTAAGGATCCAGCGTGGCGTGAGCTGTGGTGTAGGTTGAAGACGCGGCTCGGATCCCATGTTGCTATGGTTGTGGCATAGGCCGACAGCTACGGCTCAAACTGGACCCTTAGCCTGGGAACCTCCACATGCGTGGGAAGCGGCCCTAGAAAAAACAAAACAAAACAAAAAAATAAATGCAACAGAATTCTTAAGACTTCCTCTTTGACTCAGAATGTCAGGGAACCATTGACTGAAAATGCCCAACTTGTCCTGGCATGATAATAAGTGTCGTCTCACATTAGGAGACCCTAATAAGGATTATGGTGCTGTTCTGAAAATTAACCGAAGAATTCCAGAGGGGCCAAAAAGAGGGAGGAGACGACCAACCTCCCAGAATCCTTGGCCCTGGACTCCATCTTGGCTGAGAGATGTGGGGCCACCATGAAGGACCTTGATCCAGACCAAAGATGGGCCGAGCAATATGACTGGCCAGAGACAACCTGAAAACTAACCCCATTCCTACAAAATCTGAGGCTTTGAGCCTTGTGGCAGAACAGTTCTGGGTTCCTTTATCCCGCTACTTTCCGCCTGCGCGCCCCTTCCTAATAAAGTCTTTTGCTTTGTCAGGACATGTATCTCCTTGGACAAGTCATTTCTGAGTATTAGACAAGAATTCACACTGGGGCTCTGGAAGGTGTCCCCCTTCCTGCAACAAGAGTAAGAAGGAGTTCCCGTCATGGCTCAATGGTTAATGAATCTGACAATGAGGTTGTGGGTTTGATCCCTGGTCTCGCTCAGTGGGTTAAGGATCAGCATTGCTGTGAGCTGTGGTGTAGGTCACAGACGCGGCTGGAATCCCGTGTTGCTGTTGCTATGGCTGTGGCATAGGCCGGCAGCTGTAGCTCTGATTCAGCCCCTAGCCTGGGAACCTCTACATGCCACAGCGGGTACAGCCCTAAAAAAAAAAAAGAAAAAAAAAAAGAAAAAGAAGAAGAGTAAGGAAACATGTACAATAGAAGAGCCACCCAATAAATTCTAATCAATGTTGTAAAAGATTCTGATATGTAACATCAACTAGATATATTGTTCCATCCCTGGCCTCGCTCAGCAGGTTTGGGATCTGGCAATGCCGTGAAACGTCGTGTAGGTTGCAGATGCCACTTGGATCTTGAGGCTGTGACGTAGGTCCACAGCTGTAGCTCCGATTCTACCCCTGGACTGGGAAATTCCATATGCCACGAGAGCGGCTCTAAAAAGCAAAACAAAAAAAAAAACTTCACTGACAAGTGTAAATGACAACAACTTGGCAGTTTTGTCTTTAAAAATATTTTGCCTTTCTAAGCCTTGTGTTAAAGGCATTTAATATTAGTGCCTGTATAATGAAGGAGGAAATTACAGTCTCAGCTTAAAAGATGTCCAAACACCCTCCCCGCACCACCTTTTTTTTTTTTTAGGTAAACTTTACGGTGGGTGCTTAGTCTCAAAAACTGTCAAGTGACATGTCCTAACAGACCTGACTGGTAAGGACATTAATGACTTCACTAGAATTTAAACCAGCTCTAGATAGGAAAGAATCTAAGTCTCCTCGTCTGCTTTTTCAGAGGGGTAGCACATCCCATATTTTAGAACAAGCAGGGGTGCCTTGCTTAAATAAAAATAGTGTTTAATGTATAATGCTGTAAAGGGTTTATGGATAAAGCTGTATTTCTGCCACATTGTGGCAGTATCTTCTGCTTTAATATTAAACAGCTTGTTATTTAAACACTAGATCAAAATGGCTGGCTTCAAATGTAGTCATTAATAAACTAATTTTATGTGCATCTGTGTAGAAAAAAACAAAAACCTCACTGAAGGGTATCCACACTTTCTATTTGATTTTTTTTTAGGGCTGCACGCCGCATATGTAAGTTCGGAGCAGCAGCATCTACACCACAGCTCACAGGGCAAGGCCCACTGAGGGGGCCAGGGATCGAACACACGTCCTCATGGATACTAGTCAGGTTTGAGCCACAAGAGGCTCCTCCACACTTTCTTTGTGAGAGGTGAGTGGCAGCCATGGCTGCGTTTTGGAAGGGGAGCCACAGGCAGTCTCGGCTACCGACACACTTGGATTTGGGAGAGCTAGGCCACTGGTGGCCGGGGTCTGGAAGATGCCACAGCTTGTGCTGCTCGAGCTCTGGCTGCCGGATGGCCGCCGCCGCCGCCGCCTCCGCCTCCTCCTCCTCCTCCTGCAGTCGTGGGGGCGGTGTCCGCAGCTGCTCTTCCCGCCCAGGGCAGGCACTGCGGGCCCCACTGGAGAACCCGCGTTCTACCGGCCGAGCTCCTGGATCTGGATCTCGGCCTCACCTCCTCCTTCCACTCCTTCATCCTCCGCGGTCTCCCGCGGTCTCCCGCAGCCCCGCTGCCGTCGCCTCCGAGGCGGGGGCTCCCTGAGGGAGCGTCGTCGTCGAGCGGCCCGGTGGTGGCTTCTCAGCGGCGGCCCAGGCCTCTCGCACCCTGACACCCTGAGAGCCCCGCCCAGAGCCCCGCGCCGCCCCGGCTCCGGGCCTGTCCCGCCAAAGGTCGCTGCGGACACGGCGAACTCGGCGACGCCTCGCCCCGCGGGCCCGTGCCGGCGGCCTGCGGCCCTCCCAGCGCGCCGCGGCCTCCCCTGGCGGAGCCGCTGCAACCGGAAGACGGGCCCTCACGTCCTCCTGATGGGCTTCCGGCCCAGCTCCGAGCCCAGGGCCCGCGGGAAGGGAGACCCCCCTCCGGGACCAGGCAAAGGAGGTTCAGAGCAGCACGAGAGGTGGGATGAGGCCCCTGCAGCAGACAGAGGAGGGGAAGAGACGCAGAATGGGACACAGGTGGGCCTTGCAGAGAGGCCTGCCAGAGGGCTCTGCCCCCGAACATCCACCTCCAGCGAGGACAATGTGCAGAGGCTCTTCCATTGGCTTCGTGGCCCCTTCTCGGGAGGAAGCTGACCTGAGTCCAGGACATGGCTGGGACCTCAAAACCAGACTAGGACCTCAAAAGCAAGAGCCTGAGGGACCTCGCACACCATACCTGGTCTGAGTCACATGTCCTCCAGCCAGCTACTCAGTGGCAGGTCTCACGGCTACAAGGTGTGCATAGAAAGTCACACACACCATTGCTGAAGTGACACAGACACTCTCCCTCCCACACAGGGAACCACCTACAAACTGTAGAAATGTCTTACTTGAGAATCGCTCACCTAAGTGAGAAGAATAATCCACCTTTGTTTTTCAGACTGCACCAGATCTTTTATTATACATAATTAAATCTCTCCATAATGTCTCAAACAGTTTCCAACACCACTTCACATCTCTAATACAGAGTGGGCCTTCAGTACTAGAGTCAAGAGAGACATGTGAGGAGTTCCCATTGTGGCACAGCAGAAACGAATCTAGTCAGGAACCATGAGGTTGCAGGTTCCATCCTTGGCCTCACTAAGTGGGTTAAGGATCCAGTGTTGTGAGCTGTGGTGTAGGTCAAAGATGTGGCTCGGATCGTGGTTGCTGTGGCTGTGGCGTAGGCTGGCAGCTGTAGCTCCAATTCGACCCCTAGCCTGGGAGCCTCCATATGCCGAGGGTGAGGCCCTAAAAAAGCAAAGAGCAAAAAAAAAAAAAAAAAAAAGAAAAGAGAGACCTGAAATTTCAAGCTTCTGACATCACATGGTGACCCAGCAAAGCTTATGTGTCATTTTCTCACATTTTCTTGTCCTTGAAGGACAAGAAGAGGCCTACCTGTGACACCCTAGACTCAGGAAGGGAAGCCCAGCAGCATCCTCAGGACCAGAGAAGGAAGATGGGAGGGAAAAGGCACCCTCCACTCCAGCTGTGTCCCCTTGAGTTCTCCATGTTCCCCTGGATCCCAGATACTTCCCAGGCTCTGTGTCTTCAGGAACCAGGGGCCTGGTGAGTGCTTATAGCCTCAGAGTAGTTGTTACCCCAGGAGACAGAATTCCTCCTGGGATGACTAAGGAGGAACCTCCCCATCTCTGTCCCAGTTCACATGGCCCCCCCAACCCAGGCCTGCTCCCCACAGTCACTGAGTCCCCAGGGCATGTGCACACACACCCCTCTCCCAGCCAGGTACCCACCACACCCACTCCGGGCACAGAGATCTGATACCCACACACCACGCAGGGGCAGGTCCTCCAGGGCTGCTGGTCACCAGGTACGTCAGCACTACCCCCAATCCCAGACCTGTCCTCAGATCCCAACCCAAGGCCCTCCTGGAGCCCCTCCAGGCTGAGCCTGTTCTTCCCCCTTCACCCTCCTCCCAGGGGGCATCTGCTGACTAGGAGACCAGCCTCAGGGGTGGGAGTTGAGGTGGAAGGAGATGGTGGCAAGCACAACCCCACACACGACCACGCTCAACCCCTGACCACTGGTCCCCTGACCCCAAGTCATTCCTTGACCCACCTTGCTCCCTGGAACTCTGCTGCTGTGGATTCCTGTACCCAACCCCTTTCAGGTACCATAAATCACAGTCCCAACTGCCCACCCCTTCTAGCCCCCTCCAGAGAAAGCCCACAGGAGGCACTTAAGTTTACCTGCAGTTCAGCAAGCTCTCATCTGTGTCTCCTGGCCAGAGGGACCAGCACCGTCTCCTCTTGCCCTAAGACCATACAGGCACTCCATGTTCAAGACCCACCTCTAAGAGCCCACCATCCCAGGCTAACATCTCACACACATATATCACAATCTTTGTCACTTACAGGAGGTGAACCTTTTCTGTTTGTGGCCAAGACCATCCAAACATTTCTAAATCACCTGGTCCTGGTGGACCCCTGCCTTGTGGGGCAAGGACCCTAAATTCTTTTGGCCTCACTCAGTTAATTCAAGCTTCCTCTCTCTCCCTCTGGTCAGTGTCACATCTCTCAGTGTCTTTCTCAATCTTTCCATTATTCTCACTCAGTCTCCCTCTCAGCCTCTCTCACCATCTCTGCCTCTTCACCATCTCCCTCTTCCAGTACCTCCTGATCAAGCCCTTACCATCTCTGTCAGCCATTCATTCTAACACACAGTGTCTTTCTCAAAATCTCTCTCATAATATCCAGTTCTCTCAGTGTCTCTCGCACTCTCATGCCCCTTCTTGTCTCCCTCCCAATCTCCATCACTTCCTCTCCTATCCCCCCCTCTTTCCCTCTTTCTCACCTCTCTCTGTTTCACTCACACACACACACACACACACACACACACACACACGAGTGGACCCGGCACTCAACAGTCTCCACAAAAGCACACTTGAGTTTGTATTACCTGGGGCACCTACTCGATGTGCAGCACGTTACTACTATTTGTGTAAACCTGTTCTTGGCCCTCTTCCACCTGTGGCTCCTTCATTGGGCAACTCAGGCCATACCTGGACTTACAAACCAATGAGGGAGGAGTGTTCTAAGTTGGGACTCTGAAGGCCAAGGCAGGGTCTGGCTTGGGCTATAGTACCAACCACAGGGCAGGCATTGTGGAGGGAGGTAAGAGTGAACAAGCCAGACAGACCCTGACCTGAAGAGTCCACCCTTTAGTGAGGAGATGGACATCAAGAGAATAAGTCCTTTTAGGAGTCCCCATCGTGGCACAGTGGAAACAAATCCGACTAGGAACCATGAGGTCGCAGGTTAAATCCCTGGCCTCGCTCAGTGGGTTAAGGATCCGGCGTTGCCACGAACTGTGGTGTAGGTCGCAGATGTGGCTCAGATCTGGCATTGCTGTGGTTCTGGCGTAGGCTGGAGGCTACAGCTCCAATTCGACCCCTAGCCTGGGAACCTCCATATGCTGCGGGTGCAGCCTTAAAAAAAAAAAGAGAGAGAGAAAGAGAGAGAATAAGTACTTTTATTCTCTCAATACACAAAAGTCCAGCAGTTAACAAAAGCACAGTTAGAGGTGTCACCAGGTGTCAACATCAGGGGAGATACCCTAGGAGTAGGTGGGCTTGGCACCCGGCATTGGAGGGTAATGGGTAAGCTACCAGGCCTGGAGTCTGGCTTTCACGCTGCTTCCTGTCTCAACCACCAACAGATGAGCGCCATTCCTGACAATGGTCTGGAAGATGCTGCTTGTAGAAAAGAGCTTAGAGAGTAGGGCCCCAAATTCTGGGTGTTAGGTAAAGTGTATTAACTGGGAGTTTGGCTTAATTGTGTAGCTGAGATCAGAAGGATGAGACCAGGAATTAAAGCACTGCGTAGGGGGTGTATCCAGGCAGAGTGAACTGCAGGTGCAAAGGTTCTAGGGTAAGAGGGACGGTGATGGTCACCAGAGCTGGGAAAAAGCAATACGGAGCCATGGAGCCCATGGAGAAAGAGCAAAGTGTGGCCAGAGGCCGCTGCCCTCACCGAGGGTCACGTATTCCCTTGGCTCTAACTTTTGACAACATTTGGCACATGAACACAGAGGGGGCTCCATGCCATGATGACTCAGTCCAGCTCAGTGGGAGACCATGGCAACCGGGATGGAGCAGGTATGGAAGGCGATGATGGTGTCCATGACAGGAAGATCAGGGACCACCTCCACAGCAGACACAAAGAAAGAAAAAGGAGAAGAGCTGAATTTGCAACAAGGAGAAACCAAGGGCAAATGGAAGCAATAAGAAAAAAAAGCTTTGCAAATAACTGGCCAGAAAGCAAAGCAGCGCAGCTCAAGAGGAAGAGAAAGCCAAAAAAAGCCTCCCGTTCCTAGAATTTACTCTCTTCTGCCCCATTGGAATCCCCTACTCCAAGAAGGCACCTTGATCCACGCTTCCCGCAGCTCGGGACAACCTTTGCTCAAAATATTTGGTTAACCGTCACCAAACTCACAATGTACTTGCTTCCTAAGCCCACTAGGGGGCCTCCAAGCTCCGGGCCTCAGTCCAGCGGGACACCACTGGCCGCCACTTCCGCTCCTCCGCATCCCAATGCGCACCCCCGATAGTGTTCTAGTTCTTACCGTCCGGCTCCCTTAGATGAATGAACCTACAAGTAAAAAGACCCCACATCTAACAGTGGGGAGAAAGGAGGGCAACAGCAGTAGCCAAGAAGCGGTGGTTCAGTTCTCATAAGAACAAGTGTACTAAAAACCACTGTGATGGTCTGTCGTGATTCGAGGTCTCCAGCGGCGGGGCCATCCGCAAGTGCAAATCCAACATAAGCCATCAGTGAGAAGCCCAAGCTTCCCAATCTTGATGTGTCTTTCAGAGGGGGTAAAAAAATCTACATTTCCACATACCACGTTTCATTAGGTCACTGCTCTCACGACACCAACACAAACAAAACCCCATGCTATTCTAAAGTCTGAGAGGCAAACACATATTTTGAGATTTCAAAGGAATTTATACAAAAATAGTTAGACTACAATGTTTTACCACTTGAACATTAGCTATATGATATACAAATAGGACACTTGTGAGTTTCTTGTACTTTTCCTAAGAAATAACAACCGTGGACCAAGTTTTTAGAAGAAAACTATATTCTTTTAAAGAAAATGAAAATATTCTCAAAGGAAAAACTTAATTTAAGTCAAATCATATGCTTTTGTCGTGGAGCCCAATACACAGTGCTTTTCTGCCAACAAGTGGGCAGGGCGCCCCCTCGCGGTCTCTCTTGTCCGAGACCTGAGGCTGGAATTCTGCCTGAGGTGTTCTTTTCCCGGGGAGGAGGAAGGAGGAGCCAGGGATGGGAAAGACCCAGGCAGGACTAGGGTTAGAAACACCCGTTAGAACCCCGGGGGCCAAACCCCGAAGTGACCACAACGGCCAAAGGCAAGGCTCCTTCGCTGGCTCCACTCCCCAAGGGTGTCATTCCTCACCTCCTCCAGTGACCCCAGCCAAACAAGGCACCCTCCCCACCTACCAATGGGCAAGACGCTTATGAAACAAACACGCGTGCCCTTTGCAAACCCCCGCCTGCCAGACCACACACTGCCCCGCCCCGCCCCGCGCACTCTTGAAAGGAGTCCCAGGTCCCACCTATACAGGGAAACTGGCTCCCGCCCCAGGGCCCGTGGGAGGACGGCGGCCGCCCCCTGCACTCGGTAATGGCCATCTTCTACCCCGAGACCCTCAGCGGGTCTGGGAGCCTGCCCCCGAGGATATGGGGCACAGGGCGGGGTTCCGAAACAGAAGGCTGGTGATGGGGTGGCGGCGGGAGGCAGGCAGAGCCCGGGAGGAAGAAGCGGCTTGAGGAGGCACAAACGGTGAATAAATATTAGTAGCTTCGCCGCGGGGCCAGCCCCTCGGACAGCAGCTCGGTGGCGAGTGGGGGGAGGGGGCGGGGGGGAGCCAGCGGCCGCGCCCGCCGGCACGAAGCCCCGACACTGACCTGCTTCAGCCATCGGCCGCGCGCGCGCGCGCGCAAAAACACACACGCAAGAACACGCGCGCCTGCGCACACACACAAACACGGGCGCCTGCGCGCACAGACGGCCCCAGAGTCTGGCTCCCCGCCCCAGCTCGGAGCTCCAGCTCAGAGCTCCGTGACGTGCACAGCAGGTGAGGGAAGTGGCCCGGGTCGGAGGCGCCGCAGGTGGCAGCGGCGGCACAGCAGGTGGCCCTCCAGGGGGTAGCAGCGGCGTCCATCCTCCCCGCTCAGCTGCAGCCCGCAGTCCTAGGGAAGAACACAGCCCCGGCCGGCCCCGGAGTAAGCAAGGAGGGGGACATCAGAGATTTAGGACCCTGCACCCCTTCCGGAGGATTTCGGCCTTTATTCTTTGGCAGAGGGGGTCAGGAGCCCAATGTGGGACACTGGAGGGTGGGAGAGCCTCCTACACATCCAAAGGAGCCAGCCACGAGGGAGACAGTTGAACACGAGCCTGGAGTCTGGCCGAGAGGGCTGGGCAGTAAATTGGGGTATCAGCAAAAAATGTGATAGGGGTTTTTCTGTTTGTTTGTTTTTGTCTTTTTAGGGCCGCACCCGCAGCATATATATGGAAGTTTCCAGGCCAGGGTTGAATCAGAGCTGGAGCCACTGGCCTAGGTCACAGCCACAGCTGCCAGATCCCAGCCATACCTGTGACCTACACCACAGCTCACGGCAACGCCGGATCCTTAACCCACTGAGGCCAGGAATCAAACCTTCGTCCTCATGGATACTAATCAGATTCATTTCCACAGAGCCAGGATGAGAACTCCAAAATGTGATAGTTTTTTAACAGAACAGCAAGAGTTTCTCTCTCGGTGGGGGGAGGGGCAGATAACTAGAAAAAGAAGAGCACCTGCATCTGAGCTGTGGAAGCTCTAACCTTAAGAGAGGAAAGAAGAGTGGGACTTTATCCAAGATATCAGGGGAAAATAAAAGGAAGACTAAAATCAGCCTGCCCTAAGGGCACAATGTATCATCTTGGAAAGTTGCTGCAGACTTAGGACAGTGACAACTGAGAACAATCTCCTAGTCCCCAGTGGGGATCACTGGTGACCTTGGGAAGAGGGGGAGGTCAAATGCTTGAGCTCAGTGGCCTTAAGAGACAATGGAAGAGAAGAACTGAAGACATCAAGTAAACATTCGATGTCTGAAGGATATTTTATAGGCTAATTTGTTTAACAGGTTATATGACTGGAGTTTGACTTCTGTAAATAACAAAGTGTGAAGGGCAGCCACAGAGGGTGTGGACAACATTTTCTTTCCTTCTGCCCCCACCCAAGGTGGCCCTTTTGGCCACACTCTCACTGCATCCAGGGCTGAACTCCAGCCTGGAAGCTTCAACACTTGTTACCCAAAGGCCCTGAGACCAACACCTGCCCTGCCCCGCCCCACACAGGGGATGGAGCTGGGCTGCTGCTGCGATGGAGCCTCATGTCCCAAGCAACTCAGGTCCCAGGTGTTCTCCATGTCCTGTCCAGCCACAGCCCCCTGACCTGGCCTGCTACTAACCACCACCTGGGGGGTGGGGGCCTGGAGATCTCAGTCCCCATCCAAGGGTCTTCCTGGGGACAGTGGCACCACATCTCATAGCCCCAAGGCTCCAACTGTGATCCGCAGGGCAGCCTGACCTGCTCTTGGACTCAGCATAAGCCCAAGGGGACAAACACCACGGTCCCCAGGACATCAGAGCAGGATGCCCTCCTACTGTTGCTGGGGAAACTGTGGCCCCTCTGCAGCCCATGCCTGCCCCCCATCCTCCTTCCCTGGTCCCCAGCAGGATTCCTGTTCCTACTGGGCCACCTGCCCCATAAAGCCACGTGGTTCCAAGCTGACCCTTGAATCCTATTGAAGATTTCTCACTTGACAGGCCTGCTCTTCCCTGGGGCTCTGAAACCCAACATGCTTTCCTTGGTTTCTCTCCTACCTCTCCAGTCTCTCATTCTAGGCCTTCCATGTGGCTGCTTTGCCTCCGTGCAGCCCCCTGAATGTTGGAGCTCGTTGGGTTCCTCCCTCCACAGCTCTCCCTGGAAGACTCATTTGCTCCCCTGGCTTCAGTGGCCATCTATGTGCCCAAGATGGGACTCCGGCTTCTGGCCACGACCCCAACATTTCCTCCAGAAAGCCTTCCCTAATTTTCCAAGGCCTTGGTGTGCTCTGAAAACTCCCCCCGATAACTTTAATAACCCTGACCCTGTATAAATACGGCCTGAGTGTCGCCACAGTGGCAGCATAGGTCTCAGTTATGGCTGGGATTCAATCCCTGGCCCCAGAACGTCCATATGCCACAGGTGCAGCCATTTAAAAAAAAAAAAACTACTGCCGAGTATTTGTCTCTCCCATGAGGGCAGGGACTGTCTTTATCCTCTGTACATCCACAATGCCCTCACCCTGTAAGTCCTCAGGAAATATTTCATTGGATGAGAAACGAGCCGAGAGCGATCATATCTTGCGGGGGAAGGGAGAGCTCTCACTGGAGGAGGACAGGCAGAACGGGGTAGAACCCACAGCACACCTAAGGAGAGGGGCACCTGTGTGGGAGGGCGACTGCCCCGGCCACATGGGGGCGCAGGCTCACCTCACAGTGATAGCATTCCACATGGTAGTCTCTGTCCATGGACACCACACGGATGGTGGTCTCACAGCCCTGGAGAAAGAGACAGGGTTTGAGGCGAGTTGTGGGGGGGAGGGAGGGCACACACCTATACCACGTGCTCCTGTCACGGGGATGTGCATTCACACCCATGTGAGCACTGACCCGGGCACTTCCACTGGGCGGGCACAGGTGCCACAAATGAATGTGGCATCCTGCCATGGCCGCAGGGCATCACGCGGGGGTCGGTGTGAGTGTGTACTTGCTCTTTTCAGTTCTGTGGAGCCAGGGAAAACCGCTGCCATCCCTGCTTCCCAGGCCCAGCAGGCTGGGATAGAGCCTGCGTGTGTGGGAGACCCAGCGCTGGAGAGAGCTGCGCCACCCAAGGGTGTCTCCTGAACAGACAGCATCCCTTTCTCACCTGTTCCCCCATCACCTCAGCTGCAGAGCTCACAGGCCCAGGGGGCAGTTCTGACATCCATGGGCAATGGAGCTAAGGGGGATGTGGGGCATCCCAGCAGCAGGGGCCACCACTACCCTCTAACTCATGCAGGGACACTTGCACCCAGTATGCACTGGGCATAACATGTCCCTCAGCTGGGAGGGACATGGGGCAGGAGCACCTGCTCATCCCTCCCACTGGGGCCCAAGACCTGGGGCCAACCCGGGCAGGACCGGCAGGGCCGGGTGGGGCCAGGCACCTGATCATCTCCAGGTGAGTGGTTCCTACCTGTGCAGGGAGGATAGGACGGGCACAGGAGGCACACTTTGGTGCAAAAACCCTGGAGGAATAAAGGAAACCAGAAGTGACCAGCTGAAGGGCCAGAGGCCAAGGGCACAAGGACAGGTCCATCCATAGGAGCCCCATGATGTGGCCTGAGCATCAGGCCCCTTTTCCTTGTGTGGACACACTGGGGTAGGAGCAGCCTCTGCCATGCCTTCCTGGCGCTAGCCTTTTGTGTGGCTCCCCAATTCACCTCCACCCCATCACCTCCTGCAGGATGGCTTCAGGTTCTGCCCTGGCCTCTCCCTCATGCTTCCTGCACGTCCTTGCCCCCTAACATCCAGGCTTGGGCCTCCCCTAGCTGAGACCCCTATGAAGCCTGGCTCCACAGTAAGTACCAGAAACCAACATCCAGCACCAGCCCCATGCAAGGCAGCACAGGACCAGAGCTCTGATGAGCCACAGCAAAGGAAAATGGATCACTTTCTTGGGGCAGCAAAAGACTCTGCAGAGACCCCAAGTCCCCATCCCAGGCAGAAAGAGTCCTGGCCTGGCCGTTAGAGCAGAGGGACAGATGCTGGGTGGGACAGCCAAGAGTCCCCACCACCAGGAGGAGGGGGCCCTGGCAAAGGCAGGGGGGGAAGAGGACCATGAGAGAGGGCTCCAGGCAGAGATCCATGCCTCACCCCAACCACCGAGCACCCAGCAGAGCCCAGAGGTGAGCAGGCCAAGACTGCACAGCACACAGAGGCAGGCCAGGAAAATGCTCCCAAGGGAGGCAGAGGACCCACGGGAGTCACACTCGTCCCTGGCACCAGCTACTCACGAGTGGTAATCTCGGACACAGTAGATGTTGTTCTCCACGTCCACAGTGAAGGGTACCCCGTCCAGGCACTCGTTGCACACAGAGCACCGGAAGCAGCCTGGGTGGTAGGACTTCCCAAGGGCCTGAAGGATCTGGGGGTACGAGGCACTGAAGTGTCAGTGCAGGTGGAAGGCTCAGCACTGCCCCCAGAAAACACTCTGGCTCTGAGCCTCTGGCAGGTGGACAACAGGTGAGAGGTTGGGGTGTTCAGACTCCACCCATGTCAGAGGGGCTCCCGGAGCCTGGGGGAGGGTCTCACCATCTCCATGATGAGGTGTCCACACACGCTACACTTGTCAGCCGTTTGCTGGAACCCGGAGTACTGGGAGGGGACACAGGATCCAGGGTGTTACATGACAAAAGGGCACTTGCTGCCCAGCCAACAGCTGCCTCCTGGCCTCGGATCTCCATGTGATTCGGAAGGAGGGTCCCCGCCCCTGTTCCCACCCATGGCAGCAGCCAGGGCACAGCTTTGACTCACCAGGAAGTCCTCCTGGCAGTACACTTTCTCACCCACATTGTAGAATGCCTTCCCGCGAAGCCGTCTCCCTGCAAGGATGAGGGTCGAGAAGTGGGGTTCCTGGACCACTGGAACCAAGAAGGACACCCCTGCTGCCATTCTCGGCACCCTCCTCCAACAGATGAGTTTTAGACAAACTTTTCTTTTTTGGCCGCCCCATGGCATATGGAGTTCCAGGGATCAGATCTGAGCTGTAGTTGCAACCTAAGCCACACCTGCAGCAACGGTGGATCCTTAACCCACTGTGCAGGCCAGAGATCGAACCTTTGTCCCAGCACTCCCAAGACACCACCAAGCCCATTGTGCCACAGTGGGAACTCCAGCAGACAAATTTTCTAATTCCCCTATAATGTTATGTTATTATCATTATACTAACCAATATTTCTTTTTTTTCTTTCTTTTTTTTTGTTTTGTTTTTTTGGTTTTTTGCCATTTCTTGGGCCGCTCCTGCAGCATATGGAGGTTCCCAGGCTAGGAGTCGAATCGGAGCTGTAGCTGCCAGCCTACACCAGAGCCACAGCAACGCCAGATCCAAACCGCGTCTGCAACCTACACCACAGCTCACGGCAACACCGGATCCTTAACCCAATGAGCGAGGCCAGGGATCAAACCTGCAACATCATGGTTCCTAGTTGGATTCGTTAACCACTGAGCCACGACGGGAACTCCCTAACTAGTATTTCTAAAAAATTAACCTGGAGTTCCTGTAGTTCCTGTTGTGGCTTAGCAGAAACCAATCTGACTGGAATCCACGAGGACCCAGGTTCGATCCCGGGCCTCCCTCAGTGGGTTAGGGATCCGGTGTTGCCATGTGCTATAGTATAGGCTGCAGATGAAGTGCAGATCTGGCATTGCTGTGGCTGTGGCTCAGGCCAGTGGCTACAGCTCCAATTTGACCCCTAGCCTGGGAATTTCTATGTGCCGTGCATGCCGCCCTAAAAAAAAAAAAAAATTAAACTGAATATGTTGTTGTCAAAACTGTTGTTAAGAGATTGTCAGAGCAAATATATGAAGACTTGCTTTTCGAATGTAAATTGAAATTGTAATAATTTTTTAAAAATTGCTTTTAGTTCAGTTGAATTCAGAATAGACTTTGCAAATGAGCTTTTTTTTTTTTTTTTTTTTTTTTTTTTAGGGCCGCACCAGCAGCATTTGGAGGTTCCCAGGCTAGGGGTTGAATCGGATTTATAGCTGCCAGCCTATACCACAGCCACAGCAACACAGGATCTGAGCTGCATCTTCAACCTACACCACAGCTCACAGCAACGCTAGCTCCTTAACCCACTGAGCAAGGCCAGGGATTGAACCTGCATCCTCATGGATGCTAGTCAGGTTCATTAACTGCTGAGCCACAACGGGAACTCCTCTCATCACCTCTATTCAACATAGTATTGGAAGTCCTAGCCAGAGAAATTAGGCAAGAAAAAGAAATAAAAGGCATCCAAATTGGAAAGGAAGAAGTAAAACTGTCACTATTTGCAGATGACATATTACATATAGAAAACCCTAAAGACTTCATCAAAAACTGCTAGGACTAATAAATGAGCTCAGTAAAGTTGCAGAATACAAAATCAATACACAAAAATCTGATTTAATTTCTTTAAACCATCAGAAAAAAGAAAATAAGAAAACATTCCATTTACAATTGCATCAAAAAGAATAAAACACCTAGGAATAAATTTAACCAAGGAGGTAAAAAGGCTTCTATATTGAAAACTCTAAGACATTAATAAGGGAACTTGAGGATGATACAAATAAATGGAAAGGTATTCTATGCTCATGGATTAAAAGAATCAATATTGTTAAAATGTCCATACTACCCAAAGCAATGCAATTCCTATCAAAAATTCCAGTGGGAAGTTCCTGCCGAGGCTCAGCAGAAATGAACCTGCCTAGTATCCATGAGGTTCAATCCCTGGCCTCAGTCAGTGGGTTAAGGATCTGGCGCTGCCATGAGCTGTAGTGTAGGCCACAGACGTGGCTCAAATCTGGCGATGCTGTGGCTGTGGTGTAGGCCAGTGGCTACAGCTCCGATTCAATCCCTAGCCTGGGAACCTCCATATGCCACAGGTGCAGCCCTAAAAAGACAAAATACATGCATATATACATATATACATACACACACACACACACATATATATATAATTCCAATGGTATTTTACACAGAAATAGAACAATCCTAAAATCTATATGGAAGCACAAAAGACCCCAAACAGCCAAAGCACTCTTGACATAGAAGAACAGAGCTGGAAGCATCATGCTCCCTGATTTCAAACTGTATTACAAAAGCTATAGTAATTAAAAAGTATGCTGTTGGCATACAAACAGACACATTGATCAATGGATCAGAATAGCAAACCCAGATATAAACCCACACATACATGGTCAATTAATTTACAACAAAGGACCTCACACCTGTCAGAATGAGGCAAGAAATCACAAGTGTTGGTAAGGATGTACAGAAAAGGGCACCCTCATTCACTGTTGGTGGGAATGTACATTAATCGAACCACTGTGGAAAATGGTATGGCGCTTCCTCAAAAAATTGAAAATAACCAGTCAGAATGGCCATCATCAAAAAGTCTACAAACAATAAATGCTGGAGAAGGTGTGGAAAAAAGGGAACCCTCCTACACTGTTGGTGGGAACATGCATTGGTGCAACCACTATGGCAAACAGTATGGAGGTTCCTTTAAAAAGTAAATGTAGAACTACCATACGACCCAGCAATCCCACTCCTTAGCATCTATCCAGAGAAAACCTTAATTCAGAAAGGTACATGTGGAGTTCCTGTCATGGCGCAGCAGAAATGAATCCGACTAGGAACCATGAGGTCAAGGGTTTGATCCCTGGCCTCACTCAGTGGGTTAAGGATCTAGTGTTGCTATGGCTGCGGTGTAGGCTGGCAGCTGTATCTCCAATTGGACCCCTAGCCTGGGAACCTCCATATGCCGCAGATACGGCCCTAAAAAAAAGCAAAAAAAAAAAAAGATACATGCACCCCAGTGTTCACTGCAGCACTGTTTACAATAGCCAAGAGGTGGAAGTAACCTAAATGTCAATGGACAGAAGAGTGGCTAAGGAAGATGTGGTGTGTGTATGTATATATATATATATATATATACATATATATATACACACACACATATATATACATATACACATATATATACACACACATACACACACATACACACACACACACACATATATATATATATGATGGAATAGAAAAGAATGAAATGCCATTTGCAGCAACCTGGATGGACCTAGAGACTATCATACTAAGTCAGTCAGGGAAAGACAAATATCATATGATATCACTTTTATGTGGAATCTAATAAAAAAGGATAAAAAAGAACTCATTTACAAAACAGAAACACGTATTTTGAAATCAAGATTCTGGTTACCAAAGGAAAAACTGGCAGGGAAGGATAAACTGGGGGGATGGGATTGGCATATACACACTAATATGTACAGAACAGGTAACTGGCAAGGACCTGCTATGGAGCACAGGAAAATCTACTCAATATGCTGTAATAGGAGTTCCCTTCGTGGCTCAGCGGTTAACAAACCTGACTACTATCCACGAGGACTTGGGTTCAATCCCTGGCCTCCCTCAGTGGGTTAAGGATCTGGCGTTGCCATGAGCTGTGGTGTAGGTTAAGACTTGGCTCAGATCCCACACTGCTGTGGCTGTGGTGTAGACCGGCAGCTGTAGCTCTGATTTGACCCCTAGCCTGGCAACCTCTACATGCCATGGGTGCGGCCCTAAAAAGATAAAAAAAATTCTGAAATCATCTACATGGGAAAAAAAAGAATGGATATATATATATATATATAACTTATTCACTTATTCACTTTGCTGTACTTCTGAAATAAATATAAGTCAACTATATTCCAATAACTCTTTTTATTAAAAATAGAACTGGCAGACCTCGCATCTTGGCTCAGTGGTTAACAAACCCGACTAGAATCCATGAGGTCGTGGGTTAGATCCCTGGCCTTGCTCAGTGGGTTAAGGATCTGGCGTTGCCGTGAGCTGTGGTGTAGGTCACGGACGTGGCTCAGATCACGCACTGCTGTGGCTGTGGTGTGGGCTGGCAGCTGTAGCTCCGATTCGACCCCTAGCCTGGGAACCTCCACATGCAGCCATTGCGGCCCTAAAAGACTAAAAGACCAAACAAAAAACAAAAAAATAGAACTGAACTGGTATATGATCCAGTAACTCCACTTTTGGGTATTTTTCTAAAGAAAATGAAAACACTACTTCACAAAGATTTGTGGGAGTTGCTGTTGTGGCTCAGCAGTAATGAACCCAACTAGTATCCATGAGGATGTGGGTTCAACCCCCAGCCCTGCTAGTGGGTTAAGGATCTGGCTTTGCCATGAGCTGTGGCACAGGTCGCAGACGCAGCTCAGATCACGAGTTGCTGTGGCTGTGGTGTAGGCTGGCAACTGCAGCTCTGATTTAACCCCTAGCCTAGGAACTCCCATAAGCCAAGGGTGCAGCCCTACAGAGCATGCGCGCGTGCACGAAATCTTGCCATTTGCAACCACACGGATGGACCTCAAAGGCATTATGCTAGGTCAAATAAGTCAGACCAAGAAACAAATACACCATATGATCTCTCTTATATGTGTAAACTTTAAAAACAAAAAAAAGGAGTTCCCTTGTGGCAGGTTAAGGATCCAGCTTTGTCACTGCTGTGGCACAGGTGGCAACTGCAGTGTGGGTTTGATCCCCAGCCCAAGAATTTCCACATACCATGGGTGCAGTCAAAACAAACAAACAAGTTCATAGATACAGAGAATGGTTTCATGGTCGCAAGACACAGGGGGTTAGGGATGGGAAAATGGGTGATATGGGAGTTTTTTAGTTTTAAATAAATTGAACAAAAACTTAAAAAGAAAAAGGCATCCTTGTCAAAACCACAGGCCCAGCAGACTAGGCTGCTGCAGTGACAACTGCCAGATCTTCAATTCACTGAGCCACCAGGGAACTCCAATGATCATGTCTTCAGTCAGCACCTGAGAAACACTGGCAGGCTCTCCTGTCGGCGTGCATGTAGGGAAAAATCTTAAACCTTGTACAGTTCCTGAGAACCAGCTTCATGGCTTCAAATGTTCTCATATCAATTCTCCCCAAGCTGATCTACACATTTACTGCCACCCAATCAAGTTCCCAGCACCCATTTTTTGTGTGGAAACTGGTGTGCCAATTTTTTAATTTATATAAAAACACAAAAGAAACAAGAATGGCCAAAATGATCTTGAAAATGATCAACAAAACTAGAAGACTTACACTACTTATTTTAAGACTTACAGAAATCATGACTATAATACTATGGTAAAGAGAGACAAAAAGTAAGTGGAACAGAGCCCAAAAATAGACTCATAAATGCTTCAACAAACATACAAGTAGTAAAGCAAAGTCTTTTCAGCACATGGTGCTGGAACAACTAGATATTCATATGGGGAAAAAAATAAGATTTAATGATTATCTCATACCATACACAAAAATTAACATAAAATGGGCTATCGACCTAAACATCAAAATGAGAAACCTAGGAAGTCCTGTCATGGCTCAGCTCTAACGAACCCAACTAGTATCCATGAGGAAGTAGGTTTGATCCCTGGCCTTGCTCAGTGGGTTAAAGATCCAGCATTGCCGTGAGCTGTGGTGTAGGTCACAGAGAAAGCTCGGATCCTGCCTTGCTGTGGCTGTGGTGTAGGCCGGTGGCTACAGCTCTGATTTGACTCCTAGCCTGGGAACTTCCATATACCACAGATGTCACCCTAAAAAGAAAAAAAACAAAACAAAAACAAAAACCCTGACTATTCACAAAACATTTGAAAAGACCTTGTTAGAAACACAGGCTTTCCCACTGTGGTGCAATGGGATCAACAGTGTCTCTGCTACAGCAGGGACATGGGTTTGATCCCCAGCCCGGCACAGTGGGTTAATGATCTGACATTGCTGAAGCTGTGGCATAGGTCGCAGCTCCAGCTCAAATTCAATCCCTGGCCAGGGGCAGCCAAAAAAGAAGAAAAGAAAGAAACACATGCATACATACACACACACACATAAATAACTTCTGATTTTAAAAATGGACAAAAAGGGAGTTCCCATTGTGGCGCAGTGGTTAACGAATCCGACTAGGAACCATGAGGTTGCGGGTTCGGTCCCTGCCCTTGCTCAGTGGGTTAACGATCCGGCGTTGCCGTGAGCTGTGGTGTAGGTCGCAGACGCGGCTCGGATCCTGCGTTGCTGTGCCTCTGGCGTAGGCCGGTGGCTACAGCTCCGATTCAACCCCTAGCCTGGGAACCTCCATATGCCGCAGGAGCAGCCCAAGAAATAGCAAAAAGACAAAAAAAAAATAAAAAATAAAAAATAAAAAATAAAAAAATAACAAAAAATAAAAAAATAAAAATGGACAAAAAACTTGAACAAACTTCACAAAAGATATATAAATGGCCAAGAAACAGAAAAATGTTCAACCTCATCAGTCATCAGGGAAATGCAAATTAAAACCACTGTGAGACACCACTTCACATCCATTAGAATGGATAAAATTAAAAAAGACTAAAATACCTTAATCAACTAAAATAAAAAAAATTAAGATTAAAGTACCAATTGGTGGCAAATATGTAGAATAAACCAACTCTCTTACATTTCTAGTGAGAGTATAAAATGATACCAGCCCCTTTGGAAAATAGTTTGGCAGTGTCTTATAAAGTTAAACATACACTTAGCCTATGACCCAGAAATTCCATTCCTTGGAATTTACCCAAGAGAAATGAAAACATTTGTCCACAAATGACCTGTACAAGAATGTTCATAGCACAACCTAGTATCTATCTACAGTTAAATGGATAAGCAAACTGTGGTATATTCATAGAACAGAATATCTTATTCAGCAACAAAAAGGAGTGAGCTACTGATGTATGTAACAACACATTTTAAAAAAAAAGACATGCTTAGCAGGAAAAGAAAGCCACCTTTTTTTTTTTGTCTTTTTAGGGCTGTACCCGCGGCATATGGAGGTTCCCAGGCTAGGGGTCCAATCAGAGCTGTAGTCGCCAGAGCCACAGCAACTCACAGCAACACCAGATCCTTAACCCACTGGGCAAGGCCAGGGATCGAACCCGCAACCTCATGATTCCTAGTCGGATTCGTTTCCTCCGCTCCAGGACGGGAACACCCAAGAAAGCCACTTTTTAAAAAAGAAATAGTACATACTATATGACTGCATTTATATGAAGTTCTAGAATAGACAAAACTAATCTATGGTGGTAGAAATCAGAGCACTGGGTGGATGCCTATGATAGAGGAACATATGAAGATCAACTGAAAAAAGGCAAGACAGGAATTTCTCAGGGGGGTTAAAATTTTCTGTATCCTTGTTCAGCATGCTATATAAATATACACATTTATCCAAACTCTTTTAACTATATACTTAAGATCTATCTGCTGTACTGCATGTAAATTATACTCAATTAAAAACAAATAAAGAAAAAGTGAATACATCTTGTGCCAGAGTAAAGAGGTGCTCAAAAAGGAGTTCCCACTGTGGTGCAGCAAAAACGAATCTGACTAGGAATCATGAGGTTGCCAGTTCGATCCCTGGTCTCACTCAGAGGGTTAAGGATCTGGTGTTGCTGTAAGTTGTGGTGTAGATTGCAGACACAGCTTGGATCCCAAGTTGCTGTGGCTGTGGTGTAGGCTGGCGGCTACAGCTCTGATTGGACCCCTAGCCTGGGACCCTCCATATGCTGCAGGAGCGGCCCTAAAAAGAAAAAAAAAAAAAATTGAGGTATGGAGTTTCTGCTATGGCACAGTGGGATTGACCAACATCTCTGCAGGGCCAGGATGCAAGTTCAATCCCTGGCCTGGCCTGGCATGGTGGGTTAAAGGATCCAGTGGTCCCACAGCAGCAGCGTAGGTCACCATGAAAGATCAGATCCCTGGTCTGGGATTTCCATATGCTGCGGGGTGGCCAAAAAAGGAAGAAAAAAAAAAATTGAGGTAGATCTGAAAAGAGAAACAAAGAAATGTTTTTTAAAATCCAATCACTGAAATGAAAAACTTGATGAAAGTGTTCAATGCACAATTAAACACAGCTGAAGAGAAAATTCAGTGATCTAGATTCCAGCTTCTGGAAGACAGATCTGAAGAAATTCAACAGAATGCAGCAAAGAGAGACAAGAAAATGGATAATATGAAGGAGAGGCTAAGACACAAACAGAATAGAATTAGAAGCCTAATTTTTTTTTTTTTTGCTTTTTTTTTTTTTTTTTTTGCTTTTCTGGGCCACACCCATGATATATGGAAGTTCCCAGGCTAGGGGTCAAACTGGAGCTGCAGCTACCAGCCTACACCACAATCACAGTAATGCGGGATCTGAGGCAAGTCTGCAACCTACGCCATGGCAACACTGGAGCCCCGACCCGCTGAGCAAAGCCAGGGATCCAACCCTCATCCTCATGGACACTAGTCAGATTTGTTTCTTGCTGTGACAGAGTGGGAACCCCCAAGAAGGCCTAATATTTCTAGTTTGAATTCTAGACATAAATAATAGAAATAATGGCTGAGAAGCAAATTTTTGAAAATAAAATAGCTAGGATTTTTCCCAAATTGATAAAAGACTTCAATTTTCAAATTCAGGAGCCAATACGAACCCCAAGCAGGACAAATAAGAGAAAACCCACACCTACACACATCAAACTATAAAAGAACACCTTAAATTATCTGTACTTTTCTTCTAAGTAATACGTGTAAGTATTTTAAATATCCTGGAAAATAATCCTTGGAAGTTATGTTTATGGCATAGTATATAGTTTCTTTTCTCACATGCTTCATGGAGTCTCCCTATGAATAGAGTTGTTTTTTGTTGTTTTGTTTTCCATGTAGCACATGGAAATTCCTAGGCTAGGGGTTGAATTGGAGCTATAGCTGCCGGCCTCCACTACAGCCACAGCAATGCCAGATCCAAGCTAGCAACCTACACCACAGCTCACAGATCCTTAACCCACTGAGCAAGGCCAGGGACCAAACCGGCATCCTCATGGTTACTACTCAGGTTCACTACCGCTGAGCCACAGTGGGAACTCCATGAATAGTCTTTTAATTCCAATGTAGACAAATCTGGCAATCCTTCTTTTAAGTTTGGCACTTTTTGTGTGGGGAAAAAAAAAACACAAACTTTCTTAACCAGAAGATTGGTAAAGATATGCTTCTTTATTTATTCCTAAAATTGTCCAAGTTTTTCTTTACACCCTTAGGTCTTTGGTCCACCTAGATTTGATTTCAACTTTTTTTATATGGATAACCATTTTTCCCAGAACCATCTGTGATGTCATCTCTATCATCTATCAAGTTTGCACAGGGCAATGGGTCTGTTTCTGGACACTCCGCTCTGTTCCATTGGTCTATTTATCTATCCTTGCTACATGAAATTAACTAATGTAACTATAAAATACATATTGACACATGGTAGTGGAAGTTTCCCCAACTTTTCTTCAAAAGCATCTTGGCTATTACTAGCCTTTTACTTTTCCATTTAAATTTTGGAATTAGTTTGTCAAATTCGTGAAACCTACTTCATTGGAATTACAATGCATTACAGATCAATTTGGAAAAAACTGCCATCTCTACACAACTGAATATACTCATGTTCATGTTACTGAACATGGGTATATTCATGAACATATCCGTGAATACGGTATATTTATTTTTCTTGCCTTACTGCAATGACTAGGACCTCCAATGCAATGTTGAATAAAAGACATGATTGCAGGCTTCATTGTCCTTGCTTCTTCTAAAAGGTCCATTTTTCTTACATTTCACCACTGAGTATGATGTTTGCATAGATTTTTGATAACCAACTTTTATCAAGTTAAGAAAGTCCCCTTTTACTTCTAGTTTGCTAAAAATTTTCATAATGAATAAAAGTTAAATTTTATTGACTGCTTGGTCTTCTCCTATTGAGATGACTGTATAGTTGTTCTTCTTTAATTGTTAATGAAGTAAATTACATTAATGAATTTTCTACTGTGAATCCACTAGTATTCCTCAGATAAGCTCAATTTGGTAATAATGTATTATCTTGATCATACACTGCTGAATTCAGCTCCAGTGGATAAAAGAATGGAATAAAGAAACAGTGCAAGAAAAATTCCCAGAATCGAAGGGCAAGTCTCCAGTCTAATAAAGCTCTGTGTGTGCCCAGCACAACCAATGGCACAATGCCTACACCAAACATAAACAAAGTATCCGAAGCCAGGCTATTGCATTGCACAATTTCAGAAGAACCATTCCTGCTGCATCTACGTAAATGGCACCTCCTGGAACTATGCGGTTCACAGCCTTTTCCAGAGGCCATTACAGTGCAATGAACTGCCCTCTCCCCGAGAGCTCCCAAAAGGAAAACACGGATCATACACGCAAAAATGAGAATCAGAATGGCATCAGTATTTAGCAACAACCATGGTTTCTGGAAAATAAAATTAGGACTTCAAAATGCTTAGTGAAAATTATTTCCAATTTGGAACTCTATTCCCAGTCAAACTATAAATTCTGAGGGTAGAATAAAGGCGCTTTTTCTTTTCGGTTTTTTTTTTTTTTTTTTTTTGGCCATGCCCGTGTTATGCAGAAATTCCTGAGACAGGGACTGAACCCATGCCACAGTGACCCAAGCCACAGCAGTGACAACACTGCATCCTTAACCTGCTCAGCCACCAGGGAACTCTTTTTTTTTTTTTTTTAAAGGCATTTTAGACACACCAGAATTCAGAAAATTTACCTCCCACATGCCCGTTCTTAGATAACTAAAGCAAAATGCTGGAGACACTTCTGTTTGTTTCACAGCTTTGATTCCTCCCTACTTCTTCAAGTTGTGTTCAGTATCCAACCTTATCTCAGACAGCCTGGTATTTTTAAAGGAAACCTGAATCCACTCCCCTTTTCCATGAAAGGGTTGATTAGTCTAAAGATAGTTCTTCTTGGAGTTGCCACCATGGCACAACAGGATTGACAGCGTCTTGGGAGTGTTAGGATGTAGGTTCAATCCTGGGCCTGGCACAGTGGGTTAAGGATCCGGCGTTGCTGCAGGTGTAGCTTAAGTCACAACTGCGGCTCGGATCTGATCCCTGGCCAGGGAACTCCATATGCTGCCAAATGGCCAAAAAAAGAAAAAACAAAAAATAGGGAGTTCCCTTTGTGGCTCAGCGTAAATGAACTGGACTAGCATCCATGAGGATGCAGGTTTAATCCCTGTCCTGGATCAGTGGGTTAAAGACCCAGTGTTGCTGTGAGCTGAAATGTAGGTTGCAGATGCTGCTCGGATCCCACGTTGCTGTGGCTGTGGTGTAGCCCAGCAGGTGAAGCTCCAATTCAACCCCTAGCTTTGGAACTTCCATATGCCATGGGTGGGCCCTAAAAAAAAGCAAAAACAAACAAAAATAATAATAGTAATTCTTCCCTTACTATGATAATGGTTTGGAGACTCGGGCAAGTTAGTCAATCAAATCAGAGAACTCCCCCTACAGGGATTGATTCAGAAACAGATGTTTCCAACGATCTGGCCAATGACATAGGAGATTTTTACTAAAACTAAGTGTTTTCTGGAAAAGAAGCTTCCCCAACCCAAAAACATGACCAGAAGAGATACCCCCTCTTCCTTCAGATTGGTGATGTGCCAGTGGAAGAATCAAGCTACCGCAAACATTTCACCACCATCAGAGAAGCTGCCCTAAGGATAAAGCCAAACCCAAGGGAAACTCTCCCAAGCTATTCATAGGGTCTAAGCCACTAGATAAATCTGAACTTGAAGCCAGCCCTATCTCTGGGCTCCCAATTCATGGAGTCAAGAAATATTCTTAGAATTTAAGCCTCCATAGCAGCTTGTCTGCTACCTGCAGCTGCAAGCTTCTAGGAGACAGCGGATTCAATACAAGGGGTATACATCTCAAGGCAGAGAACGAACACTCCACAGGGTTCCAGGGGGCAACCAGCGCAGCCTAAGGAGAAGCCAAGGGCTCCAAGGGGGAACGCAAATGAATGCCTGCTAGCAGTTCCTTGCTGGCTCAGTGGGTTAAGAATTCAGTGTTGTCACTGCTGTGGCTTGGGTCACTGCTATGGCACAGGTTCGATTCCTGGCCCAGGAACTTCTGCATGGCCACAGGTGTGGCAAAAAAAAAAAAAAAAAAAATGCCTGCTAGAATGGAGTATCTGGCTGGGTGGAGGGTGGGAGACTGAAGATATGATTAAAAAGACAATGCAAGGGAGAAAAAAGTGAACAAGGAAAAAATTTGAGGAAACGTAAATAACTATAGAAAAAAAGGAGATACAATCACAGCATAATTCTTAGCTCTGCGGTGACCCATATTTACATAGTCATATAATATATTATAGTGATATAAACCTGGTTTATTGACCAAACCACAGCTTACAATGGCCACACTGAGAAGATGAAAGGAGAGGAGGGAGTATAAGAACCTGCTCCTCATTTGCCACAGCAAAGGTACGTAAATCATTTCTTTTTTTTTTTTTTTGCTATTTCTTGGGCCGCTCCTGCGGCATATGGAGGTTCCCAGGCTAGGGGTCTAATCGGAGCTGTAGCCACCGGCCTACGCCAGAGCCACAGCAACGCTGGATCCAAGCCGCGTCTGCAACCTACACCACAGCTCACAGCAACGCCGGATCGTTAACCCACTGAGCAAGGGCAGGGACTGAACCCGCAACCTCATGGTTCCTAGTCGAATTCGTTAACCACTGCGCCACGATGGGAACTCCGTAAATCATTTCTAAAACTGATACAACAAGAAACAGTGGTGAACACGGAGGTGTCTACTAGAAGAAATTGCAAAAAAAAATACCAAGCAGCAGCCCCGGGAACGGGACCAGAGACAGAAAGATAAGCAGTTTTCTGCTCTTTCAAAAATAGCTTCTCATGGGAGTTGTCAAAAAAGACAAAAAGACAAAAGACAAAAAAAAAAAAAATAGCTTCTCAGGACCATTTGATTTAACACTGTGCATATATTATATTTTTATAAAATAAAATGTTAAAATATTTTGTGTGAAGAAATAAAAGACGTCTCTTCAGGGACAAAGCCTAAAAGAACAGTAGGAAACAAGAGCGCAAACTTATTATTAGGCTGATTGGGTTATAGTTATTTTTTTCTTTTCATGACTTTGTCTAGGTTAAATTATAACATTAATAGTTTATACCATTAAAAAATAGCTTATACCATGTGTAAAATTAGAACAAAAATAATTTTTTTTTTTGTCTTTTTGTTCTTTGAGGGCGGCACCTGCAGCATGTGGAGGTTCCCAGGCTAGGGGTTGAATCGGAGCTGCAGCCACCGGCCTTCGCCAGAGCCACAGCAACGCGGGATCCAAGCCGCGTCTGCAACCTACACCACAGCTCACGGCAATGCCGGATCCTTAACCCACTGAGCAAGGCCAGTGTTCGAACCCACAACCTCATGGTTCCTAGTCGAATTCGTTAACCACTGAGCCACGACAGGAACTCCAAAATAAATTGCAGGGAAAAAAACATTAGCACCCTATCCAGGCAGGCAGAAGGCACATCGGTGGTTCCACAATGTGCCAGGAGAACCAGAAGACATCAGTACCCCGAGCAGGACAGAGGCTCCAAAGCCAAGGGCTAGCGGGGCAGCCTTTCCCCGTGGCCAGCAAAAGTCTCCTCCCTGGCCCCGCCCCTCCCAGCAGATCTCCCCCCAGCCTGGGTCTCTCAAAACAGAGCAGACCAGAGGGAATGGGGCCACAACACATCCTCCTCCACACTCCAGCCTCGTCCCGGGTCTCTGCCTGGGACCTAGGTGCAAGCGGGGGGAGGTCCATGGTGCCAGGGGGACAAGGGAGAGGTTACCTACCACAGGAGTTGCAGGTGAAGCAATCAGTGTGATACAGGCTCCCCATTGCCTGGCACGCCTGCCTTGCTCCGTAGATGCCAAGCCCACACTTGATGCAAATGCCTATGGGAGGAGAGGCAGGAGAGCAGTGATGAGCACCAAGACGGTGGAGCTGAATGGACATGCATCTGATGCCCAGTCCTAACGCTGCCGACCCACCTGGTCTCAGGCAGGCTGCCATCGCTCCGTTACTAACGGCTAAGGTGGGAACGATAAGGGCACCACTGCTTAGCGTCGGCTGCTGCTGTCTGAGGATTGGGAGTTAGCAGAGCACCTCACAAGTCAGAGATAATTGACACTGTCCTCGCCACCCAAATGACGATGCCATGTTTACACCTAGAAAGTTGTTCTGGAGTTCCCATTGTGGCTCAGTGGTTAACGAATCCAACTAGGAACCATGAGGTTGCGGGTTCGATTCCCCTGGCCTCGCTCAGAAGGTTAAGGATCCGGCATTGCCATGAGCTGTGGTGTAGGTCGCAGATGCGGCTCGGATCCGGCGTTGCTGTGGCTCTGACGTAGGCCAGCAGCTGTAGCTCCAATTGGACCCCTAGCCTGGGAACCTCCATATGCCGTGGATCGGCCCTAAAAAAAGGCAAAAAGAAAAAAGAAAAGAAAAGGAAAGAAAGAAAGTTGTCCTAAGCCCCTTCACCTTCAACTGAAGGGGAATCCTTGCAGCTGTCTATGAACCAAAAAGAATGAAGACCTCACAGGCACCGCCAGGGCAGAGTCACTGACCCTCGGAGCCCCACCTCCCTCCTCTGAACCATAAGGTCAAATTATTCCCTTGTTCAGTCAGCACACTGACACTGAGGCCCTGCAGCGTTTAGGTGCCAGAGAGGGTGCAATGCACCAAACAAATCCCCACCCTCAGGGAGCCTGTGTCCAATGCAGGGGGGTGGACAACAGGTAAATCACAGCTCAGGTGGGAACAAGTGCTATGGAGGAAAAGAAGGCTGATTAAGAATACTTTTGAGGAGCTCCCGTGTGGTGCAGTGGAAATCCAACTAGTAACCCCGAGGATCCAGGTTCGATTCCTGGCCTCGCTCAGTGGGTTAGGGATCTGGTGTTGCTCTGAGCTGTGTTGTAGGTCACAGACATGGCTCGGATCCTACGTTGCTGAGGATCCTACGTTGCTGTGGGCAGGCAGCTGAAGCTCTGATTGGACCACTAGCCTGAGAACTTCCATAACTTTTTAGGGCAGGTGAGGCCCTCAAAAGAAAAAAAAAAAAAAAAAAAGAATAACATCTGAGTGTATGATTTTTAAAGAGGGTGGCGAGAGAAGGCCCCACGGACAAGGTGATATCTGAGCAAAAGCCTAAAGGAAATAAGAGAGGGAAATCACTCGGCAGGGATAACTGAGCAGAGGTGGGGACCACTCCTGGCAGCACAGGGTCGGGGGCTCAGCAGGCAGGGGAGGGGTGGTAGGGAGAGGGGTGACCACCAATGCCAGGGTGAAGGCCAGCACCAGGCTTAGGGAAGCCCTCCAGGAAACCCAGACATCAGAAGTCCTCCCCAGGAGTTCCCATCATGGCTCAGTGGTAACAAACCTGACAAGTATCCATGAGGATGCAGGTTTGATCCCTGGCCTGGTTCAGGGGGTTAAAGACCTGGCATTGCTGTGACCTGTGGTATAGGTCGCAGATGTGGCTCGGATCCTGCATTGCTGTGGCTGTGGTGTAAGCTGGCAGCTGTAGCTCCTATTCAACCCCTAGCCTGGGAACTTTCATATGCCATGGGTGCAGCCCTCAAAAGAAAGGAAAAAAAAAGTCCTCCCCAGACTCACCCAAGGTCTCCCATGCCACAAAGGGCCTGAAGATGGGCCCCACCTGCCCCTGGACCCCGATTCTTCTGGCTGCTCCAGGACACGCTGCCCTCCTCCTCTCCCTCCTGCTCTCCCCCACCTCTCTCTCCTTAACACTTGCCACAGTTGAGCCTCTCCCTCCATAAAACCCTCCCGCCCCATCAGTCAGCCCATTTTCCCTGTCCCCTCAGTCAAGAAAGAAAGCCTAGTCCACCTCCAGTCATCTCCTAACTGTGCAGATCTAGGGACTTTCTGTTCTGACCTTCTAGAGGGGACCCCCTCCTCCTCCTGGGGGTCCATGATACAATCTGCACCTGGCTTTCCGGGTCTTCTCTCTTCCCAGCTTTCCCGGGGATCCCCTCGCTCAGTCCTGGGCCTCCCAGGCCGCAGTCTCCCCCGGGGGAGGGAGAGCTGATTCAGATGCCCTCGCACCAGGCAGGAAGGTAAAAGTGGCTGGTGGGGACCCAGCTGAATGGAGAAGGGAGCTGTGGCCGCCAGAGGTCGCAGCCACACATCAGCTCCGCCGATGGCTACCTTGTGGGAATGCAGGGCCCGAACAGCTAATGATTTGGATTTTTCATGCAAAGGCTAGACATCTAGGTTTGTATATGAAATCTTTCCATGCTGAAATTAATTACTAACGTCCATGTTTTGAGAATTCAGAAACCAAACACCTCTGTCTGCAGGTCTCCACCAGTGGCTTTAACCCATCCCCCCAGGCAGTCCCACCTGCTCCCAGCTGCTCCCCACCGCCGAGGGCTCCTGGTACTCTGCTCAGCCCCGGTCCCTCTCCTGATCCACCTCCCCGGTGACCCCCAACCATGGCAGACCCAGAACAGCTCCAGCTTCCTGCTCAGGACACAGCACTTGATTCAAGCAGCCAGGTTTCAGGAAGCACCCACATCCACCCTCTCTTTCTCACCTCCAACTCTGAATCTTGGCTGCTCCGTGCACTAATCTGGACTTCATTCTCTCCCCTCACTTCCAGGGGCCTGAGTCAGTGTCATCAATTCTTAGGCCACCTGCTCTTTCAACACCGTTCTCACAGCGTCCCATCCGGGCCTCCCGTAATCTATGCCCCAAATTGCAGCCAGTGAGAGTGACCAACCTCCATTCTTTCATTCTTGTCCATCAACTTTGAAAACCTGACACTGTTCATTGCCTAAGTTATCAGAAAACACGGTGAAAGGAACAGAGGTCAACTGCCTAAGTAAGGGAAGCAGAACAGAAGGATGGGCAAGAGGGGAAATGATGACCTGGTGTTATTTGTCTTATTTGGTTCTGCTTGATTTTTTTTCCCTCTATGTGAGCTTGTACCACTTTAATAAAAGCACACTGAAGAATGACAACCAGCAGCATGAAGTACACCAAAATTCAGGGAATAGAAAGTTTCAGAGCACAGCTGACTCCACCTGTGGGATGCAGCAGGGAGATCCAGACCAAGACCTGACAAACACCTCGGGGGCTATGATGTCACCAGGGTGCTGCATAAGAGCTGGGTCAGTCCACCGGAAGGAGACAGCAGAAGGCTAAGAGGAGATGGGAGGTGAAGCAAAGACAACGCCAACCAGACACTGGGACGAGAACACGGGATAAAAGAAATGCTGAGACCCTGTGGCCATATAGGTTTGTTTTTGTTTGGTTGGTTGGTTTGTTTTTTGTCTTTTGTCTTTTTAGGGCCGCACCCTTGGCACATGGAGGTTCCCAGGCTAGGGTTCGAATCGGAGCTACAGCTGCAGGCCTATACCACAGCCACAGCAACACCAGATCCTAGCCGCATCTGCAACCTGCACCACAGCTCACCGCTATGCCAGATCCCCAACCCACTGAGCGAGGCCAGGGATCGAACCCACAACCTCATGGTTCCTAGTCAGATTGTTTCCACTGCACCATGATGGGAACTCCTGGGCTTATTGTTTTTTCTTGTTTTTGTTGTTGTTGAATGAAAAACCTTGTACCAAAAGAAACCCTTATAACCAAAAGAAAAGGTCCTATGGAAACAGGAAAGCAGAAGATGGGAGGAGGAAGAGGCTGGAGATGGAAGGACCTTCATCCTTAGAAATGGACATGGACTTGAGAGCCTGCAGGAAAGGGACAGGAGGCCAAGACTGCAACTGCTCACCCAATGTTGTCAGCAAAGTAGAAAGCAAGGGCAGGGGCCAAAGAGAGAGGCAAGCTCTTAAGGGACTAAAAGAGGGAACTGACCAAGGCTTAGAGTGACGACGGCTGTTGCCCAGGAGAGCACCGAGGTTAAAGACCATCATGCTGCCACCTATTACAGCAACAGAAAAGGGGGCTGCAACGGACTTGGAGCCAGGGTTCCACAGGGCAGAAGGCGATTAGAGGAATCGGAGGTGCTGGTGAGACGCCAGGTTGCAGTCAAAACTGAGGACTGCTGAAGTGGGGCAAATCCAGGGTGTGCCCCTGGGAGTGGGAGGCTGCAGAGAAGGCAGAGAGGTCACCAAAGGTAATGGGGTTCTGGAGGCCTGAGGCTGGTGGCCGGCTCTCGGCACTGGAACTTGATGGGAGGGGATGCCCATGAAACAGAGGGACCAGGAGTTGAGCAGGCACCAGGGCCAAGAAGAAGAGGTGGACAGAGAGGAAGCAACACACTCTGAGGAAGAGGTTTATCAGAGATCACTTGAGCTCGTACTACCTGCAGACTTCCTTCCGTAAAAGTCTGTATTATTCAGGCTGACCTCTATGAAACTGCCACTTTTATAAGTTCAAAAGGTGGAATATCAACAATAAGGTAGCTGCAGTTCAAGCAAATAGCTGGGGGTTTTTTGTTTTGTTTTTTGTTTTTTTCTTTTTTGGCCACCCCGAGGCATGTGGAGCTCCTGGGCCAGGGATCAGATCCTAGCGGCAGTTGCAGTCTACACTATAGCACTGGATACTTTAACCCACTGTGCTGGGATCGAACCTACGTCCCAGTGCTGCAAAGATGCTGCCAATCATGTTGCGCCACAGAGAGGATGCCAACATTTTCCTGATTTTTAAAAGATACGGGCAGGAGTTCCCGTCGTGGCGCAGTGGTTAACGAATCCGACTAGGAACCATGAGGTTTCGGGTTCAATCCCTGGGTTAGGGATCCGGCGTTGCCGTGAGCTGTGGTGTAGGTTGCAGACATGGCTCGGATCCCAAGTTGCTGTGGCTCTGGTGTAGGCCGGCGGCTACAGCTCCGATTCAACCCCTAGCCTGGGAACCTCCATATGCCGTGGGAGCGGCCCAAGAAATGGCAAAAAGACAAAAAAAATAAAAAAATTTAAAAAATTAAAAAATAAAAAAATAAAAGATTTGGGCAGCTTAGAGTTTCCGATGTGGCACATGATCAGCAGCATCTCTGCAGCACTGGGACACAGATTCAATCCCCACCTTCCCACAGTGGGTTAAGGATCTGGAATTGCAGCTGCGGTGTAAGTTGAAACTGCCGCTAGATCTGATCCCTGGCCCAGGAACTCTATGTGCCAAGGGTCGGCCAAAAAAGAAAAAAAAAAAAAAATCAGGAAAAATGTTATCTAGATCTGGCTCCTCTTAAAACACATACACACACACACACACACACACAGACATCTGGAGTTCCTGCAGATTCGATCCCCAGCCCGGTGCAGTGGGTTAAGGATCTGGTGTTGCAATGCTCGGATTCAATCCCTGCCCCAGGAATTTCCATATGCCATGGGTGCAGCCAAAAGAGAAAAACAAAACAAAAAACAAAAATCTATCATCACTCACCTCCCCATCCCATGTGGCTTCAGTGGGAGCAGCAGGTTCCCTTGGAAAGGATGACCCACCAGCCCGTGTGGCCTTGTACCTCCAGCCCCTTCACTTTTCCCACTACCTGCCCAGGTCCGCCACCTCTGATTCACTCGAAGATTCCTGAGCAGCCTCAGAGGCCCAGAGAACAACCGCCCCACCCCACCTCCACCCCTCCAGGCAGTAAAAGGGACAGTCTCCCATGGGGAGAGTGCTGAAACAAAGTCCTTCTCATCATAAGACAGCCTGAGCTTCAGCTCCTCACACCTGCCTGACAAGAAAGGAAACAGCTTCTTGCTCTCTCCCTGCTCCCAGGCCGCCGTCTGACAGCAGCCACAGGACCTGTTCTCACCCTACTGACGCTCCCAGGGGAGCCTGAAAGCCTGCAGCAAGTCGCCTCCCAAAGGCAAGTTGACCCTTTGGCCTACACACTCCCTTGACCACCTGGACCTCTCCTGAGCTGCCTGGGAGCCTAGTGGAACAGCCCGCACTCTTGGTTGCTCCCTTCTCCCCTCATTCTTCCCTCTGCCTGGAATGCCCCCACCGGCCTGTCCCCTACAACCTTCCTTCTCTCTCAAGATCCAGTTCAGGGCAGTCCTGCGCTGCTAGCTGGAATGAACCATAAAAGACAAGCCCCAGGACGGCCTCCCTCCCAGACATGATAACTACCATCCAAAGCCGGGTGTCTGCTTATCAGTAAGGGGCGGGGGGGGGGGGGGAGCCCCTCCCAGCCTCCTCTCAAGCCTAAGAGTCTGAAGCCCTGTCTAAAGAACTAGGGATCAAAAGGCCAAGGTCAGACTGGGAAAGAGAGGCTTGGAGACCGGTGGTTTTCTTTGCAAAGGATGTGAAGCAGGATTCCCTTCGGAAACATCCCATATCCACTGCAGGGTCCAGAGCGAGGACAGCCCAGTGTGACCAGCTCCGTTCTCTCCCCCTCAGGGTGGCCTCTCCTGCCTCATGGACTTTACATCCAGCAGCTACCATTATCAAAGCCTCAGGTCAGGCGGCGTCTGGAGGCATCTGGACCACGCCACCTCCCTGCCCCTGTCCACACCCGGTACTGCTGGGGAAAGGAAACACCGGGACCGCGAGGCCCCTACACGGTTTCGGCTGACTGTGCCTGTATGACAAATTGAAGCAAGTGCCAACGGTTAAGGAGACATTAAAGCTTATTCTGCGTATTAACGTGACTTCTTCTCTAAATCAGGAAAAACGCATCCACTGACTTGGCCAGAACTCCCAGCTGGAGACCCAGAGTCTGAGCCGCTAAATAAACCTCAGACCTGGAGGTTCGCACATACCCACCGACGGTGGAACACACTTAAGACACACGAAAGAGAGAGACGCTCTTCCCATCCCGGCCCCTGGTCCAACACCCAGCCTTCGGCCCACCCTTCGCTCCCCTCCACTGAGCCCGCCGCCTATCCAGAGGCGGTCCCCGACCCCCGACGAGGACGACGGAGGCTTGGGGCCCCGGCGCGCGGGCGGCAGGGACAGGCTTGCTCACCGAAGTAATCCCGCGCCGTGCGCGCCTCCAGCGCTCGCTCCAGCTCTCGGGTCAGCGCCTCCAGCCGCCGCTCCGCCGCGCTCGGGCCGCCTTCCCGGCCCGGGGGCAGCTGGAGCGAAGGCAGAGCGAAGGGGGCCGGCCCGGCCGGCTCCGGGGAGCGAGCCGGCGCGGGACAGGCGCCGGGCAAGAGCAGGTCAGGGTAGGCGCCGGCCGAGCCGCGAGAGCCGAGGCTGGACACGCTGGAGCGGGCGCTGCCCACCGACGGCGGCCCGGGGCCCGGGCGCGGGTCCGAGCGGCCCGAGCGCGGGCTGCCGTGGCGTTGGTCGTAGCCCAGGCTGATGCCGCTGGAGCGGGCGCTGCCACTGCCGCCGCCGCCGCCGCCGCCGTCGGAGCCCGCCAGGCTGGCCCGCGGGCTGCCCGCCGGCTGCGCGCTGAGCTCGGGGACCGCCGCGCGCCGCGGGCCTCGCTCCCCGCGGCTCAGTCCGTCCGCCCCGGCCTCGGGGCCGCCGCCGCCGCCCTGCCCTCTGCGGCCCAGCGCCTGCGCCGCCTCGTCTCCCGGCCCGGGCCTCGGTCCCCGCCGACCCCGGCCCAGAGAGTCGCCGCCCGGCTCCAGCTCCCGCAGGGCCAGCCCGGCCAGGAGCAGAGCCGCCTCGTCCGCAGCCGCCCGGGAGCGCTGCATGGCCCGGCCCGCCGGCCCCGGCGCGTCACCTCCGCCTCCGCTTCCCGCCGCCGCTCCGGCCGCGCCGCCTCATCGTCCGCCCGAAGCCCGGAGCCCGCCCCGGGACCCCTGGGCGCGGGGCGGGGCGGGGCCGGAGCCGGGCCGGGGTCGCTCCGCCGGCCACGCGCGGGCCGGGGGCCGAGGCGCTCCGCTCGGTGGCGCGCACGGCGGAGGAATGTGCGCTCGGAGGCGCCGGGCCGCGCCCCCTCCTCCCCGCGGCCGCGCGGGGGGCGGAGGGACTCCTTTGTGGGGGCAGGAATGCGAGGAAGGAGACGGCGCTGCGGCCTCTGGAATGTGGGGGGAGTGGCGGCGGCGGAGCCGTGGTGTCCGCGCTTAGCCGGGAGCTCGGAGGGGCGCGCAGCTTGGGCCGAGCCGCCGGGGCGTGCGGCTTGGAGCTGGCCCACGGATGGCAAAGCGGCCAGCCGTGGCGCCGCGGAGAGGGTCCGGGCTCCGTTGCGCGCCCCGACAGTCGGGCCTCTTGAAAGATCCCAGATTCCCGCGGGCTGAGCTAGAGGCGGCTCCCGTAATCCCGGCCGTAGAAATATGAGCAGTTGACAAACGTTTCCCACATCCTCCCCCATTTTACTTCCCGGCGCCGCCAGGATTTCAGGAGCTGGGCCGGACAAGTTCGGCCTTGGGCAGAAGCGCTGCGCCCGCTCCAGGACCCTGGAGAACACTGTGCGTCTCGGGCGGATGCGCCCCCAGCACTTCGCGTGACCCTAAAACCCCAGCCTGTCCCGAGGCCATGTGGCCGCGCACTGGTTTCTGCAGCCCCAACCTGCCTGGTGGGGAAGGCGCCTTGTGCTAGCAGAAGATGGGGCTGGATGGGGACTGGTCCCCCATGCCCGGTCTCGGCTCATAAGCGCCCAAGGCCAGGCGAGGCCGGAAGCAGGCCTCAGGCTATACCAGTGGGCAGTGAAGCCTCAGTTGTGACCGCCGCGGGCATTCACCAAGAGATGTGAGAACTCCTTTCTCCAGCACCTGCCCACAGGGTCTTGGGCGAGGTGCCCAGGGAATGCTCCTGAAAGCATTTGCGCAGACATAGGACGGCATGGGGTCTGGGGGCCCTGTGGTGAGGGAGAGGAACAAGAGGTGACTAGGGCTTTGTCTCCAAAAACACAGGCTACAAAGCCCTTATATATTTCAAACAGCTTGTGAGGGAAGAAGAGCAAAGTATTATCTGTCAGGACCTAGTGGATCCCGGCAAACAACCTTGAGTGAAAGAGTTCTCTTATTCCACCCCCTTCCTCAGAGAATTCCAGGAAGGCATCCCATGGAGCAGGGAGCCTGGACGGGGACTCGTCCTGGTGCAGACTGACCAGGGCATTTGGCCTCAACATCGCTTAGGAGCTCGCTGTGGCCCATCCTCAGCTGGCAGGGGAGCAGTATCTGACCCAGCTACTCCTCCCTAGCACCTCTCAGAGCTACAAGAAGAATTCCAATCTTCTACTCCCCAGGCTGGGTGGCGGGAGGGGGTGGGGGTGGCGGAGGCGGTGGCGCTGGGAGGCACAAGTAGGGGCAAGCAGTTGGAAGGGAGCGAATATCCAGAGGAGGCAGCTGATGAAAACTGATCTTACTCTCTGAGAAAGGAATATAAATCAACAATAAGGTATCATATTTCAGTGATCACATTATCTACAATTTAAAGATGGAAATATTGGCAAGATGGTGGTGAAACTTTTGTATATTTTACCGGTAATGAGTGTAAGTTGGCACATCCTGTCAGGAAGAGCAATTTGGTATTATTAACATCCTCAACATCCTTTGTGAGGATATTAATAATACCAATCAACAAACAAAAACACTCTTGAAAACAGTAATGCTCACGGAAGTAATCCCATATGCAGACAACAACGTAGGCACAAAAGTGTCTATCACATTATTTGTGTAATCCATACAGCTTTAGGATCTCCAGCCATCTGAATAGGAGCTCAGAGGGAGCTCTCTGCCCTCAAAGGTAATTCATTTTTAACTCACTGTCCCATCCCCACCTGCTGGCATAGAGTTTTCAAGACTGAAACAATAAAAGGCATTACTTATTCCAATGATAGATAGATAGATGATAGATAGATAGAAAGAAAAAAAAAACACTCAGAAACAACCTAAAATATCTCTCTCTCTCTCTCTCCAGTTGTCTTGGCGGCTGTTCTTGGCTAGGGCCGTCCCACACATAAGACAGGAAGATAGTGGCAGCAAAGAAGATGAAAAAGTTGCTGGAGTTGAGTTGATGGACTCTAGGCCTCTAATCATTATGAAAACTGGAAAGTACTGTGGGGGTACAAGCCAACTCTGAAAATGACCAGACAAAGCAGAACAAAATCTGCCTAGCCTTGAGGAAATCTGAAATAGAGTACTATGCTTTGCTGGCCAAAACTGGTATGTAGCTGCCAGTCTACGCCACAGCCATACCAACGCAAGATCGGAGCCGTATCTGTGACCTACACCATAGCTCAGGGCAACGCCAAATCCTTAACCCACTGAGCGAGGCCAGGGATCAAACCTGAATCCTCTTGAATCCTAGTCAGGTTCCTTCCCTCTCTGCCTCGAAGGGAACTCCTCAGTGGCAATACTATAGAACTGGGCAGTAATTCAGTAACATCGAGGTGCTATAGAGTACACACACTGGCTATCATTGATCTTAGTGATTTTGATATCCTTAGGAGCATGCCAGAACAGGTTGGTGAAAAGACAATCACACAAAGTTTTTTTGTAATAAAATTAGCCAGATTAAAAAAATAAACAAATACTAAATTAAGTGATCACTATTCAACACTGAAGTACTTCCATGAAGTGGGAAATACATTAAGCAATTATAAATCCATTTAAAATATTTCATGAATACTACTCAGCCACAAAAAAGAACAAAATAATACCATTTAGAGCAACATGGATGGAACTGGAGACTCTCATGCTAAGTGAAGTAAGTCAGAATGACGAGTACCATATGATACCACTTATATCCGGAATCTAATGTATGGCACAAAGTAACCTATCTACAGAAAAGAAACAAACTCATGGACACGGAGAACAGACTTGTGGTTGCCAGGGTGTTTGGTGTTAGCAGATGCAAACTATAGCATTTGGAGGATAAGCAATGAGATCCTGCTGTATAGCACAGGGAATTATATCTAATCACTTGTGATGGAACTTGATGGAGGACAATGGGAGAAAAAAGAACATATATATATATGTATACATGTATATGTATATTATATACATAGATGTATAACTGGGTGACTTTCCAGCAGAAATTGACAGAACATTGTAAAGCAACCATAATAAGAAATAAATAAAATATTTAATGATGTGGGGAATCCTACCCTCATACCCTTAAGTGGATACAATGTACTATTCGAAACTGTGGGCTCTGGGTGTGCCTGTTGTGGCTCAGCAGTCACGATCCCAACTAGTATCCATGAGGATGCAGGTTAGATCCCTGGCCTCATTCAGTGGGTTAAGGATCTGGCATTGCTGTGAGCTGTGGTGTGTGTTGCAGACGTGATTTGGATCCCACGTTGCTGTGGCTGTGGTGTAGGCCAGTGGCTGCAGCTCTGATTCAACCCTTAGCCTGGGAACTTTCATGTGCCACAGGTACAGCTCTTAAAAAAAAGCAAAGAAAGAAAGTGTGTGCTCTCACCTATATATTACTTGAGCGTGTCCCAGACCTCATTTTCTTTTGTATCTTCACTAAAGGGTGTTTTTTTGTTTGGTTTTGTTTTGTTTTTTTTTACAGCTGCACCATAGCACATTGAAGTTCCTGGGCCAGGGGTAAAATCAGAGCTGCAGTTGAGGCCCAGGCCACAGCCACAGCAACACTAGATCCTCGATCCACTGAATGAGGCCAAGAATCAACCCGCATCCTCAAGGATACAACGTTGAGTCCTTAGCCCTCTGAGCTACAACGGGAACTCCTAAATGTCGTATTTGATCTCAGTTTACTGGCTCTTTCTGCCTGAAAAGCGCAATGGGGGCCTCTCTGGCCTTTTTGCTCCTAGGTCTAGGGGTGTGCATAACAATTCAACAACCAGCGCTTTGGGGAGATTTGTACAAATCGGGAGCCCTGAGTTATAGGAAACACCCAAGGCTCATGTTACACCTCATCCACTGGAAGTTATACCCAAAAAGATTTTTCCATTCTCTTTTCTTTTTCTCGTTTTTTTGGCCTTGCCTGAAGCGTGGGGAAGTTCCTGGGCCAGGAAACAAACCCGTGTCACAGCAATGATGTGAGCCACAGCAGTGACAATACTGGATCCTTAACTGCTAGGCCACCAGGGAACTCCCTCCATCCCTTTTTCTGAGCCCCAGCTCTTTCTAGCAGATTGAGTCCACCACCTTCCCCTGGTCCTAGTCACCTCTTAGGCCTCTCATTTCAAAGCATGGACAGCTAAAGCCATGGATGCTTTGGGTTCCCCAATCTAGGAATTAGGGTTAGGGGAGTTCTCGTTGTGGCACATCGGAAACGAACCTGACTAGGAACCATGAGGTTGCGGGTTCGACCCCTGGCCATGCTCAGTGGGTTAGGTATCCGGCGTTGCCGTGAGCTGTGGTGTAGGTTGCAGACACGGCTCAGATCTGGCATTGCTGTGGCTCTGGCATAGACCAGCAGCTATAACTCCAATCAGCCCCCTAGCCTGGGAACCTCCGTGTGCTGCAGGTACGGCCTAAAAAGACAGAAAAAATAAAAATAAAAAAAAAAGAATTCAGATTAGGATCTGATAATTACAGCTGGCTTCCTTCATCAGGGAGCAAGTGCCATCTTAGAAGGACCTTCACTTTCCTGCCCTAAACCCTTACCCTACACTCAGGAATGGAAATTTGTGCACAAACTTTACATGGCAAAAGCCCCAAGCCAGTCTGCAACTCCATGGGGAGGAGCTATCTTGGGAATGTCCAGATTCCTAGCTTTTAGAATCACAATTTTGAACATGACGTTGGTACTCATGGCTTTCAGTGCTACCGGAAGATGCTGCTGGGACCAACTGGGAACCTTGGCGATCCCCATTCCTCCACCTACCATAAGATGAGAAATTGGGGTTTTGTGCATACCAGTCCTTAGTGTCTTATTGCTTTCAAATTCTACCAGGCAGAGAAGTTTGGCAAGGTTTTCCAAGTGCAGCACAGTGCAGAGAAGGGATGCCCTGTGTTTGTAGAATGAGTGAATGACGGTGTGCACAACACCTACATTCTTCTAAGACTGATCTTCTGAGGAGTTTCCATTATAGCTCAGTGGTAATGAACCTGACTAGTGTCTACGAGGAGGCAGGTTCTTTCCCTGGCCTCCATCAGTGGGCTAGGGATCCGGCATGGCATGAGCTATGGCGTAGGTTGCAGACATGGCTCAGATCTCATGTGGCTGTGGTGAAGACCGGCAGCTACAGCTCCAATTCAACTCCTAGCCTGGGAACTTCCATATGCCTCGAGTGTGGACCTAAAAAAAGAGAGAGAGAAAAAGAAAAAGAAAGTGAATTTTGAAAGATTTCTAAACTAAAAGCCTGAGGACTTTCTTGTGCTCTAGGAAATTCTTTGCTCAGCCATTCCCTATGCAATAAGTATCATTTGGTGCAAGGTTTAAAAAATTTAAAGCTATTATAAAGAGACATTTAGCAACACTTCCAAAAAAAAAAAGACACATAAAGGAGTTCCCTGTTGGGCTAGCGGGTTAAGGACCTAGTGTTGTCACTGCTGCAGTGCGGGTTCGATTCCTGGCCCAGGAACGGCATGCCTCAGGTGTAGCCAAAAAACAAATAACCTTCCAAAAAATGTTACCAGGAGATAATTGTCTTCAAAACATAAGCAAGTTGCACAATGGCACCAAGAGCCCTATAGCTCAACCCAGTTTTTTTGTTTGTTTGTTTTTTGTGTGTGTGTGAGAGCAGTTCAAAATTTTCTCAAATAAGATTTTGGCTAGAATTTATTTTAAATTAGATGCAGGGGAAAAAAATGCTTCCTCTGTGGGCAGAATGCAAATAACATATTCCCAGTATGAAAGTGTCTATAAAAATACGTCGCTAAATATATCCTGGCAAAACGGTCAAAAGGGTTTTGGTCCTCAGGAACATTACTTTATGATGCAGGGACATGGGAAATCTTCACCACATCTCCAAGCCACAATGACTAGAAACATTTGCCAACATTTTTTCTTCCCTGACTTCTTTGGGTTTTTAAATAGTTTTTACTTTCCGTATTTTACAAGGGGCTAACAGAAGGCTTAACTTTGCCCATGTTCCTTGGCTATACAGCAAATCCACTTCAAATGTGTGTGCCACCAACAGGCAATTTTCGGGAACAGAAGGTTGATTATGAACCAAATGCCTTCTGGTAGCTTCTAAGTGGACGATTAATCTACTGGGAACCACCTGGTCCTCTTCTAAGTTGCCTGGAGGCTCAAACGAAAGAAACTTCTTCCTGAATCACGGCCTAAAGGCAATGATGAGCAAAGCTGGTTTCATCAAGGCTGGACCCAGGAATTGCTGTAACACTTTCTCATTCCAATGGATAGTTTTCATAATTTTTACTCCCTGATTCCAATCATAGGATATACTCAAAACTTGAAAAATTCACATAGGCACTAAAGGAAGATAGAGAATATATATATCTCCACTTTTATTTTTTTCATTGCTTTTTATGGCTGCACCTGTGGCATATGGAAGTTCCCAGGCTAGGGAGCGAATCAGAGCTGCAGCTACTGGCCTACGCCATAGCATCAGCAACTTAGGATCTGAACCGTGTCTGCCACCACACCAGAGCTCACAGCAACGCTGGACCCTTAACCCACTGAGCAAGGCCAGGGTTTGAACCCTCTTCTTCATGGATACTAGTCAGGTTCATGACAGCAGAGCCACAACAGGAACTCCCTGTACATCCACTTTTATTATGAAAGTTTCCAGAGAATAATTAGATGGCACAATGAATAATGTATATAGGCTCCATCTAGATTCAGTTAATTCTGTTCTTCCTCTATCTTGCTGAGGCATTTAAAAGTTGTATTTTGAGCTTCCATCCCTTCTATATCCCAAGAATAAGGACAATAGCCTACAAAACTACAAGATCATCATCATAGCTAAGAAAAATACCATTATCTTTTTTTTTTTTTTTTTTTTTTTTTGTCTTTTTACCATTTCTAGGGCCCTTCCCATGACATATGGAGGTTCCCAGGCAAGGGTAGGGGTCCAATCGGAGCTGTAGCCACCAGCCTACTCCAGAGCCACAGCAACTCAGGATCTGAGCCGTGTCTGCAACCTACACCACAGCTCACGGCAACACTGGATCCTTAACCCACTGAGCAAGACCAGGGAACGAACCCACAACCTCATGGTTCCTTGTTGGAATCGTTAACCACTGAGTCACAATGGGAACTCCTCCATTATCGTCTAATTTATTCCATTACCAAATTTCCAACTGTTCCAGGCATTGTTGTATAGTCACTTTTTCACACTTGAGTTCTACAATGTCATGCATTCTGTACTTGTCCAATTATTTCTTCTTAATGTTTAACTTGTTCCTCTCTCCCTTCTACTTCTTGTCAGGTGGAAATCGAGATGCTAGGTTAGACTCAAGCTCACTTTTTTTTTTAATGCAGGGGGGCAGTGGTGCAGTATTCTTCACATCGTCATCTCATCAGGAAGCACATACCAGGCTGTCCCACTAGCGTTGCTCGGATTGATCACTTGATTACAGTGATGACTGCTAAGTCCATTGCCAAGATTGAGTTTTTCTCTTTTGCAAGTTTTTCTGTACAGCAACATTGGAGTCCTCAGCAAAGACTCTGTTCCTCGGTAGTCTTTTACTAAAGGTTTTGGCATCCACTGATGACCTCTGCCTGATCAGTTACTCGTTAATGGTTCAGGCTCTATGTTAAAACACTGAATCCTTTCAAGGTACGTGCCAAGTATGAAGATTGATCTTTGGATTCTCCAGGTAAACTCCAGTTGCCAGACTGTTCCCAATGAGACTGGTAGTTTGTCAGACGAGATTTCAGGCTGGAGCTGCTGGGGAAACACCTTTGAAGAGCCCAGCTTCCAGCCACCACCATCACCCTGCCCCTTGAGAAGACTCATGTGAGAAAACGGTGAATGCAAGACCAGATCTAAAACATCTCTATGTTCCAGGGACAAGGAGACAGCTTGAATCTTAGTCTGGTTGAAGAAGACCCCTTGTGGTAAGAACTGCTTTGTTGATTTTAAAACCCAGATTTTATAAATACAGATAAAAGATGGTTTTATTATTTATTTATTTATTTAGTTAGTTTTTTTAGAGCTGCACCTGCAGCATATGGAGATTCCCTGGCTAAAGGTTGAATTGGAGCTGTAGCTGCCAGCCTGCATTACAGTCACAGCAACCCCAGATCCAAGCCATGTCTGTGACCTATACCACAGCTCACGGCAACACTGGATCCTTAACCCACTGAGCAAGGCCAGGGATCGAACCCATATGCTCATGGATACCAGTCAGGTTCGTTACCTCTGAGTCATGATGGGAACTCCAAAATAGGTAAAAGATGGACAGAAACTGTTGGAAAAAGTAGTAAGAGTTGTTGCAAGATAAAAACCACTGGTCTGCCAAGACAAAAGCATACTCCTGCACATCAAACTGGCACTTAATACCCATGCATTCAAATGCAAAAGAAAAAAAAAAATACACATGCCAGAAACACATTGTTGACAATTATGTCAGAAAAGGCAGGTAAAGGATGAGGTTTTAAAGAATGGGGAGATTTTCAAAATTTAAATTTTCTGGAAATCTCTTCAGAATTCAAAATTTCAGAAGTTCCCATTGTGGTACAGTAGAAATGAATCTGACTAGGAACCATGAGGTTGTGGGTTCGATCCCTGGCCTCGCTCAGTGGGTTAAAGATCTGACATTACCGTGAGCTGTGGTGCAGGCTGCAGATGCAGCTTAGATCCTGCGTTGCTGTAGCTGTGGCATAGGCCAGCAGTTGTAGATCCGAATGGACCCCTAGCCTGGGAACCACCATATACCCTAAAATGCAAAAAAAAAAAAAAAAAAAAAAAAAAAGAATTCAAGATTTCAAAATAGCAGATGACTATCAGTGATCAACCAGTCAATCAAAACTTACTTCTGAGAGGTGGTATTCCAGGAGAGTTCGTTTTTATCTGTTACACAGTTCTGTGATTTTGAAAATTTTTTCTAGAGGAAAATGAAACCTGAAAAATCTAAAGGCAAAGTGAACCTCACAGGCTTCAAGCTGTGTGTGGGGATCTAGCTTGCTCGTGGTCGCGGATCAGAAGGCTGGGAGCCAGTTCATCCTGGCGGCATCAAGCAGCACACTCCTGAGGGCTGAGTCTTGCTCAGCATTATTTGTTGAAGGCTTTGATTACATGCTGAATTTATATATTTTAATTTATTTATTTAGGTCTTTTTCCTAAGGCCGCAGTGGAGATCTTTCAACCGTCACATCCATTTCTCAGTTAATTTTCTAAAAGGAAAGAATTTAGCATGCCTGCAGTATAAAGAATGTGCAAACCTAGTAAAGCAACAGAAACACGAACTGTACAGGCATGTATAACAAGTATGCAGATGCCATTTATTTGGTCCAGGAGTACAGTATAATCGTATTTGAGTTTTACAAAACATCAAATATAAATAACCTGAAACTGTAACAATACACAAAATTGGCTTCTTACAGACATACCAGGCAGTACAAGCTGAAAACTTGAGTAAATTAACAATTGTTTTACATTAATATACATAGTGCCAAGTTAACATTTAAAAACAAGTTTCAATGCATAGCACTTAATACTTCTTTGAATTTGTTTCAGTCAGTTAAGAGTATGAAAATGGTTAGATCTAGGCTAAAAATAATTCTTCTTCTAACCAAAAATAAAGGCATAATATTTATAACCAGGTATCAACTTTACTAAACCACAATATTTTAAAACTGTTAAATGATACCTAAAGGTATTTACATTAAAAAGGCAACATGCACTGTGTTGTTTCATCTCATGACTGGTTATGCACACACTTTGTTCAAAGGGTTTTAAAACTATATTCCTACTTTCAATACAGCATACTGCAATGTTTCTAATAGTTCTAGCAAAATGAATGCTTTCAAAGGGAGCAGAATCATCTTTAAGTCACTGGTGTCAAATTTTTCCCTTTGGAACAAAGGACATAACAATGAACCTGGTTCTGCCCAGAAGGCCTAATGCGGACAAGGGTTCTGTTCAGAGGCATTTCTGTTCAATCTAATGCTATAACGTCGTCGAGTTCTTCTGTCTGTTCTATGCGTGACCTTTTTGCACTGACGTTCTCTTTCTCCTCTAATTTCCTCTTGCGACTTCTTTCTTCTTCACTGATGTCAGCATTATTTGAGGGACCTTCTTCATCTGAATCAACTATGAGCACATCATCTTGCTCTTGTGCTTATTTCAGAAAAAAAGACAAAAAAATGGTTAAAAGTATGGAGGTTACCAGCAGCTAAGATTTTTATGTAAGTGAAAAGCTAACTCTTCTAATACATCAAACTTTAGAATGGCTACCCTTAGGGAGCCTTTGCTTTATGTATTACATTAAACAGGCACCTATTTCTTTTCTAATCAAAACAAAAAATTGCAACAAGCATCGTGTAACTCAAAGGAATTATTACAATTCCTTTCTACTTCTCCAACAAAAAAGGAGTGGGTGCGTATCCTAATATTTGTAGCAGTGGTAGTAAAAATAAAAAACAACAATAACAACAACATATACATAGCACTTACAATGTGCCAGGAACTGTTCTGAGCACTTTGCATATAACAACTCATTTAATCATCACAACCACCCTATAAAGAAGATAATATTATTATCCATTTTCCAGAAAAGGAAACTGAGGTACAGAGACTTGCCCAAGGTCACACAGTAGAAGATAGGTCAGGATTCAAACCCACAGAGTGGGGCTCTACAGTATAGGCTGTTAACATTAAACTACAGCTGCATTTTGGGTCTCCCCCCCGTACTCCCCTAAATCAGAGGCAGAGTACCTACCTTCCACATTGCTATAGTCTCCAATCCTACCCACAGCAGTGGATCAATAAATGCACATTTTTTGTTTTCGGCTGCACATGCGACACGCAGACATTCCCAGGCCAGGAATCGAACCCCTGCTACAGTAGTGACCCAAGTCATAGCAGTGACAACACCAGATCCTTAACCCACTGAGCCACATGGGAACTCCTGATAAATGCACATTTCAAATTACGATTTTTTTTTGTCTTTTTAGGGCCGCACAGCAGCATACGGAGGTTCCCAGGCTAGGGGTTGAATCGGAGCTAGAGCCCCTGGCCTACACCACAGCCACAGTAATGTCAGATCCGTGCCACGTCTGAGACCTACACCACAGCTCACGGCAACAATGGATCCTTAACCCACTGAGTGAGCCCAAGGATTGAACCTGTGTCCTCATTTCTGCTGAGCCATGACAGAACTCCTCAAATTATGATTTTTGAAAATCTTCCAGTCCTTTCCTCAAAGGACAATGATAAATTTTCTATTTTCAGAGGGGAGAAAATATCATGAACCCATGGCCCACACACTCTAGTCTCAAAGTCTATCTTTAAAACTCAGAGAAAATCTGAACCAAAGAAACACCACATTCCAAAGAACACCAAACACAGGGTCAAAAAATAAAAACAGAGAAGTAAAAAACTGCTTTTAGTTTCTGGATATTAAACAATGTAGAGGTATGCGTGTGTTTGGGTTTGGGGTGAGGGTGGCTGGTAGTACACATTCACATGAGAGCATGATAGAGCACCAACACTGAAAACCCAGGGCTTCTGATGCACCTCAGCAAAGTCATATTAGTTCTGAGAAAACTGTGAAATGCTAAAAGGCTATACTTACCTACCAAGAATCTGCTCACTCCAAACAGATGCATTGATTCACTGCCCCTTTATAAGCAGGCATATAAAATCCAAAGCTACTACTACTACTAAGAATGAACTATCTTTACATACTAGGGAAGCTGACATTTCTAGCTGTAAAAATGAACAACAACAACAAAAACCTGTCTATTTTCCATAAAAATTTTACCCAGTCTTAAGTCTCCATGGTTTATACATTCAAAGTTCCATTAAAACAATAATGCCTAATCAACACACCCTTTTAGTAGTCCTGTGGATTTCTATTTTATGGTTAATGTTGATAAAATGATCAGCTTGTTTCTAAACAGTCCGGCTTGGTGGGTAATTAACAACCTGCTGGCTGGGGCTGTGACTCACCTGTGGATGTGGAAGGCTGAGCTCCGTCATCACTGCCATTGGTTATGCTTTTGGCAGCATCTTCAGTTTGTTTGGGCCCCACTTTTTCTGGGGCATCACCAACAACTTCAAATTCAACATCCTTTCCTAGGTCTTCGCTGTAAGAGAAGAATGCACTATAAAACTGGACCACACCTACGACTACCTATAAACTACTCACAAAAAAGCAAAGGTGTACCGGAGAGAAACTGTCCTCAAAGCTCAAGAAAAGTATACTGCGCACACACCAAATATTTGGATTCTGATTTTCAAAGAGTTAAAGAAACTGTACATAACGGATTTTTTATGGTAATTCAAAACTAATTCAAATGGTCAATACCACTGCAAATTCAATTCAGGGAGAGGGTTTGGTTTTGTCTTTTTAGGGCGTTACCCATGGCAGTTCCCAGGCTAGGGTCCAATCAGAGCTATAGCTGCTGGCCTACACCACAGCCACAGCCACACCAGATCCGAGCTGAGTCCACAACCTACACCACAGCTCACAGCAATGCCGGATCCTTAACCCTCTGCGAGGCCAGGGATTGAACCCACATCCTCATGGATGCTAGTCGGATTCGTTTCTGCTGAGCTATGACAGGAACTCCAGGGAGAGGGTTTTTTTAAAAATGTTAAATAACTTTAATTGCTAAAGCAGAAAACTTGAGTCCAAAACAGTGAGGCCCAATGTAACCTTTAGGCATTATTTCTTCAGCTACTATATGAGATGATTCTATACCCTCTACTCAGATCATGAGTATATACAACATAATAATTCTCCAAACAACTAAAATCATGAGTCATGAGTCAGGGCACAGTTTAGGGGTATCAATGAGCGAGTACCAAGATGCGCCTTGTTCAACAGATAAACACACCGAAGTGGAGGACCACCCGTACTTTAATTGTTACGCAAATATCTTGTATCATAGGCACTTTGGATGCTTTTTGTAAAGTGGGCAGGATGTAAAATCAAATAAAAAGAAAAAAATACATGATTCAGGAATCTATATAGGATAATTTTTTTTTTTTTTTTTTTTTTGTCTTTTTTGCCATTTCTTGGGCCGCTCCTGTGACATACGGAGTTTCCCAGGCAAGGGGTCGAATGGGAGCTGTAGCCACCGGCCTTCACCAGAGCCACAGCAACACGGGATCCAAGCCTCGTCTGCAACCTACACCACAGCTCACGGCAACGCCGGATCGTCAACCCACTGAGCAAGGGCAGGGACCAAACCCGCAACCTCACGGTTCCTAATCGGATTCCTTAACCACTGCGCCACGACGGGAACTCCAGGATAATTTTTAATTCTGTTATTGTTATTGTTACAGATCACAATGAAGTATCTTTTATGAGAGAAATATTTTTATCAAAATGAACACATTCCTGACTATAACTTTTCAAACATCTGGATTTCTATCCTGTCTTTCTGATGAGCCACCACTGACGAGTTACTTTTCTTGGGGTTAAGAGATGCAAACCATTAAATTCTGAAAGGATAAGCAATGAGGTCCCACTCTATGGCCCAGGGAACTCTATCCAATCACTTGTGATATAACATGACAGAAAATAATATGTGGAAAAAAATGTATATATATATATATATGTATGACTGGGTCACTTTACAGTACAGCAGAAATTGACAGAACAATGTAAATCAACTATAATAAAAAAATTAAACAAACACCCCCCCACCCCTTTTTTGGCCACACCATTGGCATGCAGAAGTTCCCAGGCCAGGGACAGAACTTGCGTCACAGCAGTGACGACGCCAGATCTTTAACCCACTGAGCCATGAGGAAACTCCAAACATTTCTTGCTTCTTTTATTTCTAGATTCTCCAATTTTTTTGTAGGTCAGACCTCAGGGAATTTAGTGGCCAACGTGAGTATACATACTGTGCAACTTCAAATGAAGAGTAGGCATTAAGGGCAAGAAAATGTTTTCTCTCCACTTTAAGTGTGTATAATTAAATTATTTCTTACACTTAAAATATTAATAGTGCCTACCTATGAAGGATGTTGATCAATAAAGTGTAGTCCTGAAGGAAGTCATCTGCTTGAAGTCGGCTCCCATTTCTAATTCCAAATTCTGCTAACTTCTTGTGATTATTAGCTAGGAAATTTGAAAGAAATTTAGATGCTTTACTTAGTTTTACCTCCATGGAGCAGTCACCTTAGTTTTGAAAAGGTAAAACCCCTGCTATAAGCGGAATTACAACTCCCCAAAATTCTTAAGTTGAAGTCATAACATCAGTGCCTCAGAACATGACTGGACTTTAAGACAGTACTTTTAAAAGAGGTGATTATGTTCAAATGAGGCTGCTGGGTTGGACTCTAAGCCCATCTAACTGGTATCCTCAGAAGAAGCCAGGGGAGAGGCCTCAGGAGAAACCAAACCTGTCAACAATCCCCCCCCCCCACTTTGATCTTAAGATTTCTAGCCTCCAGGACTAGGAGAAAATAAATGTGTAATCACTTTTTCTGTGTATTCAAGTATGGCACCAACTTGGGCACTTAGGAACTTGGCCCTGAAAACTCAACTACCAAAACTACATCAAGACAACCAAATTACAAAGTTTTGAAAACCTTCTCTCCTTCAAACCAAATTAATCTGGAATCTCAGAGGAGTCAATGACAACTTTTAGAATTGTTCAAAATATATTCTATGTGCAAAGAGATTATCCAAAACAATGTCAACGAACTACTTTCAGGGAGTTCCAGTTGTGGCTCAGTAGGTTAAGAACCTAACTAGTATCCATGAGGGTGCAGGTTCAATCCCTGGCCTCATTCAGTGGGTTAAGGACTTGGTATTGATGTGGCTGTGGTGCAGGCCGCAGCTGCAGCTTAGATTCAACAGCTAGCCTGGGAACTTCCACATGCTGTAGATGCAGCCCTAAAAAGAGAAAAAAAAAAAACCAAAAAACCTGCTTTCATCAAACTTCACAAGTCAGAAATATGAGCAAATCGTTTATTTCAATAAAATTTTCAACATAAATTTCCATTATTTCTCAATGAAGAGCTTAGTGGGATCTCTAAAAACTAATCACTCCCACCCAGTTCTGCTTCGTCTGAATGTCCCCAGTATGTCGTGTACCATGCCTGGTATCTACTAGCACTTTGCTACGTGGATTATAAAGAACAATCCCTCCAACCAAACGTGGTGTCATCACCTCCTCCTACCTACTCTAGGGCCTTCCTGCCTTACCTATCCTTTCTCTCCTGCACATTCAAATGCTCCCCTCTCCTGACCTGTAAAAGCACTCAAGTTCTACTTAAAAAACTGTTTCTTCGTGAGCTCCACAACACTCAGTCCGATTTACTGAGTATCTGCTCTGTGTCTATAGACTGTTTAGAACCTGTTGACCTATACCCACAGAGTCTGGCGTACAGCAGGTGGATTATATTTTAAGTTCTACTTAGTATGGTTTTTATGGTTTTTCTTGTTTTGTTTTTTTTCTCAGCCACACCCATACCACAGTAGTGACAATGCGAGATCCTTAACTGCTGGACTACCAGGGAACTCATATCATGCTTAAATTTAAGTGATTTTCTACATATTCTAACAATCTTTTTTTTTTTTTTTCTTGGCCATACCCAGAGCATATATAAGTTGCTGGACCAGGAGCTGAATCCAAGCTGCAGCGGTGACCTATGCCATCAATGGCAGATCCTTAACTCACTGCACCAGGCCAAGGATAGAACCCAGGCTGCCACAGAGACAACGCCAGACCTTAACCTGCTGCACCACAGAGGGAACTCCTCATTTTCTTTTAGTTATTTCTTATTTTACCTTCTTAATCTACCCGGACTGTCTCTGGAGAACAATAGTTCCTCTCCAGACTTACATCCCCAAGCCCTTTTACACTCACTAAAACTTCTCAAACCCAACATGTTTAAAGAGAATCAGTTACTGAGCATTCTATCCTGATAAATTAGCATCATTTCTGAAGCTAGAATCTTAGCAACAATCCCGCCCAAGGCTAAAAATGCTACTCTTCCTCATGACCACTGTGGTCTGACAGAGGCATAACCAAAACACAGTTCTCACTTAGAAAGCTTTAATAGAATCTAATGCATTTTGTACCTTAATAACAAATGCATTAACAGAAGTGGAGTTCCCGTTGTGGCTCAGCTGTAAACAAACCTGACTAGTATCCATGAGGACACAGGTTCAATCCCTGGCCTTGCTCAGTGGGTTAAGGATCCAGGGTTGCTGTGAGCTGTTATTTAGGTCACAGACATGGCTGTGGCTGTGGCCTAGGCCAGCAGCTGCAGCTCCAATTTGATCCCTAGCCTGGGAACTTCCATATGCCATGGGTGTGGCCCAAAAAGAAAAAAAAGAAAAAAAAAAAAAAAAAAAAAAAAGGGTGTGTGTGGGCGGGGGGATGACCTCTTGAGCTTCTGAAAAGGAAAGCCAGGAAAGCCAAGAAAGCCAAAACCGGCCCCAGATTTTCAGCAATACTTTCTGCTCTATCACTAGAGCAGATGTCAAGGCTTCCCCACTTGGTCAAAACACCTAATAGCCTTAGATCACCCTCTCCACTCTGATCTATGACTCAGAGCCATCCTCCTGTTACTAATTTAGCTCCCAGGATCCTTGATACAGGTAAGGCAGTTCCTTGGAAAGGCACAAGAGCACTGTGGTTGCTGTAGATAGCAACTATGCACTGGGTTATGGAGAAATAGTCCCAAGATACTCTGACAATATCAAGTTCCCAAATCTGCAACTGTGGTGACCCCATCAAGGCAATGCCACCTTGGGACAGCACCTCCACGACCAGTATCACTTGTCTCAGTGAGATACTAAGAAACGTATACAATGAATGGATAAACTAACATGCACTTCCTCAACCTAGTGGTCTCCGCCCAAAGGAAAGGAGTGAACAAAGGCAACGTATAATACCTTCTGTCTCTCCCTCTTCTGAAGATATAAGGATTGTTCCTTTTCCATCTTCAATTTGGACATCTGGTGCTACCATAGCAAACTTTTCCTTCACTATCTACAAGAAAAAAAGTTTCAAAACATTAACATATGGAATTAAAGATCATAAAAAAACCTAGACTATTTTTCATAAAGGATCTTTACTTTCCCTTTCCACCGGAAAGGGACCACGTTGTTCTTTAAGGTACCTAAGGGCAAGCAGGAAAGCAGAAGGAATTCACCCAATTATCTCACGCTCACATTCCATCCCCATGTTTGACCAATGATAAAGATCAGGTAAAACTTCCTTCAAAAGGGGACTGAAAGGCTTGAAAGGCTCTTGGTATTTTGTCTTTCCCAGCAGATTAGACTCTGAGCTAGACATCTGACAGATTTTATCTCAGTGTCTATACCAACCCCGCACTGGCAGATGTTTTACAGATGGAATTCTCATCAATCTGATCCTATGTTACATAGTCTTTCAACTCCGAAGTTCCGTCTTTATTTTTGTATTTTTTATTTTGTCTTTTTGCCTTTTCTTGGGCCACTCCCACGACATATGGAGGTTCCCAAGCTAGGGGTCGAATCAGAGCTGCAGCTGCTGGCCACACCAGAGCCACAGCAACGTGGGATCCAAGCTGCATCTGCAACCTACACTACAGCTCACGGCAACGCCGGATCCTTAACCCACTGAGCAAGGCCAGGGATCGAATCCGCAACCTCACGGCTCCTAGTCAGATTCGTTAACCACTGCGCCACCACAGGAACTCCCCAAGTTCCATCTTTAAATTCCAAGACAGATCAGGAATGATGATACTGTTAAATCCTACCTGGTCTTAAACACACACACTGGAGAAACTCTCTAAAGGTTCAATTATCCTATGACAGTCCAATTACCCTACCTTTAGCTCAAGAATGAGTAGATACCAACTATAATCATTTCTTTCCTAAGAAAGAAGATGGGGCAACTACCCTTTGATGGCCAATATATCAAGTCTTGCTGCTTCTCCATCTAAACATAAGCTCCAGTAAACTCGCCCTGTGTAACCAGTCCTAGGAGAAAAGCCATTCATTCCTAAGTGGCCTTTAGAGCCACAAAGGTCTACACCCCCACACCAGGAGGTATGTGAATATGTAACATCAAGACCAACATAATCAGGGAGTTCTCCTCATGGCGCAGCTGAAATGAATCTGACTAGGAACCATGAGGTTGTGGGTTCAATCCCTGGCCTGGCTCAGTGGGTTAAGGATCCGACATTGCCGTGAGCCATGGTGTAGGTCACAGAAGCGGCTTGGATCCCAAGTGCATGTGGCTGTGGCTGTGGTGTAGACTGGCAGCTGTAGCTCCGACTGGAACCCCTGGCCTAGGAACCTCCATATGCCTCGGGTTCAGCAAAACAAGCAAAACAAAAAAAGACAGACATAGTCAGAAGAACTAAGTGAAGTGATACCCAAGGTGGGGAGTGGCACCCATATGGGCCATTTTTAAAATGTGCCCTAATTTAAACAGCTAGGAGGAACTGAAGGACCAGGCTATAGGATCAGACCATATCCTAACCCTCTACCTCCCTCACTCCAGAGCTCTAAAGTGAATCCAGGTGTGCAAATGACACACATCCTCAGGAACTAACTTAACACACCAGAATCAGAACCATCACTTGACCATTTAAGGATACCTCTTATTGGACAAAAATACAGAATTTATATACTATCTGAGAAAGAAGAATTTGCTTGCTAAGATACTATGCCACTTACGAACCACCTGTAGTCCATATTCTAACTAGATACACCTATTCCTTTTTGGGATATGAAACACTTATTCTGGAACCAGAGAAAAAAGCCAGCAGGACCCAGAAAGTGGAGCAACCCAGGATATCAGAGCAACACACCTCAGTAATCAGAGTAATTAACTGCTTATAGTTTGTTACCATAGTAACACCGTAAAAGGCAAATGGGAACTTGTTTTTTTCCTATAAAAAGGAAAATGAGCAGCCTGTGGGAGGGAACCAGGCCTGCACTTACCTTATCCTGCAACGTGAGAACGGTCACTTTGTGGACGTTCAGCCGCACGGTCACCTCTGGCTTGCTGGCACATACGTAACAGTTGGGATTGGGAGGATCCAGTGCACAAGGCACAAGGAGCTTCTTTTTTGGGTTTGGTTGTTTATTCAAAAAAATCTTTGAGAAAAAAAAAAAAAACATGCAGAAATTAAAAACTCAAGTTAGGATTTTATACACCACATGGCATGCACTTAAATATGGCCTTCCGGAGTTCCCGTCGTGGCACAGTGGTTAAGGAATCCGACTAGGAACCATGAGGCTGCGGGTTCGGTCCCTGCCCTTGCTCAGTGGGTTAACGATCCGGCGTTGCCGTGAGCTGTGGTGTAGGTCACAGACGCGGTTCAGATCCTGTGTTGCTGTGGCTCTGGCATAGGCTGTGGTTGCAGCTCCGATTCAACCCCTAGCCTGGGAACCTCCATATGCCGCGGGAGCGGCCCAAGAAATAGCAAAAAAAGCCAAAAAAAAAAAAAAAAAAAAAAAAAAAAAGGCCTTCCAGGCGGCAGAATCAGGTAAGGGTAGTCATGACCTTCTTGAGAGACTGATTTGCCAACCCTCTTCTCAAATGAGGTACCATGTAAATAAGACCGAGCTTACTGAAAAGGAATCTCCTTATACTGAAGACTCTAGACAATTCTACAAACTAACTCAGCATGAATAAGGGCCTAACCATACTCATCTCTGGTCTCCTCATTAAATCAGTGTTTGAGTGCTTTCCCAGCAGTTATTAATTTTAAGCCAACTTCTAACAAGACCGATACACTAATTTTTCTAATTAATGACAATGTTTTCACAGATGTATGGAACAAATGAGCTGCCTTTCTTTTCAAGTTTTCCATGATTATGACATTAACGTTTATGTACTAAAGGAAAAAAATAATGTATGTCTGGCACTATACAAACAAAGGCAAATAAAAAAAAAAATGGCACTGAGGTTACAAATGTCAGGAGAACACTGGAAGCCGATACAAAAATTCTCATCCTCTAGGAGTTCCCGTCGTGGCACAGTGGTTAACGAATCTGACTAGGAACCATGAGGTTGCGGGTTCAGTCCCTGCCCTCGCTCAGTGGGTTGACGATCTGGCGTTGCCGTGAGCTGTGGTGTAGGTTGCAGACACAGTTCGGTTCCAGCGTTGCTGTGGCTCTGGCGTAGGCTGGCAGCTACAGCTCTGATTGGACCCCTAGCCTGGGAATCTCCACATGCCGCGGGAGCGGCCCAAGAAATAGCAAAAAGACAAAAAAAAAAAAAAAAAAAAAAGTGAAAAACAATTGCAAAAAGTTAATATAAAGACTCACACAATAAGTTCTTCCAAGAATTCAGTAAAACTAGAAATGTTAGAAGCTAGCTAGCTTCCACCTTAGACAAAAATAAGAGAAGCAAATTATGTTTTCTTGTCTATTGTCATTCCCAGGAAGCTTATTTAAACATGTAAGTCACAAGGTAACATGAACAATTACTTTTCCACTGCTTTAAACCAATTTTGTTTTAATTATAAAATTACAAATAGAAACACTCACTGTTCTACACTGGTCTATTTTTCCTGATAAAATCTTCAATCCTTCCAATACTATCAACCCAGCAATCACTGCATTAGTAGTAGCGATAGCAGGAATAATGTTCCCTGCCATTGCTGGAAAAAAAAAAAAAGAAAAAAGTTTAGCTGTTAAAAAAAAAAAAACCTTAGAATTTTAGATGATACAATTATAGTACAAAACAACTTACATTTGATATCAAATCTGCTCTTCATATTCATACTGAAAATATGCATCCTGAGATTTGCAGCAGAGGTGACAAAATCCATTGCAGAAGGATCATCCTGCCAATAATTTAAACAATTTAACAAGTCTTCTCACAAATTTTCTAATTTGGCTAGTACTGCTTTCAGAATAGCACTTTCTCACGTTTATAACAAGTCAACCAGAACAAGAGATGGCCTTGAGGGACAGGCCAGTCTGGATGAGAAGCAGGCAGGGGCTCATCAACAGCTCTTGGGATCCCGGTATGTGCTCTGACCAAGAGTCACCAGGAATTCACTTCTGCCCGAATGAATGCACTGGAAACTGAGTACAAACTATACCACCAGTTTCATTCATTGATGATGGCAATCCTTCCCTGGGCCCCGCCAGTCAACAATCAGAAGGCTGGTTGACAAGCAAAGAACCCAGGGAAGGAAACTAAGGCTGTTTTGAGAAATGTATCAATCATTAAAGGCTCAGAAACACTTGGTTGATTCCTTTTGGCTTTCCTTCTCCAAATTCCCTTCACACACCTACACTCCTATATTTGCTGGTTTTTTTTTTTTTTTTTCCCTCAAATGTGGCAGGACAGTAAGCTTTCCCTTTACCATTCACATTCTTCCTGAGCCTATACCCTAGACTTTCTAATCAAATTTCAGCAAGGTTTCCAGCTCTGAACTGAGAAGAAATTACCCTAAGCCCATAAATCAGAAACACCAAAGTTTAAAAGAAAAAGCAGGAGTTCCTGTTGTGGCTCTATGAGGACGCGGGTTTGACCCCTGGCCTCACTCAGCGGGTTAAGGATCCAGCGTTGCTGTGCGCTGTGGTATAGGTCGCAGATGTGGCTCAGATCCTGTGTTGCTGTGCTGTGGCGTAGGCTGGCAGCTGCAGCTGGGGTTGGACCCCTAGCCTGGGAACCTCCATGTGCCAAGGGTGTGGCTCTAAAAAGACAAAAGACAAAAAAATAAAAAGATAAAAAAATTAAAGAAAAAGCACTGACAGCATGTGAGTTCTTTACATAATTATTTGGCTGACTGTGTAACCAGAGGCAAATCAACTTCCCGGACCCCAAATTCCTTAATCTGTTAAACAGGTAAGGTGGTGGTGGGGATTAAGTAAGACTACTGAGAGGTATCCAACAGTGTCCACGGGGTACTTCTCCCAGGCAAACTGGCTCATCACACTCATTAGGTATAAATTTTACCCACAGGGGATAATGATTCCCAGTTCCAGGTTTTGTTATTTAGACCCTGTATACAGATGAAAGCCTCCCAAACCACTATTATGACAATAAAAATGAAAAAGAAAATGTTTAAGTTACAGCACACAAACTCTAAAGACTGTTTACAAGACCCCTCAAAAATCAAAATTTACCAGCTTCATTGTAGATGTCTGATTTAACCCCAGTTCCAAAATTTGCACACATAAATCTTAGTTTTCTAAAACTCAAACTTTCCACCTTACTTTAAGACGTATGGCAAATCTTTACAAGCACGTGAACAAGCTTTATCAGATAAATCACTTACAGCCATAGAAAATACTGACTACAAGTAAAATAAGTAAAATTAAGTCAACGAACCTCAAAATATATTTTATAAACTACAAAATACTACTAAATACTGTTTTAACTTATAAGAATAATTACATCCCATTTTTGTATTGAGAGGTCTCTCAGACTTCTAAGAGTTATATTTCATTAGAAAGGCCAAATTATTATTACTTTCAAGGCCAAAGTAGGCCAATGAGCTGTTGGCTCCAAAAGGATATTTTGACTTCTGGTAACAAATTTCTATTACATAAGAAGTTTTCTTAAGACTTTACTTTAGTCAGAGAAATATTTTACTCCAATAAAATCACATTATTAAAAAAAGTCACGTTATTTCTCTTATCAAGTTATAAACGATGAACACATTACTAGAATTTAAAATGAGGTTTTATGGAGTTCCCGCTGTGGTGTAATGGGTTAAAGGGTCCTTTGTTGCCAGCACAGGTCACAGGTGTGCCTCAGGTGTGGCCATAAAAAAAAAAAGTAATTAAATAAAATGTCTTATGATACTGCCTGAATTCACACATACAAAATTCATAGTTCAATGTACTAATTAGAGATACAAATATCCAAACAAAATCAACACATCCTCAGAGTTCCTGTTGTGACTCAGGAGGTTAAAAACCTGACAAAGTGTCCATGAGGATGCAGGTTCGATCCCTGGCCTCACTCAATGGGTTAAGGATTTAGTATTGCTGTGGCTGTGGTGTAGGCTAGCAGCTGCAGCCTCGATTGTACCTCCAGCCTGGAAACTTCCATATGCCTCGGGTGTGGCTCTAAAATCAAAGAAAACGAAAACAAAAAAAATCTGGTAGAATAATATACAGTTGATATATAAGTAACTGCTACACATTTTCAAAACAAACCTTGTCCCATATGAGCTCAGCTCCATCCCCCTTTTCTGCTAAATGAACTCTCAAAGTCTCAATGCTCTTTGAAAAAAGACGTGCATAGCTCTTTACATCTAGAACCTGCTGGTCTTTCAGACCTAACTGGGGTTCGTTTTGTTGATCTGATGCATTGGTTTCTTCTCCTAAAGAAAAAAATATTAGAAATTTCACCATTAACATCATTCCTCTACTCTATTTAATGACAATAAGAAAATGAAACAGGAGTTCTCTTGTCACAGCAGGTTAACGATCCAGCATTATCTCTGCAGTGACTCAGATCACTGCTATGGCAAAAAAAGAAAAAGAAAAAAAAAAAAAAAAAAGAAAGAAAATCAAATAACCTGAAACAAATTCCATTAATTATCACAAAGATAATCATGTGCACAAGAAAATCACCAAAATTGACATGGGGAAGGTGTGAGACCATCTCAGAACCTCATAGTTTACTAAAGGATTTACTAAAGGATTCAAAAATATGGTGCAATTGAAACGAATCTGACTAGGAACCATGAGGTTGTGGTTCCCGCGTTGCTGTGGTGCAGGCTGGCAGCTTTAGCTCCAATTAGACCCCTAGCCTGGGAATCTCCATCTGCCATCGGTGTGGCCCTGAAAATCAAAAGACCCCCCTCCCCGCCAAAAAAAATAAATACATAATATGGAAAAGATAAGAAGCATTATGCCCAGAAGAGAGTTAGTATTCAGTAAGTGTAAGCTTTTAAACCAAGACTTGAACTGATCCGCAAAGCATCTGTTACTATAGAAAACTGCTCCATATTGGAATTCCTATTGTGGCTCAGCGGCAACAAACCTGACTAGTATCCATGAAGATGCAAGTTTGATCCCTGGCCTGGCTCAGTGGGTTAAGAATCCAGTGTTGTCATGAGCTGTGGTGTAGGTCAAATATGTGGCTCCGACCCTCTGCTGCTGTGGCTGTGGCGTACGCTGGCAGCTGCAGCTCTGATTCAACCTCTATTCTGGGAACTCCATACACCACACATCCGGCCCTAAAAAGCAAAACAGAAACAAACAAAAAAAAACATTTCATACAGACATCCTAAGTCTCCTGGGACCTTTTAGGGTCCAATATGTTGACCACTGCTGTGCAAAAAAAGTCGACACACAAAGTATTGAAAAGAGAGTAGGGTAAGGAAGCAGTCACTATTACAACAGTTTTACTTGCACTTAAAAATTATAAATATATTACTGGAGTTCCCGTCGTGGCTCAGTGGTTAATGAACCCAACTAACATCCATAAGGACACGGGTCTGATTCCTGGCCTCACTCAGTGGGTTGAGGATTCCGTGTTGCCCTGATCTGTGGTGTACGTCACAGATGTGGCTCGGATCCAGTGTTGCTGTGGCCTTGGCGCAGGCTGGCGGCTACAGCTGATTCGACCCCTAGCCTGGGAAACTCCATATGCCACAGGTGCAGCCTTAAAAAAAATTACATATATCTAAGTATGTTCCTAGGTTATATCTTAAAGATATAATCCTACAAAGATACATATACATTCAGTACTTTATGTCAAGGAAAATATACAACAACTAAGTATTACCTGATAAAGGACTAGTTAAATAATACTGACTGAAAAGAACAAGTCAGAGAATATAAATAGTATGATTCCATCTACGTAAAGTGCATACACACTGCCTACGTGCATGGAGTTATCACCAAGACATTCCCTACAATGTTAAAAGTAATTATTTCTCTAGGTGATGAGATTTCCAGTGACCTTCCTGCATCATACTTTTCTGAACTGAGTTTCTTACCACTGTCAGGAAACCACAGGGGTATTTAAAAGGCTTTAAGTGAGAGAATTTCCAATTTAGGTATCCCAAAGATGAAAATATATTCTTTACCTTGACTTTGCACTTCAGCCCAGTCCAAAGGAACCGGAGGTTTCCTTTTCCTCCATAGTTTGTCCATTGTCAACAGATACCTGATATCATCTTTAAAAAGCTTAAAAAAAAAAAAAAAATTCCATGAACTTTATATACCTATGCTGATAAAACAAAATTTCACTGTTGATTTTAAACATTACACCATAAAATCTGATTTAAAGGGGAGTGTGGTGAAAAGCTTAAACTAGAGATTCCCTGGTGGCCTAGCAGTTAAGGATTTGGTGTTGTCATCCCTGTGGTTCTGGTGTGGGTTTGATCCCTGGCCCAGGAACTTCTGCACGCAGCAGGTATGGCCAAAAACAAAACAAAACAACAAAAAAGCTTAAATCTTAGTGTAAAAGGAAATTTTACACACGACCCTTAGATTTCAAACAGTTCAAATGAGAGAGGCTGAGGAAAGCAGAGTAAGAGAAATCTGAACTGTGCTGGCCAAGCCTGTCACCCCTCCCTAGTTGTCGTCCCCCACCACCCACCGCCACCGCAAAGCTCCTCAGATCAGTCTGATACACAGTCACATCAAAGGACTAAATAAACACACACACCAACTCCACAAGAACTGAATACAATCATTGAGCCTAGAAGTACCAGAGAGCAGTGTCTCCAAGTCTGTGGGTACATACCAGTACATACCAGTAAATCATACACATTTTAGTTTTAAAAAATCAAAAATTTTTTTTGGCCATGCCTGTGGAATGCAGAAGTTCCCAGGCCAGGAGCTGAACTTGTGCCACAGCAGGAACCTGAGCCACAGTCACACTGCTGGATCCTTAACCTGCTGAGCCACATGGCAACTCCCAAGCATACACATTTTAAAAGTGCTCAAAAAAACAATTTCTTAACCATCTGTGACATCTTTGAAATGTGCTCCCCTCCTAAATAATCTCAAACACACAAAATAACTATTTCAAAAGTAAAAACATTACCATGTGCAGACTTACAGACTATCTCAAGATAGTCTGCACAGTTCTAAATTAGAATACTATTTAGTGAGAAAAATCATACAGCTCTGAGTACTATGACTTACTTTTTTCTAAGGAATAGGAAGAGAATTGGTAACATCTGAAATGGGTACACAGGCAAGTAAATGAGGTGTCCTGTATAATCTGGATAACAAATGTAGCTAAGGACATTTTACAGAGGATCTTCAGCATTGGCTAAAATGCCTGCCAAGTGATGGAGAATTAACATGGTTCTCCAAAGAACAGCTCCACGGCCTTCTTTTTTAAAATTTTTAAAATTTTTCATTAAATTCATTTACAATGTTGTGCCAATTTCTGCTGTACAGCAAAGTACCATGGCCTTCTTTATTCAATGATTAAATACCAGGAGTCCCTCGGAGTTATGTACTGAACCATCTTCATACTCTTCTTTCTATAAACCTATGAATCTCAACCACAGCTCTAATTTAAACTATTCTACTTACCTATAGATTCACTTGTTATCTACTATTTCGTAGAGGAATCTCAAAATTAATTCTATCACCTCCCTCTACTCCCCAAACTTTATGCCCACATCTGTTCCCCCCTGCTCTCTCTGAGAATGGCTCTGCTCACCTGCTGCTCAGCAAGAAACCAAGTATTAGTCTTGGCTCCTCACTCAAAACATATAGTCCTACTGAGTGAGTCTACTTTTCCTCCACACTCCACTGGGAATGCAGATGAGTTGTACTTTAGATTACTCTGGCACTGCGCAACTCCAGAAGGTATGGTCCCATATCAGTTACAAGAGGAAAAGCAGGCCCTACAAGCACTGCATACTCTCTATACCTTACAGTGATCTTATAGACTACCCTTTAATGGATTCCCACTGTCTTGGTATAACATCTTTACCATGACCTAGAGAGCCCTTTCCAATCAAGCTTCATCTTATCCTTCTAGTCCTCTTTCCACTCTCCCCTTTAATGGCAATATTCCAGTTCTTCAACCTGACACTTTCTTTTTTATGCTGCATTGTCATCCCCACTTATTCTTTAATGTCTTGTGTTGAAATGTCAACTTCCTCTGGACAGCCTCTTCTGAATCCTCATACCAAGTCTAATAATAATAATGTTTAATAAAAAATGGGAGTGGAGTTCCCGTCGTGGCTCAGTGGTTAACGAATCCGACTAGGAACCACGAGGTTGCGGGTTCGATTCCTGGACTCCCTCAGTGGATTAAGGATCTGGCGTTGCCGTGAGCTGTGCTGTGGGTCCCAGACATGGCTTGGATCCCGCGTTGCTGTGGCTCTGGTGTAAGCCAGCGGCTACAGCTCCAATTCGACCCTTAGCCTGGGAACCTCCATATGCCGCGGGAGCGGCCCAAGAAATGGCAAAAAGACAAAAAATAAAACCAAAAAAAAAATAATAATAACAATAAATGGGACCATCTACTTATTGTTAGAGGGTTCTAAAGCATCAGAACTTAATGTCGTAACATCCTGAACTTGAAATTCCTTGTTCAATGTTTGACTTCCTCTCTAGACTACTGAGTTCCCTACAAGAGCTGGGACCCTATTTTCTGCCTCTTTCATCACCAAATCTTCTGTAATTAATGTGGTGTCTGTCACATAGCAGATGCTTAACAACAGACTGGAGATATACTTCAGATTATGCTGGGATTCAACTGTTGTTCAGACTGGAATGGAAACAGATACATTACACTGCTTTAGAAAATATTAACATCCATATCGGAGTTAATGGCATTTTAAGTATGATCAAAACAAAAAACACTTTCCAAGGAAAAGGCTGTCATGAAGAAATAAATGTAGTAGGTTTAAGAAAGTCAATCTGTGACATCTGTTGCCACCGAGGAAAGATGAAACAGAAGCTGGAGGAAGCAACAGGCCGTTTGCTTAGGACAACCAGACCTATGCATGTCAGAAAGCAGACGTAAGGCAGAGTGAAAATACTATTTGAAGAAAAAGCTACAAGAAGGAAAAACAGCAGGTGGAAGTGTTAGTCTTTACTCACACAGAAGAAAAAGAGTTTGTAATGAAGGGGGACATCCTCTGAACAGGTCAATTACATTTACTGGCTTCAAACCGTTAATACATCTTTAAAACCATCTGCTAAGTGAGGGTGGCAAGAGTATATCAGGCAATTTAAGATGATTAGATTTTAAATCATCTATACTTTAATTTAAAAATAAAAGCTGAGTTGAGAAAGCTTCAAGTACCTATTATGATAAACTTGTAAGGAACAAAAGCAGAAAAAAAAAAGACTTCTAAAATACAGACCTGAAGAACTAGCTGAGCTGTAATTAGGTAGATGTAATTAATCTTATAATATACTTCTCTAAAAATATTGAGCAAATAAAGAGTTCCCTGGCAGCCTAGCAATTAAGGACGCGGCATTGCCACTGCTATGACATGGGTTACCCCTGTGGCCTGGGTTCAATCCCCAGCCCGGGAATGTTTGCACACGATGGGCATGGACAAAAAACAAATATATAAGCAAATAATACACAAAATGAAGAGGGATCCAGCCAAGAACAGAGGCTTAGGAATTCAAGAGCAATTGAGAACATGTCAATCAAACTGTCAACACAAGATGTGAGCAGGGAAGGGATGTAAGATAAGAAGCAACAGGAACTGTTGAAAGTGAGGGAAAGATAGACAACCAGGAGTATATAATTGAGCTTCTATATTTTACCTTCTGCAAAGATTCTATACTGATTCGTAATGATGCTACCATTTAAAAATCTGTTTATCCCAACTCCATCAGTGAATTTATTTACTAAGACACATAAGACATAAAATAAGTGTGATTCAACCATGTACTACTTTAAAACCGAGTAACAAAGTATCTAACCACAATTATAAAGAAAGTAAATCTAACCTTGGTAAAAAGTTTAACTGGATCATATCCAGTTGATTTAGCCCATTCCTTAGTGGAAATACGTTTAATGTCACCATCTTCATTAGATGCTCTGGCTCTGGCTTCAGCTTCCATCGGTTCCCCTATAAAATAAATACCATTCTATTTAACTCAAGTTATAAACTCTCATCTACCTGTGAGGGACGAAAAGAGTCACTCATGGAAGTCACCCGCATGTGATCCATTCAGAGTTCAAAGACAAAGAAGTTGTAACATGTTTATCAACATCTTTTTCTACCTGTTTTTTTGTTTTTGTTTTTGTTTTTTTTTTTTTTTTGCTTTTTAGGGCCACACCCATGGCAAATGGGGGTTCCCAGGCTAAGGGCAGAATCAGAGCTATAGCTGCCGGCCTACACCACAGCTCACGGCAATGCTGGATCCTTAACCCACTGAATGAGGCCAGGAATCAAACTCGCATCCTCATGGATACTAATTGGATTCGTTTCCACTGAGCCACGACGGGAACTCCCTCTACCTGTTTCTAAAGGCAATATGTAGAACAGTTCCCAGTATAGATCTATACTCAGATCTGGGAACAACCCCCGGCTCTATTTACGAGATTTGTGCAATTTCTCTGCACCTTGTTTCCTCACAAGTAAAACAGCACTGCCCATTTTTAAAAACATTTTCTTGGAGTTCCCGTTGTGGCGCAGCAGAAACGCATCTGACTAGGAACCACGAGGTTGCGGGTTCGATCCCTGGCCTCACTCAGCGGGTTAAGGATCTGGTGTTGCCATGAGCTGTGGTGTAGGTTGCAGATGCAGCTCAGATCCTGTGCTGCTGTGGCTGTGGCGTAGGCCAGCAGCTGTAGCTCTGATTGGACCCCTAGCCTGGGAACCTCCGCCATATGCTGTGGGTGTGGCCCTAAAAAGCAAAAACAAAAAACAAACAAACAAACAAAAAACAACAACAACAAAAACACCCCACATTTCTGTGAAGTTCCCATCATGGCTCAGCAGGTTAGGGACACAATATAGTGTCCGTGAGCATGTGGGTTTGATCCCTGGTCTTGCTCAGTAGGTTAAAGATGCAGCATTGCTGTAAGCTGTGGCCTAGGCTTAACTGTGTGTAACTGTGATCCAACCCCTAGCCCAGGAACTTCCATATGCCATAGATGTGGCGACAAAAAGTAGAAAATAAATAAATAATTTTTTAAAAATTTAATTTTATTTAATTTAGTCTTTTTAAGGCCACATCCAAAGCACATGGAAATTCCCAGGCTAGGAGTCCAATCGAAGCTGTAGCTGCCAGTATACACCACAGCCATAGCTCTGAGGGATCTGAGCCATAACTGTGACCTACACCACAGCTCAAGGCAATGCCAGATCCTTAACCCACTGCTCAAGGCCAGGGATCGAACCTTCGTCCTCATGTATACTAACTGGATTCGTTACTACTGAGCCCACGACAGGAACTTCAAAATAAATAAAATTTTACAATAAATAAATAAAAATAAAACATTGTCTTAAACATGATATAATACATCTTAAGCACATAATATATTATTTAGCATTTAACAATTATTTTCCCTCTCAAACTATCTTATTAAACTAGCAAGATAAAGACAGTACATACAAATAAGAAAATATATCCCAAATACTGTACTCACAGGAAGCTTCAGGGTCAGCTCTGTCAGGAGATACTTCTTGATCAGCATCTTCTTCCCCAAACAACTGGCTATAATTTAAGAGTAATAAATATTTATATACAACAAAATATTCTAAACAAATGTTAACTTTTCCTATTTTCCTCGAAAACAACTAATTCAGAACATCTCAAATCTGGAATAAGGATGTAAAATAAACAATTCATAAATTACACTCTATAACCCTAAAAGTATTAAAGCAATCTGTTTAAAACAGCTTGTTGGGACTTCCTATCATGGCTCAGCAGAAAGGAACCTGACTAGTATCCATGAGGATGCAGGTTCAATCCCTGGCCTCGCTCAGTAGGTTAAGGACCTGGCGTTGCCGTGAGCTGTGGTGTAGGTCACAGACGCAGCTTGGATCCCGCACTGCTGTGGCTGTGGCCGGCAACAACAGCTCTGATTTGACCCCCAGCCTGGGAACCTCCATATGCCATGGCTGCAGCCCTAAAAAGACAAAAAAAAAAAAAAGTTCATATCCTCATTTCAACCACATCACAGGCCAGGTTAACTTTTAGTAGGCATAAATTCATTTCTGTCAGCTAGGCTCTGCAAATTCCTATTTAAAATCTTTGATTAAGAGGCAAGTGAAGAGTTCCCGTTGTGGCGCAGTGGTTAACGAATCCGACTAGGAACCATGAGGTTGAGGTTGCAGGTTCAATCCCTGGCCTTGCTCAGTGGGTTAAGGATTTGGTGTTGCCGTGAGCTTTGGTGTAGGTCGAAGATGAGGCTTGCACCCCAAGCTGCTGTGGCTGTGGTGTAGGCCAGCAACTACAAGCTCCGAGGAGACCCCTAGCCCGCCAAGAACCTCCATATGCTGTGGGTGCGAAGCCCTCAAAAGCCACCCCCCCAAAAGAAAGAGGTGAGCAGTTTTACATTCCAATGTGGATAACATTTTGCTGCCAGTACAGTGCTTGTGAAGTATACCTGCAGCTAGCTGTTAAACAAATATTGACATACCTATTATGTGTCGGGCACCACACTGGGTGCAGGAAACTCAGCAGTGGAAAAAAAAAGACACTTTTTTCATAGTAGTACGTAGAGTCTCACAAAATCATAGAAAAGTATTAAGCTGAAATTCCCTTTTGTTAATCAAGTTATCCTAAAAACTGTTTAATAACTTTCAAAATACATGACTTATAATAAAACTATCTTGAAGAAATCCTTTGTACATTTAAAATCTCAAAGATCCTGATACACCTTTCAAGAAAATGGCAATTTATTTCTCATACTGATTATATACCCCAATACACTATAGGCCTATAAGAGTTCCTATTGATTTATTTACTCTCTAGATTTAATGTTTTGCCAAACTAGCGAGTATAAAATTGTATGTGGAGCTCCCACTGTGGCTCAGCAGTAACAAACTCAACTAGTATCCATGAGAATGTGGGTTCGATCCCTAGCCTCACTGAGTGGGTTAAAGATCTGGTGTTGCCATGAGCTGTGGTGTAGGGCAGCAGCTGCAGCTCTGATTCAACCCATAACCTGGGAACTTCCATATGCCACAGGTTCAGCCTTAAAAAGAAAAAAAAAGTATGTTACTGTGGTTTTATTCTTAATCTTTCAGGTTAATCATTAAGTTAAACATTATATTCATTTGTTTATTGCCTAATTAGGTTTCCCTTTAAGGGAAAAAATGTATTATTTTGTCAGGTTGTCTTTTTCTTACTGATTACAGAAATACATTCAAGATCATAATTTTAGTTGCTTATGTTGCAGATATTTTGTGCCATATAATAGTTTATTATCTGTACATTATTTGTAATGTCTCTTAATGACAAAATATTTGGCGAATTTGAATGTATAAATCCTTTCTTTTATGATTAGCACTTTTTTTTGGCCAAACCCACAGGCATGTGGAAGTTCCCAGGCCAGACATCAAACCGAAGAAGGTCCTTAACCCACTGTGCCACAAGAAGACTCCACGGTTAGCATTTTTTTGTATCTTGAGAAACTATTCCTTAACCTCGAGGATAAAGATTTTCTAATTGAGAACAATTTGAAGTTTTGCCTTTCACATCTAATTAATCCACTTGGACTTAATTTCTATTGTTTATTTACACATTGTTTGAACTAGAGAATATAATTTTTTTCACATTGATAATGAACCGCCTTCTCTTTTATTTAGTCCATTCTTTCATCAGGCATCTATTATGTAACCTCAGCCATGGTCTGTTTATCTCTGCACTGGTAATTCACTGAATTACTTGCAGCTGATATTAAATCTTGACATCTGTTAGAGCAAGTCACCTCAACTTTTTTCCAGGAATGTTTTGGTTCCACTTAGTCTTTATTCTTCCATATAAATTTTAGAATCAGCTGAAAAAGTTCCAATAAGATTCCCAGTTTTAATTAGAATTGCACTGAATCATATTATACTGAATATACACAAATTAGTATAAATATACTTTTTGCTCCGTCAGCTATGAGGGCACCACAGTAACATGCCTAAGCATTCATATCTTGGTTCCTAATATCACTCTTCAATAAACAGAACCAGGGCTGCTTGGAGAGATGTCTAATTGTAGTGCTAGAGCAGGAAATATACAAGATGAGCCTGGAGTATCCTGAAGTACCAGAAAATAAACAACTGCTTCCCCCCAAAATTACACATCAACGGTAACATATTAAAGAGCGCAAAGGCAACTGGAGAGCTCCCAATGGCCCAAGCTGGAAAAAATAAAGTAGCATTAGATTATAACCCAAGCTATAAAATATATACAGGGAGTTCCCTTGTGGCAAAGTGGGCTGAGGACCCGCTGTTGTCACTGCAGCAGCTCAGGTCACTGCTGTGACATGGGTTTGATTCACATGCTGTGTGCATGGTCAAAAAAGGAAAAAATTCAGTATCAACGAGTCCACACTGATAACAGCAAATGGGTGAGAAGAGACAGGACAATATACAGAGAGGAAGAGGGAATAATCACAGCTGGAGAAACCAAACACCTTGAGTGACCAAGGCCTACATTAATAGTCATAAATCATGTTGATAACATGTACCCATCATATGATATGATGAAAATGGCACACTACCTCTGTGGTCTTCCTCTCAATAACCCGTAACACCACTGTATTATCATGAGAAAAACATCAGATTCCATTAGCGGGACATCCTATAAAATGCCTGGTCAGTACTCATCAAAAACGAGTCAAGTTCCCATTGCAGCACAGTGGGTTAATGATCCAGCTTGGCTCTGTGGCAGTGCTGGTTTGATCCCTGGCATGGCAAAGTTCCATATGCTGCAGGTGTGGCCAAAAAAGGAGAGAGAAAAACAAGAAAAAAATAAGACTGAGAAACTGTCACGGCCCTCTTAAAAGAGGGCCTAAAAGAGACATGATAACTAATTATAAAAGACACTGGGGGAGTTCCCGTCGTAGCACAGTGGTTAATGAATCCGACTAGGAACCATAAGGTTGCAGGTTCCGTCCCTGCCCTTGCTCAGTGGGTTAAGGATCAGGCGTTGTCGTGAGCTGTGGTGTAGGCTGCAGACATGGCTCGGATCCCGCGTTGCTGTGGCCCTGGTGTAGGCCGGTGGCTACAGCTCCGATTAGACCCCTAGCCTGGGAACCTCCATATGCCGTGGGAGCGGCCCAAGAAATAACAACAACAAAAAAAAAGACACTGGGTAAATATGTAAATAATGTATCAACATTGGTTCCTTAATTGTTGTGTGTGTATCATGGTAACATAATATGGTTACAACAGAAGAAACTGAGCACTGGGATCCCTGCGCTACCTTCTAATTGTTCTGTAAATCTTCAATTGTTCTAAAAAGTCAAGTCTATTAAACAGGAAAAAAATGCCTGCCAGGAAATAAAGCTTGTAAGTTTATCTCTTGTGAAATTCTGTCATTATACCATTCTATATGTACTTTTCTAAGTGAGTATATCATACCTTAGTCAAAAAATAAAGAAAGCCAAGGTCTGCTATAGATTTCTAGAAGGTATCAGGTTGATAAAGGTCTCTTCCTAATTTACTGAGAATTTTTGTCATGAAAGGGTGTTCACTAAATTTTACCAAATGCTTTTTCTACATCTATGAAGATTATTTAGTTTCCCTTTAATTTTCTAATGAAGTAAATAAAATTTATAAATTTTATTTTTTGCTTTTTAGGGCCACACCCACAACATATGGAGGTTTCCAGGCTAGGGGTCGAATCCGAGCTACAGCTGCTGGCCTAAGCCACAGCCACAGCAACAAGGGATCTGAGCTGCATCTGCAACGTATACCACAGCTCAAAGCAATGCCGGATTCTAAACCCACTGAGCAAGGCCAGGAATGGAACCTGCAACCTTAGTGGGATTCATTTCCGCTGCACCATGACGGGAACTCCTATAAATTTTTTTATTGTTAAACCATACTTGCATTCCTGGAATAAATGCACCTTGGTCATGATATACTTTTTGTTTTATACCATTTTAGATTCATATGCTAATGTTTTGTATAGGATTTTTTCATCAACATTTATGAGTAAGAATGTCTCACAATTTTCCTTTTATCTCATAATGAATGGCCTTAACTGAATTTGCTGTCAAAGACATGATAACCCCATAACATGATATATTCCTTTTAAAAGAAATTATGTGAATTTTGGAGTTCCTGTCATGGCTCAGCAGTTAACGAATCCGACTAGCATCCATGAGGACGCAGGTTCAATCCCTGGCCTTGCTCCGTGGATTGTTGCCATGAACTGTGGCGTAGGTCGAAGACGCAACTTGGATCCTGCGTTGCTACGGCTGTGGTGTAGGCCAGCAGCTACAGCTCTGATTCGACCCCTAGCCTGGGAACCTCCATATGCTGTAGGTGTGGCCCTAAAAAGCAAAAAAAAGCAAAGAAAAGAAAAGAAAAAAAACACTGAATTCATGTAACATTAGAATGATAAATTCCTAGCAAATTTACTGGAAATCACCTGTAAACTCACGTAGATTTGGCACATTATTCAGAAGAATTTAAACCACTGATTAAGTTTCCCCAAGGGACAGTACGATTTCAGGTTTTTATTTCCTTTAAAGTCAGGAAATTTTGAAGTATTTTAAATGAGTTTATCCAATCATTAAATTTTTAAATATCCTGGCATAATCTTCTCTTATTATCATCCATTCTTTTCCTTATTATCATTGTAATCTATGCTGAGATTACACTCCCCACTTAGTTATCTATCTTTCCTCTCAACCTGCCAATTTTTATTTTTTGCTCATAACTCTATTACACCTTCTTTCTAATTTTTTTGCTTACGACGTTGTTCTTTTTCTAACATAAGTTGAAACCTTTGCTCTCTATTAATGTTCACCTTTCTTCATGTGTGTAAGCCTCTCACTTTTCTTCCAACTACCACATTCAATGTATCCTACAAGTTCCACACGTGGTATTTTCAGTATCATTACAAAGTTTTGTGGAGTTTTTTTTGGTCACACCTGTGACATCGAAGTTCCTGGGCCAGGGACTGAAACAGCAGTAATGATGCCAAGTCCTAAACCATTAAGCTACCAGAAACTCAAAAGTACTTTTAACTTCCATTTTTTTTAAACAATGAGTTGCTTCTCTTACTGGGTTCTTAACTGGCTGTGCCACAAGAAAAACTCCAATGAATTACTTCTAAGCATGCTTTGCTTTATTTTGCTTTTTAGGGCCGCACCCTCAGCACATGGAAGTTGCCAGGCTAAGGGTCAAATCAGAGAGCTACAGCTGCCAGCCTACGCCACAGCAACTTGGGATTTGAGCCGCATCTGTGACCTATACCACAGCTCATGGAAAGGAGGGACCCCTGACCCACTGAGTGAGGCCAGAGGTCGAACCCACATCCTCATGGATACTACTCAGATTCGTTTCCGCTGAGCCACAACAGGAATTCCTAAGTGTGCTTTTATATTTCCAAATACAGATTTGTATTCATTAGTTACATGCCTGTCTAATCAGACTAAGCTTCATCACAATTACAATTTCCCCAAGGTATTAAAATAAAAATGATCCCACTGTCCATCATCAGTCTTAAAAGTATGCCCATAAATATATATATACTCTTACTTGAACAAATATTTCGCCCAAACGATGCAATGAATAGGTTCTGAAGGTGTGTTACGAATTGTACAGCCGGGAAAAGTTCTCTGGGTTGGTTTGGGATGACATTCGTAACACTCAGTCACACCCTGCAAAGTCAGGATATGAGAAAAACATTTATCCCATGATGGTACCTAATATTGTAAGGTAATATAATCATAAACATTTTATTCATTCATCTACATACCAACTGTCAAGAAAATTTAAAAATATAGTGACTCCAAAATCCTTACTCTGTAGATAAGGAACTATAATTGTCATAGTCACAGCTAAGGTTCAGCCAGGACTACTCTGACTACTGGCCCTGTGAACACCATTACAATAAGCCAAATAAAAATTACTACACCTGAGGAGTTCCCATTGTGGCTTGGCAGTAATAAACCCTACTAGTATCCATGAGGACGAAGGTTCAATCCTTGGCCCTGCTCAGTGGGTTAAGGATCCGGTGTTGTTGTGAACTGTGGTATACGTTGCAGATAACCATTCAGATTTGGCATTGCTGTGACTGTGGCATAGGCTGTAGCTGTAGCTCCTATTTGACCCCTAGCCTAGGAACTTCCATATGCTGTAGGTGTAGCCCTAAAAAAAAAATTACTGTACCTGAATATTAAGCACAAGTTTACCTTGATCACACCAACAGATTAGAAAGACAAATAAGTTTTCCAACCAATTACCTCTCAAAGTTGTGAAACCCAATTATTTAAATATTTTGTATAGCTTTATCCTTCTAAGTTCCTAAAGATTAAGTGAACTTAAAAAGTATTAATTTGGAGGGAGTTCCTGTTGTGGCTCAGCAGTAACAAACCTGATTAGTATCTGTGAGTCCACAGGTTCGATCCCTGGCCTCACTCAGTGGGTTAAGGATCCAGCATTGCTGTAACCTGTGGTGCAGGTCACAGACACGACTCAGATCTGGTGTTGCTGTGGCTGTGGCTTAGGTCAGCAGCTGAAGCTCTGATTCGACCCCTAACCTGGGAACTTCCATATGCTCTAAGTGCAGCCCTAGAAAAAAAACAGAAAAAACAACAACATCCACAAAAAACTAACAACAAGAACAACAAAAACAGCATTAATTTAGGAGCAGGAGTAGAATAAACTGGAAGGTTAGGATTAACATATACACACTACTATATATAAAATAAAATAGATAGGAGTTCCCGTCGTGGCGCAGTGGTTAACGAATCCGACTAGGAACCATGAGGTTGCAGGTTCGGTCCTTGCCCTCGCTCAGTGGGTTGACGATCCGGCGTTGCCGTGAGCTGTGGTGTAGGTTGCAGACGTGGCTCGGATCCTGTGTTGCTGTGGCTCTGGCGTAGGCCAGTGGCTACAGCTCCGATTCAACCCCTTGCCTGGGAACCTCCATATGCCGCGGGAGCGGCCCAAGAAATAGCAGCAACAACAACAACAACAAAAAAGACAAAAGACAAAAAAAAAAAAAAAAAAAAAAAAAAAAAGATAGATTTATAGTATAAACTGAATCACTGTGCTGTACACTTGAAACTAACACAACATTGTAAATCAACTATACCTCCATTTAAAAAAAATTTCTAGAGCTATCCAGATACATGGAAAAATCCTGCGTATTGTTAACCAAATACTCTTCGTTTTGTTGCTAAAGGGTTTTTTCTTTTTCTCTTTCTTTTTTTAAACTGGGTTTTACTTTCTTCCATTTTAGTTGATTTACAGTGTTCTGTCAATTTCTACCGTACAGCAAAATGACCCAGTTATCCTTTTCTCACGTTATCCTTCATCATGTTCCATCACAAGTGACTGGATATAGTTCTCATAAAGGGTTATTTCTAAAGCTACACTTTAAGGAATCCCAGAAAGAACCTTACAGCACCTGAGACGATTTTCTTTTCTTTTTTTCTTTTTTTTTTTTTTTGTCTTTTTGACTTTTCTAGGGCCGCTTCCCATGGCATATGGAAGTTCCCAGGCTAGGGGTCCAATCGGAACTGTAGCCACCGGCCGAAACCAGAGCCACAGCAACTCAGGATCCAAGCCGAGTCTGCGACCAACACCACAGCTCATGGTAACGCCAAACTGAACACAAGCCACACCAGTGACAATGCCAGGCCCTTAAACCACTGGAGCCACCAGGAAACATCCTCAATCTCAGTCTTAATACATACTAGTGTCTCAGAATCATGCTAATGAGCAACGTCTTTCTAACAATGCTTAAAGACCCCAAACCTGCAATCTTGTTTTAATATACACTGCAGCAGATCCAGGGTTTTCTCCATGATGCCATTTCTGGTGTCCTTCCAATATGCTCTCTTGGGGCAGCCATATGGCAAGCAGTCATCCCTCTTACACTGATATTTACATGACTTTGTTGAATGATATAAGCTTCCAAAGAGTAATATTAAACAGTAGAAACAACTGAAGCAGAGCCAGAATTTTTAACATGGGTAAACCACCAAAAAGCAGACCAAAAAAAACAAAAACAAAAAACCCCACAAATTTAAAGTAGGATTTAATTCTGTTTAGTTTCAAAATCTGCAAAATGATTCTTCAAATGTATCTATGTTTAATTTCTTACAAGAAAAAAGATCTGAGCAGTGAATGAATAACAATGCTGAGACTGGAGTTCCCATCATGGCACAGTGGTTAACGAATCCGACTAGGAACCATGAGCTTGCAGGTTCGGTCCCTGCCCTTGCTCAGTGGGTTAAGGATCCAGCGCTGCTGTGAGCTGTGGTGTAGGTTGCAGACGTGGCTTGGGTCCTGAGTTGCTGTGGCTCTGGCGTAGGCTGGCAGCTACAGCTCCGATTCGACCCCTAGCCTGGGTACCTCCATATGCCAGGGGAGCAGCCCAAGAAATAGCAAAAAGACAAAAAACAAACAAACAAAAAAAACCCAAATGCTGAGACTGTACAAACAGGGTTATGAACACACAGGTATACTCACTCTCTAGTTCTATCTAAATATTTGAACCATTTCACAACCTCATCGAAAATTGTTTTCATAGTACTCTTCACATCTATATATCCATACTTTTTTTTTTTTTTTTTTTTGTCTTTTTGCCTTTTCTAGGGCGGCTCCCGCGGCATATGGAGGTTCCCAGGCTAGGGGGTCGAATCGGACCTGTAGCCTCTGGCCTACACCACAGCTCAGAGTAACTCGGGATCCGTAACCCACTGAGCAAGGCCAGGGATCGAACCCGCAACCTCATGGTTTCTAGTCGGATTCATTAACTACTGCGCCAAGACGGGAACTCCTATATCCATACTTTTTTAAAGTAACTTTTTACCAGACTGGTTTACCATATATCAACTACAGCATGACATGTCTACTAAGAATTTTAAAAGGCAAGCTTATTATGATTGCCAACCTAAGGATTTTAATCACAAGCTACATGACACAAAGTAGCAAAGAGCTCAAACACCTCTGCCTGTACTCTTTTGGGGTACCTTTATAGCATCCTACCATATCACATATATCCAAAGTTTACTTTTTCCCTCCTTAAGGTCCCAAATAAAGAAAAAAAAAGTTCTTTACCTTTTTGATAGTGGTTACTTGCCCAAGATAACCAGCAGTTCCACTCTCAATAAGAGGGACATCAGCTGCTAGACACATTCTATTAACATGGTTGCGGGCAGCTGGAAGAAAGATACTAATTAACAGTTTACAGGAAAAAAACAAAGAAAAAAGTTACAGTTACCTTTAAGTAGGATGAAATTCACCCAAACTAAATTTTTTTCATGTTTACTTCATATACGATTTCCTTATAGCTATGACCAAAGTAATACAGATGTTACGTATATCTAAGATATTTACCAAAAAAAGTTATTTACCAGCAAAATTTTAAACTTAAGAAATTCAGATCACAAATTTACTCCAGGAAAAGCACTGCATACATATTATTTTTAAATTCCAAAGTGTGATCTGCCTCTTCTACTGCTGTGCCTACTTCTATTAACCTTGGCTAAAACAATGTTTCAATGTTCTCCAAGTCCTGAACTTGCTCTTATTCTGCTATCATTATCAGCTAATATACATACGTGAATGGAGAATGTGGAATATCAACTTGGAAATATTAAGGCAGTTTAAGGTTAGGGGAAAAAAGATGAGTCTAGTTAAGTGTTATCCTGACTCTCATGCTAATTTGTCTGTTTTCTCACTTGATTATTTCTGGCCCAAAAATTGTTAGAAACTCATATATTATTTGACAGATGTATTTTACATGTGGAAATAATTATAGAAAAAGAGTGTTATTAAGTATTTTTACTCCACATTCCAGACATACAGATTTTATAAAAATAACTGGCTATACAATATTGATTATATGAAACATCACCACTACTGTGTAAAATTTAAATAATCTACAATGTGTGCATGCCATAGGATCCCATCTGATACCTTACAGCACCAGATATACTGAAAATAATTCAAGAGCCATGACTCCAACGCTAACTTTGGCATCCTGTTGCCTTATTGTCAAAATAGTAGTTTTTGGCCCTAATTACCCTTTAGATCATTTGGGGAACTGTGAAAAAATATGATCTTTACATCCCATCCAGAGTCTAATTTAATTAGTCTTGGGTAAAAAAAAATGGGCACTGATATTTCTTAGATCTCCACATAAATGAAGGATGTCACACTGTGTTTAAGTGCTGGGATAATATGAAACATACACATGCATGCAGCCCTATGCAGTCATGCTCTTCAACGATTTTAACTTCCCCTACATTCACATTAGTTCTAGTTAAAATTATAATCAACCGGTTAGCTTTAAATCTGATCTTACTTCCCTTTAGGTCTTTGAGGGTCTAACTCATAAGGAAATATTTTTGTTAATACTAAATGTGTAAATAACCTTGTTATGGAGGAAGGGGAAAATACTTAAAAATATTAAAATAATCTCACCTCTGTTATCTAAAGCATTCATAACCAATATAAATTGTCGAAAAAATTCCACATTATAGTCAGGGCTACAAAGTAAAAAAAAAGAAAAGAAAAAGAAAAAAAAAAAGAAAAGAAAAAGAAAAAATGGTCACCAAAATAACTGGCCTTACACATGAGCTTCATAATACAATACAGGGTCCTAAAAAGCATATTAAAGTAATAAGAGTGCAAAAATAACAGATATTAGGGGTCTCAACCATATAGAAAGGTTTGCCTTTTTCCAAACACCATAAAAAATTTAAAAGAAATTATTTCCCCCTAATTCCTATGAGTGATTACATATCCTTTTTGGCCAGTTACCTCAGGCACAAGAGTAGAATCTCAAACTGGCATGACTTCTACTAGTCCCACCAGGCCTTCTTGGGGCAGCAAGTGCCTGGGAACATGCAAAGAATACATTCCCAGGATCAGCCTGGCCTCTGGCTTCACCTCACATGGTCAGGATCAGGCAGGGGTCAGGCCCCTAGGGTCCCTGCTTTTAGCAGCACTGGGAAAGCAACACAGGCTAAGCAGGTTGTAGGGCTATAGGCAATCTTATAGAGCAAACTAGCAGAGAATAAAAAGGAAGATATAGGCACAAACTCCCTGAAAAAGCATAAGACTTTTTCTAATTCCAGGCCTCAAACAAGAACATATTATTTTTAACACCATTTACTTGTCAGCTGGAGAACAACGACAGATAAAGGATATTTTAGACCCAGAGTTCCTTTGACCCAACACCTCCAAAGCTATATATCCACTCTATCTTTACTGAGATCAGAGCATATTTAAGTACCATCCAAACTACTGCCCCATCACAATTCTCACTGTTATATTACAGAAGTGACAATCCCAGTAAATTATTTCGGGAGAGAATCTTTTAAACTGAAAAAGGGCACAGCTAAAATCCAACAGAACGAGAGCGATATATTTAAAAAGCCCAAATCACCACATATAATTTCTCATAGTTTAGAATATCTTTTTATTTAAAATAAGACTATAAGTTCCTTTTAGGTTTCCAAGTAACTTATTTATTGAAAGTATTAAAGTAACTCACCTCTTACCTAAATCATTCAAATCATATAAATATATAAAAATATGTATAAACTTAAATGAATGCCACTTATGTGGGCACAACCTATCACACAAATTATCCCCCCCCCCAAAAAAAAAAATCTTAAAAAGCAGAATGACTTTTGAGTTCATACATTTAGCTAATAAAAATATCTTCCAAAGGTTTAATTAAAAATTCACAGCAAACATAATTTTGCAACATAATAATCAGAGCATACTTCATGATGCTGTCATGGTAGGCTATGATATTAGCTTTCGGGTAAAACTGCAGTACACTTTCTTTGGCAACCTGGAAAAACAAACAACACTAAATTACTAATTTACTAAGTTACTACAACATTTCTCTCTGTATGTGAAATATATTTATGGTGCACAACAGTTGTTTCACCTACTTACATAACACTACCTTATTAAAACCTAAAGAAATATAAAAATGTTAACAGAAAATTTTATTAAGATTAAGCTATTACACATACTTAGAAAATAACCAGAGAGCTGCCCCTCTCATACACACCTGTTCATGAATGGCAAGCTTCAGCAAAAGTATCAAATGCAGTAACCAAGTAGTCATTTACCCAAAGAATATCTACTAAGCATCTTCCATATAAGAGAATCTGCATAAGGCACTTGGTGAGCAAAAGTGACATTAATCAAATAATCACCTAGATAAATTTAATTACAAACTATGATAAATGATACACAGAAAAAGTAGAAGTTGTTGGAGTTCCTGTCATGGCTCAATGGAAACCAATCTGACTAGTATCCATGAGGACACAGGTTCGATCCCTAGCCCCGATCAGTGGGCTAAAGATCTGGCATTGCCAGTGAGCTGTGGTGTAGGTCACAGATGTGGCTCGGATCTGTTGTTTCTGTGGCTGTGGTGTAGGCTGGGAGCTGTAGCTCCAATTGGACCCCTAGCCTGGGAGCCCCCATATGCCGCTGGTGTGGCCCTAAAAAGACAAAAAATAAAAGTAGAGGTAGTTATGAGAGAAAGATCTGACTCAGTCTAAGAGGTTTAGGAAAGCACTCCTAGAGAAAATTTGAAATGTGTAAAGAAGAGTGGAAGTTTGCCCAAAAGCCTAGAAGAGAAGAAAAGGGAAAAAATGTTTAAAAACCTGAATCAAGATGGACATTCAAGGAACTAAAGATAAGTCGGGGAGACTGTCTTTTAAAGAGAACAACAGCACAGGGTGTAGCTTCTCAAGCTCCCAAGTACAGGAGCAGCCAACCAACCTCCAGGGAATATAGGAACACAAAGCTCGTGCCAAGTAAATAATCAGAAATTTAAGTAAGAGAGGGACACCATTTACAGGTTTGGGTAGAGTACTTTTATTTCCCCTGCAGACCGAAAAATGAGGACAGTCTTCAGTCCTTTACTGGACAGATCTTACTTGTCACAATCCCTCAGGTACAAGGAGATGGCTTCCCCATGATCTCCCTCATACCAGAGTCCATAAATAGAAGAGCCACCAAAGGGCAGAAATATAAACGGCTAAACAGAAAACGATAGGAGAAATACAAAGTTACCTGAGCCTTTGATCTTCCAACATGTTTCTTTTGAAACAAAAACTGTCTGTTGAGGTTGCTGACATCAATAGTATCCAGATCAATCTACAAATGCATAAACTCCAAATAAATCACAAATTTCCTCTATGTCTGAACAATAAGTATCACTACCTCAGCATCCATAACCCAGAACTTCTGATATTTTCTACATTAGTGGAGAAAATGCTTTTCAACCAGTAATACCAAAGTTGCTAAGTTGATAAAAATAATTTCATGCAGGCGTTCTCTTGTGGCACAGGAGGTTAAGACTCTGGTGTTGCCACTGCAGTGGCTTTTGAGTTGCTGCTGTGGCTCAGGCTCAATCCCCGATCTGGCAACTTCCATATGCCACAGGCACAGTATGATGCATGTATAAATAAGTAAATAATTTAATGTATGTTTTTTAAGAAAAACCCAGGATTTAATTTCAGAGATAACTTTTTCAAAAATGTTATTTATTTTGTGATTTTCATTTTTTCCATTATAGTTGATTTAGTGTTTTGTCAATTTCTACTGTACAGCAAAGTGACCCAGTCATACACACACACTCTTTTTCTCACATTATCCTCCATCATGTTCCATCACAAGTGACTAGATATAGTCCCCTACATCTATACAGCAGGATCTCATTTGTTTCTCTACTCCAAATGAAATAGTTTGCACCCATTAACCCCAGACTCCCAGTCCATCCCACCCCCTTCCCCTTGGCAACCACAAGTCTGTTCCCAAATTCTATGAGTCTCTTTTCTGTGGAATCAAAAATATTTTAGGATACATTTTGCTCTTTAATCATCCTGACAAAAAAATTAAGAAATTCCTTTTTTTTTTTTTTGGGCTACACCCATGGCATACGGAGATTCTCAGGCTAGGGGTCGAATAGGAGCTGTAGCTGCTGGCCTACACCATGGCCACAGCAACGTGGGATCTGAGCCATATATGCAACCTACACCACAGCTCATGGCAACACCAGATCCTTAACCCACTAAGTGAGGCCAGGGATCGAACCTGCAACCTCATCGTTCCTAGTTGGGTTTCTTAACCACTGAGCCATGACCAGAACTCTGGAAATTCCTTCTATGCCCTTATATGCCATAAAATTAGTTGAAAATGTGTTATACTGCCATCATTTCTTCATCAATCTAGTTACTCTCTCAAATAAAACATAATAGATTTAACTGTGCCCTGTTTTTTTTCTCACATGACACCTGGCAAACAGATTACTGAATTTTTGCTGCTTTAATTCAAAAGTCTTTACCTATGACATAATTTCATTTACAATTATTACCTGAGGGCTATAGAAGTAAAATTCTACACAAGGTTAAAAGTGTTACACTTTGGAGTTCCCACTGTGGCACAAGAGGATGGGTGGTGCAACATAGGTTGCGACTGCAGCCTGGATCTGATCCCTGGCCCACGAACTCCATATGCCAAAGGATGACCAAAAAAGAAAAAGCAAGGAAGAAGAAAAAGTGTCAGGTTTTAAGTCTTAACTAATTGCTGCTTAAAAGTCAATATAAGCAGAGAGTTCTCTTGTGGAGCAACAGGTTGTCACTACAGTGGCTCAGGTCACTGTTGTGTTGAAGGTACGATCCCTAGCCCAGGAACTCCCACATGCCAAGGGCATTGCCTGCCCCACCTCCAACCAAAAAAAAAAAAAAAAAATATATATATATATATTTATATGGAAATATAAGATATAATAATAACTAATACCACTTTCATTCCATCTCAATAAAATATGAGAAATGAAATATTTGTGAAATCACCAAAACATATACTCACCTAACATTTTTTATTTGTACTTCCTAAGTTTATATTGAAATTAAACCAAATAAAAAAGGATCAGCATTCATTTTTCAGGTGCCCAAATTCACTGTCTTGTCTATTACAAAATGGTCCTTTTAAAGAAGTACCAGGAGTTATTAGCAATGCAACAATCATATTTGGGATATGTGATACAGAACTGAATGGAAAGACTAACTCTATAAGAACCAAACAAAAATGCATAGTCTTTTCCCCTAGTCACTCATTTATTAGTTCAGTCAGCCACTTTTTTTTTTTTTTTTTTTTAAATTCCATGTCTTCACTACGCCTTAAGACACTGTAAACTCACATCCAAACTCCAGGTTACAACTCCAATTACAAAGTTCACAGTAATAGAAATAACTTGATTCTAACTACAGTAACTTCCTGTCATTGCAAAAGTTAAAATCCTAAACATCCATCTTTAACGAAATAAGCGAGCATACGATCTAAGGTGACAACAATGATTGTAACGCAGATTATGTGCCCCCAGAACAGAGGAGCGCGAGTGCCAAAGGAGTTCTACAACTTGCTTAGCGATCCAAGGTAAGTTACTAAACTCCACTGCATCTCCTTTTTCCTCTTATCTGTTGAAAATAAACTGGAATGAAAGCAGCGTTTACAAGCCTATGAGAGTAGTGAAGAGTAAATGCGTTAAGGCGAGTAAACCACTCAGGGCAGCACGGGGGCTCCAGACAAGCGCTCAGTAGGTCCAGGTTGCTATTACCGCCATACTCTGCTCTGGATCATTATTTCTGAGTTATGGGGGACTTCCGAATTGAACATTCTCAACATCCATAAGGGACACAAGACAATCACCTTCTGCCTCGGGTTAAAGCTGGGGAACTGTTCTGAAGCGGGGACACCAGTCCGCTTCCACACCCTATAGCCGCCACAAATTGGCGCTTCCCGGGAAGCGGGGGGCGGCCCGCCGCGGGACGCCCGGAAGACCCGGGCCCTCAGCCCCCTCGGCCTCCTCGGCGTGCGGAGCCGGCCCGGGATGCGGCGAGGCCGGCCCCGTCCCCGTCGAAGAGCTTCCTCTACGCAGGCAGCCACGACCCCGGGGCCTCTTGGCCCAGCCCCGCGCCCCAACTCCGGTCCCGACCCCCGGGCCACGAACCCCCGGCCCCGTCTCCACGGCCCGCCATTCAGCCCGCGCGCACGCCTGGCCCTCACCAGGTCGATGTGTGAGAAGCCGGTGAGCACAAGGTTTTTAAGGAGCTCGCAGCCGATGCCTCCCGCGCCCACCACCAGGACCCGGCCGCCGGCCACGGCCTCGGCCAGCTCCCGGGGCAGCCCCCGCGACAGTGCCATGGCGGGAGGACCACGAGCCGCGGCGGAGGCGGAGGCGGGAGAAATGAGCCGCGGCCGGAAGCAGGTGGGGGAGGGGCGCCTCAGCTTCCGTTCCTGCGCACTGCGGCCGCCAGTGGGCGCCGAGTGGGCGGGGCCTTGGGAGTCCCTGGGCTGGTGGCTCCAGCTCAGGCTTCAGTTTAAGCGGAGTGTTCACACCTCTGGGCGTGCTAGAGACTGGGAGCCTTTCAGGGACGTGTGTACTCCTCTATCCGGCTTCCGGCTTAAGACGCCTAAGGGTCGTCCTGTAGCCTGAGGTTTGGACTCCCAGCCAAGGCTTGTTACAGGTTAGAAAACAGAGGTCCTTCTATGTAAAGAGCTCTTACATATTAACAAGATGACAAATGTCGGAGTTCCTGGTGGCTCAGCAGGTTAAGGATCCCGTGTTGTCACTGCTGTGGCTTGGTTTGATCCCAGGCCCAGAACTTCCACATGCTGCGGGTGTGGCCAAAAAAAAAAGGGAAGAAAGAAAAAAGAAAACAGATGTCACCTAGATAAAATATATAGGCAAAGGATGGGAAAAAGCACTCAGACAATGGATGATATGCTCAATATTGAAATTTAATCAAGGAGTACCTATCCTGGCTCAGCAGTAACAAACCTGACTAGTATCCATGAGGACTCGGTTTCCATCCCTGGTCTTGCTCAGTGGATTAAGGACCCACTGTGAGCTGTGGTGTAGGCCATGCTGCAGCTCCTATTAGACCCCTAGGCTGGCATCTTCCATATGCCAACAGTGCAGCCGTAAAAAGACAAAAAAGAAAAAAATTTCATCAAAGACATGCAAAATAGTATTCAAATTCTTTTCACCTATTAAACTGGCAAAAAGAAAATTTATAACACTGTTTTTGAGCACTGCAGATAAGAATACTAAAGCAAAGCTTCCTAGAGACTAAAGCAGCAGTACGATTACAAAAACCCAAGTAGGAGTTCCCTGGTGGTATAATGGTTAGGACTCTGCACTTTCACCCCTGTGACCTAGGTTCGGTCCCTGGTTTGGGAATTGAAATCCCACATGAAGCCCCTGCACATTGTAGCCAAAAGTGGGAGAAGGAGGGTTGGAATTCTCAATGTGGTATACTAGGTTAAGAATACAACTGCAAAGGCTCAGATTCAATCCCTGGCCCAGGAACTTCCACATGCTGTGGGTGCATCCATAAAAAACAAACAAACAAGGAGTTCCCATCCTGGCGCAGCAGAAATGAATCTGACTAGAAACCATGAAATTGTGGTTTTGATCCCTGGCCTCGCTCAGTGGGTTAAGGATCTAGCGTTGCTGTGAGCTGTGGTGTAGGTCGAAGACATAGCTTGGATCCTGCATTGGTGTGGCTGTGGCTGTGGCCAGCAGCTGTAGCACCAATTAGACCCCTAGCCTGGGAACCTCCATATGTCATGGGTGTGGCCCTTAAAAGACAAAAGACAAAAAAAAAACCTAAAATTGTGCATAGCTTTTTTTTTGCTGCACCTGCAGCATTTGAAAGTTCCCAGGCCACAGAAGCAGCCAGAGCTGCTGCAGTGACAACTGCCAGAGCCTTAATCCACTGCACCACAAGGGAACTCTGTGTGTAGCTTTTTTTTTTTTTCTTTTTTTCTTTTTTCCTGAGATATATGGAGGTTCCCAGGCTAGAGGTCAAATCAGAGCTGTAGCCGCCAGCCTACACCACAGCCACAACAACGTGGGATCCGAGCCACATCTGCAACCTACACCACAGCTCATGGCAATGCCAGATCCTTAACCCACTGAGCAAGGCCAGGGATCAAACCAGCATCCTCATGGATACTGGTCAGGTTTGTTAACTGCTGAGCCACGACGGGAACTCCTGTCTTTTTAGGGCTGCACTCTGGGCATATGGAAGTTCCCAGACTAAGTGTTGAATCAGAGCTACAGCTGCTTGCCTATGCCGCAGACACAGCAACTCGGGATCCAAGCCACATCTGTGACCTACACCACCTCTCACGGCAATGCCAGATCCTTAACCCACTGAGCAAGGCCAGGGATTGAACCTGCATCCTCATTGATGCTAGTTGGATTCATTTCTGCTGAGCCAGGTTGGGAACTCCCCATTTCTAACATTTCTTTTTTTTTCTTTTTTTTTTTTTTTTTTTTGTCTGAGTGTCTTTTTTTTGTTGTTGTTGTTGTTGCTATTTCTTGGGCCGCTCCTGCGGCATATGGAGGTTCCCAGGCTAGGGGTCAAATCGGAGCTGTAGCCACCGGCCTATGCCAGAGCCACAGCAACACGGGATCCGAGCCGCGTCTGCAACCTACACCACAGCTCACGGCAACGCCGGATCGATAACCCACTGAGCAAGGGCAGGGACCGAACCCGCAACCTCATGGTTCCTAGTCGGATTCGTTAACCACTGCGCCACGACGGGAACTCCATTTCTAACATTTCTTAATCATAGTTTTGGGAGTAGGTATAGCTTACAATTCTTTTGCCTGGTGGTCCATGGTTCAGGGGTCTATTAGTTCATCTTGCCCCCAAGAAACCACATGAGTTTGTATGTTGATTATATATATAATAGCAATTTTAGGACATTAATGGTATTATCAACAACAGCAATTTTAATCATCCAGCTGTGATTGATTAGCGTTTAGTGAGCACAGGATTGAGGTCAGAGGAGATAAGAAAGGGAATAAAGTTTCGGACAGAGAGATTGATCATAAACTCCATAAGGGGACTTGATTTTGTGGGGGATGAAATCTGAGCTTTTAACTGCTTACTTGTCTAATGAAGGTATCCAGATATTTGCCAGAAATTCAAGATACTTATTGCATTTATCCTAATATAACTCATGATAGCCTATTTATCACACCCTTACCCTAAAACAATTCATTACAACCATTCCTTAAGGACACATATTTCCTTTCTTGTGTCAAAATACGGCCTCATGGTGTTTGCCTTTGTAAGCCCCTTTCTCTTCCCTATAACGCTCTGTTTTACTCAAATCCATGTCTCCAGAATTGCAATTCAAGTCCCCATATACACTTTTTTTTTTTTTTTGCCTTTTTGTCTTTTTGTCTTTTTAAGGCTGCACCCGCAGCATGTGGAGGTTCCCAGGCTAGGAGTGTAATTGGAGCTACAGCTGCCGGCCTATGCCACAGCCACAGCAATGTCAGATCTGAACAGCGTCTGTGACCTACACTATACCTCACAGCAACACCAGATCTTTAACCCACTGAGGCCAGGGATCGAACCCACAACCTCATGGTTCCTCGTCGGATTCATTTTTGCTGCGCCTTGACGGGAACTCCTCCCATATACACTCTTATTTGCAGCCTTGTTGTTTTGGTTGACAGTGGAAAACAGGAAAATGCTTTGACTTCTGTGGTCTTTCTCATCCATTGCTTGGCTCACCACCCACACACCAAGCCTTGTCTGTGAGGCGTACTCAGGCTGTTGCCCTGATCCTTGAGGTGGTGAAGTGAAAGGGTCAGAGTACCCAATCATATGGGGGGTGGGGGACACCCTTAACATAATAGGGTGCTGATGTTGCTTCTTTACTCTTGGCTCAGCTCTCACAAAGGCTCCATTCACCAGCTAAAGCTAACAGAGGCTCTCCACAGAGTGGCAGCCTTCCTCTTCCCTCTAGACACTCAGTGAATAGAGCTACCTTCCTTTGCTTCTCTCCTGCCTCCTTCCTCTTCACTTTGCCTGGGTTGGACTAGGCACCTGACCCTGAGACTTTGCTTTTCTTTGTGGGTACGTGTTAAAAAATAAGACACAAGCTCAAAATGGAGTCGCTTGTGCTAAGCTCCACATCACCAAACTGAGACCATTACAGTTTCAGCTTTCCCAGAAATGGAATCTTAAACTATCAATCAGGAATCGTCTGATCAGCACTAGTTAGGTCATCTGCCTGACAGACCCCTGTCACCGCTACAGGAAAGTAACTGTGCAATAAACAACCCCCTTTTTTTGCTTTAGTATAACTTTCTTGTCTCTGCCCCTTTCTGCCTATAAAAGTCATTTTCTTCAGCTCCTTGGAACTCCTTTCTCTCTGCTAGATTGGGTGCTGCCTGGTTCCAGTTGATTTTCACTCGAACTCTTATGCCTCAGTTTATCTTTTAACAGTGTGTATAAAGGGTAAATTGCTTGCCCACCTTAACAAATTCAAATAGGACACAAATGCAGGAAATAAAACCTGAAAGGTCCCACCCACAGTGCACATTTAATGCAATGCAAGGCCTTGCGGGTGTTTCTATTTCCAGATCTAGCTCTTTCACACAACACTGTGCAGTTTTACAGTTAAATGGGTTCACACTGGACTTTTCTCCTATCTTGCTTCCTTAACAATATGTCTCTACAAACATATTTCTATTGGATCACGGCCATGCGCCTGCTAATCTGTACTCTATTTAGGCAAGACCCGATATAAACAGGTATAACTAGGTGTTTGATTGGAAGCACAGGAAGTTGTCTCCACCTAAAAGTCAGAAACCTACACTCAGTTCAGATATCTGAAAATCTATCAACAGTTTAAAGCAATGGTTCTACCTCATCCTCTCATCAAAGGAGAAGATGTTCTGGCCATTTAAATATATCGAAAGTGATGTGTACCTGCAAATCTGAGCAGTCTGTTTTTTGTTTCTTTCTTTTTGGTCTTTTTAGGGCCTCGCCCATGGCATATGGAGGTTCCCAGGCTGGGGGTCAAATTGGAGCTGTAGCCGCTGTCCTATGCCACAGTCACAGAAATGCCAGATCCAAGCCACGACTGTGACCTACACCACAGCTCACGGCAATGCTGGATCCTTAACCCACTGAGCAAGACCAGGGATTGAACCTACATCTTCATGGATACTAGTCAGGTTCATTTCTGCTGAGCCAGGACGAGAACTCCTAAGCAGTCTGTTTTCTGCTCTAGCTGGAGTGAGTGGTCTGATTGGTGAATGCTCCACCCACAACAGAAGTGCCACAGGGAAACTGGTCACTTCTCCAGCATGACAGAGAGAAGAGGGAACCAAACTCTCTCTGAGGTCCATGCTCATCCTCAGCCCTGCAAATCCAGTGTTCCTGAAATATCACTGATCGACCCCTTCACTCCCTCCTACACAGCCAGCCTTTTTCCCTCAGGTGCCTTGCACCGTCCGGGAAGAGGGGAGGGGGCAGGGAAGCATCACACAGAATTCTCACGAGCCACACACTGCCCAGGAGAACCACCTCTCAGAATAACATGGGCCATGTGTGTTATTTACCTGTTAATGGGGTTTTTTTGGTCTTTTTAGGGCTGCACCTGCAGCATATGGAGGTTCCCAAGCTAGGGGTCGAATCAGAGCTGCAGCTGCCAGCCTACACCACACCCACAGCCACAGTCACATCAGATCCAAGCTACGTGTGCAAATGACACCACAGCTCACAGCAACGCCAGAGCCTCAACCCAATGGGTGAGGCCAGGAATCGAACCCACGACCTCATGGTTCCTAATAGGATTTGTTTCCACAGCCCCGATGGGAACGCCCCAGGTTGTTTATATTACTACTCAGTGTCCTCATCTACGCAGGTCTGTACGCAGTGGGTGGGTGTTTTCATGCTGCTGTCAAGGGGCAGTGGAAAGGAAGCAGCTGGTAACATAAAAACTAAATACAGAAAGGGGAGACTGGACACGTTTACAGGTATGGAGGGACAATCCAGAACAGAGAATGAGTCCCCTTCCTGTGATGCTTCAGAGGCAGAAGGTTCAAGCGAGTGAGGGCGGGAGCCTGGGGTGGGGGAACATGGGGCATGCCTGAACAGCTCACGTCACAGGGCAGGAGCCTCAAGCAGCTGGAGCAGGTCCAGGAGTTTGCTGTGTCAGCATCCAGGGACAGCAAAAGTGCAGTGAAGTGCCAAGGCAACATGGCTGGCTGCTGCTCATGGCTCTTTAGATGCCCTCCCTTCTAGAATGTCCTCCAGGCTGCATACATGGGATCACCTGCCCTCTGGGCTACAGTGGAGGGACATTCCGAACTGCCACTGTGGAGACTGGCCACTGACCCTGCAAGGGTAAACCAGTCCCCAGCCAGGAGGTTCTAAGTCCTGGCTCTAGTCCCATTATGGGTGCCAAAAGCAAAAAGGGCCACACTTAAAAACAAGAGCTAATAAGCTGTGAGTCAAAATGAGGTAAAAACACAATTTGAACATTAAAATTTGTTTTAATTTATATAAATAAAAGAAAATGCACTACTTAAATAATAATTCATCTGGGTCTTCTTGTATAATACAAAATTCTTCCATGGGAGTCTGATGGTTTTGAGGCCAGCAACTCTTCTCACATGTGTAAATTAGAATGGTTCCAAATTCCACAGAAAGACCTGAAAAATACAATACATTCGGGATTACAGCAAAGAGAAAGTATTAAGAGATATACACCAATATCTAAAGTTTGCTTAGCGGATAGAGAGCAGACTGGAAAAAGACTGCGTGAATTCCAAACCTGGCTCTAATCACCTCGAGCAAGCAATTTCACTTCTATGTAATAATGACTGTATTTATCACGATGCTAAGATTGTTGTAAGGAGAGTAAATGAGCTGATATAGGTAAGAGGCTTAGAACAGAGCCTGGCATATCTTAAGATGTTCACTGTGAAACAGAAAGTTAAGCAGTTAGAAGATAATAGAAATTCCGGAAGGAGAAAGATGACTCAACACCAGGATAACTGGTGTTGCTACGCAGAATGATTTTATGTTACAAGCTGAAAAAAATAACTACATAAAGCAAAACAGTGCTCACTTGGGGAGTTCCCGTCGTGGATCAGTGGTTAACGAATCTGACTAGGAACCATGAGGTTGAGGGTTCCATCCCTGGCCTCGCTCAGTGGGTTAAGGATCTGGTGTTGCTGTGAGCTCTGGTGTAGGTCGCAGACACGGCTTGGATCTGGCGTTGCTGTGGCTGTGGTGTAGGCCAGAGGCTACAGCTCCGATTAGACCCCTAGCCTGGGAACCTCCATGTGCTGCGGAGGCGGCCCTAGAAAAGGCAAAAAGACAAAAAAAAACCCAAAAGCCACAAACAAAAAAAACAAAAACAACAGTGCTCACTCGGGAATTCCCGTTGTGGCACAATGGAAACGAATCCAACTAGGATCCATGAGGATTCAGGTTCGATCCCTGGCCTCACTCAGTGGATCAAGGACCTGGCGTTGCTGTGAGCTGTGGTGTAGGCCAGCAGCTGTAGCTCTGATTCAACCCCTAGCCTGGGAAACTCTATATGCCACAGGTGCAGCCCTAAAAAGCAAAAAGGTAAAAAAATAATAATAACCCCCCCACCGCCAAAACAGTGCTCATTCAGTAGTTTATAGTCACAACACAGTCATAGTATTTCCTACAAAGTGAACATTGACAGCCAAAAACAAACTTACTAGGAACTATATTTATTTATTTTGTCTTTTTGACTTTTCTAGGACCGCACCCATGGCATATGGAGGTTCCCAGGCTAGGGGTCGAATCGGAGCTGCAGCCGCCAGCCTCCGCCAGAGCCACAGCAACACAGGATCCGAGCCACATCTGCAACCTACACCACAGCTCATGGCAACGCCGGATCCTTAACCCACTGAGCAAGGCCAGGGACTGAACCCACAACCTCATGGTTCCTAGTCAGATTCATTAACCACTGAGCCATGACGGGAACTCCAGGAATTATACTTTAAAAATAAACAAAAATCTCGAAGTTCCCATTCTGGCACAGGGGAAACAAATCTGATTAGGAACCGTGAGGTTGAGGGTTTGATCCCTGGCCTTGCTCAGTGGGTTAAAGATCTGGCGTTGCCAAAAGCTGTGGTGTAGGTCACAGACGTGGCTCAGATCCTGTGTTGCTGTGGCTGTGGAGCTGTAGCTCTGATTCTACCCCTAGCCTGGGAACTTCTATATGCCGCCAGTGTGGCCCTAAAAAGCAAATAAATAAATAAAATAAAATATGTCACACTAATAGAACACAAGACGTTCAAGACAGGGTGAAGGCAAAAAGGAGAAAATAAATCCAAAGAATTTACAGAAATTTATCAGTGGATAATGTCATGAAGAAAGGCACTACAAAAACATGAACAGCAAGAACTCCTGCTGAAATCATGATCAGAAAATAGGAGTCAACAGGATGATCTGGACAGCTGGTTTGGAGCAACAAAGGAAAAATACTTTTTTAAAAATGTAGGCAGGGGAGTTCCCCTCATGACTCAGTGGTAACGAACCCAACTAGTGTTCATGGGGACTCGGGTTCAATCCCTGGTCTCACTCAGGGGGTTAAGGGATCCGGCGCTGCCGTAAGCTGCAATAGGTTGCAGGGGCAGCTCAGATCTGGTGTTGCTGTGGCTATGGTGCAGATTGGCAGCTGTAGCTCTGATTTGACTCCTAGCCTTTGAACTTCCACATGACGCAGGTGAGGCCCTAGAAAGAAAAAAAAGAATCCGACTGCAACAGCTTGGGTTGCTGTAGAGGCTCAGGGTTGACACCCAGCCAGCGGAGTGACACAGGTCATAGCTGTGGCTCAGATTCAGTCCCTGGCCCAGGATTTTCCATATGCTGCAAATATGGCCATGAGAAAACAAACAAATGAAAAAAATACCCCAAACAGAGGACCTTTTAGAAACGAGGGCCTTGTGAGTGAAGAACCCATTATCTCAGTCCAGCAACTGCTCTGCTTACACTTAATTTTTTTACGTTAAATATGCATAAATTTATTCTAACATTTTAAATTAGTATTACTAAATTTTTCCCATTTTCAAAAAATTTTCTTCTAGCCATTCATCTATCTATGTAACTTTCTATCTGTATTTATGCTAAGAATGAAGACTGGGGGGTTCCCACAGTGGTTCAGGGGAAACAAATCTGATTAGCATCCATGAGCATGCAGGTTCGATCCCTGGTCTCACTGAGTGGGCTAAGGATCCCGAGTTGCCGTGAGCTGTGGCTCCGCTCAGACGTGGCATTGCTGAGCTTGTGGCATAGGCCAGCAGCTACAGCTCCAATTCAGCCTCTAGCCTGGGAACCTCCATATGCTACGGGTGCAGCCCTAAAAAGACAAAAAAAAAAAAAATTAAAGAATTAAAAAAAAAAAAGAATGAAGACTGGAATGATCCTTACTAATGTGTTAGTAATGGTGATTTCCAAGGTTTGCTAGATATTTACAGAAAATCTCCAACATAAAATTCAAGGATCAGAGAAAGATATCATATGGTATCACTCAGATGTGGAATCTACAAAAATGATACAAATGAATTTCATTTACAAAACACAGACTCACAGACATAGAAAAAAAAAGCCTTATAGTAGGGGAGAGGCATAAATCAGGAGCATGGGATTAATAGATGCACACTACTATATATAAAGTAGATAAACAACAAAGGCCTACTGTACAGTACAGGGAACTATATGCAAACCTTATAATAACCTATGATGGAAAAGAGACCAAAAAAGAACATGTGTGTGTGTGTGTGTGTGTGTGTGTGTGTGTGTGTATGTATGTCTGCGTCACTTTCCTGCACACCAGAAATGAATAAAATATTGCCAGTCAGGAGTTCCCGTTGTGGCGCAGTGGTTAACGAACCCGACTAGGAACCATGAGGTTGCGGGTTTGATCCCTGGCCTTGCTCAGTGGGTTAAGGATTCAGCATTGCCGTGAGCTGTGTGTGGTGTAGGTTGCAGATGTGGCTCGGATCCCGCGTTGCTGTGGCTCTGGCGTAGGCTGGTGGCTACAGCTCCGATTCGACCCCTAGCCTGGGAACCTCCATGTGCCGGGAGAGTGGCCCAAGAAAATGGCAAAAAGACCAAAAAAAAAAAAAAAAAAATTGCCAGTCAGCTAAACTCAATTAAAAAAAAAAAAAGAAAGAGAAAATTCAGGAATCAAAATAAGCAGAGAAAAAAAGATGAACCACAAGAAATAGACAAGGCAAGTAAGAAGTGAAAACTTCAAAAATGGAACACTCTTTTAATCTTTTGCTTTTTAGGGCCAGACCCGTGGCATATGGAAGTTTCCAGGCTAGGGGTCAGATCGGAGCAACAGCTGTCAGCCTACACCACAGCCACAGCAACACCAGATCCAAGCAGCATCTGCGACCTATGCTACAGCTCACAGTAATGCCAGATCTTTAACCCACTGAGCAAGAACAGGGATTGAACCCGAGTCCTCATGGATACTAACAGGGTTCATTACTGCTAAGCCTTGATGAGAACTCCAATTAAGGAAAAAAAAAAAGATGGCTAGCTAAGGAAAGAAGAAATATAAAACTATCATCATGACATGATTGTCTATGTTCAAAATCTGATATAATCAACAAAACAGTAAATAGAACAGTTGCAGGGCACAGATCAGTACACAAAAGTCAACTGGCCATAATGCCAAGGAAGATGGCAGAGTAAGAAGCTCCTACTCTGACCATCCACTAAAGCAAACACTGAGCTGGCAGAACTATCTGAAAACTATCTATTTTGGACCCCTGGAGTTTATTCAAATACTTCATCATCTAGGTAATAGCTTGATTAAGATACTGGTAAATTTTAGAGATTCAAAGTTCCTGCTGTAGCACAGCAGTTTAAGGGTCCAGCATTGTCTCTGCAGTGGCTTGAGATGCTGCCCAGGCACGGGTTCAATCCCCGGCCTGGTGCACTGGGCTAAGGATCTGGAGTTATCTCAGCTGAGGCACAGGTCATAGCTGTGGTTTGTATTCGATCCCTGGCCCAGGAACTTCCATATGCTGTAAGTGTGGCAAAAAAAAAAAAAATTTTTTTAATTAAAAAAAATATATATACACATATATATTCAGAGATTTTCCTTGTTTCATTAAGCAACTAGCTCCCACTCCTCATCCAAGAAGCTCAATAAACTTCAGGCAGGAAAAACTCAAAGGCATCCACACCAGACATAGTATAGTCAAATGTTAAATGGACACAGTTAAAACTCAAAGACAAAAGGTAACTTTCAAGCAGCAAAACAGAAGGAACTAGTTACATACAAGACATCCTCAATAAGATTTAACAGCTGATTTCTCAGAAACCATGAAAGCAGTGGGCAGTGAGATGATACATTTAAAGTCCTGAAAAGACTATAACTAAGAACTGTATATCTGACAAAACCGTCTTTTGAAACTGAATGAGAATTAAGATATTATCAGATTTTTTTTTTTAAAGATGAGAGATTTTGGAATTCCCTTGTGGTGCAGTGGATTAGGACCTGATGTTGTCACTGCAGCAACCTGGGTCACTGTTGTGGCCCTGGGTTTGATTCCTGGCCCAGGAAATTCCAAATGCCGTGGGCATGGCCAAAAAAAAAAAAAAAAAAGGTGAGGGAGTTTACTACCAGTAGAGCAGTCCTACAAGAAATAGTAAAAGGAGTTCTTTTTTTGGCTGCACGAGAACATGTGTAAGTTCATGGGCCAGGGGTTGAACCTGCACCACAGCAGTGACAACGCCGAATCCTTAACAGAGAGGCCAACAGCAAGTCCAGAAAAAGGAGTTCTTGACATTGAAACTAAAGGACATTAGACAGTAACTCAAAGACAAGCAAATAAGAAATATTATTGAAGGTAATTTCACAAAATATTATTGAAGGTAATTTCACAAAAGACAGCTTTATTGAACTTTTCGGTTTAGTTTTTAACTTTTTTTTTCTTCTGCTTTTTAGGGCCATACCAGCGGCATATGGAAGTTCCCAGGATAGGGGTCCAATTGGAGCTGTAGCTGCCTGGCCTACACCACAGCCACAGCAACGTGGGATCCGAGGCATGTCTGTAACCTACATCCACAGCTCATGGCAACACCAGAACCTTAACCCACTGAGCCAGGCCAGGGATGGAATCTGTGTCCTCATGGATACTAGTAGGGTTCATTACCACTGAGCCATGACGGGAACTCCAGTTTTTAACTTCTTTCTCCTATATGACTGAAAAAGTGAATGCATAAAAACTGTGAATCTACGTTAACAGATGTACCAAGTATAGAAATATAATTTGTGACAATAACAATATAAAGGAAGGAGCTCCCGTCTTGGCTCAGCGGACACTGTACACACACACACACACACACAAGGAAAAGAACAGAGATGTACATAGCAGAAGTATTTGGTTTACTAGCAAAGGAAAGTTGGTATTATTCAAACTATACTGCTAAAATGTTAAATTGCCAACTGTAATTCACAAAGAAACAACTAAGTAAATAATTAAGAGAACTCTACCCAACATTCTGTGATAATCTATGTGGGAAAAGAATGTGAAAGAGAATGGATATGAATCACTTTGTTGGTCAGGAGAAATTACTGCAACCTTATAAATCAACTATACTTCAATAAAACTTTCAAAAAATTTTTTAAACAAAAAAATATACAGAAAATGAAAGAAGAGAATCTAAACGGGTATATTACAAAAAACTATCTAAATACAAAAAAGGGGCAATAATGAAGGAATTGAGAAACAAAAACATTATAAGGCATACAGAAAATAGCAAAATGGCAGAAGTAAATCCTTTATCAGTAATGACATTAAATGTAAAATGATTAAATTCTCCTACTTTATTATTTTTTGTCTTTTTAGGGGCAAACCTGCAGTACATGGAAGTCCCCAGGCTAGGGGTCAAATCAGAGTGGTAGCTGCAGGCCTACACCACAGCCACAGCAATGCCAAATTCGAGTTGTGTCTGTAGCTCGTGGCAATGCCAGATCCTTAACCCACTGATAGAGGCCAGGGATCAAACTGGCGTCCTCGTCGATACTAGTCAGGTTCATTACCGCTGAGCCACAATGGAATTCCCTAAATTCTCCATTTAAAAACAAGCATTGGCAGATTGGATATTAAAAAATATAAAACACGAGTTCCCTGGTGGCACAATGGATTAAAGATTTCAAGCTGTCAAACTGCAGTGGCTCAGATTGCTGCTGTGGTGTGGGTTTGATTCCTGGCCCAGGAACTTCCGAACACTGCAGGTGCAGGCAAAAACAAAATAATAAAATAAAACTAGATCCATCTATATATATTAGAAATTCTCTTTAGATATAGGAACACAAAGAGGATTAAAACAAAAAAACAGAAAAGATATTATAGGAAAACAGTAACCAAAACAGAATTGGAGTTACTATCTTATTGTCAGACCAAAAAACTTAAATCGAAAAATAGTTGTAAGAGACAAAGAGGGATATATAGTATGTTGTCAAAAGGTTTAATAAGAAGATAAAATAATTATAAACATCGAAGCCTTTATCTACAGAGACCCAAAATATATGAAGCAAAAACTGACGGATTTAAAGGGAGAAACAGACAATGCAACAATAATAGCTGACTTCAATAACTCATTTACAGTAATAATTAAAACAACCGGACAGAAGATCAATAAGGAAACAGAGGATTTGACAATGCTATTAATCAATTAGAACTTACAGACACATATGGAACACTCCACTTATCAACAGGAGTACACACGTTTTTTTCAAGTACACATGGAACATCTCTCAGGTATACCATACAGTAAGAAACAAGTAAGTTTCAACAGGAGCTCCTGTTGTGGAGCAGCAGAAACGAATCTGACTGGCATCCATGAGGATGCAGGTTTGATCCCTGGCCTCCATCAGTGGGTAAAGGATCCGGCATTGCCAGAAGCTGTGGTGTAGGCGGCAGATACGGCTCAGATCTGCCATATCTGTGAAATAGGCTGGCGGCTATAGCTCCAATTAGACCCCTGGCGTGGGAACCTGCATATGTCACGGGTGTGGCCCTAAAAAGACAAAAAAAAAGGTAAGTTTCAATAAATTGAAAAAGACTGAACTCATGCAAAGTATCTTTTCTGATCACAATGAAATGAAATTAGAAATCAGTTATGGGGGAGTTCTCATCTTGGCTCAGCGGTAACGAATGCAACTAGTATCCATGAGGACGTGGGTTTAATCCCTGGCCTCGCTCAGTGGGTCAAAGATCTGTGTGGCAGGTGAGTTGTGGATCTCAAGTTGCTGTGGCATAAGTTGGCAGCTGTAGCTCCGATTTGACCACTGGCTTAGGAACTTCCATATGCCACAGGTGCGGCCCTAAAAAGACCAAAGAAAGACAGACAGACAGAAAGAAAAATATCAGTAACAGAAGTAAAACTAGAAAATTCACGAATACGTGGAAATTAAACAAAACACAAATATCAGTAACAGAAGTAAAACTAGAAAATTCACGAATACGTGGAATTAAACAAAACACAAAAAAGAAATCACAAGGGAAATTTTACAATTCCTTGAGACAAATGAGAACAAAAACACAACATACCAAACCTTATGAGATGCAGTGAAAGCAGTGCTAAGAGGAAAATTGACATATATAAACTCATATATTAAAAACGAAGAACTCAAATCAATGACCTTAACTGTATACCTCAAGGAACTAGAAAAAGACTAATCAATCAAAGCTGGCAGAAGAAAGGAAGAAATAAAGGCTACAGTGAAGATTTTTAAAAGGGAGAATACAAAAACAATAGAGAAAACTCTACAAAGCCAAAAGTTTGTACTCAACAAAATTGACAACTCTTTTGCTAGAAAGACTAAGAAAAAAAAGAAGACTCAGAGTTCCTGTTGTGGCACAGCAAGAAGGAATCTGACTAGCATCCATGAGGACATGGGTTCGTCCCCTGGCCTTGCTCAGTGGGTTAAGGATCCCGCGTTGCCGTGAGCTGTGGTGTAGGTCGAAGACACGGTTCAGACCTGTCGTTGCTGTGGCGTAGGCTGGTGGCTACAGCTCTGATTCGACCCCTAGTCTGAGAACCTCCATATGCCGAGGGTGTGGCCCTAAAAAGACCAAAAAAGAAAAAAAGAAAAAGAAAAAGATGCTCAAAATCATTAGTCATTAGAAAAATGCACATTAAAACCATGAGACATCACTACACACCTATACAACTAGCTAAAATGAACACGACAGAGCATACCAAGTATTGAAGGGTGAGTGACACAACCTTTTTGAAAACAATTTGGCAGTGTCTTAAGAAGTTCCTGCTGTGGCACAATGTGATAGGCAGAATCTTGGGAGTGCTGAGACTCAGGCTGGAACCCCAGTCCAGCACAGTGGGTTAAGGATCTGTGGCTTAGGTTGTAATTGCGGCTCCAACCTATTCCCTGGCCTGGGAACTCCATATGATGCAGGGTGGTCAAAAAAGGAAAAAAAAAAAAAAAGTTAAACACATATCTACTTTATGATTCAACAATTTTTTCTCCTAGATGTTTACCCAAGAGTAATAAAAGCCTATGTCCAGACTTGAACACAAATATTCAGGGCAAACTGTATTTATAATAGCCCTTAATGGAAATGACACATAATGTCCACCAAAATGTCCAGCGATAAAAGTGATGCAATAATGTTCAGCAATAATAAGATATGAACTATTGATACTAAGGACATGGGTGTATCTCTAAATAATTACTAATGAAAAAAGCAAACAGAAGTATTTATAAAACTTCCAGAAAACTCATGTTCACAGAACATATAACAAGTGTTATATGTTAACTCTGTGAAAACTAATCTATAATGACAAATTAGATCTGGGGTTAGTAGAAGGGGGAAAATCGAACACAAAGGGACTTGAGGAAACTTCTGAGAGTGAGAGACATATTCATTACTTTGGTGATTATTTCATGTGTATTCATATGTCAGTACTTATGAGAGTGTACATTTTAAATATACATAGTTCTTATGTTAATTACATCTCCGTAAAGCTATCCGCAAAAAATTCTAATATATTACCATAAGAAAAATTCCCCAATATAAGAAAGAGTATAAAACTATGCATATTTTTATCCAAAAAAAATTTTTACAAGTATATTCGTGTGTGTGTGTGTGTGTGTGTGTGTGTGTGTGTGTGTTTGCATAGAGTATGTTAGAGCGAAGTACAGAAAAATAAACTCACCATGAAAAGTTCCGTCTAGAGGAGTTCCCGTTGTGGCTCAGCAGAAACGAGTATGACTAGCATCCATGAAGATGTAGGTTCAATTCCTAGCCTTGCTCAGTGGGCTGAGGATCTGGTGTTGCCATGAGCTGTGGTGTAGGTCACAGATGTGGCTCAGATCTCAAGTTGCTGTGGTTGTGGTGTAGGCCAGCAGCTGTAGCTCCAATTGGACCCCTAGCCTGGGAACCTTCAAATGCTGAGGGTGTGGCCCTAAAAAAGACAAAAAAAAAAATTTCCTCTAGTAACTGAAATTAGAAAGGCTTTTCTTTTTTTTTTTTTGGAGATGCCCAGAGCATATGGAAGTTCCTGGGTCAGGGACTGAACCCATGCCATAGAAGCGACCCAAACTGCTTCAGTGACTATACCAGATCATTAACCTGTTGTGCCATGAGAGAACTCTGAAAGGCCTTCACTTCTTATTGCATATACTTCTGTACTTCTTGAATTTTGCACCACGACATGCATTATTTTTATTGTAAGAACGCTGAATTTTTCTTTCAAAAATTCTAAAAATAAATAGTATAAAATTGTAATAGTAATAGTCATTTGTTAAAGAATACATTTTGATTATATGATAATGTGATGAAAATAATTTTAAGGCAGAAAATAGACTGGTCTTCAATCAACCAAAAGTATCCTGTATGTATTAAATACATTGTATTATAAATATCCTTAAAATAATTTTACTATCCCAAATTTCCAATAATATGCTTCTATTTTATAAGTAAACAAATCCAAAATGATAGGTTTTCATTTTATTTTACTTTATTTTTTTGCTTCTTTTAGGGCTGCACCTGCAGTACATGTAGGTTCCTAGACTAGGGGTCCAGTCAGAGCTACAGCTGCTGGCCTACACCACAGCCACAGCAACTCAGGATCTGAGCTGCACTGGCAACCTACACCACAGCTCACGGCAAAGCCAGTTCCTTAACCCACTGAGCAAAGCCAGGGATCGAACCTCAACCTCATGGTTCCTAGTCGGATTCGTTAGCCACTGAGCCACAATAAGAACTCCAATTTTTTTAAGGCCATTTTAGTGCAGCAGAAACGAATGTGAATAGTATCCATGAGGGGGGGTTTGATCCCTGGCCTTGCTCAGTGAGTTGGGGACCCCATGTTGCTGTGATCTCTAGTATAGGTCGCAGACCTGGCTTAGATCCCACATTGCTGTGGCTATGGTGTAAGCCAGCAGCTGTAGCTCCAATTTTGATCCTTACCTGGGAACTTCCATATGCTATGGGTGTGGCCCTAAAAAAAAAAAAAAAAAAAAAGATTCCCATTGTGGAACAATGGGCTAAGGATCTGACTACAGTGGCCTGGGTCACTGCTGAGGCATGGGTTCGATCCCTGGCTTGGAGCAGTGGGTTAAAGGATCCTCCTGCATTGCAGCTGTAGCTCAGATTCAATTCCTAGTCCAGGATCTTCCATATGCCGCAAGAGTGGCCATAAAAAAAAAATAAAATAAATTATTCCAGAGAGTTCCCTAGTAGCTCAGGAGATAAAGGATTTGGCATTGTCACTATTGTGGCTATGGTTACCGCTGGCCTGGGGACTTCTGCACGCTACAGGCATAGCTAAAATAAAATAAAATAATTCCAAATTCATGCCAGAAAACCGCAAGCTCTAATAAATAAAGGGCTTATTACCTAAATTAGCACTTCTGAGCATGCTGACCAGCGCTGGCATAAGCTGAAACTCAAATATCCTTCGAACACCACAGTGGCTACAGGCTGGGATCTCAGTGACTTCTGATGTAGGACAAGTCAAAAAAAGTGGTTCTCCACTCCAGGAATACCTAGGGCAAGGAAACAAAGAACCCTGAATCAGAGCCACATACAAGTCACATTCCAACATCCAATACCACACTTGGCAAATTTTGCTTCTTTCTTGCAAAACCAGAGCAAAACCAGAGAGCAAAACCAGAGAGCAAAGAAAATCCAAAGGCCCAGAAAATGAGACGCAAGGATGTAAATCATAGCTAGATCTCTGAATTTTTATCAGTGCTTGATTTAAAGTCTAGATGAAGGTACTAAAGTCAGTGCTGAATTGAATCTAACTAAAACTGCAACAAAGCCCAGACTCAGCTCAACTGCAGATTAAAAAGACTCAGCCCTTCACAGTATTAGCCTTATAGAAGAAGACTAACATACAATTTCCAGTAAGTAATTATTTTAGGCTATGAGATGTGCAAAGAAGCAGGAAAAAACACTGACATATAAGGAAAGTGAATACAAGGAAACCCATAGCTAAGGTGAAGGAATTATCAGACAGACCTTTAAAATACCAATAACAGAAGTTCCTTGCTGGCCTAGTGGTTAAGTATCTAACTGTGTCACTGCTGTGGCTCTGGTCACTGGTATGGCACAGGTTCAACCCTGAGCCCTGAACTTCCGCATGCCTTGAGCACAGCCAAGAAAACTCAACGATAACAACAACACAACACAACAAAATAAAATATAAAATACCAAAAACAAAAAAAAACAAAAAAAACCCATGTAAAAGAATCACTTGGATGGGGCGAGGGATAAATTGGGAGGATGGGATGAACACATAGGCACTATTACATATAAAATAGATAACTAACAAGGACCTACTGTACAGCACAAGGAGGTCTACTCAATGTTCTTAATAACCTACATGAGAAAAAAGAATGGACACGTGTATGTTTACCTGGTTCACTTTGCTATAAACTTGAAGCTAAACACAACACTGTAAATCAACTATACCCCATTAAAATTTTTAAAAAAGAATCATGTGGAAAAGGTAGACATGCATAAACATATGACGAATTTAGCAGAGATGTGGAAACTAAAAGAGATCAAGACAGAAATGATGGAAAGGAAAAGCCCTATTTCTGAAATAAAAGAACTCCATTCAATAAAAATTAACAGCAACTTGTGGCACAGGCTGGCGGCTACAGCTCCAATTCAACCCCTAGCCTGGGAACCTCCATGTGCCGCGGGGGCAACCCTAAAAAAGACAAAAGTTAACAGCAGCTGGAAATAACAAAGAAAAAGCTATGAATTTAAGGAAAACAAATACCAAAGTGAAACAAAACATGAAAAATTTAAAAAAAGAAACAGAACATTTTTAAAACCATGGGATTTCAAATGGTTTAACATAAAGTAACTGGAGTTCTAGAAGAAGGAAAGAAGACAGAAGAAATTTTAAAGAGATATGGCCAAATTTTTTTTTAACTGACAAGAAGATACCAACCCACAAATCTAAAAAGCTAAGCACATCCCAAGCAGGATAAATTAAAACACACATGCTAAAGTATATTACAATTAAATACATATATACATACACACATACAGCATAAACAGAATAATAAGAACTACATCTATAAACAACAAGGTCCTACTGTATAGCACAGAGAACTGTATTCAATATCCTGAGATAAATCCTAATGGAAAAGAATGTAAAAAGGAATATAGGGGTTCCTGTTGTGGCTCAGTGGAAATAAATCTGACTAGCATCCATGAGGACACAGGTTCGATCCCTGGCCTTGCTCAGCAGGTTAAGGATCCAGTGTTGCTGTGGCTGTGGTATAGGTCAGCAGCTACAGCTCTGATTGGACCCCAGCCTGGGAACCTCCATGTGCTACAGGTGTGGCCCTAAAAAGACAAAGAAAAAAAAAAAAAAAAGAAAAAAGAAAAAGCAAAGTCATTATATGACTTAAAGCTAAAGGAATGTCTAAAGCTGGAAAATTTAAAGCTAGTAAAGGGTGGTTTGATAATTTTAGAAAGAGGTCTGGCTTTAAAAATGTCAAGATGGGATTCCTATTGTAGCTCAGCAGGTTAAGAACTTGACACAGTGTCTGTGAAGATGCGGGTTAGATATCTGGCCTTGCTCAGTGGGTTAAAGATATGGTGCTTCTGGGGAGTTCCCGTCGTGGCGCAGTGGTTAATGAATCCGACCAGGAACCATGAGGTTGCGGGTTCGGTCCCTGCCCTTGCTCAGTGGGTTAACGATCCGGCGTTGCCGTGAGCTGTGGTGTAGGTTGCAGACGCGGCTCGGATCCCGCGTTGCTGTGGCTCTGGCGTAGGCCGGTGGCTACAGCTCTGATTCAACCCCTAGCCTGGGAACCTCCATATGCCGCGGGAGCGGCCCAAGAACCAAGAAATAGCAACAACAACAACAACAAAAAGACAAAAGACAAAAAAAAAAAAAAAAAAAAAAAAAAAAAAGATATGGTGCTTCTGCAAATTGTGGCAGAGGTCACAGACACAGCTTAGATCTGCCGTTGCTGTGCTGTGGTGTAGGCTGGCAGCTGCAGCTCCAATTTGACCCCTAGCCTGGGGACTTTCATATGCCACAGGTGTGGCTTGTAAAAAGGAATAAAAAAGTCAAGATGGAGTTCCCACTGTGGCACAGTGGGTAAAGTATCCTATGTTGTCTCTGCAGTGGCTCAGGTTCGATCCCCAGCCTGGCACAGTGGGTTAAGGATCTGGCATTGGGGCAGCTGAGGCACAGGTCACACAGTTCCTAGCCCAGGAACTTCTACATGCCTCGGTGCAGCCAAAAAAAACAAAACAAAACAAAAACAAAAACAGAGAAAGAAGAAAAAAGTCACTGTGCAGAAAGGATATCTGCCTGAACAGGGCTTTGATGCAGATTAAAGTACCCTACTCTGGTGAAAAAAATGACACAAAGGACATTCATCAGTGAGGAAGAGAAGCAAACATCAGGATGTAAAGCGGAAAGGACCAGGCTAACTACGGTTTTGTGGAAATGTGGCTGGTTTATGGTAAGGACAACCCTAGTCTATAAAGCTGTTAACCCCCAAGCCTTGAAGAGAAAAGATAAATGCCAGCTGCCAGTCTCTTGGTTATACAAGGAGGCCTGGACAACAAGAACACTTTTTATGGACTGGTTCCATCAACGCTTTGTCCTTGAAGTCAGAAGTACTTTGTCAAAAAGGGACTGTCTTTTAAAGTTCTTTTGGCACCAGACAATGCCCCGGGCCACCCAGAACCCCACGAATTCAACACCAAAGGTGTCAAAATGGTCTACGTGCCCCCAAATACAACATCTCTAATTCAGCCTCTAAACCAGGGGGTCATAAGCACCTTTAATGCTCATTATACGCAGTTCTCCATGGAAAGGACTGTTAATGTTCTGGAAGAGAACCCAGACAGAGCGCTGTGAAAGTCTGGAAAGATCAGACCGTTGACGATGCCGTTGTTAGAGAAAAAGCCGTAAAAGCCATTAAGCTCGAAATAATAAATTCCTGCTGGAGAAAACTGCGTCCAGATGTTGAGCTGACTTCACAGGATTTACAACAGAGCCAATCAAGGAAATCATGAAAGAGATTGTGGGAAAGGTAAAAAAGGTGGGGGGTGAAGGGTTTTAAGGTACGGATCATGGAGAAACTCGAGAGCCAGTGGCAGTGCCAAACAATGAAGAAGATGCAGAAGAAGCAGTGCCAGAAAACAAACCGACACTACACAATCTGGCAGAAGGCTTCTAATGATTTGAGGCTGCTTTTAACTTTTTTACGACATGGACCCTTCTATGATAGGGGCAGTGAAACTAAAACAAACAGTGGAAGGAGAATTGGTACCATATGTAAACATTTATAGAGAAATGAAAAAGCAAAAAAGTCAGAGAAATTATGATGTGTTTCTGTAAAGGTACACCAAGTGCCTGCCTTGCCTGCTCCCCTCCCACCTCCTCCACCTCTTCTGCCTCTGCCACCCAGATGCAGCCAGAAAAACCCCTCCACTTCCTCCCCTCAGCCCACCCGACATGCAGATGATGAGGACGAAAACCTTTACGATGACCCACTTCCACTTCATGAACAGGAAACACTCACCATGCCATAAACTTAATAAACTTAGTTTACAAACTTTGCCATTTTTTTAAGGGCCAAACTGTGGCATGTGGAAGTGCCCAGGCTAGGGAGCGAATGAGAGCTGCAGCTGCTGGCCTACACCACAGCTCACGGCAACAATGGGATCGACCTGCAACCTCATGGTTCCAGTCGGATTTGTTTCCGCTGTGCCACGATGGGAACTCCACACTAGAACTTTTGAGATGGTGAAAAATGTCACTATCTTTTTCTTTTGAGAAAAGTAAAAGATATCCTTTACTTTTGAGACAGTCAAAAGTCACTATCTGAAAAGTTCTTTTTGCTTGTACTTCTACTTTTGAGATAGTGAAAAACATCTTACATGATGGGAGAGATGTCACTCTAACCGAGGAGAAATGGCCTTGACTTCCCTATCATTACTGTAACCCATCATGGAACCCAGGCACTTTTGCATGTAATAGGCCATTCCTAACTCCCTGTGCCATTGCCCACCACGCTTGTAGTAGCAGGGGGTCACCGTGAGCCATGAGTCTCACTGGTGAAGAGCCCTCCCAAGGGATGGTCTCTAGCTGAGAGTCACTGCCACCACTGAGGGACCACATGCTTAAATATACGTGTTCGATGTGAAAAATTCTGTTGAAGGTATCATAATCTGGGCATGTTTTCATGACGGCATCTCTAGTTGCCATGCCTAATTAAAACAAGGAGAAACAAGATAAATTGTTTTCATCAATAAAATCTCGATGCAGAAATAAAGAGTAAAGTCTGACTTTGTACTAAGGAGTAAAAACAACAGTCAGGGAGTTCCCGTTGTGGTTCAGTGGTTAATGAATCTGACTACGACCCATGAGGTTGCAGTTCGATCCCTGGCCTTATTCAGTGGGTTAAGGATCCGGCGCTGCAGTGAGTTGTGGTGTGGGTTGCAAATGCGGCTCGGATCCCGTGTTGCTTTGGTGTGGTGTAGGCCAGCGTCTACAGCTCCAATTAGACCCCTAGCCTGGGAACCTACATATGCCATGAGTGTAGCCCTAGAAAAGGCAAAAAAACAAAACAAACAAAAAAAACACAGTCAAACAACACACATCAAGAAACTTTAAACCTCAAACCTTCCAATTCTGAACTTCACTCCTAGAACTAGATTAAGGGGAAATCACTAAAACAGTGAAGATTTGTGAAGGAGATATGTACTGCAGCACTACAACTGTGCAAAACTAAAAGAAACCAAATGGAAGCAATTAAATACTCAACAACAGAGCCGCAAGCAAAATCAAAAAACAAACATTCCAGGAGTTCCCGTTGTGGCTCAGTGGAAATGAATCTGACTAGCATTGGGGAGCAGGCAGGTTTGATCCCTGGCCTCGCTCAGTGGGTTAAGGATCCAGCATTGCCATGAGCTTCGGTGTAGGTTGCAGACGTGGCTTGGATCCCGCATTGCTGTGGCTGTGATGTATGTTAACAGCTACAGCTCCGATTCGACCCCTAGCCTGGGAGACATCCATATGCTGTGGGTGAGGCCCTAAAAAGACAAAAAAGACCATATACTGCCAGCAGAAATTAAAGTCCAATGGGAGACAATCTGTATCCTACAGATAAATCTGTATGAATGCAAACTGACACAGGTATAAGACTGCTGGTTAGTATAATCTGTAACAGCAAAAGTTTGGAAACAATACTAAATATCCATCAATAAGTAAAATGGATTACAGCATTATAAAGCTTTTTTTTTTTTTTTAGTTCTCAATGTACTAAAAAGATACATTACCACTAGATAGAGTGTAGTTTAAAAAGCAGGACACAGTCGTGGTGCAATGGTTAATGAATCCGACTAGGAGCCATGAGGTTGCAGGTTTGATCCCTGGCCTCACTCAGTGGTTAAGGATCTGGCACCGCGATGAGCTGTGGTGTAGGTCACACATCGGCTTGGATCCCGTGTTGCTGTGGCTCTGGTGTAGGTCGGCAGCTACAGCTCCGATTGGACCCCTAGCCTGGGAACCTCCAAATGCCATGGGAAGCGGCCCTAGAAAAGGCAAAAAGACCAAAAAAAAAAGGACACAAAATGTTTCTAGAATGCTTCCTTGTGTTTAAAAAAAGAAAAAGGGAAGTAATGTGTAATCATATTTGCTTTGACCTACATAAAGAAACTGTATAAGCACACTAAGGAAACTATCAACAGTGATCACCTCAGTAGGTTTGAATGGTAGGGAAAGAATTATTTCATTATATTTATATATATATGTGTGTGTGTGTGTGTGTGTTTATATTTTTTAATGTTTTTGACCCTTATAAATGTATTACTACTGAAAATTTTAGTTAAAAAAAAGAAAAAATCATTTTGAAGAATTTTTTATACATAGGGAAACCCTCAATACCAATGACTGTTTACTGAAAAGAGATAAATTATAAATACTCCATGACCCCAATTATTACTTTTTAAATACACAATACCTACTTACATACGCGCATCCTAATGTTCACATAAAAACTAAGTTCCCTTCGTGGCTCAGCAGTTAACGAACCCAACTAGGATTCATGAGGATGTGGGTTCAATTCCTGGCCTTGCTCAGTGGGTTAAGGATCTGGCGTGGCTGTGAGCTGTGGTGTAGGTCGCAGATGCGGCTTGGATCCTGCTGTGGCTGTGGCATAGGCCGGGAGCTGTAACTCTGATCTGACCCCTAGCCTGGGAATCTCCATATGCCTTGGGTGTGGCCCTAAAAAGACAAAAGACAAAAAAAAAAAAGAAAAACAATAAAAGAAAATGTGTCTTTACCTCAAAATCTGCTCCTGACAAGCAGCAATTCTCTTCATGAATTTGTAAAACATCTTATCTCCACTTTTAATTACAGTCTTCTCATATTTTTCATCACTATCACTAGAAAGACTAAAAAAGAGAAACAGAAAAACTTTGGCATGTCTATATCCAGAGAATTACAGTATTTAGAACAGTACACAAGACAGTTTTTTTAAAGCTTTACCAAAGTAATATGTGCACATAATCTAAAGATCATAAATTTATGACTTTATAATGAATAACGGTAATGCCCTGCCCACCCTTCTGCCACACCCTGATTCCTATTCAACTCTGGACAATTATTTGCCATTTAAAAAGTCATTATGCCCATTGACGTTCTCCACTTCTTTCTCCACTATGGATTATTTTCAAATACCATTACGTCTTCATACACTCCAACACTCTTCTGAAAACATTTATAAATGAGGCAGCTCTGGTCAAAAACCAGGTCAACATCTCTCCAAATATCCTGTTGTAATTCTGCTGTAATAGCAAAGGGATTATTCTCACCTCTCCACTTTATTTATTTATTTTTATTTATTTAGGTCTTTTCTAGGGCTGCACCTGGGGCATATGGAGGTTCCCAGGCTAAGGGTCCACTGGAGCCATAGCTGCTGGCCTACACCACAGCCACAGCAACTCGGGATCCAAGCCATGTCTGCAACCTACACCACAGCTGCATCAATGCTAGATCCTTAACCCACTCATGGATACTAGTTGGCTACTTAACGTGATAAGCTACTTAACTCTCTTTTCTTGCTTCTCTTGAGGGCTTTGATTTATAATGCCTTTCAAGACCCATTCACTCATTTAACTCCAAAATCCATCAAAAGAGATACATACCAGATATCAGAATCACTCCCATTTTACAGGGGAGAACTGAGGCCCTGGGAGGGTCTCTGAGGTCCTAGGCCAGTTTGTGAGCCACAGTCAAGAGTCAATAAACAAATGGCATTTTTTTAACTTGCCTGCCTCTAATATACTTTTTTTTTCTTTTCTTTTTTTGGCATATGGAGTTCCCAAGCTAGGGATCAGATCTGAGCCGCGTGATAGATTCTCTAACCCACTGTGCCAGGCTGGGGATCGAACCTACATCCTGGCACTGCAGAGATGCCACTGATCCCATTTGTGCCACAGTGGGAACTCCTTTACTATACATTTTTCTTTTAATTTTTAAAATTTTGCGGCCACATTCATGGCCTATGGAAGTTCCTGGGCCAGGGAGTTGTGGCAATGCTGGCGGAGGGTTGAACCTACACCTTGCAGAGACCCAAGCCACTGCAGTCGAATTCTTTTTATTTTTTTCTTTTTTGGCTGCCCCATAGCATATAAGTTCCCAGGCCAAGGATCAGTTCCAAGCCACAGTCAAGACGGAAGCTGCAGCTGCAGCAACACCGGATCCTTAACCCACTGTACCATGACAGGAACTGCTCTACTCCACATTTAAAGACAGAAAAGTCTGAGTGATAGTAAACACATCTTCTATAAATACTTGCTATCCCCAACTTGTGTCAGTTCGTTCTCTGGAGAATCCTTATAAGAGAAAAAAGTGTTTTCAAGCTAACCCCTGGGGTGGCTGATAAGATCTCCTTGTCTCTGTCTTCCTTTCTCATCCATGAAGAGTGAAGCAGAAAGGTCCTACACACACAAGCTATGCCTGAAAAAGTTTCCCGAGATATGTAGGTAAAACCAAAGGGTACCTTCTGTGGCAGCGTCCTGATCAAATCACCACTCAACCTCCGCAGCACACACGCTCACCTCTGGGAAAGCAACTGTTGCATATCCACGCCTTCTCTCTGCTGATACTCCCTCAGAAGGCTCTGAGCATGATCTAGACTGACAACGTCCCTGTAATCGTCCTCATCTACAACACAGATGTAGTAGGGCAGGAACTGCGGCACCACAGGAGGCAAGGCCAGCCCTTCCCCCGAAGGCGCAGGAGGCACAGCACCCGGGACAGAGTCCTGCAGGCAGAGGTCTTGGAGCTGGGCGGTCCAGTCTTTGTCTCTGGCAATGTTGGAATCATTTCCAAAACCCGAGGTAAGCTGTGGCGAAGGTGTCCCCTCACCGTCACTTCCCCAGTCATCTGCACCTTCACACCAATCCTCAGCTGTGAGGCCGTTTTCCTGTTTCTGGAAAAACACCCAGTGAATGAGGTTCAAGCACACCTGGATGATCTCACCTATTCCCTTGGCTTCAGCTACCCATCCCTTCAGCTTTCTGCGGGAGCCCTAACACCAGCCTCCCTGTGTGGCACATTCAGATTCAACTTCCTGGACCCCATGTACTCAAAAGCATGGTGAAGGTGAAACATACTGTGTTTCCTTTTCAGGGGCACTGTGGCAGATGTGAAACAGCGATTTCTTCAACACCTCTTTGCAGAAGCTGATAGGAAAGAATTACATTTCCCAGTCTCCTAAGCAGCTACAGCTGCAGGTATGATCAGGGAGCCTGCTAATCAGGTCCACTAGAAACAAACGTGAGATGGAGTGACGTGGAAAGAGCGGCCATGAAGCAAAAGGTAGTCAGTCTGTAGATGGAGACAGGAACAAGGCTTTGGAGTTGGCGCTTCTGACAAGGGCAGCTTCACTTTACCAGAACACATCTCAGTATCCTGACTGTAAGAGATGTAGCCGAGCAGCTCCTTGACAGATCGGTTCTGAGATGTGGTTCTGGAGGTCATTCCTGCAGGCACCTCCTCCAGCCTATCCAGTAAGTTGGTAAAAGCCCTATTTTAAACCTGTCTCAGCTTGAAAATGTCAAAGTGGCAGTTTCCATTGTGGCTCAGACGGTTAAAAACGCAACCAGAATCCATGAGGATTCGGGTTTGATCCCTGGCTTGCTCAGTGTGTTAAGGATCCTGCGTTGCCTAAAGGTGAGGCGTAGGATGCAGATGCAGCACGGATCTGGCATTGCTGTGGCTGTGGTGCAGGCCAAATAGCTGCAAGCTCTGATTTAATCCTTAGCCCAGGAACTTCTACATGCCAGTGTGGCCCTAAAAATAAATAACTAAATTCTTTTTAAAGTAATTAAAAACTCAAAGTGTTTTCTATTATCTGCAACTGAACCCTGATAAATACAGGCAGATACCCATGTTTTTATTCCCAGTACTATCCTTGGCACACATTAAGAAGACAGTGCAGGAGTTCCCATCGAGGCTCAGTGGTTAACGAATCTGACTAGGAATTATGAGGTTTTGGTTCGATCCCTGACCTTGCTCAGTGGGTTAAGGATCCGGCATCGCCATGAGCTGTGGTGTAGATTGCAGATGCAGCTCGGATCCTGAGTTGCTGTGGCTGTGGCGAAGGCCAGCAGCTACAGCTCTGATTAGACCTCTAGCCCGGGAACCTCCATGTGCTGATGGAGCAGCCCCAGAAAAGGCAAAAAGACAAAAAGACAAAAAAAAAAAAAAAAAAAAGTCAGTGCATATATAAAGTGACATGTACAGGCAGAGGGAAGTTGCATTTTGTTCTGCAGCTACCAATCTGCCTGCAAGAAATTCAAGAAGTTCCGATTGTGGCTCAGCAGGTTACAAACGCCGACTACTATCCATGAGGATGAGGGTTCAATCCCTGGCCTCAGTGGGTTAAGGATCCCGCATTGCTGTAAGCTGTGGTGTAGGTTGAAGACGTGGCTCAGATCAAGTTTTGTCTTATTAAGTATGCTTGTTATATACACATACCCCTATTTCAGTCAATGTGCTTACTATAAACAACCATATGCGACAATCACATATATATATACAGATACTTTTTCCCCAAATAGAAAAATCAGTAAGCTGTGTGCCTCCATGTCTTCAATGTATCATTAAAACAACTAACAAAATCTTAAGGAGATAGTATTTTATGGTTCAAAAACGAGCAAAAACCATTCCAACCTACTCCAAAGACCATGGCTTAAAGTCTGTCTTAACGGACATTCTGGAAAATACTGTAAAATTACAGCAAATTATAAGACAGTCACAACCGCTTTACCTGAATGTCCTGTGGCTCTTCCTCTCGCTTCTGCAGGCACTGGGAGCGGAACACCTTCCAACTTCAAAGTAAAGAAAAATTTCGGTGAGAGTTCCATCGCCGACTGCCAGCCGGCTGGCCAGTCCCCTACAGGTGTGCCCCTTAGCGGCCCTCCACTCCCGCCCACTCGGTATAAAATCCCGTGGGCAGCTTCCCCGCCTACCTGCGCGCCCCGCCTCTACGGCACTCAGGGAGGGAACAAGCGAACACGTGCAGGAGCCGATGAAACGGGGAGCCTTCCAGCGGGCAGTACACCTGCACGACCAGGGCAAGCGGCTGTCCGCACACTTCACACACTGGCCTCGGCGCTGCCACGGCCGGCAGGGAGTCCTGAGGGCAAGGGAGGCGCTCAGACCCTGACTCTGTCCCGGGACCTCGCCCACTCCCTCACCCGGTAGCCCTCACCAGCACCCCCCGATACCGGCTCCGGCACCCCACCTCACCGGAACGCCGCCTAGCTTGCTTGCAGTCCAGGCCCCCGGCCCCGTCGGGTGGCCCTGCACAGCAGCATCTCGAAGTCCCAGAAGAACCGGCTTCCGACAGGCCGCCATGACGGGCGGCGCTCAGGTGCAGAGGCGAACTACGGCGGCCGAGATGGTGCAGCTCTCTGCGCACGCGCACCGCCTCGGCCGCTACACGGCCCCGCCCCCTTCACGTTGGCTCCGGGGGATGCTGTTCTGGGCCTGAAGGTCAAAATTCGCGAGCGACAAAGGTTCTGTACCTCGTGGTGCGCGGAGAGAGGAGGAACGCACCATCTACTGCAAAGTCGTCCTGCCAAAAAGTTTTATCTGAAACACGTGGGATAATAGTGCTATTATTAACAACTACCACCCCACCCTACTCCCAGAGAAGCCGGCAAGAAAGTCCTAAATTTTTATTTTTTTAAACTTACTTTATGTATTTATTTTGCTTTTTAGGGCCGCATCCTCGGCATATGGAGGTTCCCAGGCTAGGGTCCAATCGGAGCAACAGCTCCCAGCCTTCGCCACAGCCACAGCAATGACAGAGCTGAGCCGCGGCCGGCACCTATGCCACAGATCATGGCAACGCCAGAGCATTAACTCATTGAGCGAGGCCAGGGATCGAACCCACAACCTCATGGTTCTTAGTCGGATTCGTTTCCCTTGCTCCATGATGGGAACTCCAATCCTAAATTTTTAGAGAAGACACATCAAAATGCCTATAGATGAAATGGTATATCTGAGATTTGCTATGTGATGGGAGGGGGCATAGATGAATTAAGATGGGCCCTGGGTTGATGATTGTTCAAATTTGGTGTTAGGCACAGAGTGGTCCATTATTGGTATTTTACTTTTTTTTTTTTTTTTTTTTTTTTTTGCCTTTTAGGGCTGCACCTGAGGCGTATGGAAGTACCCAGGTGGAATCAAAGCTACACTACAAGTCACAGGAATGCAGGATCCCAGCAGAGACTGCAACCTACAACACAGTTTATGGCAATGCAGGATCCTTAACCCACTGAGTGAGGTCAGGGATCAAACCTATATTCTCATGGATATTAGCCGGATTCGTAACCCGTTGAGTCACAATGGGAACTCCCTATTTTTTAAAATTTTTATTTATGTCCCCACCCAGCACATGCAGAAGTTCCTGGGTCAGGGATCGAACCTACGACACAGCAGCAACCCAAGTCACTGCAGTGACCACTGAGCCACAAGAAGCTCTAAACCAATTTTTTTGTTTGTTTTTGTTTTCTGGGCTGCACTCCAGGCATACGGGAGTTCCCAGGCTAGGGGTTGAATGGAAGCTACAGCTGCTGGCCTATGCCAGAGCCCAGTCAGATCTGAGCCGTGTCTGCTACCTACACCACAGCTCACAGCAACCCCAGATCCTTAGCCCACTGAGCAAGGTCAGGGATCGAACCCATATCCTCATTAACTGCTGAGCCATGAGGGAACTCCTGAAGAACTATTTGTGATGGTTAACTTTATGTGTCAACTTAACTGGGCTAAGGGATGCCCAGAGGGCTGGTAAAACATGTTTTTTTGTTTTTGTTTTTGTTTTGTTTTGTTTTTGTCTTTTTGTTGTTGTTGTTGTTGCTATTTCTTGGGCCGCTCCCACGGCATATGGAGGTTCCCAGGCTAGGGGTCGAATCGGAGCTATAGCCGCCGGCCTACGTCAGAGCCACAGCCACTCGGGATCCGAGCCACGTCTGCAACCTACACCACAGCTCACGGCAACGCCGGATCGTTAACCCACTGAGCAAGGGCAGGGACCGAACCCGCAACCTCATGGTTCCTAGTCGGATTCGTTAACCACTGCGCCACGATGGGAACTCCTGTTTTTTAATTTTATGGCTGCAACCATGATATATGGAAGTTCCCAGGTCAGGGATTGACTCTGAGCCACAGCTTTGACCTGTGCCACCAATGCAGTCATGCCAGATCCTGTAACCCACTGCAGGGGATGGAACCTGCATCTCCACAGTGACCCAAGGTGCTGCAGTCAGATTCTTAACCCTCTGTGCCACAGTGGGAACTCCTGGTAAAATATTTTTTCTGGCATTGCCTGTGATGGTGTTTCCAGATGAGAATAGCATTTGAATCAGTAGACTGAGTAAAAATCTGCCCTCAGCAATGTGGGCAGGTATGGTCCAATCTGTTGAAGGCCAGAAGAGGACAAGGTGGAGAAAGGGCAAATTCTCTTCTGCTGGGACATGGATCTTCTCCTGTCTTAGGACACTGGAGCTCTTGGAGCTCAGGCCTTCAGAATGTGGGACTGACACCAGTGGCCTCCTAGTTTTCAGGTCTTCAGACTCAAACTGGCTTACACCCCTGGCTTCCCTGGGTCTCCAGTTTGTAGACAGCAGGGGATTGTGGGAAACATTGTGGGATTTCTCAGCTTCCTTAATCTCATGAGCTAGTTCTCAATAATAAATCTCCTGATGTGTCCATATAGAGACATACAAACACATCCTATTGTCTCTGCTCCTCTGGAGAAGTCTAATACACCATTCAAGACTTAACAGAGAGTTCCTGTTGTGGCACAGCGGAAACGAATCTGACTAGCATCCATGAGGATGCAGGTTTGACCCCTGGCCTTGCAGATGTGGCTCGGATCCTGTGTTGCTGTGGCTGTGGTGTAGGCCAGCAGCTGGGAACCCCTACCCTGAGAACTTCCATATGCCTTGGGTGTGGCCCTAAAAAGCAAAAAAAAAAAAAAAAAAAAAGACAACAACCAGCAGCTGTAGGATAAGTGGAAGCTGCAAGTGACAACAGCAGTGGTGCTGAGAGGAACAAGACAGGGACCAGGGACATGTGGCCAGTTGGCATGTGCTAATTCCTCCTGCCTAAGTGAAGATATGAGACTTGGAAGCTGGCCTAGAGGAACTCTGGTCCTGTTGCTACGAGATCTTTTGTGTGAAGCCAAGTTAGCCTGAGAGGGTTCACCATCTAGAATTTTCCTCTCTACAGACTTTTTTTTTGGCCTCACCCAGGGCATGCAGAAGTCCCCAGGCCAGGGATTGAACCTGTGCCACAGCAGTGACAATGCCAAGTCCTTAACCAATAGGCCACAGGAGAACTCCACTAGAGACTTTTTTGTGTGCTTGCTCCCTTGTAATAGAGAAGGTGCTTCTGATGAGAAAAGGCCTTCACTTTTCATCAGCTATGTGAAGAAAGGGGGTGGGTCAACAGGGGCTTCAACAGGTTTGACTGTTAGAGCATCTTTCCATCACTGCTACAAAAGTGGGGAGAAGTGGGCATTCACTTTTGGAATTAAAACAAAAAACAAAGCACTTCACCAGCAGGAAGATAAGACGTGCCGACAATTTCTGAGTATTATCTATTTTAAGGGGCCATTTGCACCTGTATGGTCACTTTCTACAATTAGAGTATGCCTTTGAGCATTCATGTGTGCAGTTTGCCTTCTCTTTACAGGAGCAGAAAATACACACAGGTCCTGGCTTCCCTGTCTTAAGGAAAGCATGTGACCAAGCCAGAGGACAACTCCATGTAGACAGCCCAGGAGATGGGGCCAAAACTGAGGACAGCATTGAGAGGAGCAGGGCCTTGTGAAAGGGGCAGCAGGTTCCTGGCCCAGATCATTCTGTCATAGAATAGGACATAGGTCTAGAAAGCTCAGCTACCACCATGTGCATCAATTCTGCACATCAACTCCTTTTTTTTTTTTTTTTGGTCTTTTTAGGGCCGCACCCATGGCACATGGAGGTTCCCAGGCTAGGGGTCCAATCGGAGCTGTAGCCACCAGCCTACACCACAGCCACAACAACGCCTGATCCGAGCCACGTTTGCGACCTACACCACAGCTCACGGCAATGCCAGATCCCTGACCCACTGAGTGAGGCCAGGTATAGAACCCGCAACCCCATGGTTCCTAGTTGGATTCGTTTCTGCTGTGCCATGATGGGAACTCCAGAAATAAATATCTTCAATGGAACTACTTTAAGTAGAAGATACAAAGGTAGTTTGTTCAAAAATCCTGTTTTTCGGTATCTACCTTATAAAAGAATTACCCAAGCCTTTGACCAGGAGTTAGTAATCACCCTTGATCTGGGTTAGGAATTCACCCAAAGACAAAACCTCAACCTGCCTTTTCTTTTTTTCTTTTCTTTTTTTTTTTGCTTTTCAGGGGCACACTCGTGGAATATGGAAGTGCCCAGGCTAGGGGTCAAATCACAGCCACAGCTACATCGGATCTGAGCCTCATCTGTGACCTACACAACAGCTCATGGCAACACCGGATCCTTAACACACTGGGATTGAACCTGCCTCCCCACAGATCCTAGTCAGGTTTGTTAACCACTGAGCCATGACGGGAACTCCAGCATGCCTTTTAAAAACCATCCAGCAGGGGAGTTCCCGTCGTGGCGCAGTGGTTAACGAATCCAACTAGGAACCATGAGGTTGCGGGTTCGATCCCTGCCCTTGCTCAGTGGGTTAATGATCCGGCGTTGCCGTGAGCTGCGGTGTAGGTCGCAGACTCGGCTTGGATCCCGTGTTACTGTGGCTCTGGCGTAGGCCGGTGGCTACAGCTCCGATTCGACCTCTAGCCTGGGAACCTCCATATGCCGTGGGAGCGGCCCAGGAAATAGCAAAAAGACAAAAAATAAATAAATAAATAAAAACCATCCAGCAAACAAAAATGTACAACCCTCCAAAGTCCCAGGGGTGAGAAGTGTGGATGGAGAAAAGATCTTGCAGAGGCCACGGTGCCCTCCCGATTTGACCGTGCCCTGCCCCACCTCTCTCTTTGAAAGGGACCATCCTCCATTCTGGATCTGCTCACCAATTACAGTCAAGCCTCAATCAAGGCAACCACTGCTCCTACTGAGCACTCTGACTCCTGCAGAGAACCCCACCTCAGGACAAAGAAGCAGCTAAGCCTACATCCTCCTTTATGGCATCTTTATTTTTCTACCTGGTATATGAACAGTGAACATGGGTCAGAAAATTCAGCTGCACCGAAACACTTCAGCCAACTTTAAAACAGAGGGGGCATGAACATGGAGAGGGCAGGGGTGGCAATTCCAGACCAGCTTCCCCCAAAGGTCTTATGGTCCAAACCCAAAACCAGAGGGCAGGACCATGCAGTGCAGACTCTGGGCAGAAGGGACAAGAAGGACCAGTCACAGTGGGGACTGCAGTGGGGCACCAGTTTATTGGCTTCTGGCCTCACGCTCCTGCTTGATGAAGTTGATCAGCCCATTGGTGGAAGAATCATGAGAAGTCACTGGGCTGCTGCCATCAAGCTCCGGTTCAATTTTCTTAGCCAGCTGCTTTCCCAGCTCCACTCTGCCAGGGAGAGGGGAATGGTATGAGCAAGCTTCCGGCACTGCTCGTCAAATCTACCCGCCAACGTGCAGGCCTTTCCCACCCTCCCCTTGAGTCAGCAACTCACCCCCACTGGTCAAAGCTGTTGATGTCCCAGATGACGCCCTGGACGAAGATCTTGTGCTCGTACATGGCTGCAGAGGCGGCAGAGGGCACAGGTTGGGGCTCTAGCAGTCCAGTCTGACCTCCCCCAAGCCAGGACCTTCCCCGCTCACTCACCAATCAAGGCTCCAAGGATGAACGGCGTGAGCTTGGTGAACACAATAGAGTTGGTGGGGCGATTTCCTTCAAAGACCTTCAGAAAACACCCAGGAATGTCCCCCAGTTAGTCATGATCTCCAAATCCTCGGAAGGGAAGCACACCCTGCCCCAGAGGCTGGGGCAGGCAGGTCTGTGAGGACAGTCCCGCTTACCGTGTGGGACAAGCCACCCCCAGCCCCTGGCCTGGCGACATGACGTTATCCATCCAATGCCAGCGTGCGCCCCCAAAGCCCACTTGAAGAGAAGTGCTGACCTTGTGGGGCAGCAGTTTCTCAAAGTCCTCTGGACTCTTCCCAGCGGCCTGCAGCTCCTTCCGGGCCTCTTCCGTCGACTTCCCCTTCATTAGGGCCTCAGTCTGGGCCAAGAAGTTCGCCAGGAGGATCTGACAAGAGAGACATCAAGTACCATCTTTTTAAATTTTTAAAATGATTTTTTTTTTCTTTTTAGGGCCGCCTCTGCAGCATATGGAAGTTCCCAGGCTAGGAGTCGAATTAGAGCTGCAGCTGCCGGCCTACACCACAGCCACAGCCACGCCAGATTCCAACTGCAAGTGTGACTACACCACAGCTCACAGCAACACTGGATCCTTAACCTACTGAGTGAGGCCAGGAATTGAACCCGCATCCTCATGGATGCTAGTCAGGTTCTTAACCCACTGAGCCACAATGGGAACTCCTCTAGTATGATTATTTTATTTATTTATTTATTATTATTATTTTTTGTGTGTTGTAGGGCCATACCTGCGGCATATGGAGGTTCCCAGGCTAGGGGTCCAATCGGAGCTGCAGTTACCAGCCTACTACACCACAGCCACAGCAACACTGGATCCTTAACCTACTGAGTGAGGCCAGGAATTGAACCCGCATCCTCATGGATGCTAGTCAGGTTCTTAACCCACTGAGCCACAATGGGAACTCCTCTAGTACGATTATTTTATTTATTTATTTTTTATTATTATTTTTTGTGTGTTGTAGGGCCATACCTGCGGCATATGGAGGTTCCCAGGCTAGGGGTCCAATCGGAGCTGCAGTTACCAGCCTACTACACCACAGCCACAGCAACGCAGGACCTGAGCCGTATCTGCGATCTACACCACAGCTCACGGCAATGCCGGTTCCTTAACCCACTGAGCGAGGCCAGGGATCGAACCCGCAACCTCATGGTCCCTAATCGGATTTGTTTCCACTGTGCCACAACGGGAACTCCTGAATATATTTAAAAAAATTTTTTTGGCCATGCCCATGATATGAGGAAGTTCCTGGGTCAGGGACTGAACCTGCACCATGGCTGCAAACTGCACCACACCATTGACAATGCTGGGTTCTTAACCCATTGTACCATGAGGGAATGTCTCCAGTACCCTTCAGAAGTACTATCTGAGCTTCAGGCAGAGGAACAAGATCATCTGGCACTATCTAGTCAGGGTTAGTCTCAGTCTGGGTCAGGCTGCTCACCCCTACTCTAGAGCTTATTTGGAGCGAGGGGTGGAATGGCAGCACATCTGATGACACCGGAGAGCAGGTAACAACCAGAACTACCCTTTAATGGAGTTCCTGTCGTGGCGCAGCAGAAATGAATCCGACTAGGAACCACGAGGTTGCGGGTTTGATCCCTGGCCTCCCTCAGTGGGGTAGGGATCTGGCGTTGCTGTGAGCTGTGGTGTAGGTTGCACTCGTGGCTCGGATCAGGCCTGGCTGTGGTGGCATTGTAGGCCAGCAGCTGTAGCTCCAGTTGGACCAGCCTAGGAACCTCCATATGCTGTGGGTGTGGCCCTAAAAAGGCAAAAAAAAAAAAAAAAGAACTACCCTTTAATGACTATGTACTGCTTGCCAAGGGCCCTGTTAAGAAATTTACCAAGAGCTACCTTTCAGATCCTGAGGGGGAGAGGGCATCATCTCTCTTCTAGCTGAGCCTCAGTTTCCTCAGGTCGACAGCACCAAAACCTCTGTCCTTCTGGACAGAAGAATCAGAATTCAAACCTGGGACTCTGAGTCCAAAGCCTGTGCCCACAGTAACCCATGCTACTCTGCACACCCGAGATAAGGCATGATCAGTCCTTTTTGAGGACTTTGTCAGGTCAGGAGTTGGGCGGGTTCCCCTTTGCTGCTGTGGTAGGCAAGATCTTGGCTCCAAGAGCTTCACCTCACCCCCCACCCCCCTGCTGTTAATGCTTGTGTATATTCCATGGCATGGCCAGGCAGATTGGATTGTGCAGAAGGTGCTAAGGTTACAGACCTTAAGATAGGAGTTATCCAGGCGGCCCATTGTAATCATATGGCCCTTAAAAGTAACAGAAGATAGGGAGTTCCCATCATGGTGCAGTGGAAACGAATCTGACTAGAACCATGAGATTGCGGGTTCAATCCCTGGCCTCGCTCAGTGGGTTAAGGATATGGTGTTGCTGTGAGCTGTGGTGTTGCGGCTTGGATCTGGCATTGCTGTAGCTGTGACGTAGGCTGGCAGCTGTAGCTCCAATTGTACCCATAGCCTGGGAACCTCCATGTGCCGCGGGTGTGGTCCTAAAAAGGAAAAAAAAAAAAAAAAGTAACACAAGCAGAAGGCAAGTGAGTCAGCCAGAGAGATGCAACAGAAGAAGAGGCAGAGGAGAGGCAACCTGCCCTCATTGGTTCTGAGATTAACAGCCAAGGGGACCTCTAGAAGGTGAGAATGACCCCCAGCTGCCAGCAAAGAAACCAGACGTTGGTCCTGCAACCATATGGAACTGTATCCTGCCGACAATCTCGATGAACAAGGAAAAAGATTCCCTGCCCCCGTCCAGAGTCTCCAGAAAGGACACGTCCTGGCGGTACCTCGACTTGAGCCTGTAAGAACCTGAGCAGAGACCCAGCAGAGCCTGCCGGACTTCAGACCCACAAAAACCGAGATAATAAATGGGTGTGGTTTTTAAGCCACCAAGCTTGCGGTGGCAGGGACAGAAAATTAGTATAACTGCTGATTAACATATGAATATTAAGAAGTCTGGGTGGAGTTCCCGTTGTGGCTCAGTGGTTAACGAATCTGACTAGGAACCATAAGGTTGCGGGTTTGGATCCCCGGCCTTGCTCAGTGGATTAAGGATCTGGTGTTGCTGTGAGCTGTGGTGTAGGTGGCAGACGTGGCTCGGATCTCGCGTTGCTGTGGCTGAGGTGTAGGCCAGTGGCTACTGCTCCAGTTGGACCCCTAGCCTGGGAACCTCCATATGCTGCGGGAGCGGCCCAGGAAATAGCAAAAAAAAAGACAAAAAAAAAAAAAAAAAAAGGTCTGGGTGTGATGTGATCCTAAGCCAACATGAAGACAGTCCAAATGAGGGCTCTTACCTTGTGATGCAAACCCTTCCGTATCGGGTGCTGTGTCTGGACCGGGATAAGGAAGTCACAGGGTATCATCTTGGTACCTGTGAAGGGCACCATGGTCACTCAGGCATCTACCTCCACCCACAGGAGCCACCCCTCTGGCCTACGGGAGAACGCTGACCTCACGGAGGAGTCTCTGCTGCCCAGCGGTACTCCTGCCCAGGCCAGATGGGCCCTACCTTGGTGGATGAGCTGGTAGAAGGCATGCTGGCCATTGGTCCCTGGCTCCCCCCACACAATGGGGCCCGTCTGGTGGTCCACACGGGTGCCGGACTTGGTGATGTACTTCCCGTTGGACTCCATGTCACCCTGGAACGGGGCCAGAAACCCAGCCCTCGATCTGCAAGTCTTGCTCCTTTGTGCCCCACACCCCACGCCTGTCTGGATGCACCGGGCTCACCTGCCCTGCCCTGCCCTGCCCCTGCGAGATGTCCACGGGCACCATCCTGGTATCCCCCTCATCTGTGAGCGCACAGCCCACAAGCTTGCTGGTGTAGGCTGCTCTGAAGGACCCATGAGCAGGAGAAGGTGGGTACGGAGGTCCAGGGAGACCCTCCCTCAGAGTAGAAATTGGTCACAAAATCTTCAGCTAACTTAAGGGAGAGGCAGGCTGGGGTCCAGAGGCTACAGCCTTTGAGGATCGTCACCTCAACTAGACTCTGGGCCTGGGGGGCCTTGGCCCCTCCTCCCACCCCAGGACCCACCTTCCAGTGTTGGTGAGTCTGCTGTTTCTACCCAAGGGCTGCAGAGCAGGGACAGGACTGTGCTCAACAAAAGCAGAGACAGACACGGATGGGCTGTCCACAGCTGAATCTGGCCCAGGAGAGGGGCTGCTCCAGCAGGGAGATGCCAGGGGCAGAGGGCTGTGAGGGCCAAAGATGCACCACAGACTGGGTGCAAATCCGCTTTTCTGGAGGGACCCGTAGGGGTCCCAGGTCCCTACTGGGGGACTCCAAGAAGGAAGTGGCCCAGCTGAGGCTCATGCCCTGAGCCAAGCCACGGCCTGACTGGTCAGGGCCCATGATAACTGGTCATGCCCTCTTCTGGGAGCCAAACTCGCCTGACAAAGATTCACCACGAGATGGGGAGCACAGGTGGGCTTTGGACATGGCCAGGGGTATCGGGAAAACGGCCCTTGGAGGAGCTCCAGAACCTGGGCCCCCTGACCCGGGGCCTGGCCTGGCCTGGCAGCTGATACCTGCTGGAAGTAGGCAGCAAAGCGGTGCAGGTACTGGTCATATGGCAGCATGGCGTGCGTCTCACACCCAAAGAAGTTGATGTACCAGATACCCAGCAGAGCCAGCAGGACGGGGGCGTTCTTCTCCAGGGGTGTCGTGCGGAAGTGCTGGTCCTGAAATGAGAAGGGGGCCAGGGCACTGAGGGGCGCCAAGGAGCTGCCCCAGAGGGACGGAGGCGGGGTGAGGTGGGGCGAGCTGGACCAGCCGTGTGCCTCCGGCCAGTGCCTGGCAGAGGACACACCTCTCGTCACTTACCATCCAGTGAGCCCCCGAGAGCAGCTGCTCGAAGTTGTCAAACCCTATGACACAAAAGCAGCGTCAACAGAAATGGCCATGCCCTATGCCTCCTGGCCACAGACGCAGCTTCTTCTGGAATCAGGGAGAGTCTGGCGGTGGAGCCAGAAGAAACAGGATCCGGGAGAACCTGGGCCGGCAGAAAGCCTCTCTAATCAGTCAGCTCTGTGCACACAGGCGGCTCTAACGCCACCTGGCATGGGAATGAACAGGACCACGGCTGTGAGGGGCAGGGAGACAGGCCAGCCTGCAAACCTGAAAGAAAACTCGGCCCTGCCCCCCTGACCCGGAAGAATGGTGCCAGCCCAAGGCAGAGTGGCCAGCATTTTGTGGGGACTGGGAGGTGTTCAGGGACACAAGCCCCCACCCTGACCTTAGACTGCGGCACTGTCTCCCAAGACAGGAGCACACACACTCACCCACGTGCAGGGCAATGGAGAGTCCGATGGCTGACCAGAGCGAGTAGCGGCCTCCCACCCACTAGGAGAGACAGGAAAAGGTGCTGAGGAAGGGTTGGCGCACCCCGCCCCCCCTCCCTCCTGCCGTGAAACCTGTCCCCTGAGAGCCACGCTTGAGGTGCAGCTTGGAGGGCCTGGGCCCAACCCACCTTTGGGAAGCAAGACAGCAGGCCAGGCGCTGGCGCTGAGCTGACCGACAGGGCAGACTACACATGGGACTGACCAGAACCACAAGACTCAACCCAAGACCTTACCGTGGCAGGCCCCACCTCCTCAGCCACCGACAGACCCAGCGCCTCATACCTGAGCCAGATCGGGCCACCTCAGCCACCGACAGACCCCACAGCACCTCATACCTGAGCAGCCAGATCCGGCCTCCTCAGACACCAACAGACCCAGCGCCTCATACCTGAGCCAAGTCCAGCCTCCTCAGACACTGACAGAACCAGCGCCTCATTCCTGGGCCACCTCCGGCCTCTTCGGACACCGACAGACCCACCTCCTTGGACCCACCTCCTTGGACAGTAACAAATCTGAATCCCATACCTGCGTCTGGCCGTGCCTCCTAGGACACCAAGAGACCTCAGGACCCATGCCTGTGTCAAACCCTAACAGACCCAGCGCCTCATACCTGTGCCTACACACACTCCCTTTGAACAACCAAAGATCTCCTGCCCGGCCTTGGCCCCCACCTCCTCCGATACCGACAGACCCAATGCCTCATACCTGGGCCTGGAATTGCCTCTTCTGATGACGGATCCCGAGCCTCATACCTGTGCTCATTCCCGACTCCTCAGGCTGTATTGACAGATGCAGCCCTGCCTCCCAGGACACTTACAGGCCTAAGGGCTCATACCTGGCTTGACTGATCTTCAGCCTTAGCCGGAGACACACTGAGGTTGACCACTGACACTGTGCCAGCTTCTGCCACAGTGCAGACTCTACTTTGTATCGTCAGAGTCCTAAGAACTCCATTCACATCTTCCTGAAAACTATTGAGGGGCACCGACTATGTGCCCAGCATAGGCAATGGAAACAATCCACGGGGTGGGGGGGAGTTACAAATGAAACAATCATGCCAATAAATGTGAAACTGAGATACAAGTGCTTGGGAGAAAGGAAATACAGTACTGAAACCAATTATAAAGGACCCTGCGGGTGCATGAGCCTAGAGCTGAAGCAAGAACAAGCATTACCCAGAGAAGCACTGAGGGAGGAGAAGCATTCCAGAAGCCAGAACAGCACATGTGAAGGTGCTGTGGCAAGAGCAGGCTTTCTCAAGAGTGAGAGAATTAAGCCCCACAGACAATACTTTGAGTGGCTTTATTTACGATACTCCCAAGGTTGGTCCAAGGTTAGTTTCCAGATGCAAAGGAGAGATGCTAATTCATTGTATCCAATGGGTGCCTTGGTGCACTAGTGCTTAAATTTTTTATTTTTTTATTTTTTTATTTTTAGGGCCGCTCCCACAGCATATGGAGGTTTCCAGGCTAGGAGTCCAATCAGAGCTGTAGCCACCAGCCTGCGCCAGAGCCACAGCAACAAGGGATCCGAGCCGAGTCTTTGACCTACACCACAGCTCACGGCAATGCCAGATCCCCAACCCACTGGGTGAGGGATTGAACCCATGTCCTCATGGATACTAGTTACCACCGAGCCACAACAGGAACTCCCCATTAGTGCTTAATTCTCTTCTGAGAGCCCACTGAGATAGGCTGGGCAGGAAGAAGCATGGTACAATCTGGAAGGTGAAGGAAGGAGTGAGAACTGGAGGGTAGAAGCTGAGAGGCAAGGCTGGAGAACAAAAAAGTCTGTGGGTGAGATGAGAATGGAAGCAGGACACCACATAGGAGCCCCAGTGGTCATTCGAAAAATGATGCTACCCTGAATAGAGGGGTGCAGAATGCTGATTCAGGACGTTCAACTCAATAGGATGAACTGGAAGAATGAGAGGATCAAGTGTGGCCCAGAGGTTCTGTCTTGGGTAATGAATGACGGGGCTCTTTACCTGGAAGGGGTCTGGGTTTGGAGGAACCTTACCTGACAGTCATAGTCCCACAGACCATACCATGCCTGACACAGGCTCTCAGATCTCACCTAACACACTCAATTCCAGAAAATGGACTGAACGGATGGCCAGCCCTCAGACTGAGAGATTCCAGGCTGCTACGTTCAGGTTCTCCGACTTCACTTTTGTTTTGGGAGAGCCCAAAGCCCTGCAGAGCCCAGCAAAGCGGGCGTCTGATTTGAGCCTCTGAGACCTCAAATCAGCACCAGGGATCTCTAGACCTCCCTCTTACCTGCAGTCAGTCTCTCAGACCACACCTTATCCATGGACCTCCTCGGTCAGTTCTATATTCTATGCCTCACCTGCTCCAGAGCCTCAGACCTCACCCTGTCTCACCAGGTATAATCTAACCTTTTTCCTCACTTGGTTAATCCAGATCCTGCCAACCAGACTCCAATGCAACAGACCGCTCCTTGGACTGGTTTCAAGTCCTCAGGCCTCTGCAACACCCTAAGCTCTGCCCATCACACCTGAGTGGGGTGCTAAGAACAGGTGGCTGACTGGCTCAGTGCATTCTACCTCTCCTACCTGAACACAAGACCTCCCCAGGCAGTCCCAGATGTACATACCTGTGATGACCCCAGCCTTCCCTCGATTAGAGTCCATGCTACTCACCTAACTGTGCCTGATCCTGACCACCAAGGGCCGCCCCTGCACCTGACCTACCTCTTCAGGCCTTACCAGCCACAATGATTATGAATTTATTTTTCTTCTTCTTTTTTTTTTTTTTTTTTTTTTTTTTTGCTTTTTATGGCTGCACCCGAGGCATATGGAAGTTCCCAGGCAAAGGGGTCGAATCAGAGCTGCAGTTGCCGGCCTACACCACAGCTCATGGCAACGCTGGGTCCTTAACCCACTGAGTGAGGCCAGGGGTCGAACCCATGTCCTCATGGATGCTAGTTGGGTTTGTTACTGCTGAGCCACGATGGGAACTGCTGTCCATGTGACCTCGATCCAGAAACTCAGTGACAAAGCCAGGTCAACATCGCAGCACTGGGTACAGACGCAGTGGCTTCACCTGGGAGGCAGGCTCCCACTCCGGTACCTCACACTACAGGGTTCCACACCTGTCAGAGGCAGGCTCCAGACAGCTCAGCTAATAAGCCAGGCTTCACTTACCTTTCTGTGCTTAACCCTGACTCCTCACATCTCAACCAACAGACCCAAGTCCACCTCCCTGAGCCCAACTCAAGACTCCTCCCATCTTCCTGAGAGATCTGGCTCTGTCTCCATGGGCCTGATTTCTGCTCCAGGCCTAACATGAAAGACCCAGGTCTATCGTCTATGTTGGACTCGGCTTTTCATGTCTCGCAAACAGAACCTAAACTACCAACCTCTGCTTAACCGCGGCACCAACACCTCACCAAGGAGCCTCAGACCTCATCAGACACAAGTATCTCTGCATATCTGTGCTCAGCAGACCCCACCTGAGAGATGTGGTTCTACTACCTGTGACTAACCCATGCCCCCCAGGCCTAACCTCTAGGACCTGGGTCAACACCCGAGTCAGATCCATGCTCCAAGGACTTCGTCTGTAAGACTCAAGTGTACATAGGTCTGGCCTCAAAGTATTTCCTTGACAGCCGCATCTACCGACCCCAGCTAACTTAGGGCCCCCAGATCTCCTATAAGCCCAGTATTCTGCCTACCTACAGAAGACCCCATGGCACAGGCCTGAACTGGGGCTGCTCTACCCACCAGGGCTTTACTATGGTTCTTCAGGCCTCACAAAAAGACCAGGGGTACATACCTCTGCCTGAATCCAACACCTGAAAGAGCCAACTCTACCCACCTGCATTCAACCCTTACGCCTTAGGCCTCCTCAAGACTACACTTGGCAGGAGTTCCCGTTGTAGCTTAGTGGTTAACGAATCCGACTAGGAACCATGAGGTTGCGGGTTAAGGATCCAGTGTTGCCGTGAGCTGTGGTGTAGTTGCAAACGTGGCTCGGATCCTGCGTTGCTGTGGCTCTGGCGTAGGCCGGTGACTACAGCTCCGATTCGACCCCTAGCCTGGGAACCTCTATATGCTGTAGGAGTGGCCCAAGAAATGGCAAAAAGACAAAAAAAAAAAAAAAAAGACTACACCTGGCAGACAGGCTTGGCCCGATGGACCAATTCTACCTACCTGTGTGACTTGACCCTGGCTCTTCAGACCATACCTAGAGGACCAGTCTGTATATGACCCTGGGTCCTCAGACTGCACCTAGTGGATCAGCTCTGCCTACCTGTCTCTGAGCCTGGCTCTTCAGACCATACCTGATGGGCCAACTCTACCTACCTATACATGACCCTGGGTCCTCAGACCGTAATTAGAAAACAAGCTCTGCCTACCTGAACTTGACCTTGGGTCCTCAGACCATACCCAGGAGACCAGTTCTACCTACCTGTACATGACCCTTGGCTCTTCAGACCATAGCTGATGGGCCAACTCTACCTACCTGTACATGACCTTGGGAGATCAGACCATAATTAGAAAACAAGCTCTGCCTACCTGTACGTGATCCTGGGTCCTCAGACCGTACCTGATAGACCAGCTCCACCTACCTGTACATGACCCTTGGCTCTTCAGACCATAGCTGATGGGCCAACTCTACCTACCCATATGACTTGACCCTGGCTCTTCAGACCATACTTAGAGGACCAGCTCTGCCTACCTGTACATGACCCTTGGCTCTTCAGACCATACCTGGCAGACCAGCTCTATCTACCTGGACAAGATCCTGGGTACTCGGATCATACAAAGCAGACCAGCTCTACCTACCTATCTCTGACCCTGGCTCCTCCAACCATACCTGATGGGCCAAGCCCACCTACCTGCGTGGCTTGACCCTGGCTCTTCAGACCATCCCTGATAGGCCCACTCTTACCTACCTGTACATGACCCTGGGAGATCAGACCATAATTAGAAAACAAGCTCTGCCTACCTGTACATGATCCTGGGTCCTCAGACCATACCTGGTAGAGCAGCTCCACCTACCTGTACATGACCCTTGGCTCTTCAGACCATTCCTAGCAGACCAGCTCTGCCTACCTGTCTCTGACCCTGGCTCCTCCAACCATACCTCAGGGGCCAACCCTACCTACCTGTGTGGCTTGACCCTGGGTCTTCAGACCACACCTGATGGGAGAACTCTACCAACCTGTACACGACCCTGGGTCCTCAGACCAGCTCTGCCTACCTGTACAAGACCCTGGGTCCTCAGACCAGCTCTGCCTACCTGTACAAGACCCTGGGTCCTCAGACCAGCTCTGCCTACCTGTACAAGACCCTGGGTCCTCAGACCAGCTCTGCCTACCTGTACAAGACCCTGGGTCCTCAGACCAGCTCTGCCTACCTGTACAAGACCCTGGGTCCTCAGACCAGCTCTGCCTACCTGTACATGACCCTGGGTCCTCAGACCAGCTCTGCCTACCTGTACATGACCCTGGGTCCTCAGACCAGCTCTGCCTACCTGTACAAGACCCTGGGTCCTCAGACCAGCTCTGCCTACCTGTACAAGACCCTGGGTCCTCAGACCAGCTCTGCCTACCTGTACATGACCCTGGGTCCTCAGACCAGCTCTGCCTACCTGTACAAGACCCTGGGTCCTCAGACCAGCTCTGCCTACCTGTACAAGACCCTGGGTCCTCAGACCAGCTCTGCCTACCTGTACATGACCCTGGGTCCTCAGACCAGCTCTGCCTACCTGTACAAGACCCTGGGTCCTCAGACCAGCTCTGCCTACCTGTACATGACCCTGGGTCCTTGGAGCATACAAAGCAGACCAGTTCCACCTACCTGTCTCTAACCCTGGTTCCTCCAGCTGTTCTTGATGGGCTAGCTCTACCTACCTGTATGGCTTGACCATGGCTCTTCAGACCATACTTAGTGAACCAGCTTGCTTACCTGTTCACAACCCTGGGTCCTCATGCTGTACCTAGTGAACCATCTCTACCTACCTGTATCTAACTCTGGTTCCTTCCACATACCTGATGGTCAGGTCTGCCTACCTGTACATGACCCTGGGTCCTCAGACCACAGCTGGCAGACCAACTCTGTATACCTGTCCATGACGCTGAGTCCTCAGCTCATTCAAAGGAGACTAGCTCTACCTACCTCTCTCTTGACACTGGCTCCTCCAGCCAGAGCTGATGGGCCAACTCCACCTACCTGAATGGCTTGACCCTGGCTCTTTAGACCATACTTAATGGACCAAGTCTGCCTACCTGTCTCTGACCCTGGCCCCTCCAGCCATATCTCATGGTCAGGTCTGCCTACCTGTACAGAATCCTGGGTCCTAATGCTGTACCAGTAGACCAGCTCTGTCTACCTGTACAGGAGTGATTCTGACTCCTTAGGCTGTACTTAGTAGACCAGCTCTACCTACCTGTACATAATCTTGGATCCTCAGAGCAGGCTTATTGGACCAGTTCTACCTACCTGTCTGACCTGGGCTCCTCCAACAATACCTGATGGGCCTACCTGCATCTTGACCCTGGCTCTTCAGACCATACCTAGTAGACCAGCTCTGCCTACCTGTGCTTGACCCTCACTCCTCAGACCATACCCAGCAGACCAGTGCTACCTACCTATTGATGACCTTGGCTCCTTACATTGTATCTAACAAACCAGCTCTGCCTACCTGTGTGCTTGACTCTGGCTCCTTGGGCCACACCTGGCAGGTCAGTTCTACCTACCTGTGCTTGCTCTCGGCTCCTGAGGCTGCCCCTGGCAGGCTAGCTCTGACTACCTTTACCTCATCACGGCAGGTCACAGCTCATCGAAGACATTTGGTTCTTCTTACCTGGACTTGGCTGTGACTCTGAGATTGCACTGGACAGACCTAGTTTTGTGAACTTGCCCTAATCCTGACTCCACAGACAAACCCTACTCTACCCACCTGTGCTTAACTCAAACTGACAGACCCATGGATAAAACTTGTGCAAGATGCTGATCCATAGACCTTACCTGAGAAATTCAACTGCACATACCTGTGCCTGGCTGCAAATCCTCAAGAAACCTCTACAAGACAGATAGGGATGCAGTTCCACCTACCTACCTCGACCTTACCTGGGAGATCCAGACAGTCTCAACCATGCCCACTGCCAGCTCCTCAGATCTCACCTGAGATACCTACCTCTATCCACCTGTATTCACTCCAGATCCTCAAAGGTCACCTAAGAGGTCCAGTTCTTTCGAGATGAGCCTAACCCTGGCTTGCTCCTCAGGCCTCACCTGACAGATCTGCTCTACCTACCTGTGCCTGACTTCAACTGTGGGATGGACTTTAATGAACCTAACACAGCTTTTCAACCTACCTCTGGCTTGCTCTTGGTTTTATAGATGTTCCCTAAAACAATCAGTTCTATTCCCCTGTGGTGGACCCTAGCTCCGCAGATTTGGAATGCAAACCAGGGACTGACCTCAGCAGCTCTGACCTTACCTGTTTTAAGAACCAAACGGACATACCTGGATCTCACAAACCTCAAACCTCACCCAACAGACCTGTTTTGTGTACCTGAGACAGACCCAGAATTCGTGAACCTTCCAGGTGGATGGATGCAGTGCTCCACCTCTTTGCCTGACTCTGGTTTTTCAGTCTTTTCCCCAGGGAACCGAGGACCATCTCCAGAACCATCAACCTGAGCATCACCAGAGCTCCTCAAACAACACCTGAGGACACAGTCTGACCTGGACCTGATAGTGGATTTCCAGTTTCCATCTGTCATACTCAGCTCTTACTGAGTCTGTGCTTACCTTCGGCTCCCGCATCCTTACCCATTTCTGCCTGGATGGACCTAATCTGGCTTCTAGGCCTCCCCTAGTTAAACACACCTGTCTGATTCCAGCTCCTGAGACCTCCGACAGACATGGTCTAGAGATGACCCCTGGCAGACTCCACTGTGCAAACCTAACCTGAAAAGACTCTTCCCTGGGAACTGACAGATTCCCAGCTGCTTACCTCGGCCTGGGGGAAACCTCAGAAGAGCCCACGGGTGCCAGTGTCTGAGTGACATGGGCCTCCGACCCTTCTAGAGACAGAGTCTCTGGATAGTTATCTAACACGAGCCTCTTATTCTGAGTCTTACCGACATGGCTCCTCAGTCAGCTCACCGGTCTGTTCTTCACCTGCCCCAACTCCCTAGTCCTCACCTTTTAGAAGCAGGTGCATCCTGACCTCCCCGTCATCTGGTTCCTCAAACGCCATCCAGTCAGACCCCAATGCCACCTAGCATGCCTCATGCTGGCTATGGATCCTCAGAGGCCCCTACAATACTCTGAGCTCTGCCCATCACACCTGGTCAGGATGCTGAAAACCTGGTGGTTGACCTGGTGGAGGGGACTTACCTATGTTTGCCTAAGCCTGAGTTCTAATCACCTCACTTGAGGGATGAGCCACCCACGGCCTGAAGCTCTCTTTTCAGAACCAGAGAGACTCCAGCGAATACATCTTAAATCAGATTCATGGATCTGGGTTTAAGTACCTGTACATGACTTTGGCTCCTCACACTCCACTCGAGAGAACCATCTCCAAATATCTGAATTCCTCCAGAATTCACAGACCCCACCTGTACCTTTACCTGTACTGGTGCCTCCTCAGAACTCACCTGTGCCTGTCCTGGCTCCTCTTCAGACCTCAGCAGCCCAAATGAGCTCTCCAACATGTGCTGACTCGGGCTGGGCCCTGAAGGACCCCACAGTTTACCACACCTCTGCCTGATCCCGACGCACGAGGCTGCCCCATGACTGAGCCCAGCTGATGGGGCCTCACCACTTACATGTACCTATGCCAGACCAGACTCTTCTGATGGTACCTCAGAGCCAGCACAATATCCTTAAGTCTATCCTGACTCCTCTATCTCACCTGAGAGGCCCTAGATCCAGAAATTTCACCTATCCCTGGATCTTCAGATGTCACTTTCTCAATTTAGCAATATACACCCTTAGTGACCTGGGCAAGTTCCTCCATGTCTGGCCTGGCCCAGGAGGCCTCCAGTGCGCCTACCCTGGCCACTTGGGCCTCACTGGCCAGCCCCTGCCCCACGTTCCTGTGCCCAATTCGCATTCCTAGGTCTTACCTGGGAGACTCAGGTCTCTCCCTAAGCCACACCCCCAACTCAGCTCTGCAGGCTGGGTGGTTACAGGCAATGAAAACCCAGGCTGGGACACAGCCCTGCTGTGCTGGGCTCCTTGGCTCGCGGGAGCACCCCCACATCCCTGACCACCGCCTGCTCAGGCTCCAGATCCTGGGGAGGAGGTGGAAGGCGCCTCCCCTCCTGTGTCAGGCATGCAACATTTGTTAGACTCTGCACAGTCTCTCTTGACCGGGGTTCCTCATCTGAGCCACAGGATGCAGAAAAGGATCTGAGTGACTCTTCTCAATCCTTCCAAGGATGGTACATTAACTAGGCCCATTCTAGAAAGAAGGTAACTCATTACACACAACAGATGCCTTAGAGCTTCAGGGCTGAATTCTCTTCCAGGCTCCAAGGCCTTTGGGACATTCAAAAGAGAGGACAGCTCCAGATGCTGCCGCCCAGCACAGAGCTTCCAGTATAAAGCCCTGGCAACAGCCCCAGTGGGGAAATCCCAAGTGGATGATGCTCTCTTAGGTACACCTGCCGCGGTCACGTGTTAGAGCCACACTCATTGCATTCACAGCACCCACGCCACACCCTGCACTGCCTCTCTGCACCCCCAAGCCTTCCCTGCACCCTGCAGCTGGAGCCCTTCTCACCCCTCGGCCGCACTCAAGCAAGCTGCAAGGAAAGCACCTGCACACTGCTTGGCACTGGCTCTGGCTCTAGCAGACCTGAGTCCCTGTGACGCCTGTCACTGGAGTAGCCTGCAGTGCTGCCACTCAGGCAATATTTGCTCTGCAAGCTGCCCCGCAGGACCTCTCCCTGGGGCCTGGCACCTCGTCTCCGCAGCCCTCCAGCTGCTCCTGCAGCTCCTTTCCAGGCCTGCCCAGTCACACCTCCGGCCTCACCCTGCCCCTTGGCCTTTAATGACTGCGGCTGCTGTTCAGGGAAAGGTCATCACTGAGAATAACTCAAAACCTCAGCTTAGCGAGGGGGACAGGGTGGCTCTGGTTACTCCATGGTGGGGGCTGCCGGCAGGCACCCAGGGGAGTGTCACCTGGCCTGGCAAGCTTGGCCCTTCCCTTGGAGGGAGTGGAAGCCTGATCCTGCTTCTGAGCTGCTTCTGCCCCACAAGCCTCTCTGAGGACCTCCTGGCTTCTCCCAAGACCAGGCATGCAGCAGGTGCTCAATTACACGCTGACCTGACCTCACAGCCCCTCCTCTGCAGCTTGCCTTGGCAAAGGACATGTAATTCACCCACCACAGGGAAGTGCTTTTACTTACATCCCAGAACTCGAACATGTTTTGAGGATCAATTCCAAATTCCTTCACTTTGGTCTAAAAAAGGGCAAAGGGAGAGAGGGGGAAGGAAGCCTGGGTTAGGGAGTTCTGGGGAACGAGAAGGCGCATCGCGCGAGCCGCCGCAGCAGCATCCCCACCTTCCACAGAGCCCCCACTGGGCTGGGCTGGTTGACCTGGGAGTCCAGGGCGGGACCGGGACCTGCCCACCCCCGGAGCTGGATACCAGGCCAGCTCGCCTCTGGCGCACCTGTGGCACCCGTGGGGCCCTCTCATTGAAGGGGGGCTGCTCACCCAGCGCAAGGACCTGGCCCATACGCTGCACTGCAAGAGCCGCCTTCTGGGTGCGACCCCCCCAAGACTTCTGGGAAACCGAGATCCTAGAGCTGGAACCCTAGTGTGGGCAGGGGCTGCCTCCCAGGACAGGAAACACACAGCCCGGAGCCCGGCCCAGCCCTTCCAGTACTGGGATGGCGTCTCCAGCCCAGGAAGCCTTCAGGGGATGACCGGTCCTGTTCCATCCCTGGGCAGACAGAGTCAGCAACCCCTCCCTAGGCCCCAAGGAGACATGGTACCGGCCAGGCTGAGCTCTACCTGCAGGAGGCAGACAGTGGTCTGTGGCTGGCCACCCTTAAGGCGTCCTCGTGTGTCCTCCCCAGGCAGGTGAGCAATGGAGGCATGGGTGGGGGTAGGGGAGGGTGGCACGGAAGGGGTGGGCGTCGGGAGGACCTGAGTGTGGTTCCAGCACAAAGCCCATCACACAGTAAGCTCTCAGCAAGGTCTGCCTTCCTTGTGACTCATGGAATGCAGCCCCTGCCTGCCCTGCACTCCACCCTACCAGGCACAAGCTGGGCCAGGAGGAACTGGCAGATGGGTAACCACGTTCTAATCCCATGTTCTAATCCTGGCATCACTGACTCACGCAATCACTGGGCAAAGTCATCCCCCTTCAGTGGGGCTTAACTAACACCCTCAAGTGAGAAATGGGATGCAGCCCCCCATGGCTCAGCAAATCCCATGTGAGGAGAGGCCAGCGGCAGGGAGGCCGAGCACAAGGGAGTCCCGTGCGTGGAATGTTCTGGGTATCAGCCAGGCCTGGGAGAAGGGAGAGGATAACGTGATCTCACCAACGCCAAGTCCCTTGTAGCGGCAGAGATTTGTCTGCCTCACAGAAAAGGCAAGGATGCTTTGCAGCTCACATCCTCCAGAGGCACCCAACCCTTCTACCCCATCAGCTGAGCCAAGATCCTGCACCTGTGAAGTGCATCTCAGCTTGTGGATTTTGGAAGGCCATGACCCTGACCTGGCCTGGGGCCTCCCAGGGAGCAGTACGGGAACCCCCATGGCACTTACAGTGTTGGTAGACAGGGCGACAAAGTGCTTTGCGACTGCAGAGGGCTGCAAGAGAGGAGATGAGTTACACCACAGCCATCCTGCGGGCCCCCCAAGCGTAGTGACCCTCCTGCCTCTGGAGAAACCAAGGTCCTGAGGTGGGGGATGACCCCACTGCGCCTAGTCCTCGTTTCCGAGGCTGCTAGAGGAGCCCCGTGTCAAGGCAGAGAGGACAGGGGTGGTCAGAGGCCGGCCAGCCCATCCTACCCACGTGCCTCCCCTGTAAAGCTGATGTGGCCAGGGGTGGAGAGGATCCCACAGGACCGGTGGCCCTAAAGAAAGGGTCCTCAGTAGTGCGAGCAGGGTCTGCCACATTTGGCTTGTCTGGGCTGGCAAAGCCAAGTACCTTTTTATTTTTTTCTTTTTACGGTTGCACTTGCAGGATATGGAGGTTCCCAGTCTAGGGGTCCAATTGGAGCTACAGCTGCCGGCCTATGCCACAGCCACAGCCACGCCAGATCCGAGCCAAGTCTAACCTACACCATAGCTCACGGCAACGCTGGATCCTTAACCCACTGAATGAGGCCAGGGATTGAACCAGCAACCACATGGATCATAGTTGGATTCATTTCTGCTGCTTCGCGGACGGGAACTCCAAAGCCAAATATCTTAACCAGAAGGGCTACCTCTTGGTGCCAACTTCAGGAGAAAGAGGGCTACAGGGCTAGGCGTGGCCTCGAAAGGGGATGGGCAGACCCACCCTGCCCCTCCCAGTCCGGGCACTGCCCACCCAGGACTCACATCCTTGGCTGACTGAAGAAACCACTCCTTCGCCGTCTCTGCATTTGTGATGGTCTCCTGGGTGGTGAAGGTCTGCAGGCAGAAAGCACAGCAGTTGGTCCCTCGCCAAGGTCGCTGTGTCCTTGAGCCTGAGCTCAGCCATGGAGGCTGAGTGGGTGACCAGTTATCACACGGAGCTGTACGTTCAGGTCAGTGTTACATCCCCACACGACGTCCCCTCACGTGTCCACAAAGACTCACCCAGTGGCTGTGTCTGGGGCAGGGGCCTGGAAGTAACAGTGTCACTCTGCTCTGTGATTCCAGGACTTCACACACAGAGGAAGGGGAAGGCTAGTAAGAGCCATAACCCCACCTGCCCCCAGCAAACCTGCTAGTGGTCAAAGGCCAGAGCCTCTTTCAGGAGAGGGGCTGCGGCCATGCCTGGGCTCTCTTCAGCCCAGACTAGGCTGTATCTCAGAATTGATGGAATAATTTTTTTCTTTTTCTTCTTGGGGCCGCACCTGTGGCACATGGAGGTTCCCAGGCTAGAGGATGAATCGGAGCTGTAGCCTCTGGCCTACACCACAGCCACAGCAATGCCAGATCCTTTACCCACTGAGCAAGGCCAGGGATTGACCCTACATCCTCATGGATACTAGTCAGATTTATTTCCACTGAGACACAATGGGAATTGACGGAGTTCTTAATATTGGATACACACGGATATGAGTGAATGAGGCGTAAAGGACAAAAACCAAAATGCTTACACTATCTGGACACGGCTCTGGGATCAGAAAGGAGCAGATATTAGGCACAGATCTCTGGGAAAGACGGGAATGGTCCCAGAGGGAGCACAGATTCAACAAAGTGAGTGAATAGAGCTCAAGATGAAGGCTCGTATGGACCAGTTTGAACTGTCACTAGGGAAACTGTCTGCCACCAGATAAGGAACAGTCTGAGGGCAGCTGTGCTGACCTCATCCAAAAAGCACGGCTGGCTCAGGGCAGGGGCAAAGCACCCATGCGCCCTGCCCCCACCCCCCCAACACACACAGGACAGGGAGCCAGGCTGGGTCTGAGGCCCATACCTTGGAGGCAATGATGAACAGGGACGACTCGGGGTTCAGGGTGGCCAGCGTTTTGGCAATGTGGGTCCCATCAATGTTGGAGACGAACCAGACCCGGGGGCCTTCTGCAGAGTACGGCTTGAGGGCTTCCGTCACCATGAGGGGTCCCTGTGGGGAGGGAGATGAAGCATCAGGAAATAAGATCCCAGAGCCCACAAGAGGCAAGGACAGCCAGGGGCCATCCATGGAGAAACAAGGCTCTGGATGGCCTGCCCCCGCCCCCGCGCCAAGGCAGCCCTCTCCTTACCAGGTCAGAGCCGCCGATGCCGATGTTGATGACGTCCGTGATGGACTTGCCCGAGTACCCTTTCCATTCGCCACTCCGGACACGCTGGCACAGAGCAGGGACATGTGATCAGCCCAAACCCCCGAGTATAAAGTGCTGCTCACGAACATCTCACTTCCCTATCCTTATGCCCCAGGCCCAATTTCCGGGCCCTGGCAGGGGCCTACTGAGACCCTGGTGTCAGTTAGATCCCTGCCATTCTCAGCCCCAATGAGTTCCTCTCTCTCTCTGTCTCTCCCTTCCTCCCTTTCCTCCTTTCTTCCTTTCCCCACAACGAACAGAGGCTTCCTGTGGGATCTCAGTTCCCAGATCAGGGATTGAACCTGGGCTGCAGCAGTGAAAGTGCCAGGTCCTAACCACTAGACCACCAGGAAACTCCCCTTTTACTTTCTTCTTCCTTTTTTTTTTTTTTTGGTTTTTTTAGGGCCACACCCATGGCATATGGAAGTTCCCAGCCTAGGGGTTGAATCGGAGCTGCAGCTGCTGGCCTACACCAGAGCCACAGCAACGCGGGACCTGAGCCACATCTGCAACCTAAACCACAGCTCATGGCAATGCCGGATCCTTAACCCACTGAGAGAGGCCAGGGATCGAACTCACATCCTCACGGATACTAGTCAGGTTCCTTTCCACTGAGCCACAACGGGAACTCCAACTGCCCCTTTTTCTTTTTTTAAATGGATTTTATTTATTTATTTATTTATCTATTTAAAATCATAGTTGATTTACGGAGTCGTGGGAACTCCCCTTTTTCATCATTAGAAGGTGGGAGGGACAGCCCCCCCTCACAGCAACACTGCCAGAATGTGTAAAACAAGAGTGATCTTTCACCAGAACCTAACATGACAGAGGCCCAGAGATGTGAAATGCCAACCACCGTGACTGCTCTGTACCAGAGACAAGCATGCCAGACATACAGCCAACCTCCACATGGACCCCAGGGATTCTTGCCTCCTGGTGTTCTCACCACTGTCGAGTCCCCCACGCTGTAGAGGGCTGACGTGTGCATCCACTAGGATACTGTGAAAACCAGGGAGTGTGACTTCAGAAGCTGGTTGTAAAAGACCACGCTGCTTCCACCTGGCTCTCTTGGATTGCTCACTTTGGGGGAAGTCATCTGCTGTGTTGTGAGGAGACTTAGTCATATGAACAAGCCTGTGTGGTTGCCTTCTTCCAACTCACCATCCATGAATAGGAACCATCTTGGAAGGGAATCTTCCAGAATCCATCAGACCTTCAGATTACTACAACCCTGGCCAACTTTGTGTGTGTGTGTGTGTGTGTGTCTTTTTAGGGCCACACCTGAGGCCTATGGAAGTTTCCAGGCTAGGGGTCGAATTGGAGCTGCAACTGCAGGCCTACACCACAGCCACAGCAATGCGGGATCTAAGCTGCGTCTGTAACCTACACCACAGCTCTCAGTAACGCTGGATCCTTAGCCCACTGAGCGGGAACAGGGATCGACCCCGCATCCTCATGGATGCTAGCTGGGTTCTTAACCCACTGAACTGTAAGGGGAACTCCCAACCCTGGCCAACATCTTGAGTACAACCTTAAGAGAGCCCTCCCCCCCGCCCCCACACCAAGACCAACCAGTTAAGCCTGAATTTCTGACCCACAGAAACTCTTCAAGACAGAAAATTTAACTGCTATTTAAGTTTTGGCGAAATTTGTTATAGAACAATAAATACCTAGTACAGATTTTGGTATAAGAAGTAGGGTATTACCCTAACAAAAAGCTAAAAATGTGGGTATAAACTCAAAGGACCTTGAGAGAGTTAGTGAAAGCCTGAAAAACATTGGAAGAGACTGTTAGCAGAAGTGTAATAGTCCTTGAGGGGGCTGCTGGTGCGGATTTAAAGAAACAGGAGGAAAGCATTACTGGGAACTGTAGCAAAGAGAATTCTTGTTATGTAGTGATGGCCCAGTTTAATAATACAGTTGCCTGGAATTCCTGGGGAAAGTAAAAGACGTATCTAATCATGATCTGGATGATCTACAGAGATTTTTCAGGCTGTGTTATAAGAACTGCTTGGCTTCTTAGTGGTTACAATAAAAATGTAGGAGGAGGGAAATAAGCTTAAGGAAGAACTTTTAAACAAAAAGAAGCCAGGAATTCAGAATTCCCAGACACTCCAGGCAACAACTGAAGCTAAAATTAAGAGGTGGATCCTTGGTCAAGTTCAAATCCAGGGCCAAGAAAAGTTTCAAAAGGGGAGTTCCCGTTGTGGCGCAGTAATTAATGAGTCCGAATAGGAACCATGAGGTTGTGGGTTCGGTCCCTGCCCTTGCTCAGTGGGTTAACGATCCGGCGTTGCTGTGAGCTGTGGTATAGGTTGCAGAAGTGGCTCGGATCCCACGTTGCTGTGGCTCTGGCGTAGGCCGGTGGCTACAGCTCCTATTGGACCCCTAGCCTGGGAACCTCCATATGCCGCAGGTGTGGCCCAAGAAATAGCAAAAAGACAAAAAAAAAAAAAAAAAAAAAAGTTTCAAAAGGTAAAACGTGTAGCTCTAAAACCCTTTGTTGAGACTCCAGAATGAACTAAGGTAATGGAATTCCTGCTGTGGTGCAATGGGATTGGTGGCATCTCTGCAGCGCGAGGGTGCAGGTTCAATCCCCAGCCCAGCACATTGGGTTAAAGGATCTGGCTGTACCTTAGATCTGATCCCTGGCCCAGGAACTCCATGTGCCACGGAGCAGCCAAAAAGGAAAAAAAAAAAAACACCAAGATAGAGAACATTTTGGCCAAAGATAAGGCTTCTGAAAAGCTTGAGAATACTATCTCTGTGGTCTCAGAAAACAATGGTAGACAGGGACTTATCTTGAAGAAATTTGTGGGTATGGCTTTTGTCTACTGCAGTGAACCCCTTCCCCCAAGAAAGCTTCATGAGAGACCCACACAGTTTCTAAGAAACCTGAATTGTCAGAAACACTACCAGCTGAGACTGAAAGGGACAGAGAAAGTAGAGAAGGAAAAGAGGACTTTAAAAACCCACATTTCTACAGGCAGTAAGCAGGCTGAAAAAGCTATGCAGTTGCAAATACAGACAACATTTTATGCAAAAAGTATAAATAAGGAGTTCCTGATGTGGCACAGTGGAAACAAACCCGACTAGGAACCATGAGGTTTCGGGTTCGCTCTCTGGCCTCACTCAGTGGGTCAAGGATCTGAAGCTGCCATGAGCTGTGGTGTAGGTCGCAGAGCTGGCTCAGATCCCGTACTGCTATGGCTGTGGTGTAGGCCGGCAGCTGTAGCTCCAATTCAATCCCTAGCCTGGGAACCTCCATATACCTTGGGAGCAGCCCTAAAAAAAACAAACAAAAAAAAAAGGATAAATAAAGGCAAAGCCAAAAGCCTCAAGGAATGATTCTTAGGCCTTGAGTCCTAAACAAGCAGCTGCCTACATGTGTTCTGCTGGTTTGTGGAATTGCTTTGGACCAAGGATTCCTGTGAGCCACCTGCTCTCCTCCTTTTGTGACAAGGAATTATTCTGCGTCAGTTATCCTATGCCTATCTCACCACTGTATGGTGGGTGTGTCAGGGTAACTAACTTGTTTACTTAATTCACAGATCTTCAGATCAAAAGGAACTGTATTTGAGTTGTACTAAAGAAAATATAGGAGTTCCTGTCATGGCTCAGCAGTTAATGAACCCAACTAGCATCCATGAGGATGCAGATTTGATCCCTGGCCTTGCTCAGTGGATTAAGGATTTGGCGTCGTTGTGAGCTGTGGCGTAGGCTGCAGACTCTAAAGACAAAAAAAAAAAAAAAAAAAGAAAAGAAAAGAAAAGAAAAATAAAATAGATACATCTCTACCTAATTTAGATTATGAGCTTCTTCTTTTTTTTGCTTTTTAGGGCCACACCCACATCATATGGAGGTTCCCAGGCTAGGGGTTTGACTGGAGCTACAGTTGCTGGCCTATGCCACAGCCACAGCAACAGTCAGATTCGAGCCATGTCTGCGACCTACACCACAGCTCACAGCAATGCCGGATCCTTAACCCGCTGAGTGAGGCCAGGGATCGAACCCGCAACCTCATGGTTCCTAGTCGGATTTGTTTCCACTGCGCCACTAGGGGAACTCCTAGATTATGAGGTTCTTGACTTCTAGCTGATGTTGTAGGATATGGCCTTAAGAGAAGGTGTATGGGGTGTTTTGCACATGTATGGAAAATGATGAATCCCTGGGAGCCAGAAAGCAGACTACAATAACCAACTTCCAAGAGGGTTCCCAACGAACCTCCCATCCTGGCACTGCTTTCGTGTCCTTGTGTGGTCCCTTCCCACCCTGATCAGGGCTGAGCTGTACAACCAACAGGGTATTACAGAGACAAAGAGTAGTTTTTCGTGCTAGTTCAAGGTAATAAAAAACTTTGAGGCACCATGCCTTACCTTCTCTTGGATTAATTGCTCTGGGAGAAATCAGCTACCTTGTCATGAGGACACTCAAATAACCTGTGGAGGGGTCCACAAGGTGAGGGACTAAAGCCTCCCCAAAGTCAGCACTAATTTCTAGTGAGCTCTCCTGAAAACAGATCCTCCAGCCCCCATCAAGCCTTCAGATGAATACATCATGAAACCTGTACCACAACCTGTCAATAGAAATGATGGCTGCTGTTTCCAGCTGCTAATTTTTCTTTTCTTTTCTTTTTTCTTTTTTTTCTTTTTTTCTTTTTGTCTTTTTTGTTGTTGTTGTTGTTGTTGCTATTTCTTGGGCCGCACCCGCGGCATATGGAGGTTCCCAGGCTAGGGGCCGAATCGGAGCTGTAGCCACCGGCCTATGCCAGAGCCACAGCAACGAGGGATCCGAGCCGTGTCTGCAACCTACACCACAGCTCACGGCAACGCCGGATCGTTAACCCACTGAGCAAGGGCAGGGACCGAACCCGCAACCTCATGGTTCCTAGTCAGATTCGTTAACCACTGCGCCACGACGGGAACTCCTCTTTTCTTTCTTTTTTTTGTCTTTTTGCCTTTTCTAGGGCCGCTCCCCCGGCATATGGAGGTTCCCAGGCTAGGGGTCGAATCGGAGCTGTAGCTGCCGGCCTACGCCAGGGCCACAGAAATGCAGGATCCTAGCCGTATCTGCAATCTGCACCACAGCTCATGGCAACGCCGGATCCTTAACCCATTGAATGAGGCCAGGGATCGAACCCGCAACCCCATGGTTCCTAGTCAGATTTGTTAATCACTAAGACAAAACGGGAACTCCTTGGCTGCTAAATTTTTGAGTAATTTGTTACACATCAATAGAAAACTAGTAAACATGGCTTTGCTCAAACTAACAACACCCAGTAACTTTTATTTCTTTCAATAATAAAGTAATCAATCGCTGAGTTCCCCTGTGGCTCAGCAGGTTAAGGACCTGGCATTGTCACTGCTGTGGCTCCATTCGCTGCTGTGGTGTGGGTTCCATCCCTGGCCTGGGAACTTCCACATGCCTCAGGTGCAGCCAAAAAGACTAAAAAAAAAAAAAGTAATCAATTGCCATGAGTAATTTTCTGTCAATACAGAGAAAAAAGTTGCTCAGCTTCTCAAGCCTCAATCTCACCACTGATTTTGTTATAAAGCATCCTAGAGGGGAAATTTTGTTTCTCTCTATTATAACTGCACACACCCTTTATTTGACCACATAGGGTCTTGTGACACACACTAGTTCTGCAACTTCCTTTTTCAGCTTCATAGTATATCCTGAACAGCAGAGCAGGTCAATGCAATTGCAGCTCCTTAATTCCTAACAGTGCCCAGGATACAGCAGATGAACACACATGGATTTCACTGAGCAGTCCTCTGATAAAGAGCTCAGGCTGTTTTCAGTTTTTGCCACCACAATCGATGTCCCCATGAACATCCTCATCCAATCCTGGTGAACTTTTGAGAGCACAGCCACGGAGAGAGTTGCTTACCAAGGAATTTCGGCTATTCAGCAGCTTTTTTGAACTATAAATACCCCATGGGTCTGAGTCAGGTACTCCAGCAGCCAGCCACAAGGGAAGGCTTTCATGAAATCGGCTCCCCAGAAGGCCAGTGCCACACACACTGCACATGGCAGGCCTGGGCACACCGGGGTGGACCACAAGAGCACCAGGCCTCTGAGGCACATCAGCTCTGCCGCTCACAGCAAACAGCTGGAAATGCTCCTTCCTTCCCTCTACCCAAAGCCCATCACACGCACCAACCGCGGTTCAAGGACATGAGGGAATCCAGCATCCCATCAGGATCCCAAGCCTTCCTCACCCTGGGAAGGCCCACTGACTCAGCTGCCAGCTGCCCTGATCACCTCCTGGCATTTCAGGTCTGAACATGGCTCTCAACCAAAGCAATCGGACTTTGACCAGCCACGTGTGGCGGCCACTGCTCTCTGGGAAAAACGAACCAGCGCCTAAATGATCACTCCCAGAGCACGCATAGCCCACGAATATAGGCACACCCACGCCCACACACCCAGGCCAGCCCGCAGATGTCACCCTTGCAGTCCAGGCTAGAAGACATCAACCGACTCTTGCAGAACTGCTCCTGAGGTAGACACTGAGGCAACAGTGGTTGATGTGGGGAAATCTCTAGCTGTCTGAGGTAACCCCTCCACCCCCGTGCAGGGAAAGGAGGCATAGTTATGTGCATTAACACTGACACAGGGAAAAGCTGCAGAAGAGTTAGTGAAAATGAACCTGTATGTGTATGTGTGTGTACATACGTGTGCTTTGTGTTTCAAAGAAAAGACAACAGATATATACAGATGTACATATATGCTGGTACCCGCACAGGTAACTTCTGGACTATTTTAAGTAAATATTATAAAGACTGCTTCTGGAGAATTGGCTGGGGTGCAGTCAAGAAAATTTTAAGATTTAGGAGTTCCCTGGTGGTTCATTGGGTTAAGAATCAGCCCTGTCAATGCTGTGGCACGGGTTCAATCCCTGGCATGGCCAAAAACAAAAGATTCCTGAGCCCCACTTCATTCCTACAAATCAGAATCTCCAGAGCAGGGCCCAGGAATCCTTGTTAGAAAAATTAAAAAAGAGGAGTTCCCGTCGTGGCGCAGTGGTTAACGAATCCGACTAGGAACCATGAGGTCCCTGCCCTTGCTCAGTGGGTTAACGATCCGGCGTTGCCGTGAGCTGTGGTGTAGGTTGCAGACGCGGCTCGGATCCCGCTCCGATTCGACCCCCAGCCTGGGAACCTCCATATGCCGCGGGAGCGGCCCAAAGAAATAGCAAAAAAAGACAAAAAAAAAAAAAAAAAAAAAAAAAGAAAAATTAAAAAAGAAAAAAAAGACAATGTTTTAAGTTTTAAATTTTGTCTAGTTCTAGACTAGGCAATATGGGCACATGACTTAAAGAGGTCAGAAAAAGCAAGACCCTTCCCCACAATCCCACCCCCTCAGGGGCCTCACTTTTCTGTTCAGATCTCTGAGCTCGCCAGAAGGTCACCAGGAGCCCACGGGCATTACAGGTCAGGAAGGAGGCTGCTCCACTGCTGCCAGTGGTGGATTCCCTAGGGAAACCCATGCCTCGGCAGAGCCCCCACGACCAGCAATCACACGGACCGCCCCCCTGTCAGGCTGCAGCTACGGCTTGAGTCCTCTCGCCAAGGAGAGTGGCGTGGCGGCCCATCAGGGGCCCGGATTCCAAAATACAAGCACACACACGGCCCAGGGGAAGCCCAGCCCACAGCTGCGTACCTTGCAGAAAGACTTCATCTTCTCCAGGACCCTGTTGACCTCTGGCATCACATCCTTGCCGTCCACTAGAATGGGTGTGTTTGACCGGTTCCTCAGGGCCACGTGCAACACTGCCCGATCCTGGGGGCGAGAGTCAGCGTGTGAAAGGCCCTTCCACCCCCGGGCAGCTGTGCTCCCAGCTGGGCATGATGCTGTGTGGCCCCAAAGGTCAGCTCTGTCCCTTCGCCGCCGGACACGCAGGTCCTAAGGTCTCTGTCAGTACCATGGTTTCAGACTGAGAACCCATCGTGTGCTCATGGAAGGAGCGACCATCCCAGGACTGAGGCGGAGGCAAGGCATGTGCTGTCCCCTCATGTCCCACAGAGAGAGGTCAAGGACCCACAGATGTGCATGGTGGGAAAAGTCAAGGAAAGCTGAGCAGAGTGAGACAAGGCAGAATGGTGACCACACAGGTCAGAGACAAGCGATAAATGGCTAGAGGACCCAGGCTCACAAACCCCAGTCTCACCTTCCTGCTGAAGGTGCATGCTTGTTGGCACCTTTTGAAATGTGTCCTCACCCCTTGGGAGGGGAGCAAAGCAGGCAACTCAAGCTTCCCTCACCAAGGGTCCCATCCCACCCACCATCAAAAAACAAACCCGAAGTCTGTGACAGGTGCCAGGCAGCTGGCCTTGTCATGAGAGTGCAACAATGGTCCCATCCAATTGGAGGCAGCAGAGGAGTCCTTGAAAGAAACAGGTCTGGCACTCCAGGTGGATAGGAAGAGATGCTCTTGGGACTCCAATCCAGGGAGAGGCTCGCTGCTCACTGCCCGACCTCACTCCTGTGCCACAGTCCATAGCAAATGTACCCCTCCAGGAAGCCCTCCTTGATTGCCTCCCTCAGCCTAGCCCAGCAATGAAAGACAGGGTGTGTTTGAATTGTGGCCCTGCCACTTACAGAATGACACTGGATAAGTGACTTGACCTCTGAGTCTCAGGTTCCTCCTGTGTATAAGGAGGATTAAAAACCTCATGAGGCTGACACTGAGAGCTCAGTGATTCTTATGCCTCCAGGCTTTCACAGCACAGGGTGGCCAAGGCCCAGCCCTGCGGTAGCTTCCTGTTGACTCTTCTCACTGAGGAGGCTGATCTTTTAATACAGACCTTCTTTTCATTTATAAAACTTGCAACAAGGACAAAACAGAGTTGATAACAAACTTATGGTTACGAAGGGGAAACATGGGGCGTGGGATAAATTAGGACTTTAGGATTAGCATATACATGCTACTATATGCTACTAAAACAGATGATCAACGAGGAGCTACTGTATAGCACAGGGAACGCTAATCAATATTCTGTAATACCAACATGGGTAAAGAATCTGAAAAAGAATGGATATATGTAAATGTATAACTGAATCACTTTGCTGTACACCTGAGACTAACGTTTTAAATCAAGTATACTCTGAAATAAAATTTAAAAAAGGGACAGATCCAGTTAACTTCTCTGAGCATGCCTTGAGAAGCCCTCTCCCTGCAGGCTTGAGAACTGCTGTTCCCAGCCCACACCGAGAGCTATCCCATGCTCACCAAGGCCCTGCAACTCACTTGAGGAAACAGGCCTTTGGGGCCTCTCATTAAGCAAAAGTATTGCCTAAGAGGAGGGGTGTAGACACAGGGTGATGTTGCTAACAGTCAGATGAACCCCAAAGGGACGGAAGAGGCTATAGAGGGTATGCAGCGTCTGCCGTCTATCAGCCTACTTACCTCGGTGAAGTTGATCTTCTCACCATTGAACATGCGCTCCCGGGCAGCCTCCACACCCCTGGACTTGGCCTGAGAAGAGAAGACACTGAGGCCTGGTCCCACCCACGCTGGCCCCCGAGAGTCCAAGCCCCCAAGTGCAAGGCTTGGTGCAGCCCCCAGTGGGGCTGACAGATGGCTACAGTCTGGGTGTCTTCCCCCCACCCCCACCTCCACCCCTGCCTGGGAAGAGTCTGCTCAGACATCAGGCACTAGGTCCCCTGCTGGTCAGAACCTGAGCCGGGGGAGGGGCACAGAGGCAATTGCTGAGGTCCACTGAGAAAGACGTAAACATGCTCAAGGACCTGGGGGCTCCAGGAGCCCACCACACTGTGGCTCGCAGGTCAAGCCTCCATCAGCCGAATATTACCAGGTCCACCAGCATCTGCATCACAGCCTCCGTCACAAGATTCTTGGAGTAATCCAACAGAATACGGCCATGGTTGGTGTTGAGGTTCAAGCTGCAGAAAGATGGCAGAAGCTGCTGACACCACCCCAGCCTGCTCCCTGACCAGAGATGCTTCCAAAAAAAACATCCTCCCTGTGCCAAATCCAAACATGCCTCAGCTGGCCAGCGCAAGTGGTGTCAACTGTCACCTGCACACCCACCAAGCTGACCTGCTGCAGCAGCAGCACACTGCAAGGGGCCAGCCCCACAGAACAAGATGCAGACCCCCGAGGCACCTTCCCTCTGCTAAAACTGAGCTGGGGGATGGGAAGGCAGAGCTGCGTGTGCCCCCCTGCCTAGGCCAGGGAGTGACCATTCCCTCCCAGAGCTTCCACTCTGCAACTGAGCTTACTCAGCGAAGGACCTAGATAACAGGGCTGGCCATCAGGGACTTCCAGCCTGGAGCCACAGACCTCCCCTCCCCCAACACCTGCACCAGTGACCATTCCTGCCCCTCAAGATTTCTTCCTTTCCTGGGTCCTTCGTGGGCATCTGACCCTAGCCTCATGGACAGGAATCACCCCCCCCGCCTCTCCACCCTTCCACCGCGGCTCCCCACAACCTCCCCCCGCCCCACCCTGTGCACCCCGCAGATGGTTCCCAGTCCAGGACCGGGTGGAAGTGGGCAGCCCTTCCGCCCGTGCTGCGTCAGCGAGGGCCCTTGCTCACGACGGGGAAGGATGGCCTGCTTCAATGGCCTAGAGGGACTGGCGGGGGATGGGGTGAGGGGAGAACGGGAGAAAGATGCCACAGAGGAGGGGAAGCGGCGCAGGGGCCCACTCCTCATGACTAAGCAGCCGGGCCCGAGACCTCCGGCGAGCACCCGGAAACCTGCTTCAAGGAGGCGTCAAGGACGAAGTGCGGCCTGGGCCTGGACCGGGATTCGTCGCCGGGGGGCCCCCCGGGGACCGCCACCCCGCCAACCCGGCCCTGGTCCTGCACAGCGGGACCCCGCGAGCCGCATCCCGCCCCTGGCCGCGAGCGCGCACCTGAAGTGGTTGAAGCGGTCCTTGTCCCCTTCGAAAAGGCGGCGCAAGTTGAGGTCAGAGCGGTGCTCGTGGTACCAGGTCTGCAGCTTCTTGAACTGCGGGTTCTGGGTGAGTGCAGCCATGGCGAAAGCGGCTGGAAACACGGACCCCTGCGGACGCGAACGAGGAAGCGGGGCGGGCGGCGCGCTGCAGGCGGAGGCGGGAGGCGCCCAGCGGACTTTATGGCGCAGGCGCCCGGCCCCGCCCCGGCCCCGCCCCGGCCCGGCCCTCTGCCCTTCTGTCGGCGCCGGCGCGGGGAAGACTTGGTCAGCAGCAGTGGCTCGGGACGTCTCGTCCTTCTTGACACCAGGCGGCCACTTGCGCTGCCTCTCTGCCGACCTCTGCCTGGAAGTGACTGGGGAACAGAGGCCGAGCCCCCTTGGCCCCGGCCTGCTTCATTAGTTCATTCATTCACTCACGCAACACCTTCCATGTTCCAGGCAGTGTTATAGGTGTTGCAGATACATGTGTGACAAGTAAGACGTATGGCATGTCAGATGCTGGTAAGTGCTACTGAGAAAAGGAAAGCTGGGAATAGAGGTTGCAATATTGAATAGAATGGTCAATGGAAAATTCACTAGTGAAGTGGCATTTGAGGGAGTTCCCGTCGTCCCGCAGCGGAAACGAATCCGGCTAGGAACCATGACGTTTGGGGTTCGATCCCTGGCCTTGCTCAGTGGGTTAAGGATCCGGTGTTGCCGTGAGCTGTGGTGTGGGTCACAGACGCGGCTCGGATCCCTTGTTGCTGTGGCTCTGGCGTAGGCCGGTGGCTACAGCTCCAATTCGACCCCTAGCCTGGGAACCTCCATGTGCCACGGGAGCAGCCCAAGAAATGGCAAAGACAAAAAAACAAAACAAAACAAACAAACAAACAAAGGAAAAACAAACCCAAAAGACAAAAAAAAAAAAAAAAAAAGTGGCATTTGAGCCAAAGCCTAAAGAAGGTGAGGAGGCAAGCCAGCTGGCTAACTGGGGGAGAAGTATTCAGACAATGGGAAGAGCAACTGCAAAATTCCCACAGAGAGCATGCTTAGATGGCTCAGCCACAGAAGGAGGCAAGTGTGGCTGGAGTGAATGAAGGGCAAGCAATAGAAGATGAGGTCAGAGAGGGAAGGAAGGCAACAAGTCATTGTGAGAACTTTGGTTTTTATTCTAAGAGAGATGGGAAGCCATTGAAGGGTTTAAGGAAAGGCGGGACATCATCTGACATGTTTTACAAAGGATCAGATCCACAATTCAGTAGACATGGAAGTACGGACAACAGATGGGACAGTGAAACAATAATTTAACCCAGGAATGAAGGTGTCAGGGTAGGAGAAGTTGGGTGTGGTGACCTAGATATATTGAGTGAAGAATAAGAGAAAGAAAAAGAACAGTCAATAACCGACATCCAGTTTTTTACCCGAGTTCCTGGGAAAATGGAATCACCATTGCATCTTGGAGAAATGCAAGTTTTAGGGGAAAGATCAAGGTTTTTTTTTTTGTTTGTTTGTTTCCCCTTTTGGCCAGGGTTTGAATCTAAGCTGAATTCTGCCACCTACTCCACAGCTGTGGCAACACCAGATCCTTAACCCACTGAGCGAGGCCAGGGATTGAACCCTAAACCTCATGGTTCCTATTTGGATTCATTTCTGTAGTGCCATGATGGGAACTCCCATGATCTTGCTTTTTTGACATGTTAAGTTTTCAAAACATATTAGACATCTTAGTGGAGGTGTTGAGCTGGGTGTTTACAACTGGAGTATGAAGAGAGATGGTTCAAGCAGGAGGAAAAACTTGGGAGTCATGGTGAATAGATAGAATTTGCGTTTTTTTTTTTTTTGTTTTTTGTTTTTTGCCTTTTGCCTTTTTGCCTATTTCTTTGGGCCGCTCCCACGGCCTATGGCGGTTCCCAGGCTAGGGGTCCAGTAGGAGCTGTAGCTGCTGGCCTACACCACAGACACAGCAACGCAGGATCCGAGCCGAGTCTGCAACCTACACCACAGCTCATGGCAACACTGGATCCTTAACCCACTGAGCAAGGCCAGGGATTGGACCCGCAACCTCATGGTTCCTAGTTGCACTCGTTAACCACTGAGCCATGACGGGAACTCCAAAAGATAGCATTTGAACTTAAAAGCCTAGATGGAAGTCTGGGTGAGAGGGAGTAAATACAGTCAGAGAGAAGAGGTCCAAGAACTGGGCACTCAAACTGAGATTCTCCATCACCCAGTTCCCCCAGGAAGGCCATCCATATGCATTCAGGAGTGTGCTCCCTCCTCTGCAGTCCCAGGCCTCCCCAGGGCTTCCTCTGGCCCATCTCCCAGCTCCACACAGTCACTGCCACCTCTGGCCTCTGCAAGTGCCTATTCTCTCTCTGCCCAGAATTATTTGAGTTTTTAAAGATAAAGAAGGAGGAGTTCCATGGTGGTTCAGTGGGTTAAGTATCCAGCATTGTCACTGCTGTGGCCTGGGTCACTGCTGTGGTGCAGGTTTGATCCTTGGCTCTGGAATTTCTGCATGCTGTGGGTGCGGCAATTAAAAAAAAAAAAAAAAAAAAAGAGTTCCTGTCAAGGCACAGCGGAAACGAATCTGACTAGTATCCACTAGGATTCGGGTTTGATCCCTGGCCTTGCTCAGTGTGGTGTAGGTTGCAGATGCGGCTCAGATCCCCAGTTGCTGTGGCTGTGGTGTAGGCCGGCAGCTGTAGCTCCGATTTGACCCCTAGACCGGGAACTTCCATATGCCAAGGGTACGGCCCTAAAAATAAAAAAAATAAAATAATTTTTTATTCTTCTTCTTCTTTTTTTTTTTTAGGGCTGCACCCTTGGCATATGGAGGTTCCCAGGCTAGGGGTCTAATTGGAGCTACAGCTGCCGGCCTACACCACAGCTCACACAATGCCAGATCCTTCACACACTAAGTGAGGCCGGGAATCGAACCTGCAACCTCATGGTTCCTAGTTGGATTCATTTCCGCTGTGCCACAAAGAGAACTCCAAATACAATAATTTTAAAAAGAAGAAGGGAAAAAAAGAGGGGCCAAAGACTGAAGAAATGAATGGTTACAGGATTTTGCAGGGAACAGTCCTGTCCACATGGCCCTTATTTACCCAGAGCTTTGATCCTCTTCACCTCTGAGATTTAACTGGGTTTCCCAGACCTGGCACAATCATGACTTGTGCTAAACAGCATCTGTTCTTACTAGAGTTCCTGGGAAGCACTCCAACCAGAGTCTCCCATCCAAGCAAGTTACCTGTCTGCCCAGAACAGCATTCTCACACCCTCAATCCTGTGTTTCAGAACAAACTTCATCCAATAAGGAAGCCAGTCTGAGCAGCCACTGTCCCATCATCCACTTGCCCCATGAGTCCTCCCATGACTCTAGCCCAAGAGTAGCCACTATCTCCCTTTTTCTAGCAGGCTCTTTTTGGTTACCGCAGGGATGTCTCTTTGTCTGTTGTCTTTGTCCAAAACCAGTGCCTCCCAGTCTTGGCTTTCCTCCTCTGCTTCTATGATTGCATCAGAGATGAACACATGACCTAAGCCAGCCAAATGAAGTCCTTTCCTGGGACCTGATGCCAGCAGGAAAAACTCAGATCCTTTAAGCCACTGAGCGAGGCCAGGGATTGAACCCTGGTCCTCATGGATCCTAGTCGGGTTCGTTATCGCTGAGCCATGAAGGGAACCCCATGAGGGTTTCATCTTCTTTTTAACATTCAGTTAAAAAGTACACCTCCAGTGGTTTGACCTCTGTGATTCGCAGCAGATTCAGTTACTCCAGATTTTCCCCGATAATCCCAGATCGCCCCAATATTTTAAGTTTAACATTGTATTTTGAAACTCCAAAGTTACGTGGATTTTTTTTTTTTTTTTTTGGTCTTTTGAGGGCCATACCCGTGGCACATGGAGGCTCCCAGGCTAGGGGGTCAAATCGGAGCTGCAGCTGCCAGCCTACACCACAGCCACAGCAACGTGAGATCCGAGCCGTGTCTGTGACCCACACCACAGCTCGCAGAAACGCTGGATCCTTGACCCCCCTGAGAGAGGCCATGGATCGAACCAGTGTCCTCATGGATGCTAGTCAGATTTGTTTCTGCGGAGCCAGGATGGGAACTCCTGGATTTTTTCATATTAGCAGAAAACTAGATTCCTCTCTGGAGGGCCACAACTCACAGTAGCTATGGAGAGAAAATGCAAGAAGGGGTAGCACAAAGAAGGACTGTTATTAATTGAAAGCCATTCATCATCCAACTACTAAGAAAGTAACCATTACTTTAACACCATTACTCCTGCCAAATGACTGTGTGTAGAGCCTTATGCTAAATTCTCTCCCTCACAACCCTCCTAGCAGCCCCGGGAGGGACATCCTCTTGTCCTCCCCATTTGACAGACAGGTTAAGAAATCCGAAAATAGCCACTTTGCTACTAAGTAGAGAATCACCTGAGGATTTTTCTTTTTAATGGCCGCATGGGGGTGTTCCTGGCCCAGGGATCGAATTTAAGCTGAGGCTGCGGCAATACTGGATCCTTTAACTCACAGCACCGGGGCTGGGGATCGAACCCACTCCGCAGCGACCCCAGCCACTGCAGTTGGATTTGGATTTTGGATTTGGGGGGGGGGGGTGTCGGTGAACCTGCGACACATGTAAATTCCCAGGCTAGGGGTCAAATCAGAGCTGCTGGCCTATGCCACAGCCATTGCCATTGCCACATCAGATCCAAGCTATATCTGTGACCGGGCAACACCTGATCCTTAACCACTGAGTGGGGGCCAGGATTGAACCCGAGTCCTCATGGATACTAGTCGGGTGTGTTACCGCCGAACCACAACAGGAACTCCCTTGAGCCTTGTTCTTAATCACAACCCTGTCCTGCCTGCCACTTTCTGACTCTTCAGCTTTAGGAAAAATGTGCAGCAAAGTGTGGGCAGTCCCTCCTTTCCCTCCCCACCATCCCAGCCCTGTTTTAACATCAATTGGGCCTTAATGATATTGCATCTGATGTTTGGGTAGAATTTTACAAGTGGAATTGGCCAAGAATGGCACCTCTAACAGGACAGCAGCAAGGGCAAAGGCAGAGGCAGGAGAATTCAACCACGGGATTAACACTGGCGTCCTTGACTAGATCTAAGGATCTATGTAGGGCAGTGGGGAGGAAGCCACCAGGAAAGGTGCACTGGTGGCAGTGTGATCGGACATTGGAGTATGGGGTGTGTGTGGGGTCTGTGGTTTGGAAAAATATTAAGGTAATTTTATATTCTGACAAAAGCTACACCTGTATTTCTACCACCATCACCATACTCAGCACCATATGCTATATCAAGCCCTGCGTGCAAACCGCACATTTTAGGGGTCATAATCCGAGGGAAGGGAAGCTTGGAGGCTTCAAGAGGCTGACAACCACAATCAAAAATAAATCTGGCTCAGAAAATTCAAGAGACTGCTCCAGTGGCAGGCACCTTCAAGTGCCTCATTAAGATGGCATCACCTGGGAGAGAGAAATGGATCGAAGGGTAAACTTAAGTCAGGGCTTAAATCGGGGCGGCTGGACAGGGGTTAGGCAGGACCTGGAGACTAAGGGATAACACCGGGACAAGGGCAAAGGAGGTTCAGGGACAGGGCGGCAGAAGTTCTGAGGCCCAAATTTGAAGGAGGTTATGTGTGGGGCGATACACGCTGACGGATTTTCGCGAGCTGTTCCAGGGAGGCGCACCCACAGAGGGTGCTGAGTCAGAGTTACCAGGAAAGCGCGAAGAATCGCGGTTCGCGAGAACTCCGCGGATCTTCCGGCGCTGTCCCCTGCTCTCCCGAGGGGCGGCGCGCACGTGTCTACGCAGGGAAGGCGGGATCCTAACAGGTAGTGGGGGGAAGGGGGTGCGCACGCGTGTGCGTGCGGGCTTGCACGTCCAAGGGCGCACGTATGCGCATGTCTCCGCGCCGGGAGGGGCGAGGGCAGCTGACCGGAGACTAGCAGACGCCTTTACCCGCACGTCTGGGATGGACGTGTGCGCGCATGTGCGCATAGTCCGGGTGGGGCGGTCTGCGCGTGCGCGGGCGAGGAGCACCGGGGACGAGGAAGCGAGCGCCCCCTGGAGGCTCGCAGCGCGTACTGCGTCGTAGTATTTGTCTGCTCAAACAAATGGGAGCCTGACAAGTCACATTGTTCACATACATGGCTTTTTGGCAGTCGAGGAGCTGGCCTTTGGAAGGGTATGTTTCTTCTTTGTCTCCAGATCAGGAAGTAGATCACAAGAGGGGTCACACAGTTCACAGAGGGCCATCCTTTCACAGCACCACGGTTGGGATGCAGTGTTTCAGCTAGTCCGAGAGCTGGAAACCCCACTGTCCCAGGATCCCCCAGGTGGAAAAGTAAGGTCAGCGGCTTAATAAGGACCTCCCCTGCCTGTGTGTTCTGCTTTATTTCTCAGCTAAGCCAAAGCCCCCAAGGACTCTCCTGAGGTTCAGGTGAACATCTGTCCTGCTTCCATCCCCACCCACCTGGCATGGAGCTGAGGCTATGGGACTTCTCTTCTGTCCCCACCACTGTGGTGAATCAGAAATTGGTGAAGAACCATCATGTACTAGTTTTTTTTATTTGTTTTTGTCTTTTTGCCATTTCTTGGGCCGCTCCCGCGGCACATGGAGGTTCCTAGGCTAGGGGTCGAATCGGGGCTGTAGCCGCCGGCCTACCCCAGAGCCACAGCAACATGGGATCCGAGCCGCGTCTGCAACCTACACCACAGCTCACGGCAACGCCGGATCGTTAACCCACTGAGCAAAGGCAGGGACCGAACCTGCAACCTCATGATTCCTAGTCGGATTCGTTAACCACTGCGCCACGACGGGAACTCCTTTTTTTTTTTTTTTTAAGGTACTAGTTTTAAATAGTTTGAATAAAATGTATTTTTCTGTCTAGAATGTTAGTTTTTATTTAAAAAATCTTTTTTTGGCCGCACCTGCAGCATGTGGAAGTTTCCAGGACAAGGACTGAACCAGTGCCACAGCAGTGACATTGCGGGATCCTTAACCAACTGTGCCACCTGGAAACTCCTCTGTGAGCATTTTAATATGAACTTCCAGCGTATTCCTTAGCATACTCATGCAACACGGCTTTACTAAGCAGCCTTGTCCTGAGGTGTACTAAGAAGGCTCTGGGACTTAGTCCTTATAGTCGGCTTCTGGGCATCTCAGCAGAAAGAAGCCTGCGTGGTACTTATACTGGTAGGTTATATATTAATGCCTCCTTACTCCATTTGCCTAAGTTCATGAAAAAAGTTTCAATCCAATGCTTCTTGCTGTAAATGAAAATATGGTGAAAAACTCCTGCAACCCACCCCGCCTTGTGGGTCCTATGTTACAATCTTTCCTTCTCCATAGTAGGACGGCATCACCTAGTGAGACTAGTCCTTCTTGTCCCTGAGACTGGGTCCCTGGCAGAGATGGGGGAAACCACATCCCTGGGTCTGCTCCTGGGAAGGGCTGGCTGGGCACAAGCACCCGGGCTTGGTGGGCTGTGCACACTGGCAGACCACAACCCAGGGAGAGAGCTTTCCTCCTTCCAGGCAGCCTCCTTCACCATGACATCAGCTCTGTCCACAGAGGCCTCCTCTCGTTGTGGCCTTAGGGAAGCCAACAGGAGAGGTACGGTAGTTGTCCTGCTTTCTGCCCACCCACCTCAGCTCATCCTAATACCCCCAGTGCCACTACCCTTGCAAGGGCTCAGACTCAGAACAGGCTGACCTGAAAACCAACTTGGATGCAGCTCTTCAAAGTAATGAATCAGACAGGGCTTCTGATATGGCATCTACTGTTGTTCATTTTAAACAGAGATACAAATAAGTATTAAATGTATATTTTTAATAAAGCCAATAGTTATTTTACTTATAGGAGCTTTAAAAGTAAGATACAAAATGTAGCGTTCCAGTTTGGAAGCGTTGTAACTAATCACACGATGTCCTGCTGATGCCCGAGCAAGGCAGCCACGCCCAGCTACGCAAAGGACACACACACTCACACACGCACACACATGCGCTTTGGCGAGACCCCTCTGCCGAGCGCAGCACCTGGAATTACCAGTGTTCAGAGCAAGGCGGTGCTGAGAACACAGCACCTACAAGGAGCCCACACAAACAGCTGCACACGGTCTCACAGCCCATGGAAATGCCATTATAAAATGTCTTTCCTTATCGAGAAAAACAGACTGGGAAGTGACGGCTAGCAATGTCGATGTCACCTGCGCTGGAGCATCAAGGACTGACCTCTGTCCGGGATGAGGTCTTTAGGGAGGCACTATTAAAACAAGAGTACTTCAGTATAACAGAACTCGAAATACGGCGTACTGTAGACACATTACTGAAGGAAATAGAAAAACCATCTTACAAGTAAAACAGCCACGGGCAACGTCAACAGAGATTAGTGCACACACTGTGACAGCTAACACAGACGAGAGCCACGCAGGGTTGGTGCAAAGCACGTGCCTGAAGAAGTCTATGTACAAAATAGTTCTCTGTAAACATGGTGAGGTGAATGTTCAGAACCCACGGTGAGAGGATCATGAATACAGGCAGCACTGGCGTCCCCACACAGCACAAAAGACAACGCCCGAGGCCTGGCGACAGCCTGGCAACACAGTACTAAAAACTCTGATGGCTGGGCTCAGACACCCGAGGGGGCCTCTAGAATTAGTGTGTATACATACATACATATACATATATATGTGTGTGTGTGTATATATATATACACACACACACACACACACACATATATATATTCTTTTTGGTATTTTAAATATAAATTTACTTATATCCATAGAAAAATGAGAACATAACTGTTATTACAATCTTTGCTGGAAAAGCTTACATGGAGTTAGAAAGAATAAACCATTTATTAGTACTTAACATATATTAAAATGGTTTAATGATTTAAGAAAATATAAAAAAAATATTAATACTGTCAAACTTTCATACCAGAAAATATTATGGATTTTTCTCAATTAGACTTTTTTCAAAGATGAAATATGAAAAATTTAAATAAGTTTTATATAAAGAACTTCTGTAACCTCAATTAATATACAGTGGGGATATGTCTAGTCTATATAGATATATTTATTATTTCTCAATTTAAGCACCATTCAATTCTTCTGGATCCATTCTGGCTGGAAAATATCCCTAAATCCACAGGATGTTATCTATTTAATAGCACATGTTAAACTGAAAATGAGGTGGTTTCTCGTTTTTGTTTTTAAAGAACAAACTTTTAAATTAATCCCTATCTACATCTTAATTGGTTTGTCTGGAGCCAGCTCACAAAGTTACTGCAATTTCAAGTGCAGGTGTCTCTTTGCAGCCCCTTACCACACCCTCATGCTTCAAGACTGTCGAAGCCTCTGGCCATGGGCGGAAGGATCTGAGGGTGGAAGGTATAGCTTTATCCTGCACACGGACAGCAGCCAGCTGGCTCATCTCCACACACCATCAGGATTATGCTCCAACATCAGTTTTATCATCCTGCTTTTGTAAATCCAGTAAAGGCTGCACCCCTTGGGTGCTGCTGGGGTGGTGAGGGGCTGTCCACCCACAGAAAACCCAGGTGACTGCATCTGATCACAAATAATCTATTCTTCGCTCAGTTTGTATAAGCTTAAATAAAAATAGTGTTGAACAAACCTCCAGCTGCTATATTTGTTATCTTAAAATATTCAATGCATTTTAGGCAGGAGATGTTTTAACTAAAAACCTATATGAAAAATATCTGTAAGATACAGTGATTGGTGTGGTCATCACTCAACATGTTAAGGAGGGGTCAGGGGAAGGTTTCTGAAGAATGGTCAGTTTTGCTCTCAGCCTTCAGGCCTGATGCCTTTCCCACACACAGTGGGACTACAAACTTGAGAGCTGTGTTTCTCAAAGTGTGGCCTGCGACCCACTTGCATCGGAATCACTGGAGGTGCTTATGAAGCTTGAAGATCCCCCAGCATCTTCCTGAGGAGGATCAGAAAACGCTGTCTTCAGCAGGCCCTCCAGGGATCTGATGCCTCTGCAGTTTTGAGAGGCCAGGCCTTAAAGGCTTGGAGCTGCCAAGCACCTCCATCCCAAGGATCCCTTGGACAGGGGTGCACTGGTCCTCTGGGGGGCTGGTGCCAGCTAGTCAGCCCTAAGGTGGGGACGTTGGCCTCAACAGCTCTGGGCAAGTGGGCCGGCCAGCCTGGGTTAGTACTGGGGCAAGTAGGCCGGCCTGCGCTCAGCCTTCCCGGGGAAGGCCTTGAAGCCCTTGGGTGCTGCCTTGTGTGCTGGTGGGGGCGGGGGCTGCGGCGGGGTCTGCACGTAGGTGAAGGAGGCGGCGCTGCAGTCGCTGGTGGCGGCCCACACTGGGGACTGCAGCATCTGCATGGTGTCGTTCCACTGGCTGCCAGGGCTGGCGACCCCATAGAGTGGTGCGCTTGGGCCAGGCAGGGTGCTTGGCAGCGGGGAAGGGTGTTGCCAGGGGGCTTTGGGTGGCCACGTTTTGGTTTTGTTATCCTGAGAGACAGAAGAGGGTTCTTAGTGGCATTTATGACAATGTACCATCTTTTCCCACCTCCTCGGGTCTCTGGTCCTTATTCCCACTGAGGAAACAGGGTGAGAGCCCCAGTCCTCTCCACAGTCTTGGAGCTGCTCCAGCCAATAGAATTTGCAGGGATGGAAATGTTCTCTAGCTGCCCTGCCCAGTGCAGCTGCCACTCGCTGTGTGTGGCTAGTGCAACTGAGGACCTCAAACTTTATTTCCACTTAATTAATTTCAAGTTAAGTAGCTACAAGTGGCAAATGGTTGTCCTATTGGACAGCACAGCCCCTGAGCTTCCTCTACATGTGGCTTTGAGTCAGCTGAGATGGCTAATCATTCAGACAAAATCATAGGAAAAAAGTTGTTCACTACAAAAAAACCCCTCATTGCTTTGAGGCCCTCTTTTTTTTCGTCTTTTTAGGGCCACACTCTCAGCATATGGAGGTTCCCAGGCTAGGGGTTGCATTGGAGCTGCAGCTGCTGGCCTAGGCCACAGCCACAGCAAGGCGGGATCTGAGCCATGTCTGTGACCTTCACCACAGCTCACGGCAACACCAGATCCTTAACCCACTGAGCGAGGCCAGGGATTGAACCTGTGTCCTCATTTATGCTAGTCAGGTTCATTACCACTGGGCCACAATAGGAACTCCCAGGCCCTCTTAAAAGTTAAGCTTTGGAACCTTGCTCATGGTCCGTAAAGCCAGCCCCCGAGGTCAGAGCAGGGCCTGCAATACCTGGTTCACATCCTCCACTGTGGTCAGAAGGGGCGGTGAGGGCAGCGTGCTGGTCTCCTGCTCTCCACTGCTGTGCTTCCTGAAAGAACAAGAGCTCAGGGCAGTGGCTGCCTGGGTTCCTGCCTAGCTTCCCTCCAGGGGACATGCTAGCCGCCTGCCTCAGTGTCTCCAGGCACTGATTCTAGGTGGGGAGGCCTTGGGTCTGCTGCGTGAAGGCAGCTAAGGCGGTCGCCATGGAACCCCAGGGTGAGGGTGGCGGGCATGAGGCGAGGAGCTGGTTGTTCCAGCTGTTCTCTGAGTCCACCAGCTCTGGCCTTTTGTTAATTTACTCAACAGACGCAGACTAGATGACAGTGGTGGAAGAGGCCTGCTGCCTGTCTCGTACACGCTTGACCGGGAGCGACGGGGCTCCTGAGCTTTCAGGGGAATAAGCTATGGATCACATTCATGTGCCCCTCTGTCCTTTGGTTAAAAAATGTCTTCATACCTTCTCTGCTTCACAGCAGCAACGAGGTCAGGCCCTGAAAACATGGAGAACAGGCTATCTCCGTTGGCGGAGGACGTCTCGTCACTTGAGCTGGCGGAGTCTCCCTGGGCACCCGACCAGCCGCTGTGCAGGCCATCCCTGAAAGCCAAAGAGAGGCGCTGGTCTCGGGCCCCCTGCCTGAACACTGGCTGGACAGCCCAAGGCCAGCCCCCACCCCCATGCTAACGCTAAAAGAGCTGTCTTTACCCTGCACTCGTCTCATGACCCAGCAGTGGTCTCCCGTCCCTCTCTTTCCTCTAAAAACTCCTCATAAGCCTGTGGTTTATATGTGAAATTCTTTTCTTTACTTCTTTATTTTTTAATGGCTGCACCCATGGTATATGGTTCCCGGGCCAGGGACTGATTCTGAGCAATCGTTGTGACCTATGCTGCAGCTGTGGCAACGCTGGATCCTTCAACCCACCACCTGGGCTGGAGATCGAACCCGAACCTCTGCAGCGACCCATGCGGCTGCAGTCAGATTCTCAACCCATGGAGCCACAGCAGGAAGTCCCTACATTCATTCTAGAGCTGTCTGGGTTTATTCGCTAGGGAGCAATAGGGGATATAAAAGAAGCACTCCCCAGCTTCCGTTATGATGAAAATGCACAGCGCTCTCAGTACCCTGGGATCTGAAGTATATACCTTTGCTTCAATACGAAATGATCACATTTCCTAAGTCATACAGGTTTCATAGCCATGCTCATTTCAACATAAAGACCGCGTTCATCATGTGATTACTTTATAAACAGCCTCAAATAAGATCCTGTCTACTAGGGTAGAACAGTCTGTCTCAGAAGTCTTCAATTTATACCAGTGCTGTGTTCACAAGGACACAACATGCCACTCGGCACCCTACAGTCAGTTACAAAACTGACTCCCTGAAGATCTGACCGTGTGCCCCCTTCTCACATGGGGGCTTAGAAATGAACTGCCTGATGACAGTGCACAAAGGCCCCTTTGGGAACACCTGGGTCCCAAACTCAGCCTCCCTCCCACACTCAGCACTCACCCTTCTGCGAAGAACTCTGGGAAAGGCCAGGTCCGATGGGTATCATCCATGGGTGGCCAGTGGCCCCGGGGGTTGCCTGGGCGACGACCGTGTTGAACTTGTCGCTTCTGCTGCATTGCCTGGCTCACTCCTGCCACATAGCGTGCAAATTCAGGGTCTGAACCCACTGTGTTAAGACAAAGGTATAAGGAGGGTTTAGAGCCAGACTGGCTTCTTGTTTCTTTCCCTACTTTCTGAGGATGTGCTGGTGACACACACAATGAAAAGAGGTGAGTTCCCTGGTGGTCGAACAGTTAGGATCCACAGATTGTCACTGTGTGGCGTGGGTTTGATCCCTGGCCTGGGAACTTCTGTATGCTTCAGGTGTGGCCAGAAAGAAAGAAAGAAAGGAAGGAAGGAAAGGGTGTGCCAAGCTTGTGGCCCAGAGTGGGCCACGGGGTTTACTCAGCAGCTGTATGTGGTGAGATGGGGCTTTCGGCACAGGGTTCTGTACGCCACAGCCACACTTTTTTTTTTTTTTTTTTTGCTTTTTAGGGCAATACCCGTGGCATTTGGAGGTTCCCAGGCTGGGGGGTGAATTGGAGCTATAGCTGCCAGCCTACACCACAGCCACAGCAATGTGGGATCCGAGCCATGTCTGCGACCTACACCACAGCTCACAGCAACGCAGGATCCTTAACTCAATAAGCAAGGCCAGGGAGCGAACCTGCATACTCATGGATCCTAGCTGGGTTTGTTAACTGCTGAAGGGAACTCCCCACTTGTCATATTCTTAACCTGCTGAGCCACAGTGGGAACTCCAAAACACAGCATTTTAAAGACCAGTTACTTTAAAATTTTCCAATGTCTGGTGCTACATACTTAATAACTTAGAAAACCAGATGATTTTCCAAGTGATAACCTGGAAGTTATGAAAGCATCAAGGTCAGCCATATAGAGAATACACGCTCTTCCCCCTGGGGCTCAGTTCTGATCCAGTATTTTCCTGGTTACCGATGGCAGACTTGCTCATTCAATTTGAAGATAGTAAGACTGTAATGAATAAGATGAAATTTAAGAATGCATTAAGGAGGAGTTCCCGGGTGGCTCAGTAGGTTAAGGATCTGGTGTTGTCATTGGTGTGGTGTGGGTTTGATCCCTGGCCTGGGAACTTCTACATGCCTCAGTCATGCCCCCCACCGCCCTGCTCCGTCGCCGCCCCAAAATGCATTACAAAGGGGATGGACACATGCTGGATAGAACGAAGTAAGGACAGGCAGGGCAGTACAAGTAGGAGAAAAAAACAACTCAGGAGGCATTTCGAGAAAGAGTGGAACAAAAAGAGTGGAAAGAAAATATCTACAGGTCACAAGCTGAATATGACCCAGCAGTTATGCTTTTCAGCTTTACGTTGGGGAAGATAACAGGGCTCAATCCCACTCTTGGCTTGTTCTCCCGGGCACTGCCTCCAGAGAGCTGCGCTGCGTGAGACTGAGCCGTTTGTGCACTGCACAAAGACGTCCACATGGGGGAGAGCACGGGCTGTGTGCCCGTCCAGAGGGGGCCCTCTGCGGGCCGGCCCTGCCTGAGAGGGTGCCTTCTGGAGTTCACCCGTCTGAAATGCCCTACCTTAATTTGCAAAAAGGGCTATGTACACCTTATGCCCTTGGGGTGACATCTGCAGAAAGCTACATTAAGGCCTCGAAGGTCAGAAAGCAATATCCAGAAAGAAACACTACATAAACTCCTACATAAAGGCTATTTGGGCCTTGATAGAGATCAAAGATGATAAAATTCTTCCAAACACCATTTATACTCTGGATTTAATTTCAGGACTGTCGGAAAGTGTAGAGACTGTTTACTAGCAATTGAGAAAATGTGCCGCGTCCACCTCAGCTGGTGTCGGCCAGGTGGGCTTGCTCTTCCACCGCCGGGTGAAACTGTTTGCCTTCCCCACATCACCAGGGGTCCCCACACCACGCCCCGCAAGGAGAGCAAGAACAAGGGAGCATGTATGAGGAATTCTGAGAAGACATACAAAACCACTTCTTTCCTTTAATAGTTAATGCTTGTTCATTTAGTAGAGAATTTCCTCTTCTGGTGGTTATTTATAGAAATATTTGCTATATTTATTTCCAATATTTCACAGCCCTTGTGAATGAAACATATTTCCCACTTATGTATATCATTTGCTAAATTAGAAGGAAAAAGGTAATCCATTTCTACCACCTATGAGGTTCCCTTACTAATTCTAGATTTTTTTTTTTATTGCTTTTTTAGGGCCACACCTGAGGCATATGGAAGTTCCCAGGCTAGGAGTCAAATTGGAGGTACAGTTGCCAGCCTACACCACAGCCACAGCAACGTGGGATCTGAGCTGCATCTGCTACCCACACCGCAGCTCACAATAATGCCAGATTCTTAACTCACTAAGCGAGGCCAGGGATTGAACCTACAACCTCAGGGTTCCTAGTCGGATTCATTTCCACTGCGCCATAACGGGAACTCCTTATTTTATTTTTTCCTTTGTTTTTGTCTTGTTGCACTTGCTGGTATGTTCAAGACAATGTTACATGCTATTGGTAGTAGCAACTGCCACACTGCCTGGGTCTTGATTTTAACTGGAATGACTTTGCTATTGGCTTTTGGTAGATAAGAATTTTTTTTTTTTTTTTTGAAATTCAAGACATTTCTTTCTGGAGTTCCCATTGTGGCTCAGTGGTTAACAAATCTGACTAGGAACCATGAGGTTTCGGGTTCGATCCCTGGCCTTGCTCAGTGGGTTAAGGATCTGGCGTTGCCATTGCTGTGAGCTGTGGTGTAGGTTGCAGATGAGGCTTGGATCCTGCGTTGCTGTGGCTCTGGTGTAGGCCGGCAGCTACCGCTCCAATTAGACCCCTAGCCTGGGAACCTCCATGTGCTGCGGGTGCGGCCCCAGAAAAGACAAAAAGACAAAAAAAAAAAAAAAAAAAAAAAAAAAAAAAGACATTTCTTTCTACTAGTGTTTTACTTTGAGGGGTTTACTTAAGAATTGCTGATGTCTTTTACCAACTGTCTTTATAACATCTATTGCTGTAGGACTTGTCCTCACTTATTGGTGAAATGACAGATTACTATACAGTAGCAGAGCTCCTTATGCCGAACTACCTTACACTACTGAAGTAATGAACGAGATCCAACTCCTTCTATACACTGCTGTTTTCTCGCATCTATCAACACTCATAAAAAGTTTTCATGGTAAAATCACATTGTCTTCATAATTCCCTTTCCAATCTCTTCTCCTAGAATATATCTGGGCAGGTTTTCCAAGTCTTGATGCAATTTTGGTAATGTATGCTTTATTAGAAAAGAATCCACATTTTCTCTCTTTTTTTAAAGGTTTTTTTTTTTTTTTCTTTCTTCCTTTTTCTTTTTAGGGTCGCACCTGTGGCATATAGCAGTTCCCAGGCTAGGGGTTGAATCAGAGCCATAGCTGCCAGCCTACACCACAGCCAGAGCAACGTGGGATCCTTAACCTACTTAGCAGGGCCAGGGATCAAACCGGCATCCTCACAGATACCATGTCAGGTTCTTAACGCACTGAGCCACACCAGGAACACCAAAGAATCCATTTTTCATTCAGTCTTCAAATATGCTGTCATCACATAATATGTGGTACTATCTAACTTTAAAATATTTAATCTTTCCTATACCTGTAGTTATGTCTTCTCTTTCCTAATCTTGTTTCTCTTTGCTCTCTTTTAATCAGGATCACGATACATTGGTTTCTCTATTTTATTGGTCTTCTAAAGACCCTTCTTTCAGACTTCTTTATTGAGACTTACAGTAGACATTGTAATGTCTACTATAGTTTTACATTTAATTAATTTCATCATTTAAAAAAACTGTAGTTGATTTAAAATATTATGTTAGTTTCAGGTGTACAACAACTCGTTCTTAATTGCCCCTCCTAGTTTATTTTTGTTTTGTTTCTACATTTTTCTAATTTCCTAAGATGACTCTGGTGTATTTTCATAGTCTGTAGGCCAGGAGAAGGTATATTCCTGAAGGCAGGAGGGTGACTTACCACTTTCACAGGTTCTAGAGTTTAGGCAAAAAAGAATCATAGAACAGGTTACGTAAGCAGGAAAATAGCAGCGTACAAAGGGCTTCCAACACTGGGAGGGCCTAGATTGGAGCCCTCTTGAACAATGGGACTTTGAGCCAGTCAGCTTCTCTCAGCCTCAATCCTATCCTCTGTAGAGTGAGAAAATTAGTTCCACTTACCTTCTCAGACTCACTCTCACTACTGTTTCCTTCCTCTGTGGAGCTGCCCCATACTTGCCAACAGAGAGTGAGAAAGGATCTCTAAAGGCGGATTAAGTCAAGGCCTCCCAGTGACTTACCCTGCTACAGCAGAGGGCCCTATGAGGTCCTCAGTGCGAATATTTATATTAAAACCCCAAGGTAGGGAGGTGGGGCTCACATACCTGCTGGATCAAAAGGCAGAATCTCTCCCAACATCCCAAAGACTCCGTCGCTTTGGTCACGGTTTGGCCAGGTGTTATTTCTAGGTCCCTGTGGCTTCTGCCCCAAAACTTCTGACATCACATTATCCATATAGCTGCTCACTAGACCCAAACTGTACAAGTCGGAACTGAGATCAGTTATGCCAGGCCACTGGCCAAGGGGAGACAGACCTGCTCCAACAGGCTGTGCTGGCTGCTGGGCTGAGCCGTGCACCCATTTTCCAGGGGCCCGAGACTGGGGTGGGGGCTGCTGCGGTCCCACGGGCTGGAGCAGGTGTTGATAGTACAGGACCTGGGGTTGTTGTTGCTTTGGGGACTGCTGCTGAGGTGCCAGGCCCGGCTGGGGTGTCAGAGGTGTGTGTGCCCCAGCCTGGGGTGGCCGTGATGGAGCGGGCACCGGCAGTGATGGCTGCTGTGGCTGCATGGCTCCTGCCTTCTGCTCAGTCACCATGGCTGTGGCAGCAGAGTTACGTCTTGTCACCAATGGGGAGCCCTGATGTGACTGGCCCATGTTAAAACCCGAGAGAAAATCTATCACTTCCTGCATTTCCTGATCGGTTGGTAAGTTCATACCCTTCTCGTCCTTGCCATCATCCCCTTGCAGGAAGCTGTCACGTCTCTCCATGAGAAAACCATTGGCCATTTGATTACCAGAATTATGAGCTGACTGTGAAGGGTCTGCAGTCCTAGGGAAATTACCAATGTTCAAGATGCTTTGTAACCTTGAATCAATATTACTGGGCATTTTGGCCTTCTCTTCTGAACACCCAGCTATGAAGATATTTTTGGAAGGAGTATTTGGAATGGAATAATTTGTGCTGCTGCTAGAGCTGGTACATGAAGCTTTCTTGGTGAACCGGGATGTCAGTTTGGAGAACGTCTTCTGCAGGCCACCTGAAGATTTGTTTCCATTTCCAGAAGGCAAGTCAGTCTGATTTCCAAAATCACAGATCTCCCTTTGAAGCTGGATTTGTATGCAGGGTAAAGCTTGTTCCCTATTTAAAAAGAAATGCATTAAAGAAAAAAAAAGACAAATATACAAATTATACAACTAAATGGATCTCCTTGGTATTTAAGAAAGACTTTAAGAATAAAAAGACCTCTCTGTTTGGTATCAGGTTCATTTATTTTTATAGATAAATAAAAAAACACCCAAGAGTTTTAAAGAGTACATAATTTAAGCACTTACTATCTACATTTATTATTATTTTATTTTTACCATGTCTAACACCTAAATTACATTAGGATTCTGGCCTAAGGAGTTTGAATAAAACCTTCTGACTGTAGCACAGGAGAGTAGATCATGGCTAGAGTGGGAGAGGCAGTAGGCCACCTCTGCACCTGGACGATGGGACTGGGGGCCTGGCAGATACAGCAGAGGGTCAATGGACAAACCCACACAGCAGAGAGGGGTGAGCGGCCAGGCCTCAGGGATACTATGCAGCACTGTCATCCTTGGAAGTAATTTACAGACAGTGTCAAAAAGAGGTGGTTTTTACTTCCAAAGTTTTCCGAATACTTCTTTCCAGCACTGAAAGAAGGCCCTAGAGATAGAAAGGGCATGTCTGGGCCTCTGTGTGCTCATGAGGGATCTGTGGAGGGCCCATGGCTAGATAGTTATGGTCCCTACTAGTTCGAAAGTTAATTCACAAAGAAGTAATCTGACAGCTGTCAACTATTTTCAGATATAAATAAAGTTCATGCAAGGTATAAGTTCATTTTAAAAACATTTTCCTTCTTTTACTTCATAAGGAGAATGTGAGTTGGGTTAAAATCCTCTTGACAGACTTAACTCTGAAATGATAAAACAAACTGGGGGATCTGCATAAAGGGCAGAAAGCGATTCTTTGTATCATTCCTGTAATTTTTCTGTTAAGTGTGAAATTATTCCAAAATGAAAGACTGCCAAAAAAGCTCCCTTTCGTACCTTGTATATTCACGTACTATCAGTGACACGAGCTCATAGGACCCTGTGTTGGTCACACTGTCCCTAGGGGAGGAACTGAACATAAACTAATTCAAGCGACAGGCGGGGACACCAACCTCCCTGCCCTCCAGCGGGTGAGGTCCAGCACAGCTGTGTAGAGCACGTCCACCAGGCCCAGGGTCTTCTCGGGATCAAGGCTTCTCTGCAGCAGGGACATAGTAGCAGGGTCTTCTTTCAGGCACCTAGGCATGAACCGGGCCTTGTGAGTCTGGGCTGCACTTCTCTGCAAAGGGGTTTCGAGCAGGTCTTACAAAGAAGGCCTCAACTTTTACGTACTTTGGCACCAAAGAAAAATTCAGTAATTGTGGCTCTGCAAAACCCAGAAGAAGCAATAGCATCTGGGGTCTCCATGGATTTCTAACTGTCTGGAGTCTGCTTGGGAGGAAAGAAGTTCAGGGCAGAGGGTGCCTTCCAGGGGCCCTAGTGCCCTCTCACGGCCCAACACCAGCTTCCACCCTGACATTCCCCTCTACCCTGCTGAGACTCCGTGGCCTGGCATAGCACCTCCTTCTTTGCAAACTTTTCCCCTAACGCCCCACCCCTCCCTTCCTCTACAGCATTTCATACTGGTACCTGAGAAACCAAAGGTCAGTGGAAGGAAAAAAAAAAAAAAAAAATCTCAGCCTGCCAACCAGGACTCACTACAAATTTCAGGTAAGTAACAAACATGGTCTTTCTGTAAATTAAATTCTTCCCTTTCCAGGATGACTATTTCACACACACCCTGCCCCTGCAAAGCTCTGCTATGCCTACCATCTCCCCTTCTTTCCTCTCTCAACTCTTAACTGAGAAAACACAGACACAGATGAGATCTGTTTCAACTACCCTGACCACAAATCCCCCCCAGGTGGCCAGTGTCTGTGCACACAACCTGCCTGGCCCTGCTGTCAGAGCCAGAGTCATACCCTGCTCTTGCCATGGGCTGACCCTCCACCTGAGCACTGCATGCCACGTACCCTCTTGCTTTCCCAAGGATCTCACTCAAGTAATCATCCTATTCCCCCCGGGATATTCCCTCTGGCAAATAAAGCAGTCTCACCAAAGACCTCCTAACCCCACATTCGACTCCAGATACTACCCTACTTCTCTGCTCTTTTTTTTTTTTTTTTTTTTTTTATGTTTGCACCTACAACACAGCAAAATTCCTGAGCCAGAGATTGAATCTGAGCCAGCAGCTGCAAACTGTGCTGCAGATGTGGCAACGCCAGATCCTTTAATCCACTGCACCAGGTTGGGGATTGAACCTGTGCCCTCCATGGTGACCTGAGCTGCTGCAGTCGGATTCTTAGCCCACTGAGCCACAGGGGGAGCTCCTCCCCCACCTTTTTTTTTTTTTTTTTTTGGCCATGCTGTGGCATGCAAAAGTTCCTGGGCCGGAGACTGAACTTGAGCCACAGCTGTAACCAGACACACAGCAGTGGCAGTGCTGGATCCTTAACATGCTGAGCCACAAGGGAACTCCTCTGTTCCCCATTTTAACAAAAACACAGTCTCCTCTTCCTTACCTCCTATTCTCCCCTCATCCCATTCTGACTGAGCATTCATCCCCATAACTCCACTAAAATAGCTTTTATTAGACAACTTAGACCATGCCAAAGTCATGGGTCAGTTACCCGTCCCCACTTTACTCAGTCTCTCAGCAGTATTGAGCAATATCTCTTTCCTTCTCGATTACAGCCTTCTGCAGTCTTGGTGACTCCAAATCTGCTCAATTTTCTTCCTACCTGGCTGGCAGCTCCTTCTTGGTGTCCTCCTGCTTCTCCTTCCCCTACCTCTGCATGGTGGTGCATTCCAGGCTTCGTCCTCTCTTCCTGGAGGACTTCCCGGGGCTTACAGACCCTGCCTGCGCTGAAGACTCTCAAACGTCTTCATCAGTGTAGACCTTCCTCCACTTTTCCACCCTCATCCCACTGCGTGCTTGACAGTCCTTACACACCTACCAGGCAGCTCAAAGACAGCCTGGTCAAGGAGTTCCCTTCGTGGCTCAGTGGCTAATGAACCCGACTAGGATCCGTGAGGATGCGGGTTCAATCCCTTGCCTTGTTCAGTGGGTTAAGGATCCAGCATTGCCGTGAGCTGCGGTGTAGGTCGCAGACGGCTCAGATCTGGCATTGCTATGTGGTGTAGGCTGGCAGCTGTAGCTCCAAATCAACCCCTAGCCTGGGAACTTCCACATGCTTCGGGTGCAGCCCTAAAAAGCAAAGAAAAAAAAAAAAAAAAAAAAAAGAGAGAGAGAGAGAGAGAGAGCCTGGTCAGCACAATTTTTGATCCCTCTCTTACTGCAAAACCCACTCCAATTCCTATGCCCTCCTCTGCAAGTAAACAACACGAGTCATCTCTAGCTCCCTAACTTTCTACATCCAATCTATCAGCAAATCCTGATAGCTCTTCCTCTAAAACAATCTGAATCCAGGCACCTCCACTACCTCTCTCATTACTGTTCTACTCTAAAACACCACCAGCACATGGGTCTCAGGACTGGCTCCATTCAGTCTCCCTTTTTTCACTCCTATCCCTCCAAGGCCCATCCTCCACATATCAGCAGAGTGAGCCTTCTGTAGCACAAATCAGAACACACCACTCCCCTGTCCAAAATTCTCCAGTGGCAAAAAAAAAAAAAAAAAAAAAGAAAAGAAAGAAAGAAAGAAAAAGAAAAGCCAAAAAAAAGAGTTCCCTGGTGGCTCAGCAGGTTAAGGATCTGGCATTGTCACTGCTTGGGTATGGGTTCAATCCCTGGCCTGGGAACTTCCATATGCTGCAGGCATGGCCGAAAACAAAAATAAAATGCCTCAAGTGGCATCCTGTCGCGACTGAAATAAAACCCCTCACCACAGCCCTTAAAGGCTCTTTGTGGCCTGGCCCTCCTGTTCTCTGGTCACACCTCTCTGTGCCGTCACCTTATTCCAGCTTCGAGGCCTTCTCACACGTGCTGAATATGTTGGGCCCACCCACATCTCAGGACCTTAGCTCTCGTCACCTTTGCCCAGACTACTCCCCACTGAGCTGCTTCCTACCATTCGGGTCTCCACTGCCCATCCAGGGCACCTCCACCAAGAGGCCTTTTCTGAGAGGGGGAACCTGGCAGAGAGTTAAATGGTGAAACTGATACTTGTAAAGCCTTCCTAAGGAGGCAGCAAGCCCTCGCAACATGATTTTGGCTGGTGAAGAAAGAGAGCCATGAGAATGTGAGGTGGCCAACCTCAGAAACACTGGAAAAAGTGAGCAACAAGGCAAGCTCTGGAGGAAGTGGGAAGGACAGGGAGTGTGGGGTTGGTAGATGCAAACTATTACACTTAGCATGGATAAGCAGTGAGGTCCTACTGCATAACACAGGGAACTATAGCCAATCTCTTGGGGCAGAACATGATGGAAGACAGGATGGGAAAAACAATGTATATATATGTATGACTGGGTCACTATGCTGTACAGCAGAAATTGTCACAACACTATAAGTCAACTTACTCTAATAAAAAAAAAAGCTTGCTTATAAAAACCAACCAAACAAACAAACAAACAAAACATATGGGTAACCAGAACCTACTATATAGCACAGGGTAATCTACTCAATACTGGATGATAACCCATGTGGGAAAAGAATCTGAAAAAGAATGATTTACTTTGCTGTACACCTGAAACTAACACAATTTTCTAAGTCAACTATACTCAAATGAAATTTATTTAAAAACAAACAAACAAACAAGGTAAGCTCTGCCAGTGCCCAACCAGACCCTGGTCACCTGTGAGGGACTCCTGGCCAGCGGACCTGGCCGAGGTTCATGCACCCAATTCTCTCAACCTGGAATCAACGGTCACCTGGACACACTTGCTATATGTTCCCAACTCAACTTCTGTTTGTGATCTGGCTGGTTACAGGTTTGCCCACTAGGAGAGCATCTTCTGGTCATGCAGAAAGGAGTACTATAATTCCTGGCAATCATTTTTCTTTCTAAAAATCAACAAATCGGCATTTTTATTTTATTCATCAGTCTTGAGAGTTGATCAATAAAATCCCCTTAAGAGACTAAATCCCTTCTTTTGACAAATCGCCGGGACTGGTTTGAAAGCCTTTATCCTTTCTTAGATAAAAGCCAAGTCCCTCAGGGACACTGCAAGTCCCAGCTTCTCTTTCAGTCTCCACCACCACCTAGTGTATCTCCAGCCATGCGGCTTTACTCCGCAGGCCTTTGCATTTGCTGTTCCTTCTACCTGGAATGCTTTGGGGAAAGCACCTGCTCTCTGCATGGCTGGCTCCTCTCAAATGTCACATCGTCAAAGAGACCCTTCGTGACTGACCTCCTCATCCAAAATAGCCTCCTCCTGCCAGCTCTACCCCAGTTATTCTCTATCACATGATGTCATTCTACTCTCACTCCCCTCAGCCGCTTGCCAGTGTTTGAACTTAACTCATATAGCTTATCAGCTGTCCCCTCCCCGACCCCCATGCCATTGTGAAGCCAGCTCTGTTAGGGACAGGGACCCTGTCTGTCCTACTCATGGTTAAATTCCCAGAGCCTAGAACTGTGCCTGCCACATAGTAGGTACTCAGTAAATATTTGCTGAAAGAAAGAATGGGTAAACAGCTTAAATACGACAGGTAAAAAAAAAAAAAAAAAAATCTAGATAAAGTATTACTCTCTTTGGGGAAAAAAATAAAACATCTGGGAATTCCTTCATGGCTCAGTGGGTTAAGGATCTGGCATTATCACTGCTGTGGCTCTGGTTACAGCTGTGGCTGTGGCGCAGGTTCTGGTTACAGCTGTGGCTGTGGTGCAGGTTCAATCCCTGGTCCAGGAACTTCTGCATGCCATGAGTGTGGCCAAAAAAGAAACCAAAAAACAAAAAACATCTGGCAGCTAGTCACTTCATTTTATTAAAAGCAAAGCATATAATAAATTCTTGACTAGCTTTGCTAATAATTTCATTTTTTCCAAAATGGAGTAAAGCAATCATTTCTTTTTGAGTTCTTCTCAATAAGCACATATTTTGTAATGTGAAACATAAAACATGAAAACTTTGTATTTTTTATCAAAAGTAGCCAGCAGAGGGAGCCACTCCAAGTAATCACAGTCTATGAAGTCTTTTCAAGGAGGTGCAAGAAATGACAAAGGAAATCAATCACATAGGGAGAGTTTCGGAAGTCTGCAGTGTTAACCGTTTAGAACTAGCTGTTTATAGTCACTCAGTTATCCAAGAGTTCAAAATATCATCTTTAAAATGAGAATCCTGGTTAAGTTGAATACTTTTCAATAAGAACCTGAATTAGAAAACAAATGAAGAACTGAGGAACACGGAGTTCCCATTGTGGTTCAGTGGTAACAACCCCAGATAGTATCCATGAGGATGTGGGTTCAATCCTTGGCCTGGATCAGTGGGTTAAGGATCCGGTGTTGCCGTGAGCTGTGGTGTAGGTCACAGATGCGGCTCGGATCCCACGTTGCTGTGGCTGTGGTGTATAGACTGGCAGCTGTAGCTCTGATTGGACCCCTAGCCTGGGAACCTCCATATATCTCAGGAGCGGCCCTAAAAAAATAAAAAAATAAAAATAAAAACAGAATTCAGTAACACAAAAGTCTTACCAAAAAAAGAAAGCTTTTAATCTACTGTTTGATAGGAATGAAGATATGTATATAAATTAACATTGTACCACACCAATAATCCAAAAAATTTGTGGAGGAAACTCATAGAAGGGAGATCTTGGGACGTGAACTACTGACCTTTACTTGATATATCAACAAATTCTAACAGTTTTGGCAGACTCTCCATTGGACCATCACCTTTCAAAAAGAAGTGGTTTAAACACAATTTGAGGAGTTTCCTTGTGGTTCAGTGGATTAAGGACCTGGTGTTGTCACTGCGGTGGCTCAGATCACTGCTCTGGCATGGATTTGATCCCTGGCCCAAGAACTGCCATGTGCCTCAGGTGCGGCCAACCTCCCCCCACCAAAAAAACAAAAAACCCCTCCAGTCCCTCAAAATTGGAATGTATTACCTAGCTACCACTTTAGTTACTATCTCTATCTCTTCCTACTCAATGCTTTAAACCTTTTCTATATAGTTAAATATTCACTCTGTTCATAATTTTAACCACGAAAGTCTTCCAATAAATGCTTAATTTTTGCTGTTTACTCATAAAGCTGCGCTGCTGATCCTTCAGCTGAGTCTGTGTGCACATCACAAGCATAAATCCCTAGGGGTGGAACTGCTGAGGTCAGAGCCCTTATTTTAGGCTTCTGACAAATGAAACTGCCCTCCAGAAAGGCTGTGTGATTTATTCAACAGCGTCTGTGCCTGTTTTTGTACAGTCTGGCCCAAACCTAGTACTGTTATTCTATAACAATTTAACAACATGATGAGCAAAATGACATTTTTTTTTTCTTTTTAGGGCTGCGCCTGTGGCACATGGAAGTTCCCAGGCTAGGGGTCAATTCGGAGCTATAGCTGCCGGCCTATGCCACAGCTACAGCGACGCGGGATCTGAGCCACGTCTGTGATCTACACCACAGTTCACGGCAATGCTGGATTCCCGACCCACTGAGCGAGGCCAAGGATTGAACCCATATCTTCATGGATACTGGTCGGATTTGGTTCTGCTGTGCCCAAATGGGAACTCCTGTGTTGTTCTCCTACTTCGCCTGCCTTTTTTCATTAGGGGAGGTCACACGTGTTCTTCATCTCTTTGTTGACCATGTCTCTTCTGGTTTTCCTGTCATGTACCTTGCCCATTTCTTTTTTTTTTTTTTTTTTTTTTTTTTGTCTTTTGTCTTTTTGTTGTTGTTGTTGTTGTTGTTGTTGTTGCTATTTCTTGGGCCGCTCCCGCGGCATATGGAGGTTCCCAGGCTAGGGGTCCAATCGGAGCTGTAGCCACCAGCCTACGCCAGAGCCACAGCAACGCAGGATCCGAGCCGCGTCTGCAACCTACACCACAGCTCACGGCAACGCCGGATCCTTAACCCACTGAGCAAGGGCAGGGACCGAACCCGCAACCTCATGGTTCCTAGTCGGATTCGTTAACCACTGAGCCACGATGGGAACTCCGCCCATTTCTTATTGATTTGTAAGAGCAGCTTTTTTTTTTTAATAAATAAGAAAAACACTAAGTTTATAAATATAATCAAATAATTAAAAACAGAAATGGCTCAGTCTGCCTCCAGATTCGAAATGACACTGGCTATGTGGTAATATGAGCTCCGGGTCAGGGTTGCTGTTGGACAAAAGGAAAGAAGGAATTCTATGTTCTGTGCTCAGCTTTAGAGAAATGCTGGGGACTTAGAGAAAATGATACAACCTGTCAAAAGCTGTAGACTTGGTAACAAAAGAAGATAATATGGGAGTTCCCACTGTGGCTCAGCAGGTTACGAACCTGACTAGTACTCATGAGGATGCAGGTTCGATCTCTGGCCCTGATCAGTGAGTTAAGGATCTGGCTTTGCCGTGAGCTGTAGTGTCGGTCGAAGATGTGGCTCAGATTCTGAGTTGCTAAGGCTGTGGTGTAGGACAGCAGCTGAAGCTCCAATTCAACCCCTAGCCCGGGAATTTCCATATGCTGCAGGTGCAGCCCTAAAAAGCATAAAAAGATAATATGACCCATGAGTATATAACATTTTAAATACATTATTGGTCAATAAGACTATTTCTTCAGACATCTTGGCTTCTCTTACTCTGTACTGACAATCATGACACATGGCACTGACATACCACCACCGACCATAAAACTGCAGAGGTAGTAAGACCTGCCATGGCACTAGTGTGGCGCTAGTCCAAAACAATACAATCCTTTCAAAGATGTGCAAACCTCAGTCAGAGCTTAGGCTTGTGTTAACATAAGACTTCACGTTACCATGTGGACGGGACTTGAACCACGATTCTGGAGCCTTCTAAACTGATCTGGGGGGCATAGGCTTCTTTATTTTCAATTTGTGCCGTGTCAACTACCACCTAAGAGAGAAACAAAAACAACAATTGGCTTTCAGAGAAGGAAAATGGATCATGAACAAATCCAATCCTCGAGCCTATCAATGCTGAGTGACTCTGGTTAAGAACTAGTCCCCCAGCAAGGTGGTTATACAGAGGCCGGTCGGGACCCCCATGGGGACAACAGCAAGTAAGAAAGATAACTGAAATCAGTAATACGTCAATGCACAGAAACCAAATTCAAGGTGCAGGAGGTACTGAACTTGGCACTCATTGTCAGTACTTCTTCCAAACTGGAAATAGGTTCATCAGGAATTGCTTTGTTCTCCTTATCTTAGTATCTCTATATATTTTTTTTGGCTGTGCCTGCAGCATGTGGAAGTTCCTGGGCCACACCACAGCAGTGACCCAAGCTGTGTAGTGGCAACATCGGATCTTTAACCCACTGAGCCACGAGGGAACTCCTTAGTATTTTTTTTTTAACTTTATGCACTTGAAAGAAGTTAAAATATCATTAAAAATCACCAGGAGTTCCTGTCAGTGGCTCAGTGGTTAACAAATCCGACTAGGAACCATGAGGTTGTGGGTTCGATCCCTGGCCTAGCTCAGTGGGTTAAGGATCCAGTGTTGCCGTGAGCTGTGGTGTAGGTCGCAGACGCGGCTAGGACTCAAGTTGCTGTGGCTGTGGTGCAGTCCGGTGGCTACCGCTCCCATTAGACTCTTAGCCTGGGAACCTCCATATGCTGTGGGTGCGGCCCTAGGAAAGACAAAAAAAAAAAAAAAAAAAAATCAAACCAATGCTGGAGTTTCCTGGTGGTGCAGTAGGTTAAGGATCTGGTGTTGTCAGTGCAGTGGCTCATGTGGCTGCTATGTCTCTGGTTTGATCCCTGGCCTGGGAACTTCTATATGCTGCAGGCACAGCCAAAAAAAAAAAAAAAAAAAAAAGAAAAGAAAGAAAAAAAAATCAAACCAATACTTTGGAAAAATCTATCTGTACTGAGTGAGATACAAGCCATAAGTGGATGAAGCTTTTCCTAAAGATTATTTTATCCTCAACCATCAATAAAAAGATAACGACTTCAGGAAAAATGAAGAAACAACCCTTTTCTCAATGATTTCTTAACTAGGGGAGTCTTTAATACTACACAGATGATATAAAAAGATCTGTAATTTAAATAAAAAGTTTGACAAAACGATGAATATATTTTAAATAACTAAATTTTTTTTTTTTTTTTTGCTATTTTAGGGCCGCACCTGCGGCATATGGAAGTTTTCAGGCTAGGGGATGAATTGGAGCTGCAGCTGCCAATCTACTCCACGGCTCACAGCAACGCTGGATCCTTAACCCACTGAGCAAGGTCAGGGATTAAATCCACATCCTTATGGATCCTAATCAGGTTCGTAACCTGCTGAGCCACAATGGGAAGTCACTAAATAACTAAAAAAAAGTTTTAAGAAAATAATCATAAAACACTTTAGGAGTTCCTGCAGTGGCACAGTGGGTTAATGATCCATGTGGTCCCTGTGGCATTGCTGGTTTGATCCCTGGCCCAGCACAGAGGGTTGAGGATCCAGCGTTGCTACAGCCATGCCGTGGTCACAGATGTGGCTCAGATTCGATCCCTGGCCCAGGAACTTCCATATGCCACGTGTGCAGCTGAAAAAGAAAAACAAAAAAACAACTTTAAAAACCAAAATCTGCAACATTTCATCAGAGACAAAGCCGTGCAGAGCTGTTTATTACGACTGCAAATTCAGGCTCTAATGGAGCTGATTTCCCTGGCTGTAAAGAGAGTTCCCACAGCTGGTCCGAAATGTCCTTTGGAAAAGACTTCCTGTCCAAGTAATCGCCATTGTTGGGACAGGCAGGTGTTTCCTCTCTCCTCCCACCCTCAGAACAATCATCTAAAGGTTCTCCGTCAGTCACACACAAAGGTGCCCCGGGAACAAGGGGTAGGGAACTGGGAAGAGGTTTCTGCTCTCTGAATAACATGCGACTGTTTTAAAAAACGGATGTTTTCTCGAAACGGCCTTTGGGTCCTCCTGCTTCATTTTACCACTCCTTTCTGGAGAATATATTTGCCATGATTCTCCTGGTTTCAGCTAAAATGGTCTTCGGGAAGATGGATCAGTCTCCTCAAGGCAGTGGGTGCCTCCACATTTCAGGAGGGGGTCTCCAGTTTACCCTTTTTCTTAGGGGTTCCTATACTAAGGGACAGATCAAGGGTAAGTCACCACTGTGGCCAGGCCCCCACCTGGCCCTCTAGAAGGCAGCACCACCCTGAGCTGCATCACCTGAGCCCTTCCTCATACCAAACAAAAGGACAGCATCCTCCCAAAAGCTCCCTTTATGAATAAAGCAGGAATTAAAGAAGCAGTTCTTCAGTTTTCTTAATCTCTGATTAGCTTCCCATAATCTCAAAAATGCTACAACTTTTCAAAAAGCAGTCATTTAATCTCAAAAGTGGGATCAAGTACATAAGGTTACACAGATCAAAAAGCTAGATGTTGATTTCCTGACCCCACTCAACTTTGGCAAAAGTTATTCCTCTCACAAAAGGCAAAAAAAAAAAAAAAAAAAAAAAACCTACTTCTGAGTTGATATTGTTATTTTATTGCATAAAAGGAGATATACAGAGAGCTGGGCCACAAAGTGATTAGATGGGAGCATTACTTATATCATGATATCTGGTGATACCACGGCCTGACATCGGGAAAACGAGGAGCTCAAAGGACGAGAGTATTCTCCAGTAAGAGGAGCATCATGGGCAAAAGCCTGAGACAGGACGAAGCTTGGTGTGTCAGACAGTGAAGACATTCACTGTAGCTCCAGAGTAGTCAGGCCAGGTGAAGGGGCCCTATCAAATCATTATTTCTGTAATGGTTTCCTTAAAATTAGGAAAGTTTTGAGTTCCCTTTTGGCACAGTGGGTTAAGGATCTGGCATTGTCACTGCAGTGGCGCTGGTTTGATCCCTGGCTTGGGAACGTCCATGTGCCACCAGTGCGGCCAAAAAAAATCAGGAAAGCCTGAGACATCATTTTGCAACTGGGTTTCCTGCAAAAACATATTATTAATCTATTGAAGGGAAAAAAAAGACTTTAAATGCTTCCTTTATTTACCTTTTCTATCTGGTCCAAACTCTGTAGCAACTAAAGTATTTTTAAAATTATCCAACATTTTCACATATGTGCCCACACCACATCCTCACGTTCCTCTCTCCTCTCTCTCCCACCCACCACACGTGTTCACGCACCAGGCCAGCTTGACCAAACAGCAGCTGCACGGCCGTCTTGCAGGCGCCCCGCCATGTGGACGGGCACACCTGGTTCAGGACTTCAGTCACCGGAAAGTCCTCCCTGGGTGTGATTCCATTATAGCAGCCTGCCTCCTTGATCAGCTGTAACATCGTATGCTACAGATGGAAAAAAGAGAGTTCACACCTCAAAATAAAGCCATACAAGGGTCTGCAATTCGTCGACATGCACTTACAGTTATACGGTCCTCAAGAGAAAAGCATTGTATGCACTCCCACATCATGTCATTTTAATTTCTTAAGTAATTATTATCAGATACCTTCAAGGATTTTCTCAGCCCTGAAGAGTGAAGGACTAGCTGTGGATACATGTGCATTAACACACATAAGTAATATCTATACCAGCACAAGATACGACATTATTTAGCAATCTGCTGCTGCAAACTGGATGAGGAATTTTGAAATTCTGAACCCCTCTGAATAAGGAAACAAAATCCTCTGGTAAAAGCAAATACCACTGAAAATCTCATCTTTATTTTGGATGACCAAGTGGTCAGGTATGCAGGGTCTGAAAACAGATTGCACACGCTCAGACTCTATCTAGTCCACAGCTTTCTAGCCGTGTGACCTAGGACTCAGTTCCTCTCTCTGTCAAGTGGAGAAAAGGGCAGCACCCACCTCGTGGGGGAGCATTAACTGAGACACTGCATGGGAAGCATTCGATATAATGCCTGGCTCACATGATGCTCCACAAATGGTCATAATACAGAATTAGGACCACACTTCTCTTACTTAATCTATGAAAGCCCACTGAAAATACTAACCATACACAGATTTTATAGTGTACTTTCAAAACTCTTTATGTTAAATATTTTGAACAAAATTATAAACAAAATTAACTTGGCAAATGTCTCATTAAAAAAGTCACTCTAATCTGCTTTTAGACGCCAGTTTACTGAGGAAGGTCAACGCCTCCTGCCTTCACTTTAGTTTTGCTTTTTAATCCAGATTCTTTACAAGCTCTCAGGTTTCCTTAAAAACCCTATATTCAGGTTCACACCCAGGTTGTTGGAACCCCATGGAAAGCTACCGTCTTAAGTTTCAGATTGTCGGCGGCGGACTCGTTGAAGGAGACGCCCTTCAGGAAGCTGGATCCAATCTGCACGGGGACGGTGGGAAGCTCGCACTGCATGGGCTGCGGGGGGGTCTGCCTCCGCCCTGTCTGCTGCGCTTCTGCCTCACTGCAGCAGCCCTGGAAAAGGGTTGGGAAGAGGGCAGGTGACCCACAGCTCGTCTCTTTAGACACCTGGCTCACGCGCTATGGCATAACTGCCACACCCTAGCTCCCAGGAGCCACCAGAAAGAAAATCGTACCTGCAAACTGGCTTCAATCGCCTTTGGATTCAGGTGGAAACCAGCTTTCATCGCGTATTCACAGTGACCTAAGCTTTCTAGAGCTATTTTATATGCCTGCAAAGAAATTGTTTTCAAGAATCAAGATCATAGAGCAGATTATAAACTGACAAGGTGCAATGGAAATAGAAATTTACAATGTCTATAGTTATTCAGAGACATGAGCTCAACTACTATCTTATTATTCCTTCCAACTGGTTCAACATCAACCTCAGATACTAATGTGCCGATTCTGAAAAACTCACTTGCAAAGCGCTGTCAATTTTTAAGTTCAGTTCTTTTAGCTGGTGCTCAGGAATCGTGGCACTTTGAGAACAGAAGAGCTGTTGAACTTCAATTCCTGCCAGGCGGCCATCACAGCCTCTTTCTCTTAGTCTAGATGTTGCCTGCAACAGAAATAGTGACTGGTAGGTAAAAGAAGATGTTACAGATACTAGCAGAACTAAAAAAGAAAGAAACAAACAAAAAACCCCAGCTAAACTAAAGCAAGAGACTAACCATTATATATAAACCAGACATCCTGGATTGTTTGTACAACAAAGCGAGTGGCCAGAAATTCTGAAAGATTAAATCAAGCACTGAAGAGAAAGCAAACCTGACACAGCGCTACCTTATTTAAGAAACTCTGGGAAAAGTACTTAAATACATGTATATAAAACATTCACATTTTAAAATTTCTCTGCTTTAAAAAGACAGATACCCTAGAATATTGGCACTCAAGAGTTTCCAGAGTTAAAAAAATACATATATGGCTGGGTGATCCTATATATCAAAGTGAAAAACCTCACCAATAGAGACAGAATAGGAAAAAAAAACATACGTTGGAGCATTAAAGGAAAAACAGAGCTTTTGAGATCCGCACAGAGAAACAAAATACTTATCGTTTAGTCAATAAATGTGTGCTTACGAAGAACACCTAAGACAGAAAAACAAGAAGAAACTATGTCTTGTTGCGACGAAATGCAAGTTATATATACGGTCAGGACTAGAGAATATAGAAAAATAGATATTTCTTTTTTTTTTTTGTCTTTTTGTCTTTTTTTGTTGTTGTTTTTGTTGTTGTTGTTTGCTATTTCTTGGGCCGCTCCCGCGGCATATGGAGGTTCCCAGGCTAGGGGTTGAATCAAGAGCTGTAGCCATTGGCCTAAGCCAGAGCCACAGCAACGCGGGATCCGAGCCGCGTCTGCAACCTACACCACAGCTCACGGCAACGCCGGATCGTTAACCCACTGAGCAAGGGCAGGGACCGAACCCGAAACCTCATGGTTCCTAGTCGGATTTGTTAACCACTGTGCCACGACGGGAACTCCAAAAATAGATATTTCTTAGAAGGAAAGAGGGATTCAGGATGAACTGTCTTTGTTTTTTCCTTTTTTTCTTTTTTATGCACCTGTGGCATATGGAAGTTCCTGGGCTATGGGTCCAATAGCTGCAGTCTAACCACAGCCACCAGCAACATGGGATCTGAGCCGAATCTGCAACCAGTGCTGCAGCTTGCAGCAATGCCGGATCTTTAACCCACTGTACCACAGTGGGAACTCCATAAATAACATTTTTTAATTTACCAAAATTGCAGGACTAACAGGAAAGTAATTTGCAGCTATGATGCTATACATTTCCAAAGCTTCACAAATACCAACCATTTCCTGAACCCTATCATCTCACAGTTTAAAACCATTTGGCTCTCTTTCTAAGAATCCTCCATTTAGTTCAATACTTAGGCCACAAGGTCTTATGTTAGGTGTCACTGGATAGACAGTGGAGCATAAATCCTGGTCCCTATCATCTTGGAGCTGACAGCCTCATGAGCTAAAAGGCAAACACAGAGTTCCCATTGTGGCTCAGTGGTAACAAACCTGAAAAGTATCCATGAGGATGTGGGTTCGATCCTTGGCCTTGCTCAGTGGGTTAAAGATCTGGCATTGCTGTGAGCTGTGGTGTAGGTCGAAGACATGACTCAGATCTGCCATTGTAGGCCGACAGCTGCAGCTAGGATTCAACCCCTGGGCCTGGGAACTTCCATATGCTGCAGGTGCGGCCGTAAAAAGCAAAAAAAGAAAAGGCAAACAAATGAAACAGTTGAAAAGTTAAAAATGGAAAAAAATTACCCCAAGGGAAGTAGAGAACTGTAACAGAGAGCACCCAAAGCACTAAGAAATCATCATTTAGGCTGAGAGTTTAAGGAAGAGGAGGAGGCAGGCAATGGAAGTGCAGGGTTGGGGTGGAGGTAGGAAAAGCAAAGATGTTGACAAATGAATCAGAACCCACTGAGTGGAGGAGAGTGGCCACAGATGAGGCCGGTGAGGAGGCAGGAGCCTATGTGGGACGAGGCAGGGCATGGGGACAGGTCCACAGTTTACCCTAGAGGAAATGGAGGGATAAAGGATGGCAAGACAGGAAGGAGAGAAGCAAGTCCAACTACTGCAGTCAGGGGAGAGGAATGATTCCCTGAACCAGGGTAGTGACAGTGGACACAGAAAGAAAGGGACAGACTTGCAATATCTGGAGGTGGGACCTGCAGGGCTTTCTTATGGATTGGATGTAGACGTGACAAAAAGACTGGAGGATAAATTTCGGGTTTCTTACATGAGGGACCCAGTGTGGGATGGCACCACTCGCTAGCCCCGGGGACGATCTGGGGAGGGACGGGTCTATGTGGAAAAGCTAAGGGCTGAGCCACCTGAAGAAGTGAGGAGGGCAGCAGCTGAACACTGCGGCCTGAGCCCACAGGGGAAGTGGACTCGGCACACACATTTGATGTCCCCAGCACACAAGCAGTTTTTAAAGTTCCAAGACTAGGAGTTCCCTCATGGTGCAGTGGGTTAAGGATCCAGCATTGTCACTGCAGTGGCTCTGGTTACTGGTGTGGTGTGGGTTTGATCCCTGGCCCAGGAACTCCCGCATGCCATGGGTGGGGCCAAATAAATACATAAAGTTCCAAGACTAGACGGAGATGCCCAAGGGAAAAGGGCACCTAGGACTGAGCCTTGAGAAATGGACATTCATAAGTTGTACTGAAGAGAAGCCAGCAAAGTGGATGAAGAGGAGAGCCTAAGAGGTAAGAGGGTAAGAACCGCATCCTCCACAAGGAGAGAGGGTTTCCAGGACCCGCAATGCTGCGAGGTGCTGGCTCCTTGGACTTCTGCCAAATTTTTTGGCAACATGGAAAGCACCAGTGACCTTGACAAGAGAAGGCATGTTCTTGTGTAGGAGTGGAAGCCATATTTTAATGAGCTGAAGGATGCCATTTACATAAACTCTCATGTTATGCAAAATAATACATTATTTATGGATATATGCATAGAGAATAAAAATATATAAACATGCATAGGAATCACAAACTCCAAAATCGAAAAGAGGTTATCTCTGGAGAGAAAGGAATAAGATAGTAGAGAGGTACAAAAGGAATTCAACTGCATTTGTAATAATGTTTTTCTGTTAAAAATAAACAGGTATGAAGCACATGCAGCAAAAAGGGAAGATTCATTTGACAAAGCTAAAAGGAAGACAGAGGGTATGTATTACATTTCCTATATGCTTGTAATGTTTCATAATAATAATAATCTCCTTCAGAGTGAATCAAAGGTGCCCCGAGCAAGTCTTTCTAGAAGTGGGCTATGAAAAGAGCACAGAAGCAGGGCAGGGCAGGGCAGGGCGGATTTTTGTCTGTAAGCTCATCTATGTACTGGTGGGAGCACACTGAGGAGGAGGGAGAGGAAGCAGAGTCCTACCAGAAGCCCTGAGGGTGGGGGCAGGGTGGGGGCAGCGCAGACCCCGCACAGGAGGAGAGGGGACTTCCTGTGCTGAAAGGAAGAGCACAAGGTCTGAATGGGGGAGGGCTGTCGTTCTGGAGGATGTGAAGCAGGGCTGCTGCCAGTGGGGTCTCTTTCCACAGTGAGTGGGGAGAAGGGTCACAGGTGAGAAGCAAAGTAAGGAAGGCAGGAAGGGCCAGGCAGACAGCAGTGGGTGAAGGAAAAGGTCAAGGTGCGGAGGTCAAGGGAGGGCAGGAGGCCTCACTTGAGCTGGATTCTCAGCATGAATGACGCCGAGAGGGGGCGTGGAGAAGACCCTGAGTCACGTAGGAAGGGTATGAATGTGAGCTGTGTGATCGGGAGCCTGCGGCCCGGCAGTCAGGAAGGCAGCAGGACTGTAGATCTTCTTCATGAGAAGATAAAGGTGAGCCCCGCTGCGCAGCCACCTGCTGTGAAGTCAACAGGTCCCAATCCCGCACTCAACCCCCAATTAGCCTTTCAGGGCTGCGGTGATAAACACTGGAAAGAGATGGAAACAAACAAGCAAACAGGAAAAAGAAATTCAAAAGAAATAACAACAATGCGGTAGAACAGCGTAAAATTGAAATAAGAAAATGAGAAAAGGTATAATGTTAAAATATTGAAAAAACATGTTTAAAAATCTGATTAAAGAGAGTTCCCTGGAGAGGGGCAGTGGGTTATGGATCTGGCATTGTGGCTGCTGTGGCTGGGGTCACTGACATGGCACAAGCTCGAGTCCTGGCTTGGGAACATCTGTATGCCGTGGGCGCAGCCCCCCAAGAATTGATGAAAAGAGATTTCTAAGACAAAATGAAACAGTTTGCCAATTTAATTAAGGAATGCTTCAAACTAAACTTACTATAATAAATCAATATACTACTCCTTAACTATAATTCTTTTTTACTCTGTAAAATGGAACAGTAAATCCTAGTTAAAGTCTTGACTTGAAAGGCTTTTCTCCTCGCCCTTGGAAACAAAGGAGTATTAAAATGCCAACAATAAATGTGTCGTCACCAACCACACCTCCCTCTGGCTGCCTGGCTGACCATTTACCCTCCGCAGCCTGGCTCTCCAGACAGGCTCCAGCCTCTTCTCCCTGGCCCCTCTTCCTAGAAGCTTTGCTGTCCTCTCTACATTGGAGGCAGGGCCCTTCCCCCGGGCTCCTGCACACCTTCATTACAACCCCTCAACCCTGTTTTTGTAAGCCTTTTCTCCTAGGAGGCTGTGAGCAGAGGCTGTCACCCCAGTGCCTGGCTTGTGCCTGTCACAAAACAGACATTTGCAGAGACATTCACTGTTAAATGAATGAACAAGCTGATGATAGCAGTTTAAAATTCACACTTCTAAAAAAATCTGGCTCTTTTAAGAACCAAAGGGCAAAGGCCACTTGGAACCTCTCCTATTTGAACAAAGGGCATCAATCTCTCCCAAGTCAGGGTTACCTCGGCAGCTCCCCGCCAGGAACGCACAGCTTCCTCTAGTTCTGGTGTGTGGCCCATGCCAGATAAGCTGCTGCTGCCACCGCCGCCACTGCTGCTGTTCTTTTTTTCTGGCACGACAACCTCGGCAAAGCAAGTGTGAGCCACCGGCTGGACCTTCTGTAACGCCTGGGTTAAGAACTGGAAGTGGACCTGCACCACTGTCAAGAAACATCGCCCCAACACCTGTGAAAACAAGAGAGCCATGGATTTTTAGGTTGAGGGTTGCTACTACCTTAGTGTAATAAATTCTCAACAATCAGTCTGAATAGAGGGGGAGTTACTGTCATGGCTCAGTGGAAACAAATCTGACTAGCATCCATGAGGATGCAGGTTTGATCCCTGGCCTTGCTCAGTGGGTTGGGAATCACCATTCCTGTGAGCTGTGGTGTAGGTTGCAGATGCGGCATGGATCCTGCATGGCTGTGGCTGTGGTGTAGGCCGGCAGCTGTAGCTCCGCTTCAATGCCTAGCCTGGGAACTTCCATATGCTGCGGGTGTGGCCATAAAAAGACCAAAAAAAAAATAAAAGGTGTACTGTGCGGTATACCTGAAACTAACACAACACCGTAAATCAGCTACACTTCAATAAAAAAAATTTTTGAGTAGAGCTAACAAATTAACTGGAAATCTGAAATCGTGTGAAGTGAAAAAGTCACCAAGCATTAGAAGGATCTTTGTTCTCATGTTTGGATCTGAGTGGCTACAAGTCAAAAAAGGTTTCAACTGAATAGCAAGCCTCAAGGTTCCAGTGGGTCCTCCCCACTTCCACCTAGCCTCTCTGGCCTCCCCTAGTCTGTTCTCCACTTCCTTCATCTGGACTCTGGCCCACACCAACCCCGGGTGAGCCCTGTCTTTGAGCTCCTGTTGAACCAGTGCAACTCGCGATTCCAATTATGTCCACACAGCATTCAGAAGGCAGGGTAAAAGCCACATGATTAAAAATCTGGAAGGTCAATCTGACTATAAAAAGACATTGCATTGGAAATAGAATCCAAACATACAGGTTATTTTGGTAACAGTGTTATTAACACAGTTATTAACATAGCTATATGTTCTGTTTCCAACCTTACAAAACAAAGCTGACAGACCTGTCTTCTAGGAGTCAACAGACATACTGGATAAGCCTATTTGTCAGAACAGTAGAAACCTATTCACCTGATACCTATTAGCTGGCTGGTTGATACAATAGTCTATTAAAGTAGAAAATTCATTTAAAAAATTACTATATACCTAGTAACACTGTCAATATATGCTATTAACATGTAATGTAATAATAGATATACACTGAAAAATACCACTTACCATAAACATTTTAGGATACAAACACGCCTTTACCTGGCATTGGCTAAAGCTGTTCTCTGACATTGTTGTTTCCCTTTCACTTTCTTGTGTTAATTCCAGCTACAGGGTGTTCTCTATGCTTTCCTAGTTCTTTTATTTATTTATTTATTTTGGTCTTTTTGCCTTTTCTACGGCCGCTCTTGCGGCATATGGAGATTCCCAGGCCAGGGGCTGAATCAGAGCTTCAGCTGCCGGCCTACACCAGAGCCACAGCAACACCAGATCCGAGCCGCGTCTGCGACCTACACCACAGCTCAAGGCAATGCCAGATCTTTAACCCACTGAGCGAGGCCAGGGATCGAACCCGCAATCTCATGGTTCCTAGTCGGATTTGTTAACCACTGAGCCACGACAGGAACTCCTCCTAGTTCTTTTTTCTTTAAAGGAGAGGGAGAATTTGCCACTTGCAAAGTAACTTGAGCAGAGACCTTTCAGATTATTTATTTTCCCCTAATCTTTTACAGTTGTTGTGTCCATACCAAATCTGACAATAGTAACAAAACCTTTTTGTAACTCTTTTATCATGTTCCATAACATTCAAAAAATTTCAGTGGAAGGTGTTTCATATTTCATTGGCTTACACAGTGGATGACTTATTCACAAAAAATTATTTATTGAGTTTGTAATTTATCCAACGGGTAGGAGCACAGCTAAGAGCGCCCGCAGTGCACTGCCTTGGGGAGGTGGTAAAGGTTTCCCCAGCCTTTTATAAGGAACTAAAGTCGGACCCCAGTGCCCACACTCTGGCACAATCCAGTCCTTTGTAGCAGCCAAAAGTAAGACTCCACCTTGGACCTCACACCCCCCAGCACACACTGCAGATGCCACCCTTTTCCGCCCACACTGAGCAGAGCTCTTCTTCCTGGAGACAGAGAGTCAGGCAAGTTCCCAGCGGTGACATGCACTCTCTCATTTATTTTCCCCTGTGGAAATCACCAGGACAAAACTAAAACAAACAAACTCACACAAATCTCATAACAAAGCATCCTCTCTCTAGAGTGAACAATCAGAATTACATGCTGACCACCCCCCACCCCGCCCCCTACAAACCTCCTGAGTTTCCACTTACACCGTTGGCAAAGCTCCTCCCCATCAATGATCTGGGCCAGATGGGGCAGAGTGAGCCACAAAGAGGAAGCAACCTAGCAACCTAGAGACTTGTGACATGAATAGAAAAAACAGTATTTATTTAGCACTAGTACACAAGAACAGCCTGACATGATGAAACGCTAAGCATGTTACATCACCTGTCTAAACATTTCACATGGATTATCTCATTTAACCCTGGGAACAACCGTATGATGTCACTCTCATTTCACAAACAGTAACACTGCGGCACAGAAAGGTGATGAAACTTTGTCAAAGGGATACAAACGGAAGGTGGCCAAGTGGTCACCTGACTCAAGGGTCTACGCCCTTAGCCAGTGTGCCCCACTGCCTTCAAGAGGCTCTACACACCCAGAGACAGCTGTGGCCTGCAGCACTGAGACCAGGTGCATGGCAGAAACTCAACCTTCACTGGCTTAGGCCAGAATGGTGTGGTGTCCCGAGGCTCCGCGCAGTGCAGACCCAGGAGGAGTGAAGCGGGATCCCTAGGCACACAAACTCTTTCTCTTTCTCCTTGAGCCTCTTGGCAGGCTTGGCAAAGAGGGAGGATAAGGGAGAAGAGCTACCACACACCATTTGCTCTGGGCTCACATTCTTACAGCTTCTGTCAGATACAACTGAGTCATTCATTCCTTCAATAAATGTGTAATGTGTGAATGCCTGATACATACAAAGCACAAAAAAAATGCCTGATACTACAAATAAGAAGTGAGCAACTCACTGTCTCATGAGGGTTACCTTCTGCTGGTGGGGAACAAACCAGTGAGCAGACATGCAGAATCAGAGGCTACTGGAGAAGGAGCACTAAGGGGCAACGTGAGAAGGAAAAGGCTCTTTGAGCAAAAGACCAAGGGAACAGAGGGAGCAAAGCCTCCCCCTTCTAAAGGACAATTCTGGGAAAGGCCTCTGAAGGGTTCTGGACCTAGAACAGGGCATTCTCGGATGATGCTGGTGGGCAGTAGGCTGGGGGTTGGGAGGGTCCTCTCGTTGTTGAGAGACAGAACGGGAAGGGTGCTGCTGCTGCTGCAGGAATAAATGGGGGAGAGAAGGTGGACATCTGGAAGGTTTTTTTCCCACCACTTATTACGTGCTTGACCTTGGATGAGTTATTTAATCTAAACTTCTTCCCTATACACAAGACATGAGAACAAGATCTCAGCATCTCCCTCCTCCCACCCATGATGTACAGGGCACGAATGATGGTCCTGACAAAATATGTGCTGTAAATGACTCCTCAAAAGTCAATCTTGGAGTTCCCGTCGTGGCGCAGTGGTTAACGAATCCGACTAGGAACCATGAGGTTGCGGGTTCGATCCCTGCCCTTGCTCAGTGGGTTAACGATCCGGCGTTGCCATGAGCTGTGGTGTAGGTTGCAGACGCGGCTCGGATCTCACGTTGCTGTGGCTCTGGCGTAGGCCGGTGGCTACAGCTCCGATTCAACCCCTAGCCTGGGAACCTCCATATGCCACAGGTGCGGCCCTAAAAAGACCAAAAAAAAAAAAAAAAAAAATCAATGGAGCTTACATTTCCAGGCCCACCAACAGCTACCATTTATTGAGTGCTGGACCCATACTACACACTTTACATGAAGTGACTCTGGGGTGAGAGCAATTCATCCATTTTACAGATGACAACACTGAGGCCTAGAGAGAGAAAGACACTTGCTCCAACGTCAAGCAGGTAATAAGTGATGCGGTAGAGATCTGGTGCCAAGTCTGTTTGACTCCAGAAACTGTTCTAACCACCAGGCTGCTCTATCTTCACGTGACGAGATCCAGGACGTAGTCACAGTGGTGACCAAGGATACCGAGAAGGAGAGAGGAGCCCTGTGCAGGTACCCATACAGTCAGGTCCTGGGGTGGGAACGGAGACCGAGAGGCATGGCTCAGTTGTCTCTGACAGCAGGAAAAGAGACTGGGACAAGAGCAGTGCGTGCAGCAGCCTGAGGCACTTCAGTGTGGCATGAGCCTCAAAGCTTAGGATCTGCACAGCAGAGAGCAGCTGCTGAGGACGGCTGCAGCCAGCAATGATAACCTGGGAGAGGGCACACGGGGCCCGGGAAAAGGAGCAGCTTCTCTTACATCTTGAGGAATTACAACCCCCCAAACATCTGTTCTGGCCTTAAGCACATCAATCTCATTTAAGAATTATGAAGAAAGCAATCAGATTTAATTCAATCATTTCTTTCTTTTACCCTTAGCATTTGTATTAAAAAAAAATCCATTCACCCCGAGGCATCTCAAGTTGATGGAGTCTGGGGCAATATGAGGCTGTTATCAGACTTTTGCATTAAGAGAAATTTTCTGGGAGTTCCCATCATGGCTCAGTGGAAATGAATCTGACTGGTATCTATGAGGATGTGGGTTCGATCCCTGGCCTTGCTCAGTGGGTTAAGGATCCAGCGTTGCCGTGAGTTGTGGTGTAGTCACAGACACGGTTCAGATCCCGAGTTGCTGTGGCTGTGGTGTAGGCCAGTGGCTATAGCTCTGATTCAACCCCTAGCCTGGGAACCACTTCTGCCTCCAAATGTCTACAAAGCATTCTGGATTATAACAGTGGTGAAGTGAAACCTTGTTTTCTGGGAATCCCTGGCTTTGCCCCAGTAGAAGAAAAGGGTACATGTTCATTTTCCCATTCCCCTGTAAATGTACACGCGCTCTTAAGGATGTTATGTTCATGGATATAACCAGGAAACCTTTTCTTCGCAGTGATTTTTTTTTAATATTTTACTAATCAAGACAGATTTTAGTTGAAGGTCATCCTATTTTGAGCCCCCAAATGCCACCCTTTCTACCACCATAGTCAACTTTACCTTCCTCAAATATTTTCAAAACTTTAGTTATTCCTCTTCTAGGGCCAGGGCTTGACTCAGCCCTTACTATACCTGCACGTGTTGAAATTATGTGGGGCCCAAGTCCAACCCATCTCCCACACACCTTGTGATTTTCACATCAATATACACAGGGTCTCACTAAATTCATCTTCTGCTCAACCTCACCGAACAATTCATCTTTCTCACATGCCTACAGATTGGAAAATAAGTCAAACTGTCACATATACCATGGCTGTTAAACACTGCCAGGGCTCTAGCATTTATTTCTGATCAGTTTAAAAGTCTAGAGTGAATGAAATGAAGTTGATCCAGATTGGCTTGTATCAGAAATTCCAAGGCCATTCAATCATTTCTTTCTTTTCAATACTTACTTATACCTTAAACATTACAGTTGGCTCCAAGTGTTCTCAATCTTGCTCTTTTGTTCTCATGACAATTCCAGAGTTATTACATAATGACCAGAATGTGACATAAAGACCTAAATATGTCTCCAGAGAAATGGAGAATTCAGTAGATCATGCCTGGGCTATGGAAAATGCATTATGGAGATTAAACTATAGTACAAAAATGTAAAAATCAAGCTCACTGAAACTAACATATATAGTCTGACCTAAAAGCTGATAACAGTGAGTGTTTAAATATTTAAAAATTGAAAAGCAACTAACAAAACAACAAAAATCTCTTTGCACTCAGTATGAACCTAGAGCACAAAGAAGAAAGAACTAGTGAAGGAAAGAAAGCGAACACATGCCCAAGGGTGGATGAGCCAACACCAAATGCTAATTATTCAGACAGGGTTGTATTCTGTCTCTGGATATGCTGCTTTACTGCTGGTAAAAATATCAACAGAAGTTCCTGTTGTTGCTCAGCGGTAACGAACCCGACTAGCACCCACGAGGACATGAGTTCAATCCCTGGCCTTGCTCAGTGGGTTAAGGATCCAGCGTTGCTGTGAGCTGTGGTGTAGGTCGCAGACATGGCTCAGATCCCATGTACCTGTGGTGTGCGCCAGCAGCTACAGCTCTGATTTGGCCCCTAGCCTGGGAACTTCCATATGCCGTGGGTGTGGCCCTCAAAAGACAATATATATCAACAGAGGCAGCTTCTGAACTCCTCCCTCACGGGCTAAGCACTGAGGTGTACACACAAAACCTTTTACCTCAGTAATACATGTTCACTGAAAATAAACTGGGGGAAAAAAGATCAGCTAAACAAAGAAATAATATCAAATATTACTAAACAAACTTAACCACTGATTACATGTTTCCTATACTGTCTAATATTTGTAGATTCTTTTTTTGCAAAAACTAGATCATGTTGTATATTGTTTTACAGCCTTTTTTCCAAAATAAAATATACCAAGAGTTTATTACCAAGTGACAAACACAGAAAGTTTTGCATTTCAGCTACATTGCTATACAGCTTAACATAACTAACAAGCATAATCATAAACAATCATCCAGGAGATGAAAAAGTGAAAGGCCACTGAGGGTAAGTCAGTTCACGTTAATTATGGTAGACAAAGGACCCTGTTCTTAATCTTCCCCATTCAAAATTCAAGTTTCCGGAGTTCCTGTTGTGGCTCAGGGGTAATGAACCCAACTAGTATCCATGAGGACGCAGGTTCGATCCCTGGCCTCACTCAGTGGGTTAAGGATCCAATGTTGCTGTGGCTGTGGCGTAGGCCAGCAGCTACAGCTCCAACTGGACCCCCAGCCTAGGAACCTCCATATGCCATAGGTTTGGCCCTAAAAAAGAAAAAAAAAGCAAGTTTTCTCATAAACAAGCAAATTAATATTGTGGGTTTACAACGGGCAGAGATAAAAATATATTTCAGTCACCCACATAGCATGTGGCCTAGAAACCTAGTAGAGTTCAATAAATTCTTTTTGTTGATTTGAGTGTATTTTTTATTAAAAGTTGTCACTTTGTTTTTGTTTTTGTTTCTTTTTCTTTTTTTGCTTTTTAGGGCCGCACCCACAGCATATGGGAGTTCCCAGGCTAGGGGTAGAATCAGAGCTATAGCTGCTGGCCTACACCACAGCAATGCAGGATCCAAGCCTCGTCTGCGGCCTGTACCACAGCTCATGGCAACACCGGATCCTTAACCCACTGAGCAGGGCAAGGGATCGAACTCGCGTTCTCATGGATCCTAGCTGGGTTTGTTAACCTCTGAGCCATGATGGGAACTCCCTAAAAGTTGCCATTTCAATCAAGAAGCAAATACTAGGAGTTCTTTGGTGGTCTAGTGGTTAGGATTTGGCACTTTCACTGCTACAGCCTGGATTCAATCCCTGGTCTGGGACCTGTGATCCCACATCAAGCTGCAGCATGGGCCAAAAAAAAAAAAAAAAAAAAAAAAAAAAGTAGAGGAAGGAAATACCAAACTATCTCAACTGATAAACTGATAAACTGATAAAAAAAAAAAAAAAAAGGCAAAAGGAACTCACCAGTGGAAATTCCGTCTCCCTGACTTTATCTTCATCACACATCACTTAGGGAGAGTCCCTCTGTGTCCTGGGTGATAGGGCACTAGCTGCCTTACAGGTGTTACCTCACAGAGATAGGGATCGCCAACCCCGTGTGATGGACAGGGGTACTTCCTGCCGCCTTGATTCACATGGGAGTCCAACCAGTGATCTCTGTGGCAAGTCTTGGCTGAGGTGGGGAAGGGGGTCTCTCCTCTGGGTAGTAATGAGGTGGTGGGCCCCTCCCCGCTCCTTGAAACACCTGCTTCCCTTGGCCTCCAGGACACTGCACCTGCTCCATTTTCTTCCTCACTCTCTGGCTGCTCCTTTGGTGTGCTCCTTGGTCACTGCCCCAGGGCTCACTCGTCCTTGGATTTCCCCCTTTGGTTCTCTAGCGACGTTCACTTCCTTGATGACCTTGTCCAGTCTGTAAGCTTAAATACCATCTACTGACTGATGGTTCCGAAATTCACATCGCCCTTCTAGATCTCGGCCCTGAACTCCAAATATGTTTATCCTTCTACCTTTTTTTTTTTTTCTTTTTTGGCTGCCCCAAAGCATATGGAGTTCCTGGGCCAGGGAGTAGATCTGAGCAGCAGTTGCAACCTATGTGGCAGCTGTGGCAACAATGGATCCGTTAACCCACTGTGCTCCACTGTGCCAGGCCAGGGATCGAACCTGTCTCCTGGAACCACCAATCCTGTCGGGCCACAGTAGGAACTCCATTTTCTATCTATTTGATATTGCTCCTTAGATGTCTAATAGCCACTGCAGACCAATTATTCTGGCATATTCTTCCCCCACTGCTCCCCATCTCAGTAAGTAGCACTACTACTTTCTCATGTTAGAAACGCTGGAGTCAACTTTGACCTCTCCCTCTCCCCTTCTCCCCCACCCCCTCCTTCTTTCCTCCTCTGCCACGCTCCCCACAGTGTATTCAAGATATAACTGCTGGAATATTAATCAGCCTTAAAAAGGAGGGAAATTCTGATACATGCTAGAACATGGATGAGCCTTAAAGACATTATGTCCAGTGAAATGACCAGTTACAGGAAGACAAATATTAGGATTCCATTTATATGAGGTACTGAGAAGAGTCAAATTCACAGAGATAGAAGGTGGAAGGGTGGTTTCCAGGGACTGGAGGGAAAAAGGAATGGGAATTACTTGTTCGGTGGGTGCAGGGTTTCAGTTTGGGAAGATGAAAAAGTTCTGGAGATGGACAGTAGTAATGGATGCACAAAAATGCCACTGGATTGTATACTTAAAAACTGTTAAGATGGCAAAATTTATGTTGTGCGTAATTTGCCTCAATCCAAAAAAAAAAAAAAAAGGACAGTTGCTTCTAATCACCTTTTCTATCCTTCCATTCCAAGCTATGATCATCTCTTGCCTGATTACTGTACTAGCCTCTTAATAGATCTTCCTGCTTCTTTTCTTTTTTTTTTTGTTTTTGTTTTTGTCTTTTTGCCATTTCTTGAACCACTCCTGCGGCATATGGAGGTTCCCGGTCTAGGGGTCTAATCGGAGCTGTAGCCGCCAGCCTACACCAGAGCCACAGCAACGCAGGATCCGAGCCACGTCTGCGACCTACACCACAGCTCACGGCAACGCTGGATCGCTAACCCACTGAGCAAGGCCAGGGATCGAACCCGCAACCTCATGGTTCCTAGTCGGATTCGTTAACCACTGCGCCACAACGGGAACTCCCTTCCTGCTTCTTTTCAATTAGGATTAGTTTTATCTACACAAAACAACAAATGCAGGGGCTTAAATGAAAGCAATGTTCACTTCTTCCTAATGTAAAAATAAATCTAGAATTAGGCAGTCCAGAGCTGGGATGGAGGCTCTTGGGTATCACAAGAAATCCAGTTCCCATCTTTCTGCTCTTCATCCTCACACAAGGCTTACATACTTAAGTTACCTCATAGTTCTAAACGGTTAGTTGATCTTCAGCTATTCTGTCTGCATTCAAAATAGTAAAAAATTGGGGGGAGGAGTACCCTTTTTTTCTCTAAGGAAACTTCCTAGTACTCTCATCCAAAACCTCTAGTTCCATTTCCATGAACCAGAGAACTTATTCAAGTGACTATTCTGAGCTAGCCAGGGGAGGCTGCAAAGTATAGTCCTTGTTCCAGCCTTCCTTAGCTACAATATTCCTGGGGGGGGGGGAAGCAAACAAACAACTCCCCAGAACTTTGCTGTTAAAGAAGGGGAGACTGGATATTGGGAGGCAACCAGCAGAGTCTCCTCTCTCTCCTAGAGGCTACTTTCCACACAGGACACCTTATAAAACCAATGTCGGATTATTTCACTCCCCTGCGCAAAGTCTTCCAATGGCTTGCCATTACAATCAGGAGAAAATCCAAACTCCTCATTCTGTCCTACAATACCCTACAGGATCTTGCCCCTGACTAGTCTCTGAACTTATTATTTCCTATCCCACATTTCTCTGCTCTTACTATTCCGGCCTTCTTTTTGCTCTTCAAAAAACTTTTTTTTTTTTTTTTCTTTTTAGGGCCACACCTGTGGCATATGGAAGTTCCCAGGCTAGGGGTCGAATCAGAGCTGCAGGTGCCAGCCTACACCACAGCCACAGCAACACCAGATCCAAGCTGAACCTGTGACCTACGCCACAACTTGTGGCAACTCCGGATCCTTACCCCACTGAGTGAGGCCAGGGATTGAACCCATATCCTCACTGAGAGGTTGGATTTTAACCTGCTGAGCCACAACAAGAACTCCTAGCTCCTCAAAAATGTCGAGCACAGCTCCTGTCTCATGTTTTGCACAAGCCAGTTCCCACTAGCTCCCGGTTTTTCAACATCATCACCACTGATGTTGGGGCCAGAGACTTCTCTGTTGTAGGGGACCGTCCTACGCAGTGTGGGATGTTAGCAGCATCCCAAGCCTCTACTCACCAGATACCAGCAGCACTGGCTGGGAGATGCAGCCACCACAACCCCTCAGATCATACTGTTTTGAATAAATTTTCAAATCCTGTTTTATTTATTTATTTTTTTGTCTTTTGGCTTTTGAGGGCCCTGCCAATGGCATGTGAAGGTTTCCAGGCTAGGGGTCTAGTTGGAACTGTTGCTGCCGGCCACAGCCACAGCCACAGCCACACCAGATCTGAGCCGCATCTGCAACCTACAGCACAGCTTATGGCAATGCCGGATCCTTAACCCACTGAGCAAGGCCAGGGATCGAACCCGCAACCTCATGGTTCCTAGTTGGATTCGTTAACCACTGAGCCATGACGGGAACTCCTCAAATCCTTACTGTTAAAAGGAATAAACAACAGAGAGAAACCCGGTCCTCCTAGGGTGACATCTAAGATGCTGATAGCTGCGACAGAGCTCAAATGAGGCAGCAGAGGGGAGCGTTTGAGTATCCAGGCATCTGTTTTGCTGCAGTACTAAAACATAACCTAAAAGGCCACACAAGAAAGAGATATATGAAGACCCTACTTTCCCCAAATAAATCTGAATTAAAAAATCAGAAATCTAAGAGCTTTGCGCTCCTGCAAACTTCTGCCTTTCATGATCTGGGGCCTAAGTGTGGTCACCCAATGTGCCATACTTCATGCATTAACATCATCCGGTCATGGGTGTTTATGCGTCGGGTCGGGGGATAGGATATTGGTCACAGGAAGAAAGAGAAACTGAGATACTAAAAGATGACAAAAAATTGTCCCTGAAATACACAGTGAGTCAGTGAATTTCGGATGCCCTAACATGCAAGTCCAGTATGATTCACTCTATTGTTCCTCTTCCTTCAAACCATTCTGGGTTCTCTAGTGTAAGAGTCAAGCTCTTCTAAATGAGTAAGATTCCTCTTGCTTTAGCCCTAGGATGAAAAAAGGCGGGGAGGGGAATGTCATTTTTGTGAGAAACAAAAATACTTCTAGACATTGCCGAGTGTGTCCTCTGGGGGAGGGCTCCCCAACCCCATTTGCAAATGAACCACTACCCTTTCTAGAGCAACATGCTGATGTTCTGACAGGCACTGCTCAAATGTCCCGTCCTCAGAGAGACCTTTCCTCTCCCTCTCCTAACTCATCCTTCTTTATTTCTCCTCACAGCACCTCTCACTACCTGACATTATGTGCCATTTATTTTTTTGTCTATTTCCCAAACTAGGAGTTGAGCTGGATGTGGACAGGGTTTTGGTTTCACTCTCTGTTGCCTTCTCATTGCCTGGAACAACTTAGACAATCCTTCCAAACAATCCTGGTTGAAAGAAGAAAAGAAAGCAGTTGCTATTCTCTTCTCCATATAACAGCACCAAACTAGGCCAAGAGCAGTATAGCGACTGTATAGCTGTGGGCGGGATATCATGATAATGGCATCTTACATGAAATCACTACCCCCAGAACTCTTCCTATTTTCCTTCCCTGCACAGCTCTTCTGCAGCCAGCCCACAGAGACCAATGACAACCTAGAGCTTACGCTGAGGGTGACATCACCAACAGGCACAGGGGAGATCACCACTCTTCTGGAGAAAGAAAGGCATAAACCATGCAAGTGTTTCCTTCACATGACACACTTGTCCATGAATGAAGAGTCAGGTGGTTATGCCTTGGAATTATATGCTATCCTTTCAAACTGAGAATTATTCTTTCTTTTCTTTTTTTTTCAGGGCTGCACCTGTGGCACATGGAAGTTCCTGGGCTAGGAGTTGAATTGGAGCTGCAGCTACCAGTCTATACCACAGCCACAGCAACACCAGATCTGAGCTGCACCTGCAACCTATGCTGCAGGTTGCGGCAATGCTGGATCCTTAACCCACTGAGCAAGGCCAGGGATGGAATCCACATCCTCATGGATACTACTCGGGTCCTTAACCTGCTGAGCCACAATAGGAACCTCTGAGAATTTATTCTTTCAAACTGAGAATTATAATTAGTGGTATGCTGTTCAGGGAATAAAGGGTATGTATAAGGGAATAAAAAGATGTATCTTCCGTATATGTTTGTGCTGCTATCTGCACAGATACATAAAACAATTGATAGTACTTCTATCTGGGACTGGGATGGAACTGGAAGAGAGAAGCATTTCAGAGAAGGGGACTTACATCATTCAGAAATGTTTGTATTTTTTACCATAAGCATGCATCATATATAAGAAAAACTAGCTTGATAAATTAATAATCAGTGGTATCACATCCAAAGCAATTCCATTAAAATTAGGACCAAAACAAAGATGCTCATTCTTTTTTTTTTTTTTTTGTCTTTTGTTGTTGTTGTTGTTGCTATTTCTTGGGCCGCTCCGCGGCATATGGAGGTTCCCAGGCTAGGGGTTGAATCGGAGCTGTAGCCACCGGCCTACGCCAGAGCCACAGCAACGCGGGATCCGAGCCGCGTCTGCAACCTACACCACAGCTCACGGCAACGCCGGATTGTTAACCCACTGAGCAAGGGCAGGGACCGAACCCGCAACCTCATGGTTCCTAGTCGGATTCGTTAACCACTGCGCCACGACGGGAACTCCAAAGATGCTCATTCTTAAAGCTTTTTTTTTTTTTTTTTTTTTAAATCTTTTTAGGGCTCACTTGTGGCATAGGGAGGTTCCCAGGCTAGGTGTCAGATCGGAGCTGTAGCCTCTGGCCTACGCCACAGCCACAGCAACACAGGATCTGAGTCATGTCTGGGACCTATACCACAGCTCACAGCAATGCGGGATCCTTAACTCACTGAGCGACGTTAGGGACTGAACCTGCATCCTCATGGATGCTAGTCAGATTCATTTCTGCTGAGCCACAACGGGAACTCTAAAGCTGATGGTTTTATACATTAAAAACCTCTGGTCAATGCAACAAGATATATAACTACTGGAAGCAAGGAGACACATGTAGAAGACATGACCACATATACAAAAAACCCAAATCAATCAATTGAGTCATTAGCATTATTGAGTTTAGTCACATGGCAGGAGATAAGACAAAAATATAAACAGCAATGGTACTTCTATGTTATAGAAGAAAAAACTTTTAAATATTATCTTACTCATGATAGCAACTAAAATAAAAATTCCTTAAGAATTTAAAGACTATCCACAGCCACTAGAAAGGAAATTATGGAACTTTACTAAGAGACATAACAGAAGGCTTCACAGAAGACATAATAAACTGCTAAAATCCGGAAGACAAAACAATTTAGCAGGTGTATCCAGGGTCATAAACATGCTCCCCTTCACATCCTCTGCCCGCCGCAGCTGGCGTCTGCAGTGAGGCCTCCCCACACTGGAAGCAGCAGCCCCCAGGGAGCCACTCGCCCTGCACGCTCAGTCATGTGGCACGGGTGAGGGGGAACTCTGTCTGCACCTCAGCCCCAGGAGTAGGCACACAAGACAGGCCTGACCAGAAGGTGCGTGAGTTTAACCTTTCTGACCACAGGGTCCAAGGACAGGCGAGTGAGTGGTCCAAGCCAAACCAATGAGCCTGAGAGAAAGAGGTGCTCTTTCTGCTGGGTTGTTGGAGACTCTGGCATGGAGACAGTCGGGGTCTGTTCAGCAATGTGTGAGCCCCTGGATCCAGCCATGCCCAGAGAACGAACTTTCTTCAGTTTCATGGAGTCAATATATTGTTTTGTTGAGAGGCAGTACAGTGCTACAGCCAAGAATTTGTACTCTATAGGATCAGACTGCCTGGGTCTCAAGTCTGCATCTGCCAAGAGACTTTTTTTTTTTTTTAATTATTATTTAAGATTTTAATTTTTTGCCATGAAACTTCTGACAAATTGTTAAACCTCTCCACACCTGTCTCATCATCAGTAAAATGAGAATATGAATAGCACCTAACTCACAAGGTTATTAACAGAATTCAGTGAGTTAAGGTCTCAGAACGGCACATGGCATAAGTAAGTACTATATAACTCTTAGCTTCTTTTTGTTTTGTTATTTAAGCTATTTTGAGTTTGGTTTCTGTTACTTGCAGCCATAGCATTTTTTAAAAAGCAATTCAGGGAGTTCCCGTCATGGCGCAATGGAAATGAATCTGACTAGGAACCATGAGGTTGCGGGTTCGGTCCCTGCCCTTGCTCAGTGGGTTAAGGATCCAGCATTGCCGTGAGCTGTGGTGTAGGTCGCAGATGCGGCTTGTATCTGGCGTTGCAGTGGCCCTGGCGTAGGCTGGGAGGAACAGCTCCGACTGGGCCCCTAGCCTGGGAACCTCCATATGCCACGGGTGTGGCCCTAAAAAGACAAAAACAAACAAAAAAAGCAATTCAAATCAGTCTCTTGCTCAAAACCCCCCTTTTAAAAATCCTATCTCAGGAGTTCCTGCTGTAGTGCAGTGGGTTAAGAATCCAACCACAGTGGCTCAGGTTGCTGTGGAGGCACGGATTTGAGCCCCAACCCGGTGCAGTGAGTTAAAGGATTCGGCATGACTGCAGCTGCAGCGTAGGTCACAGCTGTGGTTGGATTCTATCCCTGGCCCGGCAACTTCCATATGCCGTGGGTGTACCATAAAAAAATTTAAAAATTAAAAGAGAAAATTCCATCTTGGAGTTCCCTGGTGGTGCAGCAGGTCAAGGATCCTGTGTTGTCACCACCATGGCTCAGGTCATCATTGTGGTGCAGGTTCGAACTTTGGCCCGGGGAACTTCTGAATGCCACAGGCGAGGCCAAAAAGAAAAATAAATAAATAGATAAATAAATAAATCCTATCTCATTTTGTATAAAATCTAAACTGTTACCAGGGCCTACAACATTCTCTCCCAGGTGAGGCAGGAGGTTCTGATCTGGAGGCTGGGTCCCCTTATCAGTGAGCTGGGTGGGGATGCTGACCAATCCAGAAGCAGGCTTGAGGCTATTTTCCACCTGCATCACTGAACTCCTCACTCCTCCTGTCACAGTCTGCTTATTTATCTGTCTTGCCCATCAGGCCTGGAGCACAACTGATAGTTCTCACTCATCTCTGCCAGCTAGCAGCCAGCTCATCTGTATTTTATCTTGGAGGGTGGATGGCAGCAGCTAGGTGAAGAAGAAAGCAGGCCAGGTGACTGGGGCCTCCTCCAGCAGCTAGCAGGGCCTCAGGAGGGGTCAGGAGTGAGCAAGGACTCACAGGGGTTCCTTTACTTTCCCGTGCCTGGACACTGCAGCATTAACCAGGTCAGAAAGCTTGTCTCATGGAGGGATGGGCACTGCAAACAAGTCCCTCCACATGAAGACAGCACTGGCCTGAGGCACTGGAGAGGTACAGGACATAAGCCCTGTACATGCTGGCCCTGATGGATTAGGCAAGGGGTCATCTTTACACAATCAGATTCCGGATCTGTAAAGATGATGAAGGCTGTCACAACAGGCTATTCTCCAATTCTGTGAAACCTCAGAAGCTGACCAGCAGTCGTGAGCATTTAGAACAGATTGTGATTCAGGAGAGCTAGTTCTTATGTAAAATTACAGTCCATGAACTGTTTTTATGTCTGTTCTTTCTAACTTGCCCATCTCACCTCATTTTTCTCTTACGTTCACTCAAGACTTTTTGCAACTATGAAATGTTAAATCATATTCTCCTGAAAGACAGCAACGTTGCTGTTTTAGTCACCAAAGTGATGAGCACAGCATTCCTTCCTTGACTCCTACCTGCTGCCGGGGTCCTGCCTTCAGAGGTGTCTTTTCTTTTTTTTTTTTGCTATTTCTTGGGCCACGCCCGCGGCATATGGAGGTTCCCAGGCTAGGGGTCCAATCGGAGCTGTAGCCACCGGCCTACGCCAGAGCCACAGCAACGCGGGATCCGAGCCGCGTCTGCAACCTACACCACAGCTCACGGCAACGCCGGATCACTAACCCACTGAGCAAGGGCAGGGACTGAACCCGCAACCTCATGGTTCCTAGTCGGATTCGTTAACCACTGCGCCACGACGGGAACTCCAGAGGTGACTTTTCTGTTCTCATTTTCTTCCCTGATTCACTTTTACTTTCTTCATTTTTCAGAAAAGCACCTGCCTTTCTTCTCATTGCTATACCTTACTCAATAATACTCCCCGTGATACCTGTGATTTTTAAGAAATATATATTTTGGCCTTCTACCAAAGTTCCTGGCACATAGCTCCTACAAGCCTTGGAATTTTCTAAGTGATAAGAGAGATAAAGTATGTTTTGCTACTCATAACAAGCCTCTTTCAACAATATCTGAGTTTATGTTAATGAGGTGGCTTTTGGAAAGTCCCTAGGGATGGGATCAGTTGCCAGGGGAACCAAATTTGAAACTTTCAGCTTAACCACCCCCCTGGGGAGGGGAAGAGGCTGGAGAGAGCCTTGATCACCAACGGCCAACGAATTTAACCAGCCACACCTGTGTAATGAAGGCTTGGAAAGAGCCCAAAGGATGGGTTTCAGAAAGCTTCTGGGTTGGAGTTCCCATTGTGGCTCAGCAGAAATGAATCCGACTAGGTACCATGAGGTTACAGGTTCAATCCCTGGCCTCGCTCAGTGGGTTAAGGATTTGGCATTGCTGTGGCTGTGGTGTAGGCTGGCAGCTGTAGTTCCAGTTGGACCCCTAGCCTGGGAACCTCCACATGCTGTGGGTGTGGCCCTAGAAAGCAAAAAAAAAAAAAAAAAAAAAAAAAAGGAAGAAGAAAGCTTCTGGGTTACAGAACGTGGAGGTGCTGAGAGGGTGGCACGCCTGGAGAGGGCATGGACGCTCACGGCACTTCCCACATACCTTGCCTCATCTGGCTGTTCCTGAGTCATATCCTTCTATAATTTAGTAAGTAAAATGTTTTTCTGAGTTCTGTGTGCTGCTCTAGCAAATTTATCGAACCTGTGGAGGGGGAGGGGGTAAGGAGAACCTCTCATCCGTAGCTAGTATATAGTCAGAAACATGGGTAACACTGGACTTGTAACTGGTGTTGAAAAAGGAGGGGGGCAGTCTTGTGGGACTAAGCCCTTAACAGTGAGATGGATGCTACCTCCAGGTGAAGAGTGTCGGGAGTGATCCAGAATTGCTTCATGTGGGAAACCCTGTGCCGACAACTTATAACCAGAGTGCCAGAAGTGAACCACAGTGTTCTGTGAGTAGACAGAAAACAGAAGAGTTTTCCTAAATATTCGCCTTTCTGTTAGAAGACCACTTCACGTGCACAAATCATTCCACGAAAGGGAATCATTTGTTGGGTGTCCCTGACACATTACTCCTATCGTGTGGTCCTAATTTTCTCTCTCTTTTTTAGACTTGGACAATGTCCAAACACAACAACAGAGTGTAACAAAATCCCTGTGTACCTACCAAAAAACTTCAATAACCAACAACATTTTGTCATGTATTTTTCATCCTTCCCCCCAACTCCACTTTTTCTTGCTGGAATGTTTTGAAGCAAACCCCAATCAACTAGGACCCAGTACATGTTCAAAGTTCCCAAATTATCTTTTAAAATGTCTCTTTTTTTTGTTTGACTCTCAACTCCAAAACGCTCATTTTTTCTGTGTGTTTGTGTCTTCTTAGGGCCACACCCATGGCATATGGAAGTTCCCAAGCTAGGGGTCGAATCGGAGCTGTAGCTGCCAGCCTATGCCAGAGCCACAGCAACGCTAGATCCAAGCCTTGTCTATGACATACACCGAAGCTCAAGGCAAAGCCTGATCTTTAATCCACTGAGCGAGGCCAGGGATGGAATGCAAGTCCTCATGGATACTAGTCATGTTTGCTAACTACTGAGCCACGACAGGACTCCCAAAAAGCTCATCTTACTTGGTTCTTTTACCTTTCAGCTCTCTTTTAATTTATACCTCTTAACATTCTACCTAACTTTTCTTCATGCTGCTAGAGTTGTTGAACAAATTGGATCAACTGCTTATGCCACATTCTGGATTATTTCCTCATGGTGCTTTATAACTTGTCCTACCATACTCCATATTTCTTGTAGATTGGGAATTTGTTCTAGAGGCTTGATCAGGTTATTTTAGGGTCTCCTCCACCCCAACCCCCACCCCAGGGTATGGAGGGAGAGGGATAAGTGCAAGAATACATGATGCGAGTGCTGTGTAGTTCCTTTTTTTTTGTTTTTTGGTTTTTTTTTTAGGGCCGCACCAGCAGCATATGGAGATTCCCAGGCTAGGGGTCTAATGAGAGCTACAGGGGCCGGCCTATACCACTGCCACAGCAACATCGGATGCAAGCCGCATCTTCGACCTGTACCACAGCTCATGGTAACGCCAGCTCCTTTACCCACTAAGCCAGGCCAGGGATCGAACCCACAACCTCATGGCTCCTGGTTGGATTCATTTCCACTGAGTCATGATGGGAACTCCCAGTGCTGTGTAGTTCTTATCAGGAGACATGATCATATAGTTGTCTCATATTCACTGATGCTGAGGCTGACAAATGGATTTGGGTAGGAAGACCTGATTCCTTTTTTCTGAAGTTCCCCAACAGCCTTTCACCAAATGATTTTATCCTCCATTACTGATCCCCATGTGAGTCAGTCAGTTCATTATGGTCTGCAAAACAGTGATTTTTTTTTTTTATAATCATATCCTCCTTTGTACACAGAAGAATACTGAGATTCTTCCAAATAAAAGAACCCTTCCTCATTCAGTAGGGCTATTTGGTTGCCCTGAAAAAAACCTGTACTGGAGAAGTAGGAAATGTGCTTAATTTCTCATTTTTCTCCTTTTATTATTAAAAATTGACAATTTTCAGAATGAGTTGGGTGCACAGCATTGCCTAACAAATCAAAGAGTCCAGTCTCTCCAGAGTGGCTGATGCCCTCTGGCCCCAGTGGCTTCCACCTACACAGAACAGGCTAGGCAGACAGTAAATCTTGTTATTATTTTGTCTTTTGTCTTTTTAGGGCTGCATTCACGGCACATGGAGGTTCCCAGGCTAGGGGTTCAATTGGAGCTACAGTTGCCAGCCTAAACAACAGCCACAGCAACTCGGGATCTGAGCCGTATCTGTGACCTACACCACAGCTCATAGCAACACCATATCCTTAACCCACTGAGTGAGGCCAGGAATCGAACCTGCATCCTCATGGATGCTAGTCTGGTTCATTAACCACTGAGCCACAACAGGAACTCCAATAAATCTTATTTATTGTTCCCAATGAAGTTTTGCAGAATCCAACTGCCTAATTAATTGTAGCTTCCTCTAAAAGTAAAATATGAAGACAATTTAGATAAAAAGATTCACCTCGAAAACAGAAAAGCCAAAAAGAGTGACTAGAAATTGACAACAGCCTGAAAGTTGGATTTATACAAGTTTTTTTATGAAGTGAACTTCAGTTTCTGATTAATAGCAGCAGTTTGGATCATCATCTCGCACATATAGTTAGGAAATATTTACTCCATAATCCATTATGGAAGATTAACTAGCCAAAACAAGAAGGAAGTAAATAACATTGGATTTTACCTTTAGGCAAAGAAAAAAAAAGTATGTAAATTTAATTCCATTAGGGTTAATGAAAATCACATTTTGAAACTAGCTTCTTATATTTTCCATTACTGTTGCGCTGTAGTATTTTTTGGCTTATATCTATCCAAAATAAATGTTAATATGCTTGAATTTAAGCCCTTCGAAGGCAGTCAGTGCTGACAAATTATTTCAGATTCACAGGTACATAGTACATCAAAGATGTTTGTCAGTGCACCAAACTGAAAGCCAAGGTTCAGTTACATAAAGACTTAATTTAAAGTATGTCTGCCTATTTACAAAGCGGTGATAGAGTGGCCCTCTGTATGAACAAGTCCCACATCTGCATGTGCAACCAACTGCAGATCAGAAATATTTGAGGGAAAAATATTCCAGAAAGTTCCAAAAAGCAAAACTTGAAGTTGGCACACAGGCAACTATTTACATAGCATTTTCATTGTATTTACAACTATTTACATAGCATTTACATTGTATTTACAACTATTTACATAGCATTTATACTGTATTAGGTATTATAAGTAACCCAGAGATGATTTAAAGTATACTGGAGGATGTGCGTGGGTTATATGCAAAGACTATGATATTTTACATAAAGGACTTGAGAACCTTCAGATTTTGGTACCCCCAGTGGACATTAAGGGACGACTGTACTTGAAGTCACTAAAAATGCTGGAAGATATAAAACACAGTCCCTTGAAAAACATACAACTCCTGAGAACCCTGTATCAACACTGAGGCTCCAAGTTGAAACCAGAGCCCCAGCGCAGTCAAGGGCCAAATGGCATCACTTTGTCTTTCTGTCCTCCTTTCGCCTTCCCTCCAGAGGCTGACCTCTTTACCTTTCTGACCTCACCCCTAGTGTCTCCCTTTTGCTCAATGTTTCAGCCACAACAGGCCCTCACTGCTCTTCAAACATTCAAGTTTGCTCCTGCCTCAGGAACTCTGCACTTGCTGTTCCCTCTGCCTGGAATCCCCTTTCCTGGTTATCATTGGGGCTCACTCCTTCACCTTCGGTTCTTTACTCAAATATCACATTCTGAGTGATGCCTTTTCTCTCTTCTTTTATTTATTTATTTATTTATTTATTTATTTTTATTTTTATTTTTTAATTTTTTAAATTTTTTATTTTGTCTTTTTGCTATTTCTTGGGCCGCTCCCGCGGCATATGGAGGTTCCCAGGCTAGGGGTCGAATTGGAGCTGTAGCCACTGGCCTATGCCAGAGCCACAGCAACACAGGATCCGAGCCGCATCTGCAACCTACACCACAGCTCACGGCAACGCCGGATCGCTAACCCACTGAGCAAGGGCAGGGACTGAACCCGCAACCTCATGGTTCCTAGTCGGATTCGTCAACCACTGCGCCACGACGGGAACTCCTCTTCTTTTTTTTTTTAAAGCCACACCTGAGGCATATGGAACTTCCCAGGCTAGGGGTCGAATTGGAGCTGTAGCTGCCAGCCTACACAGTCACAGCAACACTGGGGATCCGAGCCGCATCTTTGACCTACACCACAGCTCACAGCAACACCAGATCTTTAACCCACTTAGCAGGGCCAGGGATTGAACCTGAGTCCTCATGGATACCAGTCGGGTTTGTTACTGCTGAGCCACAGTGGGAACTCCTCAGTGATGTCCTTTCTAACTGCCTTCTCTAATAAGATCACAGACCTCAACTATCTATGTAAAGGGAGGAATTTCTTCTTGTTCACAGCTGTGCCCTCTGTATCTGGAACAGTCCCTGGTACAAAGTGTCCAATAAGTATTTGTGGAATGAATGCACGAACCACAAGTCAATTTGTTTCTTTTATTTATATTTGCACTGAAAAAGTAATTTTGTTTAAGACAAGTGATAGACGTTTGTAAAAAGTTGACATGTGCAACTTTCTAACAAAAAAACCAAGTTATGGGGTTGTCTATACTTCTTTAATGTGAAGTACATGTTTTATTTGCAAATGATCTTCAGTTGGGATAAGAGGTTCCTAGGACAAAGGAGACTGAGGTAGATAAAGTCCAAGAGAACTCACAGCTACTCAACTCATGCAGGCTGGCATTTTACAGGAACACTGGAATCAACCAGTCATAAAAACCACCCAGTGGAGATGCCTCAAAGAGAGAGCTAGAGACCTGTGCAGTCTCAAAAATGCTCTGGGATGTCAAAGCTTTGTACAAAGAACAAATTCAACATGGGAAACCATATTTTTCCCAAGTTCACCTTTTGGCTGGATGGATAGTTTGAGACTTAGACAAAGGAAGCCCCATGAAGCACTTGATTAAGATCATATTTCTTATTTTAGACAACATTTCAGTTCATATACAGTGTAAAGTGTACACTGTCTATAAGTCTAGAGGTGGAAAAATCCTACCTAAACTGTCGACTGGCTTGTTCAAAGGTTCCTAGCTGCTGCAAGTATATTCCAAGATGTCCCCACCTCCTCCTGCACTTGCTCCCTATGTACCCCCACTCCAAGTGCAAGGCAAACAGAGCAGCGACTGTTAGCAGAAGAGGTCCCACAGGGCTTCTATGCTGAAAAGGTCCTGGCAGTTTCTACATCAGGCAAGGTCATACTGCAGTCACCCTGTAACACCGCAAGAGGAGACAACAGAGAAGAGAGGGAGGTGTCTACCTCAAGAACCAGGAAAGAAATGAGCAGAGCAAATGTTTCAGGAGTGGCAACTTTTTCCACCTAAAAGGGTTCCAGTGAGAAGAACAGTCTGCTGTACATTTCTCTCAGGTATTGGTTTTGTATATAATTGTGCTCTGTACTTCAGAGAAGGGCTAATGGCACCTTTCAAGCCAGGTGGAAGCAATAATAATAAGAGTGATGATGACAATTAACTGGGTACAGTGGTTCACACACATGAATCGCTTCTGATCCTCAAAAGAACTCTGGGAGGCGGGTGGTAATTCCATTTTATAGATGGCAAACTGAAGCGTAGAGATGTCAGATGATTTGCTCAAGGCCATACAGACAGTAAGAAGCAGAGTCATTTTCTAAACCCACATGTTCTGACTCCGTGCCCCATAATAAACAGTGTCACAAGCACTCGTTAACTAATGAAGCACCACAGTCACAATTTATTTCTCTTAACAGTGAGATTACGAGGGTGAAACCTGGGTAAGGGGCAGAGTTACTGATGAGTACAGACTGGACAGGACTCATGTATACCCTGCTTGCCCAAGAGCACACAGTCAGCAATTGCCGCTCCTAGATAGAGGCACCAGCATCAACGAGCATATCCCCAACCTGGCAGTACGTAAGGGAGCATTAGAAGCATGTTTTGACCATCTTCAGGGCTAGGGCAGTGGAATGGGTGCTCTGTCATAGATTAAAAGTGTCCAAGCCTTTGAATACTGAATTCAGGGCTTTCCTTAGTCCTGGGCTAAGTGCCTGAGCAAAGGTCCTTGCCTAGCCAGTCAAGTTCAGCAATGTTAGGCCAAGAGATTTCTTTCCCCAGGAATTTATTTATTTATTTATTTATTTATTTATTTATTTATTTATTTAGGGCTGCACCTGTGGCATAAGGAAGTTCTCAGGCTAGGGGTCAAATCAGAGCTACAGCTGCCGGCCTGCCCCACAGCCACAGCAACATGGGATCCCCGACCCACTGAGCAAGGCCAGGGATCAAACTCGCATCCTCATGGATACTAGTCGGATTCGATTCCGCTACGCCACGATGAGAACTCCCTTCCCAAGAATGAATGTTAAAGAGCCTCTCTGGGCCTTGTTGATAAAACCTTTAAAAGACCAACAGGAAAAAGACCCCAAATGCCTAGCCATTCCATCTGAGTTGATGACTATCTTGGGAGAGCAACCCTTTTTGGACCATGGCAGTAGTACATAAATTCCAGAAACAATAAATACTGCTTTGTGGAAAGACCAACATGTTAAGTCTGCAGGCCTACATTTGGTGGTCACATCTTGGGATTTACTTATAAGTCAGCAGTTTGAAATGTAGAATATGTGCATAGATTCTAAAACCCATCAACAGTACTTAATTTCCAATCTAGCCTCTGAAAGTCTGTTTAGCCCATTATGAACAAAAATCTGGTTGTATTCCAGCTATCCTAATCACATTTCACAGGGAAAGAGAGTCAAGCCAAAATTCCAGACCACGACAATAAGAAGTATTTCTCCTTCTCAGCTCAAGTGGTCCGTGCTGGTCCCAGGAAAGCAGAAGGGACAAGGTAGGTCCCCAACTCCTCAGGGCTGGTTCAGCCTTCTCCAGCTGTCCTCAATTGGGGAGCAAGGGCACGTGACCTGTGTGGTGGGAGAGCAAATGCCCTTGGAGGCCTAGCTCTGCCTCCTCCAGCACCTGGTGGCATGGCCTGAAGAAAAGCTCAATAATGTTCAGGTAAAAAGGCTTTGGCCTCATTTTTCAAACGACTCTTGCCTGAAATTCTAAATAAAGTTAAAAGTCCTGTGTCATTATACGGTGAGAGCTGTAACAGTCCGGGTCTAATACTGGTCAACACTTTCTGAGAGGTCAGAGTCCCTAACCGCTCTCTTGCCACATCTCTGCAAAGCAGAAACCAGGCACACTGGGGGCTGAACAACATGGTTCTTTATGTAACAAACAAAAGCCAAAGTTGTACATCTACACATACACGAATACGCAGCTGTGCATGTACACACAGTAGCCTGGAACAGCACACACCAACCAGTTAACAGTGGTCTTTTCTGGGAAAAGGAATGAGATGGGAGAGTAGAGCAGTTGCTTAAAGTTTCATTGCATGAATTTCTTTTGAGAAGTACATTTAAAAAAAAATATGCTCTAAGTACGATTTACATGCGTAATTTTGTGTGTGTGTGTCTTTTTAGGGCTCCACCCATGGCATATGGAGGTTCCCAGGTCGAATTGGAGCTGTAGCTGATGGCCTACACCACAGCTATAGCAACTCCGGATCCAAGCTGTGTCTGCAATCTACACCACAACTTATGGCAACTCCGGATCCTTAACCCACTGAGCAAGGCCAGGGATTGAACCTGTGTCCCCGTGGATGCGAGTCAGATTCGTTTCCACTGAGCCATGACAGGAACTCCTACATGTGTAATTTAAAAAATACTTTAAATTGTGACAAGCCATTTTAAAAACACTTCAAAATCATAATTTCTCTGAATATATAATATGATCATAGAAATTAAAATATACTTGTATAAGTTTAAAACAGGAGTTCCCGTTGTGGCGCAGTGGTTAAGAATCCAACTAGGAACCATGAGGTTGCGGGCTCGATTCCTGCCCTTGCTCAGTGGGTTAACGATCCGGCGTTGCCGTGAGCTGTGGTGTAGGTTGCAGACGCGGCTCGGATCCCGCATTGCTGTGGCTCTGGCATAGGCCAGTGGCTACAGCTCCAATTCGACCCCTAGCCTGGGAACCTCCATATGCCACGGGAGTGGCCCAAAGAAATAGCAAAAAGACAAAAAAAACCCCCACAAAAAAACAAAAAAAAAAAAAACAGAATGACACAAGGAAGATATTAAATATTAACACAGCAGATTCAGCAAACTATAGCCCACAGGCCAAATACAGACGAACAGACAGGTCTACAAGGCAAAACTGGTTCTCAAATTCTGAAAAGGTTATTAAAAAAAAAAACAAAGTAGAGTTCCCTTGTGGCTCAGTGGGTTAAGGATCTGGCACTGTCACCGCTAGGCTCTGTTCACTGCAGTGGCACAGGTTCGATCCCTGGTCTGGGAACTTCCACATGCTGCTGGTGCAGCCAAAAAAAAAAAAACAAACAAACAAACAAAAAAACAAAGAATATGTGACAGAGGCACTTGTGGCCCATGAAGCTGAAAATTTACTTACTATTTGCCCTCTATAGAAAAAGTCTGATGAAGCCTGATTTACACCAAGACTACTGTGTCTTATCAAAAATAGTTTCAACTGCCTCTTGGAAATGCCTTCAAAAATCAGGGTTTTTGTTTTTGTTTTTATTTTTTTTTTTAAGGGCTATACCTGCAGTGTATGGAAATGCCCAGGCTAGGGGTAGAATCAGAGCTACAGCTGCCAGCCTGCGCCACCGCCACAGGATCTGAACCGTGTCTGTGACCTATAATATAGCTCATGGCAACACTGGATCCTAAACCAGCTGAGCAAGGCCAGGGATGGAACCTGTGTCCTCATGGATACCAGCTGGGTTAGTAACCCGCTGAGCCACAATGGGAACTCCCCAAATCACTTTTAAACACAATAAAAATGAATCATAATACTTAACAGTCTAACATTTTTTTTTCTCCCTAAACCCACAACAATATAAGTTTAGCTTATTCAGCCACCTCAATCATCAGATTTGGCTCAGAAGGTTGGTGATTTCCTAAAATCAAACATAACCCAGGATGGGAAAGGAATTTTCTCCCTTTTAGCATCCAGAAACCCAACCTCTGATGTGCTGCTAAAATGGACAAGGACACACAGAAAAATCAAACTCAGAAGAACTCTCTGAGCAGCTAAAAATAATTTAAATAATCTAGCAGTGATGCTAATTTAACAGATGACAGATTATTAAATGATTTCCTAAATGAAGGAAGGGAAAGTGTCTTTATTCTGAATTAAATTTGTATTCCAATCTCACACCTCTAATCAAGAGCCCTGAAAAAGGAAGAACATTTCATTTTGAGTATCAAAGACCCTAAGAAATGCATTAACTAAGAATCAAATGCAACCAAATGTGAACAGCTGTAAATCTGGAAATATAGTTTATCCTGTAAACATGTGTAGAACATTCTACATTAAATCAATGGTCCTATATAATGACAATTGACCAAAAAAAAAAAAAAAATCACATTTAGACTTCTCAGCCCCTACTATGTACTTTAACAATAGGTTATTTAGAAATTAAGTTTCAACTTAAAAATTTAAAGAGCATAAACTATAGGCTGATTTGTTTGTTTAATCATCTTTTATCCTACTTTATTTGAAATTAAAGTAGTTCTGAACCTGGCATGCAATTTTTTTTTTTCCCCCTACAAGGACAGAGTATCAGTAGAAAGAGGGCGAAGACCATCATTTCAGTGATTTGGGAAAGAACTAAGACAACATTCTCACTTGCCTCTGGAGTACATTTTCCTACCCAAGTATGACACACGGAAGATACTCTACCTCAATGTCCTGGAGACTGAATTCCTTCTGATCTGTGAAGTTTGCAGCCCCGGCACTCAGCTCCATCAGCATCTTGGCGATCTCCGGCTTTATAGCCGAGGTCAGCCGACTGGCTGCTTCCATGACGTGCTCCTGCACATCTTTGAGTTGCATGGCTGCCTTGGAGTAGTGAGAGTTCCTGAACACAGTGCTGAAGAGATCTGTGAGGAAAGTACTGGCACGGCAGAAGACGTTGAGGGCGTCCAGGTACTTGGAGATGCCCTGCTGGATGTCAGCGATGGGGGTGGAGTGGGGCATGGCATGGTGGCAGCTGCCTGCAGCAGTCAGACTGCCCAGGGAGGTGGTGGTGGCAGCAGATGCCAGAGGAGCACTCAATGCTCGGCCCAGCTCGGGCATCGGGTACTGCTGGTGCTGCTGCACCTTCTGCTTGGACCCGCCAAGCAGGAAGCGCCGCTTGTAGTCCATTTTACTGTCCTGGGCACTGCAGCAATACATGCGGGAAGGGGAACTGTCCTGGCGACCGTGAGAGGGTCAGTGTTCTGATTCCTTTCTTTCTCCCCTAAAACTGTAGCTAGGTATAAAAATAGTGGAGTTCTGCAAATAGAAGTTTTAAAAAAGGCATTTCCATGAGGCAGGTGACCATGTGATCCAACGCAGATGAGAAAAGGACAACAGGTTTATATCATTAATATTTTCAGTTTAGGCAGGACCTCTGACAAAAAATAAAAGTGTGTCCAAAATGCTATATAAGAACTGTTAGCATTCCACTCTCTTAATAAAAAGATATGCTTGCTGAGAAAAATGTTTACCTTTGCAAGAATACTTTGATACTTGTATTTACAATGGCAGAAAAATAACTTAACTTTAAAAAATGTAATATAATGTATCTTCAATATACCAGAAAAGTTAGAACCCCCAAACCCACAAGCTGATCAACAGCAATTTAAAAAGCAGTACAGAATTACTTCACACTAAGTCCTTAGGAAGGAAGATCAAATCTCTGCAGAATTTTGACAGAGCCTGCCTGCCAAATCCATTTACCATTCTTCCCTATGTGAAAGATTTCCAAATTTCCTTTAGTATTTTCTGAAAACAAGTTTTGTTTTCTTTTAAAAATGGCATTTGTTACTATACGTCTTCTCCTTCTTTCCTTTTGTTTGCTGAGGTAGCGGTTTCCTTGTAACATTAATAAGAGGTGCTTCCAGGCTGGGTTGGCCCTCAACTGTAAAGTCTGAAGCAAGAATGCACAGATATATTTGTAAGGCTTCTAAGTCATTTCCTGTAAGGGGGAAAAATAAGACAGAGTTAGGAAAGTTACAGGACAGTGAGTAATTCTGGAACATTAACTCCTGAAACGCCATTATCCACAAAGGTGGGCTCCAACTAAATAAGCGATACAAAAACCTTATAAAAGCAGGTCCAACAGTGAGAGTGGAACTATGATATGATGACTGCTAGAAAACTCCTCAAGTTTTTGTATAAAAATAATGCAAAAGAAAAGTCTGATTCCACACTAACCACTCCAAAGCTAAGGCTGACATCAAGCGGGGCCTGGACTCATATTCGTGTTTCGCATTCCCTTGTTTCCTCCTCAAAGAATTCACAAGCCTCTAAGAGGACGGGAAGAGTACCCAGATCAGGGGAGGGCTGTTGACAAGCAGAGCACTCACAAAACCTTAAGGGGGACTGGAAAGCGGAGTCATGAGTCCAGACTGAGAGAAACCAGGAAGACTGTTATGAAGAAAATGTTACTCTGAGGTAGGCAGGTTTTGACAGGTGCAAAAGGGATGGCTGGAGCTCACCACGTGAAAGGACCACCACAGCAAAGGCCCTGAAGCAGGATAGTTTATGTTCTATTCAGGATACCCAGCTGGGCTGAAGGGCAGCATACAGAAAGACAGAGTAAGTGGCTGGTCAGATTGCTGATAGGATTCTTCTATGTCAAATTGCCCTCCAGATGTTCGAAGGGTAGCCTGGCAGGGTGTGCTGGTTCTTATACCCTGGGGTGGCTTCTATAGAACCCCTGGCTCTGGATAGCTGCAAACAGCAAGGTCTGGACATCTCTGGTTGTCATTCCTACAACAGTGGAGTACTGTGATTCTTCCCACATAGGTAACATCAGGTTTACATTTGCCTGAACTATCTGTGTTCCCAAACATAACAAGAGTTCAAGTATCTTTTATTGTGTGTTACATGCAGGCTATATTAAACTTCAATCTATACAATGTCAGGAGTTCCCGTCGTGGCGCAGTGGTTAACGAATCCAACTAGGAACCATGAGGTTGCGGGCTCGATTCCTGCCCTTGCTCAGTGGGTTAACGATCCGGTGTTGCCGTGAGCTGTGGTGTAGGTTGCAGACACGGCTCGGATCCTGCGTTGCTGTGGCTCTGGCATAGGCTGGTGGCTGCAGCTCTGATTGGACCCCTAGCCTGGGAACCTCCATATGCCGTGGGAGCGGCCCAAGAAATGCCAAAAAGACAAAAAAAAAAAAAAAAAAAAAATCTATACAATGTCTGTATATAGTTTGGTCTATTTATTGGTAGGCTTACTTTTTTTTGGTCTTTATGCCTTTTCTAGGGCCATTCCCATGGCTTATGGAGGTTCCTAGGCTAGGGGTCTAGTCAGAACTGTTGCTGCCGGCTTACGCCAGAGCCACAGCAACACAGGATCTGAGCTGCATCTGTGACCTACACCACAGCCCATGGCAACATCAGATCCTTAACCCACTGAGCAAGGCCAGGGATCGAACCCGCAACCTCATGGTTCCTAGTCGGATTCATTAACCACTGAGCCACGACGGGAACTCCTAGGCTTTCTTTCTTTCCATTTTCCTTTTTTTCGGTAGATAAAAATAAATACAAGTCATACCTTGTCACTCTTCACAGTCAACTACCATGCCTCCTTTAAGGTTCTACAATTGCATAAGGAACCCAGGAGGGTAAGCAGGTTACAAGAACAAGAGATGAGAAGAGTGTGGATACAAACACATACTCTGATAAAACTGCAGCAACCCTAACCCAGCTAGTATATAAATCCAACTCACTGGCCACAATTTGTAACTCTGGGTTCAAGAGAATCTTGACTCAAAAAAAACTCTAATAAGCTTCTTAAGAAATAAGATATTGGAGTTCCCGTTGTGGCGCAGTGGTTAACGAATCCGACTAGGAACCATGAGGTTGCGGGTTCGATCCCTGGCCTTGCTCAGTGGGTTAAGGATCCGGCGTTGCCATGAGCTGTGGTATGGGTCACAGACGTGGCTCGGATCCTGTGTTGCTGTGGCTCTGACGTAGGCCGGCAGCTATAGCTCCGATTCGACCCCTAGCCTGGGAACCTCCATGTGCCACGGGAGTGGCCGAAGAATTGGCAAAAAGACAAAACAAACAAACAAACAAAAAAAACAACAATAAAAAAGAAATTAAGATATCAAACAGCTATGTGTAAGAAATCTACCAAATCTTCCTTTCTCAAAGTCATTACAATAAGGCAATCACATCTAAAATGTTTCATTATAACCAATGTGACTGTACAAATTCCAGTGTAGCAAAGACGGCCTCGACAGGAGGGCTGCAGGATGGAAGGCTGCTCACAGAGACGCTGTGTGTCTGTAAAGGAAAACCATCACCTGCAGGTGGCCGCAGTGAGGGTCTTGAGCAGCCCTGAGAGGCAACTTTCTTTGTTCTGTGTTGCACACTAGTATCTCTGGTTCTGAAAGGCCACCCCCATTCCTTTACCAGATGATTCTAGAAGGTGAAGCAAGACTCATACACTTACATATTAAAAAAAAAAAGTCATAAACGTTAAACTTGTAATGCCTAAAAATATGCTACTTTACCAAATTCGTCTACAAATTCAGTGCAGTCTCTATCGAAATTTGAACTACCTTTATTTATAGAAAGAGACAAGCTGATCCTAAAATGCAAGTGGAGATGAAAGGGACCCAAGATGACCAAAGAAATAAAGTAATAAGGACAGTAGAGTACTGACATACATATAGTTTTAAATATATATATAACTATAAAGCTCATAGAAGAAAATGTAAATCTTTGTGATCACCTTAGACATGAAATTTTAAAGCACAAAAAAACAAAAGAAAAAAGAGATAAACTGGACTTCATCAAAATTAAAAACATTTGTGCATCAAAGGTCACTATCAAGGTGGAGGGACAACCCACAGTCTGGGCAGAAATACTGAAAATTCATATAGCTATTAAGGGTCTAGTATCTAGAATATAAAATTACTCTTAAAAGTCAACAACAAAATGACAAATAACCTATTAAAAGACAGGCAAATGATACAAACATTTCTCAAAAGATATACAACTGGCCAACAAGCAAATGAAATGAGGCCCAACATGGATAGTCACTAGGGAAATACAAATAAATCACAGTAAGTTACCATTTCACACATGCTAGCATGACTACAGGAAAAACAAACACAAAACAAAACAGAAAACAAGTGTGGGTGAGAATGTGGAGAAACTGGAACCCTCACAAATTGCTGGTGAGAATGTGAAATGATGATGCTACTGTGAAAGGCAGTTTGGCAGTTCCTCAAAATGTTAAACAAAGAGGTGCCACAGACCAAGCAATTTCTTCTTAAGTCTCTTAACTTCAGTTTTCAGAAGACTGAAAACAAAAGTTTATATAAAAACGTGCACATGAATGTCCATAGTATCATTATTCATAATAGCCCCAAAGTGGAACAACTCAGGACAATCAACTGATGAATAAACAAAACGGCATACCATAAAAAGAATATTATTCACCTATCAAAAAGAATGAAGTGTGGGGTACCCACTGTGGCTCAGCGGGTTAAGAATCAGACATAGTGTCCGTGAGGATGCAGGTTCAATCTTTGGCCTTCCTCCAGTGGATTAAGGATCTGGCATTGCTGTGGCTGTAGCAAAGCAGGCAGCTGCAGCTCCTATTTGACCCTTAGCTCAGGAACTTCCACATGCCACAGATGCAGTCATAAAAAGAAAAAAAAAAGAATGTAGTGGAGTTCCCTGGTGGCCCACTGGTTAAGGATCTGGCGTCACTGCTGTGAGTGCAAGTTCAATCCCTGGCCCAGGAACCTCCACATGCCGTGGGCACAGCCAAAAAAGAATGAAGTATTGATAAATACTACAGCATGCCTGGACCTTGAAAACACTGTGGTATATGAGAAAGAAGCCAAAAACAGAGGTCATATACTGTGAGATTCCACTGATATGAAATATCCAGATAAGGCAAATCCATAAAGACAAAAAAAAGTAGATTAGTGGTTGCCAGGAATTGAAGAGAGGAAGGGAATGGGAAGTGACAATTAATAGAGTTTCTTTTTGAGATAATGAAGATGTTCTGGAATTAGACAATAATAATAATTGTATAATTTTGTTATATACTAAAACCCACTGAATTTCACATCTTATTTTATCTTTTTAAGGCTGCACCTACAGCATATGGAAGTCCCAGGGTAGGGGCCAGATCAGAGCTGCTGTTGCCAATCTATGCCACAGCCACGCCAGATACAAGCCATGTCTTTGACCTACACCGAAGCTCACATCAATGCCAGATCCTTACCCTACTGAGTAGGGCCAGGGATCGAACCTGCATCCTCATGGATGCTAGTCGGGTTTGTTACCACTGCGCCACAATGGCAACTCCGAATTTCACAATTTAAAATGGTGAATTTTATGGTATGAGAATAATATATCAATTTAAAAAGAGAAAAGTGGGGAGTTCCCGTCGTGGCTCAGTGAAAATGAATCTGACTAGTATGAGGACGCAGGTACAATCCCTGGCCTCACTCAGTGGGTTAAGGATCCAGCATTGCTGTGAGCTGTGGTTTAGGTTGAGATGTGGCTCGGATCTGGTGTTGCTGTGGCGTAGGCCAGCGGCTACAGCCCTGATTCAACCCCTAGCCTGGAAACCTCCGTATGCTGAGGGTACAGCCCTAAAAAATAATTAAAAAATAAATAATAAATAAATAACAGAGAAATGGGGAAAAAGATATACTACTGGCCTCCAGAAATGCCTATTTAGAATAGATGTCTATTTACTAGCATCCATGAGGACGCAGGTTCGACTCCTGGCCTCGATCAGTGGGTTATGGATCTGGTGCTGCTGTGAGCTGTGGTGTGGGACACAGACGCAGCTCGGATCCTGTGTTGCTGTGGCTGTGGCGTAGGCCAGCAGCTACAGCTCCAATTTGACCCCTAGCCTGGGAACCTCCATATGCCACAGGTGAGGCTCTAAAAAGACAAAAACAAAACAAAAAAGAATAGATGTCTATTAAGAAGGTCTCATAAGCTGTATCTGATAAAATGATTTATTAGGTAGATGGTCAGCTCTATGGGTGGCTATCCACTAACCATAGTGGTGATTATCTAGGTGTTTACTTGGAGATAATATATCAAGCATTGTTACTATAATTTGTGCACTTCCCTATATATATATAAAAATATATATATATATGTTTTTTTTTGTTTTTGTTTTTTGTTTTTTTGGTCTTTTTGCCATTTCTTATGTCGCTCCCATGGCACATGGAGGTTCCCAAGCTAGGGGTCGAATCAGAGCTGTAGCCACCAGCCTACACCACAGCCACAGCAACTCGGGATCCGAGATGTGTCTGCAACCTACACAATAGCTCACAGCAACGCTGGATCCTTAACCCACTGAGCAAGGCCAGGGATCGAACCTGAAACCTCATGGTTCCTAGTCGGATTCGTTAACCACTGAGCCACGACGGGAACTCCTCTATGTGTTATTTTTCAATAGAAGTTTAAGGATAACAAAAGGTTAACTAGCACAGAAATCGGGGAAGTTTGAGTAAAGATACTTTCATTGCAAGTAGAACAGCATGAGAGGGGAAACCTAGAAGGGAGTATCCCAGAGACTACCAAATAGCTGGTTTCAGTCAAATCTCCTTTCTCCTTTACAACAAACCAGTGGGCCAAGAATACGTGTACCCCACTACTCTGAAATGTGCTTACATGACTAACTTGAGTCTAAGAAAAAATCTCAGAAGAAAAAGCCTTGGCAAACTTCAAGATTCAGATCTAATCCAAACTACAATTTCACTATTAAGAAGAGAACAGCAGAGTCATGAAAATAAAAACCTAAAAAGAAAGGGGAGGGAAGTGATGTCATAAAAATACGGCAGAGTAAGGACCTTCAAAAATTCTCTCCTCCATAAACCAGCTATAATGTAAAAAAATAAAAATCGGGGAGTTCCCGTTGTGGCACAGTGGTTAATGAAGCCGACTAGGAACCATGAGGTTGCGGGTTTGATCCTTGCCCTTGCTCAGTGGGTTAACGATCCGGCGTTGCCATGAGCTGTGGTGTAGGCTGCAGACGCAGCTCGGATCCCAAGTTGCTGTGGCTCTGGCGTAGGCTGGCGGCTACAACTCCGATTCGACCCCTAGCCTGGGAACCTCCATATGCTGTGGGAGCGGCCCAAAGAAATAGCAAAAAGACAAAAAAAAAAAAAAAAAAAAAATCGAAATCGAAGATCCCGTCATGGTGCAGCAGAAATGAATCCGACTAGGAACTGTGAAGTTGCAGGTTCAGTCCCTGGCCTCACTCAGTGGTTTAAGGATCCAGCATTGCTGTGAGCCATGGTATAGGCTGCAGACGCAGCTCAGATCTGGCGTTGCTGAGGCTGTGGTGTAGGCCGGCAGCTATAGCTCCGATTAGACCCCTAGCCTGGGAACCTCCATATGCTGTGGGTGCAGACCTTAAAAAAGCAAAACAAACAAACAAAACCTAGTACACTTGCCATGATCTCTGTCATGTGAAACCGTATATGTGTGTATGAATGAGTAAATCTGAGGCGATTCATAGGGCTGTCCATGATATATTTTCAAGGAAAAGAAAGCAGGTTGCAAAAATGTAATACAAAAAACATCAAATTTAAAAAAATAAAAATAAAAAATAAAAATCATTAAAAAAAATTATCTCCTCTATAAAAAAAAATGATAAAAAAGCAAAAACTAGCCAAAATGGTCAGAATCAACTTTTTAAAAAAATGCTTGAAATTAATGGGCTTTGTACCAAACTGGGAAGCACTTACTCAGGAAAAATGGCTGAATCCCTGAGAATACAGTAGTTCCCCCTTATTAGGGGGGTATATTCCAAGACTCCAGTGGATACCTGAAAGCTAGGATAGTACCAAACCTTATATATACTAGATTTTTTTCCTGCACTAATGGGTAGGTAGCATATACAGCATGAATATGTGGGACAAAGGGATGATTCACGTGTCAGGTGGGATGGAGCAAGACAGCATGAGATTTCAACATGCAACTTAGAATGGCATGCAATTTAAAACTTATTTCTGGAATTTCCCATTTAATGTTTTCAGATATTGCTTAACAGCAGGTAACTAAAACTGCTGAGAGTGAATCTATGAATAAGGGGGGGACTACTGTAGTCAGCTCTGTAGCATTTTAACTTAAGTTTCATTCCTTGCTCTCTAACTCTATGGTAACCTTGAAAATAGCCACATTTGCAATAAAAACAAGAAGGCAGGCAATCATCGGAGGGAGCAGAACTGGGCTAAAACTCCTTCAGAGTTTCATTTCCAAGAAATTATCATTATCTGATCTATCTGGTAGTTCCCTGGAAGATCCCATTTGCAAAGGTCTCTATTTGATCTGACGTGGAACTACTTGGAGAGGGAAGAGAATCTGATTTCAAGTTAACATATTATATCATACAAATGTTCAGTTTCCAATTAAAAGTTACAAGTCATGCAAAGCAATAAAAGTATGGGCCGCACATAGGAAAATAAGACAAAAATCAGCTATTTTCAGTATGTTCGAAGAACTAAAGGAGGTCAGTTTACTTCAATTTTAAAAAGTGAAATCATTAAAAAGAACTGAAGAAAAATGTAAGACTAGAATCTCAGCAAATCCAGAATACTAATAAAAGAAATTATATTTCAAAAATAGAACCAAACAGAAATTCTGAAGTTGAAAATATAATAACTGGAGTTCCTGCTGTGGTGCAGTGGGTTAAGGATCCAGTGTTGCTGCAGCTGTGGGACAGGTTGCAGCTATGTCTTGGATTCGACCCCTGGCCTGAGAACTTCCATATGCCAAGGGTGTGGCCAAAAAAGAAAAAAAAGAAAGAAAAGAAAATGACCAAAAAAATGCCAAAAAATACACTAAGGGCTCAACAGTGGATTTGAACAGGAATCAGCAAACTGAAGATTAATCTATTGAGATAATCCAGTTCAAGGAATAGGAAGAAAAAAGAAAAGATTCTTAGAGATCTGAAGGATAGCATCAAGCATTCCAGCATCACATAATGGGATCCTCAGAAGGAGAGGAAAGACACAGGAAAAAAAAAAAAAATTGAAGAAATAAAGTCCCTAAATTTCTCATATTTGATGAAAAGCACATGAATCTACACATCCATGAAGCTCAACAAACTCCAAGTAGGATAAACACAAAGAAATCAAACTAGACGCACTATAATCAAACTGCCTAAAGCCAAAGCCAAAGAGAGAATCTCAAAACAAACAAGAGAAAAGAAACTTATCATGTACAGTTGATTCTTAATATTTACAGGTAGTATATAAAGTTGCCATGAACACTGAATTAGCAAATACTGAATCAGTACCCCTAGAAGACAGGCAGAGTTAGGATATGAGCCTCTGGTCAAAACATTTTCACAAACCAGTCAATATATAACATTATTTTATGAGTGTTTCGGGTTCAAGATACCTTATTTAATATATATATATATATTAAATTTTTATCTTTAGGGCCACAATGAAAATTCCCAGGCTAGGGGTTGAATTCGAGCTGCAGCTGCCAGCCTACACCATAGCCACAGCAACGTGGGATCTGGGCTGCATCTCCGACCTTCATCACAGCTCAAGGCAATGCCGGATCCTTAACCCATTGAGCAAGGCCAGGGATTGAACCTGCCTCCTCATGGATACTAGTAATGTTCATAACCCGCTGAGCAACAATGGGAACTCTTAATATATACACACACCACACATATATTTATGTGTGTGTATATGCATAAGTTGTTAAATCATTAACAATGAACTCACAACCAGTAGCACTTTACATAACTCATGCCTGAATGAAGCTCATCTAACACATGGATTTTCTCTGTTAGGTACATCACAGCCTTCTTGGGCTTAGGAAAACCAGACAGCACTTCAGCAATGTACTTAGGGCCATTTTAAACAGTGAATCTGCCAACAAAAAGCATTTAAAATTTCAAAAAACGTGGCACTAAGTAGACTATGAAAAGAATACTTGTTTATAGTCTGAGAGCTGAAACAAGAAGGCAGAGAATCACCTTGTTCGACCTCAGCTGGGGGTATGCATGTTGGGCAACTGAAAATTTTGCCACTCTGCACATGTCTACAACTAACCACAAGGGCTCCACAAGTACTGATTTGTATTGCAAATAAATTTTAGCCAGTAAGACTGCCTGCAAATGCAGAATCTGAGAATCATGAGGATCAACTATATATAACACTACTTAAAATACTTGAATTCCCAACACAATGGGGTACTCCTCTTCTTCAAAATATAATATACTGGAGTTCCCATTGTGGTGCAGCGGAAACTAATCCAACTAGGAACCATGAGGTTGTGGGTTCGATCCCTGGCCTCGCTCAGTGGGTTAAGGATCCAGCACTGCCATGAGCTATGGTGTGGGTCACAGACATGGCTCAGATCTGGCACTGCTGTGGCTCTGGCATAGGCCAGCGGCAACAGCCCAGATTCGACACCTGGCCTGGGAACTTCCATATGCCTCGGGTGCAGCTCTAAAAAGATAAAAGACAAAATATATATGTGTGTGTGTGTGTGTGTGTGTGTGTGTGTGTATAAAATATACAAAAACATCAACCTATGAAACAAATTATCATAGGGCTACTGACCATCTTAAAAGATAGACAGGTTCCTTTAAGTAGTGAACTCAGGGTATATTTAATATAACAATTCAACAATTTCATTATGCACAACCTTTCAGGATTTCATTACAACTTTTTTAAAGGCTTAAGCCAATATATTTAAGGTACAATCTATGACAATTTAGAAGTATATAATTTATAAAGAAAAATTTATGCCGTAAGAGAACAATTACGTCTAGTGAATTACTTAATCCTTTCTTCTCTTTCAAGAATGATTTATTTTATTTTATTTTTTTGTCTTTTGAGGGCAGCACTCTTGGCCTATGGAGGTTCCCAGGCCAGGGGTCCAATCAGAGCTGTTGCTGCCAGCCTACACCAGAGCCACAGTAATGCCAGATCTGAACCATGTCTGCAACCCACACCACAGCTCGTGGCAATGCTGGAATCCTTAACCCACTGAGCGAGGCCAGGGATCAAAACCGAGACCTCATGGTTCTTAGTCAGATTCATTTCTGCTGTGCCACGACGGGAACTCCAAGAATGATTTATTTTAAAAATAAAAAATAGGAGTTCCCATCGTGGCACAGCAGAAACGAATCTGACTAGGAACCATGAGGTTTTGAGTTCAATCCCTGGCCTAGCTCTATGGGTTACCATATGACTCAGGATTCCACTCCAATATATATATATATATATATATGTATATATATATATATATATATAAGAGAAATGAAAAATATATACCCACACTAAAACCTGTGCATCAATGTTCATAGCAGAATTATTTATAATAGTAAAAAAAATAGAAACAGCATAAATGTCTATCATTTGATGAATGAATAAACAAAATGTGGTATAGTTATACAATGAAACTGTATATACATACACATTATATACACAGAAGAATGAAATACTGACATAATCTAAAACATGGATGGGAGTTCCCGTGGTGACACAGCGGAGACGATTCTGACTAGGAACCATGAGGTTGCGGGTTTGATTCCTGGCCTTACTCAGTGGGTTGGGGATCCAGCATTGCCATGAGCTGTGGTGTAGGTCACAGATGCAGCTTGGATCCTGTGTTGCTGTGGCTCTGGTGTACGCCAGCAGCAACAGCTCCGATTAGACCCCTGGCCTGGGAACCTCCATATGCCACAGGTGTGACCCTAAAAAGACAAAAGACCAAAAAAATAAAATGAAATAAAATAAAATAAAATAAAAAATAAAACATGGATGAACTTTGAAAATACTGTGCTAAGTGTGAAAGAAGCCAGACACAAGAAGCTACAAATTATATGATCCCATTGATAAGAAATGCCCAGAAGAGGCAAACAGAAACAGGAAGTAGATTTGTGGAATAGAGAGTCATTGCTAATGGGTACAGGGTGATGACAAGATTCTGAAGTTAGATAGTGGTGACTGCTGCATAACTCTGAATATACTAAAACATATATGGTATGTGAATTATATCTCGACAAAGCTGTTATTTTAAAAAATATTTCATCTCTCCTTGCCATTTTCTTTATGTAACTCGTTTAACTGCAAAAGGTACATAATAAAAAGTAAGTTTTACAAGGATACCTTTAACGCCAGACTTAGCTTCCTTTTCACACTTCAATTAGAAATCTGGATTTAAATGCTGTTATTTCAAATCTGGGAACGTGAGTGCCAGAAAGGCCCTTAAAGATCATCTAATTTAAGCCCTTCAATTTACAAATGAAGGGGAAAAAAAAAAATCCCAGGATACTAAGTATCTTGCACTAGACTGCACAGTGCCAGTATCTTGACTCTAAAACCATATATAAAAGTCTGTTCAGAACTAGCCAGGCTGAGAGATTACAGTAACAAATCTGCTACAGTAACAAATACTGAAAGGAATGGCCTAACCTGAGAAGATTTCTTTCTTTCTTTTCATCTTTTTAGGGCCGAAACCACAGCATATGGAAGTTCCCAGGCGTCAAATCAGAGCTGTAGCTGCTAGCCTATGTCACAACCACAGCAAGGCGGGATCCAAGGCGCCGCCTCTTCGACCTATACCACAGCTCATGGCAACGCCGGATTCTTAACCCTCTGGCAAGGTCAGGGATCGAACCTGTGTCCTCATGGATACTAGTCAGGTTCCTTACCACTGAGCCATTACAGTAACTCCAGAAGATTTATTTCTTGCTCTCGTAAAGTTCAATGAAGGTCTGGTAGCCTTTCAACCTGTAGGGACATCATTAGAACTTGTGTTTTCTAGAGTCACCTTAGCACAAAAAAAGAAACTCATACCTACTCTTCACTGCTTCCCACTGTAAGTGACACAATTATCTCCCATCACAGCCCTTTGGCCAAAATTAGTCACATATGCTAATGTAACTACAAGATAAACTGGGAGATGCATGAGGACATATGGACTATTAGGTAAGAAATACAGTTGACCATAGCTGTCCACCCAGCCCAGCTGTGGGTTGCATAGTTTATAACAGATGGTGAAAGCACTTCTAACTCCACACAGGAGAGGTTGTTTTGTAATTCAGAGTCCCTACAGTTGCTTTTCAGAGGCCAGATGACTCTCACTTATGCTGCTCTAGGACATGGTTCTTTGTATGTATGTAGAGTGGGGGAGTTGAAAGAGGTGGGGAGGGAAAGGTCACAGATTCCTTTGAAAAACTGATGAAAAAAATATTCTAGGAGTTCGCGTCTTGGCTCAGTGGTTAACGAATCCAACTAGGAACCGTAGGTTGCGGGTTTGATCCCTGGCCTTGCTCAGTGGGTTAAGGATCCAGCATTGCCGTAAGCTGTGGTGTAGGTCGAAGACGTGGCTCGGATCCCATGTTGTTGTGGCTGTGGTGTAGGCTGGCAGCTGTAGCTCTGATTAGACCCCTAACCTGGGAACCTCCATATGCCATGGGAGCAGCCTTAGAAAAGGCAAAAAGACAGGAAAAAAAAAAAAAAAAAAGAATTGAATTGCCCAAGACCAAAGGTGCACCTGTATTAGGATAAATCTGTCTATAGGTCATATCAGTGAACAAGTAGTCATAACACCCAGTGAACATGTTATTAAGAATGAAAACTTTTTTTGGCCACACCCAGGGCATGCAGAAGTTCCCAGGCCAGGGATCGAACCCACACCACAGCAACGACCTGAGCTGTGGCAGTGACAAGACTGGATTCTTAACCCACTGTGCCACAAGGGAATTTCCAAGAATGAAAACTTTTTAGGCAGTTTTTAAAAATGAGATACCATATTAACATTTAACCTTGTCACACTAGGGTGAAAAGGAAGTAACAGCCAATCACAGCTTAAGGACTTCCTTCTCTGACATTAGAATCAGAACAACCCTCTCAATGGAATGACTATTAAATGCTGATTCCTGGGGTACAATCCAAAACTAATGAATCAATCTTCAGAGTAGGAGCAGAGAACATGTGTTTTTATAAGATCCTCAGGTAACTCCAAATGTGTGCTACAATTTGAGAACCAAACTGGTCAGCTGAAAACCTCCTGAAAGTCACAAGGATGAGAACACTTGAGCAAGGACATCTGAAGATGCTAACCATACAAATATCACTTAAAGGCAACTAAAGTATTTCATCAATATTCTTATTTATTTAAGAATCCAGAAAGGGACCTCCACCTACAATGTGATAAATGACTCTATTTCTTAGAACAAAGGGGCTGGTTGGACAATTCAATGAAAACTTCTATTTGTATCATAATTGCTTCTAACAAGACCACTTAAGTCCAAAGTCAAGCCTTGGGTTCTTCTCCAGGCAGAATGAACAAACAAGCCCCTTAGGAAAATAATACTTGGTTTTTACTTATTCTAAATACATCTGGTGCCCCTGTGCTGATCTTTGTTGTAATCAAAACTAGACAGTGTTGAATTCAAGGAAATATCATGGAATTGAAACACCATTCAAGTTCTATTATTTTCAAATGGGATTCTGCCCAGAAACAATATGCAGAGAAGGTGGTGACATCCATCTAAGGAGGCAGCTTCATGGCAGTGACAATATCCTCTGACAAAATACTGTTGGAAGCTTGGTGATGGGTACACATGAAGCACCTCATATTGTTTTGATGCTTTTTTTTTTTTTTTTTTTTTTTGGAGGGGGGCACTGAGTGCGGCAACTTAATGTGGGATCTCAGTTCCCAGACCAGGGACTGAAACCAGGCCACAGTGGTGAAAGCACTGAGTCCTAATCACTAGGACACCAGGGAACTCCCTTTGAAAATTGTTTTTCTTTTTTTGGCCAGAGGCTCATCATATTATTCACTCTACTGTTGCATATATGATTGAAAATTTCTGTAATAAAAGGTTTAAAATGTGCACACACATGTATATAAGCACCTGGATATGTCCTTTTAATTTTTTTAAATAAAATTCTTCTCAATGCTTGTCTTACTGTATTTTTTTAAAGCTTTCCCCCCATATGCATCTCCCTGAAGGGCTAAAATATGTTCTATCCATTTAAGGACATTTCTCTTCTGTATTTTCTTAAAAAGAATTTTCACTGGGAAAAATATTCACCATTTATGAATTCACTATTCATGCTACATGGAAACAAATATGCATTGTGAAAGACCTCAGAAGTTAGTTGTGGCCCAGACTGGTACTATTTAAGAACTATATTCATAAGTTTTAATACTGCCTAAGATTCTCAAACACATAGCAGAAAAGGATATTTGAACAGATGTCATCTATTCAATAATTCACAAAAGTTCTTAATAGATTAAAACTGAACTCAGACTTGGTATCATTTAAAATATCCCTCTCATCAACCAATGTCAATCAGCAATTTGTATTTTAAATTACAAAGAACATGCTTGAAACTAGGCCAAAGTTAAGTATAAAAGGTTTTTTTTTATACCCATAACTGATAAGTTTTTTTTTTTGTTTTTTTTTTTTAATGGACATCCTGCAGTTCCATTGTAGCTCAGTGGGTTAAGGACCCAACTCTGAGCATGCTGGTTCAATCCCTGGCCTCACTCAGTGGGTTAAGGATCCAGTGTTGCCGCAAGCTCCAGTGAAGGTCACAGAGGCAACTTGGATCTGGTGTTGCTGTGGCTGTGGCACAGGTCACAGCTATAGCTCTGATTCAACCCCTGGCCCAGGAGCTTCCATATGCAGCAGGTGCAGCCGTAAAAGAAGGAAAAAAAAATGTGGACATCTTGAGAAAATTTGAAGAGCTTCCCTTTAGACAGTGCAGTGGAAAAGAGTGGCCCTGGGGACCAACTAACTGGGTAAGATCCTGGCTCTGCCACTTACCAGCTATGTGACTTTGGGCAAGTTCTTTAACCTCTCTGTGCCTCAGTTTCATCGTCTGTAAAATAGGGATAATAAAGCATGAAGAATAATGCCTGGCACATATTAAGCACTAAATGGTGATTTTTTTTTTTTTTTTTTTTTTTTTTTTTGTCTTTTAAGGACCACACCTGTGGTATGCGAAAGTTTCCAGGCTAAGGGTCAAATCGGAGCTGTAGCCACTAGCCTACGCCACAGCCACAGAAATGTCAGATCTGAGCCTTGTCTGCAACCCACACTACAGCTCATGACAACAGCAGATCCTTAACCCACCGAGTGAGGCCAGGGATCGAATTTGCATTGTCATAGATGCTAGACGTTAGATTTGTTTCCACTGAGCCATGATAGGAACTCCAAATTTGTTATTAATACGCAAAAGTAAGCGGCCTTACTATCTCGCTTGTCTGGAAAAAAGTTACTTAAAAACAAGAAAGGTCTTTTCAAGTAAGCCAATCCCTGAACTGAGTTGAAATCTATGTATTCTAGGGTGGTCAGTGCCCCATGTTTCAGTGATATGATAGTTATTTGTGAACACAGAGAACAACTTTAAATCCATTTCAGTCATTAAGCTACAGAGAAGGAGTGCAAAGCAGTCCTGTTGTCACAAATGGTATGGCACCAAGTAGCTTCATTCCAAGATGACAGGCACATGGACTTACCTCCCCATCATCCCCAAACCCCAAAGATATAACAGTAAAGATATTCACAAGGGAATCACAACATAACAGTAATGAGAAGAGCTGAGAGATATAATCTATTTAAGTGCTGGCCACGTTCTAGAACAGAGAGAGGAAGCAGAGGAAATTGTATTACCAGACAGATCAGAGTGGAGCTAGACACTTCTCAGAACCAGTAAAGCCAGAGATGAGTGGAGAAGCAGAGCCTCTTTTCCTGGAGGAGCTGCAGAGATGCCCAGCTCTGAGTCAGCAGGTACAGAAATCAGGAGTGGGAATTAGATTCATCTACCTGATCTCCTCCACACTTCTCACTCTTGGTCACTCAATCAGCCAACTCCTATGAAGATGAGAGGACTTTCTGAAAAATAGGAACCTCTCGTCAATAACCTAGATAATCAACCTGGTTCTTCACTGATAAGGATCACCAGATAGTGAAAGAAAACCAAGAGGACAAAAAGGAAAACTAAGATGAAAAGCAGATCAGACCCCAGAAGAAACATGTATTTTAGGTCCCAGAAAAACACCTGAAAAGAAATTCTAAATGGTATTCTCAGATACATTTGAGAAGATAATACATCCTTAAAATAAAAACAAGCAAATCATAAAGAAAGCAGAAATCAAAGCCTTGGAAATCAGAAATAAGACAAAAAATAAGGGAAGAAGTAAAATCGGAGTAGAGTAGCTGTAGGAGGGGACACACACACACACACACACACACACACACACACACACACCAGTTGCTTATATTTTTTAAAATAAGCAATGAAAGAATAAAGCAAAAACCAATAAAAATGCTTACCTATGCAGTACAGAGAAGAACAGAGGCAAGGAAGGAAGGCCTACATCTCTCAATCTACCTTGCTTTAAATAGTTTTATCTTTAGAACCTTGGAAATATTTTATGTAATTATCTTTTTCTTTCTAAAAAGCACATACTTACTTCACTGAAAAGATCTAAATTCACATCCTAGTTGCAATTAATGCCTTTAATACTATTTCCTCCCACCAAATAGAATGAGAACTCCTTAGAGAAATGGCTGATTCTAGCTCTGGGGTCAGAAACAAACAAAAAAATCCCTGGAATTCTTTTTTTTTTTTTTTTTTGGCTGCTCCTGTGGTATGCAGAGGAAGTTCCCAGGCCAGGGGCTGAACCTGCACTAGAGCCACAGCAGTGACAATACCAGATTCTTAACCTGATGAGCCAACAGGGAACTCCAACCCCAGGAACTCTTATCAGGCCAGAAATCAGGGAACCCATCTAATACTACTCAGCCCATATCAAAGGACCCAGACTTAAGCTAAAGAACAAGCTCTATTTATAGGCCAACAATAAGAGAATTTAAGCATCAAAAGAATAACTCTTCTGGAGCAAAATCCATTAAATATATAAATTAATGCGTTTGGACTTGGTGATGATTTCTTCCATATGACACCAAAAGCACAGGCAACAATAACAAAAAAGGACAAATTTCATTTCATCAAAATTAAAACTTTTGGCACAGCAAAGGAAACCATAAATAAGATGAAAAGCCAACACACAAGAGTGGGAGAAAATATTTGCAAATGAAGTGACGACAAGGGATTAATCTCCAAAATATACAAACAACTCACGCAGCTCAGTATCAAAAAAAAAAAACCCAATCAAAAAATGGGCAGAAGATCTAAATAGATATTTCTCCAGAGACCAACAGAAGGCCAAAAAACAGAAGAAAAGACGCTCAACATTGCTAACTATTAAAGAAACGCAGGAGTTCCCATCGTGGCACAGTGGTTAACGAATCTGACTAGGAACCATCAGGTTTTGGGTTTGATCCCTGGCCTTACTCAGTTGGTTAAGGATCCATAAACTTCCATATGCTCTGAGTGCAGCCCTAAAAAGCAAAAGAAAAAAGTCTATACATAAATAAATGCTGGAGAGGGTGCAGAGAAAAGGGAACCCTCTTATACTGTTGGTGGGAATGTAAATTGGTATAACCACTATGGAAAACAGTATGGAAGTTCCTCAGAAAACTAAAAATAGAACTACTATACGATCCAGCAATTGCACTCCTGGGTGTCTATCCAGAGAAAACCACGATTAAAAAAGATATATGCATCCCCATGTTCACTGCAGCCTTATTCACAATAGCAAAGACATGGAAGCAACCTAAATGTCCATCAACAGAGGAATGGATAAAGATATGGTACATATATGCAATGGAGTATTACTTAGCCATAAAAAAGAATGAAATAATTCCATGTGCAGCAACACGGACCCAGAGATTATCATACTAAGTGAAGTAAGTCAGAGAAAGACAAACATCATATAATATCGCTTACATGTGGAATCTAAAAAAAGGATACAGTGCTCGCTTCGGCAGCACATATACTAAAATTGGAACGATACAGAGAAGATTAGCATGGTCCCTGCACAAGGATGACATGCAAATTCGTGAAGCATTCCATATTTTTTCGCAAAGACACATGTACTCCAATGTTCATTGCAGCACTATTTACAATGGCCAAGACATGGAAACAACCTAAATGCCCATTGACAGAGGAGTGGATCCAGAGATGTGGTACATATACACAATGGAATATTACGGAGCCATTAAAAAGAGTGAAATACCAGCAATTTTTGCAACATGGATGGACCTAGAAATTATCATGCTAAGTGAAGTCGGCCATACAATAAGACATCAACATCAAATGCTTTCACTGACATGTGGAATCTGAAAAAAGGACAGAACAGATGCTGACTCACAGACACTGAAAAACTTAATGGTCTCCAGAGGAGACAGTTTGGGGGGTGGGGGGATGTGCCTGGGCTGTGGGATGGAAATCCTGTGAAATTGGATTGTTATGATCATTATACAACTACAGATGGGATAAATTCCTTTGAGTAATAAAAATAAAAATAAAAAAAGGATACAAATGAACTTATTTGCAGAATAGAAAGACTCATAGAAGTTCCCATCGTGGCGCAGCGGAAACGAATCCGACTAGGAACCAGGAGGTTGTGGGTTTGATCCCTGGCCTTGCTCAGTGGGTTAAGGATCCAGTGTTGCCGTGAGCTGTGGTGTAGGTCGCAGATGTGGCTCGGATCTGGCGTTGCGGTGGCTGTGGCGTAGGCTGGCAGCAACAGCTCTGATTAGACCCCTAGCCTGGGAACCTCCATGTGCCTCAGGTGTGGCCCCAAAAAGACAAAAGACAAAAAAACAAAGAAAGAAAGAAAGAAAGACTCATAGACTTTGAAAACAAATTTATGGTTACCAAAGGGGACAGATGGGGGCAGCATGGACTGGGGGTTTGGGATTGGCATATGCACACTGTGGTATATGAAATGACTGGTTAAAAGGGATTTGCTGTATAGCACAGGGAGCTTTGCCCAATATTCTTTGATAGTCTTTGTGGGAAGGGAATCTGAAAAAAAATGGGTGTGCGTATGTGTGACTAAGCCACTTTGTGGGCACAGTGGAAATTTTCACAACATTGTAAATTAACTATACTTCAATAAAACTTAAAAAAAATAAGCCAGATGCAATAGGAAAATAAAAATGTAAAACTTCTGTACATCATAGGACACAACTGATAAGAGTGAAATGACAACCTAAAGAAAGGGAGAAAACTGGAGTTCCCATTGTGGTTCAGCAGGTTACGAACCCGACCAGTACCCATGAGGATGCAGGTTCTATCCCTGGCCTCACTCAGTGGGTTAAGGATCCAGTGTTGCTGTGAAGCATGGTGTAGGTTACAGACGCAGCTCAGATCTGGTGTTGCTGTGGCTGTGGTGTAGGCTGGCAGCTGCAGCTCTGATTTGACCTCTCACCTGGGAACTTCCATATGCCACAGGTTCGGCCCTAAAAAGGAAAAAAAAAGAATGGCAGAAAGTATTTTTAAATCATATACCTGAAGAGGAATTAACATCCAGAATATATAAAGAACTCACATAGGAGTTCCTGCCACAGCACAATTGGTTAAGAATCTGACTGCAGTGACTGAGCTGGCTGTGGAGGTGAGGGTTCGATCCCCAGCCTGGCGCAATGGGTTAAAGGATCCTCTGTTGCCAAAAGCTGTGGCGTAGGTCATACCTGTGGCTTGGATTCAATCCCTGGCCCAGGAACTTCCATATGCCACAGATGCAGCCATAAAATAAAATAAAGAAAATTAAAATAAAAAGAACTCACAGGAGTTCCCGTAGTGGCTCAGTGGTTAACAAATCCGACTAGAAACCATGAGGTTGTGGGTTTGATCCATGGCCTTGCTCAGTGGGTTAACGATCCGGCGTTGCCGTGAGCTGTGGTGTAGGTTGCAGATGCGGCTCGGATCCTGCGTTGCTGTGGCTCTGGTGTAGGCTGGTGGCTACAGCTCCGCTTGGACCCCTAGCCTGGGAACCTCCATATGCCACGGGAGCAGCCCAAGAAATGGCAAAAAGACAAAAAAAAAAAACCCCAAAAAACTAAAAAGAACTCATATAACTCAAAAACATAAAACCAAACAATTCAATTGTCAAATGGGCAAAGGAGTTGAATAGACATTTATCCAAAGAGACAAATGGCCAGTAAGCACATAAGATAACGCTCAACATCACCGATCCTTAGGGAAATGCAAAGGAAAACCACAATGAGATACCATTTCATATATATTAGAATTACTATTATAAAAAAAAAACACAGAAAACAACATGTTGGCAAGAATGTGGAGAAATGGAACCCTGTTCATTTCTGGTGGAAATGTAAAATGACATAGTTGCTATGGAAAATAGCATGGCAATTCCTCAAAAAATCATATCATTAATTACCACATGATTCAGGAGTCAAATAACAAAATGTGGTATAACCATTTAATAGAATATTACTCAGCCTAAAAAGGAAGGAAATTCTGATACATGCTTCAGTATAGATAAACCTATGTTCATCCATGTGGCAAGCTACCTCTCCACTTGCCAGGCCACGGGTCTACAGAAACCTGGCAGAGGTTGCAACACATGTGGCCTTAAGACAGGTGCTGTGGGAAAGAAGGCAGAGACGTCGTCTCGACTTCCAAAAATCACAGTTGAACAACAGGATCATCAAGCACCCTGGTTCTCAAGCTCAGGCCTGATATGGGTGAGGAGCACTGACTATTTCTCTGGGGAGTCTGTTCTTTACCTTTTACCATCTGTTCATAGCATCTTTCACACACCACCCCTCTCCCACAACTTTCCCTCATTTCTCTAGTCAAACATGTTCATCTGCTCTTATTTATTTCTTTCTTTTTAGGGCTGTACCTGTGGCATATAGAAGTTCCCGGGTTAGGGGTCTAATAAGAACCGCAGCTGCTGGCCTACACCACAGCCACAGCGACACCAGATCCGAGCTGAGTCTGTGACCTACACCACAACTCGTGGCAATGCTGGATCCTTAACCCACTGAGGGAAGCCAGGGATCAAACCTGCATCCTCATGAATACTAGTCAGGTTCTTAACCCGCTGAGCCACAACAGGAACTCCCCATCTGTTCTTTTGCAGTATTAGTTTTGCACTTAATCCACATTGCCCAAACTAATGATCAAATATAGATGAACCCTTTGAAGATGATATACAAATGGTCAATAAGCACATGAACAGATGCTCCGCAACATTCACTATCAGGGAACTGCAAATCAAAACCATGATATACCACTTCGCTACCACCAGGATGACTATAATAAAAAAGACACACAATAACAGGTGTTGGCAAAGATGAAGAGAAACTGGAATTCCTGGGAATGTAAAAATGGTGCAGATACTTAGGAAAACAGTTTAGCAGCACCTCAAAGGTTAAACATAGAATCACCATACAACCAAGCAATCCCACAACTACGTATATACACAAGAAAAATGAAAAACATACGTCTACACAAAAACCTGCATATGAAAGTTTAAAGCAATACAAATATCTAACAACTCAGTGGTATAGCCATACAATGGAATACCATTCTTCAGGCATAAAAGGAATGAAGCACTGATACATACCACAATGCAGATGAGCCTTGAAAACATCATACTAAGTGAAAGAAGCCAGGCATAAAAGGTCACAGATTGTAGGATTCCATTAGCATGTAATATCCAGAAAGTAGATTAATGGCTGCCTAGGACCGGGGTGAATGGGAAGAATGAGAAATGACTGCTAATGGGTACAGGGTTTCTTTTTGGAGTGATGAAAATGTCCCGAAATTGCGGCGGTAGTTGCACAACTGTGGATACACTAAAAACCATTGAACTATATGCTTCAAATGAGTTATATTTTAATAAAACTGTTATTTAAAAAAAAAAATAAAGATGAGCCACTCCACAAACAATTCCCTCTTCAGAGAAAAAAATACAGAACATTCTCTGTCCTCCCCAGTCCACAACGATGTAAATCTAAATATCCACCCTTGATAATGTGGAGGCACTGCAGGAAATTAGAGAGATTAGTGAAGTTATTATCCATGGAGTTCAAAGCCCAACTATTTCCATAGGGTTTTTTTTTTTTTTTTTTTTTGGGGGTTAGTTCAGAATGACACAGGCCATATTTAGAAATGCACTCCAGAAAAATGCTTTGAAGAATTTTATTCTCAACATTCACGAATTTAAAATATCCATCCAGACACGAGAAAATGCCTGAAAGATTCAGTTCTTAGTTCTCTCTCTACTTAGGACTACCTTTTTTGGCTCTCCTTATAAGTTACCACATTAAAAAGAGTGATAGTGGAGTTCTCACTGTGGCACAACGGGATTGGGGATATCTTGGGAACCCTGGAACGCATGTTCAATCCCTGGCCAGGCACAGTGGGTTAAGGATCCAGTGTTGCCACAGCTGTGGCTTAGGTTGCAGCTAAAGCTTGGACCTGATCCATGGCCAGGGAACTCCATATGCCTCCAGGTGGCCAAAAAAAGAAAAACAGGAAAAAAAAAAAAAAAGAAAAAGAACAATAGGAAAAAGTTCTCCTTGCTTTCCTCCTGCCCCTTAGTTGTCACTTTGAGCCACTCCCCTGACAGACCTGAAGTGCTGTGGTTCCTATGCCATGCCCTAAATTCTATTTCCAAGATCAACATATTCTCAGTGGGAGGATCCCCAAATCCATCTCTCTAACCCAGATCTTTCTCCCGTGCTCCAGACTCCAAAGAGTCAACCATCTATTGGATAGGTCCCCAAGTCAAACAAATGCTCAAAACCAACGTTCCTCAGTCTTTTCCATAGTCCTTCCCTGCCTTGGTGAACGGTATCACCATTTACCTACCTGAAGGAGCCAAAAACCTGGAGTAACCCTCTACTCCTCACTCTCCTTTATATCCAATTAATCACTTACGCATATCCTTTCTGCTTCCTTAACATCCCGCAAGTCTTTTCCCTTCTATCCTCACTGCCAATTCAAAGTTCAAACCATCTTTACATCCTGCTTGAATTACAAAGGACCCCTGAGTGATCTTCCAAATGCCTGGACTGCTCCCCTCTGGTTGCTGAGTGATCAACCATGCCACTCTCCTTCCCAACTTTCTCCCGCCATACCCCGCCCCATTTCTGCCTAGTTCTTGCTTGTGCCATCCTTCCTCTCACCATCTACACATTTAGCTCCCTCTGCCTGGAAAGTTCTCCTGGCTTCCTCTCACTCCTCCCGGATGTCTAACCTAGACGTCACCTCCTCTGCGAAGCCACCCTGACGAAGACTGAGGTAGGAGTGCCTCTGTATATAAACATAACATCCTGTTTGTAGCCAGTCTTAGCATTATCTTTACTGTATTGTAATGTACTGCATCACAACTGTCAGCTTCCCGGGTTTCCCTGTCACTTCCAAACGCCAAGATCACCAAGCTCACTGCAGATATTCGAGAGTGCTATGGAATTCCCATTATGGCTCAGCAGAAATGAATCTGACAAATATACATGAAGACACGGGTTTGATCCCTGGCCTTGCTCAGTGGGTTAAGGGTCCGGTGTTGCCATGAGTAGGCTGGCAGCCATAGCTCTGATTTGACCCCTACCCTGGGAACTCCCATATGCTGCAAGTGTGGCCCTTAAAAAGCAAAGAAAAAAAAAAAAAAAAAAAAAAAGAGTGATAAGCACATTGTAAAACATTCAACAGATATTTGCTGAATGATTAGTTCATCCTCAGTATTTATTTAATGATTCTTTTTTTTTAAATGGCTGCACTTTCAACATACGGAAGTTCCCAGGCCAAGGACTGAATGTGAGCCACAGCTGCAACCTATACTACACCTGGGGCAACACCATATCTTTAACCCACTGTGCCACAGTGGGAACTCCTAATGGTTATTTCCATAGAGCATTCATGCTGTCAGTCTTGCTATCCAGAGGCAGTAGCTAAGTGCTAGGTAAAAGGTTCTGCTTAAAAATTTTTTTTAAAAGCTGACAAGGAATTACCGTCATGGCTCAGCAGAAATGAATCTGACAAGTATCCATGAGGACACAGGCTGGATCCCTAGCCTCGCTCAGTGGGTTAAGGCTCCAGCACTGTTGTGAGCTGTGGTGTAGGTCGCAGACACGGCTCAGATCTCGCATTGCTGTGGCTGTGGTGTAGGCCGGTGGCTACAGCTCCGATTCAACCCCTAGCCTGGGAACCTCTATATGCCAAGGGTGTGGCCCTAAAAAAAAAAAAAGAGAGACAAAATAATAATAAAAAGCTGACAACATACCATGCTCGAAAGTCCTCCTCAACAAAACTGAACATTCAGTGACTGCAATGTGTCAAGCATTATACCTTTAGAAACATAATCCCATTTAATGCTCACTAGAACTGTAAAAGAAAAACAGCTAATGTTAACTGAAGGGGTACTAAGTGCCAGGCACTGAGCTATACATTTTGTATTTGTTTGTTACCTAATTTAATGCTTCCAAGGGCTCTCTGAGGTAGGTGAGGCGTGTAAGGAGGCTGAGTGAGTTCTTCAAGTTCCGGGCACATGGCTGAGGTAGTAGTCACCAACAGAGCTTGGGGCCTGGGAGTTGGCCCCCAGGAGCAGAGCTATCCATCACTGTGTTACACCATCTCTGTCAACTACCTAGACCAGGACATTCTGTTTATCACCCTTAGGAGATGGTTTCAAGCCGCAGTCCTCTTCGAATTGGCAGGAAGTTGAGGTAGAGCAATGAAAAGAAAGGAATCTCTCTGTAGGCAAAGACAGCCATGTCCCTGCTGATGACCCAAATTCAGCTCTCCAGGGAAGACCCCTCTCTCCTGGGACTAGACTCATATCTCCTCAGGTCCTTTAAATTTTACCTAGTCATCCTTCCATTCTCTGCTCATCCTGCTATATTTACTGCGTCAGTTAAAAGCACTATGAACTGTGCACCTAAACCTAAGGTGTTGGCCCAGATGGTCCCTGTCCTGTTCCCTTTCCCTGCAGTCCCTTACATTCAATCCTGCCAGTCCTGCTCACCACAGTTCAAATTTCCATCCTGTTCACCTGGTCTACCACGACTGCTCCATGAGCGTTAGCTGTTGTTACTGCTACATCCTAAATGCTTCTCACTCTCTCCTTTACACCAGCACCGTTCAGCTTCCAAAGAACCAGCTTTCAGGAACAAGCATTGAAGGCTGAAAGAGAACACTTTCTATGAGGACCAGAAATCAAGCCTCCAGATGCTCAGGCTCCAGCTCTTTCAATCAAAGCACAACAGAGAGACAACAGCAAACTCTAAGTAGCAAACTAAAAATATGTAAGAATGTCAGATGCTGGAAGAGAAACTAACAAAAAGCTCCAATCTCCAAGGAACCAAACATTCTATTTTATTCCATTTCACAATATTAGTAAGTTAGCACTCAATCTTTTAACACAGCGGTTCTCAAAAAGTGGAAAAGATGAGCTACACACACACACACACACACACACACACACACACACACACGCCCCCACCACCCAGGAGACATTTAGCAATGACTGGAAGCATTTTCTGTATGTCACAACTTGGAGTGTGTCAGTGGATAAGGCCAAAAATACTGCTAAATATCCTGCGACGCACAGGACCAGCCCTCTGTCCACCTGAAGTCAAAGAATTATCCACCCCAAAGGTCGACAGCACCACTATTGAGCAACTCGCAGCTAAACAAATTCCTTCCATGTTCCAGTACCTAATGTATAAAAAGGTACTTCTTTCTGGGAAGATGATACAAACTTCTCCTATAAGTTAAGCTACAACAGGTCCACTGGAGGTATCACTGGACAAGAGGCAGGTAAATGCTAAATACCTGACTTAGAAAACAAATGCCATGAGCTGGAAGGAGGGAAGCACAGAGGCTGAGGCCTCGTCCAAGATCTCAGAGAGTAGACAGGACTCCTCACTTCCCTCCAGGCCTGCCCATCAAAGCCCCCACGCAAATCCAGACTCCACCTCCCCAGAGGTCCCTTCAACCCACCCTCTGCTCCTGCCACACTGTCCATCCAGAAGAGCAGCTTCGCCACAGGGTCACTACATCCTACTGGTGCCACTGGAAAAACCCCTCACCTACTTCACCAAAGCTCTGCCCTCCAGCTGGGCAGCACCCAACTTCTGCCATTCCCGGGCCCAGGAGGACCTGCTGTCATCTCACCCCAATCACACTAGATCACAAAAGTGTGTTCCTACGATTTCTGCAGGAAGGGGGTAGTGCAAAGACAAAGGTGGAAAATGCTTTAAATGGCTGGGCCCTAAAGCCTTCTCCTCTGCCACCTAAAATCAGGGCTTAGCAGCAGCCAGCCAAGAGCTGCCTTACTTCCTGTAGTTGCTCCGTTAAAAAAAAAAAGGAAGTGGAGGGGAAGTTCACAGAGCAGAAACAAAAGTAATCACTGCCTAGCTTCCTGAACACAAATCACTGAGCAGGGAGGGTGCCATTAAAACATCCAAATGGAAAGGGAGAAAGGGAGAGCCACAGCCAGAGGAAAGGAAGCAGCACCTCTGGGTCCACCAAGCCTAGACTATTTGTGTGCCCGAGAGGATGTCCCTAAAGAAAAATACGTGGAAATCTGGACACTGGTATATATAGAAAGTTTCCAGGGAGTTAATATAATATTAATCCATGTTAAATTTAAAGACTCATGCAACAATTTCCGAAACATTAAAGTCCTAACAGTAAAAAAATGTCAAGGAAAAAACTTTAAGGAGGCCGTAATTCAACCATATTTTTCCTAGTCAAGATGTGGCTACTGAGAGTTCCCGGGTAGTTCAGTGGTTAGGATTCGGTGCTTTCATCTCTGTGGCCCAGGATCAATCCCTGGTGTGGGAACTGAGGTCCCACATTGAGCTGTTGCATGCTGTGGCTAAAAAGAACAACCAACCATAATAATAATAATAATAATAAAAACCAAAAAGTTACTAGGAGTTCCCTGGTTACCTAGTGATTAAGGATCCTGTGTTGTCCCTGCTGTGGCTCAGGCAACTGCTGTGGCACAGGTTTAACCCCTGGCTCAGGAACTTCCACATGCTGCAAGGGGGGTGCCAAAAAAAAGTTACAAAACAACTGATTGGTTAACAATATCTGGGGTTCCCTCGTGGCTCAGAGAGGGTTAAGTATCCGGCATTGTCACTGCAGTGGCTTGAGCAGCTGCTGTGGCACACATAGATCCTTGGCCCGGGAATTTCCACATGTAGTGTACACAACCAAAAAAAATTTTTTTTAAAAATCTGAACGCCATGCTTTGCTATACTGAACTATGAAAACTCAAATAGATAGGAAAAAACCCTACTAAACAAAATTCTAATCATAGAATTCTTTAAAAATCTAATCATAGTTAGACTCTATCATTAACCACAGTTAAAATAAAGATGCTTCCACGCCTGTGCCCACCAACACGGCTCTACTCTGTAAGTTGTGCCTGAATGCTCCAGGCACCCAGGATGCAGAGGTTACCCATGCTGGTGTCAAGGAGCTTCTGTACTAAGTGGGACTACAAACTGCCTCCACGGGGTAACGCCTGACTGCCCCTTGTACTGACACGTGCTCTAAAAACAATTTATCATCATAAAATATGACATTCCTCTAAACCAAAGCAAGGGAGTTCCCACTGTGGCACAACAGAATCGATAGTGTCTATGCAGCAGCAGGGACACAGGTTCGATCCCCTGCCCAGCTCAGTGGGTTAAGGATCTGGCACTGCTGCAGCTGTGGCAGAGGTCGCAGCTCTGACTCAGATTTGATCCCCGGCCCAGAAATATCCATATGCCATGGGGTGGCCAAAAAAGAAAAAAATAGGAGTTCCCACTGTGGCTCAGTGGTAATGAACCCAATTATCATCCATGGAATGTGGGTTCTATACTGGCCTCGCTCAGTGGGTTAAGGATCCACCGTGAGCTGCAGCAGAGGTCACAGGCACAGCTTGGATCTGGTGTTGCTGTGTCTGTGGTGTAGGCCGGCAGCTACAGCTCCAATTTGACCCCTAGCCTGGGAACTTCCGTATGCTGTGGGTGCAGCCCTAAAAAGATGAAAAAAAGGAGATAGAAAAAAAGAAAATAATTAAAAATTTTAAAAATAAAATAAAACCAGGAGTTCCTGCTGTGGCACAACGGGATGGGTGGCATCTCCAGAATGCTGGGTTACAGGTTCAATCCCTGGCCTGAAACAGTGAGTTAAGGATCTGGCATTGCTGCAGCTACAGCATAGGTTGCAACTGTGACTGGGATCTGATCTGTGGCCCAGGAACTCCATATGTCCAGGGCAGCCCCCCCAAAATTAAAAATAAAACAAAGCAAGTTGTTAGTGGTAGGTCTGAAGAGTTTTTATGTTTAGTAATCTACACACAACTGATAATTTCAGTTAAGCAGAAGAAAAAAATATTCTGGAAGTTCCCCTGTGGTGCAGCAGGTTAAGGATCAGGTGTTGCCGCAGCTGTGGCATGGGTTCAATCCCTGGTCTGGGAACTTCCACATGCCGTGGGGGCAACCAGAAAAAAAAAAAAAATTCTAACCACAAAGTCAACAGAGTTGAAATTTAGTTTCAAAATAACAAGGTTAAAAACAAAATAAGCCAAATGTGCTAAACAGTCATACAGATGAAAGACAGTTTTAATTATGTTTCAATTGAGGGCATTTTGGGAGGAAAAAGAAGAAAATGAAAGGCTAGTTTATTTTTTAATAGTCACTGCATAAATATGGAAAAAAGTAAGTTAAATGGATGATAATCACCATATATTTAATTCCATACCAAAAAAATGGTGCATATTTAATGAAAAAAATCAATTATTACTTGGTCATGCTGAGGACAGACCTGTTTGATTTTCTGGGAAATCAACTTGCTGTATTCTAAGACTTATGTGTAGTCTTTTTATGAAGTCAAAGACTCAAAATTTGCTGCCATTAAAACAAATTAAATATTAGAACTTTTGAAAGAATTTTATTAGAGGAACACTCTGAGCCAAAAAATCTTGGCTAAACAGAAATCTTCAAAAGAAGGGGGAAAAGGGTGGGCGAGGGCAAAGCCTTGCCAAGAAAAGATTTATCTATAAACAACTACCACACATCAACAAAGGGTGAACAAAGTGGCTTCTAAAAGTCTGAAAAAGTCTGCTTAGGTGAAACAAAGTTTTGATTTTGTTTTTGTTTTGGTCGTGCCCACAGTATGCCAAAGTTCCTGGGCCAGGGACTGAACCTGAACCACGGCAGTGACAACACCAAGTTGTTAATGACTAGGCCACCAGGGAACTTCAAAACAAAGTTTTTATGCATAAATTGAAATAGTTTTGGATCAGTAAAAATTTGCACATCAAAATGTGCCCAAGCACTACAAAAACATTCTTGACAACAAATTGTGCTGCTGATGGAAATTCAAGTATAAATCAAGGAGTGAGAATAATTTAAAGTAACTAATTACTAAAATTTTTGTTTTTGGTCTTCTTAGGGCTGCACCCACAGCATATGGAAGTTCCCAGGCTAGGGGTCCAATCAGAGCTGCAGCTGCCAGTCTACAGCCACAGCAATGCCAGATACAAGCTGCATCTGCAACCTGCACCAAAGCTCACAGCAATGCTGGATCCTCAATCCACTGAGTGAGGCCAGGGATCGAACCCATGTTCTCATGGATACTAATTGGGTTCATTACTACTGAGCCACAAAGGGAACGACTAAAAATTTTTATTTATTTATTTTTGTTGTCTTTTTGCCTTTTCTAGGGCCGTTCCCAAAGCATATGGAGATTCCCAGGCTAGGGGTCTAATCAGAGTTGTAGCTGCTGGCCTACGCCAGAGCCATAGTAACGTGGGATCTGAGCTACATCTGCAATCTACACCACAGCTCTCGGCAATGCCGGATCCTTAACCCACTGAGCAAGGGCAGGGATCGAACCCACAACCTCATGGTTCCTAGTCGGATTTGTTAACCACCAAGCCATGATGCGAACTCCTTAAATTTTTATTATAGTTGATTTACTATTAAAATAAGTCATTTTTAGGGCTTCCATCATGGTGCAGTGGAAACAAATCCAACTAGGAACCATGAGGTTGCAGGTTCGATCCCTGGCCTCGCTCAGTGGGTTAAGGATCCAGTGCTGCAGTGAGCTGCGGCATAGGTCGCAGATGTGGCTCGGATCTGGCGTAGGCTGGCAGCAACAGCTCTGATTAGACCCCTAGCCTGGGAACCTCCATATGTCTCAGGTGCGGCCCTAAAAAGACAAAAGACTAAATAAATAAATAAAGTCATTATTATTTATTCTGCTTTTTAGGGCCGTACCTGTGGCACATGGAAATTCCCAGGGTAAGGGTTGAATTGGAGCTACAGCTGCTAGCCTACACCACAGCCACAACAACACGGGAACCGAGCCACGTCCGCAACCTACACCACAGCTCACAGCAACACCAGATTCTTAACCTACTGAGCGAGGCCAGGGATCAAACCCGAGACCTCATGGATCCTAGTCAGGTTCTTTTAACCGATGAGTCATGAAGGGAACTCCAAAAAAGTATGTCATTTTTAAAAATCACAAAATGTTGAAGCAATTTTTCAAATCCAATTTGCCAGAATTTTTTTTTAATCTACACCTACTAAAAACCTGCAGTTTATTTTGGTCCCCGTGAACTACAGCATGAAAGGCCTTGATCTGCTCAGCTCTGACTCATTCTAGTTTCAGCTCAGTTATCCAAAAAGTTTCTAAACTTGTAAAAGCAAGTTGAACTAGTAAAAACTAATGTATCCATTAGAAAGTTATTTAAAGAAAACTTAAAATTCTAGGAGTTCCCGTCGTGGCGCAGTGATTAACAAATCCGACTAGGAATCATGAGGTTGCGGGTTCGATCCCTGCCTTTGCTCAGTGGGTTAATGATCCGGCGTTGCCGTGAGCTGTGGTGTAGGTTGCAGACACGGCTCGGATCTTGCGTTGCTGTGGCTCTGGCGTAGGCCGGCGGCTACAGCTCCAATTCGACCCCTAGCCTGGGAACCTCCATATGCCGCTGGAGCGGCCCAAGAAATGGCAAAAAGACAAAAAAAAAAAAAAAAAAAAAAAAAAAGAAAGAAAGAAAACTTAAAATTCTATAGTGCTGCTCATTCTTAACAACCTGCACTGTGGAACCTATCCAAAATTAACCTCAAATAGAGGAAAATGAGTATTTATCAAGAAGCTTACATATAAATGGGTAAATCAAACTTTAATGTGGAAATTATTTCTCTTACTACCCAGAGGAATTATATAAATTTTAGATAAATGCACTTCAGACTTAGGACCATTCTGAAAACTTTAGGTATCTACAAAAAAATTTTTTTTAAATTACTGTACAGTTGATTCACAACGATGAAAAAAAAATTTTTTTTCCTTTTTACATCTGCACCTGCAGCATATGGATGTTCCTGGGCTAGGGGTTGAATCAGAGCTGCAGCTGCTGGCCAATGCCACAGCAATGCCAGATCTGAGCTGCATCTGTGGCCTATGCTGCAGCTTGTGGCAATGCTAGATCCTTAGCCTACTGAGCGAGACCGAGGATCGAACACACATCCTCATGGAGACCCGCTGAGCCACAATGGGAACTCCCATAACCATGAAAAATGTTATCAATGGATATTATAGAAGCTCTCTCCTCCAGGCCGGGAACACTGACTCCAATCATGCACACCCGGCCAGCCTTCCCATCTCTCAAAGAGAACAGCAAATCAGAGTTACAGCTAGGGAGCCCATTCTTCTCCATAAACATTCCAGCAGGTCAAGCATTTAGTGATGAGGTCATCCAAGGAGCCTCCTCTCCATCCCAACCCCATCCCCCGCATCCCTTCCCGAGGCAGGGAAGAAAGCTCTAGAGAGCAGGCCAGGAATGACTTGGGTTCTTTTCTTTCTTGTCTTTTTACGGCTACAGGTGCAGCATATGGAAGCTCCCAGGCTACAGGTGGAATTGGAGCTACAGCTGCCAGCCTACACCACAGCTGCAGCAATGCCAGATCCAAGCCACGTCTGCAACCTACACCACAGCTCACGGCAAGGCTGGATCCTTAACCCACTGGGCAAGGCCAGGGACTGAACCGGCATCCTCATGATACCGGTTCAGGTTCATTATAGCTAAACCATGATGGGAACTCCATCATGTTCTTACCTTATAGGTAAGATGCTCCAACACTAAGAGAAACAGCTACTTCAGGGAAACAGCTACTGTCTAAGTGCAGCAGCTATGGATATGGATTTGAGAGACAGACTGACCTAGATAAGAAATCCTGCTCTCTCAGTAGTTATCAGCTGAATGAATGGCACTTACTAATTCTTTGACCTTAGGTGAGTTACTTGAACGCTTGCGCCTCAGTTTCTTCAGCGCTGTGGTGAGGATTAAATCCATAAGGGATGGCACGTGGCACATCCCGAGTCTCACTCAGTAAATGGCAGCTACTGCTCTGAAAGAGGCAGGTATTTCATGTCTTTTGAAATTCTTCATTCGGGCCTATTAGTAAAAATACGGACTCTACCCCACCCCCAACACCTCGCAGTTACAACTCTCAAAAATCTTACCTTCTTGCAGCTCTGGCCCCAGCGCCTCAAGTCCTGGCAACAAACTGAAAGGAGTGCTGCCTGTGTTCTCCAAAGCGGAAGAGGTCACGGCCCCTCCCATTTTCCTGCCCACCGCTCCCTCCTCTTTCAGCCCCAAACCAGCAGAACATGGACACTGCTAAGGAAGGGATCACCTCACACTACGAAGTACACTACAAAGTGACTTAAGCCAAGAATGTGATGCATTCCCTCCTAGCCTGAGACCCAGAGAAAAGGCAGGTCCTTGTGAGCTTGTGAGAGGGCCCACTTTCACCTCTCCCTGCCTAGGTTACCAGCCTGCAGCACTCAAGTCTGGGAGCTAAGCCCGCTGTCCTCTGCCTCTGTTCTCAGGCACACACGTCTACCTCTGGGACCCGGAAACTCAGGTATTCCCAGGTTCCCCAGTCACGACCACCATCTCGCTAGCACCTAATCCCCAAATCATTCCCAATAAGAAAATTGGAATTTTTTGTCAATTAATATCTAGCTCTAATTTCACATTCAAAAACTCACACGGTGATTCTTTGCAACTACCAATTTGAAAAAGCACATTATCTGACAGTGGCCTAAACATAAGGAATACAGTCAAAATGGTTTAAAACAACAACAAAAAAAAACCCATCTAGGAACGAATCCTAGAAACCAACTCAGTAAATGTAGAGGCCTGCATCCAGGATGCCCAGGCAATGCTGATTACAAGCACCAACCTGGAAGTTATCCACATGCCCCGCATTAAGGGGTTCATTTAAAAAATCACATAGGAGCATCTCACAACCATATGAAAGATCAAGGTTAAGCTACCACATTCCATCAAGCCTAAGCTGTCATCATTATAAATCCTATCATTATTTTATATATGCTAAGAAAAACTGCCATCTAATGATGACCTGCCAACGCAGGACATACCCCAGTTTCAGGCTCCCTCAAGGCTCTTTCCTGTCTCATTCCTCTGCCGTCTGGGACACACATCACCTTTGCAACATGCCTCTTTGTGCGCTTTTCTCTCCTTTTACTTTTTCAAGAAGTTACTCGTTTCAATGAAACCATCTTATTGCCCTTTCAGTTCGCAAGGAGCCTTTTCTGAGCTCCTCTAGCCTCCACTGCCATTGCCCATCACTGGCTCTGTGTGTCTTCCCTTTGCAGATGAACTGTAAGGACACAGAGGCTGGCCGCGTCTTTACATTCACTGCGGTGCACAACACAGGCCCATGACGGCATCACCATCAATACAACCCACACCTGTCAGGAACTGTTCTAAGGACTTCACAAATATTAACTCCTTTAAGATTTGCTATAACCACAGGAGGTCGGCCCTGTTTCGTCCCTTATCTTCAGACAGGGTAAACCGAGGTAAAGAGAAGTTATAGGACTTAGAGGTTAGGGAACAGTTAAGTTAGAGGCAGGACGTGAACCCAGGCAGTCTGGATAGAATCCTTGCTCTTAACCTCTACCCTGCATTTGTTCATAGCAGACTTTTTTTCCCCTGTTTCGGCCACACCGGTGGCATATGGAAGTTCCTGGGTCAAATCCGAGCCACAACGGGAACCTATGCCACAGCTGCGGTAATGCCGCATCCTTAATCCACTACACCTAACTGGGGATCGAACCCATGCCTCAGCAGCGACCTGAGCTACTGCAGCACCAATGCTGGATCCTTAACCCACTGTACCACAGCAGGGATGCCCAGACATTTTAATTTTTAATTGAAAATATAATACATATATACAGTGGAAAAAATTCGTATCATACAAAAGAATATGCACGAAAAAGCTAGGTCTAACAACCTAGATTTCCAGGACCTCATCCCAAAGGCAATCACTGTTTCTTTTCTATCATTCCAGCATTATATTTCTACACTTAGAAACCTATTTCAGGAGTTTCCATCGTGGCTCAGCGGAAACAAATCTGACTAGCATCCATGAGGACACAGGTTTGATCCCTGGCCTCACTCAGTGGGTTAAGGATCCAGCATTGCCATAAGCTGTGGTGTACGTTGCAGATGTGGCTCAGATCTGGTGTTACTGTGGCTGTGGTGTAGGCCGGCAGCTATAGCTCTGATATGACCCCTAGCCTGGGAACCTCCATATGCTGAGGGTGCCTAAAAAGATGAAAGAAAGAAAGAAACCTATTTCGTGTATATGCCTCTCTCTCTCTTTTTTTACACAAATGGACACATACACACATTGTCCTGAATTTGCCTTTTTCACTGAATGAATTTCTCTGAGCTCGATGCATATCTGCACCTGCCCCGGTTTTATTCAATTCTAAAACATATATTTTCACACTTTAACACAAGATGATTTCATGAAGTCAGAGAATCTTGGTGGGCTTGGACGTCATCAGGAAACAAGAGTCACAAAAGGCTTTTACATGTACAAAAGATATCAAAGTTTAGTCAGCCTTATGCCAATGTGCAAAATGAATCAGAGGCAGAGACCTAGCAGGTGACATTGACATGTCACTTCTCCTGAAATAGTAAATATCTACATCAGAGGGTTGTTATGAGGACCGAACAAGGTAACATACACACAGCACTTCGCTCCAAACCTGGCTAGCACAGTGGGTCTAAGGGATGGACAGCACCTGACACATTGTTAGTGCCCAGTAAGTTAGAGACTGTTATTAATGATTTCTGCAAAAGCTGGCCCCACTAACTGCTCAATCTCATTTTTCTATTCCCTATTCATATCTATCCACCCTTCACCCTAAATCTCCTGCCACACACATACCTCAGCTTTGTTCACCTCCACACCTTTGTAGCCACCATGGCCCTGCCTAAAAGTCCTCTCCCCTTCCTGTGATGCTGGACTCACTCTTCCCCACAGCACTCAGCTCGAGCACAGCCTTCACCGGGGAGACTTCCCTGACAACTGCAGCTAGTCTCTGAACAAGCAGTTTGGGAAGAGCCTGTCTGTCCTAACTGCCCACCTTCTGGGCCTCAGCTCTGTCAGTGCACCCAGGAGCAAGCACGTTCAGGGGGACTGACTCAGGCTATCTAAGCTCAAAAATGGCTGATGTAGTAACCAGAAGGCCAGTTACTAAGCTTATAAGTACTGGGGAGAGCTAATACCTACTGAGCACTTACCAGGGGCCAGGCAGCAAAGAGGAAGATGCTACCATTATCCCCATTCTACAGATGGGGAAACAGAGACGTTAGCCAGCACCCAAGACCAGGATCTGATCCAGCAGTCAGGAAGCACACCACTCTCAACTCCCATTTTCCTGGCAGGAAATCTCCTTGTGAAGCCATGTTCTCATCAAAAGATATTAAGACCACGAAGGCAAAGCAAAGGGAAAATTCTTCCCACTAGAGGCATCAACAGAGATGCACCCATCTGTCTGGTAGTACAAAGGCTCCATAGGGGACTGAACACAGTTCCTCTGGCTTGGTCCTCCAGACAGTGCTACAGACATATCACCAATTCCTCTTTTGGACCCACCACCCCAATTTCTACAGACATCATCCCAACTTTCTCCTTCTAGAATCAGACTTTCTTCTGAGGATAAAAAAAATGAAGTTTAAGCATTTGGCTACAAACACATTCCAATCATGCCTTCCAGAGGTTATAGCTGGGTCATTTTGGTTGAACTTAAAAGTTTTCCCTCAAATTCTCAAAACTACATTTACAAAATGTCTCTTGGCTTATATCTTTTCTATAGGTAGCTGATTTAACATTTATTCGGATTCCATTCTCAGATGATCATTGAAGTGATTCAGTCAACAAATACCTAATTGTTCCCAGAACACTGTGTTCCTGGAGATAGCAGCAGTGAAGAACAGGTAAGATCTCTAAAACCTGGTGGTGCTTATTATGTGTCTCCTGCTTCTAGGCACATACAGTACTTGATGGCAATTGCTTATGTGGTTATCTTCCCTAGGCTGTGTGTTGAAGCTTAGTATTCCAATCTTCCAGCACAGTAACTGGCCTATACTGTAACTGCTCCATAAATGTGAGGTAGCTAAATTCCTCATCCAGGGTGGAAGCATATTATGTCTCAAGTTCCTGAAGGCAAAGGTACAAGTTTAAATCAAATTGCAGGGATAGAAAGCAAACAGCAAATACAACCCAAATCAAGAAGGAAGAAGAGAAGTGATACCTCAGCAGGTAAGAACTTTAGAGTCATGGAGGAAAGGCCACTTTGGGAAGCAATGAGGGGCTCCATCACCTGGAGAAAGTAGGGCCTCAGGAACATGTCCAGGGATCAGTTAAAAGGAGAGAAAGAAATGACTTGCAGCCAAGTCTGGGTTGGAGTCACTGAGTGGAAACAGGGTTGGGGGTGAGATGGATCTCTACCTAGAAGTCACATAATGGATGAATGGAAAGGAGCATGAACGGGAAAAGAGGAAGCGGTATTAGGAGCAGCATTGGAAGATGCTCCCAGGCAGAGGTGGAAGAAGAAAAGCAGCAAAGACAAGTGAAAAGGCACAATCTTTCTTTCTTTTTTTTTTTCTTTTTTTTGGCCAGGCCCAAAGCATGTGAAAATTCCCAGACCAAGGATGGAACCCAAACCACAGCAGAAACCTGAGCCACTGTAAGTGACACTAGGTCCTTAACCCACACAAGAAAACTACAGCACAATTATAAAGTTAACACAATGACCACAATCATGGTCAAAACGTCAATGACCACAAAAAGTCAAATGGGCCAACAAAGAAATTTGCAACAATAAGAAAGTGTGGCTCACCATGCCAAATATTTATGGTCAAGGTCAAGGGAAATGAGCAAGCAGCGGCTACTGCATCTATCAAATAGGGGACCCTCAGGAGGACCTTTTCAGTGTAGATAAAGACATGTGAAGTACAACCCCCGACAAACACAGTCAGGCTCTCGGTGAACTTACAGAGTAAATGGCATCCTGCTTTTTCTGTTACTCCAAAAAAGCAATTCCTTATTCAAAGCGACATTCTCTGTCCACCTTAGAAGGTCATCATTTTCCACTCAGTACAAAGTCACAGGAGTGAAAAGGAGAGAGTGGACACCCAACTCATGTGATGCCCCAATCCACTAGTTCTCAGATACAATAATTTTCCTACAAACTTGTTAGACCCACTTGATAAAAACCTTCTGATGTATTAGGCTTCGCATTTTCAAGGAAATAAATATTTAGTAAAATTTTCAGCAGAATCATGTGCAACTTGTTGAAAAATTTTTATAGAGGATGCTTAAAACATGCCGTCTTCCAAAAATCCAGAGATAATTTTAGATTGAAAATCTAGGCTTGCCAAGGGAATCTGAGAACTTTTCTATCTTGGTCTCCAATGCTAACCTACGTATTCGTGTGCAAAAATAGAGGAAGATTAGAATCTCAAATGCCAGACTGAAAAGTTGCCACAACAAACCTGAACTCTTCATATGGAGTATGTTATCTTGTCAGCAAGAAAGCAAATGAAACAGCAATAACTAAACTTTTTTACTTTAAAAAACAAAAAGCAAATCTTAGAAATGAAATACTTCTGGACTTGTAAAGGAAAATGATTTCAAAAAAAAAAAATACTGAGTGGAATTTTAAAACAGCATACATAAAAGCTAAGTATCAAATGTGTAAGCAGTCCCTCACAAACAGATACTTAGAACTTCAGGTCTAAAATGTGATACAATGGCAGTTATAGCTTGTTCAATCAAAATTAGGAAAACTAACCCATGTGGAAAATATTTCACATCTTAAACCCAAAGCAAATTTTAATTAAGTAGTTAAAACAAATAAAACCATGAAATGAGAAGCAAATATGGACGGATGTTACAAATAATTGGGCTGGAGAATAATTTTTGAAACTGCAACAAAAGAAAAAATAATACTACATATTTTTTAAATGAATGTTACCTCTGACCTCATTTGTACATTTATCCTAAAACAACAATCAGGCAAATCCTTTTGGCAGAACTGTCTACCTTGTGACGAACTGGAAACAATCTACATGTTCATCAGTAGGGCTTGGTTGAACTGAAATACGATGGTATACTATGAAGTCCATAAAAGCGATAATATATCTCTGTATATACTGATACACCAAAATGTTACTGTCACTGAGTGGTAGGTTGGAGGATGACTGTCACTTTAAAAAGTGTTGTACTTTTTATGCTGTCTTGAATGTGAAGGAGAATGCTTTTATAATGGGGGTGAGGGGCGGAAACAAGCTATTTTCAAAGTGGGTGTCCCCCCAAAGCTGAGTACTTATCTGGCAAAATTTGTACGGTGTATAAACAAAATTCTTATCATGCCAACCAGGCATGCTTCTTTCCTCGCACCGCGCAGAGCAGGAAGACACACCCCTGACCCTGCGCTCGCCCCCAGGGTGTGGGTCCTTCAACCTCAGCCCCGGCCCTCCCAGGGTCCCCGCCGAACCGCCCGCGGCCCGACTGCGCCAGCGGGCTCACAAGGGCCGGAAAAATCGTGTTCCTCGGGGCCCGGCCTGGACCAGCGCGGCGGGGAAGGTGAGCGCAGCTGGCCGACAGCCGCGGGGCGGCGTGAGGGCCGCGTCCCCAGGCAGTCCCGGCGGACCCCGGGACTCACAGGCCGCCGTCTCTCCTTGGACTGCTCGGCGGGCTTCCGGGAGTGGGTCCGGCGCTGGCCGGACCTCCCTGGCCCTGGTGGCCCGAGGGAGCGCCCCCCTGCCCCGCGTCCGCTGGCTCCCCGCCGCGCCCCCGATCCCAGGCACGACCCGGGAGGGCCCTCCAGGCTTCCGTCCGCCCGGCCAGCGCCCCCAGAGCCCGGCGTCCTCCACATCGGACGGGCAAGGGGCGGGAGCCGACAGCCCTGCGGCCCCGAGCGGAGTGGCGCCCCGAGAGCTCGTCCAGTCGCCAGCCCCACCTGCGGCCCACCGCCTACCCGCCCTCCGCCCCCAACCCCGAGCCCGCCCGCCCGCCTGCCTGCACCAGGCAGCGCCCGCTCGCGCCCGCTCCTCACCTGCGACGCGCCCCGGCCCCTAGCGCACCGCCCGGACCGGCTGTGTACACCGGAAGTGACGTCTCTGTGCCGGCCCCGCCCCCGCCCCAGGCGGACGCCGAATGGCTGTGCACTGAGCGGCTGGCAGCCGACTCTCCCCCACCCACTGCGCGAGCGGGGCGGGGGCGGCCCTGCACCTTCTACCCTAGGGACCGAAGACCTCCAAGTGGGACAGCCAGGGTGGGGGTTGAGGACGCGCGGCCAGAGCCTGCAGGGCCACCCTCGTCCTCCAGTACGGCTTGGCCTCTGGGCGGAAGGGATCAGCTGCGTTCTCACAGATTTATTGTCGAAACTGATTACTGAAAAATTGAGCGCTTGCTAGATGCCAGGTCTCGACAGGCACTGTAGGAACCAGATAATGCCCTCACCCTCATACGTTTATCCTCTAGGGGTGGAAACACAATAAAATTGTTATAGCTACGCTTGATGATATAGTGCCAATTGCGACAAGTGGTAGGAGGGGAAAGTGAAAGAGGGAGGGAGAGAGTCCCCTGACCTAGTGAACGAGGGTGTTCAGGGAATGCTTCCCTCAGGAAAAGAGCAGAAGAGAGCAGGTCCTAAAAGGGAGAAGAAGAAGAAGAAGGGAAAAAAAAAAAAACAAAAAAAAAAACTAACTTGGACTTTCCTTTGTGGCTCAGGGGGTTAAGAATCTGACTAATATCCATGGGGACGTGGGATCAATCCCTGGCCTCCCTCTGTGGGTAAGGATCCAGCATTGTGTTGAGCTTCGATGTAGGTTGCAGCCGCCAATTGGATCTGGCAGTTGGGGGGGCTGTGGCATAGGCCTGCAACTGCAGCTCTGATTCAACCCCTAGCCTGGGAACTTCCACATGCCTCGAATGTGGCCCCAAAAAGACAAAAACAAACAAACAAACAAACAAAAAACCAAAACGAACAACTTGAAGAAGCAGGGAGTGAAGGGACATTATGGCAAAATAACATCAAGTGTCTTTAGTGGCTTTGTGTTCAAGAAACTAAGGTGGTGAGAAAGTCTTAACTGAGAGCAAGGGATGATTTTACCAAAGCTGTGGGTTTACTTGGGCTGCAATGTGGGCAAGGACTAGAAAGAAGATGGAAATTCGTATGCCTTTGTTCAATAGCAACAATATTCATAAAAATCAAAAGGGTGAAGCAACTCGTGCTCACTGATGTATGAACAGATAAACAAAATGTGGTCTATCCATACAATGGACTATTATTCAGCCTTAAAAAGAAGGGAATTCTGGAGTTCCCATTGTGGCTCAGCAGGTCAAGAACCGAACTAACATTCATGAGGATGTGCGTTCGATCCCTGGCCCCACTCAGTGGGTTAAAGGATCTGGCGTTGGTATGAGCTATAGTGTAGGCTGCAGACACAGCTTGGCTCCAATGAGGCTTGGCTGTGGCTGGCAGCTACAGCTCCAATTTGACCCCTAACCTGGGGAACTTCTATGTGCCACAGGTGAGGTCCTAAAAAGAAAAAGGGGGGGGGAGGAAGGGAATTCTGACACATGCTATAGATGGATGAAGGGTGAAGTGTGGAGGTTATGCTGAGTGAAGTAGGCCAGTAACAAAAGGATGAATATTCCCTAATTCCACTGATATAAGGTACGGAGAGTAGTCAAGTTCCCAGGGACAGAAAGTAGATGGTAATTGCCAGGGGCCTCAAGGACCAGACTATGGGAAGTTTGTAATTAATGGGTACTAAAGTTTCAGGTTGGGAAGATGAAAAATTCCTGGAGATGGATATGGTGTTGGTTGCACATCAGGGGGAATGTAGTTAATGTCACAAAACTATACATTTAAAAACGGTTAAAATGGGGAGTCCCCACTGTGGTGCGGTGGGTTAATGATCCAGCTTGTCTCTGAGGAGGTGCTGGTAGGCTAAGGATCCGGTGATGCCTGCAGGTGTGGCATAGGTCAAAGCTCCAGTTCAGATTTGATCCCTGGCCCAGGAACTTCCATAGGCCTAGCGTGCAGCCAAAAAAGAAAAAAAAAATGGTTAAAATGGTAAATTTTATGTATACTTTACATTATCTATAGACAGATGTAGAGATTAGTTAGGAGGCCATTTCAGCTGTCCAAGCAAAGGTGATCCTGATTTAGACCAGGACCTCCAAACTTTTTTGTTCTTGAACATTTATCAGAAAAAAAGTTTGAATATCGTCCAGATTCATTTTACCTATAAATTATATGTATGCACTACACTATATATGTAGGCACTACAATTATGTCTATATGATTCACAGTATGAAACATACATAAAGAGAGTTTTCTTTTATTTTACTTTATTTTGTCTTTTTAGGGCCACACCCGAGGCATATGGAGGTTCCCAGGCTAGGGGTCTAATCAGAGCTGTAGCCACTGGCCTACACCAGAGCCACAGCAACACAGGATCCGAGCCGCGCCTGCAGCCTACACCACAGCTCACGGCAACGCTGGATCCTCAACCCACTGAGCAAGGCCAGGGATCAAACCCGCAACCTCATTGTTCTAGTCGGATTCGTTAACCACTGAGCCACGACGGGAACTCCCCAGGCTAGGGGTTTAATTGGAGCCATAGTTGCTGGCCTACTCCACAGCCATAGCAACACCAGATCCTAGCTGCGTCTACCACCTACACCACAGCTCACAGCAACGCCGGATCTCCAACCCACTGAGTGAGGCCAGGGATCGAACCCACCTCCTCATGGATACAAGTCAGATTTGTTTCCACTGCACCGCGACATGAACTTGAGGTGGTTGGTTTTTTAAGATAGAAGAGATTTAAGTATATTTCAGTGGCAGAAAGGATGATCCGGTTGCAAGAGGCTGAATATACAAGTGGAAGGTGATGTGGCTCAGCTCGTGAGGTTCTGAAAGGGCTGGAGGAGGTCTGAAATGCTTAGCAACAGATATACCGCAGGCTGCAGTAAAGAGTGAGGGGAGCTTAGCCACAGAGGCATGAGAAGAGTGAAAAATACCTGAAAGCAGGGAGGAGAATATGGTAGAATTTCCAGATCGTCTTGAGGATCTACTTCAGAAAGTTGATAGACACGTCTTTCCTATTAAGCAACTTGCTGCAGCAGCTTTCAGCTAAAAGTGAAGAAGATGGAGCAAGGATTCACCTGCAGGTTGAATAACAGAGAGAGGGGTGAGTGTTACTGATATAATGGGCTGTGGAACCCAAGCTGCTGGAGAAGAGATGTGACATGGAAGAGGACAGCTGGGTTGGAGGAAGTGTCCCTAGGTACTGGTGTCATCTTACCTATGTAGGCTGGAAAATGGACCAGAGATGATGGTGCTCGGCTTCTGAGCGGGCCAACTGTGGCTCCTGCAGTCTCAGGACAAGCCTATCTCTTCTCTCTTTTTGTCTGCGCCCTCAGCATATGGAAATTCCCAGGCTGGGGATCAAACCCTTGCCACAGCAATGACTCGAGCCACAGCAGTAACAATGCCAAGTCCTTAACCCACTGAGCCACCAGGGCACTCCAAGCCCATCTCTTATTCCGAGGTTCTCTTAGTTCCTTCTACAGGCCCCCAAAGCCTCCAGTAGCCATGCCTAGAGGGACCTGGTAAACACAGGATGGGGCTTTATTTATTTATTTATTTATTGCTTTCTTTCTTTTTTTTTTAAGGGCCGCATCTGCGGCATATGGAGGTTCCCAGGCTAGGGGTTGATTCAGAGCTACAGCAGCCAGCCTGCCTCACAGCCACAGTAACACCACATTCAAGCCGAGTCTGTGACCTACACCACAGCTCAGGGCAACGCCAGATCTTTGACCCACTGACTGAAGCCAGGGATTGAACCTGCATCCTCGTGGATACTAGTCAGATTAGTTTCCGCTGCGCCACAATGGGAACTCCCTGGATGGCTTTAAAGAGGCCCCCTGGCAGGCTCCTACCCACTTGCCCAACCACCATTGCTCACTTCACTCCAGACCTCATGGTCCCAGAATGATGTGCTTGGCACCATCTGAGCCCCTTCTACAGATTTCAATCCAGGGCCAGAAGTTTCCCGAGTCCCATTCAGCCATGCATGTAGTTCTTATTGGAACTCAATATGGACACTACCAAACTTGGGGCCCTGTTGGTGGCCTCTCTGGTGCCCTGAGCGCCAGGCTGTCTTGGATCCTTCAAGCGTCCCTGAGGATAATTTATATTGTGGATATATCAAGTTTGGTGGGTTTTTTTTTTTTTTTTTTGTCTTTTTGCCATTTCTAGGGCCGCTTCCCGCGGCATATGGAGGTTCCCAGGCTAGGGGTTGAATCGGAGCTGTAGCCACCGGCCTACACCACAGCCACAGCAATGCCAGATCCAAGCCGTGTCTGCGACCTACACCACAGCTCACGGCAACACCGGATTCTTAACCCACTGAGCAAGGCCAGGGATCGAACCTGAAACCCCATGGTTCCTAGTCGGATTCGTTAACCACTGTGCTATGACAGGAACTCCTATCAAGTCTGTTTTGTGATGGCATCTCTAACTATCATGCCCACCTCCTAGAGGTCTGAACTGTTTATTTTTATCATCCAACACACATACATATGGAGAAGAGAAAAAACACCCAAGTCTCCATTACACAGGTTTGAGACATTTGTTAACTTCATGTCATCTCTCTCTCTCTTTTTTTTTGTGGGGGCAGGGGGCTGCATCCATGGCATGTGGACGTTCCTGGGCTCAAACCCATGCCACAGCAGTTACCTGAGCCACAGCTGGTGACAATGTCCAATCCCCAACCCACTGTGCCACCAGGAAACTCCCATGTCATCTCTTTAATGCAAGCTCCCTTGCTCCAGAGGGCCTAGAAAAGGGGATGGAAGGCCCAGGCCAGGAAACAGGGTCTCTCCCTAAATTCACCCGACCTCCTGTGTACTGGTTAGAGGCAGAGGTGGAGCCAGATCCCATGGAAGGGATGAGAGCCCAGAGGTTGTTTCCTGGGAGAAGTGAGCAGAGCAGGATTTCAGGAGCTCCTCCTGTCATCAAAGAGCCCTGTGTTAGTGAAATGGGCCAGAGATGCACTTTGACTTTGGCCTCAGATGCCTCTGCTTGCTGAGGGGAAAAAAAAAAAAGCAGCAAATGTTTTTTTGCTATGTCTAGATTTGTGAGGGCTCCACATTCCTCACATCAGAAGAGCTGCAGTATGGGGGCGTCCCACATGGAGGGGCTCATAAGGGATTAGAGAACTGATTTTCTTTTTCTTTCTTTCTTTTAGGGCCGCACCCGCAGCAATGGAAGTTCCCAGGCTAGGGGTCGAATCAGAGCTGTCGCTGCCGGCTTACACCACAGCCACAGCCACACCAGGTCCAAGCTGTGTCTGTGACCTACATCGAAGCACGCCACATCTACACCAGATCCTTAACCCACTGAGGGGGACCAGAGATCAAACCCTCATCCTCATGGATATGAGTTGGGGTCATTGCTCCTGAGCCACAACAGGAACTCTGAGAACTGATTTTCTAAAGCAGCCAAAGTTATTACTGTTGGCTTGTGCACTCTTTATGGGGTAAAAGCCAGGGCTCCCGGGCTGGGCTTTTCCATGTTAGTTTTAGCAGCTGAAAGAAGAGCCTCCCGGGAAGAGGTTTTCACAGCCAAGTGTTCTTGGTGGCTGGGCAGGGTGCGGGGTAGGCAGGGGCAATGGGGTTGAGTTTGGGGAGTAACTTTTCTCCTTCACCTTATGGGTTTCCCTTGGGCAGAATGTGAAAGCTGCAAGACGTGCTGGGAGCCCCGGGAAGGGTAGCTGCATTCCAGAATCCACAGGACTGGGGAGCCTGTCTGGCGAGCGCTGGCCAGACATTCTGGGCACAGAGCAACTGGCTGGCTGCTGGGTATGGAGAGAGGCTGGGGCGGCTGGGGCGAGGCCACTTCTGTCTATCTGGAGGCGTGGCCCAGGCAAGAAAGCGGGTGAGGGTGGTGTGGGTCATGTGCCCAAGGGGAAACTTCTCCCGCAGTCTCCAGATTGCCTCCTGGAGGAAGTGGCTGGGCACCCCTCCCTTTCCCGTGCAACAGCTTGAGCATCCTGTTGGCCTTGCTCCACTCCGCCCTCCACTGGCTGGAAATGACTGTGCTGTGGCCAGGAAACCCTTGGCCATCTCAGCCCCCGGCTTCTGTCTCATCCCTACCTCTAAGATCCCCAGTTCGGTTCCCCGTGATCGATTTGAGGGTATGGGGCTGGCCAGGGGCCTGATGGATGGGCTGGATCCCAGGGGTCCAGGCCCCTTCCCTTGCCACCAGGACAGGCTGCCTTGTACCACCAGGCAGGAGGAGCTGCTGGGCAACCTCCCTGAGGGATCTCCAGGGCTGGGTGAAGTAGGTGTCTGGATATATGCGGGGTAGGGGAGAAGGAGCTGCTGGGTGAACTAGGAACCACCCTGGAGGCTAAGCCCACCACACTGTTATCAGCTGCGAGGGCCTGCACAGTGGAGAGGGTTATTTTCCAGACCTCACAAACTGCCGGGGGTCCAAGGACTTACCATCAGAAAAGGAATGAAAGGTGTGCTGGGGAGGGAACCAGGCAAGGTTCTGGCGCTGGCGGAGCCAGAAGGGCTGCACAGCTTTGAGGTCAAGTTACGCTGAAAGCCAGGGCCAGCTCCAGTCCATTCCACAGCCAACAGAGCCAAGGCCCAGCTCTGCTCAGGTTCCAGTATGGGGACCTCGTGAAGGGCACCACCCTAGCTCAGAAGATCTGTGATCGGGTTTTTTGTTTTTGCTTTTCAGGGCCAAACCCATGGCATATGGAAGATCCCAGGCTAGGGATTGAATTGGAGCTACTGTTGCCAACCTGTACCACAGCCACAGCAAGGCCAGATCCGAGCCATATCTGCGACCTACACCACAGCTCACAGCAACACTGGATCTTTGACTCACTGAGTGAGGCCTGGGATCGAACTTGCATCCTCGTGGATACTAGTCGGGTTCATTTCCATTGCGCCATAACGGGAACTCCTACGCTGTTGTCTTGGTCCACCAAGACGTGTCTCCCAAGATCGGCAGGAGGGTAGTTTGCAGAGTCAATTCTCTGGCCTTGTAAAGAGTTTGGGCTTGAACATGTGGAGTTCTGAAGAATTAAATTTATGAGCATCCCCTCAGATTTGTAAACATATAGGGCAGGGGGGAAGGGGGCTCCAAGATTGAGAGGCACGAGTCCCTCAGATGGGGGACTGGAGAAACCAGTTCTGGAGAAACCAGAACTCTATCCCCTATCCTGAGTGTGGGTGGACTCTTCTTTTGGTTATCAAAATCTAATAACCCCAGTTCCTTGTCACTGAAACAAGAGGGGATTTATTAGCCCAACAAAAAGAGCACTGTGGCCACTAGAATGGCTGTCCTTGGCAGCAGTCCTGCTGCCTGGGAGTGACTGACAGACTGCCACACTGCAGCCTGCCTGCTCGCCCTGGGCACAGCTGGAAGGACCTCAGGGGCTGGGTCGTTTCTTCAACACGTATCACCAGAGCCCTCCAGCCCGACCACTCTGAACTTGCGTGGGCCTCCAATCAGATTTTCTGCTTGTGGTTGCCCCTAGTTACAGGTCATTGGAACATCTCGTTGAGTCTTCAATTTCTAGCAAGCAGAGACAGTAAAGCTGCCACTGGCTGAGTTTCTGGTGTCAGTGGTGACTTGTCCAACCTCGAGCACTGGTCACAGAGCCTGGGATGCTCAATTCATCCCAAGAGATCTGGGAGGCTCAGTTCATGTTTGATGTAGGTGCTGGAGGGTAAGACCACTCATAACAGACTCTCATCCTCAGACAGCTGCTGCCTCACATGTGAAATCTAGGGGACCAGGTGTGCCAGCCAGGTCAGAGAGCAGGGTGTGTGAGTGGTAAACAGTGAAAAGGGTACCCCCTGCTCCCTCAATGCACGGGGAGAGACAGGCTCAGGGCCCAGGCCCCTGGCCAGCTCACCATGTGACATTGTTGTGTCTAACCTTACCCCTAACCCACAGAACTGCCAAATAGTCATCCTTTCCATTTAGGGGCAAAATTGGGCAGGGCCAAATTATGTTTTAAAGCCAAGTTACTAGAAACATTTGGGGAAAGGCTGAGTTTATAAATTAAAATTTGGCTCTTCACCTAGAGTGATTTCACTATCATGAAACATTGCTGTTAAAGGGCAAAGTAATGGAGTTCCCACTGTGGCTCAGCAGTAGCAAATCCAACTGGTATCCATGAGGACACAGGTTCGATCCCTGGCCTCGCTCAGTAGGTTAAGGATCCAGCGTGGCCACAAGCTGCAGTGTGTAGGACACAGTTGCAGCTCAGATCTGGTGTTGCTGTGGCTGTGGTGTAAGCTGGTAGCTACAGCTTCGATTCGACCCCTATCCTGGGAACTTCCATGTGCCCTTAAAAGCCAAAAAAAAAAAAAAAAAAAAAAAACACAAAAAAGTGCAAAGTAACAAACCATGCTCACCCAGCACAAGTGTGGGCAGCACCATCCAGCTGAGATTACAATGATGCTCTCAAAGGGAGCTGATGAAACTAAAAGCCGCCTTTCTTTGACTTATAAGCCAACACTTGTAAGAATCACCGAGGAGGGAGTTCCCTCATGGCTCAGCAGGTTAAGGACCTGGCTGTCACAACTGTGGCTCTGGTTACAGCTGTGATATGGGTTTGATCCCCGGCCGGGGAATTTCTGCATGACATGTGCAAGGCCAAAAAAAAAAAAAAAAAAAAAAAAAAATCACCAAGGATATTGAGCTTATTGAAAGGGAGCCAGGTCAGCTTAAAAATATATGGAGAAGGAGTTCCCGTTGTGGCTCAGTGGTTAATGAACCCGACTAGTAACCATGAGATTGCAGGTTTGATCCCTGGCCTCACTCAGTGGGTTAAGGATCTGGCATTGCCATGAACTATGATGTGGGTTGTAGACACGGCTTGGATCCCGAGTTGCTGTGGCTGTGGCGTAGGCTGGTGGCTACAGCTCGGATTCGACCCCTAGCCTGGGGACCTCCATATGCCACGGGTGCGGCCCTCAAAATACAAGCCCTGCAAATAAAACTTTACCTCATATAAAGCCTATCAGATCAGTAAGAAGAAATGAGATTACTTCTAAAAAAATCCTGTGAGCTCATCAAATGAGCAATTTGAGCTGTTTCTGCTTCTGCACAGTCACAGGCAAATCCAAGAGAACCATGAGTCCAGAAGCAGTCACAAGCTTGGTCCCCTCCCAGGACAGACTCTGGTTATGGGGCTCTTTAAGTTGTTTGAAAGCATGACCTCATGGACCGCCTCCTCCAGGAAGCCTTTCTGAAGCCCCCAATTCTATCCTTCCTCAGTCATAGCATTTATCTCACAAAACTAAGTTTGCCCCCATCTGGACTGTGAGCTAGGATGATATTCACCTCCTATGCAACTGTATCTCCACACTTGGCCCCGCATATAGCAAAGAAGCAGGCATTCATGAACTAACTTGCCCGCGGACTCAACAGTTTCTAAGCACCCACCATGGACCAGGCACAAGGGATGGTGTGGGGAATAAGACGAAAGTGATCCTTCTCCAAACAAAAGTGACAAAGATAAACATAACATAAACGAGTAGAGGGAGGAGACATTGCAGTGAAGAAAAATGAGCGACAGATGACGACTGCAAGGAGATCTGAACACGTTCTGGAAGGTCCTGGAAGGCATCCCTGAAAAGGTAACACTTAAACTGACATCTGAAGAATGAGAAGCAATTAATGGGGGACGAGACATCCGGGTAAAAGGAACAGCAAGGGCCTTTGGAATTGGCTTATTTTGGAATTTGGCACTGAGGGAAGCTAAGGGTATTCCCTAGGGATTAGATCACATAAGGCAGGCTGGGAAGGATGGAACTTTTTTTGCTTTTTAGGGCCGCACATGTGGCATGTGGAAGTTCCCAGGCTAGGGGTCGAATTGGAGCTACAGCCGCCAGTCTATTGCCAGAGCCACAGCAACTTGGGATCTGAGCTGCATCTGTGACCACAGCTTGCAGCAATACCAGATCCTTAATCCACTAAGCAAGGCCAGGGGCTGAACCCACATCCTTATGGATACTAGTTGGGTTCGTAACCTGCTGAGCCACAGTGGCAATTGCCTGGAAATTATACTTTTTAAAAAAGGATAGTTTTCAGAGTCCCAGTCATGGCTCAGCGGAAACGAATCTGACTAGCATCCATGAGGACGCAGGTTCGATCCCTGGCTTCACTCAGTGGGTTAAGGATCCAGTGTTGCCATGAGCTGTGGTATAAGTCACAGGCGTGGCTTGGATCCTATGTTGCTGTGGCTGTTGTGTAAGCTCCAGCTGCAGTTCCATTTTGACCCCTAGCCTGGGAACCTCCATATGCTGCGGGTGCTGCCCTCAAAAGGAAAAAAAAAAAAAAAAAGATAGTTTTCTCTTTTTCCCAATCTTTACCCCTTTATTTCTTTTTCATACCTTATTGCACTAGCTAGTATAGCTAATATATGATACCAAACTTAAATGATGGTAAGTGACACCAGTTACAAGAGGCATGTTCAATGTTTCACAATTATGTGTAATACTGGTGTACTTTTTAAATAAATATTCTTGTTAGATTAGGCAGGTCCCATCTAGTCCCAATTCCCTGAGTTTTTAAATTCTCCTCTTTCCTTTTTTTTTTTTTTTTGTCTTTTTGCCTTTTCTAGGGCCGCTCCCACGGCATATGGAGGTTCCCAGGCTAGGGGTCCAATCGGAGCTGTAGCCACCAGCCTGCACCAAAGCCACAGCAACACAGCACCCAAGCCGCATCTGCGACCTATGCCACAGCTCACAGCAACGCCGGATCCTTAACCCACTGAGCAAGGCCAGGGATCGAACCCGCAACCTCATGGTTCGTAATCGGATTTGTTAACCACTGAGCCACGACAGGAGCTCCAACTCCTCCTCTTTCTTTTTGAAGGGCTGACGACTGTGTGCACTTCCAGTTTGTTCACGAAGGGATATGGAGAGGATCAAATGTGAAAAGATGTCAGTCTTGCTCCAGAAGGTGCCTTGGGGCTCATGCCAGCAATTGTTGGGATATTGCCAGCCTTTCCACCAACCGTCTCTGTGGGGTCATCATTGCCAGGTCATCTGTAGCTGGCTGTCATAGACATTACTTGTGCTCACTAATGCTTGGTTATAATACTTCCCTGTTAAGTGAGAACAAGCTAAGTTCAAGTTGAGATAATGCAAAAATGAGCATGTCCTGACAGCTCCTTTCTATTCCTAGGAAAAGCAAAAGCAGCTATCTTCTGACTGCTAGGGATAGACACAGGGACAGTGGCCTATCTCCGTTCAGTGGAAGTCTGAAGACTGTAGGATTTCCAGATTTAAACCAAGCAGCAGCTGGGGGGAAAAAAAACCTGGCCTAGACGCTAGGTATGTTTTGAGCATAAATCATGACCTGGGATGTTGAAAGCTGCAGAACAAACCCGGTGACAGTCTGGAAATGAGACACAAAGAGGCATCTGACCCAGGGACACATCCAGGGAGAGGCTGTAGTAAGTATGGACAGGCTTGGCAATTCTTTCTTTTTCTTTTTAGGGCCACATCTGTGGCATATGAAGGTTCCTAGGCTAGGGGTTGAATTGGTGCTGCAGCTGCTGGCCTATACCACAGCCACAGCAATACCAGATCCAAGCCACATCCGAGACCTATACCACAGCTCACCACAACTCTGGTTCCTTAACCCACTGAGCAAGGCCAGGGACCCGACATGCATCCTCATGGATACTAGTCAGGTTCTTAACCTGCTGAGCCACAACAAGAACTCTGCAATTCTTGTTTTGTCAGGAAGATAAACCTGGTCGCAGGATACGTGCAGCTCCAAAGCCTATTCCTTCTGGGAGCCGAGCCAGATCTCCAAGCCTCCTGGAGCAGGAGCAGCACTGGACGTGAACTCCCTGCTGCTAGACACCGGCCAGCCACAGAACCAGAGGTGTGCAGCTGCCCTGCTAGCTCACAGCCCTGTAACTTGTTTTTAGATCTGTGACTCTGAGACCTGGACCAGGACTGAGCCCTGGGGGAGAGAGAGGCCCTGCTGAGGGTCAGCCCTTGTGAGCAGCATGGGTCTGGCTGTTTGACGCCATGATCGCACCCATTTCAGACCACATTTGCAGTGACACAGTTTCCAGTAGGACACAATCTTTGGAGGCCTCCATGTTAGAGGCCTTCTCTAAGACATGTGATACGATCTGGCAGTCGGACTTGTATTCCCCAAAGTTCATTCTGGCTGCTGCAGAGACAATGAATTGGAAGAGTGTGGTATGAATGGAGGGTGAGCAATGAAGAGGTTTTTCTGATAGTACAGGCAAGAGCTGAGGGTGCTTCACAGAGCAGAGGCAAACAGATTTCTGGTTCAAGCGGGTCAACCTAATACAAATGTTTACCTTCTTTTCCTTTAAGACTGTATTAAAATATCAACCAATGACTAAAATGACATTTGTAACATAAATAGGGTTGGGCAAGAGGGAATCTGTGAAGTATTTTTCTTTGCTTTTTTTTTAGGGTCCTACCTGCGGCATATGGACATTCCCAGGCTAGGGGTCTAATTGGAGCTGCAGCTGCCAGCCTACACCACAGCCACAGCAACACAGGCTCTGAGCTGCATCTTTGACCTACACCACAGCTCATGGCAATGCTGGATCCTTAACCCACTGAGCAGGGCCAGGGATTGAACCTGTGTCCTCATGGATGCTGGGCGGATTCGTTACTGCTGAGACAGGAAGAGAATTCCTGTGAAGTATTTTTCAACACATTTCTGGACAGATTAGAGCAGAAGGAAGAAGTATGGTGACACAGGGCAGAACAGAGGGTGCTGCCACCTGGACCATACCCTGGGATGTTTGGGATGTTTTGCACAGGAGAAACTCTGAAACTCTGAAATGCTTCGGACTCTGCAGCGTCAGGTACGACAGAGGGCACGAGTGAGAAGGGGGCTTGCAAACAGGAAAACCCATCTAAGGTCTGTCTGTACAGCAAGCAGGGAACGATCTTGTTTCTCACTGTTGAGACTGACCTGGAATTAGGCAACACACACCTAGGAAAAACAAACAAGTAAAAGGAAGATTCCTCTCTGCTGGTATCTGTGAGATCTGGAAGTATTGGCACCTCGGAACAAAGCCCTCTGGAATTCAGAGACCGCAGTAAGGATCACACCCTGGAGTATTTGCCAAAAGACAAATCTTGGCCACAGGCAGAGCTCCAGGGCAATTCTTCTGTTTCCTTCTGATGAGACATAACCACGAATTCTGAGATCATTGAATAGTCTGTTACAGGAAGTCTATTACCAAGATTAACCATCAGCATTAGGAAAGAAAATGAGAAGGAAAAAAACCCCAAAAAAACCCCAAGAAACACAGATATTGTTCAGCTTTTACACTGAAGTAAGAGGGAGATCTAGTGAAAACAGGGTGGGTAGCATCAAAGAATTTATCTAAGAAGTAAAACGAGGGATGACACCTTAAATGTCGATGGACTGAATGCTCCAATCAAAAGACACAGAGTGGCAGATTGGATAAAAAAGCAAAAATCTTCAATCTGCTGTCTACAAGATACTCACCTTATGGAGTTCCTGTCATGGCGCAGTGGTTAACGAAGCCGACTAGGAACCATTAGGTTGCAGGATTGATCCCTGGCCTTGCTCAGTGGGTTAAGGATCTGGTGTTGCCGTGAGCTGTGGTGTAGGGCACAGATGTGGATCAGATCCCAAGTTGCTGCAGCTGTAGCGTAGGCCGGCCGCTACAGCTCCAGTTCAACCCCTAGCCTGGGAACCTCCATATGCCGCGGGTGTGACCCTAAAAAAAAAAAAAGAGGTAGAACGAGAAAGACCTAAATGAGAGATACAAATCTTTAAGTCTAAAGGGTCTACAAACACTTGGATAAAACAAAAAAGACCCACGCCTAGAGAATTCCTTAAAATTTCTTAACACAGAGGAAAATGCAAAGTTTCCAAAGAGGAAGAAACACATCATCTATAATGAAAAAGAATCAAATTGGCACCAGCCTTAGCACCACTGCATGTGAGTAGAGTTAGCAATTGAGCTAAGAATAATTTTTATATTTTTAAAGGGTTGTTAAATTTAAAAAGGAGGACAATGTGACAGAGACCTTATTATCTGGCCCTGTAAACTGTTTAAGAAAAAAAGTTCCTTAAGGAAGAATCCTAGGGAGTTCCCTGGTGGTTTAGCAGGTTAAGGATCTGGCATTGTCACTGCTGTGGTGCAGGTTTGATTTCTGGCCTGGGAAGTGCTGCCTGCTATGGGTGTGGCCAAAAGAAATAAGAAAAAAAAAAAGAAAGGCAGTTCTGGTAAGCAAGACAATAGAAAACATGATCCAGGAAACTGTGACTCTAACCCAGGAGCGCAATGAAGTGAAGTACCAGATCCTGAAAGCAACATGCTTTTAGCAGGAGGGCGGAAGATTACAAGATAATAGTCTCTGAGAAAAAAGGAGACTTCGTAAACTAAGTCAAACAGTATGGTTACAGGCTCGGGAACCAACTTTCTTATATGTTAAAGGCAACAAATACAAGTGAAAAAGGAGAACCTTCAGAAACTTTAGGAAAATTGAAAACCTGTATCAAAAATAATGGTCCAAAGGAAAAAAAAATAGTCTAAATGAGATGTGAAAACTGGTGAGCTCAAGAATGGAATAGATTCCAAGTAATAGAAAACATGACAGCAAGAAAGTGAGAGCGAGAGGGAGAAAACACATGTGCAAGAGCCAGTCAGAAAGTATACGGCAAAATAACCATAAACAAAGCCAAAACCAAGATGGAGCTCCCGCCGTGGCGCAGTGGTTAACGAATCCGACTAGGAACCATGAGGTTGCGGGTTCAGTCCCTGGCCTTGCTCAGTGGGTTAAGGATCCGGTGTTGCCGCGAGCCGTGGTGTAGGTCGCAGATGCGGCTCGGATCCCACGTTGCTGTGGCTGTGGTGTAGGCCAGTGACTGCAGCTGCGATTCGACCCCTAGCCTGGGAACCTCCATATGCCATGGGAAGCGGCCCTAGAAAAGGGAAAAAGACAAAAAACAAACAAACAAACACAAAACCCAAAACCAAAGACAATCACACAAACTTCAGGATAGTGTGTGAAGCAGAAATGGAATAGGGGAGTGATAATACACAGATGCAGGTTGTTGGTAACACTCTAGTTTTTGGGTTAAATGACCGGTTGTTACTCATATTATGGGGTACATATCCTTTTGTATATATTCAATGTGAAAAAGGAAAAAGGTAAGGAAAAATAACTTAAAAATCAGAGAAGAAAGATAAGGCTGAATCATGAAGCAAATTAAAATGTAGATGATTTCTTTTCTTTTTTTTTTCTTTTTTTTTTTTTCTTTTTAGGGCCACATCCGTGGCATGTGGAAGTTCCACGGCTATGGGTTGAATCAGCTACAGCTGCTGCCCTAGGCATCAGCTACGTCAACACTGGATCTGAGCTGCATCTTCGACCTACACCACAGCTTGCAGCAATGTTGGAGCCTTAACCCCCTGAGTGAGACCAGGGATTGACCCCACATCCTCATGGATGCTAGTTGGGTCCTTAACCCACTGAGCCACAATGGGAACTCCCAGAAAAGAGGAGTTTATACAGGCTCTTCCTACTGATATATCATCAAACAGTGGGACATGGGTATCGTACACACACACACACACACACACACACACACACACACACACACACACACGAACTGGACAGGGACACTCCGACAGAATGCAGATCAAGTGTTAACAGTATTTGCCTTTAAAAAAGAGAAGTGGGAGTGCTCATCGTGGCTCAGAGGAAACGAATCTGACTAGCATCCAAGAGGATATATGTTCGATCCCTGGCCTTGCTATGTGGGTTAAGGATTCAGCGTTGCTGTGAGCTGCAGTGCAGGTGCCAGACATGGCTCAGATCTCGTGTTGCTGTGGCTGTGGTGTAGGCCGGTGGCTGTAGCTCTGATTTGACCCCTAGCCTGGGAATTTCCATAGGAACTGCCCGTGCAGCCCTAAAAAGACAAAACAAAAACAAAAAACAAAAAGTAGAGAAATAGACTACTTGTATACTATGTTTCATTTGTCGTAACTATGTATAGGTATTATGTAATTAGAAAAACACACTTCTGGAGTTCCCATCGTGGCGCAGTGGTTAATGAATCTGACTAGGAACCATGAGGTTGCTGGTTCGATCCCTGGCCTTGCTCAGTGGGTTAACGATCCGGCGTTGCCATGAGCTGTGGTGTAGGTTGCAGACGAGACTCGGATCCTGCGTTGCTGTGGCTCTGGTATAGGTCTGTGGCTATGGCTCTGATTCGACCCCTAGCCTGGGAACCTCCATATGACGTGGGAGCGGCCCTAGAAAAGACAAAAACAAAAAACAAAAAACAAAAACCCACACTTTTTCCCCTAATAAAAAAAGAGCTCCTAGAATAAGAAAAAGACTAACATCAGAGGAGACAAATAACCAAAGCATATTCATAAAACATTCACAGAAAAGGAAATATTAACAAACTTATGAAAAACTGTTCACCCTCCCTCAAAGTGAAATGCATGGGGTACTGAAATAACACTTTTCACTTATCAGACTGGCAAACATTTTTACAAGTTTGCTGACACTGTAGTATATGGGCTAATAAGCACCCTGAAAAACCAGCTGAAGTGTAAACTGCTATAACCTTTATCAAAAGGGGCACATAAATATTTATTAGAATTATGAACTTATGTCTCCTGCTATTCAGAATTTCCAGTTACTAGATTTATCTAATAGATACATTCACCTATTTGTGAAAAAACTCATGGTCATTTCAGCACTTTGTACTAGTAAAAATTGGAAACAACCCAGCTCTGTGTGACTATAAGTCTGAGGGACAGTGAGAAATGGGAAGTAGCTTTTGACTGTAAATTCTAATGTTTATTTATTTATTATTATTATTATTATTATTTTTGTCTTTTCTAGAGCTGCACCCATGGTATATGGAGTTTCCCAGGCTAGGGGGCCAGTCGGAGCTGTAGCTGCCAGCCTATGCCACAGCCACAGCAACGCCAGATCCTTAACCCACTGAGGGAAGTCAGGGATCGAACCCGCAACCTCATAGTTCCTAGTCAGGTTTGGTAACCGCTGCACCAGGACGGGAACTCCATCTGTTATTTATTTTTGAACTGTGTGAATGTATACACTAAAGCCTCAGCCAGGGGAGGGGGAGGGAGCCGGATGGACTGGGAGTGTGGGGTCGGTAGATGCAAACCATTGTATCTAGAATGAATAAGCAATGAGGAAGAAAAAAGAAACATAGAATCAACTGGAAAACAAGGTTTAAAATGGCAATAAATACATATCTATCAATAATCACCTTAAATGTCAATGGACTGAATGCTCCAATCAAAAGACACAGAGTGGCAGATTGGATAAAAAAGCAAAAATCTTCAATCTGCTGTCTATAAGATACTCACCTTATGGAGTTCCTGTCATGGCGCAGTGGTTAACGAAGCTGACTAGGAACCATGAGGTTGCGGGTTCAGTCCCTGGCCTTGCTCAGTGGGTTAAGGATCCGGCGTTGCCGTGAGCTGTGGTGTAGGTTACAGACGTGGCTCGGATCCTGTGTTGCTGCGGCTGTGGTGTAGACCGGCGGCTACAGCTCTGATTCGACCCCTAGCCTGGGAACCTCCACATGCCTAGGGTGTGGCCCCAGAAAAAAGGCAAAAAGACAAAAGAAGAAGAAAAAAAAAAAAAAGAAACTCACTTTAGGGCAAAGGACATTTACAAAAACTGAAAAGAAAATTACTCAGGCATAAAATAAATGGAAACCATCCAACCAAAAAAAGAAAAGAAGAAAAGATAAGCAATGAGGTCTTCCTGTGTAGCGCAGGGAACTATACCCAGTCTCTTGGGATCAACCATGATGCAAGACAGTAGGAGAAAAAGAATGTATGACTGGCTCACTTTGCTATACAGCAGAGATTGACAGAACGTTGTAAATCAACTCTACTTCCATTTAAAAAAATTGAAAAAAACCCTCAGCTAGAGGAACAATCCACTGAGGATACCACACTGGTGCCTGCACTACAGGTCTCTGCCAGAGTATAAGCATCTTATACTTCTGTGATAGATTTAGTATTGGAAGTCCAGGCTGCATGTCCCAAGGGTTGGGGAGCAGGAGGAACCCACCACTCTGGATTATTACACTGGCTTCCTAACTGGCCTCCGTGCTTCTTGTCCTGCTAAGTTATTCTCAACACAGCAGCCAGAGATTCTTTTTATTTATGTATTTATTTATTGTCTTTTTAGGGCCGCACCCACGGCATATGGAGGTTCCCAGGATAGGGGTCCAATCGGAGCTATAGCTGCCGGCCTACACCACAGCCTCAGCAACTTGGGATCCGAGCCAAGTCTGCAGTCTCTACCACAGCTCACGGCAACGCCGGATCCTTAACCCACTGAGCAAGGCCAGGGATCGAACCCGCAGCCTCATGGTTCCTATTCGGATTCATTAACCGCTGAGCCACAATGGTAACTCCAGAAATTCTTTTTAAACACAGGTCAGATGGTTATTTTGTTTAAAACACCACAACTGCTTCCCATCTCAGAACAATTACAATCTTTATAGTGGCCTCCATTATTCCTTCCCTGTAGTCTCCACTGGCTCTCCGACTACATCACCCACAAGCCTCTTCTTCCTCACTCCACTCCAGCCGTACTCTGTTCACTCCTGCTTCAGGGTCTTTGCTGCTAAAATTTCTTCCACTTGAATATCCAATCACCTTCTGGAGTCATTTCTCAAATGTCATCTTCCCTATTTTAAACTGAAGCAGCAATTCCCCTCTAGGTGTATTGTCCCTCTTCTTTTTTCCCCATAAAACTTAAGCATCTTCTTCTTTTTTTTTTGGTCTTCTGTCTTTTCAGGACTGCACCATATGGCAGTTCCCAGGCTAGGGTCGAAGTGGAGCTAAGGCTGCCAGCCCACACCACAGCCACAGCAATGCAGGATCCGAGCCGCATCTGTGACCTACACTACAGCTCATGGCAAGGCTGGATCCTCAACCCACTGAGCAAGGCCAGGGATCGAACCTCTGGATCCTACTAGGGTTTGTTAACCACTGAGCCACAACGGGAACTCCCTTAAGCATCTTCTTATGCTATGCACTCACTCATTTATTTTGTCTCCTCCTAGAATACAAGCTCCAGTAAAGGCTGGGTTTATTTTGTTCACTGTTGCTTATCCTGAAAATGGAACTATGCCTCTTCCATATAAGGGCTCAATAAATCATTGCTGAATAAACTGTTTCCTCTTTTCCACAGAAAATCAGCAAAACTAAAAACAGAAGAGTAGGGGTAGGAAGGAATGATTGTTAGCCTGACTGCGAGCTTTCATTTAAATTGGAACACGCACAGGAGTTCCCATCGTGGCTCAGCAGTAACAGACAGGACTAGAATCCATGTGGATGAAGGTTCTATCCCTGGCCTTGCTCAGTGGGTTAAGGATCCGGCGTTGCCAGGAGCTGTGGTATAGGTTGCAGACATGGCTTGGATCTGGCATTGCTGTGGCTGTGGTGTAGGTTGGCAGCTGTAGCTCCAATTCAACCCCTAGCCTGGGAAATTATTTATGCTGCAGGCATGGCCCTAAAAAGCAAAAAACAAACAAACAAACAAACAAACAAAAAAACCCCAACAACAACAACAACAACAAAAAACACAAAAAAAATGAAAAAAGAAAAAGAAACACACACCTCATCAAAAAAATTAACATTTTTAAAATAAAAGAGGTATTAGATATATTTATAAAGCAGAATTGATAGAGCTTGGTAACAGGCATGAAGTTGGTGCAGAATTGAAGAAAATGCCTTCCCCATTTCTGGCACACCCGGGTTAGTAGACGTTGCTACATACTGGGATCAAGAACACTGTTAGAAAAGCAGAGAGCACCATCAAACTCCTAGAAAAGAACATAGGCAAAACATTCTCTAATATTAACCTTACAAATGTTTTCTTAGGTCAGTATCCCAAGGCAACAGAAATAAAAGCAAAAATAAACCAAGGGGACCTAATCAAACCAACACGCTTTTGCACAGCAAAGGAAACCATAAAAATAAAAAAAAAAAAAAAACCCTAAATAGACAACCTACAGAATGGGAGAAAATAGTTTCAGACAATGCAACTGACAAGGACCGAATCTCTAAAATATACAGACAACCTATACAACTCAAGAGCGAAAAAACCAACAATGCAATTGAAAAATGGGCAAAAGACCTGAATAGATATTTCTCCAAAGAAGATATACAGATGGCCAAAAGCACATGAAAAAATGCTCAACATCACTGATTATTAGAGAAATGCAAATCAACACTACTATGAGGTACCACCTTATACCAGTGAGAATGGCCATCATTAATAAGCCTACTGGAGTTCCTGTTGTGGTGCAGCAGAAATGAATCTGACTAAAAACCATGAGGTTGTGGGTTCAAACCCTTGCCTCGCTCAATGGGTTAAGGATCTGGCATTGCCATGAGCTGCGGTGTAGGTCGCAGATGTGGCTAAGATCTGATGTTGCTGTGGCTGTGGTGTAGGCTGGTGGCTGCAGCTCCGATTGGACCCCTAGTCTGGGAACCTCCATATGCTGCAGGTGTGGCCCTAAAAAGACCAAAAAAAAAAAAAAAAAGAAATAAAGAAAGAAAAGTCCACAAATAACAAATGCTGGAGAGGTTGTGGAGAAAAGGGTACCTTCCTACACTGTTGGTGGGAATATAAATTGGTACAACCACTATGGAAAACAGTATGGAGGTACCTCAGAAAACTATACATAGAATTACCATATGACCCAGCAATCCTGATCTTGGGCATATATCTGGATAAAACTTTCCCTGAAAAAGACACATGCATCCATATGTTCACTGCAGCACTATGCACAATAGCCAAGACATGGAAATAACTAAATGTCCATTGACAGATGAATGGATTAAGATATGGTATGTATATATATATATATATATATATATATATATATATATATGCACACAATGGAATACTACTCAGCCACAAAAAAGAACAAAATAATGCCATTTGCAACAACATGGACGAAATTAGAGACTCTCATACAAAGTTAAGTCAGAAAGAGAACGACAAATACCATAGGATATCACTTATGTCTGGAATCTAACATACAGCACAAATAAACCTTTCCACCGAAAAGAAACTCCTGGATTTGGAGAACAGACTTGTGGTTGCCAAGGGGGAGGGGGAGGAGGAGGGGGTACGGTAGACTGGGAATTGGGTTAATAGATGCAAACTATTGTATTTGGAATGAATAAGCAATGACATCGTGCTCTATAGCACTGGGTACTGTATCTAGTCACTTGTGATGGAGCATGATGGAGGATAACGTGAGAAGAATGTATATGTGTATGTGTGACAGGGTCACTTTGCTGTACAGTAGACAATGGACAGAACACTGTAAACAAGCTATGATGGAAAAAATAAAAATCATTTAAAAAAAGAGAAGAAGAGGGAAGATCATCACTTCAGTTTGGGGAATATTACATTTGAGAGGTCACTATAAGACACTCAAATACAGGTATCGAGAAGTCAGATTCAGGGAGTTCCCATCGTGGCACAGTGGAAACGAATCTGACTAGGAACCATGAGGTTGTGGGTTTGATCGCTGGCCTCGCTCAGTGGGTTAAGGATCCGGCATTGCCATGAGCTGTGGTGTGGGTCACAGACGAGGCTTGGATCTGGCGTTGCTGTGGTGTAGGCCGGCAGCTGTATCTCTGAGTGGACTCCCTAGTCAGGGAACCTCCATAAGCCATGGGTGCTGCCCTAAAAAGCCAAAAAAAAAAAAAAAGAAGAAGTCACATCCAGACTCAGAAGAGAGCTGTTCTGGATAAGTGAATGTGAGAATAACTGAATAACTCCATAGGGCCACTGGGGTTAATGTAAGAGAAAGTATGTAGCTTAAAACAAGGGAAAAAAAGCAAACTTACCTGGAGGGGGAGATAACATGATAACAGGTGGTCTTCCCAAGGTGAGGTTTATCTATTGTACCAGGATGTGCTGACCCCCGTGATTTTCCCAAAAGAGGGAAACTCGACTGCATAATTTGTGGTAGTGAGGTGGGGTGGGGTGAGGTGGGGAGGGAAGAAAAGAAAAAAAAAACCCTAAGGTCAAACCCTAAGGAACACTTTTATTTCAAAACGTGACTGAAGAATTACAATTAGGCAGACTGAGGAACAGCTGCTAGAGAGGGTAGGAGGAAAATCAGATGACTATGGCAGCCAAGAAGACAGGAGTATTTTAAGAAGGAAGAGGTGGACTGTATGGAATGCTTCTGTAAAGCAAGTAAGAGAGGAAAACTTGGAAAGGCTCACTGAGATCACTGGTGACCTTACCAAGAACTGTTTTAGAGGGGCATGGAGATCAAGTGGGTTAAGAAGCACGAGGGAGATCAGATCAGTGAAAGAGATAAGAAGGAATTGGTAGGACGGAGGATTCAAAAAAACTTAAAAAAAGAAGTTTGGGACATAATAAGTGCTACATGGTTACAATTATAGGCGCACTTCATTTTATTGGGCTTTGTAGATACTGTTTTGTTCTGTTTTTGTTTTTTACAGACTGACAGTTTGTGGCAACCCTGTGTAGAGCAAGTCTATTGGCACCATTCGCCTGATAGCATTATTTTGAAATTAAGGTACATACATTGTTTTTTAGGCCTGATGCTATTATTGCACATTTAATAGACTACAGTGCAGTGTACACCTCACTTATGTATATGACATAAAAAAATGATTCATATGACTCACTTTATTGTGGTATTTGCTTTATTAAGGTCTGGACTGAACCCGCAGCATCTCCAGGTTATGTCTGTAGATGGCTATTAACACATTAATGTGCTATAATACTCTAGATAATACTTATGTGTGAATGGAAAGGATCCTTTATCAAGGAAGAAGCTAAAGATATAGGCAGACAAAGACGTGACTCAGTGTTAAGTCTGGGAATGATGGGAATTTGGGAGCCATCACAGAAGCAGTTTTTTGGTAGGCCTTCTTTTGTTTTTATAGGACAATCAGGAAAAGGCAGGATACAGATGATGTTGGTTTAAGAGAGGGTGATAAGTGCCTAAGGCAGTTTCCCCCCACTGCCTTCTAGCTCTCTTTGAAGTAAAAGGCAGAGCCATTTGCTGACTACTGAGGGGAGATTATAGTAATGTACTGTCTTGCTGGCAATGTCGAGGGCCCAGCAGGGAGCAGTGATCAGACTTTTAGTGGTTCCAATGTACTTGTGACTCTCTTCTGTGGGACACAACTCTTTGAGTGAATACTGACAATGTAGGTGGGTAGATGCTTGCTGGGGCAGATGCTTTTTGGGTTGAAGTTTTTTTTTTTTTTTTTTTTTTGTCTTTTTGCCATTTCTTGGGCCACTCCCTCGGCATATGGAGGTTTTCAGGCTAGGGGTCGAATCGGAGCTGTAGCTGCCGGCCTACACCACAGCCACAGCAACTCAGGGATCCGAGCCGCGTCTGCAACCTACACCACAGCTCACAGCAATGCTGGATCCCCAATCCACTGAGCAAGGCCAGGGATCGAACCCGCAACCTCATGGTTCCTAGTTGGATTCGTTGACCACTGAGCCATGACGGGAACTCCATGGGTTGAGTTTCTTAAGGCAGGAGCACACAAAGTTCAAGACAGGAGAAAGGAGTTTCAGGTATTTGTAAAATGATGGATCAAGGAGTCTAGGCTGGCTTGGAGTTGGTGGTAGGGAAAGCAAAAGATAGGAGCTAATGAATTCAGTTTCTAGAAAGATTCCTGACCTGAAGGTCTGCACCAAGTCAAAAGCAATTACTAAGCAAAGGACTGGTTAGGTCACTGGTTTGTGTGTATTTCTTTTTTTTCCGGCTGCCCCTGGAAGTTCCCAGTCAAGGGGTCCAATCAGAGCTGCACCTGCCAGCCTACACCACAGCTATGGCAGTGCCTGATCGGAGCCACATCCGTGACCCACACTACAGCTTGTGGCAACACTGGACCCTTAAACCACTGAGTGAGGCCAGGGATTGAACCTGCATCCCCACCAACACTATACTGGGTTCTTAACCCATTGAGCCCCAGTGGGAACTCCTGTATGTATTTAAGCAAGGTGGTTGGAAGATCAGCCAAATCCGTGATTCAGAGATGGTGCAGCTGAGGTTGATGGACAAGGTCCAGGTACGACAACAGGTTTGGGTGGGAGGAGCTGAGAAGAAAAGGTCAAAGGGAAAGGAATAGGAACTAAGGTGTGGGATGGGTCCAGAATTAACACAGCAGGCCTTTTATCTTTTATAAAGTCTGCTTACAAGTTAGACCTGGGCTGGCAGCTAGAAACTTGGATTTGAGGGTTTCCATCATTCCCAGAACTGATAAAAATCATTCACTGTGCCGAAACTGTTTGTACAATCAATGCGGTTTACTTGTACTAATTTACTTCTGGGAGTTTGGGATTTTGGTATGTGCCAAGCAGAAGGCGCCTACATAATCAGCCCCTGATCCAAACGCTGGGCCTAGAGTCTCTGATGAGCTTCCCTGGTAGACAACATTCCACACATGTTGGAACAACTCGTCCAGGGAAATGAAGTGCCTCCTTTGTGACTCCACTTTGGAAATTCTGAGCCTGGTTTACTCCAGACTTTGCCTATGTGTCTTTTCCTTTGCCGATTTTGCTTTGCATCTTTTCGCCGGAAGAAATCATAGCCATGAGTATGGTTATCTTGGGGACTTCCAGCACAGATGAGTAAATCACACAAACGCTGAAATGATTTAGGATAAAGTGTAGAGGAAGAGGAAGGTGGGTATAATTGAAGAGGATGGGTAGTAATCAAGCCCTTAGGTAATCATAACCAAGAGTGAGGGGATCACATAAACCTCAACAGAGTGAGTAGGGATTTTAACAGGAGCGGAGGGAGCAAGGACAAGCAGCGCACAACAAGCCCATATCCTGAACCTAGGTTTGCAGGGCAAGGAATACTCCAGTGCTGCTACTGGGAAGGGTGGTAGGTGGAGCAGTGTCCTTAGCGGACAAAGGTTAGTTCCACAGAGGAGGATCAACTCTCCATCTGCTCTAATGCATACACCATTTACAGCACCTCAGGACTTTTCTGGTATTTATTTAGCCTTTTTAGGGCTGCCACTTGCAGCATATGGGAAGTTCCCAGGCTAGGGGTAAAACTGGAGCTATAGCTGCCAGATACTACAGCCACAGCAATGAGGGATCCAAGTTGCGTCTGTGACCTACACCATAGCTCACGGCAATGCTAGATCCTTAACCTACTGAGCAAGGCCAGGGATCGAACCCTCATCCTCATGGATACAAGGGTTAACCACTGACCCACAATAGGAAATCCTGGTACTTTATTCTTGGTAACAAGTTACTTGCAGTAGCACACTGGTGTGGAGTGACACCAGAGCTAGTCACTGTTATCTTTCACAATACTCAAAGTCCGTAAGAGGTAAAAGTCAATGCTCCTCTCACCCACTCTGACTTCTCCTGTGGAGGAAAAAAGTGTCAGCATTATTTTAACAGCCACAAGCTAGAAATGACCCAAATGTAGCATTAGCAGTAGAATGGATAAATTGTGGTCTATTAACACAATGGAATATCATACTCCAACAAAAATGAACAAACCACTGCCAAATGCAATATGGATGAAATCTCTCAAACACCATGTTGAGCAAAGAAGCTAAGCACAAAAGAGTATATGCGGCATAATTCCATTTATATAAAGACTGAAAACAGGAGTTCTCCTAGTGGTGCAGCAGGTTAAGGATCTGGCGTTGTCACCGCAGTGCACTGGATCATTGCTGTGGCCCAGGTTCAATCTCTGGCCCAAGAACTTTCTTTTTTTTTTTTTTTTTTTGTCTTTTTGTCTTTTTGTCTTTTGTTGTTGTTGTTGTTGCTATTTCTTGGGCCGCTCCCGCGGCATATGGAGGTTCCCAGGCTAGGGGTTGAATCGGAGCTGGAGCCACCCGCCTACGCCAGAGCCACAGCAACGCAGGATCCGAGCCGCATCTGCAACCTACACCACAGCTCACGGAAACGCCGGATCCTTAACCCACTGAGCAAGGGCAGGGACCGAACCCGCAACCTCATGGTTCCTAGTCAGATTCGTTAACCACTGCGCCACGACGGGAACTCCTGACTGGGATTTTTGAAAACTCCCTGGTTGATTCTCCTGGAAGCCAGGATGGAGGAAGCTTTGAGACAAAGTCCTCTCTAGCATTGCCAGAAGGACCATGAGGAAAGGGTCCCACAAGAGAGAACAGCATTACCTTCCCAACCAACTTCATACCAGCTCCTCACTGGGTCCCCACCCCTCCACTCAGCTCCTGCCTCCTGATCCTTGTTATCCCTCTGCCTCTCACCCCCAGTTCCACTGCGCCACGACGGGAACTCCTTTTTTTTTTTTTTTTTTTTTTTTGTCTTTTTGTCTTTTGTTGTTGTTGTTGTTGCTAACCAAGAACTTTCGAATTCCATGAACACAGCCAAAAGGGGGTGAGGGGCTGGGGGGACGGGAACAAAAACAAGCAAAAGCAATCTATGTTGTTAGAAGTCAGGATTGTGGTTAACTTTGAGGGGGTAGGGGCCGCTGGAAGGAATTTTAGGTGGCTTTTGGGTACTGTTTACATGGGAAGTTATGGTATATATGCTCTTCTGTGTTCTGTATACTTTAAAACAGTGCTACTCAACATACTAAGCGAAAAAAGGCAAGTTTCACAATAGTACATTTACTATGAATTCATTTTTGCTGAAAAGCATAGGCCTGTACAGGACAATGCCAGTCAGAATATACAGCCAAATAGTGTTAACAATGGTTAGCCTTGGATTGTAGATTTTCTTATCTTTCTTTGCCTCTGTCTACTTTTAAAATCCATCTTCCACACTGCCCAAATCCTTTTTTACAATGTATTATTCTTTTTTATTTTATTTTATTTATTTATTTATTTTGTCTTTTTGTTGTTGTTGCTATTTCTTGGGCCGCTCCCGCGGCATATGGAGGTTCCCAGGCTAGGGGTTGAATCAGAGCTGTAGCCACAGGCCTACGCCAGAGCCACAGCAACGCGGGATCTGAGCCACGTCTGCGACCCACACCACAGCTCACGGCAACGCCGGATCTTTAACCCACTGAGCAAGGGCAGGGACCAAACCCGCAACCTCATGGTTCCTAGTCGGATTCGTTAACCACTGCGCCACGACGGGAACTCCTACAATGTATTATTCTTAAAAACAAAAACAAAAACAAAAACAAACCAGTATCTTATTCTATTTTGTCTTTTTTTTTTTTTTTGCTATTTCTTGGCCGCTCCCATGGCATGTGGAGGTTCCCAGGCTAGGGGTCGAATTGGAGCTGTAGCCACCGGCCTACGCCAGAGCCACAGCAACACGGGATCCGAGCCGCGTCTGCAACCTACACCACAGCTCACAGCAATGCCGGATCATTAACCCACTGAGCAAGGGCAGGGACCGAACCCGCAACCTCATGGTTCCTAGTCGGATTCATTAACCACTGCGCCACGACGGGAACTCCTCTTATTCTATTTTGTAAACGCAACCTGCAAAAGCTCCAATACCCACTTTGGGACAAAGAAATGCTGTTAATACACTGGGGAACTGAGCAAGCGATCACCATCATCCAACTAACCCATTAAAAAAATTTACAAAACAATTTCGACACAAGTAAAATCCTGAATTGCAATGTTGGGATTTGCATTCTCATCAACAATCCTGTGTGAGGCCAGCACCCGAGGATTATCAGGATTAAGTGAGTACCAGGATTATAGGAGCACACTCCAGACAGCTAGTAAACACGTTCTGTCCTCTGTACTAGCATGACTATAAACCATGCACTAGAATTCATTATGATCTTGTCTTGGCCCAGGCTTCTCACTTCCTCAAAACTGGCATTCTTTGCCTTTTCCCCCTTCCATTCCAGACCTTTTTTTCATTTGGAGACAAGACTTTTCTGGGTGATGAGCTCCTTGCTGGCTGCTCACAGTTGTTTCTGTGCACCTAAACTATAAGTCACTCTAAGAAAGCCTTATTACTGAAGTATGCTTTGGCCTCACAGAGCTACTTTGTTTTTTATAAACCACAAATGGAAATCAGTTCATTTTAAAGCATTTCCCTAAAATCAACATTCACTATAAACTAGAATCAGATTCTGGTTGATTAATACACTTATCAGCTAAACCTGAAAACATGTTTACGTCAGCTGAGTCCTTTAAATATGAACTGAGCTGGAATTTAAAGGACACCCATACCACTGGCTCAGAGCTCAGCACCATTACAAAGAACAGAAACCACATTAGATTCACAGTCTCATCACATGCTCTTGGAGCCAGATTTGTAAGTGTCTCAAAAACCACAAACTCGCTTTTACTAACCTTGGCTCTAAAAAACAGGGTAAGAACATGTGTGTCACTGCAAGGGGTTGGGGTTACCCAACAGAAACAGTTCAAAGGACCTGTATCTTTATGTTACCGGTGTACACACTAGCTGGCTTACTGGCTGCTGCTGACCTCCAAGTCTCTGCTGCTCAAAGCTGCACTCTCCATTACCTCCCTCACTCCTACTGCAAGAAGTTGTCCCAGTGCCTCTGTCTTGGGAGTAGCTAAGGCAGCCTGCTCTGAGCAAATCCCCATTAAATCCCCAGATTCAGAGATTAATGGTGCTACTTCTCTCATTTTGATTTCAATTGTACTAACACTTGATACCTTTTAAAAAGTCCAAACAGGTAAACTAAGCAAATTGGTGACATCTGAGTTCCTTTAAGGGATCACTTTCATTACTTGATACTGTGACGCTCTGCCCACTGTCACTGTTTAAACCAGCTTATAGTCTCTGAACTAATTGGGCAAGGGAATGCCCTATACTGAATCCAGACTGAGCTGTTACCACAGGGCTTTGCAGAAAGAGCAGCTTTTCTTTCAGGGAGACAATCCAGAGAGACAAGGACAAAAGCCATGTAAAAAATGAGACACAGAAGCAATACATAGCCATTTCCTATATGCTAGGAACTGAGTTTTGTTTTTTATTTTAGTCTTTTTGCCTTTTCTTGATATGGAGGTTCCCAGGCTAGGGGTCTAATTGGAGCTGTACCACCGGCCTATGCCAGAGCCACAGCTCACAGCAACACTGGATCCTTAACCCACTGAGTGAGGCCAGGGATCGAACCCGCAACCTCATGGTTCCTAGTTGGATTCATTAACCACTGTGCCATGATGGGAATTCCAGGAACTGAGTTTTAGTACTCAAAGCAGCCAAACTCTAGGAGAAACTTGAGTCTCAATCTATTTCCCCCTAGATTCTTATCATGCAGAAATGCACCCCCTCTTCCATTTAGTCCTTTCCTACTCCTTTTTCCTGAGTCACAACCTAGATATACTGGATTTGGAAGGATGGGAAAATGATGGAGTAGTCCCATGTGGAAACATCAACCAAGGCCCTTAAAAAGAGGAGGCTAGATTAGATGAGCCAGCTGTGATGTTTTAAAAGTGGCTTTCTAAACCTGGTTGATCACAACTACTTGTGGGAATTACAGATTCTCAGGCTCCACTGCAGAACTTCAGAATCAGACTCTCCAGGTATGAGGCATGGGAATTTGTACATTAGAAGTGGAAAGGCCACTGTGGCACCCTAGGCTGGATAACTGATTATGATGCACTACCCAGCATAGCACAGAACTTTTAGCACCCCAGCCCTTACTCTAAAATGCCAGTGGTGGTCCTGAGTCACTGTGACAACCAAAAGACTTGCTTTCACTTTCCTAAAGGCTCCCTGGATGTCAGTTCACCCCTAATTAACAGCTACTGAGCTGAATTAACTTTCTGACCTCTCTCCCTAGCCCTCACATTAAGTCATGATTTTGGAGGGAGAAATGGTCTATCGAAGGACAGTTTAGGAGGAATCAGCCCTTCCCTCTCCTCTTTTGCACATGTCTGCCACAGAAGGTACATTCTAGCCAGAGCTTTCCAGCTTGGCTTGTGCCTGGTTGGCTTAGTCTCCTCATGTTATAGATTGTTACTCAGGAGCTGTGTGCACTCTAGGAGGGGAAGAAAGAGTTTCTAGCTTTATCTAAACATCTACAACAATATACATATCCTAGGAAAAAAGTAAACTAATTCAGCTATTTTAGGAAATATAAACATGAACATAATTTCACCCTTACATGTTCAAGATGCCTTTCACTATGTTTCTAAGAGAATATTACTGTTTAAAGAGAAAGAACTTTGACGAACATTTTTTTATTGAACAGTTTTATTCTGTCTTAGAATAAAAACCTTGCTTTAATATTGTAAGGTGCACTGCAGGTATGCCATGCTGCCAGTTATTATTGGGGCACCAAATGCCCTAGTTATTGACCCAGAGGGCTTGGAAATTGCATGAATTCATAGTTTCAGAGCATGTAGAAACTAGTATTTACAGTTTTTCTTCTTCAAATCAGCCTGGGACATCTCAAACAGTTTACACAGGTATTGCCATAGAACTTGCTTTGATGTTCAGAATGCCTCAGAAATGTGTTCAATATCATGATTTGTGGGTCCTCCAAAAGATTTTGTTGTTAGCATGCAAGCAAACAGTATTAAACAATATTATCTAAACTATGGCTGTCAAGTACTGGACCTTAATAATGAAACCAAATTACAAAACATTTTCCTTTAGAGCTATACAAAAGATATAAAATTAAATTAAAAATATCAAGCGCCTTTAAATACTCCAATTCTCCTATAGTGGAGTTTTTCATATCTTTATCACTACTGAATATTTTAAGGAGAAAGTTAACAAAAATCAAAATAGATAAAAATGTTTAAATCTTTGGATCCCTTTATTCCATGGCCTTCATAAAAACACAAAACGGCCAGATTTTTTTTCCACTATAGCTTAAAATATCAAAAAGATTTACTTGCAATTTATAATTAGCAATGAACTCTATACTGAGTCATTTGTGGGTCACAGGCCTAAAGACCAGTGTTATGATATCTTATATGTTGCTAAAATAATTTCTAACACTCTGAATCCTGAAATATAATGGGATGAGTCAAGGTATCACAACAAAATTCCAGGCATATTAGGAAGAACAGGTTAATTGACACCTAGTTTTATTGTCTTAAAAAAAGAAGGAAAAGTACTTATTTGAAAATACAGCTAAGTACATTCTTATCTATGATTATTTACATTTGTATACTGAAAATATCTATTATTTGGATAAATCCTGTGATATGCCATTTGCTACAAAATAAAGTTCTTATAATAAGCATGAGTAATTTATCCTTTTTAGATAATGGAAGAATGTATCAAATCTTCATTTATGTTCCAAATATTAAAAACAAAAAAATCAAAATCAACAATCTTAAGCCTGGAAAGCTTTGAAAAAAAGACCCACCCATTGTTCTGCTCCTCAGCACATCAACTTCTGCAAGGACACAGTATGTTTGCTGACTTTAAAATGTTTATTCTTTAAAAAATTAGTTGCTTTTTATACAGCTATACAAAGTTCTTAATGTTTCTTTGGCAATGGAATATAATGGAATTTTACAACTATATAAAAAAGTTACCTTTGCCTAAGAAACAGTATTTACTGTGTGTACATAGTTGACTGACAAAATTCTCCACCATCCAGCACCCTAATTAATTGACAAAATAAGCAACTACAAAAGGGATATGACAGGATTTCCAAAAAGTAAAGAGAGAAAGAGAGAAAGAAAAAGATATAGACAAGACAGACACAGACATCCACGCACACACACAAAACCTTCTGTGGCTCAAAACACAGTATTAGGGCCCTAACTGCAGGCAACTTGCAATAATTGCCAAATACAATTTAGTGATAAGAAAAATCCTTTCAGTGATGAAAAAATACTTATAGTCCCACTGGAGTACTGCTTTAGTTTAACTATACTTAAGAAGTTACTTAACCTGCTATTCCAAATATACTGAATGCTCATTTTTTCAAGAGCCTTCCCCCCCAAAAGTAATAGCATTGTATCTTTGAAATTAAGCAGAAAAACATCAAACAAACAAAAACCCAGTGCTGGTGACAAATATACAGCAAATTCACTTCTTCATTCTTCGCAAAGACTAAAACCAATTCTCAGGAGACCATGAAGAGCTAGAAATCCATCTATTCTCAAAGACTTGTTTGTAGACTATGCAGCAACTTTGTTGTCTTTCTAAAAAAGAAAAAAAAATTAGCTCATGTTTCAAACTATTGGTTTCTTAATAATTAGTATCTCTTTCTAATTTGCTTAAGTGTATTTTGCATTATTTTAAAGTATATCCTCCTCTCACTTTCATGTATAAATTGTTTCACTGATCTCCAGGAAACACTTTTTATAACTTACACACCTAACAGTAGCTTATTATTTGTTAACTGTACTTTTCAGTTAGTAGAAGTTAAAGCAGTGGTGTTGTGGGCCTGTTCTAGCAAAAAGGCTTCCTGCTAAGATACAGGCACATCCTACTATTTTTGGTTGCTGTCCTAATAATTTTTAGAAATAATGATAGAACTTTATCAAGCCTTTAACACAGAATTCAACCTCATTAAATAAAACTGACAAAATTTTGGAAGATTTTTTGTCTCTTTGGGGTCACACCCATGGCCCATGGAAGTTCCCAGGTGAGCGGTTCAATCAGAGCTGTAGCTGCCAGCCTATACCACAGTCACAGCAACGTGGGATCTGAGCGGTGTCTGGGACCTACACTACAGCTCACAGCAACGCCAGATCCTTAACCCACTGAGTGAAGCCAGGGATTGAACCCATGTCCTCATGGTTACTACTTGGGTTTGCTGCCACTGAGACACAAAGGGAACTCCTGGAAGAACATTAATAAAATCTCCAAGTCTGATGTTTTTACTAAGTAATAAAATATCTAGACAGTAAAATAACATTTTTCTCCAAAGTTTTATGTCAGGAGAAGGCAACTGTCTGGAAATTCATTTTAAAAGGCTATTTTATTTTGTAGTTCCCATTATGGCTCAGTGAGTCATGGACCCGATTAGTATCCATGCGGATGTGGATTTGATTCCTGGCCTTGCTCAGTGGATTAAGGATCTGGCATTGCCATGAGCTGTGGTATATGTCGTAGACATGGCTCAAATCCAGTGTTGCTCTGGCTGTGGCTGGCAGCTGCAGCTCAGATTCAACCCCTAGGCTGGGAACTTTCATATGCCACCATGTGTGGCCCCAAAAAGCAAAAGAAAAAAATAGAAAAAGATATTTTATTTTTTGGGCTGCATTTAATCTGTAACACTGCAGTAACCAGAATCACTGCAGTGTCAATGCTGGATCCTTAATCCACTGAGCCATAAGGGAATTTCAGGAAATTTTTAAAAAGTAACCAGGGAGGAGTTCCCGTCGTGGCTCAGTGGTTAATGAATCCGACTAGGAACCATGAGGTTGAGGGTTCGATCCCTGCCCTTGCTCGGTGGGTTAACAACCCGGCATTGCCGTGAGCTGTGGTGTAGGTCACAGACGTGGCTCGGAGCCCACACTGCTGTGGCTCTGGTGTAGGCCGGTGACTACAGCTCCGATTAGACCCCTAGCCTGGGAACCTCTATATGCTGCAGGAGCGGCTCTAGAAAAGGCAAAAAGGCAAAAAAAAAAAAAAAAAAAAAAAAAAAAGTAACCAGGGAGAAAGCAATAAAAATCTCCAGAAGCCTCTAGCTTTTACCAGTGAGATTAACCCTAAACTAAAGGCCTGTACACAGCATCAGAGCCAAGGGCTTCTATTTCCCTCAGGTCTAGCTGCTAACCACATACCTGATTTTTTTTTTTTTTTTTTTAAATCCACTGAGCAAGGCCAGGGATTGAACTCGCATCCTTACTGATACTAGTCGGGTCTGTAACCCGCTGAGCCACATTGAGAACTCTATATTCCAGATTTTTAATGCTGATTCTCATCCAGACTGTTAGAAATATACTTCCTATGTTAAAAACTTACCTTTACCTGTGTATAGACAGAACACCAAACCATTTGTACAATGTTATTAAATTAGAATACAAACAGCATGGTGTAAGTTGGTGCAGAAAGAAATCAGCTAAAAACTATCCTACTGTTCCTGACCAATGCCAATCCTTACATGCTCCATTTTTTTTTTTTTTTTAATCTTTCAGGAAGCTGTATGATCAATCCAGATCTTTTAGGGTTGAAAAGCTATGGTTTTGTGAAAGGTATTAAAAAAAAAAGCAAGAAAGAGAGGGAAAGAGGAAGAGAAAGGAGGATGAGGGGGTGACAGAAAGGTAGCAAGAAGGAGAAAATACAAGGGTAAAGGGAGGGAGTGCCATGCTGAGCATTTCAGACACCCTGCTGTTTTTGGACCCTCTCTGAGGAAACACAGACACAAATGGAAGGCAATCTGTCTCACCCACCATGGTGGTTTAATCTCCTTAGCAGCAGCACATGAAAGAGGACCAAGCTACATTCTTGTTATCCCTAGCCTGATCTCCCAGCCCCCGAAAAAGAAAGAAAAAAGCACCACAGGACCAAACTCACCACAAAGTTATGTTTTTACCATTATCCTTAAGGAAAACTTGGCCAGAAGTCAAAGAGTAAGTTTTCGCTTGTACCTAGATCAAGAGATTTAACTCTTCCGGGTCCTTGGTTTCTACTGGGAGAGAGGTTCTAGTTGACTGATATTTCTAAAGAGTTCTTTAAAAAAAACAACTATGGTCCCATCTTTAACCATGATTTCATTAAACAACCAGGTCTGCTTATAATGTTCATGCCAATAAAGCATAAAAAACAAAGTTAACCCCTTACATGAAGGCTGCTGCAAATACATGGCCCTCCATCTCTAAGAAGTATTAGCTGTCTCAGAAATGAGTTTAAACCTTGAAGGTAAATCTCCTTTATGTAATTGGGGTCACTCACTAATTTCTACCTTTAAAGGTGCCAGGTGGTATGATTTAGAAGGCACAGGCTGTTGAGAAATTCAGGGATCTAGTGGCAGACAGAAGGATCATTCACCTCTGGAATAGACAATCAATAGCCAGCCACACTGATGGACCTTCATTTGACCGTACCGAAGGCCGAAATAACTTATTCCTAATCATCACGCTAAGTATTTACTTCAAGTCCACTATGCTCCATGCTGAGACAGGTCTTCTGGTGGAAAGAAAATATGCATTAATGCCAAGAGGCTCCCATCTAGTTGGTGATGCAGAACAAAACACATGAAATACAGAATATGAGTATATTTAGAATGTGTGCTGATGAAAGCAGATAACACAGGAGTTCAGAAAAGAAAGTGGAGGAAGGAAAAGAAGTTTCTAAGGATAGAGCAAACCGTGGGCAAGACTGAAAGGAAGTCCCTGACTTCTAGCTGTGTCTGACTCCCTTCTGGACTATAAACACCAAGAAAGCTGGGTCTGCATGTGTTTTGTTACCAATGTTCAGCACAGAGCTTGGCATATGTGAAGAACCCTGATATGTTTGGTCAATGATAAGGTTAGAGCTGGAATCAAGCAGTGTGTTTAAGAGATGATCATGAGTCAAGTTGCTTGGTCAAATAGGTTGAAGGGTGATAAGATATGGGGCTGGATACATCAAGTGGGACCCTCACAGATTAAAAAGAGCAGACAGTGCAATGTCACGTTAGAACCTCCTAACCATCAAGGTCCAGTCAATTATCACTCCTTGAAGCATTCAAGGAGAGGCTGGGATATATTAGTGTGGGTAAAGACTCACGCAGTCAACCTCTACAAAGCATTCTAATTCTGCAATACATATGATAGGAGTTTCACCAAAAGGCTCAAAACGGCTGAAGAGTGAGACATGGTCTCAGAAAAGGTTTGCATTAATAAGTGCACATACTATGTACACAGCTGTTACTCAAAGGTTTATTGATGACTGTTCAGAAAGGGAAAGTAACGGTCCAGTCTTATAGACAACATGATAGCTATTTTTTCAAATATCTGAAAAATCAGACAAGGGTAGATTTAAATAGGTTGAAGAGAGAGGGAAAAGACATGTACATGTCTTTGAAATCTTAATACTGAGAGTTATCCTTAGGGTGGGATGGATGCTTTTAGGAAGAGTAAGTTCTCAGCCCCTAGAAGGGATACCAACAGAAAAGGTTTATGGTTTAGCCAGGAGGTCACACCTCTCAGATACTCTGAGACTTTAATGAACTTTAAAAGGTGTATCTTAAATAAAACTGTGAAACTCTATCTACAAATGTCAAGACTGAGGGTCTGAAAGGTTTAACAACTCAAATGAAGTCATACTAGCAAAAATTACTAAAATTCTCACCAGGATCAAGGTCTAATTTAAACATACTTTTTCTCAAACCATGTTGATTCAATGTGGTCTTTAACAGGAGTTGCCATAGGTTCTTCAACAGGTAGCTGATATGCCTAAAGTGAGGTAAAGAAGGTCTGAAGACCAATCAGTGGGTTATCATGGTAGCTGACAGAAACATCTCAAAGGAATGAATATGGTGATGTGGAAATGGACCATGATCATAAATACCTCCACTGCCTGGGAGACAAAAAGAACACCAAACTGAGATGATGGGAAAATGAGATGATGAGGTCATTCTGAGGAAGATTAAGTTGACCACAGGACACAATATAGGTAGATATAGAGAAATGTAGGTGAAAGCATACAAGATCTGAGCTGAAAAACTGATTAGAAACTATGAACAGACAAGCTAAGAAAGGGGAGGAGAGGAGGAAGTGGGGAAGAGAGCTCAAGGGTATCCAAGAGTGCCAACATGAACAGGTTTACAGGCAAGACGGAGCAAACTGAACACTGCAGGGTAGGTAAAAAGGTCCTGAGATTGGAATAAGCTTGGCACCAAACAAGAGCAAGAAGGCCCACATATGTATAGTAAAACTAATGAAGAAAAGGGCAGTCCTAGTGGCAACAATGACTAGAGCCAAGTACTAGACTTCTGACCTGGAGAAGCAGGCAGATCATGAAGCACCTTATATGCTGTGTTGAGGAAAATGTGTTATCTTCATAAAGGAAAAAAAAAAATTTAAAAAACCAGGGAAGAAAGACTCTAAGCTGGGCAGGTGGTTATAGGGTCCATTACTGCAGAGAAGTTAAGGCAAATATTTGTGAAAAGGCTACTGAATTCCGTAAGAAAAGGTTACTGGCGACCTCAAGAGGAATAATAGTGGAAAGTAAGAGTAGTTCCATACTAAGACATAGTTTCCCAGTTGGAATGGCCATTTTGCAACTCAGAAATCCTGCAGCTACACCAGGCTACATCTACCACGGTTGACAGCATAAGCTAACAACTTGAGGCTAATTTTCGGCAGTCTTGGCTATGATGACTCAAAGGCATCAAAACTAAGAGAACAGGAGTTCCCATTGTGGCGCAGAGGGAACAAATCGGACTAGGAACTACGAGGTTGCAGGTTCAGTCACTGGCCTCATTCAGTGGGTCAAGGATCTGGCGTTGCCATGAGCTGTGATGTAGGCTGCAGACTCGGCTTGGATCTGGTGTTGCTGTGGTGTAGGCTGGCAACTGCAGCTTGATTCTACCCCTAGCCTGGGAACCTCCATATGCAGCAGATGTGGCCCTACAAAGCAAAAAACAAAAACAAAACCCAAAAAAAAATCCCTAACAGACTCAAAAACCACTAACACTGAACCTTCAAGAGGGAGCTCAACAATGGCTAGTTTTTTGACTGCACCTGCAGCATGTAGAAGTTCCCAGGCCAGGGACCAAACTTGTGCAACAGCAGAGACCTGAGCCACAGCAGAGACAGTGATGAATCCTTAATTGCTAGGCCACTAGGGAACTCCCAATGGCCTGTTTTAAATACTGAATAATGAAATTCCTGCTAGCAGGTCTTTTTGTTTCCAATTACCCTTTGCAAATCCTAGCAGATTTCTTTATTACAGGATTTGATCCTTTCTTTCTTCTTCTTTTTAATTTTTTGGTTGTGCCCGCAGCATGCAAAAATCCCTAGGCCAGGGATCGAACCTGCACAACAGCAGTGACAATGCTGGATCCTTAACCCACTAGGTCACCAGGGAACTCTAACCCTTTCTTTGATGATATAACTTCCTCTCCACTATCTCTAAAATCAATAAACTTGGACAATAACACTGACTTAATTTATAGACCCCTTTAAATAAATTATACATACAAACAGACCTATAGAATTTTCTGGCAGCAGTTCTCAAATGCCAACATGATATTTTCAAGAACATGATAAAAATAAGAAAACCAGGGGAGTTCCTGCCGTGGCTTAGCAAGGAACAAACCCGACTAGTATCCATGAGGATATGGGTTCGATCCCTGACCTTGCTCAGTGGTTTAAGGATCCAGCATTGCCGTGAGTTGTGGTGCAGGTTGCAGACATGGCTTGGATCTGGCATTGCTGTGGCTGTGGTGTAGGCTGGTGGCTGCAGCTCCGATTCGATCTCTAGCCTGGGTACTTCCACATGCTGTGAGTGAGCCCCTAAAAAGACCAAAAAAAAAAAAGAAAACCAGGGAAAAAGTTAGTTTCCCACATAACTAAATTAAGAGTACTGACTCAGGAACAAAATTACTAGGTTCAAGACCCAGCACCATCCACACACTAGCTGATCCGGGGCAAGTTAATATCTCTGTACCTATTTCCTCATTTGTATGCATAAAATATTATATAAATGTTAGCTGCTGTTAAATGTGTAGGGTTTTTCCCCCTACCCCTGTGACCTATGCCATAGGTGTGGCAACGATGGCTCCTGTGCCAGGCTGGGAAGTGAACCAACAATGCTACAGAGATGAGCCAGATCATTAACCCCCTGCACCACAATGGGAACTCCTAAATACGTAGGCCTGCCTTCCATTCCGGAGTATGTTCTTCCTAGATTCTTTGGTGTTAAAGTATATCTTATAACATGAAATACAGGTGATATAATATGGTCCTTTCTCTTTCTTTTTTGTTTTTAGGTCTGCACTTGTGGTATATAGAGGTTCCCAGGCTAGGGGTTGAATCGGAGCTGTTGCTATCAGCCTATACCACAGCCACAGCAACGCCAGATCCAAGCTGAGTTTGTGACCTACATGACAGCTCACAGCAATGCCAGTTCCTTAACCCACTGAGCAAGGCCAGGGATCGAACCTGCAACCTCATGGCTCCTAGTCAGATTTGTTTCTGCTACGCCATGATGGGAACTCTGTTTCTTTCTTATATAATCTCCCCTGTGCCTCCAACAAGGACAAAAAAAATTATTTTAAAGAAAAGAAATAAAAAAAGAAATAACCCTAAGTCAGTCTCTCATAATTTTCTGGAAGAAATTTTACCAGTCCGTGAAACCTGAAACTATGTTTCTATAACAGAAAGACAAAAAAGAGTATCATATTTCTCTTATTTCTTCCAACTAAAAATAGGGTAAAAATACAGATTCATTAGCCAAGTCACTGCTTCTTAAAGTTACATATAAATATCCTAACTAGGTACAGCCTCCACTGAAAAGTCAAAATGTGTTATACAAACACCTTAAAGATATTTACCCAAAGCAGATAAAAGTTAAACATTTTGAGTTTCACAGAACTGCAAGGCAATCCCAAAACATGTAATAATACTTACCCTATATTCAAAATCTGCAAATTCCCTGCCCCCACGACCTCCTCTGAATCCACCACGAAATCCTCGAGGGGTGGTAAAGGTACCACCTCGGCCACCACCACGCCCTCGGCCACCACGGAAACCAAGACCTCCTCTGCCTCTGTACCCTCCACGGCCACGGTTTGGACGAAGTGGGATTCCAAATGTTTCTGCATTTAATCTTCGTTCTTCAGCCCAGGTTGGTCTCCGTTCTCTATAATAAAAATAGATACTTGTTTTAAAGAACAATCCCCAGCAAAACTATGCAGCAATAATTCCCAAATTAAGGCTAAGTAAGTCCTAAGGATCCAATAAAAATAAGCACTTTATCTAAGTCATTACAAGCTGTTCACGGCAATATGGCCACAATATTCTGTTAAACTTCATGTGAAAATGACCAATATTAGGTTTCTTCAAATGCAGTTTACAAAGAAATTGACAAGAGCTCTAATATAAGGGAATTCAGATACCATGGGATAGGCAATTGACTCTATCCTCCAATCAGTTCCAGAGGAAGAAAGGGCAAAGCCAGAAAAAGAAATCCTGTCTCAGGAAGTGAGGTGATGGCAGATAGGTCCTTAAGTTCCTAATATGCTCCCAGCCCAGTCTCTAGACTTGACTCCTAAACAAGTGTCTGAATTGTTGCTGCTGCCCTAGAGCCCAGACAAAAAGAGGATTCAGAATCATTCCCATCCATCATCATCATCATCATCATCATTATTATTATTATTATTTTTTGCTTTTTAGGGCTGTACCCGTGGAATACGGAGGGTCCCAGGCTAGGGGTCTAATCGGAGCTATAGCTGCTGGCCTATGCAACAGTCACAGCAATATAGGATATGAGCCGTCTCTGCAACCTACACCATAGCTCCTGGCAACACTGGATCCTTAACCCACTGAGTGAGGCCAGGAATGGAACCTGCAACCTCATGGTTCCTAGTTGAATTTGTTTCTGCTGTGCCATGACGGGAACACCTCCATTCTCATCCATTATTTATTTATTTATTTTTTATTTTTTTATTTTCCCACTGTACAGCAAGGGAGTCAGGTTATCCTTACATGTATACATTACAATTATATTTTTTCCCCCACCCTTTCTTCTGTTGCAACATGAGTATCTAGACAAAGTTCTCAATGCTATTCAGCAGGATCTCCTTGTAAATCTATTCTAAGTTGTGTTTGATAAGCCCAAGCTTCCGATCCCTCCCACTCCCTCCCCCTCCCATCCATTATTTAAAGTGAAGTAGACAACTGCCACCAGGTGGCACCAAACTGCAGCCGAGAAGACAATGTGGATAGGTCAGTAGAAACTTATTTGCTGGGTCCTTTAACCAATTTTCTGAATCCACATTTATTGCAATATAGCAGAGTTTTACTATATCAGCAAATTTCATCTGAACTACACTGTAGAGGGGTAAAGTAAAAAGCATTTAGATGTTAGATAAGTGCTTCTATTTTAATTACTAATTTTCAAATGTGACATCCCCAAACAAAAAAAAGTATATGATCATTTCTTTCTGAGAATAATATCATTTAAAATTTTAGTACAGAAGTTCCCGTTGTGGCGCAGTGGTTAACGAATCCGACTAGGAACCATGAGGTTGCGGGTTTGGACCCTGCCCTTGCTCAGTGGGTTAACGATCCGGCGTTGCCGTGAGCTGTGGTGTAGGTTGCAGACGCGGCTCGGATCCCGTGTTGCTGTGGCTCTGGCGTAGGCCAGGGGCTGTAGTTCTCATTCGACCCCTAGCCTGGGAACCTCCATATGCCATGGGAGCGGCCCAAAGAAACAGCAAAAAGGCAAAAATAAATAAATAAATAAACAAATAAATAAATAAAATTTTAGTACAGGAAGCCTTGTGGGTTAAGGATCGTTGCCGTAGCTGTGGCACAGGCCACAACTGTAGTGTGGATCAATCCCTGGCCCAGGAACTTCTACATGTTGTGGGTGTAGCTTAAAAAATTTTTTTAGTAAAGATTATTTTCTTCTAGCAAAATAAAACATTAAAAAGTGTAGTCATTAAATATATTTTAAAGTATTCATTAAACTTTGTGAATTAAAAAAAAACCCAAAAAACTGTGTGAATTTATAAGACATCATTTCATACTTCAACCTCCTCAGAGCATAGGAGCAGCTTAAAAGACTGTACCTATTATCATCACAAGAAATATTATCAAAGAAGGATTTAGTTTTATCATAATAACAATTAGGTCCAAGTGGGTCTTCTTCATCTGCATTTCCTTCACTGTTTTGGGTATCAACTCCTGAGTCTCCTTTATCTTCACCATTTACAGGCTTCTCTTGTTTCTCAAGTTTATCTTCTAATGAAAGACAAACACATACCATAAAAGTCAAGACTTGTACTAAATATCCATAATTCACAAGTCAAATAAGAGTATTTCCTGAGTAGAAGAATAAAAACCCACCTTTCAATTTAAGTTTATTATGAAACTCTCTGTCGATTTCCTCCTTGTTAAATTGTGCGTTCGCACTTTCAAAGTCAAAGTCTTTCTCAAATTTCATTGGACCATCTCGTCGAATACCAAATCTTCCTCTGCCACCTCGATGACCTCCACGCCCTCTCCTTGGAGCTGAAGGAGCACCTGGAACTATATTAATAAAGAAAGAATAAGCTGGTTTAGAGCAGAAGCTATTATTGTGGTTTTTACAGTAAATGGTTAATAACAGAAATGTTTATTACAAGTTTCTATATACATTGCTATATTTGTATTTTTTATATAAAAAAGAAATGAAGTTTGACAAATACTTAATACAAAAGAGAGAAGAATATGCATGCAATTTATAAATGGCACACATGAAATTTATATATATATTTTTTTTGTCTTTTTGTCTCTTTGTTGTTGTTGTTGTTGTTGTTGCTATTTCTTGGGCCGCTCCCGCGGCATATGGAGGTTCCCAGGCTAGGGGTTGAATCGGAGCTGTAGCCACTGGCCTACACCAGAGCCACAGCAACGCAGGATCCGAGCCGTGTCTGCAACCTACACCACAGCTCACGGCAACGCCGGATCGTTAACCCACTGAGCAAGGGCAGGGACCGAACCCGCAACCTCATGGTTCCTAGTCGGATTCGTTAACCACTGCGCCACGACGGGAACTCCGTGAAATTTATATTGATGGGGTCTACACTCATATGCTACTCATAGAGAGTGTACAATCAAACGACTTGGGACACTTCTGTACTAAATTACTATGTACTCCTCGAGGGTAGGGAGCTTTGTTCTGCTATATCCCTAATACTAACAAAGTGCCAAACATATGGTGGGTCCTCAAAATTTAGTAAGACTTCTATGGAAAGGATCACAGGACCGAAGATTTAAGTGGGAAAAATAAATGAACACTACTCAGTACAAAGTGAAAGATAACACAAAAGACAAGAAGTACCAGGTCTCAACCAATCCAACCACTTCCTGCTTCACCTTTACTGTCTTCCTCCATAATATGGTGCCATATTATTCAAGTTGTCCTGTATCTATTCCTTCTCTAACAATTTAATTCAATAATGAGGCTTTCGAGGTATGATAAAGCAATACCAAAATAGTATTAATTACAGTGAAAATTTGAGAACACAAATATACAACTCAAGAGGTATACAAATAGTTAAGAAAAAATAGATAAAACAGAAACGGAATAGTATTTGATGTGAGTTCACAGAAAAATACAAAGCACAAAAAAGTATGAACTCAATGATTAGAATTCTGTGAAATGTTTAACACATACAAAGATCCAAAGTGACTACAAATAAACAGGTTTGTGCTCACTGTACACTGAAATTTGGCAAACTGTCCAAGTTTGAGAAAACAAACCATAAAAACCCACAGCAGCGTATCCACACACTTAACTCTAGATAAGCATGTTTAGATATTCAACTCTACTACTGAAAATGTCTTGGCCACAAGCCAGAAAGTGCAGCATGATATTTCTGTCTTAAATTCTGAAGGGCAGTGACATCTACTTTTATTTATTTTATATGATTTTTTGGATTATGGAAGGTGGCAATTATTTATTTATTTATTCATTTATTTTAGGGCTGCAGGTGTGGTATATGGAGGTTCCCAGGCTAGGGGTCCAATTGGGGCTACAGCCGCTGGCTTACACTACAGCCACAGCAATGCCAGACCTTTAATCCACTGAATGAGGCTAGGGATCGAATCTGCAACCTCATGGTTACTAGTCAGATTTGTTTCCGCTGTGCCACAACGGGAACTCCAGTTATTTTATCTTGAGAGAGGGGTTCTTTCTTTTTCCAAATTAAAAAAAGTGAAATATAGTAAAATCGACCCCAAAACTCTGTATACTATGGTATACAGAACATATAAAAAAACATAAGGAGTTCCCATTGTGGTGCAGCGGAAATGAGGACGATTAGTATCCAAGGGGATGTGGGTTTGATCCCTGGCCTCAATTAGCAGGTTGGGGATCAGGTTTTGCTGTGTGAGCTGTGGTGTAGGTCACAGATGCAGCTCGGATTCCATGTTGTTGTGGCATAGGGCAGCAGCTGTAGCTCCAATTAGACCCCTAGCCTGGGAACCTCCATATACCACAAGTACGGCCCTAAAAAGCAAAAAACAAAACAAAAAAAGCCCCCAAAAAACAAAAAACAAACAAACAAAAAACACCACCACCACCCACCATCAGGTACGGTTTATTCCGAACATGTAATGACGTATTTTTCAAAAAGTCTTTTAAAATAGGAGTTCCCGTCATGGCTCAGTAGTTAACAAAATCAGATTAGAAACCATGAGGTTGCGGGTTTGATCCCTGGCTTTGCTCAGTGGGTTAAGGATCAGGCGTTGCTATGAGCTGTGGTGTAGACTACAGATGCGGCTCGGATCCTGCTTTGCTCTGGCTGTGGTGTAGGCCGGCAGCTATAGCTCCGATTAGACCCCTAGCTTGGGAACTTCCATGTGCCACAGATATGGCCCTAGAAAAGACAAAAAAGACAAAAAAAAAAAAAAAAAAAAAAGAGAGAGAGAGAGAGATGGAGTCCCCACTGTGGTTCATTGGGTTGAAAATCTAACTGTAGTGGCTCATGTCACTGTAGAGGTGTGGGTTTGATCCACAGCCCAGTGCAGTGGGTTAAAGGAACTGGCGTTGCCACAGCTGCAGCGTAGGTCACAGCTATGACTCAGATTCCATCCCTGGCCTGGGAACTTCCATATGCCATGAGTGCGGCCATTTATAAAGGGGGGGGGGTAGTTCCTGTCATGGCATAGCAGAAATGAATCCGACTAGGAACCATGAGGTTGTGGGTTCAATCCCTGGCCTTGCTCAGTGGGTTAAGGATTTGGTGTTGCCGTGAGCTGTGGTGTAGGTCGCAGACGTGGCTCAGATCCCGAGATGCTGTGGCTCTGGCGTAGGCTGGAAGCTACAGCTCCGATTTGATCCCTAGCCTGGGAACCTCCATGTGCCATCGGTGCGGCCCTAGAAAAGACAAAAAAAAAGAAAAAAAAAAAAAAAAGTCTTTTGAAAAATAAAAAGCACAGAGTGGTTTTGTGTGTGCATCATCTAGCTTCCCCTCCAATAGTAACATCTTCTTTAACTATTAAATAAAAAACCAGAAGTTCCTGTGCAGGGGTTAAGAATCCAACATAGTCCGTGAGGATGCAGGTTCAATCCCTGGCCTCACTAAGTGGGTTAAAGACTCAGAGTTGCTGCAAGCTGTGTCAAAGATCACAGATGCAGCTTGGATCCTGTGTTGGTATGGCTGTGGCATAAGCCTGCAGCTGCAGCTTTGATTGGACCCCTAGCTCAAGAACTTCTATAGGCTGCAAGTGCGGCCTTAAAAAAAAAAAAATCTGACTGAAGCAAATCAGGTCACTGTGGAAGTATGGATTTGATACCCGGCCTGGCCCAGTGGGTTAAAGGATCCAGTGTTGCTGAAACTTCGGTGCAGGTTGCAGATATGGCTCAGATTCAATCCCTGGCCCAGGAACACCCGGGCAGGTATGACTATTTAAAAGAAACAAAAACCAAAAACAACCAAAACGAAGTAAACAAAAACACATTAAAAAACTAGGACACTGGCACAATATAATTAACGACACCACAAATCTCATATTTAGACTTTTAACAGTTTTGCTTTTTTTTTTTTTTTTTTTTAAATGGCAGCACCTGTGGCATAATGCAAGTTCCTGGACCAGGAACTCAATTAGAGCCATAGCTGTGGCAGCACTGGATCCTTTAACCCACTGCGCCGGGCCAGGGATTGAACCCACACCTCCAAAGTGACCTAAGCTGCTACAGTTGTATTCTTAACCCACTGCGCCACAGTGGAAACTCCTGCATGTACTCATTTTTTGGCATGTCTTTTCACACAGTTCTATGACATTTTGCTATATGTACATATCTATACAACTACCACACAATCAAGATACAGAACTGTTCTGTAACCACAAGAAACTCCCCTGTGCTACTCCTTTACAGTCACCAACCCTTGCTGTTTATTTTTTTTTATAGTAATCACGCATCATACATTTCAAATGTTTTCTCTACTGAGAAGCACAGGATATGACTTTCAGATCCAAGTAACAACTTACCTATTTGTCTCTTGCTATCATTTCTGAGCTGCTCACTTTCTGGTCTTGAAACTTTATGTACTTCAGCTATAGAACATACAGAAAGTGACAATCAATTCAGGACACATAATCAAAAACTGGAAAGTCAGAAATGGAAAAACAAACCAACCAACCCAGAACAAAACCAAAAATCTGTACCTCCACCCCATCACTATTTTGAGTCAAATCTGAAAGACTGAACATTCAAGTTCAGTTTAAACCGTCTGAGATGATTCACATAAAGTACATCTTTTTAATGAAAATAAATTGAATGGAAGATGTTGATTAGTCAATTAATAAAGTAAATAGCTAAAGCTCTACCTCGCCTGTGCTCTTGATTCTCTATTGCTTTTTGGCTGGTAGATGGTAAAGGCCTGGTTGATACAGGGCTCCTTCTCCCAACAGGTGCCGGAGCAGGTAAGTGGGCCGAGGCGGTCTGTACTGCTTGTTCCATGGTTGGGCTTTTTCTCAAAGGGTCTAACTGAGGGCTTGAACGACCTAAAATGTAACCAAAAGATAAGAAACTACCCTTTTGGGGTTCCCTTTGTGGCTCAGCGGTTAACAAACCCGACCAGGATCCATGAAGATGAGGGTTCAATCCCTGCACTTGCTCAGTGGGTTAAGGATCCAGCGTTGCTGTGAGTTGTGGTTCAGGCCAGCAGCTGTAGCTCCAATTCGACCCCTAGCCTGGGAACCTCCATATGCCACAAGTATGGCCCTAAAAAGCAAAAAGAAAAAGAAAAAAAAGAAAAAAGCAAAAACTACCCTATCCTTTGGGGGTTTTAAAATGATGTGGGATGCCCCCCCTCCAAGTCCAAAGTTTTATTTCTACCAATTCAAATCCTTAGCACAATTTTTTTTTTTCCATTTTGCTAGGGCTGCATCTGTGGCATATGGAAGTTCCTAGGCTAGGGATTGAATCAGAGCTGCAGTTGCCGGCCTACATTCAGCCACAGCAATGCCAGAGCCAAGCTACATGTGCTACCTACAATGCAACTCATAGCAATGTCGGATCCTTAACCCAGTGATCAAGGCCAGGGATCAAACCCACATCCTCCTGGATATTGGTTGGGTTCTTAATCCACTGAGCCACAGCGGGAATTTCCTTAGCACAAATTTGAATCCATCTACTCATGAGATCAGAGTTTAAAACCGTTTTTCTTTAGTGGGTTGCTCTCTTGATTTAGTAAAAACAAACAAACAAAAAAGCCACCCAAACAAACAAAAAACTAACTTTGTCTGCAATTCTACCTGGTGGAATAAGGCTTAAGTAACTATTTTAAAAAACTGCTGCTGGTAAAAGATTCCCCAGGAATAGTATCAAAGATCACATAGGCAGGTCAGACATAGGCTTTTCCCAATAACCACAACCACAAGATTACATTGACACTTTAGCCATTATTTCCAGGGACTTTAACTTTTTTAATACCTTCTGAAGCTATGTCTAAGGTGATACCTTTATATCTCTAAGTACTATCTCTATTAAATTTCTATTATAAAGGAAGTAAAGAACTAGAAAGTCAGGTAAAGCTCTTCAATACCTTAGAGGCTTGGGTAATTAACATCAATACCAGCAACAAATAAATCCTTCATATGATTACACAGTAGCCGTACAGATTCTTTGCTATTTGAGGAATCTCTTGGCATGGTTTTTTGCTTAATATGGATTTTTGTACTTACAAATTCCATTTTTCCTTTTATGAGGTCAGAGCCTGAACAGAAGAATGTAACACTGGGTGTTCACATCAGGTTTTTTGTCCCTAATGTTTGCTGTAAATCTCTGATAAGGGTGCTCTCATATTCCATGATACTGTACCAAAATAAGTTTTACTTTAAAAAAAAATTATGCTCATTTTAGGTAAAAAACAAAACCAAACCAAATAGGCTGCAAATATTACTATCTACTTGTGCGTATCTACACAGTCTACAAACTGTTGAATTGGTGGGTGCTCACAGCACACTGGTTGTTGTGCTCCAGGTACTTCAGGGACTGTTTATAAGTAACATACCTCAAGTAAATGGTTTTCTAAAGTATGCAATTACAGGGAGTTCCTGTCATGGCGCAGTGGAAACAAATCCGACTAGGAACCATGAGCTTGTGCGTTCGATCCCTAGCCTCGCTCAGTGGGTTAAGGATCCGCTGTTGCTGTGAGCTGTGGTGTAGGTCGAAGATTCGGCTTGGATCTGGCGTTGCTGTGGCCCTGGAGTTAGGCTGGCAACCACAGCTCTTATTAGACCCCAGCCTGGGAACCTCCATATGCTGTGGGTGCGACCCTAGAAAAGACAAAAAAAATTTAAAAAATAAAGTATGCAATTACAAATGTGTGTCACCCTTCCCAGTCATTTTGTTGTTGTTGTTGTTGCTATTTCTTGGGCCGCTCCCATGGCATATGGAGGTTCCCAGGCTAGGGGTTGAACCGGAGCTGTAGCCACCGGCCTATGCCAGAGCCACAGCAACGCGGGATCCGAGCCGCGTCTGCAACCTACACCACAGCTCACGGCAACGCCGGATCTTTAACCCACTGAGCAAGGGCAGGGACCGAACCCGCAACCTCATGGTTCCTAGTCGGATTCGTTAACCACTGCGCCACGACGGGATCTCCCCTTCCCAGTCATTAATGCCAATGTTTACTGTGCCATTATCCTGCCATTGATTACAATGGGAAATCATGGTGCATTATACAAGTTTTGGCCTGTGAGAAAACATTTTATAACCACTTTTCCCCTTATAAAGGGATTTATTCATAAAACAAGTGTAAAGTTTTTTGAAAAGCATGTTGTTTAGGTAATTTTATAATAGTTCATTAAATGACCTTATAAACTTATAAAACTTTACTTAAGGCTTTTAAAATCTTATGACTTACAATATTACAGTGAACTGAAAGTGATAGGACAATCACAAGTAATAACTCATTTGTTGCGTATTCTGAAAACCTTTGTAATTAAAGTCTAGTACTAAACCATAGATGACAATTTTGTTATAAATAGAGAAGGTAGGTGATACTGGACATATTATTTGGATAAACCCAGAAGCTCTTTTATGGTAAAAACACACTTACTTAAGCTATCTTCATATTTTTTTTCATTACAATTACAAGAAAATTCTAGGTTTTAATTTAATTTTTGTAGCCGCACCTGTGACATATGGAAAAGTTCAATGTTAAAGAATGAAGAAATCTGAGGTTTAGTCCCAGTTTCAAGATTCAAAAAAGGGATTTTTTTAATAAACATATTTGATTAATATTCATTTTAATTTTTCACAGAAGTGTGCTTTTCTCTATTTTTTAAAATCTTTTTTACAGCAGCACTTGCAACATATGGAAGTTCCTGGGCCTGGGGCTGAATTCGGAGTTGCAGCCGAGGACTATGCCACAGCCACACCAACACTGGATCTGAGACGCATCTGCCGCCTACATTGCAGCTTGCACCAATGCAGATCCTTAACCCACCAAGAGAGGCAAGCGATCAAACCTGCATCCTCAGAGACAATACTGGGTCCTTAACCCGCTGAGCCACAATGGGAACTCTTAGGTTTTAAATTTTGTAAAACTCAGATATTTTAGTTAGTGAAATTAAAATGCAGATCCCCAGGACTTCTTTCCCATTCATTTATATAAGCATATCTCTTTCTTCTATTTAACTTATTTTAGTTTTAAGTATGAGGGAAGGATTCTAGAGTTATTTCTCCAAATGATCAGGCAGTTGTCTGTTTTCAACGTTATTTATTGGATAGCTAGTCTTTCCCTACTAATTTAAAAAGAGTATCTTTATCATATACTAATTATTGTACTTGGATCTGTTTCTGATGCTTGTTCTATTTGTATCTAAATTTATTTCCGCACTGCTTTATTTACTTGTTTTTTTGGATTTTTAGGGCCACACCTACAGGATATGAAGTTCCCAGGCTAAGGTTGAATCGGAGCTATTGTTGCTAGCCTACACCACAGCCAAAGCAACGCTGGATCTGAGCCACGTCTGCAACCTACACCATAGCTTATGGCAATGCTGGATCCTTAACCCACTGAGCAAGGCCAGGGATCGAACCTGCATCCTCATGGATACTAGTTGGGCTCAATTCTGCTAAGCCATGATGGAAACCCCTGCACTGCTTTAAGTATACTTTTTTTTTTTTTTTTGGTCTTCTAAAAATTTTTTTATCTTTTCTACGGCTGCAACCGTGGCATAGGGAGGTTCCCAGGCTAGGGGTCTCATCGGACCTGCAGCCCCTGGCCTACACCACAGCCACAGCAACGCGGAATCCGAGCCGCATTTGCAACCTACAACACAGCTCACGGCAATGCCAGATCCTTAACCCACTGAGAGAGGCCAGGGACTGAACCCACAACCTCATGGTTCCTAGTCGGATGAGGAACCACTGAGCCATGACGGGAACTCCTTTTTTGGTCTTTTTTTAAGGGCCGCACCTGCAGCATATGGAGGTTCCCAAGCTTGGGGTTCAAGCAGAGCTCCAGCCGCTAGCCTATACCACAGCCACAGTAATGCCAGATCCAAGCTGCGTCTTTGAACTATATCACAGCTCACGGCAGTGCTGGATCCTTAACCCACTGAGCGATGCCAGGGATCGAACCTATGTCCTCATGGATCCTAGTGAGATTCGTTTCCACTGAGGCACAACAGGAACTCCTATGTTATATAGACTTCGTTAAGTGGTAAGCCCTATTTCATTACTTTTATTCTTTTTTTTTAGTGATTTTAATTTTTTCCATTATAGCTGGTTTACAGTGTTCTGTCCATTTTCCACTGTACGGCAAAGTGATCCAGTCACACATACACATATACATTCTTCTTCTTACATTATCCTCCATCATGTTCATTATAAGTGAGTAGGTATAGTTCCCAGTGCTATACAGCAGGATCTCATTGCTTATCCATTCCAAAGGCAAGAGTTTGCACATATTAACTCCAGATTCCCAGTCCATCCCACTCCCTCCCCCTCCCACTTGGCAACCACAAGTCTGTTCCCCAAGTCCATGAGTTTCTTTTCTGTGGAAAGGTTCATCTGTGCCATATATTAAGTTTCCAGTTTACTTTTATCCTTAAAATATGTCTAGGTATACTTCCAAGCATAATTTTAAAGACAGCCTCTGTATCTTTTATCAGGTTCTCTTACTATTCCATCTAGATTTATTGAGAAGTAAAGTCTTCCCAATAATCAATCTTTGTATTTAGGAATACGATACACATCTCTGATTATATGCAACTTCTTTTATGTCCTTCTATTATATTTTGTGTCCTTCATCACAGAAGTTGGCAATATTTCTATTTCTCATCATTGTGAACATCTTTTATCTCCATAAACAGTCAGTGGGTTAGGTTTTAGCATAACTATTAATTTTTGTACATATTCTTTACATTTTACCTTTATCTAATTTAAGTCCCTTTTTGGTTCTGGCTTCTTCAGTGAATTCTCAGTTCTAAGTAGAAAGTCAGCACTGGCAAAAAATGCTAATTCTAACATTCATATTTCTTTTTTTTCTATGTATTCCTGACATAGCTAAAAATTCCAGGACAATGCTGAGTAGCAATGATAATCAGCATCCTTATTTATGATTTTAATAAGAACTTTTCTGGTGCTTCAATATTAAGATAAATACTGGCTACTAATTAAGATAGCTAACATCTACTGAGCATGTTCTATACATGTCAGGCACTATGCTAATGGCAAACATGCATTTATAAATTTAATACTTAAAGAGGGTTCCCATTGTGGCTCAGTGGTAACAAACCCAACTAATATCAATAAGGTTTCGGGTTCAATCCCTGGCCTCGCTCAGTGGGTTAAGGATCTGGCGCTGCTGTGAGCTGAGGTGTAGGTTGCAAATACGGCTCAGATTCTGCGTTGCTGTGGCTGTGGTGTAGGCCGGGGGCTACAGGTCTGATTAGACCCCTAGCCTGGGAACTTTCATATACCACAGGTGTGGACCTAAAAAGCCAAAAAAAAAAGTAACCCTTATAATAAGTCTGTTGGTTTATCAGTAAAGGCTCATTTTATTTTGTCTTTTTTGGATCCAAGCCACATCAGTAACCCACCTCACAGCTCACGGAAATGCCAGATCCTAACCCACTGAGCAAGGCCAGGGATTGAACCTGCGTCCTCATGGATACTAGTCGGGTCAGTTACCACTGAGCCATGACGAGAACTCCAAAGCTCGTTCTATGGTATAGAAAACTAATGCTTAAAAAGATTAAGTATTTTCTCCAATGCAGAATTCTTAAAAAAATAAAATAACAAACTAGCACTCATACACTTATGTGAACCTAGAAAAAAGTATGGATGTATATATATGTGATTTTTGGGTAGTAAGATTATGGGTATTTTTTTTTTTTTTCCTATGCTGAGTGTATTTCTAATTTACCTACAACAAATCTTTAGAATTTAAACAATGAAAAAAATTAAGTTATTTTAAATCAATACGAATAAAAGTAACTACAACTATTTCAAAATATCTAAAGTAAGATACATTGGACTGTTTAGCTTTGGATTGATTTTACCCTCAAGAGCTTAAAAAAATATTTTCCTGGAGTTCCCGTCGTGGCGCAGTGGTTAACGAATCCGACTAGGAACCATATAAGCTTTCGGGTTCGATCCCTGCCCTTGCTCAGTGGGTGAACGATCTGGTGTTGCCGTGAGCTGTGGTGTAGGCCGCAGACGCAGCTTGGATCCCGAGTTGCTATAGCTCTGGCGTAGGCTGGCAGCTACAGCTCCGATTAGACCCCTAGCCTGGGAACCTCCATATGCCGCGGGAGTGGCCCAAGAAATGGCAAAAAGACAAAAAAAAAAAAAAAAAATTCTCCTATGATTACAGCATTTTTCTGAAATGACTTTACATTATTTGATTTAACAATAAACATCCATATGAAGCAATGGGCCAATAACATCCACTCTAGCAGTAGATAAGGAATCTTAGGACCACTGTACATTACGAGTTTGGTTGGTGAAAAAACAGAATTAAAAAGAAATGAGATAGGATCCTTTAAGCTTTCTCTTTTTTTCCCCTGCACCTGTGGCATGCAGAAGTCCCTGGGCCAGGGATCAAACCCATTCCACAGCAGTAACCAGAGCAATAGCAGTGACTATGCCAGATCCTTAACCTGCTGAGCCAGCAGGGAACCCCTATTTAAAATGTAGATCCTCAAGCTCCAGGGATTCTGATGTAGCAGTTCTCAGGATCTATGTTTTTTTGTTTGTTTGTTTTGTATTTTTAGGGCCGCACCCAAGGCGTGTGGAAGTTCCCAGGCTAGGGGTTGAATCAGAGGTATAGCTGCCAGCCTACACCACAGCCATAGCAACACCAGTTTCAAGTCACAACTGTGACCTATACCATAGCCCACATGTTCTGGATCCTCACCCCACTGAGCAAGGCCAGAGACTGAACCTGCATCCTCATCGATACCAGCCAGGTTTGTTACTGCTATGCCACCAGGGGAACTCCAGGATCTACATTTTTAAGAAGCATTCCAAATCAAATAATTTGGTTGTGAGTGGTCCATACTGAGCACCATTGCTCTAGATTCTATAAGGATGACAGGAAAGATCCAACAGCATAATGAATAGTTTGTTTCTTTAGCTGCTATTTCAAGTTCATCGAAGATGGTTTATCCTCAGTGGTGAGTTTGAGACTGATCTGTAATATTTAAGTACTATATACAAATAATAGAATTGCCTTGTAAAAAAAAATGGTCAAACTTAGACAATGTTCACCATTTCAGTTTTATGATCTAAGAACTATAAAAAGTGGAAGTCAATCAATTATAAAAAATGGCAAGTCACACAATTATAATAAATAGTGAAAAGTTATTCAATAATATACTTATTTCAGCAGCAATTAGAAAAATTTAAAAAGAACTAAATAGGAATTCCTGTTGTGGCTCATCAGGTTACGACCTGACTAGTAGCCATAAGGATGCAGGTTTGATCCCTCGCCTTGCTCAGTGGGTTAAGGATCTGCTGTTGCTGTGAGCTGTGGTGTAGGTCACACAAGGCTTGGATCCCGTATTGCTGTGGCTGTGGTGTAGACTGGCAGCTGTAGCTCCAATTTGACCCTAGCCTAGGAACTTCCATATGCTACAGGTATGGCTGTATGAAAAAAAGAAAAGAAAAAACCACTATAGAAGTTTAGAATGGAAATAGCTGAATGAAAAAAGAGCTTACCTTGAGATAATTGTGTTTTTAGAGATCTTGTATCCTGTGTAAAGGCAGAACCAACTGCACTACTTTGGGAGAGGGTACCGCTGTTTGATGCTTCTGTTCCAAAGGATGTCAAGGAGCCTCCAGCTTTAAGATTTTTTTTAAATGACAAAAAAAATTTTTTTTTAATTTTAAGCTTTTCAATTATTTAAGGTAACATACCACTTGAATGATAATTGTCCCCTGCCCTGTAACACTTGTGTAAATTAATAATAATGAAAATGAATGAAACTGAATCAAAAAATAATTTGAAATCTCTGACAATATAGGAAAAAAAGCAAGCCAATATACAATCCAGCATCCCAGCATTCTTGGATGCAAACAAGTTTTGTAACATGCAATACTGCCCTGCATAGTTATGCAGATGGAACAACAAAAATGTATATCAGATAGAAAAGTAACAGAAATGGTACATTCAACACCAACATTAAGGTTCAACTCTTTTAATACCAAGCATTTGCACAAATAGCCAAATCAGCAGACAGGTCTACAAAGAGCTTTTCCAGCATTTCCAAGACAATGGATAATGAACTCCAGTCCATTTTAATGCTTCCCCTCAGGACAGTATTGTGGGGCTGCATTCTGCCTAAAGTAACCACAGAAAGTTCTGGTAATTATGAGTAACAAAATCCCTTAGGAGGACCCCATTCTTTGCTATACTAGGTTATGTCAATCATCCTTACACTTCTTCAGACTTTACCAATCATTCACCTTCCATGTACTGTGCTCTTTTTTTTTTTTTTTTGTCTTTTTGCCATTTCTAGGGCCACTCCTGAGGCATATGGAGGTTCCCAACCTAGGGGTCTAATCGGAGCTGTGGCATCCGGCCTACACCACAGCCACAACAACTCGGGGATCCGAGCCGTGTCTGCAACCTACACCACAGCTCACGGCAATGCTGGATCCTTAACCCACTGAGCAAGGCCAGGGATCGAACCTGCAACCTCATGGTTCTAGTTGGATTCGTTAACCACCACGCCGCAACGGGAACTCCTGTGCTCTCTTCCTAATGTTTAATCTATGTAGGTTTTCTCTAGCAGGAAATGTTTCAACATAGCCTTTCTTCTCTCACCTTTAAATCCAACCTAAAAATAATACTATAGTGCTTAAGATCCTCTGACAGCTTTCCACTGCCCTCAAGAAAAAACATTCAAACTATTTACCTTCATTTATAAGGACTTCCCCCTCATCTGCCTCCCTTATTACTTTCCGTATTTTCATGTCTACTCCACTAAAGTTTATCCACCTGCTTTAGAATTATTTAAAGATTATGATCATGCGGTAGCCCCCCTCTCACACCCAACCCCCTGAGATCTTCTCATTTCCAAGATGAGCAACTCCAGTTCTTTCAATCATCACTCACCTTTACATGGTCTATAAGCCTTGCCCCTTGTGATTTCTATTAATTTAATGAATTGCTGTTGTTTATATCTCTCTTAAAATGGGGCATCGGAGCCTAAGACAAGAGTTCTGTTGTGGCACAGTGGGTTAAGGATCCAGTTGTCACTACCATGGCTCGGGTTCAATTCCTAGCCCAGGAACTTCCGCATGCTACAGATGTGGCCAAAAACAAACTTGAAAAGAAAAAAAGGTATAAACAACAAGGTCCTACTGTATGGCACAGGGAACTATATTCAATTTCCCATGATAGACCATAATGGAAATATTTAAAAAAGAAAGTATATATATTTATGTACAACTGAATCACTTTGCTATACAGCAGAAATTAATACAATATTGTAAGTCAACTATACTTCAATCAAAAGTTAAATAAATAGGGAGTTCCCATTGTGGTGCAGCAGAAACAAATCTGACTAGTATCCATAAGGATGTGGGTTTGATCCCTGGCCTTGCTCAGTGGTTAAAGATCTGACGTTGCCGTGAAGTGTGGTGTAGGTCACAGACATGGCTTGAATCCCGCGTTGCTGTAACTGTGGTGTAGGCCGGCAGCTGTAGCTCCGATTTGACCCCTAGCCTGGGAACTGCCAATATGCTTCAGGTACAGCCCTAAAAAGCAAAAAAATGAAACAAATAAATAAAAAGAGAAAAGAGGTTCCCATTGTGGCTCACTGGGTTAAGGACCCAATGCTATCTCTGTGAGGATGTAGGTTTAATCCCTGGCCTTGCTCAGTGGGCTAAGGATCTGGCATTGCCACAGGCCCTAGGTGCAGCTCTGATTCAACCTCTGTTCCAGGAACTTCCTCCTGCCACAGGAAAGGCTATAAAGATTTAAGAGAGAGAGAGAGAAAAGCACACTTCCATGAAAAACTAAAATGAACATTAATCAAATATGTTTATAAAAAAATTTCCTTTTCTGAATCTTGAAACTGGGAGTAAACTTCCTCATTCTTTAAGATTGTTTTGGCTACTATAGGTTTTGTATTTCCACACAAATATTAGAACTGGCATGTCAATTTCCATTTTTAAAGTGTCTGATGGGATTTTGATCAGGGTTATGTTCAATCTATAAACCAATTTTGATTTTGGGGAAAGTATCATTGTAAAAATAATATTCAATATTCCAAACCATAAGCATATATTAACTCTCCACTTATTTAGATCTTTAATTTCTCTCAGCAATGTTTGGCAGCTTTTATAGTAGAGTTTTCCCACCTTTAGTACTACTAATATGTTGGGCCAGATAATTCTTTCTTGTTGGGAGAGGCTGTCCTATGTATTGTAGGATTTTAAGTAGCACCCCTGGCCTCTACCTACTAGATACTGGAAGTATACTCCAGCTGCAATAATCAAAAATGTCTAGGAGTTCCCGTCTTGGCACAGTGGTTAACAAATCCGACTAAGAACCATGAGATTGCAGGTTCGATTCCTGCCCTTGCTCAGTGGGTTAAGGATCTGGCATTGCCGTGAGCTGTGGTGTAGGTTGCAGACGTGGCTCAGATCCCAAGTTGCTGTGGCTCTGGAGTAGGCCGGCTGCTACAGCTCTGATTAGACCCCTAGCCTGGGAACCTCCATATACCGAGGGAGCAGCCCAAGAAATGGCAAAAAGACAAAAAAAAAAAAAAAATGTCTCCAGCATTACCAAATGTTCCCTGAGGGAGAGGTATAGGATGAACTCCCCTCTACTGAGAACCACTGTTACAAAGGTTTTAAGATATCTTTTATTATATTCATTTCTGGGTATATGATGTTACTGATGCTATTTAAGCTATGTTGCATTTTATGTTTCATTTACCAATAGTCTATCCTAGATCAGCAAACTTTATATATACGTAGCCAGATGGTAAATAAAATATTTTAGACATTTCAGGCCAAATCTCTGTTATAACTCTACCCTTATAGTGAAAAAGTAGCCACAGACAACACGTAAATATATGGGTATGGCTGCATTCCAATAAAATTTTATTTACAAAAAAAGAAGGCTGGTAGGATTTAGTCTGCAGGCCATAGTTTGCCAAACTGTCTGTTCTAGAATACAAAAATACAGTTGATTTTTATATACTTACAATGCATTCCCTTACCATGCTAAATTTACTCATTCATTCTAGTGGTTTGAATATTCAAAAAATACGCATTTTCTACATACAGAATCATGTTACTTTCAAATAATGACATTTTTAGCTCTGCCTTTCCAATCTTTAAAGATTTTACTTTTTTTTTTCTTGCCTTACTGAATTAACTAGGACTTCTAGGACAACACTACATGAAATTTTGCATTTGGTTTATTCTTTACCTCAAGGGAAAAGCATTCATTATCCCACTATTACGTGTGTAAGCTTCTCATTTCACTGATCAAATGAGAAAATTCCCTTCTATTCCTTAGCTTTTTTTTGTAAATCCTTAGTTGTTGATAAATGGGTACTGAATTATATCAAATGCTTATTCTTTTTTAAAATTTTTACTTAAGTAGAGTTGATTTATAATGTTGTTAATTCCTGCATATATATATTTCCATTATGCTTTATCACAAGATAATGAACATACTTCCCTGAGCTATACTGCAGGACAATGTCATTGATCCATCCTATATAGTTTGCATTTGCTAATCCCAAACTCCTAATCCTTCTCCCTCCCAACCCCTCATAAACCACAAGTCTGTTTTGTATGTCTGTGTGTCTGTTTCATAGATATGTTTGTTTGTGTTCTATTTTATTATTATTATATTTTTAAGGGCCACACCCACAAGCATATGGACGTTCCCAGGCTTGGGGTCCAAAGCAGAGCTGTAGCTGCTGGCCACAGCCACAGCAATGCCAGATCCAAGCCATGTCTGCAACATATACCACAGCTTAGTTGGATCCTTAACCCACTGAGTGAGGCCAGGGATCGAACCTGTGTCCTCATCAATGCTAGTCAGATTTATTTCTGCTGAGCCATGATGAGAACTGCTGTGTCATATTTTAGATTCCACATACATGGTATCACATGGCATTTGTCTCTTTCTGCTTCTCTCAGTATGATAACCTCTAGGTCCATCCATGTTGTTGCAAATGGCATTATTTAATTCTTTTTTATGGCTGAGTAATATTCCATTGTATATATTACACACCACATTTTCATCCATTCATCTGTTGATGGACATCAAATGCCTGTTCTGAATCTCGCAGGCTTGCGGTTTTTCTCCTTTATTCTGTTAATGTGGTAAATTACTAATGATTTTCAAATGTTAAAACATCTTTGCATTCCTGAAATAAACTTCACTTTGTCTTATGTACTACTACCTTTTTTAGGAACTGCTGGCTTCCACTGCTAATACTGTGTTAAGGATTTATTAATATATGTATATGGAAATAGCTATAATTTAATTTTCTGTAATGATTTTATTTAGATTTTGGTATTTCAATTTGCTTGCCTTGGTTATCTGGTTGGGAAGTGTTCTTCTTTATTCTCTCTCAAAGAATCTGTGTAAGATTGGTAAAATTATTTCTTTCCTAAATGGTAGACTTTATCAGTAAAGCAAATATTCTAGAATTTTCTTTATGGACGATTTTATTTATTTATTTGCTTTTTTGGGCTCCACCAGTGCCATATGGAAGTTCCCAGGCTAGGGGTTGAATTGGAGCTGCAACTGCTGGCCTATGCCACAGACACAGCAACAAATGCCAGATCCAAGTCACATCTGTGACCTACACCACAGCTCACAGCAATGCTGGTTCCTTTAACCCACTAATCGAGGTCGTGGATGGAACCTGCATCCTCATGGATACTAGTCGGGTTTGTAACCCCCTCTCGGGAACTCCTTTATGGATGATTTTAAATTACAGTTTCAAGCTCTTTAAAAGATAAGAGAGATACTGAGAGTCTATTTCCACTTGTGTTGGTTTAGGAAAGGTGTATTTTTTTTTTTTTTGTCTTTTTGCCATTTCTTGGGCCACTCCCGCGGCACATGGAGGTTCCCAGGTTAGGGGTTGAATCAGAGCTGTAGCCGCTGGCCTACACCAGAGCCACAGAAACATGGGATCCAAACTGCACCTGCAACCTACATCACAGCTCACGGCAACGCCGGATCCTTAACCCACTGAGCAAGGCCAGGGATCGAACCCACAACCTCATGGTTCCTAGTCAGATTCGTTAACCACTGAGCCACGATGAGAACTCTGGAAAGGTGTATTTTCAAGGAATTTATCTATTTCATCTAAGATGCCAAATTTGTTAACATAAAGTTGTTCACAATATCTTCATATTACCCTTTTAGAATCTATAGTGATGTCTACTCTTTTCTTCTTGATATTGGTGACTGAAGTCTTTTTTTCCCCTTGCTCAGTCTTGCTAGAGGCTTATTTTATAAAACTTTTCAAAGAATCAACTCACGGCTTTTTCGATGGATAGTAACATACATGTTTCGGCTTGTTTCTATTCCATTGATCTCTGCTTTAAAATTTTTCTTCCTTTTAGTGCTTTTGGGCTACTATACTTTCTTTCTGTTTTTTTTTTTTTTTAAGCTTCTTAACAAGCTAGCGGCTCTTTGGATTGGGCCTACAGCATGCAAGTTCCCAGACCAGGGACTGAACCCACACCACAGCAGTGACCCGAGCCATAGCAATGACAACACCAGATCCTTAACCTACTGTACCACTAGGGAACTTTCCCCTGTTTTTTTTTTTTTTCTGTCTTTTTGCTATTTCTTTGGGCCGCTCCCCGCGACGTATGGATGTTCCCAGGCTAGGGGTCGAATTAGAGCTGTAGCCACTAGCCTACGCCAGAGCCACAGCAACTCGGGATCCAAGCCGTGTCTGCAACCTACACGACAGCTCACGGCAACGCTGGATTGTTAACCCACTGAGCAAGGGCAGGGACCAAACCCGCAACCTCATGATTCCTAGTCAGATTCGTTAACCACTGCGCCACAACGGGAACTCCAATGTTTACATACTTAAAGTCATAACTATATAAAAATATTCACAGAAAAGAGTTAATTTTAATAAAACCTGTTAACATACCAATGAGTTTCAAGATACACTTGAAACTGGATTTGTAATTCAGTGAAATAAACTGACAGTGATTATTTCAGTGGAATTAAAAAAGAATGGGCTGTAATTTGAGATTTAAAAACATATTCTTGGAGTTCCCGCTGTGGAGCAGCAGAAAAGAATCTAAGAACCATGAGGTTGCAGATTTGATCCCTGGCCTCGCTAAGCGGGTTAAGGATCTGGCGTTGCCGTGAGCTATGGTGTGGGTTGCAGATGCAGCTCAGATCCTGCGTTGCTGTGGCTGTGGCTGTGGCTGGCAGCTGTAGCTCTGATTTGACTCCTAGCCTGGGAATCTTCATATGCCTCGGGTGTGGCCCTAAAAAGCAAAAAAAAAAAAAACAACAACAACAACAACAACAACAAAAAAACCCCAAAAAACCCCCATTCTTTACTTTGGGAATTTCAATAAAGGTGTACTTAAGTGACCTCTATTTATGTAACAGCTATAAAAACAAACAAAATCTGATCAGATTATACCTAGCTTTTGCACATGACAACCTCCAATCATAAGTAGGACTGTTATTAGCCAGCCCTAGGATACTTTCTCCCTACAGTATTATATTTTTCTCAAACTTTGTTACTATAAACAAAGAATGCTCTCAAACATGCTATATGTGAATATCTCTCATAGGTGATGTTAAATGGGATAATCACCCACATTCCACTTAATACTCCTTAATAGTTTTACTATTCCCTAATAATGGCATTATCTCCATTCCATTTTTGAAAATCCACCATGTGGAAAAAAATGCTTATTTTTAATTTTTTTTTTTTGGTCTTTTTAGGGCTGCACCTGTGGCATATGGAAGTTTCCAGGCTAGGGGTCAAATCAGAGCTGCAGTTGCCAGCCTATACCACAGTTCACAGCATGGTGGATCCTTAACCCACTGAGTGAGGCCAGGATCAAAACCGAATCCTCATGGATATACTAGTTGGGTTCATAACTCACTAAGCCACAAAGGGAACTCCAGAAAATGCTTATTTTAAATGGATATATCTTATGTAGATTTAAAATAATATTCAATGAAATTTGGTAACTGGATATATCTAGACTTTTAAAAAATGTTACTGTTCTAGGATAGAAAGCCCAGAATTAAACCCATGCACCTACAGCCAACTCATCTATGACAAAGGAGGCAAGAATATACAATGGAGAAAGGACAGCTTGTTCAATAAGTGGTGCTGGGAAAACTGGACAGCCACATGGAAAAGAATGAAATTAGAACATTCTGCTAACACCATACACAAAAAGAAACTCCAAATGGATTAAAGACCTAGATATAAGACCAGACACTATACAATTCTTAGAGGAAAACATAGGCCAAATACTCTCTGATATAAACCACAGCAACATCTTCTCAGATCCACCTCTGAGAGTATTGACAATAAAAACAAAAATAAACATACGGGACCTAATCAAACTTCAAAGTTTCTGCACAGCAAAGGAAACCCTAAACAAAATGAAACGACAACCCACAGGATGGGAGAAAATCTTTGCAAGTGAATCAACTGACAAGGGATTCATCTCCAAAATTTATAAACACTTTCTGCAGCTCCATACCAAAAAAACAAACAACCCCATCAAAAAATGGGCAGAAGATCTAAACAGACAGTTCTCCAAAGAAGACATACAGATGGCTAAAAAACACATGAAAAGATGTTCAACATCACTCATTATTAGAGAAATGCAAATCAAAACCACTGTGAGGTACCACCTTACGCCAGCCAGAATGGCCATCATCAAAAAGTCTACAAATAATAAATGCTGGAGAGGGTGTGGAGAAAAAGGAACCCGATTACACTGTTAGTGGGATTGTAAATTGGTGCAACCACTGTGGAAAGCAGTATGGAGATTCCTCAGAAAACTAAACATAGAACTATATTTGATCCAGCAATCCCACTCCTGGGCATCTATTCAGAGAAAACCACAATGCGAAAAGACACATGTACTCCGATATTCATTGCAGCACTATTTACAATAGCCAAGACATGGAAACAACCTAAATGTCCATCGACAGAGGAGTGGATCAAGAAGATGTGGTACATATACACAATGGAATATTACTCAGCCATTAAAAGGAACGAAATACCGGCATTTTTAGCAATGTGGATGGACCTAGAAATGATCATGCTAAGTGAAGTCAGCCATACAATGAGACACCAACATCAAATGCTTTCACTGACATGTGGAATCTGAAAAAAGGACAGACAACTTTCTTTGCAGAACAGATGCTGACTCACAGACATTAAAAAACTTATGGTCTTCAGAGGAGACAGTTTGGGGGGTGGGGGGATGTGCTTGGGCTGTGGGATGGAAATCCTGTGAAATTGGATTGTTATGATCATTATACAACTACAGATGTGATAAATTCATTTAAGTAATAAAAAAAAATGTTACTGTTCTAAGAAATGGCATTTATGGAACCATTAATCACTAAGGACATTAAAGTCTTTAATGTACAAAAGAAATACCAAACAATATATCTGAAAATTTGTGGTTAAATTTCATAATCTTTGTGGTAAAGACAGAGAAATTACCAAAAAAAAAAAAAAGAAAAAAAAAAGGCACAACATACCAACACCAACAGCCCCAAACTGCTGCCCGACTAATGAACTTGGACTGAATTGACTGTATGTCGGCATCCTGCCAAAAGGTCCATAGGAGCCCACTGACTGGAATGAAGAAGTAGATGAGCCTAGTGAAGACTGAAGAAAAGATCATAGGTTAATTTTCCAGGCTCTAAACAATATGTACATATCGAAAATAAATTTGTATATTTACATTTTAAAGAAAACCATTAAATTACAACTACTAGGAAAAAAAGCCATTATAACAACTTGCAACATGCATTTAATTTTAAAATAGCTGATTTTTAAATTTGTATATATGTGTTAATTATACTTAATTAATAAATTTATAAATATTTTTTCTACAATGAACTCCCCCTTTGAGATCAGTTTTATAGCTAATTTAGCAAAGAACCAAAAAAAAGTTTTACCTGAGTAAATAGTCATTATGTTTAAAGAAAAAATATGAGAAAAGTTCAATCTGGTTATAGAACTAAGTTTCAGTCTGGCACTGATATAAAACTGACATCTTAACTTTTGATTTTACTCTTGTTTTCAATTACTTGGGGTATACTACCAAATTTATAGAAAAGAGATGCACAAACCATCCTATATAAAACCGCTTACCACTTACATAAATACAGTTATTATTACGTTAAAGAACACTTTATAAAAGGCTTAATGTACTAAACCTAAAATATATTCTAGTTCTCTGTGGCACAGTAGATCTGGTGTTGTTATTGCAGTGGCTTGGGTCACGGTTGTGGTGCAGGTTCAATCCCTGGCCTAGAAATTTCCACATGCTGCAGGTGTGGCCAAAAAAAAAAAAAAATCTAGTATGTATATAGGTACACTTTATACATTAATTTATCTTAACATAAACATTTAATAAATATGAAATGTACTAACAGCCACCAAAACATACATTCTCTGATGGAACGACCTTGTCTGCACGTTTGCTGCTAGTGTAAGGCACATGGCAGGTACTCAATTCAATACTGAATGAATGAACTGAAAAATCCGAAGTCAGAAGTTCCTGCTGTGGAGCACTGGGTTAAGGATCCAGTGTTATCTCCGTTATGGCGCAGGTTCCATCCCCAGCCAGGTGCAGTAGTTAAGGATCCAGCAATGCTGAAGCTGCAGCTCAGATTTGATACCTGGCTCAGGAACTTCCATATGCCTCGGGTGTGTTTATAAAAAAAACAAAAACAAAAAACGGAAGTCAAAATTTATGGAGGTTTTTTTTTTGCTTTTTAGGGCTGCACCCAAGGCATATGGAGGTTCCCAGGCTAGGGGTCCAATCAGAGCTGCAGCTGCCAGCCTACACCACAGCCACAGCAAAGCCAGATTCGAGCTACATCTGCGACCTAAACCACAGCTCACGGCAATGCCAGATCCTTAATCCACTGAGCAAGGCCAGGGATTGAACACGCATCCTCATGGTTCCTAGTCAGATTCGTTTCCACTGCACCACGATGGGAACTCTGGAAGAAATTTTTAACATAATTTTGCTCTCTTGATTTTTCTCATTCCATAAAACTGACTATTTAACTTTTCCCTGGAGAGTTATCAAAAGATATATGAGTCAGATAACATCACTCTTTGGTATAGGCAGCTATCTCTAAGAGAATGTATCTCTTCTCCCTCCATTTAAGAAGTTCACATTTCCTCAGGATTCTTTCAGACGAATTCCTCAAAAGATGTTAAAAGGGAAGGATTTAAAAAGGGTGGGTGGGTGGGAATAAATGAGTGAAGAATTTTTTCAGTTCATGTTCTAAGAACCAAATTACCATTTCTTATTTAAAAGGCTTATCTTATATTAAGAAAAAAAATAATAAATTAAGTGTTAAAAGGCACTTTCTCTTTTTCTCATTTTAATTTTATGTACCACTTAATATTTTTTAGACGAGTACTTTAATAGCTGGAAGTAATGCACATATATGCAAGATAAAGTGTGCATATGTACATATGTATGTATGTGTATACATATGCCATTTTTTTAGGGCCGCACCTATAGCATATATAAGTTCCGGGGCCAGAGGTCGAATCAGAGCTGCAGCTGCCAGCCTACACCACAGCCAGAGAAACACGGGATCTGAGCTGCCGCGGCTTGGGACAACATCTTAACCCACTGAGTGAGGCCAGGGACCAAACCTGCATCCTTACAGACACTGCGTCAGGTTTCTAACCCTCTGAGCCACAATGGGAACTCCCACCACCCTGGTTTATAATATGAACCACATGTGAATAACATAGTGGCATGGATCCTGGAGCAGACGTCTTAGATCTATTCAAACTATGGCTCTACCTCAATTTCTTTGCTGGCAAAAATGAGAATAACTACAGTAAAAGCTCAGAGGGTATATTATTACTTAAGGAGGACTGTCTTATATACAGTGCTTTGAATAGTGCCTCTTATAAAGTTAGACCTCAATACATATTAGCTATCTTAACTGTTGCTGAAATAGACAATATAATAAAAATTAACTCCTCGGCCATTTCTTTATTAATTCCAACTTACGCTCTAAAGAGAAAAACCTGGGTGAGAACATTATACAGTTATTTAAGGTATCTAGATAAATAAACTACATGAGTATTCAATTGAGAAAATTCAAAAAACAAAAACAAGGAGAGGCAAAATCCAAGGCTAGTTATGTGCGTGAAATTTGCCCATACTCCAAGACAGATTTACTATGTTACCTGAACGATAGCTGGGTCCTGAGGCAAAGAACATTGTGGTTTTGGTGGCTCACAAACAGTTAGGTCTTTAATATCACTCCCACGGAATATAATGTATTCAAAGACTTCATCTCGAGGTGGTATTGGACGATCTGTTGGTCTGTCTTCTGTACCAAAGGACCGAACTGGTGAGAAAACAGAGGATATGAGGTAGTTTCTATTCATTGCATTCAGGTAGTGCTCTTACAAATGCACTATTTCAAGTATTAAGCAGCAGTTCTTAAATGTCATCCATGAGAAAATATTTATTAATTTGCAGCTAAATAGTTTTAAAAAGTCACAGCTGTGGCTCAGATTCAATCCCTGGCTCAGATTCAATCCCTGGCCTGGGAACTTTCAAATGCCATGGGTATGGCCATAAAATTTTGTAAAAAAGGACTATCTATGTTACATGGTTGTGTTCTTCCTACATTTTTATTTACTTAAATCTTTGGTGGTTGTGGTAAGAGGAAATATTAAAAATATTCGTTGATTTATTTTTAATGTCCTTATTTGGCAAAACAAAAAACCGGCAACCTGTGTAATATTTTTGGGGCGGGGGGCAGGGAGTGAGTGAAGATTTCCAATCTACAAAAAGTGCCAAATTCGAGAAACTGAACTTCGAGCTTAAGATGAGACAACAGAAAGAACATCTCTCTTGGTGAGTTTGTCCTCTAGAAGCTAAGGAAAGCAGCTATCACCTATTCAGCCCATTGGACAGCCTGAAATGCTCTAGTTAACTAAAATACCTATCTCATATTAAATCTGATTATTTTAACACTTAAGATAGCATTACTTAAGGAGTTCCTACTGTGGTGCAGTGGGTTAAGAATCCAAATGCCAGGGCTCAGGTCACTGCAGAGGCAGGGGTTTGATACCGGGCCTGGCTCAGTGGGTTAAAGGATCTAGCATTGCTGTAGCTGCAACCTAGTTCGCGGCTGTGGCTGGGATTCACTCTGGCCCAGGAACTTCCATGTTCTGCATGTGTGGCTGTAAAATAATAAAAAATAAAAAAGATAGCAGTATTCAAAGCTGAACTGTGGACCACCTGCATTAGGGTGAGCTAGCTAATAAGATTTCTGGGATCCTCTTAAAAAACCTACTGACTCAGACTTTCTGGGAAAAGGGTGCAGATATCTGCATTTTAAACCAATTCCTTAAGAGAGTCTTTTTTTTTGGCTGCGCTTGCAGCATACAGAAGTTTCTGGGCCAAGGACTGAACCCGAGCCATAGCAGCAACGACACCAGATCCTTAGCCCACTGAGTCACCAGTGAACTCCAAGAGAGTCTTATGAATTCTTTTTTTTTTTTTTTTTTGGTCTTTTTGTCTTTTCTAGGGCTGCACCTGCGGCATATGGAGGTTCCTAGGCTAGAGGTCCAAGTGGAGCTGTAGCTGCCAGCCTACACCAGAGCCAGAGCAACAAGGGATCCAAGCTGCATCTGTGACCTAGACTACAGCTCACAGCAACGCCAGATCCTTAACCCACTGAGTGAGGCCAGGGATTGAACTCGCAACCTTATGGTTCCTAGTAGGATTTGTTAACCACTGCGCCACGACAGGAACTCTGAGAATCTTATGAATTCTTAAAAGACTTCTAAAAATGTGAACATCTCCACAGAAGCTCCAAATAGGAAAGTTTGCAGTATCAGATAGTATCCATTTAAAGAGTATCCTAGAGGAAGTAAGCCCCTTAACACTGTGCAAAGTTTCAAATTTCAGTTTCAATGATGCCTTTAAAAAAAAAAAACCTGGAGTTCCCGTTGTGGCGTGGTGGTTAACGAATCCGACTAGGAACCATGAGGTTGCGGGTTCGGTCCCTGCCCTTGCTCGGTGGGTTAATGATCCGGCGTTGCCGTGAGCTACGGTGTAGGTTGCAGACGCGGCTTGGATCCCAAGTTGCTGTGGCTCTGGCGGAGGCTGGCGGCTGCAGCTCCGATTCGACCCCTAGCCTGGGAACCTCCATATGCCGCGGGAGCGACCCAAAGAAATAGAAAAAAGACCAAAAAAAATTTAAAAAAATCCTAAAAATTATTTCCAGTGCTTATAAGACTTTTAGAAAAGATGGTGACCTAGGTGTAGGTTTGCAGAACATTCCTCCCTAAAACTAAAGAAGATTAAAGTTAAGATAACCTTAAACTAGGAAAATGCCTCAAGCCCATACCATAAAGCTTTAATAAAAAATATCATTCAGATACTCAATGAGTTAGTCTAAACTGGAAGACCAATTCCAGAATCCATATGTAGCATGCTGAGAAATTTTCCCAGGCACCCTCCAACTTGGTGGATGGGGACAGGAACACAGACATGATAAAGGAAAAGATGTAGAATGCCCTAGCTGAGGTTCCTCTTTCTCTGATGGCCAAACTATACTTTATCACGGAATGAGTGATAAAGTGACAAGGTCCTACATTTTGTCCTTTAACCAAAAAGAAGGCTAGAAAGAATTACAAAAAGCTAGACTAAGAAAATTACAAATAAATCAGTTTCGCTCCTAACCTTACCACCGTCACTACTACCACCATACAATGTTTTACAAAATCTCAAACATCCAAAGTAAGAGATTATCTCATCCTGAAGCTGTGGGTGGGTGAGAAGCTTCATGAGACTTTCCAAGGCATAACAAAACCATGCAGACTACACCCATGTACTCAAAAGACAGATTAAAAATCCACCGAGAGGAATGCCTGTCGTGGCACAGAGGAAAGGAATCTGACTAGGAACCATGAGGTTGTGGGTTCGATCCCTGGCCTTGCTCAGTGGGTTAAGGATCTTGGTGTTGCCGAGAGCTGTGGTGGAGGTTGCAGACATGGCTCAGATCTGGCATGGCGTGGCTGTGGCTGTGGTGTAGGCGAGCAACTACAGCTCTGATTGGACCTCTAGCCTAGGAACCTCCATAGGCCACAGGTGCAGCCCTCAAAAGACAGAAAAAAAAAAAAAAATCCACTGAGGATTAATATTTATCACAACAAACATAAGAAAATTTCCTAACAAGAAGACACAAATTTAATCAGAAAGTTTCACTGTATGTCCATAAAAAAAAAAAAAAATTAGTGTACTGTAAGCCATACAGATAAAAATTCAGTGCACTATAAGCCAACTTTGCTATATTAAAATAAAGAACTCATTGAAACAGTGACACAAAAAAATACGTGTGGTAGAGCAGAAACTAATCTGACTAGTATCCATGAGGATGAGGGTTCAATTCCTGGTCTCACTCAGTGGGCTGGCAATTTGGCACTGGTATGAGCTGTGGTGTATGTCACAGAGGCAGTTTAGATCCTGCATTGCTGGGGCTGTGACATAGGCTGGAAGCTGCAGCTCCGATTCAACCCCTAGCCTGGGAACTTCTATATGCAGAGGGCGTGGCCCTAAAAAGACAAAAAACAAACAAAACCTCAGAAGAGAACACTTCTTTAGTAACGCTTTTTTTTTTTTTTTTTTGGTCTTTTGTCTTTTTAGGGCCGCACCCGTGGCATAAGGGGGTTCCCAGGCTAGCGGTCAAATCAGAGCTGTAGCTGTCAGCCTATACCACAGCCATAGAACAGCCAGATCCAAGCCGCGTCTGTGACCACACCACAGCTCATGGCAACACTGGATTCTTAACCCACCGAGAAAGGCAAGGGATCAAACCTGTGTCCTCATGGATGCTAATCAATTTGTTTCTGTTGAGCCATGATGAGAACTCACCGTAACACATTCTATGAGGTCAGCATCATCCTGACGCCATGGTCAGACAGATACCATAAGAAAGGAGCAGATCAATATTTCTTATGAATACAGACACAAAAACCCTCAACAAAATACTGGCAAAATAAGTAAAAACTTGGAGATGCTCCTCAAAAAGGATATACAAATAGGCAATAAGCTCATAAAAAAGAAGTTTAATATCATTGGTCATTATACAAATGCAAATCAAAACTATTTTTACAGGTTCCCACTGCAGTTAAGAATCTGACTGGAGCAGCTCACATTGCTGCTGAGGCATGGGTACAATCCCCGGCCAGGGAATTCTGTGTGCAGAGTTGCCACAGCTGTGGCATAGGTTGCAGCTGCGGCTCAGATTCACTCCCTGGCCAGGGAACTTCCGTATGTCATGGGTGCGGCCATAAACAAACAACAAACAAACAACACCAACAAACTTTTGGATGGCTTTAATGATTAAAAAAATTAGAAAATAACAAATATTGATGAGGATGTGTAAAACAGGAATCCATGCACATTGCTGGTGGAAAAGTAAAATGGTGAAGTCCCTGTAGAAAATAGCTTTGCAGTTCCTCAAAAAACTAAATATATAATAACGTGATTCAGCAATTTCATTCATATGTAAGAAAACCTATGTCTGCACAGAAACTTGCACATGAATATTTCAAGCAGTATTGTTCATAACTGCCAAAAGTTGGAAACAACCCAAAGCCCATCAACGGATTAATGGATAGAATACACACAGACACAGACACAGACACACACACACACACACACACACACACACGAGTATTATCAAGCTATAAAAAGAAACAAAATGCTGATATGTTACAGCTAGAAAGAAGCTCCAAAGCATTACGCTAAGTGAAGAAGCCAGACACAAAAGTCACATATTGTGTGATCTCTTTTACACCATATATAGAGAAAAGGAAAGCCAGAGACAGAAAGCAGATTAGTGGTTACTAATCTGAAGGGGGAAATGGGGAAGGATTACTCAACAGGTAAGAAGTCTTTTCCCAAGGTGAAGAAAAAGTTTTGAAATAGGGAAAGGTGGTGACTGCATAACACTGTGATTAGACAAAATGCCACTGAATCATACACTTTACTGTATATGAATTTCACCTCAATAAAACACACACACACAAATATAGCTGGTAAGAGAATACACAACATGGTAATAATAGGTGGATTATAATGTTGAAAATACAGGTAGTTGTCCTCTATAGTCTCAATTTCATCATGTTGTGACATTGCTTTAGTAAGTATTCTAGTTTTTCTTATTTGCCAAACTAGAAAAGCTCCAGTTTTAGGCTGATGTTTAATAGAGTGGGAAGTAGGAAAAATGTATTTTTTTCTATTAGTCTTAAAAGAATATAATCAATTCGCAACTTCTGACTACAAACAACAGCAAAGATGTATTAAGAGAAATGGATGTGACAAGTTTTTTTTGGGGGGGGGGGCGACATGTGCCATATGGAAGATCCTGAGCCAGGGAGTGAATGCGAATTGGAGCTGCAACCTACGCCATAGCTGTGGCAACTCTGCATCCTTAACCCACGGTGCTGGGCTGAAGATTGAACCTGTGCCTTGGCAGCAACTTGAGCCACTGCAGTCAGATTCTTAACCACTGTGCAACAGTGAGAACTCCAATGATAATCTTCTTAAAAAAAAAAAAAAAAAAAAAAGGTCAAAGTTCTGGCAAAATCATTTACCTAAAAAATCTGTCTCTAGGAGTTTCCGTCGTGGCGCAGTGGTTAACGAATCCGACTAGGAACCATGAGGTTGTGGGTTCGGTCCCTGCCCTTGCTCAGTGGGTTAACGATCCGGCGTTGCCATGAGCTGTGGTGTAGGTTGCAGACGCGGCTCGGATCCCGCGATGCTGTGGCTCTGGCGTAGGCTGGTGGCTACAGCTCCAATTCGACCCCTAGCCTGGGAACCTCCATATGCCGCGGGAGCGGCCCAAGAAATAGCAACAACAACAACAACAACAACAACAAAGACAAAAAGACAAAAAAAAAAAAAAAATCTGTCTCTAGGTCAAACAATCTTGAACATCACACTAATGCCAAACCTGGTTACCAGTGTATTAATATCCATACATATAGGATTTTCTTTACAGCTCAGTGGATTAAGGATCTAGCATTGTCACTGCAGTGGCTCTGGTGGCTGGCCAAGGAATTTCCATTTGCAGAGGGTGTGCTTCCCCTCCCTTCAAAGTACCCGTATAGGGAAGAGCTGTAGTGACCAAATTCTCAATACAATAGCTCTATTATAAAATACCAAAGCTTTTAAGTTTAAATTCGATACATACATCTATAATTAAGTATGGTGGGAACCCTCAAAATGATGTTAAAACTTTTCCAAAGGCTCTAACAACCTTTTTTTTTTCTTTTAAAGGGCTGCACCCGTGGCATATGGAGGTTACCAGGCTAAGGGTAGAATCAGAGCTATAACTGCTAGCCTACACCACAGCCACAGCAATGTGGGATCCCAGCCATGTTTGTGACCTACACCACAGTTCACAGCAACACTGGATCCTTAACCCACTGAGTGAGGCCAGGGATTGAACATGTGTCCTTGTGGATACTAGTCAGATTAGTTTCTGCTGAGCCATGATGGGAACTCCCTCTAACAACTTTTAGACACAAACAAAAAATTATAAATTAGGCTCTAATGTTGATTGCTAAAGAAGAAAAGTCTATAGAATACTAAAATAAGAGCAATAAACGAAAGGTTGAATTATTCAGGAAATGTCTAAAAGTAAGTTGGGGAACTAAGGCTAAGTTCAAATGGAAATCTAGAATAACATGTATGATGTACCCTCAAAGTTAAAACTCCTCTGTCAAGTATCAGTTTTAAGACTTGGTCCTAATCACTTATCCAAACTTAAGTGCCAAGCAAATTTATTATTGTCCATACACAGAGCAGATTTTCTGTCCTCTACTATAGCTCTTCCCTAAACCTGACCTATCCTAAATTTCAGCTTAGATACTACTTGTGTTCATGACGATTTTCCAAAGAAACAGAACCAACAGGATGCATATATACACACAGAGACACAGAGAGATTTATTTTAAGGAACTGGCTTATGTGACTATCTAAAATCTGCAGAGTAGGCAAGCAGGTTGGAGAACTGTAAGTCCAAAGGTGGTCTGGCAGAATTCCTTCCTGCTCAGAGGAGGTTAGTCTTTGCTCTATTAAGGCCTTCAACTTGACTGGCTGAGACCCACCCATACCCCACATAATGGACAATTATCTGTTTTACTCAAAGTCCACTAATTTAAACATTAATTTAATTTAAAAAACACCTTCAGAAACATCCAGAATATGTAACCAACTACCTGGGCACTGTGGCCCAGCCAAACTGATACAACCCTTGCCATCACTCAACTCAACCGGTAATACTCCCAGGTGGAAGGGACACATTCTTCCTCTCACAGAGCATTCTACCATTGTCTAGACCTACCTCTTCTCGGATGAAAGATCTTCAGGAGAAATATCTGTATCTTTGCAACTCCCACAGTATCTAACACAGTGCCCTACATACTGCTGACATTTACGTATTTCTTGAATAAATTCCACAGTGGAAAAAGCTATTAAGTAAGCTATTTCCAAAATTACTGAGCACTGTTTAATATCAAGGGAATTGAATTAAATTATACAATAAACCTACTTAGAATAAAATAGGAAAATGACTACTTACAGCAAAAAGAAATAACAGCTGGACAACAGGATGGGAAAACAAACAAAAAAAATAGCACACAGATTTTTTTTTTTAAAAAACACCATAGATGCACAAGCATCAAACCAGAGAGGGAAAAAAGTACTGAAAAGCTGCACTTGGTATTTTTTTTTCTCCTTCTGATATTTGTCTTCAAGTACGGTTCTTGGTTCATACTCAGTATTTATATTTAATTTATATTTAACTCTTGCCGAAACTATTTGAGATACGACATATTTAGAACAAGCTGTTATATAAGGGTTTAATACAAGGTTTAATTACTTAAATATTGAAAGAGCTCCATTTATCAAGCTATCTCTTCTACAATGTAGACCCTGATAGCAGGACAGTAGTAAGCAGACTCTAGATTTTTTTCTTTTTGTTTTTTTTTTGCCTTGCCCATGGCATATGGAAGTCTGGGGCCAGGGATCAAATCCATGCCACAGCAACTCAAGCTGCTGCAGTGACTATGCTGGATCCTTAACCTGCTGTGCCACACAAGAACTCCTTGGATTTTTTTTTTTTTTCTTTTAACTTGAGGGGGAGCTTTAAAAAGTACGATTGTACAGCCCTGCTCTCTGAATCACACCACAACCTGCCTTTACAAACTTCCACTTTCTGCACACCTGAACCCTCGTCTTTGGTCCATTCTTCACCCTTATCCACACTACTTTCTTTTTTGTTAGGAAATATTATTGTGCTGAGTGAAAACATCTGTCCCTAGCCTCTGTAATCTCTTCCTGTACCCACTACATACTTGTCATCCATAATAGAGACATTACTACTAATCTTCTCTCTGCAATACTCTCAATCTCCTCAGCAGTATAACATGCCAATCATTGGTGATCCAAAGATAAGAGTCCACGGCCCAGATGACTTTCCTTTCACCTTTTCAACCATATTCTTAAAACAAACTCATTTTCACTTAATTCTAAAAGTTAAAATCCTACTTGAAGAAAAAGACTCAAAATTATCTTGTCCTGTTCATTAACATATTTCATCATCTTCATTCAGTTCTCCCCTCTTCCCTACAGTCTTGGGGGAAGAAAGACCCATACATTTCTTTTAACCCAATGTCACCTTCCACAATTATAGGCTTGAGAGCTTGCTCAGCCTTATTTGCAATTTCACTTGCTTCTTCCCTTTGGATTACTAATATATGTAGATTTACTCAGACATACCTTGGTTCAACCATGAGAATTTCAGACTGAGTGTAAGGGAATAATGACTAGTGAGAATGAGAATTTAGAAAGAGTGGCGTGAAGAGAGAACTGTAAAGCCAAAAAAGCAATCTGAAAGTTTAGACGGTGATGCAAAAACAACAAAACAACAATGCAAAACACATAAATAAGGACCTCTCTGAAACTGTAGGTAAGAGATCCTGAAACATTTTTATAAAGCACATAATGGCAAAAGAAAATTGATCTACACTTATTATTGCTAATCTGAGAGAATAAAATATCAATACTGTCTTCATTTATTTGTTTATTTTTTCTTTTTTGGCCATGCCCAAGGCATATGGAATTCCTGGGCCAGGGATCAGATGTGAGCTGCAGCTGCGACCGAGCTGCAGCTGCATCAATGCTGGATCTTTAACCCACAGTTGCAGGCTGGGGATCAAACCTGCATCCCAGGGCTCCTACTATGCCAGAGTGGGAACTCCTCCACTTGTCCAATTCGTTAAAGCCAATTTATTCTAATTTCTCATGTATCTACTCCTTCCTCTCTATAAGCTCAGGCTTATATTTCCTCTTCCCCAAACACCTAAAATATTCCAAATGACCCTCACCCCCAATTTTTGCACACTACTGTAAGTATAAACTTCCTAAATCTGGGCTCTGACATGTCACTTTATTGGCGAAAAACTTTCAATGGCTCTCTACAAGCCATCAAGAAAATTCAGACTTGTTAGCATGCCATTCAAATGACAAATGGAATAAATTAAGAGGGAGTTCCCGTCGTGGCGCAGTGGTTAACGAATCCGACTAGGAACCATGAGGTTGCAGGTTCGGTCTCTGCCCTTGCTCATTGGGTTAACGATCCGGCGTTGCCGTGAGCTGTAGTGTAGGCTGCAGACACAGCTCGGATCCCGAGTTACTGTGGCTCTGGCGTAGGCCAGTGGCTACAGCTCCAATTCGACCCCTAGCCTGGGAACCTCCATATGCCACGGGAGCAGCCCAAGACAAAAAAAAAAAAAAAAAAAAAAAAAAAGATAAACGTAGCAGTGGAAGCAAAGTAAAAGGGGAAGGAGTGCTTGAGTCTGTTATGTGACACATTTTCATCAGGACTTGAGTCTTCCAGAGCTGTTAGTTCTTCTCTTTCCCTTGTGACTTTGTTCTCAATTGGTTGCTTTGTCTATTTCTACAACAACAGCCATGTAAGGTGTAAAGGAAGAGCATTCCAATTCAAGGGAATCTTGTGAAAAGGCCCCAAGTCTGAGGGAACCTGACTGACCCAAAGGCCTAAATGATAACTAGAGTGGTCCTACCTTAAGTTAAGTTACAAAGGATTGTGTATCAGGATAGGAGTCATGGACTCTGTCGTTGTCTGTGTGTTCTTTTCCCCGAGGGACTACAAACTCCCTGTGACCTGAGACTGGACACTTCTTAGATATCTTCTTCATGTGGCTAATTGTGACTGTCAGACCCTAGCTTAGATGCTGGGTCAAGAACCTTGCCTCTGTTGCTCTCTTTAGTTTCCTAGTACCTAGTATAGTGTCTATGTGTAGTCATACTGGTGCTCAGTAATTCTCTTAAATGGATATAATAAGCACCAGGCAGATGAAAGCTTCCTCTATACACCATTTGCTCCACACTGTTGTTAGTATGGTAGGTACCTCTGCTCCCAAATGTGCTCAAGTTTCTCCAGAACCTCTAGTATACCCTCATCAGAGATTACCAGGGTTGGACAAGAGTAGTTATCTGGTTGTGTGAAATGCAAAAGGGGCTTTGAAAATCTGACCACTGTTGAAACAAGTTTCAAGTTAATCTTCCAGTTTTTAACCTCTATCTTCACCCAATTACTTTACAGTCCCTGTTTCGACTGCACATGATGATGCCAATTACTGAAACTTTTAGGAGTCTGGATGCAAATCAGGTTTACTTCTTGGCTTTACCCACTGTCCACATAATCTGCAGATTTCTAAATTCTGCTAAGAAGTCATTTAAACTCATCTATTTGTTTTTTGGTCCCCCAAATTTTGTTGCTGTTATCTCCATTCCAAATCCACTTGTCCTTTATGGGTTTATGCCTTAAAAAAAGTCCTTCTCATATAGTGTTAGCAGGATTTATCACCAGGAAGAAAAAGAGCATGTCCAATCTGCAGTCTAAATTTAATCTTGACTCTCTAAGCTGCTTTCAGTTGGGCATTCTTTTGTTTTATATTTTCATCTCCCAAGCTCATAAAACCAAAAGACAGAGACACAAGAATTAAAAATTAAAAACCAAGGGAGTTCTCATTATGGCTCAGCTGGGTAAGGACCCTATACAGTCTCCGTGAGGATATGGGTTCGATCCCTGGCCTTACTCAGAGGGCTTAGGATTCACTGCTATCACAAGCTATTGTGTAGGTTGCAAATGTGACTTGGATCCAGTGTTGCCATAGCTACGGCATAGCCCTGCAGCTGCAACTCTGATTCAACCCCAGTCCAGGAACTTACATATGCCACAGGTGCTACCATAGAAAAAATGTAAGAAAAAAAGAAAAACAAAACAAAACAGAAAACGCAATGGTAGAAGAGAAATTAATCTCAAAGTCAGAGAGAGAGTAGAATTTATTAGGTTAAAGAAACTTGTGTCTTTAGATTTACGAAATCCACAAAGAACCACTGAGGGGAAAAAAAAAAAAAAAAAAAAACACCAATGTGGCAACATTCCTGAACTCCAAAAATAAAGCTTCCAGTGCAAAAAGTAATAGAATCAGCATGGCATCAGCAACACCATAATGTTAGCAGATAAGTATCCAATAACTTCAAAGTTCTACAGAAAAAAGATCCCAAATTTGTAATGTTATAGCCAATCAAATAATCAAGAAAAACACAGGTTCACTATGAAAATTTGCGGAGTTCCCGTCATGGCTCAGCGGAAACAAATCTGACTAGTATCCATGATGATGTAGGTTTTGATCCCTGGCCTCGCTCAGTGGGTTAAGGATGTGGCATTGCCCTGAGCTGTGGTGTAGGTGGAAGATGTGGCTTAGATCTGGTGTTGCTGTGGCTATGGTGTAGGCTGGCGGCTACAGCTCTGATTCTACTGCTAGCCTGTGAACCTCCATGTGTTGAGTGTGCAGCCCTAAAAAGACAAAAAAAAAAAAAAAAAAAAAAAAAAAAAAGAGAGAGAGAGAGAGAAAGAAAGAAAAGAAAATTTGCCACCCACACATTCTATTTTTTTTTTTCTGCTTTTTAGGGCCGCCCCCACAGCATATGGAAGTTCCCAGGCTAGGGGTCTAATTGGAGCCATGGCTGCTGGCCTATGCCACAGCCATGCAGGATCCGAGCAAGCTGTGTCTGTGACCTACACACAGCTCACGGCAACGCCGGATCCTTAACTCACTGAGCAAGGCCAGGGATGGAACCTGCATCCTCATGGATCCTAGTCGGGTTCATTAACTGCTGAGTCACGCAGGGAACGCCCCTCTTTTTTTTTTTTTTAAAGATGAAGATATGCTTAAGCAATATTGGAGGGTAAAAAAAGAGAATCGACTAAGTGGTCAACATTGTAAAAAAGCAATAGGAACCCCTTAGTGTCTCTGAATACACACTGGTGAGAGATAACGGAACAAAGTAGAGCAGTAGAGGTGGTACTGCATATTCTGAAAGTAGAGCTGACAGGATCAGAAACACATATGAGGTGTAAGAGGGCAGAGAAATTAAGAATGACTCAAAGATATTAGATCTTACCAACTAAAAGAACAAGTTTTCATTCAATTAGATGGAGAAACAAGTTTGGGACATATTGAACGGGAGAGACCTAGTAGACAAGCCGCCAGGTGGAGATGTTAAGGAGGCATGGGGCAGAAGGAGTTCCTATTGTGGCTCAGCGGGTTACAAACTCAACTAGTATCAAAGATTCGACCCCTACCCTGGGAACTTCCATATGCCACAGGTGCAACCCTAAAAAGCAAAAAAGAAAGGAGCAGTAGCTAGAAAAGAGGAACTATGGCTAAGAGTGGTAGTAGGTTTTTTGATGTTGTTGTTCTTAAAGATGGGTGAATAACAACATATCTGTGAGTAGACAGGAAGGATCTGATAGAGAAGGGAAAAATGAATACACAAGAGACAGTAAAGAACTGCTGAAGTGTAAGTGAAGGGTGGCCTTAGAATTTATCTATATTGACCAGAACAAAGGAGAGGTTTGGGGCAGATGCAGGTAACTGGGTACATGTGGGATGAGTGGACCACAATTCTCTTCTGTTTGATATTCTGTTCTCAATTAAATAGAAAGCAAGGTTCATAGTGTGAAAGCAAAAACAGGGGAAGAGGTGTTGTAAGTCTGAGAAAAACAAGGAATGAAATAGTCATGCAGAAAAATGAAATGAATGGACTACAGAAATATATGACATATGGGAAGTAACCATGACTGCTGAGCTTAGTGAACATAAATGTACATGAAACTGGTCAGCATAACTGTGTCAATACAATCAAGGCTGTGGTTTCTCCAAGCATGCACAATAAAGTGGGAAAGTGGAAGGGGATCTGACAGTACTCTGTACTGACTGCAAAAACTGCCTGTGGAGTTAAAGCAGGAAATAAAGTTATGAGGAGAGTGTGGGACAGTGAAAGGTAGTTAAGATCAAGACCGTTGGAGTTCCCGTTGTGGCGCAGTTGTTAACGAATCTGAGTAGGAACTATGAGGTGGCCGGTTCGATCCCTGGCCTCGTACAGTGGGTTAAGGATCCAGCATTGCCGTGAGCTGTGGTGTAGGTCACAGACGTGGCTTGGATCCTGTGTTGCTGTGGCTGTGGTGTAGACCGGTGGCTACAGCTCCGATTCAGCCCCTAGCCTGGGAACCTCCATATGCCACAGGATCAGTCCTAGAAAAGGCAAAAAGAGGAAAAAAAAAAAAAAAAAAAAAAAGACCGTAGACTACAGTAGCTCTGAACAACTGATGGAACTGGGGTACGTGGACAAAGGTGGAGATGGTGGTTGGAAATAGCAATGATATAACTATACTCTATACCTACAATAAACTAGTTAACTTTTGGTATTATCACATTCAATTCTCAGAATGACTCTGAAAGATGTGTATTATTATCCTTATTTAAAAGATGAAGAAGTTAGGAAGCTCCCTTGTGGTATAGTGGGTTAAAGATCTAGCATTGTGGGCAGCTGTGGCTTGGGTTTGATCCCTGGCCAGGCAACTTCCATATGCCCCCCTCCCCTAAAGATGAAGAAGTTAAAGCTAAGGTTAAATAATAACTTGTCCAAGGTCAAAGAGCTACCAGGTAGTCCAACCAGCCTTTTAGGTCACATTTTCTTCCAGAAAAAAACACTCCATAAAACTAGAATAAAATCCTTATGAATAAAATATTTTACAGACTCACACCTTACCCATTAAAAAACTTAATTCAATGATATCCAGTTTTCAAAATGGCTAACTGAGGTATTACTTTAAAGCATCATAAAAGGTAAACTGTTCCTATAGAGAGCACCTTCTATCACAGAGTAATAAATTCAGGTTAAACCATCTAATACATAATAAAGTTTCTATTATTATTACTTTGGCACTGAGTAAATACAAAACTCTTACTATGTATCATGCACAGGTAAGATTTCCTTATTCTTACTATTTCTTTCCTTCTACTATTATTTTCTCCAGGCTTTATGCTAATTTTCTTTACTTCTGATTCAGAAAGTCATGGCTTATCTCATTACTCCACTGGAAAATGCAGTTAGTTTTTGGCAACTGACTCAAGACTCCCAGAATTACCAAGAATTTCTGCAGACTACGCAGCAACAACAAACTGTTTCCACGGCTCCAAGTTCTGGCATTCTCGCTAAAGCAGGGAACCAAAAGAAACTGCAGCATTAATTTCACTAGATCTTTGCTGTTGTAGGTAGTGATTTTGTAAATTGCTAGATTCCCAATTCAGGTACTAATGCAAGAAATCAAAAAAGTACTTCATGGGCATTTCATCTATCGTACAAAGCTCTCCTACTCAAGTTTATGACTAGTTAACAATCAAGAAATGGGTAAACTATGTCAATGCTAAGACTTAGCAGATGATTAGGAAATAATCCATTACCAATTTACCTGCTTTTATATTCCTCCACCAATTACTTTATTTTATTTTTTTTGGCTGCACCCATGGCATGCAGAAGTTCCCGGGCCAGGGACCGAACCAACACCAGGGTTACTGCAGTAACAACGCCAGATACTTAACCCACAGAGCCACAAGGGAATTCCAAGAGCAAATCATTTTAAAAGCAGCTGGCTTATACAATCATTCTTCAACAAAGTCTCTTTTCCTAATTCAATGGCAATCTGGTTTTTATTTGAGGAGTATATTAGCCAGGTACAGTGAACTAAATATATGTCAGATAAGAATTTCACTAATTTCAGCCTATTTTATTTAGAGAGTGTTAACATCTATGTACACAATGCTTATCGGAAATGTGAACTGCCACCAACTTTGAGATTCCCATAATTAGAAATCTTCAATAACTACAAATATCTTTTCATTTATTCAAATATTTACCAAGAGCCAGCTACATGCCAGGCACTGCTTCAGGTATTGGGGGTAGAGCTATGAAGGAGATAAAATGCTCGCCTTCACAGAGCTTCCATTCTGTGAGGGATCTCTTGGTATCTGGTTCTAGCATGTGCTTGGGTGTTACAGTCAGACATAGCTGCAAATACAAGTGGATGTAATCCACAAACTAGTCATGCATGTCATCATTTTGCAATTCCCCTCAAACATTCTAAACTGATTCTTACCTTAAATTTTAAATGAAATTATAATTGAGTTTGAGTTCATAAGGTAAAACTCTGTCTCCCCAACAATGTCATTTAAATCATGTCATAAGATTTTATCCTCTTATATCCCTATTCTCCAAAATTTCTTACTGTTGGGGGGGGCAACATACCTTACGTATTTCAATATTAAAGAGAGATACAATTGTGAACATGGAATTTGGAGAAGCCCCCAAGAGAGTCCTACAAAATTAATAAACTAAAATGCTAAATCATTCATTTAATAAGCATTTGTTCATATCCCAGGAGCTCACTCTATGTGGGGAAGGAAGGTGAAGAAAGACAAGAAACATGCAAATAAGCTAAGAAGATTACATGTAGGGCCAGGATCACTATTAGGAAGGAAAAAACCTCAGAGCTGTGACAAAGACTACAAGAAAAAAAATACAACCCAAATTATTTATTAATATACTCATATTGACATTAAAGTCTTTCTATGTTGCCTTTAAAACTTCTTGACATTGATTTAGAAGATTCTGAGCATCAAAGTTCATCAAACTAACCTCAATTTCACTTTTACAGAACTACAACTAGTCTGTGAAATCTCTGGCAGAAAATAAAGGACAACACCCATTGGGCAGTACCTTTGGGATTGGGTTTTGATTATCTACAACTTATTATCCAAACTGGAACATTTTCAAGAGTGTGAAAAGGGATGTTTTGATAATTATTTCAGAATAATAGGCACAAACAAGGACTTTCCACCAGGGCAAACCAGGCCATACGGTTACCCTAATTATATATTACATCAAACAGAACTAGTTCAAATTTTAAAGAATATTTTACAGTTCCAGATTGATTTAAATTGCAAGTAATATCCAAGTAAAGAACTTAAATTATAATCTGGACCATGCAAGCCAAGTAACTCCCTTATTAAATTTAAAGATTCAAATACCTTACCACATACACAAAATCAATTTAAAGTGCATTATAGACCTAAATATAAAGAGGCAAAATAAAAAAGTTTGGAAAAGATCATCAAAGTAGCTTCATGACCTTAGGGTAGGGAAAAATTCCTTAAAAAAAAAGAAAAGAGAAGTTGCCACTGTGCCACAACGGCATCAGTGGCATCTCTGGAGTGCTGGGACACAGGTTCAATCCCCAGCCCAGCACAGTGGATTAAGGATTAAGGATTGCTTAAGTTGCCGTGTAGGTCAAAACTGAGGCTTGGACGTGATCCTTGGCCCAGGAAATCCATATGCCACAGGGAGGCCAAAAAAGAAAAAGAAAAAAATAAAAGAAAGAAAAGAAAAGAGAAAAGAAACACTATCTATAAGGGAAAAGAGTGATAAACATGTGTACACTAAAAGGAGGAACTTCTGTTCACCAAAAGAAACCATTAAATGGGAAGATAACTTGCAAGAGATATATCCAGCAAAGGATTCATATTGAGAATAACGAACTCTAGAAAAAAACCCCATACATTTCTAGAGAAAAACAGGCAAAAGATTTCAAAAGCACTTCATGAAAGATGAAATCCAAATGATCAAGAAATGAAAAGGTGTTCACTTCATTAGTAATCAGGGAGATTAAAACCAAGTACAAATACATACTCACCAGATTGGGCAGAAATGAAATAACTGACACCAAGTATTATTGTTGGTGAGGGATGTGGAACAACCGTAACTCTCACATACTAATATTTGAAATAAAAATTAGTAAACAACTACTTTGGAAAACTTCTTGGCATTACCTAATAAAGACACACATTCCCCATGATCCTGCAATTCAAAATATACACCGGAGTTCCCATCATGGTGCAGTAGAAACGAATCTGAATAGGAACCATGAGGTTGCCGGTTCAATTTCTGGCCTTGCTCAATGAGCCAAAGACCCAGCGTTGCCATGAGCTGTGGTGGAGGTCACAGACACGGCTCAAATCTGGCCTTGCTGTGGCTGTAGCTCTGTTTAGATCCCTAGCCTGGGAATCTCCATGTGCCTCGAGTGTGGCCCTAAAAGGCAAAAACAAATAAACAAACAAAACACCATCAAGAAAATTACATAAACATGCATTGGTGCAAAGTTCATAAAGGCAGTGGTCATAACTGCCAAAACCTGTAAACAATTTAAACAACAACTGCAAAATATCCAAAACAACTGCAGAAATAAACATCTGTTACATGCACAAATGGAATACCACAATGCAACAAAAACCAAAGTAAAATACATACACAATGATTCTATTTATATGAAGTTCAAAAACAGTCAAAACTTCATTATTCAGAGATATAAACTTAAGTGATAAAACTGAAAGTCAGAATACTGTTTATATCTAGCTTAAGAGGATAGCAGCTGTTGATGGAAGTTGTAGAGGGTGGGAGGCTTCTGGTATGTTGGCAACGCCTGTCTTGCCCTGGGTGGTAGTAACAAGGATCTGTTTAAAACTATTTCATTTTTAGAAAGAAAAAATAAAAAGAAAAAGAAATCATTTTTATCTACCTATCTTTCCAATATGTGTGGTTATATTTCACAATTAGGAAAAAAAAAGACTTCCCAGAGGGGGAAAAAAGTTAACAGCCCAAAGAGAATTTTAAAACTGTTTAAGAGAATAGATTTGGTACCACCAATTTTTGCAAACACAAATTCCCAATTTCTGTTACACATTAAAAAATTATATTTAAGAAAAAAGGATATATTATGTATGTGGGATTAAATATCAAAGCCATAAGTACAGAATTAAATTCAATGATTAAAAAAAATATTTCCATTGCTATACTCACGTAACATTTATCAAGTCATGATAAAAGGAACAAATTATGCTTGGCATATAAATTTAACTATTACAGACTAATAAAATGTAACTGACTCTAGAAGCTGTTCCAAAGACAATTTTTAAAAATGTGGATCATTATCAAAATACAGTTTTTAGGTTCTTGCATAAAAGAGTGCATTTAAAATGATTTTTCTTTAAAAAGGCCGAAATAAATACATTAGAAATCTTAAAAACATATGGATTTTTTTCTTTGTCAGGAGTAAAGATACTACAGCCACCTAATTCATTGATAAGTCATTAAAGTAGCAAGACATCTTAAAATTCAGATTAGGTAAAACAAGCTTTAAAAAGCTATTAAACCACTTTAATGAGAAATACTGCTTTCAACCTGTATATGGCTCTCAACAAGAACTTCAGAAGGCCTTTTTTTCATAATTTCACAAAGCCTTAAAATTAGCATACGGGGTGTGTGTGTGGGGAAATTAAGGTAAAATAATTTAAGACTCCTTACCCAGATATGCTCATTCCAACACAAGTGCTATTAAAAAGGATCTACCAGAGCATCCAAAAAAAGTCCTTAAATACTTGTGGGATACCGTGAAATGACTCAACTATTGTCAAAGATTAATCCCTTTTTTTTTAAACAAATAGATTTAGAAAATGTTCTTCCTATCTCTGGACCTCTGTCCCTATCATGCTATTCATTCTATACCTCTAGTAGATGTGCTGCGAAAATTACCTTAGTTTTATTCCTTCCCTCTCCTCAGTGTTTCAAAAACTTGCAAGATTTCTTTCAAGATCAGGTGCTAAGGTTTATTTTCTTCCTAGTTTCCTGGCTGAGCAAAGGCCCGTCACATACGAACGGAAACAAAACCCACACAGACTGTGGTGATGCTAAATACTTTAGAGAGTACACCTTACTCCTACACCCCAGAACTCTGTCCCAGGGAGCCTCCCCGGGAGTCAGTCAGAGCCCACTGATCATTCAGATCTGCCTTGAGAACACTGATCCTGGATCAAACTTGAACCCTTCTCCCCACTGGGATTCCAGAAACAAGGCCGAAGCGAGAGCAGCAAACATTTTTAAAGAGATGGTTGCACAACAGGCTTGGAGAAGGATTCCGGTTTAACAGGTAAATACCACACATGAGACAAGTGGGATGTGATCTGCTCGAAGGTACCAATGGCATTTCGAGACCGTCTACGTCTCTGAGGGAACCCAAAGTTTGGGCATATTACTTACAGTTCGCCTGAGGAATATGCAACGGAATTGAAATTAAGAACTGAGAAAATGGGTGCCGGGGAATCAACAAATCAGCACTTTAAACTCGGGCTCGGCGGAAAAATTCTTTGACTACTCAGGCTTTGTTTGGTGGGAAGACGACAGAACCACCGAATTTCGGAGTTGGAAGACACGTATCTCCGTGTTCTCCAGCCCGTTCTCGGACTTGAGGCCGCCCCGCCTGCCCCGCTCCCGGTTCTTAGTCCCCGGATCGAAGGCGCAGACCTCCGGGTGGAAGCCTGGGAGCCCGGGGGAGGCTGAGGCCCGGCCCGCGACGCCGGGGCCCGGAGGGAGAAAAGGGAGCGGCCTCCGGGAGGACGGCGGAGAGGGGAGGGGGGGAGCGAGGAGGTCGCGGCCGAGAGCCAGGCGCAGCCCCGAGGGCCCATTCCGGCCCGGCCCCCCACACCGAGGCCCGCCCCGGCGTACCTTTGGCGAGAGCTACTGTAGAGTTCTCGGTGTCGATAGTGTAGAGGATGCCCTCGTAGCGGATCTCCGCCTTGGAGATAAGGCTGATCTTGCTGCCGATGTAAGGGGTGCCCCCGCTCATGGCGCCGCCGCCGCCCCGGGCCGCTCGCAGAGAGGCAGATCCCACGCCGCTGGGGTCGCTCCGTACGCCCACTTGCTCGGTCGGCGCCTACAGCAGTCTCCTCAGACCCAACATGGCGGCGGCGCCGGCTCCGCTACCCTCCCCCAGCCTCCCGCCCTCAAGCCGCGGCGGCGGCGGCGGCGGCGGCGGCGGCCGCGCGCGGCATGCTGGGCCTGGGAGGCCGAGCTCTCGCGAGACTCGGCCGGCTGCGGACGGCTCCGGACTTCTCCCCGACAGCCGTAGTGCCGGCTACGCAGCTTGGCCTGATCTCGCGCTGCGGCGCTCTCGCGCTGCGGTTTCCCCGCGGCCCGAGAGGAGGTTCAGGGAGAAGACAGGTGTCCGGATACGGCAGGACACTGTGGGCTGGAATGGAGGCACGCGCGACCTTCTTGACCTCAGCCGCAGTCTCTGCGATTTCCAGACCCCTTGTATCTTGTCCTGAAACCCGTGTCGTCTCTGCAAAGGCGGACCCCCCTGCCCGGAAAGTTGCCTAACCCTATCCCGCCTCCAAGCTCCTGGTGAGCCCCTTAAGACCGGTCATTTTCCCTTTGAAGCAACTGCGCCCCTCATAGATCTTTCATGGCCCTATTACAGCATCTGTCATTCACTGAGTCTCTCCTCTTCTCTCCTTCACTTCTTCTGGAGGTGGGATTCTGTCCAGCACTTTCAGATGGTCTCATCTAGGTTCATGGCTTTCAATGTCATGGCACACAGACCAATCTCAGGTATTTGTTTGCAGTTTTGATCAGTTCTGTGAACTCCGGATTCATGTAAGCTATAGCCTTGTCAACAACAACAACAACAAAGCACAACAACAATAAAGGTTGAGAATTGTGTTTTATTCCGGGAGTTTGCTGAGGACTTAAGCCTGGGGGACAAGCTCTCAGCTCTGAGGGACTGTTCCCAAGAGGAAAGAGAGGAGCCAGGATATATAGGAAATTTGCAAAAACAAACATAGCCCCCAAACCAACCACCACCAACAAAAACCCAGGTAGTCTAATATGAAAAGATTACTCTTAAAGAAAAAATAGATAGCTCGAGTTAATGAATTTAGTACTTTTCTCTTTGTATGATAAGTCACAGGAGTCTGGGCTCCTTGAAATTCTTCCTTTGATATGCAACTTAACTGTCTAGGGCTAGTCAACTCTTTTTCTCCATCCTGAATCCCCTCAGGGTGCACAGTTGGGGGTGGCTACAGTGGCTGAGGGATTGTTGGCTGCAAAGTCCTTTGTTTACTTAGATGGCAGGCTACATACACAGCCTCTTCAACTCTCCAGTTGAATGTCTAGTTGGCATATATGTGTCTGAAGCCATACTCCGGATTTCCCCTCTAAAACTAACTTTTCCCCTCTTTACCATTGAAGCAGCTGATACTGTTTACTCTACCATTCCTCCATATCAATGATGGGACTTCTCTCTCACCCTCATGGCTGTTCTGATTGCAAAATCTTGTCCATTTTATGTATGGAATGTATCCTGAATCTGATCACTTCTCACCATCTCCACCCGTCCCTACAACAAGCCACCCTTACTCTGGCCAGGATCATTCCAACAGCCTCCTAAAATATCCCTCTACCCCTGCCCTTGTCCCCAGTATTTATTCTCAACACAGCAACCAGAGGGATCTTGTTAAAAATCTAAGGCAGATCATATCCCCCCTCTATGCAATACGCCTCTCCCCAGTGATCTCATATCACACAGAATGAAAGCCAGACTCCTTATGCTGGCTTATAAAGACATACATGATTTAGTCCCTTGTTCCCTTGCTTCACCCTCCTGTTCTCGCCACCGCTTTTTCACCCAGGACTTTCCTCATTCGGATCTCTACTCACATATCATCTCCAGAGATGACTTTCCTTACTGTCATGTTTAAAATAATGTCACCTGCATCACTCTACATACTCTTTAAAAACTTTTATTTATTTTAGATGACACTTTATTTTTTTATTATTTATTAATTTTGTCTTTTTTAGGGCTGCACCCACAGCATATGGAGGTTCCCAGGTTAAGGGTCGAATCGGAGCTGCAGCTGCCAGCCTATACCACAGCCATAGCAACACGGAATCTGAGCCATGTCTGTGATCTACACCACAGCTCATGGCAACGCCAGATCCTTAACCCACTGAGTGAGGCCAGGGATCAAACCTGCAGCCTCATGGTTCCTAGTTGGGTTCATTAACTGTTGAGCCATGACAGGAACTCCTAAAAAAAATTTTTTTTGTAGTTGATTTATAATGTTCTGTCAATTTCTGCACTCTACAGACCATACTCTTACTCTGCTTGCTTTTTCTTCATGGCATTTATCTCTCTCCAGTATGTCTATTATTTGTGTGTGTCTGTCTCCCTCACTAGAATGTAAAAGTTTTGAGGTAGGGACACTATTTTGATCACTGCTGTGTGATCAGAGCCTAGAACAGAGCAGTAAGTTGGATGAAACTGGATGAAGGCAGACCACAGGTAGGATGTCTGGTGAGCTGACTGGAGAAATGGTGAGCAGCCTGGCAACACGGAGAGGGGGAGGCAGGAGGGAAGACTAGAAACTGTGTTGGGCCTGCTGCACAATAGCTTCAAAGAAAGGCTATGAAATACCTGCTTTGGTACGAGGTTCCTGCCAGAAAGCTGAACTCTTATTTCTGTTCTTTCCTCTCCCTCCAGGCCTGGAACTCACTTATCTTCTTATACTCCCTGAGTGAGCTCATCCTTTTCCATATATAAGCTGACTCCCAAATTGGCATCTGCATTCCAGATCTTCCAGGCTCACACTAACTCCTTACTTACTCGATGCAGTTGCTTGGGCATCCCACAAGCACTTCCAGCTCAACATGTCTTGCATCTACTCCCCTCCTTCCCTATAGTAAACCTATTCTTTATCTGTGTTCCTTGTCCCTATCACTCACTCAGGACTCACTTAGGTGTCCAGTCTGGAAACCAGAGTTCTTATCTGGCTATACCTAATTAATCACCAGTTTTGCTGATTCTCCTTTCTAGTTTGCAATTCATGGCTTCCTGCAGCCTAGGGCACCAGGAACTATACAAAATGCAGCTTATCAGTGTGGTATTCATAAAAATAGTGTATTATGCATGTGAGTCTCTAACTTATGTGCTAGAAAAAGGTTGAGAACTACAACACCTTTCACTACCATTGCTTCCAAAAACCCAAATCCCATGTTGTTTCCCTGCTTAAGAGGCATCACTGGCTTTTGGTAGCCTACCAGGAAAAAAAAAAAAAAGAAGCAAATCCAGCCCCACCTCTCATTGAGTGTTTTCAGCAATAGAAGCTCTAGAATTTCTACATTGGAGGGGTTTAGGAGAGGCAATCAGGTTGGAAAAGGAAATGAGGTTGGGAGGCATGTCATGTCCAAGCTATATTTCTGGCTGCTACACTGGTAGGTTTTTTTTGTTGTTGTTGTTTGTTTTCCCCTTACATTCATGTTTGTTTGGTGAGGTTAGAGAGTGGGTGATGGAGAATATGGGGGAAACTACGCTTCTGCCCCTATAGTCATTTGGTGTGGCCACAGTTATTCATTGTAACTCCCTGCATACTCTCTACAGGCCTTAGGCTATGGCCACACTGAATTCCTTTCTTCTCAGAACGTATGTATCACTATGCCACCTCTAATTTCTTTTTTCCTTTTTTTTTTTCTTTTTAGGGCCAAACCCACGGCACATGGAAGTTCCCTGGGCTAGGGGTCAAATCAGAGCAGCAGGGTTATGTCACAGCCACAGCAATGCCAGATCCAAACCGCATCTGGGACCTGCACCACAGCTTACAGCAATGCCAGATCCTTAACCTACTGAGCAAGGACAGGGATCAAACCTGAATCCTCATGGATTCATGGTTCTTAACCTGGTGAGCCACAGTGGGAACTCCCACCTCTAATCACTTATCTCCTGTTTGATATGATAGAGATAGCCTATCTCCACATGACAGGCAAGATTCAAAGTCACCCTCACAGTTCAGACAAAAATTAGAATAGATCAAAACCTAAGTGTAAGAGTTAAAACTGTAAAACTCTTAGAAGAAAACATTGGGATAAATCTTCTTAACCTGGATTAGACAATGTTTTCTTAGATATGCAGCAAAAAGCTCAAACAACCAGAGTTCCCTTGTGGCTCAGCAGGTTAAGGATCCTGCAGTGGGTGAGATTGTTGCCTTGGTGTGAGTTCAATCCCTGGCCTGGGAACTTCCACATGCCAAGGGTGTGGCCCCAAAAAACACACTTTTGTGCTTCAAAGGACATTATCAAGAAGGTGAAAAATCATAAATCTGATAAAAGATCCAGAATATATCAAGAATATACAAAGAACTCTTATAACTAACAAATCACCCAATTTAAAAATGCATATGTGTACAGACATTTCTCCAAAGAAGATATACAAATGGCCAAAGAAGCACAGAAAAAAGATGCTTAAAATCATTAGGGACAGAATTCCTGTTGTGGCTCAGAATTCCTAGTGTGACTAGTATCCCTGAGGATGTGGGTTCCATCCCTGGCCTTGCTCAGTGGTTTAAGGATCCAGTGTTGTCACGAGTTGTGGTGTAAGTTACAGACATGGCTCAGATCTGGCGTTGCTGTGGCTGCGGCATAGGCCAGCAGCCATAGCTCCAATTGGAACCTAGCCTAGGAACTTCCATATGTAGCAGGTGCAGCCCTAAAAAGCAAAAAAAAGGACAATAACAATCCTGGAAGGATGTGGAAAAAGCAAAATGCTCATACATTGCTAGTGGGAATATAAAATAATGCAGCCTGTTTGTAAAACTGTTTTCTATTTGTTTGTTTTTTTATTTGTTTTTGCTTTTAAGGGCCGTATATGGAGGCTAGGGGTTGAATCGGAGCTGTTGCTGCTGCCTACACCACAGCCACAGCAATGCCAGATCTGAGCCATGTCTGTGACCTACACCACAGCTCATGGCAACACTGGATCCTTAACTTCCTGAGCAAGGCCAGGGATCAAACCTGCAACCTCATGGTTCCTAGTTGGATTTGTTTCTGCTGCACCATGACAGGAACTCCAAAAAACAGTTTGATAGTTACTAAAAAAGCTGAACATAAGAGTTCCTGCAGTGGTACAGAGGGTTAATGATCCTGTGTTGTCTCTGTGGCTGCACAGGTTTGTTCTCCTGCTTGGTGCAGTTTTTTTTCTCTCTGTGTTAGGAAATGTGCTCTGGTTATCTATTGCTGTAAAACAAACCATGCTGAAATCCGATAATTTAAAATAATTACCACCGTTCTCTTGTGGTGCAGTAGGTTAAGGATACAACATTGTCACTGCTGTGATGCGAGTTTGATCCCTGGCCTGGAACATATTGTGGGTGTGGCCTAAATAAATAATAAAACCATTACCATTTTGTTATATCTCACAATTTTTAGAATGAGTCATGTCTAGGTAATTCTTTTCCATGTAGCATCATCAAGGTTCCTTTGTTGGCCACTTGCCTGTTCTAGTGGGTCCAAGATGACTTTATTCACATGATCTGTAGGAACAGCTAGAAGGTTGGGACTTATATGATACTGTGAAGCCAGCTTACCAGCTTGGAGTGTCAACTGTCTTACTTGTGTCAGTGTTATTTTGAGTCTCTCTTAACTAGCAAATCCATTTCCTAAATGATGCAAAAAGAAGGGCAACTGATTGGGTCAGTTATTTTACATATATCAGAAGAGCTGCATCTTACATAGGATTGAGTTCTAAACTCCGCATGTGTGTCAGTAGATGCTTCTCAGAAGTAGTACTGAGACAGGAGTGAAAGAGGTTTATTGGTGATAATAACCTGCGTGAGGTAAAAGGGAGAAGAAGCAGGATTGAGTAGGTAGAGTTTGCAGATATGACAAGGTCTCTGCCAACCTAAAAGGAGATGGAGCAAAGATTATTTTTTTTTAAAAAGGGTATTAAATCACTTATTGCTTGCACATGGTAATTCATGATGCACAAACTTCACGCCCATCTATAATTTTATCTGGTACTGTAATTCAATTTTACTATATTATGTAGGATGTGCCAATGATCATATTAATAACCAGAAAATTCCATCACTTTGCTTGGGTGGCCCTCCTTTTAATGGTGAACTCTAGGTCGCACTACAGTAACTGTCAGTTCAACCATACCAAGGTTTCTGGAGACCTTGGCTTCTCCACCCAAGCAGTTTTAAATCAAATTCAAATGGAATCTGGGATCACCTGAAGGAATTCTAACTTCACACTCTTGGGGTAATTTATCAAAATGGCTTCAGAGTAGACTAACTTTACACAGCACATTTTAAAAAAGTCACATTTATTCAGTGTCATGATCAGACTATTACATTTAGCAATCAACAGCATGGGTGCAAAAAAAACCCTACATTAAAATCCTTGGTTGGGGTGCTTTACACTTTCCACAGATCAGAAACAAAAATAACCTGTTATACAATGAGTCACAAATACAGTGTTCAAGTTGTTTTTTCTTCCCCCATATGAGTATTGTCTAAAACATGTCTTTTTTGTGGCAGCTAGGCTCTGCCACCACTGTGTTTGGCTGAGTTCACAAGTCTGTTGTAACCTGTAGCTTCCCCATCATATCTCTGGCTCTCCTCTCCTGCTAAGTTTTGTTTCCTGGCAATAATAATTAAAACCTTCTGCCAATGCCATAGCTACTGCTGCTGTTGGGGCCACCATAGCCACCTTGGTCTCATGGTTTGGCAAAGTATTGGCCTCTATCACCACAGAGGCCAGAGCTTCTGCCTCCAAAGTTTCCTCCTTTCATGGGTGCACAATTTGAAGATTGATTATTGTAAATTGCCATGATCACTGTAGCTTCTGCCACCTCCAAAATTGCTCCCATCATTACCAAATCCACTATAGCCATTGCCACTGCCACCATAGCCACCATTTGAGACTGAGGTCGTGAGGGACCCAGATACCAAGCCTTCCAGAGGCTTTAAGTTTTGTCACGTATGCCACTGTGGAGAAGGTGGATGGGGCCATGAATGCAAGGCCACACAAGGGGGATGAAAGAGTTGTGGAACCAAAGCAGGCTGTCTCAAGAGAAGATTCTCAGGGACCTGGTGCTTACTTAGCTGAGAAGATTTTTGTTGGTCGCATTGAAGAAGACACTGAAGAACATCATCTAAGAGATTATTTTGAACGGTATGGGAAAACTGAAGTGACTGAAATCATGACTGACTGAGGCAGTATCAAAAAAGAGAGGCTTTGCTTTGGTAACCTTTGATGAACATGACTCTGTAGACGAGATTGTCCTTCGGAAATACCTCACTGTCAATGGTCACAACTGTGAAGTAAGTAAAGCCTTATTCAAGCAAGAGATGGCTAGTGCTTCATCCAGCCAAAGAGGTCTAAGTGCTTCTGGAAACTTTGGTGGTGGTCATGCAGGTGGTTTTGGTGGAAATGACAGTTTTTGTCACAGAAGAAACTTGAGTGGTTGAGGTGGCTTTGGTGGCAGTCATGGTGGTAGTGCTGGATATGCTTCATTTATATTATTAAGTGCATGTAGTTTGATTTTTTTTTTTTTTTTTTTTGTCTTTTTGCTATTTCTTGGGCCGCTCCAGCGGCATATGGAGGTTCCCAGGCTAGGGGTCCAATTGGAGCTGTAGCCACCGGCCTACACCAGAGCCACAGCAACTCGGGATCCGAGCCTTGTCTGCAACCTACACCACAGATCACGGCAACCCACTGAGCAAGGGCAGGGACCGAACCTGCAACCTCATGGTTCCTAGTCGGATTCGTTAACCACTGCGCCACAATGGGAACTCATTTTTTTTTTTTGAATTGTTTCTTTCTGCTGATGAAGCAACCCTTTTATCACTGTGAAATGTCTTTCTGTCAGGTCCTTTACCTGATACGAACAGAGCTATAACTGCTTTCTCAGGACTAGTGTTGCTTGGCATATCTTAATCCTTCTACTTCCACCTATTTGTATCCTTGTATTTATAATGTGTGCTTTATAATAGCATATGAATAAATGTCATGTTTATATTCAGTTTGGCAAGTCCTAACTTTTACTTGGAACATTTAATCCGTTTATATTTAATATAATTACTGATATGATTGGGGTGAAGTTTGCCATCTTGCTATTTGTTTTCTATTGCTTTACCTGTTATGTATTTTTTCTTTCTGCTTTCTTTGGTATTAATCAAATAATTTTTATTATTCCATTTTTTCCTCCTCTGTTGAAATTTTAGCTCTAACTTTTTGTAATTGTATTCGTAGTTTCCCTAGAGATTATAAAATGCATCCATAACTTACTATTGTCTAGATTGAATTAGCCTTTTACCTCTTTATAAACAATGACCTTAAAACAACATAATTCTGGGAGTTCCCACTCAGCAGTAATGAACCTGACTAATATCCATGAGGATGCAGGTTGAATCCCTGGCATTACTCAGTGGGTTAAAGGATCTGGTGTTACTTTGAGCTGTGGTATAGGTCACAGACATGGTTCAGATCTGGCATTGCTGTGGCTGTGGCATAGGTCAGTGGCTAGAGCTCCAGTTGAACCCCTAGCCTGGGAATTTCCATATTCCATATGCTGTGGGAGTGGCCCCCCCAAAAAAGGACAAAAAAAATTCTATTTACATCCTCTCTTTGTGTTGTTATTGTCATATATTTTACTTCTACAAATAAGCCCTGTAAAACATTATTGCTTTTGCTTTAAAGAGCCAATATATTTTAAAATATAATGTTAAAAATTGCCTTTTATGACAATGACTAGCCAGTCTTATAGTTATTCCCCCAAATATGATGAGTCTTTTACTCTGGCTTGAATTAAGATTTTCTCTTTATGATTTTCAGAAGTTTGCCTACGATGTCTTAAGCTGTGGTCTTATTTATGTTTTTTCTTGCTGCCTTGGGGTTTCCTGCACTTATTGGATATATGGATTGATATCTTTCATCAATTTTGGAAAATTTCCAATAACTGACTCTTTTATTTCTTCTGCCCCACCTTCTCTCCTTTTTTCTTCTTGTAGGTCTCAAATTACATGTTACACCTTTTCATATTATCCTACATGTCCTCATGCTCTGTTGTATTTTCTTTGTTTCATTTTGGGTAATTTCTTTTGGGCTGTTTTTTATTTCACACATCCTTTCTTCTGCTGGTCCCAATCAAATATTCATCCAATTCAATGTTATCTTTTTCAGTTCTAGAATATCCATTTGGATCTTTTTAAGAAAGTGTATTTTTCTCTTGAAAATGTGCCTCTTTTTATCTACTCTGTCCATCTTATACTCTCTAGAATTTCATTCCTCTAGACTAAATTTTGTGATATCTGTAAACATAAATTTGATCTTGTACTTTATCCCTTTTTTCTCTGTCTTTACAGTGAAGTGGTGGTCTGCTGTGACTTTTTACATCCTTATTAGATATGGAATTTGGAAGACTTTGGGGCCGTATTTATATCCGTTAGGAATATGTCCATTATACCCTCACAACCAGTTTTTCCTCCAGTGTTGGGATAAACTGCTAGTCCTTCAGTTAAATAGCATATGATACTTTTGACTTGCATTTAAAGGCTGTTTTGTTTTGTTTCGCTTTTTAGGCTGCACTCACGGCATATGGAGGTTCCCAGGCTAGGGGCTGTAGCTGCTGGCCTATGCCACAGCCACAGCAAGGCCACACCACAGCTCAGGGCAATGCCAGATCCCCAGCCCACTGAGCGAGGCCAGGGATCAAACCCACGTCCTCACAGATACTAGTCAGGTTCCTTTCTGCTGAGCCACAATGGGAACTCCAAGGCTATGTTTTTTTGGAAAATATGTGCCTCAAACACCAGAATCACTCTCAGTGCAGTGCGATGCTTATTCTATAAGGGATACACTGAATTTGAAACTAAATAATGGTGCTGTGGAGGATGTCCTCCGGCCAGTATTTGCTCTGGGTGCATGTATACTGAGTGGCATTGTTACTAATTTCTGACTCTCTCACTCTCTCTTTTCAGAGAGTTAAGTGTACAGATGAACTTCATTTTATTTTTTATTTTTCTTTTTATAGCCACACCTGTGGCATATGGAAGTTCCCAGGCTAGGGGAGGAATCGGAGCTGCAGCTGCCGGCCTATGCCGCAGCCACAGCAACGTCAGATCTGAGCCACATCTTCAACCTATACCACAGCTTGCAGCAACGCAGGACTCTTAACCCACTGAGGAAGGCCGGGGATTGAAACTGTATCCTCAGGGAGACTATGTTGGGTTCCTAACCCTCTGAGCCACAACAGGAACTTCTATTTTTTTTAATTAAAATTTTTTTTTTTTTTGCTGCACCCTCACCATGTGGAAGTTCCTGGGCCAGGGATCAAACCCACACCTCAGTTGCAACCTACTGCGAAGCTGCAGCAGTGCTGAATCCTTAACCCAATATACCACAGGGGAACTGCTCATAACATTACTGTTTCAATTAACAGTAGCCCTCTGAGTTATATATCCTCCATGACCCAATGTGAAGAGTGGCAAAATCAAGTCCAAATCTGTCTGTAACCATCTGCCTCCTAAGTGTATGCAGTGAGAGTACATATGGTAAATCATTTTAGAAACTTAATAGCACTCTATAGTTAGCTGTATATTCTTACCATTACTCAAATATTTGTTCAATGACTTTAACAATAAACAATAGAAATGGATAAGAAGTGGGTCTGATTAGAAAATACTATCTTTCCAAAATAATGGAAATTAATCTATAATGAGCTTACCTGAGGAAAATCTTTTTAAAATGCAAATCTGAGAGCTCTCTTGTGGTGCAGAGGATTAAGGATTTGGTGTTGTAACTGCATAGGCTTGGGTGGCTGCTGTGGCTCAGATTCAGTCTCCTGCCTGGGAACTTCCACAGGCCCTGGGCTCAGCCCAAAAAAGAAAAAAATGCAAATCTGATGATGCTAGACCCAGTCCAGAAGTCCCCAGCCCCAAACCTTCTATGGCTTCTCATTGCTCTATAGTCTTAGAATAGCCTGGGGTATGTTGTTTACAAAATCCCACTTCATTCTCCCATCTCATTGTCCCCCCATCTCTCCGCTTCCCACCTTTGTCCTCCACTCCAGAAGCCCTGTTAAATTATATTAGACTCTCCTCCTTGAGCCTTCCCATTGCAGGTCTTAGCGTCTAATAGCACTTCAGTCCAGGAGCTTTCTCTCTGCTGTGCTGGGACTATGCCTTTTGGGAGAGTAGCTCCTCTCACACCATCCTATACAACCCGTACTAAAGCTCTTGTGTTAAGCACATTGTGTTGAAATTGCCTATTTAATTATGTACTTTCTACACCAGTCTGTAAGTTGTGCTAAGAGCTGAGACTATATATATCTTTCTACCATTGCATTCTTAGCACCAACTCAGGGCCTTGCACAGAGTAGACATGCAAAATATTTCTGCCAGATGAATTGATAGATATAAAAATTTTTTTGGTATTTTTTGAATTTCAACAAAGATTCTCACAGTAGGAGGTGATTTTTTTTTAATTAGAAGATAAATAAGAAACTACTTCTAGTTCTGAAGATTCTATTTTAATACAAGAAGGCTTAAAATGAGTTGTGTGGGACATCCATTACTGCACCTATGTTCTATGTTTGGTTTTTATAGTAAAATGTGTTGCCCCAAATCCAAGCATTTTAATTCATTTCTTGTTGTGTACTAAGTTAACATGCAAATTTCAATTGCCAGTTGAGTAGTTCTATATGGCAGACACCCATGGCTTTCTCATTCACCCCATCTGGGCCTCCAGTGTGGTCTAATTATCCTGGAAAGCCAAGATGTGTTAGAGCTGAGCTTGATTACTCTAATGGCACACAATGTTTTTACAAATCTCCCAATTTCCTGAATAATTATCATTATCATATGTATGTCTTTAGCCAAAAGCTTAATTGGAAAATTCCAGAATGAAACAATGCTACACGAGGAAAAAAAACCTTCCAGTCATTTTTTTTTTAAAGAAAACTTTTAAAAAAACAATCAAAGTACCACTAATACATGCATAAGGTTAAACCATGGATTCATGCAGAAAGGCTTATAATACGTAGCAATTATCCTAGTCTACTTTTCCCCAGCCATGGACCTGTGGAGGCAGCCATTTTTAACTCTTTCAGCTGTTTCTCTGGGGTGTTATCTTTGTCTCTAAATAATATGCTTAAATCACCAATTCTTGATTCCTCTATTGTAGACATTTTTTATTAATTTCCAGCTATGATAAATGAAGATTTATCTCACAAGGCGAGTATTTAGAGGTATTTTAAAGTTCTTTTCCATTCCTGAGTTGCTTTTATTTCCTCTGTGCAAGTCAGAGGTCCAGGCTGTATGCTTTATAAGGAGAACCTGTGATGTTCCAGTAGTGCCCCTTTTGATTACATGTAGCCTTTGTAGTACTGGCAGTTCTATAGCTTAAAGATGCCCCTTGCCTCTTGGCTATGGTTTTGTTTGCTTATCTTAGAGTGAGCTTTACATGTTGGAGGATTTCATCAAGGTCTGGTGACCATGGGAGCACATACAAGAAGGAGACCACACAAGTTCTCTGGTGGCTTTCCGGTTAAGGATCCGGCATTGTCACTGCTAGGGCTTGGGTTGTATCTCTGGCCAGAAACTTCCGCATGCCATGGTACGGCAAACAAAGAAACAAACAAAACAAAACCTAAAAAAAAAAGAGGAGATCATAAATCATCTCTGTGATGGGGACTTTGTGTTTATAGAGGACTTTTTCTTTCCTTTTTTTTTTTAAGGGCTGCACCTGCAACATATGGAAGTTTCCAGGCTAGGGGTCAAATCAGAGCTGCAGTTGTTGGCCTACACCACAGCCACAGCCAAGCCAGATCCAAGTCGCATCTGCAACCTACACTGCAGCTTGCAGCAGTGCTAGATCCTTAACCCACTGAGCAAGGCCAGGGATTGAACCTGCATCCTCACGGATACTAGTAGGGTTCTTAACCTGCTGAGCCATAACAGGAACTCCTGTAGAGGACTTTCTGACTAAGAGACTTCACTTAGACTGATCAGGTGGGAAGCCATTCTTAGAAAAAAATTGTTTTTGGTCTTTTTTAGGGCTGCACCTGCGGCATATGGAGATTCCCAAGCTAGGGGTTAAATGGAGCTACAGCCACCGGCCTACTCCATAGCCACAGCAACGCCAGATCTGAGCCATGTCTGCAACCTACACTACAGCTCTGGCAACACCAGATCCTTAACCTACTGAGCTAGGCCAGGGATTGAACCTGCGTCCTTATGGATACTAGTCAGATTCGTTTTGGCTGAGCTGTGACAGAACTCCTTAAAAAAATTCTTAAGTTAATTTTATTTTTAAAAACTTTTAAATTTACTTTTATATGATTTTATTTATTTATTTATTTACTGTCTTTTTGCCTTTTCTAGGGCCACTTCCCAGGCTAGGGGTTTAATCGGAGCTGTTGCCCCCAGCCTACGGCACAGCCACAACAACTCGGGATCCGAGCCGCATCTGCAACCTACACCACAGCTCATGGCAATGCCGGATCCTTAACCCACTGATTGAGGCCAGGGATCTAACCCGCAACCTCATGGTTCCTAGTCGGATTCGTTAACCACTGCGCCATGACGGGAACTCCACAATTTTATTTATTTTTTGTCTTTTCTTCTAGGGCTGTACCTGTGGCACATGGAGGTTCCCAGGCCGGGGGTCCAACTGGAGCTGTAGTTGCTAGCCTATGCCACAGCCACAGCCACTCCAGATCTGAGCCACATCCTCGACCCACACCGCAGCGCACATCACCCATCGAGTGAGGCCAGGGACTAAACCTGGGTCCTCATGGATACTAATTGGGCTTGTTAACCACTGAGCCAGGATAGGAACTCCACTTTCTTACAATTTTAAAAGGTTTCTTCCCACTTACAGTTACTACAAAATATTGACTATCTTCCCCGTGTTGTGCAGTACATCCTTGAGCCTATCTTGCCTCCAATAGTTTGTGTCTCCCACTCCCTGACCCCTAGGTTGCCCCCACCCATAGTAACCACTAGCTTGTTCTCTGTACCTTCGAGTCTGCTTCTTTTTTGTTGTATTCACTAGTTGGTTCTATTTCTTATTTTTTAGATCCCGCATATAAGTGATAGCGTATAGTATTTGTCTAGGAAGCCACTCTTTAGGTGTTTAACTGGAACTCCTTTAGCTGACAGATTGTGGAAGTGTTGAGGCATTCAATTTCTTTTTAGAGAGGAACTCCTGCAGTTTTTCTGAGGCGGTGCCTGTCAGGCCACCAAATGGCAGCGAGGTGAAGGGGGAGGGGAGAGGAGGGGAGTAAGATCCAGCCCTGTGTCTTACTCCTACCCTTTGCTGTACTGGGCACCACACATAAGCCACTTGGGGGCCTGGGGGTGATTTGTTCCCTGTTTGACTGCTGTTCTCCTTCCCACTCTCCTCCAAGGGCATTCAGTCCTTGACCTCCTGTACTTGGCTTCATCAGTTACTTCTACTCTCTATTTTTTGTATATGTGGTAAAATACACGTAATATAAAATTTACCATTTTTCTCTTCATTTTTGCTTTTTTTTTTGGCTGCCCCATGGCATATGGAATTCTGGGGCCAGGACTGGGGTAACACCGGATCCCCAAACTGCTGTGCCAGGGTGGGGATTGAACCTATGTCCTAGTGCTCCAGAGATGCTGCCGTCCTGTTATGCCACAGCTGGAGCTCCTATGTTTGCTTTTTTTTTTTTTTTTTCTTTTTGCTTTTGAGGGCCGTGTCCATGAGATATGGAGGTTCCCAGCTAGGCGCTGAATCGGAGCTATAGCTGCTGGCCTACGCCACAGCCACAGCAACACAGGATCCAGGCCATGTCTGTGAACTATACCACAGCTCACGGCAATACCACAGTGGAAATGAATCCGACTAGTAACCATGAGGTTTCGGGTTCAATCCCTGGACTCACTCAGAGGGTTAAGGCATTGCTGTGTTTGCTTTTTGAGTTACGTATTTTTAAAGAATTGAAATAGAGTTGATTTACAATTTTGTAGGTATATAGCAAAGCTATATATCTATTATATATGTTATATATCTATATATATGTTCTTTTTCAGATTCTTTCCCATTATAGGTGATTATAAGATATTAATGTACTTCTCTGTGCCAAACAATAGGACCTTGTTCATCTATTTATTACTTATTCATGTAATTTATTCCTCCCTTTTCTGATTTATTCCATCCTTATTCATCTATTTATTCCTTATTTATCTAATTTAGTCCTCCCCCCTTTCCCCTTTGGTAACCATAAGTTAGTTTTCTATGTCTGTAAGTCAGTTTCTGTTCTGCGAATAAGTTCTTTTATTTCATTTTTTTATTCCACATGTAAGTGATACCATATGATATTTGTCTTTGATTTCTCTTTTCATCATTTTTAAGTGCGCGGTTCAGGGGCATTAACTACATTTACATCGTTATGTAACCATCGCTACCACCTGCTTTTGTCAAAGCTTTTTCATCCCTTCAAATTGAAATGCTATAGCTATTAAACAAGACCTCCTCATTCCCTCCCCGCCCAGCCACCAGCATTCTACTTTCTATCTCTATGCATTTGACTGCTCTAGATACTCACATGAGTGGAATCATACACTATCGGCTCTTTGTGTTTACATCATCAATAAATCTGTTGAAGTGTTTTTTCTTTTTTTCTGCTTTTTAGGTCCACACTCCCACACATGGAGGTTCCCAGGCTAGGGGTCGAATCAGAGCTGTAGCTGCCAGCCTACGCCACAGCCACAGCAATGCCAGATCTGAGTCACGTCTTCGACCTTCACCACAGCTCATGACAATGCCAGATCCTTAACCCACTGAGTGAGGCCAGGGATCGAACCTGTGTCCTTATGGATACTAGATTTGTTTCCTCTGAGCCACGATGGGAACTCCAGTAAATCTGTTGAAATTTCGTATCTCTTGGTGGTTTCCCACCTCTTGCAGATTTGCTCCTTATGCCTTTTTTAGTCTTGTTTTAGTGAGGTATTGGGAGGGCATGGAGATAAAATTGTGGGGTTAAACAGTCTTCTTTAACTGGGAGTTCAATCTTTTTTGTTTTTCGTTTCTTTTTTTTCTTTTTTTCTTTTTTTCTTTTTTTTTTTTTTTGTCTTTTTAGGGTCGCACCTGCAGCACATGGAAGTTCCTAGGCTAGGGGTTGAATCAGAATTGCAGCTGCTGGCCTATGCCACAGCCACAGCAATGTGGGATCTGAGCCACATCTGAGACCTCTGTCGTAGCTTGCGGCAACACCGGATCCTTAACCCACTGAGTGAGGCCAGGGAGAGAACCCAAATCCTCATGGATACTAGTCGGGCTCTTAACTTGATGAGCCACAACAGGAACTCCAGGGGTTCGCTAATTTTGAAAAGGGAGTGTTCTAACAAGAGGACAGATACTGTATGATTCCATTTGTACATGGTACCTAGAATAGTCAAGTTCATAGAGACAGAAAGTAGAATGGTGGTTACCAGAGCTTGGGGGCAGGCAGGGGGAGAAGGGAGTGTCATTGTTTCATGGGTATGGAGTTTCAGTTTGGGATGATGGATGGAAAGATGCTGGGGATGGATGATGATTATGGTTGTACGACAATGCAAATATACTTAATGCCACCTAAAAATGACGAAACCTGTTGATTTTGTGTTATATATATTTTAGCACAATCAAAACCTTTGAAAAGAAAGGGTTTATCTTCACCATATATGATTTTCTACAATTAAGTGTCTAAAGAAAAGCAGCTCCTTTGAATTGCTATGGAAGGTGGGGTTTTAATTTTGGAAATGACAGTATCTTGTATTGGACTGACTTATCTGTTGATAAGAATTATTAACCCTGGACCAGAAAATTCCTTTAAATGAAGGCACTGGTGAGCAATCTAAAGCAGGCAAGATTTAAAGGGAACATGAGTCTTGTCAGAAAGGAAGGAAACTGGGTTAGTTCCAATTTATCAGGCCTTTCCTCCAAAGGCACTTCCATTTTTCAGCAACACATGACATATGGTAGAATAGAACTAAAATAGAAAGTGGTGGTCTTACTAGCTGAAGAGGCTGAGGTTAGATTTTCAGGGCTGCCAAAACAGCTGGAAATTGATGGGGCCATCCCAGGAAGGAGGGAGTCATAGAAACTACAAAATTTTCATATAAATTCCCCTAACATCCCTGGCTGACTTTTTCTTTCTTTTTTTCTATTTGACCACAACTAGGGTATATGGAAGTTCCCAGCTAGGGATCAAACCTGCACCACAGCAGCAATCAGAGCCTCTGTAGTGACAGGGCCAGATCCTTAACCCCTTGAGCTGCAAGAGAACTCCATCCCTGGCTGACTTCCAGCAGGAACATGCACAGGGCAAGACGTCAGGGAACCCAGCTGAAGGTTTGAGCTGGAATTTTAGGTGGAAATTTCTGTACTAGTTTGAGGTTGAAGCCTTGACAAATAAGAGGGGCTTGTTGAACTCCTAAAACGTTCTATTGAAACCCAAAAGGGCCACATGTTACAAGTAAGCCCAGGATTAAGGATTATCAAAACCATCCATGGGATATACTTAATAGCAGACTGGACCTGCAGAACACAGGAGAGTCAACCTGAAAACCGGTTGGTAGAAATTATTCAAATGAAGTGTAGAGGTGAAATGAAAAAGATGAATAGGCTCAGGGACCTCCGGAACAATATCAAGTTGTTTAGTATATGTGTATTTGGAGTCCTAAAAGGAAAGAAGGAAAAGAATGGGGGTAGGAAAAATATATTAAAGACCAGTGGTCTGGAAATTCTCAAATTCAGTGAGATACATGAACCCACAGGTCCAAAATTCAAAAGAGAATCTAGAGCAAAGCTTCAGAGCTGCTCTTGAACTTTCTTTCTGAACTGCATGTGCAGATGTAAAGTTTGCAGAGAGCAGAGACTTAGTCTCCGAGGGCAGCTACACAATGGGACATGAAGTTAAAATCCAATGACTTCTAGGTCTACTGTGAGCCCGATGCAGAGGAATTGTAGAGGGTCAATCCCTCTCTCAGTACAAGAGCACAACAGACCAGGAAACAATGACATTGGCTAATTCCTGCATCTGCAGGCTCTGTAAGTGTCTCCCTCCAAGATGTCAGGGCCAGGGCTACAGTGAGTGAAGGTAAGCACCTAGGGTGCAAAATTTAAGGAGGTACCCTTTCTCTCTCTTTTTTCCTTTTCGGCCTTGCCTGAGGCATATCGAAATTCCTGGGCCAGGGATTGAATTTGAACCATTGCAACGCCCGCCCAATCCTTAACCCACTGTGCTAGTCCGGGATCAACCCTGCCACTACAGAGACAACAGGGGCTTCTTAACCTGCTGCGTCACAGTGGAAACTCCTAAGGAGGGACTCATTCTCAACATACAATTCCAATAGAGAGAGGGCTCCAGCACACTGCCACACCATCGTAGCATTAGGAATCATGATCCAAAGAACAGACTTTGCATCTGTGGAAGGATAATGAATAGCACATCAATTCCTGTTAACAAAGCATTTTATCATTTGATCTTCCTATGACTTCAAGTGCAATAGAACAGAGAATCATGCTCTTCTCTCTTTATACTGGGAAAATCAAGGGCCAGAGAGGGTGACGGTTGTGACCTCAAGTGGACAATGGTTGAGTCAGGACTTGCACTCAAGTTTTTTCAGGCCGACCTTTCCACAGAAAAGAAAATCATGGACATGGAGAACAGACTTGTGGTTGCCGAGGGGGAGGGCGAGGGTGTGGGATGGACTGGGAATCTGGGATTAATAGATGCAAACTATTGCCTTTGGAATGGATAAGCAATGAGATCCTGCTGTATAGCACTGGGAACTATATCTACTGACTTATGATGGAGCCTGATGATGTGAGAAAAAAGAATGTATACATGTATGTGTGGCTGGATCACCTTGCTATATAGTAGAAAATTGACAGAACACTGTAAACCAGCTATAATGGAAAAAAAAATCATTAAAATAAAATTTAAAAGAGGTCTTTTCAGTCCAAACCTCAGCTCTTTCTATTACGGCACCCAGCTAGAAAAGAAAGCAATCTACTCAATAACTGATTCGGCTCTGCATCTTTGTGTGCAAAATTCCTGTTTTTGCTCTAATGCACATCTTGATGGATTCTGCATTCTGATAGTTGACCCGAGTTACTGAGGCTATAAGTAAATAATGATAAGTAACAGGAATAACTATTGGCAAATGAAAATGATAGAGTAACTAATCAATGTGTTATTGCAAAACACTTTCATAAAAATTCCCTTTCTCTGGAGAGTCAAAGCATTACAGAAAGAAACAAATTACAATGGGACAACTCTTAGAGTTTATAGGAAATAGTTTTAGGGCAAGAGTAAAAAAATTGAGCAGAATAATGAAAAGAACAGTAAATTACATAGCAGTTATATGTTGCACTATTACAGCAATTATGTAAATCATGTAGAAGTAATTCTTAAATTGGGGTGTTACCGCATGCCTTACCAAAGCTATTACATTATTGAAAGTGATATTTATGTAATACCCATCACTTACCTCTAAAAAATATTAAAAGTTAGGGATATTTCATGGGGGAATTTTTTTTTTTTTTTTGGCTTTTTAGGGCTGCATTCATAGCATATGGAGATTCCCAGGTTAGGGGTCTAATTGGAGTTACAGCTGCCGGCCTATGCCACGGCCACAGCAACTCCAGATCCGAGTCGCGTCTGTGACCTACACCACAGCTCACGGCAACACCGGATCCTTAACCAATTGAGCCAGGGATCAAACCCGCAACTCATGGTTCCTAGTCGGGTTCGTTAACCACTGAGCCACGATGGGAACTCCCCTAAAATCTATTTTTTTGCACATTTTTTATTAAAGTATATTTGCTTTAGAGTGTTTTGACAGCCATAAAATTAAATAAAAAATAAACAAATAAAGAATTGCTCATCTTTCTAGATGAGCATTGCTTCAAAGATCTGGGCCCCATATTGTGGTTATTTAGTTACTTGGAATTCCAAACTGTATTGTGCATGAGTGAACCCCAGTGTTGGCCGGATGGCAACCCCCTAGAGTATCTTCTGGTTCTGGAGTGTGCTGGGTAAGGGAAATGTGCCTTCAGGCCCTGTGTTGACCAGAGGCAATGGTGGCAGCAGGGATGGCAGAAGTCATGGAGATGGTGGTGGTGGTGTGTTCAATGAATGAGAGGGAGAGACAGAGAAACCTCTAGAGGTCTTAAGCCTGTCCCAGGGGATTTTTTTGTTCAAATATCAAGAGATTCAATGAAATTATTTAGATAAACTAGAAAGAAAAGGCATTCCAGAGGCGGAGGGTGGGAAGAATGAAGGACTGGTCAGTCGGTATTGATGTTGAAAGGCCGAGCCCTAAGCCTGAGGCTTGTTGCCAGGCTGAGTGGCTGCAGCCAGGGAGGCCGGGAACTGCTACAGGTTGTTCCTGATTCTTCCAGGAGCAAGCTTGCAGATTCTCTTCACAGGTGAATTCCTGTGGGGACCAGTTCACCCTGACTGGGGCTGGTTTTTTTTTTTTTTTTTTTGGCAACCCCGTGGCATATGGAGTTGCCAGGCCAGTGATCAGATCTGAGCTGCAGTTGCAACCTAAGCCATAGATACGGCAACACCAGATCCTTAACCCAATGTACCAGGCTGGGGATCAGACCTGCATCCCAGTGCTCCCAAGACACGGCTGATCCCATTGCACCACAGTGGAAACTCCAGTAGACAAATTTTTAAACTTCCTTCTATTGTTAGTTATTGTCATCACACAGGCTGCTTCTTGTATTATGGAGCAGGGGCAAATCACAAATGGTGACCACGTACCATATGCCGAAATGTTTAAAAACTACCATTCAAGCAATAAATAGTTAAATACAATGTTTTATTTTTTCTCTCTCTGGATACCTTCAAGCTGACCGGGAAGGCCAGATTTCTAGGACTCAGAGTTCCATGTCAGAGCATGGTGAAAGGGGAGACCCAGGCCCGACTATGGCCGGGTTCCCCTCTTCTTCTCATTCTCAGCTCTTTCCGACAGTGTGAAGTCCCCATCCGTGTGGTCAAATCTGTCCACATTCCCTGAACAGATGTTTGGGGACCACCTTGAGGTCACACTCAAGCCTAGGGAAATGCAGACTGAGCGGCAATATGCCTCCAATGGTGGATGTGGAAAGAGACACCCACTGAGGCCCCACTTGGAAATGAGCTCGAGGCAGTTTGAGTCGTTGGCCACTAAGGAGTGGATTAGAACAGGGGTCAGCAATCCATGGCTCTTGGGCCGAATGTGGGCACTCTTCTCGTTTTTATAAATATAATGATATTGGAATAGAGCCATGCTTATTAATTTATGTATTATCTCTGGCTGCTTTCTTGTTACAATGGCAAAGATGAGTAGCTGTGACAGAGATCAAATGGCCTGCAAAGGCTAAAATATTTACTCTCTGGCCCTATAAAGAAAGGGTTTGCTAACCTCTGGTCTAGAAAGGGGAGTGGCCAAGCTCCAGTGGAGCCTCCTGGGCTCCAAGCTTGCGAGGTGCAACTGGAAGATGGCCAGAGTGGAGCTGCCTAAATTCCACCCTGTGGGTGGGAGCCCAAACCAAACCTGAATTTGGCGGTGAAGAAACAGCAGACAAATGAAAATTCTGCTAAAACAATAAGCCTGTATTCTTCAAAATGCCCACCTTAAGAAAGATAAAAAAGGGCTAAGGAACTATTCCTGATTAAAGAAGACTAAAGAGGAGTTCCCATTGTGGCTCACTGGTAATGAACCCGACTAGTATCCATGAAGACACGGATTCTCACTCAGTGGGTAAAAGGATCTGGCATTGGCATGAGCTGAGATGTAGGTTGAAGAACAGACTCAGATCCCGAGTTGCTGTGGCTGTGGCTGTGACCAGTGGCTACAGCTCTGATTCTACCCCTGGCCTGGGAACTTTTAAATGCTGAGGTGCGGCCCTAAAAAGATGGGGGGAAAAAAAAAAAGACTAACAAGACAGACAAGGAGGGATTTCCTGTCGTGGCTCAATGGTTAACGAATCCGACTAGGAACCATGAGGTTTCGGGTTCGATCCCTGGCCTTGCTCAGTGGGTTAAGGATCTGGCTTGCTGTGAGCTGTGGTGTAGGTCGCAGAGGTGGCTCGGATCCCACGTTGTTGTGGATCTGGCATAGGCCCATGGCTACAACTCTGATTCGACCCCTAGCCTGGGAACCTCCATATATTGCAGGAGCGGCCCTAGAAAAGGCAAAAAGACAAACACACACACACACACACAAAAAAAAAAGACAGACAAGGAAAAGCAGTGAGATGACTAAAAGACTGGATCTGGGACCAGGGAAAAACGTCCTATAAAGAACAGTAGTGGGACAACTAGTGAAATTTTCATAGGTCTATTAATTAGTTAATAACATTGTATTCATAATAATTAATCGAGAAATATACTATAATTATGCTTGCAGATGTTTTGTTTTTAGGAAATGCATAATAAAGTAAGAATAAAGGGATAGGATGGCTGCAACTTTCAAATAATAATGATAATAAAAATACATACGTATGTAGAGAGAGAAAAAAATAACAAAGCAAATGCGGCAAAATGTTAACAATTGATCAATCCCTGTGAAGTCTTCCCAGGAGTTCTTTACAGTCTTTCTGGAACTTTTCCATACGTTCCAAATTATTTCACAATAAAAATGAAACAATAAAATGTGGGGACAAGGCATCTCCTTTCCCCTCCTCAGCACTGCATCTCCTCCCTCCCTGCAGCATTATACGCACCATAATTCCACAAATGATAACAAATAAAAAGGGGAGTTCCCACTGCAGCATAACAGGATCATTGGCATCTTGGGAGTGCTGGGATGCAGGTACAAACCCCAGCCCCAGCCGGGCACAGTGAGTTAAGGATCTGGCATTGCCTCAGTTGTGGCTTAGGTCTGTGGCTGGTGGCTGTGGCTCAGATCTGATCACTGGTCTGGCAACTCCATATGCTGGAGGGCAGCCAAAAAAAGAAAAAAAAGAAAAAACAAAGAAAAAGGAAATGAATATAGTTATGGAAAACAAAAGAAAAAAAGTCATTTATGGCAATGGATGTAATTATGCAAAGCTCACTAGAGGTAATCTTAGGCTTATTCAGACTCACGAGATGACCATGCTACACTGAAATTTATTTTAACTTTTTTATTTTATTTTATTTTTAATTTTTTGCTTTTTAGGGCCACACCTGCGGCACATGTAAGTTGCCAGGCTAGGAGCTGAATTGGAGCCACAGCTGTCTGCCTACACCACAGCCATAGCAGCGCCGTTTCTGTGACCCATACCACAGCCCACGGCAACACCAGATCCCCAACTCACTGAGCAAGGCCAGGGATTGAACCTACATCCTCATGGATCCGAGTCAGGTTTGTTAACTGCTGAGGCAGGAAGGGAAATTCCCATTTAACTTTTTTAGAAGAAGGATCTGTTCCCCCATGTACCATTTGAAAAAACCAAAGGTTTTGCTGCAGTAAACTTTTTCAATGTTGGCTGCAGTAAATCTTTCAGTAAAACCTGTCTGGATGTCTCAAAAAAAATTAAAGGTTTTATCTAGCCTGAAAGTACAGTTTAGGCCTTCAAAAATAATCGATTATTGTTTTTAACAATCACCTGCCGTTTTAGAAAATGTTTGCATTTCCATCAATTTTTCCCTAGATGGCAGCAGAGGACATTGGTCAGGCTCCAGTGTCTACCCTTAAAAATGACTTGAAGCATTCTCAGTCCAGAGCTTTTATCAGATTCATGGCTGCTGGTTAGGCTGGCCTGGGGTTATCCCTTACCACACACGGAGCCCTTTCTTTTGCCTTTTATCAGTGACCTCAAATGCTATCACACTCTTGTCATGTAGCCCTGCTTGGACCTGATGGTCACCACACAGCCTGCTGTCTGCTTTTGCCCTCTGCTGTCTTGAGTGCTTTCAAATATCTCTCGGTAGATTAAAGTTTGCAGAGAGTCAGAGTCTACTTGGCAGTCCACCTGCTTTATCGGGAGCAGTCCCATCACAAGCATGACATCTTCAGGTTCATTCTCTTGTCTCTGCTGCCCCCCCCCCTTCCCCCATTTACCTAGCTAATATCTATTGATCTGTTCCTGTGGCCCAGCTGCACTGGGTTCCTTTCAAGGACAGTGAGCAGCATCTCCTCTCGGTGTGAATTTGGTTATACTCCAGCCCACATTGACCCCTCACAAGGGGATGACTTATCCCATGTTATATTACCGCAGAGGTTTTTTTTTGTTTTTTTGGTTTTGGCTGTGCCCATGGCATGTGGAAATTCTCAGGCCAGGAATCAAACCCACACCATACCTGAGCTGCTGAGGTGACAATGTCCTATCCTTAACCCACTGTGCCCCATAGAGTTTTTAACATCAGAGAATGGGTAGATGGCTTCTCCCACCCAAGCATTCAGTGCCTTGTCAGCATCTCCTTCCCCTTTCCTTTATCTCAAGGTCCATGGGGCAAATTGAATTGAGAGTCTGAAAGTCTAATCTACAGCTGCTGTCCCTCTGCAAAGCCCTTGGGGGAGTCTTCTTAGATTCGATTAAGTATTCAGACTCACAAGACTGTCATAGGCCACACATGACCCTGGCCTATTCAGAAAGAAACACGGCAGGAACCACACATGCCAGCAAAGCACAGTCAGATATTCCTCGCAGTGGGAATCTTTGCAGCAGTTCACTCAGCAAATGGCTCAGGTCCAAGAAGACAAGACCTATACCGCACTGGTGCACTCTTCATGACTCTGAGTGATAGCTCTGGTAACAAGTCCACATGTATGACTTCCAGGGTCCTCACAAGGCACTTGCAGGTTAAAAAAAGGAACCCAAGGCTATGGGGACTCTCAGTCAAGATAAAAGTTACTAACCAGGAGTCACTTTTTTTTTGGTCTTATGGCAGTTCCCAGGCTAGAGGTCAAATCGGAGCTGTAGCTGCACCATCGTTCACGGCAATGCAAGATCCCCAACCCACTGAGTAAGGCCAGGGATTGAACCTGAGTCCTCATGGATACTAAGTTGTGTTCATTATGGAACTCCCAGGGGTCACTGTTACGTAGTTGAAACATACAATCTTTATCTGTTTCCAGGAAAACAGAGAAAATTAACCAAAGTCAGATTCTCACACAAAGGAGAAAAAGTTTTAACACTTAACTCACAATGTAAAAATGAAAAGAATCAAATAAAAACTATTAAAATGAATAAAGGAAGAGTTTCTGTTGTGGCTCAGTGGTTAACGAATCTGACTAGGAACCATGAGGTTGCAGGTTCGATCTCTGACCTTGCTCAGTGGGTTAAGGATCTGGCGCTGCCGTGAGCTGTGGTGTAGGTTGCAGACGCGGCTCAGATCCCGAATTGCTGTGGCTCTGGTGTAGGCCGGTGGCTACAGCTCCGATTCGACCCCTAGCCTGGGAACCTCCATATGCTTCGGGAGCGGACAAAGAAATGGCAAAAAGAAAAAAGAACAACAACAACAAAAATGAATGAAGGAGTTCAGTAAGGCGGCCAGATATTTTAAAAAGCAAAAGTCCTTTTTATATACTAGAAATGATTAGAGAATATAATGACATAAATTTCCTTTATAAAAGCAACAAAAACTATAATTATGTAATATACATCCTATACATAATATACCAAAAAAATGTTCAAGACCTACATAAAGAATACCTTAAAAACTATATCCAGTCTCTTGGGATAGACTATGATGGAAGATGATATAAGAAAGGGAATATATATATATACACACACACACACATATATATATGCCTGGGTCACTTTGCTGTATAACAGACATTGGCACAACACTGTAAACTAACTATAATACATGTTAAAAAATAATTACCTTAAAACTTGATTGAAAATTTCTGAATAAATGAACCATGTTAATTGGATGGAAAGAGTCCATATTGTAGAGATGTTATCACTTTACAAATAAATGAAATATATAGCATAATCCCAATAAAAATCAAAACAAATTTTCTAAGGGATTTGAAAAATTGATCCTAAAAATTCACCTAGAAGCATACATGTGCACGAAATTTTTTTTTTTTTTTTGTCTTTTTTTGCCATTTCTTGGGCCACTCCTGCGGCATGTGGAGGTTCCCAGGCTAGGGGTCAAATCGGAGCTGTAGCCACCAGCCTACACCAGAGCCACAGCAACGTGGGATCCAAGCCGCGTCTGCGACCTACACCACAGCTCACAGCAACGCCAGATCGTCAACCCACTGAGCAAGGGCAGGGATCGAACCCGCAACTTCATAGTTCCTAGTCGGATTCGTTAAACACTGCTCCACGACGGGAACTCCACGAAATTTTTGAAAGAGAAGAGGTGGACTTGTTTTGTAGATTACCAGACTTCTTAGAAAGTTATAGTGATCAAAGGAGTGCAGTTTTGGCCCAGAAATAGGTTTACATACCAGTAGCATTTAATAATTATGTTCACAAACAGGTACTTTAGTTTTCCTTTATGTAGATATAACTTACATACGTTAAATGCACCCATCTTACATGTGGAGAACAGTGAATTTTTACATGTCTATATATCAGTTCAGCAACACTCAGATCAAGATTTGGATCATTTGGCACCCTAATAGATTTTTCTTGTACACTCTCATTATCACTCTCTCCACCAAAAGTAACCATGGGTTAGTTTTGCCTATTTATGAACTTCATATAAATAGAATCATACATATGTAATCTCTTGCACATGGCTTATTTTGGCCAGCACTATATTTGTGATATTCATTTGCATGATTGCATGTAGCAGTGTAGATTTCTTTCTTTTCATCATTGCAATAGTCCATTCCATACAATAGCATGTATAATGATATGGATATACCACTACATAGTTCATTATCCATTCTTTTTTTTTTTTTTTTTTTGTCTTTTTAGGGCTGTACCCATGGCATATGGAAGTTCCCAGGCTAGGGGTCTAATCGGAGCTGTAGCTGCTGGCCTATACCACAGCCACAGCAACACCAGATCTGAGTCACATCTGCGACTTACAGCACAGCTCATGGCAACACTGGATCCTTAACCCACTGAACAAGGCCAGGGATTGAACCTGCACCTCATGGCTCCTAGTTGGATTCATTTCTGCTGTGCCATGGACAGGAACTCCTCAATTGTGGTTTTAATTTGCACTTTCTTGGATGACTAATCATGTTGAATGCTTTTTCATCTGCTTTTTGGCCATTTACATATCCTCTTTATGAAGATCAGTGCTAGACTTCTACCTCTCTGCTCCCCTAAAGTGGATTCTGATGTTTTCTCATTAATTATTTTTTTTGGCTGCACCTCGGCATGTACAGGTTCCCAGGTCAGGGATCAAAACTGTGCCACAGCAGTGACCCAAGCTGCTGCAGTAACAGTGCCAGATAGATCCTTAACCTGCTGCACCACAAGAAAAATTATGCTTTCTTATCAATTTATAGGATTCTTCTGTCAGGTACATGTTTTGCAAATATTGTCTCCTGGCCTGTCACTTACCTCTCTACTTTCTGTGTGGCATAGTTGATGAATACAAGTTTTATTAATTAAATTAATATATAAATTAAACTTATTTAATTCATAAAGTAAACTGAATTTATTAATCTTTTATGGTTATTGCTATTTGTGTCCCATTTAGGAAATTTTTGCCTGCTCTTACCCAGTAACATAGTCTCTTACATTATCTTTAATACTATTATGGTCTTAGCTTTTTCATTTAGGTCTATAATCCTTCTCATTAATTTTTGCATATGGTGTGAGGTAGGGGTCAAGGTTCATGTTTTCTTATATAAATATCCAACTGACTGAGCCTCACAAATTGAAAAGACCAGCCATTCCCCACCAAATTGTACTGGAGGTTCTAGCTAGGGCAATAGGTAAGAAAAAGAAATAAAAGTCATCCTGTTTAAAAAGGAAGAATAAATTGGTCTTTATTTACTGATTGCTGATAACATAATTGTCTCATAATAGAATATCCTATAGAATTTATAAAAAACTACTCAAACTATTGAGGTTATCAAGTCTTCAGGATAAAAGGTCTATATAAAAATTGGTTATTTTTCTGTATATTAGCAATAAACTACTAAAAATTTAGAAAAAGGATTTCCCATTGAGGCTCAGTAGTAATAAACCTGACTAGTATCCATGAGGATGAGGGTTTGATCCCTGGCCTTGCTAAGTGGGTTAAAGATCCGGCATTGTCCTGAGCTGTGGTGTAGGTCACAGCTGTGGCTTGGATCCTGTGTTGCTGTGGCTGTGGCATAGGCTGGTGGTTGCAGCTCTGATTTGACCCCTAGCCTGGGAACTTCCATGTGCTGCAGGAGCGGCCTTAAAAAGACAACAACAACAAAATACTATTTACAATAGCATAAAAAAGAATGAAATCCTTAGGCATAAATCTGACAAAAGATGGGCAGGCCCTATATACTAAAAACTACAAAACAATTCTGTGAGAAATTATAGAATACTTAAATAAATGGAGATAGATACCATATTCATAGATTGGAAGATGCATTATTTTTTAGGTGTCACTGTGCCATAGATTGATCTACATATTTATTGAAATCCTAATCGAAATCCCAGCAGGCTCATTTTTCTGTTTTGTTTTTGAAATTTACAAGCTGATTCTAACATTCATTTGGAAATGCAAAACATACAGAATAGCCAAGACAATTTTGAGATCAAAGAACAAAGCTGGAGGATTTCAATGACCTGATTTCAAGATTTATTATAAAGCTATGATGATCAAGACCATATAGTATCAATGTTAAGATAGAAAAGTAAATCAATGAATGGACTAGATTCCACAAACAAACCCACATTTATATGATCAATGGATTTTCAACAAAGTGGCAAAGACAATCCAGTGGACTAAGGATAATCTTTTCAACATATGTTGAAACAATTGTATTTCTACATGCAAAAAAATTCACTAAATATAAAAATCAATATCACATAGATCATGGTCATAAATTTAAAATTTAGAACTATAAAAAAAACTTCTAGAGAAAAAATAGACAAAATCTTTGGGGCCCTGATTAGGCAAAGACTTCTTACATATGAAATAAAAAAAAAATCTGTAACTAAAAATTGATAAGTTAAACTTCATCAAAATTAAAAGTATCTGCTTCTGAAACATGCTTTTAAGAGAATAAAAGAACAAGGCATAAGGCTGGTAAAAATATTCACAAATTGCATTATCTGAAAAGACATATCCAGATTACGTAAAGCACTTTCAAAACTGAATAGTAAGGCAATGAAGAAGCTAATTTTTTTTTCCTTTTTTTTTTGTCTCTTGTCTTTTGTCTTTTTAGGGCCATGCTTGCGGCACATGGAGGTTCCCAAGCTAGGAGTCAGAATCAGAGCTGTTGCCTCTGGCCTATGCCACAGCCACAGCAATTCTGGATCTGAGCCAAGTCTGTGACCTACACTACAGCTCACACCACCACCAGATCCTTAACCCATTGAGTGAGGCCAGGGATCAAACCCTCAATCTCATGGTTCCTAGTCGGATTTGTTTCTGCTGCACCATGACAGGAATTCCGAATCTAATTTTTTTTTTTTCTTTTCTATGGCCACACCCGTGGCACATGGAGGTTCCCAGGCTAGGGGCCTAATCTGAGCTGTAGCCACCAGCCTACACCAGAGCCACAGCAATGTGGGATCCGAGCCACATCTGCAACCTACACCACAGCTCATGGCAACACCGGACCCTTAAACCACTGATCAAGGCCAGGGATCAAACCCACAACCTCATGGTTCCTAGTCAGCTTCATTAACCACTGAGCCACGACGGGAATTCCTGAAGCTAATTTTTTTTTAATGGCCACACCCATGGCATATGGAAATTCCAGGCCAGGAACTGAATCTGAGCAGTATTGCTGGATCCTTTTAACACATTGTGCCAGGCCAGGGAATTGAACCTATGCCTCTGCAGAGACCTGAGCCTGAGCCACTTCAGTCAGATTCTTTTTTTTTCTTTTTTGGGGGTAGTATCTGTGGCATATGGACGTTCCCAGGCCAGGGGTCTAATGGGAGCTACAGCTGCTAGTCTTCGCCACAGCCACAGCAATGCCAGATCCGAGCCATGTCTGTGACCTACACCACAGCTCATGGCAAGGCAGGATCCTCAACCCATTGATCGAGGCCAGGGATCAAACCTGCAACCTCATGAGTTGGATTCGTTTCTGCTGTGCCAGGATGGGAACTCCCCTCAGTCAGATTCTTAACCCACTGCTATACAGTGGGCACTCCTGAAGAAGGTAATTAAAAAAAAAAATGGGCAAAAGATTTGAATTGTCACTTCATTAAGAGAGATATGGATGAAAGGATGCTCAACATTACCAGTCATTAGATAAATGCAAATTAAACCTACAATGAGTTATCACTATGCACATTTTAGGATGTCTGACAAATATTGGTGAGAAAAAGGAACACTGCTGGTGGGAATGTAAAATGGAACAACCATAGTTACCTGCTGGCTCAGTGGCTTAAAGATCTGGCATTGTCACTGCTGTGGCTCTGGTTACTGCTGTGGCAAGGGTTCCATCCCTGGCCCAGTAACTTCTACATGCCACTGGTGTGGCCAAAAAATAAAATGAAATGGAATAACCATTTGAAAAATAGTTTGGCAGTTTCTTAAAATGTCAAATGTACACCTACCATACACTGGCCATTTCACTCTAGGTTGTAATCCAAATGAAATCATACTTCCTTACAAAGACTTGTACATTAACGTTGATAGCTTTTTTTGTAATAGCCAGAAACAGCAAACAACCTAATGTCCAACAATGTGTGAATGGATAAACAAATTGTGGTCTATCCATATAATGGACTACTACTCAGTAATAAAAAGGAATGAAGTAGCAATTCCACTCCTGGGCATCTATCCAGAGAAAACCACAATACGAAAAGACACATGTACTCAGATGTTCATTGCAGCACTATTTACAATAGCCAAGACATGGAAACAACCTAAATGTCCATTGACAGAGGAGTGGATCAAGAAGATGTGGTACATATACACAATGGAATATTACTCAGCCATTAAAAGGAATGAAATACCAGCATTTTTAGCAACATGGATGGACCTAGAAATGATCATGCTAAGTGAAGTCAGCCATACAATGAGACACCAACATCAAATGCTTTCACTGACATGTGGAATCCGAAAAAAGGACAGACTGAACTTCTTTGCAGAGCAAATGCTGACTCACAGACATTGAAAAACTTATGGTCTTCGGAGGAGACAGTTTGGGGGGTGGGGGGATGTGCTTGGGCTGTGGGATGGAAATCCTGTGAAATTGGATTGTTATGATCATTATACAACTACAGATGTGATAAATTCATTTGAGTAATAAAGAAAAAAAAGAAAAACAAAAGGAATGAAGTACTGATATTCTCAGTAACATGGATTAATCTCAGAATAATAATAAAGGCTGGCTTCTTCCCCCCAACCCCTCCCAAAGTTCGTAGTATATGATTCCATTTATATACAGTTCTGTAAAATGTAAACTAATCTATAGTGACCAAAAGTAGATCTATGGTTCTCTGAGGAGTAGGTATGGTAGGTTGTGACTGGGAGAAGGAAACTTTTGGTGTGCTGTCTATGTTCACTTTGTTGTGATGCTTAAGTAAACATATATATGTAAAAATCAAGTTGTACGCTTCAAAAATGTGCAAATTTCAAGTATGTCCCCTCAATAAAGCCTTTTTTTTTTTTAAATTGTGAAAGCCATGTGTAGTGTTGTAAATGGTTTTGCCACCGAATTTGTGCTGGTGTCCCTAGGCAAGTCATTTAAGAATCTTTGGCTGTAGAGAGAATCTTTTGGCTGCACTAACAGGTCTTAAGAGACAGTGAAAACTTACGTAAAGCTTATGCCACTTGTTGGCTACGCTTGGTCCGAGATTCGAGGTGGAAGGGTAGTAGGTACAGAGCGTTCAACTTCAAGTTCTAGCGCATTTTGGATTCATACTTTAACCAAGTTCTTTAACTTGTGTTTCACTGTCTCAATTGTAGAGGTTATTAAAATGACACAATACACGGAACTAGCTTAGTGCCCAGCTACACAGGAGAGGCGTCAGCAGCAACAGACCCTGCTAGTTGCTGGAATGTCCTGTGTTGGGGGCCGGTCAACCTGGGAGACTCAGAGGATTGAAATAGGAGCTGCGGCAGAAGAGACGCCAGAAACCGCGGTGAGCACCAAGGTAGCGCAACAGGTAACCACCCTCAGCGCTGACCAACACACTACCGACACCTCCCAGCCTGCCCCGCGCTTTCGGGCGCAGGCGCAGTAAGTTGGGCGGAGCGAGGGCGGGGTCCGGGCCCCAAGGTTCAGTGGGCGTGTCCTGGGCCCTCGCCCCGCCTCCCAGCCTGTACTGCGGCGGCAGGAGGCGCAGCTGCCGGGGTTTGAGGTACGTGTGGCGAGGCGGTTGCAGGAGCCGGGGTTTATTAACACTCGCTGGTTTGCTGAAGGGAGGTTGTCGGTTCTGAGTGGGATGATCTTCTTCGGTCCCTTCTGCTCACTCGGGACCAAGCTCCAACTCTGTGGGAGCTGCTCTCCGCGTCCTCGCGCCGCCGGCTTCAGGAGCACTATCGCAAAACAGAGATGCAGCACTTGGGTGTTTTGCTTCTCCGTCGGTGAGGAGTTTTCGGTTTAAATACAGTTGTTTCTTACAGCTAATATAGCATGAGAGTGCATGAGGAAACTGAGGCAAAGAGAAGCCAAGTTGCTTCTCAAACATTTCACACCCGCTAGTGGCAGTCAGTCAAGACCAGGATCTCCACAGCCTGACTTCAGAGCTTCTGCTCTTCTTGACTTTTCAATATCACCTCCAGGCCAGTTTCTTGTCACACTGTAGTTAGACATTTACTTCAGTTGCTTAAAAGAAAAAGAATAAAATAGTTGGATCCTGGTTACTAATTTTCTTCACTAAGAGTTGAGGCAAAAGTTACCCAAGGTAACCTGATGAGATCAGTTGATACTTGAATTTTTTTAAATTTTATTTTTATTAGAGTATAGTTGATTTACAGTGCTGTGCCAATTTCTGCTGCACAGCATAGTGACCCAGTCATACACACACACTTATATGTGTGTGTATATATATACACACATTTTTTTCTCATATTCTATCACGTTCTATCCCAAGAGGTTGGATATAGTTCCCCTTGCTGTACTTCATTGCTTATCCATTCTAAATTTAAGAGACACGTATTAGGAAATTGTTTCTTTACTTGCAATGAAGTTATGAAACACTTATTAATGATGCAAACCACTTATTTCATTTTTGTTTTAAAGTAGTCAAATCTGCATGTAGGAGTATCTGCAATTTTGTGGTAATTTTTATCCATTCCTTAAAGTTACAGCAGCTTCCCTTATAAGAGGAGACCCATCTTCACTTCCAGTTGGCCCCGCAGTCCTCTCCAGGGCTGTACTGTGGCTGCTAACCTGCTGAATAGACTCATAAGTAGCTGTGACCATCAGACATCTCTTGATGCTTTCAGACTCCTAAGTCTTGTTTTTCCCCTGTAGTACTTAGTGAACACTTTAGAAACAGAAGTAAAAAGTCTCAGTAGATGACAAACCAAAGTATAAACTTCCCTTGTATAGCATACTACTACTTTACTTCTACGTAAGCAAAGCGTTTTAGGGGGAGTTTAGAGGTCCTGCTTATGTTCATTTTCCATGGTATATGTTTTGATGTTGTCAGGAATAAACACACAGTTTTATGTCTGTGTTTTCTATTTCCTGCCTGCCAAGTGGTTTTATGGATTTATAGTTTCCATCCATGTTGTCTCCTGCCCCCACTCTTGCCCCCAGCCCAGAAACAGATCATCTTAGGATGTTTTCCTGGTCTTATTCTGTGATCATATCTGGGAATCTCGGATCCAGCTTGGCTTGAGTCCTCTGTTGCTCACCTCCCCAGGCCCCCAGCTATTTGTGAAGTCAGGACACCTAGCCCCAGTAGGCAGCTGTCTTTTTCAGCTTCTTTTTTAAGAGGAAGGTCCTCAGGCCTTGAGTTTGGCTTGGGACTATAGTCTTGCAGAGAGAATGACTTCTTTCCCCCAAAGGAATTGAGCGCCTGGCTGCCAGTTCTGGGCTCTATCCCTAGCCTCAGTAGGCCTGGGGCTGCCCTCCTGCCACCACTGAGTACATATATCTGTACCTTGTCTACTGAGATGCTTTTCTTATTCTTGAACATGACTGTGGCTTATTGATTTTTCTCTTTTTATATTTTATCAATCACTGTAAGCCCCCAGAGGACAGGAACTGTCAGTTTTGTTTATTGCTTTATCTTTAGCATTTAGAATGGAACCTGGGAGTTCCCGTTGTGGCTTAGTGACTAATGAACCTGACTAGGATCCATGAGGATACAGGTTCGATCCCTGGCCTCCCTCAGTGGGTTAAGGATCTGGTGTTGTCACGAGCTGTGGTGTAGGTCACAGATGCAGCTCAGATCCCAGAGTTGCTGCGGCTGTGGTGTAGGCCAGCAGCTGTAGCTCTTATTGGACCCCTAGCCTGGGAACCTTCATATGCTGAGCGTGCGGCCCTAAAAAAAAAAAGAAGCAAACTACCCTACAAGTGAGTTAAAACAACAATCATTTTGTGATTTTTTTTTTAAAATTAAAATTTTTTTTTTTTTAATTTTTAGGTCTGAACATGCAGCATATGGAAGTTCCCAGACCAAGAATTGAATCAGAGCTGCAGCTGCAGACCTATGCCACAGCCACAACAACTGGGGATCTGAGCCACATTTTTGACCTACACCACAGTTCAGGGCCATGCCGGATACTTAACCCAGAAAGCCAGGTCAGGGGTGGAACCTGAGTACTCATGATGCCAGTCGAGTTTGTTTCTGCTGAGCCACAGTGGGAACTCTAATTTTGTGATTTTTTTTTTTTCCACAGTTTTGTGGGACAGGAATTCAGACACAACACAGTGAGGGAGAGTCAGCTATACTCCATGATGTCTGAGACCTCACCTGGGGTCTGGCTGGGCATCCCTTTCTGTTCATGTGGTTTCACGACCTCCCTACATGTGTCTCCAGCATAGTGCTTTTGAATAGTTGGATTCTTACATGTTGGCTGAGGCTCCAAGAGCCAGTTTCAAGACACAAGAAATAGAACCTGCTTGTCTTTTCAGATTCGGCCCAGAAACTGGCATGGCATCACTCTTGCTGTATTCTTATCATTCAAAGCAATTCTAGAACCTGTCTTAATTTAAAGGGAGGTAGCATAGACCCTCCACCTTTAATGGGAGGAGTGTTGATTTGTAGTCATCTTTAATCTGCCACATTGAATATTAGAAAAATATTTTAGTAAGAAGGCATTTCAGAGGTAATATCTTCTAATTTGCCCATGTTCTAGACTTTTTTTTTTTAAGAGCATCCCCAACAAAAGCAGTTAATTTTTACTTGAACATTTTCTTTTTTTTTTTTTTTTTTTTTTTTGGTCTTTTTAGGGCTGTATCCACAGCATATGAAACTTCCCAGACTAGGGGTTGAATCAGAGCTGCAGCTCCTGGCATACCCCACAGGCACAGCAACGCAGGATCCGAGCCTTGTCCTTGATCTACACCACAGCTCACGGCAATGCTGGATCCTTAACCCACTGATCGAGGCCGGGGATCGAACCTCTCCTCATAGATACTAGTCTGGTTCGCTACTGCTGAGCCATGACTGGAACTCCACTTGCTTGAACATTTTCAAAGAGGTGAAAGTAAGCCTTTTTTTTTTTTTTTTTTGGTGTTAGATCATCCTCTGATGTTCACTGTGAAATAAAGGGAATAGTAAAAAACACAGTTAATTTAATTACTAAAAGTCCTCATTTTTTAGCTAATCTTTTTGAAGTTTGTAATACAAACTCTAAGTAAAGCAACAGGTATATGGTGATACCAGGGAAGTGGGACTCTCTGGGATGCTGAAAATTTGAAACATCCAGGATGTTAATGTGTTGTTAATGTGTTAATCCTCCAAGTTGCTTTTAAAGTGGGGAGAAAACCTGTTAAGAGGCAACAGCTATAATCTTTAAAAAAATTTTTTTTCTTGAAGGTGATTTATAATATTGTGTTAATCTTTGGTGTACAGCAGAGTGATTCAGTTGTATGTGTTATATGTGTGTGTGTATATATATACACACTTTTTCATACTCATATGCATATATATATATATATATATACACACACACACACACTTTTTCATATTCTTTTCCATTATGGATTATTACAGGATATTGAGTATGTGCTATACTGTAGGACTTTGTTGTTTATCCATTCTATGTATATAAGTTTGCACCTGCTAATCCAAACTCCCAGTCCAGCCTTACCCTAACCGCCTCCCCCTTGGCAACCACAAGTCTCTTCTCTATGTCTGTGAGTCTGTTTCTGTTTCGCAGAGAAGTTCATTTGTGTCATATTTTATTTTAAAAATTTTTTTTTCTTTTTATGGCCGCACCTGTGGCATATGGAAGTTCCCAGGCTAGGGTCGATTTTGAGCTGCAACTGCCGGCCTACACCACAGCCACAGCAACGCCAGATCCGGGCTGTGTCTGTGACCTACACCACAGCTTATGGCAATGCCGGACCCTTAACCTACTGAGTGAGGCCAGGGATCAAACCCACAACCTCATGGTTCCTAATTGGATTTGTTAACTGCCGAGCCACGATGGGAACTCTTATATGTACCATATCTTTTTTATCCGTTCTTCTGTCAGTGGACACCTAGGTTGCTACCATGTTTTGGCTATTATAAATAGTGCAGCTGTGAACATTGGGGTGTGTGTACCTTTTTGAATTTGAGTTTTCTCCAGATATATGCTGGGAGTGGGATTGCTGGATCATATGGTAGTTCTATTTTTAGTTTTTTGAGGACCCTCTATACTGTCCCCCATAGTGGTTGTACCAATTTACATTCACACCAACGGTGTAGGAGGGTTCCCTTTTCTCCACACCCTCTCCTGCTTTTATTGTTTTTGATGATGGCCGTTCTGGTGGGTGTGAGATGGTATCTCACTATAGTTTTGATTTGCATTTCTGTAATAATTTGTGATGTGGAGCATCTTTTCATGTGTTTTTTGGCCATCTGTCTGTCTTCTTTGGGGCAATGTCTATTTAGATCTTCTGCCCATTTTTGATTGGGTTGTATGTTTTTTGATATAAAGCTGCATGGAACATTTATGTGTTTTGGAGATTAATCCCTTGTTGGTTGCTTCGTTTGCAGAGATTTTCTCCCATTCTGGGGGTTGTCTTTTCATCTTTTTAAAAATGGTTTCCTTTGCTGTGCAAGAGCTTTTTTTTTAAGGGCTGCACCTGAGGCATATGGAATTTACCAGGCTAGGGGTTGAATTGGAGCTGCAGCTGCAGGCCTACACCACAGCCATGGCAACACCAGATCTGAGCCACATCTGTGATCTACACCACAGCCTGCAGCAATGCCAGATCCTTAACCCACTGAGCAAGGCCAGGGATCAAACCCGCCTCCTCATGGATACTAATTGGGTTCATTACTGCTGAGCCATGACAGGAATGCTTCATTTTAAGTGAGATTTCCCTTTATTAATTTTTCACAGTTGTAAAGTATGTGCATATTCAGCTTTGTCAACTACTGCTTGTTGATTTTCTATGATTTTTTTGAAATAATGAAATTAGAGTGGGAAAAACAACTTTGATTTATAGCCATACCTCAATATTTGTGGGGGATTGGTTCCAAGACCCCTTGCTGATATCAAAATCTGTGGCTGCTTAAATCCCTTATATAAAATGGTGTAGTATTTGCATATAACCTATGTACATCCCCCTGTATATTTTAAATAATCTCTCAATTACATAAAATACCTAATATAGTATAAATACTATGTAAATAACTATATAAAATGTAAATATTATGTAAATAGTACCAGAATGAAGCAAATTCAAGTTTTGCTTTTTGGAACTTTTTGGAATTGTTTGTTTCTGAATATTTTCAATCTGCAATTGGTTGACTCTGTGAATGTGGAACCCATGGATATTAAGGGCTAACTATATACATAACAAAATAGATGATGTAAAAATTGGTACTAGATTGGAGAGGCAGTTTGGGGCTATACTGTTTAGAGCCTGAATGCCATGTGAAGGCAAGGTGGGCTGGTACAGTGAAGATGGGGCTAGGATAAACCTTACGCCCACTACTTACATTCTGTGGTACCTTGGCCAAGTCACTTCATATTTTTTAACCTTAGTTTCATCATCTGTAAAATGGGGATAGTACTCACCTAAAAGGGTTGTTTGAAGGATAAATAAGTAATGTATGAAAACTGCTTAGTAGAAAACCTGGTACCTAAGACATCTCCCCCAAATATTAGTTTCTTCCAAAGGATTTTGTTTGGAGCTTTTAGGAAATATTGATATTTGAACAGGAAAATGTATCATTAACTGTTATATCCTTTAGCATGTTTAAGAAATAAAGGCAAATCTGAGACCAGTTTTAGAGTGGCAATCTCCTGGTTTTCTGCTGGCAGGTGTTTTATGCTGAGCATAGACTGGGAGTTGGGTGCATTTAAGCTTCTTTTGTGAGATGCTGTTTTGCAAACGCACAGACTTGCTGCCCTATTTACACTGCTTTGAAGAATAGAAATAACTTATTGTCATCACAGAGCAACAACATTGCTGCATTCTTCTCTCTATATCATGTGCTGCAAAGGACGAAGGCCTGAAAGGCAAAGAGTAGAGACCAAGATGCCAATAATTGGTCTTCGTCTCAGCTGTGAAGAGGTGGCCATTGCTGTCACAGCCAAAGAAAGGCAAGGAGAAGTTACTTTAAAGCTGCAAAGTCTTAGGACCTAAAATAGCATGAGCACTGATGTGAGGTCCAAGGAGAGGGTAAGGAACAATATTAGGATCTTTACGTTATACTTACAGATCTCCTGTAAGTATAACGTACAGGGAGTTCCTGTTGTGGTGCAGTGGAAAGAAATCCGACTAGGAACCATGAGGCCGAGGGTTTGATCCCTGGCCTTGCTCAGTGGGTTAAGGATCTGGCTTGGCCATGAGCTGTGGTGTAGGTCGCAGATACTGCTTGGATTCAGCGTTGCTGTAGCTGTGGCGTAGGCTGGCAGCTGTAGCTCCGATTGGACCCCTAGCCTGGGAGTCTCCATATGCCACAGGTTCAGCCCTAAAAAGCAAAAAAAAAAAAAAAAAAAAAAAAAAAACCAAAAAACAAACAAACAAAAAAACAAACCCAAAAAAAGCAAGATAGACTTGACTGGAACAAAATGAGGTAGCATAGAGATGCTGGTATTTTGTCTGGATGTTGGCGAGAAGGGAGCAGAGCCTGCTTGCCCACTGGGATACAGGTTGAGTAAAGACTTGTCGTTTTTAGTGTTATTGTAAAGCAGAGTTTGAAGATGTCAGTATGTGAGTGGTTATCTGTGGTCTCTTCTGGTTAAACAAGGTATGTGCAAGAATGAACATTCTGGAAACATTCATCCAGAAACTGTTGTTAGGGAATAAACTCTGTTCTCAAAGCTTGTGTTATAAAGAGGAACACTCCCTATTGAGAGGCCGGGTGGATCTGTGACAGGCTCCTTTCATCCTTCAGTCTCGTTCTGTGTCAAAATATTCTCCCCAATATACCACATTGATTAAGCCCTGCATTAAACTTTTAAGTGGCTTTCAAAATAAATTTCAGATTTCTAGCCTAGCATTAATGGTCTTTACTTGAATGGGTCTCTTTTTGCTGTGAGCCTTCTTTCTGATTTCTCACTAAACCATACTGTCTTCTTTAGCAAGACGAGTTTACTTGCACTTTCATGACTTTTTCATTCTTTGTACTTTTATAAATCCTCCTCATTTTTCAAGGGCTAACTCAAATTCATTTTCTGCCTTTCCAGAAGTTTTTTCTTTGCAGTCCAGCTTCTATTGCAAATAACTTGTTCATATTTAATTTGACAACTAACCTTGTGCCACTGTATCATGATGCTTTGTTTATATCTTTTTAAAAATTTTCTTCTTATGGCCACACCTGCAGCATATGGAAGTTCCTGGGCTAGGAGTCGAATCAGAGCTGCAGCTGCCGGCGGACACCACAGCCACAGCAACATGGGATCCCAGCTGCATCTGCCACCTGAACTGCAGCTTGCACAACGTTGGATCCTTAAGCCACTGAGTGAGGCCAGGGATCGAACCCAAATCCTCACAGACACTGTGTTGGGTTCTTAACCCGCTGAGCCACAATGGGAATTTCTCTATCTTTTTCTTTTTGCTTCCCTCTTCATTTTTTTTTTTCCTCCAACAAATTTGTAAACTTCTTACACCAGAATCCTTGCTATCAAATGACTATTTTAAAATATCAAGTTACTTTTTCTGTCTCACTATATTAAGCTAATGACTTGCAAGTAAGAGACACATAATAAGTGTGGGTATAAATTTAACAGTAAAAGTGAAGATAAGTAAAACTACATGTCAGAAAACATGAAGGATGTCTTACAAAATCAGATTCTCATGAGAAAGTGAGAACTGAATTTACCTGGGGCGGTCACAAGGTGATGATGCATAGAATTGAGGATGCCGTGTCTCTGGAAGACCAGTTTTATTGCAAGACAGTGAACTGGGTTGCTGTCTTCATTGAAGCAGGAGTCTCAAAAGTATATTACATTCTGATGCCCCATATGACTGGAAGTCCTAGGCATGCTATAGGTTTTAAGACCTTTGGACAAGCCTTATGCCCAGAAATCTTTCATTTATTCATTTACTCATTTCATTTTTTGGGGGGCATATGAAAGTTCCTAGGTCAGGGATCAAATCCAAGCTGTAGCTCTGACCTATGCCACAGTTGTGGTAATGCTGGATCCTTAACTCACTGCACCAGGCTGGGGATTGAACCTGTGCCACGGAAGAGATAACACTGGATCCTTAACCCGCTATACCAAAGTGGGAAGTCCTATTCATTTCATTTTTTATTGCATGCCTGCTATATTTCAGACATTGCTGTAGGTGTTGGTGATTCAGCAGTAGACAAGGCAAAAAAGTCCCTACCCTGGTACAACACATGTTCTAGAAGATATGTTTAAAATGAGGGAGGAAGAAGGAGATGGACAATATATAAAATAACTTTGGATGGAATAATAGGTGATGTGATAGTAACAGGGTGGGGTGGAGTAAGGGTAGTGGCTATGAGTCTACTTTAGGGATAGAGGGTGGTCAATTACTTTTGTCAACTATTGTGATGTGAACAGCCCTCTGAATTTAGAGCCAGGAAGACCTGGACTCTATCCAGCTCTGCCAGTGTGACCTCAGGTAAGATGCTGAATATCTCTGGCTTTAGTACTTCATTTGTAAAATGAAGATATTGATAATCGCCTTACAGTGTTGTGGAAATTAAATTCGATGATGCATATGAAAAGAAATGTTTGGTAACTAAAAAGAGCTGTAGAAATATGATGTCACACTGTTTTGCAGTTGATTGCTTGGATTTCATGTAGTAATGATGATTGTGGACCAACCCTTTGGTGAGACTTTGGAGCTATGACCCTTTGGACCATGTGAGCTTCTACACCACTGGTGTTCTCAGGAGAGCTCTGGAGGTCTGCTCCTGGAAGGTGGCTGCCTGGCTGCAGCAAAACAGAGGCCAGGCTAGGGAGACTTGCAAGGTGGGAGCAGAGTAGCCACCTTTTCTTCATTTAGTGTCTGCATCCTTCCCTGGTCCTTATGGGATCTATAATGGCTTTAATAAAAATCTTTTTTGATGTTGTGGCTCTTTTCCTTCTCTCATATCGAAACCAGGGTAGCTGTTAAGAACTTATGAACTCATGCTTAATTTAAGCAAACTGAATTGGAAAAAAAAGTATGTATGAATGTTTACATTGTTTGGAATTTATAAACAAAATCAAACCATTTGTATCAACTCATAGAATTTTCTCTTCTGATTCCTAATTCTTTTTGATGTTTGAAAAATGACAGCACCTGAAACTAACACAATATTGTAAATCAACTATATTTCAATTAAAAAGAAAGAACAAGGAGTTCCCGTTGTGGCGCAGTGGTTAACGAACCCGACTAGGAACCATGAGGTTGCGGGTTGGGTCCCTGCCCTTGCTCAGTGGGTTAACGATCCGGCGTTGCTGTGAGCTGTGGTGTAGGTTGCAGATGCGGCTCGGATCCCGAGTTGCTCTGGCGTAGGCTGGCGGCTACAGCTCCGATTGGACCCCTAGCCTGGGAACCTCCATATGCCGTGGGAGCGGCCCAAAGAAATAGCAAAAAGACACACACACACACACACACACACACACAAAAGGAACGAAAGGTGACAGCAGTGTGACTTCCGTTTGTGACCTTAAAACGTTAGGCAAGTGCTGCCATCTAGTTTTATATGTTTGATTACTGTCTTTGCTGACATTTGAAATGAAGTTTCTGGAGAAACTCTGAAATACTAATCAAAGTTTTACATATAGGAACAAGTTGGTTTTTCACTTGCGGTTTGTTGGAGTTGATTTAACCTTTTTTTTTTTTTTTTTTTTTTTTTCTTTTTGGCTGCGTCCTACAGCATGCAAAAGTTCCCAGGCTAGGGATCAAACCTGTGCCACAGCAGTGACAACGCCAGGTTCTTAACCCACTGTGCCACGAGGGAACTCCAACATTATTGTAATTATGTGACGTGTTTAGTATCTTTAGCATCACCTTTTTACTCAGACTATCCTAGAACACAGGAAAGGCTATTTTAGAATGGAAAAGTACTATAGCAGACTGAAGGATAGAGTTATCTTCCAAGTGTACTGCATTGGCCATAGAGGTATGCAGACAACTCTGAACATGGTTAATTTTTAACTATTTCAGAAACATTTTTGGAGTTCCCTTCGTGGCTCAGAGGTTAATGAAATCAACTAGGATCCATGAGGGTTTGATTCCTGGCCTCACTCAGTGAGTTAAGGATCCAGTATTGCTGTGAGCTGTGGTGTAGGTCGAAGATGTAGCTTGGATCTGGCTGTGGTGTAGACTGGCAGCTGTAGCTCCAGTTCAGCCTCCAGCCTGGGAACCTCTATATGCTGGGGGTGCAGCCCTGAAGAGAAAATTAAAAAAAAATTTTTTTTTTTTTTTTTAGTTGTGGGCTAAGAATGAGAATTGAAGTTTCTGCAGTGGATTACATTTTGATTAGAGGCAAGCTTTTATTTGACATTCCAGGTCTCCAGCATGGCCTGTAAACTCTGCTGTTAGTTTTCCCACCCCTCTGCTTCACCTCGTGACTTTCTTTTCCACGCTGTTCTGGTCCTCATTCTTGGATGATACTAGTCTCCTTCCATTAGGTTCATGCCATTTCTTTTGCCACTCTTCCTTCTGCTCTATTTATTTGCTTGTTAATTTTTAGAAATTAAAAATTCACAGCAAAAAAGAAAACAGCCATCATCCACATTCCTTCCACTTTGGACCAGACCACTACTAACAACTTTGTATATTTGCTTTAATTTTTTTTTTTAAAGAAAGAATCATCACCAGTTTGTGTGATACTGTGATTTATAGGAAATGTATATTTTGTCATTCAGATGATCAAATATTTGGTCATCGTGGTTCCTGGCTCACAGCTCCTCAAACCCTTTGAATTTCCTAGGTGGTGAGAGCTTAAAGGTGTTTCTTATGTTAATAAACTGACTTTTGGAAAGCACCCAAGGATGGGGGTTGGTTGCTGGAAAAACCAACCCTGGGATTAGAGGGTTGGAACATTTAGACCTATCTTCAGACCTGGTCTGGGAGGGGGGGAGAGGGGTTGGAGGTTGAATCAATAGCTGTTTGGCCAGTGATCAAAGTAATTGTGCTTATGTAATAAAACCTTCATAAGACCCCAAAAGGGTGGGATTTGGAGAGTCTAGGTTGGTGAACATGTGGAGATTGGAGAGAGGGGCACTCCTGGAGAGAGAGGGGAAGTCCTGTGCCCTTTTCTCATATCTGGCTGTTCTTGAGTTCTAGCTTTTTTATTTTATTTTTTTTAAAATAATAGATTGGGGAGTTCCCATTGTGGCTCAGTGGAAATGAATCCGACTAGGAACCATGAGGTTGTGAGTTCGCTCCCTGGCCTCGCTTAGTGGGTTAAGCACCTGGCGTTGCCATGGGCTGTGGTGTGGGTTGCAGACGCAGCTCGGATCCTGAGTTGCTGTGGCTGTGGTGTAGGTTGGCAGCGTAGCTCTGATTGGACCCCTAGCCTGGGAACCTCCATATGCTACAAGTGTGGTCCTAAAAAGCAAAAAAAAAAAAAAAAAAAAAAGAGATTGGTAATCTAGTAAATAAAATATTTCCCTGTGTTTTGTGAGCTGCTCTAGTGCATGAATCCAACCCAAGGGAACCAACAATCTATAGCTGGTTGTTCAGAAGCCAGATGCTAATTTTGGCTTATGACTGGTGTCTAAAGTGGGGGAGGGAGACAAAGTCTTGTAGGACCAAACTCTTAACTTGTGGGTCTGTGCTCTCTCCAGGTAGAGTGGGTGAGAATATTGTTGATTTGTAGGCCACATTGCTGATGTCCTGAAAATTGTGGCTTTCAGCGAACCCCACCCCCGCCCTGTACCACAATGGAAATTTGGACCCAGAGCCTTTTGGTTTGATAACAGTGATATTTGCTCATTCTAAAGAGTTCAAAGAGTGCAGAAAACTGCAATGATCAAGTGTAAAAACATACATAACCTTTCCTAAATCCCACCACCCAGAAATAACCACCATTAGCATTGAATGAGCACCATAGCAGACCCCACACACACGTGCACACATTCTTTGCTTCAGCACACGTTTCCATGTGGTCTTCTGGCTTTGAATGCTGCTGTGGGGCAGGCTGAGGCCATCCAGATTCTTCTACCTGGTATCTGAGGAAGTCTTTTTTAATTTTTGTTTATTTTAATTTTTAAAAATTTTATTGAAGTATAGTTGATTTATAAGGTTGTGACAAGTTCTGCTGTGTACCAAAATGATTCAGTTACACATATACACATATCCATTCTCTTTCAGATTCTTTTCCTACATAATCATCACAATATTGTGTAGAGTTCTCTGTGCTATACAGCACATCTCTGTTGGCCAATCATTCCATATACCTCGGTGTGTCATATGCCAATCCCTACCCCCCACCCCCATCCTGTCCCCTTTGATAAACATAAGTTTTTCAAAGTGAAGAAATTTTTATGGTTGAAGTTCAGCGACTTTGGTAGGAAATTGGGCTTTTTGTATCCAATTTCTTGTTATGTGCTGTGGACAAAATGTTGTTGCTTGCCATTCTGGTAAACAACGAATGTTGCCCACCACCAGCCAGTGCAGCGGCTTTGATGGTATATCTGGAGGGAGATTCAGGATGGAGAAAAAAACAGGATACTGACCCTAAATAGTTAAGATGCATATTAAAGGAATAATTCAGTGAACCCAGACCTTTGCATCCTCCCAAACAGAAAAGCACTAAAATCATTAACTTCAGATGTCTGGTTTTTTGTGATTAGCAGTAACCTTTTGATGTTCTGACTACATTTTTTTTTCTTCCAGCAAAAACTATATCTTGGCTCCTCCCTTAACTCTTTGGGGCAGTCCTTCAGAGCTACCTGAGAGGCTGATTCCTGGGCTATAGTCCCTGAATAAAAGCTAATTCCCAACTTTTAGGTTGTGCGTTTTTTGTTTGTTTCTTTGTTTGTTTCAGTTGACAGTGATAATGACCTTTCAATATCCAGACCTTTTTTTTTTCCCTCTAATTAGGGAAATTATCTGGCCTTTCATCTTGGAAAATTTTGGTTCCATTTGTTTGGTTTTTCGCTGCAGGGACACCAGCCATCCTAATACAGGTCCATGGTCACCTGCCCTGCATAGCCATAAATTTCCCTCTAATTGTTTTAATTTTGTTTTGACTTTTGAATCATTGTGCACTGCCATTGCTGTAAACCCCTTTTCTCCATGTGTCTTTCATTGGCTCATCAGCTGTGGTGGAATCTGTTTCTTGCCATTTCTAACACATTGTTCTGTAATGTTTTGGTCTTCAGTTTCATTGTTTGCCCTCTCCCTTTTGGTCCCATTTTGTTGTTTTCCATCTTGTCCTTAAGCTTTATTGAATTCATGTTCTTTTCCACTTGCTGTCCTGAGAAGCCTTTTTGGGAAAGCGTAGCTCTGTTCTTTGAGCTGATTTTCTTTGGGGTTAGTTTTGTGTGCTGAGTTCCTGGGAGGTGTTTGCCCAGTGCACGCTGTGTCCTTTGGCCCTGCTGTTGCTTGGGCAGCTCTGCCTGTGTGTAGGCCCGCCTCTCTGCTCAGTGAGGTGACTCAGGGGGGTGATTTCTTGACAGTCTTTCTACAGTATCTGGGAAATTTGTTTTCTGTTAGCAGTCCCAGAGGGAGGGCTGGGTATTTCCTGTGCTGTCCATTTTCGTGTGCCCTGAAATGGTGGCAGATGAGGGTTAGCATAGAGATTTGCCTTGGAGGCATTGCTTACTTGAGGGCTTGACCTATAAACAAGGCCAGCCGCATAATTTCTGGGGCCCAGTGCAGAATGAAGATGTGGGGTCTTAGTTCAAGGAGTAGGAAAAGTGTGCCACTGAAGGTACCAAAACAAAGTCTTTTCCTTTAAAAATTTTTTTTATTACTTATCAAATCTAATGGGATAATAGTGGTACATGAGTAACAACACACATTTACAGATTTTAAAAACTAATGTTTTTGGTGGCATAGTTCTTGATAATTTAAAATTTTGGGGCGTTCCCTGATGGTCTGGTAGTTAGGATTTGGCCCAGGTTCAAGCTCTGATCTGGGAACTGAGATCCCACATCAAGCTGCTGCATGCTGTGGGGGAGAAAAATTTGAAACAGATTTTTCTATTGGTACATGGTTAAAAGTGTTAACAGCATTTTATAGGCTGTGACAACCAGAACTGGGTGCATAATTTCTAAGGCCCAGTGCAAAATGAAGATACAGGGATTTGTATTCAAAAAAAGCATGATAACAATTTTTCCTTTTTGTAGCCTCTCTTTTGAGTCGTCATGGAGTTTTTTGTTAGAGATTTAATATCATATTAGTAAAGAAAAATTAAAAACTGAAATTATTAGCAGGAATTTTACTATTCATCTTTATAGTATAGTAATCATGTAATGTTAGTTTAAAATACAAATGTATGAGCATTTAATGTGGAATCATCAAAATTAATTTCGTAGCTTGTGCATGCATGTGTATTTTGTTCTTATAATAGTGGAACGGCTGCACAAAACTAACTGAACTGTTTCACTTATTTACATGTGCACACTCTAAACTTTCAGGTTACTGATGAGTAAAAAACAAAAGGAAAAGGAACTTTGGGTTGTCTTATTTTTCTCTTTCTCATATGTCATCATTTTGAGCAGAAGTGGTTGTCTCATATAGGACAATTACCCAAATAAGAAAGGTACAATATATTCCTTTTAATTTTTTTGTCTTTTTTTTAGGGCCACACCCAAGGCATATGGAAGTTCCCGGGCTAGGAGTCAAATTGGAGCTACAGCTGCTGGCCTACGCCACAGCCATAGCAATGCAGGATCTGAGTTGCATCTGTGACCTAGACTGCAGCTCACGGCAATGCTGGATCCCTGACCCACTGAGCGAGGCTATTAGTCAGGTTTGTTTCTGCTGTGCCACAATGGGAACTCCCAATATGTTCCTTTTTAAATATTAAAAAATTTTAATTAATTTATTTAATTGAAGTATAGTTGATTTACAATGTTGTGTTAGTTTCGAGCATATAGCAGTGATTCAGTTATACATATATACATATATATGTTCTTTTTCAGAATATTTTCTCTTAATAGGTTATTACAAAATTTTGAGTATAGTTCCCTGTGCTATATAGTAGATCCTTGTTGGTTATTTTATTTTGGCTGTGCCCATGGCATGTGGAAGTTCTTGGGCCAGGGATTGAACCCATGCCACAGTAGTGACCCAAGCTGCTACACCAACAATGCTGGTTCTTTAACCTTCTGGGTCATAGGAAAACTACGGTTATCTATTTTATGTGTAGTAGTGTGTATAAATTAATCCTGACCTCCTACTTCATCTCTCCCCAACCCCCCTTTCCCCTTTAGTAACCATAAGTTTCTTTCCTATGTCTATGAGTCTCTCTCTTTCGCTCCCCCTGCCCCCCCATATATATGTATATTCTCAACAAAACACTAGGACACTGAATGTAGCAATGTGAGGTGGGAGGAGATGCACATCCTGAACAAGTGAAATTATTCTGGGTATGAAAGCCTGTTTCAACATTTGAAAATTAACATAATCTACCATACCAACAAGCTAAAGAAAAAAAAAATCATATGTTCATATCTCTTGACACAAAAAGCATCTGACAAAATCATGATAAAAACTTTCCGTAAACTAGGAATAGAGAAGAACATCCTCAATGAAAGAAAGAACATGCACAAAACTCTACAGCTACCATATACTTAATGGTGAAAGCCTGAATGCTTTCTTTCTAAGATCAAAAACAAAGCAAAGCAAAGGAGTTCCCATTGTGGCACAGCAGAAACAAATCTGACTTGGAACCATGAGGTTGTGGGTTTGATCCTTGACCTCGCTCAGATCTGTTGTGGCTGTGGCTGTGGCTCCGATTTGACCCCTAGTCTGGGAAACTTCATATGCTGCGGATGTGGCCCTAAAATGCAAAAAAAAAAAAAAAAAAAAAAAAGAAAGGAAAGGATATCCATTTTTACCCCTCTTTTTCAACACAATACTGGAAGTTCTAACCACTAAAATAAAGCAAGAAAAAAATACTAGACACACAGATTGGAAAAGAACAATTAAAACTGTCTTTGTTTGCAGATGATGTGATTATCCACATAGCCAATCTCAAGGAATTTACTGAAACAAAACATTATAGAACTAATAAATAAGTTCAGCAATATCACAGGATGCAAGATCAATACACAAACATCAATTGCATTTCCATATACTAACAGTGTGGAAACCAAATTTAAAAGCATAATACTGGAGTTCCCATTGTGGCGCAGTGGAAATGGATCCGACTAGGGACCATGAGGTTGTGGGTTCGATCCCTGGCCTTGCTCAGTGGGTTAAGGATCTGGCATTGCTGTGAGCTGTGGTGTAGGTCAAAGACATGACTCAGATGTGGCATTGCTGTGGCTCTGGCGTAGGCCGGCAGCAACAGCTCCGATTGGACCCCTATCCTGGGAACCTCCATTTGCCGAAGATGGGGTCCTAAAAAGCAAAAAATAAATAAATAAATAAATAAATAAATAAATAAAAAGAACAATATGGAATTCCCTGGTGGCACAGTGGATTAAGGATCTGGCATTATTACAACTGTGGCTTGGGTTGCTGCTGTGATGTGGGTTTGATCCCTGACTGGGAACTTCTACATGCTTTAGGCTCTGCCAAAACAACAACAACAACAACAACAAAACAAACAAAAACCAAAAAACAAACAGAAAAAGCATAATAAGGAATCACTTTAACCTGATATTAAGGCCTACTATATAGCTACAATAATTAAACAGTGTAGTATTGGAGGAGGGCTGGACACATAGATCATTGGAACAAAATAGATAACCCAGAAATAGACCTACACAAATATACCCAAGCTGTTATTATTTTTTTTCTTTTTTAGCCACTCCCATGGCATATGGAAGCTCCCAGGTCAGGGATCGAATCTGAGCCACAGCTGTGACCTACACCACAGCTGCAGCAATGCCAGATCCTTAACCTACTATCCTGGGCTGGGGATTGAACTGGCGTCTCCACAGAGACAAGCAGGATCATTAACCTACTGGGCCACAGTGGGAACTCTTACCCAACTTATTTTTTTTACGAAAGTGCAAAAGCAATTCAATGGAGGAAGCATAGCTTTGCAACAGTGTTGGAGCAGTTGGACATCCATAGGCAAAAAATGAATCTTGACCTATAACTCAAAATGTAAAATACAAAACTAGAAATCTTTTAGGGAAAAAACCAAAGGTGCAAATCTTCAGGATATAGAACTATGCAGAGTTCTTAGATGTGATATCAAATGCATGATCCATGGAAGGAAAAATTGATAAACTGGACTTCATCAGAATTAAAAACATTTGCTCTCCTAAAGCCCATTTGAAGAGGATGAGAAGACAAATTACAGACTGGGAGAAAAAATTTGCAAACTACACATCCAACAAAGAACTAGTGTTTATGATATATAAAGAACCCTTTAGGAGTTCCCTTGTGGTGCAGTGGGTTAAGTGTTGTCACTGTAGCGGCTGGGGTCACTGCTGTGGCACAGGTTGAATCCCTGGCCTGGGAATTTCCACATGCCATGGGTGTGGCCAAAAAAGAACCCTCTAAACTTAAAAATAGGTCTCAATTATTTTTTATAATTGCATAAAATCTATAATTATCTCAAAATAAAAAGATAATTAAAAAACCCCAACATCTTCAGAACATCCTATTTTCTGACCCTCCAGATTATCATTCTTATTGAACTTTTCCTGTGGGACATTGGTCATGATTTTACAATTATTCGAATGGTTATTGTATAATATCTGTCTCCTGTTAGGCTGCCAGCTCTATCCTGCTATATCTCCAGTGCTGAAACAATGCTCAATAAATATTTTTTGAATGCATAAGAGCGAGGGCCTTGCAGAATTATTGAAGGGTTTGAAATTGCTTTGTATTTGGCAAATACTTTATTTCTTTTTTGTCTTTTTGCCATTTCTTGTGCTGCTCCTGCGGCACATGGAGGTTCCCAGGCTAGAGGTCGAATTGGAGCTGTTGCCGCCAGCCTACGCCAGAGCCACAGCAACGCGGGATCTGAGCCGCATCTGAGACCTACACCACAGCTCATGACAATGCCAGATCCTTGACCCACTGAGTGAGGCCAGGGATCGAACCTGCAACCTCATGGTTTCTAGAAGGATTGGTTAACCACTGAGCCACGAAGGGAACTCCTGTATTTGGCAAATACTTTAAATCCATGCCTCGCCCACTGTCTTTTTTTTGGAAAAATGAATACCTTATCCTCTTCCCAGAATACCCCTCATCCTTTGATCCTCTTGGCTGAGCCTTGCATCATCAGCAGCCTCTGTACAACATATGCCGCTTCTCCAGATTTTCCACGTTGGACAGCTGCCGAGAATGTCTGCCCCCTTGGCCTCCTCAGGGCTGAGTTTACCCAGTAATTAGTCTCATTACTCAGTGTTGGAATTTTAGACAGACAGCACGATGCTGTTATTATTCAGTGAAAAACAACATCTAAATTGATCCAGCGCTCAGTGAAAATGACATTTCTAGGTCTGTTTATAACAGCCTATTCAAACATTTTGACTTATTACTAAAGACAATTCAAGTGCCTTCAATGACAAGTTATTTTCAGAAAATATATTGAGGGGAATCTCTGTGATGGGTAAGACCTTGTAACAAAGTGACTTATTTGACATGAAAAGTTAGTTTTAGAATTCTGTTTGAATTCTGAGCAGTGTTTGACCGAGAAAGAAGGGATGGATGGTCTGGGAAGTTATAGCAGGGCAGCATTCCTGTTTGTTGCTTTGAACCAGTCTGGTTGTCAAAGAAGTCAGCAGGATTTTCTTAGGCAGTCTGATTTAGCACAGTATTATTGAAGCATATATAGTTATTCAAGACAGCGGAGAAATCCTGCTTTATGACTACAGAAATAGTATATTATCAATGCAGGAGACTTAGAAAATAGTAAAAACAAACAAAAACCACAACAGCAACAACCAAAAAGACACAGAGCCAAAAATGACAATGGCCAAAAAACAGCAACCCTCCCCCCCACCGCCAGGACACTGACATTGGTACGATACTACTCACTAAACTACAGGCTTTATCTGGATTTTACCAGGGTTTCCATTTAATGTTCTTTTGCTGTTCCGGGAGCCAGTCTAGTATTAAACAGTATGTTTAATCATCATGTCTCCTTAATCTCTTCCGTCTTTGTCAGTGCAGCAGCAGTCTGTCATGACCCTGACACTTCTGAAGAGTACTGACTAGTTATTTTGTAGACTCTTAACTTTATTTGAATTTGTTGGATGTTCCTACTTGATTGCAATGAAGTTATGTACTGTTGGCAAGAGTACCACAGAAATGGGCTTTTCTCATTGCTTCATATCCAAGGGTTCATGGTCTTGATAGGTCTTATTAATGGCTTTATTAATCTAGGTTATGATCACTAGGTTATGGTGGTGTCTTCTGGGCTTGGTCACTTCTGTTTGTATTAATAAATATCTTTGAATCTATGCAAATCTTGTTTCTATTTAAACATTTGCCAACTAGTTGTAGCATTCATTGGCTCATTTTGTCAGCAGTAAAAGGGGGAATGGAAGGACTCTTAAAAGTTTAATCAGTATCCTTCTGTTTCTCTCCCATGTTTGGTGAATATGTGTTTCCATAACATATGTATATTATATACATAATATATATGAATGTATATAATAAATTGAATATACATAGGACCAATGTGGGGAAAAGGGAACCCTCCTACACTGTTAGTAAGAATGTAAATTGGTGCCACTGTGGAGAACAGTATAGATTTTCCTTAAAAAACTAAAAATAGTTACCATATGATCTTGCAATCTCACTCCTGGGCATGTGTCCAGACAAAACTATAATTCAAAAAGATACATACACCCCAATATTCATAGCAGCATTATCTATACAGTAGCCAAGACACAGAAACAACCTAAATGTCCATCGACAGCTGAATGGATAAAGAAGATGTGGTGTGCATGCATATGTGTGTGTGTGTGTGTGTATGTGTGTGTGTACTTAGCCATAAAAAATAATGCAATAATGCCACCAGTAGGAACAAGTATGGGCATAGAGATTTTCTTGTTATGTGAAGTAAGCCAAACAGAGAAAGCGAAATGTCATAAAATATCACTGAACTTATTTACAAAACAGAAATAGACTCACAGAGATAGAAAACAAACTTATGGTTACCAAAGGAGAGAGCTGGGATGGGGGGAGATAAATTAGGAGTTTGGGATTAGGAGATACAAACAACTATATATAAAACATGTAAACATCAAGGACCTAGCACAGGGAATATAACATAGCATAGCACAGGGAACTGTACTCAATATCTTCTTCTTCTTTTTTTTTTTTTTTGGTGTTTCTAGGGCTGCACCGGTGGCATATGGAGGTTCCCAGGCTAGAGGTCCAATTGCAGCTGCAGCTGCCAGCCTACACCACAGCCATAGCAATGCGGGATCTGAGCCACATCTGCGACCTACACCACAGCTCCTGGCAACAGCAGATCCTTAACCTCCTGAGCGAGGTCAGGGATCAAAGCTGTGACCTCATGGTTGCTAGTCAGATTCATTTCCCCTGAGCCACAACGGGAACTCCCTCAATATTTTATAATAACCTGTTATGGAGAAGAATCTGAAAAATAGTATATATATGTATATACATAGCTGAATCACTTTACTGTACACTTGAAACTAACACATTATAAACTAGCTATAATAAAAATAAATAGGATATATTGTTATATATAATAATGCTATTTTGCAACTAGCTGTTAACAATGGATCATGAACCTTTTTCCTTATCACTAAATATTTTTTAGAACATGAGTGCTATAGCTAGTTAGTAGCATTTTATTTTATGATTCCATTATTTTTCTAGCCAGTTTTCAATTTTGGGGTGATTGGTTAAATTATTTTCTATTAAATATAGAGCACAGTGAATATCTCTATACACACATCTTTGCACACATCTCTGTATTTCCTAAGGATAATTTTTTTGAAGTCAGATAGCTGGCTCAAAAGGTGTGCAAATTTTTAAAACATTTGATACACACTGTAAACTTCCTCTCTCTGATCAAAAATGCAGATGCATGGCAGACTCTCCCTCTCATTCTACTTTCATTGATGTTTTATGTCAGGATTTTCAGTGTTCTTGCTCATAGTGTAATCATTTAAGAATAATTATATTCCCCACAAAGCCAGCTCTCCATTTTCAGAACCAACGACTGTGGGTGGAGACACAGGACACTGCAGACACCAGCCTATGGAGTGTTGTGGGTGAGTTGGGGGTGCTCAGCAGTTAGTATTAGGAGTCTTCCTGAGTAAGCCTGAGCTCACAGTCAGTGGGCTGCCCACTGAGAGAGGCTGCTCAGGTGGCCCTCAGTGTTCAGACCCCAGCATCACCTCTGGGAGGCTTATTAAAATGTAGGTTTCTGGGTTCAAATTCAGCTCTTTTATTTTTATTTATTTATTTACTTGTTTTAGGGTCACACTCGCGGCATATGGAAGTTCCCAGGCTAGGGGTCGAATCAGAGCTGCAGCTGCTGGCCTACACCGCAGCCACAGCAACACAGGATCTGAGTCGTGTCTGCATCCTACACTGCAGCTTTCGGCAACGCCAGAGCCTTTAACCCACTGAGTGAAGCCAGGGATCAAACCCGCATCCTCATGGATCCTAGTCGGATTCATTACCGCTGAGCCATGATAGCTGCCCCGTCAAATTCATATTTGAAGATCAGAATCCTTGGAGGAGAGTCCCAGGCATCTATATTTTAAAAAGTCTCATCTGTGTTTTAAAAAGGTGGTCCTTGGGGCGATACTTTGAGAAACACCACTTTCAGCTGTAAGCAATCTTGAGATTATTCTTTGGAGACTAGGAAAAATGAAGTGGACATGTGAATTTATGCCTTAATTTTCAACATGTGCTAGGGCAGATTTTCTCTAGGCTTCCTCTCATACGTATCCATGGTTAGTCCTCTTTTTAAATATAATTTATTCATTCCCTTCTTTTATTCTTTTTTTTTTTTTTCCTTTTTTGACCACCCTGCGGCCTATGGAGTTACCTGGCTGGATCCTTTAACCCTCATGCCCTCTGGGGATTGAACCTGCATTCTGGCACTGCAGAGAGGTAGAGGATCCCGTTGTGCCACAGCAGGAATTCTTCTTTTTCTTCTTCTTCTTTGTCTAGGCTCTTTTGAGAAAGTGTGCTTTTCTCAAATAGGAACATTTCCTTTGTCTCAAAGGAATAATCACTCAGTCCCACTATTTTATTTCTCCTTCAGCCCTTCTTGCTTTGATGCCCATACTTCTTACATGTGATTCCATGGGATGCTCACAGCAGCCCTTCAGGGTAAGGGGAGCTGGTATGAGTAGCCATTGCATTTGCAAAAATTAGGAAACCGGCTTAGACAGATGCATAGTAACAATAATTACATGCACTGAGTCTCTGTTGTGTCCCAACACCCCTGCAGAGTGGAAATTAGATCTTTTTTTTTTTTTTTTTTTCTGGCAGTGTCTGGGCCAGGGATTGAACCTTTGCCACAACAGTGACACTGTGGGATCCTTAACTCCCTAAGCCACCAGGAAGTTAGATTAGAGTGGAAATTAATATCCTTAGGTCCCCAAAAGGTCATGAGACTGACCTGAGTTGGTTGGAAACAGCTGAAGTTCATATCATAGTCTGGTCCAGACCAGATTCTCATTGTAGCTTATCAAGCCCACTGCTCTTTGATGGCAGAATTGGGGTGAGAACTCTGGAGTGCTGGCTCCTGGTCCAGTAGAGTTGCCCCTGAACCATGACACCTTCAGGTATATTTAACACAATCCTAGGGTGTGGGTATGTGTGGTGGAAGTGGGGGTCGGGATCATCGGAGTTCTGGGTTCTTGGTTTTGTGTGGTCTCTGTCTGCTGGTATATGATCATACAATCTTTGTGTGTGTGTGGGGTGGGAAGGAGGGAGCAGGATACATGTTTTTGGCTTTTAGAATGCCTTGGTCCCCAACTGCAACACCAACAGTTCAGAAAAAGATCTACTCAGGAGCATCACATTTTTGGAAGCCTTTGTGCATCATACATGAGTGGGCTGTAGAGACTGGGCTGGTGTGGAGGAAATGAATCTTCACAATGCATTACTGCTCCTGAATTTCCAGGCTGTTGTAGTTTTTTGGGGCGTGAACATGAGGCATTTTAAGGTATGATGTCTAAAAACGTACTTGATATTAAATCATAGTTCTGCTCTTGGAGTTTCTGTCGTGGCACAGCAGAAATGAATCTGACCATGAAGATACCATGAAGGTACCATGAAGGTGTGAGTTCGATCCCTGGCCTCGCTCACTGTGGGTTAAGAATCCGGTGTTGCCATGAGCTGTGGTGTAGGTCGAAGACGCAGCTCGGATCCTGTGTTGCTGTGGCTGTGGTGTAGGCCGGTGGTTGTAGCTGCGACTGGACCCCTAGCCTGGGAACCTCCATATGCTGCGGGTGTGGTTCACCCCCTAAAAAAGGCAAAAAAACCAAAACAAAACATAGTTCTTCTCTTCACATACTTTATGGAGAACATGGGACATGATTTCATTTATACAGATTATTAGGCTCAATTCCTTAAAACAGACTAGCTTCTCCTTCTCCTACTTCTTTTTCTTCCCCTTCTCCTTCTTCTTCCTCCTCCTCCACCCCTTCCCCCTCTACTTCCTTCTCCTCTTCCTGTTCTTCTTTTTCTCGGGGGGGGGGGGGTGCTACACCCATGACATGTGGAAGTTCCTGGGCCAGGGATCAAATCCGTGCCAGAGCAGTGACAATGCCAAGTCTTTAACTGCTAGACCACCAGGGAACTCTGAGCCTAGCTTCGTAAATTAATGGATTTGATATGTGCAAGGGTAATTTTAGAGTAAGAACTTCCTAAATTATGAGGTTTGAGAGAGTGGGGAGTGTGTTGTAATTACTCTGTGTACAGCATATTCATCAGTTCTGCTATCTCATAGTGAAGATTATGTACCTACATTAAGTATAATGTATACACACATAAGAACCCTCTTGAGTAGATAGGGTACTGAGAGCAGCAGGTCCTTAAAATATCTCCATTTCTCTGCATACAAAGTTAAGGAAAGAAAGCAATTGACTTCCAGATGACTTTTTAGTTTCCTTTTAGGGCTGCACCTGTGGCATATGGGCATTCCTGGGCTAGGGGTCAAATCAGCGCAGCTGCCAGCCTACGCCACAGCCACAGCAACGCTGGATCCTTAACCTACTGAGCGAGGCCAGGGGTCAAACTCCCATCCTCACAGACACTATATCAGCTTCTCATCCCACTGAGCCACAGTGGGAACTCTTCTCCTATGACTTTTTTTTTTTTTTTTTTTTGTCTTTTTGCCTATTCTAAGGCCACTCACCACAGCTCATGGCAATGCCAGATCCTTAACCCACTGAGCAAGGCCAGGGATCGAACCCACAACCTCATGGTTCCTAGTCAGATTCGTTAACTACTGAGCCACGACGGGAACTCCTCCTAGATGACTTTTTAACAACTTCTTCCTTTTCCTGAAACTTCATATACCTTCTCTCTCATTCTCACTTTGAACAATCAAGGAAAACCTGCGAAACTACCTGTCATCACATCTGTAGAATGACTGAATCCCTCTGTGTTTCTTTGCCTTCCCTCCTGTTACTTTGGGTACCCCCTTCCTATGCCTTTTCGAGCACTTTGCTCCAGGACTTTTCCCCTTTTCTGTATCATCCTGTTTTCCCTATCGACTGGATCATTCTCATCAGCATATACAATTTGCTATAAAATCACCCATTCTAAGGTTGAAAAAAGCTTCTTTATTCTCTTTCCTTCCCTGATGATTTATTCCTCTCCTCCCTTTATAGTAAAACTCCTTGAGAAAGCTGTCATATTCCTTTTTGAACAGAGGCCAAATCAGGTCACTCCTGTGTTCAAAACCCACCGATGATTTCCTATCTTTGAGTAAAGCCGAAGTCTTCACAATGGTCTGCAGGAACCTGCATGATCTGGCTCCCTCCTGTCTCTCGACTCTCATCCTGTCTCCCTTTTTCTTACCTCAGAACTAGTAATGGGCTTAATAAAATGAACATGGTCCTACTACCCCTTGCCATGAGGGCTGAGGATCTCTAGCCAGATTGGTAGTGGCTTGCTTAATCACTGTTCATCTCTGTGAGTGCCAGCATTGCATGGCAAGAACTTGGGAAACCCTAGGGTCCCACAACTCCCCAGTTAAGACATCTATCCGGAGAAAATCATAATTCTAAAAGATACATGCTGGAGTTCCCACTGCAGCTTAGCAGTAACAAACCCAACTAGTATTCATGAGGATGTGGATTCAATTCCTGGCCTTGCTCAGTGGGTTAAGTATCTGGCATTGCCATGAGCTGTGGTGTAGGTTGCAGATGCGGTTTGAATCCCCGAATTGCTGTGGCTGTGTCTGTGGCTGGCAGCTGCAGCTCTGATTTGACCCCTATCATGGGAACCTCCATATGCTGTGGGTATGACCCTAAGAAGACAAAAAAAAAAAAAAAAAAAAGATACATGCACCCAATGTTCATTGTGGCACTATTTACAATAGCCAAGACATGGAAGCAACTTAAATGCCATAAGCAAAAGATTAGATTAAAAAGATGTGGTATATATATATGTGTGTGTTTGTGTGTCTGTGTATATATATGTGTATATATATATATATATATACACACAATGGAATATTACTCAGCCATAAAAAAGAATGAAATGATGTCATTTGCTGCAACATGGATGAACCTAGAGACTATCATAGTAAGTGCAATTAGTCAGTGAAAGACAAACATCATATGATAGCACCTATATGTGGAATCTAAAAAAAGGATACAAATGAACTTAATTGCAGAACAGAAACAGACTCACAGACTTTGAAAAACTTATGGTTACTAGAGAGAACAGGTGATGGTGGAGGGAGGGATGGACGGGGGGTTTGGTTCTGGCATATTCACACTAACGTATGTGGAATGATTGGCCAGTGGGGACCTGCTACATAGCACACAGAACCTACCCAATATTTTGTGATAATCAATGTGGGAAAAGAATCTGAAAGAGAATGGATATGTGTATATGTATGACTGGATCACTTTGTTTGCAACCTTGTAAATCAACTATAGTTCAATAAAGTTTTAAAAAATTAAGAAAATACCCAATAAAGAAGCTTGATTTACTCTTTCCTACTTGCCCTCTTTGGAATAATCGATTTCTTAATTATTTTTCTCCTCTATTATCTTTATAAACATTCTTGTAGTAATCTTTTTATGGTTACTCTAGAAAGTACTGTATGCATCCTTACTTATTATAGTTATAGGTTTCTTTAAAATAATGCTCTTAGCACCTTCTCAATAAGAAATACAAGAAACTTACCTCAATATTTAATACCCTCTTGCCTTTTTTTTTGCTATTGTTGTTATGTTTTTACTTATGTATTTATTACACGTTTTATAAAACATTATCTTTATTGTTTTTAAAATAAATGTTCCTTTGTATCCATCCCATTTTTATTCTGTCTCGTATCCTTCATTCTTTCCTGCAGTGTTGCTTCCATCTGAGGTCATTTTATTTAAGCCTGAGAGACCCTGCTTCTTTCAGTTCTGTTTTTTTTTTTTTTTTTTTTTTTTTTTTTGTCTTTTTAGGGCCGCACCTGAGGCATATGGAGGTTCCCAGGCTAGAGATAGAATCAGAACTGTAGCTTCCAGCCTACACCACAGCCACAGCACCACCAGATCTGAGCTGAGTCTGCAACCTATACCACAGCTACAGCAATGCTGGATACTTAACCCACCGGGAGAAGCCAGGGATCAAACCTGTGACCTCATGGATGCTCGTCAGATTCATTTCCGCTGAGCCACAACAGGAAATCCTCGGTTCTGTTTTTGAAGGATCTCTTTACTGGATGAACAATATGCCCCCCACCCCACCACTTTAAAGATGTTATCTATTGTCTCTGACTTCCTCAGTTTCTGTTGAAAACAAAGCGTCATCCCAAGGACTTCTGTATATGGCTCATTAGCCTGACCTGTGTCAGGTGGTCACCCCTGACTTCAAGGCTGGGAATCCTAGTATGTCCATACATCCCACCTTTACTATAGAGCTAGGTAAGGGAGAAGGGAGTTGGACAAATTGTTGCTGAAGTAAATGACAATATGTGGGTCTTGTACTGGGTGGCAACAGAAGGAATGTAGTCAAGAGACATTGTCTCGAAATAATCCATAATATATGGTGGCTGTTTTGCTATGGAAGGAAAATTACAGGATAACTCTAAGGTGTGTGGACCGAGTAACTAAGAGGGTAATGATAAGATTCACAGAAATATGAGTATCTAGAATACTGACTTCTTTTGTGAAAGAGATGAGTTTGGTTAAAACCTAATGAGTTTGTGAGATTGGAAGCTACTGATTTTTTTTTAATGTTTATATCGTATCCAGCCTTCTTAACTAGTTCTCATGGTCAGTTTTTCAGTAATCAACATGGGTGTTTTTTAGGTAAGACAGTCATAGTATCTGCAAATAATGATAGTTTTTCACTTTCATTTCAAAACTTTTATTTAAAAAATTTGAAAGGCATTGCTTTTTCTTTTATAGTATTTTGCTAAGAAGTCATTTTGATCCTTAATCTTTTAATGTGATATTTTTGCCTCTCTGTAACCTATTATGATTTTCTCTTTTTTCCTGTTCCTTTTTAAATTTATTTAAAAAATTAAAGTATAGTTGATTTACAGTGATCTTCTCTTTATCTCTGGAGTTCTAAAACTTCATGATAGTGTGAGTTTTTTAAAAAAATTTTTTTTATTGAGATAAGTACTAAGATTGGTCATGGGTCATTTCAATTGAGAGATTTGTGTTCCCTGAATTAATAATTTCCTTTCTCAGCTTTCTCTGATTTCACTTTCTGGAACTTTTCTCATATGAATGTTAAACCTCATGAACTGATTTTCAACTTTTCTCTGATTCTCAATGTCTGTCATCTGTCTGTCTTCCTGTCTGTCTGTCTCTCTTCCCTTCTGGAAAGTTTTCTTAATTTATCTTTAAAAAAAATCTTGGAGTTCCTGTCGTGGCGCAGTGGTTAACGAATCTGACTAGGAACTATGATGTTGCAGGTTCGATCCCTGGCCTTGCTCAGTGGGTTAAGGATCCGGCGTTGCCGTGAGCTGTGGTGTAGGTTGCAGACACGGCTGGGATCCCACGTTGCTGTGGCTCTGGCATAGGCCTGCAGCTGCAGCTCCGATTAGACCCCTAGCCTCGGAACCTCCATATGCCGGAGCAGCCCTAGAAAAGGCAAAAAGACAAAACAAACAAACAAAAAAACAAATAAAAAAAATTTCTTCTAGGAGTTCCTGTTGTGGCTCAGTGATTAACAAACCCAACTAGGATCCATGAGGATGCGGGTTCCATCCCTGGCTTCAATCAGTGGATTAAGGATCCGACGTTGCCATGAGCTGTGGTGTAGGTCACAGACACAGCTTGGATCCTGTGTTGCTGTGGCTGTGGTGTAGCCTGGGAGCTCTGAATCGACTCCTAGCCTGAGAACTTCCATGTGCCACGCATGTGGCCCCAAAGAGCAAAAACTAAACAAAACAAAACTCTTCTACTGAGTCTTTGAATTGTCGATTTCCAGAAGCCTTTCTTATTTTTTGCCTTTCTCTTTAATTTCTATCTTGTTTCACAGATTAAATATGTCCTCTCTGAGGACATTAGTTATAATACAAAGTTTTTTCTACTTCATGAATTATCGCTCTCTCTTTTTTTTTTTTTTTCCTGGGTTGCTTCCTTTCCTGGGTTTCATTTTTTACAATTTTCATTCAAAGTTAATAATTCCTCAAAGTTTGTTATAGAAAACAGCATCCTCTGCCAGTTTTCCCTTCTGTCTCATTTCTCTTCCCCTATCCCAAGCATATACTTTCAGTTTTGTTTTTTTGGGTTTTTTGGCTGCACCTGCAACATGTGGAAGTTCCCAGGCCAAGGACTGAACTTGCACTGCAGTTCTGACCTGCACCACAGTTGCGGCAATGCCAGATTCTTAACCCGTTGTGCCACAATGGAACTTCCAATTCCTAAAAAAAAAAAAAAAAAATACAGTGGGATGTTTTATTGAGATATGTTACATGAGCACAGATGAAGGGTATCTAAAGCAAGGAAAGCTTCAAAAAATGGAATGCTTCACAAATGTGCGTGTCATCCTTGTATACAGGTCAAGGTAATCTCTGTATGGTTCCAGTTTTAGTATATGTGCCCTGTCAAAGCGAGCACTCAACACTTTTAGTTGATATTTCTAAATACCACCCTTGGAGTTCCCATTGTGGTGCAGTGGCTAACGAATCCGACTAGGAACCATGAGGTTGTGGGTTTGATCCCTGGCCTTGCTCAGTGGGTTAACGATCCCACGTTGCTGTGGCTGTGGTGTAGGCTGGTGGCTACAGCTCCAATTAGACCCCTAGCCTGGGAACCTCCATAGAGGGGAAGCGTCCCTAGAAAAGACAAACAAACAAAAGCCATCCTTGCATCACTACTTGATTTTTCAGTTTTAGGCACTATCTTTTTTTGGTTGGAGAATGAGAACTCAACCCTCCTTCCAGTCTCTGCTGCCATAAACATCCTCTCGTCCTCCCTCCATACTTCCAGTGGTATAGGGTTGTTACGGAGTGGGTATGCTGTTACTATTTGCCATTGCAAATTGGGTTCTTTGTCCTTTCTTATTGATTTGTACCAGTTATTTATGTAGCTGGCTTATTAGTCTTTTGTTAGTTGTATGTGTTACAGAAAGCTCCTATTCTGAGCCTCTCTTTATTATATAGAACTTTAAATTCAATGTAATCACACTCAGCAGTCTTTTCCTTTATCATTTGTGCTTCCTCCTCTTCTTGTTAAAGAAATTTACCTTGAGGTCATGAAACTGTTTTCCTATATTTCCTCCTTAAAGTTCAAAACCATGTTTTTCGCATTTAGAACCTCAATTCACCTGAAAAATTAATTTTCCTTTTGATGTGAAGAAGAGATACCATTTTTTATTATTTTCCATTGGGTTATCAGTTGTCCCAATGCTACTTATTAAATAGTGTGGCTTTTCTCCACTTTTTTTTTTTTTTTGTCTTTTGTCTTTTTAGGACCTCATCTGTGGCATATGGAGGTTCCCAGGCTAGGGGTCTAATCAGAGCTGTAGCTGCTGGCCTACACCACAGCCACAGCAACACTGGATCTGAGCTGCATCTGCGACCTACACCACAGCTCACAGCAATGCCGAATCCTTAACCCACTGAGCAAGGCCAGGGATGGAACCCGAAACCTCATGGTTCCTAGTCAGATTCATTAACCACTGAGCCACAACGGGAACTCCCTGAGGATTTCATACTTTGGAATGTCATCTTTCCCTTAAATTCCTATCCTTGGTCCTAAGGACCATTATCTTGCTGAACTTGAATGCAGGCCTCATTTTATTTTTCACTTAATGAGCTGAGGTATACTTGTGCTTTTATTTATGTTTTTATAGTTAAGTAAGCCTGTTTCATTGAATGATGTTCTGATAGCTTTCTTTCTTTTTTTTTTTTTTTTTGTCTTTTGTCTTTTGTCTTTTTTTTGTTGTTGTTGTTGTTGTCTTTTTCTTTTTTTGCTTTTTATGGCTGTACCCCCACACATATGGAGGTTCCCAGTTAGGGGTCTAATCAGAGCTACAGCTGCTGGCCTGTGCCACAACCACAGCTACAGCAACGCCAGATCCAAACCACATCTGCAGCCTATACCACAGCTCATGGCAGCGCTGGATCCTTAGCCCACTGAGCAAGGCCAGAGATCGAACCTGCAACCTCACGGTTCCTAGTTGGATTCGTTTCTGCTGCGCCACGATGGAAACTCCGGGCTAGCTCTCTTGAGTGATCATTAACTTACAGTGATCTCCCATAGTTCCCTAGGTCTCCCTCTCTATCTATGGTCCCTACTGGGACTTCTACAACTACTTATATAATAGCCTACTCTATCCCTATCAGTGTTTCCTTGTTCTTTATTTCTTTTTTTTGTCTTTTTGCCATTTCTTGGGCCGCTCCCATGGCATATGGAGGTTCCCAGGCTAGGGGTCTATTTGGAGCTGTAGCCACCGGCCTACACCACAGCCACAGCAACGTGATATCCGAGCCACATCTGCAACCTACACCACAGCTCACGGCAACGCCGGATCGTTAACCCACTGAGCAAGGCCAGGGATTGAACCTGCAACCTCATGGTTCCTAGTCGGATTCGTTAACCACTGAGCCACACAGGAACTCCTTTATCTCTTTTTTAAACAGAAGAAGCTTATAAAGTTAGAATAATTAATTCTTTAACTGATAGAATATACCTTCGAAACTGTTTTGGACTTTTTTTTTCTTTTTCCTTTGTGGGTTTGATTTTAATGACTGATTAAATTTATGTAATAGTTGCAGGACTATATAAATTTTCTTAAAGTGTATTTTCCTGTGAAATTGCCTATTTTATGCAATTTGCAGATATATTGGTGTTCAACTGTAGATAACAGACTCTCTGATCTTTTTGAAGCTCTACTTTTTTCCTATTATTACTTGTGCCTGTTTGTGTTTTTGGTTAGTTGTCAGAGTTTTATCCATTTATTAGTACATGACTGACCTCAGTTAAAGCCTCTATATAAACGTTTAAGATTCCGATGGATGGGTACATATATCTATTCATCTTATGGCTGCCTAAGACATGCCTCATTTGTAAGTTCTCTTTGCTTATTCAACGTGCCATTTACCAATTGGGAGTGACCTGCCCCCCTTTACCCCCATCTCTCCTTGCCCTCCACGTACAAAGGCCAGTTTGCAAAAGAACACTTTTTGAGTCTTTTTTTCTTTTTCAGCTATGCCTGCCGCATATGGAAGTTCCTGGGCCAGGGATTGAATCTGAGCCACAGCTGTGACCTACACAGCAGCGGCATTGGAGGATCCTTAACCCACGTTACAATAGTGGGAACTTCTGCCTTTTTATTATTAATTTACAGTTTTTTCATTTATCTTCTGGGTATGAGCCCTTTGTCAGGTGTTATGTACTATGAATTTTTTCTTCCAGTCTGTGGTTTGCATTTTCTTTCTTTTAGTGGTGACTTAGGAATCGCAGAAGTTATTAATTTCAATGTTATCCGGTTTATCAATGTTTAGTGTTTTCTGTGTCCTTTAAAGAAATCTTTGCCTACCTGAGCTTGCCAAGATATTCTCCTAGAAGTATATAGTTGTAACTTAAAATTTGTCTCAGTTTATAAAGATATTCAAAAATGTTTTTATTTTGGAATTCCCGCTGTGATGCAACAGGATCAGTGGCATCTCTGGAGTACTGGGACCCAGGTTTGATACCTGGCCTGGCACAGTGGGTTAAGGATCTGGTGCTGCTAAAACTGTGGAGAAGGTTGTAGTCGTGGCTTGGCTCTAATCCCTGGTTCAGGAACTCCATATGCCATGGGGTTCCAAAAAAAACCAAGTTTTTGTTTCAACATCATTCTTTTTTTTTTTTTTTTGTCCTTTTAGGGCTGCACCTGTGGCATGTGCAAGTTTCCAGGCTAGGGGTTGAATTGGAGCTACAACTGATAGCCTATGCCACAGCACAGCAACGTGGGATCCAAGCCGCATTTGCAGTGTACACCACAGCTCACAGCAATGCCAGATTCTTAATCCACTGAGCAAGGCCAGGAATTGAACCCGAGTCCTCATGGATACTAGTTGGGTTTGTTACCCGCTGAGCCATAGTGGGAACTCCTCAACGTCATTCTTTAATGATATTTTCTCTGTATGTTAAATTCTGGGTTGGTAGGGTTTTTTTTCTTTTTTTCTTTTTTCCTTTCTTGTACCACTTTAAAGATATTCACTCTGTATCTTCTGATTTTTGTAGTTTCTGATGAGAAGTAAGTGGTGATTCGAATTACTGTTCTACTATTTCTCTGTCTGATTTCAAGATTCTCTCTTTATTATTGGTTTCACTAGTTTGACTGGATAAGTGTAGGGGCATCTTTTATTTTGTTTTGTTTCGTGTTTATCCCACTTGTGCTGAGCTTCTTGAATATGTGAACTTACCTCTTACACCAAATTTGGGAAAGTTTCATCTACTATTTCTTCAAATGTTTATTTGGACCTTTTCTCTTTGCCTCCAGTATTCCAATCACACATATGCTAAAGATTTAAAATGTTCCACAGGCCCTAAGGTCCCTCACACATGCCTCATAGAGTGTGTCTGGCAATTCTTCTGTCCGTCTCCGGTTTTCATCACACTTAGTAAAGGCCCAAGGAACAGAGTGGCCATAGGTACAGATTCTGTGTATGGTTGCTGTTAGGGCTGCTACACCATCATGCTAGCATTTGCTTAATCTTTAGAAATTCATTAAAAGTTCAGTGCTCTTCTTACCCATCTGTGGCACTTTCCTCAACCTCCCTCTGCTGTACCAAGGATGAAGGCGGCCATGCTTTTCTGCTCTGGATTTTATTTCATTAGGTTTCATTGCATCCTCAGCCTGGTGTACCTGAGAAGACCATGATTTTGTGGTTAACCACCTTTTTCTTATTAGGGTGGGAGCAGTGTTCTCTTGTAACTTTTTTTTTTTTTTTTTTTTTGGTCTTTTCTAGGGCCACTCCTGCGGCATATGGAGATTCCCAGGCTAGGGGTCTAATCGGAGTTGTAGTCACTGGCCTACGCCAGAGCCACAGCAACGAGGGATCCGAGCCACGTCTGCAATCTACACCACAGCTCACGGCAATGCCAGATCCTTAACCTACTGAGTGAGGCCAGGGATTGAACCCTCAACCTCATGGTTCCTAGTCAGATTTGTTAACCACTGAGCCACGACGGGAACTCCTCTTGTAACTTTTTCATCTTAAGTAGAAATAGGGAGTTCCCGTCGTGGCGCAGTGGTTAACGAATCCGACTAGGAACCATGAGGTTGCGGGTTCGGTCCCTGCCCTTGCTCAGCGGGTTAACGATCCGGCGTTGCCGTGAGCTGTGGTGTAGGTTGCAGACGCGGCTCGGATCCCGAGTTGCTGTGGCTCTAGGCGTAGGCCGGTGGCTACAGCTCCGATTCGACCCCTAGCCTGGGAACCTCCATATGCCGCGGGAGCGGCCCAAGAAATAGCAACAACAACAACAACAACAAAAAAAGACAAAAGACCAAAAAAAAAAAAAAAAAAAAAAAAAGTAGAAATAGAAGTATCCTACTGGTTTGGATATACTGTGTTTAAATTAATTTTTTTTCCCACTTGGAACACTTTCTAATTTCCATGATGATTTTTTTCTCTGATTTCAGTGTATTTCTGGTATCCTTAAATTTGCAAATACACAGGGATAAATTAGGAGTTTGGGATTAACATATACACACCTCTATATATAAAATAGATTATCAGTAAGGGCCAACTGTATAGCATAGGGAACTCTACTCAGTATTCTGTAATAACCTATATGGGAAAAGAATCTGAAAAAGGATGCTTCTATGTATATGTATAACTGAATCACTGCTGTACACCTGAAACTAACACACCAGTGTAAATTAACTATACTTCCATAAAACTTAAACATTAAAAAACAGCAATCCTGAAAAAATTTTTTATTATTTTTATTATTGATTCCTAACTTAATTACATTTGATGAGATTAAGCCAGGTATGCTTTGGAATGTTTAATGTTTATTACAATTTACTTTATATCTTTTTTTGGGGGGCTGTGCCTGTGGCATGTGCAAGTTCCCAGGCCAGCGACTGAACCCTCGCCACAATGGTCACCTGAGCTGCTGCAATGAAAACACCAGATCCTTAACTCATTGCACCACAAGGGAACTCTATGATTTACCTTATATCTTTGAATGGTCAGTTTCTGTAAATGTTGTGTGTGATGAAAAGAGTATGTATTCTTTAATTATTGGCTGGCTCATTAGATCAAGCCATTGTTCAAATGTTCTTTCTAAACTATTAATTTTTGTCCCCTGGATTATAAATTGCTGAGTGAGGTCTCTTAAAATCTACTGTGATTGTGGATTTGCCAGTTACCCCTTGTAATTCTTTAATTTTCGCCTTAGTTATTGTATGCCACATAATTAGGTATGTACAAGTTTAAAATTGCACCTTTTAATATTGTGTGGTGACCCACTTTAACCTCATAAAGTGTTTTTTGCCTTCAAGGTTATTCAACTTCAGTTTATACTTCTCATCTCATTCTGGTTTCCCTCTTTGTCTCTGGTATGTAGGAATTTCCTTTTTTTTTTTCTGTGGAACTTGATTATACACTAAACATTCCCCTCCAGTTTTGTCTAGCATGTTAGTGTGTGTGGGGGGGTGGGGGGTTGCAGTTGTTGTGTGGAGTTGTTTACTCTGTAGCCACCCTGCCCCCGTCCATCAGGGCCCCTCCAACCTCTCTCTTCATCATGACCTTTAAACTTCTCCCATCATAAACTGTTTTGTTTTTGTGTCCCAATTCCCATTCCCTGGCAATGGACCCTGATTGGCCTAGCTTAAACTTTTGCTCCAGATAATTACTTCTAAGTTACTTTTGTTCCAGATAATTGCTCCTTGGAACACATGCCCATCCCCAGTCCATCTGGGTCTGTGTGCTGGACTTTTTCCTGTACAGAGGGCTGTGGAAAGGCACACTGGCCAGTTTGGCCCTTCTGTCTGTGGGCTGTTAAGTGAACTGGTCCCCATTTGGTTGTCAGCCTCAGCTTCTGTAGCAAGGAGTGGCCTGTCCAGAATCAGCTGCCACCCTCTGGTGCAGCATGATGGCTCATGGAATTGCACAACCCCATCTGGAAGTCTGGGTGGGCCTTTTTTGAGGTTCCGAGGAAGGTTGGATATTCACATCTAGGTGGCGCTTGATCAGTGCGCTTGCCTCTCAAGCCTGCTCAGCATTCATTTTCAGGCCCCATCCCTCCAGTCATCTGCCCCAGAGTCCCTTTTATCAGAGATAAAAGGTCATGTTGGGAAAAATGGTTCTGAAATTGGCTGCTGGGCAAAGTCTTATAAAGCAGAGCTCGGAAAACAGGCTCTTAGGATTTTGTTTATGGAGGAGAAGTCTTGCCTATCTGGGACCAGTGAGGTCTTCAGTCTTGTTTCACAGCTAGTCTGATCTTGAGGGAAATTTCCAAGTGTGGGAAATTTTCCCCATTGAAGTAGGAGGATCTAGTATTTACTTTAACTCTAGGAACCTCTAGGAGCACATCTTGAGTATTCCTCTCCTTGGGTGAGGGATGTGGGAGAGTCACTAACCTCAAATCACAGAGTCATAGGTTATCAGAGCCATAAGGAATCTCAGGAATCTCCTGCAACCCTCTCACCTCCCCAGGAGAGAACTGAGCCCCGGGAAGGGGAAGGGGTCCACTCCAAGTCTCAGAACAACTAGTGGCAGGGATGGGGCAAGGACCCCGGTACCTTGACCCTCCCAATCCAGGGCCTTCTTTCTCTTATCTCACTCTCCTTCAAGGCAGAGCACAGAATCCTGCTTGAAGTTTTAATATTGTTTTGGCAGAGTTGATTTATAGAATCTGCAGCGACAGGAATGTCTAGAAATTAAAGCACAGGAAGAGCTTCGGTCCCTTGATGTGTAATTGTAGGCAGGGGTAAATGACTCGGCAGGGGTGTGGATGGTGGACCTGCACACAGGGCCTTGGAGCTGTGCCGGAAGTGATAAATCTGGCTGTCAGCCTTGTGCTATGTCACCCTGCTCAGAGTAGGGACAGTGTTAACCCCCATCTTGTTTTCAATGTTATGTGTTTCCCTTTCCCCTTCTTTTTGTCAGTCCATTCCTGCCCTCCCCTCTTCTTCCACCGCTTTCTTATATACCATTAACCCCTCGTTTCTGCAATCTTTGTTTCTTTCCCTACTAACCTCCCCTAATACTAGACATAAAGTATTAATTTTTGGCATTTTTTTCCCTTTCTTTGAAGTGCTCCTTCTGGCTACAAAAACTTCCAATTAAGTTTTTTAAATAAAAGATAGAAGTTAAAAGCAACGGCTGCCTGGGGTTAGCAGGATGGAAACTTGTAGTTGCTTGAAGCTGTACTTCAAAAAGAGAAAACTCAATTTTAAAAGTGTAGAATTTTATTCATATAATACATTGTGTTCAAAAAATGACTCTGGATACTGTAGGCTGTAGAGGAGTCAGATGGCAGGTCACTTGTTCTGTTGTATTTATTTACAGAATATTTTTTTCCTATGTCGTGTTTTCCTTCTAAATAAAAGGCAAAGGAAAAATTTTGAGCATCTGGATCCTTGTTTATTCTGTTCTCAGTGACATTAATTAATTTAACATTGAGATTCTCATCTTTATTGACTAAAGAACTTTTACAAAGTTCTTATGTATATTTCCTTTTATGTGCTATGGCACACATACAAAACCACTTCTCTCTCTCTTTTTTAAAGCAATTTTCCTTTTTCCTAAATTCTGCTTATTGTAGACTCCCCAGAAAGTATGGGCATATTCTGAGAGGAATCATGAGGGTGAGGAGTCAGTTACTCAGTGTTATATGGGCAGCTTCCTTTATGTGCAGGTGTCCAGGGTGCTGGGAAGGCTCTTGGTTGCCAGGAGGAAACACCCACCCAGACCTCTTTCCCTCTGGCTCAGGGGTCTTCTAACCAGCAAGTTCTAGCCATGCCTTTCTTTTCTTTCTTTCTTTCTTTTTTTTTTTTTTTTATCTTTTGTCTTTCTGAGGGCTGCACCCTCGGCATATGGAGGTTCCCAGGCTAGGGGTCGAATTGGAGCTGTAGCCACCGGCCTACACCACAGCCACAGCCTTGCCAGATCCAAGCCGTGTCTGCAACCCACACCACAGCTCATGGCAACGCCGGATCTTCACCCCACAAAGGGAGGCCAGGGATGGAACTCACAACCTCATAGTTCCTAGTCGGATTCGTCTCCGCTGTAGCATGACGGGAACTCCTAGCCATGCCTTTCAATTCAGCATTTAGAGGTCCCAGCAAATCAAAGTGTGGCTTCCTGGAAAAACAAGCTGACCAACAATCTGGACAAAAGAGGGGAAACTTCTGAAAAAGCACTTTTCCACCCCTCTATCTTCATCCTAAATCCAAAGAAAGTCAAGGAGAAAAATAACTGATTATCTCTAAATGCAGCATTTTTCCAACTGCAGGCTGTTTCCTGTTGGTGGGGCATGAAATCGATTTAAAGGCTCATGACCTGCATTTTTTTTTTTTTTTTTTAAACAAGAGTTCCCTGTTCACCTAGTGGTTAAGGATTCAGCATTGTCACTGCTGTGACTTGGGTTTGATCCTGGGCTCTGGGAACTTCTGCATGCTGTGATATGTAGCACAGTGAAGGCAGGTATTGTTTCAGTTAATTTTTTTTTTTTTTTTTGGCTGTGATGTGCAGCAGGTTGATGTAGGATCTCAGTTCCCAGACTGGGGGTGGAACCCAGGCCACAGGGGTGAAAGCTGTCCTGTTCTGTTCTGCAAGGTTGATATTTTTATTCTAGAAGTTACCTCTGCACTTAATCCTATTTAACCTTCTAATATCAGGTTTGTTAGTTTTTTTTTTTAAAGCTTTCTTGATGTGCATTTTACATACCATATGATTCACTCATTTAAATTATGTAATTCAGGGAGTTCCCTGATGGCTCAGTGGGTTAACGGTCCACTGTTGTCACTGCTGTGGTGTGGGTTTGATTCATGGCCCTGGAACTTCTGCATGCCTTGAGTGTGACCAAAAAAATAAAGTATGTGATTCAATGTTTTTTTTTTGTTTGTTTTCTCTTTTTAGGGCTGCACCCACCACATATGGAAGTTCCCAGGCTCGGCGTTGGATTGGAGCTACAGCTGCCAGCCTGGCTGCACCACAGCCACAGCAACATGGGATCCAAGCTGCATCTGAGACCTGGGTCACAGCCTGCAGCAATGCGGGATCCTTAACCCACTGAGCGAGGTCAGGGATTGAACTACCTGCATCCTCATGGATACTAGTCAGGTTCTTAACATGCTCAGCCACAACAGGAACTCCTGATTCAGTGGTTCTTATTTGCAGATATGTGCAACCATCACCACAGTCCATTTTAAAACATTTTCAGCATCTCAAAAAAAAATCCTGTATCCTTTACCTATCACCCCTATCCCACCAGCCTTCTCTCCCAGCCATAGGCAACCCCTAATCTACTTTGTCTTTATAGATTCTTCTGCTCTGGACATTTCATATGAATGGAATAATATAATATGTAGTCCTTTGCGATTGACTTCTTTCATTTAGCATAATGTTTTCGAGGTTTATCCATATGATAGCATATGTTAGCATTTCATTCCCTTTTATGGTCAAATAATATTCCATTGTATGGATGTACTACATTTTGCTTTTTCATCAGCTGATGGAAATTTGGGTTGTTTCTGCCTTTTGGCTATTATGAATAATGTTATTATAAGCATTCATTTACAAGTTTTGGTGATATATATTTTCATTTCCCTTGCATGTATGTCTGGATATTTCTAGGTCATGTGATAGGTGGGTGGTCTACTTTAAATGTTTTGAGAAACTACCCCTATTTTCCAAGGTGGCCGCACCATTTTATATTCCCATCAGGAGTACAAAGGTTCTGATTTCCCCACATCTTCACAAAAATTTGTTATTATTATATATCTTTTTGATTATACCCATCCTAGTGGGTGTCAAGTGGTATCTCATTGGATTTTGATTTGCATTTTCCTGATTGCTAATAACGTTGAGCATCTTTTCATATGCTTATTGGTCCTTTATATATCTTCTTTGAACAAATGACAATTTAAGTCTTTGTTCTTTTTTTTTTGGCTGCACTTGAGGCATATGGAAGTTCCCAGGCCACAGCTGTGACCTATGCCACAGCTGTGGAAATGCTGGATCCTTAACCCACTGTCCTAGGCTGGGATCAAACCTGTGCCACCACAGAGACAACTCTGGATCCTTAACCCACTGAGCAAGGCCAGGGATCGAACCCACATCCTTATGGGTTCTAGTCGGGTTCGTTATCGATGAGCCACAATGGGAACTCCCCATGATGCATTTTTGAGATAGTTTTTGTATATGCTGTAATGAAGGGACCCATCTTTATCCATATTGTGTATATTCAGTTGTCTCAGCACCATATGTTCAAAAAACTGTTTTTCCCTTTTTAACCGACGTGGCACCTTTGTCAGATATCAATTGTCTACAAAGATGAGGGTTTATTTCTGGACTCTCAATTGACCTATATGTCTATCCCTAGGTCAATATCACACTGTCCTGATTACTATGACTTTATAGTAAATTTTGAAATGGGAAGTGTGTCCTCCAACTTTGTTCTTTTTCAAGATTGTTTTGGGTATTCTGGGTCTTTCCACGTCCATATGTATTTTAGAATAATTGGTCAATTTCTGCAAAAAGAAAGCAGCTGGAGTTTTGATAGGGATTGCATTGAATTTGTAGACCAGTTTGGGGAGTGTTACCATCTTAACAGTGTTAAGTCATCTGATCTGTGAACATGGGATACCCTTTCATTTATTTAGGTCTTCTTTAATTTGTTTCAGTATGTTTTATATTTATATTTATTGCATTTGTATCTTCAGAGTAAGAATATTACACATCTTCTGTTAAATTTATTCCTAAGTATTTTATTATTTTCGATGGTATTATAAATGTAATCATTTTTTAAATTTAATTTTGGGAGTTCCCGTCATGGTGCAGTGGTTAACGAATCCGACTAGCAACCATGAGGTTGCGGGTTCGATCCCTGGCCTTGCTCAGTGGGTTAAGGATCTGGCGTTGCTGTGAGCTGTGGTGTAGGTTGAATCCCACGTTGCTGTGGCTCTGGCGTAGGCCGGTGGCTACAGCTCCGATTCAACCCCTAGCCTGGGAACCTCCATATGCCGCGGGAGCAGCCTCAGAAAAGGCAAAAAGACAAAAAAAATAAAATAATAAAATTTAATTTTGGATTATTGGTGGATAGTGTAGATAAATACAGTTGATTTTCTATATTGATCTCATATCCTGCAAATTTGCTAAATTTGTTTACTGGTTCTAGTAATTTTTTTAGTGGATTTTAAAGGATTTTCTCTATGCGGTATCATGTCATCTGCAAGTAGAGACTTCTTTTCCAGTCGGATTACCTTTTATTTCTTTTTCTTTTTGAATTGTTCTGGCTACTAGACCCTCTAGCACAAAGTTATGTGAGAATAGACATCTTTGTCTTGGTCTCAATTTTAGGGAGAAAACATTCAGTTTTTCACCCTAATTATAATGTTAGCTATGGGTTTTTCATAGATACTCTTTATCAGTTTGAGGAAATTACTTTTTTGGGTAGGGTGGGGTTGGGGTTTGGCCATGCCCATGGCATGTGGAAGTTCCCAGGCCAGGAATCAAATCCACACCATAGCAGCAACCCAAGCCACTGCAGTGACAATGCTGGATCCTTAACCTGCTGTGCTACAGGAGAACTCCCATTCCTAGTTTTGATGTTTTTAATCACAGAAAGGTATTGTATTTTGTCAAATAAACTTTATGCATTTAACTCAGGTTGCTGCTGTGGCATGGGTTCCACCCCTGGGAATTTCCACATGCTATAGGCATGGCCAAAAAAAAAAAAAAAAAAGGCTAAATTTTTTTTTTGGGGGGGTCATTTTGCCTTTTTCTAGGGCTGCTTCCTGCGGCATATAGAGATTCCCAGGCTAAGGGTCTAATCGGAGCTGTAGCCGCTGGCCCAAGCCAGAGCCACAGCAACGCAGGATCTGAGCTGCATCTGTGACCTATGCCACAGCTCACGGCAACACCGGATCCTTAACCCACTGAGCAAGGCCAGGGATTGAACCCACAACCGCATGTTTCCTAGTCGGATTCGTTAACCACTGCGCCACGATGGAAACTCCTAAATTTTTAATGCATTTATCAAGACGATCCTTTATTCAACTGGTATGGTATAGTACATTGATTTTTGGATGTTAAGCCAACCTTGCATTCCTGGAATACATCCCATTTGGTTATGGTGTATTATCAATTGTATACTTTGTTAGATTTTGTTTGTAATATTTTTTGAGGATTTGTTTTCCTTTTCTTGTGATGTCTTTCCCTGGTTTTGGTATCAGTATAATACTGGCATCATAAAATGAGTTGGAAGGGGTTTTCTTTTCTGCTATTTTTTTGAAGATTTATGAAGAATTGAATATAATTCTTCTTTCGATGTTGGATAGGATTCCTCAGTGAAACCATCTGATCCTCTACTTTCCTATGTGAGAAGTTTAAAATGATTAATTCAGTCTCTCTTGCAATAATCAGATTTAGTGTATAAGCTATATCCACCCTAATTAAAAGGCACAGATTGTCAGATTAGATAAGAAGTAAGACTCAACTATATACTGCCTACAAGGAACACTTTTAGATTCAAGGATATAAATATGTTAAAAGTAAAATGGTGAAGAAAGATATTCTATGCAACACCAATCCCAAAAAAGCTAAAAATGGCTGTATCACATGCTGCCCTGAAGCCCTCCTGACTTTCACATCATGCTGTGAGTTGATTGATAATTGTCTGACATGAACTTGTCATTGATCTCTTTGTTTCAAAACACCCCTTGTTCATTCAATGGCCATTTTTTCTTTCCCAGAGCTGTCTTAATGCAGATTGACTCTCAATCACTGATGCATGATTTTCAAGTTTATTCTGAAAGCATGAATCAGGATCACTTGATAGGAGAACTTAATTTTTTTTTTTTTTTGTCTTTTGTCTTTTGAGGGCTGCACCTGCAGCATATGGAGGTTCCCAGGCTAGGAGTCTAATTGGAGCTGTTGCTACTGGCCTACTCCGAGCTGAGTCTGCAACCTACACCACAGCTCACAGCAACGCCGGATCCTTAACCCACTGAGTGAGGCTAGGGATCGAACCCTCAACCTCATGGTTCCTAGTTGGATTCGTTTCTGCTGCGCCAAGATAGGAACTCCAGAACTTAATTTTTTAAATAGCTGAAGCTAAAATTGTATGTGAGTATGTTACTGGTAAATACATTTCTCTTTAGACATAACTGTGTTCTTAGGAATTATTTGGTTGTCTTGGCTCACAAAATTTCAGAATTAAGGTTTTTAAACATTTGTTCTTCAAACATTGATTGGGTGCATGCTACATGCTGGGCAGTATGTACAGGCTTTGGAGTCAGGGAGATGTGAATTCAAGTCTTGATTCTTTATTTACCAGCTTTTGTGCCTTTGGACAAATCACTTAACCATTCTGGGTCATGGTGTATAAAATAGGCTTCATAATGCATAGCTTGTGTGGTGTCATAAGGGTTGAGTAAGACGCTGCATATAACACAGTGCTGGATTTTAGGTGTTTAATAAATGTTAGTTTTTCCTTCCCCTGCAGCGTTTCAAACTTTAAAAATTACTCTTTTTTATGCATGTAAAAATCAGACCACTTACCAGCATTTTAAAAATTAGTTATGTAAAAAGAATTTGCTCTCGGTAATTTAGAAGCTTTTAGAAACATCCCTACACATGTGCACACACACATACACACATGCATAGCCACACATGTGTGGTACAATACATCACTGAATTCTTCTAATTGATTCTGAGTTAGAAAACTCCTCAGACACTGTAATCAACTATAATGGGAAAAATAAAAATAATAATTAAAAAAAGAAAACTCCTTTGATATGAAAAATATGATTGCCAATATTCATCTTTCCAAACATATGTTGTTTGTAACTACTCTAGCCAATATGTGCTTATTTAGCATGTGAAAGAAAAAAAAAAAACTGTGCTCCTTTGACTTTAGAAATAACTAAGAGAAAGATATACCTGTTAGGTTGAAATTCTAGTAAACTCAATGCAAGCCTCACAAGGAAATAAGTAAAGTAATGACATTGGTAGGTTTCTTGGTTTTTACTCACTTGTTGCCTTGGAAGGTAGGGCTTTTCCTACCTTCATTACCATTTCATACTTTCTTTTAATTAATTAATTTATTTTTTTGTCTTTTTAGGGCCACACCCGCGGCATATGGAGGTTCCCAGACTAGGGGTCGAATCAGAGCTGTAGTCACCAGCCTACACCACAGCCACAGCAACGACAGATCTCAACCGTGTCTGCGACCTACATCACAGCTCATCACAATGCAGGATCCTTAACCCACTGAGCGAGGACAGGGATCAAACCTGCAACCTCATGGTTCCTAGTCGGATTTGTTTCTGCTGCACCATGACAGGAACTCCCAACCATTTCATACTTTCTAATTTACCAAACTTGCCCTTTTTTTGAAAATCTATGTAAATGTAGTGTGACATATTCCTGATAAGCTCTATAAATATATTTGCTTATTTGTTTTTTTAATTTAATTTTTTTGGCGTGTAAGTTGACTTACAATGTTATATTAGTTTGTATTAGTTTCAGGTATACAGCACAGTGAGTCAGTCATACAGATAAATATATCCATTCTTTTTTCCCATATGGTTTATTAGATTTTCCTGTGCTAGACAATGGGTTCTTATTAATCATCTGTTTTGTACATAGTGTGTCTATGTTATTCCCACCCCCCAGTTTCCCCCAACATTTTCACCTATGATAACCATATGATTGGTTTTGAAATCTGTGAGTTTCAAAATTGGTTTTGAAATCTGTTTCATATATAACTTCTTTCGTGTTATGCTTACTTGTTAATTGACCCACCTGAGCCCTTCTTTTCTTTCTGTAGTCTTTAAAAAAATTCCTCTCTCTTTTCCTATTTATCTCTTACCTTCGTTCAGTGGATGACCTCTCCAGAGGCTGAGGTCTGGACATTCTCCGAGGGGTTCATTCCTGCTGTTCTGGAAGTCTCCGGGAAGTTTTCAAAGCACTGTGTGCTGTGCAACTCCTGATAAAGTGGAAGTCTAATTCAGGCAGTGTCTTTGAGTCTGGAGAGGGAGGAAATTGTCAGCAAGAGAGCCACCGAGTTGGGAGTTTTTACTTCAGGCTAATGCTAAATTAGAAACTCAACAGTTCAGGTCTAAACATGGAATATCCTTGATAATTCTCTATGTGAATTGCCTTTGAGATGTTTTTCCTTTGCCCAGAAGAACTACAATTTCATAATTTCACTTAAAGTTAAATAAAGTAAAACTGGCAATATTTTTCATTATGTCACAGTTTAGGACAGGAAGTAGGTAAATAATGGAAAGATGAGAACATTGTGGGCTTTCTTTATTTCAGACAAAGCTTTTTTGGGGAAAAGTATACAAATCATATATTTTGTAGCTATATTGACAGATGTTTATAAGATCATGATATTTTTCTGGTGAATTGTTAAGTAATGACTATCTTTATTGTTTGTTTATTTATGTATGTATATATGCGTTTGTTTATTTTTAGGGCTGTACCTGTGGCATATGGAAGTTCCCAGGCTAGGGGTCGAATTAGAGCTGCAGCTGTCAGCCTACACCACAGCCACAGCAACATCAGATCCAAGCTGCGTCTGCAGTCTACACTGCAGCTCAAGGCAACTCTGGATCCTTAACCCACTGAATAGGGCCAGGGATCCAATCTACGTCTTCATGGGTCCTAGTTGGGTTGGTTTCTGCGGAGCCACAATGGGAACTTCTTTCTGTCTCTACTTTAATTTTCTCTTTATCTATCTCTCTTTTTAAAATAAACTTTATTATTTTGCAGCTTTAGATTTACAGAAAAATTACAAAGAGAGTTCCTAAATATTCTGCACCCAGTATTAGTATCTTACAGTAGTATGCTACATTTGTTATAATTAGTGAACCAATACTGATACATTAGTATTCACTAAAGTCCATACTTTTTTCAGCTGTCCTTAGCTTTTACCTAATATCCTTTTTTCTGTCTTGGAATCCAGTCCAGGATACAACCTTAGATTTAGTTATCTCCTTGCTCTTCTTGATTGTGATAGTTTCTCAGATGTTCTTTGCTTTTGATGACTTTGACGATTTTGAAGAGTCTTAGGTATTTTGTAGAATATCATCAATTGAGTTTTTTTTTTTTTTTTTTTTTCCATATTGTTAGACTGGGATCGTAGGTTTTAGGGAGGAAGAGTCAGAGGTAAAGCGCCATTTTCATCACCTCATATCAAGGGTGTATGATGCATGACTTAGCATTGCTGGGTTGATGTTGATCACCTGGCTGTGGTTGTGTTTGTCAGGATTCCTCACTGCCCCCCACCCCGCATCCTTTCTGTGTTCCGCTGTTTGGAAATAAGTCCCTATGTGCAGCCTGCACCTAAGGAGTAGAGAGTTATGCTCCATCTCTGAGGGCAGAATATTTACATAAATTAACTTCTGCATGATATTTATCTCTTCTCTCTGTTTATTTATGTAATCATTTATTTATGTCAGTATGGGCTCCTGGATATTTATTTCATACTTTGGGTAATAATCCAATTTACTTAATTTTATTCACAAGTTGTCCCAGCTTTAGCTACTCCCTGTTCAGTGTGAATTGCATGTTTCTAGGGGGATCTTGGCTGAGGATGGGGTGGGATCTTTTTAAATCTACTTAGCTGTAGAATGGGCAGCCCTTGGAGACTTTGGATTTCATGCTTTTTTTTTGCACCTATTGAAGTATTGATTTTTTTCTTTTATTCTATGAAGGAAAGTAAACGTTGTGAATTACATTGATGAGCCAGGCTGCCTCCTTGAAAACACTATTTTATATATATATGTATATATATATATCTAAATTTGATTTCCTAGTATCTTGTTAAGGATCTTGCATCTATGTTTATGAAAGATACTGGTTTGCAATTTTATTTTCTTGTAATGTCTTTGTATGATTTTGGTATAAGGATAGTGCTGGCTTCATACAATAAATTTGGAAGTTGTTTCCTCTTTGTTTTCTGAAAGATTTTTATTAGATTTCTTCCTTTAAAAACACCCGAGTTTTCAGTTTTCTTTGAGGAATATAAATTCAAATTGTTTAGTAGATGGAGGTCTATTCAGATTTTCTGTTTCTTCCTTTGATACTTTTGGTACTTTGTGGCTTTCAAAGGATTTTTTTTTTTCTTTGAAGTTGTCATATTTACTGGTATGAACTTGTTCATTATATTCCTTTATTATACTTTTAATGATTTTAGGGTCTCTAGTAAGTCCGACCTTATACTCCTGGTATCAGTAATTTATATTTTCCCTCTTTATTTCTGGACCAGCCTAGCTAGAAGCTTATCAGTTTTTTTAATCTTTTCGGAGAGCTAGTTTTTTTTCACTTTATTTTTATTTATTTTTTTATTATTTTAAAAAATTTTTATTTCCCCAATACAATTTTTTTTTTCTACTGTACAGCATGGTGACCCAGTTACACATACATGGACACATTCTTTTTTCTCACATTATCTTGCCCCATCATAAGTGACTAGACATAGTTCCCAGTGCTACACAGCAGGATCTCAATGCTAATCCTTTCATTCCAAAGGCAATAGTTTGTATCTATTAACCCCAAATTTTTTTCACTTTTTTTTTCTGTTGTCCGTTTGCTATTTCATTGATTTCAGCTCATATTTTTGTTATTTTCTTTCTGTTACTTTGAATTTAACTTGTTCCTCTCTTTCTGTTTTTAGCTTCTTAAAGTAGAAGCCTAGATAATTAATTTCACACTTTTCTTCTTTTCTAATGTAAGCATTTAAAGTTATAAAATTTCCTCTAAGCACTACTTTAGCTCCACTCCACAAATTTTGATACATTACATTTTCATTACAATTCAGTATTTTCTGATTTCTCTTGTGATTTTTTTTGCTTCACTCATAAGTCACTTAGAAATATGTTTAATTTTTAGATATTTTGGAATTTTTAGGTATCTTCTGTTTTTATTTATAATTTAATTAAGTTGTGGTCAGAGAATCTATTTTGTATGTTTTCAGTCTTTTTATATTTATTGAGACTTGTTTTATGGCTAATATATGATCTATCTTTTTTTTTTGGTCTTTTTAGGGCTGAACCCGCAGCATATGGAGGTTCCCAAGCTAGGGGTCGAATCAGACCTATAGCTGCCGGCCTAAGCCACAGCCACAGCAACATGGAATCTGAGCTGCATGTTCAACCTATACCACAGCTCACGGCAACGCTGGATCCTTAACCCAGTGAGCAAGGCTAGGGATGCAACCTGTGTCCTCATGGATGCTAGTCAGATTCGTTTCTTCTGAGCCACAACGGGAACTCCCTATCTTGTTGATTTTCTATGTGCCCTTAAAAAGAAGGCATATTCTATAGTTGTTTGGAGTAGTGTTTTATAAATGTCAATTAGTTCAAGTTGGTTTGGTAGTATTCAGATTATGCGTATCTTTATTAATCTCATCTATCAATTACTGAGGGAATTTAAATTTCTAACTATAATTGGGGATATGTTTGCATATTTTCCTTTTAGTCGGTCAGTTTTTGTTTCATTTATTTTGAAGCTCTGTCATGAGATGCGTACTTGTTGAAAATTATTTTGTCTTTTTGATGATTTTTAACTTTTTCTATTATGAAATGTTAATTATTTCTGATAACGTTCCTTATTCAGATCTCTATTTTTTCTGTCTTTATTATTACTATTCCAGTTTTCTTATACTTAATTTTTGCATAGTGTATCTTTATTTTCTGTCCCTGCCCATGATAAGTGGAAGTTCATGGGTCAGGAACCAAACTTCACCACAGCTGTAACCTGAGCCACAGGGGTGACAACACCAGATCTTTAACCTGCTAAGCCACCAGGGAACTCCAGCATGGTGTATCTTTTTCCTTCACTGTACTTTTCAATCTATTTGTGACTTTATATTCCAAAAGATAGTACATAAACAGTTACTTTTTATCCTTGCACTTTTTGTTGCCATGTTTATGTCATTTCACCTATGTCACTTTTTTCCTTTCTTTGTTTCTTTCTTTTTTTTTTGCATTTTAGGGCTGCACTCAAGCAGCATATGGAGGTTCCCAGGCTAGGGGTCTAATTGGAGCTGTAGCTGCCGGCCTATACCACAGCCACAGCAAAGCAGGATCCGAGCCACGTCTGTGACCTACAGCACAGCTCACAGCAATGCCAGATCCTTAACCCACTGAGCAAGACCAGGGATCGAACCCACAACCTCATGGTTCCTAGTCGGATTTGTTTCTGCTGCACCACAATGGGAACTATAGGAGTTCCAACCAATTGATATAATTGGTTTAAATCTACCACCTTGCTAGTTGTTTTCAGTTTATCCCATCTGTTTTCTTTTTCTTTTTTCGTCTTTACCTGTTTTCTTTTGGATTATTTAAAAATATTCCTTTTTAACTTCTTTATTGATTTATAAGCGCTACCTCTTTGTTTTGCTTTAGGTGTTTTCTCTAGTGTTTACTTTAAAATTTTATATCACTTCACATGTAATATAACAGTCTTAAAACAATAGCTCTATTTACCCCCTCCCATTTTTAGGCTCTTTTTATTATTGTATACTTTACTTCTATGTATTTTATAACTCCTCGATACATTATCATTACTTTTGTCTTTAAAGGTTGGTTAGCTTTTTAAAAAATTGCAAAACAAGAAAAGGTCTTTTATGTTTACTCAAATATTTATAAATTCTGATGATCCACTCTGTCTTGTAAATTTGTTTCCATCTAGAATAATTTTCCTTCATCCTGGAGAACCTCCTTGACTATTTTCCATCTTGTTGGTCTCTCAGGACCAATTATCTTCGCTTTAGTTTGTCTGTGAAATATTTGTTTAGTCTTCTTTTTTGAATGATTTTTTTAGAGACAGAATTTCTAATATTTTCTAAGTTGGGGAATTTTTTCTTTCTTTTTTTTTTCTTTAGCATCTAAAAGATGTTATTCCTTTGTCTCTTGGAGTAGCATTGTTTTTGAAGACAAATAGGTGAAAATTCTTATCTTTGTTTCTCTGTCCATGATGATTCTTTTTCTTTGGGGGACTTTTTTTTTTTTTCTTTTTCTTTTTTTCTTTTTACAGCCACACCTGCAGCATCTGAAAGTTCCTAGGCTAGGGCTTGAATCATAACTGCAGCTGCAGCCTTTGCCACAGCCATGACAACACCAGATCTGAGCCACATTTACAACCTGTGCTGCTGCTTACAGCAATGCTGGATTCTTTTTTTTTTTTTTTGTCTTTTTGCCATTTCTTGGGCCGCTCCCGTGGCATATGGAGGTTCCCAGGCTAGGGGTCTAATCGGAGCTGTAGCCACCAGCCTACGCCAGAGCCACAGCAACGCGGGATCCGAGCTGCATCTGCAACCTATACCATAGCTCACAGCAATGCCAGATCCTTAACCCACTGAGCAAGGCCAGGGATGGAACCCACAACCTCATGGTTCCTAGTCGGATCCGTTAACCACTGAGCCACGATGGGAACTCCAGCAATGCTGGATTCTTAACCCACTGAGCGAGGCCAGAATCAGACCCACATCCTCATGGATACTACGTTGGGTTCTTAACCTGCTGAGCCACTAGGGGAAGTCCCTGTGGGGCTTTTATTATCTTATTGGCTTTCAGCAATTTTATCATGATAATTATCTTGGCATTGTTTTGTGTTTTTCATACTAAAAGTTTACTGAGTTTCTTGTATCTGCTGGTTTATAGTTTCAGAAAATCTGGAAAAAATTTCACTGTTATTTCTATGTTTTTCTGCCTACATTCCTCCTTTCAATTATGTCTATGTCAGAATATATCATAACTTCTAACAAGGTGACAGAAGCTGTGTTAACTTTTTTTTTTTTTTTGAGGGCTTACTTTATTTCTCTAGGCTTCAGTTCGGATAGCTTCTACTGCTTTTAAGTTTTCTGAGCCTTTCTCCTGCAGTATCTATTCTGCTCTTGAGCCCAATCAGCGAACTTCCCCTTTCAAGTATTGTGTTTTTCATCTATAGATGTTCCATTTGGTTCTTTTACATTTTTACCTTCATTGTGTCCAGGGTTTCCTTAAGTCTTTTGAACATATTTAAAATATCGCTTTTAAAGTCTTTGTTTATTTCATCCTCTTTATAATTTGTGGATCTGTTTCTATTGACTGATTTTTCTTCTGCTTGTAGGTAACAATTTCCTGCTTCTTTGCATGTCTAGTTTTTTTTTTTTTTTTTCTTTTTAGGGCCACACCCACAGCATACGCAAGTTCCCAGGCTAAGGGTCGAATCAGAGCCACAGCAATGAGGGATCCCCAACCCACTGAGCGAGGACAGGGATCAAACCCACGTCCTCATGGATACTAGTCGGATTCCTTTCTGCTGTGCCACAGTGGGAACTCCCTAGTAATTTTTAATCTGATGCTAGATGATGTAAATATGGCCTCATTTAGTGTTTGGATTTTGTTTGCTTTCCTTTAGTTCTGTGTTGAATTATGTTTTGTTTTGGAAGGTGAATGATTTATCTACGGAATAACATGATCTTATTGAATCTGGTTTTTAAACTGTGTTAGGGTAAACCTAGACGAGCCTTTTCACTAAGTAGTAAGAAGCCCACTTACTACGTATCTGTGGCCTTTCTAGCATTTCCACTCTGTGCCCAGAGTTTTCAACACGGTTACTTCCCTTTTGTTGATTGGTGTTCAAAGAGCAAACATTCAAAATACTGTGAGTTTCAGTAGTTTTTCAGTTTATATCTCTCTTGTAGCTATTTTTTCCTCCCAAACCTTTTTCTTGTCCCTGCCTGTGGTGTCTCACTCTGTGCCTGCATGGCTTGCAATTCAGCCCAAAATTCAAGGGGACCACTATGCAAATGTCTGGAGCACTTTCACTGTATAACTTCCTTCTGTCTGGTACTCTGCCCCATAAATTCCAGCTACCTTACACTTTCAGAACTGATCTCTTCAATGTAAAACTACACATGTAATAAATTCATTGAATAATTAAAAAAAAGAACAACTTAGCTCTTTCAGAGTTCCTGCTGTGGCGCAGTGAGTTAAGAATCTGATTGCAAGCAGCTGGGTTCACTGCAGAGGCATGGGTTCCATCCCCGGCCTGCCGAAGTGGGTTAAGAGGATCTGGCGCTACCATAGGTGTGGTGTAGGTTGTAGCTGCAGCTCAGATTCAGTCCCTGGCCCGGGAACTTCCATATGCCGTGGGTGCATCCGTAAAACGAACAACCCCTGCCCCCCAAAAACCCTCCCTGATGTCTTTCTTTTCAGCTCAGTGAGGTTGCTGTAAGCTTTTAAAGGTCTCCCTACCTATGCTAGGGTCTTGGTAAATGTCTCTAGGCAGAAAGGTAATTGTGAGGCTCATGTTGTTTGTTGCCCTTCTCTCTGGGGTCGCAGTCTTGTGTTGCCTATTGTTCAATGTCTGAAAACAGTCGGTTTATACATTTTGTCCAATTTTTTTGTTATTTACAATGGGAGGGCATGTCTAATTCTAATTACTTTATTATCTCTGTATGTGGAACTCCCATATTGCTTTTTTTCTATTGTAAAGAAAAAAATCATTTGACCAAGTAATTTGGTGATTTAAATAATCTTGTAGGAAATGTTTATTGTTAAGACAGCTTTTTTTAGAAAGATTTTTTTATGCATGGTTAGAAGTAATAGTAAAATTAATATAATATTTTACTATTCTAGAACCTATCCTTTATAGAAATTATCCCCTTTTTGTTTATATCTGTGTACTTATATGTATATGTATTTGTAGATCTATGCCTATTGTTATATGTATGCAAATATATTTAAATTTATACATTCGAGATGCACACACACAGAGCCCATTGGTGGGAGTTAGAAACTCAAAACTTGAAATGCCACTGTATTGGGTTGAATTGTCCTCTTAAAAGATATATTTAAGTCCTAACCCCTGATACCTGGAATGTGACCTTATTTGAAAATAGGGTCATTGCAGATGTAATTAAATTAAGATGAAATCATGCTGGATTAAGGTGGGCTCTGATCGATGGGTAGTGTCCTTATAAGAGGGAAATTTGGTCTCAGAGAGACAGACAGAAAGGAAGAATGCATGTGTGGGTGGAAGCAGAGACTGGAGTTAGGCTGCCAGCGACCACCAGAAGCTAAGAGACAAAGAAGGGTTCTTCCTGAGTCTGGCAGGAGTGTGGAGAGAGATAGGCAACTAAAGGACCTCATATGCTGACATCTTAAATTTGAACTTAGAGCCCCCAGAAATATTCCCTTGTTTTAAGCTACCCAGTTTGTGATACTCTGATATAGCAGCCCTGGGAGATTAACATAGACACCTTATGTAAGTAGTTGGCAGCTGTGCCAAAGGCATTCAAGTGGAGAAAGCCAGTGGGCAAGGGTGTGTAGAACCTTGGAATTTAGGGGACAGGTAAAGACCGATGATAGATATTTGATAACAGCATAATTTTTCTCTTGGATTGTGTTTCTTCTTTATTTGTAGGAACCTTATAAATTCTGGATATTAATCTTTTGTTACATATACATGTAGACAATTACCTCATTTTGTATAGTGTTCAAACTTGGGCACTTGTAGAAGTACACTCCCTAGGGATCAGTTTAGCAGAGAATTAAAAACATGGCTTCTGGATTGAGCATCCCTGTGGGGTTTTGTTTTGTTTTGTTTTGTTTTTGGTCTTTTTGTCTTTTAGGACTGCACCCACGGCATATGAAGGTTCCCAGGTTAGGGGTCCAATTGGAGCTACAGCTGCCAGCCTACACCACAGTCACAGCAACGTGGGATCCAAGCCATGTCTGCGAACTACACCACAGCTCATGGCAACACCAGATCCTTAGCCCACTAAGCAAGGCCAGAGATCAAACCCGCATCCTTGTGGATACTACTCTGGTTCACTAACCGCTGAGCCACTATGGGAACTCCAGCATCCTTGTGTTTTAATGCCACTTTTAGCTGTATGATCTTGGAAAAATTATTAACCTCTGTAAATGTCATTTTCCTCTTCTGTAAAATAGAGAGGGGTTCCCTGGTGGCTTAGTGGGTTAAGGATTTGGCATTGTTACTGCTGTGGCCCTGGTTACAGCTGTGGTGTGGATTTAATCTCTGACCCAGGAACTTCTGCATACTGTGGACATGGTCAAAATAAAAATAAAACAGGGGAGTTTCTGCTATGGTGCAGTGGGTTTATGATCTGGCTTGTCTCTGTGCTGGTGCTGGTTCGATCCATGGCCCTGTGCAGTGGGTTAAGGATCCAGTGCTGCTGCAGTTGTGCTTGGATCTGATTCCTGGGCAGGGAACTTCCATATACCACGGGTGCAGCTGAAAGATGAAAAAAAAAAAAAAAAAAATGGAGAGAGGTGGGCAAATAAAATACTACTTAAAAAAATTAGGGATATACCTACCTTATGGAATTTGGGATGATTACATGAGGCAATTCTGGAAAAGTACTTGTTAGTTCTGATACATATTAAGTATTTGAAAAATATAAGCTATAATTAATATCATATAATTTGTCACAAATTTATGTCAAAAGTTCCTTTGGTCCATATTATTTTTATTAATTTCAATAAGCATTTGGTATAAGCATTTATTAAATAAGTTCTAAATAAATAATGAGTAGAATAATATGAGGAACAATTTGTTTGCAAAATAGCTCCTTCAGAAATGATGAAATTTAGGTAAATATTTTTTTCTAATAACCTACAAATTCTAAATCTCACATCTGACAAATTAAAAATCATAACTCCTTGCGCTTGTTTTATATATATGTATATAAAAAATATATATACAGACTAAGTGTACTGTGTAAAATCTCTGTGAGAAAACTTAAACATTATTTCCCTGTTTTTAAAAATAACCTGTTTTAGGGAGTTCCTGTCGTGGCTCAGTGGTTAACGGATCTGACTAGGAAGCATGAGGTTGTGGGTTTGATCCCTGGCCTCGCTCAGTGGGTTAAGGATCCGGCATTGCCGTGAGCTGTGGTGTAGGTCACAGACTTGGCTGGGATCCCGTGTTGCTGTGGCTGTGGCCTAGGCGGGCGGCTACAGCTCTGATTAGACCCCTAGCCTTGGAACCTCCATGTGCCACCAGTGCAGCCTTAGAAAAGACAAAAAAAAAACCCACCAAAAAAAAAAAAACCCTTTTAGGAATTCCCACTTTGGCTCCGTGGGTTAAGAATCCGACTGCAGTGGATTGGGTAGCTGTGGAGGTGTGGGTTTGATCCCTAGCCTGGCACAGTTTGGTAAAGGATCTGGTGTTGCCTCAGCTGCAGTGTAGGTCACAGCTGCAGCTCAGATTCAATTCCTGGAACTTCCATATGCCACAGTGTGGCCATAAAAAAAAAAAAAAAGAGAAAAGAAGAAAATAACCTCTTTCAGTCTTTTAGTTTGTTTTTAGCTCAGTGTAACACAAGGTTACTTATATTTAATTACTCTTTTTTTTTTTTTTTTTTGTCTTTTTGTTGTTGTTGTTGTTGCTATTTCTTGGGCCGCTCCCGCGGCATGTGGAGGTTCCCAGGCTAGGGGTTGAATCGGAGCTGTAGCCACCGGCCTACGCCAGAGCCACAGCAACGCGCGATCCGAGCCGCGTCTGCAACCTACACCACAGCTCACGGCAACGCCGGATCCTTAACCCGCTGAGCAAGGGCAGGGACCGAACCCGCAACCTCATGGTTCCTAGTCGGATTCGTTAACCACTGCGCCACGACGGGAACTCCATTTAATTACTCTTTTGAATTTTTCTGCTGAACTTGCACATGTAATTCCTTACTGTGTAGCCATCAGAACCTTCTTCACAAATTATTTTCTTGAAGTATCTTTATTCAGGGACAAGGTAATCAATATATAGTTATTGTCAGCTTCTTTGTTAATGTTGCCATTTGTTATTTGTAAGAATTTTCACATTTTAAAAGACTTCTATGATATATAGCATATGTAATATCACTCCTATTTTTATTCTTACCAAAAGTAATAGAAATTTTCTTGTGAGAAAAATCTTTGGTTTATTCTCCAGAAACCCCTTCCTGGAAAAATTCTTTAAAATACTTTTTTTGTTCAAAGAGAATGTAGTTCCTGGAGGGATTCTGTGACGTGAATTGGCTAAGGCAGCTTGTAATAACATTACTTAGTATTTTCCAGGCACGGTAGGAAAGGTGTCCATGACATATTCCAGTAAAATCCTGTGGGATTTTGTGTTCAGATTTTTGCAAGCCAGAAACACAAGTCCCTGAAGGTAGTGGTTTTTATACTTAAGAAATGCTTTTCTTTTTCCTTTTTGTGTTATGTTGATAAATATGGAATGACCTCAACACCAGAGGGCAGTATTTTATAGTAGTTGCCAAAATGTCCTCACAGTCTGTATAGTGATCTGATGGGTTCAAAAAGATGTCTTATGTGTGTTTCGTGTTTTTCCCTGTGTTGCTATAAAATGTACCTGGTCTTGAGAGGCATAATGAATCTAGAATTTCACAAACTGCAGGCTTTAAAAAGTCTGTTTTGTGGAGTTAAACCTCCCTGAATTAATTTTCATACTAAGCGATGCCGTTTCCAGTGATTAGTCTGGATGGCAGGGGTGACTGTCCCCAGCCCAGGCCCAGAGGAGGTCCTCCCCTGTTAGGGAGTAAAAAGTCAGATTCATTTGCAGCCAGCAGACTTGGTTTGGCTTCAGAGATGATCAGAATTTATGAATTTTGTTCTGGAAGAGTATCCTGAGCTTACTGAGTAGAGAATGGGCTTTTCTTCCAGAAGCTCTGATAAAATTTGTTTCATGCACATTAATACAGTTTTAAAACAACAGAGAATAGTGAGGACACTTTAGTACACCACATTCGGTTCCCCATCTCTTTTTGTTTGCTGGTTGCAATATAACCATATACTGAATCCTTTAAAATACTTTCCTAGTCTTCTGGCATCTTTGTTAAAACAGGGAAGCATAGTTGTATTGACCAGGTCATTCCTATTTTCTCTCTTTAGAAAAGATTTTTCCTGCTTGCTGCACATGTAATATAAATTCATTAAAGAAAATAAATATGGCCAAAGAAGAAAGTAAAAAAACACTTGTCATCTCACCTCATAAATAAGATTTTGTTATATATGCTCTGTTTTTTTTCTATTTTTTTACTTTTTTAAAAATTAGAAAAATACAGTGGAAATTCCTGTACATGCCATTTTAGAATTTGTATTTTTCACTGAAGGTGATAAACATCTTGCCAAATTGCACATCATTACTCCTCAAGATTATTTAGTATTTTATAGTTGAGTATACATGACTCATTAAGTTAGTTTACCCTCCTATCATAGGTACCTGAGAGAGTCTGGGTTATTCACACTCTCACCTACTGTGAATATTATTATTATTATTTTAAACCCCCAAACTTTGTTATTCTGCTTCATTCATTCAAAAGGTATATATTGATTGCTGACCAGGAATTATTCTCAGTGCTTGGAATAGAGTGTTAACAAAGGATGATCCCTAACCTTGTGAAACTTATATTCTAGTGGAGGAGACAAATATAGATGATAAATGTAGCAAGTGAGTAAAACATTTAGTATATTAGAAAGCAATACATACTATAGGAAAAAGAACCAGAGCAGGTGAAAAGAGGGGTGAAGAGGGTGCGGTTTCAGTGAGAGAAGTTGGGCTGAGCCTAACTGAGAGGGTGATGTTGCAATTCTTGATTGAAGTGACAGATATTTTAATTTGCATTTTTATTATTACTAAGGCTAGACATTCTTTCCTATGTTTCTTCTTTTTCTTTCTTTCTTTCTTTCTTTTTTTTTTTCCGTCCATACCTGTGGCATGAAGTTGAAAGTTCCAGGGCCAGGGATTGAACTTGCACCACAGGAGCAACCCAAACTGCAGCAGTGACAATGCCGGCTCCTTCACCCCCTGGGTCACCTGGGAACTCCACGTTTTTTCTTTTCTTCTTCTTCTTTTTAAAATCTTTTTAGGGCTGCACCCGCAGGATTTGAAAATTCCCAGGCTACAGGTCGAATTGGAACTACCTGCTGGCCTACGCCACAGCAACACTGGATTTGAGCCAGTTCTGCGACCTATGCTATAGCTTATGGCAACGCTGGATCCTTAACCCACTGAGAGAGGCCAGCAAACGAACCCGAGTCCTCATGGATACTAGCTGGGTTCGTTACCGCTGAGCCACAAGGGAAACTTCTGTTTTTTCTTATGTGCATTGTCTGCTGTTCATGTCCTGTGCCCCTTTTTCTGATTGGGAAGCCCTTTTTTTTTTTTTTTTTTTTTTTTTCTTTTTTAGGGCCACATCTGCAGCATATGGAGGTTCCCGGGCTAACGGTCTAATTGGAGCTGTAGCTGCCGGCCTATGTTACCGCCGCCACAGCAATGCCAGATCTTAGCTGCGTCTGCCACCTACACCGCAGGTCACGGCAACACACTTAATCCACTGATCGAGGTCAGGAATGGAACCTGCATCATCACGGATACTAGTCAGATTCATTTCCACTGAGCCACGATAGGAATGCCTGTTGTGCTTTTTCAAAGAGCACTTTTCCTTTGGAAATAATTTCACACTTACAGAAAAGTTGCAAATCTAGATTTAGAACAAAGAACACCAGATTCACAAATTAACATTTTGCCCATTTTTCTTTATTATCAATTCTCTACATATTGGATTTTTTTTCTAAACCATTTAAGAGTAAAGTTGCATACATCATGGCTTTTTACCTCTAAATACTTTTATGTATATTACCTCAGAATAAGAATGTGCTTTTACATTACCAAAGTGCAATGATCAACCTCAGTACATTTGCATAATTCTTTAATTTACCGTCAGCATTCCACTTTTGTTACTTGACCCAATAACATCCTTTGTAACATTCTTTTCCTCCAAACAAGATCTGGTCTGGATCAGATATTACATTTAGTAGTCATGTCTCCTTAGGCTCCTCTAACCTGAAAATTTCCGCAACCTTTGTCTTATGATAGTGATATTTTAGAAAGAATGTTATTATCTTAGTCCATTTGGGCTGCTATAACAAAATACCCCAGACTGAGTGGCTTATAAACAACAGAAATTTGTTACACACAGTTCTGGAGGGTGCAAATTCAAGACCAGGGTGCCAGCATGGTTGGGTTCTGGCGAAGGACCTCTTTGGAGGTGCAGACTGCAGACTTCTTTACTGGGTCCCCATGTGGTGGAAGGAATTAGGAAACCGTCAGCTCTCTTTTCTTTTTTTTGTTACTCGATGAATTTTATTACATTTATAGTTGTACAACGATCATCACAACCAAATTTTATAGCATCTCCATCCCAAACCCTCATTGCAGTCCCCCACCCGCAACCTATCTCCTTTAGAAACCATAAATTTTTCAAAGTCTGTGAGTCGGTATCTGCTCTGCAAAGAAGTTCACCGTGTCCTTTTTTTAGATTCCACGTGTAAGTGATAGCATTTGATGTTGGTGTCTCACCATCTGACTTCACTTAGCATGATAATTTCTAGGTCCATCCTTGTTGCTGCAAATGCTGTTATTTCGTTCTTTTTAATGCATCAACTCTCTTTTCTAAGGACACTGATCCCATTCTGAAGAGCTCTGCCCTCATGACTAAATTACCTCCCAAACCTCTTCATACCATGACCTCTAACAGAGGAATTTGATGAGGGGGTGACAAAGATCCAGACTGTAGCAAATACCATTCCTCATTTTATTTATTTTTATTTTACTTTTTGTCTTTTTAGGGCTGCACCCATGGCATATAGAAGTTCCCAGTCTGGGGGTCGATTGGAGCTATCATTGCTGGCCCACGCCACAGCCACAGCAAGGCTCAGATCTGAGCTGCGTCTGCGACCTACACCACAGCTCATGGCAATGCCAGATCTTTAACCCACTGAGCGATGTCGGGGATTGAACCCGCCTCCTCATGGATCCTCGTTGGGTTTGCTACTGCGAAGCCACGACAGGAACTCCTGATGCCTTGTTTTAAAATTTAGGATGTTTTATTTTGGGTGTCTCTGATGTTTTTTTCATGACTGCATTTGGGAAAAGCATTCTTAGCTGGAATACTATTTGTATAGTTATGTGTTGTGAGCAGGTCCATCTCAAGGCACTCCGTGTCCATCTGCCCCCTCAGTGGTGATGTTCACTTTGATCATCTCATCACCTTGTCGTCCTATTTTTCCCCCTTGAAATTATAACCCATCTATGAAGAGACACTTTAAGTCTATGCACATATCCTGCTCCTTATCAAAATTTCCCCCTAGATTTAGCACCCATTGGTGATCCTTGTCTAACCAATCTTCACTACGGTTGCTGTAAGGAAGGAAAAGGTTTTCCTCAATTCTCTTAGGGTCCTTGGCTGGATCTGAAAATTTAAAAAGACAGATTAATAAGAGAAAAGCACACACATTGTATTCAATTTTTACAGGTTCACGGAAGCCTTCACAATAGAATGAAGACCCAAAAAAACGGAGGGAGGCAGGAGACTTTTACACCTTTTTAGACAAATAATAAAATTGTGACAAATTACCAGGACAAAGGGTAATTTGGGCTAGGGGTATTAAATGGTCAAGAAGTAACTAGGAAGATAAGGGTTAGTTTAACAAAGTTCCTCGTACAGCCTTCTTGGCCCTAAATTCGCAGCCCCTGCTGATAAGAAAGACTCTCCTGGGTAGGAAGACCCGTTTCATGTGAGAGATCTATGACTCGTTTCAGGGAAGAAGAGCAAAGGTCAGAGTGACCCTCTTACTTCTGCCATATTCTTAAACTCCTCAGCTTATGATAATCGACCTGCTAAAGGGTTAGTATGACTTGAACTTCATCATTACAAAATGATAATTTTCTAACTGTAGTGTTCCTTTCATGTTTTCTGGTTGGTCTTTGGCATCTTCCTTTCTCCCCTGTTCTTCATCCATCATCCATCCATCCAGCATTCATCTATTCATCTTTCTATCATCTATCTATCATCTATCTATCTATCTATCTATCTATCATCTATCTATCTTCCATCATTCGTATATACTCATGGATTTCTGTTTTTCAATGGTTAATGACTCATTTGTATTTATTATTTTGTGGCTCAAATTAACCCATATTTAGACTGTGGAAGCCCCTTCAATCTGGGTCCTATGCCTTTGTGAGCGTCTGTCATTACAATACATACACTAGGGCTTGTTTTTTAGATTTTTAAAAATTCTCCTCCATTGATCTATTTTTGTGTTGTGTTACCACATTCTATTAAAATTTCTAGCTTTAGAGTTTTTTCCTTTTTTTCTTTTGTTTTTTGAGGGCCGCATCTGTAGCATATGGAAGTTCCCAGGCCAGGGGTCAAATTGGAGCTGTAGCCTCTAGAACACCATTCACTGTTCCTTGTGCCTTATTGGCCACTTCTCAGAGTCCTTTGCTTCTTTCTCTTTATTTTCTCATCTCTAAATGCTGAAGTCTCCCAGGTCTTAAACCATGGGTCTGTTCTTTATCTGCTCTTACTCCTTTGGTGATCACAGTCTCAAGATTGAAATATTATCCTTATAATGAAAACTCTAAATTTATATCGCCTGTTTAGACTTCTCCTCTCATCTCCAAACCTGTATTTCCACCTGCTTTCTGAGATCTAACTCATTTCCAGCTAACATACGCCATTATTATTCTTATTATTTACCTATTTATGTAATTGTTTTTTTTTTCCCACTAGCCTGCAGATTCCATAAAAGCAGAAATTTTTTAAAAATTGTATTCAGGGTTGTTTAAACAGCTCCTAGAATAGTATCTAGTGCATAGCAATTACACCTTAATTATTTGTTGGATGAATGGGTGAATGTCCTAAGAATTCAGATTGATATTTTTGATGTTTCTCCAATTTCTTATAATGTCTTTATTTCAAAGAGAGTAATCCTCCTTATTTTAAGCTATTGAATTTTTATTCTCTGCTAAGTTTTGATTTATCCTTAAAAAGGGAACTATATTTGGCCACTACTGAAATAATAATAGGTTTGATCAGTTATTTATTATATTGTGGATACCTGTTTTAGGTATTTCAGGTCAAGGTGAGAGGAGAAGAGAATAGTTTGGATTTGCTGGGGGTTTATTTTTCCAGACGGAGTTACAATTGCCTGTGTAGAGTAAAAAGAGAACTCATCTGGAAGCAGCCACAGGCAGGGAACTTCCCTGTGGTGCTGAAGAGTTTTTTTTGTTTTTTTGTTTTTTCCTTTTGCTACTGTTGTGGAAGTAGCAGCAGTAGGATAACAATGAAACAAGGAGGCTGATAACAATTGCTAGCATTTACTCCACATTTTGCTAAGTGCCAAGCACCATGATAGGGCTTACCATGAACTCTCTCACTTAAACCTACAATTACCTTATGAACCGCACACTATTATTATTCCAACTTTATAGATGATAGCTCTGAAACTTGGATAAATTAGGTAATGCATTAGCCAGCATCCAAGATGGTTCCTAATGCTCCCCACCTCCTAGTATTTACATACTTGGTATCCCCTCCCGAGTTATACCAGGGCTGGGTTCTTTATGGGATTAATAACATATAGCAGAAGTGAGGGCGTGTTTCTTCTGAGATTTGGATATAAAAGAATATGGCTTTCTTGGAGTTCCTGCTGTGGCTCAATGGGATTGGTGGCATCTAGGGAGCACTGGAACGCAGATTTGATGCCTAGCTGGGCACAGTGGGTTAAGGATCTGGCGTTACTGCTCTCAACTGTTAAGGATCTGGCGTGACTTAGCTCTCAACTGTGGCTCAGATCTGATCCCTGGCCCTGGAGCTCCATATGCTGAGGGTCAGCCAAAAAGGAAAAAAAGGAAAAAAAAAAAGAGTGTGGTTTCCTTTTTTTTGTTTGTTTTTTTTTTTTTGTTTTGTTTTTCGGGGCCCGCGCCTGAGGCATATGGAGGTTCCCAGGCTAGGGGTCAAATTGGAGCTGTAGCTGCTGGCCTACTCCACAGCTGCTGCAACATGGGATCTGAGCCGTGTCTGCAACCTACACCATAGCTCATGGCAACCCTGGATCCTTAACACACTGAGCAACATCAGGGATCGAACCTGCATCCTCATGGATACTAGTCGGGTTCGTTCACCACTGAGCCACGACGGGATCTTCTGAGTGTGGTTTCCTTTTTGAGCAGTATCTCGCTTTTTTTCTCTCTCGCTCTCTCTCTCTGGTTGCTTGTTTTATGGAGGGTGTTACAAGGATACATAGGGAGCCTATGCAGAGGCCCATGGGGTAGAGAACACTGCCCAAACAGCCAGCAAGGAATTGAGACCTGCCAATAACCTCAGGAATGAGTTTGAAGGTAGATTCTCCACCCTTTGAGTTTTCAGATGGCTATAGTCCTGGCTGGTAGCTTGCCTGCAATCTTGTGAGAGTTCCTGGGCCCAAAACCATCCAGCTAAGCTGCTTCTGGACTCCTGATCTTTAGAAACTGAGATAAGGAATGATAATTATTTTTTTCTTTTTACAGCAGCACCTGAGGCATATGGAAGTTCCCAGGCTAGGGGTCTGATCAGAGCCGCAGCTGCCAGCCTACATCACAGCCACAGCAATGCCAGATCCCAGCCACATCTGTGACCTATGCTGCAACTTATAGCGACGCCAGATCCTTAACCCACTGAACCAGACCAGGCATTGAACCTGCATCCTCATGGAGACTAGTCGGGTTCCATTGAGCTACAACGGAAACTCCATGAATGATAATTATTTTAAGGCGCTAAGTTTTGGCATAACGTGTTATGCAGCAGTAGATAACCAATGTAGGTAACGTGTTCAGGAACACACTTTTATTACGTAGTAGAATGAAAACTCGAACTTGGGTTTCTCAGGCTCCAGAGCCTGAGTTCTTAACCCCTGGGACCCATTACCATGGGGATAGCTACAGTGTCTAGCCCTCTCACCCTGGGCAACAGTTGAGTGTTTGGGTTCACTGTGGCATGTGGGACTGAGAACTGACCCCATGACTTCTAAGGGCTTCTTTCCCTCATTCTTAGTTTGGATTAAGCTTTTTACCTATTTAAAAGTCCCAGTTTCCCCTGTGGTGCAGGGGGTTAAGAACCCAACTGCAGCGGCTCAGGTTGCTGTGGAGGTGTGGGGTCAATCTGTGGTCCAACACAGTGGGTTAAAGGATCCAGCATTGCCGTATCTGCAGCATGGGTCACAGCTGTGGCTTGGATTTGATCCCTGGCCTGGGAACTTCCAACTGCCATGAGTGTGGTCATTAAAAAAATTTCCTGAATACTTTCTATAAGTACCTATGCAGAGCACATTTAAGGTATGGGTTATACTCTCCACTTAAGCTGGCTGTCCAGACTTCCTAAACTACCTCCCTGAAGGGGCTCTTATACTCTGGGTGACTATATACCTACCCAGGGCCACTTACGTGACATCCAAGGGCAGCCCCCATGCCCCTGAAATGATTCAGAGTAGCCAATCTTAAGCTTGCCGACTCTGTATCATCCTTTTCTTTCTGTGGCAACCATAATAAAGATGCTTGTCCCTCTGTCTTGTGATTGGCCCTGGTGCTTCCCCCGTGTGGCTCTGCATGGTGTGCTGTGTCCCCCTCCGGGAACTATGAGTAACAAAATTATAAAAACTCTTTTCAGTTTCTCTCTTGATTGGCCTCTGGTCTCACCATACCTCACCAAGGAAATATGGTTAAAATACTAGCACATTCGGTTTTGGTCATAGCTACTCAATTTCATCAATGTGGTGCCCAAACAACCAGGACAGTATATGAATGATGAGTGTGATTGTGTTCCAATAAAACTTTATTTATAAAGTAGGTCATGGGTCAGATTTGGCCCAAAGGAGTTTTTTTTTTGTTTGTTTGTTTGTTTTTTAGGGCCGCACCCGAGGCATATGGAGATTCCCAGGCTAGGGGTTGAATCAGAGCTGTAGCCACCGGCCTACACCACAGCCACAGCAACATGGGATCCAAGCCCTTTCTGGGACCTACAGCAATACCATATCCTTAACCTACAGAGCAACGCCAGGGATCGAACCCACAACCTCCTGGTTCCTAGTCAGATTCGTTTCTGTGGCGCCACGACAGGAACTCCTGCTGATCTCTTCTTTAAAGCAGCCTTAAGGCTGTTGATTTTTCTGGTCAATGAGTAACGTTAAAGAAAGTTTCATATATCTAGGTTAATTCGTAAAACTTTGCAATCTGTGAGTTAGATGACACCGAGGAAGACCCTTGCAAAAGCTTGAAAGGCATTTTGTACCCTGTGAACTGTTTTAGTTCTGTCTGTCTGTGTTATAGTCCATGGTTGACTTAAAGGAAACTTAAGGTCTTACTGAGGACTATAGCCTGAGAGATAACTCCAAGGAACTGCTTTATAGAGGTAAGGGAGGAGCCAGTATATATATTATCATTTGGGTTGGGAAATACTTAGATTTGGGCATACATCTTGGTAAAAGATTACTGATAATCACAAAGAATAGATATCTCAAGTTAATGATTTTAATGCTTTTTTACACATGGGAAGATGCAAGAATCTGGGGTCATTGAAATTCTTCCTGAGATATGCATCTATCTAGGGCCTGTTTATCCAAAGCACAGAGTGTCTCATCCTGTTTTATCATCCTGAATTCTTTTCAGGGTGCTCTGTCGCTGAGAGACTGCAGTGGGTTGAGACATAACCCTTATGTAACTGGATGATAAATGATACTCTTTTTCTTTTTCTTTTTTTTCTCTTTTTAGCGCCACACTTGTGGCATTTGGAAGTTCCCAGACTAGGGGTTGAATTGGAGCAGCAGCTGAGGCCTATACCATAGCCACAGCCATGCCAGATCCGAGCCACCATCTGTGGTCTATGCGCAACTTGTGGCTGGATCCTTAACCCACTGAGCGAGGCCAGGGATCGAACCTGCATCCTCATGGCTACCAGTTGGGTTCTTAACCCTCTGAGCCACAATGGGTACTCCCTCTTTGTTCTTGTTCTGTTCACACCATTGTCATAGTCTACTTCACATGCTTTTAGAATGACAGTAATGAAAGTGGAACTACCATAATGGAAAGCTGATTTATACTCATTATCATTATTCATTCTCCTAAGGACAATTGTATCTCTCCACTTTACAGGTGACAAAACTGAGGCTTTGAGAAGTCCAAGAGAATGCTTCTACTAAATGGGAGCGGGAGCAGTCAATTCAGGTAGTCTGACTTAAAAAAAAAAATCATGTTCTTAACCCAGTTATGCAATTACATTTTGAGATTCACTTATCTCCTTTAAAGCCATCCTTTAAAAATGTCCGTTGGCTTCAATTATGATTATTTAATACATTATTTCTTTCATTAAATAACTTTTAATTTTAGGTATCCCCAAAAGGATAGACATACTTTTTTCATAATTGGATGTTGTACAAAGTGACAGGATTGATTCTTGCATTCATTTTAGTTCATAATAGAATATATTAGTTTAGTTGGAATAGTTAATTTTCCCTCGGGGAGAATCAGGTGCCCAAGGCGCTGATTGATAAATCAATAAATCTTTAGTGAGTCTGGTAAATCGACTGTCACACATATGTCAACCTTTTCTCCAGAGTATAGATTTTGTCCAGGACAAGTGTATTTTTTTCCTTTCTATTGTTTTCTCTCTCAAAATCGTATTTAAACAAATCCCTAAGATTGCAAGCCTTTTTCCCCCTTTTCAAAAAATAGCAGTAGGGATTGTGCTTTTTCCAGCTATCTTAGGGAAAGAACTCAGTTGTTTGCATATTTGCATTTCAACCCCTAACCTCTCCTGAGGACAAATGGCTGTCTGACTATTAAGCCCACAGGCACAGCACTGGGACTGTGGATTAAGCCTCTGAATGCTGACTAGTTTTCCGCAGCATTCCCAGCATGTGTGAAGAATGTGTTTGTAGCTGGGAGGCAAACAGAACATCCAAAGCCGAGCAAGAATTTTGAAAAATAGTTGTCTTATGTATAAATTTATTTTGCTCTTAGTGTTTTATTCTTGCCTGTTTCATTATTCCTTATTTCTACTTTCTTTTAAAATAGCTTAGTTTTGTTTGATATTCTCATGAACGAAGTTTTAGTCACTTCTTGTTGAATGCTGTGGTCTTGATTTTTTTTTTTTTTTAATGTTCTTTGTTTCTTTATCATTTAAATAACCAAGCCATTGATGGGTGGCTCAGATATTTTCACTCCTGATAGAGAAGGCCTGGTGATTTCCAGCATGAAGTCTGTGTGGCCTTCCCTCTATACAAATAAGGGCCCAGTTGGAAGCGTTGGCAGGTACTGGAAGGCAACAGCTTTGGTTTGTAGTGCATATAATAGGAACAGCACAGCTTTGGGCTGTGGATTTATTTCTCTAAGTTTAAGTTATTATTGCTCCTACTTTCAGGTGAAAAACCCAAATGTATTCTCTCAACTGGCTGTTTATTCTTTTAACATACATCGACAAAGGGTGAATTTATATTTGGGTAGAAACACCAAACTAAATTGGGGGATTGGCACATTCACTTAAAGGGTCACCCGTAATAATGAATTGAGAAGCTTTCTGCAAGGCATGCGAGGTGGGGCAGGTGAGGCGTGATCCTGAGTGAAATAAAATCCAGCCTCTGCTCTTGAGAGCTCAGACTACAGGACGGAGTAAAGAGAATGCCAGAGAATTTACCCATCAGGGAAAGAATCTTGTTTGAGAGGTTGTGGACAATGGAGCACTGGAGATGCACTTTGAAGGACTGACGGTATTTCAACAATGTAGCCACATTTATCCTGCCTGTAAAAAGCACAGGGGAGAGAGGAGGTGAGGTCGGGAGAGAGAGAGTGTGTGTGTGTGTGTGTGTGTGTGTGTGTGTGTGTGTCTGTCTGTCTGTCTGTCTGTCTGTCTGTCTGTCTTCTCTTGTCTGTTTGCTGTCCCTTTGGGGAATAATTAGCTATTCACTTCAGCTGGCATAAGGGTAGGGGAGCAACAGAAGATGATTTTCTAAAAAGAATTTAAGTTTCATGATTCATTCGGTCTTTAGGAGAAAAGCGATGTATATTTCCCTTTCATATGCAGTAAAATTACATCCTTGTCTGTAGGGATGATGATTCCATTTATTATAAAGTTAATGCCAAATCCATTCTTAGCTATTTTGTAAATCGTAATGTGACTGACACATAATGAGCTCTATGTTGTAATTCTTAAAAATAGTTACCATAATGCTGCCCTCTAGGTCAGGGTCATGGTATAAATTCCATCATACAGCCTGTGCTTTCTAAATCTATTCATTATCTGCCTGTACGTTTAAACCGGGAATTGATCCCTAGTCCAGGCCAAATGTCAGGGTTAGCAGCAAGTAGTTTTAACTATATTGTAATTTTTTTGAGGCAACTTTCACTGTACTGTTTGAGCTAAAGCATTTCACTTACAGAGTAAGAAATGGATAAAATTAAATTGCCTTTCTACTAAAACTATTCCACTAATTGGGATTTTGTTGTTGTTGTTGTTATGTTATATTCTTAGAAAACACAATAAACCACATTGCATACTTTTTATTTTTTGTGTGTTTTGGGGTGAGAAACATATGCTTTGTAGACATTCTGCTGTGTTAACTTCAGAGGAGCCAGGGAAATTACGATTCTGACTAGTATCCATGAGGTTCGATCCCTGGCCCTGTTCAGTGGGTTAAGGATCTGGTGTTGCCGTGAACTGTGGTGTACGTTGCAGACACAGCTCAGATCCTGCATTGCTGTGGCTATGATGTAGGCCGGCAGTTGTAGCTCCGATTCAACCCCTTCCCTGGGAACCTCCATATGCCATGGGTGCAGCCCTAAAAAGACAAGAAAAAAAAAGTGTACGTGTGTGTATATGTGTATACATATATATATATATATATGCACTATAAAGATTCTATACTTTGGAGTTCCCATTGTGGCTCAGCTGAAATCCTTTCTGAATAAATCCTTTCAGAGTTTATTCTTGTGTATTCTGTGGGGCACAGATCTAATTTAACTTTTTCTAAATGGTTACTTCATTGTCTCAGTAACATTTATTAAAAACTCCATTTACTCTCCTGTGATTTGAAATGCCACCCTTATTATATAATAAAGTTTTATTTTTTAATTTTAGTTTTATTTTGTTTTTAGGGTCCTATCTACAGCATATAGACATTCCCGGGCTAGGGGTCAAATTGGAGCTGCAGCTGCAGGCCTACACCACAGCCATAGCAACACCAGATCTGAGCTACATTTGAGACCTACACTGAAGCATGCAGCAATGCTGGATTCTTAATACCAGATTCGTCAGGTTTTTAACCTGCTGAGCCACAACAGAAACTCCTATTATATAAGAAAGTTTTATTATATTTGGATCTCTTTCTAGACTTTCTATTCTATTATATTGGTGTGTCTACTCATATGTACCATATAGTTTTAAGCATAGAATCTGTTTTCTTGCGTTTTTTTTTTTTTTTTTAGGGCTGTGGCATATGGAAGTTCCCAGGCTAGGGGTCGAATTGGAGCTGCAGATGCCGGCCTACACCACAGACACAGCAACACCAGATCTGAGCCTCACCTTCGACCTACACCACAGCTCATGGCAACACTGGATCCTTAACCCACCAAGCAGGGCCAGATATCAACCTGTGCCCTCATGGATACTAGTCAGGTTCATTACAGCTGAGCCACAATGGGAACTCCAAAGTATAGAATCTTTATAGTGTGTGTGTGTGTGTGTGTGTGTGTGTGTGTATGTATATGTATGTATATGTGTGTATATATATACATATGTATGTATTGTCTTTTTAGGGCTGCACCCATGGCATATGGAGGTTCCCAGGGGAGGGGCTGAATCGGAGCTACAACTGCCGGCCTACATCATAGCCACAGCAATGCAGGATCTGAGCTGTGTCTGCAACGTACACCACAGTTCACGGCAACACCAGATCCTTAACTCACTGAACAGGGCCAGGGATCGAACCCCATGGATACTAGTCAGAATTGTTTCTGCTGAGCCACGACGGGAACTCCTTTATAGTATATTTTGATATCTGATAAGACTAGTCCTTCCTGTAGCATTTTATCTCTTCCTCTCTCCCTCCTCCCTTCCTCTTTCTTTCTTCCTCTTTCTCTCTTTCTTTCTATATATTTTTCTTATAGTTGATTTATAGCATTGCGTTCATTTCTTCTGTACAGCACAGTGACCCAGTCATACATACATACATTCTCTTTTCATACCGTCTTCCATCATGTTCCACCCCAAGAAATTGGACATAGTTCCCTGTCTTTCTTGCTATATATTTATAAAGACTTCATTTCTTTAGAGCAGTTTTAGGTTCTCACAGCAAAACTGAGAGGAAGGTGCAGAGATTTCCCATATATCCACTGGCCTCACACATGTACAACCTCCCCTCTTCCCGTCATCTCTCATCAGAGTGGTACATTTGTTATTACTGATGAATCTACATTGACACACTGTAATCAACCAAAGTCTATAGTTTACATTAGGGTTCACTCCTGGTGCTGTATAGTCTGTGAGTTTGGACACACTGTACCCTTTATTATTGTATCATACAGAATATATTCACTGTCCTGAAAATCCCCTATGCTTTACTGATAGTATTTTTTTTTTTTTTTTTAGTATTTTCCTAATTTTTCTACTTTTTTTTTTTTTTTTTGTCTTTTTTAGGGATGCACCTGTGGCATACGGAGGTTCCCAGGCTAGGGGTCTAATCAGAGCTACAGCTGCTGGCCTACACCACAGCTCACGCAACGCCGGATCCTTAACCCACTGAGCGAGGCCAGGGATGGACCAGTAACCTCATGGTTCCTAGTTGGGTTCATTAACCCCTGAGCCACTATGGGAACTCCTACCTTTTTATTTTTTTATATCAAGTTTAGTGTCATCTTGCCCAGTTCCATAAAAAAAAAAAAAATCGTGTTGGTCTTTTTTATCGAGACTGAATTTAAATTTTAAATTAACTTCACGGAGAACTGACATCTTTATGATATTTTTCCATCCTTTCCAAGAACAGGGGATATTGCTAGAAAGGATGTCTTTCCATCTGTTCAAGTCTCCTTTAACGTCTTTCAGGAATATTTTATAAATCTATTACATGGGCTTTACATATTTCTTGTTAAATCTATTCCTAGGTCTTTTATCTTTGTCGTTGCTGTAAGTGGAGTTTTCTTTACTGCTTACCTTTATTCTTGAAGGCTATTTTTGAAGGTATCATGGCTTTATACCATTGTGGTGAGTTGTTAGTTATTTTCTTTCAGCACACTGATGATTCGACCATATCCTAGGATCCATATTTTCTCTTGAAATATTAGCAGTCAGGCTAGCTGTGGCTTCTTTGAAGATCATGTCTCTTTCTCTGGTTCCTTTTAAGATATTTTTCTCTTTGATTTTCTGTAGTTTGACTATGATGTGTCTATGTGTGGATTAAAAAAAATTGTTTATCTGCTTTGGAATTTGTTAAGCTTTGTGAAGTTATGGGTTGGTGAATTTTGTAAGTTCTGGAAAATTCTCATTCATTATATCTCCACATATTGCCTCTGTTTATTCTCTCTCCTCTTATCTGGAATTCTGATTAAATGTATATTAAACCTTCTCACTGTGTTCTCTGTGCTTGTTCCTTTTCATCTATATTTTATATGTATTCTCTTCATGCTTCATTCTGGATAGTTGCTTCTGACTTTTCTTTTGGTTTGTCAGTGACCTCTTCAGCTGTGTCTAATTTGCTGTTAAATCTGTCCATTGAACTTGTACTTGTGTTTATTAGTTTTCAGTTGTGCAACTTCCATTTGATTCCTTTTCACTTCTGTGATGCCACTTTTTAAAGTATGCAGTTCCCTGATGACATTTGCAGCTTTTTCTTTCTTTCTTTTTTCTTTTTTTTTATCATAGTAAAAATAGTGATTTTATAATCTGGGTCTGAAAATCCTAATATCTAAGGCTCTTGTATTGAAGTCTTTCTGTTGTCTCTTTTTTCCCCTGCTGATTCTTGATGATAGGGTCTTTTTACCCCTTGAATGCTTAGTTCTCTTTGACTGTATTCTGTCCGTTGTATTTAAATACATATTTGTAGCAAAATTTTGAGACATGGGACAATAGAATCTTCTTCCAGGAAGAATTTTTGTTTGCTTTACAGGTAGCATGCAGGCCCTGCTAGTTTAGGACTACCTTACAGCAAGTTCAAGGCTGAGGTTCTCAGAATTAACCCAGAAAAAGCAAAGTCTTGGGGTCTTGTCCTAGCTTAAATGGATGAGTGTTTGTCAGGTTTCCTCCTTTGTGTTGATCTTGTGATTTCATTTTTATCTCCCTTATTTCATAACTATAACTGTTTTTGTATTTTTGCCTTATGTTAGATGCCATGCAGATAAAAGGGGTATTGAATGCTAGGTTATTTCTTTGGGTTTCTAACCTCCTAGATTTTGGTTTGGTAATTCTTCATTCTCTTTTTAGTGGGCCTCTGCTTTTAAGAAGATTTTTAAAAATCATGTTTAATTCAGCTTTATTAGTTGTCCTTGGAGGATTGTTTTGAATTACCTAAACTGCTAGTACTTCATGGGTCACTTCTGGGGAATATCTTTTTTTGTGAGCATCCAATTTTATTGGATTGTGGTTTTGGAGTGTTCTTTATATACCAATTCTTTTTCCCCCAGCGTTTTTTGTGAAAAGGTATCCATTCTTCTTTTTGTTATCTCTTTCATGTTGGTAGAAATAATGTGTATTCCATAATTGTCAAGTGTAGGGTTCTATATTTTTCTATTATTTCAATCTTATTATTTATAATGTTTAAATCTTCTGTCATTACAAATTAAAAAAATCTTTTCAATTTGTCAATTTCTGAAAGTGGTGGTTTTTTTTTTTTTTTTCTTTTTTTTTCAGTCTTTTTTTTTTTGTCTTGTTGTTGTTGTTGCTATTTCTTGGGCCGCTCCCACGGCATATGGAGGTTCCCAGGCTAGGGGTTGAATCGGAGCTGTAGCCACAGGCCTACGCCAGAGCCACAGCAACGAGGGATCCGAGCCGAGTCTGCGACCTACACCACAGCTCACGGCAACGCCGGATTGTTAACCCACTGAGCAAGGGCAGGGACCGAACCCGCAACCTCATGGTTCCTGGTTGGATTCGTTAACCACTGCGCCACGACGGGAACTCCCTGAAAGTGGTGGTTTAAATCTTTATTATAATATTTGCTTTCTACATTATATATATATATACACAATACATACACACACATATATATATAGTTAGATATAATAGATATAAGCAAGTTAAGATTTGTTTTGCTTTCTTGGCAATTTCTTCCTTTTATTATTATTTGATGCCCCTTTATTATTTTTTTTCTTTTAGTGTCTGTTTTGTCTATTTATAATACAGTTGTTCTGGATTTCTTTTGATTTTTCTTTTTTCCTGCTTTTTATTTTCTATCTTTAAAAGCTCTTTTGTTATAGATATATCTCTGGAAAACAACAGAAAGCTAGATTTTAATTTTTGTTATTGTGATAAAATATGCATAGCGTAAAATTTAACATTTTAACCATTTTAAGCATACATTTTAGTGACATTAAATATGTTCACATTGTTGTTCAACCATCACCACCATCTTCAGAATTTTTCTATCTTTCCAAATTGAAACTCTGTATTCATCAAACAATAACTCCCCATGCTTTCCTCCTCCCAGCATCTGACAATCATTATTCTACTTTCTGTCTCTGTGAATTGAGTACCCTAGGTTCCTATGTAAGTGAAATCACACACTATTTCTTTTCTTTTTTTCTTTTTTTGGACTGCACCTATGGCATATGGAAACTCCCAAGCTAAGGGTAGTATCGGAGCTGCAGCTGCTGGCCTACATCACAGCCACAGCAATGCGGGATCCAAGTTGTGTCTGCAACCTACACCATAGCTCATGACAACACTGGATCCTTAACCCACTGAGCAAGGCCAGGGATTGAACCCACATCCTCATGGATCCTCCGTCAGGTTTGTTAACTGCTGAGCCACGAAGGGCACTCCAATCGCATATTATTTCTCCTTTTATATTTAGTCTGGTTTATTTCTCTTATCATAATGTCTTCAAGGTTCATCCGTGTTGTAACACGGATCATAATTTTGGATTAACATTTTTTTCCTGGCCCTCTAATTGAAACAGAAAAATCCTATGATCTTTTCAGAAAACCATTAGCTGGAGCAAATGATGTAGCAGAGGTCCCACTTTTGTGGGAAAGTGGAACAGGATCACTGGCCCTTCCTTCTGGAGATAGTCTCCCAATCAGCCATCATAACTGGGGCTTCAGTTCATGTCATGTCTGAACTGGGAACCATATGGAAGCTCTGAAATATACCACTTCACCCTCTTACTGGAATGCCAGGCCATCCATTGTTCTGCAGTGGTTTGCTTTTTTAGTTAATTCGTTAATCAATCAATTGATTATTTAAAATTTACCCACTCACTTATAAAAACTTTCAGATTTTCAGAAATTTCCAGTGTCATCCTTTTTGTTTTAATGTTTTATTCTATTCTTCTTCTGACAGAGTCAGAAAGAATGTAACATTTCCAGGTAGAAAAATGTCTGTTTCTTCTGATATATTCATATGGAGTCTAACTCATTATTATGAACCAGAAGTTCCTTTAGGGGTATTTATATGACTTTTTTTTTCTCTTAAAAATAGTTAGAGGGAGCTTTCTTGTGGCATAGCAGGTTAAGGACCCTGTGTTGTCGCCGTAGCAGTTGGGTGGCTGCTGTGGCATGGGAACTTCCACATGCCACAAGCATGGCCAAAAAAATTTTTGTTTTGATTTCAGGTATTAATTAGTTATATAAATCAGATAACAGTATTTTTGTATACTTTTGCCACTTAAACGATGTATCCTGAATAAGAATGTTTGTTAGTATTATGAATGTTATATGAACACAGTGATAGAAAATATCAATATTTTTGTTGTTCTTCTTCATGAGTTTTTTAAAAATTGTGGTAATCTATAAATAATTTGATGATTTTAATCATTTTAAGTACACGGTTCTGTGGCCTTAAGTACATTCACATTGTTCTGCAATCACCGCCATCACCCTTTCCAGAACTTTTTTATCTTTCTAAATTGAACTGTGTATCCAGTAACACTAACTCCCCAACTTCATGGGTTTTTAGGTGTACACTTTGAGTGCTTACTTGAAAGTAGGTACAATTTTTTTTTTGGTCTTTTCTGGGGCTGCACCCTTGGCTAGGGGTCCAGTCGGAGCTGTGGCCACCGGCCTACGCCAGAGCCACAGCAACACCAGATCCAAGCTGTATCTGTGACCTACACCACAGCTCATGGCAACGCCGGATCCCTAACCCACTGAGCAAGGCCAGGGATTGAACCTGCAACCTCATCGTTCCTAGTCTGATTCGTTAACCACTGAGTCATGACAGGAATTCTAAAAATAGGTACAATTTTATATCTTGCCAAACTTAGCCTCATAACGGTGGCTTTCAACCTTTTAATTCAAGCCAAAGACAACCTGGACATATATGTCGTGCAAATATAAATAAAGAAAGAATGGAAACAAAATAATATTTATCTTTACTGCATATAATAATATCTGATATTTTCAATCTTAATTTGTTTTGTTTTGCTAAAAAATGCTATTTGAGATCCTTTACATTCCTTTTATATTCTATTCATTGGTCACTTCCTGCTAATTACAAAAACAGTGCATTACATAGTGAAGTTGAGAAGAGAAATCAGCAGTATAAATAAAGATGAATCTTAAATGGCTGTGTTAGTGGTATGCTTCAGAAGAAGAAGGCCCTGAATTGTAGTGTTTGTTGATTTCTATGGGTCAAATACTCCCACTAAGGCCAATTTTTGGCTACCAGTGGTTTAACTTACAAAATTCCTGATATTTAACAATTTGCTGTTGTTAGTTGGTACATGCTGGCTCTAGCGGGTTTGATCCCTGGCTCCAGCTCTGATGTCAGAGAGTTTTCTCTGAAAACCTCAGGAATGTGCATAGGCTATATAATAATACTTGTATAATACAGCTTATAAACCTTGAAAGAGAGTAGGCGTGAAATAGATCAGCCTAACTAAAACTCAGTTGTCAGGTTATCCTGAATCCTTAAGATTTCAATATTCACTAAGTTCACACACACAGCTGTCTATTAATATGGCAACTTTCTAAGAGAATCCTTTCTTGTTTTATCTTGGAAATTGAAGCGTACTAATTTCCAAGATAGCAAGGACAAGATAATCTTTGAGAAAAGATAATTCTTACACACTTGTGTTTTTACTAAGAAAAAATGCATCAAATCAAACATTTGTCATGGGATATTTTTGTTTTATTAAAGTCAACCTCATCTATTTCTTTAAAATTAACACAAATTGATGAGGAGCACATTGGAAATTATACATGGGCTCTCATTATATCTCTGTTGGACAGCACTGGTCTAAAGGATATATTTTATTTTATTTATTTTGTCTTTTGTCGTTTTAGGGCTGCACCCACGGCCTATGGCGGTTCCCAGGCTAGGGGTCCTATTGGAGCTGTAGCCACCAGCCTACTCCAGAGCCACAGCAACGTGGGATCCGAGCTGCATCTGTGACCTACACCACAGCTGATGGCAACACCGGATTCTTAACCCACTGAGCGAGGCCAGGGATCAAACCTGCAACTTCACGGTTCATATTCAACTTCATATTCGTTTCCACTGTGCCACAATGGGAACTCCTAAAGGATATTTTTTAGACAAAAGTGAAGTGATCCACATGAAAGTCTGAGATACAACAAGAAAGAAGAGCAAAGAAAATAATAAACATGTGGTTAAATTGGACAAAGATTTTCTAAATACAGTAGTACGAGTTTGTGGGTAAAAAAAAAGACAGAATTAAAAAAAATGGCAATAATAGCTTTTAATTCTGGGGCAGCTGTTAAGATGAGCGTGATCTGAAGTTTTGTGTTGTTCTGGAGGAGGACCAAGTTAACCTTGGATAAGTTAATGATGCATGTTAAAATATCTGGTATTATCTCTAAAAGAATATAGAGTATTTAATTGCCTAAGTAGTAGAGGAAGAGAATGGAATAGAAATTAGAGAGAAGTCCCTTAAAAAAGGCAAGAAGGGAGAGAAAAAGAATAGGACAGATAGGAGTTCCCTTCGTGGTTCAGCAGTTAATGAGCCCGACTGGGATCCATGAGGATGGGGGTTGGATCCCTGGCCTCCCTCAGTGGGTTAAGGATCTGATGTTGCCATGAGCTGTGGTGTAGGTTGCAGACATAGCTCAGATCTGGTGTTGCTAAGGCTGTGGTGTAGGCCAGTGTCTATAGCTTCTATTTGATCCCTAGCCTGGGAACCTCTATATGCTGTGAGTGCGGCCCTAAAATAGCAAAAAAAAAAAAAAAAAAAAAAAGGAATAGGACAGATAGCATAAACTAAGCTTTTAGAATTAAATTTACCTGTAAGTGTAAATAGAATAAATGTTCCAATTGAAAGACAAAGATTATCTGACTAGATTTTAAAAATTATTACTATTATTATTTTTTTTTTATGGCTGCATCCACAGCATGTGGAAGTTCCCAGGCCAGAGATTGAATCCTAGCTGCAGCTGTGACCAGTGCCACAGCTGTGGCAACACAGGATCACAGGATCCTTTCTCTCTCTCTCTTTCTCTCTCTCTCTTTTTTTTGTCTTTTAGGGCGGCACCCATGGCACATGAAAGGTCACAGGCTAGGGGTCGAATCAGAGCTGCAGCTGCTGGCCTACACCACAGTCACAGCAACACCAGATCCCAGCTGCGTCTGTAACCTATACCACAGCTCACAGCAATACTGGATCCTTAACCCACTGAGCTAGGCCAGGGATTGAACCCCCATCGTCATGGATCCCAGTCAAATTTGTTTCTGCTGTGCCACAATGGGAACTCCAACATGAGATCCTTTAACTCCCTGTACCAGGCTGAGGACTGAACATGCACCTCTGCCGAGACCTGAACTGCTGCAGTTGGATTCTTAACCCATGGTGCCACAGTGAGAGCTCCTAAATTACTTTTAAAATTAGCCATTTATAAGAGGTGCATAAAAATCTAAGTATATAGAAAGACTGAAAACAAAAGGATGGCAAAAGATATAATAATGCAAATACCAAAGGAAAAATCAATAGCATAGACTTTAAAACAACAAAAATTACTAGAAATAGAACAGCTAATTACATAAATTATATTATACAGTATCATTTCTGTCATATATCCTCACCTTCCACCCCCACCCCAAGCCTAGCTGACATTATGCTTCAAGGTTTATCTCATTGGTATGTGTTTTATATGGATACCTGCATTCCTTGCTGGATGCTCAGAAGCGCCTCTCTTCTCCCCCACTCAGGAATTTATGGATATTAGGATGCCTACATTGACTCGTAGATTCCAATGGATATAAAATATTTACTCACATTGTCAACATCAAAAATACTTCTCGGAAGGAAAAAGTTCCTTGACATTGGTCTTGGCAGCAGTTTCCTGGATATGACACCCAAAGCACAAGGAACAAGAGCAAAAATCAACAAGTGGGGCTATATTACACTTAAAAGCTTCTGCACATCAAAAGAACTCAGAGAACAGAGAGTAGCCAGTTACCAGGGGCTGGGAAAGTAGGGTGAAAAGGAGAAATATTGGGTCAAAGGGCACAAATATTTAGTTGTAAGATTAACGGATTCTGGGGATCTAATATACAGCATGGAGATTATAGCCAGTAATGCTGTATTGTAGACTTGAAAGTTGCTAAGAGAGGGGGTAAAGGTTTTCCCCACTAAAAAGAAATGGTAATTAATGTGACAGGATGGAGGTGCTAAGGCCATGGTGGTAATTATATTGCAATATATAAATGTATCCAATATACACATTGTACACCTTCAACTTACACAGTGATGATGTCAATTACATCTCAGTAAAGCTGAAAAGAAAATAAGTGAAACATTGACATGATAAAAAAATGAAATTCCCAGAAGAAGAGTTTGGGTTTGGTCTGGCGTGAAAAAGAGTGAAGGTGAGGGTCGTCACTCTGGTTTTTATTGCGGTTAGCAACTGAGGCAGAGGGAGGGTTCCACCAAGAAGGCTAAACTTCCCTGCCCAGCACCAGCAGAGGGGGCTTGGGACAGACGGGAAAGGGAGAGTGGTGGGACTTGAATGCTGTCGGTCAAACATGAAAGTAGTCAGGCCATATATCTAATTTATTTATTTTAACTAGTATATAACATTCTATCACATGTTTCAGTTTCTCTACTGAGGAACAATTAGGTGTTTTATGCTTTTTTTTTTTTGCCATTTCTTGGGCCGCTCCAGCGGCATATGGAGGTTCCCAGGCTAGGGGTCGAATCGGAGCTGTAGCCACTGGCCTACGCCAGAGCCACAGCAACGCGCGATCCGAGCCGCGTCTGCAACCTACACCACAGCTCACGGCAATACCGGATCGTTAACCCACTGAGCAAGGGCAGGGACCGAACCCGCAACCTCATGGTTCCTAGTTGGATTCGTTAACCACTGCGCCACGACGGGAACTCCTGTTTTATGCTTTTAAAAACTATTTCTGCAGTGAACATCTCTGTACAGAATCTTTGAAAGAGTTTTCTCAAGGAGGTGGACCAGATGTTGCAAGATTGTTCTCCACCTTTTCCACGTCTTGAAGTGGTGGTGTTTGCATTTCATTCCAAGGATGGTGAGAGGCCTTTGGCGGGCTTAAGTGGAAGAATGATAGGATCCGATTAATAGAAAAGTAACTCTGGCTGCTTTGTGCGAGTGGAAGCAGAGGGGCGGTGACAAGGCTGTTGTCATAATCTGGGCGAGAGACAGTTGTGACCTTAGATGGGGGCGGTACCGGTGGAGATGGTGATTAATAGTAGAATTCAGGATATACCCTGAAGATAGAGTTCACAGAACCTTGGATGGGTTGGATATGGTCTGTGACAGAATGATTCCTAGTTTTTTGTCACACTGATGAAATGGAGAAGACTGGGGAACCAGGGGGTGGGCAGGGGAGAATCAAGCATTGTTTGGGCTGTATTTAGTTTGAAATACCTATTAGACATGCAAGTAGAAATGTGAATGGGCAGCTAGTTATGCATGCTGGGAGCTCAGGGAGAGGCTGGGGATGGAACATTTAGGGTCCTATTTAAAGCCACAGGCATGGAAGAAATTACCTAGGTGTATAGAGAGAGAGGAGAAAAGGTTTTCAGACTCAGTCCTTTGGAACCTTTACCAGTTAGAAACTGCAAAGGGAAGAAGACCTTGCAAGGGAAACAGATGGAGGCCAGTGACAGTGGAAGTAAAACCAGGAGAGAGTGAGCCAGGAGCCACACAAAGACGGTACTTTAAGAAGAAGGGAAAATTGTGGTGTCAAATGCGGCTGATAGATTAAGATAAGCTCTGAGAATGGACCAAATTCATCCAAGCCCTCTGGTTACGTTTCATCTTTGATTTTCTTATATTTGACACCTTAATTGTCATCCTCAGTATTTGTCAATATTCTTAGGGGGAATCAAAACCCACCCCACAACCCCCATCCCATTCTAAGTGTATCATTAGACCTAGAATGAAAAAGATTAAAGAAATTAAAACGTGCTGGAGGCCGTGTATCTGTTGGTAGCCATTTAACCTACCCCATAGAGACATCCTGGTGTCACGCAGCTGTGTATATTTTTTAAAAGCCCATCCGAATCCTCTCGAGGGCTTTTTATATCATGAGTTAGAACCGCCTGGAAGATCTGATTGGCCCGGTTCCACAAAGAGGGTTCCAATAGGTTTTAAAGCCTTCTGTCTCATTTCTTTCTGCATTTGTTATTAGCTCAATAAATAATAAATAGAGGAATTACCCAGTCACTAATTTGCTTTTTTTTTTTTTATCAAGCAGAGGTCATGTTTTAATAAACTGCCGTTTTTGTTATTGAACACGTGCTCTAATATACCTGTAATTCAAAGATAAAACTTTTTATTATAGTATTTGTTTCCTTAACCATACATATTTTCTTCAGCTATAGCTTTTGCCAGGATGTTTGATCATTTATTGCTTCTCTGATCCCATTCTTTTTTTTTTTTTTTTTTGTCTTTTTGCCTTTTCTAGGGCCGCTCCCGCGGCATATGAAGGTTCCCAGGCTAGGGGTCGAATCGGAGCTGTAGCCACCGGCCTACACCACAGCCACAGCAATGTGGGATCCGAGCTGTGTCTGCGACCTACACCACAGCTCACGGCAATGCCAGATCCTTAACCCACTGAGCAAGGCCAGGGATCGAACCTGCAACCTCATGGTTCCTAGTCAGATTCGTTAACGACTGCGCCACGACGGGAACTCCTCTCTGATCCCATTCTTGTGATAGCTTTTCTAAAATGTTTGCTTCCTTCCTGAATTATTGCATTTAAAAATTAATATTTATTTTTCTCTGATCATAAAAGTGATAAATGATGGCCTTTTCAAGATTCCTAAATTACCCTTCTTTTAAGCATAATATTCTTTTTGCTATTGTCATATTCGAGGTTAGTGTTGCCTTTCCTATTTTTCAGAAAACATTGGATTGAGCAATATGACATGGCCAATATTTGACCAGATTCGACTACAGAAATGGCAGTTTCAGATGGTTCAGCCTAACACTGCTGTTTGCTTTAGTAGTATTTCTTTTTTTTTTTTTTTTTGTCTTTTGTCTTTTTGTCTGTTGTTGTTGTTGTTGCTGTTGTTGCTATTTCTTGGGCCGCTCCCGCGGCATATGGAGGTTCCCAGGCTAGGGGTCGAATCGGAGCTGTAGCCACTGGCCTACGCCAGAGCCACAGCAACACGGGATCCAAGCCGCATCTGCAACCTACACCACAGCTCGCGGCAATGCCAGATCGTTAACCCACTGAGCAAGGGCAGGGACCGAACCCGCAACCTCATGGTTCCTAGTCGGATTCGTTAACCACTGCGCCACGACTGGAACTCCAGTAGTATTTCTTAATACTCAGCCTTTCTTTGAAATGTCTGGCTTTAAGTTGTCACAGATTAATTTGACTAGAACTTGGGTAGTTTGTGGAAATCTGCTCCTACACGTGCTCTCTTTTCTCAAAGTATTGCTTCCTTGGCTTATCTGCCTCCTCCTTTAACTGCTCAGAACCACAGGCCACATATTATACTTCAGCTTTCTTGGCGCTCCACTCTGAAATTGCTAAAACCCGCACAGAAGTAGCAATGAGACTTTAGGTCTAGAAGAAAAGTTGTATTTGACTGTGAATGCCGAAGGGGCGTTAGTTTGTATGTAGCCTTGTGGGTATGTGCAGGTTGCTTTCCATTTTGTTAAAGCTGCCGCAGTGGCCTTCCTACTTCTTGTGTACTTTCTCCGCCCTCTGGAGAGACATCCTGTCCATTCCATCCCCTGCTTTCCTTCTCCTCTGTCTCTCCAGCTAGTTCTTTATTTCAGACCCGTCCTCTTCTTCTTGGGGCTATAATAATAACGATGATGGTAATAAAAATGGCTTCCATTTATGGAACCTTTTGTGCCAGACTGCTTTCTACATGAATTCGTAGAAATACAAATAGAAATGTATTTGCTCATTGTATTTCCCCAATAACCCTATGGTGCTCTTGTTACATCTACTCGGAGGTGAGGCAGAACCAGCTACATAATTTATGGGGGCCTACTGCAAAATGACAATGAGGGCTCCTTGTTTTAAAATTATTAATAATTTTAGGAGATCCTATTGTGGCACCATGGAAACGAAACTGGGGAGTATCCATGAGGATGCGGGTTCGATCCTTGGCCTGGCTCAGTGGGTTAAGGATCTGGCATTGCTGTGAGCTGTGGTGCAGCTCATAGACACGACTCAGATATGGCGTTGCTGTGGCTGTGGTGCAGGCTGGCAGCTGTAGCTCCGATGCAACCCCTAGCCTGGGAACTTCCATATGCCGTGGGTGCGGCCCTAAAAAAAAAAAAAATTGTTAATAATTTCAAGAGAGGAACAGCAGGGCATTAAACCAGGTGCAGAGCCCAGACGTCTACATGTGGGATTTTTTGCAACTACACAGGTCGCAGGCCAGTGAAGCTAGCCCTGAGGCAAGGCATCTGAGGGTGGTCAAGTGAAAGTCTCCCCTTAGGACGTGATGAACTGTCAGGAAACCCAGGTCTGCAGCCTCCCCAGGCTGACTCGTCTAATCGCTCTGCTGCCCAGTAGTGATCTTTCCTTCAGTCTCTCTGGTCTTGCCCTACTCCGTTCAACCAGCAGAGGGATCTTTCTGAAACTGAAATCTGACCACATGGTTCCTCTGTGGAAACGTCTTCTGTGTCCCTGCCTCTGCATCAAGTCTTAACTCCTTGGCACAGAACCCAAGACCACGTGGCATCTGGCCTCTGCCAGTCCCCTGGCCAGTCTCATCCCTTCCTCACATGTACCCTCTATGCTTTGGTCATCCTGTCCTCCTTGGAGATCTGGAACATGCCATGTTTTTTTCATGCCTTCTTGGCTTTTCATATGCTAGTCTCTTCCTCAGATATCCATCCCCATCCAAGGGCCCAGGAAATTCATATTCATTCTTGAACATCCAGTGTTAATATTTCTTTCTCTCTGAGGTTCCTTTGAATCCGTCTAGGAGAGTTGGCACCTGTCACCTCTGTGTCCTCAGTATCTTTTTTTGTTTTGGCTGCACCCTTGGCATCTGGAAATTCCTAGCCAGAGCTCAAACCTATGCCACAGCAGTGATCCGAGCTGCTGCAGTGATGATGCCAGATCCTTAACCTGCTGTACCATAAGAGAACTCCTTTTAATATCTTTAAATCTTGTCTGTTTAGGTGCTTATGGCAGTACGTGGTAGTCATTTGTTTTTCATGCCTGTCTCTCTGACCAAACTGACCTCCTCATGGGCAGGAATAATGTGCTTTTTGGTGTTTTGTCCTCTATCCCCTGGCTTGCCATAACCATCAGTGCTAATTGTGGTGACTTAATTTTAGGACTGGGCTAAGTAGGGATATGATGATAGTTTTTGGTGGGTTTTTTTTTTGGCCACACCCATGGCAGGTGGAAGTTCCTGGGCCAGTGATCGAATCTGCACCACAGCAGTGACAATGCCAGATCCTTAAGTGGTAGGCCACCAGGAAACTCAGGGATATGATAATAGTTTTGGGGTTTTTTTTTTTTGTTTGTGTTGTTTTGTTTGCTTTTTTAGGGCTGCACCCGCAGCACATGGAGGTTCCCAGGCTAAGGGTCGAATTAGAGCAGCAGTTGCTGGCCTGCACCACAGCCACAGCAACGCCAGATCTGAGCCACATCTGCAACTTACACCACAGCTCACAGCAATGTCGGATCCTTAACCCACTGAGAGAGGCTGGGGATTGAACCTGCATCCTCATGGTCACTAGTTGGGTTTGTAACCCACTGAGCCACAACAGGAATTCCAGGGATAAGATAATAGTCTAACAGAAACAGTAAAAGAGGCCACTGGCTATTGGGAACAGGCCCAAAATGTCACTGGATTACTTGCCTGAAGAGATGATGTTCAGATGCTGTCACAAAAAATGCCACACTCACCTGGGACCAAGGACAGATATGAATGGGAAGGTCTGAACCTTTCCTTGCTATGAGGTCACACCAGATCACTGCGCATGAGTCGCACCTAGGACGGTCACTTGGAGAGATTGTCGGAAGCCTCTGTCCCTTGAGGTCACCACGGGGAAAGAGAACATACTAGTTGCTCAAATGTGGAAGGCAATTATTTTCCTTTTTTTTGCCCCTGAGGTAATTAGTTAAGTACTTCAAAGAGAATTTCAACTTCACGCAATGATTTCTATTAGAGCCTAAACAGAAAATATAAAAGCAGCAGATTTGCTAAATAAACCTAAGTAATTAGCAGTCTAACTGGTTATTTTTCAGTTTATTATTTTTTGCTTCATAGGTATATGATTTTTCAACTTCCCGTTCTGCCGAGGCTGCTGTACATGGGAGCCCTGGGCCTCAAGCATCATCACAAGCCTCTTGGGAGTGTGTTGCCTGCTGCTGAGGAAAAAGGTAACACTCTTTCTATTTAAACATCTTTTCTAGGGTCCCTTTGTGATCCTTATCACAGGACTATTCCTTCTCTTTCTATCAGCCTCTTTCACTGAAAGGCAGTCTCTTAAAAAGATGTTTATTCCCAAAATAGATCACAGCTATGTAGTTAGTCTTTACCAAAGTTTTTTGAAGTTGTGATTCTAAAGATTTGTCTTGTTGTATTTCCTGAAAAGAGATGTGCACTTTTGGAGTTCCCTTTGTGGCTCAGTGGTTAACGAACCCATCTAGGAACCATGAGGATACGGGTTCGATCTTGTCCTCGCTCAGTGGGCTAAGGATCTGGCATTGCTGTGAGCTGTAGTGTAGGCTGCAGACAAGGCTCAGATCAAGGCTGTGGCCCTGGTGTAGGCCAGCAGCTGTAGCTCTGATTCGACTCCTAGCCTGGGAACCTCCGTCTGTGGGTGGGGCCCTAAAAAGCAAAAAAAAAAAAAAAAAAAGGGCACTTTTGTCTTTCTCCCTTTACCATTTTGCCACCTTACCATGTGGTCTCATGGATTATTTCCCAAGGTCCTGGCTTGCCATGTGTCGGGCACATTTGGAATCCTGTTCAGGAAGAGTGTGAACAGATCATTATTAGTTCACACTAATAACTTGTGGAGGTGTTGATCTGAGTACAGTGACCCTTCTCTTTGTGTTCATATGCACTGTTTCTTCGTAGTTTCCCTTTTGCTGTCTCTCTGTCTCTCTTAATATTTCCTTTGATATTTAGAAAGACTTGGATTTTTATCCTAATGGTATGTTTATAGTAATTCCTTTATATAATACCCTAAATACCCTACCCCCCCCCCTTTTGGGTATGTGTGTGTGTGTGTGTGTGTGTGTGTGTGTGTGTGTGTACTCTGTATAGGGTTCCTGACCGTGAGCAGTATTTTTCAAGTATAGTCAAATATTTTTTTTGAGTCTGTCTACCACCATCTAATCCCCCAATGATTCATATCTCTCCCACATTCACTTTTTCCCAAGGTCTTTAAGAGGCTGATGAGAGTAGCATCTACTCAAAGTCAACAATCTCATTGGCTAAATCAGGCCTAGGTCAGATGGGACTCCTGGGTTTTTTCTCAGTCTGTCAATCCATGAAACTAATGAGACAAATTATTGGGTTTACCTATATCCCTTCTACCCGCCTCACCATCCTCCCAACAAGTGATGGCAGAACAGGCAAAGGATAACACCTAGAGACAGTCCTGCTCAAAAAGAGAGGAGAAGGAGAGCTCCGAAAGAGCCACTGGGTCATAGCAGGTCTGAACTGATCTCTTCTCTTAGTTTCTGCCAAAATAGTTCTCTCAAGGACTTTCTGGGCTTTCCATGGGTGTCACTTAGATTTGCTCCATTATAACAAAGTGGTACACACAAATCTTTTTGAGATAAGCCCTTCTCTTTTTGAGATAAGCTCCTGCCAAGAGGGTTGGCGAACATTTCCCCAAGTGCCTACAGGCTGTATGATTTGGTTGAGAGGCTCTGTGAGACCCACTCTTCATCTCTTTAAAGGGCACTTTGTATGACTGAATACCCTGATCTTTCTGAGATTTAAATAAAAGTTTGCACAGTCACATCCTCAGCTTTTTCTATAGAGCCTGCTTTCCTGACAGCCCTTAGAAGTCATTTAGTAATATATTTAGTAGTATATTCAGCTGAGGATTTTAAAAATCATTACGTTCTGGTTCCTTTTGTTTAACAATTCTTCTCTAAGCTATCTCTCTTCTCTCACATTTTACTATAAGCTGCAAGAAGAAACCAGGGAGCACCGTAAATACTTTGCTCAGAAATTTCCTTAGCTAGCTAACCACATTAATTACTTACAAGTTCAGTTTTCTGTGTAACTGCAGGAGACAGTGTAACGAAGCTTTCTGCCGCTACGTAACAAGCATCTCTTTCCTTCACTTTTCAATAACGTGTTCCTCATTGCCTTCTGAACTGTCATTAGCAGTATCCTCTAAGTTCAGATTTATTCTAACAATGTGTTTAAGGACATTTAGGCTTTCTCTATGATGCTTGTCAAAATTCTTCCAGCCTTTGTCCACTGCTCATTTCCAATGCCACACCTCACATTTTTGGGCATTACAGTAGCACCCCACTGCCAGGTAACGATCTTTATTACTTATCTGTTGCTGCTGTGCCATAGGTCTGGGTTGTCAAAACCTTGCACGTTCCAAGGAAAGGTTTGGCCCTTGCCTGCCTCCTGGGTATATCCTGCCTGTTAAGAGTGTCTTTGTGTAGCTGAGGCCTTGGGCCGTGCCAGATAGTTTACGCTAACATTGTGATGTGTGTGGGCTACACAATATATGCTTGATCTCTGGAAGGCTGGAGACCAAAGTTCAGCCACGAAGCCCCAGTAAAAACCCTGGATACCAAGGCCCGAGTGAGCTTCCAGGGGAGTACTCCGTGTGAGTTGTCACCCACCATTGCTGGCGAAATTAAGTGCTGTCCACATGACTCCATGAGGAAAGGACTATTGGAAACCTACGTCTGGTCTCTTTCTGCATTCCGCTCTATGCATCTTTTTATGCTGCTGATTTTACTCCGTATCGTTTAACTGCAGTGCACATTAACATGATTATAGTGGCTTTGCTTAGTTATGTGAATCCCTATAGCAAGTTACTGAACCTGAGTGTGGTCTTGGGGACCCCTGTACACAGCTCTATAACAAATTATCACAAATTTAGTGACTTAAAAGAAAACACTTGTTGGAATTCCCGTTGTGGCTCAGCTGTAATGAACCTGGCTGCTATCCATGAGGACTTGGGTTTGGTCCCTGGCCTCGCGCAGTGGGATAAGGATCTGGCTTTGCCGTCAGCTCTTGTGTGGGTCGCAGAATGTGGCTCAGATTTGGCATTGCTGTGGCTGTGGCCTGGGCCACCGGCTATAGCTCCAATTCAACCCCTGGCCTGGGAACTTACATATGTCATGGGTGGGGCCCTAAAAAGACCAAAAAAAAAAAAAAAAGAAAAGAAAAGAAAAAAAGAAAACACGCTGCTCACAAGAGTCTAGACATAGATTAGCTGGGTCTCATGGGATTACAATCAAGGGATTGGCTAGACTATGTTCTTATCTGAAGCCTCAAGTGGAGAGGAATCTGCTTCCAGGTTCTCCCACGTTGTTGGCAGAACTTGTTTTCTGGTAGTTGTTGGATTGAGGGCCCCGCTTCTTGCTGGCTGTTGGCTGCCTTCAGGTCCTAGAGGCGTCCTTCAGCTTCTTGGCAAGAAAGTAATATGGGCCTCCCATCATGGTGGCTTTGTTGTTGTTGTTGTTGTTATTGTTTGTTTGGTTTTTTTTTTTGTTTGTTTTCTTTTTATGGTCGCACCAGCAGTGTATGGAAGTTCCCAGGCTAGGGATCAAATTGGAGCTGCAGCTGCCAGCCTACATCAAAGCCACAGCACTGCAGGATCGGAGCTGTGTCTGTGACCTACACCACAGCTCACGGCAACGCCGGATTCTTAACCCTCTGAGCAAGGCCAGGGATTGAAAGTGCATCCTCACAGACAGATAGATACTATGTCAAGTTCTTAATCCCCTGAGCCACAACAGGCTCTGAAGCTGCTTATTTCTTCATAGCTAGTTAGAGAGAGAGTCCTAGAGTGAGTTTGATAACAAGATAGCATTTATATTACATATATATAATATAATCATAGGAATGACCTCTCATTATCGTTGCCATATACTGTTGATTAGAAGTAAATCACACTGCCCACATTCATGGGGAAGGGAGTGTGATATCAGATGGTGGGATCATTGGGGGTTTGCCTTAGACTATGTTCTTATGAGGACTGTTATTGCAAAGGGAAGGAAAAATAGGGCATTAACCAAAGGGTGAAGTAAGATTAAAAAAACCTTTTTTTTTGAGATGGAAAAATGTACACTGATGGGAATGATCCAAGAGAGAGGAGATAGTTGATGAAATGCTGCTTTGCAGGCAAGCCATTATATTCTTTTTTAATATAAATGCAACAAAAATGCTTATATTTTTCTCTTGTATATCACAAAATGCATATTTATGGGTTATGCTTTTCCCAAGTAAGAGTAAGGAATGTATTTTCTAGGAAAACTCAAGAAAAGATGATTTGGGATATGGAAGAAAAATCTAAGAGCTTTATTTTTTATGGTACCTGTCAACATTTAACATTTTTATATGTTTTATAATGTACATGATGTATCAGTACAATATTATGAATAATTTATAAACAAAATATACATACCTTTGGGGAGCACGTTAACATGCTTTTTACTGATAAGGTACAAAAAAAGAAAAAATTTGCAGGAATTTCTGTAGTGGCTCTGCAGTAATGAACCCAAATAGTATCCATGAAGACATGGTTGGCTCTGTGGCCCCACTCAGTGGGTTAAGGATCTGCCGCTGCCGTGAGCTGTGTAGGTCGCAGTCGTGGCTCGGATCCCGCTCTGCTGTGGGTGCGGCATAGGCCTGCAGCTATAGCTCTGATTCCACCCCTAGCCTGGGAACTTCCATATGCCGCAGGTGCAGCCCTGAAAAGAAAAAAAATTTGCCAAGTGCCTTTCCAATCTTAAAAGTCTGTGTTTCATTCTATTTAGTTTTTTGGCAGAGTAATTCACAGAAGTGATTTTTTTTGTTTGTTTGTTTTTTAGACTAGGGAGCTAATCAGAGCTGTAGCTACCAGCCTCTACCATAGCCACAGCAATGCCAGATCTGAGCCGTGTCTATGACTTACACCACAGCTCTGGACAATGCCAGATCCTTAACCCACTGGACAAGACTGGGGATCCAACCTGTGTCCTCATGGATGCTAGTTAGATTCATTTCCCCTGAGCCATGAAGGGAACCCCAGAAGCGATCATTTAAAAACCAGTTTTCTGCTCAGGGCCTTGCATTTATGAAAAGTTATCACTGGATCATGACAGATAACCTGTGACTTCAGGATTCTATACAATTAAAAAATTTCCTTTTTATAACATTTAAGGTATAAAAATTATTTTTGCAAAACAATTTTGCTAATACAAAAATAGTAATGTTGATATTTCAGTAATTACCCATTCCCCTACACCTAATAATCCTATTTATTTATTTATTTTCCTTTTTGGCTGCCCCACGGCATATAGAGTCCCCAGGCCAGGGGTCAGAGCCGAGCCACAGCTGCAGCCTATGTTGCTGCTGCAGCAAAGTCAAATCCTCAACCTACTGTGCTGGATGGGGGATTGAACCTGCATCTCGGTGCTCCAGAGATGCCAGCAATCCCATTGTGTCACAGTGGGAACTCCATAACAATCCTATTTTAATAATCATAAATGTGATATTCGATTCAACTTAATTTGGATGAACTTACATTGAATACTGTTGGTTGGGCCATTTACTTGCACATTAGGGCACTGCACTGATTTACAGCTGAGCCTACTTAGATAATTATTTTGGCCCAATAAGTATGACCTGAAGCTATTTAATGAGGAGTTTGGTACCCTGTCTTTTATAATGTTCCTGCTCACTGAAAGGTTTCCAGAAAGTATTGCTATTTATGACCCAAGCACAGTGCCATTTTTTTTGTTGTTGTTTTTCTAAGATGTACTCCAGGCTTCAGAACACCCTACTGTGGATATTGCCACTGAAAGCACACATGGAGATGCCCTATTGATTGTGTGGCAAACTATTCGTCTAGAATGGCGACACACATTTTTCAGTCTCCCGAAATACACATTTCTCAAGCTTCAGCTTTTGAGTGGTTTCGCCTACAGAAAAACCCGGGTGCAGTGCCCCCTGCTGGTGAATGGCAGCTGTGAGTTTGCCTCATGTCAGTGATGGACAGAGTGGGTCCCTTTGCTGACACTGAGCCCGGGGGTGATACTGAGCCTGCCAGGTCATTTTAGATCAGGTCATTAGAGGAACAGAAGGTCGAATCAATACAAAATGAGCAGCTCACAGTTTTCTTTACATTTTTTAGACATGTGATGATTTGCTATAGTTCAGTTTGGCTGATAAAATAGGAACACTTCACAAAAATGTTTGTGTTTCCGCCTCTGTCTCAGTTCACTTAACAAGCCATTTTGCCCTGATTCTCAGGAGCTGTGTTCTTGTTCGGTAGGGAAACCTAACTTGAGCCTTGGCAGAGAGATTTTCAATGTGAAATAGTTTAGGAAGCTCATTGTGTTAGAAATTAGAAAAGCACTTTATGCAAAAAGCCCCTTTCTTTTCTATTTCAATGATATAAATTAGCACTCATGTGTGCTGGTTTCTAAATGGTGATGATCATGGTAAAGAAAATTAATTAAAACTAAGGACCAGATTGGTGTTTAGATTATTATTTTAACCTTGGACTCTGGTGAAGGTGATTGTTTTTATGATGATTAACTAAGCAGATTATTAATTTTGTTCCCCTAGCAGGTGGGTCTAATTTTTTTGTATGCATCTGTGGTGGGTATGTCGTGGCAGTGACATTTTTGGTAGCCTTTAATCCAGGAATGTGGTAACACCTCAGGATTTCAATGTCTGAAGTTAATGAATACATGGCTTGTCTACTTAAGTATTTCCAGTACAGTAGGAGGAAAACCAGGAGAATGTGTGTCCTCAAACCCAAGTGAAGAAAATGTATCAAGAGTGGGAGGGATCGCTCTGTTGAATAAATACGAAGAACTGGTCACTGTGGGGGTCACTGTAACCTTGGCAAAGAAGTCTTGGTGGAATAGTGGGAAAGAAGTCTGATTAGGGTGGGTTTATAAGAGAATGGACTTTTCCTCTCCCTCATCCTTTCCTTTTCCCTCACCTCTTTCTTTTCTTTCCCTTCCGGAACAAATCAGTTTAAAAGCTGTTGGAGAACTTCCCGTCATGACGCAGTAGAAACGAATCCGACTAAGAACCATGAGGTTGAGGGTTCGATCCCCAGCCTCGCTCAGTGGGCTAAGGATCTGGCTTTGTGTGAGCTGTGGTGTAGGTTGCAGACGCGGCTCGGATCCTGCGTTGCTGTGGCTGTGGTGGAGGCTGGCAGCTGTAGCTCTGATTAGACTGGGAATCTCCATATGCCTTGAGTGCAGCCCTAAAAAGACCAAAAAAAAAAAAAAAAAAAAGCTGTTAGAGTTAAGTTGAAGCAAGATAGATATCCATACAGGGAGGTAGGAAGGCCCCCTGCCCTAAAGTGAGTGGGTGTCCACTGATGTCCTACAAAGGAGGGTATCCACATGGTGGGGAGATTGCCCAGCAGGGGGCGCTGGAGCCATCCAGGGTGAGGTGTGGTGGTCTGATACAGGGCATAGGATCCTGAGTGGGATAAAGTAGATGGATGGCCCAGCTTGGGCTGCAGGGCACTGGGGGGTTGAGAAGGGCAGTCATGTAGGAGGATAACCAGAGTAGGGTGTCTGTGTCTGAGTGGGGTGAGGAGATTGTCTGCATAGGAGGGCAGCGTGGTGTGTGCTCATGGAGCCTGACCAGGGGAGAGGGGTGTCCTCACGGGGTATCCACATTTGAGCAAGATAAGGAAGATTTCCACACAGAGTAGCCTGGCCTGGGGTGTTAGAGCCCTGATGGGGTGAAGAGGGCATCCGTGCCAGGTGGGCAGCTTGGTGTCTGGTGTCAGAGTCCAAACATGACAAAGAAGGCACGCATGTGGTGGGGGTGGAAAGGCCACTTGGCTGGAAAGCCAGAACTTGCATGGGAGAAGGAGGGCTGGGGTAGGAAAGTATAAGATAAACCTGGAATGTCGTATGCCAGAAAGTATGCGTGTATTTCAAAAATAATGGAGGCATATCAAACAGATGCAGAAACTATCTACAAAGGGCTTCCATTGGCCAAATCTGGGACCATCGAAGCATCAGAATAATGAGAGTAATGGATTGGAGAAACTAGAAACCCATGAATTTACACCGGTATGAATGAGTGAGTGAATTGAATGTTCGATGAGGAACAGGATATTCAAAGGGTTTCAAAGTACCTCCCTACAGAGTACTTATTAATTGTAAAGAGGAAACATAAATCTGTAGTCAGAAGTCTGGCAGACTCCCTTAATCAACTGATCAAACAACATCATCAAATAAGGGATGAATAGAAATCATCTCTTGGAGACTACTTGCTGAGATGCAGTGAGACAATCAGAGCATCACTATCCCAAAGATGCATAACCCAAATCTAAAGAGGACAGTCTAGGAGTTCCCGTCATGGCGCAGTGAAAACGAATCCGACTAGGAACCAGGAGGTTGCGGGTTCGATCCCTGGCCTTGCTCAGTGGGTTAAGGATCTGGCGTTGCTGTGAGCTGTGGTGTAGGTTGCAGACGTGACTTGGATCTGGCATTGCTGTGGCTGTGGTGTAGGCCGGCTGCAACAGCTCCAGTTAGACCCCTAGCCTGGGAACCTCTTTATGCCATGGGTGCAGCCCTCAAAAAAAGACAAAAAGCCAAAAAAAAAAAAAAAAAGAACAGTCTACAACTTAACTGGACTGTAATCTTCAAAAAATGTCCAGATCATGGATGTCAAGGAAAGACTAAGGAATAGGTCCAAATTCAGGAGACTAAAGAGACATGACAATTCTGAACTGAAATATTTTGTTACACAGCAATATTACTGGACAGTACTTGAATATGATCTGAGAATTAAGTGGGAGCAACGTGTCAGTGTTAATTTTCTTATTTTGATCTTCTTCCATGGATTAATATGAGAATGTTCCTTATTTGTAGGAACTGTGCACTCAAGTATTCAAGAGTGATGAAGCACCATATTGATGGCTTCTTAAAAATAAGTTCTTTCTATTTACAATTGAGTTTGTGTATAAATAAAACAGAGGTAGGAGAAATTAAGAGAAGAAAACTGGGAGATGAGGATGGATAACTCTTTCTAGAAGTTTTTAATAAAGAGAAGCTAAGAAATAGGATAGTAGGGGGTGGAGAAAGATGGACTAGAGAGGATGTCCTAGGATGAGGGTGTAGCACAACCATAGAAGTCTGGATTAGTCATCTGGGGAAAGTGGCAGTTTATACTTCAGTGATTGACAAGAAAACAATGCCACACACCTTTTCATGGACCCCGTATTTTCCCAAATTTCAGCCCTACTTTTGGAGAAACTTTGTACCTAAGATAGGCTGGAGTTGCTATATTGAAAGCTTCTTTTATTTCTTTTTTCAAAATTAAAGTATAGTTAATTTACACTGTTGAGCCAATTTATGCTGTACAGCAAAGTGATGCGGTCATATATTCCCTTTCTTATATTATCTTCCATTGTGGTCTGTCCCAAGGGATTAGATGTAGTTCCCTGTGCTATACAGCAGGATCTCGTTGCTTATCCATTCTAAATGTAATGGTTTGCATTTACCAATCCCACACTCCCAGTCCATCCCACTCCTTCCCCTCTCTCTATCTGTGTGTCTGTTTCGGTTCTGTAGATAAGTTCATTTGTGCCATAGAGTCTTCATAGAAGTGATATCTTATGGTATTTATCTTTCTCTTTCTGACTTAACTTCACTTAGTATGAGAATCTCCAGTTGCATCCATGTTGCTGTAAATGGCATCATTTCTTTTTTATGACTGAGTAGTATTCCATTGTATATAGGTACCACATCTTCTTGATCCATTTCTTTGTCGATGGACATTTATGTTGTAAATCTTATTTTCTCTGTGAAGATAGAGAATAATTGTTACCTGACCTTGGCATCTGTCCCTATGATCAGGGCACAGACCTCCCAATGCGAACATTTTTGTAAAGCTCCTCAGGTGATATATTTTCCTAAACCATAGAACAGGATGGTAGCTAGGTCCATTGAGGTGGATATAACAAAAATACCAGAGAACAGAGAAGGGGGTAGTTTAAACAATGAACGTTTATTTCTCATAGTTCTGGAGCCTGAGAAGTCCAAGATCAAGATACCAGCAGTGCCTTGAGAGGGCCTAATTCCCATATCATAGATAGTCATCTTCTCACTGTGGCCTTGCAATGCGTCAAAAAGGCTCTCTCTGTGTGTGTGTGTGTGTGTGTGTGTGTGTGTGTGTGTGTGTGTGTCTTTCATAAGGGCTCTAACCCCATTCGTTGGGCTTCACCCTCATGACCTAATCACTCCCTAATGTCCCCACCTCCGAATAGCATCACGTTGGGTTCAGGATTTTAACTCAGGAATTTTCTGTCTGTAGTAGGAGCTCATGTTCCTTCTACCTCTGAAGTCCCTGAATTCTGTGATTATCTTATTACACTTCTTGTTTCTGAATGTGGTGGTGAAACATCTGAAATGACTCTTTGCATATGTGTCTCATGGCAATCAAAGCCTTAAGAAGGATTAACTAGAAAATGTTTTATTTAATCATGAAAGAATTACATTTTCTTATGAAACCATTTTCTTACATCATTTATCTGGGTTCCATATCTGTACATTACAGTGAAAGGATGTTTTAAAATGTTTTATTTAAATGGATGAGGATTCCACCCTGCCATGACGTTCAGAGAACAATTTAGTGATTTTCTTCCCAGCGAGGTGATAACTTTGTTTGATAGACACAGCCCTGGGGGTTCTGGCCAGGAGGATGTGTTTGACTCTAGGCAAATTGCCTGCATGACTGAACACCCATCAGCCAACTCCATCAGCCAGCCCTGGGGGTGGAAGGCTGGGGCATCTTGTTCACACACCAAGGAGAGCACATATTTTTATGTGTGGAAATGAATACAGTATTATTAGTTTTCATTTTTTGGGGGCGGAGGTGGCCACATCTGTGGCATGTTGAAATCCCTGGGCCAGGGATTGAACCCCTGCCACGATAGTGACCCAAGCCACTGTACTGACAATGCCATATCCTTAACCAGCTGCATCACAAGAGAACTACTAGGCTTACATTTTTTTAAAAATTTTTTGAAGTATAGTTGATTTGTAAGATTGTGATAATTTCTGCTGTACAACAAAGTGCTAGTAGTTTTTATAATTTTAAAAGGCAAGTCTTAATTAATGGATTCAACACATGCTTTTACTTTTGGTCCTTCCTGAAGTCCTACCAAAACAAGAGTAAAATAGCTTTGTTTTTTTTTTTTTAAGAAAAAACCTCTAGGACTGAAAAAAACAAAAAACAAAAAAACCTAAGCAAACAAAAAACACAGCCCCCTCCCCAATATCCAACAACAACAATAACAAACAAAAAACAAAGACAAGAAAGAATATGGCAACATTTTGGAAACTAAAAAGTACATGAATGAGGAGTTCTCATAGTGGCACAGCGGAAACAAATCTGACTAGAAACCATGAGATTTTGGGTTTGATCCCTGGCCTTGCTCAGTGGGTTAAGGATATGGCGTTTCTGTGAGCTGTGTTGTGGGTCAAAGATGCGGCTTGGATGCTGCTTTGCTGTGGCTGTGGTATAGGCCGGCAGCTATAGCTCCAATTCGGTCCCTACTGTACCTCTGATTCAACCCCTAGCCTGGGAACCTCCACATGCCACAGGTGTAGCCCTAAAAAGCAAAAAGAAAAAATAAAAAAAAAAGAAAGAAAAGTACATGCATGAGCTAAAAAGTAAGTAACTTAAAGAGAAGAAAGCTGTGTCCTAAGCTGGCAGGGGACAATTCATGAAGCATCCAATTTATATGACAGAATCCTGCAAAGCCTTAGGAATAGGCAGACCAAGGTTGAAGACAGGCCTGAAAACAGGGGAATTATATGATAAACTGTTTAGGAACCCCAAATCCTCCTGGGCCCTCTGTACTCCTGGGGGGTGGGGTCAGCTCCCCTTCTATGCCAGCAGAAGGCAGCAGTGTTATTATCCAGGGAGGTCAAAGCACCAAGGTCTTCTGGTTCATGGCCACTGTCTCCCTTCTGAGCCTTGTAACCAGCCTGAGTGTCTTCAGAGTGCACGTGTACAAACTGTCCAGCACCGTGACCTGGTGGTTCCATTGACTTCCCTTACTTTGGCCACTGTACCTTGGCCTTGTCTTCACTGGAACCTGCTGACCTATTCAGACATTGCATGCTGAATGTATCCATGTGACCTGCTGGATAAGCCATCTCCCAGGTCTGTTCCTTGACCAGGTCCTCCAAGCCATCTATTGCTCTACTTTTCCTTCGTCTTTCAGGCTTCTCCTTTTCTTCCCATCCCCACCCTAAAATTTCTTGGAAATAGAAGGAGCTGGCCTTTGACTTTCTGTTTCCCTATTATATCCTCCTCCTCACTCCTGGCCTCATGGCCAAGCCTTAGTGATGGAGGGGATCAAAGTGGGAGGTAATGAGACAGTGAGAAAAGGTGAGAGGGAGGGGGAACTGAATCAGGAGATATCTCAAGTCTCTGATTTGTTCCTTCCAAGAACACCTTGTCCTCTGCTCCTTTGTTTTTTTTGGTGGCGGCATGCGGAAATTCCTTCATGTCTAGTGCAACCGGAGGGGCTACTGCTCTAAGACACTGGTCACCTGGGTGCTGTAAACCCTGGCCTCTTCCACCTTCTCCAGCCTTGCCCGTTACATCAGTGGCTTCCATACTTTCCGATTGGATCCTGCGGTTATATTATGTTCTGGTATGCACCCCCACAGATGCTCGTGCACCCACACACATTCAAACTTACTTTAGAGGTTTCAGGAAGCAATCCTTCTTATTTGAATGTCCTCTCATATTTTAAATTTTGTTTGGTTTTATTCTGTCCATTTAGTTTAATGTTTAAAATACTGGCCAGCAAATGGATATGTCAACCACTGGGTGGATTCACAATTTGAAAAATATTGACTCACAATTGGAAAGACACTGCCACAGATCATCCCTTTTTTCCCTTATACATTCCACTTTTTTCTTTACGCTGGATCCTTTTTTTTTTTTTTATTTTTTTGGTTGCAACATGCAGAAATTCCTGGGCCAGGGATCGAACCTGTGCCACAGCAGTAACCAGAGCCATCAGCAGTGACAATGCCAGGCCCTTAACCTGATAAGCCACCAGGGAACTCCTGGCCATTTCATTATCACTCAACTAGCTCAGGTCTGTCTGGATTTTTTAATGGACCCTCCTTCACCTTCCCTGTGCAGCCACATTCCGGAAGGGGTTGTCCACTTTGCTCTCTCTCCTCTCTGTCTGCCCAATCCCGACTGCCTTTCAGCATGAGCCTTGCACTGAAACAGCCCTTGCTCTGGTCACAAGTGGCTCTCTGGTCATTAATTCCAGTGGTTGATATCTGGGCCTCTCCCTACTGGTTCTCTAGCAGCATCCAGCTCACCATGTGATCCATCTCCCCTGCCCTGGGGTTCCACCTGCCCCAGGTGATCACAAATGGCTACATCACAAGTGCATCCAAGTACCCACTTGGAAACCACCCACGGAGTAACATCCTATCTAAACCTCTCAGCTCCAGACCATCTAACGGACGATCCCTGGATCCCATTCCTGACCCTGCTTCGTAACCACATGCAACACTTGCTCCCAGCTTTCTGTTTCTGAACACCCCAAGGGTCCATTACCGTCCTCACACCACACCACTGGTTCCTGGCTTTTCAGTTTGTATCGCTCTTTGGAATCTGTGCATCCTGAATGTTTTCCTCTGTTAGGAGACAGAAAGCCGCGGAAGAAACAGTCTTCTCCCCACCCCTCTTTTATTATCTTTGCTCCTTTGGTAACATTGAGCTTTTCTCTTGCATGTTTCCTATGCTTTTATTATGTACTTTGGTGCCATTTCCCAAATCTCATTCTAATTTTCCCTGGAGGGCAGCCTTCATTACTGCTGTTGATGAGACAGAGGAGGGAATGTAGGCGTGTAGCTTCCCTGTTTGTGTGCCATCCTCTTAAAGTGAGCACCGTTAGTGGGTGATCATACAGCTGCTTAAGGCCACGGGCTGTTTCTTAACCGCATTACTCTTCTCAGGGGACTTCTGTGTTTATTCCTTGCTCTTTCTCTACAGTTTTCTTTCTGATCTGGGAGGGTCCAACACATTAAGGTTCCTGGGAGTGCAGATAATATTAGGTTGTACGCGAGGTAATTTTATTATTTCAAGTATAGAGAGTCCATTTAAATACAGTAACCAAAAAATATCAGAAGGCTGTAGAAGGGCTTCCTTTATGTTCAGGAAATCAATCAGTTTTCCCTTGTTCTAAAATCTATGCTCGTACTCTGTTAATTTTCGTGAATTGCAAAATGGAAAACCCCTGGGGATCATTGGCAGGATTCCTTCCTGGGAGACGCTGAGCCCTAGGTGGTCAAGTGCCCTGTGATAGGACACACGTCTCACTCCTGGCGGCATTCTGACTAAAGCCTGTGTCTTCTAGGGCAAGGATTTTTCTTTCCTTTTTAAAATTTATTTTATTAAAGCATAGTTGATTTGTAATACTGGGTTAATTTTTACTCTACAGCAAAGTGATTCGGCTATACACATGTATACATTCTTTCTCACCTTCTTTTCCATTAGGCTTTATCACAGGATATTGAATATCCTGCTATACAGTGGAGCCTTGTTGTTTAGCCAGTCTATGTAGACTAGTTTGCATCTGCTAATCCCAAACTCCCAATCCTTCCCTCTCACACACCCTTTCCCCCTTGGTGACCACCAGTCTCTTCTCTATGTCTATCTTTGTTTCGTAGATAAGTTCGTTAGTGTCATATTTTAGATTCCACATATAAGTGATATCATATGGTATTGCCTTTTTCTTTCTGACACACTGCATTTAGCATTATAGTTTCATTCATGTTGCTGCAAATGGCATCATTTCATTCTTTTTTATGACTGAGTGGTACTTATTGTATATACATACCACATCTTTATCGATTCATCTGTTGATAGACAGGTTGTTTCTACATCTTGGCTATTGTGAATAGTGCTGCCGTGAGCATCGGGTGCATGCATCTTTTTGAATTAGAGTTTCGTTCGAATGTATGCCAAAGAGTGGCTGGACCACATAGCAACTCTATTTTTAGTTTTTTGAGGAGCCTCCATACTGTTCTCCATAGTGGCTGCAAAAATTTACATAGGGCAGGGTTTTTCTGCCATGCCTCTCACCTCCATGTCCATCATGCTTTTCTCCCGTTCTTATAAATACCTAAGCTAACATAGACACCTCCATTTTCCTTTAATCATCATTTTGGGGCATGAGGAATTGTTTTGTTTAGTGACATTTTTGGTAAGGTGACCTTGGCTTTAGTACATTTTGATTTTGTTATTTTTCTCCTTATAAAACATTTTAACTGAATTTTTATTTGAAGTTATTTTACATTTGTGGATCCTGTATGTCTTATTTAACATATGCTTAACAAATAGCATTCAGACAACCTCTGAATAGTTTTACTCTACTTGTTGCTGAGAACGCATGAGAGAATTTGGTTATTGAAATCCTAAATTCTCTGGGAGCCTTAGAATTTGCGCAAATCAGAATGTGCTCTAGGATCTTTTGAACCACGTGGGAAGGGATTCCCTTTGAAGATGTCGTATCAGTTTTCTCGGATTACCTTCTTTGATACCTTTTTGAGAATGCAATTAACTTGGGGATCTTGAATTTCTTTTAAGCTTTAGATAAATGATTTTTAGTATAATATACCTGTAGTGCCAATCAGTTAGTTTCTCTTTTGGACGGTTGGTATTTTAGATGGTCAGCAAACGTCTTCTTTAAAGGGCCAGAGAGTAAATATTTCAGTTCTCTCACCTACTCAGCTCTGCTGTAGTGGTCAGGTGAGCAGCCGTGAACCATTGTAAAGGATTGGCCATGGCTGTTCACGAAAACTATATTCACAAAAACAGCCCGAGTTTGCCAACCCCCGATCTAACCTAACATTGAGCATCTTTCCAAGGGCTAGTGGCAGTCTCTGCCAGCGATTTCTCCACCCCCGCACAAGGAGTTACCAAAGTCTGGAATTGGAATAACAGCAACAGCAGTCGTATTCTCACTTCTGCGCCTTTTCCAAAGCTGGTCTCCCTGCCTGAGTGCTGTCTTTTCCATCTGTCTAAATGTTGTCTAGGAAGCCTTCCCAGTCATCTCCTAGTGCTCTCTCCCTGCTCCAAACTCTGCTGGCCTGCTGTCTGCATGTCTCGTTGGTGTGCCTCGTGGTATGGGTGCGTTCATGGGTTTAGGGCTCCTTTCCAAGCCCTCAGAGCACAGGGTGTCTGGCATGATGCTCTGGGCACAGTGAGTGCCCAGGAACGGCTGTCAGCACCCAGTAGGAGCTCAGCTGCTCTGTCCCCCCGGGAGGAACCGTTCTTTGAGGGTGCAGTAGGATAGGCATATACTCAAGTTAGCAAGAACTGCAGTAATTAGTTTATGGCTCTAATTTCTCAGAAAGGATACAGGGCTCATTGTAGAGATGGGAGTGTTAGAAACCATAAAAAATTTAGGGAGGAACCAAGACAGCATCGAAGAGAAGCACGGAGTGCTTTGGCAGCTATGTTATTCAGTCCTCAGAGCAGAAGTGGCCAAAAGACACTTTACATGCTGGAAATAAACCACCACTTCCGAGCTAAGGGACCATAGTGAGTTGTTTAACTTACTCAGTTTCTCACCTGTATAGTGGAGATAATAGTGCCGACCTTAGAGGTTTGACAGGGGCAGTCAATGACTTTTTTAAACAAAATTTATTGAAGTATAGTTGATTTACAATGTTCTGTTCATTTCTGGTATATAGCAAAGTAATTTAGTTATATACATATATTTGTTTTCAGATTCTTTTTCATATACGATATTACAAGACACTGAATATAGTTCCCAGTGCTATACAGTAGGACCTTGTTGGTTACCTTTTTTATTTTATTAATTTTTTTATGGCCGCACCCATGGCACATGGAAGTTCCTAGTCAAGGGATTGAATCTGAGCCAGGTCCTTTTGAGCCACTGCACCAGGCTGGGCTTGAACCCAGGCTGATGTAGTCAGATTCTTTTTTTTTTTTTTTTTTTTTTTGGTCTTTTGTCTTTTTGTCTTTTGTTGTTGTTGTTGTTGTTGCTATTTCTTGGGCCGCTCCCGCAGCATATGGAGGTTCCCAGGCTAGGGGTCTAATCGGAGCTGTAGTCTCCGGCCTACACCAGAGCCACAGCAACGCAGGATCTGAGCCGCGTCTGCAACCTACACCACAGCTCACGGCAACGCCGGATCGTTAACCCACTGAGCAAGGGCAGGGACTGAACCCGCAACCTCATGGTTCCTAGTCAGATTCGTTAACCACTGCGCCACGACGGGAACTCCCTTTTTTTGTCTTTTAAGGGCCGCACCCGCAGCATGGAGTTCCCAGGCTAGGGGTCTAAATGGAGCTGTAGCTACTGGCCTGCGCCACAGCCACAGCAATGCAGGATCCGAGGCACGTCTTTGACTCACACCACAGCTCACAGCAACGCCAGATCCTTAACCCACTGAGCGAGGCCAGGGATCGAACCCGCGACCTCATGGTTCTAGTCGGATTCATTTTGCTGTGCCATGATAGGAACTCCCAGAATCTTTTTTTTTTTTAAGTTAATTTCTTTTTTAAGTTTTATTGAAGTATACTTAATTTACAAGGTTGTGATAATTTCTGCTGTACAACAAATGACTCAGTAAATGACTTAAAACACGTAAAGGATGTAGAGAGCTGTCTAGCACCCAGTAGATGTTGGCACTTGTCATTCGACGTGTAGAACCTGGCATGAGCCTGCCTTATCCTGAGCCCAGGGGTCATGATTTAGTGCCATAATAAAGCAACCTGAGGAGCCCAGACTGTAAAAGGAAGCCTGCCATCTGGGCTGAAATTAACACCTTAAATCTGCAGTTACCAAAAGTAACCATTCTTCAGATATTTCTAAGACTAGAGGGATTAAATTTACCTACATTTCATTTTAACTAAAATGGATCCAGTGGTTCTGTGTGCTGCGTCTTGGGGGTGCAGAAACGCTTCGGCTGCTGACCCGAAGGACCCAGGGTCAGGGAGATACATACTTTCATTATGTTTGGGTAAGTGGCAAGATAGATAACTAGTATTGTTAAGAAGAACATTATCCTGGAGTTCTCATCGTGGCCAAGTGGTTAACAAATCCGACCAGGAACCATGAGGTTGCGGGTTCGATCCCCGGCCTTGCTCAGTGGGTTAAGGATCCCGCGTTGCTATGGCTGTAGTGTAGGCCGGTGGCTACAGCTCCGATTCGACCCCTAGCCTGGGAACCTCCATATGCCACAGGAGAAGCCCAAGAAATGGCAAAAAGACAAAAAAAAAAAAAAAAGAAAAAAGAAAAAAGAAGAAGAATGTTATTCTGCTTGAAGCGGATACGAAAGGGTGAAAGGATATTAAAAACATACTAAGCTACAGAAATTCAGTAATGACATTGTTGATTCAAGAACACTGATAAAAGTGGCTCCTTGGGAGTTCCCCTGCTGGCTTAGCGGGTTGAGGATCCAGCTTTGTCACTGCTGTGGCTCAGGTCACTGCTGTGGCATAGGTTCAATCCCTGGCCCGGAAACTTCCACATGCCATGGGCACAGCCAAAAGAAAGAAAAAACAGGGGAGCAAGGAAAGAGCCTATACAAGCTTTTTAAACTCTTCTCAGTAATTAGGTTCGTGGTGGTATTATTAGTTTTTTTTTTTTTTTTTTTCTTTTTATGGCTGTACCCATGGCGTATGGAAGTTCCAGAGCCAGAGGTCAAATCAGAACTGTAGCTGCCAGCCTACACCACAGCCCTGGCAACAGTGGATCTGAGCCACATCTTCAAACTATGCCAGAGCTTTTGGGCAATGCTGGATCCTTAACGCACCAAATGAGGCCAGGGATCAAACCCACATCCTCATGGAGACTACGTTGGTTCTTAACCCACTGAGCCACAACGAGAATTCCAGTGGTGGTAACATGAGTATTGTTAATCTAAGACCATTGAGGGCAGAGTGTGGGAAGGCGTAAGTGGATAATCTTGAGGTATTCTAATTATATCATGTCTTGTGTTTTAGAGAACTAGGGCTCCCAGTATGGAAGAAAGGAGACACAGATGTAATGCAGAGAGATTATGTTAAACTATAGTGGTCTTGAGTTTAAGTGAGGAGTTATCAGTGTGAACTCATGAGCTATTTTATTTTTAAAAAATATTATGTGCATGTGTGTATATATTTCTAGTTCTGACTAATGAAAAAGCCTACCGATGAACACCACCAGTGCCCGGATTGTAGCCTTACAATATCACTTCCCACTAAAAGAAACCGGAGCTCTTGAAGAAATGGCTGATTCCAGGTCTGGAACAGAAAATGTACAAGATGTATTGGGACATCTTATAACAAATAGTGAGAAACTGGCAGAGGCTGTAAAGTCATGTCAAAAGGACTCAGGAGCTAGTTTGAAAAGACTTCTGTTGCCCAAATTTGGGACCATTTGATCTACAATAAGGGAGATATTTGGAATAGATCAACACTTATCCTAATATGTTTAAATCTGTGACCGTATAATGATTTTTATAATAAAAACCCGATTGATCACCCCTTCAGATGACGGGGATCCAAATTATTATCTTGAAATTGGTAAATAAAGGGAAAGATTCAAGCATTTATTCTGCCTTTTCTAGGGGATCTGGGCCAATGGTAACTGAAGTATAGAAGAGGGGATGCATCTATTTATAAAAATATTCCAACTAATATACAAAATATAAATGATAGAATCAGAATATCACCACTTTGGAATTCCTGGCTCATCAGGTTAAGAACCCAACATAGTGTCCATGAGGATGCGGGTTCGATCCCTGGCCTCAATCAGTGGGTTAAGGATCGGGTGTTGCCACAAGCTGTGGTGTAAGCCATGGATGTGGCTTGGATCTAGTGTTGCTGTGGCTGTGGTGTAGGCTGGCAGCTGCAGCTCTGATTCAACCACTAGCCTTGGAACTTCCATATGCCACAGGTACAGCCCTAAAAAATAGAAAGAAAGAAAGAAAGAAAAAAGAATATCACCACTTTAATGGACTTAGGCATTGTGCACTGACAGCTGATCACATCACAAAAAAAAAGAGAATCTCAGACTATGTGCATTCTAATGAAATAACTGAACAATATCCCTGATATTAGCAAAGAGATTGAACCTGAGTCTGATCCAGCATCTAGAGCCAGCTGCCAACTTGCAAAAAATACAGAAGAACATGTTGGGAGTTCCCATCGTGGCGCAGTGGTTAACGAATCTGACCAGGAACCATGAGGTTGCGGGTTCGATCCCTGGCCTTGCTCAGTGGGTTAAGGATCCAGCATTGCCGTGAGTTGTGTATAGGTCACAGATGCGGCTCGGATCCTGCATTGCTGTGGCTCTGGCATAGGCTGGTGGCTACAGCTCTGATTAGACCCCTAGCCTGGGAACCTCCATATGCCGTGGGAAGCAGCCCTAGAAAAGGCAAAAAGATCAAAAAAAAAAAAAAAAAAGAAAAAAAAGAAATACAGAAGAACATGCTGAATTATACCGAGATTATCAATCAGCAAAACCAGAGTATGAGAACTGTACAGGTCAAATGCCCCAGATTTTTCAACAGATAAGTTATAATGCAATTAAAGTGTTGGACAGGGATCTATAAAACTAAGAGACCTAAAAGACATTTTTTATTTATTTTATTTTTTTTCCAGTAGATCTTGTGAAATTTATTTATTTGTTTTTTTTATTTCCCCAATACATTATTTTTTTTCTGCTGTACAGCATGGTGACCCAGATACACATACATGTATACGTTCTTTTTTCTCACATTATCATGCTCCATCATAAGTGACTAGACATAGTTCCCAGTGCTATACAGTAGGATCTCATTGCTTATCCATTCCAAGGCAATAGTGTATCTATTAACCCCAAGCTCCCAATCCATCCTACTCCTTCCCCCTCCCCCTTGGTACCACAAATCTATTCTCCAAGTCCATGATTTTCTTTTCTGTGGAAAGGTTCATTTGCACCGTATATTAGATTCTAGATATAAGTGATATCGTATGGTTTTTGTCTTTCTCTTTCTGACTTCATTCAGTATGAGAGTCCCTAGTACCATCCATGTTGCTGCACATGGCATTATTTTGTTCTTTTTTATGGCTGAATAGTATTCCATTGTGTATATATACACCATATCTTCTTAATCCAATCATCTGTTGACGGACATTTGGGTTGTTTCCATGTCTTGGCTATTGTGTATAGTGCTGCAATGAACATGCAGGTGCATGTGTCTAAAAGACATTTTCTAAAAGGACAAGACAAGGTGTTCACTAGGGGTGCACACTTGGTGATAAAATCACACACTACATTTGCAAAGCCAGGATACTGGTTTCTTTGGGGAGCAGGAGGGAGTGACATTGAGACAAGCATATGGTGATATGGTGGGATTTTTAGGGTTGCTGGTAAATTTGTATTTCTTGACCCTGGTTATGGTTGCAAGGTCTTTTTAAAAAATAGTACTGTTTACTTTATTTTAGAAAGTTTAAAAAGAGAAAAAATATAAAATGTCTAAAATATACTCATACTTTAGAAAATTTATGTAGTAATTTGGTTCTATTAAGTCCCCGTTGAATTTCCCGCTGTGGCACAGTGGGTTAAGGATCTGGCATTGATGCAGCTGTGGCATAGGTTGCAGCTATGGCTTCAATTTGATCCCCGGTCTGGGAACTTCCATATGCTACGGGTGCAGCCATTAAAAAAAAAAGCCCCCATCTTATGGGTTTTCTTTGGTCTAACGGGGCATTTAAACCCATAAGACCCAAATCAACCACATTCAACATTACTAACTACAGAGAGCCAGATTCTTTGCCTCCCGCCCCCTACCCAGTGATAGCCTGGGAACAAGCTGACAGTCCACCTTGACCAGGTTTCCAGGGGACAGAGCTAGAATGTTAACCCAAAAAGATAAAGACTTTTTGTTTATTTTTTAAACCCATTACTTCTGAGAATCCGAGAATGATCATCGTCATGTTTATTTTCACAACATGCCTTTCAAGGCGCCTCATGTACAGATGAAGGCAGGTATAAATAAGGGAAATATCAAGGCTTCTTTCAGCTCTGATATTTGGTATTTGAGGTAGAAGTATATTAACTTCCTTATTCTTCATATGGAGATGATATAAAATGGAGAGGTTTAATGGAATTTTCCAGGTCACACAGAGAGCTAGAGCCTCTGCTAGGCCACCTAACAAAATTTATTGCCAGTGTAATTCCTCTGTTTCTTTTGTTTTTAATATCATCCTAGAAATAGATTTTATTTATAGTTCCTTCTACCGCCTTCCTCTCTTGCCTTTTTGGCAAGGACCTGAGAGCAAGCATGTCTTTTTTGAATTGTAGTAATTAAAGGTATACTCAGAATGATTTGTTCTCTGATTTAAATCCCTAAAAAACCAGAAGAAGTTTTGACAGAACTGGGACATGGGAAGCAAAAAGTCAATTAAAGCTGCTTTTTTTCAGGAGTCACATAAATGTTATAAAAGTGCCACATACTTGAGCCATTTTAGCAGTTTTCCATCTGCTTTTGTTGTCTCAAAAAGAGGGAAGTTTTTCTGGCATTTCTCTCCGAATCGTCTTAAGTGACTTTTAGATCATCACAGTGAGTGGGGTGGTCCTGCTTCTCTATGCTCCAATTTGACTCTGAAGCTTAGAACAGGCTGCACTAATTCATTTGGTTCGTTTTTCCCCCTTTTGGCTTGAAAAAGAAAAGGATGTGAATTCTTTCACTTGGCAGAGCAAGTGGCATTGTGGGTTGTCCTTCCAGTACATTTTCCACAGGCACCAATCTCTTCTTGGGCATAAACAGGCTGTTGTTGAACAGACAGACATTCAAAAGGTTCTATAAATTGAATCTTCCATCTTCTGCTAATATGGCTTTTGGCAATAAAGCCATTATCATGAAGTGCCATAAAAGGCATCTTTTTTTTTTTTTTTCATCTGTTGCCTACTCAGCATGGGGTTTATTGCTATTTAGAAGTCTGATTGCTAAATGCTAAGCTAGGCAGGTCACCCTGCAGTAAATGGATAGATGGGTCTCAGATATGCCACCTGCTGTCCTTTGGGACAGTAGGCAAATTTTTGGCCACCCCAAAGCATATAGTTTCCAGGCCAGGGATCAGATCTGAGCCGCAGTTGCAACCCAAGCCGCAGCTGTGGCAATGCGGGATCCTTGACCCACTGTGCCAGGCTGGGGATCAAACCTGCATCCTAGTGCTCCCAAGACACAGCCTATCCCGGTTGCACCACAGCGGGAACTCTGACAACAGGAAAATTTTTGGTGGTAAGACCTAAAATAGCAAGAGAGGCATGCTCCCTTGATTTTTGATTGCCAATTGGACATTGGCTAATTGGCACTAAAGATCAGTAGGTGTGTAATCTATAAACCGAGCCAATTCTTAGATACTTATTGGTTACCTATTTGGAGTCTGGCGCTGTGAAAAATTTTAGACCTGGATAAAATGGAAATGATCCTCTTAAGAAATTTATATCCAAATTGAGGAAATAATACTGAACAATAAGAAACAATTTGAGAACCACTGAATGCCAAAGTCTTTTCATCTTATAAAGACTTGGCATTACACTGGGGCACTTGGTAAATAGGTTGTTAATTATTATTATTATAATTATTATGAGCACAGAGATGGGATTTTAGAGCGAATAGAGGATAGGCTGAATTATTGATAATGTCCAAAAGCAGGAGGCCTTTGGAAAATGGGTGGGATTTGTACAGATGGAAGGTGTTTGAAGGCAGGGTGGTATAAATTAGGTCAGTTCACAGTTTAGTATTTGACATTCTTGTGTCTGTTAAGTCATTCTCCCACTTGCTTTCCACCTCGCAGAAGTTTATCGTTTGTTCTGTTATTATTCCTCTTTTTGTGGGTTTATGTATCTTTTTTTTTTGAGAAAATAACCTTACTGTAATTTCAGTGAGGTTGCAGAGTAAAAGTGGATCAGATGTTCAAAGTATCATTTTAACAGAGTTTTAAAAAAGAAATAACTTCATTTATTTTTAACAAAGATAGGTACTCATTATTTTAACAAATCAAGCAATACAAAAAAGTACAAAGAAATAAGTAAAAGTCAATTCATATTCTACCATCCAGGAATTATAATTATTATTTTTGGCTACATTCATAGCATGTGGAAGTTTCCAGGCCAGGGACTGAACCTGTGACACAGCAGGGGCCTGAACCATAGTAGTGAAAACATGGGATCCTTAACTGCTAGGCCAGTGGAGAACTCCCCAGAAATTATTTTTGATAATATTCATTAAAGATCATTTCATTTCACATTCTATGCATATGTACAAACACAGAAGTGGAAGGGTGTTTATTGATATTGTTGATTTATAAAAATTCTTTATATATTCTGGATGAGTCCCTTACCAGATACATGATTTGAAAATATTTTTTCACATTCTTGGGTTATCATTTTACTTCCCTAATGGTGTCCTTTGTGGCATACAAGTTATTAATTTCGATGAAGCCTGGTTTATTTATTTTTTCTTTTGTTGCCTGTGCTTTTAGTGTCTCCAAGAAATCATTGCCTAAGGTCATAAAAATTTACACGTTTTCTTCTGAGAGTTTTATAGTTTTAGCTCTTAGATTTAGGTCTTTGATCCATTTTGAGTGTGTGTGTGTGTGTGTGTGTGTGTGTGTGTGTGTGTGTGATGTGAGGTAGGGGTCTAACTTCATTATTTTGCATGTGGCTATCCAGTGGTCCCCAGAACAATTTATTGAAAAGTCTATTCTTTCTCTACTGGATTGTCTTGGCACCTTTGTTGAATAAATTGACTTTAAACATGTGGGTTAGAGTTCCCTTGTGGTGCAACATGTTAAGGATCCAGTGTTGTCACTGCAGCAGCTTGTATCACTGCTGTGGCATGAGTTTGATCCCTGGCCTGGGAACTTCCACATGCCTCAGGCATGGCCACACACACACACACACACACACACACACACACACACACACACGTGTGAGGGTTTACCTCTGGACTCTGGATTCCATTCTATTGATCTGTATGTCTATTCTTGCAGTAACACATTGTCTTGTTTACTATTCCTTTGTAGTTAAGCTTTGGGGTTTTGTTTGTTTGCTTTGTTTTTTTTTTCAAGCAAGCAAAGTCTTTATCACGGAAAAGCAAACAGCTCCCAGGGAGCTGGGAGGGGGAAGAAGAGTTCCCCCTCTCTATTGTCTAATAGGGGTTTTTATCTCTTAAAGATGGGGGTTAGCAATGTGGGGTCCAGAAAGATGTGGTTTTCTTCCCTTGGCCTTGCCCAGTTACCTATATCAGTCCTTGTCCAATAGGGGTCTTACGGGTGAAACTGCCCCATAAGTCTCATGGTTTCTTTGCCGTGTAGACCGAGTCACAGTGGGTGATATTAATGTCCATCTGGCGTCTTTTGTAGTTAAGTTTTGAGGTCAGAAAGTGTAAATCCTAAAAAATAAAAAAATATGGAGTTCCCGTCATGGCGCAGTGGTTAGCGAATCCGACTGGGAACCATGAGGTTGTGGGTTTGGTCCCTGCCCTTGCTCAGTGGCTGTGAGCTGTGGTGTAGGTTGCAGATGTGGCTTGGATCCCGTGTTGCTATGGCTCTGGTGTAGGCTGGCTCTGGTGTAGGCTGGGGGCTACGGCTCCGATTAGACCCTAGCCTGGGAATCTCCATATGCTGCGGGAGCAGCACAAGAAATAGCAAAAAGACAAAAATAAATAAATAAAATAAATAAATAAATAAATAAATAAATAAATAAATAAAGGAGTTCCCATCATGGCGCAGTGCAAATGAACCTGACTAGGAACCATGAGGTTGCAGGTTTAGTCCCTGGCCTTGCCCAGTGGGTTAAGGATCCGGCCTTGCTGTGAGCTGTGGTGTAGGTCGCAGACACAGCTTGGATCCTGCGTTGCTGTGGCTGTGGCGTAGGCTGGTGGCTATAGCTCCGATTCGACCCCTAGCCTGGCAACCTCCATATGCTGCAAATGCAGCCCTAAAAAGCAAAAAAATTAAAAAAATAAAAAAATAAAAAATAAGTGTTTTGTATATTTGAATTTTAGGATTAGCTTATCAATTGTTGCAAAGAATCCAGCAGCAATTTTGATGAGGGTAACACTGAATCTGTAGACCAATTTGGGAAGTGTTGCCATCTTAACATATTATCTTAACATATTAAGTATTAAACTTATTAACATAATATGTAAAACCTAAATATTGTCTTACAACCCAAGAACATGGGATGGCTTTCCATTTATTTAGGTCTTTTTATGTTTCTTTCAACAATGTTTTATAATTTTCAGACTTTATGTTTTGGACTTCTTTTGTTAAATTTCTTAAGTATTTTCTTTTTTGATGTCATTGGGAATAGAATTGTTTTTTAAAAAATTTCATTTTGGGGAGTTCCTGTTGTGTCTCAGGTGGTTAAGAACCCAACTAGTATCCATGAGGATGTGGGTTCGATCCCCGGCCTTGCTCAGTGGGTTAAGGATCCGGCATTACTGTGGCTGTGGCATAGGCTGGCAGCTGCAGCTCTGATTTGACCCCTAACTCTGGAAATTTCCATATGTACAGCCGTAAAAATAGATTTTTTTTCCATTTTTGATTGTTTATTGCTAGAGTATAAAAGTACAACTGAATTTGTATATTGACTTTGTATCTTGTAACCTCACTGAACTCACTTAGTTTTCTGGTGGATTGCTTAGGATTTTCTATATACAAAATCATGTCATTTACAAAGAGAGATAGTTTTACTTCTTCCTTTTCAGTCTGAATGCCTTTCATTTCCTTTTCTTGTCTAATGTCCCTGGCTAGAATCTCCTGTATAGTTTTTCTTGGTAAATTTTGAGTTACAGTTGACTTACAAAGTCATATTAGTTTCAGCTGTTCATAGTATTCCCATATTATCATTTTAATTTCTGTAGGGTCTGTAGTGATATTCCCTGTTTCATTCCTGATATTGGTAACTTGTATTTTTTTCTCTTATTTCTTGGTATATCTCGCTAGAGTTTTATCAGTTTTATTGATTGTTTCAAAGAATGGCTTTGATTTCATTGATTTTCTCTACTGTTCTTCTCTTTTCAGTTTCATTGATATCTGCTCTAAGTTTATTTCCTTTCTGCTGCTTGATTTGAATTTATTTGCTCTTATTTTTATAGTTTCTTGAAGATAAGATTAGGTTAGTGGTTTAAGAGCTTCTTTTCTTTTCTTTTTTTTTTTTTTCTTTTGCTTTTCAGGGTCACACCCACAGTATATGGAGGTTCCCAGGATAGGGGTCAAATCGGAGCTACAGCTGCTGGACTATGCCACAGCCATAGCAATTCAGGATCTGAGCTGTGTCTGCGACCTACACCACAGCTCACGGCAATGCCAGATCCTTAACCCACTGAGCAAGGCCAGGGATGGAACCTGCGTCCTCATGAATGCTAGTCAGATTTGTTAACTACTGAGTGACGAGGGGAACTCCAAGAGCTTCTTTTCTAATATAAGCATTTAACACTATAAAATTTCCTCTAAGCACTGCTTTAGCTGCACTCCATAAAAGGTTTATTTTCATTTTCTTCCAGTTCAAAATAGTCTCTAATTCTCTTGTGATTTTCCCTTTGATTCATGGATTATTTAGAAACACATTGATCAATTTCTAAGTTTTGGGGAGGAGATTTCCCTGTTAATTTTTTCATTGCTGATTTCTAGTTTAATTCAGTTATAGTCAGAGACTATGATATGTATAATTTTATTCTTTTAAATTTGTTAACATATATCTTTTAACACAGGATATGGTCTAACTTGGTGAATGTTCCCTGCACACTTGAAAAGAATATGTATTCTTAGATGAAGCATTCTATAAATGTTTATTTACCATTTCTTGGGCCGCTCCCATGGCACATGGAGGTTCCCAGGCTAGGGGTTGAATTGGAGCTGTAGCCGCCAGCCTACGCCAGAGCCACACCAATGTAGGATCCGAGCCGCATCTGCGACCTACACCACAGCTCACAGCAACGCCAGATCCCTAACCCAATGAGCAAGGCCAGGGATCGAACTCACAACCTCATGGTTCCTGGTCGGATTCATTAACCACTGAGCCACGATGGGACTCCTATAAATGTATATTTAGATCATTTGATGGTGTTGATTATCCTACTATAACCTTGCTAATTTTCTGTTTGCAAGTTCTCTCAGTTACTGAGAGAGAGATGTTGACGTTTCCAACTGTAATTGTAGATTTGTCTATTTTTCCTTTCAGTTTTCTCAATTTTTGCTTCATGTATTTAGAGAGGTTCTGTTGTTAGGTGCACACACATTTGGGGTTACTATGCTTTCTTGGTAAATTGATCCTTTAATCATTGCGCAATGTCTCTTTTCATCTCAGGTAATTTTTTGGTCTAAAATATACTTTGTCTAATATTAATATAGCCATTCCAGCCTTCATTTGATTATTGTTATCATGGTATATCTTTTTCCATACTTTTCCATCTAACCTACCAGTACAATTACATTTGAAATGAGTTTCTTTTCTTTTTTTTTTTTTTTTTTTTGCTTTTTAGGGCTGCAGTTACGGCATATGGAAGTTCCCAGGCTAGGGGGCAAATCCAAGCTACAGCTGCCAGCCTACACCACAGCCACAGCACTGCAGGATCAGAGCCACGTCTGTGACCTATACCACAGCTCACAGCAACACCAGACTCTTAACCCTCTGAGTGAGGCCAGGGATGGAACCTGTATCCTCATGGATACTAGTTGGGTTCATTTCCACTGAGGCACAACAGGAGCTCCCTCAAGTGAGTTTTTTATAAACAGCATTTAGTTTGATCATTTTTATCCATTCTAAATACCTAACTTTTAATTGGTATTTTTTTTTTTTTTTTTTTTTTTTGTCTTTTTGCTATTTCTTTGGGCCGCTCCCGCGGCATATGGAGGTTCCCAGGCTAGGGGTCGAATCAGAGCTGTAGCCACTGGCCTACGCCAGAGCCACAGCAACGCGGGATCCGAGCCGCGTCTGCAACCTACACCACAGCTCACGGCAACGCCGGATCGTTAACCCACTGAGCAAGGGCAGGGACCGAACCCGCAACCTCATGGTTCCTAGTCGGATTCGTTAACCATTGCGCCACGACGGGAACTCCTAATTGGTATGTTTAGACTGTTTACATTTAATGTAATTATTGGTATATTTTGATAGGCCTGTAATTTTGTTGTATTCTATTCATTCTTTCTGTTTTTATTTCCTCTGTTCACCCTTTCTTGCCTTCTTTTGGGTTAAACATTAAAAAATTTTAAAATTGACTGTTGTGAGAAATAATAGTGATCCTTGATAAGGTTTGCTCAAATTCCCCTGATTATAACCTTTTTCAAAACTATAGTATAATATCAAATCAAGATATTGACATGATGATATCACTAATATGTGGAATCTAATAAAAAATGATACAAAGGAACTTACAAAACAAAAACCAACTCAGATTTCAAAATCAAACTTAAGGTTACCATAGGGGAAACCTTGGTGGGGAGGGATGGATTAAGAGGAAGGGAATAGGAGTTCCTGTCGTGGCGCAGTGGTTAACGAGTCCAACTGGGAACCATGGGGTTGTGGGTTCAATCCCTGCCCTTGCTTGGTGGGTTAAGGATCCAGCGTTGCCATGGGCTGTGGTGTGGGTCGCAGACGAGGCTCGGATCCCACGTGGCTGTGGCTCTGCGTAGGTCGGTGGCTACAGTTCTGATTAGACCCCTTGCCTGGGAACCTCCATTTGTCGCAGGAGCAGCTCAAGAAAAAGGCAAAAGACAAAAAGACAAAAAAAAAAAAAAAAAGGAAGGGAATAATATGTACACAGTATAAAATAGATCAAATGGGTAATTAACAAGAACCTACTGTACTGGAGTTATGAGTAACTTTACGGGGTCATTTTCCCCAGCTTTTGCCTATTCATAATCTCTCAGATTCTTTATGTTCCCTAGGTGTCCTCTTTTCACTCCTGCTGAGTGTTATTTATCCTGCTCTGCCACGCACTGGGCTGAAGTGTGAGACAGCGGGGAACAAAAAGGATGACACTATTTATCCCACTTATGCTCAGCATTAGCAAACGCCTTTCCTGCTCCTCAAATCAGAACAAGGGAGTGTGGCCTATAGCTCTCGCTCTGCACCAATACTCATTCTGGTTTCCACTGCATTGAATTTAGGGTGGGGCCATTGGAAGGGAAAATATGATTTGATGGTACTTTGAATTATGTCCATCTTCCCATCTATCATTTTCTTTTCAGAGTCCTCGAATAGCTGACCCATGCATTCTGTCTATGGTTTATAGCTGCATTCAGTGGAAGTGGAGTGTACTTTTTCCATCTTATTTCATCCATTTTTGCCTTTCAAATATTTATTGACACTTGACACACCTAACAGGTATTTCCTTTTAGTTTTCTTTGTCTTCATGAACTTCTACTTTTGTTTACATTTCTTTATACTTTCAGTATGATTTTGGAGGTCCCATCATGGCTCAGGGGTTAACGAACCCGACTAGTATCCATGAGGACGGGGGTTTGATCACTGGCTTCTCTCAGTGGGTTAAGGATCTGGCGTTGCAGTGAGCTGTGGTATAGGTTGAAGACACAGCTCGGATCTGGCATTGCTGTGGCTGTGGTGTAGGATGGCAGCTGTAGCTCCGATTGGACCCCTAGTCTGGGAACTTCCATATGTCACTGGTGTGGCCTTAAAAAAAAAAGACAAAAAAATTTTTGGTATGATTTTAAATTAAGAAAAAGAAGAAAAAAAAAAAAAGAAAAGAAAAAGAAGAGATGGTCAATCCTCTGTTTCATGGATCCTAAAAAAAAATTGTGTTCTATGCAAACTTTTGAGTATTTTTTCTTGGTTAGCATGATAGTTGTCTTTTTAGTTTCATTTCAAGCTCTTTTGCTTTTTTTTTTTTTTTTTTTTTTTTTGTCTTTTTGCCTTTTCTGGGGCTGCTCCTGCGGCATATGGAGGTTCCCAGGCTAGGGTTCTAATCAGAACTGTAGCCGCCGGCCTACGCCAGAGACACAGCAACGCGGGATCTGAGCCGCATCTGCGACCCACACCACAGCTCACAGCAACACCAGATCCTTAACCCACTGAGCAAGGCCAGGGATCCAACCCGCAACCTCATGGTTCCTAGTCAGATTCGTTAACCACTGCACCACGACGGGAACTCCTATTTTGCTTTCTTTTATAACAGGGGCATCTATTAGAGAATTGGAAGAATTGATTGGAAATCTGATGGTTTTTTTTTTTTTTTCCCCAGCTGCTTAGTTTGAAATAGAGCTTTTCTCCAATTTTAGAACATGAATATATATGTATTCAATAATGAAGGCATTCATATTTTTCCCTCTCTTCATGTTAACCAATTACAAGTATTTTAGCTTGTTTATGCTATGATAATAAAAACTCTTTATATCTGTATGTTGCTCTTATACCTTAACATTAGTTCTTTAGTTAGATTTGATAATCATAGATTTCCTTCTTGCGCATCAACATCTACCATGTTTGTGTGTTTTTATTTTATTTTTTCTTTCTTTTATGACTGCACCAGTGACATATGGAAGTTCCTGGGCCAGGGATTGAATCTTAGCCTCAGCTGCAACCTATGCCACAGCTATGGCAATGCCAATCCTTAACCCACTGTGCTGGGCCAGGGATTGAACCCACACCTCTGTAGCAGAGTCGCTCCAGTCAGATTCTTAACCCATTGTGCCACAGCGGGAACTCCCTGTTTTATTTGAGAAGGATTATTTTTATTTCACTTTCTTTAGGATTTTTGCTGCCTATCTTTACTAATCAAGTACCATTTTGTAAAGTGTCTTCAGAGTGGAGAAACCTTTGCTGAGCAGAAATATCTGTTCTAGACTAGTAATCAGCCAAAATAGTTGGCTTTTAAATATTTTCAGTCTTCCTTGTTTGTTGTATTTTAAGATTGTCTTAAGCAAGGACCTTTAACTTAATGCCTTCGTATGATAAAGGAGAAACTGGAGTTTGGAACTAGATTTTTATCCACAGGTACACTGCTTTTAACACACTTTTTATTAACAAAGCTCATGTGAGAGTAAAGTGTTTTCTGTTGCCAATTTAACTTCTTTAATTAAAAAATGAAAGTTATAAGGTAATAGTGCCATGGGTGACTGTTCTCATGTCATCGGAATGGGGAAAATGGGTTTAAAATTGAAATGCTTGGCGTAGTGGTGACTATTGTACAGCATCAGGAGTTTTGACACTTTATTTAATGGAAAATGGATACCAATGCCTTAAACTCTTTAGTATTACCTCTTAAAAAATTATAAAACTATAAGAGGCATGACTATGAGAAAAGCACTGATGAAAGCCAAGGGTGCCCTGGGAAGGTGGGAGTTTGAAAGATTAAAGCGTGACTATTTGAGGTTTCCAACTCTGAAAGAATGTGTATCCTGCACTAAAATGAGGTCAGGCAAAGCAGAATTCCTCCTCACCTTTACCAGCTTATAAAAGCTGGCAAGTGTTAGAGGCAAACAAACAATCATTCTGGAATGTGCTGGAACAGATGGTAACAAAATCCCAGCTAGAAATCTTGGTCTACAGTCTTTGTGCCAGTGGGAGTAGCTTTAGGAGTTAATTTTCTCGACTGGAAATGTAAAGCACTCAGAAAAGTTTTCTTTTTTTTTTTTTTTTAAGTGGAGAGTCTTAAGATTCACCCCGCCCCAATTTCCATTTATATCAGAAAGCATCTTTTCAAACAATAATCTCCCATTCACGAAGACCTCAACCTATGGAGATCAGGGCATCTGTCATGTCTGTGCAGTCCACTCAGTAGAATTTCTAATATTTGGTAGAATTGTGTTCTTTGTCCCCTAGAAAAAGCCAAATGTCGCACCAGTCATGTCGTTTTACAAAGTATTAATGGACTTTCCGCAATATCAGTAATATCAGTATTATACATAGAGGTATTTCAAGCATACAAAATGTTACATCTACAAAGACTTTAATGTAAAATGTCCTTGGCTCAGGACTCACAGTAAAAGTGTAATAGTAGAACTAAATTAATTTCACGGTAACTTATTGTCCCTAAAATTTAAAGTGAGAGGAGGTCTTTCAGTGAAGGACCTTCCCCGTGTCTTCCACCAAGAACTGAAAGCTGAGAGTGAGTGAAAACAAATTGAAGGGTGGTATATCTGAGTAAATTTATAAGAATTTGTTCCCCACAAGCCCATAGGTTGGTCCTTCTTGCCAAACTTGACCAAGCCCATAGACCCTGAGTCCCAACATCACCAATGCCTTCAAAAGATTCGGGTTTTAGGTGAAGCAACTGGGGCTACCAGAGAGGACCTTTTGAGAGCACCAGGCAGCAAATGAAAGGACTGTCTGGGGCGAGCTGGACCCAGAAAGCTGGGCATAGCCCATTCCCTCCCACATCAGACCTCTGTGCCCAGCTTGCTGTGTGACAAGGGAGGGGCCACGGGGCCCCTTGGTCCTTGCCTTCATAGAGCAGAGGGGACCACACATATCAAGAGACAGATAGCAGCCATTGCATGGTTTTCTGATTAAGCATCTCCAGCCTTCCCAAAGCTTCCTTTATCCTGTGCTATATTATTTCATAGCTGGATCTGGGAAGAATTTCTTCCTCTCTACAGCACTTCCTAGGGATGACTGGAAAATTATCTCCAAGTATTTCACCTGGAAATCTCCAAGGAGGCCATACAGATCCTATTCACATACTGTTGTGTTTTCAGTAGCTTTGCAGATTTGTCTGTGGTGTGTTTTCCAGTCCTGTGCTTTTCTTCATTCTCCCCAAGTGATTCATTAGTATTTTCCCTGTTGTAGAGGATTATCATTAATATCCAGATTAATAATCAAGGAAGCATCCAATTTAGGGCAGTGGTTTTTCTACAGGAAATTGGGTTAGTTGCTTTCTTTCCTAGCAAAACTTCATTCAGCTAGATTTTTTTTTTTTGGTCTTTTTGCTATTTCTTGGGCCGCTCCCACGGCATATGGAGGTTCCCAGGCAAGGGGTCAAATCGGAGCTGTAGCCACTGGCCTACACCAGAGCCACAGCAACGTGGGATCTGAGCCGCGTCTGCAAACTACACCACAGCTCACGGCAATACGGGATCGCCAACCCACTGAGCAAGGGCAGGGACCGAACCCGCAACCTCATGGTTCCTAGTCGGATTCGTTAACCACTGCGCCACGATGGAAACTCCTCTTTTTTTTTTTTTTCAGATTTTTAATTTTTAAATTTATCTTTGAAACAAGTATATTGTTTTTAAATGTTTATAAAATGAAATACATTCTCTTTGCACAATCGTAGGAAAATTTCTAAAAAATACAGAGGTTAGCAAAGACTGCCCATAATTCCACTTCCTGAAGACATTCTCTCTTCCCACATGATTTATATCCTTCTGGTCCTTTTTTTTTTTTTTTTTTTTTTTTTTTTTGGGTTGGGGAGGGGATCTTTTTAGGGTCGCACCTGCAGCATATTGAAGTTCCCAGGCTAGGGGTTGAATTGGAACTGCAGCTGCCGACCTACACTACAGCCACAGCCACACCAGATCTGAGCTGCATCTACGACTTACACCACAGCTCTCGGCAATGCCAGATCCTTAACCCCTGAGCGAGCCCAGGTATTGAGTCCTTATGGATACTAGTTGGGTTCATTACTGCTGAGCCGCAGTGGGAACTCCCCTTCTGGTCCTTTTGAGGAAACTGGATATCCACCTGTCTGTATGTGTGTGGTGAATAACTATACTCTCTCCTTAGAACGCTTCCAACTCCCTTATCTGTCCTATTTGCCCAGCACCAGCCAAACTTGGCCCTACTTTAATTTCATGACCACAGACTCCCAGTGGGCCCTTAGCCTGGCTGAGCAGTGTGAATCCATTTCCCCAGTTGGTTCACTGCCACTATTTTTTGCTTTTGTGTCTCTCCCCTAATCCTTGACACCCTTTTCATTCCTCACATTTAGATGATGACCTTGTTTATTACTTTGTTGAGCAAATGCCAGTAATAAAATGAGGGCTGTCTCATGGCCCAGCCATCAGACCAAACCCACCAGCCTTGTTGCCCCTGTTGCTACTCTGGCGCTTCTCCTGCTGTATCCCATCCCTTCTATTCGGTGGTTTTGCTCCTGACAAGGGTGTGACCATCCCTTCATTCTTTCACTCATCAGTGTTTCTCTCAACTTCTTCATTCCCAGCAGCATAGAAGCATGCTGTCCTCTCAACCATCTTACAAATACCTTTTGTCCTCATGCCTGCCCCACTTACAATCACATTTCTCTGCTCCCCTTTATAGCCGGATTTCTCAAGAGATGGGTAGACTCACTATTTACACTTTGTATTGAAAATATATATATATATATATATATATATTATTTTCCATATTCTTTTTTTCATCTGTGACCTATGCTGCAGCTTGCGGCAACACTGGATCCTTAACCCACTGAGCGAGGCCAGGAATCCAATCTGCATCCTCACAGACACTGTGTTGGGTTCTTAACATGCTGAGCCACAACGGGAACTCCTGGGGAGAGAGCTTTACCGTTTGCAGAAAGAGCCTTCTGGTGCTGGACAAATGGGGGCACCCTCTCTCCCCAGAGAGGAGTCCTGAGGTGCCCTATAAACTACTACCAGTGTCTGTCCCCAGTCCACACTGCAGTGGCTGGACCCTCCCCGTCAAGCACACAACTGTCCCATGCAGCTTCTGATGCAGAAGCTGCCTGCTTTTCCTTCTTTCTTTATTTAATTTTGTCTTTTTTTTTTTTTTTTTTTTTTTTTTTGCCTTTTCTAGGACCGCTCCTGCAGTATATGGAGATTCCCAGGCTAGGGGGTCTAACTGGAGCTGTTGCTGCCGGCCTACACCAGAGCCGCAGCAACACCAGATCCCAGCCAAGTCTGCGACCTACACCACAGCTCACGGCAACGCCGGATCCTTAACCCACTGAGCAAGGCCAGGGATCGAACCCGCAATCTCATGGTTCCTAGCCGGATCCAAGTCCACTGTGCCATGATGGGAACTCCAGGATTTGTTTTAATAAAACCTGGTTAAGTACACAAACACTGAAATGACTGCCATGAAGGAAGAAGTTTATACTCACAGATGCCTAGACCTGGGAGGCATGGCTTACCACACAGGGCCACACAGGGAAGCACCAAGGTCGGTCAGGAGGCAGAAGGGCAGAGGGGACCATGGCCCAGAGCAGAACCTTTACTGGGGCTTTCAAGGGGAGGAATGCTCGAGGTGGGATAGGTAGGTTGAGTAAGTTTAGAATTGGATAGTTTGCATAATTTCAGCTGGCTCTCGGTTATAGGGATAGTTCCTAGTTGTCTAGTACTTGAAGTTGGGGTGATTTAGGGCAGAAGGAATACTGGTTTGTTGTGTAAGAATTTGATAAGGAGATGGTTGAGGTGTGGGCTCTGCATTGGTTGGAATATATACCAAAGGTCCTTGCAGAGGAGTTCTTTGCTCACTCCAGGTATTAGCTAGCCCTGGGAGGGGCAGTCTTCCCAGGATCAAGGCTCCAAATGCCAAAGCATCAAGAAAATAGAAAATAGGGAGTTCCCGTTGTAGCTCAGCAGGTTACAAACCCAGCTAGTATCCCTGGCCTCGCTCAATGGGTTAAGGATCCGGCATTGTCCTGAGCTGTGGTGTGGGTTTCAGATGCTTGGATCTGGTCTTGGCTGTGATGTGGTGTAGGTCGGCAGCTGCAGCTCTGATTCTACCCCTGGCCTAGGATCTTCCATATGCCACAGGTGCTGCTGTAAAAAGAAAAAAAAAAAAAAAGCTAAGCTATCTCTCTTCCTGTCACAACTCCTCACTGGTATCAGTGTCCAAATTCAACAGATGCTGACTCACAGACATTGAAAAACTTATGGTCTCCGGAGGAGACAGTTTGGGGGGTGGGGGATGTGCTTGGGCTGTGGGATGGAAATCCTGTGAAATTGGATTGTGATGATCATTATACAACTGCAGATGTGATAAATTTATTTGAATAATAAAAAAAAGTGTCCAAGTTCGAGTCCCTCTGATGATGCCCTCTGCCGCTGTTCTCTGTTTCAGTGGGTGCGTTTTGCCTGTAGCATGTCATTCTTCCATTTGTTTCAAATGTGTTGCTAATAAATATAGTTTTGGACCAGGCAAATTTTCCCTTTTGGAATTTCACATCAAAGGTTTACAATTTTTGTTTTCTTCTTCACTTTAAGCCCTAAGTATGTCAGCACAGGCTAACCAGCATGGAAGGAGGGAGTCTTGCCTTATGCTGCTGGCCTTTTTCTCTGATAGACGTGCAGAGATGGGTTAGCAGTTAAGGACTGATTTCATTGTCCAAGAGATTTGGGGACAGAAAGTTTGGAACCACATGATATTTTGGGATCTAGGAAGAAGGAACTTGTGCATTATGCATGCTTCTTTCTTTGCTGTGTAGTAGCTGCTTCTCTATCAGATGAGTTGGGCTTCCTGGAAAGAAAAGTTTGAGAGCATCAAATTCTACAGGGGCCCTAATGAATGGGAAAGGACTCAGTGTACGGCATTTTCAATACTTAACAAAGGAGCAGAAACTTATTTTTAAACTGATGTGTTCACAATATCATAAGTAAAGTGGGTTGGTTTTTTTTAAACCTACAGTAGATTTTATTTAAAACTGAATATTTAACAGCTAATTGGGTAAGCCTAAAGGCTTGAAATTACACATCTATGAATTTAGGCCTTGCGTTTGTGACACCTTGGATCCTGTTCTCCTTCCTTTGCTATTTTTTAACTGACTGCAACAGATGAGGGGCTCTTAAACCATCTGTTAACCTTTCTTTCTCCTCTTTGTAACCATGTAGAGTCGCTCAAGGCAAGAAGACCCAGAGCCAGCAAGACTGAAACAAAAAGCAAAGGAGGTAAGCCTGGCTAGAGATCATTGGGTTTGACATTTCAAGGCTTGAGCCTATTAATTTTTTATGCCCTGCTACTTGTATACCGTTAATAAAAATCTGACGAAAAACTTTTTAGGATGTATTTGTTGCTTTGGCTTTGATCTTAATGTTTGCAAACTAATACATTAATACATGTGAAGCCTTAAGGAGTTTTTCTAAGAGAATATTTCCATACATTATATTTTCATTTCCATTTTAGGTAGCTGAGTCTCCGTAGGGTTGTAGATGGTAGTGGCATTCGATTTTGGTGGGAAAATGTATCTCTTTGCCTGCCATTCAATGTCACTTCCTAAGCACGGGACGCCTTGTCATCCATATTTTACCTACATTCACTTCTGTAAGTTCCCGCACTTTTAAGATGTGTTGCCACTTCGAATTCTTCATTTTGAAAAGATATGTGAAACTCCATTCCGTTATTTGTAATAGTAAAACTCATCCCAAGTCATCTAATCACAGGGCTTGCTGTCTAGTTATTAAAATTTCACTTAGGTTCGGCTACAAGATCAGCTCAACTGAATGTCATTATCTTTGCTCCTTTCCCTAGTAGTGGCAGCTGTGACTGACTAATTGAGTTGCATCGAACTCTGTTTTGTAAGTCATACCAACAAAAACATGTCATTTTATTACTTATATGTTATGTATATGTCCCCAAATGCAAAATGTAATCATGGCATGACAAAATGTTTACCAAAAACTTCTGAACAGTATTTGAGATTTGAGGGTCTAATGAATAATTAGGTTCCATGTGAAATTTTACTTTGGAAAAATAAGTAGATGTGAAACTTGAATTATTACCCATTAAAAAATGATTGCTAACCCAGTTTTGAACACTTTGCAGGGACATGTGGGTGCATAGGCTGTTGAAATGGCTCTTTAAGTTGTGCTTTACTCAAAAAGTGACTGTGAAATTCTTTGAATATTTATGATTTATGCTGAATATCATACAACCTTCAGTAGTTTTCAGATTTTTATCCTTGTCCGTAATGTCTGAAATGTCTATCATATTCTGATTTCTGAGTGGTTAATTATTCAGGTAAATGTTAAGTACCTTTTTCTTAGAGGAGAGGATAGGGAAGAAGGCATACTGTACAGGAAAGCAAAATTAATTCACTGTGGTGATCATGCATATAACCACCGATTAGAGTGATTGTTAGGAAAATTTCTTTTACCATTGTTCCAACAAAGATGAAATCATTGTAACAATAGTTATTTTTTAGATCCACTAGGGGGAGTAATACTGTATAGATATGTCTTTGTAAATGAAGGATTTGTTTGTCATTTGAGTTAGTAAATAAATTGGTTGTAACAGTATTATCAAAATGCAACAGCCATGACACTTTAAGTCTTTCTTTTTATTTATGAATGTTGCTGGGTGGTTGATTTAAACTTGAAACCAGCTTTTCGGTGATGGGGTGGGGGTAGGGGTGCTCTATACTTTCACACATTTGTCCTACTTCTTTCTCTCCCTTCAAATGTAATTCCTTAATTTCCTAAGTCTGCTTACTGTCCTGAGGCAATTTTGATATGCAAATAAGCGTTAGCATTTAAGAAAATGGAAGCTTTTGAAATTCCGACTTTCATTTTTTTAGAGTTTGCCTGTTTGGTATGGTAGCCGCACAACAGGGAATACACGACTGCTATTGCGTTTCTACTGGGGCTTTCAAGAACGTGGCTTTTGACGGAAGACTCTGTCCCTGGACCTGGTGGTCTCTCTCTCTGACCAGTGCTTGGGCTTGGCAGGTAAATGATACCCTTCCAAACAGGAGATTTTGTCTCATCTTCTGTCTTCCATGAAGTCATGACAGTAAGGAGCTTCACATTTCATGTGTTTCATTTTTCAGAACTTAAAGAATTTCAAGTAATTCATACACATGCTTTTACAAATTTCAAGAAGTCCTGAAGGGCTTGCAATGAAAAGCACAGCACTGGGCTTATCTTCTCTTCCTCTCATGTTGCTCCTCAGAGCGATCACTTTATAAAACAAAATTTTTATCGAGGTAAAATTTACATACATTGAAATGCACAGTTGAAAAGTCTTCAAATAGATTGATTAATTGGTATGGTTTGTGACTACCACCATGCTCAAGATACGGGTCATTTTTATCACCCAGAAAATGCCCTCATGACCTTCTTGTCACCATTGTCACTGTTGCTGGGTTTTTTTAAATTTATTTTTTCATTGAAGTGTAGTTGATTTTCTTTTTTTTTTTTCTTTTTTTTTTCTTTTTTGTCTTTTTAGGGCCACACCCACAGCAAATAGAGGTTCCCAGGATAGGGGTCAAATTGGAGCTGTAGGCGCTGGCCTACACCACAGCCACACAACGCTAGATCTGAGCCGTGTCTGTGACCTACACGACAGCTCATGGCAGCACCGGATCCTTAACGCACTGAGTGAGGCCAGGGATCGAACCTGTGTCCTCATGGATGCTAGTCAGATTCCTTTCTGCTGAGCCACCACGGGAATGCCTAGTTGATTTTCAATGTTGTGTGTTTCACGTGTACAGCAATACATATATTCAGTTATGCATATATGTATTCTTTTCTTTTATGCATAGTGACTGTTAAAATAACCACTGATTATGGTTATAATAATCAAGCCCAAGCTCCTTGCTGTCACGACTTCATGGAAGACAGAAGATGAGACAAAATCTCCTGTTTGGAAAGGTATCATTTACCTGCCAAGCCCAAGCACTGGACCACCAGGTCCAGGGACAGAGTCTTCAGTGATCAGTGTAGAGATTTTGTTTACTATTGTTTCAAAAAAGATGAAATAGTTATAAATATGGTTATATTTTAGATCCACTAAAGGGAGTAGTGAAGTCCAACTTAGTTTTTTTTTTCTTCTTATCTCTTATGCTTTTAATATCTTACCTAAGAAATCATTGCCTAACCAAGGTCACTAATATTTACTCCTCTGCTGTCTTCTAAGAGTTTTATAGTTTTAATCTTTACATTTAAGTCTTGATGCATTCTGAGTTATATTTTGTGTATGGTGTGAGGTAAGCGTCCAAATATATCCCTTTGCATGTGGCTATCCAGTTGTCCTAGCGCCATTTGTTGAAAATATTGTTCTTTCCCCCATTGAATCATCTTGGTGTGCTTCTCAAAAATCAGTTGTCTGTGAATGTCAGGGCTTATTTTTGGAGTATCGGTTCTCTTCCATTGACCTAAATGTCTGTCCTTAAGCCAGTATTGCACTGTCTTGATTATGGGAGCTTTGTAATAAGTTTTGAAGTTGGGCTGTATAAGTCTTCCAGCTTCATTCTTTTTCCAGATTGTTTCAGCTATTTCTTGTCATTCTGCATTTCTGTATGAGTTTTAGATCAGCTTGTCAGTTTCTGCCCTCTCCCCACCACCACAAAAAAACAAAAACAAAACAAAAAAAAAAGCGCCCAGCTGGGATTTTGATAGCAGATCAGTTGGCAGAAAATTGCCGTCTTAAACAATATTGAGTCTCTCAATCTATGAAAGTGTAATGTCTCTCCATTTGTTTAGATCTTTAATTTTTTCAACAGCGTTTTATAGTTTCAGAGTATAAGTCTTACACTGCTTTTGTTAAACTTATTTCTAAGTATTTTGTTCTTTTTGATATTATTGTGAATGGAGCTGCTCTCTTAATTTCATTTCAGATATTCATTGCTAGCACAGAGAAGTACAATTCATTTCTGTGCGTTGATCTTCTATCCTGCCAATTTGCTATACTCACTTACTAGTTGTAGTCCTCTTTTTAAAGAATTAAAAAAAATTTTCGTATATATGAGATTATATATAATATATATGATTATGTTGTCTGAGAATAAAGATAGTTGTAGTTCTGCCTTTTCAGGGTGGATACCTTTTATTTCTGTTTCCTGCCTTATTTCCCTGGCCAGAAGCTCTAGTACAATGGTGACTAGAAATGCTAAGAGTAGACATCCTTATCTTGTTCTCAATCTCAAAACATTCAGTCTTGGTTGGCAGAGATTTTTCATTTTGATGAAATGCATGTTATCGATTTTTTTCTTTTATAGTTGATGCTTTTTGTACTCTGTCCTAGAAATCTTTGCCTATTTTAGGTTTGCAGGCCCAGTTCCAACACTGGGGGAGGCAGTGTTTGCCACACCAACAAACAATGTGCCTACACCAACTGGCGTCCTATAATCAACTCAATTTTGACACTGTCTATTGAGAGATAGGGTCAAATTGCACAGGTTAAGAGCCTAGTCCCACAAGCCCGCCCTCCGCCTAAGGTGCCAATTGCAAGCCCAGGTTGTTGCCTGTGCTTCTGACCAGACCAGTTACAGATTGGAAGTTCCCACAACCCTTTCCTTGGGTATGATTAATTTGTTAGAGTGGCTCATGGAACTCAGGAAACCCATTTACTCACTATATTACTGGTTGTTTTTTTTTGTTTGTTTTACAAAGGGCATTAAAGCATATGAATCAACAGTCAAATGAAGAGAAATAACAGGGCAAGGTCCTGAACAAAGGAGCTCTGTCCTCCTGGGGTTCGGGCATGGCAAGGTGGCATGTGGACGTGTTGGCAGCTCTCCAAACCCTGTCCCTAAGGTTTTTATGGAGGCTTCATTACATAGGTGCAATTGATTAAACCATTGGCTATGGGCCACTGATGCAACCTCCAGCCCCTCTCTCCTTCCCAGAGGTCAGGGGTTGGGACTGAAAGTTCCAACCCTCTAATCACATGGTTGGTTCCACTGGCAACCCGCTCGCAGCGTCCTTAGGTGCTTTCCAAAAGTCACCTCATTAACATATAGAGGCACCTTTATCTCTCATCACAAAATATTCCAAGAGTTTTAGGAGCTCTGTGTCAGAAATGGGGTAAAGACTAAATATATATTTCTTATTATTAGTCAGAATATCATAGTCTACTTCAAGGTTATGAAGATTTTCTCCTATGTTTTCATTAGAGGTTTGGTTCTTTACCTTTTTTTTTTTTTTTTTTTTTTTTTTTTTTGGTCTTTTTTGCCATTTCTTGGGCCACTGCCGTGGCACTTGGAGGTTCCCAGGCTAGGGGTCAGATTAGAGCTATAGCCACCGGCCTACACCACAGCCACAGCAACGCGGAATCTGAGCCGAGCCGCGTCTGCATCCTACACCACAGCTCACAGCAATGCCGGATTCTTAACCCACTGAGTAAGGCCAGGGATCAAACCTGCAACCAACCCCATGGTTCCTAGTCGGATTCGTTAGCCACTGCGCCATGACAGGAACTCCGCCATTGAAGCATTCTTATGCTTATTGTTTGCCTGTGTATTTTGCTACACTTTTACTTTCAATCACGCTTTCTTTTATATTTAAAGTACATCTCTTACTGGTAACATGTAATTGAATGTGGCTTTTATGTGTAGTCTGATATTCTTAACTGTTTAATTGAAATAAATACTGCATTTACATATAATGCAGTTATTGGTGTGGTTGAGTTTAAATCTACTGTCTTATTATTTGTTTTTTGTTTTCTTCCCTGGCCTTCATTCTTTTGATCCTTTTATCCTGCCTTCTTTTGGATTAATTGAACATTTTTGGATTTTATTTTATTTCTACTATCGACTTCTTATTTATGCCTGTTTTTATTACATGTTAGTGGCTGTTCTAAAGCTAACAAGGATACATATAGCCTTAATGTATCAAAGCCTGTTTAGAATTACTTTGTACCATTGTTCACATCTGTTACTTCTCGTTTCACACCCTATGCATCCCCCGTCACAGTTCATACTTCACACTTCACAAATGCAATACCTTAACATAGAACCATTCCATTTACCTGCTTTTCCACCCCATCCTTTATGCTCTTGTTATTATGTCTTTTAATTCTACACACCTCATAAGCCCTACCTTACAGTGCTATTATTTTGCTTTAAACAGTCAGGTTTTAAAGCAAATATGGGAAGACACAAGTCTTGTATGTTTACGAAGTTATTCACCATTTCTACTGTTGTCTGTTCTTTCCTAGATTCAAGTTTCCATCTGGTATCACTTTCCTTTAGCCTGAAGAACTTCCTTTAGCATTTCTAATGACAAGTCTAATAACAAATTCTTTTAGCTTTCATGTATCTAAAAATATATTTATTTTATCCTATTTTTGGAGGATATTTTCCCAACATATAGAATTCAGTATTGGCATCCTTTTTCTTCAGCCCTTTAGAGATGTCCTTCCATTGTCCAGTGGCCTCCATTTTTTCTTATGAGGCATCAGTGAACAGCCTTATATATATTTTTTCAAATATTTTCTGCTCCTCATCCCGTCCTTCTGGAACATCAGTTGCATATATTGTTAGACCACCTGATATTATCTCAGTGTTGACTGAGACTTCGTTCTTTGGAAAGCCTCAGTGTCAACCCAATCCCTCTACCTTGAGAGAGTTCTAAATTCAACTGTGTCCTCTGCGGGGGGTGGGGGGGGGGAGCTAAAATCTCACTCAATTTTTCCACTCTTTCAGCTGCAGCTTTTCAGCAGAATTCTTAGAGTTTCCCTGCACATTTACAGTTCAGGGTGAGCTAAGGATTTGAGGGGAGTTTATAGGCAAATTTCATGACTCACCATTCTGTGGTTTCTTTTTCTTCCATCTGGCTTTCCCTCCCCCCTTCAATTTTCAGCATCTTTGGCTAATTCAAACTCTAACATTTCAAGCCAATTCAGGCTTTCTGTTTCGGTTCTAGCTGCTGCACCCCATATAGTTTAGGTAGTGCCTTTGGGGAAAATTAATAAGAAGATAGGTCTCACTCAGCGCAATTCCCTTCTTTCAAGGCTTGAACCCCCTCCTCTTTATGCTTGCTTCAGGTCACTTTCCAGTGCCTTCAAATGTTTTTATAACGTTTTTTTCTGGAGTTTTTAATTATTATCTACAGAAGTGGTAGTCTGATGTAATGTATTGAAACCACAATTTCATAGCAATCATGTTCAACCATTTCTAGTAGTACAACTGAGGTCATTTCATACTCAAAATATTATGCAACTTAAGAATTATCTAGTGGGTTTTGCTATGTTAGATGAAATTTAATTTATATGTCTTTTACCTCCTCTGGTTCACTCATAACCAATATATTATAGTTTACTGTTTTTACTTATTTTAATTGTTGCCTATGTAATTTTAAATAATCTTCTTAGGCCTCTATTTCTTATTCTTCAATTCTGAACAGCATCTTAATTATCCACGTAGTAAACGGAGAATATTAGCACTTATAAAAAATTATAGTTGCTTTACAGTGTTGTGCCAATTTCTGCTGTACAGCATAGTAACCTAGTCATATAGGTTACTATGGTAATATATAGGTTACTATATATAGGCACTATAGCCAATCTCTTGGGATAGAACATACTGGAAGATAGTATGAGAAAAAGAATGTATAGATGAACATTAGCACTTTTAACCTTCCTTCTCCCATTTTTATTTTTTTGCCTTTCCTCTCCCAACTTCTGTAGGCCGGGCCTTTATTTTTGCATTGCCAAGCATAATGACATTTAATTTCTATCATATAAACACAGTTATGGCTTCTGTGACTTGCCTGCGGCTTGATTCAACATTTATTAACGCAGCAAATATTTATTGGGGACCTACCATGAGCTAGCCCCTGTCCTTGGTTCTGGGAAGCTGTAGTGAATATGATAGTAAAGAAAGATCCCTGCTCTTGTGGAATATACTTTCTAGTGGGGGGTGGGATGGAGAGAGAAAATAACAAGATAAAGAAGTAAAATATTTACCATGATAGTTGTGCTTAGGAGAAAAATTAAACTAGGAAGGGGTACAGGGACTGTGTGTGTGTGTGTGTGTGTGTGTGTGTGTGTGTGTGTTTGAAACACTTCAAATCCTCTCCCTAAAAAAATGTTCATAATTAACATTCTAAAATTCATTGTCCCCATTCTCCTAGCTATAGCTTTCCTCACGTTAGTTGAACGAAAAGTGCTAGATTATATGCACCTCTGCAAAGAACCAAATGTTGTTGGTCCACATGGCCTACTACAACCAATTGCTGATGCACTAAAATTACTTATTAAACAAGCACTATGACTCGCCACATCGTCTATCTCTGTGTTCATTGTCATACCAGTCCTGGCATTAATACCATATGAATCCCCCTGCCTATACCATACCCCATTATTGACACGAATCTAGGAGTATTATTCATATTAGCCATATTGCGTTTAGCCATCTACTCTATTCTAAAACCAGGCTGAGCATCCAATTCAAAATATGCACTAGGAGTCCCCATCGTGGAGCAGCAGAAAATAATCTAGTATCCATGAGGATGAGGGTTCGATCTCTGGCCTTGCTCAGTGGATTGGGGATCCATTGTTGTCATGAGCTGTGGTGTAGGTCTCAGACGTGGCTCAGAATCCCGAGTTGCTGTGGCTGTGGCTATGGCTGTGGTGTATGCTGGCAGCCATAGCTCCCATTCAACCCCTAGCCTTGGAACGTCCATATGCTGTGGGTGCAGCCCTAAAACAAAACAAAACAAACAAACGAAAAACAAAAAACAAAATATGCACTAATTGGAGCCCTCTGGGCAGTAGCCCAAATAATTCCACAAGTTTGAAACACTTGTGTGTGTTTCAATTTAGACAGAATGGTCAGTAAAGTTCTCTCTAAATGTTGATACTTGAGTAAAAAGGTCTGAAGGAGGTAAGGGAATAATCCATATAGATATCTGGGCAAGAGTTCTAGACAGTAAGTACATGTACATTATAAAGAGTAAATGTTGTTTGCCTTAGAGCTAAAAAGAGACTATGACAACATTCCTTCCCAGTGATTCTAGGGACCCCACTTTTGTGCTGCTCACAGAAGAATGTTCAGAAGAATTTGTTCTTGTACTCAACAGATTGCTCCCAGTCACGTCGTTTCCCTCTACATTATATTTAGATCATAATTTTCTTGTGTCTTTTCCCCACCCTGTTTGCTGATTACCTTAATTTTTGATGACAGAAGAAACATACTTTATTTGTTATATTAATTTATGCATTATATAACTTCCAGATTATTTTCTCCATTACTTAGAATGTATTCAGTTCTTTTTTCACATCCACTCCCTTATGCTCAAATTTGCCCTGATTTTATATGTTGTTATAACTCTATGGTGCAGCTGTTAGTTTTTCCTCAAATTTTCTAGTTATCTTTCTTTTTTTTTTGCCTTGCATTCTGGGAATTTTTCATATTCTCAGTTATTATAAAGCCCAGTCATACTCTCCTGTGGAATCCCTAGACACCTCCCTTCGAAAGCCTGCTGTCTTTCTGCTCCAGGAAGGGCTGGTTGCATCTCTGGATGCTGTGGAGCTGACATCCTGGTTCCTCCCTTCCCTCCCAGTTCTATGTCTTCTTCTGTATTAGCTAGACCCCTGAATATAAGGTTAATTCTTTAAGTAACTTCTTCAGAAGAGGCACATAGGAGTGAAACTCTTTGAGTGGTTGCATGTCTAAAAAGTGCTTTTGTTTTCTCCACAGACTTGATTGATAATTTGGCTGGGTATAGAATTCTAGATCCAAATATCCCTCAGCAATTTGAAGGTCATGCTCTGTTGTCTGAAAGCATCTAGTATTGCTGATGAGATACCTAATATTAGTCTGATTTTGTTTTTTGTTTGGTTTTGTTTTGTTTTTTGCTGCACTCGTGGCATGGCATGCAGAAGTTCCTAGGCTAAGAATTGAACCCACACCATAGCATTGACCTAAGCTGCTGCAGTGACAACACAGGATCCTTAACCTGCTGTACTACAAGGGAACTCTTCTTTTTTTCTTTTTAAAATAACTAACTCTTTTTTTTTTCTTTCAGGATTCTTTTCAAATCTTTCTTCTTGGTATTCTGAAATTTCACAATGATTGATATAGATAGATAGATAGATAGATAGATAGATAGATAGATAGATAGATATAGATATAGTGTTTTATATTTAGCTTGCTGAACCTTTGATAGATCCTCTTGCCTTAAAGGTTGATATTATGTCCATATGCTCAAGGGCAGAGTGGATACCCGGACTGCTGGCTTTTTTACATTTGGAGTTGAGAAGGCAGATGGCAGAATATAGACCCTTTAATTAATTCCCCCAATTGCCAGCTCTGCTTCTCACTCCATGGTTGTCAAACTTCACAATTCTGAGTCTAGAACCTCTTACAGCTCATTTTATACTCAGCTTCTGGCCTCCCACCTATGTTCAAATCACAGCTTTCTCTGCCCAACATCCCCAGCTCACTCACATTGTCCATTCCTTTCAACCAAACATTTATGGAAATCTCTGGTTCACCAGTGATCCTTCTCCTATGCTCTGTGTAGTATCGGACTGAACCTTTTCTATTCTCCTACCAGCATTTCTCTGGGGGCTCTGGAGGAGGAGTATGTCAGACATCTCCCGTTTGCCACCCCTTCCCATCTACTCCTCACCCTCTTCTACCTTTGTTCCAGGTGGCAGACCTGTAGTGATACATTAACCATGTTCTTTTCCCTCTGTGTCTGATTGGATCGGGTCAGTGAGGAGCCCAGCAGAGGATCAGAGGAAGGAAAGTGTTGGCCCATGGTATTTATTCCTTCAGCTCTCTCCCTGTGAGGTTGCCTTGGACTGGCTGGGTGCCCTACTAAAAGCCACAGCGTTTGTCAGATGGCCCTCTTCACATAGGCTTCTGGCTCTAGACTGTAGTTGCCTCACTTACTCAGGCAGGTGTGTCCTTTCTGGCCCTATAGGACCTTCCATCCTTTATGGTTTTCCTCCGCCCTGCCCACATCTTTGTAAATAATCTCTTTATTAAACTTTTTGTGATGGATCCCATCTGAGTGTTGTTTTATTTCCAGCTGGGTCTCTCTGGTTGATACAAAGAAAATAAAAATCATATCTGGCTGTTCCTGAGTCAGGAATCTTAGATAAGTTTTAAAAGCACATAACTTTTGCATGAACACTGATTTTATTTGTGTCTTGCAACCTAACTAAGACTTATTGGCCCTAATCTCGTTATCACTCTGCTTCACTGTTGGTGAAGGATCCTAGAACTTCCTTATGCATTTCACAATATTTATTGGTTATAGAAGCCTTTATAGAGCATGGTTCCCAATAAGAGATGCTGGAACTAGCACAGAATTGGACTGACTTATCCAGGCATACCTTTGAGTCTGTTTATGGCTTACAATTTAGACACCTGCCTCTGAGTGGTGGTGCCTTGTTGCTGATGACCGACCAAGCAAGAAGGGTCAAACCAAACTTTTGAATTGTGTCTCTTTCAGCCACAAGGAGCTCAGGAATCATTTGGGCACATCTGCCTCTTCCTCCAGACTGATGTCCCTAATGGCAGGGCCCGTGTCCTTGTTAAGTTTGTGTTGCCAACAGCCAGTCCAGAGGCATCCCATAGCAGGAGTGAAAATACTGTATAATGAAGGAAGCTGTCCTCAGAGAGCTATAAAACCAGAGCCCTAGTTAAACACCTTTTCTACTCACCCCGTCCAGTTTTGCTCCATAAATAAATGACCAGGGGGCTGTGAAACCTCTATGAAGGGTATTCATCTTAGTCCATAGACCCCCGTGTAAGAGAAATGAAGCTTCCCTTTATTTCCTTTAAATCAAAATAAATTGAATTCTGAATTCCCACAAGGCTGAGATGAGGGAAATTTGATCCCATTCATCCTGGGAGGTGGGAATAAAGTGTCCTCCTTCCCAGGATCTGGAAGCTTCCTTGGCCTCTGGACAATGGGGGAAGAGACCCATCTTTAGTCTCTTGGTTACCCCAGTGGCCTCATTTCCAAGCTCCCTTGAAGGCAGGTGGCACTGCTGCTTCTGTCATGAGCTTGGTCCTGGGATCACGGCAAATGCTGGGAGCCTGGGTTTCAACTTCCAGCCTCTTGGGTGCACTGAGCTGGTACCTCCATGGAGGCTTAGCTCTCCCTCCTGCTTATGGAACCTGCTGACTCAGTCCCTCCCCAGGTGGGCAACTTGTGCTCTATTTGTGCCCTGCTCCATCCTCACAGGTTTAGCGTTTGCCCCTTTTGCTTCTTTCCCCTACTCATCTCCTCCAGGAGCTCAGGCTCCTGGAAAACCAAAGCCAAAGAGGTTACTTGCCTGTAAGAAACTTCTGGTTATCCTTTTTTTTTTCATTGATAATGATTTTTATTTTTTCCATTATAGCCGGTTTACAGTGTTCTGTCAATTTTCTACTGTACAATAAGGTGACCCAGTTACACGTACATGTATATATTCTTTTTTCTCACATTATCATGCTCCATCATAAGTGACTAGACATAGTTTCCAGTGCTACTCAGCAGGATCTCATTGCTAATCCATTCCAAAGGCAATAGTTAGTATCTATTAACCCCAAATTCCCAATCCATCCCACTCCCTCCTCCTCCCCCTTGGCAACCACAAGTCTGTTCTCCATGTCCATGAGTTTCTTTTCTGTGGAAAGGTTCATTTGTGCCTTATATTAGATTCCAGTATAAGTGATATCATATGGTATTTGTCTTTCTCTTTGACTTACTTCACTTTGCATGAAAGTCTCTAGTTCCATCCATGTTGCTGCAAATGGCATTAGTTTGTTTATGGCTGAGTAGTATTCCATTGTGTATATATACCACATCTTCTTAATCTAAGCATCTGTTGATGGACATTTGGGTTGTTTCCATGTTTTGGCTATTGTGAATAGTGCTGCAATGAACTTGCGGATGCATGTGTCTTTTTCAAGGAAATTGTTACCTGGATATATGCCCAAGAGTGGGATTGCTGGGTCATATGGTAGTTCTATGTATAGTTTTCTAAGGTACCTCCATACTGTTTTCCATAGTGGTTGTACCAATTTACATTCCCACCACAGTGCAGGAGGGTTACTTTTTCTCCACATCCTCTCCAACATTCGTTATTTGTGGAGTTATTAATGATGGCCATTCTGACTGGTGTGAGGTGGTACCTCATGGTAGTTTTAATTTGCATTTCTCTAATAATCGGTGATGTTGAGCATTTTTTCATGTTCCTGGCCATCTTCTTTGGAGAAATGTCTATTCAGGTCTTTTGCCCATTTTTCAATTGGGTGGTTATCCTTTAGAACAAAGTGTAAGTTTATCTCTCAGTGGACTTCCCCACCCCCTGCCTGGTCAGGACTGCACATTGGCCAAGATAGTCTCACCAGTCTGTTGACAAATGTTTTGGATTCACCTCTGCATCTAGGCATATGTGTTGGAGAGCTTGCCTCTCCCTGCTCTGCCAGCTCCAACTCCTGACTCACAGTCTAGTTGTGATGAAATAAGTGGCAACTGAGTGGTTGCTAATAAGTGTCCATTCCTTCCCTTTTCTTTTCTTGATTATGATTTAACTGTTTCTCCCTGCCACACTGAAAATTCCTTGTTATGACCCTCTTCATAGCTCCTATATCTGGCAAATAAATAATCAGTGTTTGTGGAATTCACCCTTCTTCCCGACCTGAACGTTTGGTCTAACTAAGTCTCCATCACTTTTAAGCTGCCATTTTGTCTTCCTGGGCAGAGTGAGGAAAAATAATCTGCTGCCTTTGGGTTATCTGCTTAAAGAAGGAAAAAGAAAATTTAGGGGGCTTGATCCTGCCTCCATGATGTTTGGGCTGTCCCTGTGCCAGGTGGTGTGAAGGCTGGGCCTGCTGTTCCTTCCACAGATTTCTCCAGGGCCCCAGGGAGTCTTCTCCTTGACTGACTGCTTCCTCAAGGAAGCTCACATGCATTTCTCAACCTCTTCTGAACTGCTGAAGGTGCAAGTCTGCTAACTTAGAAATAAAGATGATGCAGAATACTGAATTCAGGTAAAACCTAGCCAACACCTTTATTTATTTATTTTTTGGCCGCATCTGCGGCATATGGAAGTTCCCAGGCTAGGGGCTGAGTCAGAGCTACAGCTGCCAGCCTATACCACAGCCACAGCAATGCCAGATCTGAGCCACATCTGTGACCTACGCCACCGCTCACAGCAACGCTGGATCCTTTACCCACTGAGCGAAGCCAGGAATTGTACCTGCATCCTCATGGATACTAGTTAGGTTCATTACCACTGAAGCCATAATAGGAACTCTAGCCAATGACTTTTAAAATAACTTTTTCAGATAAGATAATCTAAAAATATATAATTCATTATGGAAAACTTGAAAAATACAGATGTGGCTTTTTGATTGTGCAGCCAGCCTTCAAGATGGCGCTGGAGAAGGAAAAGAAGTCTAAGAAGTCAAACTGCAAGTTTAATTTGGACCTTACTCATCCAGCAGAAGACGGAATTTTTGATTCTGGAAATTTTGAACAGTTTTTACAGGAGAAGGTTAAAGTGAATGAAAAAACTGGAAATCTTGGGAATGTTGTTCACATTGAATGCTTCAGGAATAAAATCACAGTTGTTTCTGAGAAAGAGTTCTTTAAAAGGTATTTGAAATATCTTACCAAGAAATACCTTAAGAAGAACAATCTTTGTGATTGTCTTCGTGTGGTTTCATCTGACAAGGAAACTTGTGAACTTCGTCACTTCCAGATTAGTCAAGATAAAGTTGGATCCGAGTCTGAGGACTAAATGAAGCTATCCCTTATAGGGTTTTGCTTGATAATACAACAAATGAGACCAGAGAAAGAGACATATAGAAATTGACTTTTAGTTTATCAATGAATAAAAAACATTGTACTTTATGAAAGAAAGAAAAAGAAAAAAGAAAGAAAGAAAGGAAGAAAGAAAGAAAAATAGAGATGTGTATGTTCATATGCACACACTGTATTTTCTGCATACTCAGCATCTTCCCCTGGATGGCTGATAAGCAAAGAGGTCTGAACCACCCTATAACCTGTGCCTTCTGCAGGCTTGGCCAGCCCAGTTGTTCAGTCATCCTGGAATCCACTCTTTCTCACCCACACGTCTAATTGATTAGCAAATTCTGCTGTTTTTTTTTTTTTCCTTCAAAATCCACTTGAATCCAAGTACTTTTCACAGAAACCCCCACTCTCCTGTTCCAAACCACAGCACTTGTCTGGATCATCCCAGAACCTCAGAGCTGTCTCCCCCTTATAGCCTGGACCCCCTAGAGTCTACTCTCTGAAAGCAGCCAGGATGTCTGCTTTTGGCATAAGGGAGACACAGAGCTTGATATTACCCTCCTGCCACAATAAGAAAACCTGTCGGAGTTCCCATTGTGGCGCAGCGGAAGCAAATCTGACTAGGGACCATGAGGTTGCGGGTTCGATCCCTGGCCTTGCTCAGTGGGTTAAGGATCCAGCATTGCCATGAGCTGTGGTGTAGGTTGCAGATGTGGCTCGGATCTGGTGTTGCTGTGGCTGTGGCTTAGGCTGGCAGCTACAGCTCTGATTTGACCCCTAGCCTGGGAACCTCCATATGCTGCGGGTGTGGCCCTTAAAAAAAAGGACAAAAGACAAAAAAAAAAAAAGAAAAGAAAAAAGAAAACCTGTCATAGTATATGAAACAACTGTTTTATGTACATAAAGTTGTACTAAATTTGTACGTATGCCTCAATCAGATCAAGGTCTTTTCTGTTCTCTTCCACAGGTCTGTCTGTGTAATCCTCCATCCCTAAAATACTTATTTAATCATTGAAACTGTATCGTACAGGTCAATATCTGGTATGGCAAGTCTCACCCCATTACCCTTCTTTTGCAAAATGTTCTTGGCTGAATCAGCTATGTCTTTCCCTAAGTGAATCCCGTAAGGATTTTATCGAAATTGTTTTATATTTGTAGATGTGTCTGAGGATTAATGGATTTCTTCCAATCTTAAATCTATTCATCTGAGAATACAGAAACTACTACACAGCCTTGAGTACTGTAGCTATAAGTCTTGAGATTGGGTAGACTGTTTCATTTTACTATTTCTCCTTTTCTGAATTATTTTAGTTTTTCTAGTTTCTTTACCCTTCCATATAAATTTTAGAGTAAGCTTGTTTATATCTACAAAATTTAGTCCTCAGTGGAGCTTTATGGTTTTTCCCACATAACTCCAGCACATTTGCTGTTGAGTAGATATTTTATTTTGTTTATTGTTGCTGTGAATACGATTATTTTGACACTATATTTTAATTTAATATTGTTATTGCTTTTTATGCATTTATTTATTTTGTAATGGGCCACATTGCAAAAATTTTAATCAGTTCTAACAATTATTTTCTTTGTATGGTTTCAACTCCTTTAAACTTGTTAAAGTTTGTTTCATGACCCAGGATATGGCATCTCTTGGTATATGTTTCATAGAAACTTGAAAAGAATATGTGTTTTGCTGTTGCTGATTCGATTCTGTTGGTTGATGGTCTTGTTGCCTATATCCTTGCTCATTCTTTATCTAATTTCTCCAACTCTAATTGTGAATTCGTCTATTTCTTCTGTTTCTATCAGTTTTTGTCTTATGTATTTTGTAGCTCTCTTGTTTGGTGCATACACAATCAGGATTGCTGTCTTCTAGGTGGATTAACTTTTTTATCATAATGTAATGAATCTTTCTGTCTCTGGTAATTTCCTTTGCTCTGAACTCTACTTTATCTGATATTAACATATCCACTCCTGTTTTCTCTTGTGTAATGTTTGCAAAGTATAGCTGTTTCCATCTTTTAGCTTTTAGTCTACCTACCTCATTGGTATAGACTGAATGTTTGTGTCCCCAGCCAAATTTATGTATGATAACCCAATCCACAAAGTGTTGGTTGGGCTCTTGAGAGGTGATTAGGTCATCAGGGCTCTGCCTCATGAATAGGATTAGTTCCCTTAATAAAAAGACCCCAGAGAGATCCCTTGCCCATTCTGTCATGTGAAGACTCAGTGAATGTCTGTCTATGAACGTGGAAGTGGACTCTCACCAGACACCAAATCTCTGATGCCTTGATCTTGGACTTTCCAGCCTCCAGAACTGCAAGAAAAAAATATTTGTTGTTTATAGGCCACCTCATCTTTGGTATTTTGTTATATTAGCCCAAATGAACTAAGACAATTGTTATGTTTGAAGTAAGTTTCCAACAGCATATATAGTTGGGTCATCTTTCTTATAAATTTATTTGAGTATAGTTAATGTACATTATGTAACAGGTGTATAATATAGTGATTAGATGGGTCATCTTTTTCAACCCACTGTAACAATGTCTGTCTTTTAATTGGTATATTTAGACTATTTACATTAAATGTACTTATTGATAGGAGTTCCTGTTGTGGCTCAGCGGTTAACGAATCCAACTAGGAACCATGAGGCTGCGGGTTCAATCCCTGTCCTGCTCAGTGGGTTAAGGATCTGGCGTTGCCATGAACTGTGGTGTAGGTCACAGAAGTGGCTCAGATCTTGCTGTGACTCTGGTGGAGGTCAGCAGCTACAGCTCTGATCTGACCCCTAGCCTGGGAACCTCCATATGCCGCGGGAGCAGTCCAAGAAATGGCAAAAAGACAAAAATAATAATAATGTATTTATTGATATACAGTTGACCCTCGGACAACATGAGGGTTGGGGTGTCGACCCTCCACACAGTTGAAAATCCACATATAACTTAAAGTTGGCCCTCTGTATTTGCAGTTTTCTGTTTATAGAGTTCTGCATCTGCACATTCAACCAACATGAATGGTATAGTACTGTAGTATTTACTATTGAAAAAAAAAAAAATCCATGTGTAAGTAGCCCTGCACAGTTCAAACCCATGTAGTTCAAGAGTCAACTGTATTAGGGCTTAAGTCTGCTATTTTATTTTATTTCTTTATTTTATTTTATTTTCATTTTTTAAAGTTTTATTGAAGTATAGTTGACTTACAAATATTGTGATAATTTCTGCTGTACAACAAAGTGATTCAGTTATTCATGTATACACATCCTTTCAGATTCTTTTCCCACAGAGATTATCCAAGAATATTGGGTAGAGTTCTCTGTGCTATACATCAGGTCCCTGTTCACCAATCATTCCATATACCTCAGTGTGCATATTCTGCTATTTTATTTTTTGTTTTCTGTTTACTTTCTGTTTTTTATTTCTCTGTTTTATTTTCCTGCTTTTCTATAAATTTTTTAAGATTCCACTTTAATTTGTCTATAGTGTTTTTCACTGTATTAAAAAAATTTTTTTTTTGGTCATGCCTGTGGCATATGGAAGTCCTCAGGCAAGGGATAGAACCCGAGCCACAGAAGTGACAGTGATGAATCCTTAACTGCTAGGCCACCAGGGAAATCCCTCTACTGTATCTCTTTGTATAGCTTTCTTAGTGGTTGCTCTAGGTATTACATTGTATAGACAGAACTTATCACAGTCTATTGGTGTTGACATTTCGCCAGTTCAAGTGAAGTAAAGAAACCTCCTTCCCTTTAGGTCCCTTTACCTCCTGCCATTTATAATTGTCTTAAGCATTTCTTGTATATACATTTAGAACCACATTAGACAGTATTGTAATTCCTTTAACCGTTGAACAGAATTTAGAAAACCTAAGAGATAAAGGAAAATATATTTAACTATATTTGTATTCTTTTTGTTGTTCTTTCTTCTTTTCTGGTGTTCCAGAATTTTTCTTTTATGGTTTCATTTCTGTTTCAAGAACTTCCTTTAGCCCTTCTTTTCAGGTAGTCTTACGGCAACAAATTCTTTTGGTCTCTTTCATCTGAAGATCTCCTGATTTCTACTTTAGTCCTAATGGATATTTTCACTGGATATAGGATTCTGGGTTGACAGTCCTTTTCTTTTACTGTTTGAAAATTGTGCCACTTCCTTCTGGCCTCTGTAGTTTCTGATGAGAAATCTGCAGGAATTCAAATTGTTCTTTGCCTGTTAAGTAAGGCATTGTTTTTCTCTCACTGCTTTGAAGACATATTCCTTGCCTTTAGCTTTAAGAAATTTGACTATGAAAAAAATTTTTGACAATGAATGTCTTGGTGTAGATTTATTTGGATTTATCCTATTTAGGAATTTTTCAGCTTCTTCAGTAGATAGGCTCCTTTGCCAAATTTGGAGGTTTTAAACATATATCCTTGACTGCTTTTGGATTCACCCTCTTTCCCCTTTCCTGGGATTCTGATGACATGAGTGTTGAATCTTTTGCTTTGGTTACACAGGCTCCTGAGGCTATGTTCATTTTTATAAAAGTCTGTTTTCTTTCTGTCGTTCAGATCGGGTAATTTCTATTGTTCAAATGTCAAGTTTACTGATTCTTTCCTCTGTCATTCTTTCTCTGCCCTCTCCATCTTGATCTTATTCAATGAGTTAAAAATTTTTCTCATTTGTTGTATTTTTTAGTTCTGAAATTTACATTTGCCTGTTCTTTATATCTTTTATTATTTGCTGAGATTTTTAATTTTTCACTTGTTTCAGACTTGTTCATAATTGCTTGTTTAAACATTTTATAATGGCTGCTTGGAAATATTTATCAGATAATTCTAACATCTGTGCTTTTTTTTTTTTTGTCTTGAGAATTTTATTTATTTGTTGTTGGATAAATATTAAGTATTTACTACATAAAAGACAACTTTGTGATGGTCACCTTTAGATCTGTTTAGAGAAAGCACACAGTGATTATATTATATGCTTAATGCAAAATAGGTACATTTTTCATTATTTTGTGTGTCTATACATCTCGCCTTCCAAATACACAAGAGCTTTCTTTTTTTGTGTGTGTGCTTTTTTTTTTTGATTTTTAGGGTTGTACCTGTGGCATATGGAAGTTCCCAGGCTAGGGGTCAAATCGCTGCTGGCCACAGCCATAGCAACGCTGGATCTGAGCCATGTCTGCGACCTACACCACAGCTCACGGCAATGCTGGATCCCCAACCCACTGAGTGAAGCCAGGGATCGAATCTGCCTCCTCATGGATACTAGTCAGATTCGTTTATGCTGTGCCACAATGGGAGCTCTCCATCTCTGCTATTTTGGTGTAGGCATTTATTGATGGTCTTTTTAAATTCAATTTTCCAGGTTCTTGGTATGATGAATGATTTTTGATTGGAACTTGGACATTTTAGGTATTATGTTGTGAGGAGGCACCTTGTTACTACAGGTTGGAGACGGAACTCCCAGCTCCATACCCAGCCTTCTATGACACCACCTTCTCAGGGGGTTTGGTGTACCTCATTACAGCCTGGTAAGGGTGGAAATCCAGGCTTCCTACTTGCCCTTTGCAAACTGGGGCTACAGTTTTTCTGTAGTACTTGGCTGGAGTAGAGTAGTTATTGTCTAAAAGTTTTCTGTCTTACTAGTCTCTTTCCTGGTCCTTTGGTTAGAAAGAGCAGAGTTTTTGTTTTGTTTGTTGCTTGTGGGTTTTTTTTTTTTTTTTTTTTTTTTTGGTTCTGTGCTATTTCATGTTTCTAGGTTATAGCCTCATTAGCTACAAGTATGGACTATTTCAGGCAAAAAGAAAATCTGGGGAACTCACTACCATATTGTTCCCTTGATAGTGGTCCCCAACCTCTCTAGCTAGTTTGCCTTTTTTTCCTCCATTTTTCAGAGTCTTATGTTCATTATGTACATAAAATGTCAGGGGTTTTTAGTTGTACTTTGCTGGAGGAATAAGGAAAAGTACATCTATTCTGTCTTCCCAGAACTTTATATAGCATTTTATTTCATATCTTTTTCTTGCTTAGTGTACTGGCTAGAATTTCTGGAAGAACATTAAATAAAAACAGGAATAACATCTATTCTTTTCTCATTCCTCATTCACTGTAGGAGTGCCTCTACTGTTACCCCATGAAGTATGATGCTTAGTGCTAAACATTAGTTTGAGACATTAACTCTAGTCAATATACTTTTCTTTTCTATTTCTTCTTTCTTCTTTCAGTCCACACCGGCAGTATATGGAAGTTCCCAGGTTAAAGGCTGAATTGGAGCTGCAGCTGCAAGCCTATGTCACAGCCACAGCCACATTGGATCCTTAATCCACTGAGTGAGGCCAGGGATTGAACCTGCATCCTCATGGATACTATGTTGGCTTCTTAACCTGCTGAGCCACACAGGAACTCCCTAGTCCATATACTTAAATTCAGTTTACTTGCCATGTGCAGTATTTAGAAGTACTTGCCATGTGCTCTAAGCCTGGACTAATAGAGCTAGCAGGGATTAAAGAGGTTGTATTTGTTTTCTCTTATGTTAAAAGTTGTTTTTTTTCTCTACAACCAGACCCACCTTTATATCAACATTATGTCTCCTGTTCCTTCATTGCTCTGGCCTGCTTTGTACTGGAGGGGATACAGGGAACCATGAGGTTCACAGTTAGATAAGAGGAATATGAAGTATATTAAGTTATATTAAATCTATGGGCCTATCTTGGTTAAGACTCTAAATGTCAAGTTATAAAGTTTAAGCTAGCAGAAGTAAATGGAGGGAACTACATTCATTGTACCAGAAGGCCATTTGACAGGGTCCAGAGGTAGGCCATGTAGGAAGAACTGGAGCCAAGATTTACCCGTCATGGTGCGGTGGAAACGAATCCGACCAGGAACCATGAGGTTGCGGGTTCAATCCTTGGCCTCGCTCAGTGGGTTAAGGATCCGGCATTGCTGTGAGCTGTGGTGTAGGTTGCAGATGCGGCTTGGATCTGGTGTTCCTGTGGCTGTGGTGTAGGCTGACAGCTACAGCTCCGATTCAGCTCCTAGCCTGGGAACCTCCATATGCCATGGTGAAGCTCTAAAAAGCAAACAAAACAAAACAAAACAAAAGAACAAAAACCAAAACTACCAGGACTTTTGTACCCTTGTTGTCTCCATCTCTCCAGGTCCTTTGCCTCCACTCCTTTGGGGGAGTTGGTTTCATTCTTCTTTCTCTGCCTCAGAGGCTAAGATAGGTACAATCTAGCTTCCAGGTCCATGTCCTATCATTCAAGAAAATAGTCAGGGCTAAACTAGCTTCTCCTTCTCAGCATAAGATTGGTCCACTTGAAAACTTGTACACCCCTGGTCCAGACAGCTATGGCCATAGAGCCTGATCATGTGGTACAATCATTGGTGCTAGGAGTTCACCCACCCCAAAAGATGGAGTGAGTATTCTGTTTATGTTTTATGTAATAATAGAAGGGCACTACAGGGACTGCCTAAGGAATCCTTTTATACATGCAGCAATGTAACTGCACAGAATAACTATCCTTACTTTGGGCCTCCAAATTAGAGTTTCTGTAAATTGCTGTGAGAATATTTGTCCTGGGATTGTGCCCTTTCTTCCTCTGAGTAGTGTAGTTTTTATCACTCCCTTTGTCTCTAATTTATATTCATTTTCACCTCTGCTTGGGCTTATAGATAAAGCCAATACAAAAATTCTTTTGAGTACAGATATTTTCAAATTAATGTCCTAGCCAGCAACATTAAGCCATGAATTCTGTTCTTACATAGTGAATCTAATCTTTCCCCCAAATCTTTTTCTGTTCTGTTTTTCTTATATCAGTGTAGAAATGTTCGGTGTAATTGAGAACATTAGCTTCATGCTTCCATGTCATCTCCAATTTTCGTATACAAACATACACTTAATTCCCAAGGGCTGCAACTTGTCATATTCTACTCCCCTTTTTTTCTCACAGCCGCTTTCCCTTTTTCTTGGTTCAGTATTAAGCATATTTCACCATTCTAGTCAAGGACCCCTTCTCCAGGCTGTGCTTCTAGCATTTAGATGTTCTAGGCAACTTCCTTCCTCTGCTGCCTCCCGGAGGGCCTGGCCCTGCCTCACCTGGGAAGAATTACATCAACATCAATTTCCAGGGCTCACAGGCACCAAAAGAAGGCTTTACTCTTTATTTAGCCCCAGCAGGAATTTAGGACAGCTAGGGACAAAAGATATCATGTGTCTTCAGGTGAAGTCACCACTCATGTCAGTGAGAATGACCTATCCATCTACCCATGTCATTAGTTTAGTATTCCCCGGACCACCCAAGAAATCAAAGCCAGTCAAGATTGCCAGGAGACACAAAATCCATATCAAAAGCCATCAGAAAAAGGATACCAAAAGTTATTATTGAACAACTTTGACTTACACAGTTCAAGTTAGAAGATTTCTATAAGTCCAGGTCCATAAATTTATGTTTCTTTGATTCCAAAACACCACTAATTTTAGAAGGCATCACACCTATAAAAACAAGAGAAAGCCCTGGCAAGTTTCTTTTGACATCTTAATCCGAAAAACATTATGGGGCAAATGTATCTTAAAATTAAAGAATTATACTAAAATCTCACAGGAAAAAAAAAAAAAAGGGAGTTCCCATCATGGCTCAGCAGAAATAAATCTAACCAGCATCCATGAGGACACAGGTTCGATCCCTGACCTCGCTCAGTGGGTTAAGGATCCAGTGTTGACATGAGCTGTGATGTAGGTCGCAGACGTGGCTTGGATCCAGCGTGGCTGTGGCTGTGGCCGGCAGCTGTAGCTCCGATTTGACCCCCAGCCTGGGAACCTCCATATGCCATTGGGGCATCCCTAAAAAGACAAAAACAAAACAAAACAAAACAAAACAAAAAACAATCTCACAGGAACTCAAGAATCATATCACAGCTGGAGCCTAGGAGTACATAAAAACAGAAGTGACTGAACTTTTGTAACATTGTAATCTTTTTAGTATTTTGGGGTTATTCCACTGCAATTTGAGTGCAGATAATTAAAACCCTGATTGCATTACAAGACCATAGCTAAATTTCTGATTTAGGCTTCTGTAGAGAATAAACAGCCTTACAAAGATAAAGAACACTAAGGAGTTAAACTTCCAGGATGGGAAAGTAACCTAACTAATATATCAAAATTTCCCTCTATCTCAGTGAAGAAAATCAATGAATAAAATTCCTAAACTGATAATCAATCCTATTTAGTTGTAATTATATAAAACATCCCAGTGCCATTTAGATGACACTTTCTCATTCTGGTGTGGTGATCCTTCTTGCTGAGGTCTGAGTTGCAGACAAAGGGTGCCCTTGTTCCCTGCCTGGGTTCAAAACCAGAGAAGAGATGTGAGAATCAGATAGATGGAGATCGAATATCGCCTCTGTTACTGAGATGGTGTATTGAAAAGAATGACTGGAAATTCTGGGCAGGTAGATTCTCTGACTCCCTGCAGACAGTTTAGACCTTGGAACTTCCCATCTACGGGCAGGTTTGGGTCTGCAGAGTGAACTCACTTAACTGGGATTTCTGCCAGGAACTACTAGTTCAGAGGGAAGAGGTCATCTCTCTTACACACTTAGAGGAACTCCATTTAGTCAAGAAGTATAGACCATGGGCTCTCACCCACGGTTGTAGTCCATTTCCAGAGAAGGCAACTTGTAAAAGTTGGGATAAGAGGCCAGGAGTATTTAAGGGGAATCCTCCTTGTGATAAACAGGGCACATGTGTTTCCTAAAGGATCTCTTTATTCATGCCTTTGATGTGGCAGCCAGTCTCCAAAGATGTCTCCAATGAGCCCCACCTCCTCGTGTTCACACCCTGGTGTAGACTCCTCCCATATTGTACTGGGATCATTCGGTGTGTCCAATAACATATGGCAGAAGTGAAGGAGTGTTACTTCTAAGATCAGGTCATAGAAGACATTCTGGGTTCCACCCTGAGAGCTCTCTCTTGCTTTGTCCCTTGCTTTCTCTGGGGAGAGCCGGTTGCCATGTTGTGGGCAGGACTAAGGACAGCACTACACAGAAAGGAACTGCAGCCTCCAGCTAACAGCGAGTGAGAAACTAAGACCGGGCAACAACCATCTGAGTGATCTTGGAAGTGGACACCCCAGCCCCAGGCAGGTCAGAAACCCTGGGTACCAGGTTGACTACAACTTCATGAGACCTGAGCTAGAACCACCCAGCTAAGCTGCTCCTAGATTCCTGATCCTCAAAACCTGTAGGAGATAATAAATGTTTGTTGTTTTTAAGCTCTTAAGTTCATGGATGATTTGTTAGGTGGCAAAAGATAACTAGAGTATTTACCTAACATTTATTTAATATATCTATATGTTTTTATAACATGGCAAGCACTATGGGAGTCTCTGTTTCCAGGATCTGTCATGGAGATAACAGATAGGAGAACTGTGATGTGGACGGCATCACATCATACCCTGTGATGTCACAGTCCCGAATTGTGGTGTCCGTGGACTTTCCTCACAACAACTCTGTGAAGCCAGTGAGCTGATTCTGATTTTACAGATGAGGAAACTATGACTCAGAGATTAAACACCATGGTCAAGGCTATCAGTGGATCAGGTGTACTAAAATAACTGAATAAATGAACTAAATTTTATAAATGAAACTTAAAAATAAATAAAAGTTAAGTTTGGTTTCCTGCATTGTGTTGTTTCTTTAATTTCTAGATATGGTAGAAAGAAAGCAAGGCTTATCCTGATATTCCACTGAGAATGCAGATGTAGTAAAGTTTTATTGCTACAGGCTGCAGAGTGACAGGCTGGCATGTGGGCCTTGCCAGGAGCAGGAAACCGAGGCTCTCTGTGCATCTTAGGATGCCCGCTGGAGAGCAGTTGTTTTATCCTTGCCTTCATGGGTCATATGTCCTTCGAAAAGCCTAGGGTGGCAGGGAGTGTTGGCTGGGAAGTGGGCACCTACTTGTGATGCAGAAATCCATTTTAAAACAGCCTCAGTTTAAAGATAGCCTTGGCAACTGGTAGGGGTTGAGCTGCCAGATGTCTCGAGGAGATGGGCATACAGAGTGGATAGCTGTGATTCAGCATCGTTTAGCTTTGATCACACCATTGTATAATATTCATCTCTTGGATGTTGAGGTTGCTTTATTTGGTCTTGATTTTTAGTGAGTAGCAGTATAGAAATTATTATACACAAACTTTTAAATGCTGTCAAACGTATAGAGCTTTTGGGGGGCGTTATAGTGGCCACCAGATAAATGTATTGGCATAATAATTGAATGGTGTCATATAACCTTAATTAATTTTGATCCTTTAGCTGTAGAGCATGAAAACATACTAATCCGACCCCAAATTACCAAATTAAGAAATTTTACCTTTACCAAAATGCAGAAAGTACTGTAAGTTAAGGATTCTTTCCAAACACTGAATAATTGCATTTAAGAATTTTCCAAGGTTGAAGGAACATAAATTTTTAGACAAACAGTTACACCAGGTTTGATAATCCATATTTTTGCTATGAATATATTTATTTATGAATAAATAAATTGTATCAATTAACAGTATAACAGCTGGAACAATAATAGTGAAAATGAATGTCTTTGCAAATGATTGCTTTTCTCAGTTGTAATCTTTGTCTTCCTTGGGTTCATATTTCACTTTGGACTCTTTTAGTTATCATGGAGGATGAGCATACGGCTGGTGGACAGTTCTCAAAGAAGGAGAAAAAGTAAGGACAATTCACTATAGCCAGTATTACTAAAGATTAATTCTATTGGAGTTCCTGCCATGGCTTAGCGGTAAGGAACCCGACTAGTAGCCATGAGGATATGGGTTCAATCCCTGGCCTTGTTTAGTGGGTTAAGGATCCGGCCTTGCTATGAGCTATGGTGTAGGTTGCAGATGTGGCTCAGATCTCACGTGGCTATGGCTGTGGTGTAGGCTGGCAGCTACAGCTCAGACTTGACCTCTAGCCTGGGAACTTCCATATGCCACGGGTGCGGCCCTAAAAAAAGCAAAAAAAAAAAAAAAAAAAAAAAAAGGAATGCTACTGACTAAATTATATCTAGGCCAACTCTAGTACAAATCAATCATCATGTTTATAAAAAAAGGACATATCTCCTCCTGCTTCCCCAAGTCCACGCCATCCCCCAACAGCAATTCTTTCCTTCATTTTGCTCTGCTCCATGAGACCTGACCTGCCATTGTTGTTTTGCTAAGCAAGTCAGAAATGGGCATCCTGTGCTGCTCAGAATTTTGTTAGAAAGATGCAAGTCTGTGAAGACAATGCTTCCTCAATTTAACTGCCTTAGGTATTTCTGTGGAAATGTTTCAGAATGTATGATGTGTGCGAAATTTTAAGACTTTGAACTTGTCTGGAAAGTAGCATCAGATTAAGGTTATCTAAATCATTCCGAAATTCAAATCTTATGAAGTATTCTGGCTCAAATCTCCTATCCTTTATGAAATCTTCGTAGTCTAGGCTAACACTCAATAACCTCTGAAGCATAGCAATAATGGTTTGTTCATTTATTCATTTAAGAAATACCTGTTGAATACCTATTATGACCCAGAGTCTATGCTAGAAATATATATTGTGTGGTTTCTGTAGGGACTGATCTAACAGATGATTTGCAGTGCAGTGGGGGCAAGCATTGTATTGTCTGTGAATAGACTAAGAGCATGTACCCAGGCTGAACTGTGAGTAGCTTTCTGGAAAATTGGTGCCTAAGCCGAAAGAAGAGATTATACACAGAAGGCAGGGAGATGTGGGAAGGCTGTGCTAGAGAAGTGAGCAGAGGCTAGATAAGAAAGTCTTTAGGTATCAATCTAAGGAGTTTCCATGAGATTGTGAAAGCAGTGGGAACGCATTAAAGATGTTTAAGGAGTGAAGCAAAATGATCTGGTTGGTGTTTCAGAAGCATCTCTCAGGTGGATGTTCACTATTAGCAGTGCAATGGATGAGAAACCCTGGCCAACCTTCCTACTGAAAACAACTAGAAATGCCAGAGGAAAACAATTTTTAAATAAACTATTGAATGAATCAATGAGCTGTCAAGAAAGTAAGAAGTACTCAAACCAAAAACCAAGTAAAGAAGAAACAGAAAGGGAAGCATAGATGCTTCCCCTTTACCTTGAGGGCTTTTGCTAAATAAGATGAACTTGAATTTTGACTTTTATTTCCTGTTTAGCTGTGGAGTACAGGACACAGCTTGGGGTCTATCCAAAATAGAAAGTCTGATAGGAGACCTCCATCATAAAACTGAGACCGCAGAGATTATACCCTTAAAGAAAGGATAGGCTAGAAATAACCCCCACCCCACCCTCAGGGAATTCCATGGAAAAGTACCAATCTTGAAATGTAGTGATAAAATAGGATGGGAAGCAATCTCTCCTGATTGTTTGTAACCACAAACAAGTCAAGTCTTCATACACGTTTGAACCCCAAATTCATACTACCTAAATAGTCTGAAAAAAATCTCAACCTGAGATTTACTGAAGTTGCAGTGTAAAATATTCCTTTTCTGGTAGTACCCCAGAACAGGAGACAGAAACAAATGAAAATCTCTCTCCATAGGAACCTGCCTTACTTACAAGCACAATGAACTTACTAAGATGATGTTCTAGAAAAATAGGAGCATGCAGTAAAATTGAACAAAAAAACACACAAAATATATAAAAAAGGAAGGCACCATAAGAAAGAACCAGCAGAAACAATACATAGGAGATCAGACAAGCAAAAATTATAGATTAATGTAAATGTATATTAAATATATGACAACAACATCATAAAGGACTTAATGGGAGAAACGGGATACTATTGTGAGGTTTTTATACTATATATGAAATGGCACAATCGTATTAATATCTTCCCTATAAAGTCTAAAAGATCTATAGAGACATCCCCTTATTCATTTCTTTTTTTTTTTTTTTTTTTGGTCTTTTTTGCCATTTCTTGGGCTGCTCCTGTGGCATATGGAGGTTCCCAGGCTAGGGGTGGAATCAGAGCTGTAGCCACCTGCCTACACCAGAGCCACAGCAACACGGGATCCGAGCCGCGTCTGTGATCTACACCACAGCTCACGGCAGCGCCGGATCATTAACCCACTGAGCAAGGCCAGGGATCAAACCCGCAACCTCATGGTTCTTAGTCAGATTCATTAACTACTGCGCCATGACAGGAACTCCCCCTTATTCATTTCTGAAAGCAGTCAAGTGTACCTTTCTTCTTTTTTATCTTGTTAGTTCATTCATTTTATTGGTCTTTTCAGGGGACAACTTTTGCCTCTGTTGATTTTCTTTATTGTATGCTGATTCTATGTTTCATTAACTTCTACTTTTATTATTTATTTGCTTCAACTTTCTTTTGGTTTATTTTTTTCTAACATTTCGAGTTGGATACTAAGTTCATCGATTTTTTTTAAGTTTTTTTTTTTTTTTTAATATGCATTTAAAACAAATTTTTCCTTCCTTTTTCTTCTTGGCCATCCTGTGGCATATGGAATTCTCAGGCCAGGAGTCAGATTCAAGCTGCAGTCATGTTCTAAGTCACAGCTGTGGCAACGCCGGATTCTTAACCCACTTTGCCAGGCCAGGGATCAAATCTGCGTCCCAGGGCTTCCAAGATGCCACTGATCCCCTTGCGCCACAGTGGAAACTCCTCACATTTTTCCCTTAAGCATGGTTTTAGATGTACCTCATTACATTGCTATGTAGTTTTCTTATTAATCAATCAAATCATTTTCTAATTTCCACTGTAATTTCCTCTATGACTCATGAGTTATCACTTTTTAAACATGTAGGGATTTTCCAGTTGTCTTCTTATTTTTAGCCTGATTACATTGTGATTAGAAAACATCTTCTATGATTTCTGACATCTAATAACGTCAGTTAAAACCTGCTTTAGGAGCTCCCGTTAGTGGTGCAGTGGAAACGAATCCAGTCAGGAACCATGAGGTTGCAGGTTCAATCCCTGGCCTCGCTCAGTGGTTAAGGATCTGGTGTTGCCTTGAGCTGTGGTGTAGGTCACAGATGCGGCTGGGATCCCGAGTTGCTGTGACTCTGGTGTAGGCCCGCAGCTGTAGCTCCAATTAGGCTCCTAGCCTGGGAACCTCCACATGCCTTGGGTGTGGCTCTAAAAAAAAAGAAAAACAAACAAACAAACAAACAAAAAAACCTGCTTTAAATGTATCCTTTAGTTGAATTCAGTGTCCACTTTCCTTAAGTCAGATTTGTTGTGTTGTTCAAATCTGTACATTCACTGATTATTTTTTGTGTGCTTATTCTGATATTGAGAGGTGTCTTAAAGTCTACCATGGTTTTCAGTCTGTCTGCTTCCCCTTACAGTTTCTTAAAATTTTGTTTTATAAATTGAGTCTGTGTTATTAGTTTCATGCATATTTAGAATCATTTCCTCTCTCACATTAATTGAACTGTGTATCATTAATTTTTTGTATTTATCTATGGTAATGCTTTTTGCTTTAATGTATCCTTTGTTGTTATACTAATATTAACATATCCACACAGATTTCTTTTGGTTAGTGTTTGCAGAATATATCTTTTCTCCATTCTTTTATGTTTATTTATTTATTTATTTGTCTTCTTGTCTTTTCTAGGGCTGCACCCACGGCATAAGGAGGTTCCCAGGCTAGGGGTCTAATCAGAGCTGTAGCTGCCGGCCTCCACCAGAGCCATAGCAACACAGGATCTGAGCCACATCTGCAACCTAAACCACAGCTCAAGGCAACACCAGATCCTTAACCACTGAGAGAGGCCAGGGATCAAACCCACAACCTCGTAGTTCCTAGTCAGATTCGTTAACCACTGAGCCATGATGGGAACTCCCATTCTTTTATTTTCAACTTTTCTGTATCCTTACAATTTAGATGTAATTCTCATAAACAATACATAGCTGATTTTTTAAAAAAATTAGTGCCTCTTTGGGTGTTCTCTTCGTGGCTCAGTGGTTAACAAACTCGACTAGGATCCATGAGGATGTGGGTTCAATCCCTGGCCTTGATCAGTGAGTTAAGGATCCATTGTTGCTGTGAGCTGTGGTGTAGGTCGCAGATGTGGCTCGGATCCTGTGTTGGCTGTGGTTGCGGTGTAGGCCAGCAGCTGCACCTCCGATTAGACCCCTACCCTGGGAACCTCCATATACTGTGAGTACAGCCCTAAAAAAAAAAAATATTAGTGCCTCTTCATCTTTTGTCTTTGCCTTTTAATTGTCTTTTTATTTTTTTGTATTCTAGTTATGCATTTATTTTATCTTTCTTTTATTTTTTAAAGTTTTATTGAAGTATAGTTGATTTACAATGTTGTGATAACTTATGCTGTATAACAAAGTGATTCAGTTATACATATACACACATCTCTCTTTATCAGATTCTTTCCCCATGTGTATTACCACAGAATATTGGGTAGAGTTCCCTGTGCTATACAGCAGGCCCCCCTTGGCCAGTCATTCCGTATATCACATTGTGTGTATGCCAATCCCAAATCTTTTAATTGGAGCATTTAACCAATTTATATTATTTCCATTACTGATATATTAAAGTTTAAGTCTGCCATCTTACTTAATGCTTTCTGTTTGTCTTGCATGACCTATGTTCCTCTTTTTTCTTCTTTCCTGCCTTCTTTTAGATTAATCAAGTATTTTCTGTACTTCTCTCCTCCTCAGTTAGCCTGTGATACACTCAAACACTCTTTTAATACGTATTCTTTACAACATGTGTACTTGATATATATAATTCTAATATTAATTAATACCTTTATTTCCTTCCAGAAAAATGCAAGAAACTTTAAAAACTTTTTACCCCCTTACTGGCTTAAATGACATTGTTGCTTAATATTTCTATCCTCCACATAATATAATCCCCACAATACATTATTATTATGTTTCATACAGCCAATATTCATTTTGATTTAACCACATGTATATTGCTCTTTATTCCTTTCTGCTGCCATCAGGGACTATTTTCTTTTGCCTGGAAAACATTCTTTAGTATATCTTTTAGTGCAATTATACTGACATTAAATCTTTTCTTTTTTTGTTTGAAAATGATCTATTTCACTTTCATTTTTGAAGGCCGTTTTGCTGGATATAGACTTCTAGTTGGCAGCCGTTTTTCAGTATTTCGAAAGTACTATTTCACTGTCTTTTTGTTTCATTGTTTCAGTTCAGAAGACATCTGTCAGTCTAACTTGTTTCTTAAAGGCAGTCTTTTTTTCTCTGTCCAGTTTAAATTTTTTTCTCTGTTTTGTTTAGTAGCTTTACTTTTTAAAAATTTTATTTATTTATTTTTAAGGGCTGCACCTGTGGCATATGTAAGTTTTCAGGCTAAGGGTTGAATTGGAGCTACAGCTGCCAGCCAACACCACAGCCACAGCAATGAGGGTTCTGAGCCACGTCTGTGACCTACACTAGAGCTCAGAGCAATGCTGGATCCTTAACCCACTGAGTGAGACCAGGGATTGAACCTTCATCTTCATGGATACTAGTTGGGTTCATTACCACTGAGCCATGACAGGAATTCCCTGTTTAGTAGTTTTATTATGACGGCTTAGGTATGAGTTTCTTTGTACTTATCCTCACTGGTATTCTTAGGGCTTCCTGAGTTGATGGGTTGATGTTTTTCAACAATTCTGATAAATTCTCAGTCATTATTATCATTCTCCCTTCTTCTTGAACTTCAGTTACTGATATGTTAGACCTCCTTTCTGTGCCTTCTACGTCTCTTACCCTCTCTTCAAATTTTTCCAACATATTATCTCTTCATGATTAAATCTGCATATTTTCTGCAGCTTTATCTTCCAGTTCATTAATTCTTTCTTCATCTGTTATAAACTGCTAAATAATCCATTCACTGGGTTCTTAATTCAGGTTATTTTACTTTAAAATTCTCAAACTTTTTTCTTTTCATTTCCAGATCACTTCTGAAATTCTCAAATCTCATCTTTCATCTGCCTGAGCATAGTAAGTACAGTTATTTTAAAGTCTATGTCTGATAACTTCAGTGTTTAGAACTCCTGTGTGTCTGTTTCTATTGATTTTCATTCACATTGTTTTGTTTTCTTGTGGTCTGCTTAATTTTTATTGCGTTTTGGACAGTGTGTGCACGATATTGTTCACAGAAAGTTTTGAGGCCTAGGATCATTTTGGTTTCCTTCAGAATAGATTTTTTTTTTTGCTTCTGCCACACAGATGGGGATATTCGCCACCAGGAGTACTTTAATAAAATTTGGGGGCTTGAGAGGTTTTGTAGTTGAAGTCCTTGAAAGAACCCACCTATTGTTTATAATTATGCCCATGATATAAACTTATGTATCCCCTGCCAAACTGAGGGGGCTCACTAGTCTTCTCCTGACTTGGCAGGCCTGAAGACCAATCCCTCTCACACTTAAGGCTGTCAAAATTGTAGCTTAATCTCTTGGCTTCTCAGTTTTTCCATCTCAGAATTGGCAAGTGCCTCCTGGAGGAAAGTGGTCCCAAATGCTCTGCTCTACTCCCAGGGTCTCCATCTTTTCCTGATATCCTATTTTGATAATTCTTTACTATCATGGTAGAGCTCTTTGGTGCTTTCAAGAAGGTTTTATTTTTATTTTTCAGATTTTCTGTTTGTCTTTTGTGGTAGGATTGGTGAGACCTAGTCCACCATTACTTCAAGTAGAAGTGCTTTACTTAGTTTTTTTCCTTCAAAACTGACTTGTCTTGAAAAAAAGAAAAGTGAGCCTCTACTTTACTTCATACACAACAATATATTCAACATAAGTTAAAGGCCAAAATAAGAAAAGTAAAACCTTAAGACTTTAAATAGAAAACAGAGGACCCTATCTTGATATTCTTAAGACAGAAGTAGCCAGAAATCATATCTAAAGGAAAAAATTGCTAAATTAGACCAAAATAAAATTTAAAATTTATAAGAACAAAAGTCTTATGACTTAAAATGCTAACATTATGATTTTAATGCTAACATTAAAATGCAAGCCCAGGAATTCCCATCATGGGTCAGCGGAAATGAATCTGACTGGCATCCATGAGGACACAGGCTCAATCCCTGGCCTTGCACAGTGGGTTAAGGACCCAGTGTTGCCATGAGCTGTGGTGTATGTCACAGCTCGGATCCCACATTGTTGTTGTTGTAGCATAGGCCATCAGCTATAGCTCCAACTCAGCCCCTAGCCTGGGAACCTCCATGTGCCACGGGTGCGGCCCTAAAAAGACAAAAAAAAAGCAAGCCCATTTCAGAAAAGATTTTTTTTTTTTCCCCACTGTACAGCATGGGGATCAAGTTGTTCTTACATGTATACATTTTTCCCCCACCCTTTGTTCTGTTGCAATATGAGTATCTAGACATAGTTCTCAATGCTACTCAGTAGAATCTCCTTGTAAATATATTCTAATAACCCCAAGCTCCCGATCCCTCCCACTCCCTCCCTCCAGAAAAGATTTTTTATTTATTTATTTATTTTTGTCTTTTTGCTATTTCTTGGGCCGCTCCTGCGGCATATGGAGGTTCCCAGGCTAGGGGTCCAATCGGAGCTGTAGCTACCGGCCTACGCCAGAGCCACAGCAACGCAGGATCCGAGCCGTGTCTGCAACCTACACCACAGCTCACGGCAACGCCAGATCCTTAACCCACTGAGCAAGGGCAGGGACCGAACCCGCAACCTCATGGTTCCTAGTCGGATTCGTTAACCACTGCGCCACGATGGGAACTCCCAGAAAAGATTTTTAAGCCTCCATAACTAAACAAAGATTTATATCCAGAATAAAATTTTTAAAAAGAAATAAAGAAATCTCATAGGAAAAAATGGCAAAAGATAGTTATCTGAAGAAGATTCTTCAGTGGCCAATATGCATATGAAAAGATACTTGACTCACCAGTAATCAGGGGACTCAAAATTGAAACAATGAAATGTTTCATGCCCATTACATTGTCAAAATTTAAGAAAAACCTTATCATTCTTTGAAACATATCTGAGAGACAAGAAGTCACTTTGTAAGTCAGAGTACAAATGAGGAAAGCCACTTGTGCTTTGGAAGGCAATATCTACTGAAAGTAGAATACATGAACTCCTTTTGAACCAGCCACCCAAACCTAGTTATAAACCCTTGAGGTACTGAATATTTGCATAAGAGGCTTATACCAGGATCTATCTTGCAGAACTATTGGTGAAAATTGGAATTCCCTAGTGGCCTAGTGGGTTAAGGCTCTGGTGTTGTCACTCCTGCCACTCGGGTCTCTGTTGTGGTGTGGGTTTGATCCCTGGCCTGGTAACTTCCGCATGTATGGGGTATGCCCCCACCCTGAAAAAGGGAAACTGTATGCATCAATAGGAAAATGAGTTTAAAAGTGAGATGTTTTGTATAATAGGCTAATGTAAAGCAATTAAAATTATTGACTAGACCTATGTGCGTCACCATAGGTAAATCTTTTTTTTTTTTTTTTGTCTTTATGGGGCCACACCTGTGGCATATGGAAGTTCCCAAGCTAGGGGTTGAAAAGGAGCTATAGCTGCTGTCCTACACCACAGCTACAGCAACACCAGATCTGAGCCTTGTCTATGACCTACACAACAGCTCATAGCAACATTGGATCCTTAACTCACTGAGCGTGTCCAGGGATCGAACCTGTGTCCTCGTGGACAGCAGTCAGGTTTGTTACCACTGAGATCACAACGGGAACTCTGCCTTGGAGAAATCTTGAGAATGTGTTGATGAAAAGAAAAACACATTGAATGGTGATATGCAAATATGACATAATGCAAAGCTTATAAGTAAGGAAAATAATACTATAAATCCTTTTTAAAATATATACAGAAGTTGTAAAACATTAGCAGAAGGGATACACACGAATTTCCAGTTATCTCTGGGAGAGAAGTAGAGGTTGAGATGGAGGGAAAAAAATGAGGGCCTCATCTCTTGTGGTAATGTTTTATTTCTCCACACTGCAATCAATCAATCAGTCAATAAAATAAAAGAACTTGAAACAAATAATCTGGCATCATGTTAAAAAGTTTTTATGTTAAAAATTAATTAAATAAGAGCTAGAATAGTTCCCAGCACAGAAAAGGCATTGAAGAAAAAAAGGGAAAGGGCGTTGAGGGAAGGAGGGAAGGAAGAAATCAGACTTAGCAGATGTCTCTAAGTATCTTAAGCAGATGCAGGGCTCAAGCTGGTGACACTGACAATATTTCACATGGAGATTCTTTTTTAAAAAATCATTCCAGTGAGAGTGAGGGATGATGTCTTGGCATGTGTAGAAAGCTGGCTGAAAGAAACATGAAGATAGGGATGAGCCATCTTGAGCCTTATTGATGTCAAGAGAGTTACCTTTGCATAACATCTTTATCTGTAATCTGGAGGTCACAGATCATGGGAAACTCTGGGCCAGAAAGGGGCACCAAGCCCTTCCCTGGTATGACATTTCAAGTTGGTTTCACTGAGATATGCAGTGGACCAAGAAGAATAGCTAAGATGGGGTCATCCAACTCTCCTATGTGGACCGTGAGCGATACTGACCTACGGAAGAATGCGGGTCTAACTGTCATCAGGTGATCCACCAAGGACCACGGCAAGCACTAGCTGAGATGTGACTTGCATTTGGCAGATACCCAGGTAGGAGAGGATGAGTGGCAGGTCCAGGACAAGGAAGAGCATCCGAACAGGGTTCCTGATGTTGTGCAAATGTTCTTAGTCACTGAAACCTGGAATGTAGACTATGAGAACTGAGAGAGGAAAATCTAAAATAAAGGAAAGGAAACTCTACTCTCTACAGATCTTTCAAGCTTCTGTCCCTAAGTTGGTGGTGCCCACTGAAAGATAAAAACTGATAAAAGATTTTGTTTAAATCGAGAGGACTTTTTGGGTCCAGGCTTAGCCTCTGTACTTGTTTGGATAAGCCATGTCTGGATAAAAACAAGCATGACTGGGGACCCCAGTTGGGGCCCTCCTTGTGGTTGAGGCTGACTTTGGTTGCTCCCTTCCTTGTAGGTAGGGCATAGAGCAGGTCACATTTGGGGCGCTGTTTTCCCTCTGTGTGGCCAATTTCTGCATTTTTTGTAAAAACTGGGAGTTTTGTAATATTTTTCCAAAGTATTAAAAAATCGAATGCTAAACAAGATACAGTCATACTCCCTAAACTCAGCTTATGTGTAAATTAAGCAGTGTATCACTAATTGGTGTCAAGATGACTAAAGAAGCCTAGTTTGAATATCTATTTTTAATTTCTCATTTGCGTGGGAAGTACCTTACCTTTCAGCCTGTGAAAGAGCTTTCTGATTTATAAGGATATCGTCTTAATTGAATAACAAGATGCTGCTTAGCATGTTGTTAAAAACATTTCCCCCCTCCAGTTATATTTTTTTTAAGTAAATAAGTGCCATTATTTCCATTCTTAATGTAAATAGCATGGACAATTTTCTCCTAAATCTTTCTTATAGTGAGTGAGTTTGTAATTTGAGAGAGTTGGAAGGAATTCTTTATTTATTTGGGATGGTCTACTAAAATAAATTAGGATTTCTCTATGGGACTTATAAAAGGGGTGAAAATATGAGAAAACATTCTATTGATCGGATATTGGAGGTGTTCAAAATGAACTGATAAATTTTAGTATCTTTGGTGAATTTTCTTCTGAGTCATTGGTAGCTGTAGATTGTTTACTTGATTCTGGCTAAAAGAAGAGAATTATGGACTAATAAATATTCATTAAATATATTTTCCTGATTCTCTATAAATCTAAAGAATAAATAGTTGGTGGTCTGTGCAATACAGATTTATTCTAGCACGCAGAAGTGGCCTGGCATCAAAAGAGGAAATGATACTCCATCCTCCTTCCCCACCTCTGTTCTCTAAAGCCTTTTTGGCTCAATGGAAGCAAAGAATTCATGGAATCTTTGCATCTTAGAGATGGTACAGCAGACAAAAAAAGTGTTCACCCTCCAGGAAAGAAGCACATGATAGTCTTGACTGAATACTCATCAAATCTCTGGAAAAGGCAGGACTCTCTAGTCTAAGAAGTGACAGAAGTTATTGTAATGAAAAAACTTTGTTGAATTTGTGTACTCTTTTTTCTCTTTCCCTATTTCATCTCTCATCTATCCATGCCTCTTCACCTCCATCCCTACCATTTACTGCAGACCCCTATCATCTCCCATAAAAACATAGCAGGGAGCAAGAAACAACAATGTAACAAACATATACATTCAAATCTCCAACATCTGCAGATTTTACTCTGGGTGAGATGGGGTGCCACTGGAGAGTTTTGTCTTGTTTTCTTTTTCTTTCTTTCTTTCTTTTTTTTTTTTTTTGCTTTTTAAGGCTGCACCCACAGCATATGGAGGTTCCCAGGTTAGGGGTCCAATAGGAGCTGTAGCTGCTGGTCTACACCACAGCCACAGCCACACGAGATCCGAGCCACATCTGTGACCTACACTACAGCTCACGGCAACATTGGATCTTTAAGCCATTGAGCGAGGCCAGGGATTGAACCTGCAACCTCATGGTTCCTAGTCAGACGAGTTTCCACTGTGCAAGATGGGAGGTCTGCCACTGGAGAGTGTTGATTAATGGAAGGGTCTTAATTGATCACAGGCCCAGTCAGGCTATATTGACAAGGACCATAAGGAGTTTGGGTGGAGGCAGTGGGGCTGATTAGGGGCCATTGCAATAATCCCCAGAGAGAAAATAGGGACCTGCACCAGGGTGGCTGTAGTAGAAGTAGAGAGAAAAATGGTTGGGCTTTGGATATATTTTGGAGGCTGAGCTGACAAAATGTATTCATGGTCTGAGTGGAAATTTTGAGAGAGAGAGTTGAGTGATTTCCAAGCTTTTTTGCTTGAGCACCATAAAGAATAGAGCTGCCTTTAACTGAGATGGGGAAGGTTGTGGCAATGGCAGGTTAGGAGAAAATTTTCAGGAGCTTGATTTTAGGCTTGTTAATTTTTTTTTTTTAGGCATGTTAAATTTGACTTAACTATTAGACATATAAGTGGAGATGACGAGTAGGCCTATAGTGTTTGTATAACAGAAAGAAAGAATATGTGAAAAGTCAGAGAAGCTGTACAAACAGTGAAGGTTTAAAATGTTCACACAGTTCAGCTATAATAAAAAAATTAAAAAAAAATGTTCACACAGAGGCAAGGTTCTGCTGACCTGAGCCTTGGGTCCCATAGCCATAGAGTCATGCCAGTGTCCCTGGATTTCAGCCGCTATAGTTGACCTTGACCATTACAGACCAATGGAATGTATCCTTTATGGTGCAGTTGATAATGGCTAAAGAATTCTGAACAATTTTATTGAGATATAGTTGACATGTAAGTTTAAGTTTTATAACACAAATATTTGGTATATGTAAATATTGCAAAATAATTACCATAGTAAGTTTAGTTAACATCCATCATTTCACATAGTTATAATTTTTTGTGATGAAAATTTTTAAGATCTACTCTTTTAGAACTTCCAAATATACAATACAGTATTGCTAACTATAGTCACCATGCTGTACACTACATGCCCAGAACTTATTTATCTTATAACTAATAAATGTTTCACAAACTAGAAATTTGTGCCTTTTGACTACATTTACCCAAATCCCCTACCTGCACCTCCTGCCTCTGGCAACCACCAATCCATTCTGTATTTCTATGGGTTTGATTTTTTTTTTTTAAGGACCCATCCATAAGTGAGATCATACAGTATTTGTCTGTCTCTGTCTTTTTTTTTTTTTTTTTTTGTCTTTTTGTCTTTTTGCCTTTTTCTAGAGCCGCACCTGAGGCATATGGAGGTTCCTGGCGAGGGGTCCAATCGGAGCTACAGCTGCCGGCCTATGCCACAGCCATAGCATAGCAATGCCAGATCCGAGATGTGTCTGTGACCTACACCACCGCTCACAGCAACGCCAGATCCCTAACCCACTGAGCAAGGCTGGGGATTGAACCCACAACCTCATGGTTCCTGGTCGGATTCGTTAACCACTGAGCCACGACGGGAACTCCTGTCTCTATCTTATTTTATTTAGCATAAGGCTCTAAAGGCCCATCCATGTTGTCACAAATGGCAAGATGTCCTTCCTTTTAATGACTGAATAAGATTTCATTATATATACCACATTTTCTTTATCTATTTATCCATCAGTGAACACTTAGGTTGTTTCTGTCTTGACTATTGTAAATAATACTGCAATGAACCTGCAAGTGCAGATATCTCTTTGAGATAGTGATTTCCTTTCCTTTGGATATATACCCAGAGGTGGAATTGCTGAATCATATACTAGTTTAATTTTTTGAGGAACCTCCATAATGTTTTCCATACTGGTTGCACTAATTCATACTCATACCATCAGTATAAAAGGGTTCCCTTTGCTCCACATCCTTGCCAACACTTGTCATCGCTTGTCTTTTTTTTTTTTTTTTTTTTTTTTTTTGGTCTTTTTTGTTTTTTCAGGGCCACACCTGCTGCATACGAAGGTTCCCAGACTAGGGGTCTAATCAGCTGTAGCCATCAGCCACAGCCACAGCCACAGCCACGCAGGATCTGAGCCTCGTCTGCGACCTACACCACTGCTCACGGCAATGCTGGATTCTTAACCCACTGAGCAAGGCCAGGGATCGAACCCACAACCTCATGGTTCCTAGTCGGATTCATTTCTGCTGCGCCATGACAGGAACTCCTCTTTTCTTTTTGATGATAGTTATTCTAACAGGTGTGGTTTTGATTTGCATTTTTCTGGTGATTAGTGATGTTGACTGCATTTTCATATACCTTTTGGCCATCTATATGTCTTTGGAAAAATGCCTATTCAGATTCTCTGCTCATCTTTAAATTGGATTATTTGGTTTTTTGCTCTTGAGTTTAGTGATTTACTTATATATTTGGATACTAACTTTTTATCAGATATGTAGTAGCAAATATTTTCTCCCATTCCATAGGTTGCTTTTTCATTTTGTTGATGATTTCTTTTGCTGTGCAGGAACTTTTTAAAAATTTTTTTGCATAAAAAAAAAATTTGGCCATGCCCATGGCGTGCAGAAGTTCTAGGGCCAGGGATCAAACTGGCATTACAGCTGTGACCTGAGCCACAGCAGTGAAAATGCCAGATCCTTAACTCGCTGCACTGCCAGAGAACTCCTGCAGGAACTTTTTAGTTTGATGTAGTCCTACTTGCTTATTTTTCCTTTTGTTATTTGTGCTTTTGGTGTCATAACAAAAAAAAAGTTTCCAAGGCCAATGCCAAGTTTTTCCCTCCGCTTTCTTCTAGTTTTATACATCTAAGCCTATCCATTTCAGATTAATTTTTGTGAATTGAGTAAAATAGGGGTCCAGTTTCATTTTGTTTTTGCCTGTCTAGTTTTTCTAACACCATTTATTCAAGAGACTATTTTCTTTTCTTCATTGAGTATTTTTGACTCCTTTGTCCAGTATTAGTTGACTGTATGTGCATGGGTTTTATTCGGGCTCTTAACTCTGTTACATTGTTCTCTGCAACTGTTTTTATGTCAGTACCATACTGTTTGATTAGTATAGCTTTGTAATATAGTTTGAAATCATGAAATGTGGTTCTCTATCATTCTTTTTTTTTTCTTCATTTATCATTGTTCTTATGTCTCACGATTGCTTTAGCTACTTAGGGTCTTTTGGAGTTTCAAACAAATTTTAACATTGTGTTTTCTATTTTTGTAAAAATGTCTTTGGAATCTTGGTAGGGACTGCATTGAATCTATAGATGGCTATGGGTAGTATGGACATTTTAGTAATATTAATTCTTTCAATTCATAAACACAGGGTATCTTTCCATTTATTCATGTCTTCTTCAATTTCTCTAATCAGTGTGTCATAGTTTTTTGTTTTTGTTTTTGTCTTTTTGCCTTTTCTAGGGCCCACACCCATGGCATATGGAGGTTCCCAGGCTAGGGGTCCAATCGGAGCTGTAGCCACTGGCCTACGCCAGAGCCACAGCAACGTGGGATCCGAGCCGCATCTGCAACCTACACCACAGCTCATGGCAATGCCAGATCCTTAACCCACTGAGCAAGACCGGGATTGAACCCACAACCTCATGGTTCCTAGTCGGATTTGTTAACCACTGAGCCAGGACAAGAACTCCAGTGTGTCATAGTTTTTAGGGTAGAGGTCTTTTGCCTACTCTGTTAGATTTTATTCCAAAGTGTTTTATTGTTTTGATGCTATTGTAAATGGGATTGTTTTAATTATTTTTTCAATAATTCATTATTAGTATAGAAATGCTACTGATTTTTGTATTTTGATTTTGTGTTCTGCAACTTTACCTTATTCATTAATTAGTTCTAACATTTTTTTTTGGTTGTGTGTAGAGTTTTCTATATATAAAACCGTGCCATTCACAGAGACATGGTTATTTCTTACTTCTTCCTTTATGATTCAAATGTTTTTTATTTCTTTTAAATGTTTTTTATTTCTTTTTCTTGCCTGATTGCTCTGGCTAGAACTTCCTGTACTATGTTGAGTATGGTGAGATTGGGCATCCTTGTGTTATTCCTGATTCTTAGAAGAAAAGCTTCCAGTCTTTCACCATTGAATTTGATGTTAGCTGTCAACTTTCATATATGGCCTTTATTATTTTGACATCCTTCTGTACTCAGTTTGTTGAGAGTTTTTATATGAAAGGATTTTGTATTTTGTCAGATGCTTTTTCTGTATCTGTTGATATGATCATATGATTTTTTATCTTTTGTTCTATTAATGTGATGCATCACATTTACTGATTTGCATATGTTGAACCATCCTTGCAGAGCAGAGATAAATCTCCCTTGATCATGGTGTATGATCCTTTTAATGCAGTATTCCAGTTTGCTAGTATTTTGTCGAGAATTTTTTTGCATCTGTACTCATCAGGGATATTGGCCTATAGTTTTCATTTGTTGTAGTGTCCTTGTGTGGGTTTGGTATCAGGTCAATTTATGCTTAATTATTAGTAGGGAAGGACTTACTGTTGCATGTTTGTTAAGTGTTTTCTGATTGTTTTGTAGATCCTTTGTTCTTCACTTATGTTGCAATCTTCTTTTGTGATTCTATGACTTTTTGTAGCTTTATGGTTTGCCTCCTCTATAATGATCTTTTGTGTATCTACTGTTTTTTCTTTTGTGGTAAACAGAAGGCTTATATAAAATATCTTACGAGATCCTATTTTAATCTGATAACAACTTAATTTCAACAACATACATAGACTTTATGCTTTTACTTTCCCCCCTCACACTTTAGGTTATTGATGTTACAGTGTACATATTTCTATACTTATATCCAATAGCAAATGATTATAGTTAAGATTATTTTAAATATACTTGTTTTTGGACTTTTAAACTAGAGTTGTAAGTGAATTATACACCACCATTAATAGTATTAAAGATTCTGCCTTTGGCTATATATTTACTATTGCTAATGAGTATTACACATACATTACATGTTTATGATGTTACCAGCATCCTTTTATTTCCACTTGAAGAATGCCATTATAAGGCATCTCTTATAAGGCAGGTAGGTGTAGTGGTGATGAACTCCCTCAGCTTTTTTTTTTTCAAGAAAGTCTTTTTCTCTTCTACATTTCTGAAGGACAGCTTTGTCAGGTATAGTATTCTTGGTTGACAGTTTTTTCTTTCAATATTTGGAATATATCACCCCACTCTATCCTGGCCTGCAAAGTTTCTGTTGAGAAATACACCCATAGTCTTATGGTGGTTCCCTTGTATGTGAAGAATCCCTTTTCTCCTGTTGCTCTAAAAATTCTCTTAGTTTTTTTAAGGTTAGGTTTGTGTTTTTATTTGCCAATATAACTTAACTACAGTGGCTGGCAAACTTTTTCGATCTAAAAAATATATTTTACATTACAGTCCAGCAAACACACACACATATAAAATATGGCTATACATATACAAGTAAAATAAACTCTTGCTAAACTTTTCAAAGTCTACCCTGAGTGTTAGTTCGTTTTTTAAAGAGCAGTTTTAGGTTTACAACAAAATTGACAGGAAGGTACAGAAATTCACCATATACCCCCTCCCAACACATTGCATAGCCATTATCAACATCATTCAGCAGAGTGGCCCTTTTTTTAAAACCAAGGATGAACAACATAAACAAACACATCATAATCACCAAAGCCCACAGTTCACCTTAGGGTTCACTTTAATGAAGTGAGTAGTATTGCACATTCTGTAGGTTTGGATGTAAGTATAATGACATGTCTGTCATTGTAACTTCATACAAGGTATTTTTACTGCTCTGAAAAAACTTCTGTACTCTGTGAAAATTCTTCTCCCCCAAACTCCTGGCAACCAGTGACCTTTTTATTGTCTCTATGGTTTTGCCTTTTCCAGAATGTCATGTAGTTGTAACCTATTTTTCCTTTTTCTTTTTCTTTTTTTTTTCTTTGAAAGAGAGGTTCAAAGGTTTTGTGTCTATAAGACCATTTGTGGCCCACCCACATGTGGGCCAGACAGGCTCTAGGTGGCAAACTCCCCTGCCAAAAGCTGCAGCTTTTCTTCCAGTTCCCCTGGTCCTGCCTGGCAGCCATGTGGAGGTGCAAGGGGACACTTCTTGGGTGTTCTTTCATAGGAAGACCACAAGTTTTGTGTCCCTTGTCACATGAGCCCAGATTCCTGTTGGGTGTTGCAAACAGAGAAGCCTTTTCTTTAGTCTCCTCTCTTAGTTTTTGAATTTTGACAATTTAATTGTAATGTGTTTCAGTGTAGTCCTATTGAGATTCAACTTATTCACAGTCTTTTGGGTCTCAAGAATCTTGATGTTCATTTGTCCAAATTTGTGGATTTTTCAACCATTATTTCTTGAAATATACTTTCTGACATTTTCACTTTGTGTTCTCTTTCTGTCATTCCCATAATGTATATATTGTTCCTTTTGATGGTTTTCCATTAGTCCCATGGGACATAGTCTTTCTTTACTCTTTTTTTATTCTTTTTTCTTTTTATTCCTGGATAATTTCAAATGACCTACTTTCTACTTCATTGATTCTTTCATTGATTGGTAATGTTTGCTATTGAAGCTCTCTGTTGAATTCCTCAGTTCAGTCATGGTATTCTTCAGCCCTAGGATTTCTGTTAGAATTTTTTTGGTGGTTTCTATTTCTTCATTGAACTTCTTTTTTTGTTTGTGCATTGTTTTCCTGATTTTATTTAGTTGCTTATGTGTTCTTATAGTTCACAGAACTTCTTTAAGAGTTCTATATTCTTTTTTTCTTTTTTTTTTTTTTTTTTTTTTGCTTTTTAGGGCTGCACCTGCAGCATATGGATTTTCCCAGGCTAGGGGCTGAATTGGAGCTACAGCTGCCTACCTACACCGCAGCCACAGCAACACAGAATCTGAGCCATGTCTGTGACCCACACCACAGCTCACGGCAATGCCGGATCCTTAACCCACTGAGTGAGGCCAGGGATTGAACCTGCAACCTCATGGTTCCTAGTCGGTTTCATTTCTGCTGTACCACCATGGGAAATCCAAGAGTTCTGTATTTTTTATCAGACAGTTTATATATATCCATTTCTTTAGGGTCAGTTATTGGAACGTTATTAATTTCCTTTGGTGGTGTCATGTTTACTTGGTTTTTTTTGTGATCTTTGATTCCTTGAGTTGGTATCTGCATATTTGAGTAAGTGGTTGTAAGACCTACAGGTCTCCAGACTTCACAGGTTTTTAGACTCTCAAATTAAAGGTCTTCCACACTTCAGGTTTGCTTTAGCAGAAATGGTCCTTCACTGGTGAGCTCAATTTGAGGTTCTGGATGGGTCAGGTAGGGCTTGCTATCAGGGTGTCTCTTTGGGTAAGGCTGCTGCCCAAGCTCTGAGGTCAGTGAAGGGGAGCAATGGCTGAAAATAGTCAGATGGGACTGCTGACTTGATTCCCTGCCCAAATGCAGCTATAGGATGGGCTCCACAGTTGCCAGTAAGGCTTCCTAGACAGGTAGATATGAACACTATACTCAACAGTTTAGCAGTGCTGCAAATTTGCTTCCCTGCCTATGAGAGCCATAGAATAGGCTCCACAGTCATTAAAATTTGATGCCTGAGAACCCAAATTAGGCAGAAATGCCCACCAAGATCCCTGGCCAGATGAGGCCCCTGGCTTGGCTCTGCAAGTGGAAAGAGCCACTGCCTAGGCTCTCAATTTGGATGCCACTGCAAGCTGGGCTGTCAGGTAGGCCATGCAGCCTCCCAGGTGCTCTAGTTAACCTTTCTGATCAGGCAGGATGGAAGGCTATACTCAAGATAGGCTTATACCATGAACCCACTTCCCTGCCTGGATGGGGTGGCAGAATAGTCTCCAAGACTGGCGTAGCTTGTTGGCTGGGGACTTGAATCAGGCAGAAATGCCCACTGAGTTCTATGGCCATAGAAGGCCACTGGCTCAGCTCTGAGTGTGGACAGAGTTGCTGAGTTGGCTCTCTGCTAAGGTACTGCTCTAAGTAGGACTGTAAGATGGACCATGCACACCCCTGGTGCTCTAGCCAGGCCACCTGGTTGGGCTAGACTGGGGGCTATAGTCACCAGTAGGTGGGACTTCAGATCTGCTTCCCTGCCCAGACAGAGGTGCAGAACAAGCTCCAAAGCTGGTATGGCTCCTTGGTTGGGGACTCAGATCAGGCAGAACTGCCCATCAGATGAGAAAACTGAAGGCGATATTAATTGGGGAGCAGTAATGAGGGTGAAGGAGGGAAGCTGAGATTCAAACCCAGGGCCACATGACTCAAAAACCCTATGTTCGTCACCTCCATGCCTTTCAATTTGTTATTTCAGATGCTTTGTCAGTCTCCTCACAGGTGAGATCCCACAGATTCTTAGTTCTAACTGCCATGGCGTCTTCGTTATGCATCCTTTTCCTTCGTCATAGAACTTGCCATTTCTATGGGGTGGGATGAATGGAATCTTTATCTGCTGTAGGGTTTCTGCTGTTACATACAAACATTACAGATGCACTTTTAAGTAAATCTTTAGATATACCAGTATCTGATGGACCTTCGTTAAGGTATTCCTATTTTTAAAACTAGTGATAATTCTATTTTAATGTATTTTTCACCCGAGAGTCTATCCACATGTCAAACCTCCTGAAAAACTATCAATGTCTCCAAGTGTTAAGGGTAAGAAATCTGTCTTTTGCACCAAGTCCTCCTAATCTCTGGCAAGTGTGTCAGACAAGTCAGATAGGCTACAGGGAGGTGTCAGAAATATAAATGGGAAATTCGTCAACTTAAAAGCAGGAATTGGGTGCTAATTATATTCAGTAACAGTAAAGATTGAGAAGTTCAGTCTTATTAAGAAATAGATGAAATGGAAACTAAGTTAAAGGGATCACTTCATATTTAGTAAGAAATTATTTGGTTATTTATTTCCATGTTCGTAACTACTCAAATTCTGAGTGCTGATTGTAAAGTGGTTTTCTAAGTTAGAACATGATCCTTGCCATTAATACTTGCTTACCCCCAAATAATTGTATTTTAAGAGAGATGTGTGGTTTTGTCCTTTATTTGGGGGGGGGGAGCATATGGAGGCTCCCAGGCTAGGGGTTGAATCGGAGCTGCAGCTGCTGCCTGCAGCTACAGCCACAGCCACAGCCACAGCAACACCAGATCCAACCTGTATCTGTGACTTACACCACAGCTCATGGCAATGTCAGATCCTTAACCCATGGAATGAGTTCAGGGATCAAACCTGTGTCCTCATGGATGCTAGTCAGATTCATTTCCACTGAGCCATGACAGGAACTCCATGTATTACTGATGTTGGAATAAGACTTGTTTGTTTTGTTTGTTTAGTTTGTTTGTTTTTGTCTTTTTGCCATTTCTTGGGCCGCTCCTGCGGCATATGGAGGTTCCCAGGCTAGGGGTCCAGTCGGAGCTGTAGCTGCCAGCCTACGCCAGAGCCACAGCAATGCGGGATCCGAGCCGTGTCTGTGACCTACACGACAGCTCACGGCAACGCCGGATCATTAACCCCCTGAGCAAGGGCAGGGATCGAACCTGCAACCTCATGGTTCCTAGTCAGATTCGTTAACCACTGCACCACAACGGGAACTCCAAGACTTGTTTTTTATTATATGTCTAGTTATCTTGTCCCTTGAAAAAAATCAGTGATCTGTTTTTTTAATATCTCGTTTCTCTATTTTTTCAGCTTTTTTGAGGTATAATTGATATCAGTGATCTATTTGAACCTTTTATGTGGCACAAGAGAAATTATTTAGTTGCAGATCTTTTTTTCAGGAGATCCAAATGCCCCGGTCCAAGAAAAGAGAGAGAGAATTCTTACAGAACTTCCTCATTTCTTAGCTGTGTCTCTGTTCCCCTCCGATACATCGTACCAAAGACCAGCTCTTCCTGGCCATTCATGCCTGCTGCCAGCTCAGCTCAGAGCCTATTGCATGGATCTTGATGAGCTTCTCTGGTCACCCCTATTTGTGAATGAAGAAGAGCAGACCCTGTCCAGGAGGGGCCCTGAATAATAAAACACCACAGTTGGAACGTCAGGTTTTATTATTTATTTATGTATTTATTTGCCTTTTTAGGGCCACACCTGAGGCAAATGGAGGTTCCCAGGCTAGGGGTCCAGTCGGAGTTGTAGCCGCTGGCATGTGCCAGAGCCACAGCAACACTGCATCCGAGCTGTGTCTGCAACCTACAGCACAACCCACGGCAATGCCAGATCCTTTATCCACTGAGCAAGGCCAGGGCTTGAACCTGCATCCTCATGGATGCTAGTCAGGTTCGTTAACCACTGCGCCACGACGGAAACTCCAGGTTTTATTTATTTGTAAAGAGGCAATAAATTAAGGCAAACATGTTCTCAGGAAGGTTGAGGGTGTGTAATTGGGGAACATTGGGAAGTACCCCAAGAGTCCAGAAATGAGGGAGGAGAGAATGACCTCAGAACTAAGTGATGAAATCTACAGAATTGAATCAAAGCTGAGTTCTTCAGAGTCTGTCAACAGGAGGGTTCCTGGGAATATCTATCTATCTATCTATCATCTATCTATCTATCTATCTATCTATCTATCTATCTATCTATCTAATGGATTTAGACGCATGTCTGGTTCAGGTAAGGTTGGCGGTGAGAGACTATGAGAGGCCCCTCCAGGCCCTCTCCAGGGAATCCTGGCAGCACCTCACCCGGTGAGCAGGGATGCCCCTGTGTGTAGATGGAGACCAAGCTGTGATGCCCCCAAAACACACCCTTCCACATACATTCTCTGATCTGCTCCATGTTCTCCTGCAGGAAGAGAATGTGCATCGTCCTCCGTGTGAACGGCCCTCTCTATTGATAAATGGGCATGCTGATCTTTTACAGTGGTCCCAGGAGCCAGCCTCATGGAACACAGCCCCCGAGAAATGGATGCCCTCTCTGTTTGTTGGCAACACCCAGCTACCAGGCCTGCAGGGTGAGTGGGCTGACCTTGCAGTTTGGCAGTTCTGCCAGCTGCCTTCCAGGAGGCCTGGCAAGATCAGGCCAGCCACACACTTCTGCTCCCCGCCCAGCTGCAGCCTTGGAGACTTTACTTCTAGACCAGTGACTCTCTATAGTTTTCCCTGTGTTTGGGCTCAATTGTGTCCCCCAAAGAGGCTGAAGTCCTAGGCCACAGTGTCTGTGAATGTGACTCTCTTTGGAAGTAGGTTTTTGCAGATGATTAAGTTAAGATGAGGTCATTACATAGAGAACAGACAAGTGGTTGCTGAAAGGGAGGGGGTGGGAATGGGAAGGACTGGGAGTTTGGGGTTAGCAGAAGCAAACTATTACATTTAAAATGGATAAGCAGGAGTTCCTGTTATGGTACAGCGGAAATGAATCTGACTAGGAACCATGAGGTTTTGGGTTCGATCCCTGGCCTTGATCAGTGGGTTAAGGATCCGGCATTGCTATGAGCTGTGGTGTAGGTTGCAAACTCGGCTTGAATCCGATGTTGCTGTGGCTGTGGCATAGGCTGGCAGCTGTAGCTCCAACTGGACCCCTAGCCTGGGAACCTCGGTATGCTGCGAGTGTGGCCCTAAAAAGCAAAAAAAAAAAAAAAAAAAGTAAAAATTAAAAAATTGGGTAAGCACGTGTTCCCATTGTGGCTCAGCAGTAATGAGGAACCATGAGGATGTGGGTTCAATCCCTGGCCTCACTCAGTGGTGTAAGGATCCGGCATTGCTGTAAGTTGTAGTGTAGGTTGCAGACATGGTTCACATCCCGTGTTGCTGTGGCTGTGGTGTAGGCCGGCAGCTACAGCTCCGATTTGACTCCTAGCCTGGGAACTTACATATGCTGTGGGTGCAGCCCTAAAAAGACAAAGTAGTAATAATAATAATAAAATGGACAAGCAATGAGGTCCTACTGTATCTTGGGGTAGACCATGATGGAAGATAATAAAAGAAAAGGAATGTGTGTGTGTGTGTGTGTGTGTGTCTGTGTGTGTCTGTGTGTGTCTGTATGTATATATAGCTGTATGACTGGGTCACTTTGATGTACAGAAGAAGTTGGCATGACATTGTAAGTCAACTATACTTTTAATTTTTTAGAAAAAAATCATCAAGTAAATGTAAAAAAAAAAAAAAAAAGTTGAGGTCATTAGGGTAGACCCTAATTCAGTTTGACTGGTGTCTTTATAAAAAGGGGAATTGGGGAGATGATATGAAGATAAGGAAGAATACCGTCTCCATGCCAAGGAACTCCTGAGGCCACGGGAATCTAGGAGGAGGTATAGAACAGGCTACATACAGCTCTCAGAGAGAGCTTATCCTGCTGACACCTGGATTTCAAATTTCCAGCCCCTGAACTGGGAAACAATACATTTTTGTTGTTTAAGCCCCAGTTTGTGGAACTTTTCTATGGCAACCCTGGGAAACTAATACAGCCTGTACCAGACTTTTCACCAGGGAACTCTGAACGAAAGCTCTTAATTATGATGCACCATTTAGCCCTGGTCCCTGACATTACCTGTTGCTGGAAAAGCCATGCCCCAAGAATATGAAATACACTTGGTGTGGCCCTGGGGAGTCTCTGACTGTGGGGAATTTCTACCAGCAGAAACAGATGTTCTCCAGGGCTAAGTAGGTATTGTCTAGGGCTTCTTAATTTTTTAAGTTTATTTCAGATGAAAATAAGCATTTCAGGTTATGCATCTAATTATAAATTACCTAAATGGGTGTCTACCATTCTGCCCCAGACTTAAGTAAACATGGTCTGTTTATGTCAATGCTTTGCAAATCTTTAAAAATCTCCTTTGGACTTTTTAGCCCCAATCTAACCTTTCAATAAGAAAGTTCAGGCATTTTAAACTGTTTTCAGATGAAATATGTCATAATTTTTTAATGAAATAAAACATTTTCCGTACTTACTGTAAAGACAAGCTGTTGTGAATGACCTCAGAGGATTTATCTCCAACAAGTTAAAGGCAGAAATACTTGGTATTGAGCAAAAAGGTGACCATCAAGTTTCGACCAAGTAAACACGTGGGATTATAATGAATGTAATAGATGCTTTTTTTCTGTAATAGTCACTGTAGTTGAAATAATTAACTACGTTTCTGAAATAGTCCTTGTTTCATAAATTTTTTTTTGTCTTTTTAGGGCTGCACCCACGGCACATGGAAGTCCACAGGCTAGGGGTCGAATTGAAGCTATAGCTGCTGGCCGACACCACAGCCACAGCAACGCTGGATCAGGGCCATGTTTTCAAATTACACGGCAATGCTGCATCCTCTGAGCGAGGCCAGGGATCGAACTCATGTCCTCATGGATACTAGTTGGGTTCGTTATTGCTGAGCCATGACGGGAACTCCTGTTTCATAATTTGATGTACTTTTTTTTCTAGACTTACATTTTATAAGTATTAATTCTGGAAGCCATCCAATGCGTCCGACAGATTTTTTTTTCTCCCATTTTGTGGATTGAAACTAGTGAGACTACAGAAGGGCAAGTGGCTTGTCCAAAGCCATAAAGAATAAAAATTGCGGAAGAAACATGCATCTATCACAGTTTTTCCCTTCTCATTTCTTCCGTAAATATTTATCAAGAGTAGCCCTCATGTTCAAGCTCTTTGTCAGGTCTGTGATACACACAGGGTTCTTGCTTCAGACTGACATTTACTGAATGACTCCTGTGCCGAGGGCGCTGGCACTCGCCACTCTGTTAAATTACGTGAGTCCAGTATGGTTAACCCCATACTATGGATAAGAAAACCAAGGCTCAGAGGGGTTTGGTGTCCTGTACAAGGTTGCATGGTTAGTTCAAAACTGATCCCCCTGGGGTTGATTCCAGATATAAATGATTTTCAAATACATCATTTCTTCTCTTATACCAGGCAGTCCCCAAAATGAAGAGAATTTTTGTTAAATTATTCCTTAGCAACTACTACATGCCAGGAACCACATGAAGCCAGTTCATATCTTTATCTCATTTAATCCTCTGAATAACTCTTTAAGGTAGGACAATTATTTCTCCTTTTTTTTCTAGCTAGGAAAACAGAAACTTATGGATAGAAATAAGGTACTGTGTGTAAACTGTTACATTTAGAATGGATAAGCAATGAGTTCCTACTCAATAGCACAGACTATATGCAGTCTCTTAGGATAGACCATGATGGAAGGTAATATAAGAAAGGGAATGACTGGGTCACTTTGCTGTACAGAAATTGGCACACTATTGTAAATTAACTCTACTTTAATTTAAAAATTTAAAACTTTTTTAAAAAGAAAGAAATGAGGTATCATGGTCTGAAATTGGCAGAGGCAGAATTGGAGTCCAGGTCTCAGTGGCCGAGAGCCCACTTTTGTTCTGCATGGATGACAGTAGGTTATGAAGCCAAATGTGATGGTTGAAGAAAGTGCCATCACATCCCTACCGGATGCAGAGGAAGGAGCTGATGTGCTAAGGGGAGGGCGATCAGGGTAAGCTTCGGGCAACAGTGGGCACAGGAGAGGGGCTACAGAGGCTTCTCCAGGCAGAGCTGGTGAACGTGGGGAGGAGGAGCGAGGAGAAGCAGGAGTGACACACTTGCTCTCTTCCTCCCCTTGGCCACCGCTGTCCTGTGGGCCAGAGTGCCCTGGAACCTCTTAAATGCCGTGTGTGTGTGTAAGGTCAGAGAAATCTGATTGCAAATGCAGAGCTGAAAAGGGGAAGAGAAGAGGTGTGAAGGGATATTAGCTTGGACGCAGAGCAAGAAAATTTAAACTGGGAGCTGCCCGGCATATGCAGGAGGGGAGCCCCAGGCTGCAGCAGAGCAGGGTCTTGCTGCCTCCCAGTTGGCCCTTTGGCGTCTGCTTTTGGCTGCCCCCCTCCTTTGTGATTGCTTTTCAGATCTTTTCCACTTATATTTGCCTTGAGATAATCTTTTATGATGTTCAGTCTTTCAGGAACAGTAAAGATGTGGGGGAAATGTGCCCTCATAAGGGTCCCCACCTTTCTAAACCCATCCCTCTAATTTCTCTCTCTAGAGGGGCAGGGGAATTATTCTTTGCAAACAACTGTTGAGCTTCTCACAGGTCTTAGAGTTTGCTGTTGTGGGAAGAGCAGTGAGTTTCATGAAGTGACATCTTTTGGTCTGCAGGTCAGGGTCTTAGGAAGGAGAAGAGAGGAGAGTGCAGCTTGGGGTATAAACCCAGAGTTCATCGCCTGCCTCCGGCAGCATTTTCTAGCTGAGGGTCCCGCGATCTTTACCCCTCCTGACTATAAACTGTCAACAGGAGTAACATCGGCGCCTGCTCTGGAGGAAGTACGGGCGTGATGTCCGGTAGGGAGATGGCAGTAGACTTGCGTTGTATCTGAATCTGAGTCAGTACGTTCTCCATTCATAAGACTATTTTAGCAGCTACTTAACAACTAGTCCCCAATGCTGAAAGAAAATATCTTTCGAGTGACGTGGCAAGGGGCTGCAAAGGACGAGTCAAAGAGGTGGTTCACCATCCATGGTGAAGTCAGGCTCACCGGGAGGCAAGAGGTGGCTGGGTCTTCCGGAGCCAGCGATTTAGGAGGCAAATGCAAATGGGAGTGTCCCCACTGACATGCTGCTGTGCTGTGGGTGACTGCAGGCTGCACCCACAGAGCTTGGCTGATACAGAGGGGGAGCCTGCCTGGCGGGTAAAACGAGGTAAAGATGGCAAATGAACAGAGACAGGTAAAACCAGGGCAGATGGCCAGGACGCCAAACCCATGTCCAGTGGCATCCTAGACTCACCTTGGTAACCAGGTGTGGCCCTGCGAGGGGGCGGAGGTGCTCACTGTTGCAGTCCTGTTGGGGTGGCAGGCAGAGGGGGTGGGGGTGGGGAGAGCTGAACAGCACCGAGCAAATCTCCAGAGAGGTTTATCAAGCAGACATGCCCGAATTTTGGAAGAACAAGAAATACAGGTAAACGGCAGGTACTACGTCCTAGACTGAAACACACACAAAGTGATCATAAATCCCAAACTCAGATGTTGATTCTTATTTCAAGCAAAAGCGCCCGTGTTTTTAGCCACGCTTTGCCTGGAAAGGTTGTACAAAGGGCTGACACAAACCTTGTCTTCCCAAAGGAGCCGGGTTATCCCCGAGAATGAAAGAAGAATACACATGCAGCGTGAGAATTAAAATCAGGCAATCTTCCCCACCCCCCTCAACCGCCTTACTTTTAATAGTTATTTAGAAGAAATCTGCATTTTTCACTTGAAATGCGCTGTGCCTTTGTTGGCCAGCTCTGTGTACCAGTCTGCCTGGCTGTTTCCGCTGGCTTGTCATGCTCACTAATTAGAGAGCTGCCGCCTGATTCACCTTGTTAATTAGAGGGACTTGCACACGGAGCCCTTCGGGCAGTGTGCGAGAGAGCCTCGCACCAGTGCCCCGAGAACGATGCGTCTGTGAAGTCATTCTTCTCATCTACCTTCTATTTTTCATTTGAAATGAATAAATCATTGAGATTTTCCTTGTGGAGTGAGAATGCAAGAATTCACATCTCTGTCAGATGTAAATTACATGTGATCAATAGGAAGGGATGACTCGTGTATTGTACTTACATGATTTCCTAATTTACTTCTTGTCCGTGTATGAAAAATGGCATGAAATATGTGTCCCCTCTCCACGAATCGGTGTCCTTCATCTGGTTAAAGGAGAGTGTTGGGTGAGAAACATAGCTGCTTGGTTTGAGCTGTGGGGAGTCTGGGCTGGCGGGTTGTGTTTGCTTGCAGGGGGGAGGGAGGCCTCTGAAGCCCCTCCCCCACCCTGTCGCCCCCAGACCCGGTCCACTCGGGAAGAAACAGGGTGCAACAGGTAATTTTGATGGAGACATTCTTTTGTAACAGAGGAACCCCCCCCCCCCCCACTTCTTGGAATTGAGACTTCAGATGTATAGTGTGTCTTTTTAAAAAATCAAAAATTTAAATAATAGTTTGGCTTGGACGTGATCACAGAAGGAGTAGTGCCTTTAAGCACCACATTTGCCCCCTGTTCCAACGGGTAAAGCATTTCGGAAATTAGTTTCAGTAGCCTTCTCTCCAACTGCTTGGCGAAAATGAAGCATTACGGTTAAACAAGAACAGGAAAAGGCAGTGAACTCTCATTGGTTGAAAGTAGGTGGTAAAAGTGTAGCTTTCCCATTAAAAAAAAAAAAAAAAAAAAAGACAGAGGGATAGGTCTCATCTGCACCAAGTCTGGGCGTTTTTGCTGAGAAGCCTGTTCAGTAACCCCATTATCATCCTGTGTGGTTAATTAATATCTTAAATAGGTTAACTTTTCTGCTCATCCATAGCATTTGCAGTCATTGTACAGGCTCACTGGCAGAGATTTTGGCAAAAGACTTGCAAATATTTCTTTAGAATAAGGAAAGACTTTTATACCGACTCTTCCTGGGAAAGGAACTCTTCTAGGTGCTATTTTCACCATTCTCAACATCCGATTGTGTGCCCACAAGCATGCATTGAGCACCTGCTGCATGCAAGACACTGCCCCAGCTCTGAGGGAAACCCCAGGACACGGAGGTCATCCATGTCTTCGGGACCCACGTGCAGATAAAGGAACCCAAGAGGAAGCAAATCTTTGCCACTGAGTGGTGGGTGCTGGGGAGCTTGCCCGGGGGAGGGCAGATAGGACTGAGGTCGCAGAGGGAGGGACATCTCTGAGGGCTGCTGGGACCTGACAGAGCTGGCCAGGCAGAGGAGGACTTGCAGGCAGGGAGCACAATACGTGCAAAGGTGAGGAAATGCCTGGCCTGTTGCAGGGGTGAGAGTGGCAGGAAGGCTAAAGGGTGAGTGTGTCAGGAAGGCTAGACGGTGAGTGAATTGGAGGAGAGGGGGCTTCAGGGGAGAAAGGCACCAGTCAAGTTCCCAAGGTCAACATTCCACCCTGGATGTCACCTCAGGTACCTGTGCAGCATTGCTGCTGGCACTGCTATAGCCTCAGCCTGGGTTGAGGTAGGGGGCAGAGGGGTCAGTGTGTGGCCACCCCAGGCCTGGCTTCAGGCTCAGCAGGAGCCCCCATGCAGAGCTGTAGGACTTCATAGGAGGATGAAGAAATGTGCCTGGCCTCTTCAGCACATCTGCCCTTCAAACAGCTCCAGCCCTGGGTGCAGAGCCTATTGGATGTAGAGAGTAGAAGGGGTGGTGGGAGTGGGTACTAACCTGCCAGGAATCTCTGTTTCTGCACCTGTTTGGCCTTGAGAATTTTACTAAGGATCCAGGTTGCATGGGCCCTCAAGCAGCACTTCCCAAACACCTAGTTCAGTTCCTCAAGTGGGATTTGAGCACTTGCCCTTTGCTGGGCTTAGTGCAAAAAGCGAGGAATACAAAAATGAAAAAGACACCATCTCCTGCCTTTAAGAGGCTACCCAGGGGGAGGAGGGAGGGAGTGGGAGGGACTGGGAGTTTGGGGTTAGTAGATACAAACTATTACATTTAGAATGAATAAACAACGAGGTCCTACTGTATGGCACAGGGAACTATATCCAGTCTTCTGGGATAGACCATGACGGAAAAGAATACATATATTATATATATATATATATATCACTTTGTTGTACAGCAGAAATTGGCACAACATTGTAAATCGATGTTTTTATGCTTTAATAAAAATAAGTAAATTAGAGGAGTTCCCACTGTGGTGCAGTGGGTTAAAGATCTGGAATTACCACAGCTGTGACATAAGTTGCAGCTACGGCTCAGATTTGATCCCTGGACCGGGAACTTCCATGTGCCATGGGTGTGACCCAAACAAACAAACAAACCAAGTAAATAAGGGGGAAAAAGAAGTAGCTCACAAGAGAGGCAGAAGTGATGTATGTTTGCAGAGATGCGGAGAATGCACTGTTATGTATCAAGCAGCAGCCTGGAGAGGGAGACATCACAGGGGAAGAGACACTGGCACTGAGTTTTATAGCATGAATAGGATTTATTAGACTGGAGTGATGGGAAAGGGTTTTCTAAACAAGAGGTGGTAAGTGCAGAGCAAGGAGATGTGAACATGCACGGTAGGTTCAGTAACTACAAGGATTCATTCAGGTTCTGACTCAGGAAATGAGTCTGGAGGGTTTGCAGTAGGGTCCCAGGGGGACAAGGATTGGAGGCTTTGGGGCAGAGTGGAAACAGGATCAGATTTAAACGTAGAAGAGAGGCTTTTGCCAGCTTCTCCCCCACCGAGCTGTATGACACCAGGGCACTTTCTCTGATGTTCTCTAAGCTGTCATGCAATACCATGGAAAGGGCTCTTTTCCCATCCAGGAAAGAGCTAACATGGACAGGAGGAGATCCTGAGATGGAACAATTAGGGCTTTGGGGATGAGAAGGCAAAGCCATCCAGAAGGAGGCTTCCAGCTTTGGGGACTGAGCATCAGAGTGAATTAATAGCCTTCTATTTGTAGAGTCTAGCAGTTGCATCTTTTCTCCATGTGAGACTTCCTGCTTCACAGCTTACTGGTTTACAGCCATGGAAATGGAAAATCCAGCCACATTTGCGCCCACCTTCCAAGTGGTGTTGGATCTGATGATGAATTCATTTCTTCCAGGACACACCACTGCTTCTAAATTGGTTGTAAGATACTGGGAAAAAAAAGAAGTAAAACTGTCACTGTTTGCAGATGACATGATGCTATACATAGAATATCCTAAAAATGCTGCTAGAAAACTATTAGAGCTCATCAATGAATTCAGTAAAGTTGCAGAATACAAAATTAATACACAGAAATCTCTTGCATTCCTGTACATGAACAATGAAATATCAGAAAGAGAAGTTAAGGAAACAATTGCATTTACCGTCACATCAAAAAGAATTAAAATACCTAGGAATAAACCTACCTAAAGAGGCAAAAGACCTGTACTCTGAAAACTGTAAGACACTCATGAAAGAAATCAAAGATGACACAAACAGATGAAAAGATATACCATGCTTTTATGTTGGAAGAATCAATATTTCAAAATGACTATACTACCCAAGGCAAACTACAGATTCAGTGCAATCCCTATCAAATTACCAATGACATTCTTCACAGAACTGGAACAAAAATTTTTAAATTTGTATGGAAACACAGAAGACCCTGACTAGTGAAAGCAATCTTGAGAAAGAAAAATGGAACTGGAAGAATCAGGCTCCCTGGCTTCAGACTATACTACAAAGCTATAGTCATCAAAAGTGTATGACACTGGCACAAAACACAGATCAATGGAGCAGGATAGAAAGCCAGAGGTAAACTCACCAATATATGGTCAACTAATCTACAACAAAGGAGGCAAGAATATACAATGGAGAAAGATAGTCTTTTCAATAAGTGGTGCTGGGAAAACTGGACAGTACATGTAAAAGAATGAAATTAGAACATTCTCTAACTCCATACACAAAAATAAACTCAAAATGTGTTAAAGACCTAAACGTAATGCCAGAGACTATGAAACTCCTAGAGGAAAACACAGGCAGAATATTCTTGGACATAAATCGTAGCAGTATCTTTTTGGATCCACCTCCTAGAGTAATAAAAATAAAAACAAAAATAAACAAATGGGAGCTAATTAAACTTAAAAGCTTTTTCATAGCAGAGGAAACCATAAAAAAAGAAAGACAATCCACGGAATGGGAGAAAATCTTTGCAAACAAAGCAACCAGCAAGGGATTAATCTCCAAATATATGAATGTCTCATGCAGCTTTATATTAAAAAATACTCCAAATAACCCAATAAAAATAGGCAGAAGATCTAAATAGACATTTCTCCAAAGAAGAAAGATGGCCAAAAAACACATGAGAAGAACATCGCTAGTTATTAGAGAAATGCAGATCAAAACTGTAATGAGCTATCACCTCACACCAGTCAAATGGCTATCATCAAAAAATCTATAAACAATAAATGCTGGAGAGGGTGTGGAGAAGAGGGAACCCTCCTGTGATGTTGGGAATGTAATTTGGTGCAACCTATAGAAAACAGTCCCTTAAAAACTAAAAATAGAACTACCATATGATCACATAGCTGGAGGAAAACCACAATTCTAAAAGATACATGCAGTCCAGTGTTCACTGCAGCATTATTTAGCCAAGACATGGAAACAGCCTAAATGTCCATAGACCGAGGAACTTATGGATAAAGAAGACATAATACATATATACAATAGAATATTACTCAGCCATGAAAAAGAATGACAATGCCATTTGCAGCAACATGGATGGACCTAGAGAATATCATACTAAGTGAAGTAAGTTAGACAGAGAAAGACAGATATCATATGATATCACTTAAATGTGGAATCTAATAAAAATGATACAAAAGAACTTACTTATAAAACAAATAATCTCTCAGATTTTGAAATCAAACTTATGGTTACCATAGGGGAAACCATGGGGGGGGGGGTGGAGGGATAAATTAGGAGGATGAGAATAACATATACACAGTACTGTATTTAAAATAGGTAGTTAATAAGGATCTACTGTATAGTACGGGGAAATGTGTTCAATACTCTGTAATAACCTATAAGGGAAAAAAGAATGATATATGTATATGTATAATTGATTCACTTTGCTGTACATTTGAAACTAAAACAACATTAGAAATTAAATATACCTCAATTTTTGAAAAAGTAATTTAGGGAGTTCCCATAATAGTTCAGCGGTTAACAAGCTGGACTAGCATCCATGAGGACACGAGTTTGATTCCTGGCCTTGCACAGTGGGTTAAGGATCCAGTGTTGCTGTGACCTGTGGTATAGGTTACAGACAGGGCTCGGATTCTGTGTTGGTATGACTGTAGCATAGGCTGGCAGCTACAGCTTTCATTCGACCCCTAGCCTGGGAACTTTCATATGCTGAGAGTATGGCCCTAAAAAGACAAAAAAAAAAAAAAAAAAAAAGTAATTTAGGCATGATTCTTTCCTCAAAAGAAAAAAAAAGATGTATAACGGCTGCCCTCAGTAGTATTGATAAACTGGGCTACAGGGCCATGCAGGTGTCCCAGTTACAGAAAAGTAGGCTGATCTGCTGAGCGCTCACAGCAAACCATGCACAATTGGCGACTGGTGAATCTGCACATAAAATGCAGGCAGCATCTGTTTTTTCCTGTTGGTCCTTTGTTTGACTAAAATGATCTTTTTTTTTTTTTTTTTTTTTTTTTAAGTTTTACCTTTTTAGGGCCATACTCTCAGCATATGGAGGTTCCCAGGCTAGGAATCGAATCAGAGCTGCAGCTGCTGGCCTACACCACAGCCACAGCAGTGCAGGATCTGAGCCTTGTCTCTGGCCTGCACCACAGCTCACGGCAATGCTGGACCCTTAACCCACTGAACGAGGCCAGGGATCAGACCTGTGTCCTCATGGATACTAGTTGGGTTCGTTACTGCTGAGCCACGAAGGGAACTCCAAAACAATCTTGAAGTCTAAATTGAAGGGCTCATTTTGAAACAACTTTTAAGCCATGTTTATGTTTCCAACTTTGGTGATTTTTGTGACTCTGCTCTGAAAACAAAGTGTTCGATGCCTTCTTAAGGGTGAGGATGTAGTCATGATTCTGTAATTATCTGTTGAGCACTCACTCCCTCCTTGCCAGGTTCTCTAACAGACACGGGAGGATTTGATTTCACCTTTGAGGTGCTCACTTTCTGGTGGGAGACGGAGACCCTTGGGCAGGCGCCACCCCTGCAGGGAGATGTGAGCTGGGACAGGATTCTGTCCACCAGAAGGCGATCAGGGGTTAATCAGACAAGGAACATGTTGGGGCGGGGCAGGGTGGTCAGGGAGTGTTTCCAGCAAAGGGTCGGGAAGATCAAGTGATGCTGGGGCTGGAAGGGATCAGGCGATGCCCCAGGCTGGAAGGAAGCTCGTGTTGCAGCTGCTGGACGGAGATTGAAAGAAAGCCGCTTGCAGACTGCTTTGGGTGGCCTGATATATGTTACATTTTCTTTTTAAATTAGCTGCCAACGTTTATTTTTAGCTGTGTCTGTGGCATGTGGAAGTTCCCAGGCCAGGGGTGGAACCTGAGCTGCTGCAGTGACAACGCTGGGTCCTTAACCACTGCACCACAGGGGAACTCCAGCTGCCAACATTTAAATAGTGAGAGGCTTCACATTGAAAACCAAACTAAGCCAGGAGTTCCCTGGTGGCTCAGCAGGTTGGGAAAAAGGTGTTGTCTCTGCTGTGGCTCTAGTTACTGCGCTGATATGGGTTCTGTCTCTTAACAGAGAGCTTCTACATGCTGCAGGTGTGGCCAAAAACCAACCAAACAAAAAAAACCAAGCCAAGTCTGGATTGGGGGGTTTCCTTAAAAATATGGCATCTGCATTCCCACCTGACAGAGGTTCTGGCCCCCACCCAAGGCATCTGAGTCTGGGACAGTGCAGAGGGGTGGGGCCTTGGCTAGGTGGTGGGCACCGTGTCCCACGGGCAGCAGAAAGCTCTCCAAGGGCTATGAGCTGGGAGCTACCTAAGCAGGTTTGTCTTTTGGAAAAGTGTCTCTGGTTATAGCCTGGAGAATGGATTTGATGGGGCCAGACAAGTGTCCTTCATAACACTTCATGGGATGGGTGATGGGGAGACTTGCGGTAGATGAATAGTGGCCCCCCAAAGACATCAGATGCTAATTCCTGGAACCTGTGAACATTCCCTTTTAGAGAAGAAGAAGAAACGACTTTACAGGCATGAGCGAATGACGCTTTGGGGATTGGGAGATTATCCTGGATTATCCAGGTGGGCCTCAAATGCCTGTCACATGTCTCCTTCGAAGAGGGAGGCAGGGGGAGATTTGATACAGATAGAAAAGGACGCAGTGGGACCATAGAAGCAAAGGCAGGAGGGATGCGGCCACAAGCTAAGGATGGAGGGGCTCAGAACAGATTCTTTCCTGGAGCCTTGGGAAGGAGTGTCGGCCTGCTAACGCCTTGGCTTCCACCCAGGGATACTGATTTCTAACTTCCACTCCAAAACACTCAGAGAATCCATTTCTGTCCTTTTAACCTCCCCCCACCCGCACTGGGGAGGGCAATCTTCTTGACACAGTCTACCGATTCAAGTGTTAACTCCATCCAGAAATACCCTCACGGACCCACCCAGGATAATGTTCAGCCAAATAGCTGGGCACTCCACAGCCCAATCAAGCTGACACATAGAATTACCCATCACATTGGTCCTGGGGTATTACCCCTCCACCTCCTGCTGAGTAGCCTCTCCTGTGGCCTTCAGAAAGTCTGATGGGTCCTGGGGGTGCCTTCGAGGTGGGACCCAGGCTGTGTGCCTGGGAGCATTCACAACTGCTGTGTGGACATCAGGTGTGCCCGGGGATGGGGGTGGGTATGGCTAGGGCATGTCAAGCATCTGCCCCAAGGCTCCTGAGTTTATTCCTTGGGTGAGTGGGGAAGCCCAGTAAGAGGAGCAAGGGTCTCGGGTGATGCAGCGTTTAGTCAGCGTCAGGTTGGGTTTGCACATGCAGGGACAGGCAGGCAGGGTGAGCTGGGGCATGGCTTCGGCCCTGGAGCCCTGGAGTGGGAGACCAGCTGCAGAGGAGCAAAGGGACTCAGTCTAACCACAGTGGTGGGGTGGGGTCGGGGAAGGGGATTGAGGAGTCGAGGACACTCTCTTCAAGGAGAACCATAAGAGGCTGAGGGAGAGTCAGAGGAAAAGGAGCACTTAAAAAAAGATTATTCCGTCAGTCAGTCAACAAGCATTATTGAGTGCCTAAATCTATGATAGTCCCTGGGGATACAACCGTTATCAACACACACTAAGCTTCTGTCTTCCGAGAGGAAACGTAATAAGAAACATCATCATTTCAGACACTGTAAACATGTAACAAAAATAAAACAGTTTCAGGTACTGATAAGAAGCATGAAGAAATAAATCTGGGCCATGTGAGAGTGAGTGACAGGGCTATTTCAGCTGGACTAGTTAGGGAAGGTCTCTCCGAGGAGGTGAAAACTTCTGTGACCATCGGGGGGTGAGAAGGACCCCTCTGGGCAGAGAATTGGGGGAGGGTGTGACTGTGCCAAGGCCCTGGGGTGGATTTCGAGGGAGAGGGGGAAACCGTGTGCCTGCAGCAATGAGAGAGTGGGTGAGTAACAGGGTCGAGGCCGGAGGGCATGGTAAGCCGTCAGTGGGGGGTGGGGGTGGGGAGTTGGAGGGGTTAGGGGGATGGGGGGTGGGAGGGGGTCTTGAGGTGAGTCTAGTTGCCTTCTGAAGCTCTTGGAGCTACTCAAGCAGGGAATGGCACGATCTGATTTACATATTTAAAAGGTTCCTCTGGCTTTTGTGGGGAGAATGAACTTGAAGAGGGCAGAGCGAAGGCAAGGAGGCTAGTGAAGAGGCCCTGTGGTCCTTCAGGCTGGGGGTGGTAGGGGAGATCTGGGCAGAGATGGGCATTGCAGAGACGGGCCTGTCTGGAGGTTTGAGGATCACAATGATTCTCAGAAGGACGGCATTACCATTTCTAGGTCATGGTGCCACAGCAGTGATGTAATGTGTATTAAATAGAGAAGAAACTTGATAATTGCCTGGCATCAGTTCACAGGTAGTGTATTCTATGAAGTATGTGTTGTTAGCAGGTATTAGACTTGTTTAGGAGGACTCCATCACTTAATGAGCTGTTGTGATTGGCTTGTGAAAAGTGTACCTTTTTTAAAAAAATCGAAGTACTGTTGCTGTACAAATAATATGAATATAATATAATACAATACAAGTTACAGGTGTACACTATGGTGATTCGCAATTTTTTTTTTTTTTTTTTTTTTTTTTGTCTTTTTAGGGCCGCACCTGTGGCATGTGGAAGTTCCCTGGCTGGGGGTCAAACCGGAGCTATAGCCACTGGCCTATGCCACAGCCACAGCAACGCCAGATCCGAGCTGTGTCTGCAACCTACACCACAGCTCATGGCAATGCTAGATCCTTAACCTGCTGAGCGAGGCCAGGGATTGAACCTGTGTCCTCATGGATGCTAGTCAGATTTGTTTCTTCTGAGCCACGACAGGAACTCCACATTTTTTAAAGGTCATAATCCATTTATAGTTTATTATAAAATAATGGTTATATTCCCCATTTGTACAATATATCTTTATAGCTTATTTTACTTATTTATTTATATTTTTATTTTTTTCTTTTTACGGCTGCACCGGCAGCAAATAGAAGTCCCCAGGCTAGAGGTCGAAGCGAAGCTGCAGCTGCTGGCCTACACCACAGCCACGGCAACAGCCACATCAACACTAGATCCAAGCCGCCTCTTCAACCTATGCCAAACCTTGTGGTGACGCTGGATCCTTAACCCATTGAGCAGGGCCAGGGATAGAACCTGCATCCTCACGGATACTACATCAGGTTCTTAACCCACTGAGCCACAGCGGAAACTCCAAGTAGCTTATTTTATACCTAATAGTTTGTACCTCTTACTCTTCTACCTCTATATTGCCCCTCCCCCACCCTCTCCCCACTGGTAACCATTAGTCTGTTCCCTGTATCCATGAGTCTGCTTTTTTTTTTTGTTATATTCACTAGTTTCTTGTGTTTTTAAGATTCCACATATGTATGATCATCATGCAGGATTTGTCGTTCTCTGTCTATTTCACTTAGCATAATGAACCTCCAAGTCCATTCATGTTGCTGCAAATGCAAAATTTCATTCTTTTTTTTGGAGTTCCTGTCATGGCGGAGCCAAAACCAATCCCACTAGGAACCAAGAGATTGCAGGTTCGATCCCTGGCCTCGCTTGGTGAGTTATGGATCCGGCATTGCCGTGAGCTGTGGTGTAGGTTGCAGACATGGCTTGATTCCGAGTTGCTGTGGCTCTGGTATAGACCAGCAGCAACAGCTCCAATTCGACCCCTAGCCTGGGAACCTCCATATGCCACAGGTGCAGCCCAACAAAGACAAAAAATAAAATTCATTCTTTTTTAATGGGTGAGTAATATTCTACTGTATATATGGACCACATCTTCTTTTGCCATTCATCTGCATGGATGGGCACTTAGGTTGCTTCCATATCTTGGCTACTGTAAATAGTGCTGCTATGATGTATCTTTTCAAATTATCATTTTTGTGTTTTTTGGATATATACGCAGGAGAGGAATTGCTGGGTCACATGGTAGCTCTCTTTTTAGTTTTTTGAGAGGCATCCATAGTGGAAAAGTACCTTTAAGAGAGGTAGACTTTCCCAATCCACCCGCAACTGAAATGGAGCTTTCAGAGAGTGAGTGCTTTTCAACAACCAAAGGCCTGGGTTGGGAGAAGGCCTGTTCCTGGGGACACTTAGACCTGCTGCTCTGGCCCTTGCCACATCCCTCTTGAGGACGGATTTGGAGGGAGAATGTAAGATGGCTCTTGATGGGGCTGCACCCAGGCTCTTCCCTTGGCCTGGAGATGCTGTGGGGGAGGCAGCAGTGGGGAGAGCCATGGGCCAGCTGTGGGCAGAGGCGTCTGCTCACCCTATGTCAGTGGGTGGGGAGGAAAGCTGGAGGACCAGGGTCCAGAGCTGTGCTATAGGAAGAGTCTGGCTGGGCACCCACTGCCCAGAAAGGGTGGATTCTTGTGCCAGACCCTGGTGACCTCAAGAAAGCTTTTAGGGGGAAATGTATCTTATTTGCTGGCTTTGGTGGGGAGACGTGCTGACTTAAGTTCAGCATAGGTGAGCAACGTGAAGAGGCCAGATCACCACCACTCCCTGCCTCCTTGCCTGACTCTGGACCACTGATGGCAGGTGTCCCACTGCCTACAGCCAGTGAGGGACTTAAGCAAACCAAGGAAAAGTCCTTGCTCTACCCTTGTGAGCTTCAGTCTTCTTCAGCTGTGAAATGGGAACAACCCCGCCTGTCCTGAGTTCAATGAAAACTAAATGGAGGTAATGGCAGAGTGGGTGTGACAGTTTGGATAAAACTTGAAGATGTCATGCTAAGTGAAAGAAGCCAGACATTAAAGGACAAACTGTTGTATGATTCCATTTATATGAGGTGCCCAGAAGCGGCAAATCCATAGAGACAGAAAGTAGAATAGAGGTTCCCAGGGGCCAGGGGGCAGGGGTGGGTGAGTGGAGGGAGGAGTGGAATGTTATTGTTTAATGGGTACAGTTTCTGTTTAGGATGATAAAATAGTTCTGGAAATAGCAGTAATGGTTGCACAATGTGAATGTACCTAATGCTGCTGAATTGTACACTTAGAAATGGTTAAAATGGTACCTTTTATACTATATATATTCAACCATTAAAAAAAAAAAAAAAAGGAAAGACAAGCACCTTCTGAAGAACCCAAATTGGTCTTCCTGGGGCTGTTGTGGACCTGGCTAGATCCTAGCCCAGACCTGGACCCCAGCTGTCAGGGATATGACACCTAAATAGAGACAATTTTGCAAAGAACTAAAGTAGGTGAAAGCAGAACCTCATCACTGGTAACCCTCGTGGTTATCTATACATTTTTCTTGCTTTCTTTTTGTCTTTTTAGGGCCACACTCACGGCATATGAAGTTCCCAGGCTAGGGGTTGAGTTGGAGCTACAGCTGCCAGCCTTCACCACAGCCACAGCAATGCCAGATCTGAGCCACATCTGCGACCTACACCACAGCTCACGGAAGTGCCGGATCCTTTAACTCACTGAGTGAGCCCAGGGATTGAACCCGTGTCCTCATGGATACTAGTCGGGTTCTTTACCTCTGAGCCACGATGGGAACTCCTATACATTAAGGTTTTCTGTATTTTTATACCTGGGTTTTTATTGTTGTGGTGTTTAGCATTATTTCATAATAAGCATTTCCCCATATCACAAGAAACTCTCTGTAAAGCATTCTAGCGGCCACATGCAATCGCCATAATTCCCTTGATGAATCACAAATGTTGCTTATTTAAGGTCTCACAATTTTGCACGCTATGTACAACCCTTTGATCCACATCTTTGTGCATAAATCTCTACCTACTCCCTGAATCTCTATTTCCCTAGGATGAGTTTTTTTAGAAGTAGAATTACTTGGGCATAAGATTGAGCCCTTACAGAAGTTCCTGTCGTGGCTCAGTGGTTAACAAATCTGACTAGGAACCATGGGGTTGTGGGTTCGATCCCTGGCCTTGCTCAGTGGGTTAAGGATCCGGCATTGCTGTGAGCTGTGGTGTAGGTTGCAGACGAGGCTCAGATCCTGCGTTGCTGTGGCTCTGGTGTAGGCCAGTGGCTACAGCTCAGATTAGACCCCTAGCCTGGGAACCTCCATATGCTGCGGGAGCGGCTCAAGAAAAGGCAGAAAGATAAAAAAATAAGATTAAGCCCTTACAGTGGTTTGTCCCACAGTGGCAGGTCTATTTCAGGAGGGAGGTACCTTTGGCATTTTCATCTGGGGGATGGGTACCCTCTCCTCAGAGCCCAGCCCACCACCTGTGTCCCAGCACTGTTGATTCCACGTGGAGAAAAGGGCATCTGGGTTTAACATGCATCACTCCTGAGAGAGGCCCTGCCCATCCCACTGGTGGCCACATGGAGCTCCTGTGCCTACTGACCTTAGAAGATGGAATTGACGAGAGGGAGCAGGTGTTAGAGGCCATCCCCAAGCAGAACCGAGCTCTCCAGACTGTGCTGCAGCCTTGCTTCTCATAAGGTAGACTTAGCTCAGAAGACAGAAGGCTTTCCAGCCCCATTTGCTGTCCAGCCAGTATGGTTTTTGCCTAGTGCCTGGTAGTGTTCTCAGGTGGCTGTCAGGTGAGAATGCTGAATTCTAACCACTTGATGTAGGTCCCCAGAACTCTGTCCCTTTGGAGAAAGAATTCGACCGAGACTGAGAGTATTGAGGCAAATAAGTTTTCATTTAAAGAGAGACTGAGAGGAGTTCCTGTTGTGGCTCAGCAGAAACGAATCTGACTAGTGTCCACGGATGCAGGTTCGATCCCTGGCCTCTCTCAGCTAGTTAAGGATCCAGCATTGCCGTGAGCTGTGGTGTAGGTCGCAGATTTGGCTCAGATATGGCATTGGTGTAGTCCAGCAGCTGCAGCTCCGATTAGATCCCTAGCCTGGGAACTGCCATATGCGGCCAAAAAAAAAAAAAAAAAAGAGAGCGAGGGCGTGAGCAGAAAAAAAGAGAGAATAGGAATGGGAAAACTACAGGCACAGGCAGCGGGTTGGGGGCGGAGCAGACTGTATAAAGGGAGAGAGAGACAGACAGAGAGGAAGAGAGAAACCCTTGCTTTGAAGGTCCTTTAAATCACTCCTAAGAGGGCGGTCCTTCCAGACTTCCTCTGCCCAGTTGTTTTTCTTCATCTGGCTTTGGCCTGACTCAGGCCCTGCCCTCAGGATGGATTTTAGCACAGGGGTATCTGGGAAGTTGAGAGGAAGTGCTGTGGTCGGGCGCCCCTTCTTTCTCTGACCCCAAGGAATCTTTGTGTGAGTGTGTGGTTCCAAGGTCTCCTTCCAGAAAGGGAAAGTGATGATCTCTTTTATCCAAACAGGATGCAGCTTTTATCTTGAAGTCATCTGTCCTCAGAGAACAGATTATAGTTGCTCAGCCCGGGACCCATCCATCTCCTGCTTCAGGCTCCTAGAGAAGCAGAGGGAGAGAGAGATTCAGGGTGTGGAAGAGAGGCGGAGGCACATTTGGAGAGTGAGTGCTACCAGCCTCCACCCTCAGATCTTACAGAGGTGCCGGTGCTTGGCTGGAACAGGCCGAGGCCCCCAGACATCCTGGCCTCCACTTCTGGCTGACTCTGGACCCTGCTCTGCCACTTCCCTCCTCGTGACCTTGGCCACGTTTCCGAACGTCACTGTGCCTCCACTTCCCTGTCTGTGACAGCGGCTAATAATTCTTATTTCCCAGGGGTTGTGGTGAGGGTCAAGGTTATGGGTGTCAAAGCACCAGGCCCAGACCTGTGTGACCAAGCAGCACAGACTCTGCCAGCCACTCACCCTCCACTGCCGCTCACAGGACAAGCAGACCTTCCTCCTCCACATGGCTTTCTCCCCAGTCATCAGCAGGGTGGGCATGGAGCTGGGGTGTGCAATGCCCAGCACCTGGGGCGGGGGGTCATCTCAGACGTGAGAGCCGATGCTGGTCTCCCACTTCCCAGTCTCTCAGCGAGAGGCTCCTCCTTTGCACACAAGGCTCCTGAACCCACCCAGGGCCCCTTATGCCAGCTCTCCAGGGTCCGCACTGCTGTTTGAGGTCTTTGCTTTCTTGGTGATCATTTTTAGCAAGTAGACCCTCATCTTAATGTATTCAGCAGACATCTGACAATTGTGATAACCCTGACGGGTGGTGAGCAGGGCAAATTAGCTAAAAGATGATTGATTTTTTTTATGCGCAATTTTATCTTCAACCTTTCCCAGCAACGTGCTCTACCAGAGTAATAATTTCTTCTCCCAGGTATTTGCCAGTATCGAGATTGCACATCTATTTACGGTTGCCTGGAAGCCCCATAATTACAATACAGTCCAAGTGCCCATTTTCTTTCCTTGACTACAAATAGGGATCAATCGAATTTTAAATGACCGCTCCAGGCTGGCTCCCGATCGTGACCTTTGTAAATGATTAGAGCTCACCACTGTTGCTGTCTGCCCAGAAAGAGTGAGCGGGCAGAGCTTTCTAACTGGCATTTAATCTGGACGCAGGCCAAAGATATTCCAGTGGAAACCGGCCAGGAGCTGCCGGTGGAGAAAGGGCTTGTGGACTTTCTGTCCGCCCCAAGGACACTTCCAAGGCATCCCTCTCACCCCCTTTCCTTTATCCAGGTCCTGGGTTCTAAGGCTGTCTGTGGATGGAGCTGCACTCAGCACCCTTGTGGGCTGAATTCAGAACATCCTTGCAAGTTTTAAACCTGCAGATAAATATCATTTTTTGCCAGAAAGAAGTTTCTCTCTTCTGTATCTTCTTTAAAAAAAAAAAAAAAAAAAAAAAAAAAAAAAGCAGTGAGTTTGATCTCAATGGTCAGCTTTAAGTCGTGAAGCCTGAGAAGGTGTCAGGGTAAACAATTCTTACTGAAGAAGCTGGGTCCAGGCCTTGCCTTGAACTTCCATTTAACGCCCAAGCTGTCTTCAGGGCCAGGGTTCTGATTCAGGCTGGAGCCAGCAGCAGTGTGTTTGAGTAGCCTTGAGGTCCCTGATGGGCTGCCTGAAGGTACACGGCTGAAGCCCAGCTGCAGAGCCTGGAACGTGGGCCTTCTGCCTTTCAGGGGTGGGAGGTGGGGACGGCTGCTTCCCACCCACCTCCTTTGATGGCAATGAAGGGGCCACAGGGAGGTGAGAGAGCCTCAGTGTGGCTGCCAGCCCCACTTCAGTTTCTTGAACAGCAGCTGTTAGGAATGATTTGCTACCTTTGTGGGTGGTCAGGCTGTGTCACTGAAATACACTCTTGTTGGCCTTGACTTTCCAGAGTCTTATTCTAGGCAATAGCAACATGTTTCCTTCTGGGCATTGGTTCTCTGGCTGTCTGCTACTAGCGCTGTCTGCTACTAGCACTTTCTTGGGTTTCTCTGAGAATCCCTTGGCTCAGCCTTGGTGCCCACTAGCTCTCTCGACACCCTCTGTCCCTCTGCAGCCAGGCCAGCCTCCCTGGGACTGACCCTCTCCAGCACCTGCTTATCAGCTGCTACCCACACAATGCCCCAGAGCACCCTCACCATCACCCCCACACCCCCCTAGTCCACCTGCATCCAGACCCCCTGAGCGCTCCAGGCAGCAGGGCTGGCTCCTGCCCAGGACACAGACTGGTTCCCCCAGTCCCCGCCTAAGCACCAGAGTCTATTGTTACAGACCCTGCAGCTTCTTGTCGCACCAGTCCTCAGGGAATCTTGTTTCCCCTACCAGCCCACACAAGACCTCTTTGGCTCTGGGACACCTGAGGAAACCTGGGGGCTGGATAAGCTGAGATGTGTCAGCAAACAAAGCTTGATCCCGTGGTCAACCTCCTAGCATCTCTGCAGTGCAACTGCTAATGGAAATTCTTATTAAAGCACCAGTGTTCCCAGAAGTGAAAGCCATCATTAAGAATTACAATCTAAAGTCATATGAAGGAATTCCCATTCTGGCTCAGGGGAAAGAACTCAACTAGTATCCGTGAGGATGGGGGTTTGATCCCTGGCCTTGCTCAGTGGGTTAAGGATCTGGCGTTGCCGTGAGCTGTGGTATAGGTTGCAGATGCGGCTCGTATCTGGTCTTGCTGTGGCTGTGGAGTAGGCCAGCAGCTGTAGCTCTTATTCGACCCCTAGCTTGGGAACTTCCATATGCCACAAGTGCGTCCCTAAAAAGCAAATAAAATAAACTAAAATCACATGAAAAGTCTCAAACCAACCACTGTGTTATTCTGCTGCAGAAGTCTGTGGAAGGTGACTGCTGAGGCTGTGTTCCCCCATGGGTCGCAAGCATGCCTGTATTCTTAAAAACTTAGAATTTGGGAGTTCCTGCCATGGCTCAGCGGCTAGCATCCATGAGGACATGGGTTTGATCCCTGGCCTCGCTCAGTGGGTTAAGGATCCGGCATTGTCGTGAGTTGGTGTAGGTCGCAGATGTGGCTCGGATCCTGCGTTGCTGTGGCTGTGGTGTATGCTGGTGGCTACAGTTCCGATTCAACCCCTAGCCTGGGAACCTCCATATGCCCTAAAAAGACAAAAAAAGAAAAGAAAAAAGAAAGAAAGAAAAGAAAACTTAGAATTTGGAGGACAAATTTCTCCCTTTGCCACAGATGTGAAAGTGAGCTGGCTTAGCTGAACAAAGGCAAAGAGCCGCATAGCATCAGTAGACTCCAGCCCTTGAAAGGCAACAAGGTGAACTCACCTGAGCTCTTTCTCCAGGTGGGAGGTGAGCACTAGCTTCTCTGTCTCATGCCTACAGGTTTCCTTCCATTTGATCCTTGAAATGCATCAAACCCCAGCACCCTGTGTCTCCTTGGTCCCGCCCCTTTATTTATAGAGCAAGAGCGTGTAATCTTACGGGTTGGGGTTGAAGTCAGAGGGCTTTTCCAGGTGTCGTCACTGGGTTTTAATGTATACGTTCTAGCAGGCCCCAGGAATGTGAACGCAGTGTATTTCACGATATTGCTGTTATGGTACATTCAAGGATTACAGTTTGAAGCAATTGATTTAATTCTCCAGTACCGTGGCAGTCTGGAAGCGTGAGATGTGTTTTGTGTGCCATCAGGATGGGCTCTAAAACGTGTCCTTGGGCTCAGCAGCACATCTGAGCCTGGAGCCAGAAGCTGTGGAACTGCCATCCCGAAGCCCTTGACATCATCAGGCATTAGTCCCAGGTGTGGCTGGGGACGGTGGAGCGTCTTGACTGTGGAAAATGCCTCTACCTCTTTTTTTTTTTTTTTTTTTTTTTTGTGCTTACCTTTTGTTCCCTCCCTAAAGAGCGGCGACTTTGCTGATTTCAGTTTAGTTTATTTTCCCACTATTAACATGTGTACATGTAAGTGTTTTCAAAGATGCTTACATTAGTGTCATGTTTTGCAGATAATGTGTAACAGTAGGATTTAGGTGAGAATCTTTAGTGCAGACTCTATTGCTCCTGGTAACGAAGGAAGTGCATGGCAGTGAGGTATGATAATGGATCTTGCCACAGGCAAATTGTACCTCTTGAATTTCACCTTGGTCTTGGCACATATACCGTTAGGAATTATTCTGATTAGAATAATGGCCTGCATTTTAAAAGTGTCTAATTTGCACTTAAAGTCACGGTCGAACCTTTGTGGGGATGTTACTTTTGCAGTGTTCGGCAGATCCTGCAGACAACCCAAAGGCCAGAGCGAAGGGACAGGAGTCGGCTCTTGGCAGGGACGTTGATCAGTGTCTGTAGATGATGAATGCTTGATTGTGGTGGGGGGTGTGGGGGGGTCGGGGTTGGGTAGTGTTCTAAATTCTTTTCTGAATCCTTATGTTAGGAAATTCAGAAGAGGCAGTACCTAAGTGCCCCCAAGATCCTGGAATAATCTACTTGTGTAGCCAAGTAAATATAGCATAACCTCAAACCCAGACCCATTGGCAGGGGCAACACCAGCAAAGAAAATGGCTTTCGTGAATGAAAATTTAGCTGAAACGGGCAAGGTCAACAGCCGTGGTTTTTTTTTTTTTTAGGACCGCACCCACAGCATGTGGAGATTCCCAGGCGAGGGGTGGAATCAGAGCTACAGCTGCCAGCCTACACCAGAGCCACAGCAACACAGGATCCGAGCCGTGTCTGTGACCTACACCACAGCTCCTGGCAATGCTGGATCCTTAACCCACTGAGTGAGGCTAGGGATCAAAACCCACGTCCTCATGGATACTAGTCAGATTCGTTTCCACTGAGCCACAACAGGAACTCCCTAAACAGCCGTATTTTTCATCCTGTGTTCCAGGAAACACTCATGCTTCAGGAACTGGTGAAAAAGGGCTACAGGATAAAAATGTTTCATCATCGAGGCAGTTTGGGAAGTATTAGGTCAAACCATGTGAGACAGGTTTCTTTCTCTTTTTTTGGCCATGCCCGTGGTATACAGAAGTTCTCAGGCCAGGGATCAAACTCATGCCATAGCGACCTGAGCCACAGCACTAACAGCAACACAGCCAGATCCTCAACCCTCTGTGCCACCAGGGAACTCCCCAGACAAGTTTCTTTACCAGCTTGCACCATGTACCTCCCGCTGCCCCTGTGATCCTGGCTCAAGCCTCCATCCCCACTCACCTGGACAAATGCGGCAGTTTCCACCTGGTACCCTGGCATATTTTTGTCCTCCAGAACCCATTTTCCACACACAGCCAGAGGGGACTTTTTAAAGGGTGATTTGGCATGTCCCCCACCCCTACCTAAAACCTTCTAATGGTTTCCCACCTCACGCAGAATAGACCTCAGCTGTGATGGTGGCCTGAGGCCCGCCCGCCCTTGTCCTGCCTCTCCTCTCCTCTTCTCCACCTCTCCAGTTCCACTCTCCTCCCCAAAGGCTGCAGCCACTCTGGTCTCTTCAGTCCTTGGAACAGCTCAAGTCCTTTTCTGCCTCAGGGCCTTTGCAAGTGCTATTTCTCGGCCTGGAAGATCTTCCCTCTGATCTTCTCCGTTAGCTGGTTAGCTTCTCCCTGTCATTCAGGTCACAGCTCCAAACCACCTTGGGAGAGGTGCTTTTCCCATCACCAGCTCTGTCCCAATGTACTGTTCACATGTGTTATTTTCTTTAGAGCACTCATTGCTCTCTGAAGTTATCTTGGTTATTTACTGTTTTATTATTTCTCCCTGCCTGAAAGTGAATCTCATGAGGATAGATCCGTGTCTTGGTCTGCCCCATTCACACTGACCCCGGGCATCTCGAACCATGCCTGCAGCTTGAAAGTCCTTCCATGAATACCTGCTGAGTCGCAGAATGAACTGTGAGCACGTGTTTGTTAGAACGTGGAAGTAATGGGTGCCGGCCTCAGGCATGCGTTGATATGTGGTGTGAACTTAAACCACATGCAGCTCCTGGCCTGGGTGAAAACCTCACCATTTGAATGTGTTCTGTGTTTGGAAAATTGATTCGAACCCGAGGGCTCAAAGCTGGTTCTGAAAGTCTCGCCTCACATCCCCAAGTCTGGGTATCTCAGGGGTGGGTGTGCGTGTCAGGTACCCTCACCCCGTCCCCAGTCACCTGGTCCTGATTACAGATGCCCTGTGATGCTGTTTTGCTACAGGCACAGTCCTTTTCAGGTGACTCTGTGACCCCACCTCAGTTCCTATCCGTGGGATTTTTCTCCCCCTCCTTCTTCTGTCCCCACTCCTTTAGATGGGAGCTCTCTTTCCACCTAAACAGCCCAAGAGGTATAAGCATCCTTGAGAGGGAGTGCTGGTTGAGCAGGCTGCCTGGCTAGGTACCAGTTTCCACAAGCTGCTGTATCACTGTGCCTGGAAATGTCTTCCAGTTCAAGGCATCCCCCTCATCTGATACACTGTGTCAGCAGGGTTGATGTGGATGACAACAGCAGTATCGGAGCCCGAGGGTTCCCCACCTCGGAGGGGGCCAAAATGACAGCAACCTTCTGGCCAGAGCCTGGACCCCGCTTGTCCGATAATGTGACCTCAGAGGGTTGGCCTCCCACCTCATCCTGGGGACTCCAGCCTGCCTCCTGGGCTCCCACCCTGACGCTGCACACCTGCCCAGGATCTCCTTCCCATCTCTGCCCTCCCCTCCTCAGTCTTGCTGCTCTGGCCTCTCTGGAACCTTCCTCTTTCAGAATTCAGTAGTCATCCTTCCCTAATCAAGGATGGCTGGTCTTGTTCATTCTCCTTGTTTCTTGTTGCCTGTGCCAAGTTCCAGGGCTCCTGGTGGTCCTTCCCACATCCGTCTCCCTGTCATCTGTCTCTTCAGTCTTGCTTGGCTGACTCCCCCACGGCAGCCAGAGAGAGTGTGCTGCATGACGGCTGAAGCCAGACTATTCTGTGAGTCTCTGGAAGGGAAGATAAATCAGCATAGTAAAGAGATTCCCTTCTAGTCACATGCCCTAGGAGCACAATTTTCTAATTGTTTACAACTTCCAGACTATAAAACAGGAACATGGACAGTGCCAGCAAAATCCATGAGGCGGAGTTCCTGTTGTGGCTCAGCAGGTTAAGGACCCAACATAGTGTTTGTGAGGATGCCGGTTCGATCGCTGTCCTGGCTCAGTGGGTTAGGATCTGGCGTTGCTGTGAGCTGCAGGTTGCAGATGCGGCTTGGATCTGGTGTTGTCGTGACTGTGGAGTAGGCAGGCAGCTGCAGCTCTGATTTGACCCCTGGCCCGGGAACTTCCATCCACTGCAGGTGCGGCTGTAAAAACAAACAAACAAAATCCATGAAGCAACCCGTGTTTGACCCTATGGTGTGAAAGTCCTTTTGCTTTTGAGGAATGTGATGGATGAAAGTGTTGATTGGCCAAAAGCCCCTCAGAAGGCTGAAGCAGAGGAAGCAGAAGATAGGAAATGCGAATGTCCTTATTCACCTAAAGGAGCATCTTCAGGGCAGGCCCCAGTGCCCAATGCAGGGGAGATGACTTCAAAAATGCATGTGGTCACGTGTGGGTGGGGCTTTCTGCGACGCGTGCATCTGTAATGATCTCTTTACTGGACCCTGAGAGTGGCCCTGGTCAGAAATAAGAGCAGGGCTTCAGGGTCTTGGGTGGGAGTGTCACACCACTTCCACTTATGTTGCTTTCGCAACTCAAAGCACATGGGACTTCCAGACAAAGGAACCCCTGCTGAAGATGAGTTCACAATCATAAATTACAAACCACCACAAGGGAGAGTCCAACAAACGGAGGGATTGGCATTCTAAGACCTAGAAATAATAGAACCTGAGAGAGATGCTAAAATATGCTTAGAATATTTAGAGATTGTTGAATATGGATCGCTTTACTTTCCTGTAGGTTTGAAGCCAATTATAATTTAAAAGGAGAATCAAGGAGAGCAGTCAACAGTTTAAGTCAAAAAGTAACAAGAATTTTATTTTGAAGTTAGAACCACCACCAGTGTCCCCCTTCCTTCTGTTAAGCCATGCTCTAGAAAGCCAGGTTGCAATCCAGGTCAGCAACCAGAATGGTACATTATAATCTTTATTCCAAACTCCTGAAAACAATAGGGCATATGTCTCAAACAAAAATATGAGAGTTTATTTTTCATGAATAGATAGAACAGGTATGAATTTTCTTTTGCTTAATCAGAGGAAAATGAAGGGACACATATGACTTCACATGCACTTCCATTCTATAGCAGCCAGACACTTAAATTTCCCTGGGATGATGTCCATACACAGAAGTTGCTTGTTGCCATGGATTTCTGCTCTCAATTTTTTTTTCCCCCTTGCCTTTTCCAAGACTTGAGCAAAGCCAGGCTAACTAAGAAATAAGTGAATTATTTTTTGTTTTTTTTTCATGAATTCTTTCCTTCCTGTGGCCCAAGGCCCACTGAACCATCAAAGGGATTTCAATACTAAGGTTAGTAAAGGAGACGGCTCTTTGCTGGACCACGTCTCTCCACGCTTGCCCCCTCACCAGCTAGAACCCTGAGAGCAAGAAGCCCTTGCTGTCATGTATTGGAGCTTTGCAAGGGAACACATTACTTTTCAGACGTCTCCAAGGTACTTCGGACTTAGCATATTTCAACAGAGACCTCAGAAATCTCCTCCTTGGAGAGGGTCCCCTGAGCCAGAAGCCCTGCAGGTCTCCCTGACTCCTCTTCCCATTCATCCTTCCCCCTATCATTCACTCACTCACCCTTTCTTTATATTTTTTGTCTTTTTAGGGCTGCACCCACGGCACATGGAGGTTCCCAGGCTAGGGGTTGAATCGGAACTGTAGCCGCCAGCATACACCACAGCCACAGCAACGCCAGATCTGAGCCACATCTGTGACCTACACCACAGCTCAGGACAATGCCCGATCGTTAACCCACTGAGCAAGGCCAGGGATCGAACCCGTGTCCTCACTCGAACCCGTGTCCTCACAGATGCTAGTCGGGTTCGTTAACTGCTGAGCCACAATGGGAATTCCTCACTTGCCCTTTCAATTGTACTTCTTAGTATATTCCAAGTGGAGGGTGTATTTTTCCCCTGAATAGGTTCAGGGCTGCCTTGGAGGTCGGAAGACCCAGCCCCAGTCCTGGGATTCTTTGCTCAAACCGTACATACATAAAAGGAAAACATTCCTTGCAAAGCTCCAGACTCCCCTGCCAGCTTCGGCAAGCATCCCTTTCCTGGTCCCACCTCCAAGCAAAGCAGTCTGGCAGGGGTACAAAAGTGTGATCTCTCCAGGGACCCTCCTTGGAGTCCCTCCTTTTCTTGGAATCAGATGCAGAGAAACAACAGTGCAGTGGGAAAAAAAAAAAAAAGCCAAAAAATGAGTAATAATTCCAAAGACTTGTTCACTCCTTCTTTTCCCTCAGCTCCCCCTAATCTGAGCAGTCGGATGGATTTCCCTTCTCTTCTCCTACCCCTTTCTTTTGGTGTGGGAATGACACTGCGGATGGGGATAGAAGTGATTCTCAACTCACAAGCAGGAATATTTCTGTCCCCGCCTCTCTCCTGAGAAGATGAACTCCCCTCATGGCTGAAAAGGAGTCAGGAAACAGGAAGGAGAAGCAGCATATCCTTAGGGGAGAAATCACTGGCATCTCTGAAAGAAGAACTTGCATCTTTCTGGGAGGATTAGATCTTGTCTGCCACACTTGCCGTGCTCATTTTCAACTGCAACCCAGTTGAAATTATTATAGTAATAATTATTATTTTCACTTGAGGTGTCCCAAGTGTTGATAATTTGGTTCCACCTCCTTGGGATTTGCAATTAAAAATAGGTCTTCATAGACCTAAATGTAAAATATACAACTATAGAATTCTTGGAAGATAACCTAGGAAAAAATTTTGGTGCCCTCTGGGTTTGATGATGACTTTTTTTTTTTTGTCTTTTTGCCATTTCTAGGGCCGCTCCCGCCGCATGTGGAGATTCCTAGGCTAGGGGTCAAATCAGAGCTGTAGCCGCCAGCCTACGCCAGAGCCACAGCAACGTGGGATCCCAGCCGTGTCTGCGACCTACACCACAGCTCACAGCAATGCCGGATCTTTAACCCACTGAGCAAGCTCAGGGATCCAACCCTCAACCTAATGGTTCCTAGTCGGATTCATTTCCGCTGCACCACAATGGGAACTCCTTGGTGCTATATCTTAAAAAGTCATCATCGGAGTTCCTATTGTGGCTCAGTGGTTAACGAATCCGACTAGGAACCATGAGGTTTCAGGTTCAATCCCTGGCCTCGCTCAGTGGGTTAAGGATCTAGCATTGCCACAAGCTGTGCTGTAGGTTGCAAATGCAGCTTGGATCTGGCATTGCTGTGGCTGTGGCAGAGGCCGGCAGCTGTAGCTCTGATTAGACCCCTAGCCTGGAGAACCTCCGTATGCAGGGAGTTTGGCCCTAAAAAAAAAAAAAAAAAAAAAGATATAGCACCAAAAGCACGACCCATGAAAGAAAGAATTGATAAGTTGGAAATCATTAAAATTAAAACCTTCTCTGTTCTGTGAAAGACATTGTTAGGAGAATGATAAAACAAAAACAAACCACAGACTAGAAAATCTTTGCAAAACACGTAAAATATACAAGCAACTCTTTAAAATCAACAATAAAGAAATAGGAATTCCTGTTGTGGACTAGTATTCATGAGGATTCAGGTTTGATCCCTGGCCTTTCTCAGTGGGTTAAGGATCCAGAGTTGCCACAAACTGCGCCGTCTTCGTAGGCTGGCAACTGCAGCTCTGATTAGACTCCTAGCCTGGGAACTTCCATATGCCCCAGATGAATCCCCCCCCAAAAAAACCCCAAAAAACGAACAAGATAAAATAGGGAAATAAACAACCCAATTTAAAAATGGACATAAGTTCCCAGGTGGCACAGTGGGTTAAGGATCCAGCGTTGTCACTGCTGTGGTTTGGGTTGCTGCTGTGGCATGAGTTCAATCCCTGGCCTCAGAACTTCTGCATACCATGGGTGTGACCAAAAACAGAAGCAAAAAAACAGTCAAAAGATCTTACCAGACACCTCACCAAAAAATAGCAAAAGAATATCTGAAAATATGTTCACCAGGGAATTGCAAACGAAACCACTACATCTACTAAATATCTACTGTGTAGACACCACTCTACACCTATTAGAATGGCTAGGATCTAAAATGCTGACAATGCCAGATGCTGGTGAGGGTGTGGAGCAACGGGAACTCTCCTCCACTGCTGGCGGGAATGCAAAATGTACGTACAGCTTCTTACAAAACTAAACATACTCTTACATAGGATTCAGCAGTTATTCTGCTTGGTATTTATTCAAATGAATTGAAAATTTATGTCCACCCACGAATGTTTACAGCAGCTTTATTCATAATTGCCAAAACTTGGAACCAACCAAGATACTCTTCAATGGGTGGCTGGATAAACAAACTGTGGAGCATCCATGCCATGGAATTTGCACAGCTCTACAAAGAAATAAGCCAGGGAGCTGTGAAAAGACATGGAAGAAACTTAAATATCTATTTCTAAGGGAAAGACGATAATCTAAAAAGGTTACTTTATAATTCCAACGCTATGATGTTTTGGAAAAGACAAAACTAGGAAAAAGGAAAAAGACTGGTGATTTTCGGGGTTCAGGGGAAGAACAGGTGGGGAAGGAATGATTGGTTTAGAGTACAGGGGTTTTGTAGGGCAGTGGAACTGTTCTATATGATACTATAATGGTGGAGACGTGTGACAACCTGTAGAAGGAGCGAAACTTAAAGTACACGACAAGACTATTACTAGTTAATAATAACGTGGCAATCTTGGCTTCTCCGTTATAATAAATGCACCACACAAATGCCATGTGAATAGGAGAAACTTCGTGGGAGAGAGGGCATGTAACGAGAGCTCTCTATACTTTCTACTCACGTTTCCTTAAAAAAAATTTTTTTTATTAAAATACAATTGATTTATAACATTGTGCTCATTTCTGCTGTATAGCAAAGTGACTCGGTCGTACATCTATATACATTCTTTTTAACATACGCTTTTCCATCATGGTCTGTGCCAGGAGATTGGATATGGTTTCCTGTGCTGTACAGTAGGACCTGGTTGTTTCTCCTTTTTAAATGTAATAGTTTATATCTATTAACCCCAAACTTCCAGTCCATCCCACTCCCTCCCCCTCCCCCTTGGCAACTGTAGATCTGTGGTTTTCTTTTTTTTTTTTTTTTTTTTTTTTGTCTTTTTGTCTTTTTGTTGTTGTTGTTGTTGTTGTTGCTATTTCTTGGGCCGCTCCCTCGGCATATGGAGGTTCCCAGGCTAGGGGTTGAATCGGAGCTGTAGCCACCGGCCTACGCCAGAGCCACAGCAACGCGGGATCCGAGCCGCGTCTGCAACCTACACCACAGCTCACGGCAACGCCGGATCGTTAACCCGCCGAGCAAGGGCAGGGACCCACCGAGCAAGGGCAGGGACCGGATCGTTAACCCACCGAGCAAGGGCAGGGACCGAACCCGCAACCTCATGGTTCCTAGTCGGATTCGTTAACCACTGCGCCACGACGGGAACTCCCAGGCTGCAAATTGAACCTACACTTCCATAGTGATCTGAGCTGCTGCAGTCGGATTCTTAACCCTCTGCACCAGTGTAAACTCCTAAATAAAAAAAAAATTTCTCTAGGTTAGTATATTATATTTCTTGTATAATCACATTATAACAAGTTGGTCTTGTTATAAAAATGGCCCTTTGATTTTTACAGCAAATGGATTACATTTCATAAATGAGTATTAGTAATTGCATAGCGATTAGTCTCACTTACCGTCTTTAAAACTGGGAGCTCAGCAATTCCTTCCTGGTACTATAAACAAATGACAAAAGGTTGGCCACTTACTCCATTTTATTTTAATTTTTTTTAGTTCAGAGATTATTTTATTACTTTGAAAGCCAACAACATTGATCCATTGTCACATTTCTGTTCTTTTATTATTTTTTTCTTTTTTCTTTTTGGCTGTGCCCACCGCATAAAGGAGTTCCCAGACTAGGGATTGAACCCATGCCACAGCTGTAACCAGAGCCATAGCAGTGACAACACTGGACTCCTTGCTTGATGAGCCACCAGCCACATTTCTTTTTTCTTTCTTTCTTTCTTTTCCTCTTTTTTTTTTTTTTTTTTTTTTTTTAGGGCCATGCCCGAGGCATGTAGAAGTTCCCAGGCTAGGGGTCCAATTGGAGCTGCAGCCACCAGCCTGTGCCACAGCCACAGCAACGCCGGATCCTTAACCCACTGAGCGAGGCCAGGGATCGAATCCATAGCCTCATGGATGCTAGACGGGTTTGTTAACCGCTGAGCCATGACGGGAACTCCCACTGCCACATTTCTTGAACCAAGTTTAAAGAACAGCCTTTTCAGAGATGATTATGTGAAGCAGCAAGTAAGTGCAAAAGTCTTGGGGAAAATATGTAAGGGGGACATCAACCTTAAAGTCTCCTTCTGAAGCATTCAGAAAGCATGTTTCCAGGCAATGCCCAGGTCTTGAGGGATTGCTTCAGGGAAACTCACCCATATTTTTGCATGGCCAATTCCTTTTTGTTTCTAAGCAGTATCCAATTGAATGGATTTACCATCGTTTATCCTTTCACTTATTGAAGAACATCTTGGTTGCTTCCAGTTTGGAGTAATTACGAATAAATTTACTATAAATATCATGGACAGGCTTTTGTATGAACATAGTTTTCAAATCAGTTGGATAAATATCTAGGAGTCTAACTGGGTCATATGGTAAGACTATATTACACTTTGTAAGGAACTTCTGGAGTTCCCGTCGTGGCTCATCAGATAAGGACTTGATGTTGTCTCTGTGAGGATACAAGTTCTATCCCTGGCCTCCATTAGTGGGTGTAGGTCACTGGTATGGCTTGGATCCGTATGGTATTTGGTGTGGCTGTGGCATAGGCTGCAGCTGCAGCTCCAATTCAACTCCTGCCCTGGGAACTTCTATATGTTGCTGGTATGACCATAAGAAAAAGAAAGAGAAAGAGAGAGAGAGAGAGAGAGAGAGAGAGAGAAAGAAAAAGAGAAAGAAAGAAAGGAAGAAGGAAGGAAAGAAGGAAGGAAGGAAAGAAGGAAAGAGTTCTCTTTGTGGCTCAGCGGAATTGAATCTGAGTAGCATCCATGAGGACTCAGGTTTGATCTCTGGCCTCGCTCAGTGGGTTAAGGATTTGGCATTGTCCTGAGCTGTGGTGTAGGTCACAGACATGGCTTGAATCTGGTGTTGCTGTGGCTGTGGTGTAGGCCAGTGGCTACAGCTCTGATTTGACCCCTAGCCTGGGAACCTCCATATGGTGTGGGTGCAGCCCTAAAAAGACAAAAAAGAAAAAAAAAAAGAAAGAAAAAAAGACAAAAGAAAGAAGGAAAGAAACTGCCAAACTATATCCCAAAGTGGCTGCACCATTTTGCATTCCCACCAGCAATGTAAGTTCCTGTTGCTTCACATTTTCTCACCAGAAATTGGTACTGTCAGTTTTTTGGATTTTAGCCACTCTAATATGTGTAGCGATATTGCATTGCTATTTTAATTTGCATTTCCCTAATGACAAATGATGTTAAATATCTTTTCATATGCTTATCTGCCATCTATATATCTTCTATAGATAATCCTTTTTTTTTTTTTGTCTTTTGTCTTTTTAGGGCTGCACCCACAGCATATGGAGGTTCCCAGGCTAGGGTCTAATCGGAACTATAGCCACAGCAATGCGGAATGTGAGCCGCGTCTGCGACCTTTACCACAGCTCACGGCAATGCCAGATCCTTAACCCACTGAGCGAGGCCAGGAATCCAACCCTCAACCTCATGGTTACTAGTAGGGTTTGTTAACCACTGAGCCATGATGGTTACTCCAGAACTTCCCCATTCTTAAACAGTAGGAGAGTAAGTTGCTGGCTTGATGCCTTGTCACCCCCCTAAACCTAAAAACGTGTATTTCCTACAAAAACATAACTAAAATTTTGGGAAACTAACATCGATACATTACTGGGAGTTCCTGTTATGACGCAGTGGAAACGAATCTGACTAGCATCCATGAGGATGCAGGTTCGATCCCTGGCCTTGCTCAGTGGGTTAAGGATCCGGCATTGTCGTGAGCTGTGGTGTAGGTCGCAGACATGGCTTGAATCTGGTATTGCTGTGGCTCTGGCGTAGGCCGGCAGCTACGGCTCCAATTGGACCCCTAGCCTGGGAACTTCCGTGTGCCACAAGTACAGCCCTAAAAAGCAAAAAAAAAAAAAAAAAAAAAAAAAGAGAGAGAGAAAGAGAGAGATACATGACTAACATCTACTTCTCAGACTTCATTCGAGTTTCACCAGTTGTTTCAGTGCCATCCTTAATAGCAGAAGGAATGGGGCTAGAATCACATGATGCATTTAATTGTCACACCTGTGTGATTTCTCCTTCAATCTGGAACTGTTACTCAGTCTTTCCTTGACTTTCATGACCTTGATAGCTTTGAAGGTTCCAGGCCAGTTAGTTTGTAACTATCCCTCAGTTTGTTTTGACTGATAGCCCCTCATGTTTAGATTCAGGTTGTGTGTTTTGGGGCAGGAAGATCACAGGGGCTGCTCTTCTAGGTGCATCTTATCAGGTGGCCCTTGATTTCAGTTTGTCCTCTTATGGATAATGCTAACTTGATTAAGGTGTCTGTATCTGCCATGCCTCTTTACTACAAAATAACTCTTTATACCTTTGTAATTAATAAACATTTCGTGGGAGAGGCGCTTTGAAACCAAGTATCTTGTTCCTCATCAAACCTCCTCCTAGTAATTCTAGCATCTATTGATGATTCTTGGGTGAATTATTCTGCCGGTTGTGCAGTGACGCTTTTCTCACCCCATAGTTCCTTATACTGTTGGGATTCTGCCATAGAGAAGCAGTCTACCACTCTCCCCGTGTATTCGTGTATATCAGCATGGACTCATGGAGTTCTCTTTTATTTATTGAATCATAATTGCCCCAGATTTGGCCAGTAGAGTCTCCTTCTGTGTCTGTTTGATGTGTCCATATCACTCTTTGGGAACTTCCTTATTTTCTGGCCCAATAAGATGTCCTAGGCTCGTCTTATACTTTCCAGGCTCTGCCCTTTTAGTGAAGAGTGATATTTAGAAAGCAAGGTCTGGCCACTAGGGGAACTCATGGCTTTGGGGATGTCATTGCTCCCAAGGACACTCAGTGAACAGAGATATACATGCAAACATACACATGTGTATGTAATACACATACATTTACATCTGCATTTATTTATTTATTTATTTTGCTTTTTAGGGCCGCACCCATGGGATATTTCCCAGGCTAGGAGTCAGACCGGAGCTGTAGCTGCCAGCCTACACCACAGCCACAGTAACACAGGATCTGAGCCGAGTCTTTGACCTAAACACAGCTTACGGCAACATTGGATCCTCAGCCCACTGAGCGAGGGCAGGGATTGAACCTGCATCCTCATGGATGCAAGTCAGATTTGTTAACTACTGAGCCACGACGGGGACTCCTGCCTTTATTTTTATATCTATTATGTATATTGAAAACCATGTACACCATGAATTTGCACTGATAACTCCAGTTTTCAGCTACTCCTAAGGGGTCCTATGTTTGCTAGGGTTACCTTAGCAAAATACAACAGACTGGGTGGCTTAAACAATAGATATCTAATTTCTCACCGTTATGGAGGCATGAAGATGTACCAGTATCCTCATCGTAACATGCTTAGGTGTTTACTGTACAATTCTTTGACATTTTTTACAAATAGAATGTTGGTAAGGGAGGAAAGAGTAGGAATCACTGTGAATAATAGAAAAAGTGTTAGGTAGCATTTATCATGTATTCAACATGCTGGGCCCTGTGCCAAGGACTTTTATAATCACCTCACTTGATTTTCTCAACATATTGTTATTTTTCTGGTGCTATTATTTTCTCCTTTTTTTTTTTTTTTTTTTTTTGCCTTTTTCTTAGGACCGCACCTGTGGCATATGGAGGTTCCCAGGCTAGGAGTCAAATCAGAGCTGCAGTTGCCAGCCTACACCACAGCCACAGTAACATGGGATATGAGCCACATCTGCGACCTACACCACAGCTCAGAGCAACGCCAGATCCTTAACCCACTGAGCAAGGCCAGGGACTGAACCTGCATCCTCATGGTTATTAGATGGGTTCATTTCCGCTGAGCCACAACAGGAACTCCTATTTTCTCCACCTTACAGATAAGAAATCCAAGGCTCTGAAAGGCCTAGTCACTTATCTAAGGTAACAGCACTTGTAAATAGAGGCAGGACTCCAATTCAGGTATATGTCATTCCATAATTGATGCTCTTACCTCTCTCAGATCTAGAGCACCAGGATTCCTGTCCAATCTCCATCCATTTCTTTGATAAAAACAGAAACTTAAGACCCAATAAATGACTTCTAACGACTCTTTGATTTTTACACTTCTCTAGTATGGGACTGCATTATTATTTTTTTTGTTTGTTTTTTTAGGCCTATACCCACGGTATATGGAAGTTCCCAGCCTAGGGGTTGAATTGGAGCTGCAGCTGCTGGCCCAAGACACAGCAATGCCAGATCCGAGCTGTGTCTGCCACCTACACCACAGCTCACAGCAACACCGGATTCTTAACCCACTGAGTGAGATCAGGGATCAAACCTACAACCTCATGGATACTAATGGGGTTCGTTTCTCCTGAGCCACAACCAGAACTCCATGGGATTGCATTTTTTTATAGAAGGAAAAAATAAAGTTCCTGTATAAATTCTCTTCCTTCAGGGTTGGGATTGTCTCCCTCCCAGCAATCTTGGCGGTTGTACATTCTTTTCCAGGAGCTAAGAAAACTGGTGGCAGTTGTCATGTTTACTGTCTTCACTTGGTCTTGCTGTGCTCTGAAGGTAGGGCAGGCTCTTTTCATGCACGGGAACACTGTGAGGCTCAGAGACTTTAAATAAATTCCGGGACAAGGACAGATCTGGCGCTCAGGTCTGATGCTTCCTGTTGTGAGTCTGAGACTTTGGACTTGCTTTTTTCTTAACTTGGTCTCCAAACTGGTTACTGTCTAAGTTGAACCTGGAAATTTTTTTAAATGAAATTTATTTATTTTTGTTTGTTTTTCATTTGTAATGATTTTTATTTTTTCCATTATAGCTGATTTACAGTGTTCTGTCAATATTCTACTGTACAGAGGTGACCCAGTCACACATACATATATAAATTATTTTTCTCACATTATCATGCTCCATCATAAGTGACTAGACATAGTTCCCAGTGCTATTCAGCAGGATCTCATTGCTTATCCATTCCAAAGACAATAGTTTGCATCTACTAACCCCAAATGCCCAGTTCATCCCACTCCTTCCCCCTCCCCCTTGGCAACCACAAGTCTGTTCTCCAAGTCCCTGCATTTCTTTCCTGTGGAAAGGTTCATTTGTGCCTTATATTAGATTCCAGATATAAGTGATATCATATGGTATTTGTTTTTCTGACTTACTTCACTTAGTATGAGAGTCTCTAGTTCCATCCATGTTGCTGCACATGGCATTATTTTGTTCTTTTTATGGCTGAGTAGTATTCCATTGTGTATATATATACCACATCTTCTTAATCCATTCATCTGTCAAAGGACATTTGGGTTGCTTCCATGTCTTGGCTATTGTGAATAGTGCTGCCATGAACGTGCGGGTGAATGTGTCTTTTTCCAGGAAAGTTTTGTCTGGATATATGCCCAAGAGTGGGATCGCTGGGTCATATGGTAGTTCTATGTTTAGTTTTCTGAGTTACCTCCATACTGTTTTCCATAGTGATTGTACCAATTTACATTCCTACCAACAGTGCAGGAGGGTTCCGTTTTCTCCACACCCTCTCTAGCATTTGTTATCGGTGGACTCAAACCTGGAAATTAAGCACCACTTGCTCTCTGAGGCCTTTGGTTACATTTTCCCCATTTGCGCTTCTCGCCTAGCATAAATTTCCAAAGAGCTTTTGATCAGCGAGCAGATTTGAGCCAGTTGTGGAGTTGGGTTCTTCGTCACCGGTGCACCTTCCCAGAAAGGGCGCTTTTCTGGCTGGGTTTACGCAGAGGGCCTGTAAAACGTCTGGATGCTCCCATCCTGTGTTTCGTTGCGGCACTAGGGGTGCCCAGCAGGAAGGGGCCCATGTTCTGCACAGATGAAGTAGGCAGTGCTTGGTCTGCGCTCAGCAGGACTGCAGACTGGGCAGGGCCGGCCTCTTCTTGCCCTGACTCCACCAAGGACTGACCCGATGATCTGAGCCGCTAACCCCGGAGACCCCCGCGGGTTCCGGCAGCCTTCAGACCCGCCCTTTCTCAGCCGGGCCCTCCTTTTGGGCCTCGGGAAAAGCCTGGGTTCCTCCCTCCACACAGCTCAGCAAGAGCGCCCTATTTGGAGGCCGAGGCCCAAGGAGGTGGAGTGACTGGGCCAGCGCGCCACTCAATCCCCAGCCCTACCCGGGGATCAGAAGCACGGTGCTGGCGGCCCATGCTGGGCGGGCGGGGCTGGGGTCGTCGAGGGGCGTGCCCGCGGGCTTTCGCCGGCACAGCCGCCATCCGAAGTCGCTGTCTCCGCCTGGGGTCGTCTGAGCACTGCGGCTTAGAAGGCTGCTCTGCACAACGTGGGGGAAGGGGCAGAGGCCGCTGCGCCGCGGCTCCCCGCATCGCAGTCGGTCTCCCCTCCCCCCCATTGAAGCTCCGTCGAGTCCGAGCCCGCGGGCGGGAGGCAGAGGCCAGGTATGGCCTGGGGGTTGCGACCGGCGTGGGAGGGGATGACCCCGGGGCTGCCCAGCTGCGAGCCAGCGTTTCCTCGAATCCGGCAGGGCTGCGCGGGGGTCGGGAGACCCGGAGGGCCTGCGAGGGAGGAGGGGGGTCAAGTCTGTTTCCGTCCGGCCTCAGCCTGCTCCGGCTGAAACGAGTCTTTCCGGTGGGGCTGCCCAGCCTCCCGGAACCCGCCCAGAGACGTGCAGGACCCGCCCGGGCCGAGGGCGAGAGCAGGCTGGAGGGTGGAACCGCTGAAGAGGCGGAGAGCAGGGTCCTGAGTTCCAGCCCTGCCTGCGAGCTCCCGGGCCCCCTCTTTCCGATCCAGTGGGTCTTCAGGGGCACCCTGACCGAGGGTTTTGGAAAAGCTTCCCGGGTGATTCTGCGAATTAAGGCTCCGATCTAACCTTACTACTTTACAGCTGGGGAAACCGAGGCACAGACTGTACCAAGGCGCACCAGGTGTTAGCACACTACGAAGAAGCCAAGTGAAAGCCTATGAGGAGCGACCCGTCCGAGGCCAGGATTTTCCCCAGGGCCTGGGTCCTGGGGATCGGGGTTAGATGAAAGGGTCCTGGGATTCCGGAAGGCCTGAGCGCCCGCTGCCCCGACAGCTTCGCGGGGTGGATTCAGCTGGATCACCGCGAGGGTCCCCGATCTCACGAAATTAATCGAGGAGTAAAGATTACATTTAACCTCTGCAGACAGCAAGACAGGGACCACTCTCCCTCCCAGCCTGGCGCCAGCTTGAACCCGAGGGCATGTCAACAGGAGCCAGGAACTGGAGGCGAAGCATCTTTCATTTCCTCTGCGGCGGTGGAACAAGTGAGGTCTCTGATTGCTAGGGTCTGGTTTTTCAAAATCACAGCTTGTGGAGACCCAAAGGGGTTGGGGGGTACCCTGGAATATTCTTTTATCTGCTCAACCTTGAGTCAGACTTGCAATCAGCATTTGATCAGGAAACTTGGTCAGTTTCTCAAAATGCAAAATCAATCACAGATTTTACTTTTTTCCTTGGCATTTCCTTGGGATAGTCTCTGTTCTGGGAGTGAACGATTATAAACTATTGTCTTAAATTCTGTCCTGATTAGCATCTTTCCTCAATTCAGGATTTCCCTGGAGCCAGATCTTTGCAGCTTCAGGATTATGACTTTTTTAAAAATATAAGTTTGATGAATTTTTATCTGTTCCCTAAATTAGAAACTCCCTTAATTACAGGAGAAAACATTTTCAAAGAAAAAGGGTAGACCTTTAGAGCAAGCCCTGGAGCAATGCTTCTAAAGAAAATCTCAGGGCAGATAGGTCCTCAGAACCAAATGAGATCGTCTTTTCTGCAGCCCACCGTCTTTCAGTTAATTCTTGAAAGAATAAAAGAAAGTTGTTCATCCTCCTGCAGAGGATTCTGACTTGACAGAAAGCATGGTCTTGGTTAAATTGTTTTAAAATTGGGCTTGGGCGACCAGATGGTAGATGAGGGGAAATTTCTCTATAAAAGTATTTCCAGCTAATAAATGAAGAAAGAATGATAGCACATCACCATTTTGCATCCCTAATGAATTAATGGATCTAGGCATGATCAGGTATGGTTACTAACACCATGGAAAAAGAGAACACACGTGATGTGCTAATGGAAAAAAAAAACTCCACACCAACTTTGAAGTTGTCTTGACACTCCTTGCAGCCCAGCCTGCCCCCCTAAATCAAGCCTGCATCGGGTCAAGCCTCATCTGGATCAACACTACCATGAGAAACTATCCACATCTCATGAAACTGCAAATAACCCAGTTCTTCAAATGAATTGCAAGGAAAATCATTGCATTTAGATTCTAAATCAAATAAAATCTAAGAAAAAGAATGACATTCATAGGACACTTACGAATTTGAACACTGATGATGGAGTTCATTGGGAATTGCAGTGGTTCTGCAGTGGTTCTGGTCTCTGGCCTGGGAACTTCCACATACCACAGGCGTGGCCAAAAAAAAAAAAAAATAGCACTGAAGGGGTATTTGATTTTTAAAAACTTTTATTACAGGAGTTCCCATTGTAGCTCAGCAGTTACTAGCTAAGAACCTGACTAGTATCCATGAGGACACAGGTTCGATCCCTGGCCTTGCTTAGTGAGTTAAGGATCTGCCATTGTTGCAGTGTGTGCAGTGTGTGGCATAGGTCCCAGATGCAGATTGAATCCAGCGTTGCTGTGACTGTGGCATAGACCCCTAGCTTGGGAACTTCCATGTGCCACAGATGCAGCCCTAAAAAGACAATAAAATAAAATAAAAGCTGTATTTCCTTTATAAAAAAAGTATTACAGTATTTTAGAGCGGTAATATTATGCTTACATTTTTCAGTATTTAGAAATATTTAATATATTTTTTTCCTGTATTTGAAAATAAGTGCTAAAACATACAGATGAAATGATGGGAGTTCCTGTGATGGTGCAGCAGAAACAAATCCGACTAGGAACCATGAGGTTGCAGGTTCGATCCCTGGCCTTGCTCCATGGGTTGCCGTGCACTGTGGTGTAGGTCACAAACACGGCTTGGATCTGGCATTGCTGTGGCTGTGGTGTAGGCCAGCAGCTATAGCTCTGATTAGACCCCTAGCCTGGGAACCTCCATTATGTCGTGAGTTCGGCCCTAAAAACAAAAACAAAAACAAAAAAATTATACAGATGAAATGATATCTGGAATTTATTCTAAATAGTTTTATGTTGCAATAAGGAAAGTAGAGGAAGGTATAGATGGAAACAAAGTTGGACATTAGTAATAAGTATATGGTTCATTTTATTATTCTATTATGTCTGGGGTTTTTTTGTTTTTTGTTTTTTTTCTTTCAGTCCACACCTGCAGCATATTGAAGTCCCCCAGCCAGGAACTGATTCTGAACTGCAGCTTCAGTCTATGCCACAGCTGAGGCAATGCCGGATCCTTAACCCACTGTGCCACAGCAGGAACTCCTGGATTTTTTTTTATCTTTTACTTTTTGAAGGATATTCTCAAACTTGGGGAACTGGCATTGGAACCTGACCAAATTCTATGGAGTGGAGCTCAGGATGACTAGTCCATGTCTTGCTCTGTGATTTTGCGCATGTCACTTGTCACTTGTCCATTCAAGAAACACTGTGGAGGACATTCTGTCTTCTTGAGCTTCTGAAATTATGGAGCTAACACTTTAGATTAGGAAATGACAAAGAAGGAAGCCACCAATGGAAGCATGGAAGACCTTGTAGAGGAATTGATGTTTGCTATGGATCCTGAAAAATGAAAAGGAGTTCCCTAGGTGTGTCAGTTCATCTTCTGTAAGATAAGATATTCCAAGGAGGACTTATTTAGTCCTAATAGAGTCTGTGATTATAACCTGCCCATAACCAACCTTGTCTTCCGTGTGCCCCTCCAGGGAGTTGAGAGGTACCCCCCTCCCCATGGAGCTCTGTCACCATCCTTTATTTTGGTAGCTGAAGCAATCCAACTTAAGCTCTTGGTCTTGAGTCTCTCAGTTGTGTTTGGAGGCCAAAGCATTATCATATTAGCCAGTCTATAACCTCCTTAGGGAATTGTTTCTTGTCGGGCTCACAGATTTATTCCCATCCATCTAGTTCCTAAGTCATTTCACTTAGTGACTTCAGCTATACATTTGACGGTAGTTTTGCCCAGCCTTGAGAATAAAGCCCATTTGCTCATCAAAACATGAGTGCCTATAGTCGATACTCTTAGCCTTCCCAGCTGTTCTTATCTTCCCTCTCTTCCTGTAGGACATGTGGTTCAGTATACAGCATGCAGCCTGGCCTTTGGGTTAACTAGTTTATCCCATTCTCTGCCAAAACAGGATGAACTTTGTGCTTTGATGGCCTTTTCACCCATGTGTCATGAACCATCTGTTGGGGCAAAGCTTAAAACAGCAGTTGTCCCTTGACAAGTAGTTGCAGTATCACATCTCTATTCTGTTATGGAAAATTATTTTCTATTTTCATCTTCTCAGTTTTTTTGGTCTCTATTCCTTTTCTAGGGTCGCTCCCATGGCATATGGAGGTTCCCAGGCTAGGGGTCTAGTTGGAGCTACAGCTGCCGGCCTATACCACAACTACAGCCACGCCAGATTCAAGCCACATCTGAGACCTACATCACAGCTCGTGGCAATGCCAAATCCTTAGCCCACTGAGCGAGGCCAGGGATCGAACCCGCAACCTCATGGTTCCTAGTTGGATTCGTTAACTACTGAGCCACGATGGGAACTCTTCATCTTCTCAGTTTTTGTGGATGTTTGTACTTTGAAAGAATAATTTCTGAAAATTTTGGAGACATAAGATAAGGCTCTTTAAATTTGGTTGCTGTATGTTTGTTGAATGAGTTTGCCTGGACTGTGATACTGAATCAAATATGTTGTCTTCTTAGGGACCTGGCAGCATCTAGCGGCGTGATCCAGAGCCTGGTGGAGAGCTGGGAAGCTTGCAGCTCCTCTAATTCTTACTGCTATAAACCAAAGGTATACGTCACTGTGGGAAAAATATTAGGAAATTAGCTGTGATGTATGTTTTCAGTGACTGCTCAAAAGCTTCTTATACTAATTTAATTAGAATAATTTATCTTAATAGAAAGCTGTAATTTTCTACTTTTTCCAATCAGTTGAACCAATCTGCACTTTTTAAAACCCACCCATATGGAATTTATTACACCAAAACCAATACTCTAAACCTTTATTTTTGTGCTAACCATCATTATAACCGAGGAATTATGCTATAGCAATAGTTGAGACCTCTACTTCTGACTCTGGAACACCAACCTGGATCAAACCAAGCCTCCAACCTCAAACAAGTAGAACAGCTGGATAATTTAAAAAATCTGTCTAACTTGAGAGAACTTGAGAGGGCAAGATCCTGGAGAGAACAGAAACAGAAAGGTGAATCTGACATTTGACACTTTTGTTCTGGAGGCTGGAAGTCCAAAACCAGGGTGTCAGCAGATTCGGTTCTTGATGAGGACTGGCTGGCCGATTGCCACCTTCTCTCTGTGTCCTCACAAGGCAAAGAGAGGAAGCTCTGATGTCTCTTTCTGATCTTATAAGAGCACTAATCAAATCACAGAAGCTCCACCCTTATGACCTCAACTAAACCTAATTACCTTCCCAAGGCTTCACTTCCTTATACCATCACACTGGGGGCTAAGGCTTCAATATATGAATTGGGGGGGAGCACAGATATTTAGTATATAACAGCACTATTATTCTTCTCAAGGCATTTATCTCTAAGAGCAGTGACTTCAGTGCTAAGAAGCTGAGCAAAGCTTTGGCAGTCTCAGAGAGGCCCTGGTAATAGCCTAGCCTTTTTGTTAGGACCTCAGAAAGTTTATACCAGTAGTATGGGCAAATCAAAAAAGGACCAACTTTCAAAAAGGTTTTACTCAAAGCAAACTAAGGATATGCCCCTATACCAACTGTATGACAAGAGCAAAAGAAAATCTCTGGAGAAAGATAGCCTCATCCACAGTATCACCTTAGTTCTATAATTTTTCATATACAGTATGTAGCAGTTGATCCAAATTTACTAGGCATACCAGGAGACAAAACTAAATCACCCTAAACCAAGAGAGGAAAGATAATAGAAACTGATTGACAGAGTTCCCCTTGTGGCTCAGCGGAAATGAACCCGACTAGTATCCATGAAGATGTGGGTTCAGTCCCCGGCCTTGCTCAGTGGGTTAAGGATCCAGTGTAGCTGTGAGCTGTGGTGTAGGTCGCAGATGTGGGCTCGGATCCCATGTCGCTGTGGCTGTGGCATAGCCTGGCAGCTACAGCTCTGATTCAGCCCCTATCTTGGGAAATTCCATGTGCTGTTGGTGCAGCCCCCTGAAAAAAAAAAAAAACAAGAAGAAACTGATTCACAGGGAACCAAGTTATTGGAGTTATTAGATATAGATAAAATACCCTCTGATCAATACATTCAAGGAAATGAGAGACAGAACGGATTTTTTTTTTTTTGTCTTTTTAAGGCTGCACCTGTGGCATATGGAGGTTCCCAGGCTAGGGGTTGAATCTGTGCTGTAGCCACTGGTCTATGCCACAGCCACAGCAATGTGGGATCAGAGATGCATCTGTGACCTACAAAATAATGGAAATATAACTGAAAAAGTGTAATTAAAAATAACATATTAGATGAGTTCCAAGTAGATGAGACACAAATTAGGAGAGGAATAGTGAATTGGAAGATATATCAGAAAAAAATGTCTGCAGTGAAGCACAAAAAGACAAAATGATGGAAAATACAGAATGAGTATGTCATATTTTGGACATAATGAAAAGCTTTTACCGTAATTGTAACTGAGGTCCCAGAGGAAAACAGGAAGAGGGAGAATTGAACAGAAGCAATATTTGAATAGATAATGACCAAGAATTTTCCGATGTTGGTGAAATACATAAATCCACAGAGTCAAGAAGCCCTAAGTAAATAAATACATGTAGAAAAAAATTTAACCCGTGTATATATATAAGAATTAAAATAGGGAGTTCCCATCGTGGCAAAGCAGAAACAAATCCAACCAGGAACCATGAGGTTGTGAGTTCCATCCCTGGCCTCACTCAGTGGGTTGAGGACCCGGCGTTGCCTTGAGCTGTGGTGTAGGTCGAAGATGCAGCTCGGATCTGGCGTTGCTGTGGCTGTGGTGTAGGCCGGCAGCTGTAGCTCCGATTAGACCCCTAGCCTGGGAACCTCCATATGCTGGGGATGCAGCCCTCAAAAGACAGAAGACAAAAAAAAAATATTTTCTCACAGTTCTGAAGGCTGGAAGTCAGAGATCAGGGTGCCAGCATGGTCAGATTCTAGTGAAGGCTGTCTTCCTGGCTTTTAGCTTTTTTTAGGATCGTACAGGTGGCATACGAAAGTTCCCGGGCTAGGGGTCCAATCGGAGCTGTAGCTGCTGGCCTGCATCACAGCCACAGCAACTCTGGATCTGAGCCTTGTCTGCAACCCACACCAGAGCTCACAGCAACACCATATCCTTAACCCACTGAGCAAGCCAGGGATTGAACCCGCATCCTCATGGGTACTAGTTGGGTTCATTAACTGCTGAGCCATGACAGGATCTCCCTCTTTTACCGTAATTGTAACTGAGATGGCCCTCTTCTTTCTGTATCCTCAGATGTCAGAAAGAGCAGATTCTCTGGTGTCCCTTCTTGTAAGAACCTCAGTTCTATCAGATCAGACCTTTATGACCTCACTTAACCTTAAAGGACCCGTCTTCAAATCCAGCCACATTGGGGGTTGAAGCTTCAACATATCAATTTGGTGGGGGCGGGGACACAGTTCAATTCATAACATAATTTCTTGCTATAACCTCTAAAGGAATGGTTAAAAAAAGTGTAACTCACAAGCAAATACTAGAGGGAGAAATGATATGAAAATAGTTAATCTGAAGAAAGAAAACAAAGAAGGTGATAATAGAAGAAGACATAGAAACATTGTAGATTTAAACCTAAATGGGCAACAATTAAATTACATGTGAACGAACTAAACACTGCCATCAAACTTCAAAAGTTGACTGACAGGATAAATAAATAACGGACAGCCAACTACATTCTGAGACATACCTTAGGCATGAGGATAAGAAAGGCAGAAAGTGCAAAGATGGGGAAAAATAGACCATCAAAGCAAAGATTAAAAAGATTGTTGGGAGGCAGTCAGAAAAACATTTCTAATGTGATGACACAAATTTGCCAGTTTCAATAGGAGTTAATAGAAAATGTATTTTTCTGAATTTTATTGAATCAGATGGATTGTTCTCACCTGTTTTTTTTGACACTAGCCCTTTTCTTTTCTTTTTCTTTTTCTTTTTCTTCTTTTTTAGCTTTTATTAAATCCTTACAAGACAGAATACAAAATCCCGGCATTGAAAGTTGGTGTCAAGGAAAACTTCTGAGCTGTATCAGTTCACATGGCACAGTGGAATTAAAGTGCTTGGATGTTTTTTCCCCCACTTTAAAAAAACTTTGAGTTTTTTTTTTTTTTTTTTTTTTTTTGTCTTTTTTATGCAACTTAACATTGAAACTCTGCTGTTCTCCCTTCCCCCAGTGCTAGAGAGCCTGGGACCAGGTTGCTCACTCACAGTAATTGTTCTGACCCGTCCTCTGAGCCGCGCTGTCGATATAACCGGGGGAGGAAGTGACACTAGCCGTTTTCTTAAAGCAGGATCGCACTCTGTCTTACCTACTATCCCATCTATATTCAACAAATCAGGTGCCGAGAGCCTCCTGACAGCCTGAAAGCCATGCTGTTGAGTCTGGCCAGCTGTGTATATGTGGTGCGTAGGCACTTAAAGCTTTCTTTCTGTTCATCCCAAGTTTGCAGAGCTTTGGCAAAAGTCACTTCACAGTTGGGCAGTGCATCTCCTGGAGGAGCTCACAACTCCAGAGAGAGATAGGCAAGCGTAGAGAGGACCCCCAAATCTCTGAATATGCACCGTAGCAAAGGCACCGGAGCCTGATCAGAGAGGGTCTCATTCTTCCTGGATTATTGAGCACCTACTATGTGCCAGGCTTCTCAACATGGTTTTTTTTCTCTGACCTAAGAACCGTATTTTTTCCAAAAAATTATGACATCTTAAAAAAAGTGAAGAGTTTCCTGGTGGCTCAGCATGTTGATGATCTGATGTTGTCACTGCTATGGCTCTGGTTACTGCTGTGGTGCAGGTTCGATTCCTGGCCCTGGAACTTCTGCATGGCATGGGTGTGGCAAGAAAAAGAGAGAGAAAAGTGGGGAAGATTTTTTTTCTTCCCAGTCAGTGAGTTTTGTGAAATACCTGTGAAATTAAGAGCAAATGGACACATAGAGAGGCTGAGGGAGGAAAAAAGGGTAGGGAAACCAACCTGTGTAGAGCTGCCATTGTGTGTTATCTCACTGATCACAATAACCTAATGGGGGAGGTCCGGATGCACTTTACAGATCAGAAATCGAGGTCCAAAGAGGTCAAGTCACTTTTCCTGAGTCTCCAGCCTGCAAGGTGAGGAGCCGATCTATAGACGCCACGTCTTTTGACTCTTGGTCCAGGGTCCTTGCATCAGGCAACTGCGTAGTAGGTGTCCTTGAGACCTCCTACGTTCATGGAGGCCCCGGGCTTGGAGGTGGCACTTGGGAAGCAATGGGAGGAGACGGGGGGAATTGAAATGCCTGAATGTCCCAGGTGGGATTGGAGGCCGAAGCCTCCTCCACCCACCCCTCACCCCTGAGCCTCCTATCTTTGGGACTCTGTCCCCGTCTCTTAACTGCTGGCAGGTAATGAGATAGGTCATTAGAAGATGGGCAGAAGCCTTTGTCCTTTTGGGTGAAGGGGACCTCTCATCATCAGGGTCCTAGCATTTTCTCAACAGTTTCCCACAGGTTTCACACTCGTTAAGAACTGGTATCTGTGTAGTGGTGTCTCTGGAGCAAGGTGTTCACTTAGTGCTTTGGGCCAACATGGTAGCTTCAGAACCAGACAGGAGAAAAGGGAAGAGAAGACTATTATTCATGGGTGTCTTAGTCTGCTTTAACAAACTACCGTAAGTCAGAGAGCTTAAACAACCGAAATTTATTTTCTACAAGTTCTGGAGTGTAGAAGTCTGAGGTTAAGATGCCAGGATGGTCAAGCTCTGGTGAAACTCTTTTCCTGGCTTGCAGAAGACAGCCTTCTCCCTGTGTCCTCACATGGCAGAGAGATGACAACAGGCTAATAAGGCCACTAATCCCATTGTGGGGGCACCACCCTCATGATCTCATCTAACCTAATTACCTTCAAAGGCTCCATCTCCAAACACCATCATGTTTGAGGGTAGGGCTTCAACATAGAAATTTGAGGTGGGGGGACACAATTCAGTCCATAACCATTGTTTTGGGTTTGTTTGTTTGTTTTGTTTTTTTGTTTCTTTGGGGTTTTTTTGTTTTGGTTTTTTTGTTTTGTTTTGTTTTGTTTTTTGCCTTGTAGCAAATCTCTTCATCTCTTACCGGTGTCATGGACATATTATGATTCCAAAGGGGTAGAAAGTAAGAGTCCCTGCTCTGCTGTCTGTTCTTTTCCCTTTGTCCCTTCAGGGGTCCTTTGGCAGATTTGCAGCCAGGAATCAGGAAGGACCAACCTTCTTACTGATTTAAAAAAAAAAAAAAAAAAAAAGGCCTCAAGCAGGTTACATGCCGTTTCTCCAAGTGAGTTGGGGCAGGTGGGGGTGGGTCTACCAGATGTCCTAGGTGATGTCGGGTGTATGTCTAGACACCTGGAAACCTAAGGAAGGTGGCTGCTGTCTGAAGGTCAAGTCATTAAGTGGCCTTTGTATCTTTTGTAGCTTTCCCAATTAGCTTGTTTTTAAACCTCCCAACTTGAACTTCGCAGGTTCAGCCGCTGAAAATGAAGATGCTGTATAGGTTGTCGCCCCATTTTCCCTTAGATGAACTTACTCAGTCTCCCTGCTAGCCCCACACCCTCCTGTCCTCAGGAGAACACCGCTGCTGACTGGATCTTTCTTTCTGGGACCCAGTCACCTAGTCTCTGGTAGGATCTCTCCCTGTGTCCTCCAGGGGTCCAAGTGGAGGCTCAGATGCCCAGCCTAGCCCTGCCTAGGTCTGCACCATGGGTCTGGGTTGGGGTGGGGGTGTCCAAGCCTCTGTGCTTTTAACTTAATAATTCCTGCTGCTGCAAGTGTGACAGTGTCTGACCAGCCTGGACTTAGACTTCTCCCTTGACTGAACCCTGGTCCTGGTTTCTAACTGGTGAATTCCATCTCCTGGCGCCCCGAACCATGCCAATCTTCATGCCTTCCCTAGCTACACCTCTGCACACACACCCCTCTCCCCAGGATGTGAGCAACTGTCTCCCTGGGACCTGCTCCCTCCCTCCCTGCCCTGCAGGGGTGCCCCTGTGACCACACCTGCCAGGTGGCTTGTGAGGAGGCCGGCGATGCCTCCAGGGAGAGCAGCCTGGGTGCAGCACTTCACTACAGCTTGGGTGTGGACTGCTCTGTGGTGGCCTAGAAACAAGCGTTTACACAATCGCCCTGTAATGCATGCTCTCCCAGTTCCTGAAGCTTGGTGGTAGGAGGATGGATTTGCACCCAGCTTAGTAAAGAAAACTAGCACTTCCCCCTTTGACTGCTCTCAGTTTTGACAAAGTAGCACCAAAACAGCTGGATCAAACTGGCCCGTGTGAGGAGGGCAAAACCAAAGATTACACGTGTGCTCTCTTATTAGCTCTCACAACCACCCTGGGGGTCCACAGAGTACTGTCTCTCTGAAAACCGAAGTTCAGAGAGCTTAGGTACCTTGGCCATGGTCACACAGCACATCCATGACAGGGTATGATTTAAAACCAGACCCACTAAGGCCAAAGTTCACAGGGCACAGGCTGGCACGTGCCCTTTTTGTTGCTCCATGCAGGGCAGGCTTGGGATAGGGGTGGGGAATTGACATTGGCAAAGGTATCTAGTCTTTTCTTCTTTGGAAAGATATATCACTCTGCAACGCTTCATTACGACTATATTTCACAACTTGGTAGACCTTAAAAAAATGCAGAATGTGCAGGACAAAGGGCAGCGCACAGCAGGAGTGCCCTGGCAGGGTCATCAACCAGTGAGGTTGGGAGGTGGAATTCTCACCCTGCCTCCAACCCCCATCCCAGATGCCAGGACTCCGCTTTGATGCCCACGAGTGCTGTGCCCACAGGCGCCCCTGAGTAGCTGGCAAGTAAATCTTCATCAAAGTGACCCTGTACCCCAAGGGATATTTGCTCTTAACAGCATCTTCTGAGACCCGGGGCCTTTTCCTGAAGGACTGACACCCAGTTTCAGAGAATCTAGAGGAGGGCCTCCTGGGCAGACCCCTTCTGGGACAGAGCAGAAATCTCTACTCTACAGCCCCTGGACCCAACTCACCCCTCCCTCCCTCAGCTGCCCAAATGCCCCCCCCCCCCTTTTTGGAGAAAGGGCCCCACATCCCAAGCCCTCTAACAACTGGCAGCCACATTGAACCAGCCACCACTCCCAGCTTCCTGGTCACCCCTGTGTTGGGCGCTGGGCTGGGCTCTCAGACAGCAGCCAGCCTGATGCGGAGGTGGCCAGGGGGGTGGCGGCCGAGGCTGATTGAAGTCCCCATTTCCCTTGTACAAGGGCAGCATAATTAATCAGGCAATAATGAATTCAGGTACCACGGGCTCGTCACCTTGAGAGATAGGCCATCTGAAAGGGCTGGAATTCAAAAGAGGCCGGCAGGTCACCATTAGGATTTTTCAGTATAAAATGTTAACATTAAGGGGGAGATTTATTGGAATTTGAGCAAAATTTGGTCTGCTGCCTTCAGAAACCCTTGCCCCTCCCTTCCTCTCCCTCCCTCTCCCTCCTTCTCTCTCTCTGCTCCAGCTCTCTCTCCCTCCCTCTGGCTTTCAGAGCAGGCTCCCGGGGTGGGTGGGCCTCTGGCTGACTCTGGTCCTCTCTCCCAGGCTTTCTTAGCTCAGGGATGACTCTCCCCTTGTGTACCTGTTACTCAGCATCCTGTGAAGTGGAGCCATGAACATTCCCCTCACCAAGAATTTGGGCTCCCCAGCGCTCAGGCGATGGACCAGGATGTATGCACTGTGGGGTGGGCACGGGTGTGGGGAGGGGTGCTGCATGCTGTGCCTGGGCCCTGATGGTCCTGGTTTTGCACGCTCTTCAGCTTCCAGGAGTAGCCAGAACAGGAGTGCAGCAGGGGCCATCAGCAAAGCAGAGTTGCTGATCCAGGCTCAAATCCCAGTCTTCCCAGGGCCCCACTGGGAGGTTTGGAGCAAGTTGTAGAACTTGGCCTTGGCATCTGCCAATGCAATGGGATAAAACAAAGTGGTCGTAGGCCACTTTGCTTATGTTTTGCACACAGTAGGTTCTTAGCTGTGGAAGGCTTCTGCAATTGAGATCAGGCCTGGGACTAGCCCACTGGAGGCTGCACAGCTCCGGTGGAAGCCCTAGCTGACTGACGGTGGGGCCTGAGGTGCAGTGTGCACCAGGATCCCCTGACTTTAAAGGGGGACTTTAGTGCCAGCACATGTCGCTGGCAGCTTCAGGATCAGTGATACCCCCCATGCCATGGGAATGCTGAGAAAGCTTCCCAGAAGAGGTGCTGTTGGATCCCTTTTAAAGAATATGTCAGGGAGTTTCCTGATTGCCTAGCGGTTCCGGATTTGACATTGCCACTGCTGTGGCTTGAGTTTCTCAGGCCAGGAACTTATGTATGCCATGGGCAAAGTCAATACATATATAAATTAAATATGTAATAATATTATTATACATATATATGTATATTCATATATATTAAATATATATAATATATATCATACATATATAAATTTAAAAAATAAAGGAATATGTCAGAGCCACAGGGTAGCTCAAAGCAGCTGTGTCCCTGTACAGAGTGGATTAGGGGCCTGAGACCCCATGTGTCCCAGGCACCTGCTGTGTGCACAGGCAGGAGAGCAAGTGATAAGGTGAAAAGACAAACTGCCCATTTTTTCTCTAGTGGGCAAAGAAGACAAGTAGGCAATTTGCAGAAGAGGCATGGAAAATGGTTTGTAAGTTGATTAAAAAAAAAAAAGTGCTCAATCCTGCCAGGTCTTAAGGAAAAGGCAAGTTAAGTGAGGTAGCATTTGTTACTCATCAAACGGACAAAAATTTCTTTTTTTTTTTTTTTTTTTTTGTCTTTTTGCTATTTCTTCGGGCCGCTCCTGCGGCATATGGAGGTTCCCAGGCTAGGGGTTGAATCGGAGCTGTAGCCACTGGCCTACACCAGAGCCATAGCAACGCAGAATCCGAGCCGTGTCTGCGACCTACACCGCAGCTCACGGCAACGCCGGATCATTAACCCACTGAGCAAGGGCAGGGACCGAACCCGCAACCTCATGGTTCCTAGTCGGATTCGTTAACCACTGCGCCACGATGGGAACTCCAAACAGACAAAAATTTCTAAGTCTGAGAGTATTGGGTACTAGTGAGGATGTCAGGATGCTGCTCTCAGACACTACCTATTGGTGCAGCTTCTTCAGAGGCTTAGCAGTTTCCTTTATATATTTATTTATTTATTTATTTATTTTTATTTATTTATTTATTTATTTATTTATTTTTGCTTTTTTAGGGCACACTTGTGGCATATGGAGGTTCCCAGGCTAGGGTCAAATTGGAGCTACACCTGCCAGCCTACACCACAGCCACAGCAACGTGGGATCCAAGTCGAGTCTGAGACCTACACCACAGTACATGGCAACAGCAGATCCTTAACCCATTGAGCAAGGCCAGGGATTGAACCTGCATCCTCTTGGATCCTAGTCAGGTTTGTTAACCACTGAGCCATGAAGGCAGCTCCTATTTTTATTTTTTATTTTTCTTTTTACAGCTGCATCTGCAGTATATGGAAGTTCCAAGGCTAGGTGTTGAATCAGAACTGCTGCCGGCCTATGCCACAGCCTCAGCAACACCAGATTTAAGCCGTATCTGCGACCTTTGCCACAGCTCTTGGCAATGCCAGATTCTTACCCCACTGAGTGAGGTCTGGGATTGAACCGTAGTTCTTCTGGACCTTAGCTGGGTTGTAAACCCGCCGAGCCACAGCAGGAATGCCACATCCTGGGTTTCTTAATGTTGGAGTTTCACTGTTTCAGACATCTTTATGAAGGGATGAGGCTTTAGAAGAAAGATTCCAGTGAGCCTGGATTGAGAAGGGCCAGTAAAGAAATTGCTTCCAGCTGTCCACGGAAGGGGTGTTGGGAGAAGTGGCCACTATACTGCCATGTAGGTTGGTCCACGTGGGACCCCACCCAGACAGTGGAGCATCCATCATTCCCCAGAGCAAGGCAGGACTAGGTGAGTGAGGCACTTGTCTGGGGACAAAATTTAAGGAGGTGCCAAAAAACTCAGTAATCAAGATAAATAATATTTTAATGCAATGTATTTTAAATAAGAATGAATGCAAAAAAATCTATGACAAACAAAATGTCACCACTTTACACTCTGGCTTCCAGCCCTATCTCACTGACCCCGGCAGCAGCTGTCAGGCTCTAACAGCCTCCTTTCTGGGCTCCTGGGCACTCCCAGGTCTGGGAGAGGGAGCTGGGAAGTAGGCTCTTTGCTTTCCATCAGTATGGAGAGGAGGTAGGAAACCTTTCTGAACAATTACCTTTTGAGTGTGTGTGTGTATGATTTAAAAAAAATTTTTTTTGGTAACCCTTTTGAGGGAATGAAAGATTTAAACAAATCAAAACATGATGGAATTCCTGTCATGGCTGAGAGGTAACTAACCTGACTAGTATTGGTGAGGATGGGGGTTCGATCCCTGGCCTTGCTCAGTGGGTTAAGGATCTGGCGTTGCTGTGAGCTGTGTTGTAGGTTGTGGACTCGGCTTGGATCCTGCACTGCTGTGGCTATTGCACTGGCTGGCAGCTACAGCTCCGACTCCACTCCTAGCCTGGGAACTTCCATATGCCTCCAGTGTGGCCTTAAAAAGACAAAAAACAAAACAAAAAACAGAAACAAAAAAAACCCATGGAAACATAGAGTAGGAACATGAGAGTTTACAGTTGAAAAAGCAGATTTGAAAATGGTTCTCAGGAGAAATATCACATGCTGTCACTCTTATGTGGAATCTAAAGTACAACCCAAGTGAACATATCTATGAAATGGACTCACAGACACAGAGAGCAGACTTGTGGTTGCCGGGGGGTGGGGAGGGTGGGAGAGGAAGGAACTGGGAGTTTGGGATTAGCAGATGCAAACTCGTATAGACAGTATAGACAGTATAGCATATAGTAGACATGGTCCTGCTATAAACAACAAGGTCCTACTATGTAGCACAGGGAACTATATTCAATATCTTGTGATAAAACATAATGGAAAAGAATGTGAAAAAGGATATATAGGTTTATAACAGAGCCACTTTGTGGTACAGTAGAACTTAACATTGTAAATCAACTATACTTCGATAAAATTTTTTTAAAAAGAAAGAGGAAAAGAAAACTGTTGTAGGAAGGCTTCTACTGTCTGTTTTCTGATCTTTTAGAAAGTAGTCAAGGGTTTGCAAAACAAAGAACAATTTTTCAGTTTTACGTGCCTTCGATTTCCCTCCACAATGCTGCTGCAGTAGCTACAAGTTCAAGTGTATATCCTGCCTGCCCCTCTAGGATCTGAGCGTTCTGTACACCCTGCTTGTAAGCTCAGCAGATTCATCCTTAGACACCACCCACCTCAATCATAGGCACACACATCCCTCCATCCCTGGCTGATGGGGCTGGATGCCCAGCCAGTGAGGATATCCCCACCTCCACCCCCAACGAAGAGACAGGAAACAGCTACAGTCTAGAAGATGCTGGTTTGATGAGACAATCCATTAGGTAGCTGAGCCCCCTCCCCAAAGAAATGGGATTGGCAGTGGGGGGGACCTTTTTCTGCAAGTTGGAAGTCATGTGACAAACCATTTTTGTTGGAAGTCAGGTGACAAACCATTTAAATATAATATTTAAATCAAACCATGAAGAATAATGTAATCATATGCATTTATTCTGCCATTCTTCTACACATTAAAAAAAAAAACACTAATTTGAGACTATTTAGAAATAAGGTTGGCTGTTTGAGCCCAGTTATTTGTGCTATGTGTGTCTAAACTCGCTGCTGACAGGGCTGGGGTTCTATCGAGGAGGCCGTTGGGAGGCAGGGTTGAGGGGGTGAACTGGAGGAAATCTAGTGGGGAGAAGGACCCCTCTTTCTAAAAGAAATGGTGATGGAGGTGGGCAGGTGGGTTTTGTTTTCAAGTTTTCAGAAACACTGCTTTAAAAAAAAAACATTCTATAATTTGTTAATGATATCCTTTAAATTATTACTAAAAATGCCATCCAAGGGAAGGGGAAGGTAGAATCCGTTTTGTCCTTCCCTTTATCTGTGGACCTCATTTTAAAATCACTTTATTTTCAGCACATTGGTTTTGTTGTTTTTGCCAGAAAGTAACTTTTCTGTTCTACAGTATATTAATGCAGAATAGAAATAAAGATGCTTTAAAAAAATTCTTTCAAGCACAAAAGGAGATGGTTTTCAACAGATAATTTTACATATTTACATATTTTACCTTAAGCATTTTGTAGTCTCTGCCTACTGGTGAATGGATCAGATTTTTACACTCTTTCAAAATGAACCAGTTTGGCTTCTAAGCCATTGCAAAGGACGGAAATGAATTCTAACTTTTTTTTTTTCCACTTCATTTTCGCATCTTCACATTTCCTTATTTTACATGGTTTAAAATAAAATGCCTCCAGCATTATTTTTCCTTTCTCAAGAGCAAAGTGAATGTGACTTTTCGGAGGGGTCACAGGATGCCCTGCGGGCCTGTGGGTGTTGTTGGACCGCTGCCTGCTTTCAGCTTGACTGAAGGGCTTGTCAGAGTTTTCATCTCCTAAGAAACGAGCCGCCGGCGCTGGCCAGAAGCAGGGGAAGGCAGCAGTATGAGTCCCACGCTGGTTCTTTCCCACTGACATCAAATCCTGAGGTTTTAAAATTAATCCCACACAAAGACAGCCCTTCATTGTGGAGCCTGTTTGAAATTAGACTAGCAATAATGACCTTTCTAAGATGTCTCTTTGTTAAGATAACCCCCTGGTGAAACTGAAAGGCTGCAGAGCCCCCTCCACCCCCCCACCCCCGCCAAAGTGGGGGAGATGCCCCAGCAGTGGGGTCAAGGTGACCGCTTGGCCTGGCCAGGGGGTGCTGCCGGGTGGCAGGAAGTGGCTGCTAGCCCAGATGGCCAGGCTGCCTCAGGCCCCTATGACCTGGAGCCGCTGTTGCTTCCCAGGTCTGAGCTGCTGCTGACTGTCCCCAACTGAGAACAGCTCTCACCTCCAGGTCAGACAGATTCCTGGAGTTCTAACCACTATTTTTGTTCAGGGAACTGGAGACATAAAGGGATGCAACCCGAACATTAGCAAAGAGGAGGAGAAGCCCCCAAGGGGCACAGAGTGGGGACCAGGTAGGCTTCTGCAGAATCCCTGCCAAACCCCCCTGGTCTTACTCCTTTTGCACCCATGAGTGTTCTTCCCTATAGCACGTGGCTTCCAGCAAACTGCCTTGCCTGAGACCTGGCTGGAGTCAGAGGCAGCCGCGTGGACCAGCCTGGGTCCCAGCGGCGGACTGTTTCCTCTGAATCCGGGGCAGTGCAGCCACCGCTCCATCCACCAGCTCTGCGGTACCTACCAGCTCTTCCCACGGTGGTGACGGCAAAGAAAACATTTCTCAGGGAGAACAGACTTGAATGGCAGTGTCCCCGCACACAGAGGAGTATTTAGAGCTTACGTGGTTTGAATGTGACCTTCTTACCAGACTAGACCGGAATAACAATTTAGTTATTTTCGACAACTGCTAGGCTTCTAAATAATTAGATATTGTAATCATTTCCATCAGGGACTCCATTCAGAACCCTGTTTCAGTTAACATGGTCATTGTGGCACCGTGGCCTGTATGCAGGTCTTGGTCTTTAGAAATAGAAAGTGCACGTTAAGCATCCTGCTATTTGTGCTGCCCACCACAAGCTCTGCTCTCCTTTTCCTGGTGTTCCTATTTGGAGACGGATTCTGTGGTATTGAATTTTGAGATTTCTAGTGTCCTCTGCAAAGGTTTTACCTCATTTGAGTTGCTTCTTTTAACCCTTGGCAGTGGTTTTGAACAGCAGAGGCACATGAAAACAGTCTGAGTGTCTTGTAAACAACCAAGGCTGATTTATCAAACGAACACTCTTTCTAACATCCTGGTCTCTGTCGAACTTCTTTCTTTATTCAGAGGGCTGGAGAATGTGCTGGGTCGGGTCTTTGCATTCGGAAAGTTAGAATGACGCCTCCTTCTCTGTTTTAATCTATTTCACCTCTCGGAGGCAGACGGATCAGAAGCTCACAAGGAAAACCGATGCCCTTTCCCGCAGCGAAATTAACCAGAATCACGTGGAAAACAATCCAAGCCTTGTAGGAAAGGGGAGCCATTAAAATGTGCCCTGAGCGATGGGCTGCACCCAATCTTGCAGCCTGGTTCACTCGGCGGCAACAGACAGGAGGCTGCTCCCTGGGATGGAGGGAGCCTTGTTGTAGTGCCACAATTAAAATCAGCTCCTCTGCCAAAAAATAAAAGGGAGGCGGGAAGAAGGAGAACATCAAAGACAGATTGAAATGTGTAGTTAGTAATAAGAGTGGTCTCCTCTTGAACCAAAGCCTGCAGCGATTCACGGCCCCCTTGTTAATGAGAAATTTTGACCTCTGGTTTGTAAGTTAAACTTGTAATCCCAGCTAATGAAGTAAATCACTTCCAACTTGAGTCTGTTGTTCGCCGTCTGCTTTGCACACTGGGTCTGAGAGAGAGGATCCAGGTCCACACACACACACAGATTGAGGGGAAATGTAATTATTCGGTGACCGCAGAGTTTCTTGCGTGTTGAGGACGTGCTTGAGGTCATGCTGCTGGCAGGGATGGGGGGGGCCTATCCGTTCCTTCATTGTAACCTGTGCATTGATAAGGGAGAGAGCCTATTAGATTCTGGGTTGAACAGCAGGATTGAATGACACTGCGGGGAGGTGAGCCGGGGCCCCTACCCATCCACCGAATTTCTTCATTTCTTTAGCAAATGGAAATGCATCTTAGGTCTAACGACCCGAGCCACAGTCCGATGCTCTGCATATGGTGCAAGTCGATGCATATTTGCTGAAGACATGCTGCTGAGCCAAGGGAAGACTATTTGGGCGATGTGGAGCTTGGAGGGAGGAAAGCACTGCTCAGGAATGTGAGTCCAAGAAAGGCAGGGCTGAGGGGGCTGTGAGCCGCCTGACTTCCGGCCGTGCTGAGACTTGGTGGGGAGGAGAAGAGCCATTGTGTGAAACTGGATACAGCTGGGGCGCTGAGGGGCTTTCTTCTTAGAGTGACAGATTGTAGCTGAGAGACACGGGCTAAAAAATTACCTTATTTTAATTGTGTGAGGGTAAAAGTAGGTATTAGGCAATTATTTCATCTAAAAGGGATTTCAGTCAGAGAGCTCTTGATACTCGGTTGGAGGGCCCTGTTCTTATTCGATTCCATGACTGATCAGGTTCTGTTGCTCCCGGCTAGCCTAAATTCTCAAAAAATTTCCAGATTAGGTTACAAATTACTACGCTTCTGATTGGGCAAAAATATCGTTAATTTTTATTTATTTATTTATTTATTTATTTATTTATTTATTTATTTTTGCCAGGAGATAACTCTGTCTGGTGCCCTCCTTGGCTATGACCCTGAGGCATGAGCTGTCAGAGGTGAATCTTCTGGTCTCTGGGGAATGGTATTCCTCCCCCCAAGTAGAGGACGTTCAGGCCTGCACCCCCCCAACCCAGGCTGACTAACTGGTGGTGGGGAGGTGGCAGCCCCCGGGGACCTGCTGGGACCACGAGGAATCAGTGGGAGCCCCCATGGGGCAGGGGTGGCCCTGCCCGCCCTCTGTGCAGGCAGGATCTCTGTGACAAAATCCCACAGGGGGTGAAAAAAAAAAGGCTCTTGTTCAAAAAATTCAAGGAAGCTGGCCCTTCTTTCCTTCTCTCTCGTGTTGGACATCCTTGTCCATCTCCCATCCCTTGGCAGGTATTGGCCTAAAAGGTCTCTGAAAACTTGAAGCTCTCGTAGGCATGAGGAGGGGTGCGGGAGGGGGGATGTTTTTAAACCACTGACTCTTGTTGTTTCTGTTGAAGGGCACTCAGACCTCGTCTCTGTGTGTCTCTCTGGTTTTTCATTTGACAAAGCAAAGCATTGGGGCATTTGTCCTGTTTGTGTGACTCCACAGAGAGCTCCAGGGTGAGTCCCCAGGCAGGAAAAGTCACTGACCGGTGTCTGAAATCTGAGGACGTCTGGGGCCCGAGGCTGGGCGTTTAGAGCTACTACAAACAACAGCGCGTTCTTCGTAAAGTGATTTGAATAATCTCATTTTTTTCCTCTAAATCCAAGCCTGTATGAAATATTAATTTCGTCAACAAGTGGAGAAAATGCCACCGTGGATCTGTTCTCCGATGGTGTACCTGGTATGAAGAGAGAAGCCTGTCGAGAGGGGCCATGAACATCAGCCTGGTTTATTAGCTGCACAGGCTTTTTTCCTTTGTTTCTTTTCATTTAATTCAAAGTGAAACAACTCAGCATGCAAAACTAAAATTAGCTGGGAAAAAAGGTGTAAGTGAATAAACAGGCAGATCCATTAGACTCGATGGGTTATCGGATCCCTTGCCACTCCTCAGACAGCGGCCTATTAAAAGTGGTAATGTTCGCTGCCGGCGGCGCCCCTGGCAAAGAAAGAAGGCCAAGGCAGGCCTATTTCACATGCATCAGACACAAGAATTAAATAGACCAATGTTCCCTAAAAGACTGAAGTACATCTCTTTCTGACGTTCATCTCAGGCAAAAATTCATTGATCTCAGTATGTCCCTTGGCAATTATAAAATATTAAATCCAAGTCACACTTTTCTAGTTGGCTTAATTTTTTCTCTTTTCACAGCTTTCTATTTGATCAATTTTAACAAGTTAGGAATAGCATCTAATAATAAAAAGTGCAGAGTTTAAAAGTTTGTTCTTTCGACCTTCTTGCCTTTTTAAAAATTTTGTTTGGGGTTTGCCTTAACTTTGCGCTATATAAAATGACTCGAATGCTCTCTTAACAAACAAAAGAACATGAGGGAGCCAGAAGGTTCTTTATGGAGAATGATGTTCATTAGTAAGCATCCAATGATAAGGAAAGACAGCCTGATTTAAAGTTTCGTTGTTTTGGGGTTTTTTTTAAGCACATGCCCAAATAACCTTCTTATTGTTTTGTAGTCATGAATGCTGCTCCCCCCGTCCCAAAACTACCATGTGGTTTCAGCTGGGAGTATCTGGTAGGGCTAGAGGTTTGGCTGTTCCATGGAGATTTACAAAAGATGCAAATTCCTTTCCCCATTTTTATGCATATGTAATTTTTTAGCGTTTGATGTTTGTTATTTCAGAATATAACATAAATGCTAGCATAGACACACGATAAAAATGCAGAATTTGGGGAGCCCATTTTCATTAGACTATCGGTATGGGAATTATTGGGAGGAAAAAATTGCATAATAGTAACTTTATTCTCCAATTCTCCTTTGCCATAAACTATGAGAACATTCCCCTCCAATTTATAATGTATCATATATATAATCATTTTATGTGAAATAATAAATTCTCTGAAATAAAATCTACGATGATCTCCCTGCATTTAAGTTTTTCACATGGGAAGAGTTGTTTATCGGTCATCCCCCTATACCGATTCCTTTATTAAAAGCTTATTTATATTATGTCATTTAATTCTTAAACCCATAGGTCCTTGTATTGTTTCCACTTTTCAGATGAGAAGTGCAAGGGGTCCATGATTAGCCAACAACTTCCCTCTCTGGCCAGCCAGGCCAGACCCTCTGGGGTTTTTACCCCCTGATCAGAAAGAAAGGGAGAAAGAAGGTCAGGGTAGAGAGGGAGAAGCCTGGGGGATAGTGCTGAGAAGGGTTGAAAAGAGGGAGCCACTGCTTCACGCCAGGGAGGAAGCAGGTTCAGGGGCAGTGCTGCGATCTGCGAATCTCCAGACTATTTGAAAAAGGTCAGGATGGAACTTGGCTTACTTTGCAATTACATTTAGGTTGGTGGATTGTGTTTCTTTGTCTGAGACTCTGCCCTGAGACTGGACCACATGGGTGATGGCTTTATAATTACTAAGGTGGTTTCAAAAGGCCGATTACAAACACGGTTTCAAAGAGAATTCAAAATAGAGTTGGAGCACGGGGATGAGGATGCTCTAAGCCTGGTGGCTTCTGGGCTCCTAATAGGTGTTGCCTGGGTCTCTAAAGGGGTACCAGATGCAAAATTTTCAGCACAGTCTCTGCAGCTGCCATTGTCATTCTCCTCCTATGCCTGTTTTTCCTTCATGCCCCCTCCTCTCTCTGAGATGGCAGGAAGAGACTCTTCTTCTTTTTTTGTCTTGTCTTTTTTTTTTTTTTTTCTTTTTTGGCTGTTCCTGTGGCATGCAGAAGTTCTCAGGCCAGGGGATCAAACCCATGCCACAGCAGTAATCAGAGCCACAGCGGTGGCAATGGCAGATCCCCAACCTGCTGTGCCACCAGGGAACTCCAAAAAGAGACTTCTTGAGGAGATGATTAGTGCCCTAGGGGCCCAAACTGTGCCATGAGCCATCTTTTATAGTGGTCCAAGCAGTGGCCTGCTGTGGGACCCTGAACCCTGGGCCAGCAGAGTATACGATCATGATGGGCTCACCTACTTCTGTGTCTCCTACAGTGGTGCTCCCTTTCTGGGTCACTAGTCCCCTTTCAGGTCTGCTTCCTCATCTGCATGCTGAGACCATTTTTTATCACTCTAGCACCTGGAACATGACTTGACCCAGAGCAGGTGTCCAGGAAGGATGGATGGACAGGTGGGTGGATGGATGGATGGACAGAATAGCAGATGACTGCGACTGTCTCATAAAATCATGTCAGGGAGAGTTCCCATTGTGGCTCAGTGCTTAACGAACCCAACAAACATCCATGAGGATGCGGGTTCGATCCCTGACCTCACTCAGTGGGTTAAGGATCCGGCATTGCCATGGGCTCTGGTATAGGTTGCAGACATGGCTTGGATCTGGTGGTGCTGTGGCTGTGGTATAGACCAGCAGCTACAGCTCTGATTGGCCCCCTAGCCTGGGAACCTCCATATGCTGTGGGTGCAGCCCTAAAAAGACAAAACAACACCAACAACAAAGTGATGTCAGGAATTGAATAGGCTATCCAAGGAGTATCAGTGGTTTTTGAAAGAACTAGTGTTGACAAAAGTAATCAATGGGCAATCCATAACAGGAATAGAAAAAAGTTTTATTTGAGCCAAACTGTGGACTGTAGCCTAGATAATTCTGAGATCACTGTTCCAGAGGGGCAGGGTTTTCAGCACAGGTTTATATCTTGTCAGAACAAAGAACTATAAACAAGTCAGGGATACATTCCTTCAAGGTTTAAAAAAGAACCACAGGGAGTTTCTGTTGTGCCTCGGGGTAATGAACCCAACTAGTATTCATGAGCTTTCGGGTTCAATCCCTGGTCCTGCTCAGTGGGCTAAGGATCTGGTGTTGCTATGGCTGTGGCGTAGGCCAGCAGCTGCAGCTCCTATTCGATCCCTAGCCTGGGAACCTCTATATGCCACATACGTGGCCCTAAAGATTAAAAAATAAATAAAAAATAAAAAATTAAATTAAATTTAACCCCCCCCCAACAGATCAGCATTTATAAGCCGTCAGTATGGCCTTGGCACCTGGGAGGGGAGTCTTGTCATGGAAGGAATCCCAGCATCAGTGTCCCAGGAAGGGAGGCATTTAAGCTTTACTTTTTAACATGGACGTTATTTCTGGTTCCTGCGCCTTTTTCTTAATAATCAAAGCAGATGGACAGTGTATGTTTGATAGGCCACAAGCGGGCTGTTTTAGTTAGCATCAAATTCAATTTAACCTGGGTATGAGCCAGAAGGACTTCCCTATACCTCAATATGTGACGATGCCTTTTATCACCAGGAAGGATGCTACACGCGCAATGTTACCCCAAATTGGGGTCCTCCAAGAGGTGCTCCTCTGACCACCTGTTATGCGACTTCCCCAAGCGGCCTGTTCACTGGGTCCCTGGGCCCCACTCAAGACCTACTTAATTAGAAACGGGTCTCTTCGGTAGATGCCCCAGAGGGTTCTTGTGCACTCCAGTGTTTGAGAACCTCTGCTTCTCTAAAGATAGGATGTCAGGAGTCAGAATACTGATCTGCTGGAGGTGGAGTGGAAACTCCCACCTGGTCTCAGCAGATAAAACCTCCCTTCTGCACCACCTACTATGAGCTGGGCCAGGCAGCCCGAGGATCCGGCCCAGCCTCCGGGACACGAGGTGCCCTTCCTTCCACAAGGATGGCCGTAGCCCCCCATCCCATCTCTTAGCAGCACACTTCCTCCTCATGCCCTGGCATCAGGGTGGACCTTTGCAGTTTTGCCCTGCTCCCATGCTGCCCACATTAAGCCCCTTGGGTCCCAGGGACCTGCCCTCTAGGTCAGAGTTTGCTATAAGCTTCTCCAATTCCCCCAAAGGAGGGAGCCTAGACCTTCCTTCTGGGATTCTGGAAGGAGTTTCTAGAATATAGCAGCTGTCAGTGTGGGCTAACAAATCTGATTTTTCTCTTCTTTTTGAGGTTATCTTTTTTACTTAAAAAATTTATATTTAGTTTAAAAAATGTATTTAAATATATATATATATATATTTGTGTGTGTGTGTGTCTTTTTAGAAGCCGTACTTGTGGCATATGGATGTTCCCAGGCTAGGGGTTGAATCAGAGCTGCAGCTGCTGGCCTACATCGCAGCTCATGGCAACGCTGGATCCTTAACCCACTGAGTGAGGCCAGCGATCGAACCCACATCCTCATGGATACTTGTCAGGTTTGTGAACCACAATGGGAACTCCAAAATAATTTTTTTTTGCAGGTATAGTTGATTTACAATGTGGTGTTAACTTCAGGTGTGCAGCAAAGTGATTCAGTTATACACATACATATAAACCTGTTTTTCTCAGATTCTTTCCCTTCTAGATTATTACAAAGGATTAAGAAAGCTTTTTCTTCTGCGATGGCGCCTCAGTTGTCTCATCTATAAACGGGGGGTAAAAACAACAACCTCCTTGCCTCCCTCCCTGGGCCGCTTGGTTGCTTCAGGCATCTCATGAATGTGAGCAGCCTTTGCACGTCTTAAAATGCACAAGCAAAGCCTCTGTGCCTATGTGGCCATTTTAACACTGAATCCTGAAGCCTATTTGAGGCGATTTCCTTCCTGTATTGGGGGAGCTGCGGGGAGGGTCTTCTCCCCAGATCTGAAACTCTGTACCTCTCGAAGGTCTGTGTGCAGTGAAACTTTGCACAGGCATTGAGAGTGGCAGCAGCTCCTCAAAATCCCCTTTTCCAGTTCAAAGATTTGTTATATTAGGAATTTGATCTGGTTTGTGATCATTGGCACCTGAGTATCTATAAAACACAGCAGCGGCCGGTGTCTATGAATTGGCAGTTTGGGGTGTGCGTGCATGCCACCGTGTGTGTGTATGTGTGTGTGTGTCTGTGTGTGTGTGATGTATATCTGAGTCAGGCAGAACCGTTTACATATTCCCAACCCATGTTAACAGAATGTTCTTCCCTGAACATCACGTTTCTGAAAATTCCCAAATCTTTCCCTCTGAAAGGCAACAGTATTGTTATTAAAATGGTTCTGTTTAAAGAACACTTTGGTCAACTTTATTTCCTTTTAACGACATGCTCATTTTAAAGGTCACGGTGTTGAGTGGCGAGAGCAGTGACCTAAGAATAACCTTTCCCTGCTACCTGCGTTTCTGATCCGTGGCGTTAGCATTCGGAAATGCTCTTTCCTTTCGAGTTTCAGCAGCTAAATAAGTTGCAGCCCCTTCAGCTATACTCATAAAAATTTGCTTCCAGACAACATGGTCTGTTTATTGTGTAATAATCGAAATGGCACTAAATTGCCGTGATTGCCGAACACTTAGGAATTGTGTTAACCTCTTAAGTGCTAAGCGGTTTTCTGCCGTCTCCCCACTCAGAGGTGCAGCCCCAACGTGTTCGGTCCCTGGGCTCCCCTCGGTCAGTGTCATGGGGGGAAGCAAAGCCCTCAAGGCCAAGTCCTGCCCTGGGAGCAGGCTGGACCCTGCCCGCGCCTCATTAACCGAAAGAGAGTCCTGCCTGGCCTGTGGCAGAGACACGAAGCTGTCCCTGCCTGGGATCCAAGAGGCTGGTTTGCCCAGTCTTGGTCCTCACACGGTCCCGCTTCTGTCCCCTGACTTCAACTGTGTTGTGTGTTTCCTGACAGTTGGTTTTATAGCTCAGTTTGAGAATCGATTCTCCAAAGAGCAAAGAAAAGGAAGAACGGGCTTTTCTGCTGGGGCCGCCCCCTTTGAGAAGCTGCTGCTCGTCAGCTGGGTCCCTGCTGCCCTGCAGGAAGCCAGGTGGCTGTGGCCTTGGCGTCCCTGGGCCCTGGTCGCCGCCGCCGCCAGCTCTGTCCGCACTGCTCCTCCTGCAAGCGGCAGGCCCGGGAAGGAAGAGTTAACCAGAAATGGAGCGGCGCTGCTCCGGGGCAGGCAGCCTCGCCGCAGAACAGAGCAGCGTTCGTGCAAAGGCAAGTCATTTCCCGAAACACTGCAGACACACGGCCTCAGGCAGCCTAAAACCTTTGGAGACCAAAATGGCTCGCAGGGGTTGGAAGTAATAAGGTGTTTTTCCCTTCTTTCTCCTTCACTGAAATTCTGCGAGGTTGCTCTGCATGGCTGGGGAACAATGGTGCTGTTTTTGTGTTTTCTGTGGGTATTAAGATCCATTACGCGGTGACATTTTTAAGATTGGTTAGCCTGTAGTTTGGTGTTAAATTGAAGTTGTTTGTTTTGAATTTAATTCTTTCATTTTTCAAATGGAAGAAGGCAACTCTGCGGTGCAGTGAGGCTGGCTCACTGAAGTGTGCCCGGACTCGTTCTGGGGCAGATCTTTGCCACCCCCGGACCTCGGCGGCATCCGCCACGAAAGAAGATGACCTATTTCTCTCTTGGAAGGTCTGTAAGAATCCCTGGAGACGACTTTGAAAACTAGGAACTAGGGGTCGTCTCCATTGTGTCTCGAGAGAAACACGATCTGAGCTGGTTTTTAAGAGAATGTTATACATCCAATCTGTTATGCCTAATGCAGCCTGCATATAATTATTACTATTCCCTGTTTACGACAGCAGCAAAATCAGCTTCCATCCACCAAATGACCCAGCAGCAGTGGGCCAGCCGCCTCTGAAATGACATCTGTTAACTCTTTGTCAAATGCCCTCTCGTTGTCCCTTTCTCCCAAACAGCTCTGTGGTTAATTATGACCTGAGCATATGACACAGTCTTTTGAGTGGAGAGAACTGCTTAGGGGCAAGAAGAAATCTAGCTCCAAGAAATTCCCTTCTCTCTCCCTTGGAGAAAAAAAAAAAAAAAAAAAAAAAAAAACCCAAAAAAACCCATAGCAAATTGTTTTAAAATAAACATTTATTTAGAGCACCAGAAAAGGTTGTTGGACTAGGTTTTGATCAAGCCCCAAGATTATAGGGTTACTGTACAGCATTGTGTCGAGACGTCCAGCCCTCCATGGAAAAGAGAATCACATCAAATTCTTGTCAAACCATGAAAAGTTTCCATCAGAGGAACATGGGGGGCCCTGAAACGTGTGAGCGGGGAGCCGGCACCTATTTGTGATCAACTTTGTTAATGGTGAAAGGCAGGTTCTTCTCAGTTGGTGAATGGAACTTGGAAAGACTAATTCGATAAACCAAAATATAGGCTTTGCCCCCTGCTGAGGAAGCAAAGTGAGGTCCAGCTGCCCAGGGTTGCTGTGAGCAGCATTTTCTCCCTGGAGCCCATGCAGAGTGGCTGGATTACAGTACTGGATCTGGTGTTGCATCCGGGGTCCTCCTTGCCTTCATCTCCCGTGAGATGAGCTCGAGGCTGGGAGTCCTAGGCCTTCACGTTGGATCCGTGCGACAGCACAGGGCTAACCGTGGGCCCGTCTAGCTTCCTGGGTCTCTCTGCCTGCTCACAGCCCTGGCTTCTTGCTAAGTGTGTCCCACTGTGGTAGCCTGCTAGCTCCTTTGCATGGAGTTCACCCCAGGATTGGCCAGATATTGGGCTCAGCCACCCCATCTCCCCCGCCAGGGCCAGAACAGCAAGCACAAGCCTGCCCTGGACCTGAGTTGTGGAGAAATCCAGAATGGTGTCCCCAACCCTGCCCATTTTGGGATGGGTACTTGGGGGTCCCACTATGCCTCAGGAAGGTCCCTTAGGCCCTTCCTGCCTAAAGGAAGCTCCCGATAGCTGCCTCCAAGCTGCACAGTTGGACTCCTGCCTTGAGATGGAGGGGTGTCGTTGGTAGCCTGGGAGATTCCAAAGCTGTCAATGTAAGACCCCGGGGGAGCCCTGCCCTGTGTTTGGCAGATGAGACCCTGATGAGACTGATGACAGATGTGAGCAAGGACTGTCCAGCCTCACAGGCGAACAGGGACCGTTCTCCAATCTGTGGACAGTGAATGGGAACCCATCCCATGCTGACCTCCTGAGATAAGATTTTCATTTCCTTTGTCGCTTCTGATGGAAACACATTGGAGTAAATTCGAAAACCCCAAATCTGGAGTTCCCGTCATGGCTCAGTGGTAATGAACCCAGCCAGTATCCATGAGGAAGCGGGTTCGATCCCTGGCCTCGCTCAGTGGGTTAAGGATCCGGTGTTGCCATGAGCTGTGGTGTAGTCTGCAGATGCGGCTCGGATCTGGCGTTGCTGGGGCTCTGGTGTAGGCTGGCAGCTACAGCTCCGCATTGACGTCTAGCCTGGGAATTTCCACATGCCTCAGGTGTGACCCTAAAAAGACAAAAAAAACAACAAACAAACAAACAAAAAAAAACTGCCCAAATCCCTTCTTTCCAGCAATGTCCTTTGAGTTGCCACCCACCTGGGCTCTGAGGGCTGCTCCTGGCCCTTTCCAGCTAAAAAAAGGGTCTGTGGGCTCAACTCTGGGAAGTCACAGTGGGGTCATGGGGGGACCTGAAGTTCCCAGGTGTAAGTTTGTGTGAACATTCTAGTGCTGCCCCAGACATCAGTTTATTCACACGAAGGTGCTTAAAAGGGCCTTCACGTAGAAATCAAGGCCAGGGAGTTCCCCTTGTGCCTCGGGGGTTATGAACCAGACTAGTATCCATGAGGACACGGGTTCAATCCCTGGCCCCACTCAGTGGGTTAAGGATCCAGCATTGCTGTGAGCTGTGGTATAAGTCGCAGACAAGGCTCAGATCCAGTGCTGCTGTGTTTGTGGTGTAGGCCAGCAGCTGCAGCTCCGATTTGACCCCTAGCCTGGGAACTTCCATATGCCATGGAAGTTCCTAAAAAGCAGAAAAAAAAGAAACCAAAGCCAAAGCCAGGCCGAGTGAACAGCGAGCTTTGGAGAAGAGGGGGCAACTCTGGAGGAGCCGCCTTTCTGCACAGATTCATTCAGCAGGATCCCCACGTGGGAGCCACCCAAAGATCCTAGACCTTGAATCAAAGTCAGATATTTCGGCTCTATCCTTCCATGCTGTGTGTCCAGTCCTAGTTGGGAATAAACATCTGTGCGAGGAGAGGTCCTATTTCCTAATTTGTGGCAACTGCTTCCTCTAAATGATGTAATTAGATTCAAAATAAGTTCTGTGATGGGAGCAGGATTTGAAGGGAGTCTTGAAATGAGTGCTCTGGCTTTGTTCCCTGCTTGGCTTCCTGCCAGCGAGGTGGGGCTGCCAGACAAGTTTCTAAAACCACGCCCCTGTGACCCGCAGCCAGATGTTGGGAGGCAATCTCATATGTGGTCTGTTTTAAAAACTTTTTTTTAATTGAAATATAGTTGATTTACCATGTTGTGTTAGTTTCAGGTGTACAGCAAAGTGAGGCAGTTATACATACGTATGCATACATATATTTAAATCTTCAATTTTTTTTTTAATTTTTTTATTTTGGCTCTACCCGCAGCATGTGGAAGTTCCTGGACCAGGGATCGAACCCGAGCCACAGCAGATCCATTGCCAGATCACAGCCATTGCCAGATCCTTAACCCACTGCACCACCAGGGAGCTCCTATACATATATATTTTAGATTCTTTTCCACTATAGGTTATTGTAAAGACATTGAGTATAGTTCCCTATGCTATACCGTAGGTCCTTGTTGGTCCTATATTTTATATGTAGTAGTATGTGTATTTTAATTCCTAATTTATCCCTCCCCGATTCTTTCCCATAAGTTTGTTTTCTACATCTGTGAATTTGTTTTGTAAGTTCATTTGTATCTTTTTTTTTTTTTTTTTTTTTTTTTGACTCCACACTTATCTCGTATGGTCCTGTGCCACACTGCAGAGCCCTGGCCCTGCATGATCCCTGTGCCATCGAGCAGACAGCATCTCCCTGAGGTGATTGGATCAACTGCTTCGTGTCAGTGTCACCCATGCTTGCTTCGGAGTTTCAAGGCCTTGATCCTGGGAAAGGAAGTCGAGAAGGTGATGAGGAGTCCAACCGCTCATACCTGGACTCTGGGCCCATCCCATGCTACCTTGTGCATCTCCTTTGCCAAGATGCCCCTCTGCTGCCTGCCCAGGACACAAGTGGGTTACAGACTGACTTCAAGGTGGGTCCAGGTCAGGCCTCAGGCTCCAACCCTTCCCTGCCACATCCACAGGGCTGAGGCTCTGGGCCTGGGACTCAGGACCTACAGTTTCCTTTTTGACTCTGTCCCGGGGATGCACATGTGGATTAAATTAGAGCAATATGTTTTTCTAACAGCATCTTGGCTAAAAACCCAAGCAGATAAATGGAAACAAACCCAGCTTTATGTGAATGAAAAGGGGCTGAGGGGGGAGCCACTTCTGCCTGAAGCATCGCAGCCACACAGCCGGCAGGGCTGCCCCCCCGCCCCCCTCCTCCCCCGGCCCCCGTCCAGCCTTGACCCCGGAAGCCCTCACCACGGGGCACCTTCTGCCGCCCAGCCCCCTCACCAGGCCCCTGCTCTGGCTGAACCGGCTTCCTGGCTTCCTGGCCCTCTCCAAACCCGCTCTGTGCCTCCCCAGCCCTTGGTGGTGGCTGTGCCCTCTGTGCAGGATCCTCTCTCAAGTCCGCCTGGCGCTGTGGTGAAGGGTACACATTCCAGAGTCACGTGGGCAGGTGGCTTACCTGGCTTATGGTCAGTTTCCTCACCTGTGAGTGGGGATGTTCACCCCCCCCCAACCCCACAGAGCTCAGGGAAGACTGAGGAAATGATGCTCTTAGCACGGCACCTGGGACACAGCTAACATTTGCTGTGTGTCATTGTCATTATCATCATCTTATTATTGTTATTCTTCTTATTGCTACCACCTCTCCAATTCACCTGGCCTCTGTCTTTGCCCCACTGATCACCTCCTTTAGAGGGGTCCTTTCCTCCCTACAGAATTCCTTCTGCACCTCCCACTGATGGTTTCTAGAAGGCAGGGGGCCCTCAGGGCAGGGGCCTCATCAGGGTAGCAGCAGAGGTGAAGAGGGCGGGTATTTGGGTAACATTTGTTGGTAGATGGGTTTGTGATCATGGGCTTTGTTGTTGGTTTTAATGAGAGGGCAGAGTTGGCCAAGCTCTCCCACAAAGTCTGCCTGTAGCCATCACTCCTAGGCCTGCTTATAGGTCTTTCCTGGGGAGCTGGTCCCAGGGGCTCCCTGGGGAAACAGGTGGTAACTTCACACTACCTCAGGGACGGATTAGTCCCCGGATGATGCATGAGTCCAGGAGTAGTGTTTCGTATTATTTGAAGCCACTCTGTTTTGCAGATGCTTTCAGGGCCTTTCACTGAAGGAGCCCCTCTGAGCATGAGAGCATTACTAAAATCCTTGCTCCTCCACGGCCTTCTCCCCCACCCCCACTGGCTGCTTCCCCACCAGAAAGCCCCACTCACTTGGCATCCCCCAACTGAGGTCTTTAAGAGGGAAGGGAAGGGGGCACACCTGGTCCCAATGCTGAGGCACTTAGATGAGTTCCAGGTGAGGCAAGGGTTCGGTAACTCTCAAGTGCCTGATGTTACCTACAAAAGCCAACCCCTCCTCTCCTCCTGGCTCAGCGCTCTGCCTCTGCACTTCTCTTGCGGACACGCCATGCTCTCCTGGAAGGCAGAGGCTGCATCCAACTCCCCATTATCATCCTCCCAAGACCTAGAACACGGTAGGTGCTGCGTACATAGATGCTGTGAATGAATGAGAAGGAGACAGGGAGTGTGAAGTAATAGGAAATTCACACTGGTGTCTGCCTTTGGTTCCTGGTGGGGGCTCCTGAAAAATCCTGGTCATTTCCTGGATAATAAGAGGGCCTTTTGTTTGGAGTTTCTTGGTGGCTCAGTGGGTTGGGGATCCAGCATGCGTGGTCGCTGCTCTGGCTCAGGTTCGATCCCTAGCTGGGGAAATTCTGTGTGCCGCGGGTATAGCCGGGGGGGAAAAAAAAAAAAGTGTCTTGTTGGAATGAGGTGACTCTGGGGGGCTCCAGGATGGTGCTGGTCCCTGGAAGGACCAAGCCATGTTTAGAAGCTTGGAATTTTCAACCCTGCTTGTGATTCTCTTGAAAAGGAAGAAGGGCTGAAAATGGAGTTAATGATCATGCCAATGTGATGACGCCTCCTTAAAAATCCCAAAAGTGCAGGGTTCAGAGACCTTTCAGGTTGGTGAACATATCCCCATACTGGGAGGGTGAACCAACCTAACTCCATGGGGACAAAAGCTCCTGAGCCTCCCAGAGCCCTACATATGCCTGTTGATCTATATCATGTCCTTTTATAACCTGGTAGATGGAGGGACCTGTTTTCCTGAGTTCTGTGAGCTGCACTAGCAAATTAATCAAACTCAAGGAGGGGCTCCTGGGCACCTCTGGTTTATCGCTGATGGGTCGGACGCGCAGGTGGCAACCAGGTCTTGTAACTAGCATCTGAAGTGGGGTGGAGGGCGAAGCCACTGGGATCTGCTGGTAGCTTCAGGTGGATGGGGCAGAACTGAGGTAAACTGTAGGCCGTCCAGCTGGTGTTGCAGAACTGCTCGGTGTGGGAACTCTTCCCCCCCATCTGGTGCCCAGAAGTGTTAGAAGTGGGGTGTGCTGTGTGAAAGGAAAGGAAAAAGACAGAAGAAGAGGAAGGAGCGAATTTTCTTCCTGATACGCACACAGAGGAGGAGGGCTAAGAAAATGGCCATGCAGAGTTCCTGTCATGGCTCAGTGGTTAACGAACCCCGCTAGTATCTCTGAGGACGCGGGTTCGATCCCTGGCCTTGCTCGGTGGGTTAAGGATCCGCTGTTGCTGTGAGCAGCTGTGGTGTAGGTTGCAGATGCGGCTCGTATCTGGCGTTGCTGGGGCTGTGGTGTAGGCGAGCAGCTGCAGCTCTGATTGGGCCCCTAGTCTGGGAACCTCCATATGCCGTGGGTGCGACCCAAAAAAGAAAGAAAGAAAATGGCAATGCAGGTTTTTTCACCTTTAGGATGTGTCACAGGAAGCTGGTTGAGTGAAAGAAAACGAGGGCCCTTGATACCCCTCTGGGCAGTGATCTTCACCAAGGGTGGCCCATAGGGAATAAACACCTTCTCTCACTCCAGTCTTGAGCTGGAGAAACCCCTGGGGGCTGGACCCGACTAGAAGCCAGAGACAAAGGAGCCCATTGATGTGGTCCTCACGGGCCAGCCTTGAGGGCAGAGAGGCAGGTGAAGAAGCATCTGGAAGGGCAGAAGGAGTGTGCGAGGCTCTCCTGGGAAGCAGGGATGTGGCCGCCGTGCCTCAGCACTGTTCTCTGATGGGGACAAAAAGGGCTTTTCCTCAGCTTTGCGCATCCTCTCCAGCTCAGATTCCCACGCTTTTTCAATTCCCCACAGAAGACGGTGCTCGAAGGTAAACCTCTGACCTCCCACCTTCCCACACCCCAGTCTGAAACAGGGGATCAGAAGTCACAAGCTTAAAATCACAGCCGGGCTTTCTCCCCAAGCTGGTTTGGGATTATCGAGGTCAGAGTGCATGGGAAGGAAAAAAAGCAGATTCCTCCCTTTTAGGAAAATAGTTTACAGTCGAAGCTACTCTTATCTGCATGCTCTTTTTGGTGACAAAGGGCGGATGGAAAATCAGGGAGTCGTTTTCTTTCTTTTCTTTTACATTTTTTTTTTCTTCTGATTTGATGCTGGTGTCTTAAGACTCTGAGTTTATATTAAACATGTGAAAGTGCCAAACCTCAAAGCGAATCCGTGGAGCCAAAGTAAGTGGAATGGTAGCGGAGAAGAAAAACGAAGGCGAGGTTGTGATGTGGCGGCGCAGGAGGCCCTGTGGGCCCGCTCATCTCAAATTCTGCAGTGCGGGCTGTGCGGGATCACAGCGCATCCCAGCACCGGCTCCGATCTTGTTGCCACGGGTGAGACGGGCCGGGCGGCAGCATCCCACACATTCAAAAGACTTGAGTGGCTGGTGGGGGGCTTGGATTGCCTTCCACCAGCCACACACGAAGTCTAGAGTCTGGGAGATGTCTTCTCCCCCAGCACGGTCTCCTTCTAGCGCCATAAAGTGGGGAGCCCCTCTGTAGCTTTCTTTTCCACTATGCCGTCTCTCTATAGAAACATAGCTAGATAGATGGATAGATGGATAAAAACTTGTCATGTTGATGTGTATAGATCCAGGTTATTCATTTTAATTACTAAATATATTTCATTATGTGACTATACTCCATTTTATTTATTCATGGCTAAATGAATGGAAATTTAGGATCGTCCCACTTAGGGGCTAATAAACAATGCTGACTCAACACGTTTTAATGGCTCCTTGTGCGCCCCCACCCCAGGACTCTGGGGTATGTAGCTCAATGAGGAACTGTCAGGTGATGGGTGCATCTTGAACTTCTCAAGCTCTTGCCAAATTCACCTCCCACTGGGAACACAAAACTGGTCCCATTTCCCGCATCCTTGCCAATGGTTGATGTTCTCAGATGATCATATTGTGCCATTCTTAATTTATATTTCCCTATTTAATAGTGAGCTTGAGGAGTTTCCAGGTGGCACATCGGATTAAGGATCCATAGTTGCTACTGCTATGGCACGGTTTGATCACTGGCCCCAGGATGTCCACGTGTCCAGGCAAAAGAAGCCCATGATTCTTCAAGGCCAAAAAAAAGAGCCCGAATATCTTTTCACATGTTTATGGACTATCTTGTTTTTTTTCACCTATGATTTGCCTGATGGTATCCTGACATTTTTCTGTTAGATTACTTATATTTTCTTACTGATTTGTAACAGTTTGTGAAATGTTCTGGCTATGACTTTTTTTCAGTTATTTGGGTTGTAATCTCCTCTCCAGTCTATGGACTGTTTTTTTTGTTTGTTTGGTTGGTTGGTTTTGTTTTTTGTCTTTTTAGAGCCGCACATGGGGCATATGGAGGTTCCCAGGTTAGGGGTAGAATCAGAGCTATTTGCTACAGCAAAGCCATATCTGAGCCAGATCTGCAACCTACACCACAGCTCATGGCAATGACAGATCCTCACCTACTGAGTGAGGCTGGGGATTGAACCTGGGTCCTCATGGATGCTAGTCAGATTCATTTCCACTGAGCCACACTGGGACTCCTGTGTGGTTTTTTTGTTTTGTTTTGTTTTTTTAGCATTGCTGGTGGTTTCTTTTGATGCACAGAATTTTTGAATTTTAATGTAGTAGAAGTCTTCTTTTGTGGCTTGTAATTTTTCTTTTCTCAAAAGTCCTTCTCTAATCTCTATGACATAAAAATATTTTCCCCATGTTTTTCTTCAAATTGGTTGAAGCATAAGGTACACACAGTAAAATGCACCCATTTGAAGTGCAGAATCTGATGCATGTTGAGAAATGTATACAATCATGTAACCATGACCCCAAAGAAGATAAAGAATGTTCCCTCACACTTGCCCAGACCAGCTGCCTTCCCACCCAGCCCCTGGCCCCAGGCAATGACTGATCTGCTTTTTGCCCCTACAAATCAGCTTTACCTTTTCCAAATTTTAAATAAATAAAATACATGGCATTTTGACTTGTGGCTTTTGCCCGGCATAATGCTTTTGAGGTTCATCCATGCCGTCACAGGTCATGGAGTGCTTCCTCTTTATTGCTGCATAGTATTCCATTGTATGGATATAACACAATTTGTTTTTCCAGTGAGTCTGTTAAATGTTTGAGTCATTTCCAGTTTATTATGAATAAAGCTGCTATGAATATTTGTGTACAAGTCTTGGTTGTCTTCAAACTTTTGCTTTTTCTTGGGTAAATATCTAGGTGTGGAATCTCTGGTTCATATGGAGAGTTCATTATGAAAGTTGTTGAGCTATTTACAAAGAAGTTAAAGCATTTCATTCTTCTGAAATGTCAGAGTATGGTTGCTTTGGTTACTCCACCAAAACTTGGTATTGTAAGTCTTGTTAATTTTAGCCCATTTTAGTGGGTATCTTATTGTGGTTTGAATTTCTCTTTCCCTAATGACTAATAATGTTGAGCAGCTGTTCATGTACATCTTAATCTGTGAAATGTCTGTTCAGATCTTTTCCCATCTTAAAATTGGGTTGTTTGTCTTATTGAGTCCTTTGTAAATATACAAGTCATTTGTAAGATAATGTGTTAAGAATATTTTTTGTTTTTGACTTGAATTTTTGTTTTGACAGGGTCTTTGAGAGAGCAGGTTTTTTCATTTTGATAAAGTCCAGTTCATCAGATTTTTCTTTTATGAATAAAAATAAGTGTCTTATCTAACACGTCTTTGCCTACCCCAAGTTCACAAAGATTTTCTCATATATTTACTACTAAAATTTTTATAATTTCATGGGTCTCTTTCAGGTTAATTTTTGTGTAAATTGTAAGAGTTGAGCTCATTTTTTAAAATGGATGTCCAGTTGTTCTGGCACCATTTGCTATAAAGACTATCATTTTCTCAAACATTTAAGTATTGGGTCTATTTTTAGATCTCTATTCTGATCTGTTTTCTTTTTCTTAATGGCTGCACTGTGGCATATGCAAGTTCCTGGGCTAGAAGTCGAATCAGAGCTGCACCTGCAGACCTACACCACAGCAACAGTGGATCTGAGCTGCAGCTTGTGGCAACACTGGACCCTTTACCTCCTGAGCAAGGACAGGGATTGAACCTGCATCCTCACAGACACTATGTCTAGTCCTTAACCCACTGAGACACAATGGGAACTCAACCTATTTCTTAGAATCTATATCTAGTCTCTATGCTGACACCAATACTACACTGTCTTGATGACTCTAGTTTTATTGAAAGTCTTGTTGTCAGTTAGTATGAGTCTTCCAACTTTTCTCTTTTCAAAATTGTTTTGGGTATCTTAGGCCTTTACATTTCCATATAAATTTTAGAGTAAGCTTGTCAATTTCAACCCAAACAAAAAAGCCTACTGACATTTTTGATTTGGATTGTTTTGAATCTATAGATCCACTTGGAAAGAATTGACGTTTTAGTAATAATGAGTCTTCAATCCATGAACACGGAATATTTCTCCACTTATTAAGGTCTTTAATTTGTTTCAACAATGCTTTGTAGTTTTAAGTTCAAAACCTTTTGTAGTTTTTAAGTACAAAAATCTTGAAAATCTTTTGTGAAATTTAGTCCTGTAAAATTTCATGGTTTTAGATGCTATCGTAAATTTTTAAAAATTTCACTTTCAATTTTTTGTTGAACAGAGGAAAAACATGGTTTTTTTTTTTTCCAATATTGATCTTGAACTCTGAGGCTTTAGTAAATTTATTTCTTATTTCTAGTAGGCTTTTGGATATTCCTTAGGATTTTTGTGTGTGATATCATGTCATCTTTGAAGAAAAAAATTCCCCTTCCTACACAAGCTGTATATTTAAAGAATTTCATTCTCTTGTCTTATTGCATTGACTAGGATATTCAGTACAATGCTGAACAGATGTGGTAAGAGTGGAAATCTTGTTATTCCTGGTCTCAGGATGAAAACATCTAATCTTTCATGATTAAGTGTGATGCGAAGTGTAGCCTCTTCAGAGATGCCCTTTGCTGGGTTGCAGAAGTTCCTTTCTAGTCCTTCTTTGCTGAGCGTTTTCTTTTTCATGAACGAATGATGAATTGTATCAAGTTTCTTTTTGCATTTATTGAGATAATCATATGGAGTTTTCACCTTTCTTCTGTAATATAGGGAATTACATTGTTTGATTTTTGAAATGTTAAACCAATCTTACGTTCCTCAGGTAAACCTCATCTATTTGTTTGAATTAATTTGCAAATATTGTGTTGAATATTTATATACTAATGTTAATGAGGTATATCAACCTGGAGAGTTCTTTTCTTGTACATGTATTTGGTTTCATTATCTGGTTAATATTGGCCTCATAAAATGAGTTGGGAAGTGTTCCTTCTCTCTGTATTTTCTGAAAGAATTTATGTATGCTTATGAATGATTTCTTCTTAAGCCACTGTTTTTATTTTATTTTTAGTCATGCTCTAGGGTTTATTTTGTGCATCTTTAACTTATTACAGTCTGCCTCCAAGTATATTACACTACTTCATGTATAATGTAAGAACTATCTATCCAGCATTACATTTACTTCCTCGTGTGCTTTGTACAATTGTTAGAGTATAGTTTACCTCTGTATATGATCTAAACCTCAAATGCATTTTTACTGTTTTGCTTTAAAAAATCAAATGTCTTTAAAGAATTCAAAACAAAACAAAACAAGGAGTTCCCATCATGGCGCAGCGGAAACGAATCTGACTAGGAGCCATGAGGTTGCGGGTTCGATCCCTGGCCTTGCTCAGTGGGTTAAGGATCCGGCGTTGCTGTGAGCTGTGGTGTAAGTCTCAGATTTGGCTCAGATCCCGAGTTGCTGTGGCTCTGGCATAGGCCGCCAATTGGACCCCTAGCCTGGGAACCTCCGTGAGTTCGGCCTTAAAAAGCAAAAAAATAAACAAGAACAGAGGGCTCATCTTTATCAACCTATTTACCATTTCTACCTCTCTTCCTTCGTGTTGAATTTCCATTTTGTGTCATATTCCTTCAGCCTGAGGAACGTCCTTTGACCGTTCTTGACATGCAGCTTTACTGGTGACATATTCTCTGAAATACTGAGAGATAAAAGGTCAACCCTGTAATTCTATATCCTGCAAAGTTATCCTTCAAAATTAAAGTAAAATAAGGACACTTTCAGACAAATATTTTTGAAGGTTGTCTTTGCTTACATTTGCTAGAATTACAAATTGATATTTCTTTCTTTTTTGGGGGGGGGGGTTTGTCTTTTTGCCATTTCTTGGGCCGCTCCCGCGGCATATGGAGGTTCCCCGGCTAGGGGTCTAATCGAAGCTGTAGCCACTGGCCTACGCCAGAGCCACAGCAACGCGGGATCCGAGCCACATTTGCGACCTACGCCACAGCTCACGGCAACGCTGGATCCTTAACCCACTGAGCAGGGGCAGGGATCGAACCCGCAACCTCATGGTTCCTAGTCGGATTCGTTAACCACTGCGCCACGACAGGAACTCCTGATATTTCTTTCTTTCAGCACTTAAAGCTGTTATTCTATTTTCTGCTTCTGCTGCTTCTTTTTAAGTACTTTATGAATTTTATTACATTTATAGGTGTACTTATTTTTTTGTTTTTTTGTTTTGGTCTTTTCAGGGCCATGCCTGTGGCATATGGAAATTCCCAGGCTAGGGGTTGAATTGGAGCTGTAGCCACTGGCCTAAGCCACAGCCACAGCAATGCCAGATCCAAGTTGCATCTATAACCTACACCACAGCTTGCAGCGATGCTGGCCTTAACCCACTGAGCGAGGCCAGGGTTAGAGCCTGCATCCTCATGGATACTGCCAGTCTGGTTCTTAACCCACTGAGCCACAATGGGAATTCCTCTATTTTCTTTTTGATCGCAATGTTTCTGACAAGACGTCAGCATTAACGTTATTATCTTTGTAATCCCTATATATAATGTTGTAATGTGCCTTTAAATATATATATAGTTGTTTCATCACCTGTTTTCAACTGATTAAGTATGATTTCTTTGTGCTTATACTATGTGGGGTTTTTGGGATTCTTCTATCTATAAGTGGACATTTCTCACCAAATCTGGGAGTATTGGATCATTATTCCTTGAAAAAATTTGCCGCCAACATTCTTTGTTTTCTTTTATGAGTGCGTTACACTGCTGGATATTGTCCCATGTATCACCAGGATTCTGTTCATTTTTTAAAGTCTTTTTTTTCTTTCTGCTTCAAGTCTATCCTAAGTCTTCATGTTTGTTTATCTTCTTTGAGTGTCTATTCTGATATTAAACCCATCCAGTAAAATTTTCATTTCAAGTGTAAATTTTTCATCTCTAAAAGTTCTCTTTGGCTCTCCTCTCTCTCTCTCTCTCTTTTTAGGGCCGCACCAACAACATATAGAAATTCCCAGGCTAGAGGTCAAATCAGAGCTATAGCTGCTGGCTTACACCACAGCCACAGCAATGCCAGATCCGAGCTGCGTCTGCGACCTACATCACAGCTCATGGCAACGCCAGATCCTTAACCCACTGAGCGAGGCCAGGGGTTGAACCTGCGACCTCATGGATACTAGTCAGATTCATTTCCGCTGAGCCACGACAGGAACTCCTGGCTCTTCTCTTTATGTATTCCATTAGTCTCATTTTGTTCCCTTTATATCCTTAAAAAAAAGAAGCTATTTCAGTTTTTTGTCTGATAATTTTATCATCCCTGTTGTTTCTGATATATTGCCTCATTTTTCTCATGGTTACAGATCATATTTTCATATATTTAATAATATTTTACCGAATACAAGACATTGTTTAGTGTCTGGATTTTGTTGTCTTCCTTTAAAGAGAGTTAAGTTTTATTTTGGCAGCTTGGTTTTCTGTGACACATTTGAGGCTATATATATATATATGTCTTCTTAGGGCCATACCCATGACATATGGAGGTTCAGGCTAGGGGTTGAATCAGAGCTACAATTGCTGGCCTATGCCACAGCCACAGCCACGCTGGATCCTTAACCCACTGAGCAAGGTCAGGATAGAACCCTTGTCTTCATGGATATTAGTCAAGTTCATTAACTGCTGAGCCACAACAGGAACTCCTTGAGGCATTTTTTTTTTTTTTTTTAACACTTGTTAGGGTGGGTCTAGAATAGTTTTTATGCTAGAGCTAGTTTAGCTCTAATACTACACTATGCTCCTTCTGGGGTATCTACTGAATGACCTCTGTGTTCAGTGAATTCTCTCTACTCTGCCTATTAGAATTCTAACATTGTCCAGCTCCCTGTGAGTTCTGGGAATTGTTCCACTGATTGCTTCTTTATAATTGTTCTTTTCCTGGTAGTTGCTCCTTATCTAGCCTCTTTGAGTCTGGCTCTATATATGCACAGCTTCGTTGCAACTAAAGACTCAAGGGAATGCCTTTGTATATTTCTGGAGATCATTCTGTACCTAAACTCTTTCTTCTCTACTATGTCCTGCGAATTCCAGACCCCTTAGCCTCTCCGAACTCTGCCTTCTCAGTTGAATAGGAGTGCCATGCTCTGTTTGAATCTTCTCCTTGTGGCACAATCCAGAAGATGCCTCCAAGGAGAAAGCTAAAGTGATTGTAAGAGTCCATTTCATTTATTTCCTTTCTCTCAGACATCACAGTTCTGCCCTGCTTGTTGTTTTTTCTGTTAGGAAATAGTTGATTTTCTACTTTGTTGAGTGTTCTAATTGTTTAAGTTGCGTATGATGGCCAGAAGCAGAAATTCACCTATATTTCTTAAAGTTTTCACATTTTGCTTTTCACACTTAGAATTTCAATTCTTTTTAAATGTATTTTTGCATATAATGTGAAATGGTGGGGGGAGGGGATTTTATATTTTTCTGTATGTGTAGCCAGTAGCCCCAACAATATTTATTGAATAGTTCCTTTTGTCCACTCATTTTAAAGTCACCTCAGGAGTTTCCATTGTGGCTCAGCGGGTTAATGACCTGAATTGTCTCTGTGAGGATGTGGGTTCCATCCCTGGCCTTGCTCAGTGGGTTAAGGACTCAGTGTTTCTGTGAACTATGGTGTAGGTTGCAGATGCAGCTCAGATCCTGAGTTGCTATGGCTGGCTGCTATGGTTCTGACTTGACCCCTAGCTGGGGAACTTCCATATGCTGCAGGTGTGGCTGTTAATTAAAAAAAAAAAGGTAAAGTCACTTCTCTCATATGCCAAACTTCTATATTTGCATTCATCTGTTCATTCTATTTTTTCCTTTGGGTTCTCACTGTATACTTTTTCAAATTGTTTTAGCCAAGATAGGATGTATGTCCTCCCATAAAAATTTTAGAATAAGTTTTATAAATTTTATTTTATTTTATTTATTTTATTTTATTTTTTTGTCTTTTTGCCATTTCTTTCGCCGCTCCCGCGGCATATGGAGGTTCCCAGGCTAGGGGTCGAATCGGAGCTGCAGCCACTGGCCTATGCCAGAGCCACAGCAACACGGGATCCGAGCCGCGTCTGCAACCTACACCACAGCTCACGGCAACACCGGATCGTTAACCCACTGAGCAAGGGCAGGGACCGAACCCGCAACCTCATGGTTCCTAGTCGGATTCGTTAACCACTGAGCCACGATGGGAACTCCAAGTTTTATAAATTTTAGAATAACTTTTTTCTACAAAAAAAATCTTACTGAGAGTTTGATAGGAATTGCATTAAACCTATAGATCATTTTAGGGAGACTTGTTATCTTTACTATGTTGAGTCTTCCCATCAATGAATATAGTATGTCTCTCCAAGTATTTTGGCCTTTGATTTCTTTCATCAGTATTTTGTAATTTTCATCATACAGAACTTTTATATATTTTGTTAGATTTATACCTAAGTATTAAATTTTCTTTGGAGCAATTTTAAATGGTATTGTATTTTTATTTTAGTTTCTACTTGTTCATTGTGAGTATATAGAAATATTCTGTTTTTTTTTTTTTTTTTTTTTTTTTTTTTTTTTTTTTTTCCTGTCTTTTGAGGGCCGCACCTGAGGCATATGGAGATTCCCAGGCTAGGGGTCTAATCAGAGCTGTTGCTGACGGCCTACACCACAGCCACAGCAACACTGGATCCTTAACCCACTGAGGGAGGCCAGGGATCGAACCCACAACTTCATGGTTCCTAGTTGGATTTGTTTCTACTGAGCCACAACAGGAACCCTGCAATTGGTTTTTGTATGTTGATTGGTTTTTGGTGAATTTCTTGGGATTTTACTCATCAACGACACATCATTTGCAATTAGAGAACATTTTATTTTTTTGGTTCCAATTTGTATGCTTTTAAGTTCATTTTCCAGGTCCTTGAGATGGAGATTAGATGATTGATTTTAGAGTTTTCCTTTTTTCTTTCTTTCTTTCTTTCCTTTTTTTTTTTTTTTTTTTTTGCTTTTTTTGCTTTTTAGGGCTGCACCCATGGCATATGGAGATTCCCAGGCTAGAGGTTGAATCAGAACTACAGTCACTGGCCTACACCACAGCCACAGCAATGCCAGATCCGAGCCGCATCTTCAACTCACGCCACAGCTCATGGCAATGCCGGATCCTTAACCCACTGAGCAAGGCCAGGGATAGAATCACAACTTCATGGTTCCTAGTTGGATTCATTTCTGCTGCACCATGGTGGGATCTCCATCCTTTTTATCTAATGTAAGCATTTACTGCTATAAATTTCCCTCTTATCACTTCTTTAGCTGCATCTCACAAATTTTGACATGTTGTGTTTTCATTTTAACCCGGTGATTTATTTTTAAATTTTCTTTTGAGGCTTCTTTGATCCATGGATTATTTAGAAGTAGGTTGTTTAATTTCAAAAGTTTTCTGAGGTTTTCTTGTTTTCTTTCTGTTATTGATTTCTAGTTTGATTCCCTATGGTTAGAGAGCACATTCTATATGATTTCAATTCTTTTAAGTTTGTTAAGGTTTATTTTATACCCAGGATATGGTCTCTCTTGGTTAATGTTTCCTGGGTACTTGCAAATAATGTGTTCTGCTGTTGTTGGGTGAAATACTCTATAAATGTCAATTAGATTCTGCTGGTTCCTAGTGTTATTCAGTTCTATTCCTTTGCCATTCTTCTGCCTAATGTGTCAATAGCCGAGATTGAGATGTTAAAATCCCCAGCCTTAATTGTGAGTTTGCCTATATCCTTTCAGCTCTTATCACTTTTTGTGTCATATTTTTTATTTTTTTGTCTTTTTGCTATTTCTTGGGCCGCTTCCACGGCATATGGAGGTTCCCAGGCTAGGGGTCCAGTCGGAGCTGTAGCCACCGGCCTACGCCAGAGCCACAGCAACGCGGGATCCGAGCCGCGTCTGTGACCTACACCACACCTCACGGCAACGCCGGATCGTTAACCCACTGAGCAAGGGCAGGGATCGAACCTGCAACCTCATGGTTCCTAGTCGGATTCGTTAACCACTGCGCCACAACGGGAACTCCTGTGTCATATATTTTTGAAGCTCTGTTGTTTGGTACTCATATTAAGGGTAATGACTCATATTAAGGGTAATGAGAGCTTGGCGGATTGATCCTTTCATCATTAAGTAATATCCCTCTTTGTGCCTAATAATTTTCTTTGCTCTGACATCTACTTTATCTGATATTAACATAGTCAATCCTGTTGTCTTAAAATTAAAGCTTGCATGATGTATCTCTTCCATCCCTTTTTGTTGAGATACAATTGACATTTAACATTATATTAGTTTCAGTTGTACAATGTAACTGATAGTATTTGTATATATGGCAAAATGATCACTGTAGTAAGTCTAGTTAACATTTATCACCACAATAGTTACATAATTTCTTTTCCTGTGATGAAAACTTTCAAGATTTACTCTTTTAGCAATTTTCAAAAGTATAATACAATATTATTAATTATAATCACCACACTGTACAGTACATCTCCCAGGACTTATTTATAACTAGGAGTTTCTACCTTTTGACTGCCTCCACTCATCTTCCCACGCCCCCACCTCCTGTCTCTAGTAACCACCAATCTATTCTCTATATCTTTGAGTTTGGTGTGCTATTGTTTGGTTATTTCATTTTTGTTTTGTTTTTTAGATTCCGTGTATGAGTGAGATCATACAGTATTTCTTTCTGTCAGACTTATTTCACTTAGCAAAATGCCCCCAAGTTTCTTCCATATTGTTGCTAATGGCAAGATTTCTTGTTTGGTTTTTTTTTTGTTTTGTTTTGTTTTTCTTTTTTTTTCTTTTTAGGTTGGCACCTGTGGCATATGGACGTTCTCAGGCTAGGACAAATTGGAGCTACAGCTGCTGGCCTATACCACAGCCACAGCAATGTGGGATTCGAGCTGCATCTGTGACCTACACCACAGCTCGCAGGAACACTGGATCCTCAACCCAACGAGTAAGGCCAGGGATCGAACCCACATCCTTATGGATACTAGTCAGATTCATTTCCACTGAACCACAACAGGATCTCCAGATATCATTCTTTTATGGCCGAATAATATTCCATTGTATAAATATACCACATATTCTGTATCCATTCATTCATCAATGAACACTTAGGTTGTTTCCATGTCTTGGCTAGTGTACAGCTGCAATGAACATTGGGGATCATAAATGTTTTTGAGTTAGTGTTTTCACTTTACTCAGGTAAGCATCCAGAAATGGAATTGCTAGATCATATAGAAGTTCTATCTTTACCTTTTTAGGAGCCTCCGTACTGTTTTCCATAGTGGCTGCATCACTCTACATTCTACCAACCAGGGTTCCCTTTTTCCACATTCTCACCAACACTTATTATCTCTAGACTTTTTGATAATAGCTGGTCTAACAGGTAACGAGGTGATATTTCATTGTAGTTTTGATTTCCATTTCCCTGATGATTAGTGATGTGCAGCACCTTTTTGCATACCTGTTGGCCATCTGTAGGTCTTCTTTGGAAAAATGATTATTCAGATCCTCTGCCTTTTTTTTTTTTTTTTTCTGGCTGTGCCTGTAGTATATAGAAATTTCTAGGCCAGGAATTGAACCCACATCACAGCAGTGACCCAAGCTGCTGCAGTGACAATGCTAGATCCTTAATCTGCTGTGTGTCACAGGAGAACTCCTTTCTGTCATTTAAAAAATCAGATTGTTTTTCTGCTATTATATGAGTTCTTTATATATTTGGGGTATTAACCCCTTATCAGATATACGATTTGCAAGTATTTTCTTCCATTTTTGTAGGTTGTCTTTCCGTTTTGTTGATGTTTTCATTTGCTGTGCAGAAGCTTTTTAGTTTGATGTAGTCCCACGTGTTTATTTTTGCTTTTGTTGCCTTTGCTTTGGTGTCAAATCTAAAAAATCTTTGCCAATTTAAAAAAAAATTAATGTTTGCATGATATGTCTTTTCCTTCCTTTTATTTTTAACCTCCCTATGATGCTATGTTTGAAGTGACTTTCTTGTAGGCAGCATATCCTTGGGTTGTGTTTTTTACACACTCTGTCAATCTCTGTCTTTTAATTTGTGAATTTAGAGCATTTATTTTTAAAGTACTTATGGATGTGTTAGAGTTTAAGCCTGTCACTTTATTATTTGTTTTCTGTTTGTTGCCTCTGATTCTCATCGCTCTGTTGCTTTTTTCTTGCCTACCTGTGGGCTATTTGAGCATTTTTAGAGCTTCATTTTGAACTCCTTATGATGTGTTTGAGTACATTGCTTTGTATAGTTTTCTTGATGGTTGCTCTAGGTATTACAATTTACATACATAATTTATCGTCGTCTATTGGTGTCCACGTTTGACCACTTCAAGTGAAGGGTAGAAACCAAACTCCCATTCAGATCCTCTTACCATCCCCACATGTTAGACATTACAGTCTTAAGTGTTTCCTCTGTATACATCAGGTGGTGTGATAACTTTTGCTTCAACCACAAAATACGATTAAAGAAACTCATGAGGTGAAGGATAGTCTATTGTATTTCCATCTATTTTTACCCATTCCCCTGTTTTTCTTTCTTTTCTGAATGATCCAGTCTTCTGCTATTGTCATCGTCTTTCTGTTCGAAAAGCTTTATCTAAGTCTAGATGTGCAAGCCACAAATTCTCTTAGCGTTCCTTTACCTAAGAATGACTTTCTTTTCTCTTTATTCCTGAAAAACAGTCTCACTGGATAGAGGATTTGTAGTTAATTGTTCTTTGCTTAACACGTGAAAAATGTGCTATTCTCTTCTGACCGCTGGGGTTTCATAGGAGAAATTCATTGTCATTCAAATTGATGCTTCTTTACAGTAAGGGACTATTTCTCTCTGACTGTTTTTTAAGGTTTTCAAAAGTTGCATTTGATTTTCAGAGGTTTGATGATGATATATGTTGGTGTGGATTTCTCTTAGTATTTCTTTTCCTACCCTTCAGTCCCACCCTCTTTCTCCTCTCCTTCTAGGACTCTTGATAATATGACTGTTGCATCTTTTGTTATTGTCCCATAGAATTCTGAGGCTCTGTCATGTTTTTAAAGTCTGTTTTCTGTCTGCTACATAGCAGGACCTGCTATATAGCATAGGGAACTCTACTCCATATTCCAGAAGAACGTATATGGGGAAAGAATCTGAAAAATGGGAGTTCTCTTGTGTCACAGTAGGTTAAGGATCTAGCCTTGTCCCTGCAGAAGCTTGGGTCTGCTGTGGCACAGGTTTGATCCTTGGCCTGGGAACTTCCATATATTTCAGATGCAGCAAAAAAAAAAAAAAAAGAGAGAGAGACACACACACACACACACACCCATACATCTGAAACTAACACAGTATTGTAAAACAAGTATACTCCAAAAATTAAAAAAAACTAGAGGAATTCACTATGTTGTGGTTCCTCAAGTCCTGAAACCCCTAACTAGTCCACCTTTGGCTTTCTGGCTTTAAGAGTCTTTTAATCATTGTCTGTTAAGTAATTTCCAAAATATTGAATCATTGTCTATTAAGTAATTTCTAAAATATTTAGTTATGATTAGATGGCAGTGTTTTAATCACCTCTTCTTTACCCCATTGGTGAGGGAGGTCTTCCTGCCTTAGATTTGTGGGGATGGTTGAATACGCAGTTGCTGAGACTGTGCCCATGAGGTCACTAGCATTTTAGTAGTCAGGTATAGTTATAGCCTGACTCCTGCCATGCAGAATCACAGGATGGGTTGCACTTGGGAACAGAGTGAACAAACAGGGGCTGTAGGAGGCAGGCTACATGGTATCAAGAGGGTGGGGTGCCTCTTGGTTCCCCAAGAGAATATGATTAGCTTGTTTGAATAATTCCATGGGCTGGCCAATAATTCCATTACACCCGATACCTAAGGATAACTAGGAACTGTGCCTGGTCCCTTTGATAAGGAGGCTATTGGGCTAGGAGACCATCTGTGGGAGCAGAGGGAGGAAGGAACTTGCAGGTATGCTATTTGAGGTCCTCTGGGTTTGACCAGATTTCGAGGCAGCGCACACTGTTAAGTCTTGCAACACAGGGAGAAACAGGGAAAAGTATCATCTTTCTCTAGAACTAGAACTCAAGTTTTATTTTAAACATTCATGAGAACGTTGTATTCTGATCCAGGTTTGATGTGATATAAAACTGCTGTTCTCCAGACCTTCTATTAAAAATTGTGGGTATCTTCTTGGACCATCAGCATGAGTCCTGAGCACATTGCATGATGCTTGGGGTGATTTAGGAAGTACTACATTTTTCATGAACTATTTTAATTGCAGAGTAATGTTAACCATATGACAAACTATTTGGGAAATATGGAAAAAGAAAAAACCTTCATCATTTTAACCTACAACCACACCAATGATAATTTTAGGATAATTTCTACAGTCTTTTTTTTTTCCCCCACACCAAATTTACAGCTGTAAATGTAGAATTTATATATTTACCTACTTTTTATGCTTGATATTTTATCAGAATTTTTCTATCTCTCTTTAACAATTCAGGCCAAAATTTAGTAATTGGGGCTGAGCAAGGGAGAAAGCGGCCACGGTTCAAAGTATAGGTTGCACCCTAATGGGTGAGTAAGAGATCCGCAGAGGAAAACAGTTCAGTGCAGAACCCATGAGGGATGAGCAGAACATCTGTACAAGGGGTGACCTGGCACATGTGATGAAACCCAAGGAAGATTAGGAAGGCATCTGAGAATTTGAGGGGAGGGCAGTGACTGGATACTTAAGGCCATGGAAGCCATGTTTCTCACTGTTAGAAAAGGGAGAACACTAGACTGGAATGTGGGGTGTTAGACTGGAATTGGAATTATTGGTAAGAACTCATGATTTTCTATGTATATAGAAATAATATGGGAGTTCCTGTCATGGCGCAGTGGTTAATGAATCCGACTAGGAACCATGAGGTTGCGGGTACGATCCCTGGCCTTGCTCAGTGGGTTAGGGATCTGGTGTTGCTGTGAGCTGTGGTGTAGGTCACAGATGCAGCTCAGATCCGGTGTTGCTGTGGCTCTGGTGTAGGCCGGTGGCTACAGCTCCAATTAGACCCCTAGCCTAGGAATCTCCATATGCTGCAGGTGTGGCCCTAGAAAAGGCAAAAAGACACACATACACACAAAATGAAATAATATGCATAAAAGCATGAATATATATTTACATACACACACCCCTACACACTTATGTTCCTTGGCATTGCCCACTGAGAAAGTCTGGGAAAAGTGACACCCCAATAGCAATTAGTACACCTAGCTGTATATATTGTATCCTAAACACCATTCTCCACGAAAAGAAACCAGGGTTCCTTGCAGGAAGGGCCGACTCCAGAACTGGAACAGGAAGAATACGAGATGACCGTGTTATGCCAGGAAACAAGAAAGAGCTAAAAAATTATGGGGATATGTCAGAAGAATATGTAAGCCAGCATAAAAAGTCTCCCATTGGCCAAATGTGGGGTAATTGGAGCCCCCAAATAAATAAATAACTGTTTATGACCCAATAAAACAATATAAATGAATTAGTAGGAAGTCAATGACATAAACAAATAAATGATTGGATGGAAAATTCCATGAAGAACAGGGTATTACATAGTTTCAAAGGACTATTAATTACAAAGTGGAAAGGAGTAACTTTATGAGGGAGAAACCTAATCTACTTTCTGTCTCTATGGATTTACCTGTTCCAGATATTCATATAAATGGAATCATATAATATGTGATCTTTTGTGTCTGGCTTCTTTCACCTTATATAATGCTTTTGAAGTTTATCCATGGTGTAGCATGTATCAGTTCCTCATTCATTTTCATGGCTGAATAATATTCCATTGTATGGATTTACCACATTTTGTTTATCTCTTCATCTACTTGGGGACATTTGAGTTTTTTCCACCTATTGACTATACAAGTATTTGCTTGGTCATCTGTTTGCACTTCTTTTGAGTATATACCTAAAAGCAGAATTGCTGGGTCACATATCCTGCTCTTACAATGAGAAAATATCAGCAAGCCAAAACTGAAGGACATTCCATAAAATAACTGGCTTGTCATGATCAAAAATGTTAAGGGAGTTCCTGTTGTGGCTCAGTGGGTTAAGGACCCAACATTGCCTCTGTGAGGATGTAGGTTCGATCCCTGGCCCTGCTCAATGGGTTAAGGATGTGGTGTTGCCTCAAGCTGTGGCCAAGGTTAAAGACACTGTGGAATAGGCCACAGCTGCAGCTCTTGTTCGACTCCTGGCCCTAGAACCCCCATATTCCAAGATGCGGCTGTGAAAAGGAAAAAAAAAAAGTGTTAAAGATATGAAAGTTAGAGAAAGATGGGGGACATTTCTCAGCTGGAGGAAGTAAAGAGATGTGACTGCTAAAAGCAGCATGTGATTCTGGGCTGGATGCCTTGCTATCAAGGATGCTACCAGAAGAGTTGGTGAAACTGAATGGGTCAGAGAGAGTAGATGTTGATAAGGTATCGATGTACTTTCCTGCTGTTGGAGACCATTTGGTGGTTGCCTAGGAGAAAGGCCCTGTTTGTGGAAAACACACGCTAGCATTTGGGGGTAATAGGGCATCATATCAACAATATACTGTCAGGTGATTCATCCCCCCAAAAAAGTTTTCCATGGTACTTGCAACTTCTCAGTGGGTTTGGGATTGTTTTCAAATGAAACAAAATTTTAACAAGTTGATACATTTTTTCCCTCAAAGGTCATCCATATTTGTTTCCAATTTTCTCCTGTTCTCTCTTGAATATGCTTCCTTTAGATTCTTGCCTCCTCATCCCACTGCACAGAGCTCGTGTTAAAGTCACTGTGAGCTCCATGCTGCCAAATCCATCCGTCGAGCCCCAGACTGGGTCTAACTTACCTCATCATCAGTATCTGGCAGGTTGATTTTTCCCACCTTGCTGGCTGCTCCTTCTCAGACTGTTCTGCTAATCTCTTCGTCTTCGTTTTTTAGGGCCACACCTGCAGCATGTGGAAGTTCCTAGGCCAGGGGGTCAAATCAGACCTATAGCTGCCAGCCTATGCCACAGCCACTGCAACATCATCAGATCCTGAGCCATGTCTGTGACCCACACCACAGCTCATGGCAACGCCAGATCCTTAACCCACTGAGTGAGGCCAGGGATTAAACCCACATCCTCATGGATACTTGTCGGGTTCATTACCACTCAGCCACAGAGGGAACTCCCTCTGCTAATCCCTTCTTATCTCTCCTACCTTCTAGACCTCGGGTGCCCAAGGCTCAGTCCTGGGGCCTCTTCCCTACTCTTTCTACCCTCACTCCCTTGGAGACCTCATCCAGTCTTGGCTTTACCTACTACGTATCTGCTGAAGACCCTCCAACTTCTACCTGCAGCCCCAACTTCTTCCCGAGTGCCCCCCTTGTGTGCCTGACCACCTGCCTGCTTCCCAGCCCCACTCGTATGTCTAACCGGAGTCTCAGCTCAACATGCTCAAACCTGAGCTCCCAGCCTTCTGAATTTTGCTCTCCCCACAATAGTCTTCCTCATCCCAGTAAAAGGCGACTCCATCCTTCCTTTGCTTTGAAATCACCCTAGACACCTTTCTGTCTCTCAGGTCCCATAGGTGAACAAGCAGCAAATCACACTGGCTCTTCTTTCAAAGTGTATCCAGAGTCTAACCATGGCTGACTACCTCCACTGCTTCTGCCCTGCTCGAGGCCACCTTCATCGCACCTCTGAACCCTTATGATAGCCCCACACTGGTTTCTCTCCTTCTCCCTTTGCCCCCTTCTGTCCGTATCACTCCTCTGATTGACTACTTTGTGATGGATGCTCACTTCATTCTCATAACAAGCCCAAGTCCTAATCATGGCCCACAGGATATCTTAGGTCGAGATGCTCCCGAAGCTGATGCTGAGACAAAAGCTTGAGTACAATTGGTTCATTTAGGAGGTGATTCCCAGGAGCATGGGAGTGGGAGGACAACCAGGAAGTGAGACAGGAGAAGGAAGTCAAGACAAGGTGTGTTAATAAGTGAGTTTCTGCTGTGGGCATGAGGGCTCCGTGCTTCGGGGACCCTCTGAGAGGCTGCCTCGGGCCATGCCTCGCTACTGTCAAATGCAAGAGACAAGGCACCTGGGTATTTATTTTCCAACTCCACATCGGTTGTCCCAGGACACTAACCTCCTGGCCTGCCCTGCTCTACTCTTGTGGCCAGAAAAGCCCGTCAGACAGAGAGCTGCAGGGGCAGAAGGAAACCAGAGGGTCTGCATGCCTCCAATGGCCAGCGCTGAAAAGATACAGGTAGGGCGCTGGCAGCATTTTCTTTAAAGGCCCTACCTGATCTGACTTCTGTCCTACCCCAGGTTTCCCTGTGACCTCACCTCCTGCCACTCCTCACTCCTTCATTTACTCTAGCCACGTCTGCTTCCTTCTTGCTGTTTCTCAAACACATCTCACACGCTTCTACCCCAGGGCAGCCACCTTGCCCAAAGTGCTCTTCCACCAGGGATCTGCATGTCTCTCACCTTTACCTTCTTTAGGGGCTTTACCTAAATGTTACCAGCTCAGCAAGGCCTCCCTGGGGAAACAGATGGCACCCTCCAGTTAGGACAAGCTAAAGAGAGTTGAATAAAGTATGGTTTACAAAGATTGGACAGGGTAACCAGAAGGAGTCATGAGTTACCCTGGGGCTAATAGAGGCAGCCATAGTTATCATCTCTAGGCTTGAAAGGGCAAGGAAAGGGAGGTATGCTTGGGGCCAGTGGGCTACATGCAAGACTCCTGATGGGGGGTGAGGTCTTCAAAGGAGGGATGAGGGATGCTGACCTCAGTTGCATTCCGCCCTCCAGTCTCCTGAAGGGGTTTCCCATCAGCCATGACCAAAAGGAAGCTAGAGGATAAGGGAAGCCCTGCATGCTGTACAGAAATGTCAGCCACTGGGAACAGGGCAGGGAACAAGGGACAAATGGTAGATGTCTAGCACACTGGCCAAAATCACAATGCACACTTTCTGCCTATCCCCTTCTCTGCTTCATTCCCCCCACCGAGTATCATCTAACCTATGATATATTTTGCTTATCTTGTTCATTGTCCATCAAATGCTCCTAGAACATAAACTCCACAAGGATAGGGATTTTTGTCTTCTTCCTTCCCTAGTGTATCCCAGCAGCACCTAAACTAGTGCCAGACAGGTAGTAGGTGTTCAATAAATAGTTTTGGATTGTATAAGACTGCTACCTGTGGCAGACAGAATAAAGTCCCCCCCCCCCCACCCCAATGTCCGCATCCTAAAGCCAGGAATCTGCAAACATGTTAGGTTATGAGGCAAAGGGGAAGTATGGTTGCAGATGGAATGAAGGCTTATCAGTTGACCTTAAAAGAGTGAGATTATCCTGGATTATCTGAGTGTGCCCACTGTGATCAGGACTCCAGGAGAGTCAGAGTCAGAGCTATTTAAGGATGCTACACTGCTGGCTTTGAAGATGGAGGAAGGGTCCATGAGACAAGGAATGTGGGCCGCCTTTCGAAGCTGGAAAAGCAAGGGAACAGATTGTGCCCTAGAGTCACCGGAAAGGAATGTCTCTCTGCGGACACCTTGACTTCAGCCTGGTAAAGCCAGGCTAAATTTCTACTCTCTAGAGCTGCCTGATGATACATTTGTGTTGTTTTAAGCCACTGAGTTTGTGGTGCTATGTCCTGGCAGCAATATGAAATTAATACGCTAGCTGTTGTTTTTCAATGGCAGGAGCCTGGGATCTGGAGCCAGTTGGGGCTCCTCTTCTGGCCCTTGCTGGCTGTGGGAATTACACTTTTCCTTTTCTCTGTAAATAAGACTATTGATTGTTCCTTCATCCCAGGTGTGGTTCAAGGAGTTGGGGAGCTCAGAGCCTGGCCTCCAGTAACCCCTCTCCTTGACCATAGGCCCTACAAGTGCCGGGCAGACTATAGACAATACATACTGATGGAAAGGTACATATATTTCGTCAGGTGGTGGTCCCTAATAGACCCCACCTTTCCTCTGTTTTTAGGACACTGGAGTTCCCAGTGTTGTCATTTTTACTATTGTAAATAAAATTTGAGAATCTTTGTACACAGCTTTTGCTGGTGGGGCGGGGAGGGGGGATTTAACCTTCTACGTCTTTACAACAAGAGTCCTGGTGGACTTCAAGGCCAGTGCTCACCACACACAAGGCAGACTGCAGCCCTGGCAGCTAAGCACCTCCCAGAACAGTGAGCCCCCAGGTGGTCAGCCCAGCTCGGGATGGAAGGTGGGGAGAAGAGAAGGCACACTGGAGGCTGTGTCTGAAAGCATTTTGATGAATTTCTTCCTGGGCTGGGCTTCCATGGGGCTCCTCCACCAGGGCCTGGGAAGTAGGGGAGGCCGAGCAGATGGAGAAGTGAGAGCATGAGTGATGGTGCTACAGTTACCTGAGCCAAGCCAGCCTCTCTGTGATTTGTGATTCGAGAGAAGTGTCAGGGCCAGTTCAGCAGCTCTGGGTGGTGACGGCCAGAGTGAGCGCATCCATAGCACCCTCCCTCCTGGTATGTGTCCAGGAGTGCACACCCACAACCCGTGCAGGGGATTGGCGGCTTCCCCTGGTGTCTGGGGAAGTGAGAGAGCCTGAGCTCCAAGCAAGGGACAGAGGAAGGCAAGAAGCGAGCTCTAGCTTTCCACAGGGCCAGACCGCTTACTACTGGCCCACCTCTGTGCTGTTCACAGCTGGTGCCCCTCAAGCCCACAGAACCTGAGTGTGCAACTCAGAGGGGAGGAAAGGGTTGTGAAGTGAAGCCAGCAGGAGAACAAAGGAAGCTTTGCCGGAGAGGGAGGCACCTTCAGCTGAAGGCCTCTGGGGCCTGGGGAAGTGACTCACAGGGCCCCAGGGATGGTCCCACCCATGGGGCCTCTGGGACAGAGAATGCAGCCCAGCTGCCCATGGGGTGGGGAAGGGGTTGTCGGTGTCCTGCTTTAGTTGGGTTGGGCCTCCCCCGTGGTGCCCCCTACTCCCCTCCCCCTGGATCTGGTATGCATCCAGCCTGGGGGCTTTGGGAGCGGTCCTGTGCTCACTGGGAGCTGCTATGCCTGAAGCTGCCCCTACTTCCCCTTCTGCCTCGGTGGCTGCAGGCGTGGTCCCCTGCCCCTAAACTTCACCCCCACTGGCCCAGTAGGGACCTGGGCTCCCTGCTCCCCTGCCAGAGAGAAGCCGTCTGTGCTACCCAAAGGTGGCAATGTTGGTGTTTGGCTCTGTCTCAGGTTCCCTGGATGCCTGCGATGAGAATTTGGGGAGCCCTGGCATCGCACCCCCAGCTCCTAGGGCCGTTGCACAACCCTCCCCCAATTATGCTTCTTACACTGTGTGGCAACCGGACGAGAATTCCAGGACCTTGTATGTACTCGTACAAATCTGCCTTCCTGCTGTTTGGCTGCAGGGACAGGCGTGTCTCTGTGGGCCCCGGGAAATGGGGGGTGTGTTCGCGTCCAAGAGGGCGTGGCCCGCGTCCGGAGTGGGAGCTGCTGCCCCGCCCGTCAGGGTGCAGACTGTTTGCCCCAAACCGCAGCTTCCGTGGGAGCCCTGGCCCCGGTCCAGGACACAGAGGAGGAAGCTTTGGTGACATTCTAGACAAGTACTTTGAGCAGCAGGCTTGGCTCTGAGCAGCTCAAGCCCCGTGCCAGGTGGCGCATCTCCGGCCCCCACCGGGCAGGGAGGTGGGGAAGGGGCGCTTGGCTTGAGCGTCCGGGTTCCTCCCCTGCTCTTTTAAGTCTTGATCGTGGTTTGTGCTGTCTGTGTGAGGAGGTCCTGGAAGTCAGGCTGTGGGTGACCCAGCTGTTGTCACCCCAGAGCCGTGACTCCGGGTCAAGGAAGCGTATTGTCTGGCTCAGCCGCCAGGTGGAGAGATGACTGTCCCGGCTGGCTGTTCTGTGTAATGGAAATACACAGAAATCCAAATGCAACTGACCTCCAGCCCTCTCCTTTGTGTACCCCCTCGGGAGTGTGCCTGCCTCTGTCCCTAGATCTCTCATTAGAATTTCAGCGTCGCCTCATCCACTATGGATGGTGCCAGCGCTGAGGCTGGAGAGGTTGTTGGCTTTACTTGCAAATCACGGAATTTGGGGGTCATCTATGTTTGATGCTATGACAAACCTGAAAACTATAAGGTGGAACGTTCTCTTCCAGATAACTTTACAAACCTCAAGGAGACAACTCTTGTGGATAAACAAATGTCTGCTCTTAGCCTTGTGGGCTGGTCTGGTCCTCCAGGCACCTGCAGGGGCTGGCATGCCGGCTGTCAATCACTGGCACTCATGGGGGAGCCAGGAAGATAAGGATTTTTGCCAGAAGCGGGAACCCTTTTGCTGACCGAGGTCCAAAGTCTGTGCAGCCACCGAAGCTGACTCTTCAAGTCCAAGTTATATGACCCCCAAAGATCACCCCTCCACTGGGGGTAGGAAGGTGGCAATGGAAACAGGAGGCCTCTTCCCTGTGAATCAACAACCACCAACAGGCAGCCTGCATCCCTCAGAGTGGCCCCCACCCTGCCTGAGGCGCTGAGATTTGAAGAGCTCCCCATGGGTCAAGCAGGTGCCTTTTTGTCCAGCTCTGGAGCTCGAGGGAAGAGAGCTGCCATCTGTTTTTTCCAAAGAGATCAGTCAGGGGCAGTGGCTGGGGTTGGGGGGCTTCCCAGGGGCTAGGCTCCCCCTTCCACGGAAAGCTGTCAGATCGATACCCTGGACTCACCAAGGACTTGAGGGCAGGGACTGAGGCGGGGGCTGTGGGGTCCAAGGAGAGCTCCTGATTCTTTTTCTGACCCTCAAGCCCCACTGGGATTGAGTTCTATTTGGGTCCCTCTGATGCTTCTGAGAGAATGTCGTCTGCTCGTCTCTCTCCTGGCAGGAAGCTGCCCTTTGCTGCCGCCCATGTGCCTTTTTCTTTCTCTGGGTCCACAAAGGGCTACCTTGGGAGCCTCAATCTCCAGGTGGGTAAGGCTTCTCTCTACATGGAGCTGCCTCCTTTGGGTGGGGTTGGGCTGAGCAGAAAGAGGGTCAGCCACAGCCTCATCACGTTTGAGACTAGCATGATGTGGCTGTCTTAAGCTTTGGGCTGAAACACACTTGCCCAACCACTGTAAAGTCCATGGAAGTCATGGCCTTCAAACTGACATCACAGCTCTGACAACACCCCTCATCAGCCCAGATGTCAGGCTCAAGGCCAGTAGCTGTGCTCTCTGGCCAATTGCTGTCCCGCCGGCTCTGTCTAGAATTCCCCGCTGGCATGAACCAAGTGTCTCGCCTTGAACTGAAAATCCTTTGGCAGCTCCCATTTTCCTATGTCCCACCTTGGAGTTTCCTGGAGAAACGCTTCTGTGCCCTACCGTGTCCTTCAGGGCCACGGCAGCTGTCTTCCTGTCTCTGGAGAGTCGGGAGGGTGGACAGGGCGCAGGGGGATGGGGCCATCTTGGCAGCAGCATTTTCCAGAGCACGCAGGTCTGCCTCCTGGATGGGAAGGAGGGTAATTCTCAACCCCATGCTCTATCGGGCTCTGCTGGCCTCAGCCAAAGTGGTTTTCCCTTGGACAGGGGCTCAGGGGAGCCATTTCTCACATCCTTGCCCCCTTTCCAAACGCATCAGAGGTTTGACTTACATGTGCACAGGTGCAAAATGAATATAGTGCAAAAGGCCGAGGGCACCCTGAACACAGGAACCCTGGGTGGGGGGCTTGGGAGAGGCGAGAAGTCTGTGCCTACATTGCCCTCCCTCCCCAGGCCACCAGGGGGGCGGGTGCTAGGGGCCCAGGAAGACGTTACCGTGGCTTACGGCCCAACCCTCCCCAGCAATCCTCATCTAGATCAGGAAGCCTCAGTATTTGGGACTTGAGCTACTCTAGGTCCTATTCAGTAGTCAAGCTACGTCTGGAGTGTGAGGAGCAGTGACTCCAGGTCATGTAAGCAGAGCACCTTCTTGCGGTTCCTTTAGTGGATTAGAAACAAAGCGTTAGAGCTGGGTGTATCATTTATAAAATATCCTTTATTTATTCTATGGAACACAGTCAAGTGGTAGCTGTAGAAAAAAAAACCCAAAACTTTAAAAAAGATATTAGTGTTCTGATCTGGCTTTGAGCCTCAAGTGAGCAGGACAGTGGCTGCAGCCACCTGCTGTGACCTGCCAAGTTCTCTCCTGCACTGGCAAGAGGTCTGGTGGGGAAGAGCTATCTGTCCAATTGCGTATAATCAAGAATCATTTATGAAGGGCAGAAGCAACCTTTATACTGCTGGTATTTGTTCGAGACATTGCTTTCAATACAGTATATTCAGGAAGTATAAAAATGTTTGCACAGGGGAGTTCCCGCTGTGGTGCAGCAGGTTAGGGATCCAGCATTGCCACAGCTTGGATTTGATCCCTGGCCTGGGAACTTCCATTTGCTGTGGGTGTGGCCAAAAAAAGTCCCCCCCAAAACAAAACAAAACAGAAAAACCCTTCTTGTTTATGGAGACTGGCTTAGATTTTTAACATTACTTTGGGAACAGTGTTTTTCTACAAATTTAGAAATTCCCTAGTTTATGTAAAATCATACTTCCTGATTTAATTAGTAAAGAGATAAAGTGTCATTCAGTATGGTAGGGTTACTTTAAGAAAAAAACCAAAAACCTCTTTTGGTGCAGTGGTTTGATTAAAAGATAGTTGGCTTGAAAATGTTAGGGAATCTCCAACCGGCAACGATACCAGAAAAATCCATAACCGTATGCGGTATGGAGCTGTTTTCACAAGACTTCCTTTCTAATAAACTCAACACTTTCTCCTCCTCTCAGATGTGAACCTCAGATGCCGAAATGCCCATGTGCCAAGTGTAGGCGTGTCGCTGAGCAAAGAAGGCTGGCAAGTCTGTCCAGCACATTTACGGTTTGCTAGGACGGTGCCTGCTTTGTGGCCTCAGACAGCAGGTGGCTGTCCATGTCCCCCAGGCAGGTCGAGGCCGTTACTGGCATGTGAAAGGGTCCTCGTCCGTTAGAACATGAGGACTTTGAGGAAAAATACCAAAAGGCTCATTACATCTGGAGGTCGATGGGAGTACGTTCAAATCCCTTCCCTGGGAATGACACGCACTGAGGTCTGGTGCTGAGCTTGGGTGACCTGCGGTCCTCATGCCACTGGCTACATGTCCCCTGGCTGGCCTGAGCCATCGACTGCCACCTTCTCCTACTGCTCTGGGAGGCTCTAAAGAGGGCATCAACCTCAACCGCAAGCCAGAGACAGGGAAAAGTCACCAACACTTCAGACCGCATTCAAAAGCGCCCCCTGACACCTTCTGTCTGCCTTCCCCAGCTTGCATCTGGTTGGGGGCTGTGAATCAGAATTCAGAATCTGTGCTGCCCAGAGGGGACAGGCACAACAGGGAGGGAACACCCAAATGCAATAAATAACAGCGAGCTCAGGACCCCTGTCCCCGCCCCTCCCCCCATCACCCCTGCTGGTGCGTCCTCATTTGAGCCGGGGGTACCGAGGCGGGGACCCCAGCCCCAAAACCTCCCTGCACAGCACGCAACGTTGGAATCCGGCTGCCGCTTCGGCACAGGATGGAGCCTCAGTCTTTCGCTTTATAGCATCATTTATGGCATGAACTAGGAACATGATGTGTTTACACAAACACACAACAATTGTACATCGGCATCTTTACAATATTAAAGGAGTCATATACAAGTCTACAGGCATCGTACAAGGGGCGGTGCCGCTGGGATGTCCCGCCCACCCAGCGGTTCTCTGTGGGCTCCCCCTCTCCACCCTTGGGGAAGTGTGACAAGGCAGGGGCTAGCCATCTTTGGGCCTGTCGTCTGAGAGACAGCAGGTCTGTGAAGACCCCTGGGTGGGTTGGGGGGGCAGTCCTTGTTGGAATCCGGGGCCAAGGGCCCAATGTATGACTGTGTCCAGGTCTTACCCACAGGCTAGCGTTACAGTTTAATTAAAATTCAGTGTGCACGTGAGTGTGGGAAAATCAGAGCTGGGTTGGCTTCCTGAGCTGGGGACCCAGAGGATGCTGCTGACTGATGAGCCCCTTCACTGTGGGGCCCATGCCTGAGGTAAGGATGCGGTGTGGCCCCTGTGGCTGGTCCCGATGGGGAGAGCCTTCTCTGGGAATCCAGATGTGAGTACACAGATAGGAATCAAAGCCCCCGGGCATCAGCAGGTCAGGTGACTCCCAAGTATAGCCTGTGCCCCAGGGGTGCAACAAAGGTAGGGTCTCAAATGGGGTTCCAGAGCCATCCATCCCTCACACCTGTACCACCCTCTTCCCAGCAGCCCCACCCATGAAGGCCCAGTTTCAGCACCCCTGGCACTGCCATTCCTGCATCTGTCCCTAGAGCTGGGACCAGAAGTTTCCAAGCCCCACTCTGTGGGCACCTGGGCCCACGTGCCCCCCAGCTCTTCCGCCCCCCCTCCCCCCATGCAGACATGCTGCGCGGCTGATTGAGCTGAGCACCAGATAAAGAAGCATTGGTCCTTGGCGGCCTCTCTGACTTGTGCCCTTACGTTACTTCTGTCTTAAATACTGTAGAAAAATAAGCCATCTCGGACGCAAGGAGACCCACTGGAGTCTGCTGTGCGTGGAGAAGGATGGACAGCTCCCTGGAGCGGGCCGGGGAGGCCTCTGCTGACCCTGCCTCGGTGAGTGCAGAGCCTCGAGGATGCTGCACTGGGCTGGGGAGCCAGGAGGCCCAGACAGTGGGCGGCAGAGTCCCCACCTCGGCATCTTTGGGTCACATCCACAGTCCTTCAGTGGGCATGCCTCCAGCATCCCACATTCTGTTGCCATGACACCGAGAGCCCTGGGGCTCCCTGGGCAGGCTTTGGACCCTCCGGCCCCACCCTCAGTCTCATACCCACCACTAAGCAGGCAGAGGCAGAACTCCCCAGCCACTGTTTCCAGGTCCCTGGGGTGTCCTCAGGGGGGCACTGAGGGAGGGCCTAGTCCAGGGGTTCCTGCTTTATTCGGACAGCGGTGGGGGTGGGCTGCGGTCGCCGCTCCTCCCGGCAAAGCACATACTCGCTGAACTGGGAGGAGTCCACGCCACCCCCGCAGGATGCGGCCACGCTGAAACCCCTCTGGAACAGCCTCTCCAGGACCTGCCGGGGGAAGAAACAGGGGTCAGCAGTGCCCAGCTGCAAGAGTCTGCCTGGCTTGCCTGTGGGGCAGGTGGGCACTAGCCTGGACAAGCTACCGTTTCCTGTGAAGACCTGTCTGGCTCACTGACAGAGGTCCTTGCAGAACTGCCAGCTGGGCAGTCACAGAAGGGAGGGGGGCAGCCAGGCCTCAGAGCTTCTCGAGTGACCCGTTCTGGACGGGCGACCACCCTGCTGCTCTGAGGGGTCCACAGCCTTGATTTAAGGAGGCAGAAAGAGCCATGGGGCCCCTTCTTTCCTCTCTGGGTATCATCTGCCCCCCCTCCAGACACGTGGTCCTAGGCCTCCCTCCTTCACTGAGGCCCCAGCAGCAGAGACCCTGCCCCCAGCCTCTGGGCAGCCACCTGCTTCCCTGAGCTGCGAGTCCCAGATGGTTTGAGGCCTGGGGGCCCATCAGCTCCAGGGAGCTTGGGGCGGAGAGGAGTCCTCCTGGTGTTTGAGTCTCAGCAGGTCTCAGTGGCCACGTGGGTGTGTGCCTCTGGGAGGTGGGGCCTAGTCACCGTGTCTGACACCTGTGTTCTGCAACTAGCAAGTTCTGATGGACAGCCTCTGGAATTTGTGGGGCGGGTTTCCCCACAAAGTCCACTCTGCCCCAAGCCCGCTCTTGGGTCTGGAAGAGCTGGTGGAAAATAGGCCCCCCCAAATCCACCTGGGACTCCCCAACTCTTAGACCCATCTGGGGCAAGAAAACAGTCTGGGCAGCTGTTTGGGGGCCTGTGGTCAGCAACCATGAGGGAGGGGGCTCCAGGCCGCCTCCACTCTCAGCCTCCGACCTGCTGCTTCTCACTGCCTGGGTTTAATTTGAATCCAAAGTCAGACTAAGGGTGTCAAATGAAACACACTTTGCTGAAAATACTCTAGGCCATTTTTATAGAACATCCTTTTGGAAAAAAAAAAAAAAAAAAAAAAAGGCACAGATCAATTTTTTTAAGTCCATCCCCCAGGCGCCATCATTTAATTATGAGCGGGACATAAATTATGCATCGACACATTGTTGCCTTTTCTGTGAGACGGCACGGAGGGCCTCGACATTTCAGGGCCCCGGCCTCCCTCCCTCTTCCCCCTGCAGCCGGGGGGCTTCGGGGGAGGTCGGGCTGAGGCGGCGCGGGGGGCCGGCCCTCACCTGCACTGAGTTGAGCCGGCAGTAGCCGTTGAGCGGGAAGCGGATGACGTGCGTGGGGTCCTGGTTCCAGCCGGCATTGACCGAGTTGCACATGACGTCGCCGGTCTCGGGGAAGACCTCCTCGATGAGCGCCTTCTCGCCGCTGAGCGCGATCCGCTCCCCCAGGTCCGGCGTGACGCGCACCACCAGGCAGTCGCAGGCCCGGCTGCGGCGCCGCTGCTCCTGCTCCTGCTGCCAGCGCTCCAGCTCGCGCACCATGGGCTGCAGCTGGTAGTACCGTGCCTCCTCGTACAGCAGGCTGAAGTCCTGCGGGGCACGCGCAGACGGGTGGGGGGTGTCGGGGGGGCTGCCCTTCCAACTCCGGGCGGCGCCCCCTCACGACGCCCCTGGGGACACAGCGGGGTCGGGGATTGTTGTTCCCACCGCAAGGACTGGAAAACGGCACGGGAGAGCTCGGGGGGGCGGGGGGGGGGGGCGCCTGTCAGGCGCCTTGAGCCCTTCCATCCGGCTCCAAGTGCTGGGGGTGGCTTCCTCTCCCTGAGGCAGAGAGAAGCCTCTGGAAAGACCCGGAGGATAGATGAGAGGAGCCCGAGGCTGTGCTCATGCCTGGGGAACAGCTACCTACTCAGAGAGGCGAGGCCGGGCCGGGTACCGGGCAGCCCCGTCCTCTCCCACCCTGGAGGAGGTCACAGCCCCACTGGGAGGCCAAACAGACCTGCCTGGGTTGCACTGTCAGCAGCAGCATCTAGCAGACCTTCTCAGCCTCAGTTTCCTCATCTATAAAATGGATGCAAACACCCAGCTCAAACAGGAGGTGAGGCTTAAAGGACAAGATCTGCCCCAGACAGAGGGGTCGTCTGGGGGGGAACCTATGCTTCTCACCAGTGCCCCACTCTCAAGCTGAGGGGGGCTCACACCAACAGCCCCTCAGGCCCTGATACTGGCCCCCTGCCACCTTTAGACATGTGTCCACCCACACCTACTCCAGTCCTGATTAGCCAAGGACCCATGACCCATGCCATTCAGGTCAAGTTTGGCCGGTCAGCCTGAGGACGCCAAGAGGGAGGCAAGAAGCCCAACCCCCAAAGCAAGGGCCCACCTCATGGGCCCTAAGTTCCTTCTACCTGTGGACTGACTCCAGCCTTTGGAACCACTCCAAAGGAAGCCTCCCCAGGCCTGTCATCAGTCAAGAACCCATCCTGTCCCTACGCAGGGGTTCCTCAGGGCTCCATGCTGGGCCTCTGCTCTCATCCACTAGAGGTGTTAAATGATACCTGCAAACCAACATGCCCCAGATCTTTCCTCACAGGCTCAACCCGACGCTCCGCGGGCTCTACCACACAGGAGTAGGGTGCTACACCCCCCAGCCTGTTCTACCCTGGGCCTCCACACACCATCCCGCCCAGGACCCAAGCTGCAGGCCGGAGGCACCCTCAGAGCCCCCGACCCCCATCCTCCACACTTGTGGCTTTTGCATCTTTTTCCTAAGCATGAATCTACGCTACACTCTGCTCCACCTTCGCTGCCCCCTCCCTCCTGCTCTCCCCAGCTCCCACCCTCCCCGCATCCTTCTCCACACAGCAGATCTGACGGTGATTCTCCTACACACAGCCCTTCCACTGCATTCGGGGGGAAAATGACAAATGCAGAGCCAGCCACCAAGGTCCTGACATCAAACAGCAGCCTGCCTTCCCGCTCTTCCCCTCCCAGTTCAGACGGCCCCAGGCCGACAACCCCAGCTGGGATATCTATCAAGCTCCTTGCCAACCCCTCTCCCAGCCCCCAAGGCCTGTCTGCCCCCCACTTCCTCCATCACCACCCAGAGAAACATCCTTGCCTCCAAACCCACCCGGGCCTGGTGCCCCCGTGGTTCATTCTCACAACACTCTCTGCTCCTCTGAAGTGTTGGCCCCTGTGGGATTCAAATTTTTTTTTTCTTTCTTTTTTTTTTGGTTCAACATCTATCTTCCCACTAGACGGTAACCACTCTGGGAACAGGACCCACATCTTGCCTGGTGTTTGACTGCCTTTTTAGCTGGACCTTGGTTGTTGGCCCTCAGCAACTGAAGGATAAAACAGCCCCAGGGCCATTCTCCTGGGTGCGGGAAGGAAGGAAGGGAAGGACCTTTGCTGGTCAGAGCCGGGGTAGCCCAGCTGGGATGCCTGTGCCGTGAGGGGCCCGTGCCGAGGCAGGCCTCTTGGGAGCACAGTCAGCTGCCAGGCAGGCTCTCCCGGAGACCGGGGGGGGGGGTCACCTTTCATTTAGGTGTTTGGTTTGGATCAGGGTTGTCCCTCTGCAAAGTGCCAACAAGGAAACAGATGTGGGGAACCTCCAACTCCCATCACTCCCATACACCCCAGTCCTTCAACACGGCAAACGTGAAACGGGGGTAAGCTGCCACTGCTTAAGTGTTGTTACACCCTGATAAATAAGCTCCAAATGTGAGAACACAAAATTAGTTTAGAAAAACTGATTTAGCCCTTGGCTTCATCGTTTAAGTTTTTACGGTTGCCATGACAACCGTGGGCCCATTTATTAAGTCACAGCGTCCCCTGTGTAATGCCACCGCACAAGCAGCACCGGGGAGCCGCCGGCCGCCGACGTACCTTGAAGTCATCTGGGAGCAGCAGTTTCGACGTGCGCAGGAAGCTCAGGATGTAGCGGAAAATCTCTCCATCCCGGTCGATGAAATAATGTTGCTTCAGACTGTCCAGGACGATGGGCTCAGTGCCATTGAAGAGGCGGCTTATTCTGCGAGAGAGAGAAAGAGAGAGATGGAGAGCCAGTGTGGGACCGAAGGGCCAGTCCTCCCGCCCTGACCCCACTTCCTGGGGCCTGCCCTGCTGGAGACGGGAGGGGCCTCACATGGGTGACTCTGGGATGGTGCCAGGCCCGAAGAGGGTGTCTGCAGCCAGACCAGAGTCAGGCCGGACACCAGAGCAGCCACAGGCGCATGCACAGACCCCACCTGCCCTCACCAGCCACAGCCAGAGACACACCCAGCAGTACACACCCGCCCACGGACACAGATACAGGCCTGAAGACTCCAGGGAGACAGACACAGCTGCCTCGTCCCACACACACACACACACACACAAACCCTTGCCAGACAGACCTGCCTGGAAAACTCCCACCCACCATCGGACACCCCAGCCCCTGGCCGCACGCCCGGCGGACACGTGCAGACCAGCCATGACACCCTTGGGTCACACACATCCACTATACCCAACCCACGTGAGCAAGCATCAGACACGACACACACTGGGCAACAGGCACAGGGGCACGTGGTCCCCTCCCTCACGATACACAAATCCCAGGCAGACCCAGACACATCCAGGGGAAGGACGTACCAGGCAACCTGAATCCACACCTGAGAAACTCAAACCACACACACAGCCGTGCACTCCGGGAACGCGAGGGGAGAGCAAAGGCAGGCAGAGAGGACAGCGTGTACACTGCAGCCATAGTGTGTCTATGCGTGTGTGTACACACATACCAGTATGGATGCATGCAGAACAGATGTGCACACGTGGGAAGGGACGGAGAGGGGAGGCAGGTCCCAGCACCCCGCCCTCTGAAGGACTATGGTTCTGATGAAACACAGGACCTGCAGGAAGCTCCTGGGGAGCCCTGAGGCCCATCTCGTCCCACTCCAGGGAGGAGGAGCTGGGCTTCGGAACCAGAGCTGCGCCCCCCCCCCCCCCCCCCGCCCTCCACTGCCCAGGGCAACAGGCTCTGCTTTGACTAACTTCCCCTGCAGACCCCAAGGCCCCCATCGGGAGCGTTAGGATCCCCCAACAAGGGACGATAATAGCCGAGAGCTCAACTCCAGAACAGAAGGGCAGTGGACACGGTCTCCCCAGGGACAGATATCCTGGGACAGGCAGGCAGGGCCACCCATGTGTCCCCAGCTGGACTCTGCAACAGCCTGGGAGAAGGGTGGCCTTCCAGCTCAGCCTGCACAAGCTGAGGCTTAGCCCCTTCCTCTCTACCTGCGCCTGGAAGGACCCCCCAGGAATGCTCCCCTCCCCCTCAGCGGCCCAGTCCTCTGTCCACTCTTCAGGCCCTGCCCTGCCCCCACCAACGTGTGCCAGGGGCACCAAGCTGGGCAGAAGCTGAGGGGTTACAGCACTCTCTGGGGGCGGCACCGACACTGTCCACTCTGCTGGCCTTGCACACTTCAGGCATCGGCCGTGAGCATCTGCCCAGGGGTGGAGCACACCTGTTCTGTGTAACGGGCAAGACTGCCTCGTGGATGAGTGTGGGTAGGTCAGAGCCCGCAGGAGGTGTGCAGAGGCCTAAGCCTGTGGAACCAGTGCCACGGTTGCCCAGACACAGCTCAATTCGGAGCGCCAAAGGTCATGGAGCCCTATCAACACCCCCCCAGGCCTGATGACAAAGATCCTGGGGGACACCACCCTGCTGGAGAGCTCTGTGGGCTCCACGGCTCCCCAGGACCCAACCTTAGGAGAGCTTGTGCATTCACAGAATAAGGGCCACTCAGCATCCCTGGAGACAGACGGGACGGAGCAAGGCTGCTAGGTGCCATGGGCAGTGACCAGCAGACAGCTGAGGGTCCCCCTGCCCCCGCCGCACCTGCAGGAAGAAGTAAGCGCCACATCTATGGGTAAGCCAGCAAGTCTGAGGCCTTGGCCTCCCTGCAGAATTTTCTCACCCTTCCCGGTTAAGCGCAAGCCATGTTCTAGGCCTGGCTGTGCGGCAAACCCCTCTGACATCAGGCTGTGAAGCTCCATATCATCCTGTCGCTTTAGCGGACTCCTAATCCTCCGCATTCCAGGACTGCCTGGCTTCTATGTTGGCTAATTGGTCCAAGGCTGGATGGCTCTCACTTGGCTTTATTTCAGGATTGGCAGGCTCTGGGTCCTTCCATGGTTCAGGGTCTCTTCACAGACTAAGGCCTTTCACACCCTCAGGGTCTGAAGCCATCAAGGATGTGCGCAGCCTGAGGGAAGGTTACGACAATCACTTCCAAGGGACCTCCAGGGGACAAGTGTGTGGTCTTGAGAGTCAGTCCCCACTGCAGGCTACCCTCCGAGGGAGGCTGAGGTTTGGGTACCAACTTCGCAAGTCTTCCGTGGAATAAGCTGGCCAGTTCTGACCTGGGTCGCCATTTTCTTCTTTTCTAAAGCTTTGGCTCTAGAGTTCCTATTGTGGCTCAGTGGAAACAAACCCGACTGGGATCCATGAGGATATGTGTTCGATCCCTGGCCCCAAGGATCTGGTGTTGCTATGCACAGACACGGCTTGGATTTGGAGTTGCTGTGGCTTGTGGGGCTGTGGTGTAGGCTGGCAGGTGCAGCTCTGATTCGACCCCCAGCCTGGGAACTTCCATATGCCACAATTATGGCCCTTTAAAAAAAAAAAAAAAAAAAGCAAATAAATAAATAAAGCTTTGGCTCTAATTTCCTGGATGTTTCAGTAGAAGGTTTTATTAGGTCTGAAACGCCTGGACATCTTTTTTTCTTTTTTTTTTTTCTTGTTTTTAAGGCATGTGTGGGATTGAATCGGAGCTTGGGCCACAGTCACAGCCACACGGGATCCAAGCTGCCTCTGCGATCTACACCACAGCCCATGGCAATGCCGGATCCTTAAACCACTGGGCAAGGCCAGGGATTGAACCTTTGAGTCCTCATGAGTACTAGTCGGATTCATTTCCATTGTGCCACGGTGGGAACTCCCTGAAGCTCCTGGACACCTTAATTTGTTGCTTCCTACAGCCAGGATGGACGCCAGCTAGGACGTCCAGCAAGCGGGGTGGCAGACCCAGGGAGCCCACTCCCCGCCCGCGGCAGCTGGGCTAGGCTGTTCTGGGGGAGGCCCGATGGCTAGTCCTTGGCTGGCTGTCGGAGCTCCCTGCTTTGGAGCCACCCTGACCAGCCAGGATGCTGGTCAGAACCAGAAGCCCAGGAGTAGCTCAGTGGGCACAGGGACGGGGGGCGGGAGGAGGCACAAGCCTGCTAGTCTGACAGCACTGTCCAGGGCGGGACTTCGCTGACTTCCAGAAACGGCCCCGAGGGACCTTAACCCAATGTCTCCATCTCCAGGTGACTCACACATCGGGCAACACCAGGTGAGGGATTAAATCTCTGTTTTCAGATTTAGTGAAAGTCTTTTTTTTTCTTTTTTTTTTTTTTTGGTCTTTTTAGGGCCACACCGGTGGCATATGGAAGTTCCCAGCTAGGGGTCCAATCGGAGCTGCAGCTGCCGGCCTGCACCACAGCCCCAGCAATGCGGGATCTCTGACGCCAGATCCCCGACCCACTGAGCGAGGCCAGGGATCAAGCCTGAGTCCTCATGGATACTAGTCGGGTTCATTACTGCTGAGCCACAAGAACTCCGAAAACCAGTTTTTAGATGTTAATAATTCACTCAAAGAAGGACAAGAGAGATCTGAGGGGCCCTCGCTGGCACAGCTGCCCAACCCACTGCTCAGGCCTGGCCTCACCCCATGTCCTGACTGTCCTCCAGGTCACACCACCCCCCTCCTCCCCGGCTGCTGGGCCAAAGCCTCCAAGCCTGGGGAGCAGCTCTGCCGGAGCTGGAGCCGGAAGCCATCCAGGCAGAACAAGAGATTCATCCTGAGGCCCAGCCCCGGGAAAGAATGCAAACTGCCACCCCCTCTGGGCACATCCTGCAGGCGGAGGGTCTCACGCTAGGTCACGGGGCCACAGGGGCCTCAGGTCCCCCACCCCACGGCGGAGCAGGCAATGGGCTGGGATGGGCTGCGCTGTGGGTCTGGGAGGGGTGGACCAGCCCCTGCCGGCCCCGCTCCAGGCAGCAGCCTGGAGACAGAAGGAGGCCGTTCCCCGGAGGCCTGGGCCCTGATGACTCCAGAAAGGCAAACGTCTGTCTGATTGCAGGAAACACCCTTCAGAGAGGCTCTGGACAAGGGTTTTATGAATTTCACTCGCAAACGTCGTCAACCGATTAAGGGATGATCTATATCAAACAATGCGGGAATGCCGCAGAAGGCGAAATTGAAATGAAATAAGCAGAATCCATCTCCATCCTAGACAGGGATCTGCCAGCGAGCACCCAGGCCACATGGCTGACGTGGCCTCCAGGTTGCTGCCCACTCCCCCCGAGCCCCCTCCCCACCCCCAGGCCACCAGGTCACAAGTGCCCCAGGCCTGGCTTATGTTAGGCGGAGAGACAGAAGCACCAACTGCCACCTGTACCCCCCTCCCCAAACTGTGAAGCAGACACTGCATCGGCTCCAGTGGCCTCTTCTCCAGGGAGCACTCCTGCCTCCCCAGAGGGCGCCACCCTGGCCTCTGACAGCTCCCAAAGCAGCCACCTCCACAAACGAGGAATCCTCTGTGCTCTAAGCAACCACACTGGCGATGAGGCAGCCTGATCAGAAGCTTCCCAGAAATGATCCCGCGGTGTCTGGGGGATTAATTAATTCCTATTTTTATTTTAAATGTCTAAAACAGGGGTGATGCCCTGCAGCCTTTGCCCTCCCACTGCCAGCCCTCGGCGGTGGTTGCCTCACTGTACCAGGACGAAGCAGTCACAGGCTCTGCAGGCAGCACACCGCCTCCCCTTTAGAAGATGCCCCTGAGACCGTCTCCCCCACCACTTCCAGGCAGCCCCACTGCTACCCAAGGGGAGATCAGCTGGGCCCCTAGGAGGGAAACGCCCCAGACGCAGAAGCAGGAGAGTCAGCAGTGTGGGCCACCTCCTGTGGGGGAGCCCAGGAGTTAGAAGCACCAGGGTGCTTGGCAAAGCGCCCTATACGGAGGGTCCTGGTCAGAGACACTTTGCCTGCTGAGGGGCAGGAGGGGCACAGGGATATAGCTGTGGCCGCCCCCGAGCATCCTGGAAGCCCCAGGCAGTCACTGCAACCCCCGCCCCCAACTCCAACGGAGCCTGCTGCTAGCCCTCAGGGTCCAGCAGAGGCCACCCACATAGACGATGGCAAACTGCAGCTCTCCCGTCCTTCCCTTTACGCACCTTCCCAAGGGTTTAGACTGGGAAATAGAATTAACTGTTTCTCCCCAAGAAGAACACAGCAGCTTTGTTCACCTATGGTCCCCTGCAAAGGCCAAGCCTGAGTCCCACTCAAGAGGAGCCTGAAGGTCCCTGAGATGCCCCAGCCAGAGGCGGGCCAGGGTGCAGGTGGCTCTGCAAAGTGACCTCTACCAGCAGGTCAGGAGCTCCACCTAGCACTACCAATGCCACCAGCTCAGGGTTACCAGTCTCCTTCGACAGCAGATTCGCCCTCCGAATCCTTAGTTCTCCAGATCTGGGAGCAGGGGTGCCCTGGAGAGTCCTGCCTGTTGGCTGGGAGCAGGCTGTAGGTGCAGCCTGTCACCACCACATACCCCGGTGCTCCGACAGGCTCGGCTCTTACCTGGAGTCAGGGTACTTGGTGAGCGTGGCCAGGCTGCTGGTGTACATGTGGCCCCCCACGTCGATATGCACAGGCGCATTGGACTTAGTGAGCTGGGCGGGCAGTGGGATCCCCTGGGCGGCCAGGGGAGATACAGGTGACCGGGTGAGAGACAACCGGGACATGCTTCCTCCCTCCTGGAGACGGAAACGAGGCAAAAACAAAAGGTTCCTCCGCGACCGAGCTGTGTACTCCCTTTATTGCCAATGTGATCACAGATCTAATCAGATCACTTCTGCCTGTGCCTGATCACATATTCAGCTGACAAATTATGGCCACCACTGTAATTAAGTGTATTTGCATCATTTTCTTCAAAGTACCAGAGGGGAAAAAAGAAAGATGCTTATTAGCAATAAGAAATCAAGAAAAAAAAATTTTCAAGGTGTCAGCCTCCAGGGGCATAAAACAAACTGCAAAATTCTAATTAAAGGTCGCGGGCTTATGTGTTAGATGTGAAATATCCCCTGACAAACGAATCACCAATTTGTGAATTGGGATTCAGGGGTTTTTGCAAGTTTGTCTCAGTAACGAGACACCTCTAAATTAGTGACTTCCTCAGCACCTAAGGCGTTGAGTTTCATACATGTAGTAAATTTCACATCAAATTAAGAGCAGTTTTGTTTCAAAAAATACATAATCCTACAGTCAACAGCCATCTCTTGAATGCCAGGGCTGTGGCTGCGAGGAAGGGCAGCCAATGTGCAGGTGCCTGGGAAGAAGGCAAAGTGGGGGTCCCCAGCCCACCCCGCTGGCTCTCACCGCGGTGCCGGTGCTGCCGTGGGCGTGATGCGAGGACCCGCTCGGCCGCTCCTTGCGGTGAGGCATCTAGGCTTCCATCGCTGCCCAGAGTATCTGCGAGAAGCACCAGACAAAACCAGACAGGACTTACTCCTCAGTAGCTGCGGGTGCCGTGTGTCTCCCCAAGTCAAGATGCTTATAATGGTCCTTGTGGCACATGCTTCCCGGGACCCCATGTCCTACCACACAGCCCGATCTGGATCGCATTCCCCCTGCCCCCAGCCCATAATAACGCCACTAACCTGTCCCCATGCCCCAGAGCAAGCCTCTAGGCCAGAGGAAATCTCAGTCTCTCTCTCTCTCTCTCTCTCTCTCTCTCACACACACACACACACACACACACACACACACACACACACACGTGTTTTCAGGGCAGCTCCATGTCTGCTAATTCAGCTAATGACAGTACTGAAACATATGCTCACCATTATTGCCCCAAAATGTTTCAGAACAAATCTGATTTTCCTGGTATTTTGGTTTCGAGCCACATTACCAAGCGTGTCTCCTCTTGCTTCAGCAGAGAACCCTGGGGACCACCGCTCAGAAAGGATCCCCCACCCTCCACGGGCTGGGGGGCCCCAGGACCTCTTTGAACGGGGTCTCCGCTGTGTTAGGATGTAGCTCGCCACGGGCTGGACACAGAGGGGCCTCTTCCAGCAGAAGCCAGGGAAGGGCGAAAGTCACTTAGGAAGCCACCGCTCCCCTGTGGCTCCTTAGAGAGGAAAACTCTTTGTTTGCCCAGCCTGCACCTCTGCAGTTTGTCCCCAGACCCCCAGAATGGTCTTGTCTGTGCCTAATTTATTCTAGATCCCTTCCGGATCACAGCCCCCAAGGCATTAGAGAGGAGACAGCAGCTCGGTTAATGAACCCTCTCTCCTGCCCCCTCCCCACAGTCACTCAGCTACTCTCCTCTGTGCCAAAACCACCTGAAATAAAATTGTCCCACGGTCTCTAGAAGCTGCCAGAAGACACTTTGCAGGCCCTATGCAAGAGGGCTGGATGACAGCAGATTTAAGCAGCCCCTTCCCCTGCCTTGGGGCATCTCATGGGCAGGGGGAGCTTTGCATAGTGAATATGGTTGTTTCCCCCCCCCCCCCCCCCCCGCCCCTTACTGGCCTCCACACACCTAAACCTGAACTTCTCAGAGGTTTCACCCCAGCCTCCCTCAAGGACTGCCTCTGTGCCTTGATATTCAACATTCAGTTTTAAGACATGGACCAAAGTCCAATGAGAATCAAATCCTGCAAATTCAAGTCAGGTCACTCTCCTAGGATTCGTTCTGCCCTTGGTGTCCTGGCAAGTTCTCTGACAGGAAACTGGGGTGGGAGTTGCTCTTAGCAGGCAGTGATGTTTCATTTATAGCTCCCAGGGTCTGCAGCTTTTGGCATTCCTGAGCTCCCCCTGAAAGCTTTCAAAAGAAAACCAGGTCACTTATCTCAAGGAAGTTCTGAGAAACCAAAACATATCTCAGGAATGGGTTCTCCTGCCCTGGGAGGCTCTGCTGGGGGAGGAGTCAGAAGGAAAGCCACACTGAGGATAAACTGTGCTGGAAGGAATTCGGATGGAAATTCTATCAGAGCGGACTGCCCAGTGTTCTCCCTCCTACTACCAGGACACTGCTCAGAAGTGACATTTAACACCTAGTACCCATCGCAAAAGCTGCTCCAGCCTGTTCTCACCCAGCCTCTTTCCCATCGCAAGCACAACCTGATGTTCGTGGCAAACCAGAAACTCACTCACCATTGGAAGCCCCAGGCTGTACGCCTTGACTCGAACCTCCACTGCTCCCTCCGACAAACGCATCTGTGCTGGACCACGACCCTTTCCCCGAGACCACTGCTGAGGTCAGAAGCATAAAGTGGGTACACGAAGAGACACAAGTTCATTCCTCCAGCACCAGCATCAAACCCCACGACCCAGCCCCAGCGCGCCACGGCCCTCCCGAGGATCAGCCAAACCGCCTGTTGCAGGAGCTTCGGCGGTAGAGTGCTCCACGGCCCCGCAGGTTTCCAAACTAGCTGGGTATTGACCCGCTTCTCCAAGCTGCAGCGGGAGCCCCGGGTCCCGCGCCCGCCCCACCGCCGCCGCCGAGCCCCGCCCGCCCGAGCAGAGGGAAGCGAGCAGAATGCCACGCTCATTTACACACAAAATGATTTTGTGTCCCATTGTGCTCGCAGTTGTTCAGCTCTCTGGGGGTGATTAAACTGGCTGAGCTGCGGCAGCTTGAGACGATTTCACTAAATCGCTTCTTCGTGAAGTCGCTTCTTTGCTAAGCTGTTATTTTAACCATAAAAGGTAAACAGAAGGCGCCTCGAGAGCTCCCTTCGGCTCTGCGCCCAGGGCGCCAGCCCGGGGCTAGAGGGCCAGGGGCCTGCAGAATTGCCCAGGAGGTGGGCTAGAAGGGAGGCAGGCGGGCCACCTGGCGCGCGCCAGCCCCTCCACGGAGCCCGCCGGCCGCTGTGAACTTCGGGGCGGCCGGAGCCGGCTGGGCCCAGGCCCGCGGCGCCGCGGGGCGGGGGTGGCCGCGGAACCCAGAGCGCCTGGCAGGACCGGGAGGGGTGTGCGGCAGGGGCGGGGCGGAAGACAAAGTTAAATCAAGAGGCAGACACTTAAGAGACCACAGATGGGAAGCTCGCCTAATTAAGGACGTAAAAGCGCTTTTGTTCTCAAAGTTTATTGTTGCCGGGATTAAAAAAAATTAATTGAAACTAATGCTGTTATTCACTCGTGCAGTTAAATTCCTTCATGCACATTTGAGACACCGAGTGAAAACTTGAAGCTTATCTTTCTGCAGCCGGGGGTGGGGGGCGCGGAGGACGGAAACGCGCTCCAGCTAAGGGGGAGGGGGGGCTGTTTGAGAGTGTGTGCCGGTGCGCGCGTCCAGGTCTGGGGGTACCGGCGGGGTGCAGGGCTCCGGCGGCGACGACCGCGTCTCCGCGCGGCCCGCCTGGGGTTCCAGACCCGCGCGCTTGGGATGACCCACCGGCGCGCCAGCCCCTTCCGCTCCGTTTGGGACTCGCGGGTGGGCCTCTGAGGACGCACATCTGTCCCGTTGGAGACTTTTTCTCTCCCTGATTTGGACACCAAGCCCGGCCCAATCAGCCCGAAGCCCCAGCTGCGTGAGCCCGGTTCTGACCCCGGAAACTCGCTGGCTCTGCAGGGCGCTCGGCCCTGCACTGAGGCCCAAGTGCCCGGACCTGAACGCCACCCTCCCCCCCACCCCGCCCCGCGCGGCAGGAAGCTCGGTGCCCGCCCGCGTGGGGAGGGTCCACCCGGGGCCAGGGCCGGCCCACGTGGGCAATCCCCCCTTCCCGCGCCAGGCCTTTGTGCTGGGTGCCCCCGCGCCGCCAGTCCCCGCCGCCTTGCACCGGGACAAAGCAGCCGCCCCCGCCCAGGTCCGAATCCCGGCCGGGCGACTTTCTGGGTATCACAGCCACTTTAGGGACAGGGGTGCGCGTCGCTGAGCGGTGGCCGCCCGCGCGGGGCTTACCTCGGAGCCGGAGCGGCGGATCCGGCTCGGGCGCAGCCCCCGCCCCCCGCAGCCGCCGGTCTCGGGCGCCGGGCACAGCCTCGCCGCCTATGCTCGCCGCGCGGGTCGCTCCGGTCTCGTCCTGGAGTTACTTTCTCTCTCGCCCCCAACCCTCCCCCCACCCACCCCTCCCGCCCCGGCCCCCGCTTCGCGCGGCCCCTCGCGGCGCGGCGCGCCGGGGCCTCCCCTCCCCGCCCTCCCCTCGCCTCCTCCCCTCCTCGCGGCCGCCGCCGCCGCCTCCTCTTCGCGCCGCTCTCCGGCTGCCCTCCCGCCGCTCCCACCTCCTCTCCTCCCTCCTCTCTCTCCAGCGGCCTTCCCCGGTTGCTGGCGAGAAAACCAGCCCCCCACCTCAGCCCTCAGCCCGCGCCCCGTCGCGGCCGAGCCCGGACGCCAAGGGCAGCGATCCGGCTCCAAATTACCCAGCGCGGCGAGCGCGAGCGGGAGCGCGCGGCGACTCCTGGCTCGGGGCTTGGCTGCGCCGCGGGGCAGAGGATTAGAGTCGCAATTAGCTCCGCGCGCCCGCGCCTACCGCGCTCGGCGACAAAAATGCGCCGTTTCCCTTCCTTTAGCCGGGCGAGCACCACCCGCCTCCCCCGAAGCCTGCGCCTTCCCGCCGTGGCCTCCGCCAGGACCCTCCCGGGAGCGGTGCGCCCAGGCCCCCGCGCCCTCCGCCGCCCAGCCCCCCGCCCCCCGCCGGCCAGCCACGCGGCGCCCGGGCCTCCTCCGGGCTCGGGAGGGGGCGGGGGAGAAGCTGATTTTAATCATTGTCATTTCATCTGATGTAATATTTCCCCGGGCGCTTTCAGCTGGGCATAAATTTTCGGCTCCCAAATAAGTAACACAGGGCACGTTTCTCACATTTCTTGACTCCTCGGTTACAAAGAGGAGAGCAGCCGCCGCCGCGGCGCCCGGGGCCAGGGGCGGGACTTGGGAAGAAACTGGGCTGCGAGTCGGCCGGGGCTGGAGCGGAGCCGGGGGCCAGAGCCGCCCCTCCCCCTCCCCGGCCTTCCTCCCCGGGTCTCTGCCCCGACCGCCCCTCTACCGGGGAGCAGCGCCGCCCGTGACGTCTGCGGACACGCGGTCGGCTACCGCGGGGGAGGGGGGCGCCCGGCCGGCCCCCCGCGGCCAGACGCGCCATTTCCTTGACTCGCGCGGCGCGATGGAGACGTCTAACGCCAAGACTCCTCGCGGCGCCGAGGCCTGCGCCCAGGGCGTCCCCCCTGGTCCCCGAGGCGGCTGCCGCTTCCTCCTCCTGTCCTACCTCCTCCTCCCCTTCCTCTTTCTCTCGCTCCCCGCCCGTCCCCCACCTCCGCCTGCTCCTGGACCACTTCCCGGCTCCTAGGAAACGGAGCACGGAGCCTCCAGTGCCGCGCGCCCGGCCTGCACTGCGCCCCCGTCCGGCTTCGGGGACGCCCTGGCTCGAGCCAGGCTCGAGCTGGAGGACGGGTGCGCTCCAGCCCAGAGCCGCGCCGGGGCCCCCACCCCGAACTCCAGCCGGACCTGGGCGCCCTCTAGCGGCCCCACTCTCAGGGGCCGCCAGGGGCCGGCCCGGAGCGGGGGCACGAGCGGGGGTGGGCGGGGGCACGAGCGGGGGTGGGCGGGGGCACCGGCGGGAGGAGAAAGAGCTGTGGGCCTTCTTCTCCTTGGCCAGGGGACCTCGCGCGTGGAAAGAGCTCCCAGACCGCGCTTCTGGAACTTCTCCACGCGGGAATAAGCAGAAACTTTCCTCCTAAGGGAAGGTTTCATTTATTTATTTATTTTAGACCTTGAACTACAGGAGAAGGGGGAAATTTTCTCATTAAAGTTACATCCCTGCAGTTAGTTCAATTACTTGATATATGCAGAAGATGTTGTAAATTTATAGATTTAAATAGCTTACAAAGATGCCGCAGGCCCCATCAGTTAATTTCCTTAATTTATGGATTTTTGGCTGCTCCTAGAACAGAAAGGGGCCCTGGAAGTAGGTCAAGGAGCTGTACAGCGGTTCTAGCACAGCCCATGGGCTGCCCACTCTGCTCCCCACGCCCTGGCACCCCCCGGGCTTCTGGCTCCCAGCTCAGGCCTGACAGCACTACTCTCTGCTCTCTATATTTTGGCCAAGCCAGGCCTGGGAGGTCTGCTTTCGTCCGTGGTGACTCCGTCTCCCCAGGGCTGCACTGCCATGCCAAGAAGAGCAAAGCCTCCATCTCCACCCGCCCCTCCCAGCACTGAGGGAATGGAGCCAGAAGCAAGGGTCCCAACTACTCTGACCTCCTGTGTCCCCCCTAAAATGGTAGCTGGGATCCCAAGTGGAGAAGGCCATGTCTGGATGCCTCAGGCTTCTTCGGGGTAAGAACCTTCCCCCTTCTCAAGCCTTTGAGCGCTGGGGGGAAGCGGTGAGCATGAGGAAGAATGCTCCAGGCTCCTGTCTGAGGAGCCCAGACCCACTGAGAACCCCAACCCTCATGGCCTCATCGCCTCTCACCCCTCTCATCCCACCGGGTAGGTGCCTGATAGAGCTTCTTTGCTTCGTGTTCAATATGGACGAATATATACATATAAATTAATACTTAGAAGATGGGTATAAACTAAACTGTTTTAGGAGGCCACATGGCGATGTGATTAGTATTGGTATTCATGATTTAACATTTCTTTTCCCACTAGATGAAGTTTCTAAGATTTGCAAGGTACATGTCAAGGACGGGTGTATAAATGGATTTTTATTTATTCACAACTCCAAGACTAATTGCTTCTCTTTGCCTCAAGGCCACGAGATGGGTTTTAATATGACACTTCAAAAGTATTCATGGAACTACAGAGATACGAAGTGTCATTGTTTAAGAGACAAATCTCGCTGTGGTACTGGTGACCCTGCAAATAGGATGTTCCATTTCATTTTCAAATCCTCGATGTTTTTCTAAGAGTTTCACTCTATACCAACTGTATTAAAAATGCACAATTTCATTGAAACAAGACCTGACCATTCTCAAAGACCTTTTATTTCCTGAATATTGCTGGAAACTTTGTTTTCCTATTCCTGAAACCTTTTATTAAAGAGCTGAACTTTATACATGTCATTAAGAAGAGTAAGTTTGGGCCATAATTTATCCTCAAGTGTTTTAAAAGTTCCCGGCTAAATGTCAACCATCTTTTACACTGAGGGACTCGGATATGAGCTGTGATAGGCATGTAATGATCGGTGGTATATATTGCAGTGCTGAGGCTTTTTGTTTTTTAATTGAAAGTGGATAATTAGGACTGAAGACATACTGAAACATCCTGTGAAAATACATCTTGTTTCATTACTATAGTCCAAGAGACGAAATTGGATGTGGGTCTAATCAGAATGGCACTTGCTTTATCAGTAGATGTGAATGGCACTGGAGCTATTCCAGTCCGCCTATCTTATTTTTTAAGTTTTATTGAGGTTTCATTGACTTACAAGGTTGTGATCATTGCTGCTGTACGACAGAGTGATTCAGTCAGAGCTGGACACATCCGTTCTCTTTCGTTCCGCACATGTTAAAAAGCAGGTTCAAACCTGAGGTGGCTTGAGGGGTGCTCTGTGTGAACGCACCTGAAGCGAGTGACGGGTCAGGCCCTGCATCCAGGTGCTGCGGGCAAGCGCTCAGTCTCTGGATGTTTCAAAGGGATTTCCAGTGCGACTTGGTACCTTGTTGTTGTGGCTGTTTGCAGACAGTATTTCAAGATGAAGACCTTAATGAGAAAAGTAAAATGAGCTCAAAAGGAGGGCCCAGAATCTGCTGAACTCAACCTTCTCAGAAAGTCTGTGACCAGAGAGCAGGTGAGGAGTTCTCGCTGTGGCTCAGTGGATGAAGAACCCGACTTGTCTTCGTGAGGACGTGGGTTGGATCCTCAGCCTTGCTCAGTGGGTTAAGGATCTGATATTGCCACAAGCTGTGGCACAGATCGCAGATGCGGCTCAGATCTTTCATCGCTGTGGCTGTGGTGTAGGCCTGCAGCTGCCGCTCTGATTCAACCCCTAGCGCCTGTGAACTTCCATATGCCGCACGTGTGGTTCTAAAAATTAAAATTAAAAATTAAAATTAAAAAAAAAATAGATAGCAGACACACAGGCTGAGAGACAGCTGCCGGCCTCTGAGAGTGGGGAGTGTGGGGGGAGGGAGGCTGGGGTGTTAAGGCAGGGCCATCTGCTCCCCGACCCCCCAGGCTCCCTGGGGTGAAAGCCAGACCCAGAGGTCTGAGCCCACCTCTAGACCCAGAGATGCCCCTGATCAGGCCAGGATGGAGCCAGCCTGGCCCAGAGATCAGTGTCTGACATCTACTTGCCCTCTGCCTCCACACCAGGAATCCCCCCCATTCTTCCCGCTAGGACCTCAGTGAACCTGGTGAAATGGGAGACTGGCAGAGCCGGCCCCTGCAAACGGGCCTCCTCTGGCCTGTCAGTCAGGTGACATGCTCCCTGGAGAGCAGAGGTCCAAACCTGAGGGATAGGAGGTGGGGCGGATCGCCCCTGCCGGTCCTTGAAGAGAATAAAATAAGACCAGCCAGCTCTCACGAGCTCTGCCCAGTCCCTAGCACTATGTTCAGTGGGCACTTCTGGATTCTTTCTCTCTTCCTTTTTTCCTTCCTTCTCTTTTTTTTTTTTTTTTGCTTTTTAGGGTCACACTCATGGGATATGATGGAAGTTCCCAAGCTAGGGGTCAAATCCGAGCTACAGCTGCCAGTCTACACCACAGCCACGGTAACGCAGGATCCGAGTTGTGGCTGGGATCTACACCACAGCTCATGGCAATGCCGGATCCTGGCCAGGGATGGAACCCGCCTCCTCATGGATACTAGCCCAGTTCGTTTCTACTGCACCACAATGGGAACTCCGGCACTTCTGGTTTCTGATGGGAGAGAGAGCAGGGCCTGTCTCCGGGTGCTACCGACCACCCCCCCCTCCTCACCTTCCACCTGCAGCCCAGGGATGCTGCTCAGAACCAAACCAACCTGCCCTCCCTCCCTGGGAGCCAGCATCAGGGTGACAGCAATGAGACAAGGCTGAAATCTTCTGGCCAGGAATCCTAACATGGCGGTGGCTTGTGGGCCTCAGGGGGATCAGGAGCCCTCCTCAATTGATCAATACCCTGCATTTGAGCCTTCGTCCCAAGAGAAGTTTCAGCATTTGTGCCAGATTCTCAAGGAGTCCGTGTGAATTTGGGTGCAACAAGCACAACTGACCTCGTGATGGCTTCAGGATGAGGCAAGTGGATTCTCTCACTAAATGGCCAGTGGGAGGCAGAGCGGCCCTGGGGTCCATCCAGTGACTCGACAGGGTATTCAAGGACTCAAGCTCTCTCCACTTTCCCCTGCTGTCCACTGCATGGTCACCTGTCCTTGCGCCAGGTCCTCTCTGGTCTCAAGATGATGGAGCGCAAAGCTTCATCTCTCCCTGGACATGCTTGGGGAACAGGGAAAGGATGCAGTGGCCCTCCCAGACCTCTTTGGCACATCCCATGGGCCAGTGTGCAAGCCAGGGAAGCGTGGACTAATCAGGTTTAGCCCTGGCCTGCTTGGGGCTGGGGCTGCTGCCCTGGGCGGTGAGAAAGAAGGTGGACCCCAGGCACAGTCAGGATCTGTCTAGGGGAAGGAAGAGAAGATGGGCTTTGTGTCAAGACCCCCCAGAGATGAAAGCTGTTGACCAGAACCCTGAGCTGGAAGGAAGGTAGAAGCTAAAACAAGAAGAGGACCTAAACCCCACAGAGCACCTTCAGGAGGGTTGCAACAGAGATGATGCTCCAGATCCTTCTGGGGTCCCAGGAGGTACCTGACCTGGAAGAGCATGGCTCCCCCCAAGCAACAAACCCAGGCCACTGGCCCCAGGCGTTCTGCCCTCCTCACCTCTGGCTTCTTCTCAGGGCTCCTTCTCTCAGCTCATCGGTGAAGTCCCTCAAGATGTGAGCACGAGGAGTCCCTGTCATGGCACAGCAGAAACAGATCAGACTAGCTTCCATGAGGATGCATGTTCAATCCGTGGCCTCGCTCAGTGAGTTAAGGATTCAGTGTTGCCATGAGCTGTGGTGTAGGTCATAGACGAAGCTCAGCTCCTGCATTGCTGTGGCTGTGGTGTAGGCCGGCCGCTGTAGCTCCAATTCTGTCTCTAGCCCAGGAACTTCCATATCCCATGGGTGTAGACCTAAAAAGACAAAAAAAAAAAAAAAAAAAAAAAGATTTGAGGATGAGGCTGGTCCCTGTCAACAGCACCTGGGGATCGACCTGTGTTGCCCTCCCCCTGCAACCTACAGATTTCTTTCCAGAAAAAAGGAGTCTATTGCAGTCACTGGAGGACCCTCTCTAGAGTCCTCCGGGTCTCTCAATCCATGTCAGGCTAGCCTGGATCCTTGGGAGAAGAGACTTAAACACCAGGTCCTGCCTCTGTATGACTTGGTGTGGCTACCCCTCTGGCTCCAGGTGACCACCAAAGTGGCCCTGGGATCACAAGACCAGGGGCCCTGCAGATGCATCAGCAGGAGCCTGAGGGGGGGAAAAATGAGTAGAGACAGGGAGGCAACCTTTGGTCAGTCGGAAACCTTGCCCAGGGCTCCTTCCTCCAGCCACCGCTCAGGACGCTGACCTCTTCCTTGTCACAGGCAGTTCATTCTCCGTGGGCCTGTCCTGCGGGAAGAGTCTGCATAGGGCAGGAACTTGAAGTCTGAGTACAGTGGGTGACCTTGGGCTTACGCTTGCAGAGTCACAGTGTCCTCCCGTGCAACGTGAGGACAGTAACAGCACAGAGCCCATGGCCTTCCAGGGAGAATTCTGTGTCAAGGGAGACGCAGAGAACTTGGCACAGCCCAGTTAAGTACCCTTGAAAGTGTGTTGGTTGCTTCTTCCTCCTACTGACCTTCCAAGAGCCTCTGGTGGGGTTGGAGTTACACACATACACCCCGAACCCTGCTCCATATGCTGCTGGCCTAGCAGCCACCCATAGGAGGCACACGGGAGCCAGGCAGGGTGAGCAAGGAGGCCCTTTGACTCCAAGATGTGGGGGTTAAAACCTCGGGATTGTGTAATTCAGATAAACATGTCTGCATTAAAGGGGAGAATGTAATAAAAGTTGCCTAACATTGAAAGATAAAACAAAACTGCAGAGAAATTTGGTGCTTGCTTTGGGCCATGCCCCCAAGCTGGGGCTAGGACGTGTCCTCAGGCTCCTCGGAGCTCAGGGTGCTTGGGGGCGGATGGAATCACAGGTTGGGACCCAGGAGGCAAAGAGGAGCCCTGGAGGGCATCAAGGGTCTGCTGATAAATTCCTTTCATTTTTTAAACTGTGAAACTCTTGACTATGTTTTTAAAAGTATGTTTAAATTTTAGGATATGCGCTGCCAAAGCGAGCACAAGTATTTTTAAATTTTAATAGAGATTTAATTTAAAAAAATAATTGTAGGAAGTTCCCATTGCGGCTCAGCAGTAATGAGCTCAACTAGTATCCATGAGGATGCGGGTTTGATCCCTGGCCTCACTCAGTGGATTAAGGATCCGGCATTGCCATGAGCTGTGGTGTGGGTTGCAGACGTGGCTCGGATCCCATGTTGCTGTGGCTGTGGTGTAGGCTGGCAGCTGCAGCTCTGATTCAACCCCTAGCCTGGGAATCTCCATATGCCTGGGTGCAGCGCTAAAAACAAAAAACAAACAAACATAAATCATTGGAAAACACACACACACATACACACACACAGTGAAATGTACAAAGGGAAATTGGTTTCTCCTTCCCAGATGAGTCAGTGATCTGGTAAGTTTATCCAGCCAGACGTCTTCCTGTTCACGTACACACACACACACACACACACACACACAGAGTTGCATAGACTCACACAGATATGAGACACAAACACAATCACAGATGGACAGTTGCACAGACACATCACATAGATATGCAGATGTCATGCTCACATGCAAATGGCAGACACAAAGGGACATGCAGCACTCACACTTGTGCACACACACTTAATGTTGTATAGACACAGACACACACACACTGAACCAAAGACACATGTGCACACATGTCCAAGCAGATACACAAGCTTGCACATATGCACATGATTTTTAAACTATGGCATCAAACTATTCCTACTAATCCACAGTCTGTCTGCCTTCAAAATATAGAAGATCATCTAACAGATTTCTAGATACCCACCACCCAGACATAACAAATATTAATAGCTGGAATATTTGCTTCAGATCCCTTCTCAAAAATCAAACGAAATGGTACAGACCAGTTTAAACCCCCCCTCTACTCCCGCATAATTGCTATCCAGAAGTTGCCACAACCCTGTGCATATTTTTATACTTTTGCAACACATGAATGTATTTATAAACAATGATGACATCTGTGTATGTTTCAAACTTACATAAATGGTATCCCATGGGTGCCTCCTGGCATTTCCTTTTGACCATTTGCTCTTCTCACATCCCTGGGCCTGGTAGGTACCCTCCCTTGTCACTCCTTTGATCCATGTGGCGGGGGGGGGGGGGGGGGTGCCTCCTGCCCCATCCCCTGCTCCCTCTGTCCCCTCAGCCAGCATTTCTGTGCATTTTATGCCAAGAGCCCCCAAAGGCCTCTTCTGGTGGAACTGGGTCTTTGATGCCTTTGCTAAAAACAGTAGTCTCTGGCCATGGGGGTGTCAGAGGGAAGGACCAAACAGCTCCCTGCTCCCCCAACCCCCCCCCCCCCACAGTGCCAGCCAGCTGCTTAGGAAGAGGTATTTGGGTGGGTGTGGTCCACTCCTCCTCTGCTCTGCTCCCTCCTCCTTCCTGCCCTCCCTCCTCCCCTCCTCCTTCCCTGCTCCCCCTCCCCCCTCCTCTCTCTCCTTCCTTCTCCCTCCACCTCGAGGCGATGCAAGCCTCTGGCTGAAAAGCTGGAAGGTCACCCAAGGAAGCACAAGAAGAAAAGGCATCTTGATATTTTTCAAAATATTATCTCCCTACGAATTTTTACAGTTCTGTTTTGCATTTAGGTCCCTTATTCTTTCAGAATTAACTTTTGTTTGTCGTTTGAGGTCAGCGTCTAAAAAAAGAATTTGTTCTTCAAAATGGCTAGCCTGTCTTTCAGGTGCATCAACTAGGAAAAGTGTTAGGTTAGGATTTTGATTGCGACTGGGGAGAATCGAGGTCATCTTATTTTTGCTTTCTTACAGAGGAATGTGGGAATACAGGTAAATGGTAAAAAAATGAAAATATCTGTTATTTTGGTAATTTGAATTAGCTATAAATAAGCCCTCCCCCCTTCCACTCTGGCCAGCTCCTATTCCTCTTCCTAGGGAACCTCGGTTTGGTTGTGTGACAGGTTTAATTATTGATACCAATTCTTCCCTGCCCTTTGGTGGCTTTAGATATCTATGCCCATTTGCACAGCATCATGCTTGGCAGAATATACCCCTCATGCACCAATACTGGCCTTCACCAAGGCGAGGTTAGCAGATGCAGCAGAGCAGAGGCTTGAAGTATGAGCTGAGTTTGCCTCCAGAGCCTTTGCCATTGCTGTAGGAAGAAAATGCCCCAGGCGGCCGCTGACCCTCCAGGCAGAGCCTCAGAATGAGACACGAGGGGTGGGGCTGCACCAGCAACCATGGATGCAAGAGAAAGAAATGCTTACTGCTATGCACCACTGAAATTGCATTTGTTACACAGCAAAAGCTGACTAATACAAACTATATGCTTGTGTGTGTGTGTGTGTGTGTACAATCCCAATCCTATCTGAGTGAGAATGTGTATATGCTCTCTGACACATTTTACTCTATGATTTATAATCATATCTATTTATTATAGATTATGGATGATTAGATGGCATATCAAATTACATGTGTGTGTTGGTTGTGTTTGTTTATGACATAACTTGGCCCACCCCCAACATCTGCAGGGCCCAGAGCAAGACGATAAATAGAGACCCACATATCATACGTCTAACTACTTAAAAGGGATATACCAAACTCAAAACTGTTAAACCAAATACATTATCTGTTCCAACCTTGACAAATTTGCCTTTACAGTGACCTGGAAGGCAGGATTCCCTTTGGTGTAGTGAACTGGAATGTGGCGGCTGGGAAGAGATGGTCCAGGCCGACCTCCTTCTCTCACTGCACCTGCCTGCATCACACCTACTTGGCACCTCCAGGCTGTCCACATGGCTCATGGATGGCTTTCCCTTGCCCACCCCTCGGACCTTGGGGTGCACACATTGGTGAACACTGTTCACCCTCAGGACAGTGTAGCTCAGGAAGAGGCTCACTCAGCCCCTAAGAGTGGGCTGGAGGCTGTCGGGGCAGGAAATTCCAGGGGCCCAAGTGCAGTGGTACATGTAGGTCTCTATGGCCTCTTACCCTGTGGACCAACCCATCTTCCTCTTGCATAACGAATCCTTTCTTTCCTTTTTCTTTTCTTTTTTTTTTTTTTTAGGGCCACACTCACAGCACCTGGATGTTCCCAGGCTAGGGGTCGAATCAGAGCTGCAGCAGCCAGCCTACACCACAGCTTATGACCACGCTGGATCCTTAACCCACTGAACGAGGCCTCATGGATACTAGTCGGGTTCATTTCTGCTGAGCCACAGTGGGAACACTGTGAATCCTTTCAGTGGATCCTTTCTGTTGATCTTCACCCATGTGCAGCATCTCCCACTAAAAAACTAAACTTTTCATGTTCCGGCATCCTCTTCCAGCCCCGTCCCGGCCTCGTTCCACCCTCCCAGTGGACGTGATGGAAAGAATGGGCTCCTACTCACCTTCCAGTCCCTCCTTAATCAATTCCAGTCACCTTTTGGCCTTTAATTCCTTAAAGCCACCAAACAGCTCTTCCTTAGGTTACCAGAGACCCATGTCCTCGTCATTTGAAGGGCTTTTCTCAGCCACCCCTCCCCCTTCCTCACATGATGGCCATCTGTGCCGCCCAAGAGCTCCCAGCTCTCTTCCTCTGCAGGCTCCGTGGCAGCGTTGTCCCTCCCTGCCTCCTCCACAGTTAGGCAAGACCCCCTCCTCAAATGGGAGACGAGCCTGAGGGGCTGGTGTGCCAAGCCCCCCTGGCTTCCCAGCCCCGGAAGTTATGGAAGCTGGTTTCACGATGGAACGTCCACCCACCCAGTTCCCAAGTGACCCCGATGAGTCCCTGCTGACCTGCGTGGGCCTCACAGAGTGAGGGAGAAATTAACTTGAGTCTTTTTCAGCCTTGGAGATGTTAGGAGAGTTCCTGCTGTGGTGCAGCGGATTCAGGGTCTGCTGGTGTTGCCTCGGGTTGCTGCTGAAGCTCCGGTTCCATTGCTTCTCGGCCTTTTGGCTAAGATCACGTGTAGTACCTGAAGCTCTGGTTCCTTCCCTGGCCTGGGAACATGTGGATGGGAGCAGACAGACAGATACACACACACAGGAAAAAATAAAAGGAGAGAGATGTTAGAGTTTAGTAAGTTTCTGCCACATAACTGCACCTGTACTTGACACCTGCAGAACCCAACGTGCCCCTATTTCTTCTCCCTCTTGCTCAGCCCTCTGCTTCTCAATTTTGTTTGCTGGCCCATCCCCCCATCTGGCCACGCCCAGGCCTCCTCTCCTCCTCTCACACTTGCTCCCTCCACAATCTCACACAGCTCCGTGGGGTCAATGACTCACAGATGCAAAGCTCCCCTACTTGATGCTTCCCGCCCCACCTGCTACAGGTCCGGCCCACGTGATGCTTCCGCTGGGGATGTCTCTGAGCTTCCCCAGACTCAACCTATCCTGACTCAGACTCATGATCCTGCCCCCGCCCCCAAACCTGGCCTCCTCCCAGTGTTCCCATCTCGCTCTGCCACTCAGCTGTGCAAGTGAGACCCTGGCACGGCTGGGGGAACCCCTTCTCCTTGTCCCTCTTCTCCATCTCCCCTCTCCACCCTTCACCAGGGGCTGTCCAGTTACTCCTCACACCCACCCACGGGTCTCATCGGATCGCTCACCTGGCTGCTTGCGGCTCGATGCTTCCGGTCTCGTGTCAACCTCGACCTCACAATTTATTGTCCTCATGACAGCAAAAGGGATCTTTGCAAAAGAGCATAGAACTGCTTGCTTAAACCTTGCCGAGTCGTCCCTTTGCTCTAAGAGAAGGGGAAGAACACCACCCTCGCCAGCGTCTGAGCGAACATGACATGTGCGGACTGGCCCCCTCTCCTCCAACCCTATTTCCGTGCTTCCCCTCGTGCTCTGCTGCGGGGTGTGCACCTTGGGAAGTCCCCTCTAAAGTGGAGATTATTGCAGGAGGTCTGAGGCAAGCATGCTGGGCATCCAGGCCACCATATTGGCGCTTGGACGAGGGGTGCAACCTTGGACGAGGCGCCTCTCTTCCCCGAGGCATTGTCTGATGGGAGCTGATGGCTACAGGCTTTCTGCAGGCAACACTCCCAGAGGCTGGGGGAATAAGTGCTTTCTTACAGAAGGGGGATCTGGTGGTGCAGGAACTATCTGACACAACCATTCCTGCCATGACTGGGCTCCATTTTTTCATAGATGTCCAGGGAGCCATTCCTCCAGGATTCTGGCGTGCCCCTCCTGGGGGGATATAGAAGAGGAAGGCGAGTGGGATTAATTACAGCCCCCACTGCTGCAGCAGGTCTGGAGGCTACAATGGATACTTACTTGCCTTCCTTTTCTTAATTTTTTTTTTTTCTTTTTAGGACTGCACCCGTGGCATGTGGAGGTTCCCAAGCTAGGGGTCGAATCAGAGCTACAGCTGCTGGCCTGCACCACAGCAACACAGGATCTGAGCCACATCTGGGACCTACACCACAGCTCACGGCAACGCCGGATCCTTAACCCACTAAGGCCAGGGATCAAACTTCATGGTTCCCAGCCAGATTCGTTTCTGCTGCGCCATGATAGGAACTCCTGGCTTCCTTTTTTGATTCTGGATTTCCCCCACCCTCAGCTAGTGACTCTTCTGGTCTCAGGGGTTTACCTGGTAAAGTAACCAGGCCCTCATTCCTGAGGGGCCTGCAACTGGCCATCATGACCTTCTCAGAGTTCTTGCACTTGCCCGCTTACTGTCCAAGTTGGGCTGGGGAATACCAACCAGCAAATGAATTCACCAGGCACCAAATCTATTTCTCCATGCTCCCACTGTGTAACCAAAATGCTACCTCTTTCTGGTGACCAGGGTCTGTTACCCCTGCCAAGATGGGGACTCTTCTTGCTTGCTGGCCCCTCGGCTCGGGAGGCATCTCTAGCCATAATTCATGGAACCCTTGCTGTGTTCCTTGACAGAAGCCTTCTTCATGGTGCTAGGCTTTAAACCCAGGGTTGTGGGAAGCATGAATTCCCCAAGTGGGTGGCTAGGAGTGATGGTAAGCAGGACGCTCTTACTTCCACTTCTGGGCTCCCAGACTCCTCTTACCTATGACACAGTGTATCCGTTTCCAATTGCTGCTATAACAAACTACCCCAAACTTGGCAAGTTAGAACATCCTCAATTTATTACCTATTCTAGTGCAGGAGGTCAGAAGTCTGAAATGGATCTCACTGGGTTAAAAGTCCCCTTGTGGCTCAGTGGGTTACGAATGCAACTAGTATCCACAAGGATTCGGGTTCATATCCTGGCCTCACTCAGTGGGTTAAGGATCCGGTGTTGCTGTGAGCTGTGGTGTAGGGTGCAGACTTGGCTCAGATCCTGCTCTGCTGTGGCTGTGGCATAGGCTGGCAGCTGTAGCTCCAATTCGACCCCTCGCCTGGGAACTTCCATATGCTGCAGGTGCAGCCCTCAAAAGCAAAAACAAAAACAAAAATAAAAACACGCACCAGGAGTTCCCGTCGTGACTCAGTGGTTAACGAATCCATGAGATGGCAGGTTCCATCCCTGGTCTTGCTCAGTGGGTTGAGGATCGGGTGTTGCCGAGAGCTATGGTACAGGTTGCAGACGCAGCTCAGATCCCACATTGCTGTGGCTGGGGTATAGGCCAGCTGCTACAGCTCGGTTTGGACCCCTAGCCTGGGAAACCTCCATATGCTGTGGGAGCGGCCCAAGAAAAGGCAAAAAGACAAAACAAAACAAACAAACCACGAACCAAAAACCAAACACACAAACAGGGAACCCCCCAAGGCCTGCATTCCTTGTGGAGGTTCTAGGAAAGAATCCATCTCTGCCTTTTTCAGTCCCTGGAGCCTGGCTCCTTCCTAGTCTCATGGCTCCTGCCATTGCCAAGCCAGCAATGACTGGTTGAGGCTTTCTCACAAGCCATCACTCTGACACTCTCTTGCTTCCCTGTCACTAGAAAGACATTGTCCCCACCCAGATAATTGAAGATAATCTCCCCACCTCAAGACCCTGTCTTAATGACACCTGCAAAGTCCCTTTTGCCAAGGAAAAGGAACATGGTCACAGGTTCTAGAATCAGGACATGGACATCTTTGGGGGGAGGGGTTGTTATTCTGCCGACCACACAGGTAGACCCGTGTCAACCTAAGTTGATTTGAAGTGTACCCTTTGCTCTGGAGAATGGCACCCCATCTTTGCAAAATATTATCTCTGAACTGGCACTTTAGCTGTGCTTGTAACAGGCTCCTCCATTGCTTTATCAGACTGGCAGATTCAGGATGATATGGGAAGTGACATGACCACTGCATTTTTAAAACTTTATTTTTAAATTTTATTTTATTTTTTGGCTGTGCCTATGGCATGCAGAAGTTCCAAGCCCAGGAACCAGAGCCATGGCAGTGACAACGCCAGATCTCAACCTGCTAAGCCACCAGGGAACTCTGATCAGGGTATCTTATGGTCATGTGCCAACCCTCACACCTCCATTCACTGACACAAGGTTTTGTGGGACCCTGTGTGGGTGTATCAAATATTCTGGAAGCCCTTGGAGAGTTGTCTGGCTTAGCTTGTGGGCAGAAAAAGCAAATTTGTATCCAGAATATGTGTTTACTCCTCACATAATGAATCATTGCTCTTTTCTCTCCTTTTTTTTTTTTTAGGGCTGCACCCATGGCATATGAAGGTTCTCAGGCTAGGGGTCGAATCGGAGCTATAGCTGCCAGCCTACACCACAGCCAACAGCAACATGGAATCCGAGCTTTATCTGCATCCTATACCACAGCTCACGGCGATGTCATATCCTTAACCCACTGAGCAAGGCCAGGGATCGAGCATACACCCTCATGGACAGTATGTCAGGTTCTTAACTTGCTGAGCCACAGTGGGAACTCCCAGTGGCCGTTTCTTTTCCCTGGCTAGGGGTCGAATCAGAGCTACACTTGCTGGCCTATACCTCAGCCATAGCAATGCTGGATCCAAGACATGTCTGCGACCTACACCACAGCTCACAGCAACACCACATCCTTAACTCACTGTACAAGGCCAGGGATTGAACCCACAACCTCGTGGATCCTAGTCGGGTTTGTTACCACTAAGCCATGATGGGAACTCCTGATCCTTTTTTCTGATAGGGATGGAAAGTAATACATTTGCCAGCTCAGTTGCCAAATACCATGTACCGAGGCCATGAAAATTTGTGCTGTAATTTTGACTACTACTGTGCTGGGTTTGCCCTATCATCCTCTAGGACCTGTCTTGTTTCTGCAGGGGCCAAAACTGGTCAGTTCAATTGAGCTATAATGAGGACTACTACCCTTAGCTTTTGTGTGTGTCTTTTTTTTTTTAGGCCACATCCACGGCATACAGAAGTTCCTAGGCTAGGGGTCAAATGGGAGCTCTAGCCTCCAGCCTACACCACAGCCACAGCAATGCCAGATCCGAACCACGTCTGCGACCTATACCACAGCTCATGGCAACGCTGGATCCTTAACCCACTGAGAGAGGCCAGGGATCGAACCTGCATCCTCATGGATACTAGTTAGATTCGCTTCCGCTGAGCCATGATGGGAACTCCCTCCTTTAGCTTTTAAAAGGTAGCTCCAGGAGTTCCTGCCACAGCACAGTGGGTTAAGGATATGGGGTTGCTGCAGCTGTGCCATAGGTTGCAGCTGTGGCTGGAATTTCAATCCTCGGCCCTGGAACACCAATACGCTGCAGGTGCGGACAATATAAATAAATACATACATACACACCAAAAGCAGCTCCAGTATCTGCTAGCACGTTACCCCTCCCCCAGTTTGGATAAGATATTGTGGGTTTTTTTGTTTGTTTTGATGTTTTTTTCAGCCAAGCCCACATGTGGGAGTTCCCAGGCCAGGAAGCACGCTGGCCACAGCAGCCACAACACTGGATCCCAAACTGCTGAGCCACCAAGGAACTCCAAGACATATATATATATATATTTTTTTAGTTTTCTGTTTTGGAAGGGGGCAGAAGGCAATTTCAGAGGCTTTCTTACCCTCCAGGCCAAGGAGTCAAAGTAGGAGTTGTGACCACGACTAAGTATCTAATTACACTTTGGGGAGGGGGAAAAGGTGGACTGGGGGAATCTATGGATCCAGTGGGTCTGATGTGAGCCAGACCTGGACCAGCCTTCAACCAGTTACCTGGCATGTCTGCCCCCCTCTAAGGGAGGGCCCCCATGGTGCACCAGAGCTCAGCCTATGGTTACCAAGTCGGACCAAATCCTCGATGGGCTTGAGCCACTCTTTCCCCAGTGTTACCTTTTGGAGAAGGGCTAGGGGACTGCTTACCAGATAGACTTGCTTTGCTGTTACAGGCTTCTCCCCGGGGGCTTGATTTCTCCCTTAGTCACTGGGTTCCTGGTCTGAAAACAGGCGCTCCTCCAGAAACCGGGCAAGGAAGCACGGCATTTTTTTTTTGGTTGGGACGATTGCCCTCAGGCTCCCGATTATCCCTTCTTGATTTCTTTGATTGTCCAGAACATCTGTTGGATGCCCATCTCCCTTGCCCCCAGGGATTACCTTGTCCTCCAAGACGCGCTGTAGGCCAGGCCACTTGGGGCCACCCTGACCTGACCGACCGCTCATGCTAGTAATGGCATCCACCTCCCTTTGGACGTGTAACTATCACCACCTGCCCTCCATGGTTTGGGGTTCTCTTGCCCTCGCTGCTGTTAGGGACCCTGGTGCCCTGACAGACCCTCCTACCTGCAGCTGGACCCACGGGCGGTCTGTCGCCCGCCGTCTCGGCGACGCATGCGCACTCTCAGCGCTCCGTCCCTACCGGAACAGAGGCCTCCACCGGCTTCCGGTTTCCTCTGCCTGGGGGCTTTAGGACAGTCAGCCCAGCACGCCCACTTCACAGAGCCCTTTAATTCCTCTTTCCACCACCCTACTCCAAAATGCTGGCATTTCTACAAGTCTGAGCCATGACTCCTTCCGTGCTTCCAGGAGCCATCCTAGAAGCTTTTTGGCACCGTCTCCTGTGGTCCTTGCTGGGATGTTGAATCTTGCATCCAGGGAGGAACGTGCTGTCACATTAAGTTCATCAATCATTCCAACCTGATGCATCTCTCATCAGGCTCCCCCATCAGACCCCAGTCCACCTGTGCTCTCCTGACTCCTGCCAGTACCTGTGGGCTAGAGTCCCTTCCCTTCCTTATCAAGCCCAGTCCTGGTGTGACCTGACTCCTCATGATAGGTCTAGTGGCTGGAGGGGAAGGTGGGGGCAGATCCTGAGGGGCTGCATAATGTCTATGGCAGCAGAAACCTCCACATTTCTTCTAGGAATAGGGTCTTATTAGCCTTTATTAGGGAAGAATGGGCTGCTTCTGTAGGCTCAGAGGGTTCAAGGCAATCTAGGGATTTCAGCTGTGGCGTTTATCGACTCAGAGGTCCCGTCTGAAATGTCAGGACATGCTCTCCCAGAGCATGGCCTTGATCCCAAGCCACCTAGGTTGAAGGAACTTCGCTGCTCTGAGCTCCTCCACTTTGTCTGCTCTCTTTCTGCAGGACTCAGGAATCTCCTTGTGTGCCACGACAGGACCTCCAGCTTTCACACTTAGCCCTTGATTGCTCTCAGCCTTTGGTTATCTTTTTTTTCTTCTTTTTACGGCTGCACCTGCAGCATGTGGAAGTTCCCGGGCTAGGGGTCGAAACAGAGCTGCAGCTGCTGACCCAACAGCCACAGCAATGCTATATCCTTAACCCACTGAGCAGGGCCAGGGATCGAACCCTCATCGTCATGGATACTAGTCGGGTTTTTAACCTGATGAGCCACAATGGGAACTCCTGGTTATCATTTTTCAAAGTGTTAGTCAAATTTAGCAATAACCACCTAGTTTCATCCACCAATTTGGCCTTTCCCTGATCTTTCTCAGGTGTCATTGTGCTTCCTTCTACAAGTAAACCATCCCAATTCACCAAAGGTGAAAGTTTTAACAATTGCATTGTTACCTTGTAACTGGAGCACCCTACCTACCACTGTTGCCAAGCAAGTGAGGTGGGTGAATCGCCCCAAGAATCCCACCACAGCATCTGCTCTCTCAGACGACTCAGCTCTCGGTGGAGCTGTAGGTGGGATCTCTGGGAAGCAGAACTCACCAGCATGCAAGAGGTTAATTAAGGATCCTTCCTGGGATGGGATCAGCACTTGCAGGATGAAGGGGAAGAAGGTAGGATTAGATGGAGGGAGAAGCTGGGCTCCGATGCTGGGTCAGTTTCCCCTTGCTCTTTTTTTTTTTTTTTTTTTTTTTTTCCCTTTTCTAAGGCCGCTTCCCGCAGCATATGGAGGTTCCCAGGCTAGGGGTCGAATTGGAGCTACAGCCACTGGCCTACGCCAGAGCCACAGCAACGCCAGATCCAAGTTGTGTCTGTGACCAACACCACAGCTCACGGCAGTGCCGGATCCTCAACCCACTAAGCAAGGCCAGGGATCGAACCTGCAACCTCATGGTTCCTAGTCAGATTCGTTTCCACTGTGCCACGATGGGATTTCCCAAATTTGTTATCTTTACAGTTCTGGAGTTCAGAAGTTTAAAATGGGTCCGTAGGGATAAAATGAAGAAAAGAATGTACATTTCTATGTGTATGTATATATAGCTGGGTCACTTAGCTGTACAGCAAAAATTTGACACAGAATTGTAAATCAATGATAATAAAATTTTGTTTAAAAAAAGCAAAATAAAAGTAAAAAATTAGGAGTTCCCACTGAACTTCACTCCTGAAGGGGGTCTGGGTGGCTCCACATGGCACCACCCCCAGCCCCTTGGCTCCAGCCCCAGCAATCTTCATCCATGCATCACCCGGCCACATCATCTTTCTCCCTAGGACATTTGCATGTGCTCTTTCCTTCCTCTCCCACTTGATGGTGGTTCCACCGCCACTTCCTCCAGGAAGCCTTCCCTGACTTTTTTTTTTGGTCTTTTTCAGGGCCGCTTCCCACGGCATATGGATGTTCCCAGGCTAGGGGTCCAATCGGAGCTACAGCCGCCGGCCTACACAACGCAGCCACAGCAACGCAGGATCCGAGCCATGTCTGCAGCCTACACCACAGCTCACGGCAACTCCGGATTCTTGACCCCCTGAGCAAGGCCAGGGATCGAACCCGCAACCTCATGCTTCCTAGTCAGATTCGTTAACCACTGAGCCACAACAAGAACTCTTGACTGCCCTGACTTCTCTGAGTTGTCTCCACCATAGCCCTCTGGAGGGCTACACCTGCGGCATTGCCGATTCCTCAGTCAAACTCCCCAGGCAGACCAAGCTCTGCAAGGCCAGGATGGGGTTTGTGTTCATGCACTATTGTGTCCCCTTCGCCGAGCATAGCGGGCCTCATGTAACAAGGACTCAGAAGGAATTTGTTGAATAAATAAACGCGAGGACCTGCACGTTCTTCATGAAGTGGGTACATTGTAGTTGGCAGTGCGAGTGGGCAGAATCACATCTTGTCCATCCAGTTCTCTGCTGATGACCATTTAGGCTGTTTCCAGTCCTTTGATAGTTCACATCAGGCTGCAATGGATGTTTTCCACGCGTGTCTGGAGTGTCTGCAGGACGGACTGCCAGCAATAGAACCACTGGGCCATCCGAGTGTCCCTGAGGCTGAGATTGGGAGTTAAAGGGCCAGTCCCTCCTTCCCTGGGCAGCAGGGCTGATGGCGAGTCCCCTGCCTGAGTTCCTGCTGTGGGCACAGAAAGAGCAAGGGAAGTGAGTCTGCAATGGGGCAGAGAAGCAGGAAATAGCTTAGTGCAGCACTAAGCCAGAGAGAGAGAGTTGGGGGGCCTCGGTGGCATTCAGGGTTTCAGGCCCTGGGCTCCTGCAGTCCCACTGTGTGTGTGTCCCCATCTTGCTAGACCCCTCATAAGGTCCTCCTTCACCTGAAATTGGTGCCACCAGATTTCTTATACCTGTGACCAAAAGTTCCCAGCTGATATAAATTCCAATTCTTGTCATTGTCTGAATATGCGGCTTAAAAAAAATTTTTTTTCCCCTTTTTTCTGTACTTGCAGCATGTGGAAGTTCCTGGGCCAGGGATTGAAACTGTGCCACAGCAGCGACCCAAGCGGCTGCAGGGACGCTGAATCCTTAACCCACTGTACCACAAGGAAACTCCATAAATTTTTTTTTTCTGTTTTTCTAGGCATGTGAGGTTCCCAGGCTAGGGGTCCAATCGGGGCTGTAGCCACTGGCCTACGCCACAGCCACAGCAATGCCAGATCCAGTTGTGTCTGCAAACTACACCATAGCTCACAGCAACACTGGATCATTAACTTGCTGAGCAAGGCCAGGGATCGAACCCACAACCTCATGGTTTCTAGCTGGATTTGTTTCCGCTGCACAACAGGAATTCCAAAATTTTGTATTGAAGTATAGTTGATTGAATATGTGGCTGTGACATTCCTTCCTTGGGAATTGAGTGTGTGTGTGTATCTGTGATAAACTTTTGCATATACCTCAGAGGTCTCTGAAAAGCCCACACCTTCTCTGCAGGTCACAATGTTATGTTTATGCTGACCCTGAACATATCAGCGCTTTCTCAGCTGTGGCTCTGGTCAGGGGTGGGGAGAGGGTGACAGGGATAAATCCGTGGAGCAGCTCAGACATTGGGCCAAGTGCTGTGGGCAGGGCCTGTGATGTCCGTGGACCCAGCAGGGTGGGCTGGGGGGTGCTGGGGTTTGGGGCTAAGGGTTTGTGGTGGGGGCTGTCAGCAGCCTGGTCCAGGAGACCCTTCTGTGTCCCCTGCCCCTCCCAGCGTTGGTGCAGGGGCAGCAAAAGCTCCAGTGATGCGTCTGAGTCGCCAAGGGCCATGCGGGGGATCTCCAGCCTCACCATCATCCCACATGCTGGGCCCTGGTCACAGATGGGGCACACAGTTGCCTCCACAGTGCCTGGCAAGTGAGACCACTTGGGAAACAGGGAGTTGATGCATACTGATGACTCTCACCTCACTAATTATTTTTTTGGCCACACGCACAGCATACAGAAGTTTCCGAGCAAAGGAGTGAACCTATGCCACAGCAGTGACAATGCTAGGTCCTTAACCACTAAGCCACCAGGGAACTCAGTCTTTTTTGACCTGGAAAAGCAATGATCGAGTCTCCCAGTCTCCAAGCCCTTCAGCGGCTTCCCATTGTTTCCGGCACAAAAATCCAATCTCCTCAACACGGGGGTGAGAGGTTCTGCCCTCCCCACCCCTCGCACGTGCTCTGCTCCGCCTGAGGGGTGATTGTCTCAATTCCTGTCCTTGGAGCCAGCCAGCCTTCAGGCTCCAGAGGGCCTGTGGTCACTGAGCCCCCCAGGTCAGGGCCCTCGGCCACACCCTGGGCCTCATGCATCTCAGCTCACTCGGCACCCTGGCTGCAATTCCATGGAGAGCCCAACCCCTGACAAATGATGGCACGCTTTGTCCCTGTGCCATTAATTCTCCTGTGACATGAGGCACCTCCCCCGGGGGAGGGGGGTGACGGTGAGGGGCTGGGGGACCCATCGCACCCGCTCAGCCTGCCAGGACTTTGCCTGTGGGAGGTGATGATGGCATTTCCCCAGTGAAATGCCACGCGGAGATGAATGACCCCGAGCTGTGGGCTCTGGGTGTGCAAGGCCTGGGCAGAGCTGGGCTGGGCCGAGGGGGGCCTGGACCCCCCACCTGGTCCCCCTCCCCTCTACAAGGAGCAGGGCTGCAGGCTCCTCACCTTCACCCAGGTTCCCAGGATCTCCCAGAAATGGTTGCCTCGGCTTCATGCCTGAAACCTCAAACACAAATAATTTTCAATTTGCCTGGGAGTTTCAATCGCACAATCCAATGTTAAATAATAGATTAGACGCCTCGGGGAAAGAAACAGGATTTAAGCAGAAGAAATAAATAAAAGGCAAAGTAAAATTCAGCATATCGGCTGGCAGAGTAAGAATGCTGCCTTCCCTCCTTGCCTACCTTTGCTGCCCCAGCCTGTCCCGCCCGGCCGGTCTTTGTCCCTGCATTGGCTACAAAGTCCCGCCTCACACCTGGGTCTCCCTGCAAGCAGATGGCAGGTGTCAGCCGCTCTGGGCTCAGCCCTGGCTGGTGCTGCCTCCACCCTTCCCTCCCACCTCACTCCCAGGCTTTGCACCCCAAAGAGAGGCCCGACTTGCAGCCCAGGCAACTGCCACCTCGCTCGCAGTCAGGCTGACCTGGACAGTCACAGGGCCGCAGCCAGGCAGACACAGAGTGTCCCAAGGGAAGGGCAGGTGAGCAGGCAGGTGACTTGCATGATGTAATGGGGTTGGTGCAGAGTGGGGTGTGGGGTGATGGCATCTTTGGACCCAAGAGGAGGCTGAAGAAGGGATGTCTATGAGACACGACTTATCCCAGAGAGCTGAGGTCGCCTCTGTCCAGTGACCTTTCCTTCTGCCTTCCCAGTCTGTCCTTGTCACCCCAGGAAGCCACACCAGCTCCACAGCCACAGATTCCCAACTCCCACCTTACTTCCTCCAAAGACCCTCCCGCCTTCCCTCCATCCATCAGCCCTTCCTGGCCTATGCCTCTCCTTGTCTGGCCCAGATCCCTTGGGCTACTATTCCTCTGTCCCCTCCCCTCCTTCCACCCCCATGCCTGGGAAGAGCCCAGCTCTGACCTCTGACCTTCTCTGGGCTGCATGAAAAGCAGAGAGCACACTGGGGGCAGGGGGCAAATGTCGGGGTTTGAATCTTAAAACATCCTCTTGAAACATAGCTGTGTGAGCTTGGGTGAATTACTTAACCTCTCTGTGCATGTTACCTCTTCTGTAAAATAGGGGAGGATAATGAGTGCATCTACCTTACAGGGTTGTGGTGAGGACAATATAAGCTAATGTATATGAAATGCTAAGAGCAGTCTCTGGTGTAGCAGTAAAATGAATTCTTTTTTTCTTTTTTGCTTTTTAGGGCTGCATCTGCAGCATATGGAGGTTCCCAGGCTAGGGGTCCAATCAGAGCCACGGCCACAGCAATGCAGGATCCAAGGCACGTCTGCAACCTACACCATAGCTCCTGGCAGCACAGGATCCTTAACCCACTGAGCAAGGCCAGGGATCAAACCCGCAACCTCATGGTTCCTAGTCAGATTCGTCTCTGCTGCACTGCAACAGGAACTCCTAAAACTGTAATTCTTAATATTGCTCCAGAGGTTTAGGAGGGCCAGAAAAGTGGCTTGAGTTAAGATGAAGGCAGTGGACAGGGAGAGAAGTACATGGATTCAGGATACACTTAGGGGACAGAGACAATGAGTCCAGGGCAGATCTGGGGAGGGAGGGCAGAGGTGGGAGAGAAGGGAGGCTTGGCTGGGACGTGAGATGTGAGGTGCCCTGTGAGGCGCCCACAGAGGCGTGGGGCGGGGTCTGAGGTCAGGGCTGGAGTCGTGGACCAGGGAGTCAGCAGCACAGCAGTGTGAAGCTGGCTGAGCTGGTCCAGGGGCCTTAGATGGAGAGGCGTCCGTCAGAGGGTGGGCTAGCAGGAGACAAGGAAGCAAGCCGTTTGTGGGTGGGGGGACTGGGAGGTAGATGGGTGGGTTCAAGAGTAAAAGGCTGGTGCAGGCAAGAGGCAGCGGGCCAAATTTTGCTGGGAAGGAGGGGACAGAAATGGGGCGAGGGCTGGAGCGGGTGTGGGGCTAAGGCTTTTTTGGTGTTGAAGATGAGGCACTGATGAAGCCTGATGAGCCAGCAGAGAGAGGACAATGTCTCTGAGGAAGAGACCAAGGGCCAGGATGGAAGAGGGACTGGGGGGCTGATGCTGGGAGGGCAGGAGGAGCGGAGGAACCAGGATGTGCATGGGGCGCATCCATGGGATGTGAGATAGGGAGGCCCTTTCTGTTCTCCCTTTATCCTTTCACTGGGGTGAGAAGCACTATGCACATCGGCTGTGCACATATCTCTGTGTGTCTGTGTAAGCGTGTGGCTGTGCATCTCTGTGTCTATACACACCTGAGTCTCTGTGCGTGCTTATATGTGTATATGCTGTGTGTTTGTGTGTGTGTTTGTATCTTCGTCTTTGGGTCTGGATGTGTATGTATTCCTGAGAATGGGCATGTGTGTGTCTGTGGTAGGCACGTCTACCTACGTCTGTGCCCATGTGCATGTGTGGGTATGTGTTGTGGCTGAGGTCCCAGAAGGCCTGTGTCACCCTGATGGAGCGTGGAGGACAAAGGCTGGCAGGTTGTGGGCGGCCCTGAGAGGTGTGTGAGACGTTTGTGTAAGGAAAGCTCAGTGAGTCCTCTCCTCCTGCAGCAGAGGGGTGGGTTGGAGGAGGTCGGGTTTGCCGGGGGCGGGAGACAGAAGGAGCAATGGCCAGGGTCATAAGGTGGTTCAGGATGCACCCCAAAACTAACCTTGCCAAAGAGGGGAGAGCAGTCATCAGGGGTGAAGGCAGCCAGCTCCCACCCCCAGCCCCCCGCCCAATACCTGGCTCTTCCTCACTCTGTGTCCTTTGAGCTGACCACGCGTGCTTTCCAGGGCTTCCGGGAACCATCTGGCTCCGTTAGGCCCATGAAGGGTAACAGGCACTGGGGATGTTTGGGGGTTTGGTGTTAGGGCAGGTGTATCCTCTGCAGCTGGTGGGCTTGAAACTGACCTCCAGGATCCGTCCAGAGTCAGAGCTGGAGAGGCAGGTCCCCGTAACCCCACGGCTACAAGAGACAGAGGGCCAAAGCCCGACCACCGCAGTCTCCGTGGGTCTAGTGGATGCTCCGCCCCGGATGGGCTGCACACAATCAGAGTATTGCTGCCACCTTGTGGGTCAGCCGGGGAAGCTCAGGCCGCTGCTTGGGGCGGGGACTTAGCGCCCTCTAGTGGCCAAATACTGTCTCTGCCATTGGAAACGTGCGCCTTCCCGCTCTCCCTCCTTCTCCCCCCGTCTACGGTCCTCCTGTACTGGGAGGGAGCGGGGCCGGGGTGGGGGTGGGGGCACAAAAGGGGGTCCAAGCCCGACTGCACCGATGGGATTCCAGCTCTAGGTCGTGTGGCTGTGCCTCAGTTCCTCACCTGCAAAATAGGGCGAGGCGAGGTCTGGGCTGCAGGGAGAGGCCATCAGGGCACTGGCTTATCAGAAGTGCTTGATTCATTCTGGCACATTCTAGGCCCCCCGCAGTTTGGAATTCCTCGCTTCTGATTTCTGACCTCTGACTCCTGACCCTTGCCCTAGGCTTCTAGTACTCTCTGGAGCAGTTCTCCAGCCTACTCTCTCCACCTCCCCCAGAGACAGGAGAGGGAGCAGGAATTCCCAGGTGGCCCCAGCTACCCCAGATCTTCCGCCACCCTCTGTTGCCATCTTACAGCTGAGGCTCCTGTGCCAAGGGCCCTTCTGGGCCGTGTGAGAGTCAGGGAGCAGCTCAGGCCTCACCACCAGGCCAGACCGCCCTGAGGAACCAAAGCTCAGGGCTCCCACAAGCCCTCCCCTGAGCCTGGGCCAGGGGACGGTGGAGCCCACTCCCTCCAGCCAGAGCAGCCAGGGCTAACACATTCCCCATGCCACTGGCAGCTCCCCTGGCCTCATCCAGGGTCACTGACCCCATCAGCATGGAGGCCCAGAGATGGGGTCAGGATCATTTCAGCCCTGCTCAGCCCCGGCTGCCTGCCCCCCGCTCCAAGAGCCCATCCTGGTCCATTCCTGGGCCTATGGGTCAACACTAGGCCTGTGCCCAGCTCTGGCTCCCCTGGCACTTGGGTGAGGTGGGGAGTGCCAGGAAGAAATTCTCTGGACTATCCATGGGCACCCCCAGAGTGGAGAGGGCTAAGGAGGCAAGGGGAGTGAGCAGAGACCACCTCATGGGTCAGGGTCACCTGGGGCTCCCATCCCCCACTGGGGGTTCAATCTTGAGGATGAAATTGGTAAACAGGCCCTGCCTGGGTGGAGAAGGGGGTGCTGGCAACTGTCCCTCCATCCACAGCCTGACCATCTCTGTCCTGGGCCCCTGTGTGGGTGGCCAGGCCCATGGGGACAGCAGATAGGATAGTTTGGTCATGTCTGAGGGGCCAGAGGTGCCTGAATCTCACTTTTTTTTTTTTTTTTTTTTGGCCACACCTGTGGCATATGGAAGTTCCCAGGCTAGGGGTCAAATCAGAGCTGTAGCTGCTGGCCTACACCACAGCCACAGCAACACGGGATCTGAGCCTTGTCTGTGACCTACACCACAGCTCACAGCAACATGGGATCCTTAACCTGCTGAGCGAGGCCAGGGATTGAACCTGCGCCCTCATGGACACTATGTCAGGTTCTTAACCCACTGAGCCACAACCTGGACTCTCATGTTTGACCCCCTGGCTGGACCTTACATCTCACCTCTGCAGGAGACTCTAGGGCTTTGGGGCTCACAGGCTCATGGGGACCCTAGGTTTGGGGATATCTATCCTCTTGACCACTCAGTGAGCAGGGTTCCTATCTGGAGAGGCCCAGGCCTCTCTCATGGCAAAGGCCTGGTGGGTACCTCACAGTGGGCTGCCCCAGAAAAGCCGCATTTGGAGGGCCACGCTGGCACTGGGACATTCGTTGACTATTTCCCCAAACTGATTGACCCACGTGTCCCCTGGGAGGAGCCTGTGGCCTCTTCTTGGGTTCCTAACCCAGACAACCCCCTATAGACTATATCCACAAAGTGGGGAGCAGACGAAGTGGGGCAGGGATAGAAAGTGGGGAGCAGCCCAAGATGGTTCCAGGGGGGAGGGAGGACCATCCACAGTCCACCCTCCACATGTACAAGTTCACACACCTGTACCCATCCCTCACCCCAGACACAGATGCCCATCAGACACCTGCCACACTTCTTACACACACATACACAGATACATAGACTCACATGCTCACCATCCTCCCCCCAGACACACACACACACACACACACACACACACACACACACACACACACACACACATTCCTGACTCCCTTAAGCCCTGACCACAGCCTCCTCCCTGACCCTCTGGTTCTGTCCGATGGCCAAGGCCACTTTCAGCTGGAATGGGAGGGGAAGCCTCACTCCTCAGGGTTCTTGGATGCATGTGGCCCCAAGTAGGCAGGTGGCAGCCTCAATCCCCTTGTACTGCTTTTAAAAGTTTCCAGAGCCCAGAAAGAAAGATGAAGCAGCTGGGATCCAGAAACCTGTCCCACCTCGGGGACCAGCAGCGTCATCTCAGGGTCTAGCAGCCTCACCCCTAGCAAGTGGCAACAGGCTGAGAGAAAGCCTCTGGGAGAGAGCCACAGAGAGACCACAGACAGAGAGACCACAGAAAGATTCAGGAGGGCATGTAGACAGGATGACAGACAGATGAGACCCTGAAGTGGCAGACAGACAGATAGACAGGCCTCTAGAGAGAGCCAGGCAGCATTTCCCATGATGAACAAGACCCCCAAACATCCACAGTCACACCCACACTCAAAGCTCCAACAAACACTTTCTCTGAGACCTTTCAAGAATTACCCTGGGAGTTCCCTGGTGACACAGTGGGTTAAGGATCTGGCATTGTCACTGCAGTGGCTTGGGTTGCTGCTGTGGCACGGGCTCCATCTCTGGCCCAGGACTTCTGCATGCTGTGGGTGTGGCCAAAAAAAGAGGGGGGCAGAGGGATAAATTAGGGGGTTGGGATTGATATATATACACTACTGTATATGAACTAGAGAGGTGATAATGACCACTGCATAGCACAGGGAAATTTACTCAATACTGTGTAATAACCTGTGTGGGAAAATAATCTGAAAAGGAATGGATATAGGTAAATGTATAACTGACTTACTTTGCTATATTCCAATAACAATTTTTAAAAATAGGAGTTCCTGTTGTGGCTCAGTGGAAACGAACCTGACTAGCATTTGTGAGGATGCAGGTTCGATCCCTGACCTTGCTCAGTGGGTTAAGGATCCGGCATTGCTGAGAGCTGTGGTGTAGGTCACAGACCAGATCTAGTGTTGCTGTGGCTGTGGTGGAGGCCGGTGGCTACAGTTCTGAATTGACCCCTAGCCTGGGAACCTCCATATGCTGTGGGTGTGGCCCTAAAAAACAAAAATAAATAAATAAATAAATAAATAAATAAATAAATAAATAAAAATAAAGAATCAAGAGATGGGATTAAGATGACAGAATAGAAGGACTGGAGCTCAACTTCTCTCCAAAAAACAACAAAATTCACAACTAAAGGCTGAGCAATCTTCACCCAAAGGGACTGGAAACCTTAAAAAAGATACTCTACTCCAGAAGAAAAAGAGGAGGACACATCAAGAGGTAGGAGGGGTGATTATGTGATATAAACAACCCCATACCTCCTGGGTGGGAAGCCCCACAGACTGGAAACTAACTGGGTCACAGAGACTCACCTACAGGAGTGAGAGTTCTGAGCCCCACATCAAACTCTCACATGTGGGGATCTGGCACTGGGAGAAAGAGCCCCTGGAGCATCTGGCATTGAAGGCCAGTGGGGCTTGTGCTCAGGAGCTCCACGGGACTGGGGGAAACGGAGACCCCATTCTTAAAAGGCACACACAGACTTTCACGTACACAGGGTCCAAGGGCAAAGCAGAGTCTCCATAGGAATCTGGGTCAAACCTGACTGCAGTTCTTGGAGGACATCCTGGGAAAACAGGGGTGAATGTGGCTTGTTGTGAAGGAAGGACATTGAAAGCAAAGCTCTCGGGAATATTCAGCAGCTGCCTTTCTCTGGAGGGGGCCATTCTGGGAAAATCTGGCCCCACCCATCAGTCAGTGCTGAGAAGCTCCAGGACAAACAACAATCCAGGTCAGATCACAGCCCTGCCCCTCAGTAAACAGGCTGCCTAAAGACCCCTCAGACACACAGCACCTCTAATCCCATCCAGAGACTAAGCCCCACCCACCAGAGGGATTAGAATCAGCTCCACCTACCAGTGGGCAGGCATCAGCCCCTCCCATCAGGAAGCCTACAGCAAGCCCCCATACTGACTTCAGCCACAAGGGGGGCAGACACCAGAAGTAAAAGAGGCTACAACTCTATTATCTGTAAAAAGATCACTACACCAAAAACCTATAAAAATGAAAAGACAGAGGATATAACTCAGATGAGGGAGAAAGGAAAAACCCCAGAAAATCAGCTAAGTGATGAGGAGATTCTCAGATTGTTGATGCTGAAGATGATGCAAGACATTGGAAATAAACTGGAGGCAAAGATGGATAACTTACAGGAAACACTGAGCAAAGAGATACAAGATATAAAACTTAAACAGGAAGAGATGCAAAATACAACAACTGAAATTAAAAATTCACTAGAAGCAGCCAACAGCAGAATACAGGGGGCAGAAGAACAAATAAGCGAGGTGGAGGACAGATTAGTGGAAATTACGGATGCAGAACAGAAAAGAGAAAAAAGATTGAAAAGAAGTGAAGAGAGTCTCAGAGAATCTGGGACAACGTTAAATGCTCCAACATCTGTATTATAGGGGTGCCAGAAGGAGAAGATAGAGAGAGAAGTGGACAGAAAAAATATTCAAAGAGATAATAGCTGAAAACTTCCCTAACATGGGAAATAACCACTCACTCAAATCCAGGAAGCACAACGAGTACCATATAAAATAAACCCAAGGAGGAATACAATGAGACACATATTAATCAAACTGACCAAAATTAAAGACAAAGAAAATCTTGAAAGCGGCTAGAGAAAAGAAACAAATAACATACAAGGGAACCCTGATAAGGTTATTGGCAGATTTTTCAGCAGAAACGCTGCAGGCCAGAAGGGAGTGGCATGATATACTTAATGTGATGAAAGGAAAAAACCTCCAATCAAGATTACTTTACCCAGCAAGGCTCTCATTCAGATTTGAAGGAGAAATCAAAAGCCTTCACAGATAAGCAAAAGCTAAGAGAATTCAGCAACGCTAAACCAGCCTTACAACAAATCCTAAAGGAACTTCTCTAGGCAGGAAAGAAAAGACAGCAACAGGAAACAAAAATTCCACAAATGACAAGGCTCACCAGTATAGGTATATATACGGTAAAGATACGAAATCATCCATGCACAATTATACCATCAAAATCAGAAATCATGAGAAGAGGTGGGTCCAAATGCAGGACACTGGAGATGAACTTGCAGTTAAGAGAACAACAACTTAAAACAATCTCTTATACCTATAGACTTTTATATCAAAACTTCAGAATAACTGCAAACCAAAAATCTACAATTGATACACAAAGAAAAATCAACTCAAATACAACACTAAAGATAGTCATCAAACCAGAAGAGAAGAGAACAAGAGAAGAAGGAAAGAAAAAAGAGCAACAAAAACAAATCCAAAGCAATTAATAAAATGGCAATAAGAACATACATATCAATAATTACCTTAAATGTTAATGGACTAAATGCCCTAATCAAAAGACATAGACTGGCTGAATGGATACAAAAACAAGATCCATATATATGCTGTCTTCAAGAGACCCACTTCACTTCTAGGGACACATACAAATTGAAAGTGAGAGGATGGAAGAAAATATTTCATGCAAATGGGAATCAAAAGAAAGCTTGAGTAGCAATATTTATATCAGACAAAATAGACTTTATTTATTTTTATTTTTTATTTTTTGTCTTTTTTTTTGCCATTTCTTGGGCCATTCCCATGGCATATGGAGGTTCCCAGGCTAGGGGTCAAATTGGAGCTGTAACCACTGGCGTACACCAGAGCCACAGCAATGCGGGATCTGAGCCGCATCTGTGACCTACACCACAGCTCACGGCAATGCCAGATCCTTAACCCACTGAGCAAGGCCAGGGATCGAACCTGCAACCTCATGGTTCCTAGTCGGATTCGTTAACCATTGAGCCATGATGGGAACTCCAAAATAGACTTTAAAATGAATATTTTAAGAGACAAAGAAGGTCATTACATAATGATCAAAGGATCAATCCAAGAAGAAGATATAACAATTGTAAATATCTACACACCCAACATAGGTTCACCACAATATATAAGGCAACTGCTAACAACCTTAACAGGACAAATCAACAATAACACAATAATAGTGGGGGACTTTAACATCCCACTTACAGCAATGGACAGATCAACCAGACAGAAAATCAATAAGGAAACACAGGCCCTGAATGATGCATTAAACCAGATGGACTTGATAGATATTTATAGGACATTCCATCCAAAAGCAACAGAATACACATTCTCCTTAAGTGGACATGGAACATTCTCTAAGATTGATCATATCCTGGGCTACAAATCCAACCTTGGTAACTTTAAGAAAATTGAAATCATATCAAGCATCTTTTTCGACCACAACACTATACGACTGGAAATCAACAACAAGAAAAAATCTGCAAAAAAACGCAAACACGTGGAGACCAAACAACATGCTACTAAACAACCAATGGATCATTGAAGAAATCAAAGAGGAAATTAAAAAATACCTAGAAGCAAATGACAATGAAGATATGACACTCTAAAACCTATGGGGTGCAACAAAAGCAGTTCTGAGGAAAGTTTCTAGCAATACAAGCCCAATTCAGGAAACAACAAAAAGCTCAAATAAACAAGCTAACATTACATCTAAAGCAGCTAGAGAGAGAAGAACAGACAAGACCTAAAGTTAGTAGAAGGAAAGAAATCATAAAGATCAGAGCAGAAATCAATGAAATAGAAACAAAGAGAACCATTGAAAAGATCAATGAAACGAAAAGCTGGTTCTTTGAAAAGATAAAAAAAATTGATAAACCCTTAGCCAGACTTATCAATTAAAAAAAAGAGAGAGGACTCAAATCAATAAAATTAGAAATGAAAAAGGAGAAGTACCAATGGACATCACAGAAACACAAAGGATCATAAGAGACTGCTATATGCAACTATATGCCAATAAAACAGAAAACCTAGAAGAAATGGACAAATTCTTAGAAAAGTACAATCTTCCAAGACTAAACTAAGATGAAATAGAAAAGATGAATGGACCAATCACAAGACATGAAATTGAAACTGTGATTAAAAAACTTTCAACAAACAAAAGTCCAGGACCAGATGGCTTCACAGGCAAATTCTATCAAACATTTAGAGAAGAAATAACACCTATCATTCTGAAACTATTTCAAAAAATTGCAGAGGAAGGGATACTCCCAAACTCATTCTATGAGGCCACCATCACCCTGATACCAAAACCAGACAAAGATGCCACAAAAAAAGAAAACAACAGGCCAATTTCACTGATGAACATTGATGCAAAAATCCTCAACAAAATACTAGCAAACTGCATCCAACAATACATTAAAAGGATTGTACATCATGATCAAGTGGGATTTATCCCAGGGATGCAAGGGTTCTTCAATATCCACAAATCCATCAGTGTGATACACCACATTAACAAGCTGAAGAATAAAAACCATATGATCCTCTCAATAGACTCAGAAAAAGCCTTTGACAAAATCCAACATCCATTTCTGATAAAAACCCTTCAGAAAGTGGGCATAGTGGGAACCTACCTCAACATAATAAAGGCCATTTATGACAAACCCACAGCAAACATCATTCTCAATGGTGAAAAGCTGAAAGAATTCCCATTGAGATGAGGAACAAGACAAGGATGTCCGCTCTTGCCACGACTCTTCAACATAGTTTTGGAAGTCCTAGCCACAGCAATCAGAGAAGTAAAAGAAATAAAAGGAATCCAAATTGGAAAGGAAGAAGTAAAACTATCACTATTTGCAGGTGACATGATACTCTACCTAGAGAATCCTAAAGACTCTACCAGAAAACTGTTAGAGCTCATCCATGAATTTGGCAAAGTTGCAGGATACAAAATTAATACACAGAAAGATGGCATTTCTAACATTGAAAGAACAGAAAGAGAAATTAGGGAAGCAATCCCATTTACCATCGCATCCAAAAGAATAAAATACCTAGGAGTAAATGTACCTAAAGAGACAAAAGACCTGTACTCTGAAAATTATGAGACACTGATGAAAGAAATCAAAGATGACACAAATAGATGGAAAGATATACCATGCTCATGGATTGGAAGAGTTAATATTATCAAAATGACTATACTACCTAAGGCAATATACAGATTCAATGCAATCCCTATCAAACTACCAAGGACATTTTTCACAGAACTTGAACAAAATATTTTAAAGTTTGGAAGCACAAAAGACCCCGAATAGCCAAAGATATCCTTAAAAAGAAAAATGGAGCTGGAGGAATCAGGCTCCTGGACTTCAGACTATACTACAAAGCAACAATCATCAAAACCTGGCACAAAGACAGAAATATAGATCAGTGGAACAGGATAGAAAGCCCAGAATTAAACCCACACACCTACAGCCAACTCATCTATGACAAAGGAGGCAAGAATATACAATGGAGAAAGGACAGCTTGTTCAATAAGTGGTGCTGGGAAAACTGGACAGCCACATGGAAAAGAATGAAATTAGATCACTCCCCAACACCATACACAAAAATAAACTCAAAATGGATTAAAGACTTAGATATAAGACCAGACACTATACAATTCTTAGAGGAAAACATAGGCCAAACACTCTCTGACATAAACCACATCAACATCATCTCAGATCCACCTCTGAGAGTATTGACAATAAAAACAAAAATAAACATATGGGACCTAATCAAACTTCAAAGTTTCTGCACAGCAAAGGAAACCCTAAACAAAATGAAACGACAACCCACAGGATGGGAGAAAATCTTTGCAAGTGAATCAACTGACAAGGGATTCATCTCCAAAATTTATAAACACCTTCTGCAGCTCCATACCAAAAAAACAAACAACCCCATCAAAAAATGGGCAGAAGATCTAAACAGACAGTTCTCCAAAGAAGACATGCAGATGGCCAAAAAACACATGAAAAGATGTTCAACATTACTCATTATTAGAGAAATGCAAATCAAAAAAACTATGAGGTACCACCTTACGCCAGCCAGAATGGCCATCATCAAAACGTCTACAAACAATAAATGCTGGAGAGAGTGTGGAGAAAAAGGAACCCTATTACACTGTTGGTGGGAATGTAAATTGGTGCAACCACTGTGGAAAGCAGTATGGAGATTCCTCAGAAAACTACAAATAGCATTACCTTTTGATCCAGCAATCCCACTCCTGGGAATCCATCCAGAGAAAACCATGACATGCAAAGACACATGTACTCCGATATTCATTGCAGCACTCTTTTCAATAGCCAAGATATGGAAACAACCTAAATGTCCATCAACAGAGGAGTGGATCAAGAAGATGTGGTACAAATACACAATGGAATATTACTCAGCCATTAAAATGAACGAAATTCCAGCATTTTTAGCAACATGGATGGACCTAGAAACTATCATGCTAAGTGAAGTCAGCCATACAATGAAATACCAACATCAAATGTTTTCACTGACATGTGGAATCTGAAAAAAGACAGACTGAACTTCTTTGCAGAACAGATGCTGACTCACAGACATTGAAAAACTTATGATCTCTGGAGAGACAGTTTGGGGGGGTGGGAGGATATGCTTGGGTTATGGGATGGAAATCCTGTGAAATTGGATTGTTATGATCATTATACAACTACAGATGTGATAAATTCATTTGAATAATTTAAAAAAAGTTTTTTTTTTTCTAAAAGAATCAACCTGGCTTTTGATGATTTCAGAACCATTTCTGAGTGTGAATGAAAATATATGCTTTGGAGAAGTTTCCTCTACAGCTCACCCCACCCCCCGGCTGGTTCACATGGGGGCAGGTAATCCTGGCAACTTAGAGGTGGTTCTGTGAGGTGAACAGAATCAAGCATCAAGGCCAGGGGCAGAGGTCTGCAGGTGATTTCTCTGAGCCAAAGCCCTGCTTATCCCAAGGTTCAGAAAGCCAGGGATGGCATTATGGCCCGTCTGGAAATGCCACTCCCCCCAGACCCGTGTGCAGGGTCCCATTGACCCCAGGGGCAGCCCCAAATAGCAGCTTGCCCAGAGAGCATGTCCCTGCTCTGGCAGCCCCCAGGGGGCCCCCCACATAGTGCACTGACAGGAAGGGACCTTGATGGTCCTCCACCGAGACAGGTCTGGCTTCTCTTGGGATGAATGCGCTGGTAGTGAGGTGGGAGGGCCTGGCTGATGGAATCCTGGCCTTGGAGCCTGAGGTGAGATGCTGCTGCCGGCCCTGGATGGGAGTTGCAAACTCCTCTGGTCAGGCACAGGCTGCTCCTGCCTGGGTTTCCCTGGGTGGGGCCTGCAGGTGCCTGAAAGGAGGGAGAAAGGCCCAGAGAGCATGGAGAAGGGTCCACGTGTTCCCACACCAACACACAGTATAGACACGGCTGCTCTGGAAACCATGTGCTTTATTTGGAACCTCATTCCAAGGGAACCTCCTCCCGGGTCATAGAAAAGCTGCAAACCATGTGGTTTGGTACAAGGCAATGGCTAAGGAACTGCAGGAAGTCCCTTACCGCTGGGACCCTCATCCTCTGGGCCTCAGACTCCCCTGGTCATCCTGACTCCTGGCTGAGCTGACTATGGGCAGCTGGGACTCCGGGGGTGTCCAGCTCACCCCCAGTATCTTTCTTATTTGAGGAGTAAGGAAGTGGCTATGGGACAAGGGCCAGGGTCCCCATCCAAGGCCTGGGCCTGTGTCCCCCGCAAAGGGTCTGTGCCACCCAGCAGCCATGGCTCCTCACCTCCTCAGAGCCCTGCTGCTCTGGCTACCTCTCGGTTCCCAGGTGAGGACCCAGGGAGGGTGGGATGCACCTGCAGGACAGGTGAGTGGGTGGGACGGGACCGCCCACCGCCAGCTGGCCCCGCCCCTCAGTACAGGTCTGCAAAGGGCTTGGAGTAGTTGAACATCAGGTAGTCCATGTAGTAGAAGTCGTAGGTACGCTGCCGCTGCAGGGTGGAGAGCTGGGCGAAGTACTGGTGGGTGATGCGCGCGGTGGTCCGCGCCTCCTGCGAGTGCCGGTCCTTGAACCGGGGGAAGGTCAGATTCCTTGGCGCCTGGATGAGGCTCAGGAAGAAGTTGGCATCGTCCTCCATGCTCTCAAACTTGCCCACAAAGTCGTAGTCGATGAGGCAGGGGCTGCAGAGCCGGCTGACGTGGTCCCAGTGGATGTCCATGCCCACGGGCCGGTGCACATCCAGCAGGTACTGGACGAACTCGGGGAATCGCACGCCAGAGCCGGTCCGCAGGGCCTCCCGAGAGGCGTTGGCCCGGTACCGGGCCAGGATGGCCTTGCCGAAGACCGGGTGATAGTAGCTATTGGGGTGCTCAAACTTGTCGCGGAAGGCGGAGACCAGCCTCTCGAAGGGCTCGCGGACAAAGAGCATCTTGGTGTAGGTGCTGAGGCGGTGAAGGATGCCCTGGCGATCGAAGGTGTCCAGCCGCTTGAGGGCGCTGCCGTAGTGGACGGTGTTGTGCTGGATGTCGGTGGTGGACGAAGCCAGCCCCGCCAGCACCATGAGCACCCGCTTCCAGTTGGAACAGCCTGCCTTGGGCACCTCGCAGTACAGCACGCGGTGGCGGTCCTCCACGAAGATGCGGGACACGTGGCGGGGCGTGACCGCCCTGCGGCTGCTGCTCGCCCTGTACTTGGCGCACGCCTCCCGCATCACCCGCTTGCGCTCCTGCTGGCTCTGGTGCAGGCTGACCCAGCGGCCGTCCAGGGCCCGGTGTGCCGGCAGGACCAAAGTAGCAGCCGAGTTGTTGGCGGCGAGGGACGCCGCAGCTGGCATTTTCTTGATAAGCAGCCTTCGGCGCCGCTGCCTGGGTCGCAGACGGGCCCCCACGTTGAGGTGGGCTGGAGGCTGTTCCGGCACCTGCGGGTTCAGTCCCCTCGAGGTCTGGCTGGACCAGTCTCGGATGACCCTCTCTGTCGGTGCCTTAAGGTCACCATCCTGGGAACTGCCTGGTGGGAGGTCCTGGGGCAAGAAGGGAAGTGGTTAGCAGGATGGTCAGGACAGCTGGGCACTAAGAGTCACACAAGCCAGCCCCATGCCGTGGCCGGGCTCCCTGCCCCCCTCTGTGGACTGAGTTTCTTCCTGGGTCATGGAGAGCGGGACAAGCTGACCCTGCAGGATTCAGACCCTTTTGGTCTGAGGCCCTGTCCAGCCCCCATAAGCCTCCTCTCCCCTCAGCGGCCGTGGTGTCAGGCGCAAGTGTCATTTTGGCCACAAGGTGGCGCGGGCCTCCCAGGACCCTCCTCCAGGCGAGGAGGGGCAGCGGGAGCTGGTGGCCTGAAGGAGCCAGGCTCAGATTTAATGCTTCTATTAACACAGGCCAAAGCCACCATCCAACAGGAAAGGGAAATTCATGGGTCCAAGGTCCCAGGTTTTGTTCCTAAGGCTCCCGGGAAAGACAGGACACATTTTTCTTTCCAAGAATGGATTTAATGTGAGCTCCAAATTTTCTTTCCTGCCCTCCCCAACTTTCCCCAGACTGCCCAGGCTGAGATTTATCAGACGCTCAGAACTCACGTTGTGGGGCTGCTGTGGCCTGATGTTGAACTTTATTCCTGGAAAGCAAACAGAGAGAACAGTATTAGCACTGGAAGGACCATGTGGTCTCCAGCGACCTGCTTCCAGGCTCCTGAATGTGGGTGCTCTGGACTGGAGGGCACTTGGGGTGAGCTCCGTGAGAAGGCTGTTCAGGGGAGCGGGAAAAGAGGCATGGCTCCGTACAATACCCACTTGCCAAGTAGGGGTGCAGCAAATCCTGGGTCCCCCTGGCTCCCAGCTGATGCTCATTTCTAGGTGTCCCACCTCCTGATGTGACCTTGAGAGGCAGGAAGGCACCCTGCCCAGCTCTGCCCACATACCTGCCCAGTGAAGCAGCTGGGGACCTCATAGCCTGCCCCTACCTCACGCTGTCATTAATTCACGGGGACAGGGACCCCAGGAAGATCTGTCTGTCTCGTCTCTACGCCTGGCCCCGGCCCTCATCCCTCTGTAGTGGACTGTGACACACCTGCACCCAAACCTCGGCACACTCCAGGCCTTCGAGGGGAACACACTCCTTCCTCTTGGACTGGGGCCTCCCCACTAGTTCCAGGAAGTTCCCTTACCTTGGCATCTGCTCTGTGATTGGCCCTGTCTGCTAGTCCTGGGGCTCTGGGGTGAGCTGGTTTCATTCTGCTCACCCTGGTCTCCTCCAAAGGGCTGAGGGGAGGCCAGCACAATGACTGACTGCCTGGCGAGCCCCTACTGGAGACTGGGGGGAGGAGAGAAATCAGTGCATCACTGGCCACACTCCAGACCTTCCTCTCTGAGGCCTGCCAAGGATGTGCTTTGCCTGCGCTGGAGCCGGGGTCCCTCAGGATAAGCCTCAGGAAGGCAAACCTTTGGCCAGAGGAGAGCTTTCTGCTTTCTACTCAGTTTGATTCATTTCGGAGGAGGGCCTGGGGGGATGAGAAGATTTCCTTTGGGGGAGCCTATTCAGGACTCTCGACTTCCCTCCCTGTTCCTGGCTGGCCACTGAGGCATCAGCGCTCTTCCTGCCCCTTGTGCCATGTGAGTGGATATTTCTGCTCTGAGTCTTTGCCAAAAGCCACAGTCAGGTCAGAACCAGCCATTCTTAAACAAGTGGAGAGTTCCAGCTTCCAGCTGGCACAGTGGGCCTCTGTGTTGAGCACACCTGACCAATTCTGGCTGCTGCTGCGGGGGGCGGGCGGGGGGGTGGCTCTGGAGGGCCGGCACTTCCCCTGCTGTCTCTGTGTACTCAGCAGAGGTCCAGTGGCTGGAACCCAGCTGGCAAGGGGACATCCACATCCTCTGTTCCTGACCCAGGGACTCTGCTGATTTCTCATGAGGTCCAGTTTTACAGGTTCAGCCACTGCTATGACGCTGGCCTTGTTCTGGCCAGTCTGAGAAGGTGCTCACAATTCTCCTTCATTCATCAGCAAGCAAGGATGAGGTCACCCCTGGGCTGGAAAGCTGAAGTTCCCTGAGCCTGCCAGGACCTTCCCCAAGTCCCAAGAGAGGTGGAGCTGAAGGTGCACAGCTACGGTGTGATGCACCTTTCTTCTGCTGCAATACTATTCCTTGATTTCTCTTTCTCTTGCCCTCCCTTCCCCTCTTTTTTTTTTTTTTTCCTTCTTTCCTTTTTAGGGCCTTACTTGCGGCATACGGAGGTTCCCAGACTAGGAATCCAATCAGAGCTACAGCTGCCAGCCTACACCACAGCCACAGCAACGTGGGATCCAAGCCATGTCTGCGACCTACACCACAGCTCACGGCAAGGCTGGATCCTTAACCCACTGAGCAAGGCCAGGGATTGACCCTCAACCTCATGGTTCCTAGTTGGATTTGTTTCCACTGCACCATGACAGGACCTCCCCCTTCCCTTTTTTTTTTTATGGCTACACCCAGGCTGCATGGAAGTTCCCGGGCCAGGGATTGAATCAGAGCCACAGCTGTGACCTACACCATCTGAAACGCCAGATCCCTTAGCCCACTGTGCCGGGCCAGAGATCGAACCTGAGCCTCTGCGACGACCCGAACTGCTGCAGTTGGATTCTTAACCCACTGTGCCATGGTGGGAACTCCTATTCTTTGATCTCTTTGGACTGAGAACAGGAGCCGACCCTTCCCTGGGCAAAGGGCAGAGTGTCCACACCTTCCTGGGTCTTCCAAAGCTTCTGTACTTGTGTGTGTGTTCATATGGGGGAGCTCTGAAATAAGCCTTCCAGATGCTTCCATGGAAGCTGAGGGAAAGCTCCACATAGAAATGGCTGCACCCCTCAGGGGATGGGGGTGTGAGCAGCAGGTGCCTGACCTTGAGGCAAAAGCCTCTTAGAATGAAGACCCTCACCAGGGTCCCCCCCCTCAGCCCAGAGCCTCCTTCCTCTGCTGGCCACCCCGGCCACCGCCTGCCCCTCCTCATCTCTTCAGGCGGCCATCCCCAGCAGGAGCTTCCTGAGCTCATTGCCTTCCAGTAAGTGCCTCCTGCTGCCAATGATCACAGGTCCCTTCACCAGAGGTACCCTCCACACACTCCGTTTTCCTCCACACTGCCGGCTTTCCTTAATTATTTTCTTCTGGTGTTGGCAGCTGGCTCTGCTAAATCACTTCTCCTCCTCCGAGTCTCAGATAAGGGAATTTACCCTGCTTGTCAAGCCTGTCAACTTGTCAAGGTGCGATGGCGCTTATTTATATTCCTTTTCTGGAGCAAATGAGTCATGCCAGATTTGGCCAAGGGTTGGGGCTGAGGAGCCACTTACAAAAGGCAGGTGAATTTGGAGAAGGATGTGCTTACAGAAGTCACAGCCCCTACAGCTGTGACCTTCCGCTGGCGCCGTCCCCACAGCCTGGAAGGTGGTGAGCTGTGGGGCCTGATCATGATTTTTTTGGTTCATTTGTTTTTGTTTTTTAAGGGCCACACACACAGCACACGGAAGTTCCCAGGCTAGGGGTTGAATTGGAGCTACAGTTGCTGGTCTACACCACAGCCACAGCAACGCAGGATCCAAGCCATGTATGTGACCTAAATCACAGCTTATAGCAATGCTGGATGCCTTAACCCACTGGGGGAGGCCAGAGTTTGAACGTGCATCCCCATGCATACTAGTCGGATTTGTTTCCACTGAGCCACAATGGGAACACCCAGCCTGACTCATTTTATTTGTGCAGACTGTTAAGGAGGGCCCAAGGGGTTTCTGAGGTTGATCCACTGGAAGGCTGGCTGGGCTGGAGCTCTGAGCACGGGTTGGAGAGAAAGCCCCTGCTGGACAGAGCCAGGGCTGGGTGAATCTCCTGACCTGTTGGCCACTTTTCCCAACAAAGCCAGTCTGCAATGGTCCCCTTTGAAAAAAAGAATTATCCTCAGGAAAACCCAACAACAGATCTTATGTGGAGCCTGAAAAACCCAAAAACAGATATTATGTGGAGGCCGAGTTTGCCACAGGCTGCATGTTCCTGACCCTTAAACTTATGGCAGCTTGTTTGCAAAGACTGAACCTGTCCCACGTGGCCACGTTGGGATAAAGAAAGAAACTTAAGGGAGGAAATGCATGAGCTGGCCTGCTGGCCAGGGGCCCGGTGGCCCTACTTTTCCTGTAGAGGAAGCTGCTCTTTCAGGCACTTCTCAGAGAAAGGTTGAAGCATAGACCACCCCGCAGCGCTGAGCACATGAAAACCAAGAGCCTTGGGCATCTTGAGGCTGGAGGTCTGCGCAGTCCCCAGAGTCAGGACCTTGGACAGATCCAGGGAGCACCCAGGGAAGGACCTTGCCTCCACAGTGCTGCAAAGTAGGTACTGCCACTAGAAGCAGAACCCGTGCCGTGGGGGACCCGGAGGGGAGCCTGGTCTCAGTATAACACATCTGCCCCCTCAAGCTCCCAAGTAGGTGTACAAGGCAGATAAAAGCCACGCCCCCAGCCCCCCTTCCCTTTAATGTCATCATGCCGCATCGTACCTCCCCTGCCTCCCCCACCCCCACCCAGCAATAAGAACCCCCAAAGCCAGTCATGTACATGTCCCACCTTCAGTGTCTGAGTCACCTGTCCTCTCCCTTCAGCCTAATATTAACAACTTGTAAGGGAGCCCTAACCCCTGTAGGGGAAGAAATAAACAACCACTTTCTCTTTCTGGACAGAGGACATTCACAGAGCGGTTGAAACACATGCTGTCCGATAAGAATGAGCAGTGGTGAGAATAAACAAGGCATGAGTTATGGGGGCTGCCAAGTGTGCTCCATGCTGTGAGCTCTTCATTGGCTGAAGGGTTTCTTTTGAGCCTTTGGCTGAAAAAGCTTCCTGGTTACCTGCCAAGGGGAGGCAGAGGCTGATGTACGGGTGTGCGAGGCCAGTCTCCTGTAATTAGGCTGTCCGCCTTGAGTCTGGGGGGCAGAGCTGGGGAGGGGGTTTCACCAGCACATAGGCTGTTGGGGAGGAGGGCCCCCTGCCCCCTCCTCTCTGAGTCACTGGGGGAGACCTGCCAGCTGATTCAATTCAAAAGCCCCAATCCTGGAATTCCCCTTGTGGCTCAGTGGCAATGAACCCAACTGGTATCCACGAGAATGCGGGTTCAACCCCTGGCCCTGCTCAGCGGGTTAAGGATCCCACATTGCTGTGAGCTGTGGTGTAGGCTGCAGACATGGGTTGGATCTGGTGTTGCTGTGGCTGTGGTGTAGGCTGGCAGCTGCAGCTCCCAATTCAGCCCCTAGCCTGGGAACTTCTGTATGCTGCAACTGTGACCCTAAAAAAAAAAAGTCCCAATCCTGGATGCCCAGGACCCATTGGGGGTGAGGGCTAAGGATCAACCTTTCAGTCAAGCTGTGTATACAGGCAACATAGACATGAGTTAAAACAGAACCCCAGTGCCTAGAAAGGGCTGTCTCATGTGCCCTTGACCCCCTAGCCCTAGGTGGGTCATGTCTAAGGAGAGTGACCAACATGTCTGCTTTAGATAACAGTCATGCCTGCTATTCTGGCTGCTCAAACCCCAGCACAGGGCCTGATGGATAGAGGGGAGGGGTCCTGCCACTCTGAACACTGCAGCCTTGGGGAAGGAATGGTCATCCCGAAGGAGTCAGACCCTCAGTGAGGGACAGAGATGGGAGACAACTGAAGGGGCCAGGAGGGCCCATGGGGATAGGAGTGTCAGTTCAAAGTCCCTGCCCTGTGCAGAGTTTCAGGCTAGGGTTCTTAATTTCCTGGAGTTTCCTGCACCTACTGTGTGTGCTGGGAGAAAGACCACATGCCCTGGGGCAGCCCTGCCTGGCTGGTCAGTGTGCAGGACCTCACATGAACGATGTTGAGCCGTGGGTATGAAGCCGTGGGTATGAAGCAGAGATGCTGGCAGGAAAAGATGCCACCAGGGTACATGTACCGCCTGCTAGGGTCATGGGAGAAACCCTGAGGGAGCAGCCAGACTCCACTCTGCAGGAAGTCTAGAAGGTTTCTGGGTGAGAATCTTCCAGAGAAACAACCAATAAGATAGACATGTGGAAGGGGGGTTATTTTTAGGAATCAGTTCATGCATTTTGGGGGCTGGGAAAAGTCTGCAGAGCAAGCCAGCAGGCTGGAGACCCAAGGAAGAACTGATGGTGTAACTTGAGTCTGAGGGCTCTCTGGAGGCACAATTCTGTTCTTCTTTTCTCCTGAGGCCTTCAACTGATCAGATGAGGCCCACCCATATCATGGAGGGTTATCTGCTTTACTCAAAGTTTACTGATATTTCTTTTTTCTTTTTTGAAAGGCTGCACCTTTGGCATATGGAAGTTTCTGGGCTAGGGGTCGAATTGAAGCTGCAGCTGCTGGCCTATCCCACTGCCACAGCAACACCAGATCTGAGGTGCATTTGCAACTCATGCCATAGTTTGTGGCAATGCCAGATCCTTAAACCAATGAGCAAAACCAGGGATTAAACCCGCATTCTCACAGACACTATGTTGGTTGGGTTTTTTTGTTTGTTTGTTTTTGTTTTTGTTTTTTTGCTTTTTAGGGCCACACCTGCTACATATGAAGGTTTCCAGGCTAGGGGTCGAATGGGAGCTACAGCTGCTGGCCGACGCCACAGCCACAGCAACACGAGATCTGAGCCGTGTCTGCAACCTACACCTCAGTTCATGGGAACACCGGATCCTTAATCCACTCACTGATCGAGGTCAGGGATCAAACATGCAACATCATGGTTACTAGTTAGATTCATTTCCCTGCATGACAGTGGGAGCTCCATATGGCAGGTTCTCAACCCGCTGAGCTGCAATGGGAACGCCATCAAAGTCTACTGATTTAAAGGTAATCATATCGGAAAAATACCTTCACAGTAACATCTAGGCTGGTGTTTGACCAAACATTTGAGCATCATAGCCTAGTCAAGTGGATGCATCAACTTCACCATCACAGGGGTGTATCCATTTTCTAGGGCTGCTGTAACACAGGGCCACAAAACTGGCTGGGTCAAAAATAACAAAAGGTCTTGGAGGCCCGATGTCTGAAATGAAGGGGTCAGTGGGGTCACGCTCCCTCTGAAGCCTCCAGGGGAGCATCCCTCCTTGCCTCTTCCAGCTTCTGGCTGCTGTAGCTGTTCCCCGGCTGTAGCAATTTAAATCCAATCTCTGTCTCCATCTTCACAAGGCTGTCTTGTGTCCCCGTTTCTCCTCTGGTCATTTTGAATTAGGACCTACCCTAATGACCTCATCTTGATGACCTCTGCAATAGACCCTATGATATGGTCACATTCACAGATTCTAGAGGTTGAGACTTCGACCTATTTGGGAGGTGAGGGGGACACACAATCCAGCTCATACCAAGGGCAGTGTGACTTCAGGAAGCTTTAAGAGCACTGTGAACGCAGGGCAGGAACAGCCTGGAGGGGGTGAGAAAACACTTCCCCTGCTGGGTTGAGCTGTCCAATCCATAGCAAAGGATTGTGTTAGTTCTCTGTGTTCCTGGGGCAGGGACTGTGTCAGACAGAGTCTGGCACAAGGCCTGGCACACAGCAGGAGCTCAATAAATGCTTGTGGAAAATCCAAGGCTGTCTGGACTGAGAGCTGGCCCTGAAGGTAGGGGATGGATGGTTGGGCTTCTCTCCACAGCCCAGGGTTCTGGCTGGAATCCACCTACCCCCCGGCCAGGCTTCTCCAGCACAGCCTGGCAGCCTGGGAAGGGCCTGTGGGTCTGGGTGGCAGCTGCTAGCTGTGTGGCCAGTTGCAGACAGGAGCTGCCCTGAGGGTCTATCCACCACAACCAGGCTGTGTGGGGTCTGTGTTCAGAACTTGGACACACCCGGCTGGCTGCCTCGAGTTGCCATCTGCAGGGCACGGGGCCAGGGCCTGCTCTGGGGTCCTCACGGGGGCTGCACCTCTTCCTCTGGCTCTTCTCCCACCAGCTCAGGTTCTGCTCTTTGGAGGGGCAAGCCTTCTCGCCTCCACCCCACCCCACATTGGCCTCTGCCTGCCCCATTCTGAGCTGCTCCCTTCATCCGGGTAGCTTATTAATTTATGCAGATCAGAAGCAAAACTGAAGTTTAAACACACTCAGCAATTGGAGGGCAGCCTGGACTCAAGGCACAGAATTCAGATGCAAGAAGCCTCACCAAAGGGCCTTAAATTCTCACTCTGTGCACTGGAAAATTCAACTCATTCAATTCTCTGCAAGGGCCTCAGTGCACAGCCAGGCCATCTCTGCTGCCCCCAGGGCCCAGAGCCAGGAAATGGTCTCCAGGCAGCAAGGTGTCCCAGACAAAGGTACAGGCTGCTCCTGGAACCCAAAGAAGGCTCTGTGGTCATAGTGTGGACCTTAGGGAAAGGTGGGAGTCAGGCCATGCATGCTCCTGGGCAGGGCAGCAAGTAGCCCTGCAGGGCCCTGTCCTCTTGCCTCAGCCTCCAGGACAGGGTGGGTGGGTGTTTAAGTTACTCCAAGACAACCAAATTCATAGTGGGGTCACACAGTGACCCCTAACCTTTGGCCCAGACCAGAGCAAGGGCTTCCTCTCCCTTCACCTAGAGAGTCTACTCTGAGTCACAGCTTTTAACAAGCAGTGTATTTTAAAAGGAGTTCCCTGGTGACTCAGTGGGTTAAGGATCCAGGGTTGTCACTGCTTTGACTCCGGTAGCTGCTGTGGTGTGGGTTTAACCCCTGGCCTGGGGACTTCTGCCTGCCACGGGTATGGCCAAAAATAAATAAAACGATGAAAAGAAGGAAAAAAGAGAGAATACTGCTGTGTGACCTTGATCTCACTGAACTGTAGCTTCCTCATCTGGAAAATGGGTTTAATGATACCCATCTTGCAGGTCTGCAAATGTGCAAAGGAAACCATGCATGGTACTGGGCACAGGGAGAGTGCAAGGGATGGAAGCCACTGGCTCCTGGTGGTCCCCTCACCTGGATGCCTTTGCAGCAGCTGAGTGTCCCTGAGCCCTGTCTGCGGGAGAGGCGAGTGGGAATCTTCTCTTCTTGAGCTGACAGGGATCTGATGGCTCTGACTGCCACTTGTTTTGTTTAGCGATTCCACTCCCTCGCCTCCATGATTAGGATCCACGATTCAACTGGGTAGTTCCCTGTCAGCCCAGCCTTGGCTGTGAATTCCCTTGGAGCTGTCAGAGTGGCGCATCAGAGCTGCTTGTCCGTCAACCAGCCAGCCAGTTAGCCGGGTGGTAAAGCCAACAGCTGTCCTGTCACTCCATTCCCACCCACCTGCCCATCACTTGGTGTGCGGGGCAGGGGGGGTCCCCCTGAGCATCCTCTGAGTGCCCGCCTGTGCACTAAGAGGGGTCCTCAGCCCCCGCTTCAAAGCTCTCCTCTGTCAGAGCCTGGGGGTGACTCCACCATGTTTGGGGGTATGTTTGGCCATGCACTGTGCTGTGCCTCCCCATGTGTGCCTGCTGCATGGAACGGGATGTGATGGGTCTTGAGCTATGTTACACCATGTGTGCCGAGGAGATGCTCACACTACATTTCTGGGGCGCACACGTGCGTGCTTCCCGCTGTGTGTGTGCCGGGTTGGGGGGGTGGTTCATGTCCGCGTACAGTTTCTGAGAGCACACAGCACGTGGTTTAGATCAGGTCAGGCCTTTTCTTCCCTTTATGTATTCCTTCCACACACCTGGGCCTGGAAGGGGAGGCAGGGGCTATGAAGGCTGCTGCACATGAGGAAGAACAAGTTCGTGACACTCACCCACAAAGCCTCGGTGCCCCCGGGGGGCTCCCCCCGTCTCTGCTTCCCCTGCAGTATGAGATCTGGCAGCAGAACCCAGTCACCCGGGCCACCACCATCTGTCTGTTGACTCCACACTGACAGAGCCCCGCATGTGCCAGGCAGTGCCTTAGGCACCAAAGACGGTGTATTGGTCAGGAACAGTCATGGCCTCACCATCTAGCCAGGAGGGGAGGCAGTGGTCACCAGTGTGATGGCAGCAACGGGGGACGTGGCAGGTACTGTGTGGTGGGGGACATCAGCAAGCCCAGGGCATCAGGTGCGGTCTCCCTAAGCGTGTGACAACTCATTGGCACCTGATGGTAATGAGGGCATTCTTGGCAGAGGTTGGTGGCCTTGCCACCATGACAGCAGGGCTCACGGGCTGAAAAGATACCGAGACTGAAAAGTGCCAAGAAATAGCAAGATTCAAAAAAAAGAAAAAAGAAAAAAAAAAGGTGTTCCCATTGTGGTGCAGCAGAACTGAATCCGACTCGTAACCATGAGGTCGTGGGTTTGATCCCTGGCCTCGCTCAGTGAGTTAAGGATCTGGCGCTGCCATGAGCTGTGGTGTAGGTTGCAGATGTGGCTTGGATCCTGCATTGCTGTGGCTGTGGCTGTGGCTGTAGGGGAGGCCAGTGGCTGCAGCTCCAAATGGAGCCCTAGCCTGGGAACCTCCATATGTTGTGGGTGTGGCCCTAAAAAGCAAAAAAAAAAAAAAAAAAAAGGCAAGACCATGATGGCTGCAGGAGCTGCTGGCAAGCAAGGGGGCTAACGGTCCCCACAAAGACAGTAGATCCTTATCTTCTCTCTTAAGGCCCCGAGGAAGCCTAGAAAGGCCTTAAGCTAGAGCTTTTTGAGTTTAAGGGTCATTCTGAGATGAAGAGCTAAAAACAGAAGCAGGAAACCTGGTCAGTGGATGTTGCCACTGTCACGCAAGAAAACGTCTGGGGACTGGATCCTGGTGATGATGGCAGAAAGTGAAGAGAGGTGTGCAGAATATTTCAGGAAGAATGGCAGCAGGGTGGCATGCTGGTAAAACAATGGGCTCCGTGGGGGTGGAGGAGCCTAATTTGTAGTGTTGGCCGATTCCCGTGGTGTCAATACTTCTACCATGGCAGACGTTTTTTGTTTTTCTTTCTGCAGCCGCACCTGCAGCATATGGAAGTTCCCAGGCTAGGGGTTGAATTGGAGCTGCTGCTGCTGGTCTACGCTGCATCCTGTGGCAACACTGGATCCTTAACCCACTGAGCAAGGCCACAGATTGAATCTGCTCACAGACACTATGTTGGGTTCTTAACCCCATGAGCAACAGTGGGAACTCCCCGTGGCAGATTTCAAGCCACTGATGTGAACGTGGACTTGGGCCCTTATGGGCTGGTACCAGCCGGCTCCTGTGGGCCCTGCAACAGCAGGACCTGGGGACTGACTGGGAGCAGAGTCAGGGATCCTGGCTTTTAGTTTGAGTAGTGGGGTGGATGCTGGGGCCATTTCCTATGAAGAGGGACAGGTCTTTATTGAATCTGAGATGTCTGTGGGTCTCCCAAGTGTAGACAGACAGAGGGCAGCTGAAGGAGGGGGAAAGGGGGTTGACGGGGTGGAGTTGGGGGGGCATACTGCACAGCCTGTGGCTCTCTGGGGTTGGTGATGGGGTGGGGGCAGCACTTGCCAGAGGACAGAAAGCAGGGCTGAGGCAGCCAATCACCTGAAGCACTGGTAATGGGCCTGGCCTGTGAGACCTGCCTTTGTCCAGAGCCCGCGGGGTGCTGCAGCTCGGCTCTGCATGGCCGCAGTGGCCAGGTTAAATGGGGTCTCCTGTTTGGCTGTCAGGGCCCCTGGTGACTGCCCTCCAGCCAGCTCTGCAGGAAGGGGCCTAAATTGGCTTAAATATTGGTGAGTTCCTGCTGCCGGGAGTGGGGGCGGTTACCAGAAAGTAAAAAACGAGTGAGTCACACTGAAGCCTGAGTCTTGAGGTAGCCCCACTGAGGGGCTGCCTGTTTGCAGGAAAATACCAACAATGCTGACTGGCCCAGGCCTGTGACAGACGCTTCTTCCCTGGAGCTGAGTCAGGCCATCAGAGGCCGCTGATGGGGCAGCCTCATTACCGTGGTGGCCTGGCTGCAAGGTCTGTCCGGCTCTAGCCAGCTTCAGGATGTGATGGTCCCACTGTGGCATCAATTACTGAGCTGGCCTGTGGCTGTCAGACATGTCACAGCTGTTGCCTGTGACACCCTGAGGAGCCACCACCCTAGCTGGTGCTCCTGGAAGCGCTCTGCTGCAGGGGGCGCTCGGTGAGGGAGGCGCTCCAGGACCCCCAGGGAGTGGGTGGGCTCCTACAAGTAAGACAGCAAAGGGCTGCCCAGAGGCTCTGGGACAGATGTGCTGATCCCCAACAAGGGCAGCTAGACGGCCATGGACCGGTGGTCACTGCCATCCACTGACTATCCAGAGGGGCCCTGGCCCCAACTCCAGCACCACCCAGGCCCACCCTGTCCCTGGCATCTCCTCTATCACCACCAGGACCTCCGAGGGGTGATGGCATATTGGGGACCAACCTGTGTGCCCCTGGGCAGAACAGAGTCCCTGGTGGCTCACAGCTGACGAAGACAAGGCTGGAGGTGCCTGGAGCTCTGGGGGGCCTGGCAGTCAATTCAGCTGCTCTCTGCATAGGTCTGGAGAGCTGCAGTTTACATGCGACAGGAGAGGTGACTCTCCCAGGGCAGGGCCTTGAAAGTGGAGTCAGGTCCAGCCAAGGACCAGTCCACCAGCAGTATAGGAAGGCCCTGGCCTGCGGATGTGGCTGGCTCTCCTAAGAGGTAGGGCATGAACCCTGGCCTTGGCAGTGGCTGGGTGTGGGCACATCACCTTCCCTGGACAGCTGCCCTAGACCTTCCTCCTCTCCCTTCTGGCTGGCCAGCCCTTGACTCTGCCCAGCTTGGCACCCTGGGGCCCAGCCAGCAGTGGAGCCCCCTGGGCTGGCTGTGGGCTGACCATGGCAGCACTGGGCCATCCTGGGGAGCACAGAGGTCCTATTCTCCCCCAGCCCCATCACAGCACGTGTGGCTGGCCTCCACGCCCACATGGCACACTCCTGCAAAGACCCACAGGCTCTGAGCCCTCAGCCCCGTGGCTCATGAAAGGTGACCCGTCCTGGGTCTGAAAAAAGGGGTGGTGGGGAGTGCCTGTCATGGCACAGCAGTAATGAGCCCAACCAGTATCCATGAGGATGTGGGTTCAATCCCTGGACTCGCTCAGTGAGTTAAGGATCTGGCACTGCCCTGAGCTGTGGTGTAGGTCACAGATGCAGCTTAGATCTGGCGTTGCTGTGGCTGTGGTGTAGCCCAGTGGCTACAGCTCAGATTGACCCCTAGCCTGGGAACCTCCATATGCTGCATGTGCAGCCCTAAAAGGACAAAAAAAGAAAGAAAAGAAAATGGGGAAGGGCCCAGTGGGCTAAATGTTCAAAGGTCTTTCTGGAGGCAGGACTAGGAAATGGCCTGTAGAACAGTAAGGCCGAAAGGAAGAGGAAAAACAGATCAGGATTCTTTTCTTTCTGTCTTTTCTAGGGCCACACCTGTGGCATATGGAAGTTCCCAGGCTAGGGGTCTAATCTGAGCTGTAGCTGCCGGCCTACACCACAGCCATAGATAGCAACACTGGGTCTTTAACCTACTGAGCGAGGCCAGGGATTGAACCTGCAACCTCACGGTTCCTAGTCGGATTTGTTAACCACTGCGCCATGACAAGAACTTCCTGGTCAGGATTCTTACATCCTAATGTAGATGAGAGATGCTGGGCCTGAACTCAGGCGGGGCAGGGAGATGAAAGGCGAGGGCAGGTTCTGGAGAACAGTCAGATCGGGCGGGCTAGAGGGCTTGTGAGTCAGGGGAATAAGGGGTGAGGGTGAGGGAACTGTCTAGAGGGCCCCTGAACATGCACTCTGAGGGAGGGAGGGCCAGGGGAAGAGAGGAACCAATGGGGAAAGACCCCACACTGGGGTTGGCCATCATGAACTGGAGACCCAAGACTTGAGTAAAGCCTGCAGAGAGAAGCTCTCAGGTGCAAACAGCGCCTCGACCCAAACCAGGCAACCCAGCCCAATTTCCAACATCCCTGAAACACGAGCCAACATGACGCCGCATGACAATACACTTTTAGCTCTGAGCACAAGAATATTAAGTAGAACGACACATGGGAAATGCTGAACAGCATTTGCATGATTGTCACATGACCTTCGAATCTGCCAAAGTCTTTAAGGCAGTCCCTCAGCAGGGACCCCCAGTCCCCTCCCCTGGCCAACATTTTAGGGGTGTCTCCTTAACTCTGAGAGGCACCCTTTGCAGAGAACCTGATGTGGGCATTGGCCTGGGTGGGGCTGGGGCTACTGGGTTCCTGGGAGGCCCTGTCTGAGGTTCCTGCCGGTTCCCATCGAGGCTCAGTGAGGTCCCCTTCTTAGCCTTGGCCTGCACATCGGCAGCAGAGCCCTGAGTATTAAACCTGTCCGTTTTGCAAACAGAACACCAGCCCCAGATAATGGCTGCCGGAAGGTTCACGGCAAGGGTCACCGTGAACAGAGAGCTGAAGAAGACGAGACGGTCTGCGCGGTTTTCCTGCTGCCTTTGAAGTCCAACCAGCGGCTGCTCTCAGGACGCTGAGAACAGATCACAGGCACAGACGCGGCCCCTCCCGGCTGTGTGCATTTCCTTCGGAATTAAGGCTCCCGTCTGGATTACAGGGCACGTGTTTGGGGCATCTCTTTGCAGTCATGAATGTGCGATTCCACAAGACAAAAGCAGCCTGGCTCGTGCCTTCGTCTCTCCACGCCTGTGTGCGGTGAAGATGAGGGGCTGTCCATGTTGGGGTGTGCGTGTGCGTGTGGGGGTGGGGGGATGCTGCCTCTCCAGAATTAATGATTCGTTGGCTGGGTGAGAGCGGCTCAGCCCACCGAGGCTTCTTCTGCAGGATTAAACGTCGTTCCTTCTAATGGCTTGATTTATGTCTGGAGGTTTATAGCTCCAAACAAAATATTGTGATGATGGCTATAAATCACCCCAGGGTTGCTTACAACGGCGACTAGTATGTTTTCTGTTTGTTAGGGAGGCGATTAGAGAATGAGGGGCTGTTGGGGAACAGCTCAAGGGGGAGCAGGAAGTGCTCAGGACACGCTCAGCCTCAGGCAGAGGGGCACTTGAACAGAGGGTATCAGGCTTTGAATGCCTGAGGTTTTTGTGAGACGTTGTGGTTGGAGATGGCGGGTATTTTGGAAGAGCTGGAAATTCATGGAAAGGCACTCTTCTGGGCACTGGGGGAGGCTCACAGGTGGTGGATGTCCTGAGAAGGTCGTTTCTAGCTTTCATCGGCTGTCTGACCTGCTGCAGCTCCACTCACAGCACCCAGCCAGCTGAGGTTGGGCTCCAGAAACCACTTGTGCCTTCAGAGGTTACACCCTTCCTCTGGGCCCTGCCCAGCTTCCAGAACACACCGGGGCCATTTCCAGTCTGCACCTTGTCTTGGGTGGAGGGAAGACCTGGATGGGCCAGGCTAGGATGGCTCTGTGGGCTGAGCTCCTGAGAAGAATGAGGACCATTTGGGCTGCCGACGGATGGCCCCTGGCCAGCATCGCTCACTCAGATGATTGCTTTACCCTGAGACCTCACCTTGCAGAGAAGAGCTCAGAGGAACTGAGGTCAACCTCAAGGTTCACCTCCATACGAATTTAGGGAGGACCCCACCATGGGCTCAGGAAGACACCCACAGCCCTGCCTCCCCAGGTCCCATACTTGGCTGAAATCTTCTGCTAGAGATGCTGTCACTTATGCCCCCAATGTCTGGGGATGGCCACCCCATCAGGCAGGGACTGCAGATGGCATGCAAGGAGGGCCAACACTCGAGAGGCTGTCGCAGTGCAACCTGGACCGTTCCCACAAACTCGGTGGAGGCTCTGTTCTGGCTAGAAGTCTGTGAGCGTATGAGCCTCTTTATTGGTAAGCTGAATCCCGCCCCTTGCATCAAAGTGGTGGGGACAGCCATGGGAGGAAGCAGGGTGGAGGGTCAAGTTTGGGGTGAGTCCTGCTCATCTCACGGAAATACAGCAGCTCCGCTGGCCTATGAGGTCTCTTCCTAGGCAAAGAGATGTGTTCTCCGAGGAGCCCCGCGGTCTAGAATGCCTCATGGGAGACAGGGTGACTCAGGGATGCAGGCACGGGGTAAAGTGGTCCATGACCAGGTATTGGCCCCAGCTGCTACTCAGGGCACACATACCTGGGAGGTGGGGGTGGGAAATCAGGCTGGGGGAGGCTCCTGTGGTGCAGAGAGGGTGTCTTCCACGTCAGACGCGATGCAGCGCAGATGGGGGGAGACAGCATGTGAGTGGCACGAGGACAGCGCAGAGGGTAGTGGGTGGGATGGGAAGAGGGTGGCTTGTGGGTGGTGGAGGATTGGTGGGTAGCAGGTTGGTGGATGGGGGATGGGTAACGGATGAATGGGTTGAGGTCCAGGGAAGGCATTTGAGGTGGAGGCGTAGTGAGGACTGGGGCTGGACAGGTGGGTAGCTGGCAGGGAGATGGAGGGACGTGGAAGGGACACAGCTACAGGCAGGCTGGTCCAGCCCCACTGGCCAAAGATGCAGCCTCTGATTGCACCTCCCCTGTAGGCAAGATGGATGGATGCTCCAGCCTCCCTGACTGTCTTTGGCTACCGTGATGTTTAAGGGAGCAGTGGCAGTGGCAGGTTCAGATCAAAGATTAGCTGGGGTCCCCTCTGACCCCTAGAGCCCTGAGCATCCACCCCGGCTGCTTCAAAGGGTGGCACTTTCATTTCTACCAAATGCCACAAGCCATCTCTGGTATGTCAGAAAACATAGCTTCTGTCCATCTTCAATTAACACACAAAAAAAGGTGTTTGTTTTATAATGTCTGGTGAATTTTGATAATGAAACCTTTAGAATATCTACTACCGAAACCTTTCTAATTCCAGGCAGATAAGGAATAATGGTAACGTATTTCAACTTCAGAAGCAAGAAATAACCTTTTATCACTTAATTTAACAATGTTACTGGGAAAATATGTTAGGAGAATGTAAAAATGCTATTTAAATGATAAAATATGCTGTCTTGGATGGCAAGGATTTTAATTGCCACACTTAGAGTCCAAACACACTTCCGTGCCAGCTCCGACAGACACCGCTAACGACATGGTGTCCATAACGAGGCGCGGCGGAGAGGGTCAAGCATTGACTTCTGCCGTCTCCCCTGAGATCTGCCAAAACCCGACAGCTGTCTGGGCTGCACGGCGCTCATCAACATCCCTGCCTTGTGAAGTATGAACCGGTTCGGTATTAATATTAATCGGCCAACACATTAATATTAATCAGTTAATATATACTTCCCATGACAACAAGAGATAAAGGAATCTTATTATGCGGAGGATCAGGGAACACGGAATAGCTAAGTGGATTTCCTTAGGACGCACGGCATGAAGGAGCCTAAGCTTCTTAGGCATGTCATCTCTGCAGAGAATGGAAATGGGGTACACGCGTGGGCAGCGTTACACACAGGAAAGGCCCCCGGGGAGGGTAAATCCTCTCCAGGGGCAGGGAGATGTTTAACTAGTGGGCAAGCAGCTTGGTGGGACCGGGGGTGGGGGGGCTGCCTCCACAGCACTTCCTCTCAGAGGAAGAGCCATTCCTGAGGAAGCAGGCTGCACAGCCCACAAGGAAAGAACATGATGACTCTGCCCTTGACACTGGACCCTCCTGGTCCTATGGAGGGGGAACATTGCTTCTAGAATTCCTCATCTGGGACCTGGCCCATGCTGAGAACACAAGGGTGTCTCTTGCCCATCAGCAGAAGAGGTCTGGCTCGAGTTCCACACGAGGGCATGAGCCTCGAAGAGGTCACGTGTGTTGCCCGTGTCCACACTGCTGGTCCTGTGGGTGGCAGAGCTGGGATCCAGGCCAGACTTGTCTGCCTCCATGCCCTTGTTCTAACCACTATGCCACAGGGCCTGACAGTGCCTGGGGACAGGGTGCCAGCTAGGCAGGGGGTCACGGCCCATCTCACAGAGCCATCATTCTGGCCATCAGGGTGTTGCATGGACAGAATGGGCACCAGGGCCTTGGCACTCTGAGGTCTCAGGTAAGGCCGGCCTGCTGGGTGGCGGCAGGGGGTGTGGGGAGCCCACCTCTCTCCACCGAGGACTGCCTTCCTGGATGCTCGCTTGCAGACAGCTTCCAGAGGCAAAGAGAAGCTCTGAGCACAATTAACATTTTAAGCACTAATTATTTTACTTGGGTGTCTACGTCTGAGGATCCTTCAATTTCAGTTTAATTGGAGAAAAATGGTCATCAGTTATTGAGCAGCGGGAGGGCGGGCTCCACGCTTCCCCAACACCGAACCAAGCCAAGCAGCATCGGAACATATGCGTCCCCTTGGCAGTAGCCGGGCAGCCGTGCCAGGCGAGGGAGGGTGCAGTGGGCGGGCCTTGGGCACTCTGCCCCGCCGTCCCTGACATCTGTTGGGAAGGTTTTGGGGCTGAGTTAATTACTCGCCTTTTTGTCTTTTCCATTTTGCTCCATTTTCTGCAAGAGCATCTGTTGCAAAAAAACCAACTGCAAGAGGAGATGGGATTCATTATTAAAAGGAAAGCTTATAACGTCCCCTTCACTCCCCCTTATACTTGATGATAATGAAAACCTCACAATGAAACCTCAGGCCCTCCCTGGCATGGCTGGGAGGGCTGGGGACCGGCAGGGGGTGCACTTGCTGGTAGCTGAGGGTCACTGGGGCTGTGTTGGATAGGAAGCTCAGTCCGAGGGGCTCAGGCTGGTGTCCACAGCTGCCTCTTCCCTCCTCTGGGGGTGGGTATCAGGTGTCCAGGGTCTCAAGGGAGAACCATGAGGAACTTGTGGAAAACTGAAAGGCAAGTTTTACTTTGCTTTGCCTTTGGTTCTCTATGAGCAACCATTAAGAGAATCAATATTTCTGGACCTCTTGGAGTTCCCATTGTGGCTCCGTGGTCATAAACCCGACCAGGATCCATGCAGACTTGGGCTCAATCCCTGGACCTGCTCAGTGGGTTAAGGATCTGTCACTGCTGTGAGCTGTGGTGTAGTTCGCAGACTCGGCTTGGATGCCACATTGCTGTGGCTGTGGTGTATGCTGAAAGCTGTAGCTCTGATTTGACCCCTAGCCTGGGAACCTCCATATGCTGCAGGAGTGGCCCTATAAAAACAAGAAAAAAATAGTTCTGGACCCCTGACAGGGGCCTGGGGAAGCTGGGTCCTAGGAACCTGGCTGCTGGCAGAGTGGGGTGTGACACTCTCTTTGGGGACACTCTCTGCAGACTGGAAGGCCTGGCCCAAAGCTGGAGAAGGGGCTCGTGGAGGGAGGGGTGGCCCAGGACACAGGGAGGCCCTAATTTTGTGGCTTCTCCTCAGGGACAGGCCCTTAGACCCAGGTAGCCCCCGAGGGGAAGGTGCAAGAGTTTCTAAGAAGAAAGGGTCTATCCTAATGTGTGCCCTTGGGGGGACCAGAGGCATCTCATTCTGTGTGCAGTTGGAAAAGCTGAGTTCAGCTGGGACCATCCGTGGATGTGTGACAAGCCCTTGCCTGAGAACCTATCCTCCCGACCCCATGGACCCCATTTGGTAAACTCCCCAAGTCACACTCTGTGATCCTACTCACTGACCACATCAGGGTCTCCTAAGGGACCCCATGCTGTTACCACCCTGCTCAGGACACCTGTCTCGGGCCCTATCTCTCTCTCAGCTTCCAGACTCCCCAGCTTCTCCTCCCCAGGGAGGGAACCCCACTTCCCAAGCAGGCCTGACTCACAGCACCCTGATGGTCTGGGTCCTTCCAGCCCTGACCTCTCTGGCCTGACTCTGGGTGCCTTGGATCCACCTTAACCCAGGCTGCAGCTTCACAGAGCGCTTGGGCCCTGCAGGACTCAGGTGATGACACCTGTGCACAAGTGAACGGCAGGAGCTACCCAGAGATCTGAGGGCCTGGCACTACCCTCCTTTGCCTGATGTGTGCAACGACCCTGGAACTGCGTGAGGGGTCACTGTGCATGCAATGCCTCCTCTGCAAGGGGCCCCTGCCTCCCTTGCCCAAGGAGTTTGATCCTACAAGTCTGGGTCCCTCATCTCAGCAGCCCACTTATTGTACCCAGAGGCCACCTGGTGGGTTGGGGATCCAGCGTTGCTGTGAGCTGTGGTATAGGTCACAGACAAGGCTTGGATCCCGCATTGCTGTGGCAGTGGCTGGCTGGTGCAGCTCCAATTTGACCCCTAGCCTGAGAACTTCCATGTGCAGCAGGTGCAGCCATAAAAAGCAAAAAAAAAAAAAAAAAAAAAAAAAAAGCCATGTCCCACGTGAGTAGGTGAAAACCAGTTCAAAGCTTAAAAGGCTTCCTTTTGGTCAGAAAACATTTCATTCACGCAAGAGAAAACATATAACTCATAATATACACAGTATAAAGAAAAAGAACACAAACATCCAGGTATTCACCACCCAGCTTAAGAAACTGAGCTTTAGTAATAGTATCAATATCAGCCAGAGCCCCTCTTCCCTCTCAGACGTTCCCATCCCATCTGGCCAGGAGAACCATGACACTGAACTCTGTGTTTATCACGCCCTTGCCTTTGAAATGCCATTTTTTCTTTCCGCACATGCTTATTATCCACCTAAGCAACTTATTTATTTTTGCAGGATAGCTTGAAATTAGCCACAGTGGGAGTATTTACACCACAGACATTGGAAAATGCCACAAATCAGGGCTTTGTTTGTCTGTCCCCTGTCCCATTTAGCAGCATGTGTCTGGTTGCAGACCACCTCCAAGAGGAAGGCATCACCTTCCAGAAGAGGCTCCTGTCAGCTGAGGTCAAATCGCTGAAATAAGGGTGCAGCTGAGAGCCATTAGCAGCCCACACTGCTGGTGGGTGATGGGCACATCCATCGGGAAAGGCCATCTGGGCGGGGCACCTACAGCATCTATTGCTACGAGTTATAGCACGATCCAGACTAGAAGTGACCCCACAAATCTAACTCCTCATTTTTTACTCTATGGCTCACAATATTTACAGGCCACTCGCTGGAGTCAAGCACATGCTTGCCAGAGCTCATCCCAACCCAAAATTATTTATGACTTGGCATTCAGGGAGGAAAAGCAATTTTCTCGAAATGTCTGATGTCATGATATATGGTCCGTTTGACATGCATGTGCCCAAACCGATTGCTCTGCCAGTTTGCCCCTCAATTACTATTACCCTGAATTAAAAAGGAAGAGTTAATATTGCTTGGCAGGCTGCTAACTCAAGGCGCATCCAAAGAAAATGGCTGGAGCACCTTCTAGAAAAATACATGCCTTGGAAGAAATTACAAAATGCACCAGTTGTTTGGCCAGAGCCTTGTTTCCTAGGGATTTTTGGTTAAGTGATGCTGGAGTGAAGTCCAGCTTCCCAGCTCATGGAGCGCTTCCCCCCACTCCCCACCCCCACCCCCACCCCCCACCAACTACTCATGGCTGCATAGCTGTGTACAGGTCACACTGTATGGGTCATACATGAACTTCATTAAGGACCACCTTCCTGTGTCCAAGGATGCCATCACAGTAAACTCTAAGAACTTGCCTTTCACCAAATGAACGGATAAACAAATTATGGCATATCCGTACAATGGAATGCTACTCTCTGTAAAACAAACAAACAAACAAACAAAACCAACTACTGATACACATGACAACATGGATGGGGCTCATAGATGTCACGCTGAACAAAAGAAGCCACACTGTACGTACTGCAGGATCTCATGTACATGAAATTCTACAACAAGCAAAACTAATCTCTAGGGATGGAATAAGACCGATATCTGGGGGATGGCAGGTGGAGGGGGTTTAGTGAGCAGAGGTAGAAAAGAATGTTCTGGAGTGAGGGAAATATTCTATATCTGAATTGGGGTGATGGTATTATAGCTACAATACATTTGTCAGAACTCACTTAGAATGAATGTGTTTTCCTGGGTATAAATTAGACTTCAATTGAATTGATAAAAAATTGTGTGAGCATATTTTAGAACCCTGAAGTACCAGGTGAAAAAAAAATGTTATTTCCATTTTGCTGAGATCGTGCTTGTATCTATACAATACCTATAAGGGAAAGGTGTTTATAATACTGAAAAGAAAGTGAATTCCATAACATTAGCTCCAATTAATTTTCAATGATGTTTGAGTAAGCAAAGCAATTTGGAAAAACTGCTCCCCCATGACTTAAGCCTTAGGCACCTGTGGTATGGAGGGGCTAGAAGAGTGAAGGCTGGACATGTGGGGAGGCTGGGATCAAATAAGATTTGGAGGATGATGGGGTACAGTGGCCACTGTGGAATGATAATGTCTCCCTCTACAGATCACTCTGGGTTACAGAAAGTCACCTCACCCAAGGTCACATCTTCCCTGGGGCTGCCTGCATCTAGTGACCGGTTGATGGAGACCATAAAGGCTCCAACTCCTTGCATCAATTCAGGGCATCCCAGCTCTAAAGCTCCATGTGGGAATGACCGACTCAATCAGTTTGACTTCTCCCTCTGCCACTCTTGCTTCCTTCCCTTCCCTCATAGCTGATGATCCAAGAGAACATCCTCCCCTCACACACCCACAAGTCTGCCCCGCAGGAATCTGACAGTGCCAGGGTCTGAGAAAGCAGGTGCTAAGATGATGTGTTAGAATTGAATCACCCGATGACCAGCCAACAATGAGGACCCCAAACCTGATGGTAGATGGAGCAACAGATGGCCCCTGGCAAGACACGGTAATGCAATTGTTAAAATCTTCACTGGTGGTGAACTAGGATGGCATACCAGTGGAAGGAAAGGCACCATTGTGTACAAAAATGTATTAGGAGTTTGACAGCTATGGGGCAAAGAGTAATTTAGGGACAATGGGATTGCTGGCTATTGCTGCTTCAGCAGCCTATTAAGAGACTTTCATCTTCTGCAGTGAGAGTCCCAAGACTTCACTGTAAGAGTTGCAGGGCTGCAGAGAAGGTTAATTTTCAGCACTGTCAGGCACCTGATAAAGAAGAAATGAGACCCCGAGAAACGGGATGGGGACCTCTGGATAGCTGTATGTGAAGAAGAAAGGGATCATACTCCTGAGAGAGGTAAAGGACCCATAAAACAGGTACCAGCAGGCGCCAGGAGCCAGCCATATTACTTGATTCTGAGGGTGTTCAATAAGAAAGTAGGACATCAGAGTTCCCATTGTGGCACAGTGGAAATGAATCCGGACTAGTAACTGTGAGCATGCGGGTTTGATCCCTGGCCTTGCTCAGTGGGTTAAGGATCCGGCATTGCCATGAGCTATGGTGTAGGTCACAGATTCGGCTCAGATCCTACAGTTGCCGTGGCTGCGGTGTAGGCCGGCAGCTGTGGCTCTGATTCGACCCCTAGCCTGGGAACTTCCATATGCCGCGGGCGTGGCCCCAGAAAGCAAACTAAATAAATAAGTAAATAAATAAAAGTAGAACATCAAGTTGGGTCAGGAGAAACAACTTATAGGGAGCATTCTCGTGGGATACGGGATTGAGAGTATGATGAGGACCCCAGATGATGATGCTAACATGCTGCTAGGATAGTTCTTACAAACACAGGGAAGGCTGTGGCCCCACACACAAAGTAAAAATGATAAAGTTGCTGTGGTAGATCATGGAGGAAGAGATCAAAAAGCTCACAAAGGTGATGATGCCAGGGTGATCTATGAAAGGCTGGAGAACTCACCACATGACGGTGTTTTGCAGGAGGGCCTGGAGGGTACTCCCTTGTCTAAAGCAATAGAGATTGCACTAGGGAGAGGGGTACCAGCATCAATGAGAAGCTCAGCGGTGGCTCGTCTGTGTAGGACAGGGCTGAATAAAGAGATGCCATTACAGATCAGGACTCCTTCATATCAGTGGGAGACGATAGGATTTTGAAATAATAAAAACCGCATGGCGGTGCTTAGCCACCCTAAATGAATCCTACTGAGCAGCAGCGTCAGAGCGGCAGCATGAGGAGCTGACCTGCAGAGAGGTGTGAAGAAGGTTAATAGAACATGGCAAACCAAGGGCAAGAAAGATGGGCAGCTGGCAAGGGTACTGGCCAATATATACCAAGGGAAACCAGGGATGGATGATCAGGAAGCTGAGGGCGGCTGCTGCAATAAAACGGCACAATTGCCGAACCAGTCTTCAAATCCAGAACTCAATAACTGGGGAGAGGTTGGGTCCCCAAGAGAAAGAGCCTTATATTGTTATGGCAAATGTGCCTACTAGTGCTTCCTCAAAGTGATCTGTAGCCATTTATTTGGATAAATGAATACCACAGGGGTCAGGGGGAATGATACCTAAACACTTGTAGATTCTTGTGAAGTTGACATTTACACCTAATGACCTGGCTCTTGAGAACCTGACGTGTCACTGTAGCCTTTCTGATAAAGGGAGCATACATAGAGGCTAAGTAATAAATGGCCCACATATGGCTCAAGTCAAGTTCATACCCCCCGTCCTGTGATCATTTTCCCCATCTCTGGACATACAGCTGAAGTAGACATTGTAATATTTGGCAGAACCCCCCTGTCCTTGACCCATGGGGCAAGAGCTATCATAGTAAGGACTGCCTCGGAAGCATCTGAAAGTTACCATATCCCCTGAGTCAAGGTATTAAACCAAAGGTAATGTTTGACTTGCCATTTTGCCATTCCTGGGGAAATGGCACAGATGAGTGCCATCTTTAAAGACCTAGAAGGTGCAGGAGGAGTCAAACCATCAAATCTCCACGTAACTCACTGGTCTAGTCCCTACAAATGATAAATGGGCCCTGGAGGATGACAGTAGATTGCTGCAAACTCCATCGAGTTGTAGCACCAGTTGTAACCACTGTGTCAGGTGTGGTATCTTTGCTAGATTTACGTGGTCTCAGGTACATGGCATACGACCAGGATCTGACAAATAGGTTCCTTTCCATCCCTGTCAAAAAGGAGTATCAGAAGCAGTTCACAATGACTCAGGACAGACAAGACTAGACATTTTGTTTGCTTCAAAGCTATTTTTACCCTCCTCTTCTCTGTCATAACATAATCCCAATAAACTTCTGCACATAATTCTCTGTCTCACAGTCTGCTTTCCCAAGGAACCCAACATGCAATAGGCTGAAGTGGAAATATGGCTTTGCAGCCACAGCCAACCCTGGTTCAGGGCCTGGCAGGACTGAGGGTACAGGCAGAGCTGATTCAGAGAGGATCGTGTCAACAACTGCAAGGACCAGGGGCATGACTGAAGCAAAAGGCCAGATTCTGGCCGGGATCTAAGCTGGATAAAGAAGCATAGCAACTAGCAATTATGTGACTAAAACCAGGCTGAGGTCTGGCACCACAATTGGCCTGAAAATGGGACCCTGTGGTGGTAACCCAGCCAACTGGAAGAAAGGAGGCTGGTTTTCAGGACCATGGACAGTTCCCAGTGAGGTTGGTTTTTTTTTTTTTTTTTTTTTTTTTTTTTTTTTTTTCCCCCTTCTTCTTCTCCTCTCCTCCCCTTCCAGGGTTTGGCCCCAGGTTCTGTTCTCCCCATCTCTCATTCCAGGAGTCCCTGGAAATGTATGGCATGAAGCCTGTCAACACCGTCTCCGTGGATAAACAGGTGAGGTCCTGGCATGATCAAATGAAATGATCGCAACTGAGTCTCAACACCACGGACGGCTCCTCAAGCTCAGAGGCCAAGATTTGCTTGTGCACATGATATTCATTCTGGGGGCTGATAGAAAAATAAATCCTTTTTCTCTAGTGGAGTTCACTGTCCAGTGGGGAAGACAGGTAGGTACATGTGTAATGGCGTTTATGGGTTCTTAAACCTCATGAGATGGTGAGCAGTGTGTAGTGTGGGGGGAGAGAGGGAGAGGGAGACAGAGGCAGAAAGGGAGAAGCAGGAGGGGAGGGGAGAGGAAGGCAGGGGAGGGGAGAGGAGAGTGGGGGAGAGGAGAGAGAAGGGGAGGGCAGGGGAGGGGGGAGAAGAGAGAGAAGGGGAGGGGAGGGGAGAGGGAAGGGGAGAGGATGGGAGGGGAGAGAAGAGGAGAGGACAGGAGGGGGAGGAGAGGTGGGGAGGAGGAGAGAGGAGAGGGCAGGGGAGGGGGGGACAAGAGAGAGAAGGGGAGGGGATGGGAGGGGAGAGGAGAGGAAGATAAAGGCCCCAAAATGTGACTATCCACCCCTCTGGATGGAACTCCATGCTGGTTTAACTGTGGGAGTCTGAGAGTATGTCTTAAACTGCACTTAACTAAGCCTGTCTCAGCAAGACTCTCCTCTCCCTGGGAAGGGTGTGTCCACGAATTCTCTGAAGTGACCCAGCCTGACAGATTCGCCTTCCAGTGGCACATGGCCACACAGACCGCAAGGCCAAAGGGAAATCCCACATCACGTGGTAGGTGCTCAGACTCTGAACTTAGTAGGGTGCCTGGTTTTCGTGACACAGTTCTGCAAATGTCCCCACAGCCTTGGTGAGGGGCGGGGGTGGGGGACAATGGAGAGGTCCCCCGCTCTTCAGGGACTGGAACTTTCCACCAAGGAATCTGACAACCCACTGTGAGGCACTCTTAGAGGGAGCTGCCTGAGGTCTGCTCCAGGACCTGGCTTGATTTTCTCTACTCATGGCTCCTGGGGTTGCTGGATGGTTTCAGCACAACCTCATATTTGCATCTAATCCCAGGACAAGCTGTAAGCATCTACTACAAATTGATTTAGAAAAAATAAAATAAAATAGGAGTTCCTGTTGTGGCTCAGTGGATAACGAATCTGACTAGGAACCATGAGGTTGCAGGTTTGACCCCTGGCCTCGCTCGGTGGGTTAAGGATCTGGCATTGCCCTGAGAAGGGCCACACCCAATGCATATGGAGGTTCCCAGGCTAGGGGTCTAATCGGAGCTGTAGCCGCTGGCCTACGCCAGAGCCACAGCAACATGGGATCTGAGGCGGATGTGCGACCTACACCACAGCTCATTGCAATGCCGGATCATTAACCCACTGAGCGAGGCCAGGGATCGAACCCGCAACCTCATGGTTCCTAGTCGGATTTGTTAACCACTGCACCACGATGGGAACTCCACAGATTTCTTTTTTAAAAAGTACTATGGAAGGACTTATAAGGAAAGTGACAGGGTCCCTGTCCTCATTCCTTCTTCTTCTTGAGAGTTAATCTCCTCTAACCAGGCTGTGCTGGACCTGAGTGTGTGGCACCACTTGCCAGGATATAGGTGTGTCTGGTTCTCTCTGGCCCCTTGGTTGCCAGCCCCAAACCCCATCAGATCCCTTGATCTTCTCTTTCTGAGAGGTGTCCAGAGCCTGGATGTTCAGAGAAGAGAAATTTCATTTTCAACTCTTACCTAAGCATTCAGGGACCATTCGAAGAGACAAATGTGTTTTTGTAAAAATACATAATACATGTGAACTCTTGGGAACAATGTTTCAGGGCTGATGGAATGAGTCTTGAATTCCATTTAACACACAAGCCGAGACACGGTTTCAGATGCATGCATTCACAAATGTAGGTACCATTTGAGTCTCACGCTGTGATTTGCAGCAAAAAGTAAATGGATGACTTAATGTCTATTTATTAACTGGCCCTGAGCACACAAGATAAAAGAGTGTAATTTGGGATGAACCAGAACAGACACTGTGTGAGGTGTGTGAGGGTGATTGGAGGCTTGGGGAGGAGGACAACTGGTCCCTTGGCGCTGAAGGAAGGGGAGGGAAGGTTTTCTGCTTCCATGACTTCTGGAGGACAAGTGAAGTCAGGGGTGGGGGTGACCTTCCTCTCTTTGTTAACAGTGCATCTTGTAGGAGTGGGAGGAGAGTCCCATTGGACTGGTGCTCACTATGGCGGGGAGTGGGCTGGGAGAGAGATTAGGTGGCTGGAACCTAGTTAAAATGAGACTCTAAATCTCCACGAACTTACATTTTCCTTGCCCTCTCCCTCTCTCTCTGCAGATGGAAATGGAGGAGCGTGGAGACACACACGTCCTGTAACTTTAAGCGGTAAATGGATTTCTGGAGGGGGCTGTGCCTGAGGTCCTTGGACACAGCCCGTACTAGGGAGAGGAGGTAAGATTCTCCCAGCCCTAATTAACCCTGGCAATTTCTTCTCCACCCACTGTCTCCACCCCCCCAGCCCCCCCAGCCAGGGAACTGTCTGGGCACTAGCTCAGGAACTTTCACCCCACCTCTCCAGCGGTCCAAGAGAACTAACATTCACATCTGAGTAACAGCCCATGGTCTGTCCTGGCTTTCTGACTCACCTGGAGTCTGTGACTCCTTGCATCTGACAGAACCGAAGTTTTGAAGAACTGTGGGAATGCACTGAGTAAATCCCGCTCTGCTGCAGCCGACTGGGTGGCAGCGGGTTGCCGAACGCCCAGGGAGGGCAAGCTCAGAATGCCTGCAGAGTCTTTACAAAGGTTGACATGAATCCTCCCGCCTCTTCCATCATTCCATTCCAGAGAAGGGCAGAGGACATGTGCCACGTTCACTGGCCAAACTTATATTTTTCAGGGCCTTTCAAAGTGACTAGTCCATGACCGCATCCTCTCACCTAGGCTGATGGCAGCCGGGGCTGAGGGTTGGGGGAGGGATCAGCCCTGGGAAGTTTGGAGCAGTCAGAGAATATGATATATTTATCTAGCCGAGTGTTCTCTAGCTGCATGTCATATCCTCATCAAGAATGGGAAAAGGGTAATTGGATTTAAATGTCAAGATGTTCCCACTGCAAGGTGGAAGGCACATATCCATTTTCTCAGCTACAGTTGTTGGGTTTTTTGTTTTTTTGTTTTTTTTTTGTTTTTTTTTTTTTTGGTTTTTATGATAATGAAAACTGCAACCACTTGTTGCTGAGGATGAGAAGGGAAAGACTTTCCAGGACGTGGGGATAAATGGTAAGTCAGCCCGGGGCCGGGGGGGTGGGGGGCTCCAGGGGCGTGGCTAGCCAAGGCAGAGGTCATGTGACAGGTGGTCAGCAGAAGAGGGAGAACCCAGAGTTGGGCCCGGGGACGAGCCTGGGCAGAGAAGACACTGGAGAATCCCCAGGGGAAGAGATGGCTAGGATGCCTGTCCTGGGAGGAGAGTGCGACAAGCCCAGGCAGTCCCTGGGGAGAGTTCTTCCTTGTTCTGTGGCCTATTTCTGGATTTGGAAAAGCCGACCGTAAGAACCTAAGAGCATGGGGAGATGAACCATCTCCCTCACGTGTCTCAGCCCTAATCAAGGCCACCTTTATCCACCATCACCCAGCAGAGGACAGCTCTGAATGCCCGTCCCACTGGCCCTGCACTTGGATGCAGAAGGACAAGGACACACCACACATTCTTTCCTTGACCTGTGTTGGGGACAGGGCTGTAGGCTGTATCCTCCATGGCCACAGAGCTCCAGCTTCTGTGATGTGGGGCAGGGAGGTGGGGTGGGGCTGTGTGTCTGCTGGCCACTCTCTTTGGGAACAGAAGGGAGCCTGGACAGGACACTTCCCCAGCCCCAAGGACTCAGACATCCACAGGGCCCCAGCCCCCAAACTGCCCCCACATACTCATCTGCCAAGTAAGGGGTCACCTGGGCTGGCCCCCAGGTACCTGGGCTATGCGTCTCATCTGAGTGCAAGTGGACCCCTTAGAGGGCCCCAGAAGGGTCTCCAGAGGGACCCCTTCTCTGTAAAAGTGAGGCTCCATGCTCTGGAGATGGCAGGGCCCGCCAAAGAAACATCGGGGTGTGAACCAGAGGTAGGGGAAGGGAAGCAGGTTAGCCCGGGACCAGGTGGGGAGCCTCTAAATCCCCTTAGGGAGCGTCACCCGCCCCACCCCTTTATTCTGAATAGCAGGCTCTAGAGAGCCCCGTGTGATCGGGACATGCATGCGTCCATGGGTGAGAGACCCTGGTTAGACAACACCTCCTCCCCCGACCCCATCCTTGCTCAGAACTGACAAAGAAAGGAGATTTCCTCAGGAGTTGGGAGTGGAGTCCCGGAGGACACTGGGTCAGGGCTAAGTCTGGCTTAATCAGCTCCTGGCTGGTTCTTCACTGCTGGTTTCCAAAAAGCCCCTGGCCCTGGAAACACTCTCTACTCCACCCTCCAGTCTCCTTTCCTGCCCTTCAGGGAGCCCAGGCTCAGTTCAGTCTGCACAGCCAACAGGAACAGGAAGCAGAGCGAAGCATCCAGCCGGAGGGCAGAGTTTGGGGTGCTGCTAGGAACTCAGTGGAGCACAGGTTTAGGAAGGGAATCGGGGGCTGCCTCCACCCAGAAGGCCTCCAAGACTGTCCCCAGGCTGAGAGTCCATGCAGGGGACTGAAGCAAGAGGCCCTGGTGTCTGTCTTGGTCAGAAGTTCTCGGCTTGGTTGGGCTGAGGTCATTTGTGGTCCCTAAGAGAGAACTGTCCTCCTAGCCAGTGGCAAGCGATCCTTCTGGTGGAAGGCAGAGAATCTGACTTTCCATGGCTGGTGTAGACAGAGAAGAGTGTGTATGCATGTGTGGGTGTGTGGGTGTGTGGGTGTGAGAGAGAGAAAACAAGAGGGAGAGAGAGAGAGAGGGAGAGGGAGAGATGGGGGTTCTCTCTCCAGGGGCCAGGGAACCAGGAGGCAGGCACTGCCCCCTCCCACATCCACATTCCCATGCTGTCAGGGGTGCACCTGGGGTCCTTCTCCATCTGTCTGTAAGTTCTCTTCTCCAGCCTACTCTCTGTGTGAAGCGTTTGAAGCCTCCTTTGGATGTGCCCCCTCACCCCCTGCTAAGAAGCGAGGCGGCCTCTGTGGCGGGAAGCTAAGGGAATGCCAGTTGGGGGAGGGGACCTGAAGCTGTCCCTGCCTCTCTTCCATCTCTCCCCAGCCAGGCTGTGTCCAAGGACTGTCTTTGTCTCTGCCAAAAGCTGGGATTTTTCTAATGGGAAGCCAGGTCTGGCACTGCTGCCTGCCAGCAAGCACATGCCTTTGAAGGCTGCCTCCTCCTCCCACCGGAGGCATGGACTTCCCTATCTAAAATTTACTCCTGGAGTGCCCATCGTGGCACAGTAGAAACGAATCCGACTAGGAATTACGAGGTTGCAGGTTTGATCCCTGGCCTCACTCAGTGGGTTAAGGATCTGGTGTTGCTGTGGCTGTGGTGTGTGTAGGTCACAGATGCGGCTTGGATCTGGTATTGCTGTGGCTGTGTTGTTGGCCAGCAGCTACAGTTCCGATTTGACCCCTAGCCTGGGACCCTCCATATGCCACGGTTGCGACCCTAAAAAGACAAAAAAAAAAAAAAATTTACTACTGCCTCTAGCCTTGCTTGGAGGCACAGAGGGCACTTGGGCAGAACCCCTCCCCCCCAGCACTTTCCTCTCAGCTTGATGTGGGGGGAGGGGGAGATGTCTGGGGGATCAGCTGGGGAGGATTCATGGTTGTCACTGGGACCCCCAACTCACTGAGCAGAGTCTTTACCCATCCCCCACCCCCTGGGCAGTAAAGTACTCAGGGTAAGTCAGAGTTCCCAGGGAGGGATGCTGGGCATAGTGGGAGGGGGCAGGAGAATCCCCACTGGGGGCAGCTTGGGAGCAGGAAGCTGGGTCCCCTTCCCAATGGACTCTGCTGCTGGCACCCCTCCCCCCTGGACCCTGAGTGCCCTCGCTCCTTCTTTGCCCATCACCAAGCTCCTGCAATTGCGGTGGCAATGGAAGGGCGTGCTCTTTGGAGTTAGGAGCTTGGGGTCTGGCCTGGTTAGCGCCACCACCACCCCTTCCTCTCCACCCAATCAAGGGCAGCACCCTGTGTCACACCGCAAGGGCACACCCACAGACACACCCCACTCCAAGAGAAAGGAGCCTTGACCTGGGGCGTCCACAAGATCATCAACTGAGGTCTCTGCAGCAGGTGGTGGGTGTGGCGTCCACCCCCAACCCAGAATGATGCTCCTAGAGGCCAGGTGGGACCTACATAGGAAGTCTCCATTCTTGGGTCACATGTTCTTTTGGAGCTGAAGTCAGAGCCAGTCTTATGCACAGAGAGGGTTGGGGATGGCATACAAGAAATGACAGCATAAATTAATAGTGGGACCGACAAAGGAAAAACAAGCAAGTGGCTATAAATGGATCCAGAAACAAGGCTGAAAGTTGTGCTTCACAATGAAGTATTCACTGGAGACTGAGCTGTGATCTAACAAAGAATATAACCAGTCTTAGTCCTCAGGTTCCTGGCACAGACCTTCAAAAACCCTTGGAATTTCCTGAGGGATCGGTGTCTTTGTTATGGTAATGAGGTAGCTCTTGGGGCGGGGGGGGGGGGGGGGGCTGCCTAGAGAGCTTCAGGAATGGGAGCTGGTCACCGGAAAGGTCAACCACCTGATGGAGGAGGGGTGGGGGCCTGGAGAGCGAGTTCCCTCACTCGGTCAATGACTAACCGACTGCGCCTCCGTTCTGAAACCTTGATAAAAACTCTGGCCACCGAGGCTCAGGGAAGCTCCTGGTTAAACATGCTGATGTACCAGGAGGGTGATGTGCCCTGATTCCACGCGGAAGGACCTGGAAGCTCTGGGTTCGGGACCCTCCTGGACCTGCTCTATGCGTATCCTTTATAATGAAACTGTAATTGTAAATATAGCGCTTTCCTGGGTTCTGTGCGTCTTTCTAACTCATTATCAAACTTGAGGGGATCATGGAACTGCTGCAGGAAGGGGGGACCTGAGAATGGACTCTCGTCTAACACTCAGAAATGAATCTTCTGAGGAGACCCACGTGGGACAAAGCAAGAGACTATTGGGAAGGGGCTCCGGGCGGAGAGCAGCGGGGTGAGGGAACCCAGGAGAACTGCTCTGCCACGTGGCTCGCAGTCTCCGGTTTTATGGGAATGGGGTTAGTTTCTGGGTTGTCTCTGGCTGATCACCTTGCTCAGCCTGTAGTTGGTCTGGCTCAGGGTCCTTCTTGGTGGCAGATGCACCTCTCAGCCAAGATGGATTCCAGGGCCAAGGACCTTGGGAGGTTGGTTGTTCCCTCCCTCCTACTGGCCCCTCCAAAATCCTCCGGGTTAGTCATAAGGACAGGGCCTCTTGTTGTAAGACAACTCAGGCAGGCAGCTCTTATCGTGCCTGGCCAAGGTGGGCAGTTTCAGCCAGTGGTCCCCTAACAGAACCCCTGGATTTGTAGCCCACTGATGGGAAGTGTGGGTGGCATGGGGATTCCATGTGTGGCCAGTGTTTGCAGTAAGCTCAGTCTTGTGGAGATCTGATGCCAACTCCAGGTGTTAGAGTCACAACTGCACTCTGTATTGTAGTACCTACCCCACCCCTGGGGGCGGGAGAAACAGTGTGGGCATGAGCTTCCCCAGAGCCAAAGCAGAACAAGGATTCTTGGTGCAAGGATTAGACAGGAGGATCACAGGTGAACGTGCTGACCTCGTCTGTGAAGTAAGAGCAATCATGAGCCTTAGGGGGCTGTTTTCCAGACCTTCCAAAGAAAGAGGCAATGTCACATCCTGCTCTTGGCTAGACTCAGGGCCACGCTCAGTGTGGTGGCAGACCTGGCTGGGCTGAAATGAGGCTCTGCGGCTCCAGCATGTGGATGATGCCCCCCATCACATCTGCACCCCAATCTCTGCCATGGGATCAAGGGGCTGAGCTGCCTCTCCTGTTTCCCTGGGGCTGTGAGCAGCTCCAAGCGGAAATGGGCTCTGACACAACTATCCAGGACAGCGAGTATCCTCACCCGCCTCTCCCCTACCCAGGCTCTTTGGCAAACTAGAGAAAGGGGCTGCAATAGGCCACACAGGGCCCAGAGCTCCATGGGAAGAACTTGAACCTATTTCCAGCCATAGTTTGCACACATGCAGACACATCCAGTGAGCGGAAAGTGAAATCAAGTCTCTCCGAAATGGAGTTCCCCTGCTGAGTTTATGATGAACCTCTCTATCCAGAACAGGATGCCCTTTCTTGTCCTACACCTGGTTCCCCTCAGGATGAGGAGGATCAAAGAAAAGGCAGGCCGAAGCCAAGCAAGGCCCTTCCCGGGTACAGAAGCTTTTTCGTGGCTCCTGTTTCTTGTTTATAGAAAAAGACTTTAGTCTCCTAGGCCCTCCCTGAGCTCCAAAGGGCAGATTCAAGCAGTTACTAATTAGGGAAGTGAGAGAATGCAGAAACAAAGGAAAAGCAGTCAAGAATCAACAGTTCAGCAAGAAAACAATCCTCGCTCCTCTTCAAGGGATAGACAGTTGCTTGCAGGAACTAAGACACCCACCCAAGGATGGTGACTTTGTGCTGAGCACAGGCACAGAAACCCCAGACTGGATGGAGCCTGAAAACTGATGCTTAAGATCCCTGAAGTGGAGTTCTCATGGTGGCTCAGTGGTAACAAACCCTCCTAGTATCCATGAGGACTCGGGTTCAATCCCTAGCCCTGCTCAGTGGGTTAAGGATCCAGCATTGTGTGAGCTGTGTTGTAGGTTGAAGATGTGGCTTGGATCCTGAATTGCTGTGGCTGTGGTGTAGGCTGGCAGCTGCAGCTCCGATTCAACCCCTCTCCTGGAAACCTCCATATGCTGTGGGGGTGGCTGTAGGAAAAAAAAAAAAAAGATTCCTGAAGCACTAACAACCCATCAGAAGAAAGTCATGCCCCCTGCAGCCCTCACCCCGAATGTTGCTTTTAAAAACCTGACATGCCGGCCAGCCCACAGGATGGATTCAAGACATGCCTGTTTGCCATTGTCTCAGTCTGTGTCCTCTTGATCAATAAATCTTTCTCTGCTCCATACTCTGATGGCTCAGTTCGTTTGGGTTCACTGTGTGTCACGCATGTCAACGTGGGTTCAACAACAAAGGGGGCAGCAGCAAATTCCAAACCCTGAGAGAGGTGGGGGCAAAACCATGTCCGAAAGAAAAAGGTTACACATCTGCATAGCCCCAGGCTGAACTCGGACCCCATCTGGTCTCATTTAATTCTCACAACAACCCATGAGGAAGGCTCTGTTGGTAACCTTACGCCCGATTTACAGATAGGAAACTAATCTCAGAGAAGTCAAGTTTCTCCCAAGTGGTTCCCCAGCTTCATCCCTGCCCCACGCCAATCTCCACACAGCAGCCAGATCCTTTACACTGTAAATCAGAACATGCCAATTCCCTATGGAAGCACCTTAACCATACCCCACCTATGATGGGCAGCCCCCAAGGTGGTACCTGAGGACACCCTGCCTGGTAACTTGCCCTTGGGATCCCCTTCTCCATGCATGTGGGAGACCAGCCTTTAACACACAACACACAGGAGATGGCTAATGCGATGGATGTCACTTTTGTTTTTTAAAAGCCGCACCCATGGCATATGGAAGTTCCTGGGCCAGGGACTGAATCTGAGCCACACTTGCAACCTATGCTGCAGCTGTGGCAAATCATTTACCCCCTGCACCACCAGGCTGGGGATTGAACCCATGCCTCCCCAGCACCCCAAGCTGCCGCAGTCTGATTTTTAACCCCCTGAGCCACAGTGGGAACTCCCATGGATGTCATTTCTGAGGGTAAGTTACAGAGACGTCTGTGGGTCTGCCTTGGTCTGCTTACTTGCTCTGAAAGAAGCCAGCTCCCACATTGGGAGCTGTCCTATGAAGAGACCCACATGGCAAGGGACTGAGGGAGTTCTCTGGTCGGAGAGGCATGGCTTCTACCAACAGCCAGCTCTACCCTCAGTCAAACCTTCAGATGAAACTGCCACCCCAGCTGCACCTCGACTGTGGCCTGTTTCCCTATGAGGTTCCACCGGACTTCCCTCTAAGTTCCAATGGCAACTGAGGCCTCTTGGGGTGTCCACAGGGCAGGGCATTTTGGTACAAAACAGGAGTGGGCCCGTCTCCCCTCTGTCCCACTCCTGCTTGATACCAACAGAGCAGCGCCCTGGGTCAGAATGCTTTGTCAGCATCTGGTCAGATGCTTTTCCATTCTTTTTTTTTTTTCTTTTTCTTCTTCTTTCCTTTTTGTGGCCTCACTTGCCACATATGTAAGTTCCCAGGCTAGGGGTCAAATCAGAGCTGCAGCTGCCGGTCGACACCACAGTCACAGCAATGCAGGATCTGAGTTGCATCTTTGACCTACACCACAGCTCATGGCGATGCCAGATCTTTAACCCACTGAGTGAGGCCAGGGGTCAAATGACCCCTAGCCTGGGAACTTCCATATGCTACAGGTGCAGCCCTAAAAATAAAAGGAAAGTTCTGTCTGTTATGTCAGAATTTCTGTGGACTGCCATGAGGCTAAGGCTGGCTGGAACCCCTGGGCTCTGATCCCAGCAGGCCCACACTGGTGCCCAGCTGCCCACAGCCCGGCCCTTGGTCCCCTGGGGAAAGGACCCACCCATCCCCATCCACGACCAGCCACAGGTGGTAGGGCCTGGCTGGCTTTGGGGCTCAGCAAGGCAGTGGGGCCATAGCACTGGGACTCTGGGAGGGAAGACACAGAGGTTTGTGCAAACAGCACGCAGAGGCTGGCCTGGAATGCAGCCACCAGCCCGCTACAGCGGGAGGCGTCCCCAGGGAGCGGATTCACTTGGCACCTGGTCACAGTAATTACTGCTGAACTTTAAAACCTAACGCAGCAAAACCGCAAATATTTAACATGTGCTCCTCCTCCCGGGGGGCACAGAGGAAACAGGAGCAAATGGCCAGATTCACAACATGAACTCCGAGTCTGCTCACAGAACGGATTAATAAAGAAGCCAGCCGAGACAAGATGCTCGGCCCCCAGCATGCAGCAGCCGCCCCGCCCCGCCGCCTCCAGTTTGGCTCCTCAGGCTGCGAGCTACAGACTCAGGTCCCCTGAGGGCCACGCTGGGACTACATGACACACAGGTGCATAGACACTTGGGTGTATATATGCACCTGATCACAGGCTTAGAAGAGCCGACCCCCTGCCTTCGCCCCCCCTCCTCGGGCTCCATAGAAAAGCCTCCTTGGGTGCTGCTAAGAGCTGCCATGGGATCCGGTCCAGCCTCCTGGGTTAGAGACTGTGGTCCAGCCCTGCCTGTCCAGCCCACGCTCTGCAGAGGGAGGACTTCCAGGAGGGGCTGCCCAGAGGTTTCCCCCTGGCAGGAACAAAGGCTCAGCCTCAGAGCAAGGAAACACACAGTTCTGAAGAAAGGGAGGAGGTGCGGGAGTGTCATGACTTGGGTGCATCTGCGGAGCCAGACCCATGGCTGACGGCAGCTCCCAAGAGATTCTGGACAAAGTGCTTCGTCCCAGCAGGTGCATATGCTGGGAGGGGGACCCTTCAGGTAATGGGCAATCAGGGGGCGTGGCGGGACCGGGTGCCAGTGTGTGGTGGGAGCAGCACTGAAGCTGGGCGCTGGGGAGGTCCAAATGTGGGGCCTGCTGTCAGCTTTTCCTCCTACTCCCTTTGCTCACAACCCTCAGCCACATCTCCCTCACCCTTTGCCAGGTGGCCCTCCTTCATAGCAGTCGGGATAAAGATGCTGACCCTCAGCCGTCCTTGCCAAGTGTGGGACTCGGTGCTGTTGTGGAGAGGCAGGTATTTGGCGGGTCTCTCTGTTCTGGGGAAAGGGAGCCAGCTCCCCCTCATTTCCCACCAGTAGAGAGATCTAGGTTCTGAGACCACACCACCAGCCCTAAGCTGATGCCTAACATTTAAGTGGCCCAATGCCCAGTGTAGCCAGGTCCAGGTGGCTTAGCTCTGTCCCCAGCCCTACCCACAGCCTCACTTTGTATTCCCAGGGGACAGCATGGTCCTCTCAATTGATCGGTGGCTCCAGGGCCCGCTGTCCAGGTCCACAAAGACTTCAGGATAGAGCTGGATCAACTCCAGCCCCCAGACAACTACCACCCAGTTCCAGGTTCAAGGTGGGGGAAGCGGCGGCTGGGGGCGGGGGTGGATTGTGCAGGATGCTCCCATCCCCGTGTGCAGTGACCTTCCTGCCCTATCCTGGCCGCTTCTCTTGGGGCTGGTGGGGGCAGGGCCACCTGAAGGCAAGAGCCCCAAGGGCCCCCCATTCCAAGTGTCCCAAGGGGCAAGTTCAGCTGAGCCCAGGCCTCTGCCTGGGTCATCCTCACCTAAGCTCCCCACAAGGCATCTACCTTGACCAGATAAGGGGACACAAGGGGACAGCGAATGGTGGGGCCAAAGGTGAGAGGTCACTCCCATCGGAATGCCCCAGCCTGGCTTCCCCTCCCCCAGCCCTTTGCTCTGCTCTCGCCTCTCCACTGAGACCTCAGAGTCCCAGGTGAGGACCAGGCGGAGGTGGAAGGAAGAGTCACAGGAGAAAATCCTACCTCTCACTTGTGTGGCGTTTGGAGCAGATGAGGAAGGGAAGGCGGAAACAGTCACTCCTTTCTACTAACAGGGATGCCAGAAGGGCAGGCACTGCCTCCAAGACCCCATCCAGGGCCCAGCAGGGGCGCCCCCAGGCTGGCACGGTGACCAAAGGATGTGGCCGCTCGTTTTTAATTTTCACCTCTCACAAATTTCATTACTGAACAATTTCCAGTTAGAAGAAGGAGGGCTTCGGGCTGGCTCCAGGACCTGATGCCCTCAGGGTGCCTCTGGGGCTGTGCGGGGTCAGCCTGGAGCCAAGAGGAGCCACCCTCCCAGGCTCGGGACCTCCTGGGCCTGATCAGGTCTCAGTGACATGCAGAGCCAGAGGCCTGGAGACCCAGTTGTGACCCCTTCAGTCACAAACAGCCACTCAGCTCCTGATGTACCCACACGGAATGACGCACATGCACACACACGCTCCTGGCCCTGTGACATCTGCCCCGCTCCCAACACATCACATGTCACACGCACAGCTGAGCTGGATGGCTCCCCAAACCTCGGGGTAATGACTACAGGCCCCCTGTCCCCATCACCTGTCGGGTCCCTCCTCCGTGGATCTGCCTTGGAGCAGGTGCAGGCTGGCTCTGCTCCAGCCTGGCCCCTAGTGGGGTATGTGTATGTGTGTGTGTGTGTGTGGCCCCTGCCTCTGGGCTCCCTGGAACAGCTGCCCAGAGGAGGAGCTACTGGGGGTGGTCCAAGCCCCTCCCCCCATCCCCACCCCAAAGCAGCCTCCCTGTGCAGGCCGCCTCTCCAGCCTTTCCCAGCTTGCTGTGCCTGCCACAGGCCCTCAGCAGACCCCCTCCGGCCCTGAGGGCTCCGGGGTGGGAGGTGGGGCAGGAGACCAGGCCTGGTCCTGGACAACCCCGGCAGATGGGGCCCACCCAGCAGCAGCATCTGGGCCTGCTCCTGTGCACAGCGGGGGAGGCGCGGCCTCCAAGCTGCAGGCGCACATTTTAAGGTGTCTTCAATTATTCATCAAGACTGGGAAGAGCTGCCCGCCCGCTGCGAGCAATCCAGCAGCCACTCGGGGAATGCTGCTTGCGGCTCTTCTGGCTATAACCTAGAGGGGCCTTGGGGGGGGTCTCCATCCAATGTGAGCCCCCACCAACAGACTGAACCTGACATGGGGCGGGGGGCCAGCCCAGCACCTTCCCCTTCTTCTGAGAGGTTGCATGTGGTTGTGGGCCCCACACTCGGGGTGCAGATACCACCTCAGGGTGCAGGTCTGGGTCGTTGGGGAAGGAGGTGGGCAGCAACAGGAGACAGACAGGGCCTGGCCAGGGAGTCTGGGGTAGGGTTTGGGTTTCATGGGCCAGAGCCAGTTTAGGGTCTGGGTGTCTGGTAACCCATGGAGCCTGGTCACAGGCACATGACCAGAGGCCAGGGTCACCAAAAGCCTGGAGCCAGAGCAGCTGGTCTTCCCCAGGGCCTGCGTAGTGGCTGTTAGGAGCCCCCATGAGGGGCTGGGGACACTGAGAAGGAAAGCCCAGGGCCCTTTAGACTGTACCTGTTCATGCCTGGGACATGAGACTTATGCCAGGAAGAAAAGTGCCCACATACTGCTCCCGCCCAACCAATATCCCCCTTCCCATCCCATTAGCACCTGTGCACTGCCCCTCCCCACTCTCAGCCCCTGCAGTTTGGACGGGATGACACAATGCACACTAGGAGGGACATGTGATCCAGCTGGTCCAGCCAGCCCGCAGCCACAGGAATTGGCTCAAGGAGGTGACAAAGCTAGGGTAATAATGAAGGCCTGGAGATCCCAGGACCACCCCCACTGGGGAAAGGCTGCCTGGAAGTGAAGCCCATAAAGGAAAGAGGTGAGGAATGGAGAAGCTGAGTTCTGGTGACTGAGATATCACCTGACTACAGCCCTACCTGATGCTGTTTCTTTCACCTGAAATGTTCCTGTCAATTCAAGACCCTTCTTCCTACCCCTCTCTCTGGCACCGGCTTTCTCCTAACAGCCACTACACAGGCCCTGGGGTGAAAACAGAGCTCCAGCCACCACTCCTCCCTTCCAGGCACCAGCTAAGGGGAGAAGCGACAGTGAGATGGCCCAGGGCTGGGCATCCTACAGGTACCCCCCCTCCCAGAAAGAGGGGTACTCAAGAGGGCTGCAGTCTCTGGCATGTACGGCAGCACCCTGATGATGTCAGGGTCAGGATTAGGGTTTAAAACCTGCTGACAGGCACCTGACACACACCTTCATGTAGCCACACAGGCTAGACATACAGTCTGACATGGGCCTCTATACACCTGTGCGTACACCCTCACAAGGACACTCAGAGACATGCACGCAGACACACACACATGCAGACATGCACATTCTCAAACACATGTTCATAGTCACATGCACACACTTACAGATGAGCCCCCAGGCACACCCCAGAGACTGGGCATCTACCCTCCGGGTCTCCAGCAGGCCATGGAGCAGAGTCGGGGACCTTTGGAAGGGTGAACACCAGGTGAAAAGTGATTAGCTGTCACTCAGCACTTGATGGATGCAGCTTGCTCTTGGCAAAGGGCTGACATGTTATTGATCCACTTAGTGCACTCATACCAGCAGCCCCAGAGCCTGAGCCTGGATGAGCTACTGAACACAAGGAGCAGAGGAGGAAAGGGCAGCAGAGAAGTGAGGGGCAGTCTTGCCAGGGGTGGGGTGGGTGGGAAACAGTTGTTTCTCTCCAGAAACCTCCTCTCAGCAGTCACACCCCTTCCATGTTTGCAACTGAGTCATGATGTCTGGCCCAGGTTGGAGAGAGGAAGGGGTGTAACCAGAGACCAGAGGGAAACTTGATGACAGGACCACAGGGACACTGGGTGTGAGGAAATATCAGCATCTGGGCCTTTCCCCTGGAGACGTTTTTAGTCTTTCTCCCCTGTCTCCTGAGAGAATTTAGTCCACAGCAGGGACTATGGCTTCAGTCTATAATAAGCCTTTACTAACTTCCTTGTTACTTCCTTATAGTGCCTTTACCTATCCATCCATCCATCCATCCATCCATTGATCTGTCCATCCATCCATCCACCCATCCATCCATTGATCTGTCCATCCACCCATCCATCTATCCATCCATTGATCTGTCCATCCACCCATCCATCTATCCACCCATCGATCTGCCCATCTGTCCTTCTATCCATCCATTTGTTCATTCACTCACCTACCCATCTGACCACCCACACATCCACCCATCTGTCCATCCACCTACCTATTCACCCACCCAACCACCAATCTACCCACCTATCCACCTATCCACCCACCCATCTATCCATCCATCCATCCTTCCATCTTCCCTCCTTCTCTCCCTCCCTCCCTCACTTCCTCCCATCCTTCATCTGTCCATCCTTCCTTCCATCCAATCAACAGACGTCTGTTAAGCACCTAGCATGTACTAGGTCCTGCATCTATTACTGTGAAAGACAAAGTGGCTGGAGATAGACAGAGTCAGGGACAGACCTGGGTCCTGTCCTGTGGGTGCCCAGTCTGGGAAGACTGAAAAGGAAAGAGGACTGAGGGTAAACAAGACTGTCGTGAGCTGGCTCAGGACACCCTCTGCTGGTGACAAGGCAAATGCACACCTCTAAAGCCAATGTGGGCTCTAGGGAACTTGGAACTGGGCTTCCGGGGGTGGCCATGGGATTCCCAGAAAGGGTTCTGAAGGACCACCAGTCTTCCTTCCTGCTGGGCCCTATCACCTCCCACAAAGGTTTCATTCATGGATATGTAGATTTGGGGGTTTCCTGTTGCTACAGACCAGTCACATCTGGGACAAACGGCCTTGAACCTGGGGATGGCCACAGGTGCAGGCCAAGAACAGGCAGACTATATCTGGTCAAACCAAGCTTTGGCCACCCTGGCTTGAGCCAGGTGCCAACCTCCCCGTGTCCCGGTTGAGCCAGAGCCCAGCAATGACGGGTATGGCCATCCCATTGTGGGCTCCCCCTCCCCTAGCCCGGGCTTCCAGGCTAGGCTGACCCAGCAGGGGGAAATGAAGCTGGGAGTGGCATTTAGCACAGGTGGGCAGGGTCCAGCCCCCAGTAGCTCCTGCACTGCACACCTGTGCCTGCCCAGCTCCCTGCCTGCTGTATCCTTGTGGCGTTGGAGTGGAGATGTTACCCAGCTCTCAGAGGGAGCTGGTGTCCTTGAGAGTCCCAGAGGGTTAAAGGAGGGGAGAGGGCTGCCTCCTTGCTGTGAGCAGATGCCAGGCTTGGCAGCAGAGCTGTGGCTGCGCATGACTGTGGCAGCCTAAGGGATGGAGTGTGGTGCATATGTGATGTGCGTGCTCACATGTGTGGGCGTGTGGATCACAGGACCCAGACAGCCCCTCTCTGCCCTTCCAAGGAAACTCAGGCCCATTCCCTCCTCTGTCAGGCTGGTTCCCTAGCCAGGAGGGTCTGGCTGGGAGTTTCTGCCACTCAGAGGGGTAACTCCCAGGCTCTGCAGGACACAGCCACACGGCTAAGGCAGGGAGCAGGGCTGCCCTGCCTTCCAAATGCTACCCATGGAGAAGGCAGTGCTGATGCTGCTACTGGGGAAGCCAGAGCCCAAGTGTCTCCTCGTGGCCCTAAGCCTTCCCATTGTGGCCGCAGTGGTGGCACTCATGATGCAGCCTGGCCTGCCTCCCTGGCTGGCTGGAGAGATGCTCGCGGAAGATGATCACACCCCGTGTAAAATCCAGGCTTCCTGGGAATGGTTCTGGCCCCACTGCACCCGTTTCTTTATTTCTTGTAACTCAAAATAAGTTGCTCCGGGCCCCACTCTGCTGAGGGCAGGGTCAGGCTCAGCCATGTCTGGCCCCCTCTCTTCCTCTCTAGGGGCCTGAGAAGCCCCCAGCCCTAGGCAGTCTGGGGTGTCGGTAAAGGCCCTCTGCTCTCAGTTCTCCTTGGTCATTGCAGGCAGGTGGAGGTCCAACCCTCAGGCACTGTCCAGTCTCCCCAGAAGTCCCCCTGCCACCTGCCTGGGCCTGTCAGACCCTAACCAGGGAACCCTGAACACCCCTCTCTTCATAACCCTGGGCAAACACCCATTCCTCTCAGCTTCAAACACCAAATCTGCCTTTTTTCCCTGCCTCCTTTCTTTCTGCTATGCCCACGGCATGTAGAACTTCCCGGGCCAAGGATTGAACCCGTGCGACAGCAGCAACCCAAGCTGCAGTAGTGACAATGTCAGGTCCTTAACCCCTGAGCCACCAGGGAACTCCTGCCTTGGGTCTTTCAAAGACTCCTCCTGTCTCCTTTCCCTACAACAATTCCTCAATGAGCTCGGGCTTTTCAAAAGAGAAGCTGTGGCAGGGGCGGGGGTGACCTCAGATACAAACCCACTCCCCCCCAAGCACACAGAGAGACCTTGCAAGGAAAACTTAACAGATGACTATCACCAAGGCTTATCTGGCAACATAGCACAGCCCCTTCTAGCCTGCCTTGCAGGTCCCCCTCCCTCACAGACACAGGGCTCCCCACCCCAGGCCTGGGTCTCTCCACAAGCCTGTCCTTATCCCCTGGGGAGGGGCCTTGTTCTGATCTGGCTTCTCCAGTCTAAGCGCCCCCTGCCTCCCGACCCACGCCCAGTGACAGAAGGTATTTGCCTGATATCAGGGAAGTGTAAATGGTTTTTAAAAACATTTTAGCAGCTACAGCAACAGTTTGGAAAACATGTATTATTTTGGAGGTGTCAGACACCCGCCCTGTCTCTGGCTCTAAAGTGACACACCTATGACATCACCAGGAGGAGAGAGCGCTGGCAGGCAAGGAGGTTTCAGGCCCTGGGGACCAAGCCTGGGTCCAGAGCCCACTATCAGGCAGAGCGAGAGCTGGGAACCTCCTTCCTTCTCTTCCAGCAGGGACAGGGAATGCAGGATTCAAAGGGTGGTTCCTGGGATTCACCCCCTTCCCCACCGCTCCCAGACCCCAGGTGGCTGGAGCCCCTCCCACCAGATCGACAGGAGGAGCTGAGTCTGCGCAGCTTCTGCGCCCTCCCCTGCAGACCGGGAGGCTTCCGTGTGGACACCGTGGAGCTCACCTTCCTCCCGAGATCCCGGTGTAATGACAGCCAGGGAATAAAACAGATAGAGAACCACGGGAGCAGAGATCTGGAGGGGCCAGCGGCAGATGACCGATTCCCAACAAATGCTTGGAAGTTGGGAACTGGATGGAAGGGGCAACAGCTCCCACGGGAGTTAGGAGACGCATAGCTGTGCTTGCAGAGGTGCCGGCGGAGGGCTGACCTGCCTTGCTGACTCCGGAGGGACCCGGAGCAGCACAACTGCTAGGGCTGATGTGGGGGCTTGAAACCTGTCCCCTGACTATCCCCCTTCCCCCAGCCCTGTACCTGGACCTCAGCCTGCAGGAGAAGGAAGACTTTCCCTCTGATGAAACTGCAAAGGGCCCGAGGACTTCAGGTTGGGAGAGGAGCAGGGCACCTCTGAAACACCAGCATTAACTGCACACACCAGGGGTCTCCCCCTCAGATTGGAGTTTACAGATCTCTCCCTTATGGCTGGGTTGTGTCCTCCCGGGATTCGTATGTTGAAGTCCTGGCCCCCTGTACTTGACAGTGTGACTGAAGATAGGGTCATGAAGTTACAATGAGGCCATGAGGGTGGGAGGTTTAATCCAACATGACTGGTATCCTAAGAAGAAATTCAGTCACAGATAAAGACAGACCGTGTAAAGACAGGGAGAAGATGGCCATCTGTAAGCCAAGGAGAGAGGCTGCAGAGGAAAGCAATCCTGCCAACACCTTGATCTTGGACTTCTAGCCTCCAAAACTGTGATAAATTTCTGTTGGTTAAGCCCTCCCAGTCTGTGGTAGTTCCTGGCAGCCCTAGCAGATAAGAGACTCTAGAGAGTTCTCTTGTGGAGCGGTGGGTTAAGGACCTGATGATGTCACTGCAAGGGCTCAGGTTGCTGCTGTAGTGCAGGTTCAATCCTTGGCCAGGGAACTTCTGGGACTCACTGGAAGCCTGGGCCTCACCCCCTCCCCCACCTCCCCCAAGCCCCAGGTGGCTGGAGCCCCTCGCACCACCCACCACCGGATCGACAGGAGGAGCTGAGTCCATAGGCCAAAACAAACAACAAAACAAAACAACCGCAAAAAAGACACTCTCCCTTGGAAGACTTGAGCTAGACAACTAAGTCTACCCCACACACCCTGCCCCCAACCTTACACCAAACAATCAGGTGTTTGGTGACCTGCTTGCAACTATGAAGCAGTATCTGAGGCTCATCAAGCATCTGAGGGTAGCCTCCAATGGAGAGAACACCAAAAGAAGGCAAGAGATAAAGATGACTCCAGAGGAAAGAGAAATAATTCACGAAGTAGCCAAAAACTGCAAACATCTTAAACATAAATCAACAGGGAGCTGATTAAATAAACCAGTGGCCCATTTATTTTGAACCAAACGGCAAGGCAATTCGATGGAGAAAGGATAGCCTTCGATAAGCAGTGCTGGGAAAACTGAATATTCACACGCAAAAAATTATCTTACACAAAAACACAGAAATTAACTCAAAATGGATCACGGACATAGATATAAGAACTAAAACTATAAAACTTTTAAAGGAAACATAGGAGAAAAACTTTGTGACTTTAAATTAGGCACAGATTTCTTAGATACAACACCAAAAACATGATGCATAAAAGAAAAAGAATGATGAATTGTACTTCTTCAAAGTGAAAAACTTTTGCATTTCAAAAGACGCTATTAAGAAAATGAAAAGACAAACCACAGATGGGAGAAATTATTTGCAAATCTAATATGTACTTATAGCTACAAAATAAAAATAACAACTCAGTAAAAAGACAACTCAATGTAAAAGATGGGCAAAAGATTTGAATTGATATTTCACTAAAGATCATATTCAAATGGATAATAACATGAAAGTATGCGCAATATCATTAGTCATTAGAGAATGCAAATTAAAACCACAATGAGATATCACTTCGTACTCACTAGATGGCTATAATTAAAAAGCCAGATAATAACAAGTGTTGATGAGAAATTGGAGAAATTGGAACCCTCATACACTGTTGACGGGAATGTAAACAATATAGTGACAGTTTCTTTAAAAATTCAACATAGGCGTTCCCATCATGGTTCAGTGATTAACAAACCTGACTAGTATCCATGAGGACGTGGGTTCAATCCCTGGCCTCGATCAGTCAGTGGGTTAAGGACCTGGGGTTGCCATGAGCTGTGTGTGGTGTAGGTTGGCAGCTACAGCTCTGATTCGACCCCTAGCCTGGGAACTTCCATATGCCGTGGGTGTGACCCTAAAAAGACCAAATAAAATAAAATAAAATAAAAATTCAACAAAAAGGTCCTAAACAACCTAACAATTCCACTTCTAAATATATACCCAGGAGAAATTAAAACATCTGTTCATACAATGACTTGCAAGTGAATGTTCACAGCACTGTTATTCCTAAGAGCCAAAATGTATAAACCATCCAAATGTCCATCAGCAGGTGAATGGATAAAGCAGGAATCCGTGGAATGGAATACGACTCAGCAATAAAGAAGGATGAACTGCTGACGCAGGCTACATGATGACAAGTGATCACAAACATGAGGCTATGTTAAAGATGCACATAGTGTATGATTATGTTTTTCGGGAAATGTTTGGAGAAGACCAATCTATAAAGACAGAGAGTAGATTAGTGGTTGCCTGGGGCAACGGGAAATGACAGCCAAAGGGCCTGAGGGATTCAGGGTGGGAGGGGGAGCAATGGAAATAGCCTCTAATTGGATTGCAGTGATTACACAGCTCTGTAAATGTATTAAAAATCATTGAAGTATAAGCTTAAAATAGGTGAATTTTATGGCAGGTAAATTATACTTGAATAAAGTTGTTTTGTTAAAAAAAAAAAGGCGCCCCAGGCATGCCCTGGCACCCACTGCTTCTCTCTAATCCCACTCATTTTCTGACTCCTGGGATTTCTCTATCCTTCTGGAGTTTTAAGGAAGTTGTAGATTCTATTTTACCCAGGGCTGGCGGGCACATCAGCTCCATCAGCCACACTGCTGGTATTTGCTTTCTTGGGATTCTGGCATTTTTGTCTCCCTGAAGAGGGCTGTTTGTTCGCCTCAGTGAAGCACATGGAAAAAATAAAAAACCGGGAGTTCCCGTCATGGCTCAGTGGTTAACAAAGCCGACTAGCATCCATGAGGAAGCAGGTTTGATCCCTGGCCTCGCTCATTGGGTTAAAGATCCGGCGTTGCCGTGAGCTGTGGTGTAGGTCGCAGACACAGCTCGGATCCCGAGTTGCTGTGGCTCTGGCATAGGCCAGTGGCTACAGGTCTGATTTGACCCCTAGCCTGGGAATCTCCATATGCTGTGGGTGCGGCCCTAAAAAGACCAAAAAAAAAAAAAAAAAAAAAAAAAAAAAGAAAGAAAGAAAGAAAAAGAAAAAAAAGAGAAAAGAGAAAGAGAAAACCGGCTTCAGGGAGAGATGTTCAGCCAGGGTGTGAGCTCCAATGGACCCCAGCTCTTGGGCCTGACTCCCTTCGCCTTCTTCCTCTGAGACATAAGACAGGTCGACGAGGTGCAAGGGGCAGGGGGTTACGCCATCCTAATGCCCTTCCTTTTTCTTTCTCTGGTCAGTGGGACGTCCCAGTGCCTTCTCAGCCTCAAGCCCCAACGTGGAAGGAAGAGGCACTCCTAGACCTCCTAGTGCTCCTGGGACCAGCCTGCTGGGGAGGGAGTTGGCCAGACACCAGGAATTCGCCAGTGCCCATTCGCCGTGGAGTTCCACGAGAGCAGGGACCTCCCAGACCACTCACTGCAGAATCCCAGTGCCTGGCCATGTGGGGACTCCACAAATATATCATTTTTTTCTTTAAAAAAATGTTATTGAAGTATCATTGATTCACAAGGTTCTATTAATTTCTGTTGTACAGCACAATGACTCAGTTATACATAGATGTTCTTATCTGTTTGTTTTTGTTTTTTAGGGCTGCACCCATGACATATGGAAGTTCCCAGGACAGGGGTTGAATTGGAGCTACAGCTGCTGGCCTACACCACAGCCCCACCAATGCAGGATCCAAGCCGTGTCTGTGACCTACACCACAGCTCATGACAATGCTGGATCCCCAACCCATGAGAGAGGCCAGGGATCAAAGCCGCGTCCTCATGGATACTAGTTGGGTTCGTTTCCACTGCGCCACAATGAGAACTCCTATGTATATATTCTTTTTCATATTCTTTTCCATTAAGGTTTATTCTGGGATATTGATTATAGTTCCTTATGATACACAGTGGGACCTCGTAATAAATATTCTCTCTTTTTTCTGGTCATGCCTGTGGCATGTAAAAGTTCCCAGGCCAAGGATCGAACCCATGCCAGAGCAGCGACCCAAGTGGCTGCAGTGACAATGCCAGATCCTTAACCTGCTGCACCACAAGGGAACTCTGTAATAAATATTTCTAATACAAATGAACGGAAGTGGAAAAGGGCCCCCGGCAGTAAGAATCCACCTCCTTCCGGCCTCTGGCCTTCCTGCTCTCACTGACTGTCCTCCATCCCAGTCCCCAGGAAGGGACAAGGCCCACACACACTTTGCAAGCCCTGTAGATTGTACATGCTTGACGAGCAGACTTGGTTTAAGCTCAGAAAATCCTTTAATTACTGCCGCTACTTCTGGCTGGGTTCTGGGAAGGAACTAATTTGAGCAGCAATCACTCGACCTGAAATATTATGAATGTAATTTCATTATTTGGTCTGCCCCGGTCGCGGGCAGGGGGTTACAATAACTGGTTTTGCCGAGTTCCTGCTGGAATGGCAATTAATTCCTCACCCACATCTGGCGTGACAGACAACCCACAGACAACTTCCACCCTGGTGCCCCAGGGATCTGCCCCAGTCGGGGCCCTAACTGTGTGTGTCCCGCACCTGCTCATGGCTGATGTGACCATCAGTGTATGCTCAGAGCAGCCAGCCCCAGGCTTCAGTGGGAAGTGCTTTCCATGTGAGCTGCAAGCCCAAGGCATACATCATGGCTGTGTACAGGCTCTTACAGGCCAGGGCAGATCACACACACACACATACACACACACACACACACACAGGTCCTTGCCCTTCACCAGCACACATATGCACACATCAGAATGTGTCTGCAATGCACAGGAATGAAACACGCCCAACATATCTGTGTGGCAGTGTGTGCAGGTCCTCAGGCTGGCCCTCCAACATAATGTCTCAGCTCTGAGTAACTGCCAGAGCCGCCCGTAAGACCTTATGTCTTGGGGATCCAAAGACCCAGGTTGGAGTTTAGGCACTGCCACTTCCTGGTGGTGTGACCTTGGACAAGTGACTCAGCCTCTCTGTGCCTCAGTTTCCCCACATGTAAAATGGAGACGGGTTGCTGCGAGGTTTCAGGGCAGGGATATGTATAAAGCACGTAAAGTGTCGTACGTGGCACCAGGCACTCATACCACCATCACTGTTCATACAGTGCCACCTCCATGGATACTACTGGGACTTCTCACAGCCCCAGGGGCATTGCTCCATATGTGGAGGCCACCCCCTGGTAGTTGTCTCCCTGACACCTCACTGACCAGTCACTTTCCCAGCCCCCAGCTCCCAAGCCTGAATGGTAAATGGTGATCTGGCAGGACTCCTGGCCCCTCAAACTGGGCAGGGGCCCTTGGGCTCTGGGAGGCCATTGTTGGTACCCAGGCAGCTGGAGAAGCTCTGCCTATGACTCACTCGTGGACTGGCTTAAAGAGAGTCCTACGGGGCTGGAAGGAGTTAATGGTGCCCACCAGGGAGACCCACCACCTCTGCATCCTGGGGGCAGGGGTGGGGGTTGCCTAGGGAGGGGGCAGATCTCGGCCTGAGGGAGGGTGGGATAGTGGACAGACCCTCTCCTTCTGCCCATCCAACCAACAGAAGGTGCCAAGCATGACCAACCAACTCTGGAAACACCTTCTCAAATTTGAGCTGCCACTTAAACATTAGAAGAAATGATAAAAAACTATATGTTAAAGAGTCTTAGCTTCTTCGAAAAAAGAAAAAAATTAAAAGGAGGATCTGGCCACCTTGGGCCTGCCTTCCACACAGAACTCTTGGCTGGAGCTGAGTGGCAGCCCAAGAAGCCAGGAACCATCTGTCCCCACCCCCTCCCCCACCCCATTCCCTACGTCCCTCTCCCCCCAGTAGCTCTGTGCTGTCACTTTCTGATGGACCTGGTGACCCATGGGTTTTTAATGACACCCCCCATCCCTTCCTCTTCTCTATCTCCCTTCCTCTAGGAAAGCCCAGACCCCAAAGGCAAAGGTGGAGAATAATCAGAAATGCTTGCAGCCTTTGGGGAGGTGGGGTGGGGCTCTGTGACTCCTTCCATGCAGCCTTTTCTTCCTAGGATGAAGAAGCACCTTCAGAAACACAACCAGAATGTGCGGGGTTCACAGATCACCTCCTCGGTCCATCCCAGGTTGGAGTCACCTGGGCTGAGACCCACTGATCGGACACTAGACACTTGACCTGCTTTGGGGACAACCAAGCTGGCCAAGCGGGGAGCTTGGACAGAGGCCAGCCTCCTCTATAGGTGGCTGGTCTTTAGGACTTCTGAGGAGGGCCAGGAAAGGCCATGGCTAGGCTGCAGGGCTTGGTGAGAAGCAGACCCCAGCTTCCTGCCTGACGGCATCCCAGGGCTCCTTAGCCTTCCATCAGGAGCCAGGTGAGCAGTAGCTGTTTGGGGGCAGCGGCGGCCATTTAAGTTTGGCTATTTTTCCCATATAAAGTAAAAAAATTTTTTTTTGTTTTAATTTTTTATGGCTGCACCCGAGGCATAAGGCATATGGAAGTCCCCAAGCTAAGGGCTGAATTGGAGCTACAGCTGCCAGCCTACGCCACAGCCACAGCAACACGGGATCTGAGCCGCATCTGCAACCTATACCACAGCTCATGGCAACACCAGATCCTTAACCTACTGATCAAGGCCAGGGATCAAACCCGCATCCTCAGAGAGACAATGTAAGGTCCTTAACCCACTGAGCCACATGGGAACTCCTAAATAAAGAAAAAAAATTTTTTTTAAATTTTTACCTTTTTAGGGCTGCACCCGTGGCATATGGAGGTTCCTAGGCTAGGGGTTGAATCGGAGCTGTTGCCACCAGCCTACACCACAGCCTCAGCAACGCCAGATCAAAGCCGAGTCTGGGACCTGTATACTACAGCTCATGGCAGCGCTGGATCCTTAATCCACTGAGTGAGGCCAGGGATTGAACCCGCAACCTCGTGGTTCCTAATTGGATTCGTTTCCACTGCGCCATGATGGGAACTCCAGAGAAAAAAATTTTTAAGTGAGAGAACTGTCTACTGGGTTCCACCATGATTTGAGTGAAAACTTCAGAGCCACAGATCCACGGGAGAAAGGCTTTAGAATGAAAACATCAGCAGATACATAACGATGAGCTTCTGGCTTAGATGGGATCAGCCTGAGCCCCCAGCTTCCTTCAAAGACTTCAGGAAGGAGACCCGCACTGACCCTGAATCACAGGAAAGATGTTGCCATAAACAGGAGGGGCCGGCATTCCCATCCAGCAGGCATTTGCCGCTCGGGTGACAGCACCACAGGGCCTGGCCCGAGGGGTATAGGCCTCAGCCCACACCCAGGGCGTCCCTGACAGGCCCACTGCACCGTGGACCCTCACTGGCTTTCAGAAGCAGCCTCCAGCGCTTCCGTTGTCATAACTACCACCATGACCTTTTCAGGGTTTAAAAACACAAGAACCACCCAGTGGCCATGGAGAAGGACAACAACCGTAGCAACAGCCCTGTCCTTGGACCTGGTTCTGGCAGGGAACCACTCCCTGCTGCCTAGGACTTCTGGAACATTAGCAGAGCCTGGATAGCGCATCTCAGGACCCGATGAGACCCTTTCTCACACTGGCAGTGGGATTCAGTGTCCTGAGCCCCTCTCCCCACGTCCCCTCCCACAGCCCTGAGACCGCAGGCCAAGTGGGGCTGAGTGGGGTGGCAGGTCCGGCAGAAGGGGCCACCCCTGGGTGCCCCGTGCCACGTTGGGGTTGGAGTGTGGCCCCACCCTCCTGTGCTGGCCGGCAGAGCTCCTGGCTGAGTTGGGGCTTTGTCTCTGATGTCAGGAGGACTCCTGCCACCATCAGCCACTGAGGATGCCTGGTTGGTGAATAGTACAGAGGTGGGGGGGTGCATGTTGACAGGGTAAGAAGAGCCCCACTAATGCTAACCCAGGTGCACTTGCCAGGGCGGCCCAGACCAGGTATGCTTCCAGGGCATCTCACGCAGATCCCAAGCGCTCCTCCTCCTCCCTGCTCCCTCCTATTCATTCTGTGCCAGGTGGATGGGGGAGGGGTCACCCCACACCTGAGCCCTGCTCCGGGCCCGCAGAGTAAGGATTCATGCCATTCATACCGCAGGTGAACAGAGTCCAATTCATTCCCCCAGAGTGGGGGCCTGGGGTGGGGAGAACAACCAGCTGCTGTGGGGACACGACCTGAACCCGGGGCTTCCGGGGGTGGTGTGAGCCTCGGCACCGCCAGCTCCGCTTAACCCCGGACACAATGGGAGACCCAGTTTCTCAGCTGCACTGTAATTTCAGAAGGTGTCTTTGTGTGGGCTTTATTAACCAAGACGCCAGAGGAGCCCTGGGGCTGGGGCAGGGAGCCTGGCTGCCAAAGACATCTGCCAGGTGTTGGCAAGAAATGCCCTTTGAGGAGCCAATGGAAAACATCAGAAAATACAAGAACCGCAGACCTTGACATTAACTAGCAGCAGCTGGCGGGGAGGGCAAAGTGAGGCCAGGAAGGGCTTTGCAAGCAGGCACATCTGTGTTTTGAATCCCGGCTCCGGCCACTCCGGCTGTGGGACTTTGGGCAATTGACCTAACCTCTCTGAATATAAGTCGAGAACAATAAGGCGTCTCACAAGGTGAAGGAACATAAAACAAAGGCACCTGGGACAGTGCCTGGCACCAATAAATGATACCTATTACTAGGTTTCATGCACACTGAAGCTTAAATACATTTGTCTCATTTGAAAAATTATCATCGTACACACGCGTGGAGCGCTGTGGTTTTCAAAGCCATCTTTGTCCATTACTTCATTAGAGCCACCCTGATCCTGTCTTCTATTTTTAGCATCTTTCGTTCTTTGAGAACATAAGTCTCGCTCTTATTGGGTACGATCGTCCCAATTTTCCGTTCTGCTCCCCTTTTTAATTTCCCCACCCCTAGGAACCTTTAGCATAACAATGCTGGGACCATTTTCTATTAATATCAATTTTCAGATTAGAGTGATATGATGTCTGTTTCCTAATTTAATTAGGTGATTCCTGTTATTAGTTCCTACATGCTCATTATTTTTCATTTAGCAGATTTTAACGCACCAAAGGAAAAGTGGGGCTCCGGCTGGAGACCTCCACAGCGTCTTCTGCAGCAGGGAGCAAAATGGTACCCTCTGCCTGCAGAGGGCTGGGGGAACCTGGACAAGGGGACCACCTCAGGGAAGCAGATGCTAGGGAGCTGCAGTCTCAGGTGAGAGAGGGCGGGGGCAGAGAACCTCCCACTGCCGAGCACCCCTGAGGGCAGGGCCTCCCAAGGAGGGCTGTAGGGAGGGTCCTTCATGAAGCCCTCCCTCAAAAGCAGACTCCAGAGAAGCTTCCAAAATCGGCACCCTCAGAGCCCATCAAACCCCAAGACTAGTGCCCACACCTGAGGACTGTGTGTTCTGATGCCCCGCCCCCTTTCTGGCACTAATTGTCCAGACTGCCATATGGAGGTCCCAGGTCTGCCCCTTTGTCAGTATCATCCTTTGCACAACTCCAGTGGGCATCCTCCACACCAGTTTCGATCAACACTACCTTAGAATTAGCCCAGAACACAGCGTGACTGGCACCCCTAATCTGCAGGCCCTGCCTCAGTGCTCCCACCCCATCGAGGCAGGGCTCAGCCATCCTGGTCCCCAACCCTCCAACTGTCCACACTGACCCTACCAGTTTCCTTCCCTAGGATGGCACAGGGATGGCTGGGCTGGCCCAGCTCACTGTCCAGCCTGTGGCACCAGAAAGAATCCCCACAAAGGCACTCCGGTTGAGGAAAGGGAGGTAGGAAGCCTCACGGCCATGCTTGGAAGAAGCGCTCCTACAAGCCCCCCAGCCTGACTTTGAGAGCTGGGTGTGCTCTGTGATGAAGAGTGGGCACTCCAGAGAACTAAAAACTCAGTGAGCAGTTTCACCCAGGGTCAGATTTTCTTGGCTGTGGCCACAGACAGGCGAGGCGAGGGAGGTGAGGCGGGCTTTGTGAGCCCTGGGTGGGTGTTTGGGGAAGAGCATTTGCAGGTGCATTGTTTAGACACACCGGTTCTGAGAATCCCAGCTCTGCTGATTTTGCAATGATATATTGCCAGCTACTTAACAGGATGGATCACTACAATTACATGTCACTTCTGATATTCACAGTCACAACAAGGAGGTGTCAGCCTTGCAAGGTTTGCAGGAAATATATATGATGTTCGGCGATGCCTTTAGAAAATGGTTTCAGGAGATAGACTTGAGAGGATTCCAATAAAACCCACCTGCCCAGGCAAAGCAGACAGCTCCATGGAAACTGGAGGGGCTGGCCCCTCCCTGGTCCCAGGAAGAGCATAGGCTTAGGCACCCTGGTTCCAGCAGGCTGCCCCTGCCCCAGGGCCAGCCTTGTTCAACTCTAGAGAGGAGGTTAGGAGGGACGGCCACCGTGCTTCCGTTTATTCCATTACCACCTGCATGTGGGTGAGCTGTCAAGAGCCTTTTGGCAGTTATTCCTACGGCCCTTGCATGCCTAGGACTTTTAGCTGGGTGGTGCATCTCGGGGTGACAAGGGGTCACACCTGGACAAAGACAGTTGCTATGGAACAAGACAAACCTTCTGACATTGTCCTGTAGCCTTCAGCATTGGCACAGGCAAGGCCAAGTGTTCCCAGTAACAGAACTGAGAGCGAGGGCCACACTTTCTCCAGGCAACACAGGAGCCCTCGCCTCGTGGGAGCCCTTAAGTGGGTCAGACCCATGGGCATGGGAATTCTGGCTCTGTCCATTTCATTTTTTTTCTTTTTTATGGCTGCACCAGTGGCATATGGAAGTTCCCAGGCCAGAGACCGAATCCCACGCTGCAGCTGCGGCAATACTGGATCCTTAACCCACTGCGTGGGGCTGGGGGTCAAACAGCACCTCTGCAGTGACCCAAGACACTACAGTTGGATTCTTAATTCACTATGCCATGGCGGGAGCTCCTGTCCTATTTCTTTTCTTTCTTTTTTTCCTTTTTCTTTTTAGGGCTGCCCCTGCAGGATATGGAAGTTCCCCGGGCTAGGGATCGAATCAGAGCTGAAGTTTCTGGTCTACACCACAGCCACATCCACGCCAGATCCGCACCACATCCATGACCTATACCACAGCTTGCAGCAACGCTGGATCCTTAACCCACTGATCAAGGCCAGGTATCGACCTGCATCCTCATGGATCCTAGTCAGGTTCTCAACCCGCTGAGCCACAGCAGGAACTCCCTCCTGCCCATTTCTAACTGTGAGGTACTGGGCATGATACTTAGCATCGTGCACTCTGTAGATACATGATGCATGATCCAGGCTCCAACAGAGTCTCACCTGGGTCCACTTCATCGCTTCCACTGGAGGTCAGCATCCTGTCACCTCTTGTGCACTAGAGAAGGCAAACAAGCAACCCACAGCTCCCCGCTTCCAGGAAGACCTCCTGACCCTTCCAGGCAGGACCCTGCCCTTGGGTGCATGAGAGGGAAGGAGCGAATGCACAACCTGTGAATGGAAATGCAGGTGGAAGATGGGTTGGCAGAGTGGGAGCTTCCTGCTCCTGCCACTTGTTCCTGTAGTCTGTGAGTCTGGAACCCTGGGTGGAGGAATCATAGGCCAACCCCACACACGCTGTCCAGCATCTCAGATGCCACCTGCCCCAAAGAGACCACGTGGTCTCCAGCACCCCCACCCCCAGATCCCTACTCCCTGAAGTGTCTGCCTCGGTGGGCGGCACCCCTAACTTCATCTGCCAGAGCCAGAAACCCTGAGCCAGAGTCACCCTGAACCTGGACGGCTGCCCTAACCCTTAACCCTAACCCTCCTTATCCTCCCATGCACGTGGTCTCCACCCTTGCCTCCCCCCACGATGCCCCCGAACCACCCTCTCCCATCTCCACCTGCCCTGGGCCTTGCCATGTCTTCCGGCCTTGCTCAGCCCCTCCCAGCCATGCTTTTTGTGGTTTCCTCCTCTGCTCCTGCCCACAGCTCCACGACATGCAGCCACTGCCCTCTCAGAATCTCTAGAGCTTCCCCTCTGAGCCTGCGACAAAGGCTCCAAGGACTTAGGGTGCCCCAAGCCTGCCTGTGTCTTCAGCCCCAAGTCTCACTCCAGCCCCTAACGCATGGGGAGCTCTTCCAACGTACCTTCTCTCACACCCCCGAACCTTGGCCCACACTCCCCTCTGCAAGGCTCTGCTCCAGGCCCAGGCAGGCTGCACCAAGCATCACTGCTGTTGGGAAGGCCACAGGTACAGTGGACGACAGCCAGCGGCCTCAGGATAAATCTTGACTCTGAAGCCCAAAGCTGTGTGGCCATAGGCATGGCTTTTAACCTCTCTTAACTCAGGTTAATTGTCAAATGGTGTGCCAGTACTTAACTCAGGGGTGGGGGATGCTTCTGAAAGTATTATAGGAGCGCTAAACACCTGTGCACAGTGAGTGGCTGGGAGTGTTAGCCAGCAGTAGTGTTGTCTGTGCGTCCCCCTTATAAGTCTTGGTACCTCTTTTATTACAAAAATTATATGCATTAAAACATGCAAAGGAGTTCCCATTGTGGCACAGTGGGTTAAGAACCCAACTGTAGCAGCTCAGGTCACTGTGGAGGCAAGGGTTCGATCTCCAGCCCAGGACGGTAGGTTAAAGGCTCTAGTATTGCTGCACCTGTGGCATAGGTCCTTAGATTCAGTTCCTGGCCTGGGAACTTCCATGTGTCACAGGTGTGGCCAAAAAACAAAAACTAAAAAACATGCAAAGGGCTTAGCACAAGACCTGGCACACGGTAAACATTCGTTATTATTATTATTATTGTTATTATTATTATTATTATTCCTGGATGCCCTGGAAGGAATGCCCCAGGGCCAGCTATGGACTAGAGGCTGTCCAGTCCTTAATCTGCACTTGGGGCCCCTGAGCTGTCACCATGGCTGCCCTCCCCCCTTGGCACCCCATCATTGGCACCCTGTCCCCAGTACTCCCACCCACAACTCCACAGCTTTGGGAAAGCAAAGAGCTAATTCACTAAAACGCAGAGTGGCCCGCTTTAAGAAAATTCACTGCAAAAACCAAACATTAAAAAAAAACAAACGACCATTTGTCATGTGCTAACAACAGAATCTGTATCATAAGATCACCTTTTAAAAATTTATCAATGAATAAGCTGATCAATCCACTGCTCATTTTGGCTTCATGGGTCACTAACAATGCCTCACCTCATCCCATGGAAACAAAATCCATTCCACTTAGAGGAATGAAGAAGGAAGGATATGGTTAGAATATCACATTGTATAGCTGCAAATGAGAGGCTGGTCAGAGACTGACTGACATGCCAAATGAAAGCTGGGCAGATGAGTGCCTTCTGATGGAAGAACACAGGACTGCACATGAATTCTTGACAAAGATGAAAATACAAACCTGTATCTGATCAAGCTGCTAAATTTCCTTAATTTATAGGGAATACCAAAGAGCAGCAGACAGTTCTGAGCTATACCAAATGGGCACCATGAGCAAAAGTCCCAGTGGTGGGAAACTTATAGGACTTGAGACCCAATTTCCTTGAATAAATAGCAAGAGAAAAATAAAGATGCGTGGGAATGGGGGTGGGGGAGGGGGAGGGGAGGATTGGGAGCTTGGAATTAGCAGATGCAAACTATCTTACATAGGATGGATAAACAAGATCCGACTGTATAGCACAGGGAACAATATTCAATATCCTGGGATAAACTATCATGGAAAAGGGGATGAAAAAGAATATATACAACATATATATAACTGAATCACTTAGCTGTACAGCAGAAATTAACACAACATTGTAAATTGACTCTACTTCAATAAATTTTTTTTTTGGTCTTTTTTAGGGCCACACCTGAAGCATATGGAGGTTCCCAGGCTAGGGGTCAAATTGGAGCTACGGCTGCCGGCCTACACCACACCCACAGCCACTCAGGATCCAAGCTGAGTCTGAACCCACAACACAGCTCACAGCAACGCCGGATCCTTAACCCACTGAGCAAGACCAGGGATCGAACCTGCGTCCTTCCACGATAGTCAGATTTGTTTCCAATGAGCCAGGATGAGAACTCCAATAAATTTATTTTTAAAATTAAAAAAAAAAAAGATGTGCAGAGACTCAGACTGAGAGCAAGTTCAACAACTCATCCACCAACTGCAACATGTGGGCCTTATCTAGATAACGTGATACTGGAAATAAAGATAATTATGACATTTGTGGGACAACCAGAAATTTGAACACTGGATGTTTGATGATATCAAAGAAATGTTGCATATTTAAAAAGAGTTCTTATCTTTTAAACTGAAAAATATATTGAAATGCTTATGGCTGAATTAATAGGCCATTTGGTATATGTTTCGAAATGAGAGAAATGGATGGGGCTGTGGATGGGGCCATTGGGGGTGGTGGGGTTCATTGCACTTTTCCAATCTACTTGGGGAGGGGGGCATGACTGCAGCATGCAGGAGTTCCCAGGCCAGGGATCAAACCCACGCCATAACAGTGGCAATGCCGAATCTTGAATCTGCCAGGCCACCAGGGAACTCCCCTAAATTACTTTTGTGTGTGTTCCAATCTCTCTAGTATAGAAAGTTTATAAAGAAAGGCAGCTTATAAAAAGTCAGGCTGCCCAAACACACGCGTGGAGGGTGCCTCCTGCACTCCCAGGGCCAACACCTTGGGATGTGCCATTTCCCGTCTGGCTTGCTCTCCGAGTCTTCCACTTAGGGAAGAGGCAAGTGGAGTCTCCTGGGGCAAGAAGTGAGTTTCCTGAGGCCTCAGGGCCTGGCAATCTTGGAGACTTGGAAAAGAGCTGGGTAGGTGACTTCTCCACTACTCAAGAAAATCTAATCTTAGAATGAAGGTAGGTTAACTGACAGCAATTTGTTTTCAAAAGATCTGATTGAAAATAGGGTAAACATTTTGGGAAATATTGCTAGGTTTACAAAAGTTGGCAGCCCCATAGGATGGTATCTAATGCATAAAACCAGGTGAGATTTGCTGACATCTCTGAGAAGTTCAGGTGCTGCTAACACCTGATTGCTGCACGGGAGAAATCTGAAGGACAGCTCAACCCCAAGGAACCACAAATAACTCAAGGCTCTGCCTGCCCTCTCAAGCTCGTTTCTGGATTTTCACCTGCCCACCCGCGCCCCTCCCACCTTGGTCAGTGCCACCAGTGGAGGTCCCAGATGCTCCATTCCCAAAGAAGTTTCTGCCGCTGCGAAAGTCAGAGTAGCCCCTCCCCCCCATCAGCCTTGCCGGATCCAGAGAGCAGGGCAGCCTCCCTCGTCTACACCTCCCATCCACAGGTAGAAATCTCGGCTTGTCCGGGACCCTTGGGGCCACCCACCCATGCAACTGGATACATACACTTTGTAAGCACCGGTTTCCAACAGATAAATGTAATCAAGGTTTATGTGCTCAGAGAAGCCAACAGGATGGGATTGTTTCACTTGAAAGATCAGAAGAAAATTGTAACTAATGTTGTGGAAAATTACTTTGATATTGCTTTCTTGGTACCGAATCACAATTAGGCTGCTGTGAGAAGTACAGGGAAAGAATAAATGAATAGTAACAAATCAACACAAACAGCCTGTGTCAGGAACACTTTGCTCAGGGAAAGTAACGTAAGCATTACTTAAAGTTTTATGACTGTGTTTGATGTGATTTCCATAGAACGTCCAGGTTGCCCCTCACCTGGCACGTGGCGAGGGTGGTCCAGCTCCACTTATGGCCAGAAGGAGGCAGCTCCAGATCCCAGTGTGCTCCTCACCTGGGTCTGCAGGGGGAGGCTCACCGCAGCTTCGTGCCATCCTACACCCAACTGCAGAGATCAACTCTCAGTGCCCCCTGACAGCACTGCCCGTGGAGCCCAGTTCTGTGGACCCTGGGTCATCGGCCACTCTGGGGCTCACAGGAGGCTGCAAAGTCTCAGTAAAGGAGTCAGCTTGGTCACGGGTCCTTGCTTCGTCAGAAGCCAGGAAGCAGCCAGACCCAGCTCTGACAGCCAGCCCTAGGAGGGTCCAGTCCAGGCGTGAGTCAGCACCAGTGACTCACCTGCCATCTCCTGGCTGCTTCTCTGGGACGGAAGAATCAACTCATCGGCCTCTCCCACCAGGGCCTCTGATGGCAAGCTGCCAGGCCTGTGGCCTCAGCTCTGGCCTCCTCGTGCTCCTTCTGCCTTTCCATGTGGTGCCTATGAGCCCTCAATCTGAGCTCAGGGTGGGTGCAGGCTGCCTGCAGAGTGTGAGCCATGGCTGAGGGTGGGGCTGGGAGGGCCAGGTGCCCCATGCCCTGCCCAGCACTCCTGTGCCACAGGCTGTGGGCAGGGATGGTGCAGGAATCCCTCCGCCCATCCCCCAAGCCTCCATGCCTCTTTCATACAGTTTGGTTCGTATCCTGAAGCTCTGGAGCATCTTCATGGCCCCTCCCCTAACATGGCCCCCAGGACCACTGCTGGGACACACCGGTGCTCTGGCCCAGCAATGATGCCTTCCTTCACCCCAAAACAGCGCGCTCCATGGTCTCAGCCATACACCTGCCGCCCTCCAGCCCTGCTGTGCTCTCCCAGCCAGAGGGGCCTTGCCAAGTTCCCCTCTCCACATCCAGGCCAGCCTGAGGCTCCAGAACCATCCTTCCTGCTCTCCCCATCACTGCCATCCCACCTCTGCATGTCAGGGAGGGTGCTTCCCTCCAATGGGATAGGAGGCAGCAGGTCAGGGGCTGGCAGGAGCTGCCTCAGCTTCCCAAAGCCAGGAATTACCTCAACCTGCCTGCCCGGGCTAGAGGGGCTGGATTTGAGGGGGGTCCCTGGGGCTGGACAGAGAATCAGAGTCCCATTTTGGAGGCCTGGGCTCAGGGAGAAGTTATTTGTCCTCTGATGTCCCAGATAATCTGACAGAATCCTCCTTAAATCTGAGTTTCACCAAGGGCAACCACCAGCTAAGAGACGGGCAGGTGATCATTATTCCCAAGAGGAGTGTGTGGGCCAGAGGTCAGAGGTCAAAGGCCAGATCCCTGGGGCTAGTGGTCTGACAACAGACAGTGTTCCCACATTGAGGCTGATGACCGCCAGGAGGAGGCCAGGACCCCTCCACCTGCTGGGAGGCAGGGCACCAGGACCCCTGCCTTGGCGCCAGCGTTGGAGGCCTGCACCTCGGGCAGGAAAGCAGGGGCAAGCAGGCGGTGGTGCCGAGTGCGAGGGCTCACCTGGCACCTGCTGGGGGGCGAGCTCCGTGGGGTCCTGCAGGCTGATGAAGAGGAGGAGGCCTGCGGCTCCAAACAGCAGGATGGACGAGAACATGCAGGCCAGCCGCATCGTTCCTGGTCGCTGGGGCATCCCGGGCTTGCTCCGGGGTCACCTCTCGGGTGTGGGAGGCACGTTCTTCCCTCATCATCCACACCAGGCATCCATCAGGCCATGGTCTACGGAGCAGGGGGGGAGAAAGACGGTCCATCACTGAGGCATAGGGCCCCAGTCGGTGCCCAAGACCAAGTGTAACCCCTGGATCCCTCCACCTTTTCTTTTTTTCCCTTTTTTTAAGGGCTGCACCTGCGGCATAGGGAAGTTCCCAGGCTAGGGGGTTGAAATGGAGCTGCAGCTGCCACCTATGCTATAGCCACATCCATGCCAGATCCGAGCTACATCTGCTACTTACACTGCAGCTGTTGGCAATGCTGGGTCCTTAACCCACTGAGTGGGGCCAGGGATTGAACCTGCATCCTCATGGATACTAGTCAGGTTCTTAACACACTGAGCCACAATGGGAACTCCCCTCCACCCTTTCTTAGATGTGTCCCTTTCAAGCCCAAGGGATGAAGGGACATTTGGTCACCACCTGTGGCCGAGATACCAGCTTCCTGTTAGGGTCTCCTGTATCTGTGACCCTTAGAAAAACCATGGAGGGAAACACTTTCTAGCCCAGGGTGGAGCCCCAACACCCAGAGCCGGGACAGTGGCCACACCCCTGGGTTGCCCAGGCAGGAATCTGAGCTCTTATCCCTCCCAACCAGCCCCGTGGACAGAGAAGCCCCTGGGTCTCTCTGTCCTGGTGCCTCTCTACAGCAAGCTGGGGAAAAGGATGTCAGAACAGGAGGCTCTAAGAAGGCGCCTCCCGGGTCCAGAGGACGCCAAGGACTGATCCCCACCTGCACAGCCAGCACTGCCCCTCTTGGACAGGCTGAGGGATCGGGATCCCATTGGATAACTGCACCAGCAGGAGCTGAAGCTCTGGCCAGGTCATGGTTGTCCCTTAGAGCTCATCTGATGGATCCCAGGCTCAAAGGCTGTGCCCCCATGGATACTGCAGACCCAGAGCTTACCCCCGAGACTTGCCCTCACCCTTGCTCTTCCTGAAGGGGAAGAAATTCCAAATACCCCAGGGCCCATCAGTGACCCCAGCTGGGTCAAGATGAGGGCGCCCCAAGGCCATCTGCCTGGAGGAAGGAGGTAAGCTCCTGCCGCGGGGCGGGGCGTGGTGGAGTGGGACAGGTGTGGAAGGGGAGACTCACCCAGCGAGCTGTGCTAGACGGGCAAGGGTTCCAACAGGCCTCCCCTGTGGAGGAGGAGGGTCACTCTGTCCCCTTACCGACACCCCGTCCTACCTTCCCCGGGCCCTGGGACACCACCCTCTTTTCACCCAGGGAGCCCTCTGGGAACTTGCCCTTCCCTGGCAGAGGGCGGTGCCCAAGGGAAGCTGAGGCCAGGTGGGCAGCTCCCAGCAGCCTCTGAGACCACCGCTGGGCGGCCAATGGGCCCCAGAGCAGATGACACAAGGACAGTCCCCGCCCGGGGTCTTCTTGGTGTGGTACTTTGGCCAGGGAACCCATCCCTGACCTGGTACCCCATGCGGGAGATGATCCCTCTACACCCAGCCTGGGGCGGGGACAAGGCAGGAAGTGGTAATAAGAGAAGCCCCTCCCTCCCCTGCCCAGACAGATCCCCAAGGATGAGACGGTTCTCAGCAAAGCTCTGAGGCTGAGGAGAGTTAAATTGCAGGTTTGGGTTTCTCCCCTCTGCAGTCGCTGTAATTATTTTTTCACTCAGTTAACTTTAATTAACCTGCCCCAGGCCTCCACGCACAGAACGTGCCTGAGAGCCAGGCTCTCTGGGCTGTGCCGAGCAGGAGTTTCCCACGACCTCCCAGCTTTTATGTTCAGGAGGCAGTGTTCAGCTGGGCTGGGTTTGCCTCTGGAGCTGGTTCTGGGGTTTCCAGCCAGCCCTGACCTTACTGTAATGGCCCCTGACTGCTGAGAAAGACGGCCGCTTCCTGCCATCACCAGGGACACCCCCACCCCAGGCCTGCCAGTGGATGAAAAGGGGCAGCCACTGTCCCCAAAGGCTCAGACCCTAAAGCCCCTCATGAGGAGCTGAGGTCTTCCCCTCTGTGGCTGCCCCAGATGAGACTCTCCTGGGGACCTGGCTCATCACCCTGCAAGACACGGATGCAGGAGTGCAGGCCCCAGGCTCGGGGGAAGAGCAATGCCACTCTTTTTTTTTCTTTCTTTCTTTCTTTCTTTCTGCTTTTTAGGGCCACACCCATGGCATACGGAAGTTCCCAGACTAGGGGTCCGGTGGGAGCTACAGTTGCCAGCCTACACCACAGCCACAGGAATGCAGGATCCAAGGCATATCTGTGACCTACACCACAGCTCACAGCAATGCCAGATCCTTAACCCACTGAGTGAGGCCAGGGATCGAACCCACATCCTCAGGGATACTAGTCAGGTTCCTTACCACCGAGCCACGATGGGAGCTCCAGAATCAGGCCACTCTTGATGTTGCCCATTAAATTCAGTTTCCCAGGCCCTTCCCCTAGTGATGACAGGCCTGTGTGCAAGGCCCATGGGGGTCAGCCTATAAGTCAGGCCCCAGCTTTAAGGAAACCCTGCTTATGCTGGCCGTGGTGTTGGCACACTTCCTGCCAGGAGGCTGATCTAGGGTGAACTCTGATGTCAGGACATTCCGTAAGGAGCGGGAGAAGGGAAGGGCAGCAAGCTGATGAACAGCACACACAGCTGCCCAGTCAAGCAGCGAATAAAGTGCCACTCAAAGACTCTATTTGACCAAAAAAGGGGACTCAGATGCATGTGTGATCACCAGTGAATTGCTGGTATATTACCTGGCACTGCAGAAGTGACTACACAAGAGCTGGTCTGTCCCCTCTTCTCTCCAACCTCTCACTCTGTCCCCATTCAAGCTAGTACAGATTGCCCTTGTCCTGCAGCCATGACCTGTCCTCACCTGTTTCTGAACCTTCCCAAACCAAGCCGATGAAGTGGAGCCAGGCCCCACCAGCCCATGTGCCCGGCCCCTGGGTGGGCACCACATGCCCGCCCTCAAATCTGGGGGAGGGGACGAGAGCACAGCCCCAGGCTCTGAGCCTTCACTGTGGCAGGAACATCAACCGTCCAAGCATCTCATGTCAGAGACTCTCTCCTTTGTTGGCCCCCAAGAGGACACACGCCCCCTCACCATGTCCCGGGAAGCTGGTGCTAGAGTCATGGTTTCCCCCGCCCAGACCCAGCCCCTAAGCCTCAGACCCCAGCCTTCTCCCTGCCCCCAGCACCCTCTGCCCAGTGCTGGCTCTCACTGGAGACCATCTGATCCAAGCACTCCCTGCTCCCTGCAAACAGGAATCAAAGGTTAGTGAGCCTCCCCTCCTGGGTCACTGGTTTGCAGTCTGGCTGGGTCTTCAATGCCCCAGGAGGGGGCCAAGATCACAGAGTCTGCAGGAACCTCCTTCCTTGAAAGGGAGGCAGTTGGGAGGTCACCTCCGGACCACCAGGCACTCCAAAGGGGGTGCCCGCCTGCCCCCCTATTGTTCCCGTAAGGGTCCTTGTCTTCAAAGTCACGTGCTATTTTCAAGACAACGGGGAAATGCTGGCCAAAGGCTGTCTCCCTCTCCCAGGAGTTAAGCTGCTGCCTGGAGAGGGGACACTGCACTGTCACTGGCTGGGGCCGGGCTGCCCAGGGCCCCGTCAACACATCCACAGGCCTCCGTGCCCGCCTGGGTCTGGTGCATCCTCAGTACACACTGCATCACACTCGGCTCTGCTGACAAGGGGAGAACCCTCCCTGATTTCCCTGCTTCCCTTCAGACCAACAGACAATAAGAAAAGCCAAACAACTGGGGGCCGAAGGCAGAGGGTTAAGGCAAGAAAAAGAAACAGCCCACTGAGTTTTCAGAAGGTCCTGCCCGCCTCTCAATTCCGAGTGCTCCCAGCGGCTTCTCTCCCAGAGGCCTGAATGGCGTCACCAATTTTTACAGTAAGAAAAAGAAATCCAATTAATCTTGTAAACACCTCCTGGGACACAGGGCAAGGCCATGGATTGCTCCTACTTCCTTATTTATCTGATTTAAAAATTGGTCTCTTTAGAAAATTCACTTCAGGGCACAAGCAAGGACTTGGGAATTCAGCCAAAACACACGCACCTCCAGTGGCGACGGGCCGGCAGGCAGACGGACAGACGGCTCCAAGGACAGACTTGGCTAAGGCTGCTCCAAAGCCTGGACACTCCCCCCCCACAACCTCCCCGTCACCCAGTCACCCAGAGGATGCCCTCTGGCTGTGGGGACCTGCCCCCGTGCCCCACTGGAGGCAGCAGGAAGCGTCCAGCCACGTGCCTATGGGTGCACCCACTTGGTATGCGAACCCTGGGCCTGGGAAAGTTCTCCGTCCAGTCAGTCTCCTCCTCGAACCGGCAGGAGCGAACAATGACGTCCCTCCCGGCTGAGGGCTCCAGGAGAAGCCGCTCAACGGGAGAGAGGCTGCTATGGCAACTTGAGGAGAAAGGAGCCAGGCACTGCCGTCACCTTGAATCTGGCACCGAGCATTCCGCCAGGGCCGCAGAGGGGGCAGGGCCTCCAGCACTGCCCCCGCCGAGGCCGGGGCTGGAGCTGACCTCCCGGCTCCCCTCGTCGGCCTCCTGGCCTCAGTAACTCATCTGCTCTTTGCGGAAACAAAGCACACCGCCCGGTCCCCTGAGAACCACCACCTCCATCTGTTTTGTCAGACGAGTTCTTCCTTGTGTTGGGGTGGGGGTGGAGGGGCTCCTGCGTACTTCTGAGATGGGGTTCTTCTTGATTTCAGCTCATTAAAATCCTGCAGCTAATTAAAACTGCTCTAACGGCAGCGGTGGTGGTGGCAGCGGCAAACTCTGGGACGAGTCCTTCCAGTTTTTATGCGTAGGCATAAAGTTGCAGGGCTCTGCGAGGATGACGAATGGCTGCAAGGGCTCAGACTCTGAGGCGGGGCTGCAGACGCCTGCCCCACCACGGTCACGGCGGGGGCGCTGACCTGGGTCCTGAAACGGCCAGGGCCCCGCCTTGGCACACACAGGCGGGCAAGACTGCACTCCACTCCTGGGGGAACTAACTCACTTGCTATCCACTCCCCTGCTACAAGGCAGGGATTCTTTCCAATCTCCCATGCTCTCTGCAGGGGGAGAGAAAGGGGACCCAAAGACAAGGCTGAGGCATAAATCAGGCTCAAACAGGCCAAACCTTGTCCCCATGACCTCAGTAGGAACGCCACCATCCAGCTTCCACCACTGCTCCTACGGAGAGGATGAGGGGAAGTCTACAAACACACAGCTGCAGCAAGGGGGTCCTGAGAGCCCGGGCAAGGTGTCACAGGCTGCAGTGCCCTCCATAGCTACTCAGGGGTAAACCACACTGCAAGTACCATCTCTGCCCAGACCTCTTACATTTTCAGCGTGTTCTGTGACAACAAGGCAAGGGTAAGGAGCAGTAATTCTGCAGGAAGAAAAACCGAGAACCTCCCCACCCCCACTGCCACCCTGGCAGTACCTCCAATCTTGTGAGTGTGTGTACCTTAGTTACAGCCCTTCCCCCACTGTGTGGAGAGGATGCACACGCTTGTTTCAGACTCTTGGAGCCTCTGCTCCTCTTTGTATTCCCAGCACTTAGCACAGTGCCTGGCACAGGTGATCGATAACCACGGCTGCACGTTGAATGAGCATGAGTTAATAGACAGAGGTGATCGGGCCATCTGGAGAGAGGCACTCCATGAACCTGGAATTTTAAAAAGGTCATTTATGTTTCTGGGAGCTGTGCATTCATTTTGATCAGGCCTGGGTTGGAATCAGGTCCAACGAGTAGTCCAATACTGCGAACCAACAAGAGGCAAGGAATTGAGCTCCCCTGGGGAGCCCAATGGAATCTGACGGCTCCCTAAGATCTGAGGCACACTCCTCACAGCATGTTACTTTTTTTTTTCTTTTTTCTTTCTTTTTTTTCTTTTTACAGCTGCACTTGAGGCATATGGACATTCCCAGGTTAGGGGTTGAATTGGAGCGGCAGCTGCAGGCCTACGCCACAGCCACAGCAAAACCAGATCCAAGCCGCATCTGTGATCTATGCTTGTGGCAACACCGGATCCTTAACCCACTGATCAAGCCAAGGAGCGAACCCACATCCTCAAAGAGTCTATGTCAGGTTCTTAACCCACTGAGCCACAATGGGAACTCCCAGGGTGCCACTCTGTATCTTTTTTTTTTTTTTTTTTTTTTTTGTCTTTTTGCCTTTTCCAGGGCCGCTTCCGTGGCATATGGAGGTTCCCAGGCTAGGGGTTGAATCGGAGCTATAGCCGCCAGCCTACACCACAGCCATAGCAACATGGGATCTGAGCTGCATCTGCGACCTACACCATAGTTCACAGCAACGCCGGATCCCCAACCCACTGAGTGAGGCCAGGAACCTGCAACCTCATGGTTCCTAGTCGGATTCGTTAACCACTGTGCCACGATGGGAACTCCAGCCACGTTGTATCTTAATGTTGATAGGGCAGATTTCAAATCATGGGGCTCAAAGATTCAAATATGTGTGGGAGATAAATGATGACTCTGTTTCTATATATACATGTATATTAACACAGGAAACACATGCACAAATACACAAGTCATTTAGATGTCACAACATGGATGATTCCCAAACCTTTAAAATACAGTATGCTACGAAACTCTCAAAGAAAACTGCAGTTTGAATGTGTTGATCAAAAAGCAATGAAAGCAGCACATGGCATAATACAGGTCAACCTTGAGAACATTATGCTATGTGAAAGAAGCCAGTCACAACAGGACAGATACTGTACAGTTCCATGTAGTCAAACTCAGAGACAGGACATAGAAAAGTGGCTACCAGGGGCTGCAGGGGAGGGAGGAATGGAGAGTTAGCAACTAATTCAGATAGACTTCCAGCTGGGGAGGGAAGACTGAAAAAAAGTTCTGGAGATGCATAGCAGTGAAGGCTGCACAAAAATGGGAATGTACTTAATGCCACTGGCCTTACAAGTGGTTAAAATGGTAAACTGTATATTCTGTATATTTTACTGCAATAAAAGGGGCAATGAAAGTCAACTGAGCAGGAATCACTCTCTGATAGTTTCACTCATTCTACAGGTGACTGGGTGTGGGCCCAGGAGATGAGGAGGACCAGAGAGTCAAGTTCATTCCTGAGTGAAACATAACCATGACACAGAGGAACAGGGTGTGTGAACCCAGGCAGCCCTGCCCAAGTGGCCAGGAGTTCCCTTCCTGGCTCAACGGTTAACAAACCTGACTAGGATTCATGAGGATTTGGGTTTGATTCCTGGCCTCTCTCAGTGGGTTAAGGATCCAGTGTTGCCATGAGCTGTGGTGTGGGTTGCAGATGCAGCTCAGATCTGGCGTTGCTGTGGCTATGGCTTAGGCCAGCAGCTGTAGCTCTGATTTGACCCTTAGCCTGGGACCCTCCATATGCTGTGGGTGTGGCCCTAAAAAGCAAAAGAAAAAAGAAAAAAAAGGGGCCAGATGTCATGGAATGGACATAAGGCTCAGAGAGGTGATCCAGGCTCTGAGCCTGGCTGCCCCTTCAATTAACTCTTGACCTTCAGAAATTAATTTTCCTAATCTTTTTTTTTTTTTGGTCTTTTTAGGGCTGCACCATGGCATATGGAGGTTCCCAGGCAAGGGATCAAATTGGAGCTGTAGCCACCAGCCTACACCATAGTCACAGCAACACCAGATCCAAGCCGCGTCTGCAACCTATACCACAGCTCATGGCAACGCCGGATCCTTAACCCACTGAGGGAGGCCAGGGATCGAACCTACGTCCTCATGGATACTAGTCATACTTGTTTCCACTGAGCCATGATGGGGAAATCCCAGTTTTCCTAATCTTGGAATCAATCTGCATCCAAAATATGCACTATAGGTGAGTTTCCAAGTTCCTTGACGCTCTGGCGTGAGACAAAGGCCAATCTTGGAGAACAGAAAGGCACCTTGTGAATTTCATTTGCATGTGGCCACTTTCAGGCAGAGCGGAGAGCCCTCTGGTGAGATGCCTCTCGCTCACACCTGCTGACTATCCCTCGCCACAAATCTGGGCTATTGTCGTGTCCCTAGAGCACAAAACTGCCAAGCTGTTTCTCTTCGAGACAACCTCATCCTTATTCGAGGAAGCAAAGGCCCCTGATGCAAGCGTCTGTCTGGAAAACGTGGTCTCAGGTTCTTTCTGATCCACAAAGTCATGGTCCCCAGAGGCATCACTGGTTTAGAGGAGCCTCTCCTGGGCCCACGCTCTACCTAGGCGACCAGGGTTCTATATTTGAACCTTTACACTGAGCTCATTTCCTCATTTAATGATAGAAATCATTTCAAAGCAGAAATCCAAACAAGCCTAATGATTTGGATCCCATTATATCCATGGTCACCTTTGTCATTTAAAAATCTTTAATTTTTAAAGAACCAAAAGGGCAACATGAGGCATCCTTGTGGTGATGGAAATGTCCTTTATCTTGCCTGCATCAGTGTCAACATTCTTATTATGATATTGGACTACAGTTTTACAAGCTGTTACTATTGGGGGAAACAGGATAAATGGTACACAGTATTCCTCTGTATTCCTCTATACAAATGCATGTAAATCCGCAACTATTGCAAAATAAAAAGTTTAATTAAAAAAACACAAGAACTTAAAAATAAAAGTTACGGGTCTTTCCGCTCATGCATAATGGAAGCAAATTCTAATGTTGTGCACGTAAATAATAGATAGCCACTTTCATGGATCAGCGCCATCCTCTGTTGTATAAGAAACATTTTAAAGTTAAGGGACTATGCCTTTAACAGGAAAATTTGATGTGTTAGCAACTACTGGTTGATCTTTGTGCATTTTTCAATTGCAAATTGCACTTTAAAAATGCAAACAATTATTAATATTGATTTGGACTAAAACAATATTGAATTTCAATATATTTCCAGCTCTTTTATGAATTACCCTGTGGATACGCGGTGATTATGATAAAAGAGTATTTGCATGCTCGATTTCTTTTCAGTGAGGAACCTTGAAGAGGGCTGATGCGATCCATGGATAATGAATTTCACAGGGACGAGGCTGGCTCCAGAGTCCACTGCCAGCCCTCAAACTTAGTAGCTGGGACAAACTTTCAGGGCCACTTTCCCCTCTGACTTTATCCAAATATATTACAGAGGACAGGCCATGAACAACGGCTCAAGGCCTGGAAGAAGGGGACTTGGTGTCACACTTTTCAGGGGAAGAAAAGGAAAAAGAATAGACACCTGTCATACTTGAGCATTCCAGGCTCTTCACTGGATACGACATCAACATCCTATTTAGCTTTCACACAACAACCCCTTTGAAGTGAAACTCTTTATCTCTATTTGTCACCGGTTTAGTTCTTCACACGGAGATGCTGAGATGGGGTGTGGGGTGCAAGATGCTTATCAAGGATCAATATCTATGAAGAGAAAACCGAGGGAAGGGGAAATGGGAAGAAGGAGAAGTCGGTCGGGGATGCGGGTCTAACAAAGCCTGGATGGGAACTCTGGAGTGGGTATCAGCTGTCACAGCATGGGCAGAAACGGCTGCACCTTCCATGTAAGTAATGGCTTCCACCTTTTCAATAGCTGGATGTGGGGTGCCCAGGGGAGGGCTGACCTGGGGGGGGCAGTTTGCTGCAGATCCTGAAGAAGCTGACATCGGACCCCCTATTCCATAGGTGGCCAGCAAGTCCTCCCTGAAAGAGCATCAAGGCAGCCTCTCTCCAAGTCCACAGGTCTGATTACCAACGATAAAATTAAGACTCGGAGAGACTAAGTATTGTCAAGGTTACACAGTAAATAAGCCTTTTCAGCTGCGTTTCACTCGCTTCTTGCAGACAAAAGCGTAGATCAGACTATCCTGACCTTCAGTTACCGAGACACGAAGGTTTGAAAGTCCCCAGAGGAACATGCAGCAAGTTTGACTGTGTAAGCAGATACCTTTGCTTCACCTCTGCTAACATCCCTGCAACACTCACGCATGTGTCTGCGTGCACACACGCACATGCTTGCTTTCTCGGCAATTATCTCATCGCTAATGGTAGGCGGGGACATGGATTACTTGGGTTAAAAGTTCCCCTGACAGTACAGCCTGGAGAGCATCACCCCCCCTGCCCTCCCCCGGCAGAGCTGCTGGATATTGCCAAGAGCAGCAGACAGTGTACGAAACTGCGCAGCTTCCTTTTACTTTTAGAAAGCACTGAGCTACTCACATTTTCCAGCTGCTCTGACATCCACAGCCACAGCAGGGAAAATTACAGGGAGGGAAAAAATTGCATATTTACTTCTCAAAATTGAAAGTTGGGGTATAATATGGACAGAAAGGAGGACATGAGTAAACCTAGAATGCCCTGGCCCCTGGCAGGGTGCAGCTGCCTCCAAGTTGCAAATAGTAATTTACAGCCTTCAGAGGAGGAGAGAATGGCGGGGAAGTTTGGCTTCCTTCCAGGGAATCCCTCTTCCTGTGGCTGGCTCAAGGAGGCCCCAGAGGACTTGCTTTTGTGTTCCAAGCTGCCAAAAGTGCCTGGCGCAGAGTAGGTATTCGGGCAAAGTGTGGTGAGTGATGAGCGAGCTAGTAAGAGGAGGGAGGAGGGGAAGGGATGCTGGCACACAAGGGCCAACTGGGCTCTTTGAGTTGAGAGCACGTGGAGTCCAGCAGGTGTATGTGGATGTCCTGTGGGAGCAGGCTGGCCTCCCAAGGCTAGCTCTGGGGCTGACCACTGCATTCTTTGTGTGTCTTTTTGGGGCCGACCCTGCGGCATAGGGAAGTTCCCAGGTTAGGGGTTGAATCAGAGCTGCAGCTGCCAGCCAACACCACAGCCACAGCAATGTGAGATCCTTAACCCACTGAGAGGGGCTGGGGATCGAACCTGCATCCTCACAGGTACGAGTCAGGTTCATTATCACTGAGCCACGATGGGAACTCCATGACCACCACATTCTTGACCCCTAGTAGTGAAGCATGACTTTCCCCAGAGTTCTCCTCAGAACAGGCTGGTGTCTGCAGAGGGCACAAAGGCTAAAAATATGGCAAAACAATGAAGTCTATTGGTTCTGTCCTGACTGTTCTATGGAGAACCAGGTCTCGGGCTATCAGCGTGGGGCCAAGGCTCTGAGTGACCTGGACGTTCTAATGAGTGGCTATATTTCAGGTAGGAGCCTGCCATCTCCATGAGTCTGTCACCTGTCTCCTTCCACTCGACTTCTCATATTTCAAGTCTCCTCCAATCCACTGACGCTCAATGCCTTCCCCTTCTTCCGCCACAGTGTTGGAAAGACAGAGATTTGGGACCATCCTACCCTCCCTCCTTTCTGCCCCCACATTCAACAGTAGACTCGGTCCCCTGCATGTGTCCTGTCTTGTCCAGCTCCTCAGTTTGGATGATTCAGCACTGGCTGTCATGGACAGCTCCCAACCTCCACACCAGTCCCTGCAGTGCATTTGCTGTTCCTCCCTGTTCAAAATTGTCATTGGAGAGTTCCCAGTTGCCCAGTGCTCCAAGTTTAAGTGTCTTGGCATGTTCCACAGGGTCCGTGAGTATCTAGTCTCATTGCTCACCATTCCCTGACAGCCCCCAGGCCGGGTGAGGCACCCGCCTGTATGTTCCAAAGAGCCCCTGGGCTTTCCTCCGACACAGGTAACTGTGAGAGGCTAGTGTAGAGAAAAGACCACTGGGCTCTGAGTGTCTGCTACTCAGCATTAAATTTTCTCCCTGAGAGACCTTCATCATTTTACATTTCTGAGCTTCAGTTTTCCCAACCAGTAAATCAGTGGACTGATACTACAGGGCTAAAAGATTCCTACTATGGTGGGATGCTCTCTTAGGGTAGAGGAAAGAGGCTCCAGGCAGGTGGACTGGGCTTCTGGGTCCAAGTCCCTTCTCCACAGGGCAAGGCTCCCCATGCTTGGTCTCGCCCCTCTCTCCAAATGGTTCTGCTGACTTCCTTGCTTACCTTGAACAATATACAAAGGTGAGGGGGTGAGGGGAGCTTGGTTTTTCTCTCCCTGAGCCTGTAGCCTCTTTTCTGTTATCCTGAGTCCTGGATGTCTTCATCTCTCAGCCCTAAGAACACAGGCAGAAAAGGGGCTAAACCTTCATAATCCCTGGACATGGCACTCACTCTATGGCATGTTTGCCAAGCTGGAGTGGTGGGCCATGGATGTAGGCAACACCCAGTGAACTGGGAGCATCTGACAGCAGAATGGCATCCACTCAGGCCACTCTGCATGAGCCCTGATTTCTTACATGGTTGCTAAAAAGGAGAAGACAAAGGTGCAAATACACATTTTTTATGATGAGACTCAGATTGGCCAATCGCTGTTCTTCAGTGATCACCTGTTTGAAGTAGCCTATTTCCAGTAATAACCATATGACAGTTGTACACAAAAATTCTTTTTAAGTGGTCCTTGCTAGCAGATCTAAACCTTCAGAGTTTCCAGTTTGGAAACCTGGATTTTTAACATGAAATTTCCCGATTCTCAAATTGGCAAACAATGTATACTTTTAGAACCAACTTGAGCCAATAAATACTCATGTCCAAGTTAGATTTGGCCCAAGGTTCACCCATTGCTACCCCTGCCATGAAAAGCATAGCCTGGATTAGGGAAAAGCACCTGGCCTCTGGATAAAGATGAGGCCTAACAGTTCAACGAATTTTGTGCAAAATCAGCTGAGGGGAAAAAAAAGCTTGTGTGCCGGCTGCAGTAGAGGGAAGCTGCAGCAGCCCCACTGATCAGAAGTTGCTTCCTGCAGCTCTGTAAGGGGATGGTACTCACACAGAAGCAGGGGCTCCCAGCCCATGGCATCTGTCTCTGCCTGAAGGTCAATCACTGTGGTAGGACAAGGGAGTAGTGACTCAGGATACCCACCCAGTAGTGGTACACACACACACACACACACACACACACACACACACACACACACACAGGCTCACACCATATGCACCTGTTAGGGGTTGAACTGTGCACCCCCTCAAAAGTCATATGTTGAAGTCCTAATCTCCAGTACCTCAAAATGTGACCTGCTTTGGAAATAGAGTCATTGTAGAGGTAATTAATTAAGATGAGGCCAGACTGGAATAGGGTGAACCCCTAACAGGACTGGTGTTCTTAGAAAAAAGGGAACTCTTGGAGTTCCCACTATGGCTTAGAGGAAATGAACTCAACTAGTGTCCATGAGGATGCAGGTTCGATCCCTGGCCTCGCTCAGTGGGTTAAAGATCTTGCATTGCCATGAGCTGTGGTGTAGGTGGCAGATGCGGCTCAGGTCTGGCGTGGCTGTGGCTGTGGTGTAGGCTGGAAGCTATAGCTCTGACTCAGTCCCTAGCCTAGGAACCTCCATATGCTGCACCTGCAGCCCTTAAAAAAAAAAAAAAAGAATAAAGACAAAGAGGAACTCTGGACCCAGACATGCACACAGGGAGACTGCCCTAGGAGGCTGAGATCTACAAGCTAAGGAAGGCCAAAGACAGCCAGCAGTCCTCTGGAAGCTCGAGGAGAGGCTTGGAGCAGATTCTCCTTCACCCCCTGCAAAAGGACCCAACCCTGCTGACACCTTGATCTCAGACTTCCAGCCTCCAGAACTATGAGACCATAATTTTTGGTTATTGAAGCCACCACCCACCCCAGTCTATGGCATTTTGTTATGGCAGCCCCCACAAAGGAAGATAGCTCCTCTGGCAGAAAGTTCAGCCTTGACCTACAGGGCAGCATCCTTAGTGGGATGGGAAGGAGCTACAATGTGACCAGGGGACCAGCTTTTGGCTGGTTCAGTGGCTGCCATCAGCTGTGTGAGGTGTTGGGCCAAGCCTCTGAGATGAGCTCCCGTGATAACCAGAAGGCGAGTAAGAGAAAACCCAGCTTGGCGGGAATTCCGAGGTTACATGGTGTCACCAGGACCCAGATCCTTCCTGTGGCTCCACTCCCCTGTCCTTGGGCAGGTTTTATTCTCAGATGGCCCCTCCATGGTTGTACGGTGGCTGAGCCGCAGTCCAGCATATGGGCGTCCTTGTTAAGTCCAGCAGGAGAAGAGGGGCCTGTCCTCAACCATGGAACAAAACTCCTGGACCCTGAGCTGATGGCCCCTCCAGAGCTGGGGGAGTGCAGGCCTGGGTTAATGGAACCAGTGAGATGGAACTATCCTTCCTGGAGCTGGGGGTAGGGTCAGCCTCTCCCAAATGCAAAGACTAGGGGACAAGGGTGGGGGGCGGCAACATAGAGGTGGCCACAGAGGCCACTGCACAATTCTCTCCTTTGCTCTGTACAAAAGCTGTGGGAACAAGTATCATCCCCATTTTAATGATGAGGAAACAGACTCAGAGAGGCTGGGTAACTCACCCAAGGCCACACAGCTAGGAAGCAGTGGAGCCAGATTTGAATTCAGTCTAAATCCAAAGGATGCGCTCTTCACCACACCCCCTGTGGAGTCCTGACCTTATGTGACTGAGGAAGCCACGTCCCAGACACAAGCCTGTGTCAATCAGTGGGGAGGGGGTCAGGGCTGCACTGCTGCTCTCAGAAGCCTAAGCCACAAGCTGCCTGCAGCCCTGGTCCACGGGCTCCCAAGCAGATGCTGGCCTCGGTGAGAGCTTGAGGGACAAGGAGAGCAAGGATGGGCCTGGGAGAGCCCTTGGCTCATGTGCGAACGTGTCTGTGACTGCGTGTGTGCACATGAGTGGGTGTGAGCACGCAGGCATGTCTCTGTGATGCTGTCCTGTGGCTAGAGTGGGTGAAGGCCCACCTACGTGTGCCTGGGTGAGCAGGTGTGTGAGTGGACACATGCGTGTGCGTGCACGTGTGTGGGGGCTCCAGAACCTCCCATCCCTCTGCCCTATGGCCACCAGCTAGGAGCAGTCCAGCTGCCACTCAGGCCAGTCCCAGCTCCTGGCCACCAGGACGAAGACCACAGCAGCCCTCACTCTCAGCTCAGAGATGCTCCTCAACCCCCTGCCTGGGGTCAGGCCTCCTTCCTCGCAGAGAGCAAGGCTCCCTTTTCTGCAGGGCCTGGAGGGAAGTCAGCGCGAGGGAAATGGGCTTGGGAGGGAGGGCTGGCGGGGGCAGCTCAGCAGGGCCATCTGCCATCTGTGCCTCCCGCACTCCCCACCTCCGTCCCCTCTCCGCCTCAGGGTGCATCACTCTGGCGACCCCTGGGAATTGGAAGCTAATTTTCCACGATCATTAGTGATGGAAAGACCTCAGGTTCTGCCTTTAATTAAAGTCAAACGTGGGGCTGAGGAGAAGCGCTGCACGCAGGCGTCCTCTTCTCACTTGTAAAAGCCATATGCAAATAATTAAGCCAGGCATGGAAGCCATAATTAAAAATTTCACAAACCCCCTCATTAGCTGAGCAGTCTGCACAGAGAAGCAGGACTGAATCCCTCCCCCATGCCGGTGGCAGCTCCTACAGATGGCTAATTGGGACTGGGGCGGTGGGGGGGAGAGGCAGGCTGCACCTAGGTGACCGTGCACCTGGCAATGAGCCGGCAGGGCTCAGGCCTCGCAGGGCAGCAATGGTGACCTCTCACCTCTGTCTAGGAAGCTTCTAGCCACCACCAAGGCCCCAAGAGTCAAGTGAGTGAATCCAAACACCTACCCACCCATCCCAGGGGAAGGATGACCACCACACAGGACCCTGATCCCACATCCCACAGCCTCCCTGACCTGAGCCCCGATTTGTGCAGAGCAGGGATGCAGGGATAGAACGGGAGACGGGGCTCAGCTAGAGACTACAGATGGCTCCAGCTGGACCATCTCGAAGCCCCTGTCCCACTATGCCCAAAAAGGAAGCAGGACCTTGAGACAGAGGCAGGCTCAGCAGACCCCTTCTCCCCTTCCAGGCACACAGATGCCCCCAGGCCATGGCCGCAGTGCAGAGAATAACCCACCTGAAGACCAAGGCCTTGGGCAGGATACCCTGCACACCCCAGAGACACTCTGTCAGCCCCAGCTTCTGTCAGTATCCAGAGAGCTGTGGGATGGGTGGGATGGCAACTTAGCTCTTCCAGACATTCTCTGGCCCCTTCTCCCTGGCCCTAACCAGACCCCCACCCGAGCTGTGGGTCCTATAGACCTCATATCCTGAATTGATCCTGCCGCGCCGGTCACCACAGGCACAATCTCCACATGCTCTCTGACACTTCCAAATGAATATTCACTCGTCTCGATCATGGCCACTTGTTTTCTGTCTGGCCCGATCAATGGCACTCCTCTCAAGGAATTGCGCTTGCCAGAGGTGTTGACTGGTGTCTGGGAAACTGCCCGGCGTGTGCAGGGACAAGGCGTGTCCTCCAGCTGCAAGTCTGGACCCCAACCAGTTCGCTCAGCCGTAGACCATGGGCCCTGGGCTGGACCAGAGGGTGCACACAGCCAAAACAGGCTCTCCTTTTGCAGATCTGGGGATCTGATGGGGCCAGAGGCGCTGAGTTCTGAGTTCTGTCCTGCCCAGGTCAGTCCCGACCCAGAGAAGCCCTCACCTGACATCTTCCCCCAGGTCCCTGACTCAGCCCTTTCCTCCTTCCTGGTGGCTCAAGAGGCACTCCTCTTTCAGTCTCTCCTCTGGTAAACTGGGGGGATGCAAGCCCTTCACCAAGGTCATGAGACACCCCTTAACCCCAGCATCCTGCTCTCAGCAGCTGTCCTGCTCCTGTTTCTCAGCTGTCCCCAACATGCTTGGATGGTCACTTCTGCAAGTCAGCCTGGGCTCCCTTCATCTCATTCACCCTTTAAGCCAAGCTGCCCTGATGGTCAGAGCCCCTGGCCCTCTCCACCCTGTTACAAATGCATCTCCTTAAGAATCTGCATTTTCAGCCACTGACATAAGAGAATATACAAAAATGAGCCAATATGTTTTGTTTTTGTTTTGGGGGTTTCTTTTTTCTTGGCCACATGCAGAAGTTCTTGGGCCAGGGATCAAACCCACGCTATAGTGGTGACACAAGCCATAGCAGTAACAATGCCAGATCCTTAACCCACTGCACCACCAGGGAACTCCTCAGCCACTTTGTTTGGATGGAGAAGGGGACTATCCCACTGACACAAACCATACATAAATTTTACTTTTTGACTCAATTCAAGTCTTAAAAGTTCATTTAGAACATTTCAGATAGACCAAAAAAAAAAAATTAAAATTATATAAAGAACAACCAGTGCACTTACCCTCAGCTTCAATAATAAAACAACTACCAATATGTGGAATTTACCAATGCCCCATCCTATTACTCAGCCTCTCCCTCCCCTGTAGAGGTAACCACAAGTGTCATAAATATTTAATGAGCTATGACATGCCTGGCACTGTTCTAGGCAACTGGGATCTGCTGGTGAACAAAACAAAGATCCTGCCCTTGTAGAATTACATTCCAACCAGAAGAGAGACTGACAGGGCCACAAACATAATAAATAAGTAAATTATAAATAACATGAGAGGGTGATAAATGCTATGGAGAAAAGGAAAACAGCAAGCTGAAAAGGATGGGAGGGCTGGAGACTAGCGATGGTCTCAAGACCTAAGCATGTGGGAGGAAACCTCATTGAGAAGTGACATTTGAACCATGTGGATATCTAGGAACAGCCTGTGCAAAGGCCCTGGGGTGGGACCATTCCTGACACCTGTGTGTCTGTGAAGAAGTGAACATAAGGAAGATGAAACAAGACAAGGTAAGAGAAATGATGGGAGGGGGCAGTCATGTGGGACATTGAAAGGACGTTTGGCTTTGACTTTGAGTGAGATGGGGGCAGAGGAAGGCCATTATCTGACTCAGTTTCCAGTGGGACCCCTCTGCCCACATAGGTAGGGAAGGGTGGGCCGAAGCAGGGAGGCCAAGGAACAGGCAACCCATCATAGTCCAGGTGAGAAATTTCAGCTACAACATGAAATCTGTGCCTTCCATTCTCATGAGAATTGGCACTTTTAGAAGAGAGCTTTATGATGATGTTGAAAATTATACGTTTTTACTTTGATGCTCTGATATCAATGTGTATCTCAGGTCCACTTGCTGAGCTTTTCTCAGGTGCGTACTGTGAATCCTGAGGAAAAACTGTAAGTCACTCATCACATCAAGCCAGCTGGTTTTCATACCCAGAAGTGCAGGAAACTCAGCTGCCCTGGAAATGAGATAATGAGACATAGAGTGAGGGTTAGGAGGACAGCCCTGGGGTGACCAGGCTGCTTCGGTCCAAATCCCAGCTCCATCACTTACCAATCGTAACACCCTGAGCAAGTGAACTTAAGTTCTCTGGGCTGCAGTTTTCTCATCTGCAAAAGGGGGCTTACCTCCCAAAGTTATTGGTTACCTCCCAAAATTATTATAAGGACTCAATGGGCAATAAGGGTGATGTTAGCGGCTGCTTTGGGGAAGATGAACAAGGCTCCCCGCAGTGCTTTCTCTCTCAGGAAAATCCATCAACCTGGACCCAGAGAGACAACCCCTTCCAGCAAAGCCTGAATGCCAGCAAGAGATGGGAGCTGTGGAAGCTTCCAGGAGGAAAAGTCTCAGGGGCTCGGGCCACAGGCAGACCCACAGAAAAATGTGATGGTCCTGGAAAGGGCTTCCGTGAAACTGGCCCTGGAGTACTTTACCAGGAAGGGAAAATGAGCAGCTGCTCTGGACACTGGGCCTCTGCAGCCAGCGCTGGCCTTGGGCTACCTCTACTGGTGTGTGTCACGAAGAGCAATGGGGCTGGTATTTATTTTGACGTTCTGTGTTTGCAAAACTATTTTGATCACGTGGGCTGAGTGTACCAAGCACTTCAGCATGATCAATTTTGAAAGTTTAATGCAGTTGGTCTTTCCCCCAATGATCACAAATATGGTAGCATCTACCTGTGGCCCAAGTACTCACCAAGCACTTTTGACAATTTCAGTTCAGGCCCGGAGAATCCAGTGTGCAATCTGATTTCTCTGGCATGCAGTCTTCCCAGAATTAAGAAAACAGCACAGCATCCGATGCACTGGGTTTGGGTGGGTGTTTTGGGTTGTTGTGCAGTTTGGCGTGATTTTTTTTTTAACATAATTATTTTACTAGCAAGGTTGAAGTCTTCTTAAATAAATTGGCAACTGTTAGGAGCTGAAGCTTGGCAGGGAATGATGGAGTATATTCCGAAAATATTTGTGAAGTTTTCCCCTTGTATTCACACACACAGACACAGACACACAGTCTTTGTCTTAAATTTGGCATTGCGAGAACACCCTTAATGGAAATCTAATATTATTTTCCAATTCGGCTCATTTCCTTCAAAGAAGTTTGACTCCAGTTTAGAGGCATTAATCGAGTCTGTCGGTCGTCTCCAAGGCTTAGGAAAATAGCATTTTCTCTCCGGTGGCCTCTGGAGCCACGGATCACACACACCTAGGTAGCTACACATGGTTTCCTTTATCATCCATTCATCACAACTAAGAGCTAAATAATAGATCTGACCTTTTGCAAAACTTTTAGGCTGCCCCCCTCGTAATTCCTCTGGGTTGTGTTCTCAGTTTCTTCACTAAGGCAAGGACTGGCTGCCCTCAATGTAGATTTCATGGGAGTTTCCAATAAAGTAAGCATCTGTATTCTTTAGGATTGCAAGAGTTTTGTATGTACTGGTGACGGGCATTTCAGATCCTATGACCTGTTCCTAGTATCTTTCATGTGACGTGGACAATGATGTTTTGCAAGAAGGAAAAAAAAAAAAAAAGACCCATAGGTTTTAGAACAAATCTCAAGTGATCCTGGTGGAATATTACTTAAGATATGAGAGTGGTCTGGCATGACTGCCCAGAATTTGCCAATGCCTCAAGGAAGGTGCACCCCATCTTTGCAACAGACGTGAATCTACCCTTGAAATGAGCCTTGGTCATCATCATCATCGTCAGCTACCCCAAAAGGGATAAAGAAAGCAAAATCAGAGTCCTGATGCTCAAGGTTGACTTGCAGATGGCAGTGTGACCTCTATGGCCAGCAGCCAGAGGGTGGTGGGGCAGGGCGGGCACCCACTCATGTCCAGACTCCAAGAAGCAGGAATGTGACTGTGAGTTTGTTTAGCATAAACAGTCATGAGCACAGTGCACTGGCGCCTGTGGTGATGGAAACGATCTTACTTTGATTTCCAGCTCCTGTAGTGTTAGGACCAACCTCCACTCTTGGAAAGGATAAAACTGAAGATGCAACAAGCTCACAGTCCCTTTTTTTGTGCCACTCTATAGTGAATTACAAAAAAAAAAAAAAATCAAACTTTTCCTCCAAGCACATCCTCACTTTAAAACAGAAAACGTTATGTTTGCGCTGTGTACTAAGAACCACAGTATACAAGGCGACATAAACACTCGGTGACAGTGCATGATGTATCTAATAAGGGTCACAGAGCAAAATCTCAAAATCTCTTTTGCTTGAAATTCTGCAGATGCCCCACCCACCAGGAAAACTGTGTGCAAAGCTGTACTTCCTATTGCTTGATGATGAAAATATAATTTTATACATTGAACCCTCCCCCCCAAAACACCTCTCCAAATATTCTTTTCCAAGCCTTTCAAATCCTCTTCTCCCTCCCCTGCTTGTCCTTCTTCCCCCTAAACTCCCTGGAGAAGTGATGCTGTTGACGACCCCCTCTGGGGAAGGTGGTGAAAGGATGCCACTTGTTTATCCAAACCCCAGTTTCCCAGAGTCTTTCCTTCCCTCCCCACAAAGCCACAGCACCTCTTCCCATCTCAGACATCTTGGCTGGAACCAAGCCCCAACATCCAACGCGGTGAAAGGCAGAGGTCCCAGAGGTTGTGTGTTCTCCCAGCCCGGTGATGAAGGAGGCCAGTGAAGGCTCGCAAAAGGAAGGCAAGGTTTTAAGCAGCGTGCCTAGCACAGAAAACCCAGGGTCCCCAAGCTCTAAACCTTCATCCCCCAGGCAACAATCACTCAGAATGCAATTTAGTTAATTCCTTTCCACACCATCTCAGCATTCATGGCAGCCTTCCCGCACACAATAGCAGAGAGGGCAGAGTCGAGTGCATGAAGGGACCTCTGAATCATCCTTTCTCAAGCAGAGACAATTAAAAACCAAGCATCAGATTTGCTCTCTGACACATGCAGTGTATGGCCACTCTCCTTCTTCCCCTCAGGCCCTGTTGTTTTAGCATGATATGAAGTGACTCTAAAAATGGGCAATATCTCTCCCCCAACACAAAGGCATAAATCACTACATCTTCGGTGCTTTCTTTGAGGTATCGATTCTTCTGAGAATGAAGGCCGATGGTTCCGATATGGCATCATCTAATATTCCCCCAGCTTGATGTATAGATTTCTTTGTGCATTACCTGAACATAAACCAGTCTTGCATTATTTCTTGCACACTTGTCAAATTAAGGTAAGATATTCTTGTTGACCTTTAAACCTAAAAAAATTAAATGTGTCTGAGACATTTTCCAGCAAGCATTAAAATGAGCTGGGTCCTCAGATGCCAATTAAGAGGATGTAATTATGAAAGGGATTGTCGTCTGTGCTTCGGGTAATGATTTAATTTTAGTTCTAATGCATTCACTCAATGGAGGAAAAGAAAATAAGTTGGTTACGAATAATCTCATGAAAGAGATGAGAACAATTTGGCACCATTTGTCCCTTAATTTACCCAAATGGGAAGGAGCTGGGGGAGCTTGGCACCCCAGCCTTCCAGAAGGAAAGAACGCTTCTTGAAAGGTGCAGAGAGAAGCAGCAGTGGCAAGAACCAAAATAGAGACAAAGCAGCCGTTTGCTGTGATGTTACCAAACAGAGCCAGCACCAGCCTTAAAGCTGTGTGAGGGTGTGAATTGGATCTGACTTTGAGCAGGGGAGGAAATCCCATTTGGGTGTTGCATTACGGCTTTCTCCTACATTGCATCTCTCTCTGCCCTTCCCATAGCCAAGCCCAGACCCAGGAAAAAGATCTCTGGGCAACACTGGCACAGGGCTGACTACTGTCTGCCAGGACACAGTTACAATGAATGCATCATTCACCCTCTTATAAACCTCACTCTTCAAGGCTAAATGATGCTGACTGCACCTATTTGGATAAACCCAAGACTGCAGGCACATGCAAACACACGTACCCGTGACCACACAGGGCCTAGACCATGAGGTTGGCTTTAGCATGCTTGAGGTCCCCTTCAGAAAAATACCCACTTAATCCACTTTAGTCACTTATAAAGCTAGTATAAAGATTAAAAGACAAATGTAGTAAAAAAAAAAAACCCACTATGATTACAATAAGGGATACAGCAGATAAAAAGATGTAAAATGTGACATCAAAAACATAAAACATGGGGGGAAGGGGAAGGAAGGATGTTGAGATCTACAATGGGGTCAAACTCAAGTTGTCATCAATTTAAAATAGACTGTTATTGATATAAGTTGTTGTATGTAAGCCTCATGGTAACCACAAAGCAAAAACCCATAGTAAATACACAAAAGATAGAGAGGAATATAAGCACACCCCTAAGGAAAGTCATCAAATCACAAAGGAAGAAAGCAAGAGAAGAAATGAGCAGAGAGGAGCTATAAAAAACAGTGAGAGAACAATTAACAAAATGGCAACAAGCATATAGCTACTTTATATGTGTTACCAATTACTTTATATGTAAATGGACTAAATTCAAAGACATAGAAAGGTGATAGATTAAAAAAACAAGACTCATCTATATGCTACCTATAAGAGACTCCCTTGGATGTAAGAGCACACACAGACTGAACGTGAAGGGATGGAAAAAGATACTCCATGCAAAGAAACCAAAGAAAGCTGGAGTAGCTATACTTGTATCAGACAAAATAGACTTTTAAAAAAGACTGTAATGAGGAGTTCCCGTCGTGGCGCAGTGGTTAACGAATCCGACTTGGAGCCATGAGGTTGCGGGTTTGGTCCCTGCCCTTGCTCAGTGGGTTAATGATCCGGCGTTGCCGTGAGCTGTGGTGTAGGTTGCAGACGCGGCTCGGATCCCGAGTTGCTGTGGCTCTGGCGTAGGCCAGTGGCTACAGCTCCGATTCAACCCCTAGCCTGGGAACCTCCATATGCCGCGGGAGTGGCCCAAGAAATAGCAACAACAACAACAACAACAACAAAAAGACAAAAGACAAAAAATAAAATAAAATAAAATAAAAATAAAAAAATAAAAAATAAAAAAGACTGTAATGAGAGACAAAGAAGGGCATTACAGATAAAGGAGTCAATCAAGCAAGAAGATATAACACTTGTAAACATTTATGCATCCAACATAGGTGCAGCTGAATATATAAAGCAAATATTAACAGCCCAAAGAGAAATAAACAGCAATACCCACCCTTGCTACTTTTATTCAACATGGCATTATAAGTTCTAGCCACAGCATTTAGGCAAGAAAGATAAATAAATAAAAGGTGTTCAAATTGGAAAAGAAGAAGTAAAACTGTCGATATTTACATATGACATAATTTATACAGAAAACCCCAAAGACTCCATCAAAAACCTGTTGGAACTAATAAACAAATTTAGTAAAGTTGCAGGATAAAAAATAAATACACACAAATCAGTTGCATTTCTATATACCAATAAAGAACTATCAGAAAGAGAAATTAAGAAAAACAATTTCAGACAATTACATAAAAAATAAAATAAGAATAAATTTAGCCAAAGAGGTGAAATACCAGTATATTGAAAACGCACAAGACATTAATGAAAGAAATTGAAAAATACACAAATAAATGGAAAGATATTCCATGTTCATGGATTGGAGGAAGTAATATTGTTAAAATACTGCCCAAAGCAATCTATAGCTTCAAGGCAACCTCTATCAAAATTCCAATGACATTTTTCACAGAAATAGAACAAATAATTCTACAATTTGTACAGCACCATAAAGGACAACTAATAGCAAAACAATCTTAAGAAAGAAGAAGAAAGCTAGAGGTGTCATGAACTCTGATTCCAAGCTATGTTACAAAGCTATAGTAATTAAAACAGTATGGTGTTGGCATAAAAACAGACACATGGATCAATAAAACAGAATAGAAAGCCCAGAAATAAACCCATGTGTGCATAGTCAATTAATTTCTGACAAAAGAGCCAATAATACATAATGGAGAAAGGGCAGTCTCTTCAATAAAGGATGTTGAGAAAATTGAACAGCCAGTCAAAAAATGAAACTGGGCCACTATCTTATATCATACACAAAAATTAACTCAAAATGGATTAAAGACCATAAGATCTAAAACCATAAAACTAGAAGAAAACATAGGGGATAAGCTGTTTGATATAGGTCTTGGCAATGATTTTTCAAATCTGACACCCAAAGCAAATGCAGCAAAAGCCAACTCAGAAATAATGGATAAAAGACTGGTGACTGCCAGAGGCAGGAGGTGGGGGTGGGTTGGGGAAACAGTGAACTATTTTGTGGGTTTGTGTTTTTTTAGCTTTAATATATTGACTTTAAAAAATACCCACTTAGAGCTCTTGCTGCGGCAAAACAGGGCTAGCAGTATCTTGGGAGCACTGAGATGCAGGTTTGATCCCCGGCCCAGCACAGTGGGTTAAGGATCCAGTGTTTAGGCAGCTGAGGCTTAGTTTGCAGCTGTGGCTCAGATCTGATTCCTGGCCAGGGAAGAATCTGATTCCATATGCCATGGGGTGGCAAAAAAATTAAATAAATAGATAAATAATAAAAATACCCACTTAGCAACCAACCTCTAAATCTATTCCCGGAGTTCCCGTCGTGGCGCAGTGGTTAACGAATCCGACTAGGAACCATGAGGTTGCGGGTTCGGTCCCTGGCCTTGCTCAGTGGGTTAACGATCCGGCGTTGCCGTGAGCTGTGGTGTAGGTTGCAGACTCGGCTCGGATCCTGCGTTGCTGTGGCTCTGGTGTAGGCTGGTGGCTACAGCTCCGATTCGACCCCTAGCCTGGGAACCTCCATATGCTGCGGGAGCAGCCCAAGAAATAGCAAAAAAAAAAAAAAAAAAAAAAAAAAAAAAAAAAAAAAAAAAGACAAAAAAAAAAATCTATTCCCCAAGCTTACTAAGATTACAAAAGGATCCCCAGTAGTAATGCCCAGTTGCCTGTTAAAGCCCTCTGTCCCCGTCCCATCTCACTGTCTTGCATGCACACACAGCAGATGCCCCCCATCATCCAGGTCCTCCCTCCCCTCAAATGCCCCAAACCTCTTCTCCCCTCACATCAGGCTCCAAGCTCCATGGCTCGCCCAGCCCCTCTCACCTTCCACTCCCTTCTCTTCTCTGCTATGATAACTGCACTTTGCTGGATAACCCTGTCCCTGTTTCCTTCTGGGACCAATGGGGATCTGTCTTCTTCTCATTACTCCGACTACACAGAGGCCTGGGAAACACCAGGCAGACAGAAATCTCCTTATGAGGCTGGGAGGAGGGATGCTAGAATGCTTGCCTGTTAGCGATTGTTTCCCAGCTGGACTCATCTGCAGGCATCTGCATGTGCATGTGCATGTATGCGCATGCACACACACACACACACACACGCACACACACACGTGCTCGTTCAGCGTGAAGGAGAGGAAACGCACACTCCCTAAGAGTCCCTGGACCCTCCTGGTCACATGGGATGTGAGGCCCTCAGTCTAGGCACAAATGCTCCATCTCAAGCCATGTGTCTAATTCACGTGGCCTACATAGCTGGGCACTAGTGGGTCCTTCCGGTCCTGCAGCCCGCGACACTTAACCTCAGCCCTCTGAACCAGGAGAAAGCTGGGTGAGGTAGAGGGGTTCTGATGCCCCAGCCAGGCAGGCCAAGGCTGGTCCTGGGAAAGGCCTGGCTTTCAGTATCCAGGTGTAGGCACACCACTAGTCTCTTCCCAAACCTGAGGGTGTCACTCATCTGTGCCAATCTGACCCTGACCACCGCCTCCCCAGGGCTGTGCAGGACACTCGGAGCCCTGTTCTCACTACCAAGGCTTATTGAGTGCAGCCCTGTGCAAGCTCAGGCCCCTCCCAGAGCTGCACGCGGTCAGGAAGCACTTCCCAGAGGGCCTGCTTCCCCAGAGGTCCAGGGGAGCAGCCTCACCCTCCTTCCTGGCCCTGACAGCCCAGCCTCAGGATTGTCCAGCTGGAAGAGGCTGCAGCACAGTGCTTAAGAAAAGCAATGTTTTCCTTCAGTTTTGCAAATCCCCAAACAATTCTTTGAAATGCCATTTGCCATTTTTCTCTATTTTCCTACCCATCTGTGTTTTAAGGATCAAAGAGATCCCTAGGGGACAGCCAAACTGAGCCCCACGGGCCAAAACCCACCAGCTACCTGTTTCTGTAAATAAAGTTTTATTGAGACACAGCCATACCCTTGGGTTTTCATATCATCTATGGCTGCTGCTTGTTACGATGGCAGAGTTAAGCAGTTTCAGCAGAGATCTTTTGGGCCACAGAGCCTAAAACATTTCCTATCTATCCTTTTAAGAAAAAGTTTGCTGACCTCTGGCCTGAACTATGAATATAATTCACTTACAAATCATCAAATAAACTTTGGGGATGTCCAATTAGCTTTGAGTAAGCCATTCAATACTATCACTCGAAGAAATAAAAATGAAAATCCCAGAAGCTCAGGGTAAACCACATAAATTCCCAAATCTGAGTCCATACATCTCTTAAAATTACACATAGACACAAGAATATATTCTCATAGGAAAGAACCTCAAACAATACAATTAATGCAAAGATCCCTCTGAAAGCCACCCCAACCCAGTCCACTCCACACTGGGATTTGGCATAATTCCTTCTAGACTTTCTAGCTGTGTACTTACAACTATGTAAACAGAGATTATATAGTTGTGGGTTTTTTTTTTTTTTTTTGCATTATATACTTTTTAGCCATAAATGGTAGGTATATAAGTACATACTGTTCACAGCTTGCTTTTTAACATAACAATACATTTTGGGACATGTTTCCCAGGCTGTACACATATGCTTCTTATTTTTTTATCCAGAACATGCGAAGGTTGGGTGTTGCAAAGTCTAATCTCCAGCACATCTGGAGTGGCTGCTGAGCTTAGCATAACCAGTGCTCCTTCTTCCCAGGAGAGAGGAGCCAAAGTCCACAGGTCACCTTGGAAAGTGACTTTCAGCTGGATGCACTGTGGGCCCCCAGCACATACCCCACCTATTTGAAAGCTCTCCCCACCTTCGGAGTCCCTGGTGCTCGTCTACAATTTGGGCTCTGTCAAGGAGTCTTTGCATGACCCTCAGCCCTTCCTGGTAGAGTCCATAAGATCCATAACTCCAAAATCCCCGCTCAAAGGAGCTATTTGAAAGGAGAATCATTGTGAATTTAAATGACTTTCTCAGAAGCTTGACTTTTAAAAAAGGAAGATGAATCTGGCCCTTGCAAATAAAAAACAGATTGAGATGCTGAGCTTCGTGGAGTGACTTAAACAGGCATTCAGAGCTGGCACCCACTAGGAACAGTGTGGCAAAGGCGGGTGTTCGGAACAGGCAGAGCCTGGAGCTTGGTTCAAGCACACCCGCCCTCTACCATTTTATCTCCTGTCTCCCCACCCCACCCAGGCCCCGCCTTCACCATCACCCCCACTTTCCCCTCCTCCTTTTTGTTTCACAAACCCTCACTGAGCACTGCACCTGCTATATGCCAGCTTGTATGTGCCACCCTCGAAGAGTTCCCAGTGATGCCATGTCAGTCCCAAAGCAAGGGACCATGATATGTTGCTCTGGCCTGGACAAAGGAAGAGCCCTGTGCCTAGGATGGGCAAGTGAGAACTGCAGGAAGGTGGGGCAGGTAAGGGATGGAGGAGCGGTACGAACCTCTCCCACCAGACTATGCAATTTTCCCTTTAAAAAAAACTCACTCTGGCTGCTGGTGGAGGATAGGTCTGTGGGAGGGAGCGGCCATCCACTCCACTCAGACGGGGGAGCCTGGGTGGTGCTGGAAAAACATCAGCCAGAGGAGCAGAGGTTCCCTACATGTGGCTGGACAGGGGCTATGCAGGCTGCAGGGAAGAACATGGCTGGACGGTGGGTACCACTTCTCTCCTGATGGGTTCATTGTAATGGTCCACTATTGGGGGGGGGGGTCCAGACTGCCCCTCTGCTGGGGAAGGAGAGAGGGGCTCCAGGGGTGAAGTGCCCAGGAAGAGAGGACCTAGGCAAAAACCCCAGGGGACCACTGACAGACCGGATGACCAAACACATGGGCTCAACCTCAGTCCCTCTGCATTCATTGATGGGAATCAGGACCAGGCTGCCAGCTCCGTGTAGTTTTATGCCCTCACGTGGGGCTGGGGGTACCAGAAACCAACCTTCCTGCCAGACAGCACTCACCTGGAGCCGGGGTGGGGGTGGGGTGGAGAGGCTGGGGCTAAGGAAGGAGATGAAGCTGAGTAAGGAAAGAATATCCATGCTTGGAAAGGCAGCCGTCGGAAAGAGAGGGGCTTCTGTGTTAAGGATGGCAGCAAATGCTATTTGTCTAACTTCTTCCCCCCCACACCTTCCATTGAAAGGATCACATAAATATAGAAATGGGTAGGGCAGAGGATGGAGACTGCATGCATGGAGGAAAGCTGGTCAGACTGCTGCAGGAAACCAGGCACAGCCAGGAATTCCAGCAAGTCCAGTGCAGCAGGCACAGGACGGGTAACAGGGCAGCCTCTGGGAAGTCAGGGCACCTGGCAGAGTCCAAAGGCCACAAAGTCTTCAGGGGGGCACGGCAAGGGTCAGCAGTACATCTCACAACATAGCTTCAGAGACTATAAAGCAAACGATTAGGGCCGAAGAAGACTTAACAAATCCCCAGGCATAAAGGTTTTAACACTTTTTTAGATTAAAAAAAAGTTTTGGTATTTTTTTTTTTTTTTTTTTTTTTTTTTGCTTTTTAGGACCACATGTGCAGAATGGGAAAGACGTGTGATTTTTTGGTACTGAAAATGTACACACAGTGCCAAAATCTGAGTAAAAATTTCAGTTTTCACCTCTCTTGGTAAAAGGCCAGAATATCAAACACAGAAAGGAACATCTTAAAATTTACCAGAAAGACAAGGCAGATTATCTATCAATAGTTAGACCAACAGTAGACATCTTAGCATCAAGAGATGCAGAAGCCAGAGGAGGAATATCACTTTTTTTGGAGGTACCGTAGGAAGATAAAGGTCATTCTATTCAATTATTCAAGAATGAAGGCAAAGTGAAGACACTTTCAGATACCCAAAGCGGAGGGTATATATATACCACCTAAAATGAACTAAAGGATAACTTTCTGCAAGAAAAATGAACCCAGAGAAAACAAGAGGAATTTAACAAACATGAACGCTGGTAAAATTTGTAAGAAAATTTACTTAACTATCAACTCTACATAGTAGACCTACTATTTTCGCACTAGGTAGAAAAAAATTTCCCAGCTGCTGGAAGAAGATGGACGGCGAGAGTGTTTGGTGTGCAGCTCCCAGGTGTGAAGATCTTTGATTGTTTGGGAGAATGAAAGAGATAATAACTTTTATTTATTTATTTATTTTGCTTTTTCAGGGCAGCACATAAAAGTTCCCAGGCTTGGAGTCTGCAGCTGCCAGCTTACACCACAGCCACGGCCACGAAGGATCCAAGCCATGTCAGTGACCTATGCCACAGCTCACGGCAATGCCGGATCCTTAACCCACTGAGCGAGGCCAGGGATTGAACCCACATCTTCACCAATACTGGTCGGGTTCATTACCGCCAAGCCACAATGGGAACTCCCCAGAGATAACTTTAGACTTGCTAAAAAAAAATGTATGGTTAAATAGGTATGTTAACATTTTGAGGATACTCAATTAAATGATAGAAAAAAATCTATAGTTGCAAGTCAATAAGGGAAAAAAATAAACTGTATCGATTGAACTAAGTACAAGAAAGGAAAGAGAAGCCACAAGTAAGACGAGAGAAGTAAATCCAAAATATTAATGACGACAATAAATACGAAGGGATTAAGCCCTTCTAACAATGATGTTCACTCTAGCCAAGCTGGGGTCTATGCATTTTACATGCATGGGCTTATTCAACCCTCCAAACAAGGGCATGAGCTAGTTACTGTTATGATTACATTTTACAGATGGGGTAACTAAGGTCCCAGGAGGTTTACGGAATGCGTGCAAGGGCCTGCTGCTGGTAGAGACAGAACCAGGATACGTAGGATCTCCAGTTCATACACTTCCTCATGTTCTCTGCTGCTTTCAGAAACAGGTGCTGATACACATACAGAGCCTATGCCCGCCAGATGAAAACCATCAGTCTTAGTGGTAAAACCCTTTAAAAAGTAACACGGAGAGGCTGGAAGTAAGTGGCTGGAATGTGGAATGCTAGGAAGTACTAACCAAAGAAAAACTGACACTGTGATATTATTATCCAATAAAAGTGAATTCGAAGCAAAAAAGGAATCAATAGGAGTAAGGAGTGGCACAACATAATGCAAGAAAGAACAAGCTGAAAAAGAAGATCTAATAATTAGGAACTTGTAGGCATCTAACAACAGAACCTCAAAATGCATAAAGCAGAAAGTGGTCATCACAAGGAAAATGAATTAATCCACCATCAGACTGGAAGATTTTAAGAGGTTGCATAAATGGAAAGATTAAACCGATAAAAAATATTAGCAAGGGCATAGAAAATTTGAAAAGCACAGTCTCAAGACTGATGTTACATATTGCTTGTATGTGTGTGTATATGTGGAATGTACAGGTGTGTGTGTGTGTGTGTGTGTGTGTGTGTGTGCAAGCACATACAGTGCACATGCATGTGCTTGGGTATTTGTTTGGGTATTCCTACAACCAGAAAATAGAGAAGACACATTATTTTCAAGAACATGTAAAACATTTATAAAAACTGACTATAACCACAAAACAAGTTACAATGTAATGCAAGGAATTCATATACTACAGATCACATTCTCTGACCACAATACACTTAAAATGAAAATGATAGGAGTTCCCGTCATGGCTCAGAGGTTATCAAACCCAGCTAGTATCCATGAGGACAAGAGTTCGATCCCTGGCCTTGCTCAGTGGGTCAAGGATCCGGCATTGCCGTGGGCTGTGGTGTACTGTAGGTTTGAAGATGTGGCTCGGATCCTGCCTTGCTGTGGCTGTGGCTGTGGCTGAGGCCGGCAGCTACATCTCTGATTTGACCCCTAGCCTGGTAAACTCCATATGCTACTGGTGCAGCCCTCAAAAGACTTTAAAAAAAAAAAAAAAAAGAGTTCCCGTCGTGGCGCAGTGGTTAATGAATACAACTAGGAACCATGAGGTTGCGGGTTCGGTCCCTGCCCTTGCTCAGTGGGTTAACGATCCGGCGTTGTCGTGAGCTGTGGTGTAGGTTGCAGAAGCGGCTCGGATCCCGCATTGCTGTGGCTCTGGTGTAGACTGGCAGCTACAGCTCCGATTCGACCCCTAGCCTGGGAACCTCTATATGCCGTGGGAGCGGCCCAAGAAATAGCAAAAAGACAAAAAAAAAAAAAAAAAATCCATGAAAAAAATAAAAGAAAGGAAAATATAAACTCCATATTTTATGCATTCTAAGATTTATTTTTTCACATCATCTCTGAAACCAAGATGTATCTTACAACTGATGGGATGTTAAGAGTTTAACTAGCAGTGTTTTTTTCCCTTTCTTCCTGGCATATAACATGATGGTGCGCACTACAATCAGCCCCAATTTAAATTTCCTGTAAATACGGTGGTGTAAAAAAAATGTACTGGATGCAATACTATCTAACTAGAAATTAATAACAAAAGAAAAATAAAAAGCTTTAAAATACTCTCCTGAATACCTCTCTCATATCAAAGAGGAAGTAAAAATAGTAATTTTAGACTATGAAAAATTACAGTAATGGCAATTTATGCACACCAAAACTTATGGAATGTGGCCAGAACTGTACCCAGAAGAAATTTTATTGCTTTAAGTGTTTCATTCTTTTTAAAAAGTTTATTAATTTATTTATTGGAAGCATCTGCAGCATGTGGAAGTTCCTGGGCCAGGGATGGAAACTTTGCCAGTGACAACACTGGATTCTTAACCTGCTGTGCCACAAGGGGACTCCTGTTTTATTTATTTATTTATTTATTTTGTCTTTTTTTGTCTTTTTGTTGTTGTTGTTGCTATTTCTTGGGCCGTTCCCAAGCTAGGAGTTGAATCGGAGCTGTAGCCACCGGCCTACGCCAGAGGCACAGCAACTCGGGATCCGAGCCGCTTCTGCAACCTACACCACAGCTCACGACAACGCCGGATCGTTAACCCACTGAGCAAGGGCAGGGACCGAACCCGCAACCTCATGGTTCCTAGTCGGATTCGTTAACCACTGCGCCATGACGGGAACTCCTCCTGTTTTATTCTTTTTTTTTTTTTTTTTGTCTTTTTGCCATTTCTTGGGCCACTCCTGCGGCATATGGAGGTTCCCGGGCTAGGGGTCGAATCGGAGCTGTAGCTGCCAGCCTACGCCAGAGCCACAGCAACGCAGGATCCGAGCCGCGTCTGTGACCTACACCACAGCTCATGGCAACGCCGGAACCTTGACCCACTGAGCAAGGGCAGGGACCGAACCCGCAACCTCATGGTTCCTAGTCGGATTCGTTAACCACTGCGCCATGACGGAAACTCCCTCCTGTTTTATTCTTAAAGAAAAAAGATAATAAATAAACTGGACATTCAACTTAAAATTAGAAAAAGAATGAGATAATAGACCTTAAAGGGGGATTAAAGATGAAAGAAGAATTATAGATTTTCAAGAGTTCAATAGCAAGATGAATAAATTCAAAGCTCTTTCTTAGAAGAGGTCAATAAAATTACAAATCTCTGGTATGTCTAGTCAGGAAAAGAAAGAGAGAAAAACCTTCAAGAGAAAGAGTTATAACCAGAGATGCAAAAAGTTATTAAAATATGAGGATACCACGTGGAATTCTATGCTAATAAATTTTAAAATCTTGATTAAATGTATGATAGTCTAGGGAAGCAGAAGTTACACAAACTGATTTAAGAAGCAGAAAAGCTGAATAGAAAATAAGTATGGAAAACAATCATCCCCACCCCTAGAGGCATTGTCCTCAGACAGATTTCACTGGAAAACTACAAACCTTCAAGGAACAGAAATTTTCTATGCTATTTAAAATGTTCCAGAGGATAAAGAAAGGAGAGAAACTTCCTAATTAATTTTATGAATAACGCATAACCCTGGCACCAAAACCTGCCAAAGATGAAACAAAAATAAAATCATAGACTAATCTCGCTTGTCACTCTAGATGGAAAAACCCTAAATAAAAGATCACGGCAGGCACACAGCCCCCACCATCACCACCCCCTGCTCCAACTGCATGGCCATGATGGATAAAATACAAAATAATTAAAAACATAATTGAACTTAAAGGAAAAAAAGGAAATTCTCAGGTGCAATAGATGAAGAGATGTGAGAGCTGGGGCAATAAACTGACAGAAGGTGCCCCCAGAGACCTGTGGATCGCAGACCCCAGAGGCCAAGGCTGGGGTGTTAGGGTCCTCAAAGGGGAAGAGATGCAGCCTGGTTCTCACCTCTCACAAGAGGAGCTGGAACTGCGCTCTGGCTCTAGAGGGTTCCTCTGAGAAATGGGGGCTGAAACACACAACCTTTGTCTGGGGAAAGACGAGAGTAGTTTCTAGAAAGAGGGGAAATCGCAAGTTGCACCGTGGCCATGAAGTATGTATGCAGCATTAGAACTCCTGCATGTAGAAATAACAGGGGCAACGAGTCCCAACTGATGCATCTACGGAACTCCTGGCAGAAAAAATTTTTGAAATGTTCCAAAGCAACACTTTTACACCCCAGGAAGCACAAGGCTATCATTAAAAAACAAAAACAAAAACAAAAACAAAAACAAAAACAAACAAACAAAAAAACCACCAATGTTAAATTAGCTTGAATCATTTTCTTCTCCCCAGAATATCCTATCAAAATTATAATCTGCTGAAGGAAATGATGCCCCATGAGAGAAAATCGGCTGCTAAAGAAACAGAAGGACTAGCACTCCATGAACAGAATAAGGAAAAAGCTCCAAAAGAGAACATAATTTTGCTGTAAGTTATTGAGTAACAGAAAGACTAAAAATAATGAAAGAACGAAGTCTACAAGACAAGCACGTAGATATAAAAGGTCTTCATAGACTTTCTAGAAATAAAAAAAATAATAATAATTGAAATTAAAAATGCAGGACAAAAGTTTAGTAATAGATTAATAGTAAACCAGGAGATATAGTGGTCCAGGAAATAAACCTGACATAATATGCATACCTAGAAAATAGGAGGCTGAGGTTACAAAGAAGACAACAGAATGAGCGGGTCCTAAACAATAATCACCTTCATGGAGACCCTGGCTGAACCGCATCTCCGGAGACTGAAATCAAGTCAGATCCTTCTAGAAAGCTGACCATAAGGATCTTGAAGCAAACAAGTTAGTGTCAATGTAGGGTCTCAGGAACATTCCACAGAACACGAATAACCAAGACCCACACAGAAATGATCAGGGACCAGGCGCTATTTTAAACATTTTATATACATTAACTCATTTATTATCACAACCACCTAAGAGCTTGGTAATATTCTTACGCCTAATTTACAGATGAGAAAACTGAGAGTTTACATAATTCTCCTCAACTTTTAAGCACTGAAGTAGAATTCAGATCCAAGTTCTTAACCATCGTGCTCTACTGTGCTCTACTGTCCCTGTACATGTACATGTACATGTCCCTGTACATGTACATGTACTGTCCCTGTACATGTGGTTGGCATGTCTTTTCTTTTCTTTTCTTTTTTTCTTTTTTGTCTTTTTAGGGATGCACCTGTGGCATATGGAGATTCCCGGACTAGGGGTTGAATCAGAGCTGTAGCCACCAGCCTACGCCACAGCCATAGCAGCTTGGAATCCGAGCCGTGTCTGTGACCTACACAACAGCTCACAGCAACGCTAGATCCTTAACCTACCGAGCGAGGCCAGGGATCGAACCTGTGTCCTCATGGATGCTAGTCAGATTCGTTTCCACTGAGCCACGACAGGAACTCCATGGTTGGCATTTCAAAGGCTAACACTGAGAATAAAGGAAAAGAACTATTCGAAGAGATGTTGACTGAAAAAGTTCAGAACTCAAGAAAGCCATCAGATTGAATAAGTAAGTGCTTTAATTTCCAAGCAGGAGAAGTAAAATTATACACCTAGATAGAATTGAGTGAGGCTGAGGAATATCAAAACAAGGAGAAAAATCAGGGAGTTCCTATTGTGGCTCTGAGGTAATGAAACTGACAACCATGAGGATACAGGTTCGATCCCTGGCCCTGTTCAGTGGGTTAAGGACCTGGCGTTGCCATGAGCTGTGGTGTAGGCTGCAGATGCAGTTCAGATCTGGCATTGCTGTGGCTCTGGGGTAGGCCAGCAGCTGCAACTCCAATTTGACCCCTGGCCTGGGAACCTCCATATGCTGTGGTGTGGCCCTAAAAAAAGACAAAAAAAAAAAAAAAAAAAAAGAAACAGAGAGAGAGAGAGAAAATCACAAAAACAACCAGAGATAAAGATATTATCCACAAAAGACAGATGGACTAACTCCAGGCTTCTCTGAGGAATACTGGAGGCCAGAAAACAAGAGGCTAAGTCTTCAAAGAGCTAAAGAAATATAACTCTCATCCCCTAAACCCATACCCAATTTAGCCCTTCAGGGCAGAATCATATTTAGATGAACAAAGTCCCAAAGAATCTTTGCTTGTCCTCACAGGACTTCCCTAAAAGAACTGCCAAAGGTTACAAGGGGCAGTTAGAAATGGAACACACTGAGAAGGAGTAAGATGCAATGAGCAAAGAGGAGCAAAAAGTTGGGAAAGAGCTGTAAATCTAAATAAGTGTTAACTGTAAATAATAATAACAGAAATAATTATTTAAAAATTGGGGAATTTAGTAAGCAGATGGTGCTGCAATTAGACAAAAGATATGAGACGGGAATATAATCAAAGTGTTCTACAATCATTGCTTTGGAAAACGGTTGGTAGAAACTTTTATTTAATTCATACTGTGTTAAGGCAAGTATGTATATTAAAAAATTTGAATGTAACCACTGAAAGAATAAAAAAATAGCATGTATAACTTTCAAATCAATAGAGGGAGCCAAAAAAGGAATAAAGAAAATACAATCAATCTTTTAGAAAGCAGAAAAAAGAAGCAAAGAAAAAGCAAGGCAAGTAGAAAACATGAAATAGGACAGAAGGCCAATATACCAGTAACCACACACATGCAGGTGGACACACACACACACACACACACACAGATTAATTTCCTATGGGAAACTCTTCCAAAACATGATTCAGAAATGTTCAAAATCGGCAAAGCCTCCCTGCCTACCTGCTTTGGTCTCTCACAAGGGTCCTATCTTAATAAATCTATTTCTTGCCTATCAAAAAATGTTGAAAATCAAGAGATACTCTAAAGCTATACCATATAAAAAGCAAGGACAAAGTTGTGTTTACAATATTAATATAAGGTAAAATAAAATTTAAGGCAAAAAAGCATCAATGGGGATTAAAATAGTTCTCACATGGAGAAAAAAAGGAATAATTCACTAGGAAACTATACCAATCTTGAACCTGTATGCAACTAATAATATAACTTTTTAAAAATATGGAATAAAAGTTGGTAAGACTACAAAGGAAAATCAACAAATTAATAAGCATATGAGGAGATTTTAATATATCTTACTCCAAAATTGATAAATTAAGCAACTAAAAATTTAAAAATATAGAAGATTCACACAATACAATTAACAAGAGTGAGCTAAATAATGTATATAAATGTAGAATTCTACACCCAACATTTAGAGGGTACATAATGGAACAAAAAAAATGACTATATAACCAGGAAACAAAGCAATTCTCAACTAAACGCATCCATAGCATACAGATCACAATCTCTGGCTACAGGGTAGTGAAACTGGAAAGCAGAAAAGAAAAACACGCCCTTGAAATGCTTAATAATTTAAATAATTCATGAGTCACAGAATCACAAAGGAAATTATAAAACTTCTGGCTATTGAAAAAGCAGGATAATAAAATAATTATATAAGCCTAATAAATTAAGGTTAATTCAGAAATGCATTACAGAATGGCTAAATATTAGAATATCCATTAATATAATTTATTGAACCAATAGGTCAAAGGACAAAAATTATGTTTTTCTCCATGCATGGATGAAATACATTTGAAGGGGAGGGGGGAGCCCTTGATTATATATAAACACTAGTAATCTGGGAAACTGTGGGGGGTTTTTTGGTTTGTTTGGGTTTTTTTTTTTTTCTTTTTAGGGCCACACCTATGGTGTATGGAAGTTCCCAGGCTAGGGGTCGAAATGGAGCTGCAGCTGCCAGCCTACACCACAGCCACAGCAACACAGGATCCGAGCTGTATCTGTAATCTACACCACAGTTCATGGCAATGCCAGATCCTTAACCCCCTGAGCGAGGCCAGGGATCGAACCTGCAGCCTCATAGATACCAGTCTGATTTGTTTCCACTGAGCCACAATGGGAATTCTGAAAGTGTTTTTTTTTTTTAAGTTCTGAAAATCTTATTCCATAGATAGCACCATGATTAACAATGAAACATTAGGAGTACTCGTCGTGGCGCAGTGGTTAACGAATCCGACTAGGAACCATGATGTTGTGGGTTTGATCCCTGCCTTGTTCAGTGGGTTAATGATCCGGCATTGCCGTGAGCTGTGGTGTAGCCTGCAGACGTGGCTCGGATCCCGCGTTACTGTGGCCGTGGTGCAGGCCGGCGGCTACAGCTCCGATTGGACGCCTAGCCTGGGAACCTCCATAAGCTGCAGGAGCGGCCCAAGAAATGGCAAAAAGACAAAAAAACAAAAAACAAAAAACAAAAAAACCCAACAATGAAACACTGAAGTCAGGAAAAAAACAAGGGAAGCCAGCTACTATTTAATATTGTCCTAGGAAGACTTGCCAATTCAATTAGAAAGGAAAATTAAATTTAAAACATACATAAATAAAAAGCAGAAAGGAGTAAATCCTCATGACCTTGAGTTTGGCCATTTTAGATACAGTACCAAGGCACAGCAACAAAAGAAAAAAAGAGATAAACTGGACTTCATAAAAATTTAAAACTTTTGTGCTGCAAATAACACTATCAAGAAAGTGATGACAACTCAGGAAGTAAGAAAATATTTGCAAATCATATATCTGATAAGGAACTTGTAAACAGAATATAAAAGCAACTCATAATTCAATAATTCTGAAAAATTAATTTATGGGCAAAGGATCTGATTAGATAGTTTCCAGGGATGTACAAATGACCAGTAAGCACAGGAAAAGATGCTCCACATCATTAAAGAAATGCAAATCAAAACTATAATGAAATCAAATACTACTTCACACCATTAGGATGGCTAAAATTGAAAGGACAGATAGTAAGAAATTGGCATAGAGGTGGGAAAATTAAAACACCCATACATTGCTGGTGGGAATGTGAAACAGTACAGCCACTTTGGAAAACAGTCTGGCAGTTCCTTAAAAGGTGAAGCATAGAGTTACCAAATGACCCAGGATTTGCACTCCTCTGTATATGCCCCCAAAGAAATGAAAACACGCATTCACCAAAAAACTCATCCCATGATATATACATAGCAACTTCATTAATCATAGCCAAAAGATGGAAACAACCCACAGGCCTACTGATTGATAAAAAGATAAAATAATGAACATAGTATGTACATTAAGACGGACTATTATTCAGCCATAAAAAGAATGAAGTACCACAATACGGACAAACCTTGAAATCATTATGCTTAGTGAATAAAAGCCAAACAACAAAAAAAGACCACAAATTATATGATTCAACTTCTATGCAGGATCTAGAATAGGCGAACTTACAGAGACAGAAAGTAGATGAGTGGTTGTGTAGGACTGAGGAGGTATAGCTGAGGAATGATTGCTAACACGTACAGAGTTTCTTTTGGAGGGGGTGTGATGAGAATGTTCTAGAATTGACTGTGCTGATGGCTATGAAACTATGCAACCTGAAAACTATTAATTGCACACTTTAAATGGGTGAATGGTAGAGTATGTAACTATACCTCCACAAAGTTGTTTGTGGGGAAGGTGGACAGAGACAGAGAGGGAGGACTTCCAGATTCTAGTCGCCTAGAATTGGCACCCACTCTTCTGCCTTCTTAGCCAGTTCTACCTTTTCCAGAAGTTATGGGGCTGTGCCCCGAGGGTCAATCCCTCCACTTCTACAGGCTCCAATGCTCTCTTTCCTTCTCAGGGACTTTGCTCCAGCAGCTCTCTCCTCTCCTGCCTATAGAATTTTCCACCTTCTATAGAATCATTCCCATCAACGTAAAAATATCCTGTGATTTCTCCTATGGGAAAAACCAAACAGGAGTTCCCATGGTGGCACAGTGGAAACAAATCTGACTAGGAACCATGAGGTCACAGGTTCCATCCCTGGCCTCAATCAGTGGGTTAAGGATCGGGCATTGCCGTGAGCTGTGGCTGGGATCTGGTGTTGCTGTGGCTGTGGTGTAGGCCAGCAGCTGTAGCTCCAATTAGACCCCTAGCCTGGGAACCTCCATATGCCTCGGTGAGGCCCTAGAAAAGACAAAAAAAAAAAAAAAATGAACAACAACAAAATCCTCTCAACTCCTCTTCCCTCAGCAGCTGCCTTTCCATTTCTTTGCTCTTCTTCACAGCCAAACACATGACCCATCTTCACAGTCTCATCTCTTGCCATTCCCTCCTAGCCCCACTTAAATCAGCACATTGTTCCTTCCACACCACCAAAGCCACTCTTGCCAGGGCCCCAGTGGATCCACTGCTCAATCCTTGGTCCTCATCTTACTGACCTGCCACCCGCATTTGACACAGGGGACCACATGGTCCTCCATGAGGTCTCTTCTTTACTTGGCTTCTAGGACATGACACTCTCCTGCTTTCTCCCCACCTCACTAGTCCCTCCGTGGTCCTTCCTCATCTCCCTGACTTCTTCGTGTTAGAATACCCTAGGTCCATTGGTCATCTTTTTTTTTTTTTTAATCTATCTGCACCTCACTCCTTTACTGACCTCATCAGTCTTTTTGTTTTTGTCTTTTTAGGGTTGAACCTGCAACACATGGAGGTTCCTAGGATAGGGGTCACATCCAAGCTGCAGCTGCCAGCCTACACCACAGTCACAGCAATGCCAGATCCAAGCCACATCTGAGATCACAGCTCATGGCAATGCCGGATCCTTAACCCACTGACTGAGGCCAGGGATTGAACCTGCATCCTCATGGATACTAGTCAGATGCGTTTCCACTGAGCCATGATGGGAACTCGAAGACCTCATCAGTCTTTTAGCTTCAAAAACCATGTGTTGTTGACTCTCAAATTCATATCTCCAAATTACCTCTCTCTGTAAATGTAAGTTCATCTATCCAACCAAATAGTCAACAGCTGCAGCAAGATGTGTGTTGGGCATCTCAAGCACAGTGTGTCCTTAACTGAACCCTCTCCAATACCTGTTCTGCCCACTGCCTTCCCCACCTCGGTTGCAGATAACTCCATCCTTCTAGTTGCTCAGACGAAAGCATTCTTTTCCCCACACCCCATCTAAGCCATAAGGAAATCCTGTTGGCTCTGCCTTCAAATTATAGCATGTCACTGCCACCACCTCGGCCCAGATCATCATCTCTTATGAAACAGCCCACCAGCTCTCTTTGCCCTTCATCACGGCAGTAAGAAAAGAGGGATCCTCTCAAACCCTAATTCAATCATGGCACTCCTCTGTTCAAAATCCCGCAGGTGTGCCCCACCTCAGATGGAGTGAAGTCAAATCCCTTATCCTGTTCCTGCCCAACCTAAACTGTCTGCCCTCTCTCCATCCACCCTCCCACCCGCAGCCTCATTCCCAGCTGTCCTCCCCCGCCATCTCTCCACCTCTTTGCTGTCCCTCACTCCTGCCCTAAGACTTTGCCTAAGTGCTCCTCTGCCTGGAAGGTCTTCACCTGGATCAGGATTTCTCAACTTCAGCACCATCAACATTTGAGGCCAGACAATTCTTTGTCGCAGGGGCTGTTCTGTGCATTGTGGGATGTATAACAGAGTCCCTGGCCTCTACCTACTAAATACCAATAGCACCTCCCAGATGTTGCCAAGTTCCCCTGAGGGGCACAACTGCCCCAGGTTGAGGACCATTGGCCTTGATCGTCTGCATGGCCCACGCCCTCACTTCCCTCAAATCTCACCTTCACAAGGAGACCTGGTCTGACCCACCCATTCTCTCCTCCCCCACCCCCCACCCCCCCGCTTCCAATCCCCTTTATCCTGCTGGCTTTTCAAAACAACTATCATGTTGGCTTCACATAGGGCTGGGATCTTCCTCTGCTTTGCTTCCTGGGGTATCCCCAGTGCCTTGAACAGGGCCTGGCACACAACTGGTTCTCAACAAATATTTGTGGAATAAATGAATCAGAGGACTCAATATGATAAAACAGAATACATAACTAAAAGGTCAATGCATCTGCACATTTATCCTGAATTTATCTATAAGTAAAATACAATCCCCATGCAAATTTCTACTGCATGTGATTCAAAATTGAACCCAATTTTGCTAAGAGTGTACCTGAAAGAATAAAAATGGGATAGCACATAAGAACAATGGGAGGAGACTTGCCCTCTAAGATATTACAAATGTGTTCAGAAGCTATAATCATTAAAATTGTAGGTTCTGGTATTAGAATAAACAGGCTAAAACAGAAGAGTCCCCAAACAGCCCCAGTAAATACAAAAATGAAGCAAATGATGAAGCTGGCAAGTTAAAAAAAAAAAAAATAAGCAAAGAGTACTCAAGAAATGATGCTGAGACAGTTGGCTGGCCATTTTACACCTGCAGTCTCTGCATGTGATGTGGAAATAAATATAGAAGTAGTAATCCATGCCAGGGAAATTGCTTGAAGAGTCCTAGGGGCCTGCCTCCAGGGAGCAGGACTGGGAGAGGTAGTGAGAGATGCAGCAGGGGACTGCTGGGTTTATTACACATTTTTATTATCTATGCCTTTTTAACTACACATGTGTATCACCTTGATGAAAATAAAAGTTATTTTGAAAAAAGCAATAAGCAGGCCCCTCTTTAACCTGTCAAATTGACCAAGATTTAAAAAAATGAAGATTTGCCGAATGCAAAAAGGTACACTCATGCACCGCTGGGTCTTTCTGTAAGGTGATTTGTCAGGAAGTATTAAAAGTCTTAAAACCAAGCATACCCTTTGAGCCAACAATTCCACTTCCAGGAATTTCTTCTGAAATGACACAAAGGACTACAGCAAGAACATTCACTTCAACTTCTTTAAAATTGAAAAACAGAAATGAAAATCCCCCAAATGTCCAGCAGGGAACAGTTTATATAAATTATGATAAATTCATAGGAAGGAATGCCGTGCAGGTGTCAAAAGCAGGATGGAAAGAGATCCGTTACCAGGGAAGGGCATTCATGATGTATAAAGTGATTAAACAGGTTATGTGCAGTAAACACAGAAATTATTGCATTTTTATAAAACAAATATGACTTATGCATTTATGAACATATGGCAATTTTGACATAAGATCCTCCCACCCTGTGACAATGCATGGGAACCCCAGATCCAGAGGGTAGAGGGGAGATAAGACTTTTATTTTCTTCTTTTCGCTCTTGTTAAGGCCTCTCTTCCTTCTTTTTTTTTTTTTTTTTTTTTTTGGTCTTTTTGTCTTTTGGGGGCTGCACCTGTAGCATATGGAGTTTGCCAGGCTAGGGGGCCAATCAGAGCTGCAGCTGCCAGCCTGCACCAGAGCCACACCAACACCAGATTTGAGCCATGTCTGCAACTTACGCCACCCCTCAAGGCACCGCCAGATCTTTAACCCACTGAGCAAGGCCAGGGATCGAACCCATGTCCTCATGGATGCTAGTCAGGTTCGTTAACCACTGAGCCACGACGGGAATTCCTCCCTCCCTCCATCCTTCCTTCCTTCCTCCCTCTCTTCCTTCCCTACCGCAGCATATGGAGTTCTCTGGCCAGAGATCAGATCTGAGCCACAGCTGCAAACCTAAGTGCAGCTGTGACAATGCTGGATCCTGTAACCCACTGCACCAGGCTGGGGATCGAACCTCCATCCTGGCACTGCAGAGAGGCTCCTGATCCCACTGTGCCACAGTGGGAACTCCATTGTTAAGGCATTTCTACAGGGCATTGCTAAAATTTGTGAAGGTGAAGGCAGAAATGCTGAGGTGAGGCTTCTCAGATAAGGGACAGGGGTCTGCCCAGGCCCCTCTGCTCCCCGTTCATCTACCAAACCCCAAGCTGAGTGGCCCAACTGGCCAGGGCTGGACTAGCCAGGATCCAGTGGCTCTCAGGGTCCAGCCAGTGGCCCAGTGTTCGAGGTCCCAGTGACAAGGACCCCCTTCCAGCAGATGGAGGGGGGAGTCCCGGACAGAGGATCCATCTGGGCAGGCCACAGCTGCCTGCAGCCCGACAGTTCCTCAGCATGGCCCACAGTCTTAGTTACTGTCTCTTTCCAGGGCTCTGGCCCTCACCCTCCAGGTGGGGAATCAACTGATCACCTTGCCAGTGAAGCTCTGGGCTCCAAATTCCCCCAGCCCCAAAGCCGAATGCAGTTCACAGGCATATTGTTTGGTCAGTGCAGGACTTTGATTTTAAATTCGGAATTAGCCTTCAGAATTGTCCTTTTTGCTTTTTCCCTTTTCAGGCACACTTGCGGCCTATGGAAGTTTCTGGGCCAGGGATGGAATTCGAGCCACACCTGTGACCTATGCCACAGCTACAGCAACGCTGGATCCTTAGCCCACTGCCGGGCCGGGGATTGAACCAGCCACGCCACAGAGACAAGGCACATCATTAACCCACTGTGCCACAGCAGGAACTCCAGCCTTTAGATTTTAGAAGGGGAGAGAATTCATATAAAAATCTACTCATTCTTTGAATATTCAAGTGCCTGGCTACCCTGAACACCGACCCATTCCTGCGATGACAGCTGAAGCTGAGTTCCCCTCCCTGTTGCTGAAGCGGCAAGTGTTCCCAGGTACCCCAAGCTTTCTATGAGGCCAGGCTGCACTGGGGGCTAAATTTTCTACCTGGGCTGTTCCATGTCTGGGCGACTCTCCTCACTTTACCTGGCCCGGCTCCTCTTCCCTCCCACTGTCAGCTGTGGGAACCAGTGCCCACACCTCAGTGCCCTCAGCTCCTGTTCTGACCTGCCCCACGGGGCATGAGGGTTTCATAACAGAAAATTCCTCCAAGTCTGCCCTCCACCCAAGGCTGGGTGGTGTGGTGGCCCGGGTCCTGGGGAGCCCTTTGGCCCTACTGCTGTCCAAACCCTCCCCAGAGGGACCTGGACTGAGGCCAAGGCCTGAGCAGTCACCCCTGGGCTCAAGAAGCAGACACAGGGAGTTCCCATTGTGGCTCAGAGGGTTAAGAACCTGACTAGTATCCATGAGGACGCGGGTTCGACCCCTGGCCTCACTGAATGGGTTAAGTATCTGGCATTGCCATGAGCTGTGGTGTAGGGTGTAGGCCGGCAACTAAAGCTCTGATTTGACCCCTAGTCTGGGAACTTCCATATTCTGAACATGTGGCCCTCAAAAAAAAAAAAAAGATCGACACAGCAGAAAGAATGACCCTGGTCTTTTTTTTTTCTCTGTCTTTTTAGGCCTGTACCTGCAGCATGTGGAGGTTCCCAGGCTAGGGGTCCAAGCAGATGTACAGCTGCCGGCCTACGCCAGAGCCACAGCAGCACCAGATCCAAGATGTGTCTGCGACCTACACCACAGCTCACAGCAACGCTGGATCCTTAACCCACTGATTGAGGCCAGGGATTGGACCCTCAACCTCATGGTTCCCAGTTGGGTTCGTTTCCGCTGTACCACGACGGGAACTCCTGATCCCGGTCTTTGGAAATGCTGATCCCAGCTGAAGAGACTCACCTGGCAGGCAGCTGGTTTAGGAAAATCGAAATCCCTAATCGCCAGTGTTGTGGGCCTCATTCCCTGGAAACTCTGGGGGTTTATTGCGAAGGGCGCTCAGAAGAGACAGCCAGGGGATGTAGATGGGGTGTAACCTTGGGCAAAGAGCCCCCAGAGGCCAAGGGCAATTCTTATTTGCTAAGGAGGGGGGCGTTGGGAGCTGCTAATGCAGATTTTCCCAGCAGCCCCCATGGGAGCATGTGGGCAGAGTACCACCTGGTGGTGGTCAGGGAAGGGTCCTAGAAGGACGCTGCCAGCCTTAGTGCTGGTGGCAGCCTCACTGGAAGGGGGCAGGTGGTCCCCCAGAGAGACTCCTCTTTCTCAGGCTAAGCCTTCTAGGAAGGGCTAGAGACATGAGAGGATGAGAATGCCCTGAAAATTCAGTCACATCCCGGCATTTATTTGAAACAGAACATTAATTCTGACTGTCATTAGAGTCCATTTCAATTTTGTAATAACATAAAAAGTTAAGAGTCTAATTTATTCATACAAATCTTGTTAGCATCCAATTTCCACATAATGTAACATATTCCTTAAAAAGCTGACAAAGCAGGAGAAATTAAAAAAACCTTTAAAAAAGACATTCATGGGTGCTGACTGCCCACAAAGCCAAAGGTGAGGAGGAGGAGAGCAGGATGGCTCCAGAAAGGGCTGGGAGATTGGAACAGGAACCAGCAGATGCTGGAAAGGCAGGCTGCGCCACCTGAAGGAGCTATGGTCCCATCACACCCCAGACTGTCCCCCAGATGCAGCGGGCGGGTTGGGGGGGGCCGCTCCTCTTCACCACCTGCACGGGCTCCCACGCTGTCCCCCGGTGCGTGTCCCTGCCCCCTCCAGCTCCACAGACAGCTCTCGAGCGCTTTCCCCAGCAAATCCATCCTCGAGAGCCCGTAACTTCTCTTAATTACACGTCTGCGGTGTTTGCATTAGATAGCTGTCACCCTGTAATTTACCCCTACACGGGTTTTAATTGTACATTCATCTTTCCGACACGCCACTCGTCTGCTAGACTCTGTAACGGCAGCAGTTTGGACCATCTTGTTTATTCTTCAGCCCAAAGGAGCTGATGAATGTAACTGCACGTTGTCCCGCCCCTTCTTTTCCAGGATTACCTGCCAGGTGCTGGAGAGCGGCTCCTGTCACCTGCGGGCTGCCTTTAAACATAACATTGGACTGTTCCGTGGCTGACATAAATTTCAGAGGGAAGGTCAGTAGCAACAAGCAATCTTCCAATCACCCGCCACGCGTTCCATGGAGCGCCCCCCTCACATCCTTTCTCTGAAGCTCCAGCCTGATGGGTGCGGGAGCGCTCGCCTGGGGACCTTTCTCATAAGAGAGGACGACAGGAAGAGGGCTGCGTGTGAACCTAAGGAATCCATCCGCGCGCGGAGGTTCCAAGGTCACTCCAAGAATCAGGAAGGAGAACTATAAATTACAAAGCCCTGGATGGCTGCCAGGGCCCCAGGAAGCTACATTTAGCTTCCAATTCTCCCAGCAGCAGGGAAAAGCTTTAACTCCCTTTCCAACAGAATTTGAATGGAATTTGTTATAAGAACATTGTGATTAAAATATTACCCATTGGCTTGTCATAACTCTGCACTAGTGATGCAATTGTGATGGGGTGTGTGTGTATGTGTGTGTGTGTGAATGTGTGTGCATGCGTGGGGGGGGGGGGGAGTGGCTGTGGTGTTCTCCAGCTGGCTGAGTGGCAGGAAGAGAGCCCCATACAATATTTATGAAATCCAGATGAAGCCCTACACTGGCGATGAGCTGCTATCATAACAGAGATTTCAAAACCGCCTTGACATTTGCCCAAGATCAAATTTCCCCTTACAAAACCCCACGAGGCTTTGTGCTGACAGCGGTCTGTGCACTTGCCCACCTCCAGCAGCAACCTTCTCCATTTAAGCTCAGGTGATTAACACGGGATAGAAGGAACCCGGGGTCTGGAGTGGTGTAGACTGGGCTAATACCACGGAAGCCCACTTTTTCCTTTGTGGAGAGGAGAAGCGGTGGTTTTCAGAGAACGACAGGAGTTTTGATAATTTTTATCATTAAACACTTTCCAATATGCAAAACAAAAAGCAGCGATTTCCTTCCTGAAGAGGCTCTGACAGCAAATTTAGATGAAGACAGACAGGCAGCGATGATCCATCACACGTCAGCCCAGGAAACAAACAAGAAAGCAAGAAATGTATTTTCTTGGGGCCACAGACCTCATTGAGATGCAACCCTTGATTTGTTTTAGGAGACTCCATTAGGTAGAGTGTCACCAGCCCTCCCAGGACCTGGACAGCAAGTCATTTCTGAAGTGGCCCCTTAGGGCCTCTTCCACTCCAAAGGGCTCCCTTTCCAACCACAACCCAGAACCCACAGTTTTTGGAGAAAGAGGCTATCCATGTTCCAGGATCCAGAGTGGTGAAATACTGCATGAAATATTGCATGGGATACAGGCCTTAAGTTCCCAGAGATTGTTTATGAGGAAAAGGCAAGGGCGATTTAGTTTGGTTTTGATAAACACTTCATATTGCACATCCTAAGAGAAGCCGAATCCTTGTCAAGTATGCATCTTTATGAGCTGCCCGCCTATAAACCTTGCACGAAAGGTCCGTGCTTAATGTTGGTTTGGCAGTAAATTGGCGAGATGCATGGGTTTGCTGCATCAAATTAGCATCAACCCATAAAACGTTACTGAATGATTCCTCAAATCTGCCAAGACTTCAAATCAATTTGGAGAAAGCGCCAAAAGGTTTTTTTTAACGTTGATAAACTTTTCATATTAGTTATCACGGAAGAGCATAAACCTTTCTAATCTTTCTACCAAAAAAAAAAAAAAGGTGTTGTTTTTCCCAAACTGCTTTTAGCTCTTCCATCTTTGCACACCCGCCTCCACATCGCATAAACAATGTGTGTGTGTGTCATGGAGTCTTTGTTGCCCTATTTTAAAGCCACTGGTATTTGGTTCACACTGTCCCTGCCTCATGATCCCGCAGCTTGGAGAAAAATTTTCCCTGGCACCAGGATAAAGTTATCACCCCTGGCTGTTGACATGCAGTCCCAAGCACACCTCCTCCAGGAAGTCTTCCATAACTCACCAGTGAACTCTGATTGTTGCTCTATGCCCTTGGGTGTCATGTCAACTAGACCATGGTCTCCTGGGGGCTCCAAGGACTTCTTTCCCTGAGGACTTCTGTTTCAAATCCTCAAGGCTCACACTGAGTGATCTGTAAGGTGTCAACTCCCCCTTTCCCTTCATTGAAGACCAGCCCAGGCCTCCCTCCTCCATGAAGCCCCCAGGGATGCTCCAGCCTAAATCCATTGCCCTCATTCCCCAACATCAGAGATCTCACCCTTCCCCCTAGTCATCCCCAAAATTGTATGTGAATTTCTCCTCTGGAGGCAACAGCTGGATCTCAAAATACCAAGAACAGAATCTGGATTTGAACCGGGGTCTGACCCAGAGCTCTCATCCCCCAGGCCATGCTGCCTTCCAGATAATAATGTCCCACTTGAGGAGAAAGGGATCAAGACATACCCAGAGAAAGGAGGCGCTATCTCAATCCCATTGAAATGAGATGGGACAGGAGTGGATGATGGCGCAGGAGTGGCTGAGGTGGCAATAGCCATGACCCTTTCGTCTTTACTTGACTGGAGGGCACGTCATCTCTGCCCATATAATGGCATTTAGGAAAAGGCAGTGGCGAAAAGCTCGGGAGGCTGCATAGAGTGGGAAGGGAGTACGTGTTCTGTAGCGGGACCCAATGACAGATAAGCCCATCAGGGTTAAGGACCCCCAGGGGGTGCCTGGAATGTTGGGGGTGGGTGGCAGGCAGCATGGAGCCTGGGCCCTGGAACCACAGGCCTCTGGCAGAAGCCGACTCTTTAGAGAAACAGAGCACCCGGAGGGGGAGCCCTCCAGGGTCTGAGAGCCTGACTTCCAGAGCCCTCCCCAAGGCAGCCCAGGCTTCTGTCAAGTCAGCTGGGGTGGGAGGGGACAGAGGCCAGCAGGCAGCACTCCATCCTCTGGCCCTTGGTTCTAGGGGTATTTATGGGCCCCATTCTTTACCAGGACGGTCCTAGGCCCTGGGATACAGAAGTGCACATGCGGTCTCAGCACTCCTGGAAATTGTGAGGGGAAAGACAGCCCCAGAGACGGATGGACCACGAGAATCCGTCTGGTGACTCTAGGGAGGCAGCCAGGTCCCCAGCTTCATCCTGAGAAACACCTGTCTACTCCACCCACTGCATAAAAACTTGGGGGGAATGGATTCAAACCCGCCCGGCAGAGGGAATCACCAGCACCCCAGACTCTAAGACACTTATGATTTGGATATGGAAGTAAATTTTCTTTTTTTGTCCTTTTTTTTTTTTCTTTTTATGGCCACACCTGTGGCATATGGAAGTTCCCAGGCTAGAGGTCGAATGGTACCTGCAGCCACCAGCCTACACCACAGCCACGTGGGATCCAAGTCTCATCTGTGACCTACAGCACAGCTCACAGCAACGCTGGATCCTTAACCCACTGAGTGAAGCCAGGGATCCAACCCACATCCTCATGGATATGAGTCAGGTTCTTAACCTCATGAGCCCCAATGGGAACTCAGGAGATAGAAGTGCATTTTCAAATTTGTTGAATTATGTTTTCAACTTCAACATATCCTTGGCCAGAAAAAAACAGATTATATAAGTCATCAGGGAAATAAAATTAAAACCACAATGTGCTACCTCTACAGACTCATGGAAGAACTAAAATGAAAAAGACTGACACCACGAAGTGTTGGAAAGGATGTGGAACAGCTAGCACTCTCTTATATACCTGGTAGAGGTTGGGGGACTTAGTACGACCACTTTAGAAAACTGACCTCACCGACAAAAGCTGAACATACACATGTTCTAAGACTCACCAATTCTCTTCTAGGTTCATGCTTAGTAAAATGTGTACCTCTGTGCAAGAGATACATGCAAGAATGCTTGCAGCAGCCCTGTTCCTAGAGCCTGAAATGCTGCACAAGTTAAATGTCAATGAACAGGAGAATGGATAAATAAATCAGGGTGTCTTCACATACGGGAATCCTACACAGTAACGAAAACAAACTGTAACGACTCACAGCCATGTGGGTGACTCTCACAAACATGATGGGAAGCCAGACGCAAAGGGACACAGACTTACAACTCCACTTACAGATCAAGTTGAAAAACAGAGAAAACTATGGGAGTTCCCTGGTGGTGCAGCAGGTTAAAGATCAGCCTTGTCACTGCTGTGCTGTGGGTTCTATCCCCGGACCAGGAACTTCCAATGGCTGCTGGTGTGGCCAAAAGCAAAAACAAAATAAAACAAATGAACAAAAAACCCAGAGAAAACCAATTCAAGCCATTGCAGGTAAGGAGAGCAGATGCCCGTGCTGGAGGGGAGGATCACAGGGAGGCTGGCCATGTTCTGATTCTTGCACGGGCACTGGGCACACAGCTCTGCTCGGCTCACAGACATTCTTTTCATTATACACACACAGTCGGCACGCTTTTCAGTATGTAGACTTTACTTGGAATAAAAAGTTTTCAAATGTGCAGAATGCAAGACAGGGAAAAGGCACCCATGAGAAGCTGCTAAGAAAGGGGATACCAATCAGTGGGGACACATGCCACCTAAGCCTCTGTCACATCACCAGAAAAGGCCCTTGATTAACATGCTTCTTTGCACCCTGGAGGAAGAAGGACTGAGACTGGTGACCAGAGCAAATGATGACAATGATGATAACGGCAGTTGCCATTTATTGTGGGCTGACTATCTGTTAGGCACCTCGGCTCCAGGAGGTGTATTCTATTGTCATTCCCATTTTACAGGTGAGGACCCTGAGTCCCTAGTCCTCAGAGTGGCCACATGGTGAAACTGGGATTTGAACCCAGGCAGTCTGACTCCAGGTGCTGGCTTCAGTCAGAACCCTGAGGCAGCTGCATCGACAGGTGGAGTGAGCGAGGGGTGGAGCTGGTTGCCATGGCTGACCATGGACACTTTAATTCATTGGCAGAGGGAATTGAGGAACGTTAAATAATGGGCAGAGATTATGGTTTTGCAGGGATGAATGGTCATGAAATTAAATTTGCAGATGAGGCCAGCCCTTAGGAGGTGAAATAACATCGGCGGAGAAGGAGGCCCCAAATCTCAGCAGGCCATGGCAAGACGGATCCAGTCTGGAGATATGTGGTTCACCATGCACTCTGAGGCAGTAATCCCACGCCGAAGTGACTTTGATGAGAAAGACGTGTGTGAGTGCCTGCTGTGGGGGATGTCAAGGTGGCTGTGACCACTAATGACAGGCAGCCCCAAGCACAGTGACGGGCTGGGGGTGCCCGAGTGAGATCTCCATGTGGCACCAGGTCACCAGGCTGCACCTGCACACCACCCCAGTCCTGTGCTGGCCTTCGCCAAAGAGACCCGAATAAGATGTGGGAAAGCCGAGGGAACCATCAAGAAGTCTACCTTGGAGGGAAGACTCAAACTGGACCCAGGTGTGTATAAGGGAAGGGCTAGAAAAGCATATTCCTGGGAGTTCCCATTGTGGCTCAGTGGTAGTGAACCTGACTAGTACCCATGAGGATGCAGGTTCGCTCCCTGGCCTCACTCAGTGGGTTAAAGGATCCAGCGTTGCCATGAGCTGTGGTGTAGGTCGCAGATGCAGCTTGGATCCCATGTGGCTGTGGCTGTGGCTGTGGTGTAGGCCAGCAGCTGCAGCTCTGATTCGACCCCTAGCTTGGGAACTTCCATATGCCCAGAGGGCAGTCCTAAAAAGACCAAAAAAAAAAAAAAAAAAAAAAAAGAGTATTCCTAATGAAAGTGCCAGAAGGAGCCCCAAACAGGCTAGCTGCATCACCCACTGGCTCCACCCGTGTAGACAGATGGCCTCTATCATAAACTGGGCTCAGTTAGTGTAGACAGACTGCACTGTACTTTGTGCTCCACCACGCCACTTCTGGGAGACAGAGCATGATAGGCTGGACCACGTCTGAGAGGAAGTGGGGGCCTGAGCGAAGCTCAGAGACAGGGAAGCCCCTGAAACAAGAGAGAATTTCAGAGCTTGGGCAAAGACTCCACAGAAAGTAGGGCAGACACAGACTCAATCAAAAGTTCCAGTACGCCCAATCTTGACTCTACCAGTATAGACAGACTACCTGTACCATGTACTGGCTCAGCCGGTGTAGACAGAGTATCAGCACCACGCATTGGCCCCACCAGTGCAAACAGTTAAGCTCCTGCTGCCTGCCAGCAGCCACCCTTGGAAACCATCTCCACGCCAAGCTTTCATGGCCAAGATGCCAGAGAGAGCAGTATTTGCACCAGCATCATGGCCCACTGCATTTGCTCAACTTCCCCCAGACCTGGCAGGAGGTACTACACGTGGAAGGCCCACCGTCAGCATTAGCTGGATGCCTGGACGCTTCCCTCAGGAGCACAGGAAGCAAAGCCCCCACATCTCAGGGCTGGAGGAGGGTCTCCGTGCCCACAGGCTTGGACAGATGGGTCTTGTCCAGGGAGATGAGTCAGCCCCCAAGAAGAGGCAGCCTTGAAGGTGGGGACAACTAGTCTGCCAAGTATGAGTCAACCTGAGCCTGGGGCTAGGGGCTGCTGGCAGGGGGCCCTTCTGTATTGCCTTCCCACTGCTGAGCATGAGGGCATGCCCAGTGGTCCAAGGAGGCCAAGGCAGCAGTCAGAATAGAAGGGAGGGCCAATGTGGTGAGGCAGCCCTCCAGGCAAAGAGCCCAAGGGCTGGACGAATCAGCCCCAGAGAGGCCCGGGGTCTGTGGAGTAGATCTGTACCTTCTAGCATCCTCTCTTTGGCTCACATCCCCTCCAGGCCCGGAGTCTGGCCCAAGCAGGGTGGAGCTGGCTCAGGTCCAGGCAGAGTGAGGACAAGGTGACAGCGACCTGGGCTGTTGCCTGCAGCTCAGCGGTCGCTTGGCTCAGGGCCCGAAGCCAGCAGCGTGGGCACAAGGGGAAGTGGGGTGACTCACAGACCTGCTCCCCAGTTCTGGAAGACAGAGCCAGAGGAGACCCAGCCGATGTCTGCGGGGCAGCCAGGGCCTGCACTGAGCTCAGACAGCCATGGGGACTCACTGGCAATGGAGGGGTTTGGGGAGTTCAGGGCCGTGGGCAGAGCGCCCCCCCCACACACACACACAGGGTGGGAGCAGGCAGAGTCTGACTCCATAGCGAGGACAGAAAGGGGGAGAGGACTGAGAATGGTGGGGGGGTGGCGCAAGAGAGGAGTTCTTTCTAGGGCAGGTGCCCACCAGCAACCAGGTCAGGTACAAGTGGGTGGCAGGTTAAGGACCTTCCAGGGAACAGGGAAGCCAAAGAGGATAAACACAGGTTGAGGCCACCTCTGGCCAGCAAATGGTCATGAAGGTGGGTGTCCGAGCAGCCTATCTTCCGAGAAAGCACTGGCACCAGGCTGTCACTTACTGAGTGCCAGGGCTAAATGGTGAACACATGGGGGATGGCAGCAGAAGGCCCAAGGGCTTAGGGGACACTGGAAGGTGGGCCAGGTAGGCAGGAGCACAAAGGCAGGGCCACATAAGTGGTTGCCTGAGCCCTGGGATCTGGAGGATATAACCCAACCAGAGTGGATGGGTACTCGGAACATTCTGGCCCGAGGGGCCCTGCCTCAGGGCACAAACAGCTCCCAGTTGTGATCCAGAAGTCATGGTCCCAGCCGCCGTCATCATCTCCCCTCTGCACCTAACCAAGCCCTGAGAGATTCGGGTCCACCCAGCCCTCTTTAGGACCACAGCCGTCTTCCTCCAGATGGCTGCAGCCCCCTTCTCCCTGGGCTGCCTGCTCTGCAGCAGCAGCAGCATCAAGTCCCAGGTCCCCCACCACCACCACAAAGCCAGTGTCTCCCCCTCCTTCACTGTGCCGGCCACCTGGGCCTTCCCCACAGTCTCTCACACTCATTAGCATTCTGTGCCAAGAAGTTCCAGCTCTTCCTTCAGAGCTGAGCTGAAGAGTCACCTCCTCGGGGAGGGCCTCCCGAGCCCGCGATCTAGGTCAGATTACTCCATTGTGCACAACCACCCGGATCTTTCCTTTATATGTTTATTGTGGCTGAGAATCCCACGGTCTTGGGGGAGATCGTGATGGGGAGAACTCACACTGGCACAGGGTGAATCTGTGTGTGATGAGGGGCTGGTGAGGGAGTGTCTGTCCCACTCGGCTACAGACCCTGCCAGGGCAGAAGCCACTCTTGCTTTTGCTTTCACTAGAGCCTGACCCAGCAACAGACACCTAAGGCACGCTCAGAAACGTCACTGACGGCAGAACGGAGGGCGACAAAGAGTCTGATGCTGGGAGTGTGGGACGAAGCTTCATTTGGCTTTAGGTTTCCATGTTGACAGCTCTATATAGTTCAAATAAACGTCACTCACCTTGGGCTGGCAGGGACAAGGTGTCGCCCCCTCAGTCATCAGTAGGAAGAAGGCCTGATTTCCCAGACATGCATGACCCACAAGGTGGGGAGTGGGAATGCTGAGTCCCAGGCCCCTTGCCTACAGACACTCTCTGACTTCCCAAAGGGTGGCTTTCAAGACAGAATTCTGCTCCTTGGTGTCAACCAACCTGGTCTCACACAGGCTTCCCCATTCTGCCAGTGGCCAAGGTGTCATTTGTGGCCAGCAGGTGCAGGCTATAGCACCAGATCACAAATGACAGGTAGTTTTATCCAGGGTAAAAGTCACAACTTTTTCCCACGACTAATTTGTAGGTCTCATCTTGAGTTACAGTGATTTACCGACCGTGGGTCACACATCCTCCAGCCGGAAAAAAATGAGACGGTGTCTCCTGTGTCCTCTGCCACCTGAGCTAATGCAGCTCTGTCCCCAAGCTGTCTGAACCCAAGGGTTTCCTCTGCCTTTGGGCAGCCTTTTCCCAGAAGGGAGGGAACACAGCTGCTCTGGAGTCAGATGAGTCTTGGCAACGGCTCCAAAGACAGTGCCAGGGAGCCTACTGTCACCACACTGTCGCCTCGCAGGCTGCCTCCCCGCTGCCCCAATGTCCTGAGGCTCCCAGACACCGTGGCCACATACACATCCAGACAACCATTCTCAATTGCTTTTTTATTTCTCACTGTCCCATGTCAGAGCCACATTGATCTCCATGGGCCAGCACTACATAAATCTCCGGTTTATAACTCATTACCTTCTGATTAGCTAAAAGGCTGGGTTCTTGTTTCACAGTGTTTACTGATGCTAATTGCCATAGTTATTCATGAAAGAGCTGGCATGATCCTTTGTCCACTTTCCTGCCCATAGGCTCCCTCCCAGCTCCATCTTTCTCTGATGCTGCTGCCACATATGGGTAAATTAGGGAGGTGTGGCAGCTGCAGCTAAGACAGGTATCTCAGACTCCAGCTCAGTCAGCGGGTAGGAGATGGGGCACTACAGCTTCCCCCACCAGCCTCCAGGAGACTTCAATGCCCACCGCAGATGCCTTCAACCAGATGCATTAGCAACCAATGCTAAAACCTCTAAGCTCCCATCTCTTCAATCAGCGAAACCACAAAAAGCCTATCAGGCCACCATTGTCACGAACTAGAATGAAGAGTAGAGAAGCAGCCTGCAAGATGTTTGCAATCAGGAGAATCTGAGGTTCCTCCTTTGGAAGGTGAATTCTGAGAAGAGCCCACAAGGCACACTTTCCCAACCACCACACGGCAAAAAAGTAGTTACCGAACTTTCCCAGACTTATTAGCTTACATAAACAGAGATTTGAATAAATGTTTAAAAAATGAAATTCCCTTGATACTCTGTAATCAGTAAATGTTCATTACGGAAACACAGCAAATATGCATGAAATTTCCCAAGTGGTATTCTGGCTACAAGATTAAAAAGGCATCTCAAACAGCAGGCTGAGTTACAAAGCATCCTCCCCAGTTACAGTCCAGGAAAGCTCTGCCAAGCCCAGGAGGTCAGACAAGGCTGTTCCTCTCCCAGCCGGAGCCAGGGAAAAATCAGAAGATGCTTCCTTTGCCCGCTCAGGCAATTTGGAAGTGAGCCCCGATACTGGTGGATTGATGTCTCTCTATAAATAATTAATCCTTGACCTTGCATTAAGAAAGCCCTGACTTTTTAATTTGGGGTCTTTTTAAAAATCAATACTGGGGGAACATAATTCACTCTTGCAGAGTCTGATTCCAGGTAAATAAATAAATAAGCTATGCTTTCCCTGTGTCCCAGGGTGAATGGGCCAGCAATGGATGGGGTCAGACTTTGAGGTTTTTTTCTATTCAACTGCTATTGGATTATCGATCATTCTATGGGGTTCAATTCTCTTCAGGGTCTGACTTTTATCCCTCCTGTGAGTCACTTCACAGAGATACGTCTGATGAAATCTCTGGAATGTGCTTCCACCTGCCCAGGGCTCCCCAGAAACTGTCCTGCCATATGTAGTGGGCTGTCTGGATTAAATCAGGGTCTCCTCCAGGCACCAGAGTGTCACCCCCTCCTGGTGGCCTGTCTGCCTTTCCTTTGGGAAGGGGCAGAGTGTGGGAAGGAGAGGCTAAGACAGTTAAGAAATTTTAAAGAGGGCTCTCTTACTCTTTTTTTTTTTTTTTTTGGTAGGGCCATGCATCATGGAAGTTCCCTGGCTAGGGGTTGAATCAGAGCCGCAGTTACCAGCCTACCTACCCCACAGCCACAGCAAGGCAGGATCTGAGCCTCATCTGCAACCTACACCACAGCTCACGGCAACCCCAGATCCTGAGTGAGGCCAGGGATGGAACCTGAATCTTCATGGATACTAGTAGGGTTCATTACCGCTGACCCATGAATGGAACTTGCAGCTCTCTCACTCTTGCCCCAGAGGCTGCACACTGTTCTAGGGCAGGACTTAGGAAAAGTTCTCCACCCTGTGAGCAAGGGTCAAGGTGAACTCAGATGTGAGAGGTTAGCCAAAGAAAGTGATCTTAGTAGTGCAGTTTATAAGCAGCCTAGGGATGGGGAAGGGGCTAGTCTGCCCTTACTCCTCTGCAGCCCCCTCCCCCACCCACCCATACACATGTCCTTTCACTCACCTGCCTCTCAGGCTCTGCTGCCAGGCCAGATCCCTGCCAAGCAGATAGAGAGGGCTCAGCCCATTCCCCTTAGCACAGCTAATCACAGTCAGGCTCCAGCTGGTAGGGGGCCCAAGGACCCCCGGGGCCACTGCGATGTTGGAGATGGCTGAGGGACAGGGAGTGCCAGGGCTCTCATTTCTCAGCTAGGACAGACAGCTGGGCAACGAGTGCCCACAGCCGGGGCGGTGCGTGGCTGCTGAGCAAGCTCCAGGTCGGGGGCCTGGAGCCCACAGGTACGCAAAAGTTAGGGTGGGGAGAGGGGTCACCTCCGACCCAAGTGCCAGCACTGCACTACTAAGTCCCTCGGATGCGCCTTTGCCTGGCCAGACGGGCCTCCGGCGAGGCCGGAGCTGATGTGCAGAACTAGAAGCCAGCAGCTGGAGCTGCAGCCGCCGCCGGAGCTCGGCTGGGTCCGGTGGCAAAGCGGATCCTTTCGACTCGAGGCTCCGACTCCTACACTCCTGGACACACACCTTCACGCGATCACCAACACACACACTCTCTCCTCGAGTACGAAACAGGCCAGTGCCCAGAAGAGTCGTGAGGTGGGAGTGCGCTCCAGGGGATGCGAGGGCACCTTCCCCACTTCGGTAGGAAGCCAAGAAGGCAGCCTCTCTTCCTTCCTCGCCCCTGCTCGCCACAACCGGTCTCGGAGTCTCAGTCCTGAGCGCGCGGGAAAGCTCTGGACGCTCCGGGGGCTCCAGCCCCGCTCTCTCGGGGCCCGACGCTGCCTTCCCGTGTCCAGGATCCGGGACGGGAAAAGGAGCGGAGGATCCGCAGGGACCGAAGGAGCCCGAGGGGTGGCAGCTCACAGACGCGCCGCGACGAGTGAAAGCCGAGGAGCAAAAGTCTAATTAAAGTTCCCGCTACTGCAGCCAGTCCCCAAAGTGCAGCCGGACCGGAACCCCGCGCGCTCTATCTCCTCCCGCGGCTTCAGACTCTTACGCGCGTCGGTTCGCGGGGCTGGGGCGCAGGGTGGTCCCGGGCCCTCCTGGGACCCCTCGGGACGCAGCTCTCGGCGGGAGCCGGCACAGGGTGGGGACAGGGGTGGGGCGGGGGCGCAGCGCACTTACCTGGCGCAGCCGGCGCTCGCGGAGCCGCGGACGCCTCCCTCCCGGGCGCGGTCCTCCACAGCGAATCTTCCGTGCTGGGGCGCCCGGGCTGCAGCGAGGACCTCCGCCTCAGCTCGGGCCCGGTGCCTCCTCCTGCTCGTCCGTGAGGTCAGCGAGGCGAGAGGCGTGGGGCGGGCGACCGGAGCGCGCAGGAGAGGGCGAGGGCGAGGTGGCGTGTTCCTCCTCAGTCCCGGGGTCCGTCCCCCTCCCGCCTCTCGCCGCCCGCCGCCGTCTCCTTTCTCCTCACAGCGCCCGGGATCCGGCTCTCGCGCGGGGAAGGCTCCCAGCGAAGTGCGAGCGGAGCCTCCGGCGAAGCTGGAAATAGCGCCGCGCCCGCCCGGCGCCCCGCCCCCGGCCTGGGCCCCGCCCCGCGTGGTGGCGGCAACTGCGGTGGCCCGGCCGGGAGGGGATCACTCCTCCGGCCGACTCGTCCCTCCCGGGAGCTCACGGACGCCGCGCCCACGCGCGCTCTGCGACTCCAGCCGCCCCGCGGGCGGCGTGTTCCGAGGGAAACGCCGCTGGGCGCGGTCCGGCGGCCGCGGGGGTGGGGGGTGGGGGCTGGAGGCGGCGCCGGCCTCCCGGTTCCCTGAGCGCGCGGCTCCCGGCTGCCACTTGGCTCCAGACCGCGGCACGAGAGCTGCCCCTGCCTTGGTGGGTCGCACTCCAGTGTCGACCGGGGAAAAGGACGAGGCATCGCCAGAGCGAGCTGTGGCCACTGCTGGGCAGGAGGACGCATCTAGGATCCGAGCTGCGGGGGGCGCGGGGCCAGAGAAACGCAGAGGGTTGATTCAAGAAAGACTGAGAGGTCCCTGGGCTGCAGTCTCGGTGGAACTCAGTCAAGGTCTTGGGCGGCTGGTGCCTGCATCGATCCCCCAGTTCCTGGGATTCTGCAGAAAGTATCTCATGACCCAGGCTTTCCTTTGAGGGCTATCCCCTTGCAGTCCCTGTTGGGTCACCGGCCTGAGAGCTGGGAGGGGTCATGAGCGAGGTCAACCTGGGTCAACCAGCCCCTCTATATACATACCCCCAGCAACAGAGTGGGCACATAACTGATCTACAGCCACACAGGGCCTGGGAGGAGCTGGGTGTGGAGGGGACTGGGGGGTCGAGGGCTCGGATTCCTGTCCTCTTTCTTCCTGAGAAGAGGCAGCCCCCACCTGCAGGGGGCAAGCAGGTGCCCGGTAGGAGGGTGGGCTGGCTTCTCACAGGATCTATGTGAAACTGTAAATCAGACATCTCTCCAGTCTTGAAGGGACACCCAGTACTTTCAAAAACCTGTAGAGAAAAGATAATCTTGGACATGGAGAATAGACTTGTTGTTGCCAAGGGGGAGGGGGAGGGAGTGGGATGGACTGGGAATCTGGGGTTCATAGATGCAAACTATTGCCTTTGGAATGGATAAGCAATGCGATCCTGCTGTATAGCACTGGGAACTATATCTAGTCACTTATGATGGAGCCAGATAATATGAGAAAAAAGAATGTATACATGTATGTGTGACTGGGTCACCCTGCTGTACAGTAGAAAACTGACAGAACACTATAAACCAGCTATAATGGAAAAAAATAAAAATCATTATAAGATAAAAAAAAAACTATAGAAAAACTTTTAGTAAAATAAAGCAAAGGATGTTCACCCTCCTCTCATTTTATCTGCTGATAACTCTTTCTCCCTTAGCTCTTGCAACAGCAAAGCAGGCATTATTATTCCTGTTTTATAGATGAGGAAACTGAGACACAAGCTTACCCCAAGCATACAAGTTACAAGCTACCAAGTTGCTGGTGCCCACACATCTGGAGGACAGCAGAACCAGGACTGAGCTGCCTATTCCAAAGTAGAATAGGTTCCCTCTCTAAGACTTGGAGCTCAGAGACTGTCAGAGCCAAAGCCCTAGACCCAGGCATGCAACACTGGCTATGTGTCACTTCTGTGTGTGGCATTGAGCCCAGGCAGAGGGGGGTGGGAGGGAGGATGTGAATACGGCTGAAATCTTCCTCTGCCACCTCAATCAGGGGCAGATCAAACAAGCTGAAGGTAAGGGACACTCTTCAAGTGTCCAGAAGAGCAAGTCTGTGGTGTCTTTATCCATCCCAGGACCGAAAGCTGTCAGAGCAGAGTGGGAGGTAAGAAGACGGGGAAGAAAAGAGTGTGTGTTGAGGGGGAGGTGTTGATGGTGAACAGAAAGCTACTTGCCCGAGGAGCCCAAAGTGCGCTGCCCCTGTACCTGCCCCTGCGCCCCCTCATCCCTACACCTCCAGCCCCCTTTCATCACCTGGGGTCCTGGCCGGTTGGCTGGGCACCTGGGCTGGTTGCTGAAGAAGCCTGGTGGGTGGTCAAAGGAACCTCTTCAATACCACACTCACTTGGGCAAACATACATGCGTGGGTGTGCGCACACACACCCTGGGCAGTGGGGCTGGGAGAGGAGTTCCCATCCCCTCACCCCAGCCAGGAGGAGGCTCTGAACCACAAGCGCATCCACAGAAGTAGTCTACACAAGCTCTCCTTCCACAGGACGAGTCTACACAGGCTTCACCCAGGGCCAGGCTAGCAGTGAGCACGGGAGGTCAAGCCATCTCAGCTGCCCTGTGCATCTGCGTGCAGTGATCCTACTGGGAAGGATGGTTTTTCTATTAGCTCTTCCAACTGTACTTATTAGCACTTATTTGCATCTAATATTCAGGCAGACCCGCTAGGAATCAACAATGCTGCATTCCTTTGACATTCGCTGTGCGTTCAGTTTTTCACTTAGACTTGCTTCTTGTTTCTAGAGGGCCCCTGGGGAAATCCCCAAAGGGGGCCTGAGGTCCCTGACGTCAACAGACACTGAGTTTTCCTCCTCGGGATGTGCCCAGGGCTGCGTGCCCTTTTTTGAAAGTCAGGCTCAGCCTCTGCAGCAAGGAAGGCAGAGAAACGCTGCAAATCTCAGGCATGAAGCCCTGTGCTCGCTTATGGGTTTTGATATGTGTGTCTCCACTGAAAGATTAGTGGCAAACTGGTCCCTTTGCATGCCAACTGAGGTAAAAAGATACTTGCTTTCGATGGCCCCCTGAATCCACATCCCTAGGAGAGGGAACAGAGGTGCAGAAGCCATTCCGTGGCTGCCAAAGGCATGGGTGCGGGAGGAGCCCTAATCTGGTTTGACTGAGGGCGGCAGGCAAACCACCTCTCCCCCGCTGCCCCCCTCCACCATTCCCTGGAGCTGAGATTCTTGCTGCCCTTGGGCAGGGAGCTGGAGGCTGCACAGTGGGGAAAGCTCCTTGTGTTCGTTGAAGGGCATAGAAGCCCCGTGGCAGGACTGACTCCTAAGCCTAAACCTTCCATTCTGTTGCAATGTGCAAAACCAGGGCCCTGTTCTCAGGAGGGGGATGGGCGTGATCTGGAGAGGCAGGGCCGGGAACACTGGCCTCCCTTAACCCGTGGGAGAAAGAAGAAAACGATGGGATAGACCAGGGGGTCTGTCTTGGCTCTCTAAGGGTGGCCTTGAGTGGGTCTCCTAGCCCTTCCCAGGCTGCTTCCTCATTTGCAAAATGGGAGCAATGGACGCTGTCCGGCTGCTCTGCTTGGGCAGCAGGGATTCACAGAGGAGGTGAAGGGCAGGAAAGCATTTTTGGAAAGTGGAGTCTGTGGCTGTCCTGCTCTAAAGTCACCCTCCGATCAGACACCTCAGAGGCTTGGGTGTCCAGCCTCTGGACCTAAACTGGCCTCTAAAGTATCAGGACCCCAGGATTACCCAAAGTCAGTCTGATACACCATGATGTGCTGATCTGAGCATCATTCAGGTGAAAGACCCTTCCCCAGGGAACCTAGAAGCTTTCCAGCTGCTTCTGCTGTGGCCCTGCTGAGGCATGTTGGCCAAGCCTCCCCGCTGTTTGAACAGTGAAGGGAGTGCAGCCCAAGCTCCTGAGGCCCCTCCGGGGCTGAGCTGTGATCCCATGATTCCTAAAATTTCCTCACCTGGAAAGGAGGTGCAGAGATGCCCTTCGCTACTTGGGAGCTTATCAGATAACGGTCCCTTCCCTGCCCTTTTCCTTCACTTCCCGTGAACTTTCTCTCTCCTTGTCTGTCCCCTCTTGGGTTTCTGAGGAGCTGGAGGGAATGGGTCACCTTTGCTTCCTTTCAGGTTGAGTTGCTTGAAATTTCCTGAATGTCAGCATGCCTGTGTAAGAGTCGGCTGCAAAAGCAATGCTGCTGGGGTTCCAGGCCCCCACGCAGCCCAGATACCTGTTAGAATTTCTCGAATCCTAAAAACAAAACTGTTCCCTTTTAAAGAGTGGGTTTCTGAGCAAGCTAAGGTGAAACCAGTGTCCATCCTTAACACAGCAAGAGTTGGGGAACAGATAAGGTTTTCTTGGGTCAAAAAGGGCAGGCCTCTTTTTTTGTTTGTTTGTTTGTCTTTTAGGGCTGCATCTGCAGCATATGGAAGTTCCCAGGCTAGGGGTCAAATCAGAGCTGCCGCTGCTGGCTTACACTGTGCCAGATCTGACCTACATCTGCAAACTACGCCACAGCTCACAGCAACCCCAGATCCTTAACCCACTGAGGAAGGCCAGGGATCAACCCCATGTCCTTGTGGATACTACTCAGGTTCACTAACACTGAGCCACAGTGGAAACGCCAAGGGTAGGCTTCTTGAAAGGATACTGGGGATCTCAGAGCAGCAGAAGAGCCTAGCACCCCGGATGGAGGAGGGCAGCAACCAGAGGGCTAGAGGACTCTGGGTCTCCAGAAAGGGACACCCTGCTTCCAATCTAAGAGCCAAGGTCTTCAGATGGGCTTTTGTTGACACCAGAAACCAAGAAGGAGCCAGATCCAAGTCCAAGTCCAGTCCATCCATGCAAACTGGGCTCAGAGCCAACCTGGTTTCTCTGTTGCCAATTTCAAGTTCATTTTGGTGCTTCTTAATTTAAAAACCAAAACCAAAACCAAAACACTATTGAGCTAATCTGCTGCCAGTCACTCCTTTAATTTCCATGAATCCGTATGCGCCAGTCTTCCTTGGTGGTCTGGCTACGATGAGGCTTGACTGCAGGAGGGGGTCCAATAAACCTTGAACATAAACAGTAGAGATTTTTCTTTTTACTTCTAGATACAGAGTTTAAAATTCTAGACTATATGTCACAATTCAGTAAATGCTGTTTAATTTGGACCGCACGAACTCAGCATTCATGTCATGAAGGGCCGGACTGAAGTTTACTTGGTCGCAGTCAGTCAAAGACAGGGGGACTAGGCTGGCAGGGAGTACGTCTCCCCTACCTTGGAGAGTAAACGGGTTTTGCCTTCTCTTGCCGGGGTAGTATTTCTGGGCATCTGTCTGCACCCAGATACAAATGAGCTCATTACGAAGAGTTCTCTCTATTCAATCAAGTTCATGAGGCTGACCTTCTTTTTGGGCTATGTGTTGTTAGTCATTAACTGAGGTGACTATTAAAATGAGGAAATTACTGTATGGCATAAATAAATGGCACTTCTTTTGAAACACTCCCTAATTGGAAGAGCTGGCTGATTCTCGAGGACTCCCTCTGGCTTAGCTGGATCGGCACGACTCCGCCTCCTTTTGTGTGCCTGCTGGCTGCTCCACAGAGTAGAGGGGCTGCAGCTTCCAGGGTTTGGTGGGGTCTGAGAGAGGCAATGAGGTCTCTGAGAACAGAATCTCCTCATTAGCATATTCAGCCCACATGCCCTTACCAAGGATCCTGCATCGCTTCATCTCTTTCCATCTTGTGGTAAGAAAGTGGGGCTTAAGCATCTTCTGAGTTCGTGAGATCGCTAAAAGCATTAAAAAAAAAAAATACAAACTTGAATGCTATTCTAAATTTAATGCTTAGTATTAAGAATCAGGTTTGGAGATTTTTTTCACAAAAAGAAAGGATTGCTTTGAACGGAATAAAATATTTTCACAGGAATACTCCAGAAACATTTATCAGCGGCCACGGGGAGCATGCCATTGGGTAAGGAGATACACCCCGAGACTTCCCTGATGGGGGAGGTTTATCATCAGATGAGCCTAGACATGTGATGCAGAGATGGAGGACACACAGTGGCAATTGCACAGCCAGGCTAGGAAAACTGCGTTCTGAAGGAGCCCCCAGAGCTGGAAAGCTACACGGTCACTCAGCTCAGTTGCCATGAGTGATTTCCTGAAGCCAGATGCTCGAAAAATCTCTCAGAGGCAGTAGGTTAGTCTCAAGGTTTTCTCAGACCCTTCTAGCACAGACGAGCGGTGCCATAAACCACGTGGGCGGCCACAGCGGAGATGGGAAAACAGCCGCAGGTACTGCCCTTCTTCTCCAGGCGGTCCTGAGCAAGTGGCATTTTCACAGGATGCCAGGAGCCCACACAACGCCTGGCGGTATGCATCCTTCCACTGGGACTGAAAACAAAAGCCGGGTGGATGATGCATCCAAGGAAACAGATCAAGAGAAGCCATCAATCAGGCAGCACACCCCCAGAGGGATGTTCAAGGGCAGCAGATCAGGCATGCCTGTCCTCGTTCCAGACCCCAAACTGGGCCACTGATCTGCAGCCTCTGCCTCCCACCCCTCTGCGGGAAGATGCCTCCACAGGCCAACACCCGCATCAGCTTTGGAGGGGCGTACCCTTTTCCGGCAGATTTCCTATGAAGGAGAAACTGCAAAAGCCCGAAAAGGTTTGGTTCCTCAGACCCTCCAAAGGTTTCCTGAGTTGGAAGCAGGTCATGCCAAAACTCACTGTCAGCCCATCTGATTCCATGTCCCGCACATCACTGAGGGCCAGCCAGCCATCCGGGAAACTCCCCTCCCAGCCTTGAGAAGCCGTCCCCCAGTGCAGAGAGTGTGCCAAGGTCACACGGCTTTGGAAGTGGATGACACAACCTGTGGAAGGTTTGTATGGAGGGAGGGACATCTCCAGCCTCCCAGAATTCCTAGTGTTCTGCTGGGAAACCCTTGGATACCTGGAGAAATTAAACCCTGTCACTGAAAACAGAAGGCAGTGGCGGCAGAAACTGAGATAAGCAACTGCCACTTCATTGCCGAATTCTCTCAGAGCCCAGGAAACTTCATCCTGTAGGCAGAGCCTGAGATGCTCTGGAGTTCAGAGCGATGCCCAGTGGCGTCCTGTCAGTAGCTATGGAAACGGTGAGCCGGTTGCCTCCCTGTCGGCTTTTGTGCCAGAGACATCTTGCTGTCAGTAGTGTTTAAAGTTAGCTTAAAAAAACAAGACAACCCAAATGTCCTCTTTTGACACCACACAAAGGGCCCTGTGGCATGGAGGCAGCCCTGCCGGTCCCAGCATGGAGCCTGTCACACTCTATCCCCCATCCCTGTCCTCAGAGCTTCCTGGCTGCCTGCTCTTAGCAGTGATGTTGGGCTCTAACGAGCCCACGCCTTGTTCCTGTTCTAGCCTTGGTGCCTTGTCCCAAGATTCAGCGTGGGGGAGACATGAGCCCAGCTCAGTCCTGGTGAGGCAAGTGCAAGGGGGAGTCCCACCCGCTTCTACAGGTGTCTGGCCACCTGCCTTTAGGCATAGACCACCCGCCTAGCCCTCACTGAAGGACTGCTAGGAACATGATGGGGCGAGGCAAAGGGGAGAGCAGCTAACAGTCAAGGAGGAAGGCAGACGGATGGACTAGAATGTAAGGCAAATTATGATGGAGCCATGGGAGTGGTGGCTGAGTCGCCTTCCCTTGGGAATCAGGGAGGGCTTCCTGGAGGAGGTGGCGTTGGACCTGACCTGTTTTCACTCATAAGACTCACAGGGGCCTGTTCTCACTCATAAGACTCACAGCCACAGAGAGTCAGGGGGACAAGAATGCAATTTATATTTGGTTAAACGTCAAGAATACGCAGACACCTACAGGGAAAGGACTTGATGACCAGAAAATGGGTAGAAGTAGAAGGTAGAATCAATGAATTCTGGAAAACAAGTATAGCATTTAGGAAAAGCAATGTCTAGGAGAAACTAATCAACCAGAGCCATTTGATGGAGTAAAGGGGAATATAGACAAGGGGAGGCAAGTATTTCATTTGTGTAGAATAAAAGATGTCTCAGCAAAGGCTATTAAAAGTATTAAGCCAACATCATTCCCTTTGTGAAGATCATAAGTGGGTTATACAGCACGAGAGATGTTTGAAACAGGCAAAGCTGCTGGAACACAGCTTAGTCTCTGTCTTGGTTCTGCCCCCCACCCAATGCAGACCCAAGACAAGCATTTGGGTTCAGGTACTTTACTTGAGAGGAAGGAAGCCCAGGGCAGACCAACAAGCTTTGGTGGCATCAGGGGAAGCTCTCGAAAGAAAAGAGAGATGCGGGAGGTTAAGGTTGGAGCCATCTCCTGGGTTGAGTGCAGATGGACTGAGGGAATCAGTAGGGTCCAGGGCGATGTCATTATCAGCACAAGACACTCTACACAAATTACTGTTTCCGTAGCTTTTCTCCTCTGGTGCAGTCCTCATAAAAGCATGCTTTGGTGGTGTTAAAGAGTCAATGCTAAAAGTTCTCCCTGTGGAGTTCCCCGTTGTGGCGCAACGGAAACGAATCCGACTAGGAACCACAAGGTTGCAGGTTAAATCCCTGGCCTTGCTCCATGGGTTAAAGGTTCCGGCATTGTTGTGAGCTGTGGTGTAGGTCGCAGACGTGGCTTGAATTCTGCGTTGCCATGGCTGTGGTGTAGGCCACCAGCTGTAGCTTCCATTAGACCCCTAGCCTGGGAACCTCCATATGTCGTGGGTGCATCCCTAAAAAGCAAAAAAAAAAAAAAAAAAAAAAAAATGGAAGTTCTCCCTGCGGTATTCTTGAGAAGATGGCAGAAGTGCTAGAGGTATAATTTGGAATCCCATAATGGAAACTGGCAGATCAACTAGACAGCCAGACCAAAACCCCATGGGAAACATTCGCAATAAAACTAGCGGGCACTGTAATCGTCCAAACATTGGAATATTAGCAAAGGGAAGAAACAGGGTGTTTGCCCTGCCTCAGAACAAGAGCACCCCCAGAACAGCCAATAGATTTTCACCACGAAGGACAGAGGTCCCGTTTTAAACAGCAGCTGAAGCTGGGAGGAATTTTGCCCCCTTCCAACAGCGTGGAAGTGCAAAAGGCATCGGGTAAGATGATTTCAAGGGGATACAGCAGCCTGGACTCTGCAAACTCCTGAAACTGACCGGCCAGGTCTTCCTTCTAGGAGGAGATGCTGCTGAAAGAGGAATCAGAATTGAACAGGGCAGGAACAAAAGAGGGGAAGGAAACGGAAGATTGAGATAAAGGTGGAGACATGTTTATACGAGCCAGAACCTTGGAAATCAAACTGCCAGATCTTTTAACTGCATGAAACCAAACAGGGAGCTTTGTGTAGTTAGAAAGCTCTCTTGAACTAAACCTCTTCCTAAAAGTTCAGAAAAAACTAATTTTGGCTTTACAGAAATGAGCAAAAGAAAAGGATCAAGGTCTTATCCCACACAAAGAGAATCAATGGAATACCATCTCTGCAGAGAGTGAGAAGCTTACAGAAAGACATGTCTACAAAACAAATAAGAGCTATAGCTTACTGTTTCCCCCAAAAGAAGCTATAAGAAATTAGGGAAATGTTATCACAAACCACATAAATCAGAAATTAAAAAACTCAGAAAGGAATTTGTTTTAAAAGAAAAAATATTTCAGAAATTAAGACTAAACTAGACAGAATACAAGAGGGAGTAAACATGACAGATAACATACTAGAGGAAATAGCAGATGAGAAAAAATGGAAAATATTAAAAATCCAAGAGAAATGAACATGATACAAAGGATTCAAGGGAAAGTGACAAATGTTGAAGCTAGGCAAAGATGACTCAACAGACAGAGACTAGGAGTCCCTGAAGAAAAAAAAAAAAAATGAAAGTAGGGATCAGAACAAATATGAAAAGCTCTAATTCAAGAAAACCCTTCGGAAATAGGAAAGGATTGAAATTACATATTGAAAGGTCACACCACGTTCTTGAGAATACTGACCCAGCAGGACCAACATCAAGGTATAATTTTAGTAAAATAATGAGACTTTAAAGAAAAATAAAATTCCTTTGAGTAAGCAAAAATAGCATATGATTTGTAAAGGATAGAAACTTGGATTATCATCAGCTTTTTGACTGTAACACTTATGTCACAAGAAAATAGAGTGCCATACAGAAGATGCTCAAAAAAATAAAATGTGAACCAAGGATCTAGGGAAACTGACTTTCAGATGTAACGGGTATAAACTCGTAATCGATACGCAAAAAATCAGGAAATATTGAACCCTTCCTGGAGAATCTACCAGAGAACCAAAGTGACTAGAGAAACATCAACATAAGGATGTGAACATGAGCTCCACAGATGTGGTTGTTTATGGAATTAAGACTCAATGAGGGTTTAAAAGGGAAGAGTAGGGTATGCAATAACTATATGCTCTGAAAATATATATACAGCCATTTATTAGTGGGAGGAATAAGAGGATGAGGAAAGCATATAAAAAAATTTAAGTGTAATACTTTGTACCTAGGTTTAATAGAAGTCAAATAAGATCTTCTTATATCTGTTACAAATTTGTTAGCAAGAAAAATATCTTGGTATGATAAAATTTTTAAATTCTTTTTTTTTGTTGAAGTATAGTTAATTTACAAAATTGTGTTAGTTTCAATTGTACAGCAAAGTGATTCAATCATACATATATATGTGCATATATACGTGTATTGAATTATAAGTATATTCTTTTGTTTTATATATGTATATATGTTCTTTTCCAGATTCTTTTCCATTACAGGTTATTACAAGATACTGACTGTAGTTCCCTTTGATGTACAATATGTCCTTATTGTTTACCGAGTTTATATACAGAAGTGTTTATATGATAATCTCAAATTCCTAATTTACCTTCCTCCACCCCCTGCTCTCCCCTTTGGTAACCACAGGTTTGTTTTCTATGTCTGTGAGTCTATTTCTATTTTGTAAATAAGTTCATTTGTTATCTTTTTTTAGATTTCACATAAAAGTGATATTACATGATATTTGACTTACTTCACTTAATATGATCATCTCTAGGTCCATCCATGTTGCTGCAAATGGCATTATTTCATTCTTTTTTATGACTGAGTAATATTCCATTGCATGTATTTACCATATCTTAACCATTCATCTGTTGATGGACATTTAGTTTGCTTCTATGTCTTGGCTATTGTGAATAGTGCTGCTCTGAACACTGGAGTGCGTGTATCTTTTCAAATTAGAGTTTTCTCCAGATATATGGCCAGGTGTGGTATTGCTGGGTCATATGCCAACTCTATTCTTAGTTTTTTGGGAACCTACACACTGTTCATGGTGGCTGCAATTTACATTTCTACCAACAGTGTAGGAAGGTTCCCTTTTCTCCACACCCTCTGCTGCATTTATTATTTGTGTGTGTATATATATATATATATATATATATATATATATATATATATATTTTGCCATTTCTCGGGCCACTCCTGCAGCATATGGAGGTTCCCAGTCTAGGGGTCTAATCGGAGCTGTAGCTGCCAGCCTACGCCAGAGCCACAGCAACACGGGATCCAAGCCACATCTGCAACCTACACCACAGCTCACAGCAACCCCAGATCCTTAACCCACTGAGCAAGGCAGGGATCGAACCTGCAACCTCATGGTTCCTAGTCGGATTCATTACCCGCTGTGCCACGACGGGAACTCCCCTATTTGTAGATTTTTAATGATGACCATCTGACTGGGGCGAGGTGATACCTCATTGTTTCATTAATTACTTTCAATAATGATGTTGATTGGAGTTTCTGTTGTGGCTCGGAGGTAACAAACCTGATAGTATCCACGGGGATGCAGGTTCAATCCTTGGCCTTGCTCAGTGTGTTAAGGATCGGTGTTGCCATGAGCTGCAATATAGGTCGCAGACAAAGCTCAAATCTGGTGTTGCTGTGGCTGTGGCTGTGGCTCTGGCTCTGGTTGGCAGCTGCAGCTCTGATTCACCCCTAGCCTTGGAAGTTCCATATGCTGCGGGTGCAGCCCTAAAAGGCAAAAAAGGGGGGGAGGGTTGATTGAAGTTGTATTAGTATTTTACACTGAGACTGTTTTGTGTGTAATATGGGATACAGTAAATAAGTAACTGTTGAATATTCTAATTCTGTCATCCTCTGTGCTCTTGAAAACTATGATTCTGGTGTGAGAAAAAGGAATTAAGAAAGAAGAGTTTAAGTAAACACTTGACAGTTCTCAGATTGAATTGGAAGAATCCGTAAACATTCATGAAGCGTTTTCTTTTTTTGTAATTAGTAGAATTAATTTTTAAAAGAACTGTTTTAGGTTCACAGCATAATTGAGTGGAAAGTACACACTCCCATCCCCCAAGCATGGTTTCCTCTGCCATCAACATCCAGTGTCAGTGTGGTACCTGACCCTAACCATTGATCTACCAACATTGACCAAGATCAACCAAAGTCCACTGCTTCCATTAGGGCTCAGTCTCAGTGTTGCACATTCCACGGATTTTGACAAATGGATAATGACATGTATCCATCAATGTAGAATCATACAGAATATGCTCTAAAAATCCGCTGAGCTCCACCCATTCATCCTTCCCTCCCTCCTTCCCTTTTCTGAAACCTCTGGCAAATACTGATCCCTTTTTACCATCTCCATAGTTTTGCCTCTTCCAGAATGTTACATAGTTAGAACCATACAGGTGTAGTCTTTCCAAATCAGCTTCCCTTGCTTAGTCATATGTGTTTCATGTCTTCTTTCATGTCTTTTTGTGGCTTCATAGCTCATTCTTTTTATTTCTTTGTAGATTTTGGATAACAGTCCTTTATCAGATATGCAGTTGTTTGTTTGTTTGTTTGTTTTTGCTTTTTAGGGTTGTACCCGAAGCATATGGAAGTTCCCAGGCAAGGGGTTGAATTGGAGTTGTAGCTGCTGGCCACAGCCACAGCCACAGCAATGCCAGATCCGAGCCATGTTTGTGATCTACACCACAGCTCACAGCACCGCTGGATCCTTAATCCACTGAGCAAGGCCAGGAATCGAACCCGCAATCTCATGGTTCCTAGTTGGATTCATTTCTGCTGCGCCACAACAGGAACTCCAGTCTTTTCATTTTCTTGCTATTTTATTTTAATTTTTTTAAAGATAGATAGACAGATGGATATGTGGATAGATAGATACGTAGACAGATAGTTGATTGACTCCCCTATCTAGAGATAACATTGGGGCTAGCAGTACTAAAAGATCATGTCAAAAGGACATAAAAATCATCTGTCAGAGGCTCCTGGTGGCCAAATATGGAACTATCTGAGCTTCAATAAATATTATAATTGTAATGAATTCAAACACATCAAATGGGAATTCCCGTCTTGGTGGATTAAGGATCCGGCTTTGCCGTGAGTTGTGGTGTAGGTCCCAGATGTGGCTTGGATCCCGCGTTGCTGTGGCTGTGGTGTACGCCGGCAGCTACAGCTCCGATTAGACCCCTAGCCTGAGAACCTCTATATGCCACGGGAGCAGCCCTAGAAAAGGCAAAAAGACAAACAAACAAACAAACAAACAAACAAAAACTGGTAAATAGAGGGAAAGAATCAAACATGTATCCTGCCTTTAATCTGTGAACCATACCACCAGGTAGCCAAACAGTGTATGAGTGGAAGCATCTCTTTATAAGAAGTACTCAAGTTAGTATATGAAAGAGAAATGATAGAATTAGAACATCCCCCTTTTAAAGCCCTGGTGAATGAACAAGAGCTAGCTTTTGTGCAGCAACCACTGTCGACCTCACAAAAAGGAGAGACAAACAGACATTGTGTGTCTCCTGATGAAAGACCACAACCCCACCTGCAGTCTTGCCGAAAGGACTGGGCCCGAGTCCCATCCAAGCTCTGATTCAGCTGCCAATTTGCAGGAAATACAGAGGAACACCTTGAACTCCACCAAGAGTATCAATCAGCAGAATCCAGACAGTGGGAAACTGTGGGTCAAAAGGCTCAGATTCTTCAACAGATAAAATTGGAAAGAAAAGAAAGGGATGCAGGGGGAAAACCTGTAGATTAAAAGAGGCTCACAAGACAGATCAGATTTTGAAAAATGGCAAGACCACAGCACATGTCGAGGAAGGCACTCGGGTGATAAATCTGTAAAGAAAGACAGAGACCAGATTCCTATCAGAGTCCGGAGCGGGGTCATTTCTGCAGAGAGGGAGGCTGTTGAGATTGAGATTGAAAGCAGACACCTGGGGGGCATCTGGGGATGCCGGTGAAGTGTGATTCCTTGATCTGGTTGGTGGTTGGTATAATAACTCCTTAAGCTATACATTTCTTGGGCTTATTTTTTTTTCTGTCTGTTTTATTTCACAGTGAAAATACATCTTAAAAAATTCTCCCAATCTCCAGTTTCCTCTCCAGTTTCCTCCCCATTCTCCACATGCCCAGAGGCAACGGTTGTGGCTGTGACTGATTTTCTCAATATGATGCCTTCGGGCTCTGGCTCCAGAGTAAGGATGCTGAGCGTCTAATTAGAAAGACCCACCAACCCACCAGAATGTATGCTCCAGAAGGCCAGAGACCGCGCCATCCGTGTTCATTACCGGATGCACCTGGCATGTAGTAGGTGCTCAATAAATATTCATTGACTGAATGGATGGCAGAAGCTGGACTCAGAGGTTTCAATTTGTCTTGGTGAGATGCCTAGTGTCATTAGTCATATAAGATACTGTGACCCCACCACAGAAAAGCCTGGCTTCTCCCTGTTTCTGAATTGGCCACATCTGCATCTCTGAGGTCATTTCCTGGCCCACCTTTGGTGTCCCATCACCTGGTGGAGATGAACCTCCTTGGTGAACCACAGCAACAAAAAATGCCCTGCTGTTTCCAGAGGAAGACCAGAGCGGGATGGGCTGGGCCAGGGGTCGACCATTCTTCTGCCTTCAGGAACAAAAGTTTGGTGATGCAACGCCCACTCCACCCCTGCCCCTGCCACCTGGAGAAGCATTCTCTGGGCTGATTGTTCAGGAGAAGCAGCAATACCTGTGGGCTCCGGGGTTCAAGAGGGTTCCTCCTGAAAACATCAGCGAAGAGACAGCATGGGCTGGCAGTGGCGTATGCCAGCCCGTGGAAGTCCCCTGGGGATTCCAGGTGCACCCACATACAAACATGAGGTACCACCTTTTATCCTTGGAGACTCAAATTTAGGAAATGTTTGGAAGGTAGCATCATTTAAGGTGACTTAGATGAATTTCATTTTACCCCAAATTGTGAGAATTACTTGCTTCCCCTAGTCCCTTTATCCTGGCTTATACCCATTTAACAGCAGGGACAGTAGAGGCCAGAGAGTTAGTCATTGCTCCAGCTGGAAAGGATGAAGGGCTCTTGAGGGTGCTGCCTCTGTTTTCCATCTAACACATGGGGCAGGGGTAGCCCCACTCATGACCGGTGCCTCTAGAACTTGACTTTGGAAAGGATGAGCAGGAGCTTCATGGGGCAGGAGGCAGTTTTCCCTCACCTGGCATTTGTTTGCAGTTCTCTTCCCAGACCATGGATGCTGCCTGCTCCTCCACACACATCTCCACCCCCGTCCCAAGGGGCGAGTTTTAGAAATCCTGGGGACTCTGTTTCCCTACAGTCAGATCTCAGGGCCACCTATTCCAGAGCGTCACTTGCGGTGACTCATCCCAGGGCAGGAAATTCATGATTCCTTGGGTGCCATCATTGTAGTAAGTGTCAAGCACAGAGTGAGCAAGACAAGCCTGGACCTCCCCTCAGAGAGCTCAGCGCCCGACCCGCGGACAGGAAAACGTCTGCGCCTTGCAATTTCCTTGTTTAATAAAAAGCAGAAGAAAAAGATGGATTAAATCATATTTCGTTCATGTAACCCTCTTCTCCGCCAGTTAAGTACTGTAAACCTATTTTAAGAGCATCGCTCAGGAAGCATAAACTTTATGTCTCTGCGTCATATAATCCCCTGTAATAGAAAACCAGTAATGAGGATGCCAGCAGCAGGTGCAAAAGGCGGTTTTACATCAATAGAAAATTCAATTCTAATTAATCTCTTCACAGCCGACATAATTGAGCCTTCATGGGGACCACTGGGATCACCTCCATCCCCACCCCACTGTTCCCTTTGCCGGGCCTGTCTTGCTCACCGCGGTGCTGGAATTTGTCTGGAAACAAAGGGAAAAACAGAGCTGATACCATCTCGGGTGATGTGGGTTTGCAGCGGAGTCTCTTTATTTCCATCACCGAGTTATTACTGACATCCTAGGCTCTGAGCGCAGTCTCAAAGGCCTTGCCTGGGTATGTAAATAGCATCCTGCTTTGTTATTTATTTCTTAGCTCTCCTCTTGCTTCCCCTGCCCCGAGGGTTGTTTTCTGTTTTCTGGGTTTTTTTTTTTTTCCTCCAAAGACATCACAAGGGTCACATCTCTCTTTGCTATCACAGCACTCTCCACTTTTGCAGCAGGAGAAAGAATTATGAGCCGGGTGAGTGCCCGTGTCCTACGAGCGGGTGTATGTCTTGTCAGCCTCCCCATCCTCCCAGGTTGAGGCCGTAATTCACGCATGGGTGACAGCCAGTTTAAAAGCCATCACTGTGAAGCTACAAGAAAATGCGCAGGATTCATAAACTTCCAATATTGCCTCATCCGATCCATTTCCTTCATTGCTTTCTTCTCCTGATGTTAAACTGTGATCATCCTTAACCAGGGAGCAAAAGTTACATCAGCCTAGTGTTTCAGACCAGCTATGTTAATTAAAATGCTCCCTCTCTGCTGATCTCCCAGCAAATGTGAGCACACACACACAAAAAAGTGGAAACCAGACTTGGATTGGTTCTTCATGCCCACTGAGAGCAACAAGCCGATCAGAGATGGGGTAGGGGCACTGCCCACGAGCCAAGGTCTAGCAGAGATAGAGGATGCTGCAACTTCCTTAAAGCAGGGCTCTGAACCCTGAAATCAGAATGAGCAGCTTGCGAAAGATCCTGTCATAGCTCAATGGTAACAAACCCGACTAGAATCTGTGAGGACGTGGGTTCCATCCCTGGCCTCGTTTAGTGGGTTAAGGATCCGGCATTGCCATGAGCTGTGGTATAGGTCACAGACACGGCTGGGATCTGGCGTTGTGGCTGTGGCACAGACTGGCAGATGTAGCTCTGATTCGAATGCTAACCTGAGAACTTCCATATGCCGCAGGTGCAGCCCTAAAAAGAAAAAAAAAAAAGAATGAATAGCTTTCCTATGCCTTCCATTGCCAAGATATATCTAGGATTCTGTCCTTCACATGGGATGTGTTGGCACCGCCAGATGAAGCTGTGAGCATCAGCAGGGGCGGGTGGCACAGCACTGCCCCTTCAGCAGCCCATCACCTGCTGCATCACCACCAGATACCCATCTGCCAGCTACCAAATCAAAGTCCACAGACAGGAATCCAAGGCTGGGCTTGGGCAGAAAATCGGGGTCCATCTCCTGTTCACTGTCATTCTTGGACCTTGGAGTCCCAGAAGCCAGGGACACTTGCATGGCTTTCATCCTTGTGCCAGCGAAGAGCAGGGGTGGCTGAAAGCTCAGCAGCACCAGAGTGAGGTTTGGGAATGGGGTCCAGGTAGGCTCCTCACCCCTAGGGCTCGGGCTCCTTAGTGGTGTTTGGGATCAAAGAACCAAAGTGCTCTCTGCCTGCACTTGGCCTTCCCCATGTTGATTTTCCTTGAGGACTCTGAGTTCTTGCTTCTCTGGTCAAATCCTTGTTTTTAAACACACACCCCACGTCCCAAGGCCTCCATCTGCCTGCTCCCCTCTCTGTTCCCCAAGGGCCCTCCCTCTCCCCTTAGGCCTGAGTGCTGCCCACCTCTTCCCCGTTGCTCATGCTGCTGTGAGTGCTGAGCTGGCTTCTCATCTCTAGTCTCAGGAGCTGGGCTCATTGTCTGGCTGCCTCTTGCTCTTCTGCTGCTATAATGGCTGGATAGGGAAGGTAGGAAAGAAAGCTGAATGGCTAGGGGGAGTAGGGCAGTGTTGGCACACAGGGAGTTGCTCTCTCCCAGACCTGCACCCTATTCTTACACCACATTCTTGCAATCTAGTCATCCCCATTAACCTAGACATGCTCACTGAGGTCTCAGACTTTTTTTTTTGTTTGTTTGTTTTTAGAGCGGCACCCATGGCATATGGAAGTTCCCAGGCTAGGGGTTGAATCGGAGGTGTAGCCACCGGCCTGCACCACAGCCACAGCAACACAGGATCCAACCCATGTCTGCAACCTACACCACAGCTCACAGCAACCCCAAATCCTTAACCCACTGAGCAAGACCAGGGATCGAACCTGAGTCCTCATGGATGCTAGTCAGATTTGTTAACTGCTGAGCCACAATGGGAACTCCCCAGACTTTTTTAAGGCTGAACTAACCAAGGTAAGATAATGGAGGAGGGAGGTGGGGAAGCCTTGACCACAAAAAGAGAAAATTACCACCATTTTCTGATGTTTCAGATATTACACTGAAAGCTGGGGCCACAGCCCTTAGAGGTCTGAAACCTTGAGTTTTTATTACATTTTGTTTTGCTATTTTTGTTACATTCAGCAACCAATAACACAACAAAAACAAATCCCACAAAACTGAGAGAGTTCCCATCATGGCTCTGTGAAAACAAATCTGACTAGGATACATGAGGATGCAGGTTCAATCCCTGGCTCTCACTCAGTGGGTTAAAGACAGCGTTGCCATGAGCTATGGTGTAGGTCACAGATGCAGCTCAGATCTCACAGTGCTGTGGCTGTGGTGTAGACCAGTGGCTATAGCTCTGATTTGACCCCTAGCCTGGGAACTACCATATGCCGCAGGTGTGGCCCTAAAAGGACAAAAAGAAAAAAAAAATCCCACAAAATCCCATCCCCACTTGGAAGTATAACTGAAGGGGTGGACATTCTTCTGGAGGGTGAGACATGGAGGGCACAGAGGCTGCCCTCGGGGTGGAACAGCAGCTTGGTCCTGCCACACTTGAACCTCTTTGGGGGGAAACACAAATCTCCCCACACTGCACAGGACCAAACCCTAATCTCAGTAGAAGACCTGGTGTTGGCTCACCACACAGGGACAGCAGGGCAGCCCACAGGGCTCTTGTCCTCAACCGCATCCACTTTGATGATTCGGGAGGACTCAACAGGGCACCCTCTCTGAGTCTCACATCTTTGTGCTCCATCATCAAAGCCATGCTTCTAAAATACAACGTGGCCACACCATTCTGATGTCCACCACTTGCCAAGTCAAGTCCACAATCCCCACCCTGGGAACTTAAGACCAACCTCTCCTTTCTTTGCACCAATCTCTAGATACATCACCACTTTCCTCCTGCCTAATTCTGCTTGTGCTGTTCTGCTGGACCACCTACCCTGCCACCCACTGCCCTCCTTAGCACCTTCTAGCCCCAGCTACCACCTCCTATCCAATATTGTTCTGAGAGTCTTAGCCTGTGCAATAAGTCAAGAAAAAAATATAGATATGTATAAAGATGCAAAAAAGAGAAAAGAAGGTAATTACTTGAAGATTTTGTGCCTTTCCAAAAAAAAAAAAAAACCTGTTAGAACATCAACAAAAAAAGAACTGGGATCCATAGTTTCCCTATATACAAATAGTAACTCGTTAAATATAATGAAAAAAATCCAATTTACCATAGCAACGAAGCATATAAAATATCCAGGGATAAACCAAAAGAAATATGCAATAATTTTACCTCCCAAATCTATAAAACTGTACTGTGAGATTTAAAATAAGAGCTTAATAAATGAAGAGCCATGTTATGGCATGGGAAGACTTGGTAATAAAAATACTTCAATTCTCCTTAAATTAATCTATAAATGCAACTCCAGTTTAAAAAAAAAAAAATCCCAGCAGGATTTAGGAAGAAGAACATGATAAAATTCAGTTGGAAGAATTCCAAACGACTAAGATGAGCTAAGAACTTTTTTTTAAAAAAAGAGGAACAATGAAGGAAGACTTGGTTTACTGGCTATTGAAACAGAATATAAAGGGATGCTCCTTAAAAATAGAAATAGGCAAATAAAACAACAGAACAGAAAAGAGCCCCCCAGTGCATCCTTGCATATGTAGAAATTGGGGATAACTAAGAGTAAAAATGGATACCGGCAGAGTACTTTCCATGTGCTGGGCCATGTTCTAAGCATTTTACATCTATTAATTCATTTAATCCTGACAACAACCCGGTGAGTTTGCCTACTCTTACTGTCCCAAGATACAGATGAGAAAACTAAGGCACAAAGAGTATAAATAACTTGCCCAAGGGCACATGTCAAGACATGATAAGAGTGACAGATAAAGCGGGGGCAAGAAGAATAATCTATAACTACGTGTCAGGGGGATGAAAGGAAGAACATAGAATTAGATTTCCTACCCCAAACCATGTACAAATTAGATTCCAGATATGGGAAAGATTTCCCTGTAAGAAGAATTAAGGATGCCAGATGCATCATTATTCATTATTCATCATTATTCACAGTCTCCAAAGGGTGGAAACAACCCAAATGTCCACCAACTGATGAATGGATAAACCAAATGTGGCATGTCCATGCCATGGAATATTATTCATCCATAAAAAGGAATGAAGGACTGTGAATGCTATAATGTGTATGAAACGTGAAACCTTCATGGAAGAAAAAGAAAGAAGCCTGACACAAAATGAAGAAACCAGACACAAAGGGCCCCATGTTGCATGGCTCCATTTAAATAAAGCATCATAAGGAGTAAATCTATAGAGATAGAAAGCAGTGGTTTCCAGGAGCTGAGAGTAAATAGGGGATTTGGGATGGACTGCTCAATGAATACGGGTTTTCCTTTTAGGGTGATGAAAATCTCTTAGATGATGTTTTCCCAACATTGTGACTATACCAAATGCTACTGAATGTACACTTTAAAATGGTTAATGGTTAATTTTATCTTATGTGAATATCACCTTAAAAAATGCTGTAAGGTATTGCAAAAAGAGTATTTTGTTTTTTTTTTAAGGGCTGCCCCTGTGGCATATGGCGGTTCCCAGGTTAGGCATCGAATCAGAGCTGCAGCTGCCAGCCTATGCCACAGCTGGCAACACCAGATCCAAGAAGCATCTGCAACCTATGCCATACCTTGCAGCAATGCTGGATCTTTAACCCACTGAGCAAGGCCAGGGATCAAACCCACAACCTCATGAATACTGGTCAGGGTGTAAAAAGTGTGATTTTATCATCTTATGGTAAATGTAACTATTAGGGCCTCCACTAAATTCCATCTTCCTGTGCCCCTTTGCAAGGTGACTTTGGTGTTCTTTCCTTCAAGAGGTAGACTCTTGAATAAGCTGGCCTGGTAACTTGCACTGGACAGTATAGTAGGGGAAGTGACCCTGGACCAGGTCTGGATCCCCAGCTGTTAGAGATGCTACAGCTTCTACTTTATCTTCTCAGCCCTAAGACCACTATGCCACAGAGGAGGCCAGGCTAGCTTCTTAGAGGAGAGGGCATGTGTTGGTGCATTGAGGCACCCCGGCCAAGGGCCAGAACTACCAGCTTTAGCCTTGCGAGCAGTCCCAGATGAGACCAGCAGAAAAACCACCCAAATGCCATCTAGAGAGAATCATTAAAAATAACACCTGGTTCATGTTTAAGCCACTATGCTTTGGAGTGGAATGTGGTACACTGATACATTTGGGCTTTATGCAGAAATAAAGAAAAATAAATGGTGATGAAATAAAAATTCACATTTTTGGAGTTCCCATCGTGGCTTGGCAGTTACAAACCCAACTAGTTCCATGAGGATGTGGGTTCAATCCCTGGCCTCGATCAGTGGGTTAAGGATCAGGTGTTGCCGTGAGCAGTGGTGTATGCCAGCAGCTGGAGTTCCAATTTGATCCCTAGCCTGGGAGCCTCCATATGTGGCCAGCGCAGCCCTAAAACAACAACAACAAAAAAAACCAAAAAACAAAAAACTCTTTTTTTTTCAGGCAAGACAAGAAAAATTTAAAGATCAAACCATTCCCTCTGTCCTTCGGCTTCCTCCTTTCCCTCTAGCGTGCATTGTGCATTTGCATTATATGCTAACCAGACCGCCCCAGTAATAGCCTCAACCATTAGGATAAATTTTTCCTCTGCTGGCACCAGCCTTGTAACTCCGTAGATGATAACATTCTTTTCCCAGTCGTGTAAGAGGTCACAATGACCCTCCACTTACTTCGCATGTACAGACGTCTCTGGTGAATGTTACGTACGATGCCAGCATTTCCCTTAAAGATGGTGATTGGTGCAAAACAGGGTGGTCAGACTAGCTGGGGAGATACGGGGGGCACCACATGGGAGTTCTTAGCTTAGATACTTAACTTATGACCTTAGTAATGTTACTAACTATAGTTAGTGCTTGCATTCTGCCTATTTTACAAGATTATTGTTTCTGCAAGTTCCTGTTGTGGCTCAGCAGAAATGAATCTGACGAGTACATGAGAACACAGGTTGGATCTCTGGCCTTGCTTGGGGGGCGTTAAGGATCTGGCATTGCTGTGGCTGTGGTGTAGGTCAGCGGCTACAGCTCCCATTCCACCCCTGGCTTGGGAACCTCCCTATGCCACAGGTAAAGCCCTAAAAAGACAAAAAACAAAAACAAAAACAAAAACAAAACCCTGGAGTTCCTGTTGTGGCGCAGCGGAAACAAATCCGACTAGGAACCATGAGGTGGCAGGTTCGATCCCTGGCCTTGATCAGTGGGTTAAAGATCTGGTGTTTCCATGAGCTGTGGTGTAGGTCACAGACGTGGCTCCGATCTGGTGTTGCTGTGGCTGTGGTGTAGGCTGGCAGCTGTAGCTCCGATTAGACCCCTAGCCTGGGAACCTTCATATACTGCAGGTGCAGCCCTAGAAAAGCAAAAACCAAAAAACGAGTAAGATTATTGTTTCTTGCATCATCAAATAGTGTGACTGAGCCTCAGAAAAGATGATTGATGATCAGGTGGCTTGAAATGATTCATCAAAAATAGATCTCTTATAGGATCAATGATTATAACAGTGTAATTCTAGATACGGGAAGAAGAGGGAACCATTCCCTGGACCATAAGAAACCAGTAAAGCAGGTGGTCTGGAGGCCTTTGGTTATTGCTAACAGGCCTTTGGTTATTGCTAACAGGGCTGATCAACGAAATCCTACCTGACCTGGGAGTGAGCATTCCTAGCCCCATGGACCCAATCGTTCACAGACAGCTTCCCGAATCTTGCTCGAAATTCTCGGACCAAAAGGGAAGGATTGTGAAGTGAAGAATGTTGCCTTTTTTTTTTTTTTCCTCTTTTGTCTTTTTACGGGCTGCACCCATAGCCTATAGACGTTCCCAGGCTAGTGGTCAAATTGGAGCTGAAGGCACCAGCCTATGTCACAGCCTATAAAGTCTGCGACCTACACCACAGCTCATGGCAACACTGGATCCTTTAACTCCCTGAAAAGGGCCAGGGATCGCACCCGAGTCCTCATGGATGTTAGTCGGGTTCGCTAACCACTGTTGCCCTCTATTTGTAACAGAGCAGGGCCCAGGGAGGCCTTCCCAGAATGGATCCCCCCACTCAGGTCCTCCACGCCACTTTTTATCTGCAGAAAAATTTCAATCAAAGAATCAGTTTAATCAGAGAAGTGAGAAAATGCAGAGAAAAAGGAAAACAGTCCAGCAAGACAGAATAATCACAGTTTAGCTATTCAACAAAGCCAAGGACCTTTGGTTCTTCCTCCAGGGCTATAGATAATATTCTGAGCCATGGCCTTGGAGCTGTTTTGCAGGTGCTGAAGCCTTCACTGGGTGGAAGAAATCAACTGGATGCTGCCCACAAGCACGTAGCCCCCAAACCGGTTGGAACCAGAAGGTTGATGACACTGACTCCTAATTACCTCACCACCCACCAGTTACGAAAATGTCCACAAGCGGATCGGGTCGGGTCCTGCTCTGCAAAGGCTAGAAGACTCCTCACTCCCCGCTCCAAGGGGTGGGGGTGGGGGTGCACCCTCCTTGAGGCACTAGCCTGCTGTGTTCTCTTTGCCTGGCAGTGAGAGCTACTTTTTCTGTTTCCTCCAACACTATCTCTGCATGTCTATTTGGCATCGGTGTACAAAGGCAGCCGATATTTTGGCAACACATCATCTAAGAATAAGTCATATAGAGAATGAACTTGTGGTTGCCAAGAGGGAGGGGGGGTGGGAGAGGTTTGGATTGGGAGTTTGGGACTAGCAGATGCAAATGCTTACATATAGGATGGAAAAGCTACAAGTTCCTACTGCGTAGCACAGGGAACTAGATTCACTCTCCTGTGATAAACTGTGATGGAGAAGAAAAATAAATAAGTAAATAAATTGCTACGGCACGTATGGAAAAAAAAAAAAAGAATCAAGTCATTCGCCAGGGCAGTCACTGACCTTCGATATGCTCGGAAAGGAATTCAGGGCAAAGATCAGGATGAGACACTTTGTGCCCCAGGAAAATTGACAGAACTGGCCCTCAGATAGTTAGATATTTTCAGGATAAGATTATATGAACCTAGTTTCTTGCATCTTCTCAGAAAAGCACTAAAATCATGAACTAAGATGCCTGTTCCTCATGGTGAGTCTCAACTTTCTGCTGAAACCTGTGCCTGATGATAGGTTCCCCCTTCGCCAAAATCATAATAGACTGGCCTCCCCCTTTACCTCTTGGGAACAGTTCTCGGAGCTCCCTGAGAGTCTGTCTCCTGGGTTATAATCCTTGGGTTGGCTTGAATTACTTTTCACTTCTTTCTTAGATTGACTATTGATTAATTTTTTTTGGACAATAGAAAAAGGACATATTTGACTAAGGAGTTTTGGTCATGGCTTAGTGGTAACAAACCCGACTAGTATCTATGAGCTTGTAGGTTCGATCCCTGGCTTTGCTCAGTGGGTTAAAGGATCCGGCGTTGCTCTGAGCTGTGGGATAGGTGGCAGAGGCGGCTCAGATCCTGTGTTGCTGTGGCCGTGGCGTAGGCTGGCAGTTGCAGCCCCAATTTGACCCCTAGCCTGGAAACTTCCATATGCTGCACATGTAGCCCTAAAAAGGAAAAAAAAAAAAAATTGACTAAGTGAAAATATAAAACTTCCATTCAGCAAAACAGAAACACCGCTAACAATGGGAGCTTATCCTGGAGGTGTATCAAAATTGCCTGGGGAGATTTCTCACTATGCGTATACCAGTAACTTCCCAAGGAAACTTTTCAGACTCTCCAGGGTTTAGAGTGAATGCATGAGGCATAGGTCATGGGTAGAGAAAGGACCCTATAGACAGACAATGACTTGAATCTCACTTGCTGGTTTTGCCTCCTTGGGCAAGATGCCTTTCCATCTATAAAACTGGTACAATATTAGTATGTGGCTCAGAGGGTTCTTGTTGTGTGAATTAGATAAGTTAATACATGTGAATCCATTAGAACAGTACCTGTCATATAGTAAATGCCTAATGCATGTAGTTAGCCTGTGAATGCTGAACTTTTTCCAAATGATTCCCATCCACCATCCACCAAACCAGGAAACAAAATTTGACCAGAGTGTCTATGGAGGCAGTGATTTGCAGCATATGATGATGAGCCAAAGGTTATTGTCCTCAATGTACAGAGAGTTAATAATCACTAAGAGAAACTTAAAAACAAATGCAATCAATTCCAAAAGAAATACAGATAACAAATTTTAAAAGACATTCAACTTAAATATCACCAGAAATATACAGGAAAACAATTAAGTTTCTGGTCTTTCAGGTTTGCAAAGAGTAAGAGGATAATTACCAATGCTGATGCGCATGGGGGAAAACAGGAACTTTCAGACCCTGTTACCCAGATTCTGAATTGTTACCATCTTTCTGGAACCAACAATAGCAGTAATACACATGTAATATGTAGCTGTAATGTGATCCACTTCTTAGAATTCAGCATAAGGAAATCACCCAACAGGTTAAAAACAATACACGGCGTTGCCGTGAGCTGTGGTGTAGGTTGCAGATGCCGCTCGGATCCCGCGTTGCTGTGCCTCTGGCGTAGGCCGGTGGCTACAGCTCCGAATCAACCCCTAGCCTGGGAACCTCCATATGCCGCGGGAGCGGCCCAAGAAATAGCAACAACAACAACAACAACAACAACAACAAAAAAGACAAAAGACAAAAAAAAAAAAAAAAAAACAATACATGAAGAGTTCCCCCTGTGGCTCAGTGGTAATGAATCTGCCTCATATCCATGAGGATGCGGGTTCGAGCCCTGGCCCTGCTTAACGGGTTAAGGATCTGTCTTTGCTGTGAGCTGTGGTGTAGGTCACAGATGCGGCTTGGATCCGCATTGCTGTGGCTGTGGCATAGGCCAGCAGCTACAACTCCAATTCAATCCCTTGCCTGGGAACTTCCATATGCCTTTGGGTGTGGCCCTGAAAAAGAAAAAAAAAAAAAGTATATATATATATATATATATATATATATATGAATGAATAAAGGGGTTCATCATAGTCTCCATGTTAAAACAACTCAGATGCCAATGAATGGAGGGTCATAAAATAAAGGGACAAAGCTGGTTCCAAAGCAAAATGAATACGGTATACTCCATTCTTGCAGATACGTGCATATATATGCAGAGGGTGTCACCAGCCACTGTCCTGGCTCTCAGGGAAGGAGTTGGTGGCGGGTGTTACACTAGGATGCCCAACAGGGGCTGCGAATTCAGGGAGTTCACATCTGCCTCATCACACCCAAAGCTGTTGATTCCCTCTCCATCTGTCTGATTACTGAATTTGATTTTTCAGTGGGTTCAAATCTGGATAGGAAGACAAAGGTATTGTTTATTGCTCACCTTAAATGCCAACAAACCCCTCATTTTCTCTCATTCTTTCACAATAGGCCTGATTTGATGAGCCATTTAGCCTGTATTTAGCAACCTTTCTTTCCTGGTTACCCTTTCTTTCCTCAAGGGCAGGAAGGGCTTAATAGGCGAATCTTCCTCGAGGAGAGATGACATATTTGCATTCTGTCTCTCTAATGTGGCAAAGAGGGAAAAAAAAGATCAAAGACCTCAGATTCTTTAACAAAGCAGGCTGAGCCTGCATAGTCATAAAATTCATCATAAATAACCAAGAAAAAAAGACTGGAGGAATGTGCGCCCAAGGACGGGGTGGAGGAGCAGCCAGAGAGCAGAACAAGGCGTTAAGGGTAATTGAAGAAGAGTTTCCGTTGTGGCTGAGTGGAAATGAATCTGACTAGCAACCATGAAGATGCAGGTTCAATCCCTGGCCTCGCTCAGTGGGTTAAGGATTTGGCGCTGCTGTGAGCTGTGTTGTAGGTCACAGACGCACCTCGGATATAGTGTTGCTGTTGCTGTGGTGTAGGCCGGCGGCTACAGCTCCAATTTGACCCCTAGCCTGGGAACATCCATAGGCCACCATTGGGAGGTGGTTCTATAGTTTGGGGAGTGAAAAATAGGGCCACAGACAAGTATCAGGGTAGAGGCAAGCTGGCATTGTTTTCGAAGCTGATCAGTGGCCTGGTGGTCTTTTTTCCGGAATAAAGAATGCTTCATTAACCCCTTCCATTGGTTGGAGGGTTTAGTTCTGCAAAAGAACTCATAGATACTGTTATCTATATTCCTTGAGGAGGGACCAGGACCCTGGCCTGGCTGCACTCTTGCTTCCTGACGGCTCCTCCCTGGTCTCTGCATCCCCTCCCTTCCCTGATTGGCAGCTGTTTGAACCTGCCCTTTGGAACTCAGGAAAGGCCATGTAGGCTGAAGTTTATTCCCTGAAAATAAGAAATGGGGAGCACAGAAAGGCTTGTGTGCCCAGGACCCCACAGAGCCCTGCTTGGTTTCACCTGCCTTTGCAGTAAACAGAGACTGTTGCCTGCCCTTCCAGCTCTACAAGGAGGAAGACACCAGCCTACATTTCCCCCCACCTCCCCCTCCATCAACCAAACCAGTGTGGAGAACCTTGAGGGGAATTCAGGATGGAGAAATACAGGAAGCCTTCTGTGCTTTGGATACTGGTGTACACAGTTAAGACGCATATCTAAGGAGTAATTTCAAAGAGGCCAGACTCTTGCATCTTTCCATATATAGAGAAGCACAAAAATCATTCATCTGGGATGTCTGTTTCTTATGATTAGCGGTAATCTTCAATTACTTCTTAATGTTCAATTACTTTTTTTTTCCAGGGGAAAAAAAACTACTCCATAACCTCGTTCTTCCCTGACCTCTTGGGAGCAATTCCTCAGTGCTCACTGAGAGGCTGTCTCCTGGGTTATGGTCCTTAGTATGTTTCCTGAATAAAGCATAATTCCTGATTTTTAGGCTGTATGTTTTTCTTCAGTTGGCAGCAGTTACCCAAGCTGGTCCAGGCGAGAGCCTGTGGCCAGGAATTTGAAAGCAGGCTGAGAAAACCAGTCCCTCATGTAGCTAAACCTACACAGCCAGGAAAAGAAGGTGGCCATGCTTTTAACGAGTCCAGGCTCTGAGTGGCAGACCTTCTGAGACTCCTGTTCACAGGCTCTGCACCCTTTAAAAACCTATGTTTTTGTTTAAGCCTATGCTAGTCGGATAGTACCATCAGAAGAGTGTTAACAGATATCAACCTTGATACCAGGAGTGGAGTGATGAGTAGACACTCCTTGAAAGGCAGTGAGGGGTTCCTGTTGTGGCTCAGCAGAAACAAATCTGACTAGTATCCATGAGGACGCAGGTTCGATCCCTGGCCTCGCTCAGTGGGTTAAGCATCCGGCGTTGCCGTGAGTTGTGGTGTAGGTTGCAGAGACGGCTTGGATCTGGAGTTGCTGTGGCTGTGGCATCGGCCATTGACCACAGCTCTGATTCGACCCCTAGCCTGGGAACCTCCCTATGCCATGGATATGGCCCTAAAAAGACAAAAAAAAAAAAAAAAAAAAAAAAAAAAAAGAAAGAAAGAAAAGAAAAAAGAAAGGCAGTGAGCTTAATCTCAGAGAGACAGCAGTGAGTGATGGCTTGAAGTGAGATCTTAATTCTCTGCTCAGGAATTGAACCTAGGCAGCCTGGGTGAACATGAGGAACCTTAGCCACTAGACTAGCTAGAGGCTAGAGCAGAATCGTTTTGATTCTTGCCCCCTGTTGAAAGCAGGAATGTTTCAATGAGGCAAAGACTGTAAAAACAGGTACAAAGCTTATTGTTAGAAACAGCGCACAACACGTGGAAGAGCACACAGAGAGGTCGTCTCTTTATCTAAGGCAGAAGCAAAGCAGTAATACACACCCAAAGGCGTGAGGGTGCCGGCGTCCCCCTGAATGAGGAGCAGACCAGAGAGGTGACTAAACCACTTCTATGGGACAGTTCTTCCGGGTCTTTGTCTTCCTTTGGCCGATTATCTTGTTTTATCACTCACACCTGACCAGACCCATCTATATGCGCATCTTTTGGCCAAGATGGATTCTAAAGCAAAGCATGGCGGAAGGTTGTCTAGACTTATTATGGCCTGGAGCTCCCTCCGTTTCTGACCGGGAGTGGGGGTGGGGGTGTCTCTCACGCATGTGTAGTTAGGGTCCTCCTGACCCTGAGGATGGGGAGTATGTGGCCTCGTGGTTTCTTGCCCAAGCGGGGCTTAGCTCCTCTTTTGATCCTGTCATAACCATTGCTTCACAAGTTCACAGAAGACAAGTGCAATTATTTGCCTTCTGCCTGTGGTTATTTCTATGTTGACGTATGGATAGGCGGCTGGCTGTAAATGTCTATCCTGCAGCCCACCTATCTCCTGCCTCCGGACATGTAAACAAGAAACTAGCTGTAACTGTCTATCCTGGAGCCCATCTAGCTCCTGCCTCAAGCTACTGAGCAGGATGGGAGGGAGGATGACTGTAGAACCTCAAAGGGCAAGAAGCCATTAGTCCCATGTCTCCTAGATTCCTTCTCAGTAGGAAGACATGGCATCCGCTTTGGACTGGCACCTGAGTGGGATGTGTTCTGTTCTAGAAGGTTCTTTATTTGATTTTTTGTCTTTTCAGGGTCACACCTATGGCTTATAGAAGGTTCCAGGCTGGGGGCTGAATCGGAACTACAGCTGCTGGCCTACACCACAGCCACAGCAACACAGGAGCTGAGCTGCATCTGCAACCTACACCACAGCTCAAGACAACACCAGATCCTTAACCCCCTGAACAAGGCCAGTGATCGAACATACATCCTCATGGATACTAGTCAGGTTCGTTAATGCTGAGTCATGACGGGAGCTCCTAGAGGGTTCTTAACATGTTCTGATTTTCCAAATGCAACTCACCACTGTTCACAGGATGTGTTATTCTTCAGCCTAGGGTGGCACCACAGGAGCCAGGCACAGACACAGGAATCAAGAGACCCGCTCCATGTAAAAAGAACATGAGCTCTGAGGAGAGGAGCCTCGTGGCTGCCTAGAGAGCGAGGGGGAGCAGAGACAAGTAGGCTTTAGGCACTTTCCTTTGGGAGAAAGTCCTCTGATCTAGGATGGGGACAGACGGCGAGGCGGGAGGGACTGTCCTGTTAGTTTTACGTTCTGAGATCCAGGCCTTGAGACATTGGCTGCCCTCCTGCCTTGGGCTCCATGGGTGAACACCTCATCCTTAAAATAGGTGTCCCCTTAAAATTATGCTCAAGGTAGCTTCTGCCGTGTTTTGCTACTTGCAACTTACAGTCTTGAATGTTTTTAATTAATTTTTTTAACTAAAAAGGTCCTAACTGAACATGATAAAAAAAATTTCAAGGAGGGCAAAGGGCAGTCAATTAAAAAAGCAGGTCTCCCTTCCTCTCCAGACCCCTGTCCCTTCCTCCAGAGGGCACACCATTAAGAGTCTATAGAAAGCGTTCCTATAAACCCTCCCAGGAGCTGTTCCTGCATACAGAAGCACTTGTATGTAGTTTTTTCAACAAATAAGAGCTTGTTATGCACACTCTTCTGCACTTTGATTTCCGTCCCTTTTTTTTTTCATTTAATAATATCTTGGAGATCAGTTCATATACTAATTCATTTTTTAATTTTTTTTTACTAACTCATTTTTCATTTAAAAAGCACATAAATAAGTAAGTGGTACTGTGAGAGCTAACTATTTATGAAAAATATCAAATTAGTTTCCTTCTTTATACCATGCACCAAAATAAATTCCAAGCGGTGAATTAAAGATTTAATTATAACAACTGAATCTCTCAAAAATAGTGGAAGAAAATGTGGCTGAGTGATCTTCACGTGGTGGATCTTGAGTGGAAGAACGTTCTTCCAGGCTTGACATAAAACATGGAAACCACACACTCCAAGGCTCCCAGGCTCAAGTGGGTGTGTATGGGTTCTCTCTGGACTCTTACCTTTTCTCTTATAAGGAAAGAGTGTCTTGGCGTTCCCTTTATGATTCAGCGGGTTAAGAACCTGACTGGTATCCATGAGGATGTAGGTTCGATCCCTGGCCTCGCTCAGGGACTTAAGGATCCGGTGTTACCCCAAGCTGCGGTGTAGGGTGCAGATGCAGCTCGGATCTGGCATGGCTGTGGCTGTGGCATAGGCCAGCAGCTGTGGCTGAATGGACCCCTAGCTTGGGAACTTCCACATGCCCCATCTGCAGCCCTAAAAAGAAAAAAAAAATGTCTTTTAAGTAGGGGTCCCCGAAAGCAGACCCCAAGATAAAGATCCACATAGTTAAATGAGGAGCTGGGTTTTCATACTCCTGCACCTGTCAGTCACTGATTCCGAGCTGCCCAAGGGACCCGACCTCCCTGTGTCTGTGGGCAGGGCAGCTCTTGTAACCCAGAGAGGCCTCGGAGAAGTTGCAGGTGCAGATCACAGAACAGAGGCACAGATGCCCAGGGGTAGGATCTGAGAGCCTCTGGGGGGAGCATCAACAGTGTCCACCACAGAGGGAGTCTGTCACAGGGGTGGCAGCTCGGGGAGGGCTGTGGGGAGTCAGACCAGTGCCATGGTCAGCTGGAGATCCAGACGGGATGTTACAACTCTGAGCCTGCCGTGAAAGTTGCAAGAGGATGGAGGCCCCAAGCTCTTGAACCCACGGCCAGCTGGCCCCAAAGCCCAAAGGCGCCTTTGGGGCAGGTGGTGTATGCTGAGGGCCCTCAGGACGGACACTTATGAGAAGGTGAGGCATGCAGGAGTGAGCAGAGAGAGAAGCTGAGCACAGTGGGGTTATAACCAAGGCGTCACGCAGACGGAGAGTTCTGAAATGTCCTCAGGATTGCTCCCAACTCGAGGCAAGAAACAGGCCTTTGTACCCTGACATCAGCCGGTCTTGGGCTGCAGGATCACCCCTGGGGGCATGACCTTGGGAGAGGTGCTTGCTGGTGCTGAGGTAATTCCTGCTGAAGAACACGGTGTTATTCTCAGCAGTGGAGGGGTGGCGGCCTCAGGCCTGGAGCGGGGGTCTGAGGGGCACACCAGCGTGTCCAGGCCACGCGGGGTCGGGAAGGTCTCCTCTCCTGAAGGTTTCTGGCTCTCCAAGGAGAGGGACTGAGGGCGAGCCCAGGGAGCAGCTGATCTGAAGTTATCAGGATGGACTCAGCCCCAAGGAGATCCCCTCTGTGGAGCCCTGGGGAGGTGGGGATGGGTGGGCCCACCCTGGGCTCTGGGGGTGGGGGGCTTGTGTTCAGTGGGAGAGATCTCAGAAAAGATGTTCTCAGAAACCTGGTGAGGGAGAACACTAAAGGTCAAAGGTGAAACCTGGAGCCGGGGGTGGGCTCCAACCTGGGGCCTGTCTCCCCAGAGCTTTGCTGTAGGCAGGGGAATAGTGCGATGGAGCCGTCAGTAGTGGACCACAGCAAGGCAGACTTCAGCCAGTGCCCGCCCCCTCTCTAGGCCGAGCAGGCGGTGGGCAGACTTACCCTCTTGAGAAGAGTTCCCAGGAGGATGGGGTGCCTGTGGCCAGGGAGCGTTCTGCTTCCCTTTCCAGCTGCTAGATCAGAAAAGCAGAGAGAGGGAGTTCCCCCTGTGGCTCAGCGGTTAAGAACTCAGCTAGTATCCATGAGGACGCAGGCTCGATCCCTGGCCTCGCTCAGTGGGTTAAGGATCCAGCGTTGCCATGAGCTGCGGTATAAGTTGCAGATGTGGCTCAGATCTGGTGTTGCTGGGGCTGTGGTATAGGCCAGAAGCTGCAGCATCAATTTGATTCCTAGCCTGGGAACTTCCATATATTGTGGGTGTAGCCCTAAAAACAAAAGGAATAAAAGAAAGAAAAAGAAAAGCAGAGAGAGGTGCTCAGAAATCCCTGGGCCTGGCCTGGCTTAGAGAGAAGCGCTGCCTTGAAGCTGAGAGGTTTTTTTCTAATCCACACCCCCACCCCAGTCTCATCAACTGCTGTTGCTTTTAAACAAAATGACCCAGAGAACAAGTGGCAGAGGCCTGTGGGCAGTTGCTGGATGACCGGTGTTGCACCTCCCCGCCCCCACCTTACAGATGAGGTTACTGCCAAGGGCAGCTCTGGAAGCCCAGAGAGGTGGTGATGGATAAAGCAGGGCAGGGGGTGGCCACCTAGGGAGGGGTGTGGACCCTGCATAGCTCTGATCCGTCTGAGGAGCGGGGTGGGCAGTGAGGGCAGACTGCGCTGTTGCTATTCCCTGAGCTGCCCAGATCTGGGCAGAAACCAGGGTCTCAGGAGGACTTGGCTTTGGGTCTGGTTGCCAGGATACAGCACGGCCCTGCCTAAGCATCCCTGGAAAGCTTGTTTCTCTGAAACACCCCCAACCAGGGCCAGAGCGGAAGGGTTGAGTCTCATTATTGGCTGAACAGATGATTCTTAACAAATTGTCCTCTGCAAGCTTTGCACACAGGGATGTGTGGGCAGCTCAGCTGTACCAGGGGGTCTGTGGGGGGTCCAGGCACCTAACGCTGGGGGAGAGGGGGATTCACGCATCCACCCCCACCCCCCACATGAGAGGTAGCCTGGCTCTTTGCTGGAGAGTCTTGTCAGCCAGCTCAGCTCCCATGCTCCTCACTGTTCTTCTAGAACTGGCCCCAGGACCCTGTGCCCCCAACCTGACTGGACGCCCACTCCTCAGCAAGCCCCGGGGCCTGTGAGGAGCCAGATGCCAGGAGCCAAACGTTATGGATTATGCCCCAAACCAGTTAAGACAACAAACAACTCAGGACGGAGTTCCGCTCACACTGGTATTGATCCTGGCCCTGCAGTGGCTGGAAGGCCAGTGAGAACCAGGCTCACTTGTGGAAGGAGTTTCCTGCCTCGCAGACACTGAAGGTTTTAATCGACACAGAACATCTCAGGACAGCGTGTGCTCCCCCACCGCCCTGTGCTAGGCTGGGGCATAACAGTGGTGGCTCAGGCAGTCAGGGCTGGTACGTTTGGGGCGCAAGCCTAGGTCCCAAGCCTGAGGGGGTTCCATGGACTTAGGAGCCAGGGCAGGGGGCTTGCTGGGAAATGGAAGGGATCAGCCCCTTTGCATCCATCTCAGGAGAGCATTTGTAACCCAGCCCAGGGTGTGCCCCGTGCCCCAGTCCTGCCGGGGTAGGACAAGGAGGGCGTGACATTAGCCCGTGTGCCCTGGATTTCTGGTGATGGCCTCAAGGCTAGCTTGCTCCAGGGAGCTATAGATATGATAAGACTCTGGCATTCCATCCTCAGTGGCTGCTGGCTCCCCTTCATGTGGCTTGTGGCGGCTGGGTTTTCTGGAAGCAGGTCCTGGTGAGGAGGGGGTTGGAGGTAGGGGTGGTGGTAGGACAGAAGTTCTTCCTAAAGAGAAGACAGTTTCTGGTGTCCTTCAGGGCCTCATTTAGGGAAGCCTGGACATGTGGAGAAGGCTGTGTCTGCTCAGCTGGGAGGTGGAGAGGTGGGGCAGCCAGACTCGAAAGGAGGGAAGAGCCCAGAGATGTGGCTTCTGGACAATGGGCCCCAGGACAAGGATGCTCTGGGAAAAGAGCAGGCCCACCAGGCCCAAGGACGAGCCCTAACTGTCCAGGGAGTGCTGGCCTTTATCCCGTTTTATGGTCCTGGACGTCATCCTCTGGAGTCCGAAGGGAAGGGTGATAGATCCACCCTCAAGCTGGAGTGGAGGTCGCTGTGACTGGGCCAGTGGTCACTGGAAGTTGCCGCCAGCCCCCTCTGCCTCCGATGCTCCCTTCATCAGCAATGCTATTGGTTTGTCCTTGTTACAGAGGCTACAACCCTCCCTGCCCTCTCCTTGCAGCCCCTGAGGGCAGAGTGCAGTGGATCACATAAAACTGCAGCCCAAAGGTACGTGGGGGCGCAGGGGGTGGGGGGTGGTGCGGAAAGAGGGGGAGAGGCCCAGCCAGGATCCTGGAGGCTCGTTCCTGCAGGCTGCCCGGTCCGCGGGGAACCCTGAGAGCTCCCCCTGCAGGAGGAGCGAGACCTGCAGCTTCCCCCATGGACTAACAAGCCGGAGGGCCAGCGCCATGGACTCCGTATCTCTCTGGAACAGCTGTGTAGACAGGGTCCTCAGGGAGGCCAGGAGGACTGCAGCCGGGTCCTGACCACCCTGCAAAGAGGGTCTGGACTCCAGATGCCCACCCAGGGCTGTGCTAGAATGCTGCGGGGGAGGGGTGGAGAAAATGCGAACGTGCTGCTCTCCAAGAGCTTAGGAAAATGCTTCTGGGACAGAGAAAGCTTCTTCAAATGGGAGTCCTTGGTCCATATGGGAAGAAGACCTTCTCTTTAGGAGCAATGGGAGGGATCCAGAGGCCTGTCTCAGCTGTTCATAGCGAGTCTTAAAGGCACAACCCGCTGCACTTAAGGCATCTGACTATGGGCTTCTCACCAAGAGCCTGCAGAGCAAGTTTATTCGGGATTGCTGGAATTTCAGTCTGTGCATCAGTGCATTCATCATTCACTAAATGTCCTGCGGAGGTGGACAGTGGCCAGGCCACGCTGCACGGCTCCTGGCCTGCAGACACGCAGGGCGTGGGCATCGCCAGTTGCCAGGAAGAAGCTCTGGTATCAACACACTGTCAGACCCCTGCAAGTCCGGCAGTCCGTTACCAGCAGCCGTTGTTACTTTTGCACTTATCAAGATGGGGGAGTAATGCACAGTGGAGGAAAAAAATTGTGCTGCAAACCATCACTTTCTTCTGGGAGGATGGAGCCTGGTGAGGGAAAGATGATCATTCCAAGGTCTGTGGGAGTAAGAGCTGGAACTCCTGGGGACAGCCACTCCTGGGACAGGGACAGGGGCAGAGGAAGCGGCCAGAAGCGGGGAGCCCAGAGGCCTGGAGGACATGGAGAGAAATGTCTAACAAGCAGCCACACACTTGCAGTTTGTATTCTCAAGTTGGTTTGGCGAGGCTGGAGAAGGTGAACCCCGATGACTAAATCACAGGGGCATGAAAGAGAGCAGAGGACAAGAATTCAGCAGGGGCGGCAGCTGGACCCAGAAGCAACGTGAGACTATAATCCCCTCCCCACCCCACCCCTCCCATCCCCCGGCTCTCAGGCTCAGATGTGCAGAAATCTCAGGAGAGTTATTAGACTTTCTGCTGCATGTGAAATATCATTTAGATCATAGGGGGCATCTGGGTTACATTCGTTAGGTTTTCATATTGTTGTGTTTAATTTTTAAATGTTGCTATTAAAGCAGTGCACGCACATAGTTCAAAACGTCAAACATTACCAAAGGATTTATAATAGGGAACAACAGCTCTCCTTCCCTACATCCCAATCTTGTTCCCTGAGCCGCTGCAAATACCCCCGGTACCTGCTCCCTCCTGTATTCATCTGCAGGTTTCCCATCCACATTCACAACCACAGCTCCTTCTCCAGTCATTGGCTCTGTCATTCTATTTTATTATTCCCCCCCCCCCCCCCCCCCCCGGTGAAAGAGTTCCCAGCCCCCCCCCCCGGGGGCATCCCCTCCCTACTTCTCCTCCACCACCTCCAGGCCCACTTCTGGTTAAAATTAGGGCCCGTGTTAGAGTTATTATGACCACGTGCAAAGATTGTTTATTGTTGAGTCAAGACTCTAACACCATCTCGTCTCCTGTCTTATCCAAACTTCTCCCATCAGAGTTATTCATTGCTTCAATTTTTTTTTCTTTCTTTTTAGGGTCATACCCTTGGCATGGAGCTACTGCTGCTGGCCTACACCACAGCCACGGCAACGCCAGATCCAAGCCGCATCTGTGACCTATGCTCAAGCTTGCGGCAATGCAGGATCCTTAACCCAACTGGGCGAGGCCAGGGATTGCTCAGTGGGTTAAGGCGAGTCCTCACGGTTACTAGTTAGATTCGTTTCCACCGAGCCACTGCAGGAACTCCCTCTTTGCCTGGTTTTTAATATACTTATTCATCTTTTTCCACATGTTTTGAAATCTCTGCCATAGCCTATTAACAATTTTTTTTTGGTCCTTTTTTTTTTTTTTTTTTTTTTTTTTTTTTAGGGCCATGAAGGTTCCTATGGCACGTGAAGGTTCCCAGGCTACAGGACGAATTGGAGCTGTTGCTGCCAGCCTACACCACAGCCATAGCAACGTGGGATCCGAGCCACGTCTGCAACCTACACCACAACTCATGCTGTATCCTTAACCCACTGAGCAAGGCCAGGGATTGAACCTGCGTCCTCATGGATGCTCGTCAGATTTGTTTCCGCTGAGCCACGATGGGAACTCCATTAACAATATTTTTATGCACTCTAATATCACAATTTCCAAACTGCACGTAGGCACCCCGAGACACTGCTGTGAAATGCAGAAGCATCATGGGATACTTTAAATTGTTGAGATGAAATTTAAATTTATTATTCAAATTATTATTCAAATTATTTTAATTAATAAAATTAAAAATTTTAAATTAATATTTTTAATTTTTGAGGCAGTGGTAGTCAACCTTTGTCAGCTATCACAAATTACTGGCACAAGGCCGTTGGCTGTTCCAGTGTTGGCGTGAACTACACTCCTTCAATTGATGTGGAGGACGGGGTTAAGATGGCAGAGTAGAAGGACTGGGGCTCAACTTCTCTCCGAAAAACAACAAAATTCACAACTAAAGGCTGAGCAATCTTCACGCAAAGGGACCAGAAACCTTAAAAAAGATACCCTACTCCAGAAGAAAAAGAGGAGGCCACATCCAGAGGTAGGAGGGGCGATTACGCGACAGAAACAACCCCATACCTCCCGGGTGGGAAGCCCCACCGACGGGAAACTAACTGGGTCAGAGAGACTCACCTACAGGAGGGAGAGTTCTGAGCCCCACATCAGAGTCCCATGTGTGGGGATCTGGCACTGGGAGAAAGAGCCCCTGGAGCATCTGGCATTGAAGGCCAGGGGGGCTTGTGCGCAGGAGCTCCACGGAACCGAAGGAGACGGAGACCCCATTCTCTTTTTTTTTTTTTTTGTCGTTTTGCCATTTCTTGGGCCACTTCTGCGGCATATGGAGGTTCCCAGGCTAGGGGTCCAATTGGAGCTGTGGCCACCGGCCTACGCCACTGCCACAGCAACTTGGGATCCGAGCCACGTCTGCGACCCACACCACAGCTCACAGCAATGCTGGATCCTTAACCCACTGAGCAAGGCCAGGGATCGAACCCGCAACCTCATGGTTCTCAGTCGGATTCGCTAACCACTGAGCCACAACAGGAACTCCAGAGACCCCATTCTTAAAAGGTGCACACAGACTTTCACGTGCACCGGGTCCCAGGGCAAAGCAAAGTCTCCATAGGAATCTGGGTCAGACCTGACTGCAGTTCTTGGAGGACATCCTGGGAAAACAGGGGTGACTGTGGCTTGGTGTGAGGGAAGGACATTGGAAGCACAGCTCTATTCAGCAGCTGCCTTTCTCTGGAGGGGGCCGTTTTGGGGAAATCTGGCCCCACCCGTCAGTCAGCGCTGAGAAGCCCCAAGGCAAACAACAATCCAGGTGGGATCACAGCCCCGGCCCTCAGTACATTCCTTCAACTGATGTCATATTTTTGTAAAGCTGGGTTTCCAACGTTTACTACGATGTTATGCAAGTTCTGGGTAGACATCAATGAGAAACAGAAAATGAGGGTGGAGATGTGTAATCCGATTTAAAGGTCTGGGAAGCTGTGCTGTGTCCAACAGGCACACACATTTCATTAGGAAGTAACTGTGATTATTAAAGAATGAAATTCAAATACTTTTATTTCAATTTATGTGTAGTGGTTTTTCAGAAGACTACTGTGTTGTTAGGATGTAAACATTGACTGACTTTTTCAGACCTAACTGACAAACAAAACGGTTAGGTATTTGTTTTTTTAATTTTTAAAAAAGTTTTAAAAATTTATTTTGTTGAAGTATAGTTGGTTTACAATGTTGTGTTCATTTCTGCTATATAGCAAAGTAAATCATATATACGTATAAATATATATACATTCTTTTTCATATTTTCCATTTTGGCTTATTACAGGATATTGAATATAGTTCCCTGTGCGATTTAGTGGGACCTTGCTGTTTATTCATTTCAGCAGTTTGCATCTGCTAATTCCATACTTCCAATCCATCCTTCCCCACCCACTCCTAGAGATATTTCTTCTTCTTCCTCTTCTTTTTTTTTTTTTTTTTTTTTGTCTTTTGTCTTTTTAGGGCCACACTCATGGCATATGGAGGTTCCCAGGCTAGGGGTTGAATCAGAGCTACAGCTGCTGGCCTGCACCACAGCTCACAGCAATGCCGGATCCTTAACCCACTGAGTGAGGCGAGGGATTGAACCCACAACCTCATGGTTCCTAGTTGGGTTTGTTAACCACCGAGCCAGGACGGGAACTCCTATTTCTTCTTCTTAATGTATGCATTTGCTCTTAGAAATTTTACTTGGAGCACTGCTCTCATTACATCCTATGAGTTTTGGTATGTTTCAGGTATTTTCTAATTTCCCTTGTGCTTTCTTCTTTGACTCATTGGTAGTTTAAAAGCGTATTGTTTAAGTTCTATGTATTTGTGAATTTTCCATTTTCCTTCTATTACTGATTTCTAGTTTTGTTCCACTGTGATCAGAAAAGAGACTTTGTAGAACTTTGATCATTAAAAAAATTATTGAGTTGTTTTGTGGCCCAACATGGGGTCTGTCCTGGAGAATGTCCCATGCGCCATTTGAGAACAATGTATGTTCTGTTGTTGAATGCAGTGTTTAGTATATGGCTATAAATTCTAATTCCTTTATAGTGTTTCCCAAGTCCTCTATTTCTTTATTGCTCTTCTGTCTTGTCCTGTCTATAATTGAAAGTGGGGTATTGATGTTTCCAACTATTATTGTTGAATAATTGTAGAATTATTTCTCCCTTCAAGTCTATCAATTTTACCATCTATATTTTGAGGTTCTGTTGTTATGTGTATATATGATTACAATTGTTATACCTTGTATTGTATTAACTTTTATCTATCCTATCTTCTCTCTAGTTCTTTTGTTTTTATTAATCTTTTTTGATTTAAGGTCTATTTTGTCCAACAATAATATAATCACCCTACCTCTCTTTTGATTATTGTTTGCATGAAATATCTTTCCCCATCCTCTACTTTCAAATTCTTGTGTCCCTGTATCTACAGTGTCTCTTGTAGATGGCATGTAAAAAAATGTGTTTTATTTATCCGATCTCTTGCTTTTAGTAGGAGAATTTAATCCATTTACATTTCTATTTCTGTAAATAGAAACAAATATATATCTGTTTGTTTTCTGTATGTCTTCTATGGTTTTTGTTCCTCAATTCCCTCATTACTCCTTTCTTTGTATTTGGTTGTTTTCTGTAGTGTACGATGTTGGGTACCATTTTGGGGGTATGTTTTTTAGTTATTCTCTAAGTTGTTGCCTTGGGATTGCAGTTAACACCACAAACTTGTAAGAATCTAATTTGAATAATTCCAACTTTGTTTCAATAGTACATACACATTCTGCTCCTATACATGTCCAACCCTACCTTATGTATTATTATTGTCACAGATTACATTTTATACATTGAGTACTCATTCCCATAGATTTACAATTATTGTTTTAAGCATTAACCTTTTAAATCATATAGGACAAGAGGAGTTACAAACCAAATCAAAAGTACAATAATGTTGGCTTTTATATTCACATATGCAGCTAACATTACCAGTGTTCATTCTTTCTTTCTTTTTTTAATGGCTGCACCCATGATATGTAGAAGTTCCTGGGCCAGTGATCAAACCCACGACACAGCAGTGACCCAAGCTGCTGTAGTGACAATGCAGGAGCCTTAACCCACTGCAACACGAGGGAACTCCAGTGTTGTTTCTTCTTATGGCTTCAAGTTACACTGGCATATTTTTATTTCAACCTGAAGGACTCTCTTCAGCGTTTCTTGTAGGAAAGCTCATTGGTAATGTTCTCCCTCAGCTTTTGTTTATCTGGAAATGTCTTAATTTCTCCCTCATTCTTGAAGGATAGTGTTGCCAGATGTCGAATTCTTGGTTGTGTTTTTTATTTTCAGGACTTTAAATATGTCATCCTGCTGCCTTCTAACCTCCATGGTTTCCAATGAGATGTCAGCTGTTAATTTTATGACGCTCTCCTATATGTGACCAGTTGTTTCTCTCTTGCTGCTTTCAAAATTCTTTGTTTTGGGGTTAAGCGATTTGAGTATAAAATATTTAATACTCTTTGAGTTTATCCTACTTGGAGTTAGTTAAGCTTCTTGGATGTTTATATCATGACTTTCATCAGATTTAGGAATTTTTCACTATTATTTATTCAAATATTTTTTCTGCCTCCCTCCCTCCCCCTTCTCTCCCTCTCTCTGTCTCTCTCTTCTGTGATTCCTATAATGCATATGTTGTTTTGTTGATGGTATCCTATTATCCCTCAGTCTGTGTTTATTTTCCCTCATTCTTTTTTCTTTCTGCTTAGAATGAACATTTGTCTTATCCTCAGGTTTACTGATCCTTTCTTCTGCCTACTCAAATCTTCTGACTACTTGTGTGAGATTTTCATTTTAGTTATTATACTTTTAAGCCTTAAATTTTCTATTTGATTCATTTTTATAGCTTCTCTTTATTGAAATCCCCATTTTTTTTTTTTTTTTTTTTGTCTTTTTGCCATTTCTTGGGCTGCTTCTGCAGCATATGGAGGTTCCCAGGCTAGGGGTCGAATCGGAGCTGTAGCCGCTGGCCTACACCACAGCTCACGGCAACGCTGGATCCTTAACCCACTGAGCAAGGCCAGGGATTGAACCTGCAACCTCATGGTTCTTAGTCGGATTCGTTAACCACTGCGCCATGACGGGAACTCCCGAAATACCCATTTTTAAGACATAATTTTCCATGGTTTCCTTTAGCTCATTGAATGTGTTAAAGACAGTTGATTTCATGTCTTTGTCTAATAATGCCTATGTCTTGTCTTCCTCAGGGATTGTTTCTATCAAATTCTTCTTTTCCTGTGAATAGGTCACACTTCCCTGTCTCTTTGTATGTTTTGCTAATTTTTTGTTGTTGTTGAGAATTGGACATTCTGAGTATTATGTTATGGTGACTCTGGTACTCAGATTCTTCCACTCCTCAGGGATTGCTGACTGTTGCATGTTGAAAGCTGGGGCCATCTATTTGTGATTTTTCCAAACTTTTTATGCAGAGTGTGTATTCTTTGTTGTGCGTGGTCACTGAAATTGCTATTTCATAGTCTCTGTGATCAGCCAGTGACCTGACAAAGATTCTCTTAAATGTCTAGGGGTAGTATTGTCTTTTTAAATTCCCTCGTGGTTGGCAAACTGCTTTAGCCCATGGAACTTCAAACAGTGATTTGCCTCTGTGCCAACACTTCAGTAACCAAAAACAATGTTCCGCGGTCAAAACACCCAGCTCTTGTTTCTAGAGGATGTGGTCCTTATTGCCCATCCTGGCATCCACAAGCCACGCTAGGAATGCGGGCCGCCGTCCCCATGACTGCCTGCCAAGGGGCTGGTGGCTGGAGGATGATAACAACGATGTAAAACATGAAAATTTGTCAAAATGTATCAGATTCTTCATCAAGCTGGTCCCTGGACACTGCAAGGGTTCAACTAGATTTCCAAAATGATCGCTTCAGACAACTTCAGCCCGCTCAATCGTTGTTTGGATGGAGGGAGAGATTCCTGCAGCTTTCTACGCTGCCATCTTCAGTGACAATACCCAACCTCCCTGTTTTTAATCACTCGAAACCCCTGCTCCCAGCCCCAGCTTCCAGAACCTAGCCCTTCCACTCCTGAGCCTGGGCAGTCTGTGGTTCGTGGACTCACACTCACTAGTGTCCGTCCAACACAACTCTGACATTACTGTCTCTGCTCTGCTCCACCAGAGCACGCTCCTCCCTCTACTTTCTGCCTTCCAAAATTCACCGAAATGCCTCACTGCTAACGTTCCCTCATCTGTCTTTGTCCTTGCTGGTTTATACCTTTTTAACCTGCTTTACTTTCATGGTGGCAGGGTTGAGATGGGAAGGTGAAGATGCCCGCCATCCAACCACTGGTTTTTAACAGGAACCCACTCCAGGTTTTGCTACTGCTGAACACCTTGTTCCAATGCCAGGCAGCATTGTTACCATTTGGCCATCATTGTGTTCCTCTATGAATTGGCTGTCATGGTCAGGAGAAATGGTAGAACAGGAGGTTTGCAAGGGTTTGCCCACCAGTGTGGCACAGCAATGGCAAGATAACCATTCCTAGGCTGCATTTAGGGGAAGAAGCATCAAATTGGGATGTCCGGGTGCCCCTGGGCATATTGCAGGAGGGGACGCTGAATCCTAAGCATGCCATGACATAGTCCTGCTGAATTCCAAAGCAGCCTGCATCTGTGGCTTTGTTCTGAGTCTAACCTGCCTTGAACTGAATGCATGAATAACAGGCACCTCTGATGCTGGAAGGGTGCCTGAGCCTTTAGGGTTCAAGAGGAGCAGTGGGCCTCTCTTCTGAGCAAAGTATAGGCCTGCACATTTGCCTGCATCTAACTGCAAACAAGTGTCCATACCTCACAGGCCAAGGGAAGGCACCTCCTTTTTCTGCTCTTTGGTGTTTAATATTGAGTTTCAGCCCCGTTCATGATCACAGCTGCTGTCAAAGGACCTGGAGGAAAATCCGTTTTTATTGGAGCTGAAAAGGTCAATTTTCTTGGACGTCTCCATGGTGAAAATAATACATGCAGCACATTCATACCCTGTGTGATATTTAGGCTCTCTAGCTGGAGTGACCCTGGGGGAAAAACACCTGAGATTTTAATTATGTTTCTCATCCTTCTGGACCAAAGTTGCTGCAGAGGAGACTGGCCGGTTTCTCCCTGGGTCATAGGGTCAGTATGTGGTCAAAGACTTGGCAACCCTGTTTGGTGTCATCCAGCTTAGCCTGGGCAAGTTCCCAGTGGGCCTTTTCAGTTCAGGAAAGCAGGACACCCATTTGGTCTAAAATGTGGCTCAAGAGTTATATGGCTTCTGCGCTTCAGGGCTTATCTCATTGATCGACCTGAATTTGCAGAAGGATAGGACTCTGTCTATCCAGATCCCACTTGCAGATAGGGACCCCCTCCTGGGAAAGCCTGAAAGACAGAGCCTTAGCTTGTGGGCATTGCCAGCCTCTGGTCCTTCCTTCTCCCTGGGGCAGATGAGCAGCCTGAGAGCAGGGCCATTGAAAGTGTAGGTTTATCTTATCTGGGATTAACTGACGATTGAGCCAGAGCAGGGGCGTGGAGAAGTAATCAAGACAGCAGAGACAGAGACTGAAAGGGCAGAGTGAGGCTCCACTCGAGGAGGGCAGGGCAGTAGGGGTGCAAGGTGAGACTCTACAGCCAGCCTGGGGTGTATGTCTGTGGGTACTTATTTTTCATCAACCCAAGAAATGGTTCCTTTCACCAGCTCTTTTCTGATGTTCATTGGTTTTGCCTGGGACGGAGTAACCCCTTTCAACCTACAGATCTACAGCTTATCTTCAGCTCAGCTCTATGTTCTTTTGCATGTTTTTCTCTTCTGCTACCTTTGTTCTGTTTTGCCTTACACCCCTTACCCTTATTGGGTTTCCAATATCTTGTCTTCGAAGATGATGCCTTCTCTCTAATGACGTCAAACGCCCCTGTCCTTTTCTGCTGCATGTTGAAAAAGCCTCTCAATCTCACTCTCCAGGTCACTGAGTTAATCGTCCACAGGCCCCCTCTGGGCTTTTACAGTTGCTGCCCATCTGCCGCGGGGCTCTTTGGGTGCTCAGAGGGTTTGCCCAACTGCCAGTGCCATTCTGAACACAGCTTGTTATCATTCTCTCTTCATCTCTTGGTTTGCAAGGTCAGTATTTTCAGAGTTGCCATCATGGCTCAGCGGTAACAAACATGACCAGTATCCATGAGGACATGGGTTCAATCCATGTCCCCTTTCAGTGAGCTAAGGATCCAGCATTGCCGTGAACTGTGGTGTAAGTCTCAGATCCAGCTCGGATCTAGAGTTGCTGTGGCTGTGGCATAGGCCGGCAGCTATAGCTCCAATTCAACCCTCAGCCTGGGAACTTTCATATGCCATGAGTACGGCCCTGGAAAGACAAAAAAAAAAAAAAAAAAAAGGAAAAAATCAGCTTCTTTATCGGCAGACAGGAAAACAGAACCTACCCCAGGTTCTATGGCTTGAATTAATTAAGACCAAATCAATACTGGGAAGCCTTTAGAACAGTGCCTGGCACGTGGAAGCAATCAATAAGGGGTGCTTAGGCTTTATTTATTATAATAAAAATTGTCACTCTTCTGGTTACAACTCCACCTCCTTTGGTGAAGTCGCTATGTTACAATGATATCACATTCTGTATTTACAGTGATTTTTGCTGCAAGTCTCCAAAATACAGATGGGCTAAGACTGAGAGGATCTTCTTACCTCAAATTCAAGCTTTTGCTAAAGAACATCAGTGGATACGTAAACCTCCCCCGTGGGGAAATAAAAGACCACAGCGCTATTTAGATTTATCCCATAAAACTAATCTTGCCCCAAACTCACATAGGAGTAATGAATTACATACATACACACACAGACACACACAAATACATGTGTGTATAATTCCATATATATTTACATGTATAAAATATATACCAGGAATATGTATATCCATGTATGCATATATATGTGCACATATAATTATTTAGATATATATGTATATCCATGTATGTTTATATATAAGCACATATATAATTATATACAGATATATATACATGTACACACACCCCGTGATGACTTTGGAGGGGCTCATTTATACCTTTTTTTTTTTTTTTTTGCTATTTCTTGGGCCGCCCCAGCGGCATGTGGAGGTTTCCCAGGCTAGGGGTCGAATCGGAGCCATAGCCATCGGCCTACACCAGAGCCACAGCAACGCGGGATCCGAGCCGCATCTGCAACCTACACCACAGCTCACGGCAACGCCGGATTGGTAACCCACTGAGCAAGGGCAGGGACTGAACCCGCAACCTCATGGTTCCTAGTCGGATTCGTTAACCACTGCGCCACGACGGGAACTCCTATACCTATTTTTTTAACTCTTTACAACCACATTGAATGTAATTTAGGCTCCTCTTTGGAGCCCAGAGTCAGGCCCTCCTTCCCTTAGACCCCCCCAGTCTTGAATTGAAGCCCAGGACGCCAGCCTTTTCCTAAAATTCAAAATAAAGAATTCCCGGAGTTCCCAATGTGGCACCACGGAAAGGAATCTGACTAGGAACCATGAGGTTGTGGGTTCGATCCCTGGCCTCGCTTAGTGGGTTAAGGATCCGGCGTTTCCTTGAGTTGTGGTGTAGGTTGCCGACGCGGCTCAGATCCTGAGTTGCTGTGGCTGAGGTGTAGACCTGCAGCTGTAGCTCTGATTCGACCCCTAGCCTGGGAACCTCCATATGCCATGGGTGCGACCCTAAAAAGCAAAAATAAAAATTAAAAACTAAAAGGATTCCCTCCACCCCCCAATAGAGCACAATTAGCAAGTGGAGGCAAATAGGGATGTGTGGCGTGGGGCTGAGATAAAAGGAAAACCTTGTGGATTTTCCAGCATCCCAGCTGCTCAGTGTCTGCACCGGGATGTTTCCTCATCTCTGGCCTCTGAGCTAGAAGGTCGCAGCATCTTGAGGTCAGGCCCTGCTGTCTGGCTGGAGTGGCAGGAGAGGAGGGCTGCATGGAGGAGGTGGCACTGTGGGCTTAGCCGACCTCGGTACAAGCCACTGGCAGCTGCACAACCTCTCTCTGCTTTGGTTTCCTGGCCTTGAAATGGGCTCCCAGCACTACTCCTGGGTGAAGAGAGCATCTGTGGGGAGCAGTGCTGTGCAGATGGACCAGCTCTGTTAGTCCTGCTCAGGCAGTTACCTCCCCTTTGCCTCTGGCCCAGCTGCCTGACAAGCTGTCACATTCATGGCTCCACCTCCTCCCCTCCCGAACACTCCCTGGCCCACTCAGGCTGCTGTGTCACAACTGCAGCCCGGCTATTTTCACCAAAACTGCACCTGTTCCACTCAATCACCAAAGCCCTCTGCCACCCCTCGGTTCCCAACCCCTCCACCGCCTTCAGGGAAGTGAAACAGAGCTCAAGTGACTTGGCTGCCCAAGGAAGATCCCTTAAACCCAGAAATGACCCTGTACCTGCAGGCCTGCCACCAGCTAACCCCCAACAAGCCATCAAGAAGAGAGCAGACCTGGAGTGCAGATGGTGTGAATTCCCATCCCACCACAGTATGGGGCGGAGTGCCTGGGATTTGCCCTGCACCTGCTAGGCAACCTCTCCAGCCCTAAGCACAGTCTGTTCCCTGGACCACCCTGACACTGGCAGATCAGAGGGCTGGCAGGCAGAGGGCAGATGTAGACAGATGCCCTGCCCCTCCCCCACCCTTCTTGGATGCAACTTTGGGCAACTCTTTGGTCAACAAAGATAGATGTTCCTGGATCAGGAAACACAGGTCACGAGCACACGCACATACGGGTGGCACACAGGTGTGCATGTGTGCACACGTACATGTATGTATGCATGCACCAGGCACACAACGTGCACAGACACAGACACGTAGGAACCTGGGTGCCTCTCTGTCTGCGGGGTCCCTGAGGCTGCCGCTTTCCTTTGATGCCCTTTCGTCCCCTCCCCACCACAACCCCGTGGGCCTGGGCAGTCCCAGGAGGCAGCGCTGTTATTTCATTTTCCATTCTCTTCTCACCGAGGAGGCCTCAGCAACATGAGCTGCCCAAGGGTATGAGCGGTGTGCGGAGCTGTTGGAAATTCATTTAAGAAGTTCCAGGAGGTGGTGGCAGACTGGGTCAGTCCTGGAGTGTCAGACTTTATTAAAAAAAAACACCGTGTCTGGTCTAGACACCGATCCTCTGATGAACATGCGTGTGCATCTGCACACCCTCATGCATGTGCACACACACACAAATCCTCAATGGCACCCACGAGCACATCCACAAGCATGCACACTCACACGGGAGCGATACACACGCCAATACACATGCATTTGCTCACACAGATATAAGCACTCCATACAAATTTTTTTTTTTTTTTTGTCTTTTTAGGATCGCACCTACAGCATACGAAAGTTCCCAGGCTAAGAGGTCGAATCAGAGCTACCGCTGCCAGCCTATGCCACAGCCACAGCAACGCTAGATCCGAGCCGTGTCTGCAACCTACACTGCAGCTCATGGCAATGCTGGATCCCCAATCCACTGAGCAGGGCCAGGGATCGAACCTGCATCCTTATGGATACTAGTCAGGCTTGTTACCGCTGAGCCACAACGGGAACTCCTCCATACACTTTTTACACACACATATAGAGCACAAACAAGCACGTATAGGCACACACCCACATGCAGAGAGACGTGCACAGAAACGGGGCTGCGTGCCCGCATTCGCCAAGGCTGATTTGGGATTCCTTCCCTGTCTGCTTCTGCCTCCTCCTTCCAGAATGGGGCCCTTGGCTGCATGGAAGGCAGACATTCTGGCTTGACCATCTCCGAGAGAAGGGAAGGAGAAAATGCTGATTCTGCCTTCCATTTTTAATAAGCGCTGGCCGTCTCTCTAAGCTCCTTCCCTGTTCCCAAACCCCCCAATAGGAGCGACCTCTAGGTCACTCTGAACCCCGGTTCTGATGCCTTGCCTCACCCCAGATTGTCTGCCTCACAGACACCACCCTGTGCTCCAGGCACTCCAAGTCCCCCTCCCTACCCCAGACACCCACATACCCTTCCGGGCTGGCTTGAGGCTCCCCCCACACCCACCTGGCAGAGCTGGGCCCCTGTCCTCTGCTGTCCCTGAGCTGGGCATCCATACCTCCAGGACTGTCCTGCTCACACTGTCACCTAGCTCCACTGTCCTTTTTAGGAGACTTGATAAGCCCCTTTTGGAAGCATAGGCTCCGTCCTCCTTGACTGAATGTGCCAGGAATCCGGCTGGCGGTAAAGCCTCAATAAATTTATGTTGGTGGAATGAATCAACAAATGAATGCACCGGTGGTGCTAAGCTGAAGTCAGTTCCGTTCTGTTTGGAGCTGGGGACCTAGGCCAGCTGGAGAACCCTCCCTCTCCGCTATTCTGAGCTCAGCCGTGTCCCCCAAGGGAAGGAGCTGCAGGGGAAAATGAGCGAGGGAAATGCCATCCTCCCCCCCACCCCTCCGCCCCCGGGCTCATTAACCAGCAAATTCCCACCTTCCTCAAGAAACTCCATTCTCCAAGTGAAAATCAGATGAAAAACAGAATCAGATGTTCTGTGTTCAGATCTATGTGAATTCAGATCACTGACCCACAACTTGGTGTTATCATCCAGCTGGGGCTTGGAGGAGATTTGCAGTCACAGACACATCACTGAGGGGAAATGGTCAACCCCATCAGAGGAGGAATAGTCTCACGGTGACAGCTTCAATAGGAGGATGTCACATCTCCGTTCTGGCTTCCGTGGGCCGATCTGTGCTCAGGAGGCCCCTGCAACGCCAATGCCAAATGCTGGTAATACAGACTTATCCCACAAGCCCAGCTGAGGTCAAGTGCCCATTCCTCCCCGCTCCCCCCCTAAATAAGGTCATCTTGCCTCAATTTCGGCTGAGGCTTTTGCCTTTCAAAGACACTTCAGGTATTTTGGTTCTTGAGGTTCCACCTTTATCATGAAAACAATTATCAGCTAAAAATGCCCTGCTCCCTAAAACCATGCAATCAGACTGGGCAGGAGCAGATTTGAAATTGTAAATCACTTCCTTTTTCCCTGTTGCTTGTATGCGGTGCTATATAAATCTTTAGGTGTGTGAGTTCATCATTACTAATGTAACTTTAAAATGTAATAAAACTTTTCTCGTTAAAAAAGCCAGCCAATCAAAATAAGCACCTCACAGACCCTGAGACGCCACAGTGCCATGGTATTTGCATTGCAGAACAACTGTAATTTTATTCATGGGTTGGCATAGCCTCAGCCCATCAGTAATTAAACGCGGAACAGCTGTCACTCTGCAGCATCCAAAGCAGACAGGATGGGATAATGAGCCTCTGTCCCAGGGCTCCGCACAGGGGGCTGGTGTGGGGCGCGGGAGCGGGGGTGGGGGGGGGGTGGGGGGAGGCTGTGCAGGGAGGAGCAGGTGCCGGCGGAGGCTGGCGTGTGTGGCATCGCTGGACTGGGCTCAGGGCTGTTGCAGGCTCACCCACTCCAGGTTGTCTGTCCTTCTTGACTGGGGGAAGAGGGGCTTCGAGAGACAGTGGAAGGGTTTGCGTGATCACATTTGTGCAAGCCAGGCGGCTCCTGGCAGAGATGGGCTGTGGTGGGAGGCACTTCCTGCTTTGTATCTTCTGTGCTATTTGAAATAGGTTAACAAGCCAGTGGGTGATGGTTTTTGTAATTGACGGAGCTGTGGGGTTTTTTGTTGTTTTTTTTTAGGGCTACACCCATGGCATATGGAGGTTCCCAGGCTAGGAGTCCAAACGAAGCTACAACAGCCGAGCTACACCACAGCTACTGCAACGCCGGATCCTTAACCCACAGAGCGAGGGCAGGGACAGAACCCTGTGTCAGGTTCTTAACGTGCTGAGCTTAACAAGAACACCCAGCGCTAATTTTTAAAAAGGATCTGGTGCTGAGTGGTGAGAGCAGAGCAAGGGAGGGGACTCTAGACCTCCCGGAGCTCCCGCTGGACTCCCAAACACTCAGAGGGATGGTCCTAAGTCTCTAGGTATCCAAACCGGGAAAAGAATCTGCATGCTTCTGGTCCAATGCCTCCATTCTGCAGATGATGACAACTGAGGGATGGAAAGGCACCCTGGTGTGGGGCAGTCAAAGGCACCCAGGGAGTCTGCAGTCTGGGCTGTAGACACCCACAGCCCACAGTGTAACCCAGAGCAGCTGTGCCTACCTCCGGGCCTTAGTTCCTCCTCCTCTAAAAAAGGAATGGGGATGCAGATGGGGTGGGGTCTTTAGGGCTGTCAGCAAAGACATCCTAGAAGCAGAGTCTTTCTGGGCCTTTTTTTTTTTTTTTTTTTAATCATTTTAGGGCCACACCTGCAACATGTGGAGGTTCCCAGGCTAGGGGCTGTATTGGAGATATAGCTGCTGGCCTACACCACAGCCACAGCAATACGGGATCTGAGACCTACACCACAGCATCTGCGACCTACACCACAGCTCACAGCAATGTTGGATCCTTTAAACCACAGAGCGAGGCCAGGGATTGAACCTGCATCCTCATGGATACTAGTCAGGTTCTTAATCTGCTGAGCCACAGTGGGAACTCCTTCCTGGGGCCCTTTTTGGATAGATCCATTCATCTCCATGAGGCCCAGATACAGGGCCAGGGATGGTGTCCAATTGGCTGGCTGGCTGTCCCTCTAGAAGCCCCACCCGGGCCCCTCTTATACCTCTCCAACCCCCAGTCTGCCCGTTAGCTTCCCTGACAGTCTTTCTCTTCCTCATTCTCCCTCTCCCTCTCTTCCTTCCAGGCCCTTCCAGGTTATCTGTGCCACCTCCTCTCCGCAGGGGACATGGATGAGGTCTCCCAGAGCCCCCTGAGGAGCCTATATCAGGGGCTGCAGGCCCTGCACTCCTGCAGCCCCAGCTCCCTGCCCACTCCCAGGGCTGCTCACCCTCAGACACCTGCTAATCATCCTGACCCGCGGTCCCTGCTGGTCTGGAGGCCACAGGAGAGGCTGGCCTTCCTCCACAAGGGATTCTTGGCTTATCCAGGCCGCCAGGACACTCTCGTCTTTTTTGAATCCAGCTATGGCTGCGACCAGGTCAGGGAAGAACTGAACAGACTGGCTGATGGACTATGGGCAGGAGACACAGGGGCCCCCTCAGGGGAGCTGCCTGGAGGTGGAGAAGGGAGGTCTGGCAGGTGTCGGCTGTGGTGTCTGAAATCAGATAGATTCATGTCCTGTACCCCCAGTGACAACAGGGTAGAGGGGACCCTACTCGGTGCCTTGGGTGGCACTGTCTGTCCTGGGTGTGCAGATGGTGATGGGAAGTGTCCATGGGTCCCCTTGTCTGTATGAGGGCTCTGTGGGGGGCGATGGGGGGCAGTCTGGAGGGAGGGTTGCTGGCTGAGAATCCCTGAGGCCATCACTGTGGGGAGAGGGTTATTGCTCGGGGAGAGAGGGGTGTACCCACTTCCAGGCTGTGCCCTCTGGGACCCAAAGAAGGGGAGGCCTATAGCCCAGGCACACAGGCAGAGGGTGCCTCCATCCAGCACACACACTGAGCCCCAGGGACTCGGCTGTACCAAGTCTGTGAGGTCTGTGAAGACTTTCTGTCCTAATGGGCCTGGGGTCCTAGTACCTTCGTGTCTAGGCCTGTGACGGCGGCTAGATTGGCAGAGCCATCTGTGGCACCTAAGGGCTGATGACAGAGACAAATGTTTGAAATCGGGGTCTTCTGGCGAGGCTCCAGGGGCCAGGTAGAGTGAATATCTCAGGGGGTAGGTGGGGCCAAGGTTTGCAGGGACCAATGGATGCGGGATCGGACCTTCCCTGAGGCTGGGACCCCTGAGGGCTGGAAAGACGTGGCCATGCGGGAGAAGGCAGCCTCCCGGGCCGACATCCCACATATCTGGGGCTTGTGTCTGTGGCAGAGGGCCGCAGAGGGGCTCCTGCCCTGCTGTCTCTGCTCCGGCACAGGTAGGGAAAGCAAATGCTCGGGGCGTGTGATTGTGAATGCATGCGTGTGTGCGTGTAAGCCAGTGTGGGTGTCACCACTGAACCATGCAGTCTGCAGGGCCGGGAGTCCCAAGAGCCCAGGGGTGTTCCAGCCCCCGCATCACTCTTGGCCCTTCCCTCCCCGAGCGCAGAGAAGCCCTGGGAATGGAGTGTTGTTTCCCCCAGGTAGACAGTGAGGCTTTCCCCACGGTTTCCACAGCCAGTTAAGCCCAAGACAGTCCAGTCCAGCAAGAAGAGAGGCTTTTGGGGGGCAGGGCAGCAAGGCTCCCACTTTAGCTGCTTTGATGGATGTGGCTTCCTGGGTGAAAGGCTGCTTCGGGAGAGAAAACCTGCTTGGAGCAGGTGGGGGTTCAGACTCACTTCTGGCCACGGTGGCTGGTCGTGGTGTGGGGCTGGTGGGCACGCAGGCCAGACTTGCTTAGCTCCTGATGCAACTCTGGATGCTGAGGCATCCATCAGCTCAGCTGAGAGCCAGAAGATGCTGAGGCGGAAGAGGAGAAGGAGCCTAGCGGGCGCCTCCCATGCTGAGCCCTCGTTAGTTGGGGTTTCGTAGGAGGCTCCCAGATGGAGAGGGTCAGGGAGCACCGCCAAGGCAGCAAAAAAAGCTGCTCCTGCCCCCCATGAGCATGTGGGCCGAGGGCCTCCTAGCAAGACCCAAGTCCCTCCTGGGCTGCAAAGTCCCCTCCTCGACTCTCCCTGGTCCCTCTTCTTTACTCTGGTGACAAGCATCCATGCTCCAGGGTGGCCCTGCTGACAGCTACGGCCACTATTTAGGAGGGCGCTGTACTTGGTGCTGAGCAAGCACCTCCCCGTGCATCCTTATAACAAATCCACGAGATGGGTGCTGCCATCCTCCCCCTTCACAGAAGTTATATTAATTACAGCTCTTTTTTTCTTAAGGGTCTCACCTGCGGCATATGGAAGTTCCCAGTCTAGGGGTTGAATCGGAGCCATAGCAGCGGCCTACACCACAGCCACAGCAATGCTGGATCCTTTAACCCACTGAGCGAGGCCAGGGATTGAACCCACATCCTCGTGGGTACTAGTTGGGTTCGTTACCACTGAGCCACAATGGGAACTCCAATTACACCCCTGATCACAGAGACCAAAGCCCAGCTCAAAAAACTTAAGCCTATCCCGGGACAGCCTTAGCTCCAGGGCTCCATGTGGTTACATGCTTGGTCCTGAACCAGTCACCATGGGGCTGGGGAGTGTGATGCTCTGATTGGTCCACCCTAGAGCTGGTAGGGACAATCAGCTGCTTTAGAAACAGGACAAAGATTGGGGGGGGGGGGTGTCCCCAGAGAAGAACGGGGTGATCCAAAGGCAGATGACTGCTGACTGGGTGGCAAAGCCCCCATGACAGCCAGACGTGAGCCAGGGCCAGAGCAGGTTCTGGAAAGCCCCACTTCTCTGCTTCCCAACCATGCTCTGGGGTCACTGGGCTGGCATGCCTGCCCCTAAAGCTTTACTGCTGACCCCTGGAAAGTCCCTGACTGTGTCCAGGCCTTAGGGGGCCATTTCTGTCAGTGTCGCCTCTGCTTTCAATTCTGGGAGGTGCAGGGTGCTGGCGTAGGACAGGTTCCCCGGCACAGGCTCTCCAAGCTGGGGCCCTGGGAAGCCCCATCGGATTGTCACTGCGGTTACATAACTTAAATATATGGGAAGTAATTATTTTTTAAAATATACCAATAAAATTGTCTCTGATTATTTTAGTCACAATACAAATAGCCTCAATTAGAGCAGAAATAGGGCGCGGGTTTATGGCTCCCATGAATCTGAGAGCAACTTCAGCTCTGAGGCAGAAAAGCCAGCAGCTCCTGCGTGGCCCTGCCATGAATTGTGCGGCAAAACGCCCCTGATTCCAGCATGAGGACAGCAGGCTCGGAGGAGGGAGAAAGGAGGCTCCCTGTGCGACACCCAACTCCCACTGCTGGTCCCAGGCCTGGGGGAGAGGGGAGGCAGGGAGGCCCCACATGGGGTTGAGGACCCTCAGCCACTTACCGGTCCACGCCCCACCCTGTAGTGTGAACCCATCTGTCTGTCCCTCTGTAGCAGCCTGAGACCTGCGAGGCCTGGAATAGCCCCACCCTGGACCTCTCTCCCAGACTCTCCTGGACCTTCAGCTCCCGTCTGGCCCACTCAGCCTTCCCAGCCAGGTTCCCCTTTACAAGAGGGCAGTTTCCACCTGCTGCCTCCAGAGGCCGCCCTGCTGGAGAGATCCAGGCCCCGAGATCCAGCCAACTGCCCATGTTACAGATGGAGACACTGAGACATCAAGGGGAAGAATGGTCCAGGGTTATACAGCAAAAGAAGTGTCAGGCCAGGGGGCGCCGAAGTCTCTTTCTGCAATCCCAGGAGCCATAGGAAATGGCAGGACAGGTGTGGGACAGAGGCAGGAAGCCAGGCTTTCCCAATCCTTCGTGATCTGCCCTACCCCCTCCTTCTCCTCTGAGTATCTGTACAGCCGCTGAGACCCCTAAAGCCCCAACCCAGCCCCCTCTGCCCGGTCAAGGCCAAGGAGACCGCAGCAGGCAGCCCTCCTCACAGATCTAAGCTGTGCACTGGGCTCAGCCTGGAGCCCCTGTCCCGGGGCCTCCGCCATTCCCCTCAGGAGACCCTCGCCTTCCCGCTGCAGATTCAGGATGTACTGTGGGGGACCCTCCTGAGGCCACCCACCCAGGACCACAGCACTGAGGCCTGAGGACCCAGAACCAGCATGCTCCTGGTGCCCGTGGTGACAACGGCTGTGTGAGTCCGTGATGCTCCTGCTGGGCTGGGGCGAGGCAGGAGCGTCTCTGATGCAGAGGGCCAGCAATGCCCTTCCGCCCGGCCACTCCTCTCCTTTCTGATAAACTTGAGCATTTTTCCCAGAACTCCAGTGAAAATGTTTCGGGGATTTTTAAAGTTGGAAGTGCAGTACGAACACAGATACCTTTGGAGAGACCCAGGATCTTCGCAAAGTAATTCTTCCCATCCCAGAAAGAATCATTTCCCTTTAACCAGGCATGTCTTTTTGTCCTTTTAATATTTTAGAGTTTTCTTTGGGTCTTGCAAGTTTCACATTCAGTTTCTGTAGTTTGCAGCTCTATTGATGTGAATGAGGCTCTTCTTTTGTCTCATTGTCTGGGCAGCTAGTCACTGGTCTGGGGGAAGTTATGGATTTTTCTTGATGTATTTGCCATCAGCCCACTTATCTGGGCTCTCTCAGTGGCTCTAATTGTTGTGGAATTAACTTTCTTGGATCTTCTAGGTAAACATAAACACTATCTGCCACGAATGAGAATATTATCTCTTCCTTTCTAATCATTGATTTTCTTTTTCTTCATTTCCAGTCTTATTGGGTTGGCCAAGTACGCTTGTTTAAAACTCATGGGTAGAGGGGTTGCCTCCAGCTTCTCAGTGGGCCCCACAGATGGACACCTAAGGGCCCTGCCAGTGTTCCCAGTGGTTCCAACACCTTACCTCTCCCTGGACTCTTTCTTCCCAGGGGCCTCTGGGGCCAGGCTGGGGGTGGAGGTGGCCAATCTTTCACCCTCTTGTGCCAGGGGCTCTTCCTGGCTTGTCCCCACGTACCTCCTCTTGAGTCCCCCTGGCCTGGGTGCCACAGTGCTGACCACAAGGATGAACTCTCTCCTGACTTAAGACTGGTCTGGGTGGTCCCTGACAAGGGCTGGCAGGCAGGGTGGGGTGGGGTGGGGGTGGGGTGCCCCATGATCCTGGCCATAGAACCGTCGTAGCCCCACCTCCCAGCTGTGCGGTCTGATCCCCTGACCAGCACATGGTGCTACCCACAGCCAGCCACACCCAGCAGAGCAGGGGGTGTCCAGGGAAGACCAGGTTAGGATGGGGGAGGAGATGCACCCAGGGCGCAGTGAGATCGGCTTGGGGACATGGTTTAGGAATGAGGGGGCTGTTGGGCTTGAAGTTGAAAGTGGCCCCTCTTGCTCGGCTCTGCGGTGGGAGGAAGTACTGTGGGGACAGTTAGGGGCCACCTGCTGGCAAGACAGGAAGAGTGATGGGCAGGGTGAGGGGGTGGGGAAGACAGCAGCCCAGAGGTATGTAAGGAGCACTGTGTCCCCAAGTCCCAGGTGCCACCAGGGCAAGATCCCAGGTTGGACGGGAGAGGATCCAAGGCTGCAGGCAGATGGGGGTTTGGCCAGGGAGGCCCAAGATAACGAGCTTGAAATTTATCTGGAGGGTCTCAGGCTGAAGGTGAGGGGCTCATGTGTGCGTGTAAGAAAGATCACTGCTAGGGAGAAGGGGCACTGAGGACATTCAGTGGGGCGATCCACACCCCTAAGTTAAATGCGATTTGAGGAGTTCCCTTCATGGCTCAGCAGTTAACGAATCCGACTAGGACCATGAGGTTGCAGGTTCCATCCCTGGCCTCGCTCAGTGGGTTGGGGATCCGGCGTTGCCGTGAGCTCAGATCTGGCGTTGCTATGCCTGTGGCATAGGCCAGAAACAACAACTCTGATTGGATCCCCAGTCTGGGAACCTCCATATGCTGCAGGTGTGATCCTAAAACACACACACACACACACACACACACACACAAAGGGAAAAGCGTGCAGGAGTTCCCATTGTGGGTCAGCAGTAACGAACCCAACCAGCAGTAATGAACCCAACCATGAGGATGCGGGTTGATCCCTGGCCTTGCTAGGTGAGTTAAAGATCCAGCATTGCCTTGAGCTGTGGCATTGGTCATAGGCCTGGGAACTTCCATATGCTGAGGGTGTGACCCTAAAAAGACAGAAAAAAAAATTAAAAATTAATTTTAAATAACCTAAAAGAAAAAGTGTATAATAATTTGGGGTGGGGGGAAGCTAAAATGGCCCAGGTTGTAATGGTTGCAGTATCTGGATTTTGGAAGCTGCTGGCAGGATGTCTCCCCACTCTCAAAGGCCTCCCCTTTTTCTGGGAAGCCCCCAGAACCCAGCCAGCCTGGCCCTGGCAGCCAAGCCCAAGACTCGGGCCAGGCCAAGTGGATCTTCTCTTCTGTGAACCAGAGGTGGTGAAGTCGAGTGCCAGGCCCGGGGTAGGGGAAAAGGAGGAGCCTCCAGGCCTTCCAGCCCCCCAGATTTTGCTCCGCCCTCTATTTGGTCCAGAGGCCCACCTTCATGGTGTTTGTTGGTGTGGGGCTGCCCAGCAGCCCTTCCCTCTCCTAGGGACCCTGATCCCCCTGTGGGACTCACCCCTCCTGTGTTCTCAGCCTACATGCTGGACGTGCAGCTGTGTTCTCCATAACCTAGGGCCCAAGCCCATCAGAACGCTGCTCTCCTGGGCCACAGTGGAGGGCACTGGGGTGCACCTGTGACTCTGGCCACAACATCAGGCTCCATGAGAACTAACCTCAGGGTTTTGGTCTATGCAGTGCCCTCCACGCCCTATGGACCAGCACCAGGACAGACGTGAGAAGCTACCCTACTATCCCATTGAGCCCTGAATGTCACTAACAGAGCCAACCAGAGCCCAGAGTCCGGATTCCCAAGAGAGTGGCTGAATCCGGCCCTGCCCGTGGCTCTGCTGCCCTGGATGGGGTCTACCCAGTCCAGAGTGGGCTGGGTGTCCTGCACCTTCCCCCTGCCCCCGCCCGAGAGACCTCCCCATGCTCAGCATCCTTCCAGAAAACTCTCCTGCACTCTTCTGGCTTAAGTTAGCCCAAAGCGGTTTCTGCTGTTGAGTGGAGGAGCCACCCCCCAGAAGGCACACATGGGGAGAGCCGGCTCTAGGAGGGCCCTGGAGCTGTCCCCAGTGCAGGGACAGACAGACCCAGCATTGGCCTTGGAGAGTCAAGGGACCCTCAAAGCGAACTCCTGAGGCAGATCCAGGGACAGGCCTCAAGACAAGACCTACAAAGGGGGGTGGGGACAAAGTGACTTGAGCTGGGTCTTGGTGGCACTTGGATGGGGGAGAGCATGCTGGTGTGGGACACCTAGGGACCCAAAGCCCGAAGCAAGACTAATCAGGAGGCCTGGGTCCTGAGGCCTGGCCAGAGCGGACAGGGGCGCAGACCGGCACGTGGACTGGGGAGTTTGGGTTTGACACCCAGGAAATAGGACATCACGGGCGATATGATTTACTCCAGGTGGGTGATCATCGATTTAGGGCTCCTGACAGGTGTGCAATTCAGAAACTTGACAGAGAGAAACATTAAGTCCTGGAGCCCCCATTCCACATGGAGCAATCACATTTCTCCACGCCCGGTCAATTCTACCCGGCCAAAGCACTTCTGTCCCCTGGAGGGAGTCAGGATGGATTTGAATTAGCCGGGAAGTTTTTTGATTGCTCTTTTAAAACTTCTCTCTGCTACCTGGCCTGACATAATAATTACCTGCCTGTGATTGATCTCGGGCAGATTATGAGCGATGACAGGGTTTGGGGTGATAATTGAGTGTGTCCAACACCTGGCCCCCTCCCTCGCCCTGGTTTTCCCTCTGGGCTTCCGGTGTTCAGTCCCACCTTGCTGAGAGTGGGTTCCAGAGTGAGGTGGGCATTTTGCCATAAGTCCCGTCAGTTCACACAGCACCCCGCTGGGGCCAGCCCAGTGGGGATCCATCCAGCTTGGTCTTGGCCCAGCACCTTGAAACGCATCTACCCCGTAGACCGAGACTCACGGCCCCAACGCTAAGGCAGACCCCAGCTCGCACATTCCGCAAATATTTCTGGGCTCCTACTGTGTGCCTGGCACTGTTCTGGGGACACATCAGTGAACTCCACAGAAAAGGCCCTGCCCTCGGGGAGTGAGGAGGGAGCGTGAGGGGCAGGGTGCCACAGACCCATAACTAAATCAACAGAAAAGGAACTTCAGAGACATAGGAACCTCCTGTGGGGGAAATGCCGCAGGGCTCAGGAGGGTCCCTCTGAAAGGTGGCATTGGAAGTGGGAGCCTGAAGACCCAGCATGGAAAAGACCCAGCTTGGAGCAAAGCAAGCAAAGGGAACCTTGAGGGGGTGGGGAGGATGGGAGGGAGGCTGGGGGCGGGGATGGAGGAAGTGGAGGCTGTGAAAGCAGAGGGGCTAAGGGAGGTGTTGAGGCCTGTCTCCTCCAGCTGTGGGTGAGGTTTCCCCAGAAGGGCAGCCCCCCACCCCCCAGAGGAAGCCCCAGGGAAGGGGTCCCCTGTGCAGTCAATAGGAAGCCGGGGATGGAGTTCTGGAGGGTCCATTCCAGCACTGGGTATGAAGGCAGGTTGGCTACCTAATTTCAGGGCCCAGTAGGAAAGGAAAATGCAGGACCCCTTGTTCAAAGAGCCAGGAAAAGCTTCCATTGTCCCACAGTCTCTCTGGCTACTTGTCCCAGTGTTTTTTGATTTGCTATTTCAAGCCATCCTCCCTTGGGCACAGCGAACCTTGTGGGGCCAATACAGATCCTCACGGGGCACCTGGGGTCCCACCCCCTGACTCAACGCTTAACCCAGCCTCCCATTGCCTGTGCTCAAGAGGGAGCAGAGAGTGTCAGTAGTCGCTGGATAGGGTGGGGGAGGGGAGTAGGCTGCTGGGAACCCATCTGGGGATGTGGGAGGTGGCGGAAGGAGGGGACTCCAAGCCCATGCACGTCTTCCATTGTCCCTTTGAACTTCACTTACAAAGCACAAGTTCAAAGCTAAAAATTATTGAGTCTCAGGAGCGGGAGGCACAAACTGTTGGGTGTAAGATAGGTTCATGGTTGTACTGTTCAATGAAACGGGAATATAGCCAATGCTTTTTAGTAATCCTAAAAGGAGGAGTTCCCTTTGCGGCGCAGTGGAAAGGAAGCCAACTAGGAACCATGAGGTTGCAGTTTCCATCCCTGGCCTCGCTCAGTGGGTTAAGGATCTGAGGGAAAAAACAAACAAACAAAAACTTGTAAATGGACAGTAACCTTTAAATATTGTATAAAAAGAAAAAAAAAAGAATCTCAAGACGGTGGCCACAGAAATTAAACCCCAAGCGTAGTCCGCCTTCCGAGCACTGGGTCCTTTGCCACTATTCTGGTCGCACATGCATAAAGGCTGACCCTTCCTGGAAGACTATAAATTCCCAATGCCTGAGCCCCACAGCAGACCCATTTCAGGGGTGAGATCATAAATTTAAACTAGGCAACCAGGATTGAGAAACCCCCCACGGGTCCACTGTTACTGTAAGTGCTGGCGAAACGACCAGAGGGGCTGATGTAACCTGTGATCAATGCCAGAGCAGAGCGCAGCCTGGCGGGTGTTCAGGTTGAAGCAAGATCAGCCCAGGAGCCAGCTGCTGAGATGGGGGCGCCTTGGGGAACTGGGGGTTTGCCAGCTCATCCCAGGGATCAGGGAGGGATCAGCCGTGACTTCTAAGGTCTGGGGCTGAATCGCAGAGCGGAGGCTGAGACCGTTTGCTCAAAGGGGCAAGTGGGGCATGGTGGGGTCAGACTGGGTCAGGGGGCGGGGAGCAGGGACCTGAGCACAGACCTGGCCAGTCTGAAAGGACCCCATTCTCTAAGCCACCCTGATTGGTTCAGTGGTGGCACGTGACCCAAGCCAGCCAATCAGAATCCTCTCTGGGACTTGCTGGGATGAGGTTTCTCTTTCCGTGGAATCCCAAGGTGATATGTGGAAGTAATTTTGGAAACACTTGTGGCTGTCTTGGCTGCCACAGGGAGTCAGCCTGACCGAGAATGAAGCTGATAACAGAAGAAAGTAGAGCTGAAAGAGAGCGGATGATTTTGTTTGTACCCCTAGATCCCACCTGGAGCATGAGAATGCCTTTGGGCTTCTCGATTGGGCAAGTCCATCCATTCCTCTTTTTTCATTCAATAGATAATACCCGAGCACTTAGTAAATGTCCAGTCCTCTACTAGGCACTGTGGAAACAACGTGAGTGCAAACAGACATGGTTCAGCTCTTCAGGAGCTTACAGGTTGATCAAGAGAGTATTTCTCAGAGCCACAAATCTAACCAGAGTTTGTCAATTGGATCTTTGAGAGAGCTGTGAACAACACAGCAGATGGTGTCCATGGGAGCAGCTTTATAGAAAATGAGAGGCGGTCCACACAGGTGCATTTTGTGTATCGATCTTGAGCAGGAACTGAGAGCATGGTGTTAAGAGGTAGTTTGGTTTAAAAAAAAAAAAGGAAAAAACAACACTTCTGTGTGAAAGCAAAGAAATGTAATGTTGGTGTGTGTGTCACTTTCCAGGTCCTGCAGAATCTGTGAAGGGTTTGTCCCCAGAGCAAGCGCCACTGGATGACGATCATTCTATAAAGATAATACAAGCACACTAACAGACATTTGGAAAACAGAAGAATATTCCTTCTAAGCCCACAGTCCTAATACAACCATTGTTAAAGGTGTTATTGGAAAAGACTATGGCAGAGTCTTTGATGTGGTTGATGAGCCTGTGTGATGTGTGATGTGTTGATTATTCTGTTCTTGGCTCACTCCCAGCCCTGGCCTGGCTTCAGAGGTGAGGATGGGGAAGAGTGACTCTGAAAGCAGATCAAATGGGTTAGAGCCCTTCCGCATTCATTTAAGATCCTGGGCAAGTTACTTAGCCTCTCTGAGCCTTAGTTTCTCCCTCCATAAAAAGAGGATAATAATGGTACCTATTTGGAGTTCCTGTTGTGGCTCAGTGGTAATGAACCCGACTAGTATCCGTGAGGTTGTGGATTCGATCCCTGGTCTTGCTCACTGGGTTAAGGATCCAGAATTGCCATGAGCTGTGGTGTAGGTCGCAGATGCAGCTTGGATCCCAAGTTGCTATGATATAGGCTGGCAGCTGCAGCTCTGATTCAACCCTTAGCATGGAAACCTCCATGTGCTGCAGTTGCGGCCCTAAAAAGACACACACACACACACACACACACACACACACCTATTTCACCAGTACATTAGGAGCCTGAAATGAGATGGAACTAAGAAATACTGGTCCTCTCCCTGCCCTCCTGCATTGGCCACTGCCTGTACACAGCCACATACCTCTGATCCTGGCTGCACACCGTGCCCTGAGTCTTCCAGCAAGAGAATCTCTCTCTCTGAGCCACCAATGGTGTATTGAGAGCTGCTGTCACCTCCATGCATAAAAGGCTACGTGTCTCATTGGGGGTTGCGGGAGTGGACAGGCGCGTGCTCTCTCTGCACACCCTAGGATGGGTCTGGGGTCAATGCAAGTGTCTTAGAAATGAGCCTCCTGTTTCCTCCTGGGTCCGACCTTGCCCACAGCCTCCTTTGAAGGCAAGTCCACTGATTACCGATGTGGATCTCATCTCCCATTTGTGGCTTTTCAGGAAGCTCAGCTGTGAGGGCTCACAGCCCCACCCTTGTTACCAGAGGAACCAGACTCCCTGTGGCATCTGGCATCCTGCTCTGTGCCTGGTCACCATGTGTCAACCTTCACCATCTGCGGCGACCTCAACAGGGGCTGGAAGAGACTATGCATACAGCCACAGGAGGGACACGACCATCTGGGACGTTCAGAGGCTTCCCAAAGCCTTCTGCATGCCTAGTTCAGACACATCCCACCCCCAGGCACACACAATCACTCATTCAATACCTTCCTAGGCTGGAGTAGGCATGGACTGCCAGGCTCCCTGAGACGTGACCAGGAGGTGCTGCAGCTTAACCACACAGCGCCAGAGTCCAGGCTGTGGGAGGGGCTGAACCCTCACCTCTGCCCAGAGAGGGGACCTACTTGCCAAGGCCTTTCAGCAGCCCCCAAAAGCTAGGAGAGAGGCATATGAAATGATCCACCCAGAGCCTCCAGAAGGAACCAACCCTGCAGACAGCTTGATTTTGGACTTCGGGCCTCCCAAACCACGAAGGAATAAATTTCTGTTGTTTTAAACCACCCAGTGCATGGTTATTTATTGGCTGCCCTAGGAAATCAGTACATCTGGGGAGCCCACCTAAGGGCAGGATTGTGGCCCGCCAGGCATCACTTCTTCCTGGGTGGGCTTGGTCAAGGGCAACGGCCCCATCCAGGGAGAGGCGGCTATGAGCCCGCTCACAAGCTGCCTGCCTTTCACTCAAGTGTAATTTCTAGAGGATGTCAAAGAGAAGCAAAGCCAGATGCTAGAAAAAAGGCAGTCAAGACAGATCTCATTCCAGAAGCACTGCAGTCGGAGAAAGTGACACCCGTGCAGAACTGAATTCATCTCCTCTGTGTGGGGGAGGGGGAGGAGGCAGGGACGTGGGCAAAAAGCAGGTGGGGGCTGGGCAGTGTGAATACGCCCCTGCGTTTGCTCATTAGAGCTTATGGAGTTCGGCTCCTATCCCCCACCCCCGTCCCCCCACCCCTGCACCATCCTTGCCCTGCCCGGAACTGGAGACAGGGAGACAGGGGCCCTATCTTCAGGTGCTGGAACAGATATTATATTTTTGGAGGGCAGCCTTGGGCTTTCCTAGGCAGGAACTTAAGGGGGGTGCTAGGCTGGCCCTGGGATATGGTCTGGAGCTAGTGTGGTGACATCTCTCCACATTGTTTGTGCCGAGAGGCTGCAGTCCATACAGGCTGAGGTTGGAGCCAGTGGACAAGAGGGCTCAGAGGAGCCTGAGTTTTGACAGAGAGTTTGGCTCAAGGAGATGGAAGCAGATGCAAGCCCCACCCACCCAGCATGGAGCTCTAGTGGGAAGACAAACAAGGCAACAGCCTCAGGAGAGTGTGGGGTGGTGAGGAAAATGCAGGAGCAGGGGGCACATGGTGGAGACACAACGATGCACGCAGGAGGCAGGGCTGTCAGGGGAGGAGGCAGAATCCAAGCTGTACCTGACGGTGGTGGAGGGTGGTCAGGGGAACAACGTATTTGACGCCTGAGGGTTGGAAGCAATGCAACAGGAATGTAGAATTAGGGGAGGTGTGGGGACAGTGAAATGTGGGGCCTGGGCTGATGACAGGGGGCAGGTGGAATCTCAGAGGTGGGACCAGATACAATATTGCCAAACACTCTCCAGGAGATGCTAAGATGCAGACCTGGAGTTCATGTGGTGGCTCAGTAGCTTAAGAACCCAGCTGGTATCCATGAGGATGTGGGTTGGATCCCTGGTCTTACTCAGTGGGTTAAGCATCCGGCGTTGCCATGAGCTATGGCATGGGTTGTGGATGCGGCTCGGATCTGGCGTTGCTTGGCTATGGTGAAGGCTGGCAGCTGCAGCTCCAATTAGACCCCCAGCTTGGAGACTTCCATATGCCACAGAAAAAAAGAAAAGAAAAAAATCAGGAGTTCCCGTCGTGGCGCAGTGGTTAACGAATCTGACCAGGAACCATGAGGTTGCAGGTTCGGTCCCTGCCCTTGCTCAGTGGGTTAACGATCCGGCGTTGCTGTGAGCTGTGGTGTAGGTTGCAGAAGTGGCTCGGATCCTGCGTTGCTGTGGCTCTGGCGTAGGCCGGTGGCTACAGCTCCGATTCAACCCCTAGTCTGGGAACCTCCATATGCCACGGGAGCGGCCCAAGAAATGGCAAAAAGACAAAAAGACAAAAAAAAAAAAAATCAGACCTGCTTGAGCTTGAGACCTCACTGCTCTAGCGTCAGGGTAATGTGACACCCCTGAGAGGCTGTGAGCAGCTGGGAGGGACAGTTCAGATCTCTTATATTTAAAGGATCGCTGGGCAGAAGCTGGGCAAGCCTCTTTAAAGGTTCCAGCGATAACCCATGGAGAGAAGAGGGAGCCTGGTCCATGGCAGTGAGTTTGGGAGGAAGGGGGGATTCCGGGGACACTTAGGGAGAGCAGTGGCAGCATTTGGTGGTGACAGGATCTACTTGCAAAGGTGAGGTGACATTGGATTTCCATGTGGACAGCTGGCTGCGTGGCCACTGAGATGGGGAGTCACAATGGGAAAGTCAAGCAGTGACTGGGCGAGGCTGTTTGCCTTGCCCTGTGATACCTGTGTGGTGCTATTGGGAGATACTGAAATAGAGCCAGTGTGGGTATCCGACCTGAGATGAAGCTGCTGCAGTTGCTAGCATGTGAGCAGCGGTTAGAGGATGGAGGGCCTGCAGCACAATCTAGGAGGTGGTGGTGGGATGGGGGGGGTTCCAATTTTGGAGGGATGGGCTGAATCTCAGCAGTTGGAGAAGGGCCAGCCAGAGAGGCGGGAGGAAGTCAGGAGAGGGTGAGCAGCTGGGAGACAAAGCAAGGGAGAGTTTCAAGAAGGAGGGAGTCCTTTCCAGTGGCCTGAGGTGTCAAGAGGCCGAGTAGGATGAGGTTGAACGGAGTCCAGTGGATCTGGAGGGACAAAGAGCCTGGGCTCACCTGGACTGCCTCTTCTCCGGTCCCAACCTCCTGGCCCCCAGGTTGAGGCTTGTCTCCTGCTTGAAGCCCCAGGCAACCCAATTGTTAGGGTAAAAGAGAGCTAGAGGAGCACAGAGGGAGAGAACTGCAGCAGGATGTAAATGTTCACCCAGCTTTACAATGGAAACTTCTTTTTTTGGGGGGGGGGGTGGGTATTTTTTAAGGCTGCACCCGCAGCATACGGAGGTTCTCAGGCTAGGGGTGGAATCAGAGCTGTAGCCACTGGTCTACTCCACAGCCACAGCAACATGAAATCCAAGCCACATTTTTGACCTACACCACAACTCACAGCAATGCCAGATCCTTAACCCACTGAGCAAGGCCAGGGATCAAACCTGCATCCTCATGGGTGCTAGTCAGATTCATTTTCAATGAGCTACAACAGGAATGCCTGCAATGGAAACTTCAGCGTTTATGTCTCCTCTCATTTAGGAAGAGGGATTGCAGTAGTTTCCCTCATCTTCATGTCCTCACTGAGGGCTGCCTGGTTCATTACAGAAAACTTTCATTCGAGTAGAGCACACAGACTGAAAAGTGTACAGATCCCACGTGCGCAGCTCCATGCCTTTTCACAAACTGCATACATGCATGGCAGCACCTGGATGAGTCCCCCCACAGCATCATGGGCCCAAGAAGGCTCTCCTGTCCCCCGCTTCCAGGTAGTTTTAAAGGCCACAGGTAGCCAGGATTTTGACTTTCAACAGCTTGGTGAGTTTTTCCAAGTGTTCTTTTTTTTCTTTCTCATTGATTTTGTTTTTATTTTATTTTTTATGTAAACAGGCAATACAGTCCTTCATAAGTTCTCTTCAAAAACAAAATTCAGCCACATAAATGTGGAGAGCTAACTGGTTTTATTCAATGAAACATAGATTGGGCAGCCTTCCACTTAGCAGACAGAAAGGACCTCCAAGGAGCTATACAAAGTGGAAGATTTTCCAGGCAGAAGGAGGAGAGTAAGGAAATTATTTTAGCAAATCATGGATTCTTTCAGGCAAAGACACCTTCCTTTGGGGGATGAGGGGAATCTATCAGCCAGATTACCTCACTAGTGCTGACCAAGTAATTCCATATTGACTGGTTAAAGGTCACCTTCCTGGGAGAGGCCGAAACTGTGAGTAAGCTGGATATTAAGTCTTGGTTTTCCGTCGTTGGGGCTGAGCACAAGTGACTCCATTTTGGCCTGTTTGTTGACAATCCAAAACCCAAAGCAATATAAAAAATTGTGTCTGTTGAAAAGTCTTTTTACTATCCACACCCTCAAACTTATAGAACAGTAGTTGGCAAACTTTTTCTGAAAAGGGCCAAATATTCAATATTTTAGGCTTGCAGGCCCTGTGATCTCTGTGAGAGTTACTTCATTCTGCCGTTGTCATGCCAAAGCAGCCTTAGAATCACACAGCCTGTGCTCTTCTGTGTCAGGCTGCTCTCGCTCGGCATTGCGTTTCCAAGATTCATTGTCTCTGTTGCACAGATTACACTGCATGAAAACATCACTTTATTTATCCAATCTGCCACCAATGGGCATTTGGGTAGTTCTAGTTTGGGACTTTTCTGAACAGGGCAGCTATGAGCAACCTTGGTCATGTCTGCTGATGGACAGAGCTGCTCATGTTTCTGCTGGGTGCACACCCGAGATTGGGTTGCTGGGTCAGAGGTGAGCATTCTGTTTTAAGGTTGCAAATGAATGGCTTCCTTTCCAGGTTTCCTGAGTTATCCAGGCTGAATGTGAAGATTGGAGACAGAACTGGGGGTGAGCGGCAGAGGGATAACAAGGATCAGGAGGCAGGAGCTGAGTGGAGGGGTGGGGACCCAGTGAGGAGCTGGTATGAAGTTGGTTGGGAAGGTAATGCTGTTCTCTCTTGTGGGACCCTTTCCTCATGGTCCTTCTGGCAATGCTAGAGAGGACTTTGTCTCAAAGCTTCCTCCATCCTGGCTTCCAGGAGAATCAACCAGGGAGTTTTCAAAAATCCCAGTCAGGAGTTCCCGTCATGGCGCAGTGGTTAACGAATCCGACTAGGAACCATGAGGTTGCGGGTTCGGTCCCTGCCCTTGCTCAGTGGGTTAAGGATCCGGCGTTGCCGTGAGCTGTGGGGTAGGTTGCAGACGCGGCTCGGATCCCGCGTTGCTGTGGCTCTGGCGTAGGCCGGTGGCTACACCTCCGATTCAACCCCTAGCCTGGGAACCTCCATATGCCGCGGGAGTGGCCCAAGAAATAGCAACAACAACAACAAAAGACAAAAAAAAAAAAAAAAAAAAAATCCCAGTCATCCATCTCCGCTCCTGGGAATTCTGATTCAGTTGTTCTGCTGTGAAACGCAGGCATTAGCAGCACTGAAAGACTGTCCAGGAGCTTCTGTGCATGCCAGGGAAAAGACCCACAGGGTCTCATGCAGTAGTGTTTCCCGAGATCACAGCTGGTCCCCAAGAATCTAACTGCCCACCAAAGACCACCCAGCCACTGGCACACACTGGGTCAGGCAGGAATCTCGGACATCCACAACGAAACCAGACCTGAGCAAAAGCATGCTGAAGGGACTTCCTTGGAATGGTGCGTGGCAGCTCTCAGAACATGCTCAGCCCTAGGCTGGGAAGGAAGCCTAGATAGTTGGCTCTGCTACAGCCACTGCGAAATCTTTTCTGCCTGAGCTGGAGCCTGGGCGGGGCGCTGGCCTGGTTGTGCTTGGGGCCGGCACACCCAGCAGCCCTGGAAAGAGAAAGGGGGTTGGGGTGCTGGGCAGCCACCGTGATAGGGCCCCATGGGCCCTGGCAAGGGTTGGTGGCGGGGGTTGGGGGGGGTGGAATGCTCTGTACCTGTCTGGAAGGAGCTAAACTCCCTTGGATACACCCAGGTGGATGATGGCCAGCGACTCCCCTGCCCCCCACCCCGGAGACCTTTCTACCTTCTCTCCAGTGGCCCGGATTCTGCAGGAGCCCTAAAGCCATGGGACACATGGCACACATGGGACCCAAATGAGCTCTTTGCTGGGCCTCGGGGTCCAGCAGAACAGAGACTGTCCAGCAGTGTCCTTGACCCCTTCCCTAAAATATCCTGCTCTTCTCACCAACAGCATGACCTTTACCAGCCAGTCTGGACAGGGTCCCCTCTTGTGGTGGTCACCATTGGCATGTTTTGGCTGGAGATGACAACCCCTCAGTGAGCTGGCTTCAAGGTCGGTCATGGTCGAGCCTGTTTCCTGGCTCCCCCAGGGCCACCCAGGAGGATGAGACACGTCAGGCCCCGAGGGAGTCGCCAGCAAGCCCCCTGGGAGCCCAGGTGCCCCTCTGACCCCTGGAATCTCTGGGAAGAGGGGAGCAGGCAGGGGGGCGTGTAGGGGCTGGTGTGGAGCAGCCCCCTCCTCCCAGCTGACCGGGCCCCTTCCCTCCCCCTCACTCTGGGCTCAGGTGCTGGGAGCAATCTCTGAATCCATGGAAACCACAGAGGAGGCAGAAATCAGAAGGGAGGAGGGGGCTGAGCGCTGTCTTTGCAAATCCTGGGGAGGGGGAAGGGAGATAGTTCCTTCCTTGATGAGTAAAAAAGCCCCCAAACCACCACTTCTGTCTCGCTGGCAGCCACCCCACCGAGGGCTTGGCTCCCATTTCTCTCCGGGGTCTAGAAAGGACAGCAGGATAAGGATTCTTCCTCTGGGAGGGGTTAGTGGCCGCACGGTGGGGGGTCATGGGGACAGGGGCAGAGGCACTGAGACCAGGCAGTGGTCACTGTGTGGAGGTGGGCAATGGGGCTATGGGGCTGGGAGGCTGGGAGGTGGAAGTCGGGAGTGAGGAGAGGCAGAAGTGGGGAGGCAGGGATGGGGAGCTGCGGAGTCAGGGGTGGGAAGGGGGGTGGACCACGCAGGGTCTGTGCTCCCACCGGCCAGGGTCATCCACCTACCCAGTGGCCCCAACTACGCAGCTGTCCTCCTGGCTACATCCTGGAGTGACCTGCCTATGATCTTCATAAGTAATAACTAGGCCTTTTCCTTCAAAACACCAACCAACCAACCTCCCCTCCAGACAGAGTCTGACTGTGTGACTCCTTCGGAGCCAGGAACAAGGAAGTGGGGACAGACCAAAGTAGGGGGTGCCAGGGTTTGGGGGGGGCATCCCCAACAGATGCTGGGATCCCAGATGTAAGCAAGCTCCCCAGTTTGCAAAGAAGCCCCACAGGCTGCAGAGCATTCCTGAGACAGACGTTTTCTTTTTGTTGCTTTTTAGGGCCACACCCGCAGCATATGGATGTTCCCAGGCTAGGGGTTGAAACAGAGCTACGGCTGCCCGCCACAGCCACAGCAGCACAAGATCTGAGCTGGGTCTGCGCCCTACACCACAACTCACAACAATGCCAGATCCTTAACCCACTGAGTGAGGCCAGGGATCGAACCTACAACCTCATGGTTCCTAATCAGATTCGTTTCCACAGCGCCACAACAGGAACGCTGAGGTTTGCTTTTGTAAAGTGTTTATTTATTTTTAATTTTTAAATTTTTTGTTTTTTTTTTTCTTATTAGGGCTGCACCCACGGCACACAGAAGTTCCCAGGCCAGGTATCAAATCAGAGCTGCAGCTGCCAGCCTACACCACAGCCACATCAATGTGAGATCTGAGCCACATCTGTGACCTACACCACAGCTCACAGCAACGCTGCATCTTTAACCCACTGAGAGAAGCCAGGGATCAAACCCACATCCTCATGGATACTAGCCAGGTTCTGAACTCGCTGAGGCACAATGGAGACTCTGGTTTTTATTTATTTGTTAATTACACAAATGCATGAATGTATTCTTAGAAAAAAGAATTTGGCCATTAGCTAATGTACAGCCCTTCCTGGGTGTCCCACACACCCTCCCCATCCCTGAAGACAGCGCTGTGTTTATGTTCTTCCAGACCTTTTAAGTGCTTTTACAGCATAAACTCGTGTCCGCGGAGAATTCATAGCACTGTCTATTGTTTTACGGGTTTGAAAACATAATGATAAAATACAGTAGGCACCTTCTTCAACTCTTCTCTCAACAAAGTGCTGTTGAGATTTCTCTGCGTCGATACCTGTAGATCTAGGACGTTCCTTTGAGTGGGTCTCGAGCCTGGTTCGCATGGGGAGGAACACGCAGACTGCTCTGAGCTTTTCTCTCTCACAAATCATTCTTCAGGGAGTTCCCGTGGGGGCTCAGCAGGTTAAGAACCCAACTAGCATCCATGAGGTTGCGGGTTTGATCCCTGGCCTCACTCAGTGGGTTAAGGATCTGGCGATGCCACAAGCCGTGGTGTAGGTGGCAGAGGTGGCTCAGATCTGGTGTTGCCGTGAATTGTGGTGCCAGCCAGCAGCTGCAGCTCTGGTTCAACCCTGAGCCTGGGGAACTTCCATATGCTGCAGGTGTGGCCATAAAAAGAAAATAAGTAGATATAAATACATACATAAATAAATAAATGCACATCATTCTTCAGTGAGTGTGCTGGTGTATGGCTTCTCATTTTCATGAGATGGAGTTTCTTTAGATAATGAGAATTGCAATTATGGGTCAGAAAGCTTTGTTTTAAAATTGTTTGGTTTTACAGTGATTTCCAAAGTGCACTCCAAAGCAGGCCTTCCAATTTATTTTCCCACAGCCTAAGAACATCGGGTCTCGGCAGGCTTTTACTCCATGCCCACCTGGTTGAGGGTGGGGGATAGCGATTCTGTGGGCACCAGGGTTCTGCTGGCCAGGCCAGTGAGCTTTCCTGTCTGGGCCGTGGGGAGGGCAGAAGAAGAGGACCTCGAAGAAGAGTGGGGCATGAAAGGCCTTCGCTGGGTGTGTGTGTAGGGGGGGAGTGACGGGGATGATGCCCAGTGCCCAGGCCTCAGCCCCGGAGAGGCAGCTGACAGGCCTGGCACAGCAGTGCCTGTGAACTGAAGGTTGAGCTGACGCGGGGGGCTGTCCGTGCAATAAGCCCCAACCAGGCCACATACCACCACTGGTGGCTGGAGTGCTGCTTAAAAATCCACGCGCCTGGGCCACATCTCGGCCCACCACATCTTAATCTCTGAGGGGGGCTGCATGTCTGCCCCACCCCCACTGCCCCCAACAAGCATGTGGACAGAGCTCAGAGCTTGTCCCTCTGCTGCATGGGCCTTCCCCAGGGGACTTGGACCCCCTTACGAGGGGCCCTTGGTCTTTTTTTTTTTTTAATTTTAAAAATAATTTCATGTATATATTTTTTTGAGGGCTATGGAAGTTCCCAGGCCAGGAGTCCAATCGAAGCTGCAGCTGCCAGCCTACACCATAGCTGTAGCAAGCGGGGATCCGAGCTGCACCTGCGACTTACACCACAGCTCCCGGCAACCCAGATCCTTAACCTACTGAGCAAGGCCGGGAATCAAACCCACATCCTCACGGATACTAGTTGCGTTCTTAACCCCCTGAGCCCCAGTGGGAACTCTTCTATCTTCCTCTCTTAACCCCACCCCTCAGTCTGTTCTGCATCTTGGTCACTGCAGGGACTTCTGTATGTGACTTCATCTTCACATGGCAAGAGCCCCTGGTGACAGAAGGGAGTGTTCGCCATTGGTGCCAGATCCAAAGCTAGAACTGGTTCTCCACACAGCCAAGTCTGCAGACGGAATTCAGGGAACATCTCAGTTGGGATCTCCTCCCCCCTCTCCCTGCCAAGCAGAGGCGGTGCCGCAAACAGAGGTGGCGCCGGGAGTAGATTTTAGGTCCATTCTCCTCCCAGATCCCTGTAAAGAAGCCTGGCTGCTCACCGCCGCCTGGCACTGCTGCCACAGCTCAAGGCAGCCCCGCTCGACCACCCAGCCTCCCTGGAGGAAGCAGGGAAAGGCCTCGTGCTGGGCAGGCAGCTGCTCCTGCAGGTGGATTTGTGGTCTGAGTGGAGCCACATGTGCTCCTGCCTCTGGCATTTCCACTGTGAGATGATTTTCAGTAAATTCTCCCTCAAGCCCTAAATATTGATCACTGAGCTCTGGAAATAAAATTGTAATTTTCCCAAAGACAGCCGGAATGGAACGTCCAGACAGGATGGGGAAGCGAGTGAGACCCCTGCTGGCTCATGAAACTGCGGATGAACTTGGTGTTTGACTCAGAGACAGGGCTATTGTCTGGACAGAGTGCAGTGGCGGCAAAGACTTGGGTATCAATCTTTTAAAAAGATGCTCTGTGGGGTTCCCATGGCAGCTCAGCCGTAACGAACCAGACTAGTACCCATGAGGACATGGGTTCGATCCCTGGCCTCACTCAGTGGGTTACAGATCCTGAGTTGCTGTGGTTGTGGTGTAGGTCAGCAGCTACAGCTCTGATTTGATATTTGACCCCTAGCCTGGGAAGTTCTACATGCCATAGCTGTGGCCCTAAAAAGACAAAAATAAAATAAAATAAAATAAAATAAATAAAATAAAATAAAATAAAATAAAATAAAACAAAATAAAATAAAATAAAACAAAACTCTGGATTGAAGGACCAGCGCTTGGATGATTGTGCCATCGGCACAATCATCTGGATTTAACTGACTCCAGCCCCATCACAGGGGTCCTCTAGTCCTCTCAAATCTCTTCCAGGTATTCTGGGGGTGGGTATCCCCAGAGGGATTTTTACATAAACTCAGAGTCCTCCAGCTTCCTGTGCTTCAAGACCAGAAAGCCCCACTGGGGGCACCATGGCTCTGCACAGCCGCTGCCCAGCCTCATGCAGCAACAGAGCTATGAGTGCCGGGCAGAATCCAGGTCCTGGCAGCCAGGCTGTGCTCCAGGCAGAGGGGAGGTGCTGAGAATTTTTTTTTTTTTTTTTAATCTTTTAGGCCTTACCTGCAGCATGTGGAATTTCCCAGGCCAGGGATCAAACCTATGTCATAGCAGTGACCCAAGCCACAGCAGTGACAATGCTGGATCCTTAACCTGCTGCACCATCTGGGAACTCCCAGAGGAGAGGTGAAGGTCACCCTTTCTCCCCAGGACCCCTTAGTGGTGCTGCTGGGTCCCTGCACCTCTCAGAGTTCCATGTGAAAAGAGCCCCCACAGCATCTGGCCCCAGCCTCCCCCCTGGGGACTTCATCCAGGGCTCTCCTCCCTCTGCCCTTTGTGACAACCTGGCATAACAAACCACCCAGCATTCAGGGGCTTGCTCGGCTGGTCTCTACTGGACTCATTCGTGGGTCTGCAATCATTTCTCAGGTCGGCTGGAGGCTGATAATCAAAGCCAGCCTTGCCTGTGTGTTTGCTGGTTGGCAGGCTGTCAAATGGGCATCTTACATTCTGGCAGGCTAACTAGGGCACCTTCCCCCGGTGGCAGGGCTCCCAAGAGCGGGAAGAGGGTCAGCTCCCGTGGGTGAGCCCCTTCCGAGCCCTTTGCTTTGGCGAATGTCTTCTACATCCAAAGTAAGTCACGTGGCCACTCTAGATTCAAGGGCTGGTGAAATAGACTTTACTTCCGGATGGGAGGGGCTGCAGCATTGGAAAGCCGAGGGCGTGGACACAGCAAGGAGAATTTGAGACCGATCTTGCAGTCTATTGTGTGTCCCTAGCCCCTCTGACAAAACTCCTTGCAGCCCTTCTTCGCTACATGCAAATCCGTGCCTGCCAGCAGAGCCCCGCTGGCTTCACAGGCAGGGCCAAAGCCCACGGGTGCAGCCAGGGACCCCCTGTCTCCCGCCTTGCCCTCTACTCATTTGTTTCCCTGAATCTCTTTAGCATCTCTGTGTTCGGCTCTACCGCCCACTCACATCAGGGAGCAGGGCTGGCTTGCAGGGGCCAGGCAGCCCCAGGACCCAGCCAGTCCTCTCGAAGGGAGGAGGCCCTGACCACCTTGCTTGGGGCTAGGGACTCACCCATTTGTGCCAAATTTGCTCAGCAGATGGGCAGGGCTGAGAGTTGACCTCATGGGGCATTTACCCACCTTCACCCCTTGAGGACAAGGGTCCTGGTGCTTTCCTGCTGCTCCTACTTCTCACATGACCACTGAAATAATGACGGCAGCCATCCTGAACCAGGGCCTGTGCTGAGGGTCTCGTGGGCCACCCATCTAATCTCTTCAGCACCCCTCCCATCTGTGACCCATCACCCTGTTTATCGAGGAGGAAGCAGAGGATCAGAGAGGTTGGGCAATTTTCCCGGTGCCACCCAGTGAGTAAAATAAGAAAGTCAGGCCTGGGACCTAGGCTCCTGCATCCAGACTCCTAACCTCCTTGTACAGGCGCTTGGATAATTATCCTAATAAGGAAAGTGACCACGGCCACATTTGTTAAACTGTCCCCCAAGGGCCCTGGTGTGCGAGGCCTCCTCTGCCCCCTTGGAACTGCCTCTGAAGGGAAGCAAAAGCACCTTGGTGTCCCTGTCGCCAAATGGGAACAGTGTGGGGAGAAGTCAGGGGAGCCAGGCTTCTGATTTGGAAGTCCATGCACTTTTCTTTTTCCATCACACGATTTCGAATGGGCCGTTTGTGCTTGAGGATATTTATTCGGCAATGATGTGGAGGCGGCCAGGTAAGGCCTTTAGAGCCGAAGAAATGAAAATGATGCATCCTCTCATGTAAATGGAAAAGAAAAGCCATGAAACAAGAAACTCTCACTTGTGCCGCAATGAAAATCGCTGCATTCTAGACTTTTTGATGGCAATAATCGGGGCTAGTTTGTCCAAGTTGAACTTTCCAAGGTTTTATTTGGGGGGATTGTGGGCACCCCAAGATGGTGCCCACAAGACTGTGTGTCACAGGGGTTTGTGGATATCTCTCAGCCTCTTAACCCCTACCTGTATGGAGAAAGGGACTTGCGGAGATGACAGGTACCCGCCCCCATGCAGAAAACCAAGGAAAAAGATGGCCAGAGTGTGGATACGGGGCTTGGGTTCTGCAAGTGGCTGTAAGGGCTTTGGCTGGGGCAGTGGGGGTTGGGGGTGGAGTCCGGATGCTGTGTCAGTTCAGGGTGATGTTTAAGAGTGGAGGTAGGAGTTCCCGTCGTGGCGCAGTGGTTAACGAATCCGACTAGGAACCATGAGGTTGCGGGTTCGGTCCCTGCCCTTGCTCAGTGGGTTAAGGATCCGGCGTTGCCGCGAGCTGTGGTGTAGGTTGCAGACGCGGCTCGGATCCCACGTTGCTGTGGCTCTGGCGTAGGCCGGTGGCTACAGCTCTGATTCAACCCCTAGCCTGGGAATCTCCATATGCCACGGGAGCGGCCCAAGAAATAGCAACAACAACAACAACAACAACAACAGACAAAAGACAAAAAGACAAAAAAAAAAAAAAAGAGTGGAGGTAGTGGCAACTCAGGACAGCAGGATGTGGTGTGGCTTGGTTGCACACTTAGTCACCAACCTGCCTCGTCCCTTTCTGTTTTCTGAGCCCACCTCTCTTTCAGATGCACCTCCTGACATCCCCCACCCCACCCCTGCCACATCCTTCTCTACCTGAGGATGGCCAGACTCAGGAACTCTTGGCTGTAAAGAACTCTGATGAGCATGGGGCTTAAAATGGGAAGAGGCGGAAGGCAGGGAGGCAACCCCAGAGCCTTGGCAGTCACACCCAAAGCTTGGCAGCCTTGGAAGTGGGGAGGGGCTGCAGGAGGGAGGGGGCTGGTGGAGGAGACAAGGCCTTGAAGAGGGAGAGTGGACAGGTCTGAAGTCAAGAGAGTGAGGAGTCATAAATGACCCCAATCTTGCAGGCGGCATGCGCAAGTTAGGTGGCTGCTGGGGACATCGTCTGTGGGTGACTTGACGAAAAGCTGAAAGCATCCTCCTCAAAATGATACCCTGGTGGAAACCCACAAGAGGGGCAGCTGTGAATGTCAGCGGGAACTCCGAGACAGTCAGTGCTCTGGAGCTGGGCAGAGGGAGAGCCCTTCCCCCGGAGAGATTTCTCTCCCGGACACAAGGCACAGAACTCAATTTCCTCGCTCTGGGACTCCAGCCTCATGCTTTTTGAATTTCGTTCATTTTATCAAGATCTTGAAATGTGGTAAGAAAGTTACCCCAATGAATAGCCCAGCACAACATGGGAAATGCAATAAAGGCGAAAGCAATAAAAGGTGGAGAGCCCAGCCGCTCGGCACTGATGCGACTTGTAAGAAATCAAAGTAATTATCACCCGCCCCACCCGGCCAGCCCACTCCGCGTGCGCGGAAGAAAACCATTTCAGAACTTTATTTCCTATATTGAATGTCGATAATTGGATGTATTTATAAGTCTCTCTGGAAGAAAACAGCTCGTGATTTCAAGAGGAGAAAACCGCCTTCCAAACAGTGGAAAACAACATATTCCCCCATTTTCGCACACACACAAAGAGCTTGTTGCCTTCGATGTTTTGAAGGTGCTGTTGGACTGATTGGCCTTTCCGAAGCCACCGTTCCATTTCTCATCTTGAATTGCCTCGTAGACCCTGGCAAAGCACTCAGCGGGGACCACTTCATCTGAGGTTGTGACGGGGCTTCCTAGGGAAGCCTCCCCGCCCCAACCCCCCTCGCGGCCACCCGCCTTTTTTCTGCAGGCAGACAGATACCCAGGTGGGCCGGGGGAGGCAGGAAGGGCAGGGGGGTTATGACGTAGTGTGGGGGCTCCCCTGGGGGGCGGAGGGATGGTGGTGACAGCAGTGGCCTGGTCCTGGAGGCCCCCAGGAAGGGGAGAGCTCCTGCTGCTGCTGAGGTTGCAAAGGCTGAGAGCTGGGATCTGCCCCAACCATGATGGAGAGGCGGCCCCTCGGGCATTGCCTTTCCATCACTTTCCTTCCTTGGGAACCGGTGGGGGGGGGGGAAGGGGGGCCCTCCGACTAGTGGGCCCCCCGCCGCCCCGCCAGCCTCCCATCTCAACCCCCGCTTCTCTTCTTTCTGTTCAGTCTCTTTGGTGCTGATTTCCCAAGCTCAGTCTTCTATTGTCTGCAGAAGCAACGGTCACAAAACCGCCACGTGACACCCCTTGTTACCACCTCAGGCTGCTGCCCTGATGTAGTTGGCACAGAGCCCCTTGCCAGCTCTCTCCACTAAGCCTCCCGAGCTCCCCTCGCCCCCCAGACCCAGACTCAGAACTGCTCAGTAACTCCCCCTCATCTCACACACCCCTGTTCCCAGCCCTCCCAGGTGGTGCACTCCTTGGGTACGATGCTAGGGGCCCCCTCTTCCTCCTCTGCTCCCAGACCTCCAGGGCAGGGTCTGGGCCCCATCCACTCATAGAGTGGCACCAAGGACAGCCTGGTAGCCTGGTGGCCAGGGTGGAGGTGGCATATTAAGGAGCCTTCCGGTGTCCTTAGTACACAGCAAAAGGTGGATGGGGCCCATGTCCTGGCTCTTCCAGGGACATCCCTGCAAGGCCTCAAGTCAGAGGCCTACCATCTCCAGGAAGCCAGAGGTCCACAAAACTGCATGTGCAGAGTGCATAGATCAAGCAGGGCAGGCAGAGTAGGGAAACCCAGCAGGACCCAGTGTCACAGGGACAAAGGGAGCCATGGGAACTCCAAGGGGAAGGCTTCCCAGGGCTACGTTTCTTTTGTGGGTCTCTGGCTGGTGCAGGGCACTTGTGCAGAGTCATGATGCCCTGGCCACTGGGCTGGCTGAGCACAGACACTTGTAGGTCACGACGAGGAGAGACTGGTTTCAGCCAAGGGTCTGTGACCTCAGAGGTGACACCATGCGAGGCCGGAGTGTGCAGGCTGGAGCTCTCACTGATTTATACACTCTTCACTGCAACTCTCTAAAATCAATCTTTCCCCAATTGCCTCCTGGCTCCCAGCAGCATCCAGGGTCGGCCCTGCATGAGTAACTATGCAATCTTCTCCCCCTCCCAGGGCTGCTTTTCCTGGAGCTCCTGCCAGAGCCCCGATGAAGAGGGGTGGGGGTGGGGACAGCCCTGCCAGAGCCTCTGAAGGGGAGGGGTGAGCGGTGGCAGGCAGGCTCACTGGCAGGGCAAGCCCACTGTCCAGAGGGCCTGGGCGGGCAGGAGTCAGGGGCAGGCCCCCCAGCACTGCTCACAAACAAGGGTGCTCCACTCAGTTGGCAGGTGCCCTGCCCTTATTGTTATGGGGATGTTTAGGCAAATGACTTCTTTTTCATATTAACCAACAGAGCTGACAGTTGACTTAATTTTGACATATTTTCTGTCAAAAGAAATGGTGGAGGCGCTGTGATTAGTTCCAGGGCAGGTTTTCCTTCCACAAAAGAGCACGAGAAGCTCATTCAGCTCAGTCTTTGTGATTTATTTATTTATTTTTAAAGGTCCCTTGTTAGAAAAACAGGTGTCTTTAGCTGAAGGTGGAGAAAGTGTTTAATGGGAAGAGGGAGGGGTGCGAATTCTCAGTGTGACGGGCTGGGTAGTGGGGTGTGGGGCCGGCACCTCTGCTCTCCTCCCTGGAAACTGGCAAGAGGGCAAAGCGATCCATGGGCGGGAGGAGGGTGGGGTCCCCTCTTGCGTTAACTCTCCTTGGCCTTATCGGGGTCAAGGAGGTGGGGAGGGCTGCCTGGAGGACCCACCCTCTTCTTCATGGCTTTGGCCATTTTAATACTGCCCTAGGCTAAAGTTGCCTGTATATTGCTTGGTTGTGAAATCCAGCAGCAGCCCGTGAGGCGCAGACCGTCAGCTCCCACCCGACAGAGGAGGAAACCAGGGAAGGTGTCTGGACTCCAAGCAGCCATGCTCTGTCACCCACCCTGCTGATGTGCTGGCTTGATTCCTCCTAGTTAAGGGGTCTGCTCTGTTCCCAGCTTTGTGGGGACAAGAACAGCAGCTGCTTCTCCATCTTACAGTCCCTGGTGCCTCCCTAGCTCAGCCATGGGGCTCCACATCCTTATCCTGACAAAGAAACAAGAGGTTCCCCTAAACTCAAGCTCTTCAAACAGAAGCTTACTTCCATGGAGTTCCCATCGTGGCTCAGTGGGAACGAATCCGACTAGTATCCCTGAGGATGCAGGTTCGATCCCTGGCCTCGCTCTGTTGGTTAAGGATCGGTGTTGCTGGAAGCTGCAGTGTAGGTTGCAGATGTGGCTCAGATCCCCAGTGGCTGTGGCGTAGGCTGGCAGCCGCAGCTCCGATTCGACCCCTAGCCTGGGAACTTCCATATGCTGCAAAACCAAACCAAACAAACCAAACAAAAAAACCCCACCCCCTCCCACCAAACCCCAGAAGCTACTTCTAGTTGTGAGAGAGCTGGGGGCTGGGGTAAGGGGCCCTATGGGCACGTGCTGGGCCCCACCTTCTGTTCACACACATCTTCGTGGGGCCCAGGACTCAAGGAGAATCCCCCACCAGCTCTGGGTCCCCTTTCTTTGCTGAGCCAGTGTGAGTCACTGCCAAGTTGCTACTTTGTGAACTTGGCCCCTGTGTAAGTTCAGGTGACTTATCTACCTCTCTGGGTCTCAGTTTCCTGGTGCTAAAATGGTATTAAGGACAGAGCCTACCTCACAGGGCTATTGTGAGGATTCAGTGAACTGACATTAGCAAAACATTGAGGCACAGTAAGTGCCGGCTGGCATTGGAGTTGGCAGTAGTTGTTAGTATTATTACTATTATTCCAAGGCATGGGAAGCACAGCGAGCTCCCTGGATCATCTACTTTCCATCCCCTTTCCTGCCTCCCTCCCCAGCTCTTGCAGGACCCTGCACCCAACAAGAGTGCCCAGCAGGGCAGAGGGGGATGCCCTCTCCTAGATTCTCTTTCCTGAACCATGCCCTCAATTTGCCCACTTCTCCACAGGCCTCCTCACTGGCCTCCCTTCCTCCAGGTCCAGCCCCATCCTGTAATGGAGGGAGCTTGGAAAGGTCCCACCAGTCCTAACTCCCCAGCCCTATATTCAAGGCACTGCAAGATCTGATCCTTACTTACCTCTGAGGCCGGACCTTTCACTCCCACACCACTCTCCTGAACTTCTACGTTATTCCAATTGCCCCGGCCTTTGCTCCAGCCATTTCCCTCCTTAAGCAAGAGCGGTCACCTCTGCCTGACCCTAGACTGGGTCAGAGGCTCTCTTTCGCAAGATGTTTTTCCACCCTCAGGCAGGCTGAGACCCCAAGTAGGGGGCTGAATCAAGGTATCCACTGCCTCAGGGGGTTCCTTCCTTCTTAGGAAGGGCCTCCGCCCTTCCCTTAGCCCCGCCCCTCGCCTGCTGCCCGAGGCCGGCGAGTGGATAGATTCTCCAGCCCCCTTCGGGCTCCGCCCCTCTCGGACCTCAGAGTCCAGCGCTGGAGGGGGCGGAGCCCGGGGGCGGGCCCTGCCTAGGCCCCGCCCAGTACCCGCCCCTCGAAGTGGAACCCTACCGGGGCTCCGCTGACGCCGCACTTCACGTGACGCAGGAGCCGGGAAAGCATGGCGGCGGCCACTGGGTGAGTGCTGCTGCTGCCCCGGGCCCTTGCCTCACGGCGCGGAGCGGGACCTCCCGGCTGCAGAGTGGGCGAGAGCCCCGCCGCCGGGCCGTGTCCTTGTTGGCCGCGCTGTGTGGCCGCGGGCCTCGCTTCTTCGCGCGGGTTGGGCGTCCGAGCGCCGGGCAGCAGGCTGCGTGTGTGGCCGCTGCCCACTCCCCTCGGGCTCTTAGCCCCTCACCCGAACTCTGCAGCCCAGGTGGGGCCTCGGGTCGAGCGTGCGTTCACGGCCCCAACCCGCAGATGGGAAGACGGCGTTGCCAGGGCACCAGGACGCGGGTGCTCTCGGGGCAGAAGGGAGTGTTTGAGATGAGCTTGGAATCCCCTCCCCAGCGGGACGCTTCCCTCCTTACTTCAGGGCCCAGATGTCAGCCCCTCAGGGAATCCTTCCCTGAGAACCTAGCCCACTCTCAGCACCACCTGGTAAATTATATCACACATCCAAAAAACAAAACTTGTTTCTCGGCTTCTCTCGATTTAGAGTGTGAGGCAGGCTTTTTGTCTGGTTCACTCCTAGGCATCTTTAGCATTTGCCTTGCACACAGTAGATGCTTCATAAATTCTACGGTAAATTATACTAATCCATGCTAAATGGATCTAGTAGACGAAAGTGTGGCTAGATGGGCTCACTGAAGCATTGGAGGATGTTCCAGATGAGGGAATATCTGGGCAAAAGTTGAGCGTTCAGAGTGCTCTGGTGACGGGACAGTGGAGTGCGTCCCTGTGCAGGAGGGCGTGGCGTCTCAGCCAGCGTTTCCAGACTTTGTCTTAAGGGACTGGAACCTTTCAAGGGGTTTCATCTGCTCAGATATGCCTTTTAGACAGTTATCCCCTGGGCTATGTATGTGTTCAGGGCAAGGCCCAGTTATGGGGACATCATCTGGGCCTGGAGTTGCTGGGGGCTGGGAAGGGGACTGGTAGAGAGAGGACACTGCCCCAGATGCCAGGCTGGAATTGAGATCAGAATGGGGGAACCGGTAGACTAAACACATGTCTCTTTTTGGAAGGGAGGGAGAATGGCAGCAGAAAATGGCCCCCTCGATTGGCCCCCAAGGTTGGAAGAGCTTAGAACATACAAATCAAACACTGACTAGGCACCTCCTGTTGTATTCCAGGAACAGCACTGGGTCTACCCTTAGATGTTCATGGTCCACTGGGGCAGATGTCATCTGTCTGCCTCCAGTCTTGGTATGTGCCATGGAAAGTTGTGGGTTCTGAGCTCAGGGGAGAGTGCAGGTAGGCTTCATGCCCTGGATGACATTTGTGCTGGTCCTTGAGCACCCCTAGGGCAGAGAACTGTGCTTGCAAAGTCCCATATGAATGTCAAGGAATCCAGGGTAAGATCTTTGAACTCAGCCTGTGATCCTTGATCACGTCTTAAAGAGCAGGGTGAGCAGTGGGTACAGGCCAGTGCCCAGATGTGGGTGTATTACCTCTATGGGTCACCAGGTGGTCACAGGGCATTCCAGGGGCTGCATTTGGGTTCAGGGATCCCTGCTGGCTTTGAGGTCTGGTGCTCTCCTGAGGGTACAAGGGAGCCAGGCTGGTGATTAGATGGGTGTGAGCATGGAGCTGGTTGGCTGGAAGGAGGGCCTGCTGAGTCTCTGGGCCACGGGGCAGTGAAACTCGGTGACAGGGGTCTTGGAGAGGTGTGTAAATTGAAGGGAGACCTGATGGATGCACGTAATTTGCAGAACTTAACAGGGCCTCTTTGGCAAAGGCCATCCTGGGTTGGTATGGATCGCCCTGCTGGACATTTTGAGCCCAGCAATTCCCATAGGTGAAAGAGGCTTTGGATATGTTTCCAGCAAAGCCTGGTGCCCAGCTGCACACACAGGACAGGTGAGAGCGTCAGGCATAATGAGACACCATCCCATCAGATCACAGCCACGGGCTCCCTGGGAGTTGGATCTGGTTGCCTGTAGAGTCCTTCCAGATCCTAGGCTGGGGGAAGCCGCGAGAGGCCAGGGAGACTGATTGTGTTCTATGTGACTTGGGGAAGAGTGGAAGCCCTAAGCTAGCATTTCAAGTTCAGCGAGAAACTTGAGATGCTCTTCTAAGGAGTGTTTCAGGGTTGATCCTGCTCTGTCCTGCTAGCCTGGGCAGGGACTTCAAGTTGGAAACAGAGGGTCTCACAGGCAGCCCCCAGAGGGTCTTCTGTGGGTTCATACCCTCCTGTACCCCCTCTCCCCCATCCCATGGTACTTGGTGAGAGGGGGCCCTGCCTTCTTCTTGGGTTATGCCTTGAGCTTTCCATAGACAGAGTTGAGACTTCTCTGCTACAGCCAGACCTGCTGCATCTGCTTCCACATGGCTTTTTCTGTTCTCCTCCTTTCTTTGCTCACTCACCTGCTAGCCCTGGAGTGCCCTCATTCTCTGACATGTTGTCCGCGTATCTGCAGGCCTGACTTGGATGGTTCCTTCTCCTAAGAAGCCTTTCCTGGCCCCCTTCCCTCCTGACCTCCAGCCAAGGCTTCCGGTTCAGAACTCCAGAGAATCCCAGTTTTTCCCACTGGCAGGCTGCCCGTCATGATTGGAGGAGGGGTTGCCCCCCTTCCTGCCTCTGCCAGCATCCTTGGAGTGCAGGGACCGGTTCAGTTTGTCTCTCCAGGGCCACCTTGTGATTGGTGCTAGGCTACAGTGCCAAAAAGAATAAAAGGATTTAGTCCTCCACCTAAATTAGTCCACCTTTCCTGGCTTTCCAGGGGACTCTCAGTGATTGCAGAAAGGAGTTGTGGGTGGGAGTGGGAACACAACTTTCAATAGGATGAAGAAATATCTTTAATTCTTTTTTTTTTTTTTTTTTTTTTTTTTTGTCTCTTTGCCATTTCTTGGGCCACTCCTGTGGCATATGGATGTTCCCAGGCTAGGGGTCGAATCAGAGCTATAGCCGCCAGCCTACACCAGAGCCACAGCAGCACGGGATCCGAGCCGCGTCTGCAGCGTACACCACAGCTCACGGCAATGCCAGATCCTTAACCCCCTGAGCAAGGCCAGGGATCGAACCCCAACCTCATAGTTCCTAGTCGGATTCATTAACCACTGAGCCACAACGGTAACTCCGAAATATCTTTATTCTTTAAGTGAGTGACTCTCAGAGAACTGCTGCCCAGAGGGCCTTTGACTAGTGTGAAGCAGCAGGTGAGCTGTCCTTGGTGTGTACCTGTAGGGGTCATAGGTCATGCTGGAGTCAGCATTTCTGGGGAGCAAGTGTTTGGAGGATTCAGGTTCTGGATCAAAGCCCATCCCCACCCTAAGATGAACTTTGTACTTGGAGTAGAGGCATCAGGCTGACCGTGGGGGCTGGGGAGGGGTGGGTCTGTGGGAGGCAGGCTGGTCACTGAGGGCCCCTTTGCCCTCCCAGGCCCTTCCCCAGGCCTGGTGTGACTCCACACAGGTCCCTGTGTGTGCTTAGCCCCCTGACCCTCATCAGGAGAAAGGCAGGGTGACAGCAGCCACAAGGCCCCTTCAACCAGGGTGAGTGGGCTGGCCTCGCTGACAGTTAGCTGGAGGGCTCAGTGCCTGGCCCGAGCTGGAGGCTGAGGGTGAGGGAGCAGGCTGGTCCCTGGGCTGATCTCTCTTGCTGGGAACTTAGCAGTATGGTCCAATCCAGAAGGGGTGACACATTCTGATGCAGGGATCTTGTCCCTTGTCTGTGCTGTGGGCCCCGTGGGCATCAGTGAGGCCTTTGGATCCTTCTTAGCATGATGTTTTAAAATATATGAAATAGGGAGTTCCTGCTGTGGCACAGTGGGTTAAGAATCTGACTACAGTGGCTCGGGTCGCTCTGCAGGTGTGGGTTCAAACCCAGCCCAGTGCAGTGGGTTAAAGGATCTTGCATTGCTGCAGCTGTGGTTCCAGTTGGGGCTCGGATTCAGTCCCTGGCCGGGGAATTTTCCATATGCCATGAGTGCGACCATTAAAAAAAATATATATATGTGTGTGAAATAAAATACAGAGGATTACAAGGGAAGCCAATTATGTCAAAATTCAGTTATCAAGATGTTAAGGACCGGCATCTGCACACTATTGTATGTGGAATGGATGGTCACCGAGACCCACTGTATAGCACAGGGAACTCTAGTCAGTATTCTGTGATAACCTATATGGGAAAAGAATCTGAAAAAGGATAGGGGTATAGGTATAACTGAATCACTTTGTCGTACAGCAGAAATTAACACAACATTGACAATCAACTATACTTCAGTAAAATTTTTAAAAATTAAAGAAATTTGTGGTTAGTAATATACGCTTCTTGATTAACACATTTAGTAAAGACAGCAGGTCTAATAACCACCTTCATTTTGAAGTAGTGGAAGCAAAAGTCATATTTTGAGATACTGTGACATCGGTAATGTGACATGAAGAGTTCCCATCATGGTGCAGCGGAAACAAATCCAACTAGGAACCATGAAGTTGCGGGTTCGATCCCTGGCCTCGCTCAGTGGGTTAAGGACCTGGTGTTGCCGTGAGCTGTGGTGTAGGTCACAGATGTGACTTGGATCTGATGTTGCTGTGGCTGTGGCGTAGGCTGGCAACTGGAGCTCCAATTGAACCCCTAGCCTGGAAACCTCCATGTGCTGCAGGTGCAGCCCTTTAAAAAAAAAAAAAAGTGACATGAAAATACCTCTGATTTCTGTTGGTGATTGTTTCACGTATTGCTTGCTGGTACTGTTGTGGTTAGTTGCTTACGTTAATAATTGAAGGAAATGTTAATTTGAATGTGATTAGGAAAATAAAAATGTAATTTTTTTCCCATCCAAGTAGATGGAGTCCCTAAATTCCAAGGGCCTTGGGTGAGAACCCTACATGTGGCCACTGAGGACAAAGGAAGTGGTGGCTCAGTACTGATTTGGGGGGGACGAGAACAGGTCTCAGGGGCAGCAGCATCACACCTTTCCCAGGTGCTGGTCACTGGCGGCTTCCTGGGCTCTGGCAGTTGGCAGGGGTGGGTTGGCCCATGGGGGAGCTTGTTCCGTGGGTCTCTTTGATACCCTGGAGCCTTTGCCCCCTAGCCCTGCTCTCTTCCCTGGGAGTTGCACGTGCCCTTGGCTGCCTGCAGTAAAGTGCGCCTTATTTACACTTGGACACGGGATGACCTGGCTTTTGCTATTCCAATTCCAGGTGCCAGTTAACAGAGGCTCCAGCAGAAATCAGTTGGGGATGTTTTATTAGTGCTGCTTTTGCTGAACTTGCAGGGAAAAGCCACCTGCGATGGCTCTGGGCCCAACATTCTCTCTGAGGGGTTGGTTTATGCCACAAGGAATCAAAGGGCATGTCTCTATAAGCCTTGATTCTGGGGTGCCCTGCAGTAATGAATGATTGCAGCCATCGGCCTGCCTGGGGGCTCCCTGTGCTCTGTTCTGGCGGAGCCCTGTGGAGGATTAGCTAGTATTGTAGATTTTCTTTGCAATAGCAGCTGAGGATCACAGGGAGGGTACCTTATCAAGTCGCCTGTGTTGACCTGTGCTGCTTGGCCCTTGGGCCAGAAGGTTCCTGTCTAGGTGCCCTGAGGAATTTAGGTCTCTCAGAAGTTATGGATAAGATGAAATCGGCTTCTGGGTGGGGACGTGGTGTGGCCAGGAGGAACGAGTGGTACCCTTTGTGTTTAAGGAGGAAGCTGAGGTTTGGGGGTGGGGGAGGGGGAGTGAGGTGGGCGGGGCTCTGCAGCCGGAGGGCTGAGGTGGGTCATTTTCAGGCAGTTGTGCTGCTGAGTCTGCATCTCTGGCCAAGGCCATCTGCAGCAGTGCCTCGGTGGCGTTCCCTCTGTGTCTTTGGGAGTCTGTAGAGACAAGGTTCTTCCCGGTGCCCACACCAGTGGGCTTTGCTGCGTAAGGGGAAAGAATGGGGGGCGTGGGGGACTCTGGGCAGAGGTGCTGGTGGCTGCACTTTCAGTTCCTGCAGCACGGCCAGCTGGGTTGCAGTCCTGTTTCTGAGCTGTCACTGCTGCCCTTTCATCCTTATGGCTGAGCATAGCAGGAAAGCCGCCAGCTTAGAGGAACCCTGGCCACCTGTCCCCCCCACCCCCCCCCCGACCCTGCCAGGGAGTGAGTGAGGGCACGTGCCGGGGAGGGGCCCCAGATCATATGTGGGGTGGGCCAGGCCAGCCCAAGCGTTCAGCTTCCTGTCCCGCTGGGCTGATGTAGCAACTTCTGATCAGTACAGCTGTGTGGGTGGCCCCAGGCTGTGACAGCTGTGCACTCAGCCAATATTTATTGAGCCCTTGCTGTGTGCCAAGCACAGTCCTGGGCCGGGGGCAGTGGTGACCAGAGCAGAACCAGATCTCCGTCTTCATGGGGTTTGCATTCTGGAGGGAGGAGTTGGACCTCACCAATGAGCACCAGTCAGCATATATGTTGGAAGGCAAATGTGTCCATTCAGTAGAGACCTACCAGGCGGAGCCTCACTCCAAGGGCCTACTGAATGTGGGTCTGTTCGCAGATCTTTGGGCAGGTTAAGCACACATGGGAGGAAGAGGAGCCAAGCTCATCAGGAGCCAGCGAGGCCCCTGTGTGGGAAGGGCTGCCTGGCCCCTGCTGTGGCCTTGGTGGCCAATGTAGTTCCGGGTTCCCCCAGGGAGGGAGCTGGGGAGTGGATTCTCTGTCCAGCCCCTCCCCATCCCCCACTGAGGATGTCGGTTCATTCCCTGGCATCCCTCAGTGGGTTAAGGATCCGGTGTTGCCATGAACCGTGGTGTAGGTTATAGACTTGGCTCAGATCCCACATTGCTGTGGTTGTGGTGTAGGCCAGCAGCTGTAGCTCTGATTCGACCCCTAGCCTGGGAACCTCCTTATGCTGCGGGTGCGGCCCTAAAAAAAAGCAAAAGAAAAAAAAAGGAAGCCAGGGAAAACCATCCTGAGAAAAGCATTGGAGCCAAGATGAGCAGGAGGTGTCACCTGCCTCTGAGGGTCCCTTGGCCAGCTGAGTGCCCTGAGGGGAGGGTCCACCTGCCCAGCTCTCACTGCCCTCCCAGGTAGAGGCCCCTCCCTCACACCAGCTCTGGGCTGTCCTTGACCTCGACCTCTACGCCCTCTGCCCAGACAGCCTGTAGGGCCTCCCTCTGCACATACCACAGGCCCCTGCCCAGCTCCTCCACCCTGGCTCCGGCCTTGCTAGGAGACTGGACCGGGCCCTGGGACTGCACTTCTTCCATTTCATCCTTGATGCTGCACTGTTTTAGGTTCTGGGAAGGAGACAAGGTCCCTGCCCTCACAGAGTGGGCATTTTACCTGGAGAGACAACGAGCAAGTACACGAACACAGTCAGGCAGTGAGGTGTGCTCTGGAGAGAGGTGAAGAGTGTAGGGGAAGGTTTGGATGGTATTGTTGGGAAAGCCTCCACGGAAGAGGGGGCATTTCTGCAGAGGCCTGGTTCCCACGGGCTCTCTCCCAGGGGGCAGCAGCAGCAACGGCCCCCAGTGGCGTGATTTTGGAGTTTAGGGAAGAGCGAGACGCCTGTGGGCTTCCTCTGTACCTTGTGGCTGGAAATGAGCCTCCACTGTGTTCTAGGTGAACTGGGAAGCGGGGAGGGGTCGAGCAGGGGAGCACCTGCTGGGACGTGCCTTTTTTAAGGTTCCCTCCACGGGGGTGCAGACCTGGCTGTGGGGGAAGCTGGGATTGGAGCAGCAGAGAGTTCCCTGCACTTGTCCGGGTGGGAGATGGAGGTGAGACGGAGGATGGAGAGGGGCCTGGAGGGGCTGGTGCTAGCTAGGCAGGGTTTCAGCAGAGACTGTGGCCTCCAGTGTCCCTGGCATCCAGGCCCCCTGAGGACTGGGCACCCACCTGCAGATTCAGGAGGGTGGGGTCACTGTATCCCCTACAGCGTAGGGAGGGGGTGGGCAGGGATCTGGTGGGGAGGGGTAGAATGAGGAGACCATGGGTGGCCAACACATGGGGACAGGCTTGGGTGGCTTTTCAGAGGGTGTTGATGGCAAAGGGAGAGAGGAATTGACTGCTGGAGGGCACAGTGGTCAAGGGCAGTGCTTTTATTTATTTTTAGGATGGGTGAGGTTCCTGGGTGCTGGAATGCTGAGATTCAGGAGGATCGATGGGGGAGCAACCCAGGAAGATGCGAGAGGGTGGGGCAGGCACCATCCCATCTGGGGGGAGGGAAGCTTCCAGTAGAAGCAGTGGCGTGAGGAGTCCTGAGGCAGGTGGGGTTTGGGGAGTGGGTGCTGGGAGGAGAGGCAGTATTTTCTCAGGGAAAAGGGAAGCCGGGGTGGTGGTGGGGAGAGACACCCACCTGCCCTGCAGGCCTGGCCCTGCCCGGCTGTGAGGTCTCAGCAGCTCACCCCTCGCTGGTGCTCGCCTCGCGGTCAGCACCCCAAGGGCTGCCACTCCCGGGTCCTGGGCTCCCCCTCGCCCTGGGTTCCCCCTCCAGCCCGTGGTGCATACTAGCCTGGCTTGCTGAGTGCCCTGGGGTGTGTGTGGGGAGAGGGGAGGGATAGGTAGGTGTCCTGGCTCAGGTGAGGCTGCCAGGTCTGTGATGTGCAAAGATGGCATCCTGCAGGCATGTGGGCAGGGCTGCATTGTCCCCTGGGCCAGATGTCACGTGGATGGGAAGCTCCTTGAGGGCGGGAGCCGGGGAAGGTGTGCGTCTCCAAACCATTGCAGGCTCTCCCTCTGTGGGGCCACCTGCCCACATCCCCACTTGTGATCCAGGGCTCAGGGACAGGAGGGGAGGGCGTGGTTGACAAGGCTCTGTTGTTCTCGGGCGGCCCAGTGAGGGACAGTTTCTGGGTCACAAGCAGATGGAGGCCAGCCTGCTGTGTGCTGAGAGGGGTCCTGTGGTATGAAGGGGCCCAGTGATACTAACGGAAGCCTGCCTGGCTGTGTGTGTCTTTGCAGACCCTCGTTTTGGCTGGGCAATGAAACCCTGAAGGTGCCGCTGGCGCTGTTTGTCCTGAACAGGCGGCGCCTGTGTGAGCGGCTGCGGAAGAACCCTGCGGTGCAGGCCGGCTCTGTGGTGGTGCTGCAGGGCGGGGAGGAGACGCAGCGCTACTGCACTGACACTGGGGTCCTTTTCCGCCAGGTGAGCCCACCAGCAGCTTCCAGCATCTCTGAGTACGCACTGGGCCTCCTGTCAGCTGTCTGCCCTCCTCCGGCACCGAACTTGGTGGCTCTGGGCAGCTCTGCCCCCTGGGGGACCCTGAAGAAGCTCTCTGAAGGCAGGCCAAGTCTTGGGTCCCCAGGGAGGCCACAGTCCAGGGGATAGGGTGGGGTTGGGTGGGGCAGGCAGAGCCTTCTCAGCAGTGGCTGGGGCAGAGCTGTCACCAGCCAACCTCAGCTCTCTCAGGTCGGAGTACAGAGAGGTGATGGTCCAGGGGAGCAAGCAGGGATCTCTCAGGCCAAAGTACACAGAGATGATAGTCCAGGGGAGCAAGCAGGAAAGGCTTCCTGGAGGAGGCATGTGAGCAAGGTCTGAGCAGGAGTCGGGGGCCTGGGCATTGGTCCCACTTTGGCCAGTGCTGACCCCGTGACCCTCTCTGGGCTTCGTGTCCTCCCCTGGGGAGTGATCCAGGGGCTCCTCGAGGTTTTGGAACCCTGTGGGGCAGCAGGTGGCCCAGCTGCAGGGAGCCACCCTGGATGTGGTTGCCTTGGCTGAGAATTGCTGGCACACTCAGTTTCTGGGAATGGGAACAAGGACAGTCACCAGGGGGCTCTCCCAGAAAGCCAGGGTGGCTCCGAGCCGGCCGCACTCATTGATCCTGGCATGGCAGCCACTTTACAGAAGAGGTGAACAGGCTCCGAGGGGAAATGACTTGCCGGAGGGTGAATTAGAACCCCATCTCCAGATGCCAAGTCTAATGCCCTCTTGTCCCTGCCACGCCCAGAACAAGGGGTCTGACACACTGGAACTCCCTGGGTGTAGGCAGAGCCCAGAGGACGTGGCCATCCAGCATCCAGGTCCGGGAGGAGGCAGGGGAGCAGGAGGGGAGCTGAACGTGGAGAGCGGATGGCAAGATGTGGCCTTCCCAGCTGGACAGTGCCACCCCCTGCAGGGCACGGGCTGGCCGAGCTCCACTGCCAGGAGCCATAGTGTGGTATTTTCTCGGCGAGGGGCCTCCTCCTACCCGAGGGCTTCCCCCTGCCGCATTGTTCCTGCAGCTGCAAGCCTGCCGTCCCCTGGTCACTGGAGACGTGGCGGTCTGCATAAGTGCTCTCTGACTGGTCTCCATCTCGAGGCTCGAGGCTTCCATATTCTGCGGTTTAAGAAGCGATCTAAATTCAGCCGTTGGCTCCCTTACTGATGTTATGCGAGATTAATTTTAGAAAAGAGCCTCCTCCACTTCATACCTTTATAACGTTATTTTAGCTCCGTGTTTAATGCTAAACACTGAAGTCATCCGCTGCCCCGGGGGTGGGAGAAGGAAGGAAGCCGGCCTAAATGGAGGAATCCATTTCTGAGCAGACATCCGGCCTGGGCGTCTAAGTCAAGGTGGCATCTTGCGGGCCTGCAGGCGGTGAGGGTGGCAGAGAGGTGAGGGTGGCAGGGGGGCCTGGGCAGGGCCACGCCGGACCCATGGTGCTCGCGGGCACCTGTGTCCTAGCCTGGCCTAGCAGGGGCCTGAGGGCTGGCGAGGTGGGCCTGAAACCTGCATCATCAAAGGAGGCTCAAAGCAGGGTCAGAGCAGCCAGCCATGCTGTCCCCTCCCCAATCCTGGCAAGAGGAGACGGCAGCCCACAGCTGGCGTTGGGGGCAGGGTGCCGGGATGGAGGGTGGTGTAGGGCTCAGTGGGCCCCAGCTGATTCTCTGGGGTGCAGGAAGGAAGGCTTTCGGTCGGGGGCCCCACCTTTCTCCTTGCACCTCATGTTTCTATCCTGCTGACTGGGTGTACTATGTCCCCTGTTTCTGCCACAGGAGTCCTTCTTTCACTGGGCGTTTGGTGTCACCGAGCCAGGCTGCTACGGCGTGATTGACATAGACTCTGGGACATCCACTCTGTTCGTGCCCAGGCTTCCTCCCAGCCATGCCACCTGGATGGGAAAGTAAGGAGCCGTTCGGGGCGTGTGACCTGTCTGCTGACTGCTTGACTGGCTGGGGATGGGGGTGGGTGCAGGGCCCAGCCTGGGGGTGGCAAAGGGGGAAGAGTAGCAAGAGGGCCCTGCCCGTTAACAGCCTGGCCTGCTCTGGGCCAGAGACCTGTGCCCTTGATTGAGAAGGGGTGTCAGGGCTGGAGCCACAGACTGGGGTCCTGTTTGTTCGGAATCTTGAAATTCTGCATTCCCAGCTTTGTTCAGAGATGCCTGAGGCTTGGACCCCAGTGGACCATCACCTCCTGCATGGCGTCCGTGAGAGTGTGGTGGGGGCTGACTTGGATCAGGGAGGGCAGCCTGGGGCCCTTCCTTGAGGCCCATCACTGATGTTCGGGGTGTTATCGGATGCCTCCTGTGTGCCTGCTTTAGGACTAAGCTACGCAGGGCCTGCCTCACTCGGTTTAAGGGAGACTGGGTCGTGTTCTAAGGTTGTGCTCTAGGGTTGGGCTGTGTGCGAAGTGTGGGGCCAGAGGCCTGGGTGAAGCTGGAGGCTGCCTCCCCCATCATCCGTGATGCCTGCTGGCTTTATGGCCCTTAGCTGCGTCCACCTGTCCCCAGGGCCATCCTGCCTGCTCAGAGGCACTGAGGTGGAACTGTATTTAATTAGAGATGCTTGAGGTGACCAGAGGATCCTGCTAAATGCCCACCGCCTTCCAGCATGTCATTTCTGCCAGGGGAGTGCTTATTCTGGGCTAATGTATAAATTGCAGCCTTTGCTGTCTTCTGTCCCCAAATACTCATTACCAGATAGACTGGCAGGTCTGCGGTGGTTTGAATGACAAGGCACCTGGCTGCTGTAGGGACGTGGCTCTGTGCAGAGAGCCAGGGCAGGGCCCCCCAAACCTCCTCCTTTGTGTGCTGCCCGGCCCCACTGGCCCTTCAGTACAAACACCACAGCCTCCACGGTTGGCTTGCTATGTACCTCTCCTGCCATCTCGGGGTGAGGGTTTCAGCTTTCAGTGGTTCTGCTCTAAGTCCACTTGGCAGGATCCCTGGCCCTGGGCCTTCAGCTTTGCTTTTTAAGCATAATCAGCAGCAGAAGAGAAGTGGGCTGTGCTTCCCTTGGCAGGCAGGGTGTTTTCCTGTCGTGGCCTTGGGGAGGGATGGTGGGAAGTGGACCTGCCCCATCCAGCTGGCCTTTGGGGTGGATGGCTGGGTGGCCACATAGGTTCTGGCCCTCCTGGAGGCCCCTGGGGCAGATGGCATAAATGTTCACCCCCAGCAGAGTGAGCAGGTGTCTAGGGACCCCCATGCTGGCTGAGGGTGGGCGCTGGAAAGTTGTACCGCCTTCTTCCCAGAGGGTGCGGCATTGGAGTGGCTGCGGGGGGTGGGGTGGGGGGAGGAGAGCTCCGTAGGCTGGATGCTACCCAGGCCTGGGGTGGGGTGGGCTGCAGAGGGGGCTGGCAAGGGAGGTGTCTCCTCTGTCCTCTGGACCACCCTGCGCATTTGGCTGCAGTGTGTCTGCTCCTGCAGAGTAGCCGGCCTTGGGTTTGGCCTGGGGCGGGCCCTCAGTGTCCATCTGGGTCCCTGCAGCTACATGAGCAGATCAGGAGATGTGCGTGCTCCTGGGAAGGTGGCTCCTGCCTCACCCAGCTCTTGCGTCCTCATCCTGTCAGGACCTTTTCCATCGAGCTTTATTTCTGTCTGAGTCCTATGATGAGTTTTAAAGAGGGAACGGGCTCAGTGTGGTGGTGTGGCCCATGCAGTGTGGAAGCTTGCCTGAAGGCTCAGTGGGCCTCTTTGGGGAGCGGGTCTGGCCACCGTCTGGGCTTCTGATGCCCGATGTGTGGACCAGCAAAGATGCTCTGCATGAGGCATCACCAGGGCTGTCATCACGGCGATGGTCACTGGGGACAGTTATATTTGTGACACTGAACTGAGGCAGGGTGCTGGGGACAGGCAGCTTGTAACGTCCATAATATCTGTGGCCATTCCCTGTGGAGAGCTAGAATCTTCCTTCCTGCTTGACGTGGTCAGGACCTGGGTGCCTGTCTCCCTAAGTGAATGTGGCCAGGTCCCTGTGTGACTCCTGAGGCTAGACTGTAAAGTGCGCTGTGGTCTCCATTTGGTCCTCACTCCTGGGACACTCGCCCTTCAGCCCAGCCGCCACGCGGCCAGGGGCCCAGACTCCAGCACCATCCACTGAGCTGATGACTCCAGGACCCAGCCCTCTCAGGGCTCAGGACAGAGCCGGACCTTTGGTCCACGAATGTGATAAATGCTTTGTAACTCTCCTGCGTGTCAGGGTGGTTTGTCACAAAGCCCTGGTAACTGGAGGAGATTCCTGGTGAGAGTTTAGATCTGGTCTTGGCAAAAAGATTCTCCCAGAGCCCTTCCTGCCAGTAGTGTGTCCGGGAATAGCTGGGCCCCTGGGTGGCACCCCTGGTGTTGGCCTGGCCGCCCTCTCAGCCTCCCTGGGGCCCTGCCTCCTGGCTCTGGGGCTGAGATGCCCACCACTCAGAGCAGCACGGCAGCCAGAGATGCTGCACCTGAGACGTGGGCGTGGACACTGGGGCGTTTCTGTCAGGAGGGGCTCTTCTGAGCATCTGCTGCCTTTTATGCAGAGCTGACTCTCCCAAGAAGTCAGGGAGCACCTGTCCCCGGGAGGGGTGGGCAACCTCCAGGGCGCAGTCCCTGCCTCGGGAACTCCACTGTCCAGTGGGAAAACCGAAGCAGATCTCACCCTGCCTGCCCACAGCCAGCATCTGGGGACCCAAGTGGTACCTGACTTGAGGGTTTAAAACCCAGCACCTGATTGCTCGGGAAGCAGCTGTTGGCACTTGGTTACCCTGGAGTGTCATCTTCAATAATACGGGGATGACATTCTGTGCTTTGGTCACGGCTAGGTTTCTAACACTGCTGTTACAGTTTCTCTAGTCTGTCCCTGCTTTGCCAGGGTGGCTGATTGTCCAGTGTGGACCTTTGAGGGCACCAATGGGTCTGCAGGGTGGGTCTCCCTGACGGCAAAGCTCCACATGCATGCTGAGCAGGCCAGTCCCAAGGGGCGCTCCGGCCCTACAGTGGAGAGCTGGCTTCTTGTCTTCTGCAGACCTGGCTCCTCTCCCTGCCCACCTGCACAGGCCTTTCCTTCCCTCTGCACTGGGGCCACCCTCTCCTAGTCCCCATGTCCTAAGCCTTCGGGGGAGGAGGCCCGATGGGAACAGGGCAATAGAGGGGGTTGGTTTTCTGGGGCTGGAGGTGGGGAGCGGCCAGATCTGATGTGTATAGCTGTTTCCAGACACAAATAATCAATAGGGCTGGAGTGAGCCTGATGGGATTACCTGGCCTTTGCAATCAAAACCCACCAGACTGAACATTTGACCTTCAGCTCCTCAGCTTCCTTTTGAGTCTCTATCTGACGGCTTTTGAAAATCCATCTGGCAGATAACTGCAATCCAAAGTCGCCCGGGGAAACAACACCCCCGTCTGCAGATCTGCCACTTCCTGTGTAAACAGCCTGTCCTGTTGTCAGGGTTGCAGACGCCGAGCCCGCGCTCAGCCTGTTCCTCACCCCGGGCCTTTTAGGGGGCGAGAGTGTGGTAGCTTCTAATTTGTTTGTGTTTGGACTTGTTGCTTACAAACGTCTGGTGCCTTTTTGGTGTGAGGGTATTTCCCAACATTTTGGTCAGAATCAGGCTCAGCGGATGGCGGTTTTGGCTGCTGGGGTGTCTGGGGTCCTCTGAGCAGGCAAGAAATCCCCTCTGTGACTCAGCACCCTGGGCAGCTGCAGCACCAAGAGAGGACGAGCGACTTGGGCCCGGCTGGAGCCTTTGAGTCTGGCCGTGTTCTGCTCCTGTCCTGGCTGAGACCTCAGGCTTGGAGCCGGAGACAGTGTGGCTGGCAGGGGGCAGGGGTGGGGGGGCGGTCTATGGAGAGGAGGGGGCTCTCTCCAGGGCTGAGGCCCTGAGCACAGTACTTTCTGGTATGGAAACCAAAGCGTGTGAGCTCTGGGGTGTGTGTATGCGTGTCTGCACTGTGTGTGGGGGGGGTGGGGGAGTATAGTATGGTATGTGTTGGTGTAGTGTGTGTGGGTGGATACTGGGGGGTGGGGTATGTGCCGTGTGTAGTGTAGGGTGTGTGTGGGGGTGCATGCTGTGGGGTAGGGTGTGTGTGAGGGGTTGGGGTGTGTGCCATGTGTATGTGGAGAAGGGTGTGTGTGTGTCGGGGGTGCATATTGGCAGGGTGTGTATGTGGAGGGTGTGTGTGTTGCGAGGGAATGTGTGTGTGTTGAGGGGGGGTGTGGTTTTTCACACTCACTGCCCCCGACTCCGTACCCACCCCTAGGTCGCAGGAGGAGGCTGCCTCAGCCTGCCTGGTAGCCTGGCCCTGGCTCCCTCTGTCTTCCGGGAGGGTGTGTGGGCACTGCCAAGGGTGCAGGTTCAGGAAATTCCTTTGGCTCTTACCCCAGGCGGTTTGCAGGGAGCCCAATCCCGTGCAGCCCCAGGCCTGGCCAGGCGTTTGCCAGAACTCTCAGCCAGGCACCTCTCCCGGGCTCCTCTGACCTCAGGCCTCCTCTTCATCACCTCTGCCTCAGGAGCGGGCCTCTCTGAGAAGTGCTGCCCTGCCCTCACGGTCACGGGAGCGACTCCCAGGATCAGGCGCCCACATAGCTCTGGAGAGCTCTGCTTTTCCCTGACAAGCTAACAGAGCCCCGAAATGGTTGCTGACTTCATTCCGGAATAAGTGCAGGGCATTGAGCAGGATGAGAGGCCGCGACGCTGTTTGCAGCTGCAGGCAGACTCTGGCGGCTGGAAATTGATGATGATGGCTGCAATTTGGTCCTATTACTTATTCATTAACCACGTGCAGGTGGTCAGCTAATCGGCCAGACCTGCACTGGGAAGTTTTTTTCTGGAGGGCTCCATCGTATCTGCACCATGGGCATTAATTCAATGTCTCCTTTTCCCAGGAGGCCCCTCACAGGGTATTGACACTCACTGCACCAGCCCTGACCCTGAGCTCTGGGAAGGGCCTCCCTCATCCTAGTCTGGGCCCACCTGCTGGTGGTGGAGAAGCCCGCCCCTGCTGGGTCCTCAGACACTGGCTCTTTCTTTCTTTCATTTTTTTTTTTTTTAACTTTTTATGGCCACATCCATGGCATGTGGAAGTTCCCACGCTAGGGGCTCAAATCAGAGCTGCAGCTCTGGCCTCGGCCACAGCCACAGCAATGCAGAATCCGAGCCGTGTCTGCGACCTGCACCACGGCTCACGGCAACGCTGGATCCTTAACCCACTGAGTAAAGCCAGGGATTGAACCCGCAGCCTCGTGGATACTAGTCAGGTTTGTTACTGCTGAGCCATGATGGGAGCTCCTTCTTGACCACATGAACCCCTTTGAGTGGAGCCCTCCCTCCTCTCTCCTGCCCAAGCTGTCCCTTCCTTTTGAAAGGAGAGTTTCTGGGCTGGGTTGGGCTTCCTGGCTGACCTGCCCTCTCTCCTCCAGTTGCATCTACTTGGATCTCCCATGGGATGGGCTCCAGCCTGAGCTGCCCTACTGGACCCCACACTCCAGCCGGACAGCACACAGCCCGCTGTGTGGCCACTGCCAGCCTGGCACTCAGTTGTCATAGAGCTGCCCAGGGACCTCTGCAACCAGCTCTGCAGGGATCGTGTGAACCCACCACTCCTCCCGTCAACTCCAAATAGTGGCTGCCAAGCCTCTACTGGCTGGCTCGACGTGGCAGCCTGACACACTTATCCCTCAGGATGACATTTCATTTTTACTGTAACTGGCCTCAAAACAGGAAAGATAAGTACTGTTCAAACTTAATTATCGCTGCCCTTTAGGGGAAAAAAAAAAATGTGACATGCAGGGAGTTCCTGTTGTGGCTGAGGAGTAACGAACTCGACTAGCATCCATGAGGACACAGGTTCAATCCCTGGTCTCGCTCCAAGAATCCGGCATTACCATCAGCTGTGGTATAGGTTGCAGATGCAGCTCGGATCCTGCATTTCTGTGGTGGTGGCGTAGGCTGGCAGCTCTAGCTTCGATTGGACCCCTAGCCTGGGAACCGCTATATGCCGTGGGTATGGCCCTGAAAAGACAAAAAAAAAGAACATGCAGAGTGCCAGAAAAGATGCCCATAGCTTTTAGGTTGCCAATGTCAAATGGCTATTCTTGATGAGATTCAGGCCTGTGGCTAGTTGGGCAGCTTGGGCCCTTGAGACCTAGGTTGTGCTCTGGACTGTGTCATCCGACCTCACCGAGAAGGGCAAAGGGTGCTTGGTGGGGCTGATGCCTGAACTCACTTCCTGCTGGGCACCAGGACGGCAGCAGCTGGCTCTCCTGTGCACTGGCTGGCTCTTGCCGTTCGTGGCCAGTGAAGTGGCTCACTGCTGGTAAGCGAGGGGTGGACAGGTGAGCGCATGGCCCTGGGGCCACCCATAGATCACAGCTCCCTGTGTTCCCCTCTGCTTTGTCCCTCCTCCCCCTGCTTCCTTAGGTTCCACCTGGTTCAGACCTTGAGCTCAGGTCAAATGCAGGGCATGTCCCCAGTTTCTAAAGTCTCCGGGGTCTCCACTGGGTCCTGGCTGCCGAGACTCCCGGGCAGGGCAGGCAGGCGCACATTTTCCAGGGACTCCCTTGCAGGATGGCTTGGGTGAGCTGGGAGGGTTAGGGTCCCTGAGGGGAGGGGAGGTGAAAAGCTCAGTGCCCAGGCTCACGACTAAGGCACCCGCTGTAGGGATCTTGGAGGCTGGCCTCGCAAGCAGGTCCTTGGCTCCTCCTGAATCTTTCAGGAGTTCGCTTTTGATGCTGTCACAGCTGGAGGTGATGCAGAGACTGGGGACCAAAGGGGAACTGGGGACCTGCGGAGGATGCTGGGCTTCTCTCTTAGATCTGGGACTGGAGCCGGGCAGTCAGAGTGAAGGTGGTGGTGCCACTGATGGCCCTGCCTCTTGCCCTTCTGGCCAATGCATTTGTGCTCTGCTGAGAGTGCCACCCCTCAGTAGCAAAGGGTCAGTGAGCTCTTTGCAGTAAACCCAGGCACCGGGGCCTCCAGCATCCAGGCGAAGGTACTTATCATCAGTTCCTGCCCCATGTAGCTGCTTCAGGCAGTGCAAATGGAGGCACCAGACTTGGGCCATTTAACTTTGAAGTCCTGTCTCAAACAGAGAAGCTCATGTGGCTGAATTGTGTGGATTTACGTAATAGTGGGAACGTGACACCCAGCGCCTTCTTCAGAGAAGCCAAGAGGGTTCTGGGGCCTGGTGTCACCCACTGGAGTGACCACTGCCTCCCTGGCCCAGCTCCCCTCCCGAGGCTGTGAATTCCTGCTGCTGGTCCCCGAGGCCCACCCACATGTCTCTGGGTGGTGCTCTGTGCTCCGGCCACAGCCCAGTCTGGAATGCTTGTTTGGGTGGAGAAGAAATGGTGCAGGGCTTAGAGCGGGGAGTGGAAACCTGTCTCTTGGGCAGTGATGCTGGTCATTGGTGTTTCAAGGGCTGGTGGAGCCAGCTGTCAGAGCTGGCCATCTCCCAGTCCCAGCGTGCTCTGCCTCTCTGGCCCCCCTGGGTCTCACCCAGGCGCACTGTCCTTGGCCTCTCCATCTCCCTGTCATCCGCTCGCCCTGCAGAGCCCAGGAAGCCCGATCAGAAAACCATCTGCTGCTTCCTCTGAGGCCTCTTTCGGATCTGACACTCAGTGACTGGAATACCATGTGATCACAGGCAGGATGGGGCTGAATCCCCTGTGCTGATGTGGTGCTCAGGCGTGAGACGGCGCAGGACGGCATGCCTATGTCCCTAGACTTGGCTGGTGCTCCTGATGTGAGCTCTGTCACCAGCAGTGACAGTGACTCATCTGCTGACCTAGAGGCTGGGGGGTGGGGCTGCCGTCCAGTGTGCAGCCAGGACCAGGAGCCCTGCGGGAGGAAGGCAAAGGCTACCCAGCCTCCCCTAGCCTGGGTCTTTGTCTTTTCACGGGCTGATTTCTCAGGGACGATGAGTAAGCTTGAATGTTCCTCATCGCTGTGAGTAATACTGGTACTGACTTCTTTAAAGTGTTAATTTTTAAACTTTCCATTAAAGAGGTTCCGTGGGGGCTTGGGAGGCAGCTTATTTCACGCCCCAAAGAGTGGGGTGTGCTGGCTGGCTGCCTGGTGGCGGTGGAGGGAGGTATGTCTGCAGCTGCTTACCCCGAGTGGCCAGGGTCACGGGCTCCAAGGAGGAGCCAAGGTCGGCTGGGGGAGGTGGAGGGAGGCAGGTGGGGCTCGGCCGTCACTCCTCACTCCGTGGCTTAGTGCCCTCTGCCCCCCGAGCCTGTGTTGGGCAGACTGGCTTGGTGCCATGTGCTGGCTGGGACAGGGATGGGCCTGGGGCTTCCTGGCCTGGGCTCGGGGGTGGGGAATGCAGCCTGGGCACCCCCGCTGCCAAACTCTGACCCTGGTGTTCCTTGTGCTTCCCTTTGAGGATCCACTCCAAGGAGCACTTCAAGGAGAAGTACGCCGTGGACGACGTCCATTATGCGGACGAGGTCAGTGGTGGCGGACCCCTCCTCTGTGGCGGCACAGGGCTTCTAGTCACCCCTCTGCTCCAGATTCCCTCGTCTCCCTCTGCCGCAGCCTGGCTGGATGTCGCGAGACACCGCAGCCCGGCCACCAGCTGCCGTGGCAGTGCCCTTGTTCGGAGGGCGCTCAGGAACCGTGTGGCTCAGAGCTCCCCAGGAGGCCCCTGCTCTGCCCCAGGCGGTGACCGACTCCGTGGCTGGAAGTGTCTGGTACCTGGGATGTGGCTGCTGAGCTGCACATGGGGTCTGGGGGTTGGGGGTCTCTATGAAGGTCTGGTCTAAGGGCTCCCCAGACTCAGCTGGGCCCTTCCCACCAGCCCTGGCCAGCTGCAGATGCTGCAGTCAGAAAAGCCCCAGACTACGAGTGGCCCGGAGGAGGGGGGTGGGGTGGGGTTGGAGGTCCCTGGCTTTCATTGTCTTCCCAGCGTGGTTGCCCAATGGTGTCGTGTGGCCTGGGTTGCCATGTGACTGTCCTCCCGGGGCTTTGAATCTGTCCCCAATCCAGGCAGTCAAAGGGGGCCACCCCTGACCTCCATTGCTGATAAAGCCGGGTTGTGGCAGAGGTGAGAGCATAGCCACTCGCCTCTGTGGTCTCCTTAGAAACCAAGGGCCCCTGACACCAAACCACTGCCAGGCACACTGGAGGCTGCTCTGCTCTATCCCTGGATGCTGTCTTTGTTGCCTAGAACATAAACACTGGGAGGTGCCCTGGCCTGGCAGGATCAGCTGGACAGGGCCCCTCTGTACCACATTTGCCCAGACAGAAGTCGTCATACCCTGAGAGCCGGGGTGCAGGGTGGAAGCTGCTGGAGGAGCCAGCCAGCCGAGGCCCAGCAGCAGCACCCATGCCTCCACGCCTTCCCTTGGGCAGGACACAGGCTGTGTGGGAGAATGATGGCCCTGGGTGGGAGGCTGCTTCCCGGGCATCTAGGTCAGACAGGCGGTGCTGGGCAGAACCAGCCTGGCCTGCTTGGGGGCAGACAGCTCACCTTGATGACTGCCCGTGCCGTGCCCCAGCAGGCTGGTGCCAGGACCATCCTCTATGCTGGACAGTCGTGCTTCTGTTCTGCCGTCCTGGAATGTGGTGCCCATTCTCTCTCCATGTCTACCCATCCTTCTGCCCCTCTGCTTTGGCAGGCGTATCCCTCCTGCCTCTAAACTGCATCTTAACATTATCACCTTTTGAGACCTTGACTCTCCAGGTCTTTTCCAGGGTGACACCTGGAGGGTGCAGCCTGGGACGGGCCCTGGGACACGGACCTTGTGCCGCAGCCCTCTGCATCCCCTGCCGACTCCCGTCTACACTGGCAACCCTGCCCTGCCTCTTGGGATCACTTGTAGACATGGTGGATCCTGGCTGTGTTCTGGTCTATACTCTGCCCTTTCCTGGTCTTTGTGGCTAAGGCCCAGTTCTTTCCCCCCAGAGTCTAGCATCACACTCTTCCTGCCCAGTCCCCGGGACATGTGGGCATCAGAGCTGGTTGGGGTGGGAGCTGAGCTCAGTAGCCAGGGGCACACTCTGGTGCAGAAAGTGACCACACGGGCAGTTGGTCCTCCGTGTGGTGATGCCCAGTCAGCAGGGGCTTAAGAAGGAGTGTTCTTGACATCCCCAGGGCCACGGGGTCTATATCTGTAGCACTTTCTGTCGGATTGAATTGTAGCATGAAGGGGGCTGGATCTTTATTTTATGTCATGTGATTCAATCCCAGGTTTTTGGGGGGTGACTCATAGCATCAGAAGAGTCTGTTAATATACACATGATGTGTTCTCTAAGCCTCTTGTGTTTAGGATCTCAAATAGTCTGAACATTTATTTGTGTGCTTCTGATGAGGGCATTTGCCTCTTACCTTATGTGTCTTTCTTTTTTTTTTTTTCTTTTTGCCTTTTTTAGGCTGCACCTGTGGCATATGGAGGTTCCCAGGCTAGGGGTCAAATCAGAGCTGTAGCTGCCAGCCTATACTACAGCCACAGCAACGCCAGATCCCAGCCGCGTCTGCGACCTACACCACAGCTCAGGGCAACACTGGATTCCCTAATCCACTGAGCGAGGCCGGGGATTGAACCTGCAACCTCATGGATCCTAGTCAGATTCTTAACCCGCTGAGCCACGGTGGGAACTCCTCATCTTGTATTTCTAAGTGCTGGAGAGGGAGTGGTGCCCATCCTCAGGTCTGATTTCCTTCTGCCCCTCTGCTTTGGCAGGCGTATCTCTCCTGCCTCCAAACTGCATCTTAACATTATCACCTTTTGAGACCTTGACCCTCCAGGTCTTCTCCGGGGTGACTCCTGGAGGGTGCAGCCTGGGACGAGTCCTGGGACACGGACCTGCCTTGCCTGGGACTCTGCCCACAGAGTCAGAATGTTTTTGTGCCACATCCTCCCAGCCATAGCCTGACAGTGTTGCTTTTATGACTGGGGGATGGGGTGGGGAAATCAACTCCATTCACCCTGTGATTTCTGGGGCGAAGGAGAGCTGGCCTTCAAATGAGATGACACAGAGGAGGACTTGAGTGTCAGAATAGGAACGCCTGTAATGATAGTGTAGAATTAGAGCCCACAGGCCAGCTAACTCTGAGTCTGTGTTTACGAAGCGGAATCCTAAGCTTCATAAATACAGAAGGCTTCAGCGGAGCTGAGAGCACAGGAGCTTTCTGCAGCCCCCGCTGTTATCGCTGCCACAGTTAATCGGTTTTGTCTTGGCTATTACCGCCGTGGTTCTTCTTGGAAACAAGGGCCCATGTGGACTGTGAGTCAGGTGCTTCACTCCAGGGTGGTGCCTGCCGATTCCGGTAACCTTGGCGTCTCCCTCTTGCTCTGGCCCCCGGTGGCTGCAGCTCTCACCCCATTACAGAGGAGGCCAAGGGTCAAAGCGGCAAAGGGCCCCATCCACAGCCCCACAGCCAGGGCATCCTAGAGTTGGGATGCCAGCCAGAACCTTTGGACCCTGGAGGCTCCCCCTGCACCTCTGCTCCTGCCCTGTCAGCAGTGAGGGGATGCTGCAGGAGACACCTGTGGAGGTGACGAGACTCCTAAGTGCCTTTGATTTTCTGTGGCTTGGATGGAGCATGGCGGTACAGACACCTGGGCTGGGAGGCCCTCGAGGTGCCCAGGGCCATTCCATCATGTGACAGGAAGCCCTTCGGGGATGGGCTCCTGGGCCAGGTCTAGGGTGCTCAGCCTGATCCAGCTTTGGGCAGCCGTGGCCATCCATACAAGTCACAGACTGGGGGCAGCTGACCCTTGATGCCTCTGAAAGAAGGCAGGAAGTCCCCCACCCCAGGCCATGCCTGTTGCTGGGTACCATGTGTAAAATACAGGTGTCTGAGGTAGCGAACCTGGCTGTCTAGTTCCCTTCCTCCCATAAGTGATCCTGAGTTTAATTATTGAGAAGGGAGGGGAGGCTCAGGAGAACGCTGAGAGGTGCTCCAGGCATTGCAGTGCAGACACTGGTTTCTATCAGGGGACAGGAGCTGGCCAGGTGGAGGGCACGTGTTGTGTTTTCCTCTCTGGCACCAGGCAGGTGTTGCCAGGGTCCCTGGTGCAGATGCAATAGACCTTGGTGGCAGCACAGTGATGGATGCCCCTTGGCCCTTGGCCTCGGTAGGTAGAGGTATCAGGGAGTGGTGGGGTCTGCGCTCAGCCCTCTGAAGGGGCAGCTGGCCCAAGGTTGCTAGATACTCTGAGTGATCATGAGTACCTGTCAATACACAGTGTTGGTGGTCTTTCCCGATGTTTACTTTTAGAAACAAATCGAACGTTTAAATACCTTGCTGGCCACCAGTGTGCAGTCTTGTTTCAGACTGCCCCAAAAAAGGCTCACTTTTAAAAGCTTTGCTTTTAGCATGGTGAGGCCCAGCCCCTGGAGCAGTGCAGGCTCTCTTGGCAGCACTGGTCATGGATTGTCCAGCCCCTTTTCCTGGATCGTCACCCTTGAAGAGTGGCCTCCAGGCCTGGTCGGAGCCCTGGGCACGAGGGTGCTCAGAGTGTCCGCGGGAAGCCTCTGGTTGTCCGCGGGGCTCTGCAGAGTTCCATGTGTGCTGTCCGCCTTGACCTGCCTGTGCGGCGAGACTACCTGGGAAATTGGTGCTGAGGCTGGAAGCGAGGCAGGGTTGTTTACCAGCATCGGTTTGTGAGAGCCCATGGGTCCCCAGTGACCACCGCTCCATGGAAATGAGGCTTTGGTTGACAGAGCCAAGCTGTCCTGTGTGTGAAGCTGCTTTTCCAGCTGGGACGCCTAGCTGCCTCTTCGCGTTCATTTCTGAGACACGGAATCAGGGTGTGCTGATGAGAGGGGAGCGCTAATGGGTCTCCTTGGGGAAGGGCTGGTGCAGCCGCCCGATGGGGGCAGGTTTTGCAGCCGCAGCGGTAACTGGGGCCTACTCGAGGGGTCGTGATCAGTAACCGGCGCTGCCCTGCCAGGACCAGCAGACACCTGGCCTGCTGCGCTCGGCCTCCCTCCTGCTGCACATGGGGCGGCGCTGAGAGCAGGCTATGTTCTCCTCCATCATCCCCACCAGCACGTCCAGACTCGTAGCCAAGAGAAAAACCCATCAGCCTGCACATTCGTTATCCTGCTCCCCTCTCCCAAGGACAAGAGCACACACAATCCCCAAGGGCCTGCTCGCTCTCCGGTTCTGCCGCTGTAATTGATGGACCCGCTGCGTGCTGATGAATGCAGACCCTTCGGCCAACATCACAGCACATGCAGGGCCTGACAGGTGCGGCTCTGGTTCCTTGTAATGGGCCACCCCCTCCCTGGGGAGTGCCAGCCACGCACCACCACGTGCTGCCTGTGCTCTGGTCATTCTCAGAGCAATTACTGAGCAGACGGGGTGGGCCCAGGGGGATGGAGCGCCGGACCTGCTGGCGGGAGGGTGGTTGGCACATATCCCGAGTCATCTGGCTGTGAGCATCAAAACCTTGACGGAGTATGGGGCTTCGCACCCAGCAGCTTCACTGGGTCAGTTTTTTTGTTGTTGGTTTTTCTTTTTTCCCCCCAAGGGAATAATTTTCTTTAAATTTATCCTTTTTCTTTCTTTTTTTTTTTTTTCTGGCTGCCCGCGAGCCTGTGGAGGGAGATCCCTGGCCACAGTTGTGACCTACACCACAGCCATAGCAAGACCGTATCCCACTATGCCAGGCCAGGGATCGAACCTGGGTCCTGACACTGCAGAGGTGCCACCAATCCCGTTGCACCACAGTGGGAACTCCTAAGGAAATAATACTTCTAAACCAGGCGGTGCATTTGGGCCTTGTTTATAATAATCATCATACATAATGTCACCGTCCAATAGAGGAATGAATAGATGAGCTACACCGAGCTGTCAAGAGAATATAACGACCACAGGTGTAGTAGCTCTGGGCTGTGCTCTCTTTTGACTCTGAACCTGGGCAGATTAACCCGTAAGCTTTTTCACCAGTGAAATCTGGGCATTTGCAGCGCCAGCTTCCTGGGTGGTTCCATGAGATGAGTCTGCAGTGACTGGCACAGGCCATGATCCAGGGCTCCCTGGACATTTATCTTCCCCTACAGTAGGGACTGGTAAAAATGGCGTATTTGAGGAATATTTAGTGACAGGAAATAAGTGAAGTGTGTAACTCCATATGATCCAAATGTCATTACAGATCTCTGTTTTTATGTGTGGAGATAAAAAGTCTCAGGGGGATGGTTTTGTAGGTGTATTTTATCTTTTTATGGTGTTCAATATCTTCCAGGTTTTCTCTGGGAGCCTCTCAGTATTAAAAAGCACATACATACATATGTCAAAACTTATCAAGATGTGCATTTAAATATGTGCAGCGTGGAGTGTGTTGGTGATGGTGGTGATAGTGCAAGAAAGCTGTTGAAACAACAAACAAGTCCTCCTCACTCACCCTGTGTCAGAATGTTAGAGTTTAGGGTGGGGGCGTAGGGAGGGGGTGTAAATACAGAAGGCCCTGCAGTGGCCAAGATGCAGAACAGACTGAGGGGTGGGGTTAAGAGAGGAAGAAGAGGAGTTCCCACTGTGGCTCAGTGGGTTAAGAACCCAGCTAATATCCATGAGGACACGGGTTTGATCCCTGGCCTCCCTCAGTGGGTTAAGGATCTGGTGTTGCCGCGCACTCCGGTGTAGATCACACAAGTGGCTCAGATCCCACGTTGCTGTGGCTGTGGTGCAGGCCAGCAGCTGTAGCTCTGATTCGACCCTTAGCCTGGGAACCTCCACATGCTGCAGGTGCAGCCGTAAAAAGAAAAGAAAAAGAGAGAAGAAAGGGGTCCCAGGGGGATGGCAGGTACCCACAGGGTATGGATGTCATGGCTGATGCAGCATCATGGGCACTTTGCCAAGGGAATGAGGACAGTTGGGGGGCCAGTAGAGGCGGGGTGAACCAGCCCGCTGGGGGGTCAGGAGCCTAGGTCCTGAGTACCAGTCGGTGAAGGGGCTCAGTTGGAGAGAAGGCATCGCGGGCAGTGGTGGGAGCCCCGGTGAAGGTGTGGGGACAGGGGCTGGCGTGCGTGCTCGGTCAGAGGGTTGAATAGGAAGGGACCAGCCTGTGGGGGCCTGCGTGGGCTGTGGGAGGGACGGAGAGTGAGGAGGTAGGGTTGGTGAGGTGGCCAAGTCCACATGGTCAAGGAGATGAATGGGAGCAGGGAGGAGGGTGTCTGTCTACCTTGGGGACCAGAGGCTGGTTCGGCCAGTGCCTAAGAGATTTCACGGAACATATTTTTCATGAGGGAGCTGGCAAATGAACAGAGGTGCTGGCCTTGGAGGGTGGGTGGGGCCAGCTGTTTGGAGGTGGAATCTGCCAGGGGCCTGGAGGTAGGGCAGCACATGGGGCCGTGTGCCAGGTTTAGGTTTGAAACCCTCTCTGCCACCTGAGAGCTGTGTGGTTTTCCGAAGTCCCATATTCTCTGTAGACTTCCTCTTGTAAGGATCTGTTCCATATGGACTCCGGTGTTCATTGCGGCACTATATGCAATAGCCAAGACATGGAAACAACCTAAATGCCCATCTACAGAAGAGTGGATAAAGAAGATGTGGTACAAAATACACAATAGAATATTATTCAGTCACTAAAAGGAAAGAAATAATGGCATTTGCAGCAACATGGATGGACCTAGAAATTATGCTAAATGAAGTCAGCCAATGAGACACTAACGTCATACGCAATCACTGACATGTCGAATCTAAAAAAAGGACACAGTGAACTTCTTTGCAGAACAGATGCTGACTCACAGACTTTGAAAAACTTATGTTTCCAAAGAAGACAGGTTGTGGGGGGTGGGCTAGGGGTTTGGGATGGAAATGCTATAAAATTGGCTTGTGATGCTCGTTGTACAACTCTAAATGTAAATAAAATTCATTGAGTTAAAATAAAAAACTATTAAAAAAGGACCTGCTCCATCCATGTGAGCCGTGACTGTTTAATCACGTGGGTATGTCATCTCTATGACGATTCATCGGACGGCACTAAAGTAGATTCTTCTTTCTGACCTTTCAGATCGCCAGCGTCCTGACATCACGGAGCCCCTCTGTCCTCCTCACTTTGGTGAGTGGCTGGCATCCAGGGACCGGGCAGGGTTTGAGTACAGGGAGGGAGGGGCTTTAGGAAGCCACTTGCCCTGGCGGAGGTCGGGCCGGGGGGGAGGACTGAAAATTGAGAGCGATGGTCAGTAGGGACACCTCAGTCGGACCGGCCGAATGGGTCCAGGCCCACGTCCTTGATTCTCTAGTCACCCTGGGCTGGGCCGTGTCCTGTCCCAAGGCCCTTGTGACAAGATACCACACTCACCGCACTAGAGGATGTATCGTGTCCGGCTGTGCTCTCGGGGTTTGTGGATGGAGATTATCGGTTTGCTTCCATCCTGAGTTTCCTCGAGTGTTAATAGATTTTGATAATGACACCCTTTGCATCTGCCTGTGAGGGTGCGGGCTGTGTGCCATCAGATTTTGAACGTGGGGCACCGGGGGACCGAGGGCCTGCCGTAGCCTGGGCCGGGCAGGGGTGCACGGGGCACCCCAGCAGGGCAGTGGGGCGCTTGGGCTGTGAAGTGGTTCTGAGAAGAAGCCCGTTTTCTTACACCTCTGTGACCCTGGGGAGCTTCACCCATGAAGAGTGACCCGTCTCCTTGGTTAATTGATTTTTACAGAGAGAGTTTTTCTCGGTTATTTTTGTTAGCACTTCACCTGGGCTCCTGTTCCCGCTCTGCTGTTTTGATGGCTGAGAAGAAAGGTTATGTTAGATGATTGTGGTCACGGAGGGGCCTGTGTGTTTTATTGGGGCTGCAGGGGATACAATTAGACAGGACCTGAAGGTCTGGAGGGAAGAACGGGTGTTTGAAAACTGGTGTTTTCCGCCTCCCTGGGGGGAATGACATTTTCCCCCGAGTCTTTTGTTTTGTCTAAGCTCCTCAGTTCCACTTGGAGTCTCCTTACACTTAGGAGAAAGGGGAGGCATGTCACACCGAGTCCTGGTGTCCCTGAGAAAGAGGCCCGTCTTGCCTGAGTCGGGTCACAGCCGCCTCTCTGGAAGGGCCGGATTTGACAGGGCTTAGCGGGACACTGTCCATGGGGAGCGGGCCAGCCTGGGAAGGTGGGGTGTGGTCGGCGGTGATCCCGGCCTAAGCTCCTCTCACGCAGATGCCGCCTGTGCCCAGGCAGCCTGAGCTGGGTCAGCAGACGGAGGAGGCCTTGCTTTCCCTGCTTTTCAAGTTGTAGCAGAGGAGGGAGGGCTGCCTCTGTGCTGGGACCCAGCTTAGAGTTACCTGAAAGGCAGGAAGGGATGAGTTGGCTGGGCTGGGGCGGTCTTCCCCCTTCTTACCCAGTCCCCGTGGGGCAGGTCTGTGTCCTCACATTCCCTCTCTCTCCCCAGCGCGGCGTCAACACCGACAGCGGCAGTGTCTGCAGGGAGGCCTCCTTTGAGGGCATCAGCAAGTGAGTCCTGGGCCCCGGGAACTGCCTCCTTTTGTCCTCCACCAGCTCGCACCCTTGCTAGTGGGCCTGGCCTCATCTATAAACTCCACCCAACATGGGCAAGGAGGAGGGGTTTGAGCGGGTATTTTGAGGAAATGCTTAGAAAAATAATTTGCCTGGAGTTCGTGCTGTGGCGCAGCGGGATTGGTGGGATCTTGGGAGCACTGAGACGCAGGTTTGATCCCTGGCTGGGCACAGTGGGTTAAAGATCCTGTGTTGCTGTAGCTGCAGCTTAGGTCACACCTATGGCTCGGATTATCCCTGGTTTGGGAACTCCATATGCCGCGGGGTGGCCAAAAAAGAGAAAAAAAAGAAAAAAATGATTTGCCTAAATTCACTTTGACTTTAGGGATGGTTGTCGCTTTCCTGCCGAGCTCCATCGTGAAAGCACAGGTCCGCTGAGTGCTTCGGGAGCTCCCGCCCCAGGAGGCGGCTATTTTTCCTCCAGAGACCTGTCCTCAGCTCTGTGGGTTTTGTCTTATCAGTCCCCACCCCTCGCTCTAGCCCCGGACCTCTCCCAACCTGGCCCGAAACTCCTGGGTCCCCTGCTGCCCCGGTCCCAGTTTGCCGCCCTGCTATCCGAGGAGCCCTTGAAGGGAGAGGCACCTGTCCCTCCAGGCTGCAGCGTCTCCATCCCCCGCCCCTCCCCTGGCACACGTACTCTGCGCCACCGTGTCCTCTGTTGTCCTTTGGTGGACTGAGGCGGTGGCAGAGGAAGCGCCGTATAATTATGTATGAGCCTGAGCCATGGGAGTTTGTGCGTATGTGTGATGTAGGGTGATTAGGAGGGATTAGGAGCTCATAAATATGTATCACTCTCCCCAGTGATAAGAGCGAGGGAGCTGGGGGAGCGGGTATCAGGTTTGCTTCTTTTCATCGCACAAATCTCCGCACCCCCTTGGGAGTTCCCCAGAGCGCCCCTGCCTCCCACACTGGTGGTGATGAGCCCAGCTCATTGAGATGCAGGCCATGGAACTGCTGTCTCTCCCCAGGCCCTTGAGGGGGGTGGTATGGGGCGCAGCCGGCTGCTGCCTGTCTGGGTGAGCCTCCCCTGGTCCCCCAGCACTGCCTGGTACCGGTGCTCCTGTGCCCTGCTCCCCTGCCTCAACCAACACCGTGGGATATCTCTGCTTCCCTGCGCTGGGCCTTTGGTCTCTGTCTTGTGGGAGGAAGCCCTGGTGGCTGCCACACCGATCGGTTCTGTGACCTTGGCAGAACTTGCCCTCTGAGCCTTAGCTCCCCACCACGAACCCCGTGTAGCATGGTGCTGCTCGGACTTGCCCTGGGATGAAATGAGATCCTGCTCATCCAGAGCCTGGCATGGAGCTGGTGCTTAGTAAATAGTTGCCTGCAAGCAGATCCCCCCCTTGTGCTTGATGTCCCTCTGGGCCTCAGTTTCCCCAGCTGTGTAGTGGGCTTGTGGACTCAAGGGTCTCTGATGACGACATTCCTGGATGTCAGTGAGCTGTGGGGCTTCTCATCTTGGCTTGGCACCCCCGCCCCCGCCGCCAGCTGAGGTCTCTACTGCAGAGAATGCCTCCTCAGCACCCTGGGCACAGGGCTGGTGGGGGGTATGTCAAGTCTGGCTCCTGGCTGATCCCTAAGGTTTTCTGGGGGGAAGGTGGGGGACGCCAGCAATGTCATCACTGTCAGTGGCTAGATCCCACTTCCCTGGGAGGAGTCCCCCTGTGAACCGGCCCCCTCCTCTGAGCAGACCCCAGCCTCTGTCCTTTCCTGCTCCCTAAGTACATGTGGCCTCTGCCAGGAGCCCAGAGAAGCCTGTGCTTGGCCAATATCCACCCCCTCTTCTCCCCACCCGGGCCATCAGCATTTGGAAGGCTTCTGGGAGAGCCCTAACTTTGCACAGCCCCTTAGGCACTGGGCTGGCCTGCTCCAAGCCATGGTCCAGCCCAGACTACGGGCTTCTCCCCAGGTGCCTCACTCCTGGGCCGAGCACCTGCCTCTTTGCTGGGGGGATTTGTGCCCACACCCACAGGTCGGCCTGAGTTGTCTGACTTGGCTGATGTACTGCAGGCGAGAGCCCTCCCGGGCGTCTCTGTCTCGGAGTCCCCTGGCCTGGCCATGTTACCCTCCCTCCTGTCCCCTCACAACTCGCTCACTGTGGCACCCTTTGTGTGGCTCCGCTCTTAGAGGTCACTCCCCTGGGGTGCTGCTCAGGCCCTGCCTCCTACCCATCCCACTGCCAGCACCTCAGCCTGGCTGCCTCCTGGTCCGTGTGCCAGACGAGAGAGGCCCCTGTCCTCCAGAGCCAGGGTGACTCAGTGACCGTGTTCACCTGCCTGCTGTGAGCATCTGCAGCTGTTTGCAGGGATAATAATAGCCTATTTGCTAAGTAAGATGAATCTTGCTGTCGTCCCACTTTCCGGTGCTCAACTGTGTCGATCACTGGTCGCTTCTCACTGCCCTAATGAAGTGCCTTATTCCTGGAATTTGGGGTTTTGACCCTTTTACACTTCCCTGCAGCACCTCCCATCAACCTGCTCTGGCACAGGTTTGGATTTTGGCCTCTTGATTTGTCAGTTGGCCCACCCCAGGCCACCTTTATCCCTCGGCCTGGGGACAGCAGGGAGCTTGTGGTGTAATAGTGGTCTCACCTGTCCACCCGTGCCAGGCTCTCCAGGCCCTGATCTGGTTGGGCGGCCAGCCTGTGACCTTCAGGGTTGGTTGCTGCAGGTCTATCACCTTGCTGGGGCTGTGGGTTTGGTCCTGGAAGACCTCCGACCTCCCTCAGCCTCCCCAGATCAGGGCCAGGCCACCCGCTGCTTGTGGCAAGGAGCATGCCAGGTATCACAGTGATGGGGTCGGTAGAGGGCTGGGAGCAGGGAGGCAGAGGAGGGTGTGGGGGTGTGGACATGCACTGGGATCTCCCCATGGCCTGGGGCCCCTGGACTCACCGAGGGGCATGGCTTTGTCCTCCCTGTGGAGCTGGGGGGGCAGGATTATGCTGGGCTGAAGGGAGCAGGTGAGGACAGGCCTCGTGCCAAGTTTGACTGTGCTGGGATCGGCTCAGGGCCCCCGCTGTGGGCTCTGGCCAGAGGGTAGGGTCGGGAGCTCACTGCCAGCACCTGGTCCTCCCCTCAGCCCCAGGGCCAGGGCTGATCTGTTGTAGAGCATAATTCTGCAGAAAAGACAGCTTCTTCCTGTGGGCTGCGTGTTCCACAGCTGCCTGGAGCAGCTGGTTCCTGCAGCCGGGGAGCAAAAGCTGCACGATGAGCATCTGAAGAGGTTGGCTTGAGAGCAGGTTTTCTTGAGAGAGACAGACAGACAGACTCTGACTATGAAGGGAAAGAGGTGATCTGTCGGGAGCCAGGTGGCCTGTGGGCCCTCCTGGCCTGAGACAGTTCCCTCCAAGGCAGGCAGACTGCCTGGGAGCCCTGGGTGGGGGCAGTGAGTCCAGACCACTCTGTTTTCTGTCCTTGTCTGACAGTGAAATATGGTTGATGCTCTACATCAACCGGTTATTCAAGATAAGCGTATTTCTTATCTTTTGGCATTTACTGAAACTGCCTTGCGTATTTGAAGACAATTGGTTACAAATTAATTCAATTGAAATGAGTAGTTAAATATGAAATTGCTGAATTGGGGGGTTATTAATGCAAGAATATTAATATCCAGAGATGTGAATTTTTAAATCCAAGAAAGAGAGGGACGTTATTAAAATTTGGCAGTTACAATAAAATGCCACTCCATGGTCTGGGGGCCAGTGGCTTTCTGGTTACTGTTAACTTCTGTATCAAATTAACATTTAGGATTGGGCTTCTGATTATGGCCCATGGAAGCTTTATGAGTCTCCTGAAAAGACAAGAACCCACCCTAGTCCCCCAGCAAGGGTGGAAAGGGGGCCTTCCAGGGTCTCTTCTCCATTCTTGGGTTAGAAACTGCAGGGACGAGCCCACAGGCCAGGGCAGGGCTGGCTGGGCCTCCACTCTCACCCTCCATCACCTGGCCTGCAGGTAGAGCCCACCAAGGAGTTACCCTCTGCTTCCAGGACACTCCCCTGCCCCCATGGGGCTCTGGTGGGCTTTGTTGTTGTTTTTGCACAGTTTTTACATGCCCTTTGTAGAAAGCTGTAACTAGCACAGAGGCAAAAGCAGGGAATGTTCAAATTGGATTATCCCAAGTTAAACGGCTGACACTGCGGTGATTGTCTTTTGGGCTCTTCTGTGTCTGTCTGAGTGTGTTTTTGTGTCTGAGTGTGCATTTATGTAAGTGTGTGGGGTTTTGTATGTGTGTCTATTTTGGGGTAGGATCTTTGTGTGCTAATCTAAGTATATGTTTGTGGGTATATGTGTGTGTCTAGTTGTGTCTACTTGTGTCTGAGTGTGTGTGTTTTTGTGTGTGTGTGTCTGCCTGTGTCCATGAATATACATCTGTTGTCTCTGAGTGTGCGTCTATTGTCTACACATCTGTGTGAGTCTGCGTGTGCCTCTTTCCTAAGCGTATGCCTGCCTGTGTATGTCTTTGTGTTTGCATCTGTGTCTTTGAGCTGGGTCACTTTGCTGCTCGTGTGGGTGGGTGCATGTGTGTATTCATACGTACATTTTGTAAAGTGAGATTTTACTGACGTGTTTGGTTTCTGAGGAGAAAGGGCATTGCTTTTCCTAGCATCAACGTGACATTTGGCAGAATGGGAGACAGTCTATATTGCCATCTTTATTTATGTCATCTGCTGCTCTGTTCTTTACTCTGAGCCACTGCTATTTCACAAGTAGGGCTTGATTCTACAACATTTTGGTTGACCTTGAATTAAGTAGTGTTAGTTGTGTAGTTAGAGCTCCCCAGAGCTTTGAGGATCTGGGATCCCCCCAGCCTGCTTCTCTCTCCTCTCCCCTGTCCCTCCTGTAGCCAGGAGTGGGGGTGCCACCTGCACAACCATAGCATTAGATGGGTGTTTTCAAACACTGGTGATTGAGGTCATGGAAAGTGCCCGGTTGGTCACAAACCTGCATGTCCTGTGTGTCATTTCCTGACCCGAGCTGGAGCAGGGCTCGGAATTCTGAGTTTATAAAAGCTTCTCTGCTGAGGTCCATGCATGGTACTGGGCTATGTTGCACTTCTCCAGCTTTCTCACTGATAGCTTGAGCTCTGGGTCACATGTGACACAAGCATCAGGGGTATCCTTCAGCCTGACCCTTTTGTCTCCTTTTTTTTTTTTTTTTTTTTCATTTGTAGTCTTCTGATTGAATAATAACTTGCAGCTTTGTAGATTTTTCTGTTGTATTTTATTGATTTCTGCTTTAAAATTTTTCTTTTATTTTCTTTAGGTTTTATTTGTTCTTTACCTTCTTGAGAAGAAGAAAGGGCATTTGGGGAGTAGAAGTTTAGATCATTGATTTTTCAATGTTCTTTTCTACATTTATATATATATATAGTGTTTAGGGCTGTATATTTTCTTCTAAGCATTGCTTTGGTTTCATTTCACCGGTTATGATATTCCATGTTTTTATTCTCTCTGTCATTGTTATTTCATCTTTGAACAGTAGGTATTTAGAAGTGTATTGCTTAATTCCCGAGCAGTTTTGGATTTCATAGTTTTCTTGCTGTTAACAGTTTTCTGGTTTAATTCTACTGTAATCTATGTACTTGAACCCTTTGAAATTTATTGAAACTTCCAGCATATGATCATTTTATACATGTTTCGTGTGTACTTGAAGAGACCATGTTGTTGGCAGTTGTTATCTGTAGTGTTCTGTGTATATCAACCAAGTCAAGCTGGTTAATTATATTATTCCTACCCTCTACCTCTTTCTTTACTAATTTCTCTCATTCTGCCATCAGACGAGGTATGTGAAAATCTCAGACTGCTTGTGGATTTATCTGTTTCTCATTTCTGTCATTTTTTTAAAATCAGTTGTATTGGAATCAAATTTACATACAATAAAATTCATTTTATGTATAATTCAGTAGGTTTTTAAAAAGAGCTTAGGATATAGTTCACAAACCTTTCAATTGACCCACTGAGGCTGTACAATTAAATGCTTCTTGAATTTATAGATCTGTAAAATCATCATCACAATAAATTTTAGAACACCCAAAAAGAAACTCTGGCCCCTGGCAACCACTTAGCTACTTTCTGTCTCTGTAGATTTGCCTATTTTAGTATTTGATATAAATGGAATCATGCAGTATGTGGCCTTTTATATCTGGCTTCATTCACTTAGCATGTTTTCAAAATTCATCTGTGTCGTAGTGTAAATCAGTCACTTTGCTCATTTTTATGGCTGAAAAATAGTCCAGTCTAGGGATATATTGGTTTCTGTTTGCATAATCTTTTTGTATCCTTTCACTTTCAATCTAGCTGTGTCTTTGAGTCTAAAGTATCTCTTTAGAGCGTATAGTTGAATCTTTTTTTTTTTTCATCCATCCTGCCAATCCCTGCCTTTTAATTGGAAAATTTAACCCCTTTACATCTAAAGTAATTACTGATTAGGAAGACCTTCCTTCTGCCTTTTTGTTATTAGTTTTCTGTATGTCATTCATTGTTTCTGTTCCTCAGTTTTTCTGTTAACTCCCTTCTTTTGTGTGTAGTCTAGCTTGCATCCATATCAACTTTATTTCAATAGCACACAAAACATAGGTTCCCTTTGTGCTGTTATTAAATACAGAGTGCATCTTTGTACATTTTGTGATGATCTGCACAGGTTTATACTTATTGCTTTATGCAGTTCTCTTTTAAATCAGAAAAAAAGGAGTTACAAACAAAAAAGACTTTTACACTGTTCCTTTACTTGTGGTGTAATTACCTTTACCAGCACCCTTTTTTTCCTCATGTGGATTACTTTGGGTTATTCTCTAATGGCCTTTCACTATCGTCTGAAAGAGTCCCTTCAGTATTTCTTACAGGATAGGTCTTCAAGTGATGAATTTTCTCAGTTTTTATTTATCTGGGACTGTTTTAATTTCTCTTTCATTTTCGAAGCATAGCTTTTTACTGGATATGGAATCTTGGTGACAGATTTTTTTTCTTTTATCACTTTGAATATATCATCCCATATTCTGCCTTCTGGTCTCTATAGTTTCTGATGAGAAATCAGCCATTAATCTTATTGAAGATCTTTGTAGGTAATGAATTTATTTTCTTTTATTGCTTGCAAGGTTTTCTTTTGACAGTTTGATTGTATGTCTGGGTGCGAATCTGTTTGAGTTTGTCCTACTTGGAGTTCATTGAGCTTTATGGATGTTTACATGCATGTTTGTCATTAAAGTTTTTGACGATTATGTTTTCAAATATTCTTCTGTTCCATTATCTCTGTCCTTTTCTTTTGGGACTCCTATTATGTATATGTTAGTAAACTTTTTTTTTTTTTTGGCTGTGCCCACAGCCTGCAGAACTTCCTGGCCGAGGGGTCGAAACTGAGCCACAGCAGTAACCTAAGCCAACACTGAGTCCTTAACCACTGTGCTACCAGGGAACTCCCTGTATGTTACTATACTTAATGGTAGAGGCTATGCTGTCTCCCTGGTGAGGGTGGAGGATGGTGTTTTGCAGCTAGGCAGCTTGTTCTCCAACTGACTATACTTGGAGGACATGGCCCAGGCTACAGAGTCTGCTGCAAGAAATGAGCAGCAGGCCTTCTATTGTCCAGGGACTAATGCAGTTAGAACTTGAGGCCTTCTCTCGGTCAGTCCTTCTCTTGGTATATCTTGAATGAAGTATTTCTTCCTGGGGGATGATAGACCATTGACCAAATGGGCTTTAACTTGTTTTCTCTCCATAGGTTCAATGTCAACAATACCATTCTTCATCCGGAGATCGTGGAATGGTGAGTACGCTTGTGGCTGTTTGTTGTGCTCAGATCATGAAGGTGAGAGACCTGCTGTTCCCTCACACTGACAAGCTGGTCTCTCTTAACCTCTTCTGGTTTTATTTGTTTGTTTGCCAGTTGGTCTGTTTTCCCAAGAGGGCATGAGTCACTCAAATATCAGTTAAATTTCTCTTTTTCTTTATTTAGGAGTTAAAAAAAAATTTACCATAAATGAGCCAAACTTTCATAGTTAAGTAGATAGTGAAAGGAATAAAAAGAAACATCATATATAATCGTATTACCAGAACGGTAAACATGTCTTCCTCATGTCACACATACGTCTTGACTAGTTGGCATCCTTTATACTGTCATTTTTTGCCTGCATTCTTTCCTGCTGTTATGGCAGCCCCTACCTGCAGCATGGTTTCCATTGGGTCACAGCAGGGCAAGCTGCTTCCGATTGGGCATCACTTCTCTGGGCCCTGGAAGAGGCCCTCCTACTCTGATGTGCTACCAGCTTTCTTCCTAAGCCATCGAGTTGCTTTTTGATAGCACTGAAACGTGTTTTAGTTGTATGGCTGGTTGGGGACCTTGCTCACCTAGTGTTGGAGCTTGGGGTCACTGTGACCTGAGGATAAGTATAAGTTGGCTGGTGAGGTTGGGCGAAGCACAGAGTGGGGAGAAGGGGAGTGTGACGCAGCTGAGGGACCACTTGTTCAAAGGCTGGAAATGAAAAAGTTTGGCGGCCAGCATAGAGCCACCTCCTGGGGCAGTGGCACCTGAGGTTGGTCAGAGAGGCGGATAGGGGCCAGCTGGACCCATGGTATCTGCCTGGACTTGGTCTTAAGACAAATGGGAACTGGGGAAAACCTTCAAGGACTTAAGCAGGAGAGTGGTAGGAGCAGGTTTGCATTTTTAAAAGTTGTGGCACTTGAGTGGGAGTGGGCTGCCAGTTAGAAGGCTGCCGTGGGCTCCAGGTGGCCATGGAGTGGTGAGTGACAATGTTGACAGGAAGGGAAGGTAAAAGGAATGCTCCTGGGAGGAACTAGTGAAAGGTGGCGTTGACGGTGACTCTGGGTTTTTGTCCTGAATAGCTGGGTGGTGTGCCACCAAGATGAGGCGGTTGAGGGACCTGTTTGGGGTGTGTTGAGTTTGAGGCAGATGCCAGTGGGAGAGAGGCTGGGCCGGAGGTGACGATCTGAGGGCTGTTGACAGACATCGGCCTTGACCCTTGGAAGAGCTGGAGGGCAGGCTGGCCAGTAGCTCCGTTGGCAGCCCTGGCCCAGTGCCCATCACAGCCGGCCACACATTCTGAGCATGAGGGCCTGTGTCCTTGCAGTAGACGGCCAACTCTCCATGGTTTTTTTCGTTTTTGTTTTTTTTGCTTTTTACGGCCACACCTGCAGCATATGGAAGTTCCCAGCTAGGGGTCAAATTGGAGCTACAGCTGCCAGCCTATACCACAGCCACAGAAACACAGGATCCGAGCCGAGTCTGCGACATACACCAAGCTCATGGCAATGCCGGATCCATGACCCACTGAGTAAGCCCAGGGATTGAACCTGCGTCCTCATGGATACTAGTCAGGTTTGTTTCCACTGCACCACAATGGAAATACCCCTCTTCTTGTTTTTATGAAATAACAAATACCTGGCCCTTCTATAGCCCCTAGTTGGCAGAAGACTAAATCGGGGGTACTCGGGAAGGGGCTTGTGTCCCCTCATGCCCGAGCTGTGACATCCCTCATGGCCACTTGCACTCCGGGTGCTTTGGGGAGCAGGACTGGGTTGTGCCCCCCAGTGTCTCCTGGGGGACAAATCATTAGTTCGTCACTTTGGAACAAACACACTTTAATTCTGGTGACATTTCCAAGGCTCTGAGGCAGATTCTGCGTTCATAAGATACTTACCAATTTATTAAAGCCAGCAGCAGAAAGGACTTATTTGGCATTTGATGGCAGTAGAACTATTTTAGAAATGTCACATTGTCCTTACTGCCTCAGGGGTGTGTTTTAGCAGCGTGGGTTCTGGCCTCTGTCATGACTGCAGTTATTCTGGGCGAGATCCATGGAGGTCACCAGTCATTCCCTCCTCCGGTCACTGGAGGAAGGATTCCGGGTGGGATGGAGGGAGGGTAGGCTCCTCATTTACAGGAGAGACTGAGTTTCCATGGTGTTAGATTAAGACGCATTGGTGTGTCTTTGGACCCCTCTGTCCTGGATGCCCCATCAGAGAAGCTGCCTGGGATAATGGAAAAACTCCAGATTCTAACCCCAGCCTGCCACCCCCCACCCCCCGCCGCCCCCGGGGAAGTCTCTTAACTTTTCTGAGCCTCAGCTTCTTCATCTGTAAAATGGGATGTGGTGCGAGTTGCCATGGTGTCTCAGCAGGTTAAGAACCCAGCTAGTATCCATGAGGATGCAGGTTTGATCCCTGGCATTGCTGTGAGCTGTGGTGCAGGTCGTAGATGCAGCTTGGATCTGGTGTGGCTGTGGCATAGGCCAGCAGCTGCAGCTCTGATTCAACTCCTAGCCTGGGAACTTCCATATGCCATGGGTGTGGCCCTAAAAAGAAAAAAAAAAAAATGGGGATGTGGTGGTGCTTAACTCAGTGTAGACATGAGGATTCATGCTGCCTCACAATTACCATAGACCAGGTGACTTATAAACAACAGAAATGTATTTCTCGTAGTCCTGGAGGCTGGGCGGTCCAAGGTCAAGGCATATTTAGTGTCCGATGAGGACCCGCTTTGTGGTCCTTAGAGGGCTGTCTTCTTGCTGTATCGTCACATGGCAGAAGAGGGGACAAACTCTCTAGGGTCTCTTTTATGAGGCTGCCAGTCCCATTCATGGGGGAGCCACCCTCATGACTTAGGCACCACCCCCCAAATGTCATCACACTGGGGATAGGTTTCAACCTGTCAAATTGAGAGGAACAGGACATTCAGTGTATAGCACCAAGCCTCCGTTTCCTGCAGGGTAGAAGTGCTCCCCCTTGACGGATGACTCAGGGTTTGAGTGACGGCATAAGTCAAGTACTGACATATCCTCATAATCACAGCTGTCACCTTTGGAGACTTCTGTGTGCAGGGCATTGCGCTAAGCACTTGACATGTCACCTTATTGAAAGAGGCCTTTGTAACCTAGGGACTCTGATTATGCCCATGCTGCAGATGAGCACACTGAGACACAGGGAAGTGATTTACCCAAGAGAAGGCCAGGAGCTGAGCTCAGGCCAATGGTTCCAGGCTCCTGTGCTGCCATGTGCCTCTGAGGAGCACCCTGAGGGGACAGGGGGTGCTGCCTGAGTGTTAGCCTTCTTCTCCGTTCCTTCTTGGCCGCTGGACCCACTCAGACCCTCCCGGATCTTGTGTGAGGCCAGGGTGGGGGGCGGGTGGAGGACTGGGAAGAGGTGGCTAAGCTTCTTCCAGCACAGCGCCCTGCCCCTTACATGCACCCCAGCTCCTGGGTAGCAGCTGGGCTGGGGCTTTGGGATCCTTTCCAGAGCCTCGCTGATTGGGAGGCAGCAAGCAGCCTCTCCCAGCACAGGGGAAGCTTCCTTTCTCATTTGTGTTTGGGTATCATTCATTTCCTGTCTCTGACTGCTTCATTGTTTTCCATTCTCTCAAGCAGTGCCTTTTTGATTTCCTGTAAATTCCTCTATAATCATACTCTTCTTCCCCACAAACATGAGATCATAACTGATCATTGCTTTCGTTGCGCGCAGGGGCATTGCAGTTTGAATCTGGAGGTCAAAAGTTGAAACTTAATAAGAATCGGCGTCTCACTTCCATAATCTAGGCTGTGGTGCTGCTTTCCTGTTCCGCAGATGATTAAATTGATCTGAAGGTGGGGTAGGAAATAAAAGGAGATACTTCTGTACTATCTTAATAGCTCGGCACTGTAGATTTCAGTTAAGCGCCTCCAGAAGCATCACAGAAGAGTGAGCGTGTCTGCCATTGCCATGTGCCTTCTTGTTTTATTATTTTTTGTTTTATTACAGTATAGTTGATTTGCAGCGTTCTGTCAATTTCTGCTGTTCAGCAAAGTGACCCAGTCATGCATATATATGTATACACATTATTTTTCTCATATTATTTTCCATCATAGTCTATCCCAAGAGACTGGATATAGTTCCCTGTGCTCTACAGCAGGACCTCATGGCTTAACCATTCTAAATGTAATAGTTTGCATCTACTGACCCCAAACTCCCACTCTACCCCTCTCCCTCTCCCTCCCCCTTGGCAACCACAAGTCTGTTCTTTCTTGGGTTTTCAGTGAGACTGTTAACTTGAGTCACACGCCAGTATGAGAGCTATTAATTACATGGAGTGAAGGTGGTCTCGTGTACTCCCCAGGCCATGGGGAAAACTTGTCTATTTCTCTTTCCCTGCACTTCCGCTCACTGGAGATGGTGAGGTGTGGATGCTTTGGGGCACCAGGATCCTGCGTCCCGGGTAACGTGTCCCAAATTAGAAAAGGAACGTAGAGGATGACCTAGATTCTTGGTGTGTCTCTATGAAAAGTATTCCAGGAGCTTGCAGCCTTGTCTCCCAGTGAATAGGCATTTAACCCCCAGTCACTGAGAAAGCCAGGTGAAAAGTGGGAACCCGAGGTAGTAGGGGCCAGTGCAGCTTGCTGTGCGCTGGAAGGCTGGACACAGGCTGACGGGGCGTCGGACCCTGGTTGCAGCTCTCCTTGCACATGGCCCACGACTGCCTGACCCTGGTCAGGTCACAGGCACCATAGCTGAGCTAAACCACCATTTTCTTCCTGGCTCTGGTTTCTCTGAGAAGACTTATTGATTCAGCCTCAGAGGATACATCATTCCAACCAGCTCTTTCCCTTCCGTCCTTCCTGTGGTCCTGGGATTTTTACCCTTAGTGTCGCCGGGTCACAGGCCCTGTGGTCCTGTGGTCTCGAATTCCCGCCCATTTCTCCCTTGGAATCAGCCCCTCTGCATTCATCTCCAGGAGAGTTCCTATCCCATCAAATGGGTTTTGTTCAACACTGTGGCACTTTGATGCTTCGAGACTGATTTTGGAAATCCTTCATCCCGTCTTGCTCCTGTTTTAATCACTGGAGCGTTCAGACCTCGCTTAATTGATGTCTTAATCCTGGGTTTAAAGCCCAGAGGCAGTTTTGTGACTTGTAAATATTTAAGGGGGAAAAATAAAAGATGGTACCAGTGAATCTCAGCCTGGCCTGGGTTTTGTCATTTCAGGCCTGTAGCAGGGGACTCTGGGCCTGTGCCCCCTCCCCCTCCCCGCCTGTGGTGCCGCCTTTCTCCTTGAGCAGCCGCCTTGATGTGGCCATGAGCCGGGGACTCTGCCTCAGTGCCCGTGTCTCCCACACATGTCAGGCCTCTCCTCTTGCTGGTGGAAGAGCCCGAGCTGTCTTCTGCCCAGATGTCTTTTTTTTTTTTTTTTCTTTTTAGGGCGGAACCTACAGCATATGGAAGTTCCCAGGCTAGGGGTTGAATCAGAGCTACAGCTGCCGGTCTACACCACAGCCACAACAATGCGGGATCCGAACCACATCTGCGACCTACACTGCGGCTCAGGGCAACTGAGCAAGGCCAGGGATCGAACCCGAGTCCTCAGAGACACTGTGTCAGGTTCTTAACCCGCTGAGCCACACCAGCTACTTCCCCACCCAGACTTCTTAAGTGGCATCATTGTTACCCTGTCCTGAGCCTTGGCCCCTGATGCTTCCTGGAGGAGGCGGCCTTTGTCCTCTCCTGGGGATGGAGACCTTGCAGATGATATTTCTAACCACCGTCCTGCACACCCTCAGGCCGGACAAGGCTGGGGCTGAGTGAGCTGCTCAGCATCTCTCCTCCAAGGCCGCTGGGCCTCTGGAGCCTGAATCCCCTCTCCTTGCCATTTTGTGCTCAGGAGTAAAGGAAATCGCCTCATCAGATTCAGGGCGGGAATTCTTCCTGCAGATGAGGAGAAACTGCAGAATGCTGGGACGTCTTCGTGTTCTGTGCGGTAATCTTGAACACGGTTTCTGGTGCTTGTGTTGTGCAGATGAGCAGGGCCCGGCTGGGGTGTCTGGGCCGGGGCGAGCCTTCGGCCTGCAGTGCCCTGTCGATTGGGGGAGCCAGCACACCGAAGCCGTCTCCTTTCAGGGCCCTCAAAGCTTGGATGAAACTGGGCCAGGCCAGTGCTCAGCCAGGCCAGCTTCACTGGAGATCTGCCTTTGTGGGGCAGTTTGCCTTGGTTCAGTTTGATCCCTTCTTCTTTTTCTTCTTCTTTTTTTTCTAACACGACTGCAAAAATAAGTCCAAAGTGAACCAGCTCTAGAGGCCTAGTTTGTCATCTTTCCCATGGTAACATTGGAAAAGAAAGCAGGATTCTGGGCCTCCGTGGCTACCATGCTTATTGTCTCTGATGAGCAGGGAGTATGGCTTGAGCTCCAAGTGTCCTCTCTCTTGTAGCCGATGGCAGCTTTCCACTCCCCCTGGCCCCCCACTCATTTCAAGACCCAGGTGCTCACGCTGGAGGGAGGAGGCTGATGGAGAGTGTCGGGAGGTTGGAGCAGAGACAAGAATATGCCCACCTGCTGGCTTCATGTGCCCTCCCTGAAGTAGGAGATGAGTTTATTCATCTGAGAAGGAGCCCCGGGAGGGCTCCGAGGTGGAGAAAGTTGAGAGGAGCCTGCATGCTCCCCTCCTGGCAGAGCTGGCATGTGCGGAGGCCCGTGGCAGCTCAGCCCTCACGTCCGATACACACAGGCTCTGGGGCATCCCTCGTGGGGGGTTGGCCAAGCCCATGCTAATGGAAGAGCACAGGGCCTCGGGGTCTGAAGTGCTGGCAAGGGTGGTAGCTGGGAGGCTGGACCAGGGTTCTAGGCTGAAGAGAGAGGCAGAGGGTCAGAGGCAGTACAGCCTGGGCCTGGTTCCCACTCTGGTCATCCCCCCATCAGGAATAGAGAAGCCCACTTCCCACTCATGGTTCCTGGGGTTGCTGCCAAGCAGGGCGTGAATGAAGCCCCAGGGGCTGTTAGGTTATCCTGCAGCCCCTCCAGGCCATAGGGAACCAGCTTTCCGTTCCCCCGGGGGGAATTGCTCTCAGCGCCCGGAGGCAGAGCCAGAGCACTTGAATGATGGAGAAGAAACTCACGCTTCAGGGTCTGCTCCTTGAGAAAGAAGGCACGTTTGTGTGGAAAAAGCCTCAGTGGGTTGGGGGTTTGTCTTTCCCACATTCCCTGGAAGGTTTTACAGTCTCAGGAAGGTGTCCCTGTGCTGAAAGAGGCCTTCCTCCCTTCCCAGTGACAACTGGCCGGCTGTCCAGCTGGGCACCGTGGAGACAGCCTGTGTCAGTGGCCGCCTCTGATGGTGGCAGAAGGGCCTTCCCTGCATCCTCGCCTCAACTGGGGCCAGCTCAGGGCCCCAGGCTGCAAAGGTGGACAGTGGCTGGATAAGAGATGTGCTGTGGACGGAGGGGCAGGCTCTGGTCTGCCGTCATAACATGCCACTTTGCTGATCTGGAGGGGGCTTGAGCATGTCCCCTTGGTGAGAGGGAGAGGTGGCCATGTGGGAGTTTTGGTGAAGGCGGGTCGCCTTTCATACTTTCATACCGGACCTAGAATCAGCCATGAGGGACGCACGATGGACTCCATGTCCTTAAGGACGGGGCTTGGCTGCCACTTAAATGCCCTTGACCTGGGTTGCTTATTTGCAGTGGGTGGAAGCAGAAAAGAAATATTTATTTAGCTTCTCTGCAGGAGTTTTACTTGCTGTTGAGGTTGATTGCAAAGACCAGAAACCTAATCAAACTGGCGATTTAACATGCGTTTCTGTGAGGACCCCCAGAACCCCCCTGGAGTCCAGCTGGTAGGAGGCCCAGCTGAGCCTTGAAAGGACGGCAGGGTCTCCGGGTTGCATCTCCCTGCCCCACAGAAAGCACCCTCCCTCAGTCTCCTCTTCTCTCTGCCGACCTGCTGTTTCCACATTTACACCTGCACTCGGGGCTGGACGTGGCTGCACTGCCCCACCCCCCTTCCCTACTCCCACCCTGTCTCAGGTTCCCAGGGTGGCCTGGACAGGTGGGTGGGATGGGGAGGAAATGGGAGAACTGCAGCCATCTGAACAGAGTCCAGGGAGTCAACACACTTAAGATTCAGGGCCAGCAGCCTTGCTGTGTAGATTGTATCCCTGTTTTATGGATGAGGAAACTGAGTCGCAGTGAGGCAAGGTGTGTCTGGCTGCAGAATTTGGGCTTCCACATCGTAGAACTGCAAACAGCCTGCTGGCCTTGGGCTGGGATGGGCCGTGCTAATGCAGCTAATCCCTCCTGGGGCTTGGCCACTCACTCCCTCGCCCGGGCAGCCCACCTGCTGCCCTGGACCCTCTCCCCAGTGTGGAGGTCTTCCTGGAGGGGTCCGCCAGCTCCTGCTGGAAGTCGCTGACTTGCTGCTTTGTTTTCCTTCCCTGTCTGCAGCCGGGTCTTCAAGACGGACATGGAGCTGGAGGTTTTGCGCTACACCAATAAAATTTCCAGCGAGGCCCACCGGGAGGTAAGCACTGGCTCGCTGGATGTGCTGCTCTGGGGAAGCAGCATTGCTCTGTGTGGGGCAAGGGGGCAGTGTAGAGATGGGTGGCTCTGGTCCAGAGCCAGCAGGAAGTGTCCCTGCAGGTGGGAGATGCCACGCTGGCTCTGTACTGTTCCCCAGGGCAGGGGGTGCACAGAGGCTCTGCCCCAGTTCCTCACCGCAAAGCCCCCAGTCTCAGGGAATTTCCCGGCGAGAAGTCCTAACTCCCAGAGGGCTAGGGCTCGTCCTCCTGGCACAGTGGCTATCCCAGCTCCTTTTTAAAGAATCTTTGGTTCCTAACTGTGATTCAAGCACATTTATTACTCTCATCATTTGCTAAAAATGCTCTCCCATGGTTCTTTCCCGAACCTTCCCAATTACCTGAGGAACAAGAGCAAATCAGGAAGTATGTATATGTTTTTTCTTGTTAGGGTCACAGGTGTGGCATATGGAAATTCCCAGGCTAGGGGTCAAATTGGCACCACAGACGCTGGTCTATGCCACAGCCACAGCCACGCCAGATCTGAGCCGCGTCTATGACCTACACCGCAGCTTGTGGCAATGCTAGATCCTCAGTCCACTGAGTGAGGCCAGGAATTGAACCCTCATTGTCTTGGATACTAGTCGGGTTCTTAACCTGCTGAGCCACAGCAGGAACTCCAGGAATGTAGTTCTTGATCGGGTCAAGCGGTTGGGAGAGCCCAGCACCTGCCTCCTGACATTTGCAGCTTTGTGTCAAGAGCTGGATGGGGGTTATTGGGAGCAAGAGAATCTCTCATGTGAGTTCCTTTTCTCCGTGTTTCGTAAGGGAGGAAACCTTTTAGGCTGGTTGCCATGGCCTTCCGAGCATCACGTCTTCACCAAACATGTCTTCGTTCAGTTTTTACTTGCCTTCGAAGTGTTTATCGGCTTCCGAATAGCAGTGCTCTGAAGTGGTTTAAATAAACTGCATGGCTTTGGAGATTTTTTGGAAGAAGAGATTCTTTTGAAAAAGTGCAATACATTATGTATAAGGCAGTGTTACTTATCTCCTTAATACAAATGTCTTTGCTTAATATCCATCCTCCAGGTAATGAAGGCTGTAAAAGTGGGAATGAAAGAATACGAAATGGAAAGGTAAGCTGCTGTGTTTCTCTGGGTAGAGATTAAAATGTAAAAAACAGTCATTGGCGTTCCCTGAGCAAGTAACAGATGAGGCGCGGCCGCGGCGCAGCACACAGATTGAGTGGGAATTAGGAGCAGGGCCTCGACGTCCTGGGCAAAGAGGATGTTTCTTCCAGCTGTGGCCACCTCCCTGGCTCTTGGCAGCGTGTTGGATGGGAATGGTTTTTGATTACTTTTCAGTGTGGTTTCGTGCCCCGTCATTCCACTCTTGGACCTGGTTTCTGCAGTTTGCAGGCAACTTTAGCAAATAGCTGCTATTGTGACTCCGAACGCCACTAGTAAAACAGCTTGCCATTTTTATGTGTAAACACTGCCATTATGTCTGCTGTGCTTGAACGACTGGGTTGCAGGATGGTTAAGTGGCCCATAAAGCGTTCTGGAGAGCTCTGTCGTCCTTTGGTTCCAATTAGGCCTGCTCCTCAGCCCCGCTCCGGGACCCGGGGCTCAGCATGCTGCTGCCCACTGTGCGAGGAAGCCCTGGGCTCAGACCCAAAGGGCCCTTTCTCCCCCTGCGACATAATAATGAAGGCGCCCTTGGTCTCTGCCCCAGAGCTTGTAAACCCCTCGAGATGCCCCGAGCGTCAGAGAGGAGTGTCTGCTGGTGTTCACCCGGCGCCCCTCTCCCCGAACCTGAGTTTATGCTGAGGGGCTCCGGAGGATGGAAGCCTGTTGCCAGAGGAACCGACCAGGTGGCTAGAGGGCTGGAACTGAGCGGAGAGAGACTGGAGACTGGGTTCTGACCAGTGATCTAATCAACTGTGTGTCTGAGGAGGGAACGGAACGTCCGTAAACCCCCTAAACCACAGGGTTTGGCGAGCTTCTGGGTTGGTCAACGAAGGCAGCACCTAGACAGGGTTTGGAAGCTCCATGCCCCTCCCTGCATACCTTGCCCTGTCTTTTTTTTTTTGGTCTTTTTAGGGCCACACCCGCAGCATATGGAGGTTCCCAGTCTAGGGGTCAAATTGGAGCTACGGCTGCCGGCCTACACCACAGCCACGGCAATGCCAGATCCGAGCCGCGTCTGTAACCTACACCACAGCTCACGGCAAGGCGGGATCCTTAAACCACTGAGTGAGGCCAGGGATCGAACCTGCAACCTCATGGATCCTAGTCAGTTTCATTAACTACTGCGACAAGACGGGAACTCCAAGGCCTGCCCACCTTATCTGTGCCAGGTGAGGGCCAGGTGCGGGTGGAGCTGGCAGCAGGCCTCGTGGGCAGCTATGGTCACGTGGCTTGGGGGTAGGTGTCTATTTCAAAAGGCTGATAACCTTTAAAGGAGTCCTGAGCAGGCCTCTGTATTTCTGACCCTTAGAGGTAAGAGGTTAACATGGCCTCAAAGGCCGTGCTGCTATGACTTGCCTGGAGGCCACATGGAACAAGTGAGTTGAGGACCCAGCTCTTGCCTCCCTGTGGTCTCCTTCGGTGTCTGCTCCAGGATTCCCAGGATCCTTGTCTCACCCCCACCCCACCCCTGGTCCGGGGCTGGAAGAGTTCTGGGGGGCTACCTCGGAGGTGGGCTGTGGACAAGGTCCCTCAGATTGGCGCTGCCCCAGAAGCCTGTTCCAAGTGAATCGGCCCATAGTGACCCACAGCTGATGCTTCAAAGAAAATAACCCAGAGTCTGGAGCAGGGCTCCCTCGCCCCAGTGTGGAGAGTCCAGTTGTGAAGGTGGCTCCTGGGGGCGGGAGTAGGTTGGGGACTGAGCTGTCCTCCATGTCCCAGAGGCTGATAAGCTTGCTTGTGAGGTCTGGGTCCAGGCTGGCCCCTCCGCATACCTCCCCCAGTTCCCTCCCTCCCCACCCAAGGTAAGGGAGGTCTTTTTTTCTCTTTTAATGGGAAATATCAAGTATCCCCCTGCCCCCACAGAAGAACATCCAAGTCTCCATCAGGGTGTTTTGTTTAGTTTTGTTTTGCTGGAGTATTTAAAACCAAACCCCAGACATCGTGTCATCTCACCTGTAAATACGTCAGTGGGTGTCTCACTTGGGTGAGGTTATTTTTTTCCTTCTCACATAACCACCGTGTCATTATCACATCTAAGTAAGTTAACAATAATCCTTCATATTATAAATATGTTCTGTGTTGTCTAAAACTGTCTTTTTAGAGTTGATTTGTGTGAGTTGGGATTCAGAGTCTGTACATGGTGTCTGGCTGTTGTTTGGTGAGCCTCTTATTAAGCTGAGCTCTGGGGAGATCTTAGGTTTGTCTACAAACGGCCCAGCCTCCCCCTCCACCCTGTCCCGGGTTGGCCCCACTGCTGCCTCCTCTGTGGACCAGGGGTGGCTCTCGGAGAAATGATCCTGAGGCTCTGGGCCAGAAGCAGTCACCCTGAGGGTGCTGAGTGGCCTTAATCCAGTTCGACTTGCCATGTGTCTGCACTGTTGTGCACCAGCTGTGGGCCATGCCCACCCAGCAGCTGGCCGCAGGGGATTCAGAGGAGCAGCAGTGCCTGCCTTTGCAGCCTCAGTCTGGCAGGGGGGCCCTCTAGCTGTGGGTCCCTGGGAGCAGGGCGCGTCCTGGGGTGGATGGTGGGGAGGACTTTCCCTCCAGGGAAAAGCTGAGACAGATGATGAGAACGAGAGACCTAGTCTGGGAGTTCCCGCTCTGGTGCAGTGGGTTAAGGATCTGGCATCATCTTTTTTGTGGTGTGGGTTCGATCCCCTGCCCGGTGCAGTAGGTCAAAAGGATTGACTGTTGCCACAGCTGTGGCTCGGATTCGATCCCTGGCCTGGTAACTTCCATATGCCCCCCGCAAAAAGGAGAGAGAGACAGAGTCTGTTCCTAAAGGGAAGATGATGTCACCCTCCAGGGACGGTGGGAAGATGATTGTCCTGGGATACCCTCCCAGCGTGGGGTGGCCCTGGCCAGATTTGAGGAGGGCACCGCCCACTGCCGGTGCCAGCCGAAGCCTGGGAGCATCTGCCATGGTGAGGTGGGCTGACATCTCTGCCTCCAGCTCGCTCTCTCCCTGGGGACACATCTCTGTCACTGCCTGGGTCACTGGGGGATGCCGTTTTGTGCTCTGCATCCCTGGAGCCTGGGGCTGCTTCTTGGAGGCCCTGTCTTGTTAATTTGCGGTGTCTGCCCTACAGTTGGTGTTAGGAAATACGTGTGGGTGGGTTAGATGGAGGGTCGGGAGAGAGAAGATGTCCTGAGCCCCCTTTCCCCTGTCCTCTCTGCCACCGAGACCCTCCATCTTCTCTGAACCAGGCGGGAGTAGGAAACCTCACCTAACACGTGCGGTGGTTCCCCGGGGCGCGTGGTCCTCTTCACACAGGCTGGACCCATGCCCGGGAAGGGCCAGGGCAGCGGCCTCTGGGTTAGAAGAGCAGCCCCAGCACCTTCCGGAAGTTCTGGCCCGTCTCAGCCCCACAGAGGGACACCCAGTAAGGGGGGCAGAGAGTCTTGCGTGCCAGGGTGGGGACGGGGGTGTGTGGGGGGGAGACGGGGCTGATTTTCTGGAAGGAGGGCATCCCGCTGCGACCGCAGGGCTCGGACTCCCACTGCGGCTGCCGGCCAGGAAACCTAGTTCGAAGCCTCATCGTTTTGTTGTGTTTCATTATCCAAGGGCTGTCGTCACATCTTGAGAGCATGTTAGAAGAAGAGAAAGTGAGCTGATGGCATTTATTAAGACTCCTCCTGCTTTGTGCTGCGCCTGTGAGCGGGGTTCCAGAGGAAATGAAAATCATTTCCCGCAATTGAGGCGTAGTAAATTGTGTTAAACCAATAAGACGCTAACGTTTGGGTAAATGGGGCGCTCACGGCCTCTGACTGCAGGCCCCATCAGGCAGGCTGCTTTGCCGCCTCGTGTTATTTAATGTTCGCCGCGTCGCCGGCTTGTAGCCAGGCCGGCGAGGGGCTGGCGGCTGAATCAATTACCTGCACACGCTAATTTAGAGCACGCTCAATTGGCTGTGTAAGCAGGTCCCGGTTCACATTTGCCACAAGGAGATTAATAACTGGATGTTTTTGACAGTCGGGGACCTTAATTGAAATGATGCTCTTTCTCTCCAGGCTGCGAGGGGGCGTTTCGGGCCCTGTCCTGGCAGCTTCCGCGGGGGGCATCAGAGTCAGTCAACAGGCAGCGGGGGTTGTGAGGTGTCCTAGGGACCTGCATGGCGCTGTCCTCCTCCCGGGGCTGGGCTCCGTCCTGGCAGACACCCCGATCCCATCTGGAGACCCCTGACAAGGCCTGGGCTTCCCCCTGTGATCCGTCACAAGCAACAACCCACGGGAAGGGTCTCCCGTCTCCTTTCGGTTTGGTGATGACAAGCTGCCCAGCTGGGCTGCTCCAAGCTCAGCGCCGCCTTGCTTTTCCTGCCCTTCGGCCGCATGAATCGAGTTGCGATTCTGTGTTCAGCGCACCTGCTGGGCCTGGACTTGGGGTGGGAGATGGGGCCCGGCCTGAGGGGCTGCTCCCCAGGGCTGGAGGGTGGGGGTCTCCCGTGTACATGCCCCCTAATATGCACACCCCGCACACACACCGCATACCACACACACACACACAGCCCAGCACACACACTCTCTCCCCCTGCACACCCCACCACTCACACCACACACCACACTCTCAAACATGCACACCCCACCACACACACACACCCCACCACACACACACTCACACACGCACACACACTGCACCACACACTGCACCACACATACACACCGCACCACGCACACTCACACACGCACACACTCCACCACACACAAACTGTACCACACCTATATACCGCACCACACATACATTGGAACACACACACACACACACACTCTTCCACACAATCTCACACACACCTCAGCACACATATATTCACACCCACACACTCACCACACACCTCACCACATATACAGACTCCACCACACATACACACACTTCACTACACACTCACACCCACACACTGCCACTGGCACCACACAACACACTCACACACGCTGCACCACACACACAGATTCCATCCAAGCCACGTGGTGCTGGATCAGGTGGTCGGTCTTTCAGTTTGCCCACCCCAGGGAGCAGGCTGCAAAACCCCTGCTGTGTTCTTGTTAAACAAGGCCCTTTTTCTGTTTGTTTTGTTGTCGGGTTTTTTTTTTTTTTTTTTTTTTTTTTTTGGTTGAGGATTAGAAAATTTAACTCCGGTGAGGATAATTGGAAGGTGGGAAAGTTTATAGGAAACCCCTTGGCCCTCCTAACCTGCGGCAGTTGTGGCTGCAGAGGACACGGGCAGAGCTTGCTCCCGCCCAGGCCGCCCCTCCGTCTCTGCGGCGCGCTGATCTGGAGCAGCGTCTCTGTCAGAACTGCAGGAGCTGCGCTCCCAACTCTCAGGAGACGGCCAAGCCCTCTGGGGTCAGTGCCCTGGTCCTCTGTGCAGCACCCTGGTGCGCTGTAGCCCTGAGGGGCCATCTCGCAGGGGCCTGTCCTGCCCACCTCCTGCTCTAGATCTTTCTTGCCTCTCCCTGCCTGGCCTGCTGGGCGTGGTGACCAGACACGGCCCTGTATGTCTCTGGTCACCCTGAGTGTGTCACGCCAAGGATGCAGGTTTCATGGGTGATGGATGTCACCAGGAGGCCCTATTTCCCGCCTTCCTGGAGGTTCTGGAGATTTACAGCTTCCTGTGGTCCGGGGGTAGTCCGACCTAGTCCGGTCTCAGCCAAGGCAAACCTGGGCCTCACTGAGGCCTTCCTCAGTTTACCTTCCCCAGGAAGGGGCTAGAGTTTTGCCTGGGGGCCTTGGGGGAGGTCTGGGTCCAGGCAACCTCTGAGACCAGAGCCCCCGGTAGGAACAGATGCGGAGGCTCTTCTCCGCAGGCCTGGTCGCTCTCTGGGCGCTGAGCGCCCCGCACCTGCCATAGCAGACACATCACTCTCTCACTCTCGTCAGCCACCCTGAGGGCCGAGGCTGTGGCCTGGCCCCCTGAGACCCCCAAGTCTGGGTGTGGCGAAACCGACTCTTGGCCTGGGGGTTTACTGCCTCGGCTGCTGGAGCCCACCACAAGAGGACCAGGAAACCCCCATCTGCTTGGGGTACCCCCTCAGGAAGGTGGCCCATGAGTCCGGCACCCTGCCAGCCAGGTGCGCCTCCGCGTGTTTGAGCCGAGCCCTTTCTGAAAGTCAGGGCTGAGTGGGTGGAGAATTCCTGGGAGTCCCGAGGAGGCTGTACCTCATCCTGGGCCACCGGGCAGGCAGGTCCTGTGGGACCACTGGCCTGCTCTGTCGTAGACCTGACATCAGAGGAGGGTGCCGTGAGGTTCTGTAGGGCCTGGTATCAGAGTGTAGCTGGCCTGGGGGATGGAGGGGCTGTGAGGATAGCTCATTTTGCCTTGAAAATAACTGAGAAATGGGCACATTGGGGGTACAAACTAGCCTGATAATCCAGCCAGAAAGCTGGGCAAAGAACCGGAGAGCAGGGCTTCCTGGCAAATGTTCAGGCGGCTTGATGGAGCCCCACATGGAGCTTTTGGGGGAAAGCCAACAGAAATAGGCATTTTCTGTTCAGATGTCAGGGAAATCGCCATTAAGTAAAACTGTACAGCCGGCAGGCATCTTTATGGATTTGCCTCTAGTGTTTCACCATTGAACCTGGTGCTGTTGATTTTCGATAAATATTTTATCATCAGTTTTTAGGAAGTAGGGTTTTCTTCCTGGCTTACGAGGAGATTTTTATCAAGAAAGGATGTTGAATTTTATCAGCTGTGTTTTCAGCATCTCCCTTGGCCTTTTATGTGTGTGTTTTAAGCAATTAATACACGTTTTACTTTGGAACGGTTTTAGATCACAGCAAAGTCACAGGAATGGTCCAGACAGTTCTCTTTCTCCCCTGTCGCCTTTGTGACAGCTCATGAACAGTAGTGATGCCTTATTATTATCCGAAGTCCATATTTTATTCCACTTTCCTTAGCTTTTTTTTTGCTTTTTAGGGCCGTACCCGTAGCCTATGGAAGTTCCCAGGCTAGGGGTTGAATCCGAGCTACAGCTGCCAACCTACACCACAGCCACAGCCACGCGGGAGCCTTAATCCACTGAGTGGAGCCAGGGATGGACCCTGCCTCCTCATGGATGCTCGTCGGATTTGTTTCTGCTGCGCCACCATGGGAACTCCCAGTTTCCTTAGCTTTTTGACCTAATAATAACCTTTTGCTGTCCCTGCGTCCCACAGGACATTACATTCAAGCTCCCCTGGGCTGCAGCAGTTTCCCGGACTTGCCTTGTTTGCAGTGACCTCCACGGTTTCCAATAGTACAGGTCAGGTGCTTTGGCGACGGTCCCTCCGTCTTGGTTTTTCTGTTTTTCTCATGGGTAGACCAGAAATAGATGTGTCACTGGGAGGAGGATCCCAGAGGTCAGGTATCACTTTGATCTCATGGTTTCAAGGGCACCTGCTGTCAACCTGACTTACCACTGCTGTGAGCCTCCATCACCGGAAGCAGTATTTGTCAGCGTTCTCCGCTGTAAATGTGCCTTTCCCTCCTTTCCGTGCTGTATGCTTCAGCCCACACTTACGGAGCGAGGAGCTGTGCTCTCTCTTCTTGAGCGGAGAGTTATCCACATTTGTAACTCTTCTTTTTTTTTTTTAGTTTATTTCTCATTAGGGTGTGGTTGCTGACAGTGTTGATTCCGTTTCTGCTGTGCAGCAGAGTGACCCAGTCATGCACATATATACATTCATTTCCTCACATTGCCTTCCAGCATGATCTCTCCCAAGAGACTGGATATAGTTCCCTGTGCTGTACAGCAGGACCTTGTGGCGTATCCATTCGAAATGTCATAGTTTGCATCTACCGACCCTCCATTCCCCGTCCACCCCACTCCCTTCCCCTCCCCCTTGGCAACCACAAGTCTGTTGTCATGTCTGTGAGTCTGTTTCTGTTCTGTAGATAGGTTCATTTGTTGCCACCGTTTAGATTCCACATATGTGATATCATGTTATTTGTCTTTCTCCTTCTGACTTAATTCACTTCATATGAGCATCTCTAGTGGCATCCATGTTGCTGCAAGTGGCATTATTTTGTTGTACGAGAGTCTTGTCTCTTGTCCTGTTCAGCTTGTGTTCAATTGTGGATTGACTTACATCTGTGTGGACTCGTGGATATGTAGCTTATACCTCGGGTGATAATCCAGTGTGACGTTATCTCGTGGCTTAAATCGTTTCAGCTTGGCCATTGGGAAGCTCTTTCCGCTGGTTTTGGTATTCCTCTGACACGCCTCTTAATTGTGCTTTTTGCACACTTCCTTACTTTCTGGCCTGGCAAGATGCTCCAGGCTCATCTTGTATGTCCCTTGCTCCAGCCGTCTAATCAGCCACTTCTCCAAGGAGCCCTGGTTCCTCTGATGGGAACGTAGAGCTTGAGCCTGAATTTGGGCACTGAGTTGTCCCTTAGATGAACTCTGGGACCAGACTTGTGGTATGGAGCCAGCGTGGCACCCCTGGCTCTGTGGTAGTGGGTTACTCTGTGAATAAGCTGCAGGCCTGGAATGGGGAGGCTGTGTACTTTAGTGCTTAGGGCACAGTCTCTGGAGCCTGGGGTCCTGGGTTCGGGTCCCAGTTATGCTGCTTACCGCGCCTCAGTGTGCTCTTCTGGAAGGAAGGATAATAATAGTACTTCATCGGGTTGTTGGGAGGAGTTGAATTAATATGTGTGCATTCTATAGAACCGTGTCTCTGGTAAGCATCAGGGTTACTACGATTGTTTTGATTATTGTTTTACTAGCGTTGTGTATAGGCTCAAAGTAGGGGGCCGAGGTATACATTTTTTTTTTTCTTAATTTTCTTAGCCATATTTTGAGTTCAGAGTTTTTGAGATTGTGACTTAGGAAGCTCTCCACATTTTTCTGTTTTTTGGAACCCTTTAGAAAGCATAGGGGCTGGCTGTTTCTTGGAGATATGAAGACATCTATAGATACTGTCAGAACCTGTGTTTCCTTGGGGAGAATTCCTTTGATACCTTTTTTGGGTTTTCCTATGGGGGTGTTTTATTCTAACTTTATCCCTCTTAGAGTCATTATAGTACATTGTCCTGGAAAGTTTTCATTTTCATCCAGAATTTTAAACTTCTTAGAGCCAAGTTATTATTATTATTATTTTTTTTTTTTGGTCTTTTTGCTATTTCTAGGGCCACTCCCGTGCGGCATATGAAGGTTCCCAGGCTAGGGGTCCAATCGGAGCTGTAGCCGCTGGCCTACGCCAGAGCCACCGCGTCTGCAACCTACACCACAGCTCATGGCAACGCCGGATCGTTAACCCACTGAGCAAGGGCAGGGACCGAACCCGCAACCTCATGGTTCCTAGTCGGATTCGTTAACCACTGCGCCATGACGGGAACTCCCCAAGTTATTAATTTTATTCTCTTCTAAGGTTTGAAAATATCTTCTCTGTACCTGTAGTTGTCTTTCCTTTCTCATTCCTAACATTATGTGTGCGTTTTCTTTTCCTATTGATTAGCGTTGCCAGAATTGTATCAGATTCATTGGTATTTTCATAAAATCAGCTGTTAGATGTGTTTATCAGTTATGCTTATGTAACTTATGGATTCCCAATTTTATTATTGGTTCCTTCTCCCTCCTGACCTTGTTTTGAACATCTGTCTTATCTGAATCTTAGTTTTTAATTTTTTTGAACATCTGTCTTATCTGAATCTTAGTTTTTAATTTTTTTCTTCTTCAGTAATAAGTGATTTTTAGCTAATATACTTTTTAATGCTGCCTAGACCATATCCTAAGAAGTTTTGATTGATTTGTGGTTTTTTTTTTTCCCCTGTGCCATCACCTGTGGTATATGGAAGTTCCCAGGGGAGGGATTGAACTCTAGTTGCTGCAGTGACAATACAAGGACCTTTAATCCACTCACCACAAGGGAACTCCTTGATTGATTTGTTTTTTAACCCAAGAAATGAATTAAGAGCCTTTCTTTTCATTTCTAGGTAGATGTAGATGTGGTTGGTTAACTTTTTGTTATTAGTTTCTGGTTTTATCATCAGTGTAAGTGAGAGAATGCAGTCTATGTAAATTTCAACATTTTTCTTTGTGGCCGATTTAGACATTTTTTTCAATGTTTTATGGAATACTAGAAAAATGTTTATTTTTTATTTGTAAAGAATACTTTGGTGTACATCAGTTACACCGAAATAAATGAGGTAAATCAGGCTTCTTACCGTATTACCATTCCTCTGCCTCCTTCCTTATTTTGTATATTTAAGGTTAAGAAAGATGCTTATTTGGATTCCTCTTTGTGATTCTTAGTAGCTTTTGCTTGATTCGTTGCCATACCAAGTTGTTTGACACATAAAGGTTGATGATTAAGACTTTATTATAGGCGTTCTCTTGTGGCTTACAGAAACGAACCTGACTAGTATCCATGAAGACATGGGTTCCATCCCTGGCCCTACTCAGTGGGTTAAGGATCCGGCGTTGCCGTGAGCTGTGGTGTAGATTGCAGACGTGGCTCGAATCCCGTGTGGCTGTGGCTGTGGCTGTGGCTGTGGTGTAGGCCGCCCGCTGCATATCCAATTCAACCCCTAGCCTGGGAAGCTCCATTTGCCGTGGGTGTGGCCCTAAAAAGCAAAAAAAAAAAAAACTTTATTAGGATGTTGTGCCTTTTTACAGCTTTTAAGAACCTTTTTGACTTAATTCTTTTTTGTCTTGAGTCTGACTTTGATACTGGTTTTGCTATTAATTGTTTTCTTTTGTTGCATTTTCCTTACTCTGTTATTTGTAACTTTGTCCATTGGTTGCAGTTTACTAGTTCCTGTTGGAGCCCCTTCCAGTGTGAGGAGAGAATACTTGTCTGTAGCCATGACCACTGTGTTTTTTGTCTTATTCCAAGTCTCCTTTGGTGCTTTCTGGTTTCTATTCTGGCTTTGAAAATTCTTTTCTGTCTTCAAGTTGGTGAAATTTCCATTGTTCTCTTTTATATGCATTTCCACTTTTATGGTAGAATTTACTTTTATTTTATTTATTTATTTATTTTTGGTCTTTTTTGCCATTTCTTGGGCTGCTCCCGCGGCATGTGGAGGTTCCCAGGCTAGGGGTCGAATCGGAGCTGTAGCCACTGGCCTACACCACAGCCACAGCAATGCGGGATCCGAACCACATCTGCAACCTACAGCCCAGCTCACGACAACGCCGGATCCTTAACCCACTGAGCAAGGCCAGGGATTGAACCCACAACCTCATGGTTCTTAGTCGGATTTGTTAACCACTGAGCCAAGACGGGAACTCCAGAATTTACTTTTAAATTAAGAAAAAATGACCTGTATTTCTCTCCATTTTCTACCTCTGTTAAAACATTAATCATCTTGGAGTTCCCCAGTGGCCTAGTGGTTAAGGATCCAACCATTGTGGTTCCAGTCACTCCTGGGGCACGAGTTCGATCCCTGGCCCGGGAATTTTGGCGTCACAAGCATTCCCCTCACCCAGCCCAAAGTTAATTATCTTAGTAAGTTATTTCGACTTTACTGTCTTAGTGAATCCAGTGTGGACCCTTACTTTGTACTGTCTTCTTCCCGTTCCTCTGATGCCTTCAGCTTGACCTTGCCTGTTGGAGAGTCCTTTTGTTCCCTCCTGTGTGAAGAATGGCTTTACTGGGTATTGAATCTTTGTTTTGTGAAGACATGTCCTCCATTGTTCCTGGAGATCTTAGGCAAATCATACTCTTTTCTTCTTTTTTTTTTAATCTTTTTTTTTTTTTTAGTCTTTTTTTGCTTTTTTCTTTTTAGTGCCGTACCTGAAGCCTATGGAAGTTCCCAGGCTAGGGGCTGAATCAGCGCTACAGCTGCCAGCCTACACCACAGCCACAGCCACACAGGATCCAAGCTTCATCTATGACCTACACCACAGTTCATGGCAACATCAGGTCCTTGACCTACTGAAGGGACCAGGGATCGAACCCACGTCCTCATGGATACTAGTTGGGTTTGTTTCAGCTATGCCACAGTGGGAACTCCCTCAGGGCCTCCTCTTAAATTCTTGTTCCATGGGTATTGGATCCCTGGTCACTGCCTCCACCCTCTGATCTTTTCTCTCCCAAACCCCACCTCTACATCCGTGGGACATTCCCAAGTTTGTCCTCCCGTTCACTTCCTGTAACCCGTTTCTGGAAATTCTGTTCCTCCCTAATTAGGCCCGTTTTATAATTGGCCACCACATCTGTCACTTTACAGCCCCTGGCCCCTTCTCCACGGGTGACTGTCTGCTCTTGCTCTTCAGATGGGCAAGCCTCGTAGATCCCCTGAACACGTGGGATCAAGGCTCTCTTGACATTGCCTGTCGTTTCCCACAGGGAGATTTTTCTCTGGCCCTTCTGCACAGCTGACCGAGAGCTGTCCAGCTAACCCTGAGATGGGGCTTGCTGTTGAGATGGCTCAGGCCGAGGAGGAGAGGCGAGGACGGTGTGGGCTGCCCGTGGATGCGTTGTCGGGATGAACCTGGCACAGTATGAGCCCCACGCGGGTGCAGCAGGACTAGGCCACCACCTCTCTCTGGCCCTGCACCTCCCTTGCACGGGCGGCTGCTGGGGTTGGCTTTGGCCACACCTCATTAGCCGGCCTTCCTTCCCCGGGGGCCCCTGTGGATTTCCACAAGCTTCTGTCAGGGTAGGGGCTTCTCGCTCCCCAGGAGGAATTTTCTAGCAAGACAAAGTCCAGAGGGGATAAACCAGTAGGTAACCTTTGGGCTGAACCCAGGACACAGGCAATGTTAGTGTGGCCCACGCAATGGGATTTTTTTGGTTTGTTTTGGTTGTTTTCAGTCAACACTGAAAAATCAGGAGACAGGGAGTTCCCTGGTGACCTAGTGGGTAAGGATTTGGAGTTATCACTGCAGTGGCTTGGGTTTGATCCCTGGCCCAGGAACTTTAGCATGCTCTGGGCATAAGCAAAAAAAAAAAAAAAAAAAAAAAAAAAATCAGGAGACTTTTCTGGGTTTTTCTAGAAATTGAAATTGGTAGTATCCTTGGGCTAGAACTCCCACAGAGCAGCAACCCAGTGGGGGCACAGTAGCCTTTGGGGCACACGCCATAGGCCCCACCCCTCCCTGGTACCACCCCAGACCCTTTTCTCACAGCTCTCTTGCTTTTGGTTCCTTCATAGTCAGGAAGGATTTCTCATACCAGTGTCTCTATCAAAAGAAGAAAAAGAAGGGATAGTCCAAAGGGTCATGTATTTTAAGAAAGTTGGGAGCACCGTGGAGGGAGAAGAAAGGACTGTTCTGTCTCATTTCTTGTGTGCAAATCTCTGATGCACTTCACTGCTTTACAAGTTACCTGCCAGGTGTCCCCAGGCCTCTGAGTTGCTCCTGGCCCTCATCCCCCACCCTGAGTAGCTTCTCTGCTCCTCCGCACACCCTGTGAAGGAGCCTCAAGGCAGATTGGAAGGGGCAGGGGTGCGGCGTGTGGACCGGGGGTCCCTGCTGGAGGGGAGTCTACCCGTCTGGTCCAGCGATTGGAAAGCATTGCGCCAGCTCTCAGGAGCGTCCGCTGAGAAATTACCCCTTGGGAACCAAGATTTTGGTTTGGCTCCCAGAGCAAGCAGACAGCTGTGATGCTGCTGCGAGGTTTGGTGCCGGTTTTTAGAAAATCCTCATTCAGACCTATTACATTCTGGTGCAGCGAGATGCTCCCTGTGGGAGCAATTATTCTGGGCTGGGAGTTTTTCCCTCCTAACTCTGAATTCTGTAGATGTCATGAAGGGTTTAATCCAGGAGCTCAGAAAGCCTGTTTCCCTCTCTGCCAGTAGACACGAGTGCTTTCCCAACCTAGAGGTAACTGGTGATGGAACCCCAGAGAGGGTTTCCCGCTTAGAGGTCCAACAACAGGTGCTGTGTCCTGGGGCCCCCGTGAAGCCAGAGTTGTGTCCTACAACACCCCCCACCCCGCCCCGGCTCAGGCTGGGCCGGCCTCTGCCCTGTGCCAGGGCTCCCCTTGGTCCATGACGTGAAGGGTCGGGGCTGAGCCTTTTAGCTTCCACGGTGGTCGAAGGGCCTGCCACAGTGCTGGCCGCAGCCTCCTCCTCCTCCCGAAGCCGCCCTGGTACAGGGTGTGGTGGATGGTCAGGAGATGGGCTTCTGCAGTGGTTGGACTCTCCCCACACAGTGTTTGGGGTGTGGAAATGACAAGGATGCCTGGGAGCCAGGCGGCTGCCTGCCTGTGGCCATGGCTGGTGCTGGTGACAGGCTTCGGGCCAGGGGTCTGGCCTAGCATGTTGTCACTCCTGCACTGCCAGGAGCCAAGTCTCCTCCTGTCTCCCGCTTCTCTGAGCGGAATGAGATGATGGCCCCTGCCTGTGGACGAGGTCCTGGCCTCGAAGGCTGGCTTCTCCCGGCTCCAGCACCTGCGGGAACCTGGAGCAGGACAGCTGCTCATAGACCCAGTTGGCTGTGCTTAGGCCGATTCCACTGTTTTGTTTATAAAAGCGGGGGAGTTCCCGTTTTGACAGAGTGGAAATGAATCACTAGTATCCATGAGGTTGTGGATTTGATCCCTGCCCTCTCTCAGTGGGTTAAGGATCCATTGTTGCCGTGAGCTGTGGTGTAGGTTGAAGACACAGCTTGGATCTGGCATTGCTGTTGCTGTGGTGTAGGCTGGCAGCTATAGCTTCGATTCGACCCCTAGCTGGGAACTTCCATATCCCACACGTGCGGCCCTAAAAACCAAAAAAAAAAAAATGCGGGTTCTGCAGTGGCCAACCTCCGCATCCCCTCTGCCCCTGGGCCACCCTCCATGAATGTGCCAAACCTGTTCCAGCCAGATTTCATGCACTTTGGGTCCCCTTGCTTGTGACTGTCACCTACCTTTTGTGTCCTGCCCTGGGACGGGGCTCTTCTCACGTCCTGACCTTCATGAGCAGCATTGTGGCCCGTCCGGCGGCTCTCCTGGGTGTCTGGCCAAGGCCAGGTGCACTCTCGCCATCCTTCCAACTTGCGGTGACCCAGGCTTGTTGGTGAAGAGCCCGGGCCATCCAGCTCCCTCCGCCCACATGGCAGATGCCTGGTGGCTGTTCAGGTCGGGGCCTGGCTGGCCTTTGTCTTCACTGATCTGCTTTTGCTTGCTGCTCATCCCAGTAAGAGAAGTGGGGTTTGACAGCTTGACCTGGAGCTGGTGGTGGCTGTGGAGATGGGCTCCCTTGGGTGGGGGTAAGGGTTCCCTGGGAAGGAGGTCCCCGTTGCAGGCCTGGGGGAAGAGGGTCCTCCTGGATGCACAGTCAGCAAGTGGAGCATCTTGTTGGTCCCACCAGCCACAGCCAGCTGGGTCCCTGGGGCCCTGGGTGACATTCTGCTGAGGGTTGGAGGGGCTAGACCGAGACATGGGCAGCTGGTGTTGGCTGCAGCGGGGCAGGTGTTACCATCCTGCCAGTGAAAAGACACAAGGAAGCGTGTACAAGTGCCTGAGTGAGTCTGGGGCCCGGCTGCCAGCACAGCCCGTCCAGTTGAGAGTGTGGTCGGCGCCTTTCCCCCCAGTGTGGGGTTATTCAGAATAGGCTCCGACACAGTCCATATATTTTCAGCACGAGCTGGAGTCTCTGAATCATTTATCTTGGCAGCTCTTCTTGAAACTGGCGAAAGGTAAAAATTCATCTAGGTGCTGAGAAAGGAGCCTGGAAGAAAAAAGTGTCTGGTGGCTGCCGTGATGGGTGGCGTGCCTGGAGATAGTGCTGGTGGCTCAGAGATCAAACAGCTGAGAAATGGTTTCCCAGGAAGAACCGGGGAATTCTAAGTAGGTAATGAGTAGTGACTTTCTTTTGATTTACGGCAAGACTTGGCAATCAATCTATAATGCTTTGAAGAGGAAAGAAATGAATCTCCGAGAGGCTGCAGTCTGGATGGTTTGGACTGTCAGCCCTTCCTTGGGGTGGGTGCCAGACTCCCAGCCAGGGCTGGGGGGCAGAGGGGTCTGCTTCTTTCTTCTGCCAAGAAGACACAGGCCTCTCCTCTGCTGGCAGGTGACAGAGCTGTGGCTGGAGCTGGCCTGGGGGAGGGGCTCTTCGCAGCTTTTCTCTGGCCCCCAGGGTCTTGGCTTTGACCCTGGTAGGACTCTGGTTCAGCTTTCAGGCCATGGGCAATTTGGGCCCCGGTGGTCTATGGCCACAGCCTCCCTGAGCGCCCTGGGGACCTTGCATCCCCTTGGCCTGAAGGTGCCTATATTAGCCCACCTTAATAAACCCCCACAGACTGGGGGCTTATGCAACAGAAATTTTTTTTTTCTTTTTTTTTCCCTTTTTTGGGCTGCGCCCACAGAATATGGAAATTCCCAGGCTAGGGGTTGAATTGGAGCTATAGCCGCCGGCCTGCATCACAGCCACAGCAACGTGGGATCTGAGCCGCGTCCGCAACCTCCATCACCGCTCACAGAAACGCTCATGGATGCTGGTCTGAGTTGTTTCTGCTGCACCACGATGGGAACTCCCAGAAATTAATTTTCTTATAGCCCTGGAAGCTAGAAGAGACCAAAATCGAGGTCTCTTCCAGGCCGCTCTGCCTGGCTTGACGGCCGCCTTCTCCCCGAGTCCGCACAGGTCTCCTCTGCGGGCGGGCATCCTTGGTGTCCCTGTGACCTCATCGTCTCCTGTAAGGCTGTCGCTGCTATTGGATTAGGGGCCCCTAACGGGTCTCAATGTCATGTAGTCCCCTCTTTAAAGGCATTATCTCCAAAAATAGTCATCTTCTGAGATACTGGGGTTGGGGCTTCCACCTAAGAATTTTGGGGGCACACAGCTCAGCCCATCACAGTGCCTTTGCTCCCCAGAGAAATCAGGACTGGTTTTCTGTCTGCTGGTTCACACCCAGTGGTGTAGAAGCACCTACTTTCCAAAGGGCTCAGGGGCTCGGACCCCCAGCTGACATTCGAGAGGAGGGGACAGATGAGCGGGAGAATTGCACGTGGTGATAAGGTGGAGTCCTGGGAAGGACAGCATTAGCCTCCAGCTGAGGCCAAGCAGGACCGACGAGCCAGCCCAGCACCAGCCACTTGGTGAGAGGGCACAATGGGTAGGGCTCGGTGGATAAGAGAGGAGTGGGTGTTAGGCCCGGTGTCAGTGAGACGCCCCTCCGAGGGTTCTGTGAGTGGGGTGACTTGACCTGCCGAGGCTCTGGCTTTGGGTGGTGAGTGGACAGAGGTGGCCACAGGAGGGCCATGAGGGGGCTACCACGGGGTGGCAGGGCTTTGGGCGGAGAGGATGTATTGGAGGATGTTTGGAGCCGGAGCCAAGCACTGTCGGAGGTGAAGGAGAAGGAATGGTGAGGTTCCAGGCTTCTGACTCCCCACCAGGTGGTGCTGGGCCACATTGTACAGACCACGTCACGCCCCCCAGATGTCCCTTGCCTGCCCCTTACAGAGAGTCTGATCCAGGCCTTTCGGGGTGCTGTGCTCCCAGACAGTCTGCTTCTTTCTCTCCTGCCTCCTAACTCCCAGGCCATGTGGCTCCTGCCTGAAATGCAGAGGCGCTGCCTTCAGGCTGTGCTTTTATGAGTCCATGAACTTGGAGAGCAATCCCTGGGCCCTGGCACTGCACTTTCATTCCGGGCCTGGCTCTGTTTCATAGCCCCGCCTTGAGTGTGTGCATGGGGTGGGTGGAGGTGTGTGTGGTGTGTATATGTGTGTGGTATGTGGTATACACACCCCTTAGCCATGTCCCCTCACTCTGCCCACCCGAGAGCACACAGGCCTGGCCCTCGCAGGTCCCCTTAGGCCCTGGGCAAGAGGTGGGGTGGCTCGTACTATAGCACTCAGACAAACCTCCAAAGGGACGGGGTCATTCGGGGGGCCGCCGTCCTGGTGGAGAAGTGAGGAGGAACTGGGGTCTTGGAAATGACCCTTCAGTGACCTGTGTGGACAGGTGGTTTTCGAGGGGGGGCCAAGGAGCGTTGAGGATGAGGCGTACATGGCCCAGCATGTAAAGCACAAAACCTTTGAGGCTGGAGGCAGTCCCCTGAGTCAGACTGCTCCTCTTAAAGCCCATTTGTTCAGCAGGCATTTATTGAGCACCTACTGTGTGCCAGACACTGTTCCGAGCCCTGGGGATGCAGCAGCAGAGGGGAGGCCCTTTCCCTGGAGTTCGTTCTGGGGGAGAGAGGCCATGGGCATCAGCCAGGTGGTGGCCCAGGCCCTTCACGATTCTGCCCTCGGATGGAGGCATGACGATGGAGTTCCCTTGTAGCTCAGCAGATTAAGGATCTGGCGATGCCGCTGAAGCAGCACAGGTCACAGCTGTGGCGCGGGTTCAATTCCTGGCCGGGGAACTTCCACATGCTGCGGTGCAGCAGAAAAGAAAAAAAAAAAAAGTAAGAAACAATTGAGGATATGATACAACCTCATGGCAACCTTCTGTGAGTTGGGACAATTGTTAAGCCTCCTTTAGAGGCAGGGAAAGTGGAGAACAAAGAGGCTGAGTAACTTGTCCAAGGCCATATGCTGTTGACAAGTGGGGGAGCCAGGATTGGAGTTGTAGCCAATGGCTCTAGAGCCCATGACCTCACTGCCTGGCCATGGTGACCTCTGCCTGGTGGATGGGGGCCTGCGTCTTTCAACCTGGCCGCAGTCGTTGTGCAGTGCCGAGTACCAGCAAGGCTCAGCTGTCTTTTGTGGGAGTTCTGATTTTTAAAGTGCCTGTACAAATTAAAAATGACAAATACCTATCGCTTTCGGAATTGTGGTAACGTACAACTGAATGCCAGAGTCGAGGGGGATATCTGGCCAACTCCAGGTAAGGGAAAAGGTTCTGACTCCTAAAGTGGAAAGAGGCTGCCTGAGAACAGCGGGATGTTCAGACCTGCTCCCTAGCCCCTGAGTCAAGGTCAGCCTCAACCAGGGAGCCTGGGGGCCATTGTCTAGAAGCCAGGCTGTGGCCTTCAGAGGTAGCTCCAGCCTGTTCTGTGTGGCCCCTTAGAGACCACAGGTCCAGAGCCAAAAACGGACAGGCTGGCAAGGGAGAGGCAGAGCAGACATGGGGAGGGGGGCAGAGGTCACCAGTGGGACGGATGGTCCCAGAATGTAGACAGGGCGGAGGGAACAGACCCTGCTTGGGGGCCTACGGGCAGCCTGGTACATAGCAGGCGCTCAATAACCATTCCTGAGGAGGAGGAGGGGCACTCAGCAGGCTTCTCACTCAAGCAGCCCTGGGAGGAGTCAGGGTCCAAGGAGTATCTAGCCTGGCTGGGGCCAGAGTCATGCATGTCAGAGCAAGGTCACCCCCCACCCCACCCCACCCCATAGCCACGCACTCTCCAGGCGGCCTCTCTTCCTGTGGATGTGGTCTCTGGCCCTAGTGAACCTGATGGCCTAGTGGTTAGCGAGGAATCGGATCTGTGCCTCCGGGCCAGCAGATAAGAGGCTGGCGGTGTTGCAATGGGATGTGTGTGGCAATCCTTCACAGGTGGTCTCTGGGCCAAAGGCCAGCCTCGCCGGAAGCATGTTCAGACGGCAAGCCATCTCTAGAGGCCTGGGAAAGCCTGAGCTGACCTCCTGGGGCTGGGTGGCACCTGCAGAAACCAGCTCCACTGTCCCTTCAAGGTCAGGAGTTCCCAAAACCATTTCCAGATGCAGTAGGTCTAGCTGGGGATTAGATTTAGGGTTGTCCATTTCACACAGCTCCGATCTGAGCATCCGGAAGGTTTGCCTGGAGGACACTGGTCTTGGCCGAGCAGTCTGACTGAGGTCCCCCAGGCACTGACTGTCCTTGGCAAGCAGGCCACCCCTGGGCCCACCCTGCTCTCCAGCCAGCACGTATTGGCTCATTCCCAGCTTGCCTGTGCCAGTTTGTCAGATTACAAACATTTATTGGGGAACTAGAGGTGCCAAGCAGTGTTCTAGAAGCAGAGAGAGACCTATTCGTGAAGCTCTACAGGGAGGAGAAAGGAAATAAATAAGTAAAACATACAGAATATTCAATGGTGACAAATACTATGGGAAACAGAAAACCGGGAAAGACGACAGAGAAGTCCTGGGGGTGATTTCCACTCGGGGTTGGGTGGCGTTGCAGAGAGGTTGAGTGAGACCCAGAGGGGCGGCGGGGCCGAGCCCTGGGGTGTCAGAGCAGGGGACAGTGGAGACGGAGGCCCGTGTGGCGGGGGTCGGGGGTGAGGATCAAGAGGCCATGGGTTGGGCAGCAGAGGGACTGTCCGATGGCAGCTGTGCTGAGCGGAGATTGCAGTTGCGAGGGTGGCAGTGGGGCCCGGTGAGGAGGTCCCTGCAGTGGTGAGAGGTGACGGCCCTGGGTCAGAAGCAGGCAGGTTGTGGGCATATTTTCTGCCAGACCTGCTGAACCCAAAGGCTCAGTGGTTAACAAGGGACCTGGCCCCTGTCTGATTTGAAAGGCGGGGCCAGCAGGATTTGCTGTCAGGTCAGGGGTGACTGCGGAGTTTTCAACATGAGTACCTAGAAGGAGGGAGCTGCTTTTCAGTGGTGGGGGGAGACCGGCTGGGAGACGAGTCTGGACCACCTGTGCCTGGGGAGACTGAGGTGGCAGAAGGGAGAACCGAGGCACTGGCTGGGAAAGGCTCGTCTCCAGCCAGGGTCGCCCATCATGGAGCAGGTCCCACTGGACGTCTTAGAATTTGTATAAATGAACCATTGCTATGCTCAAGGAAAAGCCAGCATAAAAATCATTCAGAATGTTTCTTGGAACCACCTTGTGGCGTTTGGCATTTGCTCCAAGAAGCCTATGAAAGGCATTAATCAAGACCCAGGGTGGCAGCCCCTGAGAGGCTGGGATCTGATGTAGTCACGGAGCTGACAGTTGGGGGCGCCAGCCACCCTTCAGGACCATGATACCGGGCTGCATGGCGTCATCTCTTGGCCAGTCCCTCTCACCTGGAAATCCTTTTTGGAGAACCTCCAGAAAGTTAAAACCAACTGCCTGCCAGCCACCCTCAGAAATCCAGCGGCTTGGGGAGGTTCGATGGGCATGCCAGCCTGTCCGTGCCCCATCTCCCTCTCCATGGCCCCTGTGCACAAGGGAGAAAGGTTTGTGCTGACCCGCCTTTGTCTGAGGTTTTGGAGGCCAGGTGCATCTCCCCAGTCCCGGCAGAAGTCATGGCCACCAACAGCTGGGAGCCCTTGTCTTAGGTGCCCAGCCAAGAGGAGGCAGGGCTGGGAGATGTAGGACCCAGGCGCTGCCAGTACGCTCTGGGGCACGTGGGTACCTGTGAGGCGGGGCAGGTTCTGGGAGCCCCGGCAGATCCCGACTTTCTGTCCCCGGGCCATGACCCATCTGGAGCAGCCCTCCACCCTGCGCTCCAGGTCTCCTCCAACAGCAGCCTCTGGTGCACTGCCAGCGAGGAGACTGTGTCACTGGCCTGTCCGGGAGCACAGGTTCCTCTTTGCTAGAAAGCATTCTGCTTGTTTCCTGAGTTCCTGTGAAGAGCACCCTCAGTCCAGAGGCGTCACCAGTTGGGCCCCACAACTCTGCTCCCAGGACTGTGACTAGCACGGGGAGAACAGGGCGGCTGCTCTTCCAGGACAGCTGCCCTGCCAGGTGGCTATTGGTGCAGGCAGGACCCACGCAGGGGCCACTCTGGGTTGGCCTGACCGGTTGGCCAGTGGCGGAGTTCAGTGGCAGGTGAGGTGGGGGGCCTAGCAGAGCCTAGCGAAGGTCTTGGCCTTGTATAGACTAGGGCTAAGGGGTGGCTTTTGACCCGCCCCTCTTCTCAGGACCCTTGCAGTTTCCATTTTTGCCACCATAAAGCAGGAGGTTTAGTTACTTAAGATGGAGCATGATAATGCGAGAAAAAAGAACGTATACATGTATGTGTAACTGGGTCACCAAGCTGAAAAAAAAAAGTAATGTATGGGGGCAATAAAAAATAAATAAAGCAGAAGGGTCTGGCCCAAGAGAGGGAGTAAGTAGCCTGGCGTGTTGGCTGGGGCTGTGGGCCGGAGCAGGATTGTAAGACGGGCCTTGTTTATCCTGCACGCCCACAGCGTGGGAGTTGTGGTGTGGCGTTCCTGCCTCCAAGACAGTTTTCCAGGCCCTGGGAGCAGATGGGTCTGTTCACCCGTGTCTGTGTAGAGACCAAGCAGCTAAGGGGAAGGGGGCGGCGGGGCGTCCTCTGAGCAGCCGCCCTGGTTCCAGGACGATCCAGAGTCTTGTTGGTTGGCAGCATCCTTGGGGCTGCCTCTGTGCAGTACGCCAGCCGGCCAGCGATGTCCACTTGTCTAGAAGGCTCACCCATTGCTTTAATGCGCCTCTCTCCTTGTATTTCACGGTGAGACACTTCACTCCATTATTCTTCCTGCATTATTTTTTCCTGCCCCTTCCATCGGCTCTGCCACGACTCAGGTGTTGGGAAGAGCTGGGTATCAGACCCCATGTCTTGTCAAGGGTTGGGAACCCCACCTCTTTCAACAGAGAGATGACAGGACGGGAAGTGTCGGGAGCCGGCCCGCTCCACACAGCCCACGCTCCTCCGGAAGTCACTGTCCGATCACACCACCACCCGCTCATGTCGCCACCCGCTTACCTGCTATGGGCAGTTTGGTTGGATTTATTCCGATGGGCTTTATACACTTAGCTGTTGAGAGAGATATTTGTCATTTTGCTGTGCAACATCAAACACACCGTGGCCTAAACGATTGTGACAACAGAGAGTTCCACCACAGTCTGAGATTTCCGCATTATTTATGACACTGAGAGGTCCCGTGTCTACGGTATCTCCTTAATCCAGTCTAAATCTGGAGCCCCGTCTCCCAGGCCTGCCCGCGTGTCTCTAATGGCTGTTAATAACAGTCCTCCAGGCGCCCCATTTGCCGACGGAAAATCCATCTGAAGCTTTTGCATCTCATGTGGCTGTTAAAAATTGACGTTTCTTTATTGATGTAACTGGTTCCTGCCAAATACTTGGGGACAAATAAAAGTGATTGAACTCGGAGATAAGCAGAGAACCATTTGTTCAAGGAATGGCTGGCCAATTGATGTTGGTAGTTAAACAAGCTATCATTTAAAAGGACCTTGAAAAAAAAAAAAAAAAAGAGTGTCTCGAGAAGTTAGCGTTCAGAGTGCCAGGGCTGGGTGATGCAGCTCTTTTGAGGGTCAGACCCCCACCCATCCCCACCCCTGCAAGCTCTGGCTGCCTCCTTGGCCCCTGTTGCTGCTCCTCTTATGTGCCCTGTTTCTTTCCGCCTCTGCATTTCCCACTTGCTCTGCCCCCTGCTGAGACCCCCTCCTCCTGGAAGTCTTCTGTGAGTCCTGTCCCTTGGGCTGTGGCTCTCCCAATATGTGGCTTCTGCTTGATCCGACTTCTCACCATCACCGTGTCTCTCCACGGACGAGGGCCTGCGTCTGGCTCGCTCACCTGTGGTCACAGCTGGCGCGTGGCAGGTGTGCGATGGTGTTGCCCGCGGATCTGATGGGCAATCCGGGGAGCTGGGTGTGATCAAGCTTTCCCGGCAGCTCCCCTTCCTGGGCCCTCCGGGGGGTGCAGGGGTGGGGCGGGCGGGCGCTCTGGGGAACATGGGCCCGGTTTTGGCCTGTCGCCCTGTGGAGTGATTACTTCAGACCAGCAACAAGTGTGGAAGATCGAGGAGGCAATATCATTGATTTTCCCATAAAGGTGGAATTTATAGTGAGAGAAGCTTCCTGGCAGGTCCTCACGCATCTTCGCCGTTGGGCCCCGAGCTCCCGCAGGCAGAGTGGACAGGATCTCTCGGGGGACCTCATCTGGGGCAGCCAGCGAGGTCTACCTGGTGGGCACCAGGCTCATGGCCCACACCAGGGGCAGCTGTCTCCTCCACGTGGGGAGGACCCAAGCTCTGGACTCTGTGTTCTCGGTCAGGCAGGGGCGTCTTGTCCTGGGCTGGCAGTGGCAGGGGGGGCGGGGGGGTGAGAGAAGGTACAGTCCAGCCCCCAGGTGAGGCGCTAAGGGCCCCTTGGGAAGGAAGGCTGCCGGCCACTCCCTTCCCGCTCAGTCTCTTCCCCCACTACCCCCCTTCCTCTTCCCCTACCTGCTTCTTTACCACCCCTCCCCTCCCTCCTGCTCCCCCCACCCCCTCTTCTCCCTTCTCCTCCTCACCCCCCCTTTCTTCACCTCCCCCCTTCACCCTCCTCCCCCTCCTCCCACCTCCTTCTCCACCTCTTCCTCCTTCTCCTCCACCTCCTCCTGCTTCTCCTCTCCTGATCCTCTTGGCCAGAAGCAGCCCTGAAACCAAGCCACATTGACCTCAGGCTTTTTCCTCTCCTCCCCCAGCTCCAGCCCAGCTCTCTTCCTCCTCCCTGCTCCCTGGAGGCCACCCTCTTCCTCCACCCCTGCTCCCCCGCCCAGTCATGTTCTCAGGGATACTCAGTGCCAGGCACCAAGCAGGCTGAGGACCTGCTGAGAGCCTGGGGCGGGGGCCCACCTGCAGACCAGTTTCAGACTAGCCGGGAGCTCCTCAGTCGGGTGGAGCTCAGAGACCAGGCAGGGAGGTGTGGTGTGAGGGCCCCAAGGCAGCCCGCTGCCCACTGCCTGCAGCCCGCAGCCCTTGGGGATTCTAACCCCCGGATGCTGGTGTGAGTGGGAACACTCATCAAAGTGTGGTCGTCATTCCCATTTCACAGGTGAGGGCACCGACCTGGACCGATCGAGGCCAGGACCCCTACCTCCAGGGTGGGCTGACCTGGGACTGAAAGAGGAGCTGGGTTCTGGGGGCCTTTGTCCTCCAGCCGGACCCAGGCCCTGATTGTTCTTTATTCTGGGCTGAGGCCAAGTGAGGGGCCTGGGCGCTCCCACCCCCTGACTACCTAGCCTCTCTCATGGGCTGGGCAGCTGGAAGTGACCGGGAGGCCCCTTGCTGAGTCACCCACCCCAGGCCTCTGTTTGGCTTCCAGATTCTGTTTTCCACCACATCAATTGCATTTATTATTCATAAACTTCCAAAACTGGCTTCTGGGGCCTTAATTTTCCAAGCCCCCCAGGCCGGCACAGCTGAGGCTGTGTCAGGCTTACTAGGGATGTGCTGTGGCTTCGAGTAGTGATCAGATGCAGGCTGATGCCAGCCCAGGGCCCTTTGAATTTGAAAATGAAAACAAAGGACCTCGGGCTTGGTGGCTTTCCGGGGAGCCCCCGAGGCTGGACCTCTTCTCTCCTCTGCCTGGAAGTGCCAGCTGCATGAGAAACTGTCACCTCAGCCACCTGCACTTGGTCTCCCCTGGCGCTGGGGGCTTTCTGCCTCCCTCTTTGTCCCACCTGGTCGCTCAGCATCCATGCCGGCATGTGCTCTGGTCTTTCTGTCCCACGTGCTGCAGTGCGCCTGCGTCGTGGGGCTTTTTCCCCAGGAAGCTGGTGACTTTCTCTGGTCCCTCTCTCCAGGTTGTCCTCAAGATGTTTGGACCTGCCGGCTGTCAGTGTGGCCCCTAGCTGCCCTGTCTCAGTTCTCCCTCAAAGCAGAGCTCTCGCAGCCACTCCTGGACACCCCCAGCTTTCTCTTTTAGTTGAATGTTTTGTTTTTTTAAAGGTTTTTTTTTTTCTATTATAGTTGATTTACAGTGTTCTGTCAATTTCTGCTGTACATCAGAGTGACCCAGTCATACATACATATGTGTGTGTGTGTGTGTGTGTATACACACATACATTTTTTACTCCCATTATCCTCCATCATGTTCCATCACAAGTGACTAGATGTAGTTCCTAGTGCTATACAGCAGGATCTCATTGCTTATCCACTCCAAATGCAGTAGTTTGCATCTACTAACCCCAGACTCCCAGTCCCTCCCCACTCCCTCCCCCTCCCCCTCCCCCTTGTTCAGTGGGTTTTCGTTTTGCGCGCTCTCTGCCTCATCCTCCATCACATTTTCATTTCTGCACAGGTCTCTCCTCGTAAGTGATGGGGCATCCCAGTCTGTCTGGTCCCGCCTCTGGGATCAGAGGTGTGGGATGGGTCTGGCTTTAGGAGAAGGCTGTTCCAGCCTGTTTTGCCCGAGATGGCCGGGGAGCCAGGACTCAGGCCAGCCTCCCACTGGGATTCAAGGGTTGGGCTTGAAAGTTTCTCCTCTGCCAGGGAAGAAGCAGCAAACATGAAAAACAGAGACGGGAACCATCCCTGGAGGACTGGCAGCATCCACCAAAGCCGGGCATTCTCTACCTGGCAACCAGCCATCCCACCTGGCACCCAGCAGACACACAGAAAGCCATGTGCGAGAACATTGTGTATGTGGGCTGGGATTCCTCTAAAACAGGGGGGACCTGAAGCCCACCTGTAGGGGGGATGGACGGTGGTGTGTTCACACAGTGAGTACTGTCGAGCATGAGAATAAACACAGGAGACTGGGGCTGGGCGGCTCCCATGGTGGGCAGCGTTGAGAGAGAGAAGCATCCTTCTGCTACGTGAAGTTCCCAACTGGCAAAACCTTGGTGATGGAGAGGCAGGGGGCAGGGAGAGGGGACTGCAGAGGGGCCTTCCAGGGCACTAGAAATGTTCTAGATCTCATTTATTTATTTTGTATTATTTTTCTTTTTTTTTTTTTTTCTTTTTAGGGCCACACCCTCGGCATAAGGAAGTTCCAGGACTAGGGGGTCAAATCGGAGCTGCATCTGCCCACCTACACCATAGCCACAGCAACGCCAGATCCAAGCCACATCTACGACCTAGGCTTGCGGCACTGCTGGATTAATGAGGCCAGGGATTGAACCTACATCCTCAGGATGCTGTGTTGGGTTCTTACCCTGCCGAGCCACAGCGGCAACTCCCACGTTCTAGATCTTGATCTAAAGGGCACATCGTGAAATCACCTCAGTCTGGACACCTACAATGTGTGCATGTTATGATATGTGTATTTCAATAAATAGGTTTACAAAAAAATAGATATATACCCCAAACCAACTCTGCAAAAGCCAGGGCTGCTGTGGCGACAGACAGAAAGGCTGCCCACATCTCTTGTCCTGAGGTCCTTGTACCTTCCAAATTTATAGGTATCTCGGGAGCTACAGGCTGACACAGTAAGATGACGGTTGGTGTGCTTTCGGAATTATTCTGTTGGCCAGTGACGGAAAGAAGATGAAAAGTTAAGTGTGATTTGGGGAAGTACCACCCGGGCTGTCTGGTCAGGCCAGGACCTGAATATTGAGTCTATTAGAAGCAATTATAAAAGGGACAGCATTTTTTAATGTTTCTCATTTGACAGGAAGGCTTTTAAATATGGGGCATTAGTTAATAAAAAGTCCCCAGAAGCCTATCGTAATATATTACCTAATTCCTAACAGTTCGTAGTCACAGAAATAGGTAAAAGGGGAATGTAAAATTAATATATAGTTATTATTAAAATTGCCTTATAAATTAGTTAAGTCCCCTGGAGGTGCCAAGAGGGCATCATTATTCTAAGACGGTCTGAAGGGCCTTGGTGTGCCCTGTGCGTGTGTCGGGTGGGAGTGACCAGCAGGGGGGAGGGGGGCGCCCAGGCCCCTTGCTCAAGGGTAAAACCTGCTCATGCTGGACGAGGCGAGAACTAGCAACCAGATCACAAATTTCATAAGGAAATCTCTTCCTTTGTTCTTGAAGTTTCTGGGGAGACTGGCACTTTGTGGCCTCACCAAAGCTTGTCCTATGCCAGAGGTGAGGAAGGCCAAGACACATAGCCAGATTCACATGGGGTGGAATTGGTTAGCAGCCACATACCAGTGTTACTGTGACTCCTGGGGCCCTCAGGACCACCACTTGTCCCAGAACCTGGGGAACAGGTGTTTGGAGCAGAAACAATCCCCTTAGCATGTTGTCCCCCAGAACACCCTGCTGCAGGCAGGCAGGCAGGAGGGTCTGATGCCACAGCTGCAGGTGGTTCCACATAGGGAGCCCTGGGGGCCTCCGGGAGACCTGTGTGCTTGTGACCCAGACAACATCAGGGCCACCGTCTCCCGGCCACAGGTGCAGGGCGCCCCAGCATCCCACCTTGGCCGTGTAGCCGTGCATTGCATTGGCGATTCAGACGCCATGAATGGACATCCATTTAAATCTGAGCCATTCAAGTCTGAGCCGTTTGCTGAACCTGAGTGTTCTTTCTGGGGGCATTTGGTGAGTGTCATGCATTATTACCGAATCTGTTCACGGCAGCAGGCTCGCCTCCACGGAACAGCACAGTTCTCCAGGCAGAGATGCTTCCTTCTGCTCCCAGGAGAGATGGAGAGAGCTGGGGTTTCTCAGCAGCGGTACCAGGGGCAAATTTGCTTCTCTTTTTTTTTTTTTTTTTTTTTTTTTTTAGGGCCGCATCCACAGCATATGGAAGTTCCCAGACCAGGGGTCAAATTGGAGCTGCAGCTGCCAGCCTACACCACAGCCACAGCAATGCTCACAGCAACGGCAGATCCTTAGTCCACTGAGCAGGGCCAGGAACCTGCGTCCTAATGGCTCCTAGTCGGGTTCATTATCACTGAACCACAACGGGAACTCTAGGGGCAGATTTTCTTCTCAAGTTGGCCCTTCGGAGCTGCAGGTGTGGCCCCATCCCGTCTCTGGCTCCCTCTCCTCCGTGGGAGGCCAAGCCCTCTGTTTTCCTGGTGAGGGGTGGACTGCGGAGGGCAGCGTATATGGTGTGGGCAGCCGGAGGAAGCAGGCGAGGCTGTTTCCAGCCGGTCTTAGACATCCCCAGCTCATACTGCCGGAAAGATGCCTCCTCGTGCAGACAGAACCCCATCCCAGAGAAGACGGATAAGTGGGCTTTTGAAGCAGGGCTGAGCAGACGTTCTTGGGGTTGGATTCTCCACAACCCCGTAGCAGAGAGTCTTGCCGACAGAGTTCGTTTCTGAATTGTGGTCCCTGGAGCCAGACTGCAGGTCTCTCCAGGTGCTCCTTGTGGGTGTGTGCACTTGCGACCCCTTGTGGCAGCTTCACAGGGTCGTCCTGGATCGCAGCCACTGGGCCCAGCCACTGGAAAAGAGGCCCTGTGGGGTCATTGGGGGGCCAGGCTGGGTCCAGGGGAGTTGGTCTCCAACAAGTAGCTTTCATTTCTTTCCCCCCCAAATGAAACGAAAACCGCTTTCTCGAATAAAAAGATATTGCATGTGCCAGCAGGAAATTAAGTCAGCACAGAGAATTGGAGGCAAGATATGAAAAGAATCCTGTGATGCAGAGGTTCACAAACCCCTGCTGTTTTTAGCAGTCGTGCTTCGGGACCTCTCCAGGGGCCCAGACAGGACAGACTTGGTCTGCTGGGATCACACTAGGTGGAGTTATTCCCCCTCCTTTGGTGAAGTGGGAATTTCTTCCCTCCGTGAACTGGGGCACCTCCACCGTAAGCCACTTAGCAGCCCTCCACCTCCTCCAGGGCGGCCAGGTGGTTTCCGACTTTACAGTGTGAACAGTACTGTGATGAGCAGCCTCATCTAGCCGCGTCTTGGGTGTTTAAGTGGAAACCTCTTTGGGGTAAATTCCTGCAAATGGAATTCTGGAGCGGGGCGGGCGGGGGATTTTGATGTACAAAGCCCACTGCCCCCTGGACGTTGTTCTCCCACACAGCTTGGGTGGCCTTAACGTCTCCGGTGAGCAGTGAGCACGCACTACGTGCTTCCTGGGGATTTTCCATGAGGCGGGGGGTGGCCAGCCTCTGCGCTTTGCGGCACACAGAGCCAGGAAGGCTTTAAGGAACTGGCCCAAGATCCCACAGCGGACAGATGGGTCTTGGAAGAGCCAGGTGGCCTCTCTCCAGAAACCGAGTTCTCAGCTCCTGAGCTGGATACGCACGCGCACGCACACACACACCCACACAAACACACCTGTGAATGCTTGGGTGCCCAATGGATTTGTTTTTATTATGAATGCTCTTTACCATCCTGATAAGGGAAAAGTAATATCCTGACTTTCTTTGTACTTATTTGATTACTGGCGGGGTTAAACTTCTCTTACAGGTATTTCCCGGGCATCTGCCTTTGTGGTTTATCTGTCCTTGGAACAATTTGCTATTGGGACATTTGTGAGTTGACTTATTGATCTATAAGAACACTTTAAATAGGATCCTTGGAGTTCCCATCATGGCTCAGTGGTTAACCAACCCAACTAGTATCCTCGCTCAGTGGGTTAAGGATCTGGCGTTGCCATGAGCTGTGGTGTAGGTCGCAGATGTGGCTCAGATCCCGCATGCTGTGGTTGTGGTGTAGGCTGGCAGCTCCAGCTCCAATTCGACCCCTAGCCTAGGAACCTCCATATGCTTCAGGTGCGGCCCTCAAAAGACAAAAAACAAAAAACAAACAAAAAAAGGGGGGCTCTCTATGTTACTGTTCTCTTGGTTAAAATATTTTTCCCTGTTTGATATATAGGAATTTTAAATATAATAGTCAAATTGACCCTTTCTTGTGTAGTTTATGCTTTTTGCCGTGGTTGCATAGACTGTTTCTGCCACCTCAGTACAATTCAGTTGTTTGCGTGTGTTTTCTTCTGCCTTCACGATTTTATGATTTTCTTTTAAGAAGTATTTTCTGTGTGATTATGAAATATTTTGACACCGGTTTGTATAGTTTTGTGTCCGTGTGATTTCGTTTTTTTGTTTGTATCTAAAGTGCACTGAAGGGTGATGAGCAATCAGGGATCCTGGCATTTTTGACTTTGAGAAGTGACTAATCGATCCATTGTCTTTGGGATAATGTCTTTGCCCCACTGACTTAAAATGTCACCTTTGCCTTATTCTAAACTCCTATGTGTGTTAGTCAGCATAGGATAGCCTTTGCTGCAGTAACAACCAAACCCCAGATCTCAGTGGTGCAACCTAGTGACCATTGATTTCTGGCTCATGCTGCAGTCTGAGTGGCCCCGTATCTCTCCCCCAAAAGTGTTGGGGCTACTCCATTGCCCGACTCCACCCCCTTTGAGTGAGGAGAGAGAAAGCACAGAGAATTTACATCCATGCTGAAAAGTCTTGCTAGGAAGCGGCACATAGCCTTCCCCTCATACTCTTCTTGGCAAGAGTCAGTCCTATGGTCCCAGCCTAACTGCAGGGAGGCTGAGAAATGTGCCCAGAAAAAGGGAGTGGAGTGGTGACCACACGGCCTGGTCTCCACCCTGGGCTCCACCTGGACAGATGGGGTTGAAGACTTGTGTGTGTGTGCATTGTGCGTGTGTGCGTGTGTGCGTGTGCGTGTGTGTGTGTGTGTGTGTTCTGTTTTGATCATTAGGCGAGTGTAGGCCCATCATCCCTGTTGTCAGTTACCCTCTCCCCCGATGTTTCCTGAGGACCAACTATGTGCCCAGCTTTGGGTATAGGGCAACTTAGGCCTGCCTCTAAGTGCCCTTTGAGACTCAAAGGGCAGACAGTGTGGCACAGCCATGCGCCAGCCTAAAAGCCATGAGCCTGTATGTTGGGGGAGGGGCAGGGCCCACCTATGAAGGACTTTTGATGGGAAGGGGAGAAAGGCCACTGGGTAGGCAGGTAGGTCCGGAGGGACCTGGTTAAGGCCAGCAGGGCAGCCAGGTGGCCTGGGGGAGCCGCGAAGAGGGGCTGCCATGGTCCTGGGGCGGGACCTGCACCAGGCCGTGGGTGGTGCTGGGGGCGGAGCCTGGGAGGAGCTGAGGGCCTGCTGGTCTGGTCGGGATGAGGATGCCCCTGGCAGATGGGAAAGCATGCCTCTCACAGAAGCCCCCTCTTCCTCTTCCTCCAAGCTCTCACCAGGCTTGGTGAGCTTTCTGAATGTTAGCAGGCAGTTTGCTTTGCTTGCTTGGGCCTCGCTCTGGTGAGATGCTTTGCAGGACATGTAGGGAGGGAAGTGGAGAATTCAGGGGCTTTTCTGCCTCGTGACTGCACAGCAGAGGGGGAAACCCAGACCTTCATCACATAACGAGTGCGTCCCCCTTAGAGAGTAACTCTTACAGGCCGGGAGCCAGGAGAGTGCTTCCAGACCAGGCAATTGTCTGTAATTAGATTGCCGTTAGCCAGGATGAGGGCAGAGAGGCCCTGCAAGTACCTGTGCTGTCGCACGGCTCCCTGAAATGGGATTTCACACGCGGAAGAATTCCTGCTCCTTGGCTGCTGGCTTTGGCTGGCAGTGTTAGTGCCATGAAGAGAATATTTAACTTTGCATCAGTAGGCAAAGACTAATTAAAATATAATTAAAAGCATGAATTCTTCTAATTATTGGCTTTATATAATGTGTATTTAAAAACAAGACATCTGTTAAGGCTTTCTTTTAAATCTATCCAGAGACCAAGAGTGGGTAGCATTTTAATTAAAAATGGATTATTTCAAAAACAGTTTAATCACCCTGTCATCATAGGGCTTAGACCTTATTAATTAGCTTTTGATAAATAGGTTTAAGTTACCAAATTTTTCCTTCATGGGGGTTAGAAGAGTCTTTTAGGAGCCTGCCCTGCAACTCTGGGGTGTCAGCAGGAGCAAGGATCAGAGCCCAGGGTGAGTTTTTAAATCCCTTCTTCTGCCTTCTGTGGACCCAGAGTGGACATCCCGTAGCAGGCTGGGGACAGTGGGGAGCAGCTGTGGCTATTTCACTTCCCTGTCTCCTCCCTCTGTGGCATGAGCAGGTGCGAGGCCCCAGACGGTGACATTTAGCCTGATCATCTATCTCATCGCTGTACTGAACGGTGGCCAAGGCCCTAAGTTCCCGAGGGAGCACGGATGCTGCCTTCCACCCGCCGTGCTGGAGGGGCCGCTGGCCAGGCCACGCCCCCTGCCCCTTCGCACCCCCACCTCCACTCCATGCTTGCAGAGGGTCCCCCGACCCTCAGCACCTCCTCTTTTCAGGGGTGATCTTTCCATAGCGTGAGTGCAAACCCCCATTTATCATCTTAAGTGGCTGATGACTTTCCAAGTGATAAATAGCACCCTCATTGTTCCTTCAGCCAAGTGTGACTAAAATAACGTTTGGAGTCGTGAGTGAGGATGGGAGGCCTCATTAGAAGAGGGGTCTTGGGCAGCTCACACTAAACAGCTGATATTCTGTCATGAAACACAGCCTCGTGCAGCATGGGAGGGGTCATTTCTGCCAGGGACCCGCCCAGGCCCTTCCGGGCAGTGTCCGGGCCGCCCTCTGCTGCCGTTTTGGCTTCAGCCTGAGCTTTGTGTGCCTGGGGGCTTGGGGGAACCTTCTCAGAGAAGGGACATCATGTCACAGGTACCTGAGGTAGCGGTCACCTGGTGAGACAGCCGTGGTTATCGCTTCCTGTGGGTGGTCTGAAATCCTGGGCTGCAGGGCCCCAGCTCCCGGGTCCCTCCTGCTGCACAGATTGCCTGGGTGAGCAGTGTCCTGCATTCAGTGATCCGTGCTTGATGTACCTTGAGTGGTTTATGTGCAGCAAGCCCAGCCCGGCTGGGGCAGCACCTGCTGCTCCTCCCCCTCACCCCCCCCCCCCCCCCCCCGCCCAGAGCTTTGACCAGAGGGCAGCCGTGGGTGGGGTGGGAGGGGTAGGATATGGACACAAGACCCAGAAGATGAACTGGAATAAGCCGGGGCCCAGCGGTTCACCCACTCAGAGGACGAGGGCCATGCGGGCTCCGTAGTGCCGGAGCTGGGGTTGGGGAGAGGCAGGCTGGGAGCACCACGTTAGAAAGGCCCTGATAGAGGGTGATGCTTTCCAGAGAAAGTCCTCTCCAAAACTACATGTTTATTTTAAGATTGTAAAGCTGGTGTTTGGAACCAAAGTAGGCTTGGGCTCTGTAAAAACAAAACCTGACACCTTAGAGGGATGTGGAAAGCAAAGCCCAGAGGGATTCAGGAAGAAGGGAGCGTCCTGTCCTGATGCGCTGGGTGGACCCAGGGGCCCTTGTCCCCTGCAGAATTGGCATTTAGGAAGCACTTTTTTGGTGGAAGATTTTGGGTTTCGTTTTCTGTACCGGGGGGCAGGAGGGGAGGCTGTGAAGTAGAGTTGTGGCAGGTGATGCCCCCAAGGACACTCCGGGCTGGAGTAGGGCAGCCACCATGCACCCGAGGTGCTGTCCAACTGTGGTCCCACGTGAGCATCCACGCGGTCCCTGCCCTGACTGGGCTCCGCCCACTGACCTCACCTCACAAGGAGCTAGTAAATCCAGGAAGATGAAAGCATTGCGAAGCGAGGCTCCAGCCAGCATTTTGGGCTAAGGGGAGGCTCTCACTTGCCCATGTTCAGGAGTGAAGCAGAGTGTCATGGTAAGAGCCCGATGTCTGCTGGTCCAAGGCCCTCAGCAGCCAGGTTTTGCTGGAGGTGGCTCTGTTCCCCGAGACCCCTCAGCACTGCTAAGGGCAGAGGGCCCGCTTGTCCTTGGTCCACCGGGTCCACGCTGCCTGGAGTCCAAGGCGGCTGAGCTGGAAACGGGAGCAGGTGGCAGCACAGGAAAGAGCCGGGTTCTATCAGAGTCCATCCTGCCCACTGCTTTCCAGAGACCAGCAGATGTGGGGACCTCTGGGGCAGGGAGCTTCTGGACAGCATCCTCCCACCCAGAACCCCAAGCAGGCTTTTCCTCAGAGAACTTCTGCCAGATCCTGGTATTATTTGCTTAATAGTTGATTTACTTGTTTTCTTGTCATCTATTCTGAAGGAAAGCTTTGTATTCCTGTCATGCGTGAAACCCAGTATAATTTGCCATAAGTGGAAAGTAAGACTTTAAAATAAATACCTGATGCTTAACGCCTGTTCACCGGTGTCCCCTATAATGTCATCCCATGGGCCCTTGTCATGCTTTGGGAAATACGAACTCAAAGAAAGTCGCTTTCCTCCTCTCCCTAGAAGCTTCCCAGTGTCCCAGCTTCCCTCCCCTGTGCCTCCCAGTGTGTGTGGGGGAGTTGGGAGGGATGCTGGCCTCCCTTGGAGGGAAAATAGCCTCTCGATCGCACCAAACAAGGATTGCCTCCCTCCACCCCCTTCTGGTCATGTGGTTTGAGCCTCCCTAGCTGCTTCTTCAGGCAGCCTGGTTGATGCATTTTTAAAGGGGGAGTTTGAAAAAAAAAAAAATGAGTTCCCATCCTGCCTCAGCGGTAATGAACCCAACTAGTATCCATGAGGATGCAGGTTTGATCCCTGGTCTCTGTCAGTGGGTTAAGGATCCGGTGTTGCTGTGAGCTGTGGTGTAGTCACAGACGCAGCTTGGACCCCGTGTTGCTATGGCTGTGGTGCAGGCTGACAGCTGCAGCTCCGATTCAACCCCTAGCCTGGGAACTTCCATATGCTGTGGGTATGGCCCTAAAAAGACAAAAAAACAAAAACAAACAAAAAACGGGGTGGGGGGAGTTGGGGGTCTGAGTTCAAAAGGGGTGTTGTTGACATCAGCGACAACAGTGAGATGGGTCAGACCAGAGCAGATGGGGATCTCCAGTGACGACAGAGAACAGATGGCAAATTGTGCCTGTGTTTACGCAGCTCTTCCAGGACCTTCCAAGGCTCAGGCCTCTCACTCGCTCGAGAATGCCAGCCCCAAAGGGTCTGGATTTACACAGCTAGAATCTTCCACTTGAGCCAGGTGCTTCGGGATCCAGATTTCACCTTGTGTGTTGTCATCATCCTGGGAGCCAGTCGTGTCCTGCCTGTGTCTGTAGCGCCTGCCCCAGGCACCTCTTCTTCCAGACAAGGAGGGTATCGGAGAAGGTCCCCACAGGCCAGCTGCTTGCCGTGTAGGGACAAAACCACTTGCTAATACCCTTCATCTTTAAACCCCTTGAAGATCAGTGTGGAAAAGAGAAACATTCTAAATAGAAGCAGGAAGATATGCAGGGAAATAAACGTAGGAGCATGTTCGGACTTGCCAGCTAGTAAAACAGCACAATGCTTTCTGTCTTCCTACCAGATCCACATCTGGGGGGCAAACAGACCCTGTGTGACACAGGCCTGGACCCTGAAAATCCTGATAGGGTCCCTTTAGAACATGTCCTGGGTCTCAAAAATGTGCCTGTGCCCAGGAAGTCTCCTTCTAGGAGTTTAGCCCGAAGACAGTGCGATGGCCTATGGCCACGCGTGTCCATCGTAACACGGAGGCGGAAGCAACCTGCATATCTCACAGCGTGAAATCGGCGAAGTAAATTATAGGCTCTGGGCCTCCTCATGCCACTGATGACTTATTCAGTCCTTCAACAGAGATGTGCCGAAAACCACTTGTGTGCCAGGCACGGTTCCAGGCTCCGGAGATGCTACAAAGTAGACAAAACCCCAGCCCGTGGGAGGTGAGAGAGGATGGATGGATGCAGGAGGAGGGGGGATGGATAAGAGGTCAGAGGGAGGGGAGGGCGAAGGGGGAGGGAGAATTCTTTGCCCAGGGGACTCAGGACAGGCGTCCCTGAGGAGAAGCCTGAAGGAGCGAGAGCAAGTTGGGGACCTTGGGGACAGATGTTCCAGGCAGAGGGAACAGGATGGTCCTGAACGTGGCTGGCAGTCCCATGAGTAGCAAGGAACCAGGTGGAGAAGATGGGAGGAGCTGGGGGAAGGCAGGGTTTGAGCAGAGGAGTCCCGGGAGCCTACCTACGTGGCAGGGGACCACGGCTGAAGAGAGGAGCCAGCGCCCCCATCACCCCCATCCACCCGGCAAGAGAAGATGGTGGCCCACAGCAGGGATGAGCAGCGTTGCTGGGGAGGAGTGACCGATTCTGGACACGGTGGCCATAGTGGAGACACGTACCTGTTGACAGGAGCAACTTTTTTGCTTTAGGAGGAACCTTGCCTGGGACGTCCCAGCCCTTGTCCCGACCCTGGTGGGGCCCCTGGTCCTCGCAGAGCCTCCTCAGCTCATTTGGGCTCCATGCACAGGCATGATGTAGAAAAAGTGGGGAACACGTGGATCCAGCCACCTGGAAAGACTATTTGGCTTTACCTGCTAAAGCTGAACCTACAAGAAAGCCCAGCGACATGAAGTATTTCCACTCCTGGCTTCGGAGGTGCGCCTGCACATGCCCCGAGCGACGCTCGAGGGTGTCCTCGGCACCCACGATGGCGACGATCCAGAAACAGCAGGGATGCTCCCCCACTGGAGGATGGCGCCCCCTCATCCAGTGGCGCACTGCCAGCAATGGGAAGAAGCAAGTGACAATGACTCACCAGTGGGGAACTGGGGGGGGCGGGGAGGTAGGGTTACCAGCGTGACATGGAGCAGCGCTAGAAGCCAGACTCAGAGGGGTCTCCTCGTTCAGTCCCACGTGCATCAAGTTCATAACCAGGTGAAACTAACCTGCGGTCTTAGAAGTCAGGCTCCCTATGGTGAGGAGGAGGGGCCTCGGGGTGCTGGGCACAGGGACACTCACTTTGTGACAGGCCATTGTGCCCGGTCCTTAGGATTTTGGTCCTTTTCTGTATAGATGTCAAGAGGTGTCTTTTTAAAAATAATATTATTTAAAATAATAATTATTTTAAAAATCAGTGTTTATGCATTTAAAAATTGGAAGGATATTCAACAAAATATGTGATAGAGGTTATTTCTGGAGGGTAAAGTTATGGGTGATTTTAAGTGTTTTTTCTCTTTGTGTAGAACATTCCTAAAATCTCTTCCATACGTATCTACATTTGAAGTTTATTAGCAGTCTGATGCAGCCACGGCTTTGACAGCTCAAAGGATATGGTGCTTTCTACAGGAACTGATACCGAGGGGCTCAAGAACTCCGCCTAATCAAGCATGCCAAGAAAAAAGGGGAATATTTGTTAATTGAATGTCATGTTACGTCCTCAGTTATGCCTCATACAAGATAGGCAATTCAGAATTCCCAATTATCCAATTAAAATGCTAATTATCTCGTACCTTGATAAGGCTGCTCCTGGGAGGAGAGAGAGAAGCTTCTCCCTGGCACTGCCCCCCCGCTTCCTGCCCTGATCATGCTGTCTTCCTACCCTTGTCTCTGGTGGGTGGGCTCTCCCCTCCCAGGGTCTCTGCACCCTGGGGGCCTCTGCTGGAGCTTCTGCTTTCCACCAGCCCGCCTGGGGCACCGGCCCTGAGATCGTGGACCATTCATCCTGGCAGATGTGTTTCCGCTCAGGCAGGGCCCCCACGCACAGAAGGGAGGCCAGGGCCCTGGAAACACCACCTGCCACCAGCATTTAGGGACCACAGGGCCTTGCCGTGCCCAGGCACGTGCTCTTCCAGGACTCCCACTGCTGATAGACCTGAGGTTTGGAGGCTTTGGGCTCAGAAACCCCAGTGGACTCCAAGATCAAAGGGATCTATTCAGGGGCTTCTTTGACCCAAGCCCATCACTGCCCTGGCCCGCAGTTTCCTCATCAGCAAAGTAGGAAACCAGCTCTTCTGGGAGCGGTTGTCCTGAACGCCAGCTGCTCCAGGTGGCTGCTGAGTCTTTCTTGTGGACCTGTGGGAGGTCCCAGGTGGGAAGGTGGCAGCGTCCCCAGTCCGGCCAAGGTTGCAGATGGTCCTGTGTCTCTGGTGGTGCCACATCGGTGCAGCCTGAGCCTTGAAGCTATGCTCTGAGCCCTGGTTTTATTAATAATGCATGTCCGGGTTTAGTCCAAGGCTTTACGTCGACCCCTGCTTGATGTCAGATCCTGTGATGCTACTTGCTCCCTTAAAATACATGGGGCGCCTCAGTGGTGGCTCCCTGGTGTGCCCTGTCTTTCCTAACCAGGATGCCTGAGGACAAGAGGGACAGGACAGGACAGTGCCCCAGTTCACCACTGAGTCCCAGTACCCCCTTCCTGCAGAAGGACCACACGCTCGGGCCCCTGCCCACCTTCATCCTATGTCCTAGCTGCCTGCTCTCCTAGACCCTCTGCTTATCCACGTGGTCTCGGCCACCCTGTCCCATCTTCCCTTCCACACTCCCGTTCCTGGCTCAGCCTCCTGGGAACCTGACATGCATTGAGGCCCACCTGGAACAGGGAAGAGTGGTTGATGTCACCCACAGCCCCAGCTGACCTCATCCAGTGCTTACTCTGGCGCTGAGAGCCCGGCCATCCTTGTGGCCTGGGCCAGCTCTCCTGCCATTATCTTGGGCAGCTAATGCGTCTCTCTGAGGCTGTGGCCATCTCCTCATCAGATGGTAAGCCTCAGAGGGCAGAAGCTGAGCCGAGTGCCCCAGATGGCTGCATGGGCTGGATTTGCAGGCCCCTGGGGAGGCCAGAAGTATTGTCCCTGGACAGGAAGGAGGTTCCTGCAGATCCAGGGCTCAGGATCTGCTGTCTCTGCCCCGTCACTCGTCTCCAGGCACCGACGAATGGGCCTGCCCGCTGTCACCGCAGGAGCTCCATCCACGCCGTTATTCAAAGCACAGACTCTCCCAAGTTACTTAAAGCTTATCATTTATGCCTGGATACAAAGCACTTTCTGCCCACGTCTCGCTTGGGAGAAATTGTAGGCAAGGGTTTTGGAGGGATGGCCATGCCGGGGAGCTTTGGGGACCACTGCGAGGCGGGCGGCAGGGACGCGGGCAGACCCTGCCCGTCCCTCGGTCATCAGGAAGCCCCTCCTGCTGCTGGGGGAGGCTGCAGACCATGCGCCTTGTCACCTCGTCGGGGTGCCCCCCACCCAGCCTCCGTCCAGATGAGCGGAGGGAGGAGGGGTGCTCAGGACCAGCCTGGCCCCTGCACTGCACGTGGGCGTCCAGTGGTTTAAGAGGGCAGCCGGATGGTCTCTGGAGCTGCTGCCTGTCTTCCTGTCTGCTGTCCTCTGATGACAGCAGCAAGACTGGTCGTTTCTAGTTCTTTGCTGATTCTTTGTAAAATCTGCCTGTTCCATTTTCATGCTGTACTTTTAGGTGTTAATTATCTTACGTGTTGAGAGTCTCTCTGACGGTTCTGACATCAGAAGCCCTGGTGTTTGCTGCGGCTGACAGCTCTTGCAGACTATTTTCAGAGTGTGAGTTCATCTTCAGCCTGTGGGGGTGTGTATATACGTGTGTACGTGGAGGCGCCTGTGTGTCCTTGTGTGTGTGTGTGTGTGTGTGCGCAGATTGTAGCCGTCCTGCCTGGGTTGAGTGTGTGGCTGCCCAGTTTGACTTTGTCGGTTTGGCTCCGGGCATCACCAGCCAGGGACTGAGTTCTTTTGTTCAATTCCTGCCTTCGGGGTTTCCAAACCATACAGTTTGTTCCCATCTGAACCTCGTGGAGGACAGGCTTAGGCTGTGAGCTCTGAGGAAATGGTCATTATTTTTTTCCCAGAGCCCAGGAAAGCGTCCTGATTGCCTCCTCAGATGCCGGCGAATTTTCTCCAAGTCTGGCCAGGCTTCCGCTTTATGTGGGGGGTGGTCTCAGTTCCAACCTCTGGTTTGCCCAAGGCCCCGTCACTGTCCCCACGTGGCAGTGAACACCCAGGCCTCCAGGTCAACGAGACCGCAAGCTCCCTCTTCTCTTCTGGCCAACCTCTCCTTCCTGCCCTGTGGACGTGGGTCTGCTTATTATATTTGATCATCACTCTGAATGTTGGGGTGGGGGGGTTTCCGGCTGTGCCCTCTGCCTCCATCTCAGTGGGGCCCCAGCTGGGGCTGACTGGGGGCTCACAGCCGAAGGTGGCCATAGGCAGGTGTCTTCAGTAGTCAGGCCCCTCCGGTTATGTCAGCTGGACCCTCACCTGGCTCACAGGTTGCCTTATTTTCCATAAAGGTCTATCGGGGTCTTTCTCAACCTTTTTTTTCCATAAAGGTCTATCAAGGTCTCCCCTCTCATTGCCGCCTGGTCTGTGAACCGTCCAGTGGGACCGCGGTGGTTCTGCTGCTGTGCTCTGTCCTTGAGGCCCCTTCTTGCCAAGCTCTGACTGTGAGGGATCCTCAGGACGGTCCCAGTGTGGAGCGTCCTCACTCCTGACCCCTTTGAGTCAGAAGTATGTCAGGGGAGTTCCCGTCATGGCTCAGCGGTAAAGAACTTGACTAGTCCCTTGAGGACATGGGTTCGCTCCCCGGCCTTGCTCAGTGAGTTAAGGATCTGGCATGGCTGTGGCTGTGGTGTGGGCCAGCAGCTGCAGCTCCAATTCATCCCCTAGCCTGGGAACTTCCATATGCCACGGGTGTGGCCCTTAAAGAAAGAAAGAAAGAACGGTGTCAGACTCAGGGCCCTGGGCCACTGCACTTGCTCCCAAACTAGACGTGGGAGTCCACGGTCCAGGGCTGAGGTCCCAGGGAGGGGGCCCCTGAAGCGTGTGAGCAGAAAACGGGGCCCATTGCATCCACCTGTTACACCAGCAAAGCATTAGTTTGTCCTCGTATCCTGTCAGTCAGGTTCACTTGAAGCAAAATGAGGTGCTGAAGGTTGAAGGAAAGACTTAAACCTTCTCAAGGTAGAGTGAGTTTCCAGCATGTGGCATTTCCCCTCCTCTTTCTAGCCCTTCCTCGTGGGCATGCAGTCTGCATGGTTGGCTGGCGTAAGTGACCCAGGCTGCAGTTTGCAGATGAAAACTGGGTCGGCCCTTCTTGGGTCTGGCCCTTCTGTGAGCCATGCCTTTTACTCTAAAAGGCTTTTCACTTCAACGGAAGCTGGGGCCTGCGGTGCAGCCTATTCCTACTGCATAGATTATAGGGCAGCGAGACACCTGCTGCTGAGACTGGCTGCAGGCAGGGAACCAGCCCCACTCCGTGTCCTCAAGCTGCTGTGAAGCTTTGTTCATCCCCTCCCGGCCCCCCTGCCTGTCCCTCACCCCAGCAGAAGCTTGCTGGCCCCATCACCTGGAGAGCAGCTGCTGCCTCTGAGGCCCACTTCTGTCCCGGCAGGGCTGCATCCCCCAGGCTCGGGGTGCCCGAGGCCCCATGGCCTGTCGTGTTCCCCACTTGCCGTGGGCTGCTGTGCGGAGTCTGGTGTCTGGGGCTCTGCATCTAGACAGGCTGTGTGGAGCCACCTCGGGGCCTTGACCTGGCATGGCCATCCTGAGGCCTCGGAGACAGGCTGAAGTTGGTGGCAGCCGCCTGAGTGCTCCCAGCGCGAATATGGGGGCGGCTGTTGCCGTACGCGGCTTTCCTTGCCTCCTTGGCAGCTCTTGAAATCCTTTGTGTTGAGGAAATATTTCACTTGCAGATACCCAATTATCCTGCGAGATTTGTAAAAGCAAGTCTGAAGGCTGATTGAATATAGCACAACCGTTCCTGCATAACAGCCCCGTAATACCCAATCATAACAATTATACATAATTTGTGTTTACAGTGCCTGGAAGATTAGACTCCTCCGTACAGACATTCTCTAAAACAGGCCTCGAACATGTAGGGCGGGATTGTCACTTAGCGGGCCCCGCGGGCGGCCTCGGTGTTCTGAGCACAGCCCCGCGGTCCGTCTCCCGCTGCCCTGGTGGTCAGCGGAGAGGGTGGGGTCCAGCTGGGCACGGTCCTCAACCGGGGCCATCCGGAAGGCTGGACTCGAGCTGTTGCCCAGGCCTCAGGGAAGGTGGAGGGTAGCCCGCCCCCCTCGTCCCCCTCCCGGTCTGTGTTCTGCAGAGGCCATGCCAGGCCCTCGGAGCACCGAATCCCATGCCCAGGCCATCTCCCACCCTCAGGTCCTGGGGCATATGGTGGGGGGAGGGACGGGGTCCTGGCTCTCAGCAGCGAGGTCTCCCGGAAGTTCAGCTGGTTGTGTTACTGATGCGGTGCTTCCAGTCCCCCACCCGCCGCGGTTGCCTCAAGCACCTGCCCCAGGGGGAGGGGGCGAGGCCCAAGCTGCCACGAAGGCTGGCTCACCCCTTGACCTCCACTGTCACACTCCCGGGCTTGCTGGGCTCTGTTGACCTCCGAGCTCCTGGGGTTCTCCCCTGGTTCGGTTCTCTCTGGACTCAGCCTGCAGGTGGCTACTGGCTGCCCACTCTGGAGGCTCGTCTTTCTCTCCAGACCTTGCTCCTGGCCTCCCCTGCTCAGGGTGGGAGCTTGTCCAGGGGCTGACCAGTTTTTGCTGCTTGTCGCAAATAGGGAGAAGCTGGGCCTGCCCCCAGACCCTGCCTCTGCTCCCTCCCTGGAGCCTACCCAACCCTGTTCTGTCTGCCTGCAGGCCTGCCCCTCAAGTCCATCTTCCAGGCCAGAACCCAGCGGCTGCTGCTCTCCCCTCCCTGCATCCACCCCTCCCTGAGGTCAGGCTCAGGGCTTCAACTGAATCTAGTCCTGGGGCTGGGAGAGCTCGTGTGTTGTCCCCCCGCCCCCGGCTGTGCATCCAACCCCTCCCGGTGGCATAGCATGTGGCCTTGCACCCCTGCAGAAACAGGAGGCCCCCCTACCCTGGCTCCTTTCCTCGGAGGACCAGGGCTATCCTCCTGATGGGGCCTGCAAGGCTGGGCAGCGCCATGGCATTGGAAGCAGATCTGGCAGCCTTGTCCCCTCTGTGGGCTGAGCTTTGTATGTCTGTGGCCTGTGGCTGACCCCCAGGCTGCCAGCCTCACAGAGCCACACGGGAGCTCAGGCCTTCCAAAGAGCAAAGGCCGGGCTGAGGAGTTGCGGGGGCCAGGGGGCCTGCGAACTCCGACCCCTCCACCCTGACTCTGCTTCCTTCCCCACAGCCTCTTCGAGCACTACTGCTACTCCCGGGGCGGCATGCGCCACAGCTCCTACACCTGCATCTGTGGCAGGTAAGAGGGCCTCCCGGCCACATGGGAATGATCTCAGGAAGAGGGTGGGGGAGAGGGAGGGACCCCGCTGTTCCTCCAGCCTATACGCACCTGTCTGCTCCCATGCCCACAGCAGAGCCCACCTCAGCCTAGAAGTCCCTCTCCCCGCCTGAGGCTCTGGGAGCAGAGGTTGCTTCTGCAAAGAGGGGAGCCTGCCAGCCACGCCCTGCCCTCCCTTCCCATCTCCAGCTGGCAGCTCCTCCCACGGCTGCCCCCCTTGCCCCCGCCACATGGGCACACTCCTAGCCTCAGGCTGGGACCTGGGCTTCGGTGTGCAGTGGGGGCAGAAGGAGCTGCCCCAGTGCAAGAGGCCGTGTGTGTGTGTGTGTGTGTGTGTGTGTGTGTGTGTGTGTGTGTATGCATGGAACAGCACAGCTGTGGGTGGGCTGGGGGCTCTGTGGTGGAGGTGTCACTCTAGGCGTGTTCATGTGTGGCACATTGTGGCTGGGGGTACACGTCCTGTGTGCGCCTGCACTTGGCAGGGTGAGCTTGGAGGCACAGGATGGAAATGACGGTGAATACAGGGGCAGCTCGTGGCCATGAGCGTGCACAGCCGGGTGTCTGTCTGGATCGCTGTAGGTGTCTTGGAGGGGCACATCCTGGCTGTGGGTGGCCCCCTCGTCCCCCAGGCTCCCCCCCGTCTGATCTCCCTGTGCTCCCTGGGGTCAGTGCCTCTGGCCTCTGCACAGCCAGGCTGGAGCCAGCAGCTCTGCTGATGTGCACGTCCTTGGCGCATGAATAATACATGTGAACATCTCAGTCCTTGGAGATGTTCTTCTCTGGTGGATGGAGAGAAAAATCATTATTTCTACTTTTATGATTCCTGAGACTCCCGAACGGGGCCATAAATATTACACCCAGGTGGGTTTTTTTTTTTTTTTCCTTTGGACAGACTTAAAAGTCCTTTTTTCTTAAAGGCATCGCTCATTAGGGAAGCGCTCTCAGGCAGAGAGGCGAAGAGCCGCTGGCTGGCTGTCTCTGGCCCCCGCCGGCAGACCTTGGCAGCTTCCGACACAGCCTGGGCCCTTCCCATTGGGCCTCCCCTCTGCCTTTAGCCACCAGGAAATGAGGGCTTCTTTGGGGCCCCTTGCCTGGGCCTGCAGGCCCACATCCCCAGCCCCAAGGGCACCTACTTGAGCAGCATTCAGGAAACGCTGCAGGTGACACTGGCACGAGCCGAGAGGTTGGCCACCAGCCGTGTGGTTGCAAGGTGCCAGGGCCACCTGCCCCCACCTCAGGCTGTGGACCTGGCCCCGCCAGCCCTGGGCGCTGCTGCAGGGTGGACGGTACTGCCCCCTGGGGCAGGGGATCAGGGCGCCAGCCTCCAGGGCCTGCTGGCTGAGGATGGGCCGCTGACTTCTGCCTGATGCTCTGCAGTGGTGAGAACTCGGCCGTGCTGCACTACGGACACGCCGGGGCCCCCAACGACCGGACCATCCAGGACGGGGACATGTGGTGAGTGAGGCCAGCCCCCGAGCCACTCCGGCTCTGTGTGGGAACAGCGGGGCCATGGTGGGACTCAGCCCCGAGGGGGACTGACCAGGGCCTCTTGGACCCGCCCTGAGAAGCCAGACTACAGTAGAGACCCCAGGTCTGCTCTGGGCCCAGACTGTCCTGCCAGAGCCGCTGGCCTGCACGGTGCCTCCTCTCCAGGACCAGTGAGGCACCGAGAGAGGGGCCCGGGGGACCCTGTGCTGTGGGGGTAAGGCACCGCCTCAGACAAGGGCCTGTGTGGTGGCCCAGCACCCACCACGCGCACATCTCTGGCTCAGTGCTGGGAGGGCAGGCTTCTCCGTTTAGAGCAGGGACGACCCGAGGGAGGCCCCACCCTCTGAGCGTACCAGCCTCTGCCTCGGGTCTTCTTGGCGTGAGCGGCCATTAGTTCAGGAGGTCGGAGGTGGTGCTTGGCCCCCGAGGCTATTTGCAGGGCTGTGCTGAGCAGTTGGATGTGCTCACCACTCCTCGTGGAGCTGTGACCAAGCAGGTGTGGGCAGGACCTACAGCATCCAACCCTCTGATGGAGGCTGCCCGGTGAGCGGCATCGCCCCCCCCCCCACCTCCAGACCCCCGGCGTGGAGGCCTCCCAGCAGGCGTGTGCCCCAGCTCTCTGTGCGGCCACTCTGGCCTTGGCAGGGGCCTCGCTGGCCTGGACCGGCTCTGTCCTCAGCTCACGGGCACTCTTCCCCTGCTCTCTCCATCACCAGATGTCAGGCAGGGCCAGTCCAGGCTGCTGTGGGCTACTGAGAGCCATCCAGAGGCCGCAGGCCACACAGGGCCACCTAGCCTGAGCTACAGACGTCGTGCGGTAGTCACCAACCTGCAGTCAGGGTGGGCGGCGTGTGCACACTGTCCCACCAGGCCCTTTGATGCCTTTCGCTCCTGTCCCCGAGGCACCTGAGCCTGGTCCCCCAGCTGCTTCTGGTCAGGGCCGTGCTCTGCTCAGGTCATGCATGTCGCCCTGCTAGGCACAGTCCCCAAGCTGGCATTCGAGTTACACCCCCATGCTGGCCAGGACCCAGCCACACGCAGGGCGTGGGGTAGGCTGCACACAGGGGTCCCTGGCACACAGCCACCAGGGGACATGCGCCAAGAGACGCTCTGTTCTCAGCTGTCACTGCTGAGTATTTTTGGAAACCCGTCCAAACCCAGGGTACCAGGCACCCGACTGGCCGCAGTGTCTCCTCACCCAGGTCGGTTGCTGGACAGGATGTTCTGGCTCGGGCCCTGTTGGCAGGAACCCTGCTCAGCCTTCTGGGAGGAAACGCAGCCTCTTTGTTCCCTCTCTGAGCCTCAGTTTACTTTCTGTCGGTGGAGAGAACACATAGCATCCAGCCCCATGGGGGGCGGCAGCAGGGTGTAGGGCCTACCAGTCCCCGGGCGTTCTCCCAGGGTCCTGGGCTGGCAGGGCAGGGATGGGAGCACGCAGAGGGGGACACCCAACGTGGACACAGAGGCACGGCCACGCACCGCAGCCCTCCCAGGGTGTCCGACATCCTTCCTGGTGCAGGGGCCAAGGGCATGCAGTGACCTTGGCAGGCTTCTCCGCCGTGCCTGGTGCCAGGGCCAGCTCCCACAGGTGGGTGTCTCCCCCTCCCCTCCCCTCCCATGTGTAGGCGAGGTGACAAAACACAAGGAGCGTGCAGGTGCAGAGCCAGAGGGCTTGGGGGAGGGGGTGTCCGCTGCCTCTGACTTCACGCAGCTGGAGACTAAGGGGAGGAGGCGGCCTGCCCTCTGGGCCCCGGCTGAGGCGCTGGTGGCCCCAAAAGGAGGCCACCCGGTGTCTTCAGCGACTCGGGCCTCCTGGAACTTATCCTAACACTTATGACCCATTCTGGCTGGGCCAGGAGGACAAGGCATGGGAACCCAGTCCCCATACCGAGGCAGAGGCCCAGCTGTCCCTGCTGGAGGGCCCTGCGGCAGGACTGTACAGGCCGAGGCTTTCTTCTCTGTGAGTTCGGCCCACCCCAGAGGAAGTGGCTGCTTCCCCCTCTCCTCTTTATCCATCCCAAGAGAGTCCTCGTCCCATGAGAGGCTGTGTTCTGGGGACTCCTGACGCCATGGGGCCTGGCTTACTGGGGGCACCAGGCACCAGGCCTCCACAAGTCTAGATGCCATGGCCTCGAGCCTCCTAGGCAGCGCCTGGCACCTGCGTCTCCTGGTTGCAGCTTTAGAGACAGGAGTGATCCAGGGAATCCCACGGATGTTAATGCCAAGCCCAAACTGGTGATTTTATTTTTCTAATGCTAACTTTGAAATGTAGCCAGTAGAATAATTATGAGTTTATTATAGTCCATTTATCATGCAGCATTTAGAACAACATGTTTTGTTGATTACTGCTACTGCCAGATTGCTGAAGGCATTTATAATCCATTGTTTTATTGAAATTGATCTGCCGAGGGCCTCCTGTGTTCGGTAAATAATAAATCACTCTGTTACCCCAACATAAAAGTCACGATACTTCATCATCAGGTAAGAAACCAAAATAAGAGTGGAGCGCAGAGTGTGTCCCGAAGCTGAGCGGCCCCCAGCGCCGTGACAGTTTTCCTGTGCCCATGGGGGAGGTACGCTCGAGGTCTTAGTCCTGGATGTGGGGTGCAAATGCCCCAGAGACAGTTTAACGTTTAGGAATGGGGCTCCCCAGGGGCCAGAACTGGTCCAGGGTAGCCAGACTCCACCAGAGATGACGGGGAAATGGGTGTTGATGGGCTGCCAGCCCTTCGCATCCCTTTCTCGCTCCAGTCCCAGAGGTGCCCGCTGTCTGACCATGATCACAGAGGGTCCCCCGTTCAAGCCCCTGTCTCCCCCTCTTTGGCTGAGGGGTCACCCCTCCGAGCCCCAGTTTCTCCGTCAGCCACCGGGGCTGAGAGCACCCAGCTCTGGGCGGGTTCACTGATGGCCACTGTGTGGGGTGTGGGGACCAGCACAGGGGACCCTCAGCGGGAGAGAGCTGCCACACGGCGGCCTCCCCAGAGCCAGCAACCCACCCGTGCCCCTAAGGCCTGCCTTCCAGCAGCTGCTTCCGCCCTAGAGACCCGACCTGAGGCGAGAGCCGCAGGCAGAGCCCAGTTTATTGAGACTGCTCTGGGGTCATGTGACCTGCCTGCTCCATGTTTTTGGCCCTCAAACTGTCTCCGAGACGTGTGCCAGGTAGAGCTTGAAGCTGGCCAGGGCCACCTTCCACCCCTCTGCCCTTCCAGTACCAGGCGCCTCTCAGGAGCTGGGCCAGGGACTCGGGACCTGTAAGTCAGACGCGCTGGTACTTAGCCCACGTCAGATGCATCACCAGAGCTGAGAAGGGTGTTCCGAGGAGCTCTTCCTCCCCCGCCAGACCCTCGGGCCCCTCCCTGCGTCTCTCAGCTGGATGCTGCCCCACTTGCTCTGCCTGGATGCTCAGGTGGGAACTGGACTTTGATGTGGCCTCAGATCCCCTCCGCCCTCCCTCTCGGCTGCTTCAGAGGCACAAGGCCTCTTGTGGGGCTTCTCGGGGCTTCGCTTTTGCCTCCGAGAGCCCTCTCCTGCTCTGGCCCTCGGGGTTCACCGTGAACCTCATCACCAAGACACTGTCCTAGAGAAGCTGTGGGTTGCTTTCCATTTTTGTTTGAAGGATGCAGACAGACCTCCTAAAACAGAGTTACAAAGCGTGACCCCAGAGTTCCCATCGCGGCTCAGTGGTTAGCGAACCCAACTAGCATCCATGAGGACGTGGGTTCCACCCCTGGCCTCACTCAGTGGGTGAAGATCCGGCGGTGCTGTGAGCTGTGGTGTAGGTCGCAGACACGGCTCGGATCTGGGGTGGCTGTGGCTGTGGCACAGGCCGGCAGCTGCAGCCCCGATTGGACCCCTAGCCTGGGAACTTCCATATGCTGTGGGTGCGGCCCTAAAAAGACCCAAAAAAAAGTGTGGCCTACTTGTAATAAACACTCACCAAGTTCACATGGGATGGTCTGACATCATGAGAGGCCCTTCCTGGGAAGGAGCCCAGAAGATCCCTCCCTGCCAGATCAGCCATGCGAGCCCAGGTGTAGCCGGCGGCGGGGGGGGGGGGGGCAGAGGCCCTCTGACTCCACATCACTGTCCTGTCCCCCAAAACCAGCCTGGGCTTTGGGAACCAGAGTCTCTAAGGGGGGCTGGTGCACCGCCCATGGGCCACCAGGGAGCGCCGCGGTCCGTGTTTAGGTCCACCCAGAAGCAGTGCAGCCAGAACTGGGCCCACTACAGTACTGGACTCCCCACCTCCCCTGGGCCCAACAGGCTCCCTCTGGGGGGCAGAGGTGGAAGGTGGGGAGGGTCCAGCGTGCGCCTCCAGTGGGCCCTGATTTGTAAAACAGCCTGGATACCCCTCCTCACCTGCCATCTCCTCCTTCTCCCACCATCTGATCAGGTGGCAGGGGGAGTGGTTCCTGGGGCGGGATACCCCATGGCTCCTCTCAGAACCTTCCAGGCGGCCTAGTCTAAGGATGCCCAGGCTGGGTTGCCCAGCAGCTGATGGGATGTGGCTGGTGGGTGGCGAGCCGTACCTCCCAGCACTGGCCAGAAGAGGGCAGCATTGCCTCAGGACACGCTGGTCTGGCTCATCCCTGCTAGCGCTGTCTTGGTGTCCTGGGGCTCCGGATGGGAGAGGCTTAGTGGGGGAGAAGCCTGTCCCAGCACGTGCTCAGCAGCCAGCCCGTGTCATCCTGGGACTTATCCAGGGACGGCTGTCCCTCCCGTCTCCTTGCCTCATGGTGGTCGGCCTGGAGCCTTGGCCTTGCCCTGCTGACTGGCAGAGGGCTGACACAGTTCATGGGGACCAAAGCCCACAGAAGTCAGGGCTGCCTTGTTCCTCCCAGGGGGCCCCAGAAGACACCTGCACGTGTCAGTGGTGGGTGGGCCATATGTGCCACTGCTCCCTGAGCCGAGGCGGGATCAGACCCTCTCTACAAGGCTTCCCTGCTGCTCCTTGGCTTCCTCCCGCAGACGAGGAGCCAGGCCTTGAGAGGGCATGGCCCGGGCAGGCTCTTCCCCGCCAGCCCCTCCGTTACCTGCCAGCAATCCCTGCCCCTCTCTCGAGTTAATTCCCTGTTAATTCTGCAGGTTGTTGGGGACTAGACCTTAGTTTAAACTCCTGGGGAAGCTCGCCCCACCTCAACCCTCTGTCCTGGGCCGCTGTGCCTCAGGCAGGGGCCTGTGTCTCTGTCACAGACACCCCGCCCCTCCCCCACAGGCTGCAGGGTGCCCGCCTCTCAGGGGGGCCCCTCAGGCAGCGATGGGACAGTTCCGCCTGCTAAGTTTGCTGCTGTGCTGCTGCCCCACAGAGGGGCGAGTCTGTATCTGGGGCTCCCTGCTGCCCCACTGAGGGGCGCCCAGCCCCCACTCGTTCTGGCGCCTGAGGTCTCAGTCATCTTTAGAGAGCAAGTGTCACCTCCAGGCCTGTCTCCCTGAGGCCAGACCCAGCCCAGACCCGCCACCTCACCGTCTCCTCAGAGAGAACTCAACTCGGTTGTCTCAGACCAGCCCCATCCTGAGCATTTGATGGCCTTATGGCCTTAAGGACATGCTCCCGTCCTGCGGGCAAGATACTACTCTCAGGGGGCGGGGGTGAGGCACAGACCTTGGTCAGCCGTCGGTGCAGACCAGTGGCCGTGGCCTTCAACCTGCTGACCGGGTTGAGGCAGGCTTTACATTCTGACCCAGTACCGTGTAAGCAGAGACATCCAGATAGTGACCAGACACCCTTCCCACAGGGTTTCTGTCCATCCTGTGCCATCGTTTGTGCCTCTTCCCCACACCCCACGCGGCTGACGTCACAGCCCACAGTGTGAAAGCGCCGGTCCAGACAGTCTGTGCTCTCGCAGACACCATGGGACACTGCTTACGGAAAAGTGAAACGAAGCATGTGCCGTGCGTGTGACACCGACTCACCGCCTCCCCCGCAGAGGCCGCTGCCGTGATGCCCGGCCCTGCCCCCCACTGTGCTGTGATGGCAGCACCCCCCGGGGTGTGCGGCCACTGTGTCCCGCCCACAGGATGGGCCCGGGGACACTGCCCACACTGGTGCTCTGCTTCTCCCCACGTCACCCCTAGGAAGGTAACAGCAGTTCCATGCAGACGCACAGCAGGCCCTCGTCACCCCGCACCCTGGGGAGGGCTGGTTGCTTGGGTGGCTTTCCTGTCTGCCCGGGCCCTGCATGAGCAGCTACCCTGTGGCTGGATTGGGGAACAGGGATGCCCAGAGGGCACAGGGGAGGGGTCGGCTTGGGGAGTGAGCCTGTGGCGCTGAGGGAGCCACAGGGCTCCGAGTGGTGGCCTTTGCCCCGCCAGTCACACCTGGGGCTTGGCACTGCAGGGAAGGTCTGGCCAGGAGCAGTGGGCCTCTTCTGGAGGGGCTGCCCACCGCGGCGCAGCAACAGGCAGGGGAGCGGTCGGCATTGCCCTCTGTCTCATGCTGAGGTCTGCAGGAAGCCGGAGTTTCCTCCGGCTCAGAAATCCCCAGCTGGGTCTGGGACGCAGACTAGGGCGGGTGCACATTGGGGTCTGAAATGCTCCCGCCATGGTGAGTAGGTCTGTGAGCAAGTGCCGACCTGCCGTGAGAGGCAGCGGAGAGCTGGACCCACAACCTGGAGATGCAGACGCAGCCGCGGGCCAAGTGCACGGTGGCCGTTGTATCAACACTGGAGCATTTCCCCCCAACTCTTCCCAAGGCTCACATCACTGGCCGAACCATCTCATCGGCCGCCTGCCGGCAGTGGGGCCAAGGGAATTGAGGGGGGGTCCAGGGAGGGCCTGGGTGGGCCAGTGGTGGCAGGTAGCCCGGGCCTGAAGCTGCCCAGGAGGAGCCAATGGAAGACAGAGCCTCTCATCCGAGCCAGAAATAGAACCAGATGAACACGTGTGAGGCAGGAGACGCCAGCATGTTGCGCGGAGATGTGTAATATCTCCCCAGATGTCTTTGATTATCACACGCATCCACTCGGCCAAAGCTGGTAGGGTCCCCGGGGGGTGTCCCCAGGCAGCCGGGGAGGAAGGATCCTGCGTTCCGGGTTGAGCCAAAGTATGAGCGAATCCTGCGTCGTCAGTGTGCAGTCAGGGGATGGAGTGGACACGGAGGAGCTGGAGGGAGATGATTTATAAAGGAGATGGCTGTCGTCCCTGGATTCCAGAATGGCTTGAATCTGAATAACTTCTGCATGTAGGAACTCGGAGGGGGATTTAAGAAAAAAAAAAGCAGAAAAAGATAGGGAACTGAGAGCACGAAAATAGACCTCAGCCCCGTGGCCCCGCATCGCCGGGCAGGAGGGAGCTGGCCGGCTGGGTGTACACTTCCTTCTCCAGAAAGCGGATGATCTTAAAACAAAAAATACAGCGGAAGTCTTCTAGAATCTGAGCGCGAAAGCCAGGCTGGCAGAGGAACTCCAAGCATGCCCCTTCCCACTTTCTTTTTTTGAGGAGAGCAGGGAGGATTTGGTCAGGCATCTCGTCTGCCCTGGGGAAGAGGCCTGCTGGCGCTCTCCCGATGGCTCCAGCAGTTGGTGCGCTCTTGTGGGCTCCCCGGCTTTTTCAAGAGCACGATTTCTGGTTTTCTTGGAGATCTGCACGGTCCAATAGAATGTTCTGCCCCAGGTGCTGCTACAGGTCGCCCTCTGAAGTGGTGGCCCCCCAGGAATCTGTGCCCACACTCTTGGCTCTGTCCTGTCTGCTCAGGCCCTTCCTGGACGTTCTAAATCAACAAACCACAGACCATTTTCCTTTGTTGCCTCTGAGCAGCCCAAAGGGGAGTGCTCTGCTCCCCGGGTGAACCTGGGCCACGGGCCCACTCCAGGTGCCTGCCTGCACGCCGGCCCCAGAGGACACCAGCCTGCCCCAGTGGTAGTAGAGTCTGTATTTTATTTTCTTTTTCTTTTTTTTCTTTCTTTTTGGTCTTTTCTAGGGCTGCACTCATGGCATATGGAGGTTCCCAGGCTAGGGGTCTAATTGGAGCTGTAGACTCCAACCTACACCAGAGCCACAGCAACACAGGCCGAGCCGCATCTGCAACCTACACCATAGCTCATAGCAATGCTGGATCCTTAACCCACTGAGTGAGGCCAGGGATCGAACCCGCAACCTCATGGTTCCTAGTTGGACTTATTAACCACTGAGCCACGATGGGAACTCCCGCCTGCCTTTTCAAAGGGGAAACACGGAGGCCCTGAAGGCTGAGCTCCGCAGCCAGGACAGAGATGCCCATCCCTGGGCCCTGAACTGCCAACCCCCAACTCGGGACTTAGCTGGACCAGTGTTCAAAGCCTCCGTTTCCCTGTGGTTTAGGGCCAAGCTACACCCCGCCTGCCTGGCCAGCTGGAGGGAGGACTGAGTAAACACCTGCAGGCAGCTGTCAGCCCAAACACCCTGGTGCCTCTACCTCTGCAGCGTCTGGGGACTGGATGCCTGGGCGTGTCTGCCCGGGGCCGCTCACCGTTTGGTCCTCAGCTCCCACACAAGGCCTGGGCAGGTCTCCTCAAGTTGGGCTGCCCCAGGCAGGGTCTCCCCGGAGTCTGTGACCCAATCCGACATCCCCTGCCGTGCCAGGGAAGCTCTTCCCCCGCTCCTAAGAATCACCTGAGTTGTTATCTGGTGCTTTTTGCACTGTTGACATTGTTTATGGTGTTTTGCAATTGGAAAAAAGACAGCAGATTAAAAAGTGCCTGACTGGGGACTTTGGATTCCAGCAGAGCGTCCTTTCCTTTAGAAATCTTTCTGTGGAGTCGCTGGGGCTGCCATCAGCTTGCTCCCCCTTGAAGGGCGCGGAGTCGGGGTCCCCAGAGACAGGCACACGGGCAGCCTCTGGAATGTTGGTTGAGCCATTGTGTTTACTATTAGAATTAGGGTTTGGGTGAGAGGCCCTTGTCATGGGAGGCGTGGCTCTGCCCCTGGGCTCAGATTTGCCAGGATTCGTGTGGCCTCAGACTGCACTACACGGACGGAGCCAGGCACGGAGGGGAGCCGGGCTCTAGCCAGTCACAGAGGGCAGTGCCCGCTGCCACCGCCTCCGCCCCATCTGGCTCTGAAACACGGCAGGGGCCCGAGCTCTGGCACTGGACTGGGGCCCCTCAGTCGGTTTTGTCACCATCAGCATCATGACTTGACTATGACCCCAAGAAGGGGACAGGGGGCTAGTGGGCCTCTGCTCTGTGCGTGCCCGGGTGGGACCGGATGAGGAGGCCACTCCGTCTCTGCACTCCACTCCTCTCATCTGGGGCCCCCATCATCAGGCCTGGACCCGGCAGCCCCTCACTTACTGTGTCTCCTCCTACCACGGAGGGAGCTCGGGCTAGGATTCTCGCTCGACTTGCCCGTGACTAGGGGCCATGAGCACACAGTCAGGTGGCAGGGGTGTGGGGGTGAGGCTCCCTGCCCCCCGTTCCCTCCCAGCCCCCCTGCAGCCAGGCCCTGTCATGGGGTGTCCGGAGGCCAGGCTCAGCTGGGCCATCCCCCTGACTCAGCAGGCCCGTGTGTCTGTCCCCGCGGCATCCAGCCTCAGCCGCTTTGCACTCCCAGCTCTGGGCTTCTTTCCTTCCACTCTCTGCTCCTGCCATTCGTGCCTCCTGCCCTGTGACCTGGGGGTACTGGGAGCCAAGAGGTCCCCAACTTGGGGGCTTGGCCGGCCAAGCAGAGCACACTGTCCCACCCCACTGGGGAGAGGGCCACTCTCCTCTGGCCAAGGGGACCCCGGAGCTGTCAGCTAGGTTTTCACTCCGACACCAGGGCCTGCAAGAGACAGGCAGTGCGGCTCAGCCCGCGTCTTCTGTCGGGTGGGTGTGTCTGTCTCAAGGTCCCCTCCAGCTCTGGTGAGCGGCCCCTCATGAGCTGCAGCTGTGCCCCACGCTGGGTGCACGGCGGCCCTGGGAGGGTCTCTCGGAGGGCCGGTGTAGAGGCCAGGTCGGGGCTGGGGACATCTCTGCTCCTTCCTTAGGGAGCCGCCTCCGCCGTGCATCCCGAGGCTCGGCCAGTGGAGGGTGAGGTGGGTGGGCAGGGTTGGTCCCACACCCACAGCCTTCCTGCTCTGGAGTCGGAGGTCTCCCAGGATGCCCCGTGCGGAGACCCTGGGGTGAGAGGGCCCCGAGCTGCTGCCTGCATGGGCCGTGTTTCGAGAAAGCTCGGGCCCAGCGCCCCTGAGGGAAGTAGGCCGGGGCGGGGGCGGGGGTGCCCCTGTGCGTCCCCTGGCCTCACCGCCACTCTGCCCGCAGCCTGTTCGACATGGGCGGTGAGTACTACTGCTTCGCCTCGGATATCACGTGCTCCTTTCCCGCCAACGGCAAGTTCACCGAGGACCAGAAGGCCATCTACGAGGCGGTGCTGCGGAGCTGCCGGGCCGTCATGAACTCCATGAAGCCAGGTGAGGGCAGGGGCGGCGCCTGCGGGGGGACACACCTGGCGTGGGCGCACGGGGGGCTGGGCGGCCGGGCGCCTCTGCGGAGCAGGTCCTGCGCCCTGGGACCTGAGTCTGCTCCCCCGTCGTGCTCAGTCAGGCTCTAGGTGGAATCAGGTCCACAGGGTCACTCCTGGAAAAGGGCGCTGCCCACCAAGCTGGGGCAGAGCTGGGATGGGGGAATCTCAGCCCCAGGTCACCCCGTGTCCCCTCTGACCTCCTCCACCTGCACGTCCACCTGCCCACACGGGCCCCTGGGATGTCAGCAGGTCCCCTACCCGGCCCCGAAGCAGAGTCTGCCCCAGGGAGGGCCTAGCTGGCTTGGACACTGGCATCTGGTTGGGTGTGGAGGACGCTCTTGTTCGGGCCTGGCGGCTGTGGCTGGGGTGGCGGGAGCCGTGACTCCCCAAGGGTTTAGGAAATGGCAAGTGGAGGCTGTGGGCCCTCTGAGGACCCTGAGTTCATACTGAAACAGGGGAACCGTGGCAGTCAGGTTTGCCTCCCTCCGTGAAGCTTTTATTTATGAAAAGAAAAAGAAGAAAAAGAAGTTCCCTTCGTGGCGCAGCAGAAACGAATCCGACTAGGAACCATGAGGTTTTGGGTTCGATCCCTGGCCTCGCTCAGTGTGTTAAGGATCCGGCATTGCCATGAGCTGTGGTGTAGGTTGCAGACGGATCTCGTATTGCTGTAGCTGTGGCGTAGGCGGAAGGCTGTAGCTGTGGTTGGACCCTTAGCCTGGGAACCTCCGTATGCTGCGGGTGCGACCCTAAAAGGACAAAGAGACAGAAAAAAAGATCCCAAGTGGTCAAGCTGTAAGGGCCCCCGGCTCATGGCTCAGCTAGTTGGTGCGGCTGTGAGGGCTCCTCAGCAGCTGTCGCCTTCAGGGGAGGCACCCGGAGAGCAGGGCTTTCCCGATCCGCCGCCCCCTCAGCCAGCCCTGGGGGCCCGCCAGAGGCCAAGGAGCAGTGGACCGATGGGTCGGGGGCTCACACCCTCGCTTGTCCAGCGGGAACAGAGCTTGGTGATCAGATCAGCCCAAGGGTGGGGGACTCACATGTGCCCCCAAGGGGAAACACAGAAGGACACCTTAAAGCCAAGCTCCTGACAGGTGACAGTATCAGCGGGACTTGGCTGATTTCGCGGCCAAGGAAGAAAACGTCTTGTGCCAAGTGTGTTTGAAAAGCAGCAGCCCCCATGAGAAGGATTAATCCAGACACCTCCAGGACGGATTATTACTTAGAGACAGAAAAGTGCAGGATGGGGTGGCCTCGGGCCCCTTTTGTGCAAAAGAGGACAGTAAAGACCTGGATTCACCTGTGCTTGTAAATCCCGGAGGACGAGACAGGGACAGACGGGGTGGGGCGTGGGGGGAGGGACAGTGCTCCCCAGGAGGCTTTTTATGCTTTTTGACCTTTAGTCCCTGGAATGTGTCACCTGTTACCTGTAAAACCAGGCCCCCAGGGAGCAGTCCCCACCCCCTGGGGGAGGGGCACATCCCTTCCTCTTACCTTGACCCCTCGCTTAACGGGGCGGGGGGGGGGGGGGGGGAAGAGGGGGGATAGAAGGTTCTGCTCAGCTTTGAACATGGGTCATTTTAGTGATAAGGGTTTCAGATGCAGCAGAAGGCTTGGGCTGGTGAGGGGTGGAGGGGAATGGCCCCCCGGGAGGGGTTGCTCGCCGGGGTAAGCCCTGTGGGTGAGCCCTGTGCACCCACGCCCCACAGTGGGCCCCTCCAGGTATGTGGGGTGGGCCTGGGTGTCCAGGAAATAGGGCAGGGGGGCTGTCTACCCCACCCCCACTGGAGACGACGGGGCGGACAGAGTGAGGCCGAGGCATGGCCAGTGGTTGGGGGGGTGCTGGCTGTTGGTGGGGATCTGAAGGGACATTGTCTCCCCTAGGGGTCTTTGCTCACCTTGCAGCTCCGGGCTTCCAGCCCCTGGCACTGCTTAGCCCCAACCCTGGGCCGAGTCGGGGGTGATGGCCAAGGCCTAGCCCACCCTACCTACCCCCAGGAAGACTTGCTAGGACCTGGGTGGCGCCTCCCCAACTGGTGTCCTGACCAGCTCAGTTGGCCAGCAAAGAACCCCAGTTCCTCCCAGAAAGTGGCCAGGCCCACAGACAAGACCCGGGGCCCCACGTCAAAGTGGAAAGGGCCTGGTGCTCGGTCCTGGCACCCGGTCCTGCGGGCTTCCTCGCTCTGTCAGTTTGGGGGCAGTCATAAGGCCACAGGCCCAAGCTCAGCTGTGCTGGTCCCTGCCGACTCTGGGGCAGGCCTCCCTCAGTGCACGGCAGGCATAGGCCCGGCCTCGGCGTTCCCCTGCGTAGGGGGGTGGAACAGGTCCCCCACAGCTCCCCTCTCCCTCCACCTCATACTTTAAGGTTGTGACAACACAGCTCCTTGGGGGTCACATGCAGTGCAGGCCCCTGCGGGATGGGGGTCCTGTGCCCACAGAGCTGCTCTCAGATGGGGACAGGTCGCCTCCCCATAGCAGCGCAGAGGCCGTGGCCAGGTCAGTCCTGTGCCCTGTCCTAGCGGAAATGTCCCTGGTTTGTGGGTTCGGCTCCTGGGCCAAGACAAACACCAGCTGAGACTGCACGACTGCTTCCTGCGCCTTCCAGGGAAGAGTCAATAAAGGCCACCGGGGTCACAGCTAGATGCCCAGAGGAGAGGCAGAGACCCCTGCTCAGAGCACACACGGATCCCGGGACTGAGGAAGGCTGGCCTGGGCCGCTCAGAGACAGCGGAGGAAGGAGGGCTGAGCTCACTCCCAGGGGCCGCACGAGGGCGGGCCAGGCAGCTGCAGCACCCGGGAGAAGGCCACCCTCCCTGGCCCTGCAGGAGGGGACGCCGTGACCGCAGGCTGGCTTCTGGCTGGGTGCAATCAGAGCTCCCGTGGCTTCTGTGTCAGGGCAGGCGCCCAGCCCACGCAGACCTCCAGTCTCTAAGGACACCCGGGAATTTGCCGATGGGACCCCAGGCCCCCATGGGGGGAGAAGGCGCTGTGTGGAGGGCTGGGTGGGGCCAAGGCTGGCATCCGAGCTGGCCGCAGCCGCAGGACAGAGCCATTCTGCGCTCCCAGGGTCAGGGCGCCTTTGCTGGCTCTGCCTCCCTCCCTGGCAGGTGCGGGGGGCTGCGGGGGGCGGGGGGGTGGTGGCTAGACGCCCTCAGGCCTCTCTTTAGAGATGGTGCGGATCCCAGTGTCCGGCAGGTGGGGGGGCAGGGACAGGGCGCCATCCAGACCAGGCGCGCCCTCTGGCAGAAGCCAGGGCAGGGAGGGCTGTGTTTGGTGAGGGCCCTGTGTCCCCCCTCTGGCCAGAGCGGCCCCCTGCTGGCCGAAGGGCAGTGGGCGAGTTCCTGCCCTGCCTGGCCTGCCTGCCAGAATGTAGGGGGAGGGACCTCTCAGAGACTGAGGGAGGCAGCCATGCTCAACTCTGCAGCAAGGCGCCTTCTGAGGGGTCAGTGGGTCCCCAGAAGTCCTGATGGCAGGCAGGGGTGCGAGGTGGGGTGGACCAGAGGCTCTCAGCCCCGCGCCAGCCAGGCTGCCAGACAGCTCCCTGCAGCCCGCAGGCCTGCCCTGGGACCCCAGCCCCGAGCCTTTCCTGCTGCACCCCCAGGGCCTGGCGCGCTCTCCTCCCGTGAGGGCCATTGTCTTCAAATGAACTGATTCTTTGTCTGGACGTGGCTGTAAGGATGTAGCTCAGGGGCCCTCTGCTGACTTCCCGGCTAGGCTCAGGCCCTCGGAGCCCCCCTGGGCTGTCACGCTCCGGGCAGGAGGCCTCAAGACTGTGATGGATGCTGCGGAGGCTACGAGGAGCCGGCCCAGGCAGCAGGCCCGCAGGCTCCCGGCCCATCAGGAGAAGGCGAGGCCTGAGGGGGGCCAGGTGGGCACGGAAGACCAGCCAGTGACTTGGAGCTGCTCTGGGCATATAGTAGGGTCTCTGGGCACTGGGACTCTGATCCCTCTGAGCCAAAAGTCAGGTGGTAGAGCACAAACCCATTTGCTATCCTGGAATCCTGGGGTCCGAGTGCATGGAGGAGCAGGATTGCAGAGCACACCTGAATCCTGAGCCCGTGGGGTCACATCCTGTGCTGCAAGAGAGCCACAAGGAAGGCTGGGGCTCCCGCTCAGGCCACTCAGTTTCCAGGCTCGGAGCAGGGCATAGGCCCCGCCCTCTCAGGGTTCAGAGCCCGTGACCGGCCGTGGCTGTGCCAGTGTGCTAGGCTCTGGCAGCACAGGAAGGGGCAGTCAAGGAGGGCTTCCTGGAGAAAGCTTCAGCACAGGCCTACAGGAGGAATGGAAGTGAGACTGGGATGGTGAGGGAACAGCAGGTGAAGGCACCAGGGCACCAGTCTCAGGGCCCTTGGCTGTGCAGTGGGTGAGGGAGGAGGCTGGAGTGGGAAGCAGGGCCGAGAAGCTCACGGCTCTGTCCCTGGAGAGGGGGTGGCCCGGTCTGACCCATGTTCCAAAGAGATGGCCGGGTGTCCTGGCCTCATGCGGGATGCTGTGGGGGTGAGGCATTGCGAGGAATGGGGAGGAAGGCAGGCAGGGGTCCAGGAGAGGTGAGGGCTCACAGAGGTGCTAGGTTCAGATGTTTCGGGAAGACGCAACAAGACTTGGCGGCCACTGGAGGTGCTCGGGCAGGCAGGGCAGATGGTGCCCGGTTTCTGCAGGGTGATCCCCAGTGTGGCGTCCCCAGTAATCAGGCTTGGGGGACTGCCAATGGCTCTGGCTGGGCAGATGGGCTCCAAGGTGCCACGGGCCGCAGGGGCTGAGGAGCTGGGATGCCAGTGCATCAGGCAGGCAGGGAGGCCCTCTGGCCCTTGCCCACCCCTCGAGCCTTGCCCGAGGTCAGGAACCTCCGCATACTTCAGGGGCCTCTGCCCCTAGCCGTGGGTGTCGTAACCACCATCCGGGCCAGACGCTGGGGCCAAGTTGCTGGAGGTTTAATCACTGTCACAACCCTAACCACACACAGGCAGCAACTCCCACTCCCGGCCAAGAGAGCTGTGTGCAAGGCCTTCCCCAAGGGTGTGCAGGCGAGGAGGACTAGAGGCGCCGTGGGGACCGTCGGGGCCCACACGTCCGGCCCCCACAAGGGGCCACGAGGACAGAAAGGGAGCCGAGCTGCCAGCACGGAGCTTGATTTATACCTGATTCCCACCCTCCGCCAAGGCCAGGCCGAGACCGCAGCCCCGCGGTGGAATTTAGCCAGGTTTGAAGTCAGGCTGCTTCCCGGGCCTCTCCCTTGGTGACCGGAAAAGGCCCTGCCCAGGAGAGGTGGAGCTGCGCTGGGCTTGGGGCATCAGCCCTCCCTCGGCCCCCGGGGCCAGGCTGAGTGATGGGAGCTGCTGGGGGCTCTTTTAGGCCCAGAACCGCTGGGCTGGAGCAGGCCTTAGAAAAGAGCGTGCTGGAGTTCCCGTTGTGGCGCAGTGGAAACGAATCCGACTAGGAACCATGAGGTTGTGGGTTCGATCCCTGGCCTCACTCAGTGGGTTAAGAATTCGGCATTGCCATGAGCTGTGCTGCAGGTTGCAGCCGCTGGCCTACCCCACAGGGTAACACAGGGTAGGCCAGCGGCTACAACTCCGATTGGACCCCTAGCCTGGGAACCTCCATACGCCAAGGGTGCAGCCCCAACAAGCAGGAAAAAAAAGAAAGTGTGCTGCAAACTTGCCCTTGAACTGCACCCAAGGGCCCTGGTGTGACTGGGGGAGGCAGCTGCCCTTCTGGTGGGGAGACCCGAGAAGCAAGTAAGCACAGCTGCCCGGGCAACCAGGTGCAGCGAGAAAAGTAGCCAGGACAGCAGAGCGAGAATGACCGGGGAAGGGCTCTCCAGGAGGGGCTGACGTTTATGCTGAGACCCCCAAGGATGAAGAGTTGCAGGCCAGCTGGGTCTGCCAAGGATCTGACGTGGAGAGACCTCAATGGGTCTCTGGAGGTGGCCTGGCTTGGGGAGGACGAGGTGGTGGGTCAGTCATAGAGAAGAGCGGTGGCCGAGGCTAGGGCAGGCTTGGCTTGTGCCCCAGGAACACAGTGAATGTAAAGGGTCTGACAGGCCACGAGTGATGGATGAACAGCAGCTAATCACAGTTTGGGGGTTTAGTGACCTGGTCCTCCAGGAGACGCCAGAGCCTCTGCATCCAGCTTTCCAGGGCCACTGTTGTGGCCTCTTTGACAAAGGCGGCATCTGAGGCTCATGGAATTGAAGGCTTGCTCAGGTCACACAGCAGGTGTCAGTTACCCAGGTGCCCATTTCAGGATGCCAGCCCATCAGAGAAAAGCCCCCCGTGCTGGCTGGAGCTCAGGAGTTCGGACCCAGCCGTGCAAGCTGCCCTGCTCCAGACCCCCGGTCCAACTGGGTAGAACGGGCTGGACTCAGGAGCTGGACCCCAAGGAGGCTGTGTCTACGGACAAGGGACAACACTGGGCATCCTGTATCCTTGGCCTCCATGCACTTGAGCTAGGGGCTGGCCACTGACTGCCCTGTGAACTGGCCAGGGTGCAGCACCACAGACCTGCTTAGAAGCCAGGTCCCAGGGGTGCAGGAGGTTGGATCAGCCCTGTGCCCCAGCCAGCTCAAGACCCCAACTGTGTCCCCCTTCCCCGTCTCTGACAGGGAAGGGGCCCCTGCCTGGGGGACTGGTGCCCAGCCGGAGTGTCTGAGAGGGGATAGCCTGTGTCCCAGGATGGGCTCTCATCTCCCTTTACGTAAGCCTTGGGCCCATCATCTGCCCTTTGCCAGCCACAGAAAGTCAGACCCTAGAGGCCTGAGCCCCGTCAGTGCGGGGTCCAACATGGCCCTCGGGGTGTGGAGCCACAGCACTGCCGTCTTGCAGCAGCAGCATCGGTGATGGGGTATGTGGGAGCCAGGGTCACCCTCCACGAGGAGGGGCCGTAGGGACCAGCACTGGCCACCCTCTCTGGATGCAGGCCCCCACCCTGTCCACCTGGCCCTGCCTGTCCTGGGGCCACTGGCTTCTGCCAGCACATGGCCTGCCCCCCCACCCCCTTCAGGGTGGGGCAGGGAGCTTTGCCGGCCAAGGTCTTTGTCTGATGCTTAGGCTGAGCACCCAGTGCCCTTGAGCGAGGCTGAAGGTGGGGACTTCACGGAGCCCGGTGGGCAGGGCAGCCATGCCCTGGTGATGGCTGAGGCTCTCCAAGAGCCATAGGCTCCAGCTCCCCAGGTTCCCCCTTAGGGCCAGGCAGGGCTGAGTCCTTGACCACCCACAGAGCCTGTACTTAGTGTCTGGGGACACTCTCCATGGTGACCTTTGCCCCAGAAACAGGGGTGTGGCCGTGGCTGAGCCTGGGGAGAGGATCACCTGGTGCCAGTAGCAGACAGGGTCACGAACCCCTGCCAGGTAGCCTGTGAGGCTGTGCCAGCCACATCCTCACCCCAGAAACCTTTGCTCCCCACAGAGACTCCAAGGCTGATTCAGCCCCACACGGGGTGTGCATGGACGCCCCTGCCCCGCCCCGCTGAGGCTCAGAGGCAGCGTTTGTGTTGGAACCTGAGCCTGGGGCTGGGGCTCACTGATGCAACCTCACATCCACACGTGGGGACCTGGGGACGTATGCCTTTCTCCTCCTGCTGCCGCCCGATCTTGCTCCCTGGGCCCAGGCATGGACATGACCTGGGCTGAGCCCCTGCGGGTAACCATGGGTGACAGGAGCTTACCCCTGAAGGCATAGGAGGGAGAGGAAGGGTCTCCAGTCCAGAGCTGTACTGGGCAAGTCCCGCACGGAGGGCCACCTGGGCCGTGTCACTCTTGCCCCTCACCTCCAGCCCTGTGGCCTTGGCCAGTGTGAGGCTTCGCGTGTCCCCCACAACCTCGCCCTGGGAAGCCCTGGCCAGGCCGCCGGTCTCCACCGCTCACTGCAACCTCTTTTTGAGCCACAGGCGTCTGGTGGCCTGACATGCACCGCCTGGCCGACCGCGTCCACCTGGAAGAGCTGACCCGCATCGGCATCCTGACCGGCAGCGTGGACGCCATGGTCCAGGTCCACCTGGGAGCTGTGTTTATGCCTCACGGGCTCGGCCACTTCCTGGGCATCGATGTGCACGACGTGGGCGGCTACCCTGAGGTCAGTGTGGGCACAGCCGCTGAGTGGCCTGCCCGTGAGCCGGAGCTGAGCCTGGCCCTCCCGGGGACTGGGGTATAGAGGGCAGGGCTGCCATGCCCGCCACGCCCAAGGGCCTCGGTCAGGACTAGGTGTTTCTGTGAGTGGCCGCCTCCATGGGACCTGGTGTGGCACGGGTGTGATCAGCACAGAGCCCCGGGCTGTGCACTGGATGCAGTGCCCGCCCAGAAAGGGGGCGGACAGTCCTTGTGCGGCGCATGGAGCCCCCACAGGGTAGCGGGAGCTCCTCCGGCCTCTGACTTCATTCAGACGGGGGTGATGGGGCTCCACCAGCTGGTGGCTGGCCCTGCTCCCTACTGGGACTAGCTGAGCTCAGTGCCCCTCCCCGGTGCAGTCTCTGCCCGGCAGGTTCCTAGGCCAGCACGCCTCCGTGGCCTCCTTGTCTCCAGGGGGTGGGGGCACTCTTGGCAGGGAGGGAGGTTTGTGTGGGCATCTCCAGACCAGGCTTTCCCCACCCCTCCCACTGACCGACCCTTGGTAGGACCACCCAGAGGGTGCTTGCAGCTTTGGGAGGCCCTGCCTGCCGGGCAGGTGGCTGCAGCCTTCCCAGCCCAGCGGGTGGGGGTGGGCTGGGCCCTGCCGCCTGGCCTGGTGCCCACGGTGCAGGGGGCGGATTATGCAATTGGTGCACGCCCTGGGGCCCACCAGCCAGTTAGCCAAGACCAGGCTTGGCCTGTTAGCTGCAGGGTATTTTGAAAGCGCTAAGAACGATTTTGGGGGGAAAAAAATTGCTCAAGAGAAGCATTATTATTCCATTATTTTTTCCTCAAGTGTAAACAGTTAAATTTGGAGAAACAAAATCAGTTTTAATTTCCTAATTTCTATCCATCACATCGTGTGCAGGGAGCCAAGAGCAGGGCCTTCCAGACATTGTTAACTGAGGTTCGTTATTCATTAGTCGCCAAAGCACTTTTTTTCCACCAGAGAAAATTGGCAGCAAACTGTTTTCATCTTTTCCAGTAAGCAGTCCTTTGTGCTCACAGAGTCTATTCTTCTGACAGATAAACATTGTGGAAAAAATATGGCTTTTCCTATAAAAGTCATTTGTTTTATTTCAGGCCTACAGACACATCTGGGTCTCCTCTGCTGGGAGCCCAGTAAAGTTGAGGCCCCATCAAGCCCTGGGCCCAGGAGGAAGCAGCTGCAGACCCGGCCTGGGCGGGCACCCCCAGACGCCCAGCAAGGCTGCAGTCCCCTTCATGGGGTCTCCTCCCCGCTCAGCCCAGTCCCCATTCCTCTCCCAGCCCCACCGTGGCTGTTCTTGGTGGGCCCTGAGGCGCAAACTCTGCGAGCTGATGCTCCGGAGGGGTCATGGTCAGTGGGCTGGGCAGGTGCCCCCGGGGGAGCCCCCTGCCCCGTTCTCCCCACCCCCACTTTGAGAGGAGGTCCTGCAGTCTTCTGGAGGGAAGCCTGTCCGTACAAGTTTGCACAAACCCCTTGCCCTTGGTGCACACGCCCAGGGCAGCTCTCTGCCTCTGCCGCCGAGCCCCGGCTTTGACGACCTTGGAGTGGAGGGAAGGGGACGGCACTTAAGAGGGTAGCGTGGAGGGAGGGGCTGCCTGGAGGTAGGCACAGGCTTCAGGAGCCAGGCCCCGCCCCCGCCCCACAGGCACCTCACCTGGGCACGGGTGTCATCCCCGACAGTGCCCTTCTATGTCCCCTGCCCTTCTGCCGAGCCCCTCCAGGCAAAGAGCGCTGTGGGGTCAGGTCCCACACCAGACGGGCGACTGTGCCCAGAGCATGACCTGTCAGGGGTCGAAGAGCCTTGAAGTCCCTTCATCACCTCTGTCGCAGCCTGGCTCACACCAGGTCAGGGGGCTGTGCACCAGTTTCTGCGTGCCCTGCCGTCCCCGCCCTCATGGAATCACGGTCACAGCCTTCCCGCTGTGCCCAGCCGTGGATGGAGGCTGCGCCAGCCCGTTTCTGGTTACCTTACATGAACCACTAATTGAAGTCTGATGTTCTTGGCTCCCAAACAGTCAGAAATGACAACTCCCTCTCCAGCAGCTGGGCTTCCAGGGGAGAGTGGCGAGCGGGGCAGGGCAAGCTCAGAGCCCAACCAGAAAGCCTGCCCGCTGCCCACTCGCTAACAGGCCTTGGCCGAGGGCCAGACAAATGCCTCAGGAACCCGGGGGAAGTAGGGAAATTTCTGCAAGTGTCCTAGGCACCACCTGACCTCACAGCCCAGGTGGCCCTGTTGGCCACACTGTGTGAGTGTTGGTAGGGGTGCTGCCTCTGCAGGGCTGAGAGCCGGTCCCCAGCGCTCAGTCGGGGCCCAGCCCAAGGGCATGGCGTGGAGGCACCCCCACCTGCCCCGGCCATGCATACGGGGTGAGCATGCATCCAGCACACACGCACCAGAGCTGGCAGGCCCATTCTGCTGACAGCACCTGTCCCTCCTCCTGGAAGGCCACTTGGAAAACCTTAAGACTTGGCTTGGGGGGGGTGGGGACGAGGCCCCAAACTTCTGGGGCTGGTTTCCACTTAAGCTGCCGGGAAGAAGAGATGCAGCCTGGGGGGCCCAGCAGCCTCCTTAAGAGCTTTTTTGGCTTCTACTGTTCCCCTCACAGGCAGAAGGCCCGGGGGAGGCAGCCAGCCCCGTGGGCCAGCAGGGGCAGCTCGCCCTGCGTGTGTGTGCATGGGCGTCCATGGGGCGCAGTTCAGAGGGTAGCAAGGGGCAGGGACACGAAAAACCCGGCGGGGGAGAGGGCATGCAGGGAGCAGAGGAGCTTATGTGAAGCACCGTGGACAGCAGAGCAAGCCCGAGTCCGGCCTGGAGACCCCCATGGGCACAGAACCCCGCAGCTCCAGGGGGACCTATGGGGCTCGAGGCAGGCCCCTCGCTGGATGCCTGCAGGGGAGGGTGCGCTGGGCGGAGGCTCCCCATCCCAGTCCTGCTCACTGCCTTCTGCCGCAGGGTGTGGAGCGCATCGACGAGCCCGGCTTGCGGAGCCTGCGCACTGCTCGGCACCTGCAGGCGGGCATGGTGCTCACGGTGGAGCCGGGCATCTACTTCATCGACCACCTCCTGGATGAGGCCCTGGCAGACCCGGCCCGCGCCTGCTTCTTCAACTGCGAGGTCCTGCAGCGCTTCCGTGGTTTTGGTGGGGTGAGTGCCAATGGGCCCCGTGTCCTTGCTCCCACATCACCCCCTCAACTGCTGCAGGTCCCCTCTTTGTCCCGGATCTCCTCACTTGAGAAGGACCTGGCCCGCCCTTTCTCGTGGTCTGTCACTGGGCAGGGGCCTCAGCCCTCAACATAACAGATTCTACAAAAACCCTGCCATCCACCCTGGGGCAAGGCCAGGGTGGGCAGGTGGCAAGAGCAGATGGCCCCAAGGGAGCAGACTTCCTCCCAGCAGCTGCCTACTGCTCTGACCGCTCCTCGGCAGGGGTCAGCCTGGAGCCATTTGGTGGCTGGCTCAGAAATAACATGGGCCTGTCGGTCTGACCCAGGTCCGGATCGAGGAGGACGTCGTGGTGACCAACAGTGGCATGGAGCTGCTGACCTGTGTGCCCCGCACAGTGGAGGAGATTGAAGCTTGCATGGCAGGCCGCGACAAAGCTTTTGTTCCCTTCTCTGGACCAAAGTAGAGCCGCAGCCTCACAAGCTGACATCACGGAGGGCCTGGGGATTGGCCCTCCAAGCAAGCAGGGGTCCGGTGCTCCACCATCACAGGCGACATTGGCACTTGAGCACCCCATTCAGTGCTGTTTCCTAGGGAGAAACTTTTTAATTACTCTTCTGTGGGGATCACACCCTTTACTACTTTGCTTAAATGACAGTGGCTTTTAAATGCTAATTTTCAATTATCCTATTATTTTCAATAAATCCTGTTCTTTACCAGCAACTAAGTGTGTGTCTTGCCATCGTTTGTATTCTTCTCAAGAAAGGTGCATTTCCAGTGTTTTCTCTCAAACACCAATATGCAGAATGGAATTTGCAATAGAAGCTTTCCTAAAACGGTCCCTTGGGCCCAGCTCCCTCTCTGTATCCCTTTGCAGGTGAGCACTGCATGCTTAGACCTGGAAACTGGCCTTGCAGAGATCACGGGGCCCTGGGCACAGGGGGTGGAGCTGTCCTGCCTCTGCACACGTGACAGGGGGACCAAAGAGTAAGAAGCCTTTTTGATATTGTGACTGCCTCAAAACTGGATTTCCAAAGGGGGCACTTCAGACAGTTATTTAAAACTTGAGACTTAGAGATTCCTCGTCCTTGATTTCCTTTTCATGTGCGACATGCCAGCAAAGCCAGCATGTGTTTGAGAGACACTGCCGCCTAAGGCAGCACCATGGTAAAGGTGAGCCTTCTCGGTCCTTCCACGTTGGCCGAGTCCATCTGTCTCCCCCAAGTGGAGCATCCAGGGCCAGTCGGCCTGGCCCCTGCCAGAGGCAGAACCCATTTCTCCCACAGCCGTGCAGAGCTGCCCCCAACCCTGCGGCGTCTAGAATTCTGCACACCATTCCAGGGTTCTCTCTGCACAGAGCTCAAATCCAGGAGTTTTTGAGCCAAGAGGGAGGACAGACGAGAAGGCCAGGCCATCAGAGATAAAACCCTGACAAGGCAGGGAAACTCTGTAGCCCAAACCAGAGACCATTTAAGGCACTGAAGAGTTTTGGACAAATTAATTCCTTCCTATGGCAGTGACACCAAAGTGCTCGTGATGCAGTCCCATTAAAATGAGGCAATATTAGGAGTGTCCGTCGTGGCTTGGTAGAAACAAACCCGACTAGTATGCATGAGGACACAAATTCGATCCCTGGCCTCACTCAGTGGGTTAGGGGTCCAGCGTTGCCGTGAGCTGTGGTGTGGGTTGCGGATGCGGCTCGGACCCCGTGTGGCTGTGGCTGTGGTGCAGGCTGATCCCTAGCCCGGGACCTTCCATATGCCTCAGGTGTGGCCCTAAAACGCAAGGGGGAAAAAAAAAAGACTTGGGACACATATGAACCCTTCAGACAGGCACAGGCCACCAAAGATCAGTAGGTCTGAAGGGCATTCATTAAACAAAAGCTCAGCAGTAATGAGCCTGATTAAGATCCACGAAGACACGAATTCGATCCCTGGCCTCTCAGTGGATTAAGGATCCAACGTTGCCATGAGCTGTGGTGTAGATTGCCGACTCGGGCTTGGATGTGGTGTGGCTGTAGCTGTGGAAGAGGCCGGCAATTGCGGCTCTGATGCAACCACTAGCCTGGACTTCCATATGCCACGGGTGAGGCCCTGAAAAGCAAAAAAAAAAAAAAATTACAACTGATTCATAAAAATGAAACAGGACACACACATTACCCAGAGAACTAATTACTGTCCCGCAGTTTTCATTACAATGTGACAACTAGAAAGCTGTTTCCCAAGACGTGAGAGTAACGGAAAGATCATGGAAGATGGGCTCTAAACAGCATCTTCCCTTGAAACACTTGAGTCAGCTTCGAGGACTCTTACTGATGACATCGCGTCTACAGACACGCACGGCATCATGTACATGGAGACCACGTCCGTGGTAGAAACTGGATGGTCAGGGGACAAGCCTCACTCTGACCTTCCCGTTCACCTTGAAGCCTACGACCTCATTTCCTACTACTCCGTAGGCGGAAGCCACACACTGAAGACACCAGGTGTCTAAGAGGATGTGAGTTACTGCTCCCTCTGTGCTGCTGTTCGGCTTCCCGTTAGACCAGGTGACAAAGAAGATAACTCAAGAGGCACTCTAGCTTCAGAGAAGACCGTGTTCCTCTCATGAAGGCAAGTCCAGACCCAGACAAACGTGGCCCTGCCAGCCCCCACGCCTCTCACCCCTGCCCTGGGCTGGGAGCAGAAGGGCAGCAGGGCACTTGCCTGCTCCTCAGAGCTGGTTAATGATCAGACTGCTTTCTTTGTATTTAACATAAAGAAACCCACAATGAAATACAGCCATTACTCCAAAGTGTTTTTTTTTTTTATTTCAAATTCATTGAAAGAAATAAAATTATATTTAAAAAAATAGAGTAATCTCACAAACTGAGGAAAGCTAGGAACAAAAAGAAAAAGTACTTTTTCCTGAGAAGCAGATCTAACAGCTACAGAATGGATTTTCTTCCTTCCTAGCTTTTGTCAAACAAAAATTTTTTCCTGTTTCGAAGGCATCAAAAACACTCTCCGAGTGCTTTAACTGGGTTGTTCAGGTCTCAAGCCCTCTAATGGGGATTAAGAAACATCAAAAGCTGCTACGACTTCCTTTAATACCAAATATTAAATTGTACATACATCTTTATGTAAATTTGGGAATTTCACACTCATGATCTGAATTTCAAAAATCTGATCATGTTATTAAAATCTTACCCACTTCTCACTGTAAATTAACTATACTTCGATAATTTTTTTTAATCTTACTACTCCTTAGTAAGAATGTCCAAAGTTATCTGAGCTCACCTCTCAGTGTAAAAGAGGCCAGACAGCAGGACAGGCTGCTCTGATCGCACACACCACCTGCAGCCAAGACCAGTCAGAAAGCACCTATCCCGGAAGACTCCGATGCAGCCAGAAATTTATAGTAAACCTAATTCCTAAACCAGAGACCTGCCAACCAAGGCAGATCATTCCTAATGGTTCATAGGTAACCTACAGAACAAAAGTTACAAAAGGCATTTACAATTCCCAAAGCTCTAAACTTACCCATCCCCTGTACTTGGCTTCCCTCAATTTTATACTGATAGACTAAAAACTTCCATGCCCAAACACTTCGGTAAGGTAGTCAAGACAACGGTTACATTTCTGTTCTATGCATGACTGCTTGTGCTAGCTTTGATTTGCACAGGAAAAAAGACAGCTTAAATCAATTTTTTCCCAAAGTTACGATCTGATTTTCTTCTTTGAAATAACTGAGTACACACCTGATGATTTCCCTAAAGCTTCTCTTCCAAGACAGCTAAGTCAGTTCATCTAACTGGTAACAATAAATTCTGTGGGGACATCAATTTCTGAAAGATAATCCTTTAGTAAGTAAGAGATTTAAATGTCTGTAGCACCCCTTACAGGTGCTTAAAGATTCCAGGGGCCTAAGTGCATCTCCAATGAGGGCTATTAAAGACTCAGTAGGATTCAGGTGGTATCTCCTAGTTAGTTACTGAAAAACATCTGTCAACTTACAAGTACACTGAGACCCCAACCAATAGTAAACCGATGTTGGACCCTAACAGAAACCCCTACTGTCTCCTGGCTCGACAGGGAGCTAACCCTACTGGGACAGTGGCTCTTACGGAACAATACAGGATTCCTGTCACGGGCAGAAAGGCCTTGCTCCTGGCCTTTAATCATGGCTTTGCTGAGTGCCAGGGGTCTGTGATGTCCTCCCGCCCAGGGGAAGGGCACAGACAGCACTCTTTTCCCAACTCAAGGGCGCCACTTGAGTTACATCCTGATGACACTGTCCCGGGTCCTAGTACAACATGGCCCCAAATGACCATGTGCAAGTGAGATACCTGGCAACACAAACTTTAATCAGATGGGACTCAGTCTCTTATCACCACCACCACCCTCACCAAAAAAAAAAAAGGAAAAAAGAAAAAAGAAAAAAAGACAGACACCAACAGATTTGAGCTAGGTTTGTGCTTAAAAGAGCCAACAAGGACAATGAAAACTACCAACAACATTGATATAAGCCAGACCCTAGAGATTCCTGTCTTTAGAGACTGCCATTTTTTAGTCTCAACAAAAATGTCAGTATCCTGAGTTATTATCAGTATTTTCTTGCTAAAATAATTTATGGGACATACATGCATACAAATGAAAAGTGGTACAAAAGTCTCAAAGAACAGCCCCACTAACTAGAAAAGGAAATGTCACAAAAACCATATAAAAAGATGTGTTTAAGTGAAATAAATTAAAGGTTAAACTTTATACTTTCAAGTTTTCTTAAACTATTATTTTGGGAGATGGCATGGAGTTGATGTGTTTTTCTAATCATCAGGTCATTAAGATCAAATACCATATGATCCTTCACAAGAAATTTTTGCTTTTAAAAACTGCGGCCCCGATGCAGTATGTCTGAACACAGGAGAAATTACCTGCTGAAATTAATATTCAAAATCCTAATCAGCAGCTTGTGTGGTCATAACTGTTATGACATTTTGTTTACTAACCTGGCTGTCCAAATGGTTTTGTCTTTAAAAAAAAAAAAAGCTTACTTTACTAGCATCTGTAGAAACTAAGATTTTGGTACACAAGTTTCTCTAAACCACTGAACTGTTATGGGTTTTTTTTATTTTAGCAAAATAATGCCAATTCAATAACCCAAAGGCATCCTAAAAGTGTAATTCTAATATGCTCTGCTTTTATTTTTTATAAACCTATTTGCTTCCTAAATACTATTTAAGTTTTTAAGCCAACTGGCTGCATACTGCCTTTAAAATGCAATGGGGTTTCTTTACTTAACCTGACATTGCTATTCAAAAGCTTGTACTTGCTGGGGAAAGCAGTACCAATGATGCTAAAACGAGGTTTATACTATACATAAAATCACTCCACATTACAAAGTGATTGGCTTCTATAGCCCTAAGCATTTTTAATACATAATTTAGAAAAAAGTCACAAATGGATTAACAGAGATGGCATTCAACTTGTCTCCATCCAATTTACCATATCGATGAAAACCAAGAACTTACTGCATGACTTGCCAGTTCCCCATTCCTTTTGTCGACCTTAAAAAAAGAAACATTCCTTGGGAAGTCAGGATGTAATTAAGAACATAAAGGTCCAGGGAATTATTTTTTTTTAATCTATCCTTTAAAAATGTTTTTTTTTAATCCCCAAAGAAATCCTCATAATTTAAAACCAGATATTCAAATTACATGGCTAACGTTTCCAGCTAATCAACTCTTCAGTGATGATCCTAGAAAACAACCTTCAACGCATCTCTAATGGCACAAGACAAGGTTCAGCTGATGATGTGAGTGGTGTCGGCCGCCACACCTTTTCCGTTCCAGCCACAAGCTGTGAAGTTTGGAAGGGGGGAGGCCTACTGTCCTGCACTATCCGAATTCGTTGTATTTTCAGTGCTACTGGGTTGCACGTTATCTGCAAGGTTGTGTGCATGCTCAAGAAACAAATCCTTCAGTACACTTAATTCCTTAGTCAGCAATTTAATTTTTGCTTCCAACCGTTCATTCTCTTCCTTGAGCTGATTCACTCTCTGCAGTGTATCCTGGGCTTTCTGCTTGCTTTTCAACCGGCTCTTTTTCACAGCCATGTTGTTCCTCTCTCTGCGCTGCCGGTACTCATCACTGTTGCGATCCATGGGCGAACTCTTCTTGCTCTGCTTGCTTGGAGGCGCAGCTTTGCCTCCGCCCCCAGGGCCGGCGGGCACCAGCTGCGGAACCTGCTGTAAGCCGCTGGCATGCGCCTGAGTGTGAGTGACAGTTAGCCCGTTCAGCACCGGGGGAGCACCAGAGGTCTGCGGCGACACCCTGCTCATTTGGGCGCTCTCCCTCGTCAGCCCAGAGCAGGCAGACATCCGGGCCAGGCGGTCAGATCAACGGTCTCCACGCTAAACTGCCAAGAAATCTTCACATATACCTAGTTCAAAAATAAACTGCATTAAAATATTTGAAACGACAGGATCAAATGAGACCTTTACAGCAGGCCAGTCTTAACGGATCATGCTGAGAAAGCCGGCGGCAACTGCCTTCAGAAGCCAAAGGCACTGCATTGAGAGCGGTCCCTCAGCACACACACACCGTATGGCCAAATTCAACCCACCTGAATCCCCCAGGGTCCTGCCCCTCCGTGACTGTGATCAAAAATGGGAGGGAAACCAAAGACCACCACGAATTAGGGAGCACATAGGCACGAACCGCGCTGGGCAACCCGCAAGAGAGCAATGTGAGCTGTTTGGTTTAAACGCAGAAAAGGTAAGGTCGATTACGACAGGAGAGACACCTGCAATAAAGCGGGAAAGAAGTTTCAACGGTTGGCTCAACTCCGAACAGAAGGCTGGAGCTGAGCGCCCGGCCTCCAACACGCATCAGGAACACGCAGGATGACCTCCGCACGCTCCGTACGCGAACAGGCAGGGAGCCCGGCATCAAAGGACGTGACTCTTCTCCCAGAGTAGATCTTTACGGGTTATTTTGCTTTTTGCTTGTTTTTATTTTTCTAATGCCCTCAAATGATAGCGGGTTACAGAGATTCCTTAGTTTCCTGCATCACAGATTTAGGAGCTCTGAGGGACCCCATCCCGCCATGCTTCTAACAGTGTTTTTTACTCTTGACAAGATTAATAAATACATCTTAACACAGTCAACCTGAAACCACAAGGAAAGAAACCAAAGCCCCAGTGATGCACCCAAGGAAGGGCAAGCACTGGGACTCAGGCTAGACAGAGACGGAGCAGGAGCAGTGCTGGCGCCCACCTGCCACCGCTCGAGGAGCGTGGAGGAAATGCCAGTTCGGAAGTATTCCTGCAGTGCTGCCTGCAGAAATGAAGCCACAGTCGCAGGAGCTAGTCATATCTGGGTTACTGTGAATCCAACTAGGTCACCACAACTGCCTCAAGATATGTCAAAAGCCTTCTATCCTATCACCATGAAGCCACTTCAAGACCAACTGATTACGCTGAGTGACCTATGCCCACCAAGAAGTCACAGCACTATTGAGAAAGCAGTTAAGCACCAAAAAACCATTCCATTCTCTTTTCACAAAAACTGCTAAAACTACATGAGTGGAAAAAACCTGCAGCCAGAATTATGAACTGCCTCAAATGAGTGCATCTCACCCTTCTTAAGAAAAGCTCAGTCAGTCAAACACTATTTATTGGTCTGCTTTTTTAAAATCTTTGCTTTTAAAAAGAACATAGATGATTACTTTCAGTTGTTTTTCAAGCCACATAGGCAGCCCTGAGCTAGTGGGTCATCTGCTCTCACTCTAGGACTAAGGCAACACCAGAAGCTTCCTTACAAACCATGATGTATCTACTCCAAGTCTATCTTCAGTAATGCGTATTTCACAACTTCCCTTGATAATTTATCATGTTGCCTATTTTATCTTCCAGTTAAAAAGTGGCAGCTCTGTATTAATGTGAGACACACTTACCACTAATAGTATTAGTAACCACCTATATTCTACCGCTAAACTATTTAGTAAAAGTGAAGTAAGTGTTTAATTCAATTTTTAAGAACTTGTTTGACTCAACACCTCTCCTGGGACTGTCTCAACAATCGCAACTACACTCAATTTATTCACCTTCTTTTTTATTTTTCATATACCAGTATGTTTTTATTTAGTCTTTAAGCTAATCTCCAGTAAACTCAGAGATCTCAATGATCCACAAAAGTACAGACGGGAACCAAGGCAATTCTTGTCTTGGCTGTGCCTCCCCCCATTTCACTCTGGACATATCCCCTCCCCCTGTGGGCCTCGACTTCCCCATGTACCTGCAAATGAGGGGCATCCATGGTAAAATGCTTCTGACTCTGACAACATACCATGAAGTTCAGTCACTAAAAACTCTTGTTACAGGCTCCAAATGTAAAGTTCATTCCCATTTTGGTTCTCGAAGATACCGGAACAGGGAAGGGTGCTTTGACCTCAGTCTGAGTCACCTTGCCAAGGTACTAAGCTGAACACATAGGCAAGGTTTTGAAAATGAGCCCTTTGGCTTGAAAAACAAAGAGGAATCATCAAACTGGTCAAAATCTAAGAAAGGGAGACTTAGAGATAACAAAAAGAATGCCAAAAGAAAATTTTTTGAAGTTCTTCAACCAAAGACAAGCTAAGAAAGCAGCTCTTAGAGTGAAGAGAGAACCACGAAGGAAAATGAACCCAGTAAAGGGGGTCAAAGAGCTCAGTGGTTCAGGACTTAACTGGAAACGGATCAGTAATATTGTTTTTTACCCTGAGCAAAACAGCTGCCTCCAAAAGTCACAACATTTTACAGTTTACACTGTTATATGCTTTTGTTTCTTCCAGAAACATTTACTGAACACCTACAAGGAACCAAAAAAAAAAAAAAAAAAGTTTATTTCAAATCTGGATATTCAACCCCAAATGAAAGTCGGGCTGCTACGTGGACAAATACTATTCCAAAGTTCAGTCTACAGGAAGCAGGGCGGCACCTTGTTTCCTTGCTGTGAATCATTCAAGCAGGAAGCAGGATAAAGAAAATTCAAGAGCAGTAGTTCTCAAAGTGTGGTCCCTGCACCAGGCAGCTTGTTAGAAATGCAAATTCTCAGGCGGCCCCAGACTCAGGGATCTGGAACTCTAGGAACAGGGCTGAGCAATCTTTTTTTGTCTTTTTTTTTGCTTTTTCTAGGGCCACTCCCGCAGCACATGGAGGTTCCCAGGCTAGGGGTCGAATCAGAGCTGTAGCCACCGGCCTATACCGCAGGATCCGAGCCACGTCTGCGACCTACACCACTGCTCACAGCAACGCCAGATCCTTAACCCACTGAGCAAGGCCAGGAACCAAACCTGCAACCTAGTCGGATTCGTTAACCACTGAGCCACGACGGGAACGCCTGAGCAATCTTGTTTTAATGGGACCTCCAAGTGATTCTGATGACAGTGAAGTTTGACAGTCACTGCTACAAACTGAGGGGGTAAGATTTTTTATTATTTCAATTTTTTTTTTTTTTTTTTTGCTGCCAGCCTATACCACAGCCACAGCCACATGGGATCTGAACCGCATCTGCAACCTACAACACAGTTCACGGCAATGCCGGATCCTTAACCCACTGAGCGAGGCAAGGGATCAAGCCCACATCCTCATGGATATGAGTAGGGTTTGTAACTTGCTGAGCCACAAACGGGAACTCCTATTTCAAATTTCTTAATTCAAGTAACGTTCATTCAAATCACTAACCCAGTGAAAACTCAGAAGTTTGGAATGAGTAAAACAAAAATCAAATTTTTCTCAAGTTTCACTTGGGAAAATAAACCTCTCAAGCATTTTCCTAACCTTCCTGTCATTTTTTTTTCATATATGTACACTCAGATATTCCTCCCCACGTCCCCTCAAAATAAAATTTTAACTCAAATTTCTGCACTGAAGGTCTACACTCCAAATATTCAGATGTTTGTCCCTTGTTCCAAATCTGTTCAATCACTGGTATGTGTCAATTCTACCCACTCCACCCCCAAAACGCATCTCGCACGCACCATCCCTCTCCACCCTCATGCCACAGATGACCTCAAGCTGACAGCATCTCGTAGGGGCACAGTCTCCTCCGTTGTAGCAGTGCTCCCCCAGACCACCGTCTCCAGAGCAAGCCAACCCTCAAACCCGAGGGCCTCACACCCTGTTACTGCAAATTCTTCCGTGGCACAACGTACAGGATCAAACCCACGGTATGAAGCCTCTCTCCAGCCCCTGCTCCCTTTCACATGGCACCTCAACAACCCTGAGCCACTCTCAGTCCCCTAAATGGTTTGCATGTTCTCTTTTCTTTGGCTTCTGTCCAACTTGTTTCCCCAGTTTCTCTGTCAACACCAGCTCTCTCTACAGTGTGCCTCCCTGGAGACTAAACTAGAGGCAGGACTTTTGTCTGCACCCCTACGTGCCCAGCATCCAGGGGCAGCGCTCGAGAAATTATTTGCTCCAAAGGCTAACACTTATTTTTATAAATGTCTTACATAAAAATGCGACTCTTGAGCAGTAAATCTCTTAAAACAACCATAATTAAATCAAGAGTGTTACTGAGATGTTCCGGTCTTACTACCCACCTAAGGCTCTCAGTTCTTCTTAAAGGTGCACAGGAAAATAACAACAGTTCCCTGCAGCTTCTAGTCCCCAGTCTAGAGAGTGAACAGCATTCTCATCTGGTCTTTGCTTCATTTCAGTTGAGAACCTTTATTTTTCACTTTGTCCAGTTGTGTTTTCCATAACCTCAAGCTCTCAGGCATGTGCTGCCAGGGTCTGACAACCCTGTACTACAAGTGAAGTCAGGTAAGCAGTCAAAGTTGATAAACACCCAGTTGAGCAGGATTTCTATTTATTTGTCACTGCTGGCCCTTCATGACCCAAAACAGGGGTCCCTGAAGGAGGATACATCCCTTCAGGGAGTACACGGGTGGTCCTTTGGAGAATGAAAAGAATGTATGTTCACCTGGATGGGTTTTTTTTTTTTTTTTTTTTGGTCATCTTTCAATCTACTTTTGGTGGTGTTTACAACACACACAAATAGTACAAAGAAACATTTATAAATACACATCTATTAAGGAATCAATCGCAATTCTTTTTTTTTTTTTTTTTTACCGATACGTCTAGAAAGCCAAAAAGGTAGGAGACCATTGTACCTACCAGTACAAGAACCCACAGAGGTGCCCAAGAATACACAATAAACCTGGAATTGTGTCTGCGTTTACCATTTTTGCGATCAGGTGAAGCAAATCTTAGACCACAGAACCAAATTCAGCCCCATGAGATCCTATTTGTCTTTACCTAGGACTCACCAGCTGTTGTTTAAATCCCTAAGGATGAAACCACCTCTCCAAGATCAACAGTCATGATGTGCTCTTGAGAATTTAGAGGGCATTCTGGAAAAAAAAAAAATGAAGTTTTGCTCCCACCTATGTGTTTTAGGCAAGTATTAAAATGACTGAATCAGCCAACTGCACCCGCCCGAAGCAAGACTTGAGAAACTGAAAAATTCTCCAACTCACTAGAATCCTATGATGGTTTAGCCCTGTTTACACTGTTATTCCAAAATAGCAAATCAACTTTAAGGATAGCTTTATCCCAAATACTACTCAAGTAGTGACAGCTGACCAGGTTTTAACTTTTAAATACCAAGAACTTTTAGATGCAGAAATATCAGTATTTTATCTCAAAAATTTCTTTGAGCGTCCCATAACCTATCTGTCCAAAGGATAATCTCTTCAAGTACGGATTCAATTGAGTGTAGGCTGGGAGACAGAACTACCAATTTTTGCGTAACCCACCAAAGTTAAAAGCACATTTTAAGAAACCAGATGACAAAATAAACCTCAGATAACAGAAAAGCCAGACAAGTAAACCTCCTGAAGCATAAAAACACACAAACTTACTTGAAAGAACAGAGTAGCCTTCCCTTTAACACTTCCATCCTCTCTACCCAGACACCTCTGCTGGCAATTAGCTTCAGCATGTTCCCTCGGAGCATGCTAACGAAGCGCTTCATTTCTTGCCCTCCCCTGCTCCATTCAACTCGTGGTTGCTGCACGTTCACCCAACCGGTGTTCGACAGTCAAACGAAGGGTATTCAAAAGTACAGCTCCATAAGGAACCATACTATTTCCGTAAAATCACGTATTTAAAAAATCAACTGCCTTCCCTGACTACTCTAATAACTTCTGAATCCGATTCTCGGCTACCCGACCCCGCGTAGTTCTGGAGGGGCAGGAAACAACCTAGGTGGCACTCCACTAAGATAAGGTCTACCTTCGGCTATTCTGGGAACACCCTTTATCCCCAAGGGCCAATACGAGCCTGGCTTGTCACACTGCACACACAGAGGGCCGGGTTGTGGAGGGGGCACGGCGTGGCTCGCATCCCGTCCCGGGCCGGCAGCAGGGGCGCCGGGGGAGCCCGGGGGTCGGCGGGTGGCGCCGCGGCGCTGGGCCGGGGCCAGGGATGAGCTCAGAGGCCTCGCCGGGTGTTGCCGGCAGGTTGCATCAGACGCCGCGCGGGGCCGCCGCCCGCGCCGCGGGCCGCGCGGGGCCTTCCCAGCAAGCCGGCCGCCTCGGGCCGGGCCGGGCCGGGGCTCCTCTCGCTGGGGCCGCGCCCACGCGAGCAGCTGGCAGCACCGCGGCCTCCCAACTCTCTCAGCCCGCTCGCGGCCTCCTTACCTGCGCCACTAGCCCGCCTGCCCCCAGGCGGCCTCCACTCTAAGCGGCCCCGTGCGGTACGGCCGGACCCGACCCAGGCCTAGCAGCCCGCGAGTCAGCGAGGTGGAGCGACGGTTACGAAACCGGGAGCCTCCGCCCGTTCCGCCGCCGCAGCCACCGGCTTCCCCTCCTCGCCCAGGCCGCGCGCGCGGCCGCCGCCGCCTCCACGACCAATGGGAGCGCCGGCCTACGGGTTGCTCCCGCCCCCCCTGGGATTGGCAGCGCCGCTAGCCAATCGAGAGCGGCCTGACTGCGGGAGGCGGGCACGTGGCGGAGGCGTAGCCCACGGCGCTTTAGGATGGGCAGGGGTGGTGGCGGCAGCGGCCTTAGTTTCCAGGACTGAACGCGTGGGGAGACATCCTAAGACGTGGGCGACCCGCCGCTCAAAAGGTTCTGTCAAAGTTGGAGGCATTGGAGAACTGTAGCCTTGTGAAGGCAACACCTGTCTTTGGAAAGCGCAATTTTCTGAGATGATTTTTTTTTTTTTTTTTTTGAATCACCAATTTCTGTTTTGGTTTCACCACGTTCTCAGGGAGCCCCGCCTCGGAGTCGCTTCCAGGGACAGTTTCCCGGAACGGCCCACCGGGCTCGCCTCTTCGTAGGCTGGGAGGCCGACGGTCGCCTCACCGCGACCCGCGCCCTCCGGATGGAGTCTGGAGAGAAGCCCCGGACCTCACGGCAGTGAAGGCAGCTGCAAACTTGGTGAAAAACGAAGGAAGGAAAATTTTCCCAATGTGGGATTAGTATTGATGTCACTTCGGTACAGACTGTGGTTACGGAGGAAATAATTGAGTTTACCTGACTGCCATGTGCTGTCTTCCAGGTGAACAGACTGAGAGACTTGATCTCAAAAAATGAATGGCAATCCAGCTTTATTTGTCAAAGACAATTCACAGGAGAATCTGAAAGCGTATTACAACCAGGAAGCAGCGAGCTGGGTGGAGGCAGATAGATTTGATTGCTTCCTCTTTAGCAATTCTTATCGTCCAAAAACTGGAGTCTTTGAAAGAGGAAACGTTTCTTCCTCGCCAGGCAATGGTACCAGCTTTCTGCAAGGGACTGTTTCGAGGAATCAATGAAGAGATGATAAAACATTTGCACACACAAACCAAAAAAAAAAAAAGATAATAAGAAGGGCTGCAGCCAAAAGTGAACGCTGATGACTGTAGAAGCACACTTGGTAGAATGACACAATATCACCAAAACCAGTACTTTTCACTTTGGTGGGCAGTGGTTGGAGTTAAAATTTCTTTGATCGCGATTTTAGCAATATTAAAACTGGATTCGATTTTGTTACTCACAGAATCATAATTTCATCCTCACCATTTCCTAATCAATTAAAAAAAAAAAAAAGGAAAAAAACCTGTATAGATGTGTTCCTTATCCCCCGGTTTGCTAAACTTGCTGCCAAGCTGCTCCAATGTTCTCTGAGTCTGTCTGGGCAGGTCTTCTTCCACACTCAGCAGGTCTCCTCAACGCCAGGGAGACTAGAGTATTTATTTCCTCTTCAGCTGGTGGCTGGTAATTCTTCTACTCAGTTTACAAATATTTAGTGCCAACTATGTGCTAAGCTGTGGGGATTCAGCAACAGTCCCTGCCCACATGGAGCTTATGCTTCCAGCAAGGGAGGCAGAATTCAATAATCATACAATTTTCTAATTACGATTTCCATCGCTATTGCAAGAAAGAAGTGCAAGATGCTGTGAGAGATTATAGGAAGGGAATCAAACCTGGCCTGTGGGTTAGGAAAGCCCTGTAAAATGAGTAGGATTTGCCCATCAGAGGGAATGCCTTCTCTAAAGGTCTTGAGATGGGAGAAATTTAAGGCCAGAGTGGCCGAAGCACAGGGCCCCAGAGGAGATGGATGAGATGGACAATGTCTTGTAGCCTGAGAGGGGAGCCTGGTGGAGGCTGTCTCTAGGTTGAGGAGATCCACCATGTTGTTTCTTACAAGTCACAAGGACCCAAGCCATTAAAATCAAAGAAAAATTTCCCACAAAGATCTCTGCCTTACTGATACCCAATACGTAGCCTACAAATCCAAAGAATTTGCAAACAAGCAGTACATTAAAACCCCCTCCAAAGGACTTGAGGAGTAGGATCTCCTATTCATTAAATTGGCTAGTCACCTGAGAGCTACTGTGATTAACTACTTAGTTACCTAACAGGTACAGACTCTAGGGTCAGGCTGTCTGTTCGCAGCTTCACCTCTTCCGGGCTGTATGACCTCAGGCAAATGACTTAATCCCTCTGTCATCTGCAAATGGGGTAACAACAGTACCTACCCAATAGGATTGCTGTGAGGATTAAAGGAGTTGATATACAACAGCCTGTCTGATACACAGTAGGTGCTCAAAAGTGTTCGCTCTCATTACCATGATGCTCATACATGAATTATAAACAAATTCTATCCACAGAATTATAGTAGACTACAATACACTTCAAAACAAGGTCATGCTGTGCTTAATACTGCTTTGATGATTTGGGCACCGAGATATGCATAACATAGCAGGTGATGTCAGGAGTTGCTGTTGTAACTCAGTGGAAACGAACCCGACTAGTATCCATGAGGATGTGGGTTCAATCCCTGGCCTCGCTCAGTGGGTTAAGGATCTGGCATTGCTGTGAGCTCTGGTGGAGGTCGCAGATGCAGCATCCGAGTTGCTATGGCTGTGGTGTAGGCCAGCAGCTGCAGCTCTAATTCCCCCCCTAGCCTGGAAACTTCCACATGCTCAAGGGCATGGTCCTAAAAACCAGAAAAAAAAAAAAAAGGTGATGTTGATTCTACAAGGTATCTCAAAAGGTGTTTTTAGAAGAGTTTCCTTAGTTACCATGTCTTATTTCATTCCTTTCCACAGACCAAAGAAAAAGTTTAGTAATCTGAAGTTTCTTACTGTTTGAAAGCCTGACCGATAGAAGTTTACTATGCAAAACTAAGTATTTATCGTAAATGTGTCTTAAGTACTTATGATCATATTTAAGCATTTATCATAAATACGTATTTGGAAAGTTTCTGAAAAATTAGTAAGCCAAATTAACACCTCACTCTTTGAAACTCTATTGTGTTTTTTGTTTGTTTTTTGTCTTTTCTAGGGCCGCTTCCTGCAGCATATGGAGGTTCCCAGGCTAGGGGTCGAATCAGAGCTGCAGCCACCGGCCTACGCCAGAGCCACAGCAACGCGGGATCCGAGCCGTGTCTGTGACCTACACCACAGTTCATGGCAACGCCGGATCATTAACCCACTGAGCAAGGGCAGGGACCAAACCCACAACCTCATGGCTCCAAGTCGGATTCGTTAACCACTGCACCACGACGGGAACTCCAAACTCTATTGTGTTTTGTACAGGGCATTTTCTGTACTGATTTGTTGTGGTTTTAGCGATTAGCAAAACAGCTTTTATTGGTATTTACTCTCTTTTTTAAAAAGTTTTATAGAAGTATAGTTGATTTACAAGGTTGTAATAACTTCTGCTATACAACAAAGTGACGCAGTCATACATATACACATATCCATTCTCTCTCAGAATCTTTTCCCACATACATTATCAGAGAATACTGGATAGAGTTCTCTGTGCTTTGCAGCAGGTCCCCATTGGTCAATCATTCCACATACCTTAGTGTGCATATGCCAATCCCAAATCCCCAGTCCATCCCTCCCACCTCCCCTGTTTTCTTTGGTAACCATAAGATTTTCAAAGTCTGTGAATCTGTTTCTCTTTTGCAAAAAAGTTCATTTTTATCCTTTTTTTTTTTTTAGATTCCATATATAGGTAATACCATATGATGTTTGTCTTTCACTGTCTGACTAATTTCACTTAGTATGATAGTTTCTAGGTCTATCCATATTGTTGCAAAGGCCATTATTTCATTCTTATTTAGTTAGTTTGCTCTTTAGGGCCGCGCTCACGGCATATGAAGGTTCCCAGGCTAGGGGTCAAGTCAGAGCTGTAGCCTCCAGCCTATGCCACAGCCATAGCAACTCGGGATCCGAGCCACATCTGTGACCTACACCACAGCTCACAGCAACGCCGGATGCTCAACCCACTGAGCAAGGCCAAGGATCAAACCCGAGTCCTCATGGATGCTAGTCAGGTTCCTTAACTGCTGAGGCACGACAGGAACTCCAATTTCATTCTTTTTTATCACTGAGTAATATTCCATTGCATTTATTCATTCCTCTGTTGATGGACATTTAGGTTGCTTCCATGTTTTGGCTATTGTAAATAGTGCTGCAATGAACACTGGGGTGCATGTATCTTTTCAAATTATGGTTTTCTCTTGATAGATACTCAGGAGTGGGATTGCTGGATTGTATGGTAGTTCCATTTTTAATTTTCTGAGGAAACTCCATACTGTTTTTCTTAGTGGTTTCACCAATGTACATTCACACCAACAGTGTAAGAGGGCTCCCTTTTCTCCACACCCTCCCCAGCATTTATCATTTGTAGACTTTTTGATGATGGCCATTCTGGCTGGTGTAAGATGGTACCTCATAATAGTTTTGATTTGCACTTCTCTAATAATTAGTGATGTTGAGCATCTATTCATGAGTTTTTTGTTTGTTTGTTTGTTTGTTTTTTTGGCCATTCATAGGTCTTCTTTGGAGAAATGTATGTTTAGATTTTCTGCACATTTTTTTTTATCGGGTTGTTTTTTTTTTATATTGAGCTGCAGGAGGTTTTTGTATATTTTGAAGATAAATACCTTGTCAGTTGCTTCATTTGAAAATATTTTCTCCCATTCTGTGGGTTGTCTTTTTGTTTTGTTTATCGTTCCCATTGCTGTGCAAAAACTTTTGTTTATTTTTGTTTTTATTGTCATTACTCTAGGAGGTAGATCTGAGAAGATATTGCTGCAATTTATGTCAGACAGTGTTGTGTTCAGCCTATGTTTTCCTCTAAGGGTTTTATAGTATCTGGTCTTACATTTAGGTCTTCAAGCCATTTTGAGTTTATTTTTGTGGATGGTGCTAGAGAATGTTCTAATTTCATTCTTCGACATGTAGTGTCCAGTTTTCCCAGCACCACTTATTGAAGAGTATTTGTATTTATTTTCTATTCCATACCTCTCTGCCCCATGTGTTTTCTCTTCAAAAACTATTCCTTTAAAGAAAAAATAAATAAATCTGTTGGAGAAAAAAAAATAATAAGGTCCAGACCTTTGACAGATCTGGACAATAGCTCTGATATTTTGAGAACTGAGATAATGTCTGTCATAGGTTGGAGCCTCAGTAGATACTTATTGTTGTGTATTAGCAATAAAATGACAGTAATTGGCAATCATTCTGTATTGCTTAGGGTTCTTTTGATAGGAAGTCACTGAAAACCATCCCAGAGTAGCCTTAGCATAACGAAGGATTTGATCAAAGATGTTTAGGGCGTTGCACACATTATTCGTTCTTGTCTTTTTAGAGCTGCACCTGTGGCATATGGACGTTTCCAGGCAAGGGGTCAAATAAGAGCTGCAGCTGCCGGCCTATGCCACAGCCACAGCAACAACAGATCTGAGCTGCATCCACAACCTATGCCACAGTTGTGGTGACACCAGATCCTTAACCCACTGAGCAAGACCAGGGATCGAACCCACGTCCTTATGGATACTAGTCAGGTTCTTAACCTGCTGAGCCACAGTGGGAATTCCCACATTATCCTTTCTTTGAATGGCCACTAATAGTCTTAGTGTCACTAAAGAAAGGTCCACTCTTCTTTGGTCTCACTGCAGCACACAGAAGTTCTCTGGCCAGGAATGGAACCCATGCCACAGCAGCTACCCAAGCCACAGCAGTGATAACACCAGATCCTTAACCTTCTAGGCCGCCAGGGAACTCCTTGGTCCACTCTTCTTTTAAATTCCTTTTACAAAATTCTTAGGCCAGGTCTCTGGGGTTGTCCAGCTGGATCAAGGGCTCTTTCCTGGAATGACAAAATGGCTAGGAAGAGGTCACGATGTACTAACATGGCAGCTATGGAGAGGATGGCAAAGGCACTTCCCAGAGGAAAAGGGGGTCTGAGCAGACAAATCCATCAATATCCACTTCAAATGCCAGCCCACCCCATGGTCACTCATATGCAGACTATTTGTCAACCTATATGATATGATCTCCATCCTTGAGGGCAAATTTGAAATCTCCAATTTTACCTTTGGAAGCACTATTTGGAATCATGACAGCTAAGATGCTAAATGGTTGTCTTAAAACATTCCCAAATCTATAACAAGTCCTATACATGAAAGAGAAAAATCAGGCCTAGTTTGAACTTAAACAATTAGCAAATAGCATGAACGTCCATTATAAAGCACTTTTCCATGTGTCAGATTTTGTTATCCAAAAGTTAAGACATGTCATCTGTGAGAATTCCTGTGGTGGCTTAGCAGGTTAAGAACCAACTAGCATTCATGAGGACGTGGGTTCGATCCCTGGCCTCACCCAGCGGGTTAAGGATCTGGCGTTACCACAAATTGTGGTGTGAGTGGTGGATGTGGCTCAGATCTGGCTTTGCTGTCACTGTGGCATAGACCTGCAGCTGCATCTCCGACTTGCTCCTAGCCTGGGAACTTCCATATGCCGCAGGTGTGGCCCTAAAAAGAAAAGAAGAAAAAAAAAAAAACCCCGACATGTCATCTGTCCATTTAAAGATAGTACATGTCATCCTTGCACACAAGGATCTGTGTACCATGTGAGCACAGGAAGATGGGTACAGACGGTCTGTACACATGAGGAGAGCTGCATGTGTGTGCTCATAAGAAGGGTGTGACACATGTATGTATCAGGAGAGGTAACGTGTATCTTCTTGTGGGCCCAGGTCAGTCTTCTTCCTTTTTTTCTTTTCTTTCTTTCTTTCTTTCTTTCTAAATTGAATTATAGTTGATTTACAACATTGTAGTAATTTCAGGTGTACAACAAAGTGATTCAGCTAAATCTTTTTTTCAGATTCTTTTCCATTATAGGTTATTACAAAATATCAAATATAGTTCCCTGTGCTACATGGTAGGTCCATGTTGTTTATCTATTTTATATATAGTAATGTGTGTCTGTTAATCCCATACTCCCAATTGATCCTTCCCCACTGGAGGGCCTTATTCGTATCGCATACCTTCACTCTACTGAACAAGCACTGATTCCCTGCTACATAATTATTACAATGCACATTATTCCACTGCCTATGAAGCACAAAACTGAAGGTAAGTGGAGGGGGTTTTTGGTTTGTTTATTTGTGGTACATGTGACCCCCGTCTCCTTCATAGCAGTATGGGTTTTGGAGACAGAACAGGGTGATGCTGGCTAGCATTTATCCAGCTAAAGCTCTGTTCCCCGTCTCTAAAGAGGGTTGACAGTAAACACCTCATAGAGTTGTTATGAGGATTAAGCAAAATGACATGAAGAAGCTGCTAGCATAGTGCCTGGCGCATAGAAGACACAAAATAATCTGCTGGTTCAAAAAGAATTTGCGACCTAGGACCCAGTTCTTGGTTTCTAATATCATTTGCCAAAGAAAGAAAGTGGACCCCTTGGAGAAATGGCTGATTTTGAGGTGGAGGTAGGAAATCACAAGATGAGCCTGGAGCAGCTTGCAATGCCAGAGAGTAAAGAAGTGCTCAGAAAGCAAAACAGCAAGGGCACGTGTCCTCGCTCAGGCTGCCACAACGAACCATCATAGACTGGGCGGCTTAAACAACAGAAATTTCACTCTCACAGTTCTGGAGGCTGGCAAGTCCAAGATCAAAGTGCCAGCCAGGGAGACTTTATTCCGAGGCCTCTTCTCCTGGTTATGCAGGCAGCCATCATCTCACTGTGTGCTCGCATGACCTTTGTGGGGATGCCGGGAGACATGGAGATGCTTCCCAGGGTCTCTTTGTATAAGGGCACTAATCCCATTATAAGAGGGCTCTCAGGAACTCAACTACACCTAAGTACTGCCCAAATGCCCGTCTTCAAATACCAGCATGTTTGGGATTGGGTTTCAACATATGAAGCGGGGAAAGGAAGGAGACACAGCATTCAGTCCAAAATAGTGTGTCAAAGGGTTACCGGAGCCAAATGAAAGATCCCCTAATCCCCAAAGAGCCCAAGGCAATGAGTGGCAAAATAAACAGTGTGGTTTTGAATTATAACCCAAAGTATAAAAGAAATACCCATGAGTCCATGTGGATACAAATTATTGAGTAAATAAACAAATGCCAGAGAAGAGATGAATCTGCCATGCAGAAGAATTCCAAATAATTTATGTAAATGCTCTACCCTCAGATGGGGGAGCATAATGCTTCACTCCTTAAGAATGGGCTGCACATAATAACTTCCTTCTGGAGAGTACAGCATGAAAGGGAAAAATAGAAACTCCAGAGTGGAGAAACCGGACAGACACGACTTTAGTCAGGTGATCAAGGTCAACATCAATTAGACATAATCCATGTTGATATAACAAGATGAAAATGGCACTTGACCGCCCAAGAACTTATGGTGGTCTCTGAGAAAAACACCAGACAGATTCCAACAGAAGGGCATTCTGCAAAGTCCAGACCAGTACTGTCAAAACTGTCCAGGTAATCAAGGGAATTCCTGTTGTGGCGCAGTGGAAACAAATCCGACTAGGAATCATGAGGTTGCAGGTTCAATCCCTGGCCTTGTTCAGTGGGTTAAGGATCTGGTATTGCTGTGGCGGTGGCGTAGGCTGGCGGCTATAGCTCGGATTCGACCCATAGCCTGGGAACCTCCATGTGCTATGGGTGAGGCCCTAAAAAGACAAAAAAAAACAAACAAACAAAAAACTGTCCAGGTAATCAAAAACAAGGTCATAGGAAGTTTTTGGAGAATCCTAAGGAGATGTGACAACTAAATGTAGTGTGGTATCCTGGATGGGATCCTAGAACAGAAAAAGGACACTGGGTAAAAACTAAAGAAATGTAAATAAAGGATGGACATTATTCACTCAATAATGTATCAGTACTGTTCATTAATTGTAACAAATATGCTATACTAATGTAAGATGTTAATAATAGGGGACACTGGGTAAGGAAATTTTGAAACCATTTTCTCAATTTTTCTTTTTTTTTTGCCTTTTCTAGGGCTGCTCCCGCGGCATATGGAGGTTCCCAGGCTAGGGGTCTAATCAGAGCTGTAGCCACTGGCCTACACCAGAGCCACAGCAACGCCAGATCCGAGCCTAGTCTGCGACCTACACCACAGCTCATCTCAACGCCAGATCCTTAACCCACTGAGCAAGGCCAGGGATCGAACCTGCAACCTCATGGTTCCTAGTCAGATTCGTAACCCACTGCGACACAAAGGGAACGCCCCCATTTTCTCAATATTTTGCAAATCGAAATGGTCTAGGAGTTCCCTGGTAGATCAATGGGTTAAGGATCCAGCATTGTCACTGATGTGGATCTGATTGCTGCTATGGCACAACTTCCGCCCCTGGCCTGGGAACTTGTGCATGCCGTGGGTGTGGCAAAAAAATTTTTTTTAACTGTTCTAAAAATAAAGTCTACGGAGTTCCCATCATGGCTCAGCAGTAACGAACACAACTAGGACCCACGAGGATATGGATTCGATCCCTGGCTTTGCTCAGTGTTGCCATGAGTTGTGGTGTAGGTCACGGACGCGTCTTGGATCCTGCATTGCTGTGGTTGTGGTGTAGGCCCGCAGCTGTAACTAGCCTGGGAACTTCCATGCACCTCAGGTGCAGCCCTAAAAAAAAGCAAAAAAAAAAAAAAAAAAAAAAGAAAGTCTATTTAGAAAAAAAGCATTTGAGACACATTGTAGTGTTAACATTAACTTAAGATAGAACATTTTAGGAGTTTCTGCTGTGGCACAGTGGGTTAAGAATCCAACTGCAGCATCTCAGGCTGCTGTGGAGATGCAGGTTCCACTCCCAGCCCAGCACAATGAGTTAAAAGATCTGGTATTGCTGCAGCTGTGGTCACAACTGGGGCTTGGATTCGATCCCTGGCCTGGGAACTTCCATATGCTGCGGATGTGGCCATTATTTTATTTTTTTATTGAATATAGTTGATTTACCATACTATATTTTTTTATTGAATATAGTTGTTGTGTTAGTTTCAGGCATAGAGCAAAATGATTCAGTCATATATATACATATGTATATACACATAAATATATTCTCTTCAGATTCTTTTCCATTATAGTTTATTATAAGATATTTAATATGGTTCCTTGTGCTATACAGTAGGTCCTTATTGATCTGTTTTATATATAGTAGTGTGTATCTGTTCATCTCAAACTCCTAATTTATCCCTCCCCACCACATACACACATTTCTCCTTGGGTAATCGTATGTTTGCTTTTGAAGTTTCCAAGTCTGTTTCTGTTTTGTAAAGAAGTTCATTTGTATCATTTTTATTAGATTCCACATATAAGTGATATCATATGATATTTATCTTTCTCTATCTGACTTAACATCACTTAGTATGAAATCTCTAGGTCCATCTACATTGCTGCCCATGGCATTATTTTGTTTTTTAAGGCTGAGTAATATTCCATTGTAAATATGGACAACATCTTCTTTATCCACTCCTCTGTACCTAGGAATAAACCTACCTAAGGAGACAAAAGACCTGTACTCTGAAACTATAAGATGCTGATGAAAGAAACTGAAGATGACACAAATAGATGGAAAGATACCATGTTCTTGGATTGGAAAAATCAATATTGTCAAAATGACTATACTATCCAAGACAATCTACAGATTTAGTGCAATTCCTGTCAAATTACCAAAGGCATTTTTCACAGAGGTAGAACAATAATTTTAAAATCTGTATGGAAACACAAAGGACCCTGAATATCAAGCAATCCTGAGAAAGAAAAGCAGAGCTAGAGTAATCAGGCTCCCCGACTTCAGACTATACTATAAAGCTGCAGTCATCGAAATAGTATGGTACTGGCATGAAACAGACACAGATCAGTGGAACAGGATAGAAAGCCCAGAAGTAAACCCACACATCTGTGGTCAATTAATCTATGACAAAGGAAGCAGGAATATACAGTGGAGAAAAGACAGTCTCTTCAATAAGTGGTGCTGGGAAAACTGGACGCTACTTGTAAAAGAATTAAATTAAAACATTCTCTAACACTATCCACAAAAAATAAACTCAAGATGGCTTAAAGACCTAAATGTAATATCAGATACTATAAAAATCTTAGAGGAAAACAGAGGCAGAACACTCTTTTCCATAAATCACCATATCTTTCTTGATCCACCTCCCAGAGTAATGAGAATAAAAACAAACATAAACGAATGGGACATAATTAAACTTACAAGCTTTTTCATAGCAAAAGAAACCATAAATAAAACAAAAAGACAGCTCACAGAATTGGAGGAAATATTTGCAAACAAAGAGACTGACAAGAGATTGATCAAAATATACACAGAGCTCATGCAGCTCAATATTAAACAAAAAGAAAAAAGAGAAAAAAAGAAACTCAGGGAGTTCCTGTTCTGGCTCAGTGGTAACAAACCCGACTAACATCCATGAAGACGAAGGTTCAATCCCTGGCCTTGCTCAGTGGGACAAGGATCAGGCGTTGCTGTGAGCTATAATGTAGGTCACAGATCTGGCTCAGATCCCACGTTGCTGTGGCTGTGGTGTAGGCTGGCCGCTGCAGCTCCGATTCAACCCCTAGCTTTGGAACTTGTATATGCCGTGGGTTCAGCCATAAAAAGGAAAAAAAAAAAAAACCTACAACTCAATCAAAATAATGGGTAGAAGGTCTACAGAGACATTTCCTCAAAGAAAGAGTCTTGAGCCCCACTTCCTAGCTTGACCACTAGTAGTGACAATAGTTCTGTCAGCAAACCCAAGACACAGAGAAATGGAGCCAGAGAGCAGGCAGTAGAACCACAGGAGCGCCTCCAGGAAGGGAGGAGAGTGTTGAAGAATAAGAGGAGGTGCAGAGAGACCATTTTGGGGCTGCAAGAGGATGCAGAAGCCAGGAGAGCCATCTTTGCATTACTAAGGAAGCCCTGGTAAGGTCCAGATGCCAGGTCATCATCTGGAAGCTCAGGGCTGGGGCAAGAAGGCACGAGAAGCATCCCAGACAGAAGGATGTGGTTGTCCCATTTACTCATTCCTGCATTCCTTTTCATTTGTCCCAATCAGTTGACGTTTATTGAGTCCCCTGGATGCCAGGCACTGTCCCAAGTACTGGCAGTCCTACAGGCAAGGTGCTGGGGCTGGGAAAGGAGGGGTGGGAATGAGGGGCTGGTGCCCAATAGATGAGAATGAGGCTGAGGAAGCACAGCCAGGCTGGGTGGGCTTCTGGGCCAGAGTCAGACATCTGCATTTACTATTAGGCCTTTGTCATTGTTTCATTTTCATGTTTCTTTTAAATCCCTATAGTAATAATCAGCTCCTATGTGCGCTTGATGGTGCGAGGAGCCACCAGCATTCGCGTACAGAAATGTCGGGTGTTTGGCTGGAGGAGAAAGGTGGGGGTTGTTGTTTCCTTTCTCTTTGCAAAAGTTTCTGAAGAAAAAGCTGGGATTCCGAGGGACAGGCATCATTTTATAGTCCTTGTGAAGAGTGTGACCTTCCCCCCATCTCTGGGAATGATCCTGTTTCTTCTGCCCACTGAGGGCTGGGGTGAATGCAGAACCGCTTTGATGCCCGGAGGCTTTGCGTGTTTGTGCAAATCAGGAATCAGCCCGCTCGGCATAAGAGCATCAACCTTGTGAACAGCTGCCCTCAAGAGGCTGCGATGACAGATGGTAATGGTGCCTGGCATCGTCGTGGGGCCCCGGAGCTGGTTGAGACACACTTGGTGATGGAGACTGGAGATGGGTTCTATTACTGTTAAAAAGAACCAACTGCGCCCAGAGCTTGGAAGGCCCAGGCACACTTGGGAGCCAAAAAATTCCAGCCTTGGAGTTCCCGTTGTGGCTCAGCAGGTTACGAACCCAACCAGTATCCATGGGAATGTGGTCTCGCTCAGTGGGTCGAGTTCAGTGTTGCCACAAGCTGTGGTGTAGGGCAGACACAGCTCGGATCCTGTGTTGCTGTGGCTGCGGTGCAGGCCAGCAGCTGCAGCTCTGATGGGACCCCTAGCCTGGGAACCTCCATATGCCGTGGGTGCAGCCATTAAAATAAAAAAATATATTCCGGCCTTCTCTCGGCTAAATTACAGATGAAACCAAAGGTACAGGAGCCAGAACAGCTTGTGAGATCAGCATTTGTCTAGGTTGAGACAAAGGGAGAAGAAAGTGGAAAAAGAGGAAAAGAGGAAGGCTAGAAATGCCCACTAATTCTGCCGTGCTATCTGGTGGGGCATTTCACCCCTCCCCAGTTTCATGCATCCAAATCCTTCCTGTTTCTCAAGCCCCAACACAAGTCTCAACTCCCAGCCATAGCTAACTATTCAAGTTTTTGCTGATCTCACTCTTTCTGCTCAGGGGCATACAACCTAACATTAAAATACACATTGTCAGGAGTTCCCATTGTGGCTCAGTGGAAATGAATCTGACTAGTATCCATGCGGATGCGGGTTCAATCTCTGGCCTAACTCAGTGGGTTAAGGGTACAGTATTGCCATGAGCTGTGGTGTAGGTTGCAGACATGGCTTGGATCCTGCATTGCTATGGCTGTGGTGTAGGCTGGCAGCTAGCTCCAAGATGACCCCTTGCCTGGGAGCTTCCATAGGTCATGGGTGTGGCCCTAAAAAGCAAAAATAAAATAAAATAAAATACATGTCATGCTTTTGGCTATTTTCTGTCTGTTATACTCTATTCTTATCCAAAAGAAAGTTTCTGCTTTATATACATACTGCTGTGCCATGTACTTAGGAGGCTTCAGGAAACACAGCTGGGGGAATAGGTGTCTCTGTCCTGAAGGGGGGGAATCTAGGGGGTGCATCACAGCAGCCACCATTATCCACCTCTTGCTTGAGTTCAGTTATTACGTTTGTAAGTTAATACCATCTGTGAATAGCTTCTCCAGGATTCTGCGTGGTCTCTTTTCCTGGAGAAACTTGCCAGAAGGGAGCTAGTGGCTGAACTACAGCCCTTGTGGCTGCAACTGACCTAGAGGGTATAGGGCTATTCATCACCTGCTTCCCCGGTCCCCTCACCCTTGGCCAGCACCTCTCCTGGTCTAAGAAGCCTGCCTGTTGGGGCAACCCAAACCTTTACTCTTGAGAAATCCATTTGTTCCTTTCATTTCCGTGTCCTTTTAAGGCTTTGACGGCTGCCCTTGACCATTTACCACCAAGACAAGCAGGGGATCAGTCATGCAAGGGAAATACAGGAAAAATAAACAAGAAATGAACGATACTGGTTACCTATGAGGGGTGGATGGGACTGAGATAGAAATGGGACTGGAAGAGTGGGAAGAAGGTAGAAGGGATGAGGTGGGCAAGGGATACCTCTGTGAATACACTCTTTCGTTTCTTTTTATGGCTGCACCCGCAGCATATGGAAGTTCCTAAGCTAGGGGTAGAAGCAGAGCTGCAGCCGAGGCCTACGCCACAGCCACGGCAACACTGGATCCAAGCCGCATCTGTGACCTACGCTGCAGCTTGCAGCAACACCAGATCCTTAGCTCATTGAGCAAGGTCAGGGATCGAACTCGTATCGCCACAGAGATGATGTCGGATCCTTAACCTGCTGAGCCACAACAGGAACACTCCTGTGAATACACCTTTTTGTACAGCTCTTACTCCGAGGACCATGGTGAGGTTTCACAAACCCCAGAAACAAATAGTTAACACCAACCAGGATGTGGGAGGAACCCAAAATGAAATACAAACAGTAACCAACAACCTAACTCTACTACAAATGGGCTACATAACCACATTGTGGCAAAGAAAGGAACTAACCTGAGCAGCACCAGAACAGAGCATTTCGACTGGAAAGGTGAAATACAAAAAGAACGGTACACAAATAGCATGCACTAGTTACTGCATTTTTCAAAGGGGTACGGGTTAATTCAGAAACGATTTTACATATATGCCAGGACTGAGCAATTAAGTAAATTCATTTGGATAATGACAGTAGTGTTCACACTTTGGAGAATGAACCCTGTGGAGTTGGAATGGAATCAGAGGTTATCAGAATGAATTCATGATCTGCAATATATACATAGAATCATAGATACAGAACTAAATACAGATATGCGTGTGTGAGACTATATATATTCTCTCTCTCTATTCCCTAGCTTTGTCCACTGAGAGGACCTAAAAGCAATGACACCCCAGTAACAATGACCCCAATTAGAGAGAAAATCGTGATTACTAAATATCTTTCTTCAATGAGAGGAACAAGGGCTCAGTGGATAACTGGCTGATTCCAGAGTGGAGCAGGGAAATGACAAGAAGAATCTGGCACATCCTGTGGTGCCAGGAGGTAAAGAAATGCTCCAAAAGCATTATATGTGCAGGAGTTCCCATTGTGGTTCAGTGGATTAAGAACCCAACTGGTATCCACAAGGATGCAGGTTCAATCCCTGGCCTCACTCAGTGGGTTAAGGATCTGGTGTTACTGTGAGCTGTGGCATAAGTCACAGATGAGGCTTGGATTCCATGTTTCTGTGGCTGTGGTGTAGGCTGGCAGCATAACTCCAATTTGACCCCTAGCCTGGGAACTTCCATATGCCACAGGTGTGGTCCTAAAATATAAATAAATAAATAAAAAGGAGAAAATTATGGGTGCATATCAAAAGAACATAATTGAAAAAGTTCCCAATGGCCAAATCTGGGACAATTTGAGAAACAAATAATAAGAATGGTGCAGCAGAAACAAATTCAACTAATAACCATGAGGATGCAGGTTCGATCCCTGGCCTTGCTCAGTGGGCAAAGGATCCAGCATTGCTGTGAGCTGTGGTGTAGGTCGCAGACATGGCTCGGATTCGGCGTGGCTGCGGCCATAGTATGTTGGCAGCTATTCGACCCCTAGCCTGGGAATTTCCATGTGCCGCAGGTGCGGCCCTAAAAATAAAATAATAAGAAAAAGAAGAGGAACAGATTATAATGCACAAAATAAAAGAAATATCTATGAGTTGCTGATATAATTAAACAGGTTAATTATATCAGCATCAAAGAAGAGACGGCTCTTCCTTACAGTAAATTCCAATTAATAAATGTAGAAAGAATGACTAATGACTGAAAAAGCAAATTACTACTAGGTAAACACTGCAGTAATAGTTGTTGCAGGCATGAATCATCAGTGAATGTTAAAACCAAGGGGTGAAAAATATAATGAGAAAGAAGATACCTGCATATTCTCTAAGACCAGAAGATGCTTACTAATTGCAATGAGAAAACTAACTTTGCAGTGGAGGCACCTGGAAGACACCACCCTAACCAAGTCATCAAAGTTCACATCAGCAGGAATAAGACACACGGACACCATGAACCGCGTTAGGATGCACGGAGAAAGGCGTTCTTATCAAAATGCATAAACAACCTCAGTCTAATCATGAGAAAAATAACAGCTACACGCAAATTGAAGGGCACTCTAGGAAATGACTGGCCAGTGTGCTTCAAATATGTTAAGGTCACGAAAGACAAAGAACAGATGAGACATTGTCCCAGACTGAGGAAACTAAGGTGGCATGACAACTAAAGGCAACACTGGACGCTGCCTTGGGTTCTGGACCAGCCAAAGGACGTTGGTGGAATAACGGGAGAAAACCTGACTGGGAATGTAGATTATTAATAGTGTTGTGGCAATGTTAATTGCCTAATTTTTGACTAGTATACCATGGTCAGATGAGCTTTTTTTTTTTTTTTTTTTTTTTTTTTGCTGGGGTGGGGGGTGGGGGTGGCTGGGAGTGGAAGCAGCTGTTGTGTGAAGACACAGGCACACTTCCCTCACCTTGTCAACCACCCATTGTGTTAACGGGTTATCATGGCCAGAGAGGAGCCAATGGCCAGCAGGAGGTAAGACTCCCCATGGACACAGGACAGTGAGAAAAAATTCCATGATTGGCACCAACCCCTGCTCCAAGGCTGTCACAGAGGTTCTGTATATCATGTCGCTCCCGTACAGAATAGAAATCTGGAGATTCCGTAAGCCTGATTTCCATATCAAAGAACGAAAAAGGCAAAGGAAATAATTCATAGAGTTGAGTGCATAAACATTTAAAACTTTTGGATATAACAATATGCCATAAATAAAATTAGTAACAAATGAGAAACTGCAGAAATATTTGGAACATACATATAATACAGTATGAATATCCTTAACATGCAAGAAATGCTTAAAAATCAATATGCAAAAGATGGCAGTTCCTGTTGTGGCTCAGGAGGTTATGAACCTGACTAGTATCCATAAGGACGTGGATCCAATCCCTGGCCTCACTCAGTGGGTTAAAGATCGGGCATTGCCGTGAGCTGGGGTGTGGGTCGCAGATGCGGCTCAGACCCTGTGTTGCTGTGGCTGTGGTGTAGGCCGGCAGCTGCAGGTCCAATTTGACACCTCACATGAGAACCTCCATATGCTGTGGGTGTGGCCCTGAAAAGAAAAAGAAAAAAAAAAAAAAGATAAACATTACAATATTAAAAAGGGCAGGGGGCATGGACAAGCATTTCACAAACACTAATGGCCTGAGACCTGAAACAAATGCAATTAAATCAACAAGATACCAAATTTTATCTTTGATTATGAATCATCAAAAAGAATGTTCATAAATGGTGTTAGTGAGAAGGTAAGGAAATTGGCGCTTCCCGTATGGTCATGGGGAAAGTAGTTTGGTCAAACCTTTCTGGAGGACCACTTGGCGATTTGCAATAAAAACTCTATAAATGTGCTGGGTACCCTTTGACCCGGCCACTCCAACTTAGTTATTTACTTTAAGAAGATTACCATACACGCATGCAAAAATACAAGGAAGTATATTACATCATTGTTTACGATAGCAGAGAAGGAGAGAGAATTGAACTAAATGTCCATTTGAATGAGCCCCAACCAGTGGTGACCCAATTCTCAAAATCAACAAGAAGGAATGAAGGTCACGTTTGGAAGAAAAGATGTGCCAAACATAGGTAATTGCCTTAAAGTAATAGCATTATAACTGGGACTATTATAGGATTACTTTGTCACCTTTCCCTCCTTTGTCCTCTTATCCCTTGAGGAACTGAATGCCTATTTGTATAGATTGAACTGTAATTTGACCATTAGTGCATGGAACTCTATCCATCCCACCTGATCTCAGGTGTTGATTAAAAATGTTCTCCTCTGGGCTGTTTGGTGTTTGAACAAAACCAAGATTCATTACTAGTGTTCTTTCTTTCAAAAAGAGATACACACTTAGCTTTGGAATAAATAATATATATTATATATGAATAGACTCTCAAGATTTTAAAATTGACCTTATAAAGATCAGTCTTATTAGATTTACTGTTTAAATTAAACTGATACCAAATCTTAGTGTTCCTTATTTTTAATGTGATTTATACAGTGAAATATATATTAAAATGCATACATTTTAATGATGAGTTTTTAATTATAAAAAGTGTAAATAACTTTCTAATAATAACATAAGCTTATATTTAATAAAGCGCTTTTATTTCTATAAAGCATATGTTATGTAGAATTTGAACATTGTAGGATTAGAAACTTGTAAAAAAACAGAATAATGAATACTATTGAAAATCATCAAAAAAATCACCAGTGGGAGTTCTGCCATGGTGCAGCAGAAATGAATCCAACTAGGAACCATGACGTTTTGGGTTCGATCCCTGGCCTCGCTCAATAGGTTAAGGATCCCGCATTGCCATAAGCTACGGTGTAGGTCACAGATGCAGCTTGAATCCTGTGTTGCTGAGGCTGTGGTGGACGCCAGCAGCTATAGCTCCGATTCGACCCCTAGCCTGGGAACCTCCATATGCAGCAGGTGTGGCCCTAAAAAACCAAAAAAAAAAAAAAAAAACCCAAAAACCGCTGATGGATGGAAGCAACCCAAATGTCCATCAATGGATGATGAACAAATAAAATGTGTTATATACATACAATAAAATACTATACAACCTTAATGAGACAGGAAATCCTATAACATGATACATGCATGAAACTTTTTAAAATTTTTTTAAAATTATTTCTATACAATTTTTAAAAGTTACCTTCCATTTGAAGTTACTACAAAATATCAGCTCCATTCCCCATGTTGTGTAATAATAATCCTTGAGCCTATCTTACATCCAGTAGTTTGTACCTTCCACTCCTCCACCCCTATATTGCCCCCCCAACTGGTAACCATTAATCTGTTCTCTGTAACTGTGAGTCTGATTCTTTTTTGTTATATTCACTAGTTTGTTGTGTTTTTTAGATTCCATATAAGTAATATCAAACAGTGTTTGTCTAACTTATTTCGCATAGCATAATGCCCCCCAAGTCCATCTATGTTGCTGCAAATGGTAAAATTTCATGCTTTTTATGGCTGCACATTATTCCATTGTATCTTCTCCATCTATTCATCTGTTAATAGACACTTAGGCTGCTTCCCTATCTTAGTAATTGTAAACAATGCTACTATTTACACTAGAGCATAAGTATTTTTTGAACTGGTATCTGTGTTTTGTTTTGTTTTTTTGGATATATACCCAGGAGTGGAATTGCTGGGTCATATGGGTAGTTCAATTTTTAGTTTTTTTGAGAGGCCTCTCACTGTGGCTGAATGAATTACATTCCCACCAGCAGTGGACAATGGTTCTCTTTCCTCCACATCCTCATCAACATTTGTTATTTGCAGACTTTCTGATGATAGCCATTTTGACAGGTGTGAGGTGATATCTCATTGTGGTTTTGATTTGCGTTTCCCTGATGATTAGCAATATTAAGCTTACATTTCATGTGCCTATTGGCCAAATGCATTTCTTCTTTGGAAAAATGTTCATTTCTATCCATTTTTAATTGCGGGTTTTTTTTTTTTTCGGTGTTGAGTTGTATGAGCTGTTTACATATGTTGGATATTAATCCCTTATCAGTCATATCATTTGCAAATATTTTCCCCCATTTGGTAGGCTGTCTTTTCATTTTGTTGGTGGTTTCCTTTGCTGTGCAAAAGCTTTTATGTCTAATTAGGCTCCATTTGTTTATTTTTGCTTTTATTTCCTTTATTTTAGGAGACAGATCCAAAAATATATTGCCTCAATTTATGTCAAAGAGTGTTCTGCCTAAGCTTTCCTCTAGCAGTTTTAATAGCATCTGGTCTTGCATTTAGGTCTTTAATTCATTTTGAGTCTGAATAGTCTGAAGTCAGGGGGAATGATTCTTCCATTTCTGTTCTTCTTTCTCAAGATTCTTTTGGCTATTTGGGATCTTTTGTGTTTCCGTACAAATTTTAAAATTATTTCTTTCAGGAGTTTCCATTGAGCAAATTAAGAACCTGACTCGTATCCATGAGGATGCACATTTGATCCCTTGCCTCGCTCAGTGGGTTAAGGATCTAGAGTTGCGGTGAGCTATGGTGTAGGTCACAGACAGGGCTCAGATCCTATATTGCTATGGCTGTGGTGTAGACTGGCAGCTGCAGCTCCAATTTGACCCCTAGAATGGGAACTTCCATAGCCACAGGTGGGGCCCTAAAATGAAAAAAAAAAAATCATTTGTTCTAGTTTTGGTACTTTGATAGGTATTGCATTGAATCTGTAGATGTTTTGGGTAGTATTGTCACTTTAACAATATTGATTCTTTCAATTCAAGAACAGGGTATATCTTTCCATCTATTTGTGTCATCTTCGATTTCTTTCATCAGTGTCTTATAGTTTTCAGAGTACAGGTCTTTTGCCTCCTTAGATAGGTTTACTCCTGGCATTTTATCTTTTTTTTGATGTGATGGTAAATGGGACTGTTTTCTTAATTTCTTTCTTCCCTTTTTTTTTTTTCTTTTTTAGCTCTCTCAGGGCTGCACTTGCAACATATGGAAGTTCCCCGGACAGGAGCTGAATCAGAGCTGCAGCTGCCATCCTACGCCACAGCCACAGCAACACAGGATCTGAGCCGCGTCTGTGACCTACACCACAGATCATGGCAATTCCAGATCCTTAACCCACTAAGCAAGGTCAGGGATCGAACCCCCTTCCTCGTGGATACTAGTCAGATTCACAACCCACTGAGCCACTATGAAAGCGCCCCTTAATTTCTTTCTGATATTTCCTTTTCAGTGTGTATGAATATATTAATTTTGTATCCTGCAACTTCACCAAATTCACTGATGAGCTCTAGGAGTTTTCTGGTGGCAACTTTAGGATCTTCTATGCATAATAATATCATTTCATCTGCAAACAGTGAAAGTTTTACTTCTTCCCTTCTAATTTTGATTTCTTTTATTTCTTTTTCTTCTCTGATTGCTGTGGCTAGGACTTCCAAAACCATGTTGAATAAAAGTGGTGAGAGTTTTCATCCTTATCTTGTTCCTGATCTTGAGGGAATGCTTTCAGCTTTTAACCACTGAGTACGATGTTAGCTCTGGGTTTGTCGTGTACGGCTTCTATTATGCTGAGGTATGTTCCCTCTATGTCCACTTTCTGGAGAGTTTTTATCATAAATGGATGTTGCATTTTATCAAAAGCTTTTTCTGGAGTTCCCTTTGTGGCTCAGTGGGTTAAGGACCTACATAGTGTCCACGAGGATGTGGGTCTGATCCCTGGCCTCACTCAGTGGGTTAAGGATCCGGCATTGGGGCAAGCTGCAGCATAGGTCACAGTTGCAGCTCGGATCTGGTGTTGCTGTGCCTGTGGCATAAGATTCGACCCCTAGCCTAGGAACTTCCATATGCCAGAGGTGCGGGCTGTAAAAAGAGGAAAGAAAAGTGTTTTCAGTCTAGTTTGAGACAGAGAAATAAATAGTGTGATATAGGCTCCACATAGTAGAGATAAGTACAAGTGCCAAGGAAACAAAAAGTAGGGGTGCTTCCTCTGGTCTTGGGTGGTAGTCAGGAAAGACTTCTTACCTTTTTGCTAGAGTAATGAAAGTAAATATGTGTTAGCCATTCAAAGGTGAAGAATGAAACACCAGGTGACAGCATAGTGAAGAAGCCAGGGGCAGTGAGAAGCATGGTGCGACCAGAGTTTAGGGTTGGGGAGGGCTTTGGAGATGGAGAGGACTGAAACTGGAGTTTGGATCTTATCTTGAGATCAAAAAGAAGTCAGGAATGTTTTTGAAGGAGGGGAATAATGTGTTCAACTTTGTATCTTAAAAGGATTATTCTAGCTACTATAGTGAGAAACAGATTGAAGAACAAGATCAGAGGCAGAAATATTAGCAAAGATTTAACAATAAGGAAATGACAGGTGACCTTTGATTAGAATGAGAAATGAGTGGGAGAGGAAGAAATGACGAGTTTATATAACTTTTTCTAGAAATGTGGCTTTCAACAAGAGGAGACAGCAAAACAGCTGCAAGGAAATCTGGAGTGAAGGGATGTGTGTGTGTGTGTGTGTGTGTGTTACAGTGAGAGGGACAGGCATGTTTAAACTCAGGGCAGAAAGGAGCTCTTCCCCAAGGGGATGGGAGGGGATGAGACCAGACCTCACTTAATGAGCTTTGGAGGAAGAGGGTGGGACTCTCCATTTTAATATCTCACATTATGGTTTGTTTTTATTCTGTAACAGAGAAGGGAAGTTCATCTTGCAGGAATAAATGGAGGGATGGTTTAACTGTGAAACTGGAGCTAAGAAGAATAGGAAAGAGAATTGACTTTGGGAAAGTGAGACTTCAGAGCAGCATGGGGCCCAGTAGAAGCTGAAGAACATACTTATGTTCAGGGTATTTTAGAGTGGGTTTCTATGGAGCATAGCAGCAAAGATATTTCTCTAGAATCTGATCTATGTGCTCTGCCTGGCCTCAGCCTATGCATCTAGACTCAGAAGACCTTAAAGAGGAGCCTCTAAATTTGCTACAGGCTTGGGAAAAAAAATACTGAACAGATTCTTGTCTTACCAGAAATCAAAATACACTATTAAGTTATAGCTATTAATACACTGATATTGGCCCAAGATTAGAGAAACAGACCAGTAGAAGAGAATAAAGAATCCCAAAGCTAAAACAGGAATTGAGGAGAGGAAAAATGTGGCCCTTTAAATGACTGGAGAAAAGACCAGTCAACAAGTAGGAAAGTGACAAGCAGCTATTTGTTAGACACTGACCACATCCCACACACTATTCATGAAAAGAAGTTTTAGATATCTATATCCAAAGGTGTATATGTACATACCTTTCTAAACCATTAGAGGAAAACTTTTTTTTTATGAGCTTGGATTGCAGAAGTTTTCCTAAATAATTCATGAGACTTAGAATGCAAAGAGGAAACTATCAACAGATATGATCACATACAAATTAAAAAACAAAGCAGAACATAAAATCCCTGTTTGAGAGAGAGGAAGGAAGGAAGGAAGGAAGGAAGGGAGGGAGGAAAGGAGAAAAAGTTTAAACTAAAAGGTTAAAGGATAAGCTAAAAAATGGGGGGAAATACTTGTAACTATTATAACATACACCAGGTTAATGTATGAGTTTCTACAGATCAAATCTACTGCTCTGCATTTGTCACACTTATCATAAATTAAGTGTCCACATATGTGTTGATTTATTTCCAGACTCTTTTATGTGCTACTCGTCTGTTTGTCTACTCTTATGCTAATATCACACTGTCATATTATGGTAAAATAATAACTTTTTATATCTAGTAATATAAATCCTCCATGCTTCAAAATAAAAAGTGAAAAATTCGTGATAATGTTCCTTTTGTTAAATTCAGTAGGTATATATTATGACATTTGTTATGTAAATTATTATTTATAACTTATATTTTATAAACATTAATTTATAGCTGCTTAATACTTAATAATATCAAAGTAGAAAAAACCTCATATGTACCTAATACAGTAACAGCATTAAAAATTACAGAGTTAAAAGTTACAAACATAAGAGGAAAATGTACAAAACCACATTTTTAGAGGGATAATTTAATATACCTTTATGCTTTGACAGGCCAAAAAAAAATACATGGAACTGAAAGGGCCCAGATGGTGAAATACAAAACAAAAACTCCAAAACAGCTATTACAAATATGTTCAAAGAATGAAATGAAACTATGCTTAAAGAATTAAAGGAAAGAATAACATTGCCTTAAAATACAGAATGTCTATAAAGAGATAAAATTACTTAAACAGCAACACAGAAATTCTGGAATTGAAAAGTATAATAATCAAAGTAAAGACTTCACTGAGAGGCTCAACAAAAGTCTTGAGCTGGCAGAAGTAAAATCAATGAAATTGTAGATTATTATTTACTATATAATCAGAGTAAAAAAAATAAAGAAAAATTAACAGAGCCTCAGAAAAATATTGAGACACCATTATATGCACCAAAATACACATAAAGGAATTAGCAGAAATAGAGAGAAAGGAGCATTAAAAATATTTAAAGAAACAATGGCTGAAACTTTCCAAATTGGATGAAAAACATTAAACTACACTGCCAAGAAGCTTAACCAACACCAAATATTATGATAAAGAGATTCACACCCAGGCATATCATAGTTGAAATTTTTCAAGCCAAGATAAAATCATGAAAGCAGCAAAGAAACTCATCACACAGACGCTCTAGTAAGATTAACAGCAGACTTTTCATAAGAAACAATGGAGAGCAGAAGGCATTGGGATGATATATTCAAAGTGCTGAAAATAAAATATTGTCAAATACAAATCTTACACCCAGTAAAAATTATGTCTAAAAATTTAAGGCAAAATAAAGACATTCTCAGATAAACAAAACCCAAGAGAATTTATTGCTAGATAAGAAATATTCAGACAGAAAGCAAATGACCCCAGAGAGTAATCTGCATATACACACATACACACACACACACACACACACACACACACACACACACACACACACACACACACACAGAAAGAGAGAGAGAGAGTGCACTGGTAAAGGTAATTAGGTAGTGACTGCAAAACAATACATATATATTTTTTCTCCTGTAGTCCCTAAACTGATTTATAAAATGATGTGTATATATTTGTGTTATTGGGTTCTTAAGATATAGACATTCAATATATCTGATAATAACATTACATAGAAGGAAGGTGGGAGCAAAGCTACATTGGGGTAAGAAAGGTATACAAAATGAAAAGCCAAATCTACAATAATAAATAAAGAAAATAAGAAAGGGTAAGTCAGAAGGTAATAAAACAACTGCATGAGACTATATAATGACCTAATTTTAAGAACGTATTATTGGGCTTTTAAAATATAAAGTGTAAAAAATTAATAATCAGAAACTGCAATTAAATTGAGTCCAGAGACCAGAAGGGGGAGCTCTCATGCCCTATGACAACAGTAGAGCCCAACAGGAAGGACAAAGTTTGCTCTTCTTCCCTGGCAGGGACTCAGCCAATGAAAAGGCATGGACTCTTTGTTTACTACAGCCCTCCCAATTTCCTTTCCCCTCTATAAAAGTGTTCTCCTTCCCTTGCTGTGTGGGAACTTACATGTGACTAGCCATGCCTGCAGACCCAGAATTACAATTTTCTGCTGATCTCAAATAAATCCATCTTTGCTGAAGAAATATCTAGCAGTCTCTTTGTTTTAGGTCAACAAAAGACATAATATTTATAACAATAGTAGCATAAAGAGGAGGTGGAATGGAGCTATTTAGGAGTAAAATTTCTATATTTCACTAGAACTAAGTTACTAAAAATCTGAAGATTTTGATAAATTAGGCTACAATTAGAATATGGTGATTTTTGTACAGCTCTGTACCATGAAACTGAATTGTATACCTTAAATCAGTGAATTATATGCTATGTAAATTTTACCTCTCTAAATTCGCTACTTTAAAAAGACATGGAAGATATGAATAATAACATTTAACTGTGATTTAATAGATAAAACATACCAATGCTCTATTGGCTAAAGAACATACATTTTTTTCCAAATGCCCATGGATTATTCACACACACAAAAGAAACTGACATGAAGCAATCAAAGAAATGTGAATATATTTTCCAAAAATGGAAATTCCATTGTCCACAATGCAATAAAACTAGATGATAAATAAAAAGGACCAACACAATAATTTTTTTAAAAGTTGGGGTTCCCTGGTGGCCCAGTAGGTTAAGGATCCAGCATTGTTGCTGCTGTGACTCTGGTTACTGCTGTGGCACAGGTTCAATCCCTAGCCCAAGAACTTCTGCATGCCATAGGTATGGCCAAAAGAACCCCACATAATAATCAAACTTATAAATCAAAATAAAATAGTCTTTAAAAATCTTTGCATATAATAAATCTTCAGATACAATGAAAACAGCCATTGCGCTTATGTTTAGAAAATAATTAGGAGAACAGTATACATTACATTTTGAGGATATAGATTTAGTTATTCAGGAAAAGTCAGTTTTAAAGGCTTATATTATTGGAAAAGAATAAATGGGCAATCATTCTGTTCTGGAAAGTAGAAGGAGGATTTCCTTTTTTTTTTTTTTTTGCTATTTCTTTGGGCTGCTCCCACGGCATATGGAGGTTCCCAGGCTAAGGGTCGAATCAGATCTGTAGCCACCGGCCTACGCCAGAGCCACAGCAATGCAGGATCCGAGCCGCGTCTGCAACCTACACCACAGCTCACGGCAACGCCGGATCGTTAACCCACTGAGCAAGGGCAGGGACCGAACCCACAACCTCATGGTTCCTAGTCGGATTCGTTAACCACTGCACCACGACGGGAACTCCAGAAGGAGGATTTCTTTATCTGAAACTTGATATTTATAAAGTTGCTCAGGGAACTCAAGGTAATTATAACATGGATATATGAATGGCCATGGTAAACGGATCGGCAATGGTTAAAATAAACCCTCACTTACAGATCTCCTGATCCAACAGTGCAGCCATTTTGTCTTTCATGTTACCATTTTGCAGGGTCAGTCTTCTTGGCAATGAAGTGGAATGCACATATAATAGATCTACCACAAAATGAAATTGCAAACAAAACAAACAAAAAACCAAATTTCACACTACAAAAAAGCAAATTTCACACCCTCTGTGTAAGTCAGTGTATCATGAGCAAAGCCATTGACCGAAGTGGATGAGGCATGATTCAGACAGGTTAACACTGAGGAAGGCAAATTGCTGGACAAAGGATACTGACTTGAAAAAGAATGAGTTAAATGGCAAAGGGAGGCTCTTGGGAAAATTAATAAACCCACTTTTTTTGTCATCACACTGTGACAGTCTAAGGAGAAGTCCACAGATTCTCGGCACACACTGTAAACAGAACCACCCCCATCACCACCTGACTCATTCTTTGCTCATTTTAAGAACTGGGCATAATTGCAATTACAACCCATTTCCTAAAATATAAAATTAAACTGACTCTTTGTAATGCCTGTTTAATTTCCAAGGTAAAGCCCTAATCCTATCTTTTTTCTGTACTACAAAATTTTGGCTCCTGTTCTTAAGTGGATTCACTCCAATTCCCCCTTTTGCGGGGGGTAACATTTTTGCTAGGATAATGAGGCCCCGACACACACAAATTAAGCTTTCATCAGCAATGGGTCCCTTGGTGTGAATTCCTTTTTTTCTTTTTTCTTTACTTTTTTTTTTTTTTTTTTTGACTGCACTCACAGCATGCATAAGCTCCCAGGCCAGGAATCACACCTGAGCCACTACAGTGACAATGCTGAGTCCTTAACCTCTAGGCCACCAGGGAACTCCATGGGTTTCTTTTTCTGATGGCTGCATAGATGAAAGCAAAAGGCTAGGGGCATTGTGGAACCAGTGGAGCAACTCAGAGACCAAAGGCCGATTTCCCATGGATCATCAATGAGTGGAAGTCCCTCTTCTGGCCGGCTCTCTCCTGCTTTTCTGTTAATACATCTTAGCTCAGCTGCTCACCTCTCTCGTACCTCACACACAGCATCCTCCTCTGAAGAAACCAGCTTCTCTTGATCACAGCTGATACCTGTAGGAAATAGGACAACAGTACCTGAGCTTCCCAGGCACGCCACTTAGTCACACTTGGAAATTATCCTTGAGCTGGCTCCCAGTATTGGTGTCCAGAGTTTGGACCAATGAGTAGTTTTCCCCCTGGAGTGGTGAATTCCAAATTTCCATGTGAAAGCAAACACACATCTGAGGGGCACATGGCATTTCATGGCCTGCTCTAACACTTATTTTCGTTTTTGTACTCCAGACCTACATACCACTACTCAGCTGTGACTCTGATAAGCCTTGTGGTATTTTTTTTTTTTTTAATGTATAGTATGTTTCTTGATGGGGAAATAGAGAAGGTTTGGCCTCAGCAATGACTGACGTGTGGCTGTCACCTTTTATCTTTTGCATCACTGTAGGTAACCTAATTAGCTTTTCCAAGAGAAGTTTCAGGGTCAAGTATACTTTTTCTCTTCTTCGATTTTTCAAGTTTATCAATGCATGGAAAAATAAAATTTGAAGGTTAAATGTCATAAATTGTGTGTGTGTGTGTGTGTGTGTGTGTGTGTGTGTGTTGGCTGCCCCTATGGCATGAAGAATTTCCCGGGGCCAGCAGGGATGGAACCCTTGCCACAGTAGTAACAATGCTGGATCCTTATCCTAGGCCACTAGAGGACCCCTGTGTGCTCATTTTTGGATGCACACCCCCAAGTAGTAAATCAACTCCAAGTGGATACCACTGGGCATGGGTTGTTGTCTCCAATGGTTGAAGGTGACTGGCCTTCAGTTTCCTGCTGATCATAAACAGAAAGAAACTCACCACCCAGCCTCAACAAGTTTGCTCACCCACAGATTTCTGAGCCACACCATCCCTGGGATCTTTCCCCCATCGTTTTTCCCAGCTGTGAGATTTTCAGATTTAATTTATGGTACAAAGCGGCTAATGTATGATTGGTTAAGCTAATGTGTGTATTTTTGCTTCAAGGAACTACCTCAGGATTTTAAATGTTTTACATCAGTATTGAATATGTAATGTATGACTAAATTGATGAGTCACTAATAAAAAAACTTGATTTCCCTCTGGGGGTGTCCCTTCCCTTCTTATAACTCACCCTTGTACCTATATCTGTACCAAAAGGGTGTGTGCGATTATTCCAGTGTGGGAGAGTCTCAGATGATTAGCTACAACCACAATGTTTTGAAGGTGTGACTATTGTGGGCACAGCCAGATCATTAATTAGATTTGAACGGTCTGTGAGCCAATGTCTGTCCCTGAAATTAATTGAAACCCTTCCAAAAAGAAAAAAGGATTACTTACGTCCTTTAGAACATAAATCAAAAAACTTAAAAATGTTTCAATAATTCTTAAAATGTCAGTAATTGCCCTAGTTCCCTATGCTTAAAGGGATTTATTAAGAGTTATTTTCCCATGACAACTTTTAAATGAAAAACTCCGAGTTGAGAAAAAAAAAAAGGGAACTGGAATAATTGGCTTTGATGAATTCAAGTTCCACTTCTGCACTGTCACTCTGGGTGCAGAGAGTTTAAAGGGGCAGATGTGCTCTGAAAATGTACTCTGAATTAGCACTCTGCACCATGCAAAGTAAGGAACAGGGCTGAGCTGTATAGATAGCATTCATGCAGTAAGTGGGTCATCCCAGACTTCACTCTCTCATGGTTTCAGGACAGGCATGGTGCTTTGGTTTTGCAGATAAGATCTTGCTTGTGCTCTGAACCAAAATACAGGGAAGCCTTTCCCTGCATCATCCCATAGACCAAAACCAGCAGGGCACTCAGTGCCCGGGCATCGCCCTCCTCCACACCTCAGCCAGAGTCCCCTCTCCCTGGAGGGGCTAACGTCTTCTAGGACTCCAGGACTCCTGGGGGCTTCTTGTGTGATTACTAAGCTTCAGATAACTTCAGAGGAATGAAGAAAACACTGACATGTCTCAACTTTATTAGGTAAGCATCAGAGCAGGTAAACAACATTTCCTAAAAGCAGATCTCACTTTCCTTCTTTTTTCTTTTGGTCTTTTTAGGGTCAAACCCACAGCATATGGAGGTTCCCAGGCCAGGGGTCAAATCAAATCAGAGCTGTAGCCACCGGCCTACACCAGAGTCACAGCAATGCTGGATTCCAGCCGTGTCTGTGACCTACACCACAGCTCACAACAACGCCAGATCCTTAACCCAGTGATCGAGGCCAGGGATCAAACCTGCAGCCTCATGGATGCTAGTCAGATTCGTTTCCTCTGAGCCACAATGGGAACTCCCAGATCTCACTTTCTGATTCAGTGATGCTTGCACCTAGAAAGTTGGATTTTTTTGTTGTCATTTTTGGGTTTTTTCCCATGAACTCTATCCATCAATGTCAAATTCAGGGGAAAGCGGGTAAAGGAAAAGATCATTTTTCCCAGTAAGGACAGGACTGTACCCATTACAACGAGGTTTATGGGAAGCTCCCATGGGCGCCCAGACCTGATCAGAGACAAACCTGCTCTCAAGGACGTGTCACTGGCTCATCCTGGAAGCAGCCCTATCAGGATGTGGCTGCTTCAGTTTGGCCTCTGCCCACCATGGTTGCCGCTGCCAGCAGATGGTCCGCCATCCTGGTGTCAGTCACTCAAGACCCAAGGTCCCCGTAGTGGGCCTGCCATTGGCCAAGTGTGGGTCTCAAGCCTCCCTGCTTCCCTCTAGCATCCAGGAGAGGAAAGATACGCCTGTTCAGCTTCCACAGAGGATGAGCGAGCAGCGGGAGGCAGCGACCTACCGTTACCCCTGCGCCGAGATCATGCGGTGGGAAGGGGGGTCACTTCTCGCGAGAACTGAGATGCCACGGACTGCGCAGGCAGAAGCTGGGCGGCCAAACCCCGCGAGTGGTCCCTGCCTGGCTAGGGTGGCAGAGGGCCAGCCTGTGCTGGGGCTCCCTCTTCCGAGCTCCCGCAGCGTCTACGCGGATCACACTCACTTGTCACGTCATATCCTCTGCCTGGGATTCAGAATTATCTCCCAGCGAGATGGCAAGCTTCTTACAGAGATCTCCAAGGAAGACGGCGCAGTGCTAAGAACATAACAATTACTCGAAACATATGTGTTGACTAAGAATATGAAACCAATGACATATGTGAGTATTACATGAAGTCACTGTTTTTTGGAGAACTAGCAGTGTCTGGGGATAGACACTGGAGTTGAGCAAACCCGAGCTCTCTTCCGAGATCCCTGTGACCTTGGGCCAGTTATTTCTTCTCTCCCAGCCTGAGTGGATGTGGATGTTTAACCAACCTTAAAGTGTTGTTGGGAAAATTAGAGGTAGTGTAGGCAAGGTCTGGCACATACCAGGCATCCTAAGCCCAAGTTTTGACAATTATAATCAGGATGGGATTTTTTCATTTGGTGTTTCTCAGACACTTCATGCCTTGATTAAAGACAAATGTGTCATGTCTTTAAGTTTTAGAGAATCTTCAGTTAACCCCAAATTTGCTTTACATCGTAGAGTATTATGGAGTAAAATATACCCTTTTTTAATTTCCAGGATTTTTATACCTTCATCTGAGATGATTAACATTCATTATTAATTTGTTTTAAATGGTATGATGGAAAGAATGAAGGCAACCTAATCCTGTGTCTAGAAAATATGTTGCAGTCCCCTTTTGGATAACAACAAAGATGATTTAATCAGAGTTTTTAGTTTGAGGCCAGAAGGTGAAAAGTTTTGGCACTTGGTTAATTAAGGTGCCGAATTTTCAGATTGTTGAAGTGTTGAGTGCTTATTGTTTGCAGGGGATAGTCCCAGGCATTTTGTATGCACCAGAGAACGAATCAGAGGGAGATCCCTGCCTCCCTAGGATCCCCTTCTAGCAAGGGGAGACAGACCACCAAAAATAGAAAACAGAGATAAACTGAACACTGTATTGAAAAGTGGTAAACATTGTGAGGGAAAGTGGAGGGGCATTAGGAGGGGGTATGGGTTTGAGTACATTTAAAAAGGGGGGGCTCGGGTGAGGTGCTTCATGTGCTTCCTATACACCTGCACAAGGAGCAGACATATAGGGTCCAAGAGAATCAGCCCCCAGAATGTGCCATGAGAACAAAATTATCTAGAATGGCGTTCAGCAGGTGTCACGTGACTCTTCAAACTGCCAAGTTCATTTTTTTCCCTCTTCGGACATGGTATTGTAGATACAATCATAGTCGTTCTTTGGGGAAATGTCTCCGCCCCCTCCTCTCCTCCCTTCTTTTCAAGGATTCTGTGTAGAATAGGTACTCAGAGAGGCAGCCAGGGAAGAAAAGTCAGTTCCTTTTTTCGAACAAGAAATTTATTCCTGCAGGGAGATTTTTTTTTTTTAATTTTTAACCCACCCCAATTACATACTTAATGAATTATTTTTTAAGGGGCCTATCAATGCAAAATAGATCCAAACAAGAGCAAGTGGAATACACCTGGGAATAGAGTGTGTACTCTTACATGTGAGTTTAGTAACCACCGCACCTATTTCCAAAAGCTCCCTCGAGACCTGCTAGGAGTTTATTCTCCTGAGCCTGGAAGAGCAGAAGAGTCATGGCCATGGGCCAATGAGGCACCAGGGTAGGAAGAAATCCCCACCTGCAGTTCCTGGGATATTCATAAAACTGAGATGGTCGCGAAAAAAAAAAAATCTGTTTTTGATACAGAGTCCTCCCAGAATCACATGAGGTGCACAGATGCCAAAGCTTCAGAGTTCCAAGGGTAGCTCTCCAGTTAGCTCAATTTTTTTTTTCCCCTGTTACATCAAAATTGGAGGAATCCAAAGCCTCAGCTCTGAGTGCTTAGCTCTGCCCCATGGGATATGGAAGAGGAGGGGAGACCTTGCTTTTGATTACCAGTTTCCATGGTATCCAGGAAGAGCAAGGAGGAGGGAGGGGTTTGGGAATGCTAACTGTAAACTCAGCTAGCTTTGGGACACCTCATGCCCAGTTCAGCTAAATAATCAGTTGGGAATAAAGACACTAAGTCCTTAAGAGGGAGCTGTGCTGAAAATTTGTTTTTGATCTTTCTGGGATCAAGACAGTGTCTGGGTAAAGTTGCTGGACTCTATTCTTGTTCTGTTTAAGCAAGCCGTTTACTCTCCCTAATCCCTTCTCAATTCTGTCATAAAAAGCAGCCCCTTATCTAAGCTCCTCTTTAGAAGAATAGTCGATGTAATGTTCTTTTGACCATGGAAGTGTAGTTTTTGGAGAGAGGTTTTCCAAACTGTTGTGGAGGAGCTGAATTACAAATGCTGTCAGCAGCTTAGAGAGAATAACGGTAATTCGTTATTTGCAGCCGTGATCCTGGCCAGGGTGGCAGTTTCACATCAATGGCAGAACAGTATCAGCCTGGCTTGAGGTGCTTTCCTTTCTTTAATGAACTGAGTTATCAAGGGAAATTGCACAAGGCAAAGACCCAGATCAAGGAACAGGAGCCCCCTCGTGGTTCCCTAACCCCAGTCACTTTCCTCCTCCAACACCGTGGAGTTGTTTGCCAATTTTTGAATTCGAAGTTAATGCAATTCTATAGATTGTATAGAACATACGTTTTCAGAGCTGGCTCTTCATGCAGCATTACGTTCGCAAGATTCACAAATGTTGGGAATAGCAATAGTTCATTTTCATTCTTCTGTAGAATCCTATTGCTTGAATATATCAAAATTTACCTACCCACTTCTCCACTGTGGATGCTTGGTTTGTGCCTGGTTGGGGCAATTATGAAGACCTCCATGAACATTCTCATAGGTCTTCTGAGGTGCCGGTATCTGCATTTCTGCTGTACATCCACCTAGAAATGAACCTTTCTTGGGCCGCAGGATGTGTGTCTGATCAGCTTTAGTGGATGTTGCCCAACCATTTTCCAAAGCAGTTGTATCAATTCATACTTCCAATCGATGAGCGATTCAGTTGCTCCAGGTTATGGGCTGAATTATATCTTCCTAAAATTCGTATGTTGAAGTTCTCACCCCCAATAGTTCGGAATGTGCCTGTATGTGAAGATAGGGTCTTTAAAAGCTAATTTAGGACATCAGGGTGGCTTATAATCTAGTGTGACTAGTGTCTTTATACGAAGAGGAAATTAGGACACAAAGACACACAAAGGAAGGACCCTATGTGTCCAACCCACAGCAACTCAGGATCCAAGCCAGGCCTGTGATCTACACCATAGCTCACAGCAACGCTGGATCCTTAACCCACTAAACATCCTTGTGGATGCTAGTCAGATTTGTTTCCACTGAGCCATGACGGGAACTCCTTATACTATTTCAAATGCCACTTGTCTTTTACAATTTTATTGTCCAATTGTTGCTGAAGGTAGAAATATAATTAATTTTTGTTTGTTGACCTCATATCCCATAACCTTATCAAATTTACTAAGTGATTTTCACAATTCGTCTGTGATTCTTCGGGTTTCCTAGGTATACAGTCCTGTTATTTGTAAATAATAGCAGTTTTATTTCTTCCCTTCTAATCTTTATGCCTTTTCTTTTTTCTTTTCTTGCCTTTTGTTTTCTTTCCTTGCCTTTTTTGCATTGCCTAGGCCATCTAGTACGATGTTGATTTTATGTGGTGAGAGCCAGTACACAAATGGTCCCTCACTTACTATGGTTCCACTTCTGATTTTTCTATTTTATGAAGGTGTGAAAGGATAAGCACTCAGTAGAAACCATATTTTGAATTTTGATCTTTTCCCGGGCCATCAGTATGCAGTTAAACATTCTCTCCTCAGGCTGGGCATCCTCAGTGAACCCCAGCTCCCCAACAGCCCCGCAGTCACAAGGGTAAACTACCAGTACACTTTCAAGCACTCTGTAACCATACAGTCCCTGTTTTTCACTTTCAGTACAGATATTCAATAAATTACATGACATACTCAACACTTTTATTATAAAATAGACTTTGTGTTAGATGATTTTGCCACCATAGGCACATGTAAGTGTTCTGAGGATCTTTTAGGTAGGCTCCATTAAGCTATGATGTTTGGTAGGTTAGGTGTACTAAATACATTTTCGACCTAACGATATTTCAACTTATAATGGATTTATTGGGATGAGTCAAAGAAGATCTGTATTTTTCTTGTTAGCAATTTTTTTTTTTTTGGCTTTTTAGGGCTGTACCCACAACGTGTGGAAGTTCCTGAGCTAGGTAGGGGTCGAATCAGAGCTACAGCTGCCAGCCTACACCACAGCCACAGCAACACAGGATCCAAGCCACATCTGCGACCTACATGACAGCTCATGACAAGGCCAGATCCTTAACCTACTGAATGAGGCCAGGGATTGAACCTGAGTCCTCATGGTTACTAGTCAGGCTCGTTTCTGCTGAGCCACAGTGGGAACTCCCTCATTAGCAATTTCTGATGGAGGTTCAGTATTTCACTCTTCTGTAGGTATTTTTAGATACTCAGCAAAAAAGAAGTGTCCATTTGTTCTTAGTTTGCTAGGAATTTTTACAATTGAGTGTGTTGGATTTTATTATGTGATTCATCTGCATCTATTGATAGGATTCCATGATTTCCTCCTTTATTTTGTGATTGTGTGAAATGATATCAATTGATTAAATCGACCTTGGAGTTCCTGTCGTGGCTCACTGGATTAAGAACCTGGCTAGTATCCATGAAAATGCAGGTTCAATCCCTGGCCTTGCTCAGTGGATTATGGATCCAGTGTGGCTGCAAGCTGCCAGTATAGGTCATAGATGTGGCTCTGATCTGATGCTGCAATAGCTGTGGTATAGGCTGGCAGCTGCAGCTCCGATTTGACCCCTAGCCTGGGAACTTCCATATGCCACAGGTGAGGCCCTAAAAAGAAAACAATAATAAAATCAACCAATGTTTTATTTCTTGATATTTATATTCTGTCCTTTTCTGTAAAGCAGGGTTCGTTTAATGTTTTGTTTAGGATTTTTACATCAAAATTCATGGGGGAGATCAGCTTATACTTTTCTTATAATGTCATTGTCAGTTTTAGGATCAAGATTATTCTTTCCTCATAAAACAAGTTGGGAAGTGCTTTCTCTTTAAGTAGTACCAGAAAGATAAATATTTATTTTCCTTGACTGTTTAGGAAAATTCACTAGCAAAGCCATCTGGATTTGGAGTTTTCTTTGTGGCGTAGTTTTTAATCATGGACTCAATTTATTAAATAGATGTAAGACTTATTCAGATTTTCATCATTTTTGGTAGGTTGTAGGGTTTTGTTTTGTTTTCTAAATTTCCAAATTCATTCTCTTACTGGTAATTTGTGATTTTTTTCCACTCCTTTATTGATCAGACTTACTAGGAATTTATAAAGTTCAATATTCTATTCAAAGAACTAATTTTTGTCTTGTTTCTTCAATATACATTTGGTTTTAATTTTACCGGTTTCTAGTCTAATCTTTATTTTTCCCTTCCTTCCACTTTCTTTGGGTTTATATGCTTGCCATTCTTTTTCTGGCATTTAAAAAGCATACTTACATCATCGATTCTCAGCCTTCTTTTCTAACATAAACACATAAAGTGTAAATATAAAAAGCATAGTTTTATCTGTGTTGAATACTTTCACTGTCATATTTCTATTATTTTAAGTTCAAAAGATTTTCTAATTTTTATTGTAATCTCTTCTTTCACTCCTTAGATTTTAAAAAGTGTTTCTTCTTAATTTCCAGTATTTGGGATTTTTTTAAATTATTGATTTTAGCTTAACCCCATTCTAGTTAGAAAACACATCCTGTATGGTTTCAGCCCTTTAGAATTTGTCCCAACTAGCTTTATGGCCCAAGATATGGGCAGTTTTTGGTGAATGTTACAGTATTCTTGAAAAGGATGTGTATTCTGCAGATGTTGGGAGCAGTACTTTATGCGTGTTAATTAGATTTCGTTTGTTGATCTTGTTGTTTACATCTTATATACCCTTCTTTGTTCTGTGTGTTCTATCAGTTACTGGGAGAGATGTGCTAATAAACATTTCTTACCATGAATGTGAATGTGTTTCACTTTTTATTTCTGCTCATTTGCTTTATACAGAGTGAGGCTGTGTTATTAGATGCATATAAATTTATATTATCATATCTTCTTGGCGATTGATTCCTTTCTCATTAATCCTTCTTTAGCCCTAGTAATGCTTTCTGCCTTAACCTATATTTTGTCTGATATTTATATAACTGCACCCACTTTGAGGGATGTTCCCTTGTCTATATTGTTTATTTTGAAAGTGTCATGTCAGCAACATTTAGTCGTGTTGTGCTCTATTAGTTTATCTGATAATCTTTGCCTTTTCGTTGGAATATTTAATCCTCTTCCAGTTACACAATTAATGCTACATCAAGATTAAAATCTACCACCTTAGTATTTGTTTTCTGTTCATTCCATTTTCCTGTGTTCATTTTTTCAACTTTTTAACCTTTCAGAATAACAAGTCATTTTCAGCAGTTCTGTTTCTCCCTCTACTAACTTGTCAAATACACATTATTTTACTCTTTAAAATCTGGAGATTACAATATGCATCTTCTATTTATTAAAGCCTCTGTGACTCAACTTGGCCTGAGGGTTTCTTTGAATGCTGAGTGCTGATATAAAGTAGTACATTTATTTCTCCTGGATTACTAAAAATAAATTTTTAATTTTTTTGGCTGCACCTGTGGATGCAGAAGTTTCCAGACCAGGGATCAAACCTGAGCCACAGCAATGCCAATGCCAAATCCTTTAACTGCTAGGCCACCAGGGAACTCCAATTTCTTTCCTTTTTTTGATTTTAGGGCCGTACCTGCAGCATATGGAGGTTCCCAGGCTAGGGGTCAAATCAGAGTTGCAGCTTCTGGCCTATGCCAGAGCCACAGCAACGCAGGATCTGAGCCACATCTGGAAGCTGCATCACAGCTCACGGCAAGGCCAGATCCCCGACCCACTGAGCGAGGCTGGGGATCCAGCCCACATCCTCATGGATACTAGTCAGGTTTGTTACTGCTGAGCCATGATGGGAACTCCCAATGTGTAATTTTTTTAACTCCTTTTTTTCCAATAGTAGATGCTCTCGGTGCCCCACCTAAACCTTCTTGGCACCATTTCCATTGGCCCAGTTTACAACTCCCAGCCTCTGTGGCTCAACTTGGACCTGAGGGCTTCTTTGACTGCTGAGTGCCCAGCAGGCTAGAAGGGCCTAGAAATTTAAAACTCCCTGAAGTGGTCTTCAACCCGTGATTGACCAGAGATGGTGAATGAATATCCCAGCGTCTTTGCCCTCAAGCGGGATTAACCCTGAGGTGCCTGAGCTTTGGTCCCAGAGTTTCCAAGCAGGATTACGCTCCAGTTCCCAGAGTGACAATCCACTAGATTCTGCCCACTTCATCGGTTCCCTCCCTTCCCTAACTCACTTCCCAGCCCTGTACTGAAGTTATCTGGGTTAACTCCCCAAATAAATTATTTAAACTCAGACCTTTGTTTCAGGATTTGCTCTGGTAAACTCTCCTTCCACTCTTTGTGATATTGTTGTCATGTCTTTTTTACTCTATGTGGATACACCTCGTAAATCATGATTATTTTTGTTTTATGCCTCCAGTAGTCACTTAGACGGACACACCCATTTTCTCTTTCTGACACTCTTTAATCCTTCCTGAATTATCACCCTTAACTCTGAAATTGTTTGTTTGTTTGTTTGTTTTTTGGCCGTGCCTGTGGCATGTGGAAGTTCCCCAGCCAAAGACTGAACCCATGCCACAGCAGCGACCCAAGCTGCTGCAGCAACAACGCACTGTCCTTAACCCACTGCGCCACAAGAGAGCTCCTGGAATTATTTTTCTTATGTTGGAAGAACTCCTTTTAGCATTTCTTCTAGAGTGCGTGCACAAGTAACTAATTCTCTCTAAACATTTATTTGCCTAAACATTTCTTATTGTTTGGGCACTTCTTCAGTTCACCTTCATTTCTGAAGCATATTTTCACTGGATGTGGAATTCCGGGTTGGCAGTTATTGTCTTTCGGCTCATTAACGATCTTATTCTTTTTTCTTCTTCTTTCTATCCTTTCTCGCAAAAATTCAGCTGTTGATTCCTTGGTGCTTTTGGAAAGAATGAGTCTTTCTTTTTTTCTCTAGATACTTTTAAGATTCCTCTTTGTTTTAAATTTTTAACAGTTTCACTATGCTGTGCCTGGCTGTGGCTTTCTTGGTATATGTCTAATTTGGGGTTCATTCTCTCTTTCCTTTTGTTCTGAGACCCTAATTATATGATGTTAAACATTTTTAACATGTCTTTTACGTTATTTTCTGTATTTTCTATTTTCCCCCCTGCTCCGTACATATAAAATGAGCAATTACAAATACCCCCCTTGTCAATGTGGCACCCACAAGCATCTCTTAGACCGATCCTTAATCTCCAAATAAAGACAATCACAAGGTTATAATTCTACTGAATATGATACAACAATTCTGCATACAACTGAAAACACACTATAACTCCTTTCCCAGAAGAGGTGGTAAAGTCCTCGAGTGATGTTTACATGTCTCTTTGATCTCCTTTAACTTAAAAATGTGGTTGAAAATTAGCAGTACTTACATACTATGATATAAAGTCCATACATCTTGTGTTACACAATAAGAGAATAAGAGAGGGAAGAAAACAAAGACATCCTCTATACACACGGACAAACATATTCATAACACAGTAAGGAAGAAATTCTTACGATAGTTGCAGTCCTTATTTCTGTACTGGCCATGTGGTTGTAGCCCATGTTAGGACTACCTTCTTCTCCTGCCTTTTTTGTATTTCTTTTGCCTTCAGCGAGCACCTCAGCTGGTCATGATTCTGTAGCTGGTGGGGTGACCCAGGTCTTTATTCCTGAAGGGTCTGGGCCATTAGCATCCTCCCTGGGCTCGGGGGGGTTGTAGTTTTCCATTGTCCTTAATCACAGGGCATGGTCATGCTAAGAGAAGCCTTAAGGGATCTCCTGCAGAGCAGCCATCCAATTTCCCCTTGGTAGTCAGGATCCATCACCCCAGTTAGCGCAAGTACAGTAACTCCTTTCTTTGCCTACTGATTCAGAGGCATGAGGAGTCCACAATGACCAGGTGGCTGTCTTAGCTCCCCGCTCAATGGAATCATTGTTGTGTCTCTGGGTAGAAACATTCTTCCCATGGAACTGAGCCCTCTAGGCCAACAGAGCATACTCTTGCAGAAGCAGGAAACAAACATTTTGCTAGTGGGTCACCAGGGGTAACAACAGTAAGTGGTGCCACTCCCCTTTCCTCCCCTTGATTCCTGGACCTGTGAATCCTGGCTCTGGGGAAGGCAGCCCCATATTTGGGAGGTTACACCCTTCTTGAGAAACCTTGCTCTAACACGGCAAGATATTGCTGCCCAGCTAGTGCCAGAATTAAGTCTTCAAAAGGCCATTCCACTCGTCTGCCAAACCAGCTGCTTCAGGATAGTGGGCAACACAGTGAGACCAGTGATGTCCAAGAGCACGGGCCCCTGGCCACACCACTTTTGCTGTGAAGTGAGTCCCTAGGTCAGAAGTGATGCTGTGTGAATGATGTGTAAGGCCTTCTCTTGGTCCGCAGATGGTAGTTCAGGCTGAAGCAGTGTGTGCAGGGAATGAAAATTCATGTTCAGAGCAAGTGTCTGTTTCAGTAAGAACAAGACGTCACCCCTTGTGTATTGGAAGCAGTTAAGTGTAATCAACGTGCCATCGAGTAGCTGGTGTCACCCTGGGGAACAGGGCCATCGCAAGTACTGAGTGTTGGTCTCTGCTGCTGGCACATTGGGCAGTCAGTGGTGGCAGTAGCTAGTTTGGCATGGTGAATGGATGCCCTTGTTGTTGAGCCCACGCATAACTCCATCCCTGCCACCATGGCTACTTGGTTCACGAGCGCATTGGTGATAGGGGGTCTCCACAGTAGCTGACTGGTATCCACACAACTGGTCATCCTATCCCCTTGATTACTAAAGTCTTCTCTGAAGTCATCACCTGGGATAAAAATATCTTTACATTTTTTACCTATTTAGAGAGATCTGTCCACATACCTCTTTGCCAGATCACCACATTTCCTTGTCACCAAGGTTCCAATGATGTTCCTTCCAAGTTCCTGCCCGTGTAACCAACCCATTCGCCACAGCTCATGAATCAGTACATGATTGCATGTCTGGCCATTTTTCCTTCCGAGCAAAATGAATGACCAGATGCACTGCTAAAAGTTCTGCCCACTGGGAAAACTTCCTTTCACCACTCCTTCAGGGATGCTCCAAAGGGGGCCTGCAGCTCTGCAGCTGTCCACTTCCGGAGGTGCCTGCACATCTGCAGAACTATCCACAAACCAGGCCTAAGTCTTCTCTTCCTCTGCCAGCTGATGGTAGGATCTCCAATTCGACCCCTAGCCTGGGAACCTCCCTATGCCATGGGCATGACCCTAAAAAAAAAAAAAAAAAAAATACCTAAAAGTTGAAATGCCTCCTTGGTCCATGGGCTGCAGAATGGATGCTGTGTTAGCAGCAGGCATGAAAACAACACTAATCTCACTGTACATCTCCATCAGAGCTCCTGGGTGACCAGGTGCCCTGTCAATGAGCAATCATATATTTAAATTTTATTGAAGTATGCTTGATTTGCAAGGGTGTGTTCATTTCTGCTTTACAGCACAGTGATTCAGTTACACATGTGTTTTCTTTTCCATTATGGTTTATTACATGATATTGAATACAGTTCCCTATGATATACAATAGAACCGTATTGTTTAGAGCAGTAATATTTTGAAAGGAATCTTCTTTTTTTCTGAACGGTAGGTCTCAATAGTGAGCTTAACATATACAGTAAACCATGCGGAAGACAGATGTGCTGTGCCCCAGGCCTTGCTGTTCCATTTATAGACTCATCAGAGTAGACGGAGCATAATTCTTAAGGACCGTAGGATTTTCAGGGCCCTCGTAAATGAGCGTTGGCTTCAGCTTAAAGTCACAAGTTGCATTTGCCCCTAAGAAGAAAGTCAGCCTATCCTCTGAAGCTCTGAAGCCAGGCATTGACTTCTCCTCTCTCACTATGAAAGTGCTAGATGGCATCTTCTTCCAATAGAAGGTTGTTTCATCTATAGTGATAATCCATTGTTTAGTGTAGCCACCTTCGTCAATGATCTTAGCTAGATCTCCTGGATAACTAGCTGTAGCTTCTCCCTCAGCACCTGCTACTTCATCTTGTACTTTCATGTTATGGAGATGTCTTCTTTCCTTAAACCTCATGAGCCACCCTCTGCTGGCTTCAAACATTTCTTCTGCAGCTTCCTCGCCTCTCTCAGCCTCCGTGGAATTGAAGCTGTGGATTAGGCTTTGGCTGAAGGAAATGCTGTGACTGGTTTGACCTTCTATTCAAATCACTAAAACTTTCTCCATATCAATAATAAGGCTGGGTAGCTTCCTTATCACTTGTGTGTTCACTGCAGTAACACTCAATTTCCTTCAAGAGCGTTTTCTTTGCATTCACAGCTTTGTTAACTGTTTGGCACTAGAGGCCTAGTTTTTGGCCTGTCTCAGCTTTGGACATGCCTTCCTTACTAAGATTAATTATTTCTAGCTTTTGACTTAAAATGAGAGATGCGTGGAGTTCCCGTCGTGGCGCAGTGGTTAACGTATCCAACTAGGAACCATGAGGTTGTGGGTTCGATCCCTGCCCTTGCTCAGTGGGTGAATGATCCAGCGTTGCCATGAGCTGTGGTGTAGGTCACAGACGCAGCTCAGATCCCGTGTTGCTGTGGCTCTGGTGTAGGCTGGTGGCTACAGCTCCGATTAGGCCCCTAGCCTGGGAACCTCCATATGCCACAGGTGTGCCCCTAGAAAAGGCAAAACAAAAACCAAAACAAAAGATCACTGACCTTAGGTCACTGTAACAAATATAATAAAAACGAAAATGTCAGACCTATTGCAAGAAGTACCAAAATATGACACAGAGAGACAGAGGGAGCAAATGCTATTGGAAGAATGGTGCCAGTAGACTTGCTTGATACAGAGTTGCTGCAATCCTTCAATCTATAAAAAAAGTACAAACTATTTATTGCCTTTGGAATGGATAAGCAATGAGATCTTGCCATATAGCACTGGGAACTATATCTAGTCACTTATGATGGAGCATGATGGAAGATAATGTGAGAAAAAGAATGTGTATATATATATGTGTGTGTGTGGGTGTGTGTGACTGGGTCACCTTGCTGTACAGTAGAGAATTGACAGAACACAGTAAACCAGTTATAATGGAAAAAATAAAAATCACTTTAAAAAAGTTAAAAAAATATAATACCTGTGAAGTACAATAAAACAAGGTATGCCTGTATGGAGGTGAGATGCTGAAAAGAAAGCAGTGGCTAGGAAGCTGGAAAACCAAGCAGAGCTTTTGGTAAAATTTAGACTTTGATTTAAAATCCAGGAAGGGTTACAGTCAATGAAGGGCAAATTGGAGATAGACACCCTCTCAAAATACTGAACACAAGATTAGACTCCTGGAGTTCCCATCATGGTGCAGAGGAAAGGAATCCGACTAGGAACCATGAGGTTGCAGGTTCAATCCCTGGCTTCACTCAGTGGGTTAAGGATCCAGCATTGCCGTGAGCCGTGGTGTAGGTCGCAGACATGGCTCGGATCTGGCGTTGGTGTGGCTGTGGTGTAGGCCGACAGCTGGACCCCTAGCCTGGGAACCTCCATATGCCGAAGGTGCAGCCCTCAAAACCAAAAAAAAAAAAAAAAAATTAAACTTCTGTCAATCCCAAACTAGATTCAGCAGCAACCAAAAGTAAGTCCTCCTTGAAGAAAGATATCATCCAGCAAAATGCCAGATGGTATAAATTAACCAAAACCAAGAGAAAACAGATAGTAGATTAAAAAAATTGATAATAATAAAGTTTTAAAATTAAAAAGAAAAAAATAGTAGAAGCAGACCCTCAAGTTATCCATATATTGTAATTTTCAGATACGGACTTCAGGGTTGAGGTCCTAGACTAGAACAGTAAGACAAGAAAAGGAAATTAAAGGCATGATTACAGAATTTTTGCTGTAAAGCAGAAATGAACACAACCTTGCAAATCAAGCATACTTCAATAAAATTTGAAAGATATATTATTGCTCATTTATTGCTCATTGACAGGGCACCTGGTCCCCCAGGAGCTCTGATGGAGATGTACAGTGAGATTAGTGTTATTTTCATGCCTGTTAACACAGCATCCATTCTGCAGCCCATGGATCAAGGAGTCACTTCAACTTTTAAGTATTTTTTTAGGGCCATGCCCATGGCATATGGAGGTTCCCAGGCTAGGGGTTGAATTGGAGCTGCAGCTGCCAGCGCACACCACAGCCACAGCCACAGCCACACCAGATCAGAGCTGTGTCTGCAACTTACACCACAGCAAAACCAGATCTTTAACCCATTGAGTGAGGCCAGGGATCAAACCCCAGTCCTCGTGGATACTAGTTGGGTTCATTACCTCTGAGCCACAATGGGACACTTCAACTTTGAAGTATTATTAAGAAATACATTTCAGGAGTTCCTGTCGTGGCTCAGCAGAAGCAAATCTTACTAGGAACCATGAGGTTGCAAATTCAATCCCTGGCCTCACTCAGTGGGTTAAGGATCCGGCGTTGCCATGAGCTGTGATGTAGGTCGCAGGCGTGCTTGGATCCAGCTTTGCTGTGGCTGTGGTGTAGGCTACAACTCAGATCCAGCTAGGGGTTGAATCCAGCTGCAGCTCTAATTTGACCCCTAGCCTGGGAACCTCCATATGCCACAGGTATGGCCCTAAAAAAAAAAAAAAAAAAAAAAAAAAAATGCAGTTCGTAAGGCTATAGGTGCCACTGATAGTGATTCCTCTGATGGTTCTTAGAAAAGTGGATTGAAGACCTTCTAGAATGGATTCACCGTCCTGATGCCATTAAGAACATTGGTGATTCACAAGAAGAGGTCAAAATACCAGCATTAACAGGAGTTTGAAACAGGTTGATTCCAGTCCTCATGGATAACTTTGAGGAGGTTCAAGACTTCAGTGGAGGAAGTCACTGAAGATATAGTGGAAATAGCAAGAGAACTAGCATCAGAAGTGGAGCCTGAAGATGTGACCGAATTGCTGCATTTTCATGATAAAACTTGAATGCATGAGGTGTTGCTTCACTTCTTTTGGATGAGTTAAGGAAGTTTCTTTCTTTCCTTTTTCTTCCTTCCTTCCTTCCTTCCCTCCTTCCTTCCTTCCTTTCTCTTTCCTTCTTTCCTTCCTTCCCTCCTTCCTTCCTTCCTTTCTCTTTCCTTCCCTCCTTCCTTCCTTCCTTTCTCTTTCCTTCTTTCCTTCCTTCCTTCCTTCCTTCCTTCCTTCCTTCCTTCCTTCTTTTTAGGGCTGCACGTGTGGCATATGTAAGTTCCCAGGCTAGGGGTCAAATCTGAGCTACTGCTGCCGGCCTACACCACAGCTGCAGCAATGCCAGATCCAAGCCACATCTGCGACCTACACTGGATCCTTAACCCACTGAGTGAGGCCCAGTTCTCATGGATACTAGTTGGGTTCATTACTGCTGAGCCACGATGGGGAACTCCAGAAAGTTGTTTCTTGAGATGGAGTGGACTCCTGGTGAAGATTGTTGAAAAGACAACAAAGGGTTTAGAGTATTACATGTACCTAGTTGATAAAACTGTAGTATGGTTTGAGAGGATTGACTCAAATATTGAAAGAAGTTCTACTGTGGGTGACATGCTGTCAAACAGCATTATATGCTACAGAGGAATCCTTCATGAAAGGAAGGGTCAACTGATGCAGCAAACTCCATGGTTGTCTTATTTTAAGAATTTGCCACAGTTACTCCAACCTTCACCAGCCATCACCCTGATTAGTCAGTAGCCATCAACATCAAGGCAAGACCCTCCACCACCAAAGGCTCAGATGATGGTAAGTGCTTTTTAGCAATAAAGTATTTTTAATTAAGTTATGGACATTGGATTTCTTTAGACACGATACTGTTGCACCTACTTAATAAACTACAGGAGAGTGCAAATGTAACTTTTGTATGCATTGGGAAACCAAAAATTTCCTCTGACTTGCTTTATATTTGCTTTTTATATGCAGTGGTCTGGAACCAAACCTGCCATTATCTCTGAGGTATGCCTACACTGTTTTGGATTTTTTTGGTTGTTTTTTGTTTTTTTCGTTTGTTTTTTGTCTTTTTAGGGCCTCACCTGTAGCATACAGAGGTACCCAGACTAGGGGTCCAATCGGAGCTATAGCCACTGGTCCACACCACAGCCACAGCGACACCAGTGTCTTCAGCCTACACTGCACCTCATGGCAACACCGGATCCTTAACCCACTGAGTGGGGCCAAGGATTGAAACTGCGGCCTTAAGGATGCTAGTCAGATTCGTTTCCACTGAGCCAGGATGAGAACTCCGCCTACACTGTTTTGAATCAGGAAAAGCTTCAAGGAGAAAAGAGCTGCAGAATGTTGGACTCACCTCAATTTACGCCCTCCTCTCTGGGATTCTGACCCACGGTACCAGAAATGGAAATGACTGAAGCGATTAATTTTTTTATAGTTATTTGCTCAGTATACTTACAACAAATAGAACAGCATGGAGTATAAAGGAAGACGGTGGTCAGACACCCACAAAACCACCATGTCAATTATTTGTATTACAGAGACGGTACGTGCCTATTGATTACAGTGCAGAAATATATAAAACAAAAAGTGGAAATTCACTGTCCCTTCTGCCTCTTTATCCCAACTCTTACTCGAAAGGGGTAATCGCTGAGCTAATTTGGGTTGTGTGTGCATGTTTGCACATGTGTGTTTTCCATTTTCAAAATGAGAACATGCTGTTCTGCAACTCTCTTTATTTAAAAAAATTTATTTCATTAAAGTATAATGGATTTACAATGTTGCGTTAGTTTCTGCAGTACAGCACAGTGATTTACATATATGTGTGTATACTTTTTTATAGTCTTTTCCATTATAGTTTATCACAGGATTTTGACTATCGTTCCCTGTGCTATACAATAGGACTTTGTTGTTTATCCTCTTTCTTTTCTTTTCTTTTTCTTTTTTTGTCTTTTTGCCTTTTCTAGGGCCACTCCCATGGCATATGGAGGTTCCCAGGCTAGGAGTCGAATCGGAGCTGTAGCCGCCAGCCTGCACCACAGCCACAGCAACATGGGATCTGAGCCGTGTCTGCAACCTACACCACAGCTCACGACAACACTGGATCCTTAACCCACTGAGCGAGGCCAGGGATCGAACCTGCAACCTCATGGTTCCTAGTCGGATTCCCATCGGAGCCACGATGGGAACTCCTATCCTCTTTATTTTCAATTAGCAACATATCCTGGGCCTATATCTGTGTCATTGTGTATAGATCTATCTCATTTCTTTTAATAAGTTTACAGTGTTTTGTGGAAAGGAAGGTATCATAACTAATTAGAACATTTATTAGTGGACATTTGCAATATTTCCAATACTTTGCTTTTATGAACAATGCTGCAATACATATCCTTGAGCATATATAATTGGTGTGTTCTCCTTGTGTGTGTGCATAATTGTATGCTTCTGTAGAATAGATGTCTAGAAGTCGGAATGCGTGGGTCCGAGGGTGTGTGTTTTGCATTTGGATAGTAATGACAAATTTGTCCTGTACAATTCACGGTATCTTTTTAGGTACTTTTGTTTGTTTGTTGTAACAAGGCTATACCGGGTAACTAAGCCACCGGAAAGGACTGCAAATTCTTTTGTTCTTTTAGAAGTTGTGGTCTAGACAGGCATTAGCAAACTATGGCCTGTGGGTCACATGTGGCCTGAAGCCTGTTTTCCTCTGGCCCATGAGCTAAGAATAATTTTTGCATTCTTAAGGGTTTGTTTAAAAAAAAAAAAAATCAGGAGTTCCCATCATGGTACGGAGGAAACAAATCCGACTAGGAACCATGAGGTTGTGGGTTTGATTCCTGGCCTCACTTAGTGGGTCAGGGGTCCAGTGTTGCCGGGAGCTATGGTGTAGGTTGCATAGGCAGCTCGGATCCAGCGTTACTGTGGCTGTGGTATAGGCTGTGGTTCGGATCCAGCTAGGGCTTGAATCCAGCTGTCACTCTGATTGGATCCCTAGCCTGGGAACCTCCATATGCTGTGGTGTGGCCCTAAAAAAAAGAAAAAGAAAGAAAAAAGAAAAATCAAATGCTATGCAACTAAGACTATCTGTGACCACAAAGCCTAAATATTTACTATATGGCCCATCATGGGAAAAGTTTACTGATAACTGGTCTAAAGCATCCTTTTTAAGCTTTAATACGCATTTGAATCCTGGGAAACTAGCTTCTGAGATCTAGGGTGGGGCTCTAACAATGTCCCAGGTGATGCTGGTGATCCCTGCACCATACGTTGAGTAACAAGGGTCTTAGAGCTGAACTGTCCCAAAAAACTAGCACTTCAAATGTGGCTAGTGCAACTAAGGAACTACATTTTTGGTTTTACATCATTTTAATTAATTTATTCTTAATATTTAAAACTAATACTTGAGTGATTTCAGTGACTGAAAATCTTTTAAATACCTTTGGTATGTGACTCAATTTTTCGACTGTCAATTTTAGGACATTTAAATACAGATCAGTTATTTCCAATAAAATTTTAATTGAGATGTGTCCTACGTATAAAATGCACACCAGGTTTTGAATACTTTGTGCCCAGAAAGACTGTAAAATTTTGCAACATATTCATACATCAAATCATTATGTTATATACCTTAAACTTATACAGTATTATATGTCGACTATATCTCAATACAATTGGGGTGGAAAGATTATATAATATCTCAGTAATATTTTTGTGTTGATTACTTGCTGAAATATTTTTTATACATTTGTTTAAATTAAAATTGATCAATTACATCTTTTAACTTTTTCAGTGTAACTATCAGAAATTTTTATTTTAGGAGTTCCTATTATGGCTCAGAACAAACCCAAATAATATCCATGAGGATGTGGGTTTGATCCTGGCCTTGTTCAGTGGGTTAAGGATCCATCATTGCTGTGAGCTGTAGTGTAGGTTGCAGACACGGCTCAAATCCAGCATTGCTGTGGCCGTGGTGTAGGCCAACAGCTGCAGCTCCAATTCAATCCCTAGCCTGAGAACTTTCATGTGTCGCAGGTGCAACCCTAAAAAGCAAAAAAAGAAAAAGAAAGAAAAAAAGAAAGGAAAATACAATTTTATTTTATTATATTGAAATTCATTGAATTTTATTATACAACTAGCATCACAATCTAATTTTAGAACATTTCCATCCCAAATCCCCAGCCCATCCCTTCCCCCAAATCTGTCTCCTTTGGAGAAAATTTTAAATTATGTATGTGGCTCATGTTCTGTTTCTATAGGACAGGACTGGTCTAGACTGGCCCGTGTTTCAGAACGTATGCATCAGCCAAAGGTACCAGGCTTCTATCAGCCAATGTGTGGGTGCCACAGTGCGAGAAGCTGGCTCATGGAAAATGTTGTAAAAATAAAATAATGTGTTGATAAAATTATCCATTTGTCTAGAGATTCTCAGGTGGATGAGGAACTCTGTTCCTTACCCACCCCACCCCCAGAATTCATCCTTCTCACCAATGGCACAGTATTCTTGCCCTTCATGGAACTAATCTGATAACACTGGTGCATTTCAATGTATTCTTTTTCGTATGATGGGTCAAGTCTAGGCCATCCTGGAACTACTGAGCCTGGTAACCACTGAATAAAGTAATGAAGGAACAGAGTGAGTTTAGGTGCCTTGCCTGAAGCCAGGGAATTCAGCAAAAGTTCTCTAAGAATATCTACAACCAGATTTGAAAATACTTTGAAAATGAATTCTATAAGCAAATGGGGGGAAAAAGGCATGAAGAGGAAAAGAAACAACAGGAGGGGATTCTGAAAAACCGATTCTACCAGCAACCTGGAATCTTCTTTGGACCAACCCCAATTTTAATTGATGGGGTAAATGCATGGTCACCGTAATGGGAGGTATGTGCTTAACCCAGTCCACGAAAGTTTGACTTAAAGACCATCTAAGTTCATAAACCAGAAGACTGAAGTCAAACGACGTAGTGACAACGAAAAGTAAAATGGAAATTTTTAATAATGATTCCGCTAATTCCGTTTCTTCTACTTCCTTTCCGTAAAATATCTATTTATAAGTGTTCTTTAAAAAATGCATGAAGCTCAAACAGATACTTTTTTTTGGAAAAAGTGAGAAGAATGTTTCACTTTTCAGAAAACTTTTCCTTGCTGAGTATTCATCTTAGGATCTCACACAGAGTAGTCTTTGAACAGCACATCATTTAACTCATAAAGAGAATGTCATTGTCATGACCGTCACTTACTAAAGAACAGTCAACATGAAGATGACAAAACTTTGATGTTATAAATAAGATAATAGGAAAATGTAACTTGCTTTGCCAAAAGAAAGTTCTTTGCATGTGGAGTCCAAACATGTATCAATTACATAAACTGAAATTGGGGTAAAAATGGATGGAGTGGATTTTTACTCTTTTGGACACTGTCCTTTTTCCAAAAGGTCCACATGGACAGAGAGGCAATATCACAGTGAGAGTATTTCAGGGATTAGTTTGAAACTACTTAACATTAAGACAGAGAATGACAGATATCATATGACATCACTTACATGTGGAATCTAATAAAAATGATACAAAAGAATGTATTTATAGGAGTTCCCATCGTGACACAGTGGTTAATGAATCCGACTAGGAACCACGAGGTTGCAGGTTTGATCCCTGGCCTTGCTCAGTGGGTTAAGGATCCAGCGTTGCTGTGAGCTGTGGTGTAGGTTGCAGACGTGGCTCGGATCCCGCGTTGCTGTGGCTCCGGCGTGGGCTGGTGGCTACAGCTCCGATTAGATCCCTAGCCTGGGAACCTCCATATGCCGGGAAGCGGCCCTAGGAAAAAAAAAAAGGCAAAAAGACTAAAAAATAAAATAAGAATGTATTTATAAAACAGAAACAAACTCACTTCTTTTTTTCCTCTTTTGCTTTTTAGGGTTACACCCGCAGCCTATGCAAGTTCCCAGGCTAGGGGTTGAATCCGAGCTGCAGCTGCCAGCCACAGCAATGCCAGATCGGAGCCGCATCTTTGACCTACACCACAGCTCACAGCAACGCCAGAGCCTTATCCCACTGAGTGGGGCTAGGGATCCAACCCACATCCTCACGGATGCTAGTCGGGTTCGTTGCCCCTAAGCCGCAACGGGAACTCCAAACTCACATATTTCAGAAGCAATCTTAGGATTACCATGGGGGAAATGGGGGAGGGGGGTGAGGGAGGACTTGGGAGGTTGGGAATAACATACACACTACTGTGTAAAAATAGGTGATCCAGGAGAACCTACGCTATGGGAAATCTACTCAGTAGTGTGTAATAACCTATATGGGAAAAGAGAATGGAGATATAGATATAGATATAGATGGATATATATATTTATATGTAATAACATTATATATGTATATAACCGATTCCCTTGCTGTTCACCTGAAACTAATACGACACTGTAAGGCAACTATATTCTTAATAAAATTAAAAAAAAAACTAAAAAATAAAATAAAAAATAAAACTACTTAACCTTAAGAATTAGGGCCATATCTGAAATGACATAAGACAAATCAGTTTCACAGACATTAAGCTGCAAGGTGCTACCAAGAAGTGCTAGTCATTAGGGTGGACTGTTATCCCTTGCTTATTCTTTTGGCATTAGTACAAGATTCTTCTTTGGGGATCCCACCTGGCCTGGCCACATCAGACTAATAGTGATTGAACATGTGCATGGCCACGTGACCTAGGCTAGAGCAACTGACATCATCTTATAACAGGAATTCTTTTTTTTTTTTTGTATTTCTAGGGCCACACCCTCAGCACATGGAAGTTCCCAGGCTAGAGGTTGAATTGGAGCTGTAGCCACTGGCCTACTCACAGCAACGCCAGATGCTTAACCCACTACCCGAGGCCAGGGATCGAACCTAAGTCCTCATGGATAGTCGTCAGGTTCGTTGCCGCTGAGCCACGGACAGGAATGCCCATGACGTCATCTTTTGGGAATTCCCATGGTGACAGGAATGACAAAATCAGAGAGTGGTTGGAACTGATTCACCCCAACTGCAGAGCACCCAGAATAGACTGTCAGTTAGTTCCCACTCTCTGGAGCCCTGGGGTTGCCCTGCATGGTCTCCTTTACAAGGTTATTCTGTTTTTCCTTGGACTCTATGAGCTTCTCCAAATTCTTTCAACTGATTATTTGGTCCCATTATCAGTTTCTGCGGCTGAGAAGCCAAGAGCCTGTGAACTTATGGTCTTACCCCATGAGAAAATACATTGAGATAATTTACCCATCTGTAGAATATCATTAGGCAGAATGAGATATAAACGATCTCAGGTAAAATCTGGTTTAGCTATGCAGAAATAGTGTATTCCATAATGTCACCTATTAAAAAACCGAATGTACTTGCCAAGAAGTTCTTCTAAGAAGTTCTCAATTTGAGGACTATATCTCTTATTAAATGCTATTATCTCATTATGTATTTATTAAGTGCTCATTAGCAGCAACAACAGCAACATGTTGATGCAGAGGGACAAGGACACAGGCATCCATTGTGCTCTTTTCTCTACTTCAGTGAAGTTCGAAAATTTCTAGATGTTCTTTTTTCAATGCCTGTCATGTGTATAAAGTGGCAATATTGTAGGGCATACAAGACAAAATGCTTCCTTCAAGGAGTGTGTCAGGTCATAGAACAAACATACAGAACCCTCGGGCCACATAGAAAAGCTTTTGTGAGCACAGATGTGGAACGAGGATCCTTCAGATACAGAAGAAAAGCTCGGAGGAACTTACACGGACATCAGGGAGCCAAAGAGCACACAGTAATAAAGATGCGTGAACTCACAGGATGGCTACCAAGGCTGCGTGTCAGCCATTTGCAAGGCTTAACTTTCATACATGTTAGAGGATGTTGTACTTTCCTTAAATCTAATTGGGCAGCCCCCAGCCAGCTGCCTGCTGGGGGCACCAATCATGAGAAGGCAAATAGAGAAACATGTTTGCCAGAACACCTCCAGACAGGGGTGGGACGATGGGAGGTGCTCTGAATGCACATAGAAGGAATCCACTGATAAACTTACTGGGTTGGGGAATGAGACCTCCAAGGGGCACTTTCTGGCAAGAGTGGGTGACAGCTAATCTGCCTCCTCAGGCACATGGGTCTCCTTACCTGCAGGACTAGCATAGCCTAGTGTTAAGAGCAGGCACTGTCATCAGGGGACCAGGATTTTGATCCTAGCTTCACTACTTCTGTTCTTTTCTGCTTTCCCCCCAAATGTACATTTTGGTAAAATACACATAAATTGACCATTTTTGCCATTTTTAAGTGTACAGTTTGGAAGTGTTAACTATGTTCGCATTGTGCAATTTCCAGAACTCCTTCATCTTGCAAAACTGAAACTTTATATCCATTAAATAACTCCCTACTCCCTCCCCCTCCCAACCCCTGGCAACCACCATTCTACTTTCTGTTTCTATAAATTTGACTACTCTTTTTTCTTTTTAGGGATGGTCTGTTTATTTTTAGGTAATTCCTATAGGTGGAATCATACATCATTCATCTTTTTATAAATGGTTTATTTCACTTAGCATAATGTCCTCAAGGCTCATCCAGGTTATAGCATATGTCAGAATCTCCTTTTTCAAGGTTGAATAATATTCTGTTGTATGGATATACCACATCCGTCCACATTGTTACCCATCCATCTATCATTGGATACTTGGGTTGTTTTCTACCTTTTGGCTCTTGTGAACAATGTCGCTATGAACATGGGCATAGAAATATCTCTTTGAGACCCTGCTTTCAATTCTTTTTGTTATATACACACAAAGTGGAATTGCTGGATCATCCGGTAATTCTGTCATTAGGTTTTTGAGGAACCCACCCTACTGTTTTTTACAGCAGCTGCAGCATTTTACTTTCCCACCAGCAATGCATGAGTGTTCCAGTTTCTCTGCATCCTTGATAACACGTGTTTTCTATTATAGCCATCCTAATAGGTGTACTTGGCTGTTTTAATGCTCACATCTGATTTGGAAAATGTAGATCTCTAACTTGTGGCAGAGGGTGCTGAAAGTAGCCATAGCTGATGCTGTGCTTTCTCCACAGGTCGAAGGGTGTCTCTGAGGGAGAAGGTCACAGACCAACGAATGCCAGAGAACCTGAAAGCACCAGCAAGAACCATGGCTGCCCAGATGAGGGAAGTACATTAGAGCCACACCCAGAAAACCGTGCTTAGTTAGGGCAGCTTTCTACCACAAATATGTAGAGAAAAGGCTGGCAGGGTACAAAGAGGAACCAAAGTTATTAAAAGAATGGAGGAATTGGTCCACAGCAAAGACTAAAGCTCCAAGGGCTAGTTTGGGTCATTGGTGCCCACTGTTTACAAATATGTGGTGGGCAAAACAAGCCAGGGAAATTTCTTTTTAATGAAAAGAGATGTTTTAAGTAGGGAAAAACATGCTAGCAATGCAGCCAAGGCATATAAAGAAGAATCTGAGTTCAGTCTTAGACCAAAAATATGAAGATAAAGCTATACAAAATGAGGAATAGTTTTACCAGAAAAGTGAGGAAGTACTATTTTTGGAACTCTGCTGAAAGAAGTTTGTCTTCTTGGAGGGAAAGTTCAGTCTTTTTTTACAAGTCAATTAAGTAACAGAAGAATGTTCAGTCTCTGACTTCTTCGAGTATCAAGTATATATATATATATAATATATATATATATATAACTCAGTCATGTTCATGTTTCCCTGTTCTCAATGGAGTTCAGAAAACTCTCAGAATTCAAAGTTTGAATGTCTGAAATCCATTTCATGCTCCTCCTCCCCTCCCACCCCACCTCTTTGAAAAATTCCCCTGACCCCAGGGTTTCCCTGCCCAGGTGAATGGCTGCCCTGCCACCCCTCCTGCCTTTTGGAATGACCTCCACGCCTCCTCCTTTTCACTTTCTTAGTCGTGGTTTCTTCTGACTTGCTGTTTGTTTGTTTGTTTGTCTGTTTGTCTCTTTAGGGCTGCACCTGAGGCACACGGAAGTTCCCAGGATAGGGGTCAAATCAGAGCTTCAGCTGCCAGCCTACCCCCAGCCACAGCAACGAGGGATCCGAGCCATGTCTGGGACCTGCACCACAGCTCTCGGCAACTCTGGATCCTTAACCCATTGAGCGAGGCCAGGGATCGAACCCTCATCTTCATGGGTTTTTCTTACCTCTGAGCCATGAGGGGAACTCCTGACTTGCTTTCTGAATCTGCATCATTCTCCTCTGCCCCGGACTTGCTTCTCTCCCCAGCCTCATCTATACAGTGTGGGAGCAACATCCCTGCTCACCTCTGGTCTCCATCCTCCATCCATCCAGCACTCTCAAGCCTCAAGGCTACCCCACCATTGCTGTACATCTGGTCAAGCCCCAACCCATCCTTGACTTCTGCTTTCCCGAAGAGTCGCCTGCAAACCTTAAAATGACCTTCAAAGAAAATTAATCTCTGCCCATAAACAATCACTGCTTCTAGGATTCCATATATGTTTTCTTAGAGTTGCAGTATTGGCCAAATAGTGTTTTGGGGAGGTTTTTTGGTTTTGTGTTTTTGTTTTTGTTTTTTACCTGCATTCATGGCATGTGGAAATTCCTTGGCCAAGGGTCGAACCTGAGCCACAGCAGTGACAATGCCAGATTTTTAAACTGCTGCATGCAGAGTAACTCCAGAACAATTTTATCTTAGCAACAAAAATTCAAAGCCAAAATTCCCCACAGTCTCATCCATTTGTATACATCCGTGGTATCTGCTAGTCCTTGTTCATATGCTCAGTTCGTGTTTACAGACTTGCAGTAATCTTGATAGAATTTTTATGTTCCTATTTTACCTAACATGATATAGCAAATGATCTTCTGTTTTGTTAGTAACATTGCCAGATCATTTCCCCAAAGTGTTGCTGCAATTCACGTTTCTACCAACAAAGTGCAAGAGTGTCTGATTTCATGTATTCTCACCATCCACTCTCATTTTAGCCAATCTGACGAGTTTTTGGTTTTTTAAGAGGGATACCTCAGTTTATTCACGTTTCTTAGTTCTTTGAGTTTCTCTTCCTAGGAAAAGCCTACTAAATCCCTTCTCTTCTCTATTTTTCTATTGGATTGTTTGTTGTTCTTCCCAAGTTGAGGGTCTTTGTGTAGTGAGGATTTTAACCCTTCCTCTGCCATAGGCATTGCAAGTACTCCCCCATTACAGATCTCTCAGTATCCCCGCCCCTACCCTTAGTCCTGAGTCAGAAAATGAAACAGCACTTGTCAAAACACAGAATGCATCCAATTTCCTGCCTCCTGGAGCACCTGGCCCCTCCATACATCTCCTCCTCAACAGGTTAACACTCTTCAAAGTGGAGTGATGCTTCAGTGTCTTTGTTGGTGTCAAAGGCTGGGAGGGAAAGGCCAAAGTCCCTGAATAAATGAAGGCGGGAGGTGGGGGGGGGGGCTGAGGAATGGCGTAAGGTGTGAATGGAGAGATGAAGCAGGAGCTGGTCCTGAAGGGCCTTGTGGGATCTATTTTAAGTGCCAAAGGAAGGTCTGAGCTAGAGTTTGAAAGGATGCTTGTAGCTGCTGGAAGGGAAATGCACTAAGGGAGCAGGACTGGAAGCAAGGAGCCCAGTTAGCAGGATGTTGTGGTCCGGGTGAGAGACCGTGGTAGTTGGGACTAGGGTACTGGCAGCTGGTTTAAGGAGAGGTTGATAGACACATTGTGAGCCATAAGGAAGCGTTAAGATGGTCAGTGGATGATCCTAGGAGATCAGACCCGGAGCAGTGAGACGGAGATGTGGAGACCGACCCCTAAGATGCTGACTTAAATCATGCGAGGTGGGGGAGTTCCTGTTGTGGCGCAGCAGAAGCGAATCCAACTAGGATCCATGAGGATTCGGGTTTGATCCCTGGCCTTGCTCAGTGGGTTAAGGATCCAGCATTGCTGTGAGCTATGGTGTAGGTCACAGACGCGGCTCAGATCTGGTGTTTCTGTGGCTGTGGTGTAGGCTGACAGCTGTAGCTCCAATCTGACCCCTAGCCTGGGAACTTCCATATGCCGTGGTGCAGCCGCTAAATATGTGTGTGTATATATATAAAGTCATGCGAGGAGGATCCAACTGGGAGGGGAGTTCAGAAGGAAAAACAAGATTCATTTCTTAGACTTGTCAATTGTGAGCCACCTGTGGAACAACCAGACAGAGTGGCAAGATGTTCGAGGCTGGAGCTCAGACACAGCGTCTGGTGTGGAGACACGCATTTGGAAATACGCAGCAAAGAGATAATATTTGAAGCCGGAGGAGACAAGGGGCTGACTATTGAGTCTGGAATCACCAAGAACAGTGTCCCTAGGTACATGGGGGTGGGGTGAAGATATTGGACTGAGTTGGAAAATTCATAAAAGGCGAGGAAGGGGAGGTGGCCTGTGGAGACCCCTCTGTCCGGAAGCTCCGTTGTGGATCCAGTGTTGAGAAACAGGGAGGTGGATGGAAAGGGGGTGGCGTCGAGAGACGTGTTTTGTTAAGTGGAGGATACTAGAGCCTGGCTGAATGCCAGAGGGGTGCTGGGAAGGTGAGGGCAACAGGACAAGAGGGTGAGGAAAGGGCTTGACCGGGGGCAGGAGGCGGTCACCTCCCTTGTCCCAGTAGAAGGGGACAAGGAGAAAACAGTATGCCGTGTGGGAAGCCTTCGGATTAGATGGAAGGAAGGTGAGAGGGATCCTCTCCAGTGGGAATGGATGGGAGGGTGCTGGGAAAGGAAGGGAAGCAGGAGGGGGTGGAGAGAGAGGGGTTGAGAGAGAAGTATTTACAGAGTGACAGAAAGAAAACACTTCTTAGCTTGCTCAGAAGATCGGAGAGAAAGCCCATCTCATGAAATTTCAGAATGCCAGAAATAAAGACAGAACTCTCCAAAACAGAGAAAGCAAAAATGAGAGAGACAGAGAAGCAGAGAGAGGGAACCAGATCACACACAAAGGAGTGATGAGCCTGTTAGCATCCTCTCTCTCTCATTGGCAACAATAGACCTTAGAAGACGATGGAACGCCGGAGAGTTCCAAGAGAAATTTAATTTTTGAGCCCGGCGCTCCCTACCAAGCCCAACTAGCATTCAGATGAAAAGCGCAAAATAAAGACATTTTCAGTCACTCAAAGATTCTGCAAGTTTATACTAATAGACCTCTCTGAACCATTGCCAGCAAGTCAGAAAATGCATCCAGGAGAAAATATATGTAACATAGAAACAAAGACAAGCAAAGAGCAGGGGATAGAGGGCGCGCTTGTAATTAACTAATTGTTGGCTACTTTTTCAAAGGCCACCTGAAACTCAAGTTCAGCAGATGTAAACATGAGAGGTGTGTAAGGAGAGGGAGGAAGGGAGTAAAAGTCCACTGAGTTCTCCATCCTGTTCAGGGGAGAAAATAGACACTGATTACCTCTGGTTACTGATAGAAAAATGTGTGTTAAAAATTGTAACTTTGGGAAGTTCCCGTCGTAGCTCAGTGGAAACGAATCTGACTAGGATCCATGAGGACACAGGTTCGATCCCTGGCCTCGCTTAGTGGGTTAAGGATTCAGTGTTGCCCTGAGCTGTGGTGTAAGTTGCAGATGCGGCTCAGATCCTGCGTGGCTGTGGCTGTGGCAGAGGCCGGCAGCTGTAGCTCTGATTAGACGCCTAAACTGGGAATCTCCATATGCCATGGCTGCAGCCCTAAAAAGCAAAAAAAAAAAAAAAAAAAAAAAAGTAAGCCTGGGAGTTCCCTGGTGGCTCAGCAAGTTCAGGATCTGGTGTTGTCCCTGCAGTGGCTAGGGTCAGTGCTATGGCATGGGTTCCTTCCCTGGCCCAGGAACTTCTGCCTGCTGTGGATGTGGCCCCCAAAATGTAATCTTAATCCTGAAGAATAGACGATATACATTCTGTATATTATAATCCCCAGAGAGAAAGAAAGGAATACACACACACACACACACACCCTATTAATTCAAAGAAAAGATTCTTAAATGTGGAACAAGAACAATAAGAAAAAAAGAACGTATTCTATTCAGAAGGAGAAAACCCCAAAGAAAATTATGTAAAAGGTTCTAAGCATATCCCGTTGAGGCAAATGGAAGATGAGTTACCAGAAAAACACAGTAATGTTTCTGAGTCGGTTTATCTCCTCTTTTCCGCACCCCAGTTGGAAGGTATTGAGGAGCACCTCTGAAACGGTCTTTATTAATAAATATACTCGCTACTATGGCTGTCTAATAAATTAGTCAACACATAATGGCTTAAAACAACTATTTATTTTGCTCATGGAGTCTGTGGAGCAGGAATTGGGACAGGGTGTCATGGAGCGAGAAGGCCTATCTTTGCTCCCGATGTTTGGAGCCTCCGCTGAAAGTGTCAAAAGCGTTTCACTCACATATCTGGCAGTCAGTGCTGGCTCTTGACCAGGGGGCTTCCTTTCCTCGCCATGTGGACCTCTCTCTGTGGCCTGGGCTTCCTCACAACGTAGTGGCTGCGTTCCAAGGGCAAGCATCCCAACAGAAAAAGAGCCAAGTGGAAGCTGGAAGTCACACAGCCTCACTCCATCCCGTCTCTTAGAGGTGAATCACTCGGGCCAGCTCCTCTTCCAGGGGAGGAGAATTAGGCTCCACCTTTTGGGAGGGAAGGGTCAAAGCCTTTGTGGACATGTTTTAAAACTGTCACAATAACCAAGTGGAATTCTTTGTGATAAAACTAAGAATGTGCTATATAAACAAACCTTAAAATGTTAATTCTACAGCAAAATATGATGACATGCGAAACAAAGATGCACAGGCAGACTTTTAAACAACATAAGGCATGGCCATTTGTCATGAACAAACGCTTTGTTGAGTTTTGCACGTTCCCTTGTTTTTCCATCTCTTAGATCAGGTAAATCTATTAGAATCATTATTAAGAAAACCCAGCCGTTTCCTGTTGACAGGAGATAGGAACAAAACAAAATCAGAAATCGTGGAGTGCCTGTCGTGGCTCAGCAGAAACAAATCCGACTAATATCCATGAGGATGCGGGTTCAATCCCTGACCTTGCTTAGTAAGTCGGGGGTCTGATGTCGCTGTGGCTGTGGTGGAGGCCGGCCGCTGGAGCTCTGATTGGACCCCTAGCCTGGGAACTTCCACATGCTGAGGGTGAGGCCCTAAAAAGAAAAAAAACAAAAAGTCAAAAGTTAAACAGAGAGGATTTTAAAACTTTAAAAAGAGATGTAACAAATACACCAGATGCTCTAAGAAAAATAATTCAGGGTGAAACGTGAGGGGATTCCATCATCACTAACCTTAGAGATAACCCGAGAAAATCAAAGTTAAAATAACGAGACGGCAAACAAAGATTTTCAAGTATTAATAATGTTCATTGCTCGCATGGGTGTCAGGAAGGGTGTATGTATTCACTTGTTGGGTGTGTGACATTGTACACCCTTTTTTCAAGGATAATTTGCAGTATCTGTTAAATTTTAAACCCCGCACACTTTGACCCAACAGTTTCACCGCTGAGTCTCCTTGGCCCACACACATCTTTACTAAAGCAATTCTGTGTAAATCCTATGCAGAGTTCTTAAAAGGAAGATCTATTCATGGACAATGTTCAATGAAAAGAGCAAGCAGCAAAACGATACACACAGCACGAGGCCTCTTGTATATTTTAAATTATAGAACCAAATCATATATCTGCAACTTGTTTATGTCCATACATATGCTAAACACAAAGAAAAGCACGAAGAAAGATTTGCATTAAAATGATAACAGTGGCTTCACAGGATTAAAAGTTTGGAATAAGGGGGAAATTTAAAATTTTTTCCTCTATACCCTGCTAATATTTTGGATTTCTGAAACATAAAGTATACATGTAGTAGCTCTACCAATTTAAAAATTAAAAACAAAATGAACTTTTTTCTTTATTTATATATATATATATATATAAACATATTTTTTTTCTGTAACTGCTTTACTGAGATAAAATTCGCATACAGTTCACCCACTTAACGTGTATGATTTCATGATTTTTTTGTTGTTGTCTTTTTAGGGCCACACCCGTGGCATATGGAAGTTCCCAGGCCAGGGGTCGAATCAGAGCTACAGCTGCCAGCCTACACCACAGCCACAGCAACACCAGATCCAAGCTGCGTCTGCGACCTACACCACAGCTCATGGCAACACCAGATCCTTAACCCACTGAGCGAGGCAGGGATCAAACCCATGTCCTCGTGGATACTAGTCAGGTTCATTAACCACTGAGTCATGGTCACAGGAACTCCAGTGATTTTTTTCTAGTACATCCACAGAGCTGTGCAACCATCATCGCAATCAATTTTAGAACATTTTCTTCACCCTCAAAAAAAGCCTTTGACTATCACCCCCTCCCTCTCCCATCCTCCCATCCCTCAGTCCTAGGCAACCACTAATCCAGTTTTTGTTTCCATAGACTTGCCTCTTCTGGACACTTCATATAAATGGAGTCAGGTAATATGTTATCTTTTGTAACTTGCTTCTTTTGCTGAGCGTCATGTTTGCAAGGTTTATCTGTATTGTAGCATGTGTTAATACTTCATTCCTTTTACAGCCAAATAATATTCCATTGCATGGGTATATGTACCATGTGTTTATCCATTCAACGGGTGGTGGGTATTTAGATGGGTTCTACCTTTTGGCTACTATAAATAATGCTACTATAAATATCCATGTACAAGATTTTATGCAGACATAAGTTTTCCTTTCTCTCAGGTGTATATCCTAAGAGATACACGTGAAATTGCTGAGTCAAATGGTAGACCTCTGTTCCACTATTTGAGAAAAAGCCAGACTGTTTTCCAAAGTGGCTGCACCATTGGACATTCCCACCGAGGGTATATGAGGGTTCCGTTTTCTCAAAATTCTAGCACTTCAGTTGTCTTTTTGATTTCTGGTGGGTGTGATGTAGTATCTCATTGTGGTTTTGATTTGTATTCCCTGATGACTAACAATGTGGAGCGTCTTTTCATGTACTTATTGGCCCTTTGTGTATCTTCTGTGGAGCAATATTTCATCTGAATAGCAAGTAATAATTATCCCATTACTTATTAATCTAATAAAATTAGATGTGGAACATCAAGGCCTCACCAATGAGATAAACTCAAAGAACCTCTGGCTGGGGTAGACATGACCAGACCCTTATCCCCTACCAGTCTCATTGCAACTGTTACAAAGTCCTTGAGCCCCCCTCCCCCCACTTCAGCTACCTGGCCTACTTCCCGCTGCCCCTAATTAAGTATTTGGCCCACTCCTCACCCTGCCCCTCTAGGGAACTTATACACCCCCAACCAACGAGCAAGCGTATCTTAAAACTTCTGCTCTCGCCTTTGTCCCTGGGCTATAAACACAGACAGCACCCCACACTTGGGGTCGGCTCTCCCTGACCATCAAGAGGTCATCCTGCTGCATTAGCAGTGTTTCTTGCCTCAATAAACTCGTCTTTCTTTTTATCTCGATCTGAGTTTGGAAATTCTTTTCCAACCCACTCACAGACTACAACATTAGATTAATTTTATCACGGAGTTGTAAGAGTTGTTCATATACTCCAGAAACAAGTCCTTTATCACATGTATGATTCGCACATGTTTTCTCCCATTGCACAGGTTACGTTTTCACTTTCTTAATAATGTCATTGGAAACACAGAGGTTTTAATTTTGATGAAGTCGGATTTGTTAATTTTTTTCTTCTTTTATTGCTTGTGCATTTGATGTCATTGAAGAAACCGCTGCCTTCTTCAAGGTCACAAAGATTTACCCCTATGTTATCCTTGAAGAGTTTTATAGTTCTTGTTCTTACATTTAGGTCTTTGATCCATTTTGAGTATATGGTGTGAGATAGGGGTCCAACTTCATTCTTTCGTGTATAGATATCCAGTTGTCCCAACACCATTTGTGGAAGAGACTATTCTTTCCCTACTATTATCGAAAATTTGATTTACCATAGAAATATGGGTTTATTTTCAGCCTCTCAGTTCTCTTCTGTTAATCTCTATGTCTATCTTATGCCAGTGCCATACTGCCTTGATTACTTTTGCTTTGTAGTAAGTTTTGAAATCAAAAAGCGTAAGCCCTCGAAACATTGTTCTTCTTTTCAAGATTATTTTGGCCATTCTGGGGTCCTTGAGTTTCATGTGAGTTTTATGATCAGTGCATCAATTTCTACAAAGAAATCAGCTAAAATTCTCATAGGGATTATATCAAATAAAATGAACTTTTAAAACTGTAGCTATTTTGTTATTATTTTACAGGAAATAAGTAGCATTTCACTTTATGTGGTTTCATGAGACTCAGCTTCTGCGAGTTCATAAATATCAGTGTGTGTCATCATCTAGATCCGGAATTGCCAAATTCTAACTATGTTGCTTCCTACGTACCTTTCAAAACCATGCTTCCTTCTCCATCTCTGTTGTACTCATCCAGTTCAGGCCCCTCAGCATTTCCAGAAGTCATCTTCCAGAAGTCATCTGCCTTTATTCTGGTATCCTCTAAAATATCCTCCAACTTGAACTCAAAATCAGCTCACTAAAGCCCAAGCATGATCCTGCCTCCTCCTTTTGAAAAACACTTCAGTGGTTATCCGTTGTCTTCAAGATAAAGTTCAAGTTACTTAGCATCCTAACAAGGTCCTTCCAAGTTTGACTTCTGCTCACCTGCTGCTCATCTCCTATCCCTCGTCAGTAATACCAAACCATCCTTATATTTCAGGCACGTAAAAAGTTTCTAGTCCCAGAGTGCACCAAGCGCTTGTATGCCTCCCTGCAGTGGTGCATATGTGACCTTTGTCTGGAATGCTTTCCCCTCTCATCTCTCTGGAAAACTTTTATTTCATCTTTCAAGACTTGGCTCAAATGTCATTTCCACTCTTTTGTTAGTGATGATAATGACGACGATGATAGAACAGACATTTTATATCAGACTTTAAATCATAGGAAGTATGTATGTAAAATTGATATAAAAATAAATCTTTTCCTACTCAACCTCTAGTCACATCTTTTGTACTTTCAATTTTTACTTTATATATTTTGAGGCTCTATTATTAGGTGCATACGTATTTATGATTATCATATCTTTATAATGTATTATCCATTTTATTATTATGAAATATCCCATTTTCTGGTAATACTCATTGATTTGAAGACTGTGTTACTGATATTTTTATAGCCACTCTAGCTTTCCTGTGCTTGAGTTTTTCATGATTTATCTCTCCTCATCCATTGATTTTCAACCAATTAGAGTCTTGAATTAAAAGTATGTTATATATAACACATAATTGTGCTTTGCATTTTTTTCTTTTTTCTTTTTTGGCCATGCCTGCAGCATATGGAAGTTCCCAGGCCAGGGATCAGATCTGAGCCATAGCTGCGACCTACACCCTAGCTGCAGCAATGCCAGATCCTTAGCCCACTGTGCCACAGTGGGAATTCCATGCTTTACATTTTTATCATTTCTGATAACTTCTGCCTTTTAATTAGAGTGCTAATCCTTTTTTATTTCATATAGTTAGATTTAAGCCTAGAATTTTGTTATTTGTTTTCTGTTTGTGCCTTCTTTTTTTTCCTTCTGTTTCTTTCCTTTCTTTGGATTAATTGAATATGTTTTAAAATTCCCTCTTTACTTGTACCTCTTTGCCTTATTTTTTGAGAAGGTAATACTTCAGTCTAAAGTTACCAGGTACATCCCTAATTCTTCACAGTCTGCTAAGAGTTTTGAATTATACCATTTCACATGAAATGTAGAAAGTTTGCAACCATGTGGTCGTCCATTTACATCTCTGTCCTTTATGCAAGTTGTTATAATGACTATACCCACCTACACTATAAATCCCATAATACAATGTTATAACTTCCATTTAAACAATGATTTGTATTTTAAAGAAATTAAGAGGACAAAATTACCTTTTTACTCATCCACCTATTTACCATTTCCAGTGATTTTATTCCAGTGTAGATTTGAGGGGTTTTTTTGTTTGTTTGTTTGTTTTTTATTTTTTTGTCTTTTTTGCCATTTCTTAGGCCGCTCCCACGGCATATGGAGATTCCCAGGCTAGGGGTCGAATCGGAGCTGTAGCCACCGGCATGTGCCAGAGCCACAGCAACACTGGATCTGAACCATGTCTGCAACCTACACCACAGCTCACGGCAATGCCGGATCCTTAACCCACTGAGCAAGGCCAGGGATCAAACCCGCAACCTCATGGCTCCTAGTCGGATTCACTAACCACTGAGCCACAACGGGAACTCCTGTAGATTTGAGTTTTTATCTGATTTCATTTTCCTCCTGTCTGAAGGACTTCCTTTAGCATTTCTTGTAGTGCAGTTCTACTGCTGACAAATGCTTACATTTCCTTTAACCTAAAAATCTGTCTTTCACCTTTATTTTCGAAGGATATATTCACTAAATATAGAATTTGGAGTTGACAGGGTTTCTCCACCCCCCTCAACCCCCATATTTTAAAGATGCTGTGCCATTATCTAATGGCCTCCTTTGTTTCTAAAATAACTCACAGTGTGTCCCTCCCACTTTGTTTACAATGTGTTATTTTCTCTGACTGACTACTTTCAAGACTTTATTTTTATTTTGTTTTCAGAAATTTGACTAGCATGTCTTTAGGTATGTTGTTGCTGTTGATTTTTAAGATCCTGCTTGGGAGTTTCCTGAGCTTTTTGAACCTGTAAGTTTATGCCTTTACCAAATTTAGCCATTTCTTAAAACTCTTTCCCCAAACATTTTCTGTCCCATTTTTCTCTTTCCCTTCTAGCATTCCAGTTACATGTATGTTAGATATTTTGATATTGTCCCACAGTTCCTTGAAGTACTGCTCATTTCTAAAAAATGTGTATGTCCTTCAGAATGGATACCTTCTATTGGTCTATCGTCAACTTCTCTGAGTCTTTCTTTTGTCATCTTTCTTCTGCTCTGAAAGCCACCCAGTGAACTTTTTATCTATGATATTGAAATTTTCATTTCTGAGGACTTTTCCAAGAAATTTTGAGATTTGCCATTTGGTTCTTCTTTGTAGTCTCTATTCTGCTGAGATTTCTCTATGCTTTTATTTACGGCACATATTTTATGTGCCATAAAATGGCTAGGAATTCCTGATCTCTTTGTTAAAGGGATTGCAATTTTTTTCCTGTATAATACATTTTTCTAACTCCCCACATGTTAGTCTTATTTTATTTCCTTACTGAGACAGCTAATCCTTATCTAAGCACTATTAAATTAATGGGTTATTTTATTTAATTCTCACAACCCCTCTAAGGGGAAGATGGCTTTATTATCCCCATTTTACAGATGAGAAAGGTGAGCAAGAGATTAGTTGTGCTAACTTCTTCTAAATCCTTGTCTGCTATTCCAGTATTCTTAATCATCTTGGAAATGGTCATCATTGGCTTACTTTTTCTCAGGTTTTCTTATTTTTTGGTATGTTGGGGAATTTTGTATCCTGGACGTTGTGAATGATACATTGTAGAGTCTCTGGATTCCATTGTATTTCTCTGAAGAAAACTGGTTTAGATTTTAGTTGGTAGTTAACTTGACTGACCTCAAACTGTAAACTCTGTCTCTCCTCTGTGGTTGGTGGCAGCTCAAATTTAAGTTCAATTGTTTAAGCCTCAGCTGGCTGCTTGGTGTCTGCCCCCATTTATGTGCAATTTAAGGGTCAACTAGAGATTTGGGTTCCCTCTCTCCTTTCTTGGGTTCCTCCTCCCCTTTTTTTAGTATATGTGCTGCTGAAGCGAGCATCCTTTCTTGGGTTCCCCCCTTCCCACTCTACAGTGACTGTGGTTGCCCTAAACTGTGTCCTCTTGTTCATCAAGCCAATAAAAATGTAGGTTTTGGGGTCAGAATTTAACGCCCTACATGCACATGCTGGGGTCTGCCTTTATTCTAAATGCTTCTTAAGAAGAAAGAAACTCACTCTGTGATGTCCTTTTCTTCCAAGTGTCAACTTCCCTCCAGCATCTGCCTGCTTTTGTTCATTCCATTATCTTCAGGTAGTTGATTTTTAGATTTTTGTCTAGAGTTTATAGCTGGATAGCATCAGATTGTGTTCATTCATTCTAAGGAAATTTATGGTCAGGAAAAAATGGCTAGGAATTCCTGATCTCTTTGTTAAAGGGATTGCAATTTTTTTCCTGTATAATACACTTTTCTAATTCCCCACATGTTAGTCTTATTTTATTTCCTTACTGGGACAGCTAATCCTTATCTAAGCACTATTAAATTAACGGGTTATTTTATTTATTTCTCACAACCCCTCTAAGGGGAAGATGGCTTTATTATCCCCATTTACAGATGAGAAAGGTGAGCAAGAGATTCAGCTGCTTATCAGAGTAACTGGGCATGAACGGCATTCCAAAGGGCTGCTCCCTCTATAACCCATTTTCTTTCTCAGTCTGGTTGTGAGATACAGCTTGCACAGAGGGCAGGTTTTCAGAACCAAGGCCATAGCTAGAGGCAGAAGGTGGAAGGAGTCATCTATGACTTTGATCTTGGCCCAGTCCTTGTTAGTCATCCAAGTCAGAGGTTTATCCTAGCTGGGCATAACCAACAGTATCCACTCTAGTTAACAAGGATGAAGTCCAAGAGAGTTCAAGGGAATATTAGGAAGTTGACAACATCTCTAGGAGGGCCAGAGGGTATGGTATTAGGGTCTCGAAGCCACTTATAATGCCCATGGTACCCTGGACACTGGCTGTCTCTTGGCTACCCTCCCCAGAGTGAAGCCCCACAGCACCTGCTTTTCATATCCTTCATTCATGCCCTGACTGCTCTCACCAGCATGTGTGTTGTCATATCCTTCCTCGCACGTCTCATCTCACTGTGGAGGAGGCTCTGAGAAATTATTTCTCTGAGTGGGGAGATGGGATATTCCTGGACCTCAGAAGGGTATTCAAATGCTCCTGGGCAACCAGAGGGTTCAATAGATAGGCACATTCCATGTCCATGAGCTACTGGGCAGATTCCAAGTGACCTGCTTTACTTAGAATAATTTCTCCCCATAAGAGGCTGGGACAACCCCTTTCTGTGCTGCCTGACTTTGAGTTTCCCTCGTTTAGAGAAAAGCCAAACTCCATAAGCAGACGGTTTTATGGGAGCATGACTCATGCTGGTTTTTGTTTAACTGTTATTGCACCTTGACTATAATAAAATGACTGCATTTGGAATGTAAGCTGACATTTCTAGTTTTTATAAGAAAAATCAGATTCTAGAGATAGACTTATGGAAACTCTCCATTTGCTCAGGGTCACCTCCAATTGTTGACCAGGTAGACCTGGATTTGTCATTGTGGGCCCCTGGTTCCCAGAACTCCTGCCTTAGGAACCAGGCCTTGGGGGGTTATCTAGACCAAAGGGAGTGTCTGGAAAGCTTAGTGTGTTATGTGCTTTTCCAAATGACCTTTGGAATTTTGACTGAAAATGGTAGAGACGGAACCAGTTGGAGGGGCGGGATGGGATAACCCTGCCCTGCCTGCAGTCCCTGAACTGCTAAATCAATATGGACAGGAAACTCACGTCCATATTTGGGGGAAATGGGCTCATGTGGTAGAAAAGAGTTTTACTCTAACTGACTGGTGTATAGATTTTCTTGGGGACAACAATGAAAATAAAGTATCATTTGGGCTTTTATGGTCATTCAGTTCTGTTCAATGATACAAAAAGTAAACTAAATCCCTGTCTTCATCTCCTAAGGCTGGTGTTTGCAAGGTGTATTCAGCAGTCATACGTTTTGGGATTTTTGGAGCAATCCTAATTCCTTATTATTAAATTATGGTTTAATTCTTGTATATATCTTTAGGTATAATACAGATTCTCACCATTTGCAATTCTCTAGTTTCCCTGCTTATGTGCCCTTTCTGAGATGTTCTAGGCAGAGATAACACATATGTAGACCCTCCTTCTCTCAACACTAATGGAAGCACATTTTCTGCACTATGTGCGTGTGTGTGTGTGTATATATATATATATGTACATATTCATATACACATGTGTGCAAGTGTATTTTATACATATGCATATATGAATGAGTAGGGCAGAGCTCTTTCCGTATGTGTTCATGGGCAGATCTTCCTCCTTTCTTGTAACAGAGAAAGAGGATTATTGTTTTGTTCGTTTGTTTGTTTTGTCTTTTTGTCTTTTTAGGGCCGTACCCGCAGCATATGGAGGTTCCCAGGCTAGGGGTCCAATCAGAGCTGTAGCTGCCACCTACACCACAGCCACAGCAACGCCGGATCCTTAACCCACTGAGCAAGGCCAGGGATCGAACCCACAACCTCATGGTTCCTAGTCGGATTCGTTTCCACTGTGCCTTGATGGGAACTCCCGAGAAAGGAGATTATTAACCAGCTATCTCATGGTGGTTATTTACCCAGTCTTCTATTAATAGACAGGCATTCTGTTGTTTCCAGTCTTTTGCGACTATAAACAATGTTTTGCTTTGTGCCCACCCAGGGACGCAAAAAAAAAAAAAAAAAAAAAAACAACATGTTTTGGTCACTATCCATATATGTACCTCTTTGGGCACGTATGAGAGTTTATGAGAGTAACTTCCTGTAACTGGAATTACGAGGTGAAAGGTGATTAACACTTTGGAATTAGACAGCCACTGCTAAATTGGCCTCCAAAGAGGCAGATATAATCCTAACCTCTTTGCCCTACCCACTTATCAGCACGGCACATTATACCTGTCCGACTGCTGTCATTTTAATTTGTGTATCTTTTATTCAGAATATATGTTTTTGTTGATTTATTTTTTGTCTTTTGTCTTTTTATGGCCGCACCTGTGGCATATGGAGGTTCCCAGGGAAGGGGTTGAATCAGAACCAGCAGCTGCCGGCCTACACCACGGCCACAGCAACACGGGATCTGAGCTGCATCCTACACAACAGCGGCATATGGAGGTTCCCAGGCTAGGGGTCTAATCGGAGGTATAGCCTCCAGCCTACACCAAAGCCACAGCAACGTGGAATACAAGCCGCGTCTGCTACCTACACCACAGCTCACAGCAACGCCAGATCCTTAACCCACTGAGCAAGGCCAGAGATTGAACCTGCATCCTCATGGATCCTAGTCAGGTTCATTAACCACCGAGCCACGACGGAAACTCCCAGAATATATGTTTTTAAACAAACATATTTAAAATCCATAAATTCTCTGATTATACCCATTCTCTTTTGGATTGGGATTGTCTTTCATATGGCTTCACAGAAGCTTTTTATATTATAAATTATACATATAATTTACAGTATAAATGAGCTTTCCTCATTTAAAGTAAAGATGATTTGTTAAATGTAGAACTAGTTGTGATTCAGCGTCTCTGACTAGGTGTGGTTCTTCATATGAACAAATTCATAAATCAGAAACCATTCCTAGAGCACGATTCCAGATTTTTTTTTTAACTTGGAAAATAGGGCCATTAAAAAGCATTTTGAAGTAATTTACAAAACTATGCAATCCATGATGGCATTGCACACTTGCAGAGTAAATTCAAGTGACTTTAAAACATTTTCTAGTTTATACAACCATGAAAGTTATAAAACTATAAAATTTAAGTGACTTCAAATATTTTGTAGTTTATAAAATTATGTATTTATATATGTTTAATATATACTCATCCATTTTAAAAAGTCCAATATACTTAAATGTATAAATTTAAAAATACAAGTTCTCTCTCTTCTGACCAAGGCAGCACCCCTGTTAACAGTTTGGTGTGAATTCCTCCTAACTTCTTTCTAGACACCAACGATATGTCTCTAAATCCTTTTTTTCCCTGAAAGGTGGGAGCGGCATGCTGTTCTGCAACTTGATTTTTTTTCAGTGAAGGATTAATTCTGGATGTCAAAAATGTAACTTTTGCAAAGCAGCTTTGAACTCTGTAAGCTGACAGTATATTGCCAGACTACAGCAGGACCTGATATGGCTGCCTTCGGGAGTGATCTAGCCCCAGCTAATGGGCTAGAACAGATGAAGCTTTTGGAGACATATCAGATAGCTCACTGTGTGCTGTCATTTCTCCTGGAGCTCCGATGTCTGCATGTGGAGGGTGTTTTACACACACAGTGGAAGGGCTTAGACGGGAGGGGAAGATGCTGGTTATAATCACAAAGAAAGGGAGCTAGAATGGAGGCCTTCGTGAGCCAGCACCTAAAAACTCATTTTGATTTTTGAAAGATTGGGCGTCTCACCTTCTTTAAGGATTTTTGTTTTTAAGATGCACCTTGAGGCATAAATCCATACAATCCACCAAGAGAAGGAATGGGGTCAAAACAGTGGGTGCACAGAAGTGGGCTCCAAGGAGCCTCACCCCATCTCTCAAGAAGTGGGGTGGTCTGGTCTACACCCCGGAACAGCTCCTGCCTCCCTCGTGCTCCTGTGGAAGGCAGGTCCACTCTCTCGTGGGTGGGGGAGCTGATGTCCAGTTACCTCCAAGGACTAAGTCTTGCTCTTCTGGGGCACCCTCCCAGCAGCGCCTTACAGAGAGGGGGCGCTCCAGGGTTGTCAGGCAGGGCTAAGAAATTTGCGCTACACGAACCAGCCCGATACAGGAGGCCTCCACTCACCAAAGCATTGTATCCTGGCCGGGCTGCCTCTCTCCAGAGACAGGGGCCCTTTTTTCCCTCCCAACAAAGGCACTTTCTGCTCAGCCAAGCCCCTGGGGGTTGCATGTGCCTGAGGGGGACTTCTTCCGAGTCAGCCCAGAGGCACTGAACAGACTCTCCAGGCCCTGGCAGGCTGGCCTGGCATGGCTTCAGGAGGCTCCAGATGGGTCTGCCCTGGGGAGCCCTGACCCAGGGGACTGGGTCCTCCCCAGCATCCTTCGGGGCCACCCTTGATCTGCCCTCCTAGGCTTGGGAACAAACTGAGTTCTGGGAGGGTGGCTGGGTAGCAGTTTTCTTGAATAGAATCCATTCTGCGTTCATTCAACAAATATTTGAGGCTCTCCCATACGCCAAGGCCTGTTCTAGCTCTGGAAATAGGCAGAACAGGACAGACAAGGGCCCGTCTTTGTGGAGCTGGCAATCTAGTGGGGGAAGCCAGACGGGGAACAAGTCAAATGAGTAAACAAGACCGTTTTCCAGAGAGCACGGTGAGGAAAAGAAAACGCACCACGGCCTGACCGGCGACGGGAGAGGTGGCTGGTGTGCCACGTGTAACTGAGAGGAACCTCTTGGAGGTGAGGCTCAAGTGACCGGAAGAAAGGAGTCGTACCAACATCTGGGAAGAACATTCCAGGGAGCCAGCAGAGCGGAGTGAGGCACCCTGAGGCTGGGAGCACAGTGGGGAGCCGAGGAGGGTCTGAGATGGAAGCTGAGGTGAGGGCCAAACTGTTCAGGGCCACGTGGCCAGGCTGAGATGCCTCATGTCCTCTTCCACACGCGACGGGCAGTCACTGGAGGGTGAAGCACCTGAGCGTGGTCCAAGTACATGTTTAAAGGGAAACTCAAGGAGTTCCCGTTGTGGTTCAGCTGGTTAAGGACTGTGAGGATGCGGGTTCGATTCCTGGCCTTGCCCAGTGGGTTAAGGATCTCGCATTGCCACAGGCTACAGCCTAGGTGGTAGATATGGCTCGGATCCAGCGTGGATGTGGCTGGAGCATCATCTGGCAGCTGCAGCTCAGATTCGACCCCTGGCCTGGGGACTTCTATGTGCCACAGGTGAAGCCCTAAAAAGAAAAGAGGAAACTCAGGCTGCTCTGTGGGGAGCGTTAGGGGAGCACAGAGCCAAGAGGGCAGTGGAGAGGTAGTCAGGCCTGCCACCGTGGTCCAGGTGAGAGAGCGCGGAACCCGGCTGCCTGATGAGGTGGAGGGAAGCCAGGAGCTGGGATGCAGATTTGGGATTTCTGCCAACTGACATCCTCACCCAGAGGCAGGGCCTGGTATCCCTGCTCTCCTGCTTGCACTGAATGGGCGCTGGCCCCGCCAGGGTGCTGAGACCCTGCCTGGCGGATCTCCCATATCATCTTTCAACTCATGTACCAGGACCCCTGAGCTGGACCCCCACATTAGAGGGCCCCACTCTTGCTCTTCTCTGGCTGCCCCCTTCCCTCCGGGTGACGACCCTACAGGCAAAGGAACTTCCTGCCCCAACAGCCTAGAGCCAGCTGCCTGGGCCTACAAGGGCCGCTCTGCCAAGCACTTGGTATCAAACACAACCCTAGGTCAAAGGGTGATGGGAAGGGGCAGGTTTCAGAGATTATGGGAAATATCAGAGCCTTGTACTGGGCATCCACACCCACCTGGCTAAGGGCCCTTCTCTGTGTGTGTGGGGGGGGGGAATGACACAAGGGGTTGGAAGAGAAGGGGGTGGCTGCCTCTCCTGGTCCTTCATGTTCCAGGGTCAAGTTCCTTTTTATTTTTTAAATTTTTTTTTTGCTTTTTAGGGCTGTACCCACAGCATATTGAAGTTCCCAGGCTAGGGGTCTAATTGGAGCTGAAGCTGCCAGCCTACACCACAGCCATGGCAATGCCAGATCCGAGCCGGGTCTGCGACCTACACCACAGCTCATGTCAACGCCAGATCCTTAACCCACTGAGTGAGGCCAGGGGTCGAAACCTCATCCTCATGGATCCTCTCAGGTTCGTTAACTGCTGAGCCACGATGGGAACTCCGAGTCAGATTCTAAATTTACATCTGGCCTCTAGGACATGACAAAGATTTATTTGTCCAGGCAGGAAGGTAGAACATATTTTATCTAACAGTTTCTTCATTTGATTGATAACTTTTAATGTTTAAACAGATGGTATGGGGGCTGCCATTTGTAATCTTGTCCTGGATCACACAAAAATGTGGGCTGGGTCCAAGCCCACCCAACATCCACAGCTTGCTTTCTGCAGTGTTCCCCAAATGCTGAAGGAGCAGTTCTGGGATCCATTATCTACCAAAGGAGTTTTCTACCAAGATAGAATAAAAGACTTTTCCTAAGCTGCTAAACAAATTTAAGATAATGGATATTCTTTTTCTAAAATCTTTGCTGCCCGCTACTGCTTATCTGCTAGCAGTTGCAAGCACATAAACAGGAAACATAACAAAAGAAACCACACACATATTGGAATAGATGAAAATTGAGGGAAAACTGGAAACAGCTGAGTCTGACAGTGTGGATTTTTTATGGACTGAAGTTCTCATGGTTGTGATTTCATAGGGTGTACATTCAATATAGTCATGTTTCCTAACAGTTAAATCATTTCTAGCACACAGTGACAGAATTAATGATGCCTTGTAATATTCTGTGATTTCTAGGTGCTTTGTCCTAGAACAAGCTGAGAATGCCCTGTAATGAGCTATTGCCCCCAATTTACAGAAAAGAAAACAGAGGCTCAGAGAAATTCAATAACTTTCCCAAGGTGACCCTAATACACAAAGTAGGGGTTTTAATGCATCTGAGGAATCCCTGCACTACCAGAACTCCCAGTGAGACAGAGTAGGAGACAGGGTAACAAGAATGTCTTCTCAGGCTGCTCTCATTGTGGTGCCGTGGAAACAAATCTGGCTAGTATCCATGAGGATGCAGGTTCGTTCCCTGGCCTCAGGGACGCAGCATTGCCGTGAGCTGTGGTGTAGGTCGCAGATGAGTCTTGGATCCCGCCTTGCTGTGGCTGTGGCATAAGCCAGCAGCTGTAGCTCCAATTTGACCCCTAGCAAAAAAAAAAAAAAAGTAACTTCTGATTGTTTTGCTTGTCTACGTTTTAGGAAGGTCGTTGAGAATATTTTAGGGAATCACTGTAGTAGACAGACTGTATTAGACACTCATGCCCCCTGGTCAGAGCACAAACCATGCCTGAAAATTACAGTTCCTGTCTTTTATCTTAATTAGACCTTATTAATTATCTTAACTAGTTCTGCTTTGACCAACTCTACATCCACGTAGCTGTCATCAAAGTTAGAAACTAAATCAGAATGATTTGTCCTCTTTGAACTTGCTCTTCAGCATTCGCTTGATTGTCAAACTTCTCTTATATGCATTGCCTTAGGAAAGGCGAATCGAAGTAAAATAAAAACTTCCACAGGCTCTGCCTATCTTCTCAAAATGGTCAGCGTGGTGAACGGCTCTGGGACCAGGCTCCATCCAGGAGCACCCAAACCTCGGGACCACGATTCTCAGAGCGGGAGGCTCACTCCCCCCCCCCACACACCCCTCGCAGCCTGCCCTCCCCCCCAGCTCGGCATCTTCCTCTCCCGAGCTATCCGGAGCATAATTCACACCTATGAAATGCATTTTCACTTCTGTTGCTGATTTTCTCCTTTGTAAAAAGTAGAGCCAGAGCACGCCTCTTCTCTCGCCGGGCACCCCGTCAGAGCCCCTGGGTCCCTGCCCCACGCCCCCCTGCTGAGTACATTGAGGCCAAGGCTTATCAGAAAGCTCTCCCTCTTCTCTCTCCTCGAGGACTGCCAAGTGCCATCAATCCAGGCAACGCAGAAGGATCGTAAAGGTGTTCGGGGAAGATTTATGAGCTTCTCTTATTACTGGCTCTGTCTCAACAGAGCGTGAGCCACAGAGCCATCTCCCTCCCAAGCCATCCCAGCAAAATGCTGGCTGCCCACGTGATTTTTCAGGCCATAGCCCCCTTCCAGCCATGGGCACTTCCCATGGAGAGTGGCTCTGCCAAGCCTGGGGTCTCCAGCCAATTCTTGCTTCTGGGGTTCTGCAGCCAATTCTTGCTTCACAGTGTCGCCAGCCCCAGGACGCTCCCTCATCTCTGGGCAGCCCACCCACAAACCCACTACTTGGCCTCTAAACAGCTTTCTCCTCATCCCAAGACACATGTTCTCTTAGACTTCAAAGGAAAAACTAGATTATGGAAGGCAGATCTTGGCGACTGTTCCTGGGTCATGGTCTTCTCTTCCAGAACTGCAAATCAGGCAAGGAGTGTCCTATGGGTGGTGAGACCCCACGACCTCCAGGGGCTTGAACGAGACCCTCTATTTTCCCTGCATCGCTTATGTTGTGGACAGACAGTAACCCCAGCCGGAAGCCAGGCATTCAGCCCCTACCCAGACTCCCAAGTCCTGACAATTTGTTCAAATCCATCCCTGCCCTCTGTCCCCCATCCTGGGGCCTCAGGTTGCCACTGCTTCTCATCCGGTCATCCCTTCCCTCTCCAGCCCCTCCCACTGTGGCCTTTCAGGAACCCACATTGGATCACAGAGCTCCCCTGCTAGAAGCTGGGCGGCAAAACCCTGTGAGAGAGTCCTCCTTCACCCGGAGCCACCTTGGCCGTGAGCCCAGCCCTGTCTGTGCATCCAGCCTTATCTAGGCCCCTCCCCAGCAATCCCTGCACTCCAGCCCATCAAACATCTTGTCCTTTGTTACCAGAACACGCCATGCACTCGCAGCCGCTCCACCTTTGCACCTGCCATTCTGCAAATTGCACCTCTCCTTCTAGCAAATTCCTGCTCATCCTTCAAGGTGCGGATCAAAGGTCCACGGCTGCATGAAGCCCTCCTCAACCTCTGGTCTCAGTCAGTGCCTGCTGCCCTAACAAAATACCAGACAGGGGGCTTGAACCACAGAAATGCATTTTCTCACAGTTCTGAAGCCTAGAAGTCTGAGATTAGGGCGCCAGCATTGTTGGGTTCTGCTGTGGGTTCTCTTCCTGGTTTGCAAATGCCAGCACCTTCTCCCTCTGGCTTCACATGGCTGAGGGGGGGGGGGCGAGAGAGCCCATCGATCCTATCAGATTAGAACCCCACCCTTATGATCTTATTTAATCTTAATCACCTCCTGAAAAATCCATCTCCAAATAGAGTTACAATGGGGGTTAGGGCTCAACATATGAATTTTCAGGAGGACAAAATTTAGCCCATAGCACTATCCCCCCAAAAGCTGGTTGCACCCTCCTCCAAAGCCCCATATGTGTCTGCACAGCTTTATTATAGCACATCCATCGTTCATCTGCACTGGTACCTCCTAAAGGACATATGACGAATTGCTGCACTCCATGCTTCTAGCCAGTCTCGTTTCTGGCTCTTTCGGCATCACCTCCTCATTGAGGAGGCCCTTGTGACTTTGTGTGAAGATCTGTCTGTCTCCCAGCTATGCCCAAGGCTCCGAGAGAGGGCAGGGGCTGCTTCTCACTCACCTCTGACCACTGAACACCTTGCACAGAGCTGGCGTAGTGGGGAGCTTTCTGGTTCTGCTGTGGAAGGATCTACAGCCCTGGCTGTGGTGCCTCTCTTCCCCCCACAATAAGGCTTTATTGATAAGGCCTTATTCTGGTACTCCCCCAGTCCTGGGGGCCTCTGCAATATCCCCAGATCCTAAGAAGAGACATTCCTGATACCTGCACAGGAGAGCAGGTGTATGCTAAAACAGGGCACTTCCAATTGTCTTTTCTTTGTTCCTGCACTAGGGCAGACCGTTATTTTTAGCATTGCAGAAAAAATGAAAATCCCATGCCCTGTTTTGGGGTTTCCCTCCAGATCTCCACAGGTGCACGTGTACAAATGGTCCTAGATCCAGGCCCAGAGACCAGCTCCTCAGCTCACATAGGTTATTCGTTTAATGTATCTACTTTCACTCCCAGTCCAAAAACATCGAACTGAAAATATCTTATGTATGAGCTCTGGACCAAAAAAAAAAAAAAAAAAAAAAAAAATGAAGCAGTTGGGCCAATAATCACTGGGAATATGTTGAATAGGAACTTGATTAAAGCAGAGTATGTGTTCCCCAGACGAAGTTGCTGCTTTACTGCGACCACAGTTGGAACCTCCGCCTCCCCAGGCCTTGCTTTCGCGCTGCGCCTCCTTGAGGGCTCCTGGGCGGGCTGTGGCAACTTGCCAGCCTTTGGAAGGCCACTGTCCGGGAGAGGGTCCTGACCCGCACAGCCTGGCGATTTTCAAACAGGCATACTTCCAAAACAGCACCCATGGCGGCGATGGGCCTCAGCGCACTTAATCTAAGGGGCGATGAGGGCGGGGGAGGTCGAGGCGGGGAGACTTGCTGGCCCACGACGCCTCAAGGGAGCCGGCTGTCCCCGCGATCCCAAAGAAGAACGCGCGAGGCGCCACGTGGCTGGGGAAAGGCGCTGCCATAAACCCCTTCCCCCTCAGCTGTGTGTGTGTCGGGGTGGGGGGGGAAGGCGGCGCTCAGGGGTCACCCGGGCCGGGCCGCTTTGTTCTCCAGGATTCTGGGGACTCAGCGCCCTGCAAACCACTCTGCAGGGTTCTCCCAGTCGGTGTTCGGACTCTAGGCCACCGAGACTCCGAGGCCTCGGCTCCCTCGATATTCTCGCTCCGGTACTGGAGCCCACCTGAATGGGGAGGAGAGGAAAAGGCTGTGGGTTCCAACCCCGCTGACCGCCAACCCCGCTTCGCGATCCGCGCCCCTGGGTCAAATTCGCCTACTCCCTCTGGTGCGTCCCCCCTCGCCCCGTCCCCCAGCCCCGGAATCCAGCTCGGCCAGTCCCACAGGAAAAAGTTGGCGGCCCCGCGCCAGGTAGCAGCGCCAACTCTGCGCGCCTAGCAACACCTAGAACTCCGGTTAGGAGAAGTAATTAAAAAGTTTTCCAGCCCAGGCGGATGGACCGACCGGGTCCTCCAAACTCCCTGGACTCGTCCGCCTCCCCCTCCCTCCACTCTCCGCCGGGTCCTAGCGCCGGTCGGTGCGAAGCCGCGGAACCTTGGAGTACGGCAAGAGGTGGGGCTGGGGAGAGGTACTTCTGCGCGAAATCCGTGGGGACGCCTGGAGATCAAAAAGACGCAAGATCCCCGCGCTCCGGACCTCTCTCCTCGGCCTCTCCACCGGGCAGTGTACGCTGGGCCGCAGGTCCAAAACTGTTCCCTGCCCCCGAACCCCCGGTGCTTTCTCTACGCCGCCGCTTTCCAGAGAGCCTGGACCCGGACAAAACTGGTTCTAGTTTTTAAAGCGAGTTCGCGCCACAGAAACTCAGAGACCAAGACTTGCCCTCCACCACCAACAGCTCTCTGAGCGGCGTCTGGGTGCTCCCGGGCTCCCCTGCCGTTGGCAGACGGTGGGTGCCCTGGGGAAGCCAGAGGAGAGGGCCTCACCAGGGACCACGTGTGCGCCGGGGCAACCACTCCTCGGAGGGTGGGGCACCACTCGCAGGTCACCCTTCAGCTTGCTGCGCAGGGGGTAGTGGGCGTTGCGCCGCCGCCCCTCCCAGTCAGTGCTGCGCTCCTGCCCCACTCACCGCCCTCTAACGATCGCAGGCGCTAAGACCCAGGAGGCGCCGCTCCACCGTCGCCGAAGGTCCGAGACCGGTTTGGACACTAGAGGGCGATGGCCGCCGCGGTATAAATACCGGGCCCGCGCAGGCCTGGCCATTCGCGACCGGGAGCTGCGCGGGCGCGAGTGAGTAGGGTCTCCGGGTGGGCAGCGGCAGCAGCGGCGCCCCGCGCGGGCTGGAGGCCGCCGAGGCTCGCCATGCCGGGAGGACTCTAGCTCCCCCATGGAGTCGGCCGACTTCTACGAGGCGGAGCCGCGGCCCCCGATGAGCAGCCACCTCCAGAGCCCCCCGCACGCGCCCAGCAGCGCCGCCTTCGGCTTTCCCCGGGGCGCGGGCCCCGCGCAGCCCCCAGCCCCACCTGCCGCCCCGGAGCCGCTGGGCGGCATCTGCGAACACGAGACGTCCATCGACATCAGCGCCTACATCGACCCGGCCGCCTTCAACGACGAGTTCCTGGCCGACCTGTTTCAGCACAGCCGGCAGCAAGAGAAGGCCAAGGCGGCCGCGGCCCCCGCGGGAGGCGGCGGCGACTTTGACTACCCGGGCGCCCCCGTGGGCCCCGGCGGCGCCGTCATGCCCGGGGGGGCTCACGGCCCCCCTCCCAGCTACGGCTGCGCGGCGGCCGGCTACCTGGACGGCAGGCTGGAGCCCCTGTACGAGCGCGTCGGGGCGCCGGCGCTGCGGCCGCTAGTGATCAAGCAGGAGCCGCGCGAGGAGGACGAGTCGAAGCAGCTGGCGCTGGCCGGCCTCTTTCCCTACCAGCCACCGCCGCCACCGCCACCACCGCATTCACACCCTCCGCCCGCACACCTGGCCGCCCCGCACTTGCAGTTCCAGATCGCGCACTGCGGCCAGACCACCATGCACCTGCAGCCCGGCCACCCCACGCCGCCGCCCACGCCCGTGCCCAGCCCGCACCCAGCGCCCGCGCTTGGCGCCGCTGGCCTGCCAGGCCCCGGCGGCGCTCTCAAGGGGCTGGCCCCAGCGCACCCCGACCTGCGCGCGGGCGGCGGCGGCGGCGCAGGCAAAGCCAAGAAGTCGGTAGACAAGAACAGCAACGAGTACCGGGTGCGGCGTGAGCGCAACAACATCGCGGTGCGCAAGAGCCGGGACAAGGCCAAGCAGCGCAACGTGGAGACTCAACAGAAGGTGCTGGAGCTGACCAGTGACAATGACCGCCTGCGCAAGCGGGTGGAACAACTGAGCCGCGAACTGGACACGCTGCGGGGCATCTTCCGCCAGCTGCCCGAGAGCTCCCTGGTCAAGGCCATGGGCAACTGCGCTTGAGGCGCGCGGCGGCGGGACCGCCCTGGGCCGGCCGCTGCCTGGGACCCAGGGAGTGGTTTCGGGTCTCCAGATCTCAAGACTGCCGGAGCCGCGCAAGCCAGGGCTAGGAGATTCGGGTGCCGCCTGAGAGCCTGGCCTGCCGCGTGTGCCCCTTGCCTTCCTCGGCGCCGGACACGGTGCGTCTAAGATGAGGGATCAGGCAGAGAGGAGAAGCGCCGTGGGGCTGAGCCGGGAGCCCGGCAACTCTAGTATTAAAGGAATAACCCTGTGCCTTGGAAACGCAAACTCACCGCTCCGATTCCTACCGAGTAGGGGGAGCAAATATGTGCCTTGTCATTTTATTTGGAGGGTTCCTGCTGCAGCAGGCCCCTCTCCCCCGCAATAGAAGGAGGGGTGCAGCCCCCGGGGCGGGGGGGGGGCAGGAGGAAGGTTCAGGGAGCAGAGATCCCTATAAACCAGCCCCAGCCGCTCCTCAGCGCCTGTCCTTGGAGGGGAGGAAACACAGGGACTTGGGGCTTTGAACCTAAGGTTGTTCCCCTAGTTCTATATGAAGGTGGAGGGTCCCAAGTTCCTTGCCTCTGAACTCCCAGCCTGCCACAGGCTGGGCTCTTGCGGCTGGACTCATTTGAGATAGGAGTCACCAGGTGACCAGTGGGAGTCTCCTGCCCCCAGTCAGATGAGAAAACTAGGTCCTGGGTTAGCTCTGAGGCCATATGTTCCTGGGGGTGGTGGCCTGGTGGGAGCAGGGAACCTAGAGATCTGGTCTGGGGGGTGGGACGAGGTGGGGTGGGGGTGGTAATGGGACACTGGGACCACCAGTCTTGTCTGTACTGTATGTCGCCAGCATTGCCATACAAACACGAAGCACAATCAGTCCATCCCAGAGGGACCGAAGTTATGAGAAGCTTTCCAAATATTTTGCTTTATCAGCCGATATCAACATTTGTATCTGGCCTCTCTGTGTCCCAGCGGTGCCTTGTGCAATGTGAATGTGCACGTCTATGCTAAACCACCATTTTATTTGGTTTTTGTTTTGTTTTGGTTTTGCTCAGATACTTGCCAAAATGAGACTCTTCGTCAGCAGCTGCAGGGAGGGTCTGCGGCTGTCTTTCCTTTTGGTTTTGGGATTGCTTTTGCTCCCAGGGGAACCAAAGAGGCGAGGTGGGCTTCCCCTTTCCCCTCAGCTTCCCCCACCCCGGGGGGGGGGCTGTGGGCCTCGGTCCCCTCCAGCCCTGGCTGCCCACAGGCTTGTCCCCCCCCTCCCCGCCCCAAACAGAGGCCCTGGCTCCCGGTCTGGAAGGGAGGCAGCCTCCGGCCAGCACACACACATTAGATCGCTGGGCCTGGGAGCGGGGAAGGCCAGCTTGGTTCTCTTCTTTGGGGGAGAACGTAGAGTTTCATGCTAGATGTTTATGTATTATATCTATAATATAAACATATCAAAGTCAGTTTTGGTGTCTTTTTAAAACGAGGAAAGCTACTTCCAAGGTTGTCTTTGGGCCAGGTCACATTTGTAAATAATCGCAGCATATTCTCTGGCGGAGATCCTGGCCTCATGAGCTCTCCACCCATCCCGAGCCCCTCTGCACATTAAGGGGTGACTTCTCCCAACCAAGGCAAATAAATGACAGGAGGAGGACAAGGCTCCAGGCTGAGGATACCAAAACCCGAAGAGTCTCCTGGTGTTGGGGGTGGGGGGAGGGGGCACGGGGGCGGCAGGGGTGTCACGAGGCTTTGGTGTGGCCTCCGGGAGGAGGAGAGGGACTCTCTGCCTGAAGTTGCCACGGCCTCTTGGGGACTCGGGCAGGCCTGGCACTGGACTGCCAGGCTCCAGAGGCCCTTTGACCACACTCCCTTCCAGATCCCTCACAGCTCTGGCTCCCCAGGAGCCTTGCTCATACCTGGCTTTGCCACAGCCCTCAGGCCGGACCGTGGGGGGCCAGGCAGAGGCCACAAGCAGTAGGACCCTCCACCCCCCCCTGTTGGCTCTGGGCTGTGTGGTCGCCGCCTACCCCAGCAGGGCCTGCCCTGCCCACCCAAGATGGGGAGCCCCCGGCAGGCCTGTGCTGGGTGCTCCACACATGCCACCCAGCAAGGAGCCAGCCCCAGCGTCTGCCTCTCCACCGTGCCCACCCTGGGCCAAGCCCCCCACTGCGATGACCGCCCCGCGAGGACAGGCCCCGGGCACCCCCTTAGCAGCAGCAATTGCCAACCACAGGAGGGCACACACCCTCATGCCTGAAAGCACAGGGCCTGGGAGGAAGTAGCCCTGGAGCCTGGCAGGGCTTTCAGAGTTTACTCTCTCTGAGGGTAAAAAGGCAAAACTCTTCTTACCTTCTGTTTACACCCCGGGGAAACGGTCACTGGAGCAGCTGACGGTTCTAAGCCAACGTGGGCTGGGACCGTTTCGAGAAATTACACGTTCTTTTTAAAGTCTGCAAGGTTTTGCTTTACCTACCTGCCTGGTTATCGGGGTGACTTGCCCCCCACCCCCGCCCTCTCTGTCTCTCTGCCCCGTGTCTTGCCTCCTCCTCCCCCAGGACCGCCCTTGGCGGAGGAAAGGCCTCAAGGCCCAGTGAGGAGGCGGCAGCCTGCCCCGCCGCCTGGGAACCAGGGAGGCTGAGCCCCAGTGCCTGCCTAGAGGCCTGGGGCAGGCCACAGCTTGCTAAGCCCCAGCAAACCCTCTCTGAGTTCAGGGCTAATTCCAGTTTTTCTTGTTTGTGGGGGCCAAGCCTCGGCTTCCCCCTTTGCCCCCAGAACAGATCCCAAGACACGTGGGGGAGGGGCACCCTGCCTGCCCCCACGCCTCGGCCTCCCCTCCCCGGCTGTCCTGTCTCCAGGGCTTTCTGCTTTCCAAGCTGTCGGCTCACAAAAGGGCACCCCTGCTACCTGGATCCTGAAGTCCAGGGCAGGCTTTCTTGGGGCTAAGACTGGCGCAGAAAAGGGACAGGACCAGTGAGGCCCCCCGGTTGTGGCCTCCAGTAGACAGAGCAGCCAGCTTGGGGGGAGGGACAGCATGGGGGAACCTGCCCAGCACGTGCTCTGTGCCCAGCAAGGGGGCCCCCAGGGAGAGCGGCTCCTCACCCCCCACTGCTTCCTGCAGGGCCCCCACCCCACCCCCGGTTTGCCTCTGGACTGCAGCCTTCATGAAGACCCACTTCAAGAGCCTGGCACCGAACACACCCCAAGTATTTTTCAGCTGTCTTCTGTGTTCCTAGGGGGTAGACATGGCATTGTGTCCCCAAATGAGATTCAAGGGTAACAGGGCAATAAGGGGAAACTCAAAGTGTGAATAGAAGCCACCAGGGAAGGCTTCCTGGAGGCAGCAGCTCTGATCAAGACCTGGCCACGGACCAAATCTAACATGCCCAGATGCCTCTGCCTTGCACTCTCCCACGAGAGGCAACAGGGACCTCACACCCTTAGCAGGCCACTTGAGCCCAGTGTCCCCTGAAAGGGCTGTTCAGGGGAGCCAGCCTCCAGGGAAGGAGCTGGAGCGAAAAGGAGAGAGGGAGGGGCCCCTTCTGCACCAGATGCCTCCTGATGGTTGCGTGCTGTCACCATGTCACCCTTATCTCCTGGATCTCCTGGGAATCTGTGAACATGGGGTTTGGCCCTGACACCTGTGATGAGCCACTGGGACTGGTGAGGAGTGCCGCCGCTCCCAGGTCTCCCGCCCCCTCCTTCCCAGGCAGGAACCTGCCAGGCCTCCTCCTCCTCCAAGAGCTGCTGATTTCACGGGAGGAGAGGGGGCAGCGGGGGAGGAGGTGGGAGGCCACTCATGGAGCGGGTCAAAGGGGAGCAGAACCCTGACCCTGCTCAGCCACGAGGCCTCGCCTTCCGGGCATCCTCAGACCTTCCACAGACATGGGGTCACTTCCTCGCCTGGATAGAGGCGATGTCGCATCTGTTTCTTTCCTATGTCAGCAGGAGGGTAACAGGGCAATTAGGGGAAGAACAAAGTGTGAATAGAAGCTACCAGGGAAGGCTTCCTGGAGGCAGCAGCTTTGAGCAAGACCTGCCATGGACCAAGCTCAAAGCTCTACTCTTCTTTTCCTTTTGTTTGGTCTTTAGGGCCACACTGGGGGCATATGGAGGTTCCCAGGCTAGGGGTCGAATTGAGCTGCAGCTGCCAGGCTACACCACAGCCACAGCAACATGGGATCCAAACCGCGTCTGCAAACCACAGCTCGCAGCAACACCCAAATCCTTAACCCACTGAGCGAGGCCAGAACAAACCTGCGTCCTCATGGATACTAGTTATATTCATTTCCGCTGAGCCACAACGGGAACTCCTACTCTCCTTTTCTTTAAATAAAACTAACCCTCCAGCACCTTTGAAAGATCGTTCTTGTCTCTGTGAAAGTCTTGTGCTTATCTCCCTGTACTCAACACCCCTGCTTCTCCGCCTCCCCCATCCGCCTCTCTGTAGATGGAGGACTTGACGTCAGCAGAGACATAGGAAAGATACCAATTCACTATCAAAGCATCCTAGCCCCATCCCAGAGCAATTAAAAAGCCAGATGGAATCTCTGGGAAAACGGCATTAATAACGCGAACAATCTGTGCAGGCCGGCAGGGACCCAGGAGCTGCGGGCGGGGGGTGGGGGAGGCTGGGGTGCTGGAATGTGAGCTCAGAGCAAGGTCTCAGCCACCTTGTGGCCACTGGGGATGGGGGCCATGGCAAAGAGTAGGTATGCCTAGGTCTGGCCACAGCTGGGCTGTCCCCTCCAGCCCCTTCAAGGCCCACGGAGCATCCTGGACCCCGGTCATTGTAGACAGAGCCAGACAAATGTGGAACCCATTACTCAGGCAGCCGCAGCCTCGGCCGGCCCCATTCTGGCACCCAGGAGCTTTGCTTCTCTTCACTTTTGTTTTTATTTATTATTTTTCTAGGCTTCTGGCCCCGCCCATCTGAATCAGACCTCCGTGGGTTCACGTCTCCCAAAGATGCCTTTCCTTAGCATCTTTGGGGCCCATCCCTGAGAACAGCAGAGGATGGCGTTGGCGGTCCCAATGAGGCCTGAACCCCAGGGGTTCCCCTTAGATTGTGGAACGGCAGGCACTGCTGGCAAGACCAACTGAGCTCTCAGAAGCGGGCATGATTGCTGATGGTGCAGGGCACAAGGGTCCCTACCGCCTGGCTGCCTTGCGGGGCCCAGAAGGGGCAGAGTGAGAACCACAGGGAGAGAACCGTCTGCTGCTCTAGGCCTGTTCTAGGCAGAGCTGAGAAGGAAGACGCTTCCATAGCCCCGTTCTTCCGACCACGGTTTGGAGCCCCATACAGGGTGGACCTGCAGATGCGGTTTTCTTATACCCAACAAGTTGAGGTGGGAATCTGTTTTTAAAACATTCTTTGTGATCCTTACATACCCAGAGAGCCATTTTCTCAACTTCATCTTCCCTGTCTCCTCATCCCCACCCTCCTCCTCCCTGGAAATGTCCTCAAGGGCACCATGAGCTCCTGAAGCCAAGTCACATGCACTCACCTGGAAGCCTGCCTTTCTTGGCCTCTTGCTGATTTGGGCCCCCAGTGGGTGTCCAGCGTCTGGCCCACAGCAGATCTTCAACATGTGTGTCCCTCTGCAACTCTCTCCTTTATTTTTTATTCTTTTTTTTTTTTTTTTCTTTTTTAGGGCCACACCTGGAGGTTCCCAGGCTAGAGGTCCAATCGGAGCTACAGCTGCCGGCCTACGCCACAGCCACAGCAACGCTACATCCAAGCCACATCTGTGACCTACACTGCAGCTCACAGCAATGCCGGATCCTTAACTTCACAGACCCGATGTCTGGTTCTTAACCCAATGAGCCACAACGGGAACACCTCACCTCTCTCCTTTAAAAAACTTCCACACCCTCCCCTCTCCATCCAGAGGTCTGTCGAGTTGGCCTGAGATCCATCAAGCAGGGGTGGGAGGATTGGGAGGCCATCCGAGGGCACCGGAAATAAGGCTGCACTGTGCCAGCCCAGCCAGCCCACTCTAGGTGAGTCGTTGCTTCCACAAAGTTAATTTTTAAATGCACGAATCCTAAGAAAAGCCATGTATCCAGTTCTAGATAATCCTCAACACCTCTGTGTGATTAGCTTACCACCAGCTCTCGCCGGGCCCTCATGAGATGGCCCTGCTCTGCGAGCAGTGTATAGGGAGGAGGTGAGATTCCAGGGGGAGGGAGAGGGTTGGGGGAGCCGGTGCAGTGCGCCCCAAGTTTGCCGGGGCTGCTCAGAGGCACTGGGCAGCGGGGGTCATGGCGTTTCTGCTGTAAAGGTCTTTTGGCCCTTTTGCGTCTCTGTAGGATGACTGGCCAAGTCACTCTTGAGGGACCACGGCCCGAGTGGCCGTAGGTGAGCCAAATGTGGTGGTGGCCTGCAGACGGGACTTGTCACCCAGGGACCCAGACAGGGTGGAAAGGGAATCATCAGGGCCCGTCCTAAGCCCTCTTGGATCTGAAGATATTTCAGCTCCTTGGCAAGTGGCAGCCAAACTTCCCCCAGAAAGCAAGCCTCTCCGTCCCGAATAGCCCCTGGTCCTCCCCTTCCCAGCCACAGAAGCCTCAGCGAGCCCCCACCTCCCCACCAACCCACGCGCTCTCCCAGTGTCCCCGGGAACCCGAGGACTGGTGAAGAAATGTGGTTGATTCCCGGTGGCCCTTTCCGCACACACGCTGTGCAGTCATCGGCTGGACCTGGCCACACAGCCCCCGCCCAGAGAACGGGGCGCACGGGGTGACAGGGATGGGGTGCCTGTCCCAGAAGGAGCCGCTGTGAACTTCAGCCTCAGGTTCCGACCCGTCTGAAATAGCCTCCTCGAGTGATTTATAATTTGCAAACACGTTTTATTTGATTCCTCAGTTTTGCTAGAGCAATTACAGTGACTCAGCATGACAAATCACTCCCAACACGGTGTCTACGACTCTTAGGAAATGTGTTTGCTTCACTATTTTGCCTGGTGCGGCAACATTTTAAAAATAGACTCATTCACTGTACTTGAAGGCAATTTGTTCCAAATTTTCCCACTAATTTGATTTTAATCTGATATTTAAAATTTGTGTGACCACATTCCCACTGATTTATAGGGAATAAGCCCTACCTGGCAGCAGTTTAATTGGCCTTAACCCAGGCATCCACAGGACGAATGCTTTATCCTAGGACAATTGGAAGGCGCTGCTTCACTATGTCTCATTCAGCCTTGCCAGCGCCACTTGCCTGGGGGTTGGTAACAGTGAGTGTGGGCCAAAGGCCACTGCGGCTCTCCGGCAGAGCCCTGGCACATAGTAGGTTAACAGTCCTCCTTGCGCGCATGCATCAGATCCAGATGTCCCGGCATAATGTGCCCACTGCGGCGCGGAAGGCTGGAGGAAAGCAGTTTGTTCACGGGTGATAAATAGAAGTTTCTTCTTTCTCCCGTCCTGTGATGGGAATGGGCCACCGGAGAGGAGTCCTCCGGCCCTGGCACCAACCGACTCCCGGCTTTGCCTCTTACTGTCTGTTGGGGCCCTCACCAAGTCTCTTCTTTTCTCTGAGCTCCAGTTTCCTTTTATGCAAAACATATGCAAAACCCCACCTCATGGAGATGTTGGGAAAGGTAAACAGGCCAAGCTTGTGAGACACTTGGCTCAAGCTAAGGAGATGGCCATCGCCCGGTGTTAGGGCAGGAGGCAGAGTGGGCACAGAGGCCATGCCCGGTCCCTGAAAACTCCCCTGGAAGGTGATGGTCATCTGAATAAGTCAGGGCAAAATCCTTGTACCCAGAAGAACCAAGTTCCTGAAGTCAATTTACTGTGGCTTAGCGCAGCCACCCCCCCCCCCCCCCGACCCCCCGGGCCTGCCCAGGACGGCTTCCATTTGTTTTGGAAGCACTTAATGAGCTCCTCCTGGGTACAGATCCCTCTGGCCAGTGACCTTGAAGGCTGAGCCAGAGGTCAAAGCCTCCTCTGCTGCTCTCAGCAGAGCAAGTAAGAGCGCCCCCTGTGCTTGTCATAGTAACAGGTTCTTGATACGAGCACAGAATCCCAAGGGATGACTCCTGGTCAGTGAGGACAAGCGTTCTCACACTGGAGGGTGGAGGGGGGGCATGAGCCACCCCCAATCCTGAAACACCCCTCCCTGCGCTCCTATGGGCCTCCCCGTTAACTCCTTTCCATTGAGGAGGCTGGGTCCTTATCAGTGGGATGCTCCTGCCTCCCCTCCTTACTGGGATGGGAGCAGGAGGATACACTATGTGTCCAGGGGTGGGGGGGCGGGGGGCAGTGGAGGGGACACCTCCTGCCCCCTTGCCTTCCTCAGTTCCCACCGGGTCATAGCAGCACCGGGCCAACCAGCCGGTTCCCATCTGCCAACCCAGCTGGGAGCCCAGAAAGTGAGGAGGGAAGTTGCCCTCTGCCCCAAGGGGTGGCTTGGCTGGGCTCACACAACCACAGCAGCCCCTGGGGGTCCAGGAGTGGTGAGGGGGCCTTGGCCAAGCTTCCCCAGAACTGGGGCCACCAACTGGAAAGCGCTCTGGAACCTATATCGCTTCTCCCTTCGCTGCTGCTGCAAAAGTCCTTTGAGTTAATGAGCAAACTCCTCGGGCAAGGGAGGAAGGCAGCCTTCCTCTGGGGCATTCCCACCTCGCTGCGCCAGCACAGGAAGCAGTCAGCTGCCACTTGGCAAAGGAGGGCAGCGGCTATGGAGAGGGGCCAGGAGGCCCTCAGTCATCCATAGCTGGGTCAGCCAGCCTTGGTCCTGGGCAGCAGAAAGAAGGGAAAGCAGGACCTGGCAGGGGGCAACTCCCTGGGGTGCAGATACGGGCCGGGGTGCAGGAATCGAGGCTGATTCTGAGCCTCGGGCTGGCCGCAAAGGGTCTTCCTTCCCAAGAGCAATTGCCAAGTTCACTGAGACCCGACCTCCCTTTGAGGAGCAATCCTGCCTGAGAGAGGTGGAGGCAGGTGAGTCATGGGCCAGGCCCCTGAGCCCAGGGGAGGTGGGGACAATGGCTCAGAGCCTGAAATGTGTCAGAGACGAGATGAGCATCTTGAGTGATGCGCTGTTTATGTAATTATGTGGGGCAGCGCTGCCCAGGGTGTGTGTGAGCCGAACTAGAAAGGAGAGGAGCCCTTTGGGGTCCTCTACTCCCCAACTGGCTTGCACCCCCGGCTCCCTGGAGGTCCAGATGCTCGCCACGAAGCCCCATCTGTCAGGACCAGCGATGAGACCTGGGGCAGAATCAGCACCTGAGCCCCGATACTGCTGCATCTCCTGCTCTCCACGCCCAGGGGAGTGAACCACTCATGTGTTCCTAAGACTCTCCTTCCTGGCTTTATTCCATGACACCTCCCCCTCCCCCGCCGCCACCCAACATTCCTCCCCTGAATTTACTTGAGTTTTTAATTTTTGAAATTAAATCAACTGCACGTTGTTTGGAACATCTCTGAGAATTTCAGACATTGGAATGGCACGGCAGAGACAGTGCCGAGCCAGATTTGGGCATGAACGCCTCCATCTTCACTCATCACAGGGCAGAGATCCCTCTCGGCTTTTCCCATGAGACAGGCTCCGGGATGGTACCCACCCCCCCACCACCACCACCCCCGACAGCAGAGTGGTTTGGAGGGGGCTGCTGCTGAGGGTGGGGAGATGATTACACGAGGGCTGGGCCTACCTTCCCACCTACCGGGGGCGTGAGACCATGAGTGTCCCTGTCTCATTGAACACCTGCTGTGTGGCCAGACGCAGGTTTGGCAGCCTCTCTGTTGGAGCATGTCTGAGAGGTTTGCCGAGATTCCCAGAGGCAAGATGATGAATGGGTGTCCCTGCAGTAGAGAGCAACCACAAGAACCTGATCCCAGGACGAGTCACGCTGAGGAGGACAAGGACCAGGCCACCTGGCAGCCAAGAGGGGAGCGTGAGTCAGAAACAAGCTGCCCATCTGCCTGCCAGGTCATTGTCCTGCCCAAGAGAGCTCAGGCTTGGAAGCCAGAGGGCTGCAGGACTGAGGGGTGGGTGTTTCCCCTCCCACTTCTGGAGCCCCGCTTCTAGATGCTTGCCATCCAGGGCATGGGTGAGACTAGTGGGCTGGACAATGAGGGACATTGGTGCTCTGTGGCTCACGTTGGGGCCTGGGGTTGAAAGACCCTAAGGTGGTGCTGGCATCATCAAGAATTCTTCAGCTATGCCAAAGGGACCCTCCAGCATCACCCCCTTTTTTCAGATCCCCCACTCCAGCCAGGACCAGACCATATCCAGCCAGCCAGTCAGTTAGTCTCCACCAGCCACAAGGAGACCAGGCTCGGCAGAGAGAAGAGGCACGGTGTCCAGGAAGAGGGTGTCACAGTCCGTCCTGAATCAGGGTGGGACAGAGGCCTTCCTCACCCCACCCACCCATGCCACAGCACCCCCAACTGGCTGCTGAGAGACCCTAGGGGATGCCTTCTGCTATCTCTCAGGGACAAGTCTGCAAGGCCTGCAGGAGGGAAGAAGGAAGAGGAGGCTGTAGCTGTGGTCATCTCAGGGCTGCCCACATCATTCCAAAGAAGGCAGGGGTGAACGGCAGTGGCAGGGGACAGGTGAGAGTTGATTTTTCACCTTTTTCTTGTGCCTTTTGCTCCATTGAGCTTGGCATTGTACAAAGCCATGGCCCTTGGCCAAGAGCAGCCTGGGTCCAGAATCTCTCAAGAGTATTCTTTGAGCCCTGGGTTGTCTGAAACATAAGGCTGTGTCACCAAAGCCAACTAACCATTCAACAGTTCAGTGCATCCCTCGTGCGTTCATTCATTGGTTCCAGAAAATTCTTACCTATCAATCCTTAAAACATTGCTCCTGCTCCATATCCTCTCTCCTCTCCTTCAGGGATAATATGAACCGTATGTTACACCTTCTCTTCCTCTTTAGCTCATGTTATCTCTTCCATATTTGTCTTTTTGTCTTTAATGCTACATTTGTGACTTCTTCTGTCCTCTTTTCTAAGTTCCTAATTCTCTTCTCTGCTGCGTTTCCTCAGCTCTAAAGCCTGCCCATGGAGTTCTTAATTCGGGCTATTGTCATTTTCATTTCTAGAGATGTCATTCTTTTTCCAGATCTACTATGTCCCTTTTCATAGATTTCCATTCCCTGCAGTTGTATGTAAGCATGTTCTATTTCTTTAACCATCGTATGCACATTTCTTTCATAGGCAATAATTTGAAATCGTAAGGGTCCATTTCTGTTTTCTGTTGATTCTTCTAGTTTTTACTCTAGTATCTTATTTCCATGTGCGTCTGATCTTTGACTATGTGCTGGTCACTGTTTTAGAAAAAAAAATGAAAGAAAAATTTAGAGTTAGGACAACAATCCCTTCCACTAAACAGCATTTTTTTTTTTAACTTTTTACAGCTGCACCCACAGTATGTGAAAGTTCCTGGGCTAGGGGGTTACACTGGAGCTGCAGCTGCCAGCCTATGCCACAGCTACAGCAATGCCAGATCCCAGCGGCATCTGCGGGTTATAGCATAGCTGGCAGCAATGCCGGATCTTTAACCCACTGAGTGAGGCCAGAGATCAAACCTGCATTCTCACCGACACTGTGTGGGTTTCTTCACACACTGAGCCACAAGGGAACTCCTGGACAGCATTTTGATTTGCCCCTGCCAGACCTCAAGGAATATTCTTGTTCAGGACCATCTTAACCAACTTTTAAGGCTTAGTCCAGGAGTTCCCGCAGTGGTTAACGAATCCGACTAGGAACCATGAGGTTGCGGGTTTGGTCCCTGCCCTTGCTCAGTGGGTTAACGATCCGGCGTTGCCGTGAGCTGTGGTGTAGGTTGCAGACGCGGCTCGGATCCCGAGTTGCTGTGGCTCTGGCATAGGCTGGCAGCTACAGCTCCGATTAGACCCCTAGCCTGGGAACCTCCATATGCCGTGGGAGCAGCCCAAAGAAATAGCAAAAACACAAAAAAAAAAAGAAGGCTTAGTCCAGCCAGGAGCTGAGGCTTCGATTGCAAGATCATGAGAAGGCGGGTATACTTCTGGTTCACCCTTATCCTGAGGGTGTAGCCCTCGAGTTCCACAGGTGAAATGGCATCTATTAGATGGCCCCACCTGTGTGAGCCCTGGGATTTAATTTCTGGCTCATTTCATGAAGCTGTCAAAATAAAATTCAAATTTGTTGGGATCAGACAAGGCCTCAGGGGAAAAAAGTGGCTTCTCTTGCTTACCTGTCTGGATTCCTTCCTCCCCCCGCACCCCCAATTTTGTCTTGGCAATATCTTTGGTGCTGCCAACTCTTCAGCGCTTTTCATTCATTCTGAGATGTTTATCCAGTATCTTTAGTGATTTTCAGTACACGGCTGGGCCCAAATCATCTAGTTTGCCGTCACTGGAAGCTGGAAGTGCTCCCTCAGTCACCCAGCAAGGATTTGTGACCTGCCTACTGTGTGCCCAGCACCGTGCTGGGCAGAGCAGTCAGCCAGCCAGACAGAGTGGGCTCTAGGGAGACAGACAACAAACAAAGAGTTACTCAATTGACTAGTTAATTACAGTTGTGAGGCCTATTGTGAAGTAAGATAATTCAGAGAGGCAAGAGGGAGCCCTTGCCTGCTTTGTGGGCTCAGGGAAGTCTACCTATGGATGAGGTTTTTTTGTTGTTGTTGTTGTTTTTTGTTTTGTTTTTTGTTTTTGTCTTTTTGGGCTGCACCTGTGGCATATGGAAGTTCCCAGGCTAGGGTTCAAATCAGAGCTGCAGCTGCCAGCCTCGGCCACAGCCACAGCAACGGGAGATCCCAGCCCCACCTGCGACCTATGCTGCATCTTGCTGATCCTTAACCCACTGAGTGAGGCCATGAATCAAACCTGCATCCTCAGAGATACTAGTCAGATTCTTAACCTACTGAGCCACAACAGGAACTCCCCTTAGGGATGTGATTTTTAAGCTGAGATCTGAAGACTCAGTGGAATTTATAAATGGTTGGGGCCGGATTGAGAGCATCTGGCAGGGGGAACAGCATATACAAAACTCAGCAGTAGGAAGGAGCCTGCCACACCAGGTTCTGAAGAATGTCCAGCGTGGCCATAGTACGTGGCGCAGGCAGGGGGTGGAGGACAAGAGGTAAGGCCGGAGGTCGGCTGGGTCAGACGGCCAGGCTCTCACAAGCAGGGGTCCAGACTTTGGGCAACATGCCCAGAGCCACACAAAGCTGTGGAGAATATCAGGTCAGGCTTGCTTAGTACAATCTCTCTACAGAAGCCTGGGGGTGGGAGGTCGCGTTGTGGCTTAGCAGTTAATGAACCTGACTAGTATCCATGAGGACACAGGTTCGATCCCTGGCCTCGCTCAGTGGGTTAAGGATCCGACGTTGCCATGAACTGTGATGAAGGTCACAGATGTGGCTCAGATCTGGCGTGGCTGTGGCTGTGACTGTGGTATAGGCCAGCAGTTACAGCTCTGATTAGATCCCTAGCCTGGGAACCTCCATATGTCGCAGGTGCAGCCCTAAAAAGACAAAAAGGAAAAAAAAAGAAAAAAAAAAGAAAGAAAGAAAGTTCCAGTCATGGCTCAGTGGTTAACAAACCTGACTAGTATCCATGAGGACATGGGTTTGAACCCTGGCCTTTCTCAGTGGATTAAAGCTCCAGCGTTGCCCTGAGCTGTGGTGTAGGGCACAGATGCGTCTTAGATCCTGTGTTGCTGTGGCTGTGGCTGTGGTGGAGGCCGGCAGCTACAGCTCCGAATGAACCCCTAGCCTAGGAACCTCCATATGCCATGGGTGCAGCCCTAAATAGACAAAAGACAAAAAAAAAAAAAAAAAAAAAAAAAGAGGAAGCTGGGGGTGGATCATGGGGGCAACGGGCATCAGTCGGGCTGGCGAGGAGGCTTTATAGCACAGAGTGGGGAAGGATTCAAGAGGTCGAATTGATTCAATCAAGAGATTAAACATTCAAGAGATAGTTAGAGGAGGAGAGGAGGATTTCCACCCAGTTTAACCATCCTTCCGCAATCATGCTGGTTATTGTTCATTTGCCCTCAGATCCACTCGACACCTGCTCTGTGCCCTGGGCATCTGGCCTGTGGGGGCCACACTGAGGGCCTCCTGGGCCTGTGGCTTCCCATTGGGCTTGGCCAATGGTAGGTACCAGCAGGAGATCAGAGGGAGGAAGAAGAGAGAGGCTGGGGGTGCTTTATCTCTGCTCACTTCCAGCTTAAGCACCCCATCTGCGTGTCCACGAGATGACAGCCCCCCTCAGGCAGCCTGCCCTCTGCCCTCCATGGGTGCAATCCTCCTGGGATTCTGGCAGCATGAATGCCTTGCCTCCCTTCCTGGAGCCCTACGGCGGTGACCACTGCGGCGGTGGCTCATCTCCAGGGGCCTCGCCATCCCTGCCTGACTCCCTCAACCCTGCTCACACCCCACAAACCATCCCTTTGTTACCCATCCCTCTCCTGGAAGCATCAGGGCTGAGTTTGGTTTTCTGCCAAGGACTCTTGAGTGATCACCAATACTTGGGGTTTGTTGTTTTTTTGGTTTTTTTTTTTTTTTTTTTTTTTTCACTTTAAAGAATCTGGAGCAGCAAATCCGTCTGGGAATCCTGGAGGGGGGCCAGTCCCTCGTGGCAGCCAAAAGGGTGGTGTCGGAGCCACATGAAGGCCCTGCCGCCATCTGCGTTCTGTAAACAAACACCCGCGTGCGTGCAGGGGGAACCAGAGCCCAGTGACAACCACGGCTGTGACAATTTTATAGAGGCCCGGTATCAGAGAGCATAGAGGTAATTAGGAACATCATAAACAGATCTGGTGTCTTCTGGCTGACTGCTGGGAGCTCCAAAGGCATTGCCGTCCAAGCCGCAGTCACATTCAGCTTCCGGACACTTCTTAAAGAGGTGTCCAAGTGGCTGGGGTCAAAGTGCATCTGATTTCTGGGGTCGACGTGAGAGGCCCAGTGCCCAGCATAGTTCCGGAAGAAGCCCGACCCTGCTCCCTGCCCTTTTCCTCCCTCTCCTCTGCATCCCGCTCCCCCTCTCCCTCCCGGGCAGAAGCTCCTTCCCTTCACTTTCGCTTTGGAGCGCAAACGCTGGAGCCTCTACTCAGACATGCTGGGCTCCCGCATGTCGTGGGCCATTCCTGCCCAGTCCTCATCAGCCTCTGTGCTGGGGGCTCGGCGCAGAGCTCAGGGCAAGGAGAAGAAAGACAACTCAACCTCATGGCCGAGGAGTTCCCGTCGTGGCGCAGTGGAAACAAACCCAACTAGGAACCTTGAGGTTGCAGGTTCAATCCCTGGCCCCTCTCAGCGGCTTAAGGATCTGTGAGCTGTGGTGTAGGTTGCAGACGTGGCTCAGGTCCTGTGTTGCTGTGGCTGTGGTGTAGGCCAGCAGCTACAGCTCCAATTAGATCCCTAGTTTTGGAACCTCCATATGCTGTGGGTGTGGCCCTAAAAAAAAAAAAAAAAAAGAACAACCTCATGGCCGAGGCTGCCTCAGGTGGAGGCAGCAGGGAAGGGCAAGCAGGGAAGGCCCCCCTCTGAGGAGGCAGTGTACAGGGATTGCAAGGTGATGAGAAAGACCCAGGCATTCAAGGATTCTCCAGGTAGGGAAACAGATGGAATGAAGTTCCAGTGGGAGGCCAGCGAGCCGGATGAGGGGGAGGAGCATAAAATGAGGCCGGAGAGCAGGGCAGAAGCCAGCCTGCTGGTGGCCTTGAACAGGGGCAGCCCTGGTTTACACCCCCTGTTCTGGCGGAATTGTTTCTAGCATTCCCTTTGACTCTCGAGGTACCTCCCCTGCTTGTTCAGTAAATGACAGGGCCACCCTACTTAACTTATAGGGCAGAGCAAAGAGATCTAGATTTTTTTGTGTTTTAACAGCAGTGGGAAGCCATTGGAGAGTTGCAAGCAAGGGAGTGACAGGATGCGGGCTTTTGCCACCGTTCATCAAATGTTTACATGTGCCAGCGTCCTCCTCGGCTCCAGGGCACAAGCACGGAGCCACATTTGGCAGAACTTCTGCCCTCCTGGAGCTTTCCTTCCACTGTCAGAAATGCCAACAGTGCCCACAATAAGTCAAGGTGCCCCATTGGACAGATAGAAAGCTGAAGCCAATAAGAACCCTGCTGGTTCTTTTTTTTTTTAATTTAAACATTTTTTATTATAGTTGATTTATAATGTTCTGTCAATTTCTGCTACACAGCAAAGAGACCCAGTCATACATATACATACATTCTTTCTCTCATAGTATCTTCCATCATGTTCCATCACAAGTGATTGGATATAGTTCCCTGTGCTATACACAGGACCTCATTGCTTATCCACTCCAAAGGCAACAACTTGCATCTACTAACCCCAAACTCCCAATCCATCCCTCTCCCTCCCTCTTCCCTTTGGAAATCACACATCTGTTCTCATGTCGACGAGTTTGTTTCTTTTCTGTAGAAAGGTTCATTTGTGCCATATTTTAGATTCCACATATAAGTGATGTCATATGAAATTTGTCTTTCTTTTTCTGACTTACTTCACTTAGTATGAGACTCTCCAGTTCCATCCATGTCACTGCAAATGACATTATTTTGTTCTTCTTTATGACTGCGTAGTGTTCCAATGTGTATATGTACCACATCTTCTTACTCCATTCATCTGTTGATGGACATTTAGGTGGTTTCCATATCTTGGCCATTGTGAATAGTGTTGCAGTGAACATGGGGGTGCATGTATCTTTTTGTAGGAAAAGCTGTCTGGATATATGCCTAGGAGTGGGATTGCTGGGTCATCTGGTCATTCTATATGTAGTCTTCTGAGGTACCTCCATACCGTTCTCCATAGTGGTTGTGCCTTCTTTTTCTAAATTATTAACTGGAAAATGATAAGCTTCTTCCCATGGAGTTTGCTCCCATATTTACCCCTGAGGGTCTCTGCTTAGAGCCACTGGAAGTATGGGTTGCACTTGACCCCCCTCTCACTGAGGCTTCCACGGTTGGTAAACCTAGCTGTGTGCCTCCTTCTGACTGGGCCCTCACTCCAGGCTGATCCTTAGCAGTAGGTAACAGGCTTACTTACAAATGCTCGCTGAATCCCAGTTTAAGTGGTCTAAGCAGAAATGAGCATATGATCTTGGCACACATCACCAAAAAGCCTGCCTCTCGGCCTGGGACTCAGGCACAGAGCCAAGTGCAATGAGGAAGACAAAACTTGGCCGGATGTGTCTTCAGGCACAGCTGGATCCAGCAGACTCTTGTTGTCAAGAGTCCTCTCTCACTGCATTTCCTGACTCTTGTCATCTTGGTGCTGCCTTCAGTCTTCTGTTAGAGGTTCCCAGTGACCAAAGGCCTCCAGATACCCAGAAACACAGAATAGAACTTCAATTCTTAGCAGTTCCATCAAAAGTTCTGGAATTAGATTCTTTTGGATCTTTGATTCCTCCCTAGACCAGCCATTGTCTCTAGGAGGATGGAAGACAATGATTGGCCAATCCTGAGTCACACTGCAGGGGATGAGAGAGGCGGGGGGCGGGAGGTTCTCCGAGATAAATCCAAGGGTTGTGGCTGGCATGAGAGAAAACCAGGCAGGCTAAATAGCTGGTGTCCACCATCCTGGTGTCCCTGGAAGACACAGAGTCTGTGGAGCACGAGGATGACTCAGGGTGACTCCTGTGCCATTGCTTCCAAAGGGAAAGTGAGTTCACCAGCCTGGCGGAGGAAGGCGGGGGCTGCCTGGCACTAACGTGTGTGATGCGGCCCCGATCCGTTCAGATGTCTGCCTCCCCTCAGGCTACCTTGTCTTCCCACAGGTAGCATAGGTGCCCGGGGCCCCGGGACAGTCCATGCGATGTGTGACAGCAGCCCATGGAGACAGGGCTGCAGGGGACACACATGGCCATTGGGCGGCTGCCCCAAGAGACTCCAGAGGGGCTTTAGGCAGAGGCACCCCCTACTGCTCCCACCTAACACCTACCTGGGGGGAGGTGAGGGATTGGGAACTATAACCTGAGGCCTCCAAAGCCACCAGGTCCTGTTCCCCCACTGTGGGCCCCTGGAAGTCCTTGACCTTAGCCCTTCTGAGGCCTCCAGCCCTGGGATGGGGATTCTGTTTTCTGCTCCCTGGAACCAGAGTTGGGGGGTGGAGGGGGGAGCTTGGTGGGGCTGGGGATGCTGGCTACAAGGGGAGGTTAGGAGAGAAGGCCTGCCCTTTTGGCCTTAGGAAGAATCTCCAGGAGTTCCCTTTGTGGCACAGCGGAAACAAATCTGACTGGTAACCATGAGGTTGTGGGTTCAATCCCTAGCCTTGCTCAGTGGGTTAAGGATCCAGCGTTGCCATGAGCTGTGGTGTAGTTTGCAGACACAGCTCAGATCCTGTGTAGCTGTGGCTGTGGTGTAGGCCAGCAGCTGTAGCTCCGATTGGACCCCTAGCCTAGGAACCTCCATATGCCGCAGGCGTGGGCCTAAAAAGCAGGGGAAACAAAGAATCTCCAAAGGAACAGGTTGCCCCTCATGCCTCTTATCACCTGGACTCAAGAATGCTGCTTGGCGGTGGGGAAGAAAAGCCTTTCATTGAGCATCAATGGCCTGAAGATGCTTTTGTAAGTTTCTCAGCTGCTCCAGGGATGGTGCCACACCAGCCTGTCTGTGAGATGGGGGGAATCGATGGCTCCCGAGGTCCACTGGACTTCATCTAGATTCTCCAGCTAGGAAAGGTGAACCGGCCATGAGGCCACTGCCCTTTCCATCCTCCCTTCTGCCAGAGAGAATGGGCAGTGAGGTCAGGGAGCGAGAAGCAGAGGCCTGGGAGGTGGGAAGCGAGGTCTTCAGAAGCCGCGCAGCACTCATCTCTTCTCAGGGTCGGGGTTTGGGGGGAGCGGGGGGTGAGAGCCCCCAGGCCAGGAAAGGAAGGGGATGCTGTGGACCAGGCTGGCGAGCAGGGAGCCCCGCCAGGGACCAGGAGGAGGGCTTCCTCTCGGTGTCTTCATGCCACAAGATGTAAAATAATCCCCTCGGCTCAGAAAAACACATTTTATGGCTGTCTGACTCATTTCCCACAAAGTTAGGTTCAACCCCCACCCCCCCTCCCCACGACGTGTAGAGCTTTTGTTTTGAAAAATAAAAAATATGCTGAAAATTTCAAGATGACTTTTAGACATAAATGGTTCCCTTCCTCACCCTCGTCCCAAACCCCCCTCACCTAATTTCCCAAACGCTGCCTGCTGGAGCCTCGGGAGGACCCAGTCCAAGTGGGTGTGGGGTGACTCTGGGCAACACCGCCCCTGAGGCCGGGCTAGGGGACGCCTGCTGGGCATGGAGCTGGGCCGAGGGGGCTCTCCAGGGAGGTGGGCCTTCCCTGGCATCTCCTGCAGTGGCCCTGAGCCTTCCGGTTTGGGGTCCCACGTGGGCCCACACACCCGCCCCAAGTCTTGCCGTCTCTCCAGATCTGGTCCCTCTCTGGCGTTCCGAGGGTCCCAGGGGATGTCTGGCCAGTTCCCCCCCACCCTGGTCCTCTAGGCTAAGGCTTGCTCTGCTGGGGGCGTGCCCCCAGCGCTCGCTGCTACATGGCTCCTCCCCCCTGGGGCCAACAAAAAGAAGCACTGAGTCCCATTGTCCCTGGAACCCCGCAAGGGAAGCAGAGGGGTCCTCTGTTCCCTGAGATGCATTGGTGGGGGGATCCTGATGACCCCAGACACACCCTAGGGCTTAGACCCCTGGCGTCCTCTAATTCTGCTATTCCTTTAATTTCCCAACAATCCTGGGCCATGGGCATCAGCATCTCCATTTCTCAAGCAGGAAACGGAGCCCGTGACCCACGTCAGCAGAGGGAGGCCTAAGGGCAGACAAGGCGGCAGCCTCACGGCTCCTGCCCACTCCCAGACAGCCGGGGGCTCCGATGGAGGGCCAGCCCAGGAGGTCCCTGGTTTCTGGCACATGGCACAGACACAATTAGAGGACCCCCCAGCCCACAGAGCCAGTCTCCCCTCCCTGCCTGGCAACTGGCCCATTCAGGGCCCTCTGCACAGCACTCGGTGGGGCTGCCCACGCCATCCCTCCATCTTCCCGGAAGACAGCCTCAGGATGCTTCCTGTCTCCAAGGGCGGGATGGCAACCTGGGGCCAGGCAGGGGTACCACCCAACATCAGCTTCCATTGAATTGAAAGCCCCAGCGGGGCAGGAAGCTGCCACTCTTTGGCCAGATATCCCAGACCACGGGCTCAGCCCCCTCAGATCCAGAACGAGACAGAGGCCCCATTCCTGGCTACAGCAAGCCTCTCTGGGGCTCAAGACAATGGGCTGGTGGGCACCTGGAGCACAGCCCCCCAAGATCTGCCAGGCTGTGGGTTGCCCACTGGCCACCCTGGGAGGCCACCTGGGTTCCTGGTTCTCCAGGGCTCTGGGCCCACACCAAGGAGCAAGAAGCAGCTGTGGGAAGCAGCAGGAGGGCTGGGTGTCTTACTGTCAAGGGCTCTTGGGAGAACCTCGGGGTTAGCTGGGGGCAGGCTTGGGGGCAGGTGTGGATAGGGGTCCCCTAGGCTGGCTGAGCCACGGGCATCAGGGGAACAGCCAGAGGCGACCTGGACTTCCTTAACCACAAGAAAATGACTCAGCTAAATTGAGGAAGATTTCCGTTTCGGCAGACTGCTTTTTCCACTATGGTAAGAGCTTTTTACCCACAGGCTCCACAGGAGCTGGTACCCCACAGAGGGGTTTGGGGAGTTTCGATTTGAATAGTCAATGCTGATTCTTAATCATTATTTTGAAAAGGCAGCTCTTGGTTTTCCAGCAGGTGGCTGGGTCCTGGGGAGTGAAGCCAGGTGTGTGTGTATGTGCGTGTGTGTATATGTGTGTGGGGGGGCACTTGTGTCTTGAGGACACTGGGGCCCAGGAAGGGGAGATTTAGTCAGGAGCGTTGCTCTTCGCTGAGTGGTTTGCAGAAATGACCTGGATTCTCCAGCCTCCTGAGCCTGTTGACCTGAAAAGGGCAAATGGCCATGCTGATCAAGGGCTGAGCTTGCGCCAGGCAACAGGCTGGGCACGTACCCACATTACCTCATAACCTATCCAGGTATTAGCTGAGACTCCTAGAGGGAAAAGCATCGCCGGATGCAAACCCAGGCAGCCTAAGACCTCAGTAAACACTGTTACTAATCCCACCCCCTCCCACGCCCCACCACGCACACGCAGCTTCTGGCATCTCTTGGCACTGTCCAGGCTCATCTGCCACAGCAATTTGCAGTTCTGGGCCCAGTGAGAGCTGAGGACTTCTCTGCAGGGGACTTGACCAAACACCAGCCCATTGGTGATCTGAAGCTGGGCCTGGCCCTGGACTCCGAGATGTCAAGTTGGAGCATCTCCAATGTAACCCTGACTCCCAGTGTCCAGCCCAGCCCTGAAGCCCAGGAAGGCAGGGTGGCAGATGGGATTTTCCAAGAGCAGGGGGGTCCAGCCCTGTCCCTGTGACTTCCAGGCCAGTGAGCACATTGAGGACAAGTCCTAGTCCAGTTGCTTGATGAGGAAGAAGGCTGGCTGCTCTGCAGAACTTCCACTTCTGGTTCAGCCCAGGTGGGCTTCCTGGAGGTGGGCGCCAGCAGGCTCTGGCCTAGATGGCAGCACTAAGCACAAGGGCCCTCGGGGAGTTCCCGTGGTGGCTCAGTGGGTTAGGAACCCGACTTGCATCCATGAGGATGGGGGTTTGATCTCTGAGTTAAGGATCTGTGTTGCCTCGACCCTGAGGCTGGGTTGCACATGCATTTTGGATCTGATGTTGCTGTGGCTGTGATGTAGGCTGGCAGCTGCAGCTCCTAGACTGGGAACTCCCATGTGCCAAGGATAGGGCCCTAAAAATGTTTTTAGATAAATTTAAAAATAAGGGCCCCCAGGACAGTGACTACTCAGGCTGGAAGACATCCCTCCCCATATCCCTGATGGAGGCCCCTGGGTCAGCTACCATGCTGGCAAGATCCATAGCTATGAGGGTGTCCCCGTATCTCACTCCCTCTTCCAGGGCAGACTCTTCCCTGCGGTCCCATTGAGGGGGAAATTGGGGTGCAGGGTCCTTTCCACTTCATGGTTGGTAGCCCCCGATTCTGCTGGAAGCTGCTCACATTCTTACTTCCCCTTGACTCCTGCTCTGAGCTGGGCTCCTTTGCCCACCAGGGAATGGGTTGGGAGTCCCGAGTTGCCCAGCAGAGAAGCCTTGCCCTTAACTTGCTCCAGGGATTCCAGGGGACAGAGTTGGGCCTGGCCAGTGTGGCTCTGCGGCCAGAGCAAGGTTTCTGCCTGAGGCCAGGACACGTGTCCTGGCGCTGTGGCCTCCCCACGGGCCAGCCCGCTGGCCAGCCTCCGGGGGGGAGGAGCAGGGGCTGCGGAGGCTGGAGGAGGAGGCGAGAGTAGTGGTCCCCTCGGGTGCTGGCAGTTCCAGGACAAAGGGCAAGATGCTGTGGCCAGAGCAAGGAAGCAGGGCAGGGAGCAGTGCGAAGATGAGCGCTAGGCTGAATGACTGGCGTGCAGGGCCTGAGCTCTAGGCTTGGCCCCTGCCCTGGTGCCCACTCCAAGAGACAGAAAATGAGAGCAGCAGAGACAGGAGGGAGCTGAAAATGGGGAAGGGGCTGAAACAGGCCAAGGCCAAAATGGGGAATGGAAGAGGAACGGAGAGAGACAGCAACAGAGGAACAGCTTGGGGAGGTCCCCAGTCCAGCAGGTGCCACGGCTAGTAAAGGGCCCAGGAGCCCAGCAGGAGCCTTGGAAGTGGGGGTCCCCACTGACAGCCCCTGCTCTCCACTCACAGAGAAGCCCCCCACCGGGCTCACACTAGATGGCCATCTGTGAATGTGGCATCTGTGTGCCATGTATGTTGTATGTGTGTATTTGTGTGTGTGTGCGTGGTATGTACCGTGTGTCTGAAGCCCTCTGCCTCTGGGATGTGCTAGCATCGTGGAGGCGGACTGAGCACCAGGACAAGGCCTCTCTCTGAGCCCGGCCCTAGGAGGCAGCCCCCCCGGCAGCCCTGGGGCATCTGAGTGGCACCAAGTCTGCTCCCACAGAGGCCCAGAGGTCCCTCCTGCCCTGCAGTAGAGCAGCCTCTTCTCCTTGGGTTGCCCAAGCCATCCTGGGTTCCCAAGAACCACACCCTCTGGGATAGAGGGGAGTCTGACTGACCAGAGACCTCTGATCCACTCACGTGCAAAGTCAGCTCCAGGGTTTCACTCATTTGCCCATTGTCCCCAAGAGCCCCCAGTGACTCCCAAGAGCCCAGAGTACCAAGCTCTCAGCCTGCCACTACCTGGCCTGGCTGGGCCCTGCCTTCATGCTCCCTGAATCCTCCCTCAAACCCCTCGCTATGGCCGAGCTGGCTTCCTCCTTCTCCATTCACACTTTCTATGGAGAAGTTCAGCAGTGTGTGTACCTGCAGATATTATGTGTTTGTAGCTTCTTCTGTGCATGGTCTGAGTCAGGTGTGAGAAGGTACAAAGAGAGGGAGAAACCCAATTTGTACCACTTTGAGCAGAAAAGAAATTTGTCAGCTCTTGGGATGGAAAAGCCCAGGTAGGTACAGGCTCCAGGCCCGGCGGCATCTCAGCTGCATGGAACCCAGGTCCCTCTCTCAGCTCTCTCTGTGCGACTCCACTGTCCTGCAGGCTCCCAGCAGGACAGCCTCTAGGCTCGCATCCCCCTGGTTTCCCACCAAAGGAAATGAAACTGATTTTTTCCCCCATGATTTCCAGCAGAAGTCTCAGGGCTGACACCCATTGGTGAGGCCCAGGGCACATGACCACTTCGGAGACAAGGGCTGGGTCACGTGGTCGGAAAGCAGGAGGGGGCGGGTTTCCCAAAGGAGCACCAGGGCTGCCGTAGAGGAAGGAAGTAGTCACTGGGCAGCCAGATGAGTCTGTGCATGAGTGGGACTTGTGCCGTTCCTGTCCCAGGTCTCACTCCAAGCCAGAGAGCCATCTAGAACCCCGGAGCTGGCAAGCCTGGGGTTTCTGAGACGTTTCCTACAGTATACACGGGGAACTGAGGCCCAGAGGGTCAGGGTCACACAGCCAGTTAGGGCCCAGCTGGAGCTAGAACAGCAGCTGATTCTGACTGTCTCCACAGGGGTGCTCTGTGCAGCCTGAACCTTTGAGAATCTGACTTACTGGCCTGGGACGCCCGGCCCAGGGTGGCCGGTCAGACCTGGGATGCGGGTCCCTAGCATCAGTGTCCATGAGAATCACATCAAGCCCTTGCTCTGGCCACAGAAGATCATCAGTACTGATGGGACTGCGGCTGTGCTGGGGGCCCCCAGCTCCACAAGCCCTGGTGGTGCTGATGCAGGGGCCGAGTCAAGGCTGAGGCACTCCATCGGCAAAACCTCATCCCAGAAGAGGCACCTGGAGGTCCCGTCATGGCTCAGTGGTAATGAACCCAATTAGTATCCATGAAGACGCAGGTTCGATCCCTGGCCCTGCTCAGTGGGTTAAGGATCCGGCATTGCCGTGAGCTGTGGTATAGGTCGAAGATGTGTGGCTCGGATCCTGCGTTGCTGTGGCTGTGACATAGGCTGGCAGCTGTAGCTCCTATTAAACCCTTAGCCTGGGATATTAAATATGGCACAGGCATGGCCCTCAAAAGACCAAAAACAAACAAATAAATAAAAAAGCACCCACCTCAAAGGCCAGGGCCGTGGGGAGAAGGGTACAGGGAGACGAGGTACCTGGTCATGCATCGGGGGCAGGCCGATTGGGGTGGGGGCTGTTCAGAGAGGCTCAGACATCTAGACCACAGGCCCTGCTCCAGCTTGCAGCTGCGGAGGCCAGAAGAGGTCAAGGGGCAGAGAGGCCATGAGGGGCCCAGAGGGCTCCAGCAGGCTGAGGACGCTTGGCCAGAAAGTCCTGTTTACTCAGAGGCCCACGAGGTCAAGGCCCAGGCCCAGGGTTAATGATTAACGGCCACCCGGCTTGTGGCTGCCCAGTGCGGTGGAGGCCAGAGACCAGAGCCCAGGCCCCGCCCCCTGCTGCCATTCTGCACAAGGTGGGGGGGCCCAGAGTGCGCCCCTCCCCTCAGCTTCAAAAGGCACCACCTCTGCGGCCCCAGCCACTCCGACACCCTCCTCCCCAACCCTTGCCAGGGTGAAGCCTGCTTTTCTGGCAGTTGACAGGTTGGGTGGCAGTATCTGTGGAGGGACAGGCATCCTAGGCCTGAGCTCTCGGGGTCTGGACTGGAGGTTGGCCAGGGACCCCCAAAGGGGCTGGAGCCTGTGTTGAGCTTGCGCAGGGACACTTGGGTGCCTGGTCATCGGCGGAGTTGTCACCTTCCCCAGTGAACCGGGAGGCGGCTCCCTGTGCCCTGGGGGGAGCATCTTCGTCTCCAGGGAGCAGGTGCTGACAGAGGAGCTGTAGCTGAATTAACAGCCTTTGGGCCGCAAATCCCTGCTTTGTCCTACAGATTAGGTCCTCACACCCTGGTTGGAGAAGGAAGGGAGCATCTGCAGGGGCAGGGCCGGCTGCCCCTTCTCCGGATTCAGCCAGGCCTCCCAGAGCCCCACCCCCTCAGCCCCCCAGCCCCGCGGGGAGCCTGGCCCTCCTCCTGACCCAGGACCCAGGTCTCACCAGGGGGACTGGGGTGACAGCGGCACCTGGAGGGGACCTTACTGAAGCCCAGGGGCTGACTCGGCAGGTCCACACAGCCCAGGGCTCTGCATTTTCTCCGAAGCACCCCGCAGGGCCGAAGTTTCTGGAGCGCCTGAGAGAGGCCACATTTCAGAGGGGCCCCGACGTGGGAGGAGCGCTCTTGAGACTTTTCACTCACTCTTAGATTGAGACCATCAGCCGTGAAGATTTTCGTTCTTATTTGTTGAGGCTTTGGTGGAGGGGCCAACGGGGGATAAAGCCTGCCCGGCCCAGTGGGGGGCCTGGGGCAGCCGGTGCCTGGGGGCACGGGAGGTCCCCCCTCACTCCTCCTGGAGGAGGCCCCTCCTCCCATCCAGGCTGTACGGGGGGCATCCCCAGCCCCCAGCCTATGTGCACCCCCCACCCTCACACCGAGCATGGGGGCTTCAAAGGGCAGGTCCCCTGGGGCCCCCCTGGGGGCTAAGCCTTTCTGCAACGGCCACTGAAGGCCCAGCCCGGGCGGACGCCTGGCCTTGGGCCCCACGGAGCACTGCACAGCCCAGACCCTTCAGCATCCACTTCAGGATACAATTGTTCCCTTTTCAAGACACCACTTCTGCCCAACCAGGAAATCCTGAACCAAGGCTGCCCGTCCCTCCCTGAGTCAACACTCGCAGAGAAGAAGGGCGGGGGAGAAGGAAAAACAGGCCAGGGGACGCGATTCTAGCCACATCATCCCCAAGAGTGCAGACTGCACGCGTGCACACGCGTGCGCGCGCACACACACACACACACACACACTCAGATATGCACACAAAACCTCATCACACGCTAGTCACATGTCCCCACAAAGACACCGTGCACACACACTCATAGTCTCCACACCCCCTGTAATCTTACACACACGCACACACACAGATGTCCACGCACCATCACCGTTCACATGCACGCGTGTATACTCAGAGTCACACATGTACACAGAGACACAGGCATGCACGCACAGGCCTTCCCACCCCCCAGCCCCGCCCCCCCTGCCAGCACATGCCCACAGACTCGGACCCACGCACACCCCTCTGCTGTGCTTGTCAGGGGGCCTTCTGTCTTTGGTGCCCAGGAAGTTCGAGACCAGACTGAGTACTTGAACCCCACCCAGGGTTCTGTCTTTGGGGGCAGATGCTGCCAGGACATCCTGGCACCCCTGGGAAGCAGGGCCTGGGAGGAGGAGAGGCAGCAGCTGGCATCCCTCAGCCAGGACCGGGTTGGGGCTGGATGGATGTAGCCCCAGATGTAGCCGAAGCATCCATTACAGCAGAAGCTCGTTTCCTGCGGGTCAGCCTGGCTAGACAGACCCCAGACGGGGCTGTGCCTGGCACACAGAGGCCTCCATATGGAGTGGTTGGATGCGAAGACAATGGCCTGGTGAGGGTGGAGGCGCTCCCTGTCCCTTAGGCTGGCTTCTGGGCCCGGGAGGCCCCTGCCACCCTGCAACCTGCCTCCCTGCACAGCTCTGAGAGTCAGAGCAGGTGAGCCAGTCTGCCCGCAGCTCCTGTCTCTGGGGCAGGCAGGCGGGCAGCCCCGGGACGTGCCCACACACGGCTCCTTCGCGGCCGCACGCCAAGCCAACGCCAGAGCCAGGCCAAGAACAGGAGTCTGGGGCCTGCCCACCGCCCACGTCCTGCCCAGCCTTCTGTGCCTGCTCCAGCAGGAGACCCAGCCCTTGACTCCCCAGTGGGACCCAGACTCCTGTCCACACTCTAGCCTCCAAGCATACTTGGGCACAGGGGTCTCGCCTGGCAGTTGCCACCCTCAGCAGCGCCCAGGGATCTTTGCAAATGCCCATCTGCTCACGGCCCGGCCTGGCCTCCCAAAGGCTCTCCAGGCCCTTATATATTCTGCCCTCCCTACAGCTGTCCTGTCAGATCCTGTGTGGCCAGGCCACCTCCCCACCCCCATGCTCGTCACTCTGCCCCACTCTCTGGACTGTCCCTCCTGCCCTGGGACTTCGTACTGGGGTTCCTTCTGGGTCTTGGCTTGGCCGGCCCGTTTCCTTTCTCAGGTGTGGGCTCTACTGCCCCCGCCCCAGGGAGGCCCTCCTGAAGCAGCCCCCAGTCACTGCCCAGCGACCTCCCCCTCTTATTACTGTACCCCCAGGTCCTTGTTCTCCTAGACATGCTCTGTTCTTGGCCTTACTCGCTTGTCCATTACCTGTCTTCCCTGCTGGATGGTTGGTCCCATGAAGCAAGGACCACATCTGTATTATTTGAAGTCAGAAGGGAGTTGGCGGCAAGTGCACCAATGTTTGTTGAGTGAATGAATGACCAAGACAGGCAATGCTGAACCCAAATGCATGAATGTGAAATAGGAAGGGCCAGGGGTCAGGTGTGGGGGCAGACCTATAACGGGCATGCCCCTGGAGGCCTCCTGATTCGCTCATACCACCCAGGCAGGCCCCGCAGCGTGAGTCAGGGCTGGGACCGGGATGGGGACTACACCCTTTGTTCCTGATGGGATTAAGCTCCGCCTTGGCTGCTCCCAGCCCTGTGCACACCCACAACCTTGGATTTACTGTGGATGGGCACCTTGGCAGCTCCTGGCCCCAGAACCTTGGCCCAGGACACTCCACTGCCGGGAGTACATCCTCTGCCTGTACCATCCCAGGGTGCAGCCAGAGCCCCCTCTCAGCCCTGAAGCCCCCTCCGCACCCCACACAGCAATCCTGAGCTCCTCTGCCAGGCAGTATCCTGAGCCTGGCGGTGATGGGTGCCCATTAGAAGTTTCTAGGCACTTCTTAGCCTCCTCTTCAAGCCCTCGGACAGCTTGAAGGTAGATGAGAGGCCTGGCCAAAGGTCAGAAAGATGGGGGTTGGGCAGGAGATCAGTGGGATAGGTCAGTGGACAAGGGGTCAGAGAGTCTAAAGAAGCCCAGAGACGGGATGAGGATTACTCTGGACCCAGGAGATAAGGGCTTCGTGAACTGGTTAGTTGGTTAGTGAGCGCCCTCATTTGCTCCCTCCATTTGTTTTTGTTTTTGTTTCTGTTTTTGCATATGGAGGTTCCCAGGCTGGGGGTCGAATCAGAGCTGCAGCTGAGGGGCCTACATCACAACCACAGCAATGCAGGATCTGAGCTGCATCTGCAACCTACACCACAGCTCACGGCCACGCCAGATCCTTAACCCACTGAGCGAGGCCAGGGATCACACCCTCATCCTTCTGGATCTTAGTCAGGTTCTTAACCCACTGAGCCACAAAGGGAACTCCCTCCACTTGTCAAGTGCACCCCACGTTTGAATGGGGGCCCTGTGAGGCCACTGACCAGGCAGGTCTCAGAGCAGGGAAAGCTTGATTCTCACCCTGGACCAGGAACAAGCCAACCCCAGCCCCCTACCTGAGTCAGCCTTTGCTGCCTGTTTCTGTACAGCTTGGAAGCAAATGACATTTACATTTTTTAAGGTTAGAAGAATAGTAAAAGAAGAATCGTATTTCATGACCCATGGAAATGATATGAAATCTGTAAATAAAGTTTTACTGAAGCACAGGCACACCCTCCAGTTTACGCCCCGTCTGTCGCTGCTCTTGCCCTGCGATGGCAGCGGAATCATTGCCACCATGACCGAATGGCCCACAAAGCCTAAAAAAATGCACCATCTGGCCCTTTACAGAAAAGGTTTGCTGCTTGCTGCCCTAGACTCTCCACCCATCCGCCCCCGCTGCATCCGACAGGCTGCGGGCAAATCATCTTCACTCCCAGTTCCCAGTTTCCTATGAAGTGGATGCACGGCGTTTCCCTCGGAGAATAGCCGTGAAGACTTTGGGGTTTACCATCTGTTCCTGGGGTTCCTTGCTGCCCCTGCTCACTTTTCCTTTACTTTTTTTTTCTTTCTTTCTTTCTTTCTTTCTTTCTTTTTTTTTTTTTGTCTTTTTGCCATTTTCTTGGGCCGCTCCCATGGCATATGGAGGTTCCCAGGCTAGGGGTCAAATCAGAGCTGTGGCCACCGGCCTGCGCCAGAGCCACAGCAATGCAGGATCCGAGGTGTGTCTTCGACCTACACCACAGCTCACGGCAACACCAGATCCTTAACCCACTGAGCAAGGCCAGGGATCGAACCCGAGACCTCATGGTTCCTAGTCGGATTCATTAACCACTGAGCCGCAACGGGAACTCCACTTTTTCTTTAAGGAACTGAGCATTTACAAATTCTGTGCCAGGCACGGGGGGCTGGTCGGATACCCAAGACCTGTCCTCAAAGCACTCACACCTGGGGGCGGAGATCATTTAGCTGGAAGGATTCAGGGGAGGGTCTCGGGACCTGGCCCGGAGTGCAGAGAAGGCACTTTGGGCGCAGGGGACCAGGGGGTGATGCCCAGGGTAAGTTTTAAAATATAAGTAGAAACTGGTGAGGGGAAAAAGGAGAAGGGAAAAGCATCGTGGGTGGAGGGAACAGCTTTAGCAAAGATGCAGAAGCTGAGAAAGGGGCAGGCCTAGACCTGCTGGCGATGGCAGGGAGCCAGGTAATGAAGGGCTTTGGGCCATCAGAGGTCACCCCTCGTCACCAGCCCCACCCCACCCCCACCCGGCTTTGGCTTCAGACCGCCCCAGTGTCTGCCAAGGGCGGTTGTCAGGATCTGGCAGGGTGAGGTGGGGCACTGAGGGCAGGGGAGTGGGCATCCTTAGGACCCCTCCTCCCGGGCCCTGCCCATGGCCAGCAGCGCACCTGGAACCGGAGGAGCCGGCTGGTGGTCGGGGCCCGGGGGCTCAGCCCAGCAGGGCGGGGGCTGCAAGTCCTGGTCCTGCCCCTGGCCCAGGGACCAGGCAGGCTGCCACAGGAGGGGAGCTGGCAACAAAGGCCTATTCTTCCCGGTTTAAAAAAGTCTTCAAACCCGTCCAACTTTGCTTCGTTAGATGCTCCAGGATGTTTCCCCTTTAGAGGCTGTTGGAGATACCTGGCCGATAAAGGCCTGATTCTCGGAGTCTTAATTATGGCCCCGAGACCTCTGTGTCAACAGTCAGTGCGTGTTTGTTCTCTGCTTCCCCGCAGTGCTAAGGTGAGCACAAGCCAGGTGCCGAGGAATAGAACCCGCTGACCCTAGACTCTTGAGTTCCCTGGGGGGGGGGCCGTCCCCAGGGAGGGAGGTGGCCAGGCCCAGAGTCTGGTGTGTGTCCCGGCAGTGTGGATTCTGGAGCCACAGCCGCTTGACCCCAGGGGCTCAAATTGCTCATCCATAATGGACAACGATGGTCATCAGATAGGGAAGGAGACCCTGGCCAGTAACGAGTGCTCAGGAAGTGCTGGCCAGGAGCTTTGGTGGAGTGGCACTGTCCTGACCTTGACCGCTACCCCAGCCCCTGGGAGGAAGCATCTGAATCCTCAGCACCATCCCCGGGCAGCTGGGTGAGCAGGGAGGTGGACACGAGTCTGGCCTCTCAGCAGCTCTGCCCACATTCGCCCCCACGTCCCACCCCAGGCACAGGGTCACATGCCCAGTGGATCAAGGTGGTCCCAAGGTGGCCACTTGAGGGCTGCCCTGCGTACCCATCCTGGCAGCCCACCATGCCCTGGGCCCTGGGCCTGACCATGCCCTCCACACTCCCTTGGGCACCCCGAGGAGTCCTGGGGTAAGGAAGCCCCTCCCTCACCCTCTGCCCACAGATGGGGAGCTCAGAGATTTGGAAGGACACGACTCAGCTTTATCTGGGGAAAGTGCTCTGATCAGCCTGCAGGATGCAGTTGGGAGGAGATGCCCCCCACCCACCCCTGCACCAAACACCCCCACCCAGAGAGACACACACACACACAACACGTGTGCACACCCCACATGATCCCACACACACACTCGCTAAGAAATGCCCACACAAGGACACCCTGGGCTAGGCCCCCCACTGCCTCAGCATCCAGGGGACAGCAGCTCTGTTCCTGGTGGGGCCACGTGCATGCATGCGAGTGCATGTGCACCGTGGGCTGACATGGGGCTGCCCATGAGTGCCTGTGTCAAGTGCAAATGTGCCTGAGAGGAAGCAGGAAGAAGAGGAGGGCAAGAAACCCCTGGGCCCTCTGTCTGAGGCAGGAAGGGGACAGGGTGACTTGGCAAGGTCACACCAACTGGGTCCAGCCACCTTGGCCTCGAGCAGTGCTCACACAAGCAGCCCCAGAGGAGCTGGGGAAACCTGTCGGGGAAGCTCCAGTGTGGAAAGAACCACAGTCACAGCTCAGTAGGCCCCTCCATCCCGCCCAGGGCACAGAGCCCCCCTCTCCCTCCCTCCACGTATGTCCCTCGGTCTAGGGCCACCAGCCTCCCGCCCGGCCTCCAGCTGAGGCCAGCAAGCCATTTTGAACCGTGATGAGAAGAGGAAGTTCCTGTGGCCCCAAAACAGAAACAGGAAGCTGGGGGGGGGTGTATGGATAAGGAACGGGAAGGAGGACAGGGCGCCCAGCAGAGACACCCAGAACTCCCAGCCTTCCTGGGCCCGGCCTGGCAGCTGTGTCTGGGTGTCTTTAGCTGATCATGATACGGGCCCATCTGCCCCGCTACTCCCTGCCCAAAGCAGACTCCGCGAGGGTTTCTCGGATGCCGGCTAATTGCCTGGGTGTGTTCAGTCGTCCAGGCTTCTCTGGTTCGGGCTGAGAGGGCTCCGTGGGTCTGCTCTCATCGTCCTGTCCCCGCGAGCCCTTGTGGCCGGCCCCACCACCTCTCCCTGGCCCCTGCATGCAGCCGCGTGGGACTCTCTGCAACCCGCCACGTCTGTGCAACCACCTGACCGGGCAGGCGACAAGCCATCTCCCTAGCCGTGAATCTGATGACTCCCATCCCCAGCTCTGTTTGCCCAGCTGCCCTGCAGGACCCAGCAAGTTCCCAGCCCCACCTTGACTCGGCATCTAGACCCAGGACTGTCCTGGCCCCCTTGGCAGAGGCAGGAAGCCAGGGCTCTGTCCCCCACGCACCGCTGCCTCACACCGTGTCCTGGGGCTGAAGGTCCTGGGGCCCATCTCCCCTCTGCTGTGTGTGTATGTGTGTTTGTGTGTTGGTGGAGGAGAGAGGGTGGCGGGGGTCGGGGGGAATGTCTGAGAGTGCTGTGCCCCTGAGCAGAGGGTTGGCAGTGTCCAAGATCATGGGCCACCCTCCAGAACTTGGGGGAGGGGGGGGTCTGGCTCACGCAGGGCCAGGCTGAGTGGGGGGTGTGGGAGACGGGAGGGCAGCTCAGGGAGATCACGGCCGGCTGTTCCTGCCTGGTTTGGAAGCTCCTGCGGAAAGACTGGGGCGAGTGGGCGGGGGCGGGAGCCGAGGGGCCAGAAAGGCAGATGTCACCAATTTCAGTTCTGCCCCGGCTGGCCTGAGGCAGCTTGGGACTTCCCAGAGTGGAAGGACAGGCTGGGGGGTTCAGGCCACTTGAAGGCCGGGGGACCCCTTCCCCACCCCAGCTGGCGGCTGTCTGCGGAGGAGGCAGCGGAAGCGTGGAGATCTGGGGCGGGCTGGGGGTGCTTCCCTGGGGTCCCCACTCTCTCCCTGAATGGCCAGAGCCAGTCCCCTCGTGCTAGTGAGCCCCAGGCCAAGATCACGGCCACAAGAGAAATTCTTGGCCTTCTTGTCCCCACCAATGAAGGCCTAAGGGTATGGCTGCCCCAGAGGCAGCAAAGAAAGATTTCCAGGATGGGAGAAAGGGAAGCCCAGTGGATGCCTCTCCCCATGCCAAAGGATGAGGCAGAAACCACAAGAACCCCCAAAAACGGCTCCCTCTTCTCAGCTCCTCAAGTTCATGCCCCACAGGGGGAAAGCGGGGAGCAGGTGGGGGGGGCAGCCCCCTGCCTCGGCCCGGGCCCTCCCCTTGCAGCCCAGCCGGGCAGGCGGTCAGCACCAGAGCCAGCCGGGAAATGGGCCCCCGGGCGGGGAGCACATCTGACTGGACCCTGTTCTTGGGAGATCGGTTGTGAAACTTGCTTCAAACCCCCAAACCACAAAAACGGCCGATTTTCCCAGCCCTGTTCTCACGTTTCTCAGATCAGCCGAGGAGTCTTCAGTATTTCCATCCGAGAGACGCCAGGCCAGCCGCCAGCCCCCGAGGGACGGGGAAACGGTGCACGGGAGACCTGGGTGCCGCGGAAACCCCTTCCGCCTTCCCCCAAAGCGCTCCGTTCCCGCCAGCGTGGCTGGAAACGTGGGGTCTGGGGAAGGGCAAGGCCTGGGCCTGTTGGAGGAAAGTGGAAATTGGGGATGGAAGAAGGAGGTGCCTGGGAAGAATTCCAGAGCCGGACTTCCAGCTTCCCGGGCTGGGCAGGCCATGTCTGGTGGATGGAGGCTAACTGGGAAGATGCCCTTGGATTTGAAAGACGGTCCCAGTGGCATCCCCTGGTGTCTTTCCCCCAAGGCCAGGGGTGCTGCACACATGGTTCTAGGTCTTTCTCACTCAGGGCTGGTGACAGCAGAGATGCAGGCTCTCACCAGGCAAGGGGCTGACAGGGGGATGCTCAAAAGCGAGGGGACCCCTGCGGAGGGCTCACTGCTTTTCTCAGCTGGGTGACAATGATGGCGAGTGCCACCCTAGAGAGAGAGAGAAGCTACCTATAGGTGCTTTGGAGCACAAGTTGCCTCGAAGCCTCGAGACCTCATTTCCTGCCACAGGGATGCAAGCCCACCTCCGCACTCACCTCTTCTGGCTTCTCCCTCCAGATGCCCCCCCCTCCCCTGCCCCCAGATGAAGCCAGGTGAGCCCTCCCCCTACCTCGTGTCCCCACCTCAGGCCCCTGCCTGCTGCCCTCCTGCCATCTGCCTTCACCTCTCGCTCTGCCCGAGGGGCTGCCCTCTCCCCGGGCTGCCACCTCTCACCCCCCCATCTGCCGCCACGGCTGCCTGTTTCCAGCTGGAACCTCCTGGAGCCTGAGACAGAAACCCGGACCGGATTAACTTCAGCAGCGATTCTGAAAGCAAAACGTCGCTGAGAAAAATACCAAGCTTTAGTTTCGTTTGGGTGCTGCTCCAGTCCTTTCCCTGAACAGTAGCTTTTCTTTAAAATGCCATGGAAGGAGTTAGTCGATGCTGTGCTCCCTGTGTTAAACTTTGGGCCAGTTCCTCCTGGCTGTGGGACTCCGCGCTGGGCCTGAAAACTACCGATTCCAAGAACTAAAACTTCGAGACCAACTGCTGGGGCCCAGAGGATGCTGCCTGGGTTCCCTGAATCCAAGGCCAGGGCAACACGATCCAGGAGGCCCCCACAGACGGGGTGAGGGGTCCCCCCGAGGGGCAGGATTGGGGTGCACATGAGCCAGATCCCTGGGGTGCCCACTGGCTGATGAGATGCAATAAGCCCATAGGGTAGGGTGGGGACATGAACGTGTCTTGGTCTCTCTGTGTCTCTCTGGGTACTTAGGTTTGCAGGCCATGTCTGTGAGTCTGTCTGAGTGTCTGTGGATGCAGGAGGTCCCGTGTGTAGCCCGTGGATGTGTCTGTGTGTGTACCTGCAAGTGTCTGTGTCTCTAGGTGTGCTTATAACACTTACTTTTTCAAGCACTGACTAGTGCGTGCCAGGTCCCCGGCCAGGCCCTGGATGGGTGGTGAGGGCTCAGATCCTGCCCCATCACACCCAGTTTGGTGAGAGGTGGGCAGTACACCAGGAATCGCCCCTGAAAAGTGTAGGCCCGTGGTGACAGGAAAAACCCATGTTGTGATGGCAGAGCAAGGGAGCCAGAGCCTCTGACAGAGGGGACCTCAGTGCTCTGAGGATGTGACATGAAAGCTGAGTGAGCCAGGCCATGTGGGAGTCAGCCAGGTGGGTGAGAGAAGAAAAGTTTTCCAGGCAGAGGGAACAGCATGTGCTAAAGCTGGGACACAGAGGAGGGGTTCGGAGGCCAGGGTAGCAGACACAAAGACAGCTGAGGGGTGGTGGGAGTTCAGGGCTGGGGGAGGGGCAGGAGCTGGACAGGAAAACCCGGAGGCCACAGGGATGAGGGCAGACTGGTCCTGGTACCTGTAGGAGGGCTTGGTTAGGAGAGGGCCTGAGAAGCCGTCCAGTGGTGGAAGGATGAGGCAGAAGCTTTGGTGATGGGGAGGTGTGCAGGGGTCCAGAAGCCTCCCTGTATGTGTGGGGGTGGGGGGCGCACGTGTTTGTGTGCACATGTGGGTGTGCCCATGCCCACCAGGAGTGAGCACCTGGCCCCCTGTCCTCTATCTCCCCTGGGCCAACCTCTTGCCCATGTCACCCACCGCCTTGCCGCGGACATGACAGTGACGGTAAGAAGGGCTCAGTGTTGCAACTGCATTTCCTCTCGAACCCAGGGCCACCAGAGATTAGCTGAGAGCCCCGTGTGTGCCAGGCGATAACACCCCCACTCCCCCGTTTCCTAATCTCTGATTCATTTCCAACTGATAACACGACGAGGGCCAGCGAGCACCTAAGCAATGCCCTGGGTGGGGTCTTGCCAAGGCTGCGGCTGAGCTGCCTGCAGGGGTTCCAGACAGCAGAGCCTCAGGAAGATCAGGGCCGGGGGTGAGCTTGGAGGGAGAGAGCGCGGGGGGCGGGGGGAAGACGGGGCGACGGAGACAGACACAGGCAGACGCCGAGGAGCCGGGGTCAGGGTAGGGCGATGCGAAAGAGAGATAAGGAGAGAGAAACACGGAGAACAAGACAGACAGACTGATAGATGTATAAATATAGAAAGAGAGGGGTTGGGAGTCCCCCGGGCTGGAAGGACTTACGAAAGAGAGAGAAAAATAGAAGAGACTGAGAGAGGGACAAGGAAAGAGAAAAGGTGACCCAAGGTCAAGAGTGATAGAGGGTCGGGCTGACCTGGCCATCTCCAGGCACTGTCCATGCAGCCTGAACACAGTGGGGATGAGCCGGGGGGGCGGGGGGTGGTCTTGCTGACTTTGACCCCTCCAGGGCCCCAGCTGGGAGCAGGCAGGCTGGGGCCACAGCTCCAGACCCCCCACTGCCTCCCCCCATTGGCCTCCGAACCTCTGGAGGAACTCAGGGCTGTGGGCTGCACCATCGTGGGGCTGATGGAGCCGTGCTCCCTGGTCACGGGGCCCACAGGAACAGAGGCTCCACCGGGGCAGAAGGGAACGAGTGGCACCTCGGGGTTTATTTGCACCCTGCTGAGGTCTGGGGGGCTGTGGTGCAGCTGGGCAGTCACAGTGCGATGGGAGGGCCCTTAGGGAAGGGTGGCAGGGACCAGAGGGAGCAGAGGACAGCTGCCCTCTGTACTGGGATTGGAAGGAACCCAATCTTCCTACGGCTTCCCTCCCAGGCCCAGCTCCCCGTGGGGGTCGGAGTTTGGGCTCAGGCTCTGCAAGGCTTAGAGGAGGAAAGGTGGACTCCGGGAGCTGTGGGGGACTGGCTACATCCTCCTCTCCAAGGCCCCCACTCGTGGCCCTTCTTTAAGAAGAAACAGACAGCACCCCCAACACGCCCCTACCCCGGGCTTGAGCCACATCAGGACCTGGGCAGCTCTCAAAGCCTTCCGAGCTCAGTCCTCGGGGAGGAAGGAGGTTTTACAGAGCAGCCTGCCGGGAGGCTGAGGGCTTCCCAGAGAGGAAGGGGTAGTGGGTCTCTGAGGAGGCCCTTCCTTGGTCCCTCGGGACTTCGAGAGCTGGGACCAGATGGGCAGGAAGCGAGGCTTTGAGCCCTAGTGGGACCTCATTCTAGGGAGACCCCCAGAGGACCCATGGTCCCACTTAGGGCAACTTAGTACATCCCTGCATCCCAGGGCCCGCAGCCCCGAGCCCCGAAGGCCAGCAGCAGGCTGCCTGGCAGGGGTCCCCCCCACCCTGTCCCCACCCCCCTGGCCTGCCCAAGAAGGCTCACCTCGCCCCCTCCTGGGGCAGGGCAGCGGCCCCTCTGATTTGCCGTGCCTGCCCCGATGCCCTGACTGCCGCGACCACAGGAAGCGCTGCCCCAGCTCAGCACTTCCCTTTTCTGAAATCTGCCCCCAGCAGCCTGGTGGCCAGGGAAGGCAGACTTCCCGCTGCCCCCACCCTGGGCTCTTCCCACCGGTCACAAGTGGTTTGCTCCTGAGCTTCCCTGGGCAGAGGTGACCTTCTTGCCTCAACCACAGATCAGTTATTTATCAGAACAGGAAAGATGGCACCAGAGATATGTCCTCAGCAGCCCCAGGAGGGCCTGGCCTGCTCCAACGAGCGCACGCCTGCTCCCCACATCACACGGGGCGTGTGGCCTGGCGCGTGCGTGCGGGCTGCGCAGGGGAGGGAGCACACCAGACATCCTCCCGGGCGGGCAGGCCAGACCCAGGCGAGGCTCTGTGTGTGAGCTGGGAACATTCTGGGCGTCCCGGGTCCCTAGGGTCCGATGAGATTCACCCTTCCTTCAAACGAACTCGCAGCCTGGGGCAGGTGCCAGGACCCCTCTGTCCCCTGACTGGGTGGATCCTGAGGTCGGGGGCCCAGGCTGGCCCTCCACCCTCCCTTCCATCACAGAATGGGGCTCTGTGCCTGGAGATTCAGGACCCAGTAGTGCGAAAGGGAAGAGGCTATCGGGGCTCCTCAACTGCGGCTCTGTTGACATTTTAGGCTGGATAAATGATTCTGTGTTGTTGGGAGAGGTCCTGTGAGTAGCAGGAAGTTTAGCAGCATTCCCGGCATCCAGCCGCTAAACGCCAGTAACATCCCCACCAGCATCACCAGTCACAACCATCAGCTCTGGTTCAGCAGGTTAAGGACCTGCCATTGTCTCCGTGAGGATGCCATTTCGATCCCTGGCCTCGCTCAGTGGGTTAAGGAACCGGCGTTGCCATGAGCTGTGGTGTAGGTCACAGACACGGCTCAGATCTGGTGTTGCTGTGGCTGTGGTGTAGACCAGCTGCTGTAGCCCTGATTCAACCCCTAGCCTGGGAACTTCCATATGTCATGGGTGTGGCCCTAAAAAGAAAAAAAAAAAACAATTACACAATCGAGGGGTTCTAGAGTCCCAAATCTAGAAAATAGCATAAAAACCGATACGGATGAGAGAAACTTACTTCTACCCACCTTCTATGGACACTTCAACCCAGGACAATTTCCACAGAAAAAATAAAGCTTGGCAAAGATGAGACCACACTAAAAAGAAATTATGAATGATCTGAAAAAGCAAACCACTGCATCAGCAGGAGAGCTTAGATGTAGAGATACTAGAACAATTTGAAAAAGACTACATAATAACACTATTTTAAAGTATTAAGGAGAGAGAAGAGGCTATGGAAGACATAATAAATATAGTATCTAAAGACCAGATAGATTTCAAAGGATATCAAATACCATTGCAGTATAAAATAAAAGCTCAGGAGTTCCTGTTGTTGCTCAGGGGAAACGAATCTGACTAGCATCCATGAGGACTCAGGTTCGATCCTTGGCCTTGCTCAGTGCATTAAGTATCCGGTGTTGCCATGAGCTGTGGTGTAGGTCGCAGACACAGCTCGGATCTAGCATTGCTGTGGCTGTGGTGCTGGCTGGCAGCTGTAGCTCCGATTTGACCCCTAGCCTGGGAACCTCCATATGCTGAGCGTGCGGCCCTAAAAAATTTTTTTAATTCAAAAATAAATATAAATTAATAAATAAATAAAGACCAGAAGACCGTCTTTAAATTGCCAAGAAGAAATGAGGAATTACCACAAAGGAAGGACAGTTAAGCTGACAAGAGACGCCTCAGCAGCCATGGATGCCAGAGGACCAGAGAATCACAGAGTCCAGGTGCTCAGGGAAATAATTTCCACCAAGAACCCGATACCCCGCCAAACTAGAGCGAAATAAAGCCTTGGGGTGTACGAAGTGGGCTGGAGACAGGATCCGGGGTGAGAAGACAGTGTTCCTGGGATCAGGAGCAGGACTGAGGGTCTTCAGAACAAGTCACTGGTCGTGGGATGGGGGGGAGGGGGGGAGCATCCAGCCTCTTGGAGAATAGCCTCACTTTATTGTATTTATTTCTCTTTTTAGGGCCGCACCCGTGGCGTATGGAAGTTTCCAGATTAGGGGTCGAATCCGAGCCACACGGCAACCCTGGATCCTCAACCCACTGAGCGAGGCCAGGGATCGAACCCGCAGCCTCATGGTTCCTAGTCACATTCGTTTCTGTGGTGCCATGACGGGACCTCCTGGCTTCACTTTGAATGCACACTTTAGACAGCACAGCGGTGAAAGACACAATGGGAAACTGGGATATATTCCAGAAAAGAACAAGACAAAGGGAAAAAACGAGAGGAGCCCAGCAAGCCGGGTCTGGATCTGGTTTTGACAAGGTTGTGAGGGTGAGGTCCAAAGCCATGAGCAGCCCCCTGTAGCCCGGGAGCCACTTGGTCCCTGCCTCTCTGCGTGACCTGCTCCTCGTGCTCTACTTAGAGTCTGCCTCTTTCCCCTGATCCCTCTCCAGATACGAGTTCTCTCCTCCATGAACTCCCTATGAACTTACATTATGTTTTTAATTTTTTATTTTATGGCATATGGAAGTTTCCGGGCCAGGGATCGACTCTAAGCCGTAGCTGCGGCAACACTGTGGGCAACTTAACGCACTGTGCCAGGCTAGGGATCAAACCCGCACCTCCACGGATACCCCAGCCACTGCAGTCAGATTCTTATTTTTTTCCTTTCTTTTGCTTTTCAAGGCAGCACCCGCAGCATATGGAAGTTCCCAGGCTAGGGGTTGAATCGGAGCTGTAGCTGCCAGCCTGCACCATAGCCACATCAATGCCAGCTCCAAGCCACATCTGCGACCTACACCACAGCTCACCACAACACCAGATCCTTAACCCATGGAGTGAGGCCAGAGATCAAACCTGCATCTTTATGGATACAAGTTGGGTTCATAACCTGCTGAGCCACGATAGGAACTCCTTGCAGTCAGATTCTTAACCCACTGTGCCAACAGCAGGAACTCCAGAACTCCGGAACTTAGATTATGTTTATCTGGACCTCTGGGTTCTATTCCTATGGGACACCCACCCCTGGATCAGTGTAAACTCAGCTATGCTTCTCACACAAGCCTTCCATGGCTCCCTTTCCTGGGGGGCGGCCAGGAAGCATGCCCTGCTCATGCATCAGAGCCTGTCCGCAGGCTGAGCCACATCCCAGCAGCCCTTGGTCAGGGCAAAGTTGCAAGGGAGCTGGAGGACCAGAAAGTCTATGGCTGGCGCAGGGCCACCCTGAGAGGCTCCCATCTCAGGGTCTGAGACTTGGGGCCGAGGGCTCCTGGGGGTGAGCCTGGAGCACAGAGTATAATGAACCAGCCATTTATTAAGGTGGAGTCAAGCTCTCATCACTTCCTATCATCCCTGGCCTGTCTTCTGGGAAGATATGGAGGGAACATTCTAAGACTCCACATATGCATCCTTGGAGGCAGGAATTCTCCACCCACTGTGAGGTCCAGCACAGCTTCCCTAACCAGAGGCTCAGGGCTAAGGACAGATGCTCATGGAGCTCAGATCTGGGGACTAGATTCAGGTCATCTGGGGGTGGGGTGGGGGTGAGGGTGGCCGGCATCACTGTTAACCTGGCTCCTGCCTGTTCCTCAAAAACTCCAAACCTGTTCCTGCCACAGGGCCTTTGCACACCCTGCTCCCTCTGCCCAGTACAGCCTTCCCTCCCCCCAACCCCTTAGTCATTGTCTTGGCTCCTTCTTGTCATTCAAGTCTTGGCTCCAGTATCACCTTCCAGGGAGATGACCTCTGACCCCCTTAGCTAAAACCTCCCACAGCCTCTCCTCTCCCTGTCATTCTGATTGGTGTACTTCATGGCTTTTCTCAAGAGCTGAAATTACCTCCCTTCCGTGTTTACTGGTTCATGGTTGTCTCTTCACAGACTGTCAACTCTCCAAAGGCAGAGTCGAGCTCGTCTCGCTCACCACTGGGTTTCCAGGGCCTGGCACAGCACAGAGCACACAGTCGGTACTCAATAGATGCTTAGGACAATGTGAGTTCGTAAACCCAGAGGGCCCTGGGGGTGGACAAGTCCAGCCCTGAGCCTCAGGCCACCCCGATGACGCTTTACCCCGTAGGGCTCCCTCGGCCTCCACCTCCCTGACCCAGGCCACGGAGGCTGGACCTCACTCCCCTCACAATCGGACCCTGGGCCCAAACGGCCCCAAGTTCAAGTCCTGGCACTGCCAGTTATTGGCTGTGGGACTCTGGGCCTTGGCTTCCTCACCTATGACACAGGCCTGCATGACAGGGGTCCTGAGAAGGTTAAGACGAATAACGAACAGGTGCCTACAGCACTGTTTGGTCCCTAAGGGGCACCCTGGCAGTGTAGACCTTTAGTCAGCCTCAGGGGTCCAGCTGGAAGGCGGAAGCGTTTCCCAGAGGTCGGCAGGGTTCCTGGCAGCCGTTGGCGGGTGACTAAGGCCTTTCCTTCCCGGGAGCAGCCGCCCCCACGCCCGGGAAGAATGGCAGGCGGGCACCCGCCTGGCACTGGAGACCACTTCCTAGTTTCATCCCATCCTGACTCTGAGCAAGACTCCGGCCCCAAGAGGCCAGCCTGCCATCCTCCACGAGGGCCAGAGACAGCAGCCTGCTGCTGACCAGGACAGGGTTTTTCCTTCGAGAAGGGGCCCCTTACCCTCAGCGCCTCCCTCCCAGGATCCTCCGGAGGCTGGGAAGTCCAGCAGGCACTGGCTGGCGAAGACAGGACTGACCCTGGGGGGCAGTGAGGTCAGCGGGCAGCGACCAGCCTGCTCTGCCCAGGAGGGCACGAGGTGCCCCGAGTCACACCGCTTGAGCCTGGGACCCAGCATTGGCTCCACCTGTCACCACCTGTCGCCGCCTGTCACCATCATTCTGGGTTCCTGCCAGGGAGGGGGGCAGCAGCCCTGATGCTTCAGAATGCCATTGCCCACCACTCCTGACCTCTGGGAAGGGCCCCAGAGGCCTGGCAAAAACTCACTCTTCCTGGGAGCAAACCCCCCACCTCACCTCCAGCACCCCGCCCCCTCTTCTCTTCCACACATGACACATGAGCGCCTTGGGCACTTTCCTGCAGAAGAATCTAGCTCCGGTGGTGGAATGTCAGGCAGACGCAGTGGGTCAGAGGTGTCTGAGGCCCTGCTCTTCAAGACGGGCCTCTGCTCTGACCAGCTCAGGGTCCAGGAAGGAACCAAGACCTGCCTGGCCACAAGGTCCAGGAAACGCCTCATGTCCTGGCATGGATGGTGGGTCCTGGCCCAGACTGGGGGTGACCCCTGTGGGCCAAGCCCCTTGTTCTGGGCACAAAATGTGGTCCTATATTGCAAGACAGGAGGGCAGCAGGGTGGGCGCCCAGCAGGCCATCCCAGGTCAGCTGTGGAGCCATATGAGGGGAGTCAAAGGCCAGGGCTTCTTGTGCCCACACATACCCTAGAGCGGTGGCAGGAGACACTTGACCCAGCAAACAGTCCCAAGGAGGTGACAGACCTCACCCTGGGGATGCAGGGGATGTGGGAACATCCCACAACCTCAGGCCTTTGCATCCAGCCACCCACCCCTCAGTGCACCCAAAGCCCCCACCAAGCCCCCACCCCAAGGCCGTCCTTCTGGAAGCCCTGGCCTCCCTCTGAATCTGCCCCATCAGGCATTCAGCCAAGGACACCCCTCCTCCCCTGAGCTCTGGCTTCTGCCAAGTGGAGGCTGAGGAACCTCTGGGTTGGGGGAAGGGCCGCGTGGCCCCAGGGCTCCTGCAGGGTCACTTGGCTGGCTCTGTGAGTCTGTGTGCCTGGTGGGGCCGGACATGTGGCGAGTGGGGGCAGGGTCAAAGCATGATCTGTGTGTGTCTGTGCTGTGTCACTGTGTGGTGTCCGTGGACCCTATCCCTGTGGCCTGTGTGCCAGTGTATGACGTGCAATCTGTGTCTGGTGTGGGTCCGTCTGTGGTCTGTATCAACGTGCTATGGGATGTGGCCATCATGTGGTGTCTGTGTCAGTGTGTGGTACGGAGGTCTGTGTGGTGTATGCGTCTGGGTGTAGTGTGTGTCTGTGTGTGTAGTGTGTTTGGATCTGTGTGTGGTGTGAGGATCTGTGTGATGTGTGTGCTTATGTGTGGTATGCAGAGGCTTGTGTGTGGTGGGTATGTCTCTGTGGTGCATTTGTCTGTGTGATATGTGTGTCTGTGGGTAGTGTAGGTGTGTGTGTGTTGTGGGTGTTGGTGTGTGGTGTGTGGATCTGTATGTGGAGCGTATTACTTTGTGTGCTGTGTGGTTTGTGTGTCTGCATGGAGTGGGTGTCTGTGTGGTGTGTGCACGTGACCATGGCAGGGAAGGTGTAATGCCTCGTATGGAGACTGTGCCCCCAAGGGAGTCTGAGGACCCTGGCAGCACTCATGAGAACTAGGAAGACCCTGGGCTACCCTGTGGGACCCCCTCCCTGTCCCAGGGTGCAGTGGCCCAGCAGGCCCACCTCAGGGACAGGCTTCTGGCTCCACCTGCACCTGCGTCCCGTTCCCTCCAGAGTCGCCCAGACCCACACGGCCCACATGCCAACCAGAGGCTGGGTGCTGGGTGAGTCACCCCCCTCCCTGGGCCTGGGGGAGGGGGGAACCAGGCACCAGCTTAGCCCAAGGCAGCAGGGAGGGGTTACCCGGCCCATGCGACCACTGCCGTTGTCCCCACCACCTCCTCTGGTCCAGGACCCCATGGCTGGGTTGAAGCAAGCTGTTCCTCCCTTTGACGGGTCCAGGTCCCAAGGAGAGAAGAACCTGGTGGCAGAGCAGTGGCCCAGAGCACGGCCAGTGCCCCGGTGGGAAGTGGCCTCGACGCTACAGCGGGGCCTCATGGAGAGCTGCCCCCTGCCCCCCTGCCACTTACCCCAGGGCTCACCGCCCACATACCCCCCCCCCCCCCCAGCCAGTGCCAGCACACACAGGCGCCCATCCCAGGCCTGGCCCGGCCCTCCTGGCCCCTGAGAACACCCCAGGGGGGCCACCCTGGAGTCAGGCTCACCTGAGCGCCCCTGCCGGCTGCTGCTCCCACCCGCCGCTCCTGGCCTCCGTTTCCCCATCTGCAGTGTGTCCCTCCCACCTCCACGCGCTCCTCGCCTGCCTCCCCCATCTCAGCGGGCAGGCGGCTCTCAGTCACCCTCCGTCTCTGCCCCTCTCCCCTCTCTCGTGCCTCCTCACCCTCCCCTTCTCTTCTTCCTCTCCTGGGGGGACTCTCATTGCTGGAGTTCCCGGGGCCATCGGCCCTCCCACTACTGAAGCCCCGGCGGCCCCGGGACAGAAGCCCCCTGTGGGGAAGAGGGGTCCCCTCTCAGAAGCAGAAGCCCCTGTGGAGACCCTCCGGGTGCAAAGAAAGGCAGCTGGTAAGGGTCATATGGTGAGTGACCAGCAGGTTCTGTTGTCCGGGGCAGACCCTCTGGGGACACAGTCTTGGGACAGCGGTGTTGGCCCAGGAGCCCAGGACCCCCAGACTGCAGCCCACGGTGGTTCAGAAGATAGGGCTCTCAGGGTCACAGGACATTTCAAGAGGACAATGGTGTAAATGCCCCCTCCCCAGGCTAGAGCAGGCTGGACGGGTAGGACAGGGTGGCCAGAGCAGTGACACTCAGGTGAGCCGAAGGGGACCGGGCCCAGGTAGCAAGGGAGGGGCCTGTGAGCAGCCTCTTCCTCATTCTGCGCCCAGCGCTAAAACGCAGATCTGGGACACAGATTGGTCAGGGGACCTTTTGGATGGGGAAGCCAGGGTCCCGCCAGCCCCAAGAGGTTTGTAGGCAGGTGCCCTGGCCGTGGGGCCACTGTGGGCTGCACGCCACCCCAAGCAGCACTCCTTTCTCTCCCAGATCCCTTCTCAGCCAGGACCATGCTGGGGGGGGGCGGTATCTTGAGTCACAGGTCCATCTCTCCCCCCGCCCACCGCCCCAGTACACAGCAATTCTCAGGGGCCTGGGAGTGGAGGGACAGGTGGCACCTTTGCAGGGCCTCAAGCAGGAGATGAGAAGCCTAGAGTCCCTTCTCTGATGGCTGGACTGCCAAGGTCCCCCGGGCCCCAGAAAGGAGCTTCCTTCCGAATCCCTCATTCCCAGCCCTTGGCTGCTTGGCGTGTTCAGCTCCAGGGCCCAGCCTCTCCCCCTACCCAGCGGGGCCCCCATGCTCAGCCAGCCGCCCGCCCGCCACAGGCCAGCCGCTGACCGCAGCCCTGAGTGTGGAGTGAAGGGAAGAGGCTGGGCTGTGGAGACGGATGGCCTCATCCTCCCTCCCCTCACAGCCTGGCTGGAGCCAGGGGTCACCCCTCATCCACCCCAGAGACCAGGGCAAGGATTGGTGGAGGCTGACAGGTTCAGGGGTCACAGTGCATGGCTGGGTCGGAGGTCAGAGATTTGCTGACAGCAGCCTTGGAGGTATCGATCTGGTGGGGGAGGTGACAGAACTCTGTCCCCTGCCAAGGGCTGTGGGCATGGGCTGGGCAGAGCCCACCCCCGAGCAGGCTCCTTGGGATGAGGGGCTGGAAGCTATGGAGCGCCTCTCACGGCGCCAGGTCCTGCAAGAGGCCGGGACCAATTGTCATACCACAAGTGATTTTAGTTTATCGTCCTTGGGCTGATGGTCCAGCATGCCTGGGCCTGTGTGGCCAGGGGGACAACAGGGACCTGGTGGCTGCGTGCTCCAGTCTCAGAAGCCCGCACACATCTGAGGCGACAGGCTTGGGGAAGCTGGGAACAGAGGAGTCAAGAGAGCAGCAGGCTGAGGGCTGGGCTGGCTTCCTGGGGAAGGGGTGCACAGCTGCAGTGACCCTCAAAGGTCTGCCCCAGTCTCACCTGCTCACCCCAGAGTCAGGAGGAACCCCCAGCTCAGGTCCTATGCCCAACCGGCTTCTACGGGACGCAGGCACGATTCCAGCTCCCTCCCGCCCCACTCCCATCCCCAGTCTTTGCCCAGAGCCCTCTCAGAAGTGGCCAGACACTCCAGCCACCCCTTCCCCCCCAACCCCCGAACATGTACACCTCCCCCAGGTCAGGCTGGGACAAGACTGCCCTGAGGGGAGCAGCCACCATGACCCAGAGGATAAGGGGGCACCTCCCCTAACTGGACTGCCCCCAAACAGACAGATCCCAAAGGTGCTTCTCCATCCATCCTCCACACTTCCTGGGGAGAGGGAAGGTGTGTGTGTGCATGTGTATTTATTTGCACGTGTGCACATCCATGTGCTTGTTGGTATGTGTGTCCATGTTATTTGTGTGTGTTTATGTGCACTGGGTACATGTGTGAACATGTAACTATGTGCACGCGTGAACTGTGTGATTATGTGCATGTGGGCACGTGTGTGTGTGTGTGTTTGCATGTTTGTGTGTGTGTTTGGCTCGAGCTTGAGGCTGAGCTGGCCCCCTTCCAGGCGCTGACTAGAGAGACACTCCAGCTGTGCCTTGGAATGGCATGATTCGAGCTTAGCCAAAAACCCTTACCAGTCCCTGTGGCCCTGGCCCTGGCAGCGGTCCTGGAACTGAGGGCTTCTGATCAGCCCTGGCCAAGCTGGCGGCATGGCCAGAGGGCAACTCTGTCCACTGGGAAGGCATGTGGTGGCCCCTGGCTCAGAGCATACCTAGGTTCGAGGTCACTGGCATGGAAGCAGAGGCACGTGGCCCACTGGGGTCTGGAGCTGTCCTTGAAGCCACCAGGGCCTGAGGGGGGCCCTTCCTAACAGCGACCCCTACTGGGGACATCAGGTACTACAGACTGGCTCTACATGCTATTGTCAGAGAAAAGGGCCCCCTTCGCTGCAATGTGATTGCAGTGGGTTGATATGCATGGTTTTCCAACCGTGCCCTAGGAGCCCTCCCGTCTCTGCAGGGGCTCCCAAAAGTTGAATTCTCCCAGCTACCCCACCTTCCTCTTCAAAACAGCATTGCTTTTAAGTATCGAGCTTTTGAAGGCCTTTCTCCAAAAATATTTTAAATCTCCAGGCTGATTTTGACCTTTCAGCTCTAAGAGTCTATTTCTGAGTGTGTCTCAGTCAGCTCTGCTTTTAGAACAATTCACAGGGCTTTTAACCCCATCGTCTCCTGTCAGGTGTTCAATATCACATAAGGTTGGGGCCTGATTTCAATACCTCTTAGAAACTAGAAGAGGCAATAAAGAGAGAGAGGGGGTCTACTTCAGAGCAAGGCATCCTAGGGGGTCCCCTGGGGCCCAGCCCTTGGGCAAGGGCTGAGTTCAGGACCTTCAAATAAAAGGGCGTGTATGTGGAGTTCCCATTGTGACTCAGCAGGTTATGAACCTGACAAGGATCCATGAGAATGCGGGTTCAATCCCTGGTCTCCATCACTGGGTCAAGAATCCGACATTGCCATGAGCTTCGGTGTAGGTCTCCGATGCGTCTTGGGTCCCAAGTTGCTGTTTCTGTGGCTGTAGCGTAGGCCGGCAGCTGCAGCTCCAATTCAACCCCTAGCCTGGAAACCTCCATATGCTGTGGGTGTGGGATTAAAAAGACAAAAGAGGAGTTCCCGTCATGGCTCAGTGGTTAGCGAATCCGACTAGGAACCATGGGGTTTCGGGTTCGATCCCTGGCCTTGCTCAGTGGGTTAGGGATCCAGCATTGCCGTGAGCTGTGGTGTAGGCTGCAGACATGGCTCGGATCCTGCGTTGCTGTGGCTGTGGTGTAGGCCAGAGGCTACAGCTCTGATTAGACCCCTAGCCTGGAAACCTCCATATGCCATGGGAGCGGCCCAAGAAATGGCAAAAAGACAAAAAAAAAAAAAAAAAAAAAAAAAAAAAAAAAAAAAAAAAAAAAGACAAAAGACCAAAAAAAAAAAATGCAACATAAAAAAAATACAATGCAGGATCAGGAAGGAGGGAACCTCTGATGGCCTGCCAGAAGGATGCAGCAAAGCAAAAATTAAAAATAAATAAAAAGGAGAGTATGTGGAGAGTCCCGGGGAGGTGCTGCCCCATCACGCAGGCCTTGGTATGGGGCAACTCTGATGACAAGGCCTCTGATAACCCAAGAGGGAAGGTGAGCCCACCTGCTCCTCCCCAGGAGAGGGCAGGACATTTATGGCTGGTCACTCCGTGCCCTGTGGTTTCCTCCACCGTCCCACCCCTCCGCAGTGCCTGCACAACACAGAGGGGACACAGCACGGCGCTGCTTTCCCGCCTGGCTGTGTTTGCCTAAAGCCATAAAATCTGATTTGCTAGATATAAAACACGGTTCACAGGGGTGTAAAGCAGGGCCAGAGGTGTGTGGATGGTGGTTCTGCCACCCCGGCCCCAGCCTTTCCCACAGCTTCCAGCTTAGAGCAGCCCTAGGAAGCTCCCTGGGGGTCCACCTCCCTAAAACTCCTTCCAGGGGCTGTGACAGGACCCGCAAGAGACCGTGCAGAGCGTGACGAAGTCTGGGGACCGCTGGGGCACACGCACCTTGTCTAGGCCTTTGGCTCTGCTCCAGGGGGGTGGAGACTAAGGCCTGAGGACAATCCTGCAGTCACCAGACAAAGTCAGGAAGGATGGGGACAGCCTTGACCCACCCACTCCCACTCATTCACTCATTCACTCATTCATTCATTCATTCGACAAGTATTTGTGGGCATTCTTGTGGTGGCGCAGCTGAGATGAATCCGACTAGTGAGGATGCAAGTTTGATCCCCGGCCTCACTCAGTGGGTTAAGGGATCTGGTGTGGCCATGAGCTGTGGTGTAGGTCACAGATGCAGCTCAGATCCTGCATGTCTGTAGGCTGGCAGCTGCAGCTCCAATTTGACCCCTAGCCTGGGAACTTTCATATGTCATGGATGCAGCCCTATAACACACACACACACAAAATATTTGTTGCTGTGTGCTGGCACTGGGCTAGGTGGGGTGGATACATCAGTGAACAAAACAGACCATTCAGCTGTAGTCTAGTGTGGATAGTTGGGGAGAAGCAATACAAGCAAGGAAGCACAATATGTTAGAATGTCACGTGATGATTAGGGAGAAAAGCAGCACGAAGCAGAGAGAAAGTACGGAGGTGGTCGACGTGCTTGGCCGTGGAATGATCAGAGAAGCCTTCCTGAGAAGGTGACATTTGAGCACTTCTGAGGGAGGTGAGGCAATGCGCTCTGGGCCTGTCTGGGAAGAGCATTTCAGGCAGAGGGAACAGCAAGCCCTGAGGCCCTGAGGCAAGAGGGTGCTGCTTAAGAAGTACTGTGGCTGGAGTTCCCGTCGTGGCACAGTGGTTAACGAATCCGACTAGGAACCATGAGGTTGCGGGTTCGGTCCCTGCACTTGCTCAGTGGTTTAACGATCCAGCGTTGCCGTGAGCTGTGGTGTAGGTTGCAGACGCGGCTCGGATCTCGCGTTGCTGTGGCTCTGGCGTAGGCCGGAGACTACAGCTCCGATTGGACCCCTAGCCTGGGAACCTCCATATGCCGCGGGAGAGGCCCAAGAAATAGCAAAAAGACAAAAAAAAAAAAAGAAGTAGTGTGGCTGGAGCCAAGTGGGTGGCAAGGAGAGCCGCCGATGGCGTGAGCAGGGTTAGGGGGCTGCGTAGAAGGTTGTTGCCACTGGGAGGTCTTCGGATTTACTCTGGAGGGTGCAGAGACCCTGCAGAGCATCGAGCAGTGGAAAAACTTCAGCCGGGCACTCTCTTGCCCTTCCCTCTCTCTGTCTGACGCCTTCTGACTTTGTTCCCAGCCAAGAAGACCCCCGTCCAGGAGCCAGGGTGCGGAGACAGACCAAACCTGCCTGGCCTTGGGGAGCCCTGGACCAGCAGGGAAAAGCCTTCTGGCCTTTTAGCTACTTCTCAGACCACAAAGATAGGAGGACTGGATCCTGTTGAATCCACTTCGAGCAGAGGGATCCACTCCTTACCAGCCACTACCAGCCCCAGATAGGACAAGCCCTTCAGCCACATCCAGGCAGGAAGGCTCCACTGGCTGCAGATGGGATGGCCCCCTAGGGCCTCTGCACATCTATCCGGTGTCCTTGGGAGAAGACTGCAACATGGCCCGAGGCCCTTTGTAGTCTGTTTCCTCCCGCCCTCTGACCTCCATCATGGCATCCCCTCCCCCCTCAGCAGAGGCCTTGGTGATTCACTCATAAGAGGTTCGGCTTGTTCCTGCCTCAGGACTTTTGCACATACTGTTCCAACTGCCCTGAATGCTCTTCCCTCTGGTATTCACATGACTGATCCTCCTCATTGCCTGTTCACAAAGCCTCCCCACTGGACCCTCCAAAATAGCCACTCCCATGGCCCTCCCAGTTCCTCCATGATTGATGTCCTGTTCCACAGAGTCCCCACCACAAAGTCTCTGTTCCATTCATTGGTGACTTTAGTATTCTGCAGCCTGCAAGTGCCCCGGGGCGGAGTACAGTCCCCTTGCTTGTGACAGGATCCCCACCGCCTGGCACACTGGTCCTCACTGGGCTTTGCCCAAGTGAGTGCATGGCAGGAGGGTGGGGACTGGGCCCCCAGAGGACCAGAGCGGGATTGTGCTGGACCTGGGATGGGACAGGGGTGGGCGGGTGCAAGTAAGACTTGAGTCAAAGGGCCTGCCTGGGAGTTCCTGTTGTGGTGCAGCTGAAACGAATTCGGCTAGGAACCATGAGGTTGTGGGTTCAATCCCTGGCCTCGCTTGGTGGGTTGAGGATCCGGCAATGTCGTGAGCTGTGATGTAGGTTGCAGACATGGCTCAGATCCAGTGTTGCTGTGGCTGTGGTGTAGGCTGCGGCTCAGATCCAGCTAGGGGTCAAATCCAGTTGTAGCTCCAATTGGATCTCTAGCCTGGGACTTCCATAGGCTACAGGTGCAGCCCTAAAAAGCAAAAAGGGGGGGGGCCCACCTGGAGGTGCTGGTGGGAACCCCTCCCCCCTCCCCACAGCAGGCATCCGGTCAGGGAGGGGCCAGGTGGGCCAGGAGTTGGTGCCACTGCCCCACCAGTCACTAGCTCTGTCCTCGATCTGGGTCTGTGTGGGCAGGAGGTGGGGACAGGTCGGCCTCCGTGGAGAATGTCTCCTCTTGGGCCAGGTGATGCCACCCCATGGGCTAAGCACAGCTAGAGGACGCTCAGATGCCTTGACAGACCAGGGCGTGCCCCTTGCCCGTGGAGCTCTGGCCCCTCACCCAGGGCCTTTCTTCTGTCCTGTGGGCTCTTGGTGACACCTAGTGGCCAGCATTCCTAATGCACTGTTTCCCCCATTCCCCGCACCCTCTCCCCGGGGGATGTCCCCCGCCGGCAAGGGCACCCCAGCCCTGGGTCTCGCCCACTCACATTCTCACGATCCTCATCGCCAGGCTGTACCCACACGCTCACTCTCACACACTCTCTAAGGCTTACCCCTCCCACACTCAGTCACAGAGCCACATGGAACCATGGGATGTCCCCGGGCTCTCTAGGCAAAGGGTCTCCTCCGGTGCCGCTGCAGGGCCGTCACCCCCGCCCAGGTGCGCCTGCTAGCACCCTGGGGAGGGAGGCCTGGAGGGGCGGCTGCAGTGACACTCTGGGCTCCCTGCCCACCCCCTCTCTCTGGGCCACAGATGCCACTGATAAAAACGAAGCAGGGCAGTGGCCCAAGGCCAAGGTCGAGAACCAGCCAGAACCCAGGAGGTCGCCACCAGGGTGGTCGGGACCAGAAGCCCAGGAGAAAGCAGCCTATGGGTGAGGCTGCACAAACGAGGGTGGCTACCCTTGAGGACGCGGGGCAGGGGAAAGGGGCCTGGGAGCCAGGCCAGGCTCAGGAGGGGGCATGTCTGCATTGGCCAAGAGCAACCTCAGCTGAGCCACGGCCAGGCTGCCTGCGTCACTGAGAGGAGCCCGGGGAACTGGGGGAAAGGCCTGGTGGGCGAGCTGCCCGGACCCTACCAACGGAGGCATGGGGCACGTGGGGCCAGCAATGCTGGGCGGGGCCTGGGGCCTGGGATCCCTGACTCCATGGATCCAGAGGGACCCTTTTCAGGCAGGCCACCAGCCTTCGGCAACAGCCGTAGGGCAAAGTCACTTTCCCTGTTTCCCAGGTCGGGGGGACTGAGGCCTGGCAGGAGCTGATGAGACAGGAGTTGCTGGCGCCTAAGTTCTAGGCTGCATGGCATCAGGGCCGTGACCTCCTGTAACCTCCCAGAGTCCAGGCACCCCTCACTGCAGGGTACCACCTCTGCCAGCGGGGCCCTATTCACCCCCCTCTCCCAAACACCTGACCTCAAATCCCTGCACTGCCCAGAGGAGGTATCCCAGAAGCCAGGGGACAAGAGAGAGATGGCCAGGTAAGGTTGGTTGTTGCCTTGCCCAGCTCTGCCCAGAGCCCTCACCTGCTCGCCTGGTGTGAACCTGGCTCAGGGATGGGCAGGCTTGGGGGAGGCCAGCCCTGGATGCCTTTGGCTGTAGCCTGTGCCCAGTGCTCCAGGCCCCAGGGACCCTAGAGAAGTTCCAGCTCCTCAGCAGGAGATGCCAGAAGGGGGGCTGGAGGCTAAGACCCCCTAAGGGATCCCCTCTGCCTTCCCCATGCTTGACCTCAGCCCCAGCTCCACATGGACTGGAACAGACCTTCCCAGCAGACACTTTGAATGGAGAAATCCCAGCGCCCGCTTGAAGGCCCCCACCCTTCCCACAGTCTTGTGGGAGAAGAGGCAAGAGGATGAGATTTCAGGTCCTTCCCCAGCAGCTCCCCTCCAGGGCTGTGACCCGCCGCCCTCTCAGGCCTGCCCCTCCTCCTGTCTGTGGGGGCCACTGGAGACCTCAGTGGATGAAACTGGGATTGAACTGAATCACAGTCTCAGCCAATGCCACTTTCTTAGAGCCAGACCCTGAATTACACGGGGGATGAGGCAGGTGAGAAGCAGTGGGCAGATGCTGCCACGGGGGCCTGGTCCCTTGGAAGGAAATGCTGGCTCAGCCCATGCCGGGGAGGGAGCATTCAGGGAGGGCTTCCTGGAAAAGGCGCCTGGGCTGAGAAAGCTCCTCCAGACCAAGGATGCAGGTGGAATTCCAGGGTAATGCAGAGGAAGAGACACAGAAAAGGGAAGCCCGCCAAGCTGCTGGAAGGGAGAAGCAGGAATGAGGGAGAGGCAGGAGGGGCGAGGTGGGTAAGGCTGGGGCTAAGAGTGGGGTGGGGGGACAGGGCCATGGCAGGGGTGGGCCAGATGTCCCCCCCAGGGGCCAGTGAAGCAGTGATGACTTGGGCTGAGGGAGAAATCGGGATCCAGGTCTTACAGTGTGTGCGGAAAAGGGGAAGGGGTTTCTCGGCCTGGCTGCCCCTCAAATCAGAGAACAGGGTAGATGAGTCCCTTCCAGTGGCTGTGCTTCTCCCAGGAGATATTTGAGAAATGGAGGGGAAAGGCTGGGTGCTGTAGTAATGGGGGTGCTACAGGCATTGTTGGTGGCGGCCTGGAGCTGGGGGCCACCCTGTCCAGTAGCCAGTCCTCCTGCACCCACACCCTGACTCTGCCACCGGACACACAGATGGGTGGGTTTGGCCCCATCAGGGGACCTTGGCGATGTCTGGAGACATCATTGCATGGACGTGGGCCACCCTCAGTCTTCTGGGCAGCTTGGGGACCCTTGTGGAATGTCCCTAGGGGACCACACAGACCATCTGAAATGGGCCTCTGGGTGCCCCCACCCCCCAACCCCTGATCCCCCTCCTACCAGGGCCTCCCCTATGCTGACTGACGCCAGAGCTGGCAGGGCGGGTGGGGGGGGCCTTTGGCAAAGGCTGGAGGCATTTTTGGTCTTCACCATGGGGGGTGGGAGTGCTACTGACATCAACGGGTAGAGGCCAAGGATGCCGCCAACATCCCACAATGCACAGCAGCACATCTGGGGTACCGAGGCTGAGGGGTCCTGGCAAAGGTGAAAGACCTTCTGGTCAGGATCAGAGTCTAGAACCGCTTTTGCTGTCTACCGTTTCCAAATACAAATTTCCTAGGGACGCTGCAAGCATGAAAATCGGGGGAAAACGGAATCTCATTTCATTTGAATATTTACCAATTGTTTGCCGCTCTGGAAAACCACATCCAGCAGCCTTCTGAGCCTGGAAGGATGCTCCATCCTCAGCCTGTGCCTGCAGCAGCTAGTCTCGAGGATTCTACACAACCTGTGTCTAAGTCCCCTGTAGGTCATGCGCAAACACTTTTCAAATTGAATACAGGGACTTCCCGTTGTGGTGCAGCAGAAACAAATCCGACTAGTATCCACAAGGATGCGGGTTTGATCCCTGGCCTCCCTCAGTGGGCTGGGGATCCAGGTTGCCATGAGCTGTGGTGTGGGTCGCAGACACAGCTCGGATCCTGTGTTGCTGTGGCTGTGGTGTAGGCCGGCAGCTGTAGCTCCGATTCAACCCCTAGCCTGGGAACCTCCATACACCATAGGTGCGGCCCTAAAAAGAAAAAAAGAAAAATCAAATACACATTATGAAGTTATACATTATATCCCTTTTACTTCTCCCTTGTTTTAAAGTTAGGATATTATAGTGATTTTTACAAATTACGACTGTAGGCTGTATTATGTATGAGTTTTATTTGGGGGTAGCAAGAGGACAGGATAAGATTCTTTACAGAGGCAATGAATCTGGTTGGATTGACTAGATGCAGGTGCTCAGGGGAAGTGGGGGAGGGGTGACAAGGAAGGCCGGGGGTTCTTGCCTGAGCATCCCTTGAAGGCAGGGGGCCCTGGGCGTGAAGGAAGATCCAGGCTGGGAGGCTGCCCCGGGTTCCATCGGCTTGAGGGGAGCTGGGGCTTAGGGTGGGCAGCAAGGAGTGGAAACTACAGATGGCAAATCGCCAAGTGAGGGAAGGGGGCCCTGGAGGGAGGGAGCCCGGGGGGGCTTGGCCGGTGCAGGGGGAGGATGGGGGCCATGGACTGGACAGAGAGCCACCAGGCAGTCACGTCCAGGGCAGGGGTCTGTGAGCAGCTCCCTGAGGGAGGTGTCAGTGGTTCCAGGGCTTGGGGGAAGCACATCCTCTGACCTATTTGGGGGCCTCCCTTCAAGACCACAGGCCACTCTGGAAGAAGTCACCTGGCCCCAATGGGACCCACACGACCGGCCACATCCAGCCATCGGCAGACTAGCAGCCCAACAAACCCACAGACAGGGCAGTGTGCCAGGAGGAGCCCCAGGAATTTCTGGGTCTGACTATCCCAGCTCCCCCTTATCAGACGCATGGCCTTGGGTTGATTATTGCCACTCTGAGCCTCAGCTTTTCCATCTTTGAAATGGGGAGATAATACAGTACCAGCCCCACACCCACCTCCCCCAGGCAATGCCCTGATCATGTCCCATGGCCTGGCCTGGCCAGCACCTCCCCCCGGCAGGACCCAGCCTGGAGCAGGTTGGCCAAGTCCCCTACCCCTGGGCAGCCTGGAGTTGGCTGAGACCCTGATAATTCTCACTCCACGCATCTTCCTCCCTGTAAGATGGGCCCGAGAGAAACCTCCATCTTGGCCTTGGGAAAAAGTTCCAACAGAAGCTGGTCCCCAGTGGGACTGGGGCCCTTGGGGATGGTGCTGAGTGGGCTCAAGGCCCCCAGTCCCACTGGTGACTCATATCAGGACAGGGGCGGCAGGGCCAGATGCGGACTCTCCCTACTGGGGAGCTCAGTCCAGGCCACCCAGAGTGGCCATGCCTTGGGCCCAGAGATGTGTACTCCCAGGAGGGTGGCCATGGGCTGGGGGTGGGGAGACCTCTCTGACCCAAACCCTTCCAAGAGCACCAGGATCCAGCAGGCCCACCTGGACAGGGTCCCTGGAGAAGTGGCGGGGGTGGGGAGTGGGGGAGGATTCTATTTCTTCAGAGTGGCTCACCCCCCACAACCCGGGGGAGTCAGACCCCCCACCATCCCTGCCAGCGCCAGCATCGGTCAGCATAGGGAGGGGCCCCCACGGGAGGGGGATCCAGGGGTGGGGGGGTGGGGCACCCAGAGTTCCCATCCTGTCCAGGGCCCCATGTTCAGACGTTCTGTGTGGTGCCCCAGTGGCATTGCGCACAAGGTCCCCAGGCTGCCCACAAGACTGGACAGTCCACAGCCATGTGAGATGGTCCTGCAGGGTCCCAAGGTCCCCTGTGTTCTCAAACCCAGAGTTATCTGGTGATGTGCCAAGTCTTGTTTTCACAGGAGAAGTGTTAGCTTGTTACAAATTCACACCTAGGTGGCCCCAGTGTTTTGTAATTGTTTTTGACATTTCCCCTGTGTTTTGAGGCACTGAGCCGCGGAGGGACCTGCTTGGGTGCCAAGCCCCCCACCCCCCACCCTGGTGCCCACTCCCCTCCAGCGGTGCCCACTCCTCCGCCCGCACCTTTCCCAGACTCCCTGCCTCCCTGGCGATTAGGCAGGTGGGGAAGCTGGGCCCACAGGGCCTGCAGAGTCTCCGCGCAGTCGGCCTGTCAGGGCAGCTCCACTCGGCTGTGAGAAAGGCCGGGGCCCATCAGATAAGGCTCTGGGCCCTCCCCATGTCACCGCCACCGCAGAGGCTCTATGGCTTCCCGGTCCCTCCCAGCCCAGCCCCGCGGCAGGTGTGCTGCGCGGAATGAATGTCACCACGAGACCTCTCTGGTTTCACTATGAGTTTCCTGACCCAGACCAGTACCCACCCACGGCCCTGGGGGCCTCCTCCTGCCTCTCTAGGCCCAGAAGTCAACCTCCCCACGCAGGCAACAGCAGGAGAGAGCCAGGGCGGCCCTTGGGAAGGATTTCCCTGGCTCTCAGCTGACTCCGATGGTCCCAGGACAGACGGTCCTGATCCTGAGAAGCTTGGCCAGCCCCTTGCAACCCCCAGGACAGGGTCCTGCAGGGGCCTGGGTGCCTTGATGTCTGAGAGAGGCAGGCCTCAGGGTCCATCCTGGGGAAATGAGGCTGCCCTCTGGTGGCAGCTCTTGGGATAGCAAGTGTCCTTGAGAGAGCCGGGGTGAAGCTGTCCTAGTCCAGCAGGCTGGGCCGGCAGGATTTGGGGCTGGGACAACCACCAGGGAGAGGAGAGCCCAGTTCCAGAGCAGAAGCCCAAGCCCCCAACTTGTCACGTTCCCCACTGGTCCCTGTAACCCCCTGCCCCCACTATCACCCACAGGAGGCTGCAAAGTGCTGTGCCTGCGGGTGGGGGGAAGGGGTCCTCAGGGAAGCACATGGGTTGACAGGAAGACCTGAGAGTCCCAGGTTCCCCAACAGGTCACCCCTCCCCTCCACTTCCCTCTTCAGTGGGGCCAAGAACCCCAAGGCCTGGGCAAGCTGCCACAGGACAGCTATGGGAACATGACCCGCCCCCACTGCCTCCCACTCAGAGATATTAAGTGAATCATCCAGCTTAGAAGTCAAGGGCAGAGCTAAGACTAGAACTTATATCTCTTGGTTACCCGGGCAGATGCCTGGGAACTTACACTGAGGACCTACTCTGTGCTAGGGGTAAGGCTAGGTCTGCATCTGGCCCAACAGGGAGACAAGCAGCAAGGAGAGGGCAAGGTGGGCCCAGAAGAGGCACATGGTCCAGTCCGGGGAGCAGACTCTCTTCCTGGAGAAGACAGTGGGCAGGCTGACTCACAACGGGCACATGAGCATAGAGGTATGACAGGGTACAGGCCAGGCAGACGGCATGGGCAAGGCGAGGTGGGGAAATCTAAGCATGCAGAGCCAAGGACGGTGGCTTTAAAGACGGTGACTCTATGGAGTTTTTGTCGTGGCTCAGCCGAAATGAACCCGACTGGTATCCATGAGGATGGGGTGCGATGCCTGGCCTGGCTCAGTGGGTTAAGGGTCCGGAGTTGCCATGAGCTGTGGTGTAAGTCACAGACAAGGCTCGGATCCGGATTTGCTGTGGCCATGGTGTAGACCAGCAGCTGCAGCTCTTATTCAACCCCTCTAGCCTGAGAACTTCCGTATGGTGCAGGTGCTGCCCTAAAATCAAAAAATAATAATAGGAGTTCCTGCCATGGCTCAGCAATTAATGAATTCAACTAGTATCCACGAGAACGCGGGTTCAACCCCTGGCCTCGCTCAGTGGGTTAAGGATCCGGCGTTGCCGTGAGCCGTGGCGTAGGTCGAAGACGTGGCTCGGATCCTGCGTTGCTGTGGCAGTGGCGTAGGCAGGTGGCTTCAGCTCCAGTTGGACTCCTAGCCTGGGAAACTCAATATGCCGCAGGTGTGGCCCTAAAAAGATAAAATAATAATAATAATAATAAAGAGGGTGACCATACATCCCAGTTCACTCAGACATCTGGTTTACACCTGTCATTCTGGTGGAACCATTAATAGCCACCACCCCCCTTTCATTTTCAAAAGCATCCCAGCTTGGACTATAAGTTCAATGGCCTCTCTGCTGAAACATCTTTGCAGAGGGGTTGATTTCCCCCCCCCATGGCTACATGGAGCCAGGACAGTTTGGGATGGAGCAGAGGGATTCAGCTTGCACTTTGGAGCAACGCTGGGGTGGCAAAGAAGCTACTGGGGTTCCCATCGTGGCTCGTGGTTAATGAATCCAACAAGAAACCATGAGGTTGTGGGTTTGATCCCTGGCCTCGCTCAGTGGGTTAAGGATCTGGTGTTGCCATGAGCTGTGGTGTAGGTCACAGACGAGGCTCAGATCCCACGTTGCTGAGGCTGTAGTGTAGGCCGGCGGCTACAGCTCCGATTAGACCCCTAGCCTGGGAACCTTCATATGCCACAGGAGCAGCCCTAGAAAAGGCAAAAAGCCAAAAAGCCAAAAAAAAAAAAAAAAAAGAAGCTATTGAGGCAGGCTGGGTGGTGGGGAGTGTCAGGTGGGTGGGGGGCAAGGCATGGAGTGAAGGAGGCCGAGGGTGGGGGCAGTCAGAGCGTCGATTGCGGGGCTAGGATCTGGTACAATCACAGGGGGGGAGCGGGTGAGGGCTCTGTGTGGTGACACTCTCTTCATTTGATTATCCTAGAAACACTGAACCTGCAGGCTGGGCTCTTAGCTCTGGGCCAGGTGGTCCCTGCCATGGACCCTCACACCATGAAGAGCTAGAATGTCACCAGCAACAAATAGAAAGGTTTTTTTTTTTTTTAATTTCCATCTCATGGAATAGTTTAAAATTTGATAACTGGAGTCCCATTATGGTTCAGCAGGTTAAGGTCCTGACACTGTCTCTGTGAGGATGCAGGCTCAATCCCTGGCTTTGCTCAGTAGGTTAAAGATCCAGTGTTGCTACAAGCTGCGGTGTAGGTCACAGAGGCAGCTCAGATCTGGCTGTGTCTGCACCTGGCAGTGCAGCTCCACTTCAAGCCCTAGCCTGAGAACTTCCATAGGCAGCATGGGCGGCCGTAAAAAGAAAAAAAAAAAAATAGAAAATAAAATTTTAAAGTTTGATAACTAATTGAATGCAGGTGAATTGTAGGAGAGGAACAGGTGTAATGCAAAGGTCCCCCAGCCTGGAAAATGCTGGGCTAAGAGTGGTGAGTGTGTGTGTGTGTGTATGTGAGAGAGAGAGAGAGAGACGAGGGCGGGCGTGAGGGCAGGTGGTGCATGCGTGTGGTGGGGGCGGGCGTAGCCTCTGCCCTGGGAAACCAGAAGAAGAGATGATGCTTTCATTTAAAGTTGGCTGCCTGAGATCATCCAGAAGAGGGTCCAAGCAGCCTGGTTTCTCCATAACCGCGCTTCGTCCACTCCCTGACCCACAGTGACCTTCGGAGAGCGGATGAGAATGGCCTGGAAAGCCCAGGTGGGAAAAATGAGGGGGGGGCAAGGGTGATGAGGCCAACCCCCCTCCTAGGAATCTTGAGCACTGCCCCCTATTATACCACCGTTGACAGCGGCCATCAGGACCCGGCTACAGCGAACACGCTCCCCCGGCACGGGCCTGCAGGACAGGGTGTGAATGAGGGCTGGGTGGTGGCACAGTTCCAGGTGTAACTTCTAAATACGCAGGTATATAGTATGGAGAGATGTCATATGGACTCCTGCCCTGGGCCTACCAGTGTCAGGGCTTGATGTGACAAGGGCAGTCCAGGGAGAGTGCAGAGCTGGGAGAGAGAAGACACAAAAGGCCAGCAACAATGTCCAAGCCTGAGAGCCCCTGAAACAGAATCTAAGAGGGGTCTCCAAGAACGATCAGCCAAGAGATGCTTGAGATTTGGACAGAGAGTGGTTTGGGATCAGGAGGCAGGAACCAAGGAAAAACTGGGGCTGCCTAGGAGTTCCCATCGTGGTGCAATGGTTAACAAATCCGACTAGGATCCATGAGGTTGCAGGTTCGATCCCTGGCTTTGCTCAGTGGATTAAAGATCTGGCGTTGCCGTGAGCTGTGGTATAGGTCACAGACGTGGCTTGGATCTGGGGTTGCTGTGGCTCTGGTGTAGGCCGGTGGCTACAGCTCCGATTAGACCCCTAGCTTGGGAACCTCCATATGCTGCAGGAGCAGCCCTAGAAATGGCAAAAAGACCAAAAAAAAAACCAAAAACAAAAATAAACTGGGGCTGCCTAAGCAGCTCCCTGGGCCAGAGCAGGAGTAAGAAGGAGAAGGGGGTTAAGGCCAGAACAGGTGTGGAAGCGCTGAGCAGGTTCAGTGCCCTTGAGGGGATCACGGAGATAAAGCTCCAGGACACCGCCTGCCAACACATGGCGGGAGGGACTCTGCAAAAGACATGTTTAATCTCCTGCTCTTGTGGAAGTGAGTGTAACCTACATATGAGACATTGCACAAATCCTGAGTGTACGCAGGAGGAGTTTTCACAAACTGAATGTACTCGGATAACCAGCCCCCAGACCAAGAAACAGAACATATCTGACTGCAGCGGCTTGGGTCGCAGTGGAGGTGGAGGTTCGATCCCTGGCCTGGTGCCGTGAGTTAAAGGATCCTGCACTGCAACAGCCGAGGCTTGGATTCAACCCCTGGCCCAAGAATTTCCATGTGCCGTGAGTACGGCCATAAAATGAAAAGAAAATGACCAGCATCCCAGCGCCCTCCTGATGTCCCTCCCCAGTTGCTACCGGGGTACCACTCTCTTTTTTTTTCCTTCTTTTCTGGCTGTCCCGAAGCATGTGGAGTTCCCGGGCCAGGGATCAGATCCCAGCCACAGCTGCGACTCACACCACAGCTGTGACAACAGCTGAATCCTTGAATCCACTGTGCGTCCTGGTGCTGCAGAGACATGGCCAGTCGCTTTATGCCACAGCGGGAACTCCACGTACTGCTCTCTTGACTTTAAGCATCGTATATTAATTTTGCCTGTTTCAGCACTTGGCGCGAATGGAATGATCCCAGAATGTGATACCATATTCAACTTCTTTGGCCCAATAGTACATCTATAAGACCTATGTTGTGGTATGGTAGTAAATTGTTCATTTCCGTGGCAGTACCGGATGCTAGGATTTGAATGCACTCTGCCGTGTTGATCCACTCTACTAACAGTGGCTTCCAGTTGGGCGTTACCGTGGAGCGCAGCCATGGATGATGTTGTAACGTCTTTCCGTGCATTTCTATTGTTGGGTATACACCTGAGAGTGTGTCTTAGCCCAAGCTCTCCAGAAACTGAGAAGCAGAAACTTAGGTGGTACTTCTTAATTAGGGGGTGCAATTACCTGGAATCACGAGCAAGGGGAAAAGGGGTGAGGCAGGGAAGGGCAGACAGACACTAGGAGGATGAGTTTCTGAACTGGCCACAGCCCTGCACCAAAAGCATCTGATTTCTGGGCCAGTGGGACCCTCTTGCAAGAGGCAAGACAGTCCACGCGGGCTGAGGTATAAGGGAGCATCTGTCCACCAGCTCCCACCTGTCATTGTCAAAAGATAGACCCAGGTGTGTTAACTCCCTTGCATTTTTGGTTATAGATCTGTGGATGCCAGTTTCACACCTCATCATCTCATGCCTCCAGGGGGAGCAGAGAAGATCTAGCTGGGGGTGGGGGTGATGAGAGATGCCAGCCAGTTGCCCTTGAAATGGGAGAAAAAGTAGCCACGGCCTTCACAGCAAGGTGAGGCTGAAGGATCTGAGGTGGTACCCAGCAGGTGTCTGATACAGAGCAGAGATGCTGAGCCACAGGGCTTTAGAAATACCACTGAATAGTCTTCCAAACTGGTGGTACCAATGCACACTGCCTCTCCACCGTGCATGAGAGCCTCAGGTTGCTCCAAGTCCTTGCCAACATGGGTGTTCAATTTTAAGCACTCTGGTAGCTGTGCAGTGACACCTCCTTCTGGTTTTAATTTGCATCTTCCTGATGACTAAAGAGGTTGAACACCTGTTGCAGAGTTTACCAGCCACTTGGACATCTTCTCTTGTGAAGTGCCTATTTAAAGTCTTTTTTCCATTGATTAGTAGTAGTCTTCACACCTTTTAGATACAAGTCCTTTATCAGATAGATGTATTGAAATAACTTCTCTCCAAGTTGGTTTAATTTTTCCTCTCTTAATCATGCCTTTTGAGAAACAGAAGTTTCTAATTTTTTTTCTATTTGGGGCTGCACCCACAGACTTCCCAGGCTAGGGGTTGAATCGGAGCTGCAGCTGCCGGCCTGCATCACAGCCACAGCAACTCCAGATCTGAGTTGCATCTCCAGCTTACGCTGCAGCTTGCAGCAACGCCAGATCCTTAACCCACTGAGCAAGGCTGGGGATTGAACCCACACCCTTACAGACATTATTTTGGGTTCTTAACCTGCTGAACCACAACAAGAACTCCCAGAAGTTTCTAGTTTTAATGGAGTCTGATTTGTCACATTTTTTTAAACTGATCATGTTTTTTATGTCTTAAGAAAATGAATCTACTAGCTCCCCTAAGTCTTCTTCTAGCAGCTTTGTTGTTTTACCTTTCACGTGTACATTTAACTTTCATCTGCATATCCATGGAACAGGTTTTAGGGAATGCTGTAATGTAGCAATGAAGAGGGTTTTTTTTTTTTTTTTTTCAGTATGGATACTTGCTTGATCCAGCACCATTTACCCAAAAATCTGCCCTTTCTCCACTGCTCTGGATGTCAGCTTTGAGGTGATAAAACAGAAGTCCATAGAAGGACTGAGTTTGTGCCTTATTTTCTATGTTGTTGCACTGGCTGATTGGTTTATTCTTGTACCATCAGGGCACTGTCTTCCTAACTGGACTCTAAGTCCTCCAACTGTGTTCTTCTTCATATATACTTTTTTTTTTTTTTGTCTTTTTTGCCATTTCTTGGGCCACTCCCACAGCATATGGAGGTTCCCAGGCTAGGGGTCGAATCAGAGCTGTAGCTGCCAGCCTACGCCAGAACCATAGCAACGCAGGATCCGAGCCACGTATGTGACCTACACCACAGCTCACGGCAACGCCAGATCCTTAACCCACTGAGCGAGGCCAAGGATCGAACCCACAACCTCATGGTTCCTGGTCGGATTCGTTAACCACTGAGTCACGACGGGAACTCCCTTCATATATACTTTAGAATTACCTACTTTGCTAAATTAACTAACCAACCTAAAGTTTACTTATACATTTTTTTAAAAAGTCTACCCAACCATGTCATAGGTAAATGACAGTTTGTTGGGTTTTTTATTAGTTTGTTTGTTTTGCTTTTTAGGGCCACACTCATGGCATAGGGAAGTTCCTAGGCCAGAGGTCGAATTAGAGCTGCAGCTGCCAGCCTATGCCACCGGCACAGCCATCACCATGCCAGATCTGAGCCATGCCTGCAACCTACACCGCAGCTCATGGCAATGCAGGATCCTTGACCCACTGAGCAAGGCCAGGAATCAAACCTGCATCCTCATGGATTCTAGCTGGATTCGTTTCTGCTGTGCCACAACCGGAACTTCTAAATGACAGTTTTATGTTTTCCTTTCCTATCTTCATACCATTTGACTTCTTTTCAGGTTGGCTTCTTTCACTTAGCAACATGCATTTAAGATTTCTCCATGTCTTTTCACAGCATGATAGCATGTTTCTTTTTAGTGCTGAGTATTATTCCATGGGTGGATCTACCATAGTTTACTTCCCCATTCACCTACTGAAGGACAAGTTTTGGCAGTTATAAATAAAGCTGCTATACACATCCATGTGCAGGGTCTTGTATGGATATAAGTTTTCAGCTCCTTTTGGCAAATACCAAAGAACACAACTGCCAGATTGCATGGTAGGAATATTTTAGTTTGGTAAGAAACTGCCAACTGTCTTCCAAAGTAGCTGTACCATTTTTCATTCCCATAAGCAACGGATAAAAGTTCCTGTTGATGGAGTTCCCGTCGTGGCTCAGTGGTTAACGAATCCGACCAGGAACTATGAGGTTGCAGGTTCGATCCCTAGCCTTGCTCAGTGGGTTAAGGATCCGGCATTGTCATGAGCTGTGGTGTAGGTTGCAGACGTGGCTCGGATCCTGCCTTGCTGTGGCTCTGGCGTAGGCGGGCAGCTACAGCTCTGATTCGACCCCTAGCCTGGGAACCTCCATATGCTGTGGGAGCGGCCCAAGAAAATGGCAAAAAGACCCCAAAAAAAAAAGTTCCTGCTGCTATACACCCTTGCCAGCATTTGGTGTTGTCAATATTCTGGATTCTGGTCACTAAAAAGGTGTGCCTTATTGCTTCTTTTTCTTGCCTTATTGCACAAGCTAGGACCACTAGCACCGTGTGGTACAGAATAGAGTGCTAACATTTGGTCTCATTTCCGGTCTCATTTCCAGTCTCAGCGGGAAAGCATTCAACATTTCACCCTTAAGCATGATGCTAGCTGTAGGCGTTTTGTTCATTGTTTTTTGTTTCATGGAGGGTTTAGGGGTTTGGGTAGATACCTTTATCAGATTGAGGAAGTTCTGTTTCTAATTTGTTAAAAGAGTTTTCTAATTTGTTTAAATCATGGATGACTGTTTTCTGAATCTTGTTGAGAAGATCCTGCGGTTTCCCCTTTTTACCCTCCCCGTTACTGTGGGGAATTATACGGATTGTCTTTGGGATGGTAAACCAATACTGCCAACTTCCTGTTCCCAGTGGGGTTTGCAGGTTCTACTTTATTCCACTAAAATGACCTCCCGAACTGGGGGCCTGGGCAACAACATGCAGATTCCATCCCCCCAGGTGCTCCAGACACCCCATTCTCCTCAAACACGGATTCCACATTTCAGGTGCCATGAGAAGCTCACCTATGAAACTCATAGGCTCCTGGTGGGTGATGCTCAGGCCAACCCTAGGTGCACCAGACCCTCTCCCAACACTCGTTGCAAGGGCAAGTGAGTGCATGGAGCCACACAGATACAGGTCAGACCCCAGCCTTCCTCCACCCACGACAACTGAGGCTACAGAGCTTGTGCCGCCTCCCCCTAACCCACTGCCTGCGCGAGGCTCCTTTAAGAAAGGCAGTGCTGGACGCGTCTCTGGGGCGGGAGGCAGAGGGCGCCAAGAATGCCGGACTCCGACGGGAGCCCGAGGGCTGAAGCTTCGCCGGCGGCCTCCCATCTCCGCGTCACCCCAGGGTCGTCCTGCTCCTACTCCCAGGTCCCCGCCCCCAACCTCGAAGTCCCCCTCGCCCGCAGACCCCCTGCACTGCCACGCTCGCACCTCGACTCTGGCGACCAAGAGGCAGCCCCCAGCCCCCGTCCCACCCCACCCCACCCCCGTCCGCCCGTCGGATCAACATCCCCGCCACCTCCCCGCAAGCCCTGGGGCCGAGGGCGGGGGAAGGACAGGGGGCCCGGCCTCATCCACATGCAGGGGACGGCGCGTCGCGGCGGCCGCCAGGAAGGGACAAAGGCTGTTCCGCCGCCGGCCGCACCGTGCCAGGCTCGCCCCGCCCGCCGCCTCGGTGGCCCCCGACGCGGCCCCCCTTGTGTCTGCTCCTCTGGCCCGGGCTGCACAGTCCGGACGGCTTCCGGGAAGAGGCAGCCTCCCTGGGACCCCGCACGCCCGACCTCCTCCTTCGACCTCGGGGGCCACAGTTCCTTCTCCGTGTCTCCCAGACAGCTGAGGTGGCCTCGTCTCCTTGAGCCAAGCTGGACTGCGTGGGGCCTTCGCCAAAGACCGGAGTTCTAGTCCACTGAGCCCCAGCTCTGACCTGCGGCCAGGCGCTGCGGCTAGAGCCTGCCAGACCCCGTCCCGAACCCGGGGGCAGATGGGGTTTTGAGCAGAACCCCTTCCAGGACTTCCACAAGGCATTGAGACCCCTCTGGGTGAGGGTTGAGGGCTCGAAACTTCACCTGGATCCTGTCTCCTCAAACTTTTGATGGTGGAGGGCCAGGGTCTCCCGACCCTATGAGAGGATCCTGGAGGATCCACCTCACACACCCCCTTCAGCGTCTGGAAGCCAAGATGTTATAAGAAAGGGTTTGCGCTTCGGCCCTGCCACTTCGTTCGCGATCGTCCTTTCTATCCCTGGGCCTCAGCTTCCACCTGTAGAATGGGCCCAACCTCCACCCCTCTCCCGGCACATGTGCGCGCTAGGGGTCCGTGCCCCGATGTAAGGAGTATGGAAGCGCTGACGCACAGTGGGTCTCAGTGCCCTGACGGCTATTATTTCTGCCAGCTTCCTCAGTCTCCTCGAGGGCGGGGACAGTCTTGCTTTGGAGCTCTGCCCCCCCCACCCCCACCCTGGGAATGGGTGGTAACTCAGGCAGCAGCGGGAGGGGGTTCTTCGGTCGGGGAAGTTCTTCCTAGGTCTGCCCCAAGTCCTCTCCTTCCTTCCCAGGCCCGGCTTGGGAGGGTGGGGCCCCGAAGGGTGTGGGGGGGGGAGTTCCCTTTAAGGGAGGTGGGGGAGGGGGCTGCCGGCCAGTCCTCCTTCCGCCCTTCTGGGCCCCCGCCGGCCGGGGCTCAGGGCCCGGGCCCCGCGCCAGCGCATGCGCCCGCCTGTGGGCGCTGTCCGTGCTGCGAGGGCGGCGCGCACCGACAGCCGGACCGACGGACGGACCGGCGGCCGGTCGTACAGACCGGGCAGTGCTGGGAGCGGGGACGCGGCGGAACAGCGACATGGCCGGCCACACGCAGCAGCCAAGCGGGCGCGGGAACCCCGGCCCTGCGCCCTCGCCCTCCCCCGGCCCGGGCCCCGGCCCCGGGGCCTCGGAGCGGGTGGCGCTCAAAAAGGAGATCGGACTAGTGAGCGCCTGCACCATCATCATCGGTGAGCAGGGCCCGGGGTGGACGGGTGCCTGGGGCTGTGGGGCCGAGGATGCACAGCCGCTCCGAACACGGGGCACCCCTCTCCGGGCGCTCCTACTGGTTGGAGGCGGTGGGACGGGGATGAGGGGGGTTGCCTGCCCCGAGCACCTTGCGGTGTCTCCCCTCACACAGCAGCCGCTGGGCTTCTTGTTTCGCGTCCCCAAGTGCCCTGCATTTTTGCATTTGAGGAGGGGTCCATCCGCCGCTGGAGTCCTCCTCAGGCTTTTCCTTCACTTTGAACTTGGCAAGGCGATTACCCTCATCTAAATGGAGATGACTGTGGTCCTGCCTTGAGTGCAGGAACCTGACCAGTGTGGCTCCGCAGGCTGACCTCCCGGCCAAGGCCCCAGGTGTGAGCCTTGTGGCAGAAACTGAGTTCCTACTGTGGCCAGGGTCCAGGTGCCATGCAGTGTGGTTGATTTATTCTTCGAAAGCAGGAGGGACTTGTGGGTAGACCAGCCAGGTAGAGCCAGCCCAGAGGGGAAATCGGTTCAGAGTAAATGATTAGTGCAGAGTTTGGCAGCCGGACCCTGGGGAAGGCGGGCAGAGCAGCCAGCGACTTCCAGAGGCTGAGTTGGGGTGGGCAGACCCAGCCTGCAGAAAGGCCACCTGCCACCTGGGCAGGGATCCCAACAGACACTCTCATCCCCTTGCTCTCTGGCCCAGCTTCCCCACCTGAGAATGAGCGCATGCATCCTGCCCCCATACAAGGACTTCTGGGAAGACAGAGAGCTCAGGCCAGTGAGAACGGTGCTAGAATTTCCTCCTTATGTCCAAGTCATGAAGACTGATGTCTCGGGAGCTGGCTAACCCAGACCTGTGCCTTTTCCACAGCAGGTGCCTCAGAGACCCTCGTGGGAGGAGTCTGTTCCACGCCCCGTGTCCCAGGAGACATGGGCTGGAAGGATGTATGGCAAGGGCCTTGACTGCTTTTCTGTTTACCTCCTGCCCCGTCTTCCCCCCAGCCAGTGGGAGCTGCTTATGCATCCATTGCCCACCCATCCTTAGACCCTTGGAGATGGAGAAGGTTGGGGGCTCCAGAGAGCAGACTGGGGTCTTCTTCACCTCCTCCTCCTCCTCTGCCCCCACACCAGGAGCTCCTGGGCCAAGGCTGGGGTCTCACTCTTGGCCACCCCTGCACGCATACTGAGAATTGTACCCTGTGTAGGTACCTCCCTGTCTCACCCACTTGTACCTGGAATGGTATCTTCTAGGGGCTGATCCTGATCTGGCCTGGCGACCTTCTTTGGCCTAGAGTGCCCCTGCTTGGCTGCTGGGAGGGCGGGCTGCTTTCAGAGATTTAGCCAGCGTACTGGTTAGAGCTTTGCCCAGGCCCACACCCTCTCCAAGAGCTGTACTGCCAGGAAGGGGAAGCCCGGATGTCATGCATGGGCCATGGGATCAAGAGGCTGACCATGTCTGGAGCCAGCTACAGTGCCCGGCAGATGCAGGGAGCGATGTGGCTTGTCCTGGGCTGCCTCAGCTAAAGCCAGCAGCATCCGTGAGCTGTATTCCTCTTCTGCCTTCTCCCCACATCCCATCCCCCACAGGTCAAGCAGAGGTTGCTGGCTCCTCTCTCCTCAAGCGAAATCCCTAGTGGTGATGGCGGGAGTGGATGAGGCTAATTCTGCAAGAATTTTTCCGTGCAGCCCAGCCCTGCTCTTACAGCTCCCCCACCCTCAGGCCATTCCTACTGTTCCAGATCCACTGCCCCCTTAGCCTCAGGCCTTGGGGTTAGCGATGACTTGGCCAAAGGTGACAGCCTCAGAAACAGAACCTGGATGACCTAACTGCAGCCCAGGACACTCAGGGGTGGTCCAACAGCCCTGCTGGGGGAGCTTTGAAGGGTTTCAGCAGGGAGGAGGCTGGACTGGGCAGGAGACAGACATGGAGTGGAGATGGAGCTGGACCAAAAGGCGACAGATGACAGAGGAGGCAGGAGTAGGGTGAATTACCGCACTGCTCTCCCCATCCTGCCCCTAGTCCTGCCCCTTTCACTGTTCCAGGGGCCCCACCCTCCCACATCTTACTCCACCTTCCAGCCCTGGGGAGCCTGGTCAAAGTAAAAAACATCTGCAAAATGTCATATTTTAGTTTTATTTATATCCTACTCCATAACATTTCCTGTTGGATAAACAGCTACTGCACCTGTTATCACCAAACCCTCTAAATAGACCCAAGATCCTTTCATCCTGCCCCCTTGTACCCCCTGCCCCATCCAAGGCTGAGGACTAGGGCTTTCAGGAATGCAACGGCATAAAAGGGCTTTGGGCTGGAATCAAACTCCAGCTAAAATGTGCTTGGGACAGCACCTGCTGGCTGCAGCAAGCACAACTGGCAAGGCATGGGGCAAGCTTGGAGGAAAAAGAGCCGACCGGGGCATGGGCTGTTCACGTCACCACATCTAGTACCTCTTCAGAAAAACATACTTCACTGCATTCTGAAAACATGTTCTCCCTTTATCTCATTTGTACTGCCTGCTTTGCAAGATGGGAATTTTTATACCCATTTTACAGATGTAGAAACTGAGGTTAGAAGATAAAAGATGCTGCCACCAGTGGCGGACTCGGGATTTGGAACCAGAATGGGGCTCGTCTCCCAACCCACTGTGGCCTTTCTTCACACCGCTCTGGTGCAGGGCAAAGTTGGGGCCAGATCCAGAGCCCCTGATGGGGGAAGGTTGAAGATTGAGCTGGGAGCTAATCCAACCAGGATTTGCTCATCTCCCCACTCAATCGTGGGTAGGTGGACAAAGAGACGGACAGAGAAATCACCCACCCCATCCACATTGGATGTACAGGGTCTCTCGTCCTGACTCAGGGACCACATCTGGCTCCCTCCCTGATCCACACTTAAGGAAGGAACGTGCCCAGGTCCAGCGGAGTGGGACCCACGCAGGCCTGCTGACCAGGCTGTCCTGTCCTGCACTGTCTCCCTTTGATTCAGAGATCCAGCCCACAGTTGGGGATCAGGCTCAAGTATGTTCTGGGACTCAGGGGTCTGCTTCATGAACCCCGTCTCCTTAGCAGTGAATCCCTGCTCACCCAGCCATGGCCATTGTCATGGCCATTGTCTTTAGGACTGGAGGTGCTGGGCTGCTCAGAGGATAGCCCTCTCCAGAACCCCAGCCCATCCTCTGGGACCCCGAGGGGACATAAAATCACACAGGAGCTTGACTATGCCTCACTGTAGCCACAGTTTACAGATGAGGAAACAGGGGACCTGAAGCTGCTAGCAGCCCAGGGTCAGACCCCTTGGTGTGCTCGGGGACACTCATGGGGGCTGAGGCAGCTCCGGCTGTGAGGGTGGAGCCTGCCAGCACCAGCCACACTCATTCATCTACTCAACAATTAGGTACTGGACAGTGCCGGCCACTGTTCTGGGTGCTGGAGACACAGCAGGGAACAAGACCAATGAAATCCCGGTCTTCCTGGAGCTGACGCTCCAGCATGGAAGTCAGAGAGTAAACAAGATACTAAGCTGAATGTTCAGCTGGCGGGGTACTAAGTACTAAGGTGAGAAAATTAAGGAGGGAGGATTGTAGGAAGGAGATGAGTCAGGAATGGGATGGGGTCCAGTCTGTGTGGACCTTGCAACTTCAGGCAAGGACTTTGCCTTTTTCTCTTTGTGAGATGGGGGCCTTGGGAGGGCTTTGAGCAGAAGAGGGGTGGCATGGGATGGGATGGGATAGGATGGGATGGCATGGGATGGCATGGCCTGGGGCTCACTATGGAGACAAGGCTGTGGGCCCCAAGGGCAGAAGCTGGAAGCTGGTCAGGAGGGTACCTGAGTCACCTGGGTAAGAGACACTGGTGGCTTAGAGCAGGGTGGCAATGGAGGCGCTAAGAGTAGGTCCAGTCCTGTGTGTGTTTGGAAGATTGAGCCAAAGGACCTGTGATGCCCTGGACACCAGGCGTGACAGGAAGAGAGGAGTCTGGCTGACAGCAGGCTGGGGCCGTTTGCCATTCATTGCCCTGGGAAGAGGTGCTGTGAGCAGAGCAGGCCCAGGGGGCCGAGCTCCACACTTCTCATCCCTCTCTCGAAAGGAAAGTGGGTTAGGCCAGAGGTGCACGCTGGCCAAGCAGCAATTCCAAGCATGTCCTGGAAACAGCCCCACTTACCTCCCTGGAGTTCTGCCAAGACCTCAGCAGGTGCTTGTGCCCCCCGACCCCTGAGGGGTGCCTAACATGTTATTGTAAGGACACAGCGCTGGGAGGAGCAGGCTTCACCCAGAGCAACAGGAAGGCCCCCAAAGCAGGGCTCTGGCTGCTGACCCCAGGGTGTTGAGGTCCCATGGGGGTCGGGTCTTCAAAGGCCAGCTTGAATGGCCCAGGGTGTTCCCAAGGTAGATGACAATAGTGAGGCCTCTAAGCACTCCCTGGGGCCTCTGATGTGCCACACGGGGTGGGAACAGGCCCACATCCCCACTTCATCTCCCCATCTTACAGATGGGAGGGCTTGGAGAAGTGACATACTTTTGTCCACAGCTTCCCAGCATGAGGGGTCTGGAATTCTAACCAGATCTGGGGATTCTCAACTAGTAAGAGCCCCTGCCCATGTTCTTGGGGGTCCTGGCACTTAGCAGCGGGAATTTGGAGCCCTTCTGCAGAAGCCTCACGGATCACATCCTAATGGGGAGGTGCTGGGCCTCATTGCCCAGAGCACAGGAAGGAGGCCTGGCCTGTGGCCAGCCCCGGATCAGGCCCAGGAGCCCTGGGGCTGCTCTCTGTCAGGCCAGCAGGCCAGAGTGGCAAGAGGAGGCCCTGTCGTGACCATGCTCGCTGAAGGGGCAGGCATAGGCCAGGCGCATGTAAGCAGGCCTAGTCCCCATCCCCGAGGGGGGGGGGTCCCTGTCCATCTGGGGAGCTTGGACTGCTCATCTCAGCAGGCCAGAGCACAGACCCTGCCCTCTGGGAACACAAGGGCCACCCAGGATAGCAAATAAAGGACTCGCTTCCTGGCCATCCTCCAGGTACCATGGAAGAGGAGCGGGTGCCAGGGTGGGAGATCAGGGCAGGCTTCCTGGGGGTGGCATTTCTTCTGGGAGGCCAATGAGCTGGGAAGAGACCTGCCACAGTTGGGGACAGAGGGCCCTGAGCAGAACGTGTTTCCTCGGGCCCCATGCCGAATGCGCAGGACGCGGCCATCCTGCCCAGCAGCGCCTCTGCCAAAGTCAGTGTTGCACCAGCCCTCTGCCGCCCCCGGGTCCAGCGGCTCTCGGGGACACAGGCCCAGAGAGCCAGCACTGGCCTGAGGTCCCACAGTGGACTCCTGAAAGTGTTTCTAGGGATGAAAGGTCATGCCACCAGCCTGGCCGGACGGGACCTCCCCGACCCTCCCCAGGTCAGTCTCTGCATGTTCCCCCTACACGCACTGAGGGCAGCTGGCCCCTTCCACCACTGTGACCTCTGTGGTCCACCCCTGCGACCTCCACAGTCACCCGCTGCTTCCCAGAAATAGGTCAGCGCACACCGCTGCAGCCAGGGGAACAATGGCTCTTTCTTCGTTCCTCTGCAGAGCCGGGTAAGCTCCATCAGGCCAAACATCTTAATGTGATAAAAAACCACCCAGGGCGGCCTCATGGGAGGAGACTGGAGGGGAGGCCCCCTGGTGGGGGGACTCCCATCCTCACCCACCTGCCTGCGCACTCCGGCCCGGCCCAGGACCCACAGGGACCACAGAGCAGCCGACCCATTGGGTGGATGGGAACGCCGAGGCCTCGGAACCCACATTCTCCAGCCTGCCCTCGATTAGACACCAGAGCAGCCGTATCTCCCTGCCCATCCCACATTCTGTGGTTCCTGTCCCTCCTCCACTTCTTCCAGAGCTGGATCCCCCAAGGACTAGGCTTGTCCACTTGCTGTTCAGCACATCGGGCAGAGCTGATTGTGCTGGGCCTGAGCATGAGGGTTGAGAAGGGAGGTGGGACCCACCACCACCAGGAGCGATGGGCAGCCCTCAGCGCCCCCCCATCCCGGGAGCACTGCCTTACAGTGCCGAGGTCCCTTCTCCGCCCCCGTAATTAATCAGTCAGCCTTGGAAGTGCCCGCCCCTCTCCTGGGCACCCTCCCTCCTCCTCCCTGCCCTCCAACCCCTCACCCGGCTCCTTCCAAGAGCGGCCAATGGGCCTCAATGGGGTTTTTCTGCCACCTTCCAGCACGAACCTGGGGGCAGATGCTGGCGGTTGCCCGGGCCCAAAGGAGGAGGCCCTCAAGTTGCTCAGAGACACGGGTTGGCCCACGTGTTCCTTTGAGCCATGTGGGGCAGTCCTCACTGTCGCCTGAGGCCACATGTCCAAAACAATAGTGAGCCTCACCCCCATGCCCCGGAGCCCAACATCCAAGTCCCCAGCTGCTGGGCACAGACTAGTGACGTGCCCCTTCCAGGTATGGCTTCCCTGAGGGCCCTGGATGCACCCAGCTTCTTCCAAGGCCACCCAGCCCCCGCTGGCTTCCAACCTCCCTGGCTTTTGGCAAATCCCACTTCACCAGGTCCTGAGAACAGAGGCTCTACTGCTGCGTAGAGCGAACTCAAAGGCTCTTTAGAAACCTGAGCGCCCACCCAGGCCCTGCGCCCTGTGGTAGATGAAGGAAGCAGCCCCTCTCCCCCTGGAAGCAAGCTGAGGGCAGAGCTTACCTCTGGGGGCTGGGAGGCAGGAATTAGTTCCTCCTTATCTGGATGTATTTAGGGCTCCTGGGATGTGACCAGAAAGCCAAGTGGGGCATCGTGGCGTCCAGACTGGAAATGTGTGTCGGCTGGGGTGGGGGCAGGGGTAGCGCCGAGGACACAGAGTGCATGCAGATGGGCGGGCAGCCATAGCTGTGTCCTCGTCCAGACCTGCCTGTGGGCCTGGCAGGTGGGGCGAGCTCCTGAGGGGCTGAGCCCCCAGGTCCCAGCAGTGTTGCTTTTTTATTCATGTGGTCTCTGGGTTCTGGGATTGTTGCCTCTTGGGCAGGCCCCAGGGCACGTCATGGTGATGTGACCTGATTCGTTTGCGTAGATGATGAGGCCCATGTAACCCAGAGCATTGCCCTCTTTGCCCTGGCTGCCAGGGAGCTCAGGGCTAAGCACATGCTCAGCATTTTGCTTATCCTGGGAAGCTGCTCTGCAGCCCACAGCTCAGGTGTTTCCCATTGTTCTGCTTCCAGATGCTGGGATCAGTGGAGCCCCCCCTCCCAGCACCCATCCTTCCAAGATTCAGAGTCAGCCCAGGGGCAGGCCAGGCATTCCGTGACCCATGACCTGGCAGATCCCACTGGCACCCAAGCATGCAGCTAGCCACTCCCTCTGCCCCTCCCCCGAGTCCCCTCCTTGGAGAGACTGCTGCCTCTCTTCACAGATGAGGAGCTCGGCCCTTCATATCAGGGCACTCATGCCACTCTGGGCATCAGGCCATCCTCTCATCCAGTAATCTGCTCAACACATGTGTATTGAGCACCTACTGTATGCTGGGGGCCCCGGGTATACGGTTGCTGAAGAACACACAAAGTCATGCAAAGATGCCAAGTCCAGCTGGATACATACCGTAGAGAGCTTCCCATTCAGTAGCTCACTGACTCCTCCCAGTAAGCCCACTGTACAGACGGAACCTAGGAGGTGACCTGAGTGGGGACAGATCTCCAACCCCTGATGCCCAGCCAGGGTTTCCCACTGTGGTCATAGGATTTGAGCAGTGACCCCTGTGTGCAACCAGGGAGCTGTCCCCAGGGGAGAGGCATCTGTGTCCAGACCCCAGACTGGGCCAACCAAGAGTCCAACCATCGTCCACCCCAGGCCCTCCATGATGGCTGCTGAGCAGCCCCCAACCCTGAAAATGTACCAGGTCCTTCCCCTCAGCCCACTGGCTCTTGCCCAGGACTGGAAACATTTTAATAGTGCCAGGAACTCAGGTCTCTTCCGAGTCGGTGTCCGCAGCCCAGGTCCTACGTCAGGGAAAAAGAAAAAAAAGAAAAGGAAGAAAGACAAGACAGACAGAAAGAAAGAGAGAGAGAAAGAAAGAACAAGGAGGGCTTCTTCATGGAGGAGGTGCCAGTCCCCGAGCCACTCCATGAGTTTGGACTTCAGCCCGCAGGAAAGTGGCAAGTGTGTCAAGGTCTTGCTTCAGGAGGCCAGCAGGCTGGAAGGTAGACAGATGGCTGGGGGCTGACAAGACTGGGGGCCTTGGCCAGGGGCGAAGGACAGGGCCTGGACCCTGTGGGATGCACTAAAGTGGCTCCCGCTCTGCCATGGCTTGTGCTTGCCCCTCCTCATGGGAGTAAGCGGGGCCCCAAGGAACTCGGAACAGGAACCATCTCTGGCAGAGGAGACTCGCTGGACAAAGTGCTACTCCCCAGGCCAGGGACTGGGGAGGGGAGATGAGGCGCCCAGAGTGGGACTTGCAGGGTTCAAGGCGCCCTTGGCGCCCACCCGCCTCTGGGCTCACTTCCCCATTCCTCCTCCAGGGAGCAGCCCGGCTCCCCGCTTGCTGCAGCGTCCTCACAGCAAAGAGGCTGGCCTGCTGGGGGCGCCCCAGACCTGATGCCTGGGTGTCTCTCCCTCCACAGGCAACATCATCGGCTCGGGCATCTTCATCTCCCCTAAGGGGGTCCTGGAGCACTCGGGCTCCGTGGGTCTGGCCCTCTTCGTCTGGGTCCTGGGTGGGGGCATCACAGCCCTGGGCTCACTCTGCTACGCGGAGCTAGGAGTCGCCATCCCCAAGTCTGGCGGGGACTACGCGTATGTTACCGAGATCTTTGGTGGCCTGGCTGGGTGAGTGTGGGGTACCAGTGGCTGGAGGTGGGGTGGGGACAGTGTCTCCAGAGCGGACGGCCAGCTGGGCCCTGGACCTCAGTGTCCTCCACTGCCTTTCATGTCTCAGGGAGGTCGTGGGGGTGCATGAGGGAAGCAGGTGTTGGGAAGCCTCACAAACCAGGGTGGGCGGGACCAATGCCCACCCCACTCTAGCAATCCAGCTAGCCCCTTGACCTCTCTGTGCTTGCTTTTATTTTTATTTTTATTTTTGTCTTTTTAGAGCCACACCCACAGCATATGGAAGTGCCCAGGCTAGGGGTCCATTTGGAGCTGTTGCTACCAGCCTACAGCCTTCCCTCATGCGAGCATCCAAGCGTGTCCTCCTCTGGGGAGAGGGGCCTGGGGCCCAAGAAAGCAGAAGAATCTTGCTGTGTGGCTGGAATACTCAAGAAGATGGGAGGGGGAGGAGGGCCCGAGACCCCCGCCAGGGGCCCCCAGCACTCACTAGGGGAGGAGGAGGGCCCCGGAGCTAGGGTGTCCCGGAGCCAACGGAGGGCGGCTGTGCAAGGCGAGGAGTAAGGAAGCGGGGCTGCAGAGCAAAGGTGAGGCCAAGAGGAAGTTACCAAGCCTGGTGCCCCAGAGATGGCTGGTGTTCCTGGAGGAGGCAGTCACCAGCCTCAAAGTGGGCTAGACCTCAGTGGGAGGGGTTCCCCCATGGCCAGGTGCTCCCCTGAGTGCAGGCAGAGCCCCCAAGGACAGGTCAGATCTCACTCCCATGTGGGCACCTGCAGAAGTGAGATTCAGGCAGAAGGGACTTTGATTCCTGCCACCCCAGCCAGGGCTCTTTGCGAGGTCCAGTCCCTCGGGGGATCAGAGCCCACCGTCAGCCATCTGCAGAGAACTGGAGCCATGACTGGGTGTCCCAGGACCTCCCACCCCAGCTCCGGAACAGCCTGTGGCCGGGGACTCAGTGACCATTAGAAAAGTGGCTGGCGGGTTCCCATTGTGGCTCAGCAGATTAAGGACCTGAGGTTGTCTCTGTGAGGATGCGGGTTCAATCCCTGGCCTTGCTCAGTGGGTTAAGGATTCAGCATTGCTACAAGCTACAGCATAGGTCATAGACACGGCTTGGATCCAGTATTGCTGTGGCTGTGGCACAGGCCTCCCGAGTCTCCCTCCCCAGCTGCCCAGGGGCAGCCCCTAGCTGTTTAACTGGGCTGAGCGGCATCTCTGCTGAAACGCTTCCTAATTAGAGCAGAGACCTTGACCAAGTCGGGCCTGCCTCCCTGAACCGAAGCTGGCATCTGGCAGCCGCACCAGCCCTGGGTGCCAGGGCCCAGGGGGCAGCCCCGCTCCACACACCTGGACTGGCTTGGTTGGGAGGGAGCGCGCCCTCTGGGAGGCCTGTGCCACTCTGGCCCTCGCTCTTTCCAGCTTCCTGCTGCTCTGGAGCGCTGTTCTCATCATGTACCCCACCAGCCTGGCCGTCATCTCCATGACCTTCTCCAACTACGTACTGCAGCCCGTGTTCCCCAACTGCATCCCGCCCTCCGCCGCCTCCCGTGCGCTCTCCATGGCCTGCCTGAGTGAGTGCCACCGTGGGGCCAAGGCTGGGCCTCTGTCCCCAGGGCCTACCCTGCTCCCTGCCCCTGTGAGGGCACTTTGGTGGGGTGAGGGGACTGGTCCCTCCAGCTGCCAGCTCCTGTGAGGTCAGCTTCAGGGGTTTGTCTTCTGGCTCCGGCTGCTGCAGGGGACACCATCCTGCAGCCCGAGCTGAACTTGGCTGTGCCCACCCACTGTCAGAGGCTCAGCCTCAGGTGCCCCCTGCAACCCGCTCACCCGCCCCTCCTCCCCAGTGCTCCTGACGTGGGTGAACAGCTCGAGTGTGCGCTGGGCCACGCGCATCCAGGACGTGTTCACTGGTGGAAAGCTGCTGGCCCTCTCGCTCATCATTGGCCTGGGCTTTGTCCAGATCTTCCAAGGTAGGGCCGGGGTGGGGCTGGGCCCCGGGCCTGGGAGGTGACACTGACCCTTGACCTCTGGACCCCTAGGACACTTCGAGGAGCTGAGGCCCAGCAATGCCTTTGACTTCTGGATGACGCCGTCAGTGGGTCACCTGGCCCTGGCCTTCCTCCAGGGCTCCTTTGCCTTCAGCGGCTGGAACTTCCTCAACTACGTCACCGAGGAGCTGGTGGACCCTCGAAAGTGGGTGGGGCACCGGCCAGGCCCTAGGAAGTGGTGTGGCGCGGGGTGGGAGAGGCAGCTGTCACCTGTGGCTGGTCTGGTCATCTGCCTGACTACACACGCTGCTGCCCTCCAGGAACGGCTCTGGAAAGGCAGCCAGGACGCTTGTTCTGTATGGCTGTGGAAGGTCACAGCCCCTTGCTGGGCCTCAGAAATGCTGAGTATCATTGTCCTGCTGTAAATGGATCCAGCTATTTGCATTTGGCCAAAAATGATACATGTGCACACAATATGGTCCCAATAGATGAAGCCAGTGGCTCCGTCTGATGCTCAGCCGAGACCCTGAACGGTTGCAGCTGGGGCCGGGGCTAATGGGAGTCCCAGGGGGCCCTGGTCTGTGGACCAAGCTCTAAGGGCACTTGGAGGGTGTTCAAGGCTGATTTTGGCTGGCTGTCTGCAACGTGCTTTCCACGTGCGGACATTAGACCTGCTCCCCATCCTCAGGGACTGAGTGCCCCTCCCCCATCTGCCCCTCCTCCCACCTTCCTGTGCCCAGGCTGGGGTACGGAGTAGGGGGCAGCCAGACAGCAGTGCTGCCCCTCTCCCTGCCCTGGGGTCCTCCGTGCACACAGGAGATGATAGCTCAGAGCTCCTTTTCTTTTTTTTTTGTCTTTTTCTAGGGCTGCACCCACAGCATATGGAGGTTCCCAGGCGAGGGGTCTAATCGGAGCTATAGCTGCCGGTCTACACCAGAGCCACAGCAACGTGGGATCCAAGCTGCATCTTCGACCTACACCATAGCTCATGGCAACACCGGATCCTTAACCCACTGAGTGAGGCCAGGGATCGAACCCACAACCTCATGGTTTTTAGTCGGATTTGTTAACCACTGAGTCACGACAGGAACGCCTCAAAGCTGCTCTTGTGGCTGGGTCCCCTGCCGCCCTGTCCCCCCAGTCCCCAAGGGCCAATGCTGATGCATTCCACCCCTGTCCCCAGGAACCTACCTCGTGCCATCTTCATCTCCATCCCACTGGTGACTTTCGTGTACACCTTCACCAATGTCGCCTACTTCACTGCCATGTCCCCCCAGGAGCTGCTGGCCTCTAATGCAGTAGCCGTGGTGAGTGGGGTCCCGCTTGGCCCCCCCGGACCCTAAGTGGCCCCACCCTGTCTCACGCACCACTTCTCTTCTGTGCCCACTCAGACCTTCGGGGAGAAGCTGCTGGGCTACTTTTCTTGGGTCATGCCTGTCTCTGTGGCGCTTTCCACTTTCGGAGGGATCAATGGCTACCTGTTCACCTCCTCCAGGTGACTGGACTGGGGAGAGGGTGAGCAAGGTGAGGCAGGGCAGGTGTCCTGGTACACATGAGCAGTGCCGGGGCTCAGAGGAAGGGGAATCCTGCGAGGTGGGACAGACCCCCTAAAGCTGGAATGATGAACTCCCTGGTGAGAGAGGTCTGATCCTCATTCTGATGAACAGAAAGCAAGAGGGAGGCAGGCCTAGATGAGGGGGAGAACTGCCCAGTGGGGCTGCTGGAGCCTGGAGTGGGAAGTCAGAAGTAACATCTCAAGAGGACTATCAGGGAGTTCCCGCTGTGGCTCCATGGGTTAAGAACCTGACTAGCATCCATGAGGATGTGGGTTCGATCCCTGGCCTCGCTCGGTGGATTAAGGATCCAGCATTGCCATGGCTGTGGTGTAGGTTGGCAGCTGCAGCTCTGATTCGACCCCTAGCCCAGGAACTTCCATGTGCCGCAGGTGCGGCTGTAAAAGTAAATAAATAAATAATTAAATTTAAATATTAAGAATGTCTTAAAAAGAGGGTTATCAGGTCTGGAGCTGAGGTCAGGATCTGACCGGCGGGGACACAGAGTGGGCTCATGGCCCCCACCCACCTCTGTCCCCACCCCCAGACTGTGCTTCTCTGGAGCCCGAGAGGGGCACCTGCCCAGCCTGCTGGCCATGATCCACGTCAGACACTGCACCCCTATCCCCGCCCTCCTTGTCTGCGTAAGTTGGGGGATCCAGGCTGGCAGGACGGGGGGGCCAGGGCCACCCAGCGATGTGGGTCATGCAGGGATTGGGGTCCCCCCTGGGGGGGCAGCCCACAGGAGGAGTGGGAGGGCCTGCTCACCCACCTCCTGGCCCGGGCCGGCCGGCCTGGGGCAGCTGCGGGAAGCAGGTGGGAGGCCAGTCCTCAGCCCAGTCCTCTCCCAGTGCGGGGCCACGGCGGTCATCATGCTTGTGGGAGACACGTACACGCTCATCAACTACGTGTCCTTCATCAACTACCTCTGCTACGGCGTCACCATCCTGGGCCTGCTCGTGCTGCGCTGGAGGCGGCCAGCGCTCCACAGGCCCATCAAGGTGAGGCCCAGGGAGGACCAGCCGGCCCACGCGCCACCAGCAGTCAGGACCACCCCTTCACCCGTTTGGGCATCATGGGCGGCAATGGCAGTGATGGGGGCGTGGGCAGCCTTTGCCGTGTGCCCCGCTCTGCTCAGGGCCCTGGGTGCCCTTGTGTGTTCAGTTCTTGGTGCAACCCCTTGAGGGGGGTGCTGAGAATACGCCCACTTCACAGGCAGGAAATGAGGCTAAGACACTTGCTCATGGACACCCAGAATTCCAAGGGCCCACACAAAACAGAAGACCCCAAACAAAGGTCCTCGGAGTTCCAGTTGTGGCTCAGTGGGTTAAGAACCCGACATAATGTTTGTGAGGATGCGGGTTCGATCTCTGGCCTCGCAAGCTGCGGCGTAGGTCACACATGCAGCTCAGATCTGGTGTGGCCATGGCTGTGATATAGGTCGCAGACACAGCTCAGATCTGGTGCTGCTGTGACTTCCATGTGCCGCAGATGCAGCGTTAAAAAAACAAACAAACAAACAAACAAAAAAACAAACTCCTAGTTGCATATAAATCCTTGAGCTGGAAAAGTGCTCAGGGCCTTCTCTGAAATGTGAAACACCAAAAAAATCACTCACCATCAACCAAGTCCACCTACAGTCGCTGTGCAGAACTGAGAGCCACTGAAACGGATCAGCTCTCAACAATCTGGCCACCTGTCCAGCTGGCTGCTGGCAGAAGGGGATCCCTCAGCCCCCAGCTCCCAGGAGAGGGTGGAAAGGGCCCCCACCCCAGGGGGGTGGGGCAGGGGAGCTGGGAGCTGAGGGGGTCCTGTGCCATCAGCCCTGCCCCTTGCTGTCCCCCAGGTGAACCTCCTGGTTCCCGTCACATACTTGGTCTTCTGGGCGTTCCTGCTGGTCTTCAGCTTCATCTCAGAGCCCATGGTGTGCGGGGTGGGCATGGTCATCGTCCTCACGGGGGTGCCCATATTCTTCCTGGGAGTGTTCTGGAGAAGCAAACCAAAGTGTGTGCACAGACTCACAGGTGAGCCTGGCAGGGGCCTGGGGGGGCGGGGTATCCCGCAGCCGTGGTGGCCACGCCAGGCCCGGCCCCCACCTCAGTCTCCCCACGGCGTGGCCCAAGCCTCCAGGTCCTACGCACAGAGGGAGCATCTCCCCCAAGGACCCCGGTCCCCATGGGGTCCGACCCCAGGGTCTATCTGTCGGTCTGTCTGTCTGTTCTCAGAGTCAGTGACACGCTGGGGCCAGGAGCTGTGTTTCGTGGTCTACCCCCAGGGCTCCCCGGAGGAGGAGGAGAACGGTCCCTGCCAGCCCTCCGCGCTGCCCGCCCCGGGCAAGCCCTTGAAGACACAATGAGACACTTGTGGAGCCTGAAGCAGCTGTTTTCTGTTTACATGTTGTTGTTTATTGAGGAGGTGTTTTTGCAAAAAAAAAAAAAAAAAAAAAAAAAAAAATTTCCTGGAAAAAGGAGATCTCTTAGAGGTAAGGAAGCCCTGACAATGTGGACTGGTCCCCTGTCAGCACTGCCCCGCTAGCTTTTCCTGGAAAGATCTATGAATAAAACAGGGCTGGTGGTGCACCAGGACTGTCTCAGGTGAATCCCTGGTGGGCACCGCTCAGTAGGGGGCATACGTGGAGCTGGCTGGAGCATGGGGCCCGGCCCTCCCAGAAGGCGGCCCTTGGCATTCAGGGACTCTGCCGCTAGAGCCAGGCACTCCCTCTTTGGGGCTGGCACCATGGGGTCTGGAGCCACCTCTGCCTGAGAAGGACATGGAGGTGTACACCTCCCCAGGCCTGGCAGTGCCAACTGGAGGCTCAACCATCCAGGAGAGCCTGGGATTCCTGCTGGAACTGCTTTTCTTCCCATAAATCCCCACGGAGTGAGTGTCAGGACTTCAAAGTCCACAGCCTGACCCTGGCTCACAGGTGGGGAAACTGAGGCTCAGAGACAGGATGCTGTCAATGGGTGCCTTGGCCTCTGTCCCCTGAGAAAGCAGCAAGCAACAACTTCTGGGGGGCCTCAAGGCCTGCAAGAGCCCCCCAAGCCTCCTCTACCCCGTGCCCACTTTCCCAGCCCTGCAGGACTGCCCAGGAGATTGACCCTTCAGCCAGAGGGCAAAGGGCATCAACCTGGCCAAGCCCATACTGTCCCCACAGGCATGAGACTGGGGACAGAAGCCGCCTAGCCCAGCTCCTCCAGGGCCTGCTGGGAGGATGGAGGAGGGCTCCGTGCCACCAGATCACCCACCATGAACCAGGTCTAACGTACCCACAGCCCCATTCAGTCCGGGGACAGCTCTGGTGCCCCGCAGGGTGAATGAGGGAAGAAGCCACAGAAAATGTTCCAGGGGGCCCTGCCCTGGTCCTCCAGTTTCTCAGGAAAATAAGCCCCAGAATGGAATCAGGGGAGGTAGATGTGAGCCCCCCACTGTGTCTGCATCCACTGGGGCCCCAGAGAGGGGCTCGTCACCCCCACTGCCCCCCCCCCAGCGCCCACCACACCCACAGGGGAGTGGGGGTGCTGACGCAGGAAGCCAGCTGGGCTTCTGGGTGGGCCTCCCTGTAAGAAAGAAAGACACGGAGGCAGGGTAGAAACGACTGTGTATTCCCTGGTTACAAAGCGGGGCTGTGGCGGTCACCAGCGTGTCCAGCGGGTCAGCAGACCAGCAGGGCCTCGTCATCACTGGCCTCCAACGTTGGGGAGCAGGGTGGCGGGGGGCTCCGGCAGACACCCAGTGGCTCGGGTGGGTGGGGGCCCAGGGTGCTGCTGGCAGTGGAGGCGGGAGGATGAGGGTCCTGGGCCGAGCAGGGCTCCCGAGGCATGTCCACGGGGGCTGAATTGTCCAGCAAAGGGTCCCTGCTGGCCTTTCTGTCCTTGTCCACTGGCCTGCACTCCGGGTCCCGCAGGCCCAAGGGAGGCGGCACCGAAGGTCCCACCTCTGGGGCGTGGATGGGGGCACTGGGGGGCCCCTCCCCGGCTGCCCCTGGGCTGCCTGTGTCCGTAAGGGGCGCCGGGGGGTCCAAGGCAGCCCCTGGTGCAGGCTGGAGGAGCCCATCACCCAGCACCGTCTGAGAGGTGCGTGCGGCCGTCAGCAACGGGATCTGTCCGCGGGGCGCCCGAGGCCGGTGAAAGAGCCGGTTCCAGAGGCGGCCGAGGCGACGGCGGGAGGGCCCGCGGCGGGAGGCGTGCCGGCGCATCTGTCTCCGCATGGCCGTGCGAAGGTTCTGTAGCACCGAGGCCTGGAGGGTGGGGCGGCAGCTGAGGGGGCAGAGGTCAGCACGACCCCCAAGGGACCGGAAACCCCCAAGAGACCTTGTCCCCATCTCCCACCTCCCTGGACCCCTGGACCAGCCTGGCTGCACCCTGTCTGACCCCGCCCTTCGGCTTCCCTGTCTCAGGTGTTCCCCGAGGTCTGGTGGGTGGGGGTCTCACGCCCTCTGGCTCACCTGGGATGCGCTGTAGACGGGAAAGTCCTCAACTGGTGGAATGAGGCCCTGCGCGATGAGCTGACCGTAGGATGGGGGTGCCTCCCGCCGCACAAACTCAGCCTCCAGGCGGGTCATCTGGGTCTCAAAGGCCCTGAGAGCAAGGGCAGAAGGGTGGCGTGGCTCGGCTGCCGCACCCTGGCACTTCCTGCCTCCCCCGGCGGCACTGCAGCTGGACCTCCTCCCTCCAGACATCCCGAGAAGCCCCGCATGGACGGCCCGAGCCCGTTTAGGGGAACCCCCAGCTGCAGGAAGAGTGAGCCCAGGGCCTCTGTCCAGGTATCCAGAGTCAGGAAGAAAGGGGGGCTCTGGCCGCACCCAGACACAGGCAGCAGTGGGACCCCGCCACCCACCTGTACTCCTGCGTGCGCAGGGAATAGAGCTTGAAGGCGCAGCCCAGGGCAATGACGAGCAGCAGGCCACAGACCAGGCTGCCGATGAGCGCGGCGGTGATGACTTTGCGGGGCACGGCCGCCAGGCAGCCATGCTCATCGCTGCCATCCTGACAGTCCTCCTGGCCATCGCAGCGCCACGTCTCGAAGATGCACAGGTTGGTGCCACAGTGGAAGGTGCCCGGCTGGCAGGAGAAGCAGTTCTTCTCGTCAGCGCCATCGGGGCAGCTCTTCTGGTTGTTGCAGCGGTCGGCGGGTGTGTAGCACAGGCCGCTGCCACCCTCGCAGGGGTACTGGTCAGGCGGGCAGGCGGGGCAACCCTGCTCGTCCCGGCCACTGGCGCAGTGCCACCAGCCATCGCAGCGCTGCGGCTCCGAGAAGCAGCCCTGCTCGCCTGCGTCCCCTGCGTCCCCCTCTCTGCTGCTCCCGCATGGCTGCTCCCAGGGGAGGCAATAGCCCTTCACCTGGTAGGTGGCATTGAAGCCGTGGCCAGCGCTGCGGGCGCGGGCATGATAGGCCACGGTGAGGCGGCCCTGGGCAGCCTCAAGGCTCACGGGTCGGTGGTTGCTGCGGTAGGAGAGTGTCTGCAACAGGCGGTCCCCGCGCTCACCCAGGCCCTCATACACCTGCACGTAGTCATCGTAACCCAACCGCAGCTCCAGCTGCAGCAGCACACGCCTCGGGTCCTGTGTGTCCACCAGCCACGTGCAGTGCAGATCCGAGGGCCCGCGGGCTGCACCGAACAGGTCTGGGGAGGCGAAGGAGCCGTAGAAGCTGCCCAGCCGCCGACCACAGGCCAGGTCAGGACAGCCGGCCTCATCAGAGCCATCGCCGCAGTCCTGTGTGCCATCGCAGCGCCTCTCAGCAGGCAGGCAGCGCGTGGAGCGTGCCCCGCTGCAGGGGAAGGTGCCCCCAGGGCACAGGCTGCCCGGTGGCTCGGAGGCAGGTGCCGAGCAGTTGCCCTCGTCGGAGCCATCGCCACACTCATCCACGGTGTTGCATTGCCACGGGCCCGGCAGGCACTTGCCGTTGTCACAGCGGAACTCGTCAGCCTGGCATGATGCCTGGCCCAGCTTCCCTGGGGGGTGAAGTGCACGGTGGAGACAGTCAGGGGAGTGCAGAGGCACCCTCCAGAGTGGGGCCTGGGTCCAGCAGCGGGCGAGTGATCCCCCCCATCCATCCCTGCAGGGCCTCTACAGGGCCCAGGGAGAGGTAGGACCCCAGGAGAAGGGCCCCCAACTTTCCATGGCCACCTGAGGGGCAGAGTCCCCTTGATGCCAGGTTGGGCTCAATTTCTGACCTGAGCCGGGGGTAAGGAGGGAACCTCCTACTCTGGCCAAGTCTATAAAGTGGAGTTAGTGACCCCCAGGGGCTCCAAGGCACCCTGAGGCAGCCCCATGACGTATCCCTGTCACCCTGGGCCCAACTGACCTGTCCACTGGGGGAGACCCTGTAGGGGGTGGGCCGACGGAGGGTGCCGCCCTGGCCCCCCAGAAGCCCATGAGCGTGCACTAAGGTGCCCCGCCTGCCCAGCCGCTGGCATCAGCTGGCATCACCTCGGATGTACGAGAGGCGGAAGCCCTGGGCCTGGCCGGAGCTGGAGGCGTCCGAGTGGAAGAAGATCCAGACATGGTCCCGGGCCGAGATGAAGGCGGGCGGGATGGCAGAGCCACAGAGCCGGAAGGCCTCCTGGCGGGGCGGGGCCGCGGGGCCCAGCATGAGCCAGTCCAGGGAGCACTGATGGGACTCCTCCACGTCAAAGTTGCGGAAGCTGCCGGGGGACAGGGAGGACCCCAGATGTGGATTAGGGTTAGGGTTAAGGTTAGGGTTAGGACCCCAGATGTGGATCCAGGACCAGCAGCAACGGCCAAGCCTGAGCTCCCGGAAAGAATGGCCACCTCCCCCGGCCCCCGCTCCCCTCCTCCGTTCCCTGCCGCTGGCATCACCGCCATGGAGGGCAGCTCCATGGAAAATGAGATGAGCGTGGACACCCTGGGAACTTCAGCCCGGTGCAGCTCTGCAAAGGCCTCCCCTCCTCCTTTCAACCCTTTGTCAGCCCCCACACAGGGCCCTAATCCCACAGCCAAAGTGGAAGGGGAGTCGGAAGCCCCCTCACAGGCCATCCTCTCCCCAGACACTCTCCCAGGAAGGGCGAGGGCCAAGAGTCCAGATCCCCGCCATGCTGGTTCTGCTAGAACAGACCTGGAGCAAGCGCCCAGGCCTATCACAAGGGAGTCCATGTGCACGGAGCTGGCCTAGCCCGGGGCTGGGCCACAACGTGTCACCTGGGGAGAAACTCTGGCTCTGGTCCCCTGGACCAGGCTGGGGGATGAGCAGGGCCGTGGAACCCTCTAGAAGGAGCCAGGAAGGGTGGAGATTTGAAGAGACTCCCAGTGGCCACAGGGAAACAGGCACAGACGCAAGGGTGCCCATCACATCCCTGTCCTCTGGAGCTACAGAGAGGCCGAGGGCCCCTGGGCATTGGCACTTAGGAGAGTGACTGCTCAGCCAAGTCCCCGACGGCCAGCCCCGTCCTGAGGTCCAGCCTCAGCCCACCACCTGATCCCCTCACCCCATTTCCCTCTGCACAGCCCTGCGGCTCGAGCTCCTGACCCCTGCCTGGGTCCCTCTCCTGCCCAGATGGCCCCGGGGCCCCCAGAGAAACACTGCAGGGCAGGCAGGACACTTCTGCCACCTCGCAGACAGCTGGACCATGCCCACCGGTCCCAGAGCTCCCCTCCCTGGCAAGCTTGAGGGGACAAACAGCCCTGTAAGCCCATGAGAGAGGCTCGGGGCAGGACAAGGTCAGGTCTAGGCACCAGCCAGAGGCCCGCACTCACCAGCTCACATGCACCCACACGCATTCAACTCACATGTTCACACGTAGGCCCAACACATGGGCTTGCACACATACACGTCTGCTCACATGTGCCCGCCACACCTACCCAGACACGTGCTCACGTGGGCACACTCACAGTGTCCTTTACACCTGCTCAGATGGAGCTCTGGTACTTACACAAGCACACGTGCGTGCTCACACACATTCAGTGCGTGCAGGCCCTCGTCGCTTCCCTCTGACACTCTCGGGGCCCCCATACCTGATGGTGATCATGTCCCCACGGTCGCCCTGGATGTACCAGCTGCAGTTGGTGCCTGGAGGGTAGTTGAGGGGCCAGGCTGGGCTGTAGATGACGCCGCGGCGCTCTGTGTGCTGCTCCAGCTTCCCACTGCAGGCGGCTGTCAGGAGAGGAGGCTGAGAAGTGCTGGCCTCACCTTTGGGGGCGAGGCAGAGTGAGAGTGGGCACTTGAGCCCAACCCCCCCACACATACACCGTGGCTTGAGCACAGGCCCTTCCCTAGGGTGGGATCAAGGCCAGCCTAGGTGGTCAGGGCCAAGGGCAAGGCCACAACTCGAGACCTCAGGGAAGTGATGTGTATGGGGGGTTGGGGAGGAGGACCCCCATGGACTTGGGGCAGCCCAACCTGTGCCCCGGAGCCTAGGTCTTACCCCTAGCCCCAGCAGGGCTGGGAGCAAGCTCACCCACTCCCCTTGGCACCTTGTAGGTGCGGCCTCCTGGCCTCAGGGCCTCAGCTCAGTGGATAATTCTGCACCCAAGGCCTGCTGGCCCAGCACAGGCAACCCCACTCTGGTTCCCTGCCTGTTCCCTCCCGCCACCCGGGGGGCTGGCCAAATACAGGCCTCAGCCCCACAGGGAAGAGGCTTTGCTCACCCAACACTTATTTACTGAGGACCCACCATGTGGCAAGCACGAGTGCCAGGCACAAGTGCCAGGCATGCTCATAAGACAGGCCAGAGCCTGGCTCAGCAGAGCCCCAGCCTGGGGAAGGAGCCGACAGGCTTCATGCAGATCCCCTGGGGCAGTGAAGACATAAATCAGGCCCGAAGGGAAGGGCTGGGGTCCCTACATGGCTGGAAACACAGGCCGAGTCTGATTACACTTTGTGTGGCATTTAGGTTTTATCCGAAGCTTAAGTGGGAAGCCACCAGGGGCGACTGCCATAACCAGATGGGAATCCAAGGCTCAGAGAGGACAGGTGAGCTGTCCGTGGCCACACAGTTGGTAAGTGGCAAAGTCAGGACCCATCTGGGCCTCTAGCAGGTGCAGCCTCTCACTGCCAGCTTTGAGTGGATGCAGCGATGAAGTGTCTGGCACGAGCACAGAGCATCACGCCGGCCAGCACAGATGAGCGGTGCCACCATGCCCAGCCCCGCAGGCCTCAATCCACACATGTCATTACACGTGCCCTCTGGAGTTCCCGTCATGGCTCAGTGGTTAAGGAATCCTACTAAGAACCATGAGGTTGCAGGTTCGATCCCTGGCCTTGCTCAGTGGGTTAATGATCCAGCGTTGCCGTGAGCTGTGGTGTAGGTAGCAGACGTGGCTTGTATTCCACGTTTCTGTGGCTTTGGTGTAGGCTGGAGGCTACACCTCCGATTAGACCCCTAGCCTGGAAACCTCCATATGCCGCGGGAGCAGCCCTAGAAATGGCAAAAAAGACAAAAAAAAGAAAGTGCCCTCTGCTTCCCAGCCGAGTCCATGCAGCCTGAAGGCAGCACACGCTGCCCTGATGTGCCCTGGCCTTCCCCGGGACTAGGCAAGGCCCTGAGCTTGGCATGCCCCCACGCCTTACAGCCCTTTTCCCAGTTCACCCTACTTCAACCAATCTTCACAAGAGCCTGGGCCACAGCTGGGGCCCATTACACAGATGGAGAAACTGAGGCTGGGGCGACAAATGATGATGCTTGTCCTGGGCACAGAGATATAACCGCTTCACCTTCTCTGGCCCTTTCCATGGAAGCAGGGGTCTCTCTGCAAGGCTCTTTGGAACCCCAGATGGTTCAGCTACACAAAGGAGAGTGACAACCCTCCAGCAGCCTCCCAACCTCTTAGGACTGTGCCCATGGCGGTCCAGGTGATCAAAAGGTGACTAACGGGGAACTAACCCCCAGCCGTGGCTCCCAGGAGCATCAGAGAAACAGCCACTCTGACCCTAAAGCAAGGCTGACCCCCGCTCAGGTCGCCATCAGAGTTTCAATCATCCTGGGTCAGCAAAGTACCAGCCAGGGCTCTCCACCTGGCACTCACCGTGGCCTTGGAGGCCCGCCTCCCTGGCCCTCCGATTTCCTGCAGCCCAGGAGGGTAAGGACTAGACAGATGGAGGGGCAGCCAGGGTCCGAGCAACGAGTTCCCTCGGATGGGAAAGGCTGCTGTGTGGGCCTCACAGAGAGATGTGAGGTCATGACACTCAGAAGAGGCTTCTCCCTGGACTTCCCACAGTAGCTCAGCGGTAACGAATCCGACTAGTAACCATGAGGATGCAGGTATGATCCCTGGCCTTGCCCAGTGGGTTAAGGATCCGGCGTTGCTGCAGCTGTGGCGTAGGTCAGCAGTTGCAGCTCCGGTTCGACCCCTAGCCTGGGAACTTCCATATGCTACAGGTTCGGCCCTAAAAAGACAAAAAAGAAGGGGGGGGAGGCTTCTCCTAGGTAGAGGGTGCTGGGCAGGAGGGACACAGGCAGGGCTGAGGGCACATCTTCCCCTTACATCTGGTCTCTAGAGCAAACCCGGAGTGAGACTCCATTGGCCAGGATGGAAGCCAACCCTCTGTCCCCTGTCCCTTTATCCCACAGGACAGGGCCTGGGGCAAAGCAATATGTACCCCCGAGGCTTTCCCTGTGGGATGGAACATTCTCAGAAGTCAGTTTTCTCTCCCATGATGGCCAGAGAGAGCCAGGCCTGCAGGGACCTAGATCTGGCCCCTCTTCCATCAGTGGGGAAACCCATCTCTCCAGATACCAGCTGAGAGAGAAGCAGATAACTGGAAGCTGCCAGCCCAGCTCGGCCTCTCATCAACTTCCCTGACAACATGCCCCCCCACACACAAAGCCTCACCCAAGGGTCCCCATGCCTGCCCCAGAAACTCCCATGGGGCGGTGGGGAGCAATGTCTCTTGGTCACTGTTTGCTCATCTCCAAAGCAGGCTGCACGGTTTCTGCAGCCATCAGCCTGGACCCTGCAGTGACCGTGGAGCAGGAGGGAGGCCTAGGTCGCTGCAGGGAGCTGGGAGCTCAGGGCGGGGCCCCAGCCTGGACGCCGGCTGGCACCAGCACAGACAAGCGGCCCCAGCCCTTCCCGGATGGCAGGCCTCACCCCATTCCACTACCACTCTAGGACCCAGGCCTGGGCAGGGGAAAGGGCTCCATGAATCCACTTCTGGGGTCCACACTGCCAGACACACTATTGCGCCCTAGGCCTCAGCTTGTCCAGCAGTGAAATGGAGTCAGTAGGTGCCGATCGTCTCAGAGAGTGGCTGGGACATCTGGGGAAGCAGCAGCTTCTGGGTGGACAGAAGGGGTGAGTGAAGGAGGCCCCGTGGGAGGCGGGGGTAGTGATGGATGTGTGATGATGGGCGGGCAGTGAGGGGAGCCCGGAGGCACTGATACAGGATGGAGGATCTTGGCGGGGGGGGCGTTAGGGGCGGTCAGAGAGGTCTGCCTGCGCTTAACTGGAGGGGGCCCGTGTTCACTCAGCAAAGAATTGTGAGGTCTCCGGGGCATAGCAGAAGAGCCTCGGCCCCCAGGTCAAGGTGGCCCGCTCAGGGGAACAAGGGATGACAGGCCACTTTTACACCAGCGTCCTGCTTTCCTGGTCCAACGAGTCACCAAACACTCCTGAGAGGGCTCAAGCAAGGGCGACACAGAATGTGCAGAGCCAGTGTCCAGAGGCCATTGGTCCCCCAGACCACCTGCTGGTGGAATTGACAAAAGGGAGCCGGAAGCCCCACCACAGCACTTGGGTGAAGCAGCCGGGTGAGCAGAGAACAGTCTGAAGGCCCTGCCCAGGCTCTTCCCCTGGAGTCACCGTGGCTGCCTCGTGGAGCCCAGAATCCAGAATCCCAATCCTGGGTCAAGACGGGGGCTGAGAGGCAAACAACTGTGAGGTCTCTGGGGCAGCCTGGCTGGGAAGAAGCAGGCAAGACCATTTTTCTTTTTTGAGTGTTTTGGGTAGTTTTTTTTTTGGCCACCCTGTGGCATATGGAGGTTCCCAGGCTAGGGGTTGAATTGGATATGCAGCTGCTGGCCTACACCACAGCCACAGCCACATGGGATTCGAGCCGCGTCTGCGATCTACACCACAGCTCACGGCAACGCCGGATCCTTAACCCACTGAGCAAGACCAGGGATCAAACCGACATCTTCTTTGATACCAGTCGGATTAGTTGCTTTATGATTTAATTAACTTTATGATCCAGGCTCCTCACAGTAGGAGTGGCAAAGAAACCCTGAAACTGCAGTCATGGAACTTTGGGAGGGGGTGAGGGACGGGTCTCCGCCTCTCTTAGCAATGCTAGAGGTGTCAGAGGGGGGCTCAGGGAGAGCCACAGCCCCCAGACCACCCCCTGGGGCCGCATCAGCTGTAAGTGCAGCTCAGGACACCAGGGGGCGCCAAGCACAGCCCACGTGGATCCTGCTGGCTACAAACCTGTGGATGGGCCGGTGGGCTTTCTCGCCGTGGCTCTAGAACCTTGTTCCTGGAGCACCTCTTTTCTGAACCTGGGGCAGACATGTTTGGAGCCGCACACCCACCTACCTCATCAGTGGAAGGGCTGATCTGGAGCTCACATTTGTAAGATCTGACACCCACCCCCCAGGTCCCCTTCCCCCAGCCCCACTCTCCACTGTGGCCACAAACCCCTGCCCCAGGTGAGGTCAGTCTTCTGTCGGAAACTGGGATGGGCAGACTGGACAGTCAACTGTGGGGGCCGGGACACCAGGCAAGGTGAGGCCAGGGCTGAGCTGGGTGGGGCCCTGGGCCCGAGGCTTCGACCGGGAGGCCAGGCTGCCCAGAGCAGGAGCTGGTGGGCAGGGAGAATAGGAAGCAAGACTGAGAGGAGAGACGGACCCTTGAGAGCAGCCTCTGTGGGTCCTGAGCCTCCCCCTCCCGGGGCCCATGGCCAGCAGAGATCACAGCCTGAGCTGCAGTCCTGAGGCAGAACTAGAAATCTCAGGGAGTTCCCATTGTGGCTCAGTGGTTAAGAACTGAGTCCATGAGGACTCAGATTCGATCCCTGGGCTCGCTCAGTGGGTTAAGGATCCGGCATTGCCCTGAGCTGCTGTGTAGGTCGCAGACTATGGCTGTGGCTATGGCACAGGCCGGCAGCTGCAGCTCTGATTCAGCCCCTAGCCTGGGAACTTCCATATGCCACAGGTATTAAAAACAACTAGAAATCTCAGGTACCTCCTGCCCCACGATGCAGCTCAGCTGACAGCAAACAAATCCTCGGCCCCCAGGCTGGGTTACTGCACATTCTCCCCAGTTTCCAAGGCCCTTCTCTCGGTAGTACCAAGGGCCACAGGATCCTGGGCCTTGGCATTGGCCCAGCCCTGGAAGCCCCCTCAGCCAAAGGCAAATGCCCACGATGGCTTCAGCCGGCCCTCCTGCTCCTCTGCTGTGCTCAGCTCTGGACCAAAGCACAAAGAGAGCCGGTGGACAGATGGCCCCACCCTGACGGCAGGAGGCAGGGGTGGAGTTCTGTGTTTTCTTAAACACTCCGTGTATCTATTTGGCAGCAAGTACTCCCAGGGCCAAGCTACCAGCAAAAGTGTTTACATCTCTTCTGCAAACCAGTCTGCCTGAAACTGGTCCCCCCACTGGCCTGCTTCTCTAACTCACACCCCAAGTGAGTATTTCATCAGGGTCAGGTCCCAGGCATCCAGAGACCACTGCTAGAGCCCAGAGCCCTCCGAAATTATTCAAACGAGTCAATCCTAAGCCATTTCCCCTGCCTGCCTTGGCTTTCCCACCGAAACACTAATCCAGGCTCTGGCCTAGGCCTTCTCGGCACTCCTGCGTCTGCCTTGATCAAATCCGGCACTTCCCCTGTGGCCCCACGTGGCATGGTGTGTCCCCTCCTCCCAAGACAGACTCCTCCATCAGTGGCTTTGACCTCTCCATGTTGTCACTCAGCTAGACCTTTATAAACTGCACCACAGGTGTAATGTTAAAGCAGGCAGGATCTCATGGCTCTCATGGCCTCACGGCCTCCAGGAAGCACAGTCTGTCAATTGCGTGGCCACCCCGGGCCAACACTGTGCTCAGCACCTTACATCATTCGCCCACTTAACCCTAATAACCAGGCTTTGGGGGAGCACTTGTTATTGCACCCATTTTACAGAAGAGGAAACAGAGGTATCAGCTGGTCCAATGCCAAAGAGCGCCTCTGTGATGCAGAAACGATGCCCAAAGACTGAGGCAGAAAGAGGCCCAGTGAACTCAGGGGCAGTGAACTCCTGAAGACTGGTACTTGGAGGGCACCAAAGCAGGAGGGCAGGGAGGAGGGGAGGAAGGGGAGAAGCATCTTACTCACCTAAGGCAGGAACAGCGCTGCTGAGCCGCCCTGTGAGAACAATGTTCACTGTGGGAGACAGAAAGAGGGTTCAGTGGAGCAGGGAACGAGGTAGGGGGAGAGGGGGCGGGCTCTTAGGGCCCAGGCTCCTGGGACACAGGACCACATGGACCAAATTTGAGGCTGGTTCTCTTCATCTTGCAGGGTAAGGCCCAGAGGGCCACCACAGCGATTTCTGCTCCGTCCCTAGTCCTACAGGGATGGGCAGAAGTGAGACCCCCAGGGGATCTCAGGACTCACGGGAAGCCCCACAGCAGAAGAGAGCGGGGTGCAGGCCTGGCTGCATCAAACCGCTGCTGCCACTCCCCATGCCTGGGAAATCTAGCTCACTTGGGAGGGGTGTGTTTCTGTTTCCTCTAAGACTTGGGAACCTTGAGGCTAGACCATCCTTCAGAGAGAGAGGGGCCCTTGCTCACTTGGGGGGAGGCCCTGCTTGTCAGGGGGGCTCCTACCACCTGGCAGGGCTTCTTCCCTCTGAGGGGCCTTGCCAGCCAGGGAGGGAGGGAAACTGTCCTGATTACCCCCATTTCACAGGCACTCACAGCTAGCAGGGTTCAAGGTCCTCCCCGTGCCATAATGACCTTGAGAAAAGAGGCCAAAACCTGACCTGCCACCTACCTCTCCAAGTCCTCACCACTATGGGGTTTGCTCTTGGCTTTTACCTACTGCTTCATGGGTTATGGGAGCAGGCAAAGGATATGGGCAAGCCCAACTTCCCAGAGTTCAGGGTGGCCCCTTCCCCAACATCAAGGATGCCAAGGGAAGCAGAGAGCATCTCTGCAGGGGCGAGCCCCCATCTTGTGAGGGAACCAGGCCAGCTGCCCCCTAGGACACCCAGGCTCTGCTGGGCAAAGCCCATGCTCCATCTAAGCAGGGAGCGAGGGTGGGGGGCAAAGAGTCTGCTCCCTGGCCTGCTCCCTGGAGAAGTCCAGCACCCAGCAGCTCGTGGCCACTGACAGACTGAAGAGTGGGCACTCTGGGGGCTGTGGCTTTTATTGAGAGCCCCCCCCCAACACGCAGTTGAGGCAAGGGCCTTCCCCCAGCTGCCTGATTCTTGGGGGCAGAAGAGGATGCAGCCTAAAACGAACAGGCTTCTTTTTCACTTTGTCATTTCAGTGGCTTCAGCAAACCTATTGGGGGTACAGAGCCTTCACTGATGACACCATAGGGTGTCCCCTAATGACCCCAGGCTTGGATAATGGCCTCCCTCCTTCATCATGGTAAATAAAGGAGCCATGTGGCTTGAGGATTTAACTCCTTCCTTCCCCTCTCCCCAACACAGGGCCCTGGAAAGGGAGATAGAAAAACTCTCTGGTAGGGCTGGAAGGGTGCCAGGCCTGGACGGGTCCCTTGGCCCTCCCCAGACACACCACCCTAGGCTGATGAGGCCTGCCCTTCTGGGTCTGAGAAGACACAAAGGGAAGACAGGAGTCATTCTGGCAGCTGCCTCCTGCCGGGCATCCCTATCCAGGCTCCGGCTAGCACCCGCCCCCACCCCATTCTGGGCAGGAAACAGTTCCTTGTTCAGGGGGCAGCTGGCCTCAGCCCCGCCGGCCTCGCCTTTGTCCGATGCTCCGGAGGCCCGGATCCCACATCACCGCCAGGCTAAGCGCGGGCATGCCAGGCGGAAAGCCACTGTCTGCCAACCCTGGTTGCCTGCACAACGGGCCGCCCTGAGCAGCGCTCACCCCGACTCCCGGGCGCTAGTCCGAACCGGGTGGGAATTGAGGCTCCGCGGCCAGAGTCGCCTTCTCAGGCCTAAGACCCCAGCGGGCCGGGGTGCTGGGGGCCCTCGTCTCCGCGGCCTCCGGCGGGAGCTCTCGCAGCGCTCGCTCGAGGAGCTCTGGCTGCAATCGGAGGAGCGCGGCCGGCTAGGGGCTGGCCAGGGCGCGGCCTGGAGCTGCGAGGCGGAGGACTGGACCCCGCCGGGCCCGCGCGGCCCACTCACCCAGGCAGACGACAGCGAGCTGCGCCCGGGCGCCCGGCGCCCCCTCCGGCCCCGCGGCCGCCCGCTTCTCCATGCCGGGGCCGGCCGCCCGCGGGCGCCGCCTCCTGCCCCGCGCCTGCGGCTCTGGCTCCGGCTCGGGCTCGGGTTCGGGCTCCGGTTCCCGGGGCGGCTGCGGCCCGGGTGCGGGCGGCGGCTCCGGCGGCGTCTTTGTGAAGCGGCGGTGCAGGCCCGCAGCGCGCGCGGGGCCACATCGGCCGCGGCGTCACGGGCCCCGCGGGGGCTCAGCGGCGGCCGCCAGGGAGGACCCCCGCCCGCCGCTGCCCCCGCGCCCTGGGCGCCGCGCCGCGGCCGGCCTGTGCCCGGGGGCCCCCGGCGCGCCCATGCCCCGCGGCGCGCAGCCCGCCCGGCCCCGGCGCCCCCCGGCCGCCCCGCCCTGCGCCTAGCCCTCCCGGCCGGTGCCGCCGGTGGAGCGTCCGCGGGTCTGCGGGTCCTCCCGCCCGGCCCCTCGCCCGCCGGAGCCCGGAGGCCGCGCCGCGCCAGCCACGTGACGCGCCCGCCGAGCCGCAGTGGCGCTGGCAGGGCGGGTGCAGGCGGCTGGGGCGGGCGGGGGGCGCGCGCCCCGCCTCGGCTGCTGGACAGCTCCGCGCAGGCGGCCCCCGGCCGGTGCGCGCCCTCTGGCCCCTGAGCCTGGCGCTCTGGTCGGCCCTCCTCCCGACCCGCGACCTGGTCCGACCCCAGCCGGCGGTGCTGGGAGGGGAGGGAAGGAAGGCTGGGTAGAAGGGAGCAGAGAAAGGGGCTACGCGGGGCTGACGGGCTGCCGAGCTGCCGAGGGCATCTGAGGACAATTCGCAGCTTCCACGTGAGGTTCCTGCCCCTCCGACATGCCCCCTCCTTTGCCACAGCTCAGATAGTCCTGCCACGTCCCTGAGACAAATCGCCCTGCGCAGAGCGAGGCCTGCGAGGGGACATGGGTGACCACTCTAAGAGGCCTCTGGAAACCCACCCCTCCCAGGAACCCCTGAGCCCAGCCAGTCGTCCCAACAGGCCCTGGGAAGAGGAGAGGAGGCTGTTTTCCAGGCTTGAGGCCCCGTAGGGGAGAGTGGTCAACCAGGGCTCTGGACCCAGTAGAAGCAGGATGGTTGGAGAGGCCACTTAAGGTTAAGCAGGGCCAGATCTCCTTCCCTGAGACCCATGTGAAATCAGAGGTCCCCCCCCCACCCAGGTTCCGTGGTGTGGAGGCTTGGCATGGCCTGTCCCCTCCCTCCAGCCACCAGCCACCCCGGCCTGCCCTGAGCTAAGGCTCAGGACCCCTCTCCAAATCCCCCTCCCTTTGAGTTTCCCTGTTTAGGAGAGAAGGTAGAGAGAAATGGATGTTACATGAGTGAACATTGTAGACAGAATAACTCAACTCATTTTCACTGTGCAGACTGTCTGGATTTTAATTTTTTACTTATTTTTTTTATTACTCAATGAATTGATTACATTTATAGTTGTACAATGACCACAATCCGATTTTATAGGATTTCCATCCCACAACCCCAGCACATTCCCCCCACCCTCCAAACTGTCTCGTTTGGAAACCATACATTTTTCAAAGTGGATTTGAATTTTTTTAAATTGGGACAAGAGTTCCTATTGCGGCTCAGTGATAACGAACCCAACTAGTATCCATGAGGACGTGGATTTGATCCCTCGCCCCGCTCAGTGGGTCAAGGATCTGGCATTGCCCTGAGCTGCAGCATAGGTCTCAAAAATGGCCCGGATCCGGTGTTCTGCGGCTGTGGTGTACACTGAGAGCTGCAGCTCCAATTCGGCCCCTAGCCTGGGAACCTCCATATGCCGCAGGTGCGGCCTTAAAAAGACCTAAAAAGGGGGGGGGGGCATCTTTTAGAATTTCTGGCTTTCTTTGTTCTCTTTCTCTTCTAATTCCTCTGGTGATTTTCCCCAAGCAGGCTTCTTGGGAGATGTATTAAAGGATTTAAAAATCAAATAACAAGATAAATGACTCATTTATGGTAAAGAGCACTAGCCTGCTGTAATTTGGTTTCAGAATTTCCTCAGGCTGCTGACTGCCCCTGCAATGAGTATCTGTGCTCGGCCAAATGTTCAGCCGAAGGAGGGGCACTGGCAGGTAGGGTCTGCGGTTTCGATTCCATCTGAGGATGCTTTTGACTTCAATGTGCTTCGCACGCTATATGAGGAATCCAAGGTTAAGACCAATGACCTGGGAAGTTCTCTTGGAGCCTGTGGCAAAAGGAAATACACTTATCGAAATATCCTCTTGAGGTGTTCCTGTTGTGACTCAGCGCTAACAAACCCAACTAGAATCCATGAGGATGCGGGTTCGATCCCTGGCCTCACTTTGTGGGTTAAGGATCTGGTGTTGCTGTGGCTGTGGTGTAGGTCAGCAGCTGGGCTCCAATTTGACCTCTAGCCTGGGGACTTCCATGTGCCTCTGATGCGGCCCTCAAAAGAAAAAAAAAGAAGAAGCAAAAGCCGCTGTCCCTCGCCCATGTTTCATGAGCTTCACATTCCGGGCCATGGAAGCCTTCAGCAATCCGCTCCAGGAGTGAGGAGAAAAGGCCAGCAGAAAGGAGAGGGAGGGGGCCTGCAGGTGTCACACAGAAACCCCCGTCAGAAACAGCCCATTCGCCAAAATGCAGCCTCAGTCCTTATCCAGCTAGTTGCTGGACACTTATATGGAGAAGGCCAAGTTGGATGGCAATTGTCCTTGATCTCAAATAGTTAGAATTCCTGCACAGGGAACCACACCTAGTCACTAACATGATGGAGGATAATATGAGAAAAGAAATGTTTGTGTGTGTGTGTGTGTGTGTGTGTGTGTGTGTCTGGGTCACTTTGCTGTACAGTAGAAATTAACAGGACACTGTGGACACTGTAAACCAACTACAATGGAAAAAATAAAAATCATTAAATGATTTAAACAAGAAAAAAAAAAAAAAAAAGAATTCCTTTGCAGACCAAAGGCCAAATGTGGCTTTGGCCAGTAAAACTGAAACAAGGGCTTATGCCCTCCTGGTCCAGGTGCCTTCCAGGGAGGCAAACCCTTCCCTGTCCAGACACCTCCCACTCTGTGGTCTGTATCCTCCCTACGGTGCCCAGCTCGGTTCATGGCCACATCACTTACTGAGTGAACAAATGCTACTCCAAATCCCCCCATACCAATCCATCCCTAAGTCCTGATGCACCTCAAATCTACCTGCCTCTCTCCATCACCACTGCCACCTCCCTGGTCCCAGCCACCATCTCCCTTCTCTTGGACCTCTGCAGACACCTCCCATGGGGTCCCTGCATCCCAGTCAACAGCTCCCCCTTTTTTTCTTTTGTGGCCTCACCAGCAGCATATGGACGTTCTCGGGCCAGGGACTGAACCTGCACCTCAGCAGCAAACTGAGCTGCTGCAGAGACAAAGCTGGATCCTCAACCCACTGCACTACAGTGGGAATTCCAACAGCTCACTTTTTTTTTAAGGGCCAGATATGGAAGTTGGGCCAGGGGTTGAAGCAGAACTACAGCTGCCACCTTACACCACAGCCACAGCAACACGGGATTCGAGCCATGTCTGCGACCTACACCACAGCCCACGGCAAAGCCCTAGCCTGGGAACCTCCATATGCTGTGGGTACGGCCCTAAAAAGATGAACGACAAAAAAATAAAATACAATAAAATAAAATGGTAAATTTTGTGTAATGTGTATTTTACCCCAATTTTTTTAAAAATGCCAAAAAAAAAAAAGCAAAATTTGGGGTTGTGACATTTCCAGCTGAGCTCTGTGGGGTGAGTCTGAGTTGTTGCTTTGGCTTGAGGGCTTCCTAGTATCTCTGCCCTTCCAGAACTTTGTTCGTTGGGGGTGGTGGGAAAAGAGCATGTGAGATGCTCAGACACCCCAGCACAGCCCAGGGACCCAGGCCTGCCACCCCTGCACACACATCCGGTGATGGGATCTGCAAGGCCAAGTGCATGTAGCCTTAGACACTCTCTCAGCCATGGCTGGTTCTTCCAACATTAATAGACCAGCAGCAGTAAAATCATTTCGCCTTCAGGATTGAGCAGTAATTTTCAAATTATAGGCCTAGAAGAGTGAGAGTAAGTATGTCATAAAAGCACCATTCCAAAAAGAAAAAAAAAAGAGGGCTTTTATTGCCATAAAAATGTGAGGGCCAGGTCACCCCTTGGTTTACATAACCCTCTCCACAGTAATTTAGAACAACGAGTGTAGTTCCAATGTTCAGTCAAAAAGCTCCCTTCGGCCTTGCTGTACCACTCGAAAGTGCCCTGAAACGATAATCATGCGTATATTGATTCGGGGGAGAATCAATCCAGTGCAGTCCGCCTCGCTAAATTATTAATGGAGCAAAGGACAGCAGAACCCCAAGACGGTTTGTTCTTTCTCTTGCTGCCTCGCGAATAAAGGTGACAGATGGAAAGCCCGAGTCCAGAGGCCCATGTACAGATTTGGGAAGTTCAAGGCAAGAAGGCGGACCGAGGAAAGCATGGGGACAAGACCTCACATCCCAAAGCATCTCCTTCACCATCAAGGTAAAGAGATGGCACACCAAGCCTACTTCCAGCAAACCTGGGAGATGGAAGCAGCCTGCTCGGGGGCTCCAGGTGGCTCCTAGGCAAGCCACTTGTCCCTGTTAGAGCTCCTAGGACCCCTCCCCCATGGGGAGATACATGGATAGCCTAGTGCCATGCTGCCCACTCACCAGAATGGTTGTATTTTTTTTTTTTTTTTTTTTAGGGCCACCCTCACGGCATGTGGAGGTTCCCAGGCTAAGGTTTGAATGGGAGCTGCAGCTGCCAACCTACACCACAGCCACAGCAACGCCAGGTTTGAGCCTCATCTGTGACCTACATCACAGCTCACAGGAATGCTGGATCCTTAACCCACTGAGCGAGGCCAGGGATTGAACCCGAAACCTCATGGTTCCTAGTCAGATTCCTTTCCGCTGAGCCACGACGGGAACTCCCAGAATCGTTGCATTCAAGTCGCTTCATTCTTACTGTATTTTAGGTACTGCTGCCCCCAAAAGAAACTTTATATCATTACCTTGAATGTAAATCCAGATCCCTAACCATAAGTGGGTAACTGTACATATAAGCACCACCCAAACAAAACATTTGCACATTTTGTTGCCTGCATCATCCCTGTTTCTCTGTCTCTGTCTCTCCGTTGATCTCCACCAGGGGGCGTTAGGAAGTAGTCCAGAGCATTCAAGGCACCTGAGCTTCCAAGGGGAGGCTTTCTCTTCAGTAGAATAAGAAATGCAGGAGGAAAGCTGAGGTGGGAGTAACATCCTTGCCTCTGTCGGTAGTATTTACAGCAGGAGGCAATAGCTCTGATCCATATCATCCCAGTCCCATAAGTCTCTCGTTTCCATAACAAAAGGAGTCCCACCCAGCATCCTTTGGAATCAGAGCCCTGCCCCATCCCATTCTCCATCCCTAACCTCGCCTGAGTTTGGTGCTCATACTTCCTCTGCTTCATTTTTATGCTTTCACTACACACTAGCTCCCCTCGACCAATGTATCATATTGTCTCCTGTGTTGGAAACTTTTACCTAAGTGGTAACACATTACTGTATCCTCTGACAGCTTGCTTTTTCACCCAGCATTACCTACCCACTGTGATATGCCTAGATCTAGTTTATTCACCTGGGAGCCAGGACAATGCACGGCACATTGTATGGGCACAATGCTCCCAGCCAGGGGCTGAGCGTGGCAGGGATGTTAATTCCCGTCCATTGCTGCAAGATGGGAGGGGGCTCCTCTGACAGGCAGCTGTGACTCAGGGTTGTCTGGTCAGGCTGGTTGAACCAAGCCTCTTCCCACCCACTTCTCCTTCCTAGGGTCCCGTCTGCATCAGGCCTGAGGGCTGCCCCTGTTTTCTTGGGTTGCCTCCCCTTTATTGCTTAGGCATTTTCCCCAGGAAATATCTTACAGGCCTAATCCCATCTTAGTGTCTGCTTCTCAAAGGATCCAAACTAACACAATGCCTTTTTTTTTTTTTTTTTGTCTTTTGTCTTTTTAGGGCCCAACCCAAGGCATCTGAAGGTTCCTAGGCTAGGGGTCCAATCGGAGCCATAGCCACCAGCCTACACCACAGCCACAGCAACATGGGATCCGAGTCTAGTCTTCTAGCTACGCCACAGCTCACAGCAACTCCGGATCCTCTATCCACTGAGCAAGGCCAGACTTCGAACCCAAATCCTCATGGATACTAGTCAGGTTCATTAACCACCACCGAGCTACAATGGGAACTTCCTAACACAATTCCTTTTAAATCTTTCCTCTTATTATTCTTTTGGCCGAACCCACGGCAGGTGGAAGTCCCCAGGCCAGGGATGGAACCCAAACCACAGCAGGGGCTCAAGCTGCGGCAGTGGCAACGCCAGATCCTTAACCTGCTGCACCATAAGAGAACTCCTTGGTATTCTATTTAACTTCTGTGTGCATCCTATACCGAGGGACATTCAGGCTGTTTTACTGTTTTGCTGTTGCTGTTTTACATGTGATGGTTTCTAAGTCCTGTGGGATGCACGACGGGAATTTTCTCCTTTTGTCGTCAGGGTATCTGTGGTCCACAATGATCCCAGACTCCTGGCAGTCCTGCTTGTGTGTGTTCCCCCCCCCCCCCCACCTTGAATGTGGGCTGAAGCTAGTGACTGTCATCTATGAAGAGCAAAAGCAATGGATGTCACTGCCAAGAGTAGGTAACAAAAAAATCATGACCTGCATCTCAGGCTGCCCTGTCCCACCCTCTCTCACTCTGAGGGAGGCTTTGAGCAGACCTGCTGACACCTTGATCTTGGACTTCCGGCCTCCAGAACTATAAGCGAATACATGTCCATTGCTGGGGTCCCCCAGCCTGTGGTATTTGGTTATGGCAGCTCTAGCTGATTAATACAAGGACCAACGGAGAGGTGACTCTAAACATGCAGGTGAGTAACTGAGCTCAGCACCCTCGGGTGAAGATAAGTGCCCTGGATAAAATCAAATGCAGGATCTGGAGTTCCTGTCGTGGCGCAGTGGAAATGAATCCGACTAGGAAACATGAGGTTGCAGGTTTGACCCCTGGCCTCCCTCAGTGGGTTAAGGATCCGGCATTGCTGTGAGCTGTGGTGTAGTTTGTAGATGAGGCTCGAATCTGGCATTGCTGTGGCTCCGGCCAGCAGCAACAGCTCCAATGAGACCCCTAGCCTGGGAACCTCCACATGCTGCAGGTGCAGGCTTAAAAAGACAAAAGACCAAAAACAATTTCTTTTAATTAAATGCAGGATCAGGATGGAGGGAACCTCTGATGGCCTGGCAGAAGTGTGGAAAGTAACATAATGTCTTTTCTATCAAAGGAAATCTTGGTTACTCCATTTTGCTCTGGTTTCGCCTTCCTGGGACCCCCCACCCCTCCCCTTCCCCTCTTCTCCCAGTAACAATTGGTTTCAAATTAGCCAACGGGGAAGAATGTGCACCCTGACCTGACCAATGGGAAGGGGACAGGGACGTCACCTGTGCTAGGGATAAATAGGGGAGGGTCCTGTGTTCAGAGCGCGTGCTTTTTGGAGCCCCTGGGCCCTTCTGCAGAAGTAAAGAGCCTTGTCGAGATCTCCCCGTGTTTGTGTGTCTCATTTTTTGACACTGACGATCCGAGTCATGTCCCCAACAGAAGGATGCACCAAGGTGGCCTTCGAGCTGAGAAGTGAATAACAAGGAGCTGGTCAGGCAACGGTTTGGAGGTAGACAGTTGCAGGCAGAGGCAAGAGCTTGCGGAAAGCTCCCGAGCTCTGGAGTTTTAATGGTCGAGTGGGCAGATGGAGACGTTAGATGTTTCTCCCTTCCTGGTCCCGACTTCAGTTTCCTTTCGAAGATGCTCTGTCCCCCGGCCATTGCGAGAAAGCCCAGAGGTCTATTGTGACACTCTCTGTCTACTCCCTGCAAGCACTGACATGCACACAACCAAGACCAGCCCATCAGCCCCTCTCAGACTCTGGTTCCAGCGCTGGGAGGGCAGGTGGGGGGCAAGCCGGGGAAAGAAGTATTGATGCTACTGATGCCAGAAAGATGTTATACACGAGGGATGTGGGTTCGATCCCTGGCCCCACTCAGTGGGTGAAGGATCCGGCTTTGCCATGAGCATTGCTGTGGCTGTGGTGTAGGCTGGCAGCTGCAGCTCTGATTTGACCCCTGGCCTGGGAACCTCCATATGTCGCAGGGGCAGCCCTAAAAAGACAAAAAAAAAAAAAAAAAGGAATCTCAGTAAGCACCGATGTGTCCCTTCTCTCAGTGGGCAGTACACCAAGGACCCGTCTCCACATTTGCCTGTGAGGTTCTGCCCCCTCATTTGTAGCGCCGGCCGAACACTCCGTGGCGAGCAGGACGTGTCATTTGTCTCCCTCATCCCTGCTGGGGACCTGAGGTTGTTTCTAGTTTCTCTCTCAAGCAAATGACCTCCGTTTCCGCCTCTCAGAAGGATCCAGTCAGGTCGTCAGGATGGGCACCTGGAGGTAATGTTTTCTGAGCCAAAGGGAGCAGAGTAAACACAGATGCAAGTCGCAAGTCGCCAGATGGCACCTGGAAGGTGCGAAGTAAAAAGTGCTCGTTTTCTCGGCAACTCGAGATTACCGGCAGCCTTTATATAGTATTTTCTTATGTGGCTGGGGGAAAAAAATCTCATTGCTTCAATTTGCATTTATTTGGTGGAGCATCTTTTCCTATGTGTATTTGGCCACTGGCCTCCTTTCCTTTGTGAATCACCTACTTCTACCTTTTGCCATCTTCTCCAAGGGGAAAAGCAGCATTCAGGGTTAGAGAAGTATGGGTACTACCTTTAGGAACAAGACCAAATAGAGTTGTGCCTCCGCAAGCCTCTCAGAAGGCACCCTTGTCAACGGAATGAACGTGCTTTGAAATTCCTTCTTTAGCAGGTTTCCGGGATATTTTTTTCTTTCCATATGCAAATCATTAGCATCACAGCAGCTGAAATAATCACTGCCAAGAAGCTTACAGGTCTCCTTCCAGCTCCTCAATCTCAGATAACAAAGAGGAAAAGCAAGCTATCTGGCACTGGAAATGCACATTTACACTCTCAGAGGCAGCCAAAGCCAAGTTCGACCTAAGATCATCCTTGGCACCCAGTGACTGGCGGTCACGGAGATGAGGTTGGCTCTCATCCACTTGAATCTCTATATTGTCAACACAGGAAATCAGGCAAAAAATAAGGAAATGGTATTTTTAATCCAGAGAATGAACCTCAGAAATGTCCATCCCGGAGTTTGTGGCTCAGCGGAAACAAATCTGACTAGTATCCAGGAGGACAGAGGTTCGATCCCTGGCCTCGCTCAGTGGGTTAAGGATCCAGTGTTGCTGTGAGCTGTGGTGTAAATCGCAGATGCGTCTCCAATCCCCCGTTGCTGTGGCTGTGGTGTAAGCAGACAGCTATAGCTCTGTTTGGACCCCCAATGTTCACTGAAGCACTATTTACAATAGTTAGACATGGAAGCAACCTAAATGTCCATCGACAGAGGAATGGTTAAAGAAGAGGTGGTACATATATACAACGGACTGGTACTCAGTCACTAAAAAAAAAAAAAAAGAATGCGATAATGCCATTTGCAGCAATATGAATGGACCTAAAGAGTATCATACTAGGAGTTTCTATCATGGTGCAGTGGTTAAAGAATCCGACTAGGAACCATGAGGTTGCGGGTTCGATCCCTGCCCTTGCTCAGTGGGTTAAGGATCCGGCGTTGCCGTGAGCTGTGGTGTAGTTTGCAGACGCGGCTCGGATCTCACGTTGCTGTGACTCTGGTGTAGGCAGGTGGCTACAGCTCCAATTCGACCCCTAGCCTGGGAACCTCCACATGCCGCGGGAGCGGCCCAAGAAATGGCAAAAAGACAAAAAAAAAAAAAAAAGAAAGAAAGTACACAGGTCTCATAATTGCAGGTCTCTTCATCTGCTTACCTCCAATCTCATTCTGAAGGCTGTGATCTAGCATAACTTCTTAGCTCTTAATGATATCTAACAAACTTAGGAAGGGTGGTCTAGAAATATCAGATGAAATATCCTTATATTTCTGTACCAGAAGTTATGGTGATCCAAAGATCTTTTACTGTAGTACATTTACAGTAAGAGGAATACAATAATAAAAAGACATCCCAATTTTTTGAATGGGGAAAAAGATCTGGATGGACATTACTCCCAAGAAGATACACAGATGGCCAATGCGCACATGAAATGATACTCAAAACGCTTAGTCGTTAGAAAAATGCAAATCCAAAGCCCAGTGAGATACCACATCAAACCTCCTAGAAGGGCTATGAAAAGACAGATAACAAGTGTCCCCAAGGTTGGGGCGAAATGAACATCCTCATAAATAAAGGACATGGGTTTTTTTTGAGGTGGGGAGGTCAATTTTATGTGTCAACTTGACTGGGTCAAAAGGGTGCCCAGACATTTGATCAAACATTACTCTGCATGTGTCTGTGAGGGTGTTTCTGCATGGAGTTAACATTTGACTTGGTAGACTGAGTAAAGCATATTACTGAGTAATTACTGAGTAAATTGATGACTGAGTAATTACTGAGTAAATTGATTACTGGGTGAATTCATTACTGGGTAATGACTGAGTAAAGCATATGAACAGAGGAAAGCATATTACTCCCTAATATGGGAGGGCTCCATCCAAAGACCTAACAGGAAATCCCTAGGTAGCATTTTCTCTGTGTGATCTAAGGGTGAAAATAACTGACTTGTCCTTAGGACACCCCCACAAAGTAATTATTATTATCCTGTCCATTTCACATGTGCAGAAACTAAGTCACAGAGAGGATGAGAAACGTGCCGAATATTTATCACTCTGCAACAATACACACAGCCAGGACATGGCATAGCAGCCCGGTTCCAGAGAGTCTCCGTTCTTACTCATTACCTCATTACACTGTTGTGGTTCTCATACATTTGGGGCCATTTTTTTTTTTTTTTTTTTTTTACAGCCACACCTGCAGCATACGGAAGATCCTAGGCTAAGGATCAAGTCAGAACTGGCACAGTGGGCCTACGACACAACCACAGCAACACCAGATCTGAGCTGTATCTGCATCTGTGAGCTATGCTGCAGCTCCGGCAATGCCGGAGCCTTAACCCACTATCAAGGCCAAGGATCAGACTCTCATTCTCAATGGATACTAGTTGGGTTCTTAATGGACTGAGCCTCAACGGGAATTCCTATATTTCTTATTTGAACTTTCGTCATGAGGATATGCTGGAATGACTTTAAAACTTTATTTATTTATTTATTTTGCTTTTTAGGGCTGCACCTCCGGCATACGGAAGTTCCCAGGCTAGGGGTCAGATTGGAGCTGTAGCTGCCGGCCTACGCCACAGCCATAGCAATGCAGGACCTGAGCAGCATCTGCGACCTACACCACAGCTCAGGGCAACACTGGATCCTTAACCCACTGAGCGAGGCCAGGGATTGAACGTGCAACCTCATGGTTCCTAGTTGGAGTCATTTCAGCTGCACCACAACAGGAACTCCTAAAACTTTATTTAAATCATAATTTAAATAGCCAGTGGAATTCCTTTATGGCACAGTGGGTTAAGGATCTGCATTGTAACTGCAGTGGCTTGGGTTGCTGCTGTGGCACACACAGGTTCACTCCCTGGCCCGGGAATTTCCACATGCTGCAGGTGTGGCCAAAAAATAAAAAAAATAAAAAGAACGGCCAAGACATGGAAGCGAACTAAAAGTCTGTTAACAGAGGAATGAATAAAGATGATGTGGTACATATATACAATGGAATATTACTCATCCACCAAAAAAGAATGAAATAATACCCTTTGCAGCAACATGGATGGACCTAGAGATTATCATATGAAGTGAAGTTAGTTGAACAGAGAAGACAGAAGTCATGTGATATCACTTATTTGTGAAATCAAAAACAAAAACAAAAGGATACAAAGAAACTTATTTACAAAACAGAAAGAGACACACAGACTTTGAAAACAAACTTATGGTTACCAAAGGGGAGAGGTGGAGAAGTAGCATGCTTTGGGGGTCTGGGATTGACATGTGTACCCTATTGTATTTGGAATGGGTGGTCCACAGGGACCTGCTGTATAGCACAGGGACCTCTATCCAATATTCTGTGATAATCTATACGGGAAAAGAATCTGAGAAAGAATGGATGTGTGCATGTGTGTAACTGAATCACTGTGTTGTACAGCAGAATTATCACATTTCAAATCAAATATCCTTCAATAAAACTTTTTAAAAAGTGGGAGTTCCCACTGTGGCACAGCAGAAACAAATCCAACTAGTATCCATGAGGATGTGGGTTCAATCCCTGGCCTCGCTCAATGGGTTAAGGATCCGACGTTGCAGTGAGCTCCGGTGTAGGTCCAAGATTCGGCTTGGATCTCGCATTGCTGTGGCTGTGGTGTAGGCCAGCAGCTCCAGCTCTGATTCCACCCCTAGCCTGGGAACTTCCATATGCCATGGTTGTGGCCCTAAAAAGACAAAAAAAAAAAAAAAAAAGAGAGAAAAGAAAAAAAGAAAAGAAAAAAAATTAAAATGGAAAAAAAAAGTACAACTCAACAGCAAAAAAGCCAACAACCCAACTGAAAAATGGACAAGGGGAGTTCCCATCATGGCTCAGTGGTTAACGAATCTGACCAGGAACCATGAGGTTGCAGGGATCGAACCTGCCCTTGCTCAGTGGGTTAACGAAGCATTGCCATGAGCTGTAGTGTAGGTCGCAGACGAGGCTCCACTCTGGCGTAGGCTGGCAGCTACAGCTCCGATTGGACCCCTAGCCTGGGAACCTCTCATATGCCACGGGAGCGGCCCAAGAAATGGCAAAAACACAAAAAGAAAAAGAAAAATGAACAAGGAGTTCCCATCATGGTTCAGTGGTTAACGAATCCGACTAGGAACCATGAGGTTGCGGGTTCCATCCCTTGCCTTGCTCAGTGGGTTAAGGATCTAGCATTGCCATGAGCTATGGTGTAGGTCACACACTCGGCTCAGATCCCAAGTTGCTGTGGCTCTGGCGTAGGCCAGTGGCTACAGCTCCAATGAGACCCCTAGCCTGGGAACCTCCATATGCTGCGGGAGCAGCCCTAGAAAAGGCAAAAAAAGAAAACAAAAAAAGAAAAAGAAAAATGGACAAAAGACCTGAATAGACATTTCTCCAAGGAAGATATACAGATGGCCAACAAGCACATGAAAAAATGCTCATCACTGATTATTAGAGAAATGCAAATCAAAACTACCATGAGATACCACTTCACGGCAGTCAGAATGGCCATCATTAATAAGTCCACAAATAACAAATGCTGGAGGAGTTGTGGAGAAAAGGGAGCCCTCCTACACTATTGGTGGGAATGTAAACTGGTACAACCACTATGGGAAACAGTATGGAGAACCTCAGAAAACTATACATAGAACTACCATATGACCCAGCAATCCCACTCTTGGGCATATATCCGGACAAAACTTTCCTTAAAAAAGACACATGCACCTTCATATTCATTGCAGCACTATTCACAATAGCCAAGACATGGAAACAACCCAAATGTCCATTGACAGATGATTGGATTAGGAAGATGTGGTGTATATATATACACGATGGAATACTGCTCAGCCATAAAAAAGAATAAACTAATGCCATTTGCAGCAACATGGACGGAACTAGAGACTCTCATACTGAGTGAAGTGAGTCAGAAAGAGAAAGACAAATACCATATGATATCACTTACATCTGGAATCTAATATACAGCACAAATGAACCTTTCCACAAAAAAGAAAATCATGGACTTGGAGAATAGACTTGTGGTTGCCAAGGGGGAGGGGGAGGGAGTGGACTGGGACCTTGGGGTTAATAGATGCAAAATATTGCCATTGGAATGGATAAGCAATGAGATCCTGCTATGTAGCACTGGGAACTATGTCTAGTCGCTTGTGATGGAGGATGATAATGTGAGAAAAAAGGATGTATACATGTATGTGTAACTGGGTCACCATGCTGTATAGTAGAGAAAAAAAATGTCTTGGGGAACTAGCAATTGATTACAATTAAAACATAAAAATAAATCTTTTTAAATGGAAAAAAGTATAAACCTTTATTTAAATCATAATTTTCTGATCTAATCAAGATAATTTACTCCACATTATCAAAGGAGTCACTGATCAATGATGAGGAAACTCTCCCCATATTGTAGTCCACAGTCACCATAATTCAAAGTTCCATTGAGGGGAATGCCTGAAACCCACTCACACCCCCACACCCTCACTTATTCTACCTTTTTTAAAAACCTTCAAGCCACAAAAGCTTTTTCATTAAAACAGTGGTTCTTGGAGTTCCCCAGTGGCTTAGTGGTTAGGAATCAGTGCTTTCACCCCTGTGGCCTGTATTCAATCCCTGGTCTGGGAACTGACATCCCTCATTCAGCCATGGCATGCTGCAGCCAAACAAAGAAACAAAAACCATGGCTCTCAATCTTTTTGATCTTGAGATCTTTTGCACTCTTAAAAATTATCGAGGATCCCAAATAAGCATTTGCTCACTTGGGATATATCTACCACTATTTTAGATATTAGAAATTAAAACTGAGAAAAATTTACAAATACTCATTAATTTGTTTTAAAATAATAAGCCTAGGAGTTCCCATCATGGTGCAATGGAAACGAATCCGACTAGGAACCATGAGGTTGCCGGTTCGATCCCTGGCCTTGCTCAGTGGGTTAAGGATCCAGCATTGCTGTGAGCTGTGGTGTAGGTTGCAGACGCGGCTCGGATCCCGTGTTGCTGTGGCTGTGGTGTAGACTGGCGGCTACGGCTCTGATTGGACCCCTAGCCTGGGAACCTCCATATGCTGTGGAAGTGGCCCTAGAAAAGGCAAAAAGGACAAAAATAATAATAACAATAAGATAATAAGCCTATTACATGTTAATACAAATAATATTTTATGACACTATTTACAAAATAAAACAAAATCGAGTGAGAAGGATGGCATTGTTTTACAGTTTTGCAAATCTCTTTTATGTTGGGTTTAATAGAAGGCAGCTGAATTGATACATCTGCTCTTGCATTCAGTCTGCTGCAAGGTTATTTTGGTTGAAGTATATGCCTTCACATAGATATGTAGATGGAAAAGGGGAGGGGTATTTTAATAGCCTTTTCCAGAAAACTGAGAATATTCTTCTTTTATAATACACCAAAACTGGAGTTCCCGTCGTGGCTCAGTGGTTAATGAATCCGACTAGGAACCATGAGATTGCGGGTTTGATCCCTGGCCTTGCTCAGTGGGTTAAGGATCCCGCGTTGCTTGGCTGTGGCATAGGCCAGCGGGCTACAGCTCTGATTAGACCCCTAGCCTGGGAACCTCCATATGCCGCAAGAGCGAGCCAAGAAATGGCAAAAAGACAAAAAAAAAAAAAAAAAAAGAATAAATGGTAATGCGGAATCAGAAACCATACCAGTGAACTTTTCATACTCTGTTATATTAAAACATGCTGGCAGATTGTGTTTTTCACTTTATTTTTGGGGCGCCCCGTGGCCTAGGGAGTTTCCAGGACAGGGATCAGATTTGAGCCACAGTTGCTACCTATGCTGCAGTTTGGGAAACGCCAGATTCTTTAGCCCACTGTGCCCTGTTGGGGATCAGACCTGCATCCTGGTGCTGCAGAGAAGCCGCCATTCCTTTTGCAACTCAGTGGGAACTCCAGACTGTGCTTTTCATTTTATTTTATTTATTTATTTTTAGGACCGCACCCGCAGCATAGGAAGTTCCCAGGCTAAGGGTTGAATCAGAGCTGCAGCAGCCAGCCCACGCCACAGCCACAGCAACACGGGATTTGAGCCACTTCTGCAACCTACACCATAGCTCATGGCAATGCCGGATCCTTAGCCCACTGAAGGAGGCCAGGGATGGAACCCTCATCCTCGTGGATCCTAGTTGGGTTTGTTAACTGCTGAGCCATGAAGGGAACTCCTTAATTTTTTTTACTGTAGTTGATTTACAGTGTTTTGTCATAGATTGTGATTTTTAAATGTATCGTCCATCATTTCGAAAATATTGGTTCACCAAATTATGCATATCTTCCAAATGTTGACATATTTTATCAATGTCAAAACTATGTATTCATTACTATAACCACAAATCTCATCACAAAGTTTTTAAATATTGGAAAACTGTCAATCTCATGGTGATAGATACAACTTTTCCAAAATTTTAGTTTTTGCTTGGAAGTTCAGATTTTATGGCAACAAATACTGTCAGTTGTTTTCCTTGAAGTGACAGACAACGTCACTTTATTCGTTTTCAAGAAAATGTCTATTAAATACCCAAATTGAAATATGCACGGTTTGCCTGTTGGTTATCTTCTCAAGCAGAAATGGTGTTTCATGAGAAATGTGGCCTTGTCAGCTGACAACTCAATCACAAATACTTTTTCTCAAAACAACCACTGTAGCTTGTTCTCAACCAAAGTACTTTCTGCCTACCTTGTATCCTCACACAAAATATTAAAAGTACCCATGTCAATATTTAGTGAAATTGGAGTTCCCTGGTGGTCAAGTGGTTAGGATTTGGAGTCTGCACCACTGTGACCTGGGTTTAATCCCCTGGTCTAAGGACTAAGATCCCACATCAAGCTGCTCCATGGCCAAAAAAAAAAAAAAAGCTTAATAAAATTAATAATGCTGCATAAGCACAATCTTAAGTGAAATTGGCTATTTTTCTCTGTGAAAGTGGCAATGAGTAAATATAATGACAATGAACAAGGGCCCTGTGGTGCCACTGCCTTGATTTTACCCCCATCACCATCGCTGTTAGCGCATCAATGCAAATGTCAACACAGTGAAAAAGTGACATCACACTTCATATAACTATGAAAATAGATCTGACTCCCTAAAAGAGTCTCAGTGACCCAAAGGGGTGTGTGTACCACATTTTGAGAACTGCTGCCTTACAGCATTTGAACACAAAAAAATCTCAACATGTGTTACCCAATCAAGATAATATGATCAATTTTAAAAAGTCATGTGTCCACAAACTTCCCTACTATGTTCCAAGCACTATCAGGTAAATAGATATATGTGGCTCCCCACCCTTTGGGGGCTTAATTCTCTTTGAGGAACCAGACAATAGACAAATATGATTATTTCAGACCATGAAAAGGCTGTGAAGGACATAAGCAAGATGAGATCATGGAAGCTGGCCTGGGGGAGGCAGAGACTCCTGCACAGAGCAAGGTGAGGGGCGGTCTCCCAAAGAGGTGATCCAGGTACTGAAAGCCAGGAGTTGAGAAAGACCCATTTCTACAAAGGGCCCAGGAAGCAGCATTCCAAGTACAGGGTACAAACAGGCACAAGGCCCTGAGGCAGGAAGAGCATGGCATTTTTAAAGAAAAGAAGGAGGACTGAGCTCAACCCTGAACCTGTTTCTCTTTTCTGGCTTTGCTTACCTCTCAGGGGTTTTCACCCAACACAGCGGTCTTTTTTCTTTTTTCTTTTTTTTTTTTTTTTTGTCTTTTTGCTATTTCTTTGGGCCGCTCCCGCGGCATATGGAGGTTCCCAGGCTAGGGGTCCAATCGGAGCTGTAGCCACCGGCCTACGCCAGAGCCACAGCAACGCGGGATCCGAGCCGCGTCTGCAACCTACACCACAGCTCACAGCCACGCCGGATCGTTAACCCGCTGAGCAAGGGCAGGGACCGAACCTGCAACCTCATGGTTCCTAGTCGGATTCGTTAACCACTGCGCCACGACGGGAACTCCTTTCTTTCTTCTTCTTCTTTTTTTTTTTTTTTTTTTTTTTTCAACACAGCGGTCTTAAAGTTACCCGTTGCATGCAAGGGGATGGCGCACAAATGCCTGGTCCAGCTGACCTTCCCCAAGACCCGTACCCACCCCTCCAGCCAACACCTCCTAATAGGCAAATGCTCAAAATTGACTCCAAATACTTCAGGCTAACAGTAAAGATGAGCCAGAAAAAAGGAGAAACAAAAACAAAACAGCGCCACAATGACTCAAGCCAGTTACCAATAGACACAGCTCTGATTGGAGTAGGAAAATGCTCCCATCAGAACTGCAAAGCTTCAGACTATCTGTACAAGTGGTCCTTTGCAAGGCCAATCAAAAGCAGCCAAGCTGCAAAGGGCAAGAATTGACCCCCACCCCCCACCCCCCCCAAAGAGGGGAGGGAAAAAATAAAACAAAACAAACCGCAATAAACTCAGACCCCCAGGAGAGGCAGAGAGAGGAGCTGCTTCGGGGGCAGGTGATCTGACTATTGGGAACACAGGCAGATGTCATAACTGCGCTTTCTTCAGCTTGTTGGGACAGTCCTGTTGCATCTGATGTGAATTTTCGTTGAGTTTGACTTCCCCTCTGGAGAAGCTGGCTCTAAACTTGACACAGGGAATCCCGTTTGAGGTTCGCTTTCTGGGGTTTTCACACTTTCATCAGCCCGATGATCACCCTGTGTGGGTTCAGCCCTCCGCTCACCCCGACGCCCATACTTTGGGCCTGATTTGACCTCTCCAAGCCCGGGTCTTCAATCTGGGGTGACCCAGATCGCAAGGCCGGAGAGTGAGGAGTAAGTCTGCAGGTAAGTGTGAGCGGCGGGCGGAACCTGTGCTAGTCTCTAGCCTGGCGGTGGGTCTCCAACCCCGGAATGTTGCCACGGCAACCGGGGAGTCCCAGGCTGCCTCCAGCGGGGCGTCCTGTCTGCTCCAAAGCCCTCGTCCAGGCTGCCCCGCCACTCACAGAAACCCGAGGCGCGTACTCAGAAGACCCGTAGAGTATGACTCACCCAATGAGGGCGGGAGGTGACTAAACTGGCTTCTTAAGCTCCACCTCACACCCCCAAAGAGAGGAGGTAGTGAGTAGAGGCGCAGAGCAAAAATGGGCATGGGTAAAGTAAAAGAGAGCCGGGACGCTCGGTTGAGGCACCGCTGGGATTCGAACCCAGGATCTCCTGTTTACTAGACAGGCGCTTTAACCAACTAAGCCACGGCGCCGCCCGCGAAAGTAGCGCGAGAATCCATTCCTCATCACCATGTACTTCAACGACCGCGCGCACGCGCACAAATTCTGTCGGTGGCTAATGCATGCGCAGTGTAGTCCCCATTCGTTTTGGCTGCCTACGCAGAAGTACTGGCCTTAAAAGCTAGAAGCTCCCGCAGGGGCAGTGGGCGGGGCCGGGGAGGGTGAGACTTACCCGAGCGTCCGCTCCCCGGCGTGGAGACAGGATGCCTAGTCTTTGGGGGACTTCTCGCGCAAAGTCCGGTCTTCGGCCCTCCAGAACTAGCGCAGGGAAGCCCCCCGAGGCTGTCTGGCGAGGCCGAGCCCCAGCCAGCCCCTGAGATCCTGGCCCGGCTAGCGCGGCGGGGCTGTCGGCTCGGCGCGGGTGGGGGTGTCAACCGCCCGCAGGTTGAGACCAGACCTATAGTTTTAATTGGGCTTGTTCCTCGAACCCTAAGCACTGAGAGAGTCCAGGGGCACGGAAGGGGCCCTGAGCAGGCACTGAAGGATCGACAGCTTTAAGGGGCCCAGGCCGCTGGCCTTGGAGCGGCAGCACCGTTTCCGCTGCCAGGCAAAGGCAAAGCCCTCCCCACTCAGGCTTCTCACTTGCCCCTCCTGGGGCTCCTCACTCAGGTACACTCAGGTACATGAGCCTGTGAGCAGCAACAAAACCCAAACCTGCTAATCCTTTGACCCAGCAGCTTCTCCCGTGAGAGAATCCCATTCACAGAAATGTCAGTCTCTGCAAAATTGTGTGCAGAAGAAGGTTCACTCCGGTATTGTAATTTCAAAAAATGAGAAGCAACCTCAGTGCCTGCCCATCGATGGGGGCAGAGTTGGTACCGGCAGGCCAGCCATCCTCCCCAGAATACAGCTATGCATGTCTTTCATGTGCCTGCGAAGGCATCAGACTTTTCTTCCAAAGAGAGTCCGTTTGCTGGGAGGGCACGAGGTTCACCCATCATTCATGTGAATTAATAAATACTCAACCGCCTGCTGAGGCTGGGCAGTTACCCCGGTTGTGACTGAGGAGGGCAGCACCAACTCAGAACCCACCCAATGACTACCACCAGGTTATGGTGCTCATGGGCAGAATTATTGGATGCCAATCAACACTAAAGAAATCGGTCCTGCGACTAAGTTTTTAAAAGGGACCAGGGGGCATACTAATGATGTTTGGTGGACATCCTGCAAGCCATAGCAAATGGAAAAGCCCTTCATGTTTAACAGAAACCTTCACTCTTTGTTGAAGTCATCGATTTATGTTGTACGCGACGCTGTGGAAGCAGGACGGAGGCTGTAGGTGTGCCTAGGCATTCTGGAAACTGAAGAGACTGGGGTGGAAGGCAAGAAACAAACACTCTGTGATGGAAATGTCCTCTTCTGCCTGCCTAATCAGACCTTCCTCAGCTCTGGGCAAGTTAATCTGAGAACATTAACCAGGGAGGCACCCAGAGTGCCTTCACAGTCCCCGGCCACAGAGAGGGCACACAACTTCCTCTGCATTGGACAAACTCTTCCTTGGGGTCTGCTGGTGACAGCACCCAAGGCCTGGTTTAAGGGCCAAATCCAGAGACCAGAATGTGTTGCCACAATGAGACAAGAGGAACACTAGGACATAACGTTCTAGCAAAAATGTTTCTAGAATTCACATGCACACTTGTTTTCCAAAAGAATCTAGAATTTATTCTGCATGAAAACTAAAAACCAAAATGATCCCTAAGGTGCTATGGAGCTGAGGAGGGGACGTGGTGGTGGGGGCTCTGCCAGAGCTTGGCTCCTGCCCCACCGAGTCGGACAGGCCCACCCAGTTGGGGAGGGGCCCCAAAGCAAGGTCTCTGCAGAGCCCTGGATTCTACATGACAGGTGGCCTTGTACTCTAGCCACCCAAAGGGCCCAGTCGCCATCAGCCATCCTTGTCCGGGCTGCACCCCCTGGCCAGTAAATCCTCCCCTTCTGATGATGGCAAGGCCTCTGCTGACACGTCTTTTGCATCCATCCGGCAGAATACACATTTGGTGACAGTTTCATGGAAGAGGTCACTTTCATAGGTGGAGAAAGGCCTGTCACATTCTTCACACTGACATGAAATATTTTAAAAGAGTAGAAAGGAGGTGCTGATCAGAGGAGATGGAGGAGGGCCAAGGCCAGAGCTGCCTCTCCTCTCTGGGGTCTCTGAGCCCACAAGGGTGGAACGTGCAGGCCACTGAGAGGGAACAAGCACAGGCTGCTCCCTCTCTTCCCTCACAAAAGCTAGGCAGCTCCCGCCAGCTCATGCCCCAGGAATAAAGAGCCAGTTGACGGCGGAAAAGACAGGGGATGTCCCAGCCTTTGCTCTGGGCAGAGCAAAACTGCACAGCGAGGGGGTTACCCTAACTCCCCGACATCCTGGGAACACCTAACTTTTGAGAATCAAGTAGGCAAGATTTCTGAACAAAGCAAGAATTTTTACTAGATGGTGAAGGTACCTGATATCCTCTATCTCTGAGCCTGTTTCTAGCCAAAGCAGCACAGCTCACTTGCCACATCTGCTCCCCTCCAAGTAAGACACAGGGTAAGTCTCTCGGGCCATGGGCAGAGGTCTCTGAGGGGGTCCCACCCCAGCATGGTCCCTGTGAGACACGCCTGCAGGTGGCATGCCCTGGCACTCCAAGCTCCTGTGTTTTGCCACCCTTGCCCGCTCCAGAGCATCAAAGCCTGCAGGAGAGGAGGAGCAAACCCCTGGCCAGGGCAAGCCCTCTGGCCTCTGAGGCTTCTCATGCTGGTTAAGAGTAAGTCAAATGCAGCAAGCTCATCTTTGCTACAGCTTCAGGTGAACTTCTTTCTTTTGCAAGAAAGAAATTAAATCCTTTACTTATCTTATTCTATGGCATACTTTCCCATAACCCAGGCCCAGAACAGCAGGGCTCAGAGGAGGCAGCTCCTGAGTGCCGCCCTGGGGGCAGGTGGGGAACACAAGCCCAGCTGTGTAGCCAGTCAGCTTCCAGGACCCAGGAGCCAGCATGACCACAAAGGCCATGAGACAGCTGGCCACGAAAACCCGGTCCACATGGGTCCCGCCCCTCACCTCCCTGCACCCAGTGCCATCCCCCAACCTAGCCACCCCCAGAAGTGGTAGCTCCTAGCTGGGCCTTCTGAGCAGAGACAGGCCTAAGGGCTCCAGGATCCACAAGGGCCCAGCAGGGACTCCTTAGCCTCTCCAGGTGGCAGTCAGGTGCCTGTACTGCAAGGCCCCAACAGGGACTGGCCTTGCTGCCCAGGGCTAGTGAAGCAGGAGATATGCCCACTGTACCACGTGATCACCCATGAGAGAACTGGACCTGAGCCCCTTCCGTGGAAAATGGGGGGGCCTGGCTGGCTCTGCTGCAGGAGTGTAGGAGGCCCACACTGTGTCCAGCTGTGTGCCAGCCATCCCTCCAAGACAACCTGGGGCCTTGTCTCCTCCCACTCACCCCACTCACTCCACCCCTCAGCACCAGGCTCACTATTGCCTCAGGGTCTCCACACCTGCTGTTCCCTCTGCTGGGAACTCTTCCCTGAAATAGCTGCACGATTCATTCCCTCACCACTTGCAAGTCTTTGAACAAAGGTCACCTCAAAAGGTGACCTATCCTAACCCCCCTTTAAAACGTTGCAACCACCAGCACTCCCTCCCCTTTTCTATGTTGTTTTTCCCCAAATTACTGATAACCATGTGACTTACTACATATTTTTCTTATTTCTTTCTTCATCGTTTGTCTCCCGTTTTAGAAATGTAAGCTCTCTCAGGGTGAAAACTTCAATCTGTTTGGTCATAGCTTTTTTGTTTTCGTTTTTTTTGCTTTTTAGGGCCATACTTGTGGCATATGGAAGTTCCCAGGCTAGGGGTCAAATCAGAGCCACAGCTGCCAGCCTACACCACAGCCACAGCAACTTTAGATCCAAGCCATGTCTGCGACCTACACCACAGCTCACGGCAACACTGGATCCCCAACCCACTGGGCAAGGCTAGGGATAGAACCCGCATCCTCATGGATCCTAGTCAAGTTTGTTAACCGCTGAGCCATGAAGGGAACTCCCTGTTTGGTCACAGTTTTATCTCCAGTTGCCTAATAAATGTTTGCTCCAATAATAAATTAATTAGTAGAGGGAACCAATGAAAGCCTTCATTTAGCTTCATTTTACCCAGTACCAACCTGTTTCATCTTTAAGCCCAGGGCCTTCTTGTACTCGATTACCAAAGGAATTTGGTCAGTTTCTTCAATATTCCATAGCCTCATGGTCCTATCCTAAAAGAAGTTAAAGACCAAACCAGGAGTCACAAAATGTGCTCGTTAGGCTCAGAGGACCCAGGGAGGTGTATGGCATCCAGGTTACGTGGGGAGAATTTTGACCCGCAGAGGGACAGAATTAGGGTGACCAACTGTTCCAGTTTCTCCAGCACCAGCCCAGCCTCAGCACTGGAAGCCCTATGTCTCCGCATACTCTTTTCAGGCTGCAAAAAGTCTCACTTTTCTGCAGTGGGGGTAGAAGTTTGAAGGGGAGTACAAAACCCATATAGTGCCCCCCCCCAAATAGAAGCTGAAAGCAAAACTATGTTTAATGCCAAATGAATATGCCTACATGATCCTGTCACTATTTTCCATGACTCCGCTCTTGTGAACCCTTCAAGTGATATGACTTCAGTATTCAACTTAACTGCACTGTAATTGTGTTAAGAGTCTGCCTTTGACTTTACCTGGGGATCAGCTGTGGTGCTTTGTTTCAAGATAGTGCTAAGTAGAATTTTTAATGTTGTGAATATTGTGTTCATGTTTTCTAAGAGTTCAGATAATGAAAATAAGAACAATTACAAGAACAATCCCAGCATGGGAGTTCCCTTTGTGCCTCGGTGGTTAACAAACTGGAGTAGGATCCAGGAGGACTTGGGTTTGATCCCTGGCCTGGCTCAGTGGGTTAAGGATCCAGTGTTGCTGTGAGTCATGGCATAGGTTGCAGACACGGGGGGCTCAGATCCCGAGTTGTTGTGGCTGTGGTGTAGGCCAGCAGCTGTAGCTCCAATTAGACCCCTAGCCTGGGAACCTCCATATGCCAAAGGTGCGACCCTAAAATAGCAAAAAAAAAAAAAAAAAAAGGAAACATTATAAAATACATTTTTCTTTTTTTTTTTTTTTTGTCTTTTTGCCATTTCTTGGGCCGCTCCCACGGCATATGGAGGTTCCCAGGCTAGGGGTCGAATCAGAGCTGTAGCCACCAGCCTACGCCAGAGCCACAGCAAACAGGATCCAAGCCACATCTGCAACCTACACCACAGCTCATGGCAACGCCGGATCCTTAACCCACTGGGCAAGGCCAGGGATCGAACCCGCAACCTCATGGTTTCTAGTCGGATTCGTTAAGCACTGCGCCATGACGGGAACTCCAAATACATTTTTCTTAATCATACTTGCTTAATTATCTTACTACCAGGTACTATTCATTGCCATTTTTAACTACTCCTATTGTTTAAATAATAGCATTTATGTAACAGAAAAGTAGATAATTTCAAATAAGCACTCTTTTTTTTTTTTTTTTTTTTTTTTTTTTTTTTTGTCTTTTTGCTATTTCTTTGGGCTGCTCCCGCGGCACATGGAGGTTCCCAGGCTAGGGGTCGAATCGGAGCTGTAGCCACTGGCCTATGCCAGAGCCACAGCAACTCAGGATCCAAGCCACGTCTGCAACCTACACCACAGCTCACGGCAACGCTGGATCCTTAACCCACTGAACAAGGCCAGGGATCGAGCCCGCAACCTCATGGTTCCTAGTCTTATTCGTTAACCACTGCGCCACGACAGGAACTCTGATAAGTACTCATTTTTGATACTTTGTCTTGTACTTTTACTTTTTTCCACCTTTATTGAGATATAATTAAATTATAATTATGATTAATCATTTTTCATATTTTTAGGCTAAAGTCATAACACATTGGCATATTGTTTTTTTCCCCCTGCTTTTTAGGGCTGCACCTGTGGCATATGGAAGTTCCCAGGCTAGGGTTCGAATCAGAGCTGCAGCTACCGGCCTACACCACAGCCGCAACAATGCGGGATCTGAGCTGCATCTATGACCTACACCACAGGCATTTCACTTTTATTATGTGTCATATTATTACGGGTATTTTGGGGTCAGGTGTGGCAGCATTCCGCATTGGCTCTCTGCAAAGTTGATCATGGTGGGCAGAGCCTTGCCCACATTTTCATACACCTAGAAAACCCAACCCAGAGAAGAAGATAGCTCTAATAATAGGTGGGACCCCACTTCTCTGGTGCTCACATGTGAAGGACAGCTGTTAAGATATCCTAGGCTGGCGGCTATGTGCCGAGGATACAGCAGTGGGGGGAAGACCCGCCTGGAACCTCAGGGTGGTCTGATCATCCACAAGCTGACCCCTTCCCCTCCAAGGCCCCCTACTGGCTCCATCACACTCTTCAGTCTACACAGGACTTTGCTCCAACAAAACTCAAATGACAACAGTGCAAAGAAACACCTGGCAACTTCCTACATGAGCAAAGGGAAGGCCCACCTCCCACATTCCCAGGCAGTTCCCCAGATGGAGAAGGCCTGGTCAGGTACGGCCTTCAGAAGGAGCCGCCCAGGAGTTTTACTTGACCGTACACGTCTGCTAACACCAAGTCTCGTGAATGCGATTGAGATTTTTAAGTCACTCAGAGGTTGGACACTTTTTTTTTTTTTTGCTTTTTTTTTAAGGCCGCATCCGTGGCATATAGAAGTTCCCAGACTAAGGGTCAAATTGGAGCTACAGCTGCCAGCCTAGGCCACAACAACATGGAATTTTTTTTTTCCTTTTTTTAGGGCCACAACTGCAGCATACAGAGGTTCCCAGGTTAGGAGTCGAATCAGAGCTGTAGCTGCCGGCCTAGACCACAGCCACAGCAACGCCAGATCCTAGCTGCATCTTCGACCTACACCACAGGTCACAGCAACGCTGGATCCTTAACCCACTGAGCGAGGCAGGGATTGAAACTGCATCCTCATGGATGCCAGTCAGATTCGCTTTCACTGAGCCACAATAGTTGCTCATGGACTTTGAACCACGTCTGCAAACCACTCCACAGCTCACGGCAATGCCAGATCCACAACCCACTGGGTGAGGCCAGGGATCGAACCAGCATCCTCATGGATACTAGTTGGATTTGTTTCCGCTGCACCACAATGGGAACTTTGCCAAAAGACTGGCCACTTTTACCTTTGAAGCAGACAGGATCCATTTCTTGTCATTGCTAACGGCAACATCCATCACCCAGTCAGTATGGCCCTGAAGAAAAAAATATAATTTTAAGAGGATCTAGAGAAAAAGCCTTTGCAAGAACAACAAAAACCAAAAAACAAAGTCAAGAATCCAATGTTGCCTACATTTAAGAGCAACCAATTGGGCTCCCCTGGTTTCACCAAGGACATTTAAGGTGGAGTACAAAGTATAAACGCTTGTGATTCATGTGTAAATTGTGACACCATATGCATTTTTCAAAACAGTACTCTGGGGAGTTCCCTGGTGGCCTAGCAGGTTAAAGATCTGGGGTTGTCTCTGCTGTGGCTCAGGTGGCTGCTCTAGTGCAGGTTTGATCCCTGGCCTGGGGAACTCCCACAGGCCAGGCGCACGGCCAAAAAAAAAAAAAAAGCATGATGGGAAAAAAAGTGTTATATTCCCAGCTGGTGCTAGAGCACCTCTTGCAGGTTTTTGTTTGCACTCTTTGTTCTAGGAAATACCACTCAGATGTCCTGCTGGTGAGGGAGCTTTGGGCTTCAGGTCACTGCAGGTCTACCCATTGTGGCTTCAGTAAATGGGGGTTGTCGTCCTCAGGTAAAAGGAGATGAGAGGATATAGGTACCCTTGCTGGTTCAGACACTTAATGATGTTGGAGCTGTCAGCATCTTTTTCACTCTCTGGCCTTTCCCTAAAGGAAAGAGGTGACCTGCAAGGTGTTAAACTGCCATGCATCACAAAAGGATAGGACTTTGATTGTGGGAGACTAGAGGGAGGAGAGAAAAGGAGCCAGAAGAGAAGGAGCAGCGCAGGGACAAAGGGGCTTTTAACCCCAGTGAGTTTGAACACACTCAGGGTTTTTGTTGTGGCTGTTGTTTGGATTTTTGTTTGTTTGGTTTGGGGTTTTTCTGGCCGAGCCCACAGCTTGTGGAAGTTCCCAGGCCAGGGATCAAACCTGAACCACAGCTGTAACCAAAGCCACAACCAGGATCCTTAACCAGCGGCGCCACGAGGGAACTCCCATTCCGTTTTAAGCTATTTCTTTGCTGCGATGTAAACTCCCTGTGCCTCTCCAAACCCACCAAGAAGAGGGTCAGACAGAACAGCCCTGGGAGCCTGAAAGTTATGGTGATCAAGGGGGATGCTGTCTACACTGGGGTCACAGGGAACAGACAGACCAAGAGTAGTGAACACAAGCATTCACAGCCAGAGGTGGCCGAGAGACCACAAAGGCGGCCAAGGATGCAGAAATCGTGGGGTGGAACAGAGGCACCAAAGGAGCCCGTCCTGGGACTGCTGCACCTCTGGACTCTCGCTCTGGTGGAGAGCCACAGAGCCACTTTGGGCTGAGGCTCCTCTAACTTGCAGCCAAAACACCCAGTTGACCCTTCTGGAGCCCCACAGCTTTCTGCACCTGCCCCATGATGGCATTCATCCTTCTGCACAGTCATTTCTGCTGTCTATAGACACAGCCCCTGCAGTGTTTTTGCATTTGCTCCTCCATCTGCCTGGAATGCCCTTGACCCAGACCCTCACCATTCAGTTCTCAGCTCAGGGGGCCACTTTCTCCAAGAGGCCCTCCCAGCCCACCTACTGTGGGTTCCCCCCGGAGTCTGTTTCTAGCACGTCACTCTGCTGTGGGTTCTCCATGTCACTCACCACTGCCGAGAATTTGTTGGTTCCTTGTCTGTCCTTCCCCACAGGGGCGTCAGCTCCATTGGGAACATTTAGATCTGTCTCACCCACTGTTGTATCCCCAGCACCCAGCACCCAGCATGAACAGACTGAAGAATAAAGCTCAGATCCTCTATCTGATGCTGACATTGGTACCTTGAGGGAGAGCTTCCGGTAGCCTTCTCCTACATCCCAAATAGCCACAACCCTGTCGAATCCTCCAGACACGAGAAAAGAAGCTGGAACACAAAACAAAAGAGTCTCAGGTGGGGGTCACCTTTCCCAGGCAACTGCTTCCTCCTCTGGCGAGGCCAGAGTCGGCCAAGGGATGCATTTGTGAGGTCCCCCCCGTGGCTCAGTCTGAGGATACTCAAACCCCCAACTCAACAACCCCAACCAATTAGACTCTTGCCATGCTCTTCATGGTAGCTGCGTTCTAGGAAGTCATCCCAAACACTCAATGAGTGATGACTGGACCACTGTTCTTGGGGGAAATCTGGGGTTAGGTTCCTTGGAGTCTCTGGTTGCAACGTTTTCATCAACCAATCAATGCATACCCTTGTTTTCCATCTGTTTTGTTTTGTTTTTGTTTTTGTTTTTGCTTTAGTTTTTGTTTTTGTTTTTGGCTTTTGTCTTTTTAGGGCCACACCCGTGGCATATGGAAGTTCCCAGGCTACAGGTCTAATCAGATGTAGCTGCTGGCCTACACCACAGCCACAGCAACGCCAGATTGGAGCCACATCTGCGACCTACACCACAGCCACAGCAATGCCAGATCCGAGCCGCATCTGCAACCTACACCAAAGCTCACGGCAACACCAGATCCTTAACTCACTGAGCGAGGCCAGGGATCGAACCTGCATCCTCATGGATGTCAGATTCATTTACGCTGAGCCACAACAGGAAACTCCTCTATCTGTTTCTGTTTAAAGACACCTTATTGGATACATATAGCTTATTCATTACCATTGAATTCCTGGCCATCAGTGCTGTAACTCATGCCTGAACAAAGCTGATCTAACACGCGTTTTCCGTGTAGGGCACATCACGGCCTACCTGCGCTTAGTGACACTGAAAAGCACTGCAGCAGTATGCTCAGGGGCCACTTTCAACAGCAAAGTCATCCACAAAAGCACAAAGTGCAAAAAACGTGGGACTAAATAGATAATAAAAAAGACACGTTGGAGTTACTGTCATGGCTCAGCAGAAATGAATCTGACTGGTATCCAGGAGGATGCAGGTTCAATCCCTGGCCTCACTCAGTGGGTTAAGGATCCGGCGTTGCCGTGAGCTGTGGTATAGGTCATAGACGCAGCTCAGATCCCTTGTTGCTGTGGCTGTGGTGTAGGCCGGCAGGCGTAACTCCTATATAACCTGTAGCCTGGCCCCAGGCACATTCCATATGCCACAGGTGGGGCCCTAAAAAGACAAAAAATAAAAATAAAAAGGACACCTTATGATAAGAGAATTGAAAGAAGGCAGAGAGTTGTCTTGTTCAGCCTCAGCTGGGAACGTGTGCATGCAGCAAGCTTGTTGCTGCTCTACACGTGCCCATGGGTGGCTGCAGAGGTGCCGTGAGTATGGATTTTAGGATTACAAATAAATGCGACCAAGTAGGTAAATTCACAAACGTGGAGTCTGCAAGTAGTGGTGATTATCTATATGCAGCTCTGGAACGTATAAAGCCAAGGATAGGAGTGGTGGGGCCCCTCTTAGGGGGCTCTGACTTACACAGAGGCTACTTCTGAAGAGGGAAACATTTCTCAAGTCAGGTCCGATCACGTGCTTATTGGCTGGGTACCCCCGACACACAGAGCAAGCCCACTCCCCCGCCAGGACTGCGGAGTAGAACACTCGGCTCCTGGGTATCAGGAATATTCACCACCCTCACTGGGGCCAGCTGCCCCTGGTAGCTTCCTGCCATTGTTCCTGATCACATCCATACACCTTCACCCAGAAACAGCTCCCCAGTTTCCCATGGAGAAATACCCCTCGCATACTCTCAGCCCCTCCAATTCAGAGGGTACCGACTCTGACTTCTAGCTCCAAGGATGGGCAGGGGCCTCAGGCCTGGCCAGTCAGAACAATTCACCCCCTGCTAAAGGGGCTGGTTCAGAGGTGGGCATGTGGCCCCAGCTGGGCCACTTGGGAGTCTTCCATGGAACCTGTGCTGGCACTGTCAGAAAGAGACTTGCTCTTTCTCCAGGATCGCCAGTGGCCAGAATGGTTCTTGGCCTGGACCACCAAAGGCCATCTTTGCCACCTTGGGGGGAAAGGTCAAAGAAGAGAGAAGTTGAGCTGAGGGACAGAGTGGAAGGGTTGAGCACAATGAGTGAGAGCACACTGCCTGAAGTGTCTGGATCCAGCCACTCCTGAAGGGAGATCAGCTCCTGAACTTGCCTGTTTAGAGAAGTTAATTAATTTTGTTGCTTAAGCCACATCAAGCTGACTTTCTGTCATTTGCAAAATTATGCGTATGGATCTCACTCACTCCTGGCTTTTCTGTTCTCGTGGGAAATAAATCTACCCTCATTGTTGGCATCACTGGGAAGCCTCTCTGTACTTAGGTAAGTCTGTGAATGGAACGCGAGGAACGCTGCCCCGCAAGCCCATGGGTGTGGAATCCTTTGGCATGTTAATTACTCACTGTCTCTGGCAAAGTGGCAGGAGCTCACAGAACCTTCGTGGCCCTGCATCAGAGTCACACAAGCTCCGCGGTTCCGAAACTCCCCTGTATGGACGTTCCATATTTTTAAGGTTTTATCCCAAGAGCTTGTACACAGGAAATGGCCACTGAAGGTGAAACAGCAGTTTGAGATTGCATTGGTATGTGCCCTGCAACACACATGGAAAGGTGCCAACATCAGCCCTTCACTCCTGGAGGATCTGAGGACACACTTAAAAGGAAAGTCAGTGGGAGTTCCCATCGTGGCTCAGCGGAAACGAATCTGACTGCATCCATGAGGACACAGGTTCAATCCCTGGCCTTGCTCAGTGAGTTAAGGATCTGGCATGGCTGTGAGCTGTGGTGTAGACGGGCTGCTGCAGCTCCAATTCAACTCCTAGCCTGGGAACCTCCATATGCTGCAGGTGAGGCCCTAAAAAGACAAAAAGACAACAACCAGAAAAAAAAGGGGGGGGGGACATCAGAGCTCCAATGGGACCTAACAGACATCAATCCTTCAGTCACTGTCTGCACCTTGGGTGAGAACCACACTGCCCTTGGGTGAGAACCACTGCTCTAGGAACTGCTCGAGGCTTGAGGGAAAAGGGCAGCGGAAGAGGTGTCAGTGATGGTTAATGGATGGACAGCCTTTTGGGTTCAAAGGCTGTCTCTTCCGCACATTCTCCCGCCCCTTCTCTCTAAGACATGGGGGCCTGGCTCCTTCCCTAGTTCTCCTCTCTTGCTCCTCTTTCACCTACTCCTCATTTTTTTTTTTTTTTAGGGCTGCACCTGTGACATATGGAGGTTCCCAGGCTAGGGGTCCAATTGGAGCTGCAACTGCCAAGCCTCCACCACGGCAACACAGAATCCTTAACGCACTGAGTGTGTGTGTGTGTGTGTGTGTGTGTGTGTGTGTGTGTGTGTGTATGACTCAGTCACTAAGCTGTACAGCAGAAACTGATACAATGCTGTAAATCAACGCTAATAAAAAGAAAAGAATGATGGAGTTCCCATCATGGCACAGTGGAAACAAATCCAACTAGGTGCCATGAGATTGCAGGTTCCATCCCTGGCCTTGCTCAGTGCGTTAAGGATCCGGCGTTGCTGTCAGCAGTGGTGTAGGTCACAGACACGGCTCAGATCTGGGGTTGCTGTGACTGTGGTGTAGACCAGCAGCTCCAGCTCTGATGTGACCCCTAGCCTGGAGACTTCCATATGCTGCTGGTGTGGCCCTAAAGATACAAAAAAAAAAAAAAAAAAAAAAAGAATAACCACATGGACATTTTAGAACTGACAACTACAACAACAAAAAAACCCTCAGTGCAGCACTCTGGACAGGAATTGGAGATGCTACAGGTGGACATGGGCTGGGCAGCAGCAGGTGTGCAAGTGGAATCCAGGAGGGCATGAGTGGAGGGAGTGGGGACTCCTGCCACCTCCCTGGCCTCCCAGAGCCTCCTCACTTGGTGATGGTGAGCAGTGTGGCCTGAGATGTAACATCCCAGATCTTGATGCTCCTGTCGAATGAGACGGAAGCCACCTTCTGGCTGTCGGGGTCAAAGCAGCACGCGGTGACCGACATCCCGTGATGATCTGAGGCACAGGGAAAGTGACTGATTACCCCTGTGTTCTGCACTCTGGGCCACCTGCACCATGGGACACAGGGGCTTCCTCTGCTCCCCTAGAGAGTGACCACATTACAGAAACACAACTCTGGTTTTCACAAGGGACTCTTCACTCCCATGGACACTTTCTGTGGGCCTGCTGTGTATCAGCCTTTGAGCAAGGAGCACTGCCCTTTGGAGCTCCCATCATGGCGCAGTGGAAAAGAATCCGACTAGGAACCATGAGGTTGCAGGTTCGATCCCTGGCCTTGCTCAGTGAGTTAAGGATCCGGCGTTGCCGTGAGCTGTGGTATAGGACACAGACATGGCTCAGATCCCACTTTGCTGTGACTGTGGTGTAGGCTGGTAGCTGCAGCTCCCATTCAACCCCTAGCCTGGGAACTTCTGTATGCCCTAAAAAGTACAGCCCTAAAAAGATTTTTAAAAAAAAGAAAGAAAAGAAAACACTGAAATACTTTAAGTGCATTATTAATAATCATTGTGATTGTTTCCACATTTTAACAATGCAGATAAAATACTAAGAAGGTTGGGCCTCCACTCAGTAGAAGACTGGGCTTTAAATGTCCACGTGAGGTTGGAATAGAACGTTGTTTCATTTACAACAAGCATGAGACTGAGCAGAGCCTTAACCAGTCTTGGTTTTAACTGTCAGTGCTTTTATCAATCCATGTCCCATCTTTAATGATGTGGTTCATAGCGTTGCGGGTTCACCAAATAAAGCAATGGAAGTGGCTGTTACCACCATGGACAGAACAGAGCAGAGAGCCCATGAAAACTCACCTTTGATGTGGGACACGGTGGTGGTGTCTTTCGCATCTATTATACAGATGCCGCAGTCCACATCCAAGCCTGACACCACGTATTTACCATCAGGGGAGAACTTACAGGAGACGATGAAGGTTTCATGACTGAGCTTCCACTGAAATAAGGCCAGAAGCAAAAAGCTTAAAAGCTTTGGCACAGCGAAGGAAACAATAAACCAAACGAAAAGATAATCCACAGAATGGGAGAAAAATCATTGCAGATGAAGCAACCAACAAGGAATTAATCTCCAAAACATACAAACAACTCATGCAGCATGATATCAAAAAAACAAACAACCCCGTCAAAAAATGGGCAGAAGATCTAAACAGACTTTCTCTGAAGACGACACACGGATGGCCAAAAAACACCTGAAAAGATGCTCAGCATCCCTAATTATTAGAGAAATGCAAATCAGAATTACAGAAAGGTGTCACCTCACGCCACTCCGGATGGCCATCATCAGAACGACTACAAACCATAAGTGTTGGAGAGGGTGTGGAGAAAAGAGAACCTCCAACACTGCCGAGAATGTAAACAGGTACCAGCACTAAGGAGAACAGTATGGAGGTTCCTCAAAAAACTAAAAATTGATTCAGTAATCGTACTCCTCGGGATTTGCAGTACCATGGATGGAGCTAGAGATGGTCACACTAAGTGGAGGAAGACAGAGAAAGACAAATACCGTAGGATATCACTTACATGTGGCCTCTAAAAAAAGATATACCCCCCCCAAAATGATACAAAGGAACTTATTTACAAAACCGAAATAGACTCCCAGGCATAGGCAACAACCTTATGGTTACCGAAGGAGAAAGGGAGGGAGGGATGAATCAGGAGTTTGCAATTAACAGGTACACGCTACGATATATAAAACAGATGAATTAACAGGGACTGGGGAACTATATTCAACCTCTAGTAATAACCTATAATGGAAAACCATCAAAAATCTCATATATACTTAAAACAGAGTCACATTGCTATACGCTTGTAACATTATAAATCAACTATACTTAAAAAAATTTTTTTTTGTCTTTTTAGAGCCACACCCTCGGCATATGGAGGTTCCCAGGCTAGGGGTGGAATCGGAGATGTAGCCGAGGGCCTACGCCACAGCCACAGCAACGCGGGATCCGAGCCGCGTCTGCAACCTACACCACAGCTCATGGCAACGCTGGATCCTTAACCCACTGAGCAAGGCCAGGGATTGAACCTGCAACCTCATGGTTCCTAGTCAGATTCGTTAGCCACTGCACCACGATGGGAACTCCTAAGATTGTTTTTTTAAGGAAAAAAAAAAGGAGGGAGAGGAGAGATGATGAGAAGCTCTGGGGCGAAGGGCGTCAGGATGGGACAGGAGACCCAGAGGGGCCCCTGAGCAGGGACAAGGCTGCCCAGGCACTAGGAAAGAGAGACAGGGGACCTTGGGCCAGTTTGGATGCATGGATGGTGTCCCTTCCAAATTGGAGAACAGACTGAGAAGGGCACAGAAGCCTTGTGCCTCAGCTCTACTTCCTGACATCACACAAGGGAGGGTCTCTCTCTCTCTTTTTTTTCTTTAAATTTTAGGGCTACACCTGCAGCATATGGAAGTTCCCAGGCTAGGGGTTGAATCGAAGCTGCAGCTGCTGGCCTACACCACAGACACAGCAACACCGGATCTTTAACTCACTGACTGAGGCCCGGGATCAACCTGCATGGACACTAGTCGGGTTCTTAACCCACTGAGCTACAGTGGGGACTCCCAGGGAGGGTCTCTTTGCCCACACTGTTCCCTCAGCCTGGAAAGCCAGGCTCCGCATCCCGCAGCCCCACCTCTGCCTCCTCCCTTACATCCATCCTCCCACCCCTCCTCTGCCTGCTTCAGAGCGCTTTCCTTCCCCAAAGCCAAACTTCCATCATTTGGGGTCCTGAAAAGAATTCTCCTTTCCTAGTCTCACTCCACGACCCCCTCCAGGCCACCTAAGTTCCCATCCAGATCCTGCGCTGCGACATCTCCACTGGGGCAGAGCATACATACCAGCAGCTTGCCTGTTTCAAGGTCCCAAGCCCTCACCGTTTTGTCATAGGATGCTGCAACAATTCTGGAAATAAAATGACAAACACAGGGGTCTTAACAACCCAGACAATAATGCCTGTGGTTTCTATGAACAAATCATAAGAAATTCTTTATAGGAGTTCCTATCATGGCTCAGCAGTAACAAACGTGACTCGTATTCATGAGGACTCGGGTTCGATCCCTGGCCTCGCTCAGTGGGTTAAGGATCCAGCAATGCTGTGGCTATGGTGTAGGCCGGCAGCAGCAGCTCTGATTCGATCCCTAGCCTGGGAACTTCCATATGCCTCGGGCACAGCTCTATAAAGACGAAAAAAGAAAGAAAGAAAAGAAAACAGAAAAATTTTTAAATCATTCAATTTTTTAAAAAAGAAAAGACATTCTTTATAGAAAATGTCTATAATTTAGGACCATAATTGCAAATAATACCTGAATCTTTCTAAAGATGTTCCATGAGTCCCCCGCCTCCATCCCAAGAGAACAAGGGGTTCTCAATGAAAACACAGAGAGCTCCTACCACAGAAGGCACAACCGCACTGCTCCCTTTCATAGGCCCTCACCAACCAGATGGGTTCTGTTATATCTGGCACACGAAAGGTATCATTTCTTGTGTTCTGTAATTGACTGTCTTCTTCTGGGAAAAGATCTGCAAGGCACAAGGCTCAATCACTCCTTCCACTACTTACATGTCTATATGTTTTGTTTGGTTTTGTTTTTTGGCCATGCCTACAGCAAGCAGAAGTTCTGGGGCCAGGAATCAAACCCATACCACAGCAGTGACTTGAGCCACAGCAGTAACAATGCTGGATCTTTAACGCACTGAGCCACCAGGGAACTCCAATATCTCTCTCTCTCTCTTTTTTTTTTTTTTTTTTTTTTTTTTTTAGGGCCGCACATGCAGCATATGGAAGTTCCCAGGCTAGGGGTTGAATTGAAGCTGTAGCTGCCAGCCTACAGCACAGCCACAGCAAGGCCAGATCCAAGCCAGGTCTGTGACCTACACCACAGCTCATGGCAATGCCGGATCCTTAACCCACTGAGTGAGGCCAGGGATCAAACCCATGTCCTCATGGATACTAGTCAGGTTCGTTACCCTCCGAGCCACAATGGGAACTCCTTTTTGTTTGTTTGTTCGTTCTGATGTCTCTATTTTTACAGGAAAAGACTTTCATAGCTCATTGCATTCTGAAATGTTTTTTTAAAATAATATTCCTTAAATAATATATCTATTAAAATAATGTCTTATATTGCATGCTTCTATGGCAACTGTGTCCCCTAGAGAAGATAAATTCCCATGAAACTTAGATTCACACACTAGTTTTCACTAGACTAATTTGTAGCGGCTGCTCAGGGTAAGAGTAAATCCATTCTAAAGCAAACCCCTTGTCTTTTGGGGAGTTTCTCTTGTGGCTCAGTGGGTTACGAACCTGACATAGTGTCCATGAGGATGTGGGTTCAATCCCTGGCTTTGCTTAGTGGGTTAAAGATCCACCGTTGCCATGAGCTGTGGTGCAGGTCACAGACTTGGCTCAGATCTGGTCTTGCTGTGGCTGTGGTGTAGATGGGCAGCTGCAGCTCCGATTAGACCCCTAGCCTGGGAACCCCCATACGCCGCAGGGGTGGCCCTAAAAAGACAAAACAAACAAACAGTAAACCGTCCCCGGTGTGCACCCTTCCCTCTCACTTTCCTGACCAGAGTGAAATGAGAGCAAGTCACCTTCTGCTGTCAGCTGTGACGCTGCACTCAATAACAGGAGCTCCGGGCGCCGGCTCAAAATCCCGAACGACAGCTCCATCCATGGCATCCTCAAGTCAGAGGGAGAGAGGGGAGAGGGCAGCAGTCACTGAGGTGCCGAAGCTGTGTGCTGAGTTCAACGTCAGCCCTGAGCTGGTCTGAGAGCCCATAATCCTATGACTCTTACCCGGCCCAGAGGGCGAAAGGACATCCCCGCCACTCCCAGAGCTGGAAGAACACCCTCGCCGGCATCCCCAGCAAAGTCCCCCTCAACACCACAGTGGCTGATGGCAAACGGGCCACTCTGAGGGCAGAGCTGCACACAATTTCCTCAATCCCTACTGGCCAAAGGGGCATTGCAGAATCTAACAACATCTTTCAAGAACTTTCTAAAGTTCTTTTTTTTTTCTTTTTTTTTTTTTTGGTTTTTAGGGCCACACTCAGGGCATATGGAGATTCCCAGGCTAGTGGTGGAATCCATACCAGCCGCAGCCATACCAGATCCCAGCCGCATTTGCAACCTAAACCGAAGCTCACTGAGTGAGGACCAGGGATCAAACCTGAATCCTCATGGATACTAGTTGGATTTGTTTCTGCTGCGCCACAACGGGAACTCCCAAGGTTCCTGCTCTTTGACCCAGCAGTTCTACTCTGAGGGGTCTCTCCTAATGAAAGCATCTGAATTGTGGCCAAAGAATAACGCATGAAAAGGTTCATCACATGTTACGGGGGACAGACGGCAGACACACGGACATCAGTCTGCGTCCACCGAAAAAGGGAGCCGTTCAAATAAATTCTAACACATCCAGGAGTTTCTGTCGTGGCACAATGGTTAACGAATCTGACTAGGAACCATGAGGTTGCAGGTTCGATGCCTGGCCTCGCTCAGTGGGTTAAGGATCCAGCGTTGCCATGAGCTGTGGTATAGGTTGCAGATGCGGCTCAGATCCTGCGTTGCTGTGGCTGTGGCGTAGGCCCTCGGCTACAGCTCCGATTAGACCCCTAGTCTGGAAACCTCCATATGCTGCAGGAGCGGCCCTAGAAAAGGCAAAAAGACCCTAAATAAATAAATAAATAAAATAAAATAAAGTAACACATCCAACAGCGGAGCCCAAGCAACAGTTATCACGTGGAAGGGTGATAACTGGAGAACATGATGAGAACAAAGGAGGGTAATAACTGGACAATATGATGGGAGCAATCGGGGCAGCAGAGGGCAGAGTGCCTGTTGTGCTGAGATGAAATACTTTCAGTAAGAAATGTACGGAGTTCCCATTATGACTCGGTGGGTTAAGAACCTGACTAGTATCCATGAGAATGTGGGTTCCATCCCTGGCCTTGTTCAGTGGGTTAAGGACCTGGCATTGCCTGCAAGCTGTGATGGAGATTTGGCTCAGATCTGGAATGGCTATGGCTGTGGCCTAGGTCAGTGGCTGCAACTCTGATTCCACCCTAGCCTGGGAACCTCCATATACCACAGGTGCAGCCCTAAAAGATAAAAAAAAAAAGTAGTGTGAGGGTTTGCACATGCCCTTTGAGCCAGCATTTCCACCTTGAGGTATTCTCACATACTTGCAAAATGGCCTGGGTACAAGATTGCCCATGGCAGCATTTTTGGTTCATTTGTTTTTTGTCTCATTGTTTTAAATAGCAGAAGTTTGGAAGCAATCTAATTGTTCACCAGCAAGGGCGAGGTTCACCCACCTGGGGTGGGTGGGGTGCTCTGACCTGAACAAGGAGGCTCTATATGTGCTGATTATAAAAGAGTTCTTAGAAGTATTGCTAAGGAGTTCCCGTCGTGGCACAGTGGTTAACAAATACGACTAAGAACCATGAGGTTGCGGGTTCGATCCCTGCCCTTGCTCAGTGGGTTAAGGATCCGGTGTTGCCACGAGCTGTGGTGTAGGCTGCAGACGCGGCTCAGATCCCAAGTTGCTGTGGCTGTGGCGTAGGCCAGTGGCTATAGCTCCAATTCGACCCCTAGCCTGGGAACCTCCATATGCCGCAGGAGCAGCCCAAGAAATGCCAAAAAGACAAAAAAAAAAAAAAAAAAAAAGAAGAAGAAGTATTGCTAAGTGTGGGAGTTCCTGTTGTGGCTCAGTGGTTAACGAACCTGACTAGGAACCATGAAGTTTCAGGTTCGATTCCTGCCTTGCTCAGTGGGTTAAGGATCTGGTGTTGCCATGAGCTGTGGTGTAGGTCGCAGACAAGGCTCAGATCCCGTGTTGCTGTGGTTCTGGTGTAGGCTCCGCTTAGACCACTAGCCTGGGAACCTCCATATGCTGCGAGAGTGGCCCTAGAAAAGGCAAAAAGACAAAAAAAAAAAAAAAAAAAAAAAGTATTGCTAAGTGTGAAAAGCATAGATCAGGAGTTTTGTTTGGTGTTTAGAATGTTTTAAACTTTTCTCACTGTTCTGAAAGGATGTAACCAATTGTATTCCTTACTATCATGGCAAAATACTATTTTTTTTTCTCTGAATCTTAGTATTGTCTTTATTATGAGCTTTCTCATCACAAGCAATGGTTGGCATAATCAAATTTTTGAGTTATTTTTAAGGCAATCAAAAAAAAAAAAAAATCCCAGGAGTTCCTGTCATGGCTCAGCAGAAACGAATCTGACTAGTACCCATGAGGACACAGGTTTGATCCCTGGCCTCACTCAGTGGGTTAAGGATCGGGCATTGCTATCAGCTAGGGTGTAGGTCGCAGATGTGGCTCAGTTCTGGAGTTGCTGTGGCTGTGGTGTAGGCGGGCAGCTACAGCTCCAATTCCACCCCTAGCCTGGGAACCTCCATGTGCCACAGGTGCAACCCTAAAAAGCAAAAAAAAAAAAAAAAAAAAAAGAGAGAGAGAGAGAAATTAAAACAGATGTTTGGGCCCAAGGTGGGTCTGGAGAGGAGGGAGAGAAGGGAGAGGCGAGGAGACATTTTGCCCCAGACACCACGATGGGAGAAAGTGCGGTGTAGGGTAAGGGTATAAGGGAGAGCTCTGGATGGGTCCCTAGTACGGGGCCTGAACCATCTGGACAGTCCCCACACCCTCCTGTCTAGTCTTCCTGGCTCCGTAGCCACCAATGACCCAGAAGGTGCTGTTCCAAGGTGATCCAGAGGGTGAGAAGCTATCCTCCACCTGGTTACCTGAACCCAGGACCCCACTTTGACTCACCCCCTCTGTCCCCTTCCTGTCCCTGAAGCCAGAGGAGACAGCAAAGCTCAAGCACCAACCATCCTCCCCGTGGGTCCCGCCCCAGCCGCGGGGGCATCCATGGCCTGGCCCCTCATGTGGTCACTGTCCTCTCCCAACCCTGCCCCCTCCTCACCCCCTCCCGGCTGACCAGCAATGCCCCCAAACAGGCCTGCCAGGGTCTGCTGGCGATGCCCAGAAGACTTTGAAAGAGTTCGTGGGGGCCACCTTTTTGTGTCCTTGTCGGACCATCGCAGCCCTATTCCTGCACCTTCGAGCAGGAATCTGTGCTCAGGCCTCCCCTTCACCCCTCATGGACAGGTCCCAGGCCTGGCCATAATGCCATCTCTGTGGGTGGAGCTGAATAGTCAAATGAGAAGGAGACCCAGGCAGCACAGAGACCCCAGGCAGGCCTCAGGCACAGCCTCCAACCAAAGGTGGTGAGCCCTGGGTCCCATGGTCTCCATCCCTGCCCCCACTGCTTCCAAATCAACAGGCTGACAGCAGCCACACTGACCTCATCTCTCTCCACTGGCTTGACACCAGGGTGAGCCCTCCCTCTGCTGCTGCTTCTTGCGCTTTGCTCAGAAAGGTCTCTCCAGTCTGTGGGATGCTCGAATGTCTGGGGGCTCAGCAATGGGGGACTCTCCACAAGAGGTGGCATAAGCTTACGGGATGTTTTGGTTCCACCGAACCCTGGGCCACCTACCCACAGCTTCACGGTGCAGTCATAGGAACCACTGAGGAGCTTGGTATCATCCACACAGAAGTGACAGGAACTCACAATGTGCTGGTGTCCCTTCATAATTTTAAATGGGATCTGAAAAAAGGATAGACTGAGCACGTTCAGAATACTGGGCCAATATTTTAAAAATTAATAGAATTCCTATACACTTGCAATGAACAATCCAGAAAAAAAAAAAATTAAGAAAACAATTGCACCAAGGGAGTTCCCCTTATGGCCCAGCGGAAATGAATCCAACTAGGAACCATGAGGTTGGGGGTTTGATCCCTGGCCTCATTCATTGGGTTAAGGATCCAGTGTTGCTGTGAGCTGTGGTGCAGGCTGCAGATGCGGCTCAGATCTGGTGTGGCTGTGGCTGTGGCGTGGCCCAGCAGCTATAGCTCTGATTTGACCCCTAGCCTGGAAACTTCCATACGCTTCAGGTGTGGCCCTAAAAAGCAAAAAAAGAAAAAAAAAAGTATATAGATGTGAATTCCCATTGTGGCTCAGCTGTAATGAACCCAACTAGGATCCATGAGGATGCAAGTTTGATCCCTGGCCTTGCTCAGTGGGTTGAGGATCTGGCTACAGCTCTGATTCAACCCCTAGCCTGGTAACCTCCATATGCCGAGGGTGTGGCCCTAAAAAGAAAAAAAAAGAAGGGAGGAATTCTCTGGTGATGTTGTCACTGCTGAGGCTCAGGTTTGATCTCTGGCCCTTCTGCACGCTGGCCAATAAATAAATAAACAAATCATAAAAAGAAGGGAAATCTCAAATCAATCATCTAAACTTCCACTTTAAGAAAATAGACAAAGAAAAGCAAATTAAATCCAAAATCCAAGAAGAAAAGAAATAACAGGAATTAGAGCATAAATCAATGAAATTGAAAACAGGAAATCAAAAAACAATTAACACAAAAGCTGGTTCCTTTTTTTTTTTTTTTTGTCTTTTATCTTCTTAGGGCCACACCTGTGGCATATGGAGGTTCCCAGGATAGGGGTCAAATCAGAGCTATGGCTGCTGGCCTACAGCACAGCCACAGCAACACAGGATCCAAGCCTTGTCTGTGACCTACACCAGTGCTCACGGCAATGCCAGATCTTTAACCCACTGAGAAAGGCCAGGGATCAAACCCGCATCCTCATGGATACTAGCTGGGTTCGTTAACCACTGAGCCATGATGGTAACCCCCAAAAGCTGGTTCTTTAAAAAAAAAAAAAATCAGTAAAATTGATAAGCCTCTAGCCAGACTAAGAAAAAAGGAGAGAGAACACAGGTTACTGATATCAGCATGGGGACAGAGAGATGTCGGGAAAGCAGGGGTGCTATAAAGAAAAAAATGTGGCCTGCTATTCCAGTTCTACAAGGATCAAGTCCTCAGCCACTGCAGTCACTCACTCACCACTCACTGAGTCACTCCACCTAGTCACTGACTGAGGGGAGTTCAGGTCAGAGACAAAGTATTCTGCGCTTTGGATCTATCAACCTTTTTTTTTTTTTTTGGTCTTTTTGCCTTTTCTAGGGCTGCTCCCACGGCATATGGAGTTTCCCAGGCTAGGGGTCGAATCGGAGCCGTAGCCGCTGGCCTACACCAGAGCCACAGCAACGCGGGATCCAAGCCGCATCTGCGACCTACACCACAGCCCACGGCCACACCAGATCCTTAACCCACTGAGCAAGGCCAGGGATCGAACCAGCAATCTCATGGTTCCTAGTTGGATTTGTTAACCACTGAGCCACAATGGGAACTCCAAGGATCTATCAACCTTAGATGGTTATGATACATACTTAAGGAAAATTTCATTGACCCCAGATCCTCTCATCTTCCCATTCATAGAAAAGCACTAAAATCATTAACTTGAGATGTCTGTTCTTTGTGATTAGCAGTAATCTTTCTAGGCTTGACGACGTGTTTTTCCCAGCAAAATAGTTCCTATACGTCCTGATTCCTCCCTTACCTCTTTGGAGCGGTTCCTCCGGGCTATCTGAGAGGCTGCCTCCCAGGCTATAGCCTAGAATAAAACTTAACTCATCTTGCAACAGAAGAAAGGCTGGGGGAAAAATGTAATTGTAATGTATACATGTAAGGATAACCTGACCCCCTTGCTGTACAGTGGGGAAAAAAAAAAACAAAAAACAAAACTTAACTCATGACTTCTACCTTATGCACTTTCTTTCAGCTGACAGTGCTGAGTTGTGGGAATGTGAGGGGATGTAGGACAGGACATTGAGGGATTTGGGGCTCTGCTGCCAGGCACTGCCCCCACGGATACAAGAACTCTGCATGCTAAGACCAGGTAGGGTGAGGCGGGCCCAGCAGGAGATGTAGGCATGAGGGGAGGTGCGAGTCCAGGGTTAGGGGTGGGGGTGGCGTGGACTGTGGGGAACGCAGAGTGTGGGAAGGCACAGAGATGTGCGGATGCGGTAAGTGATTAAAAAACCCTTTGCATCCAGGGAGAGGTGGGTAAGCCTGCAGAGAGACGCCTGACCGCCAGGGGGCGCAGGCAAAGCGAGCCAGACAGAGGGCGCTGGGGGGCGGGGCCTGCGGGCGCCGGGCGGGTCTGAGGGCGGGGCCTGGCGAGGCTCTGCCTGCAAACAGCCTTCCGATCCGGCGAGAGGTTACTCAGTCAGTGGTCAGCGCTGCCCTCCGCCGCCACGCAGGCGCCTTGGGGGCAGCTGCCTCTGGCTCGAGGCAAAACTCTCTCATTGCAAAAGCATAACTTTATCAAGGGAAAACCGAGCAGCAAGAGCGGAGAATCCCCCTACCCCTTCCGAATCTTTCTGGGCCCTCCTTTCAGACGATTTTTTGCGCAGAGTACTTTCGGGGTGCATTAGGTAGGGGGACCTCTAGGAGCCACGGAGGGAAGTTCCACACAAGGTGCATTGTCCGAGGCCCTAACAAATATGGCATATAGACGTCTGACGTTTATAAAAGCAAAAAAAAAAAAAAAAAAAAGCTCTTTTTTAGGTTTATGTAGCATCCCATCAATACGTTCCCCAGGTGTTTCTGCGCCCGTTGATCGCGGTACTGCGGCACAGTGGGAACCGGGGAGCAAAGACCCCAGCCCTCGAGTGCGCGTGGCAGGGGCACAGGGACCGCGGGGCCTAAATGGGCCGGGGTGGGAGATGAGTGCAGCCACCGCACAGACACCAAGGAGAGCCAGATGAAGACAGCTTTAGACAGAGGGCGGGAGAGTCCCCCACCCCTGCATCCAGGAAGGGGGACAATGGGGACACCAGAGGCTGGAACGGCTTGAAGGTCAGCAAGTCAGAGGGGAGAGGAAAACAGAGAGAGGAGCCAGAGTCAAAACGGCCTGGAAGGTCACGGCCAGATCTCCCAACTTTGTCTTAAACGTGCCAGGAAGCCAGAGAGGTTTTGAGCCAATTATTTTTAAAATCTGTGACACATCTGCGTGTGTGAGTGTGCATTATTCAAAGGCTAAAACGAAGTGTTATCATTAAGGATGTTCTTAGCAAACCATCTTAGAGAGCAGGATGAAATCATCTGGAACATTATTATTCTTGCCTTATGCGCCTTCATTTCAAAGGATCGTTTGTTAACATTTTCATGCAGCTACGCAAGGGCAGTAACCTCACTGTATAAACACCTCCAGAGTGTACTGTTCTCAATCACTGCTCCTTTCTGTTTATTCCAAACCGTTTTCTCTTACTCCAGTTCTTTATTCTGATTTTTGTTGTTTGCCAGGGTGCTCCCTTGAGTAACTTTTTGTTCAAAGAGAAGCATCGTCTTTGAAGCTCTTAAAATGTCTTTCTGCTGGTTTTATGGAGGACCAGCAGTCTGGCCAAGTAAAGATTCCAAGTACAGAATCCAGGCACAAACGTTCCTCCAAGATCTTTGTATAACTTCTCAATTTCTGTCAACCAAATGGATCATACAAACCTTAGGCCAAAAAAAATCTTAAGCCACCTCAATATGCATGCACTGGAGACTGTGAAATCTGTCTGGGGCAGCCAGCCAATGGAATATGCTCCATCAAAAAAAGAACAAGGAAGCTGTTTCTTTACTAATATGGAAAGATCTCTGAAATAAGTTTTAAAAAAAATTAAAACCCAGGTGCAGAAAAGGCCTAAGGCATGTTTCCATTTATGTAAATTTTGCAAACAAACAAAAAAAAATGGAGGGGGCAGAATATATATGTATGTGCTGGTATGTGCACAAAATATCTTGTAAGGATACAGAAGAAACTAGAAACATTTGTTACCTCTGTAGAGGGAAAGGGGATAGTTGGTGGGGAGGGGTGCTAGGGAGACTCTTAGTGTTTAAGGAAAAAAAAAAACCCTTTTATATCTTCAATAGATGCTGGAATTGGATATCGGGGGATGGTCTATGGAGAACAGAAATAAAATACAACTCCTATGTTCTCCTTTCATTCTACTTAAAAATCAGAATAAATATCACAAATAAAAGCAAGCAAAGCACTGGCACACGCTGTGATTTCTCTTCAAACAGGCTTCCCCATGGAGACCCCAGTGCACCCCTGCAGGGGGCTGGCAGGGACAGTCAGCCAGTCGACAGTGCCACTTGTGGTCTTGGCTCCCAAGTCCTGTGACAGCTGGAGAAGCCTCCATCTCAGTCTGATCTCAGACTTTCCCATCTGTGTGGGGACAGCCTCGCTCCTCCTATCCTTGCAACGCAGGCATTCGCCACCTGTGGGTTCTATTTCCCTCCAGTCTTGCATTGAACGTGACCATCTCTTCTCACATAAGCTCTCAGTCTTTCTTTCCTGGTTTCCCTCCGTATTTCTCCTGCTCCCATTCCCACCCCCTCCCTTTCCAACACTTATATTCACATTGGCTCTTCTGCATCTCCTCTGCCTTCCTCTTCTCTTTTCTCTCAGAATTATTGTTCCTTTCTGGTTTTTTTCTCTGAGTTCCCAGAGAATACTGTGAGCTTGTTTTCTCATTTTTCTGTGTCAGTTCTCTGCTCTGACTTTACAGCCTCCATGGAGGATTTTGGTTTGGAAATCCTTTTTTTTTTTTTTTTTAACCCCCAAGAATTCTCTTTGCTCACAGATGATTTCCTCTTCCCAGCCTCCAGCCTTTGTTTTATCAATGAAAGTCTTCTCAGTTATCACTGAGGATGCAAAGTAAGTGTTGTTGGGGTTTTTTTAGGTATTTTGTCATTATTATTCTAAGTTTTCTCTTACCTCTGGTGCCCTTTCATGGGTGACAGGACTTCTTCACTGACCCTAGGACCCGCACTTGGGAGTGTCACAGGAGGCATTTCTGGGCTGGGTCAGGAAACACCGACCTCCTCCCCCAGGATGGTTTCCCTGGGCTACCCTGCCCCTCCTCCAGCTGCCCCCATCCCCTGCAGCCATTCCACCCACTGGGTGTGCCTCAGGCAGGGGATTGGGCCCGGGCCTGGGCCTGGGCCTGGTAAGAAAGCCGCCCTCCCCGCCACCCCAGGTCCCCTAGCTGGCTCTCGAGCCCTCCCCACCTGTTGGGCACAAGTCTCATGCCCTCCCTGTGGGAGCGGTTCTGACCTTGGAGAGTGGCTCCTGGTCACCCCAGGACGTCTTCTCGTTCCATAATGTCTTCTCTGGCGTCCAGTGCTTTTCGGGTGGTGACGCCTCCCTGTCCAAGGCCAGGGGGTCAGGCGAGGGCAACAGCCGGCCCCGCCGCACCTCCAAGAACGACAGCCTGAAGGGACCTTAGGCCCTGAACAGGGCCACCCAGGTCAGCTAGCGGGGCTGGTGAGCACTGTCGCAGGCGTGGGCCAAAGACAGCTGCAGGTTACATCTCACCCTGATCCGGGGCTTTCGTGGAGCCGGGGGTAGCCGGGAGATGGGAGGCCATCTTGCAGCCCAGCCTGGCGGAGAACCGCGTCCCCGCATGTCCCCGCGCGTCCCCGCGCCCCCGGCGCGTGCCAGGTCTTGGGACCCGCTGGCCCTCCCTGGGCCCCGGGATCTCACCGCCTTCTCTCAACACGCCACACGGTCACCCTCCGAAAAATGAGCCTCCAGGTCTGGGTAGAAAACGAATGAGGCCAAATGTGTGAAACCGGGGAGCCCCCTCCTCGTGGCCTTCTTTAGGGTCTCCCTGGCTCCCTTCCCAGGATAACCTGTGCGTCCCCTGCCTGTGCAGGAGTGGAAGGAATCACACTCCCTAGGAGAAGAGCAGGAATGGGAAAGCGACCACCTGCCTCTCACACAAGATCTCAAGCCAGTCTGACTGTCCTTATCTGGACTCAGCTTTCTTTACAAGAAAACCAGAAAGAAGCCTTCAATTTTCATTTCTTTCCTTTTTTTTTTTTTTTAATTGTTTTTACTGCTGCACTGCACTTGCAGCATATGGAAGTTCGTGGGCCACGGGTCAAATCCGAGCTGCAGCTGAGGCCTACTGATGCCAGCAGCATCTGTGACCTGCACCACTGCTTGCAGCAGTGCAGATCCTTAACCCGCTGAGGCACAATGGGAACTCCTTTCCATTTCTTTTTCAAAGTTTCAGGCAAAGAAAAATCAAGAAGGAAATAGAAAAATTCCATTTTAATTAAACTGTACAGTCTGCATTTTTTCCTCTGACACTAACTGAAGTTAAAAATAGAAATCACAAGGCAGGCTTTGAAATGTCAATGTTTTAAAAAATTATTTTACATCATGAATTTACATATAAATACAATCTGCACAATGTATTAACTGAGTGATCGATGAACATCCATCCTGGAGGAGAGCTGGTATTGGGACAAGCCAGGGCGGAATTCAATTACTGTCTCCTAAGAGGAAGACGCTTCAGCCTGGAAAAGGAAATAAAAGAGAGAAAAGGTAAGTTAGATACAAATGGAAAAACCAGACAGCTCACTGGGGGTGGAGAATGCCAAGCCTCTCCCTGAGTCAAAGTGGCACAAAATACAGAAGTTGACCACACACCGTGAAAGAAAGCACTGTTTAATTAGCATTCTTAAAATTCTGTTCCCCCCAGAACATACAGACTCACTAACCCACATCTCATATTAAGACCTATTTATAAAAGCATACTGTTATAACCACTATGAAAAACAGCATGCGGGCTCCTCAGAAAACTAAATACAGAACTACCATGTGATCCGGCAAGCCCACTCCTGGGCATATATCCGGACAAAACTAATTCGAAAAGATACATGCACCCCCATGTTCATCACAGCACTATTCACAACAGCCAAGACATGGAAACAACCCAAATGTCCATCGACAGATGATTGGCTTAAGATGTCGTACATATATACAACAGAACATAACTCAGCCATAAAAAAGAACAAAACAGGAGTTCCTGTTGTGGCTCAGCGGTTAACGAATCCGACTAGGAACCACGAGGTTGCAGGTTCAATCCCTGGCCTCGCTCAGTGGGTTAAGGATCGGGCATTGCCATGAGCTATGGTGAAGGTCACAGATGCGGCTCGGATCCAGCACTGCTGTGGCTCTGGTGTAGGCCGGCGGCTACAGCTCTGATTTGACCCCTAGCCTGGGAACCTCCATATGCTGAGTGCGGCCCTAGAAAAGACAAGAAAAAAAAATGCCATTCATAGCAACATGGATGGACCTAAAAATTATCATGCTAAGGGAAGCAAGTCAGAAAGAGACAAACACCATATGATATCACTTATATGTGGAATCTAAAATATGTCATAAATGAACGTGTCTACAAAACAGAAACAGACACACCCATGGAGAACACACTTGTGGTTACTGGGACCAGGGAGTGGGATGGAAAGGCAGTTTGGGGTCAGTAGATGCAAACTATTACATTTAGAATGGATGTGCGGTCTTGCTGTATAGCACAGGGAATTATATCTAGTCTCTTGGGATAGACCATGATGGAAGATAAACATAAGGGAATGTATATGTATATATGACTGGGTCACTTTGCTGTACAGCAGAAATTGGCACAACACTGTAAATTAACTACGCTGTAATAATTTTTCTTTTCTTTTTTTTTTTTTTAGGGCAGCACTCGAGGCATATGGAGGTTCCCAAGCTAGGGGTCGAATTGCAGCTATAGCTGCCGGTCTATACCACAGCCACAACAACACCAGCTCCGAGCCGAGTCTGCGACCTACACCCGCTAATCGAGGCCAGGGATACTAGTCAGAATCATTTCCACTGAGCCTCGATGGAAACTCTGTTTTGGTTTCTTAATGGTTAGTTTTATTTTTTTATTTATTTTGTCTTTTTTGGGCCAGACCCACGGCGTGGCATATGGAGATTCCCAGGCTAGGGGTCTTATCAGAGCTACAGCTGCTGGCCTACACCACAGCCACAGCAACGCCAGATCTGAGCCGCGTCTGCGACCTACACCACAGCTCATGGCAACACCGGATCCTTAACCCACTGAGCAAGGTCAGGCATTGAACCCACAACCTCATGGTTCCTAGTCGGATTTGTCTCTGTTGCACCATGATGGGAACTCCACTGGTTAGTTTTAGATGCCAATCAGCACACAGCTACCTGCCCACATTTTCTGACTGCTGTGCTCAGCCCACCCTCCTGACAGGGCTGAGGGGCTTCTGAGTGTGCGAGCGCAAATGCCTCCTCACAGAAAGGACTCATTAGATGGCCCCAAAGGTCAAGGGTGATAATATCAGGTGTTGGGGAGGATCTGTGAGCCTGGACACATGACAGCCGCTGGGCCTGGCTCTCCCCACACGTGAGATGAGGTGACACAGAGCCCCAGGGCTGTGTGAGGATGACATGAGCCCACCCCCGTCATGTGTCTCCACTGCCTGCACATCGAGGAAAGGGAAACGTGAATCAGCCACTTCAGGGGGCCCCGGATTAACGTGAAATGCTCATATCCTTGGTGTTTTTGAACCATGAGAATGTCCTATTCATTCTAAAGGAATAAATGAAAAAGAACAAGGGGGTGGCACTTGTCTTTCCAAACATCAAAATATACTATAAGGCCAGAGTAAGAGTAATTGAAAAAGAGCAGATGAAAATATAGAGAATAGCTAAGAAATCAGAACACAGAATCCAGGAACAGACCTGCACCAGCATAGGGATTTAGAACATGATCAAGCTACGCTTTAAGGAGCCACAACACCAAGTGGGGCCAATGGCCAGGGGTCACGCCTGCCATTTCTCCCTGTATCCTGGGCCCATGGCTGGGCTTCCCCTACCTGGTCCTGGGGTGGCCAGCCAGGACCATCCAGCTGACCCTGGCCTGTGGGCTGTGGGGGAAGGGAAGACAGTGACCTTGAGGCAGGACCGTCACAACCTCCATCCTCCAACCAGTTTCCTCCTCAGGGAGTGGAACAAACTGGGATCCTGACTACTTTCTCAATTGTATGTCTGCTTCATTGTGCTGTGCCACTGGGATGTGGGGTTTTGTTTTGTTTTTGTTTTTTGGCTTTTTAGGGCCGTACCCATGGCATATGGAAGCTCCCAGGCTAGAGCTCAAATCGGAGCTACACCTGCTGGCCTACACCAAAGCCACAGCAACGTGGGATCCGAGCCTGCGTCTGCAACCTACACTACAGCTCACAGTAATGCCAGATCCCCAACCTACTGAGCGAGGCCAGGGATGGAACCCGTATCCTCGTGGATCCCGGTCAGATTCGTTTCCACTGCGCCACAAAGAGAATCCCTGGGGGTTCTTTTTAATTGCAACTCGCTTATTGGCTTTCACTAATATAACTGGCTATCTCTCTGGAGAAAGGTAAATGGGATGCCTACCCTCCTCTGTTCACAAAAAACACAGGAAAATAAAGCAATTCAAATAGATTAAACAAAAGCTATAAGAGCATGAGAGGAGTTCCTTGTGGTGCAGCAGGTTAAGGACCTGGTGCTGTCACGGCAGTGGCTTGGCTTTGCTCCCTGACTAGGAAACTCCTCATGCTGTGGGTGTGGCCAAAAAAAAATTAAAAAAATAAAAAAAAAGGCATGAGAATAATCTATATCTTAGGGAAGGTCTTTAAAAGACAAAATACCAATAACATACTAATAACAACAATGAAAAAAGGCTAAATGGATTGTATCAAATCTTCTATTCAATAAAGATTGTTAAAAGCTGTATAACAGCTAACATGTTAAAACACAAAGGATTAATATCCAGAATTATTATTTTTAATTCCTAAAAATCACTGAGACAGTACCTAAAACCCAGTGAAACAATCTCACAGAATACAGAATACGGTGCAAAGGATGCGAGCATGTTATTCACAGAGGAGCCCATGGTAAAGGCCGACACTCGCGGGAAAGGCCGCTCAGCCTTACTGCTGACCCGGGAAACGCAACGGAGACGACGAGCCATTCTTTACCCATGACGCGGGCAAACATCTCTGGACTGTTTGCAACTGATGCGGTAACAAGGGGCTTTTTCATAATTAAAGTGGCTATAAGCCACTTCTGGAAACAACTTGGTGGTATTTATTCCTTCTAAAATGTCCAGGAATTCCTGTCGTGGCACAGTGGAAACAAATCCGACTAGGAACCGTGAGGTTGTGGGTTCGATCCCTAGCCTCGCTCAAGTGGGTTAAGGATCCAGCGTTGTGGTGAGCTGCGGTGTAGGTCACTGATACAGCTGGGATCCTGCGTTGCTGTGGTTGTGGTGCAGGCCGGCAGCTGTAGCTCCAATTTGACCCCTAGACTGGGAACTTCCATGAGCTGCAAGTGTGACCCTAAACATAAGTAAATAAATGAATAAAAATGTGAAATAGGGAGTTCCCGTCGTGGCGCAGTGGTTAACGAATCCGACTAGGAACCATGAGGTTGCGGGTTCAATCCCTGCCCTTGCTCAGTGGGTTAACGATCTGGCGTTGCCGTGAGCTGTGGTGTAGGTCGCAGACGCGGCTCGGATCCTGCGTTGCTGTGGCTCTGGCGTAGGCCGGTGGCTACAGCTCCGATTCAACCCCTAGCCTGGGAACCTCCATATGCCGCGGGAGCGGCCCAAGAAATAGCAACAACAACAACAACAAAAGACAAAAAGACAAAAAAAAAAAAAAAAAAAAAAAAAAAAAAAAAAAAAAAAAATGTGAAATAAAATGTGTGTGTACGTGAGTGTGGGGGGGGGGTTGTGTAAAAAAGTCTTCAAAGTTACAAAGCAACTGATGGCAGAGGTTACTGTGGAGAGAAGAGAGCTTTGGGGAACTGGTCACAGGCCACTTTAAGCTTCAGCTGTAAGATGTGAATGTTCACAACAATAATATATTTACATATTACTTATGCAATTAAAAGTTAACTTTTTAAAAAGCCGAGTTAATACACAAATTCACCACATTTGACATTTGCCTCTAAGCAGATAGGCAAGGTTTCTGTCAGCTTCTGAGAGATCTCTGAAAGCCGGGTCTCCTGCCACCTACCGTCTCAGCAGCTCCTGGGGTGACAGGTCCACAGTCCCGTCCTCATCACTCTGGCTGTCACTGCTGTCCGTACTCTCAGAGCTACTGCTTTTCTCTGGCTTTTTATTCTTTTGCTTGCCTTTGTGTTTGTGCTTCCGGTGTTTCTTTTTCTGAAGAAAAGAAATAAAGAAATCAAGGCGAACAAATGGGTGTTCCCTGCCCTAATTCAGCACAGTGACAGGCTAAAAGGGCATTTGGTTGCTGGAGTCATTCAGAAATAAAAACAAAAAACCTTGGAGTTCCTGCTGTGGCACAGCAGAAACAAACCCGACTGGTATCCCTGAGGATGCAGGTTCGATCCTTGGCCTCGCTCAGTGGGTTAAGGATCTGGCGTTACCATGAGCTGTGGTGTAGGTCAAAGACGCAGCTCAGGTTCTGAGTTGCTGTGGCTGTGGTGTAGGCCGGCAGCTATAGCTCTGAATCGACCCCTCCCCTGGGAACCTCCAAATGCTGTGGGTGCAGCCCTAAAGAAATATATATATATATATAAAACAAAAAAAATTTTAAAAAGAATGCATATGTATGTATAACTGAGTCACTCTGCTGTACGGCAAATTATCACAACATTGTAAACCAACTATACTTCCAATATTTATTTATTTATTTTAATTTTATTTTTTCGTCTTTTCGAGGGCCACTTCCCGCGGCATATGGAGGTTCCCAGGCTAGGGGTCTAATCGGAGCTCTTGCTGCCAGCCTATGTCAGAGCCACTGCAACGTGGGATCCGAGCCGTGTCTGCAACCTACACCACAGCTCACAGCAAGGCCGGATCCTTAACCCACTGAGCAAGGGCAGGGACCGAACCCGCAACCTCACAGTTCCTAGTTGGATTTGTTAACCACTGTGCCACAACAGGAATTCCTACTTCCAATTTTTAAAAAAAGAAAAAAAAAAAGACGTGGATGTTGAGATAAAGGTTGTCAACAGTGCTTGTCAAGCGTCCATTAAAAAGGGCAAGTTATTGGAGTTCCTGTCGTGGAGCAGCAGAAACGAATCCAACTAGTAACCATGAGGTTGTGCGTTTGATCCCTGGCCTTGCTCAGTGGGTGAAGGATCCAGTGTTGCTGTGAACTGTGGTGTAGGTTGCAGACGTGGCTCGGATCTGGTGTTGCTGTGGCTGTGGTGTAGGCCGGCGGCTGCAGGTCTGATTAGACCCCTAGCCTGGGAACCTCCATTGCCGCAGGTACAGTCCTAAAAAGACAAAAAAACAAACAAAATAAAAGGGGCAAGTTATGGACCCAAATCTCTATTTGTAATGATGAAAAAGTAGTTGAGAAATATTCAAACTAATATTTTCATTTAATACTGAATGATAATGAATATTTAATTATTTTATTGAAAACAATAATCATTTTTGAAATTAAAAACAGTAATTTTTTTACTATGTAATACTCAACCATGACTCTAAGATATTTAAATGTCGGAGTTCCCATCGTGGCGCAGTGGTTAACGAATCCGACTAGGAACCATGAGGTTGCGGGTTCGGTCCCTGGCCTTGCTCAGTGGGTTAATGATCCGGCGTAGCCGTGAGCTGTGGTGTAGGTTGCAGACGCGGCTCGGATCCTGTGTTGCTGTGGCTGTGGTGTAGGCCAGTGGCTACAGCTCCGATTCGACCCCTAGCCTGGGAACCTCCACATGCCGTGGGAGCGGCCCAAAGAAATAGCAAAAAAGACCAAAAAAAAAAAAAAAAAAAAAAAGATATTTAAATGTCCTCTTTTCCTACTTTTATTTTTTATTTTTTTTTGTCTTTTGTCTTTTTTGTCTTTTGTTGTTGTTGTTGTTGCTATTTCTTGGGCCGCTCCCGCGGCATATGGAGGTTCCCAGGCTAGGGGTTGAATCGGAGCTGTAGCCACCAGCCTACGCCAGAGCCACAGCAACGCGGGATCCGAGCCGTGTCTGCAACCTACACCACAGCTCACGGCAACGCCGGATCGTTAACCCACTGAGCAAGGGCAGGGACCGAACCCGCAACCTCATGGTTCCTAGTCGGATTCGTTAACCACTGCGCCACGACGGGAACTCCCCTACTTTTATGGAACATAAAAGCATATGGAAGTTCCCAGGCTAGGGATAGAATTGGAGCTGTAGCTGCTGGCCTAAACTACAGCCCTAGCAACTCGGCATCTGAGCCCCGTCTGTGACCTACACCACAGCTCACAGCAGTGCCGGATCCCCAACCCACTGAGCAAGGCCAGGGATTGAACCCTTGTCCTCACGGATACAGGTTTTGTTACCACTGAGCCACAGGGGAACTCCCAATGTCCTTTTTTCCTACTTTTAAATGTTTACAAATTTAAAAATATTTTAGTACAACTGAATAAATCAAAATAGTCTTTCTGAAAGAAGAACAAAGTCTTTCTGAAAATTGAGGGTTTACACTGAATACCAACATTTCTGTCAAAATGGAGAGAGATCTGTGGCCCCCAGCGGGGCCATGAGATATTCTCTATGACTGGTTTCATGTGTCACCCCTGGGGGCTTGCGTGACGACAGAAGCACGGGTGTCAGACCCCACACACTGATGCCAGAACACCCAGAAATGACTCACCTTCTCTTTCTTTCGTCTGTGCTCTTTCTTGGTCTTGTGTTTTTCTTTATTCTTTTTATGTTTCTCTTTGAGAGGTGCCTCAAATTTCTGACGAGCATCTGAAGCATAAATGTAATAAAGACATGAATGAGAGACTATGGAGGAAAGGAGGCCAAATGACTGAATCAGGAATATGACGCAGGTGGAATGTTTATCATTAAGGCAGAACTCCTGCCCTGCCTCCCAGATAAACAAGCAGATTAGCGTACTGCATTGCAGCTCTATGTTCAGAAACTGCCAGAAACCTCAACCTAAGACCTGTGTGATCCAACCAGTATCTGGCCACAGCCTTATCTGCCGGATGAAGATAAAGTCAGACCAGAATGCCTACAAGCCTTCTGTGATTTAACATCCTCAGGTAAACTCAGAGTCAGAGCAGGGTCTGAATCTGGCTGTCACCAGCTCTGTGCGCTTTGGCATGTTGCTAAACCTCTCCAGGTTTTTAGCTATCTTCCCATCTAAAAAAACCAGGGAGAATAAGAATCCCTATCCTCAGATGGGACCAGACACATGAATCCTGCAACCCCAAATCTGGCACATCAGCCACTCCCACACCATCTTCCCTTTACAAAAGCACATGAATTTGCCTTATAAGTGGAAACACTAAAGAATCAGCATCATGGAGTTCCTGTCATGGCTCAGGGGTTAACAAACCTGACTAGGATCCTTGAGGACATGGGTTAGATCCCTGGCCTCAGTCAGTGGGTTAAGGATCTGGCGTGGCCCTGAGTTGTGGTGTAGGTCACAGACGCGGCTTGGATCCCGAGTTGCTGTGGCTCTGGCGTAGGCCGGGGGCTACAGCTCCAATTCGACCCCTAGCCTGGGACCCTCCATATGCCACAGGGGCGGCTCCAAAAAGACCAAAAAAAAAAAAAAAAAAAAAATCAGCATCAAAACAACATAATGTACATGATCACTAAAAATGACTAAACAAGTTGCATGTGTTTAGATTCTCCACCTCCAAATTCTGACCAAAATGTTTTCATAGCTCATTAATTTCTGGGTACTCAAACCAGCAGAAAATCATCGGTAGTAGAAACAACGTAGGTCATTAAGTCAACTTTTTTCTATCTAAGAAAAGTTCCAAGATATTCCAGGAGTGGGGTTTATTTTCCAAACCCAGTTAACAGATGTCTGCAATTTTTTCTACTCCTATAGTTTGGCCAGGTATTTCAAAATTTGACCTCCCCAAACTTTTTTTTTTTAATGCTAGTTTTTGGAAAATAACCCAAAGACCAAATTAAGTTACTAATTACTACAAAGATATCAAGGACAGCCTGGGAAATGGGCACAAGTAACTTAGCTTTCAAGTGCTCATGCACGTATTTTAAACTAAAAAGCTGAACAATTATACAAATGAGAAATACATTCACCGCAATTTTTCAGAACTTCACACTTTTTACTCCTCTCTATTTTATATCAACCTTTTGAAGGCTGGGTTAGTTAACCAAACCAATATGTGGATGTGGGCACTGTAAGAAAGTATAAAGTAGATAATAAAATTTTAGGAGCTCCCTTGTGCTGCAGTAGGTTAAGGACCTGGCATTGTCGCTGGAGCAGCTTGGGTCACTGCTGTGGCAAGGGTTCAATTCCAGGTCCAGGAACATCCACATACTACAAGCATGGCCAAAAAAAAAAAAAAAGATAAATAGAATTTATAGAATTTTATGTCAATTTATATGTCTGGGCCCTGTTATCAGATGTTTGTTAACCCAGATTTCAAAGAGATGATAAACCAATCTAAACATTTTAATGTGTGATGTCAATTTAAGCTGGCACTGAAGAGAAGCTATTAACAGACACTGGGGGAGGAGGAATGAATTGTATTTACCTCTGAAAGGATTTGTTTTATTTTATTTACTACATTACCCAAAGAATGAAAAAGTCTCAGAATATCCTTGTCCTTGCAGTTCCCATCCCCCCCCCTTTTTTTTTTGCTTTTTAGGGCTGCATCTGTGGCATATGGGAGTTCCCAGGCTAGGGACCGAATCTGAGCCACAGCTGCAGCAACGTGAGATCCGCGCCTCGTCTGTGACCTACACCACAGCTCACGGCAACACCGGATCCTTAACCCACTGATCAAGTCCAGGGATCAAACCCAAAACTTCATGGATACTAGTTGGGTTCATAATCCACTGAGCCACAATGGGAACTACCCCCCATCTCATCTTTGCATCCTAGATTTTTCTTTTTTTATTAAAATAATAGTGACAAAATTTGAAATACTTAGGGACCACATCTGTTAAAAGGTTAAAAAAAAATTAAAGGTGTCTGAGGCTGAAAAGCAACAGCTATCATTTAGGTACGAGGTGGAAGCACCATTTTCCAAATGTGGCTGAGACTAGATATACCAGAAGCAAACATATACATATGGCCTCGTGCTGGATTACAACAGTGGATGGGACGACACAGTTAGCGCTGTCACATCTCGGGGGAGAATCTGGTCCAATGCGATCGGGTAACGCAAAGAGCTCTCGACTCACTGGGGCAGAAGACTGGAGGCAGCTGCGGGCCGAACTCTTCTCTTTCATCAATCTGCATCTTCTGAATCGGGAAGAAGGGCACGGGCTCCTGGGGCACTGGCTCGCTAGCTGAAAAACACCAGGCTATTAGTTTAATATTATGTGCCAAAGAGTAATGTGCTTGAGTCTTCAATGAAGGTCTGCTGCCACATGCTTTTCTTCAGGGTCCTGCTCATGCCGGGCACTGAGGGCATAGCAGTGAACACTCTGCCCGACCTCTGACCTCACGGACCGCTGAGCTGGGATGTCAGTCACACAAGGGCACCTGTGACCAGGTGCCCCAGGGGCTGTGCCAAGGGAGTGGCGAGGCTCCTTGTGGCACACACTCCGCACACCTGAGACCTGAAAGGTTGAAAACCATCTTCTAGGAAGGGCCATCTGAGAAGAAAAAAAGACTTACAAACAAACAGGATGTAAGATGATGTCCTAGCTCAGGAGGCTTCATTTCACTCAGAATAAATTATCAAAAGGAGTTCCCTTGTGGCACAGCAAGTTAAGTAGCTGGCATTGTTGCTGCAGTGGCTCAGGTTGCTGCTGTGGCCCAGGTTCAGTCCCTGGCCTGGAAATTTCCACATGCTAAGCACAGAGCCCCAAAATAAATAAATAGTCAAAGAGGAGAAAAAGTGAATACAAACAAATTAGCATGTTCACATTAGTAATCTTGTTAAATTAAAGTTAAAGTAGGAGTTTCCATCGTGGCGCAGTGGTTAACGAATCTGACTAGGAACCATGAGGTTGTGGGTTCAATCCCTGGCCTTTCTCAGTGGGTTAAGGATCCGGCGTTGCTGTGAACTGTGGTGTAGGTCGAAGACATGGCTCGGATCTGGGGTTGCTGTGGCTCTGGCGTAGGCCAGTGGCTACAGCTCCAATTAGACCCCTAGCCTGGGAACCTCCATATGCCATGGGAGCGGCCCAAGAAAAGGCAATAAATAAATAAATAAAGTTAAAGTAAAATTAAACTTAGAGTTTTTAAACAGATGATCATACCCTCAGATAGAAGAGATTTAGATGCAGAAGGCCTAGAAAAATCTGAATCAAAGTGCTAGTGGTGGTTATCTCTGGGAAGGGGAATTCCAAGGGACTTACGCTTTCCACATTGTTGTATTTTTAAACTTTTCAAGTAATATATGACTTTGTAATAAAAAAGTAAGTTTTTTTTTTCCCCCACAGAAGAAATAGACACATTTGTAATCAGCTAAGGGCAAACTATTTTATATCTCTACATAACTTTTTTTGATATTGTTGTTTTTCGTTTTTGTTTTGTTTTGTTTTTTGTCTTTCTAGGGCCGTACCCAAGGCATATGGAGGTTCCCAGGCTAGGGGTCGAATTAGGGCTATAGCTGACAGCCTACACCACAGCCACAGCAACTCAGGATTAGAGCCGCATCTGTGACTTACACCATAGCTCACAGCAACACTGATCCTTAATCCACTGAACGAGGCCAAGGATCGACCCTGTATCCTCATGGTTGCTGGTCAGGTTTGTTTCTGCTGACCCACAATGGGAACCCCTCTATGTAACTTTTTGGTAAAAGGCCCTCAAAAATTATACTCAAGGCCATCCCAGACTGACTATGGTGTAGGCTGTCAGCTGTAGCCCCAACTCAACCCCTAGCCTGGGAACCTCCATATGCCTTGGGTACAGCCCTAGAAAGACAAAATACAAGAGCAGGCAGAACAATCTAAGGCTGAGACGAGAAATTCTGTGCAGCTACCTAAGCATCTGAAGAGTTTCCCACCTTTGCAAGCACCAGATAACCTCCTTTCCTGAGCCAAAACTCTGGCTGCAGTGAACAGAACAAGTAGGATATGCAACTAACCAAGTGTTAGGCTGCTAACCAAGCTAGTAGTAACCAAGCTACTAACCAAGCCTAACACTTGGTTTTCCACATATATATATATATATATATACACCAGAGATTTATACCAGCTGGAAAAAAAAAGAACTCTGCTTCACTACAATTAAAAATACGAAAGGTTATAAATCATAAAAAAATTTTTTGGACCATTCTACTACGGAAACTTGGGTCTACTAAAGGAAACAAAAGCAAACAATAAACAAATAGGATCTAATTAAACTAAAAATCTTTTGCACAGCAAAGAAAACCATCAACAAAATGAAAAGACAACTGAATGGAGAAAATATCTGCAAATGATACGATCAATAATCGGCTAATCTCCAAAATATTTAAACTGCTCATACAACTCAACATCAAAAAAACAAACCACCCAATTAAAAAATGGGTAGAAGACCTGAATAGACCTTTTTCAAAGAAGACATACAGAGGGCCAACAGGCATATGAAAAGATGCTCAACATCCCTAATTAGCAGAAACATGCAAATTGAAACTACAATGAGATTTCACCTCACACCTGTCAGAATGGCCATCATCAAAAGGGCCACAAACAACCAATGGTGAGGATGTGGAGAAAAGTACAGTGTTTGTGGGAATATAAATTGGTGCAGCTGCTATGGAAAACAGTACGGAGGGGCCTCAAACACTAAAAATGTAACTATCATATGATCCAGCCATCCCATTCCTGGGCCTATCTCCAGAAAAAAAAGAGAAACTCTAATTCGAAAAGATACATGCACCCCAGTGTTCACAGCAGCATTATTACAACAGCCAAGACACAGAAGCAGTCTGAGTGTCCACCGCAAGTATCCACAGATGAACATGGATAAAGACGTGGAATGGAATGGGATAGACTCCTCAGCTACAAAAAAGAATGAAATTTTGCCATTTGTAGCAATGCGGATGGACCTGAAGGGTATTACGCTAAGTGAAATAACCCAGACAAAGATTAATACTGCATGTTATCCCTCACAAAGGAATCCAAAAAAATGAAACAAATGAAGGAATATAACACAACAGAAAGAGGAGTTCCCGTCGTGGCACAGTGGTTAATGAATCCAACTAGGAACCATGAGGTTGCGGGTTCAGTCCCTGGGCTTGCTCAGTGGGATAAGGATCTGGCGTTGCCATGAGCTGTGGTGTAGGTCGCAGATGCGGCTTGGATCCCGAGTTGCTGTGGCTGTGGCGTAGGCTAGTGGCTACAGCTTTGATTCAACCCCTAGCCTGGGAACCTCCATGTGCCGTGGGAGTGGCCCTAGAAAAGGTAAACAGACCAAAAAAAAACAAAAACAAAAAACAAAAAAACAAAAACAGAAAGAGACTCACAGATATAGAAAACATGTTAGTTACCTGTGGGGAGAGAGAAAGGGGAGGGGCAAGAGAGAGATGGGGATTCAGAGGAACAAACTACTATGTGTAAAATAAAAAGCTACAGAGATACTGTACAGCACAGGGAATATAGCCCATACATACATACATACACACACACACATATATATATATATATTTTTTTTTTTTTTTGTCTTTTTTATCCTTTTTAGGGCCTTACCCAAGGCACATGGAGGTTCCCAGGCTAGGGATCGAATAGGAGCTGTAGCCGCTGGCCTACACCACAGCCACAGCAACACTAGATCCGAGCCGTGTCTGAGACCTACATCACAGCTCATGGCAATGCCGGATCCTTAACCCACTGAGCGAGGCCAGGGATCGGACCCTAAACCTTGAGGTTCCTAGTGGGATTCGTTTCCGCTGCACCACGACGGGTACTCCTATAGCCAATATTTTACAACAACTTTAAATGGGGTATAATTTGAAAAAAATTGGAATCACTGTCATACACCTGAAACTAATATAATATTGTAAAGTAACCATGCTTAAAACTTATGATACTTTTCTGGAGTTCCCGTCGTGGCGCAGTGGTTAACGAATCCGACTAGGAACCATGAGGTTGCGGGTTCGGTCCCTGCCCTTGCTCAGTGGGTTAACGATCCGGCGTTGCCGTGAGCTGTGGTGTAGGTTGCAGACACGGCTCGGATCCCGCGTTGCTGTGGCTGTGGCGTAGGCCCTGGGCTACAGCTCCGATTCAACCCCTAGCCTGGGAACCTCCATATGCCGCGGAAGCGGCCCAAGAAATAGCAACAACAACAACAACAACAACAAAAAGACAAAAAAAAAAAAACAAACAAAAAAAAAAAACAAAAAAAACTTATGATACTTTTCAAATTAAAAAAAAATTTTTTTTTGGCCACACCCTCGGCATGCAGAAGTTCTCAGGCAGGGACTGAACCCACGCCACGGGGTGACAATGCCGGATCCTTAATCGCTAGACCACCAGGGAACACACACCTAACTATACTTTTTTAACTAAAAAAAAATACGAAAGATTAAAACATCATCAATTGCTAATGATCCTGGCTTAAAATGACCCACTAGACGAAGGGGCAGCTTCTCTAGAGACATCCCTGTTTTCTTTTTTAGATCCCAAGTCTGAAATACTTGACATACCTTGTGCCACAGATGATGGCTCCACCAAGTCAGTCTCTTGGGGACTTTTGAAGTCATCCTCCCTGGTACCCTCCTGATCGTCCTCACTGTCGCCTTGCTCATCCTCAGAGGAGGAAGACTTTTCATCCGAGGAGCTGGCAAAGATGGCTTTGAATAAATCCATGGACGGGCGGCTACCTTCTCCTTCGGGCTGGGAATCCACACCTTTGTTTGCCACCTGGATTAATGGTGAAAGAGGAGTCAGGACTGAAGCAAGGGTGAAAGGAGCCACGTGTTCTAGCACACCGTGCCCGTGAGCACGCACACGCGTACGCACACATGGGCACATGCACACACATGCCTGCACACGTACTCATGTTTGCGATCACATACACGGATCTCCACCCCCACGCACAGCCTGACTAAATGGTGATGGTGATTACCCACGGGCCTCATCCCGTGGTGCTTCTGATTCGACCCCTGCACACGGCACTGCTGGTAGAAGCGGCTGAAGCCTCTTGTGGAAAGAGGTCATTCATCTGAATTGCAAAGGACCTAGAAAAAGGCAGTAGGGTCGAGCACAGATCCTCCATCCCGTTTGCAAAAGTCTACCCAAGGCTTCAGAGGTCCAACATGAAAGGTCGTGAAGGCAGTGTACTCATATAAAAGTGCAGAAGAGAAAACTGGGGGCCCTCCACACAGAGGGTAGGGTGTCAGGAACATGCTGGCATGTTCATAGCACACCATGCCAGAGCGCGCCTCTGCAGCACAGGTCACCCTTCCTAGAACCAGCCCGGGTCTGGAGAGTCAGGTCAGCCAGTGAAGAGACGGCGACTCTGTCCACACTCTATTCTATAGAGGAGGCGCAAAGGTATGAAGAAGACAGGGCCCCCCACTCCAACAACCCACCACCCAACAGACAAGGGGTGGTCTAAGGTGCCAGGTGTGAAGAGCAGTGACTAGCGAGCCCAGGGCTGGCCTAGAACAGAAGCCACTCCACCCTTCCATCTCACCACCGAAGGACGTGGGTCGGGGCCACAACAGGCTCTGTAAACGATGAGAGGCTCTCGTGCCCAGGGTGGGTCTGGACTCCACCACCAGCTCTCCTTACTCTCAGCCAGTAGTCACGCCCCTGTCCCACATCACCCCCAATTTCTGGAGGAGAGTTACAAATACTCAGGCAAGGAAAACTGATACAAGAGAGTGGAATTTGTGATTTTAACATAAACCCTTTTCATATAAAAAAATTAGAGAAAAAAAGCCACTAAAAAAAATCAGGACAGGAGTTTCTGTTGTGACTCAGCAGTAGTGAACCCAACTAGTATCCATGATGCGGGTTCAATCCCTGGCCTCACTCAGTGGGTTAAGGATCTGGCGTTGCCGTAAGCTGTGGTGTAGGTTGAAGACAGGGCTCAGATCCAGTGTGGCTGTGGCTGTGGTTGTAGCTGTGGCTGGTGGCTACAGCTCTGATTCAACCCCTAGCCCTGGAACTTCCATATACCGTGGGTGCGGCCCTAAAAAGACAAAAATAAAAAATAAAAAATAAAGTTACAACTATATGCAGATATTACCCAGCAATCTCACGAGGTATTTACCCTAGGGGAGTGTAAACTTATGGTCACACACCAATCTGCACACAAATGTTCACAGCGGCTTTATTTATGATGGCCATAGCTGGAAACAATCATATATCCTCAAAGAGTGACTGGACCAAGGAGCTGTGGTTGCAGGTGTACAATGAAATATCATCCAGCAAAAAGGGACGAACCATTGATACACAGAGAGTACTGATGACTCTCAAATGTAGGCCACTAAGTGAAGGAAACCAGTCTCAAAAGACTACTATACACACATGGTATGTAGAGCAATAAACTATAGAGACAGAGAACAGATGAGCGGTTGACAGAGGTTTGGGGTCGGGGGAGGGTATGACTACAAAGGGACAGCATGAAGGAGTTTTGGGGCATGATGGTACCATTTTGTATCCTAGTTGTGGCTGTGGTTCCATGAATCTCTACATGTGAAAAAACTCATTGAACTGAACATTATTGTAAAGTCAAGGTTAATGCATGGTAATTTTGTAACAAAATTTTAATGAAGGATATTAGAGACAAAATGAACTTTTTATTAACTTTTTTTCCTTTTTCCTTTTTGGCTGCCCTGCAGCACATGATGTTCCTGGAACAGGAATCAGATCCGAGCTGCAGCTGAAACCTATGCAGCAGCTGTAACAACACCAGATCTTTAACCCACTGTGCCAGGCCAGGATGGAACCTGCATCCTAGCGCTGCAGAGATGCCGCCGATCCTGCTGCACCACAACAGGAACTCCTAAGTTCAACTTTTAACTATGATTGCAGTACTTTAAAAAAAAAAAAACCCAATGGATATTTTCCATATAGTCTCCACAAAAGAGAAGATGTGTCACTTGAAAAATTCTATTTTTTATGCAATATAGTGAATTTTGTTTCAGTGGTAATGCTAAGTGAATATTCAAGGCAGAGAAGTTTATAACTTCTCAAGTGATTAAAGCCATGATTGAAAATTGTTGAAAGGCAGGGCATGTGTTGGCAAACTATAGCCCATGGGCCAAATCCAATCCTGTTTTTGTAAATAAAGTTTTATTGGAACACAATTTTTTTTTTTCAAATTGCCTGTGATATCTTTTACCCTCCGGAGCAGAGGTGAATAGTTTCTAGAAAGACAGTATGGCCCACAAAGGCTAATAATATATTTAATATCTGGCCTTTCACAGAAAAAGTCTGCCAACTGCTCTATCAAGTAATAATAGCGCATCACACAGAAAAAGGCAAAGTCCACAGTCAGCCTGGCAAAGAGAACCTGAAAGCCCCACATACCTTATTTGAGACCGGTTCTGTCACATGCTCTTCCTCTTTTTTCACTAAGGAGCTGGACTCTTGTTTAGGTGGACCAACTTTGGATCTAGCCAAACTTAAAAATTCACTAATGGAATCTTCTTTCTTTTCCTGTTTAGATGTATCCCATCTGGACGGCTTCCGTGATTCTGAAAGGGAGGATAGAGATCTAACATCAGAATGAGCAAGCAGAAGGCCAGCTCTGCCTTATGGTTCATTCAAGAACACCAGCGAACTTACTGAGGGCCAGGCAGCGCGCCAGGTGCTGGGGATGCAGCAGATGCTGAGGCAAAGCCCAACCCCAGTCAGTGCACACCTGGACCACTTCTGCTGTGTGTGAGCTAATTATCTGTATGAGCCATTCTCTTTTTTTTTTTTTTTTGTCTTTTTAGGGCTGTACTCGCTGCATATGGAAGTTCCCAGGCTAGGGGTCAAATTGGAGCTGCAGCTGCCGGCCCACACCACAGCCGCCCAAACTTGGCATCTGAGCCACATCTACAACCTACACCACAGCCACAGCAACTCAGAATCCGAGCTGTGTCTTTGACCTACACCACAGCTCATGGTAACGCCAGATCCTTAACCCACCCAGTGAGGCCAGGGATCGAACCTGCGTCCTCATGGATGTTAGTCGGGTTCGTTACCACTGAGCCACCACAGGAACTCCAAGGATTCTCTTAATAGAGGGAGAGCTGGGACTACGTGCACCATGAGGATGACCCCACCCTTTACGTCTCTCCCCAAGACGGCCTAGGAGGTTGAGACCACCGTCAGCCCGTGGCCCTGGGGACGCCCTACTCACTGTCGGGACCTCGGTGCTGAGGACCTTTTTCGCTTGATGCTTGAGTTGCAGGTGAGGAAGCTGACTCTGGGATTGTCAGGAAGTTGAAGACGGAGTATTTGTCACGTTTCACTCTCGGTAAGCCAACTAAAGTTGAACTGGGGGTTGAAAAGGAAACACGTATCTAACTTGACTGACAACGGCAAGGCAAGGGCAAGATCCAATTCCTGTAAACCTGTGCATCTCATGCTTTTCACCAGTAACTCTTCTACTTGGCTGAACAGTTTCCTTAAGATGTTTTTATCTCCCAAGGCAATTTAAGAAATAAATGGGAATGGGTGACTTTAGGAGCCCCCACAAGTTTTTTCTTATTCCAGTAAGAGCTAAAATTTAACTTTGACAATGGATTTCCATGAAGGGAAAGTTCCACTGCTAAAAATATACCTAATTTTTTTTTTTTCTTTTTAGGGCCGCACCTGTGGCATATGGAGGTTCCCAGACTAGGGGTCCAATTGGAGCCATAGCTGCTGGCCTAAGCCGAAGTCACAGCAACACAGGATCCGAGCTGCGTCTGCGACCTACACCACAGCTCACAACTATGCTAGATCCTTAACCCACTGAGTGAGGCCAGGGATCGAACCTGCGTTCTCATGGATTCTGGTCAGATTCATTTTCCACTGAGCCACGACAGGAACTCCTAAATCTTCTGACAAAGACTCTGATTCAACGGTATATGCCTTCGTGCAGGGTTTACAATCAACTGAGGAGGTGCTGAACTTGTGTAAAGAATCAGAAGACACAAGTCTATGTGCATCATGGAAAAGGTGGCAACTTAGGCAAGACATTTTTGTAACGACATTTCTGATTTCATTAGCTGCAGTACAGAATAGAGTTTGCTAGCTGGGTATCTGCCTATCTTTTTGGTAACAAATTAATAGAAGTTAAATCTGCAAAGGTTGCAACGTTGAGCCTTTCCAATTAAGTTCATCTAGAGAAAAGGAATTTAAATGAGTGTGTAGGGGGAAAGTTAGCTCTAATATGGGGGAATAAGATCTCATGTAAGGGCAGGTTTATCCAACTTACTCTGGATAAGGGTCAGGGACGTTAAACCTCTTACACAGAAGCTTGTCAGGGTGCCACTCAAATGTGTCTCGGGTAAGCTTCCCAAACATCTTCATCTTCACAGCCGACTGCTTGTCACTGACGTCATTCTAGGGAAAGAGTCACCTGTTTCATCAGGCAGCCACACAACTGACCTGTCTGCTCGTCCATTTATAACTTTGCAAACACTCTTCTAAAATTTCAATTTTTTTTCTTATTTTTTTCCCTTTTTACAGCAGTACCTGCGGCACATGGAAGTTCCCAGGCTAGGGACTGAATCGAAGCTGCAGCTGCCAGCCTGTGCTGCAGCTACAGCAACACTGGGTTTGAGCTGCATCTTCGGCAACGCTAGATCCTTAACCTGCTGAGCCACAACGGAAACTCCTCTTCTAACTTTTCAAAACAGCTAATTCTACATTTTTTGCTGAAGCACACTGTAAGCTAAAAACATAAAGCCATTTCTTTTTCTTTCTTTTTTGGCTGCACCCACGGCAATGGGGAGGTTCCTGGGCCAGGCATCGAACCCATACCACACAGTGACCCAAACCATTGCAGCGACAATGTTGGATCCTTAACTTGCTGTGCCCCAAGGGACCTCTCATAAAGCCATTTCTTATCCCATGGTGCCGTGTGTCTTCTGATCTTTTCACTGGAGGAGTTAATTTTTTTTTTTTTTTTGTCTTTTTGCCACTTTTGGGGCTGCTCCCACAGCATATGGAGGTTCCCAGGCTAGGGGTCGAATTGGAGCTGTAGCCACCGGCCTACGCCAGAGCCACAGCAACACAGGATCCGAGCCACGTCTGCGACCTACACCACAGCTCACGGCCATGCCAGATCGTTAACCTACTGAGCAAGGCCAGGGATTGAACCTGCAACCTCATGGTTCTTAGTCGCATTCGTTAACCACTGCACCACGACAGGAACTCCAGGAGTTAATATATCTGGCTACACAGCACTTTAATTTTGAAATTCACCACGTAGGGAATGGTGGCGACCGACCTCTTGGTCCCGGGGGACTTCCACCTGATCGGAATCGTCCTCCTCCTTGGCGTGAGTGAACCGGGAGGAGAGGGTGGAGTGGGAGGACACGTACAGCCGGGCTGCCCGGGAGAACTCATCCCGCTCGCGGCCCCGCTCCCACTCTGTCATACTGGGGTCCAGACAACGTTCCAAGGCATCTGGAGGAGAGACGAAGAAACTGCTGAACTTAAAGGAAAACACCTCATGGGTACCACTGTATCCCTGGAGATTTCACTGCAGGAGACATAAACACTTCCCCTGGTTTTTAAGAGCATAGTGGGGAGGTACTTGGCAGCTAATATTGCTCCCGCCTCCAAAATGATGCTTTTGTCGAATTCTGCCCACTGCATATAACTGGGGAGAACATCTGGGGACTAACGCATGGTGAAATTTTCGCAGCAGGGAACTTCTTACTATGGCCAGAGAGTAAGAATTCATCCCAACCATATTCCTAAAGTTGAGGAGAAAACACTCCTTTCTCTAACTTTTTTTTTTTTCTCTTAATTTAACGAGTAACATGAGGAGTGTAGATTCTTAGTAGGGAGTTAAGGCACAGCACACAAAGATCTGCTTTTGAGAAGCAGCTCCTCTAATTTGCTGACAAGCTCTCACAAGGACGACTGTGTACGAGAGCCAGCTCTTGCCTCGATCCTGCCATGTTAACTTCACAGCTCACCCAGTGACTTCTTCCTCATGTAAAGCTTCAACAGCCAACTGTCTTTGTAAGTCAAATTTCAGACGATGATTTAGAGCTAGAGGGTTAGGATCTTAAGTAGGGTGGGAGATGACCTTGTTCTCTTGGCATGAAATGCAACCCTTACATAGAAATCAAGCATTTGCCAACAGCAAATGGTCTGTAATTTCGCATCAGCCACTGCCAAGGCACGCTCTCTTCTGAAACCGCTATCTGTGGGACCCAAGATAGAGAGAAACACAAGCTAATTGTTCTTGCTTTCTAAAGTCCAAAGCCCGGCCCTGAGATCTTTGCACTCTTCACAGCAGGGCAAAGTAAAACCCTGCCAGAGCCGGATACCTCAGTTCTAAATCCGGGCCTAGGCCCAGAACAGTAAGAACGTTCCCCCCTGCCGATACGTGGGAGGTCCAGGGCTAGCACCCACCTTTCTGACCTCGTTTCATATTTGCTAAAAACTCCTCATATCGTTTTTGCTTTTCTGGATCTTTTGCGAAAGGTTTGAAGTTGCTGGCTCTTGTGGTGGCTGTCCCACCACACAACGCCAGGTGCCAAGAGGAGTGTCCCATGTCTGGAGAGGAGGCCTGGGGTCTGCTGCTTGAGGCATTCTGGGCCAGACTCCTGGCCTTGAGTTGAGCTGCTTTAAGGTCAGTTGCCTGCTTCACCTCTTTGAGTCTCTCTTTATCTTTTTGGGACAGAAATTCTAATACTGAGGTGGCTGCACCTAAATAAAAACAATAATAAGGAAGAGATCAGAAGCATCGTAAAGACAACTACTCTCACATTTCTCTTTACAGACATTTTCCCTGCCTAGACAGTAATAAAATAATGGCACTCCTGGAGTTCCCACTGTGGCTCAGCAGTAATGAACCTGACTAGTATCCATGAGGATGCAGGTTTGATCCCTGGCCTCATTCAGTGGGTTAAGGATCCAGTGTTGCCGTGAGCTGTAGTGTAGGTCACAGGTGCGGCCTGGATCCCACCCACACTTCTGTGGCTGTGGTGTAGGCTGGCAGCTGCAGCTCCAATTTGATCCCTAACCTGGGAACTTCCATTTGCCAGGTGTGGCCCTAGAAAGAAAGAAACAAACAAACAAAAGAAACACAAAACATGAGGGAAGAGCAGAGGTAGAGGAAACAGGAAACATGAAGGCCGGGGGGGCGGCATCCTGCAGGTTTGGAGGGCAGAAGAGGGAAGAGGGAGGCTGGACCACGGGGTGGGAAGGGGTGTTTTCAGGGAAAGTGGTGTCAGCTGTGGCCTGAGAAGTAGAAAGGGCTGGGTCCACAGGGCCCTGTGAGAAGTCTGGATTTTTCCTTAGTGTGAGCACAACTGGAGCATTTGCGGGAGGCTGGTGGGTGGCGACAGAACTGGGCTCATCTGGCTGCTGTTGAAGGGCACAGGCTGCAGAGAGAAAGGAAGGGAACTAAGGAGACCAGTGAGAAGGCTGCTGCAAAGCTCCAGGTGAGAGAAGGGGGGGTCCTGGACCAGGGTGGAAGCAGCAGAAATGCAGAGAAGAGGAGGGGGTCCCCACGTGTTTGGACTTGCTGAGGGACTGGGGAGGGCAGGGGGATGGAGGGAAAGAAAAGAGCTAAGAATTAGGATGCCCGTGCTCTGGTCCAGGCAGTGGGTCGCTGGTGGTACCATTTACTGAAATGCGGAAGACTAGAGAAAGAGCGAGTTTGGGGAAGGAAATGGGGAACCAAGAGCTCTCCTTTGGTCTCTGGTGTCTGAGACACCTGTTAGGCTCCCAAACAGCACGTCCAAGTTCATCTCACATGGTGGGATTTTCGGCTCCAGCCTATAGGGGATTCTCCATGTCTGTCTTTACTTTCAGACACACTCATTCCTTTTAGGCTTTCGGGAAAAGAAAAAACAAAAAATCATACATCCTCACACTGTGCAGAAAAAGTGAAGTACAAATGGCCCTGGTCTTCGCCTCATTCTTGGACAATTACGAAAAGTCTAAAACCTCACAGGGAACTAAATCCAATCTCTCGGGACAGAACTTGATGGAAGGTAACATGAAAAAAAGAATGTATATATATGTATGACTGGGTCATTTTGCTATACAGCAGAAATTGATACAACATTGTAAATCAATTTTTTTTTTTTTACTTTTTTTTTGTCTTTTTGCCATTTCTTGGGCTGCTCTGCAGCATATGCAGGTTCCCAGGCTAGGGGTCCAATCGGAGCTGTAGACGCCGGCTACACCAGAGCCGCAGCAATGCTGGATCGGAGCCGTGTCTGCAACCTACACTACAGCTCATGGCAACGCCGGATCTCAACCCACTGAGCAAGGCCAGGGATCGAACCTGCAACCTCATGATTCCTAGTCGGATACATTAACCACTGACCACAATGGGAACTCCCAATTACACTTTTTAAAAAAATAGTCTAAAACCTGCTGCACTTAAGACCAGGCTTTTTTTTTTTTTTTGCTTTTAAAGGCTGTATCTACAGCATATGGAGGTTCCCAGGCTAGGGGGCCGAATCAGAGCTGCAGCTGCTGGCCTACACCACAGCACAGCAACACAGGATCCAAGCCGTGTCTTTGACCTATACCACAGCTCACGGCAACGCCAGGTCCTTTACCCACTGAGGGCAGCCATGGATCGAACCCGAATCCTCATGGATACTAGCTGGATTTCTTTCCACTCTGCCATAGTGGGAACTCGGTGGGCAAACAAGCCTTAAGTAAAGACGTGTACACTGTGAAGTATGTCATTCACCGTAAACGACTTTATTCCTCCACTTCGGGAGTACAAAATTATGTGGAAATTTTCAATTGGAAAACAACTTTTCATTTTGATTTGAATGACTCAGATGATTATAGATGTAATGATAGGCACCTCCATGACACATACCTTGACTAGGCGTTTCTCCTAGCAACTCTCCCCGCTTGGAGGCATTCAGTTGGTGCCTACTCTGTGTCCCTGGGTCATGTGTGGGCTTTCCAGCAGACTCTGATAATACTTGAAGTAAGCGGGCGTTCTCTGAGGTGGCGGCCACCACAGGTCGGAAATAGTGCACAGGTCGATAGTCTCTTGGCAATGCAGGTGGGGGATAGATCTTTAACAAAACAAAACAAAACTCAGAAAACAAAGGCTGCCGGGTGATCATGTGCAATTTAACAAAGAAAACCCATTACCTGTGAGCGTTGATAACCCCACTGTTTCCCAGGACAACCCTCAGCAGGTAGGAAGAGCCTACCCAGGTTCCCAGCCAACATCCATCCTGGATCAGGAGGGTCACCGGCCACTGTACTCTCGGCCAGACATTTGAAGTACCACCCCAACCACGCTACACGGAGATGCTGATATGCATGTGTTACATGATGAGAATAATAATTATTGTTCGTACTACTGGTCCATATGCAGAACTGGCCCACTGTGAATCAGAAAACTTAGGAAAGTATGACTCACAACTTAGATAAAAATAATAACTTTAGAAAGGTTACTTTTAAATACGGAATTCTTTGTCTGGTTAGGTTTCAGTTCCAAATTAGAGTGTCAGGACTTACTTTTTGACCCAAGGGTTATTTTGGCCTGTGGCATGCAGAAGTTCCTGGGCCAGGGATCAAACCTGTGCCACAGAGGAAGTGACCCAAGCCACAGCAGTGACATCTCCAGATCCTTAACCCACCGAGCCACCAACCATGACCCTATTTTGCCTCTGGATCCAGAGGCTGGGTTTTTGGCCACATATTAGAAAACCTGCCATCTGGAAAAGGCTCAGTGAACACGGCCCTGCTCTGAATTGTTCATACCCAAAGCCTTGCTCCAGCAAGGAGCGCCTCAGGAACCACCAGCGCCTGTCTCTCTGTTTGCACACTGACCACCACAGTGGACTGGTCTGTCCGGCACCCTCAATAACACGAGCTACTTGTGGGCCAAGACTTAGTCCTATTTATCCTTGAACCCTAAGCAGAGTGAGTACTTAACCGTTTATATGCTCCCTCTTCATACGTGTAAAACTTCATACATGTAAAACTTTCACGTTCTCCTTTGACATGATGTGGCATTTCTGGTAGATAACAGTGGCTCACTATGTGCTCAATGCTGTTCTGAATATATTCTGCTTGTCGTTAGAACACATTAACTATCATGACTAAACGAATCACAGCCACTGTGCATATGAAGGTTCCCAGGCTAGGGGTCTAATCAGAGCTGTAGCCGCTGGCCTACACCAGAGCCGCAGCAACGCCAGATCCGAGCCACATCTGCGACCTATACCACAGCTCACGGCAATGCCGGATCCTTAACCCACTGAGTGATGCCAGGGATCGAACCTACAGATTCGTTTCCGCTGCGCCACGGACGGGAACTCCTATAATTCCTTCTTAATGGAAATAACTGCTCACTCGAAGTTGGGATGTAAAAGATGAGCAGTTAGATGTTGGGGACACAATGTAGCTACTGACATTTCCATCGCCGAATATTTTTCCCTGGGCAATCACTAGTACCCAGGCTGTTGCTCTCTGAAAACAGAATTTACTTATCTTTTCAGCTGTTAATATAATAACAGATTACACAGCAGCAAATGTTTTAAGTAGTAACCAGTAAGAAAAAAGAAACAAACAAACTTACTTTCTTAGAAGATAAAGGTTTAGAAGCCAAGGAAAATCCATCCAAAATTTTGCCAACATAGCGAAGGTCTTTCTCTGATTCTACAAGATGATGTCATTTGATTAATTCCAGAAGCAGAAAAGATTAGAATAAGACAAAAGACCTCAGTTTTTTATCTCCAAGAACATACACAGTACAGGTCATCAGTGCTATCAGTAAAGGGGAAGAAAGCACACACGCAAAGCCCCCACACCTCTGTTGACTCAGTGACTGGCAGCCCGGCCCACACCGCCCTGGGCTGATTAGGCTGCCCAGGTAACCATGGCCCTTCAACAGTGCTGTTCAGAAAAAGTACCTGAGGTCCTAAGCTAAGGGGCACCAAAGAATATACTCTGTGGGGTACAAGATGGCAAGAAAAAACCATCAAGAGAACAAGCAGAGATAAAAATAATGGTGAGTCATTTCTAAAACTAAGTGAAGAACCCTGGGGAGACGACCTCCCCATTTCCTTAGCAACCATCCAAATGAGACATAAAAGGCAATCCAACCAGGTCAGCCTGTAATCAAATCATAGGATAAAAATAGAAGGTGCTTTTGTCTTCTTTGGAGACAAAAAGACATTCTAACAAGAGATAAAGAGCATCAATTTGGGATACGGAATTACCGACGCCCTCTGACCTGCAGCCAGGGAGGGTCTTTCGGTTGCGGAGACCACCCCTTGGATTCTTAGGGATTTTCTGCACATGGTGGTTGCGTCAACGGTCCAAATTTACAGACTGCATCTTCAGGACGCAAAAGCCCCTCTGACACGACCACCAGCACTATCCACGCTGGGCGTTGGAACCTGAAGCGGGCATGGCTGCCCCTGGTGCAGGGGGCACTGGGGTTTTCGGCCGCTCATCATGCAGGACGGCCCGTAACGGCCCTCCTCTACCAAGTCATTATTTGTGCTTCAACCGAGGTACAACTTTTCCAACAGCTTCTGAAGTCCCTGACATTCTGTAGGGGTAAGTGGGGATTAAATTTTACATTCTTGGAATTTTGTATTATTTTAAAACCGCAATTTCAGTTTTATGGATGTGTTCTGAAGAAATAAATGTCTATAAAGAGAGCGCCATGGGACTGTTATAGCCCTAGTGATGATGGAAAAAAAAAATAAGAACAATTTAAAATCAGCCATGGAGATCAGCCACACACAGGTTCACAGAGTGAAAAACCCTGAAGTCCAAACTATAGATGTTGGGCCCCCAAGCGGAGGAGAGGGGACTGTGGCAGAGAAGGGATAAGGGAAGGGTGGGGCGCTCAGAGGGAGGCCCAGCCAGGCTTGATGGGGGGAGGAGTGGAGACTAATCAGCAGGTCAAAAGGGGCTGTCTAAAGGAAAAGCCAGATTTGGCTCAGCAGGCAGATTTAAATACTTAGGTTGTGTGTACATGTATGTGTAACTGGGTCAGCTTGCTGTACAGTAGAACACTGACGGAACACTGTAAACCAGCTATCATGGAAAAAATAAAATTCGTTATCAATGAAAAAAATACATATATTTATTACAAATGAGTAATTATTACATAATTAATATATTATACATATTAGTAATATAGTATGTATGTTACTATGTGGATATAATTAATATAATTAATAACTAGCAACTAGTATGTGTTACTACAAGCTATAATATTAACATAACATTAATGTAACATTACATGTTTTTTCTTTTTTTAGGGCCACACCTGTGGCATATGGTGGTTCCCAGGCTAGGGGTCTAATCGGAGCTGTTGCCCCCAGCCTACGGCACAGCCACAATGCGGGATCCGAGCCGCGTCTGCAACTTACACCACAGCTCACGGCAACACCAGATCCTTAACCCACTGAGCAAGGCCAGGGATCCAACCCGAAACCTCATAGTTCCTAGTTGGATTCGTTCACCACTGAGCCACGACGGGAAATCCCTATATCTTCTTTTAAGATATAAAAATAACACATTATCTTAGGAGAAAAATCTGAAAATATAGGTGGAGCAAAAGGGAGAGAATAAAAGTAGCCTAATTCCTACCCAGCGGTAATGCCTCCTACATTGGTAATGCACACCACCCAGCAATGTGTGGAAAACCCTGGGTCCTTTTTGTGGCGGTGATGACAGAGGCCACTAACAGGTGCAGAGCCTTCTAAGCCCTTTACTCACATTCAATGGGACAGGTAAGCCACTGCCACACCCACTGCCCAGGCAAGGGCATGAAGCACAGAGTGGTTAAGAAGCCTCCCCAAGGTCATAGCAGACAGATGGGCAGAGCCAGGACGGGAGCCCAGGCAGTCTGTCTTCAAAGCCTGTGTCCATAACCATTAAGCAAACTACTTCCACAGATAGTTTTTGCACCTGCTTTTTTCTCTTCTAGAAATGTAAAATTGGCATCATTTGGGGAGTGATGCTTAGATTATTTAGATGTATTTTATAAGAGTTCAATCAAACTTGATCTGACTAGAGCTAAAAAGGTCTAAATTGTTTTATCTCAACTCTCATCTCCTTACTTTATTTAAGTGGTTGTTACAGTAGGTGTCATTTATTGTCTTTGGGGCAGATTCTGTGACAAACCTGTAATGCTGTTTAATCCTCACTGCACATCACAAATGATGCCCAGAGAGGTTACAAGCCTTGCCCATGGTCAGGCAGCTGGCAAGGAAAGAACTGGGATTCAAATCCAGGTCTAATTGAACCTAAGTCACATGCCACCGATACCTACTGATTCCTCCCTACATCTTTCTCTCTTTTTTTTTTTTTTTTTTTTGTCTTTTTGCCCTTTCTTGGGCCGCTCCCCCTGGTTCCTAGGCTAGGGGTCGAATCGGAGCTGTAGCCGCCAGCCTATGCCAGAGCCACAGCAACGCGGGATCCCAGCTGCGTCTGCCACCTACACCACAGCTCACGGCAACGCTGGATCCGCAAACCACTAAGCAAGGCCAGGGATCGAACCCGCAACCTCATGGTTCCTAGTCGGGTTTATTAACCACTGCGCCACGACGGGAACTCCTACATCTTTCTCTTTTATTTTTTTTCCCTCAGCCACACCCGTGGCATATGGAAGTTCCCAGGTCAGGAATCAAATGCACCACAGCAGTGACAATGCTGGATCCTTAACCTGCCAAGCCACCAGGAAACTCCCCTACACTTTTTCTAGAAAGGAAAACTGAAATCCTATTTGGAACCATAGGCTCTGAATCATTAAAGACTCTGACTTGAGATTCAAGGTGTGTTAAAAGATGTCCATCTCCTAGCTCAAGAAGAGCCCTTTAAGAGCAGGATACTCAAGTGAGAAGATGGGCTGGGCCTCAATCTCCATCCTGCGGCAGGCCCTCGGTGTACCAACCACCTAGTCCCCATGCCTGGCCTCCTGACTTGCTGTTTGACGTGGCGGCCTCTGGCCACTGGCTCAGTTCCTTGAGCTGGTAATGCTTCTCTCTGATCCGTAACGTAAGTCAGCACCTTTCTCCTTCTCTGATTCCCGGCCCCTCCTCCCGACCGTGTCTTGACAGTTGCCTTTGGCTTTGAACTGGTCTAAATTTCACTTCTATCTACTTCCCATGTCGGGCCTCTCCACACTTTGCTGCTCACTCTGCATCCGTGACCAACAACGCCAGCTGCAGATCCGTGGAATTACCTTTCTGACTTTTATATTCTTTGGGTGCTGTCCAGCCATAGAGCCCATCTCCAGGTTCCTCGTCCTTCAAAACGGTATCATACTTGGACAGAGTTTCTGTGGCATAGATGTCATCGTCTTCCTCTTCCAGGGCACCTACACCAAAAGCCTTCAAAAATAAGATTTCACATTGAGCAATTACAGGTTTTAGGGTTTGTCTGCATTAAAGGATAAGGATGTGACTGATCAGACCACTCTAGCACTTCTTTTTTTTTTAACGGCCACACCCGAAGCATATGGAAGTTCCCAGGCTATGGGTCTAACTGGAGCTGTAGCCGCCGGCCTATGCCACAGCCATAGGCACGTCAGATCTGAGCCACGTCTGCAACCTACATGACACCTTATGGCAACGCCGGATCTATCGAGTGAGGCCAGGGATCGAACCTGCATCCTCATGGATACTAACTAGTCAGATTTGTTTCCGCTGAACCATGATGGGAACTCCTAGCACTTTTAGATCACCAAGAGACTGCTTGAATGGGAGTCCCAGTTTAACACAGGGACCCATGTCTTTTGGAAAACAATGACCAGAAGGGCAGTGCCTCCAGTACTGGAGCTGTCCTCCAGGCTCAGCAGCAGCCATGGGTCTGGGTCCTAGCGGAGGAAGAGCACCCAAGCATCAGTGCAGGGGGAGAAATGGGGTCTCCAAAAGGAGAAACGTAAAAAAAAATTTTTTTTGGCTGCATTCACGGCATGTGGAATCAAACCCATGCCAGAGTTGCAACCTGAGCCATAGCAGTGACAGTGCCAGATCCTTAACCTGCTGAGCCACCAGGGAACTCCCAGAATGTTTATCTACTCTGCAGTGTGGCTTGGGGCCAGCACCAGAGATCAGGGTCTGAAGACCACTGCTACTCCAATGGCTGCTCGAAAGAAACACCTAATATTTGTGAGAAATAGCCAAGAACACCACTTTTTGTAAAAAGGATTGCGGGGGGGGAACATGTATAGGAAAGAAAAGGTCATAATAAAATGACAAAGTCACCATTCTCTATGTGGGTTGTAGGAAAGAACCTCTGAATCAATCTGAGGGGACAGGAGAACAGGAAAAGCTATCTCCTCAAAGGTACAAAGCAAGTCTCCCTCGTAAAACTTACACCCAGGTTCCCGACTTAGGGCCAGCAGCCCTAGGAGATAGCCAGACAGGTAGTAAAACTTGGACCTGAACTTGAACAGGAAGATTGCAATTCAATTATTAACTAAAGCAAAGAGGTGAGTGTGGTTTTCTGCACAGTCCCACAAAGGTGTGGGGAAGCAGTTCTTGCTCCTGGGAAGGCACCTCCTCCGTTAAGAACAGGAGGTCACGGGGTCTCGGGAGCACATATTCAAATCAGGAGGGTGTGCTTTGCATGTCATCGGACAAGCGCCTAAGGAAAATATTACCACTTTAAAGTCTTCCTTTAGTCAATGAATAATGAGTGCCTACTATGGGCCAAATATAATATGGGGAGAATTTTCATTTGTCAATGGTGCCATGTTTATAAAACAGAAACACTTTTACCTGGCCTGAAATTCCCAATTTCCTTCCTTTATTCACTCCAATATCCCCAAGAAGATTGCTGGTCCCCTCGGGTCCTCCGCTGAAAAGATTAAAATGTTCTCCTGAAGTTCCAAACAGTGCTTGGTGGGGATCCAGGCCCTTGTAAGCCAGTCCGTGTACATTATCTTTAGGTGTGAAATCCACAGGTGTGACATCTTTGGGTGCAAAGGTCACATTTTCCGGCAAGTAGTCATCATCTTCATCCTATTTCCAATGTGTAAAAGGTGGAATGAAGGTGAGTCACTGCCTGGCGTAAAGCCTGTAAAATACTATTTTCAAATGCAGTGATTAATTTCAAACAGGACAATTATCAAACTTTCATCTATGCTATGACAAATGACTAAGTCAAGTCCCTAAACGCATGACACTAACACAAAAAAATCCATTTTTAAAATTTTTTTTCATTGAAACGCAGTTAATTTATCATGTTGTGTTAGTCTCAGGTGTACAGCAAAGTGATTTAGTTACACATATGTAGCGATTCTTTTTCAGATTCCTTTCCATTATAGGTTGTCATAAAATACTGACTATAGTTTCCTGGTTTGGTTATCTATTTTATATATAGTAGCGTATATACGTTAATCTCAAACTCGCAACTTATCTCTCTCCCACCCCCATCACTTCCCCCTTTGGTAACCATAAATTTGTTTTCTGTCTGTGAGTTTATTTCTTTTTTTTCTTTTTTTTTTCGGCTTTTTAGGTCCACACCCACAACATATGGAGGTTCCCAGGCTGGAGGTCTAATTGGAGCTACAGCTGCTGATCTACACCACAGCCACAGCAACGCCAGATCCTCAACCCACTGAGTGAAGCCAGGGATCCAACCCACAACCTCCTGTCGTGGCACTGAGGAAATAAATCCCAATAGGAACCATGAGATTGCGGATTTGATCCCTGGCCTCACTCAGTGGGTTGAGGATCCTGCGTTGCCGTGAGCTGCGGTGTAGGTCACAGACTTGGCTCAGATCTGGCATTGCTGTGCTGTGGTGTAGGCCAGCAGCTACAGCTCTCATTGGACCCCTAGCCTGGGAACCTCCGTATGCCACGAGTGCAGCCCTAAAAAGAAAAAAAAATCTTGAGCAGACTTGGGACATCTATAGGACAGGTATGTCACTGAATACATTATCTGACATAATGAGGACAGTTTTAGGGTAGAAGTCTTTCCCTATAATGGGATCTGATTGATTTCTAAAAATTGTTTCTGACCCTAAATTTCACATTCACGAAGTAACAGACGCTACAGGAGCAAACGGGAGGTTAACATCCCATACAATTACCTCAGAGTCTTCGGAGCCTCCAGGGGGTAATGCGCAGCCATAGATTTTTACTCCAGGATCTATAAAAGAGATTTCACACGCACTAGTCAGGGGCAGCTAAAAATATAGACACCTGACTCACTGACACTGTTCAGAGAGAGACAGCTGAGCTTGTAAAAGGGGCTATGGCTTTAGGGTCAGACACCGATCACTCGCAGATTATTTTCTGCCAGTCCCTGCTCCACCCACCCTCTGGCAATAATGGACATGAGTAACCACCACTGCCCCAGAACCACAGAGAACCTGAAAGAAAGTACTGCTGCCTCCAAGAATTCACAGACTGCCTGAGGAAACCAAGGGCCAGGAATAAATAGAAAATAATCATGTGAAGCTGTAACACAGCTTTGGCCAAGGTAGAAAATGAAAACTTTCACAGGCTGCTGGTGGGAATGAGAACGAGTAAAATACTTCCAGGAAGTTACTGCACAATTCACCCCAAAACCTTTAAATTACGTGCCTATTGGGAGTTCCTGATGTGGCTCAGTGGTAGTAAACCTGACTAGGATTCACGAGGATTCCAGTTTGATCCCTGGCCTCGCTCAGTGGGTTGGGTATCTGGCATTGCTGTGAGCTGTGGTATAGGTCACAGATGTGGCTCGGATCTGGCGTTGCTGTAGCATAGGCTGCAGCTCTGATTCAACCCCTAGCCTAGGAACTTCCATATGCCTTGGGTGTGGCTTTCGGAAAGCCAAATAAATAAATTAATTAAAAGTATGCTGTAGGAATTCCCTGGGGGCCTATCGCTTAAGGACTCAGCATTGTCACTGCTATGGCTTGGGGTACTGCTGTGACTCAGGTTCTTCTCAAGAAACTCCTGCATGCTGAGGGTGCGGCCAAAAAAAAATTAAAAGTATGCTGTAGAATGAATGATGATCAATACACGTACCAGGCTTTTGTCGGCGTGGTCTCCTCTTTACTCGAGGTCCAATTCCTTGTCCTTCCTTCCAACCCATTTTTCTTAGCAATTCAAAACCAACAGATAATCTAGGATTTCAAGGCAATGAAAATCAACTTCTTCTGAAAACACTAGAGAACAGTAGGAAACAAGCAGCTCATATACCTGCCGTGTCTGAGCCCTTTCCCCCATCTGTGCTAGAACTGCATGGCCCTGCTGTTCCCGCTACAGCTGACGGGACTTGGGTGCACGCCTGACCTGGGAAAGTCAACCACATGCCCTCTCTCCCAGGTCTTTGAGGCAGAGGGAGGGAGGGAAGCTACCTCAGTTCTTTTTTTTTTTTTTCCTGTCTTTTTGCCTTTTCTAGGGCCGCTTCCAAAGCATATGGAGGTTCCCAGGCTAGGGTTGAGTTGGAGCTATAGCTGCTGATCTACACCACAGCCACAGGAACGCCAGATCCGAGCTGCGTCTTCAACCTACACCACAGCTCATGGCAACGCTGGATCCTTAACCCACTGAGCGAGGCCAGGGATTGGACCCGCAACCTCATGGTTCCTAATCGGATTTGTTTCCGCTGTGCCATGATGGGAACTCTGCTACCTCAGTTCTTTTTTTTTTTCTGGTTTTTTTTTTTTTTTGCTATTTCTTGGGCCGCTCCAGCGGCATATGGAGGTTCCCAGGCTAGGGGTCGAATCAGAGCTGTAGCCACCGGCCTACGCCAGAGCCACAGCAACGCGGGATCCGAGCCGCGTCTGCGACCTACACCACAGCTCACGGCAACGCTGGATCGTTAACCCACTGAGCAAGGGCAGGGACCGAACCCGCAATCTCACGGTTCCTAGTCGGATTCATTAACCACTGCGCCATGATGGGAACTCCCATGCTACCTCAGTTCTTAACAGCTCTCCAGCCTCTGTGAGTCCCAGTGCCTGGAGTTCTAGAGCACTCCACGTAGTAAGAGTGCAAGGTCCTTAGGAGTTCCCACTGTGGTGCTGGGGGTAGAGGATCTGGCCTTGTCTCTGTGGCCGCATGGGTTCAATCCCTGGTTTGGCACAATGGGTTAAACATCTAGTGTTGGAGTTCCCATCATGGCTCAGCGGTAATGAACCCAACTAGTATCCAAGAGGACACAGATTCAATCCCTGGCCTCGCTCAGTGAGTTAAGGATCTGGAGTTGCCATGGGCTGTGGTGTAGGTCACAGATACTGCTCGGATCCCACGTTGTTGTGGCTGTGGTGTAGGCCAGCAGCTGCAGCTCCAGTTTGACCCTTAGCCTGGGAACTTCCCATATGCCACAGGTCTGGCCATAAAAAGAAAAAAAAAAATCAGTGCAAGGTCCTTTTGGCAAAACCCCTTTTTATACTCGAGCTAGGCTAAGAAGGCTTCTTCTTCTTGCAACCAAACTATCTGTAAGTAAGATCATCATACATATGCAAGGCCATGATGCCAAGATCAGAAAAGCCAGAATTAAATTAATCTTACTTTGCAGGTGTTATGAGGTCATCAAGCAGAGTGGCTCCAGGAATTGGGGCAGTAGCAGCTGCTAACTGTCTGGCTTTTTCTCGGATTCTATCTTTGGTTTTAGAAGCAAAATCGTCTGTGGTGACAATCGCTTTAGGTGCTATCCCAAATTCACTAAGATCCTTAAAAAAAAAGTTCAAACAGAATTACTTACATTATTAGGAAAATGATTAAACATGATACATCACATAGCTTTAATTCTTTTTTTAAAAAAAGTTAAGGAGTTCCAATTGTGGCTCATCGGAAAAGAATCTGACTAGTAGCCATGAGGATACAGGTTCCATCCCTGGCCTTGCTCAGTGTGTTAAGGATCCGGCATTGCCATAAGCTGTGGTGTAGGCCACACTTGGGGCTTGGATCCCGTGTTGCTGTGGCTGTGGAGTAGGCCAGCAGCTGTAGCTCCAATTCAAACTCTAGCCTGGGAGTTCCCATCGTGGCTCAGTGGTTAATGAATCCGACTAGGAACCATGAGGTTGTGGGTTCAATCCCTGGCCTTGTTCAGTGGGTTAAGGATCCGGCATTGCTATGAGCTGTAGTGTAGGTCACAGACGTGGCTCAGATCCCTCATTGCTGTGGCTCGGGCATAGGCCAGCAGCCACAGCTCTGATTAGACTCCTAGCCTGGGAACCTCCATATGCCGCGAGAGCGGCCTTAGAAAAGGCAAAAAGGGAAAAAGACAAAAAGACAAACCCTAGCCTGGGAACTTCCATATGCCAAGGGTGTGGCCCTAAAAAAGCAAAAAGTACACACACACAAAAAAAGTTAAAACTAAGACATTGAGTTACAGATCAGCAGAGTGGCTGATCTACACTAACTCTGGAGAAGCTAAGGCCAGTGGCCGAGGACAGAGGCATGACAGTGTCCACTCAGTGAGGCCACTGCAGGCACTGCCAAGTTAGGCAGACAGGAAGTAAGGGCTGGGTTCTTTGTTCTTCCCAGATAATGTCTCAAAGGTCAGTGTGCAGGGGGCAAACCTTAGAGTCACAGGCAGCAGGCACGCTTGAACACCGATGTGCCAGGCCGAGAGCTGAAGGCTTTGGTGTTTACTGGAATAGTTACCTTCAACTCCACGTCCGACACCTGAGGTCTCTTCCTCTTTCCCCACAGAGCCCTGATGTCACCCAGGCACCTGCCCTGCTCTGCGCCACAGTGCAGTTCAGGTGTGGTGTCCCTGGGGCATGAGCTTGGGGGCAGGGGACTGTTTGGGAGAAGGGGGCTCCTGTCTTACCTAAGATGTCATTCTGATCCCACCTCCCTCACGAGGGGCTGCCTTCAGAATGGGCACGGTAGACAACAGGCCCCAGCAAGTGTGAGGGAAAATCCACCATGGGACTTAATGTGAATGGTTTCTCTGCCCGCAAGAAAAGACTGCAGGGAGTTCCTGTCGTGGCACGGCAGAAACGAATTCGACTAGGAACCATGAGGTTGCGGGTTTGATCCCTGGCCTCACTCAGTGGGTTAAGGATCCAGTGTTGCCGTGAGCTGTGGTGTAGGTCGCAGATGTGGCTCGGATCTGGTATTGCTGTGGCTGTGGTGTAGGCCAGCGACTGCAGCTCTGATTAGATCCCTAGCCTAGGAAACTCCACATGCCACAGGAGCAGCCCTAAGAAGACAGAAAAACAAAAACAAAAAAGGGTTCCAGGACTTCCCTGGTGGCCTAGCGTTAAGCACTCAGTATTGTCCCTGCTGTGGCTTGGATAACTGCTGTGGCATGGGTTCAGTCTCTGGCCTAGGAACTTCCGCATGCCATGGGCACAGCCAAAAGAAAAGAAAAAAGATTCCGGAGTTCCCGTGGTGGCGCAGTGGTTAACGAATCTGACTAGGAACCATGAGGTTGCGGGTTCGGTCCCTGCCCTTGCTCGGTGGGTTAACGATCCGGCGTTGCCGTGAGCTGTGGTGTAGGTTGCAGACGCGGCTCGGATCCCGTGTTGCTGTGGCTCTGGCATAGGCTGGCAGCTACAGCTCCGATTCGACCCCCTAGCCTGGGAACCTCCATATGCCGCGGGAGCGGCCCAAGAAATAGCAAAAAGACAAAAAACAAACAAAACAAAAGATGTAATAGTAGAATAAAATCCATAATAAAAAAATATATATATATAAAAAAAAGATTCCAAGAAAGTCAACCCACTGGATCGTGTCATCCTGGATGTGCCACCTGGCACTAATAGGGCCACCTTGCAACCACAAGGAGAGCTCACGTGAGGACAAGGTGACATGCAGAAGATGCCTGAGAACCTGGGTCCTGGCCGACATCTAGACTTCTTGTTCCCTGAGGTATGTCTCCTTACAGATCATGCTGGTCAAATAGGAAGTGGACCTCCCCTTGCCTCTTACCTGCAGCCTAAAGCATGCCCATGTAAGAATTTTACTCAGTCTTTATCACAAATGAACCCATAACTAGGGTTTAAGGTAACGGAGGTTTGATTTTACAACAAAATGGAACCCACCGTGCAGGCTGGATGGACCACTTTAGAGCCCCCCACTATTTACCCCCAAGAAGTCAGCGGTCATGGTCACTTTAACGAGGTGCCCAGATGCTCACATGGGGCTTCTTGTCACCCCTTTCTCTAGTCCCATCACTTATTATCCCTTAAACTTCAGTGTGCATGAGACTCACAGTGGAAGGTTGTGGACCCGGCTCCAGAGACACTGCACTTTTGGGGCAATTGAGACTTTTTCAAATAAATTTTCCTGGATATGACTTTTCCCCTTATACTCATGACTTTAAAAACGGGCACAAGCATAAGGTGCTAAGCCAACAGACGAGGATCTACTGATGTACTCTGAGGTCCAAATACTGAAAAGACAGACTTTTACAAACCCAGGAAATGGACATCACACACTGAACTCTCCCTTTCTGGGGACAGAGAACGTGCTCCAACAACCAACTCCCACATCCCACCGGCTAACTAGCAGTTAAAGTTCTGCATACTCACCTCTTCATCCATAAAATCTTCAGGACCAAGAACAGATTTGTCTGCTCTGTTCTGTCGCGAAGACACAAAGGAAGACGGTGTCCATCCTTGAAAGAAAAGAGTTTAGACCATTACACTCCTACACGGTATTTTGGTCACTTATTGAACTGATCTTTATACATTCTGAATATTGAACTTTAACCATCTTTTTTTTTTTTTTTTTTTTTTTTTGTCTTTTTGCCTTTTCTAGGGCCGCTCCTGCGGCACATGGAGGTTCCCAGGCTAGGGGTCTAATCGGAGCTGTAGCCCTGGCCTACACCAGAGCCAGAACAACGCAGGATCCGAGCCGCTACTGTGAGCTACACGACAGCTCACAGCAATGCCGGATCCTTAACCCACTGAGCAAGGCCAGGGATCAAACCTGAAATCACATGGTTCCTAGTCAGATTCGTTAACCACTGCGCCACGATGGGAACTCTATCTTTTTCTTTTTCTTTTTTCTTTGCAGCATATGGAGGTTCCCAGGCTAGGGGTCAAACTGGCGCTACAGCTGCTAGCTTACACCAGAGCCACAGCAACATGGAATCCAAGCTGCATGTGTGACCTACACCACAGTTCATGGCAACGCTGGATCCCTCACCTACCAGGGATGGAACCTGCAACCTTATGGATACTAGTCGGGTTTGTTTCCACCACGCCACAATGGGAACTCCATTTTTCTAGATCAAACCTGGGGCTGATCACACCACACTTACTTAGGCTGCCTGTGACGTTCACAACAATTTTCCCAGCTCTATGATTATCGATGATTTCAAAACTTGCCAGTTTAACACAGTTAGAAACAGAAACCAGATGATGACTTTGGAACCTGGTCTAATAAAGGACCTGGCATTGCCTCTCTTTTCAGCATTGCTGGTGCTCCTGAGAGCACCAGCCAGGATGTTCATGCACCATTATGGCTGCATAGAAAGATGGCAGAAAGAGCTATTTTCTTTTTTTTTAAGTGAAAGAAAACTCTTTCACCTTCAGGTTTTTAATAAGAGAACAACACACAAGGTGCCTCTGGAAAACATTCCAAACACTCGAAGAACACAAAACACTACAGTGTATGTACTAACATATTTTTTGAAGTTTTTTTTTTTTTTTTTTTAAAGAGAGGTGGTGGAAGGGAGTGAAATTTTTATGACATTTCAATCATTTGCTTTAGCGACACAGTAGCTCGAAGCAGGAAAATCTTACCTTCTTTTGAGCCAACAGTGTTGAAGTAACCAGCAGAGAAACCTCCACTAAAGGCTCCATGAAATCGTTTATACCTTCCTTTTTCATCCCTGACGGTCTGATCCTGAAGAGGAATTGGCTTCTTTGGTCTTTCACCTGAAAAACAAACAAAAAAACCCATTTTGAATGAGAGAGAAGGGGATGGTAAATTAGAAAGGATGTAGGCAAAGGTAATTTTTTTGGGGGGGGCATGCACATGGTACATGGACGTTCCCAGGTCTGGGATCAAACCCATGCCATAGCAGCAACCAGAGCCACAGCAGTGACAGTGTCAGATCCTTAACCTGTTGAGCCACCAGAGAACTCCTAAAAGATCATTTCTTAAACATAATGAAGTGTTCACTTCTTGGAACTTGAAATATAATAATTTTAATTAAGTTGCTATTCCCAGACCTTAATAGCTTATGAAATTTAGAAAACAATATATTTTTTCAGGCTTCTTCCTAGCTCTAAGGCAATCATAGATAGCTCTTATTTATATTAGAAATATGTTTTAGCAAAAATGGCCTGCTTGGAGTTCCCGTCGTGGCTTAGTGGTAATGAACCTAACCAGTATCCATGAGGACTTGTGTTCTATCCCTGGCCTTGCTCTGTGGGTTGATCCAGCATTGCTGTGAGCTGTTGTGCAGGTCAAAGACTCAGCTCAGATCCCATGTTGCTGTGGCTGTGGTGGAGGCTGGCAGCTGCAGTTCTGATTTGATCCCTAGCCTGGGAACTTCCATATGCCTTGGGTGTGGCCCTTAAAAACCAAAAAAAAAAAAAAAAAAGTCTGCTTTTCCCACTAAGTTCCATTATAAAAACTGAATTATATTGGGGGAAGGGTTTAAACAGATGGAAATGAAATCTGCTGGCGGTAAAGTAGGCAAGTTGCGGGCGTGGCACAGGGCAGGCCGAGGTTTAGGGCAGATGGGACACTTCTATGTCTCTTCTAGAATCAGCATCCTGACTCCAGCATTTTTTCACTGCTATTGTCCATTTTCCCCAAATCCTGAGTTTCCATATTTCTGGGACTCTCTGATTCAACAGTTACTGTTGTTTAAACTTATTCCTTTTCCTACTCTGCTGAAAAGGGCTGGGTTGCTATATGACACAAGAGCAAAGACCTTAAAACATTTTAGCCTCACCTAAAAATTCCTTAATTTTAATGTTTCAGGTACTAGAATGGAACTAGAGACTCTCATACGGAGTGAAGTAAGTCAGAAAGAGAAAGACAAATACCATATGCTATCACTTATATTTGGAATCTAATATATGGCACAAATGAACCTTCCCACAGAAAAGAAAAGCATGGACTTAGAGAATAGACTTGTGGTTGCCACGGGGGAGGAGAAGGGAGTGAGATGGATTGGGAGCTTGGGGTTCATAGAAGCCAACTATTATTTGGAATGGATTAGCAATGAGATCTTGCTGTATAGCACTCAGAGCTACATCTAGTCACTTACGATGGAGCATGATAATGTGAGAGAAAAGAATGTATACATGTATGTGAAACTGAGTCACCATGTTGCAGGGTAGAAAAAAAATAGCATTGGGGAAATAACAATAAAAAAAATTAAAAAAAAAAGTTTCAGGTACCACATGACACAAATAACTGCCTAACTTTATCAATTCCAATTAACAATTCTGAATCAATTTAAAATGAGAAGTAACCATCAAGGTGTTCCCGCTGTGGCACAGTGGGCTAAGAATCCAACTATGGTGGCTCAGGTTGCTGGGGAGGCCTGGGTTCAATCCTCAGCCCAGCACAGTGGGTTAAAGAATCTGGCATTGCTGTAGCCGTGACATAGGTAGCAGCTGTGGTTCCGATTCAATCCCTGGCCTGGAAACCTCCGTATGCTGTGGCTGTGGCCATTAAAAACAAAAACAACTACAACAAGTAACTATCAAGTTAATTCAAACAGTCAGTCCCAGAAAGCAAATTACACAGTAGTCATGCACTTGAAGTTGAGAGTCACAGAGCTCTGGATTTGAAACCCAGGTCCATCTTTACTACACTGGGATTTCAGTCATCTTGACCTCTCTGTGCCTCAATTCCCTCATCTGTAAAATGCAATGACATTAATAGTAATGTCTATTTCACAGTTATTATGGAAATTGGATCAGATAATGTTTGTAAAGTACTTAGCAAGAAGAGAGATACACAATAAATACCTTTAACATACTAGCTGCCATTGCTATTATTATTATTATTATTATACACAGTTGGTAAGATGTGTCCTAAAGCCTATATAGACCTGTTAATGCAATAAAGTCAGTTACTACTTCTGGATGATAGAACAAAAAGTAAAGAAACTTCTAGTCTCATCATCCTAAAATTCTTACTTGTAGCTCATTTAGTTTTTAGGTCATTTCTAAACTATAACCCACAGCAGGGTATTCAAGAGCTCATGTTCTATTCTTTCTTCCTTTTTTTCTTTTCTTTTTTTTTTTTTTTTTTTTTTTTGTCTTTTTGCCTTTTCTAGGGCCGTTCCCTCAGCATATGGAGGTTCCCAGGCTAGGGGTCTAATCAGAGCTGTAGCCGCCGGCCTACGCCAGAGCCATAGCAACACGGGATCCGAGCTGCATCTGCGACCTACACCACAGCTCACGGCAATGCCGGATCCTTAACCCACTGAGCAAGGCCAGGGATCAAACCCACAACCTCATGGTTCTTAGCTGAATTCATTAACCACTGAGCCACGATGGGAACTCCAGAGCTCAGGTTCTGAAGACAGGAGATTTGGATTCAAATCCGCCTACGCTACTACTTGCTAGCTTTAGTGCTCTTGGGCAAGTTACTCCATCTCTCTCAGACTCAATTTCCTCTATAAAATTAGGGTAATGACCAAACCCACCTTGTACGATAGTGCCAAGGATTAAAAACCATGTGCATTGAGCTGAGTGCAGTGCCCGGCCATAGCAAAGCTCAGTTAATATCAGCTACAATTTCATTTCACTCTAAAGACTGAATTACACCTTGGATCCCCAAGATTTTCATCATTTCTTAGGAATAGAGTACAGAGGCTCCACGATTTCTGGCTAAAGTGGGCCTTCTCAACCACAGCACTTCAGACAGAGTGTGCTGGAGAATTCTTAGTTGGGGAGGGGCTTGTCTTGCACATGGTATGATGGTTACTAGTAACTGTTAGTAGCACCAGATGCCAGTAACACGCTATCCCCAAAAAGCAAGACAAGCAAAAATATCTCCAGATGTTCCCAAATGTCCCCTGGGGGACAAAATCACCCCTGGGTGAGAACCACCGGGCTAAAGTGAGAGGTGCCGGTTTGCTCCCTTCTCCAGCTGCCCTTGATCTAGAAGAGGAGATAAGATCTGCAGACAGCTAAATAGCACCTGGCAGCATCGGATGAGCGCCAGGCCATGTGGCCACCTAGGTCCCACAGGGCTCCAGAGCAGGAGTCGCCGCCTCTAATCACAGCACAGGAAAACTCCAGGGAGGAGGTGGCATTTTAGCCAGGCCCTGTTATCATTACTACTACTAATAACTAACCCTTTCCCTTCCCTCACTTTATCTCATCTATTGTATCCTGATAAGGATGCTCTGATTAAGTAACTGCCTAAGGTCCGAGGCTAACAAGCACCAACCTGAAATCAGATCTCAATGCTACCTCCAAGTCAGGGAAACAACCCATTTTGTCCTCTACTTGTTCCTCACCAAACGCTTACTGAGGGCCTTACTGTGGAAGCTGCCCTGTTCTAGATGCTGGGTGTGGAAAACTAAACCCAACCCCCTCCCTGTCCCCAGGGCACTCAGAGTCTGGCAGAGGGGACCTGTAGGTATGGGGACTGTTCCAATGATGTGCGAGGACCACAAGGACCTTAGGCATGAGCAGAATCTGATAGCTGCAGATAGGGACACAACTCCCCACAGAGGCACTAACTCTGTCAGCAAACAGGAGGTTTAAAGGGGGAAGGTCAGGAGTTCTTACTGTGGTTCAGTGGTTTATGAATCCAACTAGGAGCCATGAGGATGCAGATTCAATCCCTGGCCTCACTAAGTGGGTTAAGGATCTGGCATTGCCGTGAGCTGTGGTGTAGGTCCAAGATGAGGCTTGGATCCCGTGTTGCTGTGGTGCAGGCTGGCAGCTGTAGCTGGGATTTGACCCCTAGCCTGGAAACTTCCATATCCCAAGGGTGCGGCCCTGAAAAAGGAGGAGGGGGGGAAGGTCAGGTGTTCCCTGGTGGCCTAGCAGTTGAGAATCCAGCATTGTCACCACTGTGGCTCAGATCCCTGCGGTGGCCCAAGTTGGATCCCTGACCCAGGAACTTCCGCATGCACAGACACGCATGTCTTTTGAGGGGGGGATGAGATGTTTGAGAAAGGAGTCTAGTCTGACTCGAGGAAAAGGAAGGCACAGAAGATGGAACCAGAAAGGGGAGATAGTGCAGCAGGCCTGGAACACGGTGCTGCAGCGTCTGTGGCGTGTCCTGGGGGTGACTGGCAGCCACAGATCGTTTTAAGTGGGAGAGTCACAGCATCAAGGAAGAGGAATTCGCTCTGAAATTAATCTGAGTGCAGGATGAGCTGGAGATGAAGAGAATTCTACAGTCAAGTAAATGCATCTCAGGAAAGATTAAATAAGCTTTGGTGCCCTTTCCTTCCAGGCCAGAGGACCTATGTGACCATGAGTCTGTGTGGAACAGATCGGCCACTGTCTCTGAACAAATAAACCTTCCTGTCAGGACCAGCAACTTTAATTAAGTAATGGAATCCCTCTTCTACCAATGTCTGTCTAACCTGTCACTAAAACTTCAAAGCAGGAAGTAAAAGTGATTACTGGTCTGCTGTGTTATATTATAAAATGTAATCAGAGTCCACTTAAACTTCAAAGTGCTTAGGAGACAATGAATCAATCCTCAAAAATTCCTAATACTGGAGTTCCCATCATGACTCAGCAGAAACCAATCTGACTAGTATCCATGAGGACGCGGGTTTGATCCCTGGCCTTGCTCAGTGGGTTGAGGATCCGGCGTTGCCATGAGCTGTGGTGTAGGTCACAGACTTGGCTCGGATCTGGCATTGCTGTGGCTGTGGCATAGGCCAGAGGCTACAGCTCCGATTGAACCCCTAGCTGGGACCCTCCACATGCCATGAGTGTGGCCCTAAAAAAAAAAAAAAACTTTTTTTAATAAAAAAATAAAATATTCCAAATACTGAGAAGTTAAAGGATAATTTTTAGGCCAGAAAAAAAAAAAAGTCCATTCCATTTCAAAAGCCTGGTTAGACCATTAAGGTTGATTACAGATTTTGTATACCATCAAAACAGGGAGAATTAGAAAAATATAGGTCAAACAGTTGATGACTTACAATATGTCACTTCACAAAGAAACAACGATGAGACCAGAAATATAGAAAAGACAACTCCTGCCTGGCAGAGCTGTAATACCCTCCACCCATGCATGTTTAACCTTGTCCTCTTCCTGAATATCTAAATTCTAACCAGGTTTCAAGAGGTCCCATCTTGCCTTCTCAGATTTCTCTGTTAGCTTGTGGAGGCTATTTCCTGTCTATATCATAAACCTTAGCACTTGTGAATCTCATACTTTAAAGGTTCTCAACTAGATTTGAAACTCCTTGAATTAAGGATCTTTGTCAACAAATTCTTTGAGATCATGGGATGATGTGTTTGCCAATAAGGCTAATATGACCTTAGACTATATTAAAGAAATTTTTTTTTTTTTTTGTCTTTTTGCTATTTCTTTGGGCAGCTCCTGCAGCATATGGAGGTTCCCAGGCTAGGGGTCGAATTGGAGCTGTAGCCGCTGGCCTACGCCAGAGCCACAGCAACGTGGGATCCGAGCCGCGTCTGCAACCTACACCACAGCTCACGGCAATGCCGGATCATTAACCCACTGAGCAGGGGCAGGGACCGAACCCGCAACCTCATGGTTCCTAGTCAGATTCGTTAACCACTGCGCCATGACGGACTCCTATATTAAAGAAATTTAACCTAAAATGAAGGACATGCTGGTGATGGCTCTGCTCTACCCACCCTCTGATCCCATATTTGGAGAAAGGCTCTGACAAATTAGGGTCAAGGGGACTTTATTTATTTATAATTATTTTTTTTAGAGCTGCACCTGCAGCATATGGAGGTTCCCAGGCTAGGGTCTAATCGGAGCTGAAGCTGCTGGCCAATGCCACAGGCACAGCAATGATGAATATGAGCTGCGTCTGCGACCTACACCACAGCTCAGGGCAACGCCAGATCCTTAACCACTGAGCAAGGCCAGGAATTGAACCGGCATCCTCACGGATGCTAGTTGGGTTCGCTAACTGCCGAGCCACAACGGGAACTCCGAGGGGACTTTAAATGAAATATATTAGGGAACTGATTGTGGTTCAGGGATGTCTTAGAGGATATACAAGGGGTGTCTTTAAACACCCAAGAAGCTTTCAGAAGACTAGCATTTCTGTCTTTTGTAAGCAATGGGTAGAAACAGGGCCAGCATCTGGCAGAAGTTTCTAATGATTAGAAGTGTTTGCAGAGAGTAAAGGGTAATCAATGGCAACATCCTAGAAGTACGACCAACCTGACAGGATGTGATTAGGATGGAAAAAAAAGGAGAGCCTGCAAATAACTCCTAGAGCACCACACTTCTTCTGTCTTTCATACAGAGCTAGCAGGGCCAAACGTTCTTACATCACTGAACAAAGTCATTAAGTGGATCATATCAGAAACATGGGAGAGGAGTTCCTGTTTTGGCTCAGGGGTAAGCAATGCAACTGGTATCCATGAGGATGCGGATTCGATCCCTGGCCTCACTCAGTGGGTTAAGTATATGGCATTGCCCTGAGCTGTGGTCTAGGTCACAGATGCAGCTCGAATCCTGCATTGCTATTGCTGCGGCTATAGCATAGCCTGGGAACTTCCATATCCTGCACATGCAGCCCTAAAAAGCAAAAAAGAAAGAAAGAAAGAGAGAGAGAGAGAGAGAGAAAGAAAGAAAAAGAAAGAAAGAAAGAAAGAAAGAAAGAAAGAAAAAGAGAAAACATGGAAGAGAACCTTGCTTCATTCCACATTCCACCAGCAAGTGTGGTCAGCTCCAAGACACCATCATCGCCCCGCCCCTTTTTGCTAATCTCCCTGCTTCACTCTTGCCCATCCCCAATCTGCCTACCCTCAAAATCCAGGATAGAATAACATTAAAAATATACATCCTTCCCTTGCGTAAACCCCTCCGTGACTCTTCTACATTTAGTATTAAAATCCCAACTCCCCGACCATACCAAGATCCAACCCCACCTTCCCCGCTGACGTCATCGTCTACCAGCCTTTCCCTGGTGCTGTCTGCTCTACCCACATCAGTTCTACTTGTCTCTCAGTTTGCCAGACTGGCTCCGACTTCAGAGCCTTTGCACATACAGTTCGCTTTGCCTGAAATGCTCTTCCACCAGATCTTCGTACAGTCTCCTTCCTCTGTTTCAAGTCTGAGCTCAAACGTCCTCTCCCAGAAAAAATATTGCCTGATCACCGCTCACTCCCTACCCCGGCTCTCACTTGAGCCTGTTCGTCATCTTTCCTTTTGCCATCTGAGCCTCCCATCCATCCCCCCAAAACGTGAGCACTCTGAAAACACAGTGCACGCCTCTCCAGTGGCTGTTCCCAAAGCCTGTAGCAGGCAAGCCTCTTCCCCGGGGCCAGGTAAGGTCTAGCACAGGCTTGTGCATTTTTGTTTCAAATTCTGGACTCCTGGCCTGTTTTCCACAAGCACCGGCGACCAATCTGGCCCGTACCTTCTTCCAGCGGCTCCAGGCCCGTCCCATAGGTGACCAAGTCCTCGTCGCTGTCACTGTCCAGCGCCGCCATCCTGCTCTCTTCCGGGCCCCGCCCCTTCGCTACGGGGGCCTCAACGGCCCAAACACCTTCCGCTCTTTCTCCTCCGCGAACCAAACCGAAGTTCTAAACCACGCCAGGAGTGTCCCTGGCCTTGAATCTGAGCCTGGTAGTTCTCGATCGTGTTTTGTGGGAGGCAGACCCCTGCAGGAGTTGCCTCGGAGGCTTTGGCTGCCATGGCATCCCATCTGGCTTCACCGCGAATGTCAAGAAGAGGCACCTAGGGGAGTTCCCATTGTGGCTCAGCGGTTAACAAACCCGATTAGTATCCTTGAGGACGCGGGTTCAATCCCTAGCCTCGCTCGGTGGGTCGGGGATCTGGCATTGCCGTGAGCTGTGGTGTAAGTCGAAGACCCGGCTGGAATCCTGCGTTGCTGTGGCTGTGGTGTAGGCCGGCGGCTATAGCTCCAATTCGACCCCTAGCCTGGGAACTTTAATATGCTGTGGGTTCAGACCTAAAAAGACAAAAAAATAAAAATAAATAAATAAATAAATAGAAGAATCTGGTGTTGCCACAGCTGTTGGTGTCGGTCGCAGCTGTAGCCTCAGATTCAGTCTTTGCCTGGGAACTTATACATGCCACCAGCGTAGCCAGAAAAGAAAAAAAATGCTGATGGGGAATACCTCCAACACATGTTGTTAAATGAGCAAAACACAGGGGGTGAGACAAGGTGTGTAGGGTGCTTCCATTTATATCAAAAGAAAATGTAAATAGCCAAATGGATTGTGGCAATTACATCCACGATGTAGGGATGCAAGACATCCACAATATACTACAATATATCTCCAGTGAACTCCCCAAAGAAATTGGTAACACTGGTTGCCACTAATTAAAGGAAATCAGAGCAGGAGGTATACATGCATACAGCATTGTACTATTCGAATTTTTTTGTTTTGTTTTGTTTTGTTTTTTGTTTTTTAGGGCTGTACCCACAGCCTATGGAAGTTCCCAGGCTGGGGGGCAAATTGGAGCTGCAGCTGCCAGCATAGGAACACACAGTTTGTGGCAACACTGGATCTTTAACCCACTAAGTGAGGGTTCATGGACACTATGTTGGGTTCTTAACCCACCAAGGCACAATGGGAACTCCTCTTACAGCTTATAGCTACTAAAGAGGCAAGAAAAACTCAATAAATTTATTACTGAGAGTTTACTTAATTGGATACCTGACAATCACCAGCATTTGGTAAAGTAGTCAGAACTAACCTTTCTGATCCAGATCTTCAGGAGGAGAGATTGGATGCTTTCCCTGGAACCCTGGTCACAACATTTAACAGGAGCCTCTAAACAATTTTTTTAAAAACTGTGGAAGCTTAAACATCACATACCCTTCCTTCCTTCCTTCTTCTTTCTCTTCTCTTCTCAGTTGCACCTCCGGCATATGGAAGTTCCCAGGCTAGGGGTCAAAACTGAGCTAGGGGGCTGCACCACAGCCACAGCAATGCCAGATCCGAGCCGCGTCTGTGACCTACATCACAGCTCACAGCAACGCTGGATCCTTAACCCACAGAGCGAAGCCAGGGATTGAGCCTGTAACCTCATGGTTCCTAGTTGGATTCATTTCCGCTGCACCACGACGGGAACTCCTTCATCTGTAATTTACAATGAATTTTATTCACTTAAAGATTACCTTGTGATTTTCCAAGAGAGGATGCACATCAGGTTGCCCCCAAAGAAGCCAGTGTTCCTCTTGTCAACAAGCAGGTCTTAGGAGGTGGGACTTGCATTTTATTTGGAGAAACTGAGTGCCTGGATAGTCCACTGCTAGCCCCAGAAAGAAGGGAAAACAAGAGACTTCACAAAATTGTTGTTTGCAGTTGATATTTTAAACTTTGTCCATCTTAGAAATTCCCACTCAAAAGTTCCCATAATGAATCTGACTAGTATCCATGAGGATGCAAGCTCAATCCCTGACCTCGCTTAATGGGTTATCTAGCATTGGCGTGAGCTGTAGCATAGGTCACAGGCATGGCTTGGATCCTACGTTGCTGTGGCTATGGTGTAGGCCAGCAGCTACGGCTCCAATTGGGCTTCTAGCCTGGGTGCTTCCATTTGCAACACGTGTGACCCTAAAAAAGCCAAAAAAAAAAAAAAAAAAAAAAAAAAAAAAAAAAAGAGGAAAGAAAGAAAGAAGAAAAAAAAAGAAAAGAAATTCCCACTCAGTGACTCTTTTGTTTAGAAGCACTGTGGCTCATCAGCAGTTCTTGTGATACCCACCACCAACTGGGTTGACAAATAGGAGGTTAGATATTACTCTCCTGCTGGGTCAGCAGCAACAGCAGCAGCAGCTCTCATTTCCTAATCACAGCAGGATCAGAGATACGGGGTCAGGCCTGTGAGCCCCCTGCCAGGAGCCTTGAGAATGTCTAGGGAGGTCTGGTCCTGCATAGCCCCAAGGAATGACATCCAGATGCTTCATGTGGCCAGGAGATGCATGCTAGGAAGCACAGAGAAGTGCTTCTTTTCTTCTGAGGATGCCCGGGAACTCAGGGTAGGCTGGTGTGTCTTCAACACCCGGATTCGCTTCTTACTCTTTGTTTTTAAAATCTCATGAACCCCCCCTTCTTTTTTTTTTTTTTTTTAAGAAAAGGCAACGCTGGAGTTATGTCGTGGCTCAGTGGCTAACGAATCCAACTAGGAACCATGAGGTTGTGGGTTTGATCCCTGGCCTCGCTCAGTAGGCTAAGGATCCCATGCTGCTGTGGCTGTGGCTTAGGCCCTCGGCTACAGTTGCGATTAGATTGCTAGCCTGGGAACCTCCATATGCCGCGGGTGCGGCCCTAGAAAATACAAAAAAAAAAAAAAAAAAAAAAAAAAAAAAAAGAGAGAGAGAGAGAGAGAGAAAAGGTAACGCTTGGCTTACTTTGCAAGCACATTGTGTTGTGTTCTACCTGCCAAACGCAGCAGTAACTGCGCAAAGGTGTCCTCTGGTTGGGGGAGGGGGCAGAAACTGCCAGGCTGCGGCCAGGAGGGACGAGGCTCCGTGAGCTGGGAGGGGGCGGGAAGGGAAGGGGAGGGTCTTGGCTTAGGTACCCCAGTCCAGATTCTAGGTCTGCTAGGTTTCTACCTCCTGAGTCCACTGATCAGAGGCGGGTGGGCGAGAGGGAGAGGGCGAGAGAGGGAGAGGGAGGGAGGGAGAGAGAGGGAGCGAGAGCTCTGTCCTCAGGAGTCCCTCTTTGCCTCCTAAGCGATTCGCGTCTCTACCGTGCAGTTAGGCGCTTTATACACCGCTTTTGTTTATAATACCTTCGACCATCTGGAGAGAGGGTGATCCAGCCCATTTTGCAGTTGAGAAAACTGAGGTTAAGAAACCTGTTCAGGAGTTCCCATCGTGGTTCAGTGGGAACGAATCTGACTAGTAACCATGAGGACTCATGTTTGATCCCTGTCTTCACTCACTGGATTAAGGATCATTGCTCTGAGCTGTGGTGTAGGTTGCAGCCGCTGGCTCGGATCTGGCATTGCTGCAGTTGCGGCGTAGGCCGGTGGCTACAGCTCCCATTCCACCCCTAGCCTGGGAACCTCCATGTGACTCAGCTGGGACTCTTAAAAAAAAAAAAAAAAGTGTTCAAGGACATTCCTCGAAGTCTATTGGCCACTAAACCTTTTCTGCGGATCCCTCCTTGGGTGAACCTTTTCTCCTCGCTATTCGCAACCCCCAGCGGATCCTCCTAGTCTCTGCAGTGAGGGTGGGGGGACAGAGGCGTTGATCAATACGCCAACCCGCTTGCGCCACCCACCAAGGCCCTCGGTGGGGCAGCCAACTCTTCCTCAGCGTCCCAGACTCGCCTCGGGGTCCCTTCTGGCGTAAGTTGTTCCTGCCCACTCCACCCAAGGCCCAGCGCTCCGGCCGCACCCTCGACCTGCCTCGGGTCTAGTCACTGTCTCCACGGTGTGCGCGCTTCTCCGGTGAGAAGCCGGCGCTACGCCCACGCGCTGCATTTACTCCTACGGCTCCAGACGAAAGGTTGGGTTCCCACTCCCGCCCGCCCTTGCGCCGCGGGGCTGAGGCGGTAAAGACTACGCCTAGCTTAAGCCTCGAGGCTGAAAGAGGGCTAGCAACGCGCGGGGGGATCCTGCTCTAGCTGGTGACCGCCTCGCCTGGGGCGCCGGCTGCACGCAGCCAATCTGGCGCAGGGGCGGGTCCTGGGGCGTGGTCTCGGCGGGTCCCGCCCAGTCTCCGGGGCTCCAGGTCTGGCTTCAGGCAGTGCTGGAGGGGTGGCCGCGCGGGCGGGACGGGGGCGGGGCCAGGCTCCCTCTCAGGCCAGCGCGCCACAGAGCTTCAGTCCGTCCTGCGAGCCCGCGCCGCCAGCATGACTGACACGCTGCTGCCCGCGGCCCCCCAGCCGCTGGAGAAGGAGGGCGACGGCTACTTTCGGAAGGTGAGCGGCCTCGGGCAGGTTGGGAGTCTGCAGGCTCCAGACTTCTTTACCCCAGGCTGTGAAGCGGCTGAGGAGTGAGAGGCTGGGGTCGACGGGGTCGACCGGGCCGGGAGGGGGAGGGGGTGCAGGGGCCTGGGGCGCGTCGGGCGGAGGCTGGGGGTGAAGGGTGCGGCTGCGGTGTACCTGGCTGCCGAGTGCATGTGACTTCCGGGACTGAGGGGGCGCTGGGCCGCCTAGCACCTGCGCCGGCGGAGTAGGCGGCCAGGACGGGTGCTCGGGGTCTCCCCCGCTGGCTGGCCGGCCGGCGCGCCTTGGGAAGGGACGGATTCCCAATGCACTAGCGCCCTCGGTTTGGCGGCGCGTGGGGACCCGAGCGCAGCCTCCACTTGAGCGCTCGGTCCGGGCGGGAGCAGGGAAATGGAAACAGCAACTCAGGCAGGTTGGTCTTCCCCTTTTCTCCAGAATGCTTCCAAGGTTCGCTTCTTCGATTTTTTTAGAGGATGGGAGGGGTCCTTGGGCGTTGTCAGCCTTTCTGCCCGGAGTAGCCCAGGAGGGCGTGCGCACCGCAGACGTGGGGGCCGCGATCTCGCCCCCTCTCTACGCTAAAGCGGATTTATCCGATTGTTGGGGAGACCTGCGGGGAGTGCGGGCTCCGTGGGAGCTTGGCGCACAACGTGGCCTCCCGCCCTGAAGGTAACAGTTCGCAGCTCAGTCCCTCAAAAGCAATCCCAACCCAACCTACTTGCCCACAGGTGGCAAGGCTTGGGCTGCAAGGTGCTTTTGAGCCGGCAGTCACGGGGACACCTTCCAGCTTCTTTCTTGTCCGTCCCCATGAGTCTAAAAATAGCTTTTGGCGCTTGGCCAGATTTGACTGGGTGGGTTGAGAAACTGTTTTTTATAACGTTTATGACCGAAGGCAGAGGGCGTAATTATAAACAGGGCAGTGAAACTGTTTCCCACAGAACCATCAATTCTTAATTGTTCCAAACCTAATGATCCAGTCAGTGAATGCTCTTGGCATCTTCCTCCTGCTCCCCTGACGCTGCCTTTGGGCCTTTGCTCTCTGGTGAAGAGGAGAAGGCCCCAGGGGATGGCAGGAAGGGAAATGGCAAACAGGTGAGGAGAGAGTTGGAAAAAATTCTTTTTGGTTAAATTTGCTTTTAGCATTAAAAAAAAATGTAGTTTTAGAATGTATTTAAGTTAAAAGATGTCATCACGGAATTACAGGATTATAACTTCTAATTATGTGTGGCATTTGGTACAGAGGATCACAGGCCATGGAATTGCAGAAGGAGGCCAGGCCTGGGAATCCCTAGGTCTCAGTTCTAGAGCCTCAGCCTGACTGCCACCCCCACCAAATTGCTGTGTAGCCTCCAGCAAGTTGCTGCCTCTCTTCTAGGATTGATTTCCTCCCCCAGCTGTTTGCCCTCTGAACAGGTGGAGGTCTGGACCTACAGCAGCATCTGGGGAAAAATGATAGAGGGAGAGGCAGGAGGGATAGTGAACCCCTGTGAGGTTTATGTCTTCCAGAACAGGTTTTCCCAAGGGGTGTGTGTGTGCATAAGAAAGAGTGGATGGCAAGGGAGCGGGGAAAGCTTTCCGGGCTGACTGTTTCTCAGGTGCAGTTTCTCTGCTGGTAGAAAAGAGAATTATGGGTGCAAAGTAAGATGAATCACTGGTTTGCAATCAGAAGCATCTCTTTTGAAAATGAGACCTGGTCATGTTCACCGTTCTCGTTGCCCTCCTCGAAAGAATGCTCTTTGTACGCGGCTAATAAAAGGTGACGATGTGGAACCTTACCCGATGTGTGATCTGAGCCAGTTTGTCCTACAACAAATGCTCCTTGAATGAAACGTGCATTTTACAGGTGAGGAAGAGGAGGAAGGGCACTTCTAGTGGAGGGAACAGCTTGGGTGAAGGCACGAGAATGTGAGCACTTGTGAGTGAGCCCTCTAGGCCGTGGAGGTGTAAGTGGAAATTAGGATATTTGGGGGTCCTGCATCCTGGATGCATGGAAAGGGGAACCGAGGGATCTATCGAAGTGTTTCATGCAGGACCAGACATGTGAGATTTATGTTACAGAAAGACCACTTTGAAAGCTGAATGGTCTGTAGGTGAGGGATGGGGGAGAAGCAATGGTGGAGCCAGGCAGGGAGGAGCAGGGAGGGTTAATTCTGATCCTCTCTGTCCTACGCTGATACGGACTACTAAAGACTTGTCAGTCAGTTTCGTAAAGTACCATGTGAACACAGCCTCACCAGCCCATCCTTTCCACTGACCTGCATCCCTAACTCAAACCGGGGCTCCAGACTGGAGGTAGGGAGGGTGGAATGATGAGGGCCTGAGCAAAGGCGATATCAGCAGGGACGGGAAGAACTAATGGACAAGCTATGGTGTGAAGGTGCTGCTGATGGGAGTCCTACTAAACGTCCACTTTCAGTGTCTGGGTGGATGATCAGGTGCCTCACGGTGGTGGGGGAGCCAGGAGGCTGATGGAGGGGCAGTGGACTTGAGGCCCTCAAGAGACATCTGAGTAGTGGTCCCGGCGGGGGGAGTCCACTCCATGGACTTGGCAGCCACGAGAGTACCCAAGCTGGAGATGAGGCCGTGGGGGACACCAGTGTGGGAGGCAGGTGGGATATTGCGAAAAAGGACAGGACAGAAGGGAATAATTCCTGCACCTAAGGGATAGGCAGAAAGATGAGAAACAAGCCCAGAGGGTGACAGGGTCAAGACAGCTGAGAGAAGAGAGCCTTTTTAAGTGGAGAGATGAAGTTGACAAGTCAAAAGAGCCCTGGAAAATACTGGATTTCGTCTTTTAGGGAGTTGTTGGTAAATGAGTGCGTGGAGAATTGGGGGCATGGGAGTTCCTGTCGTGGCTCAGTGGTTAACGAATCCGACTAGGAACCATGAGGTTGCGGGTTCGATCCCTGGCCTTGTTCAGTGGGTCAAGGATCCGGTGTTGCCGTGAGCTGTGGTGTAGGTTGCAGACTCGGCTTGGATCCAGCGTTGCTGTGGCTCTGGTGTAGGCAGGTGGCTACAGCTCTGATTCGACCCCTAGCCTGGGAACCTACATATGCCGCGGGAGCAGTCCAAGGAATGGCAAAAAGACAAAAAAAAAAAAAAGAAAAAAAAGAGAATTGGGGGCAAAAGTCAGTATGATGGAGTACAGGTGGGAGAAGGGCGGGGAAAGTAGTTGCTGGAGGTAGAGGTGAGAGAAGGCAGTTTGTTTGAAATGAGGAGGAAGTCTAGAGCCTTTTTTTTGGCTGCACCCCACAGCATGCGGAAGTTCCAAGGCCAGAATTGAACCTGCAGTAACCAGAGCCACAGCAGTGACAATGTCAGATCCTTAACCTGCTGAGTCACCAGGAATCTCCCTCTAGAGCCTTTTTAAAACTGAAAGTGAAGACATGAGGATAGGGTGGTGTTTGAAGACTCAAGGGAGCCAGAGCAGCCCTGGAGAAGTCCCAGGAGGTGAGGATTGGAAACAGCTGGGGCACATGTTGGATGTGCCAGCAGGAACAGTAAGTGAGGACCTCAAGCCTGGAGATAGAGTCAGGGCATCATACAGTTGCCCCCAAGGCAGACCCCTACCCGCCCCGCCCCATCCTGTCTTGAGGTATTTTATGCACACTTAGAGGACCGAATTAATTTCCACTAAAGTGAAACTTCTTCAATCTCCTTCTCTTTATCCTACCTTCCCTCCCCTTCCTCTTTCCTTGAACGTGCCATTCTGCTGGGTTCATTCAGAAAGTGTTTCGTTGTGTGACAGCTTAGCCTGACTGCTGTTGAGTTTGGGGGTACACTTGGCCCGAACTTGTAATGGCTTTTGTGGCAGTTCATAGCAAGCATCATTTCTTGGGGTGCTCAGGCCGTGCTTGAATAGAATCAGCTTCTTTGCTTTAGTCCAGATAGCAAAAAGTGGGGAGCTCATGGTCTTTATTTAGAGCTTCAAGTCTGTTTTGTGCAACTTGCTCACAAAATGAAGACTAATGGGCCCAGAAGTCCACTCGCCGATTGTTCCTGGGCCCTGAATGTGTGAGACGGATCATTGGCAGAGAGGGAGACCCCCTGGCTAGTCAGGGTCTTCTTGGTCTTGTGTACAGAGTCTGAGGACATGGACTCTGTGTGGCCCGAGGTTGAGTGTGGACACCCCCAACACAGACCCTGGCCTCCTGGGCTAGCAGTTTCGGGGTCTCTGAATTAAAAACAAAGAAACGAAAAATAGAGAATATTTTCTGGTATGTCACAATATGTTTCTTTTCTGGGTTCTCAATTTTTTCTTTCTTTACATGAATCTGCTTCAGTAGAGGTACAGTTCTATAAGAATAATTAAATAAATTCTTTCTTAAATGAATGACCAGTGCAATTGGGGCTTTTCCCAAAATCTTTTCCACTTTGGCCTCACCTGCTGCATGTGGAAATTCCCAGGCCAGGGATCAAACCCACGCCACAGCAGTGACCCAAACCATTCCAGTGACAACACCAGAAAATTAACCTGCTGAGCTACACGGGAACTCCATCCCAAACAAATTTTTATGCTTATCCTAGTGCAAATCTTGGAAGAATGTGTGTTCTGGCCTGTAGTTAAGACAGAGTAATACACGTTTCCAAGACGCTGCATCCTGAGAGCTGGTCACGTCTCTGGGGCTATTGTCCTAAAACCTACAGGAAAACCTTGGCCAAGAGAAAACCAGGTGGAGAAAAACTAAAGAAAGCTGTTCCCCAGGGCTGTCAAAAGAGCCTAAATGAAAGGTTTTAGCAGCTTGTGGAAGAAGAGAGTCGGTACACAGTGCAGCCTTGTGAGACCTTATCTCTGCCTCTTCATCCTCTGGGAACACTAATGGCCTGAAATGAATTTAGCTCCATTGTTTTTACTCAAGAGCTGGAGGAGAAATTTGTTTCTTGTTCACAGAAACCTCCAGGCTGGACAGGGCCCCAGAGTTCACAGTGTCCTGGTTTATGGTCGCTGTTTACTCTGGATTTCCTTGAGACTGCAGCAGAGAAGGAAGGAGGAGGACTTTTTTTTTTTTTTTTTTTTTTAACCCTAGAAGCTCTTCTTAGGTCCCCTGCACCATTGATCTTAGTGGGGTGTAGTTTCATGTTAGACACGTGTGTGCGTTGTCTATAAGCACACGTGTGGGGGCTGGGCTGAGTCCGAAGAAGCACAGTTTGGGTCGTGGGGGCTCGTCCGCTCCATCTTATTGGGTAGTGATGTTGTCCATCCAGGTGTTTGGGCCTCTCCCCTTGGAGCCTTGAATCCTTTTCTCAGGTTGGGGGGGGGGTGGTCTAGGGAGGAGGAGCGGTGTAAAGGCTTATGATACTGCCTTCTCCCTTTTCCCAGCCCTTCCCCACCACGGTCTGGGCCAGATCCTCAAGGCCAGGCTGGATCCAGGCTGATCATGGCCTTGGTGAGGGTTTGCAAGGGTGCACGCCAGCAGCCGAGAGGGCGCGGTGGACAAACACTTCCCCACATTGCGGAATCCTGCCCAGGAAGGGGTCCCCTGGCAGAAACAGAACTTTCAGGTGACTCAGAGGAGAGTCAGCTTGATGAGCTGTAACACTGTAAATGTCCCTTGTCTCCTGGGGCCATTTGGACGGATTCCAAGACACCACCTGATGATACAGGGCATTGGCTTTAGCCTGATCACCACTTCCTCCTTTGGCTCAGGTACTAGTGTCTCGTGACACATAGGCTGAATTGGAGGTGGCCGCAGAGGACAGTGGAACTGCAGGTGCAGCTCAGCCAGACTGGGTGTCAGACACAGTGGCAGAGCGGGCAGCAAGGGCTGTCAGCTGGGTCAAGGTCTGCCACCTGCAGTGCCAGAAAGACGGAACGATGCTGGTCCTTCTGGCCCTGTTAGTCAGGCCCATGGAGTTCCCCTATGACCGTATGCCTTAGAAAAATCCCATTTTATCTGGACTCTAAGAGGAGAAAAGGGCACAAAAAACTACAAAATGTGCAGCTTCAGAAGTAGGGTTTTTTTTTTCTCCCTCCAATATTACTGTATTAGAAAAGTAATATAGGAATTCCCTGGTGGCTCAGTAGGTTAAGGATCCAGTGTTGTCACTGCTGTTGCTGCAGGTTGTTGGTGTGGCAAGGGTTCTAGCCCTGGCCTAGGAACCTTTTTTTTTTTTTTTTTTTCTCCTCTTTTTGGGGCTGCACGCATGGCACATGGAGGTTCCCAGGCTAGGGGTTGAATACCACAGCAACGCCAGATCTGAGCCGCGTCTGCAACCTGCACCACAGTTCACAACACCAGGTCCTTAACCCACTGAGCAAGGCCAGGGATCAAACCTGAGTCCTCATGGATCCTCAGCAGATTCATTTTGGCCCAGGAACTTCTGCGTGCCACAGATGCAGCCAAAAAAAGTAATATACATTGTTATTAAAAAAGGTAATTATAAAAGTGTACAATATCACACACATGTACCTCCAGATGAGGACTGTAAGCTATTGGTGCAGACCTCCTACCAGTTGAAATTAACAGGTCATTCATTGAGTCTGCAAATAAATAGGACTCTTGGAAATTTTGTTGATTGTAAATCTTTTTTATTCTTTCAACATGCTGGAAAATAACTGTGAGTGGTCATACTTTGTACACACAGGAGGTGCCTACACGGATTTGTACAAGTGATTGAAGGAGTCTCTGGTTGAACGATTATGGCTAAGTGCTGATTCCTCTTGTGACCCCCTGCCCCCATGCGAATGGAGGAGCATGCCAGAGGGAGGCACCTGGCAGAGACCCTGGAAGAGCAGGGGGCCTCTTTACAATTGCCAGATTCACATTTTGATTTTTACGGATGCAGAAAAACTAGATTCTGTCCATCCAAACTGCCCCGAATCTCTAGGGTGGTGAAAAGTTAAATTAGACGTATGCGTGTATTGTAGGGTATTACATGCTATTTCTGTGCTTTTTGGTTGACAGCTTCTGGCTAACTCATAAACAATTCTGTTTCCCAAAGCTTGGTGGTTGAGTGAAGGATTGCATAACTATGAAGGAGTGAGAAAGGAAGAGAAAAAATATCTTTGTGCTAGAGAAGCAGCAAAAAGCACCTACTCTTCCGTGCCCTGTGTGAGGGTCTCTAGCCTGGAGATCCCACGTGGTTGCCCCTCCTCACTCGGTCTTACTCCTGACCTGGAGACCCCAGGTTCACACTGTGCCCTCGGTTTGCTGGAAACACATCTACGTGTGTGAGCTTTATCTTTGGCTGTGTGCAGGAAGGGCTTCACTGGTCGGGGGGAGCCTGGCACCAGGCACAGCCTAGAGCGGGGCCCCTTTTGGGGAGGAAAGACGGCTCGTTTCCCTCGTGTCTGCCTTCCCACTGTCAGGCTCTGGATGTGTAGGTTGCTTGTACTGTCCTTTCTTCCAAATCCACGGCCTTGGGTTTTTGCCTACATGTTGCTCTTAAATACAGGTATTTATTTCCTAGCTGAACAACTTGACCGTACACTAAGGGCATGCGAGTAGGTGAACTCATTCTAGTTTAGGACTTGCAGTTACCATAAAATCTAATCCCAAATGGTGGAGTTCTCTTGTGGCACAGTGGGTTAAGATCCCGTGTTATTGCTTCTCTGGCTCCAGTCACTGCTGTGGTGCAGGTTCTATCCCTGGCCCAGGAACTTCTGAATGCTGCGGGTGTGGCCAAAAAAAAAAAAAAGGAAAAAAATCCAAAATGGTTTGGGCAGATAGACACACTGTGGTATGTTCCTATGATGGAGTCCTACTCAGCAATTAAAAGGGGCAAATCCCTGATAAGATTCATCATGTGGATGAATCTCAAAGCTTACTGTGGAACAAAATAAGCCAGACGCAAAAGAATACACACCATATGATTCCATTTATGTGAAGTTCTAGAACAGGCAAAAGCCTTTGGTGATAGAAACCAGAATCTTCGTGGTATTTGGGGTGTGATTGGAATAGCAGTTACACAGGTATATATACTTGTCCAAACTCATTGAACTATGTACTTAAAAACCTATGTATTTTATTATATGTAAATTAGACTTCATTTTTTTGTTTTGTTTTGTTTTGTTTTTGGTCTTTTTAGGCCTGCACCCATGGCATATGAAGGTTCGTTCCCAGGCTAGGGGTTGTTGAATTGGAGCTGTAGCCTCCAGCCCACACCACAGCCACAGCAATGCTGGATCCAAGCCTTGTCTGACCTACACCACAGCTCAGGCAACATGGGATCCTTAACCCACCGAGTGAGGCCAGGGATCAGACCTGTGTCCTCACGGATACTAGTCAAATTTGTTTCCACTGAGCCACAATGGGAACTCCCTATACATCAGTTTTTTTAAAATGACTTAGGCAAGAAAAGGAATGCATTTGGCTCCTATAACTGAGAAGTCCAGAGGAATGGCTTCAGGCCTGGCTTGATCTAGGGCTCAAACGCTACCACTAGAACTCAGTTTCTCAGCTGCTCCCCTGGGGTGGCTTGATTTTTGGGAAAGACACTCTCCCAATGTGATAATGGGATTGTAACTGCTCAGCCTCACATCTGCTGAGGTTCAAGGCCGATGGGGGAGAAATGAAGGCCTCTCTCCTGATGGGCTCTGGTTGTCCTATGTCAGGTGCTCCCCCTGAATCAATCTCAGGGCTGGGGCCTTTGGTTTCCAACTGGCTGGTGAGTCAGATGTTTTCCCCTTGGAAAGGAAGTATGAGAACACAGATTTACCATTCCCTACTGCTGTGGTCTATAAGGTGGGAGAATGGGACAGTGGGTCACTGTGGCTGGAAGATGTACAGTCATGTTGGGATGCCCTCAGCCAGGAAACACGTAAGGGTGTCTAGAGGTTGGCAGGCAAGCCACAAATTCCTGCTGCTCAGGGGAGTCTCAGAGCAGCAGGAAGGACACGGGCCAACTTCCGCTCCCACCCTTACGGCTTGTAGCATCTTGAGTAGCTAACATATCTTCCAGGCCTCAGCATTGTGGGCTTGGAGATGCTCGATGCTCTTCAACTAAGCTAGTGAGGGAGCTGAGCTCACACTCAATACTTGCTTTTCCATATGAAGGTTCCCGGGTTAGAGGTCGAATGGGAGCTGCAGCTGCCAGCCTATGCCTCAGCCACAGCAACACAGGATCCAAGCTGCATCTGTGACCTACACCGCAGCTGATGGCAGCACCAGATCCTTAACCCACTGAGCGAGGCCAGGGCTCCAACCTGCAACCTCATGGTTGGATTTGTTTCCACTGTGCCACAACGGGAACTCCCAGTACTTGCTTTTCTTTCTTTCTTTCTTTTTTTTGGTGTCTTTTGTCTTTTGAGGGCTGCACCTGCGGCATATGGAGGTTCCCAGGTTAGGGGTCTAATTGGAGCTGTAGCTGCTGGCCTACACCACAGCCACAGCAATGCCAGATCCAAGCCATGTCTGCAACCTACACCAAAGCTCACAGCAACGCCGGATCCTTAACCCACTGAGTGAAGCCAGGGATTGAACCCTCAACCTCCTGGTTCCTAGTCAGATTCACTTCTGCTGCACCATGACGGGAACTTCAGTACTTGCTTTTCTTGATGATGGCAAATGCACCACCTTTCCACATATTGAGACAGATGCCAGTGCCCAAACCTTAGTCTGTGTAGGGAACCGACAGATTCCATGTAGTGGATGGGTTCAACTTCACCATAGGACTTGTGGACAGTGACCCTAGAGGCCAAGACAGTTCATTTGTTCCCCCCCACACACTCCCTTCCTGGTTCCCAGGCCAGGCAGGCGTGACATGCATAGGTCCCGGGCACAAACCCTCAGTCCAGTTTTGGAGCAGCTCTGAATCCTGTTGTGAACCAATTAAGAACTAAGGCCTGAGAGTTCTCTTTGTGGCTCAGCGGATTAAGAACCCTACTAGTATCCACAAGGATGCAGGTTCGATCCCTGGCGTCCCTCAGTGGGTTAAGGATCAGGCATTGCTGTGAGCTGGGCGTAGGTTACACATGTGGCTCAGATCCTGCATGGCTATGGCTGTGGCGTAAGCTGGCAGCTGCAGCTCCAATTTGACTCATAGCCTGGGAACTTCCATATACTATAGGTGTGGCCCTAAAAAGAAAAAAAAAAAAAAAAAAAAAAAACCCTAAGGCCTAGGTGGGGACTGTGGGTCCACACTAGCAGAGAACCCTGGGCGGGTCCCAGTGGCCAGCTAGCAGCCTCTGGGGATGCCAGAGGGTCTTTCTGACCATCCGGCCCAGACTCACCTCTCAGGACCTTGGGAAGTTTCCAAATAGCCCTGTGGGCATGTCTGATGTTTCCAACAGGCCCAGCATTCCTAGCTGTCAGTAAGAAGTAATGTAGTTTAGGGTCCAATTACTCAGTCAAATCTAATCCTAAGCATTCCTGTGTCTTATCTGGAAACTTGACCCCACATCTGTGGGCTGGTTAGGGTGTAGCAATTCCAGGCCAGACAGAAGTTGGATAAAGTATGGGAGCAGGACAGAGGTCTTATCCGTGAACTGGAATGGCTTCTTATCTTAACTTTGGGACTGTTCATAAAGGAATTAGTTATTAAGGATTCTCTGTAAAATAGAACATGGCCTTGGTGAACCATGTAATTTTAAGTCAGATTGAGCCAGCCCTTCATGGTAATTTTAGGAAGTGGAAAGGAAAGAGACTGGCAATTATTTTAGCCCTTTAATATTGTTAGCTTAATATTAATTAATTTGGCGGGGAGGTACCCCACGGCATATGGAGTTCCCAGGGCTAAGACTGAATCTGTGATAACTGAGTATCTGTGTAGCTTGGCTTTCGGGAGCTGCATGGGGGGGACAGGTGGGTGGACCCTTGCTAGGATGGGAGAATGAGAAATCCGTGGGAGGAGAAACGTTGCTCTTTTCTGACCCACTCGTCCAAAGGCCACTGATATGGGAATCCTTGAGAAGGTTGGCGCTGTAGATTACCCGTTTCTTCCTCCTTGGGGTCAAGGCTGTGGGTGTGGCTTAGACAGAGGTGTGGGAGGCTAGGTATGTGTAGAGCTGTGATGGCAGTGACGCAGCTGGAGAGAAAGGGCAGTCCTCTTACCAAATGCTGTCCATCAACCACTCCCGGGGTGTGACTACCGGCCAGGCCAGTGGGCAGGACCTAAAGATAAGCTTCAAGAAGGAATGGAGGGAGTTCTTGTTGTGGCTTAGCAGGTAAAGAACCCTACTTGTATCAGTGAGGATGTGGGTTTGATCCCTGGCCTCACTCAGTGGGTTAAGGATCCAGCGTTGCCATGAGCTACAGTGTAGGTTGCAGATATGGCTCGGCTCCCGCAGCTATAACACTGATACGACCCCTCCTATATGCTGCAGGCGTTGACCTAAAAAGACCAAAAAAAGAAAAAAGGAATGGAGCCTCCACTCAGATCTCTGGGCTTCTAGCTGCTGGGGTGGAAGGAACACTATTGGTTTAAAAGGAAACTGCTTTTTTTTTTTTTTTTTTTTTTTTAGCCAAGACTGTGTCATGTGGAAGTTCTGGGGCCACGATAGAACCCTCACCACAGCAGCAACCCCAGCCACAGCAGTGACAATGCCAGATCCTTAACCTGCTATGACACCAGGGAACTCCCAAAAGGAGACATTTTGAATCACTTTGCTGTACACCTGAAACTAACACAATTTTAAAAATCAACTGTATTTTTTTTAAAAGGAAACTTTTTTCTGATGTTAAACTTTTCAGAATGAAACACTCACTGCAGTCTAAGTACCAGGAAATAGTGGACAGACAGTTCACTGAAAAAGACATTCAAGTGGTCAATACTATATGAAAAAAAGGTTTACCTTCACTAATGATAAATGTAAATCGGGAGAATGAGACCCCTGTGTTTTTACAACTAGGCAAAGATTAAAGATAATGCTTTTCAATGAAAAGAAAAAGGAGTTCTGCAGTGGCGCAGTGGCTTCTGACTGCAGAAGCTTGGGTTGCTGTGGAGGTGCAGGTTTGATCCTTGGCCCAGCACAGTTGGTTAAAGGATCCGGTGTTGCCTCAGCTGTGGTATAGGTTGCAGCTGTGGCTCAGATTCAGTCCCTGGCACAGAAACTTCCATATGCCATGGGTGTGACCTCCCCCAAGAAAAAGAGACAGAGAAGGGAGTTCCCTGGTAGTCTAGTGGTTAGGACTTGGGCGCTGTGGCCTGGGAACTGAGATCCAAAATCAAGCTGGTGTCCTCCATGGCCAAAAAATTAAAAATAAATAAATAAATAAGACAGTATCAAGGACTTCCCGTCGTGGCACAGTGGTTAACAAATCCGACTAGGAACCCATGAGGTTGCGGGTTCGATCCCTGGCCTTGCTCAGTGGGTTAAGGATCCAGCATTGTCGTGAGCTGTGGTGTAGGTTGCAGATGCGGCTCGGATCCCACGTTGCTGTGGCTGTGGCTTAGGCCAGTGGCTACAGCTCTGATTCAACCCCAGTGGCTACAGCTCTGATTCGACCCCTAGCCTGGGAACCTCCATATGCCGCAGGAGCGGCCCTAGAAAAGGCAAAAAGAAAAAAAAAAAAAAAAAAAGACGGTATCAAGTATTAATGAAAATAGTAGTAAACTGGAACCCTTGTGTACTGTCAATGGGAATGTAAAATAGTACAGCACCTTGGAAAATAGTTTGAGAGTCCCTTAAATGGTTAAACAGAGAAGTAACCGTGATAGCGCAGTAGTTCTCCTCTGTGTAGCCAAGAGAAAGGAAAACATCCATCCACATAAAAAGTTATACGCAAATAAGCAGCCCTATCCACAAAAGTCAAAAATGAAAACACCCCCAAATGTCCATCACCTGACGCAGGGTTAAATGAAAGTGCATACCCATTGGCGTGTTAGGGATAAAAAGGAGTGAAATGCTGATACATACTGTACTGTGGATGAACCTTGAAAACATGCTCAGTGAAAGGAGCCCATCACTCAAGACTGCATTTTATGATTCTATTTCTATGAACTGTCCAGAGTAAGCAATTCTATACAGACAGAAAGTCGATTCGTGCCTGCCTAAGGCTGGAGCGAAGAAGGGACAGGGAATAGTGTGCCTTTCTTTCCTAGAGGATAACTGGCTGGTGCATGGGGGAGGGGGCTTAAAGAGGTTAGACCCCCTGTAACTCGGTCCTAGAAATATACCTTAAAGGAAAAACTTGGAGTTAATAAAGATTCATGTTTACAAATATGCATCAGATAATTAATTGTACTTGGAAACAATCTAACTGTCTAACTGTAAGGAAATGGTAAATCCATAAAAAGGGTAATATTATGTGATTATTAAAATCATGATTTTAGTTCCTGTCATGGCTGTGGTAATGAACCCAACTACTATTCACGAGGACACAGGTTCGATCCCTGGGCTTTCTCAGTGGGTTAAGGATCTGGCATTGCCATGAGCTGTAGGTTGCAGACTGCAGTGTGGGTTGCAGACTGCCGCTCAGATCTGGCATGGCTGTGGCATAGGCCAGCAGCTATAACTCTGATATAGCCCCTGGCCTGGAAACTTCCACATGCTGCAGGTTTGGCCCTAGGAAAAAAAAAAAAAAAAGACACCCCCTCCCCCCAAAAATCATGATTTTGAGAAACATTTCATAATAAAGGAAATTTTCAAGAGAGAGTTATTAAGTGAGAAAAGATGGAGTTCTTGCTGTGGCCCCAGGGGGTTAAGAATCTGACAGGTGTCTGTGAGGACACAGATTCAGTTCCTGGCCTTGCTCAGTGGGTTAAGGATCCAGCATTGCTACAAGCTGTGGTGTAGGTCACAGATGTGGCTTGGATCCTGCGTGGCTGTGGCTGGCAGCTACAGCTGTGATTCAGCCCCTAGCCTGGGGGCTTCCGTATGCTGTAGTTGCAGCTGTAAAAAGAAAAAAAAAAAAAAAAAAAAGGAAACCATGATAGCCTGTATGTGCCCCTGTGCAGAAGGGGTGAACATCAGAGACCTGAGGCTGCTTTCCTTAGGAAGACCTGCTGCAGGGTTGGTCCTTGCCTGGTTTCTGGGAACCTGGCTCTTAGAGCGTTCCCTCCATCCCCTAAATGATAAAGGTGGTTCACAGTGACTAGACTGATGGCGAAAACTATGCCGTTTACAGTGAATACTTGCTTGCCTTCTGGGAGCCTGGAATTTTGGTACATGATAGGCCGAGGATGTCTTTGTGATCAGCCTCTAATAAAAACCCTGAATTTGATTTTTCTAATGGGCCAGCCTGGGCAGTAACATCATATGCATGTTTCTACATTTTTTTTAAATTGAAATATAGTTGATTTAGGGAGTTCCTGTCATGGCGCAGCGGAAACGAATCCGACTAGGAACTATGAGGTTTCAGGTTCAATCCCTGGCCTCACTCAGTGGGTTATGGATCCGGCATTGCCTGTGAGCTGTGGTGTAGGTCACAGACGCGGCTTGGATCTGGCGTTGCTGTGGTTGTGGTATAGGCTGGCAGCTGTAGCTCCAATCGGACCCCTAGCCTGGGAACCTCCATTTGCCACGAGTGCAGTCCTAAAAAGCAAAAAAGAAAAAGAAATATAGTTGATTTACAATGTTGTATTAATTTCTGCTGTTCAGCAAAAGAGTCAGTTTATATATATACACACACATTCTTTTTGTTTGTTTGTTTTTTAGGGCCGCATCTGCAGCATATGGAAGTTCCCAGGCTAGAGGTCAAATGGGAGCTGCAGCTGCCGGCCTACACCACAGCCACAGCAATGCAGGATCTGAACCGCATCTGCAACCTACACCACAGCTCATAGCAATGCCAGAACCCTGACCCACTGATCGAGGTCAGGGATTGAACCTGCATCCTTATGGGTACTAGTCGGGTTTGTTTCCACTTTATCACATTGGGAACTCCAGGCACATTATTTTTTCAAAAATTTTAATTTTTATTTATTTTAAAAATTTTTATGGCTGCACCTGCAGCATATGGAAGTTCACAGGGAATTCTCACAGTGGCTGTTTTGGAATTGTGTTTTTATGAGTAACTTTTATTTTCTTTTGTTATACTTTTCAGTATTTTGTATATTTTCCATATTGATATTTCTTTTATTTTCAGAAAATGTGAGTTTTTAAAACATTGTCTGTTGTATGACATGTTCATCATCATTTTTAGAGTGGCTGACCTCTGAAGGGGCATCTCATGTTTTCCCTTAGGGTTGCAATCCCCTTGCCCAGACTGGCCGGAGCAAACTGCAGAATCAGAGGGCTGCCTTGAACCAGCAGATCCTGAAAGCCGTGCGGATGAGAACAGGAGCAGAGAATCTTCTGAAGTAGGTGTCTGCTTGCTCCACCACCTCAGCCGGGAGCCTGGCTTCTCCTAAGTTTATTCCCTAAACTTCCACATCTGCCAGCTTTCTCTCAGCTCTTGGTTTTAGCTTTGAGTTTCCTCCTCCTTTCTGGCCCCTGGAGCAGTCCCTTTCTCACCGAGAGCGTGGTTACATTAAACATACGTTTTTTATGCAGGCTACCTCTGTATCTGGAGATGGGCAGATAATGGAGGCTCTCTGTGTTTTTGGAGATGGGAGAATGCTGGGAGAAGTCCAATTATCTCATTCCTGTTTGTTTTCTCTGCTTTCTTTGAGACCTGTTTGTTTTCTCAACTGCTAGCCCCATGTCTGGTCTAGACCCATTGCTTGCCAAATATTTGTTGACTATAGAAAGAAAAGGAAGGCAAGGAGGAGTTCCCTGGTGGTCTGGTTGTTAGGATTCAGCACATTCACCACTGTGGCTGCATTTGGTCCTTGATTTGGGAACTGGAATCCCATATCAAGCTGCTGCAGGCTGCCGCCTAAAGAAAGAAAGGGGAGTTCCCATCGTGGCACAGTGGTTAACAAATCCGACTAGGAACCATGAGGTTGCGGGTTCGGTCCCTGCCCTTGCTCAGTGGATTAATGATCCGGCGTTGCCGTGAGCTGTGGTGTAGGTTGCAGACGCGGCTCGGATCCCATGTTGCTGTGGCTCTGGTGTAGGCCGGTGACTATAGCTCCGATTCAACCCCTAGCCTGGGAACCTCCATATGCCGCGGGAGCGGCCCAAGAAATAACTGAAAAAAAAAAAAGAAAGAAAGAAAGAAAGAAAGGACTTTCTGTTGCCAGTGTTCATCTCTCTAAAGAGAGGGGCTGGTACAGCCCTGAGCCCTTGGGGCACTCATTATTATGCTCTGGTGGCAACATGGTTACTTATCAAGCACAAAGCTCAGCGAAGCCTTACCTGTAGGCGGCTCTAAGCCCTCCCCCAACCCTTCAAGGATGCAAGGCAAGTCGCTGCTTCCTCTTATTTAGGAAGAGTGTAGACTTTCTGCTTCTTCAGAGTTCTAGGGGGCACTCTTGTCAGCCCCATGCTGCCTTCTGCCATGGGAATGGAGGCAGGCACTACCCTGCTGCCTGGCGAAGGGAGACACATTCCTCCTGGAGCCTCAGAAAGAGATGCAGAGTGTTTGCTGGGGCCTGGAATCCGGAAGCCTGGCAGGATATGGATTGTGGGTGTTCCCAATGGGTCAGCTTCACTGTTGGAGGCCTTAGGGAGCCCTGAGGCTGCTTGGAGGCACTTGGGAAAAATAAATACACCAAACCACGTTTTGTAAAAGAGCCGCAAGACTATCACAGAATGAATGATGTGCTGTGCTCTTCCACCGGGCCCGCTCACCCGAGCACTCAGTAAATAGAGGAGGAGCATTTCTGACCATAAACTTGGGATAAATTCGTGTCTGAAACAGTCTGTTTTTTGTTCCCTAGGAAAGATCTCTAAGGTATGAAGTGGGGGAAACTAGACATATAGGACAGTATGCCCTGTGTACATGTTTAAAAAATTTGTACACCTGCTTTTGTGTATGCACAAACTTTTTCCAAAAAGGGCGAAGAAAGAATCTGTTAGTAGAGTGGACTCTTGGGAGCAAGACCAGGCTTGGGGGGGCGGGGGCGGGGGGCAGAGCTGACTCCTTTCAGTTTGTTTTTTTTTAGGGCCACATGTGTAGCATATGGAAGTTCCCAGGCTATGGGTGGAATTGGAGCTGCAGCTGCCGGCCTATGCTGCAGCCACAACAGCACAGCTCATGGCAATTCCAGATCCTTAATCCACTGGGCGGGGCCAGGGATCAAACCTGTGTCCTCATGGATGGTAGTCAGGTTCATTACCTTTGAGCCACATCAGGAACTCCTCCTTTCAGTGTTTGAATGTTCTTTTAACAAAGTGCATGGATCGTGTTCATGCATTTTTACTGTGAAATACCACAGCGGCCTAGAAAAGTAATATATGCAACTTCCTGCCCCCAAGTCAGGAACAGCAGTGCTGTGTTGTTTTGTTTTGTTGTTGTTGTTGTTTGTTTTGGGTGCACTTTGCATGCGGAAGTTCCCAGGTCAGGGATCGATCTCACACCACAGTAGTGACAATGCCAGGTCCTTAACCCACTGAGCCACCAGGGAACTTTCCCCCTTTTTCCCCTGGTGTTGGTTTTATTACTTATGGACTAGCAGAGAACTTAAGTCCCTGGGTGGCCAAGTGTCTGGGAACTTCTACCTACCTCTGTTACAGGGCAGAAGGGAGGGTTTTTTCTGGAGAAGACTGGGAAAATACTGTGACATTTCACTTTTGAAATGTCTGACTGTGTCCCTGTTCCCAGAGAAGTCTGGACTTGGAAATTGCCAGCGGCCTGGGCAGCTCAGGAGAGGCCCCTGATCTTGGGATGGCCTGCCGTGTATTGAGCCAGTCGTGCTCAGGAGGCTGCAGGCACTTTCCCCCTGGTATGTTCTGTGGCCTCTGGTTGGGATGACACCTTGCCGTGCGGCCGAGGAGTTAGGTGGGCAGCCCTGCGTGCCCCTGTGCTTGTCCATTCATCCATCAAAGGGATGTGTTGAGCGCCTAGTAAGAGGCAGGCAGTGTGGGGGTCGGAGATAAGGCTGCAAGCCTTCAGATGAGGCTCTGCCTTCCTGATGCTTAATCTCTCCAGAGGGGGGACCTTACTATACAAGCAAACAAATCCACTCACATCAGGAGGTGATGTTTTCTAGGGCGCCAATGAAAGGGAAATGTGATAGATATACAGCCTGGTGGCCTTGGAGACGGAGGGTGGTCAGGGAGGCCGTCTCTGGCCAGGGGCCTTGGCGTTGCTAAGGCGGGGACTAGGGTGGTTTTGTCTGTCTTGCTCTGTTAATGACACCAGCAAACAGCCTCTCCGTGGCTCAAGCTCAAGCTCATTGTCAGGTCGGCAGTTGTTGAGCTGGCAGGGGTGGGGGTGGGGTGGGGTTGTTAATGATTCTCACAGTGACCTGAACGTTCAAAGTGCCCCTCTCTGGAGAATGTTGTCAGAGGAAACCCTAAAGCTATTTATTAATCTGACTTAACCGGCACCAACGGTTTCCCAAAAACAAATAGGGCTTTGAGCCAAGCCCAGCTCTGGCCTGTGGGTGTCCCTGGGTGGCCAACCAGGTGGCTGTCCCTGCCAGCAAAGGGTAGTTTCAGTCGTAAACTGGACCCTGCCATTCTTCTGTCCGTCTTTTTGTTTTCAGCTGCCCAGATGTCCCACTGCAGCCTCCAGATAAAGGTAGAACAGTTGGAATGGTTGGGGGGGGGGGCGTTTGGGAAACTGTCCCCTCAAGTGCAGGAATGAGAGGGTCCCAATCCTTACCTGCATTGGGAAGGAGGCTTTGAGGCTGGGTGGGCGTTGTGAGGAGCCAGCTTTTGAACCCTCCAAGGCCACCTTCTCTGATCCATGTTGGCCAAGAGTCCATGAGCTTTCTTCCTGGAGTTTGATTAGAAAGATATCGGATATTTTATTTATTTATTTTTTCTTTTGGGGGCCACACCCATGGCATATGGAAGTTCCCAGGCTAGGGGTCGCATCAGAGCTGCAGCTGCCAGCCTCCCCCACAACCCCAGCAATGAGACATCTGAGCAGTGTGTGCGACCTACACCACAGCTCATGGCAATGCTGGATCCTTAACCCACTGAGCAAAGCCAGGAATGGAACCTGCATTCTCATGAATACTAGTTGGGTTCATTACCACTGAGCCACAACGGGAACTCTGATATCGGATATTTTAAATGTGCTTTTTCAGGCCAAGCAAGGACAGTCTTCTCTCTCTTTCCCTAGCTCCCTTCCCTCCCTTGAGAACAGCTGGGTAGAAATGTGATGATTCTCAGGTGGTCTTTGTGAAATTTAAAACAAGCTGCTACATAGTTCATTTTTAACAAACAAGTTCTTTGAACAAGGTAGGGTTATTTAACATCTTTGGACTTCAGGATTCCTTCTTGGGGCCAGGTGAGCATGGAAAAGAGTGAAAGGGGCTGGGCCTGATACTGTGAGGTGATAGGGAGAGGTGGGGACTGCGGTGAAGTGCAGAGTGTCTGCTCTCTGCAGGGACAACTACAGTGTGGCCTATGGGGCGGGGAAGGCCAGGGTGGCAAGATCTTCAGTTTTGGCTTTGTTTGTTTTTTTTTTTTTTTTTTTTTTCAGGAGACGTTAGGGATCTGACTTTTCCTTTTTTTATCTTCTGATAGTTGAATTTTAACATATTGGCAACTAGTTCAAGAGGGAAAGAGATAACACGCTGAGAGCCAAGTGAGCAGGTGCCATGGACCTTTGCCACTTCAGGACCAGAGGGTCATGAAGTTCTGGGACAGGGGTGTCCTAGGGTGGCTTGGACTGTATGGAGGGACTTGAGGTAAATGACTGCTCACACTGTCCACTCTGCTGGGGGGTGGGGGGAGGGCAGAAGTCTGTGCAGAGGGCTGTACGAGCCAAGGCCTTGGGGGCCTGCATCCACTCTGAGGTCTGCCTTCCTCCACTAAGAGATGGGCTGGGAGCCGATATCCTGCCAGATCGCCTGATCTGCTGTGTCAGCCAGGTGGCTGCATGAGGGCACCAGGCAGTACTTGCTCCAGCCTCCCTGAATCTCAGGCAGGATTTGGAGTCAGTTGGATTAAGGCCAAACTGTTCTGATAAGGTCTCTGAAGCTGGTACGATCCTGTGTTGCCTGTCAACCTGGCTTTCCTGGAGGGACAATTTTACGAAAAGACTTAGGAGAAGAAAATTGCATTGAAAAAGATGGAGATTGGAGTTCCCATCATGGCGCAGTGGTTAACAAATCCGACTAGGAACCATGAGGTTGCGGGTTGGATCCCTGCCCTTGCTCAGTGGGTTAAGGATCCAACGTTGCCGTGAGCTGTAGCATGGGTCACGGACGCGGCTCGGATCCTGCGTTGCTGTGGCTGTGGCATAGGCCGGTGGCTACAGCTCCGATTTGACCCCTAGCCTGGGAACCTCCATATGCCACGGTAGTGGCTCAAGAAAAGGCAAAAAGACAAAAAAGAAAAAGATGGAGATTTATGGGTCAGAGTGCAAAATCCACATGCATCTTTAGGACAAAGCAAGGGGACATTAGAGACATTTTGGACTTGGGGCACGGAAGCCGTCATCCCATTAGGGGCATCTCACGGTGGAAAAGGTCTCAGAAGCTCCAAACTGAAGGGTGTATATGGATGTGATCAGTAGCCTCAGGAAATTACGAATGTGTCCTCCATTCCTTGTTCACACATGGTGGGTTGATCGCTCAGAGAAAGTAAGTGGGACACTTTTCTTTTTTGGGGGAGGGGCTGCACCCATGGCATATGGACGCTCCCAGGCGTGGGGTCATATCAGAGCTGCAGCTGCCAACCTGTCCCACAGCCACAGCAATTGCAGAATCTGAGCCGCGTCTGCAACCGAAACCACGGCTCGTGGCAATGCCAGAGCCTTAACCCACCGGGCGAGGCCAGGGATCAAACCCGCATCCTCATGGATACTAGTGGGGTTGATAACCCGCTGTGCCGCAATGGGAACTCCCACGTGGGACACCTCTTTTAATTCCTGACTTTGGCGGTGTGTATGTGCTTATCAGGAAAGACCCAGGAGAGTAGGCCTTTCTCGGTTGGTCCAGGCCAGAGGGAGGCTCTGGAGGATTCTGGGCAGGAAAGGGCTGAAATGCTTCTTCCTCATCCAGGTTGGCCTCAGGGCCTCTTGGCTGTTACAACAGTTACCTGACCACAGAGAGGGGCGCACCCAAGTGAAAGCTGAGAAAAGCCTTCCAAGAAGGCCCCTAGAAGGGATTCATTTTCATCCAGAAGGGCAGCCCAGTGCAGAGCACCAGTGCTGAGGAGATGAGGGTTCTGGTCTTCACCCGAATTTGGGCCAGCTATTCTCCCAGCATGGGCTCATGGGAGCTGGGCTCATGCTCCATGTTGAACGTTGTTGCCTTATTTGAGAAGCACCCCCTCCATCCGTGAATCAGTGAAGAACCATGACCTGTTCTAGAAACAGCTCTCACTCTAGGGTTGATTTCTGAATCAGTGTTGAACCCTAAGGTCTGCGTTGTAGAAACCAACCCTGAGGGCCGTGCCTGGCCTCCACCCTTTCCCAGAGTGACCCGCGACCCACAAGATGAGGTCCACATCCAAAGAGCAGCTCATTGATTTGTCACAAATCCTATATCTCAAATTATAGCCAAGTCGAGAGGGAGAGAGAGAGAGAGAGAGAGACGTGGCAGATCAGTACATAGAGGTGGGACCATCAAAAGTTGCCGTAGGAGTTCCTGTTGTGGCTCAGCAGTAACCAACCTGACTTGAAACTGTGGGGCGAGTGCGGAGAAAAAGAGAATGAGCCAGGTGGTTGGGCAAAGAGAAGGAAATTTATTAAAGGGAAAGCAGAGGGTGACTGACCCTTGAGAAGGGTCCACCCCTGCCCTTCTGGAGGGTCCTTTTTATACCCTGTGGATGGAAATTTGGATCCCTGGAAGGGGCCGTGGTTAGTTTATCTGTAGCCTGCAGCTGGACTCTGGGGATCACGTAGTTGTGAGAAATTCGGAGGTGTCTCACGGTGGGGGGTCTTGTCATCTTGGGAAAGTAGGGGGGTCTTGTCATCTTGGGAAAGTAGGTGCCAGCAGCAAAAACAGGATGTTGCCTGAGCAAGGTGGCCAGTCTCATGGGTCATGGTGCCCTCGTGTTTTGTTTGCAAGGTCGGCACAATGAGCTATTTTAACAAGGAGCCCCCATGTAGGCCCTAACATTAACCATGAGGGCTTGGGTTTGATCCCTGGCCCCACTCAGTGGATTAAGGATCTGCCGTTGCTATAAGCTGTGGTGTAGCCCACAGACACGGCTCAGGTCCCTCGTTGCTGTAGTGCAGGCGGCAGCTGCAGCTCCGATTTGATCTCTAGACTGGGAACTTTCATATGCCATAGGGGCGACCCTAAAGAGACAAAAACAAACAAACCAAAAAAAAAAAAAAAAAAAAAAGAGTTGCCATGTTTGGGTGGGGTCTTAGTGCCTAAATTGTCATATTTAAGTTGGACCTATTCTGTTGCTGAGGACCAGTCACCACCACCCCCTTGCCCCCACATTTGACTGTAGGGAGTGCTCTTTTCTCCGCCTTTTGTTCTTATATCAACTGAAATTTATTAAACCTTATGTGGAGAAGACAATGTCAAGTTCCAACAGAAATACAGAGAAGAAGTGGCGAAAGGTCTTGTCCCTCTAGGAGTTAGAATTGTTTGTCCTCCCCAACTCTAAAATGTATTTGAGGAGTTCCCACTGTGGCTTAGTGGGTTAAGAACCCTACACGGTGTCGGTGAGGATGCAGGCTTCATCCCTGGCCTCACTCAGTGGGTTAAGGATCCAGCATTGCCACCAGCTATGGTGTAGGTCAAAGATGATGGTGGAATCTGGTGTTGCTGTGGCTGTGGTGTACCCCTCAGCTGCAGCTCCAAATTGACCCTGAGTCCCAGAACTTGTATGCCGCAGGTACAGCCTTAAAAAAGAAAAAGAGAGAAATTTAAAAAAAAAAATGTATTTGAGACACCTTAACATCCTGTACAACATGTAAGATTAGTAGAACCAGAATGAGTGAGGATATGGGGCAGGAAGAAGAAGAATACAAGAGAATTAGCTGGAAGCAAGGTTAGAACATGCTCCAAGGCCTTCTATGCTCTGTTAGACGAGGGCCATGTTTGTCTCTGAGTTTTCTGGGAGGCGGTACGGAGGGAAGTGATCTGGAACGCATTTCATACCCATTAGCCAGAAGCAGAGCATTTGCTCAGAAGAAGCTGTTCCCAATCTCGAGGGCTGGGAGAATTTCCTCCTTTGCACCCCAGTGCACAGTATCAGCTCGTGAATCAGTCGTGTTCTCAGTAACGTCTAGGTCCCACAGGTTCTACAAGGGGCAGGTTGTGACCCATGGCATGTAATGAAATCAATTCAGAGGGTCGCAATGGTATAATAAAAAATAAATATTTGGTCTCTCTGCCTGGTTCCTGGCACCAAGCTCCTAAAACCTTTGAAAAGGCCGAGCATCTTTTGTATGCTAATGAGATGACACCTGATGGGGGTGGGGGGGTGCTGTTTCTTGAGGGGAAGATTGGAACTTTCAGCCTCACCCCTGGACTTCTGGGGGAGGATGGGCTGGCGATGGAGTTCAGTCCCCAACCACCAGTGATTTAATTAGGTATGGCCATGTAATGAAACCTCCATTAAACCCCAGAATGATGGGGAACTTCCAGCGTGGAGAACACCTGGAGTGGCCGGGAGGGTGGCCTGCAGTGGAGAGCGCATCTCACGTCCTCCACCCGCTTTGCCCTGGGGGACCTCTTCCGTCTGGCGTCTGGCTCTTCCCAAGCTGCATCCTTTAAAATAAACCACGGCAAATGTATGCGAGATGTTTTCCTGAGTTTTGTGAGTCATTCCAGTGAATTACCAAACCTGAGAAGGGGATTGTGGGAACCCCTGATTTACAGCTGCTCAGTCAGAAGTACAGGTACCTGCTTCCCTCCTGCCCCCAACTTGCCACTGGTCCCTGCAGTGGATGGCAGTCTGGTGGCGCTGAGCCCTTAATCTATGTTTTCTGTGCTCACTCTGGGAGTTGGTGTCAGAATTGTGTTGTTGGGCACCCAGTTGGGGTCAGAGAATCAGAATAAAAGAATTTCAAGCATGGTTTTTTTTTTTGTTTGTTTGTTTGTTTGTTTTTTTTTTTTTTTTATGCGTCCGAGGCCTATGGAGGTTCCCAGGCTAGGGGGTGAATTGGAGCTGTAGTCACTAGCCTACACCACAGCCACAGCAATACCAGATCCAAGCTGAGTCTGCAACCTACACCACAGCTCACGGCAATGCCAGATCCTTAACCCACTGAGTGAAACCAGGAATTGAACCTGCATCCTCATGGATGCTAGTTGGATTCATTTCCACTGAGCCACGACAGGAACTCTGATTTTCTTTTTTAAAGAAGTAGAATAGAATAGAACAGAACAGAACAGATTGGAGAGCCTCACCTGTATGGCAGAGTATGGTTTGGTGAGACTTTCTTTTGGATGGTATGTGTATTTGCATGTACCGTGCTGTGATATAAAATGCATTTCTTACTGGTGATCAGTAAGAGAAAAAAAATCCTAAACCAATGATATTCACCAACTGAGCTTCCAGTATCTCCCTGCCTGACTGCGGAGTCCGCATGTGCACGTGTGAAAGTTCACCGGGCAGTGAGAGGGCAAGAGTCATCCTATCTGCAGCCAGGTCGTGACTGTTTTTCTCAACAAGCATAAGCTTGTTGGCTGGTCTTGGAGAACGAGCTCAGGCAAGGGAGAGAGCTGGAAAGGAATATAAATATATCATTGAGTGAAACGGATGGGCCCAAAGTGTGGTGAGGTGGGGAAAGCCCCAGGAGAGAGAGCTGGCTGTGGGGCACGTGGTTTAGAACTTTCTGGAGGAAAGGTAGACAGGTGGTGAGCACAGAAAGCCTAGGACAGGTGGATGGATTTTCATCAGCTGAGAAGGGGGAGGGGGTCAGGTACTGTCTCTCTGGCTGAAGGTCTTGCCTGATGACCCTCAGGTTTCCTTATCCGTGACATGAGGACAGTTCTCATGGATACTAGTCAGGTTCATGAACCACTGAACCAAGATGGGAACTCTGAAACGAGGACGATTCTAGTACCCGTCCTGAGCCACAACTGAGGACTTGCCAGGGTGGTTCGAGGAAGTGCGCTCAGTGAGGCCAGGCTTTGAACCTGCTTAATTTTTTTGCTTTTTTTTTTTTTTAAGGGCTGTACCTACAGCCTATGGAAGTTCCCAGGCTTGGGGTCAAATTGAAGCTGCAGCTACCAGCCTATACCACAGCCACAACAATGCTGGATCTGAGCCATGTCTGCAGCCTACACTGCAGTTCACAGCAACACCAGATCCTTTAACCCACTGAGCAAAGGCCAGGGATCAAACCCATATCTTCATGGACCCTATGTCAGGTTCATAACCCACTGAGCCACAGCAGGAACTCCTTATTATGGTTTTAATATGTGTTTCCCTATTGACTAATGACATTGATCATGTCTTGTGCTTGTTAGCCATTCACAGACCGTTAATAAATGTCTTTTCAAATCTTCTGCCCACTTTGTAAATAAAGTGGCAGGATACAAAATCAGCATATAGAAATCTATTGTCTTTCTATATACTAATAATGAACCATCAGAAAGATAAATTAAGAAGACAATCCCAACATGTACATGCTGTTGGTGGGTTTATAAATTGGTATAGCTGCTATGGAAAACAGTATGGTGATTCCTCAAAAAATTATGAATAGAACTACCATATGACCTAGCCATTCTCCTTCTGGGTATTTCTCTGAAGAACATAAAAACACTAATGCAGAAAGGTATATGCGCCCTTGTGTTCATTGCAGCATTATTTACAATAGTCAAGATATGGAAACAACCTAAGTGTCCATTAGTGGATGAATGGATAAAGAAACACACACACACTCCCCCTGTGGAATACTACTCAGCCATAAAAAGAATGAAGTCTTGGAGTTCCGTTCATGGCTCAGCCGTTAACGAATCCTATTGGGATCCATGAGGATGCAGGTTCGATCCCTGGCTTTGCTCAGTGAGTTAAGGATCCGGCATTGCCATAAGCTGTGGCGCAGGCCAGCAGCTGTAGCTCTCATTGGACCCCTAGCCTAGGAACCTCCAAACACCACGAGTGCAGCCCTAAAAGGATAAAGCAAAAAGAAAAAAAGTATGAAGTCTTGCCTTTTGCAGTAACATGAATGGACCTTGAGGGCATTATGCTACGTGAAATAAGTCAGACAGAGAAAGACAAATACCACGTGATCTCACGCCACTGAATCTAAAACAAAACAAGACACCCCCAAGCACATAGATACAGAGAACAGATTGGGAGTTACCAGACCTGCAGGTTACAGGGGGTGGATGAGATAGGTGAATGTAGTAGTGATACTAGTGATACTAGTGTAGTGATACTAGTCATGAACCTGACTAGTATCCATGTACAAATTTCCAGTTATAAAATAAAATAGGTCATGGGAATGTGATGTGCAGCATGGTGACTATAATTTTTTTTGTTTTTTTTTTTGTTTTTTTTTTGGTCTTTTGTCTTTTTAGGGCCACACCTGCAGTATATGGAGGTTCCCAGGCTAGGGGTCAAATTGGAGCAACATCAGATCCTTAACCCACTGAGCAAGGCCAGGGATTGAACTTGCATCCTCATGGATGCTGGTAAGATCCGTTAACCGCTGAGCCATGATGGGACTCCCTTATTTTCTTTTTAGTGGTATCTTCTGAAGCACATAAGTTTTTAAATTTGATGAGTCTAGTTAGTCAATTTCTTCTTCGATGGATTGTGCTTATTTAGGGTATGGCTAAGAATACTTTGTTCAATTCAGGGTCCTGAAGATTTTCTTCTAGAAGTTTTGGAGTTTTTGCTCTTTTTACAGAGGTCTCAGAACCCTTTTGACCTGGTTTGACAAGAAATTTAGATTGAGATTTATTTTATTTTATTTATTTATTTTTTGTCTTTTTAGGGCCATACCCGCGGCATATGGAAGTCCCCAGGCTAGGGGTCCAATCGCAGCTGTAGCCACTGGCCTATGCCGTAGCCACAGCAACACCAGATCCAAGCTGCTTCCGTCACCTACACCACAGCTCACGGTAAGGCCAGGTCCTTTAACCCACTGAGTGAGGCCAAGGATTGAACCTGCATCGTCATGGATACTAATCAGATTTGTTTCCACTGAGCCAGGACAGGAACTCCGAGATTTATTTTTTGCTGTTGTGCAGGGAAGAGTTTTGCTATATAGCAGACCTGAGATGGCTAACCTTAGTAAGCCCTGCTTGCAAGGTTAGCTCTTGACTGGTACCTGGGAAACTTAGAATTCAGGAGAGTTCCCACTGTTTCCAGAACTGATAAAAGGAGTTCACTGGACTTAAGGAGTGATAAAAGAACTGATAAAAGGAGTTCACCTTTTGCACAAAAAGGTGATTTATACGGAATACTTGCTTTTCTTCTAGGAGTCGTAAATTTTGAAACATGCTAGGCAGAGGTGCCTACCTGACCAGCCCCCAGTAAATACCCCAATGAGCTTCCTTTGGAAGCTGGCATTTTCACACATGTTATCGGCCCTCCTTTTTTTTTTTTTTTCCCCCTCAATGAATTTTGTTACATTTATAGTTGTACGTGTCAGCACTCTGCTGGAGGAATTATGCGTGTTCTGTGTGACTCCTCTGGGAGAGAGGAGTCTTCGCAGCCTGTTCGTGGTGACCTCCAGACCTCACTGCATGCACCTTTCCCTTAGCTGATTTTGCTGTGTCCTTGTGCTGTAATAAATCAAAGCAGTGAGTCCTGCCCGTCTTCCTAGTACGTCACTGAACCCAGGGGTGGTCTTGGGGACCCTGAAAGCCTAGGGGTGTCCAATTGCTTCAGCACCATTTGTGGGAAAGACTGTCTTTTTCCCCTTGAATTGTTCTGTCATCTTTGTCAAAGCCCGTTGACCATAAATGTCAGGATTTATTTCTGGAGTTCCGTGTGGTTCCATTGCCTGTCCCTAGGCCAATACCACATTGTCTTGATTATTGAGGCTTTATAGTAAGTTTTAAAATCAGATAGCGTAAGTCCTCCAATTTTGCCCTTCTTTTTCAAAATTATTTGGCTCTTCTAGGTCCTTTGCATTTCCATATAAATTTTAGGATCAGCTTGTCAATTTCTGCTAAAAAGCTTACTAAGGTTTTGATTGGAATGGTCTTGAATTGATAGATCAGTTGGAGAGAATTGACATCTTGACAGTAGTGAGTCTTCCAATCCATAAACTTGGATTGTCTCTCCATGTAATATCTCAGCAGTTTTAGTTTGTTTTGTTTTGTTTGTTTGGCTGTGCCTGTGGTATGTAGAAGTTCCCAGGCCAGGGGTCTGGGCCACAGCTGTGACAATCTTTTTTCATTTTTTTTTTTTTTTGCTTTTTTTTTAAGGTCACACCCATAGCATATGGAGGTTCCCAGGCTAAGGGTTGAATCAGAACTACAGGTACACCAGCCTACGCCACAGCCACAACAACACTGGATCTGAGCCCCGTCTGTAACCTACACCACAGCTCATGGCAACACTGGGTCCTTAACCCACTAATCGAGGCCAGTGATCGAACCCACCTCCTCATGGAGCCTAGTCAGGTTCATTATCCCTGAGCCACAATGGGAACTCCCAACAATGCTAGATCTTTAACCCACTGAGGCACCAGGGAACTCCTTCTCAGCGGTTTCTTTAAGTTTTCAGAATACAAGTCTTATGCTTCTTTTCTTAAATTTGTTCCTGGAGTTCCCATTGTGGCTCACAGGGTTAAGAACCTGACTAGTCTTCATGAGGCTAGTTGCTGTGGCTGTGGTGTAGGCCTGCAGCTATAGCTCTCATTCGATCCCTAGCCTGGGAACTTCCATATGCTGCAGGTGCAGCCTTAAAAAAATTATTTTTGAGTACTTTATTCTTTCTGATATTCTTATGAGTGAAATTGTTTTCTTTTTAAAAGTAATTAATTATTTAATAGAGGTTTAGTTGTACGATTTCAGGTTAGTTTCAGGTGTACAGCAGAGTGATTCAGTTATACATATATATTCTTTTCCATTGGGGTATTACAAGATATTGCATATAGTTCTCTGTGCCGTACAGTAGGTTCTCATTGTTTATCTATCTATTTTGTATATAATAGTGTGTTTCTATTAATCCCAAACTCCTAATTCATCCCTTCCTCTGAGATTGTTTTCTTAATTTCATTTTAAGATTGCTTATTGCTAGTATATTGAATTGTATCCTGTGACCTAGCTAAACTTACAGTTCCTGTATTTGTTTCGTGGATGCCTGCGGGTTTTGTACATGCAAGATTATGTCATCTGCTAATAAAGATGGTTTTACTTTTTCCTTTCAATCTAGATGGCTTTAATTTCTTTTTTCTTTCTTTCTTTCTTTTTTTTTTTTTTTTTTTTTGATCTTTTTAGGGCCCCACTCACAGCATATGGAAGTTCCCTGGTCTAATTGTATTTGTAGCTGCTGGCCTATGCCACAGCTTCAGCAATATGGGATCTGAGTCGCATCTGTGACCTACACCATAGCTCACGGTAATGCCAGATCCTTAACCCACTGAGCAAGGCCAGGGATCGAACCCACATCCTCATGGATACTAGTGGGCTCATTAACGCTGAGCCACGACGGGCACTCTGCCTCTAATTTTATTTACCTTATTGCCGCCGGCTTGAACTCTAGTCTGTTATTAATTAGCAGTGGCATAAATGGGCATCTTTTCCTTGTTTCTGATTATAAGGGGGAAGGCGTCCATATTTCACCATTAAGTATAATGTTAGCTGTAGGGGTTTGTAGATGTCCTTTATCAAGTTTTGTAAATTCTCTTATTTCTAGTTGGTTGATGATTTTTACCGTAAATCTGTTTTGGACTTTATCACATGCTTTTTTTCCTGCATCTGTTGAGACGACAATTTATTTTTTGTGCTTTATTCTGTTAATACAGTTCGTTACATTAATTGATTTTCCACTGTCCTGGGGTAAAACCCACTTCGTCATGATGTATAATTCTTGGGTATTTTGCTAGGTTCAGGTTGCTAGTATATTGCTGCAGATTTTTGCATATATATTCATGAAGGATATTGATCTGTGGTTTTGTTTTCTTGGGGTGTCCGCCTCTGGTTTTGGATCAGGGTTATACTCAGTCTTATAGGATGAGCTGAGGAGTGTTACCTCCTTTATTTTCTTCTCCATTTTCTTTTAAAGGGATAATTTACGGTCTTTCACGGGTGATGGGGAGCAATTCTTTTTTCTATCCTCAAAGCTAATTCTTTGGAGAGATGTCTTAGGATTCACACCTGGCAGCTCAGTGTCATTGGCTGTATCCCAAGTCAGTTTATGGCCAGGTGTGGCTCAAAATGGGACCACCCTGAGACAACCTTATCTGATCGCATCTGGCACCTGCATTTGCAGGTGGACCTTCAAAGCTTCCTTACAGGAATGGGGGTGCGGTGGGAGGGGGGCGCATCTGCTCACCTGGCAGCTGGGATGTGCACTGAGGTTGTCTCTCTCTCCATCTCTTTCAACAGAGCAGCCACGAACCAAAAGGTACGGGAGCAGGTACGCCTGGAACTGAGCTTCTTGAACTCAGACCTGCAAATGCTCAAGGAGGAGCTGGAGGGGCTCAACATCTCGGTGGGAGTCTATCAGAGCACAGAGTAAGTGAGGGCAGGGCTTCTTCCGGGGGCTTTCTGAGCCTTGGAATGTGCCTGCACCAGGGATGGATAGGGTATGGCAGAGCCCACTTTGGGAATGATCAGGTTTGGGGTTGGGCCGGGTACAGAGTTAAAGGGATGAACTCATGAGTTTGTTGGAAATACCTGTCAGTTGGACCAAAAGGCATTTCTTTTCTTTTTTTTCTTTTTTTTTTTTCTTTCTGCCTTTTGTAGGGCTGCTCCCATGGCATATGGAGGTTCCCAGGCTAGGGATCTAATTGGAGTTGTAGCTGCCGGCCTGCACCAGAGCCACAGCAACGCGGGATCTGAGCCGTGTCTGTGACCTACACCATAGCTCACGGCAATGCTGGTTCCTTAACCCACTAAGCAAGGCCAGGGATCGAACCCGCAACCTCAGGGTTCCTAGTCGGATTCGTTAACCACTTCGCCACGACAGGAACTCCAAAAAAGGCATTTCTTTGTCCTGGGACCCCTTGAGACATAGTTTTACAGGAACAGCTGCATGGCTGGGTCCAAGTGGGGAGATGACCTCTCTCACGTGGCCTGGGTCGTGGCTCCGCCGTAAAGATGCTCTGCAAGGGTGGCTGTGGTGAGCTCGGAGAGCCAGCCTGCCAGACAGGGCCCAGGTTGCCCTGTCTTCCTCCCTCTCAGCCTCAGCACCTCACACATGGCCGGACTCTGGCTTATCCTGTTGACGGAGTACAAAACCGTATAAGTTGCCTTTCACATCAAAGAGGATGAGACCTTTTCGAGTTCCCTGAAGAGAGAGTGTAACTTAGACACTTTGGAACTGTTTCCTGTTAAATAGTTAAGAGACAAATATTCTAATTCAGAATCATCTCTTAGGGAGTATTGGTGGGGGGCCCTCTGCGGAGGCATGGCCTTCAGAAAAGCTCAGAAAGTCTTTCTCCCCAAAGTAACCTACCTTTGAAAGAAAAGTCCATCTTTTTTGTCCTTTTGCCATTTCTTGGGCCACTCTTGCAGCATATGGAGGTTCCCAGGCTAGGGGTCAAATTGGAGCTGTAGCCGCTGGCCTATGTCAGAGCCACAGCAACGCAGGATCCAAGCCTCATCTGCCACCTACACCACAGCTCACGGCAACTCCGGATCCTTAACCCACTGAGCAAGGCCAGGGATCGAACCCGCAACCTCATAGTTTCTAGTCAGATTCGTTAACCACTGAGCCACGATGGGAACTCCAAGAAAAGTCCATCTTTAGGAAGAAATAACTTTGAGGAGTTCCCATTGTGTCGCAGTGATTAACGAACCCGCCTAGGAACCATGAAGTTTCGGGTTTGATCCCTGGCCTCGCTCAGCGGGTTAAGGATCTGGTGTTGCTGTGACTGCAGTGTAGGCTGGCAGCTGTAGCTCTGATTGGACCCCTAGCCTGGGAACCTCCTTATGCCATGGGGGTGGCCTTAGAAAGACAAAAGACAAAAAAAAAAAAAAGAGGAAATATCTTTGAGAAGCTCTGAAGAATGGTTTACACACTTTTCTGTGTGGGGAAGTGGGACTGCTCAAATCCTAAGGGGGCCCCAGAGGAAACTCAGAAAATAGCTTCCTGGATGCACAGAAGGAAAACGTTGGGGAGCCTTGAATCACCCTTTGAAATGTGCTTTGTCTTTCTTTTCTTTCTTATTTTCTTTTTATGGGCTGCCCCTGCAGCATGTGGAAGTTCCCAGGCTAAGGGTCAAATAGGAGCAGAGCTGCAGCTGCCGGCCTACACCACAGCCACAGCAGTGCTGGATCCGAGCCACAGCTGCAACCTACACCACAGCTCACCGCAACACCAGATCCTTACCCCACTGAGGGAGGCCAGGCATTAAACCTGCATCCTCTTGGGCACTGTAACGGGTTCTTAAACCCCTGAACCCCGATGGGAACTCCTGGAATGTGCTTTTTCTGACTGTTGCTCCTCCCCTTCAGCATCTTCGGGGTGTTTTTCTGAGCCATGTGTGAAACCTCTTCTCTTTCTTTTTTTTTTTTTTTATTTTATTTTATTTTATTTTTTTAATTTTTTGTCTTTTTGCCATTTCTTGGGCCGCTCCCGCGGCATATGGAGGTTCCCAGGCTAAGGGTCTAATCAGAGCTGTGGCCGCCAGCCTACGCCAGAGCCACAGCAACGCAGGATCCGAGCCTCGTCTGCAACCTACACCACAGCTCACGGCAACGCCGGATCTTTAACCCACTGAGCAAGGGCAGGGATCGAACCCGCAACCTCATGGTTCCTAGTCGGATTCGTTAACCACTGCGCCACCACGGGAACTCCAAATATGCTTAATACGGAGTTCCCGTCGTGGCGCAGTGGTTAGCGAATCCGACTAGGAACCATGAGGTTGCGGGTTCGGTCCCTGCCCTTGCTCAGTGGGTTAACGATCCGGCGTTGCCGTGAGCTGTGGTGTAGGTTGCAGACACGGCTCGGATCCCGCGTTGCTGTGGCTCTGGCGTAGGCCTGTGGCTATAGCTCCGATTAGACCCCTAGCCTGGGAACCTCCATATGCCGTGGGAGCGGCCCAAGAAATAGCAAAAAGACCAAAAAAAAAAAAAAAAAAAAAAAAAAAAAAAAAAAATGCTTAATACTTGATGTTTCTTTTTTTTTTTTCTTTTTTTTTTTTTTTTGTCTTTTTGCCATTTCTTGGGCCGCTCCTGCGGCATATGGAGGTTCCCAGGCTAGGGGTCCAATCGGAGCTGTAGCCACTAGCCTACACCAGAGCCACAGCAACGCGGGATCTGAGCCTCGTCTGCAACCTACACCACAGCTCACGGCAACGCCAGGTCCTTAATCCACTGAGCAAGGGCAGGGGTCGAATCCGCAACCTCATGGTTCCTAGTCGGATTCGTTAACCGCTGCGCCACGATGGGAACTCCTCTCTTCTCTTTCTTTGGTGATCATCCGCGAGCTGGTCCCTGTGCCCTGGCTCACTTCCCTGTGGGCTCCCAGTGCAGTCCTGACACCTAATCAGAATAACCAATAAAGGGCTTCCCCCAGCCCACGCTCTGGCATTAAATTCCAGTGTTTTGCCCACAAGGCCAAAGTTCCTCAAGGAGGCAAGGCAGAACCAGACTTTGATGATAAACGTAGGATGTTTTGTATTCCCCCGGCTGGACTGAAGCGCCGAGGGTGTTCCGAAGAGACATGCGATCAAGGCCGCTGTGTGACCACAGCGTGGCTCCAAAGCAGTCATCAGTCTTCTGGGCATTGGGAACAGGAGAGAGAGATGTGCAGATTCATAATTCACACCTTGCGTTTACATCCACTCCTTTTCCTGTGTTCAAAGCAGATTGGTTTTTTTCTTGGCACCTTGATGTTTAAGCACGTCTGTGAGGCAGGCAGGAAAGAAACAATCTCATCATGCAGATGAGAAAACACAGAAGGGGAAGTTCCCGTTGTGGCTCAGCGGTCAAGAGCCCCCCCCCCCCAATAGCATCCATGAGGACATGGGTTTGATCCCTGGCCTCGCTCAGTGGGTTAAGGATCCCGCATTGCTGTAGCTGTGACATAGCCTGGTGACCCCTAGCCTGGGAACCCCTAGGTGGTGACCTCTAGCCTGGGAACTTCCATATACTGCAGGTGCAGCCCTAAAAGGGAAAAAAAGAAAGAGGAAAACACACAGAGGCCAGAGGTCTCGGAAGAAGTTGTGTTAGCGTAAGATTGAGGGGGATGGTGCCCTGGCCAGCAGGCCTTGGGATACTGGCTGCTCCTGGACAGTCAGGGAGGAGCGGGCTCACTGCCAGCCCTGTGCAGGGTGAGGCCAGGAGCCATGGGGGCCCAGAGGAGAGAGGTACCTCCTAGTAGGATCCAACATCCCCCCCAGACTTTGGGGCAGCCACACACCCTGCTGGGGCCTGCCTGCTTTCTGCATAGTTGTTTTCTGTCCCCCACAGAGGCAGCTTCAGCTTACAGCCCCATTGTCTGCTCACCCTGCCCGCATTCCTGACCTCCTCCTTGGGCTGGGCTGAGCAGCCCCAGGAGGTCTCCTGTTACAGGTCAGGGAGCAAAATCCTTGTTTGCAAAACACAGCTGAGCCCCCTGGGCTTCCTGTTGGCCCTGCCCCTAAAACCACTCCTAGGGTGACCTGTGGGGTGACCAGGTGGTCCACGCAGGGGGAGGGGGGGGAGGGGAAGTGGCTGGCCCAGGGCTGGGAGCCAGGTGCACTCAGGTGTCAGATGGGCCCCTGCCCTCAAGGCCTTCCCTGTGCTGTGGATGGGAGCCCTGGAGAGATCTAGGAGGAGGGAGAGGTGAGACCCAGGGATCTGTCTGTAGGAGGAGGGCTGCAGGAGAGGTGAGACCCAGGGAAAGAGGAGAGAGAAGGAGGAGATGCTCTAATTGCCGCCGTGAGTGCACTGCTCAATAGGTCTCAGCACAGTTACTCTAAGAAGGGTTGCCAGTGGAGGGATAAACCAGGGCAGAGATGGGAGGGGCCTCGTGTGAGGCTGAGTCGTCTAGAAGGGACTGGGACCTGCATGGGGACACAGACTGACATGTGGTCTCTGTGGAGAATGAACTGGTGTGTGCTGGCTTGGTAGGAGGGAGGAGAGGGGGTGGGGACCTGAGCTGGGCTGCTGGGGGGAGGCTGTGGGGTGCAGAGTGGCCCCGAGAGGGATGTTCATATACCTTGCTGTGTTCCTTCTAGGGAGGCTTTTACGATTCCCCTGATTCCACTTGGCCTGAAGGAAACCAAGGATGTTGACTTTTCAGTGGTTCTCAAGGTAAATCTCAAAGCATTGGGCACTAACTGGGTGTTTAAAAGGGAAGTGCAGGAGTTGCGTGTCCTCTGCAAGTGGCTTTAGCTTCAACGGGCTGAGTGTCCGTTGATTTTTGCAGGGTGGCCTTGAGCCTGCTAGGCAGGCCACCTAGAGAGCCTTTGGCTTCCTTTCGCAGGCTTCCTTTCATCCGGTCACTAAGGCTCCTCAGGTGCCTGGAGAAGGGGTTGGGAACCCCCCCCCAGGCCCGTCGGCCCCAGGAGGCCAAGTCAAAGAGGGAAAGCGAGTCTGCTGTGTGCATGCATTTATCCTGTTTTAATATCTTTTTTCTCTCAAATTTTGTAACCAATTTAGGCCATGTTTTGGGAAAAGTTTTTTCTTTCCCCTTAATATTTTATTGTGAAAATAGAAAAATTGAGAGGCTTTTACAGTGAAACCGTGTTCTCACTACCTAGATTCTCCCGTGAACATTTTGCTGTAGTCAATACATCACATTTGTCCATCTATGCACTTCATATCTATATACGTCAATCTCTTTTACTTTCTTACTTTCAATTTTAGTTTTTGTTTTGGCCACGGTGTGCGGCCGTTTGATGTGGGATCTCAGTTCCCAAACCAGGGATTGAACATGGGCCACAGTGGTGAAGGTGCTGAATCCTAACCATTAGACCACCGAGGAACTCCCCCATCTTATTATTTTATTTTATTTTATTTTATTTTATTTTATTTTATTTTTTTGGCTTTTTAGGGACAGGACACACCTGGGGCATATGGAAGTTCACCCACACCACAGCTCACGGCAACGCCGGGTCCTTAACCCACTGAGTGAGGCCAGGGATCGAACCCACAATCCCATGGATCCTAGTCAGGTTCATTAACCACAGAGCCACGAAGGGAACTCCCCCATCTTATTTTTTTATACAGTTCTTTCATTCTTTTTTTTTTTTTTTTTTTTTTTGGTGGCCACACCAACAGCATATGGAAGTTCCCAGGCCAGGGATTGAACCTGACCTGACCTGATTGATTCTGATCTACACCATAGCTGCAGCAACATCAGATCCCTTAACCCACTGCACCTGGAGGGGGACCAGGCCTCCAAAGTGACTTGAGCCTCTGCACTTGGATTCTTAACCCACTGTGCCACAATGGGAACTCTGATTTTGGGATACATTTAAAAGTAAATCAAAGATGTCGGGTCAATGCCCTTAAATGCTTCAATAGCTAGAGTTTATGAGTCCTCTGCCCCCTAATTCCTGGATGTCTGCCTTCTTTTCTCTCTCCCCTACCTCTTCTTTTCCATCTTTCTCTTCTCCTCCCTTCTTTCTCTCCATTAAAAAACAAAACAAAACAAAACAAACAAAAAACTTTATTGAGGTATAATTCATACACTGCACCATTCACCTTTAAAATGAATGTTGGCTGGCCTCCCCTTAGCTGTGTGTGTGTCTCTGGCAAGCAGTGACACTAGTAGTCTGACCAATGTCTGTCACTGTGCAGGGTGCTGGTGCTGTCACAGACCCTGCCTTTGGAGCCTGCGGTTCCATGGGGGATTCAGGTGGGAAGCAGGAGACATGCTTTGATGGAGGCAGCCAGGGATGCCTTGCACCCAGGCTGGGACCACGAGAGGCCTTCTGGTGCCCGGAATGCTTTCTTCTTCCTCCTGGCCCCAGATCCATCCCTCTGAGTTTTACTGAATCACCTCCAACTCGCATTTAGGAGGAGGAAGTAGCGACGAGGTAGAAGGCAGTGCCTGTCTTTGAGCTTCCCAGAACAGGCATGGTGTAGAGCAATGAATTCCACCATTGTGAAAATGCTTCAAATAATTTTTTTTTTTCTTTTCACAGTCATCCTGTTGGTTGACTCATCTTGGACTGCTTTTAGTTTAGAAAAAAAAAAAATGATCCTATGGCATTTGGGGCACTATAAAATTTGTCCTTTTTATTTTTCTTTTGGGCTGTGCAGAAGTTCTCAGGCCAGGGATCAAAGCCATGCCATAGCGATAACAGTAACACATCAGTGACAGTGCTGGATCCTTAACCCACTGCACCAGAGGGAACTCCTGCAGTTTGTTCTTCCACCTGTTTGTCTTTCTGTCTAACTATCTATCCATCCATCTTTTTTGGCTGCATATGGAATTCCCGGGCAAGGGATCAGATCCAAGCCACAGTTACAAACTGTCCTGCAGCTGCGGCAATGCAGGATCTGTTAACCTGTCGTGCTGGACCGGGAATCAAACCTATGTCCTGGCACTGCTGAGACACTGCTGATCCTGTTGCACCACAGAGGAAAATCCCACAATTTGTCCTTTTAAAAAGCAATTGGTTAATACTTCGAAAGCTTTTGTACTTGACCTCTGGTCTCAAAGAGAGACTGTGTGACATGAGCTCTTTCACTCAGGGCCTTGTTGACTGCTGCCTTGTCTAAAGCCAGGTCCCAGGCTCTGTGAGTTTAGCGTTTATTTTGGAGTTTAAGAAAGGTGATCGTCATGGCTCAGTGGAAATGAATATGACTAGTATCCATGAGGACTCAGGTTTAAGCCCTGGCCTTGCTCAGTGGGTTAAGGATCCAGCGTTGCTGTGAGCTGTGGTGTAGGTCACAGATGTGGCTCGGATCCCGCATTGCTGTGGCTGTGGTGTAGGCCGGCAGTTGTAGCTCCAGTTTGACCCCTAGCCTGGGAACCTCCATATGCCATGGGTGTGGCCTTAAAAAAAAAAAAAAAGCATAAACGTCCAGTTACATAACAAATAAGCGATTAGAGTATAACGTATGGCCTGAGGAGTATGATCAATAATACTGTAATAACTTTGTGTGGCAGCAGATGGCAGCTAGACTTATCTTGGTGATCATTTCATAATGTATGCAAATGTCAAATCATTATGGAGTACACCTGAAACACAATATTGTAGTCAACTATATTTCAATTAAAAGAAAAAATACATACCTAAAGCCCCAAAATGTCTGAGTTTGGAAGGAAATTTAAAGATCACCAAAAAAAAAAAAAAAAAAATAGTGCAGGCATTTCAAAGAGCGACTCTTGGAGAAACTTGGGAATTTCATGGGCATCTGTAAGGATCCAAACATGTCATGTGCTGAATTCCACATGAAAGCTAGTTCTGGGGAGGGCGGGGCTGGGCAGGATAAAAAACACATGTTGTGGGCATGGCTAACTGAGACTGAGACTTCCAACCATGTTATTTTAGCCTAAGAGAGACTCTACACATGTCAGTCATACAAAATATGAGAATGTTTGGGAGACATTCTGTTTTTTTTCCCCACATTTGTGCTTAAGAGTAACACAGACAGGTGCCACAGAAGTAGTTTGCCCCAGGAGACTAGATACAATTCCCTGTGCTTGCTATTCAGTAGGCCCTCACCGCTTATTTATTCTAAATGTAATAATAGTTTGGGAGTATCCATCATGGAGCATTGGAATCTGAATGCGCCTCAGTTGAATCTCACTAGGAACCATGAGGTTGCAGGTTCGATCCCTGGCCTCACTCAGTGGGTTGAGTATCTGGCGTGGCCGTGAGCTGTGGTGTAGGTCACAGACATGGCTCAGATCCCAAGTTGCTGTGGCTGTGGTGTAGGCCGGCAGCAATAGCTCCGATTAGACCCCTAGCCTGGGAGGAAACCTCCATATGCCACGGGTGCGGCCCCAAAAAGACAAAAACAAAAACAAATTCTTTTTCCAGAGAATTCAAGTTGTTTTTCTTTCCTTTTTAAGTACAGCCTTATTAATTTATTTTTATGATGGAGAACAGTATTGCAAAACATTCCGAAAAATACCAAGCCATGAAAAGAAAGATCCCTCGCATCCACACACACCACTCCCTTCTCTGCCCCCTCCCTCCCCGGAGCTCTGTAACTTGCTCAGTACTTAATGAGTCTGGTCCTCTGATCTGGGACCTGCCTTAGAGGGCTGCGTGGCTCCTCCCATCTGTCTGGGCTTAGTGAGGTGTCTGCTTGTAGGAGGTGCTGAAGAAGGTAGCTGTTCATTTCATTCATAAGGCAGCTTTCATGTTGTGTTATCAGCAGCCCTCCGCTGACCATCTTTGCACACCTCACTGGCCATTCCCTCCGGGTAGATTTCTAGGTGAGGATTTGGTGGGTCAAAGCTACATACTACCTACTACCCACCAGAGGTGTTCCTGCCTGACATCCCACCCTGCATAGCGGCTTACGCTGGGTATCACTCATCAGTTTGATTTTGTGCAGTCAGGCGAAAATGAAACCTTTACAGTTTGGATTTCTTTGATCCGTTCTAGAGTTGGATACATTCTCCTGCCTTTTTTTTTTTTTTTTTTTTTTTGGCTTTTTAGGGCCACACCCATGGCATATGGAGGTTCCTAGGCTAGGGGTCCAATCGGAGCTGTAGCTGCCAGCCTACACCACAGCCACAGCAATACTAGATCCGGGCGGAGTCGGCATCTCCTGCCTGGTTCTAATGGCTCTAGAGCTCTTCCATCATCCCTGTGGTTTCCTGCAACCCTGCCCACATCACTGTAAGAATTCTCTCCTTGGAGTTCCCGTCGTGGCTCAGTGGTTAATGAATCCGACTAGGATCCATGAGACTGCGGGTTTGATCCCTGGCCTTGCTCAGTGGGTTAAGGATTCGGCATTGCCATGAGCTGTGATATAGGTCACAGACGTGGCTCGGATCCTGCGTTGCTGTGGCTCTGGCGTAGGCCAGCGGCTACAGCTCTGATTTGACCCCTAGCCTGGGAACCTCCATATGCCACAGGAGCGGCCCTAGAAAAGACAAAAAAAAAAAGGAATTCTCTCCTTAAATTCATGGCAGGCACATCAGCGTGTGCCCCTCCTCCTGCCTGGACCTGATGGTTGGGAATGCTGGCGCATGTTATATACCTGAACATAATATCCACGAGCATGTTTCTAATTGTTGATATCAACAAACAACAAGTTTTATGTCTTTCTTGTGTTTGTTTTTTGGCTGCACCTGCGGCACCTGGAAGTTCCCAGGCTAGGATTCGAATCAGAGCTGTAGCCGCCAGCCTACACCACAGCCACAGCAACACCACATCTGCGATTCAACCTACACTGCAGCTCAAGGCAATGCCAGATCCTTAACCCCTTGAGCCAGGCCAGGGATTGAATCCCCATCCTCATGGATACTAGTCGGGTTTCTTAGCGCACTGAACCGCAAAGGATTCTTTATACATAGTTCAGGGAAACTGGCCACCCATTTGGTAAAATAAAAAGTTAAAGCCCTATGCCTCATTTTTCTTACCCCCAAACAAATTCCAGATAGACTAAAGATTTAATGTTAATTTTTGTTGTTGTTTTTTTTAGGGCCACACCCTGGGCATGTGGAAGTTCCTAGGCAAGGGGTCAAATTGGAGCTGCAACCGCCAGCCTATACCATAGCTGCATCAACATGGGATCCAAACCTCATCTGCAGCCAACACCATAGCTCATGGCAATGCCAGATCCTTAACCCACTGAGCAAGGCCAGGGATTGAATCCATGTCCTCATGGATACTAGTTGGGTTTGTTACCGCTGAGGCACAACAGGAACTCCTTGTCATATTTTATTTTATTTATTTATTATTTTTTTAATTAAAAATTATTTTTATTTTTTATTTATTTTTGTGCTTTTTAGGGCTGTACCCATGGCATATGGCGGTTCCCAGGCTAGGGGTCCATTTGAAGCTACAGCTGCTGGCCTACACCACAGCCACAGCAACACCAGATCCGAGCCGAGTCTGTGACCTACATCACAGCTCACAGCAACGCCAGATCCTCAGCCCACTGAGTGAGGCCATGGATCGAACCCTCAACCTGATGGATCCTAGTCGGATTTGTTTCTTCTTCATGTCGGGAACTCCTCCTCGTCATATTTTAGATTCCACATATAAGTGATATCATATCGTATTCGTCTCTCTGTCCGACTTACTTCACTTAGTATGATCATCTCCAGGTCCATCCATGTTACTGCAAATGTCATGGTTTCTTTCTTTTTATGACCAGGTAATATTCCATTGTATATATGGACTATCACTTCTTTATCCATTCATCTGCTGATGGATGTTTAGGTTATGTCCATGTCTTGGCTGTTGTGAACAGTGCTGATATGAAGATGGAGTGCACGTATCTGTTCGAAGTACAGTTTTGTCTGGGTATATGCCAGGAGTGGGATGGCTGGATCATAAGGCAACTCTATTTTTAGTTTTTTGAGGAGCCCTCACAATTTACGTTCCTACCAACAGGCCATCTTCTAATCTACGGTTTAATTTCCTTATTTGTTGTGCCTATGATTTATTTAGTTATTTTTGTCTACCTAAATATGAGGCATATGGAAGTTCCCAGGCTAGGGGTCGAATCAGAGCTGTAGCTGCTGGCTTATGTCACAGCCACAGTAATGCCAGATCCAAGTTGCGTTTGTGACCTACACCACATCCATGGCAATGCCAGATCTTTAGTCGACTGAGTGTGGTTAGGGATCAAACCCGCATCCTCATGGATACTAGTTGGGTTCGTTACCACTGAGCCATAATGGGAACTCCTTTGTCTGTCTGTCTGTCTGTCTATCTATCTATCTATCTATCTATTGCTTTCATACTTGCTTTATTTGTATCCCCCAAATAATTTTATAAAGGAGTTAAAAAAAAAAAACCCTAAAAATTCCTCTTGGTCTGATACGTAAAAAACCCCAAGCCTGCTCTATTTACTGTGGTCTCAGGCATCCTTCCCTTGGCTTTGCCCCTGCTCCCTGTTCTTCCTCTTTGTCTAATTTCTGACGCAGACTCTGCTTTTGGGATCAGTTTTATATTCCTCGGCCACCATTTTTTAATCTGATGCTGTGGCCTCTCCCTGGATTCTTAAGCCTTTTTTTTTTTTTTTCCTGCGCCTGTGGCACATGGAAGTTCCCAGGCCAGGGATCAAACCTGAGCTACAGCAGCAACCTGATCCCCTGAAGGGACAACGCCAGATCTTTAACCTGCTCCGCCACAAGAGCCCTCCAGGATTCCTAAACCTTTGCCCTGGCACTTGCTTTCAGACCTCCATTGGTCCCACGTCCTCAGGCCACATGCCTGTTACTTAGTGTCTGTGCTCCTTTGCCAGTTGATAAGCTCCATGGGGCAAGATCTTTCTTTTGTGCACTGATGTAGCCCCAGCACTGTGAGCATATCCTGGCACACAGTAGATGCTCATCAATATGTCTTATGACTAGAGTTTGGTTGTGTCACAGTGAACTAAGGATCTAGCATCATCACTGCAGCAACTTGAGTGGGTTCAATCCCTGGCCTGGGAGCTTCCACATGCCACAGGCACGGCCCAAAAAAATAAACCCACAGGAGATGCAACTATTCTCATACTAAGCAAAGTAAGTCAGAAAGAGAAAGACAAATACCACATGACATCATTTATATGTAGAATCTAAAATAGGGCACAAATGAACCTATCTACAGAACAGAATCAGACTCAGAGACCTGGAGAACAGATTTGTGGTTGCCAAGGGGGAGGGGAAGGGAGTAGGGTGGACTGAGAGTTGGGGGTTAGTAGACACAAACTATTACACTTAGGATGGATAAGCAGTAAGGTCCTACTGCATATGCAACTATTTTAGAAAAATGAACCTACAGAGCAGTCTTCAAATACTAGGCAGTTGGGGGTCTCAGTGGGGCTCTTTGTTTGTGGAAGTGCCCTGAGCTACTCTCACAATGATTCCCATCACACACCCTGAGGGTAGCCAAGACATGATTCTCCTTTGCCAGGAAGGCCATGTGCCCAGGTACTGAGGGCCACCTGAAGGATGAGGTCTAACTCCCTGAAAACCTGTGATGTTTGCCAGGATTATTTAGCTTATAGTCACACAAATCACTTAACTGTGCTGCCATGACATTTTTAAATAAAATAACTTCAGCTTTTTTACTGAAGCAACAAAAGCAAAAATATATATATTTTTTAATTTTTTGGGCTACATCTGTGGCTCATGAAAATTACCAGGCCAGGGATTGAATCTGAGCCACAGCTGCAACCTACCCTGGATCCTTAACCTACTGCACCACAGCAGCAGCTCCCAATAAAAGCAAAATTTTAAATTATACCTCAGCAAAATTAAGACAATATATCCCATCACTCAGAAGATCACTGTAGCACATACCCTCCCACAACTTTTTATGGATTTTTTTTTTTTGCTTTTTCAGGGCTGCACCCATGGCATATGAAGGTTCCCAGGCTAGGGGTCTAATTGGAGCTACAGCTACCGGCCACAGCCACAGACACAGCAATACCAGATCCGAGCCTCACCCGTGACCTACACCACAGCTCACAGCAACGCCAGATCCTTAACCCACTGAGCAAGGCCAGAGATCAAACCAGCAGCCTCATGGTTCCTAGTCAGATTCGTTTCCGATGCCTCACAATGGGAACTCCTTTTTGTGAATTCTACATGTGTTTTTAAAAGGTGGGGAGACAGTAGACATTACTGTTTTTGCTTGTTTACGATTTTGAATGACAACTTAAGTATTGCATTTTTCTTACAGGATTTCATCCTGGAACATTACAGTGAAGATAGCGACCTCTATGAAGATGAAATAGCAGATCTCATGGATCTGAGACAAGTATGTTTCTGTGTGCAGTAGGGGAGGTGGATAGCTGCTAGAACTTGATGACTCTTTTGGTGGGGGGGCTGTGCCTGTGGTACGTGGAAGTTCCTGGGCCAGGGATGAACCTGTCCCACAGCAGAGACCCAAACTGCTGAAGTGACAATGCCAAATCCTTAACCACTAGGCCACCAGGGAACTCCTTATTAACTCTCTCTCTTTTGGGGGGGTGGGGGCTTTTTTGGGGGCCACACCCTTGGTATATGGAAGTTCCCAGGCTAGGGTAGGAGTTGAATCAGAGCTGTGGTTGCTGACCTCTGCCACAGCCAAAGCAACGAGGGATCCAAGCCACATCTGCAACCTATATCACAGCTCATGGCAACGCCAGATCCTTAATCCACTGAGTGAGGCCAGGGATCGAACCTGTATCCTCATCGGTGCTAGTTGGATTCATTTCCTCTGGGCCACAATGGGAACTCCCTTATTCACTCTTGATATGATCCCATCGTTGCCCTCGAAGTCTTGTAGAATTGCTGACAGTCGGAGGTGGTGGGGAGGGGCTGTCGGAACCATCCGTCGAACTTGCCATGTAAGAAACCACAGAGTGGACAGACGTGCGCATTTGGGGCTGTGCTCTGGGACTTACAAGTTCATCCCAGTCATTTCCACTTCTCCTCGAGTTCATAATGCCAGCATTGGAGCCCAGGCTCCGGAGAACTAGTGTCTGAGCATTTTCCAGGGCGGCCCGTCGGCTGTGTGCTCACCTCCTTACCCCCTTGGTGGCTCCTTTCCTTTCAGGCTTGTCGGACACCCAGCCGAGATGAGGCCGGGGTCGAGCTGCTGATGAGTTACTTCATCCAGCTGGGGTTTGTGGAGAGCCGATTCTTCCCACCCACCCGACAGATGGGGATCCTGTTTACCTGGTAGGTGCCTGGGCTGGGGCTCTGCCCATCTGGCCACTTTGGGGGACCTCAGCACCACAGAGGCTCCTCTGTACTGCAGCCCCTTCTTTCTTTTTTTCATTCTTTTTTTTGGCTGCACCCATGGCAGCCAGGGTTTGAGCCTATGCTGCAGTCGTGACCATGCCACAGCTACAGCAATGTCGGATCCTTAACTCACTGCGCCATGGCGACTTGCTGCAGCCCTGTCTTTCTTTTTTTCTAACTGTCCCATTAATACAGCAGAGCCTGGAGACGCAGAGATAAGCTGGTGCTTCTTTATAAACGAGATCTATAGGGGAAAAGGCTCCAACAGACCATGGCTTCTTGCTTCTCAAAGCAAGTGAACTGAGAAGGGGCACTTTTTTTCATGCTCGTCGTATCATGGAGGAAACACCAGAGCTGTGAGGTGGAACTAACAAGAAGCAAGATCCTTGCCCCAGATGGGATGGAGGTAGAATTGGGTTTTGTCCTAATGACAAGGGCAGCACACAGATAAGATGATAAAAACTGCAGCCAGAAACCTTTGGTTCTTCCCCAGAGTTGGTGCTTTCAGTGATTAGTGTTGTTTAAATACTTGGAAGATGCTCTACCTCATCTCTGAGTTTGCTTAGGAGTGTGTGAAAGGAGAATAAATCCCAGGAGCACAGGGGCCTCTTCAGGGTTAAGTTTCACCCCAGCAGGTGGCTATCGATGCTCCTTTTGAAGGGAAAGGCAGGTGACTTTTCCTAAAGATGTGTTAGCTGCCTGCTCCGGGTTGAAAGGACCAACTGTGACTTCTCAGTATTGAATTAGGAAGAAGCTCCAGAGCCATCACCTGGCTGGTGTGTCAAAGCATATCCCGGGTCTCTGAGTCTGCAGGAAGAAGGGTTAATCATTGCTACATTTCATTTAGGAGAAGCCTTATGTTTTTTAATGCATTTATTGTTGAGAAACGTTTCAGGTTCAGAATAAAATTGAAGGGAATATACAGGGAGTTCCTACATACCCCCTGCCCCTGCATACCCCAGCCTACCCTGCTGTCAGCATCCCCCACCAGAGCGGGACATTTGTTAAAACTGACGAAATCTACATTGGCTCCTTGTCACCCCAAGTCCTTCCTTTACATAAGTGTTCCCTCTTGGTGTACCTTCCATGGGGTTGGACGAATGTCTAATGACATCTATCGACGTTATAGGATCATAAAGAAGAGGTTCTGTTCTGTGTTCCACCTGAGCAGCCCGCACCCCACCCCCGACTCCCTACTCCCTACTCCTGGCAACCACTGATTCTTTTTGTCTACATTATTTTACCTTTTTTTTTTTTTTTTTTTTTTTTTGGTCTTTTCTAGGGCCACACCTGCAACATATGGAGGTTCCCAGGCAAGGGGTCCAACCAGAGCTGTAGCCGCTGGCCTACGCCACAGCTACAGCAAAGCCAGATCTGAGCCCCATCTGCGACCAACGCCACAGCTCACGGCAACGCCGGATTTGTGACCCACTGAGCAAGGCCAGGAATCAAACCCGCAACCTCATGGTTCCTAGTTGGATTCGTTAACCACTGTGCCACGATGGGAACTCCTGTTTTATCTTTTCCAGAATGTCACATACTTGGGATCATACCGAATGTAGCTTTTTCAGATCGGCTTCTTTCACTTAGTACCATGCATTTCAGCTTTATTCCGGTCTTTTCATGGCTTGACAGCTCATTTCTTTTTAGTGTTGCATAATTTCCCACCTTGTGGAACAGTTTGTTTACCTGTTCGTCTATGGACAGCCATCCTGGCTAAGAAGCCTTGTTGGTTTTTTTTGTTTGTTTGTTTGTGCTTGTGGGTGTCTTTAATTTTTTTTTTTTTTTTTTTTTGTCTTCTTTAGGGCCACGCTTGCTGCTTATGAAAGTTCCCAGGCTAGGGGTTGAACCAGAGCTGCAGCTGCCAGTCTACCACAGCCACAGCAGATCTGAGCCATGTCTGCAACCTACACCGCAGCTCATGGCAATGCCGATTGTTAACCCGCTGAGTAAGGCCAGAGATTAAACCCAAGTCCTCATGGCTACTGGTCGGGATTCGTTACTGCTGAGCCACGATGGGAACTCCGTGGGTGTCTTTATCCAGCGTGATCAGGCCCATCATCTTGCTTGGAAATAAAAGCCTCATTCATTGCATGTGCAGCTTTGAGTTTTACTCAAGAGATGAATTTTGTCCATTTTTACCCCCCAAGTGGCACTCCCTAGCCAAGTAATCCATGCTCTCAAAACATGTTTCTTTTAAACAGGTATGACTCCCTCACAGGGGTTCCGGTCAGCCAACAGAACCTGCTGCTGGAGAAGGCCAGCATTCTGTTTAACATGGGGGCCCTCTACACCCAGATCGGGACCCGGTGTAATCGACGGACACCAGCTGGCCTGGAGAATGCGGTGGATGCCTTTCAGAGAGCCGCAGGTGTGTCTTCTCGAGGGCCGTGGGCTGGAGCCTGGGCCCAGCCTGGGCCTGAAAGGACCAGGCCAGGTTCCAGAGAAGGGTGTACCTTTCCTTTCACGAAGGAAATTGTTTACTGACTCAAACCCTGTCCTCGCCATCTGAGCCTGGCTCATGTACACAGTGGTTAACGATTAATCTTTTCCAAATGAGTGGCCCCGCAGATGGCAGTGAATGAACTGTTTCTTAGGACACAGTTTTGAAGAGAGTAGGTTTCCTCCAACAGTGAAGGCATAGGCTTTTTTTTTTTTTTTTTTTCTTCTTTTTTCTTTCAGCAGGGTTGTCTCATCAGCATGTATTACTATCCGTGCCTTTCCGTTAAGGGCCTTCTGCAAAGTGTGCTCACCTGAGGTTACTCTTCTTGGCCCTCCTGTCAGATGATGCTCAGGACCAGCCCCTAGAGGATGGGGCTGCCAGGCTGGATGTAGCAGGCAGGCCCGGCCCCTGGGTGTCCAAGCATCCTGCATTGTTCTCCTCTAGCAGGGCCTGGTAGGCAAAAGCAGGGTCTGTGCTGGCACACGTTAATCTGCTTTGGGATGTTAACCCCCAGTAGAAAACCTTTTGTGGTATCTCATTTTGCAAGGCCGAGCAGAACCATGGCTTTGCCATTTTGGCTAATCATGGAATTGCTTGCTTGGTTAAAACGATCAAGCACGTGCTGTAATTCCACGTGGGAGTTGCTTTCTTTTCCTGTCAGGCCTTTTCTGGGCTCATCATTCTTTTCTTTTTTTTTTTTTTTTTTTTTTTTTGCTTTTTAGGGCTGCACTCGTGGCATGTGGAGGTTCCCAGGCTAGGGGTCTAATTGGAACTGTAGCCGCCAGCCTACACCACAGCCACAGCAACACCAGATCCGTGGGCTTATCTTTCTTTCCAAGGAATCTGTACTCAGTGACCCATCTCACAGATGACAGAGATCGGGACAAAACAAAATGAAGCTTGAGAACAGAGTAGGAGCGAATCCCAGAGGGAAGCGAATAGCCTGCAGCCACTGCTATCCTGCCGCAAGGTGGTTTATGCTTTGCAGCAAAACCAGAGGAACCAGTCAGATGGGATTCATGCCGGAGATATTATTTCAGCTCCAGGTTGATTGTCCGTTAATGCTGTGACGCTTTTCTAACACATAAAAAGTCAGCTGAGGGCTCTAGCATGAAAATTTCCACTGGAGTGGCTGACCTCTTACCTGAGGTCCTGGGAAAAAGCCCTGAAGTTCTGAATGACCCTGGGTTGAGTGTGAGCAGGTCCCCCTGAGAGCCTTTCAGCTGTTCTGTCTGCCTTCTGCCTTCACCTCCATTAACTGCCTCGTCATCTATGGAATGTCTCACAGATGTCCCAGGTGAGACAGGAATGGATAGGGAGCAGGCTGGTTTCCTGACTTGATACAGATGTAAATGTTTTGTTTTGTTTTTTTGTCTTTTGAGGGCCACATCTGCAGTATGTGGTAGTTCCTAGGCTAGGGGTTTAATCAGAGCTACAGCTGCCGACCTACACCACAGCCACAGCCACGTGGGATCCTTAACCCACTGAGCAAGGCCAGGGATCAAACCTGCAACCTCACGGTTCCTAGTCAGGTTCGTTTCTGATGCACCACAAGGGAAACTCGGAGATGTAAATGTTTTGGAAGGCAGTTGGAGAACAAAAATTTCCCAGCTGGTAGAAAGACATGGATAACCATGTAACCATTTGTAACCCTCTTTAGGAGTACAGTTATATTGTTGCATAACTGTGCCTCTCCAGAACTTTTTTTTATCACCTCAACGCAGAAACTCTGTCCCCTGAAACACTAACTCCTCCTCCGCCCCTCAGCCTCTGAGAAACATTCTACTTCTTGTCTATGTGAGTTTGACTCTTTCAGATACCTCATCTCAGTGGACTCATACAATATTTGTCCTTGTGATGGACTTATTTCACTTCAGGTCATGTCCTCATCCATGGTACATACACTTAGCGTGTATCAGAATTGCCTTCCTTTTTTTGTTGGTTTTTTGGTTTTTTGTTTGTTTGTTTTGCTTTTAGGGCTGCACCTGCAGCATATGGAGGTTCCCAGGCTAGGGATCAAATCAGAGCTGTAGCCATTGGCCTGTGTCATAGCCACAGCAACATCAGATCTGAGCCGTGTCTGCGACCTACACCACAGCTCACAGCAACACCAGTTCCTTAACCCACTGAACAAGGCTAGGGATTGAACCTGCAACCTCATGGCTCCTAGTCAAATTCATTTCCCCTGTGCCATGGCGGGAACTTCCCCCCTCCCTTTTTTGATAGGCAAGAAATAGATTTATTAAGATAGGATGCTTGTGAGAGATACAGGTGGGCAGGCAAAGAAGCACTGCCCCGAGGAAAGTGGAGAGAATTGCCTTCCTTTTTAAGGCTGGAAATATTCCAGTGTATGTATATACCTCGTTTTGTTTAGCCACCTATCTGTTGAGCGACTCATCTGCATTGTTTCTGCCTTTTGACTTTTGGGGATAATGTCGCGACAAGCATTCCCGTACAAGTATCTGTTGAAGTCTCTGCTTTCAGTTCTCTGGGGTTATACCTAGGAGTGGAATTGCTGGGTCTCTGGTAATTGAGAATCAGGGTTTTTTTTTTTAGTCGCTTCAGAATACCAGTTTTATGTTTTGCGTCTGTCATTTTCCATACTCCTGAGCAAAGCGGTGAAAGAAATAGGATCCCGAACTAACGTGCCACACACTTGCACTTGCAGGAGTTTTAAACTACCTGAAAGAGACATTTACCCACACTCCAAGTTATGACATGAGTCCTGCCATGCTCAGTGTGCTGGTCAGAATGATGCTCGCACAAGCCCAGGAGAGCACGTTCGAGAAAGTCTGCCTTCCTGGGATCCAGAACGAGTTCTTCATGTTGGTGAAGGTGGCTCAGGAGGCTGCCAAGGTAAACCTTGCTGTTTCCCGTGACGAGTGGGCTGAGCGGGTGTGCAGGTGTGTGCTCACTGGAAGCAGCAGGGCTTTCTGTGGTTGCTCGCCCGTGACCTGGGCACCGTGCCCGCCCTGACTGGCCAGTGCGCTGGCTCGCACTTTCTTGGCAAGTAACGGTGTTTCAGATGCGGATCACTAATTCCATCTGCAGCTTAGCCTCAAAACCAGCATAATGACGGCTGCCCGCTGTCCCTTTTAACTCTGACGCTGACAGCACTAGGAGCCCTTGGAGTGGCTCCCAGATTCTGGTGCGGCTTCTGGCAGGGGCTGCTGCAGAGAAGAAAGGGCTCTTTTTCTGCAGCCCGGCTACGTGAGGGCCCCTGTGCCAGGCCCTGCGCTTTCCCAGCACTTCTTCTGTTTTAGGTGGGAGAGGTCTATCGGCAGCTGCACGCAGCCATGAACCAGGCGCCAGTGAAGGAGAACATCCCTTACTCCTGGGCCAGCTTGGCCTGCGTGAAGGCCCACCACTACGAAGCCCTGGCCCACTACTTCACAGCCACCCTCCTCATCGACCACCAGTGTAAGGCTTGGAGGCTCAAGGCTCTGGGCTTTGATCAGGGTTTCCGTTTTGCTGTCTCTGGGCGATTCTGAGCCAGTGAGAGCTTTCTGCCTGCCCGGGGGTTACCTTTCGGCCCAGGCAGCTGTCACACAGGGTGGGCTTAGGGGTTATGTGGTACCGCCCACTGTGGGAGGAAGAAGGATGATGTTCCTTCTGCCTGGGATGGAGCAGACAGCTTGATGGAGATGGAATCTATGACTAGGACTGGGACCAGGGAGGCCCTGGCTGCAGGCACAATGTCTAGTGGGATGCCCGTAGACTCAGTAATGGAGATACTATGTTAATGTAATAAGTATAAATGAGTCAAAATGAATGGGAAAAAAAAAAAAAACTACAGTGATTTAACATTTAAATAAAGACACAGTGCTGTGTTGAACCACATTGGAATGTGTAACAAAAAGAAATTTGGTAAGCTGTTCATCATGAATTTTTTTTTCTTTTTTTTTTTTGGCCATCCTATGGCATATGGGGTTCCCTGGCCAGGGATCAGATCTAAGCTGCAGGGTTTTTTTTGTTTGTTTGTTTTTTGGGGTTTTTTTGTCTTTTTTTTGCTATTTCTTGGGCCACTCCCGCGGCATATGGAGGTTCCCAGGCTAGGGGTTGAATCGGAGCTGCAGCCACCGGCCTATGCCAGAGCCACAGAAACGCTGGATCCGAGCCGCGTCTGCAACCTACACCACAGCTCATGGCAACGCCGGATCTTTAACCCAGTGAGCAAGGGCAGGGACCGAACCTGCAACCTCATGGTTCCTAGTCGGATTCGTTAACCACTGCGCCACGACGGGAATTCCCTAAGCTGCAGTTTTGATGTACACCACAGCTACAGCAACACCGGATCCTTAACCCTCTGCTCCAGGCCGCGGATTGAACCTGTGTCCTGGCACTGCAAAAATGCTGCCAATCCCATCGTGCCACAGTGGGAACTCCCGTCATCACCATTTTTTGCATTAATTTTGATTCTTAGAAAATTGTATTAAAATATCATATATGTTGATGGCTGAGTTGGAGGCACCTCTTTAAATTTGCAGCCCTAGGTGAGTGCCTGACTCTCCTTAACCCTGGTCTTGGCTCTGATCTGAAGATGAATGAGACTTTTTTTTTTTTGCCATTAGTGCTGATCAAGGCAATCCTTAGAATAACGTAAAGGGTAACCCCTGGCTCCAGACTGCCTGGGTTCATAGCTCAGCTTTGCCCTTTACTAGCTGTGTGATCTTGGGCAAATTATTTGACTGCTCCATGCCTCCGTGTTCTCATCTGTAAAACAGGGCTATGAAGAGACCCTGTCCCACAGGCTGTTGGGAAAGCTCTGTGCATCTCTGCAAAGCTACATAGTGCCTTGTAGCTGCTAGGCTCTCTGAAAGTGTTGTAGACAGGACATGTCACGTAAACCAGTGGAGTGGGTCAGTCACTGTGATGGGAACACAAATGAGGCAGTGGTTGGAGTCCTTGGTGTAGCCATGGACGGTTCTTCACAGGCAGGGCATCTCAGTTGGACTTGGACCTCTGAGGAGGACTTTTTTCCTTCCCCCCATCTTTTTAGGGTCACACCCGAGGCATGTGGAGTTTCCCAGGATAGGGGTCAAATCAGAGCTGCACTGGCCGGCCTACACCACAGCCACAGCAACTTGGGATCCCAGTTGTGTCTACCACCTACACCACAGCTCATGGCAACAGTGGATCCTTTACCCACCGAGCAAGGCCAGGGATCGAACCTGCATCCTCGTGGGTACTAGTCAGATTCGTTTCCACTGAGCCATGGCGGGAACTATTGAGGGGGACTTTTTTTAACTGAACAGAACAGGGAGGGAAGGGACAGCTGGAGTGAGAACACATTCCTGTGAGCCCAGCTACGGAGGCTGGAGTGTTGAGGTGGCGGTAGCTGATTTGATGAGATTAGGAGGGGACAGGTGCCAGGGAGGGTGCAGGCATGGTCTGCCATGGAGGCCGCCAGAGGTCTGAGGTCGGGCTGTGCTTGGAGGTTCCTGCGATGTGTGACATCGGGGAGGTAGAGAGCAGGGACCTGGAGCCAAATCACGAGCCTGTAGAGTGCGCCTGGCCCCATGCACTAAGGCCTGTGGGCTGGATGGCCAGGGTGTGTCTAGGGTTGGAGAGCAGACCCATCATCCCAAGTGCCCTATAAAGCTGGAGAAGGAGCTCCTGCTGTGCTGCAGTGGGTTTGGCGGTGTCTCTGCAGAGCCAGGATATAGGTTCGATTCCCAGCCCCTGCACAGGGGGTTAAAGGATCAGGTGGTGTGGTGTAGGTCACAACTGCAGCTCGGATCTGAATTCCATTTGCCTCAGGGTGGCCGAAAAAGGTGGGGAGGAGGACTGGAGAAGGCAACCTGGAGCTGGGGCTGAAAGGAGGCTCTCCCAGTGCGTCCCTGGTGCCGTCTCCAGAGCCCGCACCACAGCCACGCAGAGGGACTTACCCTGTGGTTCTTGTTGCAGTGAAGCCTGGCGCAGACGAGGACCACCAGGAGAAGTGCCTGTCCCAGCTGTACGACCACATGCCAGAGGGACTGACGCCCTTGGCTACGCTGAAAAACAGTCACCAGCGCCAGCATTTGGGTGCGTGTCACTCTCCCACTCCCTCCCTCCCCCCCCATGTCCCTTCTGATGCCCCGCTGTTCTGGATCACACACAATCCCAGACAGGTCCCCAGGACAGGGCCTGGAGCGTAGGGCTTCCTGAGTCATCGTGGCCACTCTGGATCCAGAAACCATAAGGCATAGTCCTCTCGCCTCAAGGGCTTCCAGAGCTGTGTGCTCACAGGTTCTGTAAGAGACCAGGCTTCCTACAGTGGAGCCAGAGCTTTGGCAATCTTCTAGCACCCTCGTGGTTCAGGGGATGGACCTTGTTCATCGTAATCTGGAAGGACTTGGTCCTTATGCCACACCCAAGAACTGGTATTGAACTGTCTTGGTTTGGCCTCTGACGAGTCTCAGAATAAAGAGCACTTTCCATGTGCAAACCTGAATTCTTCCACCACCCACACTTGCCCCCACACCACACATGCACCTTCTCCATCTCAGTGATGGCAACTCCATCCTACGAGGTGTTCAGGCCAGAAACCTTGGACTCACTCTCTGCCCTTGTCCTATTCTTGATTTGCAGATCCCATTGACTCCACCTAGAAAACACATCCCAAATCTGATCACTTCTTACCTACCATCCTTGTTTAAACTACCCTTAAGTAGTGCCAGCTTAACAAACGTTGACTCGCGTGTCTCACATGACCCTACAAGACAGATACATGATTCTGTTTTTCACTCAAGGCCCTGTGTGCTCCCATCTCACCCAGAGTAGGAGCAGAAGTTCTCACCTGTGCATGGAAGCTTGGACATGGTCAGGCCCCTGCTCCTGTCTGGCCTCATTCCCCACCCTTCTCTCCAGCCCCGACTCCATCTAGCCAAACGCCCAAGGTCCTGCTGCCCTTAAATGTACAGGCATACTCCCCTTTGCACTTGCTGTTCTAAGGAACGTTATTCTGTCAGGTATCCTCATGACAGCTCCCTCGCTTCCTTCAGGGCTCTGCTCAAGTTACCTTCTAGGAGTTCCCTGGTGGCTCAGTGGGTTAAGGATCTAGTGTTGTTACTGCTGTAGCTTTGGTTACTGCTGTGGCATGGGTTCACTTCCTGGCTCAGGAACTTCCAAATGGCATGGGCATGCCTCCCCCCCCCAAAAAAAGTTACCTTCCAAAAGGCCTTTTCTGATCACTCACCACAGAAGAGCAATTCCACATTCCCCATCTTCTCGTGCCAAGTCTGCCTACACTGCTTTATTTTTCTCCAGAACCTTATTGCCACATGACCCATCCCATATGTCTTTGCCTGTGGATTATTTGTCTTCACCCAGTAAGTGTGACATGTAAACCCCATGAATGCAGAGACTAGTTTTTGTTCACTGCTTTACCTTTAGTGCCTAGAACTTGTGGTAAATGTTTGCTGAATGGAAGGTTTAGAGACACCAGTGAGCATATTGCACATGCATTTAAGAGGGACTAAAGCCATTCATTCAGGCAGATCCTTGAGACAAGAGAATGTCCACCTCGGCCCCGCACAGTGGTTTAAAGGATCCAGCGTTGCTGCAGCTTCGGTGTCGGTGGCAACTGCAGCTTGGATCTGATCCCCATTCCCACATGGGAACCCCATGTGTCTCGGGGTGGCCAAAAAAGTGGGGGAAAAAAGTCCACCTCATCTTGAGGTCCCCACGTCGTGATTTACCCACGTGTCCTGTGGTGTTGATTTTCTGTGGGCAGGCAAGTCCCACCTGTGCAAAGCCATCACCCATCACGAGGAGTCGGTGAGGGAGGCAAGCCTGTGCAAGAAGCTCCGGAACATCGAGGTGCTGCAGGAGGTGCTGTCCGCGGCGCACCAGCGGACCCGGCTCAAGTACGCTCAGCTCCGCGAGGACTGTGACCTGCTGAACTTGACTGAAGCTCCCGACATTGTCTGTGAGTGCCTCAGTGGCCTGGGTGCTGGGGCCCGTGCAGAGGGCACATGAGAGAGGCAGACACCCAGCCTATATTCTCTCGTCCTGCAGGGGTGGCTGTGTGCCGGGTGCTGGGATGGACAGGGCCACGTGCTGCTCCTGCTCTGGAGCCCTCACCTCCTCATTCCTGGATCTAGGGTTTTCTTTATGGCCCTTGTCTTTGTCGCCTCCCGCGGTGTCAGGGCCCTGCCTCCTTGGTTCTGCATTCACTTCACTCTCCACCCCCTTTGCTGACTGTCCTGCCAACCCCAGCCTCTCCTTCTGGCACTCTTTGAGGGTCTCCTCTTCCTGGTTTGCTTTCTCTAGATTCCTTTCCTTGAAGTGTCACGACCTCCTCTGGGCTTTCAGCCGTCAGCCATAGTCCGGAGCCCCTGGACTCCTTGCCCTCCCACATACCACCTGCCTTCTGGGAAACGGTGCTTCACTGTCTTACCTCCAGCTCCATCATGCGAAAGCCAGCTGTACCCTTATTCCCGATTCAAGCCTTGCTCTTTCTCTTGTTTTCTCCATCTTTCGTTAGAACCAACATTTTCTTCTTTTCTTATTTTTAGGGAATTTTTTTTTATTATTATGGAAAAGAAGTAGATTTTTCCCTAATACAGTGGAATCAGGGGATGCAGGGAAAATTTTTACTTAGGCAGTGAAAATTCCTTCAAAATCTAGTTCATTTTTTTTTTTTTTTGCTTTTTAGAGCCACATCTGCGGTATATGAAAGTTCCCAGGCTAGGGCTCAAATCAGAGCTACAGCTGCTGGCCTACACCACAGCCACAGCAATGCAAGATCCGAGCTGCATCTGTGACCTACACTGTATCTCATGGCAACCCTAGATCCCTGACCTAGTGAGCAAGGCCAGGGACCCAATCTGCATCCTCCTGGATACTAGTTGCGTTTGTTTCCACTGCGCCACAACGGGAACTCCTTAGTTCGTCTTCTGTGTATGTTTGTATGCGGTGAGAACACTTAAGATCTTAACCCTTTGGGGAATTCCCTGGTGGTTTAGTGGCTGGGATTCAGTGCTTTCACCTCTATGCTCCGGGTTCCGTCCCTGGTCCGAGAACTGAGATCCCACTTCAAGCCATTGCATGCCGAGGCCAAAAAAAAAAGATCTACTCTTTTGTCAAATTTGAAGTCAAGGTGTTGTTAGAGTCAGCATACTATTTTAGACTTCCAGAATTTCTCCATCTTGTGTAACTAAAACTTTGTACCCGTTGACCAATATCTCACCCCACCTCACCCCCCACCCCTGGCATCTACCGGTCTGCTCTCTGCTTCTTTGAGTTTGATTGTTTATGTATTGTATAAGTTTTAAGTGTACAGCATTATCATTCAACATCTGTATACACTACAAAGTGATCACCACCGCAAGACTAGGTACGACCCATCACTATAGAGTTGACTCCTTTGATCCATTTTGCCCACCTTCCAACACCCTTTCTGGTAACCACAAATCTGTTCTGTGTATCTATGAGTGTATTTTTGTTTTGCTTTATTTGGTTTAAGACTCCAATCATAGGGTATTTTTTCCTCTTTCTTATGTCACTTAACATAATACCCTCAATCCATCCATGTTATTGCAAATGGCAGGATTTCATTCTTTTTTTTTTTTTTAATGGCTGAGTTGCATTCCACTGTATGTATGTACCACATCTTCTTTATCCATGGACACTTAGGTTGTTTCCATATCTTGGCTATTATAAATAATGCTGCAGTGAACATAGGGGTGCATGTATCTTTTCAAATTAGTGTTTTTGTGTTCCTCAGAAAAATACCTGGAAGTGGGATAGCTCGGTCATATAGTAGTTCTTACATTTTTTGAGGGATGTCCATACTGTTTTCCATAGTGACTGCACCAACTTAGAGTCACAACCATAGTGCGTGAGGCTTCCCTTTTCTCCACATCCTCGCCAACATTTGTTATTTCTTGTTTTTTGATAACAGCTGACTTTAATAGATGTGAAATGGTATCTTATTGTGGTTTTGATTGGCATTTTTCTAATAATTACTGATGTTGAACATCTTTTCATGTGCCTCTTGGTCATCTGCATATCTTTCTTGGAAAAATGCCTTTTCAGATCCTTTGCCCTTTTTTTTTTTTTTTTCAGATTTAATGGCTGTACCCTTGGCATATTGGAAGTTCTCGAGCCAGGGATCGAATCCGAGCTGTAGCTGTGACAACACTGGATCCTTTTTTTTTTTTTTTTTTTGCTATTTCTTGGGCTGCTTCTGTGGCATGTGGAGGTTCCCAGGCTAGGGGTCTAATCAGAGCTGTAGCCGCTGGCCTACGCCAGAGCCATAGCAATTCGGGATCCGAGCCGCGTCTGCGACCTACACCACAGCTCACGGCAACACGGGATCGTTAACACACTGAGCAAGGGCAGGGACCAAACCTGCAACCTCATGGTTCCTAGTCGGATTCGTTAACCACTGCGCCACGATGGGAACTCCCTTTGCCCATTTTTTAATTGCATTGTTTTGTTGTTGAGTTGTATGTGTTCTTTATATACTTTGGATATTAACTCTTTATTGCATGTATGATTTGCAAATATCTTCTTCTATTCAGTAAATTGTCTTTTGTTTTGGTGATGGTTTCCTTTTCTGTGCAAAAGCTTTTTAGTTTGATGTAGTCCCATTTGTTTATTTCTGCTTTTGTTTCCCTTGCCTTTAAGTCAGATCCACAAAAATATTACTAAGACCAATGTCACTGAGGTTGCCACCTATATTTTCTTCTAGGAGTTAACATGATTTTAGCTTTTACATTACATTTTTACCCATTTTGAGTTAATTTTTGTGTATGGTGTGAGAGGGGCGTCTAGTTTCATTTTTTTGCATGTGGATGTTCAGTATTTCCAGCACCATTTATTGAAGAAACCATCTTTTCTCCATTATATGTTCTTTGCTCCTTTGTTGTAAATTAATTGTCCATATATGTGTGGGTTTATTGCTGGGCTCTCAATTCTGTTCCATTGGTCTGTATGTCTGGTTTTTTCCCTGTACAATATTGCTGTTGATTACTGTAGCTTTGTAGTATAGTTGAAATCAAGGAGCATAATATCTCCAGCTTTGTTCTTTCTTAAGATTGTTTTGACTATTTGGAACCTGTCATGGTTCCAATCAAATTTTAGAATTATTTGTTCTAGTTCTGTGATATATGCCATTGGGTTTTTGGTAGGGATTACATTGAATCTGTAGGTTGCTTTGGGTAGTGTGGACATTTTAACAACATTAGTTTTTCCAACCCACAAACATGGAATATCTTTCTATTTATTTGTATCTTTTTCAGTTTCTTTCATCGGTGTCATATAGTTTTTAGTGTAGACATCTTTCACATCCTTGGTTAAATGTATTCCTAGGTTATTTTGGGTTTTTTGGTGCAATCGTAAATTGCATTGTTCTCATTTCCCTTTCCAATAGTTGTCAGTGTATAGAAATGTCATAGATTTCTGTACTTTGATTTCGTATCCTGCAACATTAATGAATTCATTTATTAGTTCTAGCAGTTCTTGGGGGCAAGTCTTTTAGAGTTTTCTGTATGTAGTATTATGTCCTCTGCACATAGAGACTTTTTTACTTCTTCCTTTCTGATTTGGATGCCTTAATTCCTTTTCCTTGTCTAATTGCTATGGCTAGGACTTCCAATACCATGTTGAATAAAGTGGTAAGAGTGGGCATCCTTGTCTTGTTCCTGATCTTAGAGAAAAGTTTTCAGCTTTTCACCATTGTGTATGACATTAGCTTTGGACTTGTCAGTAAATAGCCTCTACTGGAGTTCCCACTGTGGCACAGCGGTGTCAGTGGTGTCTTGGGAGTGCTGGGACACAGGTTCAATCCCCAGCCTGGCACAGTGGGTTAAGGATCTGGCATTGGTACAGCTGTGGCTTAGGTCACAACTATGGCTTGGATCTGATATTTGGCCTGGGAACTCCATAGGCCATGGGTGGCCAAAAAAGAAAAAAGAAAAAAATATATATGCTTTATTATGTTGAAGTATGTTCCCTTTATACCATTTTGTTGAGAGTTTTTATTGTAAATAGATGTTGATGAGTTTGCCTGTTTTAGATCCATATATAGGTTAGACTCTGCACCACTAGCACTTTCTAAGCATCTCTAAGGTTCTAAGCACTGACCTGGGTTCAGGAATATGGAAATGAACTGCATAGTTGTTGCTGCCCTCTGGGAGGTGGTGGTCAGTTCTACCCTAGAGGTCAGGACAAGGGGGCTCCCTGGAGAGGTGACTTTACAGTGAGAAATGACTAGGATTTTTCCCAGGAGTTAGAGGAAGGGGATTGAGGGTGGCCTAATCGAGGGAACCCCCTTTGTCCATATACCCCACCCCATTTCCTACACCTATGCCCCCAGTCTCTGAAGCCTTCCATTTTCAGGAACCAGCTTCTTAGAGACAGAACCCTCCTCAAGCTAGAACCCTGGGCTTGTCAGTAGTAATGTTGGCTGATGTCTGTTGAGGACTTGAGGTCTACTAGGCACAACATTTGAGCACCGTATGTATACAGGATCTCATTCAACTCACTCCCCAGTTCTCCGAGGGTGGTACAAATATCATAAAGATGAGGCAGTGGAGGCTTAGGGAGATCAAAGCCTTTGCCCCAGGACCAAGCGGGTAAGTGGGAACAGCAGCGGTGCTCAAGGATTCTTCTTCATAGACACAGTTTACTTCCTTGGCTCCCTGGTCCACACAGTGTGTTCTGTGCCCAGGAAGTAGAAACAGCCTCCGTAGAGGGAGGGAGACGCACGGCTCCTGGCGAGGCTCCCTGGGGTTGGTAGTTCCACTCTTATAGCAGATGAGCAACTATATCTGAGCCCAATGCTGTGCAAGCGATTTATAAGAAACCACACAGCAACATGAGTTAATGAGTATATGGGATCTCTCTGTGCTATTTTTACTTTTTTGTCAGTTTAAAAAGGAAATTAAGGGAGTTCCCGTCATGGCGCAGTGGTTAACGAATCCGACTAGGAACCATGAGGTTGCGGGTTCGATCCCTGCCCTTGCTCAGTGGGTTAACAATCCAGCGTTGCCGTGAGCTGTGGTGTAAGTTGCAGATGCGGCTCGGATCCCGCGTTGCTGTGGCTCTGGCGAAGGCCGGTGGCTACAGCTCCGATTCAACCCCTAGCCTGGGAACCTCCATATGCCGCGGGAGCGGCCCAAGAAATAGCAACAACAACAACAACAACAAAAAAAGACAAAAGACAAAAAAATAAATAAATAAATAAAATAAAATAAAATAAATTTAAAAAAAAAGGAAATTAAAACTTTATTAAAATAAATGAAAAAGTGTACACACATAAATATACATATAATGGTAATATGCCTCACACAGTCATGCACATATCACTCAATATTCCAAAGTAACCCACAACATAGCTATTATGTCATTTAATAACATTAACCTAACAGTAAATAAAATTATAGACTTGTAAGGTTATCTGATTTTAAGAAACATCTGTTCTTTAATTAGAGACTATAACTGCTATATTTTACAGGGAAACTTTTTTATGATGTTTTCTGCCCAAATTAAGTGGTGACTAAAACAAAAAACAAACAACAACAACAACAAAAGAAACCACAGGGCCCGCCTTCGAGTACAGGGGTGTGTCCTACCTTGGCAAGTGCTGGTCTTCTTCCCCAGATTTTCTTTTTATGCTATTGTTCTTGTTTACATAGCCTGCTCTGGGATCCTTTGTTAGAAATTGACTGGCCTCATGGGAAGGTTGGCTTGAGCCTGCCGAGAATATGATGGTGGAGATTTGAGCTATTGATGCACACAGTTTGGCAAACCTGCCTCTCACTGTGAAATCCTCACGTCACATGTTAATAATGAAAAGAGGAAACACATCTCACCCAAAACTTTGTGCTGAAAGCCTGGTACTTCTGTAATAGCCACCCCTGAAACGTCAGTTACTTCTCAGTAGGATTTCATAAGCCCCTTGAAGGCAGGGAACTCGTCTTGTTGTCACGCTTCTGTCCCAGTCTTAGAGTGGGGTATGGCTCATGGTAGGTACCCAGATGGACTTAGTTTTGAGTTTTCAAGGATAGCTTTCAATTACAGAAACATTTATGCTTTTATTTTTAATCTTCTCTTTCAGCTAAAACTCAGCAAGAGGTTGAAATTATACCACCACAGTTTTCCAAGGTGACAGTAACAGACTTCTTCCAGAAGCTGGTAAGTTGAAGGTTCATTTCATAATGACTTGAGGGGAAAGCTTTCTTCCCCCACACTCATGGCATGTGGAAGTTCCTGGAAGAATCCAAGCTGCAGCTGTGACCTATGCCACAGCTGTGACAACGCAGGATCCTTAACCCACTGTGCTGGGTTAGTGACCCCAACCATTGCAGAGACAAGGCTAGATCCTTAACCCACTGTGCCACAGTGGGAACTCCTCGATTTTTAGAGGTGTTCTGTAAGGTGGTTTTAATTAAGGGAATTTTAAAAAGGATCATTTTATTTTAAATACATTGGATCTTTTAGAGAAGATGGCAGTTCCTGTTCCAGTAGGACTGCTGTAGCATGTTATCCTAGACGGTGTCGGTAGTCTCTGAGCAAGGACCAGTGGAATCAGAAAGGACAACAAGGCATCATTTCCTTTAGCTCTCAAATGCCTGATGCAGGAGATTCCTTGGTGGCCTAGCAGGTTAAGGATCCCGTGTTGTCCCTGCTATGGCTTGGGTCACTGCTGCGGCGCAGGTTCAATCCCTGTCCTGGGAACTTCTACATGCCATGGGCACAGCCAAAAAAAAAAAAAAAAAAAAAAGTGTATTTCAGGTTTCAGACCTTCCACCTCATGATGCTCTATTCCACAGGGCCCTTTATCTGTGTTTTCGGCTAATAAGAGATGGACGCCTCCTCGAAGCATTCACTTCACTGCAGAAGAAGGGGACTTGGGGTTCACCCTGAGAGGAAACGCCCCAGTTCAAGTCCACTTCCTGGATCCGTATTGCTCTGCCGCAGTAAGTGTAGATCCTTCTAGTTTGGAGCAAACTTCACCGGCATTTTTGCCGACAAACTGGGAAAATACAAAGAGAGCTGCCCCAACAAATATATCCGAGTGAATGAATTTAGGGTTCCTCTTCGTAAAAGGCCTGGCTTTATGCAAAAGGCCTCTCATGCCTTTCACGCCCAAAGAATAAGGAATTAATTCTTGCTTTCTTGAAGTAAACTGATACCGATATCTATTTTGTTAATGAACTTGGGAACTGCCTCGGGAATTTGAATGAACAGAACATTGACCTTTATTTAAATCGTATTTCCTTAGGGGGCAGGAGCCAAGGAAGGGGATTATATTGTTTCCATTAAAGGCATGGATTGTAAATGGCTGACGGTGAGTGAGGTTATGAAATTGCTGAAGAGCTTTGGCAAGGACGACATTGAGATGAAGGTCGTGAGCCTCCTGGACTCCACATCATCCATGGTGAGTGCCTGTGAGCCCGGTGGTAAATAGCGTCATGTGTGAAGTCCATGTGGCTCCAGCCCTGAGGTCTTTACCCGGACCCCTGCCTTCTGCCTACATGTGTAACATGCCACAAACGACCGAACCCCTAAGCTTGTTGTCACTGGGATGTGCTCACCATGGGTTACAGAGATCACTGGAACTCTTTCTTAAAATCCTGTAGATAAAGGAATCAATCGCTTTATTTTTCTGATCGAATTCCTTTTCATTGCAAAAGTAGTATATACTCATGGTCAAACAAAAATACTCAAATGGGGAGTTCCTGTTGTGGCTCAGGGGGTTAAGAACCGGACTAGTATCCATAAGGATACGGGTTTGATCCCTGGCCTTGCTCAGTAGGTTAAGGATCCAGTGTTGCAGTGAGCTGTGGTGTAGGCCGAAGATGTGGCTCAGATCTGGTGTTGCTCTGGCTGCAGCGTAGGCTGGCAGCTGCAGCTCCGATTCAGACCCCTAGCCTGGAAACGTCCATGTGCCACAGGTGCAGCTGTAAAATAAATAAATCAATAAACGGTACAGAAGGGCATAGGATGATGTGTGAAAGACCCTCTTGGCACGTCAGAGACCGTGTTAGTGTTTTCCTGTAAGTTCCGAGCCTGTGCAGGCTCAGGTGTACAGATATATCCTTTTGTTCCCTAAGTGGGAAGAATTGTCGCAGGCCGGCTCTTCTGCACTTGCCGCAGTTAATTACATACTTTGGATGCTTCCCTCTAGAACAGAATTCGTTTGTCCATTCAACCAATGTTGATTGGGTTTCAGCTCTGTGTCAGGTCCTTCTCATGTGTTGAAGCTACAGCTGGAACTAGACAGATAAGGTCCTTGCCCCCACAGAGCTGGCACTAAATAAGCAAATAAGTGGTTGTGATTTCACTAAGTGCCGTAAAGGAATTTAACATGTGTAATGTGCTAGGGTGACTCGGGGTGGGACGGGCTCCTGGGCAGGGCTTGCACTGAGATGTGCGTGACAGGAGGAACCAGCTATTTGAAGAGGGACGCGAAGGGCACATGGGCAGGCGTCCCCACAGGTGCAGAGACCTTGCAGCAAGAATGAGTTTCACCTAGAGGAGCAAAAAGAAGGCCTTTTTGGGCATTGTGACAAGTGGCGGGAAGTGAGGTGGGAGGAAAGCAGGGCTTTGTTGGCAGTGGAGTGAGTTTGAGACCTTTTGAGAAGGCGAGTGACGTGGTGTGATGTTTATTTTAGAAGGTGGCTTGCTGCCTGGAGGCTGGCCGGGTGGCTGCAGAGCAGGTTGGCAGTGGCAGTCATCCGGGTCGGTTTTGTTAGCAGCTTCACACTGGGGGTCACAGTGGAGGTAGAAGGAAGGAGGTGCAGCTGAGACATCCTTGGGAAGTAGAGCTGATGGATTAGCAGGTGATTTGTGTAGAAAAAGTGGTGGGAAGATGCAACTACAGTGTGACAGGGTCAGTGGTGTCTCTGCAATGCCAGGACACAGGTTCAATCCTTAGCCTGGTGCCATGGGTTAAACGATCCAGCATTGCCGCAGTGGTGGCATAGGTCACAACTGCGGCTCAGATCTGATCCCTGGCCCAGGATGACCAGAGAGCTGGGCTCACTCCATACGCTGTGAGACAGCCAAAAGAACAAAGAAAAAAGGAGGGTGGGGTGGGAAGAGAGGACTCCTCAAGTTTTGGCTTGAACAGCAGCATCTTTTTTCATAATGGTGGGAAATGGGAGGGAGAGGAGAGAGAAAACACGTGTTGTGCTTTGAATGTTTCACATGCCATTAGGGCTCCAAATGTAAAGTTAGCCATTGGGTCTTCAAATCTTCAGTTGAAGGGAGAAGTCAGAGCTAGAAATAAATATTTGAGGATCATCGGCACAGAGATGATTTTTCTTTTTCGCTATGCCTGTGGCTCATGGAAGTTCCCAGGCCAGGGATTGAACCCATGCTGCAATTGCACCTGTGCTACAGCGGTGGCAATGCTGGATCCTTAACTCACTGGGCCACACGGGAACTTCCAGCATAGAGGTGATATTTAAAGCTGTAAGATTATAATGAAGTTACCCTCAAGGGGGAGAGGGCCGAGAGCAGCACCCTGAGAAACACCACAAACATCTGGAGGTCAGTTAGAAGTAGGGACCATGGAGAGTTGGGACAGGCAGGGAAAGGAGCTTCTGAAACTAAGAGAAGGAAATCCTGCCCAGAAAGAGTGGTGGTTGTGGTGAACCCAGTTAAGAGGTGGAGAATGAGTGCTTGTCAGGGGCTGGGGCATCCGGGGATGGGGAGTAACTGCTGATGTGCACGGAGTTTCTTTCTTTCTTTGTTTTTTTTCTTTTGTCTTTTTAAGGCCATACCCTTGGCATATGGAGGTTCCCAGGTTAGGGGTTGAGTTGGAGCTACAGCCACCAGCTTACACCCCAGCCCCAGCAAGGTGGGATCCGAGCCATGCTTGTGACCTACACCCCAGCTTCATGGCAATGCTGGATCCTTAACCCACTGGGTGAGTCCAGGGATTGAACCTGTGTCCTCATGGATCCTAGTCAGGTTCATTACCGCTGAGCCACAATGGGAATTCCCAGGGTTTCTTTTTGAGGGGATGGGAATGTTCTAAAATTCAGTAGTGGTGGTGGTGGTGGCCCAACTCTGAATATACTGAAAACTGCTGGATTGTATTAAAATGATGATTTTTATGGTATGTGAATTATATCTCAATTAGTTAAAAAAAAAAAAAAAGATAAGGTAGTCAAGGGACTCGGAGCATCTTGGGACCAGGGATCATGAGAAATGGTACTTTTAGGAGTAGAATCCATCATACTGCTGGCCTAGTATTCAACCAGAAACAAAAGAAGTCTGTCCAAAAGGAGGATAAATAAAAGTGCTGGGCTCTGACCTGAGGGGCTGGAGTCTGCCAGGCACAGCTAGGGGACCTGTGGCTTTAGAGGCCCTGCCCCAGAAGAGACTGAAGGGCTTAGCTGATACCCCTGTCACACCTTTGAACCAGGCCAGGGAAGAATGGGAGTTAGGGCTTAAAGCAAGGCTTCTGAACTCAGACTGCCTCTGTTTGAGTTGTGGCTTTCACCAGTTCTGTGACCTTGGATGTCAGAGAATTGCTCTGAACCTCAGGAAAACAGAGAAAACAAGGCATAAGCTGGGCTACCTTTCAATTCATAATAGCTGTTATTGTAGTTACAACTGTGATGTGGTTATTCTTGTCACCCGGAATGGACTTGAGATAACGACAATGGAGCACTGTTTTTTAACTGCCAAGCGTTTTCGCGCTTTCTTCAAACAAAAGCAAATCGTGGAAACAGCAAAGGCCTGTGCTCTGGCTAAACGGGTCGCCTACTACCCCACTCTCTCTGGAGTGTGGTGGGGCTCCCTGATACTCCTCCATGGAGCAGGGTTTTTTTGTTTTTTTTCTTTTTGTGGTCGCACTCAAGGCATATGGAAGTTCCCAGGCTAGGGGTCGAATTGAAGCTGCAGCTACAGCCTGTGCCACAACCACAGCAATGCCAGATCTGAGCCACATCGGTCACCTACACTGCAGCTTGCAGCAACGCCAGATCCTTAACCCACTGCGCGAGGCCAGAAATCGAACGTGCATCCTCATGGACTCTGTGTTGGCTTCTTACCCCCTTAACCACAATGGGAATTCAGGAGCAGTTTTGAATATTACTGATGGAGTGGAAAGAATCCCAGGCTTGGAATCAAAGACCTGGAATCAGGCCCTGTCTTCTGTTAACAAGCTGTTGGACCTTCAGCAGGTCATGATCGTCCCTAGGCAGCCTCATTGTCCTCACCTGTATAGTCCAAGACTTAGACTAGGGCCGGGTTCCCAGCTGTGCTCCGTAAAGCCCTGAGTTCCAGGGAGGCGCCTCAGGAAGATGTGGGGCATGCGTAGGGGGGAGCATGCTGCATGAAGGACAGGAGAAAGGTGAATCTCGGGAGGAAGGGAAGACTTGTGAGAGGAGCAGAGAGAGTGCAGTGGTAGCTGGGAGGGGGACACAGGGAAAAGGAGAGCTTTTCGGAGGTATGTGTGTGATAGCACCATAAGCTTATGGGCTGATGGGAGAAGGTGTGCAGGAAAGAGGGGGGACTTGGAGGAGATGGGGAGCGAGCTCCAGGCACAGGGGGAGGGCACACCTTGGAGGACAGATGCAGTGAAGTACAGTCTGCCCTCGTATCCACTGAGTACGAGGATTTGCACCTTCCACATTTGCAGGTTCAGTCACCTGTGGATTGTTTTATATGAAGCATTAGAGGAGCAGCAGATTTTAGCATCTGGTAGGCATCCTGGAACCTGCCCACTGTGGACATCAAGGGATGACTGTATAAGACTAGGATATCAGGAGGGCTTGAGAGATGGTATCAAGGAGAAAAGGAAAGAAATGACTAGAGAAGTGTGGGAGTACCAGGTAATGGGGTGCCCGGTCGAGGCTTGGGGTAGCGTTGGAGCTTCAAGGGAAGCCAGTTGGTTTGGTAGATATCCTCCAGCAAGGAGCAGCTTTCCTGCACATTGGATGCAGGCAGGGGAAACAGAGGATAGAGTTTAACCAGAGTTGACATTTCCCTGGTTGGTAGCTGCTGGTGGAAGAGAATCGGGGGGTACTTGTAAGGGAGTGGTTATAATGATGCGTAATGGACATTAAACAGGCTGAGGTTAAAAATGTTTGCAGGCATCCAATCTACCTCCAGGGCTGTATGTCTTATTATTGTTTTTACTGATAGTGTGTATGTCCTGTAGCGCATGGTGGGATTAATAGGCAATCTTAATAGAAAAGGGAAAGCAGGCATCTTTTATCCAAAGGAGCCAAACTTCAGAGGGACATTCCTTTTTTTTTCTTTTTAGGGCTGCCCCCGTGGCACCTGAAAGTTGGCAGGCTAGGGGAGGGGTCAAATTGGAGTTACAGCTGCCAGCCTACACCACAGACACAGCAACCTGAGATCCAAGCCAAGTCTGTGACCTACACCACAGCTCACGGCAACGCCGGAACCCTGACCCACTGAGTGAGGCCCGGGATTGAACCCGCATCCTCGTCGGACCTGTTTCCACTGGACCACAACAGGACCCCCCAGAGGAACATTTTATAGTGAATACTGTTTTGCCGCATCACTCAATTCCTCGCCTGGATTTGCATTGTGAACAATGTGCCCAAGATTTAGATACATTGTCTGCATACTTATCATATACATACGGCCTGACTTTAGTGCCTGGAACCAGGTAGATGGTCAATAAACGTTCGGTGAGCAAAGTAATCTCCATGTTAGGCAAACCTTAGAGGCAGGTGGTAACTCACTCACACAGAGGTGTTTATAAAACAAGTGCCTTCGCATTTCCTGTTGGAGTCCTGCACAGTCCTTTGAAAGTTAACAGGGGTGGAGTTCCCATTGAGGCGCAGCAGAAACGCATCCGACTAGGAACCATGAGGTTGCAGGTTTGATCCCTGGCCTCGATCAGTGGGTTAAGGACCGGGCTTTGCCGTGAGCTGTGGTGTAGGTTGCAGATGCGGCTTGGATCTGGCATTGCTGTAGCTGTGGTATAGGCCGGCAGCTGTAGCTCTGATTCGACCCCCTATCCTGGGAACCTCCATATGCTTCAGGTTTGGCCCTAAAAAGCAAAAATAAAAGGTAACAGGGGTGTTTAATGGGTGCAGAGTTTATTTCAGGAAGATGGAAAAGCTCTGGAGATGGATGGCGGTGGTGGCTGTGCAACAGTGTGTATGTATTTAAGGCCACAGAACTATACTCAAAAAATGGTTAAAATGGTAAATTTGGTGTTATGTATGTATCACCAGTTTTAAAAACGAGAAAAAGTTAATAGCACCATCACTGTAGATTCTGTAGTCTTTGAAGAGAATAAAGTTGCCTTGTACCCACTGGGGTGGGCTGAAACCCTGGATACATTCAGTGCCAACCCGTGTGTATGGTGTCTTTCTAAGGAAAGAAGATTGACGGGTGCCAACATGCATCAATACCTGTACGTGAATGCTGTCTCTCAAAGTGTAACAGATAGTGGTTGTTGTTGGGAAGGGCCTGAGAGCCCAGGTGGGACGGATACTAATCCTCCCTGAGGCATGTTCACCTCATGCATTTTCATATTACTGACCATGAGTGTGCATTACTTTTTCAAAAAAAGTGAGTAGTGGCCCACAGCCCAAAGTACCGCTACTTGAGTATATTCCTTAAGAATTGTCTCTGTTGGCGTTTCTGCCCTGGTGCTGTGGATTAATGATCCGGCTTTTTTCTGTGGAGGGCTGGGTTTGATCCCCAGCCCCGTGCAGTGGGTTAATAACCCAGCATTGCTGCAGCTGTGGCCGTAGGTAGGTCGAAGCTCCGGCTTGAATTGGATCCCTGGCCCTGGGTACTTCCATATGCCTTGGGTACAGCCCAAGAAGAAGAAGAAAAGCTTTGCTCCTGTTTATTTTTTTGCTTGCATCCTTGGTAAGCAGAAGATCCCAGGCCACAGCAGTTGACCCTAGTCAGACAGTGACAACACCGGGCCCTTAACCTGTTGAGCCACCAGAGAACTCTCGATTGTCCCTGTTTTTAAGGACCCCGTTTTCTATCAGTGTTTTAGTCTCTGAGTTTCAGAATTATTTCAGCTTAATATTAAAGGACCCTGTAGGTGCAGAAGTTGAGTTTCAAACGTGACCAGCATTCCTCTGACACCCTGAGGATTTCTAACACCCCTTTTCTTCCTTTTCTGTGTGCAGCTCAGTAAGTGCGCCACATACTCCGTGGGAATGCAGAAAACTTACTCCATGATCTGCTTAGCCATAGATGATGACGATAAAACTGATAAAACCAAGAAAATCTCGAAAAAGCTTTCGTTTTTGAGCTGGAGCACCAACAAGAACAGACAGAAGTCAGCGAGTACCTTGTGCCTCCCGTCGGTCGGGGTGACAGGGCCTCCGGGCAAGAAGAAGCTCCCCTCTCCATTCAGCCTGCTCAACTCCGACAGTTCTTTGTACTAAGGCGAGGAAACAGGTGTATCTGGCGCTGACGGGGCCTTCATATTTGTGCCATCAAGGGACATTTCTCACTATTCTCAAATCCCATTTTTGCACAGTGTAGATCCACAACTGATATGACTTTATGCATGAAAGTAACAAGAGACCTCTAGAAATTTGTGGAAAACAAGTTTATTCGGGAAGCCTCACCATACTGCTGCAACTTCTTTATTATCTAAAGTATTGGAAATAGAACAGTGTGGAAATATGGCTGTTTTTAAGGACTGTGGTTCTGACTTTTAGTTACTTATTATCAGAGTTAAATTAGGATTTCCTGTATTGGTCCCCTTTGTAAGTTTCCAGTCTTGGGTGATGGTTAACTCCTTAACTCAGAATTCAGATTAACCCAAATTAAGGCAGGTCAAGGGACTGTAATGATACTTAGTGTTACTAAAAGCTGTTCCAAAGAGCTGCTGCCTAAGAAGAATTCATTAACCTAAAGCAACAATATTTTACTATTATTTCTAGATAATATGAATGCTCTTTCCAGAGAAAGTCTAGTGCCAAATTTGTCATGACTTAGTAGATAAAAGAACCATTTAGGAACAGCTTTTCTTCTATTTTATGTCCTTTAAAAGTCGCTAACACAGTGGCAGTGTTAGATGAAGAGGCTGTCTACAAGGTAGATAATATATTGTTTGATACTCAAAACACATTTCATTTTGCTTAAGTAGAAAGTAAATAATTGTATATTTTAAGAGTCTTTAAGAAGGGTTAAACACATTTTATAAGGTCAGGATGTAAATGATTCAAGTTTAGAGCTCTAATATTTGACTTTTTAAAATGACATTCTTCCTAGTGGATTTCTCTTGCTGTACGCTGGATGACACCGTGATTCTAGTAAGATTCACTGTTGACATAGTACAAGTTACATAGCTTAACAATACATTGACATGTAATTTGGAAAATTAACGAAGTTAAATCTTTTCTAGTATGTAATATCAAAAGGGAAGCAACCATAAATGGGGAAGTGTATCCGTTGCTCTTAGGGCCATTTTTGTATAAATATTTAAATAAACACATTCATTTGCCTGAGTGAATGTTTTCTTTTTTTTTTCTTTTTTCTTTTTTCTGAGTGAATGTTTTCCACTTTGATTTCACTTTCGTTCCCCCCCTTTCAAATTATTCTTACTTTAATGCACAAGATGTTTTTATTGTGATTTTTTTTTTTTTAAATTCTGAACTTTTCACAAAACAGGACTTATTCGTGTTCTTTTAGTACCCTTGAAGACATAGGTACTTTTAATAATTGCATTTACTTATTTTATTTATTTTTTCTTTTAGGGCCCTCCCATGGCATGTGGAGGTTCCCAGGCTAGGGGTCAAATTGGAGCTGGAGCTGCCAGCCACAGCAACATAGGATCCAAGCCACAGTTCCTGTTTTTTGAATAGGCAGTTACACCTTTTGATCCCCAGCCCTGGGCTCTGGCATCCTTATTTATTTTGGCTGCACCCATGGCATGTAGAAGTTCCCTGAGCCAGGAATTGGACCCTGGCCGCTGCAAGGACAATGAGCTACAGCAGTGACAATCCCAGGTCCTTGGCTGCTAGGCCACAAGGGAACTCCTGACATCTTTAATTGTATTTCTCTTTTAAATGTATCTTTTGATCCTGAGCCGTGGGCTCTCTTCTCTGGCTGCAGCTGCCCCTGCCATTCTCTGTTCTTTTCTTTTTTTGTCTTTTTAGGGCCATACCCTTGACATACGGAGATTCCCGGGCTAGGGATCGAAGCAGAACTGCAGCCGGCCTACACCACAGCCTCAGCAACTCTGGATCTGAGCCACATCTGAGGCCCACACCACAGCTCATGGCAATGCCCGATCCTTAACCCACTGAGTGAGGCCTGGGATTGAACCCAAGTCCTCATGGATACTAGTCGTGTTGGCTAACTGCTGGGCCACGAGGGGAACTCCCCTGACATCTTTCATTGTATTTCTTTCTTTTTTTTTTTTTTTTTTTTTTTTTTTTTTGTCTTTTTTGCCATCTCTTGGCCCGCTCCTGCAGCATATGGAGGTTTCCAGGCTAGGGGTGGAATTGGAGCTGTAGCCGCCGGCCTACACCAGAGCCACAGCAACGTGGGATCCGAGCTGCATCTGCAACCTACACCACAACTCATGGCAACGCTGGATCCTTAACCCATTGAGCAAGGCCAGGGACCGAACTCACAACCTCATGGTTCCTAGTCAGATCCATTAACCACTAAGCCATGACGGGAACTCCTCATTGTATTTCTTTTTTGAATGTATCTTTTGATGCTGAGCCACAGGCTCTCCTCTGGCTACAGCTGCCCCGGCCATTTCCCTGTGTCTTCCCAGTGTTGGGCAACACACTTACAAACACTTGCTTTCCCACCCTCATGCACGTTGGCTTTTTATCTTAAAATGGGAACTCCAGGCTTTCTGGGTTCAGAAGACGTATTCAATGATGATCAACAAACTGCAAGCTCCCAGGAACTGGGAGGGAGCGACGAAAAGGAAGAAAAAAAGGCAGTACAATTGTTTATTTACACTGGCAGCCACCCACAAAGCACAGGTGCATTCAGGCTGGACCTGAAGAACGGTGGCTCCGCCAGCAGGAACAAGGGGCTTAGGGTACACAGTGCTTCATTGTAGGTTTGTTTCCTTTAGACACCATCACCTTCCATGATCCCTACAGGTCAAGATCACACATTAAAATCTGCCCAGGCTGGCTTTTTGCAGAATTTGAGGGTCCATATTTAAGCCCTTAGGAAGATGCCCACCAGCGCTCTGCATGCTGGCAGGTGAGGGCAGGGCCCTAGGGCCCTTCGGGGCCCACGAACTGAAATGTTTGAGTTCAGAAAGCAGGCAGGACAAGACAACAGGCAGGTTCCACACAGGCTGTACCTCATCTTTCCCTCGTTGCTGTGGGAGGAAATTTTTTTTTTTTTGTCCTTAAAGCAAAAGCCAGATCCTGCCGTCTGGTCCACGGTGTAAAGGAGGTGCTTTGAGACGAGTGGTCACCTGGGCTGGGTGAAGAAGGCATGGACGTGCCGTGCCACTGCCTGTCCGACCACTGGCTCCAGTTCCTGGACGGAAGCATTGCTGAGCTGCTGGATACTTGGAAACCTCTGGAGCAGGAGGGGAGCCTTCACTTTTCCAACTCCTGGGATCCGTTGCACAGTTCGAAGGAGGGCTGGCTCAGAGATCACAGCCCGCTTCCTCCTGAGAACAGGGTTCTTGCTGGGCTCTTTGGTTTGTTCTTGAACCTGGGCCCAGATTAAAGGAAAAGCAGTGAGTATCCTCTAGAGGACTGGCAGTTTCCTCAAAAGTCTGTTTTGTGGACATTTTTGCTGTTTGGTTCAGCTTGACTCACCACGACAAGTGTTTCCCCATACAATGAATACAATTTTTCAGATGTCAATAAAAATTCTTTTTTTTTTTTTTTGGTCTCTTTAGGGCCGCACTCACAGGTTAGGGGCTGAATCGGAGCTGTAACCACCAGCCTACGCCAGAGCCTCAGCAACGCTGTATTGGAGCCACATCTGTGACCTACACCACAGCTCATGGCAACACCGGATCCTTAACCCGCTGAGCGAGGCCAGGGATTGAACCTGAGTCTTCATGGATGCTAGTCGGGTTCATTATTACAGAGCCACTCAGGAACTCCCCTCCCCCTACATTCTGATTTTTAACTGGTCTGAGGTAAGGCTTGTGGATCACTGTTTTTAAAAGTTCCCCATGGAATTCCTGTTGTGGCTCAGGGGTAGTCAATAAACCTGACTAGTATACATGAGAATGCCAGTTTGATCCCTGGCCTCGCTCAGGGTTAAAAGGTCCGGCATTGCTGTGGCTGTGGTGTAGGCCGGCAGCTGCAGCTTGGATTCGACCCCTAGCCTGAGAACTTCCATATGCAGAGGGTGCAGCCCTAAAAAGACAACAGAAAATTCTAATGTACAATTATGTTAATTAGTGAGGACAATGGAGAACCACCAGATTTGAAAAAAACACAACACAAAAAACTTGCAGACAGAAGTGCTAGTGCTGGAGTTCCCATTGTGGCTCAGTGGGTTAAGAATCCGACCAGTATCAATTAGGAAGCAGGTTCGATCCCTGGCTTTGCTCAGTGGGTTATGGATCCAGCATTGCTTTGAATTATGATGTAGATTTCAGATGCGGCTCGGATCCTGTGTTGCTGTGGCTGCGGCTGTGGTGTAGGCCGGCAGCTGCAGCTACAATTTGACCCCCAGTCTAGGAACTTCCATATGCCACAGGTACAGCCTTAAAAAGAAAAAAGAAGTGCTTGTGCTTCAGAGTCTCCCCCAGTGGAAAGTCATTCTTGATTCCTCCCTCTGCCACCCACCACGTACATCCCACCAGCAAGTTGCATAGATTTACCCACCAGATTCATCCAGCAGCTGTTCCTGCCCCCAACCCAGCATCTACCTGAGCTGCTGTAGCAGCTCCTCCCTATTTTTTTTCTTACCCATCCTCCTACTAGTAAGCTCTCACTAGTAAGCAAGAGACAGGTGGGGACGAGGCTAAGTAGCTGCCAGCTGAGAATGTCACCAGTCTAACTGCAGATTAGTGCAAGATGGACTGGCAGGCTAAAAATCAGGTCACCAACTTGTTCACTTTATTATACACTTGCCTAGAATGGGCAGCAAGCTCGGCTAGCTGCAGAGGCAGCTTCTGAACTTAAATTCCTGAGAAAAGTTTTAGAAACCAATCCAGAGACTGATATAGATTGATTTGATGGATTGCACCTATAGGAAGGGCAGCTGCCAGAGAAGGATCTAGGAAAGTCAATCGAGTCATAAAACAGGGCTACTGTGAAGGAACGGGAATCAGTACTTACTAACTGGGTAATGAGGCAGGCCGCTTCTATCTGGTTGGCCACTGGAAGCAACACCATCCCAAGATCCAGGACAGTAAATTTCTGTGCAGCTGGAAAGTACTGTTCACTCATCTGCGTTTTTTCAACTACTACGATTGCTTGAAGTTTAGTGGACTTCAAAGAAAGAAAGAAAAAAGACAGGCAACTCTATTGTAACAAAACTCTACTCAAGATTAAAACATGGAGTTCCCGCCGTGGTGCAGCAGAAACGAATCCAACTAGGAACCATGAGGTTTTGGGTTCAATCCCTAGCCTCGATCAGTGGGTTAAGGATCTGGAGTTGTGGTTCCGACTAGACCCCCAGCCTGGGAACCTCCATATGCCGTGGGTGCAACCCTGAAAAGACCAAAAGCCAAAAAAATCAAAATAAAAGATTAAGACACTATCCAAGAGTGCTTGGAATGGTCAATGGTTGTATATAAATTATTCCAAGGGATAGCAGGAGGAGGATAGAAGTCAATTTTCAGTTTGTTTCCTTAACTCCTTACTTACATTTCTAACTCGGACAAGTCTCTTTCTGTAGCCATTTCCTGCCACTAAATCAGCTTCGGTGATATAAAGAATGCAGGATCTGCTAGGTAAGTAAAAATCTACCGGTGTCAGGCCATCCTCAAAGATGAGTTTAATTTTCCCTGAAAATACAGACAAGAAAAAAAGTTCCATGAGCTGTGAATGAAAAGAGGGTGGAACGTTTTTAAAAAGTGGGGTGAGGCAAAAGAGCAATTGCATAGACGGAGCCCACCGACCTTGCATTCCCTGTGCCAGCTGCGACCCACGCCATTTCTCATTGGCCACAATGTGCCCAAATGGGACGTGCACGGGGCCGGTGCCATCCGGGGCGTTCCCTTCCATCGCCGGCCTCGATCTAATGAAGGGAATGCAAAACAGCACTTGAGCAGGCTCTCCAGCTTATGACCCCACATTCCACTCCAAGCCCGGGCCTCTTTGGCAGGAGCCCGTCTGCAGAGTGTTCTTTAAAAGACTGGCGTATTGGCCAAAGTCCAAAAACGAGGAGATTCCCGTCCTGGTAGTCACATCCCTCATTTCCGTCACCTGTCTGGCCCTTAACACCTCCGCTCGGTCCTTGACTTGGCTCCTCATTCCAGTCTAGGGCGGGGGCCGAGCCGCCAGGAGCCCCACCTTGACCCCAGCTCAGGGTCTCCTTTTGACAGTACCTGCAGTCTGCGCGCCACTTCCAGGTTCCCTTCTGCTCACTCCTAGACCTTCATCCTGCCCGCCCTCCGCCTCCCCTAGCGCTGGATAGGTTATGGCCTCAGAGATCGACATCTGGTCTGGCCAATAAGAGAATGGACAGCGCTCACAATTTCCGCCCTTGGAGAGGATTTGACTGGGACCCGCTGGTTGCCAAGAGCGACGGATGTGCAGTAACCTTCACTCTGATTAGTCGGGGAAAAAGCTAAGCCAATGGCCGACCTGGTTGTTTTGAAGTGTATTGCGTAGACAAGGCGTCTGGGGCGAGGCCAGCTGCAAGCAATAGGCTTTAGGGAGCCGTCCTCGGCCCTGCGGTTTGCTTGGCAGTCCAGTCCCGGTCTGGCCGCCCCTCCACACAGCAAGGATGCCCCTGGAGTTCCGGAGAGGCCGAAAGAGGCAGTTTGTAAGTAGATCCACGCCCGGCCTGTGCTTTGGCCCTTCCGCCCAGGAGTTAAGTGGGTGGGGGTTGGGGTTTGGGATGGAGGCAGGGTAGTGGCACAAGAGAAAGAGGTTTTCCTTTCGAGAAGCCCTGACTTTTCGAGTTCGAACACGACTCTTTTATCCCAGTGTCGGCCTCAGTCGGATAGAGGTGCTCTGTCTCCCCTGTAACATTCGCTCCGGTGTCCAGGAGTTCACTTCTGAAGGCACAAACCCGCTCCACTGCGGAATCTCCCCAGTGGAAAGTCATTCTTGATTCCTTCCTCCGCCACCCACCACGTACACCCCATCAGCAAGTTCCATAGATTTACCCACCAGATTCATCCGGAAGCTGTCCCTGCCCCCAACCCAGCATCTATCTGAGCTGCTGTAGCAGCTCCTCGCTATTTTTCGATCTCCTTTCCTGCCCTTCGTGGAGAGTCTGTTCTCCACAAAGCAGCCTAAGAGATTATTTTCTTATTAGTTTAGTGGCCACACGCGTGGCCTATGGAAGTTCCTGGGCCTGGGATTGAATCTGAGCCGCAGCTGCGCCCTACACCACAGCTGTGGCAACTCCGGATCACTGCGCTGGGCATAGGATCGAACATCCCCCACCGCAGCCACTCCAGCTGTTGCAGAGGGATTCTTAACCTACTGCACCAGGTTGGGAACCTGGGATTCTTTTAGGCAAACCGGACTGTGCCCAATGCACAGGCTTTCCAGCTATTCCCACCTTTCTGTTCCTTCAGGTCTTTGCTCTTCCTTCTGTCTGGAAAGCTTCCCTCCAGACCTTCCCATGGCCACTCTGTCACTGCAGGCTCCAAATCCCAGGCTCATTCTCTTACCCCTCCTCCTCCTAGTAAGTTACTCAATTCCTATAGGATCCTGACACCTGTAATTCTTTGACATCCTCCCCTCCCCCCAGTCTGTTGGTTCTACCACTGTCCTCATTACTCTTTTCCAGCCCTAATTTATTTTTTCTTTCTTTGGTTCTTTCTTTCCAGCCTTAATTTATTTCCCTTTCTTTCTTTCCTTCCTTCCTTCTTTCTTTTTTCACTTTTTAGGGCCACACCTGCAGCATATGGAAGTTCCCAGGCTAGGGGTCGAATCAGAGCTGCAGCTGCTGGCCCACACCACAGCTCACCCCAACGCTGGATCCTTAACCCACCGAGCAGGGCCAGGGATCAAACTCGAGTTGTCATGGATACTAGTCAGGTTTCTTACCTCTGAGCCACAAGGGGAACTCCCTCCAGCCCTGATTTCTAATTCCGAAGTCCATCATTATAACCACTACCCTCCTCCCACCCCCATGCCCTTGCTCCTGTCTCCCTTTTCCATACTTGCCTGGTCAAACCCAAAATCTACTTATATTCAGTTCTTCATAAACTTAATACTTTCAATACCCCATCATTTTGATAGGGATACTCCCGAACTCCTTTTCGCATTGAGATCAGGAAACACGTCTGCCTTGGCTTCCTGTTCCCAGCCCTCTGACTTGGTAAAGTCATTTTAGATTTAGCGGTTGTTGAGAAGCAATGAAGATGTAGTTAAAGCATATTTTTCCATTGCAGTTTTGCTAACTCTGCATGTTTACTGAGGTCTTAATTGCATTACTGAATTCCTCCTGTGTGTGTGCCAGATACCCACAATGAATTAATAGCTTCTGGCCACATTGGCTAAAGGGTAGACGAGCCCTTAAGTAATTCAGCAGAAGATGGTAAGGCAAGAAGTGCTGTAGAAGCACGTATTGGGGAAGGGGCAGCAAAGTCAGCCTCAAGAGTTGATCTGGGTCTTGGGAGGAGTAAGGAAAGAGAATCACCGGTGGAGAAAACAGCTTAGACAAAAGCCTGACAAAGAATGACTCTTTTGCTCTGTGGGAAGGCAATTTTTCTTTTTTCTTTTTTTTTTTTTTTTTTCTATTTACGACCACACCTGTAGCATATGGAAGTTCTCAGACTAGGGGTTGAATCGGAGCTGCAGCTGTGGCCTACCCACAGCCACAGTAGATCTGAGCTGAAGCTGTGACCACACTGCAGCTCGTGGCAACAAGGGAACACCAGGTGCTTGACCCACTGATTGAGGCCAGGGATAAAATCGGCATCGTCATGGAGACAGTGTCGGGTTCTTAACCCACTGAGCCACAGTGGGAACTCCAGGGAAGGCAGTTCCGAATGTTACAGTAGGGCGATACTGTAGGGCCAGCAAGAAATGAATCTGGAGCCATTGCTAGGAATCAACCAATAGCAGCCTTAGCAGCCTTCTGTGGCATGAGAGAACATTTCTCTGTCAGCACAAGAGTGGGGCTACCCCGGAGAGTTAGTTTTCATGCTGGGTCAAGATAGGCACATTCTGTGTTTTAGAGTCTGAGGCAGGAGAACCACACTTAGGCAGTGGTTATCCAGCACAGGGGAGGAGTGTTCACACGATAGGAGATTCACTCCATCCATCACAAAAATTAAACAAACAAACTCACAAGGCCTTTTTGGAGGACCTACTGGCTGCCAACCCCTGGGGATTCAAAGGCGAAGGAAAACCTTTCTTGTGGAGCATCTGCCAGGCAGTGAGGGACACGGGAGGCAGAGGACAGGTGTGTGTCCTGTTGAAGGGTGGAATGCAGCAGCAGCTCCTCTGGAACACGTGCTCCTGGGGTTGGCCGTGCACATGGAACTGGGGGGAGGGCTGCAGGAGCCATTGGGCAGGTCCACTCATCCTTCACTCCCCTTTTTTTTTTTTTTTTTTTTTTCTTTTCTGTCTTTTTGCCATTTTCTTGGGCCACTCCCGTGGCATATGGAGGTTCCCAGGCTAGGGGTCCAATCGGAGCTGTAGCTGCCAGCCTGTGCCACAGCAACATGTGGTCCGAGCCGCATCTGCAACCTACACCACAGCTCACGGCAACACCAGATCCTTAACCCACTGAGCAAGGGCAGGGATCGAACCCGCAACTTCATGGTTCCTAGTCGGATTCATTAACCACTGAGCCACAACCAGGAACTCCCTCATCCCTCACTCCTGACCACTGCCCAGACCCCTGGCTCTTCCCCTTGGTTTTGCCCCCTTTTTTCCCCCCCCGAACCATGTCTTCCCCCTGCCTCGTGAGCCTTTGCCAGGGTCAGTTGCAGTGGGTGCTTCTCCCTCGCTCATAAGAACATCTCAGTCTGGTATCAGCTCTTAAATGGAAACAGTCCCTCCTCTGACCCCCAGCCCACTCTTCCAGCCTCCACATCTCAGATGCCTCTGTACTTCGAGAACACTGCCGTGAATGTCTTGCCTCATTCCTTCGTTCATGTTGTTCCCTCCTCCTGAATGCCTTTCCATCACATTTCCTAACTGTGATGTCTTCGAGGACCCAGTCTAAATGCTCTGACATTTTCTCCAACAGCACATTGGTGGTCCCCTTGCTGGCCCCCAGTCCTGCAGGAGCCCTCCCCTCCCTGGGGTCCCTCAGCATTTTGTCTTTTTTTTTTTTTCTTTTTAGGGCTGCACCCTCAGCATACAGAATTTCCCAGGCTAGGGGTCAAATGGGAGCTCCAGCTGCCGGCCTACATCACAGCCATGGCCATGGCCACCCTGGATCTGAGCCACATCTGCGACCTACACCACAGCTTGTGGCCACACCGGGTCCTTAACCTACTAAGCAAGGCCAGGGATCAAACCCACGTCCTCGTGGATACTAGTCGGGTTCGTTAACTGCCGAGCCACAATAGGAACTCCTGTCTTTACCTCTCCCTTGGCACATTCCGTAATTCTGTGTTGTAGTATACATATCTGGGAGTTTTCCCTCTGTCCCCCCTCCTCCTCGAGGTGAGGACAAGGTTTCTTCATTGCTGTCCTGGCATTTTGCCTCTAGGAGGTACAGAGGAATGCCAGTGCACAGAAAATGAAGATTGGGCCAGACTCAGGAACTTCCGAGGGCCTCCCAGTTGCCTAAAGCAGGGTCCTCCGACTTTCACTGTGTGGGAACTAGTTTTTGTTACTCTGCGTCTTTGAGATAAACTCCCTAAAATCCTTACTCAGCCCCTGCCGAGTGTTGGGCAGTGGGCTCGTGCCACAGTTCCAGGGTCGACAAAGACAAGAAGGTTGCCTGCTCTCAGGGAGCTTCCATTCTGCGGGGGTGGGGCGGCAAGTGAGTGAGTAGGGTCCTCCGGGCAGTGCTGTGAGACAAGTCTGGGTGCTGGAGGGTGACTCGGGGGCATGGTCAGGGAAGGGAGGACGAGGGGACCTCACCTCTATGGGCAGCTCTGTGACAGTACCTGGGTGGGCACTCTTGCCAGGCCAGATGGGGGTTGAGGATGGCAGGGGAAGGAGTGGCCCTCCTGGGGTCGGGGGGTGGGGGAGGCTAGGTCCCTGGGTGGCCAACACAGCTGTTCCCCTCCCAGGCCCAGGAAGGGCTGGTGGGAGGACCCAGAGATGACCCTCTGTACCACTGACCACTGCTGGGTTTCCTTTGTGCAGGAACACATCATCCCTGGCCTTCTCCCTGCAGCCAGCATCGCGCCAAAGGCAGCTGTGCCCCGCACACCTCCTCCACGCAGCCCCAATCCTTCCCCAGAGAGACCAAGGTGAGTCCCCGGTGAGCAGTACCGAGGTCACTTCTGTGCTCAGCCACCAAGTGCTGGGTGCTCGAACTGTTCACACGGGTGAGAAAGATCACAAGTAGGGTGATCGGACTCATGTCCTTTGAAATAGGGATCATGGCTCCATAATGAAGCACTTAATATGGTTTCTCTGTGCCATAATGGTCTGTTCCTTTCTGTCTTTGGAATTCTCACATTTCATAATTGAATGTAATTTTTCAAAATGTTAAACACACCCCCCCCCGCCTTTTTTTTAATCCTGGCTGCCCTGTGGCATATGGAGTTCCTGGGCCAGGCATCAGATCTGTGCCACAGTTGTGAGCTAGCCCATGGCTACAGCAACGCCATATCCTTTAACCCGCTGTACCAGGCCATAGATTGAACCTGCATCTTTTAACCTGCTATACCAGGCCATAGATCGAACCTGCATCCTTTAACCCGCTATACCAGGCCATAGATCGAACCTGCATCCTTTAACCTGCCATACCAGGCCATAGATCAAACCTGCATCCTGATGCCACAGAGACGCTGCTGATTGTGCTGCCGTGGGAACTCCATTAAAAGGAATTTGAATTGTGCACATAATTTTATTTATTTATTTATTTATTTTGCTTTTTAGGGCTGCCCCCTTGGCATATGAAAGTCCAGGCTAGGGGTCAAATCAGAGCTGCAGCTGCCAGCCTACACCACAGCCACAGCAATGCAGGATCCGAGCCACGTCTGCAACCTACACAGCTCACGGCAACACCAGATCCTTTAACCCACTGAGCGAGGCCAGAGATAGAACCTGAATCCTCATGGATTCTAGTCGGATTCATTTCTGCTGCACCACGAAGGGAACTCCCATAATTTTCTTTTTAAACACAAGTCTGCCTTTCAGAAGAAGTGCTTTGCAGGAAGGAAGGAAAAGCACTTGCCAGGGCTTGGGTTCCCCATCTTCCAGTGTTCCTGATGTACCAGAGTGCTGACTTTCTTTTATACCTAAGCCCCCTGCTCATGCCGCCCTCCCCAAGATTTTAGGCACAGGAGAATTTGAGACTATTTTTTTTTATCCAGAAAAAACATGGGCATATGGCTTAACCATTAACAGTGAGAAATAATTTCATTTAAGGGTCGTACCGAGAGTTCTTGTTGTGGCTCAGCGGGTTAAGAACCCAACTAGTATCCATGAGGATTCGGGTTCAATCCCTGCCTACTCAGTGGGTTAAGGATTCAGCATTGCCACAAGCTGCAGTGTAGGTCGCAGATGTGCCTTGGATCCTGCGATGCTTCCACTGGGCTGCAGCTCTGATTTGACCCCTAACCTTGGAACTTCCATATGCAGTGAGTGCGGCTCTAAAAAGGAAAAACAAAAAACAAAAAAAAAATGGGAGTACCTTCTTTGAGACTGAAATACTGTATGCCTCCTGATAACCAACACTTTGAAATACTTTTAGTGTTTGTTTTTCCCTTCAGTATAATCTTCATAATAAGAATAGCCATTTATTAGTGTTTACTCTGTGCCAGGGACTCTGGTTGGTGTTAAGAAGCATTGTTTCATTTCATCCTCTCAACAATCCCATGAGAGAGGGAGGGCCTTTAGCCTCTTTGTGTTGAGCTCAAGCGCTAGTCATTGCCCTGGAGTCTCATGGCTGGTGGGTGGTGGCATCGCCGTGATGCCCTTGTGGGTCTGTCCAGCTCTTCAGTGTTTGTGTGAACAATGCTTAAGTTGTGTCATTAGAACTAAAATGTTTATGTACCAGCAGTAGTGAGAGGGTTGGCTTATAAAGCAGAAAAATAAGAGGGCACCTGGGAGTTTCCATTGTGGCTCCGTGGAAACTAATCTGACTAGCATCCATGAGGATGCAGCTTCGATTCCTGGTCTTGCTCAATGGGTTAAGGATACGGCGTTGCTGTTGGAGATGCAGCTTGGATCCTGGGTGGCTGTGGCTAGAAGCTGTAGCTCCGATTAGACCCCTAGCCTGGGAACCTCCATATGAGGCAAGTATGGCGCAAAAAAAAAAAAAGGGAGAGATCATCTCATTTCATGGCATGTGTGCTGTTGACTCATTAGAAAAACTCTGTAATCTCCTGTGTTTTACGAAACTATGTTCCTGGGTGTTCTGGCTGTGGCACAGCAGGATCAGTGGCTTCTCTGCAGCACCAGGATGCAGGTTTGATCCTTGGCCAAGCAAGGTGGTGGGTTAAAGGATCTGGCATTGCTGCAGCTGTAGTGGCGGGTTAAAGGTTGAAACTGTGGCTCAGATCTGATCCCTGGCCCCGGGAACTCCATATGCTGTGGGGCAACCAAAAAAGAAAAATATATATATATTCCTGGGAGTTCCTGTTGTGGCTCAGTGGTAACGAACCTAACTAGTATCCATGAGGCCACAGGTTCGATTCCTGGCCCTGCTCAGTGGGTTAAGGTTCTAACATTGCCACGAGCTGGGGTGTAGGTTGCAGAGGTGGCTCAGATCTGGTGTTGCTATGGTTGTGGCTTAGGCGGCAGCTGCAGCTCCAATTTGACCCCTAGACTGGGAACTTCCATGTGCTGTGGGTGTGGCCCTAAAAAGCCAAAATATATATGTATATATATATATGTATATATATATGTGGTATATATATATATACCACAGCTCACAACAATGCCGGATCCTTAACCCACTAGGGGAGGACAGGGATCAAACCCACAACCTCATGGTTCCTAGTCAGATTCGTTTCTGCTGCACCATGAAGGGAACTCCCAGCAATCACTTCTGTTTCCTCCTTCCCATCCTCTGCTACTGTTACACATTTTAATTCTGTTATAAACCCCACAATATGTTGTTCTTATTTTTGCTTTAAACAGTCTTTTATCTTTTTTAAAGCAGTTTTATTGAGGTATAATGCAAGTACAATAAGCTGTACATACTTAAAATTAATAATTTGATGTTTCGACATGTTTAGACCAGTGAAATCAGAACCACAATCACTGTAACAGATACATCTATCATCCCATCAAGTTTCCTCCTGCTCCTTTGTAATTCTTCCCTCCCTCCCTCTCTCTCTCTCCCTCTCTTCCTGTACCTCAGCCCAGCCCACCCTCACTCCACCCCAGGAACCATTGGTCTGCTTTCTACCGCTACAGATCAGTCTATATTTTCTAGAATTTTATGTAAATAGATTTACACAAAATAATTATGCTGGCTTCTAGGAGTTCCCATCATGGTTCAGCAGTTAAACGAACCCGACTAGCATCCATGAGGACACAGGTTCGATCCCTGACCTTGCTCAGTGGGTTAAGGATCTGGCTGTGGTGTAGGTCACAGACACAGCTAGGATCTGGTGTTGCTATGGCTGTAGTGCAGGTCGGCAGCTACAGCTCCGATTGGACCCCTAGCCTGAGAACCTCCATATGCCATAGGTACTGCCCTAAAAAGACAAAAAAAATAGTTATTATGCTGACTTCTTTTACTCAGAAAAGTTATATTTGAGATCATCCATGTGGTCATGAAAATCAGTAATTCATTCTTTTAATTCCTGAGTAGCATAATTCCATTATGTGAACATGCCACTCTCTGTCTGTCTGTTCACCTGTTGCTGGACACGTGGGCAGTTTCTAGCCTTTTGGCTTCTAGAAATAAAGCTGCTATGAACATGTGTGCACAAAGCTTTGGACCTGTGCTTTCATTTCTCTTGGACAAATATCTGGGAGTGGGGTAGGCGGGCCGTATACTAAGGCTGTAGTTAACCTATTAAGAAAGCACCAAAGCTGTCAGTCCGTGTACGTTCCTGTCAGCAACGTCCGAGTTCCCGTTCCTTCACATCCTCACCGACACTTGGTGCGTTCAGTTGTGAGCGTGTGTTGTTTGACAATTAGCCGTTAGTTCTCATTCACACTGACTGTCCGTAGGTTTTGGAAGGTGGTGACAGGTGCACAGGTAAAAATGTCTATGGAGCTTGTTGGGTGACTCTCCATCTTCATTACGCTTTCTGGACAGCCAGACTGAGAAAGGACGTTCCTTATTCCTTTGGCCCAGACAGCTTTGTTGAGCCTGGAGTCCACCTGCACATCTGTAGTTCCTATCAACTTCCTGGCAAATTTCTGGATCTCTTCAAATGTCCAAGGGACATCTATCTATCTTCCTTCCTTCCTTCCTTCCTTTCTTTCTTTCTTTGTTTTCCTTTCCTTCTTTCCTTTCCTTCTTTCCTTCCTTCTTTCCTTCCTTCTTTCTTTCCTTCTTTCCTTCTTTCTTTCTTTCCTTCTTTCCTTCCTTCTTTCCTGCTTTTCTTTTCTCTTCTTTTCTTTTCTTTCTTTCTTTTTTCCTCAGGGGAAAGTGCGAGGGGCGCCTTTCCTGATATCCCCCCTACTGATGCACTTATGAATGGGGTGTGGGGGGAGCTCTGGTTGTCACCTCCTTGTTGGCAGAACGGTCCCTTCTTCTTGCCACACTTTGTTGTGGGAACCATTCTGCCAGGTGGGTTGAAGGGATGGTTTGGCCAGCGCCCCCCCCCTTTTTTTGCTTTTTAGGGCCACACTCGCAACATGTGGGGGTTCCCAGGCTAGGGATCAAATCAGAGCTATAGCCACCAGCCTACACCACAGCCACAGCAACCCCGGATCTGAGCCGCTTCTTCGACCTTTACCACAGCTCATGACAGTGCCGGATCATTAACCCACTGAGTGGGGCTAGAGATCACACTTATATCCTCATGGATCCTAGTCGGGTTCGTTAACTGCTGAGCCACAAAGGGAACTCCACTATGCTGTTTTTTAAAGTTGTTTTTTCTCTCTCTGTATTTCATTTTTTTATCATTTTGCCTTCAGTAATCTTTTCTTCTGCAATATGTAATCTACTGCTAATCTCACCCCATATAATTTTCATCTCCTAAAATTCAAGGATTTTTTTCTAATATTCCATGTCTCTACTGAGCTTTTTGAACATATGGAACACAGCTACAATAACTGTCTTAATGTCCTTCTCTGCTAATTCTAACGTGTTCAGTTCTGAATGGATTTTGACTGATTATTCTCTTCATAATAGGTCACGTTTTTCTGTCTCCTTGCACACCTGGGTATCTTTGCATACTAGACATTGTTGTGAGTTTGACCTTGTTGATTGCGAGGTGTTTTTGTATTGCCTTAAGTCATCTTTTTTTTAATCAAAGTGGTTTTTTTTTTGTTTTTTTTTTTTTGCATTTTCTAGGGCCGCAGCTGCGGCATATGGAGGTTCCCAGGCTAGGGGTAGAATCGGAGCTGCAGCTGCTGGCCTACGCCAGAGCCACAGCAACTCGGATCCGAGCCTCGTCTGTGATGTACACCATAGCTCACGGCAACACTGGATCCTTAACCCATTGAGCGAGTCCAGGGATCAAACCCACAACCTTATGGTTCCTAGTCGGATTCGTTAACCACTGAGCCATGACGGGAAATCCAAGCCATCTTTTTTTTTTAATGATTTTAATTTTTTCATTATAGCTGGTTTACAGTGTTCCGTCAGTTTTCTGCTGTACAGTAAAGTGACCCAGCCACACAGACATATATACATTCTTCTTCTCACATTATCTTCCATCACATTCCATCATGAGTGATTGGATATAGTTCCCTGGGCTATACTGCAGGCTCTCCTTGCTTATCCACTCCAAAGGCAATAGTTTTTGCATCTATTAACCGCAGACTCCCAGTCCATCCCACTCCCTCCCCCTCCTGTTATAAGTCGTCTTGAATTTTGTTCTGGATGTAGTTAAGGTACTTGGAACTGGTTTGATCTTTGGCTCTGGTTTTTATGTTTTGTTAGGCAGGGATTGGGGCAGTGTTCAATCTAGGGCTACTTAGTCTCCAGTGCTTTGGGAATACTGTACCCGGTGTCCCATGAATCACAGCGCTTTCCCATCTGTCTGGTGGGAACAGGCACTGCCCCCAGCTGTGTAAGCACGTGGCACTGTTCTTCTAACCCTCGTGTGTAGTGTCCTCACACTCTTGCACTGAGGAGCACTTTGCCAAGCACTTGGGGGCCTTCTGCTGGTTTGCAGAGTTCTCTCTGCTCAGCTTTCCCTTTTCTGGTCCTCCGTCTTGCAAACTCTATCTGCCTCAGGGTTCCCGGACTCTTCACCCCATCTCCGCAACTGAGGGCATCTGCCCACCTCCACCCCCCCCTTCCTCCTCCCTGTGCTGTGACCTGGAAGCTCTCTCAGGCAGTATGCAGGCACCATTCACGGTGAGCCTGTTGTCTGTTTTACTCTTTCAAGCAGGAGGGTAAACCAGTTACTCTGTCTTTCCTATGTCATAGTTTTGGATAATTTGCAGGATTTTAAAGTGCCTTTTCATTTCTATTATATCTTTTTATATCCCCCCAAACATTCTGAGCTTTCATTTTTTTAATTAATTAATTAACTTATTTATTTATTTATTTATTTTAGGGCCACACCTGAGGCATGTGGAAGTTCCCAGGCTAAGGGTTGAATGGGAGCTGCAGCCACCAGCTTATACCACAGCCACAGCAATGCCAGATCCAAGCCACATCTGTGACCTGCACCACAGCTTATGGCAATGCCAGATCCCTGGCCCACTGATCGAGGCCAGGGATCAAACCCACATCCTCATGGATACTAGCTGGGCTCATTAGCACTGAGCCACAATAGGAACTCCTGAGCTTTCATTTTATTAGGTATGCTACTTGAATATACACTCCCTATATCACAGACTGCTTTTGTCTCCCATTGGGTTAAAAATCTTAGACAAAATATTGAATGTCTACAAAAGACAGAGAACAGTAATACCTGTTCATACAGTTGCTGTAAGAGTGAAGTGAGATTATCTGCTGGCACATAATAGGCTATGGGCGTGTAGTCAGCAGATACGCACGGAACTCTTCGGAGGTGAAAGTAAGCCTTGATTAATGCATGCGTCCTGTTGCTGATCCTTCGGCTTGAAGGTGGTGTCCCCTTGGCTCACTGGGATGTTTTTGCCCGTAGGTCCGCCCTGGCTGCGGCCATTCTGGCAACAACGTTGACGGGCCGGACCGTTGCCATTCCTCAGCCTCGCCGCAGATCCCACTCCGAGAGTGACACGACCTACAATGAAAAGGACAGTTTCATCGAGCCCTATGCCACCACCTCGGAGCTGAGGCCTCTGTAAGGACCGTGACAGGAGCTCAACTTCTTCCCAGGGCAGGAAAGAGCAGCTGTGTGTGTGTGGTTGAGACGAGAGCTTAGTGCTCAGGTACTAAGTACTTAGTGCTCAGGCACCAGTGTCAAAGGAGTGCTGTCCTGGGACATTAATCGCTCTTGAATCGTATCCCAGTTTTCCTCGGAGTGAATCATGTTAAATTATAGCTTGTGAAAGCACTGTTTGCTTTCATGGCAGCATTGAATCCCGTGCTGCTTTTGGCCACAGCCTGAGGGGGTGAGAGTTGTCTCTCACCACCTCCCTTGTATCTCCTCTCTGAACGGTCACACTGACTTTGCCTTCACTGACACACTGTAACCTTTCTTTCTTCTTCTTCTTTTTTTTTTTTTTTCTGTCTTTTTAGGGCTGCATCCACAGCATCTGGAAGTTCCCAGGCTAGGGGTTGAATTGCAGCTACAACTGCCAGCCCACGCCACAGCCACCGCAACACAGGATCTGAGCTGCATCTTCAGCCTACACCACAGTTCATGGCAACGTCAGATCCTTTAATCCACTGAGCAAGCCCAGGGATCAAACCCATGTCCTCATGGATACTAGTCGTGTTCATTTCTGCTGAGCCACAATGGGAACTCCCTAACCTTTCCTTCGTCTGCCATCGTTTTCTCTGTTGCTCAAGCTGGGGCATGTCCAGGAGCTGAGGGGAGAGGACCATGTGGGCCTGGGATGAGCTTTCTGGACAGAGGAGAGGGAGCGTGACACATTGGGCAGCTGAAGGAAGATGTTTGTGGCTGGGAGGACTAGAGTGAGTGGGGGAGGCATTGGAGATGGGGCTGGCGGAGCGGGCAGGCTGGGGGTGCTTTTGGCGTCCTGTTCCAAGGTCTGGTGTCTCCCCCAGGGGCCTTGGGAAGTCACTGAGGACTTTAAGGGTTCGTGGGGATGGGGTGGGAAGTACATAATCAGATTTGCCTTTTATCTGCCATGTTTAATCAGTTTTGGTTTTAGGTTTTCTGTTTGTTTTTTTAACATACCAAATAGTCTCTTTTTTCTTCTTCCTTTTTAGGGGCTACACTTCACCATATGGAAGTTCCCAGGCTAGGGATCCAATTGGAGCTGCAGCTGCTGGCCTACACCACAGCCACAGCAACACTGGATCCAAGCTGTGTCTGTGACCTACACCGCAGCTCACGGCAACGCCAGATCTTTAACCCACTGAGTGGGGCCTGGGATCCAACCTGCGTCCTCATGGATACCGGTCAGGATTGTTACTGCTGAGCCACAATGGGAACTCAGCAAATAGTCTGATTTTTTATGTAGTAAGAGTTATCAGGCTTTCTTTCTCTCTCTTTTTTTTTTTTTTTTTTTTTTTGCTTGCGCCCATAACATATGGAAATTCCCAGGCCAGGGATCTAACCCTCACCACAGCAGTGACCCAAACTGCTTCAGTGACAGTGTCTGATCCTTAACCCACTGTGCCCCCCGAGAACTCCTATCAGTTTTTTCTTTCTGGTTTCCGGCATTATGGTCAAATCTAGAAAGATTTCCCCCATTATAACATTAGTCAGATGCTCACATATCTCTTTCTAGGATGTGTTTGTATTTTCGGTTTTTACCTCTTACTCTTAGACCCTGTGTGGGGGATGTTTGAATATAGCCTGTTTTCCTCCTGGTCAGAATTTATTCTTTGGCTGACTAAGAACAAAGATGAGGAGGTGATTCTGAAATTCATTGGAAAGAAGAAGCAGATAAGACCCTAAGAAGAAATCTGGAAAGACTCTGGGGAGGGCTGCCTTAGCCCCATATAGTTGACATGGTTAGAATGAAGGAGGGCTGGTTCAGCAGTAGACAGATGCCCGTGAACACCTTGAGGTGAGACTCGTGTTTGCCAGCATATTGAGGCCTTAATAAAGGCAGTCCTGGGAGTTCCTGTCGTGGCTCAGTGGTTTATGAATCCAACTGGAAACCATGAGGTTGCGGGTTCGATTCCTGGCCTCGCGCAGTGGGTTAAGGATCCGGCGTTGCCGTGAGCTGTGGTGTAGGTTGCAGACGCGGCTCGGATCCCGCGTTGCTATGGCTCTGGTGTAGACCAGCGGCTACAGCTCGGATTCCACCCCTAGCCTAGGAACCTCCACATGCCGCGGGAGTGGCCCTAGGAATGGCAAAAAGACAAAAAATATAAATAAATAAATAAAGGCAGTCCCCAGGTCAAAAGGAAATGAAAGGATTCAACAGTGTATTGGCAAGCAGTATCAGAAAAAGTATCAGGAAAAAAAAAAAAATCAACCTTGCCTTGAGCCTTGCCTAATTCAAACCAAAACAAATTCCTGTTGAATGAACGGATTAATTTGTATATACACAGAGATAAGGCCTTGAAATCCTATATCCAGTCTTATCAAGCCTCTCAGAGGGAGATGCCTGCTCTTCTAAGCCAAGAATTTGAGGGTGTTCCCCTCATGGCTCAGTGGAAGCAAATCTGACTAGTATCCATGAGGATGCAGATTCAATCCCTGGCCTCACTCAGCGGGTTAAGGATCCAGCGTTGCCATGAGCTGTGGTGTAGGTCATAGACACAGCTTGGATCCCTCGTGGCTGTGGCTGTGGCGTAGGCCAGTGGCTACAGCCCCAATTTGACCCCCAGCCTGGGCACCTCCATGTGCTGTGGGTGCAGCTCAAAAAAGAAAGACACACACACTCAGAAAAGCCAAGAATTTGGGAGGTTAAAAGAAATTATTTTTTATTTAAAAAAAAATTCATTTTATTGAAGTATAGTTGATTTAGAATGTGATTATTTCTGTTGTACAGCAAAGCGATTCAGTCATATATACCTTCTTTTTCATATTTTTTTCCATTATGGTTTATCACAGGATATTGAATATAGACATCTCCCCCCCCACACACCAGTTTTTTTAATCATCTCTGTGTTAAAGAAATCTACACCAGAATTCCCTGGTGGTGCAGCAGGTTAAGGATCTGCTGGTGTTGCTGCTGTGGCGCTGGCATTGCTGCCTGGCCTGGGAACTTCCACAGGCCGTGGGTGAGGCCAAAACAAGAAAAAGGAGAAAAGTCTATATAGCCAAAATAAAATGAATAGAATAGGAAGATATTTATAGTAAATTCAAAGTCAGTGTTTTACTTGTAGTAGATGGGAAAGGTAGTTTCAAATCGGAATGGACATATTAGAAGCAGAGTAGATAAAGGGCCAAGGACACGAGTGGACAGTTCATAATGGAGTAACCAGGGCTCACACACAGAATAGTATCCGGCCTCGGAGTTCCCGTCCTGGCTCAGTGGTCAACAAACCTGACTAGCATCCATGAGGACGTGGGTTCGATCCCTGTCCTCGCTCAGTGGCTTAAGGATCTACTGTTGCTGTGAGCTGTGGTGTAGGTCGCAGACGCAGCCCAGCTCTGGTGTGGCTGTGGGGTAGGCCAGCAGCTGTAAGTCGGATCAGACCCCTAGCCTGGGAACCTCCATATGCCGCGGGTGCGGCCCTAAAAAGACAAAAAGACGAAAACAACAACAACAACATACAAACATCTAGTTAAAAAAATCCAGTCTCGGTAACAAATGCATATTTTTACGGTGAGATTTCAATTCTTTTGGCAAGTTTTAGGGGGTTACTACCCCCCCTAGTCACAGGCTGGGGAAATGATTGTGTGCACCTGCATGTGGACCCATGAAATATTCACAGTGTTCGACTCAGCAGTTCTCCATATGGTGGTTCGTTTAATGAGACTCGTCCTAAATACACAAGAGATTGATGTTGATGTTCGTGACAGGGTTATTTGTGAGAGTGAAACCGGGGGGTGGGGGGGAGCTGACTGGGGGGGGATGGCTGCCTAAACTGATGTATCTGCTCTTGCCTTTTACGTTGACCTCACCTGTTAACGAGGAGGCACGTGGTATGGTGTGCAGTCATGATCACTGTAAAAACCTAGGTGAAAAGCTCAGGAAAAATGCTCAGAGTGTCCAGAGAGATGGAATAGTGGATGGGTTCACCATTTAGCTTCTATATATTTTGTGATGTGGTTGGAATACCTCATGGTGGCTCTTAGAGGCCGTGTGTTTAACACATGTACATATCACTGGGCGTTTGTTGGTTTTGCTCTTGAACGTACTGCTACAGACCGCACTGGCAGAATGAGACAGGAAGATCTTCTTTGCCGTCCTTTGAAATGCTGGGCTACGAGGACAAAGAGGACACTGACACACACCTGTCATCCAGCCACAAGGACGCCAGTGTTCCTAGAGAAGAGGAAGGTCTCAGCAGTGCCCTGTATGCCCTGCCCCACAGAAATCAGGTGCGTCCAGCAGTTCCTCTGCACCTTGACATTAACCCATGATGTGTGTCCAGTGCATTAGTAAGGACTTTCCTTTTTCTTTTCTGCTTTGAATAGCTTTTGTTTGGAGGCTTATTGTTTTAACATGTCCAATCTCATTTTCTGTCTTATTAGGCTAAAGTCCAAAACTCTTGCCTTTATCTTTTAAGACAAGTCCCTCAAAGACAGAGATAAAACTTCGTGTTCTTCTTCTTCTTTTTTTTTTTTTTCTTTTGCTTTTTAGGGCCGCACCCATGGCATATGGAGGTTCCCAGGCTACAGGTTGAATCGGAGCTGTAGCCACCGGCCACAGCCACAGCCATGCTGGATCTGAGTCACATCTGCAACCTACACCACTGCTCACGGCAACACCAGATCCTTAAACCACTGAGCGAGGCCAGGGATCAAACCTGCAACCTCATGGTTCCTAATCGGATTCATTAACCACTGAGCCATGACAGGAACTCCCATCTTCACCTTCTTAATGTCGATTTCCATCTGATGCTAGTCAGCCTGCTCTTTCCTTTGACCCTCCCATGCTAATTTTCCTGTCACTTTTCTGTATCATTGTGCATGTTGCAATGTTTCTTCAAATTCATGCCTGACAAGAGGAGTATCGTGACTTGTCTGTCTGTAGTTCTGGACATTCTTTGAGTGCTTACCATACGTGAGGATCTAGTTCAAGCTTACATGCATTGATCTCCTGCTGTCTTGGGGACGGGTTCCATTTATCGCCCTGTCACACGTCAGGGAACTGAGGTTCTGGAGAAGTTGAAGGATCCAGTTTCTCCCCCATTGCCCAGGTGCTCTGGTTTAAACTCAGCAATCCTAGGGTCTTCGAAACTGGTTAGCGTCATTTCTTTAATGGCAGAAGACAGCCCCATAATTTCTTTTTCGTTTCTCTTTTTTTAACATCACTGTAAATGTTATTCGTAGTGACTATCAGACTTACAGCCTCAAACTCTACCACTGGTTATCCTCCACTTTTTTTTTGGCCACACCCCAGACATGCAGAAGTTCCCAGGCCACAGCAGTGACCATGCTAGATCCTTAACCCAGGGAGCCACTAGGGAATTCCTATCCTTCCCTATATTGAACCACATTTTAAATGACCTTAGGGAACTTATTTTGAGGAATCCATATGCAAATGTTTAGGAACTAACCATCACTTTCTAGTACTTGTTTTGGTTTTCTTGGCCACACCCACAGCATATGGTAGTTCCTAGGCCAGGGATTAAACCCATGCCAGAGCAGTAACCAGAGCCACCACAGTGACAATGTCAGAGCCTTAACCTGCTGAGCCACCAGGGAACTCCTAGCATATCTAGACTTTAACATGCAGTTAGGTTTCTCTACACCAAGGAGTACCGGACCGGCAGAGAGCTGCCAAGAACCCAAAGGAGGTCTGGCCCAGGCCTCTCAAAGGCCTACAAGAGCTCCCACTGCCCCTCAGTATGCACACTTCCTGGCTAGTGTTTTGTGGGGTTTTATGGTTGTTTTTTTTTTTTTTTTTTAGGGCCACACTGGAGATATATGGAGGTTCACAGGCTAGGATCCAATCAGAGTTGAAGCCGCCAGCCTACACCACAGCTATAGCAATGCCAGATCCAAGCCACATCTGTGATCTACACTACAGCTCACCTCAATGCCTGATACTTAACCCACTGAGTGAGGCCAGGGATTGAACCTGCATCCTCATGGATGCTAGTCAGATTCATTTCCGCTGGGCCATGATGTGAACTCCCCTTTTTAAAAATTTTATGGCCATACCTGTGGCACATGATGGGCCAGAGATTGAACCCACGCCTCCGCGCCGACCCTAGCCACTGCAGTCGGGTTCTTAACCCACTGTGCCACAGCGGGGACTCCTCACTTAACTCTTTGGGAAGTGAAGCTTGCTACTACATTTCCCTTAGAGGAGAGAGATTATAGTGACCTGTGCAAACTCCCTTGTCATTTCCAGGTCAAGCAGTTTCCATTTTAGGCAAGTCTGTTGTGGTGGCTCTAGGACCCATGTGAATACAGAAATTTTTTTAGTTTTTATTTTTTTTTATTTTTTTGGTCTTTTTGCTATTTCTTTGGGCTGCACCCGAGACATATGGAGGTTCCCAGGCTAGGGGTCGAATCAGAACTGTAGACACCGGCCTACGCCAGAGCCACAGCAACGCGGGATCTGAGTCACGTCTACAACCTACACCACAGCTCACGGCAACACCGGATCGTTAACCCACTGAGCAAGGGCAGGGACCGAACCCGCAACCTCATGGTTCCTAGTCGGATTCGTTAACCACTGCGCCACGACGGGAACTCCCCAGAAATTTTTTTTAATTTAAAAATTTGATAATAAAACTAACGCTGTCAAGGGTTGGTGAGGATACGGGGGAGCTCTCTCTTGCTGTGGGAGTGGAAGTTGGTACCACCACTTTGAGGAACCAATTGACACTGTCTGTTAAAGCTGAGCAGGTACATTTTCTATAAGCCAGTCCCCCCACCCCCATGAGGAGTAGAAAATAATATGGCACATTAGTATTCTCATTCTCCAGAATGAGCAAGTATTGACATCTTAGGTTTTTTTTTTTTTTGGTCTTTTCTAAGGCCACACTTGTGGCATATGGGGGTTCCCAGGCTAGGGGTCTAATTGGAGCTGTTACTGCCCACCCACGCCAGGGCCACAGCAACATCAGATCTGAGCCAGGTCTGCGACTTACACCACAGCTCACGGCAATGCCGGATCCTTAACCCACTGAAAGAGGCCAGGAATCAAACCCGCAACCTCATGGTTCCTAGTTGGTTTTGTTAACCACTGCGCCACGACGGGAACTCCAGATTTGTTAATAAAAGACATAAAATTACAAATAGGGTTGAAATCTTTGTCTCCCATCTGCTCCGTCCCTGGAAGCCATCTTTTCTTGGATTTGGGATGTGTTCTAGAAACCTTTTTTATTCTTTTCCTACAAGTGTCAGTAAATATATTGCTAGATATAAATCTTCAACTGTACAGAGGTCACCATACTAACCCACCCTTTCCACCTCTTGGCTTTTTGGCTCAGCATTGCAGTTTGGGCCTGGATACACATTAATTTATTTATCTACTCACCCACCGATGAATGTTTAGGTTACTCCCTTGCACATGTGCTCCGTGTACCTCTGTGTAGTTGTTGGCATTGCTGAATCATCCTCCAAAGGAATGGTTCCCATTTGCCTTCCCACCAGCAGTATATGCATGCCAGTCTCCCCCTTTCTATGCAGCCCAGCCAGCAGGAACATCTTCCCCCCTACAGCCCGGGAGCCAGAGGGGGAGTTCTAGTAGCTGAAAAATCTCACCGTAACCTGAGCATCATCCTGGCCATTCACAGTGTGAATGCAAGGGCCCTTACGCTGGCAGGGGATTTCGGTTTCCTGTAGCCTTTCAATTCGTGCAGTGGAGGGAGGAAGACACGTTGACCTTTTCTGAGCATCTTCTACATGCTAGGTTGCTTGCACATGCCAGTTCGTTTACGTCTCGCCCTGCGGGGTAAATGTGTGCAGAAATAGGATAAGTGACTTGCCCGAGATCATCCAAAAAGCCACCTGATGGCAGAGCCAGGATTCAGATCAAAGCAACCAGTTTTCCCTGTTTAGAAAAAAATGTATATTCATAGTCTGTGCCTATCAAGAACATTTCTTAGGAGTTCCCATTATGGCACAACAAAAACAAATATGACTAGGAACCATAAGGTTACGGGTTCGACCCCTGGCCTCACTCAGTGGGTTAAGGATCTGGCATTGCTGTGAGCTGTGGTGTAGGTCACAGACGTGGCTCGGATCTGGCATGGCTGTGGCTGTGGTGTAGGCCAGTGGCTACAGCTCTGATTCAACCCTAGCCTGGGAACCTCCACATGCCGTGGGTACAGCCCTAAAAAGAAAAAAAAAAGAATATTTCTTAGACATAAAGCTTTTTTCAAAATTGATTATTCTTAAATTTATTATGTGATTAAAATATGTGTCTGAAAAGAATGGATGTGCAGAGCCTGTAAAACTGCTATTTAACCACTAGATGGCACTAGCTCTGAGGGAAATACTGCCTATGGGGTGTGTTTTAATTTCAAAAAAAAAAGTAAAATTGCCTTCCTTATCTTCACATTCTGTAATCTGAAGTAAACAATTTATCATTTTATTATTTTTTAATCAAAACCAGTAAGCTAAGGGAACAGACCAATCCACCTCCGGCACTTTGGCTGTGTTTCTACCTCATGCTTCTCTCTGTGTTTCAGGGTAGTTTGGGCAAACACCTTCATGTCGAGAGTGCACCCACTCAGAAATGGCCTGACAAATGGAAAGCAAGTCTTGTTTTCAGCAGTTCTCTTGTTGGTGCCACCCAAAAGTAAGGCGAAAGGGGGAGTGGGGTGCGTGAATTGTAGCCAGTTTGCGCCATCCTGGAGCCCAGTGAAGAGAGCGGTGCTGTGGGCCCTCAGAGACCTGAGTCTGAGTGTCAGCATCTCTGCTTCCCAGTTGTATGGCCTGAGAAGTCAGGTAACTTCTCTGTGCCTCAGCTTGTTCATCCTATACAGGACTGCGTTAGAGAGGAAACTGTTTTGGGGATAGCTAAATAAGTCACTGTTTATCTGTCGAGCATCTGCTGAGCACCAGGCATTGTGCTGGGTGCTGGAGAGTCAGGAAGAGACAGAGTCCATCGTCACATGATTAATAGTTAACCCATTACAATTATGAGAAATGCTACAAAGGAAACGTACAGGACGGCGCAAGGCCTGCTGAGAGTGACAGCTGTCTTCTGCCCTTGGAGGGCAAATGATTTTTCTGCCGGTTCACTCTTTGTCCTTTGGAGTTTACTGATTTCCCCAGGATTAATCATGGTGTTTATTATTGTCTTGCCTTTTTTTCCCCCTGAAATTTGGTTTATATCCTTTAATTCCACAGAGATAGCTTTTCATCTCCCTCTGTTACTTCCAGGGACTATTTCCTCCCTCTTTTATTAAATCTTTGACTGATTTCGTCATCTGTTCATGCCGTTCTCCTTGAGGAGCACGAGTGATGCATTTGTTGGCTGTCCTTTATCTGTCGTCCAGGTCTTTTTTTTTTTTTTTTTTTAAACTCAATGAATTTTTTTCAACATCATCTTGTGTGATTTCCTCAGTGTAGCCTCCCTACCCTTCTCAGTACTTTGCTGCTGTGTTTTATGGCTTTTAGCCCTGTGTTCATTTTATTTTTCCTCTCTTTTTTTGAGTTCTGCTAGTCTACTTCCCACATCATTGTGTTGCTTCGTCACTTTTCTCTCTCGATCTCTGGGCTCTCTTCGGTGGGTTCCCCATTTCAGGCTGTGCTGTCTTGAACTTCTCTGAGAGTATAGAGCTGGATTCTGGACTATAAAGACGGGCTCACTCAGAGGTCTCCATTTAGCTTCTCCCACCCTCCCTTCTGCCCTGGGGCAGTGACTCTCCACCTCCTGGACCCGTCACACTCTTGCTCCCAGTGCGCCCATCACTGTGGACCTTTGTAACTGGGACACTTTGTGATTATCAGAGCATCTGCATACCTGAAGTCCGAGGAGATTTGGCAGCTCTTGGCATTCTCCATCTTCTGAATTTCATAGATTTGATAGATGTTTTCTGACCATGTCGTAAGCCCATCCCTTGACCAATTATTGGCCAAGGGGAAGAGAATTACTGTGGACTGAGCCCACTTGCCCCAAACACAGTCAGGACCCTCTCAGCAAGCAGAAGGGGGTCCACCGACTGCTGAGTGGGCCCCACTCCTGCAGTCTCCCTGTCAGCTGCAGTTACACCTACACATCCACGTGCACAGAGAAACGCCCCCAGTCAGTGTACATGCGTGTCAATTATTGACTCAGCTCTACCAATGCGAGCACCTCTGTCTGCACTTGACCCCCAGTAGTGGCAGTAGAAGGCCAGGCTAGCAAGTAAGGAACCAAGCCATCAACTGTGAGCCTGCCGCCTTCCAGCGGTGGGGGCTCCTCCTTGCAGCGGTGAGGAGGCGTGGATTCACCGGCGCTTATTTCATTTACCAAGCACCAAATCAGGGAGGTCCAGCGTGTGGTGGGAGTCACAAAGGTCTGCGTGCAAGCCCACGCGGTCTCCCCACCTTAGGAATCACGACTCCCCTCCCAGAGTGAGTCCCTGGTTCACTGCACATCGTGACCACACTCGTGCCGGGACTTTGCCCTGAGGTGGAGCCAACTGGACCCTCGCGCTGCTCCACGTCTTGTGACCGTGTGGTGCCTTCGGGGTGGGGTTCTCACCTTAGCATCGTTGATCTGAGGAAGGGCATCTGGGAAGGTGCCAGTGCATTTGGGGCTGGACCCTGCGCGTCCCCAGGGTTAATCACTGCCGTCTTTTTTTTTTTTTTTTTTGGTCTTTTTGCCATTTCTTGGGCCGCTCCCGCGGCATATGGGAGGTTTCCAGGCTAGGGGTCTAATCGGAGCTGTTGCCGCTAGCCTACGCCAGGGCCACAGCAACGCTGGATCCGAGCCGCGTCTGCAACCTACACCACAGCTCACGGCAACGCCGGATCGTCAACCCACTGAGCAAGGGCAGGGAACGAACCCTCAACCTCATGGTTCCTAGTCGGATTCGTTAACCACTGCGCCACGACGGGAACTCCCACTGCCGTCTTTTAAGTCAGTCCCGGGAATCTAGACGCCGCAGCTTCCTTGTGGTGGTGCCAGGTTTTCCATTATCTTGCTTTGACTTCCAAGTAAGAGAAGATAGCATAGCTTATCTTTGCAGCTTTTTGAATCTTAACACGCATGGAATCATGGAGTGTGTTTATTTTACATCTGACTACATTTTTAGGTTTGTACAAATTTTAAATTATACTGTCCTGATAAATTGAAGAGTTTGTCACTATTGCGTGAACTTCTCTACCTCTGAGCAGGCATTTTGCCTTAATCTCTCTTTGATCTGACATTCTCCCTCTTTCTTTTCTTGTTTTCTTTTTTATTAAAGTATAGTTGATTTACAATGTTGTGCCAGTTTCTGCTGTACAGCAAAGTGACCCAGTCATAGGTATACATACATTCCCTTTCTTATATTATCTTGCATCATCGTCTATCCTAAGAGCCCAGATATAATTTCCTGTGCTGTACAGTAGAAGCTCATTGCTTAGCCATTCTAAACGTAGTAGTTTGGGGAGTTCCCGTCACAGCTCAGCAGTAACAAACCTGACTAGTATCCATGAGGATGGGGGTTTGATCTCTGGTTAAGGATCTGGCATTGCTGTGGTTGTGGTGTAGGCTGGCGGCTATAGCTCCAATTAGATCCCTAGCCTGGGAACGTCTGTATGCTGTGGGTGTGACCCTATATAGCAAAAAATAAAATAAAAATAAGTGTGATAGTTTGCATCTACTAACTACAAACTCCCAGTCCCTCGCGCGCTCCCACCTCCCCCCTGGCAACTATAAGTCTGTTTTCTGTGTCTGTGAGTCTCTGTCTTTCTTTTGTTTGATGTTTGAATGGTCTATTTTTTTTTTTTCCATCCTTTAGTTTTGACCTTTCTACATCCCTTTGTTTAGCTGTGTCTTGTAAACAGCATCTAGGGTTTTTGTTTTTTTGTTTTTTTTTTTTTTTCAAGTTTACTGAGGTATAATTCACATATCATACTATTCACTTATTTAAAATTACAATTCACAGAGTTGCTGTCGTGGCTCAGTTCTTAACGACTAGTATCCATGAGGATGCAGGTTCGATCCCTGGCATCACTCAGTGAGTTAAGGATCCGGCATTGCTGTGGCTGTGGTATAGATCACAGATGCGGCTTGGATCATTGCTGTGGCTGTGGTGTGGGCCGGTCCCATTTGAGCCCTAGCCTGGGAACTTCCATATGCCACACATGCAGCCCCTAAAAAGGAAAAAAAATTAAGTTACAACTCAATGTAGCATGTAGTCTTTGTTAACCAAGTTTGACAAACTTTTCCTTTGTCTTTTTACTGGACCATTTAGTTCTTTTATGTTTAATGTATATAAGGATCTATTTGAGTTTAAAAATCTGCCATCTTAGTTTATTGTTTATTTGTTCTATTATTCTCTTTTTTCCTCTTCTATTCTTTTGAATTAATGGGTTTTGTTTTTTTTTTTTTTTTTTTTTCAGTTCTCTTTCTTTCCCTCTACTAGTCTGCAGATTATACTGGCTTTTTTCTTCCCTAATAATTACCCTAGAAATTCTAGCATGTACGTTTTGCCTTCTAGAATCTGAGTTTGCATCCTACCAGGAGAAGGGTGAAGGAGCTTAGGCCAGGTCCACAGACAGATGTGGGAAAGGCCGCTCCCACGTCCCTGGTGGCCGTGCTGTGGCTGGATTGGCCGGCCTCCTCCTCCTCCCTTCAGTACCCAAATAATTTCCTGTTTTAGTTTCCAAGGTGATTTTCACACTCAGAAGTATTTGGTAGTTTAAACAATGTTTTAAATTAAAACTTTTAAATCAGAGCGTTTTTAGACTATTGTTGCAAATTCTTAAGGCTTATTTATTGATGTATTAAATGTACACACAAGGCACAGAAGCTGTAAGTGTACAGCTCAGTGAATTTTCACAAAGTGCCCCCCACCCAGATGAAAAGAAAAACAACAACCCTACTAGGACCCCAGAAGTCCCCCTTTGTGACCAAGAAGAGTTGCCACTACCCCCCAGGGTTAACCACTGCCCTGACTCCAAGAGTAGGTTAGATCTTAGAAAGTTGCCTGTCTTGCCTATTCTGAAAATTCTATGAATTTAATCATATAGTATGTATCTTTGGAGTTATTGAGAGTCTTCCATTGTATGTTGCCATTGTTCACTGTTACTGTTGTATAATATCCCATTGTACAGCTGTAACATCCAATTATTTATTTTATCGATGATGAATATTTGGTTGTTTCCAGTTTGAGGCTGTGAACATTTGTGTGTGTGTGTATTTCTTTTTTTCTTTCTTTCTTTTTTTTTTTTTTTTTAAGGGCCGTACTGCAGCATATGGAAGTTCCCAGGCAAGGGGTTGAATTGGAGCTGTGGCCACAGGCCACAACCACAGCCACAGCTACACAGGATCTGATCCACATCTGTGACCTACACCATAGCTCACGGCATCCTTGATCCACTGAGGGAAGCCAGGGACCGAACCTGCATCCTCATTGATACTTGTCGTGTTCTTAAGCCACAACAGGAACTCCTGTATGTATATTTCTGCTGGGTGGATGCCACTCGTATATACCGATGACTGGTATATGTATAATCATAGAGTGTGTTTACGATCAGCCTTCGTACTAGTAGATACGGCCAAGCAGTTTTCCAAAATAGGGTATCTTTATGACGGTAACTGAGTCCCCTTAGCATTTTCATCTTTCCTTGATAAAAGTGAGTGGCTTGATATATTTTTGACAGAGTGAACAAGTCAGATGGTTCCTAGAAGATAAAAACTAAGAGGTCATTTCTTTTTAATTTCTTCACATGATGAATATTGTGGGGGACCTTTCTGCCATTCCAAGCCTGGTCACCTGGAGCCCTTTTCCCGAAGCCTGGGGAGCACCTGTGAGCCTTAGCTCTTGGCTCTGAAATGCCCCTTCTTATGGACATCTTATTGGTCCGTGCTGCCTCCTGCCTGCCAGCCACGGGAATGGTCCTTCCACTGCCTGCCACATAGCACAGCTAAGCCAAGCTGATCACATTAGCAAGATTTTACTCAAGAATCAGGATAGCAGAGGGAAGCCACCAGGGAGCACCAGTCACAGCTTGAGTATACAAGACTGTTCTTCCCCCAGGCAGCCTCTGTCCCCGCCCCGAGGGCTTTGCCAGTGGTATCCTGCTCATCCGGGCAGGACAGCTCTGTAGCCCTGCCCCCATTCATGGAACCTGCATCTGAGATACTCACAGACAGTGGAGGGAGAGTTCCATTCCATCAGGAAAGGTTTCTGATGGACTCATTGCTGGCGAGCGTAATGGACCTTGGGTCCCAAACCTTGCCTGGACGAGGATTCTCAGAGGGCAGATTGGCAGCCCTTGTCCCCCTTGGCGATGAATGGCACAGCATCAGTAACAGGGCAGGGTGGTATTGGGTGCTACGCAGAGCAGGCGGAAGGGGGCCCTTTCCTGGGTTGGTCCCTGGCAGGAATGAGGAAGGGAAGCTGCCCACATAGCATAGACGGAAGGTGGGCTGTAAAGTCCTCAGCGGCTTAAGCGTAATTTGGGCGCCCTTTCCTTGGCCACTGGGCTTTTCCTGAGGGCCTCGATGTTTCATCCAGCCTTGTCAGGTGTGGTCCTTTTGTGTCTCAGAGAAGGGGTAGCAGTGGAGAAGGTATGGAATAAGGCATTTGAATCTGTCGGGAGGAAATTTCATACAGATAGCAGTTATCACATGTTTGTTCCTTTGTCTTTTGTAACAAAAAGATTCCATCGTCATATGGGACAGACAGTGAAGATGAGGCAAATATTTCTGAACAAGATGGGTTTCCAGGCTCACCTCTTATACCAGAGAGCACACGAGAAAAAGGTAAAACAGTTTTTTATTTAACATGAAAGTGTTTCATAGCAATAAATATTGGTTAATTGGGGGAACATGTAGCTGTTGCACCTCCATGCTGTGGTTCCCTGCGGACACTGGAGAAGTTGTAGCCATGGCCCACAGTGGCAGGTGGAGAAGTTAGCTGAGAGGCGTGGTGCTAACAGAACTCACTGGAAAGCTGCCCTCTCCAGGGGCGTTCCAGAAGTCACCCATAGGGAGGTACTGCTGGCCACCTGGAAAGAGGGAAGGAGGAGGGAGAGAGGCATGGAGACAGCACACCTTCCTTCTCCACTGTCTCTTCTGCGCCCTCTACTGATGCAGTGTATTGTTGCACCACCTGTCAAGGCAATGAAGGTAGATTTGGTGGTACATATACACAATGGAATACTACTCAGCCATAAAAAAGAACGGAATAATGCCATTTGCAACAGCATGGATGCAACTAGAGATTCTCATTCTAAGTGACATGGGTTAGAAAGAGGAAGACAAAACCGTATGATATCACTTACATGTGGAATGTAAAATACACAAATGAACCTATCTTCAGAACAGAAACAGACTCACAGACATGGAGAACAGACTTATGGTTGCCAGGGGGGAGCGGGGAGGGAATGGGATGGACAGGGAGTTTGGGGTTAGTAGATGCAAACTATGACATTTAGAATGGATAAGCAACGAGGTCCTGCTGTACAGCACAGGGAACTGTGTTCAATCTCTTGGGATAGAACATGATAGAAGATAATATGAGAAAAAGAATGTTACATATATGTTTGGGTCACTTTGCTGTACAGCAGAAATTGACAGAACGTTGTAAATGAACTATTATTTTAAAATGTTTTTTGAAAAGTGGATTTGAAGCTGAAAGGCAGTGATATCCGGTAACATGAACTTGGAGCACAGGTGGTAGCTGGGAGAGAGTGCAGCTCCCACACTGGATTTGGGTTTGTGATGGGGATTAAAAGCCCCTGAACACTTGTGAAAAAGGCCCCACACCAACCCCAAACTCAAAGTCAGTGACTTTGGCCTGGGGCCCAGAGGGTCTGTATTTTTAACAAGCTCTTTGGAGAGTCTGATGTGAGTAACCCTTGGACAACGCATCAGAAACGCTAGCTTTTAGTGCTTGGGTTCCGTCATTTCCAGGTGGCGAGAGGCTTGGCTGAGATTCTTAACTCCACCTCTCCTGAGACTGAGTGCCCTTCTCATCCGATTTTTGTAAGGATTACATTTCGTCATGCATGAAGCACAACGTCCTCCGTAAATGCTAGCTGATAATTATAGTCTCAAGGCTCAAGCCTCCAGTTCTACCAGCCTGGCACACCACTCTGTGTCCTAACAGTACCCAGCCAAGAAGCTGGGACCGTGACGTCCTTTGGTCCTGGCACCAACATCTGACCAAGGCGAATGCTGCTTCCAGGCAGTGGAGGCAGAGAAGGATGGAGCCTTAGCCCATCTGGGCAATGGTGGGTGGAACACGGGGAGGACCCTGGCAGAGGGTGTTGGGAAGGCGAGGGAGGCTCAGTTACACTGAGGAGTCTGGTCTTAGCTCTGCTGTCATGTGAGCCCCTGAAGGTGCTCAGGAACCAGCCCGGGGAGAGATGGGTAGTTGTGAGCTGGGTGCCTGCCGAGCTCTGGCTGTGACCTTATGAAGGCTGCCCCACCCTGGGTCTTGTTTAGTTTATCTGTAGAAGGATTCCTAAGAAGGAGCATTCCCAAGATTGTACTCTTCTGAGTTGTCAGATGTCTTTATCTGCTTTTTCTCTCTCTTTTTCAATCAGATGATAAACATTCTCTTCTGAATTTAAAGGTAAGAATAGCTTTTTTTTTTTTTTTATCTTTTTAGGGCTGCACCTGTGGCATATGGAATTTCCCAGGCTAGGGATGGAATTGAAGCTATATCTGCTGGCCTGCACCACAGCCACGGCCATGCAGGATCTAGCCACGTTTGCCACCTACACCACAACTCACAGCAGTGCCGAATCCTAAACCCACTGAGCGAGGCCAGGGATTAAACCCGTGTCCTCATGGATACTAGTCGGATTCATTACCACTGAGCCATAACGGGAGCTTTTTTAAAACTGGTTTCTTCAATAAATAGAATTTCCACCATAATTTCAAAACAACTTTTGTGATTTATGGGGGAGAAAACTTCCCTTGAGAATTCTTTTCCATTGAATGCTTTTTTTTTTTTTTTTGCCTTTTCTAGGGCTGCTCCCTCGGCATATGGAAGTTCCCAGGCTAGGGGTTTAATCAGAGCTGTAGCCGTCGGCCTACACCAGAGCCATAGCAACACAAGATCCGAGCCGCGTCTGTGACCTACAGCTCACGGCAACACTGGATCCTTAACCCACTGAGCAAGGCCAGGGGTCAAACCCGCAACCTCATGGTTCCTAGTCAGATTCGTTAACCACTGAGCCACGACAGGAACTCCTCCATTGAATGCTTTTTAAAAAATATTTTTAAAACGTAAAGAAACTCATGTTTCGCATAGTTTAAAATGAATGTAATGTGTTGAGCAATTAGAAATTACACTTCCATTCTAGTTTGTAGAATGAATAGACAGTAACCAATTTGTGGAAATGGAAATAGTTCCCCTTAAGTTTTTAATTCTGCAATGTCATAGGAGTTTAAAAATTAAAGACTTCTCAGTAGAGTTAATTTATAACCTTATCTACTTTTTTAGCAGAAATTAGAAACTTTGTATCAGACTGATGTGTAATGAAAAAAGTGAACAAAAGTCAAAGCCATCCCTTCGCTCTAGGTTTTGGGTTGAAAAGGAGGACCTTATATTATTCTCTTAGCACTTTGAAAACATGCTTCTCTGCAGCTTCTGAGGTCTTTTTACATATCCCAAGGGGAAAAGGCCAATTGGAGTTTGCTCTGTGCATCTCTGCTCAGCACCTCCAGTCATACCTATGCTTTAGACTATGAACTGATGGCGTGTCACTCATGGGACCTGAATGTAAACAGAGTGACTGACTACAAATAACAATTGCTAGAGAGGGTGTGGAGAAACGGGAACCCTCCTGCACTGTTGGTGAGAATGTAAATTGGTGCGGCCATTGGTGCAGCCACTTAAAAAACTAAAAAGAGTTATCATATGATCCAGCTGTCCTACTCCTGGGTATATGTCCAGAAAAGATGAAAACTCTAACTTGAAAAGATACATACACCCCAGTGTTCATTGCAGGGCTATTTCCGATATGCAAGACATGGAAACAACCTAAATGTCCATCAACAGGTGAGTGGATGTATATGTAGTATATATACACAGTGGAATATTATTTTGTCATAAAAAAGAATGAAATAATGCCATTTGCAGCAACATGGATGGATCTAGAGACTGTCATATTGAGTGAAGTATGCCAGACAAAAACAACTATTGTATGAATCATTTATATGAGGAGTCTAAAAAAAAAATACAAATGAACTTATTTACAAAACAGAAATAAACTCACAAACATAGGAAAGAAACTTACAGTTACCAAAGGGGATGAAGGAGAAGGATAAATTAGGAGTATGGGATTAACAGATAGACACTACTATGTATAAAATAGATAAGCAACAAGGATGTACTGTTTAGCATAGGGGATTGTATTCGATATCTTGTAATAACCTGTAATGTAAAAGAATTGGACAAAAAGATGTATAACTGACCCACTTTTCTACACATTGTGAAACTAATACAGTGTTGCAAATCATCTACACTTCAGTAATGATAACAAAAGACACAGTGACTGAACTCATGGCCAAAAAGGCAGGAAGAAAGCAGGACTTCCCTTACTGCCAAGAAGGGAAGAACCTTAAAATTAGGATTCAGTCGAGAGAGAGAGAGAGAGAGAGAGAGAGAGAGAGAGAGAGAGAGAGAGAGAGAGAGAATATTAAATGTTTCTAAAGCTACAACAAACTAGCAACTACAAGATCCAAAATGAAGGGGGTGAAATGTACTTAAATAGTTGCTATGTGATGACCTAGCTGCTTGTGCCAGTCCACTTTTGGAAGATGCTGAGACTCTTCATTCATCGCTCTCGCGTTTTTTTCTTCCCTAGGATGAAAAGCCACCGTTATGTGAGAAACCTCCACCTTCTCCAGGTATTTGCCTTTTGAATTTCATTGTATTTGAAAAGGTTGTTGTTTTAGAGAATACCCAGAATAATCTCACATAAAATAACAATCACTTTTTTTTTTTTTTCTGAAAAGACTATTGCTTTTGTTCAGTTATCAAAATTGGGAAGAGGGAGCCATTTGCTGAGCTTCCACCTTTATCTTAAAAGAGAGGGTCCTGGAGTTCCCGTTGTGGTGAAGCAGAAACGAATCTCACTAGTAACCATGAGGTTGTGGGTTCGATCCCTGGCCTTGCCACGAGCTGTGGTGTAGGTTGCAGACACGGCTCAGATCCTGTGTTGCTGTGCCTGTGGTATAGGTTGGTGGCTGTAGTTCTAATTCGACCCCTAGCCTGGGAACCTCCATATTGCCACAGGTATGGCCCTCAAAAGCAAAAAAAAAAAAGTCCAAACATTCAAACTTTGGATGATGGATGTATGTCCCCATGGGATGTGCTCAGATCTGGCGGGTGGAGGGGTGGGTGGACCTGAGAGATGTGGGCAGACCCTGGGAGGGGGGAGTCTATGCAAATGAGGGCTCTGCTGGGAGGTGGGTAGAGGTGGAGCTCAGAGGTCCGTAGATAATCTCTTGGGTGCCCTGCCCTCTAGCTTGGGAAGCTTCTTTAGCTTCCAAAGTGGATTTGGTAATTTTTTCCTGTTATGCCTCATATCTGTAAAACCTACTGGGTATCAAGGCTTTTGTCTGTCCTCCATGTCAGATTAACTTTGTTTTCACTTGGTGTTTGGGGTGCTGTGCTCCGGAATATTGCTGAGGCTCTAACGTCTAGCCCACAGGTTTGTTCTTCGTTGTGTGTATTCTTTTATTATTTTTATTTATTTATTTTATTTTTATTATTTTATTATTATTATTATTATTATTTTTTTTTTTTTTTTTTTTTTTTTTTTTTTTTTTTTGCTTTTTAGGGCCGCACTCACGGCACATGAAGGTTCCCAGGCTAGGGGTCTAATTGGAGCTACAGCTGCCAGCCTACACCACCACCACAGCAATGCCAGATCCAAGCCTTATCTGCAACCTACATCACAGCTCACGGCAACACCGGATCCTTAACCCACTGGGCAGGGCCAGGGATCGAACCCGCATCCTCATGTCTACTAGTCAGATTCGTTTCCACTGAGCCACAAAAGGAACTCCCTTTGTTGTGTGTATTCTGTTGCTCAGCCCATCCTCTGAATTTGCATAATTAATGAAACTGTTTATTTCCATGATTTCTACTAAGTATTGGCAAGCATCTCTCTAAGAATCTTAACTACACTCATTCTAAAGTCTTAACAGTTTGTGCCACTGCCAGCTCTGTCCTCTGTTATTTGTTTTGTTTTTATTGACCATGCCCGGGGCATATGGAACTTCCATGGGCCAGGGGTGAAACCCTTACCATGGCAGCACCCCAAGCCACTGCCCACACTGGATCCTTAACCCACTGTGCTGTGAGAGAATGCCTGTCCTCTGTCGTTTGATTTTGGTACTTCTTTTAACTCACATGGTTCTTTGATGATATGTGCGCCTTGGTCCTTGGGAGTCCCTGTTGGTCTGCTGTCTGGAGCTGCCAGCATTCCTGCTGGGAAGCTCTGCCTCCACCTCCACGTCCATTCGGAGGCATGTTGGGCAGATCCCATCACAGTCCTCACCTCTTGTGATCTCATGGAACGTTGCTCTCTGTCTTCCTCCACTCTTTACTGCTACCCCTTCCTAAAATCCTTCGTGGCTTCTGGTTTCCTTCTCGCCCTGGTGCCTTCAGGTACAACCACACGCTGGTGGCTCCTCATCCTCTCCAGCTGCGGCTGCCTTCGGAGCTTCAGGCCCAAGTCCTGAGCTGAGCCTCCCCCCACCCCCCGTCTGCTTTCTTTTCAAAGTTGGTGCGCTGACAAATAACAGCACTGAGAGTGGAGCAGCCAGCATGAACTTGTGTCCCTTGTCTGTTGGATTCTTCCAAACCACGCGTCTTGGCCCTCTTCCTTGATTTGTCCCTTCCTCGCTGTCCACATCCAGTCAGCTTTGGTGCTCTGCTAAGTCTGTGCCCCTGAATTCTTCTTTCACATCCTTTCCTTTCTGTCCCCACCCTGGGAGCCTCCAGACTGGTCTCTCTGCCTCTGGGCGAGGCGTCCTTCCCATTCACTTTCTTCCCTGCTGGCTTCAGGGATTGCTCTGAGAGTGAGCCTGTTCCTTTTGGTACTTCTGCCTAAAGCCTTTCTGGCTCCTGGTGGACTGCATGATAAAACCTCCACTCTGCAGATTATGATTTGCAAGCCCCTCCGTGGGTTCCTGCCTCCCCTTTGTTACCCCTCGTCCCCTTGCCCACACGGAGTCTCAGCAGACCAGTCACTCTTTGCAGTACCGGCCATTCGCTTTTAGTTACTGAAGAGCAGAGCACGAGTCCTGACATGAAGGAGTTGCTCATGTGGGTTTCGGAATAAAGCCTCCTGTAATTTCAATTTAAAGTTGTAAATATCAACGTTTTAAAACTTTTTTCCTGTGCCTTTTTAGATATAACTGGTAGAACACGTCAAAGATGTATAGAAAGAACCAAAGAAAAGTTCGAGAAATTAAAAGAAGAAAATTTGCATCTAAACAATGCAAATCAAACCCTTAGTCTTGAACTTAACTTAATGAAGCAAGCAATGAAAGAACTACAGTTAAAACTTAAAAGGATGGAAAAAGAGAACAGAAAGCGGAGAGAGGTTGAGAAAGCATCATCTCAGGAAGGTGGGGAAGCCTACACATTTCTGTTAAAGGAACTAACAGGAATTCACATTTCCTTACTTATTTTGAGAGTTAAACATTTTATGTCTTTCTTAATATTAACTGATACTTGGTTACAATATTTAAGGTCTTTCATTAATATCCTTATACTTCTTGAAATTTTATTTCATCTTCTATGTCATTACTATGATAGAGAAATCCCAGGACTTCTTTTGGTTCTTGATACTTAACGTAGTATTTTGCAGATATCTCGTACCAATTTTTATCCCCGTGAGCAGCATATGAAAGTACCTCTTTCACCACATATTTACCAATGATGAGGATTATGTTTTCCTCACTAATTTGATACGTTGAAAAAAAAAGAGTGCCATTTTAATTTGATTTCTCTATTTTATTGATGAGGTTGGATATTTTTTCATTATCTTTGCAGGTTTATTTGTCTTTCATAAATTTCCCTACTTTAAATTGAGATGCTTTGATCTCTTCTCTTGATTTGTAAGAGCTCTTTACATATTAAGGATTTTAGCCCTTTGTTGTGTACTTAGTATTTTCTCAGTTTTTTGATAATTCAGCAAAATGTATAGGGTATTTTTCCATTGTGACTTACGCCCTTAGTATTAAGTTATTTTTAATGCTAAATTTATATAATTAAATACTAATGTTTATCCTATATAATTTTCAAGGCACATATTTGTATATTATCAGGAATAATGACTTTTTTCCCAGTCTAGAATTTTTTTTACCTTAAATATACATGCAAAAACTTTCACAAACTTCCAAAACACTGTTGATTATTCATTGTTAAAAAGCTTAGTAACTTATATTCATTTATATCTGTATATTTGTCATTCACTGCCTCTGTGAGCCTAAGAGGGAAAGAAGGACAGATAACCAGCAATTTATATAAAATCTTGTTAAATTTGATATAAGTTCTTATTGTATGATGTTAAATTTATTTTTTTCAGTAGTTGCTGCCCCTGAATTACATTATCTAAGAAAACAAGCTCAAGAACTGGTGGATGAAAATGATGGGTTGAAAATGACTGTCCATTGTTTAAACGTAGAACTGAGTAGATATCAAACCAAATTCAGGCATTTATCCAAGGAAGAGGTAATGTTTCCTATTAAGAAAAATAACTTTTCTGATATTTTAGTCTTTACTGTTGAATTGGTTTCCACTTTTGAAAGGTTTATATTTTTATAATTTGGTATAAAACAAGATACATCCAAAGTGCAGTCTTTCTGAGGACCTTTCTATTTTCTCCCTCCCTCCCTTTCTCAAAACAAAAGCAATACAGGCTCTTAGTAGAAGAATTGGGACAATATAGATGTGTATAAAATAAGAGGTAAAAGTTTATGTTGGCTGCTCCATTCTCGGTCCTGTTTCCCAAGGTTATAGCTGTTGTTTGTCAGTGCATCAACTTTGAAAAGAAAGCAGACTATAGTTTTTTTGGGTTTTATCTTTTTAGGGCCACACCTGTGGCATATGGATGTTCCCAGAATAGGAGTTGAATCAGAGCTGTAGCTGTCTGCCTATGCCACAGCCACAGCAAGGCCAGGTCCAAGCCATGTCTGTGACCTACACCGTAGCTCACGGCAATGCCAGATCCTTAACCTGCTGAGCAAGGCCAGGGATCGAACCTGCAACCTCATGGTTCCTTGTCAGATTCATTAACCATTAACCACCAGTCGGAGCCACGATGGGAACTCCATCTCTTTGGCATTTTTTAATATTTTCTAGCTTGGAAACCTCCATGTGCTGTGGATGTGGCCCTAGAAAAAGACCAAAAAAAAAAAAAAAAAAAAAAAGCCAAAGAGAAATCATAGAACAGAAGGGTACAATAATTTAACTGAAAAATTCAATAGCAGGATTCAGTAGCACACTACAGCAAGTGGAAGAAAAAAATCAGTTAACTTGCAGACAGAACAGTAGAATTCATCCAAACAGAAGAGCTGAAAGAAGAAAGAATGAAAAAGAGTGAAGATAGCTTAAAGAATACCATCAGGTGGATTGTAGGGGTCCCAGAGCAGAAAGAGAGAAAGGGATAGAAAACCTATTGAAAGAAATAATGGGAGTTCCCATCGTGGCTCAGTAGTTAACGAATCTGATTAGGAACCATAAGGTTGCGGGTTCAATCCCTGGCCTTGCTCAGTGGGTTAAGGATCTGGCATTGCCGTGAGCTGTGGTGTAGGTTGCAGACATGGCTCAGATCCCGGTTGCTGTGGCTCTGGCATAAGCGGGCGGCTACAAGTCCGATTGGACGCCTAGCCTGGGAACCTCCGTATGCTGCAGGAGCGGCCCAAGAAATGGCAAAAAGACCAAAAAAAAAAAAAAAGAAAGAATGCTGGAAAACTTCCCTAACCTGGGGGAAAAAACAGACATCTAGGTCTAGGAAGCCCTAGATTAGGTGAATCCAGACACCCACATCAAAACGCATGATATTTAAGTTGTCAAAAGTTAAAACAAGGAGACGATCTTAAATGCAACAAGAGAAAAACAACTTGTTAACATACAGAAAAACCCTCAGGAGATTATCAGCAGATTTTTCAGCAGAAACTTTGCAGACCCGAGGGGAAGTGCTGAAAGGAAAAAAAAAAAAATGCCAACTGCCAACCAAGAATACACTACCTAGCAAAGTTGTCCTTCAGGATTGAAGCAGAGATAGAGAGTTTTTAGGACATGCAAAAGCAGGAGTTAATCACCACCAGACAAGCCTTACAAAATATGTTAAAAGACTTTCTTTAAGCTGAAACCAAAGGATGATAATTAGTAACAAGAAAACATGAAATTATAAATTTTGCTGGTAAAAACAAATATGTAGTAAAATGAAAGATAATGTAAAGTTGGGTTAATCATTTATAAATCCAGAATGAAGGTTAAAAGACCAAAGTAGTAAATATGTAACTACAGTAATTTGTTAATAAATATACAAGATAAAAAGACATAAATTGCAACATCATAAACACAAAACACGGAGAGAATAAAAATGTAGTTTTGGAATTTATTCAAATTTGTTATCAATTTAAAATAGAATTTTATTTAATTTTTTGATCACACTCACATCATATGAAAGTTCCCAGGACAGAGATCTCAGCTAACTAGGAAATCTGAGCTGTGGCTGTGACCTGTGCCACAGCTGCAGCAATGCTGGATCCTTAATCTACTGTGCTGGGCGGGGGATAGAATCCATGCTGCTGCACAGACAATCCCAGATCCTTAACCCACTACGCAACAGCAGAATCTCCTAAAACAGAATTTTACAAGTTGTTTTATTTAAGCCTCATGGTAACCACAAAGCAAAAACTCATAGTAGGTACATGGAAAAATAAAGGAATCTAAACATGCCACTACAGAAAAGCATTGAATTGCAATTGAAGAGAGCAAGGGAAGAAAAGAACCAAAGGAATTACAGAAAAAGCTAGAAAACAACAAAATGGCATTAAGTCCATACCTAACAATAATTACTTTAAATATAAATGGACAAAATTTTCCAGTCAAAAGATGGAGTGGCTGACAGGATTAAAAAAGCAAGACTCATCTATGTGCTGCTTGTAAGAGACTCCCTTCAGCTATAAAAACATAAACAGACCTAAAATGAATGGATGAATGAAGATACTCCATGCAAATAGAAGCCAAAAGAAAGCTGGTTTAGCTCTATTATAACAAGCAAAATGAACTTTAAGATAAGGACTGTACTAAGAGACAAAAGTCATAGGATGACTATAGGATCAGTTAGTCTTTTGACTATAGGACAAAGTTATAGGATGATAAAGAGGTCAGTCCAACAAAGAGAACCTATTGTAAATATTTGTGTACCCAACTTCCTAGGCACACCTAAAAATATAGCAAATATTAACAGATCTAAAGAGAGAAATAGCCATACAATAATGTCCCACTTTTATTAATGGATCATCCAGACTGATAATAAGGAAACATTGGCCTTAAATAACATATCAAACCATGTGGACTTACCAGACATCTATAAAACTTTGCATCCAAAAGCAACAGAATACATATTCTTCTCCAAGCGCACATGTAACATTCTCCAGGATAGACCATATATTAGGTCACAAAACAACTTTTACTAAATCTAAGAGTGTTGAAATCATAGCAAACATCGTTTCTGACCAAAATGTTATCAAACTAGAAATCAATTAAAAGAAGGAAACTGGAAAATTAACAAATATATGGACATTATACAACATGCTACTCAAATCGGCTAATGGTTCAAAGAAGAAATCAAAAATACCTTGAGATAAAATGAAATAAAACATCAAAACTTACAGGATATGGCAAAAGCAATTTTAAGAGAGAAATGCATAGCAATTAATGCCTACACTAAGAAACAAGAAATCTCAAATAACATAATTTCATACTTCAAATAACTAGAAACAGATCAAACAAAGCAATATTATTTCCTTAGTATAAGACTAACAAAGATCAGAGCAGAAGTAAATGAAAAAGTAGAAAAGATCAGTGAACAGTGATCAATTCCACATTGGAAAGGAAGAAATAAAATTGTCTTTTTTCCGATGACATGAAATTATATTAGAAAACTCTAAACGCTGCATGAAAAAAACTGTTGGAACTAATAAATGAATTCAGTAGTTTGAAGTATATACAATCAATATATAAAAATAGTGTATTTCTAGTCATGAACAGAAACTATTGGAAAGAGAAATTAAGAAAACCATCCCATTTATAGTAGCATCAAAAAGTACTTAGGGATAGATTTACTAAGAAGGTAAAACATCTGTACACCGAAACTATTAAACATTGATGAAATCGAAGATGACACAAATAAGTGGAAAGATATTCCATGCTTATAGATTGAAAGAATATTGTTCCAATGTCCTTATTACCCAAAGTGATCTGCAGAGTCAGTATATAATCCCTATCAAAAATCCAGTGGCATTTTTCACAGGAAGAGGTAAACCAAAAATTGTTATGGAACCATAAAAGACCCCAAATATTTCAAGTAGTCTTGAGAAAGAAGAACAAAGCTAAGAATATCACACCTCCCGATTTCAAGCTGTATTGGAAAGATACAGTAATCAGTTTGCTATTGGCATGAAAACAATACATAGGTTGATGGAACAGAATTGGAAGCTCAGCTATAAACCCATGCTTATGTGGTTAGCTTACTTTCAACAAAGGAGCGAAGAATATACGATGGGGAAAAGATAGTCTTTTCTGTAAATGGTGTTGGAAAAACTGAATATCTGTTTGTAAAAGAGTGAAACCAGATCCCTATCTTACATCATACACAGAAATCAACTCAAAATGGGTTTTTTTTTTTTGTCTTTTTTGTTGTTGTTGTTGTTGTTGTTGTTATTGTTGCTATTTCTTGGGCCGCTCAGAGCTGCAGCTGCCGGCCTACACCCCAGCCACAGAAATGCTAGATCCAAGCTGAGTCTGCAACCTACACCACAGCTCCCAGCAACACCAGATCCTTAGCCTACTGAGTGAGAACAGGGATTGGACCCACATCCTCATGGTTACAGTCGGGATCATTAACCACTGAGCATGGATGGGAACTCTTCAGATGTTACTTTTTTTTGGCCTTTTCTAGCGCTGCTCCCGCAGCATATGGAGGTTCCCAGGATAGGGGTCTCATTGGAGCTGTAGCCACTGGCCTATGCCAGAGCCACAGCAGCTCGGGACCCGAGCTGTGTCTGTGACCTACACCACAGCTTACAGCAACACTGGATCCTTAACCCACTGAACAAGGCCAGGGATCGAACCCCCAACCTCCCGGTTCCTAGTCAGATTGGTTAACCGCTGAGCCACGACGGGAACTCCAGAGGTTACTTTAGAAGAAGGGTTGCAGAATGCAATTCAACAAACTCACTGAGCAAACCGCTATGTCAGATGCTATGAAGAGTAACAGGAGGAGCCAGCCTTTCCGGTCCCTGCAGGTGAGGGGCTGGCAGGGGGTGGGGTTGTCAGGCTGACTGGTACCTCCCAGATAAGAGGATAAGCGAGATAGGCAGATAAGCTGAGAAGCCAGGTGTGCACTGTGGGAGCTCAGAGCAGCTTTGTGGGCTTTTGTCTTTCTTTTTGAAGTAGGACTTAGCTTTAAATTTTTTAAACAACAGCTTTGAGATAAAATTCACATACTAATTCACACATTTAGAGTATACAAGTCAGGGAGTTCCCATTCACCTCAGCAGTTAACGAACTGGCTAGTATCCATGAGGACACTGGCCTCGCTCAGTGGGTTAAGGATTCGGCGTTGCCATGAGTTGTGGTGTAGGTTGCAGACGCAGCTTGGATCTGGCGTGGCTGTGGCTGTGGTGTAGGCTGGTGGCTACAGCTCTGATTCGACCCCTAGCTTGGAACCTCCATATGCCACAGGTGTGGCCCTAAAAAAAAAGTATATAAGTCAGTGATTTTTTAGTGTATCCGAAGAACTGGGAGACCACCACCACAATTTCAGAATATTTTCTTCACAGCAAGAAATTCCACCCCTCTGAGGAGTCACTCCCCATTTTTTCCCACCACTCACATTAGCCCTGACAACCCCTCATCTGCTTTCTGTCTGTGGGTTTCTCTGCTCTGAACCTTTCCTGTAGATACAGTCAGACACCAAGCAGTCTTTTGTGACTGACTTCTTTCACTTAATGTAGTGTTAACTTTTCTTTTTGACAGAAGTCATTTCAGGCATCGTGTGGTCCGAAACAGGCTTCCTAGGCCAGGGCCCTCTGCAGTTCTCTTTTAAAAGGCTGTGGGCAGGCAGGCCCAGTGACAGACAGTGTTCTACCCTGTGCATCTGCCACATCCTCCGCAATAGTCTTCCCTGATTCCACCAGCCGAGGTGATCTCTGTCTCCAACCACTGCAGGCGTTTTGTGCCACTCTTAAGGCACATCCTACCCTGTACTGTGTCTTGTGTGTTACGTCTCTCTCACTTGTGTGAAAAGACTTATCTCCACATTGGACCATGAAATCCTTGCAAACAATGAATGTGCTGTAATGTCCATAATGACTTAGCTTTCAATATTTGCTGAATGAATTATGAGACGTGAAGTGCATTAGAAAATTTGCTTTTTTTTTTTTTTTAAAAAAAAAAGGCCCACACCTGCAGCACATGGAAGTTCCCAGGTTAGGGGTCAAATAAGAGCGGTGCCACCAGCCTACGCCACAGCCACAGCAACACAGGATCCGAGCCACATCTGCGACCTACACCACAGCTCACGGCAATGCCGGATCCTTAACCCACTGAGCGAGGCCAGAGATCAAACCTGCATCCTCCTGGATACTAGTCGGGTTCGTATCCCACTGAGCCACAACAGGAACTCCAGAACATTTTTATTGAATAAGGAATTATTCCACCAGGGCCATTGCTTCTGAAATGGCCCTGATGGAATAACTGCCATTGGATTTGCCCCCTTACTGTGAACAACTTGAAAACTGGCCGGAAGGCATCCTACGGCTGTTGCAGACGGCAGGCAGCACTGTGATCATGGAGAGGAGGAAGGTGAATAGATGAGTCTAGGAACCTCTTGCTTTCTGCCTGGAGGCACTCTCGGATCCCAGCGCAGGGGGAGCAGGCCAGGCAGAGTGCAGTGTCTCACTGAGTGGAGGAGACAGATGAGATTTGGGGAAGCAGAGGGGACAAGGATTTGTGGAGCAGGAATACTGGAGAGGAGGGAGCTGTGGCGGGAAAGAGCTACACGAATCTACACGGGGTTCCTTGCAGTCTTTTGTTGAATACTAGTCTGCACGTGTGTAGGATAAAACCATAAGGGCAGGCCGAAAACAAGTCCAGAGAGCTGTAAGCTAAATAATCAGCACCTAGAGACCTTTAGGTTCTGAGCAGCCACAATACGGAGACCTTGGTGGTCACTGCAGCCTTGAGTAAGGCGCCCCGACGGGCCAGGCCTTAGCAGCATGGCTAAGTTCACCTTTCAGGAAAGACCCAGCCTAACCACGGTAAAAGGATGAGCCTCAGAATCAGTAGGCTGATCTGTGAGTACCTTAAGAGATGACAAAAGAAGAAGGAAACAAAACACTTTCAAAGAAGACAGCAGAAGTCCCCTGGTGGCTCAGCGGGTTGAGTATCTGGCATTGTCACTATGGGGGCAACAGTTCAGTCCCTGGCCTGGGAACTAATGTATGCTGAGGACACAGCCAAAAATTAAATAAATAAAATCCAGACACTCAGCAACGTAACATTGAAAAAGCCTTGCTGGTATCCACTAAAAAATTACTAAATATGTTCCAGATTTTAAAATACTGAAAAGTTTTGACACCTAAATGAAACATGTAATTGGATTCTTGACCAGGAAAGGACATCAGTGGGAAAATAGGCGAAATTTGAATATAGTCTGTAGGTTAGAATATAGTATTGTAGCGATCTAAATGTCCTGATTTTTATGCTGGTATTGTAGTTGAATCAATGAATGTTTTCACTTTTAGGAAAAACGTACTGAGGTATTTAGAGGAAAAGGAGCATTATATCTAAATTATTCTTAAACATCTCAGAAAAATTTATATACCTATATAGATAGACACATACACATATACTGATGCTTAGATAGCTGGTGCCCAGTCTAGATTAAGAATAGTTAAGTCTTGGGAGTTGCCGTTGTGGCTCAGCAGTTACCAAACCTGACTAGGATCCATGAGGATACTGGTTCCATCCCTGGCCTCACTCAGTAGGTCAAAGATCTGGCATTGCCATGAGCTGTGGTGTAGGCCGCAGACTCAGCTTGGATCAGGCAGGCGTTGCTGCGGCTGTGGCATAGGCTGGCAACTGTAGCTCCGATTTGACCCCTAGCCTGGGAACTTTCATATGCTGCAGGCACTGCCCTGAAAAAAAAAAAAAAGGCTTGAAATTTCGGAGGAAGTTTAATTTGTCTTCATTATGTGTTTTGTTCTTAGAGTTTAAATATTGAAGGCCTCCCCTCAAAGGGCCCTACACCACCCTGGTTGGTAAGTGAAAGTTATTTAGTTTCAGGCCTGTATTTTCTGGGCTATAATTGAATAGCTTTGGGGGGAAAAAAAGCCAAATTAAGTATATTTTCTTTCCATTTTAAAGATGTGCTGATTGTGTTTACACGTTAGAATGACATTAACCTCCTTTATTCCACTGTGTTCAGTTGGATATGAAGTACCTGTCCCCCTTGCTGCTGGCCTACGAAGACAGAATGAAAGAGAAGGATGAGCTCAATGCCAGCCTTCAGGTAGGTTGGCAGATGTCTCAGAAAGATAAGGTGTATCAAAAAGAAGAACGATTCGGAGTTCCCCTTGTAGCTTCGCAGAAACAAATCTGACTAGCATCCATGAGGACGAAGGTTTGATCCCTGGCCTTGCTCAGGTGGGTTAAGGATCTGGCGTTGCCATGAGCTGTGGTATAGGTGGCAGACAAGATTCAGATCTGGCATTGCTGTGGCTGTAGCTCCAGTTCAACCCCTAGCCTGGGAACCTCCCTATGCCGCAGGTGCAGCCCTAAAAAGCAAAAAGAAAAAAAGAAAAAACTTTAGCGTTTCTAGCCATCTTTGCCTTCTTTATTCCTTCTTTATTTTTATCTTTTCAAGTATGTGGCTGTTACAGAAATATGTTATCAGATTAGGAACTGAATATTTAAAGCCTGAGGTGCTTTATCCCTTGTCCTCTGCCTGGTGTGTCTCTTCTGTTTTCTCACTAGACTGTGAGCCTCTCGGGGGCAGGCACTTGGTGGTGGTACCGAGTTTAAGTCTGCCGGCACTGTGGGACTTTGCTAAAAAGCTGTTAATATTTGGTTTTAAAACCAAATACAGATACAGGTGGATGTGGTGTGTGTTACAGTTTACATCAATTTTGTTTCAGGAGGAAATGAGAACGTTTAAGATGCGAGTGCAAGAAGTGATAAAAGAAAATGAAGAATTGCACCAAGAGTTAAATAAGAGTAACCCTGTCACCACTGAGGATAGGCAAGTGGCACTGTGTTTCTGATATTTTGCTAATTAAGGGGAAAAAAGATAAAAGGAATAAACTTTATGAAATTACAAAGTGTGTGTTTTAACTAAAATATTTTAAAGGAGTTTCTAAGAAATTAATAAGATGCAGTGAAAACCTAGTAAATTATTATGAACTTGTCTTTTAAAGATTACTTCAAAAATTCTAGGAGTTCCCGTCATGGTGCAGAGGTTAATGAATCCGACTAGGATCCATGAGGTTGCAGGTTTGATCCCTGGCCTTGCTCAGTGGGTTAAGGATCCGGCGTTGCTGTGAGCTGTGGTGTAGATCGCAGACGCGGCTCAGATCCCGTGTTGCTGTGACCGTGGTGTAGGCCTGCGGCTACAGCTCCGATTGGACCCCTAGCCTGGGAACCTCCATACGCCGAGGGAGCAGTCCTAGAAAATAAAATTAAATAAATATTACTTTAAAAATTCTAAATATGTTGTTAAACCTGAAATATATTTGCTGTCCCCATTTTTTGTTCTCTGAGCTTGTATTTATCTTTTTTCTTTTTTTATACTTGGAAGGAAAAACTAAACTGTTATTTACAAAACAGAACCTTTTAGGAAATCCTCCAGAAGCTACAAAAAAACACTCTTAACTAATGAGCGAATTTAGCAGGGTTGTAGGGTATGAGGTCAACATACAAAAATCAGCTGTACTTCTGAGAAATGCTAACAATCATAACTGATGTTAAAATATATATTGGAGCTCCTGTCGTGGCTCAGCAGTTAACGAATCTGACTAGGAACCATGAGGTTGCGGGTTCGATCCCTGGCCTTGCTCAGTGGGTTAAGGATCCGGCGTTGCCATGAGCTGTGGTGTAGGTCGCAGACACAGCTCGGATCCCGTGTGGCTGTGGCTCTGGCGTAGGCCAGTGGCTGCAGCTCCGATTCGACCCCTAGCCTGGGAACCTCCATATGCTGCGGGATCGGCCCAAGAAATGGCAAAAAGATATAAATAAATAAATAAATAGAATATATATCATTTATAGTAATATCAAAATACGAAATAAGTGGAGATAAATCTGAAAATGGGGTGTACACTGAAAACTATAATGAAGTACTGAGAGAAATGGTTTTAGGTAAATGGAGAAACATGGCCTGTTTCAGGGTTAGAAGACCCTGTTCTAAGACATCAGCTCTCACCAAATTGATCTGCAGTTTCAATGTAATCTCAGTCCCAATCCAAGTGGCCTTTTCTGTAAAAATTGACAGTCTTATTACTTTGTTTATATGGGAAATCAAAGTACTTAAAATAGTCCCAAAACTCTGAAAAAAGTTTGGATTATTTCCATCCCACTAATTGTTTCTCTTCTTTTTGAAAATTTATTTTTTAAGTTTTTTCAAGGCATAGTTGATTTATAATGTTGTGATAATTTCTGCTGTACAAAGTGACTTATAAGCTCATAAGATTGTGTTTTTCTTTCTTTCTTCATTTTTTTTTTTTTTTTAAGTTGCTGTTCCTGTTGTTTGCTTTTTAGGGCCTCACCTGCAGCACAAGTTCTTAGACTAGGGGTCGAATCAGAGCTGCAGCTGCTGGCCTACACCACAGCCACAGCGACATGAGATTCGAGCCATGTCTGCCACCTACACCATAGCTAACGGCAACACTGGGTCCTTAACCCACTGAGCGAGGCCAGGGATCAAATCTGCATTCTCATGGACCCTAGTCAGGTTCTTAACCCACTGAGCCACAACGGGAACTCCCTAAGGATGAATTTTTCCAGGGCACTTTCCCATCCCAAACCTCTTGAGTCATGTCATTTTTTAGACCCCTCTGATGGCTCCCAGGGCTTTAGGACAGGCAGGAAGGACGAGGCCCTGCACTCCAGCTCCCACCTGCTCTGCCCCTTCTCCATCTCTGCTGTCCTGTTGTGAATGCTTTTCCCCCCAGCCCGTGCCCTCTTCCACACTCCTATTCATCCATTAGGGCCCTGCTCAAATGGTGCTGATCAGTAGCTCTCCCTGAAGGCACAGTGACTTGTTCCCTTGTCTCAGTTTCCCTAGACACTCGCCCTGGCCTGGCACCTGCTACTCCTGCCTCCCTGGGTGTCTTCACACCTCTCCCTGTTCTCATTCGTGAGCATCTCAGGGGTGGGGCCGCGCCCTGTTCATCTAGCACAGCAGCAACAAATGCCTCTTCAATGAATCTGAGACAGCAGATGCCTTCAAAAGTCTGAAGGCAATATCCGGGCGAGACTAAGAAAGCAAAAGTATTCAGATGTATTTTTTTTGCCTTGGGTAGGTTAGTTCCAAGGCTAGGGGTCGAATCAGAGCTGTAGGTGCCGGCCTACACCACAGCTCATGGAAACGCCAGAACCTTAACCCATTCAGTGAGGCCAGGGATTGAACCCGAATCCTCATGGATCCTAGTTGGGTTCCTTAACCACTGAGCCACCATGGGAGCTCAATATTTAGTATCTTGTAAATGTCCAGTAAATGTTTAGTATCTCCTAACATTGCTGAGAAATGATTTTCCGTATGTGATGGTTAGCAGTCTGGAATGGCATCAACAGCATTCTTAGCATTAGGTGAGTTCTCCCTGATTTGATGGCACTGCCGTGTCCCTTGGGACTGGCTGGGCAGCTGCTGGATCCTGGTGTGCTGTGGCTTCCCCTGTGGAACTTAGATTTTCTTCTGTCAGGGTTCCTAGTGTGCCTCCCCTTGAATTCTCCTTGAAAAGTACCCTGGAGAGCAGGTCTTTTTGGCTCTTCCCAGGAGTCCTTGTGAGAAACTTATGAGAACAGATTCCTTCTCTATCCTCGTGTTTAGCTGTAAGTCAAGTCTGTTTACTTCTCCTTAACATATAAGTAAATGAATAAATAATAAAGGGGGGAGTTCCTGTTGTGGCACAAGGGAAACAGATCTGACTAGTATCCATGAGGACGTGGGTTTGATCTCTGGCCTCACTCAGTGGGTTAAGGATCTGGCGTTGCTGTGAGCTGTGGCGTAGGGTAGCAGCTACAGCTCCGATTCGACCCCTAGCCTGGAAATCTCCACATGCCACGGGTATGGCCCTAAAAAGCAAAAAAAAGTTAAAGTACAAAGGGAAAGAGAGGCAGACTCCACTTTCTAATCCAGTGCCCACAGTGTTCCCCAGCCCTGTTTCTAAGCGTTTGAAATTTGCACCCTGCCTGTGTCACGGGGTTTGGGTCGGGGGGCCGGTGGGGGAGGAGCTGTTATTAACTATGTTAAGAATGGGTTTAGTATTAAAACACATCCAGATATTCATTACTACAACGTGTCCACATCAGCCGCTGTTGTTTAGAGTGTCCCTGTAATTATTCGGCACCTGAATGACAGTATTTAATTTTGTAAATCAATTCCAGGCGTCAGCTGCAGACTCAAGCAGAACTGGTTTTAGAGGAAAACAAGTTGTTGATAGAGCAGTTGGCGATTCAGCAAAGAAAAGCCAGGGACACCCACCAGGAGCACGTCCAGGAAGGTGAGCGCCCTTTCCCGTGAGTGATGGCGATGCGGTGACATCACCATCATGTCATTGCACACTGGAACCCACCCCCCACGTGAAAACGATGGAAGGCATGTTTTTTTACAGTATATTCTTTTTCTTTCTTTCCTTTTTTTTTTTTTTTTTTTTTTTTTTTTTTGTCTATTTAGGGCCGTACCCGAGGCATATGGAGGTTCCCAGCTAGGGGTTGGAATTGGAGCTGCAGCTGCCGGCCTGCAACACAACCACAGCAACGCCAGAGCTGAGCTGCGTCTGTAACCTACACCACCCTGGGTCCTTAACCCACGGAGTGAGGCCAGGGATCAAACCCTTGTCCTCACGGATACGAGTCAGGTTTGTTACCACTGAGCCACGGCCGGAATTCTATAGAGTATATTCTTCTTTACTGAAATGCAGCTGCTTATATTCTGACATATCTAGCCATCACCCACAATGCATAGTCAGCAGAGCCGGGTTTGGGAGAAAGAGTGCCACAGAAGAGGCAAAAATCACATGAGATGAATATTTAAAGCAACACAAGCATCTGTTCCTGAAAATTTGTCAAAGGAGTCAATAAGTAGGGACCACTGGCTGTCTAAAGAGTTCCTCTGTGCTCTCACCCTTCCTTCTGCACTGCGGGCGCTGCCACAGGTTAAACTTCCATCAGATACTTGCTGTGAGCTCCTCCTCTCCCCGTGTGTCCCGCCCTGTTCCTTGGGGCCTCAGACCGTATGACAGTGGACTCCAAAGTGGCCGGGTTGAATCATTTCTCCCACTTTGATTAAAACCAAAACTCACGAGCACAAAAGCCACTGGCATTTCTTTCCTGTGGCTTCACTGATCTTTCTTTTCGGGTGAACAACAGTGTAGGACAGGAGGCCACAATACAAGCCGCGTCGTGTGAGCCAGTGTAAGCCCTCCTTTCTCTCTCCCCTTCCGCACCTGCTGTTTAAACTCCCCTTTCCACACGCTGGAAGAGCTCACTCCCAGCCATTGCTCTTGGGGAACCTGTGGGGCTAGCGCTGGGCTCGTGTCCGCCACCAGGTCGGGTCCGAAGTGCGAGCACCTGTCAGAGTCCAGCAGGTGTTCCCGCCACAGGCCTTCCCCGCAGACAGAGCAGGCATGGGGGGGGGGGGGGTACGTGCCTCTGCCCTGCACGAAGTCGGGGGGAGGAGAGAGAAAGATGCTGAGCTTCCCAGCTTCATTTTCAAGTCTAGAGACGACAGAGGAATTAATTTTATCTCTCCTGGGCTTAATCTTCTCAAACCCAGCGGATCTAAACAGGTGGGATGATTCTCCTCATCACACGGGGCAGGGCCGACCTTTTGGCCCGTGTGATTCAGTCAGCTGCCCATGTTGTTTTTCCATTTCCCAGAAACAGCTTTACAGAGTAGAAGGACTTAGAGTTCTATGCTGTAATATTTCCATGTGCCAGTTTCAACAGATGCCCAGGAACTATCTCATGTGACTTACCCTGTCACTTAGAATGAAAATACGTATGATTTACTTTTCATACAGGACATGAAACAAAAACTTAAGGGGAGAAAAATAAATTCTGTCCTTAGGCCACATTTTGTGTCCTTAAAAATCTTGTCTTTTTAGGGCTGTACCTGCGGCATATGGAAGTTTCCAGGCTAGGGGTCGAATTGGAGCTGCCACTGCCAGCCTGTGCCACAGTCATACGGGATCCGAGCTGCATCTGTGACCTACACTACAGCTCATGGCAATGCCGGATCCTTAACCCACTGAGTGAGGCCAGGAAGGGAACCTGCATCCTCATGGATGCTAGTCAAGTTGAGTTTGTTACCACTGAGCCACAACGGGAACTCCACCAACAGATTTTTAAAAGATTTTTTTAAAATTGTTTTAGCTGGCTCTCCGTAGTAATAATAATCAGTACTCATGCTTTATTAAGTCCTTTCCACCAAGTCTTTATCCATCTCTTTTGTTTTTCAGTTTCTAAACTGACTAAGCAGTTAATGCTTCTGGAGACTAAAGCACAGAGCCAAGAAAAGGAGCTAAATGAAAATAAGGAGCAACTGGAAATTGTACGTGCCGAATGCCAAGAACTAAAAACACACTTGGACAGCAAAGTGGCGATGGAAGTTCACACTTCCATTGTAAATGAATTGAAGAGGTAAGGATTTAATGTCTTTTCAATGCACGTTGTTATAGGCGGGTAGGGAGAGGTTGCTCCATCTTTTCCCAGGTCATTTATCCACAGCAGCGCCCGCACAGGTGCCCAAGACAAAGAATGGTAGATATTTTATTAAAGTAGAATATGGCTGTCCTTAAGGGCTGCGGTCTGCACTTTGTGTGTATGTATGTGATTTTTTCCCCCTATTGTTTCAGCTGCTCTTGTTTTTAGAACCACAGATAATTGAAAGTAACAGAACTGGAAATCTAGATATTCAGTAGTGGGAAACTGGTTAAGTGACAGGCTAGAACCGTAAAATGAAATACAGTGCAGCCATTAAATACCATGTCATAAAAGAACATTTTTGATATTGGAAAATAGCCACAATATACTTGTGAATGAAGAGACTGGGTTATAAAACAGTATGTTCAGGATGACTGCAATTTTTTTTTTTTTTTTTTTTTTTTTGGTCTTTTTAGGGTCGCACCCATGGCATATGGAAGTTCCCTGGCTAGGGGTCCATCTGGAGCTGTTGCTGCTGGCCTGTGCCAGAGGCACAGCAACGTTAGATCTGAGCCACGTCTTCGACCTACACCACAGCTCACTGCAACACTGGATCCTTAACCCACTGAGCAAGGCCAAAAATCAAACCCTCAACTTCATGGTTCCAAGTCGGATTCGTTTCCGCTGCGCCACGATGGGAACTCCCAATTTTTACTTAAAAAAGTAAAAAGGTGGAGTTCCCACTGTGGTGCAGTGGGTTAAGAATCCAACTGCAACAGCTCAAGTCACTGTGGAGGCGTGGGTTTGATCCCTGGCCCAGTGCACTGGGTTAAAGGATCTGGTGTTGCTGCATCTGTGGCTCGGATTCACTCCCTGGCTGGGGAACTTCCATGTGCTGTAAGTGTGGCATTGCTGTGAGCTGTGGTGTTAGGTCACAGACGCAGCTCAGATCCTGCATTGCTGCGCCTGTGGCGTAGGCCAATAGCTATGGCTCCAATTCCAAGCCTGGGAACTTCCATATGCCGCAGGGGTAGCTCTAAAAAGCTAAATCAATAAGAAAGAATAAAATACCATGAGAAAAAAGTACAATCATTAAATAAGAAAAATTAAGAATTATTTCCAGAATTTAAAAAAAAATCACTACAGGGATGAAAGATAAATTTGCAGATTCTCCTAGAACATCAGGAAACAAACTGATGGGAATGGAGAGAAAAAAAATAATAGATTGAAGACCCATCCAAAAGGTCCAACCTCTGATCATCAGGAATCTCAGAGAGATGAAAGAAAACGGGGGAGTTCCCTGGTGGCTCAGTGCGTTAAGGTTAAGGATCATAGCTATGGCATGAGTTTCGTCCCTGGCGCAGAAACTTCCACACGTTAGGGGCATGGCCAAAAAAAAAAAAAAATTCCCAAACCAAATAAAGAAAATGTCAAGAGAGAAGTTAATGGTTGAGCAGCATTTCCAGATCTCTGAAGACCTTGATCGAAAGGCCCCGTGGCTATTCACACTGTGGCTCTGCAGGTTAAGGGCCTGATGTTTCTGTGAGGAAGCGGTTCTACCCCTGGCCTCTCTCAGAGGGCTGAGGATCCAGCAGTGCCGCTAGCTATGGTATAGGTCACAGATGCAGCTCAGGTCTGTTGTTGCTGTGGCTCTGGCATAGACCGGCAGCTGTGGCTCCAATTCAACCCTTAGCCTGGGAACTTCAGCATGCTGTGGAAGTGGCCCTAAAAAAAGAAAGAAAGAAAGAAAAAAAAGGACTCACGGAATCCATTGTGTGAATGAAGAAGACCCCCACTAGACACATCCTCAAAAAGTATCAATTAGCCAGGAGTGACGAGACAATCCCACCATCCACAAGTGACCAGGAATCTGGGACCTGGAAGGGCTGCATCCTCAGGTCCGGTGAACCGGAAGTAGCCAGCCCTCATTCCTTTCTGGAGGAAGGCCCCTTATTCCTAAAAATATTTCAGGGGTCGTGTCCAGGACACAAAGAAAGCCAGACAGACAGTGATCGTGGACCAGTTAAAAACAATGCAAATAGTGATACGGAGTCCAGGAATTAGATTGTCAGACAGAGACTGTAAAACAACTGGTGGTGGTTGTGCTGAAAGAAGGAAAAGACCAACTCCAGATTGTCCTCAGGAGACTATAAAATGGGTTTGAAAGGAAACAAATAGGAGTTCCCGTCATGGCCCAGTGGTTAGCGAACCCGACTAGCGTCCATGAGGATTCAGGTTCAATCCCTGGCCTCGCTCAGCGGGTTAAGGATCTGGCATTGCCGTGAGCTGTGGTGTAGGTCCCAGACGTGGCTCACATCCCATTGCTTGTGGCTGTGGCCGGCAGCTGTAGCTCTGATTTGACACCTAGCCTGGGACCCTCCATATGCCGTGAGTGTGCCCTAAGAAGACAAAAGACAAAAAAAGAAGAAACAAATAGAATTTTTAGACTGAAAAACACAGTAACTTAATAACTCAGGGGAGAAAAAAAGGAGTTCTTGTTATGGCACAGCAGAAGGAAATCCAACCAGTATCCTTGAGGATGTGGGTTTGATCCCTGGCCTCGCTCAGTGGGTTAAGGATCCAGCATTGCCATAAGCTATGGTGTAGGTCACAGATGCACCTTGGATCCCATGTTGCTGTGGCTGTTAGGCATACAGCTACAGCTCCGATTTGACCCCTAGCCTGGGAATTTCCATATGCAGCAGAGGTGGCCCTAAAAACCAAAAAAAAAAAAAAAAAAACCCTTCAGTGAATGGGCTTAGCTATAGATTAGATGTAGCTGAATTGTGAAATAGTGAGCTGAAATAAGTCAGGAGCAAAAGCAGCTCAGGATGATCAAAAGTTGAGCTCTCCCTGCATTGGAGACAGGAAGCGGCATCAGGATATGTTTAATCAGGAGAGGTAGTCAGAGAGGCTAGCTGAGAGTTCCCCCAACCACCACCACCCCTGGAGAGGGCTGACAGCACCTGGGTCCTGCTAGCCCAGCCAGCACAAGCCTAGCTGGGTAAATGAAGAGAGTCATACCCTGACCCATCTTGGTAAACGGCAGAGGACAATGTCCTGCACAGGAATTCAGCGACAGCAGGATGTTTTAACCATTAACAGAGGTGCTGTGATCACTTGAATGTTAGCTTCAGAGTGCTGGATGCAGGCAGACCCCAGATGGCCTAGAATTGTATTACCAGAGAAAATCCCTTTCACTTTTCTTCTTTCTTTCTTTTTTTTTTTTTTGCTTTTTAGGGCCGCACCCATGGCATATGGAGGTTCTCAGGCTAGGGGTCCAATCGGAGCTACAGCTACCAGCCTACACCAGAGTCACAGCAACATCAGATACAAGCCCCATCTGCAACCTACACCACAGCTCATGGAAACACCGGATCGCTGACCCACTGAGCAAGGCCAGGGATTGAACCCGCAACATCATGGTTCCTAGTCGGATTTGTTTCCACTACACCACGAAGGGAACTCCAGAAAAATCCCCTTCAGAAATGTCAAATAAGGGCACTTTCAAACCCCAACTGGGTGTCACCACCATCATACCTGCATTAAAGGCAATCTTAAAAGAGGGTATGAAGGCATAGGAGGAGGACAGTAACTCACGATGGGACATCTGAGGAGCAAGACGGAACTAAGAGTGGTGAATTTGTGGATAAATGTAAATGAATATTGATTCTATAAAACAATAATGACAACATCTTTGGGACTTAAAAATACATAGAATTAAAATGTACAGGGAGGGAGTTCCCATCACGACGCAGTGGTTAACGAATCCGACTAGGGGTTGTGGGTTCGGTCCCTGCCCTTGCTCAGTGGGTTAACGATCCGGCGTTGCCGTGAGCTGTGGTGTAGGTTGCAGATGCGGCTCGGATCCTGTGTTGCTGTGGCTGTGGCATAGGCTGGCAGCTACAGCTCCGATTGGACCCCTAGCCTGGGAAACTCCACATGCCGCGGGAGCAGCCCAAGAAATGGCAAAAAGACAAAAAAAAAAAAAATAATTGTAGGAGTTCCCTTGTGGTGTAGCAGCTTAAGGATCCAAAATTGTCACTGCAGCTGCTTAGGTTGCCACTGTGATGTATGTTTGATCCCTGACCTGGGAATTTCTGTGCTGTGGGGGCAGCCAAAAAAAAAAAAAAATTAGCTATTTCTTTGTAGGAACAAATATGTAGAAAATGATATTTTGCAAAAGAAACCAAAAAAAACAAAAAACAAAAAAAGAGGGCAGGGAAGAAAGGACAGAACTATTTACAAAGCCTCACAAATAGAAAAAGAGAGAGATTCACAGTATTTCTGTTGGAAATATAACATTTTGTTGATAATTTCACTGGGTAAAGAATTCCAAGTTGGTAGGTTTTTGGTTTTAGAGTTTCTTCCCATTCAGTTTAAAGGTGTTCTCTGTAGCCTTCTGTCTTGCATTGTATCTAATGAAAACTGCAGTTGTTATTATCTTTGTTCTTCTGAACATTGATTATCTCTTTTCTCTCGGGTTTCTTCTAATAATTTTTCTTTGTCACTGGTTCTCAGCAATTTATTAGGATGTACCATGGTGTGGTTTCTTTCTGTTTATTCAGCTTCAGCTTGATTGAGCATCTTGGGCTGTGGGCTTATATATTTCATCAAATTTGGAAATAATTTTGCTGTAATTTCTTCAATATTCTTTTCTATTTTTCCCTTTCTCACATCTCCTTCTGGGACCACTTGATACTGTCCAATAGGCCTCTGATGCTCTGTCCATTTCTTTTTCTCACTCTTGTTTCTCTGTGTGCTTAAGTTGGATAGTTTATATTGCTTGTCTTCAAGCTCACGAATTTGCTCTTCTGTAGTGTCTAATCTGTTTTTATTCTCATCCAACATAGTGTTTACCTCTTCCATTTGTTTCTTCCATCTCTAGAAGATCCGCTGGAGTCTTTTTTATTATGTTTCCCATTTTTCTCCTCATTGATAAGCTGTCTTGCTCTTCTTTCTTGATCATATGGAATATATGCCATCATCTCTCTGACTTCTGGATCTGTTCTATTGATTTTTTTTCTCTTGACCATGGACCCTGTTTTATTGCTTATTCCCATACTTGATTGGCTGTTGAATATTGTAGATTTTGTGTTGTTGGATGCTGTATTTAGTGCATTGCTTCGAGCAGTGTTGGCTTTTGTTCCAGTGCACAAATATGATACTAGACAGCAGTTGGATTCTTTCAAAGCTTGCTTTTCTTAGGGTGGGCCCAAAGCAGCCTTTAGTCAGGGCCAGTTTAGCCCCACTACAAAGGCAGTAATACCCTTGCAGAAAGTCATCTGAAATGTCCCTTATAAGGTCTTCCCACTCTGGCTGGTGGCCTCATGTCACACACTATGCCCAGTTTCTGGTGAATGTCAGGAATTGTTCCGCCTGCTCATTCCTTTCTTTTTCTTTTTTGTCCTTTTAGGGCCACACCTGCAGCCTATAGAGATTCCCCAGGCTGGAGGTTGAATAGGGAGCTGTAGCCACTGGCCTATGCCACAGCCACAGCAGGGCCAGCTCTGAGCCATGTCTGCGACCTACACCATAGCTCACGGCAACATAGATCCTTAACCCACTGAGTGAAGCCAGGGATCGAACCTGCATCTTCATGATGCTCATCAGATTCATTTTTCACTGAGCCATGACAGGAACTCCCTGCCTGCTCATTTCTAATGGTTCCTTCCTCAGTCTCAGGCCATTTCCTCTCACATATGTACTGATCAGTAGTCAGCCAAAGACTTGTGGTGACCTTGCCTAAAGATCTCCAGAGCCCTTTATCTCTCCGTGGAACTCCCTTCTCTCTGTGCACAGTTTCTAGCTGCCATGGCCTCGCTCCTCACCTCACCAAGTCCTCTGGGTTGGGTCTGAGATTCCCCTCCCTGTACGCAGCCAGGCAGTAAGCTGGAGCCCTTGTTCTACTCACCTTGTTATTTCTCTCGCAGGGATCACAGTCCTGCACGGTCTTTTGTCCAAAGTCTGAAAACTGGTGTTTCTTATGTTTTGCCTGGTTTTCTAGCTAAATAAATCTGGTCTCTCTAACTCTGTCTTGGCTGGAAGCAGAAAGAAGTCTTTGTGTTTTCAACATTCTCCTTTAACCTTTTATCATAAATCCAGGTCAGTGTGTTCAGTAAAATGAGAGTTAAATTATTTTTCAGTGAAAGAAATGGGTTCTGGTTTTTATACACTTTTGAATTACAGTTGACAGATTAGCCTTAAAATCGTATGTGGATATATATTTCTGCTGCACGTGTTATGTGTGCAGATCCCACCACATAATGCTCTCTCTGCAAGGTGACAACACCCAAAGTGTTCAGCAGAACAAGTTCACTGAGCTCAGACTGCCCAGATGTCGCAGCAATGTTAAATTGCCATCAACGTTTCAGAGCCTCTCTCTCCACTTCTGCACTTATCCTGTGGATGAGTAACAAACAGCTGGAGACTGACATTCATCTGAGGACCACACTTTGAGCAGTACCGCCCTAGGGAATCCTGTGGGTACATGCACAGAATATAGCCCATGTACTGTCAGCAGGAAAATGAGTGCATGGAGTCTGGCGTACTGATACAGGGAAATAGTATGTAGCCACACAAAAGGATGACTGAGTCTTGGAGGCATAATGACACTAAAGTACATACAGTCCCTTTTTGCACCTGTTATGTGTCTTGGTTCCTTTTCTATATGGTTCCAATACAGGCAAACTAAACCGAGCTGTAGTGATGCTGAGATAGGTGATGACACCGTAGAGGTGATTGGTGGGGTGGCTGTAAGACTGGGGCAGGACCCCGGGCACTGTTTGGGATATAGGAAATGTTCTTTTCTTGACCTATGTGGTCATTATGTGAGCCTTCACTATAATTGTCAAAATATACATTTATCTTTTATGCAGTTTTTCTATATTCTAGCTCACAGTTTAAAAAAATTTTGAAGTAATGGTTTTTCACCAGAAGAACTAAAATCAGAAATGATCTAGTGGATGGAGTTCCCATCGTGGCTCAGTGGGAATCTGACATTGTCTCTGTGAGGATGCAGATTCCATCCCTGGCCTCCCTCAGTGGGTAACAGTTCAGTGTTGCCGCAAGCTGTGGCGTGAGTCGCAGATGTGGCTCTGAGCCAACACACCATGACTGTGTCATTCTGCAGCTCCGATTTGACCCCTGGCCCAGGCACTTCCATGTGCTGCAGGTACAGCCATAAAAAGAAAAAAAAAGATCAATAGAAGTTTCTTCTGGGGAGTGAGACCCTAGGGGTACAATAGGAAACATTTTATTTAAAAAAATTTTTTAATCAACTTTTCCCATCAATTTTTTATTGCCGCATCCACAGCATGTGGAAATTCCTGGCCCACACCACAGCAACAACAGTGCTAGATCCTTAACCTACTGAGCCACAAGGGACATCCTTCCTCCACCAAATAGGACCTGTTAACTTTTCTTTTTCTTTTTCTTTTTTGAAATTGTTTCTACCTTTGTTTCGTTTTAAGAACTATATTGTTAGGAATATAATGGAAGCCCCTTTAACCACTGCCCTTAACCCCATTGTTTTCCCTGGCTTTCCATTTTTTTTTTTTTTTTTTTTTTGTCTTTTGTTGTTGTTGTTGCTATTTCTTGGGCCGCTCCCTCGGCATATGGAGGTTCCTAGGCTAGGGGTTGAATCGGAGCTGTAGCCACCGGCCTACGCCAGAGGCACAGCAACGCAGGATCCGAGCCGCGTCTGCAACCTACACCACAGCTCACGGCAACGCCGGATCGTTAACCCACTGAGCAAGGGCAGGGACCGAACCCGCAACCTCATGGTTCCTAGTCGGATTCGTTAACCACTGTGCCACGACAGGAACTCCTTCCCTGGCTTTCCAAAAGCAATCATTACCATAAACCTGGAGTTAGTTATATTTCCAACCTATTTTTATTTCTACATATGGCCACAAATAATGTAATATTTTTTGGTGTTTATGTTTACATAAATAAATTCATTCTTTTAGGATCTTCACTTTTTACACGCAGTTTTTAAATATCCTTCCATGTTGAGATAGAATACATAGAGTTTATTCTTTTTAACCACATGATAGTACTCCATCATATGAAATACTACCTTTCGTTTAGCCTATTCATGGAAGTTTAAATTTTTACTAAGTTTGCTCCATTAAGCAATGCCCCAGTAAACTTGCTTGTACGGGTAATCAGTTTCCCTAATTACATACCTAGAGGTGGCGTTGTTAAGCCAGAAAGTAAAGGCATTTGCTAAACTTCGACATACTGTTTTGAGGCGGTGGGGCACACCCCTCAGCACTTTTCCAACATTTCCTCTTGTCCTTGGTTGCTTTTCTTCGAGAGCTTTTCTTTATTCATTGATTTTGGTACCAGGTGAGTGGCAAAAATTAGTTTTAAGTAAAATTCTAAAATCAAAACAAAAGACAGCAAAGAAAAAAAAGATAAAAGATGCATTTAAGTCAAACCTCATTTCTGTGGTTTTCATCCAAGCAGTAAGATCTAGAAAGTAGTGGAAACTGTCTAGAAAACTCCTGACGGGGTGTTCAAGGAGCCAGCTGAGGCTGAAGTCATTGAAATCATGTGGCAAGTGAGGCAGACCCCAACCGCATGCAGCCAGAGGTCTGTTCGCCAGCCAGCCAGCCAGGAAGTAAACCCCACGTGGTACCCAGAGAGACCCCATCTCTCTGAATGCCAGGCAGCCTCTGTGCGTGTGGCCCCTCCTGCTCAGTCTGGGGTATTTCATGAAAACTGAGAGAACCGATGAAGGAATAACTCTTCCCTTGAGCATTATTTTGCCAGGATTATGTATTGATTTTATGCCCTCCTTGTTCTTCTGTTTCTTTTATCAGAAACAAATGTAATTATCTTAGTGTGAAATAAAATTTGTTTTAGCCTTAGGATCTGCGGGGGACCAGTTGTAACTACGTAAAAAAATTAAGCTGTTTTGGAGTTCCCATTGTGGCGCAGTGGAAACGAATCTGACTAGAAACCATGAGGTTGTGGGTTGGATCCCTGGCCCCGCTCAGTGGGTTGAGGATCCAGCATTGTCGTGAGCTGTGGTGTAGGTCACAGATGCAGCAGATCTGGCATTGCTGTGGCTGTGGTGTAGGCCGACAGCTGCAGCTGCAATTCAACCCCTAGCCTGGGAACCTCCATATGCCGTGGGTGTGGCCCTAAAAAAGACCAAAAAAAGAAAAAATTTTTTTCCTGGAAGGAGTAGGGTATAAATGTGCGTGTGTGTGTGTAAATACATACACAGACATAAGCAAAAATTGCAGTCAGAGAAGGAGATAAGATCATTACCAACAAAGAAGTGTGTACCCACAGAGTTCTTTTTGTGGCTCAGCAGGTTAAAAATCTGACACGGGATCTGGCGTTGCTGCAAGCTGCAGCATAGGTTGCAGATGTGGCTTGGATCTGGTGTTGCCTTGGCTGTGGTGTAGGCTAGCAGCTGCAGCTCCAGTTGGACCCCCTAGCCTGGGAACTGCATATGCCGCTGAGTGCGGCTGTAAAAAGTTTGGGGGTGGGGTGGGGGGTGGGGGAAAGAGTGTGACCCAAGCCACGCCCTCACTGCTGCCCTCTAGGAGCCCCCCACCCCCACCAGCTCCTCCAAGGGCAGGATGAGCCTGCTCCCACAGAGGCCTCGAAAGACCCACCCAGGCCGGAGGGCTGCACTGTCTGCCCCTGCCCCGCAGTGGCTGCCTCATTTAACCTCCATATACTGCGTACAAGCTTGTGATATTTTTGTCCATCAGCCAGTTGCAGAAGGAAGAAGAGAAAGAAAATGCTGAGATGGAAGACTTAATGGAAAAGTTGATGGTCTTGCAAATGCAGAAAAAGAGCCTGTTGATAGAGAAGAACAATCTGATGGCTACAAATAAGGCACTGGAAGCCGAACTTGAAAAGGCACAGAAAATAAACAGGTATTTATATATTTTTTTCTTAAGCTGGTTTTTTGGGTGGTTAAAAAAGACAACCGAATATTCTATTTCCTTTCTTTTGTCTTTTCTTTTTCTAATATTAGCTGTCCAGTGGAAAAGGTTAATTGAGATTATTGAATATCAAAAGATAAAATATGACCAACATTTCGGTTCATTTACAGTCGATAGTCATAATCATGACCCTGAGACTCTGAAGATTCTAGAAATTCTGTACCGTTTCCCAAAAGCCTAATGCAAGGATTACTAGATTCCTTTTTTCAAAAATATCTTTTAAAGTACATGAGTCAAAAAATTGATAGAATAATATATATATATATCCATCTGTTGATTGCGTTAAGCATTTTGTGATTCCTGTTGACCTGGCTTGGAGTAAGTAATTATGCTTTCTTTATAAAGTTACGTTCAGTTACCCTGTCTCACCTTGAAACTTAACAGAGATCCGGTTGCTGAGGAATACTCTTAAATACTAGCATGCTTGCTGTTTTTATACTACAGCTATTCACTATGCCCTAGCCATTCAGGCTAATACGTCTTTTATTCCACCTTTGGGGGGGACTGTCTAGGAGGTTTCAAAAGAAAATCGATGTCCTCAAAAAGCAGGTGGAAAAAGCCATGAAGAATGAAATGTCTGCTCACCAGTACCTGGCAAATCTTGTAGGCCTGGCAGAGAACGTAACCCAGGAACGTAACAGTCTTAGGTATTTGGTAAGTTTCGTCGGTTACCTCAAGTATGCTGTGAGTTACTATGCAAACATGATTTTAAGATTTTTTTTTTTGAGGTTTTGGGTTGTTATTGTTTATTTTACAAAATTATCTATAAAAAGCTGCACCTTTAAAAATTCTAATCACAAATGTTCAAGTTCTCCAAATCTTTTTTTTTTTTTCTTTTTTTCTCCTTTTCTAGGGCCGCACCCACGGCATATGGAGGTTCCCAGGCTAGGGGTCAAATCAGACCTGTAGCCACCAGCCTACGCCAGAGCCACAGCAACACGGGATCCAAGCAGCGTCTGCAACCTACACCACAGCTCACGGCATCGCCAGATCCTTAAGCCACTGAGCGAGGCCAGGGATCAAACCTACAACCTCTTGGTTCCTAGTTGGATTCGTTAACCACTGAGCCACAATGGGAACTCCCAAATTTTCTTTTCTTTTTTTTTTTTTTTGCTTTTTAGGACCTCATCCGCAGCATATTGAAGTTCCCAGGCTAGGGGTTGGGTTGGAGCTATAGCTGCCTACGCTACAGCCACAGTGACATGGGATCCAAGTTGCATCTGCGACCTACACCACAGTTCACGGCAGTGCTGGATCCCCCACCCACTGCGCAAGGCCAGGGATCAAACCCACCTCCTCATGGGTACTAGTCAGATTCGTTTCTGCTGCGCCACAACAGGAACTCCCAAAATTTCATTTTTCAATCATGGGAGAAAAACATTTTCGAAAGGCAAATAACCCCAACTTTTCAATACCAGCAAATGAGATTTAGAAGGTAAACCAACAGAATTAGTCCGTTTTACTAGGAACCGTAGCCATCAGGTGTCTGTTACACATACAGATGCTGTCTTAATATAGTCTCCCCCTTTGAAGCTGAAACATAGGAATCCTAGATGGTTTAAATAGAGTTCATTCTAATGACACAGTTTAAAGGACACCCAGAGGGAGCTACAGGAAAAGTCATCCCGCATGGTTCCAAGTAGCACCCGCGCCGGGGAAAGGAATTGAGTCGGTTCTAGACAGGGAGCACTGCTCAGCCAGCGAGAGGGATGCCGCAGACACGATTCTCACATCTCCACGTGGGTTTTAAAAGATTTCTGTGGCAGATTGTGCAGTGAAAGAAGGCAGCTGCCATGCCAAGTTCTATGTGTTGGAAAAAAGCCTAGTAGAATTTACCTCGAAGCGGAACAGTGAGTTAGATCACTGTATCTCCAAGTGGTGGAATTATAGGAGATTTTAAAGCTCGTCTTCTTACTTACCTGCATTTTCTTTTTCTACTTTGAATGCATGTCACCTGTGTACCTTTAACCATGCTTCTTTAAGCACTGTTGCAGGTCTCTGGTAGTGTAGGATGAGAGGGAATCATTTAACGGAGGTCATTCCAAAAGAGACCACAGGAGTTCCCTTGTGGCTCAGGTATCGAACCCAACTAGTATGCATGAGGCTGAAGCTGTGGCTGTGGTGCAGGCCAGCAGCTGCAGCTCCATTTCAACCCCTAGCTTGGGTACTTGTGTATGCTATGAGTGCAGCCCTAAAAAGATAAAAAAAAAAAAAAAAAAAAAAAATTTTTCAAAAGAGACCAAGCAGACTTTCTGTGAGAGACAAGCTCAGCCGCCCTTCTCCCCGGGGCTGGGAGATGGAGAATCTGCCAGGATCCATCACAGACTCACCCCTCCTCCTAGAAAGATACTAATAAGGACAACGGACACAGGCTTTTAGCCATTGTTTATATAAAAGGAAACATAGATAGTTCAGGGTTCTTGGGGGAAAATGTTGGTTTTTACTTGCAACAAAAGAAATGCTAATCAAGCTGGTCTTCAGACTCCGTTTTGTACTTACATTAACGTTACGAAAATTTTTTTTTTTTTTTTTTTTTTTTGTCTTTTGCCATTTGTTGGGCCGCTCCTGCGGCATATGGAGGTTCCCAGGCTAGGGGTTGAATCAGAGCTGTAGCCACCAGCCTATGCCAGAGCCACAGCAACGCGGGATCCGAGCCGCGTCTGCAACCTACACCACAGCTCATGGCAACGCCGGATCGTTAACCCACTGAGCAAGGGCAGGGATCGAACCCGCAACCTCATGGTTCCTAGTCGGATTCGTTAACCACTGCGCCATGACGGGAACTCCCGAAAATTTTTTTTTGAATTATAATAGCTGCTGGTTAGGAGTGTGGTCAGCCTGAGTCCTTCCCCAAGCCTTTCTGAAGCACTTTGACTTTGACATGCGCAGTAGGAGCCACGAAAGCAGGCACCGCTCTCCTGAACCAGTAGTTCCCCCTGAGAGATCGCTGTCCCGACCCAAGTGCTGCACACTCTGGCATTGTCTGTACCACTGCCCACCACCCATTTCCCCTGTGCCTCCTGAGCTCCCCCACTGATATATCAGGTGGGCAGAGCAAAAGCTTGTTGAAAAGTGGAAAATGGCGAACAACCTCATTCATCTAGCAAGCACTCACGGCGACCCGGCCACCGCATGTCAGGGCCATTTTTTTGCAGGGTGGGGCACTCATGTTTCCCCAGGACGCAGGCCTCGTACCTCCCTTGGGGGCCGGAGAGCATCAGGCTTACGTGATGAAGTCAAGAGCCTCTCCCAGCCTCACGTGGTCCCCCTTAGGCCCACCCCTCATATTTGTGGGCCCGGGATGGAAATATAAATGGAGTCCATGTAAATTCTTAAAAGGTACATGTTCTACCAATAGACTTTTTTTTTTTTTTTTTTTTTTTTTTTTTGTCTTTCTAGGGCCGCTCCTGCAGCACATAGAAGTTCCCAGGCTAGGTGTCGAATTGGAGCTACAGTTGCCAGCCCATGCTGCAGCCATAGCAGCAACAGGATCCGAGCCGCATCTGCGACCTACACCACAGCTCAGGGCAACACCAGATCCCCAACCCACTGATCAAGGCCAGAGATCGAACCCGTATCCTCATGGAGCCTAGTCAGGTTCATTAACTGCTGAGCCACGAAGGGAACTCCCACTAGACTATTCAAGAATGTGTTCTCTCCTGCTGCCTCAACCCTTGTTGTTATGGCATGAAAGTCAGGTTCAGGTTTAGAATCCTCAGACCCCTCAGGCATGAGGGGAGCTGCTCCCCTCACCACAAGGGACCTCTGCCTGCTCCTGTCCCCTTGGCCCTGCAGGTCTCCCCCACCCCTGCCACCCAGTCCCAAGACCAGCCTTACTAGCTGGGCTTTAGGGGTGGGACTGGCTGCCTCTGCCCTTTTCTGGGAGTGGTGGCCATGCACCCCCACCTTACCCCATCCTGTTCTCCTGGGCCTTGGGAGAGCCCCTTATATCTTAATTTATTGATCGTAGCGTCTTCATTTCTAACCCCACCTTTAGGATGGGTTTTTTTCAGTGACTTGTGGCAAGTTTAACTCTCTGGGTCTTGGTTTTGCTTTCTAGAAAATCACCTGTTGCTATCTCTACTGCCTTAGAACAAATACTCATCTTTGCTTTTTTTTTTTTTAATTTTACCATTTGAAATAGTTAATCTGTAGTGTGTTGGTGTCCCATATGGATATTAATCTAAATCCTTCACCTTGAGTGACTCCCCTCGTGGATCTCCTGCCTGTCACATTTGGTTTGGAGGATGGCATTCATTGTGCTTTCATATTAAGTTACCCTTCACTCTGTTCATTATTCACATAGTCATGTGCGAGGTTGATTGGCATCTTGGCACTTACTCCTCGAATGTGACTGACGCCATGATGTGTCCCCAAGAAGAGAGAAGTGTGCTAGACACTCTTACAAGCTCTCACATCCCCTCATTTGAGGGGCGTAGATTTTCCACTTGTGCCTGGAGCGGGGGTGCCCAGCCTGCCCTTCCTGGCTCTCGCCCTCCTCAGCTGTTGGCCCGAGTTCTACCCTGGGCATAGGAATCCAGAGGGGGTGGGGATGGGGGGGCCGCAGAGGAGTTTGGGGCTAGGACAGGTGGCAAAATAGTAATACTCTTTGTGGTAACTAATCTCAGCAGAAGAATTTTTATTATTTTATGTTTTCTGTTAAACTAAGAGCTTAGTATTTTTCTTTTCCCTTCACTCCATAGGCGAAATATCTAGAAAGAAAGAATTATGGCATTCTCAACAAAGTCATAGAAGGCCACATTCATGTGGGAATGTTGGAGGAAAAGTTCGAGGTAAGTTGTTTTGCCTTAGATTCCACTTCCCAAGTGGGATCAGGCTTCCTGGGGTCAGATTTCCGTGTTGAAGGAAAGGCACCATTTTGCAAATGTGTATCACTGATCATTCAGAGTGAAGAAGTATTGAGTTCTTCTGACAGAAATAGCATCTTTCTTTTTTTTTTTTTTTTTTTTTGTCTTTTTGCTATTTCTTGGGCCGTTCCCTCGGCATATGGAGGTTCCCAGGCTAGGGGTCGAATCGGAGCTATAGCCACCGGCCTACGCCAGAGCCACAGCAACGCGGGATCCAAGCTGCTTCTGCGACCCACACCACAGCTCATGGCAGTGCCAGATCCTTAACCCACTGAGCGAGGCCAGGGACCAAACCTGCAACCTCATGGTTCCTAGTCGGATTCGTTAACCACTGTGCCACAACGGGAACTCCGGCATCTCTCTATTTATTAAATAAACTTTGGTTCATCTGCACAATGAGATACTATGCAGCTATTTAAAAAAAAAAGAGAGAGAAGGAAAAATCTCCAGGCTCTTATCCTTGGTTAGTTATTTCTTCCATGACAACACCACCTTTTAACAGACTATATCATTTATTTATTATGTCTCTTGGTGACTGTCTGGCTCCTCCGACCAGACTGACAAGTGCAGGCATTTTTTTCTGATTTTGTCCCCTGGCATATCCGCAGCCCCTCAAATAGCACCTGGCACATGGTATTCACTTAATTCGATAACTGGGAATTAAGTAATATACTATGCAATTTAAAATATTTAACAAAGTCAAAAGCAGTATATACAAAACAGCACCTCAACTCTGTATCAGAAAGGCTGGAAGGAATATACCACACTGTCAGTAAAGTATTATGAGTAATAAGGAACAATTATGGTTTGCTTATTTATTTTTTCCTGGTTTTCCTAGTGGCTTTTATTTCCAAAAGATAAGGTCTAATCTTCGGAGTGGTTGGCCTTGTGTCTTGGGAATTCATTCTCATTGTTCCCCTGAACAAGAATAGTGAAAATAAAAAAGGACCACCCAGCCACCCTTGAAAGGAATCTGTGAGCCAGATCCAGGTCAGACAGGGCAGAATCTCTGGGAGAGTGAGGCGAGGAGACCTGGGAAAGGCTTGGGACGATTTGGAGCTGACATCTCAGGGGAACTCCAGCAAAATACAGCTCTTGAAAGTGAAGATGTCGACTGGGAAGCCAAGATGGTGATGAGATCTGGGAAAATCCGAGCCGTAGAGGGAAGCCTCTCAGAACGAGGCTGGCTTCAGAAAACCCGAGAAGGGACCCCGAGAGAGGCAGGACGTGGCGCTCAGAAGTTGGCCCCACCGGTCATTGCTCCCACCCTCTCAAGAACCTCATCTCATCCTCAAGGAATTCAGTGGCCACCATACAAAAATTCTTTAAGAAAAAGGAGGCAAAATAGAAGTGTAATTTTCCTACATCTGATGAAAATGCACCCACAACAGTGTTGCCTCAAGGGAGAACAAAATTGATACCTGTACTCCAAGGTGAATCGATTGGCTGGCAGGTAGACAGACAAGTGAGGCAGCAGCTAAAACTTGATAAAACCTTAAAAGCTAGGAAGAAATACCAAAAAGCAGAAACACAGACAGCCAGACAAAGGAGGACTTGAGATGGAACTGACATAGCTCAGGAAAGAAATAGAAGGAAAAAGGAAACCATTTCAGAAGTGCAGGCTAAATTACAAAGAGCACAAGGAGAAAGATACCATGAAAGAAGATAAGGGGAGTTCCCTGCAGGCTCAGCAGGTTAAGGATTCAGTGTTGTCACTGCTGTGGCTCTGGTTAACCGTGGCAGGTCCAGTCCCTGGCCCAGGAACTTCCACATACATGGGCGTGACCAAAAAAAAAAAAAAAAGCATGATAAGGGATATAAAGGATAAATGAGAAGGGCGAAGACAAGAAGGCAGCCATAAACATGTCAAAAGACAAAGAGTGAGGAATGCAGCATACCTGTTGTTTGAGTCCTTAAAGAAGAAATCAAAGCAATGAAACTTATTCTGCTCCGAACAATAATTCATGAAACTTTACTCATAAATTCTTCTGAAATAAATGAAAACTTGGATCCACATATTGAAAGGACGCATTATGTACCTAGGAAAAATCGACCCAGGATGGACCTAGAAAATTGCCACCAAGACCTGTGACTTTAAGGTAGAGTAACTTGGACACCCAGGCGAAAGACTAAGACGTAAGAAAAAGAAAATCATGAAGTGCCCTGGTGGCTCAGAGGGTTCAGGACCCAGTGTTGATAGAGCCGTGGCTTGGGCCAGCTGCTGTGGCGCAGGTTGGAGTCCTGGCCTGAGAACTTTCTCATGCTGCAGGAGGGGCCAAAAAGAGAAAGCTTCATGTTGGCATCACACTTCTCAGCAGCAGCACTGAACGCTGGAGGACAGTGGAATCCCGTCTGCAAATATTCAAGGAAAGGCTGTGAGCCAAGGGTGTTTGCATACCTCTGGCTGTTTGACAGTCTTGACCATGTAAGAACTCCGGGAACATTTTTTCCATAAACCTTTCCTAAGGATTAACCAACTTAGGTTCAGCCAAGATGTGATTGGGCAAATTTCAGAAAAGTACTGGTTGTGAGCAAAGAATGCATTTAACTGTAAACTAAGACTTTAAAAAGCAGGGATAAGGCGGACAGAATAAAATGTAAATGGTTTCTGACAGTGTAGAAATAATACAACCAAGGAAAAAATGGCAGGTGAGGGGGGAGAAAGGCAGAAAGTGGAATGAACCTGCTGACGGCTTCATCCATAACAACTCAGAGGTCAAACGATATCATTTAAAGAAGAAAAATCAGGAGTTTCCATCATGGCTCAGTGGTTAACAAATCCAGCTAGGAACCATGAGGTTGTGGGTTCAATGGGTTCGATCCCTGGCCTTGCTCAGTGGGTTAAGGATCTGGCGTTGCCGTGAGCTGTGGTGTAGGCTGGCAGCTACAACTCTGATTCGACCCCTAGCCTGGGACCCTCCATGTGCCACAGGAGCAGCCTTAGAAAAGGCAAAAAGACCAAAAAAAAAAAAATAAGAAAAATCAAGTGGGAGGAGCTTGAGCATATTCAAGTAGGGGCAGATTGAAGAAAAGGTTGTCACGAGCTAACGTTATGTTACTTTTGGTAAATGAGAGGACTGAGGACTTGACATATAAAGGCATAGGAATAAAAGTAACTGCAAGAATCAAAAGAGATTCATTCCAAAAAAGCAAAATTAAAACAACCAAACAAAGCAAAGCAAACAGAATATATTAAAGTCTTTAAAAATGTATGTAGATAGAACGATAAAACATAAAATAACAAAATTGAGACCAAACCTGCCAGATAAATAAATGTAAATGAGCTTAATTCACTCATTAGAAGAAAATAATTTTTACATTAGATTATAAAGCAGGAGTTCCCGTCGTGGCGCAGTGGTTAACGAATCCAACTAGGAACCATGAGGTTGCGTGTTCGGTCCCTGCCCTTGCTCAGTGGGTTAACGATCCAGCATTGCCGTGAGCTGTGGTGTAGGTTGCAGACGCGGCTCGGATCCTGCGTTGCTGTGGCTCTGGCGTAGGCCGGTGGCTACAGCTCCGATTGGACCCCTAGCCTGGGAACCTCCATATGCTGCGGGAGCGGCCCAAGAAATAGCAACAACAACAACAAAAAGACAGACAAAAGATTATAAAGCAGAACACTAATCCATGCCAGAATCAAGAGACAATCTGAAACAGAAAGATTAAAAATAAAAGGATGAGGGAGCTCCCATCATGGCTCGATGGAAACAAATCCGACTAGTATCCATGAGGATGCAGTTCGATCCCTGGCCTCACTCAGTGGGTTAAGGATCCAGCGTTGCTGTGGCTATGGTGTAGGCCGGGTGGACCCCTAGCCTGGGAACTTGCATATGCCGGGGGTGTGGCCCTAAGAAGACAAAAATGAATGAATGAATTTTTAAAAGGATGAGGAAATTCCCTGTGAGGCAGTGGGTTAAGGATCTGGCATTGCCACGGCTGTGGTGCAGGTCACAACTGTGGTGCAGTTTCGATCCCTGGCCCCAGAAATTCCACATGCCTCAGGTGCAGCCAAAAAATTAAAAAAATAAATACATGGGAGTTCCTGTTGTGGCACAGCAACATATATATCTGTGTGTGTGTGTGTGTATAAAACAGTCACAAAAATTGTTAATAGGTTGGCTTTAAGAGAAAGCCATAATAAACTACTACATAGAAATAAGGCAAATATTTGTTGATCAAAAAGATGAATACCAGAAATTAATAAACAAAATCAGAAAGCAAAAAAATGTTCTTTCAGGGAGTTCCTGTTGTGGCTCAGTGGTAATGAACCTGACTGGTAACCATGAGGATGCAGGTTTGATCCCTGGCCTTGCTCAGTGGGTTGGGGATCCAGCCTTGCCATGAGCTCTGGTGTAGGTCACAGACGTGGCTCAGATCCCACATTGCTATGGCTGTGGCATAGGCCGGCAGCTGAAGCTCTGATTCAACCCCTAGCCTGGGAACTTCCATATGCTGCAGGTGTGGCCCTAAAAAGCAAAAAAAAAAAAAAAAAAAAATTCACTTTTTTGAAAATATAATATTTTGGAAATATAACAACTGTGCAGTGAACTTATTCTTGGCTCAGAGGGGATATATACATTGAACATAAAATTTCTCAAAAGAATTGCCTCTTTGTGAACCTATGTGATGGCAGTTTTGGAAATGCTCAGAGGGAAACTCATAACCTCAAATACTGTATAACAAAAATATAAGAAGGAAAATCAGTGAATAAGGCTTTTATCTCAATCATCTGTTTACCAATAGAGTATGACAGACCTTGCCAGATCTTTCAGTTTTGTTTTTTGGTTTTTTTTGGTGTCTTTTTTTTTTTGTCTTTTTGCCATTCCTAGGGCCACTCCTGTGGCATATGGAGGTTCCCAGGCTAGGGGTCGAATCGGAGCTGTAGCCGCCGGCCTACACCACAGCCACAGCCACTCGGGATCCGAGCCATGTCTGCGACCCACACCACAGCTCACAGCAACGCCGAATCCTTCACCCACTGAGCAAGGCCAGGGATCAAACCCTCAACCTCATGGTTCCTAGTCGGATTCATTAACCACTGCACCATGACAGGAACTCAAGGTTTTGGTTTGGGGTTTTTTTGGTTTATTTTGTTTTTCAGTTTTAACTTTTATTTGTAGCATATTAAAAAACTTGATGTGACACAAGTTAGAAATTTGGTTTTATTACACTTGAAATTCTTGCATTACATTCTATGACTTTTGTAATCTAGACTTGGCCTCCCAGATCAGACCTATCCAAGGCTCAGTCAGTTCGGTGGGCTCCGACCACCCAAGGCTTGGGGAGGGGATGCATCCAAGAGCATCCACCTGGGCTTTGAGCAGCAGCCCCTCACTTGGAGTCCATCCCCTCTCCCGCCACAGGGGTACAGGAAGCAGGCAGCCCTGGAACTGGGTGACATCAATCACTGCCTGGCAGAGCAGCAGGAAGACTTCGCTAGCAAGACAGCTCAGTACCAGCAGGAGGTGAGGTACCTCCACCGGGTGCTGCAGGAGAAACAGGATGTCCTGGATGAGGCGCTGAAGCAGAAAAGGTCTGGCTGCCCCAAGCCCCGTGTAATGGGCTTATGTTTTAAACATTTGGTAGAATTTTCTGGTAGAACTCTGGCAACAAAACCCCTCTTTTATGTAGGTGATAGCTTATTTTTTGTTCTTATATTTTATCTGATTTCAATATTGGTTTTGATTTTTATTTGCTCCTCATTTTTTTTTTTCTTTTAAAAGATTCCCCCCAGCAGTTGCCATGTAACACTGTGTGTGTGGAAGGTGTACAGTGCGATGATTTGATGCACATTGATGTTGTGAGGTGATGACCTCATAAGAGTAGTTAGCATATCCTTCACCTAATTACCATTTTGTTGTTGTATGATGAGAGTATTTAAGATCTGCTTTCTTAGCAGCTTTCAAGTGTATAACACTATACTGTTTGGTTTGTTTGTTGTCTTTTTAGGGCTGCACCCCCAGCATATGGAGGTTCCCAGGCTAGGGGTGGAATCAGAGCTACAGCTGCCGGCCTGCACCACAGCCACAGCAACACAGGATCCAAGCTGTGTCTGCAACCTATACCACAGCTCACGGCAACGCAGCATCCTTAGCCCACTGAGCGAGGCCAGGGATTGAACCCACAACCCCATGGTTCCTAGTTAGATTCGTTTCCGCTGCGCCTCAACGGGTACTCCAATATAAGACTGTACTGCTAACTGTAGTCTCCATGCTGTACATTAGATGCCAGGTCTTCATTTTCTTTTCTTTCTTTTTTTTTGGGAGGGGGGCTGCACCCAAGGCATGTAGCAGTTCCGAGGCCAGAGATCAAACCTGTGCAACTGCAGCGACAATGCCAGGCCCTTACCCCACTGAGACACGTGGGAATGGGAATGCCCCTCCTTTTTTTTTTTTTTTTATTCGAATGCTTTTTTAGAATATGAAAACAAGAACAAAATTTATTCGAATGCTTTTTTAGAATATGAAAACAATTGGCCTCTTGGTTTTTTTTTTTTTTAATGATTTTTACTTTTCCCATTATAGTTGGTTTACAGTGTTATGTCAGTTTCTACTGTACAGCACAGTGACCTAGTCATATACATATATATACACACATTCTTTTTCTCCCATTATCCTCCATCATGTTCCATCACAAGTGACTGGATATAGTTCCTGGTGCTATACAGCAGGATCTCATTGCTTATCCACTCCAAATGCAGTAGGTTGCATCTATTAACTGCAGACTCCTAGTCCATCCCACTCCCTCCCCCTCCCCCTTGGCAACCACAAGTCTGTTCTCCAAGTCCATGAGTTTCTGTGGAGAGGTTCCACTTATATAGTGATATCATATGGTATTTGTCTTTCTCTTTCTGACTTACTTCACTTAGTAGGAGAGTCTCTAGTTCCATCCATGTTGCTGCATCATTTTGTTCTTTTTTATGGCTGAGTATTATCCCATCGTGTAGATATACCATATCTTTTTTTTTTTTTTTTTTTTTTTTTTGCTTTTTAGGGCTGTACCTGCAGCATATGGAAGTTCCCAGGCTAAGTAAGGGTTGACTTGGAGCTATAGCTGCCGGTCTATACCATAGCCACAGCAACGCCGGATCCAAGCCACGTCTGCCAACTACACCACAGCTCATGGCAACACCAGATCCTTAACCCACTAATTGAGGCCAGGGATTGAACCTGCATCCTCATGGTTACTAGTCAGATTCATTTCCACTGAGCCACGACGGGTACTCCAATAAACTACATCTTCTTAATCCATTCATCTGTCAATGGACATTTAGGTTGTTTTCTAAATGTCTTGGCTATTGTGAATAGTGCTGCAGTGAAATTCCCTCCTTTTCTTGTTGTTTGTTTGTTTCTTTGGCTACAGAATGTGGAAGTTCCCAAGACAGGGATTGAGCCAAAGCCAAATCCTTAACCAATAGGCCACCAGGGAACTCCTCTTTAGTCCCTCCTTTAAAAAATTCTTGCGGAGTTCCCGTTTCGGCTCAGTGGTTAACGAATCCGACTAGGAACCATGAGATTGCGGGTTTGATCCCTGGCCTTGCTCAGTGGGTTAAGGATCCGGCGTTGCTGTGAGCTGCGGTGTAGGTCACAGACTCGGCTCAGATCCCACTTTGCTGTGGCTCTGGCGTAGGCCGGTGGCTACAGCTCCAATTCGACCCCTAGCCTGGGAACCTCCATATGCCGAGGGTGCGGCCCTAGAAAAATGCAAAAAGACAAAAAAAAAAATTCTTGCTGCTTGAATGTTGGACTTCCTAAATCAATCCAGTCCTCTCATTGTCCTTTCCTTTCCTTCATCTTTCATCTCTGATTTGTTTAAGTTCCATTTTCTTGGGAGATTTTATTAAATTTTGATTTTTTTTATTAAATTTTGATTATGCTATTTTTTTTTTTCTGTGAACTTTAAAATTTAGAAGTCTTGGGAGTTCCCTTGTAGCACAGTGACCTAAGGATCCAGCATTGTCACTGCTGTGGCTTGGGTCACTGCTGTGGCTTGGGTTTGATCCCCCACCCAGAAACTTCCGCAAGCCATGGACGTGTCCGAAAATAAATAAATAAATAAATAAATAAATAAATAACAATAAAATTTTGGCTTCTTCCCCTTTATAAAATCACAGTCAGAAGACTGTAGGTGTGTTGTGACCTCTGTGTCTGTAAGGTGCCCTCTCAGTTAACACCTCTGCCGGTACACGTGTGATGGAGGAGGTGCTGCCAGGGTGTCGAAAACCCTGGGGAATGCTGCAAGTTTTGCAAAGGTGAACCTAGTGTCCCCTCACGTTGTTTGGGTTTCACGTTTTAGGTGGCCTTTTCAGAATGGCTTTGATGTTTTCGACAGACTGGCACATAACCTGATGCATGCAGGAGAATCTTAATGACCCTGGACTGTGATTTTCTTTAACAAGGAGCAGGGTATTTGCTACCAAGCAGAATACTGTTAGCTCTTTATGTTTTCTATCAGCCTGATGCTTTTTAACGCCAAAAGGAAGCCTCATCTAACAGGTTTTCTTAGTCACAGAACTTTTTACCACAGTAAATGGTCATTTTATAAAACCTGGGCTGATGTCCAGTTTCTTGCCCGCTATGAGGTTTAGAATTGCATTCATCAAATGGAACTTTGTGTTTCACTTTCTCCCTTATTCCATTGTTTGCCCTTTAATGTTTCGAAAGTTAACCCTTCTATTTCTGTTCTTTCAAGTGTTACCCTTGAGATTCTGCTGTGGTTACTTAACATATTCCCTGTTTCAACATAGTTGTTTTATTTTGATTTACCTGGAGTTTACCAGTTTCTTTGCTTTCTCTTCTTTTTTGCACCTTAGACCTTATTTCTCAGATTATTTTCCTTCTTCCTGAGATACATTAGGAGTTTCTTTAGTGAGAGTAAGCTTTGGTAATTTTTATCTGAAAAATGTCTGCATTTTGCCCTTATCCTTGTGAGTTGATTTTTGCTGGGTAAAGAATCCTACCTTGCGCACCCAGTGCCGCAGGATAACAGGGAGTCCTGGAAGGTAGAGCAAAACACACAAGACATCTGGAAAGTGGGGGACCGGGAGGCACTCTGTTTCACAGAACGAAGGCACTGGCCTTTAGCCCACACGACTTTTATTAAGGAAGGTGCCTTATGTAGATTAGTGAGCAGGGACTAGCGGAGGCAATGACAAAGCTCCCTCCTAGTGAATAACAAAGGAAACTGCGAGCACTGGTGCATCCCTCTAGGGCGCTGTGCCACTGCCTATAGAATAGCATGGTTTGTGCATAACTCCCTTATTTTGTCTTTGAAGGAGACCCTGTACTTTAGAACTCTGTGTCAGCAGATATTTGCCTCCTGCAGAGTTCAGCTGTTCCGTGGTCTCCACCGCCACCTTGAAAGTCTTAATTCTCTCCGCATATTCAGCTGTGTTCTCTGTTTCATTCTTGCTGTTGAGAAGTCTTTTGTCCCTTTTATTTTATTTTATTTTATTTTATTTTATTTTATTTATTTATTTATTGTCTTTTTAGGGCCACACTCAGGGCATATGGAGGTTCCCAGGCTAGGGGTCCAGTCAGAGCTGTAGCTGCCGGCCTGTGACACAGCCACCAAAACGAGGGATCCGAGCCGTGTCTGGGACCTACACCACAGCTCATGGCAATGCCGGATCTTTAACCCACTGAACAAGGCCAGGGATCGAACCTGTGTCCTCATGGATGCTAGTCAGATTCGTTTCCACTAACCCGTGACGGGAACTCCCTTTTGTCCCCTTTAAAACTAGGTGAGGCATCATTTCTCTTGCCTCTTTTGAGATCTTTGTCTCTTGGAGTCTGCAATTTCCTTGTTTTTAACTATGAACTTATTGTTACTTGTCTATTCTCTATATTCTTATTCTCTATAGCTTTGATTTTGTCTCTTCCACTACTTCTGGAAAAGAAGAAATAATCTCTTGAAATAAGTCTTCTCCCTTCTTTGTTAGATTTCTTTTTGGAACTCAGATTAAATGTATGTTAGACCCTCTTACCGAATCTTCCATGTGTCTTATTATTTACATTTTCTGTTTCCTTGTCTTTCTGGTCTTATATTCTGGGAAATTCTTCTCAGTATTTCAGTTTACTCATTCTCTCTTCAGTTGTGTTCAGCGAACTATTTAACCTAGCCATCGAGTTTTCTTATATCAACAACTATATATTTCAATTTCAGAAGTACTGTTTGTCTCTTGAAAATCTACCTAGTCATTGTGAAAGTAAATTCTTGGTCTTCGCTTATTTTTAATACATCTTTGGTTTCATTCATAGTTATTTTATATTCTGTGTATGACAGTTTCATTATCTGAGATTTGGAGGTCTGAAATCTGGTTTTTTGATTCTTGTCCTATGTGACTTACTTCTTTCTAGGTGCAATAATTTTTTAATGATTGAATTTAGTCTGTGGAGTCATGGGGTCCTGGATTGAGGATGTTTTTTTCCAGAGAAGGTTTGCATTTGCTTCTCTTTGGTGCAGAGCTTATTTTCAATCTGGAGCCACTTTCATTTTTTAAATTTTTTTATTTTATTTTATTTTATTTTTGCTTTTTAGAGCCACACCTGCAGCATATGGAAGTTCCCAGGCTAGGGGTCTAATCAGAGCTGTAGCCGCTGGCTTACACCACAGCAACACCAGATCCAAGCCATGCCTGCAACCTACACCACAGTTCACAGCAGCACTAGGTCCTTAACCCACTGAGCGAGGCCAGGAATCAAACCCGTGTCTTCATGGACACTAGTCAGGTTCATTAATCCCTGAACCATGACAGGAACTCCTAATTTTATTATTAATTTAAAAAATAGTCTGTAGAGATGCTTTTTTTTAACTATAAAAGGACTTTGAAAATGTCCACAATGCCATTATTACATTTATAATGAATGTGTTATTTCTTAATATATATTTTTCAGAATTGCATTCTGGGTGGTTTCTTCTGCTCAATATTCTACTTTACTAATTCTCTCTTTGACTGTGTACAGTGTACTTTTAATCCATCTATTGAGTCTTTGCTCTGATTATCTCAAAAATGTTTTACTCTTGGTTCACTCCAGTCAGGGCCTGGGGAGCACTATAGATTCAAATTCAGATTCATTTGAAAATAGGCCAGGGGCTGTGGTCCCCAAGCAGCCTTTCAGAGCAGGTTTCTTTTGAAGATTGACAGATTTTTCCACCCAGCCATCCTTTCTTAGAGGGTTTGTCCCACATCTCCACTTACCTGCCTAATTCTGGGACACCCAGCTCAGTATTTCCAGGAAGAAGAGGAGAAACATGGACACGAGTGAGCCCTGGGTTTTCTGTCACACCCAGTTTGCACAGGCCCAAGCCTCATCCCCATTCTACAGAAATTTGGGGTTTCTAGCACAGGCTTCTGTTGTAAAAGCAATACCAAAATTTTGTTTGCCTACCTCTGTGATTTCAATTTAATCTTTTTTTTTTTTTTCCTGCCGTTAGAGATCTCCTAGTCTCTTTGCTTTGAGTTCAGCTATACATTACTAAGATGTAAGGTGTCAGACATCTGGGTGTTTTGTGCCTGGGGATTTTTTAGACGTAGCATAATGAAATAGTGCCCAGCACTCACTTGGCACCATGGGCTTTAGAAGGAAGCAGCAGTTCACAAGAAAAGTGACCCTGGACAAATGGGTATGTCACTGGCCTCCCTGAATCTCAGTGTCCTCCCCTTTACACAGTGGCGCTGAGTCCAGCTGGGAATCCCGTTTCTAACACTTAACCATCTGGCAGCGTCCGTGAAGGAGCTGGCCTCCCCAACCCCGCCACCTGGCCCGAGGCCTGCTTTTCTTCCCAGGCCGAGGCCTGCTCTTCTTCCCCTGTGGGGCTCACCATCCTGTAAGGGGATGGCTGCTGTCACCTGGTCAGCTCCCTCGGTGGACCACTGCCCTGTGGGGATGCAGGTCCCTGGTTTGCCCGGTTTGCTCGGTGCTGCACTCTGGCCCCGTCACAGAGTCCTCTTGCTCAGGACTTTGCTTTTCTCACAAGCCTTGGTTCCCTCTGGGCACTCGCTCTTCTGGCCCAAGGTCTGGGCCAGTCTACTCTGGGTATCACTTCCCACGGCCCCCTCCTCACCCCGTAAGTACACTCTCAGTGTCTGGTCCCACTGGTGGCTCTGTGGATGGGGCTGTGAATGGTGCCAGGTCACAGTGGAGCAGGCAGAGGGAACACGGAGGAGGCTCACAGGACCTGGGCCGCGTGGGTGCCCACAGCCGAAGCCGCTGTGCTGGAGCTCAGCCCCTGGGGCTGTTGTCTTTCATTTCGTGCACGTGAATGCCGTGGGGGCCAAAGGGTGTGTGCAGCGGTGCCAAAATAAAGGAAAAAGCAAAACGTCAAAAGGAAAGCTAAGAAGTCATTTTTAGCCTGTGCCTTTGTATTTTTTCTATTTCCAGGGGCCCTCAGGCTTCGCCCGGCAGTGGGAGTCTTGCCTCAGAGCCCAAGCACAATGGGCTCTGTGCTCTGACGTTTGACATTCTTCCATCGGGTTCTTGCTACTTCAGGATCCATAAAGGGCTCTATAAATGTTTTTTTTTTTTTTCAATTGTGCTATTCTAAACTTTTTTTTTTTTTTTTTTGGCTTTTTGCCTTTTCTAGGGCCACTCCCGAGGCATATGGACGTTTCCAGGCTACAGGTCTAATCAGAGCTGTAGCTGCCGGCCTACACCACAGCCACAGCATCGCCAGATGCGAGCCGCATCTGCGACCAACACCACAGCTCACAGCAACGCTGGATCCCTAACCCACTGAGCGAGGCTGGGGATTGAACCCGCAACCTCATGGTTCCTAGTCGGATTCATTAACCACTGAGCCACGACAGGAACTCCGTGTTTTAAACTTTTTCTGTTTGGTTTGTTTCTCTCAGAGAAGTGGAAGGCGAGCTCGAGGTTGTCTGGGAGTCCACCTCCAAGGAGAACCAAAGGATCCGAGAGCTTCTCCAGGCCGTGCTGGAGAGGGCAGGCCCGGGGGACACCCCCAGAGCTTTGGAGGACCCCCGCATGGACGCCGACTCGCCAGGAGACAGGCTGGACGGCTGCAGCTTCAGCTACTGTGACATGAGGCCACCCCCCACTGCCCGCCAGGGTCTGTGGGAGCTCCTGGGCTAGAGCCCCCTCGGCGGAGGCACTGCCTTCGCGGGACAAGGCAGGGCAGGCCCACCGCCGCTGAAGCATTTCTTCTCCTCAGGGCAAGGAAGGGATAACCTATTTCAAGGAGGACATGGAACCCAGGTTTTACATTTTGCTTTATTTCTTAAACGTTCCCCTGAAGCACATTTAGCCAGTGCACGTCCTCTGACCCCACTGCCACTGAGCGGGGCTCTGTGAGACCCGTTGCTCATGCTGACGGGTGACCTGATGAACTGACCTGTCTCCGGACTCCTAGACCTGCACGGGGAAGCACCAGCGGAAACAGCAGACAGGATGGAACACCCAGCCCGCGTGACTGATGCGTGTGTTTAACCAGACAAGCCGTCCATGGAGGCAGCAGCCTTGATATCTGTGCATTACGTCTAGGTGGCGTTTTATTGTTTGGTAAAAAAACAGGTGCTGGTCCTTGTGCCCCAGTAAGTTGTAGAAAATCTGTTCTGCCTCCACCTCCAGCCCTTGTCTGTCCGCCCACCTGGGAGGGAACTTCTGCTGCGAAGCCACCCTCACCCCCCACCCCCTCGAGAGCCTTGATCCTGAGCACCAAGGCAGGGTCCCTGCCCCCACCGCCACCCCCGAGAAGGGTGCCAGGGCCTTGGTCCTGCTCCACCCTGTGCCTCCTCCTCAGGTAGGTCACCCCCGCCTCGCAGGACCATTCACAGGGACGTCCCACCTGCCTCGGGCTGCTTGTCCCCTGCCTGCTGGAAGAAGGCAGGGACATCACCTACCAAGGACCCTAAACAGTGGTACGGAGGGTAGAATTCTGCCGCATCCTCAGACAAAACCCCTCAGAGCCACGACCTGTGTCCTTTCAGGTGTGCAGAGAGGCCCGGCATTGGTCCCGGGTCCCGGGTCCCAGGTGAGAGTGATGCATCTGCGCTTTGGTCGCTAGGTGGGAAGTTGAGATAGAAAGTCATCATTACCTTTTATTAAACTTGTTCAACAGTTAAAGAACTAGAATTTTTTTTCATTTTCCCAGGGATGGAAAGACTCACCGGGACTTTAACCTCTGTATGGTCTCCTAGGAGATGACTTTGATGTTATTTCAGGGGAGCTTGGGCCACCTGCCTAACACCCTGCAGACAGGCTGGAAGGTGGCAGCAGCCCCGTGAGCCTCCTGCCTCCAGACCTGCGCACAGGGGGCAGCTTGTCCGTGGGTCGCTGCTGTTGCCACATCACCTGGAGAACCACATTTGTTAACCCTGCCTTTTTCTGGCCTTCAGAGAGAGTATTTTATTCCCTTGAGAAATGAATGTTTTTCCACTTCTGCTCTATCACATGTTACCAACATACTTTGCAAGTTCAGTGACCCCTGAGCCTCCTCATGGCCTCCCGCTGGGTGCTGCACGAAACAGGCCAGTGAGCTCCGCATCCAGGTTGCAAAGGAGGGCAGAGCAGGCGAGGTAGTGAACGACAGTGGAGCCGAGAGGCACCAAGCCCAGGCCTGAGCCGGAACACCCTGCCTTGCAGAATGGACAGGGTCCCAGGGGCTGGTGAAGGGGGCTGTGTGAGCAGCGGTGGGGCTGTGAGCTAAAGGTTAGGATGGGTAACGAGGCCTGACTGCTGGGAGGAGGCTCCCATTCCTCTGCATCCTGCAGGTCTCCAGTCTGAGCAGGAGCCAGTCCCGTTTTCTCTCAGTCCTCATGAGTCTTGGTGCTAGTGATAGAAAGGTCCTGATCAGGATGAAAGTAACCCAAGGCAAACAGGAACCCATGTGAGCCCTGCCGCCTTTGGCGAGGTTTAAGAGCCACCCTGGGGGGAGTTCCTGTCGTGGCACAGTGGAAACAAATCCAACTAGGAACCATGAGGTTTCGGGTTCGATCCCTAGCCTCGCTCAGTGGGTTAAAGATCCAGCGTTGCCATGAGCTGTGGTATAGGTCACAGACGTGGCTTGGATCCCACATTGCTGTGGCTGTAGTGTAGGCTGGTGGCTACAGCTCCCATTAGACCCCTAGCCTGGGAACCTCCATGTTCTGCAGGTATGGCCCTAAAAAGACAGAAAACAAAAACAAAAAAACAGCCCTGGGGAAGTGGAGAGAGGGCTGGGCACAAACGTGAATGTGGCTGTGACTTTGGTGTGACAGCAGGTGAGAGGCTATAGGGGAGGTGGGGTCAGAAGTGACACCTCTTTGTTTTGCCTTTTCTAGGGCCACTCCAGCATATGGAGGTTCCCAGGCTAGGAGTCTAATCGCAGCTGTAGCCGCCGGCCTACACCACAGCCACAGCAACATCAGATCCCAGCCACATCTGCGACCTACACCACAGCTCACAGCAATGCCAGATCCTTAACCCACTGAGCGAGGCCAGGGATCGAACCCGCAACTTCACAGTTCCTAGTCTGATTCATTTCCGCTGTGCCTCTATGGGAACTCCCAGAAGTGACACCTGTGCCCTTAACCTCTGAGAAGAATGGGAGAGACCCCCATCCTCTTCCAACAGCTTCAATCTATGGAGATGACTGGATCATCTAACTCTCAGGAGAGGGGGACATTTTGGATTTTATTAGTTTTGAAGTAAATATATCTATTCAGCAAATGCTAATCGAGGTGTGCTGTTTGTTGAGAAGAGTGGCAGTGATGAAAGCAGACAATCTCAGAGCGCGCCGGGTGCTCAGAAGAAAACTGCCAGGACAGAAGCCCAGAGCCACGAGCTTCCAGAGCAAGCAGGGCCTCATGTCGTTGCGGCAAAACTGACGTGTGTGTAGGACCACGTGACACATGGAACTGCCTTTTTGACTATGCATTTTTATGAAATCTAAATATAGGTCAAGTATTTTTATTGAAAATCTAGCACCCAAATTGAGATGTGCTCTAAACATAAAATATATGCCAGGTTTTGAAGTCTTCCTATGAACAAAATATGAAAATATCTAATTTTATTGCTTTTATGTTGAGATAACATTTTGTATAAGATTAAATAAAATGCTATTAAAATTGACTTCACCTGGGTTTTTTGGGGGGGAGTTTGGTTTTTACTTTTTTTTTTTCTTTTTCTTTTCTAGGGCTGCTCCTGTGGCATATGGAGGTTCCCAGGCTAGGGGTCCAGTTGGAGCTGTAGCCGTCGGCCTACACCACAGCCACAGCAATGAGGGATCCAAACCAAGTCTGCGACCTACACCACAGCTCACAGCAATGCTGGATCCTTAACCCTCTGAGCGAGGCCAGGGATCAAACCTGCAGCCTCATAGTTCCTGGTTGGATTCATTAACCACTGAGCCACGAAGGGAACTCCTGGTTTGTTTTACTTTATTTAAAAAATGCAGCCACTAGAAAACTTTAAATCCCATATATATTATATATGTATAATAACATATACTATATATAATACATAGTATAAAAAAATTTTTTTTTTTTTTGTCTTTTTAGGGCCACACCTGCAGCATATGGAGATTCCCTTGCTAGGGGTCTAATTGGAGCTATAGCTGCCGGCCTACACCACAGCCACAGCAACGCAGGATCCAAGCTGCATCTGTGATCTACACCACAGCTTACGGCAATGCCCGATCCTTAACCCACTGAGCAAGGCCAGGGATCGAACCCACAACCTCATGGTTCCTAGTCAGATTCATTTCCGCTGTGCCATGATGGGAACTCTTATAAATAAATATAAATATGTAATATATATATATAATATAACGGCTCCCATTATAGTTCCCTTGGCCAGTTCTGTCTAGACCTAAATGTGAAAAGTAAAAGAAAGCTTCTAGAAGATAATTTGTGACTTTGGGTCAGGGAGAGAGGAAGAGAAAGACAAGCGAAGAGCAGGGGTGACCTCAGGCCGGCTCCCAGCCCTCTCCCACCAGCAGGGCTTGTGAACTCTCCAGAACAGACCACTTGTCCCCCTCTGCCCTGACTCCTCAAGCAGCTCGGCTCAGTGGTGAGCATTCCCACCCTCTGGGAGGACTTGCAACACTCCCAGACACTCTACACCTGACATCTAGGTCACCCCGGGGCACCCTCTCTGTCTCCACCAGGTTTTCCCATCAGCAGTAAAGGCTCCTCGGGTGTCCCCCAGGGGAACGAGAAGCTGCTCCTGGCCCCCACATTCTCCCCTCTCCATGGAGAACCCGGCCCCTGACGCTCTGCCCCGCTCCAGCCTGGCTGCTGCGCCATCTGCTGTAGTTCCCAGTCTGGTGCCACACCCAGGCTGCTCCCAGCTCCGCCCCGTCTCTGTGGACTCAGGGCTGCTGGGCCGTCCTGGCTCTGCCTGTGCCTTAAAGGCTGTGTCCTTCAACCCCGTCTCTTCTCGCCCCGTGCTCCCCTTGGCTGGATCTGCCCGAGACTCACACACCCATTGTCCCCTTCACAGCCCTGCTGAACCCCCGGGACCACTAGCCCTGATTAAGTAATTTATCAAAGAAAGAGTCTGTTCTATAGACACAGGAAAAGGACCCTCAGTATATAAGCAGCTCGTAATAGAAGGGACTGTTCAGGAAACAAAGGACCCATCTCTGCAGAGTCACCCCCTGAGGTGGCATGATTTGTGCTCTGCACAAAGGCTCCCAACCAAGGGGTGAGCAGACTCTGGCCAAGCACGTGTCCTGGAGGAAGAGGCACCTTGTTCTTCGTACCTGTCCCTCTCCAAGCCATGAGTCCACGGCACTATGTCCCCTCAGAAAAGGCTCTCTTTTTTTGTTATTGTTGGCCATGCCCAAGGACGCAAAGTTCCCAGGCCAAGGATCAAACCTAAGCACGGCAGTGACACCAGGCCCTTAACCCACTGAGCCACCAGGGAATTCCAAGAGGCTCCTTTTTATTATTTTATTTATTTATTCATTTTGTCTTTTTGCCTTTTCTAGGGCTGCTTCCGCAGCATATGGAGGTCCCCAGACTAGGGGTCTAATCGGAGCTGTAGCTGCCAGCCTATGCCAGAGCCACAGCAACGCAGGATCCGAGTTACGTCTGCAACCTACACCACAGGTCATGGCAATGCCAGATCCTTAACCCACTGAGCAAGGCCACAGATCAAACCTGCAACCTCATGGTTCCTAGTCGGATTTGTTAAGCACTCGCCACGACGGGAACTCCAGGACTCCTTTTTAAAACCGACACTTCAAGACCTGCGTGTCTTCCAAATCCTGACTTCTGCCATATTTACTATGATTATTTCCTCTTTTAAGGAAGCAATATTTGCCACCCCACAGTGTCTCTTTGGCTTGAGGATTAATTTAGATTAAGAAACAGAGATTTGGGAGGTCTTTCTTTTTACCTTCTGCTTAGCTGCCTGAAGAATTTAGATAAAGGGCCTATTCCTGGAGGAGAGCTGTCTGCAAAGAATGCAGGCTAGGTGTGATGGGGAAACTCAGCGGGGCCTAGAGATCAGAGTCCACCCTGTCTCCCACCGCCTCTGCAAGGCCCAGAAGACATTTATTTACCAAACATTTGCGTTTCCACCTCCCCATACATTGCTCTCCTTACCTTCCAAGTCCGCAACCCCTCCCCCATCGTCCTCTTTTGCCTTCGGCTGAAGATGTATTTATTTATTTATTTATTTATTTATTTATTTATTTATGTCTTGTGAGGGTCGCACCCGCAGCATATGGAGGTTCCCAGGCTAGCAGTCTAATCAGAGCTGTTACTGCCAGCCCACGCCACAGCCAGAGCAATGCGGGATCCAGGCCGCCTCTGCAACCTCGACCACAGCTCAAGGCAACGCCAGATCCTTAACCCACTGAGCAAGGCCAGGGATCGAGCCTGCCACCTCGTGGTTCCTAGTCAGATTCGTTTCCACTGCACCACGACGGGGACTCCATGAAGACGTATTTAAGGTAAGGGCTTCGGACATTTCGGTAAGTTCGCGTCTCTTCTGGCTCATTTCCGTGTGGTTAAGTGTGATTCAACTTTGGTGTGACTTTTTTCTCCTGGAATGCCTCGTGTCCATTTAATTCCTAGACCAGCCAGAAGAAACTAGAAGGGTGGAGGAAATTTTCTTGTTTCCTAAACAGCTGGCATAGTCGGCAGGATTCAGCATTCCTGGCCGGGCCCTGTTCAAGCCCATTGCTGCAGCAGCTGAGACCCTGGACCTCTGCCCAAAAAGCCAGCAGGAGGTGAGAATTCTTACCATGTCCGTCAGTGTCCCGGCTCTCTGCCTGCAGGATCTGTTGGAAACCAGGGTGGTAAAAGAGTCCTTTTTCTCTTTTCCACAATCAGATTCGCAGGAGAGAAATCTTTATGGAGCTTGTTCCTTGGACTCAGCAAGTCCTGGGAAATTTGGTGAAATGTTCTTGATCTGTTGATCCTTTCCCTCCTAGCGATGGTCTCGACTCTTCTTTGTGGCTGTCTTTGGTGTCCTTTGTCACAAGCAGGAATGGCACTCATCTGATTTGATTTTCCCTTCATTTCACGCCACCTCTTGAGAGCTTCAGGCTTTTTGTTTGTTTATTTTTACAGCTGCACCTGCAGCGAATGGAAGTTTCCAGGCTAGGGGGTCAAATCGGAGCTGCAGCTGCCAGCCTGCGTCACAGCCACAGCAACATCAGATCGGAGCCACATCTGTGACCTATGCTGCAGCTTGCGGCATCACCAGATCCTTAACCTGCTGAGCGGGGCCAGAGGTCAAACCCTCATCCTCATGGATACTAGTCAGGTTGGTAACCCACTGAGTCACAGTGGGAACTCCCAGAGAGCTTTGTTTGTTGACAGATGAGAAACCACTCTGGTCTCTGCCACCGGCAGGTGCACATAATGTGTGCCTTTGGCAGTCCGTCCAATAGCCTGAGATTCGGAGCAGCGTCTTCACAGGGTCATGCTCCCAGGGGAGTTTGCCGTAAGGGGGCCCAGTCCACAGGAGCCCCTTGTCCCCTCAAGCTCTGTGGCTTTGTTAGTGCTGGCAGCACACCGTCCTTACCACCTGTACTACAAAGGACTTCGCTTTCTTGGGCTCTTTGGGGAGTGAATGTTCTGGATCATGTGAGGGCTGCATGCCTCGCCCTCTGTAGTGGGATGCCTCTTTCATCCTTAAGACCATGAAAAGGCTTATTGGTTTGAGTCGCTGTTAAGATCCCACTTGTCGGGAGTTTCCGTGGTGGCACAGTGGAAACAAATCCAACTAGTTACCATGAGGATGTGGGTTCAATCCCTGGCCTTGCTCAGTGGGTTAAGGATCCTGCGTTGCTGTGAGCTATGGTGTAGGTCGCAGAAGCAGCTCAGATCCCATGTTTCTGTGGCTGTGGTGTAGGCCAGAGCCACAGCTCTGATTCAGTCCTAGCTTGGGAACTTCCATGTGCTGTGAGTGTGGCCCTAAAAAGCAAAAAAAAAAAAAAAAAAAAGTCCCACTTGTCAATGGCCAGACAGCAAATCTTCTGAATTGGAAAAATTTTTGAATTGGTACTTTTTTTTCCCCTTTTTTGGCCATCCCACAGCACATAGAATTTTTGGGCCAGGGATCAAATTCGAGCTAGAGTTGTGACCTAAGCCACATCTATGGCCATACTGGATCCTTAACCCACTGTGCCCTGCTGGGGATTGAACTCATGTCCCTGCTGCCTCCGAGACACTGTCAATCTCATTGTGCAGAACTCTGAAATGGCAAATTTTAAAAAGATTTCACCATAAACAGATGTTTTATTGGTACTCATCTCAAGACCAAATTATTATTATTATTTTTTCCCCATTTTGAGCTACACCTGAGACACATGAAAGTTCGAGGGCCAGGGATCAAATCCTAGCTGCATCTGCAACCTACACCACAGCTGCAACACTGGACCCTTAACCCACTGTCCTGGGCCCAGAATCAAACTGGCAACCCCACAGAGACAAGCTGGATCATTAATCTCCTGTGCCATAGTGGGAACTCTGGGAAGACCAAATTAAAAGGTGGATATAAAATAATAGCTAACCTCAGGAGTTCCTGTCGTGGCACAGTAGTTAAGGAATCCGGCTAGGAACCATGAGGTTGCGGGTTCCATCTCTGGCTTTGGTCAGTGGGTTAAGGATCCGGCATTGCCGTGAGCTGTGGTGTGGGTCACAGACGCAGCTTGGATCCCGTGTTGTTATGGCTCTGGTGTAGGCTGGTGGCTACAGCTCTGATTGGACCCCTAGCCTGGGAACCTCCATATGCTGCAGGAGCGGCCCCAGAAAAGGCAAAAAGACAAAAAATAATAATAACAATAATAATAATATAATAGCTAACCTTAAGAACTCTTTCAATAATAAAAAAAAAAAGGCAGCGTTATTGAATATTTTGTTCCATCTTGGTGTCCTACCATGGGTCCTACAGATGCTCGTAAAAACATTAGGTGAACTAACAAGAAAATGGGGGGATGTTTCGGGGGAAAGTCAAAGACTTTCCACAAACAGAGTGAAAATTTTTAAAGGGTTATCAATAAATAAGGTAAATAAAAAACATATGGGAAGTGGCAGAATAAATAGGAATCAGAAAGTCACGGGACTTGTCCCAGCAGGAGGGGAAGCTTTAGATGGTTATTTAAAATGGGATAAATAAAACAGATGCTGATGAGATTAAAACAAACGATTTTTTTTTTTTCTGTTCTGTCTTGTTTTGGGCTGCACCCAAGACATACGGAAGTTCCTGGACCAGGACTCAAACCCACACCACAGCAGTGACCATGCCAAATCCTTAACCACCAGGCCACCAGGGAACTCAGGTAAAACAAAGGTTTTAGTACAGCACTACCTAAACCTGGGTGAGCCAAAGGGATCCCTTTCCCGTCCCCCAACATTAAAGGGCCCCAAACAAGTCCACTCTATTTGTCACTGTTTGGGTGAAATTTTAAAAGCCTGAGGGAAGAAATTACAGTGAGAAACTGACCAGCAATTGCTTGGGGCAACATTTAGGCCAATGAATCAAGTTAAACCCTGACAAAGGAGCTGGGTTCCTTGGCTCCTTCCCTCACTGGGGAACCCAGGCCTGGTACACAGGCATGGGTGAAATGGCCAGCGGATGGAAGGACGTTTCTAGGACTCTTCGATGTGGGAGTCCCATGAGCCGTGGCACCAAAACCCGCTGGGGGACACCTGACCTGGGCTACACTTGGATTGGAAAAAATGTAAAAATACAAGAGTTGAAAGGATTCTAAAGGTTGGCTGGGACCTATATCTGTCTAATCATTTATGATGGAGCATGATAATGTGAGAAAAAGGAAGGTATACATGGATGTGTGAATGGGTCACCTGCTGTACAGTAGAAAACTGACAACCCTGTAAACCAGTTGTAATGGAAAAAAATAAAAACCATTCAAAAAAAGAAAGGATTATAGGAGTTCCCGTCATGGCACAGTGGTGAACAAATCCGACTAGGAACCATGAGGTCGAGGGTTCGATGCCTGGCCTTGCTCAGTGGGTTAAGGATCTGGCGTTGCCGTGAGCTGTGGTGTAGGTCGGTGTAGGTCGCAGACAAGTCTCGGATCCCATGTAGCTGTGGCTGTGGTGTAGGCCGATGGCTACGGCTCCTATAAGACGTGAGCCTGGGAACCTCCATATGCTGCAGGAGCAGCCCTAGAAAAGACAAAAAAAAAAAAAAAAAGGATTATAGCAGTTGGAAAGTTTGAGTGGATGTTGTGTGAAGAGATTCCATCTATGCTGTCTAAGTGTTTTATGGGAATGGCAGTTCTGATGTTCTGTCTGGGCAGGAAGTTCCCCTAACTGGTATTGTAAGACCCAGACTTCTTGGTGGGGTCCTAGTGGAGGCTATGGTTAGAGGAATAAGAGGTGACGGAATTGAGATGAACGTTTATAAGAAAACACCTGAAACAAAAGTGGGAAAAAGAAGGAAAGATGCCTTTTTTTTTGTTTGTTTTTTTGTTTTTTTGCCATTTCTTGGGCCACTCCTGCGGCATATGGAGGTTCCCAGGCTAGGGGTCCAATCGGAGCTGTAGCCACCAGCCTACACCAGAGCCACAGCAACGCCGGATCCAAGCCGCATCTGCAACCTACACCACAGCTCATGGCAAGGCCGGATCCTTAACCCACTGAGCAAGGCCAGGGATCAAACCCGTAAATTCATGGTTCCTAGTCGGATTCGTTAACTGCTGAGCCACAACAGGAATTCCGAAAAGATGCCTTAAAAGATGCCTTTTAAAAGTAACCAACAGTTGGAAAGTCTCCCTCACTCAAAATCTAATTCACAGCCTCGAGGATTTGTCAAGGACAAATAAAAATCTTAAAAGTCTTTTTGGGGGAGTTCTCTTGTAACGCAACGGGTTTAACATCCAGCACTGTCACCACAGCAGCTTGGGTTGAGGCTGTGGCACAGGTTCAGTCCCTGGCCTGGGAACTGCCACATGCCACGGGTGCAGTCAAAAAAAAAGAAAAAATGCTGGTATGGCAAACTGTTCACAATTGCTTACATTTTAGTTTTCACTAGAAATTAAGATTTCTTGAATTTAATAATTCTAATTATTATGTGTAATTAAAGCTACTAAAATTAATAAGAAAAATATCTTTGTACGCAAGAAAAAAATTTTTTAAAGATATAAGGGAATGGAAATGCATGTTGTTAAGGGGAAAGAAAGCAATTTTGTCTTAAAAAAGAGGTTACAAAAAAAAGAGAGAGGGAAATCATAGGAAAACGTCTAAAGGTAAAAAAGGAAATTACAGAAGATTTTGGGAGAAAAATCCTGAGAAAAAAAGTTTTGTGCCTGGTCAGGACTGGCTAAGATTTAAATGAATTTAATTTAGTGAATACATCTTAAAAATAAGCTGGTGCAAAATTAGAATTTGGTTTTCTTCTCTGTGTTAGACAGAGAAGACAAAAGTCGCTAATGATAAGGAAATTTCATTTATTAATTTTTGCTTTTTAGGGCCACCCCTGTGGCATATGTAAGTTCCCAGACTAGGGGTCACATTGGCGCTTCAGCTGCTGACCTACGCCACAGCCACAGCAACAGGGGATCCCAGCCACGTCTGCAACCTACACCACAGCTCATGGCAATGTCGGATCTTTAACCCACTGAGCGAGGCCAGGGATTGAACCCGCATCCTCATGGATACGAGCCGGATTTGTTTCCACTGAGCCACGATGGGAACTCCCTGATAAGGAAATTTTTTAAAGTTTCTCTTTACCTCTGAGTAGTCTGTCTAAAAAGCAGAGATTTTTATATTTCATCAAAATAATTTCCTATGGAAGTTCTCATTGTGGCCCAGCGTGTTATGAACCCAGCTGGTATCCATGAGGATGCAGGATTGATCCTCAGCCTCGATCAGTGGGTTAGGATCTGGCATTGCTGCAAGCTGCGGTGTAAGTCATAGATGTGGCTTGGATCTGGTGCTACTGTGGCCTGTGGCTATGGCTCTGATTCGACCCCTAGCCTGGGACCTCCGTATTCCATGGGTGCGGCCCTAAAAAGACAAAAAATAAAAATAAAATAAAAACAATTTCCTGGGTTGTTTTATCAGGTGTTTGATTACTTAAACTGTGTCTTTTTAATATTACAAGAGCTAAGCTTTTTTTTTTTTTTTTTTTTTTTTTTGCTTTTGAGGCCCACACCTGTGGCACATGGAGGTTCCCAGGATAGGGGTCTAATCGGAGCTGTAGCAACTGGCCACGGCCACAGCCACAGCCACAGCCACAGTAACGCCAGATCCGAGCCTCATCCGTGACCTACACCACAGCTCACCGCAACACTGGATGCTTAACCCACTGAGCGAGGCCAGGGAGTGAACCTGTAACATGTTTCCTAGTCGGGTTTGTTTCCACTGCACCACAACAGGAACTCCAAGCTAAGCGTTTTTTAAAACAATTTTTAAACTTTCTGTATTTGCCTGTGAAGTCTTTGTAGGTTAAGTATTGTTTCACAGTGATCTATGATTCTATTTCACCAAGTGTTTTAAAACCTGATATCTTTGATAAACTTCCCCCAAACAAATTCTAAGTGAAGTCATTTTGACCTATAGCAAACTGGGATTTTTCAGGGGGCCCCTTAAACATCTCAGAGAAAGATATTAAACTAGTTGGGCTTAACTGGTGTCTTAAATTACATGGTAAGCATTGTCAAATAAGTGATGATAAATTATCTTAGGTTATATTGCATTGCTGAATGTAATTTATATGTGTTCTAAAAATTATATGAAATTCCTTGGGAGTTCCTGTCGTGGCTCAGTGGTAACAAACCTGACTAGTATCCACGAGGACGCGGATTCAATTCTTGGCCTCGCTTAGTGGGTTATAGATCCGGCATTGCCATGAGCTGTGGTGTATGTAGGTCACAGATGCGGCTCAGATCTGGTGCTGCTGTGGCTGTGGTCTATAGGCTGGCAGCTGTGGTTCTGATTCACCTCCTAGCATGGGACCTTCCTTATGCCACACATGCAGCCCTAGAAAAGAAAGAGAGAGAGAGAGGAAGGAGAAAGAAATTCCTAAAAATAGGATATGTCCTGATAAAATGCTATCAGCATAATTCTGGTTATTATCTTAAGACATTGTATATCATAGAAATGACCAAATTTCCTTGTCAATTGCCTTATAATCAGATCTTTAACTATGCCGTTTTAAGTCTTTTGTCATTTATGGACCGTTATTGTTTTACTCTGATGCTTTTGCAAAAATGCTTCATCTTCAAGAAGATTCATGGACTCTTTGACAAATACAGGTTTCTGGTAACTTTCAGATCATACACTGAACTGGATAAGATTGCAGAACTCTATCGGAAAATCTGACGGCTTCATAAAACTGCTAACAAATGATCCAGATCAACAAGGATTAGTTACATAGGACTGAAGGAACCGATGAATAGAATTATCGTTTTTTAAGACTTTTTGTCTGAATAGTACTGTTTGTTTGTTTGCTTGCTTGCTTTTTAGGGCCACACTTGTGGCAAATGGAAGTTCCCAAGCTAGGGGTCAAATCGGAGCTACAGTGGCCGGCTATGCCACAGCCACAGCAACACCAGATCCCCGACCCACTGAGCAAGGCCAGGAATCAAACCTGCATCCTCATGGATACTAGTCGGATTTGTTTCCACTATGCCACAGCAGGAACTCCTACTACTGACTTTTTAATGTTTGTTGTTTTCCAGGCATAAGAAAATGTGTCCTCTTGTGCTAACTCCAAATCATAACAATTTGGTAAATTATATCTTTGTAAGCAGAATTGAAACATTTATCTTTCTCCCTCCTCAGCCCCCCAGAATCTGGACTCTTAGTGAGCATTCTTATTTTCATGGCAGAATAGTGATTTATGTAAGCTCATTGAAAATTCGTTCTCTTTGTAACAGGACATAATTGGAAATATTGGTTATATCACCAGTCCTTTAACTGGAATGTCATGTTGGAGAACATGCATAGACTCAGATATGGCCCTGACAGCTTTAAGGAACTAAGATCGACACTGGAGCCATAAAGCCTCTTGGAAAACAGCCTGGTTCCTTGCTTCCAGGGTTCCCAGCAGCCTTACCAGGTAAATAAGGAAGGTCAATTCCTGGCAGGCACAGGAACTTCAAGGTATTTTGGGGACTTTCAAGAAGAGAGGGATTCAAACAAACCTGTAGGTATTACAGGCGAATCTGATGGTAAGTCCCTGATGGCTTCTTAGCCTTAAGAGGCTATTAAAAGTTCAATCTGGAGATTCCTTATGAAAAGTTTCAGCAAAGCAAATTTAAAATAGCCCGTTTGGTCAACTTCTATTCTGGCTGGACTTATGTAAATTATCAGGCCAAGTTTATTTTGCAAACAAGTTAGTCTGGATTTGGCTATACAAATGAGGGTGATTTTAGAGGGACAAAAAGTTAGGTGTCAATAGAAATTATAATATCCAATATAGGAGTTTCCGTTGTGGCTCAGTGATAACAAACCCAACTAATATCCCTGAGGACTCGGGTTCGATCCCTGGCCCCATTCAGTGGGTTAAGGATCTGGCGTTGCTGTGAGCTGTGGTGTAGGTTGCAGATGTGGCTCAGATCTGGCATTGCTGCGGCTGTGGTGTAGACCGGCAGCTGAAGCTCCAGTTTGACCCCTAGCCTGGGAATCTCCATATGCCTCAGGTAGGCCCTAAAAAGAAAAAAAAATTTTTCAAATAAAAACAAGACATAAAGATTACCAACAGGTACAAAGATGCTCAACATCACTAATCATCAGGGAAATGCAAATAAAAATCACAATGATATATCACCCAGCACCTGTCAGAAGAGCAATCATCAAAAACACTAGAGGAGTTCCCTGGTGACTCAGTGGGTTAAGGATCAGGCACTGCTGTGGCTTGGGTCGCTGATGTGGTATGGGTTCAAGCCACCCTGGGGAACTTCTGCATGCTGCAAGGGCAGCAAAGAAAGAAAGAAAAAAAAACCCTAGAAATAGCAATGTTTTCAATCATATGGATAAAAGGGAACCCTTGTAAATTGTTGGTGGGACGTAAATTGGTGCAAGCACTATGGAAAACGGTATGGAGATACCTCAAAAAATTAAAAAATACAATCCAGCAACTCCACTTCTGAGTATTCATCCAAAGTAAATGTGAACAATGACTTGAAAAGATATCTGTACAGTCATGTTTATTACAGCATTATTTATTTTATTTTTTGATTTTTTGTCTTTTTTTGCCTTGTCTAGGGCCGCTTCCGCAGCATATGGAATTTCCCAGGCTGGGGTCTAATTGGAGCTACAGCCACCAGCCTACACCAGAGCCACAGCAATGCAGGATCCGAGCCTCATCTGCGACCCACACCACAGCTCACGGCAACACTGGATCCTTAACCCACTGACCAAGACCAGGGATCGAACCCCCAACCTCATGGTTCCTAGTTGGATTCATTAACCACTTCACCACGACGGGAACTCCACAGCATTATTTATAATAGCAAGATATGAAAACAACCTGTGTCCACTGATGGGGGATGAATGGATAAAGATGTGTGATACACACACACACCTCACAGCTTTACCTGTTCTTCCATCAATGAATACATGTGTATCTAACATATATACATATGTTCTTCAGCCATAAAAAAGGGAAAATCTTTCCATTTGTGACAACATGGATGGAACTTACTGGCATGACACTAAGTGAAATAAGAGAAAAACAAATACAAATACTCTCGATTGTGGGATATTTAAAAAAAAAGGAAAAGGAGTTCCCATCGTGGCTCAGGGTTAACGAATCCGACTAAAAATGATGAGGTTGCAGGTTCAATCCCTGGCCTTGCTCAGTGGGTTAAGGATCCGGCGTTGCTGTGAGCTGTGGTGTGGGTGGCAGACTCGGCTTGAATCCAGCGTTGCTGTGGCTCTGGCGTAGGCCGGTGGCTACAGCTCCGATTGGATCCCTAGCCTGGGAACCTCCCTATGCTGCGGGAGCAGCCCTAGAAAAGGCAAAAAGACAAAAAACAAAAAACAAACAAAAAAAACAAATTGAACTCACAGATACAGAGAATACATATTGTAGTTACGAAAGATTGGGTGGGGGTGGGTAAAATGGTGAAGGCAGTCTAAAGGTACAGCAGGAGGTCTGATTAACAATACTGTGTTATGAGAGCGGAAACCAACCAGACTGGCATCCATGAGGACGCAGGTTTGATCCCTGGCCTCGTTCAGTGGGTTAAGGATCCAATGTTGCCATGAGCTGTGGTGGAGGCCGGCAGCTACAACTCTGATTCAAGCCCTGGCCTGGGAACCTCCATAGGCCACGGATGCAGCCCTAAAAAAGACCAAAACAAAATAAATAAATAAATAACACCACATTGTTTATTTGAGAGTTGCTAGGAGAGCAGCTCTTTCAAGCTTTCATCCCAAGCGGAAAAAAAGTTCTAACTATGTGTGGTGACGGATGTTAACTAGATTTATTGTGGTGCTCATTTCACAGTATGTACAGTTAGCAAGTCCTTGTACTCCTGAAATTAATGTTATAAGACAATTATATCTCAAAAAATGATGGAACAAAGTTCTAAGGTAGAACTGCACTATTCCAATAGCTCTTGGGTATACGTAGATATAGATTGTTTCCTAGATAAGAGTTTTCCGACTGTGCTTTCCTTGCTAATTGTTTTATAGGTAGACTGTAAATTCTTGACATTTAAAGACCTTGCACATTCCACTGACTCTTTATGAATTCTATTTGGAACTCAAGTAGGGAAGTGAGCACCTGTCACACGGTCTTTTGGGTTCCCCAAACATTCTTTCCTTTTTTTTTTTTTTTTTTTTTTTTTTTTTGCTTTTTAGGACCACACCTGTAGCATATGGAGGGTCCCAGGCTAGGGGTCGAATGGGAGCTGCAGCTTCCAGCCTATGCCACAGCCACAGCAATCCCAGATCCGAGCCGTGCCTGCAACCAACACCACAGTTCATGGCGACACCAGATCCTTAACCCACTGAGTGAGGCCAGGGATTGAACCCACATCCACATGGAGCCTAGTCGGGTTTTTACCACTGAGCCACAACGGGAACTCCCAGGTTCCCTAAAGCTCTGAACTGCTGTAGCCGCAGATGGAAGGAATGTAAGATGAAGGAACGTGGGAACAGAAGAAAGTCTGAAAACACGAAGGCAGGTCTGGAACGAGTTGCGAGTGGTGAAGGAAGAGCTGGCATCTGTCCTGAAGGTTTGACTCTGCCCCTGACTCAGAGGAAAAGACATCAAGAGGCCGTGGGGATACGGATTTACACTGCCCAGCTAAACATGTCTTTAAAACCCATTACATGGGAGTTCCCATTGTGGCTCAGTGGGTTAAGAACCTGACACAGTGTCCATGAGGACTCGGGTTTGATCCCTGGCCTCGCTCCGGGTGTTAAGGACCCGCCACTGCCTTGAGGTACAGCATTAGGTCACACATGCTGCTCAGATTAGATGTGGCTGTGGTGTAGGTCGGCGGCTACAGCTCCAATTGGACCCCTAGCCTGGGAACCTCCATATGCCATGGGTGTGGCCCTAAAAAGAAAAAAGAAAAAAAATTGCAAAACAAAGGAATCAAATATGTACCAAATAGAGGACGACGAAATGCAGATGGTGTTAACCTCTTCAAACTGCAAGCACCTTTGCAATTGGACAAAAACACAGTTTGAAAGTGAAGGTCCAGACCTTTAGCAGAAACTTAATTCAGAAACAATGGAATTGTATGAAAAATAGAACATGAAACTTCCCAGGAGATGACCTGTAAGAGGGAACTGACTGCAGTGGGGTACAACTTCAGGCGTTGTACAGAAGAGCTGGGGGCACTAGGAGCTGAAGGTCTTAAAGAATTGGGGGGAAAAAACTGTTTAGACAAATCCACATGATTTTCCCTGAGGGCGGGCAAAGATACCTTATGATAATTGGTTGAACACTCACTCTTCTGGGGAAAAACCAAACCAAACCAAAGCGAAAAAAAAAAACAACAGCTTTAAGAAAAGAAATGCTGGAGTTCCCGTTGTGGCTCAGTGGTTAATGAATCCGACTAGGAACCATGAGGTTTCGGGTTCCATCCCTGCCCTTGCTCAGTGAGTTGAGGATCTGGCGTTGCCGTGAGCTGTGGTGTAGGTTGCAGACACGGCTCGGATCCCCGAGTAGCTGTGGCTCTGGTGTAGGCCGGCGGCTACCGCTCCGATTCGACCCCTAGCCTGGGAACCTCCATATGCCATGGGAGTGGCACAAGAAATGGCAAAGAGACAAAAAAAAAAAAAAAAAGACAAGAAATGCTCACCAAGGACCAAAACTGGACTGAAGGAGATTTCTGACCCTCAACAAGGATTCCCAGGCCCAGAGGGTCCAAACTCGACATGTGGCAGCGGCCCAAGAAGACCAGAGGACTGTCTGCATTAACAGGATGCTGTTAACCTTCTCTAGACCTTGCGGTTCCTGAACGGGGTGAATGGCCAGTACCAGCCCATCTTACAGATTCGGAACGCGATGCTTCGGAGAGCAGCGAAGTGACTCTGAGAAAAGGTGGCTGGTGTGGGCTCACAGGACCCTTCCACTCACCCCCCGACCCTGCTGTCCTCAGTGCTTTCAGTTAGACTATCTGCCCTCTGGGGTGACCTTGACCCCAGGGAGCATTCTGTAGGGCTCTGCAAGTGCAGATGGGCCAGACGCTACCTCTGAGGGCTGCAGCGTTGGCAAATACTTCAGGAGTGACTCACGCCTGTGGGCAGGTCCCGACTGGCGGGGCAGGTCCCAGCCTGACCTCTGGCCTCCAGGCTCTGGACACTCACCCACCAGTGAGCCCTCTGCTTAGGCACTGGCCATGGTGAGCAAGAGGAGCAGACATTGGCCCCGCTAAGTGGGGAGCAGGTAATAAATTTCTCCATCAGAACATCAGGACTCTGGGACAGCACAGGTCTCCCACAATCTCTAGGAGCTTTAAGAGATGACCCTGAGAAATCTGCCCTTCTGTCAGGTCTGCCTGCCCCAACACTCTCCCCAGGGACTCGCCAGCTCTGTCCTGGGAACTGTGGTCTCAGGTGGCTCTCTGGGATGCAAAGCTGCCCGAGGAGATAGAGGAGATAGGTGATAAGTGACAATGCATCGGGCTGGCCTCTTCCTCCCAGATCAGGCCTTATCAGAGATAAGGGATTCCCGGCAGCCAAGGTGTTGGCCTTGGTGGGGAGGGGTGGGTCTTCCCCCAGCCCCTCTGAGCACAATGCAGCCCCTCTGCTCCTCCCCAACAGGAGAGGCTGCCAGACCCCTCCCATAGGACTTCAATTTCCCCTTCAGGTAAGTGATGTCTGTGCCCCTTTTTCACTTTACAATCCTACGAGCTCAGGTCTGGGCCAGCTGACCAGCAGCAGCAGCAGCAGCAGCAGCAGCAGCAGCAGCAGCAGCAGCAGCAGCAGCAGCAGCAGCAGCAGCAGCAGCAGCAGCATATCCAAGGGGTGTGTGGCCAGGGCTGCAGGTGCAGATGGAGCAGGAGCCTGGCAAGGCCTCACTGCTGTATCTCCATTTGCCAAGCTCCCTTGCAGGTCCGGGTGGGGCTGATAGCCAGTTACTGGCCCATGCCTAGAGAATCAGGGGTGGGACGAACCAAGGAGCCTGGAGGCAATCCCTCGGTGGGGAAGGAAGGAGTTCCTACCTGGGAGTTCCTGCCTCCACCTGGGAGTTCCTCTGCAGCCCTACAGTTTGTGCTGCCAGCCTGGGGTCATAAATAGAACCTATTCGCCTATTGGACTGGGTTCCAAAGTTTATCTCCTCTGGTCCAGTCTTTAGAGAGATTTGTCCTTACAGGATGTAGGAGAGTCTGGTTAATATTAAAAACAAACTGATCTGGACACACATGAGCAAAACAAAAACATTTTTGGAAAGAAACTGGCTGCCCGACCTTCCCCTTTTTGCGTGGCGTGTCTGAAACCGGGCATGGCCCTCTGGGGCTCCTAGGCGCCAAAGCCTTTCTGTGTCCCAGATTTCTTGTTCTTAGGAAATGGGCCTCATTCAGCCCCCATGACCTTCCCTGAGTTCCAAGGGGCAGGTTCAGACAGTTGCTGATCAGGGAAGGAAGGAGATGCAAAGACAAGGGAGGAATAGTCAAGACACAATAATCCAGCCCTGGGGCAGGATCCTGGTTCCCCTCAAGGGATACACATAACAATATAGGCATCTTATACACCTAAGAGAAAAGTTGTATTCCGTATGCTTCTTTTAGAAATGAATACTTTAAAACTGAACAGCTCTGAGTCCTGCGTTGTCCTTCTCCCTGGCTTAATTGCACCCTAAACACAATCACCCCTAAGCTAAAGATTAGGCTCCCTGAGCATAATTGCCTGTGGGTTAAAGATTATTAGTGTTAGGGCAGTGGAGTCCAGAGAAGCAGAGGCTGGAGCAGTGAGATCTCAGGGAGGTTTATCAACCAAGAAAGTGGCCGGGAGCACTGAGCAGAGAGAACCGCAGGCTCCATGCTGTGGGGCCAGGGCTCTTTTCTAGTTGGGGTTTTGTGTGGTAGGTCACGTCGTCGCAAGGAAAAAAAGGGAAGGAGGTACAGGAAGCAGGGAAGGAGGATTTAGGTTAAGTGTGAATTTTAACAGTCCTTTTGGCTCTTTTTTTTTTAATTTTATGATTTTTATTTTTTCCATTATAGTTAATTTAAAATGTTCTGTCAATTTCTACTGTACAGCAAAGTGACCTGGTCACACGCACACACACACATATTCTTTTTCTCACATTATCCTTATGTTCCATCGTATATTTATGTTACATCATAAGCGATTAGATATAGTTCCCTGTGCTATATAGCAGGATCTCATTGCTTATCCATTCCAAATGCAATAGTTAGTATCTATTAACCCCAGACTCCCAGTCCATCCCACTCCCTCCCCCTCCCCCTCCCCCTTGGCAACCACAAGTCTGTTCTCCAAGTCGGTGAGTTTCTTTTCAAAGGAAAGGTTCATTTGTGCCATATATTAGATTCCAGATATACGTGGTGTTTGGCTTTCTCTTTCTGACTTACTTCCATGTATGTTGTTGCAAACGGCATTATTTTGTTCTTTTTTATGGCTGAGTAGTGTTCCATTGTGTATATGTACCACATCTTCTTAATCCATTCCTCTGTTGATGGACATGTAGGTTGATTCCATGTCTTGGCTATTGTGAATAGTGCTGCAATGAACGTACGGGTGCATGTATATTTTTCAAGGAAAGTTTTGTCTGGATATATGCTCAAGCGTGGGATTGCTGGGTCATATGGTAGTTCTATATTTAGTTTTCTCCATACTGTTTTCCATACTGGTTGTACCAGCTTACACTCCCACCAACACTGTAGAAGTGTTCCCTTTTCTCCATACCCTCTGCAGCATTTGTTATTCGTTGACTTGGGAATGATGGCCATTCTGACAGGTGCGAGGTACTACTTCCTGGTAGTGTTGATTTGCATTTCTCTAATAATCGGTGATGTTGAGCATTTTTTCATGTGCTTGTTGATATTTCTTTGCAGAAATGTCTATTCAGGTCTTTTGCCTATTTTTCAGGTTTTTTTTGCTGTTGAATTGTATATTTTAGAGATTAAGCCCTTGTCATTTGCATCATTTGAAACTATTTTCTCCCATTCCATAGGTTGTCTTTTTGGTTTTTTTATGGTTTCCTCTGCTGTGCAAAACCTTGTCAGTTTGATTAGGTCCCACTGGTTTATTTTTGCTTTTATTTCTGTTGCCTTGGGAGACTGACCTAAGAAAACATTTGTGTGAGAATGTTTGGCCTACGTTCTCTTCTAGGAGTTTGATGGTGTCTTATCTTCTGTTTAAGTCTTTATGCCATTTTGAGTTTATTTCTGTGCATGGTGTGAGAGTGTGTTCTAGTTGCATTGATTTACATTCAGCTGCCCTGCTTTCCCAGCTTGGCTCTTGTTTATTTTGAGATTTAACAGCTCCTTAAATTATCTTGGTCCTGGGACCTTCATCCCAACTGGAGTCTGCTTTCTTGTCTGTTTGGTGTCTGGAGCCCGGGTGGAATCTCAGTGGTGTGGCTGTGTTACAGCCTCCACTTAGTATTCTTCCTCCAGCTTATAGATACCACCTAACAAGTAGCACATGACATTTTTCAGAAACTTTCCTAGTTTGTTCTAATCTCTGATCAATATTCCCTTTTCACGGAGTTCCGGTCGTGGCACAGTGGTTAACGAATCCGACTAGGAACCATGAGGTTGCGGGTTCAATCCCTGGCATTGCTCAGTGGGTTAAGGATCCGGCATTGCTGTGAGCTGAAATGTAGGCTGTAGATGCGGCTTGGATCCCGCATTGCTTTGGCTCTAGTGTGAGCCGGTGGCTACAGCTCTGATTCGATCCGTAGCCTGGGAACCTCCATATGCCGAAGGAGTGGCCCTAGTAAAGGCAAAAAAAAAAAAAAAATCCCTTTTCGCAAGTCCTGTTCTTCAGGCAATAACCCAGAAGCCCACCATCATGATCATACCGAGATCTCTTGACTCCAGCTTTGATGCCTAAGATTCTCCCAAAGAAAGAGGAATGCATGTTTGTCCCAATCCTGGTGCCCATCTGAAAACCTGTTTTTCTCCTTTTTACTATAAAACTCCTCGCAATTCTTTGGTGGGGGCGGGGGGGGGGGAGAGACACAGTCTTTAGGGCATTAGCCTGCTGTGACCCTCCTTTACCTGGCAAAGCAATAAAGCTGTTTTTTTCTCCTTTACCCAAAACTCTGTCTCTGCATTTCAATTCTGCCCAGGCAGACAGAGGCCGAATTCTGGCAACAAATTCTGGGGGCTCGTCCAGGATCTGCCTGTGGGCAGGTGGCCCACAGGGCTGTAGGCTTGACAGGATGCTCTGAGGTTTCTTTCCATGCCTGTCTCCCTGCGGGTGAGCGGAGGGTTGGCAGGCGCTTTCGGAGGCCGGATTGCTGAGAGCTTCCTGCCGCAGGGTCGGGCCCCGAGCAGACCGCATTGGCCATCACTGAAGTTGGAACTGCCGGTGGAAAAATGGTCGGAAGGGCAAGGACGACCATCCCAGCAGCTGTCGAGGCCCCATTGGCCTTGGGGGACCTCCTTCCTTTCCCTCTGCTCCTGCTGGTCCCAACTTCCCACTTCAACAAGCTTTTGGGGAAGGAGAAAGTAGCATCAGGGACATCACAGCACCTCTGCCAGCATCTGGGCAAGTCCCCCAGCGTGCTCTCCAAGGCCCCTTGGACCTTGTCCATTTGGGCAACCTTTGATTCCTGTTTGGGGATTTTTCTTTTGGGAGATCCCGTTTGCAATACGCCACTTGGACTACGGTCCCAGGCTTCGTGGGACTTGGAAGCCAATCTGGGGAACCTTTCGTTTCCATTTGGGGGTTTTCCTTTTGAGAGATCCCATTTGTAATTCTGTGGCTTCCTTTCGGCGGGCCAGGATTCCAATGTTGCTTTCAGTTTTGTGCATGAGTATTTAATTCCTTCTCATGGTACCCTAGAAAAGATTTTGACAGAGGTTCTAGCCTAGGTCTCAGTTTTGCGAGCTAAGGAAAAACAAAGCCAATATGGGAAACATCTCTGAAATTCCATCAGGCAGTCTCCTGGGGAAGATCACAGGCCACGAGTCAACTTTAGATATAAACCAGCAACTAAGATACCGTGTCTTGCTTCGTTGGACGAGACTGAGGGGTCTGGGATGAGTGTTCAGGTAAGAGGCTGATCTGATGCTTTTCCTCAGTTCCAGCTGCCTTCATGGAATTTGTCAAGATAAAGGTGAAGATGCTAGATGAGAACATTTGCTATAAAGAAAAGGGACAAGATTCCTCCCAGCCAGTTATGGTTTCCTGAGGCAACTGAGAAATTTAAGGGGGGAGGGTGGAGGCCGAGTCCTCATGCCGTGTAGTCACCCCATAGGGAAACCCCCGCCTTAATTAAAACCTGCTCAACCAAGAATGCGAGCAAGAACTGGCCATTCGGTCATCTGGGCACCTGTGGTGTCCCAGATGCCACTGGGAGACCCGAGACCCATAAGAGAGAGCTGAAGCAACTCTGGGCTAAAACCTAGAGGAAGTAAGCTCTCAAGCAGCCCAGTGGCCCACCACACGATGTCAGCAGGTAACTTGATCCCCGACAAATTCAATTTTAAAATGGGAAATAGAGTCTCAAACAGAAAAAGGAGGCGCACCAGAAAGCCAGCCCCCAACGAACACCTCAGTCAGATTTATGTACATACAAAACCCGTACTTGCAAGTATCTACTTAAATGAGTATTAAAGGAAAAACATTTTGCTCTAAAAATGGTCAAAATGGGCTCTTCTAGTGCATATGCAGTTATCAGAGAAAGCTAGCTTGGAAGAAAAAAAAAATCTTTTCAGAATTCGCAACTCCTGGAGTTCCCGTCATGGCACAGTGGTTAACGAAGCCCACTAGGAACCATGAGGATGCAGGTTTAATCCCTGGCCTCGCTCAGTAGGTTAACGATCCGGCGTTGCCGTGAGCTGTGGTGTAGGCCGGCGGCTACAGCTCCGATTGGACCCCTAGCCTGGGAACCTCCATATGCTGCGGGAGCGGCCCAAGAAATGGCAAAAAGACAAAAAAAAAAAAAAAAAAAAAAAAAATCACAACTCCGGTGGGATATCCCCTCTTTGCCTTGACATCCCGGCCACTTGGGGCACCCAAGAACCAGCCTGCCCACTGAGGGACCATACCCCGCGGCTGCAACCAGGACACTTTGGTCCCTGGTCTCCTCCTGACACGGATGACTGGCCAGAGTGCCCAGACCTGGTAAGGGACAGGGGACTGTTGACTTTCCCCCTTCCCTTCTTCTCTCAAACTGGCCTCTTTTCCTCCCTTGGACACCTTTGAAGACCCAAGATATTTCTGTTTACTTTTTTTGCATATACAACTTTTCAAAAAGCAAGCTTGAGAAAACATCTTTTCAGAATTCAGACCCTGAACAATGAGTCCTTCTAGGAGAATTGGCTTTTCTTGCCCTGTGCCTTGAGACCTGGGCTCTCAGGAATGCTTCTCTCATCTAGACCATCTCTCATTCCTGAGACTGAAGAAAAAAAAAAATGGGGAAAGAAGTCTTTTCAAAACTTATTTATAAACTAGTGAGTTTTATTTGTAATAGCTGCCTCATCATTAAGTTTCAAAATGAAGCTATGATGGAATTCCCGCTGTGGTGCAGTGGAAACGAATCCAATTAGAAACCATGAGGTTTCAGGTTCGATCCCTGGCTTCGCTCAGTGGGTTAAGGATCCGGTGTTGCCATGATCTGTACTGTAGGTCGGCAGATGCAGCTCAGATCTGGCGTTGCTGTGGCTGTGGCGTAGGCTGGCAGCTACAGTTCTGATTCGACCCCTAGCCTGGGAACCTCCATGTGCCACGGGTACAGCCCTAAGAAAAAAAAAGAAAATGAAGCTGAGATCTCTATGTCTTTCTGTGAGTTTGTATGTGCATCATATATGTCTTAAATTGGGGATGGTATTCTCAAAAATTAAATGTAAATGAGCTGTACTTAATTGGCTTAAAGAAAATTAAGCACATATATAAATTCTCAAAATATGAAAGGGAACTAATGGTCAGAATTAATTTTAGGTTCACGGGAACTGGGAAATATTCAGTATTAAATTAATATCTTGTATTAGAGTTAAAGTTTGTTGATCTAATTAAGACAGACATGTCATTACAGTTATCAACATTAAGTATAATATTTTATTGTACCTAGGTTTATTTATTTATTTATTTATTTATTTATTTTTTGTCTTTTTGCCTTTTCTAGGGCTGCACCCACGGCATATGGAGGTTCTCAGGCTAGGGGTCCAATCGGAGCTGTAGACGTCGGCCTACACCAGAGCCACAGCAACACAGGATCCGAGCCAGGTCTGCAACCTACACCACAGCTCACGGCAATGCCGGATCCTTAACCCACTGAGCAAGGCCAGGGATCCAACCCGTAATCTCATGGCTCTTTGTCAGATTCATTAACCACTGAGCCACAACAGGAACTCCTGTACCTAAGTTTAATAGAAGTCAAATGAGACACTGAGACATCAGTTACTAGAAAGGGAAACTAAAGGTGTTTAGGGCTATTAATCCATATGTTTAGTGCCACCCTGAAATGTCCTCTATAAGGAAAACACATGTTTTTAGAAATTATAAAAGACAGTCTGTGGTTGCTTTAGAAAAGTAGGATGCGTGTTTGAGTAAAGAAGGATGGGGAATAGAATTTCATTTTATTTAGGGAAAAGAAAATCTGTCTTTAGCTTGTTGCTCTGTATGGGAAAATAAGGGGCAGGCTAGTATGGATACAGAAAGTGATACAAGGTGTGTGGAAAGTGGACACTGAGAAAAGAATTTTGTGCATGGTCGGGACTAAGTCTAAGATAAAGTTAATTGAGTAAATTAATTTTAAAAGTAAGCTGGTGCAAAACTTGAATGTGGCTTCTCTCTGCTGAGAGAACAATATCTTCTCAGAATGCCACTTTTGATCACAGATTATGTGAAGTCCTTTGCCTTTGGGTGATCTGTGTCTGCTTTTGCGACCTCTTGTAACTTTGGGAAAAGTATTATCCACAGTGACCTATAATTCCATTTGTCCAAATGATTTTAATGAACTTCCTATCAAATTCTAATTAAAGTTCTTTTGACTTCAGCTAACTTCAGGATGGTTCTGAGGCCCCCCAGGCATCCCAGAGGTGGGAGAGGGGTGTTAAATTAACTAGGAAAATACATGGAGAGTATTATCAAATGAGTGATAAGCAGCTCCAGATTCTACAGTACGATGTCTCCACAGTAACCAAGTTTCTTTATCAATCGCATCGTAATCAGATCTTAAATGTGCCTTCTTAAATCTTTTGTCATTGTAGGCAGTTAATGGCTTCACGCTGATGCCTTTGCAAAAATGCGTCTTTTTCAAGGAGGTCCATAGAAAGGACTTTGTTGGAAAATACAAGTTCCTGATTTTCAGACCATATTGCTGAACCAGATCCTGCACTGGACTGGTCTGTAGAGAGGACTGCTGCCAAAGTCATGGTCACATGGATGGAAAGCTGTGCCAGGACAAGAAGACAAGACCCTGGCCCACGACGGTGGCCCTGACTCATATGATGATTTATCAATTGACTGCTTGAACTTTTGCATATGGATCAAATGTTTTTCCATCAAGCGCATGATCCTATGCTAATCTTAAAAACAGTCCAATTGTTGGGCTGGTGACAAATTACCTGCGTCCAGTACTTCTGGGCTGCCTTGCTGGCCTCCTCCTCTCCAAGGCTCTGACTGAATCACCTTTAAGAAATTTATTTGTGACTGGGTGGGATTTTCTCACATGGCCAGTGAGACTACCTGCTCTGACCCTGACCATAACTGTGAATTTTCTGCTCCACTCAAACTCAGAACAATGATCTACGTCTCAATCAGAAACTGTAACCTTCTGTTTATTAGAAGGGAACCTCCCACACTTGTGAGATGGATTTAGTGCTTAACACCAGGCTATGGCCATTTAAGTTGAAAGGCTCTTCTGTGATGAGAATAATTAAATCATCCTAAGAGTGATCAACCAAGCCTGGTAACATCAGGAACAACGCCTGCATATGACTACCCTTGGCGATCGTGGCTGGTGTGGACCAGGCTGGGTCACACCGAATAGAACTCAGTGAATTTGTAGTACTAATTTATGGCCTTGGCTTCCACCAGGATGGATAGGAAGATGTATTCTAGAACTCCCTCTGATTCAAGGTCATATACGTAGCAACTTAAAGATGACCCCAACCAATCTACCATTGGTAAGAGCCCAGTGGATCAAGAAATCTGTATTCCACCAGTAGGACAACTTTGCAGGTATTTTTGCCCCATCAATGGGATTGGAGCCTGTAATCAGCAAATGACAGTAACCAGGCTATTTGCCTACTGAATTCTGAGGTCCTTTCCTGCTTTAAGTGACATGCTCCCTGGTCTGGACAACATATTCTAAAACTGGTTTGGAGTAGGAAGCTGTTGGCTTAAATATTTACGTATAACTCTATTAGCTGTATTGCTTGTATTTTGCCTGTCGTATGAGATTATTGTTCCCTGTTCTACCAAATGTGTGACTGAGCCTCCAAGAAAAAGAATTATGACTAGGTAACTTGAAGCAGTTAACCAAATATCTAGTTCTTTACCAGATCTATGATTGTAGTAGTGTAACTCTAGATAGGGGAAAATGCAACAAGATTTTCCCAGACTGCAACAGACTAGTAAGACAGGTGGTCCAGAGACTTTTGGCAACTGTCATAAGGCCTAGTCCAGTACCAGCACACGGAGTGGCCTATCAAGCAAAGTCTTTGCCAGGCCTGGGAAGGAGCATTCCTAGTCCCATGGGATGAAATGTCTCCCAAACAATGGTGGAATTTATGACCATGAAGGAGCCCTGTGAACTGGAGTTGAGCACTGGCATCTGCCTTCACATGCACTGCGTCATGAGCCGCTGCAGCTTCTGACCTCCAACACCCCCTGAAAGAGCTCAGTGCAGAAATCAGGAGTACAGAGTACCTGTGCTCTGGGAAAACTGGCAGAAAATCTTCCAATAGCTATTTTCAGGAGCATATTTTATGAGCCCAATTCTTGCATCTCCTCATACCTAGAAAAGCACTAAAATCCTTAACAGAGATATCTGCCTTGGCCATGAAGGAAAATACTGTTAAAAATGGAGTAGCTGCAGTTCAGACCTCCAAAGTCATGCTAGGCAGCATTAGAATTGTGACTTCAGACAAGCCCTCGGATGGCTGAGCACTTTCTGAGCTGTGTTACATTCTTTTTTTTTTTTTTCTTTTTTTGTCTTTTTGCTATTTCTTTGGGCCGCTCCCGTGGCATATGGAGGTTCCCAGGCTAGGGGTCTAATCAGAGCTACAGCTGCCAGCCTACACCACAGCCACAGCAACACAGGATCCGAGCCGCATCTGTGAGCTACACCACAGCTCATGGCAACACCAGATCCTTAACCCAACTAAGCGAGGCCAGGGATCGAACCCGCAACCTCATGGTTCCTAGTTAGATTCGTGTCCGCCACACCACAGTGGGAACTCCTCATTCCTTCTGCTTCTAACTGGGTCTGTTGCACTAGAATGTTCCAGGGATTGAGATCTTAATCATACAAGACTCAGATGCAGGACTTGGAACTCAAGAATGTTTCTAATTTGGTGTCCATTCCCCAAAGCGAGGCAGGACTATGCCCCATTTCAGCAGGAAGTAGACAGAGCAGTCGTCACCCACGGCCCCCCAACCCGCGTTCCCTGGAAGAAAGATGAAACAGAGTGGGGATTTAAAACTGGGTCCCCCCTAAAATCGAGTTCCTTTGCTGAGTTTATGATTCACATCTTTATCCAAAACGATTATTCCCTTTCTTGCCCAACACCTGTTGTCCTCGAGATTGAGGAGTATCAAAGAAAAAGCGAGGGAAGAAACCAGGCATGACCCTGTGGGGCTCCTGAACACAAAAGCCTTTCTCTGTCCCCCATTTCTTGTTGTTAGGAAATGGGCCCCATTCAGCCTCCATGACCTCCCCTGAGTTCCAAGGGGCAGGTTCGGACAGTTGCTGATCAGGGAAGGAAGGAGATGCAAAGACCAGGGAGGAAGAGTTAAGACACACTAGTACAGAGTTCCCGTTGTGGCGCAGCGGAAACGAATCCCACTAGGAACCATGAGGTTGTGGGTTCAATCCCTGGCCTCGCTCCGTGGGTTAAGGATCTGGCATTGCTGCGAGCTGTGGTGTAGGTTGCAGACGTGGCTCAGATCCCACATGGCTGTGGTATAGGCCCGCAGCTACAGCTTGATTAGACCCCTAGCCTGGGAACCTCCATATGCCGCAGGAGCAGCCCTAGAAAAGGCAAAAAAAAAAAAAAAAAAGACACAATAGTACAGCCCTGGGGCAGGATCCTGGTTCCTCTCAAGGTATGCACATAATAATATAGGCATCTTATACACCTAAGAGAAAATTTATATTCCTTTTGCTTCTTTTAGAAATGAATACTTTTAAACTGAACATCTTAGAATCCCTCCTGTCTTTCTCCCTGGCTTAACTGCACCCTAAACTCAATCACCCCTAAGCTAAAGATTAGGCACCCTGAGCATAATTGCCTGTGGGTTAAAGATAATTAGCATATGATGTTTTTCTTTTTTCTTTTCTTTTTTTTTTTTTTTTTTTGTCTTTTCTAGGGCCACACCCTTGGCATATGGAGGTTTCCAGGCTAGGGGTCTAATCGAAGTGGTAGCCGCTGGCCTACACAATAGCCACAGTAACTCGGGATCCAAGCCACTTCTGCGACCTACACCACAGCTCACAGCAACACTGGATCCTTCACCCACTGAGCAAGGCCAGGGATCGAACCCACAACTTCATGGTTCATAGTCGGGTTCGTTTACCACTGCGCCACAACGGGAGCTCCAGCATATGATGTTTTTCAGGAATTTTCCTAGTTTGCTCTAATCTCTGATCAATATTCCCTTTTCGCAAGTCCTGTTCTTCTAGGCAATAACCCAGAAGCCCACCATCATGCTCATACCGAGATCTCCTGACTCCAGCTTTGATGCCTAAGATTCTCCCAAAGAAAAAAGAATGCATGTTTGTCCCAATCCTGGTGCCCATCTGAAAACCTGTTTTTCTCCTTTTTACAATAAATTCTTTCTGGGGTGGGGGTGGGGGTGGGTGGGGGGTAGAGTCTTTAGGGCATTAGCCTGCTGTGACCCTCCTTTACCTGGCAAAGCAATAAAGCTGTTTTTTTTTCTCCTTTACCCAAAACTCTGCCTCTGCATTTCAATTCAGCACTGGCAGACAAAGGCCGAATTCCGGCAACATATCCAAGCTTCATGGCTTTAAAAAAAAAAAAAAAAAAAAAAAAAAAGGCGTTTAATAATTACCTTTGCTGACCTCTGTACCTTCTGGCTTCCTCCTCTCCAGGGCAGGAGACATGGCCATTCCTAGGGCGCCACTGTGCAGAGACAGGCGGTCAGTCACCCTGGGCAGCTCCCTGGGCTTCCAAGGTCAAGAAGAAGGTAAGGCCACTGGGTGATGGGAAGCCTGACGGATCCTCTGGCCGGGGGAGCTCGAGTGGGACTTTATTTGGAGAAAAGGAACAGGAAATAACCATTAATGAGTTCAGCCTTGAACTGATTTTCCTCAGGGACTTTCCTTGCATCCCTCAATGGAAAAAAATATCTATACCAGGCATCTATTGTGCGTGACGGGGCTTCAATCTTGGGAAGTAATTATGAGAAAAGGCTTCCTTTCTCGGACTTGATTCCACTAAATCTATTCCAGGCAGTTTTAAAATATGTCTTTTTTACTCTTGGAAAAAAATGAGCTTGGAGCATGGAGGTAGAATGACGTTCAGGCATGTCAGCTTCTGGGGGTTAGGGGACAAAGCATAGCTCTGGGAACGTGGGGACCTGAGGGGCTCATGGGGGAGGCTGGAAAAAGCTCTGAGCCCCAGTCCTCCAGAATTTGAATGGCCGTCACGATTTTGCTGGAACTGAGCAGATCATCCGCGAGGAGTGGACAACTTTCCCAAATCACCTACTAGTAGAAGAAGTTCCCACAACCCAGACATTACAGCTGAGCCCACATTTGCGTCTTGCCCGCTAGAGCATTTGCTGAGCGAACGCCCATGCCCTCCTTGCAGCCTCCTAGAAGTGGCAGGAGGGGAAAATGCAAGAGACAAGCCTGAGAAAAAGGAGAGAGGATGAGAAGTCGCTCCAGAGCACTGAACCCAAGACCACAAATCTCCAGAAAGAGGTAGGGCAGTCCTTCCTTGGGGGACAGGTCCTTCCCAGGTCTGTGTGTGTGTGTGTGTGTGTGTGTGTAGCCAAGACCCCCACCCTCAATCTCTGATTGAACAATTTCCTGCCCTTACCTCTTTCCCTCTCACCAGTGAACTCAACATAATCTTGTGAGGCTGATACGCGTATGTTTCTATGTGCTGGGGGAGCACCCAGAGGGGCAGGTGTTTGCTCAGCCCAATGGCTTTTTCCGGGGTGGTCGGAGAGACCCTTTGATGTTTGAGTCCCCTCTACTGCACCTCCACCAGATGTCTGTCCCTCTCGTGTTTGAACACCCCCAGCCATAGGGAACTCCCGTTCCCTCTCAGCGGGTAGCCGGGGTGGCGAGGCTGACACAGGGATGACATAGAAGATCCCTCTGCGTTGGAGCGTAGGAAGGGCTGGACTTGGAGGTGCCTTCGACCTGGAGGGGCCAGAGCGTGGGTCAGACGGGACTGCCTCCCAGCCCGCCAGGAGGAGGGGGAGCTTTGCGGGGAGGGTCAAGGGAGAACAGAGGCAGAAAGGTGCTCTGAGCTCCGTGCTGCACAGTGCTAATCCCCGGAGGAGGGTAGGAGCAAGGGCTTTGGGCGGATGACAAGCACAGCCCCTGCCCAGACAGCCTGGCACGTGTACGTTCACCTTGGGCTCCAGAAATCAGGCTGGTGGCTTCTGGGGGCTGATGTTATAAGCAGGGGCCTGAATCAGACATTTCCTTCCTTTAAAAATTTTTCTCTTGATTCCCGTGTAATTTACATGGAGTGACATGCATAGATCTTCAGTGTTCACTCTGAGGAATTTGACAAGACGACCACCCCAGAAAGTTCCATCTTGCCCCTTTCCAGGTGGATCCTCACCCCCACCCCCAGTTCTATCCTTACAGGTTAGTTTTACCTGCTGTGGACTCCACAGGAATGGATGTACACGGGGCATGTCGGAGCCCCGTCTTGTTGGCAGGAAGCTCGTATTCTACGAGCTTCAGAGAAAAAGAGCCTCAGAGAAGGTTCACAGCCCCCGAGGGTTCTGTCCCTGGAAGCCCCATTGCTCACCTCCCCCCACACCCCAGTCCTCTGACCCCAACTTCACTCTCAGTCTGGGGGGAGAAGCTCTGCCCTTCGTGGCCCAGCTAAGAGGAGTGTCCCAAGGACCTTTCTTATTGGTGACTGATTGTCAGCTTGGCCTTGACCATCTGACCCTCCATCAAGCGCGGTAAGGGTTGGGCATGGAACCCAAGCTGGGTCTAAACTGCCCTGGCTGGGAACCTGGGCAATGATGGAATCTTTCTGTTCCTGTTTTTCTCCTCTGTAAAATGGGTGTGATAGTGAGGTGGCTGCAAAGGCTAATTGACTTAATCCACAGGAGCAAAGGTGCAGGAACAGCACCCTCCTGCTCTCCCCACGATGGCACAGGGGGAAGGTGCCTGGGACACTTGGGGCTGCCCTGGCTGCTCCAGGAGTGGCGGGGGGGTGGGGGGGCTGGAGAAAAAGGGCTGCGTGGGAGCCTCCGAGCCCCAGTCAGTGGCAGCACTGACTCTCTTGTCCCCTGGTCCCCATCCCAGCTGGGCCTGTTCAGTGGCATCTGCATCATCGTGGGCACCATCATTGGCTCCGGGATCTTCATTTCCCCCAAGTCTGTGCTCAGCAACACGGAAGCCGTGGGGCCCTGCCTCATCATATGGGCAGCTTGCGGGATTCTTGCGACACTGGGTAACAAAGCCGCTCTGCCCCTGCCCCTCCCCACCCCCATGAACACCCCCTATTGATTGTGGGGCGGGCTCCCCAAGCTCTGTGTGTGCCTGCCTTGCTGCTGCCCCATCCCCTTTAAGGCTTGTGCACCAATAGGGATAAACCGGGCTTCTTGGGATGTCCAAGGGCCAGAGCTCAGGATGGGAGTCATGGGGGGGAAGGAGGGGCAGAAGCAGGTCCCCCATGGGGGAGGGGGCTCCTTCAACCTGCCAATGCCTTACGAGGGGCCTGGGGTCCCCTTCCTCTGTGCATTCCAGGTGCTCTGTGCTTCGCAGAGCTCGGCACCATGATCACCAAGTCGGGGGGCGAGTACCCGTACCTGATGGAGGCCTTTGGCCCCATTCCTGCCTATCTCTTTTCCTGGACCAGCCTGTTCGTCATAAAGCCCTCATCCTTTGCCATCATCTGTCTCAGCTTCTCCGAGTATGTTTCTTCGCCCTTCTACGCAGGCTGCAGCCCCCCTCAAGTCGTCGTGAAATTCCTGGCTGCCGCTGCCATCCGTGAGTCCCTGGGTGAACCGCCCAGTGGGGGTCAGAAAAGACCTGGCACAGATGAGGTGCAGACACTGGCTGCGTCTCCAGAAAGAGGCCACTTGGGCCTGGAGGAGCCGTGAGGCGCAGGGCCAGGGTCCTGACGCCCTCTGCTGTCGAGTCCCTGCTCTTGCAGGGCCATCGGAGCTGCCCCGGGGGGTGGGGGGGGGGGCAGCCTTTGGCTGGAGGTGGGGGTAGCCTGGCTGCTTGTCCATTGCTAGAGGGCAGGGAGGAAGCCCCTGCTGGATTTCAAAGATGCGTTTGATGGAGGTGGTGGTGGAGAGCGGAGTTTAGGGGATGGACCTGGGAGTGGAAGAGAGACTTTCCAGGGCCTTAAGACAGGAGGGGGTGGTTGAGCCCACAGACACAGACCGTTGCCCACCTTGGACTCTTCCCAGTGGTCATCACCATGGTGAACGCGCTCAGCGTGCGGCTGGGGAGCTACGTCCAGAACGTGTTCACGGCGGCGAAGCTGGTCATCGTGGCCGTCATCATCATCAGCGGGCTTGTCCTCCTGGCCCAAGGTGACCTTCGGCTGGAGGGGAGGGTGGCGCCACACAGCACAGGCCACCCAGAGGGTCTGCTCCTGAGCGGATCTTTAAGGCAGGCATTCCACAGAAATGATCTTTAGTTTCCCGATTTTTCAGAGCCTATTTGTTTTTCTTTTTTCTTTTTGTGTTTTTAGGGCCGCACCCGCAGCATATGGAGGTTCCCAGGCTAGGGGTCTAATTGGATCTGTAGCCTCTGGCCTATACCAGAGCCACAGCAACTCCAGATTCAAGCCGTGTCTGTGACCTACACCGCAGCTCACGGCAATGCCGGATCCTTCACCCACTGAGCGAGGCCAGGGATCGAACTTGCAACCTCATGCTTCCTAGTCAGATTCATTTCCACTTCGCCACAATGGGAACTCCCTGTTTGTGTTTCTTAAATGTGGAGGCTGTAGCTGTGGCGAGCAGAAGTTCCTGGGCCAGGGATTGAACCCGCACCACAGCAGCAACCCTAGCCACCGCAGTGGCAATGCTGGCTCTTTAACCCGCTGTGCCACAGATGAGCTCCCGGGGTTTGTTTAATAATCTGAGGTCCTCAGTCACCCCCTTCTTTCCCATGGAGATGATGCCACGTCCCCAGTCTGATCAGCTGACACCTGCTATTCACTGTCTGGCTTAATTCCAGGAAATACAAAGAATTTTGAAAATTCTTTTGAGGGCACAAAACTGTCTGTGGGAGCCATCGGTCTGGCGTTTTATAATGGACTCTGGGCATATGATGGATGGTAAGGCTCTCCTACAATGTCATCCGTCTGGTTGTGGGTTGCTTTAGGCTACTGAAACGGGGTGGAAAGCAGTGACTTCTCCTTTAGGGGACTTGGTGGGACCCTAACAATTACTTTCACTTCTCCCTCTTGTTAGGCACCCCATCCCTCACCCTTCTGTTCTCCTTGGACCCCAGAGGCACTGCCCTTTCCCAGTCTCTTGTATGGCATCAGTCCTGGACACAGCGGCTCCTGAGCCCCCAGTGGTGAGGTCCTGTGCCAGAAGCTTCACCAGACACACACAGGCTCAGCTGGCGTGGGGGCCAGTGAGGGCTGCCAGGCACTGGGAAAGGCAAGAATACTCAGTAGTAGCACTTCTAGTTCAGCCTTGCAAATACTGGTTTAGCCGATGAGATTCTGTTTAAGTTCAGTTGCCATCCAGGACGGGCTGGTCTTCGCCTCATGCAAAGTATCTGCAGGCTTCATTCTCTTTTCAGACAAAGAATCTTCCTTTTTTTTTGAAGCACAGTGGGGACTCATTAATCCTAATAACTGTTGAAAATTCACGCAATTCCCATGGAGGGCAAAGACTTACACCTAGCAATGTATTCCCACCACTGCCAAGGCGTTCTCTGAATGAAGTTACCCTGAGATTCCTACAGGGAACTTTTGCTCTGATGGAGACACTTAAATGAGGCCAACACTTACTATTTTGTGTTTCATAATCTTAGCAAAGAAAGTCAAAGCTTTGTTACTCATGTTACTTTTTCTCCCCTTCTAGGAATCAACTCAACTATATTACAGAAGAACTTGAAAACCCTTTCAGGTAAGACAGCTGGGTCGTGGACAAGTGAACATACTTCCCTCGCCCCCCAAAAAGGGTGCGGCCCCCCTTTTTTAAAACCCACACCAGGGGCATAGGGAAGTTCCCAGGCTAGGGGCTGAATCAGAGCCACAGCAACACGGGACCTGAGCTGCCTCTGAGACCCACAGCACAGCTCATGGCAACACCAGATCCAAGGATCCCCAAACCACTGAGCAAGGCCAGGGATTGAACCACATCCTCATGGATACTGGTTGGATTCATTTCCACTGCACCACAGTGGGAACTCGGAGGATTCCTTTTTTTTTTTTTTTTTTTTTTGACTTTTTTAGGGCCACATGCGTGGCGTATGGAGGTTCCCAAGCTAGGGGTTGAACTGGAGCTATAGCTTGCCACAGCAAAGCCACAGCCACAGCAACGCCAGATCTGAACTGCGTCTGTGACCGCTGAGCAAAGCCAGAGATTGAACCTGCGTCCTCACAGGTGCTAGTCGGGTTTGTTAACCACTGAGCCACGACGGGAACTCCCGAGGATGCTTTCTTTTTTTTTTTTTTTTTTTTTTTTTGGTATTTCTTGGGCTGCCCCTGTGGCATATGGAGGTTCCCAGGCTAGGGGTAGAATTGGAGCCATAGCCACCAGCCTACGCCAGAGCCACAGCAACGCAGGATCCGAGCCGCGTCTGCGACCTACACCACAGCTCACGGCAACACCGGATCGTTCACCCACTGAGCAAGGGCAGGGACCGAACCTGCAACCTCATGGTTCCTAATCGGATTCGTTAACCGCTGCACCACAACGGGAACTCCCGGAGGATGCTTTCTTATAAGCTCACTTACACTCGTGAGAGAATGGTTTTGCTTTGGATACCAGGATGGTTGCTGGGAGGAAGGAAGAACTCAAAGTTTAGCTTATTTTGCTTTATAAACAACTCACTTTTACTGGAGTCTGAGAGAGGGAGAGTTCCTTCTCATTTCTCCACATGTCGCCCCTGGGACTCTGCTGTTCCATAAGCCCTCTGCTTCTGGGTGGGCCTCAGGAAGGGCATCGGTGACCCCAGCCCACCACAGGGAGCAGGGGAGGGCTGGCCGGGGCGGGTGGAAGAAAGGGCCAGATGAAGGCAATCTTGCGAGTCTCTCATGGGATGCTCTGGTCTGACTGGGTCACTGGGTCCCTGCCCCTCCTAGAAACCTGCCCCTGGCCATCATCATTGGGATCCCACTGGTGACAGGGTGCTATATCCTCATGAACGTGTCCTACTTCACTGTGATGACGGCCACCGAGCTCCTGCAGTCCCAGGCTGTAGCTGTGGTAAGTGCCCAGGGTCTCTGCGGGAGGGTGCCCGGTCTGCGGGAAGGAGACAGGCAAGGGCTAAATGCTCAAGGTGAAGAGCTTCCCGGGGAGGGAGGGAAATCACCGTCTAGGAGACCACAGACCAGACGGGGAGGGCAGACAGGTTAGGGCAGAGCCAGAGACCCAGCTGAGGCTCCAGGCTGCCAGCAGGCGGCAGGTCCTGCTCTCCCAGCATCCCCCCCTCTTGTCCGACGCCCCTGGCCTCCAAGGGCAGACGTGGCAGAGCTGGACTTCGCCAGGGCTGGGGCTTTGACCCACAGGTGTGAGAGAGAGAAGGCGCAGGGGAGTCTTTGAACAAGGGAGTTATAGTGACGGGTTAGGGAATTCAAGCTGGGTGAGGAGGGAAGCGTGGCCGAGGGGGCGGGATGTGAGGGGCAGTGGGAAAGGTGGGTGGGATCCACCTGCTGGAGGAGGCCTGCAGAGTTGGGGCCGGACAGGAAATGAAGCTAGCAACAAGCAATGAGGTGACAGGGACAGGGAGCGTGGAGAGATGCAGGCTTGGTGATGACATCACTGTCCAGCAAAGGGGTGGCTCAGGTGAGAGGAAGACTAGGTCGTTCTAAGTGAGAAAGAGGTGCGGGCATCCGAGGATGCTGAAACACTGAGAATTATGCCTGGGAGCAGTAGAGAAGCGGCTTCCATCACCAGGGCACCATTGGCAGAGGCGAGATTGCCGTTTCCTCCGGACTGGCGCTCCACTGTTGGGAGCTGGGTGGCTGGCGCTGGGAGGGCGCGACAGCTTGCGGGGGTGGGTGACCTGTGGCTCATGGGGTGCACCGCCTCAGGTCTCGCTCATCTGTCTTGCAGACATTTGGTGACCGCGTCCTCTATCCCGCCTCGTGGGTCGTTCCACTCTTCGTGGCCTTCTCGACCATCGGCGCCGCCAACGGGTCGTGCTTCACGGCAGGCAGGTAGGGCCCGCCTCCCATCCTGGGGCGGAGCGTGCCCGGAGAGCGCGCCTGGGGCTCGCGCCGAAAGCGTGCGGCGCGGCACGTGGCTCAGGGCTCGACCGAGGTCCCCAGCAAGCGGGGACAGCCTGCCCCAGCTCAAGGTGGGATTTGGAGACCCGGGTGAAAGAGGTTTACGCACACGCGGGAACTTTCGCCAAATGAGCTTTCTTGACCCTCTCAGGTAAATAGATACACAGCCTAGAGCAGGATTCGCACACGGTCCCTAAAGTGCAGAGAGTGAAGTTTTGGGCTTGCAGGCCTTGCAAATCTGTTGAGCTCTACCTTTGCGGTAGGAAAGCCGGCAGGCGCGGTTACCTTCCATTAAAACTTTATTTACATAAACTGCTAGAGTTTGCCAGCCCCTGCCAGCCTGCCACCTCATGATATAGAATAATTTCACATCATTCCAACTCCTGGGCTGGGTAGGGGCAGTTTGCCTCAACAGTGCAGTAGGGAACATTTGTGAGCACGTTTTTGCCCAGGTGTCCAGTGTTCCGAGAGTGGACAATAGTTGTTTTTTTTTTTTTTTTTTTTTTTTGTCTTTTTTGTTGTTGTTGTTGCTATTTCTTGGGCCTCTCCCGCGGCATATGGAGGTTCCCAGGCTAGGGGTTGAATCGGAGCTGTAGCCACCGGCCTACACCAGAGCCACAGCAACGCGGGATCCTAGCCGCGTCTGCAACCTACACCACAGCTCACGGCAACGCCGGATCGTTAACCCAGTAAGCAAGGGCAGGGACCGAACCTGCAACCTCATGGTTCCTAGTCGGATTCGTTAACCACTGCGCCACGACGGGAACTCCATGGACAATAGTTCTGAGAGTGAAATTGTCAAAAGTTAAAACATGTATATACTCAAAAAAAAAAAAAAAAAAAAAACTATGTACTACAGAATCATTCCTTATCTCTGCACCTTTCACTTTTTCAAAAGTGTTTTGGCTGTTCTAGATTCTTTGCTCCTCTATCTGAATTTTGGAATCAGCTTGTCAATTTCTACAAAAAAAGCCTTCAGGGGTTTTGGTCAGAACCACAGAGAATCTGTAGATCAATTGGGAGAGGACCCGCCATCTTCAAAGTATGGATTTTTCCAATCTGCAGGCATGGGCTGTCTTCCTGTTATGTCTTCTTCAATTAAAAAAATTGCCAGGTGGGGGGAGTTCCCACTGTGGCTCAGTAGTAAAGAACCTGACTAGTGTCCATGAGGATGTGCTCAGTGGATTAAGGATCTGGCATTGCCGTGAGCTGTGGCATAGGTCGCAGAAGCAGCTCAGATCCAGTGTTGCCAAGGGCACAGTGTAGACCGGCATCTACAGCTCTGATTAGAACTTCCATATGCCAAGGGTGCAGCCCTTAAAAAAAACACCCCTCCCATTTTTTAGTAGTAATGTTCAGTATACAGTTCTTGCACATATTTTGTCAGATTTACCCTGAAATATCTCATTTTTTTCATGCTGTTGTCAATGGTATTTTCAAAAGTGTAAAAATGTCCAGTTTCTGATCATTTGGTATTTAAACAGCTCTACTGAGGTATAAATACCATAAAACTCACTTTGTAATTCTACGATTTAGTGATTTTACTCAATTTACAAAGCTACATAAATCCCAATCTGATTCTAGGACATTTCCATCATTTCAAAAAGTTCCCTCCTGCCTAATTATCCCCCTCCCAACTCCAGCTCTAGGCAAACACTGATCTGCTTCTGTGTCTGTGACTTTTCCTTTTCTAGACATTTCCTCTAAGTGGAATGATACAGTATGTCATTTGCATCTGGCTTCTTTCACTAAGCATATTATTTTTGAGGTTCATTAATGTTTTAGCAGGTATCAGTCCATTCATTTTAATTTTTTTAAATTTTCGTCTTTTTGCCTTTTCTAGGGCTGCTCCTACAGCATATGGAGGTTCTCAGGCTAGGGGTCTAATTGGAGCTGTAGCCACTGGCCTACACCAGAGCCACAGCAACACGGGATCTGAGCCACATCTGCGACCTACACCACAGCTCACAGCAATGCCAGATCCTTAACCCAGTGAGCGAGGCCAGGGATCAAACCCGCAATGTCATGGTTCCTAGTCAGATTCATTAACACTGAGCCACGACGTCCATTCATTTTAATTGCTGAATAGTATTCCACTTTATAGATGTATATTCCACTTACCCATTTACCAGCTGATGGACATTTGGACATTTGGATTGTTTCCAGTCTGGACTATTGTGAATAACGCTGCTGTGAGCATTCATGTACGTCTTTGTGTGGATGTATGTTTTCATTTCTCTCTGGCAGAGTCCTAGGAATAGAGTTGCTGGGTCATATGGTAATTTTGTGATTGACTTAAAAAATTTTTTTTTAATTTTTTTTGCCATGACCACAGCATATGGAATTTTCCAGGCCAGGGACTGAACCTGAGCCACTGCAGGGTCAACACTGGATCCTTAACCCACTATGTCACAAGGGAACTCCACGACTTTGTGACTGACTTTTAAGGAAACTGCTTAACTGTTTTCTAAGTGGTTGCTCTATTTTAATTTCTGTAAACAATGCATGAGAGTTCCAATTTCTCCATATCTTCATCAATGCTTGCTGTTATCTTTTTTTTTTTTTTTTTTTTGTCTTTTTGCTATTTCTTTGGGCCGCTCCCGCGGCATATGGAGGTTCCCAGGCTAGGTTCCCACTGGCCTACGCCAGAGCCACAGCAACGCGGGATCCGAGCCGCGTCTGCAACCCATACCACAGCTCACGGCAACGCCAGATCCCTAACCCACTGAGCAAGGGCAGGGACCGAACCCACAACCTCATGGTTCCTAGTTGGATTCGTTAACCACTGTGCCACGACGGGAACTCTGGTATTATCTTTTAAATTAAAGTCATTCTGTTGGATATTAGTATGTCACTGTGGTTTTAATTTGCCTTTCCCTAATGACTAATGATCCTGAGCATCTTTTCATGTGCTTATTAGCCATTCATATATCCTCTGGTGGAATATCTATTCAAATCTTCTGTCCATTAAAAAAATTGGGCTTCAAAAAAATCACATGAACAGTGAAAATAATGAAATAAAGATTAACACGCATGTGTATATGTTTAAAAAACCCGTCTTATTTTTGAGCTGTGCAAGTTCTTCATATATAATGGATACAAATCCTTTATCAGGTGTCTGGTTTTCACATATTTTCTCCCAGTCTGAGCTTGTCTTCTCACTTTCTTTTTAAAGTCCTTTTAGGGCTGCATCCGCAGCATATGGAGATTCCCAGGCTAGGGGTTGAAATCGGAGCTGCAGTCATTGGCCCACACCACAGCCATGGCAATGCCAGATCCGAACCGTGTCTGCAACGTACACCACAGCTCACAGCAACACTGGATACTTAACCCACTGAACAAGGCCAGGGATCAAACCCGAATCCTCACGGATGCTAGTCAGATTCCTTTCCACTGAACCACAACGGGAATGCCTCTTCTCACTTTTTAATGGTGTTTTGAAACACCAGTTTTTTAACTTTGGCAAAGTCCAGTTGATCCTTTTTTTGGTTTGTTTGTTTTAATGGGTCATGCCTTCATTGTCGTATCTGAGAACTTTGCCCAATGTAAGATACAATGATTTTTCTCTTCTATCCTAGAATTTTATTAAGCTTAGCTCTTATATTTAGGTTTATGATTCCTTCTGGGTTCATTTTGTATGGTTATGTATGGTGGGGCTTGGAGACTGTGCTATGCTGAATCATGTCGGATATCATCTTTATGGGGTCCGATCTAAGATTCTTGCCTACTGGTTTCTGAGTTTTCTATCTCACATAGACAAACCTTCCTCTCTCCTTTCAGGAATACCCACCTAGGAGTTCCCACGTGGCTCACCGGGTTAAGGATCTAGTATTGTCACTGCCGTGGCTCTGGTTATAGCTCCAGCTTGGGTTCAACCCTGGCCGGGGAACTTCTGAATACTGCAGGCATCACCAAAACAAACAAAAAAAACCATTTATGTTCTCTTCTAGCATTTTATTTTAGCTCTTTGATCAATCTAGAAAGCATTTTGACATGAGGCATAAATCTCATTTTTTCCCCTCAAACCTTTACCTATTGTCCCAGTTTTATTTACAGAATAATCTCCCCTTTCCCCTGGTTTGAAATGCCACAATTACCATTCCAGTGAACCTGGTTCACTTAGTCTCGCTGATAGGCCTTTTTCTGTGCTGTTATCATACTGATTACAGCTGCAGTAAGGTAAAATCTGGTAGCACGGGTGCTCCCACGTCAGACTTATCTGTTTAGCATCCCAGATGCACTTAGAGCCACTGTGCCCAGCTCCAAAAGTCCTGCTTTGCATTTTGAATGCCTGGAATGTGGACACTGGTTTGTGGAGCACTGATGGAATTTTCAAAATTCAATTTTCAAAATTCAGAGCATCGTCTTGAGTCTAACTAAGCCTCCCCTCCATCTAGCAGTTTCTTTCCATCCAGTTTCACTGATTTGTTCTGGGAATCAATACCATGTTATGTCTTTTCAAAGTTTAAATATGTAGCTTTAAAAAACAGGTCTGTTTGGCCTTTGTATTTCTGACTTCTGATGTTACTGTATTGTACTCAGAGCACATGATCTTACTTCTTTGGGAGTTTTAAGACTTCCCTTGTGGCTTACTGACGTTTTTATAAATGCCTCTCATGGTCTGGAAAATAGCATTTTCTATTAACTCCTAGCTTATGTTATCATTAAGCTTGTACCTTGACTGTTCAAATCTTATGCTCTCACAGTGGATTTTTCAGATTTTGCCTCCTACATTTCAAAGGCTCCTGTTTTTAAAAAATTGTCATTGAGGAGCCAGTTGATTTACAATATTCTGTAAGTTTCAGGCACACAACATAGTGATTCACAATTTTTAAGAGCTATATGCCATTTATAGTTATTATAAAATACTGCCTGTATTCCCTGTGCTGTATAATATATCCTTGTAGTTTATGTTATACATAGTTTGAGCCTCTTAATTGCCCTGTGCCTATGTTGCCCCTCCCCCTCCCCCTCCCACTGGTAGCCTCTAGTTTGTTCTCTATATTTGTCTTTTTCTTTTTTGTTATATTCACTAGTTTACTTTTAGATTCCACATGTGACAATGTACAGTATCTGTCTTCCTCTATATGATTTATTTCACTAAGCATAATACCTACCTTCCATGTACATCCATGTTGTGGCAAATACTAAAATTTCACTTTTTTAAGGCTGAATAGTATTCCATTGTGTGTGTGTTTGTGTGTGTGTGTGTGTGTGTGTGTGTACAACACACCTTCTTTATCCATTCATCTACTGATGGACACTTAGGTTGCTTCCATATCTTGGCTACTGTAAATCATGCTGCTATGAACACTGAGGTGCATGTATCTTTTCTTTTTTGCTTTTCAGGGCCACACCCAAGGCATATGGAGGTTCCCAGGCTAGGGGTCCAATTGGAGCTGTAGCTGCCAGCCTATGCCACTGACACAGCAACGCCAGATCCTTAACCCACTGCCACTGATCAAGGCCAGGGGTCGAACCCGCAACCTCAAGGTTCCTAGTTGGATTCGTTTCCACTGAGCCATGACAGGTACTCCATGTATCTTTTCAATTCAAATGTTTTTGTTTTCTTTAGATATATAAAGAATCATACGGATCATATGGTGGTTCTATTTTTAATTTTCTGAGGAAACTTCATTATGTTTTCATAGTGGCTGCACCAATTTACATTCCCACCAATAGTGTTCAAGGGTTCCCTTTTCTCACATCCTTGCCAACATTTATTTGTGGCTTTTTGATGAAACCATTCTCACAGGTGTGAGGTGATATCATTGTGGTTTTGATTTGCATTTCCTTGATTAGAGATGTTGAGCCACTTTCCCTATGCCTGTTAGCCATTCGCATGTCTTTTTTGGAAAAATATCTGTTCAGTTCTTCTGCTGATTTTTTTTTTTTTATCTTTTTGCCTTTTCTAGGGCTGCTTCCCATGGCATATGGAGGTTCCCAGGCTAGGGGTCTAATCGGAGCTGTAGATGCTGGCCTACACCAGAGCCACAGCAATACAGGATCCGAGCCCCGTCTGTGACCTACACCACAGCTCATGGCAATGCCAGATCCTTAACCTGCTGAGCAAGGCCAGGGGTTGAACCCGCAACCTCATGGTTCCTAGTCAGATTCGTTAACCACTGCACCACGACGGGAACTCCTTCTGCTGATTTTTTAATCAGAATTTTTTTTTTTTAATGTTGAGTTGTATGAGCTATTTGTATAGTTTGGATATTAACCCCTTATTGGGGGGGTAATATCATTTGTAAATATTTTCTCCCATTTCAATGGGTTGTCTCTTTGTCAGTGGTTTTCTTTGCTGTGCAAAAGCTTTTACACATAATTAGATTCCTTTTTGGTTTTTTTTGGCTTTTGTTTCCTTTGCCTGAGGAGATCCAAAAGAATATTGTTGGGATTTATGTCAGAGTGTTCTATGTTTTCTGCTAGGAGCTTCATGGTTTCTGGTCTTATGTCTTCAATCCATTTTGAGTTTATTTTTTGTACATGGTATGTCCCAATTTCATTCTTTTGCATGTAGCTGTCCAGTTTTCTCAGCACCATTTCTTGAAGACACTAACTTTTCTCCATTGTATATTCTTACTTCCTTTGTTGTAGATTGATCATAAGTATGTGGATGTATTTCTGGACTCTCTTTTCTGTTCCACTGATCTATATGCCTGTTTTTGTTCCGATACCATAGTATTTTGATGACTGTAGCTTTGCAGTATAGTCTGAGGTCAGGGAGTGTGATATCTCCAGCTCTGTTCTTTCTTTTTCTTTCTTTTTTTTTTTTTTTTTGGTCTTTTTGCCTTTTCTAGGGCCACTCCCATGGCATATGGAGGTTCCCAGGCTAGGGGTCTAATCGGAGCTGTAGCCACTGGCCTACGCCACAGCTGCAGCAACTCAGGACCCGAGCCACATCTGTGACCTACACCACAGCTCATGGCAATGCCGGATCCTTAACCCACTGAGCAAGGCCAAGGACCAAACCCACAACCTCATGGTTCCTAGTCAGATTCGTTAACCACTGGGCCACGACGGGAACACTTCACTAATTTGCATGTCATCCTAGCGCAGGGGCCATGCTAATCTTCTCTGTATCATTCCAATTTTTTTTTTTTTTTTTTTTTAGTATATGTGCTGCCAAAGTGAGCACTCCAGCTCTGTTCTTCTTTCTCAAGATTGTTTTGGCTATTTGGTGTCTTCTGTATTTCCATACAAATTTTAAAATTATTCTAGGCATTCCTGCTGTGGCACAATGGGTTAATGATCTGGCTTATCTCTGTAGGGTTGTTGGTTCAATCCCTGGCTGGCACAGTGAGTTAAGGAGCTAAGCATTGCTGCAATGGTGGCATAGGTTGCAGATATGGCTCAGATTCAATTCCTGGCCTGGGAACTTCCACATGCCGTGGGTGTGGCCAAGAAAAGGAAATATTTTTTGATTTTTATTTTTTGCTTTTTAGGGCTTCACCCGACAGCACATGGAGGTTCCCAGGCTAAGGGTCAAATTGGAGCTACAGCTGCTGGCCTACGCCACAGCCACAGCAACGCCAGATCCAAGCTGTGTCTGTGACCTACACCACAGCTCATGGCAACACTGGATCCTTAACCCACTTAGTGAGGCCAGGGATAGAACCTGCAACCTCATGGTTCCTAGTCAGATTTGTTTCTGCTGCGCCACCACAGGAACACCAGAAAAAAAATGACTTATTCTAGTCCTGTGAAAAACATCCTTGGTATTTTGATAGGGATTGCATTGACTCTGTAGATTGCCTTGCGTAGTAAGCTCATTTTAAAAATATTGATTCTTTCCATCCATGAACACTGGTTTATTTTTTCATCTGTTCACGTCATCTTCAATTCTCTCATCTATGTCTTACAGTTTTCTGGGTACAAGTCTTTTACCTCCTTGGGTAAAGGGCACTCCTAGGTACTTTTTATTAATGTGATTGTAAATTGTTTCCTTAATTTTTTTGATAATTTTTTGTTAATGTATAGAAATGCAACAGATTTCTGTATATTATGTCTTACAGCTTACCAAATTCATTGACGAGCTCTAGTAGCTTTTTTTGTAGTGTATTTATGATTTTCTGGTATAGTATCCTGTTGACTACAGTGACAGTTTTACTTCTATATTTCCAAATTGGGTTTTATTTCTTTTGTCTGATTGCTATTGCTAGGAATTTCAAAGCCCTCCCACCCCCCGCCACTTTTTTGGCTGCACCCATGGCTTGTGGAAACTCTTGGGCCAGGAATTGAACCTGCATCACAGCAATGACCTGAGCCACTGCAGTGACAATGCTGGATCTTTAGCTTTTGACCACTGAGTATGACATCAGCTGGGGACTGATCATATACGGCCTTTATTATGTTGAAGTATGTTCCCTCTATTCTCACTCACCATCTGGAGAGTTTTTATCATAAGTGGATGTTGAATTTTGTCAAAAACTCTCCATTTATTGAGATCATACATATGGTTTTTATTCTTCAGTCTGTTAATGTGATGTATCACATTGGTAAGTAGATACTGAACCATCCTTGCATCCCTGTGGTAAATCCACTTTATCATGGTATATGATCTTAATGTATTATTGGATTCACTTTGCCAATATTTTGTTGACTTTTGCATCTATGTTCATTAATGATATTGGCCTATAATTTTCTTTATCGTGTGTGGTAGCTCTGATTTTGGTATCAGGGTGAGGCTGGCTTCACAGAATGAGTTTGGAAGCATTCCCCTGCAATTTTTTTGGAATAGTTTAAGAAGGATAATTGTAGACTCTTCTCTCAATGGTAGACTTCACCTGTGAAGCTAACTGCTCCTGGATTTTTGTTTTAAATTTTATTTTTAAATTTATTTTTTATTGTTGTTGTGAGTTTTTAAATTGCTGATTCATTACTGGTAGTTTGTATATTCATATTTTCTATTTCTTCCTGGTTCAGTTTTGAGAGATGTACATTTCTAGGAATTTGCCTCTCTCTACTAGGTTGTCCATTTCATTGGCATAATGAGTTCAGAGTTGTTCATGATCCTTGTATTTCTGTGGTATAAGTTGTAGCTTTTCATTTCTCAATTCTAATTATATTGCTTTGGGCCCTCATTTCTCCTTAATGAGTCTGACTAAAGGCTTATTGATTTTATCTTTTCAAAGAATTTCATTGATCTTTTTTTTGTTTTGGGTTTAGTCTCTGTTTCATTTATTTCTGCTCTAATTTTTATTCTTTCCTTCTACTAACTTCGGATTTTGTTTTTTTTCTAAGCCCTTTAGGTGTAAAGTTGTTTCCTGAGATAAGCTATGTCACTATATATTTCTTAGAATTGTTTTTGCTACATCCCATTAATTATTTTTTGTCTTTTTAGGGCCACACCTGTGGCATATGGAAGTTCCTAGGCTAGGCATCAAACTGGAACTGGCCTAAACTATAGCCACAGCAATGCCAGATCTGAGCCACGTCTGTGACCTACACCACAGCTCACAGCAGTGCTGGATCCTAATGCAATGAGCGAGGCCAGGGATTGCATCCTCATGGATATTAGATTTGTTTCCACTGAGCCACAATGGGAACTCACCATCTCATAAATTTTACCTAATTGTGTTTTCATTTTCATTTGTCTCCAGATATTTTTAAATTTCATTTGATTTCTTCAGTGATCTTTGGTTGTTTAGTACCATCTTGTTTAGTCTCCACATTTTTGGGTTTTTTGAAGTTTTTCTCCTATAATTGATTTATCTCACAGCATTGTAGTCAGAAAAAGTGCTTGTTGTGATTTCAATATTCTTAAACTTACCAGGGCTTGGTTTGTGGCCCAGAATGTGATCTATTCTGGAAAATGTTCCACGTGCACTTAAAAAGAATGTGTCTTCTGTTGCTTCTGGATGAAATTATATATATATATATATATATATATATATATGTATGTATGTATGTATGTATGTATATGTATGTATGTATGTATATATGTATGTATGTATGTATGTATATGTTAAATACATCCAGTCTCATGTATCATTAAAGGCCATTCTTATTGATTTTCTGTCTGGGAGTTCCCATCGCAGCACAGTGATTAACAAATCCAACTAGGAACCATGAGGTTGCAGGTTCGATCCCTGGCCTTGCTCAGTGGGTTAAGGATCTGGTGTTGCCATGAGTTGTGGTGGTAGATGCGGCTCAGATGCCGTGTTGCTGTGGCTCTGGCATAGGCTGATGGCTATAGCTCTGATTAGACCCCTAGCCTGGGAACCTCCATATGCTGTGTAAAGCTGCCCTAGAAAAGGCAAAAAGACAAAAAAAAAAAAAAAAAAAAAAGATTTTCTGTCTGATCTGTCCATTAATGTTGTTGTTAAAGTCCCCTATTACTACTGTGTTACTGTTTAATCCCCCCATGTCTGTTAAATATGCTTTATATATTTGTTTTATGTATTTAGGTCCAATGTTGAATGCATATACATTTACAATTGTTAACCTTTTCTTGGACTAATCCCTTGATCATTATGTAATGTCCTTGTCTCTCACAACAGTCTTTATTTTAGTCTATTTTAGCTAATATAAGTATTACTTGCAGGATTTCTTTTTTATTGTTTTTTTGTCCTTTTTAGGGCTGCACCCGTGGCATAGGAGGTTCCCAGGCTAGGGGTCTAATTGGAGCTGCAGCTGCCGGCCTACATCACAGCCACAGCAATGCCAGATCTGAGCTGTGTCTGTGACCTACACCACAGCTCACGGCAATGCCAGACCCTTAACTGAAGCCAGGGATCAAACCTGCAACCTCATGGTTCCTAGTCGGATTTGTTTCTGCTGCATCATGATGGGAACTCCCGGGATTTCTTTTGATTTCCATTTGCATAAATATCTTTTTCCACCCTTTCACTTTCACTCTGTGTATGTCTTCAGATTTGAAGTGAGTCTCTTGTAGAGATATAATACAAGACTCATTTCAAATCTAAAGATCTAATATGCGTATATATATATATTAGTATTTGTGTCCAGTCACTGTCTTTTGATTAGAGCATTTAGTTCATTTAATTATTTAAATGTATTTCTTATTGTCATTTTGTTATTTGTTTTGGTTGATTTATAGGTCTTCTTTTGTTCTCGTGGTTTATGACTAGTTTTATGTTTACATTTTCTTTTTTGTGTATCTATTATAGATTTTTGGCTTGTAGTTATATGAGGTTTATAATGTAGCAATCTATATGCATATTATTGTTTTAAGTTGATCTCTTAATTTCAAATGCATTTTAACAACCTTGCATTTTTACTCTCCTCCCCTCACAATTACTATTTTGACCTGTTTTTCAGCTAATTGTTTTGTGTGTTCCTTAACTGCTTATTGTGGCTATAGATGATTTTACTACTTTGTCTTTTAACCTTCCTACTAGCTTTACATGTGGTTGATTTTCTGCCTTTACTGTGTATTTGCAAATGCTCCTGGATGTTTTTGCTTTTGTTTTTAATCCTTGGTGGACTTACTCCATTTTTCAGGAACTCTCGCTCTTTATGCCTTAAATTCTATTTTGTCTGATAATGATATTGCTAAAGCATGTCTTTCAGGATGCTACTTTTGGCAACGTGTTCCATACCTTTTATCTTCTACTTCTCAGTGTCATGAACTCTGGCTTTTGTCTCTTTTTTTTAATCTTTTATTTTTAGGGCTGCATCTGCGGCATATGGAGGTACCCAGGCTAGGGGTCTAATCGGAGCTATAGCTACCGGCTTACACCACAGCCACAGCAACAGCAGATCTGAGCCATATCTGTGACCTACACCACAGCTCACGGCAACGCCGGATCCTTAACCCACTGAGCAAGGCCAGGGATCAAACCCGCAATCTCATGGTTCCTAGTCAGATTTGTTTCCCTTGTGCCACAACGGGAACTCTTTTTTTCTTTTCTTTTCTTTTTTTTTTTTTTTTTTGGCTCTTTCAATAAACCCAACCCAGGAGTTTCCAGCTGAGCAATGGGAATCTGATCACATTTGATGTGATTACTGCTACAGCTAATTTCTAACATATTCTTTTGTGTTTTCTTGGCTTTAAAAATCTTATCCTGACTTACCAACTCTTGGATTTCCTTTATTCCTTTTTTTATTTCTGATGTGGATGGAAGTTATATTTATATTCTTTTAGCAACTACCTTTAAAATTTAATATGAATACCTAGTAGAATTTATCAGCATCTCAGTTTTCTTCCCTCTCTTGCAAGGGCTCTCACTTTCATATTATCTAGTATATCAACTACACCTTGCTTACAAACCCAACCAACCCTCCAAAAAAAGTCTATCTTAACAGAAAAAATTCAATACTTACATAAATATTAAACATGATTTACTGCTATTTCCTTAACAGTGCTTCTCCAATCAGTTCCTTAGTTCAGTGTCCTCTTTTGTTGGAGTAGACTTTTTAATAGTTTCCAATGAGGACTAAAGAACAGTGTCTTGTAGTTATTGTTTCTCTAAAAATATATTTTGCCAGTTGTCTTGAATGATAGTTTAGCTATGCAGAATTTTAATATGAAAATCAATTTTCCTCTTCCCTTTGAAAGTGTTATCATGAGATGGCTACTATTCTAATTGCCTTAATTTTATAGTTAATCTTTCAAATTCAGTAGCTTAACATTTTTTTCCCTCCCACTATACTGTTTGTCTGGGTACGTTTTTTTCTAGAACTAGGTTCAATTTGAAGGCTCAGTGCTTCATTATGTAAATGCTCTCTGCTCTTCTTTGAATTTATCTTATCCCATTCAATATATTTGAGCATCTGTTTCTTCTCTTGATTTCATGTCTACATTTTTTTTTTTTTCATCTTTTTGCCTTTTCTAGGGCTGCTCCTGCGGCATATGGAGGTTCCCAGGCTAGGGGTCGAATCGGAGCTGTGCCACCGGCCTACGCCAGAGCCACAGCAACACGGGATCCGAGCCGAGTCTGCAACCTATACCACAGCTCATGGCAACGCCGGATCTTTAACCCACTGAGCAAGGCCAGGGACCAAACCTGCAACCTCATGGTTCCTAGTCGGATTCGTTAACCACTGAGCCACGACAGGAACTCCTTTTTAAACCATTTTGAACAGTTCCTTTTAGCTGCTTGAATAATCAATAGTTTTTGCGGGGAGGTTATGGTGGAGCTAGGCGACTTGTTTGCATCCACTGACTCACCCTTAATTTTTCTAACTTTTTTTTTTAATACAGAATTTGGATTTAGGATGTGCAAGACACGTCTTGTTGTTGGCATCGGTCAGGTGACTGACTTCCGTATTGTTGCCTTTTCAGACTTGTTTATGTGGCGGGCCGGGAAGGCCACATGCTCAAGGTGCTCTCCTACATCAGCGTCAAGCGCCTCACTCCAGCCCCTGCCATCATCTTTCACGTAAGTGTGAATTCCGCCAGGAAAACACCCCCTCGAGGCATAAGGTCCCTCGGTTTGTATGATGAAGTACCTTAAATCTGATCACTAAGCTCCGTGATTTTTCAAATGACCCAGCTTCTCCCAGTCCTCAGGTATATATGTAGGTATATTTAAAAGTTGGGAACAACCCAGAACTCCTGCTGTGGTACAGTGGGTTAAGAATCCAACTGCAGGAGTTCCCGTCATGGTGCGGTGGTTAACAAATCCAACTAGGAGCCATGAGTTTGGGGTTTGATCCCTAGCTTTGCTCAGTGGGTTAAGGATCCAGCGTTGCCGTGAGCTGTGGTGTAGGTGGCAGACTCGGCTTGGATTCCTGCGTTGCTGTGGCTCTGGCATAGGCCGGTGGCTACAGCTCCGATTAGACCCCTAGCCTGGGAACCTCCCTATGCCGTGGGAGCTGCCCAAGAAATGGCAAAAAGACAAAAAGACCAAAAAAAAAAAAAAAAAAAATCCAACTGCAGTGGTTTGGGTTGCTGAAGAGGCATGGGTTCAACCCCTGGCCTGGCACAGTGGGTTAAAGGATCCAGCATTATTGCAGCTGTGCAGCTACAGCTTGGATTCAATCCCTGGCCCAAGAATTTCCATATGCTGGGGAAGCAGCCATAAAAATTCAAAACAAGTCATTACCTACCTTTTGCTCTTTGTTTTGAATTTATCCATGGAATGTCTCTGTATCTTCTGAGCTTGTATCCTCTATACTTCCTACATGCACATTTGTACATTCTGGGGTCCCTAAAAACAAACCATACAAAAGCCTACTAGCTTGTGGGGGAGGAGACTAAGGCATTCTATGAATTGGCTACCGACAACAGTTACTCACTGTGGTCCAGTAATGCAGAAGTCTTGAGATCCTTATGAAGTCAAGGCCCTTTGATATCTTCTGATTGGAGCTTCTCCGTGGGGGAGATTCCCTGGTTGCATATGTATCTGTCTTGGGCACCTGTGGAGCATCCACACCGTAGCCTCAGGGACAGACTCTTTCTTTCACCCTACTCCCTTTGAGGATGAGGAGAGAGGCCCAGAATTACAGGGCCTTTGGAATTGTAAGTCCAGGGCGGTGCAGCTAATGCAGTCAACAGCAGACCTAGACAGCTGAGTTTTATTGTGTAGGGGTCTTGCCCGTGATGAAAACTCTGGAAGGAAAATTCAAAATTAGGTAGATGGTGCAAAATACATACACATTTTGTTTTTCCCCTGCTTAAAACCACTTCAAAGAGCCGCAAATTTTCCAAGTCCTTTCTGTCGCACCTCAAAGAGAAGACCTGTCATGGCCACAGTTGGGTTTAACCCTGAATGTAATGGGATACCTAGGAGGTTTCTTTCTCTCCAACGTATTTATCCACAGGAAAAACTGCTTCTTCCATCGTTTGTGAAGAGATAAGGATGATGGTTTCATGTATTAATTAATGACCTAAGAATTCCTTCTTTCTTCTAGGGTATCATAGCAACCATTTATATCATCCCTGGTGACATAAACTCACTAGTCAATTACTTCAGTTTTGCTGCATGGCTGTTTTATGGCCTAACGATCTCCGGACTAGTTGTTATGAGGTTTACAAGGAAAGAACTGAAGAGGCCTATCAAGGTAGGTTGAGTTCCCCAAATGTCACAAGTGGCTTTGATTTCTTGAAATGAATTAGGCAGAGGTAACTATTTTAAATTCTAGGAGCATGCTTTCTATTTTCAACCATTTTCCTTTTAAATATGTTTTAATTTTTTAAATTATACTTGATTTACAATGTTCTGTCAAATTGTGCTGTGCAACAAAGTGACCCAATCATACATACATACACATTCTTTTTCTCCCATTATCCTCCATCATGTTCCATCACAAGTGACTTGATAGTTCCCTGTGCTATATATATAGCAGGATCTCATTGCTTATCTACTCCAAATGCAGTAGGTTGCATCTATTAACTGCAGAATCCTAGTCCATCCCACTCCCTCCTCCCTCCCCCTTGGCAACCACAAATCTGTTCTGTATGAGTCTATCTGTAGATAGGTTCATTTGTGCCATATATTAGATTCCAGATATAAGTGATATCATATGGTATTTTCTTTTTGACTTACTTAGTATGAGAATCTTTAGTTCCATCCATGTTGCTGCAAATGGCATTATTTTATTCTTATGACTGAGTAGTATCCCATTGTGTATATGTACCACATCTTTTTTTTTTTTTTCCCCACTGTACAGCAAGGGGGTCAGGTTATCCTTACATGTATACAATTACATTTTTCCCCCACCCTTTGTTCTGTTGCAACAGGAGTATCTAGACATAGTTCTCAATGCTATTCAGCAGGATCTCCTTGTAAATCTATTCTAAGTTGTGTCTGATAAGCCCAAGCTCCCGATCCCTCCCACTCCCTCCCCCTCCCATCAGGCAGCCACAAGTCTCTTCTCCATTATTTTTTCTTAGGAGATGTTCATTTGTGCTAGATATTAGATTCCAGTTATAAGTGATATCATATGGTATTTGTCTTTGTCTTTCTGGCTCATTTCACTCAGGATGAGATTCTCTAGTTCCATCCATGTTGCTGCAAATGGCATTATGTCATTCTTTTTTATGGCTGAGTAGTATTCCATTGTGTATATATACCACATCTTCCGAATCCAATCATCTGTCGATGGACATTTGGTTGTTTCCATGTCTTGGCTATTGTACCACATCTTCTTAATCCATTCCTGTGTTGATGGACTTGTAGGTTGCTTCCATGTCTTGGCTACTGTGAATAGTACTGCAATGAACATAGTGATGCATGCATCTTTTTAAATGAAAGTTTGGTCTGGATGTTTGCCCAGGAGTGGGATTGCTGGGTCATATGATAGTTCTATATTTAGTTTTCTGAGGTACCTCCATAGTCTTTTCCACAGTGGTTGTACCAATTTACATTCCCACCAACAGTGAAGAAGGTTCCCTTTTCTCCACACCCTCTGCAGCATTTGTTATTTGTTGACTTGTTAATGATGGCCATTCTGACTGGTGTGAGGTGATATCTCATTGTAGTTGTGATCTGCATTTCTCTAATAATGATGTAGAACATTTTTTCAATGTGCCTTGTTGGCCATCTGTATATCTTCTTTGGAGAAATGTCAGTTCAGGTCTTCTGCCCATTTTTCAATGGGGTTGTTGATTTTTTGCTGTTAAGTTATATAAGTTGTTTCAATATTTTAGAGATTGAGCCCTTGTCATTTGCATGGTTTGAAACTATTTTCTCCCATTCTGTAGATCTTTTTTTTTTTTTTTAATGGGTTTCCTTTGCTGTTCAAAAGCTTTTAAGTGTGATTAGGTCCCATCGGTTTATTTTTGCTTTTATTTCTGTTTCCTGGGAGACTGACCTAAGACCACATTTGTATGGCTGAGATAAGAGAATGTTTTGCTTATGTTCCCTGCTAGGAGTTTTATCATGTCTTATGTTTAAGTCTTTAAGTCATTTTAAGTTTATTTCTGTTCATGGTGCAAGAGTGTGTTCTAGTTTCACTGATTTACATGCAGCTGTCCAGTTTCCCCAGCACCACTTGAAGAGACTTTTTTTTCTCCTATTTTATAGTCCCAGGAGTATGGGACATCTTTTTTTTTTTTTTACATCTTTCCATTTCTTTGAATCCTCTTTAGAATTTCCTTGATTAATGTTTTATAGTTCTCAGCATGTAAGTCTTTCACCTCCTTGGTCAGGTTTATTGCTAGTTATTTAATTTTTTGTGTGTGATTTTAAAAAGTACTGCATTTTCATATTCCTTTTCTAATATTTATTAGTATACAGAAATGCAACCGATTTGTGAATATTAATCTTGTATCCTGCTACTTTGCTGAATTCATTGATGAGTTTGAGCAGTTTTTGTGTGGCGTCCTTAGGGTACCATGTCATCTGCATAGAGTTTCAATTTTACCTCATCTCTTCCAATTTGGATACCTTTTATTTCTTTTGTCTGATTGCTGTGGCTAGGACTTCCAACACCATGCTGAATAAAAGTGGTGAGAGTGGGCATTCTTGTCTTGTTCCAGATTTTTAGAGGGAAGGCTTTCAGTTTTTCTCCATTGAGTATTATATCGGCTGTGGGTTTGTCATAAATGGCTTTATGTTAAGGTATGTTCCCCCTATACTCACATTGGTAAGAGTTGTTACCATGAATGGATATTGGATTTTGTCAAATGCTTTTTCTGCATCTACTGAGATGATCATGTGGTTTTTGACTTTTCTTTTGTTAATGAGGTGTATGATGCTGATTTGCTTATGTTGAATTGAATACCATATTTTAGATTAGAATTTCATTTCATATCCTAGTTTATGATCCAGTCAGCCCTCTATTTTTTTTGTTTGTTTGTCTTTTTGCCTTTTCTAGGGCCACTTCCGCAGCATAGGGAGGTTCCCAGGCTAGGGGTCTAATCAGAGCTGTAGCCACTGGCCTATGCCAGAGCCACAGCAACGCAGGATCTGAGCCGCGTCTGTGACCTACACCACAGCTCACAGCAATGCTGGATCCTTAACCCACTAAGCAAGGCCAGGGATCAAACCCACAACCTCATGGTTCCTAGTCGGATTCATTAACCACTGTGCCAATGACAGGAACTCCTCTCTCACTATTAAAGCTATCAATATCTGTGACCTATTTCTAACCAAAGTGAGATATCCAGTTCTGACAGTTCCAGGATCTCTCGTGTGTACACTTTTTGTAGACTGATGGGGACTTCTGATTCTGGCCCAGAGCCATTCCTGTACATGCAACCACTAGCAGCCCACATTTGCAATCTGTTTTGGGCTCTTTCCTACCTCTCTCCATGGCTGGTGTGGTCCATATACCAATGAGAAAGAAGAACGTATTTCATTTTGCTTATGTTAGGGGCTTAAGAAAAAAGGTATGTCATTTAGCCTATTTTTCTTTTTTGGCTGCCTTGCAGCAATATGGAGTTCCCAGGCCAGGGATCAAACCTGTGTCTCAGTGCTCCAGAGACACCGCCAATCCTACTGCGCCACAGTGGGAACTTCTGTGCTATTTTGCCTATGATAACAAATGCAGATTAAGAAAAAGGGGGGCAACAGGGCTTCAGTAACTAGAACAAGAATCAAGATAATGCCTTTAGCTTTAGAATTCTGTTTCCTAAGTTTGGTTAAAAGTCTTTCTGGCACTGTAGCTTGACTATCTCCAAGTCGCCCACGTCAGTGGAGACACAGGGCAGACTGCTGGAATTAAGCAGTTCCACCTCAATCAGGTCATCTACCAGGCAGAATCAGGACGGTATAGTGCAGATTTTTAATCTTCACAAAATCTCCCAATCAGAAATAAAAAGGATTTGAGAGGAAGTAATTAAGGAGACAGGGGAAAAAAAGAGATTAACACATGTATAATTGGAGTCCTTAAAGAAGAAAATGAAAGTAACAGAATTCTTAAGAATTACTAAAAATGATTCAAGGAGTTCCCCCTTTGTGGCTCAGCGGGTTATGAATCCAACTAGTACCCCATGAGGTGCGGGTTCAATCCCTGGCCTAGCTCAGTGGGTTAAGGATCTGGTGTGTTGCCGTGAGCTGTGGCATAGGTTGGCAGTTGTAGCTCCAATTCAACCCCTAGCCTGGGGACTTCTGTATGAGACAGGTGTGGCCCTAAAATGCAAATAAATAAATACAAATGATTCAAGAAACATTTCTTGAGGCAGAAGGGAAAGTGGAAGCAGGGACCACAAAAGGAGGGGGGACTAGAACCAACACACTGAAAGGCCTACAATATACCTGGGACATTGGAGCTAGAATGGGCAGCAAAGAAATAGATTCTGGTAAAACTATGGAGCTTTAAAAACGTGCTTTGGGTACTCCCTTTCCTCTCCTCCTCCTCCCCAATTTGCCTGTAAAGGAAAGAAAATAATATAGGCATCTGACTTCTCATCAGCAACCCCTCATGCCGTAAGATCGTGGACAGCATATTTAGGATATTCAAGGAAAGAAAATGTAAGTCAAATATATTATATCCGGTCAAACAGACCTTGAAGAATAAAGTTACCAATGAAAGAACTCAAGGCACATATTGCTACTTGAGACCTTCATTCCTAAGGAATCGCTAGAGAATGAGCTTTAGACTCAAAAAGCCATTGGCATAAGGTGAATATATTTAATTACAGAACTAAGACTAAATGATAGGAGATAATATTTACATACTATTTTGATATCTTTAAGGGCTGGCGATATAAGAGACACTGGAGAAGAGAGCATGTGAAAGCATGCCAGTTAAGGAAAGTATGTCAGGGAAACTGCCTTAGGATAACATTTCAAATTAGATGCTGGGGGAAAGGAGGAGGATGCCTAGCTTCTTGAATTACTGCTTATTATAGACAATCTAAAAAAGAGGAGATAAAGGTGTTGTACCTATGTTTGTAATGGTTATACTCAGAAGAGAAATACAGTGTTACAGATACCAAAAGATATATCCGAACACGCACACACACAAAGCTGTGTCATAAAAGAGAACCTCTATATAAAGACTTGAATAACAAAACAAAGCAGAATATCTTCCTGACTGACATTTTCTCAGTAGAGTGCTTGTTGGTTTTTTCATTGTTGTTCCTTTTGGTTTTTGCTTATTAGTTTTTAAAATTCCCAATCTTTACAGATTCTACAAACCTCTCAATACTCTTATTTCTAGTTCATAGGTTATGTGGAAAAATGAATAACTGCCCAAAATGAAATATAATATTTTTAATACAGGTGTGAGAAAAGTTTTGGGTTCTTTGGGTTTTGTTTTGTTTTTTTCCCCCTCTTTAGGACCCTGCCCTCAGCATATGGAGGTTCCCAGACTAGGGGTCTAATCGGAGCTATAGCTGCCGGCCTACACCACAGCCACAGCAATGCCAGATCCAAGCCACATCTGCGACCTACACCACAATTCATGGCAACGCCAGATCCTTAACCCACTGAGCGAGGCCAGAGATCGAACCCACAACCTCATGGTTCCTAGTCAGATTCATTTCTGCTGTGCCAGGATGGGAACTCCAGGAAATCATTTTTAAAGCAGTTTACTTCCAGGTAAAACACTGCATTTACTATCTTTTAGTTATATCTGAAAATTCTGGTTAGAAATGGGGGCTTCATTATGACACATAATAATTTTTCCCACTTAAGAAGGAAGTGGGCCCCCGGTGAGAGTCTTCCCACAGAACATAACTCTTTAAGGGCAGAAAACTGAAAGTAGAGGATGCTTTATATAGAAATATACAGCAATAATGGAAACCAGACTTACCAGTTGTATGAATTAACTGGCGTATTCACTTTAAATGGGTCTAAATCAGCCACTAAAAGAAAAAAACTTTTAGGCAGGTTTACAAAGCCGTGAAAAATTAAGAGAACAGGCAAAGAAATGCCAAGCAAATGCCAGGCAAAGAAAACAGGCGTTGTTATCAGACAAGCACTCGGGCCCAATGCATTTGGCCCAAAACACTGGCAAAGACCATTTAGTAATGCTACAGGCTAAAATTCACAGTAAGGAAATAACAGTTGCGAAAACCTATTCACCAAACCACACAGTAATGACTTTTATGAGGATAAACTGTAGGAAATACAAAGAGAAATAAGCAACACACTAATAAGAGACTTTAAAACGAACAAAACAACCAAAAATGGGAAATAATCCCAAAGAACCACCACGAATGGGAAATAATCCAATCTAATAAGAGATTCTGAAACATCTTCCTCAGTCCAAGACAGATCCAGGCACATTACCAGTAAAAGTCACAGAAGATCTAAAAAAATGTAACAAGGTACATCTTAGAGAGTCATATCCACTTCTGAACCCCCAAAATAACAAACATACCTTTGCAAGAGCACATGGGACATGTCTGAACACAGACAATCTTTAATGCCACAAAGGAAAATCTTTAAAAAAAAATCTTTATTAAAAAAAAAATCAGGGGAGTTCCCGTCATGGCTCAGTGGTTAACAAATCCAACTAGGAACCATGAGGATGTGGGTTCGATCCCTGGCCTCGCTCAGTGGGTTAAGGATCCAGAGTTGCCATGAGCAGTGGTGTAGGTTGCGGACGCAGCTCGGATCCCGAGTTGCTGTGGCTCTGACGTAGGCCGGTGGTTACAGCTCCGATTCAACCCCTAGCCTGGGAACCTCCATATGCCGCGGGAGCGGCCCAAGAAATGGCAAAAAGACAGAAAAAAAAAAATCAGGAATGATACAGATCACATTCTGTTTACAGGAAATTAACTTTTAAAAACTAAACTTTTTGGTCCAAAAAGAAATAGGAAATGAAAAATATGCGAAATCCTAAAAATAACAATAATGAAAAACAAGACATACCTATAATCAGTGCTTTAAGGAAGTTCTACTACATTACTTGTATCAATAAAAATGAAAAATTAAATAGGCAACTCAAAAGGCAAGAGAAAGAACAACAGAAAAACCAAATGAATGTAGAAGGAATTGATAAATATAAAGAAAGAACTTAAGGTTCTTTCTGACTTTTAGAATTTGGCCATGAATTCTGGTTCTGCTGAAGTTGGTTTTAGTCAACTATGTATTTCCTAGAAAACTGTCCATTTCATCTAGGTCTTTGAATTTATCTGAATAAGAGTTGTACAGAATTGTTTGATTTTAAAAAAGAAAACCTCCTATATTTTGGATTATTTCCCATGTTTGGTTGTTTCATTTGCTTTTTTGCTTTTTAAGGCCACACCCATGGCATACGGAGGTTCCTAGGCTATAGGTCAAATCAGAGCTGCAGCTGCCAGCCTACACCACAGTCACAGCAACACGGGATCTGAGCCACATCTGTGACCTACACCACAACTGATGGCAATGCCGGATCCTTAACCCACTGAGTGAGGCCAGGGATCCAACCCGCATCCTCATGGATACTAGTTGGGTTTGTAAGCTGCTCAGAGCCACAGTGTGAACTCCCCCCCCCATTTTCCTTATGTGTATCTTTATGCTGCCCCCGCACCTCTTTTTAAGGTAAGCTACAGCTTGTTTTATTGATGTTTCAAAGGGGTTTTATGGGCTATAACACTGATATCAAGCCTTGCAAAGATAGCACAAAAATGCGGAAGAGAGAGTATCATGGACCAATCTCACTTTTTGATATTGATATGAAAATCTTAAATTAACAAATAGAATCCAATTAGATTAAAAACACAGCATGACTAAATCAAGTCTATTCAAAGGTAGCTAAAGATTAGAATGAATTGGATTTAATTCATCATATTAATATATTTACGGTGAAAACCCCTATAGTTACCTCCCATGGATGCCAAAAACAGCCTCATAAAATTCAACATACATTATGGATAAAAACACAAATCGGAATTTATAACCTCCTTGGCAGGATCACATGCACAAACACGCCCTAAGGCAAAAAGCAATTTGATAATACCGGAGAGGTCTCTGCTGAGGAAGACAAGAATGCCTTCTCTCCGCCTCTACTGCCATTTAACATGTTGTGAGTGCAGTTAGAAAAGAGAGAGCAATGTGGAGCATAAGTGCTAAAGAAAGACTTTCGAAAGTTTCTAAAACTTTCTTCTTTCAAGGAAAATAAAACTATACACCTGGAAAACCCAGAAAGATCAAAGAAAAAAAAAAAACTAAGAAAATACAGTAAAATATAAAATTAGCACATTGAAATCAATAGCCCTTATTTATAAAAATTATATTTAATTAAAAGATAATAAAAGGAACACCTCATCCCAAAAAGAAAAAATAAAAGAAATACCTTGCTCGAGTTCCCACTGTGGCACAGTGGTTTAAGGATCCAGCATTGTCTCTGGTAGCAAAGGTTCAATCCCCGGCCCAGCACAGTGGGTTAAGGATCTGGTGTTGCTGCAGCTGTGGCTTGGGTTGCAGCCACAGCTTGGATTCAATACCTGGCCTGAGAACTTCTTTAAGCCATGGGTTCAGCCATAAAATTAAAAAACAAACAAAGGAGTTCCCGTCGCAGCTCAGGGGAAACAAATCTGACACCTCGCTCAGTGGGTTAAGGATTCGGCGTTGCCATGAGCTGTGGTGTAGGTCGCAGACACGGCTTGGATCTGGCATTGCTGGGGCTGACAGCTACAGCTCCGATTCGACCCCTAGCTTGGGAATCTCCATATGCCACAGGCGCAGCCCTAAAAAGATAAAAACCAACCAACCAACCAACCAAAAAAAAAAAAAAAAAAAAAAAAAAAAAAACTATCTATAAATTTAACAAGAGGTTAGACCTCTCAGTGGAAAAACAGAATTCTCCTGAACAACAGAAAATGTAACTTAAATAGAAATGTCATGTTCTTGGATAGGGAAACTCAACATCACAAAGACGTCACTGACCTTTAATGTAGACACTTAATGTGACGGCAATGAAGAAAAAAGACTTTTTTTTTCTGGAGTTAGACAAGTTGATTAAAAAGTTCATACTAAAGAACTAGCTAGAACAGCCATGGCAAATCTTAGAAATGAGAAAAATGTTGAAATACAAAGATTCTAAAATTTAAATATTATGGTGCTGATACATAAAGAAAACATAAATTGCTTTGTAATCCAAGAATGGTCAAAACCTTTCCTATAACTCAAAATCAAGTTTTTTTTTTTTTAGAAAGGGGCAACCATAACCCCAAAATAAAAATTTATGCGTTCAAAAAAAATTGAAAACATGTACACAACTTATTGGGGGAAATATTTGCAACAATATCACAAAAACAAGGCTACTGTCCCTAATTTAAAGAGTTCCTAAAACGTGAGACAAAAGTTACTAACAATTGAAATGGACAAAAGATATAACTGGACACAAGATATAAAAAAGACAGTTCAAAGAAAAAATGCAGTGACACAAACATGAAACAAATCAATCTCAGCAAACTCAGTCTTGTTCCTATTAGGAGACTGCATACCAAAATTCTAATGAGATACCATTTCTTGCCTATCAGATGGGCAGAAATCCCAGTTTGGGGACTCACCATGGGTGAGGCTATGCGGAAATAGTTTTCTCCAACACCGCTAGTGAACTACAAATGGTATGGCCACTGTGGTGGGAAACCTGGCAACATCCGGCAAAATTATATACGCATTTACCTTTTGACCAGGCCGTCTCATTTGAGGTAATCAATCCTGAAGTGAAGTTGACAAAAATATAAAATATACACAAGGTTATCTATTGTAGCATTAACTGTACTAGCAAAAAGTTGAACACACCCAAATGTCAATAAATGGGAGATTGGTTAAATGACTTTGGTACATCCACAAAACAGAGTGGTATGCAGCAGTAAAAAAAAGTGGATGAGTAATTTTATAGATTACTATGTTATCTCTGGACTATATTAATGGAAAAGGGCAGAGTGCCAAACTGTTTTATGCATTTTCTACCTTTTATGTAAGGGTAGTGGAAGAGGAATGTGGATATATACATGTGTTTATTCTCAAAAAGAAATAATGGAATAAATCAAAGAGAAAACTTAAAATTATAATATTTTAAACATTAAAATAAACAAATATCAAAAGGAAAAAACAAATCCTTAAAAACTGAAAACAAATGGAGATCAAGAAACTTCACTCTAGGAGTTCCCATCGTGGCTCAGCAGTTAACACACCCGACTAGCATCTATGAGGACTTGGGTTCGATCCCTGGCCTTGCTCAATGGGTTAAAGATCCAGCATTGCCATGAGCTGTGGTTCAAGTCACAGATGCAGCTCAGATCCCGCATTGCTGTGGCTCTGACATAGGCCAGCAGCTACAGCTCCAATTGGATCCCTTGCCTGGGAACCTCCATATGCTGGAGGTGTGGCCCTAAAAAGACAAAAAAAAAAAAAAAAAAAAAAAAAAAAAACTTTATAACACGTAGAAGACATAACCACAAAGAGAGCGTAATTACTAGAACTGATATTAAAGTGCAGTATTTTGAATGCATCTCTCTTGTAGCTTTTACTCTGCAATTAAAAAGAACTGCAAAAAAAAAAAATCTTAACAGTGGTAGGAGTAATGGTAGAATAATTCTGAAGTTCATTATAGCACATCTTAGGATAAAGAAAATAATGTAATGGAGTTCTCATTGTGGCTCAGCGGGTTAAGACCATGACTAGTATACATGAGGATGTGGGTGGATCCCTGGCCTCCCTCAATGGGTTAAGGATCCGGTGTTGATGCAAGCTGCAGCTTAGGTCACAGACGTGGCTTGGATCCACCTTTGCTGTGGCATAGGTGGGCAACCGCAGCTCCCATTCGACCCCTAGCCCAGCAAATTCCATATGCCACAGAAAAAAGAAAAAAAGAACAAAGGAAGGAAGGAAGGAAGGGTGACAAGAAAACAATGTGGAAGCCATTAAGATTTTCAGAAGCATAAAGAAAAAAAGACACAAGTCTAAAGAAAGGAAAAAAGTATAGCCTTACATCTGGTTTGGACTATCAGGATAAATCTCTGAATTTTTTTCCCTTGGAAAAAAAATTGCCTCTGTCCTTGCAAAGGAACACTGAGTACTTTAATCACCCAGATTGTGGTTCCTAAATACCATTTCCTACTGAAAGGCAATAGCTCCCTGGAGAAATGGTTGAATCCTGATTGATGGGATTGGAGTCCTCTCTGGCCCCTGAGCCCACGGGTTGACTTTAGTGATTCAAAAGTGTGACAATACAACCCTAGGTTCCCCATAATGTGTTACAAAAGGAAGTGCGCTGGTCCAGCGACAAAGTATTTGTGCCTCCAGATCTCGCTACCAGTTTACAGGCAACAGGAGTGATACAGGAGCAAGTTATCAGGCAAAGCTAGAAGGCAGACACTCTACAGGATAAACCATTCAATTCCACAACAAATGAATGGTGAGATCAAGAGAGGAGGAAACATATTAAAAGCATCAAGTCCTTGTCAGAGATGGGTAATGAATATTTTACAGGTAAAATGACGTGACGGCATTTCCTTTATATTCCGTGGAAAAGGAAAAAAAGAATAGGAGCAATAAGGCTGGCAATATTACATACGAATGACTGAAACCGGAGGGGGGCAGTCCATGGAGTTCATCATATTTTTCTTCCTCTCTCAGTGTTGTTATTTTTATTTTGTGTGTGTGTGTGTCTTTTGTCTTTTTTAGAGCTGCACCTGAGGCACATGGAGATTCCAGGCTAGGGGGTCTAATCGGAGCTGTAGCTGCCGGCCTACGCCACAGCCACAGCCACTCGGGATCCGAGCTGTGTCTGCGACCCACACCACCGCTCACGGCAACGCCGGATCTTTAACCCACTGAGCGAGGCCAGGGATCAAACCTGCAACCTCATGGTTCCTAGTTGGATTCATTTCTGCTGAGCCATGACGGGAACTCCTCAGTGTTCTGTTTTGAAGGAAAGTGTTCAAAAAGAAGACGAACGCACAAGGCCAAATCCTGACCGCGCATTGCCCTGCCTGCAGGTGCCCATCGTCATCCCCGTCGTGGTGACTCTCTTGTCCCTGTTCCTGGTGTTGGCTCCAATCATCAGCATGCCCGCGTGGGAGTATCTCTACTGTGTGCTATTTATGCTGAGCGGCCTCATCTTTTACTTCCTGTTCGTCCGCTATAAGTTCGGATGGGCTCAGAAAATCTCAAGTAAGTATCCACCGAGGGATGGCCTTGCTGTCAGTGAAGCAAGACAGGCCCCGCATCCTGCAGCCCCATCAGACCCCCGTCCAAGATGCTCGTCACAGGAGCTCATGCAGCTAACAAATTTCACCTCCTCTTTGGGAGGACGCCTGACCCCTTCGCCTCAGTGGCCCTCTGGGGTCCAACTTGTGGCCTCTTCTTTTGTTCCCATCAACACCGTAACAAGCAGGAAGAGAAAGCACCACTTTTCCTTTTTTTTTTTTTTCCTTTTTAAATGTAATGTACACACAGCATCTTAGCCTTTTTTTTTTTTTTTTTTTTTTTTAATGGCCACACTTGAGGCATATGGACCAGGGACTGAATCTGAGCCACAGCAGCAGCTTATAGCGCAGCTGCAGCAATGCCAGATCCTTTAACCCACTGTGCTAGGCTGAGGATCTAACCCACACCTCTGCAGCAACCCGAGCCACTGCAGGAATTCTTAACCCACTGCACCACAATGGAAACTCCCATCTTAGCCATTAAGGGCACAGGCCAGTAGTGAGAGCACATATTCACATTGTGACATCGACATCCCACCCCCAAAGCACCGTTTTTTGCCAGATATACAGACGTCATCTGGGAAGCTCAGCAGCATCCCAGAGAGACATCCAAAGGGAGAGCTGGGATGGGGACCTGGGCCTCCAATGCCAAGGCCACAGCTTCTGCTCTTCACTCTGCAGTACTGGTGCTTTGTCTCCTTTAGGACACTGTCGAAAAGTTTGGCTGTGTTAGCCGCTTTCCTTTTGGGGAAAAAAAAAAAAAAAAAGCAGCAATGGCAAAATACATGAGAGGGGACCCCTGAGTGTGTGCTACACTCATGGTGTGTTATTCTACACACGTGGTACACCCAACCGCAGGGCACTCCACTCACAGAAGCCTGCCAGGCTCCTGAGCCTCCTCCCCAGGCCAGCAGCGATGCACGGCCTTGCCTAGTCTCTCTCATCCTAACCCGAGTTCCCCGAAGGCAGGGGTGGACTGTGAAAGCCTCATCCTGGATCTGTACAGCAGCCACTTAATATTACAGTAAGTGTGACTAAAATTCTGCCTCCTCCTGGAGTTTCCATTGTGGCTCAGCAGGTGAAGAACCCAATATAGTGTCTGTGAGGATGTGGGTTTGATCCCTGGCCTTGCTCAGTGGGTTAAGAATCTGGCATGGTTCAAGCTGTAGTGTAGTCACAGATGTAGTTGGATCCGGTGTGGCTGTGGCATAGGCTGGCAGCTGTAGCTCCAATTAGAACCCTAGCCCTGGAACTTCCATATGCTGCAGGTGCATCTGTAAAAAGAAAACAAATAAACACCTGCCGCCTTCTTTCTCCTTCAGCCTGTCTCCACATAAAAGTACCATCACCTCCTCAGGCACTCCTATGTGGGTTTTTTGTTTGTTTTTTGCTTTTTAGGGCCACACCACTGCATATGCAAGTTCCCAAGCTAGGGGTTGAATTGGAGCTACGGCTGCTGGCCTACACCACAGCCACGGCAACACCGGATCCTTAACCCACTGAGCGGGGCCAGGGATCGAGACCGTGTCCTCATGGATACTAGTCAGGTTTTTCCACTGCACCACAATAGGAACTCCCTCCTACGTGGTTTTTATTTATATACATCTCTCTCTGAGAGAGGTAAAGGTACCAAAAGGCGAAACCCAATTGAAAGGCAGCAGAGCCGACCCTGAGACCTGCTCTCAGACGGAGCCAGCAGGAACAGAGAGGGCCTGCTCCCAGCCCTTCTGCCTCCCTGTCCTCACCTTGGAAGTCTGGTGACAGGGGTGTTACAAGCAAGAGAGATCTGTTTTACGTTAACAGAGTGAAACCAGAACACGGCTTTACTGCTTCCCAAGGCCTTTACGCCTTTCTTGAACTAGTTCCCCGAACCCCAACCTCAAAGCCCTCAGCTGAGAGGGGTTGCAGGCACACTGCTACAGAAACAAAAGAAAAGGTATGACTTTCAGAGAAACAGCCACTTTTACCTGAGACTCTGAAAATGAACTTGGATTTGATCATATTGACAGGGAATTTAGCCCAGATGGACTCACAACCTAAAGGCCCCAAATGTGTCTTATTTCTCAGCTTTAAAATATTTAGCCAAGCTGTTCCCTATAAAAACCGATAAGAAGTTAGAATTAAGGAGGTGAAAAGAATGAACAACCTGTATTTTAAACAAGATGCAGACCGAGTGACTTCAGACTAAGTATTCAACCCTTGGTCAGTGGTAGGTAAATATACACGCATAACTGAGGCATTCATGTTTTTCCTACGAATGGTTTGGGGGCAGGAAGGCATTGCGTAGGTTCCCAGTACTTTAGCAGGAAATAACTTACCCCTAAAGAACCACCACGGCCCCTGGCCCCCGGCCCCCGGGGCGGTCTGCCCGCCTCCACCCACCTGGTCCCCTGGGCCTGGGCTCTGACAGGAAACACACCCACCAAGGAGGAGATGAGCCTGCAGCAGTAGGGGAGGCGAGGCTGACTTCTAATTGCGGTTTTCCATCTGATCGTCTTCACTCCAGAGCCGCTCACCATGCACCTCCAGATGCTCATGGAAGTCGTCCCCCCGGAGGAACCACCAGAGTAACAAGCTCAGCCTCCCAGGGCCAAGTCCAAGCTGTGATGAAATTTATTTTTGTAAGCAGTATTTGTGGCTATTTCTTCCTGATGTTTTTAAGAAAAAAAAAAAAGCATTCACATGTGTTTGATACCGTTATTTTTAGCCATCCTTAATGCGCGGGGTGGGTGTCTGCTGAGGGTATCAGCAGCAAGGATGTAACCTGGCAGAAGGCAGGTGGCCAGGGAAGGTCTGAAACAGAGCGACCCCACCACGCGGTGACTCCTTCCCAAGGGGTACGTCACGGAGCTCCCTCCTGGCTCAGCAGTTAGCGAACCTGACTAGCATCCATGAGGACGTGGGTTCCATCATTGGCCTCGCTCTGTGAGCTGTGGTGTAGGCTGCAGACACGGCTCGGATCCCATGTTGCTGTGGCTGGGGTGTAGGCCGGCAGCTACAGTTCCGATTAGACCCCTAGCCTGGGAACCTCCATATGCCGTGTGTGTGCGGCCCTAAAGGACAAAAAGGGGGAGGGGACATCACATCTCCTCAGTAAACAGTATCCTTGGAACCCAGTGATCAGTACCATAGGTGTGTATGTGTGTACATGTATATACACACACATTTTATACATATATACCTATATATTTATACACGTATTTTTATATATAAAATTGGCGAAACATCTGCTGTGAGTGAAATGGATTTTTTTTTTTTTTTTTTGGTCTTTTTGCTATTTCTTGGGTCGCTCCTGTGGCATATGGAGGTTCCCAGGCTAGGGGTCTAATCGGAGCTGTAGCCACTGGCCTACCCCAGAGCCACAGCAACGCGGGATCTGAGCCGCGTCTGCAACCTACACCACAGCTCACGGCAACGCGGGATCATTAACCCACTGAGCAAGGGCAGGGACCGAACCCGCAACCTCATGGTTCCTGGTCAGATTCGTTAACCACTGCGCCATGATGGGAACTCCTGAAATGGATTTTTAAAGCTCTAAAGTACAAATGCTTTACTCCCGACCCCTCCCATTCCCCCATTTCACCTGGGATGCCCGTGGCTGGTCTGTCCCAGGCTGGATGTCAAGGCCCCCCACGTAAAGCTGACAGTCCACAACCATCTGCAGCCTGTGTCCCCGAGGGGCCCTCCTTCACAGGGTCCCTGGCAGCCCTCCCGGGCACTCCTGGCAACCCGGACAGGGTGGTGGACAAAATACTCTTCTGCGTCTGGCCCTTGGGGAGCACCCTGACAAAACACTGCCTTAAAAACGGAAAAAGTGACATGCCCATGAAAACACTGAACTTTTATTGATATGCTGCAACAGACCTCCACACAACTAAGGAGGTGAGCAATTTTAGAAGCACAGAAAGTACTTTTACCTTGCATTTCAGAAATTTCCCCCCAAAACCAAATCAGTGCATATTAATAGTAGACAACAAAAAAAATTAGAAATTGTTTACATTTCACAAGTCAGTGTGCTATGTTTTACCAAATGTTAGAACTTCAGCCGTAAATTTAAGCATCTGAAAAAAGTAATGGAGATTTAAACATGCAGCCCTCCTCTGCCCAGCACTTTCATTTAGCTCTTGGCGAGCCACGCGAGGGAATCGGCCCTGCATCCTCTTTGAGAGCAGGACCCCCACACTCGTACATGGGGAACACACCTGTGCAGCAGGACCCCCACATGCATACGTGGGGAACACACCTGTGCGCTCTACTGTTTGCTGTTATTTGCTACATTTTATGAAAGAGACAACAGGAGCCAGCGTACAGGGAGAGCAGAGCAGCTTGGAGGCCTCCCCCGTGGGAGCAAAGCTTTATCTACAGACATACCTGACATTACAAGAGCTTCAGAGAATCAGAACCTTTGCTGGCAAAGACACGGGACCTTCACATTTCCCGAAGAGCTTGCCCAATTTAGCCAAGAAAAAGGAACATCATTCACCGTACGTATGCTGCAAGTGCCCATCTGCCAGAGGCTGCAACCCACGGGAGTCGGCAGCGGCAAGGACGCACTCCCGGCAGCTGTCCAGGCTGGACGCCACGTCCACCCACCAGAGGGCAGTGGCCTCACCCAGCCCAGCAGCACCACTCCCACCCCTCGCCGCCCAAGGCCAGACCCCACGAGGAGTAGAACTGCTGTTTTTGGTTTTTTTGTTTGTTTGTTTGTTTTGTTTTGTTTACAGATGAGGAAACTGAGAGCCAGGGGTGACCCACACCTGCTCATGGGACATGACATGAGTTTACTGCCCACTCAAGGTGGTAGCTTAGACCCGAGATATACATGGATTTGGGCAGGTGCTTTCTGATGTATAAAAAGAACAAAGACTCGCGGGAAGAGGCCCTAGAAAAGGCAAAAAGACAAAAAAAAAGAGAAGAAGAACAAAGATCTTGGGGTCCATCCCAATAGTCGGACCCAATCAGCGTTCTTTTCCACCTCTAGGCAAAGCCTCCAAGTGCGCACTGAAGCAGCACATGCAGGCTGTAACCTTCCCAACAGCTGCTCTTTCTAACTTGCTCAGTTAATGTGAAGTCAGGCTCGGGGTGTTCCCACACTTAAGCGGAAAGGACAATACACCTTTCCTGATGACCTCGTGACCCTGGGCACCACAGCCTCACCCCGGGATGGGGTCCTGAGGTGTTCAGGGCTCACCACGTTCAGGTGTGCTGCGGGTCACCTCCAGGCACCCCACACGTCCTTTTCTGTGTCCACAGGCGAGAACCTGTGCCCTGCTTGCCCAGGATTCCGCAGGCGCAGAGGGATCTGCAGAAGCACTCGCTTTACTTCCAGAAAGCCCTGGGTCAGGCTGCCACTGCCGAGGCAACCCCCTCCCCATCCTCGGACTATCTCCTGACAAGACGCAACCTCGCCCTGGGTGGCTGTCAACATCCAGAGCACAGTGGGAGCGCTGGCGCAGGACAGCTATGCCCGATTCCAACCACCTCCCGCTTGAAGAGGCCTGTTAAGCTGCACTGAGCATGAATTGTCACAAACCTCCATCCATACGCCCGAGAGCGGAGTTTAAGAAGGTGCCAAACACAGGTCTCAATGAAGAGGAACAGCAACAACAACAAAAAAACCCTAACACCCAACAGTGCGAGTCTTTACCCAAATTCCACGGGGTGCCCAGGCAGGCTTCAAACGAGAGGCGCAGGGCTGGGCCGTGTTTGGGCCTCTGCCTCCCGCTTCCTTCCAGTCTCATCATCAGCCTGCTTTTCAAACACTCAAGAATTTCTCATCCCTACTAATCCCAGCACCACAAGGTGACACTCAGTCATACTTTCTGAGGTGACAAAAGGTTTGTGCGTGACTGCCCAGCTCCTCAGCCTCAGTCACAGAGCCGTGTCCGCTCCTGTTCAGAGTCCTCCGGCCGCGGTGCACGTTGCGATTCCCATTCTCATTCACTGTCACTGGCATCTTCCTCCGAAGATCTGTCACTGGTCTCAACCACCTCTGCCACTTGGCAAGACGGGTTTTTAGAATTTACAACTAAAAGAGTTAGATATTTATTGAAATTATGTGGATAATTATAGATTAAATAGTACATCTTGCCGCGCCCCCCCCCCCGCAATAATTTTGGTCATTGCAGAAAAAGCCCCTTAGGTTCTAGCTCTAATATTTTGTGACTTAGTTTATATTTTCACCATTTTAAGCAAGAAATGAGCAGATGAATTTTGCCTGCTTAGGACTAAATTGTTTTCCTAAGAGAAATGTTTGTAAAAGTGTTATAAGTGTTATAGCTCTTGGCTTACAACCAAGAGTTGATACCTCCTCAAAGCAAAACGTTTGGCACCAAGATCGACCACAAGGAGAAAACTAATTCCTAAGGCTTTACACTAATGGGCCCATTTCCACAGAGGCCACAGTTCTGCAATCAGCCGAGCAACTTGTCTGCGTCCACCCCGAGGTGCTCAGGACCTAGGACTCCTCTAGGGTGTGCCCCCTCTTACCCGTGCAAAAGTGGCTCTCCTCTTTATCCTCGTCACAGTCTTCCCAGTGGTCAAAATCAAAAGCCACGTTAGGATTCTGTTCAACATGAGAGCTTACGTTACGTGAGAAAATAAAACACACTCAGGGAGCTAGGACCAGGCGCGGCTGACTTCCACTCACCCTCTGTTTGAGCAAGCCGCACCAAGGCTCCCTTTTCTCTTTTGCAAGAGTGATGATCGGTTCATCGTTTTTAATTATGCATTTGCAGTCGTCTTTAATGATGCTGGCCTGCAGCTCCATATCAGCCAAGTACAGTTTCTCTCCCACCCAGGCACTAGATTTACAAAAAGAAATAAACTCAGCCTTCTAAAATGTTAGAAATTACTTCTGGTTTACTTTATAAGCAATACCTACACCCACCTGAAAACCACTCTGTCTCTAAAGTATTTACATCTGTAATCTTTTACATTCCTTATTTTTATCTTCAGTATGACCACGTCCTCTTTCTGGAACCACTTTATTTGTGGGTGGAAGCTACAAGAAAAGGAAGGGCATTATCCACTCATCTCAGTTCATTCACTAGGCAAGGACGGAGGAAAGAAGATCCCAGTGTGGTGCGCACCTTTTCGGAGGCTCTGCAGTTTTGTTGCTGGAAGCATCGCCAGGGTTTTCAGGTAAAGCTTCTGTACAAAAAGTCAAATTTTCCTATAGGTTATTTATATGTGACTCCACAATTTATGTGTGTACATATATGTATTTTGAATTTTATGCAACTTTTAGTTGAGGAACTAGAGTATAAATTTCACAGTGACCAAAGTATCCAATTGTAAAGAATAATTTTTAAAAAATTAAAATGCACCTCACTTTGTAAAACTAATCAAATATTATACTAATAAAACAAACATCTGCCTTGACAAATGTTAAAATTAAACAATCAGACCAGCTATGATGGAAAAAATAAAAATCACTAAAAAAAAATTAAAGAATCAGGAGTAAATTTTAAAATTGTTGGCTGCAGGACACAAATGCTCCAGCGTGTCTGCTTCCCTAACCTGCTAGGAGCCCACTAAAGGGGACTTTCAGAACAGCAGCCAATACACACGCAAGGAACCACTGCTGAGCATGACATTTCTTAAAACAATGCAATTTAAATTCTAAATCTAAAACATCTTGAAGCTTCCAAAGACTTGGGCAAAAATGTTTATAAGCAGTTTTAATAACAACATTCAAAAACTGAAAACAACCTCAATGTTTATCAACAGGCAAACAGATCAATTGTAGTATGTTCCATCACAGAATACAATTCAGCAATAAAAAAAAAAAGGCACCACTGCTACTTGAAATAATCTCAGTGAATTTCACAGATGTAACGCAGAGTGAAAGAAGCCATAAGAGTGTATACCAAGGGGCTTCTAATTCAGCAAAACTGATGGTGACAGAGGTCAAAGCAGGGGTCACTAGGAAGGGTCACAGACAGGGCAGATGCATCAGGGAGACCACTGGGGTTCTGGAGACGTTCAGCAGCCTGGCTTGATCCAGGTGTGGCTGATACACACGCATACACGTAACACATTCTGATGGGCTATACACTTAAGATCTGTGCACTTCAGTGGATGAGCATTATACCTCAAGTAACAAAAAGGAAAAAAGGCACCAAAAACTTGGAGAAGAGACTTGTGGTTGCCGAGGGGGAGGAGGGATTGGGATGGACTGGGACTCTGGGGTTAACAGATGCAACTATTGCCTCTGGAGTGGATGAGCAATGAGATCCTGCCATACAGCACAGAGAACCACATCTAGTCACTTATGATGGAGCATGATGGAGGATAATGGGAGAAAAAGAATGTATATATGTGTGTGTGTGGCTGGGTCACCTTGCTGTACTGTAGAAAATAGACAAAACACTGTAAAACAACTATAATGGAAAAATTAAAATCATTAAAAAAATTTAAAAAAAAAACAATTAAAAAAAGGCAGCAAAAAACGGAAACCTGAATTGTCAAAAAGACAAAGTTAGGTAATACCGGTTTGTCACCTCTAATTCATCCAGAAGTGGAAAGCCTAAACCTTAGACAATTTCCAAACATTAATGATTTTAAGTTAACCAACTTGTAAATTACCAACCCTGCTTTTGGTTTTCTGAGTCTGTCTCGGAGTCGGCACCTCTCTCTGGCCCTGTGCTCTGCGGACCAACAGCATCAGCTGCTGAAGGCGGCATCCTGGATAGAAGAAGCAGAGGTTAACTCTGAGAGGAAGAGACGGGCTCTCTACAGGGACCTCCCAGGGAGAAGAGAGAGGCTGGCCAGCAAGACCGCGCTGTGAAGCACCTCCCAGCATGAGGCGGGCCTCACAGAGCTCATGGCTCAGGTAGGGATGATGGGCAGCGCAGCCAGCTCTGTGCATGGCAGTGCCCCGGCACTGGGTGAGAGCAGATGATCCATGCCCATCATCTGATAAATACTCATTTACCAAAATAAAATTCCTTTCATATGACATAACTTTTTTTGCTACACCCATGACATGCGGATCTTCTGGGGCTAGGGATTGAACCTGCAACCACAGCAGTGACAATACTGGATCCTTAACCCACTGAGAATAGTATATCCATGGCCCACTTCAAAGAGGATAAAAGGGGAGAAAATAAAAAGCCATCTCCTTTTCTCTCCTGCCCTAGCTTCTTGGAGACACTCCTTTACCAGTTTGGAACTACTTCTATAAGTTTTTTTTGCATGAAAAAGCAAACATTGCCATCTGTATCTTTCTATCTAACAAACATACACACAGTTGGTTTTTTTTTTTTTTTTTTTTTTTTTGGTCTTTTGTCTTTTTGTCTTTTGTTGTTTGCTATTTCTTGGGCCGCTCCCGCGGCATATGGAGGTTCCCAGGCTAGGGGTTGAATCGGAGCTGTAGCCACTGGCCTACGCCAGAGCCACAGCAACGCGGGATCCGAGCCGCGTCTGCAACCTACACCACAGCTCACGGCAACGCCGGATCGTTAACCCACTGAGCAAGGCCAGGGACCGAACCCGCAACCTCATGGTTCCTAGTCGGATTCGTTAACCACTGCGCCACGACGGGAACTCCCACACACACAGTTTAAACACACAGGAACCTGCTACATTCGCTTTTCCACCCCTTATTTTATTGTACTTAATGACCAGAGATTACTCTAGATCAGTACATAGAAGACTGTCTCGTTCTCATAAAAATTTTTAAATTGTGTTCTTTTGATTAGGTAACCACCACATTCACGTGGTTCAATGTTTTTAAACAGAAAGGTCTCCACAGTGAAAAATCTCCCTTTCAACAGAGGTTCCCCAACCACCAATTTCCTTCCTCATGGGTGACAATGTGTCATGAGACATGTTTCTACCATATTTTCTTAGCCTCTTTGCTGAAAATTTCATCTTGTCCTGCTTTACTTTACCCCATCTTCCTGCTTGAAAAACAGTCACAGTGCTGGCAAATGACTTAAACTTAAGCGCAAAGACCTAAAGGCCATAAGTTTATTCATAGGATCAGCTGAATGAGGACGTAAGGCATTGGTCTAGGCAATCGGACCTGTGCAGATTGGAACGCTGTGTGCACAGCATGATATGTCCTAAGAACAAAAGAAAGAGGAGCCTCATGGCCCCAAGGGGTTTATGAGGGGTCGTTAGCAGGATATGCATCAGCAAGGAGAACCGAGGTGCAAACCTAGGCACGCTGGGTTGCTGCAGATAGGCACACGGTCTATGGAAGCACAATGGTGATTCCCTAGAATGCTGTGCATAGAGAGCTGATGCCAAGCTTCCTCAAATGCTAATGACTGTTAAACGCCTAAAGGTCAGAATAAAAGCTTAATCAGCAACTGGCTATATGACTTTTAAAATAATAAAAGAACTTATAAAATAAAATTAAAAAACCCTATATCCTGCACCTACAACCCCCTCCTCACTTGATGTCATCCTCAAGAGCACAATAAAAGTAGTGTGGTTTCTTGAGGCAGGGCTCTTGGTTCCTGAGACCTTGAGTCCCCCGGTTCCCACCTTTACTTAAGATAAATGTCTCTGTGTCTTGTTTTATGTTAACTTTTTTCCTTAAGTTTCACAGCACCCAATCTTCAGCCCCAACCTGCTAAGCTGGTCTCGGCAACAATGCAATTCATTTTTCATGCATTCTCTTTGAGATAATTCAAGCCTAAAGGAGCGAACATGTACAAATGCATGTACACACACACACACACACACACACACACACACACACACACACACCTGCGGGATTGGGAGTGTGCCTGAGTGTCATCGAGGGGACTTCTGCCTAACACGCATGAAGCCTGTGGCATGGAAGGCGGTGTTCCATGCTCCCTCCAACCAACCACGGCTGCTCCTTCTGAGGCTCCTCCCCCATGTCCCTGCTGCCCCCCATCTCTCAGCCTGAGAGGCCCAGGGCTCTTTGGGGCCCTGGTCCAGCATCCAGCTTCCAGCAGCTTCTCACATCCCCAAAGCCCCCGAATCCGAGCCGCAGTCATCCTGTCCTGAATGCTGGACACAGACTCTGTCCCCGACTCCAGCCTGTTCTCAACACAGCAACCCAAGATGTTCTGATTAAGCCAATCCTGTGCTCAAAACCCTCTCTCAGTGCCACCTTCTCAGAGGAGGAGCCTGCCACTTGCAACGGCCACAGGGTCCAACAAGATCTGCCCCCCGGGACTGCTCCAACCTTCACACCGAGACTCTCCCCTCCTGTGCTGCTCTGGTCACTGTACCTTCCTCCCTGTTCTTAGAGCCAACGAATGACCCAGGCTTCCCTCTCCCACCCGAGTCTTCACCTTGACACCGACCCGGATCAGGCCTCACCTCCTGTGTCTCCGCTGGCTGCGCACCCTCTCAGCCTGTCTTCCCTCTGCATTAACCTGCTCCACCTCACACCACCATCTGACCCGCTGTGCACCTCTGTAACCCGCTCATCATCCGCCTCTCTTCTACCGCATGAACTGGCCCTGCATGCCTTGTGCTCACTACTGCTTTTCCAGGAGATACTCAATAAATATTTCCTGAACAAACGAAGGAGTTTTAAAATTTCAATTTCACCTAATAGCAACTTGAATTAAAAGTATTTATCTGTTACCTACGTCAACAAAAACCAAGTCAGACGGAAGAAATATTCCAGCATCTTGCTACCAAAATACTCACAGAGCAAAATGGCAGATCAGAGAAGAGGGAGACAGGCCAGCAAGGCCGTGCTGTGAAGTGCCTCCTAGCATGAGGCGGGCCCTCACAGATGCCCATCATCCGATAAATAAAGTGACTCAGTTGCCAAAATAAAATTGCTTTCATATGACCTAACTTTTTTTGCCACACCCATGACGTGAGGAAGTTCCAGGGCTAGGGACTGAACCCGCAACCACAGCAGTGACAATACTGGATCCTTAACCCACTGAGCCAGCAGGGAGCTCCCCATATCACTTAACTTTGAAGCTGCAGGTTCCCATTTCCCCGCTGATACCCTGAACAACCAGCAGAGGTCGTCAGACCAACTTCCTATTCCCCCACCCAGAATCCAGAGAGGGCAGAGCAGGGTTCATCTGTGAAATACTGTGTAGCCCATTCTAATCCGTCTAGGGGCTACCTGAGGGACTAAGGCAAGATGCTTTGTCTTTGTTTCACAAAACTCGGAACACAGGTGGGACAGCTGTGGGCACTGCTCAGAAATTCTAGGCCATTACAGACCCACAGACAGGACGGGCAAGGAGACACACAGACCATCTGAGGCCTGGAGGAGAAGTGGGGGAGGCTCACTCCAAATCAGGACATTCGAAAGCAGTACGCTGGACGGCTCTTAGAAAGCCATGGGCATGCCAAAGCAGGACCCACTTCTGGCAGTTCAAATATTAATATGGAATTGTCATATGACCCAGAAATTCCAAAAGACCAGAAAGCAGGAACTTGAACAGATAGTAGTACACTGAAGTTTATTCACAAGCACTATTCACAAGAGCCAAATGTCCACTGACAGATCAAAGGATAAACAAAAGCCAAAACAACAGAATATTTTCCAGCCTTAAAAAGGACAGAAATTCTGGAGTTCCCTGGTCCCCAGTGGTTAAGAACTTGGCTTTGTCACTGCTGTGGCACCGACTGAATCCCTGGCCCAGGGAACTTCTGCGTGCTGCAGACATGACCAAAAATTTTAATTGAAAAAAAAGACAGGCGTTCCTGTTGTGGCTCAGCGGTCAACAAACCTGACTAGTATCCATGAAGACGAGGGTTCGATCCCTGGCCTCACTCAGCAGATTAGGATCTGGCATTTCCGTGAGCTGTGGTGTAGGTCACAGACGTGGCTCGGATCTTGCGTTGCTGTGGCTCTGGCGCAGGCCGGCGGCTATAGCTCCGATTAGCCTGGGAGCCTCCATACACCTCAGGTGCAGCCCTAAAAAGACAAAAAAGACAAAAAGTAAAATTAAATAAAAATAAAAATAGAAAAAAATAAAATTAAATAATTTTACAAAAAGTAAAATTAAATAAAAATAAAAATAGAAAAAAATAAATTCTGATACCTGCTACAACATATGTGAGCCTTGAAAACATTATGCTAAGTGCAATAAGCCAGATACAAGAGGACAAATATTGTTATGACTCCATTTACATAAGGCACCCAGAGTAGATCAATTCATGGAAACGGAAATGAGCATGGAGGATGCCAGGCGCTGAGAGAATAAGGGCCACAGTTTAATAGGTAGAGAGTTTCAGTTTGGGATGATGAAAAGTTCTGGAGCCGGAGTTGGTGATGGTTATACAACAATACGAATGTACTTACTGCCTCTGCAATATATACGCAAGAAATAGTTAACGTGATTGATCGCATTTTCCCCCACGTCCAAAAAACAAGTAAAAATGAGAAAGTCTGCTAAAGTATATTTAACAGATGTTTTTACTTAACACGATTAAAAAAAAATTCCATTTAAGAAAGTACCATTAATTTCGTTAGCTGTGATAACCGCCCTCCAGTGGAGTTCTTAAAGAACTTTGTTTCTCCACATCCTCACCATCACTCTACAGTGCCCTCCACTCATTTCTCACGGCCAAAAGTGGTTTGCTGCCCTGCAGGTTGGGGTTTTTTTGGCCCATTATCACACAATGGATCTTTTAAATTTAAAATACAGTTGATGGAGTTCCCATTGTACCTCAGTGGTTAATGAATCCGGCTAGGAATCATTAGGTTGCAGGTTCGATCCCTGGCCTCACTCAGTGGGTTAAAGACCTGGCATTGCCGTGAGCTGTGGTGTGGGTCGCAGACACGGCTTGGATCCCACATTGCTGCGGCTGTGGTGTAGGCTGGCGGCTACAGCTCCAATTAGACCCCTAGCCTGGAAACCTCCATGTGCCGCGGGTGCGGCCCTAGAAAAGACAAAAAGACAAACAAACAAACAAACAGTTGATTTACAGTGCTGTGCCATTTTTGCTGAGCAAAGTGACTCAGTCATAAAAATACACACATACACACTTTTTAAATATTATTTTCAATCATGGTCTATCCCAAGAGATTGGATATAGTTTCCTGTGCTGTACAGTAGCATGTCATTGCTTACCCATTCTAAAGGTACTAGTTTGCATCTACTAACCCCAAACTCCCAGGCCATCCCACTCTCTCTGCAATCCCTTGGCAACCACAAATCTATTCTCTATGTCTGTGAGTTCGTTTCATAGATATGTTCATTTGTGCCACATTTTAGATTCCATGTGTAAGTGATATCATATGGTATCTGTCTCTTTCTGAGTTCACTTAATATGAGAATCTCTACTTGCATCCACGTTGCAGCAAATGACATTATTCATTTTTTTTATAGCTGAGTAATACTCCATGGCATGTATGTACCACATCTTCTTAATCCATTCATCTGTTGATGGACATTTAGGTTGTTTTCATGTCTTGGCTATTGTGAGTTGTGATGCTATGAACACAGGGGTGCATGTATCTTTTTGAATTCTAGTTCTGTTTGGATATATGCCCAGGAGTAGGACGGCAGGAGCATATGGTAATCTCACTTTTAGTTTTCTGAGGAACCTCCACACTGTTTTTCGTAGGGGCTGTACCAATTTACATTTCTCCCAGCGCTGTAGGAGAGTTTCCTTTTCTCCACATCCTCTCTAGCATTTGCTATTTGTAGACAGAATAATGGCCATTCTGACTGGTATGAGGTGCTACCTCACTGTAGTTTGACTTGCACTTCCCACAATGAGCAATGCTGAGCATCTTGTCACGTGCCTACTGGCCATTTGAATGTCTTCTTTGGAGAAATGTCTATTTAGGTCTGCTGACTATTTTTCAATTGGGTTTTTTCTTGTCATTGAGTCAAAGGAGTTGTTTGTATATTTTGGCAATTAAGCCCTTGTCAGTTGCACTGTTTGCAGATATTTTCTCCCATTCTGTAGGTTATCTTTTCATTTTGTTTACGGTTTCCTTAGCTGTGCCAAACCTTATAAGTTTGATTAGGTCCCATGCTGCACTGTGGTTTTAATTTGCATTTCCCTAATGACTAATGAGTCTGAGCACCTTTCAATATGTTAATTACTCGGCAATTAATGAATTGGACACTGTGAAGTGTCTGTTCAAATCTTTTGCCCGTTTCTACGAGGTGTCTGCCCTTTTCTCCCTGACTGAAAGGGGTTCTTGGTGTGAGTCCTCTGGACACACATGCGGTGCTGCCCTCCCCTCTGGAGGTTGCTGGTGTCCTTGTTCAGTGACTTCCACAGCCTCTCACACGCTGCTGGTGGAAGACTGTTGCGCAGTAGTTCTAATTAGGACTCACCAATTCCATTCCATCAGAGATGCATTCCTAAGGGCACCAAAGCACATGCAGGAGAATGTTTAAAGTGCCACCAGAAATGGCCCAGAACTGGAAATTTCTCCCAACAGCAACAGAGTGGATAAACAAATGATGCTATATTCATACCATAGAATACAACACAGCAAGGAGAATCTGTGGTCCACAGCGGCACATGTGATGTGGATGAATTTCACAAAAAATGCTCAGTTCAAGAAGCCAGATACGAAAGAGCCACTCCGCGTGATTCCATTCCAAGTACGACCAAGGAAGAGCTATCCATGCTGTTTTGTGTCCAGAAGGCAGCTGCCCTTGGAGAGGGAACAGGGGTGGCTGTGAATCATGCACCTTTCCTGATCTGGGGCTGGTTTCTGTGCTCAGAAAATCCACCAAACCACCCTTAGGATGCATGTACTTTTCTGTACGTGTGCTGTCAATAAAAAGCTAACAAAGGAGTTCCCATCGTGGCACAGGGGTTAACAAATCGGACTAGGGAACCATGAGGTTGCGGGGTCGATCCCTGCCCTTGCTCAGTGGGTTAAGGTTCCGGCGTTGCTGTGAGCTGTGGTGTAGGTTGCAGACATGGCTCGGATCCCGAGTTGCTGTGGCTCTGGTGTAGGCTGGCAGCTACAGCTCTGATTCGACCCCAGGCCTGGGAAACTTCATATGCCTCGGGAGCGGCCCAAGAAATGGCAAAAAGACAAAACAAACAAACAAACAAAAACAGCTAACAAAAATTCATTCTGTAAGAGATACAGGTGAAATAATACATTCAGCATTTGTTTTATAATACTAAACCAAAAAGAAAAATGTGGGCTGGGGTTTGGACAAGGAGACTCATTAAACTCTTCTACTTTCCAAAAATCTGTCCATCACATTTGTGAGTTCTATTTCCACAAAACTGTTCCACAAAACAGTATGGTGCAAGTTGCAGATGCAGCTCGGATCCTGCGTTGCTATGGCTGTGGTGTAGGCCAGTGGCTGTAGCTCCGATTCAACCCCTAGCTTGGGAACCTCCATATACTGCAGGTGCAGCTCTAAAAATAACAATAATAATAACAATAATAATAATAATAATAGGCTTCTTTAATGAAAGCAGTATCTTCTGGAAGACCTGTGTAAGTGAAGCCACAAGAAAGCAGCTGCTTTGAACAGAGCAGGGGAATTCAGGGTAAGGTTCAACCACTACCTGCTGTACAACTGATGGATGAGCTACTGCAGCAAAATACTAAGGCCAAACAGCACATACAAAGATGCTCACCATCACTAATTATCAGAGAAATGCAAGTCAAAACTGCAATGAGGTACCACCTCACACGGGTCAGAATGGCTATCATTAAAAAGTCTACAAATAGCAAATGCTGGAGGGGGTGTGAAGAAAAGGGACCCCCCTCCTACACTGTTGGTGGGAATGTAAATTGGTGCAGCCACTATGGATAATAGTATGGGGGTTCCTCCAAAAACTAAAAATAGGAGTTCCCATTGTGGCTCAGCTGGTTAAGAACCCAACTAGTGTCCATGAGGATGCAGGTTCAATCCCTGGCCTCTCTCAGTGCGTTAAGGATCCAGCGCAAGTTGCCCCACAAGCTGCGGAGTTGGTTACAGATATGACTTGGCTCTGACATTGCTGTGGCTGTCGTGTAGGCCAGTTGCTGCAGCTCTAATTCGACCCCTAGCCTGGGAACTTCCACATGCCGCAGGTGCAGCCCTAAAAAAAAAGCTATCAACAGAGTTGCCATATGATCCAGCAATCCTACTCCTGGGCATATACCCCGACAAAACTGTAATTCGAAAAGATATATGCACCCGTATGTTTACAGCAGCACTATTCACAATAGCCAAGCAACCTAAATGTCCATTGACAGACAAATGGATAAAGAAGATATGGGAAAGATATACAATGGAATATTACTCAGTCATAAAAAAGAATGAAATAATGCCATTTGCAGCAGCACGAATGAACCAGAGATTATCATATTAAGTGAATTAAGTCAGACAGAGAAAGACACATACCACGTGATATCATTTACATGTAGAATCTAAAATACACTATGAAACAGACTCAAAGAACAGACCTGTGGTTGCCAAAGGGGGAAGATGGGGTATGGGGCAGAGGGGAAGGATTGGGAGTTTGAGATTAGCAGAGGCAAACTATCATGCATAGGATGGATAAATAACAAGGTCCCACTGTACAGCCCAGGGAACTACATCCATCCAGTGATAAACCGTAAGCGAAAAGAATCTGCATGAGAATATACATGTATAACTGAATCGCCTGGCTTACGGCAGAAATTAGCCCAACAGTGTAAATCGACTACACTCCCACGAAATTTTTAAAAACTTTAAAAATCCACTTACAGATTTTGGCTTAGGCTGTCTTCCAACGTTGGCATCTTAGCGTCTTGGTATAATTTTTTCAGTTGCTGTACATGTTCAGGGTTATCGATGCCCATTCCCGTTGACAAAATTTCAGCTCGAACATTATAATCAATGACAGAAGTTTTCAAGTTTGAAAGTTTTGTAATGTGCACCTGGAATCAAAGAGAAAAGTACGATGGCAGGAATCACAGCGCACTTCCGATGGATCACAAACACTCTCGAGGGGCCCATCCGCAGCTCACCACGCACTTGGCACCACGGTGTGGGGCCACGGCGTGGGACTCTGCCGGAACTCAGCCCCGCACTGGGGAAATGAGAGGAGGTCTGGGACTGGGGCCAAGATCAAGTCCTGGAGTAAAACCCCAGACAAGACCCCTCTGGGATGTGGTACCCAGTTCTTGGATCTTCTGGTTTTCCCACCAGTACTTTCATGTCTCTTAACAAGGAGGCTCAGAGTCTGCAGATGCCCAGAAAGGGCCTCCACCAAGACCCTAGATCCTAACTCCTGGACGGTTTCCTCCACTTTTTTTTGTTGTTGTTTTCTGCAACCAAAATATTCTCATCCATTTCAATTTATAAAAAATTAAGTAAAACATGAAAATCTGTTAACAGTCTGATCCCTCTTGGTGGGAGGTGTGGCCCCAGGACTTTCACGGGGTGGGGGACAAGCTGGCGCTGGCTGGGGCACCTCCGTCTGGGAACGGGATAGGGCCTTTCTCCACAGCCTGGGACCAATGGGTGGGGTGGGGCTGGGCGGTAAGGTGGCAGGTGTAGGGTTTGTCCCCCTCCAACTGCCATGGACACTGCGGCATTTCAGAGCTACGGAAACCAGGTAGGTTTTCCTTCTTTGCTTCACTCTCCTAGCTATAGTTTTAAAAATCCTTTATAAAGTTTCCATTTTTTTCTCTGATAAAGAACCACCACAGGGAGCTCCCACTGTGGCTCGGGGGGAAAGAACGTGATATAGTGTCCGTGAGGATGCAGGTTCAATCCCTGGCCTCGCACAGTGGGTTAAGGATCTGGTGTTGCCACAGGCTGTGGCGTAGGCCTGCAGCTACAGCTGACTCAGCCCCTAGCCCAGGAACTTCCATATGCTGCAGGTGTGGCCCTAAAAAGAAAGAAAGAAGAAAAAAACCCACCCCAGGAGTTCCCTGGTGGCCAAGGTTCCAGTGTTGTCACTGCTGTGGCACAGATTCGATTCCCGATCCAGGAACTTCTACATGCTACAGGCACGGCCAAAACAATAACAAAAACAAAAAGAATCGCCACACTACTGACTACTTTACAATGTCTCTTCACTGACCTGCACTGGTAGTCTCTCTACCTTCTCTTCTAATAACCATTTCTCCTCTTCTCTTATATTATATTCAAACTTTTTTCAGTGTTAAGGCGTTTTCATGCTTACAAAAATAACGTTCAGCAAAATATTTCTTATGATTGAAGTCTAAGAGAGCAAAACTTTGGACTGAAACGGAGAGTTCCCGGGGTGCAGGCAGAGGGGGGGATGGGGCTGGCCCGGAGTCACGTGTGCTCACACTCGGCCCCGCCCACTCCCGGGGCAGGCGTCTGCTCCCGGATGGAAGCCCAGTGCTTGGAACAGGTCCTAGCACACAGCACATGCGCAATAAACACCGGAAAATGAATGAGATGGAAACCACGAACATGATAAAGCCCGTCCTGGAAAGTCCTCCACACTCGCGAGCACTTTAAGATCACAGACAACCAGGCCAGCGCAGGGCTGTGCTGCTGCAGGGCAGACCCTGGCCCAGGGCTCCCCGCCCGTGTGGACAGCGGACTGTGAGGTCAGTTTAGGGGTGCACAGCTGACACTTGGAAAAGGGGACAAGAGCAGAACTGTAAGTGGTAGAGACTGCCATGTCACATGTACTAAGCAAAGGCAGTTTCACAAAGCTTCTGCGTTGGTTGTATGCCTGAGTGTATGTGATTTATACAGACACACCTGCGAACGCTGAGTTACCATGTCAAAGATTCCCTGAAACACAAAAACCCATGAACACATTCATGCAAATAACGTGAAAAAACTTCCCTTTGCACAGAGCACTTTATCAAATAAGCCTCCACTTACGTGAGGCAAATAATTATTCCAGCAACAGATAGAGGAGTTCCCATGGTGGCTCAGTGGAAATGAATCTGACTAGTATCCATGAGGACGCAGGTTTGATCCCTGGCCTCACTCATTGGGTTAAGGACCTGGCATTGCTGTGGCTGTGGTGCAGGCCGGTAACTACAGCTCCAATTCGACCTCTAGCCTGGGAACCGCCATATGCTGCGGGCAAGGGCCTAAAAAGAGCACAAAAAAAAGCAACAGGTAGAATAATTTGGACAACCTTAGGGGCCCACTCAAACACAGGCTTCTTTTCAAGAAAACTACATACTTACCATTGGATCAATCCAAACTGTATTTCCTAAAGCCAACATCACTTTTGCATCATGCAGTTTTCCAATAATTTTATGATGAATGTATCTAGTGACCTGAAAAAAAAAAAAAACCATAAGCAATTGATCTGAAGCTTTAAGAAAACACTGTATTCTGTATATGCTCTATAGTTTTGCAAGAAGCCTTTCCAAGCCTCTCACCTGAGCCTCACCACCACCCCATGAGGCAGGTTACGGAGGCCATCATGCCCCCTCACCAGCAAGGGCAGCTGACAGCAGAGAAGAGGAAGAGGGGGCAAAGGCGAGTCCCAAGCACAGGGTACTCCTGCTGCTCCAGGGGTGGCAGCCACATCTTGGAGCCATTCAGCACCAGGGACGCTAACAGTAGGACCCTCTCTCCACAGCTCACTGAGTTCCAAAGAAACTCAATTTTTTTTTTGTCTTTTTTTTTTTAAGGGCCGCTCCCACAGCATATGGAGGTTCCCAGGCTAGAAGTCAAATCAGAGCTATACTGCCAGCCTACACCACAGCCACAGCAATGCCAGATCCAATCCTCATCTGCAACCCACACCACAGCCACAGCAACGCCAGATCCAAGCCTCATCTGCAACCTACACCACAGCCACAGCAACGCCGGACCCTTAACCTACTGAGCGAGGCCAGGGATCAAACCTGCATCCTCATGGACACTAGTCAGATTAGTTTCTGCTGAGCCACGACGGGAAGTCCAAAACTCAATGTTTATCCACCCTTTCACGTCAGGCTGCTAGGTGTGTGTCAGGCGTCCACAGCATGGACCCGTGTCGGGGACTCGCCTCTGTACCTGTCCTCTCCCAACGCCTCGGTTTATAACCCGAACTCTTTACTTTGCCAACTGCAATGGCTTCTTTCACATCCTATTAATCAGATTAGATGAAATTTAACCTTCCTTGGAAGAACCAGGAGCACCACTAGGAACAGGACTCGCCTCTCTGGTGATGAGCGGGACTGTCTATCTGGTCTCTGCCGCCTGCGAGGACGGGGGGGCCCCCCCGCGCCCCCTCTGACAGCTCTGCGAGGCCACATGGGGCTGCTCTTCTGTGCTCTGCGTCCTGGCACAGGTGGGTTTCTTCCCCTTTGGTGCCTTCTCTGGTCCCCTTGGAGACATCCTAGTGACCCATCCTGAAGGCCCCTCAGGAAGCTTCTCGGGGCTCTCTCCTTCCTTGCCCATCTTCCTGACCCCAGTGGGATCACCTGGGCTCTCCGGAGAGTGTCCCTCACCTACGTCCCCGTTCATCCCCTTCTGTACGTGTTCACGCTGTTTATGCTCCATAAGTGACAGCCCATTTATTTTGAGCACATCGCCTGCATCTGCTCGCACTAACGATAACAGGGCCGATCACGCCGAGGCGCGGCGTGGCGTCGGGCACCCGGCGCTGGAAGTGCAGCTGTGCTTTAACTGCCCAGCAACGCGAAGCATTTTACACAAAACCAACACTCCAAATGCAAACACAGCTCCATTCTGTGTATATTCTAGGTTTCATATGTTCCAAAAGTCAACCAGATAAATATAAAAAGCCGCAACAACTCACTTTCGGATTCCATTCGATTTCATCGTCAGCGGGTTTCACTCTGCAGACGACGAGCTCCACGGCTTGCGGGGGCAGAGTGTGGAAGCACTCTGGGAGATGCAGCAGTTGGTCTCTTGCGGCGAGTCCAGTCCTGCCTTCATCTATAAACTTCACCAGGACAGTATTCAGGGCCCAGGGGTCTTGTTTTTGGCTCATCTCCAACACCTGAACCCTGCAGAACAACAGTGGCAGATCCAACACAGAGACTCAAACGGGACATTACCCCTGCCTCAGCTCACGCATTAAAAGCAAAACACACAAGAGTCCCCTAACCTGCATGGGGACTTTACTTCATACCAGAAATAAAATAACTAGAGGCGTCAAGAGCGCTCAGCCATGACTGATTTATTTTGGGTATACCTAAGTATAAAAATTGCGGAGTACTCTGAATAGAAAAAAATTCCTTATCTGACAACACAGTAAAAATACACACAGCCAATTCAATACTCAAAGTTTCTCAACCTGGACTTACGATCACACGGGGACAGGTGTGGCATTTGAGGGACATTGGTGCAAATGGGCACGTGAGGCAGGTGGGAATACTGACTGTGCCATTTATCGAGCTGGTCTTAGATAACTTACGTGACCTGGCTGAGGCTCAGTTTGCTTGTCTGTAAAATGGGAACTCTGCTTATTTTGTGGGAATTTTGTAAGAATGAAGTGAGTTAAAGATGTACGTGTGTGCACACACACAGTAACAGTTCAATGACTGGCCACATGTGTCGCACTGTCCTCCAGGCTCTGTGCTCAGCAGCCCCAGGGCAGATGAGCCTTGGGTACAGCTGGGCTGGGCATGAGGGGACACAACCCTCCCACCACCCTCCAGGACGCTGGCCAGATAGAGAAGAGAATAGGGATTTGATACCACTTAAAGTGACCTTATGTCACACAGCCTTTAGAGATGAAACACGTGACATTTTACCTGTGAAAGACTGTTTTTTCTGCTAATCCATATAATCCAAATTTCTCCACCTTTTCAACAGCTGTTGTATTACTGGGATCCTCAAAATACTCTTTCATTTCCACACTAAGAGTTGCATAAAGATCCACATGTTTATCAACTATACGACCAAGGTAATTGGTGGCATTTAAAATGTAAAAGGGTATTACCTGCAACATAAACAGTAAACACATCCAGAAAACAGACTCAATCTAAAGCAAAGGGTTATCTGCAGAAGTCAGCACCTGACCTAAGAGCCTGAAGCTCATAAACAGGAATTTTAAAATAAACTAAACTAGAGGCGTTCCTGTTGGGGCTCGGCAGGTTATGAACCCAACTAGTAGGCATGAGGACACGGGTTCAATCCCTGGCCTTGCTCAGTGGATTAAGGATCCAGCATTGCAGTGAGCTGTGGTATAGGTCGCAGATGCAGCTTGGATCCCACATTGCTGTGGCTGTGGTGTAGGCCGGCGGCTGCAACCCCAATTCAACTCCTAGTTCAGGAACGTCCATATGCCACAGAAGCAGCCCTAAAAAGTAAAATAAAATTAAAATTAAAATAAAACAAAATAAACTAGGAAACAGACCAACAAACAAAAAATAAAAAACCTTAGCATACTCACAAATAATTAATTTCACTTTAAATCTAAAGGAAGATGTTTTGGGTAAATATTATTTTAAAACTTCTTTATTATTGATGTGTTCCCTTGTTTGCCTTTTAACTGTACTTGATAAAAGTCCTTTAAAAAATAGCTTCCTTGGGAGTTCCCCTGTGGTGCAGTGGGTTAAGGATCTGGTGTTTTCACTGTTGTGGCACAGGTTTGATTCCTGGCCCAGGAACTTCTGCATGCCACAGGCGCAGCCAAAAATAAAACAAACAAACAAACAAACAACTAGCCTCCTTTGTCTCTTGAGCTCTTTCTGATCTTTGCTCACATAACAAGAAGTATTTTACCAAGAGCTTGCTGTGTGTGAGGCAAAAGGGACACAGGCAGGAAGCATGAGGGACCCTCAGCAATCAGGACAGACATGCCACAGCAGGTATGTAGTTAAGAAGACAACTCCTTGCCGACGAGTGCAGGCAGGTTACTGGTATATGCGGGGGGTGTCAGTGTGCACAGGTGTGCAAGGGTGTGCAGAAGGCATTTCAGATGGGGGCAAACACCGTGCATTAGGGCAGGGAGCCCTGGCAACAGAGCAGACACGAGGAGTGAGAAGCAGTTCCTTGGTGTGATGGCAGAGAGGGCAGTGCCAACTGGGAGGCCAGGCAGGTGGAGGTTAAGGCCACCCCTTGTGACCAAAAGAGGTGTTGGCTCTCACAGGGCTGACAGCCTGTGACGCTCCTCTGTGGCCTCCTCAGCATCACTGCCGGCCCCCCCACACTTGCCAGTAAGCCTTGCCCTACACTACAAACAGTCCCCATAACACACCACACAATCCCTACGTTAGGACTTGGCACTTGCTGGTTCCACTGCCCGGAATATTCTTCCCCAGATATTCTCATGGCTGGATCCTTCTTACCACTGGCCCTCGGGGCAGCTGACCCCTCCTCAGAGAGCCCCTCCTGCCTGTCCCTTCCAAAGGACCCCCTGTCCCCCCAGCACACACCGTAACGTCACTGCATTTCAGCCTCTCCATCTTCCGGTTAACCATCCCCACTGGGACACGCGCCCAAAGAGGAGAGCTAACAGCCTGTCACGGCTCCCACGCCAGCCATTCCCAGCACCATGGAGAACCTGCCACGGTAAACACTCAGGCGGGGAGTGGGCCTCGCCCAGGAAGCAGGCCTCCCCTATGGTTTAGGGGCCCCAGCAACCTGGCATCCAGACATCACCCACTGGGTGACAGCAGTCAGGACACAAGATGCAGAGGGTCAGAGAAAATAACACAACTCATGAGAGACTGGGCAGGACATGACTTAGACCCCAACAACAGGTGCATCTTCTTTGAAAGATACACAAAGAAAAACGACAGGGAAGACACAGTAAGATGCTAACGGCGACTGTTTCAGGTGACAGGAACAAAGGGGAAAGTGTCTTTCCTAAGTCACAAGGCTCCACGTTAAGCCTAAGGGGCTGAGCACACATAGGTGAACACAATCCAGGCCCGAGCTCTGCACAGCATCAGCGCACATCCTCAGAGACACGGAGCAGGCAGAACGGCCGTGGCAGAGAGAAGCCTGGACGCCCCTGACTGGAGGGGGAGTGCACAAGGCCTCCAGACTGAGTGGCTAACTTGTCCAAACGCCCCACCTGGCAGGGAACCCCTTGGGCCTGGGCACATGGGAGGGTGCCTGCCAGCCATACACCGCCCTCATCTGCAACCTATACCACAGCTCACAGCTCGTTACCACTGAGCCACAAAGGGACCTACCCCACTCTCACCACCTTTATCCAACATAGTTTTGGAAGTCCTAGCGACAGCAATCAGACAAACAAAAGAAATAAAATTGGAAGAAAAGAGATAAAACTGTCATTACACACAGGTGACATGATACTATATACAGAAAACCCTAAAGACTCCACACAAAAACTACTAAAACCGATAAACAAATTTAACAAAGTAGCGGCATAAAGATTAACATATAGAAGTCAGTAGCATTTCTTTACACTAACAATGAAATAGCCAAGAGGGAAGGTAAACAAACAATCCCTTTTAAAATGACATTTAAAAAATAAAATACTTAGGAATAAACCTCATCAAGGAGGTGAAGGACTGAGAACCATAAAACATTAACAAAGGAAACTGAAGATAGTTCAGAGAAACAGAAAGATATCACATACTCTTGGACTGGAAGGATTAATATTGTTAAAACCACCACACTTCCCAAAGCAATCTGCAGATTTAATGCAATCCCTATCAAATTACCCATAACACTTTTCACCAAACTATAGCAAATAATCCTGAAATTTATATGGAACCAGAATTGCCCAAGCAATCCTGAGGGAAAAGAACAGAGCAGGGGGCACAACCTTCCCAAACTTCAGACAATATTACAAAGCTACAGCAATCAAAACAGTGTGGTATTGGCACAAAAACAAATGTATGGATCAATGGAACAGAACAGAGTCCAGAAATAAACCCACACATCTACAGTCAATTAATCTTCAACAAAGGAGGCAAGAATATATAATGGAGAAAGACAGTCTCTTCAGCAAGCAGTACTGGGAAAGCTGGACAGCTGCATGTAAATCAGTGAAGCTAGAACACACCCTCACACCACACACAAAAATAAACTCAAAATAGAACAGACTTGTGGTTGCCAAGAGGGAGGAGGGAGTGGGATGGACTGGGAATCTGGGGTTGATAGACGCAAACTATTGCCTTTGGAATAGATAAGGAATGAGATCCTGCTGTGTAGCACTGGGAACTGTATCTAGTCACTTATGATGCAGCATGACAAAGTGAGAAAAATAATGTGTATATATATGTGTGTGTGTGTGTATGACTGGGTCACTTTGCTGTATAGTAGAAAATTGACAGAACACTACAAACCAGCTATAATGGAAAAAATAAAAACCATTTGAAAAAAAAATTAAACTCATAATAGCTTAGGGGAGTTCCCACTGTGGCACAGTGGGTTAAGAATCTGACTACAGTGGCATGGGTTGCCGCACAAGCTCAGGTTCAATCCCTGGCCTGGTGCAGTGGGTCAAAAGATCCAGCACTGCCACAGCTGTGGCGTAGGTCACAACTGCAGCTCAGATTCAATCCCTGACCCAGGCACTTCCTTCCATATGCTGTGGGTGCAGTCATTTAAAAAAAAAAAAAAAAGGCTTAAAGACCTAACTGTAAGAACAAAACCATAAAATTCCTAGACAAGAACAAAGGCAAAACATTCTCTGAAATAAATCATACAATATTTTCTTAGGTCTCCCAAGACAAGAGAAGTAAAAGCAAAAATAAACAAATGGGACCTAAGTTTGCTCAGAAGCTTTTGCACAGCAAAAGAAAACATAAACAAAATGAAAAACAACCCATGGACTGGGAGAAATAGTTGCAAGTGATAAACACCAAGGTCCTAGTGTATCGCACAAGGAATCATATTCAATATCCTGTAATAAACCGTAATAGGAAAGAAGAGGAAAAAGAATACGTGTATGAATGTGCATACTTGAGTCACTTTGCTGTAAACCAGAAACTAACACAACATTGTAAATCAATTATACTTCAATAGAAAATAAATGAAAAATAAAAGGGGGCTTGGTTAGAGGGTTTCTGGGAAGGTAGCAGCACTGAGGTGTCCTCTTTGTGACTCTGAATCCGCCCACATACAACAGACAGAATAATGAGATAGCAAAGCCAAAACCAGGGCCATAATTGCAACAAACTATCCCCCATGGACCCCAAAATAAAAGCAGATGAGGATGATAACATGGGAGAAAATCCAAGTGACCCTGGGTTTGGCAATGACTCTATGGATATAACACCAGAAAAAGCACAACTTATGAGAGGAAAAACTGGAAAGTTGGAAGTTATTGAAATTAACTTCTGCTCTCCAAATGACATTATAATCATCTCTTAGTATTCACGGAGGATTGGTTCAAGGACCCCCCCCCCGCCCCCCATGAATACCAACATTCAGGGATGCTCAAGTCCCTTGTATACAATGTCAATATCTGCAGATAACCTAGGGACATCCCAGCCTCCCATATACTTTAAATCATCTCCAGATTATTCATAATACTTAATACAATGTAAATGCTATGTAAATAGTTGCTGGCCCACTGCAAATTCAAGTCTTTCTTGCCAAATATGCTAGATTTGAGGTTAGCTGAATCCATGGATAACAAGCAATCACTGTATAAAGGGGATGAAAAGATAAGCCAATGACTGGGAGAAACGTTTTACAAAACACACATCTGAGTAAGTCAGCAAGAGAAGACAAGTCCCATATGATACTAGTTCTTTATGGAATCTAAAATAGGGCACAAATGATCCTATCTACAAAACAGAAACAGATCACGGCCAAGGAAAGCAGAAATGCGGCTGGTTGCCAGAGGGGCGAGGGGAGGGAGTGGGATGGACAGGGAGTTTGGGGCTGGTGGATGCTAACTGTAACATTTGGAATGGATGGGCCATTGATGGGGTCCTGCTGCACAGTGCAGAGAACTGTGTGTGATTGGGTCACTCTGCTGTACAACAGGAACTGCAGAAACATTGTAAATCAACTATACTTTGAAAAACATAAATAAATAAAACTTAGCTCAAATTAAAAAAAAAGATTTGAGGGACCCATTAAAAAAACCTCACTGACCCATAATTCGCACACCATACTGATCACTCTTTTTTTCTGTCCTTTCAAGGCCACACCATCGGCGTACGGAGGTTCCCAGGCTAGGAGTCTAACTGGAGCTATAGCCGCCAGCTGACGCCACAGCCACAGCAATGCCAGATCCAAGCCACATCTGCGATGTACACCACAGCTCACGGCAATGCAGATCCTTAACCCACTGAGCAAGGCCAGGGATTGAACCCACAACCTCATGGTTCCTAAATGGATTCGTTTCTGCTACGCCATGATGGGAACTCCTTTACTGATCACTCTTTAAAGTGTAATACTCCATGTTTTTGGGTATATTACATTAGTAATTTTAAAAATTTGTGATAAAATATACAACACTTTCCCTTTTAACTATGTTTTTGGTGTACAGTTCAGTGGCATGACTTACCCTTGCAATGTTGTAAAAGCATCACTGCTCTCTATTCACAAAACTTTCTCAGTACCCCCAGACAAAACTTCTTTGTTTTGCATGTAATATCTCAGCCTGTCCACCCAGGGGCAAGAGCGATGAAGGAAAAGAAAGGCCAGGGAGTTCCCGTTGTGGCTCGGTGGAAACCAATCTGTCTAGCATCCATGAAGATGCGGGTTCCATCCCTGGCCTCACTCAGTGGGTTAAGGATCCAGCATTGCCGTGAGTTGTGTTGTAGGTCACAGACATGGCTCAGATCCCATGTTGCTGTGGCTGTGGTGTAGGCTGGCATCTGTAATTCCAATTTGACCCCTAACCTGGGGACCTCTTTATGCTGCAGGTGTGGTGTCGGAGGAGGTGGACAAGGAGGAGGAGGAGGCGGTGGCGGCGGTGAAGAAGGGGAAGAGGAAGAAGAAGCAGAAGAAGAAAGGCCAGATACACCAGATACGTGGAGGAGGGGCACAGAGCCAGAGAGTCTCAAAAAAAAAAAACACTCAAACTGTGCTTCCACTTTCAATTTTTTTTTTTTTTAAACAAGACACGGAAACGAAAGAAAGTCTGTGAAACTGGAAAAGTTATCCCGACCCACACCTCCTTCTTAAATTTCACTAAAAGGAATTTTATCTAAAAATGAGCAACAGCAAAGTACAAAGGTCAAATCCCAGACTAAGTTACAATGACAAAAAAGAAGAAAAGGAGAATAATCATCTCTACACACAACGAAAACGCATTCGAAAGATGTAGCCACAAAATAGATCAAGACCGTCACCTCCAGAATTCCCGTCGTGGCCCAGTGGTTAACGATTCCAACTAGGAACCATGAGGTTGTGGGTTTGATCCCTGGCCTTGCTCAGTGGGTGGAGGATCCAGCATTGCCATGAGCTGTGGTGTAGGTCGCAGACGCAGCTGGGATTCCGCATTACTGTGGCTCTGGCGTAGGCCGGTGGCTACAGCTCCGATTAGACCCCTAGCCTGGGAATCTCCATATGCCGAGGGAGCAGCCCTAGAAAAGGCAAAAGAAAGACTGTCACCTCCAAATTCAAAACTCCTTTGCCTTTTAGCTTGTTAACTAGGAAAATAATAGAATGTATAAAAGAACAATATAAACCAGAATTTTAAAATTGAGAAACAGAACTCAGGAAAGAATTAGAAATTAAAGAAAAAATCATTCAGCAGTGAAAACTGTATTGGGTTGAATGGTGATCCACCTCCCCCCACTCCCCACCAAAGAAAACTGTCTCTGCACTAACTCCTGGGACCTGTGGCTGTGACCTTATTTGGGAAAGAGGTCTTTGCACATATAATGAAGCATCTCTGGGTGAGTGAGGAGGTCACTCTGGGTTATCTTGGTGGCCCTCCATCCACCAACATGTCCTTCATAAGAGGCACAGAGGGAGTTCCCGTGGTGGCACAGTAGAAATGAATCCAACTAGGAATCATGAGGTTGTGGGTTCGATCCCTGACCTCACTCAGTGGGTTAAGGATCCAGTGTTGCCGTGAGCTGTGGTGTAGGTCGAAGATGCAGTTCGGATCTGATGTGGCTGTGGCTGTGGTTGTGGCCCAGGTCAGCAGCTGTAGCTCTGACTGGACCCCTAGCCTGGGAACCTCCACGTGCCATAGGAGCGGCTCTAAAAAGCAAAAAAAAAAAAAAAAAAAAAAAGAAAGAAATAAAGGCACAGAGAGGGAGTTCCCATTGTGGCTCAGTGAGTTAAGAACCCAACTAGTATCCATGAGGATGTGGGTTCAATACTGGGTCTTGCTCAGTGGATTAAGGATCCAGCATTGCTGCAAACTGTGGTATAGGTCACAGATGCTGCTCGGATCCCGGTGTTACTGTGGCTGTGGTGCAGGCCAGCAGCTACAGCTCTGATTTGACCCCTAGCCTGAGAACTTCCATTAGCCACAGGTGTAGCCCTAAAAAGCAGAAAATAAAGGTGGGGGGCAGAGAGAAGAGGGGAGAGTGGTGTGCAGATGAAAGCAGACTGGAGGGCTGGAGCGGACAGAAGGCACAAGAGGCATGGAAAGGGCTGTCCTCCAGAGTCTTTGAATGGAGCACAGCCTTGCTGACACCTTGATTTCAGACTCCGGCTTCCAGGACGGTGAGAGAATAAATCTGCATTGTGTTTAGGTCACCCGGTTTGTAGTATCTGCACAACAGCCCCAGGATATGAGTAGAGCAGAGCCAGACAAGAAGGAGCGCAAGCATGAACATAACGCCTTAAGGGAAAGGGACAGTGAAAGCAGAACATTCCGACCCAAGATGAAAGGAAACAAGCAATAAGAAAGATTCCCAGGAAAGATGACAGGGTCAACTCAGCAATGCCATCTGAGACTCAGAATTTTCCCCGAAGGAATAAACATGGATGTCCTGAAAAGATCTATGTAATCATCACATTATTTTTAAGAGTCCCCAAAGGGAAACGACTTTCTTTCTGAACATACAACTAAAAAAAAATGCCTACATTGTTTAAGTGGTTTATCTATTTTCCCAATTTAATCTTGGTTTTCTGAACTGGGGCTTTGAGATATGGCTCCATATCAGAACCCCTGCCTGCTGTCAGGATAATGGTGGCGCATTAACACTGTCCTAATTACAGTCTATTAAATTCCACCAGTTAAAATGAAATATGTTCATGGAAAATGTCCATTAATCATTAGACAAAGGGATCTTCAATAGAACTCACTTTTACGTATCCACACACTGGCAGTGTTTGGTTGGATAATTTCCTTGGCATGTCTACTTCTGGATTGACATGGTGTCGATCAGGACAGGTCCTTTTGTCTCTGAAAGAAGCAACAAGATTTTAAAACCAGAAAGAAAAACAGTAAAATTTTTTAATATGAATTATTAAAATTAATAATAATCAAAATTAGTCTATAATCAAAATCAGAGAACTCTTACTCCAAATACTTTGTCTTTTTTTTTTTTTTTTGAGATTTCTTGGGCCGCTCCCGCGGCATATGGAGGTTCCCAGGCTAGGGGTCGAATCGGAGCTGTAGCCACCGGCCTACACCAGAGCCACAGCAACGCAGGATCCGAGCCGCGTCTGCAACCTACACCACAGCTCACGGCAACGCCGGATCGTTAACCCACTGAGCAAGGCCAGGGACCGAACCTGCAACCTCATGGTTCCTAGTCAGATTCGTTAACCACTGCGCCACGACGGGAACTCCCCAAATACTTTGAAGTAAACCATCCCTTAGCTGACACTAACAATGTGTAAATAAGTGGAAAGGGATCCTAAAATTTAATCAACATTGAATAAAGGAGTTATTGCATTATTTCTCTAGCCATTTTTTTTTTTTCTTTTAGGGGCCCCGCCTGAAACATATGGAAGTTCCCAGGCTACACAGGGGTCAAATCAGAGCTGTAGCTGCCAGCCTACACCAGAGCTCACAGCAACTCCAGATCCTTAACCCACTGAGCAAGGCCAGGGATTTGAACCCACATCCTCATGGATATTAGTCGTGTTCGTTACCACTGAGCCACAATGGGAACTCCCTCTAGACATTCTTAAATGCAATACATAAGTGAACAAACCTTACTCTGAAACAAAAACTCTGAATCAGAAACGAACCACTGTAACCCACAATAGATGCCAATTAACCTCTAAACCACAAGCCATTCCCTCATGCAAACTGAGAAGTAGTTAAAGGTTCAGTTTTAACAGTCAATATTTTATTTAAAGGCATAGTGGAAACTGCTAATAACCTGTATAATGTACATTAATTCAAAAAAGTTAACATCAACAGTTAATTTCAAAATTAAATTCAATCCAATAGATACCGATCAGGCACCTACTCCCCAGTCCCAGTGCTCCACTGACCAAGTAAGCATTGTGATCGTGTCTGGATCCCTGAGAGCCATGCTCTCCAAACTGGTTCTTAGAATCAATGCAGTTGTTACCAAAATTCCAGCAATGTTTTAGAAAAAACTGACAAGCCTATTCTAAAATGAATACGGAGATGCACTAGACTTAAAATAGCCAAAACAATCTTGAAGAAGAGCAAAGCTGGAGGACTTACACACTCTAAGGCCCATTCTAATTCCAAGACTCACTCTATCATGAGCTGCGGCACTTAGAGCGCAGCACCAGTGTAAGCGCGAACACACCAACAGAACAGAGTCTACGGATGGGCCACACATACTATCACCTGGTTTACGTCAAAAGCACCAACTTAGTGAGGACACAATGATGTTTTGGTTTTTTGGTTTTTGTTTTTTTAGGGCTGCACCCATGCATATGGAGTTTCCCAGGCTAGGGTCCAATCGGAGCTGTAGCCGCCAGCCTATGCCACAGCCACAGCCACACAGGATCTGAGTTGCATCTGCGACCTACACCACAGCTCATGGAAACACCAGATCCTTAACCCACTGGGTGTTAACTGCCAAGCCACAACAGGAACTCCAACAATGATATTTCAAATAAAGAATTCTGGTGAAGTCAGTCAATGAGACACCAACATCAAATGCTATCACTTACACATAGAACCTGAAAAAAGGACACAATGAACTTCTTTGCAGAACAGATACTGACTCACAGACTTTGAAAAACTTATGGTTTCCAAAGGAGACAGGTTAGGAGTGGGGGGCTGCCCTGAGGGTTTGGGACGGAAATGCCTTAAAATGTGTTTGTGATGATTGTTGTATACCTACAAATGTAATAAAATTCATTAAGTAATAAAAAAGGGAAATGGAAAAAAAAAAAAAAAGAATTCTGGAGAAGTTCCCAGGCGGCTCAGCAGGTTAAGGATCTGGCATTGTTACTGCTGCGGCATGGGTTCAACCCCTGGCCTGAGAACTTCCACATGCCACCAGTGCGGGTGAAAAAAAAAAAGAATGCTGGAGCAAGATTATCCATACAGAAAAAAGTCAAACACTATACACAAAAATTACCTGAGTATAGATTTTATGCCTAAATGCAAAAGGTAAATCTGTAAGTTTCCAGAAGAAAATATAAAAGAATGTCTTCATGACCTAGAGATGGGCAAATATTTTTTGTAAAAAATATATATAAGGACACACAAGAAAACAGCAACCGGAGTTCCCGTCATGGCTCAGTGGTTAACAAACCCAACTAGTATCCATGAGGATGCAGGTTCTATCCCTTGCCTCGCCCAGTGGATTAAGGTGAGCTGTGGTGCAGGTCACAGACTTGGCTCAGATCTGGCATTGCTGTGGCTGTTTCCTAAGACAGCAGCTGCAGCTCCAATTCAACCCCTAGCCTGGGAACCTCCACAGGCCATGAGTGTGGTCCTAAAGAGACCAAAAAAAAAAAAAAAAAAAAAAGAAAGAAAGAAAGAAACAACAACAAAAACAAAGGAATCAGGACAGGACCTAAGAGGAGTGAAAGAAGAAAGGGAGATCAGCCAGAAATGGAGTGGGCACCTCAAAGCCTCAGGGAAGAGTGCAGCAGCTGGACTGAGGAGGGCAAAGCAGAGAGAGAGCCACACAGACCATCAGTACCCCTCCCGGGACACCACAGCCTGAGATGCACAGGTAGGGGCTGGACACTGAGACTCAAGCTCCGGAGGTCAGTTCCAGGGAGAGGACTAGAGTTGGCTGTGTGGAGACAGCCTGAGGGGCTAGGGAGCAGTTTGCCAAGGGCTGGGGAGTGGGGCACCACAGCCGAGAGAACACAAGAGGAGGCCTAGGCCCACAGGAGAAGCAAGGCGCCACTGTCAGGGAGGGCGAGAGGAGGAGGGGTGGGACCATCACAGGAGTATCTTTCTCTGTGCACGTGTGGGGCCTCGGGCGGCAGGCCACTTTATGGGCAGGATACGGGTGCCAGGGTGTTTCTTGTGCGGGCTACAGGTAGCAGGGTGCCTCTTGCGCAGGCTACGGTGTCGCCTCTTTCATGCACTACAAGGACAAACCACTGTAGCCATCACAAATTCCACTGTGGAAAACACTATGGTGATTCCTCAGAAAACTAAAAATAGAATTACCATTTGATCCAGCAATGCTACTCCTGGGTATCTACCCAGAGAAAACCATGACTCGAAAAGATACATGCACTCCAATGTCCACTGCAGCACTATTCACAATAGCCAAGACATGGAAACAACCTAAATGTCCATCGACAGAGGACTGGATGAAGAAGATGTGGTACCGGAGTTCCCGTCATGGCACAGCGGAAACGAATCCAACTAGGAACCATGAGGTTGTGGGTTCGATCCCTGGCCTTGCTCAGTGGGTTAAGGATCTGGTGTTGCCACAAGCTGTGGTGTAGATCACAGATGTGGTTCAGATCTGGCATTGCTGTGGCGTAGGTCGGCCAAGCCCAGGAACCTCCATATGCAGTGGGTGTGGCTTTAAAAGGCAAAAAAAAAGCAGCAGCTATGGTACATATACACAATGGAATATTACTCAGCCATTAAAAAGAAAGAAAGAATGGCATGGGCCTAGAAATTATCATGCTAAGTGAAGTTAGCCAGACAGTGAGACACCAACATCATATGCAATCACTTACATGTAGAATCTAAAAAAAGGATACAATGAACTTCTTTGCAGAACAGATCCTGACTCAAAGACTTTGAAAAATGTATGGTTTCCAAATGAGACAGGTTGGGGGCTGGAGGGATGCGCTTGGGGTCTGGGATGGAAATGCTATAAAATTGGGTTGTGATGACTGTTGTACAACCATAAATGCAATAAAATTCATTGAGTAATTTTTTAAAAATGCTGGAGAAGGTGTGGAGAAAAGGGAATCCTCCTACAGTGTTGGTGGGAATGTAAATTGGTACAACCACTGTGGAAAACAGTATGAAGGCTCCTTAGAAAACTAAATATATAACTACCAATATGGCCCATATTATCTGGGCAAAACTTTTCTTGAAAAAGATACATGCACCCCTATGTCCACTGCAGCACTCTTCATAATAGCCAAGACATGGAAACAATCTAAATGTCCACTGACAGATGAATGGATTAAGAAGAGGTGGTATATACACATCATAGAGTACTACTGAGCCATAAAAAAGAACAAAATAATGCCATTTGCAGCAATATGGAGGGAACTAAAGACTCTCATATTAAGTGAAGGCAGAGGGAGAAAGACAAATACCATATAATAATATCACTTGTATGTGGAATCTAATATATGGCACAGATGAAATTATCTACAGAAAAGAAACACACAGACATGGAGAACAGACTTGAGGTTGCCAAGGGGGATGGGGAGGGAGTGGGATGGACGGGGAGTTTGGGGTTAGTAGATGCAAACGATTCCATTTAGAATGGATAAGCAACGAGGTCCTGCTGTATAGCACAGGGAACTATATCCAATCACTTGTGAAGGAACATGATGGAAGATACTATGAGAAAAAGAATGTATTTATGTATAACTGGGTCACTTTCCTATACAGAAGTTGACAGAACATTGTAAATCAACTACAATAAAAAAATGTTTTAAAAGAGGAGAATGGATATATACATTGTGAGGTCTTCATATAATCAGATTCTGGGCCACACAATAAATAAAATACCAATACACACAACAACACAGATGAGTGCCACAGACAGTGGGTTGAATATACTACAATTCTATTTATATCCAGTTCAAAAACAAAATTAATCAACGTGGATAGATATGATGGGAGCTACCTTTTGAGGAAGAACAAACTGGCAAGGAGCATGAGATTCTAAGGGGCCCCCGCTGAGCTGGGTGGGCGTTTACATGGGTTGCATATATAACATAATATACATAACAATCCTCAAACTGCAAACTTATCATCTGTGCATCTGTATGTTATATTTCAATTAAAAAAAAGATGACTTACTTGCAAAAACCCAAAGCCTTAAGATATGGACAAAGAGGGCTTCTGGCTTTTTTATCTTCTTTGGCTTCCAGAACCCCTGCAGTAAACTCATACAGCTCTGAAGGAATCTTGGCATCTGCTCGCTCCAAATAGCGCAGGACACCAACTGCATGGCAGGCATTTTTCTCCGTCAGCAGCAAGACAGATTTGGTTTTTTTATCTCCCTGTTCTGCAGGAGGACCCTTAAAATTGGGGGTGAGAAAAGGAAGTGGATCATCCATACCAGTCAAAATGACAAATCTCTGTGGACTCAGACTGTGTTGTTATGTGGAAAATGCCAGGGGAATATTAAAAAGATAATAAAAATTAATCAAACCTGCTCAGTTAAACTCTGAAAATGATCAGACATGCAATACAGGCGTCCACCAAAAATTTTTGGTGAGGCAGGAAAGCTGAAGTGAATCACACACGTGGCATCAGTGATGGCCAGGAGGGGTGTGCAGTCATCTGTTAAGGCTGGAGAGAGGATCCAAACAGGTGCAGGTGAGCCTGGACTTACACTGCACACACTTTGCAGAGCAATTCCAGGAACTATACTTCACAGCACGTGGCTTTGTCGGATTTTACTCTTTAGACCCAAAGAAACATCTTTCCTGTTTCTTCCCCCCAAATTTCAGAGAAAATGGTTTCCCTTTTAACTCAAAAAATACCTCTATTACTGGAGTTGCCGTCGTGGCTCAGCAGTTAACAAACCCAACTAGTATCCATGAGGATTCGGATTTGATTCCTGGCCTTGCTCAGTGGGTTAAGGATGCAGTCTTGCCATACGCTGTGGTGTAGGTCACAGACGTGGCTCAGATCCACTGTGGCTGTGGTGTGGGCCAGGAGCTGCAGCTCCTATTCGACCCCTAGTACCCTGGGAACCTCCACATGCCACAGGTGCGACCCTAAAAAGACAAAAAAAGTAAATGCCTCTATTACAAATCTAGGCAGCCCATATAGTTTTCACTTATTTTGTACATTTTGACTTTTATATTTCCAACATTTAAAGTTGATAATCACTTATGACAAGTTTCATCACAGGCATACACACACACACACACACACACACACACACACATCTATGTTTATATATATATGCCAGTGATCCTTGAGCTCCAACTCCAGGGCACATGTCTAGACCAAGGGCTGCTGCCTACTGACCAGAGAGTCCTAGAGACACTTGGATCCACCTCAGCAGCCAAAGCTTAGTTGAGGTTAATTTTCACTTTGAAATTAATAGTAATACATTCCCAATAAACCTGGGAAATCATTTACCTCCTTTGGAGAAGAGGTAAATTAATGAATTGAAGACATAAATTCCTACTAGCTCAGCCTTCTCTAAGTATGAATAGAAATTAAAATAACTTACCTAAAACAATGTGAGAGCCACAACTTAACTTCTTCTTCCACTGTTCTAAGACACTTTTCAAATTAAAAACCAGTTCTTTATGCATTTTCAAGCAAAATATGGAACTACTCTCTACTACCTAAAGATGAAACCACAGAGGCAGGTCAGGAACATCAGCTCAAAGACAGTTTTTCATCAATAATTATCAATGCAAACCATTTAAAACAGTCTGTGAGGGTACTACTTCACTGATCCACTAATTCTGAGATGGTTATAAGTTTAAATAAATGTACTTTCAAAATTTGATAGTTTAGGAGTTCCTGTCATGGCACAGTGGTTAACAAATCCGACTAGGACTCATGAGGTTGCGGGTTCAATCCCTGGCCTTGCTCAGTGGGTTAAGGATCCGGCGTTGCCATGAGCTGTGGTGTAGGTCGCAGATGCGGCTCGGATCCCGCGTTGCTGTGGCTCTGGCATAGGCTGGTGGCTACAGCTCAGACTTGACCCCTAGCCTGGGAACCTCCATATGCCATGGGAGCGGCCCAAGAAATGGCAAAAAGACAAAAAAAAAAAAAAAATTATAGTTTATATCCAAAAACTTGCTCCAGTGAAAGAAACATTATTTTGCTAAAATTATTTTCCTTCCCTTGAAAATAATGCATACATACATATACACATGTGTATACTACTGACAGAGAGCTATGTACACTATACAGCACATTTATGGTACCATTATCAAGAGGGGCTTTTTCACTACTCCTGCTGGTTCATTTTTGCTGGAAGGTGGATTCACTAATGATTCTTTTATTTTTTATTTGGCCTTGCTTCTACATTTTACCATTAATATATACCCAATTAGATTAAATGTATCTTTAGCCAATTTATTTGGCTTTTCTGGCTAACTGATGAGGATAACTGGTGTTATCTTTTTTATTTTTTTTAGGGCTGCACCAGAGGCACATGGAGGTTCACAGGCTAGAGGTCAAATTGGAGCTGTAGCTGCTGGCTTACACCACAGCCACAGCCATGCAGGATCCAAGCCACATCTGCGACCTACACCAGAGCTCACGGCAACACCGGATCCTTACCCCACTAAGCAAGGCCAGGGATCGAACTGTGTCCTCATGGATATTAGTGGGGTTCATTAACCCCTGACCCACAAGGGGAACTCCTCTATTTTCTTAAACAGAGGGCACAGAAGGTGTTCCTGATGGTCTTCAGGAACTGGATGCTTTCAGTGCTCTGCCAGGACAGAGCACTGTTCCCCTGGGGGGCTGTTGGTCCCATCCGCCTGGCTCCTCCACTCAGTGTCCGGCCTCCTGCTGTCCTCTGACACTGCCACCGCTACTCTGCAGCAGAGCCCATTTCAACTGGGGTTGAACTTGTAACATCTTATTTCCTTGTCAAATATTTGACCATCCCAGTAATTCTCTGATGACTCAAGATTCAAGCATGGCTTAAGCAAGCAGCAAGGGCTCACCTTACACACCATCTCTGTTTCAGCGACAGAACAGGTGAAGATTAAGGTCTTTTGGGCCTGACGTGGAACGAAATCAAGGGTTTGGAGTAAAGTGGAGGTTTTTTCACATTCCAGGCAAAGATGTACTACCTGGTAACAAAAGGCAGAAACAGTGTGATTGTCAGAATGTTCAAAGTGCACCAGGTCTGCTTTTCATGGATAAGCCAACATTTTAGCAGAAAAGGTACAGAAGGGTGATACAGATTTAAATACACAAATACAGATTTGTGTATGAAATTAATACTATAATCTTTTTTTTTTTTTCTTTTTTGGCCGCCCTGCAGCATATGGAGTTCCCTGGCCAGGGATCAGATCTGAGCCACAGTCGAGACCTAAGCTGCGGCAAGGCGGGAACCTTAATCCACTGTGCGGGGCCAGGGATCGAACCTGTGTCCCAGCACTCCCAAGATGCCGACGATCCCAGGGCACTGCAGCAGGAACTCCAGAATGCTATCATCTTTTCATATTAAGCCGTGAACAAAGGTGGCCTGCTTGTGCTCCTCGGCCCACCACACACACTCCCGACGCCTCACCTGCTGGACGCTGCCATACAGGGCAGCCTCTTCCATGGCTGTGATCACAACGTAGGGGTCATTCATGAACTCTTTGATTAAATGCTCTATGTGTCTGTTCCAATGAACTCCAACTGCGACGATCTGATGTGGGGCAGATTCCCTTTCTTCAACTTCGATATTTTTTTTAAAGTTCTCTAATATAGCAAACATCTAAAAAATTAGTATAATTAATTTCATTTCCATTTCAAAAGAAATAGCCTGACAGAACATAAAAGGTAAAAGATGTATATTTTCTGTTCTCAGAGCAGGGATGTTCTTTAGGACATGAAAGTAAAGAAAAAATGTTAAAGGTAGACTAAATTAAAACAATCATCTAGGTAAATACGGGTAACACAGTGACAAAGGACCAGCAGCCTTCTATAAAAACCCCTACAGGGCGTTCCCATCGTGGCGCATCGGAAACGAATCCAACTAGGAACCATGAGGTTACAGGTTCGATCCCTGGCCTCGCTCAGTGGATTAAGGATCCAGTGTTGCATGTGGTATGGTGTAGGTCACAGATGAGGCTCGGATCCTGCATTGCTGTGGCTGTGGTGTAGGTTGGCAGCTGTAGCTCTGATTTGACCCCTAGCCTGGGACCCTCCATATGCCACAGGTGTGGCCCTAAAAAGACAAAAAAAAAAAAAAAAAAAAAAAAAAAAGGATAATTCTGGTCAAAGAAAACCAGCAAAGGAAACAAAGAAGCAGCTCACAGATGAATGGGTACAAATGACCAGCAAGAATTAATGCTCAATTTAGCAACACAATCAAGGAAATACAGGTTAAGCAAATCAGGTGCCACAGGTAACAAGTATCCTGGAAAAGAAAGCTGGACGAGGGCCTCCTCCTGCCAGTCGTGCAGGGAGTGTGGCCTGGAGGCACACTGCCTGAAGGAGTGCAAATCGGTTTACACTTGCAGAAAGGTCACTGGACAGGCTAGCTTTGCAAATGAGAACGGTGACTCTAGAGGCATGCAAAAACTCTGCACGGGCCCATACAGTCAGGAAGTAACAAAGCCTGGACCTGATCCTGGGGCCATCACTACTCCCACAGGAATGCTCATGGTCATCATGTTACACGGCTTTCGACAAATGCCTTATAAGAATTCACAGCTTTTGAGCCATTAATCTCCTTCCTGGGGTTTTATCCTAAGAAAAAGGCGTCCAAAAAATACGTATGGTTCTTCAGCCACCGCCCCCCCCATACACACATGACACTAAATATCCAAATATAAGAAAATTTTTAAATCAATGATGTTATGCCCATAGGATTCAATATCATGGCTAGTAACCGACACGCTGGAGAACAGTTAGCTGCAATACTCCCACTGCTATTTAATGAAAAATGCAACTTACAGACTAATACATGAATTAAGGTGCTGATATTATTAATCATATGTCCCAACGGATACAGGAATTACAAAAAGGAAGGAAATACTCTGAAAGAGTAGGAGTGATCACCTCTGAGCATAAGATTTTGGATGTTGGAGCCTTTCAAGTGTTCTTCTCTATTTCTCAAATTTTCTAAAATAAAAATCATCGCTTCCATCACCAGAAAAATATCAAGTATTTTAGAAAATCTCCCTAGGAAAGAATTTTTGCTCTTCAATGAGAACTTTAACATTGGGAAGAGGAGTTCCCGTCGTGGTGGTGGTTAACGAATCCGACTAGGAACCATGAGGTTGCAGGTTCGGTCCCTGCCCTTGCTCAGTGGGTTAATGATCCGGCGTTGCCGTGAGCTGTGATGTAGGTCACAGACGCGGCTCGGATCCTGCGTTGCTGTGGCCCTGGTGTAGGCCAGCGGCTACAGTTCCCATTAGACCCCTAGCCTGGGAACCTCCATATGCCGCGGGAGCGGCCCAAGAAATGGCAAAAAGACAAAAAAAAATTGGGAAGAAACTTCAGATAAATGTTCTCTTTTCATTAAGTATAGCAATTAAAGGGAAAATTTTTTTAGATATATAAGCACTAGACACATTTCCTGATTTTTGAACGCAGTGAAGAGTTTAACTACATATATATTTTTGAGTAGTAATGATATCTAAATGAATGCCATACTTACTTGTTCATTAGCTTCAGAGAATAAAACTTCCACCTCATCTAAAATTAGGTGACAGAGTCGAAGAAATAACAAGCTTTGATACTGGAGAAGTCTCAGGAGGCTATGTGCTGTGGTAACGATTACATCGCCTACGTTTTAAAAGAAAGAACAGTTAACGCTTTAGATTTTCCGCTGGTGTTCCTAAGAATTTCTTTGCTAGGATTCCTCACACTTTGTAGAAATGCCTTCCAATGAAATAACCACCCCGTCTTCTTACTTAGGTGGGTGAGGCAAGAGGCCGGCGGGGGCCGGCTCAGGAACTGTCTGATTCAATACCTGGGTTCCCAACAGATTTTGTGCTTCTGAAAGGCGGGGGTGGGGGTGGGGAGGTGGGGGGGTTAGTCAGCATCTAATAAGCAGTAGGTGTTCAATAAATAGTTGATAAATGAATGAAAAGATGTCAGTTTCTCGGTAAAACAGATGAAAGCCAAGCACACGCCTTCACCACCTACATGGGTTGGTAACTGACAGGTGAGGTTTGGACCAGTGACCGCCAGCTCATCAACACACACGCCCGGGTCAGCGGCAGCCCCCAGGCCTGCCGGAGCAGGGTTCCACTGTGCTCCCCAGGGAAAACCAAACAACCTGGAAAGGATGCTTACACCCCCTGGGAAGCTTCATGTTTTTGGCTTCGTCTTTGTGGAGTCCGATTGTTAACAACACGGGGTGAAGAGGCTTGGAGCACATGCTATAGTCTCCCAATAATTCAAAAATAAACTGGGCCTTCTTCCACCTGGGGCACACGATGACTGCCAGAGGCTGCAAAGACAAATTCACACAGTTCTGGACAAAGGTTAGGAATCAAAGGTGGCATATGCAAATCCTGCAGAATCTCTATCTCCTTGTGCAGAGAAAGTACTGTGTTAAGTTTTGCTATCATGACTGTTATACAGGCCAGAAGAGTTAAAATGGAATTTCATTAGAATGGACTTAGACACACTGACTCAGATTTTTCGGGGGCTCGAACTAGGCCCAAGCATTAAATCATTTATCCTTCAAGTCCCCTTAAGGGGTGAGACCTCACTGCACAGAGGAGGAACCAAAAGCAAAGAGAGGTGACGTCAGAGGCCCAAGGCTACATGGGATTTCAAGCCCGGCCATCCGGCTCCAGACCTCCTGCTGCTAAGCACAAGGCTGAACCAACTGCATCTTGGAAGGGGCTTTTAAAAAGCTTCAATCTCTTCCTTGGGAGATGATGTTTCCTATCCCCCCATCTGAACCCTGCCCTCCACTCCGGCACAGCATCTCCTGCACCACCCACCAATCACCTTCCTGGACACATGCCCTCAATTAACTGAAGCCGACAACACATCTCCTCTCTTTTAGGTGATCCAGGGAAGCGCCAGCTTCCAGGGCTCACACCTCAACGCAGGCTGATCATGGAGACGCAGAGGAAGCATAATGGGTACAAGGGGCCAGCCTGGACATCCCTGTTTGGCCCAGCCAGGGTTCCATCTCAACACCAGCAGCACCTCACCAACAGGGTCAGCTGCTAGACAGCTGAGTGATATGAGTGTATCCATTTAATATCAGTCAATACCTCATAACACAGCCAGTAGAGACTTCCAAGGGGAACTCCCAACTATACCGCCTAATTAGAAATGAACTGGTATCTTCCCTGAGATCCTTTGGTTTTAGGGCTGTACCCATGGCATATGGAAGTTCCCAGGGTAGGGGTCCAATCAGAGCTACAGCTGCCAGCCTACACCACAGCCATAGCAACACCAGATCTGAGCCACATCTGCGACCTACACCACAGCTCACGGCAACGCCAGATCCTTAACCCACTGATCAAGGCTAGGGATCAAACCCACATCCTCATGGACACTAGTCATGTTGGTTAACTGCTGGGCCACAAAGGGAACTCCCCTAAGTGTCTTTCTGCACTGCCATTCTTCACCTTATAATGAGGGATGGAAGCATCTGTAAGATCTGAGTAAGACTGAGATAAAATCTGAGACAGGTCTCATACACAGCAGTTCACCTACGAGCCAAAACCCAGCAAAGCACATGTCGCTCCCCCACCGTCATTTGATCCTCACACCTAATTTCTCTCCTATCATCGTCTCAGAGATTACAAGAATTCCAAGAAATTGGGGATGATAAAAGTAGGATTATAAGACAGAGTGGAGTGGTGTGAAAATAAAGAATAGAGGACAAGATGACAGAAAACCCAAATTCAAATCTCACTTCTTGTCACTTATCAGCTTTTAAGAACTTTTTTTTTTTTTTTTTTTTTTTTTTTTTTTTTTTTTTTGGCTTTCTAGGCTACACACATGGCATATGGAAGTTCCCAGGCTAGGGGTCCAATTGGAGCTGCAACTGCCAGCCTACACCACAGCCACAGCCGCTCAGGATCCAAGCCGCATCTGCAACCTACACCATAGCTCTCGGCAACACTGGATCCTTAACCCACTGAGCGAGGCCAGGGATCAAACCTACGTCCTCACAGATACTAGTCAGATTCGTTTCTGCTGAGCCACCATGGGAACTCCCCTTTTAAGAACTCTTATCAGTAACTTCATGAGCTTAATTTTCTCATCAACATAAGAGTGAAAACAATGCACAGCCGACCATCTCAAAGGGTTGCCATGACAATTAGACAAGGGAATCAGTGAGCTAGTTCTATAAACCATACATTCATCTTTTAAAGCCAGGACTCTCCTGATTCAGCCCACAGCCCGCACGCCAAGAATCAGTGTGAGAGAATCAGAGACTGTTTAAAGAGAGAATTGTCTCCCAGAGGACAGCATCTGTCCTGCCAGTTTTAACGTAATCTCAACTTAACCAAAGGTCAGATGTCACGTTGAAAACAAACACAGGAGTTCCCGTCGTGGTGCAGTGGTTAGCGAATCTGACTAGGAACCATGAGGTTGCGGGTTCGATCCCTGGCCTTGCTCAGTGGGTTAACGATCCGGTGTTGCCGTGAGCTGTGGTGTAGGTCACAGATGCGGCTCGGATCCCGCGTTGCTGTGGCTCTGGCATAGGCCGGTGGCTCTAGCTCCGATTAGACCCCTAGCCTGGGAACCTCCATATGTCGCGGGAGCAGCCCAAGAAATGGCAAAAAGACAAAAAAAAAAAAAAAACAAAACAAAACAAAAAAAAAAAAACACAGAATCCATTTAATAAACTGGCTTCAACTCACTCCGTTTCTACTTGGTAAGGACTTGTAGCAGCCCCCAGTTTGCAAAATCGTCAGCAGTGGAGGAAGGTACAACAAAGGATCATTTCCGCCGTGAGAAATGACCACCACGTCGTAGCCACGAGCTATGGGAGGCCAAGAGTAAGATTCAGTGTGGTTGGGGCCCGGAAACTTATTCTTCTGAAGAGCCTACGAAACATCAACAACAAGCAAAACAACAATCAAGTACAGAAAACGAATAAACTCCTTCCCACCGCTCCCTTTACCCCAACAAGTATACATGGCTCGACCGGGTATTTTCCAAGACCTAACTTGATAAGGCCCCCGAAAGCTTTTCTAGCACCAAACTCGTGCCCAAAGACTCTTGCCTTTCTGGGCTCCAAACTGAAAGAACCCAGTGGGCAGTCTGCTGAAGTACTGGATGCTTAAAGCTCCAGAGCAAGGATGGGGCTTCCCTTCTTCCTCCTGATGATCTGCTGGAGCGTCAGTTCCACTGGTAAAGGTTCTTAAAAGCATGCCCATGCTGGGAGTTCCCTTGGTGGCGCAGTGGGTTCAAGATCCAGCAATATCACTACTGCAGTGGCTCAGGTCGCTGCTGTGGTGCAGCTTCGATCCCTGGCCCTGGAACGTCCACCTGCTGTGGCACAGCCAAAAAACAAGACAAAACACATGCCTTTGTTTCCTTGTTTTCCTGTTAACTGTCACCAAAACCTCCCAGAGGGTCCACAGAGGCAAGTTCTCCAGCCTTGCTGATGCCGTCTTCCAGAAGGCTGAATCGTCGGCATTGGCTCGTCCTTGGCCCTGAGCCCCAGCTCACCAGGACTGGGAACCCCCTGCAACCCCACCCCTTTGTCTGCACCTTTCTCAGTTGACTTTCTTGTTTGGCAGAGAACATGCTTCAGTAGCTTCTTGATAAAGGGTACAGAGGAAGGAAGTCTGAGACTGCATGTGTGAAAGTGTTATCGTTCTATTCTCACATTTCACTAATGATCTGAGCACAAACCTCTGGGCTGGAAGTAACTTTCGCCCAGAGTTTTGGAGTCAGTGCTCCTCTGGGAACCATGGAGAAGCCTGAAGTCGTTCAGATTCCCACCTTCGCTACGGGACCAGTTTCTTCTCCCTGGAAGCTCTCAGCACCTCGGGACTCCTCCAAGTTAGATGCTTCGTAGCAATGTGTCCACACGCCTGCTCCTCAGTTGTGCTGGGTCTGCTACTGGCAAACTCTCTTAATTTACAGTCATATCTACTAAGTCTAGAAAGTGTTCATGTGTTGTTTTCAGAATTTTCTGCCCTCTTCTATCATTCTAGAAATCCCCTTCAGATATGAGACCTTAGATTAACCCTTAAATTTTTTCTTTTTTTTTTTTTTTTTATGGCCACACCTGTGGCAGATGTAAGTTCCCAGGCTAGCGGTCAAATCAGAGCTACACCTGCCAGCCTACACCACAGCCAGAGCAACATGGGATCCAAGCCTACACCACAGCTCACGGCAAAACGGGATTCTTAACCCACCGTGCAAGGTCAGGGATCAAACCTGCAGCCTCATGGATCCTAGTGGGGTTCATTACTGCTGTGCCACAACAGGAACTCTGACCCTCAAATTCTTTCTCCCCCCATTCCCATCTCTTTTGTCTTTTTAGTTTTCTTTCGGATACTTCTATTTTACGTCTCATATCCCGTTTATTTCTACAGCATCTTGAATTTCTAAGAACCCTTTCCATCTCTGACTCTTCCCTTTTTATAGCATCCTATTACTGTTAAATCCAAGCAATATCCTCTCTCAGCCCTGAAGACATCTATTTTCGAATGTTTTCTTCCCCTCCCTACACTGTTTTTCTCAGAGCTTGCTTTGGCTTTTTCCACCCCGAGGTGTCTGCTCACGTTAAGGAGGACACTAAAAGCTGATAAGATCTGCGGGCAAAGCAGAGCTTGTCACCATGTGAGGGTCACATGACTGCAGAGAGTGGCAGCAAGCAGGCATTTTTACTGGGAGGATTCAAAATAGCATCACCCAAAGGTCATCCTCTAGGCTGTACACGTTCCCCAAACAGAGCTTCCAGTCTCCTTCCTGAGAAACCGGCTGTGGACATTCAGGAAACAGAGGAAACGGGTTCACTGTCCCTCCAATGTCACTCCTTCCTCAGGGTGGTCACTTACCCTCTGCTGCTGTTCTTCACCTTCTAAAGACGGTGGACATTTCCTGTCCACTAAAGGCTTTTGCTCTCATTCTATCCATCCTTGCGAGGTTTTTTAAAACTTTTTTTTTTTTTTTAATATCAAGAGGAAAGTAGATCAACATCTATGATCTAAACTGACCATCTAGGAGTTCCCGTCATGGCTCAGCAGTTAACGAATCTGACTAGCATGCATGAGGACACAGGTTCAATCCCTGGCCTCACTCAGTGGGTTAAGGATCCAGCGTTGCCTTGAGCTGTGGTGTGGGTTGCAGACACGGCTTGGATCCCACGTTGCTGTGGCTGTGGTGTAGGCCGGCAGGTGCAGCTCTGATTCAACCCCTAGCCTGGGAACCTCCATATGCTGCAGGTGAGGCCCTGAAAAACAAACAAACAAAAAAAAAAGAAAAATAATAATAAACCAACTATCTAAGTGAAACCACAGGTGTATAAAGCAATTCTGAAAATGTTGAGAAGAAATACACCATGAATGTCCTGACTGCTTGTGTTCCTTCACAGCCCCTTTTCAGAGGCACATGTGGTCACTTACTTCAGAGAAGCATTTAGGTTTCTCCACAAAAGAAATCATTCACTTAGAAGAAGTTAACCTGGACTTAAGAATAAATGAGGAATAACAGAAGCTTAAGAGAAAAGTTCAAGAGCAAAGGAATTATACCAATGCAACCTGAGAACTGTGTATTAAAATCTTTCTACGCCAGACAGGTCAGGACTCCGTTGCGAGTCTGGTCTGGGCACTGTCACCTTTTTCACGTCGGCTGAGAGCGGCGCCATGTCAACAGACAAGCAGGGCTCCACCCTGTTCCGCAGAACCACCAAGGGCTGCCGGGAGCCCGACTTCAGCTTCTGCAACTAAGAACACACGTGTTAGCTGGCCCAGCGACTTAGCACAGAACACCAAGAATGTAACAGAAATGAAAGAGATCCAAGAGTCTGGTTTCAATGCAAAACCCTAGGTCACACGCCTATCAAAACCCAAATGACCGAGGAGTTCCCGTCGTGGCTCCATGGTTAACAAACCTGACTAGCATCCGTGAGGACGTGGGTTCAACCCCTGGCCTTGCTCAGTGGGTTACAGATCGGCATTGCTGTGGCTGTGGTGCAGGCCGGAAGCTATAGCTCCAATTTGACCTAGCCTGGGAACCTCCATATGCCAAGGGCGTAGCCCTAAAAAAACAAAACAAAACAAACAAAAAAAACCCAAACCACCAAAAGGAAAGGAAGATTATCTATTACTCAAAGAGACAAAAAGCTGTGTCTCTAAAGCAATAATTCACTAGCTAATTTCTAAAAGAATGTCTCAGGTAAAGTCCCCAGGAAAGGAGTTTCTCTTCAGGATTTAAAGAGTACCTTTCTTTTTTTGGGGGGGGGTATGGTTTGCAATACCTGCTGCAGATCAGAGATTCCATCCGTTTTCAAAGGATCAGGATTTAAAAACTGCAATAATCTGTAAAATAATTAAAAGGCGACTTTGAAGGAAAAAAAAAGCAGTGTTTCTATTTCTTCAGTTGCACTACTATTCTAATTCTTCCCTGACAGAGGTAAAGTGAACTCCGTCCCCCAAAGCATGGCTCTGATGCTACTGCTTGTTCTGTTTCACTGTGTCTATTGCAACCCAGGGGCCGTGCTGGTCTGGCTGGTCTCCCTCTTGCCCCTCCCCCTCTGGGACCCATGCAGTGGACTCCGTGCTGCCAATCTCAGGGTCACGTGCCCTGGACCAGGAGAAAGACTGCATGATCACCAACTAGGTCATCTCATGTTTCTTCTAGGAAACCCACTGGCTCCTTCCTTTCTTGCTGTCTACTCCTGAATCATTCAAGGCTCCTGGCAACCCACAGCAGGCTGAGACATCAGTTGGTGTCATTTCATCAGTGGGTTCTGTGTAAAGGGCACTTAGCTCGAAAGAAATGAGCGGCATGGACAATGCAAGGTCTCTTGTTCCAAGGAAATAAGCTCCTGCAGCACCACGCCTCTCAGGTATGAGGCGGAGGGATGCCCGAGAGAAAGGTCGGCTCTGCTCCATGAACTGCCGCCCCCAGCACCGTGGGTGCCATGGTGGCCCTCAGAGCCCCTGCCCTGGACACCGTGAGGTGCTCCTGCTGGGCGAGAGGACAGCACGGGACCACAGAGTAGCCTCTGGGAGGTCGGGCCACACGAAGAGCTACGGGGTCACCACCCTGTCCCTGGGCATCCCGGGCCAACTAGTAGATACAGTTCAATCTCTTCACGGCTAAACTGTCTTAAATGCTTTGTCCCTCTGGTGGCTTCAGAGCAGCACATTTGGAATCTAAGAGTGTCTTTAGGCTGGAAATCATAAAAATTGGTAGGAAAACATTTGGTGGATTAAACAAGTATCAAATGAAGTGATTATGCTATAGTAAATAACTTGTAAGTGAACACTACGTGAATCTGGCAGGACCAAAAAAAAAAAAAAAAAAAAAAAAATCCCCAAATTCCACACTGCAAATCATTAGTATCTCCTGCAGGTGGCAGATCTATTTAACATCAGAAAACTGGGAAGCAAGCAAGCACAAACCCATATAAAATCACCAGCCCCCAAAGATCAACTATATATAATTTGTTTCATAAAACTGTTCACTGCACCAAGAGAATCAGGAAGGGAAGGGAGAGAATGGCTATTTACAATGGAACAAAGCTTTAAATCATAAAATACACCCTCATAAATGGAAAAGAAAAAACTAACTTCAAAGCCTATAGACACTCTGTGTATATATTTACTTTATGGGAACGTAGGCTTGAAATTAATAAAATCATATGTAAACCCTTCCTGCTTATAATTTTATGACAATTATTTCAATAAAAAATTTAGGCCAAGAAAAACATCCATACTTCACACAGCCGTTCTTCTCATTGTATTCTTTCTTCTCAGCCGATCTAAGTGGTTTCTCATTTGACTTCTGACATAAAGCACTAGAAATCAAAAACATTCATTAAAATTTCTGAACCTACTGCTGTATAGCACTGGGAACCACATCTAGTCACTTGTGATGGCACTTGATGGAGGATAATGTGAGAAAAAGAATGTGTATATATATATATATATGTACATACGTGTGACTGGGTCACTTTGCTGTAGGGTAGAAAATTGACAGAACACTGTAAACGAACTATAATGGAAAAAATAGAAATCATTTTAAAAAATTTCTGAACCTATTTATCCCAATCCTGAAGATATCTTTATTTTCTGTCTGTCTTGCTCACCACTGTGTTACCAGCACTTAGCATGGGCTCCTATCACCCACTGGTGTTTTTCCAGCTGCAAGTAGGGAAATCCCACTTGAGCTGACTTTAGCAAAAGCAGAATTTTGAGTAAGAGCTTCAGCATCTTGGTCACCTTCTAGGGATAAAGGGGAGACGCTTCTTAGGCTGTGTCATCCTAAGTTCCTAGGGGTGCCTTAGGCTCATGAATCCAGCTCCCCTGAGATCCATGGGGAGCTGCTTGGGGGCCCACCCTGGGCAGCCCTGAGCCTCGTTCAGTGGACTTGAGACTCAGCGAGGCCAACTCTTCAGCCCAAGGTCAGCTGTGGAAGGAGCATTGTCCTGCTCAGCCTGGTCAGATTTTTTTTTTTTTTTTTTGTCTTTTTGCTATTTCTTTGGGCCGCTCCCACAGCATATGGAGGTTCCCAGGATAGGGGTCGAATCAGAGCTGTAGTCACTGGCCTACGCCAGAGACACAGCAACTCGGGATCCCAGCCGCGTCTGCAACCTACACCAGAGCTCACGGCAACGCCGGATCATTAACCCACTGAGCAAGGGCAGGAACCGAACTCACAACCTCATGGTTCCTAGTCAGATTCGTTAACCACTGCGCCACGACGGGAACTCCCAAGATAAATTTTTTTTAAAAGTCTCAAAAGAAGAGGAGAAAGAGATGGGTGCAGAAAAAAAAAGTTTGTAGAATTAACAGCTCAATACCTACCAAATTTGGTGAAAAGACAGAAACCTACAAATGAAGAACTCTAATGAACCCCAACTGTATCAAACACATACAATAATGAAGTTGCTCAAAGCAGCAATAAGGAGAAAAATCTTAAAAGCAGAGGGAAAAGGATAACGTTGCAAACAACAGACCAAAGGAAAAAGACGACAGTAGATTTTGCATCAGGTGCAACATGAGCAAGCAGGTGGACCAACATCTTTAAAACAAAGAGAAAAAAGAACTTTCAACCTAAAATTCTATACCTAGCCAAGGTTTTTTTAAATGAAGCTAAAATAATGTTTCAGACATACAAAAGCTGAAAGAATTCATCACCAGCAGAGCCATAATACAAAGAAATAGTAGAAGGAAAATGATACCAGATGAAGATCTGGATCTACAGAAAAAGTGAAGAGCCTACATGGCAACTACAGAGGTAAGTAGATAAGATTTTTTTTCTTATTATTCAAATCCCTCTAAAAGAAAACTATTTAAATACACATGATAATAGATTCGAGCATTTGGAACAAATGTATAAATAAAATGTTATGGCCACACTACCATAAAGTCCAGGAGGGGAGAAAAGGAAGCATCCTACTTTAAGATTTCATGCCATGTGCGAAGTATAAAATATGACAGCCTTTCTGTGATTTCATTTCTATCCCTGACATGTACCTTGGGGAGGACAGGGTTACTTACAAAGTCTTTGACGCTCATCTTCAAGAATGAAACAAAACAGCCTTTGCTTTCCACCAACTTGAACTGCCACGGAGCACACTTTTAGCCTCCTTTACATCAAGGCAATGTCATTGGACCTGCCTTACAGAAACAACTCTGTCCGACAAGGTAACAAGGAGACTCTAGAACCACGACCACTTTTTGGCCGACTGTGCTACTCGCCAGTTGTCACAACATTTTTATCTTAAATTAATAAATGGAAATTCCCTGCTGGCCCAGCAGTTAAGGACTCGGTATTGTCAATGCTATGGCTCAGGTCACCGCTGTGGCTAGGGTTCAATTCCTGGCCTGGGAACTTCCAACAAATTAATATATGTTTAGTCAAAATTTCCAAAGACAGAGTTCCTCTTGTGGCGCAACAGAAAGGAATCGGACTAGTACCCATGAGGATGCAGGTTCGATCGCTGGCCTCGCTCAGTGGGTCAGGGATCTGGCATTGCTGTGAGCTGTGGTGTAGGTCGCAGGTGTGGCTCAGAGCCTGTGTTGCTGTGTCTGTGGTGTAGGCCGGCCCCTGTAGCTGATTCAGCCCCCAGCCTGGGAACTTTCATATGCTGCAGGTACAGCCTTAAAAACAAACAAAAAAAAAAGTCCAAGATCACTCTTTTTTTGAAATCAAATATTTTCCATCTCTCTTACAAAACATTATGTAAGAAAATATTATACTTAAGTCTCTAGTCAATTACATGGGATTTTCAAATCATACCTTGTCACTGGTATATCTGGATCGGCGTATATGGTTATGTCCCTTTGTGTTGGCCAGTACACTGAAGATTCAACACACTGTAAAAAAAAATTTTCAGAAAGAATATTTATGCTGGTAATATGTGTATTCTGGGAATCAAAATTCCATGGGAGTTATTCTCACAGACAACCATCCCAGATGATACTGAGGCAACCCAGATGTGGAGAGACAAAGATCCGGAAAGCTGGTTGTTTATGCCACCACTGTCACCACTAGATTGAAGTGTTCAAATTCCAGACATCCAGCCTTTCAATGTCCTGTAATTATTTTCATATGTCTTCTCAAAGGGACTGAAAAAACAAGTGAGGCTTGAACTTAACTAACAGAGAGTCCCATAATTCCAGATTTTTACATCCTTGTTGAAATACTTTGAGAAAAAACACCCAATTGTAGGACAAGAACAACGGCTTGACGAGAAGGGAAGCAGGAATCACCCTGTTCTTTCGAAACAGCACAAACATGAAAACATATTTTTTCATAATGATCATAGCCATATGTTTGGTTCCTAGCAAATTTTAAAGGAGAACATTCTAAAATCAACATTATATGAACTTGGAGTTCCCGTCGTGGCGCAGTGGTTAACGAATCCGACTAGGAACCATGAGGTTGCGGGTTCAGTCCCTGCCCTTGCTCAGTGGGTTAATGATCCGGCGTTGCGTGTGATGTAGGTTGCAGACGCGGCTGGGATCCCGAGTTGCTGTGTCTCTGGCGTAGGCTGGCGGCTACAGCTCCGATTCGACCCCTATCCTGGGAACCTCCATATGCCGAGGGAGCAGCCCAAAGAAATAGCAAAAAAGACCAAAAAAAAAAAATTATATGAACTATACATTTAATGGACATTTAAAAATACCTTATTTACATCTTTTAAAGAGATGCACTGCTGTTTCTTTTCAGATTTTTTTTTAGATGAACTTCCCAATGGATCCATATTACATTTTACAGCTTTATCTGTAAAATAAAAAGTGATAAAAATTATCTCAGAAAGTGTTATTCATAAATAGAAAATAGGACAGAAAGGATTATACTGAAAAATTCCTATCATAAACCTTAATACATAAAATTATTATAGAACAGGCTTTTGTATCAAACTTTTATTTGAGGGAGTTAAATTTAAAAATCTTGCTTCAGGGAGTTCCTGTAGTGGCACAGAGGTTAACGAATCCAACTAGGAACCATGAGGTTGCAGGTTCGATCCCTGCCCTTGCTCAGTGGGTTAAGGATCTGGTGTTGCCGAGAGCTGTGGTGTAAGTCGCAGATGCAGCTCAGATCCCGCGTTGCTGTGGCTGTGGTGTAGGCCGGCAGCTACAGCTCTGATTCGACCCCTAGCCTGGAAATGTCCATATGCCGAGGGTGTGGCCCTAAAAACGTAAGAAGACAAAAATTTTTTATATTAAACAATAAAAACTTATAGCTTTAAAAAGAAAACCTGAAGTGGCTACATTAATTTCAGGCAGAGCAGACCTCAGGACAGGAAAATTAGGAAGGAGAGAGGCATCACGTAATAATAAAGGAGCCAATTCTTCAAGAAGCTATAAGAGACCATAATGTGCATGTACTTATTAACAAGAGAGCATCAAAATATTTGAGGCAAACACTGCTACAACTGCAAGGAAAAATAAATGAGTCCACTCTTAGAGCTGGAGACACCAACACCCCTCTATCAGGAATGGACAGTCCCGCAGGCAGAAGATCCATAAGGGCACAGCTGAGCTCAAGAGCAGCACCAGACAACTGGTCACAAGTGTTATCCTACATCATCTTTACCTACAGCAGGATGCACCTGCTTCTCAAGCTCAAAAGGAAATTATACCAATACAGACCAATTACACCTAAACAGCAAGTTCCCCCATGGCAACACAGTGGAAACAAATCCAACTAGTATCCATGAAGATGCGGGTTAGATCCCTGGCCTCGCTCAGTGGGCTACGGATCCAGCATTGCCGAGAGCTGTGGTGTAGGTCACCACCACAGCTCGGATCTGGCATTGCTGTGCTGGGGCACAGGCCGGCAGCTACAGCTCCGATTCGACTCCTAGCCTGGGAACTTCCATATGCCAAGGGTGCAGCCCTAAAAAGGAAGGAAAAAAAAAAACTAAACAAATTTAAAAGACTAGAAATTATAAAATGTATACTCTCAGACCACAGTGGAATTAAACCAACTTAATCACAAAAAGATGGCTGGAAAATCCTGAAACATTTAGAGATTAAACAATATACTTCTACATAATATATGGATCAAGAGGAAATTTCAAAAGAAATTTCAAAAAAAAATTTTAACTAAATGAAAATAGAGGAGTTCTTGTTGTGGCTCAGTGGGTTAAGAACCCAACTAGTATCCAAGAGGATGCAGGTTCCATCCCTGGCCTCACTCAGTGGGTTAAGGATCTGGCATTGCCACAGGCCGTGGTGCAGGTCACAGATGTGGCTCAGATCCAGCATTGCTGTGGCACAGGCCTCAACTGCAGCTCCGATTCAACACCCAGCCCAGGAATTTCCATATGCCGCAGGTATGGCCCTAAAATAAATAAGTGAAAGAAAACACAACTCATCAAAATTTGTGGGATGAGGCAAAAGCAGTAAAGGACAAATGATAGTATTAAATGTGTATATTGGGGAGTTCCCGTCGCGGCGCAGTGGTTAACGAATCCAACTAGGAACCATGAGGTTGCAGGTTCGGTCCCTGCCCTTGCTCAGTGGGTTAACGATCTGGCGTTGCCGTGAGCTGTGGTGTAGGTTGCAGACGCGGCTCGGATCCCGTGTTGCTGTGGCTCTGGCGTAGGCCGGTGGCTACAGCTCCGATTAGACCCCTAGCCTGGGAACCTCCATATGCCGTGGGAGCGGCCCAAGAAACAGCAAAAAGCCAAAAAAAAAAAAAAAAAAAGTGTATATTGGAAACGGAGAAAAATCTAAAATTAATAATGTAAGCTTCCACCTTAGGAAAGTAGAAAAAAAAAAAAAAACAGCACATTAAGCAGAAAAAAAAAGAAAGAAAGAAAAATCAGAGCAAAAATCAATGAAGTTGAAAACAAGAAATCATCGGCCACAATTAGGCCATTCTACAGAATCACTGGTCTATAATCTTCAAAGGTGCCTGATGACTGCTGCAGCCTAAGGGGGACCAGGAGATGCACCGAAGGATGCTGACTGCATGCTCCTGCCATGGGACAGGGGTTACAGGGTATCTGAGGGTTAGATGATCACAATGCATCGATGTTCATTTTCTGCTTTTGAAAGCTGTATTGTGAACGTTTTCGAGAATTTCTAGGAAAAACACACAACTACTGGGGAGAGATGGGAATTCCAGTCAGCAACTTATTCTCAAATGGTTTCCTATATTAGCTGATTGGTTAGCCAAGTACTGAAAAGTACGACACTTTAAAAAAAAAAAAAAGCAACTTCAAAGTACCAAAAATTAATAAAAATATGGTTGAAATAGCTTCTCAATAATTCACAAGGGAAATCTCTGAATAAGTAAAAACGAATAATTTTGTTTCTTATATGATAATCCGGTCACATTTCACATTAGTTTTCTTTTGTTTACGATCAACTTTTTCCTTTTCGAGGACATGCACAGTTCATTTCAACACTGATTATAATAAAGAAAGGGAGGAAATAATTATTTCCCAGCAACCTGGGGCTACTTGAAATCATAATGACAGAATCTATATAATGGAAAGCTTCGCAGTGACTAATCACGATGTAAATGCCTGGTGTTTTTCCTGCTTCCATGAAAAGGTAAGAAATACAAATGGAAATAACGCATTCCTATCAGCAAAGGGCTCCTTGCTGCAGGAATTCCCACCTTGCACCCCGACAGGATATGGGTTCATATCAGAACATGGGTGGGGGAGTTCCCATTGTGGCACAGCGGAAACGAATCCGAGCAGGAACCATGAGGTTGCAGGTTTGATCCCTGGCCTCGCTCAGTGGGTTAAGGATCTAGCGTTGCTGTGAGCTATGCAGTGTAGGTCACAGACACGGCTCGGATCCTGTGTTGCTGTGGCTGTGGCGTAGGCCAGCCACTGTAGCTCCAATTGGACCCCTAGCTTGCGAACCTCCATATGCTGCAGGTACGGCCCTAAAAAGCAAAAAAAAAAAAAAAAAAAAAGTATGGGTGGGACCACATATACCAAAGCCTGCCACTCAAACTCTGCACATGAAGACCCCAACTGACCAACTCAACAAGTGGTAATAGTGCCTCCCTGTGGAACAAGGGAGGGAGTGCACTGATGGACTATCACGTCCAAGCCATGTTTCACATCCTGAAACCACATAACACTGGATCCATTTGACCTAGAAACAGTTCAGCCATTTATTAAATGAAAAACACTCCACAGCAGTATATATGGTAGGATCCCATTTCTGTAAGATAGAGATCGTACACAGGAGTTCCCGTCATGGCGCAGTGGAAATGAATCCGACTAGGAACCATGAGGTTGTGGGTTCAATCCCTGGCCTCGCTCAGTGGGTTAAGGATCCGGTGCTGCCCTGAGCTGTGCTTTAGGTCGCAGATGCATCTCATAGGACCTGGTGTGGCTGTGGCGGTGGTGTAGGCCGGCAGCTGTAGCTCTGATTTGACCCCTAGCCTGGGAACCTCCATATGCTGCAGGTCTGGCCACCCTCACATCTGGAAAACGGTGGGGGGAAAAAGGCTGTAAAATTTTAGTTAGTAGGTATAGTCAAGATGACAGGCTTTTAAAGTTCTGATTATCTGTGTGTTTGTATGATGAACAACATGACCAAGGTAATTTAAAGTGGAGGGAATCTTTTAGCTGATTACGGCTATAGTTTAGTTGAGGTTTACCATGGCTGTATGTGAAATATCACGCCCACAGGTATACCTAAGCCCCATGTAAGTGTGAAATCGTGGAGATCTCCACAGAGGGTAACCAAGCATCAAAGCAGTGGTATATTTCACCCTTGCCCAACAATTCCAATTCATTAAAGATCCTGGAGATAAGAAATTGAAGACTGGGTATTTCTGACTTCGCAGATGCCTCTTTCTCATTTTTATGCATCCTATTGCTTAAAATAAAAATAAACCAGGAGTTCCCGTGGTGGCGCAGTGGTTAATAAATCTGACTAGGAACCATGGGGTTGCGGGTTCGATCCCTGGCCTTGCTCAGTGGGTTAAGGATCCAGCGTTGCTGTGAGCTGTGGTGTGGGTCACAGACAAGGCTCGGATCCCAAGTTGCTATGGCTCTGGTCTAGGCTGGTAGCTACAGCTCCGATTAGACCCCTAGCCTGGGAGCCTCCATATGCTGCGGAAGCAGCCCAAGAAATGGCGAAGACGACAAAAAATTTAAAAAATTAAAAATTAAAAATAAACCATAAATCCATATGTATATTCTGAGGACAAAGAAGACTCACCGGCCTATGGCTGGGCTGGAATAAATGAGTCCTACATGTGAACAAATGCCCATCATGTTCTTTGCATTATGGTAAAAGCCTACGGACTGCAAGGCACATCATCTTTGTCGGCCTCTTCATTGTAAATTGGTTCCACTAAATTGAGGGGAAAAGAGTTCTCATAGCCCCTCTAACCAACCTTACAGTCTTCAGAGAATTAAGAGTATTCTTTTACGTTGCTATGAAATGAAGCAAGAGAGAACTCACCCAAGATCCTAGAGGTTGGCCTGAGGTCACTCACACCCTTGGGCCACGGATGCTGGAGAGACTTCGCCAGAAAAGTTAAACCATGTGAATCTGACAGAAATAATACATTTCCAGATTAAATCATGAAATAAAACCCAAAACACAAATGTGAATTTGTTGGTACGCTTCTGGTTTCATTTTTGGTGTAAGGTTACAGGATAATCTAACTCAGGGCAGGGCAGCAACGTGAGGGGACGAAAGAAAAGTGGAGGGAGAGAGACATGTCATGTTGTTCTTGGAGTTCCCGTCGTGGCTCAGCAGAAACGAATCCGACTAGGAACCATGAGGACGCAGGTTCAACCATCCCTGGCCTCACTCAGTGGGTTTGGGAACCGGCCTTGCCATGAGCTGTAGTGTAGGTCACAGACGTGGCTCAGATCTAGCGTTGCTGTGGCTGTGTTGGAGACTGGCAGCTACAGCTCCGATTTAACCCCTCACCTGGGAACCTCCATATGCCACAGGCACAGCCCTAGAAAGCAAAAAAATTAAAAGTATCTAGGAGTTCCTTTTGGTGCAGTGCGTTAAGGCTTGTCACTGCAGCAGCTCGGGTGGCTGCTGTGGCAAAGGTTTGATCCCTGGCCTGGGAACTTCTGCCTACCACAGATGTGGCCAAAAAATATCTAAAACACTAAACAAATAAAACTTTATTTTGGTAATATCTTTATGAACATAGGGCCTTATAAAAGTATAACTTCATGTTGATAAGAAATTGACAATAGTTTTTTTTCTGTTCTCATAAAAACAAACTGCAGCAGAACTTGAGTTCCCTTCATGGCTCAGTGGTTAACGAACCCGACTAGGACCTAGGAGGACACAGGTTTGATCCCTGGCCTCGCTCAGTGGGTTAAGGATCCAGCATTGCCATGAACTGTGCTGTAGGTCACAGACATGGCTCGGATCCTGCGTTGCTGTGACTGTGGTGTAGGCTGGCAGCGGTAGCTCTGATTGGACCCCTAGCCTGGAAACCTCCAAATGCCACGGCTGCAGCCCTAAAGAGAAAAAAACAAAAAACAAAACAAAAAAACCCACCTACAGCATCTCTTGACCTCTTAACCTCAAACTTGTTACAAACTCATTAGGATTAAAATTAAAATATTAAATTCAGAATCCAATGCCTCCATATGAGGAAAAGTCTGTACAACTCATATCAATACACTAAGACCCCTATAAGTAAGACAGTTTAAAGTAAACATACATTGTTGAGAATCCACTCACTTTCCATCCCTTGAGAATCTTTTCCTTGCAAAAACATCGGCCAAAGAGTAAGTGCCGGGTTGAGTTTACTGGAAAAGGATGCTGACTTTATATTCAATCTTGGTTTCTTTAAAGAATCGAGGTTTTGATTCTCCATGGGCGATACGTAACAAGCAAAGTTCTTTGCAACCAGATCGTCATTAACACAAACCTGTGTAATTTTAAACATTTCATGGATAATAAGTTACTTCAGCAACTATTCCAAACTTAACCCCAAATTTCAATCAACACAATTATTCGATTTCAATCTTCAACACAATTATTTTACAGAATATAATTTAATAGAAATTGATCTACTGACTTCCGCTCTAGTAATGGTGAACTAGATACTTCTCACCAACTTTCCTGAGAAGAAAACAGAAAGAAACTGTATGAAATCTAAGAAACATTTTGAAAGCACCAGAAATGTAAGGAGTTAATATTCAAGATATATAAAGAACTCATATGGATTTCCCATCATGGCACAGCAGTAACGAATCTGACTAGGAACCATGAAGTTGCGGGTTCGATCCCTGACCTCACTCAGTGGGTTAAGGATCCAGCATTACTGTGACCTGTGGGGTAGGCTACAGATGTGGCTCGGATCCTGCATTGCTGTGGCTGTGGTGTAGGCTGGCAGCTGTAGCTCCAATTCAACCCTTAGCCTAGGAACCTCCACAGGCCACAGTTGTGGCCCTTAAAAAAAAAAAAAAAAAGGGGGGGGTTTAAAAAAAAAAAAACCCAAATATATAAAGAACTCATACAACTCAATAGCAAACAAAGAAACAAAAATCCCCAAATAATCCCATTGGAAAATAGGCAGAGGATCCGAGGGTCTAAATACACATTTTTCCAAAGAAGACATAGAGATGGCGAGCAGGTCCATGGAAAGATGCTCAACATCACTGATTATTAGAGAAATGCAAATCAAAACTACAATGAGGTACCACCTCACACTAGTCATAATGGCCATCATTAAAAAGTGTACAAATAACAAATGCTGGAGAGGGTGTGGAGAAAAGGGAGTGCCCCTACCCTGTTGGTGGGAACATAAATTGGTACAACCACTGCAAAGAAAAGAACAGTATGGAGTTATCTCAGAAAACTGAATATAGAATTACCAATATGGTCCAGCAATCCCACTCCTGGGCATATATCGAGACAAAACTACAACTCAAAAAGATACATGGAGTTCCCGTTGTGGCTCAGTGGTTAACGAATCCGACTAGGAACCATGGGGTTGCGGGTTCAATCCCTGGCCTTGCTCAGTGGGTGAAGGATCTGGCGTTGCCGTGAGCTGTGGTGTAGGCTGCAGACGTGGCTCGGATACCGTGTTGCAGTGGCTCTGGCGTAGGCCAGTGGCTACAGCTCTGATTCGACCCCTAGCCTGGGAATCTCCATGTGCTGTTGTGGCTCAGCAGGTTGGGAACCCGACATGGTATCCATGAGGATTCGGGTTCGATCCCTGATGTAAGTTGTGGATCCACTGTTGCCGTAAGCTACGGCACAGGTCACAGACGCAGCTCCAATTCCCAACCCGGGAACTTCCAAATGCCATAAAAGGAAAAAAAAATGTAGAACCCATGATGGAAATGGGCCAACACCACAGAAAAAAGGTTTTGACCACAAGAATCACTGATGGATATTTGCAGAGTCTCAAAGATACTTAATAACTTCAAAAGGAATAAACAGTAACTCTGCAGGAAAAGCCTAGCAGACACCACCTTAACCAGCCAATCAAGGTTAAGGTGACTAGTACTAAGACACATCAACAGTCAACATCAGAGTTCCAGTTGTGGTTCAGTGGAAACAAACCAACGAGCATCCATGAGGACACAGGTTCAATCCCTGGTGCCACTCAGTGGGTTAAGGATCGCTTGTTGCGGTGGCTGTGGTATAAGCCAGCAGCTGTAGCTCCAACCTGACCTCTAGCCTGGGAACTTCCTTATGCCACACCTGCAGGCACCACCCCTCCAAAAACACATGTCAACATCATGACCCCTGCTCTAAAGCAACCCAGAAGCACATCACGTGTGCAGCATTCCTGCTCAAACTATGGGATACCTCAAGCTAACCATGAGAAAACACCAAAAAAAGCCAAAGTGAGTAGAGAGTTCCTTTGTGGCTCAGAGGGTTAAGGGTCTGTCATTGTCACTGCAGCAGCTCAAGTCCCTGGTGTGTCTCAGGTTCAACCCCTGGCCTGGGAACTTCCACATGCTGTAAGCACGGCCCCCCCAAAAAAAAAAAAAAAAAGTGTCCGGTACACTTTAGAAGTGTCAAGGTCTCAAAAGAGGAGGAAAGACAAGCTGTCAAATTGCAGGACACTAAGGAGATGTGACAGATTCAACGTGGAATCCAGGATCTGATTTGAGACCACAGAGAGGAGATTAGCAGGAAAACTGGCAAAATTCAAATAAGGTCTGCAGGTTTTTAAAAATAGTATTTTATCAGTGTTAATTTTCTGGTTTCAGTCACTGTACCGTTTGTTTGTATGGTTAACATCAGGGGAACCCAGATAGAGCACACACACAAAATCTCTCCACTCTTTCGGCATCTTTTCTATAACTGTGAAACTGCTCCAAACTAAAGTTTTAAAATAAATCCATGGTTTAAATGGCCTCTGTGGGCCCTGAGCATTCCCAAATCTGTATCTGCATCCATGACCACACAAGCTACAGCCTTGATAAAGGGCCACCAGCCAAGGGTAACCAGCTAATAACTGGGGCTGGGGGGCTCTCACATGTGATGCCCACTTTCTCTCTTATGTTATTATCTGAATTCTTTACAACAGGCACATATTACATACAATGAGAAAATTAAGGGGGGAAAAAGCAGAGAACATCAGACCAAATTATGTGTATTAAAAAAAAAAAATTATGGGAGTTCCTGTCGTGGCTCAGTGGTCAACACATCTGACTAGGAACCATGAGGTTGTGGGTTCGATCCCTGGCCTTGCTCAGTGGGTTAAGGATCAGGCATTGCCGTAAGCTGTGATGTAGATCACAGACGCAGCTTGGATCCTGCATTGCTATGGCTGTGGTGTAGGCCGGCAGCTACAGCTCCGATTAGACCCCTCGCCTGGGAACCTCCATATGCCACGGGAGTGGCCCTAGGAAAGGCAAAAAAAAAAAAAAAAAAATTACGGCCTCTTATAAGAAAATAACATTCCGTATTCATCACTATAGGAATAATTTCTTGTCCATTACTAAGTAAAATGCTGTCTAAATTAAATACTAAAGGAGTTCCCTCTGTGCTGCAATGGGATTGGCGGCATCGCAGGAGCCCTGGGATGCAGGTTCAAACCCAGCCCGGCACAGTGGGTTAAGGATCTGGCATAGCTATGGCTCAGACCTGATCCTTGGCCCGGAAACTCCGTATGCCTTGGGGCAGCTGAAAAAGAAAAAAGAAAATTAATGAAATGAAATAAATACTAAAGTCATTTTTTAAAATAATTAAAAGAAGTTCCTGTTGTGGCTCAGCGGTAACAAACCCAACTAGTAACCATGAGGATACAGGTACAATCCCTGGCCTCACTCAGTGGATGATGGATCTGGAGTTGCTGTGACCCACTGCATGGGTCACAGACATGGCTTGGATCTGGCGTTGCTGTGACTGTGGCGTCGGCTGGAGGCTGCAGCTCTGATTCGAACCCTACCCTGGGAACTTCCATATGCCATGGGTGCAAAAAAAAAGAAGAAGAAAAACAGTCCTGGCTAACTTCTGATCTAAGCCAAATCTTGAAAGAATAAAAAAATGTCTACGCTGTGTAAATGACATTATTTTCCTTGATGTTCACTGTTTTATTAAAATAAACACTTTTTTTTCTTTTTCGGTCTTTCTGTCTTTTTAGGGCTGCACCTGCAGCATATGAAGGTTCCCAGGCTAGGGGCTAACCCGAGCTACAGCTGCCGGCCTACACCACAGCCACAGCAACGCCAGATCCGAGGTGTGTCTGCGACCTGCACTACAGCTCATGGAAATGCCAGATCCTTAATCCACTGAGCAAGTCCAGGGATCAAACCCGCAACGGTATGGTTCCTACTTGGATTTGTTTCCGCTGCACCACGATGGGAACTCTCAAACACTTTGAACAATAATAAAAATGGCTTTAAAATACAGTTCTTTCACGTACCTTTTCATTTTTCATAGTCACATAAAGGTAAACATCAAAAGTATCTTCTTCCACTGCACACAATTTGGCTTCCACCTGGGTAGTTGCTAAACAGCAGAAATGAAAACACATTAGCTGACATTAAAAGTAATCTTAAAACGACTACAACTATTTCTCACACCGTCTCTGCTAACCACTTAGGATTCCCTAGCACAAGGTCCTGAGGCTTCCTCGTGCAGAAGGGGTCTGGCGGTGGGCAAGGGGTCAGCCCCGGATCCTCTGTCATCACCCCCTGCATCCTCCTCCTGTGACACCACCTCAAGCTCGGTTCTGTGCTCTCTTCTCTTCCAGTGACTCCCAAACCCTGTGCCCAGTCACAGCCTTTCACCCGAGTCCATGGCACCCCTCCATGCCCATGGGCTCATCCCAAAAGCAGCTCCACGTATGGGCACCAACAGGCCCTCTGCTCAGTTTCACTTCACTCCTACCGCCACCCTCTGAGATGGTGCTGCTGTCATTTTACAGGGGAGGAGACGGGGCTCCGGGGAGGCTACACAGAGGCAGCAGGACAATGTTTCTGAGGCACCCTGCCTCCCCCAAAACCGGTCTCCCAGGCCCCCTGTGGGCTCGCAAGGGTCCAAACTACCAAACTAGAGGCGTCCCCCTTCCCATTTCTCCCAGGTGCAACACGGGCTACTGGCCGCTTCTTTACCCCAACAGAGGGGTGGTGGTGAAGAGGGGCCAGGGCCCCAACAGGTGCTGCTCCTCAGAACAGCCCTAGAGGTCAGCACGGTTATTTGGCTCAGACTGCCAAGGTTTTTAGGACGGATGCCACAAACGAGAGTCTATTTTACAGCCAATGATAAAAAATAAAAAGAACACAAAAAAATGGGAGGGGGGGATGCCTCTGGTTTGGTAGTTTGGACCCTCTACACATCTTAATTAGCAATGATGGTGATCACCCAGTAAGCATCCATTTATTGTCCCTTGCTTGCCAAAAACATTAGGCTTTTTGTCAATTGTTGGTTCAATGAAATGCACATAGATATATGTGGCAGTGCTGCAGCGTCTATGCAAACTGAGAGACAGGCATTCTTATTGTTGAAGGGTGCCCCACCCAAACAGCCCCTGTCTGACTTCACCTGTCAATTACCGATGTCCCCATCCACCCCCAAATTCCAGGGGTGCAGAGTCACTGCGACACTTGGGGTGGAAGAAGCTCCAGGTAACTTACGAACCCACACGGGTGGGAGCGGGGTGTGTGTGTTTGACTTCACCTGTCAATTACCGATGTCCCATCCACCCCCAAATTCCAGGGGTGCAGAGTCACTGCGACACTTGGGGTGGAAGAAGCTCCAGGTAACTTACGAACCCACACGGGGGGGCGGGGCTAAGCAGACACATCTCAAACCCCCTCACCAACAGAAGGCAAAACCCTCTTGGGGGTCCGTTCAAAGCACTGCCTCACCTTTTAGGATATTCTGAAAGTACTGAATAGCCGCACTGTCCCACTTCTTGGAGGGTCTGGAACAGAACAGACGCAACTTCATTAAATGAAAAGCCGAGGCTAGTACACCAACGTCACTCTGTAAATTATACTCGGGGTGTTCCTGATATGACATGTTGATGGGAGTCTGGCTCTGCGCTGGGCTGGCGACCCCAGCAGCCAGCACGGCTGGCTCCCCCCGCCCCCCACCCCGCCCCAACCGCTGCCCCAGACGCCAGAGCAGAGACTCAGGGAGAAGAGCCCCCTCTTGGGGCTTCTTGTGCTGCTGTGCCCACCGCCATCATGCCAGCACCTGTGACATGGGTCTCCCCATCAGAACACGAGCTCCGGGGACAGCCCCTGAGCAGGGAGTACCCGGCACAGAGCGAGGCCCCACGTGTGCTGGGAAAACTGACATCCTCAGAGCAGCCGGCCGTGGGAAACCCAGCCTCTACTGTCTCATGCTTTTCCTCACTCTGCTTCTCCCTGCCACTGTGTCCCATTTCTCCCTATCATCTTGCCCTTCCCTACGTGTGATACTGTGATTTATGAGAAAAAATACATATTTGGTCATTGTCCCTGTTGCACAGAGCTCAGCGATTCCAAGAGGGATAAAGCTGTCTTTTGGCATGTTAACGAGGTGACTTTTGGAAAGGACCTAGGTAACTGAGGGAGGCGGGCTGGCTGCCAGGGGAACCAATCTGTGATCAGAGTCAGAACTTTCAGTCCCACCCCCCACCCACCCCCACCTCTGGGAAGGGGAGAGGGGGTGGAGGATGAACCAACCAATCGCCAGTGGATGATGAGTTAATCAATCATGGCTGGTAACGAAGCCTCCATAAACACCAAAAATTAACTTGGTTGTGAGCATCTGAGTTGCGAGGGGGTGCGGGGAGTCTTGTAGGATGGAGCCCCTCATCTTGGGAACAGATGCTACCTCAGGGGAGACTGCATTAATTGCTTAGGGATGTGTTAAAACACACACACACACACACACACACACACACACACACACGCACTGGAGTCAAGAGTCCTACTATGCTTTGGAAAGAAAATCACAGGAAAAGTTACAGGTGGTAGAAGATCACAAGAAACCAGCATTTGGAAGCATGGAACAAAAATAAAATAAATAAGGTTAGAGTGATGTTTTCTGTCTACCACTGGTTTTATTTACTAGAGGTGCCATCACTATCCCCCAAAGGTTGTTTCAAAGATCAAATGAGGTAATGCACATAAAGCACTCGGCCCAGTTAGTTTCATCTTTACTGAGAAAGATACTAAGCACATTACCTCAAGAAAATCATGAAGTATTTCCAAAAGGAGGTAGAAATAAACAAGCAAACAAATAGAGGTTCTAAACCCTGTTGCATAAAAATTACTTAACAAGCTCTTCGTTTTTTAACAAAATGTAGTAGATTCCTAGTAAGAAAAAGGTCAAGGAGTTCCCGTTGTGGCGCAGTGGAAACAAATCCAACTAGGAACCATGAGGTTGCGGGTTCGATCCCTGGCCTCGCTCAGTGGGTTAAGGATCCAGCGTTGCCATGAGTTGTGGTGTAGGCTGCAGACACAGCTCGGATCCCGTGTTGCTGTGGCTGTGGTGTAGGCTGGCAGCTACAGCTCCGATTAGACCCCTAGCCTGGGAACCCCATATGCCTTGGGTGCAGCCCTAGAAGACAAAAGACCAAAAAAAACAAAAAAAAAAAAAAATCAACCTAGGCTATGAACTAGTATATTGAGAAGTCTCTCACAGGAGTGCCAGTTGTAGCTCAGGGGGTTACAGACCCAACTAGCATCCACGAGGGTGCAGGTTCAATCCCTGGCCTTGCTCTATGGGTTAAGGATCCGGCATTGCCTCAAGCTGAGATGTAGGTTACCGACGAGGCTCAGAACTGGCACGGCTGTGACGTAGGCAGGACCCCTAGCCTATAAGCCTAGACCCCTGGCCTGGGAACTTCCATATGCCACAGGTGCAGCCCAAAGAAGAAAAAGAAAAAAAAAAGTCTCTCACAGGCCAATTAGTCTGTGCATTCCTCTCCACATACACACTACATGAGGAGATACCCAACTTTACAAGGCAGAAAAAAAATGCAACATAAAACAAAATACCACTGTCATTCAGCAAAGAGGTGAAAATTAAAAAGCCTGATGTTCAACATTGTATGGGAAAAGCAGCACTTTTTTTTTTTTTTTTTTTTTTTTGGTCTTTTTAGGGCCACTCCCGCAGCATACGGAGGTTCCCAGGCTGGGGGTCTAATCGGAGCTGTAACCACCAGCCTATACCACAGCCACAGCAACGCCAGATCCGAGCCACATCTGCAACCTACACCACAGCTCACAGCAATGCCGGATCCTTAACCCACCGAGTGAGGCCAGGGATCAAACCCGCAACCTCATGGTTCCTAGTTGGATTCATTAACCACTGCACCATGACGGGAACTCCAAAAGCAGCACTTTCTATCCTCCAATGATGGGAGTATAAATTGCTAGTCTTTTTGGAAGGAAATTTGATGAAACCTGCCCAGGCCCGTAATACATGTATTCAGACACACCTTCTTAATGAGGCGCAGACAAAAAGGCACCACCTGTCAAAGAAAGTGATCAAAATGCAGCAAAAGGCTGAGGGGCTTGCTTCAGCCCTTCTTTGTCTACACTGAGGGTCTCCTAGGTTGGGTGTGTCAAGGCTGGGAACGCCCCTGCGGGGCACTGTGGGGGCACTGGGGAGGGGGTCATGCAGAGGGGGTGTGAGGAAGATGGGGGATGGCCTCTGAGGAAGAGCTGAGCAGGACAGCGACGGGGACGCTGCCGGCTGCTCTGAGGATCGTGGTGGCCTCGGCAGAAACCAGCTGGCTTAGTGTCACTGGTGTGGATTCCAAGGCAGCCACAAGGGTGACGGATTTCTTTATATTCTTACGAGAATGTACAGTGCAGAAGAGTTTAGAGACCATCTAGCTGGCCCTCAAGAGAGGAAAGGTTAAACACAGCAGCTGTGCCGATTGCAGTCACCCAGGAAAAGGACTGGAGCAGAGGGGAGCACAAGGACTGGCAAAGAGCTACAGCCCGCGTTCTCATGGGTACCACTGGGTCACTTTGCTGGACAGCAGAAACTGACGCAACACTGTAAATCAACGATACTTCAAGCAAAAAAATGTTTCAAAACATTCTTAAGTTCCCTCTGCCAGTAAGACAGTGTGTTCTAATTTTCATTAAGAGCTCCACGCCTGTGAATATGTATAAAAGTGCTGAAAAAGAGCTGCAAGTTCAAACCTAAACGAGCCCCAGAGGCTCCCAGAAGGAAGGAGGGGATGGGGCTGGAGAAGGGTACCCTGCGTATTTTTTTTAATGCACCATGACCCGATGTGCTAATGTTTTTCTTTACGGTTAATTTCTTCCTTTTTTGTTTCTTTTTTGGCTGACCCACAACATACGGAGCTCCTGGGCCAGGGATCAGATCCAAGCCACAGTTGTGACCCAAGTCCTGCGGCAGCAACACTGGATTCTTAACCCACTGGGCCAGGCTGAGGATAGAACCTGCATCCCAGTGTTCCCAAGATGCCACTGATCCCACTGCACCGCGGTGGGAGCTCCTATTCCTTTTTGTAAGTTAAAAAGACAAACAACACAGAGCTCGGGCCCCTCCTCTATCCCTCACACTGCAGCCTCTGTGGACAGGGCAGGTTTGACACACAGACTCAGAAGACACCTCCTAAAGGACAAAGAGACCTTTGAAATCGCTTAGCATGTCTCAAGAGGACCCGATTTCATATCATCATACACTCGATTTAGGACTTTTAATGAGGGTTCAACATACATCAGCAGGTGTACTTACACAAGCTCAGCATTATCTTCCCGGAAGTCAACGTGCAACGTGACAGGTTTTGTGCAGTATAGTCTGAATTTTTTTGCTCTGTAAGGAAGCTGCATAAACGTCTCCACTGCAACTCGGATGCTTAAGAGTGAAACAGAACAGTTCCAAAATAAAGAAAAAAAAATTACATATAACATAGTTCTTAAAAGTATGCCTATATATTTAATATCCTTAACATAAAACAAAAGACCAAAGAAAAGCCCATTTTTTTCTGTTTCTACTAGAGCCACCAAGAGTAGGCAAATGCTTAAGCCCAGTCGCCTACGAAGATGAAAACTGGGTCTTGGCAGCTGAGAAAAACCTTACTTTCCTATACACCAAGATATACATACGGAGTTCCCGTCATGGCTCAGTGGTTAATGAACCTGACTAGCATCCATGAGGAGGCAGGTTCGATCCCTGGCCTCACTCAGTGGATTAGGGATCCGGCACTGTTGTGAGCTGTGGTGTAGGTTGCAGATGTGGCTCGGATTCTGTGTTGCTGTGGCTGTGGTGTAGGCTGGCAGATGCAGCTCCCATTTGACCCCTAGCCTGGGAACTTCCATATGCTGCAGGTGAGCCCCTAAAAACCAAAAAAAAAAAAAAAAAAGCAAGAAAGGACACACAGCTCTCAAATGTCTGTGTGTGCACAGATATACACACAGTACATAAAAGATATTCAGTACATCTCTGGCATTAAAATTTATTTTTCAGTCTTTTGTCCTTTTAGGGCCACACTAGTGGCATATGGAGGTTCCCAGGCTAGGGGTCGAATCGGAGCTGATGCTGCCCACCTACACCAGAGCCACAGCAACACGGGATCCGAGCCGCATCTGCGACCTCCACCACAGCTCACAGCAACGCCAAATCCTTAACCCACTGAGTGAGGCCAGGGATCAAACCCATAACCTCATGGTTCCTATTCAGATTTGTTTCCACTGAGCCATGACAGGAACGCCTTAAGACTTTTAAATATCAATTTTAATACACGACCAGAACCACCTTGAAGTTTCTGTAAATAAGCAGATGTTTTAAAAATTAGTGTTTGTCGACTCTGCACAAAAGGGTTGAAGGGCTGAGATCAGATAAGTAAGTTTGTCACCATTTTTATTTCCAGTCTCCTTCAGGTAAACCACTTGGGTGTGGGGTTTCCACATCTCACGTGCCACGGCTTCTCAGGTGCCCCATGGGGGGGCCTGGGCACCTGTGTCTCAGCCAGTGTAGAAAAGGCAGCTGGACTAACCGCTCCTCCAGGCCTCCTTGCTCTAACCACACGGTTCTCTTGCCCAAAACAAACTGAACTTAAAACTCCAAATACTGGGAGAAAATATCGCCAGTTCAGTACAATGCTGGTTTTAGTAACCTCTACATTTATAAAAGTAAATCACAAGCTAGGAGGTCATCTCCTTTTCCGCGAGGACCTGCCAGCCCGCCAGCCCGCTGTGGGAGCAACCTCTTGCCAAGGACTCTTCCACCAGGGCACCCGCTGCCGTGGCAGCCGCAGCCTCTATCAGAAGGAAGATTCTTCTTCCTCTATCAGAAGAAGGGTCCTCGTGTTTATTTAGTCCTTAAACTGATATCCTCTTCCTCTGGGGCAGGAAACCATGAAAAACTGACCACAAACACCAAGACCGACTTGCTGGCAGGTTCTCTGGTGCCCTGTGATGTGTGGTCCTAGAAGCAGCGTGGGCCACTCTGAACTGTTGCTCGTCTTCTGGGACAGCGGCGCCCTCGCTCCGCAGGACACCAGGGACACACACTCTGCTCTCGGCAACCCGAGGCCATGCCAGCAAACCATCCTTTCTGTGGCGACAAGAAACGTTTCTCCCTGCCTCCCTAAAGGAACCACTCCACCACCTGAGCGAACCCAGGGGACAGGCCAGGCCGGGTGAGCAGCTGGCCAAGAGCACCCGCCTTTCCAGGAAGGACAACAAGAAGGGCCAGAGGCGCCCACTGAGTCCTCATTCTGACTCTTGCTCCTACACTCACTGCTTGTAAAATGGGATCCTGCGAGTCTCCCCTTCATGAAGCTAAGAAAATTCCAGTTTATGACCTCTGTCCCTTTTAAAGGAGCTCCTTTCAAACTGACATTCGTCTCCGAAAGAGCCTATGTCGAAATAAACACATACGTACGTACTTTTTGGATTTCACGGGAATGTATTTGGCAAAGTCCACAAGGAAACAATCTGCCAGGTAATGGTCCGCTGAAGACACGATGGACTTAATAACAGCCCTGCACCAGCACCTTAGTTCCTGACAATAAACCACACAGACCTGCGAAACAGAGGGACAATTTCAGTGGGAAACTCTCCAGTCAAACAGTGGGAGCACGGAAAGGTACTCTCAACATCACACCTTTCACTTCCAGATGCCAGGAGGCTGGATCACCCCAAGCTAAACTCTGCTTGTCGAGAAAGTAAGAACAGAGGGCACCTGAATTCTAGCTGTTTTTTGTTTGTTTGTTTTTCTCTTTTGGCTGCCCGGCTGCACATGGAGTTTCCAGGCCAGGGGTCAGATCCATGCCACAGCTGCATCACGGCCCTCCAAGCCTGACACTGCCCTTGGCCGTTTGTTACTATCAGCCACAACTGGACGTCAGCTTCACCAGGATGGGGACTTTTGTGATTTTGTTTACTGTCACATCCACAGCACCTAGAACAGTACTTGGCATGTACTAAGTTCCCAAAACCACTGGGTGAGTGAGTAAGTAAGTACCTGCAGGAGTCCCCATCGTAGCTCAGCAGTGAGTGAACCCGACTAGCATCCATGAGGATGTGGGTTCGATCCCTGGACTTGCTCAGTGGGTTAAGGATCCAGCCTTTCTGTGGCTGTGGGGTAGGCCAGTGGCTTCAGCTCCAATTTGATCCCTTGCCTGGGAACCTCCACATGCTGCGGGTGCAGCCCTAAAAAGACAGTAAGTAAGTAAATAAATACCTGCAGCCCCCTTTTAGGGCCTAAAGTTGCCCTGCTGGAAGGACAGCCCTTGGCACTCTGACTGTCCCACAGGACTGCCGGGCCACAGACAGGCAAACACATGCTGACTGTGCTGACCACAGACTTAGAAAGTGGGGACAGCTGTGCCCAGCAGGGAAGAAGTGGACCAGTGGAGACTCTTGCACTTGGGAAGAGAAATTGGAAAATACAGGGCAGCCATTCTGCAAGGCAGAGGTGCTGGAAAGCCTCACATAATTCAAATGATACAAGAGCAATTCTGCCGAAGGATAGAGGGTATTTCTATTTAATGCTTATGTCAAAGAAACCTGTAGTTAATAATTCACACAGTCAACTCTGAAAAGGTGGTGTAATTAGGGCTTCTACTAGCCAACAATGAGATAACATAAGCATCAAGGACAGTGGTTACAACCAATGAACGCATTAAAAGCCATGCATCCAACACAGTACTTAAAAATGCTGAGAAGGAGTTCTCTGGTAGCTCAGCAGGTTAAGAATCTGGCGTTGTCACCGCTGTGGTGTGGGTTCGATCCCTGGCCCAGAAACTTCCATGTGTCACAGGTGAAACCAAAAAAAAAAAAAAAAAAAAATGACAAGGAGGAGAGAAAAACAAACCTTTGGACATCAATGTAGATAATGGAGCACAAATAAGTACACTGAAAGTTGATGAGGAAAAAAGTTGATAAGGGAAAGAATTAAATAATTTTTCTATCTTTCCAAGATGAACTGCATTGTTTCAGGAAGCCGGAGTCCTGACACATGAGGGAAAGTTCTCTATGGAAGAATTTCAGCTCATGAATGCAGAAGCAATGTGAAAATGACCATTTTACAAGTGTGGTGAAGAACAGATGTGGGCAGTGGTGATGACCGGGTGGCGTGCCCGCTATGGGACAAGCTCATTGGCCTGCAAGGAGGGCTCAGACTGCTGCCACCTGAATGCACAGGCCAACCTCAGCATCACCAAAAGTGAGATTCTCTCCCAAGTCAATACAACTTGAACCTCACAGCACCAGTCATTCTTGGGGGGAAAAAAGTGACCCTAAATCTGTTTTTCTTTCTTTTTAGGGCGAAACCTGCAGCATGTGGAAGTTCCCAGGCTAGGGGTCAAATGGGAGTTGCAGCTGCCAGCCCACATCACAGCCACAGCCACATCAGCTCTGAGCTGCATCCGCAACCTACACCACAGCTTGCGGCAACACCAGATCCGTAACCCACTGAGCAAGGCCAGGGATCAAATGAGCATCCTCACAGACACTGTTTTGGGTTCTTAACCCACTGGGCCACAACGGAACTCCATCCCTAAATCCAATCTAAGCCTTATATTCATCAGTCCACAGGAAATACAGGGGAAGTACAGGGGAAAGGTATCACTACCCCCACAAAGAAGTAATCAAGCTATCCAAAATGTGCACTATTTTATTTTTATTTTTTTTAATGGTCATAGTCCTTTATTTTTACAAAATCAGTTATAGATAATAGAGTTGTAGCCTCTCTTACTTCTGGTGTCTGCCCCCCTTGTGGCTGAAATTGGTACGGGGGCTTGCTGTAGGCTTCAAATGTGCACTATTTTAAAAGGACAACAGACCTGGTTTTATTTCTTCAATAAGTCAGTGAAAAATATGTCATGGAAAAAATAATTTTACTAGCGATTACTTAGGATGGGATGGGGAATTCAAATAATTTCTCATTTTTTCTCATAAAGAGTTTAGAAATAAATCTTTTCCCAACATGCCCTTATAAAAATTCAAACTCTCGTGGAGAAGCAGATCGAGGCTTTCTGTGGCCGCCTGGTCCAGATGCTGGGGGAGCCACTCGTCCCGCAGCTCCAAGACAAAGTGCACTTGCTGAAGCTCCTGCTTTTCTATGCTGTGGACCTAAACCCCGAGACGTGGAGCCCTCTGCAAAGGCCAGAGCAGCCCCTGAGGTCCCTCTAGCACTGAACACCAAGAATACCTCCTGAACTCCACCTCCAACTACATGGAAGCTCTGTAAGTACAAAAAGTAGTTTGAAATCTTATAGGACCAAACCCTCTCTTATTTATCTGTAGGCTATAAGAACTTTCTAACTCTTTACAATTTTTTTTTTAATAATCCTATCCTAGCCTGTTCTCAGATATGGCTTCAATATATATGGTGTATATATATACTTTTTTTTTTTTTTGGTCTTTTCGCCATTTCTTAGGCCGCTCCCGCAGCACATGGAGGTTCCCAGGCTAGGGGCTGAATCAGAACTGTAGCCACCAGCCTACGCCAGAGCCACAGCAACGCCAGATCCAAGCCACGTCTGCAACCTACACCACAGCTCATAGCAACGCCAGATCCTTAACCCGCTGAGCAAGGCCAGGAATCAAACCCGCAACCTCATGGTTCCTAGTCGGATTCGTTAACCACTGCGCTACAACGGGAACTCCTATATTTTTAAATAAATTATCTATACTTTTTCTGCAACAAGTAATACCATATACACATATGTTTAACATTTCCATTCGAGCTGTGAAAAAAGAATCCCTGTGGTGAACAAATTCGAGACATCAATGTTATATCATTCAAGGTACTGACAACCTATTTGGAAGGAGAAAGACATTTCGTTTCTCTCTAATGGAACGCAAACATCCTATATTGGACCTGTTATGTTGCCTATGAATTTGATGTTGTGGTCAGTCTATCAAGATCTGATGTAATGGGGGGAGCGGGGTAGAAACAAAAAGATGGGTGTGTTACAAAAATATGATGTTAAAAGGATACAATAAAAAGGCAACGGTTTTTCAAAATACTACGTTTATCATGCTTAGGTTCCATGACTGTGAGAAGGCAGAATGGAATTAACTGCTCTTCACAGGACAAAAAAACTGCCATCCACACTTGAGAAAGTAGTCAGGATTTTTATTGTCAAAACAAGAGATACAAGCATAACAGAAGACACAAATAAATTAACTGTTCTGATCAAAAAAAAAAAAAATTCAAACTCTCCTGAGAAATGACTGACGTATAGAGAGAAGTTGACGATGGGCAGGAGCTGGGGCAGCAGGAAAGGGCGAGGGGCCCTGAGGTGGAGTGAGGAAAACAAAGCAATAGGAGTCGACCAAAGTCATGAGTCACTAAGAGGGAGGCAGCAGCCTGAGACTGGAAAGCTCCCTGATCTCTCTGCTACGGTCGCTGCAAGGGATCTTGAAAAAGCCTCTGGTTCCCAGCCCCAAGATGAGGGCCCCAACGCCTGAATTTAGAGGACACCGCATCGCCTGTTGACCCACGTGAACTTTATACAAGTGAAACTTTCCATGACTAGCCTGACTCTCAGGCAACCAAAAGAACCTAACACAAGGCAATGATTATAAGCAATGAAAATACTGCAAAAGCTTTTACCATCTCAGTTGCCAAAACAGTCTACAATTTGAGCAGCATTTAAAGACACGATGCTTAAAGCACCTTTAGATACTTACCTGCCCTTCTTCCAGCATTAGTGGCTTTATTTCTGTATCTTGACACATGCTATTATAGAAGTCATTCATGGCATTATTTAGTTTTTGATAGTCAAGTTCATGATCTAAAAAGGGACTACATCCTTTTATAATAACCCAGAAGCAACCTGGATCTTCCACCTGTAAAATTTTAAAAGACAAACGAAACAAAACATAAATTAAAAGTGAAACCATGGAATAATAAACCTTAGAATCATGGTGACTGTTTCAGATTTAAGTGATCTAACAAATTCTGGATGAGTGCCTCTGTCTTAAATGGTCAAATTCAAGATACAAAACCCTCCATATATTTAATATATATATATATTAAATCATCACCTTGCATACCTTAAACATGCACAATGTTATATGTCAATTATATTTCAATAAAACTGGGAAAAAAGATAAAAGATGCAAAGCTAAAATTCTAAAACACGTAACCAACAATATGCAAGTAATTTTAAACTATGTGTTATAACTCAAAAAGCAAACTGAAATCAATGCCCTTGATGTGTATTTTGAAAATATCCATAACAAAATACAAAGGCAAGGCTCAGGACAGTTTTTAGTATTCTATGTATTTCATAAGAAAGAAAAGGAAGTATGAATGCATATACATTATGCTCAGAGTCAAAGGAAGAAATGATGGCAAGTAAAGCAAAAACGTATGAATTACTACCCACAGGAAAAGCCAGGGAGGGCATAGAAGGGAGGGACAGAGATGAAAGTCAGGCTTCTCTGAATGTATCTTATCCTCTATTAGGGTTATTAGAAGCCAAGATTTTCATCATTAAAGAAAAGATACAGGGAGTTCCCATTGTAGCTCAGCAGTGACGAACTCCACTAGTATCCATGAGGATGTAGGTTCAACCCCTGGCCTCACTCAGTGGGTTAAAGGATCCGGCATTGCCATGAGCTCTGGTGTAGGTCATGGATGTGGCGCAGATCCTGCCTTGCTGTGGCGAAGGCTGGCAGATACAGCTCCGATTCAACCCCTAGTCTGGAACTTCCATATGCCCCAGGTGTGACCCAAAAGACAAAAAAAAAAAAGTTAAATTTGAATTGAAAATAACAGTAAGGGAGTTCCCGTCGTGGCGTAGTGGTTAACGAATCCGACTAGGAACCATGAGGTTACAGGTTCGATCCCTGGCCTTGCTCAGTGGGTTAAGGATCCTGCGTTGCTGTGAGCTGTCGTGTAGATTGCAGACGCAGCTAGGATCTGGCATTGCTGTGGCTCTGGCGTAGGCTGGTGGCTATGGCTCCAATTACACCCCTAGCCTGGGAATCTCCATATGCCGTGGAAGCGGCCCTAGAAAAGGCAGAAAGACAAAAAAAAAAAAAAAAAAAGAAAGAAAGAAAATAACAGTAAGAACTCATGATTTTTTAAACATACTATATTCCCTGAGTACTGAAAGGGCCTAAAAGCAGTGACATGCCAAGATTTTGGATCCCAGATGACGGATTATTCACTTAGTATTCTGAATGTTTGAGCGTTTTTATAATAAAGAGTTAGAATAAAGAACAGCTGGCCATTCTGGTTCCAGTAATGACAGGGTGTTCTATATGGACTAACCTACCTGCACGTAACAGCGATAAACCTCGAGAAAAAAACAAATGACAATCTGAAAGCAGTGAAGAGCAACCAAAAGCAGGTATGGGATTTCCTCCTTGAAGGGAGGCAACGTCGCTACGTGAGACCCACGTTTATCACAGCTTTTCCCAAGAACAGCCCCTGTCTGGGTGGTGCAGAATGCAACTCAAGCAGAAGCCACCTGTTTGTGGCTTGAGGAACCAGGGGTTGGAGCCTGGGGCAGCCAGAGCAGCTGTACATGAGGGGGAGCAATTCCAAGCCACAGAGGGGAAGGCCCCAGAGTCTGCACATAAAAACCCGCCAATCCTTGGCAGAGCCTCAACTGCACAGTGGAGGCTCCAGGGAGGCCTGGGAGAAGCAGCTGCTGGGAGGCCATCGGAAAAAGTTTTAGCTGCTGCCCATGAGAACTGCAGGACTCTAGGCCCACGGTGACTCGGCCAGGCCTCTGCAGTAAGAGGCACCCAAACTCAGCAGCCTGGTCCCTCTACAACGCCTGCCTGAGGAAGTTCAAGGTCATTGAGTCACTTTCGTCCCAGCCAACACCTGACACAGGCCCTTTCACCCAACAGTTACTACGAAGGGTCTCAGCTGTGGTCCTTCTTATCCCTCTGAGATGGGTGTGACCTCCTTCTGTTCAGGAGCAGTCCTTCAGGGAAATGTAATCACCTAGAAAGACAGGGCCCTGTCTCCCAGTCTCTGCGGGAAGACACAAGCCTGAGGTCCAGAGCTGGTGGACACGGCTACCTCGTCCCAGTGACACTGACCAACCCTCTGTCACATCCCACTGGAGCCCCTCCCCTCCCCCCCTTCCCAGTCACCTCCTCACAAATCACAACGGAGCTCAGCTCCCTCTTCTGCATCAGTGGGGACTCAATCAACCCATGTCCAGCTCCGATTCCCTCTGACACCCATCACAGGAATGTGGAGATCGGAGCAGAAGTTCTGCCAACTTAAAGAAGCTCCGTCAACAGCCCAGGCTCCCCACAGAAGCCCTGCGCGGCCAGGCCTCAGGAGGAAAGACCACATTGCAGGACAAGCAGAATGTGCTCTAACAACAAAACCGGAGAGGTCTCCGAACAGCACAGCGTATAAACCAAGCCGCCTAAACAATGCATGCCAGGCTCAAAGTTTTACCAGCCTGGAATACGTGGTTCAAGTCACTGTTTCTCCGTGTGCTTTACCAGGAGGGGGTGGGCTCACAATTCCTCCCACCCACCCCCACCAAGGTTGGGGTCTGCAGCTTCCCACCAGCGCCATAAGGCAATGCTCCCACACTGCAATCATCAGCCTGACACACTATTTTTTCTGCATGCTGTGTTATGTCCATTAGAAAAATAATATTTATATAAAATTTTGGTCCACTTTCTTCTTTAACTCTACCATTCAAACTTGAATACATTCATTTTACTCAAAAGAGGAATCAGATATCTGGCATGAGAACTAAATATCTCATATCATTAAATTAACAGGATTTCATTGAATTACAGTGTTATTATGTCTCAGGAATAATAAGTCATCCTTCCTACATGTTATTCCTCTTTTTTGGGGGGGAGCGCACTTGCAGCGTATGTCGTTTCTGGGCTAGGGATCAAATCGGAGCCGTAGCTGCCGGCCTACACCACAGCAACACCAGATCTGAGCCATGTCTGCAACCTACATCACAGCTCATGGAAACACTGGATCTTAACCCACTGAGTAAGGTCAGAGACCAAACCTGCATCCTCATGGATACTAGTTGGGCTCTTAACCCACTGAGCCACAATGGGAACTCCTCCCTTTAGTTTCATTTATCTGAGTAATTATGTAGTAAGTGTCTCTCTTCCCACATTCAGTAATCTGAGTGGCTGTACGTGTAATTTATGACATCAGTGACAGAACTCATCACCTAACCTTCAATTTCATGTTCAATTCACCGTAGCACATCGGATTTGCATAATAAGTTCAGCTACTTCAGTCAAGCTTACTTTCCAGTATCAATTATAAAAAGATGCTAATGTCAAAACATCAAGAAAATTCCAGACTAAAGAGCACTCGGCCCACTGTGGTCATGCGTCGTGAGGGGACCCTGGGCAATTCCTGCTTCCATCTCAAGCCTGCCACCTCTGGACAAAGCAGCAGCCTGGTAAGCAGCCCAAACAGGACAACCACTCTTGAACTGTGGATTTCACTGACAGGACTGAAGTCATCCACAGCAGCCAGCAGCACAGCTGTTTCGACCACAGTCATGAGGTCACAGCCTGCCGCCTTCAGAGTTTCACCTGTTTCTAAGGCTTGTTTAGCCTCTTCCATCACCCCTCCTGCAAAAAGCTGTCCCCTTAAAGGGTCTGTGCCTTGTTGTCTTGAAATGTAAGTGACCCTGTCCACTAACACAGCTTGATTTGAGGACCAGTGGCCTTGAGGCTTTCTCTGTGCTGATCACCTTTCTGATCAAGGATGACATAACTAATCCTTTTCTCTTGGAGCCATTCTGGGTCTCACTGCATTCCGCCTTCCTCATTTTTGACACAACTGCCTGTTGCCTGGGCTGCTTCCATAATGTATGTATATATATATATTTGTTTGCCTTTTTTTTTTTTTTTTTTTTTTTAGGGCCACAACATATGAAGACTCCCAGGCTAGGGGTCTAACCCGAGCTACAGCTGCCGGCCTACACCACAGCAACGCCAGATCCAAGCTGCGTCTGAGACCTACACCACAGCCCAGGGCAACGCCAGGATCGTTAACTCACTGATTGAGGCCAGGGATGGAACCCACAACCTCATGGTTCCTACTCAGATTTGTTTCCTCTGCGCCACAACAGGAGCTCTCATAATGTGTACATATGTGTATGTGTATATATATACACACATTTTTTTTCCCCCTTCAGGCCACACCCGCGGCATATGGAGGTTCCCAGGCTAAGGGTCTAATCGGAGCTGTAGCTGCCGGCCTACGCCAGAGCCACAGCAACGCGGGATCTGAGCCGTGTCTGCAACCTACACCACAGCTCATGGCAGCGCCGATCTTTAACCCACTGAGTGAGGCCAGGGATCAAAGCCGCAACCTCATGGTTCCTAGTCGGATCCGTTAACCACTGACTGAGCCACGATGGGAACTCCCCCACAATGTTTATTTTCAATCAACACCTTTTTCTTCCTTAGCCTCATCCTAACAGGTATGTAATGCAAACTATGACTTCTTACTTTTAGAAAATATTACAAAATACGTAACTTAAATTTTTAAAATTTAATCATGGTAAAATACACAAAAACTGTACCCTCTTAACCCTATTTGGTAGCATCAACTACATTCATGTTGTTGTGCTATCATGATCACCATCTCTCTTCAGGACTTTCTCCATCTTGCAAAACTGAAACTCCATGGTCACTGTACAATAACTCCCCATTTCCCCAGGCCCTCAGACCCTGGCAACTACCATTCAACTTTCTGTCTCTATAAATCTAGGCAACTCAGATAAGTGAAATCATACAGTATTTGTCCTCTTGTATCTCTTCTTTCACTTAACATGCTATCAAGACTCACCCGTGTTGTAACATGTATCAGAATTTCCTTCCTTCTTAAGGCTGAATGATATTCCATTGTGTGTATACACTATTTTGCTTATCTATTCATCTACTGGCAGACACTTGGGGGAAAAAACTTATCCATGTAAAAGTTAAATTAATCTGGAAAACTACAGCTGGTACAGGTACCACACCTGGGAAAAGACTCCTATACTGGATACAAAATTTGCTCTGAGCATGAGCAGAGTAAGAACCAGCAGTGGGGGCAGAGCTGAGGAAGTAGAGAAAAGGGTTCTAGGGTCCAACGGAGAAAAAAAAAAAAAAGCTTTCCCAAGCTGGAGGCAATCAAGGTCCAGCCACTCCTTCCAAAGTTCTGCCCCCGTGGATCTGCACATGGCAGCATCCATAGTCCTTGGAAGAGCCCTGTTTTTCTAAAGGAGCAACCCAACCAGTGTATTCAGGGAGAGTGGTGGAGAGGAGCTTGAATCTGAAAACCCTGGAAGTCTCAGAGGAACTCCTCTGTAACAATCAGCTGCTTCAAATGCTTGTGAATCTCTGTGCGTATAAATTACACAAAATAGGAGCAGGAAGGTTGAGTTTTGGCTTTGTTTTTGTTTTTAATGCCATCACTCTGCCCACTGAAGTAGGATCTTTTTATTTCATTTTTTTTTTTTTTTGTCTTTTGTTGTTGTTGTTATTGTTGTTGTTGTTGTTGTTGCTATTTCTTGGGCCGCTCCCGCGGCATATGGAGGTTCCCAGGCCAGGGGTTGAATCGGAGCTGTAGCCACCGGCCTACGCCAGAGCCACAGCAACGCAGGATCTGAGCCACGTCTGCAACCTACACCACAGCTCACGGCAACGCCAGATCGTTAACCCACTGAGCAAGGGCAGGGACCGAACCGACAACCTCATGGTTCCTAGTCGGATTCGTTAACCACTGCGCCACGACGGGAACTCCTCATTTTTTTTTTTAACTTATTTACTTATTTGGACACACCTGGGGCATATGGAAGTTCCCAGGCCAGGGATGGAATTCCAGCCACAGCTGCAGCAACGCCAGATCCTTAACCCACTGCGCCACAGCTTGAACTATGTTTTTTGTTTTCTTTTTACAGTTATTTGTATTTCCTCTTCCCAGGATCCCAAACCCACCCCTTTGCATGGTTTGTAAACGCCTTCCTCGAAGTATGCATGTGAACACCAAGCCTTTGCAGTCTCAGGCATCATTAAAGAGCACGCCCCTTGACTCAAATAAGCAGCAACAGCTGTCGGGACCGCTTCACAAGTCCCCGTCTGGGGCGAGACCCCGCCGCCCTCGCGGGGCTCCGAGCACGGTGCGAGCCCCGAGGCGCCCCGCGTGGAGAAGGGGTGGCCGCCAGAGTCCGGGCGGTCAAAGCCGGCAGGGGTCCCCACGAGGGAAGCCGGGACGGGCCGAGTGTTCGGAGGGGAGATACAAGTCACCCCCAGCCCTGGCCAAAGGGGTTGGGGGTCCACGCTGGGGGAGAGGAACACGTCCCCGGCCGGGGAGGGGGGATGCGGAGGGTGGCGAGGGGGTCCTCTCTTAGCACGGACCCAGGACCAGGTGTGTGGGCGAAGAGGTCAGAATCCGTTCTCCCTGGCCACTCCCGAGGTTCTAAACACAGGACACCTAGTTACACCTTAATTTTGGAAAACAACGAGTAACTTTTACTCGAAGCATGTCCCAAATACCGCACGGGGCACCTCGAACTAAAACTTCCCGTTGTTTATCGGAAATGAAGGGGGCTGCGGTCTCTTCCCGACGCGGACCCAGCGCGGGGAACGAGTGAAAGGCCGGGCCCGGGGCTCCGCGCTCGCTCACCTTCAGCACCAGCACCTCGAGCATCTTCCTCGCGCCAGGCTGGCCGCCCGGGGCCTGGTCCCCCCGTCGCTAGGAACTTTGCGGGAGAAAACGGAGTCCCGGGCAAGGCCGCCTCCCCGGGACCGCGCCTCCTCCCCGGGTCCGCACCGCGGAGCCTGCGCGCCCAGTCAGCGCGCCGACCCCCGAGCCAGGACGCCGCCGCCGCGGGCGCGCTCCGCTCCGGCCCCGCGCCCCCGCCGCCCGACCAAGCCTCGAGGCTTCCGGAAAGCCACGCGCTGCACCAACGGCCTGGACAACGGTCGCCGCCAGAAGCACAAGGCCCTGGGGGGTCCGCGGGGGCGGAGCTTCGGGGGCGGGGGCGGAGCTTCGAGGGGCAGGGGCGTCACGTGGCTCGCTCCCGGGTCCGCGCCACTTCCGAGCGCCCAGGGATGCGAGGGGCCCGGCGGCTAGCCGCCTGGTAGGGCGGAGTGGCTGCCTGCGAGGCCCATGCCCTCTGACTCCTTCTTGGTCATCACAACCCTGTGGGTGAGGAAGCGTCCCTGACCCTGGCTTTCTTGAGCTCCAACCTCTACTTTCTGGAAAGGCTCTGGGTCCCTGTTCTCCTCTTACCTGGACCTCAAAGGTCTTACGGTTACTTCTTGGGACCGTCAAAGGTCGCAGGCTGCAGCCTCATGGACCAGGTCCTGGCCAGGACTTCTATTTTGTTATTGATTGCTGAAGTTCCACAGGGTTTTCTAAATTTTCACTTGTGGTTTCTCACCTGAGAAGTGGGACTCAGAGATTGCCTCTCAGAATTAGATGAGGTTGTACTGTGAAACAGGACACAGGAGAAGTGTAAAGGAGAGTTAGCTTTTGTTACTATCTCGGGACTCTCTCTCCAACATTTGAATAAACTGACAAACAAGAAAGTGAATATTCCTTTAAAATCAAAGGAACCACAGCTTGGAAAATGTGCTGGGCCTAGGTGGTTTTCCGGGTGAATTCTTTCAATATTTTAATTGCGAAAAAAACAATGTCTTAAGCTCCCGGCAAAATGTTAATTTGCTAATAAAGGAGCCAAGAAGATGGCACAAAAAATGCACCAGTTTAGAGCATTGCAATCGTGAGGTTATATATTTGGGAAACAATGTTCACATAAGTATCCAGTCTTATATTGTTTGCTTTCACAAGGTCCAGCAAACATGTGCTTAAAGTCTCAGGCAGGAAGGTTGGAGAGGAGATCTGTGTTGACTACCCACTGGGGGAAAACACAGCTTAAAGTACAGGAAGTTCACCTGTTACTGAATTGGATTAACCAAGCCTCATCCCCAGGCAGACATCTGCAAAGGCCAAATCACCTGAAAGCTCCAGAGCTTGTCAAAAAAAAAAAAAGATGGGAAACAACTCAGGCAAATTTAAACAGGAGGCCCCCGAAGCAGTTTCTAAGCCCCAGAGAACATGCAGAGTACAGCCCTCTCCTAGTTCTTAGTGTGGGGTCAACACTTCTTTTTCCTTTGACTAGATGCCATGCTACAATATGGTGTTTCTCAAACTTTTTCACAGCATGGCTCACAGAAAATGAAAATATATATCACACTGGGATAAAGAGTCAAGACTGGAGTTCCCACTGTGGCAAAGTGGATTAAGAATCTAACTGCATTGGCTCAGGTTGCTGTAGCAGCAATAGTTGATCCCCAGCCCAGTGCAGTGTGGTTAAAAAGGATCTGGTGTTGCCAGCTGCAGCTTAGGTTACAGCTGGAGCTGGGATTCAATCCCTGGCCCGGGAACTTCCATATGCCAAGGGTACAGGCATTGAAAAAAGGAAAAAAAAAAAAAAAAAAAAGGAAAGGATGGAGTTCCCGTTGTGGCTCGGTGGTTAACAAATCTGACTAGGAATCATGAGGTTGCGAGTTTGATCCCTGGCCTCGCTCAGTGGGTTAAGGATCTGGCATTGCCATGAGCTGTGGTGTAGGTTGCAGATGCACCTCGGATCCCTCGTTGCTGTGGCTCTGACGTAGGCTGGTGGCTACAGCTCTGATTAGACCCCTAGCCTGGGAATCTCCATATGCCGCGGGAGCGGCCCTAGAAAAGGCAAAAAGACAAAAAAAAAAAAAGAGTCCAGACTGCTGCAATGGGAGCTCACTGCATGGGGCTCTAGCCTCCTTGAGGCTGCAAGGAGTCCATATCTGAACCTGTCCCCCCTCCCCCCAAATAGTGGGAAGCACTTTTTTTTTTCAATTTGGGGGCTTTTTTTTTTTTTTTCATTTTTTTGCTTTTTAGGGCCGCACTTGTGGCATATGGAAGTTCCCAGGCTAGGGGTTGAATTGGAGCTACAGCTGCTGACCTACACCACAGCTACAGCAATGCCAGATCCAGGCTGCATCTGCAACCTACACCAAAGCTGACTGCAACACTGGATCCTTAACCTACTGAGCGAGGCCAGAGATCAAACCCCCAACCTCATGGTTACTAGTCAGATTTGTTTCCACCGCACCACAATGGGAACTCTTTTTTTTTTTTTTTTTTGCTTGGGATCATAATCAAAAGGCTGTAACATCACATCTTAACATCATTAAGATACCTTAATCGAGGCTCTTGTGTCAATGACCTCACTGTCAGCCCTCACACAATACCTATGTGGGGCTGTGGTCTTCACTTTAAAACATTTTGGGAGTTCCCGTAGTGGCCTAGTGGTAATGAACCCAACTAGTATCCATGAGGACTCGGGTTCAACCCCTGGCCTCACTCAGTGAGTTAAGGATCCTTGGATCCAGCATTGCCGTGAGCTGTGGTGTAGGTCACGGACGTGACTTGGATGCCGCGTTGCTGTGGTGTAGGCAAAGGCCAGCAGCTGCAGCTCCGATTTGACCTCTAGCCTGGGAACTTCCATATGCTGCAAGTGTAGCCCTAAAAAGACAAAAACAAAACAAGAAAAACTTGATTTTGTGACTTTGTGGGCATTCTGCTCTTTCTTCCTGAAAATCTATGCATTCTGTCTGACATTCAAAATGTCATCCAGGTATTGAACAAGTTTTATTTTTCCTTTGACCATAGCAGGAATTTTTTTATCTGAAAACAACATTTTCCTTTGGCTTAAGAAAATTTTATTCTGGAGTTCCCATCGTGGCTCAGCGATTAAAAAATCTGACTAGCATCCATGAGGATGCAGATTCGATCCCTGGCCTTGCTCAGTGGGTTACGGATCCGGCATTGCCGTGAGCTATGAAGTTCACTTTTCCAGGGGAAATGCACTGTGAGGGGAAGACTGAAAATGGAGAAACTGGGGAGGGGGAGGGACTGGGAGCTTGGGGTTCATAGATGCAAACGATTGCTGTTGGAATGGATAAGCAATGAGATCCTGCTGTGTGGCCCTGGGAACTATGTCTAGTCACTTATGATGGAGCATGATAATGTGAGAAAAAAGAATCTATACATGTATGTGTAACGGGGTCACCTTGCTGTACAGTAGAAAATTGACAGAACACTGTAAACCAGCTATCATGGAAAAAAAATAAAAATCATTATAAAAAGAAAAAAAAAGGAAAATGGAGAAACTGGCTGTTACCATTGGCTAAGTGAGAGACAGCTGTGGCTCAGACTAAGGCGATAGCCCTGCAAAGGTGGGAAGGTGGGAAATCAAGATAATTGTGCATAATAGATCAATACGACTCACTAGTCACTTGGATACAGGAATGAAGGAAAGGGGGGAATCATGAATGACTAAGATTTTTGGCTTCAGGGAGTTCCCATCGTGGCTCAGTGGTTAATGAATCCAACTAGGAACCATAAGGTTAAAGGTTCGATCCCTGGCCTTGCTCAGTGGGTTAAGGATCCGGCGTTGCCGAGAGCTGTGGTATAGGTTGCAGATGTGGCTTGGATCCCGCGTTGCTGTGGCCGTGGTGTAGGCCAGTGGCTACAGCTCCGATTCGACCCCTAGCCTGGGAACCTCCATATGCCATGAGAGCGGCCCTAGCAAAGGCAAAGAGACAAAAAGAAAAAAGAAAAAAAAGCAGAAAAACAAAAAAAACCCTGGCTTCTGTCTCTGTGTCCAGGTGGCTTCGGTTGCTACCGTTTCCAGCCAGTGAGAAGGGAAAAGAGAAAGTGAAGGGCAAGCAACTTGTCTTTAAAGATGTGACCTACAAATGCCCGTATACGAGGGCTCCTCCCTGAACCTATCCCTCAGAAGAGAAGTCTCCTTCCCTTCAAGTCCTTACTCTATCTCCCACGTTATATTTTTATTAACAAAGAACTGTGAGGAGTTCCTGTTGTGTTGCAGCAGAAACGAATCCAATTAGAAACCATGAGGTTGCGGGTTCCATCCCTGGCCTCGCTCAGTAGGTTAAGGATCCGGCGCTGCCGTGAGCTGTGGTGTAGGTCACAGACGCGGCTCAGATCTGGCCTGGGAACCTCCATATGCCGTGGGTGCAGCCTTGAAAAGACAAAAAAAAAAAGGAAAAAAAGAAAAAGAAAAAAAAGAAAGAAAAGAAAACAAAGAACTGTGAGAACAAGGACATATCAGCTTAAGGATACTGAGATACTGACACCAGCTCAGTTTTTTTTGTTTTTTTGCTTTTTCCTGCTTTTTAGGGCCGCACTGGCAGCACATGGAAGTTCCCAGGCTAGAGGTTGAATCAGAGCTACAACCATAGCAATGCAGGATCCGAGCCACATCTGCAACCTCCTCTACAGCTCATGGCAACACAGGATCCTTAACCCGCTGAGTGAGGACAGGGATCAAACCCACATCCTCAGGGATACTAGCTGGATACATTTCCAATGAGCCAAGACGGAAGTCCGTCAATTTTGAATTCTCTCTCAAGTCATTTAGAAGTTGATCCTGCTCTGCCTTTTTTTTTTTCTTTTGTCTTTTTAGGGCTGCACCCATGGCATACGGAGGTTCCCAGGCAAGGGGTCAAATCAGAGCTGCAGCCCCCAGCCTACACCACAGCCACAGCCACAGCCATGCGGGATCTGAGCAGTGTCTGCAACTTACACCACTGCTCACAGCAATACCGGATCCTTAACCCACTGAGCGAGGCCAGGGATTGAACCTGTATCCTCATGGTTGCTAGTAGGGTTCGTTAACCACTGAGCCACAAGGGGAACTCCTGCTCTCCATCCAATGCTTGGCTGTGTTGTAGTTTCCTTGGTAACCATCATACCAAGATGTGACAGGCAGACGTGTTCACATCTCTGCTTTTGGTGACAGGCAACAGGTACCACGTGTTAGAAAAAGAAACACATGGTTCTACTCTTGGCTGTGGCACTAACTAGCTGCGTGATTCTGTCTCTCAGTTTTCTCATCAGCAAAATCCTGGTGTTCACTGAGGTCTCTTCCAGCTGGAACATTGTTTTCTCTGAGGGTGGAAGGAGAGGATGCCCAAGGCCAAAGGCACTGAAGAGAACCTCTATAGATTCAGAAGCCAGATGGAATGCGAACAGTATCTGCAGCTCTCCAGACTTACACAGTAGAACCATTTGCTGAAGAAAACAGATTTTACTCTAGATCAGAGTTTCTCAGCCTTGCCTAGATAATTCTTTGTGCTGGGTGGCTGTCCTGTGCCTTGTAGGATATTAAACTGCACCCCTGGCCTCCTCCACTAGATGGCAGTAGAAGCTCACACTCAATTCTAACAACCAAATATGCTTCCAGACATTGCCACAGGGCCCTGAAGGGCAAAAGTGTCTGAGTTGAGACCACTGATCTAGATGTGTTCCTCTAATCAGGATTAAACTTTACTTATCAAGACCTCTATGTTATAGATAGGAAAACCCAGTACATTTCATGAAAAATGAAATGCACTGTATAATTCATAATACAAAGATTTGAAATACAATTGGTGTATTTTGTATCTTTAATCAGTAAACATCATAACTTTTAACAGGAGGTGAAAAGATTACCCATATTAAAAATTCTGAAAATAGGAGTTCCCATCCTGGCTCTGTGGAAACGAATCTGACCAGTATCCATGAGGATGCAGGTTCGATCCCTGGGCTTGCTCAGTGGGTTAAGGATCTGGCATAGCCGTGAGCTATGTTTTTGTGTAGGTCGAAGACGTGGCTCAGATCCCCGAGCTGCTGTGACTGTGCTGTAGGCCGGCGCTACAGCTCTGATTTGAACTCTAGCCTGGAAACCTCCATATGCCACGGGTGCAGCCCTAAAAGGACAAAAAAACAAACAAACAAACAAACAAAAAAACAACCCAAAACCTGAAAATAAGTATCATTAAAAAGTACCATTAAATGATGAATAGTTCTACATCTTTCCAACCTCTTTGTAGTCCATTAATGCACACTCCAAGGTAAAAATAATTATGCTTTTATTATGGTGTATTTCTTTAAAATGGTCACTAAAATAATTTCCAATTTGGTAAACCTAATAACTCATGCTGTATTTTAATCATCAAGCTGAAATCATTTAAAAAAAAAGACACTGTCACATGAAGGTCATCTTCGTGTACTGTTCGCCATCGTTCTAATCAGACACCCTGAAATTAATTCCAATAGAAAGTCCAAGGAATTTGTGGATCAATCTCCTGGCACAGCAAGCAAAGTGTTCATCCATCTTATTTACACTCTCGATTATAAAAGAGTCCACAAGTAGAAGCCCTTGTAAATGTCTTTTCTCATTTTGGTAACAAGGTCATTAATACTTTGACTCATGCGATGCTGTAAGGATTAATGAGTGAGATAAAGCGCTCCACAACACACTTGAAATCTGCAGGACTGTTCTAGAATTCTACAGGCACGAAGCTCCTGGAGTTCCAAGCCAAGCTAGTCAAACCTGTTTTCATCAGCACTCCAAAGAAGGAGTGCTCTACAAACGGCTTTTACTCACTACGAAGTTCTTGGGATAAATGTGTTTATATTTTGACTGAACGGTCACATGGATGTCGTAATCATGCCAGCCATTGATCACTATCCGGTGCCATCTCTTGCCCTCCTTAGTGATGTCTTCACTCTTTTTTTCAGTGACCAGAGTATTTTCTAAATAGTGTACATCTTCGACATACATCTTATCTCCTGAAAAATAATATTTTAATTCCTGTTATTTTAGAAAACCTTCCAATATATTAGTGACATTTCAATCAGTGTTTATTTGTATCTACTTCATGTGTTTGGAACTGAGATAGTTGTTAAAGAATCCAAATTTTAGGAGCTTACCTCAATTTTTTTTTTTTTTTTTTTTTTTAGGGCCACACCTGCAGCATATGGAAGTTCCCAGGCTAGAGGTCGAATCAGAACTGTAGCTGCCAGCCTACACCGCAGCCATAGCAACACTGGATCCAAGCCGCATCTGTGACCTACACCACAGCTCATGGAAACGCTGGATCCTTAATCCATTGATCGAGGCCAGGGATCGAACCTGCAATCTCATGGTTCCTAGTCAGATTTGTTTCCACTGCAGCACGACAGGAACTCTGACAAACTCTCTTTTAATCCAAAAGTTTACAATGTACAAGTTTTCATAATTCAAAATTAAAATGTAAAAACGTGGGAGAATATATGAGAAAGTTGGCAATATCAAGGAAACATATTTACCTAAGTGTGTATAATGTAAAGTATCCAGGAGTTCCCGTTGTGGCTCAGTGGAAATGAACTTGACCAAGATCCGCGAGGACATGGGTTCAATCCCTGGCCTGGCTCAGTGGGTCGGGGACCCAGCATGACCATGAGCTATGGTGTAGGTCGCAGACATGACTCAATCTGGAGTGGCTGTGGTGTAGGCTGGCAGCTATAGCTCTGATTCAACCCCTGGCCTGTTCATTTCCATATGCTGTGGGTGTGACCTAAAAAAAAAAAAAAAAAGACATAAATAAATAAAGCAATGTATCCAGAATTCCTGGTTATAATTAATACCAATGGATCTTACAGATCTTGACCTTATTTGACAAATACCTCTGTAGTATGTAAAACACAAGACTGTAATTCATGATGCAGGGAGGGGGGCGGTGGCAATTGTGCCACACAGCCCAGAGCATTAAGAGTGTGACTACAGGGAGTTCCCGTTGTGGCACAGTGGTTAACGAATCCGACTAGGAACCATGAGGTTGCGGGTTCGATCCCTGCCCTTGCTCAGTGGGTTAACGATCCGGCGTTGCCATGAGCTGTGGTATAGGTTGCAGACGCGGCTCGGATCCTGTGTTGCTGTGGCTCTGGTGTAGGCCGGTGGCTACAGCTCCGATTCGACCCCTAGCCTGGGAACCTCCATATGCCGTGGGAGCAGCCCAAAGAAATAGCAAAAAGACAAAAAAAAAAAAAAAAAAAGAGTGTGACTACAAACAGAAACGCGACGCTTGGCTGATTTACCTGGTAAAAGCTGGATCAACCTATCAGCAGTTATTAACAAGATGGGCAGCCAACTTTCCGCCCCTTCTAATTCACGATCCACACAAAATCTGTGCAAGTCAGAGAGAGAGCTGAAGTTTTCTAGTCTTCTTATTTCGTAGAACTGTGGGGGTGCAAACCAAACCTTCTCTGACAGGAAACTTTCAGTTGCCTCTAACGGAGATAACCACTGTGGAAGACAAAGGTAGTTTCCTGAGGTTTGTCCCATAGACAGTGCAAGATCTGAGATCTTTTTTTTTTTTTTTTTTTTTTCCTGTCTTTTCAGGGCCGCACCAGCGGCATATGGAGGTTCCCAGGCTAGGGGTCTAATGAGAGCTGTAGCCGCTGGCCTACGCCAGAGCCACAGCCACATGAGATCTGAGCCGCATCTGCGACCTACACCACAGCTCATGGCAACACGGGATCCTTAACCCACTGAGCGAGGCCAGGGATCAAACCCACAACCTCATGGTTCCTAGTCGGATTCGTTTCCACTGCGCCACGACAGGAACTCCAAGACCTGAGATCCTTAGATCCGTAACTAAGATCTAACTGAAGATGAAAAATTCATTCATTGATGTGCCCTGCTAGATTCCTCTGAGACCCTATGAAAAGATTTGGTGAAGAAGGCTGGGTTGATCCCCTTCAGAGCTTGATTACTTAGATACTAATCCTGAGAACTAGTAAGTAAACCAGGATAGATCATCCCAAGTTGACCTGGGAGAGCTGTTCAGCAGAAAAGGCAGGAGATGCTAAAAAGGCAAAGTGGTTCTGGTCACTCCCGAAGGAACATTCTGAAGTATAAACTCATGACAGCAGGAAGAGAAGAGTCATTCCTCCCATAAATGCGTGCCTTGGCTAAGCCCTGGGGATGTGCTGGTGGACAAGACAGAACTCTCTAGGGCCCTAACAGGGCCTTCAGCAAACAAAACATAGCATGATGTGTGCCATATGTTACAATGAAGAGTCAGGAGCAAAAGAAGCTTTCAGGGAGGTGCCATTGTGGCTCAGCAGAAATGAATCTGACTAGTATCCATGAGGACGCAGAATCGATACCTGGCCTTGCTCACTGGGTTAAGGATCCAGCATTGCCATGAGCTATCGTGTAGGTCGCAGACGTGATTCGGATCCCAAGTTGCTGTGGCTGTGGTGTAGGCTGGCGGCAGTAGCTCCGATTGGACCCCTAGCCTGGGAACCTCCATATGCGGCAGGTGCAGCCCTAAAAAAAAAAAGAAGCTTGGAGTTCCCGTCGTGGCGCAGTGGTTAACGAATCCGACTAGGAACCATGAGGTTGCGGGTTCGGTTCCTGCCCTTGCTCAGTGGGTTAAGGATCCAGCGTTGCCGTGAGCTGTGGTGTAGGTTGCAGACGCGGCTCGGATCCCGCGTTGCTGTGGCTCTGGCGTAGGCTGGTGGCTACAGCTCCGATTGGACCCCTAGCCTGGGAACCTCCATATGCCGTGGGAGCGGCCCAAGAAATAGCAAAAAAAAAAGCCAAAAAAAAAAAAAAAAAGAAGCTTTCAGGAAGGTCAGGAGGCATGACTCAGTCTATAGTCCTAGGAGTGTAGAAAAACCAGGATGCCAGCCAGACAGCATTTACCCATTTAACTTAAGTAGCCTCACTGCTGTGATCTGCCCTCTTTCCCAAGCCTTCCTTCCATACACATTTAGATAAAAAGAGCTGATTCCACAAATATGGAATAACCCCAAAAGGTCTTAACTGGTTTATTAAAATATCCATTTATACTGGGGAAACAGATTCTCACATCTCAAAACCAGGGAGTTGAAAGTGATTGCCTTAAACAACCACAGGCTAAAGGCTGACAAGCTTGAGTGTGCTTAAACATCCCCTGAGAAACCTGTTTCATCTTCAATCCACAGAGCCCGGCAATCTATGTTTAACAAGCCCCCTAGATTCTTCTGAAGTTGGCTAAGGCTACATTTCGAACCAGACCAACCAATGTCTATGGTACGGACAGAGCACACTGCTTCATCAAATTCCACATGAGTTCAGTGGTAACAGTCAAGATAAAAGGTTACACAATATAGGCATTTACTCAATTCAACCTGTTCAAGTTAGTCCAGACCATAGGTTAAAATAACTTAAAACGAGGAGTTCCAGTGGTGGCTCAGTGGTTAACGAATCTGACTAGGAACCACGAGGTTGAGGGTTCGATCCCTGGCCTCGCTCAGTGGGTTAAGGATCTGGCATTGCCGTGAGCTGTGGTGTAGGTCGCAAATGCGGCTTGGATCCCGGGTTGCTGTGGCTCTGGCGTAGGCTGGCGGCTACAGCTCTGATTAGACCCCTAGCCTGGGAACCTCCATATGCCTTGGGTGTGGTCCTAAAAAAGACAAAAAAAAATTAATAATATTCCACTGTTTCCCTTCAGTTTCGGAACCTCAGCAGTACTGACGTCTTAGGCCAGATATGTCTTTGCTGTAGGCGGTTGTCCCATGCACTGAAACATATTTAGCAGCATCCCTGGGCTCTACCCAATAGAAGCCAGTAGAAGTCCCTGAGCTGTGACAACCAGCAATGTCTCCAGACGTTGCCAAACATACCTGAGGATGGCATGCAGTAAATCATCCCCTGCTGAGAACCACCTGCCTAGAACAGGTTAAGAACTGTTTCAGGTTAAGAATTGTTTCCTATCGTGGCTCAGTGGAAATGCATCTGACTGGCATCCATGAGGACAAAGGTTCAATCCGTCCTTCACTCAGTGAGGTACGGATCCGTCGTTGCCATGAGCTATGGTGTAGGTTGCAGACGTGGCTCAGATCCCGAGCTGCTGGGGATGAGGTGTGGGTCAGCAGCTGTAGCTCTGATTCAACCCCTAGCCCAGGAACTTTAGTAATCCGTGGGTGTAGCTCTAAAAAGACAAAAAACCAAAAAAAAAAAAAAAACCAAACAAACAAAAAAAGAACTGTTTCAGCCATGAGTGCTAGATTACCCTCCCTCAACATATGTAAACAACAGAGAAGCGGACAAACTTTACGAAACCACTGTTTTCAGAGGTTGAAAAATGCAGAATTATAATAGGTGAGAAAAGCAAGTGAGGTGACCTCCAACAATGCCCACACTTTCTGCCTAAGGCTAATTCCCAGACTGCAACACAAAGATGGAGGACGAGTCAGAGTATAGGATGCTTACTGAGTTGGGGAGACTGAGATAGCAGCCTAGGAAGGCAATGTACCTAAGAGGGATCTAAACACGTAGAGGGTGCCCATGAGTTTTGTTTTTTTGTTTTTTTTTTTTTTTTTTTGGGTCTTTTTTTCTAGGGCCGCTCCTACAGCATATGGAGGTTCCCAGGCTAGGGGTCTAATCAGAGCTGTAGCTGCCAGCCTACGCCAGGGCCACAGCAACATGGAATCCGAGCTGCATCTGCAACCTACACCACAGCTCATGGCAACGCTGGATCCTTAGCCCACTGAGCGAGGCCAGGGATTGAACCTGCAACCTCATGGTTCCTAGTTGGATTTGGTAACCACTGCGCCACGATTGGAACTCCAGAGTCTTTTAAACCCTAATCTATGCATGGATAAGATGAAACTATGTGACACTTGGAAAAAAAATAATTCCTAAGAAAGTAATGATTACTTGAGAACTTTAACAGCTCCCAGAGCTGACCTAGGGCCAGGAAGTTTTCAAATTCCCTCCAACCACTGTGGAGAGGCCTTGTTGAATTTAAGCGGCATTCATTCAGTAGATCCCCAGAAGAGTCCTATCTTAGAAATGCAACTAAATTAGCCCTAGAATAAAGGCTTCTGCAGACCGACTCTAAAACCACTTAAAAAAAATTCATTAGGCAAGTTGATTTGCAATAACTTGGTTCAGTGGATCAAGGATCCTGTGTTGTCACTACTTTGGCCCAGGTTTGCTGTGGGCCAATCCCTGCCCTGGCCCAAGAACACTTGCATGCCATGGGAACAGCAAAAACACACATGTGCACGCGTGAGAGAGAGAGAGAAAAAAAGAAAAGAGAAGAGAGAAAGGAAAAAGAAAAGGGAGGGAATTCCCGTCATGGCTCAGCAGTTAATGAACCCAACCAGGACCCATGAGGATATGGGTTCAATCCCTGGCCTCACTCAGCAGCAAGGATCCGGCGTTACTGTGAGCTGTGGTGTAGGCCAAAGACGTGGCTCGGATTCCGTGTTGCGGTGACTGTGGTACAGGCCAGCAGCTGCAGCTCCGACTCAACCTGTAGCCTGGGAACCTCCATATGCTGCAGATGGGATTTGTTTCCACTGTGCCATGATGGGAACTCTGGAAAAAAAATTTTTTAAAAGAATATAGTAGTTCCCATCATGGCTCAGCAAAGACAAATCTGACTAGCATCCATGAAGACACAGGTTCAGTCCCTGGCCTTGCTCAGTGGGTTAAGGATCCAGCATTGTCATGAGCTGTGGTCTAGGTCACAAACAAGGCTCAGATCTGGCGTTACTGTGGCTGTGGTGTAGGCCAGCAGGTACGGCTCTGATTTGACCCCTAGCCTGGGAACTTCTGTATGCCACAGATGTGGCCCTAAACAGACCAGAAAAAAAAAAAAAAAAAAAAAAAAAAAAGAATCTAAAAAAACTTAACCCATTTAAAATTCTATACCCAGCCAAAATATCTTTCAAAAATCAAAGTAAAATATTTTCAAATAAAATTTAGAAGATTCATTGTCATAAGATCTGAAATATAAGACCTATTAGAGGAAATTCTTTAGGTAGAAAGATAGCAAAGGTAGATTTAAATCCACACAAAGGAATGAAGAGTGCTACGAATGGTAGCTCTGCAGGTAAACATAAACCCTTCATTTTCACAGTTTTAACACTGTTTAAAGCAAAAACAATCAGAGTGCATTGCAGAGTTTCTTTAAAACCCTAAAGCAACTGCAAAGAAGTATACTTAATAAGACAATAATGGAGATAAAACAGAGTTCTAAAAATACTCAATCCAAAAAAAAAAAAAAAAGTTGAGAAAAGAAGAAAAACTGTGCAAAAAAGGAGGGGACAGATTAAAAAACTACTAGCAAGACGCCATGAGTTCCCATCGTGGTGCAGTGGTTAACAAATCCGACTACGAACCATGAGATTTCGGGTTTGGTCCCTGGCCTCGTTCAGTGGGTTAAGGATGCCGTGTTGCTGTGGTTGTGGTGTAGGCCGGCGGCTACAGCTCCGATTCAACCCCTAGCCTGGGAACCTCCATATGCCATGGGAGCGGCCCTAGAAATGGCAAAAAGACCAAAAAAAAAAAAAAAAAAAAAACAGAGTAGGAAACAAACTTTCAAGGAATTATGTCCCAAAAGGCATCTTGAGAGTAGGGTGCATATGTAGGCAAAGAAAAAACAATCAGGAGTTCCCGTGGTGGCATAGCATAACTATAAACTGACTAGTATCCAGGAGGACGCAGGTTCCGTCGCTGGATACAGTGTTGCTATGAGCTGCGGTGCAGGGGGAACAAAGGAGGCTCGGATCTGGGGTTGCTGTGGCTGTGGCAAAGGCCCCCTGCAACTGCAGCTGGGATTCCACTTCTAGCCTGGAAGCTTGCATATGCCCCTGGGGCAGCCCTAAAAAGCAAGCAAGCAAGCAAGAAAAGGAAGAAAAACAAAACAAAACAGGAACTGTCATGCCGATTTTTTTAAAAGCAAGACTATACGCTGCCTACAAGACGTATACTTCAAATATAAAGCTACAGAGTTCCCATTGAGGCTCAGCGGTTAACGAATCCGACTAAGAACCATGAAGTTGAGGGTTCGATCCCTGGCCTTGCTCAGTGGGTTAAGGATCAGGCGATGCCGTGAGCTGTGGTGTAGGTGGAAGACATGGCTCGGATCCTGTGTTGCTGTGGCTCTGGTGTAAGCCGGTAGCTACAGCTCCGATTCGATCCCTAGCCTCAGAACCTCCATATGCCGGGGAAGCGGCCCAAGAAATGGCAAAAAGACACACACACACACACACACACAAAATATATATATATATATAAAGATACACATAGGTTAAAGGTAAAGAATGGAAGAAGACATACTACGCTGTCGCTAATCAAATGAAAGGCTGAGTGGCTATATTAGTACCAGACGGAGCAAACTTCAGATATCAGAATAAGGAACATTACCAGGGATAAAGAAAGCTATTTCCTAAACGACTGAAATCATATCAACTGTGTTCTCTGAGGAAAGAAACTGCTGTGCGCTTGAGAGGAGTTAATGCATGTAAGGTGCTTAGGCGGGAGCCTGGCGCCTGATCAGCGGTAGCACAGTGGCTGGGATCTCTGAAGGCAACCCCCTGGAGAAAACCACGTGGGAGAAGACATCGTCGAGGCTCTACTCTAGGACTGTGGAGCCCGTAAAGGTAGACAGCAGCTCGCCAAGGTCATGGCTTTGACCTGCTGGGCCCGGGGACATGACCGCCTGGGTTCCGTGCCCTCTCAGTCACTTACTGGCTGTTTGGCACTGAGCAAGCTAATTAACCTCTCTGGGCCGGGCCTATTGGGAGGTTGATGGTGAGCCTGGGCCCCCTGCCAGGGTCGTCACTTTCAGGCTCCCGTGGGTCCCCCACTGCACGCCGAGAGGGCACCCTACCTGGCAGTTCACTATCTCTCCCGAGTCCGAGAGGACCTGGGGCGGCTCTCGCAGGCAGCACAGGAAGAACAAGGTCTCGAAGCGGAGGACGTCGGAGTTCCTGAAGGGCGTGAACCAACAGCTCCAGTCGTGCAGCGCCCAGATGTCCGGGGTGCAGTCGAGGTGCGCGCACAAGCACAGGAAGTGCTGCGCATCGCGGCGGACGCGGGAGCGCCAGTCAGCCAGGTCCAGCGACGGCGCGAGGGCGAGGCCCGGCTCCCGCTCTGCAGCCAAGGGGCCCCGGGGCCGCAGCAGCAGCACCCCCGCCTCTTCGAAGGCCTCGCGAATGGCGCAGATGCGGAAGGCGACGTCATCCGGCAGCGCTCCCGCATCCCCATCGACGGCTCTGGCCACGGCGTCGGACAGCCCCGGGAAGACGACGCGCTGGGGCGGCGCGGGCCCCAGGCCGAAGCGGGGCGGCCAGTGGTGCGGCGCGAAAAGGCGCAGCCAGTCGGACGAGCGGTCTGCTGCGTCCATCACCCCACCCGGGAAGACGTGCGCCCCGGGCAGGAAGTTTTGCTTCTCAGAGCGCTCCAGCAGCAGCAGCCGGAATCCCTCCGCGGGCAGCTGAGGCCGCGATGGGGCAGCAGGGACCCAGCGCGGCCAACCGGCCGCCAGCACCACAGTGGCTGCTCGCCGCCAGTTGCTTGCGCCCGGCCGCAGAGGGCAACTCATGGTGTGCGGCGGCGCACGGCTTCCGGGCTCTGGGCTCTGGCGTGGCCGGAGCTTACAGCGACTTGGGAACCGAAGCCTGGGTCCCGCTGGTTGAACTCCCGGCGAAGCGCGCACGGGGCGTTCGGTGAATCGGCGCTGTTTGGTCTCACCCGCGCCTGCCAGGAGGGGAGGGGTGGCGCCAGCGGTGGGAAGCACCGCCCAGAGTGCACTTATTCCCGACCGCTCTCGCGGGACAAGGGCTGTCACAGCCGCCTGCTAGGAGGGCCGCGTCTTCCCCATTCTAGACGCTTGGAACAAGAGCAGAATGCTTAGGGTTACACAGTAACCAGGGTCGAGGTACAGCGCAGTGCAAACCTAGGCTTGGTGACACCTATCCGAGCCAAACCTGAGAACTAGGACTCTCCCCTTTAAGCCAATGGTCGACAAAAGCCTTTGGCTGAGGAGTGGGGTGCGGGGGCTAAATGTCTGAGCTTTGCAGTCTCCCATGAACCCCACCAATGAGAAGCTAATAGATGAACCAGGCACCAAATTATACATTTCTTCCTGCACAGCCTGAGTGTGAAAGGTTATCCTTAAATCTTCAGACAAGTTCCTGTCTGGTGTGCTGGACACCTTTTATTGTCAGGACACCCAGGGCCACCCTAAGCATCTTAGGTCATCTGATAATTTCGACTTTCGTGGGAGAATTTTAATCCAAGCCTAAAGATGAAAATTTTTCTCTACTTCACCTTTGTAGTGGCTTACGTAATACTTCCACCTCCAAGAGAAGCGTTAAAAAGCCTTTTAAAACAATCTCCTCTTTTGTAACTCCTTAGTTGTCAACGGTTTCTCCCACAATTGCTATTATACTTGATCACACATTTGTTATGTTTTTGGATGAATATACAGACTACACTCTCGTTGAGCCTCATTGACAGACTATCACTTCAATGTGGGTTATTTCCTGGGAGTGAATCCAGAGATGGCACCACCAGTCATTAGGCTGATTTTGGTTGGCATCATTTTCTAAAGATGTAAATCCCAGGAACAGGACACATGGCCACATGTTGAGAAAAACACACAGAGACCAAGGGAGCCCAGAGTGTGCTGGCAGATTGGGAGTGGGACGGGGAGTCTGCCAACTTTCATCCATTCAGTTGGGGACCCTTCTCTTATCTGCTTTCTCACTGCACGTGGCTTTCTGCTCTGAGAAAGTCATTTCACAGTCTATTGTAGAGTCTGTGGTGGCACTCTGGAGCTTGTGTTGGTTTTGGGGGTTTTTTTGTTTTGTTTTTTGCTTTTTAGGACTGCATGGGTGGCATATGGAAGTTCCCAGCCTAGGGATCGAATCAGAGCTGCAGCTGCTGGCCTACACCACAGCCATAGCAATGCCGGGTCCGAGTCGCCTCTGCGACCTACACCACAGTTCACTGCCACACTGGGTCCTTAACCCACGGAGTGAGGCCAGGGATCGAACCCTCATCCTCACAGATCTTAGGTGCGTTACCCCTGATGGGGGACCTCCCTGGAGCCTGTGTTTTTAACAGTCCCCACCCCACCCACCACAGGTGATTTCTGTGCTTTGGGCCATGGGAAGCCATAAAAGGAGGTGACATGATTAAGCTGGTATCTTCAAATGTCACCCTGACAGCAGCATGATGACTCAATTTGGATGGGACCGGACTGGAGGCCCGTGGAATTTGCTGGGGAAGAAATAATGAGAGTCTAAACTAGGAGAGTGGCTGTGAAGAGGTGGTGAGGTGGGGAGGAAGGAATGATTTATAGAGTATTTAGGAGGTGGACTTGAGGTGATGTGGTAGTTGGTTGAATATGCAATGCAAGGGAAAGCCTGTGACTTAGCCTCAGAAGTCACACTCCATTTCCGAAGTATCTTATCGTTACACTGGTCGGCTCTATTCAATAAGCATTTATTATCTCACAGTGTCTGTGGATCAGGAACTCAAGAGCATCTTAGCTGGGTGGTTCTGGTCAGCCTTTCAGCCAGGGCTTGAGTGGGGGTTGGAGGGCCCATTTCTTTTTGTTTTTTTTTTTTTTAGGGCTGCACCTGCAGCATATGGAAATTCCCAGGGTAGGGGCCAAATCGGAGCTACAGCCACCTGCCTACGTCATAGCCACAGCAACTCGGGATCCCAGCCTACGTCTACGACCTACACCACAGCTCACAGCAACACCGGGTCCCTGACCCACGGAGCGAGGCTAGGGGTCGAGCCCGAATCCTCATGGATCCTAGTTGGATTTGTTTCCACTATGCCGCAATGGGAACTCCCTGGGAGACCCATTTCTACAATGGCCCACTCACATGGCCATTGGCCAGAGGCCTCAGTTCCTCACCACACTGGCCTCTCCATAGGGCTGCTTGGGTGTCTTTGAGACTGGACATTTAACCCCCCAAAGAGAGAATGATCCGAGAGGAAGGAAGAAGTCATGGTGCCTTTTCTGACTTAGCCTCAGAAGTCACACTCCCTCATTCCCACAGTATCTTATTGTTACACTGGTCAGCTCTACTCAGTGTGGGAGGGGACTACACAAAAACACCACGAGGTGGGGATTTTTGGTGATCACCTTGGAGGCTGGCTACCACAATGGATTAAAAAAAAAAAAAAAAACCCAAAAAACAAAAAAATGAAGCCATCTAAGTATTAGGAGAAAACAGGTGAATTGATCTCTAGTCTTAGACTCGAGATCTGGAAGCAGTATGGGAAAAGATTGATTCATTTGACATATCCTCCATATTTATAACTTTATGATGACAAAAGACACCATGAGAAAGTTCGAGATAAAACAAACTGAGAAATTGGGAGTTCCCGTTGCGGCTCAGTGGTAATAAACCTGACTAGTATCCATGAAGACACGGTTTCAATCTCCGGCCACACTTGGTGGGTTAAGGATCCGGCGTTGCCGTGAGATGCAGTACAGGAAGCAGACACAGCTCGGATCTGGCATTGCTGTGGCTGTGGTGTAGGCTGGCAGCTGCAGTTCTGATTTGACCCCTAGCCTGGGAACTTTCATACGCTGTGGGTCCAGCCCTAAAAAGCAAACAAACAAACAAACAAACAAACAAACAAAAAAAAAACCCTGAAAAAATTATTTCTAATGCCTACCACAAGTGATTAAGAGTTAGACAAATAGGAAAGACCTGCAATTGTGTAGAAAATGGTCAAGGGACATGAAATGACAGTTCACTGTGATTTACTTAAGGTCACACATGCAACAGTTGTGGAAATTGTATCCAAACCTACCGGACCGGCATGTCCTCCAAGGGAACTGTCCAGTCCTATTTGGCCAGGAGCACAATGCCAGCTAGCCAGGCATGACACTAAGCATACACAGCCACCCCCTACTAGCGCTAGCAATTACCACGTGCCACTTGATCATAAGAGATGAGACACTGTTATGGCAGCAGGTGCTTTATTCATAGGTTAAGACACTTGGCTCTCTGTTCTTGTAATCCACTGGTTCCTCTCAGCTGTGTTTACAGTAAGAAATGTCCTTATTTAATTCATCAGAACATGCATGATCTTGAAAGAAAAAAAAAAAAACTTTCCCAACTTGTTATCTTGCTTCTTACCCATACCTCCAAGCCAGTTTTTTTTTTTTCTTTTTTTTTCTTTTTAGGGCCACACCTGCAGCATATGGATGTTCCCAGGCTAGGGATCTAATCAGAGCTGTTGCTTCCCGCCTACGCCAGAGCCACAGCAACGCCAGACCTGAGCCGCGTCTTTGACATATACGGAAGTTCCCAGGCTAGGGGTCAAAGCAGAGCTAGAGCTGCCGGCCACATCTGTGACCTACACTACGGCTCACGGCAACGCTGGATCCTTAACCCACTGAGCGAGGCCAGAGATGGAACCCGCAACCCCATGGTTCCTAGTTAGATTGGTTTCCACTGTGCCATGACGGGAACTCCAAGACATTCTGTATCTTGATTGCAGTGCTGGTTACATGATTGTATACATTTGCCAAAACTGGAAACTGCACACCTAGAAAAGGTGGATGTTACTGTATTTAAATTATATCTCAATACATTTAACTTTAAAAATGTACAGATTCCAACTTTTAGATCAACCTGAATTTCCCTCTGTAAAACCTTGACCATTTTATTATATACCATCTCTCATCTGACAACTTTAATCTTTAAATGTATACCTAGCAGATATGACTAATAAGTTACAGAAAGTTAATGTGTTTCATTTTATTTTTCTTTTCTGCACCCTTGCATGTGGAAGTTCCTGGGCTAGGGATCACACCCTGGCTGCAATTTCAACCTACACCATAACTATGGCAACACTAGATCCTTAACCTGCTGCACTACATGGGCACAACCCAGAAAGTTAATGTTATCATATGTATTGCTTCTTTTGCCCAAACATCCCATTTTAGGACTTCTAAAGTAGTATGATATTAATAACAGCAATGGCAGCCAACATTTATTGAGCCCTGTGCCTGGAAAAAAAGTCTTATATCAATATCCCTATGAAGTATACCTATTATTACTCCCAGTGTAAGGATAAGGAAATTGAGGTCAAGGAACTTCTTCAATAAGAAAGGATTTGAGGAGTTCCCGTGTAGCTCAGTGGGTTAAGCATCTGGTATTATCATTGCTGTGGCTCAGGTCTCTGGTATGTTGCAGATTGGCTGGGAACTTCCACATGCTGCAGGTGTGGCCAGAAACAAAAACAAAAAAGGAATAGGTCTCAACTCAAGTGTACCCTATTCCATAGTCAGTGCTCCTAACCTCATGCTATTATTCTGTTTTGATGCTACATTTCAAAACATGCTTCTAATTCCCTGCAGGTAAGATTCCAACAGTGATTTGCTTTGCCTTTGCTGGGGGTGGGGGTGGGGTGGGAGGAGGCTCTGAAATTGCTTCTCATTATAACTGAGACTCTAACTGTTAAAATTTATATTTTAATAACAATAACATAACACTTTCTAGATGATAAGAGCACTCAAACTTTTATTGTAAAAACAATGTAACAATATTAAACACAAATATATTGAAAAGATACCATTCATAATCCTACTACTTTAACATTTTCATTTTTGTATTATTTCCTCATGGATCTTCTCTATAACACGTACCTATAGGCAAAGGTACTCAAATTTGCTTTCTGACGACAGCATATTAAAATGTCTTCAAAATCATTTTGCCAGAAGGAATTCTCATTTGGCTTATAAGCCTTAAGGTTTTAAAATGCTAAAACACTAAAGAGGAGTTCCTGTCATGGTGCAGTGGTTAACGAATCCGACTAGGAACCATGAGGTTGCGGGTTCGATCCCTGCCCTTGCTCAGTGGGTTAACGATCCGGCGTTGCCATGAGCTGTGGTATAGGTTGCAGACGCAGCTCAGATCCTGCGTTGCTGTGGCTCTGGCATAGGCCGGTGGCTACAGCTCTGATTAGACACCTAGCCTGGGAATCTCCATATGCCATGGAAGCGGCCCTAGAAAAGGCAAAAAGACAAAAAAAAAGAAAAAAAGATAAAACACTAAAGAAGGATGCCCAAGATCTCACAGGTATGCAGGGAAGACATCCAGAATCCTCCATGGAATAAGATGAAAATAAGTAAATGAAAGAGAAGAATATTTTTCCAGAAAACTGTCTTGTGCTCATGGACACAGAGCTGGAGTATGTGATCAGTTCCTGCATCTTTGGTCAGTTCCTAAGGACCAAAGAAACAGTATTTGAACATGACTTTGATCTATGTTGATCACATAGATATGGTCGACCTATGACGGTGTGGAGACCTACAACTCTTCATGGATTGAAAGTTGAGTATAATTGTATTGAAAAGCACTTGGAGGAGTTCCCGTCGTGGCGCAGTGGAAACGAATCCAACTAGGAACCATCAGGTTGTGGCTTTGATCCCTGGCCTCGCTCAGTGGGTTAAGGATCTGGCATTGCCCTGAGCTGTGGTGTAGGTCACAGATGAGGCTCGGAACCCATGTTGCTGTGGCTGTGGTGTAGGCTGGCAGCTGTAGCTGATTGGGCCCCTAGCCTGGGAACCTCCATATGCCACGGGCACAGCCCTAAAAAGCAGAAGAAAAGAAGAAAAAAAAAAAAGCACTTAGAGATTTCTAATCCTGCAGTCTTTCTGGACATCTCTGTGTAATGAAGTCTGTGAACGGTAAATATGTTGATAGGATAGTCACTTCAATTTACTTATTTATTTTTGTCCTTTTAGGGCTGCACAGGCAGCATATGGAAGTTCCCAGGCTAGGGGTTGAATCAGAGCTACAGCCGCCGGCCTATGCCACAACCACAGCAATGACAGATCTGCAACCTACACCACAGCTCACAGCAACGCTGGATCCTTAACCCACTGATCAAGGCCAGGGATTGAACCTGTGTCCTCATGGATACTGGTCAGATTTGTTTCTGCTGAGCCATGATGGGAACCCCTATTCACTTCAATTTAAATGTGCATGAAGAGGATTAAGAATATGTATATATTTTGGGGTCGACCCCTGGGCATGTGGAAGTTCCTGAACCAGGGATCAAATCTGCATGGCAGCTGTGACCTGCCCCAAGGATTTGGCAATGCTGGATTCTAACCCTCTACCCTACTGGAACTTCTAGGAATATTTTTAAAAATCATCATAGTGGGAGTTCCCGTTGTGGCTCAGTGGGTTAAGAACTCAACTAGTATCCATGAGGATGTGGGTTTGATCCCTGGCCTCCCTCAGCAGGTTAAGGATCTGGTGTTGCAGCAAGCTGTTGCACAGGGTGGCTGGGATCTGCAGTTGCTGTGGCTGTGGCATAGGACAGCAATGCAGGTCTGATTCGCCCACTTGCCTGGGAACTTCCATATGCCTCAGCTATGGCCCTAAAAAAAAAAAAAATCATAATTGCTAATAATGGAATCATTTAAGGGTGCCTTCTCAACTACGTTATAAATGCTGCATGTTATCTTTAATTTCGTAATTATGTATAGCCATCTTTGTTAGAAGCGTCATTCCAACAGTAGATATGAAGCCTTATTTCCAACTAGGATCTGATGCCACACACAAAACCATCCCTGCTGTGCTGGCTTCTCAACATCAGGCAGCCATGAGGGCACGAGGTTAGTTACAGAAGAGGGTTCTCCTGAAATGGAGTTTTAACTAAAGAACAACCCCCCCCCCCTGCTAAGAAGGCAGCTGCAGGCCTTTCCAGCTGTGCTTATCGCTATGCCACCCTTCTTGTAATAATGTAACAACTGTGTGCTCTCTGCCCAAGCCAGCAGCCCTGCTAATCAGGTACCCAGCATTGCTGATCAGTTCTGCTTCTGTAACCTTGCCGGCTCAGTTTCTTCGGGAGGAACACTGTCTGCTTGGGGATGGGGGAGCTCCGGGATGCTTACATGGGAAAATCAAGACCTTGTAGTGCATAAAAGTTACTGAGAACAAAGACCTGGTGCTCAGACTCTGGAGGTGACTCCTCTGAGCCCACACCGGTGCTGAATAAACCTTGCTTTTCCATATCTCCGAGTGCTGTTTGTCTCCTTCCGTTGTCACAGTTTTTGCGGTTTCCGCAACAGCAGCATGTGGAGGTTCCCAGGCTAGGGGTCTAATTGGAGCTACAGCTGCTGGCCTACACCACAGCCACAGTTAGTGCCAGATCCTAGCCGTGTCTGTGTTCTACACCACAGGTCATGGAGACACTGGATCCTTAACCCACTGAGCGAGGCGTGGGATCCTTAAACCACAACCTGATGGTTCCTAGTCGGATTCATTTCCGCTGCGCCACAACGGGAACTCCAGCCCTGTCTTGTTTAAGTGTATTCTGTTAACGCATTTTAAACCCCGGAAGGGAACTTAGTTAATTAGTCAAGACCCTTCCCCCCACCCCATGGCGCATCTCACTAAATGAGGGAAGTGAGGCACATGGGGGGTCATTGGCTATTCAGAGGTATTGGGAGAGAAAGGCAGAGCCCCTGGCCCTGCCTTGCAGGAGAAGGCACTCACGCCCCAAAGGAATACAGAGGCCAGTCCCATAGCACTTTTATTTCTCAGGCTGACATACAGGCTCACACTTTGGGGCTCACACTCTTTAACAAAGCTTCATTACAGAACCCAGAAATGCATTCTGAAAAGCGACTAGGTAGCTAAAATGTATCAATGTGCACAAGGAAACGGAAAATGCAGCATGATCAGGGTCCTAACACAAACCAGATGGCTTCAACCCAAACTGCTTTTCAGTCTCCTGACCTCACACATCTCTTAGGTAGCTTACTGTAAACCTTTGGTAAATCGTGATGTTTATGCTCTAATTTGACTTACGACAAATATTTTCCCTTGTGGACTTTAAAAGCAGACATTTTCAGTAGTCCCCCTGTGATGCCGCAGGGTAAGGATCTGGCATTGTCACTGCAGCAGTGGGAGTAGGTGTGGCTGTGGCTTGGGTTCCATCCCTGACCTGAGAACTTTGATATGCCCTGGGGGTGCAGATAAAAAAGATTAAAAAGCAAACATTCTCAGAGTACATGGAAAGAATTGGCCAGGCTTTTTTTTTTTTTTCTGCAAATATTAAGTTTTTTTCTGTTTTTTTTTTTTTCCTAATAGGAATAGGTGAAAATTCCCATGATAAATGCCTTGACATTCCAAGTACTTGTCTTCTCAGTACCAGAGAAAGCCGCACAATTTTTCCTGAAAGAGAAGCCAGGGATGGTTTCTCTTTACAGGTGTTTTAACTTCACAAGAGATTTATAATAGCATTTAACTCTTTTTTTTTTTTTTTTTTTTTTTTTTTTTTGCTTTTTAGGGCCTCACTCACGGTATATGGTGGTTCCCAAGCTAGGTGTCAAATCGGAGCTACAGCTGCTGGCCTACAACACAGCCATGGCAAAGCAGGATCTGAGCCATGTCTGCAACCTACACCACAGCTCCCAGTAATGCTGGATCCTTAGGCCACTCAGTGAGGTCAGAGATCAAACCCGAAACCTCATGGTTCCTAGTTGGATTCACTTCCGCTGCACCACAACAGCAACCCCCAATAGCACTTAACTTTTGAGGTAAAGAGCTTTCCTTTAACTTGTACCTTTAATTTAAGAAAATAGACTCTAATTCTGACCATATTATATATACACCATATTAAACATTTGTAATTTTTTAAATCATCTCTATCATGGTATAAGATCCTACCAAATCTTTTTTTTTTTTTTTTGTCTTTTTGCCTTTTCTGGGGCCGCTCCCACAGCATATGGAGGTTCCCAGGCTAGGGGTCCAATCAGAGCCGTAGCCACTGGCCTACACCACAGCCACAGCAACACAGGATCCGAGCCACATCTGCAACCTACACCACAGCTCACAGCAACACCGGATCCTTAACCCACCGAGCAAGGCCAGGGATCGAACTGGCAACCTCATGGTTCCTAGTCGGATTCGTTAACCACTGTGCCACGACGGGAACTCCATGATCCTACCAAATCTTTTTAGACAATTAATGACATGGACATCAAACTCTAAGTTGAAGCAGGCTTCTACCAGAAAGCAATCTCTTGAATTATAGATGGAAATGAGAGAGATATTGTAGAGATCAGCCTATTGCTCAAGCAAGATGACTCTGCTTGCAAAAGTTCTATTAGGCAATGCTGTAACTCCAAATACCAAATATTATGAATGCTTAAAATTTTCAGAGTTAAGTTAGGGGGTGCAAAGGATAAATATGTTTATTGTAATTCAGCTTTTTCGGTGTGTGTGCAACATTTTAACACTAACTTCAGTGAGCAGAGGACTCTTCGTATCAGGCACACATCTGATTGCACATATCAGTAAACACCCAAGGACTGACTAGAAAGAGTAAAAACAAATTTGCTTGTCCCAATTTCTCTCTACAGATTACACACTTCTGATGGGTTGTTTCTTTAATAGGTTTTTTTTTTTTTTTTTTCATGAACCAGAATACCTTGTTAAAAAGTCATAGTCTTAGAAACAGAAGACTTATATTTAGGGCTTGGTTTTACAGGATATTTTCCAACACCGGGACACAATATGCCCCAGCCTCTTCTTGCCTGAGAGAGATGAGACTTTGGGGAAAGTGACATATTCCATGTTGTACTGGGTGTGGGATGAGGAAGAGGGGAGTAGGAAAACTTTCTGTGCCATTTCTAAAGGTACTCTGGCAGGTGCAAAGAGCATCTAACGTGGCCCAATTCAGATTCACCCAGAGTGGATGAGGCTGAAGGAATTCCTTTTTTTTTTTTTTTCCCCTGGCTTTTCTAGGGCTGCACCCACGGCACATGGAGGTTCCCAGGCTAGGGATCCAATCGGAGCTGTTGCCACCAGCCTACGCCACAGCCACAGCAATGCCAGATCCAAGCCTCAGCTGCGACCTACACCCTAGCTCATGGCAACGCCGGATCCTTAACCCACTGAGCGAGGCCAGGGATTGAACCTGCAACCTCATGGTTCCTAGTCGGATTCATTTCTGCTGCACCACAGCAGGAACTCCTGAAGGAGTTCCTTTTATTAGTTACTGCGGTAGAACTTTTAATCCGCTTAAGACCTTGTGGGTCTTTGAAACCCCTTATCACAGGAACGCACAAACAGATGCTGTGCTTTCACTATCTGGAGTACTGGAATTTGTGCTGAGGAGTGGGAGTGGGTGAGTGAAGCTAGGAGGGTGGCCCTTAGGACTGGGTGCCCAGGCGGCATTTCTGCTGCTCATTGCTTCTGCCCCTTGGCCTTCCAAACTGCCCTTGTGACAAACTGCCAATTCCCTCCTCCTGGTCCATTTTTCTCTTCGGGGGTTAAAAAGCGAAAAAAAAAAAAAAAAATCCTTGTCGTTTTTTAGCCAAACCAGCCTCTGGTTTTATTCCACATTACGATTAGCGTTAAATGCATCTGTTTTCTCAGCCTTACATCCCTAGCAATGCTCTCTCTGGATCACAGATTGGAGTTTGTGGCAAATTCCAGTGTTGGATCTAAGATGTTTTCCACATTTCCTTATTTATTGCCCTGAAGAGGCTGGGGCCATTTAACTTGTCACTACACCTGTGGTTTCAGCAGTTTATGCTATGATCTCCTGCCTTCAGGAAGATCAATTTTAAAAATAAATGCAGATGTAGGCTTAGTAACCTAAGTATATAAGTAAAGACACTATGTTTGATTCCTTGGCACCAGCATGAATTTGTGGCCAAATGTCCTTTATAAAAATCAGGTTTGACAGTAAGTGTACAATGTGCAAATGTGCTTTTTCTTTCAAACGATGATTTTTTTTTTTTAAACTTCTTACATTTGAAGTTAGAGCTGCTACATACTAACCCAGTCTCAGGGCTAACTGGCTCAAAACCTCTGTGCCCAGTGATGCCACTTGACCCTCTCAGAGGGCAGTGTCAGGGTCAGGAAGCTGTGCAGCTCCCTCCAAAGCCAGCTCTGCTACGGGTCAGCAAGCAAATTCCAAGGGATAGACAGGATTAAGGGCTCCAAAGAGGATTCCCCAGCCCTCCCCCAAAGAAGGATCAAAAACTCTGGTCTAGTTCTGGAACAAAAATAAGTTCCAGCCAAGGAGAAAGTGCCTGTTTAGACAGCCTGTGGCCCTTCCCAAAGCTTGAGCCCCTCCCAGGCTGACTGGGCGGAGCCCTCTTCAACAGGCAACTGTGTGCAGAAGTGTGTATTGGAAAGCATTTTGCCTGAACTTCTATTTGCACACTTTCCTAAGCTTAGGCCCTCCAAAGGATTAAGGTAATAACAACTGCTTACATCTTTTTGCAATTTGTTTCTTGTCCAGGAAACAAAACCAATACACACACACACACACACCCACACACCCACACACACCAAAATAGCCACCTTCTCAACACTTCATTTCACCTCACCCTTTTTTTCCCCCCAAACTGCCCCACTCAGAGAATGGGATCACTGACAGGGGCGAGAGGACCAAGCCCAGATTCAGTGTAAACACGCCCCAGCAGCACAGGCGGTAACCTATTAACTTGGAGGAATCTCGGGTCACTGTGGACGGTTTTCTATTAATAGAGGATAAAGCTCCTGCATACATTAGCGATAATGCCCTGCTGGCCCGCGCAAAATTAACTCTTCCCTGGCCAGCAAGAGGAAGCCATGTTCTGTCCTAGCAAATGTGTGCTTGAAACGTGCCTATACCTACACGTATAGGCACGAGAACAGCTCTCCTGAAACATGCCACATCCCACTCCCACCCCTAGTCCTAGCAGTCGCAGTTGTTCTTGGAGGGGTGCCTCCAGGGAGGGAGCGGTAGCGTCGGGGGGCCGTCGGGTGCAGGTCAGCTCAGCTTCGCCACGCACACGGCCAAGGCCACAGCCGCCAGCAGCACGGCGCTGAAGATGGTGGCAGCCAGGGCCTTGCTCAGGTCGCAGGGCCCGGTGCGTTGTTCTACGGACACGCCGCCCACAGAGGACACGCCCGCGCTAGCGCTAGAGAGGAGCTCGGCGCCCGCCACCTGCCGGGCCTGCACGGTCCAGCGGGGCACGTTGACTTTCATCTCCATGTCCTGGATCATTTCGCCCACCTGAAGGATCTCCCGCTCCAGCTGGTGCAGGTCTTCCACGTCGAAGTCCCGCTCCGCTTCGTGCCGCAGGCTGCGGACGCTCAGGGCGCGCGCCGCTACGCCCGTCGCGCCGCCTTCCATCCCGGTGCGCACGAGCGGCCGCCGCGGCGCGTGCAGAGGAAACTCGGTGCCCAGGGCCAGCGCACGCCGCATGTCAGCTTCCAGGAGGTCCAGGCAGCCGGAGAAAGCCACCCAGAGGCGCTCGAACTCGGCGCGCTCCTCTGCACCCAGGCCCCGGTCGCGCAGCGGGGCAGTCAGCTGGGCGCGGATGGTCACCGCCAGCTCCTGCGCCTTCCGTCGTGTCTTCTGCAGCTCCTCTCGTAGGTTCTGCGAGTCCGCTGAGCCGCCAATGGTCAGCACCAGGTGGTGGTAGCATGCGGTCGCCTTGTTGAGCGCGTCCAGTAGCGCTTTGCACTCCTCCTTCGCCATGGCGCTGCTCTCCCGCGCAGCCCAGCCGCCTGCGCCCCTCTCAGCCTCACGTCCTCACCGTAGCAGGACGCAGCCAGCCCCGACGGCGTCTCCGGGCCGGGCGGCCCGCGCACTCCTCATGGCTTGAGGGGAGCTTGGCGCGGCAGCTTCGGTCGACAGAGCCACTCAGGACACACGACGTGCGCTTCTGCGGGTTGGCGCGGAGAGGGAGCCCTGTTAGCAGTCTACCGCCCGCTACATCTTCCCCAGGTGCCCTCCTAGTTACACGCCCAATCTCTGCGCAGCCATCGCCTCCATAGTAGCCACCTGCGAAGTCCAAGTTGCGGTCCCCATCCTCCTCCAGTACCCTAGCCAGGGCTAGCCGGCTGCGCAGCCTCGCGATCCGCCTTAGCCGCTGCTAAGGGCGGCCGGGTCGGGTTTCTTAGGATCCGCCCACCCCGCCGGTCTTCGCTAGGCGCTTCCATCCCCGGGACCAGGGATAGGCGGGGCCCCACGCGGGGAGGTCACGTGTAGGCCCCTCATCTCCCCCTTCTCCGAACCCCATTACGGTCTGGAATATTAGCACTTGACAGATCCAACCCTCTTCTATTTTGCGGAAGGGGAAACTGAGGCTCAGATTTAAAAAGGGGGGGTCTAGGTCACGCGACGTTAATGCAAGTGAAGGGGCTAGAACTCAGGGACTCTGACTCTTAGACCCTGCCAGCGACGAGAGTGGAATGCCTCGTAGGACTGGGCACCTTTATCCTCCAAAGCAAGCAGTAAAGGGTGGTCACCTGGGCGGGACGGCTCCCGGACCTCACCGTCCCGGCTCCACCGTCTTTCCCGCAGCGGAGCTTGGGCCCCACCTCTTGTGTCAGATCTGCTCTCGGCCCCGCCCCCTCCCGTTCCGGGCACGCGCAGTCGACGGCTCTGGGCTTGTCCAGCCTAAGTAGGAAGTGCTGTGAGCCGAGGTGAGCTCCACCCCCGGCTGGGCGGACTCAGTGATTGCTCTGCGCACACGTCACTCTGAATAAAGACGGCTTCTCATTGGGCTGACCAGGGGCCTTAGGCGCGGACCCGCCCAACGGCGTAGTAAGGGGGTGGGCGGTGGAGCAGAGCCGTGGCGCTGGGTGGTGGTCCCTGAGGTCCGAACCGAGGGGCCGGCAGGTGTTGGCTTCGCTCAGGGAAGGGCAGAAAGTGAAACTATGTAGCCTTTTAAGTAAGTGTCCTCCTGCCTGTCTCCTCCCGCGCCTCCCTTCCCTCCGGCTGGCTGCGCCTCCGGGCCCGGAGGCCGGGCGGGGCCCCGGAGCGGGAAGGGGGAGGGGCTCGTTCCTCTCCTCCGCCGGCGCCCCACGCTCTGCTGGCAGCCCCCAAAGCCCCGGCGCGTCGTCCGGTGGACTGCCCTTCCGCACTCTCCTCGTCCCGTCCGCAGCTCTGCCTCTCTTGTATGTTTGCGGGGCAAGGAAGGGGTGGGGTTGGCGAAGAATGCGCCCTCTGACCCCACGTCTTCAGGACAGGTCCGTAGATCCGGGATCCCGGGAGCTCAGACTTGGGGGCCGTGGGCAGGGTTGTCGCTCTCTGGAGGCGTCTGTGGTTTAAGGGAGATCTGGCCGGGCGATTGGATGGGAGGCCGTGGGTGGGGGTCCGGAACCTCGGGCCGCGGGCAGTTGTGGTACCTGGGATGATGAAAGCGCGAGGGAGAGAGGAGGGTATCCCTGCTTGCCTGCCTCATGGCGCGGGGTCTCCTCTTCCTGCCTGGTAAAGATTACTACAGGAAAACTCTTAACCACCCTGAGGTGTTCCAGACTCTGAATCTTTTCAGTTCTTTTCGTTGAAAATGGATTGCCCATAGGCGCACCAGCCAGGCCATGCCGCTCTGGCCACTAATGGGGACGTGGGCACTCCCCATCGGTGCAGGACCACCAGAGCAAGAAGCGTTTCTTCATTGAGGAGTTGGGATATTCAGGGAATGATGGGCAGGGGTGACTGTAGGGACTACTAATTTGCCATGTGGTCTGGGATTTTCCAGGTTTGTGGATTTCAGGGAGAAAGGTGTTTGTTATTGTTGTTGTGCCTCTGGCACGTGGAGGTTTCCTGGCCAGGGATGGAACCTGCATCAGGGCAGTGACCTGAGACACACCAGTGACAACTATGGATCCTTAACTGGCTGAGATGCTAGGGAACTCCAAGAGAAGCCTCTATTTTGATTAAGAAATGCACCCTCGGAGTTCCCGTCGTAGCTCAGTGATTAACGAATCCGACTAGGAACCATGAGGTTGCAGGTTCGGTCCCTGCCCTTGCTCAATGGGTTGAGGATCCGGCGTTGCCATGAGTTGTGGTGTAGGTTGCTGAAACGGCTCAGATCCCGCGTTGCTGTGGCTCTGGCGTAGGCCAGCAGTAACAGCTCTGATTCGACCCCTAGCCTGGGAACCTCCATATGCCGTGGGAGCGGCCGAAGAAATAGCAAAAAAACAAACAAACAAAAAAAACAAAACAAACAAACAAAAAAAATGCACTCTCCCACCAGCCCTAAAGAAGAGCAGATCATTAGCAGGATATTTATGTTTTTAGGCTGCCTTGCCCAGCCTGGTGTTGAGGTAGCCGTAGGAGTCCAGAGTGCTGGGCTCAGGGCTCACTCTCATTCAGCAGTTTGTCCTTTAATCAGTTGTTTGGATGGCAATTTGTGGCCAGGGTTAGGTGGTACTCTGGCCCTTGGACATTCTTCTTTTCTTTTCCCTTTTTTTTTTTTTTTCTTTTTGGCCATACCTGAGGCATGTGGAAGTCCTGGGGCCAGGGCTCAAACCCACCACACAGCAGTGACCAGAGCCATTGCAGTGACAGCACTGGATCCTTAACTGGCTGCGCCACAAGGGAACTCCACTTGGCCGTTCTTTGCGGTGGACGGTCTCAGGCATCTATGGGCCAAATGGGGCCTTGACAGAGGAAGAGTCATTTTTAGGACAAAATGGGTAGACGGAAGGAGAGCCTGTCTCTTTGGGGAGCTCTGGGGACAGCTGAGGGAGGTGAGGCTTGCAGAGGCGGGCAGAAGGCCAGGAGTGAGAGGTTCTCTGTGCCAGGCTGAGAAGTTGAGAGTTCATTTGGTTGGGAGTGGAAGGGAAGTCTGAAGACTCCTGCACAGATTGCAGTGTTGGAAAGCTCACTTTGTTGTCTTCCAAGTGGACAGGTTTCCTGGGGGTCAGGAGGCAGGCCCTGTAGCCCTCAGAGGGGGAATGGCAGGATGGGAATGGGAGTAGATATTTATTCTAGGCTCTAGTAGGAGGAAAATGGTTGGGGCTCTGAAGCTGGGGAGACACCTTGGGTGAGCTCTCCTCACCTTGGCTTGTCACCTGAAATAATCCCACCTGCTGGTATTGCTGGGAGAGCAGCAGTAGTGTCTGCATAGGGCCCCTGGTCAAGGTCCTGATTGTGCCTCCTGGTGACACTGGGACTGTGTTGCACTCATGAGGGCAGCTGCTGGGGCTTGGGGCTTCACATGTCTGCCTCTGGTGGTATTTCCGTCAGGGGTCTGTCTCCCTCTGTGTATGAAGTGTCAGGATGCATTTGGTGTCCCGTAACTTCATCCTTTCCTAGAGGAGCAGGGGAATGTGACCATGTGATGATAGACTTAGAAAGGATTCAGACCCGAAGAATTGGACCTGATTTGTCCTGAGGTTGCTTTCACATTCAAGAGACGCTCAGAAGTAAGTGGTCCTTGGGAGTTTCCGTCGTGGCTCAGTGATTAACGAATCCGACTAGTATCCATGAGGATGCATGCTTGATCCCTGGCCTTGCTCAGCGGGTTAAGGATCCGGAGTGGCTGTGGCTGTGGCATAGGCCAGTGGCTCCGATTCCACCCCTAGCCTGGAAACCTCCGTATGCTGATGGTGTGACCCTTTAAAAAAAAAGGGGGGGGGGTGTTCCCGTCGTGGCGCAGTGGTTAACGAATCTGACTAGGTTGCGGATTCCGTCCCTGCCCTTGCTCAGTGGGTTAATGATCCAGCGTTGCCGTGAGCTGTGGTGTAGGTTGCAGACGCAGCTCAGATCCCGCGTTGCTCTGGCTCTGGCGTAGGCCAGTGGCTACAGCTCCGATTCAACCCCTAGCCTGGGAACCTCCATATGCCTCGGGAGCGGCCCAAGAAATAGCAAAAAAACAAACAAACAAAAAAACAAAACAAAACAAAACAAAACAAAAAAACAAAAAAGGAAGAAATAAGTGGTCCTTGGAGCTCCTGCCCAGGATACTGGCAGGGAGCAGGGTGCTAATATCTCCCCTCCAGTTCCAGCAACAGGGTGATGGGGTGGCATTCTGAGGGGCACTTGTGCTCCTCCAAACTCCCTTGCTCCCTTGGGTGGTCACACCCCTCTTCTAGCCTGGAGGTGTTCTCTCCTGTGACCCTCCGTATTCCAGCCCTCACTGTGCTTAGCCAGGTCTGAGCACACCATTTGTTAACGGCTCTTGCTCAGTACCTGTGTGCCTGCCTGGGGCCAGCCCTCGACCCTCCCCTCCCTACAGGCAGTGGATTCCCAGCTCCTGTGAGAGAGGACCCCTCTTGGAGCTGGATCTTTCTCCAGCACCTCACTCTCATTTTGTTCAAGTGCACCACAGTTACTGCATGCCTGCAGTAAGCCAGGCCGCCAGGCTTCAAAGTGCTTTGAAGAAGAGCTGTGAGAGATGTAGGGACAGGAACCATAGATGTTACAGGCCAGAAGGACACAAGTGACCCTATTACCATAGGTTACATCATCAGATTGCTTCCATTTGGTATTAAACATCAATTCATAGAAAGTTTTCCCTTGGAGGTCCTGTCATGGCTCAGTGGTTAATGAATCGGGCTAGCATCCATGAGGATGCAGATTCAATCCTTGGCCTCACTCAGTGGGTTAAGGATCTGGTGTTGGTGTGAGCTGCGATGTAGGTCACAGATGCAGCTCGGATCCCAAGGTGCTGTGGCTATGGTATAGGCCAGCAGCTGCAGCGCTGATTCCACCCCTAGCCTGCAAACCTCCATGTGCTGTGGGTGTGGCCCTAAAAAGCAATAAATAAATAAATACATATATAAATAAATAAAAAACATCAATGCATAGAAAGTTTCCCTTCCTACCTTTTCCTTCTGAAGCACACATTAAGCCAGCTGGAGAGTCTTGCCCATTGCTTGAGAAAGATGCCTGATCAGGGTCTTTGGTCAGGCCCTGGGAGGTTCAGAAGCAGCCACAGCAGTGAGATTTGGCAGAGAGTCCATCTCTGGGAGGATTCTGCTGAGCCAGGCTGCACGATGTCACCAGATGGTCCCTGACCACCCAGACTCATCCGGGCTGGCTGGACGGTTGAAGACCACAAAACCACGAATGTGCACACTGCCTCAGAAAAAGCCTAGTGTTGGTTTGAGGCCTTGCTCGGCTCTCCTGTTGAAAGTAACCTCAGATAACTCATGTGCAGGGGTATTTGGTATCTATGACTAATTTCACTGGATTTTCTATACATCATCCTATCAGATGCATTTAGGCAGGGGTGTAATTTTTTTTTTTTTTTGGTAAGTAGTTTTATATGAGGGTTCACGCGTCTTTCCAATTTTATAAGAAAAGTTCAGTTTGCTTTGCATGGTTTTTTTTTTTAGGCTGTCTGGTGGCATATGGAGCTCCTGGTCCAGGATTAGTTCTAAGCTGCAGCCTCTAAGCTGAAGCTGCGGCAACAGTGGATCCTTAACCCACTGTACCAGGTTGGGGATTGAACCCAGGTCCCAGTGCTCCCAATATGCTGCCGATCCTGTTGCACCATAGCGGGAGCTCCTTTGCATGTTATTTTGAAACCAATTCTTGCAGATAAACTTGTCGGAATGTTAAATTATTTTTAAGCATGTACCCCCTATATAAGGAGTCAGCTCTCGCATTAAACATTCTTTCTTTCTTTCTTTCTTTTTTTTTTTTTTTTTTTTTGTCTTTTCTAGGGCCACACCTGCAGCATATGGAGGTTCCCAGGCTAGGGGTCGAATCAGAGCTATAGCTGCCGGCCTGTGCCACAGCCACAGCAACACCAGGTCCGAGCTGCATCTGCGACCTACACCACAGCTCACGGCAACGCCAGATCCTTAACCCACTGAGCAAGGCCAGGGATCAAACCCGCCTCCTCGTGGTTCAGATACATTAACCACTGAGCCACGACGGGAATTCCTATTTCATATTTTTAACACTGGGACAGAAAGGTTGAGAACAGTGCTGGGCAGGGCTCTTTGTTTTGTTTTGTTGTTTTGTTTTTTTCAGGGCTGCACCCACAGCATATGGAAGTTCCTGGGCTCGGAGTGGAATTGGAGCTACAGCTGCAGGCCTACGCCACAGCCACAGCAACTCGTGATCTGAGCCATGGCTGTGACCTACAACACAGCTCATGGCAACGCTGGATACTTAACCTACTGAGTGAGGTCAGGGATTGAACCCACATCCTCATGGATACTAGTCAGGTTCTTTTCCCCTGAGCTACAGCAGGAACTCCTCGACAGAGCTCTTTGAATCCCTACTCCTGGACAGAGGATTCAGTCCTTGGCAACTAGGAGACCCATGTCCAAGAGAAAGCAGATGACTTGGACTGAAAAATATCCTCTGGTTCCATCTCATTTACCAGCAGTGCTTGCTGAGAATCTTGTGTGTTTATACATTTCACACATTTGAACTGAGTTTTGTTTTTTTTTTTTTTTTTTTTTTTTTTTTGCCTTTGCTAGTGCCGCTCCTGCGGCATATGGAGGTTCCCAGGCTAGGGGTCCAATCGGAGCTGTAGCCTCCGGCCTACACCAGAGCCACAGCAACTCAGGATCCGAGCCACGTCTGCGACCTACACCACAGCTCACAGCAATGCCAGATCCTTAACCCATTGAGTGAGGCCAGGGAGTGAACCCGCAACCTCATGGTTCCTAGTCAGATTCGTTAACCACTGCACCATGACAGGAACTCCCCTGAACTGAATATTTTAAAAAAATTTTATTGGACTGTAGTTGACTTACAATGTTGTATTGATTTCAGTTGTACAGCAAAGTGAATCAGTTATACGTATACCCATTCTTTTTTCCCGTACAGGTTATTATTATAAACTATTGAGTAGTTTTCCCTGTGTCATACAGTAGGTTCTTGTTATTGTCTGTTTTATACAGTAGTGTGTATATGTTATTCCCACCTCCTAAATCCTCCTTCCCTCCCACAGTTTTTTTTATGACTTTGATTTTTTCCATTATAGTTGGTTTACAATGTTCTGTTAATTTCCATTGTACAGCAGAGTGACCCAGTCACACACACATATATATGTTCTTTTTCTCACATTATCCTCTGTCATGTTCCATCACAAGTGACTAGACATAGTTCCCTGTGCTATACAGCAGTCTCCCACAGTTTTAAAAATCTAAGTTTGTTTCTGTTTCATAGATAAGTTCATTGTGTCATTTTTTTTTTTTTTTTGTCTTTTTGCCTTTTCTTGGGCCGCTCCTGCGGCATATGGAGGTTCCCAGGCTAGGGGTCTAATCGGAGCTGTGGCCGCCAGCCTACGCCAGAGCCACAGCAACGCAGGATCCGAGCCGCGTCTGCAACCTACACCACAGCTCACGGCAACACCAGATCGTTAACCCACTGAGCAAGGGCAGGGACCGAACCCGCAACCTCATGGTTCCTAGTTGGATTCGTTAACCACTGCGCCACGATGGGAACTCCATTGTGTCATATTTTAGATCCCATGTATAAGTGATATCAATATTTGTCTTTGTTTGACTGACTTAACTCAGTATGATAGTCTCTAGGTCAATCCATGTTGCTGCAAATGACATTTCATTCTTTTTTATGGCTCAGTAATATTCCATTGTATATATGTACCACCTCTGGTTTATCCATTCATCTCTTGGCAACATTTAGGTTGTTTCCATGTCTTGGCTATTTTAAATAGTGCTGCAATGAACATTGGGGTGCATGTATCTTTTCAATTTATGGTTTTGTCTGGGTATATGCCCAGGAGTGGGATTGCTGGATCACATGGGAGTTCTATATTTAGTTTTTTTTTTTTTTTTTTTTTTTTTGCCAGGGCGGGGCATGAAGGAGCAAAAGACAGCTTTATTGCTTTGCCAGGCCAAGGGGGCCACAGCAGGCTAATGCCTTAAAGACTGTGCCTCCCTTGGAAGGGATTATGAGGTGGTTTTATAGTCTGAGGAGTGGAAAATAGGGCCTCAAATAAGGATAAGGATCAAAATCAGCAAGTGCATATTGTCTTTCAAAGCTGGTGTTTGGTGGCCCCTGGACTGGTTCTGGTGGTCCTCCTCCTTCCCAGGAAGAAGATGCTTCATCAGGTAGTTCTTCCTTTTATTGGGGGTTTTAGCTCTGCAGAAAGCCTTAAATATATTCTGTATATTCCTCGAGGAGGAACCAGGACCCTGCCCCAAGGCTGTGCTATTGTCTCTTGACAGCTCCTCCCTGGTGTCTGCATCCCCTCCCTTCCCTGATGTGCAACTGCCCTTTGCAACTCAGGGAAAGTCATGGAGGCTGAGGCTTATTCCCTAAAAACAAGACATGGAGGATCCAGAAAAGTTGTGTGTCCAGGAAACTCACAGGGCCCTGCTTGGTTACAGGCCCCCCACGCCCCCGCTTTTCTTTGCAACTCCTCAGTCTTGAAGAGAACAGGTGTTGAGCAAGAAAGGGAATATTTGGGGTAGAGATGTTAATCATAAACTCAGCCAAGGGACTCGGTTTCAGGGGCTATATTTAATTTTTTAAGGAACCTCCATACTGACCTCCATAGTGGTTGCACCAATTTACATTCCCACCAACGGGGTAGGAGGGTTCCCTCATCTCCACACCCGCTCCAAAATTTATTGTTTGTAGACGTTTGGATAATGACCATTCTGACTGATGTGAGTTGATACCTCATGGTAATTTGGATTTGGATTTCTCTAACTAATTAGTGATGTTGCGTTCCCACCATGGCCTATCGGATTAAGGATTTGGTGTTGCCGCGGCTGCAGTGTAGATCACAGCTGTGGCTCTGATTCCACCTCTGGCGCCGGAACTTCCATATGCCATGAGTTCAGCCAAAAAAAAAAAAAAAAAAAGGTGATGTCGAGCATCTTTTTGTTGTTTTTTGGCCATCGGTCTTAGATCTTTCTATTTAGATCCAATCCATTTTGGATTGGACTGTATGTTTTCTTGGGATATAAAGCTGCATGAGATGTTTGTGTATTTTGGAGATTAATCCCTTGTGGTCCCTTGAACTGAATGTTTTGGTGCGACAAAACATTCCCTTTGCTTCCTTTTGCTGCCGTTCTCTGAGCACTTTATTGGATTCTTATTTTTTCTCAGAACTCAGTTTCTCATCTAGTCAAAAAAAGTTTACTCGTGAGTCTTCTGTGCCCACTGAAACCTGTTCCTGCTCCCTGACCCTTTGGCCCTGCTCTGGTCACTGCCAAGAATGCCTCCCACACTCCCCACCCTTGCTGTTCCCTCTCTGTGTGGCCCTTACCTCTGCTGGCACTGTTCTGGGTGGTGCTGGTTGTTTTTTCACTCTTCTGGTGCACATTGCTTGTTTCCCAGGTAGGTTGTTAGTTCCTCCATCAAAGTCCGTCCTTGTCACCTCCATCTTGGGCGCAGGGGTGGTTGGTGCTCTGCCAGCATCTTGTTCAAGGAGCAGCAAGAGTGTCCCTTTCCTAGCTTTAGTCTGTCCATATCGCATCCTATTTCTCCCACCATTTTTCTCCAAGACATGTTGAACCATCTGTGTCAGGAATCAGGAAGAATGTTTTCTTGTGCCTCTGTCCCAGCAAAATTATATTCTCCCGTTGTTCTGGTAGAGACTCATCAAAGGATTATCTGGGCTCCAGTAATTATTGAATTCAGCAATTCAAATATCTGAATTGTTGCAGAGCTGGGGCCCAGAGAAGGATTATATGGAGCCATTTTCATGCTAGGCTCTTCTCCCTAAGAGGATTTGCAGGATGCTCAGGGGCCTTCTTTAGGCAGTTCCCAGGAGGGCCTGCAGCCAAGACCGCTCAGGCCGGCCCAGACCGAGGGAATTTGATGTGGAGCCTGTGTGGCTGGCTGGCTGTCATGGGAACTTTTTCTTTAGGGGAAATGAAGTGTGGAGTCTGTGCATCCATGGCTCATGAAATAACCCTTAATCCAGGCATATTTATTTTACATTATGAGCATGGTGGTTAAAGGGACGGATGTTAGAATAAATCGGACCTCTAACTTGAGGCCTCTCTAACCTCAAGTTGGCCCGCTGACCCTCAGATTCTTCATCTGTGATATGGGGCTAATGGTACCTATGGCTGTTGTGAGCATTGAAACGAGATGAGGATGTATAGAAGTTATCACAGTGCCTGGACCAAGGATGCTCTCAAATGGTGGCTGTTTTTAACATTAGCCATAAAGGATAAAATTTATAAGGCACTAACATATACTGTTCTGATGTTTTCCCAGAGAGCCATTTTGGGACATTGTTACATAATGAGAAAGTAATTCAGTTTTTCACTCATATTTCATTCATCTGATTCTGTCAGATGCTCTTTTTTTTGTTGTTTTGCTATTTAGGGCTGCACCTGCAGCATATGGAGGTTCCCAGGCTAGGAGTCTAATTGGAGCTACAGCTGCCGGCCTACACCAGGGCCACAGCGGTGCCGGATCCAAGCCTTGTCTGCGACCTACACCACAGCTCATGGCAATGCCAGATCCTTAACCCAGTGAGCGAGGCCAGGGATCGAACCTGCAACCTCATGGTTCCTAGTCAGATTCCTTTCCACTGTGCCACGATGGGAACGCCCCTTGATGCTCTTTAATAGGTGCCAATTTTCTCTTTTTAATGAAGAAAAGAGGCCTCAGGCTCAAGTTCAGAACTTTTGGCGGCCACGTTTTAAATAATATCAGTTGTTTTTATAATTTTTAAGACTATCTTAATGGGAAGTGATACTGTTTTTCCATTTAAAGTAGTATTAAGGGTTCTTTTAAAACTAATTTTTAGGCATTCTCATTGTGGCTCAGCAGGTAAGAACCTGACATAGTCTACATGAGGACATGGGTTCAATCCCTGGCCTTGCTTAGTGGGTTAAGGATCTCGTGTTGTCGTAAGTTACGGCACAGGTCGTGGATACAATTTGGATCTGGTGTTGCTGTGGCTGCGGCGTAGGCCTGCAGCTGCAACTCTTATTCAACCCCTAGCCTTCCATATGCCATAGGGGTAGCTGCAAAATGAGAAAAAAGAAAATCAACAACAACAACAACAAAAAACCCCCTAAATTTTCAATGGGAGTAGATGTTTAAAGGAAAATGTCAAATATTAATGGTAGAGCCATTGTGTACAATTGTGAAGGTTATTTTTTGCACAGGTGCCCAGCCCTGGGGAGGGAGGTATTGGCAAACTGGGCTAATATATAGCCTGTGAGCTACTTACTAAGCCACACGTCCTCACACAGGACTGGGAAGATGGGGTACCTTTTTCTACTTGCAAAGGCACTCTGTGGGTCCGCAGTAAGAGGTGGTACATTGGTGTGCAGTATGGCAAAATTAGTGAAGGTGGCATGTAACTGGGACTCCTGCAAGACTGGTGTTCATATTCTGCATTCCACAGACTGAGACGGGAGCTCAGAGAGGTGAAATGACATGGCTAGGACTCTGACTTCTTTTCTGTGCCCCTTTCGCATGTTCCTCTCTAGTAGTTCAATAAAACGGATGTATGTTAAGGGGAGCACAGCAGGGGCATAAGAGGCCCCATTTGCAGCAGGAGCAACTATATATAGAATATAGAAATAATCTCTAATGAAAGTAATATATGACCTGCAGTCTTTATGGAGAAAATTCAGTTGGAGGACATAGGAGAAGATGTGGGTGGGAAGGTGTACCATATTCATAGATGATGAGATAATTATAAAGGTGTTGACTCAGAGTTCCCAGCATGGCACAGCGGGAGTGAATCCGACTAGGATCCATGAGGATACGCATTTGATCCCTGGCGGTGCTGAGTGGGTTAAGGATCTGGCATTGCCGTGAGCTGTGGTGTAGGTCGCAGAGGTGGCTCGGATCTGGCATTGCTGTGGCTGTGGTGTAGGCCAGCAGCTGTAGCTCTCATTAGACCCCTAGCCTGGGGACTTCATATGTGCAGGTGTGGCCCTAAAAAGACAAAAAAGGGGGGCTGGCATGCCAAAATAGTAGGATTTCCTTAGATCCAAAAAGCACTGACCAGCAAGGGAAAGACTGACAATTTCAACCGCACTAAAATCAAACACTCATTTCCGAAAATACTCATTTGGTGAAATCAAGAGGCACGTCACAGATTGGGAGAAAAAATATCTGCAACATCTTTTAGTACCCAGTTATTTAAAGAACTACTTGTTGTAAGAAAAAGGCCAATAGCCCATTAGAAAAGTGGTCAAGGAGTTCCCTTCATGACTCAGTGATTAACAGCTCTGACTAATATCCATGAGGATGCAGGTTCAATCCCTGACCTTGCTCTGTGGGTTAAGGATCCAACATTGCCATGAGCTGTGGTGTAGGTTGCAGACACGGCTCAGATCCCGTGTTGCTGTGGCTGTGGTGTAGGCTGGCAGCTGTAGCTCTGATTTGACCCCTAGCCTGGGCACCTCCATATGCCATGAATGCAGCCCTAAAAAGCAAAAAAAAAAAAAAGGAAAAAAAAAAGAAAAGTGATCAGAAGACACGAATGATAAGGTAATTTATGGAACATAAGGAAATGATGTTAAACTTCATTAGAGCAGTCCTACTTAACTTTTCTGTATAAAGTATTTCACTAAAAACACGCATATGTTTTGTTTTGTTTTGGCCGTGCCCTGTGTCACATGGAAGTTCTGGGGCCAGGGATCAAACCCACACCGCAGCAGTGACCTGAGTCACAGCGGTGACACTGCCAGATCCTTAACCCACTGAGCCACCAAAGAACTCCTGCATGTCTTTAAAATGTCATAATTTTGGATGTAGGATGTTCCAAAAGTAGCCATTTGTACTTGCGCAATGACTTGGAGTTCAAGATTTTCTGAAAGTAATTTGTACATTTAACCAGTAAAAAAAGTCATCTTGGAATTGGTAAGTTATCTTTGATCTTTCCTGATAGGTAGATCTATAGTGTAGCATAATACACGTCAGGGCTGCTTTTTTAGAAATTGCCAGATCAGGGAGTTCCCATTGTGGCACAGTGGTTAAAAGTCCCGACTAGGAACCATGGAGTTACGGGTTCGATCCCTGGCCTCACTCAGTGGGTTAAGGATCCAGCGTTGCCATGAGCTATGGTGCAGGTCGCAGACGTGGCTCGAATCCCAGGTGGCTGTGACTGTGGTGTAGGCCGGCGGCTACAGCTCCGATTTGACCCCTAGCCTGGGAACCTCCATATGCCACGGGTGCAGCCCTAGAAAAGATGAAAAGACAAAAAAAAAGAAAAAAAGAAAAGAAATTGCCAGATCAGGACTTTAATGTATTATATCCACCCGAAAGTAGTCATTTATTGCTTTTTCCTCTCTTATCCCAGGAGACTCGCTTCGCCCCATCTGAAGTCCATATGGCTCTGTATGATGAAGACCTCCTGAAAAATCCTTTCTATCTGGCTCTTCAAAAGTGGCGTCCTGACTTGTGCAACAAGGTGGCCCAAGCCCATGGCATCGTAAGTACATCCATCCCGAGGGTTGTCCTTCTCCACTAGGCGTGGACCAAGCAGGGCTGACAAGGCAGAAATGTGGTAGACTTCAGTTTAGTTTAGAGGGAATCAGGTACAGACCTGCTCTGTGCAGCAAGCCCCAAAGAATGCTGGGTAAATTAACGAGCAGAGAAGGAGCCCAGGGCTGCTTCCTCCAGGCAGCCTCTTGGGATTGCACCCGCCCAGGGTGTGGTCCTTTCTTTAACTCTCAGCCCCAGTTGTCAAGGGTCTCATGGTATTCACCTCTGTTTCTTTTCTTTTTCTTTTTTTTTTTTTTTGCTATTTCTTGGGCCGTTCCCACGGCATATGGAGGTTCCCAGGCTAGGGGTCCAATCGGAGCTGTAGCCTCCAGCCTACACCACAGCAACGCAGGATCCGAGCCGCGTCTGCAACCTACACCACAGCTCACAGCAACACCGGATCGTTAACCCACTGAGCAAGGGCAGGGACCGAACCCTCAACCTCATGGTTCCTAGTCGGATTCGTTAACCACTGCGCCGCGACGGGAACTCCTGTTTCTTTTGTTTCTCTGTCGACCAGGAGGTCTCCACGAGGGCAGAAATTGAGTTCCTCCTCAGGGCCTTGAAAGTCCTCACCTGTGAGGTGGGTGCTTGCTCCCACAGAAGAGGGGAACATGTGGAGACAGGAGCTGGCCACCTTCCAAGGCATTTCCTAAAGGGAAAAAGCTGAGAGAACTTTTATAGCAAAGAGGCTGCAACCTCAAAAGCCTACAGGGGCAGCCCAGTCACAGGAGTGAGAGAAGAGAGAGCCCTTAGCCTGGTCCACTGCCGCCTAGAGGGAGGGAGGCAGGCCCCGCACCGCAGGTCTTTCCTGCTCTCATCAGGTGTGGGTCCTGCCTGCACACTGTGGGGTTCGGCAAGTGGGGCACCTCTGTGCCACCCGTCTGCAGCAGGGCCTCCTCTTTGTGTGTGCGGCCTTCTTTTCTTCTCATGCTTGTGTTCCTGCTTCTCTGGCCGAGGGATGCAGCCTCCCTTGGGGTGTCCCCTGACTGAGGATTTGAACCAAAGGCCAAGTGTGTTCAGCTCAGGTTTCTCTGCAGACCTGGAACCCACTTTCCCTGTGCCCAGTCCCCGCCTCTGCCTTCAGAAACCTGAACTTTTTCGAGTCCCTTCTGGTTTTAATCATCATGATGATTTTTTTTTTTTTTTTAGGGCCGAACCCCGGCCTGTGGAGGTTCCCAGGCTAGGGGTCGAATCGGAGCTGTAGTCACCAGCCTGCATCACAGTCACAGCAATGCCATAAAGTTCATTATGTAAAAATATTAGAGAATACAGCTGCTTCCCAAAGAAGAGAATAAAAATCCCATAAAGGTTGTTAAAGGCATTCACTGTCATGCGTTCATTTCACAGTAGTTATTAAATGCTGCTCTATGCAAGGCACTGCGATTGGTGCTGGGGGTTCAACCACAATATGAATATGCAAACCTGTCTTTACCCTCACGGAGCTGAAATTCTAGTGGGAGAGATGGTTGCACTCTGAGTCTATAGTCACTGATGATGGCTGTGGGAAGTATCACAGGATAAAAGGTTAGGATGCCAAGCCATCATGTTGACTGGGAAAGCCTGACCTAATTTGGCAAATATTTCTTTCCCATCATTGTTTTACAGTTTTTTTTTGTTTTTTTTTTTTCTGTCTTTTTGCCTTTTCTAGGGCCACTCCTGCGGCATATGGAGATTCCCAGGCTAGGGGTCTAATTGGAGTCGCAGCCACCGGCCTACGCCAGAGCCACAGCAACGAGGGATCCGAGCCTCACCTACAACCTACACCACAGCTCACGGCAACAGCCGGATCCCCAACCCACTGAGCAAGGCCAGAGATCGAACCTGCAACCCCATGGTTCCTAGTCGGATTCGTTAACCACTGAGCCACGACGGGAACTCCTGTTCTACAGTATTAAAAAATATGTATTGAGTAGGACCTCTCCCTTGGTGCAGTGGGTTAAGGATCTGGCATTGTCAGTGCTACAGCTCAGGTGCCTACTGTGGCATGGGTTTGATCCCTGGCCTGGGAACTTCTGCATGCTATGAGTGCAGCCAAAAAACAAAATATTGTCTAGATAAGAGTGTGTTATCCTATGTAACTTTCTCTCTCTCTCTCTCTTTTTTTTTTTTGACTTTTTTTTTTTTTTTAACCTCCGTGGCATATGGAGTTTCTCAGGCTAGGGGTCAAATCAGAGCTACAGCTGCCAGCCGTAGTAACAGCCACAGTAACGCGGGATCCAAGTCACATCTGCAACCTACACCATACATAGCTCACGGCAATGCCAGATCCTTAACCCACTGAGACCAGGGATCATACCTGCATCCTCATGGATGCTAGTCAGATTCCTTTCCACTGAGCCACGACAGGAACTCCCCCTCTTGCTTTTAAAATGCCATGCTGTGCAATGCTGTTAGTTCTCTTAAATCCCTTGGGGGATCTGTCTGTCTTGCTCACCACTGTGTTACCAGCACTTAGCATGGGCTCCTGTCACCCACTAGGTGTTTTTCCTGCTGCAAGTAGGGAAATCCCACTTGAGCTGACTTTAGCAAAAGCAGAATTTTGAGTAAGAACTTCAGCATCTTGGTCACCTTCTAGGGATAAAGGGGAGACGCTTCTTAGGCTGTGTCATCCTGAGTTCCCAGGGGTGCCTTAGGCTCGTGAATCCAGCTTCTCTGAGATCCATGGGGAGCTGCTTGGGGCCCACCCTGGGCAGCCCTGAGCCTCGTTCAGTGGACTTGAGACTCAGTGAGGCCAACTCTTCAGCCCAAGGTCAGCTGTGGAAGGAGCGTTGTCCTGCGCAGCCTGGCCAGTTTTTGTTTGTTTGTTTGTTTGTCTTTTTGCCATTTCTTTGGCCACTCCTGCGGCATATGGAGGTTCCCAGGCTAGGGGTCGAATCGGAGCTATAGCCGCTGGCCTACGCCACAGCCACAGCAATGTGGGATCCGAGCCTCATCTGTAACCTACACCACAGCTCATGGCAATGCCGGATCCTTACCCACTGAGCGAGGCCAGGGATCAAACCTGCATCCTTATGGTTCCTAGTCGGATTCATTAACCACTGAGCCACGATGCATTAAGCAGAGCAGCTGGTGACCACCATGAGACCCAAATTCACATTTCAGGTCGAGCCTGCCCCATAGACAGGTCTGGCACCCTGAGACATCTCTGGTGGAGGTGGCAGCCTGGGACAGGAAACTCTGTTTCTGTGGCTGGTATTACAAACTATGATCACAATTTGGGTTAAAAAAGCATAGAAGACTTCCCGTTGTGGCACAGCAGAAACAAATCTTACCAGGAACCTTGAGGTTGCGGGTTTGATCCCTGGCCTCGCTCAGTGGGTTAAGGATCCAGTGTTGCTGTGAGCTGTGGTGTACGTTGCAGGCGCGGCTTGGATCTGGCATTGCTGTGGCTCTGGCGTAGGCCAGCGGCTGCAGCTCTGATTCAACCCCTAGCCTGGGAACCTCCATATGCTGTGGGTGCGTCCCTAAAAAGCAAAAAAAAAAAAAAAAAAAAGCATAGAAAAAAGATGGGAAGGAAACCATGTTCATGCCATGTTTATCATTCAGGTCGTGAAATGACCTGTGATTTTGTAGTTCCTTTTCTGTACTTTCCAAACTGTGCTTTCTTCATCTGGAATCATTGCTGAGCCTACTGAGGACAGAGGGGGCACCTAGGGTGGCCGGTCGGGGGTGGGGGTGGGGGGTGGGGATGGGGGTGGGGTGGGATGGGATTTGGAACAGGGGGCCCAGTGGTGTGGGAGTGAGCCCACCATTCTTAGGTCCCAGATGGACGAGACTGTGGTACCTCCTTCCGCTGGGTGGGGAGCCCCCGCTTCCATCACAGAAACAACACATCAACCGCGGACACTAAAGCCAGTGACTCCAGCCAGGCATCCTCTCTGCCAGCTGGTCCCCAGGGTCATGCCAGCTGCAGTGTCTCTGGGAGCATCCCTTTCTGCAGAAGGTGTAGGTGACGCACCTCTTTTGTGTTCACCCTAATTGGTTTTCCCCCACAGGTCTTAGTACCCTGCAAGGGAAGCCTGGCGAGCAGCATCCAGTCTACTTGTCAGTTTGAGTCCTACGTTTTGATTCCGGTGGAAGAACACTTTCAGACCTTAAACGGAAAGGTATTCCATTCCTTTCTCGTGGGTCCACCAGGGCCCCTCACTGGGTGTTGGCAGTGTGGGAGCGGTGCGAATCCTGCTTCTCAGCCTTTCACGTCCATCCGTGTCACATGATGGCTTTGATACCGCAGCAGCCCTGCTGCCTTTGAGGAAGGAGGCGGTGGCAGTGGTCAGCAGGGTCCTGGCTGGGGCCCGGGGAGGCTGGGCACCGCTCCCTCAGCCTGGCGGGCTTTTGCGGGGAGTCGGGGAGTTGGCAGGATACCTCTTCAGAGAGACCCCGTCAGAGCAAGCTGTTCATCCTGGTGCCGTTGAAAGTCTGTTTGCAGTTTCTTGGCCACAAGCTGGACATCAGGGATGAATTTTTCATTTTTAAAGAACATTTTATTGTCCAATCCTCTCAAACCTACAGCACATTTCAGTAAAGTACAGAGAACCCTCAGGTACTCTTTCCCCAGATGTGCCGTATTTATTTTATCTCCCCATCTCCCCACCCCAGCTCTGTCTATCCATACACACACGCACACACCCGGACACACACAAAGACACACACAGACACACACATTATCATTACTATTACTTTTTCTGAACCTTTTCCAAAAAGTGGAAGTTGCAGACACCATGTCCCTTTACTTCCAAACAATGTCTATATTTCCTGCATAACCCCAGTGTAGTGATTACACTCAGAAAACGTAATGCCGATAGAATACTCTTCTCCAACACACTGTCCTTATGCAAATTCCGCTCGTTGTCCTAGCCTTTTATAACAACAGCAACAACCAAAAAAAAAAATCTGTCTTTTTAGATGGAGGCCCATGTCCAGGATCGTGCCGTGTATTCAGTTGTTAGTCCTTTCACTGTCCCTTCGTCTGGAACAGCTCCTCAGTCTGCCTCTTCCATGACATTGCCCTTTTGCTCTTGCTCTATAGCCTCTTCCTCAATGTGGGTTTCTCTGGTGTTTCTGTGATTAGATCACCGTTGTGCATTTTGGGTGGGAACGCCCCGGAAGGGTTCTTTATCTCTCCCAGTGCATCGTGTCAGGGGCCACATGATGTCAGCCTGTCTCATTGCTGATGTTAACTTCGTCGTAGGCATTTTCTTCCTTTTTAAGTGGAAGCAGATAGGTTCTGAGAGGGAGGGGTTCCATCCCTCGTCAGGACTGACTGTGGTCCCCAGCCTACCCATGGTCAGGGGCGGGGGCCACGCTGCCCTTCTCCACCCATGTTGCTGCTGCACCTGGGGCTTGTGAGCCCTGTCAGGCCTGAGGAGGGATGGCGTGGGGGGTTCCAGTATGCCAGCTTGGTGGGGGGCGGTCTGCAGCCCTGTGGTTCCCACGCATGTTCCTCTTTTCTTTCCAGGGATCTGCTCCCGCAGGTGCCCATCACTCATTGGTTTACTTGTTCTCTTCATGGTACCCAAATCTGCCAAGAGAACAGAGGCACCAGGCTTATTGTGGCTGGTCTTCCCGGGCACCCTGGCCATGGCTGGAGTGATGCGCTGTGGAGCGGCTGCAGCACGCATCCTTCAGCCCCTCTGCCCTGCGGCACCGAGGGGCCCCAGGGTCATTCTGGGCTCTTATTCAGGGAGATGAGCCTTCTTGCTTTTTCCTTTCCCAGAGGTACCAGCTTTCTTCTACTCTAAGGAACAGCTTCGTGCTTTTCTGTTGCCATATACCAAAAGGATCAGGGTCCTGTGCCGCCACAGTGACAGGGGGAACAGGGGAAAGAAAACATTTCAGCACCAGAAAGCAAGACGGAAGGGTGTTGGTGTCCCAGCACACCCACCCTGGAGCAGAGACGGGCGGGTGGGGTGCAGTGCCGGATCGGGGCCAGGCTCAGAGGTTGGTGGTCACACCGGCTGCTGATGCAGTGATGGCTCTCTTGTTTCAGGATGTCTTTATCCAAGGAAACCGGATTAAACTAGGAACTGGTTTCGCGTGTCTTCTCTCCGTGCCCATTCTCTTTGAAGAAACTTTCTACAATGAAAAAGAAGAGAGTTTCAGCATATTGTGCATAGCCCATCCCTTGGAAAAGAGAGAGAGTTCAGGTAGGCTGGGAGAAAACCCCTCTCTCCTGATTCAGAGGGATGCGCTTGTTGCACTTCCCCCTGACACAGCTCTTATAAACATCCCATCAGATATTCTAGAGCCTCCTAGAAACCTGTGTGACTGTTTACAATCATTCTTCCTAGAACTTAATCAAAAAGTCATCTCGAGGAGTTCCTCTTGTGGCTCAGCAGGTTACGAACCCGACATCATCTCTCTGAGGATGTGGGTTTGATCCCTGGCCTCACCCAGTGGGTTAAGCATCCGGTGATGCCATGAGCTGCGGCATAGTTTGCAGATGCAGCTTGGATCTGGTGTGGCTGTGGCTATGGCATAGCTGCAGCTCTGATTCAACCCCTAGCCTGGGAACTTCTATATGCTGCAGGAGCAGCTCTTCAAAAAAAAAAAAAAAAAAAAAAAAAGAGTCATCTTGAGCCAAGGAGATGGGATATAGCTGCTCTGTGCGGTTGCACGTGTTAGATGCTGCACACGTAGACCTCCGTGCGAGTGTCACCCCCTGGCGTTGTCTCTGGGTCTAGGCTCTAGGGCGACCTCTTCGAGCATTATTACCACCTGGCCCCACTGTTGCACCTCTTTTTATTTTTTTATTTGTTTTTTTTTTTTTTTTTTAATCTTTTTGCCTTTTTCTAGGGCTGTTCCTGTGGCATATGGAGATTCCCAGGCTAGGGGTCTAATCGGAGCTAGAGCCACCGGCCTTTACCACAGCAACAGCAATGCAGGATCCGAGCTGCGTCTGCAACCTACACCACAGCTCATGGCAACAGCCGGATCCTTAACCCACCGAGCAAGGCCAGGGATCGAACCCACAACCTTATGGTTCCTAGTTGGATCTGTTAACCACTGCACCATGACGGGAACTCCTGTTGCACCTCTTTTTAATGGATAATAATTCTTTGGTGCTCCGGGAAACTGAGATAAGGAGTCATGTGCCAAATAAGAGCTGTTTGAGGCGCTTATTGTCAGGAATCAGGGCTTCTTCACCAGAGCCTCGCATGTCGTGCTCATGGTCCCAGATACTTCAGGTTTTGTCCCAGGAATGGGCTTCAGGAGGACCAGGCTCTCTGGACCCCCAGCTGTCCTGTCACGAGGCTGCTCTTGGGTGATTTCTTGAAATAAGTTTATCCTTCTCCCATAGAAGATGGAGCCTGAAACCCCGGAGGAGCAGAGCAAAGGATTGTGGGACTTGCCCTCTTGGGAAACCGGGAAGGCTTCAGCCAGCCTGACCCTCTGTCTCTTTTTCAGAAGAGCCTTCAACATCCTCAGATCCCTTTTCGCTGAAAACCATCGAAGACGTGAGAGAGTTTTTGGGAAGGCACGCGGAGAGATTCGACAGGAACATTGCCTCTTTCCAGCGAACGTTCAGAGAGTGTGAAAGGAAGAGCCTCCGTCACCACATAGTCAGTAGTCACGTCGGGCTTGGCGAGGCGCGCCCTGTCTCAGGCTGGTTCAGAGCAAGGGGAACCCTCTCGGTTCACCCGGTAGCTTTGCTGCCTCCACCGTTGGACGTTTTATTTGAATGTTTCTTCCTTCCTATTATAAAAGTATTTCTTGGAGTCCCCTGGTGGCTCAGTGGGTTGAGGATCTGGCATTATCCCTGCTGTGGCATGGGTTTGATCCCCAGCCTGGGAACTTCTGCTTGCTGCAGGTGCAGCCAAAAAAAAAAAAAAAAGAGAGAGAGAGAGAGAGAAGTAGTACAAACCACAGTTGAAAACTTGAAAACCACAGAGAAATATAACAGTGAATATGGTTATCATCTATGTTAACCCTAAGGGGAATTTGTCCCTTCTCTTAATGACTATTTACCTGAAAAAAGTTGAGTTTCTGTTGTGGCTCAGCAGGTTAAGAAGCTGACATAGTGTTTGTGAGGAAGTGGGTTCGATCCCTGGCCTTGCTTAGTGGGTTAAGGGTTCGGTGTTGCCGTGAGCTGTGGCATCGGTTGCAGATACAGCGCGGATCTAGCAATGACATGGCTGTGGTGTAGGCTGGCAGCTGCAGCTCTGATTGGATCCCTAGCCTGGGACCCTCCATATGCTGCAGGTGCGGCCATAAAAAGAAAAAAAAAAGTTGAAAAAAAAAATCGCCTTCCTGATTTGATAAGCTTGAATCAGGACGTGGAGCTTGGCACCCAGGGGACACATTTTGTGAAATGTTCTCCTGGCTCCAGGATGTGTTACACTCCTGGCTTTTGTGTCACGGCCTCGGATTACAAAGGCAACCTCTCTCTGCTCTGTGTTGCACAGGACTCCGTGAATGCTCTTTATACCAAATGCCTCCAGCAGCTGTTGAGGGACTCCCACCTGGTAAGCAGCACGGCATTCAAATGAAAGAGTCGCAGGAGTTCCCGTCATGGCGCAGCGGAAACGAATCCAACTAGGAACCATGAGGTTGCGGGTTCCATCCCTGGCCTCGCTCAGTGGGTTAAGGATCCGGCATTGCCATGAACTGTGGTGTAGGTCACAGATGTGGTTTGGATCCTGCGTTGCTGTGGCTCTGGTATAGGCCGGCAACTGCAGCTCCGATTCGACCCCTAGCCTGGGAACTTCCATATGCTGAGGGTGCAGCCCTAAAAAGCAAAAAAAAAAAAAAAAAGAAAAAAAATTGCAGCTTGCCCCTGTGCCAGCCCATGCTCTGTAACCATACCTTTCTTGTCCTCCAGAAAGTGCTTGCCAAGCAGGAGGCCCAGATGAACCTGATGAAGCAGGCCGTGGAGGTCAGGGGCCAGGGCAGGGAGGGCAGAGAAGGTGGGGTGGGGGTAGCAGGGGGCTCCCTTGTTCCCCTCCCCCTCCCCCTGCCCCCACACCTTGAACCTGGGCCCACTGATTTCACAGATGTACGTCCAGCACGATATCTACGACCTCGTCTTTAAATACGTGGGCACCATGGAGGCCAGCGAGGTAAGTTCCCAGTCACCATCATGCAGGAGGGCAGCCCTGTTCTAAGCCTTTTAGGAGATTTGCAGCTCCGTTAAAAATCTGTTCTCAGGATGCTGCCTTTAACAAAATCACGAGAAGCCTTCAAGATCTTCAGCAGAAAGACATCGGTGTGAAACCTGAGTTCAGGTAAGGCCGCGCACTGCAGGAACAGTGTCCTTGGGCTGGGGCACCGTGCCCCTTGGAAGAAGGGGCCCCAGCAGGAGTGGCGGCACTGATGTGATGTGGTTCATACAGAGGAGCAGGGCAGTTATTTGTGACCAGAGATAAAGGGCTGTCACATTCCAGTCCCTGTCTGCCAGCATGCCAGTGGGTGGAAGCCGGGGGGTTGGGGTTTTTCACAGATGGTCCCTGGGAGGGCATGCCACTCGCCCAAGTGGGCCTTGCTTGCAGACAACTCTCCTCACCTGCCTGTCTGAGCAATGCCCCCATGACCTTTGGGCCACCTCCTTTTTTTTTTTTTTTTTTTTTTTCCCCTTTTGTCTTTTTAGGGCTGCACCTGCAGCATATGGAAGTTTCCCAGGCCAGAGGTTGAATTGGAGCTATAGCTGTGGCCTACACCTCAGCCATGGCAACTCCAGATCTGAGCCGCATCTGCCGCCTACACTATAAATTGTGGCAGCGAGGGGCACCTTTTTTTGAATTAAATTTCTAATGAAACAAGAGTTTCCAAACTATTTATATCTATATTTCCTCTGCCCTCCCCCCAAAACCACTGACCTCTTTCACTCTGGGGCTAAGGATTGTTTTTTGTTTTGTTTTGTTTTTCCTAATTCTCTGGTGCAGCTCTATCACTTGGCAGCCTGATTGGGACCCTGAAAGTTGTTGTGCTTTGCCACTGACTTGAATCTGATTACTTTTGAGTTTCTCTTTCTGTTACTTATGGTTTGCTGTAAGAGGTGTGAATCTGGGAGTTCCCATCATGGCTCAGTGGTTAGCGAACCTGACTAGTATCCATGAGGTTGCAGGTTCGACCCCTGGCCTAGCTCAGTGGGTTAAGGATCCGTCGTTGCCCTGAGCCGTGATGTAGGTCACAGACATGGCTCAAATCTGGTGTTGCTGTTGCTCTGGCATAAGCTGGCGGCTACAGCTCTGATTGGACCCCTAGCCTGGAAACCTCCATATGCCAAGGGTGCAGCCCCAAAAAGACCAAAAGAAAAGAAATGTAAATCTGAAACAAGTTGTTAGATCCAAGAAGGGAGTGCTCTCACACCAGGGTCTTAAGTTGGTCCCTTTCCAAATTGTTTTGCAGCTTCAACATCCCTCGTGCAAAGAGGGAACTGGCTCAGCTGAACAGATGCAGCTCTCCACAGCAGAAGCTGGCTTGTTTGCGGAAGGTGGTGCAGCTGATCACCCAGTCTCCCAGCCAGAGAGGTGTGTGCTCGGGCAGGGCGCTGGTGGCGGGCCTGCTGCATATGGTCGGATGCAAACAGCTGTCAAGGAGCAGGGCCATCGGACAGGGTCAAGGGGATGGGCTGGTGGTGGCAGAGCTTCTCCATGCGAGCACCCTGGAGTCTGTTCTGAGGAGGGGGTGCCTAGGGATGGGGGTGGGGGTGGAGTAGGTTAGGTACTTTCGAGGTAAGAAAATGCTGACGGAGAAGCAGTGGCCTCCAAACCAAGCCGAGCTAGTGATGGGAATGTGAGAGTTCAGCCATTTGTTAGGTTCTCTCTAGTTTAAAGAAAAAAAAATTTTTTTTTTTTGCCTTTTTAGGGCTGCACCCATGGCATATGGAGGTTCCCAGGCTAGGGGTCCAGTGGTAGCTACAGCTGCTGGCCCACACCACAGCTCACAGTACCGCTGGGTGCTTAACCCACTGAGCGAGGCCAGGGATCGAACCTGCGTCCTCGTGGATTCTAGTCACATTCATTTCTGCTGAGCTATGACGGGAATTCCAAAAATCTTTCTCTTTTGACGGCAGCACCTGCAGTATATGGAAGTGCCCAGGCTGGGGGACAAATCAGAGCTGCAGCTCCTGCCCTATACCACGGCCACAGCAACATGGGATCAGAGCTGCAGCTGTGAGCTGTGCCACAGCTCTCAGCCATGCCGGATCCTTCACCCATTGAACGAGGCCAGGGATTGAACCCTCATCCCAGTGGACAGATACTAGTTGTGTGCTTAACCCGCTGAGCCACCATGGGAACGCTCTAATTTGGTATATATTTAAAATGTTTCGTTAGAAAGAGTAAAACAAAACAAGCTCAGAATAAAAGTAACGAGGAGGCAAATGAGTGTGTGCAGTTAGGGGATGATCTCCAGAGCACGTGGAATGTTTTTTTGTTTTTTATCTTTTCTAGGGCCGCACCCAGAGCATGTGGAGGTTCCCAGGCTATACCACAGCCATAGCAACGCAGGATCCGAGCTGCGTCTGCGACCTACACCACAGCTCACGGCAATGCCAGATCCTTAACCCACTGAGCGAGGTTAGGGATCGAACCTGTAACCTCATGGTTCCTAGTCGGATTTGTTAACCACTGAGCCACGACAGGAACTCCGAGAGCATGTGGAATGAAAGCGTATCTATGATACCCTGCGGACAGACTTCCCAGACTGTCTCTGGAAAGATATGTGGGAAGCAAGCAGCAGTGGCCTCTGGGGAGCAAGTCTGGGTGGCCTGGGTGGGAGGGACATGCCTGGCGTGCTCTTTTGTTTTGTTGAACATTTTCTTTTCTTTTCTTTTTTGCTTCTTAGGGCAGCATAAGTTCCTAGGCTAGGGGTTGAATCCGAGCTGTAGCGGCCAGCCTACACCACAGCCACAGCCTCGCTAGATCCTTAACCCCCTGAGCAAGGCTAGGGATTGAACCTGTGTCCTCATGGATGCTGGTCAGATTTATTAACCGCTGAGCCACAGTGGGAACTTCCTGTTGAACATTTTAAATGTGTGAATGGATCACTGAAACAAAATTACAATTAAAAAAAAAATCAGGGAGGGCCTGTTGTGGCTCAGTGGTAACAAACCTGTCTGGTACCCATGAGGACTCAGGTTCGATTCCTGACCTCACTCAGTGGGTTAAGGATCCAGCGTTGCTGTGAGCTGTGGTGTAGGCTGCAGATGCAGCTCGGGTCCCATGTTGCTGTGGCAGTGGTGTAGGCTGGCAGCTACAGCTCCAATTGGACCCCTAGCCTGGGAACCCTAAAAATATGCTGAGGGTGCAGCCCAAAAAAAAAAAAAAAGGCAAAAAAAAATCGAGTCTAGCCACACATTAGCATCAGACTTTGTGGTGTATAAAACGGAAGTGACCCCAGGAGTGAGCAGACTTTTGGCAGTGACTCTGGCACACTTTCGAGTTGTTTCCATCGTCACCAGCTTCCCCAGGCTCTTTATCTGTCCCGGGAAGTGGCGAGGGGATGATCTGCCTGGAGCTTGCTTTCTTCCGCCCACGTTCTGAGGACTCTAGGCCTACATTTCCCCGGAATCTGACATCGCTTTGGGACACTAGAAAGGAAACTGTGCGATTGAATTTCCCCCTGATGTGTCATCTTCCCAGATTGTGGTTTTGTGGGTCGGATGGTGGTGGGGAGCTGATAGGCTTGTCGGTCCTTTTGAGTCCAGGATGGCTTTGAACGTGTGTTTCTCCCTCCCTCGCAGTTAACTTGGAGACCATGTGTGCTGATGATCTGCTGTCCGTCCTTTTATATTTGCTTGTGAAAACAGAGATCCCTAATTGGTAATATTTTTTGTTAAACTGTTTTGTTTTGTTTTTTTACAATGGCAGCACCGTACGATGGTGGGTTTAGTATCACTCTAGGAAACTGAGTGGCCCTTGTGAGCCAGGGACCTGCCCTGCCTTCATTCTGCAAGGGGGTAGGGGGGAGGCTGTCATTCCATCTGCAGATGGGCAAACAGGCCCAGAGACCTCGTGTGTCTCATTCTGGAACATGTGGCTCGTCTGGCCGAGTGGGAAGCCGACTCCAGTTCTGTCTGGCTGCAGAGCCTTCTCCCACAGGAACCCAGGTTCATTATGTAATCATCAGCTTTCTAAAAGCTAGCCTACCAGGAAAGTCACAAGCCCCTTGCTTTGTTTTCCCAGTTGCGCCCAATCTAAGTAGAGACCCCAGGGGAAGCCGCCCTAGCTCCCCTGAGCTAACTGTCTTCATGACTGAGCCAATAGCCTTGTTTCTGCCCAGGTGTTGATTGGGTCTATGACACTAAAGCATCTTCCTTCCTTTTATTAGGATGGCAAATTTGAGTTATATCAAAAACTTCCGATTCAGCAGCTCAGCCAAGGATGAGCTGGGATACTGCCTGACCTCCATTGAGGCTGCAATCGAATATATTCGGCAGGGCAGCCTCTCCGTTAAGCCACCGGTGAGCTCTCCCTCCTGCCCTGCCCTTTCTTCTTGTCTCCCTCTCGCGTGTGACGGGCTTCTGAGGGTGGTGTTGGGGAGGGGGGCTCACAGATGCTCTCCCAGGAGAACAGGGTCTCAGCCGCTTCAAAACCACCCAGCATCCTACTCTATAGCCCAGGGAACTATATTCAGTTTCTTGGGATAGACCATGATGGAATATGAGAAGAAAAAAAAAAATATATATATATATATACATATGTGTGTGTGTGTGTATGACTGTACAGCAGAAATTGACACAACATTGTCAATCAATTCTACCCTAATAAAAAATAAATTAAAAAAAAAGCCTACCCGGCAGACGGAACACTGAGCACCCAGTGGGTTGTGAGACTTGGCGGGTTATCCTGGGTGCTCACGTTATTCATCTCCTGCTTCATTAACCCTCCTCATCCTCAAGAGCATGTGGCAGGGGGATCCTGGAAGAGGGGAGTTTGGAGGTCCTTCCTGTGATGGGTAAGGGGTGAGATTCTTTTTTTTTTTTTTTTTTTTGTCTTTTTTCCATTTCTTGGGCCGCTGCCGTGGCACATGGAGGTTCTCAGGCTAGGGGTTGAATCGGAGCTGCAGCCGCTGGCCTACACCAGAGCCACAGCAACGTGGGATCTGAGCCGCGTCTGCGACCTACACCACAGCTCATGGCAACGCCGGATCTTTAACCCACTGAGCGAGGCCAGGGATCGAACCCACAGCCTCATGGTTTCTAGTCAGATTCGTTTCCGCTGTGCCACGAAGGGATCTCCATGGGTGAGATTCTTACTGTCTGCAGTGTTTGGACTGAGGGGCCCTACTCCAGTTTTCCTGCTTGGTGGGTGAGCTTTGGCTGGCGGAGGTGATCTTAGTCCCACGAGAACTGTGAGACTCTTAAACCAAGCGTGCGCTGCCAGCTTATTTCACTGCATACCAACCAGCAAAGTGTGTCAAAATTGCAAAGCCAAAATCAATCGAGCAAAAAGATGTCCGTAGTAAAAACCAGGAGTCCTGGAGTTCTCTGGTAGCACAGTGGGTTAAGGATCTGGTGTTGTCCCTGCTGTGGCTTGGGTTCAATCCCTGGCCCGGGCATATCCATGTGCCACAGAAAAAACAAACCAACCACCCAGGAGTCCTGAGGATAGAGCATTCACTTGATCTTAATTTTCTCCCAAGAATAATAATTAAAAAAAAAAAAAATTGGTGGAAACACCTGGAAAAGAATCTAGGCCTTTCCAGACAGGGCATTTCAGGTACAAGCAGGTCTTTGAATTCTTTCATTGTTAGCATGCTTCTGTATTTTCCAGTCTGTTTCCTGGCCGTGTATACTTTACATACTTGAAATGATACTGTGGTTAATAACACTTTTTTTCCCCTGAAGGGAATAGTTTTTTTTTTTTTTTTTTTTCTGATTAGAAGACTAACAAGTTTGCTTACAAATATTTGAAATATATAAAATTGCCATGAATGCAGCAAAAGCCTCCCATAAACATACTAGTTGAGACTTGTGTTAACATGTTGGTATATATCTTTTTTCTGTGTTTATGCAATGATTTTAAAATTGTAATTGCAAAAGTTCCCAGGCCGTGGCTCAACCCCACACCACAACAGTGACAATTCTGGATCCTTAACCTGCTAAGCTACTAGGGAACTTCAAAAAATCATGGGTTTTTTTTGTTTGTTTTTTGCTTTTTAGGGCCGCACCTGCGGCATATGGAGGTTCCCGGGCTAGGGGTCTATTCAGAGCTGTAGCTGCCGGCCTACACCACAGCCACAGCCACGCCAGATTTCTGCTGTGCAATGACAGGAACTTCTGTATTTTTAACCAAAATTTGAGATTATGCTGTGCTTGTTGGCACATAGCCTGATGGTATCATGGTGCTTGATGAAGAATTAATTTCTGCTCTTGGAGTTCCCATCGTGGCTCAGTGGTTAACGAATCTGACTAGGAACCATGATTTTGCGGGTTTGATCCCTGGCTTTTCTCAGTGGGTTAACGATCCGGCGTTGCTGTGGCGTTGGCCGGCAGCTACAGCTCCGAGTAAAACCCTAGTCTGGGAACCTCCACGTGCTGCAGGTGTTGCTCTAGAAGAGGCAAAAAAAAAAAAAAAAAAAAAAAAAAAAAAATTTCTGCTCTTGTCCAGGGTCAATTTGATTGCCCATACAGATATGGATGAAATTAGAGGCTATCCATCTTATCTCAGATGTGTCAAACTTTCTCTCTTGGAAAGTTTTTTCTAATTTAGGGAGATACTGTTACTGCTCTAGAATGCACAGGCGTGCGCATGAGTGCCTCTGCAGAGTGAGAAATGCTGCTCACTGCCATCGCTGGGCAGTAAGATTTCTCAGTTTGAATTGTCTTCTGTGGGGTTCTCGGAACATAGGTTGTTTTCCCCTGGTTCCCGGAGAGGTTTTTCCGTCATGGCCCTGCCCTTCCAGTTCCTTCCCTCTGATTGGTCTCCCCTCCTGGACCCACTAGCCTGCAGAGGGCTGGCCTGATGCTCCCTGACAGGGCAGGGGCTGCCCCTGGTCACCTGGAAGTAGGCGCTCCCGTCCCCTTGCGCCCCCAGCCTGTACCGTGCCCAGCCTGCTTGCTTCCTCTCCGTGGCCTGTGGGCTGTAAGGCCACACCTTGGGCCAGAGAGGAAGGAGACTGGTTGACCAAGCACTACCCGTCAGCTTCTGACACCTGCTTCTCCTTCAGAAAGTATTCCAGGTGGGACTGGGGGAGCCTGCGAGAGGTGGCCCCTCTTGTGCTGGTGTTGGTTTGAGTCCAGCTCTTGGACACGTCTATTTGTCTCTCTGAGCCTCTGTCCATTTTCCTGTCTGCACTGGGGATGATGCTGGGGAGCTCACCTTTGCCTGGTGGGAAGCAAATGGGCTCTTTGCAAGTGCTTTTTCTGTCCGTCTCTCTGTCTGTCGTTTTAGGGCTGCACCTACAGCATATGGAGGTTCCCAGGCTAGGGGTCCAATCGAAGCTGGAGCTGCCAGCCTACACCACAGCCACAGCAATGTGGGATCCAAGCCACATATGCAACCTACACCACAGTTCACGGCAATGCTGGGTCCTTAACCTACTGAGCGAGGCCAGGGATTGAACCTGTGTCCTCATGGATGCTAGTCACGTTCGTTTACTGCTGAGCCACGGTGGGAACTCCAGTGTTCTTATTTGAATCTCCACGTGGCAGGTGAGGTTCCTGAAGAGCGTTCAGGACTAAGCGTTAGGACATCAAATTATATTTTATTGTCGACTCTTCGTATAATATAGTTTCACAGAAATTTTCTCCCCAAGACATACATTATACTTGAGACGTACTTGAGATGACCACAAACATTCTTTTTTTTTTTTTTTTTTTGGCTCACCCTGCCACCTATGGAGTTCCTAGGCCAGGGATCAGATCCGAGCCACGGTTGTGACATATGCTGCAGCTGTGGCACTGCCAGCTCCCTAACCCACTGCACCAGGCCAGGGATTGAACCTGAGTCCCAGCATTGCAGAGACTCCTCCTAGTCCCGTTGTGCCACGGCAGGAATGACCGTAAATATTCTTTAATTCATTAATGAATTACCTTTAGCTTTTTGTAGATAACCCTTCCTGGGATGACTCTCTTTACCTCTGTGGACAGAGGACGGGGGAGCAACTGAAAAGCATCCCTGCCCCCTCGGCTCCAGCTTCGCAGGCTTCCTGGTCTTTCTGGCTTCCAATAAACAGTATTTACCCTTTTCCCAGATTGATCCTAGCCAATGGGCTATTTGTCCTGGTAGCTCATTCTTCTCCGAAGAGTCAGGCCTAGAAGGTCTGCCTCTTTTTATCACTGCCCTTCAAACTGTCACCCCCAAGAGGAGAAAAGAGCCCAGATGCACCTGAACCGTAAGGTCTTTGATGTTTCTCTGACTCGAAGCATCGCAGCTGTAAATCACTGAAGAAAAAAGGTTGTTAGAGCCTTAGTGCCTGTGCTAACGGGGAGCGCGGTGACCTTATTGCTGAGAGGTTGGCGTTTGTTGGCCAGGACAACCCCGTGGGGGCAGCTGGTGTGAGGGGCCCTGCTTGACGGTGGACCCCCAGTGTGCTGCCAGCTCTGTCTTTAACTGGGCTTCTAAATCAGGACTTAGGGAGCCATAAAGAGACTTGGTTCCATAATTTGGTCAGGGTTTTGGTGAGTTCTTCTGGCTGCAGCTGGCTGTAAACAATTCTGTCCACCTCCAAGATTCTTTTCGAGGAAATCAATTTGTCATCAGTTTAGTTGCAGGTGGTCAAGTGAGCATTGAAGTGTCTGGCTAGAAATTATTTCATAAAGTAAGGATATATTTTTGGATTTTTTTGTATTAAAATAAAAAATCACTGGGAGTTCCTGTTGTGGCGCAGTGGAAACAAATCTGACTGGTGTCCATGAGGATGCGGGTTCGATCCCTGGCCTCACTCTGTGGGTCAAGGATCTGGCATTGTTGTGAGTTGTAGTGTGGGTCGGAGATGTGACTCGGATCCCGTGTTGCTGTGGCTGTGGTGTAGGCCAGCAGCTGTAACTCCTATTTGACCCGTAGCCTGGCCCCAGGCAGATTCCATATGCTATGCGTGGGGCCCTAAAAAGACAAAAAAAACTTACCTGCACTATGACGATGTGAGTTTCTGCTTTGGGGTGGACTCAATATTTTATTGGACTTTGGACCAGTGGCCATTTACTTGATGTTTTAATAAGTTTGTTAAAAAAGCAGGACCATGGAGTTCCTGCTGTGGTACAGTAGGATTGGCAGCTTCTCTGGAGCGCTGGGACACAGGTTCAATCCCCGGCCCAGCGCAGTGGGTTAAGGATCCAGCATTGCTGCAGCTGTGGCGTAGGTTGCACCTGTGGCTCGGATCTGATCACTGGCCTGGGAGCTCCATATGCCTTTGGGTGGCCAAAAAGGGAAAAAAAAAGCAGGACCCTTCTCTCTCCTGTTGGCTGACACTGGGAAGTATAGCCCAGCCTGTCAAATGGTTCCCCTGTTTGTGAGCCCAGATCAAACACAGGGGCCAGGGCTCTGCAGGCAGAAGGATGGACATTTGAGAGGAGGAGGAGGCCAGGACAACTGAGGCTTCCATCTGGAGGATGGTGGTGTGTGCATGCCTCATTACGCGCACACGCACGCACACACACACACACACACACACACACACACACACACACACACACACACACACACACACACACACAGGTCCCCACTGGGAAACCATGGTCAGAGCTCCACTTCCTGGAGAGGCATCGAGGGGAGCCCCTGGCCCAGCCTGCTGAGGGTGCTGGGTGGCTCGGGGAGGGTTGGGAGAGGCAGCGCCCGTCCTGTTCTGCGGGAAAGGGCAAGGATTGTCCCCGGGTCATCTGTTTCCAAGGATCTGCCCTGACAGCTTGTGTGTGATATGTGATAAAATGGATTGTCGGCTTTTCCTGCAGGAGTCTGAGGGATTTGGCGACAGACTGTTCCTTAAGCAGAGAATGAGCTTACTGTCTCAGATGACATCAACGCCCATTGACTGCCTCTTTCAGGTGAGACACCGGAGGTCCGGCAGGCACAGGTATGCAGGGAGCTCTCCATCCTTCCGTGCCTCCAGACTCTCAAAGACTCCATCAGGGTGGTCTGTGCTCGAGGGGGTTGTAGGAGTGCTGAGGTCTTACAGCCCCCCGCCCCAACCCCGGGCCTAGTGCTCTGCGAGTGGAACCCTCGACCAGGCTGTGCTCCTTTATCCATTCCATGAAACACGACTTGTTCTTCACAGTCAGCTCGGTGGGGCCTCACCCACAGCCCCGTCGGAACTGGTGCCTCTTCTGGGCTCCAGGAGCCCACCTGACAGATGTTTGTGTGAGTTTGCTGGGCTGGGAGGCTGGCACATCAGGCAGCTCCCTCCTTGCATCTGATCAACCACGGGAAGCCTGGCGAGATGCCCTTCGAGGCAGTCATCGGAAGGCCACCCGGGGGGAGTTCCCAAGTTCCCACTGTGGCTCAGCGGTTAGCAAACCCTACTAGCACCCATGAGGATTTGGGTTCGATCCCTGACCTTGCTCAGTGGGTTAAGGATCCAGCGTTGCCATGAGCTATGGTGCAGGTCGAAGACTGGGCTCGGATCTGGCGTTGCTGTGGCTGTGGCATAGGCCAACGGCTACAGCTCCAATTCCACCTCTAGCCCAGGAACTGCCACCATATGTCTCAGGTGTGGCTGTAAAAAGGAAAAAAAAAAAAGAAAAGAAAAAAAGCTACCTGGGACCAGAGTGGGTTCCCACTCTGCTACCTGGGACCCAGAGCTATGTGCCTGCACCCCCACTCTGTGCTCCCTGCAGGTCTGCTTCGGGGTGGGGTCTCATGTGAACTGCACCTCTTCTGCAAGCAGAGGCTCTCGTAGACTGTGAGAGGATTTGACCTCCCTAATGAGGGGTCAGAATCGACAGCAAGGTTCCGGATGTATCCCCGACCCCACTCTTACTGCTCTGGAGGTTTTGTCATCCTGTTTTGGTTTTGTTTTTTTAGTTATGGAAAAACGCTAACATTTCCAAAAATAAAGGAGAGTAGCGTAAGGGATGAACCCCCATGTTGCCTTCTCCCAGTCTCGTTTCATTTCTCCCCCCACCCTCCTCTCCCCATCTGCCCAAATTATTTTGAAACAAGTCCCAGAGAGCAAATCATTTCCACCCATCCGTCCGTAGAAACGTGATTCTCTAAGGACACTCAAAAAATTCACACCTTGGAGTTCCCGTCATGGCTTAGTGGTTAACGAATCTGACTAGGAACCATAAGGTTGTGGGTTCGATCCCTGGCCTCGCTCAGTGGGTGTGGCTGTGGTGTAGGCCGGCAGCTACAGCTCCGATTTGACCCCTAGCCTGGGAACCTCCATGTGCCACAGGGGCAGCCCAAGAAAAATGGCAAAAAGACAAAAAAAAAAAATCACACTGCAAGGGAGTGAATAGTTCCTTAATGGCAACGGTGTCTCTGCCGGCACTTTTTAGCACATCGCATCAGGTAACCAGAAAGAAGTGGAAAGACTTCTGAGCCAGGAAGACCAAGACAAAGATGCCGTCCAAAAGATGTGCCACCCTCTGTGCTTCTGTGATGACTGCGAGAAACTCGTCTCCGGGTAAGAGGGTCCTGTGTTGGCTTCGTGCCAGGAAGTGGGAGCCCGGGTGGCCCCCCGGGCAGAACTTTCCCACTTGCTGGCTGAGCCATTTAAAATAAGGAGTTTGGAGTTCCCATCGACTAAGAACCATGAGGTTGCAGGTTCAATCCCTGGCCTCACTCAGTGGGTTAAGGATCCGGCGTTGCCGTGAGCTGTGGTGTAGGTCGCAGATGCGGCTCAGATCCCGAGTTGCTGTGGCTGTGGTGTAGGCTGGTGGCTACAGCTCTGATTAGACCCCTAGCCTGGGAACCTCCATATGCCGTGGGCGCGGCCCTAAAAGGACAAAAAAAAAAGACAAAAAAAACAAAAAATAAATAAAAATAAAAATAAGGAGCTTATTCCTGCCACACTCTGCCTCCTTCGCTGTAAAGTAGAGACAGTAACTCCTGTCTCTAGAGAATCAGATAGAATAAAGGTCTTAAAAATATTTGGCATTTTACCAGGGGTAGGTAGGCAGAGGGTTTTAGGATCGGAGGAACATCAGGTTCTTCCCAGAGCCTGTTTGGCTTCCCCATGTCTTTCTCAGGCTGTTCTGCAGGGTGTTGAGGCCCCGAGTGGTGGGCTGTGGGAGAGGCCCTGCGGAAGCCAGGGCTGATCCTCTTGGGGGCGCTGTAGGGAGACCCAGCTTGGGTCCCACGCGGAGATCTGTCTGCTCCTCCCAGGACCCTGGAGTATCCCATTTCTAAGGTGTATTTTTCTGTCTCTTCTTTCTCTTTTAGGAGGCTGAATGATCCCTCAGTTGTCACGCCCTTCTCCAGAGACGACAGAGGTCATACACCGCTCCACGTGGCTGCCCTCTGTGGTATGTGCTCTTGCCTTTGTGCTGCTGGGGCATAAGGATGGAGCCAGAGGTGGGGCCCAGCAGAGGGTGGCTGCCAGGGGTGGTGGCATTGGGGTGCGGAAGGGCTCTTGTCATGGGCCTACCCCTCAGGGGCCTTCACATGCTGCTTGTGAGCTGGAAGAGACGGTATCCAGTGTGTATGTCCTGACACTGCCCAGGGCTGCTGGTCCAGCCATGGAAGGCTTGAAGCCAGACTATGAGGATGGCCTCAGAATTGGGGTTCTTAGGGAGTTCCCGCTGTGGTGCAGTGGGTTAATGATCTGGCTTGGCTCTGTGGAGGTGTTGGTTCGATCCCCAGCCTGGCACAATAGGTTAAGGGATCTGGTGTTGCTGCAGCTGTGGTATAAATTGCAGCTGCAACTCAGATTCCATCCCTGTTCCCAGACCTTCCATATGCTGTGGGTATGGCCAGAAAAAAAAAATGCAATTGAAGTTTTTATATTTCTGCTTTAAAAATGTAACTTTACTGTCTTTCCAAGTGCACATTTTAAAATTTTATTTATTTAGGGCCTCACCTGAGGCATATGGAGGTTCCCAGGCTAGGGGTCAAATTGGAGCTACAGCGGCTGGCCTACACCAGAGCCACAGCAACAAGGGATCCAAGCCACATCTGTGACATATACCACAGCTCACAGCAATGCTGGATCCTTAACCCACTGATCGAGGCCAGGGGTCGAACCCGCATCCTCATGGATTCCAGTCAGGTTCGTTAACCGCTGAGCCATGAAGGGAACTCCCCAAAATGCACATTTAAAAAAAAGTACACATTCCAGGTAGGAAACACAAACATCTGTAGCGTCACCCACCATCCACCTGTCTCCCAGAGATCACCTGTTTTGATTCATGACTGAAATCTCAGCGTGCTTGTGTGTGTGTGTGTGTGTGTGTGTGTACAGATATGATAGTGTGGGAGTCACACTGTTGGGTCCAGCCCTGTTTGTCGCTTGGCCATATGTCACATTTCTCTGTGTCAGTAATTTTTTCACAGTGGCACAATCTTCTCCCCTGCGAATGGACGCCCCACAGAATCTTCTAAGGCTCTTTTCTCCTGCCTTCTGTTGCTGGCAGTGGGCAGGGGGTGTGTGGACTGGAGCTGAGTCCTTCCGAGGACCACCCAGCAGAAAAGTACCTGCCGGCATGTCCCGGCTGGGGGCTGAGAGGGGAAAATGACGCTGGGGCTTCACGTGGCGGGTTTGGAATCCGCCCCGTCTGGTCGCTTGTGTTCCGTAGGGCAGGCGTCCCTCATCGACTTTCTGGTGTCCAAGGGCGCGGTGGTGAACGCCACGGACTACCACGGCTCCAGCCCGCTTCACCTGGCCTGTCAGAAGGGCTACCAGAGCGTGACGGTGAGCGGTCGGGCTCGGCCGGGCTGGGCTCTGCCCTGGGCATCGCGGGGCCGGCTGCTCTTGCCCCAGGCTGGCTCTGCTGGGCCCATGGAGGGCTGGGGTCTCTGTCCCCCGGGGTCTGCTGGACAAACTCTTAGGTATAGATGTGAAACGTCACAGTCATCAGGGGAAAGAAGGGCGAGGCCATAGACTTATTTTGGGGGGGCATGGGGGGCACACCTGCAGCATACAGAGGTTCCCAGGCTAGGGGTCGATTCAGAGCTATAACTGCAGCCACTGCCACAGCAACGCCAGATCCGAGCCGCCTCTGCAACCAACACTATAGCTCAGGGCAACGCCGGATCTTTAACCTACTGAGTGAGAGCAGGGATCGAACCTGAGTCCTCAGAGATACTAGTCAGATTTGTTTCCACTGAGCCATGATAGGAACTCAAGGCCATAGACTTTTTTTTTTTTTTGGTCTTTTTGCGATTTCTTGGGCTGCTCTTGCGGCATATGGAGGTTCCCAGGCTAGGGGTGGAATTGGAGCTGTAGCCACCGGCCTATGCCAGAGCCACAGCAATTCGGGATCCGAGCCATGTCTGCAACCTACACCACAGCTCACGGCAACGCCGGATCCTTAACCCACTGAGCAAGGGCAGGGATCGAACCCGCAACCTCATGATTCCTAGTCGGATTCGTTAACCACTGCGCCACGACAGGAACTCTGCCATAGACTTTTTAAATCTCTAAGCTTTTTATTGGGAAGGATGAGAGTGATGATCGATCTACCTATCTATATATATCTATTTTTGCTTTTTATTATTATTATTTTTTTTTTTTACTAGGAGTTTCCTGGTGATCTAGTGGTTAGAATTTGGTGCTTTCACTGCTGTGGCCCAGGTTCAACCCCTAGTCTAGGACCTAGGATCCCATATCAAGCTGCTGTATACCTCACGCCCAAAAATAATCTTTTTGAGTTCCCTGGTGGCCTAGTGGTTAAGGACCTGGCATTGTCATAGCTGTGGCATGGGTTTGATCCCTGGCCTTGGAATTTCTTTTTTTTTTTTTTTTTTTTTTTGTCTTTTATCTTTTTTTTTTTGTTGTTGTTGTTGTTGCTATTTCTTGGGCTGCTCCCGCGGCATATGGAGATTCCCAGGCTAGGGGTTGAATCAGAGCTGTAGCCACCGGCCTACGCCAGAGCCACAGCAACGCGGGATCCGAGCCGCGTCTGCAACCTACACCACAGCTCACGGCAACGCCGGATCCTTAACCCACTGAGCAAGGGCAGGGACCGAACCCGCAACCTCATGGTTCCTAGTTGGATTCGTTAACCACTGTGCCACGACGGGAACTCCGGAATTTCTTAATGACATGGGTGTAGCCAAAAAAAATTTTTTCTTAAGAGTTCCTGTCGTGGCTCAGTGGAAATGAATCTGACTAGCACACAAGGCTGCAGGTTTGATCCCTGGCCTTGCTCAGTGGGTTAAGGATTTGGCATCGCTGTTACTGTGGTGTAGGCCAACAGCTACAGCTCCAATTTGACCCTTAACCTGGGAACCTCCATATGCTGTGGGTGTGGCCCTAAAAAAAAGAAAAGAGAGAGAAAAATACATAGATATATTATTTTAAATTCGAGTATTGAAGTATTATTGATTTACAGTGTTAGTTTCGAGTGTACTGAAAAATGATTTGGTTTTATAGCTAATACGTATTTTCAGGTTATTTTCCATTATAGGCTTGATGTAAATTTATTTTTAAATTTTTACATTTTTTAATTATTATTATTCAAGTAGAGGTGATTTGCAGTGGGGGTTGCTGTAAATTTCCTTATAGCGTAAGTAGATAAGGTTGAAAATGGAGACCAGCTGCTCCCCCCGCCCCACCCCATGGGACTCCAGGCCCCTCTCCCAAGGAAGTGTGCACCTGCGCTGCCAGGCTTGTTGGCATTCATTTCCCCTCTTCTCCCTCTCCTTCGGAAGCTGCTGCTGCTGCACTACAAAGCCAACGCCCAAGTGCAAGACAACAACGGCAACACTCCTTTGCACCTGGCCTGCACATACGGCCACGAAGACGTAAGTGCGCTTGCTGTTCTGAGGGCAGCTGCTTTCCCCTTTCCCACTCGGGGAGAGACGTGAATTTCCAGTGAGTTCAGGGTATTTCATGTTGACGATTCTTGGAATATTTGGTGCGTAATTTTTTTTTAAATACAAAATGAAGCAGGAGTTCCCGTCATGGCTCAGCAGAAATGAATCTGACTGGTATCCACGAGGACGAAGGTTCGATCCCTGGCCTTGATCAGTGGGTTAAGGATCTGGCATTGCCATGACATGGTTCAGATCCCCCGTTGCTGTGGCTGTGGTGTAGGCTGGCAGCTGTAGTTCCGATTGGACCCCTAGCCTGGGAACCTCCATATGTTGCACGTGCCACCATGAAAAGACAAAAAAAAAAAAAAAAAAAAAAAAAGCAGGGTATTACAGATGCTCTAGAAACCTGTAACCGTGAGTTCTCTGGCTTAGCACTTAAGGACTTGGCATTGTCACCACTGTGGTGCAGGTTCAGTCCCTGGCCCCAGGAACTTCCACATGCTGAAAGCTAGGCAAAAAAAACCCCCCAAAAAACAAACAAAAAAACCCCCACAAATCTGTAATGAAATTGTCTTTTCCTAAAATGACCTCATTTGCACTCATCCCTGCTCCCATCTGCTCCTTACCTTTGGTCATCCTCAGTTTTTACATTTTATATTTTTCTAGTAATATCAGGGAATTTTAATCGTTTTTATTTTCACTTAATATTTACCTGTGTGTGTGGGTCTGTCTGTGGGTGATTTTTTTTCCCCCTAACCACTCTGCCCCCTTTTTCTCCATGGTCGTGTACAGGTAGATTTATACAGACAGAGGATTGAGGCTGGGTGAGGTGGTTGATGGGTGAAAACGAGATCATAATCTCTACATTTCTAGGCAGTTTACTTTCCCAACTTAGTGCACCGTGGCCGTCCCCTAGGGCCGTAGGCATGGAGGGAGCCCATTCTGCAGTCGCTCCACAATAGTGTGTTATGTGTGTCCAGCTCCCTAAGCCCCTGTTGGATGATTCCTTAGGAGGGCTCACAGAACTCAGCCTCATTCTCAGCTGTGATGTCTCGCAGTGATGGGACACAGGGCACGGATCAGCCAGGGGCGAGGTGCAAGGATGAAATCCGGGGTGAACTAGGTGCAAACGTCCCCGAATCTCTTCCTGTGGAGTCACACACAGGACACACTCATTTCCTCCAGCAACAAGTCCTGACCACGTGTGTGAAGCATTTTCTCCCAGGAGAGCTCATCGAGGGTCTCAGTGCCCGAGGTTTCCCTGGAGGCTGGTCGTGTAATTCCGTCTGCCTGGCATGTAGCCAAGTCCCAGGCTCCCAGGAGGAAAGCAGGTGCTCAGCACAAACCAGAGGGTTGGACACACATTCTAGGCCCCAGGGGGCCCCTCTTATCAGTTAGGGGACCGTGGGAACACTCCCCAAATCCAGGCTCCCAGGAAACATCGCACACGAGTCAGGGGCCAGCCTTGCCAGCCGGCCTTCCAGGGATAACAAGTCTCAGGCCTGCTGTGCTGGCTCCTCTCTGCACACAGATCACATTTTATTCTGCCATTTCTTCTTGATTGGCAGTTGGGTTCTGTTGGGGGGGAAAAAAAAAAAGATGTGCCCTGATCAGGCAGCCTGGAACCCGTGAGAGTCTATAACTCCCTTACTGTAGGTCCACTCGACCGGTGGCGTCTTGGCTGAGTCGGAACACGGACTAGGGCCACAGAGCACACGGCAGCCTCTCCCATTGTGTTTGCAGTGTGTGAAGGCTCTGGTCTACTACGACGTGCAGTCCTGCAGACTGGATATCGGTAACGAGAAAGGTGATACCCCCCTGCACATCGCCGCACGCTGGGGTTACCAGGGCATCATAGAGACCTTGCTGCAGAACGGAGCTTCCACGGAGATCCAGAACAGGCTGAAGGAGACGCCCCTCCAGTGCGCGTTAAACTCGAAGGTAGCCTTTCTCATCGCAGAGCAGCAACATGACTTTTAAAAAACACCCGGGTCCGAAGATTAAGTCTTAGCCGTGTTGTTCAAACTGTGCATTGGTCCCCATGGTGAGAACTTGGGCTCATCCTCCCTGCTGCTTCTGGGACCTGGTCCTTAATTGTATTATTTTTTTTTTTTTTTAACAGTTGTACCTGTGATATATGGAAGTTCCCAGGCTAGGGGTTGAATCAGAGCTACAGCTGCTGGTCTGTGCTGCAGCCACAGCAACTCTAGATCTAAGCCACATCTTTGACCTACATTGATGCTCACGGCAACATGGGATCCTTAACCCCCTGAGTGAGGCCAGGGATAGAACCCGAGTCCTCATGGATACTAGTTGGATTCGTTATCACTGCCACCACGGGAGCTCCCTTAATGGGTTTTATGTATTCCTATCTTGGTCCATTTTAGTAGCAGTGTGTCTCAGAGTTGTGCCAAGGGTTACTCCCAGCAGCTTTGCCCCAGCCTGAGAGTCCTGTTGGTTTAGGAACAGACAGTAAGAGAGGACATGGGGCAGCGGCTCTGGCCGCGTATGTCACCTCCGTCTTGCTGTTTCTTTACTCTCAGCTCCTAAAGCCTCATTCTGATCGGCCCCCTTTGAACATCACTGGGTATAGTTTCCTTCCTAAATGATTTGTTAATGAACGGCTCATCCTTTCCCGCTAGTACTTTCTGGAAGCTCGTAGTTCTGGGCCACATGTGCAGTGCTCATCTCAAGAGCAGGTGGGGACTAGGGGGAGCTTACAGAGGCCAGGCCTTTGTCCTCGTCGCCCAGCAGCAGCTCTGGTGAAGGAGTGCCTTCAGGGAAGTGTGTTCGGCCACTTGGCTGAAGCACAGGGCCCCTCACAGTAGACGGCCACGGTCATCGACTCATGTGTCCGGAGCACCCCCATCAGTGGGTGCATAGGTGATTGGGTGTTCTCCCTCTGCGCAGGCCCTGCTTTCTGCCTCTGGATGGTTTAATGGCTCCTTTTCTCAATTTCCAACCCTCTTCTAGGGCATTCTTTCAGTTTGTTCATGTCTTCTTGTAGAAGCAGCAGTTTTTGTTTTTATTTTTATTTTTTATTTTTTTTTTGTCTTTTGTTGTTGTTGCTATTTCTTGGGCCGCTCCCGCGGCATATGGAGGTTCCCAGGCTAGGGGTTGAATCGGAGCTGTAGCCACCGGCCTACGCCAGAGGCACAGCAACGCGGGATCCGAGCCGCGTCTGCAACCTACACCACAGCTCACGGCAACGCCGGATCGTTAACCCACTGAGCAAGGGCAGGGACCGAACCCGCAACCTCATGGTTCCTAGTCGGATTCGTTAACCACTGCGCCACGACGGGAACTCCAGTTTTTGTTTTTAAACCACTTTCTTGAGGTGTGATTGACCTGCAAAAAGCTGTACATATTTAACGTGCACAACTCGATGAGCGTGGCGTTAAGTCCACACCCGTGAGACCAGGACCACGCTTGATGCGATGACCATATCCAGCACCTCCAAAAGTTTCCTCCTGCCCCCTATTAATTATTCATTTTGTTGTCGTTTTGTGTATGTGGTAAGAACACAATGTAAGGCCTACAGGAACGCAGTTTGGGAAGGTTGACGCCCCTGCCCCTGACCCTGGGGGCCCCCGCTGCTGTGGACTCACAGGGTCTCGGCTTTGTAGCCGCCAGAGCCACGGGACTGGGTGATGCCACCCTTGGCCTGAGATGCCCGCGAGGGGCTGAGGGTGCCCTTGCACTGTCGCATCTCCCAACGGCCATAACGGAGGGAAATCTGCAGGCAGGGGGAGCAGACGGCCTTCCTGGCTCAGCTCCCAGCTGCTCTTGCTTGAGGCACAGGAGAAAGGTCACACTTGAGGCCTGTGGCCAACCAGCTCAGGCTGGACGGGGCAGCTTTGGGTCCCCCGCCCCAAGGGCCTGCGTTTCCCTTGTCCCCAGAGGCCATGCGTGGGCAGCACCGGCTCTTCCAGTTGGACTGATTCAGTGTGATCCTAAGTTCCCCGCCGCCCGCCGGCTCCAGCCCTGGTCTCCCCATGTCTCTCTGCGGGTGTGGCCACCCTTGGCTGAGGTGCCCGCGAGGGGCTGAGGGCACCCTTGCACTGTCACAGGCATCTCAGGCCAAGGGTGGCATCACCCAGTTCCAGGGAGGTGGGAGGCAGTGGGGCGATGTAGGTAACAGGACATGGGTGACCCGTCTCACGTCCCCTTTGTCCTCCTAGATCCTGTCCGTAATGGAAGCCCATCAGCTGTCCTTCGAGAAGAGGCAGAAGTCTTCAGAGGTAAGAGACCTGGGCTGCGCCTGCCACCCCTGCCCGAGACCAGCCTGGCCCCGGCCTCACCTCTCTCCACCCGTCAGGCTCCCCGGCTGCAGGTACCTGCGCGGCCCCCTAAGGGCTCCACGGACTCCAGCAACCAGGGCTCCCCGGCCTCCGGCTTCTCCTCCACGTCGCTGAGCTCCAGACGAGAAGAGCCCAAGAAGGACTACAGGGAGGTGAGGCCCCAGGAAGGGGGGCGGCCAGAGAGACCCCAGCCTGATGGGCCGTCACTGGGGCAGCCACTCTGCTGTGGCCAAGGTCATTGCTCCCAGTGAAGCCCAGCCAGCCTCACCCTGTTGCCCTTCATGGTCTCCTCCCCCAGCAGCTCTTTGCTGTGTAGATAGTGTGTGCGTGTGTGTGTGTGTGTGTGTGTGTGTGTGTGTGTGTGTGATGGGGGCGCAGTATTCTAAGAAAAGTAAAAGGAAAGTCAGCTGTAGGTCCATTGCTTTAAGATCATTTTATGGGAGTTCCCGTCGTGGCTCAGTGGTTAACAAACTCTACTAGCATCCATGAGGACACAGGTTCAATCCCTGGCCTTGCTCAGTGGGTTAAGGATCCCGCGTTGCTGTGAGCTGTGGTGTAGGTCGCAGACACAGCTCAGATCCCGCATTGCTGTGGCTCTGGCATAGGCCGGAGGCTACAGCTCCAATTTGACCCCTAGCCTGGGAACCTCCATATGCCGCGGGTGCAGCTCTAAAAAGACAAAAATACGTTTAAAAAAGTTCACTTTACGAAGTAAATTCTCTGCCCTTGCCTCCCACTCCATCAGCACCACTGTCACCCTGACTTCCTGCACCGTCTGTGTAGACATTTACATGGGCTGGCCCATCGCCTTTGGGAAACGCTGATTTATACCCTTTCATTCCCCCATCTAACCCACCCGCAGAGCAGACCATTGCGTGGACGTGCCCAGATTCCTTTGCCCGACCCCTATGGATGGGGAGCCCTCACTGACTCCACCCAGGGTTCCCCCTGCTTCCTCCCCTGCTCTTGGAGGGCCCAGGAATTTTCATTGGACTCCGAACCTCAACAAGGAAGGCTGAGAGGCCTGGAGTGGTTCCAGGGGTGGGGGAGGGCTGTCTACCCTCAGGGTACCCAGAGCTGGCCCGCAGGAGGGTGAGTCGATGCAGTTCTGAAGGCTGGCTGCCCTCTTAGGAAGTGCTTCTGCCTCCATGTGGCTGTCGTCCCACGGAGCCACACGAGTGGCAGGTCACCTTAGGACCTTACACAGCAGGTGCACAGCAGCCCCTCCTGGATGCCCTGCTGAGCTGAGTCAGGGATGTGTTTGAAAGATACTGAACGAAATTGTGAAGCTCCAGCAGTCAAGAGACAAACGAAAGCTACTAGGTTTTCTCAGGCTGTTATTTTTATTTTTTCTATTGTTATTGTATTATTATAATACTTTTCCTTACGTCTTTCTTCCTTTAATTAAGGTAGAAAAACTTTTAAGAGCGGTTGCTGATGGAGATCTAGAGATGGTGAGTTTTCAGAAGTGAATGGCCAGCAGCCTGCTCTCCATGTACACGGCTGTGCCCCGGGTCTGTGGTCTCCTGCTGAGTTAGGAGCCCCGTGGGTTCTTTGTCGAAAGGGTGCGTTTCATGAATACCTGGTAACAGGGTGGGCTGTGTCCCCTGCCAGTAGCGAGGCAGGGGGAATAAAGCTGCAGAGAGAGCCTGTCCCTGCCCTTCAGACTTGCACATTCCAGGAGGGCCACGATGTTGGCAAGAGGACCAGCCCACAGAGTGTGGGCTTGCTGTCACGCCCCACTAGCCCGGAGCAAGGTGAACTCATGGGAGGGGGGAAGGGCAGAGGAGCAAGGTGAACTGATGGGGGTGGGGGGTGCAGAGGCAACAAAGGGGAGGGCAGAGCCCAGAAGGCATTGATGTGGCCCTGCAGCCGGTGTGGTCAGTGTGACGCCCTGGCGGGGAGGCGGAGTCTCTCACTTGGGGCTCTGAGGAGTCACAAGCACGTGTCCAGATGAGATGGGGCACAGGCGTCTGTCCTCCCGCTCCCCATCGTCAGGCGGTGGGGACCAATCTGTGAGGAGAACTCGGGAGACGCTGTGGGCCGTTCCCCTGGCTCACCTTCGGCTTCCCGAGAGGAATTCGTTGGGTCTTCTGCTTCAAAAGGAGGAGTGAGCGCGGGCTCACCTGATCTGGAGCTCGAGTGGCTGGGACTTCCAGGAGTGCTTTACAGCCACGTGTGTTGCAGGGGCACTTTTGCCGATGATTGAGTTTGAGGAGGTGGACAGAAGGTCCCGACATCTGATTGTCACAGCCTCCGGGGTATGAGGCAGCAGAATGTAGTTGTCCGTGTCTCCCCCTCTGCCCAGAGGCCCCGGTTAATCCCTCAGCTCTGGGGGGAGGGCACAGGGCCTGGATCTGACTGCCGCTCAGTGTTCCCCCTGTGAGACCCGCCCCAGGGAACCCACTGTCCTTTGGGGGGCGCACCACCATGAGCCGAGCCGGGGTGAGAGCCCAGTGGAGAGATTGCAACCTCCTGTGTCCTGACGCAGCTGCTCCTCCTCCCCCAGTGGGCGGGTGAGGACCCCGGGCCCTGTGCTTGTCTCCAGACACATCTGCCCCTGCAGGAGCCTCCAGCCCCCTACCCGAGGCCCCTGCCCCTTCCCCCATCCCCATCTGGGTCCTTGTAATCACTGAGAGGAACTGCCCTCGGTCTGGTCTGTCCTGGCCAGCCTGTTAGGTGAGGTCCCTCGGTCAGGTGAGGCCCCGCTGTTTCCATGTTGCGAAGCATCTGTTGTTGGGGACATGGAAGGGACCTGGGGGATGCTTTGGGGTGGAAGCATTTGAGGTCCTCGGTCCCTCTTGCAGGCAATATGTGGACTTCCTCAGCTCAGATCGGGGCCTAGAGGTGTATTTATATTGCTTTCTCGCATTTAATGTCCTAGAAACTAGTCTTTACTGGAACAGCGATGTGACCTTTTGGGGTCTTTGCAGTGTTTTCACCCACGGGCCAGGGCATTAAAGAGAGCCTGTGTCGAGGTTCCCGGCACTACTTCCTTGTTGTGTGGCCTTGAACATGTCGTTGGCCCCTGGGAGTGAAGCCCCTGCCCTGAAAGACAAGAGGGGCTGTTTGGATGAGAGCAGAAAGTTAGATAATGTGGGAGGTGCTCACGAGATGCTCTAGGCCCGGGGCTCGAAAGCTGTCCCCCCGCAGCACCGCTCTGCTCCTTGTCAAGATAGAAGAATCTGATGTGAGTGGCAGGAATGGAACCTGTCTCCCTGTGTCGCCACTGAAAGGACTTAGAAAGGCTTGAGCACAGGTGAACCCTGGCGTCCTCGAGAGGGAGGGGCATCAAATTACCTCAGCGGCCGAGGATATGTTGTAGGTCTTGATTTGGGAACAGGTGTGTGTGTGTGTGTGCACGTCTGTGAAGCTTATGAAGGAGCCGAGGGTAGGTTTTAAGTCCCTGTTTCTCCCCACTGCCCGGCGCCAGGTGCGTTACCTGCTGGAGTGGACGGAGGAGGACCTGGATGAAGCTGAGGACGCCGCCGTCGGGGCGGCAGAACTTGAATTTTGTCACCCCCTGTGCCAGTGTCCCAAATGTGCTCCAGCTCAAAAGGTTCGGCTTTCCTGGTGGGGGTGGGGGTAGAGGGCCAAATGCTTCCTTTTCCCCTCAGGAAAGTTGTCCGTTTCTCAGCCAGCTCCTGACCCCGTGGCTGGTTGCAGGTGTCCCCTGAGACACAGCTCAGGGCAAAGGAAAGCGGACCCTCACGCAGAGTCCGGCTCGGGCTGTCTGCTTTCGGAAGGGCAGGTCGGGGGCAGGGCCATGCCCGTGGGCTCAGTGTTTCAGGGGCTCTCAGGGCCCCGAGTCACAAGGCAGGGGCGTGTGAACAGATGTGCCTGAGGGTCTCTGTCCCTGTGGCTGTGGGCCCCTGGGGAGGCTGCGGGTGAGACCCCCCGCCCACCACCTTGGCTCACTGTGGTGCACCCTCTGCGGGAGGACCCACCCTCCCTCCAGGCCCAGGGACACCTTCACCCTTTCCCCCGTTTCCCGCATGGTAATAGCTTGTAAAACCACAGTACAGTATCGGCAGGGATCCAGTCCGTGTCTTACTAAGATACCCCGGTTTACTTCTGCCCCTCTGTGTGTGTGTGTGTGTGTGTGTGTGCATGTGTGTATTTAGTTCTGTCTAGTTTTATCACACATGTAGGTTTGTATCCAACACCCCCTTCGAGTTCTCTCATCACCAGGAGAGTCACTCGTGTGGCCCTTCCAGAGCCACACCCACTGCTCTGCCTGTCACCCCACCATCCCGGACCTCTGGCAACCACGAATCTTTGTCCTGTTCTATAATCTTGTCTTTTCAGAAATGGTATGTAAATGTGATCACACAGCACGGAACCTTTTGGAATTGGCTTCGTTCACCCAGCCCGATACCAGGTTGTTGCGTAGAATCCAGTTGATTCTTTATTGCTGAGCGGGGCTCCATGGCCAGTCTGTGCTGTACTGTGTTTAGCCATTGACCTATTGAAGGGCACATGGGTGGTTTCCCGTTTGGGGAAATTGCCAGCACAATTGCTGTGTACCTTTGTTTACAGGTTTTTATGAGAACATAAGTTTTCATTCCTCTAAGACATATGCCCAGGAATGCAATTGTTGTATCATATGGTAATTGCATGATAATTCTGTAGTTTTATTAGGAACTGACAAAGTGTTTTTCAGAGTGGCTTTTACATTCCCACCAGCACTGGATGAGCGAACTGATTTCCCCACATCCTCACCAGCAATTGGTGTTGTCACTTTTGACTTTTTTTTTTTTTGCTTTTTAGGGCCCCACCCTCAGCATATGGAAGTTCCCAGGCTAGGGGTCAAATCAGAGCTGTAGCTGCCGGCCTACACCACAGCCATAGCAATGCAGGATCCAAGCCACATCTGCGACCTACGCCACAGCTCACAGCAACACTGGATCCTTAATCCACTGAGCGAGGCCAGGGATCAAACCTGCATCCTCATGAATCCTAGAAGGGTTCATTAACCTCTGAGCCACAAAGAGAACTCCCACTTTTCACTGTTTTTTTTATTTTCACAATTCTGATCTGTGGGTTGTAATTTGCATTTCCCTAATGGGCGATGACCTTGAATGTTCTTTCACCTGCTTAGCAGCCATCTGTACCTGCTCTTCGGTGAAATGTCTGTTCATTTCTTCTGTCCTTTTTCTTATGGGTTTGTTTTATTTCGATTGAGTTTTGCTTCTAGGTTCTTCACATGGGTTTTCACAGGGCAAATTATTAGTTTTGAAGTCCAGTTTATTCATTTGCCCTATATGGATCATGCTCTGGGTGTCAGGTCTAAGAATATTCTTTGCTTAGCCCTGCATTGCAAAGATTTCCTGATGTTTTTTTCTATAAGTTTTATAATTCTGCATTTTTCAGTTAAGTCTGTGATCCATTTTTGAGTTATTTTTTGTACAGTGTGTGAATTTAGGTTGAGGGTTTTTTTTTTTTTTTTTTTTTTTTTTGCCTAAAGATACCTACTTGCTCCAGCACTGTTTGTTGAAAAGGCCGTTTTCCCCCGACTGACTTGCTTTCGGACTGCAATTGACTGGACTCGTGCATCTATTTCTGGACTTCTGTCCTGTCCCACTGACCAGGCCACACTGTCTTGATGACAGCAGCTACACAGTGAACCTTAAAATTAAGCAGAATGATTCCTCCTAATTTATTTTTCTTTGCCAAGATCGTTTCAGCTATTCTAGGGCCTGTGGTTTTCCATAGACTTTTTTTTTTTTTTTAAAGGGCGGCACCTGCGGCATATGGAGGCTCCCAGGCTAGGGATCGAATTGGAGCTGCAACTTCCCGCTTACACCACAGCTATAGCAACACCAGATCTGAGCCGAGTCTGTGATCTACACCACAGCTCATGGCAATGCTGGATCCTTAACCCACTGAGCGAGGCCAGGGATCGAACCTGCATCCTCAAGGATGCTAGTCAGATTCATTTGCTCTGAGCTATGATGGGAACTCCCTCCGTATAATTTTTAAGATAAGCTTTTTTGTGTTTTCCCCAAACCTTGTTAGGATTTTGATAGGAATTGCACTAAAACAGTAGATTGATCTGGGAGAAATAACCTCGTTACTATGCTGAGTCTTCATGAGCCTGATATTTCTCTCCAAGTATTTAGGTGTTCTTTGATGTCTTCATCAACATTTTGTGACTTTCAGCATTAAGATCCTGTCCATGTTTTGTTAAGTGTATACTTGAGTTCATTTCTTTGAGCAGTTGTGAAAGGCCTCGTGTATGGAGCATGCACTCCCACGCTAACTCATGTCCCTTGCTGTGGAAATGAATTTGACCTCAGAAGACAGCTACGGCAGTGTTATCTTTTGTCTTGCGAGATACTACTACCCGATTAAAAAATCTACACCACGATGTCTCTAACCTAAGAATATTGAGATGGCAGCGTTTTCCCACTTGCAGTAGCTCTTGAGCTGCAGGGTGGTGTGTATGTTGGCATGGACAGCTTTTGTTCTGTCCCTGTGCTGCTGGATATGTACCATCCAAAAAATGGCTTTCCCAGGGCGGCCTGCCAAAGGACTTAAAAAAGGCAGGTGCTCTTTCAAAGGATGTGATACCAAGGTAGCAACAGCCCTCAGGTCCCGTCAGTGCCTGTGTGGCTGGAGGTGGCTGCTGGGTCTCTGTTGTTCTTTTTGTCATTATAATCTTCTCCCCCACCTCCCAGTTTGTCAGTTGTAACAAGGAACCGAATGACCCATTACAGTGGCTATTGAATTTATTGCATGAATTTACCTTCCCTGTTCTTTTAAAGCCTACACTCTTTTTCTCTTTTTGTAATTTCTTAAAAAGACACAAGAGTAAATTGCTTCCTGGAGTTCCCATCGTGGCTCAGTGGTTAATGAACCTGAGTAGCATCCATGAGGACGCAGGTTCGACCCCTGGCCTCGCTCAGTGGGTTAAGGATCCAGTGTTGCCGTGAGCCGTGGTGTAGGTCACAGATGTGGCTCGGATCCTGCGTTGCTGTGGCTATGGTGTAGGCCGGCAGCTGTAGCTCTAATTCGACTGCTAGCCTGGGAAACTCCATTGGCCATGGGTGCAACTCTAAAAAGAAAAAAAAAGTGCTTCCTGTCATGCTTAAATTAAAACTAACCTTCCCCCCACTGCATCCTCTCCTAGCCTAGTAGTATGTTTAGAGTGAGTTTTTTTGTTTAAAAAACATTATTGAACCCTCCTACACTTTTGGTGGGAATGTAAATTGGTACAGCCAGTATAGAGAACAGTATGGAGTTTCCTTAGAAAACTAAAAATTGAGTTGCCATATGATCCAGCAATCCCACCCCTGGGTATATATCCAGACAAAATTTAATTCAAAAAGATACATGTACTCCTGTTTTTATAACAGCACTGTTTACAATGGCCAAGACATGGAAACAACCTAAATATCCATCAATAGATGAATGGGTAAAGAAGATGCAGTACATTTTTACAGTGGAATACTACTCAGCCACAAAAAAGAGTGAAGTAATGCCATTTGCATCAACATGGATGGATCTAGAGATTATCATACTAAGTGAGATATGTCAGGCAGAGAAAGACAAATACCATAGGATATCACTCATAGGTGGAATCTACAACTCTGACACAATGAACTTATCTACGAAACAGAAAGAGACTCACAGACATAGAGAACAGACTTGTGGTTGCCGAGAGGGAGGGAGCAGGGTGGACTGGGAGTTTGCGGTTAGTAGAGGCAAACTCTTACACACAGGATGGATACACAGCAGGGTCCTACCGTATAGCACAGGGAACTGTATTTAATATCCTGTGATAAACCATAACAGAAAAGAAAAAAAAAAAACCTTACTGAAGTATAATTTACAGCAGTAAAGTACATCCATTTATTTATTTATTTGCCATTTCTTGGGCCGCACCCACGGCATATGGAGGTTCCCAGGCTAGGGGTCCAATGGTAGCTACAGCTGCTGGCCTACACCAGAGCCATAGCAACACAGGATCTGAGCTGCGTCTGCGACCTACACCACAGCTCACAGCAACACCAGATCCTTAATCCACTGACTGAGGTCAGGGATCAAACCTGCAGCCTCATGGTTCCTAGTCAGATTTGTTTCTGCTCCGCCGCCATGACGGGAACTCCTATCTAAGCAATTTTTCCTTCTCCCAGTGTTGCAAAGATTGTATGTTCACTCCAAAAAGTCTGAAGTTGTAGATTTTACATTAGGTCTGTAATGCATTGTAGTGTTTGCTGTGAGATAAGGGTTGCCGGGCAGTGTTTTATCTGTGGCTCTCCAGTTGTTCAGCACCGTCTGTCCAATGGACTTTGCCTTCCCCATTTCATTGCCTTGGCCTAATACGGCATCCCTCTCAGGGGCTTTGCTCTCTGAAAAATGGCCGTTAATCCTTTGATAAATCATTCCTTTCTAAAGTAGTAATCCACCTGTGCGCCAGCTAATTCAGGATCCCAGTGTGATTCCAGAGTTTACAGAAGGGCCATGGGGCATGGATGGCTTCAGTTCCTTTGGCCAGGTTTCTTCAGTACTAATGACATTTCCGTTTCCACCTTTTGCACTTGCTAGAAGCTGGCAAAGATTCCTGCCAGTGGCCTTAGTGTGAATGTGACCAACCAGGATGGCTCCTCGCCCCTGCACATTGCTGCCCTCCACGGTCGGGCGGACCTCCTCCTCCTCCTCCTGAAGCACGGTGCCAGTGTGGGGGCCAGAGATGCAAACCAAGCCGTCCCCCTCCACCTGGCCTGCCAGAAGGGCCACTTCCAGGTATGGGTTCTGTCTCCGGGGTGGTGTGCATATGGTCAGGACCTCGCTCGGGCGACATGCTGCAGAGGGGGACGGGTTTGGCGGCTGGCTCAGAGGACGAGCCATTTTCCTCCTCCCAGGACACTCACTTGGCAACAGAAGACGGAACTCGGGGCTTCTGGGGGTGGAGCTGACCCCCTCCCACTGGCACTCAGGGCATAGAGGCTGTCATTCTGATTCTGACCCCAGCTGCGTGCCGACTCTCTGGTGTTGGTTAGGGGCCCCAGCCTTGTCCGACCACCTCTGCATCCCCCAGCCCCTGTCTGTGCCAGTTTAGTATCTATTTATTTTTCCATTCTTCCTTATTAGTTCTACCGTAAGCTTTATATTTATTTATTTTTTGGTCTTTTCTAGAGCCACACCTGCAGCATATGGAAGTTCCCAGGCTAGGGGTTTCATTGGAGCTGTAGCCACCGCCTACGCCACAGCCACAGCCATGTGGGGTCCGAGCTGCATCCTAGACCTACACCATAGCTCACTGCAATGCTGGATGCTTAATCCACTGAATGGGGCCAGGGATTGAACCTACGTCCTCATGGGTTTATTATGACTGAGCCACGACTGGAACTCCGTACTGTAAGCTTTTTAAGACAGGAATCATATTTCAGGTAATGCCTAGTGTCGGTTCCCCAACATGTGAAACTGGACTAGTAATTCCACCTCTCCGTAGCGAAAGTACAGTGATGAAATGAAAAAAACTCGTGTCTAGCCCATTGCCTGGTGCACAGAAGACCCTCAGCAGATGTTAATCCCTTTCCACTTCAGTTGGCCTTTCTCCTGTCTAAAGAACCTTCTAGATAAACTTCCAGAAAAGTCAAAAGAGGATTTCTCCCTGCAAATTTTAATTAAAGTTGAAATTTCTTCTCCGATAGGTGGTGAAGTGTCTATTAGCCTCTAATGCAAAACCCAATAAAAAGGATCTAAGTGGAAACACACCCCTCATTTATGCCTGTTCCAGAGGCCACCACGAGGTCGCGGCACTATTGCTGCAGGTAAGGGCCCCCCAGCTCAGAAGCTGCTGACACGGGTCAGTGAGGGGCATCTGGCCAGTGACGAGCTCCTGGCAGCACGGGCTTTCACTGTAAGCTGGCCCTGGGGAGAGGAACTTTGGACCACATTTCCTTGCAACAGCACGGTCTTGGCATCTGTGCTGCAGAGTTAAGGACTGAGACGCTGCTTTTGCTGAAGGTTTGAATCTTGCTTCACTTAGCAGATCAGTTGAATTGTTACCTGAAGTGTGAGCTGAATGTCCTTGTCGCTGCTGCTTTTTTTCTTCTCTTGATAAAGGTTGACTATAGAAGGAGAATTTTGAAAAGTAGGGAAAAAAGCTACTTTTCCATAACCCTGTTACTCAAAGGCAACTAATTTTGGTGACTTTTAAAAAAGGTACATAGGCAGTTCCTGTTGTGGCTCAGAGGTAACTAACCCAACTGGTATCCATGAGGACATGGGTTCGATCCCTGGCCTTGCTCAGTGGGTTAATGGTCCGGCATTGCTGTAAGCTGCAGGGTTGCAGACACAGCTTGGATATTGCGTGGCTGTGGCTGTGGTATATAGGCCAGCAGCTGCAGCTCCGATTGGACCCTTAGCCTGGGAACTTCCATATGCTGCAGGTGCAGCCCTAAAACCAAAAAAAAAAAAAAAAAAATTCCGCATAGTTTAGATCAGTATTATTTTCCATCTTGCTTTTTTCACTTAACATAGAAAATTGAAAAGCCTCAACATTTTTTGTCTTTTTTGGGGGGTGGCTGCACCTGTGGCATATGAAGTTCCCGGGCTAGGGGTCGAATTGGAGCTGTAGCTGCCAGCCTACACCACAGCCACAGCAACATCAGATTCAAGCCAAGTCTGTGACCTACATCACAGCTCATGGCAATGCGGATCCTTAACCAACTGACCAGGGAGGTTAAGTCAGATTCATTTCCACTGAGCCACAGCAGGAATTCGGAAAAACCTCAACTTTTTAACGGTTGCGTAATCATGGATGTACCAGTTTAAAAAACAAAAACAGTTTCTGCTCATTACGTTTAGGTGACTTCTATTTTTTTCCTGCTACAGTGATAATTGCTGCAGTGAATATATTTGTTTTTCCTCAGTATTACTTTTACCCTCAAGAAAGAATGTTGTAGTAGACATAGGCACTACAGTGATTCAGTGTCGATAGTTTCAGCTTTTGTTTTTTTTGTCTTTCTGCCATTTCTTGGGCTGTTCCCGTGGCATATGGAGGTTCCCAGGCTAGGAGTCTAATGGGAGCTGTAGCCGCTGGCCTACGCCAGAGTGTCTGCGGCCTAGACAACAGCTCACAGCAATGCCGGATCCTTAACCCACTGAGAGAGGCCAGGGATGGAACCCGAGTCTTCAGGGTTCCTAGTCAGATTCGTTTCACCTGCTACAACAGGAACTCCCAGCATTGATAATTTAGTATTCCTTCTGAGTGTAGTGTTTTCTCTTTCTAGCACGGGGCCTCCATTAACACTTCTAACAACAAGGGCAACACAGCCCTGCATGAGGCTGTGATAGAAAAGCACGTCTTTGTGGTGGAGCTGCTTCTGCTTCACGGAGCATCAGTTCAGGTCCTGAACAAGAGGCAGTGCACAGCTATCGACTGTGCTGAACAGGTGAGCGGACAGCATCACTGCCGAGGCCACTTGCAGCCCCCTCCCAGCTCACTCGGATCCCCGGTGTTTACACCAGATCTGAAAGAGCAATAGCCAGACCCTGGACTTGCCCTGTCAGGCTGAGCTGGTGAGCTGAATGTCTGCCACTGTGGCTGCATCCCTGCTCCTTAGTCACCTGGTCAAAGGTGACCTGCTGGGGGAGCCAGGAGCCAGTCCTTCTGGGGCAGTTTTCAAAGGCTGGAATAGAGGTGCCCCCACTGCAGGCCTGGTGCCCTGGTCTCCACTGTCCTGCAGTCAGGTACGGGCAGGGAGGGAGCAGGTAGAGAGCATGCTGGCCTGACCCCCCTGCACTGGGAACACGCCCGAGGTCCCACGAGTGTGATGGAGAACGTCTGCAGCTGGTGGCTTTGAGACTTCTGGGATTTCTGGTTCTGTGGGGGCTGTGACGAGCAGCCTACCACCCTCGGGTGCGTGGCTGTGTGCCAGGGAGAAGTGGGGAGGAGCTCCTCCTCCTGGGGGGAGTCAGCTCTCTACTGTTGCTGTTTTCATGCTGAATCTTAATCTACTTCACTACCCAGGTAGACAACTAGTAGGCTGTTAAATGGCACTACTGACATGTTGAAGTCACCATAAATCCAACCTGCTCACCTAATTTCTAATTTTCAGTGGCATTTATTAACAGAATTGAAACATTTTTTTTTTTTTTGCTTTTTTTAGGGCCGCACTAGCGGCATATGGAGGTTCCCAGGCTAGGGGTCTAATCGGAGCTACAGCTGCTGGCCTGCACCACAGCCACAGAAACATGGGATCCAAGCCTCATCTGCGACCCACGCCACAGCTCATGGCAACGCTGGATCTTTAACCCACTGAGCAAGGCCAGGGATCGAACCCGCAGCCTCATGGTTACTAGTCGAATTTGTTCCCACTGTGCCACAGCAGTTACTCCAGAATTGAAACATTTTAAACTTTTTTTTCCTTGGCTGCCCCAGTGCATATGGAGTTCCCGGGCCAGGGATCAGATCCAAGCCACAGTCATTACCTAAGCCACAGCTACGGCAGTGCTGGATCCTTAACCTACTGGGCCAGGCCGGGCCAAGGATCGAACCTGCGACCCATTGCTCCCAAGACAACGCCAATCCCGTTGTGCCACAGCAGGAGCTCCAAAACATTTTAAACTTTTAATTCAGCACTTTCTCAAATGATGAATATCTTTTTTCCCAAATGATGAATATCTTTTGAGTACTTGCCATGTGCTGGGCCCTTGGTAACCTCATAATTTGACAATAACAGATCCCGTTATCAACCCAGTTGCTCAGAACAGTGAAACACAGGCCCGGAGTTCCCAGTAGAGGGTAGAGCCAGCCCCCAAATGCCAGGCTTTTCTCTACCACTAGGCTTTATGGCCTGTTTTGTGTGTAGTTGTTTCTTAGTTTTTCTGCCCAACCACGCCAATATTGGTATTTAGAGGAAAGGTAGACAATAACCTGCTGAGAAAGAATTAAAAATGTAACTTTTACTTTTTCCCTTTCAAACTGTAGAATTCAAAAATAATGGAATTGCTTCAGGTAGTTCCAAGCTGTGTGGCCACATTAGATGACGTCAGTGAAACAGACCGCAAGGAGTATGTTACTGTCAAGATCAGGAAAAAGTGTAAGACCTCACATTCTTCCTGTAATTCTCACTTGGGCTTGTTTGGAAGCTCATTGACTAGTTGCTGGTTGTAATTATAAATGTAAAAAATGTAATTGTAATCACGGCTGGGGGTGGGATATAGGCACCAAAGAAACACATGTCACGTCCTGTTCCATCAGCTTTTTCGGGTCCTCATTTTCTGGCTGGCTGATGCTCCGTGAGATGAGCACTTTGAGCATTTCCCCTGAAGGCCGGGCCTCCACTCGCTGGTTTCTCGTATGTCTCATGTTCTGAATCCAGGCCCTTTTCTAGGCATTTCCTGGACATGTCGGGTAAATGGAACCTTTAAAGGATGTCTTGTTTAAATCTGCAAGTGTATTGACTGACACGGATGGGTATTAAAACAGCAGTTGCCAAACGGGTGGGGCAGAAGTATTTTCTTTTCTTTTTTTTTGCTTTTTAGGGCCACACCTGAGGCACATGGAGGTTCCCAGGGAAGGGATCATATCGGAGCTACAGCTGCCGGCCTACACCACAGCCACAGCCACGCCAGATCCGAGCCACGTCTGCCACCTACACCACTGCTCAGGGCAATGCCAGATCCTTAACCCACTAAGTGAGGCCAGGGATCGAACCTGCAACCTCACGGTTCCTAGTCAGATTCATTTCCTCTGTGCCACGACAGGAACTCCAATGTATTTTCTTCTTTTTTAAAAGGTTGTTATGGGAGTTTCTGTGACTCAGCGGTAATAAACCCAACTGGTGTCCATGAGGATTTGGGTTTGATCCCTGGTCCTGCTCAGTGGGTTAAGGATCTGGCTTTGCTGTGAGCTGTGGTGTAGCTGACTGGAACCCTAGCCTAGGAACCCCCGTATGCTGCAGGCGTGGCTCTAAAAAGAAAAAAAGTTACTGAAGTTTAGATGGGGTCCTTGTTCAACTTTTTTTTTTAAATTACAAGATAGTCTGTAGTGCCATATCTGGATAATCCTGAGGCTGTCTCACCACAATTGGCTATGGCTGGGGAGTATCAGTTTATTAAGGATTTATCTTTGTTTCATGGGGGTTCACACAGTAATAAACAGGTTATCTGCTAGTATATTTCTGTAAGCAAATGCAGTGCTTAATTTTCTAAGTCTTATTAAACTTCAAAAAGAAAACTGGACATCTGCATCTATTAAAACAATTCTTAAACTATTTTGAAAGTTTTCAGATATTTATCCATTTATCTACAGGGAACTCAAAAATGTCTGATCTGCCAGATGAACCTTTCACAAGACAGTTTTACTTTGTCCACTCAGTTGGTCAGTTTAAGTGAGTATAAAATTTGACCTTTACTTAAAACTCAAGCTGCTGCTTATGTGCAGCTTCAGTGGGTTCTCAATCTGCGCTCATCAAAGGCTGCCCCCTCGTGGCCAGCCAGCGTGTCTGGCGCTGCCATTCCGAACTTTTATCTGAGTTTGTTTTGGGTTTCAGGGGAAGGACTGCAAGGGAGTTTATGGCAAAAGATAAAAGTGTCCCTAATTTTACTGAAGATTCTTTGCATGAGGTGAGTTATGAAACACTGACTTATAATCTTATTTTTTAAAGCCTGGATTTTTCAGAGCTAATCCATGGTAAACACATTTTTCATTTCATTGTTCCCTTCGCTGTTAAGTTACTAACAATTAAAATGAAGTCTTTAGTGGCTTGGTCACATTAAACATATCATATTTAATGCTATACGTCAAATATAACACTTATTATATTTAATAACACTTCTGAGCTGAAAAAGTGGAAAATAATTGTACACGTGGGAAAATGTTGCAGTTCATGGTGTGCATACCAGGTAAAAGATTTCACTATTTAAGCAAATCCCCCAATGTGTTACTGTAAAGAAGAAAACATGTTTTGCATATAGACGGGTAAAAAACTTCTCCAAATATGGTTAAAGTTGCTCGTATGGACAATTCTACATGTGGCTATCTTCCTACAGCACTATTTAATAACTCAAGATATAAAAATCCTGTGATGCAATTTGGTGACCCTTCTTACAAACATGGCACTTCTACTCCAATAAAATTAAAATTAAAAACTAAATGGCACTTCTTATTGCTGCTTGCCAATACAATATATGCCTTATTGATGAGAAACAGAATTTATAGCATGTGTGATATAGGCTTGTCGGAACAAATATACCAAAGTTCTAGCAGTTCCCGTCTAGCAGTAATAAACCCCTGGCTATGCTCAGTGGGTTAAGGATCTGGCCTTGCCGTGAGCTGTGGTGTAGGTCACAGACGTGGCTCAGATCCTGTGTTGCTGTGGCACAAGCCTGCAGCTACAGCTCTGATTCAACCCCTAGCCTGGGAACTTCCATATGCCATGGGTGCAGCCCTAAAAAGACAAAAACAAACAAATCCCAAAGTTGTAAATCTTTGAGAATTATACTGATTTTTGTTAATGTAACTGACTTCAATTACATGTTTAATCTTTCATGGCTTTGATAATAGACTGGCTGCTGGGTGAGAAAGCCTGCAGACTGAAATCTGCCAGGTTCAGTTGAATGCCAGTTTTTCTCCCCTTGCTAGCTAGCGAACTTCAGGCAGATGGCTTAATTTTGTTGATCCTGTTGTTTCCTCAGCTGTATGAGAACAGGGATAACAACAGTATACACTTGTAAGAGTTGTAAAGATTAAGTGTGAAAACGCACATTGGGTCTGACTATAGAGCATGCACGTGTCACACTTTCACTGCAGGGATGATAAGAGCTGAGGTATGTCTGGAAAGCACTGAGTGCCCTGGATGACACAGAACACTCAAGGGTAGCTGTTACCGTGTGATGGTGGTGGTTTAAAGCACAGTGCAGGTGTGCACTGTTTGAATCATACCTTTTCTTTAGGCAGGGTGGCAGAGAGTCACACGGAAGCAGAAGAACCTGCCAGACCAGAGCAGACCTCTGCGTGCTGACAAAGGGAATGATGATCAGCCGTCGTCGTCGTCAGAGAGGCCTGGGCGGAGACAGAAGGCCCCAGCAAGCAGGAGAATGCTCCGTAGACACACAGTTGATGATGCAGTTGTATCCAAGGGCCCGGAGACTGCCAGCAACCTGATCGCTCCCCAAGAGGCTAGCATTTCCCAGTCTTAACAGTAATAGGAGTTATTTACTGCCAAGACGCCAGTCCTCCACAAGATGCTGAGCATGAATGCAGCTTAGAACTCAGTGTACTATTTGGCTTGAGAGAAAGGCGGAAAGGCCCTGCAAGCTTTTCTGTGGCTGATGGAAAGAACGCAGCAACAGAAAGTCATCAGCATCCCCTTCCTCTTCAAAGCTAATGAATGCACTTGCAAAGGAGCGGAAAAAAATTCCAGTTGTGTCCAGACCCTAGGACCAGGGTGTATGCTTTAAGTATTAAGGTTCCTTGGCTACAGTGAGAGGTTTCATCACCAGACTCTGACCTCCTCCTAACGAAAGGTGCTAAACCTTTGCGATGTGTATAAACTAGCAAACCACAGCTAAAAGACTATCTCCCTTTGGGAGGAGCTGAAGAGAAGCAGTTTAAATTTCATGGTACTGTGGAGGCCGGGGGAAAATGCCACGTTTGAGTGAAGAAATACAGGACCCGAAAATGTCCCTTTGCAAGCAACACTTTAACCCAAAGATGCCTAAATGCCATTTTGATGTTCATTTTAGTGAAAAGGACACATATATGTTCGACACTGTGTATGTATGTGGGGAAAGCTGGGTATGATTTTTCCTAAAAGAAAATTCAGATAATGGATCACCACACGTAGGCCCCTGCAGCAGTGTCTCCAGAAACATCCCTTTCCATTAAGAGCCTCCCTTAAAATGTCACACCTGATGGATGGTTACTGAACTGGAGAATAGATTTGGCACATCTTTTTTGTCTTTTGATTCAGATTCAAAACTTAGCACAAACCAGGTCAAAATTACTTTAGGTTAGAATTTATTGCCATTTATTCCTTTTTATATAAATTTCTATAGATTATACTCTTATTTTTTTATGTTATTAACTGGTCTAGGGTTGCAAACATGGGTTTGTCTGGAGTACATTTTCAAATAACTTTGTAACAGAGAAATGGTTTTGTGCATGTTCTTGGAAGTACTTATGTACAGAAGGGAGGGACTGATTATTTTTCTACAAAGTAATTTATGATTTTTAATTTTCTAATGTGCCTTGGATATGTGCCAAATGATGGAGAAGAAACAGTAAATTCTATGATTCTTGAGTGTGTCATGGTGTACTTTTTTTACTTAATGTTTTGCTCTGATGTGTTTCTCGGCCTTTCTGCTATAAACATGTGTTCTGCATGTGGAAAAACCTTCCTCTGTTGGAGGACATACAGTTTGTTTTTCCGTTATAAATGTGAGTATGACTAAAACATGTGAACTGGATCATGTGGAGCAGACCATTACCCATCTACCCTGAGCAGGGCTGATCCAATCAAGTTAAGTGCAAAAATGCTTTTAATGTAACATCACAGGAACTAAACATAGCTTCTTAGCACAAAGAGAGCAGTGTTGCTTTGCAAATTTCTTCGGATTTACTTTTCTTCCTTTTCCCCACTTTTAAACGCTACCACCTCACTGACTTTAGCTGCTGTGCTTCCCTACTACCCTCATTAAGAAATTTTACCCTAGGAGTTCCTGTCTTGGCTCAGCAGTAACCAACCTGACTAGTATGCATGAAGATGTGGGTTTGATCCCTGGCTTTGCTCAGTGGGTTAAGGATCCAGTGTGGATGTGAGAACTGTGGTGTAGGTAACAGATGAGGCTCAGATCCTGTGTCGCTGTTGCTGTGGCTCTGATTCATCCAACTGCTAGTCTGGGAACTTCCATTCACTGCAGATACAGCCCTAAAAAGAAAAAAAAAAAAAAAACTTACAGGGTAAGTTTATCAGCACAGCCATTTCCAAGATGCAAATACATACATTTGATACCACTTAATTTTGGGGGTGGTACAATATGATTTTGAAAACTTTCACGTATACCCCCCATCAATTCCAACACCTGCCCTGGCTGGTAGAATTGTCAGATGAGGAAACAGGCTCATGAAATAAGAGGGCTGGTTTGCTTGCACTGTCAGAGCTGGGGTCAAGGTCTGACTGCTGCTGCCATCAGAGCTGGCAGTCCCCAGCTTGGTGTGCCCTTTACCTGCAGATAAGAATACCAGGAATGGGACTGTCAATCTCAGTGGAGGAGACTCCTCTAGAGCTCCTCTGGAAATCAGCAGGGGAGCAATCTGAAGTGATTACCTCGATTATCTTTAAAACACTTGTGTTTCTCTCCAATTACTTTCCCACTTAAAAACTAAATTTGATTTGATAATTCATAAGTTGGTAATGCTCAAATTTCTATTTTGTGTAAGAATGTTTTGAATTCAAAGTATTGTCAGTTAAATTAGCTTAGAATAACTACTCTCTAGAGAGAAACATACCCCACCCCCTTGACACCTTCAAGAACCTCTATCCTTATGTGTAGAATCACTTTCCAGTCTCAGCATCTCTGAAGGGTGGGACTTTGAGAATCTTTAAACACATTCATGTCAGCAGCTACCATCATCAGGACAAAGAGAAAGCGTGTGGCAAAACTTGCTGAGAGTGGTCTAGTCTCCCTCTAGCATTTCTATATAAATGAGACCAAAAAAAAATTTACCTGTAATTGGGATTTTTCAAAATCCTTGATCAGATTTTACTTTCAATAATTTCTTCTGTTCCTCTGAAAAGTTTTTGATGTTCTTAATAGTTCTAATCATTTCTTATTCAGGAATACACTTGTTCCAACACTGATTTTCTTGTCTATGGCTATAAATTTCAAGTCTCAAGTATGGTAAAATCTCAAATATAGTTTAAACATCTGTCAGCAGTTAAATCAGAGATTGGGATCATAAACCATATTCCCATTACATCCTTGCTATTAATCTTATTCATCTCATCAAATGCTATGAACTTCCTCTGGGGCTGGATCTCACAGGACTAAGACATCTATCTATAAGGTTATAACAGCTCACTTCACAATTAAGATTTAAATTTGTTTCTTCAGGAGTTCCCGTCGTGGTGCAGTGGTTAACGAATCCGACTAGGAACCATGAGGTTGCGGGTTCGGTCCCTGCCCTTGCTCAGTGGGTTAAGGATCCGGTGTTGCCGTGAGCTGTGGTGTAGGTTGCAGATGCGGCTTGGATCCCGCGTTGCTGTGGCTTGGCATAGGCCAGTGGCTACGGCTCCGATTAGACCCCTAGCCTGGGAACCTTGGGAGTGGCCCAAGAAATGGCAAAAGGACAAAAAAAAAAAAAAAAATTTGTTTCTTCATTTTTGGCCATATCCACAGCAGGAGGAAGTCCACAGGGCAGGGATCAAATCAGTGCTCTAGTTTCGGCCTGTGCCACAGCTGAGGCAACGCCGGAACCTTAACCTGCTGTGCCACAAGGGAACTCCCAATGATTTAAACTTACGAGCAAAGTTTTTTTCATAACCTGGCTGGAGTAAAGCACAATATGAGAGATGACATTTGGAGTTCCCACTGTGGTGAAACGGGATTGGCAGTGTCACGAGCCCTGTGACAAGGGTTTGATCCCTGACCTGGGAACTCCACATGCCTGGGGAGGGGGTGTTATCTGAAAAAAATATATATCTGTTCTTAAAAAATAAAGGACATTTGCTTTTTTTTTGTCTTTTTAGGGCTGCACCTACAGCATGTGGAGGTTCCCAGGCTAGGGGTCGAATCAGAGTTGTCGCTGCCAGCCTACACCAGAGCCACAGCAATGCAGGATCCGAGCCACATCTGCGACCTACACCACGGCTCATGGCAACACTGGATCCTTAACCCACTGAGCGAGGCCAGGGATCGAACCCGCAACCTCATGGTTCCTAGTCGGATTCGTTTCCACTGCACCACGATAGAACTCCAACTCCAGAACATTTCTAGCAAAATGTTAACTGCTCAACTGTTTCCACTGGATTTTAATCATTAGAAATCATTTCTCTTACAAAACACGCTTATTAGTGTGTAAGTATCATTACTAGCAGGTCCCAATTATTTTGGTCATTTTTTTCCAATGGATGTATCCTCTAGTTACAGAGGTTGTTTGGAAGGGGTGATATTTGTTAGATAATTTAGTCTCAATGCCTTGGGAATCAGATTATAAAGGAAACCAAGATTAGGGATTTTCTTATGTTAAATATAAGTAGTAACTGCAGGAAAAAAAATAGCTTACCTGCTTTCAGAACCTATGTCTTAGAAATATTAAAGATGACTCAGCTTGAGTATTACTGGTCTTTAAAAATAATTTCTGGACGGGCTCCAATCAAGATGGCAGAGAAGAACATGGAACTCACCTCTTCCCACAAACACATCAAAAACACACCTACATGTGGAACGATTCTCACAGAACACCTACTCAACATAGCAGAAGGCCTCAAACACCTGAAAGGACAAGAAAGATCTCCACATAACCAGGAAGGATGAAAGAGATTTGAAAAAAAAAGAGGAAATGGGACAGGACCAGTGGCCCTGGGAGGGAGCTGAAGAAGAGGCCCCCTCACCACTGGGAGATCAATCAGGATAGAAAAGAAGCTTCAGAGGCTCAGGGGAGACCACAACAACTGGTTTGTGGCAGGCAGAAAAGAGACCTGTAGAGATGGTCAGGCCACTGCCCTACACACCCAAGCCTGGGACTCAGGTTTGTTGGTACAAGCCAGGGCTCGTGTTGGACCTTGGCATTTAGAGAACAGACCCAGGAGAAGACTGGTATTGGCGGTGCAGACAGCCTGAAGGGGCTGGAGTTGGGTACAGCTACAACCAGGGGTATCTGCAGAAGCCAGGACCTGCCACAGAAACAAAGTACCATTGTAAACTGGTTCTCAAAGGGATGGGTGGAGCTGCCCTTACAGCCTCTGCCTCCAGGCTCTGGCCCCAGCTGCGACCTTGGGGGCTCCAACCTCTGGGGGTTCCTGCACCCCAGTACCCCAGTCACTACCTCAGTGGGCTCTCATGCACCAGCTGCTGTCTCAGCAGGTTCTGGAAGTTGACACCAGCTGACTGCCTACTCACAGAGGAGAGGCTGAAACCACAGATAAGCCCTGGGGTAGCACAACGTAGGAAGGAAGGCCGAAATCGCCCCATGGCTACACAAGCTGTTTTTTTTTTTTGTCTTTTAGGGCCATGCCTGCGGTATATGGAGGTTCCCAGGCTACAAGCTGAATTGAAGCTGTAGCCACTGGCCTACACAAGCCACAGCAACAGAGCTGCATTTGCGACCTACACCACAGCTCACGGCAATGCCAGATCCTTAACACTGTGACACGGCAGCCAGGCATCAAATCCACCTCCTCATGGATTCATTTATGCGCTGAGCCACGATGGGAACTCCAAGCTGCAAATTCATATCCTCACCACCAGACAGGTAAATTCAGCTCCTGCAGGACATATGAGTGGACGACAGGTGTCTCTGTGGGTGCGATGGGTCTGGCTTTGGCAGCTGTGGGTTTTGTAGGTGCAGGTACCTGGAGGTTGGGCTGGACCAGAGTCAGAGCTGCCTCCATAGTCCTCACAGTGGGTCTGGGTGCACAACTACTGCAAACCTGGGACGTGACTTCAGGGGATCTGCACTGGTGGCCTTGTGAAAACAATGCCTGAGGGACACCACAACCAACTGCTGGCATTCCCAAGGATGAGATGGGGCTGAGGGCAGGGCCAACAATAGTGTACTCTGCACAACAGGTGACCCAACAGAGCACACTCATCAGTGAAGAGCTCTGGTGGAGACCCTCAGTAGCTCCTCTCCCAGTGGGAGTGCTCCAACCCCATCCACCTCACACCATTGCTCAGACACAGATCTGGGGGCCTCTACTCCAAGAACCAGGGAACATACCTGGCCCCTGACAGGGCTGTGGTAACCAGAGAGCTAAGAGCAGGCCCTGGTGACAAAACCACTCACACCTTCTATCAATGGGATAATAGCCAGCATACATAGAGGAAAGAGGTGGCAGACATCCACACTAAAAACAGCCCTCATGCCAAAAAAAACTACACCTTCATAGGCTACACAGTGGTTAACTCACAGAGCAAGAGAAACATCAGTAAAAATGAAGTGGAGGAATTAAAAGAGCAAGAGAATTCCCCTGAAAACAAACAAACAAACAATGAAACAGGCCTCTACAGTCTAAAAGACACCAAGTTCAAAAAGGAGATCATGAAAATACTGAAGGAACTGAGAAAGGCTACAACAGAAAGGAACTAGAAAACTATAAGGAGGAGCCCAGAAAAGTTAGAAAATTCATTCATTAAGACAAAAGCTGACCTAAAGGCAATGAATAACAGAATGAATAATGCAGAAGAATGACTAAGTGATCTGGAAGATAGAATAACGGAAATCACCCAATCAGAACAGCAGACAGAAAGCCAAATGAAAAAAAATGAAAGCAATGTAAGAGACCTATGGGATAAAAGCATGCCAATCTATGCACAATAGGGATCCCAAAAGAAGAAAAAGAGGACTGAAAATGTATCTGAGGAGTTCCTGTTGTGGTGCAGTGGAAATGAATACGACTGGGAACCATGAGGTTCAATCCCTGGCCTCACTCAGTGGGTTAGGGATCTAGCATTGCCGTAAGCTGTGGTGTAGGTCGTAGATGCGGCTCAGATGGAGCACTACTGTGGCTGTGGCGTAGGCTGGCAGCTGTAGCTCCAACTGGACCCCAGGCATGGGAACCTCCATATGCCACGGGTGCTGCCCTAAAAAGCAAAAAAAAAAAATGAAAGGAAAAAGAAAATGTATTTGAAAACATTATGTCTGAAAGCTTCCCAAATCTAAAAAAGGAAATAGATATCCAGGTACGGGAAGCACAGAGGGTCCAAAATCAGATAAACACAAATAGACCACACACACACTGTAATAAAAATAGCAAAAGTTAAAGAGAGGATTCAAAAGGCAGCAAGAGAAAAACAAAGAGTTAATTATAAGAGAATCCCCATAAGGCTAACAGCTGATTTGTCTATAGAAATGTTACAGGCCAGAAGGGAGTAGCAAGATATTTTCACAGTGCAAAAAGGGGAGTTCCCATTGTGGCTCTACAGTAACAAACCCAACTAGTATTCACGAGGACAGTGGTTTGATCCCTGGTCTTGCTCAGCGTGTTAAAGGATCTGGTGTTCAGCCAGAAAGTCTACAAACAGTAAGTGCGGGAGAGGGTGTGGAGAAAGAGGAACCCTATTACACTGTTGGTGGGATTGTAAATTGGTGCAACCACTGGGAAAACAGTATAGAGATTCCTCAGAAAACTAAATATAGAAATACCATTCAATCCAGCATCCCACTCCTGGGCATCTACCCAGAGAAAACCCATGACTCACAAAGACACATGTACTCTGATGTTCACTGCAACACTATTTACAATAGCCAAGACATGGAAACAACTTACATGTCCATTGACAGAATGGATCAAGAAGATGTGGTACATATACACAATGGAATATTACTCAGCCATTAAAAGGAACGAAATACCAGCATTTTTAGCAACATGGATGGACCTAGAAATTATCATGCTAAGTGAAGTCAGCCATACAATGAGACACTAACATCAAATGCTTTCACTGACATGTGGAATCTGAAAAAAGGAGAGACTGAACTTCTTTGCAGAACAGATGCTGACTCACAGACACTGAAAAACTTGGAGAAGGAGACAGTTTGGGGTGTGGGGGGATGTGCTTGGGTTGTGGGATGGAAATCCTGTGAAACTGGATTGTTATGATCATTATACAACTACATCTGTGATAAATTCACTTGAGTAATAAAAAAAATTAAATTAAAAAAAAATAATAAAGGATCTGGTATTGCCGTGAGCTGTGGTGCAGGTTGAAGATGCTGCTGGGATCCCGAGTTGCTGTGGATGTGCTGTAGTCTGGTGGCTACAGTTCTGAGTCGACCCATAGCCTGGGAACTTCCATATGCCAAGGGTGCAGCCCTACTAAGATAAACAAAACAAAGTGCTAAAGGGGAAAAATCTGCAATATAGGACACTCTGCTCAGAAAAATTATCATTTGGAATAACAGAGATAAAGAATTTCTCAGACAAGAAAAAACTAAAAAAATACAGCAATAGTGAAGCTACTCTAGAGGAAATAGTGAAATCTTCTCTAAATAGAAAAGAATCTATAGGAAAGAGAGAATCACAATTGGAAAGTAAATCAAATAAACCAATACTTAGATTAAAAAAAATTCAAAAAATTTCTGTGAAAGTGATGAAAACCACAATGAATAGCAAAAGGATGAACATGTAAAAGAGGACATCAAAATCATAAGATGTGGGGGAGAAGAGTAAGAAAATACAGATTTCTTTTTTCTAGAATGTGTATGTGTATTGTTTTTTGTTTTTCTGCTGCACTACAACATGTAAAAGTTCCTGGGTTGTGGATCAAACCTGTACCACTGCAGTGACCCAAGCTGCAACAGTGGCAACACTAGATCCTTAACCTCCTGAGACACCAGGGAACTCCTAGAATGTCTTTGAGTTTATATGACTACCAGTGTAAGGCAAGTAGATACAAGACAGGATTAACATACATGAAAAACAGGGTAACCACATATCAGAAACATATAACAGATTCACAAAAACCAAAGACAATATGAGCATAAAACAAAAGAAAATCATCAACCACAAAAGGGAAAACAAAAAGGGACAAAGAAATATAAAATCAACTGGCAAACAAGGTTTAAAATGGCAATAAATACATTATCAATAATTACCTTAAGGGAGTTCCTGTTGTGGCTCAGTGGAAATGCATCTGACTAGGATCCATGAGGATGTGGCTTTGATCCCTGGCCTTGCTTAGTGGGTTGGGGATCTGGCGATGACATGAGCTGTGGTGTAGGTCGCAGATGTGGTTCAGATCCTGCGTTGCTGTGGCTGTGATACAGGCCAGCAGCTGCAGTTCCCATTTGACCCCTAGCCCAGGAACTTCCATGTGCTGTGGGTGCAGCCCTAAAACAAACAAAATTACCTTAAATATCAAAGGGCTGAATGTACCAATCAAAAGACAGAGAGGCAGATTGGATTTAAAAAAAAAAAAAAAAAAAAAAGAGTCTATAATATGCTGCACACAAAGGACCCACTTTAGGGCAAAGAACACATATAGAATGAAAGGGTGGGGATGGAAAAAGATAGGTCAAGCAAATTGAAATGACAGGGGTCACAAAACTCCTATAAAATACTTTTTTGGGGGGCCATGCCCCTAGCATGTGGAACTCTGAGCCAGGGATCAAACATGACCCATCCACAGCAAAGACTATGCCAGATCCTTAACCCGCTGAACCATCAGGGAACTCTTGTGGCAGACAAAATAGACTTTAAAACAAAGGCTATAAAGAAAGATAAAGGAGGACACTACACAGTGATAAAAGGATCAATACAAGAAAAGGACATCACATTTGTCAACCTATATGCACCCAATACAGGAGCCCCCAGATACATAAAACTACCACTAACATACACTAGATACATAAAACTACCACTAACATACACTAAGGGAGAGATGGATGGGAATACAAAAATAGTGGGAGACATTAACACCCCCTCAATCAATGGAAAGATCTTCAAGAAAGACAGAAAATCAAAAAGGCAACAGAGATCCTAAATGACACAACAAAAATTCAACTTGATATTTTCAGGACATTACATCCAGAAAAAGCAGAATAAACATTCTTTTCAAGTACACATGGAACATTCTTTAAGACTGACCATTTACTAGGGCTCAGCAGGTTGAGGACCTAACACTGTCGCTATAAGGATGCAGGCTGGATCCCTGGCCTTGCTTGGTGGGTTAAGGATCCACCTTTGTTGCAAACTTGGATCTGGCTGTTGCAGTGGCTGTGACATAGGCTGGCAGCTGCAGTTCCAATTCAACCCCTAGCCTAGGAACTTCCATATGCCATGCGTGTGGTTGTATAAAGAAAAAAAAAAAAAAAACAGTATGGAGGTTACCCTAAAAACTAAAAACAGAATTGCCACATCATCCAGCAATCTTACTACTGAGCATATACCCAGACAAAACTAATTAGAGAAGATATTCACCGCAGCACTGTTCACAACAGCCAAGATATGGAAGCAACCTAAATGCCCAGCGACAAATGAATGGATAAAGATGTGGTGTGTATATATCCGTATATATATATATATATATAATGGAATATTAAAGAAGAATAAAATAATGCCATTTGCAGCAACATGAAAAGACCAAGAGATTATTATACTAAGTGAAATAAATCACAAAGAGAAAGACAAATACTGTGTGGTATCACTCATATTGGAATCTAAAATATGACACAATGAGCTTGTCTACAAAACAGAAATAGACAGAGAAAAGACTTGTGGTTGCCGAAGGGGAGAGGGACTGGGGTGGGAAAGATTGGGAATTTGGGATTAGCAGGTGCAAACTATGGTACACAGAATGGATAAACAACAAGGTCCTGCTATATTGCAAAGGGAACAATATTCAATACTCTGTGATAAACTACAACGGAGAAGAATATCTATGTGTGTATAGCTGAGTCACTTTGCTGTAGAGCAGAAATACAACATTGTAAATCAACTATACTTCAATAAAAATGAAAAAACAAGTTGATTCAGCTCAATCCACAAGCCTTAACCCCATGATGTTACTGGATGCTATTTTCTTCTTACTGAAGACAGCTTGAGCAGCTTCTATTTCTGCTAAAGCCATCTTCCTACCTAACACTAATGTCACAATTACAAAGGGTATATTCATGCTGCTACACATGTTCAAAAGCTTTGGATGAGAAAGGAAAAAAATTTAAATGCAGATCTTCTTTATTTAGCTATGGTACTAGAACAACTTTGCCCAAATTGTTTTATTTTGCATAACAAGTTTATTTTTAAAAGGTATATGGACAATAAACAAAGTAAACTTCCCGTCAGATCTTAACTGCTGCCAGGTATTATCTGTCCTAGAATTGTTCCATTAAGTTCCAGTCTCTAAACATCTTAAATTCAATAATCGTCATCTTCATCAGAGTCCATTACTTTTCTTCTGTTGAACTGGAGGGAAAATTAAATGAATATCATAACATGTTTAATAAAGCTTAACTCAGATTTTCTGAGAAGATAAATTTCTACCTACTACTGCAAGACATTTCCGTCTTTAAAATAACTTATTTAGTGTTTCAGATCCAAGGGCAGGGAAGGACAACAAAAGAAGAGGCTTAAAAATCAGACCCTTGGAGTTCCCATCATAGCTCAGTGGTTAACGAACCTGACCAGTATCCATGAGGACGTGGGTTCGATCCCTGGCTTTGCTCAGTGGGTTAAGGATCTGGCATTGCCATGAACTGTGGTGTATGTCACAGACGCGGCTTGTATCCAGCATTGCTAAGGCTGTGGCTGTGGATGGCAGCTATGGCTCCGATTAGACCCCTAGCCTGAGAACCTCCATATGCCACGGGTGTGGCCCTAAAAAGATTAAAAAAAAAAAAAAATCAAACCCTAAATATATGCAGCCTTTCTCCCTAGACTTCCTTGTGCTATAAAATGAAAATGTCTAGAGGCTGAAACGTTTGCTATAATAGATGCATATGCAACACTTATTTAAAGTATCAGTCTTTCTTCTGCCATGAGCATTTGGGAAACTTACTTTAACTGTTGTTTTCTTTTCTGTTTGTTGGCTTACTTTTTCGAGGATTTCTATTAAACCTTGTTCTGATACCTAGGATAACCAGAAAGAAAAACAGTACTTTTTTTAAAACAAAGAACTGACCTCAGCAGACTGAACTTTTAGTCCTTCCGGGTGTGGGGATGAAGGTCAAGCGGGAAGGAGAGTAGACCAGCAGCCTGAAACCCCTGGCTATAAGGCTTAGTTTTAAGTTCCACATAAAATCTGCCCTGCTGGTTTTCATTTGAGGGAGGAAACGTATCCATCTTTAAAGAATCCGTCATTCAAGGACATGATCTGCCTTGAAATCTGTCCTTGAATCCACTTTCATTCAAGGAAGTTAGCCTCCTTAAAAAATCCAAAGTGAGCAGGTATTTAAGAACACCTTTATCACCACTAGTAGACAAGGACAACCACTGAGTTAAGTGTCAGGGACAGAGACACACAGCCTCTGCTCTTGAAATCTTGAGAAACCCGAAAGCAGGAAACCAGCTGTCTCTTTTACACACATTCTCAGTGTAAGGGGTTCAGGGCAGGCTGATCCCTGCAGGCTGTGGTGGCAGCAGAGGGTCTCTCAGTGCAGGTGGGGCTCCTCCGGATCTTGAAAGATTACCAGAATATATTCACAGTGGCATTACGGCAATGCACATAATTACCAGGAGTTTTAGCACCTCCTCATTTGCAAAACAAACATAACTTTACCTATTTTAATTAGTGTTACTCAAACCTTATTTCCAGTGTAAAGCAGTTTCAGCTAGCTGACCCTAAAAGTCACTGGTTTCCACATAAATAACACCAACAAGGTTCCACAGCAATGTCAGGAAAGGAAAGCAGAGGATTTTAGGAAAGACAAGCAGTTATCTTTTAGGAACTATGGTAGGTACAGCTATTCTCTCCTTCAGCAACTGCTTCAAGAATTCTATAAGCAGAAAATGATGAAATTGACCTTCTGAAGATAAGTTTTGACTAAGTAGGTAACAATAGGTTAAAACTGCCTCAAGGCAGTCCAAGCTTACCTTTCCACTTAGCTGTCCATATCGTGCCATCTGTATAAGGTAGTTCTCTACTGCTTTAGTTTTCTCAGGCTTTACAAGTGCTAAGTTACTTACTAAAAAGGAAAAAAAAAAAACACACACACATACAAAGAAGTCAAAACTAAATGCACTTATATCATACTTTGAAACCAAGCAGTGACATTTCCAAAGCACTTCAGACTTATTTACGTCTAGAGACTAGCAAAGTAGGTAGAAGAGACACTTGATACTCCTCTGAAAAATGAGATTTAAGTTCAGCTATGTCAGTCTCAGTCAAGACCACAGAGAGGTAGCGGTAAAGCCAAGGTTAAACCTGCATCCTCAGATTCTAAGCCTTATGCTTAAAAAACAAACAAACAAAAAACCCCATATACATGACTGCTTTCTGCAAAGCTCTTTATACATTACTATGCATATAAAATCTTGCTGATCCATCTAAGCTTGCCTTCAAGTTACAATATAGAATATACTGGTTCATTCTGACTGGCTCACTGTTTCTATGTGGTTTTCTCTTCAATTTTTATTATGAAAAATTACAAACATGCACTCAAATGGAGAATATAGGTATTCTTTGTTTTGTTGAGCCTCACTTTTTATACTTTACAGATAATCCATTTTTTACAAATGAAGGTATGTGGCAAGCCTGTTTTAAGCACGTCTACTGGCGCCATTTTCCCAACAGCACCTGCTCACTTCATGCCTTTGTGTCACATTTTGGTAATTCTCATAATATTCCAAACTTTCTATTAATATTACATTTGCTACGTTATCTGTGATCAATGATCTCTGATGTTACTGCAAAAAGATCGTGACTCACTGAAGGCTCAGATGATAGCATTTTTAGCATTAAGGTTTTTTTTTTTTTTTTTTTTTTAAGTCTTTTTTAGGGCTGCACCATCGTCATATGGAACGTCCCAGGAGGCTGGGGCCAAATTGGAGCTGCAGCTGCCAGCCTACACCACAGCCACAGCAATGCCAGATCCTTAACCCACTGAGACCAGGGATCAAACGTGCATCGTCATGGATACTATCAGTTTCTTAATCCACTGAGCCACAATGGAACCCCAGCATTAAGGTATTTTTATTTATTTGTTTATTTATTTACTTATTTTGGTTTTTTTGCCATTTTCTTGGGCCGCTCCCGCGGCATATGAAGGTTCCCGGGCTAGGGGTCGAATTGGAGCTGTAGCTCCTGGCCTAAGCCAGAGCCACAGCAACGCGGGATCCAAACTGTCTGCGACCTACTCCACAGCTCACGGCAATGCCGGATCCTTAACCTGCTGAGCGAGGCCAGGGATCGAACCCGCAACCTCATGGTTCCTAGTCGGATTCGTTAACCACTGAGCCACGACAGGAACTCAAGGTATTTTTAAATGAAGGCATGTACATTGGTTTTTTTAAAGACATGATGCTGTTACACACCTAACGGACTACAGCCTAGCGTAGCTCAATTTTTGCATCTACTGGGAAACCAAAAAATCTGTGGGACTCACTTTATTAAGGTGGGCTGGAACAAAAGCCACAGAATTTCCAAGGTCTGCCTGTACAAACAACCTGATCCCCTATTACACACTTTGACTACCAGCAACACTTTGTGATTAACTCTATTTAAGAGTTTCTGTAAATTTTCCCTTGGTATCTGTAAGGGATTGGTTCCAGGATGCTCTTTGGATGCCAAAACCTGAGGATGCTCAAGTCCCTTATATAAAATGGTACAGTACAATAATCAGCCCTCTCTATCTGTGGGTTCTAACTCCGAGGATATGGAGGATATACATGCACCTGGAGAGCACTTCCTTGATAAGTGAGGACGGAGCTGGTACTTTTAACCATGATTTAAATACATTCTTTTAGGTTTATAAACTTCACACTTCTTATAATCTGTATCTCATGTGTTTTTAGGTTAAACAAATGCTTATTCCAGAGACAGCAATAATTTCATATATTATCTCCCTATTCAAAAAACTCAAGCCAATTTTATGGAAATAAAAAAAATGAAAGATGCTTACACCGGGCCCGGGCTGACTGATCCAGAACTTGGGCTAAGATACTGTTTCTCATTTCTGCTTCCCTATAACAAAAACAGGATAAGCAAAATTAGAATTAAGCAGTCAGCATTCCTACTAAACATGGAGAAATGTAACGAGTCCGATCTTACCCTCAAAGGCCAGCTTTATATTTTGATTATAAATCTACAAAGTTGAAAGGTAAAACTTCACATTTTTATAATCCAGGGTGGAGTTTCAATTCAACCACCATTATAAACACATATTAAGTATCCGTATTGAGTATCCAGTGTGTGAGGGGTGCTAGAAATTTGTAGTGAGATTTTAGGCACTTACAAGGACCAGGTGATGAGTCTATGTAACCTCCTCAGAGATGAAGAACCTGCGTTCCCTGGAAACGAATCCGACTAGGAACCATGAGGCTTCTGGGTTCGATCCTTGGCCTCGCTCAGTGTGTTAAGGATCAGTGCTGCTGTGAGCTGCGGTGTAGGTCACAGACGCAGCTCAGGTCCCTCATTGCCATGGCTCTGGCATAGGCCGGCAGCTACAGCTCTGATTAGACCCCTAGCCTGGGAACCTCCATATGCCGCAGGTGTAGCCCTGAATAGCACAAAATACAAAATACGAAAAGAAAAAAAAGAAGAAAGAAAGAAACTGGGACACACACAGGCAACCATGGCCCAGAGAGGACCAGATCCCACATTTCAAGACTCTCAGTTCTAGTTTTGGGGTGGAGGGGAGTGAATCCTTGCATCTTCCTACCTATCTAGCAGGAACTACTGTTCCTATGTTTTTAAGCATAAACTGTTTTTCAAATAAAGCCCTTCAAAGAAATTAAAACACAACATATGCAAAATTAGAAGCTGGCTCAATTAGAAGCTGGGGCTGCCTGTGCCTACTAATTACTCCCACCTGAGAAGCCTTAGGGTTCAGGAACACAGACTGAAGCCCACTTCCAAAAGCCATTCCTTATTACTCCCGAGTACTTCAACCCTGCCACAACCTACTACTGTATTTCACTGAATCCAAGACACCATCTATTGTAACTCAAGTCATATATAGCGTTATATATGGATGGAAAATACCCCAGATGAAGTGCCTAACATGAGACCCTCATTCAAAGCTGAGGTATCAAAGAGCAAGAGCTTCAATACAAAGTCAACAAGAAATAAACCTGCCATGCAGAAAGAGACGGCAAGGAAGTGTGCATACATCAACCTTGGCCCTGAGAGGAAGTTTTAAAAAAAAAAAAAAAAGAGTCAGAGAATTTGAACTTCAAGCTCTGTAGGCTTGCTGTTTGAGTTCGCACTACCAGGATGCAGGCAAGAGAGAATGCCAAGCAGAGAACTTTAAGAAGTCTCAGGTTAGAAATGAATGACCCAAGTGAAGCAAAAATAAATCCTCTTTAGGACAGAGAGTTTTGTGACTCATGCGAATTTCAGATATGTTAAAATATGTGTGTGGTGGGGGGACGCACATATTAGAATCAATGAAATTCATGTGGTAGTTTTATTTTCGTCTCAGCACTATCCCAAGTACTTACCATCTGTCTTCTCCCTCTAAGGTAAGCTACAGAGGGCAGGAACAGTCTCTGCCTTGCCTATTTCTCTGGACCCAACATAATGGTTGGTCCAGAGCAGGTGCTCTTGGTAAGTATAAGTATTGTTAAGTTAACTAAGAGGCAGCATGGGGGAGGGGGAAATGGGGAGTTAATAGATATAGTTTGTTTTACGAGATGAAAAAGTTCTAGAGATCTGTAGCACAATAAAGAGAATATAGTTAATACGACACAACTATACACTTAAAAATGGTTAAGATGGTAAGTTTTACATTATTATTTAAAAAAAAAATCAGTTAGGAAAAAAGGTAGCATGATGAGGTAACCAGCCATTTATTCAACACACCTGCCAATTGTGAGGTGCTCTGCAAGGTGCTGGGGTAAAATAACACTAAGAATACATTAACAGTTAATATTTATTGAGCATTTACTAAATGTGAACCACTCCTCACAACCTCCCTACCACATAGTCCTATTATCATGCTTATTTTAAGGCAATTACAGTTTAGCGGGGACGCAAACATCAACAAATTTTAGCAGAAAAACATCAATCAGTGATTGTCATATGTGATTGCCATATAGATCATATGTGTTACTGGGTTCTATACATGTGTATTTAGTTAACTAACAGCAACAACGATTTCTGCAAAAATCAGTATGCAAGGAAAAACTTTAACATTCACACATCTATTAAAAGAACGAAAGTAAAAAAACCCCACTTTTTTGGTGAAACCATCTTTCAAAAAGTTCAGAGTTACCATGGACACAGAGAATAGAGCAAGAGGTGAGTTGAGAGGTGGGCAAAATGGGTGAAGGCTGTCAAAAAGTAAACTTCCAGTTATAAATAAGTCATGGGGATGTAGTACACAGCATGATGACTAGAGTTAATAATACTATATTGTAGGAGTTTTCTTGCAGCACATGGGGTTAAGGATCCAAGGATCCAGCTTGGCTACTGCAGTGGCTTGGGTCACTGCTGTGCCACAGGTTCAGTCCCAGGCCAGGGAACTTCCACATGCTGAGAGCATGACAAAAAAAAAAAAAAAAAAAAGTTTAAAAAATACTGTGTATTTGAAAGTTGCTAAGACAGTAAAAAAAGTTCTCATCACAAGAAAAAAATTATATGTATGGTAATAGATGTTCACTCGACTTATGGGGGGATCATTTCACAATATATACAAACAGGAAATGATTATGTTGTACACCTAAAACTAATGTTGTGTCTATTACTCGTTAACTTAATTTAAAAGGAGCTACTACATTAAAAAACTCAAAGTTCCAGCTCATACCTGTGCTTTGCTTCCTGTTGTGCTGCATCACCAGGATCCTGAAAAAATAATTTTATCTTTTAGGAATTTCACGGAGGAAGAAAAATAGGAACTGTTTGTTATCTCATAGAGGGGAGAAAAAAAAAACAAAACAGGAACGGTTCTAGATTGTTTCTGATGCCTAACAGGCTCCTGCGGTGGTAGAGATGGCAATAAATATAAAAAATAAAACAATAAAATAATAAAGCTTAGCTTCCACTTACTACACGTTCTGATAACCTTCTAAAGTCACAATCCAATAGAATGTTTTAGGATACAAACAACCATTAGGGAGAAGAGCCTCTGTACTATGAAACCGTATTTCATGTGGTAAGGATAATTTCTGGAAAGGAAAATTGTGATTTGGTATTGGGGACGTTGATAATTCAAACAGCGCTTCCTTCCAGACCATCCCGCTCCATCCCTAAAACGCTACTCCCCCCCTCTTTTCAAGATTAAGGCGTTTTAAAAACGGTACTAGAGTTCAGTGTCTGGCTCCTCCCTGGACCCGTCCCTGGGCCCGCTACAGCTTCAGCACCTGGCACAGAGCAGACCCTCAAAAAATGTTTGTCGAGCACTTGGGTCGGAAAAACTGAATTCTAGAAAATATTCGGCTAGAAGGGCTAGATTCAAGGCTAGATTCAAGAGCTAGAGGCACCGAACCCCGACGGGCTGAGCATTCTGCTTGGGACCAATGCCGGCCCTGAGGAGACCGACTCCCTGCCCAGCAGAGGCCTGCGCCAGACCCGCCCGGGACAACACGTGGTCCGCGTGCCGCCCGAACCCCTGTGCCGCGGAGTGGAGCCGAACCACCCCGGAGTCCGCGGGTGAGCGGAGGCGGGGTCCTCGGCCCCTGGGAAGAGCGCGGGCTGCGGCGCCTGCAGCCTCCGCCCGGGGCCGCGCCCTCCGCTTCGGGCGAGGGCGGCGCCCCGCAGGGGACGGGCCTGGCGGGCGGCCGGCGCGCTCACCCCATGCTTCGCCTGCAGCTCGGCCAGCCTCTGCTTCCTCAGCGCCTCGAGCTCCTCCTCAGCCATGGTGCGGCCGTCCCGGGCGAGCAGCCGCAACCACGCTTTGGCCCACTCAGAACTCCGGCTGCCCCTCGGCGCGCGCGCGCGGCCCTCACCACTGCGCAGGCGCCCGCAGCGCCCAGGCATCACCAATCCAACCCGAAGCCACGCCTCCAGCCCCAGCCAGGGCGCGGGGAGAGGCCCGATTCCACGATCGCAGGCGGTGAGGCACCGGGCAGAATCGCTGCGCGGGGCATTCCTTCTCCGGTCCCACGTCTCTTCTGCAAATCTGTGCTCTACGCGTGCCGGCCCCGTCCGAGCTAGAATCCGGCCCCTTGCAGGGAAAGATAATAACCTAGAAACAGGCCATCATCAACAAGCGTAATAGTAGGTAAAATTTGTTGGTGGCTTACAATGCGCTAGGCTCCTATCATCTCCATCAGATAAGGATCCGGGCGCTTAGAAAGGAGTGATGGAAAGGTCCTAAACCTGGATGGTGGTGATGGTTGCACAATTGTTAAATTTGCTCAAAAATATTAAATTTACATTTAAAATAGGTTGGGGGGCGCTGGAGCAAGTAAAGACTCCCTGGTCACCTTGCTATTAAGAAGCCAAGAGTTCCCACTGTGGCGCAGTACGTTAAGCATTCGACTGCAGCGCTTGGGGTGGCTGCTGAGGCCCAGGTTTGATCCCTGGTTGGGGAACTTAAATATGTAGCTTAAGAAAACCCAACAAACAAAAGGAGTTAAAACAGGCCTTACCTGAGAGGTTGGAGGAGGGGCTGTGGGATGTGGTGGTGTGTGGAATGTGGTGTGAACTCTGGTACACGCCTGACACTCCTCCCACCAACACACACACACACACCTCCCTGGAGGTAAAAGCAGGCCTTTGGAGTGGAGAAGTTGGTGGCATGTGTTGTTTTTTTCAGTTGTGGCAATATATAAAATTGACTATTTGAACCATTTTTAAGGGCGCAGTTCAGGAGTGTTAAATACATTCACCTTGTGTAATCTTTAGAACTCTTTTCATCTTGTAAAACTGAATCCATACCCTATAAATAACAACTCCTCAATCCTTTCTACCTTAGCCCTTAAACCATTCTATGAATTTGCCCATTGTAGGTACCCCCATAAGTGGGATCATACAACGTTTGTCCTTTTGTGACTAGATTATTTCCTCCATGTTGTAGCATGTGTTAGCATTTTCTTCCTTTTTAAGGGTGAATAATATTTTGTTATATATATTTTTTTAAAACACATTTCCTTTATTCATCACTCGAGGTGTTTCCTCTTATTGGTTCTCGTGAATGATGCTGTGGTGAACATTGACACATAACTCTTGGGTATAAAGAATTCATGTGCTTTGAATTTGACATTCTTAACCATTAAGGATGGCTTCTCTTTAATATGCGAACAGACAAGATTTTTGCGGGGAGAGATTGTGAAAATGGCAGTCTGGAGTCTTGTCTTCTGTTTCAGGGTGTCATGTTTTGAGATCCACTGTGGACAGTCATGCAGTGGGTGATGTGATGGGTCCTGTGACTCCCACTCACACAGGTCAGCCTTGGGTGGGGAGGAGACAGCCAGGTCAGCAGACACAAGGATTCTAAACTCATTCCCTAGATCAAAAACATGTTCTCAATGAATCAAATATTTAAAAGTTTAAAAGTTAAATTAGGAGTTCCCGTCGTGGCTCAGTGGTTAACGAATCCGACTAGGAACCATGAGGATGTGGGTTCGATCCCTGGCCTTGCTCAGTGGGTTAAGGATCCGGCGTTGCCATGAGCTGTGGTGTAGGTCTCGGACAAGGCTCGGATACCTAGTTGCTAAGGCTCTGGCCTCTGGCATAGGCCGGCAGCTACAGCTCCAATTTGACCACTACTAGCCTGGGAACCTCCATATGCCAAGGGTGCAGCCCTAGAAAAGACAAACAAATAAAACAACGATAAATTGGGTTTTTTTTGTCTTTTTGCTATTTCTTTGGGCCGCTCCCGCGACATATGGAGGTTCCCAGGCTAGGGGTCGAATCGGAGCTGCAGCCACCGGCCTATGCCAGAGCCACAGCAACGCAGGATCCGAGCCGCGTCTGCAACATACACCACAGCTCACGGCAACGCCGGATCGTCAACCCACTGAGCAAGGCCAGGGACTGAACCCACAACCTCATGGTTCCTAGTCGGATCCATTAACCACTGCGCCACGATGGGAACTCCAATAAATTCTTTATGTAGTTGTGTGACTATTTTAGGGCAGAAATGAAAGGACTTTCTGTCAACACACCTGGGTTGGACCCCTCTTTGAACATATTTTCGTTTTCTTCATCAGCCTGATCAGGTTTTCTGTCTCTTTTCAAGGTTATTTTAATTGCTAGACAACCATTTCATTCAGGGTTTCATGTTTTAGAAATATCTGGCTATCACATCTGTATCTGTGGTTGTATACCTTTTAGGGATTGCTGATTTGATTGTTTTTTTAGGGGTTATTGTTTCTTCTTTGTGTTTTCTTTCTTTCTTTCTTTTTTTTTTTTTTTTTGCAATTTCTTGGGCTGCTCCCACGGCATATGGAGGTTCCTAGGCTAGGGGTTTAATCGGAGCTGTAGCCACCAGCTTACACCACAGCCACAGAAACTCAGGATCTGAGCCTCATCTGTGACCTACACCACAGCTCACTGCAACGCTGGATCCTTAACCCACTGAGCAAGGCCAGGGATCGAACCTGCAACCTCATGGTTCCTAGTCAGATTCGTTAACCACTGCGCCACGATGGGAACTTCATTCTTTGTGTTTTCTGATTATACTTTCCAGACATTTTAATATTTTGCTGGGGGTTTTCCCCCCCAAGGAACTCAAATTTATTAGTATTGATTACTTTCTTTTTTTAATCTTTGTTTCTACCTCCTTTCATATTTCCATTGTAATTGTCCTTTCGGTTCCTTCCAAATGTTCTATTTGTCTATTTTTATTCTTTCTTTTTAATAATGAAAACATTTAAGGAATGAATTTACTTGTGAGTACAGTTTTGTGTGTGTAGATATACATACATGTATCGTATTTTCAATGTTCTTATCTTTTTCTCTTTCACAATGTTTTAAAATGTTTTTATATCTTCTAAAGGTAATAATTTCTTTAAACTCTGATCAAAATAATATTGATTTTAAAAAATCAGTGGGGAGGAGTTCCCGTCGTGGCGCAGTGGTTAACGAATCCGACTAGGAACTATGAGGTTGCGGGTTCGATCCCTGGCCTTGTTCAGTGGGTTAAGGATCCGACATTGCCATGAGCTGTGGTGTAGATTGCAGATGTGGCTTGGATCCGGAGTTGCTGTGGCTCTGGCGTAGGCCAGTGGCTACAGCTCCAATTGGACCCCTGGCCTGGGAATCTCCATATGCCGCGGGAGCAGCCCAAAATATCACAAAAAAGGAAAAAAAAATCAGATGGGAGTTCCTGCTGTGGTGCATCAGGATTAGCAGCCTCTTGGGGGCTTTGGGACACAGGTTCCATTCCTGACCCCCCACAGTGAGTTAAGAATCCATTGTTGCCGCAGCTGTGGCTTAGGTTGCAACTGTGGCTCAGATCTGATCCCTGGCTTGGGAGCTCCATATGCCGTGGGTCGGAGGGAAGGAGGGAAGGAAGGAAGGAAGGAAGGAAGGAAGGAAGGAAGGAAGGAAAGAAAGAAAGAAAGAGAAAGAAAGATTGATTTTAAAATCAGTGGTACAAAGGGAAGGCAGCTCTTCCTGGCCCTGTTCTAACCAACTCAGTCTCAGTTCCCCAAAGGTAAAACTTTCCCTCTAGTTCCTTCTAGTATTACCTTCGCTTATTCTTTTATGAACTGTGTGTTGAGTGTCGGCCTCCTCGTGCCAAGGACATGTTCTAGATACCAGTGTATACAGAGGTGAATAAAAACAGGCAAGCCTCCCTCCCTCCCCCTCCTACGTAGCACTGGTGAAGTGGGGTTATAATATAAATGTAGAAATAAAAGGCAGAACACGTGTATTAGATGTGGTAACTAAAGTGCTACTGAGAAAAATAAAATCAGGTAGCGGGGATGGTTCACGTGGTGGGTCTGCCAAGTGTTTATTGAGATGGTGACTTTTGACTTGACAGAGGCACAGAGAGTCGCAGAGGTTTCTTGTGGAAGAGAATTCCAGGCACAGGGAACAGAAAGGCAAGGGTCCTAAAGTAGGAGCCTGCCTGAAATGTTTTTTTGTTTGTTTCTTTTTTTTGTCTTTTTGCCATTTCTTGGGCCACTCCCGAGGTATATGGAGGTTCCCAGGCTAGGGGTCCAATTGGAGCTGTAGCCACCGGCCTACACTAGAGCCACAGCAACACGGGATCCGAGCCATGTCTGCGACCTACACCACAGCTCATGGCAACACCGGATCCCTAACCCACTGAGCAAGACCAGGGATCGAACCCGCAATGGTTCCTCATGGTTCCTAGTCAGATTCATTAACCACTGAGCCATGACAGGAACTCCTGAAATGTTTAAGGAACTGCAAGTGAGCCACTCAGGCAGGACTGTAAACAGTGGGAGTGGGGAGAAGGCAAATGCACAGTCAGGAAGTGGGTTGATGCTCTATATTTAAATAATATACCGGTGCGCTCATGTCTTAATTTGCATCATTTAGACATCATCCGATGATCTCCTCCCATGATGGATAAGGATTTAACACATTCCGCAATCCCTATTTCTCTTCCTCTTTTTCCTAAGGCTCATACCCCTTTTCAGTTCCAAAGTTGTTTATTTTTCTGTCCTTAAGCAATACATGTACTTATTGCATCCCTTCTGTTTCTTATTCCATCAGGTATAGACAGTGTCTCTTGACTCCCAGCTTTAAAAGATGAAGATACCGGAGTTCCCGTCGTGGCGCAGTGGTTAACGAATCCGACTAGGAACCATGAGGTTACGGGTTCGATCCCTGGCCTTGCTCAGTGGGTTAACGATCCGGCGTTTCCGTGAGCTGTGGTGTAGGTTGCAGACGCGGCTCGGATCCAGCGTTGCTATGGCTCTGGCGTAGGCCGGTGGCCACAGCTCCGATTCGACCCCTAGCCTGGGAACCTCCATATGCCGCGGGCATTTCTACCCTTCCAGTAAGTTCACATCATTTTTTTTCTACATGCTCCACTTCGATTATCTGTGCTACATCTCATTGATATTCCAACCTGTCATCATAATTTAGTCTTTTTTTTCTTTGTGTTTTATTGAGATATGATTGGCTATAGCACTGTGTAACTTTAAGGTGTATAGCATAATGATTTGACGTACATATATATCGTGAAATAATTACCACAATAAGTTTAGTGGATATCCAGCCTCTCATTTAGACGCAAAAAGAAAAGAAAAAATTTTTAATTTTAATTTAATTTTGTTTTTATGGCTGCACCTGCAGTGTATGGAAGTTCCCAGGTTAGGGGTCAAATCAGAGCTGCAGCTGCCAGCCTGCGCCACAGCCACGGCAATGGCAATGCCGGATCGCAGCCACATCTGCGACCTATGATGCAACTTGTGACAATGCTGGATCCTTAACCCACTGCATGAGGCCAGGGATTGAACCCACATCCTCACAGAGACAGCATCAGGTCCTTAACCCGCTAAGCTGCAACGGGAACTCCAAGGTAAATTAAAAAAAATTTTTTTTGTTGTGATGAGAGTTTTTAGGATTTACTCTCTTAACTTTCATATATAATATACGGCAGTGTCAACTATATTTTGTACATTATAGCCCTAGTATTTTCGTCTTATAACTGGCACTTTGTAACTTTTGATTACCTTCATTCAACTCCCCCTCCCCTGAGGAAACCCTCCAATCCTGTAACTACAAATCTAGTCACTTTTGCCATGAGTTTGTTTGTTTGAAATATAATGGACTGGAATTCCCGTCGTGGCTCAGCAGTTAACGAACCCGACAAGCATCCATGAGGAAGGGGGGTGGGGTGGGTGTCGATCCCTGGTCTCGCTTGGTGGGTTAAGGATCTGGTGGTGCCGTTAGCTGTGGAGTGGGTTGCTCGGATCCCGTGTGGCTGTGGCTGTGGTGTAGGCCGGCAGCTACAGCTCCAATTGGACCCCTAGCCTAGGAACCTCCATATGCTGCAGGTGCAACCCTAAAAAAACAAAAAAGATTGACTTTCTTTGTGGTTCACTTGTTCTGTTTTAGATTCCCCACATAAGTGAAATCCTATGGTATTTGTCCTTCTCTGTCTGACTTATTTCGCTTAGCATAATATTCTCTAGGTCCATCCATGTTATTGCAAATGGCAAGATTTCCTTCCTTTTATGGCTGAATGATAATTCCGTTGTATCTTTATGCCTCATTTTCTTTATCCATTCATCCATAGATGGACACTTAGTTTATTTCTGTGTCCTGGTTATTGTTTATGATGCTGCAATGAAATCAGAGGTGACTTTGTTTTTCTTTATCAAAGAAAATTGAACATTTCTTTCTAAATGCTCCTTCATATCCTGTGTTCTGATTGATTCTACTTTTATTGTTAGGTATCTGTGTTATAAAGGCCTTCCTCTTACTTTTTTTTTTTTTTTTCTTTGTAATGCCACATCCACAGCACATGGAAGTTCTTGGAGCAGGGATTGAACTCCCAAGGCTTTTATTATTTATTTATTTATTTATTTTTGGCACACCTATGGCATGCAGAAATTTCTGGGCCAGGGATGGAACTCTAGCCACAGCAGTGACAATGCCAAATCCTTTTTTTTTTTTTTTTTTTTTTTTCTTTTTAGGGCAGCGCCTGTAGCATATGGAGGTTCCAAGGCTAGCAGTCCAATCAGAGCTACAGCTGCCAGCCACGCCACAGCCACAGCAATATCAGATCCGAGCCATGTCTGCGACCTATGCCACAGCTCATGGCAACACTGGATCCTTAGCCCACTGGGTGAGGCCAGGGGTCGAACCCACAACCTCATGGTTCCTAGTCAGATTCGTTTCCACTGTGCCATGATGGGAACTCCACAATGCCAAGTCCTAACCACTAGGCCACCAGGGAACTCCCTCTTCCCTCTTTAATCTGGGTAGTTCCAGGACTGTTGCATTCCTGTCCTTCCATTTGTTGCTATTTTAGGTTGTATCCTGTTTCTTGGATGCTCTATTTTCTATCCTGGTTTAATCCCTCATTTTGTTGAAATATATCTTCAAGCAATTTTCTAAAAACAGCTGGCAGGTAAAATTTTGATGTTCTTGCATCTCTGAATATTTACTCTTATGCTTGACTAATTGTGTGGATGATTATAAACTTCTAGACAAAATAATTCTACACACATATGTGCATGCATACACGGCACACACACACACCCCCCCATATACTCACACACAGTTTTTCTGAAGCATTTGATTGTAACCTGCAGATACCCTATTGCTTCACCCCTAAGTATATATACCCTAAGAACAAAGACATTCTCATACACAACTACAACTATTACACCCAATGAATTAATATAGATAAGATATCATCTAATTGGTACACAACCCCATGTATCTCTTCAGTTGTCCAAATAAACTTTACCACACCTGTTTGTTTTCTTATCAGCTCATGATTCATTTGTGTTTAGTAATCAGTCCCTTTGAAGTATAAAGGTATATCTCATCTGTTTTCTACCATTTGGTGTTGGTGATTAAAAAAAAAATCTGAATTTTGGGAGTTCCCATCATGGCTCAGAGAAAATGAATCTGACTAGTATCTATGAGGAACAGGTTCGATCCCTGGCCTTGCTCAGTGGGTTAAGGATCTGGTGTTGCCATGAGCTGTGGTGTAGGTCCCAGATGAGGCTCAGATCTGGCATTGCTGTGGCTGTGGCAGAGGCTGGCAGCTGTAGCTACAAATCGACCCCTAGCCTGGGAACCTCCACAGGCTGAGGATGCGGCCCTAAAAAGACAAAAAAAAAAAAAAAAAAAAAAATCTGAATTTTGTTCCTTCATAAATGGTATTTTTCCTTCTGGAAGCTTTTGGAATATTTTTTTTTCCCCAATGTTCTAAAACTTTGCACACATATGGGTCTTTTAAAAATCCTTGTGCTCTTTGCTTTGTAGGTATTTTCAATCTAAAAACTTGTAACTTTAACCTTTGGGAGACTTTGGCATACTGTTCATTTGATCATGTTTCCCCTCTGATTTCTGTCTCTCTGTCTGGAATGCTTGTAAAAACTGGACCTCCTGGATAGATCCTCTAGGTCTCTTTTCATTCATGTCTTCTATCTCATGGGTTTGTTTTCTTCTGCTTTCTGGAAAATTTATTCTCTTTTATCTTCTGAGCCTTCTATTCAGTTTATTTCAGTATCATGTTTTCATTTTATAAGAGCCCTTTCTTGCTTTCTGGTTGTGCCATTTACTTAGTAGCTTGTTCTTGATTTTGATGCAATACCTTCTTGAATATAGTTGTGATAATAATCAGAAAAAATTTAAATTCTCAAAAAAAATAAAAGGGAGTTCCTGTCATGGCGCAGTGGAAACGAATCCGACTAGGAACCATGAGGTTGCAGGTTCGATCCCTGGCCTTGTTCAGTGGGTTAAGGATCCGGAGTTGCCATGAGCTGTGGTGTAGGTTGCAGATGAGGCTCGGATCCCCAGTTGTTGTTGCTGTGGTGCAGACTGGCAGCTGTAGCTCCAATTAGATCCCTAGCCTGGGACCTTCCATTTGCCACGGATGTGGCCCTCAAACGCAAAAAGGAAAAAATTTAAATTATCTTCTATTTCCTAAAGTAGTTCTCTTTCCTTTGAGGGTTTGTTTTATTTTGTTTGTTTTTTTTTCATGTTGGTGGTATTTTTTCATGGCAATCCTTAGCAAATGAATACACATATTGTCTCTCTCGGTTTTTCTTCCCTCCCTCCCCCCTTCCTTCCTTCCTTTTCTCCTTCCCTCTCTTCCTCCTTCTTCCTTTTCTTCTTCTTTGTTATTAAATTTCTTCATGGACAAACTCTCAGATGTTTCATTTGCAGAGCTCACCTTTCTTGGTCCTACATTCCAAGCAAGGGGAGGGGATAAGGACTAGAATGTTTAAGACAGAGCTTTTCAAGGAACCTCGGTGTTTTCGGCCCGGTCTTCCTTGCATCTTCTCTCTTGTGCCTCTCTGGGATTCTGTAGAAAAGATGAGCAGCCTGTGGTGGGTCGTTATTATCATGCCTACATCTGCTTGACCTCATCTTAGAATTTTTTCAAAGCTCTCCCCCACCGATGGACAATTTTCTGTTCTCTTGTCATTATGGATTTAGTCCCCGTTTAGTCTTTTCCTACCATTTTTGTAGGCTCTTAGGGGGAAGAATAGAAAAATGGAGTGATCCAGCCATCATTCTGAAAACAGCACTGGTCTTCTTATCTCCAGCTTGCAATTCTGATCGGCTTAGCTAAGTTGCTTAGGAGGCTTACATCAGTCAGGATGGGCTAGGCTCTGCTGTCATAACAAAACCCTCAAAATCTTCATGGCTTAAAACAACAAAAGTGTCTTTCTTTCTTACCGAGGTTGGCTGGAGGTTCTGGCCCAGGTCTCCTCACTCTGAGACCCAGGCTAGCAGACCCTCTGCCATCTCCATGTTACCCGTTGCCATAGCAGAGAGAACCTTGTGAATTGTTTCTATAAGTTTCCACCCAGAAATGATACCTGTCATTTCTTTTCATATTTCATTGGCCAAAGCAAATCATTTGACTATTCCCAACATCCAAGAGGGTAAAGAAGTACAGTCCTATCCTGTGCCTGGCAAATGGAAAGGTGGGAATGTTTGTTGCACAGTACAGGGAACCACCAGAGGATTATAAAATTTCAAGTGGTTGGATTTTAAACTTTTAACTCTTGAATTTTGTAAAAAAAAAAAAAAAATTGTATCGCAGTCAGACTGTGAGCTTGTGTAAAATTCCTGAGGGTTTTTTCTTTTTCATTGTATTATTTGTGACTATTTTTTTTTTTTTTTTTTTGTCTTTTTGCCAATTCTTGGGCTGCTCCCACGGCATATGGAGGTTCCCAGGCTAGGGGTTGAATCGGAGCTGCCAGCCTACGCCGGAGCCAGAGCAATGCAGGATCCGAGCTGCGTCTGCGACCTACACCACAGCTCAGGGCAACACCGGATCGTTAACTCATTAAGCAAGGCCAGGGATCGGACCTGCAACCTCATGGTTCCTAGTCAGATTCGTTAACCACTGCGCCATGACGGGAACTCCCGTGACTAATCTTTAAAAAATGTTTTACGGGGGAGTTCCCCTCATGACTCTCTGACAACCCAACTAGTATCTATGAGGATGCGGGTTCGATCCCTGGGCTCACTCAGCGGGTTAAGGATCCGACGTTGCCATGAGCTAAGGTGTAAGTTGCAAACTTGGCTTGGATCTGGCATTGCTGTGGCTGTGGCGTAGGCCTGCAGATGCAGCTCTGATTCCACTCCAGCCTGGGAACTTCCATATTCCGCAGGTGCAGCCCTAAAAAGGCAAAAAAAATCATGTTTTATGGAGTTGGAAAATGAGTACTCTCTGTTGGTTTTAGACAAGTGTGACACGTTCACAACATGAAACTATATCTTCTTTATACCTGTTAATTTTTAAATCTACCAGATCTATCAAAGCCTAAAGAATTATTTAAAATTCTTACTATACTATTGTGTTTCTATAGATTTCTCCTTGTTTTTATAACAGTTTTGCACTGTTATTTACCTTGTAAGTTTTCATAGTAGATACGCATTTGCTATTTTGTTTAAATAACCGTTGTCTCAATTAATGGGACTTTTAAATTCCTGTTTCATTGACTACATGTATTTTGGAGTCTCTTAGGATCTCAAACTGTCTCTTAATTTTTAAAAATAGCATTGCATTTGGTGGTAATTTCTTAAATAATGACGCTAAAAGCACAGGCAACAAGAGTAAAAATGAATATAGTGGACTTCATCAAAATTTAAAACTTCCATGTAGCAAAGAGCACTATCAATATAATGAAAAGGCAACCTACAGAATGGAAGAAAATATTTACAAATGATCTATCTAATAAGGGGTTGATGTCTATAATATGAAGAACTCCTATGATTCAACAACAACAAACTAACAACCCAATTTAAAAAAGGGCAAAGAACTTCAATAGACATTTCTACAAAGAAGTTTTACAAATGACCAACAAGCACATGAAAAGATGCTCAACATTTTGGAGTCCCCACTGTGGTGCACTGGGATTGGCAGCTTCTCTGGAGCCCTGGGACGCAGGTTCGATCCCTGGCCCAGCACAGTGGGTTAAGGATCTGGTGTTGCTGCAGCTGTGGTGTAGATTGAAATTGTGGGTTGGAGCTGATCCCTGGCCTGGGATCTCCACATGCTGCAGGGTGGCCAAAAAGGGGGAAAAAAAATCCTCAACATCACTAATTACTAGGGGAATATCTATATATCCGAATCACTTCGTTGTACCCCTGAAACTAACACAACATTAAATCAACTATAATTCATTTTAAACAAAACAAAATCACAGTGCGGTACCGCTGTAGTGGCTACTGTCAAAAAAATCCCCAGAAAATAGCAAATGGTAATGAGAATGTGAAAACATTGGAGTCTTTGTGCACTGTTGGGAATATAATATGGAGCAGTTGCTGGGAAAGCAGTATGGTGGTTCCTCAAAAAATTAAAATTAAAAATAACCATATGATCTAGCAATTCATTTCTGGGCATATACTTAAAGGATGTGAAAGCAAAGTCTTGAAGAGATATTTGCACCCCATGTCCATAGCAGCATTCTTCACAATAGCCAAAAGGTGAACACAACCTACTTGCCCCATGGCTTTCTGGTTTTCTACTAGCTTCTCCTTTGTGGGATCTGGCTGGCTCTTTCTCCTGATATTTTTCTTTCTTTTTTTATGTATAATGATTTTCATTTTTTCCATTATAGCTGGTTTACAGTGTTCTATCAATTTTCTACTCTACAGTATGGTGACCCTGTTACACATACATATATATATATATATTCTTTTTTTTCTCACATTATCATGCTCTATCATAAGTGACTCGACATAGTTCCTCTCCTGACTTTTTATACTCACTCCCTGGCTGTCTCATCCAGTGCCATCTATACCCTGGTGACTCTCAAATCCTATCTGCAGCCCTTGGAACTCAGTGCAGAGCATCCACTGGCCCATCCACATCATAGGTGTCTACCATGCATCTGAAATTCAACGTGCCCCAAACAAATCCTGACTTCTCCTTCAGAACCTACCCCCTTCCAATGTTTGCCATCTCAGTAAATCTTGCCACCAGGTCAAAAAAAAAAAAAAAAAAAAAAAAACAGGCACCTTCATATTTGTACACCAAAGATCTTGGAGTCACCTTGACCCTTCTCTTTCTTTCTCACCCCACATCCAACTCACCTGAATATCCTGTGGTCTCTCTTCAACATCTCTCCAGGATCCGACTCCTCTTCGCCTCCTCTCCCACTCCCTGTCTTGGTCAAGCAAGCTTCTTCAGCTGGAGGGCTGTGATGACTTCTTAGCTAAATGAACAAATGAATAAATGATGCTGCGAGTGTTGCAATTAACGCTATCAACACAGACATGTATTCCTGAGGACACCAGCAGACACGTAACTGAACAGGTTCCCATGCAGCAGCAGGTGAGAATAGGTGATCCTGTATCAGCCCATATAATCCAGAGAACTAGCAGTATCCCCACTAGTACTGGATTTGGTAGCTACTCTTGCCCAGTAGCTAAAGTCGAACCTAAAAGACACTAGTTATCATTGGGAAGTCTGCAAACACACATGCCTGCAACCCTATTAACTAACTGAAATTAAATTCGTAGGGTCATCAGAACTTGAAGAGAGAAATCAGAGAATTTGAGATACTGACCATGCAAAGAACGAGACTATCAGAGAATGGGCTGTTGTGCTCCGGCTGATTGATGGTTCTGAGAGGAGCAAATAGGGTCCGAGTTTCAGAAAGTGTGGGGTCAGACACCCCCACCCCCACCCTGAGCCTTATCCACTTCCCCTATCTGTTTTTGGAAATAGAAACAGCTGGAGGGAGTTCCCGTCGTGGCGCAGTGGTTAACGAATCCGACTAGGAACCATGAGGTTGCGGGTTCGGTCCCTGCCCTTGCTCAGCGGGTTAACTATCCGGCTCAGCGGGTTAACTATCCGGCGTTGCCGTGAGCTGTGGTGTAGGTCGCAGACGCGGCTCGGATCCCGCGTTGCTGTGGCTCTGGCGTAGGCCAGTGGCTACAGCTCCGATTCAACCCCTAGCCTGGGAACCTCCATATGCCGCGGGAGTGGCCCAAGAAATAGCAACAACAACAACAGCAGCAAAAAAAAAAAAAAAAAAAAAGAAACAGCTGAAGTTTAACAGTTGATTTTTTTTTTGGTTTGGCCAAAAGGGACACAGCAAAGTTGTAGCACTGAAATATTTCTGCTGTCAGGGTGGCTGCTACATTAAAACATCCCGTTGCTGAGAAAGAAGCAAGTCTTAAAGTGGGACGAGTGGTAGGAGGCTGAGGGTGGGGTGTGGCCATGTGTCTTGAGTGGCGCTGCTTACAGATGGGGCAGAAGGTGCTAAGCCTTCTGGGTGATGTGGTCTCCTTGGCACCACACAAGGCAGCTGCTGGGCACGCTAGGACTCGGCAGAGCAGAGCACTAGCAAAACTGTTGGCGGGGTCTGACACAGAGCTGGGGAAGCTTCCGGCAGTGGCTGTGAAGTGGGTAAAAGAAGGAGGGAGAGGAGTTCCCGTTGTGCGTCAGCAGGTTAAGAACCCAACATCGGAGTTCCTCGTGGCGCAGTGGTTAACGAATCCGACTAGGAACCATGAGGTTGCGGGTTCGGTCCCTGCCCTTGCTCAGTGGGTTAACGATCCGGCGTTGCCGTGAGCTGTGGTGTAGGTTGCAGACGCGGCTCGGATCCCGCGTTGCTGTGCCTCTGGTGTAGGCCGGTGGCTACAGCTCCGATTCAACCCCTAGCCTGGGAACCTCCATATGCCGCAGGAGCGGCCCAAGAAATAGCAACAACAACAACAACAACAACAACAAAAAAAGACAAAAAGACAAAAGACAAAAAAAAAAAAAAAAAAAAAGAACCCAACATCGTGTCAGGGAGGGTGCGAGTTCAATCCCTGGTCTCGCTCGGTGGGTTAAGGATCTGGTGTTGCTGCAAGCTGCAGCGTGGGTTGAAGATGTGGCTTGGATCCGGTGTTGCCATGGCTGTGGCGTAGGTCGGCAGCTGCAGCTCTGATTCCATCTCTAACCAGGGAACTTCCATATGCTGCAGGTGTAGCCATTAAAAAAAAAAAAAAAAAAAAAAAAAAAGAAGGGGAGAGAGAGAGAGGAGGGTCACCTTGCAGGGGCTGCCTCTCAGCATCCCTTCTGTGACATATTTCAGGATGGACACAGGTGATGGGGACAGTACATCTTGCCATTTCTTTGCGTTTTCCATCACTTCCACCTCTTGCTCCTGGTTCCAGCAGCAGCACAGAAAGTCCCAGGATCCCATAGAGGCAGAGCCTACAGAACGAGTCTGTCTCTCTGAATGTTCAGCCCCATCTTTCTCCTCCCAGGACAGGCCACCTGCTCTATGTAGGTCCCCAAGGATCCCTGAGTGCCTGGGGCTCTTAATATCTCCTGCCAGCAGCAGAGGGAGCCCACACTCTACCAAAAGGGATTGAGTTTTTCATTAGACTACAAAACCAAATACAGTAACTCGTTTTTTTGTTGTTGTTGTTTTCTGGGTTTTTTTTTTTTTTTTTTTTTTGCCACACAGTATGTCCTTATAGATGAAGCTTTAATCTCCCTCATCCATCTCTGTTGCTGTAAATTCCTGCTCCATTGGTACCATATGCCCAGATTCACTGGAAGAAAGCCACAGCGAGCTTGGAGGCCCACTTGGGCTTCTGAGCTGTTTGTGCTGCGTGTTAAATTACATATTATCTCACACTGTAAGGTTGTGTCTTGTAAAGCTCTTTTATATCAGTTTATTAGCCACCCTGCAGTTGATCAGTTACATTATGGAGGGGTATCATGGAGCTCGCTGACAATTACGAGGTGCAAGAGGCAGAAGGAAAATTAGGCCCGAAGCACAATGGAGTGGGGGGCTCATCTGATCACTGAGCAGCTGCCTATTCGCCTTCTCATCTGTTTCTCGGTCATAGATAGTGATGCTTCTCTTTACAGAGCAGGCACACACTACACAGAAGGGCATTTTGAATTTCAAAATCCTTTCAGGCTCACGGTTTTTTGTTTGTTTGTTTGTTTGTTTTTCCTGTCTTTTTAGAGCCACACCCACAGCGTAGGGAAGTTCCCAGGCTAGGGGTTGAATTGAAGCTGTAGCTGCCAGTTCCACCCCTAGCAATGGGGGACCAAGCCACATCTGCAACCTACACTGCAGCTCACGGGAACACCGGATCCCAGACCCACTGAGCAAGGCCAAGGATCAAACCTTTATCCTTATGGATACTAGTCAGGTTCCTTACTGCTGAGCCACGATGGGAGCGCCTCTGGCTGACTTAAAGGCACAGTGTCAGATGCCAGGACCCACAAGGGTTACTCTTGGGCTGAGCCACAGCATCATTGTTCCTTATAACGTGCTCTTTCTTGGAAAAAGAAACAAGTTCTCCTTTTCCTTCATTTCCCTCCCAAAGTAACTGACCAAATTGTGTAACCACTCCTAGGAGTAAAAAATTTCAGGTCCTTTATCCCTTATGATGACAGCTGTCATTTGTGCCTGGTGCGAAAGGGGGGGCGAACAGGAAACATTTAGGAAAGAGTTTCTCGGAATTTCCTGGAGGCTCAGTGGGTTAAAGATCCAGCGTTGCCGCTGCCGAGGCTTGGGTCCCTGCTGTGGTCTGGGTTTGATCCCTGGCCTGGGGAACTTCCACATGCCGAGGGTGTGGCCAAAACCTAAAACCACTTGTGGAGTCTTTGGCTTTGGGAGCAGCTCTGCTCGAGCTTTTGTGACCTGGCCAGGGTGGCATCTTCCTTCTGAGATGGATCTCTGTGCCACCGGGTGAGGACATCACCCCGGGACCCCGACTAGGGCCTCCTTCTCCTAGCTGGAAAGCTAACAGGTTTTTACTTTTGAAGCCCCCACTACGTAAAATGTCAAAAAAAAAAAAAATAGAAAGGCAACTCTAGTTCCACCCCTAGCCTGGGAACTTCCATGTGCTGCAGGTGCAGCCATTAAACATCATGATAGTGTTTAAGTAAATAATAAATGACAAGATGGGCATGGAAACTAGCTGACACACTCTGTCTCATCCAGGGTATTAATCCTGACATTGCACTTTTTCTCTCTAGTTTGTTGCTGATACATTTTTTTTCCCCTCCCAGGCTGTGTGTACGCCCGTGGTCAAGGGAGAGCTGTGGGTTCTGGGCCTTGTCCCTGGGTGGCAGCCTTGATACAGTCAGTGGGGGGCTGAATGGTTGGGGGCCAAAATGTCCTAGCCCTTACCTGCCTGGTCCAAAGAGAACCGACCTCAAAGGAAATTAAGAAGATCCTTACCTGTCCTTACATAGAACCAGAAAGACTCTCACCTGTTGGTTAAAGAAACGGTACTGAGAAGGGGATTCTGTTTCTAGCAATATGATTATTCATCCATTCACTTGGTCCTTTTTTTTGAAAGCCTACTAAGCTCCAGGCCTAGTTCTGGGCATTTGGGAAACAGAGGCAGATAAGACGCAGTAGGAGTTCCCATTGTGGCTCAGTGGGTTAAGAACCTGACATGGTATCTGTGAGGATGCAGGTTTGATACCTGGTCTTATTCAGTGGGTTAAGGATCCGGTGTTGCCACAAGCTGTCACATAGGTTGCAGATGCAGCTCAGATCTGGCATTGCCATGGCTGTGGTGTAGGCCGGCAGCTGCAGCTCCAACTTGACCCTTAGCCTGGGAACTTCCATATGCCACAGGTGCGGCCATAAAAATAAAAAATAAATTATTATTAATTAAAAATATAGGAGTTCCTGCCATGGCTTAGTGGAAACGAATCTGACTAGCATCCATAAGGGCGCATGTTCAATCCCTGGTCTTGCTTAGTGGGTTAAGGATCTGGCATTGCCATGAGCTGTGGTGTAGGCCAGCAGCTGTAGCTCTGATTCAACCCCTATCCTGGGAACCTCAATATGCTGTGGGTGCAAAAGACAAAAAAAAAAAAAAAAAAAAAAAGTAAAGACTCTCTTTGTGATAGAATCATTTCAGAGTGAAAACCCAAAAATCAACTGGTCACTGAAATATATCAAACAAAATGATCCTGGCCAGTATGTATTAATAGCAATAAAGTGACAATTTCAAGGCACATGCTTTCTTTGCTGGGTCTAGAAGAGGAATATGATGGAAACAATGAGCTAGGATGGCCCAGGTCAATTAAAGAAACACGAAGCAGTAAATACCCATCTTTCCAGGAAGGCGTCATAAACAGGTAGTCACTACTCTCTCTATACCTGGTGATGGATTAACCGATATTAAACATCAAGTTATTCAGCTTGGGCTGCTGAAGACAAGACGGATGGTAGGATCTTAATTCACAAAGATAATAGGCAAAAGCAATTTGTCTTTTTTTTACAACAAGCATTTATCTTGATATAAAAGCTTGCATCTATGATATAAATCATATATATGTTTATGTATGCAACATATAGATCATTTATACACATACATGTTATGACAGAGCGTTATGAGACTGTGAAATACCCAGATGAAAAAAGGGAAGTTTCAGTGGGCTGAATGGCTCTTTCCCCACACTGTGGACATTTAGCTTCATGAAGACAGAACATCCAGATCTATGATTTTTCCCTCGTAGGATTACTTGAACTCGTAGACTTGGCTTTCCTCTCTGTGCAGTGGCTGAGACGTGCCTCCATGTGAATGGGGTCATTCCTGCTCACCTCCTGTACAGAGGGGCTGCTTTTGGGGAGTTCATCAAAGACCTAGAGAAAAGAAGCTTTGAAAAGCTCAGAACAGGGCAGTTCCCATTGTGGATCAGTGATAACAAACCCTACTAGTATCCATGAGGATGTGGGTTTGATCTCTGGCCTCCCTTGGTGGGTTAAGGATCCAGCTCACAGCAGACACGGCTGGTGTAGGTTGCAGATCCTGCATTGCTGTTGCTATGGCTGTGGCTGTGGCGCAGGCCAGCAGCTACAGCTCCGATTCGACCCCTAGCCTGGAATCTTCCATCTGCCGCAGGTGCGGCCCTAAAAAGACAAAAAAGAAGAAGAAAAGAAAAGCACAAAACACACGTTTCCTTTACTTGTGGCTGATTATGACTGCAAAGCATTATTTCAATAGATGAGTGAGTTCTTGAATGTTTTCAGAGGGTTTCAGACAGAAGTGTGCAGGCCATGGGACTGGCAGGTGGTTAGAGGACATTTTTGACTTTTGTCTTCTCTGGACTTAAAGTTAAAACAAACAAACTGTACTGTGAGCCCCCAAACAGTTTTTGCAAGGTTCGGCTAGTGTAAAATTATTAATTCACTCAAGTCTTCATTAGCTTATCAGTCAAAGGGTCTTCAATTTTAGGTTGTTTTTCTAAAAATTAAATTTATTGAAGTATAACTTACATACAATAAAAAGCACACATTTTGAGTATATGGTTGGATGAGTTTTGACAAATATACTCCATGAACCATAACGCCAATCAATATACAGATAATTTCCATCATCCAAAATATTCCCTGGGAGTTCCCATCATGGTGCAGCAGAAACAAATCTGACTAGGAACCATGAGGCTGTGGGTTTGATCCCTGGCCTCACTTGGTGGGTTAAGGATCCAGTGTTGCCGTGAACTGTGGTGTAGGTTGCAGACTTAGTTTGGATCCTGTGTTGCTGTGGCTGTGGCATAGTTGAGCCACTGTAGTTCCGATTGGACCCTTTGCCTGGAAACCTCCATATGCTGCACACATGGGCATAAAAAAAAGCAAAATATTCCCTTGTGGCTAAGTGATAACAAACCCAACTAATATCCGTGAGGAGTTCCCATCGTGGCTCAGTGGTTAACGAATCCGACTAGGAACCATGAGGTTGCGGGTTCAATCCCTGGCCTCACTCAGTGGGTTAAGGATCCGGCATGGCTGTGAGCTGTGGTGTAGGTTGAAGATGCGGCTCGGATCCAGCGTTGCTGTGGTGTAGGCTGGCAGCTGTAGCTCCGATTCAACCCCTAGCCTGGGAACCTCCATATGCCGCTAGTGCGGCCCTAGAAAAGGAAAAAAAAAAAAAAAAAGTGAATTGTGGAAACCATCCAAATATATTATCTGGTAGTAAAAGGAATTAAATAGAAATACATGCTACAGGAGTTCCTGTCGTGGCGCAGTGGAAACAAATCCAGCTAGGAATCATGAGGTTACAGATTTGATCCCTGGCCTTCCTTAGCGGGTTAAGGATCTGGCGTTGCTGTGGCTGTGGTGTAGGCTAGTAGTTGTAGCTCCGATTAGACTCCTAGCCTGGGAACCTCCATATGCTGAGGGTGCGGCATTAAAAAGCAAAAAAAAATAAAAATAAAAATAAAAATAAAAAAATTGTGGGTTGTTTGTCTTTTTATTAGTGATTTGCAGAAGTTCTCCATGTATTCTGGATGCCAGTAATGTGTTAGTGTTTTGTGAAGAGCAGACACTTTTAATTTTGATAAAGTCCAATTTATCTTTTTTTTTTTTTTTGTCTTTTTGCTATTTCTTTGGGCCGCTCCCGCGGCATATGGAATTGGAGCTATAGCCACTGGCCTACACCAGAGCCACAGCAACGCCAGATCCGAGCCGCGTCTGCAACCTACACCACAGCTCACGGCAACGCCGGATAGTTAACCCACTGAGCAAGGGCAGGGATCGAGCCCCGCAACCTCATGGTTCCTAGTCGGATTCGTTAACCTCTGCGCCACGATGGGAACTCCCCAATTTATCCATTTTTAATTTTACATTTAGTGCTTTCAGTTTTTTGTGTCTAAGAAATCTTTTTGCCCACTCCACATCGCAAAGATTTTTCCTATGCTTTCTTCTAGGACTTTTATAGTTTACATTTAGATCTAGTTAATTTTTATGTGCAATGTGAGGTAAGGATTGAAGTTCATTTTTCTCTATACAGATAATCCAGTTTACTGGCGTCATTTGTTGAAAATATCCTTTTATCCTTTGAATTATTTTGGTGCCTTTATAAAAAATCAATTAACCATGTATGTGGGGATCTATTTTTGAGTTTTTATTAAGTTCTGTCAATCTATATAGTTACCTTTATGCCAATACTGAAGCTATTGGGTCTTAAGATCAGGATCATACGTCCTCCAACTTTGTCCTTTTTGAAGTTATTTTGGCAATTCCAAATCCCTTGAATTTCCACATAAATTTTAGAATCAGCTTGTGAATTTCTACATAAAAGTCTATTGAGTTCCCTGGTGGTTCAGAGGGTTGAGGATCCAGCATTGTCACTGCTGTGGCTTGGATCAGCGCTATGACTCTGGTTCCATCCCTGGCCCGGGAACTTTCACATGCGTCGGATGCAACCAATAAAAAAAACCCAAAACCCTGTTGGGGTTTTGACTTGTATTGAGTTGTCTTTATAAATCAGTTGGGGCAGAACGGACATCTTAACAAACACGGAGTCTGGGCACTTAGAGAAAGGACAGGAGGAAGAAGACAGGATTAAGATGGCGGAATAGAAGGACTGGGGCTCAACTTCTCTCCAAAAAACAACAAAATTCACAACTAAAGGCTGAGCAATCTTCACCCAAAGGGACTGGAAACCTTAAAAAAGATATCCTACTCCAGAAGAAAAAGAGGAGGCCACATCCAGAGGTAGGAGGGGCGATTACACGACAGAAACAACCCCATACCTCCCGGGTGGGAAGCCCCACCAACGGGAGACTAACTGGGTCAGAGAGACTCACCTACAGGAGGGAGAGTTCTGAGCCCCACATCAGAGTCCCACGAGTGGGGATCTGGCACTGGGAGAAAGAGCCCCTGGAGCATCTGGCATTGAAGGCCAGGGGGGCTTGTGCACAGGAGCTCCATGGGACCGGGGGAGACGGAACCCCATTCTTAAAAGGCGCACACAGACTTTCACGTGCACTGGGTCCCAGGGCAAAGCAAAGTCTCCATAGGAATCTGGGTCAGACCTGACTGCAGCTCTTGGAGGACATCCTGGGAAAACAGGGGTGAATGTGGCTTGTTGTGAGGGAAGGACATTGAAGGCAAAGCTCTCCGGACTATTCAGCAGCTGCCTTTTTCTGGAGGGGGCCGTTCTGGGAAAATCTGGCCCCACCCATCAGTCAGTGCTGAGAAGCCCCAGGGCAAACAACAATCCAGGTGAGATCACAGCCCCGTCCTTTAGTAAACAGGCTGCCTAAAGACCCCTCAGGCACCCAGCTGCCTCTAATCCCACCCAGAGACAAAGCCCCACCCACCAGAGGGATTAGAATCAGTTCCACCCACCAGTGGGCAGGCCATCAGCCCCTCCCAACAGGAAGCCTACGGCAAACCCCTGTACCAACTTCAGCCACAAGGGGGACAGACGCCAGAAGTAAGAGAGGCTACAACTCTATTATCTGTAAAAAGGTCACCACACCAAAAACCTATAAAAATGAAAAGACAGAGAGCTATAACAAATATGGAGTCTTCCATTCCATTTATAATTCTCCATTTTTTTAGGTCTTAAATTTCTCTCAGGAAAGTTCTGTAGTTTTCAACCTAGATGTATAGCACAAACTTCATTAATGTATTCACAAGCCTTTCATGTTTTTTGATCTGATTTCTATTCCTGTAGATTATTGTTGACGCTATTTAACATGGTATTTTAAATTTTTGTTTTCCAATTATCTGTTGCTACATTCTAGAATGAGAATTGGTGACAGTAAAAAAACTGGGAGTCGGATTCGCCTTTGCATGTTTTCATTAAACACACCATCTTAGTTTATGGTGACGATGATGTTTATAAAACATCGTGTTAAATTCTGTTTGTGGGAGTTCCCATCGTGGCGCAGTGGCTAACGAATCCGACTAGGAACCATGAGGTTGCGGGTTCAGTCCCTGCCCTTGCTCAGTGGGTTAACGATCCGGTGTTGCCGTGAGCTGTGGTGTAGGTTGCAGACGCGGCTCGGATCTGGCGTTGCTGTGGCTCTGGCGTAGGCTGGTGGCTACAGCTCCAATAGACCCCTAGCCTGGGAACCTCCATATGCCGCGGGAGCAGCCCAAAGAAATAGCAAAAAAGACAAAAAAAAAAAAATTCTGTTTGTGTATATGTATGTGTGTGTAAGATCTGTTCCCTGATTTCGAGGATTTTGTTTGCTAAGACTGATTAAAAAGAGATGACTTTTCTAGCAAAGTGGGTTTTCTCTTTTCTCATCTCCCACTTTCCTGAAGGCAGGAAGTTCTTGGGTGGAATCCAATTCTTTTGACCCTTTATCTGTTTCCAAACCATATGAATATAAGTGGAGTATTACAAAGAAAAACCAGAATATTCTCAGATGAACCAGGGCACTGGGAATATACAGACCTTTCTTTCCTTCCTTCCTTCTTTATTTGTCTTTTTAGGGCCGTACCCATGACATAGGCCGTACCCCTACCAGGCTAGGGGTCGAATTGGAGCTACAGCTGCTAGCCTATGCCACAACCACAGCAATGCCAGATCTGAGCCGCATCTGCAACATACACCACAGCCACAGCAATGCCGAATCCTTAACCCTCTGAGCAAGGCTGGGGATTGAACATGCGTCCTCATGGATACTAGTCTGATTCGTTTCCACTGAACCATGGTGGGAACTCCCCAGACTTTTCTGTCTTTATCCTATATTTTCTTTCTTTATCCTATGTTTATCCAAGGGCTCTGTAAAGAAACTCTCCCTCTTAATGGAAGGAGTATAGAATATCATGGCTTTGTTCTACAGTGCAGACAGCTATTTTTTTCTGAATATAACTATGTCCTCATCTGACAAATTTTGATAGATATTGCTCTTACTGTCCTTTATTTATAGATGGTGACTTCTGTTGATTTTCAGTTTGACCGGGAGCGTGACTTTCAAGTTTAGAAGTCATTAGATTTTATCTATCTATTTTTTGGTTTCATTCATCTCTTTATTTTTCATGGTCAGAAGTATGGTGACCTATTATTTGGGAAATAATTTAGGCTTTATTTGTAGCTGAGTATATAGTTATTTTATAGGTACCATGGGCATTTGAAAAGCTTATGTTTTTTCCTGTTTAAAAAGTATAGAAGTTGATGGATTTATCGGTTTCTATTTTTGAAATGTCCTGTATCCACTCTGTTGTTTTCTCGATTTGTCTCCTGTATGGTGGCACTTTTCCACAGGAAAAGTTGGGTGGGTGAGGAAGTGTTGAAGTGAAGAGCGAAATCATGATTTTCATTGTAGTTGACTTTGGAGTGGGGACGGGGGAACTCTAGAGTGTTTTTCCCTAGGTCCCTGTAAAACCCAGATGTAAGCCTTCTGTATTTCGTACCCTTAACAATGATCACAACCACGGAAACAAGAGTGCTTCTTTTCAAAGAATGCCGTCAAGATATTGAAGGCAGTGTGATGTGCTCCTTTGCTGCGGATGGACTATGTACGTGACTCAGGGAGACAAAAGAAACAAAGCAAAAAGAGAAGGGAAAACACAGGACCTGGCAAAAAAGTGGTGAAACCAAGCACGTGACAGAGATGAGGAGAGCTGTGGGGAGAGATTGGGGCAGGGAGAGCTTCTGGTCTAGGGTGGGGATCTGGGCTTACAGAGCTGGCTTGAAGCCTAGGCACAATTTCCTTTGACCCAAGGGTAGGGTTGCTCCTTGTTGCTTGAAGCCCATAAGCAGTTTAAGCAGCCAGTTATCACTAGGCTTCCCAGTGTACCAGCAGGTTCCCGTTTTTGGTGGCGCCTTTTCATTTTGAGTTCTTGGTGACCATTGATGTATCTTAAGAATGTTGATCTGCAGCACAGCAAAGGTTGATCTCCAACAGAGGTATTGAGGGTGGCCACTTTGGCCTTCACAGGACAGGAACCTCATGGCTTGCTTACAGAATGATGTGGTGATTTCTGTGATGTCCTTAGAGAACTCATGTTCTTCATGAATATAGAGATTTTTATTAAAACATTGAGGAGTTCCCCTTGTGGCTCAGTGGTAATGAACCCAACTAGTATCCATGAGGATGCAGGTTTGATCCCCTAAAGGATCCGGTGTTGCCATGAGCTGTGGTGTAGTTTGCAGACTCAGCTCAGATCTGGTGTTGCTGTGGCTCTGGTGTTGGCCGGCAGCTGTATCTCCTATCTGACTCCTAGCCTGGGAACTTACGCATGCTGCAGGTGTCATAAAAGGCAAAACAAACAAACAAGCAAACATGGGGGTACAGCTCCAGTTGTTGCAAACTATAACTCATTTTTTTGTCTTCTGAAAATGTTTGCTCGTTGATGGTTAAAATATGACCCTTTTACTGGCCAGGGTGATGCAAATCTCAGGCCACTTTAGATTCAAGAAGAGACTCTCTGTGGGATGTCTTTCTCTGGTCAAGGTAATGACCAGTTCAGCAAAGGGCCAAGCATAATCATGATGTGGAATAAAATGCATTATGCAGGGTGGTTCAAACCTTCAGAAGGTCTTGAACTCCTGTGCACATCTTGATTGCTAATTAGAAAAAGGTGTTTCAGCCCAGAAACCACTGAAATATGAGAGGCATTGGTTATGGAAATTAAAATCAAAAGCATCAAGCTTTGCATTTCTGATTACAGATTCGCACCATACAATTACAGGGTATAAAATCAATTTTTACTGTAGTCATAAGTAGTAATTAGACATAGACTTTTAAAATTCAAATCATATTTGTATTAGATGAAATTCCTCCACTTCTTTACCCTCAAGCAGGAAAAGATCTGAATGGGAAACTACTGCCAGCTCTGTTCTTTGTAGATAATCCTTAACATAGCTCAGTTATAACCCGTTTCGGCTTGAAGGAACACATTGGGAAAGAAATGAAGAGGCTGCCTCCCTTCAAATGTTGTACCATAGAGGTCCACATTTTCTAGCCTTCAAAGCTTCCAGCATTTTTTCAGGGATTTGATGCCAAAGAAGGGGGAAAAGAAAATGAGGGTGGGGTAGAGAGCCGATTAAACAGCAAAGACCAGCTTTATCAGCGTTACCACCAGAGTGAGTAAGTACAAGGACCCGGAACCAGTGAAAACCCCCAGCACCCAGACTGTGGTCTCTAAATACCATTCTCTACTAAAGGGAAGCATGGCTTCTTGGAAAATAGTGGACTTCAGGCCCGAAGCAGAAAGTGTACAAACCGAAACGGAACATCTTGTTCCCAGATGCAAGGACATGCTTTAAGATTGATGGGAATGTGGCAAAAGGATGCAGGAGGTCGCTGGGAGGCATCCCCATTGGGCAGATCTGGGACAATCTGAGCACAATGAACGATGACAGTAATGGATTATGACGCATTGAATAAAAAGAGTTTGAGTCATAGTAATGCTGCCCCTCACACTGTACTCCATAAAAAAGAATGGCAGTTAGTGTAGAAGAAATGGTAAAACTAGAAAATCACTTTTTGCAACACATTTTATAATTGATTTAGATAAAGCTTATCAGTGGATGCTAAACCATTGAGTAATAGATTATTGCAAGAGAATAGTCATGTGGTCTCAACTTATCACTTCCAAAGACTTATTAATTACCAAGGTGGGGAGTTCCCATTGTGGCTCAGTGGTAACGACCCGACTAGTGTCCGTGAGGACCTGGGTTCGATCCCTGGCCCTGCTCAGTGGGTTAAGGATCCAGGATCCAGTGTTGCCATGAGCTGTGATGTAGGTTGCAGACGTGGCTTGGATCCTGAATTGCTGTGGCAACTTCCATGTGCTGCAAATGCGGAAGCTCTCCAAACCCCTTCCTTGTAGAGTTTTTAATGGAGGCTTCATTACACAGACATGATTGACTCAATCTTTGGCCACAGGTGATTCATTCATCCTCCAGCCCTCTTCCCTCCCTGGAGATCAAGGGAGTGGGACTGAAACTTCCAAACCTTTAATCATTTGGTTGGTTTTCTTGGCGACCAGGTCCCATCTTTAGGTGCTTTTCCAAAGTCACCTCAGTAACATAACAAAAGACACTTTTTTTGCCATGCCCACAGCATGTGGAAGTTCCCAAAGCAGAGGTTGGACCCAAGCCACAGGTGTTCCAAGAGGAACTCCCAACAGCATATATTTTAAAGAGTATTTAGTTGGCCAGGTCCATCACAAATCATGTGCAGACTTCTAGTTTGAGCTGGTCTCAGGCATCTGATGTACACTCTCATTGATGAGGCTGATATGCCTTGCAGTTCCTAAAACTACTTTCCTACTCTCATCTTTTGACATTCTTTTTCTTTCTTTCTTTCTTTCTTTCTTTTTTTTTTGGTCTTTTTAGGGCTGCATCCATGGTATATGGAGGTTCCCAGGCTAGGGGTCTAATTGGAGCTACAGCTGCCAGCCTACACCACAGCAACGCAGGATCCTAGCCGCATCTTCGACCTACACCACAGCTCATGGAAACACTGGATCTTAACCCACTGAGCGAAGCTGGGGATCGAATCCACAACCTCATGGTTCCTAGTCCGATTTGCTTCCACTGCACCACGAGGGCAACTCCTCATCACTTGACTTTCAAGGTTAACATTTAGATATCGGTATGAGAAAATCCAGAAATAGTTTTTTTTTTAAAGGATCCAACTGAGTTTTTATTTTTTAACTTTAATCTTTTATTTTTTGGCCACTCCCACAGCATGTGGAAGTTCCTGGGCTAGGGATCAAACCCACACCCTAACAGCAACCTGAGCTGCTGCAGTGACAATGCTGGATCCTTTTTTTTTTTTGCCTTTTCTAGGGCCGCTCTCGCAGCATATGGAGGTTCCCAGGCTAGGGGTCTAATCAGAGCTGTAGCCACTGGACTGCGCCAGAGCCACAGCAATGTGGGATCCAAGCCACATCTGCTCACAGCAACACTGGATCCTTAACCCACTGAGCAAGGCCAGGGATTGAACCTGCAACCTCATGTTTCCTAGTCAGATTTGTTAACCACTGCGCCACGATGGGAACTCCTTTTTTTCTTTTTCTTTTTTTAAATGCTGGATCTTTAACCTGCTGAGCCGCAAAGAACTCCCCAGAAAAAATTTTAGCCAATCACAGATACCAAGAACCACAGGCTGCTGCTACTGGCATTTTGAATGACAGAGGGGGTGGTGTGTGTCCTAAAGGCTCCTCTGGGGCCGTGGTTGCCAGCCCGTGGTTCTTTGTGGCTTCCAGGGCAGGATTTGGCAGCCTGGCAGGTGTAAGAGTGGGACAGGTGGGCTGTGAGACTGAGACAGTGCACTGTGGATCCCAGAGGGAGACTGACCAACCGGGGATTCAGTGTAGGAGTCAGGTTGGGGACGGAACTGGGGCCAGGAAGTTGGTGAAGGTCTGGGGAAGGGCAGGAGGAGATAGAGGTTCAGAAGCTGATGTTCTTAGAGGGAGAATAACCTCTATATGGGTTTCTGGAGAGGAAGGGAGAGGGAGAGACAGAGACACAGATAGACACAAATAGACACAGATAGACTCCTCCCAGTGAGGGAAAAACAGCCAGAATCAACAAGAATGCCCATTAGGCAAAGAACGCAATTGAAATGTCCCTATCTCTGGAATCATTTTTTTTCCTTAAAATTTTTTTCTTAAATTGTGGTTGATTTACAGGGTTCTGCCAAGGAATCACTTAAATAAAGTTCATTTTTTTAAGTAAAAGAAAAGGAAAAAGAGAAAGACATATACTATATAGCACACACATACCATAATGTATACTATTATTGCATAATATATATTTTAGCACTTTAGAATGATTCAATATGTATTTTTTTCTTTGACTGGACCCTCAGCATGCAGATTCCTGGGCCAGGGATGGAACCTCAGCCACAGCAGTGACGACACCAAATCCTTAACCCCTATAGGCCACCAGGGAACTCCCTCTTTTCCTTTCTCGATATTCATAGAAAATAAATAACATTTATTGAGGCTCTGTGGGCCAGGCCCCGGGTTACGTGCTTCCGGGCATTATTTGTTTTAATCCTACTGCAGCCCTACTTTACAGATGAGAAAGTGGAGTCCAGAGAGGTTGAGCGGCTGGTGATCAGAGGAGCTGGGATTGCAGGCCCAGAGGCCTGAGCCGTTAACAGCTGCTTGGGCAAAGAGCTCTGGGCATATGTTTCACCACACGTGTGGGTTATTCAGAGGTAACTTGGGCAGTTCTGATGGTGATGAGTTTGAAAGAATAAATGATTCACTGAGGTGGCAGATTGATCTTCAGTTCTCTTTGCTGCCTTTGTCTTGTCTGGGGCTGTGAAGGTGAAGACCATTGAACAGGTGTTAAGTTGTCAGTAAATAGGTTACAGAAAATAGGTTAAATTTTAAAATAAGGTGCTGAACTGGTTATGGGACATGACATCCTAGCCCCCAAGAAGCTTCTGATTAAAGTCACCTGAGGAATCAGCTCTCTCTTTTTTTTTTTTTTTTTTTTTTTTTTTTTTGGCTTTTTTGGGCTGTACCGAGGCATATGGAAGTTCCCAGGCTAGGGGTTGGATTGGAGCTACAGCTGCCAGCCTACACCACAGCCACAGCAACACAGGATCCAAGCTGCGTCTGTGACCTACACTACAGCTCATGGCAACTGCAGATCCTTAACCCACTGAGCAAGGCCAGGGATGGAACACGAGTCCTCATGGATACTAGTCAGATTCATTTCCATTGCACCACAATGGGAACTCCAGGAATCAGCTCTTGATAGGAAGCTGATAGCCACATCTTTTTCTCTCCATTAGGGCACCCAAGTTAAGACATTGGTTAAAATCACTAGAGACCTTTGTACGATTTTAATGTCTAAGAATCCAAATTAGTATGTCCCTGTCAAAAGGGTATGAAAAAGTAATCTGAGCATAATTATTATATGATGTGATGCCCAGGCAGGGACCTGGAGCCAGCTGCCTATGGACCTAAATTATTAAAGGGGCGGTGGGGGGAAGGGGGGGCGGTCCATGGACTGGTACTGACTATCAGTCAGAATTCCACTTGGATGGAGCAGCTTAGGTGAGCAGCTGGAAGGGTGCCCCCTGGAAGGTCTGAGAGGGGCCAGCTGCTGCTGAACTGTTGACAGCCTCGCAGCCGGGCCATGTAGAGAGATTACTTGTAAATCCTGGAAGAAAACTCACATTTAAAATTCAGATTTGAGATACTCTCAGGGGGAGAATGCTTGTGCAGTGAGAGATGTGACTAGGGCAGCAGGAGGGGGACGGGGTCCTCCAACTGCTGATTGAATGCTACCTGCCTTTGTGCATCAGATCTGCCTTCCGGCTGCTCCAGGGAGCTGACCTGTGTCTTCCGTTTGATTCTAAGAGGTGGGGCCACTTCTAACAGGGCATCAATAAAGCTTCAGGATAATTAAGTGCCTAATTGAGTGCCTAAATTCAGCGGAAGCAATTTACATGGACTCTTGCCATATCTGCAATGGCTTTTTCACTTCTAAGAAATCACTTTTTTTTTTTTACTTATTTAATTAATTTTTTTGGCCGCCCCCGGCATATGGAGTTCCTGGGCCAGGGATCAGATCTGAGCTGCAATTGCAACCTTCTGGGTGCTAGACCAGGGATCGAACCTGTCTCCCAGTGCTCCAAAGATGCCACCAATCCTGTTGCACCACAGCGGGAACTTCAAATTCCTGTGATACAGCTGTGGCTGCCTTTGCGTATTTATGCCATTAGATTGGTTGATGTGGGTACACCACACAAATCAAATAAATGCAGTAGAAAAATAACATAGAAAGGTGAACAACTGGGAGTTGGAAAAGAGTTTAGACAAGAAACCCAGAAACTCCTTTAATGAGAAGGACCTTTGGCTATTTGGAATATTGGCCCTTGTTCCTGCCAGGGAACTCTTGGCTTTTTGTGGAAAATTGGGTACATTTCCATGATGGCCTTCATCAACAGACCTCTTCTCTCACCTCCCGGAAGAAGTTACTGCCTTTCTTCAGCATCTGTGCTTTCCTTCCCAGCCGTCAAGTCAAACAGTGATTAAGTGCCTACTGTATGCACGGCTCCAGTTGCTGGATGGGTTCTTGTTCTCAAAACGCGCCCACCACCAAAGTGGCCTCCTGGCCTGGCACAGCCGACCAGCCCCACCAGGAAATCCGGGGCTGGACCTGGGCAGGTGGGTGAGGGATTCAGGGCTGTTTCAGGAGGGTCCTTGGAGCTTTCAGGAGCACAAAGAACTCTTCCTTTTTGTGCATTGCGGGGTCTTTCTGTTTCACACCATCCAAGAGCTGGAGATTCCTAGTGGAGTGCACACTTTAACCCTTCAATTCAGAAATTTATGCTCAAATCTCTTAGAAGGAGGAGAATCTGCCCCAGTCAGGGCTTCGGCTGAAAACCGAGCATTGCATTTTCTTTTCTTTCTTTTTTTGGCCATCCACCGACAGATGGAGTTCCTGGGCTAGGGATCAGATCCGAGCCTCAGCTACCACCTATGCTGCAGCCGTGGTAACACCAGATCCTTAACGCACTGCTCCTGGCCGGGGATCGAACTTGTGTCCCAGCACTCCAGATACATTTTTAATAAAAAATAAGATGTTAAAAGGTGTGCTGTTGCCACTTAGTATATACATCCCTCTTCTGTGTCTGGCTTTCCTATGGACAATTTCAAACACACAAAGAAGTTGGGAAAATAGCATGACCCCCACATTTCAGTTATCATCAACTTACAGCCAGTTTGGTTTCTTCAGTATCCTCTTCCCACTGGATGATTGTGCAGCAATCTCAGACATCCTATAATTTCATCTGTAAATATTTCAACATGTATTTCTGTAAAAGGAGGACTTGTAAAAAAAATCCACAAAACCAGAGTTCCCGTCGTGGTACAGTGGAAACAAATCTGACTAAGAACCATGTGGTTGCAGGTTCGATCCCTGGCCTTGCTCAGGGTTAAGGATCTGGTGTTGCCACGAGCTGTGGTGTAGATCACAGATGTGGCTCGGATCTTGTGTTGCTGTGGCTGTGGTGTAGGCTGGCAGCTATAGCTCCGATTCGACCCCTAGTCTGGGAACCTCCATACGCCATGGGTGTGGCCATAAAAAGACCAAAAAAAAAAAAAAAATCCACAAAACCATCATGTCATCAATCCCCTTCTGCAATTCCTTAATATCAAAGACCTAATCAGCAAATGCTCAAATGATTTGACTGCTTTTTTAGTTTGTCTGTTCTAGCGGGTTTTCAGATAAGGCCCCACACAATGCCATGCCCAGTTAAGTCTCAATCTGTAGGTCAACCCCTCTTCCTTGTGTTGATCAAGTTTGCTTTAAAATGGTAAAACCAGGAGTTCCTGTTGTGGTGAAGCAGAAACAATTCGACTAATAACCATGAAGTTACAGGTTTGACCCCTGGCCTCGCTCAGTGGGTTAAGGATCCAGCGTTGCCGTGAGCAGTGGTGTAGGTTGCAGACTGAGCTCAGATCTCATGTTGCTGTGGCTGTGGTGTAGGCCAGTGGCTACAGCTCTGATTCAGTCCCTAGCCTGGGAACCTCCACATGGCATGGGTGCGGCTCTTAAAAAAAAAAAAAGAAAAGAAAAAGAAAGAAAAAGAATCCTGGAATTCCTTGGTAGCCTAGTGGTTAAAGGATCCAGCATTTTCATTGCTGTGGCTTGTGGTGGGGGGATCCCTGGTGTGGCTCCGGTTTCATCCCTGGCCTGGGAACTTGTTCATGTTGCTGGTGCAGCCAAAAAAGAAAAGAAAAAAGAGAAAAAGTAGAATCCAATACAGCATTTATATTGTCTGTGAAAATTTAGATCATGTGAATCCTGTTCACTGGAAGAGCTCATTTGTGGTTGAGTTCACCCCCCACAGAATGAATGTGTGGTGGGTCAACTTCCTAATTCTTTGCACGTTTGAAAACATTTGATTGATAGCTGGCCCGGGTTAGGAGTTGTTGGGTCAAAAGTATTTCCCCTAGAAACTTTGAAGGCCTTTTTCCACTGAAAAAGCAATTTGCAAGGTTAATTTCCTTAGCTCTTATTACTATGGTGCTTCCATTTGAGTTCTTAGGATTTAAACAGTGCCAAGCCGTCTTCCAAGTGTTTTAATCCGTATCAAATTTAATCCTTAGCCTTATGAAATTTTCAGTTATTATCCACACTGTCCAGATGAGGCAGCCAAGGCATGAAACTTGTCCAGGAAGGATTTAAACACCGGAACCTGCATTTGGAAGCTGGCAGCTCTCTTCTACCTAGGGCCACACCTCCTATAGAGGACACCCCCCTCCCCCAAAATCCCCAGTGCTCACAGGATTCTTCCTCTGACCCCTTCAGGCCCAGGTCTGGTCCCCAGTGCTTCACTACCCCTTGTGGATCTCCACACCCACCTACATCTTTGAAGAGTCTGTTCATTAAACAGCTTACCTTAAACATAGGAGCACCCAGCAGTCACCTGACCGACACAGTCACATGTCTGGGAAGTACCAGGGCTCAGATTCAGCCTTGTTCTGTGAGGCTCTGGGTGCTTGTTACCCAGGAATAGGTTTAAAACTTAAGAAGGCAATAGTTTAGAAGCTGTAGAAGGTGAGAACAGAGAAAATATTGATTAGTGGGGTTGGGTTTTTTTTTGTTGTTGTTTTTTTGGGGGGGGGTCTTTTTAGGGCCACAGCCTCGACATATGGGAGTTCCCAGACTAGGGGTCAAATAAAATGCCACAGCCACAGCAATGCTGGATCCGAGCCGAGTCTGTGACCTATACTATAGCTCACGGCAGCATTGGATTCTTAACCCACTGAGTGAGGCCAGGGACCAAACCCACATCCTCATGGATACTTGTTGGGTTCACTACCAGTGAGCCATGAGGGAAGCTCGTTTTTTTTTTTTTTTTTCCTTTTTTTTAAATGACCACACCCATGGCATATGGAAGTTCCCAGGCCAGGGATTGAATCCTCAGCAGCAGCTGTGACCCACCCTGCACCTGCAGCAACGCTGGATTCTTTAACCCACTGCAGCCGTGCTGGGGATCAAACCCATGTCTCCACATGGACCTGAGCCAACGCAGCTGGATGCTTATTAACCCACTGCACCATAGCAAGGAACTCCTAGTGTGGTTTTTGTTTGTTTGTTTGTTTTTTGTCTTTTTGCCTTTTTCTAGGCCTGCACCCGAGGCAAATGGAGGTTCCCAGGATAGGGGTCCAATTGGAGCTGTAGCTGCCAGCCTACACCACAGCTATAGCAACTTGAGATGCAAGCCGAGTCTGCGACCTACACCACAGCTCACGGCAACGCCAGATTCTTAACCCACTGAGCAAGGCCAGGGATTAAACCCGCAACCTCATGGTTCCCAGTCAGATTCATTAACCACTGCACCACAGCAGGAACTCCTAGTGTGTTTTAATGTAGTATTGAATATCCCCATATTTTTTTAAAAAGCTAGCCAATCCTGATATTGTTGTACTTATCACAGTGTTCATTTTATCATCTTAATTTATTTATTTTTATTTCTATTTTCTGGCTGCACCCGCAGCATGCAGAATTTCCAGGGCCAGGGATCGAACTCAGGCCACAGCAATAACCAGAGCCACAGCAGTAACAATGCTGGATCCTTAACCCTCTGTGCCACCAGGGAACTCCTCAGTTTTATTTACTACCACTTCATCTCTGTGTAGTAAAATAGTCAATCTAAGCAACTTCTCTTTTTACAAGTGTCATATATAACTTTAAGTTCTTGTTTTTGCCATTTTTGAAGTGTCTTGAAAACCAGTGAGGGTCTCCCTGTGGTACACCCTGGGGCTGCCAGGTGCCCCCTCCAACAGTGGGTTTTATTTGTCATCACAGAACAGAATGGCTGTCCTCCAGAGTTTAGACAACTGGTCCACACTGAAGACATTGTTTCTGAAAGAGTTCCCATGACAACCTCCCTCTTCAAGGTAAGCATTTGAGTTTTATCAAAACAAAAGACTTGGCTTTGTATTAAATCGGTCCCCATGGCAGTGTTCATCACGCCATGCATACTGTATGAGCCGCCTTCTCTCCTGGTGTATTTTTTTTTTTTTTCCCTGAGATTAAGGGGCTCGGTTCATGACAAGGGGACCACCTCCTTGCATCTTGGACTCAGACCAGAAGCCCCATCTCTTCTGTGAAACAAGATCCATCTTCCCTAAATAAAGCAAGCTCTTCGTTGGCTGGTTATGGCTCCTTATCCTGTAGTTGCTATTTTTCTCTTTGAATACAGGCACTTAGAATGAAAATGTTTTGCCCTGGAACAGATGCTTGGTGGTTTTTTTTTTTTTTCCTTTCTTTTTTTCTTTTCATCTGTCTGGCATCTCTCCTCTCCCCTTTTCTCTGGTAATAGTATTTTACTTCTCCTGGTGGACTGGTCCATTGATTAGTTTGTAAATGTTGCCTGGACAGATGGTTATCCATTTGAGGAGAGATCACTTCTCTGCTTTCATGTTATTCACAAAAACCTGGATGGATTAAAAATAAAACGTAAAAGAATTTCTAGAGCAGCAGAAGAAAATATGGGAGCCTATTTACATAATCTGAGAGCTGGAAAGAAAAGAAATTTAGAAGCCATAGAAGAGAAAGAGGGGACCTCCCCAAATTCAAAACTTGTAACCACAACCACATCGTAAATAATGAAACAATAAATAACAAAATTTAAAACATGTTAATGAGTCATGGCAAAGCGTTGATATCTATAACATGTAAAAGGCTTCTAAAATAGATAAGACAAAATAGATAAGACAAATATATGGTTCAAGGTACTCAAGCTTATGAATCAAAGAGATATAAATAAACTATCAAAGGGAGTTCCTGTTGTGGCTCAGCAGGTTAAGAACCTGCCATAGTGTCCATGAGGATGCAGGTTGGATCCTGGGCCTCGCTCAGTGGGTTAAGGATCTGGCCTTGCCAAACGCTGCGGTGGAGGTCATAGATGTGGCGCAGATCCGATGTGACCCCCAGCCTGGGAACTTCTATGCCACAGGCGCGGCCTTAAAAAGAAAAAGAAAAAAAAGTACCATGAGGTCAGACCAACCTAAATGTAAAAATTTAGAAAAAAATGCAGTCTTTGTAAGGGTGTCGGGGAGAAGCATTCCTGCACTGCTGACCAACACGTGCAATTACATTCTCTTGGCAGTGCGGGTCCATTTAAAATGCCCGTGACTTTCAACCCCCAAATTCCTGTCAGGAAAATCTCTCCTATGGGAATACGGACACAGCTTCAAGATGAATGTAAGAATGTGTGTGGGTGTGTGAGCATGTGAGTTTGACATCATTGCAAATATGTCAAACTCACACTCTGTCCTTCACTAGAAGCTCTCTGAGCGCAGGGTTCTCCTTGGTTCCATTCACGCTTTTGTCCCCAGCACTAAGGATGAGGCCCCCGCATGGCCGATGATCAGAAATTTTTAAAATATTTTTAAAATAGGCGTTCCCGTCGTGGCTCAGGGGTTAACGAACCACAACTAGCATCCATGAGGATGCAGGTTCCATCTCTGACCTCACTCAGTGGGTTAGGGGTCCAGTGTTGCCGTGAACTGTGGTGTAGGTTGCTGTGGCTGTGGTGTAGGCCGGTGGCTACACCTCTGATTGGACCCCTAGCCTGGGACCCTCCATGTGCCGAGGGTGCGGCCCTAAAAAGCCAAAAAAAAAAAATGTTTTTAAATTAAGTATAGTTGGTTTACAATGTTGTGCCAATTTCTGCTGGAAAGCATATGTGAATGAGTCACTTTGCCTTTTTTTATAGTATCTTCCATCACGGTCTATCCCGGGAGACGGGATATAGTTCCTTGTGCTGTACAGTAGGACCTGATTGTCTATCATTCTAAATGTAATAGTTTGCATCTACTAACCCCACATTCCCAGTCCATCCCATTCCCTCCTCCTTCCCCTTGGCAACCACAAGTCTGTTCTATGTCTGAGAGTCTGTTTCTGGTTCATGGATAAGTTCATTTGTGCCATATTTTAGATTCCACATATAAGTGATATCATATGGCATTTGTCCTCTTTCTGACTTAGTTCCTTTAGCATGATAACCTCTAGCTGCATCCATGTTGCTCCAAATGGCATTATTTCATTCTTTTTTGTGGCTGAGTAGTATTCCTTTGTATGTGTGTACCATATGTTCTTAATCCACTCATCTGTCAGTGGACATTTAGGTTGGTTACACATGTCTTGGCTATTGTGAATAGTGCTGCAATGACCATAGGGATGCATGTATCTTTTTGAATTGTAGTTTGTCCAGATATATGCCCAGGAGGAGAATTGCTGGATCATATGGTGGGTCTATATTTAGTTTTCTGATGAACCTCCACACTGTTCTCCATAGTGGCTTGACCAATTTACATGCCCACCAAAAGGGTAGGAGGGCTCCCTTTTCTCCACACCCTTCCCAGCAGCTGCTATTTGTCGACTTATTAACGATGGCTCTTCTGAGTGGTGTGAGGTGGTACCTCCATGTAGTTTTGATTTGCATTTCTCTCATAATTAGTGATGTTGAGCATCTGTTCACGTGCCTACTGGCCATCCATATGGCCATTTCTCCATTTCTTCTTTGGCAAAAATGTCTAGGTAGATGATCCAAAATTTGAATGAATTAATGCATGCATAAATGAATATTGGGCAGCTGCAGGAAAAAAAACTGGGGTTATGTTATTAATACATGAAATGGATTTGGGTCAATGTACTAGTGATACAGAGGGTATGATTTACGGTGGAGATGGTCACATCACCCACACAGATGTAGTAAATTAGCAGTTGAACTCTCTAAAGCAAAAAGAAGCTAATGAATAAACTGTCATGATGAAACTCAGAGGGAGACACTTGAACGCAGGATTCTCAACCTTTGACAGGTCAGATAGGAACAACAGACGAGTGAGAGGCTTTGCATGAAGTTGACATACAGGTCTGGGGCACTTTATGCCCTGTGCATAATCACCGTTTTGTCTCAGAACTTAAGAAATTCTCCACTTCCACAGGCAGAATTTGTACAGGGTACATTTTCTAACACTTGAAAATCCATAAAACTAAAAATCCATAGGAAAATTTTTATTTAAAAAATTCAAGGCCCGGACGTTAAGCAAGTAATAAGACTTTTCAGTAACTCTCGGTCAAGGGTTAACTTCTTCCAAATAGCAATTATGGGCTCCTTGGAAGTTAGGACCGTGGAGAGCACAGGGCACCAAAGCTTATGAGAGACACAGGCAAACTTTGCTCAGAGCAAGAGAAGGAAACGTTCTCATTAGGCAAGAGCGAGTGAAAATAAATATTGAAGAGGGACTCAATAAAAAGCTGGAAAACCAATAAAACAAAGCCAAGAAAAATCAAAATGTAACTCCTGGAGACAAAATTAGAGAAAAGAACTAGTGTAGGATTTTTTAATGCCAGGGATGTTTCTCCAGAAAAAAGTGAAAAATGACCTAGGTTTTAGCAATGCTCATCAGGAAAAAGAAGAGAAGGGAGTTTCTGTTGTGGCTCAGCAGTAACAAACCCAACTAGTATCCATGAGGATGCGGGTTCGAGCCCTGGCCTCGCTCAATGGGTTAAGGATCCAGCATTGCCGTGAGCTGTGGTGTAGGTTACAGATGTGGCTTGGATCTGGCGCTGCTGTGGTGTAGGCTGGCAGCTAGGGCTCTGATTTGACCCCTAGCCTGGGAACCTCCATGTGTTGCAAGTATGGCCCTAAAAAGACAAAAAAAGAAAAGAAAAGTAAAAGAAAGGAGGAAAAAGAAGAAAAAACATTAGTACAGAGTAAACAGCATGTAAGCACACAGATGAGAGGGGGAAGATATGCCATTCCAGCAGTCCCCCTCCAACCCCCATTCTCTCCACTGGCCCTGCTCTCGGACATCAGGAGGCAGTGAGGGCGCCCAGGGCAGCCACCACCAGTCCCGGAAGTAGTGTAAGATACTGCAAATGCAGAAACTTCACAGCCTAGTCCTCATCTTGTGGCGGTCAAGGGGCAGATGCTGGAATCCTACTGATCAGTCTCTCTTCTGGAAATGGATTTAAGATTTTTGGACTCTAGGCAATCTGGGCCATCTCTCTAATTCTCCAAAGCCCTTTTTTCTAAGGGTGGAAAGAGAGTCATTCTGAGATAGTCTGGGGCCCCTTACTGGAGTGCTTGCGCCTGGACACACATCTCCTCCAGCAGAATACAAGGAAACTCTGAAGATACTAAAAATAACGACACATATTTGCAGTCGGGACAAATTAGAAACAATTAGGTGCAAAAAAGGCCAAAAACCAACTGCCCCTTCTGAGGTGTCTGGAGCAAAAGCGGGGGACTGTGCATGATCCCTGCACCCAGCACCACCAAGGGGGTGGGCACACTGGCTAAGCCACCCCTCAGGCTCGACACACCAATCCTGTTCCTAGCCTCACCCCATTTAAGGAACCAGCCTGCCCTGTCCCGGGGAGCCCCTGGGAGCAGCAAGGAAAACGGACTTGTTTTCACTCTCTTGTGCTGAGCACGAGTCCTGGTGAAGACTTGCCTGAATCCTTCCTCTGGCCAGTTTCTATTGATGAAAGAACCCAAGTTGGTAACAATTCTGACAAGAGGAGGGTGTGGCAGGGCGGGACCAATGGAAAGAAAAAGAGAGAGCTAGAGACAGTGGCCGTGGGACCTAGAGAGACCTCAAGGCAGTGGCTGCTTTAGGCTCTTGGGTTGTCTGAGACCTATTTTGGAGGGGGCGGGGCTTATGTGAAATATAATTTACAAAAGTTGCAATAACGTGACTCAACAATAACTAGAACAAAAAGCCAAGATTTTCTTGAACTCACTGCAGGAACGAGGAAAATGTTGAAACTTTTGCAAAGTGCATTTGAAGAACTGTACTTTAGGCAACTTTGATAACTAAATGTTAGGGTAGGATTGCTGGTAGATAGAAAACGGGTTGCTCTCCTACGGGGCTATCACCGTGGCACCTGGGATTATTTTCTTCACTGCTTAGAGATGATTCGCCTCTCTAATGGAAAAAAAATCTTTAAATTCAGCACTGCCGGTAGAGAGTTTGTAAAACAGCCCAGTCAATAGAAAAGCAACCACAGGGGAGAGCACAGCATGCACTTGACACCCACCCAGCAATTCTCATTGATCTGTTTTCAAGTTTAATATAGTTTTTTTTTAATTAAAAAAAAATCTTTTTTACCTTTTCTGCCGAACCTGCAGCATACGGAGGTTCCTAGGCCAGGAATGGAATCCATGACCTTCGCCACAACTATGGCAATACCCCATCCTTAACCTGCACCAGAGTGGGAACTCCACGTTTAGGCTAGTTTTGTTTTTGTTTTTGTTTTTCAGGTCCACACATGAGGCATATGGAAGTTCCCAGACTGGGTGAAATGGGAGCAGTAGCTGCCTGCCTACCCCACAGCCACAGCAACTCCAGATATGCCCACGTGTGCAACCTACACTGCAGGTCCCAGCCATGCAGGATCCTTAACACACTGAGTGAGGCCAGGGATCAAACCCACATCCCCATGGATACTAGTTGGGTTTGTTACTGCTGAGCCACGGGAACTCCTAGGACAGTTTTTGTGATACATAAAAATAAATCCCTCCTTAATCTAATCTGAGAGGTGTTTTGGTACTCACAGCCTAAAGGTCTGGTGGGAATTGAGCAGTCATAGCAGCCAGGTATGAACACTTCATGAAGACAGAGCAGGTCTCAGCGGACCGGGGGACCAGCCCAGGGCACATGAACTCCCATAGCGCTTCCCTTCCCATGCTTTTAAATCAAGCTCTGTAAAAGAACAACACTCAGACATGTATCAGTGGCTTTTAATTCATTATAAATTAACCAAACTCTTAATCGTCTTGTGTATTTGAGAGTCTGCTAGGTGATCACAACCGGGTTGGAAGCACAGTCTGCCCTCGGTATCTGCGGTTCCACCTCTGCAGATTCAACAACCGATAGTCTATGGTTGGTTGGAGCCATAGAATTCGAGACACCCGGGGATCAGAAGGACAGGCTGTACTACACCGTATTACCTAAGAGACTTGAGCATCCACAGAGTTTGGTATCCATGGGGGTCCTCAGATACTAAGAGAGCATATATCCATATGCAGAAATATTCTAAGACCACTCTGCAAGACCATTGTTGAAATTAATTCTGCATGGATCACCATGCTTAATGTTATTTTTCCCTAGAAACTTTATAATAATAATTATAGATGTTATTGTGACCTGCGGAGAAACTGGGAATAGTATGCGAACTAGCAGCAATTGTTGGTAGTGAAAAAATGAGAAGACGACAACATTTGTGTTTCAGGGACTACTAGTGACAGTCACACTCAGTGTGGTGGTGTCTAGTACCACAGAGCCTTTCCTGGGAAATTGGGGATCTGCAGATGGTGTCAGTGATCTAGGCTGCTTGACAGACGACCCCCAAACTTAACGTTTAAAAGCAACAACGTATTATTTCTCCTAATTCCTGAGCTGGCTGGGCTCAGCTGGGGGGTCCTTCTGTTGGTCTCGCCTGGCTCACATGACTATTGCTATCTGACATTGGGAGGGAGGGTCCAAGATGGCCTCCTCACGTGCTTGCAGCCCTGACGCTGGCTGTCATCTGGACTGCCGCCTCCACTTGGTCCCTCATTGCTTGGGAACTGCAGGCCTGCTCCCGTCAGAGCTGGAACATTCCAAAAACCGGAAGAGGAAACTGCAAGATTGATTGATTTCTTTCTTTCTTCCTTCCTTTCTTCCTTTCATCTTTTTGCCTTTTCTAGGGCGGTACCTGAGGCATATGGAGGTTCCCAAACTAGGGGTCTAATCAGAGCTGTAGCTGCCAAGCTTATGCCAGAGCCACAGCAACTCTGAACCAAGTCTGCAACCTACACCACAGCTCACGGCAACTCCAGATCCTTAACCCACTGAGCTAGGCCAGGGGTCGAACCTGCAACCTCATGGTTCCTAGTCAGATTCGTTAACCACTGTGCCACAATGGGAACTCCCTGCAAGATTTTTTTCTGCCTAGCCACCGGCGTGCTGTGTTCTATCCACTAAACTTGCAAAGCCTAGATTCAAGTGGTGGAGAAACAGGCCACACCTCCTAATGGGAGGAGCCACAAAGTTACGTGGAAAAAAGATGTGGCCCCAGGGAGGTGTGACTTCTTTGGAGGGTTACATGTCTCATCCACCACAACACTATAATGTACTTGCTCTTTATAAGACATGCATGCAACAGGCATTTGGCACTTAAGGTATCTGCTTAATTTAGGCAGGGCCACACATATGAGAGGATTTTAATAAAAACTTACTGTATTGAACCAGATGGAGGGAATTTAGACCCCAAATGTTTCCTCTCCTTGTTTTATAACCTTTATAACCTTACTTTGTACAATCAATGGACCAAAAGGCCTGAAAAAGGTAGTTAAAGGATTGAGTAAAAACTTCCTCAGAATTTTTCATTTTACTTAATTTTAACAAATAGTATATATATATCAGCTAATGAATATTTCAGTCTTTCATGTATGAACCAAAAATGTAATTATGGATTTGATTTTACCAACGTTTGCTGCCTGCAGTAGTCAGTGACCACAAATCGCATTAAATGAAAGGTGAACCCCATTATGGTATCTGGAAAATGGAACTTAATAAGTTATGTAATTATGGGGCAAATCTATGCAAATTGCAATTTTTATTAGGCAATTTTCCATCTTCATCTAGGCTCTAATAGTCTATTAGACTTGTGGCAGTTCAGTGCTTTTATTAAGGAAGTTCTTTAACTTCTTTTCTGTTTGGTTCCTTATAATGAAGCAATTGTATTTTGGGGTAAAATGGTCACAGGCCTGCTTTACTTATCTATTTCAATCTTATTACAAATAGGAAGCTGAATTCTATGTTAATTCTTCAGCTAAAACTCCATGGAGCCCATTTATGTCCATCTTATATAAAGACAGAACTTAAGAGAATTTTATGCCCTCTCTCCAAAAAAAAAAAAAAAAACCCTTACAGTTGAGTTCTTTTGCATTTATGGCACTGTGTTGTTGTAATGTTGGCCAAAAGAAAATAACTTAATTTTAAATTCTTACCAGGTCAGTTTTTCATCCTAAAAATGTTGTTTCACCTGTTTGGTGATTATGAAGTTATAAGTCATTTTATAAGCTGGAATTCAAAGTTGGCACATGAAATTACCCATTACACTAACTTTTTCTGTACTACTGTATAGTTGTGGTAAGATTTTATGATCTGTAAGCTCTAGTAATTCTATATTTAGCAAATTATCAGTTTTTATTGTCATTTTAAAAAATTTTTGGAGTTCCCATCATGACTCAGTGGAAATGAAGCTGACTAGTTAGTATCCATGAGGACACAGGTTCAATTCCTGGCCTAGATCAGTGGGTTAAGGATCCAGCACCATGAGCTGTGGTGTAGGTTGCAAATGCAGCTTGAATCTGGCGTGAGTGTGGCTGTGGCATAGGCTGGCAGCTTCAGCTCTGATTCAACCCCTAGCCTGGGAACCTCCATATGCCATGGGTGCAGCCCTAAAAAGACAAAAAAAAAAATTTTTTTTTTTAAGAAGTTCATTGGTAGTCTAGTGGTTAGGATTTAGTGCTTTCACCTTTATGGGCAGGTTCAATCCCTGGTCTGGGAACTGAGATCCCACATAAAGCTGCAAAAAAAAAAAAAAAAAAAAAAAAAAAAGCTTTTGAAAATTTATTTGATAAGAAGAAGATGACCCGGTGTCCCTAAGTGTTAGGAAAAAGCCTCGTAGAAAGTTTTTGCAGGTGGCTTGGGTATTTCTAAATGCAGTGTTGGAGATGGCTCAGGTAGCATGGGGCCAGGCTCTGCTCCAAACTCAGAGATTTATTTGTTTATTTTTATTTTTGTCTTTTCAGGCCCACACCTGTAGTATGTGGTGGTTCCCAGGCTAGGGGTCAAATTGGAGCTGTAGCCACTGGCCTGCACCACAGCCACAGCAACGCCAGATCCCAGTCGCATCTTCAACCTACCACAGCTGATGGCAATGCCACATCCTTAACCGATGAGCAAGGCCAGGGATTGAACCTGCATCCTCATGTATACTAGTTGGGTTCATTATTGCTGAGCCAAGACAGGAACTCCTCAGTTAGAGATTTATAGCATGGACTTAGACTAGAAACAGAGAGCATGACAAATAATGCTTGCCATGAATAACTCCTCATGCAATAGAACTTACCTGACTAGGCACGGAGACATGCACAATTTGGTTTAGTTTTAAGAAGGCTTTTGCATTATACAACTACAGATGTGATAAATTCCTTTGAGTAATAAAAAAAAAAAAGAAGGCTTTTGGAGTTCCCTGGTGGCTCAGCAGGTAAAGATCCAGCACTGTCACTGATGTGGCTTGGGGCACTGCTGTGGTGCCCCTTAGATTCCTGGCCCGGGAACTTTCTCATGCCATAAGCATGGTAAAACAAAACAAAACAAGACAAAACAAAACCCAAATCAAAACAAAAAAAAAAAAAAAAACAAACAAGGGCTTGGGCCAGGTACTGATGTCATCACAACACTTTAGCTTTTTGAGGATGTGAAAAACATAGCTGTCTCTTCCAACAAACTACTTTACATGTTCTACAGGTTACCCTTGCAGGTGGTGTAGACAACCTCTCGCTTGGTGGGGTGAGGATTCTCAAGTAAATGATGATCTGGGTTTCCATGGGATCAAGGATCCGACAGAATTATTAAATTCATACAAGTTCATCAGTATCAGTAAGACCCTTGGCAGCCTCTGCTTCCTCCTTCCTCGTCTGACAAGGTCATGGGAGACGTCACCCTGATAAGCAAGATTTAACTATCCATGTATTAGTATCATTCTTCACTGATCTGGTGACATTTCGTGACCTCTCAAAGCCTGTGTTGGTCATCCAGCTCTTCATTTTGAAAGATAATCAGGCTGGGGATGGTATCCCAGGTGCAGAATTATTGTCTCTCAAAACCTTGAAGAGGAGTTCCTGTCGTGGCACAGTGTTTAATGAATCCGACTAGGAACCATGACATTGCGGGTTCAATCCCTGGCCTTGCTCAGTGGGTTAAGGATCCGGCGTTGCCGTGAGCTGTGGTGTAGGTCACAGACACAGCTCGGATCCTGCGTTGCTGTGGCTCTGGCATAGGCCCATGGGCGACAGCTCCGATTTGAAACGTAGCCTGGGAACCTCCATATGCTGCAGGAGCAGCCCTAGAAAAGGCAAAAAGACCAAAAAAAAAAAAACCGCAAAAACCTTGAAGAAGTTGCTCTGTTTGTTGTCTTATATTGAGAATTGTTATTGAGAAATGTACTAATCCTTGTCCATTGTAAGAAATATTTCTTTGGAAGCTTCTCAACGTTTTCTCCCTCTCCCTCCCTCTCTCTCTTTCTCTCTGGCTCTGAATTTCACACACCATGTCTCAGGTAGGTCTCCTTTCCACTGATGCTTAGAGGGCACTCTGACCTGGGGTCTCATGTTTCTTTGTCTTCAGTTACTCTTTCTTCATTTTTTTTCTTCTCCCTTTTCCTCCTGGGTCTCCGGCCTAATTGCTCCGGCTGAAACTCCTGGATCTCAGCCCTCAGGCTCTGCATCCTGGTCTTGAGTGCATCTGGATCCACACAAGGCTCACTCACTGGCTCCTCAGCATTGTCCACTCTGTTGTTTGGCTCATCCCTTCATTTCTGAGATTTTTTTTTTTTTGCCACATCTGCAAAATGCAGAAGTTCCTGTGCCATAGCAGTGATAATGCCAGATCCTTAACCCATTGAGCCACCAGGGAACTCATGCACATTTCCCATTTCTAAGATTTTTACGTGTTCTTTTTCATACTGCCCATTCTTGCTTTGTGGATTCCCAGGAACACACTCTCTTTGCCTCTGCCCACTGTTTGGCATGGCCTGGAGAGCAGACGGGTAGACCTCCGTGGGTGTCACTGCCGCAGTGTGACCAGCACCTGTTTTGGCACTTCCTGAAGGGCACAGCCCCTTCCTGTCCCAGCATCCCACTGCTCCCACAGAAGTCCACTCTTTTTTTTTTTTTTTTTTGGCTTTATAGGGCTGCAGTGCAGCATATGGAAATTCCCAGGCTAGGGCTCGAATCAGAGCTGCAGCTGCCAGCCTACACCCCAGCCATAGCAATGCCAGATCCGAGCTGCGTCTGTGACCTACACCACAGCCAATGGCAGCAATGCCGGATTCTTCACCCACTGAGCGAGACCAGGGATTGAACCCACATCCTCATGGACACTAGTCGGGTTTGTTACCACAGAGCCAAAACGGGAACTCCTGCGTACATTTTGTTGTATGTGTGTAGCATTGTTTAACCACTTATTATGGGAATGTAATTTTTGCTGTCATATAAAGATTTATAGTAAGTGTCCTATACACTATAACTGAGAACTTCTCTCCAGTTATCAGCTCTTGACTGTATCTCCTTGTGTTGTTATTCATATACCCCATCTCCTGTCTTCGGGGTTATTGCCTTTTGTTTCTTTTGGCATTATCAGTCACATTTCGTGTGAATAACCCTCCATATGTCTCTTGGGGCACATGTGCAAGACCTGCTCTAGGTGCACAGCAGTGGGGAATTACTGGGTCACAGTGAAATGGAGCAGGTCGTATGTCCTTTCCCCGACCATGGCCTCTGCCTGCCGTTTGTCTGTATGTCCAGAGACATCTTTGGAACAATTATTTGCATGTATGTCTATTTCAACACATTGGATGTGACACTCACTTGATACCCTAAGCTTCTGAGTAATGTGCTTCTGGTATGTCAGTGGTCTAGAGCCCTGAGGATCCGTTTCTGTGTTGCCCACAGATTCGGGTCTTCATTTTTTTTTTTTTTCTGTCTTTTTGCCTTTTCTAGGGCTGCTTCCCATGGCATATGGAGGTTCCCAGGCTAGGGCTTCAATCAGAGCTGCAGCCACTGGCCTATGCCAGAGCCATGGCAATGCCAGATCCGAGCCATGTCTGTGACCTACACCGAAGCTCAAAGGAATGCCGGATCCTTAACCCACTGAGCGAGGCCAGGGATCGAACCCGCAACCTCATGGTTCCTAGGCAATTCGTTAACCACTGAGCCACGACAGGAACTTCAGATTCATCTTCATTTAACGTGCAGGGAAAGAGTGTAAGGAATCCCAGCTGACAGAGGGCTCGTAGAGGGGCGCCTTAATCTCTTGCTTCTTGCCTCTGCATACAATGTACGTAAGCACAGGTTTATTAATGATGTGAATGACAAAGTCTTGGGACTTCTGGTTTCAGTTTCACCATTTAAAGAGCTTAGAAGAAATAGATAAATCCACTGTTTGGAGATTTAAACTCTTCTGCCAGTAATGGCTAGATCAAGGAGGCAGAAAATCAGTACGGATATAAATGACCTGAGCATTATCCATCAACTTCATCTAATTGACACTCAGAGAACACTCCATCCAGCCACAGCAGATCACCCAGAAAGACCACACTCTGGTCTGTAAAACACACCTGAACAAATTTAAGAGAATACAAATCATGCAAAGTATGTTCTCAGAACGAAATGGAATGAAACTCGAAATCTGTAACAGGAAGCTGGAGAGGGATAGAAAACAGTATGAGAGTTGGAAAATTCCCAAATACTTGGAAATGAAAGAACATGCAAATAACATCTGGTTTGAAGAAATCTCAAGACATACAGGTGGCCAGCAGGTACATGAAAAGATGCTCGACATCGCTAATCAACAGGGAAGTGAAAAATCAAAGCCATAATGTGATATCACCTCATACCTCTTAGAATAGCTGTTATCAAAACCCCAAGAAATAGCAAGTGTTGGGAGGTCCCACTGTGGTGCGGTGGAAATGAGTCCAACTAGTATTCCTGACGATGTGGTTTCCATCCCTGGCCTCCATCAGTGGTCGGGGATCTGGCATTGCCATGAGCTGTGGTGTAAGTCACAGATGCAGCTCAGATCCCACGTTGCTGTGGCTGTGGTGTAGGCCGGCAGCTGTAGCTTCGATTAGACCCCTACCCTGGGAACCTTCCACGTGCCACAGGTGTGGCCCTAAAAAGCAAAAAAAAAAAAAAAAAGAAAAGAAAAGAAAAGAAAATGTGGGATATATACACAATGGAATATTACTTAGCCGTAAAAAGGAAATCCTGCCATTTGTGACATCGTGAAGGAGCCTGAAAACATTATGACAGTGAAATAAGTCAGATAAAAAGATACAGAGTGGTCTTGGATCTGGCATTGTCCCTGCAGCAGCCAGGGTTGCTGCTGTGGTGTGGGTTCGAGCTCTGGCCTGGGAACTTCCATATGCCACAGGTGTGGCTGAAATAAAAGGGTAAATACTATTTGGTCTCACTTATATGTGTAATCTAAAATAAAAAACCAGGAGGTCCTGTTGTGGCTCAGCACACTGAGAATCCAACATAGTCTCTATTGAGGAGGCAGGTTCCATCCCTGGCTTCGTTCAGTGCTTAAGGATCCAGCGTTGGCACAAGCCACGGCATAGATCACAAAGGCAGATTGGATCTGGTGTTGCAGGGGCTGTGGTGTAGGCCTGCATCTGCAGCTCTCATTTGACCCCTAGACCAGGAACGTCCATATGCTGCAGGTGCAGCCATAAATTATGAAAAATAAAAAATAAAAGCAAAGCCCAACCAAAGAAAAATTTCTGAGCTTATGGATACAAAGAAGAGATTGGGTTTTGCCTGAGGCAGGGAATGGGAAGTGGGCCAAATGGGTAAAGGGAATCAAAACGGACAAATTTCCAATCATAAAATGAATATGTCATGGCGATGCAGTGTATAGCATGGTGACTATAGTTAATAATGCTGTATTGCATATTTGAAAGTAGCCAGGAGAGAGTATGCTTAAAAGGTCACATCAGTAATAAAGAAAAATTGTAAAAGCAAAAAAAAAAAGAAAAAAAATTGTAGCTATGTATGGTATTGGATGTCAACTGGACTTATTGTGGTGATCGGTTTGCAGTATATATAAATATTGAACCATTACATGGTATACCTGAAACTAATAAAATATGTCAATTATACTTCAATGAAATATATAAGTAAATAAATTTTGGGAAAAAAAAGAAAAACGTCTTAAGAAAAAATAAAAAATATTCTATTTTTTAATTCTTATTTATTTTTTATTTTTTTGTCTTTTTGTCTTTTTAGGGCTGCAGCCACAGCATATGGAGGTTCCCAGGCTAGGGGTCTAATCGGAGCTGTAGCCGCCGGCCTACACCACAGCCACAGCAATGACAGATCCTTAACCCACTGAGCGAGGCCAGGGATCAAACCCACAACCTCATGGTTCCTAGTCGGATTTGTTAACCACCGAGCCACAACGGGAACTCCAAAAAAACATCTTAAACAAGATGAAAATGAATGTAAACTTATCAAAATGTGTGGGATGCTGTGAAAGCAGTGCTTAGAAGAGGGAAATTCATACCATTAAATGCGTATATTGGGAGTTCCCATTGTGGCACAGCAGAAACGAATCTGACTAGGAACCGTGAGGTGGCAGGTTCCGTCCCTGGCCTCACTCAGTGGGTTAAGGATGCGGCGTTGCCATGAGCTGTGGTGTAGGTTGCAGATGCAGCTTGGATCCCATGTTGCTGTGGCTGTGGTGTAGGCCGGTGGCTACATCTCTGATTTGACCCCTGGCCTGGGAACCTCCATATGCCATGGGTGTGGTCCTCAAAAGACAAAAAGCCAAAAAAATAAAAAAAATTTAAAAAAAAATAAGTGCGTATACTGGATGTTTATCTGAAACTAATAGCCCAAGCTTGCTTCGTTGAATGTTAGACAGAAGAGTAATTTAAGCCTAAAGCCATCAAAAGAAAGAAATTTTTAAGAAATAAAGCAGAAATCGGTGAAAGTGAAAACAAGAAACTAATAGAGACATCAATGGAACCCAAAGCCACCTCACTGAAAAGAGCAGTAAAATTGATAAACCTCTAGCCAGGCTAACCTAGAAAAAAAAAGACAAAATTATCAATATAAAAAAAATGAAAGACGGGTCATCATTGCTGATCTCATAGACAATAAAAGAGTAGTGAAGGAATAGCATGAACACTTCTGCGCCCACCAGTTTGATAACTTCAATCAAACAAACCAATTCTTTGAAAGACACACACTGCCAAGACTTACACAAGCAGAAATAAATAACCTAAATAGCGTTATAGCTACTGAAGAAATTTAGGCAGAAATTAATAACCTTCCAATAAAAGAAAGCGCCAGGTCTGGATCATCAAAAATTTCACAGGTGAATACTTGCAAACACTTAAAGAAGAAATAATACCAATTTCCTCTGATCCTTTCCAGACTCTAGAAGTAGAGGAAACACCGCATAATTTATTTATGAGGCCAGTATTTATTTACTGGCAGAACCAGGTAAGACATTACAAGATCGGAAAACCATAGACCAGTATCTCTCATGCTCACTGATGCAAAAATCCTCGATAAAATATTAGCAAATCAAATCTAATAAATAAAAAAAGATGATGTACCGTAACCGAGTAGATTTTATTCCAGGTACGCAAGAGAAACCCCTTTCTTGTTTGACCAAGGCTACCTTCTTACTATGTCGTCACATGGCAAAAAGCGGGGGAGGGGGAGAGACAGAGATCATCTCTCTCATGTATATTCTTTTTTTATTTCGCTTTTTTTTGGTCTTTTTTAGGGCCGCACCCACAGCGCCTGGAAGTTCCCAGGCTAGGGGTCCAATCAGAGCTGTAGCTGCCGACCTACACCACAGCCACAGCAATGCCACATACAAGCCGCGTCTGTGACCTACACTGCAGCTTGTGGCAATGCCAGATCCTTTAACCCACTGAGCGGGGCCAGGGATAGAACCCGCATCCTCATGGATCCTAGTCGGGTTCTTAATCATCTGAGCCATGACAGAAACTCTCATGGCATACCTTTTTTCTTGATGAGTTCCCTTCGTGGCTCAATGGTTAATGAATCCAACTAGCATCCATGAGGACATGGGTTCCATCCCTGGCCTCACTTAGTGGGTTAAGGATCCGGCATTGCTATGAGCTGTGGTGTCGGTCTTAGATGTGGCTCGGACCTGGCGTTGCTGTGGCTGTGGTGTAGGCCGGTGGCTATAGCTCCAATTAGACCCCTAGCCTGGGAACCTCCATATGCCTTAGGTGCGGCCGTAAAAAGACAAAAAAAAAAAAAAAAAATTCCATATGGGCTGCTTCCAGTTCTTAATAATCATGATTACAGTGGCCATAAACATTAGTGTGCCAGTATCTGTGTGGATATAAGCCTTCACATCAGTTGGGTGCAGGATTGCTGGATCGTATGTACGGTAAAACTAAGTTTCCCTTCAAAACAAACCACCAAACAGTCTTCCAAAGTGGTGGTTCCATTTTGCATCATCTCCAGTAATGAGTAAGATTTCTTCTTGTTCTGCATCTTTACCAACAATTGGCATTCAGTTTTTTGGATTTCAGCCATTCTAATAGGTGTGTAGTGGTATTTTATTGCTGTTTTAATTTCTCTTTCCTTAATGTCAGTGATGTTGAGTGTCTTTGCATACATTTATTTGCATCTCCTCATTTTAAAAATTGGCTTATAGGCTTTCTTATCATCGAATTTTAACAGTTCTTTGTATATTTTAGATATGAATCTTTTATCAGATATGTGTTAGTATGGCTCGTCTTTTCATTCTCTTAACAATGGGTGTCTTGGACAGAGAAGAACTTTTTCATTTTAGTAAAGTCCAGCTTATCACTTTTTTCGCTCATGGGTTGACTTTAGCATTGTACCTAAAAACTCATCAACAACTCTCGAAGACTTTCTTTTATGTTTTCTTCTAGAAGTTTCGTAAATTTCTATATTTAGTCTTTGATCCATTTAATTCTGCGAAATGTGTAAGGCTTATATCTAGATTCACATTTGTGCATATTTCGGTATCCAGATGTTCCAGGAATATTTGTTGAAAAGACTGTCCTTTCTCCATTGACTCGTCTTCATGCCTTGTCAAAAATTAGTTGACTAAACTTGTGAATCCAGGAGTTCTGCTGTGCCACAGTGGGTTAAGAATCTGACTGCAGGAGTTCCCGTCGTGGCGCAGTGGAAACGAATCTGACTAGGAACCATGAGGTTGCAGGTTCAATCCCTGTCCTCGCTCAGTGGGTTAAGGATCCAGCATTGCCATGAGCTGTGGTGTAGGTCACAGAATCAGCTGGGATCTGGTGTTTCTGTGGCTCTGGTGTAGGCTGGTGGTAACAGCTCCAATTCAACCCCTAGCCTGGGAACCTCCATATGCCGTGGGTGTGGCCCTAAAAAAAAGAAAGACAAAAAAAAAAAAAAAGCATCTGACTGCAGTGGCTTGGGTTGCTGCAGAGGCACAGGTCCATTTGCTGGCCTGGCACAGTGGGTTAAAGGATCCAGCATTGTTGCAGCTGGGAGTAGGTCACAGCTGCGGCTCAGATTCTATCCCTGGCTGGGGAACTTTTATATGACAGGGGAGCGGATATTAAAATAAAAATGTGAGGGAGTTCCCATCGTGGTGCAGTGGTTAACGAATCTGACTAGGAACCATGAGGTTGCGGGTTCGATCCCTGGCCTTGCTCAGTGGGTTGAGGATCCGGCGTTGCCATGAGCTGTGGTGTAGGTCACAGATGTGGCTCGGATCTGGCATTGCTGTGGCTCTGGCGTAGGCCGGTGGCTACAGCTCCGATTGGACCCCTAGCCCGGGAACCTCCATATGCCACAGGAGCGACCCTAGAAAAGGCAAAAAAAAAAAAAAAAAAAAAAAAAAAAATTGTGAGTCCATTTCTAGGTTTTACTCTGTTAGATTTATCTATATGTTTATTCTTTTTCCCAGATAGTGCTGTCTTGATTAGGATAGCTTTATAGAAAATCTTGGAATTGAGTAGTGTGTCACCAACTTTGTTCCCCTTCAGTATTGGGTTGGCTATTCTAGGACTTTTGCCTTTCTAAATAAACTTGAGAATCATTTGGTTGGTATTCACTAATATGGACTGAGTGTTTGTATTCCCCCCAAAATTCATATGTTGAAGCCCTAATCCCCAATGTGATGGTGTTTTGAGAGACCTTTGGGAGATAATTAGATCATTAAGATGGAGTCCTCTTGAATGGGATTAGTGCCTTTATTAAGAAAATATATGAGTGTTCCCGTTGTGGTGCAGTGGAAACGAATCTGACTAGCATCCATGAGGATGCGAGTTTGATCCCTGGCCTCACTCAGTGAGTTAAGGATCCGGCATTGCTGTGAGCTGTGGTGTAGGTTGCAGACGTGGCTCAGCTCTGGTGTTGCTGTAGCTGTGGCGTAAGCCAGCAGCAACAGCTCCGATTAGACCCCTAGCCTGGGAACCTCCATGTGCCGAAGGTGTGGCCCTAAAAAAGCAAAAAAAAAAAAGTATGTAACATCAAGCCACACAAAAATACAGATGAAAATAATGCATACTGCTAAATGAATGAAGCTAATCTGAAATACTACATACTTTATGATGCCGATTATGTGACATTCTGGAAAAAGCAAAACTATAGAAATGGTAAATGGATCATTAGTTGCCAGGGGTTTGACTAAGTGAAGCACAGGGGATTTTTCAGAGCAGTGAAACTATTCTGTGTGACACGATCATGCTCATGGTGGATACCCAACACTGTGCATTTATCAAAAACTACCAACTGGTTTCTATGTGGTTTAAAGATTGAGAAGCACGGGTTTGCTGTGACCCACACACTCAAGGGCGCCCCACTCCCCTTGCAGCCCTATGACAGAGGGGCAGGGGCTCTATCCCAGCAGTCAGCTATGGCATCCTCCAATTGCTGCCATTTCAATTCCAGTCACAGGTGTGCCAAGGACTCCAGTTGCCCCATCTAAAAGCTGACTTGTGGTTTTTATGAACAGAGGGCCTGGTTGCCATGTAAGAAGTCCAGTTACACTGAGACCACCAAACTGAGAATGCCCAAATTAGCCAGACAGAGAGAAAGAGAGATGCCCCAGCTATTCTAGCCATCCTGGTCCAGGTGCCAGACGTGTTAGTGAAGAAGACCTCAGATGCCTCCAGCCTCATCTGAAGGCAACAGCATGAGACACAAGAACAACCCAGCTGAGGGAGTTCCCATTGTGACTCAGTGGAAACGAACCCGACTAGTATCCATGAGGACACAGGTTTGATCCCTGGCCTCACTCAGTGGGTTAAGGATCTGGCGTTGCTGTGAGCTTGTGGTGTAGGTCGAAGACGAGGCTCAGATCTGGCAACTACAGCTCCAATTCAACCCCTAGCCTGGGAACCTCTGTGTGCCGAGGGTGCAGCCCTAGAAAGACACTCGCACACACAAACACACACACACACACAACTACCCAGCTGAGCCTAGTCAACCCACAGAATTATAAAGAGATAGTGGTAAATCTTTGCTGTTAAGTGTGGGAGTGGTTTCTAGGGCCACAATAGATAACCAGTCCAGAGCTGCAAGGCTATACCCTGATGTGGGGACTCCTGCTGTGTTGTCTTGCTTGCCCCCAAGAGAGAAATGCCTGAAATATCAGAGGAGAACAGTAGAAAAGATTTGCAGGCAACATTCCCAAGTCAAGGCAGAGGGGCAGTCTAGCTCCCTTCTCGTCCTTCTCACCCAGGCTCCAGCAGCTGAGAGAGTGAACTGATTTCATTACAAATAGCTAGTTCTTCACTTCTGTTTCCAAGGGAAGAAGTAAAGCAATTTTCAGGCAGAAAAGGAACCAGGGTGGGACGTAAGCGTAAATATCATGAACGTGGAGTGAAGAGGGCAGATACTCATTTGAACAAGAATTAGCTCACACAACTGAAGGAACATTTAGGTAAAACTTCCCCAAAGCCTCCAAGACATTATCTTCCATCTTCATCATAGGGCATGCCTCTGAAGAAGAGGTCAAACAGAAGGTCCAAGACAAGAGCATTAAACAACCGAAAGCGAAGGAAAGTGGCTCTTGGAGAATGAATTGAGAGGAAGGCTTTATAAAATGAAAAGCACCTCACAAGCACCTTGGAATCAAATCTGTACTGCTGCCATGGAGATGAGGTCCGAGGGAAGATCCATCAAGTGCAAGGGGCAAAGGCAGAGGAAAAACATGATTAGATGATGGATGTGAGAGCCGACAGTAATGATGCAGCCCAGAGTGGGTTTTCCCGAAGAGAACGGAACAAATGCAACAAAACCGAATTTATAGATAAGTAACAAAACCAAATTTATAGCTAAAGTAGAAGGATGACTGTAATTTGTACACTAAAAAGATTCTCTTACTATAACAAGACAAGTCAGTATAAAGCCATCAGGACCAAGACAAATCCTTTAAGCATCAGGGCAGGATAAGGTCAGCTTAACAGGGGAAATTTTAGGTTGGCTGCAGGCTTTCCTCCAAAACTCAAGATGCCAAAAAATAATGGAACAATTGTTTCGCGAATGTGTGGTGAGGAAAAGCCTTTGAGCTAAGAACGTGCAAATGCTTCTTCAGGTTTGTGCTTTAGTTGATGTGATACTTAGTAAAAGGACAATCAAAATAAAGAGCCTAGGACCATGAAGAATGAAGGCTGTGGTGAGCTTGGAATCCAAATCAACAAAATTGTTAGGTTAACATGACTGGCAATTCTGGCCATCAACCAGAATTTACTTATTACACTGGTACTATTCTTCCACTATGTTGCTTATGCAATAAATGTAAGAGATCACAAAAATCTCAGCTGGTGCCAGCAGAAGTCATGGAAGCAGAGAGCATCGGAAAGGACTGTGGCGGCTTCATTTTTGTCTGCAAGGGGAATGTCTTAGCCTGTAACAAAATGCCACGGATGGGGTAGCTTATAAACAGCAAACATTTCTTTCTCATGGTCTTAGAGATACAAAGGCTAAGATCAGATGCCAGCAGGGCCAGGCGAAGGTGCTTTTCTGGGTCACAGACTTCTTGCCATGTCCTCACGTGGGGCAGGGACTAGGGAGCTCTGTGGGGTCTCTTATGATAGCCTTAGTCCCATTCCTGAGGGCTCCACCCTTGTGACCTAATCGCCTCCTAAAGGGTTGGGATTTTTTTTTTTTTTTTTTTTTTTTTTGGTCTTTGTAGGGCTGTACCCACAGCACATGGAAGTTCCCAGGCTAAGGGTTGAATCGAAGCTGCAGCCGCAGCAATACCAGATCTGAGCTGTGTCGCAGCCTACACTGTCGCTCATGGCAACACCGGATCCTTAACCCTCTGAGCAGAACCAGGGATCAAACCTGCGTCTTCATGGATACTAGTCCAGTTAGTTACCACTGAGCCACAATGGGAACTCCTGGGGGTTTGGATTTTAACATATGAATTGGGGGGACACATTTATACCATAGCAGGGAATCAAGAAATAATATTTTAAAAATTTATTTTCTTTTAGCCACACCCAATGCATGTGGAAGTTCCCGGGCAAGGGACCAAACCAGAGCCACAGCAGTGACCCAAGCCACTGCAGTAACAATGCCAGATCCTTAACCCGATGGGCTTCGAGGGAACTTCAGCCCATGACCATTCTATCCTTGTATGTTGGAGTGGGCCAATAGCTTTGGAGGTGGCGGAAAGAATTTGACGTTTGGTTCTTAAGTCTCTGGGTGGAGAGAGTGCTTCCTTCCACCCAATTTGGAAATTCCTCTGCAATACCTATAAATCCTGGATTTTAAGCCTGATGTCATGATAGGATGGAGCATTTGGATATTACTCTTGGTCAGAGATGTGTAGGCATATATTGCTTGTAGGGAAGAAGGATGGTCTAAATATTTAGAGATGAGAAAGACAGACTCTGATAATCTTTAGTTTGCCAGTATTTCCACTTCTCCCCCTTTCCCGGCTCATTGCAGGTGCACTTTGGAGCCCCCTAGTGGTTGAGTAAGAAGTGAGCAGAAGAGTCATATATCAAGCCTGAGCTTTTTTTAAAAAATTTTATTGTTATTAAAGTATACTTGATTTACAGTGTTGTGCAAATTTCTGCTGTACAGCAGAATGACACAGTCATGTGTGTGTGTGTGTATTCTTTTTCTCATACTATCTTCTGTCATGTTCTATCCCAAGAGACTGGATATAATTTCCTGTGCTGTACAGTAGGACGTCATTGCTTATCCATTCTAAAGGTACTAGTTTGCATCTGCCAACCCCAAACTCCCAGTCCATCCCACTTCCTCCTCCCTCCCCCTTGGTAACCACAAATCTGTTCTCTATGTCTGTGAGTTTGTTTCTCTTTTGTAGATAGGCACCCTTATATTCATTGCAGCGCTATTCACAATAGCCAAGACATGAAAACAACCTAAATGTCCATGGACAGATGAACAGATTAAGAAGATGTGGTACATACATACACTGGAATATTACTCAGCTGTAAAAAAGAACTAAGTAATGCTATTTGTAGAAACATGGATACAACTGAAGATTCTCATACTAAGTGAAGTAAGTCAGAAAGAGAAAGACAAATACTATATGATATAACTTATACGTGAAATCTAAAACAGGCCAGAGCTTTTTTAGTTTGTTTTTTGTTTTTATTTTCTTTATGGCCGCACCTGCCACATATGGAGGTTTCCAGGCTAGGGGTCGAATCGGAGCTGTGGCTGAGGCTTGTGCCACAACCACGGCAACATGGGATCCAAGCTGCATCTGTGACCTATGCCACAGCTTTCGGCAGCACTGGATCTGTAACCCACTGAGCGAGGCCAGGGATCGAACCCACATCCTCACGGACACTGTGTTGGGGTTCTTAATGCATTGAGCCACAGATGGGAACTCCTAGAGCTTTTAATTACTGGTGCAAGACTCCCCGGAGCCATTGCTTCCTCCATGGTAGTGACCTCCCCACCAGGGGCTGCTTCGTCAGCCTGTCCAGGAGGGAGAACAGCATGATGGAAACCCCCACTCACCCCACACACCTCACGGCTTTAAGCTGCGGAGATTTTAGGGCTGTTTGCAGCAGAATCAAGCCTATCCTGGAGACACAGAAATGGGAAGGGAACGTTTCACTTGTATAAAATCGCCTTGCCCTCCGTCTCCCTGTTTTGGGGGCTCAAATCCTCGTGAATGCCAGGGAGGAATCAGCACAGTACTGAGTACGTCCTGGATGCCCAGGAGGTGGTTTTCAATTGATGGGTGGACGTCATAGATTTCATGCTAGAAATTTGCTTCCATTGGGCCTATAATGTCTCCACGCAGCTATTATTAGAACATAAATTGGAACAGACTGCTCTGTAGTGACAGGAATATGAAAGTTGGTAACTTAGAGGCACTTCATTTGGAAATGCTTTGGACAGCTCCCCTTCAAGGTAGTCCAGCAAGAGAGTTTTAAGGAAAGATGAGCACGGGGAAAGCAGACATGACAAGTTGAAAACGCTGCTGCCAGAAGTACTCTGAGGGGAATCCCTGCCCTCGCAGTATTTACTGCGTGATGAGTGTTGAAGGGAGGCAGCTGCTTTTTAGCCTCAGTATCCCATGACTTGGTGTTCTTACAGACCAGAGAAGGAGCCTAGTAAGGCCACGGGGGATTAAATTGTTGGGTGGAGAGCAGGTCAAGCTTAAAGGCATTCGCTTTTGTAGTGACTCCTCTTTACAAAACATGGTTCAGTGAGTTCAGAATCCAACTGCCCTGGCTCGTGGAGGTACAGGTTCGATCCCTGACCCGGTGCAGTGGGTTAAAGGATCTGGCATTGCCACAGCTGTGGCTTGGGTCACAGCCGAAGCTTGGATTCCATCCCTGGCCCAGGAACTTCCATATGCTCTGGGTGCAGCCATAAAAAAAAGAATGTATATATAAATTGTCACAATACTGTAAATCAACTCTACTTTAATAAAAAAGTAAAAATAAAAAATAGAAAACAAGGCAGAATTCACTCATTCAAAAAAGAATATATATATATATATATATATAACTGAATCGCTTTGCTGTACATCAGAAACGAACTCAACATTGTAAATCAACTATTCTTGAATACAATTGTTTTAAAAAGGGGGCAAATATTCGAAATGGTTTTTGTGGAAAGCCAGGCACACAATAGAATTTCTGGGCCTGGTGGTGGGCCCGGAGAAGCTTAGGAATCATGGCTTTAGGGTAGAATCAGAGGCCTCTGTCAGATATAATGAGGTTATTATTCATTTTTTTGAATGGTAATTTTCAGGTGTGTTTTTTTTTGTTTGTTTGTTTGTTTGTCTTGTTAGGGCTGAACCCACGGCATGTGGAAGTTCCCAGGCTAGGGTCCAATTGGAGCTACAGCTGCTGGCCTACACTACAGCCATAGCGACACCAGATCTGAGCCACGTCTGTGACCTATATCACAGCTCACGGCAATGCTGGATCCTCAACCCACTGAGTGAGCTCAGGGATTGATCTCGTGTCCTCACGGACACTCATCGGGTTCATTACTGCTGAGCCACGACGGGAACTCCTGAATGGACATTTTTAATGATGCTGTGATGGGCATTCTAGCCCTCCTGCAGTCTTTCCCTGACTCTTTGGGGGGCATATGTTCACTCAGCGCATGAGGGGTTATTATGTGCCAGACACTCTTTATTCATTAAGCAATTTTTATTGGGTGTCTAATTGATGCCAGGCATTCTGGACATGGTCCGAGTGGGGTCCTGGAAAGTAAGTGAGTAAACAAAATGGTAATGCAGACTCGAACGGGTAGGAAGGCAGGAGGGATGGGGTGAGGAGGTTCGTGTAGGTCAGGGGTCCGGGCAGCCTAATGACAAGGAGTTCTGGAAGCAGAGGCTAGAGCAGTGAACAGGATAAAGGTTTTGCCCGCCTGAAACATCCGTTCTCGTGGAAGCAATAGGAAAGACAAGCAGAATCAGAACCATAGGTGCCAATAGATGGTAGGCGGGAGAATGTGAGTGAGGAGGGCACGGCTGGCATAGGAGGTGCTATCTGAGCAGAGTGGATTCGAGAGAGGGAGGGGTCGCATGCCGAGAGGATGGCAGGGGGTGGCAGCTGGAGATGCTCTGAATGGGACCATGCTGGGAGCGTGCTAGTCGTGGCCAGGGCTCTGGGAAGTTAGATTTGCTCCTTGCTGATGGCCCCAAGTATTTCAAAATAGTCACAGAGGAGTTCCCTCGTCTCAGCAGGTTAAGGATCTGGTGTTGTCACTGCGGTGGCTCGGGTTGCTGCCATGGTGAGGGTTCAGTCCCTGGGCTGGGAACTTTCCATACGCTGCAGGTGCAGCCAGGAAAAAAAAAATAGTCAGGGAGTTAAAAAGGAGGGGGGTGGGGCAAGGTGTCTATTAATAGATGGTGTAGCCACACCAGGGGTAAACATTTTATTCCATGGGGTGAAAAGAATAATTACACAAGCCCAACTCCCTTTTAAGAAGTGTCAAAATTGCGTGAATAACAGCAGTAAATATTAGGTGTTTACTCCATGCCTGGATGGTTGTAGGAGCTTTAAATTATGAACTAATTTAATCCTTTCAGACCTTATGAGATGAGACTATTGATTTAATCTATTTACAGTTCAGAAACTGAGACACAGATTCCTGTGTTTGTGTTTCTCTTCCAAGGTCATGCTGCTGTCAAGTATGGATGCTGGTGTAGACGCTTTCGTTATTGTTCTGCCTGCTTCCAGATCCCCTGCAAGGATATGAGAAAATACTAGCAAATGATAAGCATTAGGATTTCAGTTTAATGGAGTGGGTTATATATGTGAAGGGGAAATTAATTTCAAATATCATAATGTATCCAGTACTATTAAATTGTGGTAGTCTTGGAATTCCCGTCATGCCTCAGCAGAAACGAACCCGACTGGTATTCATGAGGATGCAGGTTCAATCCCTGGCCTCGCTCCGTGGATTAAGGATCTGGCATTGCCACAAGCTGTGGCATAGGTTGCAGAAGCGGCTCGGATCTGCTGTCGCTGTGGCCGGCAGCTGTAGCTTCAATTTCACCCCTAGCCTGGGAACTTCTATGTTAGTTGAGGGACAGCTTGGTTGTTCCCAAGTATTGGCAATTATGAATACAGTTGTCACAGAAGTGGATACAGGAGTTCCCATTGTTCCTGAGTGGGTTAAGAACCCGACACAGTGTCCGTGAGGATTCGAGTTCGATCCATAGCCTTAATGTGGGGTAAGGATCTGGCGTGGCTGCAAGCTGCAGTGTAGGTCACAGATGTGGCTCAGATCCAGTGTTGCTGTGGCTGTGATGTAGCCCGGTAGCTGTAGCTCTGATTTGACCCCTAGCTTGGGAACTTCCATATGCCTCGGCTGTGGCCCTTTAAAAAAAAAAAAAGAAAGAAAGAAAGAAATGCAGTGTCTTGTGCTACTCGTCTACACTGGAAAGATATGTCAGCCATCCTCTGGGAGCTAGGGGAGGGACCTCTGTGTCCTCATCTGCACCTGCCTGGACTGGAGTCCCTGTCACGCTGAATTGGGAGGTGGGGGGAGGGAGGCAACAGGCTGTGGTTCAAATGCCACAGACTTCTACTCTTTTTTTTTGGGGGGGGTGTCTTTTCTAGGGCTGCACCCGGGGCATATGGAGGTTCCCAGGGTAGGGGTCTAGTCAGAGCTGTAGCCACTGGCCTACGGCACAGCCAAAGCAATGCGGGATCCAAGCCCCACTGCAACCTACATCACAGCTCACTGCAATGCCAGATCCTTAACCCACTGAGCGAGGCCAGGGATCGAACCTGCAACCTCATGGTTCCTAGTCAGATTCGTTTCTGCTGCGCCACGACGGGAACTCCTTCCATGTTCTTATTTCTCCTCCCACCCACTTGGAACCCTCTTCCCTCCAGTCTTGGAGGGAATAGTGGCCTCCGTCCTGTCTTTCAAATCCTAGCCTAAGTGCCATCTCCTCAGAGAAGCCTTTCTGAGCATTTAAAACCAAGTACCCACCTAATTTTAATTCTCTTTGAACATTTGGCATTTTCTTGTATCGTCCTTCGTGGTCGTCTACACTGTGATATGACGTTTAATGAGACCATGGACCGTGTCTGTCTTGTACACGAATGTGTTCCCAGTGCCCACGGGTCTCGATAAATATTAATTGAGTCCATTTAATCACTGGGACATTAGATTAAGACTTACCTGAAGGCCTAAGATGCTAATAAATTCCTTTTATGGTTTAAGCCAATTTGAGCGGGGTTTGCTCTCAACCTGAAACTTCCTGAATGGCACACTGTTTTTTTTTTTTGTTTTTGTTTTCTCTTAGAGGAGTTTTTATAACTCTGTCTAAAGCATGTTATCACAGCGATTTTCTCTCCGTACAACAGGATTTTTTTTTTTTTTTCCTTTTTTGGCCGCCCTGTGGCACATGGAGTTCCCCGGCCAAGGATCAGATCCGAGTGGCAGTTTTGACCTATGGTGGATCCTTAACCCACTGTGCAGGGTGGGGGGTGGTTGAACCTGTAGCACGGCACTCCAGAGACCCTGTCAGTACCCTTGCATCACAGCAGGAACTCCAAGATATATATATATCCAATATGTATATATGTGTGTATATGTATGTGTGTGTGTGTATATATATATATATATAATTTTTTTTTTTTTGCAGGGTATAGAGAATTTATTCAAAGTCTGATACAGACTGGCCAAACCACCTTCTACGAAGCGGACAGGAAAAAAGAGCCTACAGAAAAGGTAGGAGTTGTTATAAAATTGCCTTAATTCCACTCTCTCTGCGTTACAAGCCGGGGGTGGGCAGTGGACTGCCGTGCTGTGTGCTCCATGCAATCGTGGGCCTCTAATTGCTGTCATCAAAATGTACATCTGTGTCACCGTAAAAAACTGCATTTGCTGCTTGTGTCTCACGTCTTACAACAGGTATAAATTTGTAAATATTTACACCCGTGTTCCTCCCCGCCTAGAAACTGGAGGTCCGGGCCCCGAGGCAGGCCGGCCAGCACAAGGTCCGGGCAGGGAGCCCCTCTCCAAGATATTTTTATTCATGTTTATATCATGGGACCTTCCCCATCCTTAGGGCGCACCCGGTCATAGAGTAGAGGCTCAGTAAATTCTCATGGAAGGAATCACTGAGCTGACTGATGACATAGGGAAGGTTGTGTTCACAACCCACGAGGCTCTTACAGGTACTCAGATTTTCTATCAAGCAAAACTGCTGTCCACCAAGAGCAAGTTAGCCATACCGTGGGTCCTCTGCTAATGGTCTTGTGCGTTAATTATCCCTAACTGTCAATCATCCTCGTTCATTATCAATAATCCCCAAATACTTTCCAGGCCAGAGAGAGAAACTGGCATGAGATCAGGTGTTGCTAAAAAAAAAAAAAAAAAAAAAAAAAAAAAAAAAAAAAAAAAAAAAAAAGGCAATAAAATCTGAGTGAGCACAACCTATGTAAATAATCTTAGTAGCAGTGATAAGAAAGATAATTGTTCACAGGTGTCATATCCTGGGCTTGAGGGGGAGGAAATACACCTTTTTTTTTTTTTAGCAAGAGGAAATGCTAATCGTTTCATTCAATTTATGAGCCTTAATTAGCACACTGCTGTTGTAATTGCTGAAATCATGTTCCTTTCCTGCTTTCCCTCTCTTGAGCAGATTCCTACACCATCAGACACTTCTACTTTCTTTGTGAATATGTGCATTTTGGCAGGGCTTTGACATTTATCAGTAATGATGATGTTGCTTCAAAAACATGCCATCAGTCGGCTTCTCAGTCTTTGTCTATGGCTTATTTCTCTCACACACACACTCAGATACAGACACAAACACACCTCTCTTTGTGGTGCAAATACGTAACTCAGAAATTACTAAAAAGCTGGTTTTCTTATAAGCTGGTCTCATTAATCTCCAAGTCCCTAAATTTTGTTTTGTTTTGATCTATAAAGATAATTTCTATAGCACTACAGCCAAATAGTTCACATAAAATTACTCAGGACTCTTGGGATCTGTCTGACTCACATAACTTTGTTCTTCAAAATTTCTCCTTGACAGTCTTATTTTGATGATGATGGTGATAATATCCTGTATCTTCCACCTCTTTTTCTTACCATGTACACAATGTCTTAGGCCTGGTGCTTTAAATGTTATCTTATTTATCCACCTAATGTCTCTATAGGTAGATTATTAACCCTCTGTTTACAAAAACAGAAACCAAAGCTAGGAGTATATATATTGTTTAAAATCATATATGCCCGAGTTCCTGTCATGGTGCAGTGGAAATGAATCCAACTAGGAACCATGAGGTTGCAGGTTTGATCCCTGGCCTTGCTCAGTGGGTTAAGGATCCAGTGTTGCCATGAGCTGTGGTGTAGGTCACAGACGTGGCTCGGATCTGGTGTTGCTGTGGCTGTGGTGTAGGCCAGCAGCTGTAGCTCCAATATGACCCCTACCCTGGGAACCTCCATATGCTGTGGGTGTGGCCCTGAAAAGCAAAAGCAAAAAAAAAAAAAAAAAAAAAAATCATATATGCCCATTCCCTTTCTTCTCTTTGTGAGGCTTCAGTTACTCTAACAGGATAAAGTGAGATGTTCTAATATACATCTCAGGCTATTTCCTTTTTCATCTTATCTTCCTTTATGTTTTGATCTCCTGGTGTTTTCTTCTAACCAATCATCCAGTTGATCAATTCTCTCTTCAGCTGTGTCTAACTTGCTAGTTCATCCTTCATTGAGTACTTAATTTATTACAGTTCTCAATTCTAGTATTTACATTTTGTACTTTATTTTATAGTTTTCAGTTCACCTAAATTCTCCATCTTGTCACTTAATTTCTTGAATAAGCATAGTTATTTTGAAAGTCTGTGTTTTAAATTCCAATATCTAAGTAGACTGTGGCTCTGGTTCTAGTTAGTTTCAGTTTCAGTCTTGCTTTTTATTATTCCTAGTTATTTTTTTTAGGATATAAAAATTTTTTAATGACTTTTTTATTTTTTCCATTATAGCTGGTTTACAGTGTTCTGTCAGTTTTCTACTGTACGGCAAAGTGACCCAGTCACACATACATATATACATTCTTTTTCTCCCATTATCCTCCATCATACTCCATCATAAGTGACTAGATATAGTTCCCAGTGCTGTGTAGCAGGATCTCGTTTTTTATCTATTCCAAAGGCAACAGTTTGCATCTATTAACCCCAAATTCCCAGTCTATCCCACTCCCTCCCCCTCCCTCTTGGCCACAAGTCTGTTCTCCAAGTCCATGAGTTTCTGTGGAAAGGTTCATTTGTGCCATATATTAGATTCCAAGTGTGTGATACCATATGGTATTTGTCTTTCTCTTTCTGACTGACCTCACTTAGTATGGGGGTCTCTGATTCCATCCATGTTGCTGCAAATGACATTATTTTGTTCTTTTTAATGGCTGAGTAGTACTCTATTGTGCATATATGTACCACATCTTCTTAATCCATTCATTTGTCAGTGAACATTTAGGTTGTTTCCATGTCTTGGCTATTGTGAACATGCAATGAACATGTGGGTGCATGTGTCTTTTTCAAGGAAAGTTTTGTCTGGATATATGCCCAAGAGTGGGATTGCTGGGTCATATGGTAGTTCTATATTTAGTTTTATGAGGTACCTCCATAATTTTTTCCATAGTGGTTGGAGCAATTTACATTCCCACCAACAGTGTAGGAGGGTTCTCTTTTCTCCACATCCTCTCCAGCATTTGATACTTGTGGACTTATTAATGATGGCTATTCTGACTGGTGTGAGGTGGTATCTCATAGTAGTTTTGATTTGCATCTAATAATCGGTGCTGTTGAGCATTTTTTCATGTACTTGTTGGCCATCTGTATATCTTCTTTGAAGAAATACTATTCAGGTCTTTTGCCCATTTTTCAATTGGTTTTTTTTTTTTTTTTGAGAGTATGTAAAAAAATATAATTTGAGGCCATGAATAAGGTTATCATCCTCCATAGCAGGTTTATATTTGCTTTTGACAGAAAGTTAAGAGTCTTTAGGAGTTCCCATCATGGCTCAGTGGTTAACAAACCCGACTAGGAACCGTGAGTTTGAGGGTTTGATCCCTGGCCTTGCTCAGTGGGTTAAGGATCCGGTGTTGCCGTGAGCTGTGGTGTGGGTCGCAGACGAGGCTCGGATCCCGCGTTGCTGTGGCTGTGGCTACAGCTCTGGTTAGACCCCTAGCCCCGGAACTTCCGTATGCTGTGCGAGCGGCCCTAGAAAAGGCAAAAAGACACACACACACACACACAAAAAAAAACCCCAAAATTGATCCTTTAACTCCCTGAGCAAGGCAGGGCTGGAACCAGCATCCTCAAGTATACTAGTCAGATTCTTGACCCGCCAAGCCACAAGAGGAACTCCTTCATTAGTCTTTCTAAAAGACCCTGCATTTTTTTTTCAGGTGTGGGGAGTATATTTATTATTTCTACTATTTCCCCAGAGAACTGATTTCTGTTCTTGTAAATTTTCATCTTCCTAGTTTCCTGGTTTGTTAGTTTTGATTTCTCTTTTTCTCTATACAAAAAATTCCAACCTAGCTAACACTATATAAACTCATGGCCCATCTTGTTTCATCTATTCCCCAGAATTATTTTGATGTAAACCCTGTACATATAATTCCATCTGAAAATGAATATTTTCATTTTCAGATGGAATATATCTAGTCTAAAAGGACCTAAAAAAATAACAATGTTCATATCACACCTATATTTACAATTGTCTTTAATATCACCACTGTTCAAAGGATTCTATTACAGTAGAGTTGGGGGATAAGACCAGAGCCAAGTTCAAGCTGCCATCGCCCCGGACTCTTCCCAGCTGTAATGGCATGGCTTTCAAACTCTATCAACTCACAGTAAGAAAGGAAACTTATACTGAGCAAGGATATCTGCATGTATAACTGCACCAAATATTTCAAAAACCCTACTTCCGTTTACCACATTGTCTGTTCTCTCTCTTCCCTTTCCTTCTCTCCCCCTCCTCCCTCTCAACCAAAAAAATGTTGGTTGCTTCCCACTGAACTGATTTTACATTACAGCTGTTATCCGCACTTTGAAGAACAATCCTATAAAGCAAATGTCTCAATATTAAATTAAGTGAAAAGGTATGAGATGAGTTTCAGATACCTTTTCTGAAAGGAGGGGCAGGGAAATAGCATTTCATCTAACATGTGCCTGGTGTCACAGGTCAAACCATTACATGTTCCGTCCATTCATATCCTGAGTCTCTCACATATCTATATTGTTGGCCGTTCTTCATTTGCTAGAGCCCATTCTAGTGGAGTGTACTTAATAGCTTAAGTGTGAGTACTCTGAACTGTATTCTTATAAAGTCAGTACAGAATGTTTGAGATCCCACTGCCACTTTCTTATATTGGGAAGTATGTCTTCCTGACCATTTCTGCTTGCAATTTCTGTATCTTCTGTGTTGAACAACTTAATAGTCAAGCACATTTGTTATCTATACACACTTAGCAACAATGTGGACCACCACCCATTTTCCTGAGTTACTAAAGACAGAATTTAATCAAGAAGTAGAAGCAGGATGCAAACTATTACACTTAAAATGGATAAGCGGTGAGGTCCTACTGTACAGCACAGGGAACTGTGTCCCATCACTGGCGATAGACCACGATGCAAAATAACAGAAGAAAAAGAATGTATATATACGTATGAGTGGGTCACTTTGCCCTACAGCAGAAATTAACAGAACACTGTAAATCAACTACCTTAATTAAAAAAAAAAAAAAAAAAAAAAAAAGCAGAAACAATTCCAAAGGTCAAACCAGCAGCACAGCCACTTCTCTCTTTGAGGATAAATTCCACTTGCAGCCTTCTCTTTAGGAATCTTAACTATAGACTCGAGGTTCAAGTGAAGCAAATAACCAGCCATCAAACCAATTTCTGTGAAAAAATAAACTCCTTCAGCATTAACAAGTATAATTAAGACCTTGCCCCCATCCATCTTTAGTGACTCTACTTTATTTAGCACATATTTAGTAGACCTTAATAAGCCAGTTCCTTGGTTTTTGACCTTCAAAGAAATGAAAGACACCCGTCTTAACTTAAAAGAGCTTTATTTAGTACATAATCATACAGTTCAGTACAACAAATTATAAAGGTTCTTTGTAAGATCCATAGGATGGTAAGGACAGAAAATCAATTGCTGCAAGAAAGTATAAGCCACTTTCTCATCTCAAAAGCTTTCTTCCATGAACAGATAAGCACTCTCTTCTAGGCCAAAAGCTTGTCATACATAAAGGATCTGGGAGTAGTATATTGGCCAAGATATATGATCTTAGAACATTTTCCCTTCCTATTAATCCCAAGGTTTAAATGAAAATTTAAAAATGGAGTATTTTGGTTAATTCTGATAGGTTTGGGCCAAAGGTGAGCTAAAATTGGTACAAGGATCATGTGGAAAATCAGAAAAAACATTTTTAGTTAATTGTAAAGATGCAGACCAGATGAACTATCTACCTGTGTCCTTGCTGACAACACTCACCCAACACACACACACACACACACACACACACTTATCTAGTTGATCTCACAAAGGTCAAGAAAATCATCTTTAAATGGACAAACAAATGGCCTAAATAATACCTAATTATGCTCCTGGCTAATACATCTTAAATAAATCCCTATTTTTTTTAAGTCTGTAATAAAGCAATTGGAACCTTCTAACTCTAGGACAGTCTCTATTAGCCACTGTGATCAGTATCAGTAGTTGGTCATTTAAGGAAGTAAAGTGGGGAATCCTAACTTCAAATGTACATTCATCTGCTCATGTTTGATATAAAGCTTTTCCTTTGCATAAGGGTCTAATGACTGCAGTTCTATTCTTGCAGAAGTCATACCAATAATATGATGTGGTACATACATTACATTACACATACATTGGAATACCTCATGATCAGTCTAGATTTTTCAAAAGGTGAAATGAGTACTTAAATCTGTGAAGCAATCTAAGTTCAGAAATTTTCTTGAATTTTATGTTCTCCCAATATTTTACAATTTTCCTAAGCACACCTAATTTAAAAGCAGTTTTTTATCAGCAGCAACCTTTATCAGATTTTACCAAAGCATTCAAGGTAATTTTCGCAGGAATGACCCTTTCTTTTTAGGCCCAAATGTCCAGGGTTTCTGTTGAATTGTGTATTGACAACAGGAAGCAGGGCATGTGCAGAGAAGTCTGGTGCGAGCAGAGAACTCAAGGGAGGGACAGAGGTGTGTGGGAATGTCAGGGAGCAGCCCGGGAAGGCTGGCTGATGGGAGGGACGCTGTGAGTCGGGTAAATAAAGGTTAATTAAGAGCACTTGTTGTACTTAGAGGTGCTTCTGAATGCTAATGCTGAAGCAAAATCAAGTCGTTTTTCTGCCCACAAAATACAGCCATCATTGGCGGCTCTCACCAAATACTAGCACAGCCATTGAGGTCCGTGCGGCAGGCAGCTCAGGCCGCAGGTCACTTGCTTTGGCTTGGCAGAGAGCCAGAGGTCAGTTGCTTTTCCTCTCTTTCCTTCATACTCCACTTATTAGAAGGTCATAAAGGAGAATACTGACGCACACAAAAAAATATTTAACATGATTCGCTAAGAGATTTGGTCATTAGGAAATAACAATGCCTACCATACACGGTCACAGTGTTTTGGAAAGAGTGTATGCATGGATTCTATCTTGCAAGATTTTTTTGGCACTTTGTATTTTACACCAATGACAGGACACGATGTTTTGGCAAAAAGTGGTACCTAAACTATGAAAAAATGATTACTGTGATGTCATTAATGCAGTGATGATGAGCATAAAAATTTACGTATGTTTCTTGTATATTGAAACTCCAAATACCCAAACCCTCAGATTAATGCATATGGGTATATTTAAAATAAATTGAAATATATCTGAGAATAGAGGGTTTTTAAAAACATAACTAGATGATCTAACATGTTGTACCTTACATGTGCTTGGTTTCAGTTAGAGTAAGGCACTCACTGAGGGATGGGCTGACTCGTGCTGTCAGCTACAACAGGCATGCATCATTACTGGCTTAATTAAAGGTTGAGCGCTGATTAAAATGTTTTACTACTGTATTATCCTAAACTGCAGTGGTCTCCAACCTTATTAAGGGATATAAGAAAAATATAATTCAGGAGTTTCAGCTGCAATTTAATAACCTAGCTACTGTGAATCTTTTATTTAATAAGTTTCAATAAAAGCCAAGTAGCCTTGAATCCAACACAACAGTGTAAAAGTTCTTTCAGAGTACTACTTAATAAGTAGTAGCTGAATATAAAATCATTTGACATGATACATACCCATCTTCGGGCCTACAGTAATTTACTTCAGTGTAACTGCAAGGAGAAACAGGTAAGTCATTTTCAAATGGCACCAACAGAGGTGAAAGTTAATTTCATTAGCCATCTTGATTCAATTAAATACACAAGATGCTTTTATCAGCAACTTTTACATGTCCCCATCATTAGAAATTAATTATAAAAGCAATTATAAAATTTTTTTGAGCAGGTACAAGGTGTACATAATCCTCTTTGCTGTTTATAAATAAGCAATGACTTAGAGGCACTTGGTTACCTTTGAGTAAGAAAAAGAATAACCCACCAGGGCCCTCATGGTAAGATTGGAGACCACATATCAAACTTGGTATGAAAATGCTCTCTGCCAAAAATATTGTATTAGTGAGTTAGTTAAGATACAACATTTAAAAAATAGTAATAAGACTTTGCAAGTTCTAGGCTGTAAAAAATACAAAGGCTAAAAACAAAAAGTTTACAAAACTTTGCAAACTCAGTAAATTTGAATGAGTAAGAAATAAAGAAAAATTCTCTTGATGCAGGATAGGTTAAATAGTATCAACAGGTTTTAAAATAACAACACTAAACAGTAACACATTCTACACTCTGCTGCTTTAAGGACTTACAATCTGGACCTTGTAACACTCTTCTGTGTCCAGCATTGAAACATGCATGCACATGCACGTGTACACACACACACACAAAGACACATACTACTGACATGCTACACACTGCATTTCAGACAGAACACAACCAAAAAATTTTAGATACATACAAAGACCTAACATGATTTTTTTTTTCAAATTATTAAAAGCATGATGGTCGGAAAAGATTATAAAATTTTTAGGCGAAACAGGACAATAAAGAGCTTTTTAAAAAGCCACCAGTTGGTCTTCCCTAGTGAAATAATATTAAATAGTTTGATGATGCAGCCCCTCAATTCGATCTAACTACAGCTATCTTAAGTCAATTAAAAATCAGAAGTATTTCCAATCCTGAACAGGCTCTGGATTTCCAACATGATAGGCAGCTGTTCAGGCTACATGTGGGACACTTACTGTCCTTCCCACAACAAAATTCTAGATCGCTTTCGAAAGTTAAACACACTTAAGCCAGAGAACATTAACACAACAAGACAAAAAAAAAGACGTACGTCTGTATAAGCTACTTTCAAAGATGGTCACGCTTGTGTAAACATTTGTAGACTTCATCATATCACAGCTTTAAGGTACGGGCTATCTAATTACAAATGAAACGCTATCTAGCGAGTTTCATTACGATAGTTTCACGTATCAAAAATAGAAATTGGATGGGAAGCTCTGTTACTTGTTTCTGGATAGCTTGTAAACATGGAATGTTTTGTTCTGAAACACTCTAGTGAAGTATGCTGTGTAGGGGGGCAGGTTTCTTTTTATCTCTTCGCAGAAGCGAGGGTGGCCTGCAAGTTTCAAATCCGGGTCATTCTCTCCTGGGCCATCCATCATCTAAGGCCAAAACAAAACCACACACAGTTTGGAAAGAAAACAACAGAAGGAGGAATGGGTATTGGGTTTCTTAAGAATGCTACGTGAGTGACCTTGAATTGAATGACTTCAAGGTCAATGGCTGCCCGGAGACCTTCCGGTCCATCCCTTGCCCCTTCAGAAGGGTACGTCCAGGCTGAAGAGGAGAGGGCAATGTTCCCCTTTAAATGGCCAGGCCAGATCTCAGTCTCCTTGTTCTGGGGAACACACGACACCAGTCCTCCCATAAAAATGAAATACAGAGGGAGTTCCCGTCATGGTGCAGTGGTTAATGAATCCAACTAGGAACCGTGAGGTTGCGGGTTTGGTCCCTGGCCCTGCTCAGTGGGTTAAGGATTCAGCGTTGCCGTGAGCTGTGGTGTAGGTCGCAGACGCGGCTTGGATCCCGTGTTGCTGTGGCTGTGGTGTAGGCTGGTGGCTACCGCTCCGATTGGACCCCTAGCCTGGGAACCTCCATATGCCAAGGGAGCGGCCCTAGAAAAGGCAAAAAGACAAAAAAAAAAATAAATAAATAAGAAAGAAATACAGAGAAGAACTACTATGACCAGAGAGAGTTCTTCAACTCATTTGATGGCCTCATTCGAAAAAGGTACACACACAAAGCAAAAGTGAAGTGCATGTACTGGATCTGTACCTCCTCCAAATTCAAGACAGTGAGGAACAGTTATTTTCCTTGGGTAAAAATCAAGTCTCATGTTCTTTTTCCCCTCAGCTTTACTGAAGCATGACTGACAAATAAAACTGTATGAGTTTAGGGCGCAGAGTCTGCTGGTCGGATACACACACACGGCGAATGATTACGTCCATCCGCTCACCGGTGCCTTCCTACTGGTCAAAGGGGACAGGCCTGCACGTCCACGACAAGTGAGTCCCGGGCTCTGACAGACGGCGTGGTGACGGGTTTAGAACACTGTATTCCACACATGGGATCTGCTAAGAGACTAGATCTTAAGCGTTCAGAATCTCAAAGTCTAGTCAGCTTTTTTTTGGTTTAAAGACATAGACTAGGTGTATCATTTTCCCTGCTTCATTTTAGAAATATCTGTCAGCGTTTATGCCAGTAGTTACAACACATACCACCTCCAAAAGGTGACAATCTTCTGCTTGCTCTATTTGAGACGTGGCATAGCTCCCCAAACAATTTCCTCAGCGGGGGGAAAGGAGAAATAGCGTGTTTTCCTGCTCTGGCGTGTGAGACGCGCTGTAGAAAGCCATGTCTGTGCAGGCGCGCCAGTGGACCAAGAGGGCCGGCCCAGGAGGGAGTGTGGGGAGGGGAGTGGGTTCCCAGCACCAAGACTGGGAGGGGGAGGGGGGCCCCTCCGCACCCCGCCATCATAGCTATGCCTACAAGCCAAAAGGAAGCTTAGGAGCAGCGGTTTTTAAAAGGATGAGTTTTAAAATTTACTTTAAACTTTAAAAAGTGGTGTTTTTTGTTTTGTTTTATTTTTGTCTTTTCTTGGGCCGCTCTCTTGCCATATGGAGGTTCCCAGGGAAGGGGTCGAATTGGAGCTGTAGCCACCGGCCTACACCAAAGCCACAGCAATGTGGGATCCAAGCAGCGTCTGCGACCTACCCCAGAGCTCACGGCCACGCTGGATCCTTAACCCACTGAGCAGGGCCAGGGATCAAACCCGCAACCTCATGGTTCCTAGTCAGATTCGTTAACCACTGACCCACAACAGGAACTCCTAAAAAGTTTTAAATAAATTTTACGCCCGTGCCTCATAACACAGTCCAGCCAAAGACAGTGCTGCTGTGTTTGCTGTCAAGTTGGGAACTACCGCTCCCCTCCCATTTCTCTCGTGGGCAAGTCACTGATGTGCCAAGGTAGGGTCCTGCAGAGTGCAAGGGACTGGAATGCTTGATCTGGAATGTAACTCTGCAGATACAAAGCTATTCACATGCCTTCCGACTCACTCAGGAATGCTCTCCCCCACAGGAGACGCCCCACACGTGGACATGTGGCAGGACCGAGCTTACGTGGCCGTTGGCGACATCCAGCAGGTCCCGCAACCGGCAGCCCCTGCGGTGCCTGCGCTCGTAGCAGATGCTGTCTTCCAGGATCACGTAGTCGGTGCCAAAGGACCTTAGGAGGGCGTGTACTTCCTCTGGAGGCCTCTTTGCGTATATCTGATAAACCTTCAAAATTAGGAGATAAAAAATGGAATATAGCAAATGCTGCTCAACTGTCAGGAAGTTCGTCAAGGACCATCTATTGACGTCGCCTCCCACGGGAGTTGAATCTGATCATAGAGACTTCGCTGCACTTTGGGCCTGGTAAGCCAAGTACCCTTTATTCCTCTAGTAACCCGGGGCCATCTGGAACACTTGGGCCAACTGAAAGAATCCCCATTTTAGCAAGAATCTTAGTTCAGATGACTTTCATATAAAAAATGGGTACTCAGTAAAAATCATCTGCTTTTAGTTTAAATCTCACCCCCCCAAATACTTAACAATTTTTCAGCTATCAAGATTAAGAAGTGACTGATAGAAAACATTAAAAAGTTTGGTAGGAGTTACCCTGTGGTGCAGTGGATTAAAAATCTGACCGCAGCAGCTTGGGTTGCTGTGGAGGCAGGAATTCAACCCCCAGCCCCATGCAGTGGCTTAGAGGATCCTCTGTTGCCACAGCTGTGGCTTGGATTCAATCCCTGGCCTGGGAACGTCCATGTGCCAAGTTTGAAATCACTGTTAGGACTAAGACAGGTACCCTTCTGTACTCCTGACTGGAATGTAAATTGGTATAATTCAGACAGATGTAATAATTCTACCTCAATGACAAATGCCCTTGCCCTGTGACTCAGCAGTTTTACTCTAAGAGTCTGATGTACAGATACACACTTTGTACCCGTGCAGAGTGATGAATATACAGATTTATCATCTGGAACATTGTTTATGTAATTGCAGAAGAAAGGGAAACAACCTAAATGGTTAAACAGAATTTGCTAATCTGCATAATAAAATACTATGCAGCTTTAAAAATAACAAGGAAGCTGTTGATATCCAATACAGAATGATCTCCATAGAATGAAATATTAAGTGTCAAAAAAAGCAAGATGTAGTATGTTAGTTCTTTTGTAAAAAGTGGGACAAGAACATGAATGTGTGTGTGTATGTGCGTGTGTGTACATAAAATTTCCTGGTTAACATTATTTGCCTCCTGGGAGTGAAACCAATAGCTGGAAGACAGGAGTGGGATGGAGCCATTTCACTGTGTACCCTTTTGTATGTTCTGAACTTTGAACTGTGTGGCTAGGTCACGTATTCTCCCCCCCCACCAAAATGGTCCATGAGAAATGTGACTCCTCTACTCCTTTTCCTTCTCTCTCCAGTTCAAAGCTCTGAGGGCTCTGTCCTCAGATGCTCTTTCTGTACATCTCAAGGCACTGTCCTCTCAGTTACTTTGCTAGCCCAGAGGATCATAAGGCCTAAACAGCACGCCTTCACGAGATGGGGGGGCGCCAAGGTCAGACGCCGGGGACAGCCCTGTGCGCGCCCCTCCACCTTGCCCTTACAGAGCCTCCACGCAGCAGGAACCCAACTTTCCCAAATGTGAGCCCGGAGGGACCCTCACCGCTCTGGTTCGCTCTCTCAGGCTGTTGTCCTCGTAGTGCGGGTGGTTGGTTAAGGTCCTTCCCGTGCACAGCTTGACGCCAGCCAGCAACTGCATGCTCCCGGCAAACACAGCCTTTCTTGGCGTGTTAGAGCTAAAAGATGTTTAGAGTCTGCATTAAGCCCACAGCTACCCTTCCACAAAGACAGTCATGACACTCTCAAGATCACCCAGCGATGTAGGTGTGATCTGCTGTTGACAATGATTAGGAAGCTTCCAATTTTCTGTTTTGATGGGTTTACTCTTGAAATGCATTGTCTTAGGATGTGGGTATCTTCTATGTCTTCTAGGCTAAAACCTACAATGCTCTCCTGCTCTTGTTCCAGAGGGTCCAATTCTAACAAGAGAGGCCTCAGCAGACTGCCAGTGCTTTGGTATGAAACAACTAAAGGGCTGCCTAGAGTAAAACAAATTATAAAGCTAGGAACTGCAGCTGGTCATGAGTCAGTTCCAAAGGTTTTTGGTTAAAACAAAGAAGATGATAGGTATCACTAAAAATTATTGTTCAGAAAAAAAAACTAGTAAAAACAAAAGAACATGAAAAGAAGATTCTGAAATAGCAAATAGCTTCTTACTAAATATGAAGATGTACAACACTTCTGATGGAGACGCAGAGGCATTTTATGTATTCTTTTCCTTTAGTCCTGATTATGAAAGATTGCCTGCATCGTAAGGAGTATGGGGCATTCAGATATTAAATTATGATCTTGCCTGCCATCCACCACCACACTGTGGTTCTCTGCCTCCCCATGGGGTGTGAGGGGCAGGGACGGAGGGCCAAGGAAAGGCTTCCTGATTGCAGTGAAAGCATTTCTCTTTTGCCCCCTGGGAAAAAAGATTCCTAGTAGTTGATTTCATTTCCTTCCTTTTTTTTAAAAACCTGGAAGCCACCTGCAAATCAACAAGGTGTCCTTTTATTACGAAGCACTTCAGAGCCCTTCAGTATGGATAGTGCTCAATACAGAATGTCCCCGAGGCCCCCTAAGAATACCGCAAGAAACGCCTATTGTTCGTGTGTTGAGAAAGGAGTCTGTGGCTGCTGGGGAAGTTAACATGATGGAGATTGTTTTGGGAGGAAGTCTAACTGAAATCGTTAGAAGTCAGCATACTCTGCAGCAAAAGCCCGAGCAGGCTGTTCTCGATGGTTCTGGAGCTCAGGGCACGACCTGCTCTGGTGCTCAAGCTTCTATTCAAACACGCCACGAGGATGTTCTGCTTACTCCAATTTAACGTTAAGATTACAGCGTGAATGCCATCCAACAAAGGCCTTAGCACGTCTACAAGCAAGGCAGCCTATGGTTTAAGCCGAAACATTTACAAATAATTTACTTTTGAAAAATGCAAGACTTTTCTAACATGGACACTCTCATTCACTTGCATTCCGATTAAGTTCTCTTAAGGGAGGAGAAAAGTGGAGAGAAATTAGAATGAGCACACAAAGAAAGATACACAATGTGCACCCTCTCCTATTCCTGCTGGAGCCCAGCAGGAGAAAGCTGCAAGTGAGTGTGGCTGTGCTTCACAGGATGTCACCATTCTGACAACCAGATCCAGGAACACAAGCATGAGCAGATGTCTGCTGTGTCCCCCTGGACCAGCAAGTCACAGGGAATTCATGGTCAGGGAAATAGGAGGGTTTACATGAAGAGGTGACGGTGCACAGAGCTCCTTAGTGAAACGTTTTCACAAAACTTCAGTTGAATTCAATACTTACTAACTGCTGAGTCTGTGCCATCTACATCGTGCTGCCTCATTCACAGTCCCCCGTAATTGCTAAAGAGAGTAACGACTGGACGGGGAAATCAAAGATGCCGTCATTTCTCCAAACCAGTCTTCTTCCCTCTGTAGAATCGTAACTGGCACAAACCATTCCACTGCAATACGTTATACAGAACCATCAGGAATGAATGCCACCATGTGGCTGTCCTTGGATCCTCTGGACCAAAGAGATCTGCTGCATGCAGGGCGACGATGAGCCTGGTCTCCAGGTCTGGCAAAGCATGAGGCAGAGGCAAGAGGAATGGGGAGAGAAAACCACCCTGGTCTGTACGCTCTTACTGCCTGAGAGCACCAGAGTGGTCTTCTCCACGAACAACAGATCCAGCAGCCCAGCTGACAGTATCCATTCAAATCTCTAGACTGTCTCAGCATCATCACTTTTGAATACATAACAGGATTCAGCATCGGGGGATCTGATCTGGCACAATTAGAGGGCTGGTTCTAATTGTGCAGAGACAGATGACTGGCCTGTTATCTATTCCTGGCTAACGACCAAGCTTCCGTCCTCCTTCCCAGACTGTAATTAGCACACTTAAAACAGGGGTTAAAATGTCAAAACTCCTAAACTGCTTGCTGGCGAGTTATAAGGTTATTCTGCATTCAGCTGAAAGTTGTTACTGAGGAACTGCTATGTGCTGGGCTGGCAAATGTGGCACGCCCTGTCTTCATGAAGCTTACCAGCTAATCCAGCCAGACTCAGCTCACTACCAGCAAACACTTCAAAACCAACCTGTCATTAGTCCACCACACACTGACACATGATTTCCGTACGCCTGTGGCTATGCTGGAAACGAAACACATCAGACATAGTACAATCAGGGTCAATCCTGCCTCTCTCTTCTGCAACCTCTAAAAGCACCTGCTGTCCCCTGTCACTTGGGGGAGGCGGGGGGCACGGTCCCCAGGGCGGCAGCAGCCATCACCAGGCCAGCAAGTCATGTCACATGACTACCTAGAGGAGGTGAGGAAAAAAATAGAATAAAACTCCTTCAGTTGCGATAAGGGTTAATGTTTGGCCTCAGGAGTAAAGAGTCAGAAAGTGTATAAGAAATATAACCCCTCTCGACTGCTCATGCTTCAACCCTCTGGATTCTTAACAGTCTTTTGCTAAGGTCCTTGGTTTTACTTTAAAGTAGCAAAACACAAGCACCCTAATGCCTATAAAATGGATATAAGATTTGTTTGAAAACAACTGACTTTCAAGCATAGTAGAGATACTGTTTATTTACTTGATTCTGTTTGACTTGGTTTTAAATGCTAGCCCTACGGTAAATCTGAGCTATGTCGTTGCTCCCTTAAACACTGACATTTGCCCGTAAAGCAAATGCAAACGTAAAATAAATGAGCAAAGTGAAGTGGGGGGAAAAAAATCACACATTTTCTAAACTTTAAAAACCTAAATTTGTGGCATTTTACATTTTCTGTAGAAAACTCAGCAAGTAAAAAAAGGGCTTCTTTGTCCTTAAATGACAATGGGCAGGATGACAGACGTAATGATGGCTCTTCTTCCTGCACAGATACTTCTGCTGACACAGTCTGTGGTCTGTGTCTAAAATAGCTCGTGTGCGCTTAACCACTGAATGGCACTTCTCTATTAGAGAAAAACAAAGCAATTTTTACCAATGTTTGAACAAATGATGTATAAAATGAAAGAATAATTTGTTTTTATAGCTCTCTGCCAAGCTCCGCAGCAGGCTGCCCAACCTGCAAACAATTTCTTCTGTAAGAAATGTCACTAAATAATGACAAGGACTCACAGGTCAAACGGATTTACATTATATAATTTAAATGTCATTCCAGGAAGACCTGATGGCATTTTGAACAAATAATCTCATTTATTTTTGAAGCTCTAAGCTTCAACAAGTTAATTACTGTTGAACTAATGGGTAAACTGAGCATTATAACGTGCGAACATGTGCTTTATCTACGCTTCAAAAATTTATAGAATTGTGCAAATGCTCCAAAATGAGGCATTAAATATAAAAGAGGCTTATGAGCATTTAAGGTCTGAACTTAACCTACATCGTATTTAAAATATACGGTAATTTTTCTGCTTTGATTAAATGTGAAGGAGGTTTGGTCCGTTTTCTCAGGCCCATTGAGAAAATACTGCACAAGCAGGCTTCTTGACTGGAAAGAGGCTATTTCTAGTGAAAATCTCCTAAAGCCAAGTAGTTGAAACGTCACACCTCAAAACAGTCAGAGCTATAGTCTCTCTTAATTATTACAAAGAAGTGTTTCAGGAACCACAAATGAAACACTCCAAGGACTCAAGGGAACGAGGTATCAACGACCAACTGCTGTGACATTTGGCCTTGCTGAAGTAAACTGTGCTTTCTAATCACACATAAAATCGATACAAGTACCAGCCTGGGTTTTGCTGAGAGAGATACCAGAAAGTAAAAAAACAGAAACAAAACATCATCAGCTAAAGGGGTTACTGTGAACATCCGCATTTAAATCTGGTGCAAAGGCAGGCACACTGCAGCTCAGTACACCATGGAAGGCAGGCCGCCAGCCCCCGGAACACCCAGGCCAGGGCGTGGAAGGCACGCGGAGGGATGGCGCCCCTGTTCCCACATGGAAGACTCCGTGGCCTGGCTGCCACAACGTCCCCTGGCTGCCTAAAGGGGAATTTAATCTCCAAGCACCAAGCATCAAGCACCAGCAGCGAGCACGCCTTGGAGACTGGGAGATGGCAGAAGCTTCTTCCTGACGCTTTACACAAGAGCTGCCCTGTGCCAAAATGGAGAGTCGCTTGCATCCCCTAGAGCTTTTGCGGGTCACTGTCTCCTGTCCCGGAGGACAGGCAGCTGTCCTGTAAGGGAAGCTGTGCCCCTGCCCCAACAGATGCTGTCACAACCACCCTGGCAGAGGACAGATGTGTGTCTCACTTGGGCTGCGTGAGAATGGAAGCCGGCAGGATGGAGAGCAGGCAGCCCTCACTGACGGTGCAAGTGGGCACCACGGGGCTGGCTCCTGCCTTCGGGGGCTTCAAACAGACTTTCCAATACCTTCTATGTATTCTCAGGCCACAGCCTCTTCCCCAGCACGGCTCAAACCTACTAATAAAGCAGCAGAGTGACAGCAGAAGGCCATATTTTTACCTTTTAAAAAAAGGAGAAATCAGGGCAGGTTAAAAGAATAATAAGTGCTTTCACTTGTGTTTGGAACTGAAGCCTACAGACCAGAGCTGATTTAAATGTTGATTTAAACAGAGAGATTTTGTGTCTAAACAGACCCTATTTTGGCATACATTCATCATCACTTAAGCTTATTTCACAAACATGCCTAGCAGCTATTTTTGCAAAAACAACAATTTGGATTTGAAGACTTTGAAGGGAAAACAGGCAAGATGAGATCACAATGGAACCAATTTGGGGGAACAATACAAATCCTTCAGTTGCTGAGGATTTTTAAAAAGTGAAAAGAGCAAGTCTCCATACGGGGAGAAGAGCCCTTAGTAAGAGGAGATTGTGAGAACAAAGACCACTTCCCCCAGTGGGAGAAATAACAGACTAACACACTGTCTGCGTCACACCTGGGGTAAGCGTGCGTCCATGACTTTTCAGGACCAGAAATGTTACTTTCAATAACTTTTGGTGAGCAAAATGCATGAGAATGAAGGCATTACACTACATACAACCAGTTGACACAACCAAAGAAAGCTGGGGCTCTGCTAGAATAAACTTTTAATGACGCTACAATGAATTCTTAAAAGACTGGGGGGCCGTGGGGGGATGTTCTTAATGAGCCAAGTGGATCCAGAAGATCTGCCACCTTTGCGACTCCACCAGGGTGAGTGCCCTTCCACTATTCATATCGATGGTGCAATTTAAAAAGAGAAAATATCAGCCTCACCTTCAGAAGCACACGTCAAAAATTTCTAGTTGACTATACCTAATGCAAAAGTAATTAGCTTTTCTTCATATGAATGACCTTCTTTTTCCCTTACGCAAATAAAAACTGAAGGAATTATTTACGCTGCAATTGTCTGCCATGATTTAAAGTGAAATAAATAAAGACGAAGCACTGCTTCATACTCTCAGCTCTGGAAATCATACTCACTGCATCTAGTCAAACCCAGTCCAACACAGGGGCCACAGCCACATATGTATTTTTGGTATAAATCTATAAAATCCATGTATTGTCCCCAAGAGACCTAAGCTCTCAAACATTTACCATCTCTTAATACACAAGCTGTACTGGTTAGTAAACATTAGTCATGAGAGAGTGCCAATACGGCTACTAAAATTCCAAGTGATGAAGACAACACAGCCGATCCTTTCAGAAGATGTCACACAAGATTTGCAGCATCTATTTACGTGTGAATCACTACGCGGCTGCTTTTTGGATAGAAAATAGGGCAATACAGTATCACAGGACACAGGAATGCTGCTCTGGGTGGCAAAGTTTATTTTTGCTGGCGGGAGGCAGGTTTCATTAACAGTGCTTTGAAGGACACCAATCTCATGCTGATGCCGAATGCTGAGGCAAAGCCAACAACAGTGCAGGCAAAAATAAAAACCCATCTAATGTGAAATCACTGTCAGCTTCAGAGAGGAAAAGTTCTGGTTTTCATGTTTCAAATTTTCTCTAGGCCTAAGCTTAGGCAGGATGTTTGGTTAAAACAGAGTCTGCCCTGAGCCAGGTGGACTCTAATTAACTGGAGTTTACAGCATAATTTAAAAATGATTAATAAGAAAAGAGTATTTTATGTGTCAGTATTAATAGAAAATTTGAATGGTATTAAACCAAAAGAAATGATAAAGATAAAAGTGGACACAGAACGTAAACTTTTGTTCCATGGTTGTCACTGGTTTGAAACGCCTCCTCTGATTCTGTTTCCCTCTCCATACTGGTATTTTCCCTTCTTCATGGGACTGTGGTTAGAAAGCGTTTTTCTCAATGGAAAGCAATTCTTTTCAAATACAGAGTTTTAAAGAAAAACTAGAGAATGAATGCATCTTCATAATTAGATTCAAAAACCAAAAACCAAAAAAAAACAATAAACCAAAAACTTAATGATGTCCACAGTGACTCTTAAAAGATACTTTAAATTTGAAAGGTTAAAAAAAAAAAAAAATCCTCTTACTTAATCCAGTTCATCAGCTCCACTGTATCTGGATCATAGAATTCTCTCAACTCGGAGAGTTCATCCATCATTCCTGGCCAGAACTGAAATTAAAAACAAAACAAAACCAAAACCAAAATCCATCCCCACACCCACAACTATCACTAAGATTAGAGGGAAAAAGGAGAAACTGCACATAACTGGTGAACTAAATAAGCATGGCAACTGGAACGTGAGAACTGTTTTACCTCTGCAGTCAGCCCTCCTGGTATGAGTGAGATGACGTCTGAGAAAAGTCTCCAAAATTATTTTGACCTGGAGCTAATTAGGACTAGAGGTGTGGTGAACTTTTATTTTACACTAATAAAGATGCTGTTGAATGCGTTGTTAATATGCAGTACAATATCGATTTGGATATGACAGGAATAGCCCCCACGAGAAGGTTCACAGGCTATGAGAAAAATGTGACTGACTTTATGTAATTTGTCTTTAAGTGTAGGATGTTCCCTATAGAAGGCAACACCATTTTAGAGCTGCAGACATGCTTTGGAATAGGGACTCTCATTTCACCCTCGCAGTCAAGTAGAAGACATCATCCCCATAGCTATTTCTTTTTCTTTTTTTTTTTTTGTCCTTTGAGGGCGGCACCCTGAGGCATGTGGAGGTTCCCAGGCTAGGGGTTGAATCAGAGCTGTAGCCTCTGGCCTATACCATGGCCAGCAAGGCAGGATCCAAGCCATGTCTGCAGCCTACACCACAGCTCATGGCAATGCTGGATCCTTAACCCACTGAGTGAGGCCAGGGATTGAACCTGAGTCCTCATGGATACTAGTCAGGTTCGTTAACTTCTGAGCCACAATGGGAACTCTGGCTATTTCTTTTTCATTGTACTTGTATGGAGACCTTGGCTCTGAGAGAGATCCTGACTGTATCAGGCCTCAACAGGAAATCTGACTAAATCCAGCCCTCTTTCCACTGTGTGACATGCTGATGATACTGTGTGCACTACAATTCTGGACCAGTGGTTTGACAACGACTACGACAATTACAGGTACAAGGGGAGAGACGAATATTTGAAAGCAGGACTTCCCAAGAAAATCTGGTACACCTGAGTATTATATTTATGCCACTGGGGCCTCCCACTCAACTTGAGTTACCTAAGTTATGCAGACAGAACGTAAAAACTACACTCTGAATCCACTGCTTTTCTAATACAACGTGTCTTTTTAATTCAACAATTGTTAATTGTTTCATCAGATGGCATTTGGCTCAAGAGACTTGATCATCTAAATATATACCAAGGAGTTCCCACCATGGCACAGTGGGTTAAGAATCCAACCACGGCGAGGAGTTAAAAGGATCTGGTGTAGCCATGGCTGTAGCATAGGTCACAGCTGTAGCTCAGAGTCTGTCTGGGGCCCGGGAATTTTCATATGCTACATGTACAGCCATAAAACTAAAAAAAAAAAAAAAAAGCTCAGGTGAACTGCAGAACTCATTTCCTACAGAATGGAATAGGAGCCCCGTGACAATGTTACAAGAACAATCTTTTTATTTAAGAACCACTTGCTAGAACCAAAGTGGCACCTGACTGGTATAGGGCTATGGTTTTTAGCCCATTCATTCTCTTGTTCTGTTATCTCATCTTTGGCCATTTTTACTACTCATTCATATTCTGTCTCCTGGGTGGGCGAATCAGGAAAATTGCCGCTGATGGAAAAGCAAGTGTCAGCACTGCTAGTTCTAGGTTTCAAAGGAAATGCAGAAAAAATTACTGATTAACTGATACCTTTGTAAGATTTCAATTACTCATTATCCTTTTTTTTTTTTTTTTTTTTTTTTTTTTTTTGTCTTTCTAGGGCCGCACCTGTGGCATATGGAGGTTCCCAGGATAGGGGTCCAATTGGAGCTATAGCTGCCGGCCTACACCTGCACCACAGCTCACGGCAACACCGGATCCTTAACCTACTGAGCAAGGCCAGGGATCAAACCCACAACCTCATGGTTCCTAGTCGGATTCGTTAACCACTAAGCCACGACGGGGGCTTCAATTATTCATTATCCTTATTAATTTTGATAATTATTTTTTTGGCCATGCCCATGCATGGCATATGGACTAGGGATCAAACCCGTGCCCCACAGCCACCTGAGGTGCTGCCCTGACAACACGGGATCCTTAACCCACTGCGCTACAAGAACGCCTTTATAATTATTTTGTTATTGTATTCTATTGAATACTAACTTTTAAATGATATGTTTAAATTATTTTGGTATAAAACATATTTTGAATTCAAAATTCAATGGATATTAAATATTTTTCCAGGCCCTTTTTAGGGCCGCACACACAGTGGAATCAGAGCTGTAGTGCTGGCCTACACCAGAGCAACAGCAATGCCAGATCTGAGCCTCATCTGTGACCTACACCACAGCTCACGGCAACGCTGGATCCTTAACCCACTGAGCGAGGCCAGGGTTCAAATACATGTCCTCATGGATCCTAGTTGGGTTCATTAACTACTGAGACATGACAGGAACTCCTATTTTTCTAGTTTGAAAGTTGCTATTGTTAATTCTGAAAGTGTTAAAATCTAGTGATGTAGTCTTATGGTAAACGCTTTTGTTTTGTTTCTTTAAATTTATTTACTTTTAATTTAATAAATTTTATTACATTTATAGTTGTACATGAGTAAACTCTTTAAACAATGTGAAAACAAATGCTGAATTAACTAATTGCTGTCCCTAAATGATCAGCAGTAGTTTCTATGAGATTGCAGGTATCCCAATAAGTTAATCAACATGATGGCAATAATTTTATTAAACTCTTGATTTTAGAATGGAGACTAGAACTCAGGAACAAGACAAGGATGTCTGCTCTCGCCACTACTCTTGAACATAGTTTTGGAAATCCTAGCCACAGCAATCAGAGAAGTAAAAGAAATAAAAGGAATCCAAATTGGAAAGGAAGAAGTAAAACCATCACTATTTGCAGATGACATGATACTATACCTAGAGAATCCTAAAGACTCTACCAGAAAACTGTTAGAGCTCATCCATGAATTTGGCAAAGTCTCAGGATACAAATTTAATACACAGAATTCAACAGCATTTCTATACACTAACAATGAAAGATCAGAAAGAGAAATTAGGGAAGCAATCCCGTTTACCATCGCATCCAAAAGAATAAAATACCTAGGAGTAAACCTACCTAAAGAGACAAAAGACTTGTACTCTGAAAACTGTAAGACACTGATGAAAGAAATCAAAGATGACACAAATAGATGGAAAGACATACCCCATGCTCTTGGATTGGAAGAGTTAATATTATCAAAATGACTGTACTACCCAAGGCAATCCCTATCAAATTACCAAAGACATTTTTCACAGAACTCGAACAAAATATTTTAAAGTTTGTTTGCAAGCACAAAAGACCCAGAATAGCCAAAAACATCCTGAAAAAGAAAAATGGAGCTGGAGGAATCAGGCTCCCGGACTTCTGACTATACTACAAGGCAACAATCATCAAAAACGTATGGTACTGGCACAAAGACAGAAATAGAGATCAGTGGAACAGGACAGAAAGCCCAGAATTGAACCCACGCACCTACAGCCAACTCATCTATGACAAAGGATGCAAGAATACACAATGGAGAAAGGACAGCTTGTTCAATAAGTGGTGCTGGAAAACTGGACAGCCACATGGAAAAGAATGAAATTAGAACACTCCCTGACACCATACACAAAAATAGACTCCAAATGGATTAAAGACCTAGATATAAGACCAGACACTATAAAACTCTCAGAGGAAAACATAGGCCAAACACTCTCTGACGTAAACCACAGCAACATCTTCTCAGATCCACCTCTTAGAGTCATGACAGTAAAAACAAAAATAGACAAATGGGACCTAATCAAACTCAAAAGTTTCTGCACAGCAAAGGAAACCCTAAACAAAACGAAAAGACAACCCACAGAGCAGGAGATAATCTTTACAAATGAATCAACTGACAAGGGATTCATCTCCAAAATTTATAAACACCTCCTGCAGCTCCATACCAAAAAAACAACCCCATCAAAAAAGGGGCAGAAGACCTAAACAGACAGTTCTCCAAAGAAGACATACAGATGGCCAAAAAACACATGAAAAGATGTTCAACATCACTCATTCTTAGAGAACTGCAGATCAAAACCCACTATGAGGTACCACCTTACACCAGCCAGAAGGGCCATCATCCAAAAGTCTACAAACAAGAAGTAAGTGCTGGAGAGGGTGTGGAGAAAAAGGAACCCTATTACATACACTGTTGGTGGGATTGTAAATTGGTGCAACCACTGTGGAACGCAGTATGGAGATGCCTCAGAAAATTAAACATAGAACTACCATTTGATCCCACCCCTGGGCATCTATCCAGAGAAAACCATGACTCGCAAAGACACATGTACTCCAGTGTTCATTGCAGCACTGTATACAATGGCCAAGACATGGAAACAACCTAAATGTCCATTGACAGAGGAGTGGATCAAGAAGACATACCCAATGGAATATTACTCAGCCATTAAAAGGAACAAAGTAATGGCATTTTTAACAACATGGATGAACCTAGAAATTATCATGCTGAGTCAAGTCAGTCAATGAGACATCAACATCAAATGCCTTCACTGACATGTGGAATCTGAAAAAAGGATAGACTGAACTTCTTTGCAGAACAGATGCTGACTCACAGACTTTGAAAAACTTATGGTTTCCAAAGGAGACAGTTCAGGGGATGGGGGGGATGCGCTGGGGTTGTGGGATGGAAATCCTATAAAACTGGATTGTAAAGATTATTGTACAACTATAAATGTAATAAATTCATTGAGTAATAAAAATAAAAAGAAATAGAATGGAGACTAGTACATACTTTTCCTGTTTAATCAGAATTATCTTAAAGAGACATATAGCAAAACAGGTATTATGAGCAAGCAAATTTGAAATCCTCATTACAAATGCTGTGTAAATGACTTAAAACGAGCTTTGAAACATGAGTTCATATTACCTACAGATAAATGTGTTCAATAGTTGGGAAATATTTAGTTTCAGGGTAACCCCTAATATGCATAAGATCTTTATTTGTGATTTTAAATTTTTACAAGTTTTGAGAAGCTAAAATGTCTAAACTATTTTATTTTATTTTATTTTGTCTTTTTGCTATTTCTTTGGGCCGCTCTCGTGGCATATGGAGGTTCCCAGGCTAAGGGTCAAATCGGAGCTGTAGCCACTGGCCTATGCCAGAGCCACAGCAATGTGGGATCCGAGCCACGTCTGCAACCTACACCACAGCTCACGGCAACGCCGGATCCTTAACCCACTGAGCAAGGACAGGGATCGAACCCGCAACCTCATGGTTCCTAGTTGGATTCATTAACCACTGCGCCACGATGGGAACTCCCTAAACTATTTTATATAGTGAAAGCTAGATGCATTAGGACTGAGAGAGGCGACGCCACCTGTCTTTGGAAGGATTCTGCAGAATTACTACTAAGTCCCTTACTCAGGGTCCATCTACAAAGATGTCTTGAGGAAGTGATGGACTTTTCCAGTGCTGTCACTGGCTCTCCTGTAGCAAAGCTTCTCAGGGGTGAGGGGAGAGATTCTACCCCACTTGCAGGAGACATTTTACAATGTCTGAAAACACTTGGATTGTCATGACTAGAGGTTGGTGCTACTGGCATCTAGTGGGAAGAAGGTAAAAGCATCTTATGATGCACAGGACTGGCCCTAAGACAAAGAATTATCCAGCCAAAATGTCCATGGTGCCGCTGTTGAGAAGCCCTGTTCTGAGCAGGGATTCCTCAGGTTTGATGGTGCAGCAGCACCACCTGGAGGGCTGGTTATAACAAGAATCGCTGGACCCCCTCCCAGAGCCTCGGATTCAGTAGGTCTGGAGTGGGACCCAAACGCCTGCATTTCTACAAGTTCACAGGTTATGCTGATGCTGCCGGTTTATTTCTTCTATAATGTCCTTCCTCAATTTCATCAAGAACAAGAGACCTAAGTATTGGCCCTAAAAAACAATAGGAATTCCCATTGTGGCTCAGTGGTTAATGAACCCAACTAGTATCCATGTGGATGCAGGTTCGATCCCTGGCCTTACTCAGTGGGTTAAGGATCTGGTGTTGCTGTGAGGTGTGGTACAGGTCAGAGACACAGCTTGGATCTCGCGTTGCTGTGGCTGTGGCACAGGCCAGCAGGTGCAGCTCCAATTCGACCCCTAGCTTGGGAACTTCTATTATGCCACAGGTGTGGCCCTAAAAAGACAAAAAAAAAAAAAAAAAAAAAAAAATTCAAATAAATAGCTGAGACATAAGGAACTTGGCCTACATGCAGAGACAGTGGGAAAAGACTGTTACAGTGTGTGTCTGTGTCTTTAGTGGTGAGACAGAACGATGATGAGCAGCATCTTTTCTGTGAGAAGAATCAACGTGTGAAGATAAGTGACCTCATTCATCATTAAACATGTACCCTGTTTAATTCTTAGTTGCTACTTTCCAGATGTTTAAGAAGTTTTATTTATCTGTACTAAAGCAATAAAATTCCTAGAGGCAGGATGGCAGAGGCGATCTATTTCTGTTTTCTAGTACTGGGAGCTGGCCCAGTGGTCTGCCCCTAACAAATGTTCTGATAGACAGGAACATGAAAGAACATCCTTTTTTGAAATATTTACAACAGAATTGCCCGACACAGTGATTATCAAACACTTCTTTTAGCCTAAAGCCTTTGTTTCAAATAAAATTTTACATGAAAACATATGCCAATAAATCCAAAAGCTGAGCTGCAGTAGCTGATCCTCTCTGTGGCTGAGTTCCCGACAACACCTCACCCCCTGGCCTGCTTTTAGCCACCCTCCCAAATCAGCGGCTATATACATGGTGCAGTCTGAAAGCTACTGTTCTTACTTATATCAAAATTTGAAAAAAAAATCTAATCTCAAAAAATATGTAATTCTTTTTTTTTTTTTTTTTAAAGAGAGGGTGAGAGTTCAATTGGATAAGATAATCCAGGCCACTTGTCCAGGTAACAATTCAAGCCTCTAAATCTGAAAGATGTGATTTAAAAAAAAAAAAATCACTGTCTCTCATGTGGAGGGGTCTCAGAATTGAAGCACAGTTAATGTTATTTCAGAAATTAGCCAACTGAGAATATGAAGAACTTCATAATTCCCTATTGAAACTGAAGGAGAGGTGACAAGGAGAACCTTACACTACACTTGTTTATATGTGCCCAGCCCTCCTACAAAGAAGATTTTAAGCACTGAATAAATGTAGGTTAAAGTAAGATGCAGTTTAAGATTCTTACTCTAATAAGAAGGAGGTAACAGGAAAAGCTAATTTTTCTCCTTTATTCACTTCAAAATAGGCCTGAAAACAACTTTATTTTCAGAATTTGCATCAGTTGAATAGTATAAGTCAAAACCAAGATTAATTAGAATGATTAAATTGTAGTATTTGGCTATAGTGTTTTTACTTGTTAAATCCTACTTTGGGAAATAGATCATTTTTCCTGTCAATGCTAATTGCCATAAGAAGAAGCTAAGGAGACATTTATAACCTCTGTAAACTACCCTGTTTGTCAATGATACACAAAGTACACTGAGTCAAAGCAACTATTCTGCTAAATAGAATTCAAAGGCAAGAATGAGGACAATCAGTCTTACCTTATAGCACAGATACAGCAGTATTAGTATCGGTATTGAATATCGCATTATACATATCTATTTAAGAAAGACATTATTTAGATTATAAGTATTTGGAATACTTTTGCTTTACATTTTTGCTTTGTAAACATAAGATTTTTTTTTGAAACAACAAAAATATAATTCAATGGAGCCTGAGTCTCCAATACACAAAACAACTGAGTCATTCATAAGACACTTGTGGTTTCTACCATATTGCCCCCTAGTGAATTCACAGGGCAGAACAACCCAGAACTGCACTAACGGGCTATTAATCACTCCCATACACTTATTAGTAATTACGTTTGTATTATATATCATAATAATAACTAATAATAATAATAATAGTGTTAACTCTGGATAATGGGATTACTGATGATTTTTAATTTTTCTTTTTGTGTTTTTCAGTATTTCCAAATTCTGTATAATGAACTTATGGTCTGGGAAAAAAAATGCTTTAGAAAATAAAGCTAAAATTAAAAATATTATTTATTTTAAAATAACTCCTTATAAAATCATAATGTATCAACTATGAAGCTTTAGCTTTAATTTTATATCCATTTTATCAAACTGATGCATGGGCTACTGAAAAAAAAAACCAAATTGATATGAAAGAAATACTAAAAATCATAAAGATCAAATGGGAAAAGGGAGAGCACTGACCCTCTTTGGGTTATAAAGATGGATCAACTTCAGAAGTAACTCCCATATTTCAGGGCTGCATAAGCCAAATGATGCAAAGACACACATGTGTGATGTCCAGAGGTACTTCATTCTGTAAAAACAGAAACAGGAAAAAGTCAACAGTGCTAGCTGTGCAGAAACCTGGAGTCTGAAATGGTTGTAAAGGCAGCTCTGTTTGCTGTGACGGTAAAATCTCACTGAAACTATGCAGAAACCATCTGCTAAGGGGTTAGGTATTCATGCCATTGTCTTTTGAGAACTATCATACAAATACAAATAGAACTATATTGATAATCAGGAAAAAACTGGTTATAAATAATATTTGATACTGGGAGAAGACAGTAAATAAGGACATTTTTATGGGAACCATAATCATTAATGAAGACGACCGTCAGTTCATCACATTGCTAAATTACGTCAGGTAAAGAGGGGTCAAACAAAAACACACAAACGCATAAGACAAAGATACCTCATGGTACTCAATGCCAAGAATCCAAACAGAATGGTATGTATTAAGTTGTAGGCAGTTTCTGGTTTCAGGCCGATTGAGGACTTTCCTATTTTACCCATGGATTGCTGATTTGTAGAATCACTGGATGAAATAAGCACATATACAAAATTAAAGCTGAGTATCTTATTTTAATTTAGTCAAAACTTTTTTTAAAGAAGAAGATACAAGAAATCTATGCTTTCATATGCTTAGAAATGTATTATTTACCTAAGATAATCAGCTCTGATCAATTCTGAATTTGTTTATGAGGCTAAAAGTGTCGCAATATAAATGAATTGATAATTAGATTAACTAAAATTGAACAAATTTCATTTTAATTTAGGCAAAACCTTGGTCCTTCAATCCCTTAAATTATATAAGATAGAAAAAGTATATTCTTTTGGAAACACTGAAACAAGAGCTCTCTAGAGATATCTTAGGAGTAACTAGTATTTTTAAAGTTTTTATAAAGAAGAAAAAGTAAAAATGTATCTGTAAGCTTCAAATTCATTTGCTTTATGAACTGATGATCACATTTTTAACCTACCAATACCTCATTATGTGTGTCTAACATATTTTTAAAATCAAATATGGCTACATAAAAATGACTGCACCCATAAAATTAATAATCCTTTAACATTAATTATCTAACACCCAGTTCATGTTCTATTTTCTATTTATTGCAACAGCTTTTATCAGATGCTTTCTTGAATCAGGAACCAAAGCTTTCATACTGCCTTTTACAATGTCTCTCTGAATTATCTTTTAGTCAGCAAAAGTACTCCCCTCTTGCTGCTTTCAAGGGTGTTTACTTGTTGAAGAAAATGCATCATCTGTCCTATAACTATTCGCTATTCCCACCTTCTGGATGGCGGGAATGGTGAATATTCCCTTGTGGTGCCATTTAACACACTTCTCTATTCCCGTGTTTCTTATAAACTTGTAATTAGATCTAGAGGCTAATTATTAGAGTCAAGTTCATTTACTTTGGCAAGTACAGTTCATGGGGATATGATGTACTCTATACTGCATCATGCTGAGAAGCGCATCCTGTCTGGTGGTCCCCACTTGAGCGATGTTGAGATGGATGAGTGGGTTTGGATTTGCACAATTTGTTGCCAAGGGAAAAAGGAAAGAACAGTAAGGACTGCCAGTTTAGGATAAAAGTAATACTTCTATAAAGGCCCCGTTTATCCTTTACATAAATCCAATAGACTTGGATATGTACGATGCCTCTATGTAAGTACAGAACTATTATTTCCTGGAAATCCTCTTTTCACAACCCTAGATACTAAAGAAAATTAAAATGATACTCAACGGTAATTTTCACCAGTGGTAATAATCTCTACTTATATGATATATATTATAACCCAAACTCTGGCTTCTACTGATACTAAAAGATTACTCCAGACAAAGAGAAGATACACTCCCATCCTCCCTGGATACCTGGGAGAATTCTACGACACCCCCCTAGGTCCGTCCAGCTGAGCTGCAAAGCTCTATTAATCCCATGAATAAAGAACAGGGTGTATCCTACACACTAAGGCAGATGTGTTGTACAAACATAACAGTAACATCCTTCCTAGTACTAAGAAATACTAAATACTTGGCACTGATAAAATATCTTTTAGAGTTCCCGTTGTGGCTCAATGGGTTAAGAACCCCACTAGTATCCAAGAGGATACAGGTTCAATCCCTGGCTTACCTCAGTGGGTTAAGTATCTGGCACTGCTGTGAGCTGTGGTGTAGGTGGCAGACGCTACTCAGATCCTGCATTCCTGTGGCCATGGCCTAGGACAGCAGCTATAGCTCCAATTCGACCCCTAGCCTGGGACCTTCCATATGCCCCAGGTGCAGCCCTAAAAAGAAAAAGAGGAAAAAAAAAAAAAAAAAGTGAAAAAAAATTACTTAGAATTCACATTAAGACACTATAGTTCTTAAATTACTTTAATTAATCTAGGGCTTTTCCTCTAATAAAGTCTTAATGTCCCTACCTGGTAGAGGAAGATGCTTTAAAATCTTTATCTGTGATCATATACCAAATCAGCTTTCAGAGACGGCTCATAGATTCGCACTGAGCATGGCAGACATTCTCATAAAATACTGCAGGCCAACTCAACTTCCTGCTCTGCCTGCAGTCTAGAGTCCTGTCGACACTTGGTGTGTCTGAAATAATATTAAATTACACTGTCTAGAATAATTTCCATCTATTTTCACAGGGCTAAATTTTTATCTTGGGCTAGGTATAAAAAGAACACTTCTGAAAGATACTAACATCGTTTATAGTCAATGAAATATCTTCATGGTTCAACGTTGCTTCATTCTTAATAATCATAAAATACCTCGAGTGATCAGGGCTCACTGTAATGACTTTCTCCCAGCTCAGCTCTCCAGTGGCTGTGACTCACAGTTCACCAGCACCTTAATTGGCAAGCTAACTACATAGGAAAAGGGCTTCCTTCTGGGCTTCATTAAGTTTTCACAAATGACAGTAGCTTCAACTTCTTGCACTTAATTTTCTTTCAATCTAACATGGATAATAAATGCAAAAACATCCATCGGCTTGATAGGTAGGTATTCTACAAGTTTTTGAAAAGTCTTCATACTCCCCAACTTTAAAAAAAAAAATAGATTAGTAGGCATGCTAAGTTTTTTTTTTTAAAAACACTGTCAATTAATACTTAAGACTTTGAGTAGATGTTAATAATTACAGTCTATTCTGACTTTATAAGCCCTTAAACAAGATACAACAAAACAAATAAACAATGGTTAACTCTTGATATTTATTGAGAAATTAAAAAAAAAAGGCAGCTGGAGAAAGAAAGGTAGAAAAACAAAGGAAATTAATAATGGGAAGAAAACAGAGACTCTGGGTCAATAATAACAACACCAGCTAATATCAGCTAAAATCTACAATGTATTCTATGTATGAGGCACTATTTTAAGTACTTTATGTTATTTTAACTTAGCTGTTTTTCACCAAACCCTGTAGAGCTGGTGTTCTTAATACTCTCATCCTGCAGAAAGGGAAATGGAAAAACTAGAGGGGTAGGTAACTGGCTCCAGAATCACATAGTTCCCAAGTGTGCGAGCCAGGGCTCAACCCAGACTATCTGCAAAGCATCCTCACTTTCTGCTGTCTCTTAACTACCCCATTCCTAACAACGGAGCGTGGAGTCCACTCTAAACTGGGTGTGTTCCTTCGAGATGACTCTACTCTCTCCTGTATCTGACGTTTTGATTTTCCATTTAGCAATTTTTCTGCAACACAGAACAAGTTCGTTAAAGTACAGAATTAGATTTCTAAAATATGCCATACCTGAGATTACGGAAGGCAACAGCTAATGCTGCAGTCACCGTGATGGACAGAACAAATATATAAGCATAAAAAAGCAGAGTATCGGAAAGCCTTTCAAATGTATTAAGAGGCAGAAGGCCAAATGCTTCTTCACACAGATAGAGGTTTGCATCAAAATCTCTGGGAAACAAAAGGGAATGCCAAGCATTAAATTCAATATAAGTAAACCTCAAATTTTTCCTCAAAATAAGCCTAAAATTAACAATTGATAACCTACATCTTAAGACCCTGCTGATTTAATATTAAAAGCAAACACATACTTTAAGTTCAGTCATACCTTGTTGCTCCAAACCCAAATTTTGCCTTCAGAAATTTAAATATGTGTTCATCTGACTTGAGGTTAAGAATTCTCTATTTGGGAGGGAGAAAATGAAAATTGCCATTAGTTCCTCATGCATAGTTTTCTGATAACTTCCCACATATTCAGTGTCCCACTTCACAGGACTGTATGGGTAAAATTAGTAAATGTTCACAATAGTTCTTAGAACTAAGGAATTCTAAAGCAGGGATTATCAAGCTCCCTCCTTTCATTTCATTTCTTTCTTCTCTTTCTTTCACAGAATCATTTTTGCAAACAAAATCGAGGCATAAGTTCAACATTAAAAATAGATAAAAGATGAGGTTCTTTGGTTTGAGAGGAGACAGCTGAAGCCCAGTAAGCACAATTTTTTAAATCAGAAAACCGAAAATATCATAATCTGAAACTTCAAATAGGAACAAAGTCCACAAAAACTATACTTTGGGTTTTTTTAATCTGCAGATATAATTGAATAAGACTTAATCACACAAAGCCAATTCAAACAACGCTAATAACCCTCAAGGGGAGAAGAGACCAAATGCCAGTGCTTATTAATAGTGAGTATAATTTTAACTCATGTTATTTTATTTCTACTTTATGGCTTACAAAACCCTCTACAACATGGGTAAAGAAATTGTATCAGTGGGAAAATGAAGACGGAAAAGAAAGTAAGATTAATCCAGAACTGATCTTAGTCCACAAAACATATTCACTAGAGATGAGCCACAAACTTGGGCTTGGGCAGTCTAGTAGCAAATGCAAAGAAGGAAATAAAAGCATTTATGTTACTCGCAGGGTGATAAGATTAAAATGAACCAGTTGCTCAGAAGAAATTCTAAGAGTCCTAAAACTGAGACTCAAGAGAAATTTTCCCCTGGGGTACGGTGAAAACAGCAAGCAGTCTATAGTCAAAGACTGTTTTTTCTAATTCTTCTCATTGCAAATGGCTGGCAGAACATCAAGTGTAATTCAAAAAACATTGTTCTTTGGGGAGTCAAAAAGCAATGGTCCAGACATTAGCTCTCTGCTGGCTTAATCTAGGCTGAACACCTAGAATGTGGAAATGGATGGACTCCATCTCTTTCAGCCAGTCTTTCAGAAATGCTGGTTGTTCCTTTCAGACAAGCTTTTGATAAGTACTCAACTATATGGAAGGTTTTTGTCCTTGTTTTTGCTTTTGAGGGCTACACCCAAGGCACATGAAAATTCCCAGGCTAGGGGTCGAATTGGAGCTGCAGCTGCCGGCCAACGCCACAGCCACAGCAACATGGGATCCAAGCTGCATCTGTGACCTGCACCACAGCTCACGGCAACACCAGATCCTTAACCCACTGAGCGAGGCAAGGATCAAACCTGCATCCTCGATACTAGTTGGACTCATTACCACTGAGCCATGACGGGAACTTCCACACTATATGGAGTTTAAGAACAGAGTGACACGGACCTGGAGTAGAGGTGTTTAATGTGGCTGAATGAGTGAAGAGTCTTTTATTCTTTGATCATCAACAGACAGGGGGAAGAACTGTAATTCTCTTACAGAGGAATTGATCATGAATGTGCAGATGCCTTCTGTCCTGACATCTGCCTGCCCTGGGGGTGGGGTGGGGGTGGGTGGACAAAATCATCTCAAGAAATCATTCCGGTTCTGAGCAAAAGCAAATATGTTAAGGAACTTAACCCCAATAAAAATCATGCCATCTTTTTCTTAGTACTACAGTATAGAAAACTCTCTCTGAAAAGTAGCATTTTTTTTTTTAAATTTAGAGAAATCACTGTTTAATGTTTTTACAGATGAGGTTTTTTTTTTTTTTTGTCTTTTTGCCATTTCTTGGGCCGCTCCCGTGGCATATGGAGGTTCCCAGGCTCGGGGTCGAATCGGAGCTGCAGCCGTTGGCCCATGCCAGAGCCACAGAACGCGGGATCCGAGCCGCGTCTGCAACCTACACCACAGCTCACGGCAACGCTGGATCCTCAACCCACTGAGCAAGGCCAGGGATCGAACCAGCAACCCCGTGGTTCCTAGTCAGATACGTTAACCACTGAGCCATGATGGGAACTCCCTTACAGACGACTTTTTAAAAAGTCTAGTTAACTCCAAAGGTGACTTCAAAGTAGAACATGTTAAAAGAGTGAATAGAAATCAAGGACTAAAATTTAGAAAATAATCCTGTTACTGAAACAAAGGTAAACTGTGCCTGTTTAAAGAAGAACTGGTAACTCTTTAGTAATGCTAAATTATATATGTTGTTTTATTGACCTACCTTAATAATGTTGTTGAGAAAAAGTGTCAAACATAAAACCACAAATAAATGTAACAACAGTTTTCCAAGCCTATTAAGGAAGCTTCCAGTTTTCAGATTTTTCTAGAAATTAAAAGAGTTGAGTTTCAATTTCTACATTTTAATATAACTTCATAAACATTTAAGATGAGATTACTTGAGGATTTAAAACATTGGGTCATACAACACACAGGGAAAATAAAACCTAATAACCTAATTTTCATGAGGTTTCATGGTCTTAGTATTTGTCATTTTCTAAGAGTAAGTGTATTACCTAATAATAAGCTCCATATGATGAGGAAATGTGTCATAATCCTTTTTTTTTTTTTTTTGAATGGCCACACCAATGGTATACGATGGAACTTCCCAGGCTTGGGATGGAATCCAAACCACTGCTGTGACCTACACTGTAGCTGTGGCAACACCAAATCCTTTCACCCGCTGCACTGGCCAGTGATTGAACCTGCATCTCTGCAGCAACCCAAGCCCCTGCAGTGGGGCAGGTGGATTCCTAACCCACTGCATTGCACTGGGAACTACCCCCCGCCCCCAATTTTTTTTTAAGACCTCTGCCTCCAGAGCATGGTACCTTAGAGGGTACTCAGGATATACCGAACAAATCTTTTCATCATTTACCCATTAATTCATTTATCACAGACTATAACCCATTAAATAAAAAGCCTATAAAAAAGTAAATTGTGTTGATATATAATAGTTTTCTTACAACTCTTGAATAATTTTGTAGATTATCAATTGAATAATATTTAACAAGTTCGAATATGAGTGATGTTTATTTACAGTTAAGGTTAAAAGACTAATAAATGAGAACCAGTTTGTAACACTCAACTAAAAGCCTGCTTTTTAAAAATTTTTGTAAGGATTTGTCCATAGCAGCTGTCACTCAAAAGAGGAACAAGAAAAAGGATTTATGCTTCCTAAAGTGGAAAACAAAACAGCTTGTTGACGCAGAAGTGTTTATGAGAAAGAAAACAGGCTTTGCAACTCTTTAAATCTAATGTAAATTCATTTATTTATTTTATTTTTCATTTTTTGGTCTTTTTGCCTTTTCTAGGGCCGCTTCCGCAGCATATGGAGATTCCCAGGCTAGGGGTCTAATCGGAACCGTAGCCACCGGCCTGCGCCAGAGCCACAGCAACGCAGGATCTGAGCCACGTCTGCAACCTACACCACAGCCGGATCGTTAACCCACTGAGCAAGGCCAAGGATCGAACCCACAACCTCATGGTTCCTAGTCAGATTCATTAACCACTGTGCCACGACGGGAACTCCTAAATCTAATGTAAATTTAATAAAGTTAAATTATATAACAAAGTCAAAAGATCAAGTCGATGTCAAGCATGTTACTCTAGAAAATGTCCCATTATTTCTAAAGGCATTTATTTGGAATCTCAAATTTCTCAAAACAGAGCTAATTTTAATTCACTTCAAAAGCAATAATTTATATGGAAGGATGGGGGGAAAGAGTGGTGTTACTGTTTCAAATAACAACAAGATGCCTATCAGCTTGAAAGACGGTGGCAAATACATTTCCCTAAGCAACAGGTTCTTCTCACTCTTGAGTTCACGCAGGAAAAAAAGTTAACGTTTCTCCTCTTTTATTTCAACTTCAAGCCAATGGTATTCAAAAAAGTATCTCTAGCTAATCCTGAATTGAATCAAGATCCCAATTTTCTAAGAAATAATAAATGTCAAAATGAAGGGATGACATCAAAAAGCTCAAAGACAAATGCTATGCGCTTAAAAAAAAAAAAAAAAGGAAATAATGCCCCCACTGATTTTTAGTGGGAATTTGGTCATAAATTCTACTTTCTATTCTACATGAAAACAAGGGCCAAACAACCACACAACGAAAAAAAACAAAGTTTACTTTGGTTAAGGACAAAAAAAGGTCCTACCTGAATTTTTCTTGCAATTAATACCGATAGGTTGAAACTGATAAGCAATGATCCCAGAATCATGGAATTAAAAAATTGAAGAATGCAGACCAGGAGCAAACCTGTTAGCTGAATACCATAGAGCCATGTCACCTGCGACAACCAAAGATTAGATGGTTAGACAGATTTTATCTAGAGACTCCCACATGCTGACATGTTGGTCCCCAGCTGGATACATCCCATTTATAAATGAGGCAGAAAACACATCTAGCTTCAAGTAATATAGTCTAAGAAAGGAAAATAAATCACAGTCACAGTAATTGTTTATTTACCTTTAAGTTACAGAATATTTTTTCACATCCTGGCCAATATTTGTTATTTGTCTTTAATTTTTTTTTAAGCCATCCAAGTAGTTGTAACATGTATCTTACTGTGGTTTTTATTTATTTATTTCTGTCTTTTTGCCATTTCTTGGGCCACTCCAGCGGCATATGGAGGTTCCCAGGATAGGGGTCGAATTGGAGCTGTAGCCACCAGCCTACATCAGAGCCACAGCAACCTGGGATCCGAGTCGTGTCTGCAAACTACACCACAGCTCACGGCAACGCTGGATCCTTAACCCACTGAGCAAGGCCAGGGATTGAACCCGCAACCTCATGGTTCCTAGTCGGATTCGTTAACCACTGAGCCACGACAGGAACTCCTGTGGTTTTAATTTATATTTCCCTAATGACTAATGACGTTGAGCATCTTTTCATGTGCTTACTGAACGTTTATATATCTTCTTTGGAGAAATGTCTATATAATCTTTTACCCGTATTTTATAGTTGAAAGAGTGTAAGATTTCTTATTCTGGCAATCCTTATTTAGACATACGCTTTTGCAAATCTCTCCCATTCTGCAAGCTGTCTTTTCACTGTCTTGATGACATGCTTTGAAGTACAAAAGTTTTTAATTTTCATGAAGTCCAAATCATCTATTTTTTTCTTTAGTTACTTGTGCTTTTGGTGTTCTATCAAAGAAGGCGTGGCCTACTCCAAAGTCAAAAAAATTTATTCCTATTTTATCCTCTAAACATTTCAGTTTTAGCTCTTAAAATTAAATCTATGATCAGAGTTCCCTGGTGGCTCTGTGAGTTAAGGATCTAGTGTTGTCACTGTTGTGGCTCAGATTGCTGCTGTGGCACAGGTTCAGTCTTTGGCCTTGGTACTTCCATATGCCGTGGACACGATCAAAAAAACTCCAACTAAGTCTATGATCTAGTTTGAGTTAATTATTGTATATGGTAAGAGGGCAGGGTCCAACTTCATTTTTTTGCATACAAATATCTAGTTATCCCAGCATCATTTATTGGAAAGAGCACTCTTTTTCCATAATAACCTTGACACTCTTGTTGAAAATCAGTTGACTGTTTCTGGTCTCTCAATTCTATTCCATTGATTTATGTCTATCCTTCTGCCAATATCATACTGTCTTTTTTTTTTTAATTTTTTTTTTCCCCCTAGGGCCCCATCCATGGCAATATGGAGGTTCCCAGGCTAGGGGTCTAATCAGAGCTCTAGCCACCAGCCTACACCAGAGCCACAGCAACGCGGGATCCAAGCCACGTCTGCAACCTACACCACAGCTCACAGCAATGCCGGATCCTTAACCCACTGAGCGAGGCCAGGGACCAAACCCGAAACCTCATGGTTCCTAGTCGGATTCGTTAACCGCTGAGCCACGATGGGAACTCCCTCATACTGTCTTCATTACCGTAGCTTGGAAATTGTAAAACTGGAAAGTATGAGACTTCTTAGTTTTTCTTTTTCATGATTTTTTTTTGGCTATTCTGGGTCTCCCGAATTTCCATATGAATTTTAGGATCAGCTTGTTGATTTCTGCAGCTGGGATTCTAAAAGGAATTATATTGACTTTATAGATCAATTGGGGGAGTACTGCCATCCTAACAACAGAGTCTTCCAATCCTTCAACATGAGGTATCTTTGCAATTTATGTAGCTCTTTAAAACTTTCCAACATGTTCTGTAGTTTTCAAAGTATAAGTCTGCACTTTTGGAATATAAGTTTTGTTCAGTTTGTACCTACATATTTTATTTTTTTCAATGCTTTTCCTTCTAGGAAGTATCTGCATCTTTTGCTCCCTGTTCTACTGGGGTGTAAATGTTTTTCTCATTAAATCTGGTGGGAACTCTTTAAGGATAATGACTCATTCAGAAATACGTTTTTTAAAAATGAAAGTTTTTTGTCTGTACGTGGATTATGGTGTTTTTTGATGCTGGTGGTTCTTTTTGTAACAAGTAGGCATACTTAGACAAAAAAGAACAGTTTGTTACAAGAGTGCATAGTTTCATAAATGTTCAGTGATCCCAGACCCACAGTAGACAATAAAATCCTCAGAAGTTCAAGTTCCACAGTCTGCCTTCTGCATCCATGACTTCAACCAACTATGGAGGACTATATGTATTTATTGAAAAAAATATGCATAAAAATGGACCTACACAGTGAAACCCGTGTTGCTTAAGGGTCAATGTAATGATATCCTAGGTTCAAGAGAAACACTGCAGGTGACCAGCCAGAAGTGTAAATTTGAGCAGTTTGTATACTAGAAAGTCCTGGATTATCAGTGGTACAAGTCATATTGCTTCTCAGGTTCTATCAGTCCAGAGTTTAGAAACAAGGCAACAGTAATATATTCTTACTTTGTAGACTAATTTAAATTGTCGTCAATGGATCATGCTCATACTCTTTATTACCATTCATAATTAATCATGGTTAACATTTTTTTGACATTCATAAAATACTAGGCAGTGTTATAAATGACTCACATATATCAACTCATTCAAACTGAGGAAGTCTGGTTCTAGAGTCTGTTTTTTTTTATGGGAAAATATTTTAATAGACACTTCATTATAAGAAAATATCTGGTTTTAAAATAATCATGAAAAGATATTCAACATCATTAGTCATTAGGGAAATTCAAATTAATACCACAATGAAATCATTACAGATTTATTTAAGTGGTTACTATAAAAAATACTAACAAGGCTACACAGATGAGGAACAATTAAAAATCTCTCATTAATTTTCTGAAAGAAGGCAAATGCTACAGACACTGTAGGAAACAATTTCAAAGTTAAGCATATAATTATCCTATGTCCCCCAAAAGTGAATTCTATTGCATACAAATTAAAAAATAAATAAGTTAATAAATACCACTCCTGTAATTGTTTTATTTTATTCTTAGGGATATTATATTAGCGTGTTTTCCTTAAGCATTCTGAAGCATCACAAAAGCCTTCATATTCCAAATATTTTTAATATGATTGTTATATACTAGGTATATATATTATGTAATTCAACCCCCTTAAAATAGCATTGTAAGGAATATATTATTCCAATTTTACAAATGAACAAATACTTATTTTTAAACTACTAACTAGGGGGGCAAGAATTGAAAACCAAGCCCTTGAATTTACAATTGCAGTGTTATTTCCACTCATTTTTTCTAACATGGTGTATTAATGGTCTTTACACCCAAATGCCACCTATCCTTCTTCTAGAGTCTGTGTTCTTAATCATTACGCCATACTGTCTAGAACATAAGCAGTACTACAGAGATTCAAAATTTTGGTATCAAAGTCTGTTAACAGTGAGTTCTTAATGCTTCAAGGCAATTATGGAGGTTTGTAATTTTACTGATCTTCTGAATGAACTAGTTTTATTTCACTAATTTTCTCTATTGTGTTTAGTGTCATACATTTTCCTTAGTGCTGCTTTAGCTGCATCCTACAAGGTTTGATATGTTGCATTTTTGTTGTCAATGAGTTCAATGTTTCCTCTAGGCTTCCTCTTTGACCCATAGATTATTTAGAAGTGTGGTTAGTTTCCAATTATTGGATTTCTAGTTTGAATCCATTGATTCAATCCATTGAGTATTCTGCTGTAGTTGGGTGGAGTGTTCTCTAAATGTTGGATAGACCTCATGGGTTGATGGTGTTGTTGAGTTCTGTTATCCTTAATGATTTCTGTCTGATTCTCAATCATTGAGAGAGAAGTGTCGAAGTCCTCAACTCTATTTGTGGGTTTGTCTATTTCTCCCTTCAGTTTATCAGTTTTTGCTTCATATATATTATGGCACTGTAATTTAGTGCATATACACTTAGGATTGCTATGTCTTCTTGGTAGGTTAACACTTTTATCATTATATAATGTTCTGGTAATTTTCTTTGCACTCCCACCTACTTTTGCTGATATTAATATAGGTACCCTTACTTTCTTTTGATTAATATCTGCATGGTGTATCTTTTCCCATACTTTTCCTTTCAATCTACCTATATTGTTTGTTTGACATGAGTTTCTTACAGACAACAACTGAGTTGTGCTTTCTTTCATCTTTTTTGTCCGCTTTTGTCTTTTTAGGGCCCCACCTGCGGCATATGGAGTTTCCCAGTTTAGGAGTCTGATTGGATCTGTAGCCTCTGGCCTACGCCAGAGCCACAGCAACACCAGATCCGAGCTGCGTCTGCAGCCTACACCACAGCTCACGGCAACGCCGGATCCTTAACCCACTGAGCAAGGTGAGGGATAGAACCCGCAACCTCATGATTCCTAGTCGGATTCGTTTCTGCTGCGCCACGACGAGAACTCCAAGTTGTGCTTTCTTAGTCTACTCTACCCACCTGTCTTTAAATTGCTGTATTTAGATCATTTATCTTTAATGTAATTATTGATATGACAGAGGCCTTAAATCTGCCATTTTACCATTTGCTGTTTGTTCACTCTGTTTTCCATTTCTGTTTTTTTTCCTGGCTTCCCGTGGGTTATTTGACCATTCTTAGATTTCTATTTTTACTTTATAAAGTACTTTAAAATGTATCTTTTGGTACAGATTTTTTAGTGGTTGTTCTGGGTTATTACATTAAACATTCATAATTGAATTTTATAATATTAAGACAATATTATAATTTTTGCTTTAGCTATCAATGTAGAAAACTCAAGATGAGAAGATGTTTATTATGTTTATTCATATTTTTCTTTTGATTGCCTTTTCTCTTTTCCTAATGTCCCAACGTTTCTTATCATTTCCTTTTGTTTCAAGAATTTCATTTAGCCTTTTTTTTTTTAACAATAGGTCTGTTGGTAACAAATTCTGTTAGTTTTCCTTCATCTGAGAATGTTCTGATTTTCCTTTCTCTCCTGAAAGACACTTTTGCTGGGTAGAGGGCTCTGGGTTGACCATTCTTTTCTTTCAGCACCATGGTTTCTGATGAAAAACCCAATGTCTTTCAAATTGGTTTTCCCCTATAGGTATCATTTTTCTCTGACTGCTTTCAAGATTTTTTTCTTTATCTTTAGTCTTCAGAAGTTTGATTAGAATAATCCTGGGGAGTTCCCATTGTGGCTCAGTGGGTTAAAAACCTGACATAATGTCTGTGAGGTTGTGGGTTCAATCCCTGGCCGCACTCAGTGGGTTAAGGATCTATCTGGTGTTGCTGCAAGCTGCAGTGTAGGTCACAGATGAGGCTCAGATCCAGTGCTGCTCTGGCTATGGTGTTGACCTCAGCTGCAGCTTCAATTCAAGCTCTAGCCTGGAAACTTCCATGTGCTATGGGTGTGGCAGTAAAACAGGAAAAAAAAAAAAAAAAAAAGGATGTGTTTTAGCATTGATTTATTTGGGTTTATCCTATTTGACATTAGTTCAGCTTCTTGATTCTGTGGGTTCTACCAAATTTGGGAAGTTTTCACCCATTCCTCAAAACATTTTTTTTTTCAGCCTCACATTCTTTCTCTCCATTTGGGATTCTGATTACATGACTGTTAGACTTTTCGCTATGGTCCCACAGGTCTCTGAGGCATTGTTCATTTTTTCCAGTCTATTTTCTTGTTCAAATTAGGTCATTTCTAAATTGTCCTGTCTTCAAATTCACTGATTCATTCCTCTGACCACCCATTCTACTCTTGATTCCATCTACTTAGTTTTTTCTTTTCATTATTGGAATTTTTCAGTTCTAAAATTTCCATTTGCTTCTTCTTTTTATCCTCTAAATCTTTTTTGAAACTTTCTATTTTTCATTTGTTTTAAGTGTGTTTGTAAATGCTCAATGATAATTTTTTTATGATGGCTATTTTAAATTCCTTGTCAAATAATTTAGCTTCTGTGTGACTTGGTATTGGCACCTGTCGATCATTTCAGTTCATTCAAGAGAGATTTCCCTGGTTTAACACATGACTTTCAATTGTACTGTATTATGCTATGGAATGCTGAATCTTATGTAAATCTTCTGTGTCGGCAGACCTCCTCTGACACCATGCCAGCATCATGCCATTGAGCAAAGGATGTGGCCTCATTATTTCCAGATGGGTCTAGATGTCCAGGGTGTCCATCTGACCTCCACGGACCTTTGGGGAGGTGGGAAAAAGCAGTGTCTCATTACTGCTGGGTAAAGATGAAAGTTTAGGATCCCTACAAGGCTTCTGCTGACATGGAGGGGAGGGAATGTCTCAATACCAGTGGGTAGGAGTTGAAGGTTCTCCATGTGGCTGGCCTTCATGCTTCTCCCTTTACGGTCTTTTTGGCTTTTGTTGGGGCTTTTCTGGTCTGAGTCCATTGGTATTTCCCAGTTGCTGACTTTCCCAGTACCTAGTGTGAGATATATGCAGCAAAAAGAAAACCTAGGGAACTCACTGTCATGTTCTTCCTCTGGTCTCAAGATCTCTCAGCGTAATGTACTTTCTGTTCTCCATCTCTCAAAATCACCTTATGTTTGTTTTTTACATATTGTCCAGGGCTTTTAGTTGTACTCAGTGGGAGGAATAAGGAGAAGTGCATTTACTCTACCTTGTCTGGAACCATACCGAGTACTTAAAAATTGCCTCTTAGGAACTGATCATTAATGTGTCTTGTTGTTTTCACAATGGGTACCCTCCATATTCTTTAGTCTTCAATGCAACAGAAGTATATGCTTTATAACACTTAATGCTATGTTTTATATTTAAAAACCCTGTATACATTTCTCACCAAAAATTTAATCTTTTGATGGTAAGAGATTTCCCATCATCCATGAAAAGGAAATGACATGTACCGAACAAGATACTGCTTCTTATCACATCGGGTTCTGAATCTGTATTACCTTCTAAGCCAATTATTCTGTCTTTCCCACTTGACAGGATTAAAGATCAGTGATTCCAATTTATGAAGAAACTAAGGCTCTAAGAAGTTAAATCCCTTGACAAAGTTTAAAGAGCTAGTTATTTTCAGAGTTAATAGAAGCAACTTGGTTTATAACCCAGGATCCTTTCGTTATAATACTGTTCCTCCTTAAATTCTGACAAGTATAAATACTTCTACCACCAACAGTTCCAAATGTAAAAGTTCAATGACGTTTAGAACTGAGTATGAAACAAATTAATTGTATTATTTAGTTTTGTATATCAAAAAAGTACCTTTTATTCTGTTTTCTAATTTTAAAAGAAAAAGAAAGAGACGTTCACTACAGAAAAATTCTAGAAATCCAAAGAGCAAATAGAAGATAAGAGCATTAATCACAGAGCTGATTGCTAATAATGTATGTATTTTTGGAAACTTTTCTCTTTATATAGACATTTTAGTTTTTTATTTTATTTTTTATTTTTGCTTTTTAGGGCAGCATCTGCAGCATACGGAGGTTCCCAGGCTAGGGGTCAAATCAGAGCTTCAGCTGTAGGCCTACAGCCACAGCAACAGAGGATCCAAGCCGTGTCTGTGACCTACACCACAGTTCACGGCAACGCCAGATCATTAACCCACTGAGTGAGGCCAGGGATCGAACCCACGTTCTCGTGGATGCTAGTTGGGTTTGTTACCACTGAGCCACAATGGGAACTTCCTAATTTATTGTTTATGGTAAAATGTACAGCGTTCTTTTGAAAGCACCTGCTAGATGGGGATAAAAGTGATATCGCATATGATACCAACTGGCCTAGGAGCATCTGACAAGAAGAAATAGGCATCTAGGCACCTCTTCCCCTCAGCTTGCAGGTCTCATGAACAAAGTATAAAGACATTATAAAACAGGAAAGCAAATGTAAACAGTCGGGAATAGACTCAGCTTCATTTGCACATGCAGCTTTTAGTGGCATGTGGGCTCCAGTATTATCTAATACCACACACACGCACACATTTTAACTTTGGCTTTTCCACTTGCTTTCTTTACCCTCACATCCTGCCACCTCATACCCCAACCAAATTCTACTCTCCTCATTTTTGGTCCAGCTCTAGCCTCCCACTTCTGTGAAACATTTCCAGCCTAAAAAGAACTTTCCTCTTCTAGATTTTAGCATTTATTCTTATTACATCTATAACTGACATCTGCAGATAAACAGACACCTAATTGTACAGACATTTTTTTCCCTCAAGCTAGATGGCAAACTTCCTACGGATGGGACAATGTCTTACACAGGTCGGAATTTTCCGCGGTGCCTATCCCACTATAATGGCACAGTGGACAGACACTATATATTGCTGGTTGACTTTAAATATTTCCTAACTCAGGTTCAATCCATTTCCAAAGATCGTCTGCAACTCTTTTGACATGGAATATATGAATGTAACTCTTCTCTCTTAGATTATCTTGCTGCCTTAGATCTGGTGATAATGTTTTATTATGCTTGGAAAATACTTACGTTACTGTTACTTTACTATGAGCAACTTAAAAACATACACAATACATTACTTCTGCACATGACAAAAACCATGCAGTTAAATGGCAGCAGCACACACTGGGAGACAAAGAATGGCTTCCTTTATAATTTCCTTATTTCATTGTGACCTTTGACCAATTCACATCCTATATTGCTAAATGTTACTATGAAAATTTTATAAAGTACCACAAAAAAGTTGTTATACACTCATATAACAAAAGTTGTTGATTTCCTTAAAGAAAGGAACACACTTTAAAAGAGCTATCATATATATGATAATAAATTTATAGTATATGATAATACAACTTATAATAAATATATATACATATTTATTTTCTTTTTAGGGCCGTGCCTGCAGCATATAGAAATTCACATCAGAGCTGAAGCTGCCAGCCTAAACCAGTCACAGCAGTGCAGGATCTGAGCCACATCTGTGACCTCTGCCGCAGCTTGCAGCATCGCCGGATCCTTAACCCACTGAGTGAGGCCAGAAATAAAACCCACATCCTCATGGATACTAGTCAGGTTCTTAACCTGCTGAGCTACAGCTGGAACTCCAACTGTCTTTAATTTAAAATTTAAGATAACTTTATTAAGGAGAACTGATCTAGACATCTGTGCTCCAAATGAATCCATCTTTTATGTAAAAACAGCAGAATAAAAGTTAAGATGGTCAAACAAGGCTGCATCGATTACTCAGTTTCAACTGACGAGAGCATATGTATAGTTTACAGTATAGCTAAGAAGCAGCTTCAACTTTATCATTAAGCCTGTGCGTATTCTGAGCTCATTCTATGACATAAAACATTAAACAATGACCATCTCAAGTGAGAAAAGAGAGTAAAGCTTACCTTTACTGCTGGCAGCATGTCCAAGGAATCCAGTGTGAACAGCACTAATGCCTGCATCAGCATCATAAACTGATTAAACTGCCATGTCAGACTAAAGAGAAAAGTTGATGTGAAAATGGCAAGAAGTGTCAGCCTCTGTAAAAAGAAAACCTTTGTATAATTTACATGTCTTTAGTAATAAAAAGCCTCGCAGACAAGTTTTCTCAAGAGCAGCCAGTATCTCTATAAGTGAAACAGAAAAACTATAAACTGTTGCTCTGAAAACTCTTGCCTTTGTTATTTAAGCTCTAACCATCCTAAAGTGACACTTTGCATATAAATGTCCACATACGGTATGTGTACTCCATACTATTATGGAGGTGATAAAGCACCAAATCACAGCTCAAGAGCAATGGCTTAAAAATTCTGACAGTTTTGCAGAAATTGTGTGGGTTTGCTGCAACTACTTAAGGGCAGATAATAGAGAGTACATTTTTAACATCAAAAGAGAAAACATTTTCTTTGCAAAGTAGGAGAACGTTTAGAAAAGGAAAATTTAACTCAAGTTTAAAAATTGGTCATGGAATAAGAACTATTAACTATGAATATCACATTTTCTGAAGCTTCTTAGATAAAACTGGAGTACTAAAAATATAGACAAAGTCTTATAAAACTTACTTGAGAAAGAGGCTGCAAGTTTGGCCTCAGGAAATAGGTAATTGCTGCTATCTGAATTGCAAAGAATGGCAGCGCCCAATTCTCTCTCAGTGGGATGGTAAATTCAACCCTTGTGGTATCTATTCTGCACAGAGATAACACAAAGAGCCAAAGCAGTCATTTTTACTGTCATTACCTCAAAGATTTCCTAAAGTGAAAGATATATTACATGAAGTATATTTAGGTTTTGGTTACTGGTTCTCAATTTGTCCTTGTCATCATCATCCCTGTAACATAAAAATGGCATTGAGAAAATTTAAGTTAACTGTCCACAGGTATGCAGTTAGCTAAGTGGCAGAATTAGAGTTCAAACTCATGTCACTGTGACTCCTAAACCATGAATGTTCATGTCAAACTGCCTCATACTTTTATTTCTCTCCAATTTTACTAAGGCTAACTGGCAACATTTTGCATTCTCCCTTTTCTGTATTTCTTCAGTGCTTTATACTTGTGTCTTAAATTTGTCACTGATAATAATTTTTAAAAGCTCCTTGTCCCCCTAGAGGGCAAGTATAGTTAAGTTTTCCACTTTGTGCACCAGGTACCAAGAACCACCCCTATGCATACTAGGCATTCAATAAATGTCTTTTATCCACTTTTAGTAGGAACAATAAATTTGACTTCCATTTGGAGTTCCTGTTGTGGCTCAGTGGAAACCAATCTGACTAGTATCCATAAGAACGCAGGTTCGATCCCTGGTCTCGCTCATGGGTTAAGGATCCACGACTGCCGTGAGCTGTGCTGTAAGTCGCAAATGTGGCTCGAATCTGGTGTTGCTGTGGCTGTGGTGCAGGTGGCCAGCCTGGGAACTTTCATATGCTGCATATGCGGCCCTAAGAAGACAAAAAAAAAAATTGACTTCCATTTACTCTTAGCAGAAACTAATATGTAAGATTAAAATATTAAGAGGCAGCATAACATAGTGGTCTCACACCCTGCATTTGAATTCTGAGCAAGACTTAGCTCTGTGTGTGCATGTGTGTGTATATGCCTTTGTCTATATATACATATATATGCCAATATAAATAGTCTCTTATATATACACACATAACTTAACCTTTTGAGATATACATACATAATACATATATTTATAAAACCTAAATATGTTATGTATATATGCATGTGTATATAAAACTTAACCTTTTAAGCTTCAATTACCTCATCTTTACAGTGCTAATAATAATAAGAATATGTGCCCTATAGAGTTGTTAAAATAATACATATAAAGCAGGATATAAAGTGCATGGCATATATTAAGCACTCAGTAAGGTTATAATAAAAAGTAATTTATTTAGGGTTACAACATAAAATCAATACTAGAACTCACTCAAATTTTAACACTGCTACTGAATATTGGTGTTGTTTCTATAGGCTAAGCAATAATTCAATATATTTTGAATATTTTTAAAAAGTGTTATTTCATAACACTGATATTGAGAAATTAATAGATATTAATTTAATAATATAAGAGCTTCCTTGATTTGTACAGTGCTTTCTGCTTTGCTAATTATGGGCTGCATATAATCCTACAAAGGCTGGGGAAAAAAGATATTATTAAATCTTTTAAGAGATAAGATACGTGGCACAGCAAGCTGGCAACAGCACGGATGATTCTCTTGATTTACAATTCAATGTTTTGTTCCTAAGCTGTCAATATATATAAGTAGGACTCTCTACCTTACTAAATAAGACACATTCCGCTAGGTATTCCAAAGAAAAAATATTCCCATACGAATGTGGCCAAACAATTTTCTTTAAACTGGAAATGAAATAACTTCACTTTAATTTACATTTTATTTTATTGTTTGTTTGTTTTTTTAATTTTTTTATTTTTTTTGGTTACACCCACGGCATATGCAAGTTTCCAGGCCAGGGATTGAATCCGAGCTGCAGCTGTGACCTACACCAGAGCTGTGGCAATGCTGGATCCTTAGCCTACTACTGTGCCAGGCCAGGAACTAAACCCGTGCCTCCACAGTGACCCAAGACTCTGCAATCTGATTCTTAACCCACTGAGCCACAGTGGGAACTCCTCCAACTTACATTTTAGAAAGGGAGAAAGGAGTACAGACTCTAACTCACCTATTGGTGACATACCAGAAAGCTGCTAATAGTCCTGATAGCCACGTACCACTCAGGAGCCAGCTGGTTATATAAAGAGCTGTGACATAGATTGCTTGGAGTCCAAATAAGGTGTAAATATAAAAATAAACTGGCTCCAAATATTTCTGTAAAAGAGAACAATAAAAAAAAGGTCTCTTAGAGAAGGCTTACTCCTTCTCATTGCAATTTAAAAAATACGACAGTAGAAATTTAATATTCAGAAACTGGGCATTAATTTCAAGAAATAAGCCTACATCACTCCTTCCCATGTAAATGGGGTGGCAGCCTTTCTTCTCACTATCAAGAGCAGAGGAGGGAAGGGAGTCTTCAGGTCTCCGCTTCATTTTTCAGATGAGTTTTACACCTCATTGTTACCTTATTCATGTGAGATTTGCAAGTGATTTGCTAGTTTTCCAGGTTTTTTTTTTTTTTTTTTTAAATTTCAAAGACAAATGAGGAGTAATTCTGTATTTCCAAATGAAAATATGTATCAGCTTCTAGACTGCATACTTATAAGCCTGGAAGCATCTGTATGCAAAAAATACCTTATAAAAGATAAATAAAAAGCAAAATTCACAATATGTATAGGGAAAGTTAGGATACTGTTTTTATCAAGCCAGCTGAAGATAAGAAAAAACATGTGAAACGTTCAACTTAAAATGGCAGACTCTGACTTTCATCTGATATTAAATTCATTGTCACAGAATGCAACATACCTGTATGGGTAGAACTCTATATAAAATACCGAGAAAAACCTCTTGGTAAATATTCATTCGTTGAAGGAGGTTAATTGTCCTCATAGATTCGGTTTTGTTATCATATATTAAGCCATGAAAACCTAAGATTGATATTTGAAAAGTTAGGAAAAAATAATTACAATTACAATTATTTGTTCAAAACCATTCAAGGACTCTTTAGAATATGCCAGAGAATGTGCTAGGCATTGGGGATATAACAGTAAGCAAAAAACAGCCCTACCCCTAAGGAGCTTACTGTATATTAGAGGGACATGATTTACATGTTTACATAACTTTGGTGATAAAACAGAAGAGCCACATGGTTCTTCTACAGAAATGTGAACAAGAGGGTTTTATATTTCCCCACCCTGCCTTCCTGCCAATGAGACCTGTGGTACCTCCTTTGGGAGAGCATTTGAAGCCCCGCCGCCCCGCCCCCCACCACTCCCTGGGGATGGGTCTGGCCATCTGACTTGCTCTGACCAACGGCAAGTGAGCGGATGTGACACATATCACATCTGAGCAGAATCTTTAAGAGACAGTGCATGTTTCCACCAGCAATCTTGCTCTTTCTCTCAGCCGTAATAACGTGTTCTGCATAGGGGCTGGACAATAAAAGCGAGAAATGAATCTGTGGTTAAATAGAATTCCATTGCTAGATTGAGGTCATTTACTACTGCAACCAAGCTGACCAACTAACAGAAGATAGGACCAGATGGTTCACAGAAGAAAACACGCACACCGTCTTCACGCAGAAGAAAAGAGGCTCTACGTCACTCCTGCTGGAGCTGCAAATTAAAACCCACTGAGGTACCATTTCTTAGCTATCAGCTTGGGGAAAAAAATCAAGGAGTGTGACAGCATACTCTGTTGGTGAGGCTGTAAGGCCCTTTCATAAACGATGGTTGGGAATGCACAAGGGTATAATCCCTATGGAGGAGAAGTGGGCAATGCCCAGCCAAATGACATGTGCACTGACTCTCTGACAGCAGGAAGCCCACGTCTAGAAATAGGTTCCAAAGACAGACTGGCAAAAAGACAAAATGACACAGGTACAAGGTCATTCATGCAGTGCCACCTGTAAAAGCAAAAGATCAGAAACAACCCAAAAGTCCATCAATAAGAGGTATTTTGGACCTAACGGGGTTCTCTCAAATTCCTGTGTTGAAGCCCTAACCCCAGTGTGTCTGCATTTGGATAGGGCTTTTAAGGAGGTAACAAAGGTTAAGTGAGGTTGCAGGGTGGGGCCTTATTCTGATAGGACAGGTGTACTTAGAAGAAGAGGAACAAACTGACAACAGAGGGCTTGCTCTCTGTGTGCACACACACGCAGAGGAAGGCCATGTAAGGACATAGCAAGAAGGTGGCCATCTACAAAGCCAGAAAGAGGCTTTGCCAGAAACCAACTCCCACAGTACCTTGATGGTTGACTTCTGACCTCCAGAACTGAAAAAAAATAAATTTGTACTGTGTCAGCCCCTGGTCTGTTGTTAGGCAGTCCTACTAGACTAATAGAGGAGTGTTACGGCTTCGTGTTTATGGGCTCCCTAAATTCCTGTTGAAGCCCTAAGTCCCCCAATGTGATGGCATTTGAAGATGAGGCCTCTGGGAGGTAATGAGGTAGAGAAAGAGGTCATAAAAGGGGGCCCTCCTGATGGGATTAGAGCGCCTCTCAGGAGAGACAACGGAGAGCTTGCTCTCTGTCCTCCCTGGGGGGACGCGAAGAGAGCCTGCACTAGAACCACACCACGCTGGCACGTTGATCTCAGACTTCCAGCCTTCAGAACTGGGAGAGAGTAAGTTTCTGTTTTTCAAGACACCCAGTCTAAGGTAGTTTGTCACGGCAGCCTGAGCTGACAAAGACAAGAAGGCTACTTGGATCAAGTTTGGTTACCCACAAAAAGGAGAACTACGTAACTACAAATAAATAAATAAACAAAGAAGGAATATCACTACACTCTGCTGTGATCAAGATTTCAGTTACGGAGTTCTTGTCACGGCTTGGCAGAAATGACTGACTCGCATCCATGAGGACGCAGGTTTGATCCCTGGCCTCCCTCAGTGGGTTAAGGATCTGTGAGCTGTGGTGTAGGTCACAGATGCATCTCGGATCCCATGTTGCTGTGGCTGTGGCAGAGGCCAGCAGCTACAGCTCTGATTGGACCCCTAGCCTGGGAACCTCCAAATGCTGCAGGTGCGGCCCTAAAAAGACCAAGAAGAAAAAAAAAGATTTCGGTTAAGTGAAAAAAGCAAAAAAGAGAACAGTGTATAGAGTAAGCAGGGACTTTCTGTAATAAAGGGGGAAATGTGAATAAAGTATTTATTTATATTGAAAATATTACCTGTAGAGGAATAAACCAAAAACTAATAAAAATAGTTACCGAAAGGGTGAGGAAAGAAACAGGGTGGAGGGAACAGGGATCGAGGGAGACGCTCCTGAATGCTCCCTGTTTTATAGTCTTGACTTTGGAACCATGGAAACTTTAAATAAGTAAAAAAAAAAAAAAAAAAAAAAAAAAAAAAGTATAAGACTTTTTTTACAAAGAAATTCCTGAAAACCTAAAGCAAGACAAAACAAATAAACCTACTGAGTTGGTAGCTTGTTTACACAAAAAGAACTCTTTCCAGCATTCCTGGGAATAGAGGAATGTGTCTGTTAAGTCTCTAGTAGGTAATATCCTAGGACAAAAAGAATTACAAAGATAGCTTGAACTGTTTTCAGGCAATCATACTGTTAGTAGCAATATTATCACTGCTACTACCTTCAAAGTGTTATAGACAGTAGCATGAAAGAAATAAGTGATGCTGATGTCATAAGAAGCAACATTTTCAACTTAAACAAAACAAAAGGATACAAATATAAAGTCAAGAAAGTAAAAAGCTTGTTATCCTCATTTTGAATTAAATAGCTATATTTATATTTTCTCTTGGGGGGAAAAATCACATTTCCTAGCTCTGCTCATTAAAAAGGTCTGGAAACAAGGACCAACCTAGTAACAACAAGTGCCTCTAGTACCCAGTTTGTGGTCTCCAAACAGCCAAGAAAGAGAAGTGGGGCCCCATGGAGAAACAGCAATTCTAAGTCAGGGGTAGGAAATACAAAATTGGCTTGAAACACCTTTTCACCACAAAAAACAAGGACGTTTTCAAAGACTACTGGGTCATGTCAAAAAGATAGCAGCTGAGAAGTTCCCTTGTGGTGCAGTGGGTTAAGGATTCGATGTTGCCACAGCTGTGGCACAGACCACAATTATGGTGCAGGTTCAACTTCTGGGCCAGAAATTGCTATGCTGTGGATGGAGCAAAAAAAAAAAAAGAAGGAAAAGAAAAGAAACACAACAAAAAGATAGCAGCTGATCTGAAGGGCATCCCAGTGGCCAAAGGTTGGACAATTTGACATAAGAAGAATAATGCGGAGTTCCCAGTTGTGGCGCAGTGGGAACAAATTCAACTAGTAACCATGAGGATGCGGGTTCGATCCCTGGCCTCGGTGAGTGGGCTAAGAATCCAGCATTGCCCTAAGATGTGGTGTAGACTACAGACGTGGCTTGGACCCCATGTTGCTGTGGCTATGGTGTAGGTCAGCAGTTATAGTTCCAATTCAATCCCTAGCCTGGGAACTGCCATATGACTCTGGTGCAGCCCTAAAAAGCAAAAAAAAAAAAAAAAGAAGAAGAAGAATGCAAAAGATTGAAACACATCAAAGAGGTTAGTAATCCATGCATTTATGATGATATTTAAAAAGCAAAGCTTTTATGATGCTAGAGAGGTATCTCATTCTAAAACAAAGAGAGATGATCGATACTTATCCCACCTTTCTTTTAGGAACTGAAATTTTGGACTGCCACATAGTTGATGAGAAATGATTTTCTTTATTACTATTATTATTATTATTCTTTTTTGTCTTTTTGTCTTTTCTAGGGCCGCTCCCGCGGCATATGGAGGTTCCCAGGCTAGGGGTCTAATCAGAGCTGTGGCCGCCAGCCTATGCCAGAGCCACAGCAATGCCAGATCCGAGCCATGTCCATGACCTATACCACAGCTCAGGGCAACGCTGGATCCTCAACCCACTGAGTGAGGCCAGGGATAGAAGCCACATCCAAGTTCCTAGTTGGATTCGTTTCTGCTGCGCCACAATGGGAACTCCAAGAAACCATTTCTTTAGTGGAGAATTCCATCTGATAATGATGGAAGGAACTGCAGAACTAGAATATCACCATGTTATAGTCCTTATGCAACTAACAGATTTAGGTAATGATCATCAGTGGTGCTAAACCATTAGGTGAAAGGCTAATTGAGAGGCTAATGGATGGATTAGTCTTCATCCCAAAAGAGAACGGGCTTAAGTGCATCATGTACACCGTGAGGCGGAAGTATATACTACCACCTGGGAAGTACTCTTGCCAAAAAGCAGAACTGATAATCTGAGCAAATCTCTACATCTAACTGACAATTAAGAAGGAGTTCAGGCAGCAGAGAAAACACTGAATGGCACCACTGGGGCTCCAGCAAAATCCAGAAAGTGGAAAGCTCTCAGACAAAGCAGTCAGTGTTTTCAACAAAGAATTACAAGGAAAAAAGATGGAAAGAAATCCACAGATTAAAAGAAACAAAGAGACACAGCAAATAACTACAATGTATGAGCTTTATTGGATCTCAAGAACTACATTAAAAATCTATAAGACAATCAGGAAAATAAGAATACCAAGTGGATATGTGACATTAAGTAATATTTTTTCTTTCTTCATTTTTGGCTGCCCCACAGTGTAGGGAGCTTCCGGGCAAGGGATCAGATCTGAGCTGCAGTCTTGACCTAAGCTGAAGCTGCAATGCCTGGCTGGGGATCCAGCCCTCATCCCAATGCTCCCAAGACACTGCCAATCCCACTGTGCCACAATGGGAGTTCCATTAAGTGCTTTTCTTTCTTTCTTTTCTTTTCTTTTTCTTTCTTTCTTTTTTTTTTGGTCTTTTTGTCTTTTTAGGGCCACACCCGCGGCATATGGAGGTTCCCAGGCTAGGGGTCCAATCAGAGCTGTAGCCGCCAGCCTACACCAGAGCCACAGCAACATGGGATCCAAGCCACATCTGTGACCTACACCACAGTTCACGGCAACGCAGGATCCTTAACCCACTGAGTGAGGCCAGGGAATCGAACCCACATCCTCATGGATGCTAGTTGGGATCTAAGCCACGACAGGAACTCCATTAAGTAATTTCTTAATTGTGATCAGGATAACACGGTTATGTTTATAAAAGGGAGTTGCCATACTTTACAGAAATATACTGATATATTTAGAGGTGAAGCAATATGATGTCTTGGAGTTATCTGAAAATAAAATAATCCCAGTTAAGGATAGGGGCAAAGAGGAAACAAGATTGGTCATGAGTTGGTAACCTTGTAGTTGGGTGGTATGTAAGTGTTAATCCATTAGAGGATCCACTCTACCTTTTTATATATTTGAAACTTTTAAAAAGAATAACCTTAACAAAGGACTTAAATAAACTGAAACCAATCAAGCACGAGTTTAGTGATACTTAGAAAGAACATACTCATTATTCACCTTGAAAGCAGAGTTTCTCAATTTCAACACCATTGATATTTTGACATTCTGATCCCGATAATTCTCTGGGGGTGGGGGGGGGGGTACTGCCCGGAGCACGCAAGACATTTGGCAGCATCTCTGCCCTCATTAAATTCCAATAGCACACTCCCACACACCTGCCACCAAGCTGTGACAGTCAAAACTCTCTGGACATTCCAGGGGATATAACTGCTTTAAGCGGTTCTTAAAGCAGTAAGAACCACTGCTTTAGTGAATGCTAGAGAAACCACTCATAATTTTGAGAGCTGGTAAAAAACAGTGGATTCTCATTATTCACCATAGGTATGTTCTGTAAAATTGCCGTGAAAATTGTACTAGCAATACTGAACTAGGGTAAAGTTCCTACAAGCCTTAGGTCATGCATTTTTATCAGCTGATCAACACATGAACTTAATTAATGAGTTTTGTTGACTCATTAACATTTAACTCTTGGCCAACTCATGCCTGAACAAAACTTCTCTCTGTATGCCTTCGCCATGGCCTTCGTGCACTTAGGAAGACTAGGCAGAACTTCAGCACTATGTTTGGGGGCCACTTTAAACAGCAAAATCAGAGTTCCCATTGTGGCTCAGCGGAAATGAACCCGACTAGTATCCATGAGGATGTGGTTTTGATACCTGGCCTTGCTCAGTGGGTTTAAGGATCCAGCATTGCCGTGAGCTGTGGTGTAGCTCGCAAACACGGCTTGGATCTGGAGTTGCTGTGGCTGTGGCATAAGCCAGCAGCAGCAGCTCCAATTCGACCCTTAGTCCAGGAAATTCCATATGCCAACCTGCGATATTAAAAAAAAAAAAAAAAAAAAAAAAAGGCAAAAGCACAAATATGCAAAAAAACCCATGGAACTAGAAACTATCACTATTTGTAGATGACATGATACTATACCTAGAGAATCCTAAAGACTCTACCAGAAAACTGTTAGAGCTCATCCATGAATTTGGCAAAGTCTCAGGATACAAATTTAATACACAGAAATCAACAGCATTTCTATACACTAACAATGAAAGATCAGAAAGAGAAATTAGGGAAGCAATCCCATTTACCACCATATCCAAAAGAATAAAATACCTAGGAGTAAACCTACCTAAAGAGACAAAAGACTTGTACTCTGAAAACTATAAGACACTGATGAAAGAAATCAAAGATGACACAAATAGAGGGAAAGACATACCCCATGCTCTTGGATTGGAAGAGTTAAGATTATCAAAATGACTGTACTACCCAAGGCAATCCCTATCAAATTACCAAAGACATTTTTCACAGAACTCGAACAAAATATTTTAAAGTTTGTTTGCAAGCACAAAAGACCCAGAATAGCCAAAAACATCCTGAAAAAGAAAAATGGAGCTGGAGGAATCAGGCCCCCGGACTTCTGACTATACTACAAAGCAACAATCATCAAAAACGTATGGCACTGGCACAAAGACAGAAATAGAGATCAGTGGAACAGGACAGAAAGCCCAGAATTGAACCCATGCACCTACAGCCAACTCATCTATGACAAAGGATGCAAGAATATACAATGGAGAAAGGACAGCTTGTTCAATAAGTGGTGCTGGAAAACTGGACAGCCACATGGAAAAGAATGAAATTAGATCACTCCCTGACACCATACACAAAAATAGACTCCAAATGGATTAAAGACCTAGATATAAGACCAGACACTATAAAACTCTCAGAGGAAAACATAGGCCAAACACTCTCTGACGTAAACCACAGTAACATCTTCTCAGATCCACCTCTTAGAGTCATGACAGTAAAAACAAAAATAGACAAATGGGACCTAATCAAACTCAAAAGTTTCTGCACAGCAAAGGAAACCCTAAACAAAACGAAAAGACAACTCACAGAGCAGGAGATAATCTTTACAAATGAATCAACTGACAAGGGACTCATCTCCAAAATTTATAAACACCTCCTGCAGCTCCATACCAAAAAAACAACCCCATCAAAAAAGGGGCAGAAGACCTAAACAGACAGTTCTCCAAAGAAGACATACAGATGGCCAAAAAACACATGAAAAGATGTTCAACATCACTCATTCTTAGAGAACTGCAGATCAAAACCCACTATGAGGTACCACCTTACACCAGCCAGAAGGGCCATCATCCAAAAGTCTACAAACAAGAAGTAAGTGCTGGAGAGGGTGTGGAGAAAAAGGAACCCTATTACATACACTGTTGGTGGGATTGTAAATTGGTGCAACCACTGTGGAACGCAGTATGGAGATGCCTCAGAAAATTAAACATAGAACTACCATTTGATCCCACCCCTGGGCATCTATCCAGAGAAAACCATGACCCGAAAAGACACATGTACTCTGATGTTCATTGCAGCACTCTTTTCAATAGCCAAGACATGGAAACAACCTAAATGTCCATTGACAGAGGAGTGGATCAAGAAAATGTGGTACATATACACAATGGAATATTACTCAGCCATTAAAAGGAACGAAACATCAGCATTTTTAACAACATGGATGGACCTAGAAATTATCATGCTGAGTGAAGTCAGCCATACAATGAGACATCAACATCAAATGCTTTCACTGACATGTGGAATCTGAAAAAAGGACAGACTGAACTTCTTTGCAGAATAGATGCTGACTCACAGACACTGAAAAACTTATGGTCTCCAGAGGAGACAGTTTGGGAGGTGGGGAGATGTGCTTGGGTTGTGGGATGGAAATCCTGTGAAATTGGATTATGATGATCATTATACAACTACAGATGTGATAAATTCACTGAGTAATAAATAAATAATACACATCTGGAAAAAAACAAAACAAAACCTGGAACTAGACAGACTGTGAAAAGGACTCTGTAGTCTGAGAGCTGACACAAGATGGCATTAGCTGTTCAAACTCAGCTGGGAACATACATGTCTGGCAACTGAAAATTTCCCCTGCTCTGCACATGCCTGGGAATGACTGTGAAAGTCCCATAAAGACTGATTCTGAAGTTACAACTAAGTTTCAGTGAGTAGGTGGAGTTGCAAATATGGAATCCATGAATAACAAGGATCAACTGTATGGAGAAAAAGAATCAATACTTATCCTTCCTGTTTTAATAAACTGTACCTCAGGTTAATCAAATAGCTGATGATAAAAAGCTTTTCCATCTAACAGAGTTCCAGCTAATTAATATAGGACAAATGAGAGTCACTTTTGTAACTCTACTGAAATGAGGATATGAGAAATAATCATCAATGGCTGCTAAAACCCTTTAAGTGAAGGGTTGGTGGATAATTAACCTTATTATTATTATTATTATTATGTGTGAAGGCAACTATCTACACAGAAACCAAATGATGAACTTTTATGGCACAAAAAGAAAGGCAACCAAAATTTCATGTCTCCTATTGTGATAAAATTAGAACATCACCCATGAAGAATTCTTGCCAAAAATATGCCTGAACCCAAACACAGCCTAGAAAAGGGCAATTCTCTGTTGTGTGCACCCAGGTTAAGCATGTCGAGCATATGTTAAGTGGGAGATGATCCCTGTGGCGGTTTCCATTAGGTGGAGTAAAAGTAAAGAGAATGAGGTCCAAACCACTTAGGAAGCATGGAAATGTGGGAAAATGATCATGGCAAAATCAAGGCCTGAGTGGGGGCCCTGGGAACAAAAAGGACAACTGCCACTCTCATCTGTATTACCAAAATGCCTCCTGCTTTTAGACAATACTCCTTTCACCTACAAAGAGCTCTTTCAAAATGATCATGAAAAAGAAATCAACAGTACAACCAGCATACAGATAATTTAGGATGGAGTAGAGCTGAGAAGCAAGGAGACAAGAATTACATAAAACATTATGTAACTTCTGCCGGGGCAAAACATTTCCACGGATTGATTATGTCGCCAAGGAGAAATCTACACAAGTTCTATAAAAGCATTTAAAATATCTTAGTGCAAAAGTTATGTTTTGGCTGAAATACTGAAAAGAATGAAGTAGGCCCCAAATAAAACTATTAGTTGTAATTACCTTGCATGAGAGTTGGAGCCTGCAACATCTGCTTGTAGTAGGAGTAATACAGTCCACATTCTGTTCTGAATGAGATTTCTCGCTCCACTTCCTGAAACAAAGTTAGGTCTACTGGGTTTACATGACCTAGATTTGTTTAAACAGCTATTGTGGAAACAGGATACAGAACTACAACTTAAACAGAAAAAAAGAGAAACTCCAAAAATATAGCCTTAAAGAATCATGGCAAATAAAAACAATAGAAGGCTGATCATTATGGATGCTGGGTGTATATCATGGGGATTTATTTTACTATTCTATGTTTGCGGATGTTTAAAATTTTCTATAACAAATCGTTTTTCTAAAATGGAGACAACTAGCTCCATTTAAGTTGATGCTTCAGTTAACATTTTTCTTTTATCCCCTTCAAGTTAAAACCTTAAAAAAATTACCACAATTCTTATGTAATAAGATACAAAAGAGCAACGAGTATTAAAAAAAATAACTCTCAAATAAAAAGAACTATAATTGCACTAGACACCTGCCTAAAAGCTAACATTATATATGATTAATAATTCTCCTTTTATTCTAAGAGCACAAGTATTCTTAGCAAAATGGGACACACCTTCCACACGAGCATGTTACTTTGACAAGTGGAAACTTGGTGGGAAGATGTTCATATAGGAAAACGGAAACAGGGAATATTAAACTGCTTTCACATACTCATGTTTATAAGAACTGAAAACTAAAGGAAGTTATTAGTCAATTCGGCTATAAAATGCTTTTATGAAATCTAAAATTTAAATCCAGTAAGATAGAATATAGAGACAACTGGTAATGAGCATGAGGAAGACTTTCCGGAATATCCCTATTAATACTCTTAGGTCCTATATATTATGTGTACGTGTGTATCTATATCTATATATAGATATAGATATACACGTATATAACAGTTTAATGAACATAAAATTATAACCTATGTCATTATAGATTCTTTTAGATCAGTGTTCAAAAAACCATGTTCTAAAACTCACAACACATTGTCTAAAATGTACTGACATCTAAGTTTTTTCCTATTATAGCAGATCCATATCCACGAACCCAACTAATTTTACTGGAGGGAGATGGTAAACATTGAACATCTTACTTTCTAGCAGATAATAAACTTCCTTTAGCATTTCTTTTTTTGTTGTTTTTAGGGCTACAGGTTCGGCATATGCAAGTTCCCAGGCTAGGGGTCAAATTGGAGCTATAGCTGCAGGCCTACACTACAGCTCGGGGCAACACCAGATCCCTAGCCCAATGAGCAAGGTCAGGGATCAAACCCGCATCGTCGTGGATACTAGTCAGGTTCGTTACTGCTGAGCCACAATGGGAACTATATTTTTAGCACATCTTTGTTTTCCCCTTCCTCCAAATATTTTTCAAATAGTAATAAACATTTCATTAAAAGAACCACTCATGGGAGTTCTCTTGTGGTGCAGCAGGTTAAGGATCCTGTGTTGTCCATGCAGCAGCTCGGGTTCGATCCCTCCCCTGGCCCGGGAACTTCCATATGCAGCAGGCATGACTGGAAAAAAAAAAAGACCCACTCATGCTGTTTATCTTCAGTCGTCGGAATGATTTTAATATATTTCCTTCTACTCTTTAGATACTTAAAGAAATATTTCTCAGACAATTTAAAAAAATACTATAAATCAATTCATGACTACAGCACTGAAGAAATACTCAATTCAGAGTATAAACATCCACGTATTGACCTTGAAAAAAACTATTATGTTTCATCATTAAATCTTCTTTAAAAAAGCAGGAAGAGGGATAGAGTAGCGAACCTTCTTATATAATGAGCTTCCACTCAGAAAATAAATTTATCCTTGGGAAATCAAACATAAAAAAAAGGCCCATCGAATTCTGAAATTTAATTTCATTAACACACTTGCTTTATAAAAAGGCCAATAGAAAATGACGTAGCTCTTTTAGCTTTTACATTTGCTACTGATTTGTGTTGTAACTTTCATAGCAGTAAAGACAACGCTTCTCATCAGCTATCTTAATCCATTCACCTTTATTTTACACTCTGGGAAAACTGCTCTATTGGTTGTGATAACATAAAACTAAATTGGTATCCCCTGTTTCTAGAATGTTCAACCTCCTTGGTCAAGTAACCACAGAAACCATATGACGTTAACTAAGCAAACATTAGCTTTGTCCACCCAAACAAGAAAAAAAAAATGACATTTAATTACATTCCTTTCCTTCTGTCCCGCTGCCTTAAAGTGTTCAAAGTATGGCTGCCTTTGACTAAATATTTTAACATCAAACTCACATGCCCAAACCAAAGTGGAGAACTCAGGCACTCACTCACATGGTGGGGGCTGCCTATTCAACACAGTTCTAAGAATGAAAGCCAAGACTGACTTCATAAAGATGGGGGGAAAGAAAAAAAAAACACTGCTCAAAGTACTAAAAGCAGAAAGCTACTTGTGTGCCCCATCTCTCTCTCCTTAACCCAGGAGATGTGTAAAGAACAGAGGGGATCCTGTTTAATAAAAATGCATTTCAACATGATTAATTGGTAATCCTGGCACCAGCTGTAGAGAACCAAATGCTATACTTTATTAGACAGACACTTGCAAGTTTTACATCTGCTTCATGCTAAGAGAACATCTGCTTGACTCATTCAAACACTTTTCCAGTTTTACAGCAATTTATACTTTGCCTGGTGGATTGTGCCAATGAAAATGTGCACCAATAGAAGTTACCCTCTAAAGAATGCAAAATGAACAAATACTCCGGTATTTTAATTTGCATAGGTCCCATAGGAAAAGCAATGTTGAGAATGGGAACATGGTCTCTGAAAGTGACAGAAAAAGAGGGGAAAGACAGAAGAATTATATTTTTAAGGAACCGTACAGCTAAAACCATTTAAGCAGTAGTTTAGATAGTAATTTAACAAAAGTACTAAAAAGAAATAAGCATCAAGAAAAAAAAAAAAAATGACAGCTCACAATTAATGATTCCCATCGCCTGGCAACACACACAAAAATAATAAGCCCTTTTAGACAAATGACACCAAATTTGCAAAAGAACCGTATCATTAGTTTTAAAAAAATTAGTAAGTATTTATGTAAATAACTTGCTTATAAAAGCTGCTCCCCCAATAAGTAGGCTGCTGGTAGTGGGGACGCCACTGCAAAGATGAACATTAAAGATAGCATTAATATTAGAGATTACAGGAGTTCCCGTCGTGGCGCAGTGGTTAATGAATCCAACTAGGAACCATGAGGTTGCGGGTTCGGTCCCTGCCCTTGCTCAGTGGGTTAACAATCTGGTGTTGGTCGCAGACGTGGCTCGGATCCAGCGTTGCTGGGGCTCTGGTGTAGGCTGGTGGCTACAGCTCTGATTAGACCCCTAGCCTGGGAACCTCCATATGCCACGGGAGCGGCCCAAGAAATGGCAAAAAGACAAAAAAAAAAAAAAAAAAAAAGGTAAAGATTACATTAAAGACAAATGTTATCTTTCTGACTTAGGTTAACAAGTCATCTCACCAAGAAGCAGGAGCTTGTAATAGGACAGCTGTTCTTAAAGTTCTATACAGGGAATCATGCCCTCAGCAAACACATTTAAGGCACATACACGGTTTATTGTCTGGTTAAATGTCCATCTGTTAGGATGGAATGATTCTTGCCCCAGAGTTGATTAAAGCCGTGTCTGAGACTAGGTTGGACTATTGTTTGAAGTGACAGCACGAGGCTCACGGTAAGCACTCACTAGTCATGGTTCTAACAGTAACCACTGGGTGGATTAACCCTATTCCTTCCAGAGACTCCTTGCTTTGCAGGAGCAGTCAGTGGGAAGATGTGCAAGCTCTATGATAACAAAGAAGAGACAATGCTACCATGAGGGAAAAAAGACAAAAACAACTGAGTGACTTCAGTACTTTTAGCCAAATGAGGATTACCTTTTGTTAACACTGAACATTTATTTGCTGGGGAAACGAAAAGGTGTCAAGAATTCAGTCCTAGATCCCAAGGAGTTTCAGTTTCAATGAGAAAGAATAATGCATTTTTTTAAAAAGGAAAATTGACTATTCAAGGATAAACAGGTAGCAATTAGGAGTGAATAGCCTTTTCCCTGAACTACAGCCTCCCCACTGGATTGTGTGCTAATTGGTCTCTTCCTTCTCCAAACTATCTTTCTCATCCATCCAGCTAGCCAGCCATTTGTTCATTCAATAAAATGTACCCGACCACCAAATGACAAGCATTCTTTTGCTGGGAGATTCAGTGGAGAACCAAAGAGACAAATCTCTGCATGGAATTTATGATCTACAGCAAAAGAAAACAAATACACAAGTGAAATATAAAAAGGAAAGAAGAGAAGAGGGATAGGGAGGGAAGGGGGGTGGTGTGCTCTGGGAGGTGGGCAGGGAAGCGGTGGTGACACCAACCACAGACCGGAAGAGGTGAGACAGTGAGGGGAGCACCTGTCCATAAGACACAACGGCCCACATACACCCTAGAGAACAGCAAGGATGGCAGTGTGGTTTGACAGGAGGGAACAAAGAAGGGGCAGAAATGGCAGAGAGGCTATAGGGGCAGATGCAGGGGGCGTACGTAACGTGGGGTTAGCGGAGTCCTGGGGCACAAGGATGCTGGGCTTGTACTCGGAACCAGAAGGTGTAAGTTCAGGGAGGTGGGGAGGTCAGGAGTTTGGTTTTAGACGTGGCTGAGTTTGAAAGAGAAGAGTTTTGAAGACACACACTGCCATACATTTGAAAGAAGAGCACTGGCTGCGGGGTGGAGAACAGACTCCAGGGCGCAGGGGCAAAGCCAGGAAACCAGGAAGGGGGCAGGCGGCTGAAGCGATCTGGACAGAGCAGGCGGAAGCTGCGAGAGGCCATCGGATGCTAGACACTGCCTGAAGAAAATGGATGGGACTTCCTCAAGGATTTAATGTGGATTTGGACAGAACAGAAATCCTGAGCCTCTGAAGGATGAAGATGCAATTGACAGAGAGGGGGACTGAAGGAGAAACATCTGAAGGCAGGAAAGGTCAGGTGTTTGAGTTTGAACCTGTTAAGTCTGAAATGCCCAGCAACATCCAAACGCAGCTGGTTTAGTAGTGCATCTACTCGATATGAGTTCAGGCAGGGGGGTCTGAGCAGGGGAGAGATGGTGTTTAAAGCTACAGACAGACTGTTCTTGGAAGTGAGGGTGGACAGAAAAACACAGGAGCTAATTCTTGGGGTTCTCTGCCAATAAGAGGTCACTCTGGAGGCTGAGGAGTGGCCTGTAAAGGAGCCAAAGGATCCACTGGAAAGGCAGGAAGAAACCCAGGAGAGCGTGTGTACTGGAGCCAAGAACAAAGGCTAATAGGGCGAGTAAAATGAGGACTGAGAAGTGACCACTAAATTTAGTAACTTGAGGGTCATCTGTGACTTTAACCCAAACTTTTTAGGAGCTGTGCCATGGGGGAAGCCTAGCTGGAGTCAGTGAGAGAGAGGGAGGGAGAAAGAGAGGGAGGGGAAAAGAGAGAGAGAGAAAGAGAGAATGTGAAGAGAGGAACAGAGACTACCGGCAGACAAATTTTGGGGGGAATTTTGGTGTTAAGGTGAGCAGAAAATGGGACAGCAGCTGCAAGACAAGGTGGGGACAGAGTAGACCTTTCCCCGAGGATGGGAAAAAGAGCAAGAGAGAGAATTACTGCTAGAGCGATGTGGTCCAGCAGAAGAAGGGGGGTAGGTTCTCACACCCACATAAGAAGTTGGCAGGTACATGCGCAGCTTCAGGAAGATACACCTGGAGGCAGGAGAAAGGTCTCTTTAGCTTGCTTCTATCTTCTCAGCTGAAGGAGCTCAGAATATGCTATCCCAGGAGTTCCCATTGTGGCTCACTGGGTTAAGAACCCGACTAATATCCAAGAGGATTCGGCTTTGAGCCCTGGCCTCGCTCAGTGGGCCAAGGATCCAGGTGGCCGTGAGCTGTGGTGTAGGCCGGCAGCTGCAGCTGGGGTTCGCCCGTAGCCTGAGAATTTCCATATGCCGTGAGTGAGCTCCTCCCCGCCTCCCCCTGGCCATATGGCCCTTGGCATATGGAGTATTTTAAGCTGAAGGAATTGGAGGGATGGCAGATACAGGAAGGACTCGGACCTCCACCTTCTCCCCTGAAGGTGGGAGATCTTGTGAGAGGTGCCCTTCCTACACCCAGAGGAAAAGAAGCTCCGGGTCTCTGAAGATGGAAGATGCCGAGAGGGATCTGAACGAACCGACCTGGCCTGGCACCCGGTCGCGTTTCCCCAGGACCTCCGATTCATCAAATCTGTTATTCAAATGCTCAGGTTTAATGATTTCTTCCGGTCTCCATTTCATTATGAAGCTTCTTACGTCCTATAAAACTTGTATGCAGGAGTTCCCGTCGTGGCGCAGTGGTTAACGAATCCGACTAGGAACCATGAGGTTGCGGCTTCGGTCCCTGCCCTTGCTCAGTGGGTTAACGATCTGGCGTTGCCGTGAGCTGTGGTGTAGGTTGCAGACGCGCCTCGGATCCTACGTTGCTGTGGCTCTGGCATAGGCCGGTGGCTACAGCTCCGATTCAACCCCTAGCCTGGGAACCTCCATATGCCGCGGGAGCGGCCCAAGAAATAGCAACAACAACAACAAAAAAGACAAAAGACAAAAGACAAAAAAAAAAAAAAAAAAAAACTTGTATGAAATAACTCTATGCTTTTCTCATGTTACTCTGTCTTTTGTCAGTTCAATGTACAGGACTCCACCCAGGGAACCTAGGAGGACAGAAGGAAAAAGAATTTTTTCCTTCCCTACACGGTGAAACATAAGCATTGTCACCAGCCCGACAGTGAAGACGGGGGAAGGTCTGGGGAAGAAGAGGAGGGAAGCAAAGGTTAAAACAGTCACAAGGAGAGCTGTGGAGAAACCAAGTGTTACAGGCTTGTCAGGCAGTGCCTGCTAAAAGGGTACATCTCAAGTCTTCCTTCCTTATTAACTTCAATTTGACAAATTTAAAAATAAATCTTGGTTTCTGTATACTTAATTTTTTATTTAAACCCTGCTACGTCCTGAACTGTCCTATTGCTTGTAGTAATTTTTCAGATTCTCTTGGGGTTTCCAGGTATATAATTACATCGTCTGCAAATAATTTTACCACTGCTTTTCCAATTTCTATACCTTTTCCCTCTTGTCATGCTTATGCTGCTGGTACCTCTAAAACGATGCTAAATAATGGGAGTAGTAATGGATGAGCTTTGGCTTGGGATATGCTCTTAATGCTGTGCTGCCTCCAGCCACATGTACCGACCTAATTTAATTACAACCAAAAATTCAGTTCCTCAGTTCCGGAGCATATCTGGATTATGGCTAAGGTATTACCACAGCACCGATAAAGAACTTTCATCCAATGGAAAGGTCTATTGAATACCATCATTCTAGTGTTTCCCTAATGGGTGAGGTCTTAGAATTTGGTTTTTAGAGGTATGCATGCCCTATATATATAGTCTTTTTAGGCCCGCACCCGTGGCATATGGAGGTTCCCAGGGTAGGGATTGAATCAGAGCTACAGCTGCCAGCCAGCCACAGCCACAGCAACGTGGCATCCGAGCCACATCTGCGACCTCCACCACAGCTCACGGCAACGCCAGATCCTTAACCCACTGAGCGAGGCCAGGGATCAAACCTGCATCCTCATGGATGCCAGTCAGATTTGTTTCTGCTGAGCCATGACAGGAAATCCCAAAGGCTTGTGTGGCTATTTTTTTTTTTTTATCATTTTACCTACCCCATTTTAGCATTCTTTAATTTTCACTCTTCTAATAACCATTTATTTACTGTTTTCCTACTTTTTAGTTAATCAATTTCTTTTACCTTTATCCCTCCTTCTGCTGTGAGATTTCCTAAGCGGAATAATTAGGAAATTATTTTTTCTACAAATTCTCTTCTGAGTACTCTTTTAGCTCTATTCCATAACCCTGAAATATAGTTTTCATCATTTTCTAGATTTCATTTATAATTTCTTTTTTCTTTTTGTTTTTTCCAGGGCCCCACCTGTGGCATGTGGAGATTCCCGGGATAGGGGTCTAAACCGAGCTGTTGCTGCTGGCCTAAGCCAGAGCCACAGCAACTCGGGATCCGAGCCTCAACTGCAACCTACACTACAACTCATGGCAATGCCAGATCCAAAACCCACTGAGCGAAGCCAGGGATCGAACCCCCAACCTCATGGCTCCTAGTCAGACTCGTTAACCACTGAGCCATGAAAGAAACTCCGAGATTTCATTTATAGTTTCTATAAATTCAGTTTTAATTACCTGTGGCACAAGTTTTTTAAATATTTAAAATATTCCAGGTTGACTTTTCTTTTTAATTAGCCATCTCCAATGTTTATTTGCATGAGGAAATTAACAAGAGAGTCTGTGACCTTAATGCCCAGAGTCAGCATTATGCGCTATCGCATTGTGATTAGAGAATATTGGCCATATAATTTCTCTATTTTTGGACCTGAGATTTTCCTCATGGCTTAACTTATCAATGTTTTGGGGAATGTTCTGTGGAAACTTGAGCTGAATATATTTTCTCTCTTTAGATACAGATTAGATCTATCATACTCAATATTTTCACTAGGTCTCCTTTTTTTTTTTTTTTCTTTTTCGCTGAAGCATGCAGTGACCTGATGTACAATTTCAGTTCCCAGACCAGGAATGGAACCCAGGCCACAATGGTGAAAGTGCTGAATTCTAACCACTAGGCCACCAGGCAACTCCCTCACTCGGTTTTCTGTATCTTATTTTTATCCATTTGCTTTTTCATGAACTGTGAAATAATGAAAATGCCTCAACTCTAATGTATTTCTATCCTTCTTGTATTTCCTGTGGGTTTTGCTTTGTATATAATTATCTGATGAATGGACAGTCGTACTTGTGGTTTTTGCATCTTTATCATTGAAATCTTGCTTCTTTGCCTCATTTAACACTTTCTGAGACTTTCTTTCCCCTTTTTGCATTTATTTAGGAAATCCTTATGCACATCTTTGGTCTAATTCTTCTAAATAACTCTGTTCTGGGACGATCTTAGGCCTTTACCATGTTATGTGGATTTTGCTTTGTGATCCAGAGTTTTTAGTAGGTGGGTAAAGCCCATTTATATTTATTTAAACAAAAATATTTGCACGTATTTATGTTAAAACATTTTGTGTCATGTTTTTTGTTATTCTTTAGAACAAAGCCTTCACTATATGATCTGTCTGCTTGTTTCTGTGTATGTGTGTGTGTGTGTGTGTGTGTGTGCATGTGTGTACATGCATGTCTTTAATTTGGAAGGTTTATGATTTTGTTCTTGGGTTATCTTTATAACTGCAATGGATAGTATTTAGGGACTTCCTATGAGGAGTAATGACAATCTTTTGAAATTCATACTTTCCTCCTGTCCAATTTTACTTGATACTTTTCTTGGAATTTTCTTTCATATATATGTTTCTTATCTTATTTTTAATTGAAACTTTTTGGCTTTTAGCTATAAAGATAAGTCAAGATACAGTTACCACCTTCTACCTTCTCTTTCCCTTCCTCTTCTGTATTATTATTATACTATTAATAACATTATTACATATTATTACTTTGCTCACAGTATATATACTTTGTTCTGTAACTATTTAGTCTTAGTTCTACAGTTAAATAAATCTGATCTTCACGGACCATCTTTCTACCATTGTTTTGCCTTTTATCTCTTGACTGGATAAAGTTTTTCTTCTACCAATTTCTCCAGGTTTTCGTAAAAATACATATGTCTCAGAATTTAAAAAAAATCATATGGTGAAATGACTGGGTTAAAATATGTAAATCATGTTCTTTGACATGAGTCCTCTGTAGACATCATTCACGTCTCTGAGGGCTGGATATTACTATGGAAAACTTGGAAGCCAGACTGACCTTTGCCTCCCCTTATAGATAAATGGATCTTTTTGTCTGAATGACCAAAGAAAGGTTTCTTACTATTGAAGTACAGGAATTTCATAGCTATATCCTGCTAAAGATTTTTCTAAGCCAAATATTCCTAGGATCCCCTATAACCATTAAATTTGCAGATTGAGGTCTTCTTCTATTTTTTGTTTGTTTGTTTGTTTAGGGCTGTACCCTTGGCATATGGAGGTTCCCAGGCTAGGGATCAAATGAGAGCTGTGGCCACTGGCCTACGCCACAGCCACAGCCACACCAGATCTGAGCCACATCTGTGACATACACCACAGCTCATGGCAACGCCGGATCCTTAACCCACTGAACAAGGCCAGGGATCGAACCTGCATCCTCATGGATGCTAGTCAGATTCATTTCCATTAAGCCACGAGGGGAACTCCATAGGTCTTTTTTCATTTTTGGAAAGTATTCTTGAATTATAGTTGTAAACATTTTTTTGTTCCTGTCTCATGGCTTTGGTTCTTTTGGAACACAATTTATGCAATCTTGCTCTTGTCTTCCTCATCTGTCATCTCTCGCTAATATTTTAACTTTATTAATTTTATTTCATTGTGTTTACTGACATCAGTGCTGTCTTTCTACAGATTCTGGTGTCCTGTGTGTTGCTTCCAACGCAGTCATGATTTCTATCAGGGTTACATCTTTAAATTCCATTTCTTGCCTAAGTTCTGCCAGCTCATGCCTCATTTCCTTTCGTTATCTTCCTGTATCTCTTTGAGGATGGTATACTCCTTCCTACATTCCTGCTTTGAATTCATCTTCATCAATAAACCAGTGGCAAATGGCTTATTATGTTTGTTTTGTTTTTATGTTTTTAGGGCTGCACCCGCAGCGTGTGGAAGTTCCCAGGCTAGGGGTCGAATTAGAGCTGTAGCTGCTGGCCCATACCACAGCCACAGCAACACCAGATCTGAGCCGCATCTGCGACCCACACCACAGCTCACGGCAACACCGGATCCTTAACGCACTGAGCAAGGCCAGGGATCAAACCCTCATCCTCATGGACACTAGTCAGGTTTGTTAACCACTGCGCCACAGCGGAACCTCCTATTATGTTTGTTCTTTTAATGTGACGTGTTTGGCCACAATCTTTGTTTGCGTCTGCTGTAAAAGTATCCTGGTTTTTCTCTTCCCTTTTCTCTTGTGGTATCATTGTACAGATCCTGCGCTCCTTCCTTTCTGATTATTAGTCATTTCTGGATGTGGCAAGTTCTTACCAAATCAGCTACTTGCAGCAAGTTCATGTGGGGTAAAGGCGTGGGCCATTGCACAGGCCAGCAAGAATCTCTCTTGCGATATGGAGCGGGAGAGGGTTATAAGAGCTCTTTAGTCTTTTCCTCATTTTAGTCAACAGGGATCGGCCGCTTCAGGGCTGTTGAAAATGTACGTTTGCTCTCTTTATCTTTCTCTTCTTAAACTCTACTTTTACCAAAACGGTTTGTATCTGTGATTACTCCTTTCAGCCTACCTGCCTTGTTTCTCTGTGACACCCAAGTGTATCCATGAAAAAAGCTTCTGTCCTTCCTCCTCACACCCAGTCCGATGGTCCTGCAGAGGGGACCACTGGTTTACCCCCTGGGATATGCCAGTGACTCTGGAGGACTAAACTTTGGCAGCGTTATCTAAAATCTGCAGCTCTGAGTCCTCACTCAGCATCCTTCCACACCCCGTGGCGTTTCAGTGGATTTGGCAGCCCTCCCTCACACACTGTGGTTCCAGATTACAGACCTCCCTGAGTTTCATCAAAGAAGGAATCTGACTGTTTTTCATTTTCCTTAGATGCTCTGAGGTAATTCTAAAAAAAGAAGGAACTGACATTTTTATACTGCCACTTTAAAATGAGAAGTTAAGTAAGCCATTTTAGGGATCTAACAACACAATCAGAAACAAATCTCCCCCAATGGGAAAGCATAGAAATAGCGAAATGATCGAGGGTATAAAAATGTCAAAACTATTCAGTTATATAACCATCCTTATTTCCCTAATAATTAACTCATTATCTTCATAAGGAATGTTGGTGAAAATATATAATTGCATATGGAAAAGTATATGATGATTATAAAAACTATCTATACTGGAATCATAAATAAGTAAAACATATACATACACAGGATGAAGACTGGAAGGGAAAAATGAAAACTGTTTTTTTTGTTGAAGATAATGAACACTGAGTAATGTTTCTCATTAAAAACATTTTTGTTGCCACCACTGTGGCTCAGCAGGTTAAGAAATTGATTGGTATCCATGAGGATATGGGTTTGCTCCTTGGCCTCACTCAGTGGGTTAATCACCTGGTGCTGCTGCAAGCTGAAATGCAGGTTGCAGATGAGGCTCAGATCTGGGGTTGATGTGGCTGTGGCGTAGGTCAGCAGCTGCAGTTCAGATTCGACCCCTAGCCCAAGAACTTCCACTTGTTGCAAGTGTGGCCCTAAAAAGAAAAAAAAAAAAAAAACCCACAATACATGTTCAAAAAACAAAAATAATCAAGACCATACAGATATCTACTCTGGCACCTACTAAACACAAGTCATTAAAAATGCAATGACTGGCTCTCCGCTGGCCAGTACTAACTGTACTGTATCCTTGAAGGCAAGCTCCAGGTCCAACCCGGATTCTTTGTAGCAGCCAGTTGTCTCCCCTGCCAACAGCACCCCATCACCCCTAGAGATGAACTCCTCTCCAATAGACCCCTGTCTACTTAGCACCGATGATGTGCCAGACATTGTTGTAAAGGGAGTACAGCAAGTAAGAGCATAGGCTCTAAACCTTCTTGGTTTGTTTTATTTTATTTCTAATAAAGAGCAGCAAAAAAAAAAAAAAAAAAAAACAGGTTGCATTTAAAGGCTGAGTTATAGAGTTAAAATATCTGGGCTCTGGAAACAGCCAGATTAAATACATGTAAAATGCACCTAAAACAGTGCCAAGCATGCAGCAGACATTTGAGAAAGGATATTTTAAAAAATTCTCTTATACTTTCAATTTCTCAGCAAGGGGATATAATAGAATGGGTAAGACAGTAGGAAAATAGCTTTTTAATTAAAAAAATATGCTAAGAAAGGATAATACATACATATTTTCTATGACCATTTAAACCAACATCTTCTTTTCAATTTTCAAGTTTCTCTGCTCCAGGGTTCCCACACCAAATACTAATGCTGCTATGAACATTTAAAAAAATTATTTTAATTGCATAAAATGAATGTATATTTTTTTCTATTTTATTAGCATATTTTTACTCTCTAAATAATTAGAATTAATTCAAAACATGCAAAAGATCAAAGTATTTTCATAAAAAACTAGCCCAGCAATTTTGCTAAGTTATAAGCCACAAATAAAAAAGGAAAACAGGAGTTCCCACTGTGGTACAGCAGAAACTAATCTGACTAGTATCCATGAGGATGTGGGTTTGATCCCTGGTCTCGTTCAGTGGGTCGGGGATCCTGCGTTGCCATTAGCTGTGGTGTAGGTCACAGACATGGCTTGGATCCTGTGTTGCTGTAGCTACAGCGTAGGGCAGCAGCTGTAGCTTCAATTTGACCCCTAGCCTGGGAACTTCCATATGCCCTAAAAAGGAAAAAAAAAAGGAAAACAGATTCACACTTCTCAAATATTCCCATAATCTCCCAATATGAAAATGATGTAAAGGAGTAAATTTATGCAGGTGTATAAACTCTGAAAATGAGCTTTTCCTTAGGCTAAGTAATATCTTTGACCAGAAATGGCTATATTTATCACTGGTTTATTTATAAAAAAATATATACGCATTTTGCAATTTAAGTTCAATTTAAATTAAATTTAAAATTTAGCTCCTCTGTTAACACTAGCCACATTTCCAACATTCAATAGCTACATCTGACCAGCATCTACAGACAGCGTAGACTTAGATCATTTTCTTCAGCACAGAGAGTTCTATTGAAGCCCACTAGGTCAAGATAATCTAAGAGGCAAAAATAAGTAAAATGCCTTTGGTCTGGTTTGAGAAATGGTTAGAACATCCAAGGATCCCTCTGTGACACAGGGCCGGGTTGATGGGGAAAGGAAAGTCTGCTATCAGGTACTGCTTGAATAGAGAGAGAAAAAAAAGGCACTAAGGCTCTGAGCTCAATTTTAAGTTTCACGGGATAGGGTGGGGGAGAAACCTGCTAGAGGATATGCCTGTTTTGTAGCTTCTCCCGGATGGTGTCGGAAGCACAGATGGAATCTAGCCTCAGGTCTCCTTTTCTCACTCCACACACTCCTCAAACAATCTTACCCACACAGCTACAAGCTGGTCATACGAGTATGTCCCTTTCCAACATAGGTGGGACTCTCCTGCCTTCAGATCCGAAAATCCAGCTTCCTTCACTCCACATCTTTACATGGACTGTCCTGAAAGTGACTCATAATGCATCCAAATCTGAACTCATCATTTCTTGCCCTGCTGTCCCCTGTGTAGTAAAGAATTGGGTTGGCCTTTGTCCCCAGTTCCTGGAGGTGGCCATTAAGTTCTTCAATTTCCCAAGTGGTAAGAGTGTCTGCCACTCACATGGGTTTCTTAGCCCACATCCGACAGTCTGTGCTCACAGGGGACTCTGGGTGGACCCCTAGATAGTCTCTGTCAAGGAGCTGACTCAGGATGGGAGTTGGCCAAGCCAGAAAGACCAACCATATGATTAGAAGGATGGGGCTTTGAGCCAGCAGACTATCAACCCAACCTCTCGGGTATGGAGGGGGCTGGAGACAGAGTTCGACCCGTGTCCAATGATTTAATCAACCAGACACATATAACAAAACCCCTGGGGGTTTCGACACAGGTTTAGGAAAGCTTCCCTGGTTGGCAAAATTCTGCATGTTGTCACACGCTGACACGCCAGGAGGGTAACGGTCCTGACTCTATGGGGGAGGACAATGGAACTGTCAAATCTGGTACTTTCCCAGACTTTGCCCCATGTGTCTCTCTCTTTGGCTGGTTCTGATTGGAATCTTATTTCCATAATAAAATTCTAATTATGAATACTGAACTTTCTTGAGTTCTGAGTCATTTCAGTGAATGTACAGCCAGATGGTCAGAATTCTGTAAGGGTAGCCTGGGGACCTCCAAAGTTGTGATTGGTGTTTGCAGTGAAGGGCAATCTGAGGGGAGGGCTGTGTCCTCAAACCATGAAGTGTGGCTTAACTCTGGGTAGCTGGTGTCAGAAGTCTTTGTACCCTCCAGATGGGCTCCTCCCACAGGGTTCACGGTCACAGTGAAGGGAGATCCATCCATTTATCCTTCAGATAATGAAAGAAGGTCATCACTGATGAGTCTTCCTCCTCAATCCCACTCGATACAAATGAGGAATCAATACCTTCTTTCAACTCTATCTCTGTCCATTTCTCTCCAACTCCTACCTAGCCTGCAAAACCCTACATGACCTGGCCTTTTCCTCTCTTGTACCATCTTCCTCCTCATTGCTCATAAAATTCCAGCCATAAGTGTCTTCTGAAACTCGACCAATTTATTTCTACGTTAGAACCTTTTCCCTTTCCCTCTGTTTAGAAAGTCCTCAGAGACCTTAGCTAGGCTGGTTCCTTCTCATCATTTAGGTCTTGGTGTGTGTGTTATCCTCGAAGTAGTCTGCTTTACCCCCCAATTTCAAGTAGCCTGCCAATGACTACCTTATCACCCTGTTTGATTTTCACCACAGTACTTATTTCTTGTTAGTTTCTGATTCATTTCTCCTCATCCTAATTAAGTTCCATATCAGAGTCAAATGCTGTATTCTCCGGGCCTAGATCAGTGACTGCTACACAGAAGATATTCACTTACTAAACATCTTTTTTTTTTTTTAGGTCCAAAGGTGCAGCATATGGAAATTCCCAGGCTAGGGGTCAAATCGGAGCTGCAGTTGCTAGCCACAGCCACAGCCACAGCCACGCCAGATCCGAACAGTCTCTGTGACCTATGCCACAGCTCACGGCAATGCCAGATCCTTAACCCACTGAGCGAGGATACTAATCAGGTTCATTACCACTAAGCCACAACAGGAACTCTCACTTGCTAAACATCTTAATTGGATATTCAGAGAGCACTAAATCCACTGAATAGGACTTGACTCTTCCCCGCCTCAAACCCATTCTCTACACTGTAGCCTCAGCCAAGGTCCTAAAACACCAACATTCACTTGCTGTTCACCTGAAACTTGTGCAACCTGGAGGGTTAACTCTGCTTCAATAAAATAAAATATAAATAAACCCCGCCAACATAATGCCATCAATGCCTCCTTAAAAGCAGGGCTCACTGCCATGTTCAGAAGAAGCTCTCCGAGACACACAAGCCAGGCCTCTTCAGATCCGGCCTCGGTTCACCATTCCCAGTCCATGCCCTCTTCCCATCTACTCTCCAGTCAGGCGCCAACTCCTTGGACATTCTAGGTTCTCTTCCCTCTTGAAGTTCCTGTATACGTCCCTCGACGTTCCTCCCCAGTCTCCCTGGCTAACCCCTATTCATCCTCCAGGTCTCCTCAACCCCTCCTTCCCCTAGAAAACCTTCCCTGATCTTCCAAAATCAGGTTAGGCCACCTCTCCTTTCTGCTCCCGCCTGACTCTATCTCGCCCCACCACAGAGCTGATTTTGAATCTGTCCTACCTATATCCCACTCAAGAATGTTAAGCTCCTTTTGTTTGTTTTTTGGGTTTTTTTTTTTTTTTTTTTTTGCCTTTTTAGGGCCGCACCCTCAGCATATGGAGGTTCCCAGGCTAGGGGTCCAATCAGAGCTACAGTCGTTGGCCTACGCCACAGCCACAGCAACACCAGATCCTTAAACCCACCGAGTGAGGCCAGGGATCGAACCCACGTCTTCGTGGATATTAGTCAGATTTGTTTCCACTGCACCACGATGGGAACTCCAAGAATGTAAACTCCTTTAGAAGAGAGGCCTTGTCTTACTTGGGGGTATTATTACTCCTGTGCACAGTGCCTGCTGGCATACTACAGGTGCTTAATACATATTTACTAAATTAACTGATTACACTGGAAAGTCGGCTAGCAAATTCAGAAGTCTGTTATTCCTTCCAGGTTCCCGCAGTGTTTAAGTCAGTGTTACCCACAGAACAGAGGCTCAATAAATACTAGGTAAAGAAAGATACAATGACTTCTCTAACCTGGTGAGAGTAAGGAGAGAAAAGTCAGGAATGCTCAGGCTTCTTAATGGTGGGGTGTATCTATTTAAGGGTGCTAACAAGGCAACTTACACACTTTAATATTTTTTTGGCTGTGCCCGTGGCATACAAAAGTTCCCTGGCCAGGGATCAAACCCACACCATCGCAGTAAGCAGAGCGACAAAAGTGACGCTGGATCTTTAACCTGCTGAGCAACCAGGGAACTCCATGGGCTTTAAGTTAAAAAGCTAAACTTACACTTTAAAATTATGTCACCTCTTTCACCATGTCCCCTTACCATCCAGTTCCTAGCATTTAATTTTGGCTGTATGCCCACAAAGGGGAAATTCCAACCTTTACTCAAAATACTTGTGTTATTTAATAAATAAGTATTAAATTTCTTAATTCCAGGGAATCTGTTTATAGATACTCCACTGTAAAGAGATATAGGTGAGGGAGTTCCTGCTGTGGCTCAGTGGGTTAAGAACCCAACATAGTATCCATGCTATGGACGTGGGTTCGATCCCTGGCTCTGCTCAGTGGGTTAAGGATCAGGCATTGCTGCAAGCTGTGGTATAGGCTGGCAGCTGCAGCTCAGATTCCACCCCTAGCGTGGGAACTTCCATATGCTTCAGGTGTGGCCCTAAAAAGAAAAAAACAATAAAAAATTAAAAAAAGAGAGATATAGACGAGTAAATTTTTTCTTGATAAGAAAAACTACCACCTGTCACTGAAGGATAAGAATTATTATTCTTTGTTACCATGATAATTTGTATAAATATATATACACAGACACATGCTATACCTATAAAGTAATAGGACAGGTTTTAAAAATAAATGTACTAGAAATTACACATAAAAATAAAATTTGTCATTCAAGTAGCCTCCTTTGGAGCTCCTGCTGTGGTGCAGCAGGTTAAGGATCTGGCATTGTCTCTGTAGCAGCTTGGGTCATCGCTGAGGCGTGAATTCTATCCCCGGCTCCGTGCATTGGGTTAAGGATCCAATGTTGCTGCAACTGTGGTGTAGGTTGCAGGTGCAGCTTGGATTTGATCCCTGGCCCAGGAACTTCTATATGCTGCCAATGTGGCCAAAAACACCCAAACACAAATCAAAACAAAGTAGTTTCCTTTGGAGACCCTGTTCAATAATTGAACAAAGGCTCAAAATATTTTGGCCAACTATCTTTGGGATCTATCTTTAGATTCTGCATAGATTTTTTGAATATTTTCATAGATGATAAATCTTTGCCCTGTGAAAGTGAATTTTACCTTTTTTATATGAAGGTTCCCAGGCTAGGGGTCAAATCAGAGCTGTAGCCACCGGCCTATACCACAGCCATAGCCACAGCAACACAGGATCCGAACCTCATCTGCAACCTACACGACAGCACACAGCAACCTGGATCCTTAACCTACTGATCGAAACTGTGTCCTCATGGATACTAGTCAGATTCACTTCCACTGAGTCAAGACGGGAACTCTGAATTTGTAAGCACTAGTTGCTTACAAAGGTAAAATAACATTCACTGCAGCACTATATCCAATAGCCAAGACATGGAAACAACCTAAATGTCCATCGACAGAGGAGTAGATCAAGAAGATGTGGTACATATACACAATGGAATATTACTCAGCCATTAAAAGAAAAGAAATAATGGAATTTGCAGCAACATGGATGGACCTAGAAATTAACATGCTAAGTGAAGTAAGCCAGACAGTGAGACACCAACATCATATGCAATCACTTACATGTGGAATCTAAAAAAAGGACACAATGAACTTTGCAGAACAGATACTGACTCATAGACTTTGAAAAACTTATGTTTTCCAAAGGAGACAGGTTGGGGGAAAGGGGGAAGCGCTGGGGGTTTGGGATGGAAATGCTATAAAACTGGGTTGTGATGATCGTTGTACAACTATAAATGTAATAAAATTCATTGAGTAATTACAAAAAAAAAAAAAAGAAGTCATGGAAGCCATGCTGGGAAATAAGGTCAAAGAGCATGATATTCCTGGATCAAAATCAAGGTACATTTGGATGAAAAACACTGGCAAGGTGAAAGTTTCCTTTTAAGTGTTCTGAACACAATGCCAAATTAAACAACATCTAGAAATGTTTAAAGAGACAGAAAGAAAGAGAAGAAAGACAACAAGGAAATTGGTGTTTAGAGTCACAGACCCTCTTGACAATCTGATGAAAGTTACGGTTCCCCCAACTCCAGCTACCTGCAGATACTATTAGAAAGTTACACCAACCACATCAAGGTCATCTATGGACCAAGATTAATCTCCATGGTTTAGAGCAATGGTTTTGATTTTCTCTCTTTCTTTTTTTTTGTTGTTGTCTTTTTGCCTTTTCTATGGCCACTCCCACAGCATATGGCGGTTCCCGGGCTAGGGGTCTAATCCAAGTTGTAGCCACCGGCCTACGTTAGAGCCACAGCAACTCGGGATCCGAGCCACATCTGTGACCTACACCACAGCTCATGGCAACGCCAGATCCTCAACCCACTGAGCAAGGCCAGGGATCGAACCCGAAACCTCATGGTTCCTAGTCAGATTCGTTAACCACTGAGCCACGAAGGGAACTCCCTTTCTTTTTTAACTGTACCCGACAGTGAAAAAAAAATTTATACTGTGACCCAGTGTGTACATACATATATATAATTAAAAGTTTCAATATGTGGTAGTATTCTCTTACATTTGATTTCATTAAGAAAAATGTTACTCATAACCTACATTAATTTCACAATCCAGAGTTTGAAAAAATACTGATTTAGACTAAGTAATACATAATTGGAAAAAGTTAATGAAAAGGGGAAAACTCACTTTCTGCTGTTATTTTTAACTAACAAACAAAAAGTCATTTTACTTAATAGCCAAAGCTTTTAAAAGACTAAATTCTTGGGAGTTCCTGTTGTGGCTCAGCAGTAATGAATCCAACTAGTATCCATGAGGACATGGGTTCCATTCCTGGCCCCACTCAGTGAGTTAAGGATCTTGTCATAAGCTGTGGTGTAGGTTGCAGAGGCAGCTCAGTTCTGGCATTGGTATGGCTGTACTGTAGGCCGGCAGCTGCAGCTCTGATTGACCCCTAGCCCTGGAACTTCCATATGCCGCAAGTGTAGCCCTAAAAATTTACAAAAAAAAGGAGAGAAAGAGAGATTGAATTCTTTTTGGCAAAGTGGAGTTGTCTTGGTCATTCATCTACATGGCTAACTACTAGAGATGCTGATGAGTAAATCACACAATGGTCATACCTTAATATTAGAAAACCATAAATCGTTCTCATGCAAAGTGGCCAGGTAGACAGATGTGAGAAGTCCAATGCAAAGGGCAACAGTTCCACCAATTGTAAAGGACAGAATCTTCCATAATCTTCTATTTGTACAACCTTTTAGAAAAATGGAACAGATGAAAAACTAAGTCAGTAAAGAATTTAGCATTTAATAGTTTTATTTCAGACTGCCAGGCATGCTAAGTCAAGCCTTCTCTGTCCCAAGTAGACAGTTAGGGGCTCCTTTCTGGGATTCCACAGACTTTTTAATATTTTTCATACTTTTATGATAGTTTATCCAACTAGATCTAACTGTTCATTTGTCCACTGTGCCAACTAGAGTGTGAGCTTCCAGAGGGAAGTACACTATTTTATTCATCTTACTACCCAGGGCCTGTGTTTGGCCTAGTTTAACAACTATTGCATAACTACTAACTTTCTTTTCTTTTTCCTATTTTTTTTTTCTTTGGCCATCCCCATGGCATATGGAAGTTCCTGGGCCAGAGATAGAATTTATGCCACAGCAATGACCCAAACCACTGCAATAACAATGCCAGATCCTTAACCCTCTATGCCACAGAGAATTCCTAACTACTAAGTTTCTTTTTTTTTTGTCTTTTGTCTTTTTAGGGCCACACCTGCGGCATATGAAGGTTCCCAGGCTATGGGTCTAATGGGAGCTGTAGCTGCCAGCCTACACCAGAGCCACAGCAATGCCAGATCCGAGCCGTGTCTGCAACCTACACCACAGCTCATGGCAACACCGGATCCTTAACCCACTGAGCAGGGGCAGGGACCGAACCCTCAACCTCATGGTTCCTAGTCGGATTTGTTAACCACTAAGCCACAACGGGAACTCCTTTAACTACAAAATTTCTTAAATGGAGGAACAAATAGGTTATAATCTGAACTATAATGTCTTTTAGGTAATCTACTTACAATGTGTACTTTATTCTCAAAAAACTTGATAACAAAATTTTTAAAACCTATAGGAAAAAACCATTACTCTAAAGTGAAAGGACATATAAACTAAGAAAAATACTTACAGAACATATAAGAAAGGTTAAATATTCTTAATATAGGACAAATACTTTCAAGATAATAACAAATAATAAATATTCCAGTAGGAAACCTATTAAGGACATGAATAGGCAATTCACAGAAGAAAAAAAATGGCCAATGAACTTACTAGAAAAAAAAAGTTCAAATTCATTAGTATTAAAGAAATGCAAATCAAAACAAAGAGCTGTAACTTTTCAAATGTTGGCCAATTGATAGTTTAAAAATACTATCAAGTATTTGTTGATAGTATTTGGTAAGGATACAATAAACAGTCATTTTTCAAACGCTGCTGGTAAAAGAATAAACTGATACCTCTCAGGAATGCAACATGGCAACAGGAAGTAAAAGCCACCAAAATGAGCAATCTATTTGATCAATAATTCTAAATCTAGGCATATACACCAAGGAAATAACGTTTTGTTGTTTTTTTTTTTTTTTTTTGTCTTTTGTCTTTTTGTTGTTGTTGTTGTTGTTGTTGTTGCTATTTCTTGGGCCGCTCCCGCGGCATATGGAGGTTCCCAGGCTAGGGGTCCAATCGGAGCTGTAGCCACCGGCCCAGGCCAGAGCCACAGCAACGCGGGATCAGAGCCGCGTCTGCGACCTACACCACAGCTCACAGCAACGCCGGATCGTTAACCCACTGAGCAAGGGCAGGGACCGAACCCGCAACCTCATGGTTCCTAGTCGGATTCGTTAACCACTGCGCCACGATGGGAACTCCGGAAATAACGTTTTAAGCAAATATTTGGCCACAAGGATATTTGTTCAGTTTGTATAGGTAAAAGGTTAAAAAATCATCTAAATATCCTATAGGAAATTAGTTAAATACATTATGCTACAGTCACACAGTGACTATACATTGACGGTATTTTAAAAATACATTGTCCAACGTGATCTGTTCATAACACGGTATAAGAAACATAGCAAAGTTATAAAACAGCATGTTGGGTTACAATTTTGTAAAACCACATCTGAATGCCTGTAGGTATACACATGCAAAGAACAACATTTAGACCACAAAACAATCCAAGTATCATAGGTGGTAACCTATGCCACAGCTATAACCAGAGCCACAGCAGGGACAATGCTGGGTCCTTAACGCTCTGAGCCTCAGGAGAACTTCCTTTTTTTGCTTTTCTTTAGTTTTCTTTTTTTTTCCCCCTGACATGAATAAATACTCTTTTGATACAATGAACAATCCTCAAAATTATGTTTTAATGAAAAAAAAAACTTGAATTTGTATTTGCATAAGGTTTTCAGAAAGTACTCTGTTATTATCCCAAATTGTTAAGAGCTGAGTTGGGTGGCATGACGTCTCAGTACGGATTACTTTTATTTTAGAAAACTGTTATCCCATATTACTTCACTAGCTCTAGCTGCAACTGATGCAAACTCTATCAGATATCCAAAATGGCTGGTGGATGTGGAATTTTTCATGCTTACTTTAAAAAATCCTGACCTTGTTTAGTCTAAGAGAGCAACTGGGAGACAAGAAGTTGGTAATTAATGCCATCTGATGTATGGTTTAGCAAGAGCCTTCAACATTTAAAAAAAAAACTAAACAATTTATCAAACTTTGACCACTTTTCCCACCAAAAAAGAAAAAAAAAGCAAATAAGAAAATTTCAAGAAATTGATGGGAAATAAAAAATGTTTGATTCATCTTTTAATATTTTAATGAGAAACTCACCCAAGGTACGGCTTTCTAGTTGTGAACAGCATACACAAACCAGAAAAATTAGAACTAGACTAAAATCTGAGCAGTGGGAAAAAGCATTCCTCTGGAAAGTCAAAGGATCAGATTGGCATAACCATACTGAACAGACAGCTGAGAGGCAGGGTTCTAATCCTAACTGTAAAACCAACCTCATCAAACTGCAGTTAAAACATGTGGAATACTAAAATATCAAGGTAGTAGAACACGTTTCTTCAACGATTAGGTCTCACCAAATTTTTATCCTGTTTAGAGTGATTCTTTTAATATGCACACAAAAAAGCAATCCAAAATGCTGCTTTCATTTAAATCACCTACTAGATGGCAATTTATTTTCCAACTTCACATTCTCTTCTTGTGCCGCACAATCCTCAGAAACTTCTGTGGTCTTTATTCCTTTTCTTTGCCTGATGGATATCATGGCGTCAAAGACTCACATGCATTGTTCTTCCAACCACGCCTACAAACAACACAGAAGTGAACCACCATCCATATGTCGGTACCTTCTCTCCCCAGCACACCCTGTGCTCAAATGGGCTTAAGTGACTTGACTCGGGCCATTTTCCCTTGCTTGGCATGCCCTCCCGTTTTCCCATCCAAATCTTAACCAGCCTTCAAAGCTGCTCTCAAGACACACCACAAATACTTCTTTAGGACAACCACATTTATGACGCTTCTGTTCTCTGGAAGGCATTGCCCAGAATTAGGGATACAGGTGAGCATCACAGACAAGCCCCTGTCCTTCTTCCAGGAAGCCCTCCTTCCTGGGATGCCCAAGTTCCTGCGGATCTTTCCTCTTCCCCAGTCATAGCAGTTACAATACAATGTGTCACATAATTATATAATTTTATATTATTTTCTACGGTACCATTAAGCAGTTAAGTAAATTAGCAGATTGTTGATAGCCTAATTCTGAAGAACTGAAATATTGTTTCGGGTTTTTTTGGGCCGCACCCATAGAAAGTGGAAGATCCCAAGGCAGGGGTCAAACCTGCACCACAACAACGACTTGACACACAGCAGTGACAACACCAGATCCTGAAGCTGACAGACCACCAGGGAACTCCCTGAAATATTGTTTTATCTCAGGTATCTGAATTTGATACCGATATTCTTTCAAACAATTCACACTGGAAAAATCGGGAATATGCCTCAGTGGTGATGGCAGCGGGGGTGTGCCAATCAGGGCAGTTGCTATGCCAGGGAGCAACAGTGGGAGTGACAGCAGGGAGCAGGAGCCTGGTTTGGAAGCAGCAAGTGGGAGGCGGGGGAGTGGTGGCAGTGAGTAAGCTGGCTACAGTCCCCCAGAACATCTTGCATCACTCCTGCGAAGAATGAACAGCGTTTAACTAATTATTAATTAAGACCGGTTGCCGGACACGATTGTTGGGGCAGTTTACAGAGTCCTAAAGGTAAACAGGTTGCTCTATTGAAAAGAAGAAAGCAATCAACATCATACAATTAACTCATTCATTCATACGTACCAAAAAAAAAAAAAAAAATCTGAGAAGCAAAACAGACTTAGCGGCGAGCACCGAAAATGGAGAATCTGGACAGACGCGGGAGAAAAGGAGGGTTGGCAAAGTCCAAGAGATGAGTTTATCCCCAAATTACCTCGTCCTGGCCTTAAGCCCTTTCTAAGGGCTCTGAGCAGAGTTGTAAAAATCCCACAAGTGAGACACACTGTAACACGTTAAGACTGAAGGGCAACAAATATTTAAGGGCCAACTATGCGTGATAATCCCACTGTGATAATCACATGGCCCTGCGAAACAAAAGTTTCCCCATCAAATGACAAGGCATGCCATCTTAAATGAAAGCGGTGCTTCTTTCTCTACAGCTTAGAAGAACAGCGCGTACTGGGCATCTCAGAGCGCTGCAGAGCACGTTATTCGGCTCACCTCCGCACCTCGACCCTTCGGCGACCGAGGTCCCCGCCAGACCCCGAGGGGCCGAAGTTCAGTACTTGCCCTGGCTCACCCAGGAAGTCGACTGGCCCCCGAGGCCGGAGACCACTCAGGCCCTCCCTCTGCCCGCGCGGCCAAAATGAGAAAGCGCCCCGCCCTCAGCAAACTTGCTCTCTCCGGAGTTGCGGCCCCGGCCCCCCCATCTCAGGCGGACAAGTGGGCGCCGGGTCCCACACCAGGCGACCCAAGTCTCCGCGAGGGCCAGGGCCGCGCCCCCCGACTGAGCGAAACGGCGGGGCGGTCCGAGAGGCTTTCGGTCTGCACGGCGGATTCGGCCGAACGCCTCTAGGCAAGGACGCAGCGCGGCCCGCCTGCCTGCCCGCGGGACACTCTGGGACCGCCGCCGAAGCCTCGCGCCCTCACATCCCCTCGCGCCGCCCGACACGCAGTCACAGACCTGCGGCCTCGGCCGTCCTCGCGCGGCTCCGGACAGGGAAGGAGGCCGGCCAGTTGGGGACGCCGAGGGCCACGGGGGCGGGGCCACACCAGCGCCTGCAAAGCACCGCGGCGGACAGCCAGGACCCGGTAAGTCTCGGCGCTTTGTGCAGCACCCTGGAAATGGGGGGCTGGGGGGCGTCAGCCGCCCCGGGGAGGGGGCGCGCCAGGGAGGCCGGGCCGCTGCGGCCGCGCCCATAGGCCATGGGAGCCGTCCGTCAGCGCGGCCCCCCGCCCCCTCCCGGGGCGCCCCGCCCCGTCTCGTGCGGCGCCGGCCGGAAGGTAGCGGCGCACTTCCGGTCGCCAGACCAGCCAATCCTGCAGAGACCCGCGAAGTCCTGTCGCTGCCAGGACCCCGCTCGGAGCCACTGGAACCGTGCTACCGACCGCCGATCCGAGGCCACCCTCACCCTCGCAGACGCCCGCCACCCCTAGGCCAGAGCGGGAGGCGCGGCTCTCTGGAGGAGGCCCGGGCTGCGAGGAAGGGTGGCCTCAGATCTGACCGCGGGAGCGGCGGGACCACTCCGGCCCCAGGGGAGTTGGGTGGGGCGGGCCGATGGCCGCGAAAAACTTCCTTCCGCTAGTGCCCCTGTGCTGAAGGCTGTAGAGGGGTCGGTAAAGGCACGACGGATGGCTGCAGTTTGGCCACTCGTACGTCTCCCACCTTCCCGCGTTGCAGGGCCTGGGGCACCCCGGGGCGCCCCCCTCCCCTGGTCCTGGCACCCGTACCCTGACCTGTGCTTGGAAGGCTTACCGACTGGCAGTGAGAGTCCTACAGAGATACTTTCGCATCTCCAAAGACACCTCTCTTTGGGGGTTGGAGGTCACTATCTTCTTCCCAGTTTTGTCTTCTTAAATATATTCCTCTGTCCTCTGAATTTATTGTGTTACTCCGTCTCGATACTCAGGCTAAGCCTTTTTTAAGGGCGGTTGCTGTGCTGTATACGTGGATATCTTTGCTAATTACACTGCGAAGAACAACAGTAGGTTAAAGCCTTTTGTCAGCAGATTCTCAGAGCACATGTTAATTGATTTTTGTAAAGAAGTGGTCCTCTGGGTCCTCCACCTGTGAAAAGACTGCCCATCTGTCTAATTCCAGGAATTACTTCAACCATCAGCCAGGTGCCTTTCCTAGTTACCCTTGTTTGCTATTTTTCTCCTCCTTTATGTGTCTGTTGCTATTAATAACAAACACATTGTGAGAATGGGTTGAGGTGCTGGTTGGTTTTAATAAAAATAAGTGTCAGCTGTTTTTTCAGATGGCATTTGTCATGTTTCAACATTGATTGTTGGTGTCTTTATTTCATGTTATGGACTTAAGAACAGGAACTGTGTATTTATAATCTTTCTCTTTCACCTTAGGATGCCTTACGTAAAATACATTTGTGCGCTTAGTAAATACATATGTGAATTGATTCCTCCATAAATAGAATTCCCCCCCTTATTAGTTTTTTCTTAAATTGTCTCACTCTAGGGAAAAAAAATGAGTCTGTTGTAAAACACACCCCTTGAGTAAAGGAAAAAGTACTTGTTAGCAGCTGCTTGTTTTAATATGAAATGTCTTGACCAAGCAAGATAAAATTTTGAGAGCAATAGGCGTCCACTACTGAGGATAGGTCTTGGGAATAAATAAGTTAATTAAGAATGAGTCCAAGTTCCCTAGTGGCTCAGTGGGTTAAGGATCTGGCATTGTCATTGCTGTGCACTGGATCACTGCTGTGGTGCAGGTTTGATCCCTGGCCTGGGAACAGTCAAAAAAAAAAAAAGAATGAGTCCCTAGTTCTCTTACAGCAACCCTTGCGGTAATGGGTAGTGAGTGGTAGTAGGCTTTTGCCACCAGTGACTTCCGGTCATGGACTATGGAGATGAACAGGAATACTTCTTGTTTGCATTATGATTTGAAACCCAATGGAATCTGGCTTTTCCTCTGTTGGAGCCACAAGTAGTTAAACTGCTGGAACTGTGCAACTCAAAAGTAGGTCTGGGGACCTTTGGCATCATTGGCATCACCAGGGAGCTTGATGGAAATGCAAATTATCATATCCTACCCAAGATTGACTGAAGCATAATCCGTAGGGGTCAGGGACCAATAATGTGAGTCTGTTCTGCAAAGATTGAGAGCCATAATGGGATTCAAAGTGCTCTTCAAAATGTGGTCTGTGGACCAGCAATGTTGGCATCACCCAGGACCCTTTTAGAAATACAGGACCTCGGGGACCTGAGGGCTTGGGACCTCCCTGAAACATACTAAGCCAGAATCTGCATTTTAAAATATAATGCCAGGGAGTTCCTGTTGTGGCTCTGTGGTTAATGAGTCCAATTAGGAACCATGAGATTGCAGGTTCGATCCCTGGCCTTGCTCAGTGGGTTAAAGATCTGGCGTTGCCGTGAGCTGTGGTGTAGGTCGCAGATGTGGCTCGGATCCCACATTGCTGTGGCTCTGGCGTAGGCTGGTGGCTACAGCTCCACATTACAGCCTGGGAATGTCCATATGCCGCGGGAGCGGCCCTCAAAAAGGCAAAAAGACAAAAAAATAAAATAAAATATAATCCCTGGGGTTATCTGTATGTACATCACACTGTACCGGAAGAGATTAATGCTATTCACATCCTTCCCATAAAAGCATCGTGCCTTGAACCAAGGAGAGCACTCACCTTCTCCATTGGCTATTTCCTATCTGATGTGCAACATATGTTCAGTTTTAAATTATTTGGCTTAGGAGTATGAACAAGCCAGATCACCCCTGTCTTCTGTGATGGTAGACTCTCACAATACTTCTCCTCAACTACCTTTCTGGCGTTCACTTTCAGTCTCTTTTGTAAACCCCTCTTCCTCTTAAAATGCAATGATTCTCTGGCTCATGGCTGCAATTTCCAGTGATATTCTGATGACTCAGAAGTTTTTATGTCCAGGCATATCTCCTGACGGCCACGTCCCATACGTCCACTGCCTATTGGAAATTTCCATGTGTGCAAAGCACATCAAACTTGGCTTGTTAAAAACAAAATAAAATGAAACAAAACAAAAAACCTTTCTCATCCCCATACCTACTTTTTAATCCCATGTGCCCCATTTACCTAATTGCTCAAGTCAATAATCTAGGAGCCCAACTTGATTCCTCCCTATTGTGCAACCCATGTATTCAATCAAACATTGAGTCCCTTGGGTTTATTCCTAAGTATCTCAGAACTTGCCCAAGATTTGTCCATCTCCATTGCCACTACTGAAATCCAAGTTAGCATTTTTTTTTTCTTTTTATGGCCACACTGTGTGGCATATAGAAGTTCCTGGGCTAGGGGTTGAATCGGAGCTGAACTGCCAGCCTACCACACAGCCACAGCAACGCCGGAACCAAGCCACATGTATGACCTATGACACAGCTTGCAGCCGCCCCAGATCCTTAACCCATTGAGGGAGGCCAGGGATCGAACCCACATCCTTATGGACACTAGTCGGGTTCTTAACCTACTAAGCCACAATAGGAACTCCACCTTTTTTTTTTTTTTTTTGGGTCTGGATCATTTCATGGCCTGGCCTTACCTCCACTCCTGCCCCCTGGCCTTGTTCACTCAAACCATCCACCATATATAACCAGACTGATCTTACTAAAATATAAATCTTTTGGAGGCTTACCGGCTTTATATAAAAATCAAGCTCCTTAATGCAGCTTGAAAGTACTGCCATGAATCAGACTCCATTTACCTCTCCAGCCTCATCTGTACTTTCTGTTCATAAATTTCTTTCAATGTTGTTATAAGTGATCTCCCTGCCTGACTTAATTACTATTCCACCTTTAAATTTCAGCTTAAATGATCCTTGCTGCTTGGTATTTAAATACTCCCCCCTTGCTGAATCACAGCTGTTCTGTGTGATCCATAGGGTACTGTGGCAGTGACATTGTGGGACTTCTGAGGCCAGGTCCTAAAAGACATCCCAGTTTTAGCCTTAGCCTCTCTTGGATTGCTGATTTTTGGGGACACCAGCCACCATATTGGTAGGATGCTCACGCAGTCTGTCAAGAAGGCCACATGGGCAGCAATGGGCTTCTGGCCAACAGCCAGTCTGCCCTCTGAGTGAGTTACCTGGGAGGAAGACCTGCCAGCTCTAGGTCAGCCTGTAGCTGCCTGCAACCTCATGAGAGAGGCTGAGCCAGAACCACCCATGCCACTCCCACATATTTATTGCACAGATATGATACATGTTTACCTTTGTTTTAAGCCGCTAAGTTTTTGGGGGTAGTTTTGTTACCTAATGATGGGTCATCAATACAGTAGCAATCCTCTGTATACATGTATCACAATGTGTTTACTATTCCCCTCTAATTGGACATTTCAATTGTTTCTAGCTTGATCCTATTACAAGCAATGCTGCAGAGAATATTCTTACATTGATGTAATTCTTTAGGATATATTTCTAGAAATAGAATTGCTAGAACTCATATTTTAAATTAGGGTAAACATTGGCAAACTGTGTTCCAAAAAGGTTAAAAATTCTATTACTTTACACTTCCACCAATGTGCATTATGGTGCTTATTCTCCATATCCTTGCCAACAATGGATATTTTAAATCCTTGCCAATCTTAGGTGACAAATGATGTCTCTCTCTCTTTTTTTTTTAATTTTTATGGCTGCACCCACAGCACATGGAAGTTCCCAGGCCAGGGAGTGAATCTGAGCCCCAGCTGGGACCTACACTCTCTGATGCGACAATGCTAGGTCCTTTAACCCACTGTGCAGGGCTGGGGATCCACCTCCATAAAACCCGAGCTGCTGCAGTCAGGTTCTTAACCCACTGAGCCACAGCAGGACTCCAATGAGGTATCATTTTAGATGTATTAGCGTGGTAGAGAAGTTATATCCAGAGAAGGTTGGCTGTTCGTATTTCTTTTTCTTTTTATGGCCATGCCTGGGGCATATGGAAGCTCCTAGGCTAGAGGTGGAATAGGAGCTGCAGCTACTGGCCTAACCCACAGCCACAGCAACGCCAGATCTGAGTGAGCCGCGTCTGCGACTTATACCACAGCTCACAGCAATGCCAGATTCTTAACCTACTGAGTGAGGCCAGGGATGGAACCTGCATCCTCATGGATGCTAGTAAGATTCGTTTCCATTGAGCTGCAATGGGAACTCCTTCACCATCACTAGCCTACTGACTTGAATTACCTGCATCACATACTAATTCCTGTATGTATATGGTCTATTCGTAAACCCATTATTGTGTTTAAATGATTTTTAAAAATTAGTATGCGATAGTTCCACATACTGTATTTTATTTTTATTTATTTATTTTTTTGGCTACATTCGTGGCATGTGGAAGTTTCCAGGGCAGTGATTGAACTTGTGCCACGACAGTGACAATATTGAACCTCTAACTGCTAAGCCACCAGGGAACTCCCACACATGGTATTTTCTTTTATTTTTTATTTATTTATTTATTTATTTTTGTCTATTTGCTATTTCTTGGGCTGCTTCCGCGGCATATGGAGGTTCCCAGGCTAGGGGTCCAATTGGAGCTGTAGCCCGCGGCCTACGCCAGAGCCACAGCAACGCGGGATCCGAGCCGCGTCTGCAACCTACACCACAGCTCACAGCAACGCCGGATCCTCAACCCACTGAGCAAGGGCAGGGATTGAACCCGCAACCTCATGGTTCCTAGTCAGATTCGTTAACCACTGCGCCATGACGGGAACTCCACACGGTATTTTAAATTATTGTTTCTTGGAGTTCCCTGGTGGCTCAGCAGGTTAAGGATCCAGCACTGTCACTGCTATGGCGTGGGTTCTGTCCCTGGCCTGAGAACTTCCGCATGCCTCAGGCATGGCCAAAAGAAAAGAAAAAAGATATAAAGTAAATTACTATTTTTTTAGTAGAATACTTTGATATTTGGGAAAGCAATTGCCCCTTCATTGTGCTTCTTTTAAATACATGTTTTGGCAAGTTTTGCATACTTATTTGCTTAGATAAACTTTATACTATTTTACCAGTTTCCAAAAAAAGAATCCACAAAATTCCTGTTGTGGCTCAGTGGAAACGAATCTGACCATAAGGACGTAGGTTTGATCCCTGGCCCCACTCAGTGGGTTAAGGACCCAGTGTTGCTGTGGCTGTGGTGTAGGCTCCTATGTGACCTCTAGCCTGGAAAACGCCATATGCCATGGGTGTGGCCCTAAAAAAAAAAAAAAAAAAAAGAATCCATGGAGATTGTTTTACTGGAATTGTATAAAAGGTATAGAAAGAAATCTTTAAGAGAAATGAGAGCTTTACAACACTGAATATTCTTTTACAGAAACATGTATTCAGACGAAGACAGTTTTGTCCACTTATATATGTTTTTCCAATAATAGTTTTAAGCAATTTCACATTTTGCCACCTTGTCCATGGAGTTGGTTTTTCAGGCATCTTGGTAAAAGTCAGAGCAGTGGTCTTTGATTTTTTATTTTTTATTTTTTTGCTTTTTGGGGCTGCACCTGCAGCATATGAGAGCTCCCAGGCTATAGCTGCCTGGCTTATACCGCAGCCACTGCCACGCAGGATCCAAACCATGTTTGCAACCTATGCCACAGCTCATGGCAATGCTAGATCCTTAACCCACTGAGCAAGGCCAGGAATTGGACCTGCATTCTCATGGATACTAGTTGGGTTTGTTACCGCTGAGCCACAATAGAAACTCTTTTTCTTTTCAGTTTTTTGTTCTCACAGCTCTATCAAACAAAAAATGTCCTCTGCATGTGTGCGTATATACATATGTATACACGTATGTGTGTGTATACACACATATTTAGCTAAATGCAAATGGAATCCAAGGAGTGTTCCTGAGCATTTCTTTTTCATGACCCATATCAGAGACCTTGGAGATTGGGTGTGTCTGCACTATTCTTTTTTTCCCTACTTTACTTAGTTTATATATACATTTTATTAGAGTATAGTTTTTTTTTTTTTTCGTCTTTTTGCCATTTCTTGGGCCGCTCTCGCGGCATATGGAGGTTCCCAGGCTAGGGGTCTAATCGGAGCTGTAGCCACTGGCCTACGCCAGAGCCACAGCAACGCGGGATCCGAGCCGCGTCTGCGACCTACACCACAGCTCACGGCAACGCTGGATCTTTAACCCACTGAGCAAGGGCAGGGATCGAACCCGCAACCTCATGGTTCCTAGTTGGATTCGTTAACCACTGCGCCACCACGGGAACTCCAGAGTATAGTTGATTTACAATTTCTACTGTACAGTATGTACCCAGTCATACATATATATACAGCCCCCCCCCTTTTTTTGTGGTCTTTTTAGGGCCGCTCTCAAGGCATATGGAGGTTCCCAGGCTAGGGGTTGAATCAGAGCTGCAGTCGCCAGCTTGCACCATGACCACAACCACGCCGGATCCCAGCCACATCTGTGACCTATACCGACCTACACTGTAGCTCATGGCAACATCAGATGTATCCTTAACCTACTGAGCGGGGACAGGGAGCGAACATGCATCCTCATCGATATGAGTCAGGTTCATTACTGCTGAGCCACAACAGGATCTCCTTAACAAGGTATTTAAGTACTGTCAGTGTCATTTCATTTTCTTCCACACCTGCTACTCTTCTTCCCTCTACTTGTCTGTTGTTTCCACCTACACCTCTTTTTTCCATTTCCGCAGTTGGAATATTGTACTTGTACATTTTTGAATGAGGATGTGAATAGCCACGTTATCCAATTAAAGCAGATGATGGTCCTGTATCACAGAATAAGCTTTTGCCAAATGGTGATGATTCCTAGATGTTGGCTGTTCTAGTCCACACACCAGTGGCCTTGGTTGGTCTTTCCAGTTTGTTCCCTTGGACTGCTCTCATGGCAGTCCCTGCAAACAGGCAAATACACAACAGGTGTCTAAAAATCCTAGAAGTAGACATTTCCTACTCACAGATGCCAAGGCGTATTGTCTGTGTGTGTGTGTGTGTGTGTGTGTGTGTGTGTGTGTAAGAAGTAGCACTTTCAGCGAGAAGTGTATGTGTTCCTAATATTCTCAAATTCAGGTACCTTATCATGCCTTAGATTATGGCTCATCCAGCACTGAGCTGGATTTTCATGAACACTTATCAAGTGCTCCTCCCAACCCTTCCTGAGTCCACCTGTGGATATTAATGATTCTAACTCTAGGACTAGAAGGATTTATGCCTAAGAATTCACAGATCTGATTGCATCTTGCCAGGCACAAAAGCTACCAGGACACAATGGACCCCAACAGCTGCATGGAGGCTGCAGTGGGTTGTCTCTGTCCCTTGGTGCTGCCCACATGATGGAGGAGCAAATACAGCTACCTTGGAGAGGTTTTTTTTTTTTTTTTTTTTTTTTTTTTTTGTCTTTTTAGAGCTGCACCTGCCACATATGGAGGTTTCCAGGCTAGGGGTCGAATCAGAGCTGTAGTCGCTGGCCTACACCACAGCCACAGCAACTCGGAATCTGAGCCACGTCTGCGACCTACACCACAGCTCACGGCAATGCCGGATCCTTAACCCACTGAGCAAGGCCAGGGATTGAAGCTGCAACCTCACGGTTCCTAGTCGGATTCGTTAACCACTGCACCACGACAGGAATTCCCTAAGAGAGGTTCTTAGTCTCAATCTCTTGATGGCTTTTATAATTTTTCAGTCAAGATATGAGGAAACAGGAGTTCCCACTGTGGCACAGTGGGTTAAGAATCTGACTGCAGCAGCTCGGTCACTGCAGAGGTGAGGGTTTGATCTGTCCCTGCCACAGTTGGTTAAAGGATCCTGTGTTGTCGATGATGCGGCTCAGATTCAATCCCTGGCTCGGAAACTTGCATATGCCATGGGTGCAGCCATTAAAAAAAAAAAAAAAAAAAAAAGAAAGCAGGAAACAAAGTTTGTGGTATCTTTCTCTTCTCACATCTGTCATCAAGCTGTTCATTTCTGTGAGAGCATGCATCCTCCATGGTGATATTATTCTCCCTGCCAACAGAGATTAACCTGGGTCTTGGGGGTTGAAAAAAATCCTTACTTTTTTATGTCTGAGGCAGAGAAAATACAGAATATCTAAGGTATTCAAATTTCATGGAGGGAGATTAGGAAAAAAAAATCGTAAAAAGGTTCCCTGCAAGGATGACCACAAACAAAAATGTTGGCATGCTGACACACATTAAGCTTTGATGATTGGTCCCCTGGTCAAATTGTAGGGGTAAACTTATTTCTCTTTAATGGATTTCACTAGGCTTAAGTCTTTTGGAGGGAAGACTAGAACTAATGGCTAAGGATGTCAGTATTAATTAGGATGCAGGATGCCTCGCTTAAATGATACCTCAAAAAACAAGGCACTTCTATCATGTAAACACTTCAGTTTCACAGTGTCAGGGACCCAGGGTGTTTCTCTCTCACTGTTCTGCCATCGCCAGGGTATCACACTTGTTATGAAACTGACAGTGCTAACGGCCTGATCCCAGCCAAAACCCAGACTGGGACTTAAACCCACGGTTTTATTTATTTATTTGTCTTTTCTAGGGCTGCCCCCACAGCATATGAAGGTTCCCAGGCTAGGGGTCTAATCAGAGCTGTAGCTGCCGGCCTATGCCACAGCCACGCCAGATCTGAGCTGTGTCTGCCACCTACACCACAGCTCATGGCAACGCTGGATCCTTAACCCACTGGGCAATGCCTGGGATCGAACCTGAAACCTCATGGTTCCTAGTTGGATTCGTTAACCACTGAGCCATGACGGGAACTCCCAAACCCATGGTTTTAAATTCGAGTTACTCACTCTGTGTCTGGACTCACCAAGGCCCAGGTTCTTGATGCCTCCGTGCAGAAAGAATAAAGTGAGAGACAAAGTGATAGCCAAGAAAGAGATTCATGACTATGCTTGTGAGAGATGCAAGCGGGCAGGCAGGGAAGCTCTGCCAGAGGATGCTGTGGGCCACAGTTTTATCATCCAAGGGGCGTGGGGGCTGGAAAGACCCACCTCTTCCTTTCTGAGAGTGGTAGCTTCTCCTTAGCGTCTGGTGAGGTGTGTATTCAAATCAGCTGAAGGGCGGTCTTCACAGGCCGGCCCTTGGTCTGAGTCGGAATGCAGGCCTCATCCCATCCCCCACCCAATGACCTGAGGCAGTTCTGGCAGCTCCACTAGTCAAGCAAGCCTGCCTTGTTCTGAGGGTTTTCTTGAACTTCCAGTGGTCTCCCCGCCTCCCCAGGTTTCCCTCTTTATCTATCATCCCCTGTTGGGACTTCACAACCACCTGTGCCTGCTCTATCCCTCTCAGTTACAGTCACAGGAAAACAGAAAAGAGGAGGGAAGCAAATGGAACGCCCCTTAATTTTAAGGGCACGACCCAGAAGTTTCATACATCACTTCTAATCCTATCTCATCAGCCATAAGTTGGTCACATGGCCTCACCTATTTATAACCCAGACTAGGAAATAGTCTTTATATTATTATTTTTCTTTTTATGGTTGTACCTGTGGCGTATGGAAGTTCCCAGGCTAGGGGTTGAATGGGAGCTCCAGCTGCTGGCTTCTGCCACAGCCACAGCAATGCTGGATCTGAGCCACATCTGCCACCTCTGCCGAAGCTCACGGAAACACCAGATCCTTAACTTACTGAGCGAGGCCAGGGATCGAACCCGAATCCTCACAGAGACTATGTCAGGTTCTTAACCTGCTGAGCCACAATGGGACTCCCTGACTGGGAAATAGTCTAGCTGGTACATGCCCAGCTACAAATTCTACCATGGAGGGGGAAGAATGGTTTTCAGAGATCTGGAAGTGTCTGGCAACAACTTATGTGAAAGTACTTTCTTTTGGAGTTCCTTGGTGGCTCGGTTGGTCACTGCTGTGATTCAGGTCACTGCTGTGGTGGGGGTTTGATCCCTGGCCCAGGAATTTTCACATGCCATGGCATGGCCCCAAAAGTACTTTCTTTCAGGGGTTGAGGTTGAATGTGGATTGTTTTGATTTGTGTACTCTATTAGTCTTGTTTCTTTCTTTTTTTTTTTTTTTTTTGCTTTTTTAGACCGGCACCCGTGGCATATGGAGCTTCCCAGGCTAGGGGTCTAATTGGAGCTACAGATGCTGGCCTACACCACAGACACAGCAAAACCTCAGATCTGAGCCTGTCTGTGACCTACACTACAGCTCATGGCAACACCGGATCCTTAACCCACTGAACGAGGCCAGGGATCGAACTCCAATCCTCATGGATCCTACTTGGGTTCATTAACCGCTGAGCCACGGAGGGAACTCCCTAATTGTAATCTTCCCTCCACCCACTACTCTATGGAAAAATATAGACTTCTCTTTTTAAAATTGGAAATTTAGTTTTACTGGATGGACTTTGCTAGAAGAGTTCACTTGGGGCATTTGGAAACAATGAATAGATGTTTGTTGAGTGTTTGAGAACATGCGTGGAAATGTGCTATGTCAAAGCAAATTACTGTGTAGGTAAGCTCTGGTGTCTTCTTGAATTTCAAAAACAAATCCTCGGAGTATCTAGTGCAGGGTATGGATCCAGCTAGAATTCGATTCTGGCACATCTATTTAACACAAAATGAGTGTTATTGTTTTACGTTTTCATTTAATTAGAAATCAGGCCCTTTGTGTCTCATGCCCATGCATATGCTTTTCTGTTTTGCAAGGTATAACTTACAGCTGGAAATATGGCTACTAGGCTCTCTTATTCCAATTAATCTTTTTTTTTTTTTTGTCTTTTGTCCTTTTAGGGATGCACCCGAGGCATATGGAGGTTCCCAGGCTAGGGGTCGAATCGGAGCTGTAGCCACCGGCCTACACCACAGCCACAGCAACGCCAGATCCGAGCTGTGTCTGCGACCTACACCACAGCTCACAGCAACGCTGGATCTTGAACCCACTGAGTGAGACCAGGGATTGAACCCTCAACCTCATGGTTCCTAGTCGGACTGTTTCCGCTGTGCCACAAAGGGAACTCCTCCAATTATTCTTTTAAGAGTAAGTCACATCGGTGGAAAATCGTTAAACACAAGTGCTGTTTAGGTTTTATCTTTGCCACTTCTGCCATTTTCCTACTGGCTCATAAGCCTACTGGGTGGAACTAGCAGAGCCACAACCCAGGCCCACCAGGCAGCACCCCACGTGAAGAGGCTGGCATGGAAGCTGTCCTGCAGGTGCCCTTCAGAGCTAAGACTGCCCTGCACCAGAGTCCTACAGAAGAAACTGTCCTTGTGAGATGGTTACGAGACTGACTTCTAAGTGAGAGCCTCGCCTGGTCTGAGACAGGCCATTTCTCACCGTTTCTAAGAACTTTCACCTTTCCCTAATAGTGGCACTCACTCCTAAATAGTTAGCGGCTAATTAGACTGGGTGCAAACAATTCGAAGTACGGTTCTCTCACCTTGGGCCCAAGTTTTTTCAATGCTGCCAGCTCATCTGCTTATTTAGGGAAAGGGCCATTCTCATATCGTCCCTAATGGCTAATAATATTAATTATATGAACTTAACATGATGGTAACAGGGCAATTTCAACACTTTCTCCCAGGCTGTTATCTTTATTTTTTTAATTAATTAATTAATTAATTTTTAATAATTTTATTTTATTTTTCATTTATTTTTATTTTTATTTTTTTTTGCTATTTCTTGGGCCGCTCCCACGGCATATGGAGGTTCCCAGGCTAGGGGTCGAATCGGAGCTGTAGCCACCGGCCTACGCCAGAGCCACAGCAACGCGGGATCCGAGCCGAGTCTGCGACCTACACCACAGCTCACGGCAACGCCAGATCCTCAACCCACTGAGCAAGGGCAGGGATCGAACCCGAAACCTCATGGTTCCTAGTCGGATTCGTTAACCACTGCGCTACCACGGGAACTCCTAATTTATTTTTTTATTGTTGATTTTTTTTTTTTTTTTTGACTGTGCCTGTGGCATGAGAAAGTTCCTGGGCCGGGGACTGAACCTGAGCCACAGCACTGAAAATGCCAGGTTCTTAACCTGCTGAGCCACCAGGGAACTCCTATCTTTTTATGTGTGATGTGACTTGTATACAATACTTTAGACACTAATAAACAATGAGTGTCTTTCTTTTTTTTTATGTATATTCTAAGGGATAGGACATTTTATTTTGTTTTGGGTATCCTTCCCTAAAACACAAACAGCATGGTTCTTAAATTCCTTTCCAAGGTGGTATCAAGAAGCTTTGATACCATCATTTATCAGGTCACTTAACACCCTCTCACTCCCAACACACACACACAGTAAATGCCCCAACCGTGATAGGAACTGTTGTTTGAGTTCTCAAATGGCCAGGCCCTTTATACACATGGTTGCTGATCTTCATAACAACCCTACAAGGTTTAACTATTACCATCTGTTTTACCGATGCAGAAATTTAAGGCTCGGACTTCTCTGGTGGCCTAACAGTTAAGGATTTATTTGGCCTTGTTGCTGCTATGCTGCTATGGTGCAGGTTTGATCCCTGGCCCAGGAACTTCCACATACTCCAGGTGCAGCAAAAAAATCATGTAAAAAAAAAAAAAATTCGAGGCTCAAAAAAAGGTTGAATGCTTTACTCAGGGTCCCATGCCTTGGAACCACCTGTCAGAACACACCTAGGTATTTATAGAGGATCTTCTCATTTAATCCACATCACTCTCTGAGGCAGGCATTATATCATCAATTTTACATTTCAGAAAACAGAATAACTGAATTCATAGGAGGTTTTTAAGGTCAAGTCAAACGATATTCCAAACCAGCTTAGGCAGCAGTAACCACTCTGTGTGCAGCCTGGTGGACCGTCTGCCATCGAGTCCTCTCTTTGCTTCCGATGGGACAGGGTGACTGCTTTCCCATTAGGCATGAGTCACACTTATGTTTTCCCTGCGATTACAAAGCAACTTTTAAAAAGTGTCACACGGTACACTGGAGCCTTTTTATCAGCATTTGCACAGCGAGCACGGGGCTGCTCCAGGTGGGCACAGATTCTGGAGATGCTCATTTTTGAGTTTTTAACACATGTGGGGTTACCCTGCATGGGCTCCAATCTCAGCATTATGGAAAGGCACTATCTCTCCGACTGTGTCCTCATGCTTCCTATGGAGAAGTGTGTAGAAAATGAAGATAACCTTGAAACCACTGGTTTCTGAAAATTATTTATTTCAGCATGACTATTTTTTGGCAGAACGTTAGCTGTAGAGGATCAGAAAGAAAGACAGCTTAGGACTTGAACCATATCCTGCTATACTTTTTCTCCTAAGCCCGAAATAGCATTTTCTAACACCTTTTGTGGTTGGAAATACTGAATTTAAATAGGACTGCAGATACAAACAAAAAAGGAGCAAGATGTGGATTGATGTGTCTATTTCAGTAAAAGGCAGCCACATTATTGCTGAAGTATGAATACTAAAATTAATATGACAAGCAGAAAAAAACCCCCAAATCTGGAGATGTGCACTGCAGTGACAATAGGCCTTTAAATGACATTAGGTACTAATGAAAGACCTGAAACATGGGTAACCTGTTTTATTTTGTTGGAGGTCCCTTCAGGTCATAATTTTCTGTTGTGCACCTACTTAGGATGACACATACTTTATTAGTAATTAAAAAACATTTCACTATTACTGATACCAGTGGCAATGACATGGATAACTCTTTTTGTTTTTCCTTTTAACAAAGGATAAAACTGAGAAATCAGAAAGATGACATAGTTGGGTCTGAGCTCATGGTCAAGGATTCATCTTCTTTCCTTTTTCTTTTCACTGCTGCACCTGCTGCATATGGAAGTTCCCAGGCTAGGGGTCGAATCACAGCTGTAGCTGAGGCCTGCATCACAGCCACAGCAACACCAGATCCGAGCCACATCTGCGACCTACACCACAGGCTGCAGCAATGCCAGATCCTTAACCCATTGATTGAGGCCAGGGATCGAACCCACATCCTCACAGAGACTATGTTGGGTTCTTAACTTGATGAGCCACAATGGGAACTCTGGATTGCTTTCTGATTTGTGTAAATCAGAACTCTATCCACCTAGCATGTCATGTCTTTCTCAAACAAAGGCCCCATGTACCTTAGAATTACCATGGAAGTACCTGTCTTACACTGTTTTGCAAACTGTTACTGAATGATGCCTTTTACTATCTGGATTAAGTGACACGGCAGGTGTGAAAGTGGTTGAGAAGCAAAACAGCACCAACATCTGATGATTCTGTGCTAGGATGGTAGGAATTCATATTAGATGCCTAAAATTAAATTTTTTAATTCAAAAGAAGATCTACTATAATCAACTTTCGTAAGGGAAACAATTTAAATGGGAATTACACTGGGCAAAACAATCAGTAGATAAAAATCAAATATGTCATAATCTTACAATTTATGGTTCAAATGAGAAAACTGGATACAGTGTATTTATTAATGTACCACCAGAAAAAGAAGGTCTACGGTCCCCCCACACAACATACCCACTGGATTCTGCTGCACACCTAGGACTCTGGAAATGGTTTAAATATCTCATAGTCATTTGGATTCTAAGTTAGAAATCAAAACATACTACCTATTGTAGGCACCAATAATATGCAGAAACTTCTCTAAGAATTTATAGGGCCAAAAATGTTCATTTTACATATTTGATGCTTGATTTGGAAGAATCTACGTAGGCGAATATTGTGACATTTTCTTAGATCTGCCAGTTTCGTCTACAGTTCTCCATCAAAGCTGACTACAACCTCCACCCGACCCCTGAATCTGCTTTTAGATTCAGACAAGCTATTCATTATGAAGAGGTGCATGTAAGGCTCTCTCTCTCTCTTTTTTTTTTTTTTTTTTTGTCTTTTTGTCTTTTTATGGTTGCATCCAAGGCATATGGAGGTTCCCAGGCTAGGGGTCGAATCAGAGCTATAGCTGCCCGCCTACATCCAAGCCACGTCTGTGACCTACATCACAGCTCGTGACAACGCCAGATCCTTAACCCACTGAGCGAGGCCAGGGATCCTCATGGATGCTAGTTGGGTTCGATAACCACTGAGCCACGATGGGAACTCCTAAGACTCTTTATATCCCGGATTATGCAAGTCAGCTGTTACTGCAGCTGAGTGGATTAGTGGCCAGTTGTAGTGCCCACAGCACTGAAAGAGTGAAGCAGGGAGGGTACCATAGACAACATAAGGTTTTCAGGAGGAAAACAGTACTTTTTAAAGCAGCGTTATTGATTATTTTTGTGTGTGTGGGGGGGTTCCTTTTCATGGCTGCATATGAAGTTCCTTTGGCTAGGTGTTGAATCAGACCTGCAGCTGCTGGCCTAGGCCACAGCCACAGTCACGCCAGATCTGAACTGCATCTGCAAACTACATCACAGTCTGCAGCAACAATGGATCCTTAACCCACCGAGTGCGGCCAGGGATCAAACCCTCATCCTCACCGACACTACGTGGGGTTCTTAACCTGCTAAGCCACAATGGGAACTCCCTGGGTGTTATTTTAAACAAACTGTGTTTGGCTTTAAGCAGTGGAGATGATGAAATAGTGAGTTAGGTTGAAGTCATAAATCATGGATAGGGCTGTAGAAGGACAGGGAGACTTTATAAAAATTATAGAGGGAGAAATGATACAACTTAGATATAAAATAGTGCTATATAAAGCTTTCTTTATAAGAGGCTTTTTCTTTCCTTCTGGGAGATTTATTTATTTATTTTTTGCCTTTTTGAGGGCCGCATCCGCAGCATATGGAGGTTCCCAGGCTAGGGGTCTAATTAGGAGCTGTAGCCGCCAGCCTATGCCACAGCCACAGCCACGCGGGGTCCAGGCCACGTTTTCGACCTACACCACGGCTCACAGCAATGCCAGATTCTTTTTTTTTTTTTTGTCTTTTTGCCATCTCTTGGGCCGCTCCCGCGGCATATGGAGGTTCCCAGGCTAGGGGTCGAATCGGAGCTGTAGCCACCGGCCTACGCCAGAGCCACATTAACTGGGGATCTGAGCCTCATCTTCGACCTACACCACAGCTCACGGCAACACCACTGAGCAAGGGCAGGGACCAAACCCGCAACCTCATGGTTCCTAGTCGGATTCGTTAACCAGTGCGCCACAACGGGAATTCCCCTTCTGGGAGCTTTAAAGCACAGATCATTCCATTGTTCTAGTTCAGAGATCAGCAAACTCTATCAAACTATTTACTATGAAACAGATAGTAGATAATTGGGGCTTTTAGGTCTACACAGTCTCTGTAACAACTACTCAATCAATGCTGCTGTTGTATTTGAAGACAGCCGTATACAATATGTAAATGAATAGGCATGGCTGTGTTCCAATAAAACTTTACAAAAATGGGTGGCAGCCCAGCTTTGAAGCAAAGGCTGTAAGTTTATTAATCCCTTTTCTATACCACCACTGTCCAAGAGAAATCCAATGTGAACCACATATGCAATATTAAATTTTCAATGGGCTTTATTTTATCTTTAGCAACACCTGCAGCATATGGAAGTTCTGGGGCCAGGGATCAAACCTGCGCCACAGCGATGACCTGGGCTGCTACAGTGACAATGCTGGGTCTTTAACCCTCTGTGCCACAAGGAAATTCTGCAATTTAAAATTTTCTAGTAGCCACGTTAAAAAAAAAGGTGACATTAATTTTAATAATGTATTTTATTTAATTCCTGATTATTAACAATATAAAAAACTATCGATGAGATACTTCACACTTTTTAAAGCTATGTCTTTGGAACTGCTGTATATTGTACACTAATCACATTTCAAGTGCTTAAGAGCCACTTGTAGCCGGTGGCTCCCAAAACTCTGCCATTATGTTTCATGCTGGGATTTCTACAGCTGTTTGGAGTTTGGTGACACAGTGTTGGGATTCAGCTCTTGTAAGACAGAGAATATAATTACGTTGCCCCTAGGGAGGGCAAGGGATGATAGCTTTTGGGAAGAAATGCTTGGCCTCAGACACTTGCAGCAGAGGTGGCCTAGGATTCTAGGGCACAACTGTGTAACTAGACCAATGACAGAGTCAGATGATGTTAGCGTCACTTGCCAGTGCAACAGATCAATGCAGGTGCAAAATGATAATTGCTGTTAACAGAGCTAGTCTTTAGTGCTTTGTTTACATCAGAATTTAAAGCATATGAGGATGTGATTTGGAAGATAAAATGAAAAACTGTGCAGACAAGGAAAAAACTTCAAAACTAGATTTAATTTATTTATTTATTCATTTGCTTTATGGGCTGCACGGGCAGCATGTGGAAGTTCCCAGGCTAGGGGTCGAATCGGAGCTGTAGCTGCCGGCCAACGCCACAGCCACAGCAACTGCGGGATCCAAGCTGCATCTTCGACCTACACAGAAGCTTGAGGCAACATCGGATCTTTAACCCTCTGAGCGAGGCCAGGGATCAAACCTACATGCTCTTGAGTACTAGTCAGGTTCGTTTCTGCTGAGCCACAATGGGAACTCCTAGACTGAGTTTTTAAAGTGATTCAGTTCCCGTCGTGGCGCAGTGGTTAACGAATCCGACTAGGAACCATGAGGTTGGGGGTTCGATCCCTGCCCTTGCTCAGTGGGTTAACGATCTGGCATTGCCGTGAGCTGTGGTGTAGGTCGCAGACGCGGCTCGGATCCTGCGTTGCTGTGGCTCTGGCATAGGCTGGCGTCAACAGCTCCGATTAGACCCCTAGCCTGGGAACCTCCATCTGCCTCAGGAACGGCCCAACAAATGGCAAAAGACAAAAAAAAAAATAAAATAAAATAAAAAAATAAATAAATAAAATAAAGTGATTCAAACAATCTAAAGGCTTTTTCAATTACCTTTGTGTAACACAGTTTAATGCAGGCAGCAAGAGTTTAACGTGTTACCAAAGGGTAATCGTACCTTAATTTAACCCTTGGGAAGTTCTTAATTATTCAAACCCAACTTTAAGTCCCTTAAATCAATATTTCCAAAATAAGAATGGATATAACTTTTGTTAATAAAACTTAAAGAGGCAAGCGTTTTTAACAAAAAATTTATTACCAAAATACAATATTAAAGTCAATACATGACAAACTCCTGTAAAGCAAAATAAATTATTCTAACATTGTACAGTATTTCCAAAGGTAGTTAAAGAAGCGCTATAGACCTTGCTTCACTGTGTGTTGAACAGATAAACTGTTCTACCATGAACACAATCCTAGAGTTTTAGGCTTAAGGCATGCAGCTTGATGTGCAGGATAATTTTACGAAATGCAAATCATCCTATTTTAATAAGGTACAGTGTCAGAATTAACTGTAGTCTTTACATGTCAGTGTTCCAGAAATTTTTAGACTTTGGCTATAGAAGCAATGCCATAGTGTTACACAATACTTATTTCTTAAAAAAATACATGTATTCATGTCCATGAATATCGAACTCAAATTTCTATTAAATATATTTTATAGAATATTACTTAGAGCACCTTGCTGTACAATAAAAAAAAAGATTAAATAAGTGTCCATGAAAACTAAAAATATAATAAGTCTCAATAGAGGAGCCTGCTTGTCTTCATCAAGCCAAGTACATTGCAGGAAGATACAATGTAAACACAGGTGCCCACCATCTGCTTTGTTGAGAAAAGACAAAGAAAATAATAACAAAGCCACCAACAGCTACCTCAAATAGGTGAAAGATCTAGAACAAAGGCTTCAGTCAGCGTTGCTACCCTGCACTGGCTAGACACAGAACTTGAAGTCTACAGGTCAGCTCGAATATAGGCATGGTACTGTTAGAACACTGGGGAAACCAACCATAATCTAGGTGATTAGAGAAAGAGAGAAAATGATAGTGCCCTGAAAAGTGTTATTTAGAATGATCAGAAGGCATCCCGTTCCCCCTCCTCACCTTTGCCTTATCCAGGAAGTTTGTTTTTAAAAACTGTTTTCACTACCAAATCTTAGAATTTTAAGTGTTCAGAGCAGAAAACAAATACTATAAGCTTTGTATGGCAAAAGATCTAGTCACCAGTAAAAGGTTATTTCTACAAAGTGGATTCCTGTTGACTATGTTAATACCTATCTCTTCTATAATTAAAATCGCATATTTAGTTTTCATTATTACTTTTCGGATCACTCAGTTGTTTCTGGGGGAGACCTTGTTAACTTAAGGGTTGCCGCAAAACCATAATGGGAAGGTGACAAACACCCTTGGTATAGGGTTCCTCCTGCAGGCCAGGACAGAGCTTTTGAAAATATTCTAGGCTAGAGTCAGATAAGTGTTTAAAAGACTTTTGAACTTCTGGGTTAATTTTTTCCCATGAGTTGGGGAAATTTTAAATTCATAATTCCAAATGGAAAATTTAAGGAACAATCAAGTGGTAGTGGAAGTGGTTTAAGGAAATTAAAAAATTCTCTGCTGAAATTCTGGGAATGCTTTTTGGTTATTAGTATTTTACAAATGATTACATAAAATTAAAGCCAAATTCTTCTAAGGTTGTTAATTTTCAGAATAATAAATTTTTATAAAGAAACACTGAGTCACAGCTACAGTAATGAAAAAACTGACTGAATGGCAACAATATAATGTTGATAATGGAACCATTTAAGATATTTTATTTGAATTTGAAATGAAATATAATAATCATGCTTTAATTCTGAAACCAGAAGAAAACCAAGAAATCCAATGCATGTGGATTTGGGGTTTATAGTTTAATATATATAAATTCATTTTATCTTTTAAAACCACATACCAGAAATCGATTAACTTTCACAAATAAATTAAAACTACCTAAATTAAAGAGCTGCAAACTTACAATCAATCTAATCTCATTTTGATTAGAAAAACAAATCAGACAGTGTTTCCAGGTGCCTGGCCCCGCATGAATAGATTCTAATGCTATCTTTAAAATGTTAATTCATTCAATTCATACCTGGACTTTGGGAAGACAATTCTTTCCTAAAATGTGTCCGCAGAGTATCCTATTCAAAAAGTTCTGTTTTCCCATGTTTTCTAAGTTTGTGAGAGTCACAGCCTCAGCTCTAAAAGGTGTCAGAAGTCAAGTTCAAAAAGAGCACCATGAAGATGGCGCACGCACTGTATGGCGCACCGGCCACCTTTTGACTTGTAGGCAGGATGGACATTAACGAAACGATGCATACATAAATGATCGGAGCTATAAAAGCAAGAACAAAAAACCCTGTTCTCTTCACTCGCTGAAAAACAGCATAATACAAAGTGTGTAATTAATGAGATTTCATCTATTTGATGGCGAGTTTTAACGCAAAGAGCACTTCTAGTTGGTTTTCCATGTATCTTATTGCACAACAAAATGCAATTTCCTGGATAGGAGAAACCCTGTACACTTGCCAAATGGTGTCAAAGTTTTATAAACAATCTGAATTTTTACTATATTTCAGCCACATCTGGTTATACTTCTCATGCTAAGTATAACGAAATAAACTCTAGGAAGTAACATCTCAAGGCAGTATATATTCTAGGGGCTTCTGAATTTCATCTCTCTTCCCCCAAATGATTTTTTATTTGACAGTTCAAGTTATTTCCAAGGTCTGATATTCAAATGCAAAATTTCCTACTTTATTGTTTTAATAGACTCTTTCAGATAACAAGCTTAGTCTAGGTTAGAAGAGTGGATTAGAAGGCAATGGAGAAAATTGGGGTGTTCCATCAAATATGCTGGGAAGCATCTCTGAGAAGTGCACAGTGCTCACCCAGCCACCATTCTTATGAACCTTGAGATCTGGGTGGAGGCTGGAGGGAATTCATCTCTTTCCTCCTTTGCCCATAAGACATTCACTGTAAATTTAAGACAAGAATTTACATTGTAAATGCCTATTTACAATCTAGATTTTGATTTAGAGGACTCTTTTCTTTCTCTTTCTTTTCTTTTTTTGTTTTTGGTTGTGCCTGTGACATGCAGAAGTTCCCAGGCCAGGGATCAAACCTGTGCCACAGCAGCAACCCAAGCCACTGCTGGACCTCGAGAGAATTCCTCTTTCTCTCTTTTTAAAGAATAAAGTAACACAACTCAGATTGTGTATATGATTTATTCCTATCACCCTGGGGAAAGATTTTGGTTGATCATCTCAAAGCCCTCTAAAGACCTTTTCTTTGCTGATGCTGAAAAATCCTCTCCTCATAAGAGGCCTGTCATGCACGTCGCAACTGAGAATGAAGAAAACTAAGCTCTGCTTATGGTTGTGACACTTTCATAACAAGTTTTAGAATAGTTCCTGAAAAGCCCTTTCTTAACTCTTCTGCTTGCATTTCTATACTACAATAAGCTTTTAATAATAAATATACTCAAACTAAGAAGAGGTAACAGAAGGTTATTAGAAAGGTTACATCTTTGCTGTCTCCTCAACCCACTTCCTCTCACACGAAATATTTAAATACTATCACCTCTTATCCATTTGGAATTCCTTCTATTACATTACAAATTTGGTTCCAAAGTCACATGGTCATGTCCTCAAAAATCACACCACTTCCTCTGTATCTAGTAAGTTACTGGACAGTGCAAAGGTGAAACTGATTTAAAGGATTCCTCTTCTACCGTTTTCCTCTTCGGGTAATTACTCCATCTAATTTGTGTTTACAGCTGTGCTGTGGTCCTTATTTAGGATGATGTTTACAATTTCACCCTCATGCTCTTTCATATGATCCAAGAGATTTTCTTTGCTGGTAGATTCAAAACCACAAATACAGCAACAGAAGAGTAAAACACAATACTCCATACCAGGAGGGGCCAGACTGGAGTTTTTTTCTAAACTGTATGAGGTATTACTTGTAGGGCTCAGTTTCTCACTCTCGTTAGGACCTATGACTTCACTGGGAGCCTGAGAAATCAGCTCGGAGGATGACACCAAATTTTCTGAACTTCCAGTAAGAGAATTGGCTCTTTCTTCACTGCTGTTTAACAGAGTCTTTCCAGGGGATTTCCCTCGAACTCTTCAAAACAAAACAAAACACATCACACTTTCAGTTGTTATAAGGCAGCCAGGCAGATTCGGTCCTAACTTTGATTTATGCACAACTTTCATTTATCTGTAACTAATTTATGTATATGTAGTAAGATCAAATACCTGCCACTTTGTGAGATCGCATCATTAATAGCCTTGTTTACTTGTTCGTAGTTATAATTTTGGTCACTGGCATGCTTCCACATGTGAGACTTCAAAGAAGGAGGATGGCTGCACACATACCCACACAAAGAACATCTGAAAGATTGATAGGAAGGAACTCAGACCATCTCGTAATATCATTTTTAGTCATTATAATGATTGTGTAACAATTATTAAGTTTGTTCTGAAGACTTATTAGAATCATATTTCACAGAATCTATAGTGTCACTGATCATCCAGACATTGATTTCAGAGGCTAAAATGCTCTAGAATAGATATCTCAGAATCGATGAAATAAAGTATTTTATATTATAAAGAATTTATAAGAATCAGGATAAATAGCCCCAACTATTTTAGTTATTACAGTATTTGGAAAGATTTCTAATATAGTAAGTAATATGCAAAATCTCTGCTGTAGAGATTTAACCACACATATACACACACAAATATACAAAACCGATACTCTATTATACCACTATCTTAAAAGCTAAAAGGAATTAAATAATTTTCAAAATGAATTCTGTGCTTATTTACATTCACAGAAAATGTAAGGAGTAGTCCTGAAATGCTGTAGCAATTTAGACTTCATAAGCAAATAGATGGTAATCTTAAAGTTTCTATTGAAAATAACAATCATTTCACATAACTGGGTACATAATCAGTAAAAGCTGAACTGAATGAAGTACTGAAAACCTTCTGTAGAGCATGTTTAGGTTTATCCCCTCTCTCTTCTGCATCCAGTTCCTTCTCCTAGTAACACCTTGTATCAGTGTGAATACTTGTTGTAACTGATGAACCAGTATTGATATGTTATTACTAACTAGAGCCTACAGTATACAGGTTCACTGTGTTGTGCAGTTCTATGTATTTTTTTGTTTGTTTGTTTGCCTTTTTTAGGGCCACTCCCACAGCAATGGAGGTTCCCAGGCTAGGGGTCTAATCGGAGCTGTAGCCACCGGCCTACGCCAGAGACACAGCAACGTGGGATCGGAGCCGAGTCTGCAACCTACACCACAGCTCACAGCTGTGGTGTAGTCCCCAACCACTGAGCAAGGCCAGGGATCGAACCTGCAACCTCATGATTCCTAGTCAGATTCGTTAACCACTGCACCACGACGGGAACGCCTCTATGTGCTTTGACAAATGTGTAATTTCACACATCCATCATTGTAACTTCATGCTGAATAAACTCCCTACCCTAAACATCCTCTGTACGCAACCCATTCATCCCTCCTATTTCCCAATTTCCTGGCAACCACTGATTATTTTACTGTCTCCAAGGTTCTGCCTTTTCTAGACTGTCACGTAGTGGAACCACAGAGCAGACAGCCTTTTCATGCTGGTTTCTTTCCTTCAGCCACATGCATTTAAGGCTCCTCCCTGTCTTTTCATGGCTTGAGAGCTCCTTTTTTTTTTATTCTCTTGCTCAATAATATTCCGTTTTATGGATGTTTCAGTTTGTTTATCCATCTCTCTACTGAAGGACATCTACTTGCTTCCAAGTTTTGGCAATAGGAATAAAGCTCCTATAAACATTCACATGCAGATTTTTGTGTGGATACAAGTTTTCAACATTTGGGTAAATACCTAAGAGCAGAATTATGTTTCTCTTTTTAGGAAACTGCAAATGTACTTGTGAAATTTTTATTTATTTTTCATTTAAAAAAAATTTTTAGGAGTTCCCCATGGTGGCTCATTGGTTAATGACTCCAACTAGGAACCGAGGTTTCGGGTTCGATCCCTGGCCCTGCTCAGTGGGTTAACGATCCGGCGTTGCTGTGAGCTGTGGTGTAGGTTGCAGATGCGGCTCGGATCTGGCATTGCTGTGGTTTTGGCGTAGGCTGGCGGCCACAGCTCCACTTAGACTCCTAGCCTGGGAACCGCCATATGCCACTGGTGTGGCCCTAGAAAAAGGCAAAGAAAAAAAAATTTTGTTACTTTTCCGCCTTGCCCATGGCATATGGCAGTTCCCAGGCTAGGGATTGAACCCAGACCACAGCACTGACCTGAGCCGCTGCAGTGACAATGACAGATCCTTAACCCACTGTGCCACAAGAGGACTCTTGCAAAGTACTTTTAAAAAGACATTTTTGTTAAATACTTGATAACAAGCCTAACAAATCAGGTAACTTACCTGTACTGTTCCTCACAACAATAAGAGGCAATCAGCAGAGAAGTAAAAGGACCACTCTGAGATATGGTGGAGGCTTCTGCTCTTAATGAGGTCTGAACTCAGGAGAAACTTTGGAACCAGAGCCTCGCCTACTGGCGTTTATCAAAGCCTATCTCTGACTCGAGGGGAAGGAAAGACCCAACTCCAGCCCACTCCAGCTATCTTGTCTCACCAAGCGGTGGAGAGGTAGGGATTGGGTACATGTATAGTTCACAGCCCAGAGACACAGGCTCACTAAAAACCCGAGACTTGATCATGGACTGCAGAGTAGTTCCCCTCCCCCCACATCTTACCACCATGTTTCTTTTTTCTTTTTTTGTTTTTTTTGCTATTTCTTTGGGCCGCTCCTACAGCATATGGAGGTTCCCAGGCTAGGGGTCGAATCGGAGCCGCAGCTGCCGGCCTACACCACAGCCACAGCAACGGCGGGATCCGAGCCGAGTCTGTAACCTACGCCACAGCTCACGGCAATGCCGGATTGTTAACCCACTGAGCAAGGGCAGGGACCGAACTCGCAACCTCATGGTTCCTAGTCGGATTCGTTAACCACTACGCCACGACGGAAACTCCACCACCATGTTTCTAAAGGCCTATTTGCAGCAGTGCCTTTTACCCAGGACATCATGCCTGGCTAAGAAGAAAAAGTTATAAGACATACTGAATGGCAGAAACCAGAGTTGAAGAGACAAAGCAAGCACAGGAACAAGAGTCAGATATGGCAGGATGTCGGAATTATCAGACTAGTGATTTAAAACAACTTTGATTAATAGCCTAAGAGCTCTAATGAATAAAATATATAGCATGGGAAAACAGATGAACAATGAAAGCAGAGATAGAAATTCTAAGAAAGACCCCCCCCCAAAAAAAATCAGACAAAGAGATCAGAACCAAAAAGACATTAAAAAAAAAAAAAAAAGTAGAAGAGTGCCTGTGATGGGCTTATTATGGAACGGATACAGCTGAGGAAAGAATCTCTGAGTTTGAGGCTATCTCAATAGAAATCTCCAAAACTAGAAGGCAAACAAAAAAGGACTGGGAAAAAAAACAAAAACAGAACAATATACAACTACAAAAGGTGCAATATATGTGTAATGGGAATATCAGAAGAAGAAAGTGAGAAAGGACAAGAAGAAACATTTTAAACACTAATAACCGGAAATTTCCCCAAATTAATGCCAGACATTAAACCATAGCTATAAGAAGCTCAGAGAACACCAAGCAGGATAAATGGCAGAAAAACCAGACCTAGGAATATCATTTTTGAACTACAGAAAATAAAAGAAGAAGAAGAAAAAAATCTAGAAGCCAGAGGGGGAAAAACATTTTACCTATGAAGAAGTAAAGAGGAAATACATCCAACTTTTCGGAAACCATGCAAGCAAGACAGAGTGTAGTGAAATATTCAAAGTGTTGAAAGAAAAATCAACTGAGAATTCTGTACTGGCACAATTATTTTTCAAAAGTGAGCAGAAAAAAAAACGTTCTCAGACAGAGACTGAAGGAATTTGTTGCCAGGATACCTATCTTGCAAGAAGTGTTAAAAGAAGTTCTTAAGAAATAAAAAAAAATTGGGGAGTTCCGTTGTGGTGCAGCAGAAATGAATCCGACTAGGAACCATGAGGTTTCGGGTTTGATCCCTGGCCTCGCTCAGTGGGTTAAGGATCCAGCGTTGCCGTGAGCTGTGGCACAGGTTGCAGAGGTGGCTCGGATCCTGAGTTGCTGTGGCTGTGGTGTAGGCCGGTGGCTACAGCTCCGATTAGACCGCTAGCCTGGGAACCTCCATACGCTGCAGGCGTGGCCCTCAAAAGACAAAAAAAAGAAATAAAAAAAGTTTTCTAAGAGAAAATACACACATGTGTATACATATTCCAGTATGTTTTTGCTACTATATTTTAACAAATCATTTTCTCTTAGACCAATTAGGAATATAAATAAAAGCTATCATTTTATCTTCTCTTACAGCTTATCTGATGTTCTTCCTTTCTTTGTTACAATCTAAGTTTCTGGCCTATGTCATTTTTTTCTTTCCTCTCCCCCAAGTCAGATAGGCTTTGATAAAACCCAGTAGGCAAGGCTCTGGTTCCAGAGTTTCTCCTGAGTTCAGACACACACATATACAGAGGCACTTTTGTATAAATGAAATGAATGAAAGAAATGACTCAGAGTATGGGAGAGAAGAATAAGGGTTATTTTACTACAAGGTGGTCAGGACCCAAGAAGCCAGTATAGTGTTACATGAAGGTAGATTTGGACTAGTTGTAAATGTATTATTCCAAACTCTAGGAAAAGCACTAATAAAAAGTAAAAAAAAAAAAAAAAAAAAAAAATGAAGTATAACCCTGATCTGCTAAGAAAGGAGTGGAAATGGAATCATATAACACACTCAAGGAAAACCACAAAAGGCAAAAAAAGTAGAAGAAACAAAAGAACAAGGGCGAAAAGTAGAAAACAGTAATAAATACGATATAAATTCAAGTATATCAAAGCAACATTTTGAATGCTAATGGTTTAAATACACCATTTAAAATAAAAGTCAGAGACTGCTGGAGTGGATCAAAAAACAAAACCCAACTATATGCTGTCTATAAGAAACCCATCCTATCTATCTATCTACCCACCTACCTACCAGAGAGCCAACCTACGCCATAGCAGCGACAATGCTGGATCCTTAACTGCTTGTCAGGAGGGACCGCCAAGAAACCCACTTTAAATACAAAGACCCATATCGATGCAAAGTAAATGGATAGAGACAGATATGCTACATTAACACTCTTCAAAAGAACATGGGCAACACATTGCAAATCAACTACACTTCAATTAAAAAAAAGAAAGCAGGAATAGTTATATTAATTTCAGACAGGGGAGACTTCAGAGTAAGAAAGTTATTGGTTAAATAACAATAATTATCAAAATTATATTTTAAATAGAAGCCCTAAAGTAGTATATATGATTGCGAACCTAGGAATGATGGGTAAAGGTGGTTTATAACTCAGATATTTTATTCTTGGAAAACATTAATTTTGGGTTTTGCAGAAAATTTTTCTATTCAGAATTTTTATAAGAATCTGTCCCTTATTTTCCCTAAGTGCTCCTTAGCAAAATATGGCAACAGACAGCCTGTGGGATTTAAAGTTATATTTTACCTTTGTAATGTGCTTGTGTCATTAATATTTGAATAAATTAGAAATAATGATTAAAAAAAAAAAGTTATTGGGAAAAAAAGGGGGCATTACACAATGGTAAAGGCGTGGGGGGGGGCGCTTTTCTCCAGGAAGACATAAAGATCCCTAGCATGAATGTGTCTAACAACAAAGCGTAAAAACATGTAAGTCAAAAGTTGACAGAACTACAAGGAGAAACGGTTGAATCCACTATTGTAGCTGGAGTCTTAAACACTCCTCTGTCAGGAATGGACAGATCCATCAGGCAGAAAATCACTAAGTACACAGCTAACTCAACCCCTCCTCTATCAATCAACTGGGTATACCGGACATTTACAGACTCCTTCATCCAAAACCAGCACCACATTCTTCTCAAACTTACCTGAAACAGTCCCCAAGACGGACCACATTCTGGGCCATAAAACACATCTCAGTAAATTTAAAAGAATAGAAATCATGCAACGTCTGCTCGCAAACCAAAAGGAAATTAAACTAGAAATCTGTAATGGAAAGGAAATGGGAAAATCTCATAGTACTTGGAGATTAAATACACTTAAAAATTAAGACATGGGTCGAAGAAGAAATCGCAAGAAAAATTTTATGATATTTTGACCTAACGAAAGTACAACTCATCAAAAATGTGTGGGATGTAACAAAAGCAGTGCTTGGAGAGAAATTTACAGCACTAACGCAGGTATCAGGAAAAGAAGATCTAAAATCAACCACCTAAGCTTCCATCTTAGGAAACTAGAAAAAAGAGCAAATTAAACCCAAAGTAAGTAGAAGAAAAGAAATAATAAAAATCTTGAGCAGAAATCAATGAAATTGAAATCAGTAAATTAATAGAGAATATCAACAAAATCAAAAGTTGGTTCTTTGAAAAGATCAATAAAAATCAATAGGCCAGGAAGTAACCAAGCTACTTAAGAAAAAAGAGAATACAAATTCCTGTCAGAAATGAAAGAGGGAATATCACTATATATCCATGGACAAGAAAAGGATAATCAGGGAATAATATGAACAACTCTATGCCCACAAATTTGATAAATGACATAAATAGACCAATTCCTTGAAAGATACAATGTGCCAAAAACTCACACAAGAATTTAGACCATCTGAAGAGGGCTATATCATTAAAGAAACTGAATCAATAATTAATAATCTTCCAAAACAGAAAGCACCAGGTCCAGATGGGTTCACTGGTGAATTCTACCAAACATTTAGGAAATGTGCCAATTCCCTACAATTTCTTTCAGAAGATAGAAGCAGAGGGAACACTTCTTAACTCATTCTGTGAGGCTGGCATTAACCTAATACTAAAACCAGATAAAGACATTATAAGGGAAAAGAAAAAAATCTATGACCCAATATATCTCTCATGAACAGAGATGCAAATATCCTCAACAAAATACTAGCTAAATTAAATCCAACAATGTATAAAAAGAACTAAATACCACAACCAAGCGGGATTTATCCCAAGCACGCTGGTTCAACATGTGAAAATCAATCAACATAATCCACCACATTAACAGGTAAAGAAAAACCAGATGATTATATCAACAGATGCAGAAAAGGCATTGACAAAATCCAACACCCATTTATTTTAGAAGCTCTCAGCAAACTAGGAATAGAGGGGAACTTCCTTAGCTGGATAAAGAATATCTACAGGAAATCTACAGCTAATATCCTACTTGATGAGAAACTAGCTTTCCTGCTAAGTTTAGGAACAGCACAGATGTCATCTCTCACCATTCCTTTTCAACATTATAATTAAAATCCTAGCTAATGCAATAAGACAAAATAAATATATACATATAGACTGGAAAGGAAGAAATAAAACTATCTTTGTTTGCAAGTGATATGACTGTCTATGCAGACAATCCAAAAGAATCGACCAAAAACCTCCTGGAACCACAGTGACTACAGCAAGATATTAGGGTAGAGGGTGAATATATAAAATTCAATTGCTGGGAGTTCCCACTGTGGCTCAGCAGTAACAGACCTGACTAACATCCATGAGGATGCAGGTTCGATCCCTGCTATCACTCAGGGAGTTAATGATCTGGCATTGCCATGAGCTGTGGTGTAGATGACAGACGCAGCTAGGATACCATGTTGCTGTGCTTGTGGTGTAGCCTGGCATCCGCAGCGCCAATGTGACCCCTAGCCTGGGAACTTCATATGCCACAGGTGCGGCCCTAAACAGCAAATAAAAAACAACAAAAAATTGCTTTACTACATTCTAGCCATGAACAAGTGGTATATCTGAAATTAAAAACATTACAGAATTTATTTTTTCTTTTTCTTTTCAGGGCTGCACCGGTGGCATATGGAAGTGCCCAGGCTAGGGTCAAATCGGAGCTGCAGCTGCCCACTTACACCACAGCCACAGCAACGCCAGATCTGAGCCCCTTTGCAACCTAGACTATAGCTCAAGGCAAGGCCAGATCCATGACCCACTGAGCAGGGCCAGGGATCAAACCTGCATCCTCATGGATACCAGAAAGGTTTGTTACTACTTAGCCACAAGGGGAACTCCTAACATTATACCATTTACATCAAAGTCCTAAAAATGAAATATTTACCTATAGAGTGCACAGCTCCAAGAGTGAACCCTAATATAAACTACAGAATTAGATGATAATATGTGTCAATAGTGGCTCATGAATTCTAACAAATGTACCACTCTGGTGGGGAATGCTGATATCCGGGAGGCTATGAATGTGTGGAAGAGAGGTTATATGGGAAATCTTTGTCCTGCTTTTTAGCAGTGAACCTAAACTGCTCTAAAATACAGTCTGTTAAATAAAGTTGAGAAGTTCCCTGTGGCTTAGCAGATGAAGGATACCATGGCTCAGGTTGCAGCTGTGGTGTGGGTTTGATCCTGGGAACTTCTGCGTATCTTGAGTGTGGCCAAAAAAAGTTGAAAGTCATTGAGAACACAGACCATCAGCTCTGATGACTGCATCAGTGCATGTTCACTCTTTTAGGAAACACTCAGAGAAAGTGCACAGAGAAATGAAAGAGCAAAGTTATTTACTAAAGGCATACTATTCCAATGCCTAAAGTCAATAGAGGAGAGTTCCTGCTGTGGTGCAGCGGGTTAAGAATCCAAATGCAGCAGCTCGGGCCACTGTGGAGATGCAGGTTTGAGCCCTGGCCCGGCATTAAAAGATCCTGTGTTGCTGCAGCAGCGGCGCTGGTTGCAGCTGTGGCTCGGATTCAATCCCTGGCCCAGGAGCTTCCATAAGCTGTGGGTTAGCCCATCAAAAAAAAAAAAAAAAAAAAAAAAAAGTCAGTGGAGAGTAGCCAACTTCTTTGTTATATTTAAATCAGCTCTGGAGAGTTAAAAAAGGCTTTCAAAGTCTTTTTAGGAAGTCAGAATAACACTAATGCTAAAATTTGGTAAGGGCACCAAAAAAAAAAAAAAAAAAAAAAAAAAAAACTACATGCTAATCTCACTTATGAAAATCAAGACAGATATACTGAATAAATACTGTAGAATCTTGCAGTATATTAAAAGAATAACACTACCTTGAGGAAGGGAGGCTTATTTTAGGAATATAGAGAATTCAATATGAGGAAGTATATTATTAAAATTCAGTATCTGAAAGGATAAGAAAAGTCATATTTTCATTGCCATCACTGAAACCTAATCTAAAGAAATTCAGTATCCATTTAAACAAAACTTTTTACTATGGAAATCTTTAAACAAAGACTGTAGGAAAGTAATCTCCATCACCCAGCTCCAATAATTACTGACACTTACCAGTCTTGTTTCATGTACCCTCCAATTTAAATTTTCTTGATTTCTGCAGAAATGTCTTATTTGAATGAGGATCCAAATAAAACCTATACAGTTGTCTGTGGGTATCAGCAGGGAATTGGCTCCAGGACCCCTCACAGAAACCAAAATCTTAGATGCTCAAGTCTGCTATATAAAATTGCATAGCACTGTATTGCATTTGGTTGGCATAAATCTTGTTTTTAATCTGCAACACTTCTTTCCTTCCCTCATCCTCCTCATGCCATTTATGTGTTAAAGAAACCAGGTCATCTGCCTTGTAGAGGCATAGTTTCCCATATTATCAACTGCACTGACAACTTTCTGAGGATATAGTGTTATGTCCCTCTAACCCCCACATTTCTTGGAAACAGGTAGTGAGATCTAGAAAAGGGTTTCTACACCTCAGCCCTAGGTTTGGGCTAGATAATTCTTTACTGTGGGGGCTGTTCTGGGCATTGTAGGATGTTTTCAGCAGCATCATTGGCCTCTAGTAGCTCCCTCTCTCCCTGTTGTGACAATAATGTGTCCAGATATTGCCAAATGTCTCACCTGGTGAGAAGTAATGATGCAGAGATTTCATTAGATTCAAGGTTAATTTTTTTCATTTCTATTTTTTTTTTCTTTTGTCTTTTGAGGGCCCCACCTATGGCATATGGAGGTTCCCAGGCTAGGGGTTGAATCAGAGCTGTAGCTGTGGGCCTACACCACAGCCACAGTAACGCCAGATCTGAGCCGTATCTGTGACCTACACCACAACTCACAGCAACACTGGATCCTTAACCCACTGAGCGAGGCCAGGGATCGAACCCACGTCCTCATGGATACTAGTTGGGTTCTTTAACCACTGAGCCACAACGGGAACTCCTATTTTTTTTTTTTTTTCAAATATACTTCAAGGGCACAGGTAGGTGTACTCCCTACCACATTTTAGGAGGCACTAATAACATCTAAGCTCAATTACACTCTTAATAAAGTTTCTCACCAAAACATGGTAGGTAATTCTTCAACATGATGAAATACATCTGTATCAACCCCCAAACTAGTATAAAGCTTAATGAGGAAACACAAGAAGCATTCCCACTAAGGCCAAGAACAAAATAAGCATGTTCACTATCCTCACTGCTATTTAGCGTTGTGGAGGTACTGGCTAGTACAGTTAGATAACAGGAAGAAATGAGAGGTGTAAATATCATAGAGGAACGGCCGAGACAGTTATCTGCAGATAATACAATTACATACATGGCAATCCAAAAGGAATTAAAACTTTTATAAGTAATATGATAATTTAGCAAGGGTGTAAAGTGAACATCCTGTATAGATCAACAGCTTTCTCATGTGACAACAATACCAGAAGCTAGGAAAGGAAGAAAAAGACCCAAATTATAAGAGCAAAAGAAAAAAAAAAAACAAAACCCAAAAAAACCCATAGGAATAAACCTAACAACAAGAGCATGTATGTATTTTGTGTGTGGGCAGCTCTTGCTTTGTATGGTTCCAATATGCCAGGGTTTCGGTTACCATGGCTTAGTTGAAAGAGTCTCCTGACAACACTGCTCAAATTTTGAAGCACATCACCTATGAGTAACCATGGAGCACAAACGTCACCAGGAGCTCTTTGGTCCACGATGTGAACAAAGGTGCTTCATGATCAGTGGCTAATCCCATCATTTCTTTGAAAGTCTGTCAGTGATTAGTCACTCACTTCTGTTAATTCACTCACAGACAACAAAGCACGTAGTTATGCTGCCTCCCTGTATCCTGGTGGTAAACCCATGTAACATTTTACAAAAATGGATAACTTGAAAGAGAAAACTGGCCAAGAAAATGGATGTTCAGCACCACCCCCCAAAGTGATGATACTGAGAGTGAAAATCAGACTCAAATGTAAATGGAGTCACAGAACAAACAGGGCACCACGGGAATGCTGACACGGCCACCACGGAAGAAACTGGAGATGCAGCCAGAGGATCTAAAGAAGGTGAACTTAATGACATAAATAAGGAAAGTCCTCCCCAGAGGAAGAAGTTATGCCAGTAAAAACATTTCATATTACAGAAACTCTCAGACATGTTTCATGATATTTAAAGAGCAAAGGATAAAATGTTGAAAGCTGATCCGTACTTAGGAAGGAGAATGACAAGTGGCCAAGGCACAGAAGAGGATCACCCAAAGCTGTAAGGCGTCCAACGAGAAGGCAAACGCTGTGTCAACTCCTCATGACAAGCTTCTTACAGGGAAATAAAACATTTAATTCTTAATGTTTCTAAATTTTAAGGTACAGCATACTCAGTAATACTTAGGGTTTTCCATTTCCCTATACATTTATAACTAACAGTATAAGAGTTTTTGATGTTTTAAGAAAGGTCTAAAGGTTATAGAACCACTAATAAGATAGTTAGGGGGAGTTCCTGTAGTGGCTCAGTGGAAACAAATCTAGCATTCCATGAGGATGCAAGTTTGATCCTTGGCCTCGCTCAGCGGGTTAAAGGATCCGGTGTTGCCATGAACTGTGGTGTAGATCTTCGCAGATGTTGCTCAGATCTGGTGTTTGCTGTGGCTGTGGTGTAGGCTAGTGGCTACAGCTTGGATTTGACCCCTAGCCTGGGAACCTCCAACAGCCCTAAAAAAAACGGATGGTTTTGCATGGTTTCAGCTTGCATGGTCATTTTCGGTCCCATGTTATTGTACAAACCAAGGACTACTTGTGTGCTTAATGTATGTGTGTGTGGCTATACACACATTCAAAACAAGAAAGGTACAAAATAGGATACATGGAGAAAACTTTAAATGCTACTGAGGGACAGACTGGATGACTTGAACAAATGGAAAAGTCCATACCTTGTTTGTACAGAGTTGTCAATTCTTTTAAAATCAATTTAGAAGCTTAATATGATCCCAATACAAATAGCAACAGAATTATTTTAAGAGGAAACTAGACAAGCTGATTCTAAAGTTCCTAGGTGCAATTAAAACCTCAAATAAGAAACTGAGCTATCCACAAAATCCAGATACTTGACTCCATTTCCTTATCACCACTTCTACAGAATTTGAAATACTTTGTATATACAATTGAAAAAATGTTTTTTGTGGAACTTATGTAAAAGAGTAGAATAAAGTGTATATGCAATAACAAAAATGACAAACACTGTGTACATGATGCCTGCTTAAGGGGAACATTACCTCTCTCTTAAGAGCTCTTTGGGTTCCTCCGAGTTCTCAATACCTGTTCCTCCCCCAAAGAGGAACTACTCTTCCGAATTCTGTATTGTATGACGCGCGCTTACTTTTTCTTAGGTTTACCTACAAGTTTCCCTAAAACATTGCTCATTTGCATATTTTTGAGCATATAAACAGGATCACACTTAATATATTCTCATGTGACATGCTCTGTTGTACAAGCCAACGTTTCTGAGATTCATTTGAGTTGACAGGTACAGCTTGTTTATCTCACAGGTTACCTGCTTTACTTGGATTTTCACCCTTGTAGTTTCTCAGTTTCCCTGATAGATGAGCTATACATGTAAACATTGTTTAAATATTTACCTAGCACTTTAGTTATCTTTACTGGGAGAGGTATTCACGTCATCTAGTTTGCTAAGTTGGCCCCTATTTGGGATGTTTAGTTTAACTGCTAAGCCAATTTCTGTTGTAATTCAACTGGTCTGCAAATACTGTCTTTCTTAAAACTTTTACCTGATTATATAATCTATGTCTTCATATAAAATGAAATATATAGGCAAGTATAAATTGTAAAAAATTATTTGCATAATTTCTTTTTTAAGGTATATGCATGGATATAAAGCAAAAGGAGAATACCACAGATTTTTAATCTTTTCTTTCTTTCTTTTTTTTTTTTTTTTTTTTGCTTTTTAGGAGGGGACCTGTGGCATATGGAAGTTTCCAGGCTAGGGGTCAAACTGGAGCTACAGATGCCAGCTTACACCACAGCCACAGCAACACGGGATCCGAGCCACATCTACAACCTACACCACAGCTCATGACAACACTGGATTCCTGACCCACTAACCAAAGCGAGGGATTGAAGCTGCATCTTCATGGATGCTAGTCGGATTTGAAGGGAACTCCTTTAATCTTTTTTTTTTTTTTTTTTTTTTCTTTTGGTTATGCCTGTAGTATGCAGAAGTTCCTGAGACAGGGGTTGAACCTGTGCTATAGCAGTGGCCTAAGCTGTTACAATGACAATGCTGGATCCTTAACCCACTGTGCCACAAGAAAACTCCTTAATCTCATTTTCGTCAATGTTCGCAAGTTAAAAGTTATGCATTTTCAATGGAGTATAATGTTCCATCCCATGAAAGTGTCATCACTTAATCACTGTACTATTATCACAGTTAGAATACTTTTGATCCTTTTACCATTATAAACAATTCTCGAACAAACATGTTCTATATGTACATGTACTGCTGATTATTCTGCAGGATAAAGTCCATTCCCCCCACCTCTAGAATCTTTCATAAAGAAAAAAATCAACACAATTAAGATACAGAATATCACCAATATACCTTTGAAGCTTCCTCTACCCCATGTTGACTGCCTCCTCTTACTTTCCTAGAGGTAAGACTGCTCCTGAAATGTGGGACATAGCCATTTTTAAGGCTTTTGATCTGTCAATATTTACTACATTAGAGAGAAACCAGGTATGATGAAATACGTAAATTTAAATTAATAACAGATATTTATATAAGCAGTGAATGACATATTCCAGAAGTAAATGCTCCAATTGTTTTCAGAATAGATGGTGGAGGACAGGTACATCTTAGAGTTTAAGAAAAGCTAAAATTTAGTGAGATATTATTCATGGTCGAAATGTTCTCATCTAATTAAGAGTTAATGTATGAGCTAACCTAGAGTCTATCCCCTTTCATTAGCTTTCCTATATAAACAACGCATACAGGTGAAGCCTCTTACTCTCTTGCTTTCAAATTTCTCTCTCACTGTATTAGACAATGACTTATTTCTGCAAATTTAATATGAAATCCTCAAAATCTTTTTTTTTTGAGAGAGGGAAGAAGAGGCAAGGCAAGAGCAGTGTGCTAAACAACTAAGCCCCAATACCTACCTTAGCCTGGTACAAAGGTTATTCTGCAGGGACTCTTACAATAGTGAATAGTCACTGAAAGATCTAAGTATGAAAAGAAAAAGCAGGAGCAAACCGAAGGATAAGCATTTAAGAGAATCAGTAGCTAATTTAACTGATTAGAGGAGAAAGAATACCACGGGAGAAAACTTCAAAGTTATGAAAAGGTGGCTTAAACCTATTTTTCCTCCCTTTTTAAGAAGAATATATTTCCATTAGCTAAAATACTATTTTCTCATTTTCATTCCTCTTCCACTTTCCCTACATAACTGTATGGAATAAACCAAATTCTCTTAGTTAAAAGGAAAACAGAATGAACCACTATTTTACTACATCCTGGTTCATTCACTTCACTGCACTTATTTTCTAAAATAATATTATTTTTTATTGTCTCTATTCTTTCATTAAGAGGAATCAAGGAGTATGAGCCCTCTAAAGACAGCCAGAGGCTCTGCTCGCCAGTATGGTGAAAAAAGTACCAAATATGCAGGTTGTCTCAAGATGTAGTCAGTCTATACAATCAGAGAGCCAGTCCAAGGGTGGAAGAATTAGCACCAAGGGTATCCCACGACCGTGTTGTTTTGTTGAGTCAGAGAAAGAGCAGAAAGTCAATGCAGAAACCTGTGATACTGTGATTTATAGGAAGAAATATATATCTCGGTTCTTGGCACAGAGTTCTTATAACCCTCGGAATTTTCTAAGCGAAGAGAATGATAAAACCCTTTTGTTATGTTAATAAGGCGACTTTCGGAGAGCCCCGACTTAACCTAAGGTTGGGGGCTGGTTGCCAGAGGAACCAACCAGGGGATGAGAGGCTTGGAACATTCAGTCCCATCTCCCTGAGGTGGAGACAGAGAGACAGCCGAGTTCAACTCAACACTCACTACATGATTTAATCAATCATGTCTAGGCAACGAAGCCTCGGTGACCTAAAAGGAGAGTTCAGAGAGCTTGCAGGGAGAGCGGCAGGTCCAGAGAAGGCACGGGAGCTTCACCCCTCCTGGACTTTGCCCTTTGTGTCTCTTCATCTAGATCCTTTATAACAACCTTTATGAACAGCTGGTAATTGTAAAGAGACTGCTTTCTTGAGTTCTGTCTCTCTAGCAAATTAATCAAAGCTGAGGGGATCATGCGACCCTCTTTTATAGATGATTTTAAAATCTGATTTGGGAGTTTCCTGGTGGCCTAGTAGTTAAGGACTTGGCACAATCACTGCTCTGACTCAGGTTACTGCTGTGGTGCAAGTTCCATCCCTGGCCTTTGAACTTTTTGGGTGCGGCCAAAAACCAAACCAAACCAAACCCCTGATTTATAGCCAGTCAGTAAGAAGCAGAGTTAACAACCTAGACTTGTGATTGGCATCTGAGGTGTGGGCAGTTTTGTGGGACCAAACCCTTAACTGATAAGATTTGATGCTATCTCCAGGTAGCATCTGAGATTGTCAGAAATGAATTAAATTTGCAAGACACAGCTAATATCTTCTGGGAATTGAGTTATTTAACAGTATAGAAAACATTTGACCTTGGAAAACCTAAGGTTTCTCAAATCCAGCTAAAAATACAGACCGAATTTTTCTACAGGCTTTTTCTCATTGCTAATGGGTCAGTTACTTTAGTCCCAGAACCCCACAGAGATGAGGATGAGGTTAAAATACCCGATTCAGGCCCTGGCTCTACCACTTGTGAGATCTGGGGAAAATTGTTTAATCTAACCAGGTTCTATTTCCATAGCTACAACACTGGGATAGTAACACTCCTAAGTACTGGGCTATCATGAGGATTTAGTGAGCTGACACTGAGTACTTAGCACATTGCCTAGTCCAAGACAAATGCTCTAAAAACTGTTAGCTATTATTATCACTTGTAATATATTTTTATTTATATAAAGAACAGACTTTATAAGATGACTGACCACACATAGGAGACAACCCTGTCATTCCAAATGTCATTCCTATCACTTAAACTGTTCTGGAATTTTTTTTTTTTTTTTGGAGATTTTTCTTTTACTTGTTTGTGTCCTATTAGAAAATCATGGTCATTAACACATAAGCACCCAGTATTTTTGACCCAGCTGATGTGAATCCTTGAAAATCAGGCTCATTACTTTATATAAGCACATACTTCTACCTCTCATCATCTACCTTACTCGTAGGCTATTAAAAAACATCAGCATCAGGTTCAGAGTATAAAAATAGAGAAGCCCTAACCACAGAAAAAAGGATTAATAAATTGGATTACATTAAAACTAGAAATTTCTGTTCATCAAAAGACATCCTTGAGAGTAGAAAGGCAAGCCTTGGAGAGTGCAATATCTGTACTCGGAATACATAAAGAACTGCTGCAAATCCGTCAGAAAAAGGCAGACAAGCCAATAAGAAATGGGCAATTAACAAACGAAAAGCTGCTCAACCTCATACATAACTCGTCAGGAAAACGCCTCTGAGAACAACCTACCAGAATAATTACAATTCAAGACTGACAATACAGGAGTTCCCGTCGTGGTTCAGTGGTTAACGAATCCGACTAGGAACCATGAGGTTGCAGCTTCGGTCCCTGCCCTTGCTCAGTGGGTTAACGATCCAGCGTTGCCGTGAGCTGTGGTGTAGGTCGCAGACGCGGCTCGGATCCCGTGTTGCTGTGGCCCTGGTGTAGGCCGGATCCCTAGCCTGGGAATCTCCATATGCCGCAGGAGCAGCTCAAGAAATAGCAAAAAGACAAAAAAAAAAAAAAAAGACTGACAATACAAGGAAAGTGCTAATGAGGGTATGAACTAGTACAACCACTGTAGCCACTGTATAACCCTTCTGAAGAACTGCTGAAACATCCACCAAAGCTGAACATATAGATCGTAGGTAGGCCCTACTGCCCACATAGTCCACTCCTAAGTATAAGCTCCATGGACTCATTTCCATACATGCATCAAACAACCATGTTCAAAATGGTATTATTCATAATGGGAGGAAATCAGGGAATACTCCAAATATCCATCAACAGTACAGTAAATAAATCGTGGTATAATCTTACAACCAAATACTATATAGTGACAAAAAGGAATGTATTAGTTCTACAACGAATTACACACACACGATGTTGAGTGAAAGCAGCCAGACATGAAAGAATGCATACTGTATGATTTCACGTATATTAAGTTCAGAAATGAAACAGGCATAACTAATTTATGACGAGAGAAGTCAAAACGGTGGTTACCTGACGGGGAACAGGGAGCAGTTAGTAAGTGGAAGGGCCAAGAAGAGGGTGCTGCCGGGGAACTGGCAAGTTTATTTCTTGGTCTGAGGAGTTACAAGGATGACTGTGCTTTGAGACCATTCATCAAGCCGTACGATTTTAATTTATGCAATTTTCAGGAAATTGCTGCCTTAAATCATAAGGTCTATTTACATATTTTTAAAAGAGCGCCTTAAGAGACTTATCTGTCAAAAGCAATGTTTGGATCTCTGGATGTAAACAGAATAACTCGAAAAGGATACTTCTGTAACATTTAAGGAAATACTGGGTATTTTTGGACTGGGTAGTAAAATAGGATTGGTATTAAAAAATCAACATAAATACTTGGGTAGCTCTTCTACTTAAGGAAGAATAGTACTATATACCTATTTTCAAAATATAATCTTATAGAACCAGAGCCATTTTATGGATAAGAAAACCTGAGACTGACAACTATCAGCCATTTACTGAGCACCTACTATGTGCCAGGTGGTGTGCTGAGTACTTCAGCCCAAAGTACGTCCCTCTTTGTCATGCAGTCCCTTCTACCCTCTGCCTGCCGTGTAGTTTTGGAACCTAAGTACCAATACAATTATGTTTCCAAGGGAAAAAGGGTTCAGTGCCTGTTTCCTCCATCATCAGGAGGAAACTTGGGTACTTGAGGAAAATGTTCTACTGCCTCATCTTCCATCTCTAACCAGTCATTCACAAAAGTGGCATTGGAGGCATGTAAACCGGGAGAATTCCAGGACTGCAATATTAAACTAAACCCAAGAATCTAATATGTGAAAATTCTGAATGAAACTTTTTCCCCCGGTCACCCCTGCAGCATATGGAAGTTCCTGAGACTGGGATCAAATCCAAGCCAGAGACGCAACCTATGTGGACCTACAGCAACACCAGATCCTTAACCACTGCACGGGGCTGGGGATCAAACGGGCGCCTCCACAGAGACAAGCTGAACTCCCTGAATGGAACTTTTAGTAACTTGGGGGTCACTGTTGGAAATATTAAGTGTAACTATAACTGATGTGTGGCTGACTTAGAAAGTTCCTTAAAAAAGTAGAGTGTGCTGAATTTGGTAGCACTGGGATGGGATGATGCCCTTTTCAAATTTCCTTGTCCTAACACAGGAATGGGAAGCGGCTCTCTGCCTTGTGTAATGAGGACAGGGCTTCTGAGACAACCTCATGACTTCATGAGCAGAAGAAAGGAAGCAGGCCCTTTAATGCTCCCAAAGTAACATGCTGGGTGCTTAATACATATAATCTCATTCAATCCTCACGAAATTTTTGAGCTAGGTAGTATTCTCCCCCGTTTCATCGAGAAAGGTTTAGCTTAGAATAACATCCGCAGAGTCAAAGGCAGAGGTGGTGTACGGTCCAGGCCTGAGACTAAAGCACAAGTGCTCCCTGAGATGCTGGGCTGCCTCCAAGGCAGCTGACACAGCACAGGGACCTCAGCGTGACAGTGTTTTTACCTGGATGTAGCATCTCTCTTGCAAAATAAACAAAACAAAACAAAACAAAAAAACTAATAAGCTATACCTACCTATCCAGGAACAGAATTACTCCATTTCCCAAATGATGAGAGGTTAACAGCTTTTTGCGTGTGAGTGTGTGTGGTTAAATAATGCTTCAGTGAGAAGTGACAAAGATAAAAACTGGGCCCAATAACTATTAGACAGCTACCATTTATGGGGTGCTTATTACGTGCTGAAATCTTATAATACACGGTGTTTAATTTGGTCCTTACAATAGTCTTGTAACTCAGGTGTCTTAATTATCCTCATTTTAGAAACGACAATACCAAGCAAAAAGAAAAACATTTTGCCCAAAGTTACAAATGCGGCAAGTCAGAGAGCTCAGATTCAATCCCAGGACGATCAGCTCTCAGAGCCGGGCTCTGATACATGAAGCTAAACGGTCCAGAGCACACAAATGGGTGCAGTGAAGGACTGGAACGGCAACACAAAAAGGACAGGCACGGGAAATGAATAGTTATCAACACCACAGAGAGTCTATTACCTAACGGGAACATTAAAACGCGTGATCAGCCTGTTCTGTCCTTGTGCAAAGCTTAGAAGTGGTACAATGAAGCACTCCCACTCTGTAAGAAATTTATCACTGCTGCCTGTGAGCGTGTTTTTTTTTTTTTTTTTTTTTCTTTTGTCTTTTTTGCCATTTCTAGGGCCGCTCCCTCAGCATATGGAGGTTCCCAGGCTAGGGGTCCAATCGGAGCTGTAGTCGCCAGCCTACGCCACAGCCACAGCAACTCGGGATCCGAGCCACATCTGCAACCTACACCACAGCTCACGGCAACACCGGATCCTTTACCCACTGAGCAAGGCCAGGGATCGAACCCGCAACCTCGCGGTTCCTAGTCGGATTCATTAACCACTGAGCCACGACAGGAACTCCTGAGCGTGTTTCTTAACAAAAGTAAGGAATCAGAAATGGACGAGGTATGGACTCTGAGAAAACAAGCCTGAACTCTGTAAGTGTACCAGGCAGCAAAAGTGAATGATCTATATATGAAATAAGTCAGGAAAACTACTGTGATAACTTAGATTAAACTAGATACCACCAAGAAGGCTATGCTAACTAGAAGGCAGGCAGTGTGTGACAAAGAAGAGAAAGCCCTAGAAATACACTGGAATAGAACATGTTAATCCATAACGCTCTGCAGACTGCAAATTCCATGAAGACAAAAGACGTCTCTTTAAAATATTTAAAGAAGGTTAAAAGAGGAGTCACAAGATTTGAAAGGTGGAAAGTAAGTCTTATTATTTTCCAGAGTTCCTGTTGTGACCGCTGAGCCACTACAGGAATTCCGGAAAATAAGTCTAAGTATAAGGGAATAATTACATGGAGGGGATGGTATGACACCGTTTTTTCAAAGGCATAAAAACTCAGGCCAGGAGTTCCCGTCGTGGCGCAGTGGTTAACGAATCCGACTAGGAACCATGAGGTTGCAGGTTCGATCCCTGCCCTTGCTCAGTGGGTTAACGATCCAGCGTTGCCGTGAGCTGTGGTGTAGGTCGCAGACACGGCTCGGATCCTGCGTTGCTGTGGCTCTGGTGTAGGCTGGTGGCTACAGCTCCGATTTGACCCCTAGCATGGGAACGTCCACATGCCGTGGGAGCGGCCCAAAGAAATAGCAAAAAGGCAAAAAAAACCAAAAACCAAAAACCAAAAACCAAAAAACAAACAAACAAAAAACTCAGGCCAAATCCATTAAAAAAGTACAGTGTGAACAAATTTGGGAAATAACATACAGAGACTTCTTTGATGTGACAGGGAGAAGATTCCCATAGGATGCAGGATGTTGCTCATTGGAAGCAAAATCCTAGGACAACAATCCTATGAGTCTGAATATTTTAAGAACATAAGAAAACATAATCCTGGAGTTCCTGTTGTGGCTCAGCGGAAACAAATCTGACTAGTAACCATGGCTGTAGATTCAATCCTTGGCCTTGCTCAGTGGGTTAAGGATCCAGCGTTGCCGTCAGCTGTGGTGTAGGTCACAGATGTGGCTTGGATCCTGTGTGGCTGTGGCTGTAGCTGGCAGCTGCAGCTCCGATTAGACCCCATCCTGAGAACTTCGTATGTCACAGGAGAGGCTCTAAAAAGCAAAAAAAAAAAAAAAAAGAAACAGAAAACAAAAAACCCAGAACACATAATCCTGAGACGGCAGAAGCTTTCAAAATGAATCTTTTAAGCTGTATGACTAACCTCTTCAGGTAGATGTGAAACTTTCCTCTACAGAACCAGCATTAATCATTAAGCTCTTTCATAGATTTATCATGATTATATTTTTGATAGTTTACTTGTTTACCGTCTAAAGCTTCAAGATGGCAGGGATGATAACCTTTTTCTTTTTTTGCTTTTTCCCTGTGAAATCTAGGCACGGCTGGCATCGGATGGTATCTTTTTATTAGGACTACAGTCTAAGAGCCTAACACAGCCCTAGAACACTGTATTTGCTCAATAAATATTTCTCAATGAACATTATAATTCTAGACCCAGAGAATATTATTTTATCCTTGCCTGGATCATATGAGTTTGGCATGGTATGCTATTAAATTTAAGAATAAAGACATCTACCACCCTATGGGATCAAGCATGTTAAGGCATCACATCAGGTTTTCACTTAGATATTAATATAGTAACTTTCCTGCACTGACCTGTGTCCTATCTACAAAACCTGAGGAGAGAGTCAAAATGTGAACCAAGTTTTGTCAAGGGGTTTAAAGAGATCATGCCAATGCCCAGTACCACTGGTCATGGTGACTGGCTTAGCTCTGAGTAGAAACCTGATGTTCCCTCATGGCTGCATGTAGAACAAACTGCTTTGTGACAGCTGGACCAACTTTGTAAAAATATTTGCCCCTTTACTATATGTAGATAACAAGTAGTTTATTCTCAAGAGGCAAAGTTTATTTAAGAAACAATTATTTCTACTCACCAGCCTATCTTGATCAACTCGGAATGCCTGTATTTTCTGAATGTGTATTAGAATTGTCTTTTGTGAAAAGTCAAATAACAAAATTCAAAGACCTTATTCTACACATGAGAGATTCATTTTCAAAAAGAGAACCTTTCATGGAGAATTTTATGGCTTTTAAGTTTTAAGAATCTTTTGCTGGAATATTTAGTACTTAACTACCAAACTGTTGAAATAGACTCTTAAGCACTGAAAATTGCTCAGGTAATTTATATCCAAGAAAAACTGAAAACATCAAACTGATGGATGCAGATATCTTCTTATATTGTAACTAGACAAACAAAATGCCTATTATCCTAAGACTCAGGCTTAAAATTCATATTCTTTAACAAACTAAACAATACCTATAAAACTAGAAGGTAAAAGTTTGCACTTAACCTGTGTTTAAAACAAGTGCTATGAATTTTTAATTTGCTTCTAATTTTTCTGTACTATACAGTACTTAGATACAAATATTAAAACTCTAAGTTTGGAGTTCCCATTGTGGCACAGAGGAAGAAAACCCTACTAGGAACCATGAGGTTGTAGGTTTGATCCCTGGCCTTGCTCAGTGGGTTAAGGATCCGGTGTTGCTGTGAACCGTGCTGTAGGTTGCAGATGCGGCTCAGATCCTGCATTGCTGTGGCTGTGGCATAAGCTGGCAGCTGTAGCTCCAATTTGACCCCTAGCCTGGGAACTTCCATATCCCGCAGGTGCAGCCCTAAAAAGCAAAAAACAAACAAACAAACAAAAACAACCAACCAACTAAAAAACCACTCTAGGATCATCACACTTACCTGTAAGGCTTATCAGAGTTATGGATTCGTCTATGGTTTCTGACACCAACATACGTAGTACTTGTATATTCACACACATCACATCTGTACTGTTTCTGGACCGAAGACTTATTCCCTAGACAAGGTATTTCAGAGTTTTAGCGATGTGCGACAGCATTTACATTCCATTGTAAATGTATTTATACCATACAGTATTAACATTTCAATCACAGCTTCCTCAATGTTTAACAAAATTAATAAGTTTGACTGGAGCCTTACAGGTTCACCTGCATCTGAGCCATCAGTGGATGCAGAGTGAACGTCATTTTCTCTGTAAACACAGATATATTGGGTTGGCTTCTACATAACCTTGTACAAAATTCTAAAATGTAGTAAGCCTGATGCCAGCTGCCCTGCTGACAGAAGCTGCTGAATTAACCAGAGATAACACTGTCAACTTGAAATGTGTTAATATAAGCAATATTGGATATATTGTCTTAGAGAAACAATGGAGTTCCAGTCGTGGCACAGCAGAAACGAAGCCAACTAGGAACCATGAAGTTGTGGGTTGGATCCCTGGCCTTGTTCAGTGGGTCAAAGATCGAGTGTTGCTGTGAGCTGTGGTGTAGGTCGCAGATGTGGCTCGGATCCTGCGTGGCTGTGGCTGTGGCTGGCAGCTGTAGCTCAGATTTGACCCCTGGCCTTGGAACCTCCATATGCTGCAGGTGCGGCCCTAAAAAAACAAAAGGAAACACTGATTTGCCAACAAGCTGTAATTTAATACTATAATCTATTATTCTAAAGTATGGTGACAAAGCATATGTAACAAATTCAATACAAAAAGCCCAAAGCCTTTTAACTCTGTAGGTTTCCTGTGTTTATAACTGCCAGCTATCAATGCAACAAGAGAAAGCAACAGCAAATTATTAAGTGCTATTTAATATGGTATAATTATATTTAGTAAACTGGCAGGTTACAAGGATTAACATGGATATGAAGCGCTCTGAAATACAGGAAACACGGGTCCATGGAAACAGGCCATGTTACTAAACTCACTCTGCAGCAACAGGGCTGGGTAATTCAAATCAAGGTAACCTTACGGCAATACAAACAGAATGACTTGATCATATGAAACTGTTCCTGACGGATATTCAACTATTTATTTACTCTTCTGTCAGCACAAAGTCCATAGGCCACTCACAGCCTGACTGCTTTATATTCAGAAACAAAGCAAGCATAGAAGCTGAAGAACAGGATGGAACAGGAAGAAAACTTAGGTAGAACACTAGCACACAGTGCACGGAAGTGGTACAAAAGAGAACCTACACAGAAATTTAACAAAAGAAAATCCTTAGGTTAAATTTAAGCTTTCTAAAATTGAAATTTTCTTCTGCTAATAACTACTTCTGCCAGGCAGAACAAAATGTCCTAATTTCCTGGCATAAATCTGTAACATTAATACACACACTAATCATAATTATAATCTAAGTATTGCTCTTAATTGGTAGGTTAAAAACTTGGACTTGATTATAAGTGGCACTGTTCCAAATACAGTTTTAAAAAAACTTTGAAAAAATGAAGTGTGAAATATTGGATAATGGTTTTGTGTGAGAAATATTACAGATCAATGACAACTAATAAAAATGACAGATGGAAAAACTTAATATAGCACAGAATAAGAGCCTGTGCTACTTCTAGCAACTGTTTCCAATGGAAAGACGATTGGACTGAAAGTTCAAAAACTTGGGTTTAGTCCTCGCTCTGCCACTTAGTACCAGACTGATCACAGGCAAATTATTTTACCTCTTGAGGACTCAGCTGTCTCATCTACAAACTGGAAATACTAGAACCTCCCAGCCTGGTTTTAAGCCCAGGAACACTCTGTAGTCTCCCTTCCCTGCAGTCTGGACACTACGTGCACGTCTGCATCCAGTCTGACTTGTCACTAGCTGGAGACTTCTTGAGGGCAGGAATCGGTCTGTTCTGCTTGCACAGAATCCCCAGGGCTTGGCAATTTATTTACATTCATGAAGAAACACCACTGCTTTGCCCACGGCTCTCTGAGGGCACCTGTCTTCCTCAATGGGCTGGGCACCTCGAAGGCAGTGACACTTCCATTGCACCCCAAGCCCTCAGCACACTATCTAGCTCAAGATGGGTATACCTGGCAGAATGAGACGTCTGAGGTACCATTACACTGGACCTCTGAGTCAAAAACATGCCATAAGTTATCTTTGCTGGCATGACAGACAGAGACTGGGAACCCCAGAAGCACACATCTTCCTCTTGTTTTTTTTTTTTTTTTGTCTTTTTGCTATTTCTTTGGGCTGTTCCCGTGGCATATGGAGGTTCCCAGGCTAGGGGTTGAATCGGAGCTGTAGCCACCGGCCTACGGCAGGGCCACAGCAACCCGGGATCCGAGCTGCATCTGCAACCTACACCACAGCTCACGGCAACGCCGGATTGTTAACCCACTGAGCAAGGGCAGGGACCAAACCCGCAACCTCATGGTTCCTAGTAGGATTCGTTAACCACTGCGCCACGACGGGAACTCCTTCCTCTTATTTAATATGTTTATTAAATGGCTAAAGACATTTTCATAGAACATGTTTTTGTTTTTTTTTTTTTCTTTTTAGGGCCGTACTCATGGCATATGGAAGTTCCTGGGCTCGGGGTCCAATCAGAGCTGCAGCTCCCAGTCTACGCCACAGCCACAGCCATGCTAGATCTGACCCATGTCTGCGACCTACATCACGGCTCACGGCAATGCCGGATCCTTAACCCACTGAGTGAGGCCAGGGATCAACCTCACATCCTCATAGATACTAGTTGGGTTTGTTACCACTGAGCCGCAACGGGAACTCCAAACATGAATTATTTTTACCTTCTTTGTGAGCTAAAAACTTGTTCCTTGACCTGACAACTAGATTTTGAAAGATCTAACAGTGAATCAATAAAGCATTGGTAGAGATGGCAGTTCACAGGAACTCTACCACCGCTTCAGAGAACAGCGAATAGAGCTGAGGTGGCGGAGTGGGGGAGAGGCATGGCAAGCAATTTAAAATCCATACGTGTAACCCGAAGAAACAGAGTATGAGCCACAAAGAAAAGATGCTGCAAAAATGGAGTGTGGTGGATACGATGCTAACGCTATGAAGCTCAAACTGGTTATTTTAATTTTGAGCTGACATTTCAATCTTTTTAATTCCGTTTGTGAGTTTTAATTTGTTAATCCATTTGGACAGTTTTAAATGACTGCTTTTGGGGATGGTGCTAGAAAAGACATATTCCACCGCCGGTAGTAACCGCAGGTGGTGCCACTGAGTAGTACTTACTTTATTCCTTCATTAGGGATTTATGGTCCAAAGATATCAAATGTTTTAATGTCTCCTTTAAAGGGATATGGAAACATAATGAATTAAAATAAAAGGAGGCATTCAGGGCTATTCTGTAAAAAGGAAACAAAACCGTTTTAGCTCAGCCATCTATTGCAGAAACAGATGCTATGTCATAAACTCCTTTTGTTTTGGATAGTTTTACAGGGACGGCATCTGTTTGACAAGGGAATTTTGGTGCTACAGTGGTGTCAAAATCAGTTCTTTCAGAAACATTCGAGAATCAGTTATGCTTTCTGGGGTATAATTTAATGAAACATTATGGTAAAACATTTTACTCTGCAGTTGTTTCTAACTTTAATTCTTAGGGAATCTAAAAAGGAAAGTCACCCCAATATGTTTTATTTCCCATAAACACTATGTACCACACTTGAAACATTTAAAGTATATCAATTTAAGTGAGCTGATGCAAGGAAACACAGCTTATTACACTTTATCCCTAATTCTCTGGATGTGGCATCCGCCTTTTCATGGAACTCTAATTGAATCTTTTGATTCTAATATTCCTATTAGCAGACACTTGGCCGACTGGTACCTAACGAGTACATAAAAAGAGGCTGTTTTTTTTTTTTTTTTTTTAAATAATGCAGATGAAATCTGGCAGTCACACTTGGGTAAGAATAAGGACACAGCAGGAAGCCTCAGTTAAAGTTTGAGTTGGGGGCCTACCATCTGCAAAAAACTCCGTTCTCAGTGGGTCAACTGGTACCGAGAGAGGAGAGGAGGCTTTCTTTCCTCCCAGCTTGCTGGCATGTTACCTCAGGCTTCCTGCTGCGCTTGGCTCTTACAGGACAGCATAAATTTCAACATACATCGACCCACACAGTTGAAGCTGCGTACTTAGTCATACAGTACTTTGTTGAGTACTCAGGATTTCCACAGGAACAGATCTAAGATTCACTCATGTAATATAAACACGGAGGAGAAGAGATGCAGTTTTAGTCCTGAAAACAACCGTCGTGACAACAAAGAGCATCTTGTGTCTCACACGCTAGACAATGGAGTCTACATAAAAAAATGCAGATACCTTCCTGAGCACATTTTCCATCAGGGATATCGCTGGAAATTCTTGACTCATTAGAGGTTGCTATTGACAAGGTATCTGGAAGACTGTGCTGCTCTCTCTCATGGTTCCTCAGTTGACTCTAAAGAAATGGAGAGAAATTAATATGTAATTTTCAATAAACATACCTGCACAGTTATTAGGAGGCTGTACAAGGAGGAGTTCACTACTTTCATGGCTCAGTATCTAAAACATTACCAACATTTAAACATCGAATGTACCAAAAGACCACTTCACACACGTGACAGCTTCTGGAAAGAACTATGCCAGGGAAAACACAATCCTAACAAAAAAGGCAGTTCCTCTTTTCGTCTTCTCTGAAAGGAAACCACTGCTGTCTCAGGGAGCGCTTATGCATGGCACGTGTGTGCTTCCCGAGCCGCCGGCGGACCCAGTGGAGGAAAGAGCAGCGTGTTCAGAATAACTCAATACTTTCACAAGAATGTATCCAAGCAGCTAATGTCTGGTCTTCTGCTGACTCTGGCTTTAAATATCCACTAAATGTGTAAGAGAGACCACTTGGCACTGCCACTCCAAGGACTTCTTCCTCCTTACCCCATGAATCAAGAGTGCACCAGCAAAAGAAACTCCTGGAACTTCTGCAGCCCGTCTGGATGGCTACTTGTCCAGTGGCCTGAGGCCATTTCAGAATGTCATGGGGGAAACCCAAGTGGCTTTTTAAATTCCTAATTACCTTTTTACTACCAGCTGGACCCCATCTGGGGCTAATCTGAGAAAAAGTCTACATCCCCGCTAGCCCTTTAGGATACACTTCCTCCCCCGCCCCCCAAAATAGTCAACTAGCACACTGAAGAAAAGTTCTAAAGCAACGATCCAATGAATGCAAGTTCCCTTTAAAAACACAGTATTTCACACAGGTTGCTGGTTTTAAGGTAGCACATCAAATGAAAATCGCACTCAAAAGTAATCGTTGAGAGTCCCTTAAATGTCCCACCAAAACATAATTACGTGGCTCTATTTCCACGGCACTGTCTTTCATTAAATCCAATACAGTCCACTTTTCCTCCTGCAATGATATACATCAGTATTGGTTGGTTGCGTAGCAGCTGAAGTAAATAACTTGCATTTTGGGGCCAAGTAAGAGGAAAAATAAGGTTTTTTTGGCATTGATGACAAGGGTCAAATGTGTGTACCCTGTTCCTCCAATGTATATCCCCTTGTAATTTCCCTTCACTTTAAAATTAATGTTTTTTTTTAAGGGCTGCACCTGTGCCATATGGAAGTTCCCAGGCTAGAGGAGGGGTCTAATTGGAGCTACAGCTGCCGGCCTACACCACAGCCACAGCCACAGCCACAGCAACACTAGATCCGAGCTGCGTCTGCGACCTGCATCGCAACTCATGGCAACGCCGGATCCTTAACCCACTGAGCGAGGCCAGGGATGGAACCTGCATCTTCATGGATACTAGTTGGACTGTTTCTGCTGCACCACAATGGGAACTCCCTAAAATTAACACATTTTAAAAAAGATATTATGGAGTTCCCATCGTGGCTCAGTGGAAACAAATCCTACCAGTATCAATGAGGACACAGGTTCCATCTCTGGCCTCGCTCAGTGGGTTAAGAATCTGGCATTGCTGTGAGCTGAGGTGCAGGTCAGACTGAGCTTGGATCCCATGCTGCTATGGCTGTGACGCAGGCCAGCAGTTACAGCTCCGATTCAACCCCTAGCCTGGGTACCTCCATATACTGTGGGTGCAGCCCTAAAAAGACAAAAAATTAAAAAAAAAAATTACACACTAAAACCCGAAAGCAATCAACACAGGGACTGTTCCGGAGGCGGCAGGCTGGGGAAAAGAATCCTACACCAGACATTCTGAGAACACAGATTTCAGTCCCAACGTTAATACTAATTAGTTGGGGTCCCATGGGCAGATCATGAAACTTTTTTGGGCTTCAGGTTCCTTATCTATAAAATGAGGTGGGTGGCCTCTATCTACAAAGGTCCCTGCTTGCTCTGAAGGTCTGAGGTTCTCCGAATGATGTCACGAACAGACACTTACCTTATAATGGAAGGACTCCTCACACTGCTTGCACTGGTATATTCGTGCTTTACAGTGGTTGATCATGTGGCTCTCCAAGTCTTTGCTGTTGTCCGCTATGTGCTCACAGATAGGACACTGATAGGGCTGTCTCTGCCGGTGGACTCGCAGGTGCTGCTTGATGTAGCCCTTGTTGCCGCTGGTGTAGTGACACAGGCGGCAGCGGTAGGGCCGGTCGGCGTTAGGGATGTACTCCACCACGCTGCTTCCTGACAAACCCGTGTCGCTGTTGGGTTGGCACTGGGCGTTGTCTTGCAACTCTTTCAAAATGTCGTCATCGGAAGCGTTTTGGTCTGTCCTTTCCCGTAATTTTTCAATCACGGTGAGCAGGGACATGCTGATGCCTGTCTTTACCTGCCCGTCTGACAATTCCTGCCTACCCTCCGGGAGTGCCACCAAGGTAGGGTTGCTTTGGTTGAAGCTCGTTAACCCCTCTGAAGAGGTTTTAAGTGGGGACATCATTTTAGAATATGCTGCCAACGTACTGTCTACTTGCCTTTGTCCGGTGTCTGGATCTAGGAGGTTGATGTTCCCGTAGTGCCCAAGGTTGGCTCGTGTGAGCTCCACGGCTCTTATAGGCATTGTGACCAGGGCTTCTGCAGCCAACGAGTGCAGCCTGAGAGACTCGGAATTTGTCCTTCTCCGGCCTGGTGGGGCATTCTCATCGGTAGGCAGCCCTTTATTTATTAACTCGCCATCTTTCTTCTCTGTGTTGCTCCAGCCTATGATCAACCCCCCGATGTCCACGGTACACTTCTCGGCATGATAGACGTCGTCGTTTCCTTCACATTCAAGCTTGGCTTCCGTCGCGCTCAGGTTTTTGCCCTCTTCAATTTCGGTGTTCATGAGGAAATGTTTCTGTGACAGAGTTTCTTCGGCACTTGGCAGCCGCTCCACGATCACGTTAACGTGGCCTTTTTTGTTCGGGCTACTGCTGATGATCTTCTGTGCTGAGGAAAGTAGGCTGTCGGCCACCAGATTCTCCTCTGCATCCGAAGCCACCTCTAGCACTTCTTCCTCGTTGGCATCGAGGGTAACTGACTGACTTAGGTGAACCCCCTCTTCCACATTCTGCTCTAAAGGAGATGAAGATGATAAGGGCTCTGAGCTGCAAATCTGCACTTGCACCGATGGCCCGTTGTGGATGCTCAGTTCGTTGTCTCCGATTGCAATGACGACTGCGTCGACCCCGCCAGCTGCAGCAGCCACCGAAGAATCCAGCAGGCCCAGGGGCTCACTTTCATTTTCAAAGATTGGGTAGGAGCAATCAACCTCCCCAGCGTGTTTCCAAGCATGTGTTTTCAACATTCTCTGCTGGCCACAAGTGTAACTACAAAACAAGCATCGATACATGCCATACTGCTCATAGGCATACCATTTCCTCCTGCCCATTTCTGCCACGGATGCCGTCTGGACCATGTGAGTCTGTGGTGGGTTGTCCACACTGACTGCGTTGTCAGGAATGGTTTCGGTATTTCTTTCTGAGGTTCTCGGACACAAGGAGTCAGTGGGGCTTCCACATTGTTGGGCTTTGGGTTGACTGTGACCGTTGGCATCGTTTTCGTGGTCGTTTACCACGTGGGCTTCAAGTTCCTCTTGGCTTTTGGATGTGATATGGCATTCGGAGCACATTAACAACACTTCATCCTGCTGACCATGCTGCCTGACGTGATCTTTTAATACAGAAAAAGACGACGACAGAAACTTACAAAGGCTACATTGGTAAGACATAGCTTTCCCATCATTCTGGGCAAAAGAATCAGGGGTTAAATGGATTTGTGACATCTCAGCCCTTTGAAGAGCAGCAGCAGGTGACTGGGTTACTTTAGCGGGGATCTCACAAGATTCTTGACTTTCAAGAGAGCGTGTTGCAGCATTTGAACGTGACCGTTTTTTCCCAATCAAAAGACATTTTTGTGACTTTTCGTGTTCTACTATCTTGCTTAACTTTTGGATAACGTGGATTAATGGATCTGTTTTAGCTTTTCTTTGTTCATCAATTTCCAATGATGAACTGATGACAGTTTCAGCAGTCAATATAGCTTCCTGTTCCCCAATATCTGGCACCAACATGGCGATGCTGCTGCTTTCTTCCATATCTAAAAAGAAGAATGTATGACCGAAACAAACACCAGGTTACAGGATAATTACAGGCATGTAATTCAGGAAATCTAAACTTATCTTAGAGTTGAAGTTATTTTAGGTATTTTCTAACCCAGCAGCTCCATATTAATATACTTGGCTATCCTCAATAGAGGCTTTTAAGAAGCTCAGAAGTCTTCTTTGGAGTGCTATCCCCTAACAAGGCTGATAATGGACAGCTTCCCATTCTTCATTTCCTTGGAAAGGACTAACAACCCGCAATTCCCTTTTTCTTCACTTTTTCCCCCTCTTTGACATCTAGCTGGTCTTAATCAGTACTTTTTCTCATTTGCACAATGCCCATGCTCCACTCCCCAGAAAAGACTGCTATTCCTTTTTGGAAGGAATGTGGCGGTTCCCAGGGCATGCGGAACCACCTCACCTTATTATGAAATACCATTCTGTAGAGCCAACACACGACTGATAGGGTTCTTGGGAGACAACGTAGCATACCAAATATAATTGTGGTTTTCTTACTAAAATCATAAACACCTATTTTTTTCTCCCCAGATCTTTAGGATTGTGAAAATATGGGTAAGTAGCCTATTGTAAAGGGCATAGTGAATTTTGACAAGTATTATGCAAATGAAACCAAATAAAAGCAATGATCCAGTTCCTTCTTTTACTTCCTTTGATTTATCTTCCTGAAGATAAACCACAAACTATGCTGTGGTTTCTTTCTAGAGGTCATATTAGTGGTCAACGATTACTCACATACACACATACATATTTTTTCCTGAAAGGGAAAGGGGCATCCGCGAAGGAAAAAATTGATATCCTAGTTGTGTTTTAGGTCTAAAAAAAAGCACAGAAGCCTTAGAAGGGGTTATCTGTAGGTTCTAATAATGCATGAGAGCCAAGGAAGTCACTGAACATAAAAGATTTATCTTTCAGTCTGAGTCTTGAATACTCTATTTCCTGGCAATACTTTCATTTCAAACATTTCCTTTGGCTTAAAGTGAGCTTAATTTGTTGACTTGGCTAACGTTTTTCAGTTTAGGCTTTTTTCCAGCGACAAGTTTTGTTTTTCCACATTTTAGGTGCATTCTGGAATCTTATCCACAACATTCGAAAAATGCCAGCAAAATTTCTAATGGCATTAGCTACCAGACCAAAGATCATAGACTAAAGACCACACTATTCTTAAGCCTCAGTCACAGGCTCTGGTCTCTTATTTTAGGAGCTCAATCATGGCGCCTCTTCCCTCAGGTGGCCAAGTTAACATAGAGGGGCCCTTCAATCCTTGCCAAGATCATCCCTAACCTCCCACAAGACCTCACCAGTGCTCTGACCACCTTTAGGCCCAGTTCTCACACATCAACTGACAACAGCTGTGGCTTTTCCTCCCTTTAGTTTTTATTCTTCTTGGTACACTAACTTGCTACATCCAGATCCATGTCATGTGAAAATGCAAACATTTCACTCCCAGTTTCTTCAGCACTACTTCTTCCCTCTGCCCGGTGCCACCGGCTTGTCTCTTTTTCCACCTATGTTGCCCTCCCGGCAGGGACTGCATTCCATAGCCCTTACAACAATGACAGTCATGCCTGTGCCCCACAGCCAGTGGCCCTTTGACCATGGTCTCCCATGAATAATCTGAGGACTTCACCTCTCAAGGACTTCTATCGTTTTCAAGTAGGAAGAAGTGCTTTTCAATCTCTACATTTAACCATAAGCTACTCAAGAAGGGACCAGTGTGGGGAACTGATCTGTTTCTGGAGAAAAAAACCCTTTGTGATTTCCTAAGTCAATTTTCTGCTTGAGAATTTCACATTTGGAAGCCAAGGGAAGCTTTGGCTCTTCATGTGACAACTGATTTCCCTTTAGGGTCATTCACTTCAGGCTTTATTTCTTTCAGTTCAATTGTTAAATGCAAATTTCTTAAACAACAGTTAATAGGGACTCCTAGAACGTCCAATTTCTTACATAAGAACAGTGCTCTACTACAGATGGAAGGGCTCCTTCCCATGAAATGTGACATCCACGCAGGCTGACTGATAATCTGGAGGTTAACAAGTGAATGTTTGCTCAACAGGCTCCACACACCCACAGGGTTACAAAGGTGACTCATGTTATCCTTCGTCTGTTTAATGATATAATAGGAGGGAGACAGAGCAGTGCAAATTGCTCCCTGTGGATATTTCAGTGTGTACCTTAAAAAGAAAGTGAAATGAAGAAGAGGAGGAGTTCATCTTATCTCAAGAAAAAGACTAATACAAAAGAATCTGATAAAACATTCCGATTTTAAAGCTGTGTCTGCTCAGGCATTAAGAGCTAATGGAAATTTGCAGCAGATGCTCCAATTTTCCCTGAACATTTATGTAAGTATCTCATTTTAGAGGCTGCATACATTTGGGGATAAGTACAGAAATGGCAGCTATAAAATAGATATGACAACATAAAATACATCAGGAAACACCTGAAAAACCAGTTTGGGTCCACATGGCACCATCAGTGCACAAGTCTCATTAAAACAAAAGTCTCTGTTAAAAAAGGTTAGATAAACAGCTCATAATAAAGTATAAATAGAAATGAAGTTAAATTGACCTTAAGGCCAACTTTTTAAATTTTCACAGAAATTTTACTTAGGCCACCAATGTGCATATACATACACACACATATGGGATTACATGTCATGGGAAGTCAAATTTATTTGAATAATAAAAGAGACAGAAACAAGGAGTACAAATACAACCCCAGTGGCTCAAGAATGATGACAAGGTGGATTATGATAATCTGCATACTATCCATGACCTCCAAGGGATTAGCGTAAATGTCACTTAAAAGAAAATTACCTGGGGGGGGGGGGTGAGGGAGAGTGGAGAGGGTAGGATAAAGTACGAAAGGCAAATTTTCTAACTAGAATACCTATGAGTTCATTATACCATTCTTTCTACTTGTGTAAATGCTTAAACAATTCTTTAAATAAAAAGTTAGGAAAAAAATAATTGTTATGTGCAAGGCACCCAGCAAAGTACAGGAAGCATGGAAAACATGTTAAAGTAACTGTACTCATGAAGTTTAAAACTGAGTTCAGCAGATGAGACTAACATATTTAGGCGTTAAAAAGAATCAACAGCTTTTAAATAGCCCAACGGTACACCAGGTGAAATAGGTAGAGGGTAACAGTCAATGGCCAAATCCTAACAGAGACCGAGGAGCTTATTTTGGTCTAGGAAGGGCTTCTGGAAGAGGTAAGACGCACGCTATATTCCAAATGATGAGCATGCTAGACACTATCCCTTTGCCCCCATGGGCTCACTGTCTCCTCCACTTGGCTCTCCATCCTGGGAGGGATTACATCATAGGCTCCCATGCCCTCTGGTTCCTGGCTTTTATGCCAAGGGGGAGCCATGACAGGAGGTCAGGAGGAGGTAGCAGAGGGAAATCAAGATAATCATTTCCAGGAGTTCCCGTCGTGGCTGGCGCAGTGGTTAATGAATCCGACTAGGAACCATGAGGTTGCGGGTTCAATCCCTGGCCTTGCTCAGTGGGTTAAGGATCTAGCACTGCTGTGAACTGTGGTATAGGTCGCAGACACCGGCTCAGATCCTGAGTTGCTGTGGCTCTGGCATGGGCTGGTGGCTACAGGTCCTATTCGACCTGTGGCCTGGGAACCTCCATAAGCCCTGAGAGCAGCCCAAGAAATGGCAAAAAAAAAAAAAAAAAAAAAATCATTTCCAGTTCCTCTCCTCTAGGTCACCTTGGCTGGCTGTGTTCCTCAGCAGAGGCCATCCTCCCCTCTCCTGATGCTGTTAGCTCTGGATAACTGGATTATCCCCGTGGTTTGCCTTTACTACAAGTCCTACACCTTTATCATAAGGATCTCTATAAGTACATCCTCCTCGAAACATCCTAATTTGAGTGTGCCATTTGCTTTCTTGGAGTTCAGTTGACAAGAAGGCAGCCATAACATTATTAGATGTTCAGAAGTGACAAGAGGCATGCTATCCAGGGATTAGTGAAAAGACCCACATGGGTGAATAGAAAGGTTTACTAGGAGGAGGAGAGACTATAGACATCAGCAAGACTGGGGGTTTCCTGTTTGGAATCTTTAGATATACAATTAGACTAAGTATATCAAGTTGTTACAAATAAATACATACACGTTGTAACCCAAAGCAGAAAAGTTCTCCAACTTTTTCTACAGAGTCTCAAGTCTTTCCTAGACAACAGAATTCCACTGGTAAAAGCTTATCATTAATGTCTGTTCTAAGAGAAGAGCCAAATTATTTCAGGAGTCTTTATTTCCTTATAATTTGCTATTTGGTTTATTTGTGTATCTAATTAGTCCCTTTCAGTTTTAGCAGTATGGTTTATCATAAGTAAAATCAAGTTGAACAGTTCATGGGGGCTTGAGAAAAGCTGTAATTTTCTGTGTACATATGAAGACAGCTCAGTATGTTATATAAAGAGCTTTTTCTTTCAGAGTAAGAATTTGTTCTTTCCAATTAGAAAAAAAATCATGTTATACAAGTAACGGCCAATTCCTTGTTCTTCCCACATTATCGTAACTCTAAAATAGAAGGCAGGGGACATAGCTCACGGGTTCCTCTCCTAGAGGAACCTCAGTTAGCTGTGTGACCTTAGGCAAGTCACTGTGTCTAAAGGCTGTAGATGTGTGCACTGTGTCTCTGCAGATGTGAAAGAGTTGTGTTGGATGAACCTTCATGTTCCTGAACTTTCATGTTCATTATCTATAAAAAGTTACCTGAAATTGCTTACACATTAGATTTACCTTACTAACATTAGTTATAATTTCCTTAAATTAAAAACACCTTAGCTTAATGTAGTTACTAATTGCCCACCAAGAAAAACTGAGTATATATATCAAAGTACATGAATTTCATAGTCTAAAATTTCTTAGCTGGCATCTAGCCTGAGAGACTATTTGAATTTGGCAGCTGCAATTAAGACATACGGTCTAACTAATGTTAACCAATATTCAGATTTAACATTTACTAGGGCACGTATGATGTGCCAAGCAATGGGCTGGCAGCTACCAAAATAAGTAAGAGGGAATCCTTGCCCTTGAGGTGCTCACAGACCAGAGAGTAGATTCTGTATATTACTTTAAATAATGCTGCCCTGCTTTTTTTTTTTTTTTTTGCAGATGGGGACTCTGAGGCTCACAGATGTAAAGTAATAGCTGGTTGAAGAACTGGAATCCAGGCCTATCTGATTCTAAATCCATCCTTTCTCAATACACTAATTTTCCTCTTATTTCTTAGTAGGAACAGAAAAGTGGATGAAAATATCAATACTGGAAAGAGCAACAGTCCCTCACAGTTAGGCTCTATCAAACACTTTACTGTGTTTGAGCCTCATAACTCTTTGGGACAGGCTAGTGTGTTACACAACTCTACAAATAAGGAAACACTCAGGGCAGTTTAAGTGACTTACCCAAGGTTACATGGCTGTTAAGTGGCAGAGCCAGTGTCTTTCAAATCAATTCCTGAAATTAATACAGTCCCTTGGATCAATCTTCAAAATCCAGCTGTGGCCAAGAATGAAAGTATATAGTATCAAACATTTCTCTTTCTTGGTGAAACAAAGCAATGTTTTGTTTGTTTGTTTGTTTTCAGTATATAATTGCCCAATATTGCATGTCATAAAGAAATTCAGAGGAATGCTCATGCAACCAGATCACGTGACACAAATTTACAAAATTTACCTAACAAGCAGACTTCAGGATTTTGCGAAGGTTAGAAAAAACAGCTCTAGAAACTTCTCCAATAAATTGTGTATTTTATGTTTTAGCTCAGAATTTTTATCTAATTGACTCAAAATACTACCTACTGGTTCGATTGCTAGCACTTTCTAATGAAGAAACAATATATTGTACATTGCCCCTTTAACCTTAACCAAAAACAATCTAAAGGGTGATTCTGCACATCCAACAATTTTACAACTGAATGGCAGCCTGAAAAGATAAGACACAGTGGACTGACCTATATATCTTCTAATGCAGTTTCTTGCCCCTGTTCTACTTTTCTTTGCTACTGTTTATGTTAGCTTGAATGAACCTAAAAGATCAAAGAACGCGAATTCCTTTCACCTAGAATGCAACTTCATGATGATGGTTAAGTAAACAGTTCACTGCCAGGGCAGAAAGCACGTATTTGGCTTTCCTCTGAATTAATTTTAAACGGGTTAGTGAGGTAAAGGAATGTAGAGCCAGGCTTTCTCTTTTGATCAATGATGCAACCCATACACTGAGTCAGAATACTTTAGAAAGTACACACTCAAAGAGGTGATAAATCTAGTAATTGCCGGATAACGGAGATCAGACTGATAGCAAATTACAGCCCACTGCAGTAACTAAAAAGATCGCCTATGGGTTGGGATAGTGGCCTCGGCCTAATTAATCATCCAGGCCTTCCACACACAAACCATTCACTCCGGAAGCTCCCAGGTGTTAGAGGGTGGGAGCTTTTTCCAGTCATCTCTGGGGAGATCACTTCATCGAAGAGGTTCGAAATAGCTGTAGAAGACCAGGACTGTTTCTATGTACCAGCTTTTCCTACACCAAACAGCGGCTAAAGGGCTGGAGCGGTGGGGGTTGAGAAAAGTAATCAAAAGATGCAGTGAGGACACAGTTGTTCGCTCCATCCCTGCTGTCCTAAAGCGATTTCACATCTGCTGATGGGAAGGAAGCGACGCCTCGGCGGGCCTGCCTGCGGACCAGGCTGGTGAGCGGGAGGTTCCCCCCACCCCCAGCTGCAGGGCAAGCCCTGGGTCTCCACAGGCCTTGCCGTAGGCGGCACAGGGAACTGAAAAGAGCCACGGAACTTGGCGCATGTGGCGAGCACCGGTCGCGTGTCGGCCGGCTGAGGAGCAAGCGGGCGCCGGTAGAGGCCTGAGGGGAGGACGCACATGGCCCGCGGCGGCGCTAACAGCGGGCGGAGGGGCGGCCCCGGGGCGCGGTACCTGCGGTCGGGCGGCAGCTGCTGCTTCCGCGAGCCTCCTTTGGCCGGCCGGGAGCCTGGCCGTGCCCTCGCCCGGGTCCTCGCCCACCTCTCTCCCGGCTCTTTTCCCTCTTTTCCCCCGCTTTTCCTTTCCTCATCGGGAGCTCCAAAATGGCGGCGTTGGGAACAGATCACGTGAGCCCCGGGCAGGTCAGGTGACCCGAGTGGCGGGCGGCGGGGGCGGGGCGATGCTCAGGCCCCGCCCACTGGCATCCCGGGGGCGCTTGGCTGGGCCGGCGCGAAGACTGTATCCTGCCTTCTCAGTGCAATGCCCGGCACCTAGGCCGAGTTCATGTGCGGGTTGTCGCGTTTCCAATACCCCTGACGTTGTCTTCTCAGTGGTCGTTGGGTCTAGAAGTCAGTGAGTATTCACTTTGGACTCCCTCTATGTCTTCCAAACCTGCTGTGGGCTAGTTTTATAACCAATTAGCCTCTACCTGATCGCCTTTGAACAGTGGGCGTTGACATTCTTTTCAGCCCGCTGCTTCTGACTTAGTTACCGCTTTGGGTTGGGTTATAATCTTTTTGCGGTTCTTGGCCAAAATGCAGAGGTGCTATCTAGGTTCGTGGCTGGACCTCAAAGTGTGTCTGCTGCGGGGCAAAGCTGGCCCTGGAAGATTTATTTGTGGGAGAGATTGAGGGTTTTCAGGGAATGAACTCATCCTGGGGGTTGTAGGGCCAGACTTGGAGCTTGCTTGACTTAATAACACAGCCTCAGTCCTCTGAGGGCTCAGAGTGTGTGTCGTCTGGATCTGTTTTCCACGTACACTCCAGGGTCGTAAGCAGTCCTGTTCTGGTACCCCGCCTGACAGTAAAATGCAGTGTGAGTGAAGCAGTCCACCCAACTTCAGGAATGGTGGGCAGGTTTTATATAGTAGGAACTATACAGCAGGGTGCTTGTCTCTGGACTGAGCAGGTGGGCCGTGAACAGTAGGAGCAGGGCAAAAACACTGAAGATTCCAGGCGTGGTAATGGACTTGTGCATTGAGATACAGGCATTATGGATTTGGTTCTCAACTACTGCAGTAATGTGAGTTGCATGAAGTTTCTGGTTTCCCAGTGCATATAAAAGTTATGGTTATACTATACTGTATAAGTGTACAATAGCATTGTGCTTGCAAAACAGTATACATGCCTTTATTAAAAAATTCTTTATTGCTAAAACATGCTAACCATCATCAAGCCTTCACAGAGTCGTAATCTTTTTGCAATGATAACATCAAAGGTTATAGATCACTATAATAAATATAGTAATAACAATAAAGAAATATTGCAAGAATTACCCAGATGCGAGGCAGAGACACGAAGTGAGCAAACGCTGTTAAAAGTGGCACTGATAGACCAGCTTGGGGCAGGGGTGCCTCAAACCTGCAATTTGCAGAAAAAAAAAAAATGCAGTATCTGCAAAACTCAGTTTAAAAAAAGGTGCAATAAAACAAGTATCTCTCGGGGACTTCCAGGTGTACTTAAAGGCCTTTGCAGCAGTTTGGGCTCTCACTTATCAAGTGAAAAGAAGATCCAGTAAAACCTAGTCATTGTTCAAACAGGTCAGTAATTCCTGAGATAACGGTAAGTATCTCAGCTCAGGATACAAACTCACTTGAATGCGGGGGTGGGGAAACCCACGAAGTTAGAACCCTGCTTTTCCACAGAATTCTTTGCCAGTTGAACCAAAAAACTAAAAAGAAGGAAAAGTAAAGGGTTAAGTAATTTTTTTCAGTAGAAGAGATTGAGACTGGCATGGAAGGGTGGAAGGAAAAAAAAAAAAAGCAGAGATGCATAAAAAGGGAGAAAGAACAATGAGTGTGCAAATCTCTTCCCTTTTCCTTGTGAGCTGCTGACACAAACCCTCCTCATTTTAACTATCTGAAGAGAGGCTTTTTTTTTTTTTTTAAGTACTGGTTTAACTGTAATGTTTATGAATCTAAAAGTGGACAGAACAGGAATTAGAGGATTACTTGATCAGAGTAGGGAGCAAAAACAAAGTGGAGAAACTATTCTCTAGGGAAAGTCAGGGAATTCCAAAACAAAGGAGAGAAGGTTAAGTGTATCTTTGTAGTTCCTGTGGGTCATCTTTTCTGATATTCATCAGCTATTTCCCAGTGTCCTCCTTCCAGCACTTGTTTAGATAAAACTTCCTGGCCCTCTTCCTGGCTCAGAGGTATGGCCTGTGGCAGGTGTTGGCTAATGAACTGTATGCAGAAGTGAGGGCGACCATCCTGGAACATTTAGTTGCCAGGGCAGTTCCTTCCAGACTGCCCTTTCCTTGCTGGCTAGAGGCCCAGCAGTGTTCGCAATGGTGGCCACCCCTTCAGCCCACATTTTGGCCTAGGACTGTGAGTGGCAGTGAGGAGCAGAGCCCCCAGATGACCCACAATGGATGTGCAGAGTGAGAAAGTCACCGAGGTTTTGAAGCTGTGTCATACCACAGCACGACATGGCCACTGCTGACTGACCCTCCTCTTCCCTACATTGAAGTAACTGGAGGAGGGAGAACCGCTAGGAATAAAACATTACAGGCAGATAGGAATGTGAATGAATGAAGTAGGGCCTTCATTCCTGAAGACAGAGATGCTATAAGACACAGAATCTGGAGTTCCTGTCATGGCTCAGTGGGTTAAGAGCCCGACTAGCATCCACAAGGATGCAGATTCGATCCCTGGCCTCCAGCATTGGGTTCAGGATCCACTGTTGCCGTGAGCTGAGGTGTAGGTCACAGACACGGCTCGGATCCTGTGTGGCTGGCAGCTGCAGCTCTGATTTGACCCCTAGCCTGGGAACTTCCATTCGCTGTGGGTGTGGCCCTAAAAAGCCAAAAAAAAAAAAAAAAAAAAAAAAAAAGAGAGAGAGAGAGACACATAATCCAATAGAAAAACGTAGGCAACTTCAAAAAGCCAGTGGAGCAAAACCTCAGTATTTTTTCTTTTATACAAAAGCGCTCCAGAAAACTGAAGTAAACATTTCTATGGGACTACAAAGACATTCAGGTGTATTATCACTGGACTCATGGATATCTCACCAAAACTCTTCATTTCTTGGGCTGCTCCCACGGCATATGGAGGTTCCCAGGCTAGGGGTCTAATTGGAGCTGTAGCCACTGGCCTACACCAGAGCCACAGAAACACCAGATCCCAGCCACGTCTGCAACCTACACCACAGCTCACGGCCACACTGGATCCTTAACCCACTGAGCAAGCGCAGGGATCGAACCCGCAACCTCCTGGTTCCTAGTCGATTTGTTAACCACTGAGCCACAACGGGAACTCCTCACCAAAACTCTTCTAAGCGCCTTCCACTTGCCACAGAATGTCATTTATCATGATTTAATTAACTGATCATAGTAAGATTAGGTGTTATGGATAAGAAAATTACTCAGTTATCTAGTACCTTCTCAGTGGAATCCCACTCTGTCTCCAGATGGGAGATGAGCCAGATAACTGAATCCTTATCTCCCCCCATCTCATTATTCTCCTTTGGGATCATTTGTTAGTTGCTGCGCTTAAGAGGTTCACTTCTACATGTGTCATGATCTGTATCTTCTTTTTTTTTCTTTGCTTATTAGGGCCGCACGTAGGGCATGTGGGAGTTCCCAGGCTAGGGGTCAAATTGGAGCTGCAGCCATCCGCTTACACCACAGCCACAGCAATGTGGGATCTGAGCCTTGTCTTTGACCTATACCACAACCCATGGCAATGCTGGATACTTAGCCCACTGAGCGAGGCAGGAATCGAACCTGCATCCACATGGATACTAGTCGGGTTTGTTACTGCTGAGCCACAATGGGAACTCCTGTATTTTCTAAAATGACCAGGTTGTCTGATTATACATGGCATGTGCTTGATAACTTACAGCAGAGCGCTCTTTAAATTTGGGGAACACTCAGGACAGTGCAGTTAAGTCACCAAGGTCACAACCGGTTATAAACATGGACATGGAAGGAGTTGAAACTTGAGACCAATGTGTTCCCAGACGTGATCCTTAGGAAGGACACCTTGTCTTTGGTGTAATAAGATTAGATTAGATTTCTTTTGAAGGAATTAATCATGTAAGTCTTTGGCACAGCACAGAGAATTGGAGGAGACGTGTCAGCCTACATTTCTTTTAGTTACAATTTTTATCACGATCTCAACAAAATATACTTTGAGGAGTTCCCATTGTGGTGCAGCGGAAACAAATCGGACCAGGAACCATGAGGTTGTGGGGTTGATCCCTGGCCTCATGCAGTGGAATAAGGATCTGTCGTTGCCACGACCTGTGGTGTAGGTCACAGATGTGGCTCGGATTGGCATCGCTGTGGCTCTGGCATAGGCTGGTGGCTGTAGCTTCAATTAGACCCCTAGCCTGGGAACCTCCATATGCCCTGAGCGCAGTCCTAAAAAGCAAATATATATATATATTTGAATATACTGCCTCAAAAAAGGAAAGATTGTGGGAGGGTAAAGAGCAGGCAGGAGGGCCAAAAAGGGGGAAAGGGGGTGCAGTGGTGTGAGCTGAGAAGATGAACACAAAATCTTTTCTTGACTTTCTTTGCGGCTCTTGTAGGACTGTGAGCAGGTGGGCTGTATCCTCCTAATGTTTTCATCGCGCCTGTGAAACAAGAAGTTCAATTTCTTTTTTTTTGAGCTTTCAGATGTCTGGTAGATGGAAATACAGAGTTTAATTATAGGCGTCCTCCAGGTTCAAAATGGGACCTGATCATTAAGAATAATGGCAAGGCTTGATTTTATTAATGAATGAAAAGATTGCTTGATGTAAGTCAGAAGGAATATAAGATTAAAAGACATGATATATTATTATACATACAGCTGTCAGTAGTAAATTAACATTAGCGCTAGGCTTCTTACACTTTGCATCCTGAATGTACACCTAGAAATACTTCATAATTATAGTTCAGGTCTCAAGAATCATCATAAATTATCCATCTGTCACTCATCCTCTGCTAAAAGCCACAGACCTACAACATTTCAGCAGCACCTTGACATCTACAGTCTCTTGTGCTACAAGGCACACGTAATTAATTTCTCACTTATTGAGGATCAGAATAAACTAAGAGGATACACAATAACTGATAACGACCAGGAAGAATTGGAGAAAGAGCATGGGCCCCCCAAAGTGAGAGTTGGGGTGTCTTCTAGCTGACATTGGTCTTGCCTCACTTTCAGCTCAGCTGTTTTGGGTCGGAGCCACTCACTGATTTAGAAGAGGCCCCCAGTGGAGCTCAGAATGTCCTAGCATCTGAAGCAGCCCTGTCGTCCAGGTGGGGACCGAATTCGGAGAGTTCCTTTAGCCCCCGACTCTGTCTTTATTAAGGACTAGAATCCGTGGTGGTGACATCTAGTGGCCTCCCTGGGATGTGCAGCCAAACCACAGAGCACTCCAGGGGGAAGCCGGGCACATTTGCCTTCTCCAGCGAATCTAGGCCCGACCCCTGGGTCCCCGGGATGGGTTGAAGAGCTAGCTTTCCGGCAGAGCTGCCCCGAAATTCATGTTGATTTATGGTGGGGGTGCAGGAAAGGCACCAGCAGGCTGGGAGTAGAGGTGGAGAGGGGCTGCTCGCGAGGATGTCGAGAGGCTCCTTTCAGTCTGGTCTGCGCGTGCCGCAGACTCTGCCGCGGAAAGCCGGGCTGGGCGGAGCTGCGCGGGCAGGCAGGGAGCTGGCCTCCGCCAGGCTGTCTCTCTGCTCCAACACAGGCCGGTTATCGGAACGCTCAAGCAATTTTCAGTCCTCTTTGTCAATAAAGTCAGTCTCTTTTCCACCAGCGAATGAAAATGGTGTTTTGAGGCCTCCAGAGGGCTGTCCCCTTTGGCCACTTTATCTGCCCAGGAGCTTCCGCTGAGCTGGGTGGCAGCTATTTGCTATGTCCCAAACCCTGCTGACAGGTAATACCACCTGCTTCGGAGCAGGACAATGTGATTCTAATAGGGTACCGTTAAATTCTTCTCACAGAAGAGGTTTCCTTAATGCAGTGACCTTTATTGATGAGAGGGGCAGAGGGAGAAAATGAAAAGAAGGTGGAGAAGATGAAGAAAGACACTATGAGGAAAAGTAGCTGCTAATCAAACCAAGAGGGCCCGGCTAAAGGATAATCCTGTGACCTCCAAATGTGTCGTTTGTTATTTTGACAGCTCCTCTGGAGGTGATAGACTAGGAGAAGCCGCCAGCCAGCAGCATCACTGGCTGGCTGGGAGTTCCACCTCTCCCTTCCTTAAGACCTCAGTAAATGGACAGCCACGGATGGTAAGTAGTCCACCTTCTAAGGTTCTCCACTCTAAGCCCTTCGTATCCCTCAGAAGTCCAGCATAAGGAGCATGGTTTAGTATTTGATCTTCTGGGATGTTTCTCTCATCGAGAAAGAAACTTGAGGGAGAAGGGGAAGGGAGGATGCATGTGGTACCCAGAAACGGTCCACTCGGTTATCGTCCTGCCTTTTCTGGCCTCGAGGCCAGACCTGGTCGTCATTAGCTCCAGAAGCCTATAAGGTTGAGAAGGCCCAACAGAAATCTCTTGATGGAAATCTCTTGATGGAAGTGGCCCATCCAACACCGGGCTTGCATGGGGCTGCCAGGCACAAGTGAGCATCATGAGCGGGTGGCCAGGCTCCCCGGTCATCCGTCTGTCTTGCACCAGCGCCTCTCCCTCAGCTCTCACCTGTGGGCCACACAGAGGGGCATCCCTGTGCCCAGCTGATGGGAGGGGGAAAAGCCTGAGCTAAGGCTGTACAAAAACCAGCTTGGGACATGGAAGAGCATGGACCACTGTGAATGGAGGTATGAGGTGAGAGTGGACACAAGGCATCTGTCCGGATTGTGATGATGCCTCTGCCTGGCGGGGAGGGCTTGGAGTCGGGGAATAGGGAGAGCTTTGGCCTGAAGGGCACCCTGGGGCTGGGGCAGACCCAGGTGGAGACAGGCCACAAGCATCTTTTGAGGGCCCTCGTGGTGCAGGGCCCTGTGTTAGGGGCTCTGCTAGTCTTATTTCACACATCTTTGTGGACTCAGCTCTGCGATCATTAATTATGTGTGTAATTCCTGCCTCAGCATCTGTCTACTCTGGCAGGGAATGAACTCCAAGGGCCCAGGGAGCTTGCCAGTCTTGTGCATTGATATTCCCCCGGGCCTAGACTAGGGCCCAGAATGTAGTTACACACAGCAAACACTCATTGATGGAAAGAAAAAAGTGATTTCATTCAGCAGACATGCTCCCAGGCCTGGGCTTTATTTGAGGAGCTACTTGAAAGCAGTTTGGGGGAAGATCAAGCATTTGATTGAGAGCCAGGGGTTTGGGAGAGAGAATAAAGATGAGGTCTGGGAGTTCCCGTTGTGGCTTAGCAGGTTAAGAACCCAAAATAGTGTCTGTGAGGATGCGGGTTCAATCCGTGGTCTTGCTCAATGGGTTAAGGCTTCATCGTTGCTGCAGGCTGCAGCATAGGTTGCAGAGATGCTGCTCGGATCTGGCATTGCTGTGGTTGTTGCATAGGCCAGCAGCTGCATCCCTGAGTCAACCCCTAGCTCAGGAACTTCCATATGCTACACATGTGGCTGTAAAAAGGAAAAAGAAAAAAAAGGTGGTTTCTGATTAGGGACCTGGGAGTTGGCCCTGGAGAAGCTCTAAAAATCCAGGCTGTGGACTGGGTCTTACCCTAAGCTTCAAAACCTATTAGCATTCACTGGCTGTGTGATCTGGGCACATTACTTAACCTGTCTGTGCCTCAGCTACTTCCTCTGTACGGGACTAGTGATACCTAGTTTAGGCTGTTGAAAAGTTTAAAGGACTTAATGAAACACCAATGTACTGAATTGATAAACAACAAGTAGGATTATTGCACAAGTTCAGGCCAGAATGATATGAAATAGAAGGAAGAGATGCGAATGAGGGGCTCTGTGAAAAAACATGTGAAAACAAACAAACAAACAAAAAACATGTTGCATTTGAGGCTGCTTGGAAATAGGGTTCGAAGTGGAGGGTGTGAAGCACCAGTGGGCACCTGGTGCTTTCACTTGGCCTTGGTGGGAAGGACAGTCAGCTCTGGGCTGCAATACCAGTGTCAGAGGCAGGCGCAGAAGTCAGAGGACATGCGCAAAAGAGGCCAGAATCACCGAGGGAATCTAGAACCAGCTCCTCAGTCGTGGAATTTGACATGTCACGTCCTATACAACTATGTGGGTTTTCAGCCTCTTTTCCCTAAATGGGGATTTTGTTGGCAAGGGAATGCCTGCTAACCCCCTAAGATTTTTGTTACATTTTGGTTAAGAAGTCCAGAAGACTTTGGACTTGGCTTTGAAAAATGGAAAGCGAATTGAATTTGCGTTACTTAAGTGGCTTATTCAGATGAACAGGATCTCTTCGATTTAGAATTTCCAAGACTCAAGATTTGATATTTCAGCAGCAACAATGACATCTAGGGGTTGGTTTTTACGGGTTTTATCTTAGATACGTGTCCTCTGTGTTTTGAAAAACGGGGGTGCTCACACAATGATTTGATCTAAAATGTCTGGACCCTGTGAAGTCGGTCGGTGGCTTAGGCAACACCGATGGATCAAAGAAAGGAAAAACCTAGAACAGACTTCTGGTGTTGTCTAAGAAAGTGACTTTCCTTCTAAAATTGCAGGACCTCTCAGTTTGCTGAATATACTGGTTTTCCTCCTGACCTTTTAACCAGTGATGTGACGTCCTTCTCAGCTCTCCTGTTTGAGCCTTGACCACTCTTCCTGTGGGTGATAGCACCACCTTCCTTGCACGGAGAGGGGCTGGGACCACGGGTTAAGCTTCTTCCAGTTGATTTCATTCCTTAAAGAGCCAGTGGAGGGAGTCTTGGGATTGTTCACCTCTTCTCTATTGTATGTTTTTACTAGATTCTTCTAAATGGACCCTTCTCTTGACTTTATGGCTTTGACTGTCAGACTCAGAGGGTGCTTTTGGTTTGCTGTCAGAGAGTCATTCAACTAACAGTGTTGATTGAGTACCTTGCGGGTACAGTCTTTTGTGCGTGTGTGATGGAGTTCAGGTAGGAGTGAGAGGGGCCCAAAAGGCAATACACCTGGGTTGAGTCAACAAAAAAACAGTTTCTTTAGAGGACATCAAACATATGTTTTCTTAAAAATCACATAATTTTTTTCTTTTTGCTTTTTAGAGCCACACGTGGAAGTTCCCAGGCTGGGGGTTGAATCAGAGCTGCAGCTGCAAGGGATCTGAACTGAGTCTGCAACCTACACCACAGCTCATGGCAATGCTGGATCCTTAACTCACTGAGTGAGGCCAGGGATCAAACCCACATCCTCATGGATACTAGTCAGGTTCGTAACCTGCTGAGCCACAACGGGAACTCCCGAAACATACATGTTAATAGGAAATAAATTATGCATGGAAATGTCTCCTGGAAAAATTCACAAATATTCAGATGATGTTTAAGGTTCCTCTCAGCATGAAAATTCTGTGATTTTTGTGCAGATTAAAATTAGTACCCTGTTAGACTGGTGCATAATAAGGTTGGTAGCAGCACAGGAATTATAGTTTTTTTTTTTTTTAATGTTCAAATGAAAGCAATGCAAACTAGGGCCCATCTCCACGGGTAAGTATGAGTTGACCCTCAGTGTTATCAAACTGAGAAGCTGCCTTCTGGTTTGCAGAACTGTGTGGAGTGAGCTCAGGGTGGGGAGATGTGGCCCAAGGGTGCCACTCTGGAAACATACACCCTGATCGCTTAATTTCCTGATTATCTTAAAAAGGGCCAGGAAGTCGTTTTGTTTCAACATCTTGCTGTTGACCTTTCCTTCTTTGCTCTTAGCATGTTTGTCCAGTTTCCTGCCACAGCAGAGTGTATAGAACTGATGTATCACCAGTTTGTCGGTTTCACCTCCCAACTCGTCCTTGACTCTCCCTTCCTGATGGTGCCTAAAAGTCTCCACCAGCTGCTGCTGCTGCTGCTTTTTCAACACCCAAACTTTGGTTTCCTTTTTTTCTTGGCAGTGGGGGCACCCCCAGGGCGGGGATTGAACCCATGCCCCAGCAGCGATCCAAGGCACAGCAGTGACAATGCCAGATCCTTAACCTGCTGCACCACCAGGGAGCTCCTCCACCAGACCTTTATCCAGCCTTTGGGGTCTTGCCTGATGCCCCTGGCCACTGCCCAGCCTCAGCCCCATCACTCCTGCCCATTCTCAGGGGTGCTTTTTGGTTTTCCAGCCGCACCACGCTTGGTGTCCTCCTACCTCTTCCCGCTCCTCTTCATGTGGTTATCGCTTCCTCTTCCTCAGCTCTCAGCAAAGAGCCATTTTCTCAGGGCGGCCTTCACTGACTTTCATGACCAGGTTTAATCCCTTTACCCTCTTTCAGAGCCGCGTTCCCTTAGCATGCACTGGCTGACCGTCACAGCTCTGACCATTGCCACGGTTTATCTGTGCAGTTATTGCATTCACGTCCTTCACCCCCTCCCCCTGTAAACAGCAGATTCTGCGATGTCAGCCAGTGTGTTGTATTAGCGTGGTGCCTGCCACTAGTAGATGCCAGTGAAGAAACAAGGAATGAATGCCTGAATAATGAATATAGTAGCATTTGTCTTAGGTGCTTGAGATTCTTGGTGGTTTTTTTTTTTTTTTTCTTTTTTTTAGGGCCACACTTGTGGCATATGGAAGTTCCCAGGTTAGGGGTTGAATCCGAGCTACAGCTGCCAACCTGCACCACAGCTCACAGCAACGCCAGATCCCCAACCCACCGAGGGAGGCCACATCTTTCTGGGTCCTAGTCGGGTTTGTCAACTGCTGAGCCACGAAGGGAACTCTGAGATTCTTAGTTTTTTATTTATTATCAAAAAAAAATTTTAGTATAGATTTACAATGTTCTGTCAATTTCTGCTGTACAGCAAAGAGACCCAGTCATACATATATACCTTCTTTTTCTCTATGTTCCATCACAAGGGATTGGATATAGTTCCCTGTGCAATACAACAGGATCTCATTGTTTATCTGCACCAAATGCACTAGTTTGCATCTACTAAGTCCATCCCAGTCCATCCTACTCCCTCCCCCATCCCCTTGGAAACCACAAGTCTGTTCTCCATGTCTCTGAGTTTTGTTTCTTTTCTATAGATAGGTTCATTTGTACCATATATTAGATGCCAGAGATTCTTGTAGTGCTTTAGATTCATCAACCCTGTATCACATCACTCCAGTTTAGTCCATTCGGGCTGCCATCACAGAAAACCAGCGACTGGGGACTGATTTAAAAAAAAAAAAATCAACAAAACTGGAGTTCCTGCTGTGGTGCAACAGGATCAGTGACATCTCTAGAGTGATGTGACTCAGGTTCAGTCCCCAGCACAGCACAGTGGCTCAAAGATCTAGTGTGGCTGCAACTGCTGTGCAGGTCGAAACTTCAGCTGGGATCTGATCCCTGGCCTGGAAACCCCATATGCTGTGGAGCAGCCAAAAAAGAAAAAAAAAAAAAATTTTCTTACCGTTCTGGAGGCTGGGAGGTCCGAGATCAAGATGCCAGCAGCGTTGGTGTACCATGATGGCCTGCTTCCCGATTCATGGACCTCCATCGTCTTGCCGTGTCCTCACATGGCAGACAGGTTGAGGGAGCTCTCTAGGGTCTGTCTTACAAGGCCAATGATTCCATGCATGAAGATTCCACTCACATGATCTCAGTACCTCCCAGGAATCCCACCTCCCCCATTAATCACACTGGGGATAGGTTTCAATATATGGATGTTGGGGGAACACAGCATTCAGCCTATAGCACTCCGCTTGCCTGTGTAAAATAGAGAACTGCTTGATAGACGAGATGGGTTAAATATGTGTGGGTTCTAACACCCGCTGAGGAAAATTTGAATTAAAAGTACTCCACATCACTGCGTCTCAGTGCTGAGTATAGACAATCCCAGATGGAGTTCCCGTCATGGCGCAGTGGTAACGAATCTGACTAGGAACCATGAGGTTGCAGGTTCGATCCCTGGCCTTGCTCAGTGGGTTAAGTACCTGGTGTTGCTGTGAGCTGTGGTGTAGGTCACAGACGTGGCTGGGATCCTGCGTTGCTCTGGCTCTGGTGTAGGCCAGGGCTACAGCTCCGATTGAACCCCTAGCCTGGGAACCTCCATATGCTGTGGGAGCGACCCTAGAAAAGGCAAAAAGACAAATAAAAAAAAAAAAGAAAAGAAAACCCCAGTTAACTTGAGTCATCTCATTGATCTGAGGTCCTCCCACCTATTAACACTGAGATGTTGTAGAGGGGCACTGAAACTGACTACACGGACGGCCTGAACCCAGCCAGCACACAGACTGGAACTTGAACCCACGTACGGGGACTCAACCCAGCCAAAAGCCAGATTGGGACTTAAACCCACGGTTTTAGATTCGAGTTATTCACCTGGTGTCTGGACTCACCAAGGCTCAGGTTCTTGATGCCTCCGCGCAGAAGGAATTCCACGGGAGACAAAGTGATAGGCAAGAAACAGATTTATGAGGATAGGACGCTGGTAAGAGGTGCTGGGGGGCAGGCAGGGAACCTCTGCCTGAGGATGCTGTGGGCCACAGTTTTATCATCCAAGGGGCGTGGGGGCTGGAAAGACCCACCTCTTCCTTTCTGGGAGTGGTAGCTCCTCCTTAGCGTCTGGTGAGGTGTGTATTCAAATCAGCTGAAGGGCGGTCTTCACAGGCCGGCCCTTGGTCTGAATCTAAATGCAGGCTTCATCCCATCCCCCACCCAATGACCTGAGGCAGTTCTGGCAGCTCCACTAGTCAAGCAAGCCTGCCTTGTTCTGAGGGTTTTCTTGAACTTCCAGTGGTCTCCCCACCTCCCCAGGTTTCCCTCTTTATCTATCATCCCCTGTTGGGACTTCACAACCACCTGTGCCTGCTCCATCCCTGTCCGAGGCTGGTTGGCTAGTTTTGCGGTGATGAAGAGGTTCATCAGTGTTAGCCGAGAATTCATGTGATCTGGTGTTCCCGCTGTGGAATAGCGGGTTAAGGATATGGCCTTGTCGCAGCTGTGGTGTAGGTTGCAACTGTGGCTCAGATTCGATCCCTAGCCTGGGAACGTCCATATGCAGCAGGTACAGAAAAAAAAAATTGTGATCCAAACCCAGGCGGAATCTAAGAGTGGGAGTTGCATTCTCATAGCTCCTTGAAAGAACTACATTCCACTCTCTCTAGGAAAGAATTTTCTAAAAAGCTTTACCTCACTGACATCAGGTAGTCTTTTTTTTGGGGGGGGCACACCTGCAGCATATGGAGGTTCCCAGGCTATGGGTCAAATCAGAGCTACAACTGCCGGCTTACACCACAGCCACAAGAACGCAGGATCTGAGCTGCGCCTGCAACCTACACCACAGCTCATGGCAAGGTTGGATCCTTAACCCATTTAGTAAAGCCAGGGATCGAACCTGCATCTTCATGGACACTAGTCAGGGTCGTTAACCGCTGAGCCATGACGGGAATTTCCCTGCTTGTTTTTGTGTTTATCCTAGATTTCAAGAAAAATGGCATAGCGTAGAGGTTAAGGGCACAGATTCTGGGCCCCATCTGGGTCTCATTAGCTTTATAACCTTGGGCACCTCACTTTACCTCACTGTGTCCCACTTCCTCACCTTTCACATGCAGAGATTAACATTTCAGATCTCATAGGCATATTGTGTGGCTTTTATGAATGAATACCCCAGAGAACGCTTTGAGCAGTGCCCTGTAGAAAGCACTATTTCAGTCTTAGCTGTTATTCTTCCTTGAGAAGTGGAGAAAGATGTGCTTGTGCTTATTCCAGTGCATGAATAGAGTTTGTGGTTTGCAACCTCTCTTGTCCACTTGGGTTTTTTTTTGGTTTATTTTTTATTTTGTTTTAGCCATGTGTGTAGCGTGTCAGGGATCAGGGATCAAACTCAGGCCCCAGCAGTGACCCCAGCCACAGCAGTGACAATGCCAGATCCTTAACCCACTATGCCACCAGGAAACTCCCACTTGTCTTGTTTTAAAGAACCAAAGGCATGCATAGTGCTGAATAAGATGCTATAGGGAGCATCCCTGCTTTCAGGGAAGTTATGACCTAGTTGGAGAAAAAAAGGGCCCTCTAAGCATAATCACAGAGTGAACTGAATCCATTTTTTCAGTCAACAAGTATTTCTTGAGCACCTACTGTGCTGGGTGCTATTCTAGGCATGAGGAAAATGGAGGTGGAGAGGACAGACCGAATCTTAGCCCTCGTGGACCTTAGAATCTAGGGAGGGAGATAGGAATAAACAGGACAACACGAACCAATAAGTAGCATGATTGCAGTGCTAGGAGGAAATGGGAGCAGAACGAGAGAATGGAAGGTACAGGGGGAGGTGAGAGTCAGTCCCTGTTGTAGAGAAATGGGGTGTTGAGAAGAGGCTGCTCTAAGGAAAGCCGGAAGGATGAAATCCAGGAATTGATTGCCTTGGGCTTAGGGGACCACAGGGTGGACAGAGCTGGGGCTGAGCTACCCCAAGCCCAGGCAGGCCAAATGGCGACCTGGAGAGTCTTGAAGAAAACAATGGGGCGTTCCCACTGTGGTTCAGCCAGTTATGAACATGACTAGCATCCATGAGGATGCAAGTTCGATTCCTGGCCTCGCTCAGTGGGTTAAAGGATCCGGTGTTGCCGTGAGCTGCACTGTAGGTTCCTGATGCAGCTTGGATCCTGTGTTGCTATGGCTGTGGTGTAGACCAGCGGCTGCAGCTCTGATTTGACCTATAGCCTAGCTCCCATTTGACCCCTAGCCTGGGAACGTCCATGTGCTGTAGGTGTAGTCCTAAAAAGAAAAAAAAAAAAAAAAAAAAAAAGGAAGAAAAGAAAATGATGGGCGTGGACCTGCAGAGCAAAGGAGGAAGGCCTTCCACTCCCTGTTGGTGGAAGCTGGAGGAGGGGCCCCAGCAAGAGAAGGGCTGTTCCTTCTTCCCTCACTGTTGTGACAGGCGTTGTTGGGACTCTGAGGTCCCTGTGTCCTGTGCCCCATTGCCCAGCAACTTGCTTTATTCTGCAGCTGGTGCCAGGTCAAGCTAAACCCCTTCCCCTCTCCCTCTGGGTATGGAGAAGCTGAAGCAGGTGCAGTGATGCCAGCCGGGAGCCCAAGAGTAAATGGGATTTTAAAGTTGTTAGGGCATTTTGGCATCCAGTTCTCCGAGATGAACAAAGTGTCTTGTCTGGTAATTGCAATTAATGGCTCTGCTATTCAAGCATATCCGTCAATAAATCTCCTCTAATAACCGATTGGGCATCGTCGTTGCCATAGTTATGGCTCTAAATTGAGCCCAGGGTAGTTGGCCGCGACACTGACCTTACAGGGGTCAGGCCTGCTTCCTGACTGTATGACTCCATATCCCAGGAATTAAAGTTACCCTGCAAATGATGGGCCTTGAGCCAGCTGAGAGACAGACTCAGCCCCTTGTCTGCACTGCCTGGAGATTTCCTGTAAATCTATTAAATGCGGAATCAAAAATCTTTGAAACCTTTGGAGTTTCCATTATGCCTCAGTGGGTTAAGAACCTGACACAGTGTCTGAGAGGATGTGGGTTCAATCCCTGGCCTAGCTCAGTGGGTTAAGGATCCGGTGTCATCACAAGCTACAGTATAGGTGGCAGATTCAGCTCAGATCCCTCAAATCCGTGGCTGTGGTGTAGGCTGGCAGCTGCATCTCTGATTCGACACTTAGCCCAGGAACTTCCATATGCCACAGGAGTGGCCCTAAGTAGAAAAAAGAATTTTCAAAATGCTATAACATGAACAGCTGTGCCACGAATGCCATCCAGCTCACTTCTGCACAATGCTGGGGTGTTGTCGGTGGGAGACCACCCATCAGGTCTGTGATTGCTGGTGTCAGTCATGGCAGGCCTCGCCTCAGCCTCGCTGGGCTGACGAAGTCCATGCTGCACCGTGGAGTCCTTGTCTTCAGTTCCTCTCTTCTAGAGAATTCTCCCCCCAGCTCCGGCTTCTGTGTTCAGGAGCCTCTCCCTTGTGTGATCTCTCATGTTTTTCTGCAACCACCATGCTGGCTTCTTCCATGAAGGCTTTGGGTTCCTGAGGCCCCAGCTACTACTTCAGAGACCAGATCTGGCCTTTGCCTCCGCAACTCCTGGTCTTCCTTGTGTCTCCAAGAGATCCTGGACTTCTCGAATGCTGTCTCCAAACTGAGTTGGGAACACCTAATGAGATGGGGGTATTTTTAAATGAGTCTATTTATACATGTGAGATGATTGCGGGTAATTACACAGAAGGTGGAAGAAGGGGATCTGGAGGCAAAAAATACTCCATCAAATAGTCTCTCTTAATTCTTATCTGTGTAAAACCCTGGATGGGGGAGGAAAGACAAAGGAAGCTTGTTTCCCAACTCTGGCTGGGTGCAAGGCTTGACTTAAGTTTTCCAGACTCCGAGTTCATTGCTCCCCATTGTTGCTTTCCTTCTCTTCTTTCACTGTTTATCTCTGAATAAATGTTAGAGAGTTTTAGGGCTGGAAGGTTCTTGGATGGAAAGAGTGAGGTCATGGGACTGTGAGGCCCATAGAGCAGAGGCAGGGGCCCGGTGGTCCTGCCATGCGCCCAGTTTCTGCATTGCCCTCCTTTCTGGAGGACCCACCTCACGTGGTGGGGCAGGGCTTAGCAGGTGACCTTCTCCTGGTGAAAAGGCAGAAGTATTTACAATATGCCAGAAATCTACAAAGACATCCCTCTAAGACAAAACAGTCCTGGTGTCTTGTTTGGCCTCTAACTTTTCAGTAACCTCCAAATATGATAAAAGGGGTGGTGTCTCTTCAAAATGGATTAAGATTTTAAGATTCCTTGGGTCGCTGGAAGAGCAACCCTAATCTTTTGAACTGTATCATTTCAAACGAATAACCCAAAGAAAACCAACCAGCTCAAGTCTGGGTTTGATGGGAAATGCATATGCTTTTAATGAAACATTTTTAATTTTTTTTTTTTTTTTTTTGCCTTTTTAGGGCTGCGCTTGTGGCATATCGAAATTCCCAGGCTAGGGTTCGAATTGGAGCTGCAGCTGCTGGCCTAGGCCACAGCCACAGCAACGCCAGATCCAAGCCCCATCTGCAACCTATACCACAGCTCACAGCAATGCTGGATCCTTAAACCACTGAGTGAGGCCAGGGATCAAACCCCTATCCTCATGGATACTAGTCAGGTTCATAACATGCTGAGCAACAATAGGAACTACAGATTCTTTAAATTCTATAGTGCTTTACAATTTTTTTAATGGCTGCACCCATGACATATGGAAGTTTCTGGGCCAAGGGTTGAATTCAAGCCACAGGTGTGACAACACCAGATCCTTTAACCCACAGCGCTGGTTGGGGGATCAAACTCACACCTCCACAGCAACTGGAGCCACTGCAGTCACATTCTTAACCCACTGTGCCAGGGCAGGAACTCCAATATGGTGCATTACAATTTTTTTTTGGTTTTAAAATGTGTGTTCTTTTAAAATGCTGCCTGGGAGAGTTCCCTGGTGACTCAGTGGGTTAAGGATCTGGCGTCACTGCTATGGCTCGGTTTTGGTGCCTGGCCCGAGAACTTATGCATGCCACAGGTGTGACCAAAAAAAATGCTGCCTATCAGTGGCTTAGTGTTTTGGGGGATATTTGATGGAATTTGAATTGTTAAGCAAAGTCCAACAGAATTTTGGCTTCACTGTTAATGATGTGTCACTGAAAGGAGATAAAAAAAAATCAAGAGATTTGTTTTAATAAGAGGGAAAAGGGAAAGGCATATGAAATCAATTGACACGTGAAGCTGAGCAGTTGGGGCACCCACTTTCTTTCCTCACCTCCATCTTCTCTCTGCTGGGTGCTCCTCCCCTCCTTCCAGAGGTTTTCCGCACAGACAGCCAGTGAATGCCCCGTGACCCTGGTCCGTATCCGAGAAACGATGGCTGGACTTCCTGCCCCTCTGCCTTCTCCCAGACTGTGGAGTATCTCCAGCTTTCTAGACTCTGTTCCAAAGGCATTTCGTCCACACCCTGGCCAGTGCCGTTCACTGGACAGATATCGCGGTCATCCTTGTGGTATCTGGGCTGAGAGAAGACGCTAAATGCACACAATCCCTGCTGAACTTTTGAGTTCCAGCCCCAGGGCAGATGGCCAACGGGTCTGTCCACTGCCATGCTGCTGCTTCATGCTGTGTATGCCCAGAGTGCACACAGCGTGTACCTGGCAAGCCTGCCCACCGTACTGGCACCAGGAATAGGAGAGCTGGCTCTCGTCCTCCTCACGGTGGGGGACTCTAGAGAGTGAGGATCCCTAGAGAGAAAACACAAGGAATTGCAGAGAAATTGAATTGAGGGTTGACAACCAGAAGAGTCAGAGGAGAATGAACGGAATGAGGAGACTAGGAAATAAATGCAAGTCCACGCTGGGTCAGGGCAGAGGAACCATCCTGAGGGGGCGGTGCCTCGGGCAAGCCCCTGGCCCCCAGCGAACCTCTGCCCTCAGGCCTTTTTTTTTTTTTTTTTTTTTTTAAATTTTGCTGGATTATAGTTGATTTACCATGTTGTGTGAGTTTCAGGTGTACCGCAGAGCGAATCGGTTATGCATATACACATAGCCATTCTTTTCACCCATGTAGGTTATGACAGACTATGGGTACTATTGAACCTGCTGTGCAGTACAGTCGGTTCTCGTTCACACGCGTACAGTAGCGTGTATATGTTATTCACACCCTCCTCCTTCTTCCCTCCCCTTCCAGGGTTTTCCCTATGGTAACCAGAAGTTTGATTTTGAAATCTGTGACTTTGTTTCTGTTTTATAAATAAGTTCGTTTGTCTCTTTAAAAAAATTAAATTCCACCTGTAAAGTTCCACTGTTTTATAAATAAGTTCTTTTGTATCTTTTTTTTTTAAATTCAATTCCACCTCAGGACTTGTATTTTTTCTTGATAATTTTGGCTTTCTCTTGAATTACAAGCTAATGTTTTGCATTTATTTACACATTTTAAGTAGTGAACGCATAGATGCAGAATCGAATACAAGATACAAATGGATATACAGGGAAAATTGTCTCCCCTGCTTCTGCCACCAGTCCCCTGGTTCTTCTACAAAGGAACCATTCTTAGTGGTTTACTGTATTTTTTTGCAAAGAGAGTCTGTGCACACACATACACACAAAGCATCCTATACACGCTGTTTTGCACGTTGCTTTTTTTCCCCTACTTCCCCACATGATCTCGGAAATCATGCCATCTTGGTACGTAGCGAACTGCCTTGACGATTTCAAAGGCTGTACCGTATTCCATTTTGTGCATTTACTATAATTTACTTTGCAAGTCTTCTGTTGATGGACATTTAGTTTTGTTTCCAATCTTTGGCTGTAATAAATTTCCTTGTACAGACATCGTTGTGCCCATGTATGCATATATCTGAAAAACAAATCTTTCGAAATGGGACTGCCGGTCAGAGGGTACGTGCATTTTAAAATTTGGAAACTATCACCACGCTCCCCTCTCTTTTCTAACTCGCAGTGCCACCTCGCCAAACCAGTGGGATCAAAAGTTGATCTTTGACAATCTGTTAGGCAAAACACGTTATCTCTTTGAGTGAGCGGGCTCCTTGGCATTTCCTTCTCTGTAAACTGTTCGTTCGTGTTAAGGGTAGTTTTGATAAATCCATTTGGAAGCGAGTCAGGTTCAGAGAGGTCACCAACTGGGAAAGATTTAAGAAGGAGAGGAAAAGAGCCAAGGGAGCTTTATGAGAGAAAAATAAACTCAAGGACTATTTCTTTTCTAAAGAAACCACTGTATCTGGATTATGCCCTGTCAATATGCCAGTTATGCACAGATGGCTCTTCACTTTGATGGATTGACGTTTCTTCCCCTGGACTGTGATATAAAAGCCTTGCCTCTCGCAGACCTGGTACTCACAATGCCATCTTCGCATTACTGGCGTATGTTTTCATTGCAAATTGCATATAAAACCCATTGTTTCATTGCAAATAAAAGTTTAGATTTACCGTGATGTGACCACAATGTGATCTTTTCATCCATAAAGGCTTCGGTTACTTACTGGCTTTAGTGCATTAGACTGAAGTGAGCCCATCTCATTTTCAGTGAGTGACCTTGAGGTGGCAGCAACATTACATTCAATTCCGTGTAAGGCACCAAGTCCCTTACAAAGTGAAAGGCAAAATTGCAATAAATCAGAATAATACTGATTGTTATAATTTTATTATCCGAGCATTAAGTCAATAAAACTTATCTGAAATGTCATTTGCATTGTATACAATTTTTACTAGTTATCCAGTATGTCTTAAAAGCACGTTTAAAACAACAAAATGAAGAAATCGGTGATAAATTGTGCAAAAGCTGGGATGTGTCTCGCGCTGTAGTAAAACTAAATTCTTTTGATTCTTTGCATGGTAAAAGGGTCTTTTTGCAGACTTTTAACTGTACGCAATGCCTTATGTCTGCCCAACTGTATTTACTGCTCTATTGTCTAGTTACTTATTTTCCTGCGGGTGCCTGGCCTTTTTTCATGTAGGATTTTATATAGGAGGGTCATCTAATATATGGTATCCTTTCAGGAAAGGAGAGTGTGTGTGTGTGTGTGTGTGTTTGTGTGTATGTGTGTATGTGTGTGTGTGTGTGTTTTAATAACGAGGAATAATGAAACTTATTTATGAAGGAAGTCTGAAAAATGTATTGAAGAATCATTGTAAGAGAAACATGCAAATTAAAAAAAAAAAACAAAACTCTGCTTAACAGCATATTCATTACCAGGGACCTTCCAAGTAATGAAATAGTTGTGTAAAAGGCAGGGTACTAGGTGATATAATATTGCTTATATCAGGTACAATACATGATTACTATGCATTTTTATCTTGTCAATTGCCATTAGATTATCATAGTAGTATTGTGCAATTACTTAAGATGCAAGACACTAAAAATGTTTAGGCCCATACTTTTGCACCTTTTTTTTTGCATTTTAGATGATGGATTGCTGACATGGAAGTTATAGGAAGTTAGAAAAATAGAAAAATAGATTCTAAATGGGCCCCTTGTTTGATAATATTAATGATATTCTGGTTATCACTTTGGTCTTCGTCCGTGGTTAAACCTTCTTAAGAAAATGCAAAAGTGAGGCCTTCTGCTGTGTGTGCAGACATTGGACTGGAAGTCAAGAAGCTTTGATTCCCCCATCCAGCTCTGCCACCATCCAGTTCTGTGGCCTCAGTTAGTGACTTGGCGTCTCTGAGCTTCAGTTACTTTGTCTGTTGAGTAAGCTGGCCCTGGACTACGTGCATATATGCAGTTGTTCACTCACTCAGCAGACGTCCATGAGTGCTAGCTATGGGTTGGGAATTGTGTTGGGAGCTGGAGATCCTGAGATGAAGGAACATAACCCAGGCCATGAGGCGCTCCCGATGCAGTGGAGAAGGAACGTGTATAAGCAAAGCCTCAAAGCAGGTGGCACACAGGGTGTAGGATGAGTGAGGGTCCCGGCCGGTGATCACGGCTCACAAGACACAACTGAACACCCCCTCTGTACCAGGCATGTGGTGAGTGCTTTATCAGTACTGGTTCTTATAACCCTCTCCCTGACCTCATGGTGCAGAGGAATTATGGCCATCCCCATATTACAGATGAGAAAAATGGAGGTGCAGAGAATTGACCCTTATCAAGACCCTTATCAGTTAATAATCGATGAGTTGGAATTTTTACACAGGCACATCCCTACACCAAAAATATCCACGCGTTCCTTTCCTTCCCTTTTATTTTCACTCAGAAAATACCCTGTGAAGAATGTAATGGGCCTCACTCCATCTCTTGCACAAGGCTTCTAGGACAGGGACAGACATCTTAGAAGGAAACCAAAGCCCAGAGAACAGTAAACAGAAGGGACCCAGACCGTGTTCAGGGACTGGGTCGTCTCTTAGTTGCAAGGCATCTTCACAGCCCTCTGATTATTTGCTAACTCAGAGTGGAAAGGGGCCTTGGGCATCTCCTTTTGGAATGATTCATACAACCAAGAAGCTGTACGGGAGTTCCCGTCATGGCGCAGCAGAAACAAATCCGTCTAGGAACCACGAGGGTGCAGGTTTGATCCCTGGCCTCACTCAGTGGGTTAAGGACCCGGCATTGCCATGAGCTGTGGTGTAGATCGCAGATGCGGCTCGGATCTGGCGTTGCTGTGGCTCTGGCGTAGGCTGGCAGCAACATCTCCGATGGGACCCCTAGCCTGGGAACCTCCATATGCTGTGGGTGCGGCCCTAAGAAGACAAAAGACAGAAAAAAAAAAAAAAAGCTGTGCAGTGATTAGGAACTGGCCTCTCTAGTCAGACGACCCAGGTCAAATCCTGGGGATAAGACATTTACTGTCTCAGCCCCGGTTCATCAGCCCAAATGGGAATACCCGCCATGGCTTCCTTATAAACTTGCCTGAAGATTAAAGTAGACAATGCCAGGGATGGCTGGAGCCCAGAGTCTGCATGGGAGAAGTGCTCAATAAGTATTTTCCATAACTGTTATTATTACTGATGGTCCTTTCCTCCTGGGCAATTGGCATAAATAGATATGTCACAAGAAATCCAAAGTAAAATTAAATTAGAAGCTCACATTTGATCTGAATGCAGCTGATACAGAGATCAAAGTAATGTATAGTTAAATGTAAATAATCGAGAAATGCCTTTCGGTAATAGCAACCAGCATGGGGAATCTCAAATAAGTTGATTATTAGATAAGATACTTAAGCCTCTCCACAAGAGGTATTGATTGAATTTTGGTGACAGTGTCGATTTGAGGGGGCTGATTGAATGTGCTGGAAAATATCTGCGTAAAATGGTCTAACAAGACAAGTTCTTTGAATTGCATGAACAACTGTGTACATTTTTATAGTTCAGAATAGACCTGCCTCCTGGCCGCTCCTCTGCGCGCTGATAGGTGTTTCACCCTCTTGAAGCTGAGAATGAGGCCATTACCCAGTCCTCTGTCTGTGTGATTTTCTAGATCAGCTCTTGTCTGTCAGTTTTCACAAAGCCACATGTTGCCTTGATAAAGCTTATTTACTTGTTATGGATCCATCCTGCAAGCATATCACCAAACAAAACATCAGTCCCGCGTGGCTTGCTCGCACTGGGTTCTTTGAGAGAGGGGCAGAAGAAATAGCCTCTTTTGGAAAGTGATTGTGTTTGCTTGAAATATCACACTACAAATATTAGATCACAAAACATGTTAAAGCAGTTCACAGCTTTCCAGGGCACAGCTTTACACTGTGCCCGTGTGGTGGAAAACCAATGCGCGCCCCCACTTCTGGGCTCAGCCGATGGAGCCGCAGTACCGGGAGCAGAAATTCCACTGTGATCAGCGGCCGATGTTAGTTGAATCCGGTGCTCCGGTGGCCCATGTGCACTTCCTGAGCATCCTGACACTGTCTGTTCATAGTCATCTGTTTTTGGTAGTTCAAAGGGACCATACAGCTTGTCAGAAAATTAACAGACAGTTCGGCTTTTGGTACTTTGAAGGAGTTTCTCTTGCACCACGCCCCTTCCCAAACACACCTGCCTACACTTAAGCACATGATACTCACAAACACAAGGGCGTCCGCGTGTGCTCACTTTCTTTCCTGACTTCTCTAAGCTAAGAAGGCCTTTCATTTTTATCTTGAGTCAAAACCATGTGTTGTTATTGCTACTCAGCTCCCTTTTCTTTTCCCACTGTGCCCACGGCCTGTGGAAGTTCCTGGGCCAGGGATTGAATCTACCCCACAGCAGAGACCCAAGCCACTGCAGTGACAATGCCAGATCCTTAATCCACTGCACCACATCGGGAACTCCTCAGTCTTTTTTTTTTTTTTTACTGTCATTTAAGTTACATGCATTGATGGAGCCAGTGTTCGGATTAGCTCTGTACAGTTCCCGTTGAGGTAACAGTTGCAGCTGAAACTCAGCAAACCAAGACCCACCTTCTACCTTCCATTTGTGACCACTGAGTTGTCTTGTCCTGACCTGTTGGAGAGGAAGCTTGGATGTGAGCTATTTTATCCATCAAATGTCCCCTTGTAAAGGGAGCAGGGACATGCCTTCCTGGTGTCAAAGCTAGCATACTCTGTCTGTTCCCTTCTGTTCCAGGAGGAGGAGGAGAAATGTGGAGAGAGGAACCACAGAGGTTTCCAGACACTGATGCAGCTCAGTGAGGCAGGTGCAGGGGATCAGACTCCACTCAGCCCAAGGTTTTAAGTTCATTTGAATCAGCAAGAGAGACCCCATACCGACTATGGCTAGGGATGGTTCTTGTTCCATCTCGCAAAGAAGAAAACGCCTGCTTTTGTGGTGTCACACACAGGAGAACATTTACATTGTACAGTGGAGATGAATGAAGTGTGATGCCTCTGCTCCTGAATTCTCACACCTCAGCATCACCACTCAGTCTGTCCCAGGCCAGAGTCCCAAAGTGTCCTGCTTCCTCCAGAACTCTAAATTATCTTGAGCCCGAAAGGAAAGAAATGGAGAGGCCTCGTTCCCCCAACAAGAGCAGAGAGGGCAGAGAAACGTTGAAAAATGGATCGAGCTCTTCCCTGGCATGATCCAGAAAAGATTAAAAAAAAAAAAAAAAAAGGAGGTCCATTATTTGGGTCATTTTAGCCTGACTCGTTCAAGATTTCAAGATGGTAACCTGATTGAACTCATTTCCTTTATTGTCATCCTCCTCATCCTCATCACTTTTTATTTTAAGAAAAAAGGGTTTCAGGGCTGTGAGAGATTCTGGCTGCCTACCTAGAACTGTAACTCACTGGGTTAACAGGCTGCAGTGTTTCATGCAAAACAAATCACCAAGCTGGCACTGAGCAATGTGAAATCCAACTGGTTAGAAACTGTGCCTCATTAGAGGCCATCCACGCAGCAAGCTAGCGCACTGAAGGTAGTCACGTGATTCCTTCCCAGGAATCACGGAAGTGATATTTGCTGCCGGCAGCCCATTCATTTCCTCGACTCTATCTGCAGTTTCTCTTCTTAGATATTTTGCCTCTTCTAATATCTCAGTTTGCTTTTGCTCACTCGCTTCCACCAAAGACACTAGAATCCTCAACGAGGACGATCCATTAAGTTGGCTTCAGGACCCACTGGGATACGTGTAAAGTCTGGGTCTCCCAGCAAACAGTTGAGTTAAGGCCTCTCCTACCTTTTGCAGATTAGAAACAAACACATTTCTTGCTTGTGTCTCCACAGAGTAGATGTTTACATTTATGCCAAGATTTGTTCCTAACCTCTGCTCAGCATTTGTTTTTCTAAAGAAGTAGGGGGAGAAAAAAATCATCATAGGCAAACAAAAGCGAAAATGTGTCTCATGGTGCAGAGTGGAGTGCTCCTGGCACTTATATTTCTTAGGCATTGCCTCCTAAACTTCTAAGACAGCAAAAACAAACAAACAAAAATCCTGTGTGTTAGCCACACAGACCTCGTTTCTGCCCTGGAAGTCACCGATGGACCTTTGTATGGTCTGTCGTTGATGTTCAGAATGCCCTTGTTCTGATCTTTGCATGGCTGCCTTGATCTCAGTCCACAGGTCGCTACTGAAGGTCACCTCTGAAAAGAGGCTAAACACTCAGGCTATGCGAGAGGCCTCTCTGACTCTGCCGGTGTCTCTCAATCACTCCATCCTGTTTGGTTTTCTTCACAGCATTTACAGTTTTCTGTGTCATCTTGTCTATGGTATGTTTACGACTGAATTGTTGGTTTCCCCTTACCAGACTGTAAGTGCTGGGAGAGTAGGGACCTTGTGGGCTGTTTTTGGCTATGTAGGGATTCAGCACCTAGGACAGTGACTGGGCCTTTGTACACCTATGAATGAATGCATTGTCTCAGGTCCCCAAGGCCAACCCATTAAGCCCTGGAGTCGCCCTTCTCTGTGGTCTTTCCCTCCATCATAGTCCCTTGATGTATTTCCCACTGTCCTGAACGTTTTTTAGGTGAGCCAGTCTTTCTAGTTTTCGTTTTTATACTTTGTAAAAAAAAAAAAAAATAGCCTTGGAGTTGTGCATCTTGTTGCTCTATTGTTGAAGTCATTCTGTGCACAGCTACCTGTGATTGCCCCTCAATGACAGAGGCAGAGCAGTGTCCGACAGTAACATCCCAGTGTTTGTGTGCAGAGCTCATCTCGCCTAGGATGAAAATGGATCCAGAGAAAGGCTGAAAAGGACCCTCAGTCCCCTGCATAGCCCTTGCCAAGTCAGAAGAGGTCTCCTTTGCCAGAAATCCAACTTGCTTACCCTTCTGGAGAACTGGTGCTGCTTAGAGGGTGTATGGCTCGGTCACTGCAGGGAAACAAGGGGAAAGGTGTGGGAAAGTTGGTATTGGAAGAGCCTTGAAGGAGAAGGGCTGCTGAGCGCTCCCAGATGGATAGTCATACTAGGCCCCAAACACCCTTGTGCTCTTGCAGGATAATTTTTTCATAACAGAGATTTCCTTCCTTCTTTTCTTCCTTCCTTCCTTCTTTTCTTCCTTCCTTCCTTCCTTCCTTGTCTTTTTAGGGCTGCACCCGCGACATATGGAGATTCCCAAGCAAGGGGTTGAATCGGAGCTGTAGCTGTTGGCCTACACCACAGCCACACCAGATCCAAGTCGAGCCTGCATCCTACACCACAGGTCATGGCAACACCAGATCCTTAACCCACTGAGTGAGGCCAGGGATTGAACCTGCGTCCTCATGGATGCTAGTCAGACTTGTTTCCACTAAGCCATGATGGGAACTCCCAGAAGCTGCTCTCTTTGGGACATAAGAAGAGTGGGTATCCATGCAAGACTGGTCCATCACATTGTCTTTGAAGGATACCTACTGCTCTAGCCAGAGAAATTTCTTCTGGCTCTAGGGGTCAGAAACCATCTTCCCTCTGGAAGGATAAAAGTTCTATCCAGGGAGTTCCCTTATGGTCTAGTGGTTAGTTCTCAGTGCTTTCACTGCTGTGGCCCAGGTTCAATCCCTAGTCCAGGCACTATGATGCCACATCAAGCCACTGCATGCTGTGGCCAAAAAGGAAAAAAAAATTCTATCCCAACCAACCTATTTCCTCAGACCCCCAAGTTCTGAGACTTTATGAACTGATTATTAGAAAGAGGAGGCCAAGATTTTTCTTCTGGGTGACATCAAACTGGGGGATGATTGCTGGGAACTCAGGGATGGAGAAAACGAAAATAATGAAAATCAATAGTGCATCCGAAGTGATCTTACAGTTCAATCTGAGCAGTTCTTTGCACATGTAATCTGTGAGAAAGTTCGTTATGCTGGAGTGGCAGCAAACCCATTCCATGTAAATGCACACATGCTCTGCTAATAGCCCCCTCCTTCCCATGCTGTGTTGAGGAGAGGGTTGAACTAAAATCAGAGTCATAGACTGTTAGGGCTGAAAGGCCATGAGCCCTTTTTAGGGTTGAGTGAATAAAGCAGAGAGCGGGAAGGAGCTTTTCTGGGTCTCAAACATCATTAGCTGCAGAGCTGGGCCTTGCCCTCAAGCCTCTATCTCCTACCCTGTGTTCTTTCTGCAGCCTGAGGCCAGCTCTGCCTCATCCCCTGGCCCCTGCTTCTAGGCATGCTGGAGGTATTTGCTCACGTGTCATTCGAGACATCACCCTTGCACTCCAGAAGTCCTTACCCTGAAAGGCACTTGGGTACATCGCCCTTGCACTCCAGAAGTCCTTACCCTGAAAGGCACTTGGGCACATCGCCCTTGCACTCCAGAAGTCCTTACCCTGAAAGGCACTTGGGATGAGCCCTGGGCCACAGCACAGTGACTTTCTAGCATCCTCAGTAGAAACTTCTGATTACCAGGGACCACTGCTGGTCATTCCCAGTTGTCCTCTGTGCGGTGCCCGGACACCTGGCTCTTCATCATATCAGGATCCAGAATCGCTCTCCTCTTTGTGCCAAGCTTCCCAGCTCTTTCCTCAGTCCTGCTCTCCAACTCCCAAACCCAAATCCCATGAAGCAGAGCATCCTCCAGGGCTCAGAAGGACGTGTGTCTGCCGTCCTTATTACTTGTGCGTGCTCCTGGAATTTTGCCCCCACACCACAGGCTGCTTATCAAAGTATTTCCTCGGAACGGTTTTTCCCCGGGAGGAAATCTGAAATGGAACATTTCCTTCTTGTCCTATATTCATTCCCATCCTATCATGCAGACTCCTAAGCTGGCTTTCTGGGGGTCTCTTTCAGTCTCTGCTTCCTGCTCTTGGGAACTTCCGCATTGTGGATCTGACCTCCTGGACTAGAATAGTGATAGTGATGGGTGACCTTCTCCACTTCCTCTGTGATGAGGTGTCATTGCCCTGCCTTGGGAGGCTAGAGTCCACTTGGTCCATCCCCATGCATGGGTGGGGTTCCTCCCCATGACCCTGCCAGGTGCCCAGGGGTCCCCTTTGGTTTTACAGTAGTCTTAGGGACAAACATGTGGTACAGGGGTTTGTTCTGTAGGCGGCGCTGGTTGATGACTTGCATGGGGCTGGTCCCCACCCTCTGGGTGACCGTGTGTGTTGGGTCTGTTGCTGAAGGCCCACCATATGGGCCGTTTTAAAGCTTGTGGGGTAGAGTTCCCATTGCAGCTCAGCGGTTAATAAACCAACTAGCATCCATGAGGACTCCAATTCGGTCCCTGGCCTTGCTCAGTGGGTTAAGCATCCAGTGTTGCTGTGAGCTGTGGTGTAGGTGGAAGATGTGGCTCGGATCCGGCATGGCTGTGGCTGTGGCTGTGGTGTACACCGGCAGCTGTAGCTCTGATTAGACCCCCCCTAGCCTGGGAACCTCCATGTGCTGCAGTTGTGGCCCTAAAAAGAAAAAAAAAAAAAAAGACCATGGGGTGGGAACCTGCAGGTGAGGACTCTGTGACTCCTGGGCCTCTCAGCTGTGTCCCTGCAGTGGGCATCCATCAGTTCCTCTCACATCTATCTTAGCACAAGGCTGATCCTCTCTTTCCCCTCAAATCAGGCCTCTATTTCCTGCCAACCTACCACTTTCCCAACCACCTCCACTCTAAACATCCCTGATTCCTTTTTTCTGTGGTCAGTCCCACAGCTGTGATCCTTTATACAAGCATGTTGGTCTGACCTCGGTAACCTGGGGAAGGTCATCCTGCCGCAGAGGAAAGACCACATGTGGGCTGAGGTTTCCGACTCAGTGGGTGACCATGGCCTCCCCCTCCCCCTCCACGTGCCACACTCTTACTGGATACAAGGTGTTTTATATATATTACCTTTAATCCGCAACGACAAACTCAAGGGAGCAGATGCTGTCACCCCTTTATTTATCTATTTATTTATTTATGTCTTTTTAGGGCCACACCTGCAACATATGAAAGTCCCCAGGCTATGGGTTGAATCAGAACTATGGCTGCTGGCCTATGCCATGGCCACAGTAACGCCAGATCCTTAACCCACTGAGCAAGGCCAGGGATCGAACCCATGTCCTCATGGATACCAGTCAGAGTATTCGTTACCACTGAGCCATGACTGGGGATCCCTTTTATTTTTTAAATTTTTAAACTTTACATTGGAGTATAGTTGACTTATAATGTTGAGTTAATTTCAGGTGTACAACAAAGTGATTCGGTTATACATATATCCATTTTTTTTTTTCAGATTCTTTCCCCATATAGGTTATTACAGAATACTGAATAGAGTTCCCTGTGTGCCACAGCAGGTCCTTGTTGACTGTCTTTTTATTTTATTTTATTTTTTTAGAGCTGCACCTGCAGCATGTGGAAGTTCCTGGGCTTGGAGTTGAATCAGAGCTGCAGCTGCTGGCCTAGGCCATAGCTACGGCAACACTAGATCTGAGTCCCATCTGCAGCCTCTGCCGCAGCTTGTGGCTACAGTGTATCCTTAACCCACTGAATGAGGCCAGGGATTAAACCTGTACCCTCACGGACACTATGCTGGGTTCTTAACCCACAGAGCCGCAAAGGGAATTTCAATTTTACATATAGTATTGTGTATATATTAATCCCAATCTCCTAATATCATCCCCATTTTAAAGATTAGGAAAACAAAGGTCCGAAAGGTTCTGAAACCGGTTGGAGGTCACCTGGCCATTGATGGCAGAGCCAGAAACTGAACCCAAACCTGCCTGCTGCCAAGGCTACATTCTTTCCCCACTACCTCGCCTGGCTCTTAGTAAGAGTCCCCAGGAAAGACAGTTCTTCCTCTTCTTTTAAAAACAGACACGGGAGTTTGCGTGGTGGCGCAGTGGTTAATGAATCCGACTAGGATCCATGAGGTTGCGGGTTCGGACCCTGCCCTTGCTCAGTGGGTTAAGGACCCGGCGTTGCCATGAGCTGTGGTGTAGGTTGCAAGCGCGGCTCGGATCCCGCGTTGCTGTGGCTCTGGCATAGACCGGTGGCTACAGCTCCGCTTGGACCCCTAGCCTGGGAACCTCCATATGCCATGGGAGCGGCCCAAGAAATAGCAAAAAGACAAAAAAAAAAACAAAAAAACAAAAAACCAGACACGGCAATTGGGAATCGAGTTGTTCAGAACTGCCATGTGCTAAGAGGTCGTATGGCGACCCTTGCTGAAAGATGTTCGTGGGGAACAATGTGGGCCCCCCAGGAGGAGCAGTGCTTGCTCCTGGGTCCACACCTGCAGGTGCTGCTCTGGACACCACTTCTGTGCTTTCCGATAGAGTCTATTGTTCAGACTCTGGATGCATGTCCCCTCACAGGTGCTCCAGGCTTGAGGAAGGCACAGATGTCCCTGTGTGGTTGCAAGGTCTCCAGACCACAGTCCCCAAAGCCTTGGTGGACCTTGATGAGACCTGTGGGCATCAGTCTTCAGCCGGGCTGGGCTTGGCCACTCCTGAGCAGTGAGGTGCATCTTTTAAAGATGTTGAGTTGACCGTGAAGATCAACACATGACAGAGACGTGCGTTGACAAGTGCATTTCTAGACTTAGACTTACACGTACACGACGTGTGGCTGCCCGTGTGTCAACTGCGTGGCAAAGAGGGATGTTCTGAAGCCACAGCTATCCATCTTTCTGAGTGTTTGCATCACTGCGAGTGGAGGAGGAAGTGGCTACTGCGGGGCTGCCAGCCAGCTCTGCTGTCCCAGGTTCACACTCCCCGACAGCCTGTGAAGGCGGCGCTTATGGTCGGGATCACGCGTCTCTGCGCTCAGGCTCAGGCTGCGAGGAATCGGAGGCCTCAACCAGCCACTGGAGTCCTCCTGGCAGTCTCTGAGGCCTGGGGCTGCTGCCAGATCTCCGCTCCCAGACGAATGTGTGAGTGAGGGCTCTAACTCAACCCAAAAGAGCTTTTTAAAAATCAAAGGCAAATCTTTAAGAAAGGAAGGGAAAGAGGCTTTTGTGAATTATTTTTCTCGCCTCCAGGAAGTGATCTGAAACTTCCAGTTGCATTGACCCTGCTAGGCTTTCCTGCTCTGCATTCTGCGCCTTCCTGAGGTCCTGAGCCTGTTTGGGCCAAGCTGCTGCCAGTGGCAGAGAAGTGGCAGCTTCTGGACATGCCTGCCCCGGGTGCCTGGTTGTGGCATGTGCAGAGAAGACCCTTGGGACACCATTATTTTATTCTGCCTTAAATCCACCAAGAGCACAATTTAAATACGATTAACGGCCAGAAAGGCCTAGACTAATAGCTATAGCTAAAAATAAACAGCGCACAAATCTCAGCATCTTGTGATCTATAAGTGAAACTCAGGCAAATAATATAGGACTCTCTCTTTTTTTTTTCCTTTTTCTTTTCTTTTTGGGCCGCCCTGCAGCATATGGAGTCCCTGGGTCAGGGATCAGATCCAAACTGCACTTGTGACCCATGCCACAGCTGGGCAACTGATCCTTAATCCACTGTGCCGGGCTGGGGATCGAACCTGCGTCCCAGTGCTCCAGAGATGCCACTGATTGTGTTGCACCACAGCAGGAACTCCTAACATAGGACTTTTAATTGAATATATGAAAATACTTATGGAACTTAACATGGGGCACCGTGAGGCTATTGGATGGGGTTTCCTAAAAAGCGCCACAATCCATGGGAAGTTTATTAAACACAGAAGCCACATAGCACTTCTCCTCCCTGTGGTTATTTGGTTACTGGTTTTTGCTTTCCTACCTGCTACCCAACATACTATTTTCTTACAGAACTGTGACATGCCAAAATTCCAACAGAATCCCACAGGGGAGAGGCACAATTAAGAATCTTATGCACTAACATGTTCCTTTGTCCTCATGATCGGGGCATGTGTGGATGTCCACAGTGGGGGAGATAGTGCTGATGTCGATTTTCTGAGTTTGGCTTTTTGTTTTTGCAGAACCATACTTGTGGATTTTAGTTATCCCATCCTAACCCAGGGTATTCTACACCTCAGCATTATGGTAACATTAAGGCATTGATTTCTAGGATAATAACGGTTGCTTCTGCCGCAGTCTACTCTTAAGGACACCCTGGGCATATTTCATACTTATCAGGTTTCTGACCTCTGAGGCTCTATCTGTGTAATTCCAAAAACTATTGTCATTTCAGGACAAGACTTGAAAAAAAAAAAAAAAGCAATTAACTAGTTGCCTAGCATTGTGTAGATTAAAAGATCTAGATCATCAACCTAATCTTTGATGTAGCTTGATTGATTAATTAATTAAACGTTTATTGAGCAGGGCCTGAACTAGGTGCTGCCATGCTGTGTCTGAGTCTGGAAGGTAATTTGCAAATGTTGGTCCTGCCTTGGGAATACTGGGGAGGAGAGAGGCTGCTCCAGACACCCTTGTCAGCTCATGGGAGGGGGGCCTCTTCCTCGCCTACCGCTGCACCGAAACGTGTGCCCTTGGGAAGTCACAAGGTTCGGGGTGTGGCCACGGCCATGGCTGTGCTGTAGCAGCGGGTCTCTAAATGGGACCACACTGAGTACAGATGTGCACGAGCACGTGTGTTTGTGCACACAGGTGCCCCACACAGATGTAGCCACAAGCATCAAGAGAGGCAGCGGTCCCACTCTCGGTGTCAGTGGGGATGTTTATTATTGCATACTCTATGGAGTGCAGTCATATCCACCCAATTATTTATTTATTAAATTGAAATATGGTTGATTTACTATGTTGTGTTAATTTTCTGCTGTGCAGCAAAGTGATTCAGTTACATGTATGCGTATGTGTGTGTATCTACATACCCATTCTTTTTTAAAAATATTCTTCTCAAGTATGGTTTATCACATGATATTGAATATCATTCCCTGTGCTATGCAGTAGGACCTTGTATACATAATAGCTTGCATCTGCTAACCTCAAATTCTCAATCCTTCCCTTTCCCACCCCTCTCCCCCTTGGCAACCACAAGTCTGTTCTCTATGTCTGTGATTCTGTTATTTTTTCATAGAGAAGTACATTTGTATGATATTTTAGACTCTTTGTGTAAGTGATATATTATGGTATTTGTCTTTCTCTTTCTGACTTACTTCACTTAGTATTAATCTCTAGTCATGTTGCTGCAAATAGCATTATTTTGTTCTTTTTTATGGCTGAATAATATTCCACTGTGTATATTTGTACCACATCCTCTTTATCCATGCATCTGTTGATGGACATTTAGGTTGTTTCCCTGTCTTGGCTATTATGAATAGTGCTGCTATGAACCTAGGGTGTGTGTGTATCTTTTTGAATTATGTTTTTGTTTGAATATATACCCAGGAATAGGATTGCTATATATCTATCCAGTTATAAGATGCACATAACCCTTGGTGCAGTTACCTACTGGGAATGGATCCTAAAGCTATACATGTGCAGGGGATGAATATTCAAAGATATTTATTCATTCATCAGATATTTAATGAGCTCCTGCTACCTTCCAGGTGCTATTCTAGGCAGTGGGGAAACAGCAGTGAACAAAGCAGACTAGCTTTTACCCTTCAGGAGCTTATATTCTAATGGAGAAGGCAGGTGATAAACAAACCATAACAAGAAACACATATGTAGCAAGTCAGGTGGGACAACCATGCCTCCCAGTTGCCTGGGACAGTCACATTTACATCCTCATTATAACTGTCAATAGCTCTAAGAACCCCCTTCTGCTCTAAGGAATGTCCCAGTTGGGGAGTTCCCATTGTGGCGTAGTGGAAACGAACCCGACTAGTATCCATGAGGGCGTAGGTTTGATCCCTGGCCTTGCTCAGTGGGTTGGGGATCCGGTGTTTGCCGAGAGCTGTGGTATAAGTGGCAGACATGGCTCGGGTTCTGAGTTGCTGTGGCTGTGGCTTGCAGCTGTAGCTCTGGTTCAGCCCCTAGCCTGGGAACTTCCATATGCTGTGGGTCCGGCCCTAAAAGGCAAAGGAAAAAAAAAAAAAAGAAGTGTCCCAGTCTGCACGATAAGTGATATGGGGTCACCCTGATGGGGTGTTGACATGTGCCATGAAAAAAAAAATAAGGCGGAAAAAGAGGAAAGGAGTGACTGAAGTGGGTGCCATTTTATGTATTATTCATTGCAGATAGTTTGCAGTAGCAAAAAGTTAGAAACCTGACTGTCCATCAATTGGAGACTGTTAAATTATGTTATATTCATGCAATGGAATACTATGTTGCTGTCAAAAAGAATGAGATGGACTTATGTCCCCTGCTGTGGAAGAATCTCTAAGATATACTGTTAAGTGGAAAGAGCAAGATTCAGAACAGCACCTGTAGTTTAACACCCCCGTGTGCAGGGAAGAGGCGAGTATGTGCACAGATGTGCTTGGCCAGGCCCAGAAAAGCTCAGGAAGGACCTAAAAATCTGGTAACGGTGGCTGCATTTGGAGAGGGACATTGAGACACTTAAGATTGGAGATGGAGGAAGACTTGCTTATTACTCTTTAACTAGTTTGTATTTGTTGGTCTTTAAAAAGTTAGGTGAATATATTACCTGTTTTTTTTTAAAAAAAAAAATCATAGGGGAGAGAAAGAAAATATCTCAAGTCCACCTGGATGTGATGTGTAAGGAATCTTCTAGGGTGGTGATTCTCACTCAGGCCACATTAGAATCCTTGGAGAAATTAAAAAAAAAAAATGCAGGTGACTGAGCTATACTCTCAGATTCTGATTCCCTTGCTTGTAGGTGGGCCTGGCAGTGGTATTTAAACAGGAACCTTGCCCTGGTGATTCAAAAAGGCAGCTGAGGCTGGGAACCACCACTTCCCGAGCTTTAACGTGCGCACAGATCACCTGGGGTCTTGCTAAAGTACAATGTCTGATTCCATAAATCTTGGGTGGGTGTTTCTGTTCTTTTTTGTTTTCTTTGTCTTTCTAGGGCTGCACCCTCAGCATACAGAGGTTCCCAGGCTAGGGGTCATATCGGAGCTGTAGCTGCCGGCCTACATCACAGCCACACCAATGCCAGATCCGAGCTGCGTCTGCAACCTACACCACAGCTCACAGCAACGCCGGGTCCTTAACCCACTGAGCAAGGCCAGGGATTGAACCCGCGTCCACATGGATACTAATGGGATTCATTAACCGCTGAGCCATGACGGGAACTCCCCTTTTCCTGTTTCTAACAAGGTTTCCTTTCGAACCGGTCCCAGGTGATGCTGGTGCAGCTGGTCCATGGTCCACACTGGCAGTAGCACAAGGCTTAGAATAAATATCTCTGGTTCAGAACAGGTAGTCCCCGTGCCTCTTCTTCCACATTTTGGGAGATGAGCGGCTCACTCCTTTTTACATGCTGCTCTTTCACACAGAAGTGGGTGTGGATAATTAGCCTTCTGAAGTTGGAAGAACCGAATGCTCCTGAAGTGGTAGGGGAACCTGGACTTCAATCTTGTATGTCTGTTATTCTTCTGGGTGTCGTGTTCTGAGAGGACAGGGTGAGGTGGAGTGTAATGATTCAGTCATTCATTCACTCATTCATGTATCTGGGGAACTGAGTTTTGTATTATTTTATGGAAATTTTTTTTTTTTTTTTTTTTTTTTTTGCTTTTTAGGGCCACACCCACAGCATATGGAAGTTCCCAGGCTAGGGGTCGAATCAGAACAGCAGCTGCTGGTCTATACCACAGCCATAGCAACTCGGGATCTGAGCCATGTCTATGATGTACACCACAGCTCACAGCAATGCTGGATCCTTAATCCACTGAGCAAGGCCAGGGATCAAATCCACATCTTTGTGGATACTAGTTGGGCTTGTTACTGTTGAGCCACAGAGGAATTTCCTGCATGGGCAATTTTGAGAGCAGCCCCTTTGCCATGGGCAGTTCAGAGAAGGACATTGATGGCAGGGGTAGGCACCCCTGGGAGGCACCAAGGACTTTAGCCAGGAGAGGAAGTGGCTAGGAGCTAGAAGGAGTTCCATCTGTTGGCAGATGCCTGGCACCAGGCAGTGGGTCGGTGTTCCTGAAGATCATTGACAGAGGATCTGCCACCTTCCTGGAAGTAGAGGGGGCCTTGGCTGGGTACCAACAAAACTGTGGTTTTGGAGTTCTCTGGTGGGTCAGCGGGTTAAAGATCTGGCATTGTTACTGCTGTGGCTCAGGTTGCTGCTGTGGCATGGGTTCGATCCCTGGCCCAGGAACTTCTGCATGGTACAGGTTCCTCCAACCCCCTCCCCGCCCCCCAAAAAAACCCACCAACAACAGCAACAGCAACACCAACACCACAACTATGGCTTTTCCCAGGCAGGTGAAACATGAGCAAGTGGCCTTTGGTAGGTGGTGGCATCTGTCCCCAGACACCCTCAGTAGGCGTCTCTCATGGGCTCCTGATGGTGTCCCAGGCCCCCTCCAGCCTGAGAGTTCATTGTTAGGGTTGAGTGAAAATCTTAAGGAAATGAATACTTTCCTCGGTCAGTTGCACAGACTCCAACCTGTAGCTACGCAGATGGACTTTGCCTCAATTGTAGGACTTTCCTTTTTCTATGTGGGCAGGTGAAGCATCTGTGTTTGGACCTTCTGGACCCTTCAGTGAGGAGTGGAAGCAACATGTCTAGGGGCTGGCTTGTTGCTGCAGGGGAGCAAGGAGAAAAACCACCTCTTGCTGTGCAGAGGGGCTGCCTCACAGTGGAGCTGGACCAGGCCGTTGTAGAAGGGGAGGCGGGGGCACCAGAGACACAGGGAGATTATTTCCCCACAGGTTGCCTCTGATGGCAACCGGTCTGTGCTTTCCCTGCAGTCAGAAGATGCCTGCCAGGCCGGGAGTGAAGGATTTGGTCCGTGAAGGAGGAAGTGACATCTACCAAGTGTGGAAGTCCAAGAGCGTTTTCAGAATGTGTGTTTACTTTTTTATTTTAAAATTTAAAAAAAATTTTCAATTTTATTATTATTTTTTTCCTCTTTTAGGGCCACACTGGTGGCATATGGACATTCCCAGGCTAGGGGTCAAATCGGAGCTGCAGTGGCCAGCCTACGCCACAGCTGCAGCAACTCGGGATCCAAGCTGCATCTGCGACTTAACGCTGTAGCTTGTGCCAACGCTGGATCCTTAACCCACTGAGCGAGGCCAGGAATCAAACCTGCATCCTCACAGATACTAGTCAGGTTAGTAACCTGCTGAGCCACAGTGGAAACTCCCGGCAGGATGCGTGTTTAAAGAGGCACCCTGAACATGTCTTGTGCATTCCCGTCGTTGCCCGAGAGCTCCCCTTGCCCCGTGAATGCTTTTCTCCCCCGTTGCTGCCTAATCCTCCCTGTTGGGAGGGCCCCTCTTCCAAATACCTCCTGGCCTCTTACCCACTTCCTCCACTCCCCACCTGAAGAAGCAGGCAGAGCCCATTTCTCCCACCCTGAACCTTCAGGCCTTTTTGTGAACTTGGCACTGCTGCTTATCCATGCATCCCCCTGAGGGCCAAGCTCCCAGTCAGTGTCCCAGGCAGCCTTTCCCCTTTATTGGGGCCATGTCTAAGACTTTTGCATCCCTGATCCCCTGTGCCCAGCCCAGAGCCTGTGTGTAATGCATTGCTGGATTTAGTTGGCAAGGTGGGCAAAACCAAAGGCAAGTTAGAAGAGACCAAAACAGTGCTTTCACCCACAGATACAAATACCAGCTGGTGGCTCCTGAATCAGGGAAAGACCCTGGATGGGCTGAATTTTTTTTTTTTTTTTTTTTTGGCCTTTTTAGGGCCACGCCTGTGGCATATGGAAATTCCTAGGCTAGGGCTCAAACCAGAGCTGTGGCTGCCAGCCTATACCACAGCCATGGCAACATTAGATCTGAGCCCCATCTGTGACCTACACCACAGCTCACAGCAATGCCTGATCCCTAACCCACTGATTGAGGTCAGGGATCAAGCCTGCGTCCTCATGGATACTAGTCGGATTCGTTTCTACTGAGCCACAATGGGAAGTCCTGGACTGAGTTCTTTGTTTTGCAATTAATAGAAGAAAACTGAACTGGAGATGTGCAGGTCCTGGGTCGGCCACAGCCCAGGCACTCGTCCCCACCTGACCCCAGCTGGTTCTGTTTACCTCTGACCCAGCTGGAGGCCTGCAGGGTGGGGCCAAGGCCTGGTGCACGGGACCCAGTGGACCATGGAATCGGAAGCACATTTGGACCCAGAAACTCAGAGGAAAGATCCAAACTAAATGAAAGTATTTCTGGTTCAGCAGTAAGAATAGTCCTCAAGGCTTATGGTTGAATCGACAGAGCTTCCCTTCTTGGTCTTCCTCCTAGACGAGCCAATGACCAGGTGAGGTGTGTGGTACCCCGCCCTCCACCTGGCTTCTGGGCTTCATGGATTCCTGGGTTTTCTTTGGTTTTCAAGTCTGCTTTCCTTCATGGCTGTCAGCCCATCAAGAGTGGAAACTGAGTCTTAGTCCTAGTGTCTCTGGCATGCAACACATAGTCGAGGCTCAATAGCTATTTTTCTGAATGACTCAGTGAATCTCTACTGTGTTGCATCTACTCCAAGTGCCCTGATTTCCTCCGCTTGATTTTGAGCATCGATGTTTCTGACCTTGGACTGTATTCTGGCTTTGCTGAGAAATGGGCTCTGCCTGCTTCTTGTAATGCTGCTTTCTGTATTCTGGCTTTGCTGAATCCACCAAAACAATATCATGAGAAGAGCCCAAGGGAGTTCCTGTTGTGGCTTGGGCTTTCCCGTCGCGGCTCAGTGGAAACGAATCTGACTTGCATCCATGAGGATGCAGGTTCCATCCCTGGCCTCGCTCAGTGGGTTAAGGATCCGGTGTTGCTGTGAGCTGTGGTATAGGTGGCAGATGTGGCTCAGATGCTGTGGCTGTGGCATAGGCCGGTAGCTGCAGCTCCGATTCGACCCCTAGCCTGGGCACTTCCATATGCCATAGGTATGGCCCTAAAAAGACAGATTAAAAAAAAAAAAAGAGCCTAAGCCTGTACACTTATCATATAACCTAGGATGAGGCAGATGATAGGCCCTCAATAAATACCAGTACACTTAGCCTGCAAGAAAATGTCATCTGTGTTTTATTCGGACTTGGTCAGTATCACCGTAACCAGGGTTGCTGGCTTGCTCTTAAGGAAATTGCTTTTCTCCCTGGTTGGAGCCTAAGTCGGCCAGTCCCCACTGACCCTCAGGACAGAATTGACTAAGTTACCTTGCACGGGTCCAACTTTTGAAAGATTCAATTTTCCTAATTTCCCTCCAGGTCTCGAGCCGAGTCAGTGACTGATTAGCTCTAGGAGCGTCATGTGCTGGTTGTATTTATAGCTCTAATTAATTAATACAGGTAAAGAGCGAGGAAGATAAAGTGCTAGCGGAGTGCGGTGTCTTCAAATGACGATTAGCGCCCAGGCTGGGGACCTTTGAATGTGAACGTCTGGGCAAAAAAGTGCCGTCACAGGTGGAGCCTTTTAAAAAGCATCAGCTTGATTACGGAAGACATAAATTAACCGGAGGAAGTAGCGCTGTCAGTGACAGACTGTCGTCAGAATCCTCTCCCGTTCGGTTTCCATTTAAATCGACACATATGGCGAGGGGCTGTTGGAGGGTTTCAAGCATATACGTGCACTCACTCTCCCGCAGGAATAGGATGCCTTGGTTCCAGTGAACTTGGTGGGTGGGAGGGTCTCCCAGTCCCCCCACCCCCTCAGCTTTTCCTAAACCACAGGAAGCAGAGGGGTCACCTCTGCAAGGGTCAGGGAGCCCAAAGAGGGGGTGGGGCTTGCTTCATTTCATTGCATTCATTCGAGTACCTGAAACCCTTCAAAAATGTAGTGTTGGCACCGAGGCCTGGGAAGAGCTGGTGGCACCAAGGCTTGGCCTGGGGAGCACGTGATTCAGGGAGGGCTTGGCGTAGCCTTCTGGGTTCTTCATGCACTAAGAGAAGGCACGGCGGGGGATCTGTGGCTGCTTGGGTCCAGCGTCCAGGAGCCCCACCAGGGCAGTGTCCTGTTTTCTGTCTGCCCCCAGCTCAGAGCCACACAAAGGAGGCCGGGGGATGTGTTGGGCAATGGAAGGCCTGGATCGGGCGGCAGCTTCAGAAGCTCTGCTGCATCCCGAGTCTGTTTTGTTCTGGCCTGGCTTCCACCTGAGAGGAAATGCCCATCAATCCTAACTGAATTTCATCTCTGAAATCTGGGCTCCAAGCAGCCCAGAAAACAGCCCTGGAGGCTCCATGGGAGGAGGCGAGGGCCTTTGAGCTTTTGGGGGAAGCACTTGCCCCGCCAGGCCTGCTTGTGCCTGAAAGCATCTCAGCAGGATTGGCACCAGCTCAGGCATGAGTTAGAGAAGGGCCAGCTCCTGGTAAGAGCAGCGTACTGGACACTGTCCTTGGAGAGCAGATCCCAGCTGCACCCGTGCCTTTAGCGGGGCGATTTTGTGTCATGAACAACCAGCACAACTGTATCAAGTGGCGTGTGTCTCGGGCAGGGGCTGGGAAGATCACGGGCTTCCTCATAACCGCCTTTGCTGTGCAAAGACGAAGAGGAGGCATCACATCTAGCGGAACCCCAGGGCGAAGGGCCCCCCTGAACCCCCTGGACACCTGCTTCCAGAATCGGTTGACTGCATCGGTTGGAGCCCAGTCAGTAATACCCTCCTGGGTATTTCAAAACAGCACCCACAGTCTGGTGCCGTGGCTGCGGTTGCAAACGAGCGTCTTGAGCAGGAAGCCAGGCCTGTATTTTCTGGGTGGCTGCCGCCGCCACTTTCACTGCCTTGGCTGCTGTCCCCTTCCCTGCTGGCCCTCCTCCACTAGTGGGGCTGCTGCTTCTACTGGAAGAGCCTCAGAAGCAGGGAGAAATGGCTCCTCCCTTCCCCATGCCTCCCACTTTTCTGCCAGTGCTTCATAATAGCAGAGCCTTGTCCGCTGTGGGCCAGGGAGCGCTGGAGTCAAGTGCCGTTTGCAGGCATCCAGCCCCAGCGCTAGGGAGGCGTGTGCTGGAGGGGGCTTCTACTGACAGCCCTCCTGTGTTACCTGTTCATCTGTGCCCCTCTGGTTTTCCTTTGTGGCTGAAAATTTGAAGATTACGTTTTGAATGGAGAAACCATGAGGTCCTACTCTGCAGCACAGGGAACTATCCAGTCTCTTGGGATAGACCACGATGGAAGATAGAATGAGAAAAAGAATGTGTACATATATGTCTCATTAGGCTATACAGCAGAAATCGACACAACACTGTACATCAACTATGCTCTAATAAAAATTTGAAGATGAGAGAATTTAAAAAAAATCCTGTGTACCTACTAAGTGTCGGGCATTATGCCAGCCCTAGCGATGCAGTGATGAGGCCCTGGAGATAAGAGTTATGAGGATTCTCGCTCAGATGAGGTAATAGGTGGGGGAGTCAATACTGTGAGGATCAGAGTTCCCGTTGTGGCTCAGCAATAAGGAACTCAACTAATATCCATGAGGATGTGTCTTTGATCCCTGGCCTCGCTCAGTGCGTTAAGGGTCTGGCGTTGCCATGAACTCTGGTGTGGGTCACAGACACGGCTTGGATTCCCCCGTTGCTGTGACTGTGGCGTAGGCTGGCAGCTGCAGCTCCGATTCAACCCCTAGCCTGGGAACTTCGATATGCCTCGGGTGCAGCCCTAAAAAGACAAAACAAAAAACAATAAAAAACCAAAACTGTGAGGGTGTTCCTATGGCCAGGTGCTGAGCCCAGTATCAACAGGGATCATCCCATTTAGCCTGGCAACAGCCCGATGAGTTTTCAGATGAAGTAACAGAGGCCCAGGTAACTTATCCTGAGATAGGTAACTTACCCAAGATCACAGACACTGAGAGGCTCATGCCATCCTCTGAGAATTCATATGAAGTCCTTGCTGAGGGGCTGTGGGGCCAGGCTCTCGTTCGCCACCCCAGGGGAGGGGCCTTTGAAAGGCCTTCCTTGGACCTTTTGAAATGGGGCACCTGCAGGATGGGCGGATCCAGCCACAGTGGTCCCTGCTGCTGCTCCATGTCCTGGTACCCTGACGGCCCATCCCCAGCGCCCCATCAGCCCACACCGGCCTTTCCCACCTCAGACCTCCTGGAGGAGTTATCTGCATTGCCGTCTGCACCTCGAGGGAGGGGTGTGGCCATTATTCCTGATATTTCTGTGGTGGAGCCTCTTATCTTCCTGGTAGGTGCTGGAGAAGACCCTTAGCTTATGTATCTTTGTGTGTCCTAAATCTGGCATAGCATCCTGCATGGAGCCAGCTCTCAGAAAGACATTATTCCTGTACTGTATAAAAAGATCAGGCCATACAACCCACCTTTGTCAGTCTTCAAATGTAGATTCAGCTAAAAGACTTGAAAGTAGGGACTTGACCAGGTATTTGTACACCTGTGTTCTTACTGGCATGTTTTTGTTTTTGTACTTTTTGGCTGCACCCACAGCATGCAGAAGTTCCCAGGCCGGGGGAATCAAACCTGCACCAGCCACAGCAGTGACGATGCTGGGTCCATAATCCACCGAGCCACATGGGAGCTCACATACTAGTGTTTTTCACAGTAGCCAAAATTAGAAGCAACCCAAGTGTCCATCCGTGGGTGAATGGATAAACAAAATGTGGTATAGATTTTTTTTTTCTTTTTAGGGCTGTACCCATGGCATATGGAAGTTCCCAGGCTAGGGATCAAATTGGAGCTGCAGCTGCCAGCCTACACCCCAGTGAATGTATTTGATGCTCTTGACCTGTGCACTTAAAAAGGGTTAAAATGTACATTTTGTGTTATGCATATTTTCCCACAATAAAAAAGAAAACTCAGGACTCTGCATGGTGGTTTCCAGGTTTGTGATGGTGCCTGATTCTTATAACCTGAGAATCCTGTTAGGAAGGGGTGCTTGAGAGTGTGAATCTAGCCATGCCTCCGTGAAGACCATGGATTCCAAGGCTCATTCCTGCTGGTTGAGCTCATGAACTCAGAAACTACTTGGGCCTTTCTTTGAACCTCAGGGAGGCCCACTGGTCCTGGTACAGGAGAATCTTAGGAGGCAAAGTGAGTGTTTGCCTGGAGTACAGGACGCCAGCACTTTTTTGGTTTGTCTTAGTTGAATGCCCTGGGACCATCTGTACCCAGCAGGAGGCCTCACTCGCAGGCACATGAAACTAATTCCAGTGATTATCGGCACCTTAGGAATTTATGGGAGGGCTGGAGAACAAGGCTTGGAAAGAGCGTGGAAGTAAGGTGGCTCAAGACGTCTGCATAGTGTGGCAGCTTCTGCAAGTCCAAGCACCAGGGCTGGAGCAAAGGGCTCCTTTCCTGCATCATTTCTCTCAAGACTCGGGGCCTGGAGTAGGCAGCCTGATTGGCTACCCGGACAACTGGCCACCTCGTGGCTGACAGAGGGCAGGACACTTGAGGGCAAGAGAAGTCTCTTGATGCAAATAGCGACCTGAGCGGAAGAGCACTGGATGCTCAGAAGCCACAGTGGCCAATGTGCCCTTGAACAAGGACCCCTCCCTGCTGAGACCATGTGGGGACCCAGGGCCACCTGGGCATTCCATCACGCCCCTGCTGGGGGCTTCGGAGGGCCTGGGGAGCAGGAGCAGAAGAAAAGGCCTTGTTTTGCCCTCCTCTGGGCCCAGATTGGAGGTGATGGCCCAGCCAGGTCCTTGATACGTCTGCCCCAGCTCCTGGGTCCCCGTGTCCTCAGGCTGTGGGAGAGTGGGGGTGGGTATCGTGGCTTGTAGGACCACCACGCCCTCTTCCATCTCTTGCCTCTGGCCTGTCTTGGGGAGAATGTTTGCCATGGCATTTAATCAGAACCCCATAACTCTCTTGTGAGTCACAAAGCAGCTGTGTTTGGGACCTTCACGAGTCTTCACAGACGCCGCAGGAAGGAAAATCAGCTGCAAACCAGTGCATGACCTTGTTTGCCCTAGAAAAATGTGAATCTTGGCTAACTTTCCCCCTCCTTCCCAAACATGCTGTAAAATGTTTACTTCCACACAGCCTTTTAAACGCACCCCTAATGTACTCCCTCCCCCAGTACATCAGGAGATTTAAAAGGTTCATAAAAACTCCCATCTTATGGGTACAGTAAACTTTTGTGTAGTGGTTCTTCTCTGAGATTAGGGGTTCCCAGACCATCCTTGTAAAGTTTGATCACTGATTTGTCTGAGAGCTAATTATCACCCGACTGAGAAGTGATGAAGTTTACTTATCGCCAAAGCGGGAGAATCCACACAGCCCATTAAGCCTCTGGGGCTGCCACGCTGAGGACCTTCTTCCTCCGTGGAGCACGAAACGCCATTCTCGCACCCCGTCCTTTGGCTTTGTCTCCAGCCTGTTGCTCATCAACAGGCTGCTGTGCGTGTCTCAATTCGGAGGCCAGCTCAGTGCACCCGGGGTGCCTCGTGGGGCTTGTGGTCTCCGATGTCATCTGCAGACACACGTGCTGCCCAGAAGAAAGCACTTTATAAGATGCCTGTCCCCCAGAACCTGACGGGCAGGTGCTGAAACACGCAGACAGGACACTGAGTCCTGCTTGTGAGGATCCAAGGTTGAAGACGTCATTGGCCACGTGCAAGGTCACCTGACGGCGTGAGGTCTGGGGGAGGCTGTGGTTCAGCCACCCAAGCACGCTCTCCCTCCAGGGCTGTTGCCTCTGCACTGCCCCCTGCCAGGTCCGCGCTTCCCCCAGGGGGTCCACGTGTCTAAATTGCTTACCAACTTCCAGGGCATGCTCAAACCTCACCTTTTTTTTTTTTTTTTCTTTTCTTTTTGGCCCCCCTGTGGCATATGGAATTCTCAGGCCAGGGATCAGATCGCAGCTGCAATTGCAGCCTAAGCTGCTGCTGTGGCAACACCTGATCCTGAACCCATTCTGCTGGGCTGGGGATGGAACCCGAGTCCCAGTGCTCCCAAGAGGCTGCTGATCCCATTGTGCCACAGTGGGAACTCCTCACCTTCTTCTTTTTGTAATTATTATTATTATTAGTGCTGCACCTGCAGTATATGGAAGTTCCCAGGCTAGGGATCGAATCAGAGCTGCAGCTGCCGGCCATGGTAACACTGGATCACCGTATTTGCGACCTACGTACACCACAGCTTGTGGCAACGTTGGATCCTTAACCCATTGAGTGAGACCAGGGATTGAACCTGTGTCCTGGTGGACACCATGTTGGGTTCTTAATCTGCTGAGTCACAATGGGAACTCCTGTAGTAAGTTTTAAAATCAGGAAATGTGAGACTGCCCGCGTTGTCCTCTTTCAAGGTTGTTTTGGCTAAACCTCCCCTATTCAAAGAGGCCTATACTCAGGGCCTGAATGAGGGTGGCATGAGTGAAGAGGTGCCCGTGGCATGCAATACAAGGAGGCGCCCACCCTCAGGTGCTGACCCTGCACCCGCACAATCCAGAGAGTGAGGCTTCCTTAGATGTTGCACCTCGGGCACCTCCTCACTCTCCTTGCCCTAGTCCCTGCCCTTCCCTGCTGTCATCCTTTTAAATTCTGCAACCCATTCTCTCCCTCACCCAACAATCCCACTCCCCTTCCTCTGTTCTTTGTTTCCCAAAGTACTCAGTACCTTCGAGCAGACTGTAAAATATTTATTTATTGCTCTTTTTTTTAAACATATATATATATATATATATATATATATATATATACATTCTTTTAAAACATATTATTTATGGCTCTCGTCTGGTTCCATTGGCTGGAAAATCAGCACCACTATGGCAGGGATCGTTCTCGGTGTGATCCTCTGGTATTTGCAGCACCTAGAGCAGGCTCAATACATGGCCGGTACTCAGTGTTTGTCGAATTAATGAATCAGTGCCTGGATAATGCTGCCTTGCTCTGGCCCTTATAGCCTTGCCAGGCAGGCAGGACAGAGAGTCCATTCTCAGGAGATTCCTCCTGCTCCTGAGGGAGCTGAAGAACAAGTGGGAGAACTCAGGACCTCCTGCCTTTGCCATCAGGTTGGGGAGTGACTAGAGGAGGTGGAGAGAGAGAGAGATGGAGAGAGCGAGCGAGCGAGCTAGTGGCAGCAGCTGGCTTTATGATTTCATGCTGCTTAAGCATGATGATTTTATGATGGATAATCTGGCGCCCTCTGCCTCATAAGATGATACCGAGGAAGGTCCCTCCCCTGCCCTGTCCAGATCGCAGAGCAGCCACCCACGAGCCGGCCTTGGCACAGTCTTTGCTTGGACCACTCAGACCGCTCCTGGGCCCACATCCTCCATTGTATTTCTTATGGCAAGGGAAGTGGAGCTAAGACACTGCCCTCAATCTGAGACTGCTTGACCCCAATTTTATCATTCACCTTTCTTTCAGTGTTGTCTTCGGTGTTAGTTTATGTCGCCGTTTTGAAGATGCTACTCTTGTTGACTAAGCTAAGATCCAGCCTTTGTCTGTATGTGTAAAATTTTTCCCTCAGCTGAATTAAAAGTGTTCACACATGTGGTGAATGTAAACCTGCATGACTTTTGGCTTCTGTTTTTTTTTTTTTTTTTTTGGTCTTTTTAGGGCTGCACCTGCGGCATGTGGAGGTTCCCAGGCTAGGGGTCTAATTGGAGCTGTAACTGTGGGCCTATGCCACAGACACAGCAATGCCAGATCCTCAACCCACTGAGCAAGGCCAGGACTCAAAGCCGAAACCTCATGGTTCCTAGTTGGATTCATTTCCACTGCGCCACGACGGGAACTCCGACTTTTGGCTTCTTCAACAAATTTCTGCCCCCTGGGTAATATCCTCTTTTTGATGTCCCTGAGAATGATTTTATATGATGTTTCTAATTGGCTTAACATTTCAACAGCACTTACTCTGTTCCAGGCATTGTTCGAAGCCCTTTCTATATAGATCCTGTTATTAACCCTATTTTTCAAAGAGGAAAATGAGGCATAGAGAGGTCATCTGTCCAACTAACTTGAAGGAAACTTGCAGTAACTTGCCCAAGGTCACCCACCTCTTACGTGGAGACCCAGCTATGGGTGATAATTCCAGGACCCAAACCAAGTATCTAACTCTGAGTCTAATTTTTTTAATTTTTATGTTTTTATTATAGTTCATTTACAATGTTCTGTCAATTTCTACTGTACAGCAAAGTGACCCAGTCATACATACATATATATACACACATTCTTTTTCTCCCATTATCCTCCATCATGTTCCATCACAAGTGACTAGATGTTCCCCGTGTGGTACAGCAGGATCTCATTGCTCATCCACTCCAAATGCAGTAGTTTGCATCTGAGTCTAATTTAAATTATTTTCCTTGGTTCCGGTGCTGCAGTTATCTTATGTGGATTGAGAGGTGTCATGACAACAGCAAGAGCGGTACACATACCAACCAGCTGGTTATTGTAATTGGGCACTGGGTGTCCCAGGTTGAGCAGAAGCAGTCTGGGCACCGTGGAGTGAGGGGCTCCCCTGGAGAAGATGCACTGCGAGAGGGTGGGGGTGCAGCTCTGCCTGCCTGTCTGAGTTGGGAACTAAGTGCAGGTGGGAGGTTGGGGGTCAGGCTGAGAGGACCTTGGTTCCCCGCCCTGCTGATGGATGGACATAAGGATTTAGAGACGTGAGGAGGAGATTCAGTGTGACTGTGTCTATTACATGTCCCACTAGCTTGCATCTGTAACTGCAGGCCAGAGGTTTGTCCTGGAGGTGGTCCCAAGTACGGGATGTAACTGAGATGCACAGACTTTATTTATTTATTTAGTCTTTTTAGAGCCACACCTGTGGCATATGGAAGTTCCCAGGCTAGGGATGGAATCGGAGCTACAGCTGCTGGCCAACACCACAGCCACAGCAATGTGGAATTCAAGCTGAGTCTGCAACCTACCCCGCAGCTCATGACAACGCCGGATGCTTAACCCACTGAGTGGGGCCAGGGATTGAACCTGCATCCTCATGGATACTAGTTGGGTTCTTAACCCACTGAGCCACAACAAAACTTCTGTGAGGCAGACTTTAGACTAGGCCTCTTCTCATTGAGATTATTGCAAGAGTAAACAATCTATCTATCTATTTTTTAAATTATCACTTTCTACTCACTCTAATAGGACCTGGAGACAGGGGAGAGAGAGGATTGCAGAGAGTCCTAGCAGTGTGTCATCGATCTGGGAACCAGGGGCTCCTCGTGAAAGGTTTTGGCTGATGGAATGAAGAGATTCCTGGGTTAATTTTTTTTTCTTCCTTACATTTCCTCCTGTTATCTTTAGTCTTTGTACAGTTTTTAAATACTAAGTTCAAGTTAGTAGGGCTTGGGGAATGAGGAGCGGGCTAGAGTCCACACATAGGGCAAAATGGCCTGGAAATGAGGGGACTCCAGCTCTCCCCTCATTTCCCAAAGCCCAACCAACCTCAACTTAGTGTTTGATAAACTTGATTAAAAACTGGGAGTTATGGGGGGAGGGAAATATAAGATTTCCTTAGGCAAGAACAGAGAAGCTCATGAGAGTGGGCAGTGGTAAGAACCCGTCAGCTCTCCCTGGATGTCTGCAGCTCAACATGAGAGGAGGGGGGGCTCCAGACGACTTGACTTCTCATGAGGTGGGAGCAGGGTGTGGGTATCGTAGCAAAGGAAGACCTTGGGAGGCTGAGGACAAGCCCACATGAGCTGTCCCTGGAAGGAGATGTGCTCCCAAGGACAGTAGGTTGTCTTCTGCTCAGATCTGGTCCTGGTCCAACTCCCACAGGTCCTAGAAAGGAAGGTGGATCTAAACAAAACTGGAAGAACAATTTTTCAGAAAAACAACACTAGGAGTTCCCGTCATGGCTCAGGGGTAACAAACTGATTAGTATCCATGAGGATGTGGGTTTGATACTTGGCCTTTATCAGTGGGTTAAGGATCCGGTGTTGCCATGAGCTGTGGTGTAGGTCATAGATACGGCTTGGATCCGGTGTTGCTGTGGCTGTGGTGTAGGCTGGCAGCTACAACTCTGATTCAACCCCTAACCTGGGAACTTCCATATGCTGCGGGTGCAGCCCTAAAAAAAAAAAAAAGAAAGAAAAACAGCACTAACAACAGCAAAAACCTTTAAAATAGCAAGATCATTGGGACCCAACAAAAAAGAAGCCTCACAAGACATTGGGGTAGCACTCCTCCCTCTCCCCCCAAACCCCCGCCCCGGGCAGCACTGCTCTGGAGCCTTTCTACAGATAGGGGCACATCATCACAGATGACACACGGGGGACAGCAAACCCACGACAGGCAGGGATGCTTGGGGTCCCCAAATCCTGCAGAAACCCAATGATGGCAGGTGCTGCAAGGAAGCTGAACAGTTTTGTTGTTGAGCACACTGTGTACTGTGGAAAGTTCAGGAAATGTTGCAGAGACTTAGTAATATTCTGGAGCCCTATGTTAGCAAGATTCAATGAAAATGGTATGTGTTATTTATATTCTAAAGAATTGAGGTAAGATTTGTATTCAGTGAACTACACTTAAGTGCACAATTCTGTAAGTGTTGACAAAAATATACACCTGGAACCAACACTGCAGTCAAGATATGGCATATTTCCATCACCCCAGAAAGTTCCCTGTGTCCCATTGCAGTGAAGCGTCATGGCCATCAGAGCCAACTGCTCTGATTTCTATCACTGTGGATTAGTTTGATCTGTCTTGAACTTCAAAAAATGAAATCGTATAGAATATACTCTTTTGTGACTGGCATCTTTTATTCCACATGTTTTTGAGATTCATTCATGTTAATGTATGTGTCAGTGGATTAGTATTTCACTGTATGACACTGAGTAAACAGTTCGTTTATCCATTCTTCTGTTGATGAACATTTGGGTTGTACTTGACCTGTTGGCTATTATGAATAAAGCTAGTATGAACACTTGTAGACAAGTTTGTGTGGACATAAATTTCATGACTTTTGGGTAGATATCTGCAAGTGCAGTTGCTGGATCATATAGTAAGTGTATATTTCAATTCCTAAGAAACCATTAGTTTTCAGAAGTGCTTGTACCTTTTTAACCCCCACAAACAATGTATGTTGTTTTACGTCCTCGCCAGCATTTGGTGGTGTCAGTCTTTTTGATTGCAGCCATCCTAGTGGTTGTGAAGTGATATCTTACTGTGATTTTAATTTTTGTTTCCTGATGGTTAATGATGTTGAGTATATTTCATGTGTTATTGGCCAGACTTTTGTGAAAAGTCTCTGAGTGTTTTGTTCATTCTAAAAGTTGAGTTTTTAAACTTTTCATTATTGATTTATATGAGTTCTTTATGCATTTGAATATAAGTCCTTTGTCAGATATATAAGTTGTGAATATTTTCTTTTCATTCTCTTAATAGTGACTTTTGGTGAAAAAAAAAAACATTTTTTTTGGGCCTTTTAGGACCACACCAGTTAGCATGGCAAATGGAGGTTCCCAGGCTCAGGGTAGAATTGAAGCCACAGCTGCCAGCCTGTGACCCATACCCATATCAACACCAGATCTGAGCCATGTCTGCAACCTACACCACAGCTCACGGCAACATTGGGTCCTTAATCCACTGAGCGAGGTCAGGGACTGATCCTGCATTCTCATGGATACTAGTCAGATTTGTTTCTGCTGAGCCATGTCAGGAACTCCTCAAAGTTTTTAATTTTGGCGAAGCCCAATGTGTCAATCATTTTTCTTTCAAAGGGAGTGCTTTTCACATCTTCTCTCAGAGGCCTTTACCTACCAGGGATCAGGAAGATAATTCTTCTAAGTTTTATTCTAGAGGCTTTATAGAATTAGCTGTTATAGTTAGGTCCTTGATCTATGTTAAGCTAATTTTTATGTATAGTCCGGGATAGGAGTTGAGGTTCATTTCTCCCTCATATGTTTATTCAGTTCTTCCAGCACTATTTGTTGAAAAGGCTTTTATTTCCCTAATTGAATTACATTTTGATGGCTTTGTTGAAATTCAGTATGTGTGGGTGAATTTTTGGACTCTATTCTGTCTTATCAGTCTATTTGTCTATTCTGATCCTAATATCAAATTTGGTCTTGATTACTCGAGCTTAACAATTAATTAGGTGACATGAGTCTTACAACATTGTTCTTCTATTTCAATATTTTTTTTTGCTTTTATAGATTCTTTTCATTCCCATAAAAATTTTAGAATTTATAAATTCCTACAAAAGTATGGATTTTGATTGAGATTGTGTTGAATCTATAAATCATTATTGAGTCTTCTAGTATTAGAAATCAATCAATGTTGAAGCTTTCAATCCATGAACATGGTATACCTTTCCATTTACTTAGGTCTTTAATTTCTTTTGTAGAGGTTTTCAGAGAAAAGATTTTGCATGTATTTTGTTAATGTATTTCTAAGTATTTTATATTTTTTGATGCTATTGCAAATGGCATTAAAACTTTCTTTCCAGTTTTTTTGCTGCTGTCAGTATACAGAAATACTATTTATTTTTGTGTACTGACTTATCTTGCCACCTTGCTAAATTTACTTATGTTCTAGCAATTTCTCTGTAGATTCCTCAGGATTTTCTATATATACCACCATACTACCTGTAAATACATACAGTTTTATTTCTTTTTCAATCTATGTCTTTTTTCTTTTTTGATCTTAACTGTATTGTCTAAGATCACCAGGACAATGTTGAATAGACATGCCAAAGGAGAACTTCCTTACCTTGTTTCCAATATTAGGGGGAGGTGTTAATATTTTACCTGTAAGTGTGATGTTAGGTGTAGCTTTTCATAGATTTTATTAGATTGATGAAGTACCTTTTTATTCCTATTTTGAGAGTTTTTCTTCTGCAGATGGGTTTGAATCTTGATAAGTGTTTTTATTTGCATATGATTAGATGATTTTTATTTATTTATTTTTCTTTTTATGGTTGCACCTGTGGCATATGGAAGTTCCTGGGCCAGGGGTCAAATCAGAGTAGCAGCTGTGGCCTTTGCCATAGCCACAGCAGCACTGGATCTCAGCTGCATCTGTGACCTACACTGTAGCTTGTGGCAATGCTGGATCCTTAACCCACTGAGCAAGGCCAGGGATTGAACCCACATCCTCACAGAGATAACGTTGTGTCCTTAACCTGCTGAGCCTAAACAGGAACTCCTTAGATGACTTTTTGATTCTTTTTTTTTCTGTTATTATAGTGCATTACACTGATATATTTATGACTATCAAACCAAACTGTATTTTGTAAAAAGCACTATTTGGCACAATGTATTTTTAAAAATGTATTGCTGGATTTTATTGGCTGATATTTTGTGGACAATTTTTGTGCTATGTTCATGAAGGATATTGATTAGTAATTTTCCTTTCTTTCTTTTTCAGGTTTAGGATCAGTGTTTTCCTGTTTTTATAAAACTAGTTATGAAATGTCCTCTCATTCTCTGTTTTCTGAGAGAGTTTATGTAGGGTTGGTCATTGTCCTTTTCTTAAATATTTGATAGAATTTACAATGAAACCATTTGGGCTTCAAGTTTGTTTTTGACTATGACTTTAACCTCTTTAATGGACTCAAGATTTTCTAGATTTTTTAATTTCTTCTAATGTCGGTTTTGGTAATTTGAAGTTTTCAAGGAATTTTTCCATTTCATGTAAGCCGTCAAATGAACTAGCAATAAAATTGTTCATAATATTGTCTTGTTATCCTTTTAGTGTCTGTAGAAACTGTAGTGATATCTCCCTTTCACTCTGACATTGATAACATGTTAACTCTTACTTTTTTATTTCTTATTCTTTCTATATCAACTTTGTTAATTTTTTGTTTTTGTTTTTGTTTTTGTCTTTTTGCTATTTCTTGGGCCGCTCCCGTGGCATATGGAGGTTCCCAGGCTAGGGGTCCAATTGGAGCTGTAGCCACCGGCCTACGCCAGAGCCACAGCAACGAGGGATGCAAGCCGTGTCTGCAACCTACACCACAGCTCACGGCAATGCCACATCGTTAACCCACTGAGCAAGGGCAGGACCGAACCGACAACCTCATGGTTCCTAGTCGGATTCGTTAACCACTGCGCCACGACGGGAACTCCCTAATCTTTTTTTTTTTAATCACAGATTTTGGTTTTGTTAATTTATTAATTATTTGTCTTTTTTTTTAATCTCATTGATGGCTCTGCTATGTTTATTACTGCCTTCTTGTACTTATACTAGGTTAAACTTGATTTACTTTTTCTAGCTTTTAAGATGGAAACCTCAATCATTGATTTAAAATTTTTCTTCTTTCTAACATGCCCACTAAAATCTATAAATTCTCTCAAATTATTGCTCTAACAGTAATTCTGATATGTTGTGTTTTTGTTATCATTTAGTTTTAGTTTGCAATTTCTATTGTGATTTTTTTCTTTGACCCATGGATTATTTAAGTATATGTTGTGAATTTCCAAATATTTGCAGCTTTTCCACTGTGGTCAGAGTAAATATACTGTTTAAAATGTCAATATTTTGGGAGTTCCTGTCATGGCGCAGTGGTTAACAAATCTGACCAGGAACCATGAGGTTGTGGATTCGGTCCCTGGCCTTGCTCAGTGGGTTAAAGATCCTGCATTGCCGTGAGCTGTGGTGTAGGTCACAGACACGGCTCAGATCCCACATTGCTGTGGCTCTGGCATAGGCCGGTGGCTACAGCTCTGATTGGACCCCTAGCCTGGGAACCTCCATATGCTGTGGGAGTGGCCCTAGAAAAGGCAAAAAGACAAAAAAAAAAAAAAGTCAATATTTTGAAATTTATTGACACTTGAATTTGACCTATCATAAGATTTATGTTGGTGAACATTCTAGGTACACCTTGAAAATGGTGTACATTCTACAGTTGTTGGGTGCTGTATTCTAACCTTGTCAGCTAGGTTAATTTTGTTGATAGTTGTTCTTCAGATAGTATATATATTTATTGACTTTTTTTTTTTTGGTCTGGTTGTTTTATCAATTACCAGAAGAATGGATGTTAAAATTTTGGCAATGATTATGGATTTGTCCACTGTCTTTTTAGTTAAGTTCTACCTCATGTATTTTGAAGTCCTGTTATTTACTGCACTCATGTTTTGGATTGTTATGTTTTTCTGATAAATTGTCTCTTTATCACTGTGAAAGATACTTGTTTCTCTGTGGTTATATTCTTTGTTCTAAGGTCTATTTTGACTGATAATAATATAGTCAAACTACCTTTCCAGTTCATTTATTGTCATTTATCTTTTTACGTTTAACCTAGCTATTTCTTTTCATTAAACATGTCTCTTGTAGATCACCTGTAGTTGAATCTTGATTTTTGAATCCCATCTGTTCTTTTTTATCAGAGAGTTTTAGTTCATTACATTAATTTAATGATTGATAGTCCACAAATCTGCCATCTTGCAATTTGTTTTCTAGTTGTTTCATCTAATTTGCGTTTATTTGTTCTTCCTTTCCTGACTACCTTTGCATTATTGTACTGTTTTAGCAGTCCATTTTAATTCTTCTTTTTATACATTTTAATACAAAGAATCCTTTCTTTTTGTTTATTTTGTTTGTTTTTAGTTGACTGTGCTAGAGATTACACTGTGCATTCTTAACTTTGTTATCTCTTCATGTGATGTGTAAGATTTTTAAAACAGTAAAATCCACTTACCTCACCATCCTTTGTACTATTTTTGTCATATAATAATAATTAATAACCCCATCAATATTGTGTTACTGTTTTTTGCTTAGCTGTCTTACAAATATATTAATAGAGGGAAAAAAAGTGTTTTATATTTAACCACTCTGATGTTTGTTCCTTCTTGTAGACTTGAATTCCAATATGACGAAATATCAGCTGTCATTCATGTATATCATTGCTCCTCTGTATGCCACGAGCCTTCATTAAATGGCTGCTTTTAGGCTGCTGCTTTATCTTTAGTTTTCAGCAGTTTGATTTCGATCTGAGCTAGGTATAATTCTCCTTATATTTATGCCATTTGGGATTCAGGGAGCTTCTTGGCTCTGTAAACTTACACTTTCCATAAAATTTGTGAAAAATATGGTTGTTATTCTTTTATACAATTTTCTATCTCTTCTCTTTCCTTTCCACCATGGACTCTGATACTCTGATATGTTAGACTGCTTGACATTTTCCCCACAAGTCCCTGAGGCTTTGTTCACCCCCCCCCAATATTTTTCTCTCTGCTCTCAGATTGAGTACTTTCTCTTGATCTGTCTTCAATTTTACTAACCTGTCTGCAACCTCCAATTTTCTGTTAAGCCTGTATATGCAGAGCTTTTGTTTAAATCATTGTGTTTTTTTCATTTCCAGAATTTCCATCTGGCTCTGCGTGTGTGTGTGTATAATACATATACATACTTTTGTATATTTGTATTATAAGTTTGGGGAATATATCTGCTATTCACTCATTCATTCATTATGATTATCTTTTAAGTTCTTGAACACATATTTATAAAGTTTCTTGAAAGGCTTTTTTTCATGTTAATTTTTTTTTTTTTTGGTCTTTTTTTAGGGCTGTACCTGTGGCATATGGAAGTTCCCAGGCTAGGGGTTGAAATGGAGCTATAGCTGCTGGACTTCGCCACAGCCACAGCAGTGCCAGATCCGAGCCACGCCTGTGACCTACACCACAGCTTGTGGCAATGCTGGATCCTTAGCCCACTGAGCGAGGCCAGGGATTGAACCTACATGCTCATGGATACTAGTCAGATTCGTTTCTGCTGAGCCACGATGTTTCTGTGAAACTCCTCCTGTTAACTTCAAAATGTAGGCCATCCTAGGGTCTGTTTCTATCTAATGATTATTATTATTTTAAAGTTATGGATCACATTTTGATGCTTCTTTTCATGTCTAGTAATTTTTGAGTGAACAGTGGACATTGTGAATGAGGCACTCTGAGAATTCTGGATTATGTCATCATTCTTTAAGGAGTTTCAGCTTTTCTGTCAGGTAGTCATATTGCTAGTGGATCCTTTGTTAGAGTTGGTTTAACTTGCTGTTAGTATCTATTTTAATATTTTTTATTTATTTTTTTTAAGGACTGCACCTGCAGCAGATGGAAGTTCCCAGGCTAGGGGTCCAATCAGAGCTACAGCTGCCAGCCTACACCACAGCCATAGCAACGCCAGACCCGAGCCGCATGTGTGACCTACACCACAGCTAACAGCAATGCCGGATCCTTAACCTACTGAGAGAGGCCAGGGATCGAATCTGCATCCTCACGGATCCTAGTCGGGTTTGTTAACTGCTGTGCCACGATGGGAACTCCATCAATTTTGAACTTTCCTTCACTTTGCGTTGTGGTCCTTAATCCAGAGGCAGATCTCAGCTGGAGACTTGGAGTATTCAGTGACGTTTCTCTACCTTGGCTTGGCTGAAACTTTAGTATCTTACAGCAGGGTATAGTCTCTAGTATCAGCATACCACACTCAGCCCCATGTCAGGAGACATTTGGTAGGCTTTCTGGAATGGCACTCTGTGCGTGCACATTCCATCTCGGCCAAGGTCCCATGGTGAATCCTTGACCAGATTTACAGGACCTCTGAGAAGCTCTCTCTTTTCTGGTATTTGCTCTACACAGTTAAGCCACGTCAACAGCCTAGAACTCTGATCTCTATTTCCTTAGCTTACTGCAACCTCTCTTCCACTTGTACTACTCATGCTTGTGTTATGGCAGAATGGTAGTACTCCCAGGAAGAAAGCCAGAGGAATAACGGGGTGCACCTCACCTGTATGCCTTCTCCCAAAATTACCATCCCCATGCTGTCTGTTGCACCATGTCTGAAAACAATTGCCTCATATGTTTGTCTAGTTTTATGGTTGTTTTTGGCAGGAGGGCAAGTCTTGTATCAGTTATTCTGTCATGGCTGAAAGCAGAGGTTCTCCAATTTTTTAAAAGAGAAGATGTTATTTAAAATCCAACATTAAATAGAATGCTGCTGGTTTTTGTCTATGTCAGTGCTTTAAATTTTAGCAGGGCCTGTTTAATTTACGAGTAGATTGGATGTGATTTAACTCTTTCTCTGGTACTTGAAAGGCCTTTAATAAAGAACTAACTCTTCTATTTACAACTGTAGATATAGATGAACATTTGTACTAAGCTATTAAAGAATGAGCCCTGGGCTGGTTGTCAGGAGAGCTGGGCCCTATCGTTGCCACTAACCAGAGGTATTACCTTGGATTTCTGGCCTCAGCTCCACTGTCTGCAAAGTGAATTGGATGAGCTGTATGCCTTGGGCCCTTCTAGCTCTGACATTTTGGGACTGTCATGTAGAATTCTGAAATTTCACTCTTTCTTGATAGCAAGCTTTTCTTAGAGGAGCGGATGGCAGGGATCCTGGGTATGCTGAGTCCTTGAATGGTTGGAACAGGCAGAAAACAAAAAAGGCAGCTCTTGAGGCAGGAAAGCCAAATTTTATCAATCGACAATTTTGCATAAACCAATCTTCATTATGAAAGAGAAGAGTGTCAATAAAAAGGATTCGTGGAACCAGATGTCTACCATATTTTCTAAACCTTTAACAAATGATGGTTGTCATTTTTTGAGCACCTGCTGTCATTTTTTGAGCACCAGGAACTAGAATCAATGCTTAGATTCTGTTTTCTTCCTTCCTTCCTTTCTTTCGTTCTTCCTTCCTTTCGTTCTTTTTTTTTTTTTTTTTTTTTTTTTTTTGCTGCACCTGCGGCATATGGAGTTCCTGGCCAGAGATCAAATCCCAGCACAGCTGTGACTTACGTCACAGCTATGGCAAGGCCAGATCCTTAACCCACTGCACTGGACCGGGGATCGAAGCCATGCCTCACCAGTGACCCAAGCTGCTGCAGAGACCATGCCTGATCCTTAACCCGCTGCACCACACTGGGAACTCCTATCTCTATTTCTTTCAATCTTGGTCTCAGTTTTTCGGGATACATTATGTCCTTTTTCCCTCATGACAGCTATTGGGGAAGTCTGACTTGTCTTATTTCATGGATGAAATAACCTGAGGATCAGCGGGATTTAGCAACGCCTTGAAGGTCATGTGATAAGCGCTGTGAACAGGATTTGAAGCCAGGCTTTTCTAACTTGCTATCCACTGCACTCCTAATACTCCTGGGAGAGGTCTCTTTTAACACCAGGTGACTGTAATATTGGCTGAGCGAACCCACAGCGTCTTTCTAATCCCTAACGTAGGTATATAGTTTTACAGTTTGCAAAGCACTTTTGTGTATAAAAGGCAATTCGATTCTTACAAGAACGTTACGATTATGGTCCCTTCCCAGATCAAGAATGTGAGGCTAATTGAAATTCTCCAAAAAAAAAAAAAAAAAAAAAAAAAACTCCTAGTTTAAGAAGCAGTGAAGCCAGGATTTCACCTGAGCGCTGGCTGCCTCCCAAGCTTTATACACGATCTCCTTTAGTTGGGTCACGCTTCAGAACAGAGCTGAACAAGGCAGTAATAACAACTGATCGAAGGCATTCAGGGAGGTGTTACTGCTCCTGGGAGAGTAAACTGGTTCCTCCACTTTGGAAGACAGTTTGCCTTTGTCTACTAAAGATGAATCTGTAACCTCACAGTTCCCTTCTTCGCTATAAACCCTACAGAAATATCTGCACATGCGTAAGAGTGTTTACAGGCAGTAACCAAAATGACCACCACAAATAGATGAAATACATGGTATTTCAGTCAGTTCAGACTGTTGTAACAAATTGTGGTAGACGGGGTGGCTCATAAACAACAAGAATATATTTCTCGCAGTTCGGGAGGCTGGATGTCTGAGATCAGGGTGCCGGCATCGCTGGGTTCTGGTGGGCGCCCTCTTCTGGGTTGCAGACTACTGACTTCTAGTTGTGTCCTCACATGGTGGAAGAGGACAGGAAAGCTCTCTGGAGTCCCTTTTGTAAAGGTACAGATCCCATGGATGGGGGCTCCACCCTCAGGACCCAATTACCTCCTAAAGGCTTCACTTACTCATATCATCCCGGGGCGGGGGGCGGGGGTCAGGGTTTCAACATATGAATTTGGGGGCATGGAGCATAAACACTTAGTCCATGGCACATAGACTGCAGAGTGGTCATATAATGGGTTATTAAACCAGAGGAAAAGTGAAGGAACTACTACTGCTTGTAACACTTTGGGTGACTCTTTTTTTGGGGGGACTTTGCCAATGGCATGCAGAAGTTCTCAGGCTAAGGATTGAACTCATGCCACAGCAGTGACCACACTGGATCCTTAACCTGCTGAGCCACCAGGGAACTCTGGGGTGATTCTCTTTTGAAAGAAACAATCCAGGCACAAAAGAGTACACACTGTATGACTTCATTTATATAAAGTTCAAGAAATAGGCAACATTTTTTATACCACATTTAAATTTTATTGGAATATGGTTGACTTCCAAAGTTGTATTTATTTCAGGTATACAGCGATGTGTATCAGTTGCACATATACACGTATCTGTGCCTTTTCAGATTCTTTTCCCATATAGGTTATTACACAGTATTGAGTCAGTTTCTCTGTGCTATGCAGTAGGTCCTTGTTACCCATCTATTTTATATATAGTGGTGTGTATATATCAGTCCCAACCCCTCTATGTTTCCCCTTTGGTAAACATAAGTTTGGTTTAAAAATTTTTGAGTCTGTGTTTTGGAAGTCCTATTATATCATTTTTCTTAGATTCCACATATGAGTGATCGCCTGCGATGTTTGTCTTCCCCATCTGACTTCACTTAGTATGATAGTTTCTGGGTCCATCCATGTTGCTGCAATTGGCATTAAGAAATCTGTAAAATGTATCTATGTTGTTAGAAATCAGGACAGTAGTTAACCTTTTGGTGGAAGGGTGAGGTACTGATTGGTAGGGGGTCCAAAAGGGACTTCTGGGGATTTCTTGACTTCAATAGTAGTTATTTGATTGTAAGTTTACTGTGGGATAATGAACTGAGATGTGTACTTATGACTTGTGCATTTGTCCATATAGATGTTGTATTTTTTATGATTTTTATTTTTTATTGTAGTTGATTTACAGTGTTCCATCAATTTCTATTGTACAGCACAGCGACCCAGTCATACATACATGCATACATTCTTTTTCTCTCATTATCCTCCATCGTGTTCCATCACAAGTGACTAGACATAGTTCCCTGGGCTATACAGCAGGATCTCATTGCTTATCCTATATGTTGCAGTTGAACAAGGGAAGTTTAATGAATGTAAGAAAGAAGATATCAAAGTTGAAACTAAATGGTTTCTTTAAAAAAAAAATCTTGGTGTAACTGTCTTTCTGGGTTTATCTATCTTATAGAAAAGCAATTACTTAATCTGACTTGTAATCTTAATTAAAATTTTAGAAAATATATAAAACGCAAGTGATTTGGTCCTGCAGTTCACTTCATTGCTCTAGTTCTTAACTAAGGGGGTTTTAATCATCTGGTGTAAGCTCTCTAACTTTAGAGTGGCAGCTATTGAAATTCTGGACACTAGTGGAGGGAAAACTAACCTTTAGGAAGCATTTGTGTGAATCCATTTGATTCTGGAGATACCATGGCCATGCGCGGTCTGGATGTTGAAAGATACAAGGCATTCAACATAAGTAAGCAGTTATTTTATTTTATTTTATTTTTTAGGGCCACATCTGTGGCATATGGAAGTTCCAGGCTAGGGGTCAAATCCAAGCTATAGTTGCTGGCCTATGCCACAGCCTCAGCAACTCGGGATCCAAGCCGAGTACCACAGCTCACAGCAACACCGGATCTTCAACCCGTGGAGTGAGACCAAGGATTGAACCTGCATCCTCATGGATCTTAGTCGGGTTCATTAACCACTGAGCCACAAAGGCACCTCCTTAAGTAAGTGGTTATATTCTCTACTCAAGCTGTGACTGAACTCTGGGCATGGTGTTCTGGTCATTGGAATTGGAAAATTTTGGTCCAAAGATTGGGTCTTGTGATGCTTTGACGTGGACATTTGCTGAATTTTCCCTCCTAATCTCCACTCCTGCTGGTTTTACTCAGTGGGGTTCACACTTGACTTCTCTGAGTCCTCATGCTTTGGTAAAGCTTTTCCCAGTGAGGAGCATGTGACCGCATCTAAGCCAATCAGTGTACTCCATCCCTCTGGCTACAGTGATTGGTTCTGGCATGAGCACATGACCTAAGTCAATCTGGGCCAATCACTTTCATTTCTGAGTTTGGCTTTGGACTCATCTTCTGCAGGCCCATGTGTTAAGATCTGAGCCTTAGGCTGCCAGGGTGCCCCACTGAGCTGAGGGAGAAGGTTACCCTAGGAAGCAGAGGTGGAGGTTGGGAGTGGGAGGTCTCTGACTCATTTCTCCTCCAAGCCAGCTTACCCTTTGGACTTTTCATAAGCGCCAAGTCATTTCAAGTCTATTTAGGCTGGATTTTTTTTTTTTTTTTTTTTACTGGTTACCAAAAGTGTCCTGATTGCTATGCCCACCTATTCTCTGCCTCACCTGTACCTCTGGATCAGTTTTGTCCCAAGAATGATGGCAGTAATTCTCACGGCCACCCTATCATGGCTTTTGAGAAAAACTGTAAGCTCAAGTGCTTAGAAAATGTCTTTGGCCTGAAGGCAACAACGACGACGGTGATAACAATACTGGCAAAACCCCAGGCTTTTCCAAACTTCTCAGCAGTTGCATGGCAAGTTCACACCATCTTCTGTTGGCAAGATGTGGCAAATATTGCAGCTCAGCGGTAAGAGTGAGAAACCCATGTCCCGAGCAGTTGGGTGGCTCTTCTTAGCAGGCTTAGCTCTATTTAAACCTCACAAACTTTGCTCTGTGTGTGTGTGTGTGTGTGTGTGTGTGTGCGCGCGTGCGTGCGTGTGTCTATGGGCACGTGTGGGAGGGTTTGGACTCTCTTCCTCTTTTGTTATGAGGGAGAACAGGGAGCAGATTGGAACAGGTTGTAACACTTCCGCATGCCCGTGTCCCGGTGCTGATTTCATAGTGCCGTCTGCCAATTGGCGTCTGGATCCCATGCCTCTTTGATTTATGTATTTATTGTAAAGCAGCCAAATTTCAGAGAGAGGAGAGGAGATTCTAATTAAATGGTAAGAGCAAGGTGTAATTTCTTATAAAGGGAGGGGAAAATGTGCCCACATTCTTATTTGCTGTCAGGAAATAAACTGTTGGAGACTTCTCCCCACCCATGTGAAAATTAAAACATGTCATTTCATCAAATGATTAGCTCGGTGTTTTGTAAGAGATGATTAGTTTTATTTGTGAGTGGGATTTTAATTAATTATTTTTTTTGACCGCACCTGTGTCATGCGGAAGTTCCCTGGGCCAGGGATTGAACCTGTGCCACAGCAGTGACCCGAACCACAGCAGTGACAATGCCGGATCCTTTGACTGCTAGGCCACCAGGAAACTCTCTGTGAGTGGAATTTTTAAATTAGGTAGATGTTACATTAGGAAATAAAGATAACCCGAATAAAACAAACAACCAAGCTGTCCCTTAAATCTGATTGCCAATCACCATTTTCCTTTTTAAACTGTTAAAAATGTTATCGAAAGGCCAAGAGTTTGCATGTCAGAGTTAGAGGTCCTTGCACAATATCAGGGCTGAGATGAGTCCCTGTGATGGACCCGCTGGGAGGCCTGAATGCGTCTGTGGCGTAATTGGCAGGTGAAGGATACAAGTGACTACAGTGCTAACAACCCCCAGAACTCCATCAGCACCAGGCTGTGGGGGCCTAGTTTGCCTGACTTGTATCCAAAGCTCCCAGAGGCAACGGTCCCCATCGCTTGTGTAGGCATGTTTTCCATCTTGGGTACCACTCTCTCTAACTTCTTTCGCCGTTAAGGAACTTACTCTATCAGGCTAGGTGATGCTCTTCAGTCAAAAGTCAGGGTGTGGTGGATGTGTGAGCAGCAGGGACCGTGAGCAGGGCCTGGGGCAGCAGTGACTTTGTCCCCACTTCCCCCAGTGCCTGGCACCCAGTAGGGGCTCAGTCACTGCGTGCTGCAGCCCTGGGATGCCATGTGTCTGGTTTTGAAATTTGCAATTCCATTGCCTCCACCTTGCTCCACCTCCACAGCTCCCCTTTCTACTGGCATCCACTCTCTTTGGGTTTTAGAGTTCTCGAACCCTCCCCAGCCCTTCCGGGCAGCCTGGTCTTGCCATGGGTGTGCTGTGACTTGCCCTGGATGGCCTGGGAGTTTGGACTCTGATTTGAGCCCTGAGGGAGGGGGATGGAGGTATCTCAAACTCCCACCATACCTCTGTTTCCCTTTCTTTCAAAAGGGATTTAATCATATTTATCTTCTTACCTCTTCCAGATATTATGCAATTAAAATGAAGTGATAGATGTGAAAGGAATTAGGAAAAAGGCTCTATGCAAATTCATCACTGTGATTAGCATTCTCGTTATTTCTTTTATTATTAAGTCCCTAAATGATCACATCCTTCTGTGAAAGACATGATCTGGGAACACAGAGGGAAATAAAAGCTGCATCTACCTGCAACCTTGGAGTAGAAAAATCCCCTTATTCTCTTTCCCCTTTCAGAAGAGAACTTGATGTGATCGGGTCATTGCATGTAAAATGCTTTAAGAATGTGATCTGTACTTCATCATTTTAAAATTCAAACATTCCTGAGCCTTTCCCCCCCCCTCACCCCGTTCATATTTATCTTCTTGGTCCTGCCTTCATTGGGCACCACATTTGTATTGATAAATTGTAGGTAGTAGGAGATGTATTGATGGGATGGAGACAGTTCAAAATGCAGAGTGCTGTGGCTTTGCATATCATTACACCTAGCTAGCTTTTTGCCTCCTGAAAGCTGTCGATTTGTGCATTATTGCTATTCAGGCTGATAAATGACAGTAATTGTTCTTAAGTTGAAGAGCTGGTTTAATATGCTGTCTGGCCTGGGAATTTCCTGAGCGCCAGGGTTAAACTAGTGCTCCACTCGAGCTAGCAAAATGGCCCTTTTTTCATCTCAGACTATAGAGTTAATTGAATTACGCGCTATTCATGCAGTTTGTAGCCTTGATTCTAGATACCATGAACGGTAGGGGGAGGGAGAGACTTTCTAGGAGCCTCCGGGTAACCGAGGGCCCCGCTTCAAGGACGTGACCCCTTCCCCGAGTGGAGGGCTGTCCACATTCTGCAGTGCAGTTTGCTCTCCTGCCCCTCTCCTTGCCATGGGTCATTTCAGAGGAGTCCTCGGAGGCTGCCCACGCCTGGAGGGCAGCAGGATTCCTGGAGGCTATCTTTGCATATTTTCTAAAATTCATTGATTTTGGTTTCCTTTTTAAATTTTCGGGTTTAAATGTGTGCTGTGATTTGGGTGAGGTCTCAAGTTGCCCCTTAGCTGTGGGCAGCCCCAGGCACGACTCATTCAGTTTTCCTTCCAGGTGACACAGACTCTAACCCAACCATTCCATCCAAAGGGTTCACCCAAGCCATTCCGAGCCAGAGGCCCCTTCCTTGGACCAAAGGAGGGGAAGGAATTAACTGTGGGAAACCGGGGAAGACAATCTTCCCCTTAAGGAATGTCTCGTCTGAGTCTGGTGTGTGGGCCGAGGTTTCCAGGAGAGTTCACCCAAGCAACCTCCTCTCCATCCCATCTTTGTGGTATCTCTGGACTGGCTGCCCAGGTGTCCTCTGGTTAGAATGGACCCAAAGGCAAACACAAAGCAAGCGAGAGACCCAGCTTGCCTCCCTTACCCTCCGGCATTGAGACGAAGCAAAGGACCAATGAGATTGGTTGCCCAATTCCAGATTTGCTTCTGTTTGGCCATCAGTGTCCACCTTCTGTACTCACACAGTCATGTCCTGGCAGATTAAAACCAGGTTATGTCTCTTATAAATTTAAACTTGTGCTGTGATTTGGGTGAGGGCTCAAGTTGCCCCTTAGCTGTGGGCAGCCCCAGGCATGTCTCATTCACTTTTCCTTCCAGGTGACGCAGCCTCTAACCCAACCATTGTGTCACAGCTTTTGACGTTCTTGGTGGATACACCCCCAGCCCCAACCTCTTCCTTCTGTCTGGATGAAAGAGAATGTTTGGTACCAATGGTGTTCCACGCCCTGATGGAAACATTTCCCCTGTGTTGCTCCGACCTAAGGAAATTTGGGGAAGCTGTTTCTACATGCCCTTTCTTTGATCCCAGCTCTCAAAAGGTGCCCTCTACCCCCACCCCTGAAGCAGGACCGAGCGATGTGACCCCACACCAGAACAGCTGGGGTTGGGGAAAGACTCATTTAGGGACAGTCATCATTTCTCATCATGGAAGCTCATAAAAATCCATCCTTTGCTATCCGACAAGGTAGGAGATAATGAAAGAAGATGGCTTCAAATGTAAATCATTTGGATCCGTTGGTAACACTGTTTAGAATTAAATTTGTGTGTAATAGAACTTCCGATCAGAAACGAGCAGTTTCCAGGACAAAGCTATCATGACTTCCAGAATTTCATATGGATGTTTCCAACGCTAATGGAGCCGGTGCAGTTCACTTGATAATGCTCTGGGCAGAAAAGCATCATTTTTCCTAGTTCTGTAACCCGCAAACTTGACTGCAGATCACTCACTCCGGTTCTTCCTGCCCAGCATCTCAGAAGAGGATATCTCACACCTTTCCTGGGCTGGAGGGAGGCACGCCTGCTGCTTCTACCCACAGCTCCTTCCTGGGTGGAAGAAGATGCTCCCTGAGGCTTGAGGGTGACCTGCGGAGCTCTCCTAGGGCCTGACAAAGGTCAGGGTCCCTCCTCAGTCTCTGGGGCTCCACTGCCCTCCTTTCTCTGTTGCACGCCTGGGGAGGGGCTGGCTTGGAGCCCAAAGGGCTGACAGAGGCTGGGCTACCCCAGGGCTTCGTTTGGGCTCATCCTTGAAGCCCAGTGCCCTCCAGAGTGGGATGGGTACCCCTGGTGGCACGTGACATATCCGTGGATGCTACAGAGACATGGCAATAACTGATATCAAATATCATTCCTTCTTCAGTCTGCTTCCAAGGTTTCTGATTCTGTCATAGAAAAATACGGATTTGGTGAGAAAAGATCTTTACTACCTGACTCTCTTATATTTGCTAACTTCCCTTTATGAAAAAAGAAGGAGAACATGCCTTGGACGTAGAGCCTTCTTCAGGGGACTGTATCAGCTGCAGCTAAAAAAAAATGCCACATTTAAAACATATTTATTTTGTTATTTTTTTTCTTTATCGGCCACACCTGTGGCATATGGAAGTTCCCAGGCCGGGGATCGAATCTGAGCCACAGCTGTGGCAACGCCGGATCCTTGACACACTGCCCCAGGCCAGGGATCGAACCTGTGCCCCCACAGCGACCCCAGCACCTGTTGTCGGATCCTTACCCCACTGTGCCATAGTGGAAACTCCAAAAAAGGGTATTCATTTTATAGTTATTTCTCAAGTGGGACAAATGATACCGATTTCCCTTTGCGGTAATGATCAAGATTCCTTCTAAATAAGTTTCTTTAACTAAGAAGAGTCTATTTAAGGATGATATTAAGTAAACACATGTCCAAGAGATGCCGGTTTATGGGAAAGATCCTGAAGGTGCCATGCGAATGGCTGTAGTCTGGGAAACTGTCCTGTTGCTGCCAAGGGCTGGTGGCAAGAGGGCAGGTCCCCCCCCACACCCGGGAATTCCATCATTGCCCCAGAATGCACTGTCACTCCCTACAGATTCCAAACCCCTTTAAAAATACCACGGCTTTCCTTGATGTTTGAAAAACAGAATAAATGCTCTTTGTAGAAAATTTGGAATATATAAAACACGCACACATAAAATACAAAGGAAATAAAAGAAGGGAAAGAAAGGAAAAATCCCCTAAGAGCCCATTTGCCAGAGATAGCCATTAACTAACGTCTTGCTTTATTTTCCTTTGTCTTTTAGTATGCAAACATCCATAAATTTCTTCTCCTTTAAATAAAACTACGGTTACAATGTACATAGAGTCTGTCAATGTCTCTCTTTTTTTTTTCACTTAGCATTTTCCCGTGTCACAGTTTTCTGTGATGCCAGGGGTTTCATCATTGAGTTCAAATCAATCTGATACCAGTTATTGAAGCTCATTTTAGGCTTTTGAGTTACACCTGGGGCCAAACAAAGGCACCCAGCCTGGAGGAGTTTACATTCTGATACATTCAGATGAAACACAATCATTCAGTAATCCTTTGAGGCTGGAGATTTAGAGGGTTTGAATTTTTTGTTATGTAAGTAAATTATGCTGCAGTCAACATTCTGGATCCTGACATCCTTTGCAACATTCCTCTGTCCTTCAGAGAGAACCCTAGACTGGAATCTCTAGACACAAGGATAGGGGCCCTTCAATGCCTGTGGACACATCCACTTTACTTTTCTTGTGATTATTTGCCACTTGTATCTCCTTCAAAGTGAAGTGACTGCGAATGGATTCCTTCCCTCCACCCCTTTTCAGATTGGCTTCTGTTTTTTGTTTGTTTGTTTGTTTTCTTCTTATGGCTGCACCTGCAGCATTTGGAAGACCCTGGGCTAGAATTGCAGCTGCAGCTGCAGCTGTCAGCCTATACCACAGCCACAGCAATGCTGGATCCTTAACCCACTGAGCGAGGCCAGGATCGAACCTGAATCCTCATGGACACTATGTTGGGTTCTTAACCTATTGAGCTACAATGGGAACTCCTGGCCTCTGTTCTTTTTCTTTCCTTTCTTTTTTTTTTTTTTTTTTGGTCTTTTTGGCATTTCTTGGGCTGCTCCCGCGGCATATGGAGGTTCCCAGGCTAGGGGTCCAATCGGAGCTGTAGCCACCAGCCTATGCCAGAGCCACAGCAACGCAGGATCTGAGCCGCGTCTGCAACCTACACCACAGCTCACGGCAACGCCAGATCGTTAACCCACTGAGCAAGGGCAGGGACCGAACCCGCAACCTCATGGTTCCTAGTCAGATTCGTTAACCACTGCTCCACGACGGGAACTCCCTTTTTTTCTTTCTTAAGGGCTGCACTCATTCCCAGGCTAGCAGTTGAATTAGAGCTGTAGCTGCTGGCCTAGCCACAGCCACAGCAACACTAGATACAAGCTGCCTCTGTGACCTACACCACAACTCACAGCAATGCCGGATCCTTAACCCACTGAGTGAGGCCAGGGATCAAACTCATGTGCTCATGGATATTAGTTGGGTTTGTTACCACTGAGCCACGATGGGAACTCCTGGCTTCTGTTCTTTTAACTGTTGCGTTTTGAGGATTCTTTGTGTGTTCTAGATACTAGTCCTTTGTTGGGTGTCTCGTTTGCCAGTATTTTCTCCTAATGTCTAGCTTCTCTTTTTTACCAACTCTTCACATGGCTTTTGCAGACCCCAAAGTTTTTAATTTGAAATTTGTCAATTTCATGTCCTTTTAAGCCGAATTATATACATGATTTAATTATGAAAACCAATGCTTCATTAAAAATACACGTTTCCCAAGGACCTACTAAGCCCCAGGCACTTGTTTAGGGTAAAAGACACTGTGGTGGAAAAAAAAAATGTACCATTTTGCTTATATGGGGTTAGACAGTAAAAATATAATTTCATAAGGACTTATATGATTGTGCTGGAGAGAAAGATGCTCTCAAGAAAAAGAGTAGGGGTTTTGAGAGGATGAAACACAGTCTGAAAAGATTTGCTTCCCTGAGAAAGCATTGTTTACATAGAATGAGAAGAATGAGGGAGAGTTTGCTTTGTAGAAAAAGAAATGTGGACACAGCGACCAGCCTTGGAAGGAGCTTGGTACATTTGAAGCTAGGACAGCCTGGGGAGGGGGCGGGGCAGACCACGCTGGGGGGAGGCACAGACCAAGCTGGCAGGCTCTGTGGGCCTTGGTAGTGGCTAGGACTTTATCCTGAGACCAGCGGGAACCAGTGAAAACTTCCATTGGATGAAGGACCTTGGGAACCAGTGAAAGGTTCTGAAGCTGATAGCATGAACGGCCTGAACCTAGCCAGAACACAGACTGGGACTTGAACCCATGTACCAGGACTCGAACCCAACCTAAAGCCTGATTGGGACTCAAACCTGTGGTTTTTAAATTCGTGTTGCCCTGTGTCTTGACTCACCAAGGCTCAGGTTCTTGATGCTTCTGCACAGAAGGAATTCAGTGGGAGACAAAGTGATAGGCAAGAAACAGATTTATGAGGATAGGACGCTTGTGAGAGATGCAAGCGGGCAGGCAGGGAAGCTCTGCCTGAGGATGCTGTGGGCCACAGTTTTATCATCCAAGGGGCGTGGGGGTTGGAAAGACTCACCTCTTCCTTTCTGGGAGTGGTAGCTTCTCCTTAGTAGCTGGTAAGGTGTGTATTCAAATCAGCTGAAGGGCGGTCTTCACAGGCTGGCCCTTGGTCTGAGTCGGAATGCAGGCTTCATCCCATCCCCCACCCAATGACCTGAGGCAGTTCTGGCAGCTCCACTAGTCCAGCAAGCCTGCCTTGTTCTGAGGGTTTTCTTGAACTTCCAGTGGTCTCCCCGCCTCCCCCAGCTTTCCCTCCTTATCTGTGATCCCCTGTTGGGACTTCACAACCACCTGTGCCTGCTCCATCCCTCTCAGTTCCTTGGATGAAGGACTTTGGGAACCACTTATGGAACTTTGCAAAGAACAGCAAGTCATATTCTTTGTTTTACAGAAATCTCAACTCTGCACTCCTGTGAAGAGGAAGTTGGATACTTAGATTAGCGGCTGACTTATTTACAGATCCTGAGGTCCAGAATCGCCCATACTTTACAAAAAATCATTTTAGAAATTCCACTTTATGTCAGGTTATTCAAAATGGTCCAAATTATGAGGGAGCTATCCATGCCTAGAGGAAAATGAAGAAGCAGCCATGGCAGCCAGTGATGTACGTTAGATGATGGGTCAAGGGTGGCCAGAGATCTGTTTTCTGGGCACACCCATCAGGGGCTGGACCACTTCTGTTGGCTGCTGTCTGATGCTGGAGCCTGCTGTGCAGATGGATGGTGGTGGTGGGGGGGGGTTAAGGATGAGGTGGGGGTTGGGCGGGGGAGAGCAGGGACTGGCATTGGACTTCTAACCGGCACAGAGGAGATTTGGAGGTGTACATGGTGGCCGGGTCTCCGTGGCGTTGCCTTCTCCAATTTGCTTCTGTGTTTAGGGACCATTGCTTAGCACTTTGACCTAAGCATCATTCTGGAAGTCCCTGCCCCTTGGAAAGGTTCTCCCTCATCCATCCCTGGTAGCCAGGTGAATAGCGATCTTGAGACACAAGGACAAGAGTAAGGGATGTAAGGGACCTTCAAGGCATTCTCACTTGGGACACCTGGTGGGGACACACAAGTTCCTACTCTTTAGTGGCACTGGCACTTAGCCTGGGCCCGTGGCCTGACCTGCCAGGGGCCAGAAGGCTTCTGATGGCAGAGAGGGTGTTTTGGATCCTGGCAGTGTCTCGAAGGCGTGTTGGCAAGTGGGGGTAATATTTGAGGGCTGCTTCCCGTGCTCCCCCCAGGATGCCCAGGGCTGTGTGAGGTTGTTGGCGTCTTGGCCCACAGCGCCCTCGCCCCGCTTCCCAAGAGAGGAGGTGGGTGTTGGAACGTGTGTGAGCTCCTCCCAGGCCACACACCCCACTTGGCTCTTTGTGTGGGTGGAAGGGAAGAGGCCAGTTGTAACACCAGCTGTCAGCACACAAACTGCTTAATTTCAAAATCATGCCACAGACAGAATTAAAAACACCGCACTTGAGTTAAAGTGAGCTAAGGGAACAAAGAGGAGAATTTTTGCACGGAGCAGGGTGACAATGCATAGGATGCTCTGTGGGCCTGGGAGGCCTGGACAGGGTCTCTCTTCGTAAAGCCTGGGAGGCCTTAGGGGTCCATTAATCAAACAGATAACCCTTCACCACGTGCCCATCCCCGTCTCAGAATAACCAGTGTCTTCGGGTATATTTGACTCATCTTTTCCCTCGCTGGTCTACATGTGAAATTTTGCCAATTATGGACTCAGAGATGCTGCAAATCCACGTTTATCTTAACCATGTGGAAGGTGCGAGAGGGCAGGGAGGGAACGCCAGGCCCGTTCTGCCTACCTTCCTTGAGGACCGAGATGCTCCTGTTTTTCCTCCGTCTCTGGGACGCCGTCTCTGCAACTCAGCCCCTCCCACGTTAAGACGTTCAGAGCGCAGCTCAAGCGGAAAGGACCCAGAAGCATTTAGATGTTGCACTTGACTATTAGATACCTATTTAAAAGTAGACACAGTTTTGAATGAAACACAAAACAGTAGCTTGGGGGTCGCAGCAGCCTCTTTCCCTGTCCTGGCATTTGGACCGTGTCTGAAATACCTAGTGGAAAGAGAGGGCTTAGTCACCAGTGGACTTGGAGTGATTTGCCAGCCTGTGGGGTGCTGCCTCCTGGTCCGAAATGAGCCTCCCTGACTCTGTGCTCCTTTGGACCCTTGATGCTTCTCCTAGGGCAGGTCCCTGCCCCCCTGCCGTCTCTGTGTTCACTCCACAGGCATTTGCAGGTGCCTGTTCTGGACCTGCCTAAGCTCAGCTCCTGGGGAGACCAGAGGTAAGACACAGTCCTTGGCTGTTTAGTTCCATGCTTCTCCTTCACTCTCCTTTGGATGGGCGGTGAGCATCTCGAGGGCAGAGGTAAAGTCTTATTTATCCGCGAATCTTCTAGACATAACATAGTGCCTGGCACTCTCTGGGCCCCTGGAGAACACAGAGCTGGAAGTGGTGTTAGGAATACTGACCTTTCTTCTTTCCTCTTTGCCTCTTCTCTCTGCTGCCATCCTGGACTCAACATTCACTCGTTCAGCCAATGCGTTCCCGGGCTGCCTCTGTGTGCCCAGCAAGTTGCCAAATGCTGAGTGAGGCTGGATGATGCAATCAACCTGGGTGTGTGTGTTGGGGGGTTACCTGCACCATGGGTAGGATTTCTGGCTGTGCTGTGACTGCCTCGGTGGCTGTGGGCTGCTAAGACCCTGCCCCCCCAGATAGGGTAGAAAAGGGAGTTGGGCTGAAGACGTTGGACCCCTGCTTCTCCCCGAAGGAGACATTAGGCTTCCCCGTTTTGGTGCCCTTAGGGGATTCTGTGCACATCCAGATTTACTAGTTGGGAAAACCTCTTATAGGTGAGCCAAATGCTCAGATTTTTAGCCGATAAAAGTTTAGTTTAGGAAGGGGAGTTGCAGGTGGACATAAATTCCAAAGAAGAGAGACGAAAAATTAAAAAAAATTTTTTTTTCTTTTGGGGGCTATACCGGAGGCATATGGAAGTTCCCAGGCTAGGTGTCAAACTGGAGCTGCAACTACCAGCCTGCGCTGGAGCTTGAGACAATGCTGGATCCTTAACCCACTGAACGAGGCCAGGGATTGAACCCACATCCTCATGGAGACAGTGTTGGGTTCTTAACCCTCTAAGCCACAACTGGCACACCAATACCACGGTTGATGCAAACTTCCAGCATGGCTCAGCCAGAGGTGGATCCCCACAGGGTTCACCCGGGGACCAAAGCAGGACATTGAACTCACCTTTTTTTGTTGTTGTTGGTCTTTCTGTCTTTTCTAGGGCCTTACCTTCGGCATGTGGAGGTTCCCAGGCTAGGGGTCTAATCCGAGCTGTAGCCACCAGCCTACGCGACAGGCACAGAAACGCCAGATCCGAGCCACGTCTGCAACGTACAACACAGCTCATGGCAACGCCGGATCCTTAACCCACTGAGCGAGGCCAGGGACTGAACCTGCAACCTCATGGTTCCTAGTCAGATTCGTTAACCACTGAGCCATGACGGGAACTCCTGAACTCACCTTTGATCTTCCCTTTCCCTTGACCTTGTCCCCAGGCAGGCTGGAGAGGTGTAGGACTAGGACAGAGACATGGGGCTGAGGGAGGTGAGCATATCATGTTCTAGAGTCTGTGGGGCCTTCTGCCTTCTCCCAGGGAGTTTCTGGCCTTCCCCCAAGGCAAGGCTCCAGTTTTGGCACTGGTCTTGCTGCTGGCCGGAGCAGACATTTGCCCCCATCCCGGCTCCCTGGGGGTCTCTTTCTCTCCAGCCCCCTGAGCTCCCGTGGGTGCGCCGGGCTCAGCCTAAGCCTCCCTAGTCAGCTGCTTCCAGGAATTCTCACCTTCCCCAAACCACTAGGGGAAGCCCCTCCTCGCCTCATTTGACTCGATTACACTGCCTCTTCCTCTCTGAAACTCAAAACAGAGAAGTACACTGTGGAGGAAAACTTATTTTTTCTCTCTTCACTCTGGAAGGCAGCCTTGATCCGAATGTTCCTATAGCAACATTAATTCTCTAAGTTGCACCTACTGTATAATAAGTTATATATATAGAAGACCTACTGGGATCCAAGTACCCCATATGTGCAAGCGAATGCGTTAATGCTGCCGTGCGCATTAGCAATGTTCCGCTTCCTGATTTTCCTGCGTTTCAAGTAACAACCTGTGTGTGTGCTGGGTGCTCTGGAGGTAGGGTTTGGGGAGCCGTGGATGTGGGGGCAGTCCTGGCAGAGGCCTGGCTTCACGGCAGACCCGAAGGGCGCCTGGAGGATCTTTGAGTCTCGAGATGGAAATAGACTCGGGGCCACCGGTTGTCCTTCCTCGTCACTGAGAACTTTTCCTCGAGCTCAGCTCTGGCTGTCTTAGCCCTCCTCTGATGGCGAAGCTGGACAGCAGGTGTTTGGAGCCAACCAGGACCAGTGTCTGATGCTGCTTGAGTCCTGGGGATGGGCGACCTGGAGGTGACCCCAGGTCAAAGTTTCTGCCCCCTTTCCTCATGAGCTGGTGGAAAATACAGAGGGTGGGCTCTGGGGAAGGCTTGGACCTCTTGCGGGTCTCCGGGTCGTTGTGTATAAGGGCGAGGAAGGTGCTGGCTGTGATGATGGTGGAGAAGATGATGGTTTCCATTTAGAGCTGTGTCCCGGTCGGGCTGGTACTCGGCGTTTCCTCTGCTCTTACAATAAGTTCTGCGGTCCTGTCCCGCCGTACAGAGGGTGAAGCCGGGGCTGAGCTTCCGTTAGCCAGTCATACCGGCGCCAGAATAAGACCTCTCAGACTGGTTACCAACAGCTCTGTACCTTGCTCTGCCAGGCGAGCCTTGCACATGGGGCCCCTGCAGATCCGCTGACTCCTTGCCCTGCCCGAGGCTCTTTCCTCGCTTCCTTCCACCGTGACCTCGGGGAGCCCATGGATTGTGTTTGATGCACAGGCTAACCCTGTAGTGGTGAGGTTCCTGATGGCAGCCTGGAGCGTTCTGAGGCAGGTTGTGAGATGTGGGGAGTCCTGAGGACTCCTTAAGCACACTGCACACTGGCTGCCCCTCTGCTCCAGGGCCCAGGGGACATAGGTTCCCGGACAGGCCCTGTTGGGGGGCGGAGGGGGGGTGAGGGCCAGCTGTCGCTCACTGTCCCTGTGCCTCCTCACCCTCAGGAGCCCTTCATGCTAAGCTAGCCTGTAGCTCCCCAGACCTCAGTCTAGGACTCAGAAGGTCACCAACCACCAGAGGGCGCCACCCTTCAGTCTCCTGGCTGCTCCCAGAAGGGACCTCAGAAGTGAATGTGGGGTTTTAAGAGAATTACCTTAAAACCAGAGGGCGAAGAGACCAACTCTTTTCTGACTGTTCTTCCTGCATTTAATGAAGGGCCTTTTCCTACTCTGTGCACAGCTGATGGATACCCTGAGGGGGTGTAAAATTCAACAGACAGGCATGGAGATAAAAACCTGTAAAAGTTCTTGGTTTGAAACCTTCTTTTATGGCTCTGTGTGCAAGTGTTCCTGCAAAGCTATTTTGGGAAATGAAATGGTCCATTTGTCCCCTTGTAAAGCTGCGCTGGGCCCCACTGGGCCTCCGTGATCTTGCCCTGTGCCTCTGGCCCTCTTGCCCTGCAGGGCGCCCCGAGGATGGATGGGCAGCAGCGAGGAGCCTGCCAGGTTGCTTCCGGGGCCCCAGAGCCTGGCGTGGCCTCCCTGCATGAACTCGTATCCACCCAGGGCCCATCCCCCAGCATCGCTCTGTGCTGCCCAGGAGGTGCAGCGGGGGTGAGATGCATGCCAATAAGTGTCCAGGTTGGTGCAGGTGGTGAGGGACCGCAAGGCCCCTCCAGTTGACATTGGCACTGAGGGGAGACCCAGGTGGACAAGACATGGCTCAGCTCAGGGGCTCATGGCCTGGTGAGCAAACCTGGTGGGTGGGATGGCAGCTGGCGAGTGGCTCAAGCTCTCATGTTCGTCGTTTCCCCCACCTTCTTCCACCGGCTGGGCAGGGTTCTTGCGGAAGGAATGGCACAGCAGAGCACAGGGAAATGCCCGTCTCTTCCTGACTCTCGGAGTTCAAATTCTATTCGTTTGCTTGAGCTGTCGTAACCAAATAGCACAGACTAGGGGTCTTAAACAATGGATATTGGTTTCCTCACAGTTCTGGAGGCTGGAAGTCCAAGATCAAGGTGTCAGCGGGGTGGGTTTCTTCTGAGGCCCCTCCCCTTGGCTTGTAGATGGTCATCTTCTCCCGGTGTCCACATGGTCTTCCCTCGTGTGCATCTGTGCCCTAATCGGTTCTTATAAGGACACCAGTCACATGGGATCAGGGGCCACCCCAATGAGCTCATTTTAACTTAATTACCTTTTTAAGGGCCTTTCCCTAAATAGTCATGGACTGAGGTACTGGGGTTAGGACTTCAACATATGAATTTTCTTTTTGTCTTTTTAGGGCCACACCTGCAGCATATGGAGGTTCCCAGGCTAGAGTTCGAATTGGAGCTGCAGCTGCTGGCCTACACCACAGCCACAGCAACACAGGATCTGAGCTGTGTCTGTGATCTACACCATAGCTCATAGCAATGCTGGATCCCTGACACACCGAGTGAGGCCAGGGATTGAACCCATTGTCCTCATGACTACTGGTTGGGTTCGTTACTGCTGAGCCACAATGGGAACTCCCAACATATGAATCTTGAGAGGACAAAAAGCTTGGTTGATGTTGCTTATTAAGGGAAAAAAAAAAAAAACAACCCTGCAGATCCTCAATAGCCTCTTGATTTATTTTTGCTGTAATATTTATTATTATAAAATGATAATAGAATTTACTGATGTTTAGGCGGAGAAAAGGACCCCTTTACACTGTTGGTCGGAAGGTCAGTTGGTACAGCCACTGTGGGAAACAATATGGAGGTTTTTAAAACAATAAAAGTAGAACTATCATTTGACTCAGCAATTCCACTCCTGGGTATAGATCTGAAAAAAAACAAACAACCCCAAAATCTACTTTGAAAATATATATGCACCTCCGTGTTCAGAGCAGCATTATTTGTAATTGCCAGGCTATGGAAGCAACCAAAGTGGCCATCAGGTGCTCTCATGGCTCAGCAGATGAATGATCTGGTATTGTCACTGCTGTGACTCTGGTTACAGCTGTGGCTTGGGTTGATCTCTGGCCCAGACACTTCTGCATGCCATGGTCATGGCCAACCACCACTCCCGACCCCCCACTCCAGAGTTCTATAATGCCATTTGGCCTTCCGTCGGCCCGGTGCCCATTCACTCTGCCCCCTGCCCTGTAGTCCCTGCTGATGAGAAGAGTGTGCCTTGCCACCCCCACAATAGAAACCATAAACTTTGGGTGGAAATTGTAAGGCAATTGGTCACTCAGATGATCCAAAATGTGTTTGTATTCGTTGTGTCTTTTTAGATGGATTTTCACTGATGTGAAAATACTAGAAACATTCCCATTGTGGCTAAGCGGGTTAAGGACCTGACACTATCTCTGTGAGGATGTGGGTGCAATCCCTGGCCTCACTCAGTGGGTTAAGGATCCAGTGTTGCTGTGGCTGTGGTGTAGGCCGACAGCTGCAGCTCCGGTTCGACTCCTAGCCTGGGAACTTCCATATGCTGCAGGTGTGGCCTAAAAAAAAAAAAAAAAACTAAAAAAAACATTAAAAATTATCGAAAGGAGTTACGGACCCCTGAGACTATATCCATGGGCCTCAACTTGAAAGTCTTGGTGTTTGTCAAAAAGACGGGCATTACCAGGAGGGAGCACCAGCCCCAAAGATAGAGAGAGTGGATTTGAATTCTGTGGGGTTGGAATTCACTGGCTGGTGACTTCGGGATGGAGGCGTCGATCCTTGGGGGTCTTAGTTTTCTGAAAAATAGTGCTATTTAAAAAATGTTGGGTGAGGGGAGAGAGATGTGACCACAAGGACACTGTGGTGTGATCTTTGTCAGCCAGCGTGGGATGGACAGCTGGACGGTGTGGCGCATGGCACTGTGGTGGGACTGCAGGTGGGTGGTGCTGGGGCTGATGCTCCTGTCGCAGGGTCTGGGCATGAGGGCAGCCGTTGGGGGCAGGGCATCTGACTCCTGCTGGGGCACCTTCTTCCCTGAAGGGGGGGGGGAGGAAACGTACCTCAGTTAATGATGTTTGACTCTAAGGTCAAGGACAAGGAGTGGTGGCTCCTGCAGAGGGCCTTGCCTGATGGACACAGGAGCCCTACATGGCGCTCGGGAACCCCAGGCCCAGCCCTCCTGGAGGGGCCTGCCCTGGCTAGGTTAACCCAGAACAGCATCCCCCAACTAACCAAGGGCCGAGGCCTGCCTTTAGGGCAGGGTGGGAGGAAGGCTCGGGGAGGCGGGGCTCATCCAGGCATCTCTCCCTGGAGGCTACCTTTGGAGGCCCCACAAGCAAGGGTAAGCAGCCCCCTCCAGGATTCAGGCATGGGCGGGCGAGAGCTGTGAGTTCACAGCTCTGTGGGTCGGGAGGGGCCCTTGGCGTTAAGTAAGGTCTCTGGAGTGGGGAGAGGACAGGCACGATGAGGCTGCAGACCTGGGTGAAGGCCAGAGCCAGCTAGGCTGAAGTGGGGGTCTGGCCCTCACAGCGGGGACGGCCCACCTGGCGCTCCACTCCTCCCCGAGCAGGCACAACGGATGCAGGTCCTGGACTCAAGAGCCCGCACAGCCTCCTGTGGCTGACACTGCTTCCCTCCTCTCCATCTTCTGGAAGTCTAGCGGGTTCTGCCTGCATCTCCAACAGGGCCCTGAAGGTGGGGGGTCTGCTGCTCATTGTTACCCTCCAGCTCTCCAGCCTCTGAGGCTTTGCTGTCCCAGCTGTGAGCACGACCGTGGGCTGTGTGCATGTATCTGTCACATGACTGTGCAGTGGTGGAGCGGGGGATGATGGAGGGCTGGAAAGAGAGGGAAATGGAGCTGGGACACAACCCAGAAGAGAGAGCTGGACATATATGCTCACATCAGGTGTGATGAGCGGTGGCTGGGGACCAGCCTTTGCAGGCAGCACGGGGGTGTTGGTCCCCATTGCGCTAAAGGAGTTTGGCCACCCCTTCCCCTTCCTACTGGAAGTCTCTGCTTCTCTCATGGCTGGAGCCCTTTCTTTTTCTTTCTTCCTTTTTTTTTTTTTTGTCTTTTTGCCTTTTTTCTAGGGCTGCACGCGCGGCATATGGAGGTTCCCAGGCTAGGGGTCGAATTGGAGCTGTAGCCACCGGCCTACGCCAGAGCCACAGCAACTCGGGATCCGAGCTGCGTCTGCGACCCACACCACAGCTCATGGCATCCACCACAGCTGGATCCTTAACCCACTGAGTGAGGCCAGGAATGGAACCTGCAAAACCCCATGGTTCCTAGTCAGACTCATTAACCACTGAGCCACGACGGGAACTCCTAGAGCCCTTTCTTTATGGAGCAGTTGCTGTCTGTCTGTCCATCGAGTCAGAGGCTGCAGAACGGGCTGCTTGAGCCACCAGCTGCCCCCTTAATGCAGGGTCCACGTGAGACCCCGTTCAGAATAGTTTCCAGCCCCTGAGCTGGCAGGGCCCCAGATTAACTTGGTAACTCCGGGCCAGTTCAACAAATTTACTGTTATTCCGGCTTGGTAATTAACGCCCTTGCTGCCTGCTCCAGCAGCCGATGCGAGAGAGATTTAAGGGAATATTTTAATCTGAAATCTAGCAGCAGGGAGATAAGAGTGGCGTGGCGAGGCTGGGCTGCAAGCAGCAATATTTATCGTCCACGGCTGACCATCCGACGAGTGAGTTCTGTTCGTCACTTCAGATGGATAGCTAATTACTCTCTGTGTTTATGATTTCAATTTCTGTCCTTCGTGGGGTTGTGGTGAATTAGCTTGGTGCCATTTTCTAAAATATCAAGCATTTTTATACATTAGGTAGAGTGAATGGCAAATACTTGATGTAAAGTCTGCAGTTTTACTCCATAACCAGATTGTAAAATATGAACTGAATTAATCATAACTGCGAAGACTAATGATACGTTTTCTCTTATTTTATCTTTAGTGCCTTTCAGATCATGTTTTAAAACCTTCCCCGTCTGGCGTTGGGAACGCAGCCGCGGCTTGGTGGTGGATAGCAAGAGGCAAAGGTCAGACCGGAGGCTGCACAAATATTGTGTGCTGGATTTATTGTTTTAATTAAGAGCGTGGCAGTTCATCATAAACTGTTTATGGCGTTTCTGCACAGTGCAGCATTTTGAAATCAGCTGTTTTAATGAAAACATAATGTCATATCTGTCAAAGTTCTAAATATTTTGAAAGTGAAATATGGAAACAAGAACTTTGATTCTCGGCTTACCGAGATTAGCTCATTGAATTGCTTTTAAATCCCTTAAGAGGGTCACATCGTGGGTACCGTAGGGCTTCACGTAGGTGACTGGGAGAAAAAAAATTCTAGGAGGTTCTCAAGCTGGTTATTTAATAGTGAAAATACAAGTTGAAGGTTAATGTATCGAAAAACAAAACCATTACAGTTGGCATTGGGGTTTTAGATTAAAGATGCAATAATGGCTGTGCAGGGGCCTTGATGCGGAGCTGTTTGGGGAGGCCTAATTGTACGGAGAGGGAGCCAGCCGGGAGCCTCTCGGGGTGGGAGAGGAATTGAGGCACCCCCTGTCCTTTTCCACTGGTGAAGCCCCGACATCGCCGTGTTTGCAGCTAATTATTTATAATGACCTCAAAGATGATGAGGTTTTGTGGACTTTTCAGGCTGAGCAGTTTGCAGTCCTAGCAATTCCCTCTCGTGGTCGCTGGGCATCGCGTGGAGACATGTCAGCCATTCTTGGTTACATTTGTTAGGGAGTCGGATAAAATATTTGTCTAATCTGGAAATTGTATTTTTAGCTGTACTCTCATTGGAAACAGAAATTAAGCTTGTCATTAGATGCGGGGCCACAGGAGTTGACTGAACAGGGTAATGTATGTTACATTCTGTGCTCTACTTGGTCAAGTTTCATATATATCGTATTCCACATTATTTTATTAACTTTAATATCTGCACTTCCTATTACCAGACATGCCCCTCATTCAAAGCACAGAGGCACAGTTCTCTAATCAGAAGTGACAGGCTATATACTTTCTCTCAGCCATTACTCGGTAGCCTAGAGCAAAGAACTCTGTTTCCTTGAAAATGTTTTGAATTGGGTTATTTTTATTGAAGTATTAAAGTAATTCTTCAGATTTTAGGCTATTATTTAAGTACTTTTGGGAGAATACAATAACCTCTGGATTCTATAGGCTTTGTTCCTTTAACAATCCGAGCTGCTAAATGCATCTTTTTAATGCTGGTTATATAAGTGTCTCTGAACTCATCTGACCAGTGGAAGCTGGGAGCGTTCAGGTAATTATAGAAAATTAGTAGGCCAAATTAGTTTAGGAAAGCACAAAAGTGTTACATTAAAACTGCTCGCAAAATACAGGCCCTGCTGGCCAGATTTTCAGTGACACATTAGCATTTCGGATTATCTTTGTGTTTTTGTAATTTGGTTGAAATTCAATAAACTGGTTAGGAAAGCTGAAACCGGCTGCAGGTTGGTGTAAATCTGAGAATAGACTCATGATTTTTACCCAAATGCCAATCTGTGGAGTGCCTGTTGTGGCTCTGTGGGTTAAGAACCCGACTAGCGGAGTTCCCTTTGTGGCTCAGAGAAAAAGAATCCGACTAGTAACCAGGAGGAAGCAGGTTTGATCCCTGGCCTCACTCAGTGGGTTATGGATCTGGTGTTGCCATGAGTTGTGGTGTAGGCTCAGATCTGGCGTGGCTGTGGTGTAGGCCAGCGGCTACAGCTCTGATTTGACCCCTGGCCTGGGAACCTCTGTATGCCGTGGGTGCCGCCCTAAAAAGACAAAAAAAAAAAAAAAATTAACTGACTAGCATCCATGAGGATTTGGGTTTGATCGCTGGCCTCTATCAGTGGGTTAAGAATCCCGTGTTGAGGGAGTTCCTGTCGTGGCGCAGTGGTTAATGAATCCGACTAGGAACCATGAGGTTGCGGGTTCGGTCCCTGCCCTTGCTCAGTGGGTTAACAATCTGGCGTTGCCGTGAGCTGTGGTGTAGGTTGCAGATGCGGCTCGGATCCCGCGTTGCTGTGGCTCTGGCGTAGGCCGGTGGCTACAGCTCCGATTAGACCCCTAGCCTGGGAACCTCCATATGGCAAGAGAGCGGCCCAAGAAATAGCAACAACAACAACAAAAGACAAAAAGACAAAAGACAAAAAAAAAAAAAAAAAAAAAAAGGAATCCCGTGTTGCTGCAAGCTGCAGTATAGCTCGCAGATACAGCTTGGATCCGGCGTTGCTGTGGCTATGGTGTAGGCTGGCAGATGCAGCTCTGATTCCACTCCTAGCCTGAGAACTTCCATGTGCCACAGGTGTTGCCCTACAAAGAAAAAAATTTCCAATCTGTAATGTTGGAGGAGGTGGCAGTAGCGAAGGCCAGACTCTGCCCTGTGCGTCTGAGCAGGAAAACTCATGGTTGGATGGCCCCATTGTTGGGGTCTTCTGGGTGTCCCCACTTCAATCCACGGGGGGTGAGGAGTCTCATGGGCTCCTTTCTGGAATTAGCTCCAGTTTACCAAGAGTTATAAAGAGGAGGCTCTTCCCACTCACCCCCTTAACCAGCGTGCCCGTGACACCCGTACTTTGGATGTCCAGGGATGAGGGGTGTCAGCAAAAGTTTGAGGAAAGAGGACTAGTCTTCACTGAGAACTCAGCACTCACCGTGCATAGTCATGGACACATGGTCTTACTGAACCCTCGGCAGAGGCCGAAGAGGGAATCCCATCTGCTCAAGGCCAAGTGAGCAAATGGCAAAGTCGAGGTTGGGACCCAAGTCTGACACCAAGATTCTTCCGCTCTGCCATACCATCTCCGCTGAGCCCCGTGAGAAAGGTTACACCCCATCCCTTTCCTTTTGTCAAGTCTCCAGGTGGTTTTGTTTCCAGTTGGTCACTTCATGAGCGACTCAGAGACAAGAAGTTCTCAAGAGGGGTTTTAGGTGGAACAGTTTGCAATATATATGTAACCAAAAAAAAAAAAAAAACAACCAAAAAACCCCCCAAAGCCAGGAAAATCAGTACCAGGACCACTGGAAAAATACCTAGACCCACATCCCTCTCATAAACCCATTAGAATTAACTTTACAGGGTGGAGAAACTGACGAGATTAACCATGCACTAAGTGCAAATCCAAGAACCTACTAGGGAATCCCAGCTGCAAGATAGACTTGGAATTCATTTAAACATCAAAATTCTAGCCAATAATCTAGACATTCTGCTGTGGGATCAAGTACATGGAACGGGGAACTTCTGACACTTGGTAGGAATGTGTATACAAAAAATAGGGAAGTGTATATCCTTGGCAGAGATGTTAAAGCGAATGTGATAATGAAAGGCATTAAAAGCAAAAGCGGTTTCCAAAGCAACCAGCCAGACATCGCACAGAGCCATATGGGTATCACCATTCGGTGACCGCTCTGGATGCTGTGGTTCTAGCCTTGAACCAGGGCATGTTCCAGCAGGCTGAAATGCTGACCAAATGGCTATTGTTGTTATTCTACTAACCCCCGTGTGTGCGCTAACAGTGCGAGGTTTACATGTGTGTAAAATCTTAGATCTTTAGAGTAACCTGTTAGACTGGCGTTGGCACCCTCATTTTAGAGATGAGGAAACTACATTTCTTTGACTTCTCAACCCAGGGAATCCAGTTACACAAAGCACAGTATAGTTGGAGACAAAGGGAGAAAACATTGTTTTAAGGAAATGTGCTTGGAACATCCTTTATTATGTGTTCTGCTTGGGAACTGTTGTCCTTCTACTGTGCTTGACACTCAGTGGCAGAGATAGGGATGTTCACTGAACATTCCCTTCTGTTCTCTCAGATGTCCAGCTCCCCTGCAAAAACAAAGGGTGCACCTTATTCTAGTCAAAGGGCTGCTTCCATGGGAAAGCATTGAAGTGCCTGGGTGGGGGCTACCAGTAGTTTGCTTCCTCTGCTCAGAGAGGCCTCTGTTGAGATGTAGGAGCCACAAGATCAATACGGCCTGGACCACTGAGTCACAGGGAATGTAGGATGCTCAGCAGATTTTGTGAGAGCAAGAATGTAACATTGTTGCATTAAACTACTGAGCTTTGAAAGTAACATTGTTGGGTTAAGCTACTGAGCTTTAGGGCTTGCTTGTTATAGCAGCACAAGCTTATCCTCTCCTGGCTGATACACCCCTGTAGGCACTGGCTTTGGTAACTCCTCCCCTCCTCCCAGGGCCCGGAATTGGAGGCTCCTCTTCCTCCTCTCTCCACCTGGTGGGCTCCCCATCCTCTTCAGTTTCACTCAGGGATGACTGACTTTCCACGAAGCCATTTGTGATCTTCACATTAGGGACGTGGTATAAAAATGAATTGTATTGTTTGGGTAGATGTCACCATTGGCTCCTCTTTGCTGAAACTGACTGTAACAAGTGGTCGGAGTTTCCACCGGAGGGTAATTTATATTTATTCGAGCTGCCACCAGCTCCTTATTTAGTTTGCATAAACTACCCAGGACAGAAGAGGAATCTCCCCGGACCGTGTTTATCTTGTGGAAGTGGAGCTTGCTCTAGAGGGTGGATCACTCCTCACATGGGCCTCCCTCCATCCCTTTTAGCGATGAATAATCAGTCATCAGGAGAGGGGATTAAAAAATAGATTTATTGCTATTTCTAAAAGTCAGAACTAGAGGATGAGTAAACACAACAGATGTATAAGAACGTAAGTAGAAACACTATTTTACAATAACACGTACTGAAACACATTTATGTACTGGGAACTATGAAAAATAGCTCTCTTTAAATGATTTAATATTTGCTCTTCCTTGTATACAGTTGAGTTTCCAGTGGGGGAACAAAGATGCTCATAGCTCTCTTGGCTTTGGTGAGAATGCTTCCTGAAAGCCTTCTGGAGTGCTCTCTGGAGCCAGTGTGTGGTTTAGCAGTACTAGGGACTGTCCGCAGCACATATGTATATGCATGTTGCCCTATTTTCCCATCTCCCAGACACACGTGAAATCATTACTGGGGTTCAGAGGACCCCATGGCCAGAGTCAAACAAGAAGGTCATCTGGAAGAACGTCTGTTTATGAAGTTTCTTCTGGAGGAAAGGAGAGGGTGCTGTCCCATCAGGAGCTTGTCCTGTGTGTCTGGGATTGCTCTCCTGTGAGAACTCCCATGTTCAAGGCCACTCTGGACAGTTCATTTCTGCTGATGGTGAGGATGCAAAGCCTTACCTGGAGACAAGCTGACTTCATAACCTTGGCCTCTTTCAGAGGCTTCATCAGGTGGGCTGTGTTGATTGGATTGATCCCATGGAAACAGATTCTAATACATACCTTAGAGTCCTTGAAAGCAGGTGGTGTTTGTAGTGTCTGAAACAGTGGAGTGTCTGGAAGGGTTTTGCCTTGGGCTTTTTGAGGACCTTGAAGATTAGGGGGTGTTTGAAGCTGGCGTTGAACCTCAGCAGTGATGTGGCTCAGGGTTGGTGACAGCGACACATGTCACAACAGCACAGAAATGGAAAGCCAACTGGTTGGTCCGGTTTGGACCACACACAAAGGGATGAGTATCTTTTCCTAGAACTGACTTCTTCTTAAAGGCATTGGCTGCTTGTTTTGGCATCTGGGTTACTGTGTAGGTTTTAAAATTTTGGTCCAGTCCAGTGATTGGAGAATGATAAGAGAACAGTGTGTTTGGAACAGAGAATAGAGATGAGGGGTCAGATCTCAGATATCTTTGATACAAACAGATCTCTTCTGGGCATAGCTTAGATACTGGAGGTAGGGATTTTACCACACTTTTCCCCACCCTTGTGCAACTAACCAGACTTTCTTTCTGAAGAAAGTGATCTGGATGAGATGTAAATGTCACCACAAAATTCCCCTCCAAACAATGACAGAATTTGCAGTATTTAGGAATGAGAGGTAGTCTGCATGGCTTGTCATCTTTTTTTTTTGTCTTGTCATCTTTGTTTTGTGTACCATATCACATACATGTCTGTGTGTGCATCTGTGCCCGCATGGGGTGCCTACTTATAATTGCCCAGTTTGGGACTTTGTGACTGAAAAATCAGATCACCTAGGTGTGTGCTCCTTTTGCATATGTGGACTTACCAGTTTCAGGATTACTGAACTGGCTTCTCTCTTTTTCTCTGAGCAACCTCCATACTAATGCAATATTAAGGACTGCATAATTAGCCACCTTAATAAATTTTTCCAAGATGGATAGGCGATGTTTGGCTTCTCTGCAGAAGAAAACATTCCTCTAATAGTATTCTGTGGGAAGCTATGGCAAGAACAATGAGCAGAAATATCTGGAAATATATTAAGATCTATGTGCATATATTGGACATTAGCACCATACACTCAGCATATTGGGAATATGCTTCAAAATATTTCAAACATTGTTGACCTTTGTTATATAATCCCGGGCTCGGGGAAACATATTTGCATAGACTTAGCAATATATTGTAAATAACTACCCAGGACAGTGTGTATTTTTCCTTAAGATGCAGTATTATAAGCAAGACATTAAATTATGCCTATCAGACAAAGCAGCCGGATCTCTACATTTTTTTATAGCACATTCTATTGGGAAGACATCCCTGCTTCTAAAAAGCACATGCATTAACTGCCTGATTCATGTGGTGACACGTGGCATATCCAAATGCGTTATGGATCTCTCAGGAATAAAAACAACATAGCAAAACCATCACCTTGGGATGTTCATTGAGTGAATATTTTACAGACACACTCCTTTTATATTTATATAATAATTTAGTGTTATGACAATTTTTTTAGCAGAGTTGGCAGTTTTTCTTTTTTATAATGGTATTATATTTGTGAGCCTATTAAGTGCATATGGGATAAACTACAGAAAAAAAGTATTTTTCATAATTCCTCAGGGTGCTGGTAGCAAAAAAAAAAAAAAAAAGCATATTGGTTTAGAAAAATGTTAATAAAAGGTCAAGCAGAACTTTCCAGTGCTTAGCATGACAGCGGTGGCAATTTTGAGGCTCTTTTTGAATTGTATATTCAGGAGAGGTGGGGATTTATGGCGCTTCCAGGAGGAAGTCAGAACCTCATGTCCTTTCTGAAAGGGAGACTGACCCTTTGCTTGGGCTTATGAGTTTTTTTTTTTTTTTTTTTTTTTTTTCCTTCCCAGGGCTGCACCTGCGGCATATGGAGGCTCCCTAGGCTAGGGGTCTAATCGGAGCTATAGCTGCCGGCCTACACCACAGCCACAGCAATGCAGGACCTGAGCCATGTCTGCGACCTACACTGCAGCTCACGGCAATGCCAGATCCTTAACCCATTGAGCGAGGATCAAACCCACAACCTCATAGTTCCTAGTCAGGTTCGTTTCCTCTGAGCCACGACGGGAACTCCTAATTTTTTTTTTTAGTTTTTAACAAAGAATCAAAATAGTGTGTTGTGGGAGTTCCAGTCATGGCTCAGCAGGTTGCGGACCCGACTAGTATCCATGAAGATGTGGTTCGATCCCTGGCCTTGCTCAGTGGGTTAAGGATTTGGCGTTGCCATGAGCTGTGACGTAGGTCGAGAGGTCGAGGATGCGGCTCAGATGCTGCGTTGCTGTGGCTGTGGCGTAGCCTGGCAGCTGCAGCTCTGATTTGACCCCTTGCCTGGGAGCCTCCATGTGATGCAGGTTCAGGCCCAAAAAGCAAAAAAGAAAAAACAAAAAACTCGCCCCTACCCCCCAAAATCGGTGTGTTTTTTTCTCCCATTTCATCCAGGTCCCCTTGACACTGAGCCCAGGCTGGGGTCTGGCTTGCCTGGGTCCCCAGGAGCCAGCAGCCCTGGGCTGCTGACACTAGGGGTTGCCTGGGCACCTCTCCAGCTGGGGATCTTCCCAGGAGCTGGGGGCATGAATGATAAAAATTGGGGTACTTCTCCCTTGTCCTCTGAGGTAGAACAGCGCAGTTGCCCCTCCAAACTGGAGAGGGAAACCCGGTGTCTCTGGAGGGTGGGGCAGTGCCCACCCGCAGAGCACAAGTGCCAGCTGGACAGAGGCAGCTGGCACCAGCAGATGGCCCTCAGGGGACTCCCCCCGGCTCTTGCCCACCCCCTCCTGTTTCTCCTGCAACTGGGACATCAGGTAAGAAAACGGTAAGAAAATGTTGCATGTCTTCATCCTTTTCTTTGCTTTCAAAGAACTTATAAAAGCACAAAAATAGAGTATGGTGATTTGGGGGTTTTTATTTAGCAGTTGCCTGCATTTTAGCATGTTTCAGGCAAACCCATCCACTGCGATTCCGACCGGCCTCAAATTACACTTCCTCAAAATAGAAATGTTCTCTGTGAAGAAGTGGACAGAGAGCCGTCTTGGAAAGGCTCCAAACTGGGTCCCCAGTGGCGGAAGTCCAGGCGCCCAAGCACCTAGCCCAGAGGGACCCACCCTCCCACGCTATTGGGCGGTGGCCCTTTGTGAAAAAGGTGGAAGGGAGTCAGAGGATCCATAGGAAATGCACGGGTGACACATTTTCTCAGAATCGGCCTGATCTGCATGTCTCCTTGCACCCTGTTTGCTGTGCACTTAATATATCATTTCACAAATGACAGCAGTGGGGGTCATCGGAGCCTAACTCTGGCTCCTTCCTGCGGGAAGATCGGGGCTTGTTGGGTGGCAGTGACCAGTCTGGTGGGTGCATCCCCCAGGGCCGGGTGGGTCGGGGCATCTGAGCAGAGAACACGTCACACACGTGGCTTTCAGGGCTGTTTTCCACCTGTGATGTTCATTCCAAGGTTCCCTGGGCACCTCTTCACCAGGGGCCAAGTCCTCAGCTGAGTGCCAGAGACACCCGGGCTGGTGAAACACGCTGCCCTTGCCCTTGGGTCAGAGACAAATCCAGCCGTCCCTTCCATGGATATTGAATTAAGCTGCAGTGAGTGTTATGAGGACAAAGCACAGAGCACAGTGAGGGTGTGAGACGGCCACCCTGGGGTTAAGGTGAGGCTGCTGAAGCAGGGTCATCTTTGTTTAAAAATTTGAGATTTTGCTCATATGGTTTTCTTATTTCTTTCCTCCTTCCTTCCTCCCTCCCTCCCTCCCTTCCCCCCTTTCTCCCCCTCCCTCTTTCTTTCATGGCCACACCCATGGGATATGGACGTTCCCAAGCCAGGGATTGAATCTGAGCTGCAGGTGCAGCAATGCTGGATCCTTCAGCCCGTTGAGCTGGCCAGGGATCGAACCTGCACTTCTGCAGTGACCCAAGCCGCTGAAGTTGGATTCTGAACCCACTGCACCACAGTAAGAATTTCTCATGTGGATTTTTATTTTTAAATTAATTTTGATTTTGTAAAAATATTGCACTTCCCCTAATTGTTGATTTTTTTAGGCACCCCCTTAAATTTGAGGTGAGGGCCTTACTCTCCTCACCTGGCTGTGTCCTTGTGAATGGGGGTGACTAGACTAGGTCTGAGATGGACGGAGAACATGCCCCCCGGGGAAGGCTGACCCGATGCATGACTATCAGGTGACCAGGGAGAACATTCCAACACACGCTCATGAGCTCAGTTAGAGATGGAAGAGGGCTTGGTGTGTGAAATGGGAGGTGGGGGCAGGGTGGAATGGGGGGGTCGAGTGAACCCCCAGACTTTCAGGGTAGTTAACCTCCCAGCAAAATGCCCGTGGCTTCCTATGAGCGGTACACCACCCCTTGTTCCTAGCCGCTGGCCTGGTTTTCATAGGCGGGAGCAGAATGTGCCAGGCAGCAGGCATGGCCTTGCATGGCATGAGATCTGCTCTGTGGGCACCACGTTTTTCTCCATGGAGGGACGTGGAGAGACCCAGCCAGCAACTCTGGGCCACTAGCCATGTCCAGATCAGGAAGTCCAATTCAGGACGCTCCCTCCAAGGCCACTTTTGATCAGAAACACTGTTCAGTAAAGGCCCTGACTTCCCAGCCTGGGTGGGCCTCTGCTACCCATTCAGCTCGGCTGGGCTCTGCGGGGCCGCACAATGCGGGGTGATGCCCCCCATGCCTCCTCCTCCAGGGTTCCCTCCTAGCTTGGGTTTTCTTCCTCCAGGCTCAGTGTGAATTCCCTGGGCCAGAACTGCCTTGTCCCCTTTTCTGGCGATCTCCCCAGGCCTGAGGAGGATGGGGGTGCCACAGGCTCTTAGGACACACCCGCCAATCTCCAGCTTCCCGGTTTGTTCGTTGGGTCCCTTAATGGAACAGCTTGAGGCAGGGCATTCTGGATTACAATGTGTTGTGCTTCTTCCCTAAGCCTGAGTGTGGCGAAGGTCACTGCATGGGGTGCGCTGCCTTTGTCATCGGCAGGCTTGGCCCGCCCTGCGTTTTCATCTTGGGGTCCTGTCCCCGGTCATGGGGTCATGGAAGCAGCAGTCCCAGAGCACGTGGCCTCATGGGAACCTCCTACCCTGATCCTGTGAGGGTGAGCATGGCTGAGTGCCGGCTTAGGAATCTCCTGTTGGGGTGAAAATAAAACGAGTCCATTATCTTGGTGTCTATTAAACGGGCTTACCTATTTCCCAATTTGTATCAGCTCTCATCCCTTAACTGTTTGGAGACAGAAGGAGCTGAGGAGCCCCCGCTGGACATCCCATTGCTACCCCAGTGGTGGTGGAACAGATTTAGGGCTACGTGGGCCCCACAGTGGGCTCCTCATCAGCACCCTGGACAGAGCCAGTGCGGTGGCCTTTGACCTGAGGGCAGCTGCCTGGCCCCCACCCATCTCTTTGCACTGGGGAAAGAGCACAGACCCTTAAAGGGGGGGCCGCCTTTCCCTGCTTCCCAGCCACAAGCCCTCCCTGTCCTCCAAGGGCAGAGCCACCTATAGCTCTCAGCAGGGACTCAGTCACAAGGCACTTCTGGTCCCTGTGAGGAGGGGCGGAACCCCAGGGATAACATTCTGGCCTCAGTGTGATGCTTGTCCCCACTCCTGCCCTGGCCAGTGACAGGCAGAGCTTCTCTCAAACATGACACAGGGATGCCTTTAGCCCCACTTAACAAGGGGCCTTCGCGCTCATTCCATCATTAGAGTCTTGGGACAAGACGGGTAATTAGCGCCATCTCACAGATGGGGAAGCAGAGACCCAGCTTGGTCCAAGTTGCCCTGCTGCCAAGTGAGTAGTGTGTGCTCAACTTCCAGCCCACCCACCTCTGCACTGTCCCCGGGAGAGTTCTGTCTCTTCTGTGTCCTTCCTCAGCAGCACAGGGTATGTGTGGGGGTGTCTTTTGGAAGGTGATTTGTTACAGAGGTAAGAGCCACCCAGGCCGTGGGCACCGTCTCCTTCCCTACAGTGGATGCTCGGTGTGAAATTGATGAGGGCACTCGAGCTCGACCTGAAAATGCCGCGTTGTCTTTGGATATGAAACTGGTAGAGAAACAAGCCATTGGCTGTGTCTCCACATCCCATCCACTCTCCCCTTGTCTTCCTATATTTAATAAACACTTGTTGGGCATATGCCACGTGCCAGGCAGCGCACGGAGTGCGGGGCAGAGCAGGGGGGTCGAGATGCTCACAGATGCTGCGTGTCTCATGGCTTCCTTTAGGCGAGCTCCTTTGTTGAAGCAGCCAGAGTTTAGGAGAGGCCTTCTGACTTCATGCCATGGTTGCCTGGATGTGATGATGTTATCCAGGCTGGGCTGTGGCTTTTGGCCAGTTGTGATTCCTTGGGGCATGTCAGAGACTGTGAGTACTCAGGTGTCCGTGGTGGGCTCTGCGTGTCACTTCCTGTGAGACCGTTCTATGCCATTGCAGCGGGTTCTGGGTTAGTTTTTGTGGTAGCACTGGGCCCAGGGGACTCTTTTGGGGATGCCCTTCTCTAATCACAGACCTTACTTGGGACAGCAGGGAGCCGAGAGGACCCCAACCTGAAGTCCTCGTATCTGTATCCACACAGGCACCTACTCCTCAGGTGCCTTTGCATCTACTCAACGGGTGATGCCTCGGGGCATTAGGGCCCTGACTTGCCTTGCACAGAAGAACCCCCAGTCCCTATCCTGAGGGCATGGTCCTTTAGATAGACACAGAGCAGCCAGACCCAGCTTTGGGTGAGGATGATGGGAATCACAGATTCTCCTCTGATGTATTTGCACAGAGGCATAGACCCTAGTATTGGAGCTGTAGGAGGGCACAGGACTAACTGAAGACTGTCCCCAGGACCTGGCTCCTGGCTCCTCGATTCCCCAACACCCCAAGCGTGCTTTTTTTGGGTACAGAGGAAGAGGTGACACAGACCTCTTCAGAAACTGGGGGGCAGTGCACAGAGAAGTGGGAACATGGCTCCAGGAAGGCAAAGATTCACTGTCACTGATGATTTGGCCTAGAATAAGCACCCCAATTTCACAAGAACGATTTAAAAACATTTTGGTTAATTTTTATCATACAAGTGATGATAATGATTTTTAAATGATTTAGTTAGTAGGGAAAGTGATGTTTTCTCCATGTGAATACAGTGAACTCCCACTGGGACCCAAGAGAAAGTAAGTCCTAGAAATCCATTAGTCATCTCCTAACCTGGAACAAAAAGATGTTAAGTTCACATGTATTCATGCCTCCTTCCCTCACACGGGGCGTTGGATGCAGGAAAACTTTCGATCCACATGTTAGGGGAAAGTTAGTTGACTTCTCTGATGGACGAGCCTGGGTCCATGTGATGGACACAAAGGCTTCTGTGAGGGAAGGTGGCAACCGTGATTCAGTTCTCCTTTCTTTGTTTAGCTGCTGACTGTTCAACGTTTTGGATGGACTCAAGGCCGATTTGAAGGATGGGTTCTGGGCTGGGGATGGATAGGATGGTTTAGCCCTCAGCTGGTGCTGTCTTTTTGGGAATGTCCAGATCTAGTGAGGGATGAGCCGCCTGAGCATCCTCAATGACGAGGGGTCCCGAGAAGAAACACCCCAAGATTGCAACCCCAGGGTGCCCTCCTGGCTGCTCACTGAATTAGCACGTGTGATGGCCAATGCAGTCAGATTCTCATGAGCCAGGCCCCCCGAGTCCAGGCCCAGCATCGGCAGTGACCTCCTGACCAGGGTCTCCCCACTTCTGCCCTTGCCGACTGTGTGCTGTGCTCAGTCCAGAGCCAAGGATATCCTGGGGCAGCCAAAACTGGATCACGTCATTCGGCACACAATCCTCCAATGGCTCCCATTACATTGAGAAGAAAATTCAAACTCCCTACCATGGCCCAGAAGGTTCTCCAGACTGTTGCCACCCATCCCCTCCCTCGATGTCCCAGACTCCCTCTTCTGCCATTTTGCCTTTGCTTCCTCTCTTGCAGCCACCTCTTGGCACCTTCACCCTTGCTGCTCCCTCTGCCAGAAATGCTTGCTCCGCCCTTCGCTTAGGTTTCTCTTCATCCCTCCCCTGCTCAGAGCAGCCCCCCAGACCCCCTCCCTAAGGGCCTTCCATCTCCGATGTCTGCTCGGCCCTATCAGAGTGTCACCCCTGCACTGCTTTCTGCCCTGGTTCTTTGTCTCTGTTCCCCTGGAACTCCATCGGGGTTCATGCCTGCAGCTCAGCTTCTAGAGCGTGTGCCTTTCTCTGAGGACGTGTTCTGAGCGTGTTCAGTGAATAAGTGACCCCACAGCCGAACGCACTGCTGGTAAAGAATGTAAATCAGGATGTTTCTAGAAAACCACTAAACAGTGTTTTTCTCATTAACAATTGATAAGAAATCATTAAATGTAGAAAATTAGAAAATACCAATCAGCCAAAAATATTAAAAATTACTTATATGTTAAATTAACTATTAACTACATGCCTTCCCCTTGTAAATTACTATATAAAACTTGTTGACAATGTACTGACTTAGAAAGGTGCTAATGTACATGAATAGAGTGTAAATTAAATAGGGAAATATAAGCTGTATAAGTATCGGTAACTGTTTATGGAGCATATCTGTTTATCTGTATCGATTATCCACATAAATTCAGTATTATGGCTGCCAAAAAAATGACTTGTGGCCTCATCGGTCATTATTTTTTGGAGGTACACCCCTAAAATTTTTTTTCTGTATATAGAAAACTTACAGTGTATGGTTACATACAAGTTACATTGTTTGTAGCTTACTTTTTATTATGCAACAGTATGTTATGAACAATCCCTGAATGCTGTTAGGTATATTTTGATATCATTATTTGTAAGGACTCTGTGCATGGAGAATATATATAATTTTCTACTCTTCTGTGGTTGGCTTTTGGTTTGTTTCCAACAGCAATGAACGACTCACAGCTAAATCTTTAGATGCATCCGTGGTGAATTCCTTTGGGAATAGAATCTAAGGGTCATGCATTTTTAAGGATTTTGCTAATTTTGCCACATTCCCTTTCATAAAGATCGCCTAACTGACCCTGTCATCAGTGATGGTGAAACAGTTCTTTCTCCTCTCCTTGAAAACCCCATGCAGTATCACTGTTTTTAGCTTTACCAGTATAGGAGCAAAAATGATCTCTCATTTTTGTTTTAATTTGCAATGTTGTTGATTACTAATAAGATGGAGTATCTTTTATATGTTTATTTGTCATTCGTATTTGTTCTTTTGTGAATTGCTACTCATGTCCTCCATACATTTTTTTTCCCTGTTGAAATATTTGTCTTCGTTATTCATTTGCAAGAAAGCTTTCTACACGAAGGGCATTGCCTTTCTCTCTGCTGTGTATGTTGAAAGTATTTTTTCCTGGCTTTGGTTTATCCTTCAGTTTCAAAATTGCATTTTTCACCTATAGATATTTAAAATTTTTGCAGTTCAAATCTAGCTATTCTTTTGTCTTTCCAGTTTCTGCTTTTGGCATTGGTCTTAGAAAGAGTGTCCCCATTATAATTTGTGTAAATGGTATATCTGTAGTTTCACTTAAAAATTAAAATCTTTAATTCCTGTAAGATTTGTTTTGACATGTGGTATGAAGTAGGGCACCAATTTTATTTGTTCTTTAAATGGGAGGCAGAATGGACCTATAATTTCATAAATTAGCCATCCTTCCCTTACTAATATAAATGCCTTTATAAATGTATGCATATTTATTCACTGTTTTAGCCATTGTGGCTTTCTGCAATATATTTTAATATCTGGTTGAGCAACTTTCTTCTCATTTCTTTCTCTCTTTTCCTTTTTTAAAAAACATTGTTGCCTGGGAGTTTTTTTACTTATTCAGCTTTCAAGTGAAATTTGAAATCCATGTGGCAAAAATCTCAAAAAAGCTTTGATGGAATTTGGATCAGACTTGCATTAAGGTGAAAGATTAGATGGGGGACGATTGACATGTTGACAGTACAGAGTCTTTCTGTCCAGGAGCTAGTGCATCATCTTTTATTATCCACTTGAGCACTGTTTTATGTTCATCCATCGTTTCCTGTAATATTCTTCATATAGGTATTACACATGTAGAAAATAATGCCATTAAGAGTCTGAAAAATTAATTCGCTAAGTAATTCCACCTTTAGTGATCTGTCTTTAACAATGTGAACAAGTCTATGCGTAAGTATTTCAGTCACAGCATTATCTACAATGATTTAAACATTAGAAACACTTTAAATGAGCAGTAATTGGGGGATAGTTAAATAACATCATACAGTCACAAGTTGAAATATTATGCAGCCCTTAAAAGGATATTCATATTTATGGAAATTACTTTCCTTGAAACATTACATGGAAAATCAAGATTGAGCACTATATGGACAGTTTTATATTTCATATGTACAGCTTCTCTATGCATCATAGGATGGGAGAAAAATGTACTAAAATGTTAATAAGAGCGGTTATATTTGCAAGAGGGGGTTATGAATGATGTCTATTTTTGATTTGGGTTTTTCTGTACTTTTTCACTTTTCTGCATTTCGTATGTATTGATGCCCTCACTGAAGCAAAGTGAATACTTTCCGGAAAGTGAGCCTGCAGACCACGCTTGCTCTGGCCGGCGGGCAGGCAGACGAGTCGGGCAACGCCGGCCAGTGCAGTCCCGCGCGCGGCCGGAGGGTGGCAGTGTCCGCTCGCAGACCCGCCGCGCGGCCCGCTGACCTTTGTCAGCCTCCGCGGCCTCTCGTTTATCACTGATCACAAGAGTGGAATGAACATATTTACTTGTGTTTTGCTTTCCACTTATAATATCTAGTGGCATGGGAGGGAAATGAAAACAATTGTTCATAGGGGAAATTTATGAGCTTCATCTGGCTGCGAGATTTCCGCAGTTGCCCTGCGTCGCCCAGGGACTCGGATTGCTTTTTGCATCTTCAGGCGAGGAGGCAGGCGTGTTTCCATCTGCCGGATCGCTCTTTAGTATTCCGTCATCTTGGGCTTTAGAGGCAGTTGCCTCTGAGCAGCAGACTTTTCCAGACTGCTTTTCCTTCCCATTGGGTTTGAGAGGAGCCCGAGGCCCTCCCTTTGGGGCTCTAGCCTTATCTTTCCGGATATCAGAGTGATCCCCACTTCAAGCCGTGCCCTCCACAAGGAGTCCAGATTAGCCAGGATTTCCGGACTATCCAGGGATGTTCTGAAATTCCTTCTAGGCAAAGGCAACCCTCAGGAGACCTCTCCAAGGCCTAGGGTGGAAGTGGCAGCAGGCTAGTTAGTCCGGCTGTAGTCCAGGGGAGGCTGGGGTCGCCACGCTTGAGAACTGAGGGCTTTGTTGGAGATGCATGCTTGGGTCGGGGGAGTGGGCTTCCGTCCCGTTCAGCTGGGCTTTCTCAGCTTGGCAGTGAGCAAGGCTTGGATGGGAGCTGCTCGTGGTCCAAGGAGAGGACAAGTCAGTGAGTCCCTGTTGTCTTCAGACCCCTTGAGTCTCAGGCTCATGGATCTTGCTCTCAGGAACCTGGAGCCATCTCTACCTGAAGCCCAGCCCTAGGCAGGAATGTCCATAGACTGACTGAGCTGATCTCTTGCCCTGATGAACAGCCTCCTCCCAGCCTTTGGACTGGGCCACATTCAGCTTGTGCAGAGGGTGTCACAGGAGCTACAGACATGAGCCCGTTGCTAGTGTGGTTTGATGTGGAGACTTTTGCATCACTTGGGGTGTGTGCGTGTGTGTGTGCGCGCGCGCGCGTGCGCGCACACGCGCACGTTTGTGGGGAGTGCTAATATTGTCTACAGTAAGAAAAGTTGTTCATGGTTTTAATGGATCTGGGATTCTTTTTCTTCCTTTCCTCACCCCCCTGCTTCCCATCTCTTTCCTTTATACCCCTTCCTTCCTTCGTTCCTTCCTTTCCTCCCTCTTTGGCTGGGGGAGGTTTTCCTAAAGTGACTGTGCCCTTGGGACCCCGTGAGGGCAGAGCTCCCAGGTGCCTGGCCCCAGGACAATACAGCCTCGTCGTGGCTGGACCTGCTCCAGCTCTGTGCCTGCAGCATGTGACTGGGCGTGGTGCTGCCGTGAGAAGCCTCAGGCCGCCAGGTGAGCCTTTGACACCCACTAACCAGCACATGGGCCAAGACCTTCCTCTGCAGCTGCACCCCCGGTGCCCACAAGTGGGACCTCTCTCCCTGGGGAGACCTCAGCATCATTGAAGGGTCAGATCCTCTTTCTAGCCAGAGCTAGTTTCCTCCAAAAGGGAAGAAAGGGAGATTGAATCAGTGTCTGTCTTTGAGTGAATATGCAAGACCCCCTGCTGTCGTCAGCGAGGACCCATGTCCGACATTTTCGCGTAGACAGTGGTCTGGTCCCGTCTCAGTGTCTCTACCCACAGGACCCTCCCTCAGCTCATTATGATCCACCTCATTTTCCCGGCAGTCTTACAATCAAATTACTCAAAATTGCACGGCTTTATTGCATATTGCTAAACTCCAGGACAAGCAAATACCCGCATAATGAACAATTATTTATGACAAATTATTACCTTTACATATAAGATGAACAGTTGCTATTAAGTTCAGTAAAGGTGACAACCCCTCTCTGAAAATGTGCCGGCTGAAAGTTGGGTCTGGAGGGGGTGCGGTGGGTCCCGGCACATGTCTGCCGGCTCTTCCAGAAGCTGCATTTCCAGGCTGCGGGGAGCCTCGGGCCGGTGGGGCAGGCAGTTCGCTCTTTCCACCAAAAGCAGCCATTTTTCCATCCCAGCTTGGAACAGGGCAATTTCCACGGGGCTTCCCACTTTCTCTGTCTTCTCTGAATAGGTAATGATGAACGCATGAAAGAATATGACGTTTCACTAATTGCATTTGCGTTTACGTCTTCAAAATAGTATATTATTTGAAACCGAACTCAACTTCTTCAGTTATTTATGGACTCACTAACATATGCCTTGGTTCTTTCACCCCGTTTCCACCGTTCTTCTTGTGAACAGAATCGTCTCCCAGCTAATTATAACATACAGTATTTCCCCAGCAGTCTTACAATCAAATTATTCAAAATTGCATTTCTTTATTGCATATTGCTAAAACCCAAGACAAGCAAACATCAAGATAATAAACAATTATTTATTGCAAATTATTACCTAATATATAAGATTAACAGCTTGTAACTATTAAGATTAATACATGTGGTAAACTGTATTTATTATACTTATTTTGTAGCAAATATCTTTGTATAAAACATATGTTTATGTATTGCAATTAATGAGAAAAAGTGTAAGATGAACAATTTATGTGGGGTTTTGTTTTTAGATTTATGCACACTGTAAAACTTATTTATTGCACTTATTAAAAGTATTTAATGATGGACTTTTAGATGCTATATTTTTAATGTGCAAGTATAAACTAAAGGAGTATTAAATTACAAAATGGAAAATTATAACCGAAGTCAAAGAATCTAACTATTTTCTGCGATAAATCTGCTTTAAAAAGATCATCACTGGAATTACTGAATCTTTAAATAGTGGCCTTTATGGTACATAATGAGTTCCAATGAGTTATCCTTTGAAAGGCTTTTTTCATCATTAAAAGGAAACTCAACATTTTGCTCTTCAAGATAAATGTAGCTAACAGCACAAACAGCGGAATCATTTCGTTTTATGACGAGAAGTTGAAGGACGATGGGAGGGAAGAGGCCTGTGGCCGGACGGGTCCTCTGAAATTGAGAGAGGAGGACCTGCTGACAGCAAAGATTGAAGCGGGGGGCGGCAGGCGGGCTGAGAGCTGGGTGCTGAGGGGAGCATTGTGGGTGCTGAAGGGAGTCGCTGGTCTTTGCCACCCTGGCTCGCCTCTCCGGGTGGAGACACAGACAGGTGTAGCCAGAGCTCTTTCTGTGCCACGGACTTAGGGACACACAAAGGGGGTGGTGCTCAGACTATTGAAGCAGCAACGAGGTGCTGGGTGAGCATTGTTTGCTTTCCCAGGGCGCAGAGGCCCCTCGGCTTTGCAAGATCGGGAGGCCTATCCTAGAAGGCAGAGGGGGCGCAGAAAAAAACCCCCTTGGGCAAAGCTGCCCAAGTTTTGGGCCACTCATTTTCAGGGACTTGTAGGAGCAGGCACTAAACATGAGTAACACTCAGGGTTTCTATGGAGAGTCATCTCCTGTAGCCCAGGGCTGCTGAGAACAGGAAGCTGTGTGTCCCCAGCAGCCGTGTGCCTTCTGCTGATCTGTGGCCAGTGGCCTGTGCCTCCACTTGCTGGGGAATATTCTCTCCACCTGCTGGGCCCTGATTCCTGAGCCTGGGGTCTTGGCCCACCCCCCGGTTTCTGTGGGACCCTGAAGAAGCTGGGGTTCGGGGTAGAGCACAGACAGCACATACCCCAAACCTGGGTTCCTGTGTGCTGCCCAGGGACCCTGAGGGGTCCTTGTTCTGTTGGCCTCTGGGTGGTGATTGGGAAGGGGGTGCGTGCTGCGTGGAAAGCATCGGGGTGCCCTAGAGGGTGGTAAGGGGCTTTCTTCTCCGCCTGTGCTAATCCGTTTTAGGAAGCGAAAAAGGAGGAGGCAGGAGAGCAGGGAGGAAAGACCATCCAGCTCCCCAGCAGCTCAGATCTCTGTGCCCTGGTGGAAATTTGGAAAATCCATTCTGCTTACTCAGAGGGCAGTGTTCATTTTCTCAGCAGCTTGTGTTATTTTATTTCAGATGTTAAAGCTTTCCTCCCTGCTTGCCCCGAAATCATTATTTGTAGTGAGGACACATGCAAAACTTTCTTGAAAAATGTGTAGAAAACATAAAATGTTATTTTGTATCTGCAGGCATCATGGGTGCTCTTTGGTGTTCTGGTCGTGGGGTGCGCCCGTCAGCGTCAGGGGTGGGGTGCGGTGGGGGGGCGATGGGGGTGGGAGGGGGTTCTGCCTCTTCCTCCAACCTGGCTGCCTGCAACCTGGGTGGCAGGAGGACAGAGGGCAGGCTGGCAGACTTCCCTCTCTGCCGGGTCCCCTAACGCTCTCTTGGCATTCGTTTATTAACCCACCCACTCACTCATTTCTTCATTTGTTAATGAATTAACTCATTTGGTCATTAATGAATTCATTGGTCCGTTAATTAAGAGATTCCTTTCCTTCCCTCTCTTCCTCCCTCCCTTCTTCCTTCCTTCCTTCCTCCCCCCCTCTCCCTTCCTCCCTCCATCTTTCCTTTCCTTCTCCCCTCCCTTCTCTCATTCCTCCCTTCCTCCCTTCCTTCCTTATATCTTATGGGTTCATTTAGTAAGACGTGTTTCTGGCTGCCTCCCGGAAAATGGCCCCAACTGCAGCCCCCACTCCTTTTTAGGGATGCGGCCCTGGCCCAGCGCCCTCTTGATCGGAAGCCTTCATCAGACTCCACTGTGATGCTCAGCCTCCACCACCCCCAGGGACTCTGCTTCTGGAGCTTTCCAGTGCCTCCCATGCCAGGGGCTGGGGCCCCACAGTGGGATCCAGGCTCAGGGAGGGCCTGGCTCTGGAGGGCCTGGTAGCAGCAAATCCCACTCTCCGGAAGAAGGATGGATCCGTGCTAGACCTTACTTTCCTCCGGAGACTGAAGAATTCACCTTTCTTCTGTGCTCCTAAGGGTTTACCACCTTGGGAGAGTCAACTTCCCAGTAATAAAAGATGCTAATGTTAATCGCAAGGTGACCTCATTTTTAACCCGCCAAATTGGTCAGTGTTTGTCTGTGGACTTGACCGTGGTGTGCAGTCAGAGGCAGGGAACCAGCAGCACTGCTGGCTCCGGGGGTGGGGGTGGGGGAGAGTGGGGGGAGGGGGAGAGCAGGCGCAGTTTCCGGGAGGGCAAAGTACCCTGTCTTCTGACCCCGCGAGGCTCCTTGAGGAGTTTATCCTGAGGCCATTACTACAAAGGAGCACAGCGATTTCCTGTAGTGTCGTTGTTACAGCATCTTACATTAAAACGATACCGATGAAGCATATGTCCAGCCACGGACCAGGTGAAGGGATGGTTTTACACGAGGCGGATGGGTGTAAGAACCAGGCAAGCTGGACCGGTGAGACCCAGGCTCCAGAGCTGACCGAGATTGGGTTTCTTTTGTAGCGGAAGGACACATCCAGCCGAGGAGGGCCGGGGAGGGCCGGGGAGGGCCGGGGAGGGCCGGGGAGGGCCGGGGAGGGCCGGGAGGCCTGCAGAGCCTCACGTCTGAGATTCCTTGGTTCCGTGAAGGAGGCCGTCATGGGCTCCTCATGGACTTTCATGTTCCGCTAATTCACTCCAGCAGCGCATGGCCAAGCATTACCGGGTGAACCGCCTTGAACCCCACAATTCTACTTTCAGGAAGTGTCTGCAGGGAATAGTCTTAAATGGAAACATAGGTCATGTGCAATGACGTTTTAACTCTATTTTTGACTTTTTATTATAGGAAACTAACACGTGTACAAAAGTAGCGTGAACAGAAAAACAGACCGCCAGGTACCCGTTCCCCAGATCCAACTCTTGAGCCCTTTCCTGTCCCCTGGTTTATTGAAGCAAATCCCAGATTCCGTGTTTTTCCCTCATCGATAATTCAGAATGCGTCTCTAACAGATAAGGGCTCCTTAGCAGAGCATAAGCAGAGTAACTTATCTCGCTTTCACAAAAATTCCTTCATATCGTCAAATTCCCCGTCAGTGGTCAGGTTTTGTCTCAGAACCTTTTTTTCTTTTAAACTGCTTTTTTTGGGGGGGGGGGTTGAATCTGATCAGGCTCATTCATTGCAATTGATTGACATACCTCATCTTTTTTTCATCTCTACGCCCACAATTTCTCTCTCTCTTTTTCCCTTGGAATATGCTGAAGAAACTGGCTGAAATATACCATTTCCCACAGATTTGATTTTGCTAATTGCTTTGTTTTTGTGTCCCTTATGTTCCTCTGTCTCATATAGCCTTTTGTCACCAATAGAAACCACAGATATTTCCACATAGCGTTATAGCTATTCTAGGTGTCTCGAAATATAATTTGTGCTCTTTTCTACTTTGAATTATTGGACCTGCCACTAGACCTTGTTATTTTATAAGTAAATGAAGATGCACATATATTTTGTTTTTGGCCCATCTTAAAAATTAAAATGATATAATTTTTTAAAAAAATTTTATGTTGGAGTATAGTTGATTTGCAATATTGTGTTACTTTCAGGTGTACAGCAAAGTGATTCAGCTATACATATACACACACATATATATACACACACATATATATATCTATTCTTTTTCAGATTCTTTTCCCCTATAGATTATTACAGAATATTAAGTAGAGTACCCTGTGCTATACAGCAGGTTCTCGTTGATTATCTATTTCATATATAGTAGTGTGTATGTGTTAATCCCAAACTCATAATTTATCCCTCCCCTTCACCTCCCCCTTTGGTAACCATAAATTTGTTAATAAGTTTCTAAGTTTTTATTTTTCATTATTGTTTTTATTTTGTAAATAAGTTCATTTGTATTGGTTTTTTAGATTCCACGTATAAGTGATGTCCTATGATATTTACCTTTCTTTGTCTGGCTTACTTCACTTAGTATGATAGTCTCTCTAGGTCCATCCATGTTGCTGCACATGGCATTATTTCATTCTTTCTTATGGCTGAGTAATATTCCAGTGTGCATATGTATAGACTGATTTTTTTTTTTTTAAATTACGAGTTTTGAGAGTTTCTGTTGTGGCTTAGCAGTAACCAACCTGACTAGTATCTGTAAGCACGTGAGTTTGATCCCTGGCCCCACTCAGTGGGTTAAGGATCTGGCGTTGCTGTGTAGGTTGCAGATGCACCTTGGATCTGGGATTGCTGTGGCTGTGGTGTAGGCTGGCAGCTGCAGTTCCAATTTGACCCCTAGCCTGGGAACTTACATATGCCGCAGGTGCAGCCCTAAAAAAAGAAAAAACATGATGCGTTTTGAGAGTTCTTTCTATAGTCTAGATACTAGTTCTTTTTCAGAACAAGTTCTTTTCTGGAACTTGTCTTTCCATCTTTTTGTTGGCTTTTTTGTTTTAAGAATCTGGTTTTATTTATTTTTACTATTTTAAACTTTAAAAAAATTTATTATAGTTGGTTTGAAATATACTGTCAATTTCTGCTGCACAGCAAAGTGACCAGCCATGCATCTATATACGTTCTTTTTCTCACATTATCCCCCATCATGCTCCATCACAAATGATCAGATAGAGTTCCCTGTGCTATACAGCAGGATCTCATTGCTCCACCTTCTTCACGTGGTCTTTTGAAGAGCATATTTTAAAATTTTGATGATGTACACTTTATCAATGCTTCCTTTTATGGATCATGTTGTTCCTGTCAGGCCTAAGGACTCTCTGCCTAGCCCTAGATTCTGAAGATTTTTCTCCCATTTTTTTTCCTGTTTTTAATTAAAAGTTCTGTAGTTATTTTACATCTAAGTTTGTGATCAATCTGAGTTAATTATTTTATAAAGTGTGAAACTTAGGTCACAGTTTTTTTGTGTGTATGTGTGTGTGTGTGTGCACATGTGTGTTTGTTTTTGCATATGGATGTTCAATTGCTCTAGAACCGTCAGTTGAAAGGCTATTTTTCCTTCATTAGATTGCCTTTATAACTTTGTTAAAAAATCAGCTGGGCATATTTCCAGGTTCTCTATTCTGTTCCATCGATGTACATTTCTATCCCTCTGCCAATGCTCAGTCTCTTGGTCGCTCTAGCGACATAGCACGTCTTGAAATTGGGTAGACCCGGTCCTTTCACTTTTTTCCTTTTTCCAAAATTGTTTTAGCTATGCTAGTTCCCTTTGTGTTCCAAATAAATTTTATAATAGTACTGTCTCTTTCTCTCTCTCTATTATGTAGCTATATATACACATGGGTGTTTATATGTGTATATATATATATATATATATATATATGCGCGCACACACATACATATGCATATATATAAATCTTTCTGGGATTTGGATAGAAATTGCATTAAACTTGCATATCAGTTTGAGGAGAATCAATCTCTTTGAGTCTTTTAATCCGTAAACATGGTATGCCTCCCCATTTGATCCCATCTTCTTTGATTTCTTTCATCAGCGTTATGTAGTTGTCTGCACAAGTCTTGCACATGTTTTGTTAGGTTTACATCTTGATGTTTTATTTTCTGAGCAATTATAAATGTATTATATTAAGAATTTTCGTGCGTGTGTTCACTGCCAGTATATAGAAATACAATTCATTTTTGCATGTTTATCTGATATCCTGCAACCTTGCTGAACTCCCTTGTTAATTCTAGAATTTTTGCAGATTTCTACAAGATAATCCCATCCTTTACAAGCAGAACAGTTTTTTTTTCCCTCTTCTGATTTGCATGCTTTTTATTTCCCTTTTTGTTTATTATTACTCTAGCTAGAGCTTCCACCGATGTTAAATAAGAAAGGTTAGAGTGACACTTGCTTGTTTCAGATCTCAGGGGAAAGACATCCAGTCTTTCATCATTAAGTACAGTGTTGGGTGTAGGTTGTTTTTAGATGCCCTTTATCATACTGAGAAAGTTCCCCACTGTTCCTAGTTTTCTGAGAGCGTTATTTCTTTTTTAAATATCATGAATGGGTGTTGAATTTTGTGAAATGTTCTTTAATCATCCATTAATATAGTCACATGATTTTTAATTTTTAGCTTATTAATATGGTGGATTACAATGGTTGATTTTCTAACATCGAGCCAGCCTTGCAACCATGGAGCACATCGCGTTTGGTTAGTGTGTGTCATTCTTTTTTCTTTTTTTTCTTCTTCAGCTGACCCCACGGCATATGGAAATTTCCAGGCCGGGGACATGTCTTGGCTATTGTGAATAGTGCTGCAATGAATATGCAGGTGCATGTGTCTTTTTTTAAGGAAAGTTTTGTCCGGATATATGCCCAAAAGTGGGATTGCTGGGTCATATGGTAGTTCTATGTATAGTTTTCTAAGGTACCTCCATACTGTTCTCCATAGTGGTTGTACCAATTTACATTCCCACCAATAGTGCAGGAGCTGCAGCCTACACCACAGTTGAAGCAATGCTGGATCCTTAACCCACTATAGCACCAGGCTGGGATTGAACCAGCACCCCCACAAAGACAAGTTGGATTATTTTATTGTCTTTTTAATTTAATTTAAATTTTTGTCTTTTTGTCTTTTTTAGTATATTACTGTATATTATATATACAGTATATTATGTTATATACAATATATTATAGTAGCTTGTAATAAGCTACAATGGCAAAGAATCTAAAAAATATTTTTATATATTTATACTTTGCTCTACACTTTAAACATTGTAACTCAGTAGTACCTCAATAAAAAAAGAAGAGAGTTCCTGCTGTGGCACAGTAGGTTAATAATCTGACCTGTCATAGTTCCTGCCATGGCTCAGTGGTTAATGAACCCAACTAGAAACCATGAGGTTACAGGTTTGATCCCTGGTCTCGCTCAGTGGGTTAAGGATCTGGCGTTGCCGCGAGCTGTGGCGTAGGTCAAAGACACGGCTCAGATCCCACCTTGCTGTGGCTGTGGTGTAGGCTGGTGGCTACAGCTCCAAATAGACCCCTAATTCATCCATGTTGCTGCAAGTGGCATTATTTCGTTCTATTTAATGGCTGAGTAGTATTCCACTGTGTATATATAAACCACATCTTCCTGATCCAATCATCTGTTGATGGACATTTGGGTTGTTTCCATGTCTTGGCTATTGTGAATAGTGCTGCAATGAATATGCGGGTGCCTGTGTCTTTTTTAAGGAAAGTTTTGTCCAGATATATGCCCAAAAGTGGGATTGCTGGGTCATATGGTAGTTCTATGTATAGTTTTCTAAGGTACCTCCATACTGTTCTCCATAGTGGTTGTACCAATTTACATTCCCACCAACAGTGCAGGAGGGTTCCCTTTTCTCCACATCCCCTCCAGCACTTGTTATTTGTGGACCTATTAATGATGGCCATTCTGACTGGTGTGAGGTGGTAGCTCATGGTAGTTTTGATTTTCATTTCTCTAATAATCAAGGATATTGAGCATTTTTTCATGTGCTTGTTGGCCATCCTCTGTTCTAATGTATGCATTCTAGTTCTACAAATTTTCCTCTCATCACTGCTTTAGCTGTGTCCTACAGTTTCCAATCATTGTATTCATATTTTTGTTGTTTCATTTGTTAAAAAAAATTTCCATTAAGACTTTCTACTTGTTGTTTAGTTGCCAAGTGTTTGGAAAATTTTCTGCTGTCTTTCGGTTATTGATTTCCATTTGGTTTTCTTGTGGTGGAAGAGCACACTGTATAATTTAAATTGCTTTAAATTTGTTGAGATTTGTTTTATGGCCCAGTATATGGTCTATTTTTGTATATGTTTCAAGTGGACACTTGAAAAGAATGTGCATTTTGCTGTTGTTGTTCTATAAATGTCAATTCATTCTTGTTGGTTGATAGTGTTGAGTAATTCACATCCTTCTTGGTTTTCTGTCTAGTTTCTGTGAGGGGGTACTTAAAGTACCCAACTGTAACTGTGGATTTATCTCTTTCTCCTTTTAGTTCTGTTGGTCTTTACATCTTATGTCTTGCAGCTCTTTTGTTTGGTATAAACACATTTAGGATGTATATACATTCTAAATGTATACACAAGTATACAAGAATAATGTCTCTAAGAATGTGTACATAGTCTTTGTGGACTGATGCTTTTATCATTATGAATTATTCTCTACTTATGGTAATTTTCTTTGCTCTGAAGTCTATTTTATCTGATAGTACTATAAGTACTTCTCTTATTTAATATTTACATGATATATCTTTTCAATACTTTTGTTTTCTTTTTTTTCTTTTCTTTTTTTTTGCTTTTTAGGCCCATGCCCATGGCATATGGAAGTTCCCAGGCTAGCAGTTGAATCAGAGTTACAGTTGCTGGCCTATACCAGAGCCATAGCAACACCAAATCTGAACCGCATCTGTGACCTACACCACAGCTCATGGCAATAGATCCTTAACCCACTGAGCCAGGCCAAGGATTATACCCGCGTCTTCATGGATGCTAGTCAGGTTCGTTATTGCTGAGCCATGTCGAGATCTCCCATCCTTTTGTTTTCAACCTACCTATACTGTTGTATTTGAAATGGGTATCTTGTTGACAGCATGGAGTTGGGTCATGTTTTTCATCCATTTCTGCCACCTCCTTTAATTGGTATACTTAGCAGTTTACATTTAATATAATTATTGATATATTAGAGCTAAATTCTGTCATTGTTTTTCATTTGTTTTCTGTTTTCTTTTTCCTATCTTCCTGTGGGTTACTTTGAACATTTAAAAACAATTCCACTTTTATTTATCTGTAGTGGGTTTTTTTTTATAGCTATACAATGATCATCACAATCCAATTTTATAGGGTTTCCATCCCACAACCCCAGCGCACCCCCCCACCCCCCGAACTGTCTCCTTTGGAAACCATACGTTTTTCAAAGTCTGTGAGTCAGTATCTGTTCTGCAAAGAAGTTCATTGTGTCCTTTTTTCAGATTCCACATGTCAGTGAAAGCATTTGATATTGGTGTCTCATTGCTTTCCCCCCAGTATTACCATATCATTTTCCTCTGGCTAGTCTCAAGATTTTGTCTTTGTCTTTAGGTTTCAGAAGTTTGTTTATGGTGTGTCTTGTATTTTTTTTTTTTTTTTTTTTTGGTACTTATGCTGTTTGGGCAAACTTACCTCCTAGAATCTGTAGGTTTATGTCTTATGTCAAATCTGGGATGTTTTCAACCACTCTTTCTTTGAATACTTTCCAGTCCTGCCTTCTAGGACTCTGATGAAATGGATATTAAGCCTTTTGTTATAATGCCAAAGGTTCCTGAGGCCTTACTGTTTTTTTTTTTTTCAGTCTATTTTTCTCTCATTCAGATTGGGTAATACCGATTGTCCTTTCTTCTAGTCCACTGATTATTTCCTTTCCTCTTTCCGCTCCATTCTGCCCTTAAGCCCAACTACTGAGCTTTTTTTTTTTTCTTTTTTTTCCAGTTCTAAAATTTCCATTTGGTTCTTCTTTATATCTTCTGTTTCTTTGTTGAGACTCTTTTTTCCCCTCATTTGTTTCAAATGTGTTTGTCATTGTTCACTGAAGCATATTAAAAGTGACAACTGCTTTAAAAATCTTTGTTAGATAATTCTAACATCTTTTTTCCATATTGGTGTTGACATCTGATTATCTTTTCAAATTCAGTTTGAGACCTTCCTTTTTTGTGCTATGGTAATGACTTTTGATTGAAACCTGGGAGGGAATTTGCACTATATGAGGAGACTGGCTCTTACTTTAACCTTCGGTTTCCGATGGCTTTCTCTGCTGTTGCTCTAGTACGGGAAGGGGAATGATACCCATTAGTTTTGAGTTCACATATTTTGCAGCTCTGGTGCATACACATTTAGGTTTGGTGAATTGACATTTTATCATCATGTGAGATCTCTCTCTCTCTCTCTCTCTTTCTGTCTATGGTAATTTTCTTTGCTCTGAAGTCTGTGTTATCTGCTATAAATACCAGATAGGCTCTCTACTCTGTCACCTTTGGAGGGAACAGGATCCTTACTACTTTTGGATGTGGGTAGGAGTGCTGGCTCCCCATGTGGTCACCACTGACACAGTGATGGGGTGCCACAAAGCTGGGTGGTGGTGAACGTCTTGATTCTTTGCTAGGCCTACTTTGAATCCATCAGGAATGGGAAGGATGTTTTGTTACTGCTGGGACAAAGGTGAAGTCCAGGCTCCCCATGGTCCCCACTGACCCTGATGGGCATCCTTCCATACCTGGCCTTCTCTGACATGACTTCAGAGGGGCTCTGGGGTTCCTCACCATAGCCTCTTGGGGATGGAAGTCTAGATCCCCCCACACGTGGTCTTTATGGTTTTGACCATAGGATTTTTTTCTTCCTCTAGTATTTGGGTGGAGTAGAGTGGTGATTGTCTGATTGTTTTCTTACTAGGCTGTCCCTTTCCTTGTCCTTTGGCTAGAGAGATCAGGCTTTGTTTTTGAGGGCGGTTCTTTTTATCTGTGCCTGTTGTAATTTCCAGATTTCTGACTTCTTCTATTTCAAGTCTAGCATGTAGGAGGCAAAAAGAAAACCAAAGCAACTGACTATATTTCTTGGGTCTTGAGGCCCTAATCCAGTCTGCCTCTGGGACCAGTGGGCAGTCTTGCTTCCTGACCACTCTTCCCCAGGCGTTTGCCCTTTAGCACATGGCCTTTGGCCCACATTCATTTATTCGTGCGTTCAGCGAAGTTGGTGTATGCCTATTCCTGCAGATATGGCGATTGAAAGACTTATAGTTGGTGGCAGAGACAAACAATAGCACAGGGTTTGGGAGGATAGTTTCCCTGGGCTGGCCTTGCCTCATCCTGGAGGAGGAGACTCTCCAAGACAAGGCCTGGGCCTTGCTTCCTTGGCCCTGGATAAGAAGGGGCTCCTGGTCTCAGCTCCAGGTGGAGACACCTGGGCTTTGGCCCCATCAAGATGCAGTTACATACTCATGTGCTGTGTGTCTGCTGCTGCTGAGCCCACACTGAGCAGGGAATGTGAGATGAGAGAGGTGGGGCCAGCTCTTGGCAGCTCCAGGCCAGGATGGGGCTGGGACAAGATTATGGAAACAGCCAGGACCTTGAAAACTCACCCTTGAATTGATGGCGAGGGTGCTAGTGATGGTGGGGAATCAGCATATGGCTTCCTCAAGAAGAAGGCTTCTGAGCTGGAACTGGGCACTGATTGGAAAAAATGCCAGTAGAAGGGCAGCCTAGGAGTGGGCTCTATTCCCTGCCCCCATCAGGAGGAGCCGCCGGAAAAGGGACCTGGGGGACCCAGACTCCCACCTGGGCCACCACCCATAGTGCTGTCCCTCCCCTTCTCATGGGCATTGTCTTCCTCCTGCCATGATGCTCCCACCCTGGTCTCTGCCCCCCGCCATGGGCACCGCTATTCTGCCCACGATGCCTGTTCGGGCCCTGCATTGTCTCGGGAAGACGTGTGCTCACCCGGGTGGGTTATTATTAGCCTGCGATGAAGTGAAAGGCCCTGACTGGGGGATGCCGAGCTCCTGCCTGACACCGTGGTCGAGGCAAGAAGGAAATGATTCATTATGGCTACAAGGCGTGCTCTAATTTCATAGAACAAAGTAAGTGACAGTCGTATTTTGGGCGCCACCACGCACAGATAGCATTGTTTCCTGACTGCCTCTCACCCGGGCTGCAAGGAGAATGAGAGCAGCTTTTGTGCAGAGAGATGAGGGGCTGGGGGCACTGGCGGGGGTGGCAGGTGCCGTGACCCTGGGAGGATGAGTGAAATCATTGCTCAGTGGCTGGGGTGGCCAGCAGAAGGGGTCCCGAGACCTCCCCGCAACCATTCAGGAACCCCCAGCAGGCCAATCCCACTTCTGCTTCCCGTGTTTCACATACACTGCCTTCCAACCTCATGGCTTCGCCAGACCCCGCCTCTCCAGTTCAGTCGCAGCTCCGGGCCTCCTCCTCCAGGAAGGCCACAGCATCTGGGCTACTCCACTCTGCTCTTCCAGTGCTGTGTCTGTGCAAACTGGCGAAGGCCTTTCTCCTTCCTTGCAGGCTCCTGGGCTCCTCACACAACTGCCCACCAACGGCTTTCCATGAGGCTTCCTCAGTTGTGAGGGTGACGCTAGTTCAGAGTCAGTGTGCCTTTACCTTCTGGAGTAGGGAGTTCTCTCAAGAGCTGAGCCGCTCAGCAGTGTGGCCATCAAGATGTGTGCCCTTCAGCTTGGAGCTGGCCACACGATTCGTGGGGACCAAGGTCAGATGAAAATTCAGAGCCCTTGTTACAAAATTAACTAAGAATGGTAAGACGCAAGAGCAGAGTCTTGCTACTTTAAATTTTTTTTTTTTTTTTTTTTTTTTGTCTTTTGGTCTTTTTAGGGCCATACCCACAGCATATGGAGGTTCCCAGGCTAGGGGTTGAACTGGAGCTGGAGCTGCTGGCCTGCACCACAGCTCACAACAACGCCGGATCCTTAACCCACTGAGCGAGGCCAGGGATCAAACCTGCAACCTCATGGTTCCTAGTCAGATTCATTTCCACTGCACCACGACGGGACCTCCTATTTTTTTTTGTCACTTTTTAAGAAATTAATTTTATTGAAGTCGAGTTGATTTACAAAGTTGTGTTAATTTCTGCTGTCCAGCAAAGTGACTCAGCCATATGTGCACACATATCTCCTCTTGAATAGGTTATCACAGAACTTTGGGTAGATTTCTCTGTGCTCTATAGCAAGTCCCTGTTGATCATTTATGCCATATAAGAGCAGAGGCTTTTTGTTTGTTTGTTTTTCCATCTTGGCTGCCCCGAGGCATATGCAGTTCCCGGACCAGGGATCAGATCTGAGCCACAGTTACGACCTACGCTGCAGCTGGCACAACACTGGATCCTTTAACCCACTGTGCTGGGCTGGGGATCGAACCTGCATCGAAGGCAGTCTTAAACCCAGTGCAGGGCCCTTTTGAGTGAGGGACCCTGAGCATCGCACACATGGCAGGCTCTTGAAGCTGGCTTGGTCCACCGCTGGATGGAAAAGACCCAAAGTTGGCGCCTTAGGTCACCGTGGTAGCAGCAGAGTCCCTCTTCTGTTTCAGCTGTGGCCAGGCCAGCTGGATGGGGCACGGCGAAGGACACTGGATCAGCCAGGACACGAGCACCTGGGCTGGCTCCCAGCCGTGGCCACAGAATCTCATTTCCTCAGTGTGCTTCATTTGTGCTCTGGAACCTCAGATAAAGATAATGGGAGAAGAGGATAACATTCAAGGGCAATTTCATCTCTGGGCGTCTCACCAGGAGAGGAAGCCTCGGGATCACTGGACCAAGGAATTCTTTTTCCTGCAATATTTGCACACAAAATGGTCTCGTTAAAAAATGCACATTAAGAGTCATGTCAGTCATAGACGCTTGGAAATAGGTGCTGCCTTGACAAGGTAACAGAACTTTTTGGTGGCGCTGAATTCATTCGAACCCCCTTTTCGACTGTGGGGACAGCAGGGCTGTGGGCAGGAACCCACGCCCTCCTCCTGTGCCCGCGGCGGGTGCGTGGGCCGCTCCCCGCTGAGGTCAGTGTCTAGCACACCAGCAGTGAGCTGCCTGAGCTGGTCCAGGCCCTCTCTCTCTCTGGTCCCTCCATGGTTCCCCAAGATAAAAGTCCCAGCATCACCCACAGACCCGTTCCTGGGAGGGCGGACCCCTGAGTGAGGGCGGCACTAGCATCTCAGCCTGCCCGGGACCCCGTCCTAGTCTAGTCAACTTTCCTTGGCGATACTGAAGTTGCACACAGATGAGCTGTGGACTGTCTCCAGCTCTGGGTGGGTTTTCTTCCTCCCTCCATCCCTCCCTTCCTTCCTCCTTCTCTTGCTCCTTCCTTCCTTCCTCCCTCCTCCCTCCCTTCCCTTCCTTCTTTCTGTGCATTGTTTTTAGCAAAACCTGAATCAGTTACCAGCGTTTAAAAATCAGAAGTTTGCACATAAAAATCAAAATTCCTGGCTGCTCTTGAAGAAAATCTGGAGATTCCCCCTTGACCACGATGGGGGTGCTGACTAGAGCCTCTCCTTCTGGACGAGGCTGCATCTGCAAGTTGCCGTGGTCCCCACCACTCTGTACTCTCCCTTAGCTCTTCGGGGAGGGGTGGTCCCCACAGACGTGGCTCTGCCTTGCTGTATTTCTTACACCTGCTTGGCATCACTCACCTGGGCTGCCTGCTTGAATCCCATAGGTGTTTTGCCTTGTTTCTCCTCATTTAGAGGTTTCCTGTGGTGCTTTGCTGATCTTGACTGGCCCGGTGTTGGACGTTAAAGGGTGTGGATGGGGAGGAAGTGTCCACACCATCTAGTCCCACCTCTTCCCTGCGCTTGGTGACAGTGCTTGTTTTATGCTGATGATCAAGTTATTGGGCTGGAGACTTCCGGCTGCTTAGTGGGCACAAAGTGGACATTGTCTGCCGTGGGGCAGAGAGTGGGAGGAGGGGAGCAGGTAGGCAGAGGGCACATGGTTTTTGCCAGCTGCCCTTGGTCCCTACTTGCGGAGACATGAATTTATATCCTTGTGATTTTGTCTTTGAAAACCACACTCCCGGAGTTCCTGTTGTGGCTCAGTAGTAACAAACCCAACTAGTATCCATGAGGATGTGGGTTCAATCCCTGGCCTCGCTTACTCAGTGGTTAAGGATCTGGCATTGCCTTGAGCTGTGGTGTAGGTTTGCAGATGCAGCTTGGATTCCGAGTTGCTGTGGCTGTGGTGTAGGCTGGCAGCTGTAGTTCCAATTCGACCCCTAGCCCAGGAATCTCCATATGCCATGGGTGCGGCCCTAAAAAAGACAAAAAAAAAAAAAAAAAAAAAAAAAGGGAAAAAAGAAAGAAAAGCACATTTCCTAAACTGTGTTATTCTTCTCCAGAAAACTCTATGCCCATGACCGATGGTTGGAATAGCTTGTAACAGGGCACACCCCCGCCCCGTTCCTTCAAAAGGGATGAAGCCTCAGCTCCAGACAGCAGCCACTTCCTGGGGTCCAGCTCATGCTCTTCCCAGGTCTGTCTCCCCACCTGGGAGCAGCTGGAAGGCAGGAGCGGTTTCTGAGTGACCTCCTCTGAGGAAGGTCAGCTGAGCTGGCCCCTGTGGTTCCCTCGGCAGGACCTATGCCCTGTAGGACATCTAGAGACCCAAGAGTCAAGAGATAGAGTCAAGGCCCAGGAGCTTCTTGCTTGTGGCTACTTCTCATCCCTTGGCCCTTGGAGAAGACTGTGCCTCCTACATCTCTCTTTGTCCCTCATGCCATTTTATGGGCTCCGGCTCTGTTTTCCAGCAGGTGTTGACCTGCCTTGACATTCCGGTGAGGCAGGGACAATGTTTTCGTATAAATAGGAAGTTGGTGAAAGTAAGGACGGGGCTGCCACCGTGTCAGACTAAGGGAACAGCTACCTTTCAAATACCACCTTATTAATTGGCCGTCCGATAGGTTGGAGCCCAATTGAATTAAATAAAGGGTAATGTATGCAGTGGTGGGAATATGCATCCTTCAGCATCGGGTTAAATGTTGCTTTGCACATAGCCTGGGGACATCGCTTTCCAGAAAGCCCCCTGGCCGTGTGGTAGATTGGAGTTTAGTGACACCAGGTATGGAGGGTCCCTCTGCTGAGGATTTTTGCAGCTGGGTTATGCACTGTGACGGCCTGCATTCTGGGACCCACTTGTGGCCCTCGCTGGGCATGGGGAGGTCTGGGCGTATGGCCATCACCCAAGAACAGACTTTGTCACCAACTTGCCACATTACTAGGGATCTGCCATGTAAACTTCCAGGATCCTCAGCTGGAGAATGGAGCTAAACGCTAGAAGGGCCCCCCCATCTCACCGAAAAGTTCACCTGATGTGTTACATCATTTCCGTCAGAAAAGTTGCCATATGGAAAACCAGGCTGATGAAAGCCATTCCAGGAGTTCCCACCATGGTGCAGTGGGTTAAGAATCTGACTGCAGTGGCTTGGGTCACTGCAGAGGTTTGTGTTCGATCCCCGGTCTACTGCTCTGTGGGTTAAAGGATCTGGTGTTATCGTAGCTGTGGCCCAGATTCAGTCCCTGGCCCAGGAACTTCATATGCTGAGGGTGAGGCCATAAAAGGGACAAAAAAAAAAAAAAAAAATGACACTATTAACACACACACACAAAACCATGAAATCCAAATAACCCCTACTGACACTTAAAAAAAAGTGGGGGTTTCCGTTGTGGCTTGGTGGTAATGAACCCAACTAGTATCCGTGAGGATTTGGGTTCAGTTCCTGGCCTCACTGAGTTGGTTAAGTATCCAGTGTTGCTGTGAGCCGTGGTGTAGGTCACAGACGCTGCTTGGATCTGGCGTGGCTGTGGTGTGGTGTAGGCTGGCAGCTCTGATTCAACCCCTAGCCTGGGAACTTCCATATGCTGCAGGTGTGGCCCTAAGAAGCAAAAAAAAAAAAAAAAAAAAAGCCATTCCATCTGGAGGTCAAGTGGATTGGGGAGGTGGCAGTGCTGCGGAAGTATAGGCTCTGGCCTTGAAATCCCATCCAGGTGGGTCTTAGGACCCTCCCACCCAGACCCTGGAATGCTGCCCTCCGTTCACCATCAGGGGTTGAGTTTCCAAGAGCACACAAGTGCCCGCGTGGGCCTGGGGCTCCCTCCCACTTCTCCTGCAGACCCAGGAGCTGCCGCATGTCCTGCACTCATAGGACCGGCAGCCATGGCTGACCACCAGCTGTGCACTCCCAGCACTTAGGAGTGTCTGCTGGATGCTTGCCCGGTCCCCTGGGGTCTGGCTGCTTCTGAGACCTCTCTGGAATCCCATTCCAGTTGCTTGCGGAATCTTCCGGATGTTCTCTTTCCTTCGAATGATATTTCCTTGAAGCTTATCTGTGCTTCACGAAGCTTCCCTTGACATTCGCCCACCCTCCTGATGCTCACTGCCTTTGCAGCCATCACTTTTCCAGGCTGATGAGGATGCAGATGAGGAGTTTGGGGGTCACGGGAACGAGAGCTCTAGCCTTACCCGGAGAGCCACGCCCAGCCATTCCTCAGGCAGTTCTGGAACTTCTGGATCCAGCTCCTTGCAAACCCGGGAGATTGCCGTCTACCCTGAGGGCTTACACAAAGGCTGTTCGTTATTCCCTTTCATGCCTTGGCTAGAAAACAATTCCCTTGGGGTCCTGTAGAGCCCAGAACTGTGCTTACATCCAAGATGTTAATAAATATTCGTGTTGGATTTGGAACAAGATAATATATGTGAAGATGATTTGAAAAATAGAAAGGCATTTCTTTTCCCCAGATTTTACCTTCTGGGAAAGTTCATTTGGATGATTAAATGAGTAATGATAGGCAAGGACATTTTGGGTGGAGGTGGGGAAGAGAGATGGAGAATTTGTATTAGATATTAAAATGTATTTTAAAGCCACAGAATAGCAAAACACAGAATCCAGGAGCAGACCTGCCAAAGCCCAGGCTCTCTAGAAAATAGGGCTTGAGGCAGGGATTAAAGTGCTGACACTTTATTTTTTATTTTATTTTATTTTTGTCTCTTTTTGTCCTTTTAGGGCTGCACCCGCGGCATATGGAGATTCCCAGGCTAGGGGTCGAATCGGAGCTGTAGCTGCCAGCCTACGCCAGAGCCACAGCAACGCCAGATCGGAGCCGCGTCTGCGACCTACACCACAGCTCACGGCAATGCCGGATCCTTAACCCACTGAGTGAGGCCAGGGATCGAACCTGCAACCTCATGGTTCCTAGTCGGATTCATTTCCGCTGCGCCATGACGGGAACTCCGCTGACACTTTATTTGTGAGGTACTAGCTGCGGGCAGAGAGCATGAGGATGAGGGAGCCCGGTAGGGAGGGATGGGGAGCAACTCATGGTTCCCCACAGTGATGGGACAGACACAGCAGGTGACTTGGCAGGTGGCTCTGCTTAGCTCTGTGGTCTCCTCCAGATGGGCTGTGTGTAGAAGTCAGGAGGGGGCGGGTGTTACAGCAAATAGGGAATTTGTATGCCTGGCTCCTCCCATATCCCTCTGGTCGCAGTTCACCCCTGGGTGGTAACTCCCCTGCATTTCCACGATGCCTCTTCCACGTTGCACCTTTGGCGGTTTCTCACCACACCAGCCCCAAACCCAGGGGTGCATATGGGGCTTGTCTCCCACAAGTCTGCAGGTGGCCGGAGATGCCAGAAACACGAGATGTGTGGCTTGGCTGCTAGTTGCCCAGTGGTGACCAAGGTCAGGGGCTGGGGTCAGGCAATTGAGGGTCTCATCTCAGGAGCAAAATTTAACAGGGTGCCCACAAACTCAGCAATTGATCGAAATCGTATTTGAAAAATGCGGTGCTTACAATGTCAAAATGAATGCAAAAACTCGTAATGAACAAATATAAAAATTCTAAATAGGGAGTTTTTGTGGCTCAGTGGTAACAAACCCAACCAGTATCCATGAGGATGTGGGTTCCCCTGGCCTTGCTCAGCGGGTTCAGGATCTGGCATTGCTGTGAGCTGCAGTGCAAGTCGCAGATGCCGCACAGATCTAGTCTAGTGCTTTTGTGGCTGTGGTGTATGCTGGCAGTTGTAGCTCCGATTCAACCCCTAGCCTGGAAACTTCCATATGCTGTGGTTGTGGCCCTAAAAAAGGGAAAAGGTAAAAGGAAAGAAAGAGAAAGAGAGAGAAAGAAAGGAAGGAAGAAAGGAAGAAAGAAAGGAAAAAAATTCTAAGACAAGACAAGATCAGAGCAGGCTGGGATGCAGGTGAAGCGAGTAGGGTACCAGTTCTGCTTTAATTTCTGGAGGTTTGGAGAGACGTTTTTGGATATGTTAAGTCTGCGACAGAGAATGAGTGTCCATGGTGATGACTGAGCAGTGGCAGCTCGTTGCGAGGGTCGGGGAGGGAGGCTGGGCTGAGATATCCCCCTTGGACTGGGCAGCTGAAGGCAGCTATTTGAAGCTGTGCCTGGAGGGTGTACCAAGAGAGGAGGACATGAGGCCCTCGAATCAGGCTCTGGGCACCCCAGGTGTCAAGCTTCCTGAGAAGGAACCAGCTGGGAGGATCACACCCAAAGCGCCAAGAGTGGTGCTGGTTCAGGTGGATGGTGGAATTATGGTTTCATTTCATTCTGCTTGTCTATAAGTGCACATGTCTTAAGAATGAGCATCTATTCCTTGTGCCGTGAAAAAAATGCTCCACATTTCCAAGACCCTGTCGTGCTGATGCGTGGGTGTGCAGAGAGGGAGCTGGTCAGAAGAAGGAAATCACTTTTCAAGAAACGCTCATTCCTGGCTATGCTGGGGCTCTCCTGGGGCGGGCCCTGCTGCTTCTCCACCTGCATTTTGCCAGTGATGGGCACCAGGGCAGGTCTGCCGTCTCTCTGGAGCCCCCAGGTATTCCGAAGCTCAGTGGGGCTGGTGCTGGGCTATTCACTAGTATTTGCTTAAATTGGATTAGGAAGTTTGGCCCTAGGTGAGCTTTTCTTAGAGGGTAGAGGTTGGCAGGATTCAACTGCCTTTCTCGATGAGGGGCAGGGCCATTTTTCTAGGAGACGTGGGCTCTGTATATCTAGCCCACTAGATTCCTAAATGGGTGACGTTGGTACAAATTTATCAGAAATAAGAGTATGAAAGACAAATTCCAATTTGCATGGGACCAGTTTTCATGTATTCTGAATAAATGCTTGCATGAGGAAAGGTGCCTGACTCTCGTATCCAGGCATTTATTGAGTGCTCATTGTGTACAGGCACCGTGCAAGCAAGAGATCACCCACTGCTGCTGCTGTGAAACCTACAGTCTATCAGGCAGAAGGGGCATATTAGATTAGGTATTGCACAGATCATTTGAATCTTCACTGTCTGACTTGTTTCACTTTGCGTAATGTCCTCAAGGTCCCTCCGTGTCATCACAGATGCCAGGATTTCCTTCTTTTTATGACTGAATAGTATTCCACCACACCGATATCTGTATCTATCTGTCTAGATATACATCTCCATCATCTGCCGACGGACACTTAGGTTGTTTCCATGTCTTCCATGTAAATAACGCTGCAATGAACATAGAGGTGCACTTACCCCTTCCGGATGGTTGTATCCTTTCTTTTATGTATATACCCAGCAGTGGGAATCACATGATAGTTCACGTGGAATCTAAAAAAGTCCTCGTAGAAACAGATCAGATTTATGGCTGCCAGAGGCGGGGGTAGGGGTGGGGGATTGTGACGGTGGTCAGAGGTACATCTTCCAGGTATAGGTAAGTTTTAGGGATGTAATGTACATGACGCTTTACTGTAGAGCAGAAATTGACAGACCATTGTCACTATAATTAAAAAGAAAATATAAAATACATGATGAATACAGGTAACAATACTCTATTATATATGTGAAAATTGCTGAAAGAGAGGATAGCAATTGTTCTCATCCCAAGAGGAAAAAAACTTTAATGATTTTGCAGTGTATACAAGTATCAAGCACTTATGTTGTACACTTTAAACGTATACAGTGTTACATGTCAATACATCTGAATTTAAAACTGGAAAAAGTTAAACCTAATTATAAGTTGTTTAAACAAAAACATCCCGAGGGACAGTTCCCTTGGAGTTCCTGGGTGGAGTCAGGGGTTCCTCACCCCCTTATCCCTGGGCTGGAGGGGGTGGCTTGTCTGCAGGCATTGGGGACGGCCAGATTTCCTTCCATGCTGCTGCCTGGCAATGCTGGTCAGTGGTCTGTGATGTGCCCCTACCTGCCAGCACTGCATCCCACAGCGCATGCTCTCACGCTGCGTGCTTTCTCTCCCAGCTAATTGTATCTTCCTCCCGGGTCTGTGGGAAAGGTGAATGGCCTCCCTGAGTTGCTTTGGAGCCCATGGGAACTGGGAGGGGCTGACGGAGACCGGCGGGGCCCAACCCTGTATGCCCATCTCTGTCTCCTTGGGACTGCAGGGGATTCCATAGGATGTTGGATGTGGTAAGACTGGGCTAGGTGGCATCCAGGTTCTGCTCCAATGCCCACATGGGCTTCAGACTCTGAACTATTGTCCCCTCTGACTCTCTTCTCCCCTAGACTCATTTTGATTCGGTAATGGGAACACCTGAATTGTACATGACTCCTAATTTTTTTGGGGGGGATGGTGGTCTTTTTAGGACCACACCCACAGCACATGGAGGTTATTTGGCTAGGGGTTGAAATGGAGCTGTAGCTGCTGGCCTACACCACAGCCACAGCAATGCCAGATCTGATCCACGTCTGTGACCTACACCACAGCTCACGGCAATGCTGGATCCTTAACCCACTGAGCAAGGCCAGGGATCGAACCTGCGTCCTCATGGATACTAGTCAGATTTGTTTCTGCTGATCTGCGATGGGAACGCCACTCCTAATTTTTTTCTCACCTATTTATCAGTGTTTGCAAGAGATAAGTAGAAAATTTGATGCCGTGGAGCTCTTGTTTTTCACTTCGCTACAACAACAGATACCTTGCAGGGAGCTGTCTGTGCAGTGGAAGGCGGTGTGGAGGGAGCACAGGGGGTTGGTGTTTCCCCACTATGGGTGCCTGCAGCTCCTGTTCCTTACTTCTCCTGTGGTCCCCGGGCCCCCTGACCATGTGCCTCCAAGTCACAGCCATGTCCCTCTGAGGCAGGATTATGAGTGCAATGGCAAATCCACATGCGGGTGAGAGCACACTCTCAGCTTGGGAAGAATTGTGCCTCAGTATCTCTGATTCTGGAAATCGAAGTAAAATGTAAATAAAGCAGGAGCATCACAACGAAGGAAGTTATTTCTCTGTCTCTGTGGATGGAATGAACCTTCTGGAGCCAGCAGGTGCTTCTCTTGATAGCCTCAGTAAACCTAGGGAAAGCCAGAATGTGGAAGTCTGCATCAAAAGTGGGGCTTGAGACGGGTGGTTTAGTCAAAGGTTGAGGAAGAGACTGATGGTCGTGGTGGTCTTGGGTGCCACATCCAGGTTACTCTCTGCATCCCTCAAGGTTGGGACCCAGAACCTGAAGGATGCCATGAGACGGTGCAATGAAAAGGAAACACGATGTTGCTGAGGATCTCCTGAGTACCAGACACTGTGAACGGAAACAGTTCTCGCAGTCCTGTTGCTCTTGAATGGCTCCCAATCTAGTGATGGAGACAGAACTGCAAACAAGTGATTGTATGATAGCATGTGGCCCAAAGTCTGGCACCTGCCTGCATGGCTGGCTGGCTGGATAGGACAGTGAGAACAAGGCACAGAGGTAAAAAACAAGAGGGAAAAATTCGCTCCGCTGGGGATCAGGAGGTGAATAGCTCCGGTGAACCTGGCACTGAGAATACTCTGACTTGGCATCTAATCCTGGCACTACCATGGACTCTCTGTGGGTCCTGGAAGCCACCCCCCAGTTTCTGGGTCTTATTTTCCTCATGTCTATTAGACTGATGATTGATTTGACCAGAGACTGTGAACTCAGATGCCTGCATGGCCCGATTGGCAAAATACCTGAGTCCGGTGGGCTGGGAGGGGCATCCTTATTAAATGGGGCAATTGTGATTCCATCCTGGTCATCTGTGCCATGTGGCATCTGGACCCGGTCTGGCCAGATCTTTCAAATTTCCAAAGAAACTGGGAATATGCACGTTTGTGAGACATCTCCAAATTTTTAAGTGGCAAGTATTTCAAATAAAAATGAAAGGCAGTCAGAGAAAGACAAATACCGCATGATATCACTTACAAGTGGATCTAAAATATGGCACAAATGAACCTATCCACAAAACAGAAACAGACTCACAGACATGGAGAAGAGACTTGTGGTTGCCCAGGGGGGAGGGGGAGGGAGTGGGATGGACTGGGAGTTTGGGGTTGGTGGATGCAAATGATTACATTTAGAATGGGTAAGCCATGAGGTCCTACTGTACCGCACAGGAAACTATATCTGATCTCATGGGACAGAACATGATGGAAGATAATGTGAGAAAATATGATATATGTGTGTGTGTGTGTGTGTGTGTGTGTGTATGACTGGGTCACTTTGCTGTACAGCAGAAATTGGCAGAACACTCTAAGTCAACTATACTTTAATTAAACAAACAAACAAAACAAAACCAAACCCCTGAAAGGTAGCAGTGCATGGGGCAAAAAGTCTGTGGGTCCAACGTGGCCCTTGCCCTTCTAGTTTTTGACCAGGGAACTGGGTGCCCTCTGAGGGTTTTCTCCACTTTGTTGGTCTGGGAATTACTGTTAAACCATGAGTTACTGTGGTACAGTTATCCTGCCAATGAGGTCAAAAGGCATTGTAAGGCTCCCCTCCCGCAAGTGCCTTAGCCAGGAGGGCAGATGTGGCCACCACGTAGGTGCTCCAGAAAACCCGAAGACAGTTTAGAGAATTTGGGCCCAGTCCTGATACCCCCAACGTCCACACTATCTGAAGGCCTGGCTTGTTCGTCCTTCATTTGTTCGACAAAAAATTATCAAAGCCTCTATGTGGCAGATTCGTTGCAAGTACAATGGACATTTCCGAATTTTCTAAGATGCTTCCTACCCGTGGATTCACAAAGCAGGAAAAGGAAAGCCGTGGTTCTCTGGCTGGGAACCCAAGGTTACCTTAAGGTCACGGAGCCCTTGGAAGCTGGGCGGCTGCCTCCTGGAGCTCTGCCGCCGGCAAGCCGCACCCCCGCCCTGCGGCTCTGAAAGGGCACACTCTGCTCGTGGAGTTTGGAACCCCTTTCCACTGGGCAGGGCCAAGACTTTGCAGAGCTGGGAAGGTGGACGCGCTGGAGGCATACCTGGCCCTGCAGCCCCTCCAGAGTGGCCACTTCCCAGGCTGCAATAATTCATCACAGGCGGGCTCACAAGTGTACTTAAGAAGGAAGGGATGATCTATTTTGTACATGCTCCTTAAAGGGATTCCATTTTAGCTCCAATTGTAATTTTTACCTTTTTCAGGGGAATTTATTGACACAGTGCCTAGCTCAGCCCTCGTGTCGGCATCCTCCTTTTGTCTGCAAGCACACTCACCAGCCGCTTAATTTGTCATAGCCCTGGAGGTATCAGAACTAATGAGCTTTGTTTGAATAGACTTTTTCCAGTTCATCTAGCACACTTTGGGGTAATCACTCAGTTTCTGTTTGCTTCTGATCCGAGGCATTGTGGGAAATATAAGAAAATAATGGTTAAAAAAGCAGTATAAATTGGTAACAGCCACATTTTCTGCAAAGCCCTGAAGATGTTATTTTTTTAATTTCGCCACTTATTGAAGTATTGAGAGTACTCTAAGTACCACCATTACAATATCATATCAGAGGAGAATCTGATAAAATGCTATTTTTCAATTAGCCAGGAGTTTCTACTTTGCCTTCCTTAAGCAGTTCATAGCTAACAAATCTTTAAACAATCTAACCTCTTAAGGTTTGGAAGTGGACAGATAATAACCGTGAACACATAACAGTGTGTCAGCAACGAGAATTTAAAAATCTATTACAGGGATTACATACAGGAATGCTTTTTATTGGTCAGACAATTGCGTTTTCATTTTTCTAAAGCAGCTCTTCGCAGTCCCCCTGTCCCCACCAAGCCCACGGTGGAAGGTCTAGGGAGTGGAGCCTGGGAGGGTGGGGTGGCAGGGGCTGCACCCACAGAGCAGGCGGGGCTGGGAGGTGCTGCCTTGAACGCCCACTCTCTAGGTGGCTCCGTCATCGCTGCCACCCAGGTCGGCAGGCTGAGTGTAGGGCAGGCCTCCTGTTTTTAAGGGTTACTGTGCTTGTTGTCAGAGTCTGGAGATGTGGTTTTAGGATTATCGGGATCTGTGAAAAACGAGGCGATTTGGCAGAACCTCTGATTCCCCCAGACTCCTCCCAGGGAGAGGGCTCTCCATAAAATATCATGGGTAAGAGAAGCCGCCTCCACTCTGTCTCGTGCAGGCTGTCTCGTGCAGATTTTTGAAATAAAATCCAAGAAGCAGAGAGATGTGATGTCTCTGTCCCACCAAGGGTGGTGGGGTGACCTTTCCCAGAGGGAGGGGAAGTGGAGGAAGAGGGGGGCGGGGACCATTTGCTCATGCGTGGCAAAGTTGCGCTCTGGAGGGGGCGGAGGTGGCTCCGGGTGCGAGTGTGAAGGTTGGGCATTGCTGTTACTTAGTGGAAGGGGTGAGGTGCATGCTAAGGGCTGAGCTGGTCAAGTGAGCTGGAGTATAGACCAGCCTGCATTATTTTCAACTCACCTAGTCAGTGCCCCTGTGGATTGGGGAAGAGTCATCCGCTTCCTTTTGCAAAGGAGGAAACTGGAACTCTGAGTTCTTAGGCAATCTGTCCCTTGATCACCCGATGGCAGGTAAAGAGGCTCGACCTGAACCCAGGATCCTTCCCATTTTATCACGTATTTGGAATCCTCCCTGTGTCGCACCTGTCAGGGACATTAAGCACCACTATCAGCAGCTGCAGTAGCCATAGCCAACTTTTACCAACGTCCAGGGAAGCTGAGACCCGGCGCCAGGCACTCTGGGGTGTCCTGAGGTGAGGAAGAGGACCCCCCCGCCCCGCGCCCCAATCTCTGGGGACTGAGCTCTGAGGACAGAGCAGACTGAGTGACAGTACAAGAAGCCTTGAGAGCCAGACAGGGGTGGATGGAGGACCAGCAGCATCCTGGTCTGCGGAGAGGGGAGCCATAGAGCCTAGAGTAGGGTTCGCTGCCTTATCTACTTGGAGCGTTGGTCCCCTGAGACTGCACAGGCTTCGGAGGGTTTGTCCTTAGAGAACCCCTGACAGCGGCTGAGGACTGCTGGGGACTCCATCTGGAGAGGCCTGGGCAGAAGGTCCGGCCAGGCACTGCCAGGAGAGGAGGACCTTGGGCAATTCTTTGGGTTGCAAGGCTCCAGGGTGGCAGAGACGTGGTAAGTTTTGAATTTGGAACCGATGCTCTGGAGGCCGAGGGATGGGTCCGATGGGGTGAGGCTGCAGAGGGGAGAGCAGGAAGTTCCCCTGGGCACCTATGTCTTGTCTGTATCATGAGGCTGTTCAAGTGGGGTCTCAGCTGCCTAACAAACCACCTCAAAAGAGTGGCTTCAGGGAACTACCATTCTGTGGGTCTCTGGGCACTTGCACTGCCTGGGCGAGTCTGGTTGGTTTCTTTGGGGCTTCCTCATACATCTGCTGTGAGCTCGCAGCTGATGGTCAAGGTTGGCTTCACTCGCGTGTCTGGAGGTGGACCAGAGTTTGGCTGGGGTGCCTCCACTTCTCGTCTACGTGGATTCTTATCCTCCAGCACAGGAGCAGGCTGTGGGTTGGAGAGTGCCCTCCTTGTTCCCCACTTCTGTCCCTGGCTGGGCCTCTGATCTAACCTTTTAATTTATGCTAACAGGGAGTTCCTGTTGTGGCACAGTGGTTAACGAATCCGACTAGGAACCATGAGGTTGCGGGTTCGATCCCTGGCCTTGCTCAATGGGTTGACGATCCGGCGTTGCCGTGAGCTGTGGTGTAGGCTGCAGACGCGGCTCGGATCCCGAGTTGCTATGGCCCTGGCATAGGCTGGTGGTTACAGCTCTGATTTGACCCCTAGCTTGGGAACCTCCCATATGCCGCGGGAGCGGCCCAAGAAATGGCAAAAAGACAAAAAACAAACAAACAAACAAAATAAATAAATAAATTTACTGGATCTTAATGAGAACCAAAGCTGCAAAAAATAAATAAATAAATAAAAAAATAAAAAAAATAATTTATGCTAACTTGCGGAAGTGATCTCTGTCCATGCATGAGCTTGGAGTGAGCTCTCTGATAATAATAGATGTTATTATTGATGCCACAGTTACTCATGGAGTTCCTGGGTTAAAGGGGAAAGGAAAACACAAGGAAAAATTTCGTGTTGGGAATAGTCTTAATTTTCTTCTTCTTCTTCCTTTTTTTTTTTTTTTTTTTTTTTTTGGCTTTTTGCCATTTCTTGGGCCGCTCCTGAGGCATATGGAGGTTCCCAGGCTAAGGGTCGAATCGGAGCCATAGCCGCCGGCCTACACCAGAGCCACAGCAACGCGGGATCCGAGCCACATCTGTGACCTACACCACAACTCACGGCAATGCCAGATCCTTAACCTACTGAGCAAGGCCAGGAATCGAGCCCGCAACCTCATAGTTCCTAGTTGGATTCGTTAACCACTGAGCCACGACAGGAACTCCTTAATTTTCTTCTTAAAAATGTAAAAAATAATGTGAAGGGGGATCAAGGACCTAACTTTGCTGGTCCCCAGGAGCAGCCTCTCAGCAGGAAACCCCACGTATGTGCAGTACCTCAGGGTTTCCAGATGCTGGCATCCTCTCTTTTGAGCCCCCAAAACAACATTGTAAGAAGAGAGAAGGGGTATCATTTAACCCTCACTTTATGACTGAAAAAAAAAAAAAAAAGGGACATAAAGAGAGGATTGTTCAAGGTCAGTTGCAGAGGGAATTCTGACTTGAGGGTTCATCGTTTTTCCATTTTGCTTCTCAATCCTGACTCATCATCAGTAGTGGCCCACTGTGACCCCTGGATCACTCTCTTTTCTAATGAAACTTATTTGGCTCTTATTTAGCAAGGTGATGCATTGCTTTTGGCTACAGATAGTCTCCTGGAAGACCAAACTTTGGGTTTTTGAGGTAGCCAGTAGCTCATTTGAAAGGAAAATCATCCTATTTGCATTGCCATTATCAGAGTCTCTCTAAGGTACATTGTCAAGGACAGGGTCAATGAAAAATACCCCATGAACTTTGTCTCTGTGTATCTCTTTCTAATTTAAATGAGGTCTCCCTTTTTCTGGAAAATTTCAGAGACAACGATACATGCAATCCTCAACAGCTCTGCTCAGGAAAACCTTCCTCCCTTCCTCTCTCCCTTCTTCCTTCCTTAATTCCCTCTTCCTTCCTTCCTTCCTTCCTTTCTGACGCACCTGTGGCATATAGAAGTTCCCAGACTAGGGGTCATATTGGACCTACAGCTGCCAGCCTACACCACAGCCACAGCAACACTGGATTTGAGCTGCATCTGAGACTTATGCCACAGCTTGCAGCAACGCCGGATCCTTAACCCACTGAGGCCAGGGATCAAACCCGCATACTCATGGATACGAGTCTGGTTCTTAACCTGCTGAGCCACAATGGGAACTCCAGGAAAACTTTCCTATAGTTTGAAATTTATTTCACTCATGTTTTCCTGAAGGCTTTGAGAATGTTCCATTTGTGTTTACCCCTTCTGGCCCCACACATGCCTTGCAGTGCTTCTGATGTATGGTTCCTCTCTAATGCAGGCATCTGGAGGGGTGAAGCTGCTGGGGGACTCAGGAATCACCGTCAGGTGAGGACTGCCCTCAGGCTGGAGGATGGCTGACTTTTCTCTTCTCCAATGTCTAAGACAACTCCCTGCGAACATGAAGATATTCAAGTGTCAGGAGAGAGACTAAGGGAACAGAGTGAGCTCTAGATGGGCCTTCTAATCTTAGGTCGCTGACTTGCTGTGAGTCTTTCTATAAGTCACTCCACCTCTCTGATCCTGCATTTCCTCATTGAAAGGCCATCCCCTGATTCAGAAAACTGCAAATCGTATAGCTCGAGAGGGTGAACCAGAGGCGAGTCTCTGCTGCGGGGCATGTTGTCTCAAAAAGAATGTGGTTATTCACGTTAATATGTGGCATCCTGGCCCATCAGGAGTGGTAATTGGGAAGTATTAACATGAATGTCGGTAGTTCTGATTTCATGTAATCGATAGTAAGATAGATATTCTGCTAATTTCATGTAGTACATTCTTGCAGCTTAATTCAGGATGTAGAGTGGAAAACATGTTATAAACAAATACTGCTTGAACGCACTCAGACTTAAAAAGAATGACTTTATATGTTGTTAAACCCTGAGCTCTCTGATTCAAAGATCTCCCAAAGCCAACTCTCTGTTTTCTCTTTACTCTCTGAGCATATAGACTATAATCCCTTTATGAAGACTATACGAGACAATTTTATAAGGCTAGAGTCATTTATAAGACCCTTTCTCAAATGTCACCTCATTAGGTTGGCGCAACAACTGGGTGGTGGACTCTTGGAACAGCAAATCTGCCTGGAGTCCTTCCCCACCCAGCCACCTTGGAGTGCAAAGGCAAAAAAAGACCCCCGTGGGGGCCTCTCCCTGTCTTTGGGAAGGGGAGTATTTTCAGGAGACTCAGATTACATAAGCATCAAAAATAATAGGTCTCCCTTTTTGGATCTGGTACGAGCCTTTGGGCATCTGTTCCCCAGAGCTGGGGGAGTGAGGACAGAGACCCCAGCCAGCAGGGCCTGATGATCACAGGTGCCAGGACCTCACAGCCACTTTATCCCGCCACCATCTCTGCACTGAAAATAGATTAGAAACTTCTTGAGGGCAGGAGCCGAACGTATTTATTTTCTTATGTCTATGTCCTCCCCAGGGCCTACTGCAGGCCTCTGAAAATGATTACAGAGTGAGTTCCTTAGGAAAAGAAAAACATATTTTCACCAATTTCATTTTGCAAGTGCATCGTATTGCTATCCTAGAGGGGAAGTGTTGTGACTCAGGGCTGAGCCTACTCACTGTGCATTGTCCCCACAGCCCCTAAAAAAAAAAAAAAAAAAGATAAGATTCATCCTTGGGGTTTACCTGATGGTTTGATATCTTTGAAGAGCGAATTTAATTCTTCTGACACCTGTAAGGCAGGTGGTGTAAAGTCTCTGGATGTGCCAACAGAAGCTGTGGGCTCATGTGACTTGCCCAAGAGGCTATGGCTACCACACACTTCTTCTTTTTTTAGTTTTAATTTTTTATTAAAATATAGTCGATTTACAGTGTTGTGCCAATTTATGCTGTACAGCAAAGTGACCCTGTCATTCATATTACCACGTGCTTCTGAATCCCTGTTCAGGCCACACCTCCTTAGCTGCAGGGTGGAGCATAAATAATTCAATGGGAGAACAAAACTTATGGATTCCTGTGGTTAATGTTTTGGCCTCAAGAGTCAATAGAGCCAGTGCAAATCCACATCAAATGCTGAAGGAAATCCCTGTGGCTTCTGCCTCACATGAGGCATCTTGGGCCAGAGAGTCACAGGTGCCCAGAAAGCAATCCCGAATTTCTGGGTGCTGCTGGGGGTTTTGCCAAACGCATCATCAACCCCATCTCTGAGCCTGGATCCTGCAGCCTTGGAGCTGCACACGGGTCCACAGGAAGGGACTCTGGCGCTGTCTTCTGCACATCTGCCCTAGCAGCAACTCTCAGGCCTTCCTTCCTCTGTCTGCCTCAGATGTCCCGGGGGCTGCCCTGGACTTGGGCAAGCCTGTGGCTTTGACTTGATACTTCCTTGCCATGTAAGTGCCATGAAGTCCCCTAGGAAGTGGGGTATTTGTCTTTCAAAATCTTTTGGGGCACTCAGCCTGACTTACCCAAGGCTATTGTGTGAATACCCTCTGCCTCCCCAGCCAATGTGTCATGGGAGCCTTATTTATTTCTTCACATTATAATTACCTGAAGTGATTTAAAAAAAAAAAAAGTCAAGAGAGCCAGGACAGGGAGAAGCCAGGGTGTGGGAGTTGAGTGTTTTCTCAGCGGTGAGTGATCTGTTCTTTGGGGAGCATTTGGTTGGGCACCCAGTGCAATGCCTTCCCTGCCTCTTCCTTGCTCTACAGGGATTACAGATGGGCACTGGCAGGAGGCAGCTTGAGGGCATCTCATAGTAGCTGAGCACATCCTTCTCTCTCTAGAAGGCACTACTGAGATGCTCACAGCCTTGGGAAGGTCCACCCGGAGAAGAAACGAAGCCCAGCCAGGGAGTACAGCTCAGCCAGGGCTAGAAGCCCAGATTTGCATATAACAAGGAAGAGCCAGGTTAGAGCAGCAGGGATCAGGGGTGGCTGGGCCAGCACGCTTGAATGCAAATCTTGAGCTTGTGCTTTTGGGCATTTATTTAATTTCTCTAAAAGTCCAAGGATGGGGGGGGGGGGGACGGGGAGAAAAGGTGAATCAAGGCTGGTTTTAGAACCTGAAAGCAACTTGAAGATGGACCCTGAGCTGGGCCAAAGCCCACAAGTTGTCCAAGGTTATGAGCTTAAGTGGTCACTGTAGGGCAGGCTGTTGGGGAGTGGCTAGTGCTACAGCAGAGGGAGAAAGCCAGGGACTCTTGTTACAGCATCTTTCTGACTATCGCAGAGGGTCGAGGGGGTGACTTGCCCTTTAGAATCTTGAGATATATCCTTTACAACCACCATGGCAATGCGTATGTTTATCAGAGGTATGGACCTAAAATCACAAGTTGGATTTGGCCATCAGAAATGCTTTTATTCAGCTAGTAGAATGGTCTTTTTATTTGCTTTAAAGATGTGAATCAACATGAAAAAAATGAAGGAATTCTCTGAAACAGTCCAGATTCCATAGAAAATTCAGAATATCTGGCCACATAGAGCAGCTAGTCTTCCCATCAATACCTATGTGAGCAGAGGTGCAGCTGCCCCCTTCAGAGGGATCATGTGTTTAGCGTAAGCCACAGTCCCCACCCTTTCCTAGCATCCCTGGCGTCGTGTCAGCGGCGCATTGCTGGTTATATTGTGTTTGCATTGTTTTATGGACAGGAGAAAAAGACCTCTCTGTTCCCATGTCTCTACCCAAAGGGGGAAATGGGAAATGGTCTTTTCTCACACTCAGTCTTCTTACCCTCTGTGTGACCTCTCTGGGCCCAGCAGCCATTTGCATGCAGAGCATTGAGATAAACAATTCCTTCCATGAAAGGTGGGATGAAGAGAAGCTTCTGGGATGGGATGTCTTTAGACATGTTCAAGAAACCCCCGGGGGCAGTTTGAGGGGCTTCCACAGAGGCCCGGGGAGCACCTGGGTTAAGGCAGGTACAGCGTATCAGGGTACAGCTGGTGGAGGGCAGCTGGGGTTTCATCAGGACCCTGAGCCAATTGCTTGGAATCCAAGAGTTCATTAGGTGAGGCTCAATTTACAAATCTTAAAATGACAGCTTTTCACTTGGCAATCTCTTGTGTTAATAAGTCGGTTACGAATGCAGGGTTAAATGAAGCAGGCACCCAGCTTGTGCGTGCGTGTGCGGGTGTGTGTGACACACCATGTGTAGTTTCTTGGAGTCAGGGAAAATCTGTCAGCCTTTCTAATACTGAGTTAGTTTTGACAACAGAATAAGATGTATTTTGAACACATGTACGTCCTGCCTTTTTCAAAGGGGGGCGGCTAATGAGAGCAGGGCCCCAGAGGAAGGAGGGCGGACGCGGCTGGGTTTCTTGGTGGGGTGTTTGCTCATTGGGCTTCTTCTGGGGACAAAGGCTTGGGGCATCTGTGTGCCTCCTGGATGCTGTGGCTTCTTGGGCTAGTCCTGAGGGCCCGAGAGGGCAGGGGAGCTCCCTAGCTGAGGTGTATTTTGGACACTGAGCTCTCTTGTGAACAGTGACCACAAAGACAGATTCCCCCCACCCCTCCCAAGACAGGGTCCTGCAACTGCACGTGAAACGTGAAAAGGGAAGCGATTTGGTCAGAGGAGCCTGTGATATAGAAGACCTCCTTTGAACCAGTTGTAGAAAAATGCAAAACTAAGCCAAGCAATTAAAAACAGATAGAAATGAGAGATTTGGATTTTGCCTAGCAAGCTTTCTGCAGCCACTGTCAGATCTCTGTGCAATTTATCTGGATTCCGTCAGTGGTGGCCAGACTGGATTTTGATAAAGAGCCGCAAAATCTGTCCCTCTCCAGCTTCTGCGACTTGCCACACACTCCATTCAAGCTGAAGCGTCCGCACAATCCTTTGCATAATTTGGAGTTAATCATTTGTACTTCACAGCCTCTGAGAGGCCTTAGACTTGGGAGGTGGGGACAGATTTGGCTTTTTAATCGCCTTGTATATTGTGCAGCTCGAGATAAATGACACCGACTGTCTGAAATCTACATTCTTGCTTCTGATGCAAAACTGTAATTAATTTTGTGCAGTGTTTCAGAATTGATCGTGGTCACTTGAATTTCTAATTTTTCACTCACTTCAAAGACCCTGATTTTTTTCTTTCCCCTTTCCTTAAAGGAATGTGCTCTGGCTACAGGAATGCTCTGTGATACGGGTCTACTAAATGACTCTCTTATGCCTCTTTTTCAATAAGGTGAAACAGAGGTCAAGGCCTATGGCTCCTGTTTATCTCCCAGCTTGTATTCAGATGTATGTCCTGACTTATATAGGAAATACCATCCAGACTTATTAAATGATAACTAAATAGTTCAGTGGCACTCATGTATTGTAAAAAGCTCAAAAAGCTTCGTTCACACATCCTATTCAGTATAAGACAATTAAGCACAATTTAGGCAATAATTACCCTAATTAACTACACTTATAATGTTTGTATTCAAGATTATAGCAACGTTGTATCACTTCACTATTTAAATAATAACAAGGTTCCCTAATTCCTCTGTATTGATAGTTGTTGTATGTGATTCTTTGTTTGGTATATTTCACTGTAAAAATATTTGTCAGTGAAAGATTGAACAATATGAATGAATTTGATTATGCCATTGTCAAAAGCCCCATGCATCAAAATTCCTTGTTTTTAATCACTACTGTAAACCTTGCAGCCGGAGGGCATAGTTTTAATTTGGGTGTCTTACTAATGAAAAGAAAAAAATAATTGTTTTGCCAGGATTTAATAATAAGCAATAAAATCAGCCAACCAGATTTTACCTCTGCATTCAATCTCTTTTTTATTATAAAACATTTTTGTCCTTTTTTTAGATTACAGGCGTAGATACTGAACATTTTACTAATAAATATTTCAGTTTGCTTATGGAGGCTAATGCTGTCATCTGAATATGGAATTATATTTCTTTCATGCTTCATTATCATTTCATGGTAGTAATGACAGTGAGGCGATGGAATATTTACAGGCTTTTCAGAAGACATTTATCCAATACATTCCCTGAAGGGCACCTAGGCTTAAAGATACATTATCCTTTTGTAAAGCTCTGCCTAGAATCCCAATTCCGGAATCAACCAATCAGAACTTTTTCCCCCCCTCCACACTTAACGCAGTTTGAAGCCTCCCTCCCCTCCCTCCCCATTGGTGGGCCAGCCATCCTGCAAATGAAGGGGATTACAGTGGAGGGAAATGGGACCGTGATCTCAGTTGCCACAGTCAGGGAAATGGGCACATAAGCCGTGTCATCACTGCCGCTGTGGGCCCTGGACACGACTCTGTTCTGGTTTTGGTGAAGGTGATTCTTCTTCATTTTAAATTGTTTTCTAGGTGGTCTCCCAGACTCTGGAGTTGTTTGTCTTATTGATGGATGCTGCTATTGAGATTATAGACGGTAAATCTCCAGCTTTGGGGAACCTAAAGGGGGGTGAACCTGTGGTTAGGGGAGGGAAGGTGTCTGGATGACGGTTCTCCCGAGAGGTGGGGGGGGACCCCTGGGGAGGGTGGCTGTAGTCTTTGCTCCTGTTGCGGTCCTCAGGGGCCATGGGCAGGACCTCTCTGGTGCCCCTCTGTAGGGAGTTTGGGGACTGTCAACTGGCAAGTGAGTGCATGCCCCATCTAAGGGGACAGCTGTTCCCTGGTTCCTTCCAGGTGGACAGATGCAGGCCTGGTATTGCCAGAGCTTCTGATTTTTCAGCAGAATCCGGAATTTCCTGTGCCATGTCCTGATATTTATTTGTTTATTTATTTCTCTTTATGTGGCTGCACCTGTGGCATATGGAAGTTCCCAGACTAGGGGTCGAATCAGAGCTGCAGCTGCCAGCCTACACCACAGCTATGGCGATGCGGGATCCGAGCCACATCTGTGACCTACTCCGCAACTTTCAGCAATGCTGGATCCTTAACCCACTGATTGAGGCCAGGAATGGAACCCACATCTTCACAGACACTAATGTTGGGTTTTTAATCCACTGAGCCACGGTGGGGAACTCCCTGATTTTTAAACATTGTCAGTTAATTCAAACATTTAGAAATGACTGTGCGAACAAGCAAGAACGTGGCCTGTTAGGACTTTGAGCAGCCAGGTTTGGGCGTGTGGTTGGGACACTGAGAAGACATTTGTGTTGTGTTCTGGGTGGGCATTGGAGACAGGAGAGGGTTATTCTGGGTCCCGCCTATGGGGCTAGGCAGCCTCTGGGCAGTGAAGCCTTGGCTGGCCCTCACTCATGTCACTTTCAGGAATGCCAGGCTGTTGGTCTGGCCTCTGCAGCCCGCGTGCCCAGGCTGTTGGTCTGGCCTCCACATCATCCCCTGCACCCAGATCTCATTATTCTCATTGTTTACTTTGAACAGTGTGCTTTGGAAAGGCCTTTAGTGGCTAATCTGATGGGACGTTTATCTCTTCTAAAATTTTTCTCCGGACAAACTGACTTCTGTTGGACCCATGCTCTCCCATTTGCACCAGGTTCTCTCCAGCGCAGCTCCATCAGCTGCTATGCCCTAGCTGGTGGAACTTTGAGCCTAAAGATCCTTCTTGAAGGATATTGAGCTCTTTCTCAAAAAAAAGGGCGTCTTTTGTGCTACTTCTCAGAATTGAGTGAAGGGAAGGTGGACCCAGATGCAGAACGTAGGAAAGCCTGTTGCTGCAGGGATCCTGCTGGCTCCTGGGCATCGGGCTACACCTGTTCCTTAGCAGCCGGGTGCTCGGCACGACTCTGCTGCAGGAACCTTCTCTGGAGCCCGTGGCCTGGCGCTGATGCTCCAGGGCAGATGGCAGTGAGAGTTCCCTGGACCGAGGCATTCCGCTGTGATGTAGCTAAGATGCCTGCATCCTTGTCACAGGCGCCTTATCCCGGCGCAGTGGAAGCTGGAGATTTGTCCAGAGGGGAGTAACTGGGGTGTGTAAGGGACCCCCGCCCAGCAGCTAATTTGGCGCCGGGTCTGAGTTAACTGCTGTGGCCCTGACAGGCGCCCCCTGCCCGCCCTGATAGGATCACTGCTGAGGACACTGCCCCAACCCCAGGCTCCCTGGCAGCCCAGCACTCACAATTCAGGAGAAAAATCGTGAGAACCAAGCTTTCCCCTGGGAGAACAAGGACGCTGGTTTTCTCAGGCTTGTCCTTCTGCAGATATATCTATATTTAGGTTTCCATATGATTAAGAAGCAACAAGATGTGAGACTTTCTGGTCTATGAGAGAAGATGAGTCAGTCTGGCCATAATTGACTTGAAAAAGGAAGCAGAGCTGGTTTTTCTCTCCCCACCCCACCCCAAGTGCATTATGTGGTTCTGCTCTGCACTGGTGGCCAGGCCAGCTGGGAGGGTAGGAACTCCAAAGTTCTTCTAGAAAAAGCCCCACCCAGCCAGGCGGTGGCAAGGTGCTGATGTGCTGTGTTCTGGGACCGGGGAGGGATTGGTCAGGAATTCCCAGCGCCATGGTCCCTCGTGGAGCGGCTTTGGTATCCAGTCCGGGATCCACCCTCCTCCCCCACCCGCCCACCCAGTCATCCCCCCTAGGCTCTTATATGCTGCGCCCCCGAATCCAGACATGGGAGTTTCTCACCTGCCCAGGACCTGGGGTCCAAGTCTGTCCAGGGATCTAGGCTTTGGGCTTGGGAGGCTGGGTGTTTGAGGTGGGGCTGGATGGAGGTGGGGAGGGGGCTCCTGTGTGTGGCTGCTCTTTTTGTGCTTTCTGCTCCCTGTCCTGCTCGGGTTCTGCCCTGAGTACTTCACAAAGGACACCCTGAATAGGATTGCCAGAGAAATACACGATGTCTGGTTAAATTTGAATTTCAGATGACTAATCATTTTTAGCATACGTATTTCTCAAATAGCATACTAATATGCATACTAATGTACCAGGACATACTAACAATTATTTTCTTCGTGTACTATTTTAGTATTCAGTATACAGCGAAACTTTTGTAGCCTAAGTATGTCTCCTGCATATTTGAGACATTGATTCTGAAAACTTATTTCTTGTTTCTCTGAAATTCAAATCGTACTGGCTGCCTGAATTTTTATTTGTGAAACCTGGCAGTGCTCGCCCCGAGATTCTGTGTGCTTGAAATGCCCTGAGCCTGCTCTGCAAGGCTGCTTCCATAGGAAAGGACTCGACCCTCTTTGCAGAGCTGGTGGCTCTGTTTCAAAGCAGGGTGGAGGTTATGCTGAAATTCCATCGCCCCACCCCTCAAATGGCTTTAGAGCTGGTCCAGGTTGTTAATCCAAGCTCTTAGTGGGTTTTTGTGAGCTGGGTGGATTTTTCTGCTCTGTGCATTCCCATTTCTGTACGCTAAAAGAAGGTGCCTTGCAGAATGTCCCCTGTAGCTTCCTTCTGATCCCCCACCCCAGCATCCACAGAGATTCCACAGGCATTCAGTGTACTCACCCGGTACCCAGGGAGAGCTCTGCTCAGGGGGTATTGTTGTTGTTTTGTTTTATTTTTTTGCTTTTTAGGTCTGCACCCACAGCATATGGAAGTTCCCAGGCCAGGGGTTGAATCAGAGCTGCAGCTGTAGGCCTACACCCCAGTGACAGCAACACAGGGTCTGAGCCGTGTCTACGACCTACACCACAACTCATGTCAATGCCGGATCCTTAACCCACTGAGCGAGGCCAGGGATCGAACCTACATCCTCATGGATACTAATCAGGTTTATTTCCACTGAGCCACAATGGGAATTCCTTTGCTGAGGTTTTTGATGTCTGCTCTGGTTCCCATAGGGCTTGCCCGGCAGGGGAGACTGGTGGCAAGACCTCCTAGCTGTTCGTGGCCTTCCTCTGTACTCCTGCCACCTCCCCCAGACCCGCCGTCACAGTCCCAGTGACCACTCCTGCTTTCAGCACAGGCCAAGGTATAGGGAAAGGTCCTGAGGGGTGCACACCAGCCTTGTACCCATGATTGTCCCTTGTGAGTTGGGATGGAGGGTGGCGAAACATCTACCCTGGTTGTTTTGTTTCTTCCCCTAGTGTTTGAATTTGTTGCAAAAAACACACATTCTTTTTAGAATCTAAACACCCGTGATGATGAAGAGGAAATAAAATGTGCTGGGCTCCAGATATGCTTTTGCCCAGTGGCTAAGGAAGACATCAAGGGCACACTCTCTTGACACTCCAAATACATCTCCAAACTTTTGTCTACTCCTGATGTCAGGGCAGGCGGAGGGATGTTGCCATCATGGCATAAAGACCAGCTCATGATGATAAATGCACTCAGTGGACCTACTTCCTCTTTGCAAGAATTTGAACTCCTGGTCTTGGGGTTGGAGGGACGAGAAGACAGAGTTGGGTGCCGGTCGCCCATCCTAAAGGAAATGCCTGGGGAGAGGCTCTGGGTGCATGTGTCACGCCTGTGTGCCCTTTTCTCCCACGGAACACCTTCAAGGCCAGGGTGTCTTGGTGGCCACCGGGGATGGGCAGTGCCACGTCCAGCAGGACTCCAACCCGAGGCATGACTGAAGGTTATGCCACCGTATCAACAAACAGCCTTTTCCTCTTGGGGCCAGTGTGGGAAGTGCTCCCTGTGCAGCTCACCCCAGATGGTCCAGGGCGCGAGGGAGGCCAGGGTCTGAGGCCCGCACGTCCTCCCCCCTCCCCCTCCCCTCCAGCTTTTGCCCGGCCACCGCCAGCTTCTCCCAGGCCGGGAAGGAGAGGCCGTTTTGAGAACACACATCATATTTTTGACATAGGGCTGCAATCACAAAAAGCAGTGATGGCTACTGCAAATGTATCGATTTGTTTTTTTCTCCATAGACCTGTGTGCTGTTTGTAGGTAGACTGGGAGAAAGCCTGTGAACAGAGTGGAATCTACTCCTTAGAAGCCTGGGTTATCAAACTCATTAATCTACATGTCAAGAGGCTAGGAATGAATAATTGTGTGTAGAATTTATCTGCCAACATGATAGCTACTTTTCAGCTTTCTCCTTAGAGCTCCTCCATTGCACCCCCTGGTTATACATGCTTTGTCTGGTCTGCCCAAGCCTGCCGGGTGGTGGGGATTCTGCACTTCAGCCCCTCCAAGGATGGGGGACAGGCTGTGACACATGCCACGCCGGTCCTGCTGCTCCCCGGACCCACGCAGAGGAGCGTAGCCTTGTGGGTGCCCCGCAGTGGCCCTCACAGCAGAGTGGTGGCTAATTAGTCACAAATGCCAGGCCGGCCTTGCAGGGCCCTTCTTGTCTGATTTTGTGGAAGGCTATTGCCAGAGAAGGGCTGAGTGGTGGGGTGTTCTCAGAACCACCCCTGGCCTTTGCCCTAGTTGGAGCTGAGGGATGCTGGTGGCGGGGGCAGGTGGGCCTCCTAGATCCTCGGGCTCTGGGGTGGAGGCTCACCCCCTCACCCCTGTCACATGGGTAAACAGTCAGGACCACAGCAGAGGAAAGCTGAGGTACCCTCAGAATGGAGTGGACAGGAAGGAACCCTGCTGATCTTTGTTGCTCTTGTGATAATTTTAATTGAACAAATTTGTGGTTGCCAAGGGGGAGCGGGAACAGGGAAGGGACAGATTAGGAGTCTGGGATTAACAGATACAAACTGTATCTGTACATAAAATAGATAAACAACAAGGACTTACTCTGTAGCACAGAGAATTACACCCAATATCTTGTAATAGCCTTTAATGGAACACAGTCTGCAAAAAAACACCTCACACCAAAAACAGGCCTTACGTTTTAAGACAACGTGGCTGATGCCTCTGGAAGGTTGAAGGGCTGATGAGGACCGGGTACCGCCCCACCTCATGCCCCTGTGCTGCGGGCGGGTGGCAGGACGCTGCAGAGGGACACCGTGGAGAAGTGTCTTCTCCTCGCCCTGTCGTGGGGGGCATCAAGTCACTGCGTTCCACCCTGACCCCCTTGTCAGGAGCCTCCCCGGGCAGCCTCTGCCTTGTCAGCTGCATTTATGATGTGCTCATAATTAAATGTCCGCGAAGCTGGCGGCATGCTGACCACAGAGGGGCCATCAGCAATAAGATAAATGAGACGGGGAGATGTACTCTAGCTTCACTTGTGGGCTTTGGCTGCTGTTAAAGATTGTCAGTGATAATTATCAATATGCGACCTGGTTGAGTCTTTACGTGAACAGTCCCCATTTTAATCAAGTGGTCAATCCCACGGTCGCCCTGTCTTGCGCGTCCTGCATCCGACACCCTCACTTTCCGCCGGTGGATTTTAGAAGAGCCCTCCTTTTCCTCTGTTCCACAGGTATTCCGATTACCCAACTGCATTTGATGCAACGTCTGACAATGATGGTACGTCCAAGCGTGGCCCCTGGAGAGCCTCTGCTTTTTACATGAAGGGGCCACAGGCGGTGGAGGCAAGACAAGGAGGGCGGGGGGAGAGTCCCCAGCAGGAAGTACAGCTGGTTCTTGCTGCCCAGCCTGGCTGCGGGATCTCAGGGCTGGCTCCCACCTGCTGTTCGCACTGGGATGTTGGGGGGGGCATAGGCCACGGTGCTCCATCCAGGCCCCTCTCATCTTTTCAGCAGTTTCTGTGGCGCTTGCTCTTCGCTCCCACATTCACCATCCACTGTCTTTTTGAGCCTGACACCCCCTGGCCTATAAGGAGAGCCGGAAGTGCCTGATGGGATTATATCACTCCCCTAGCACCCAGTGTGGCAGCCAGTGACTGTGAGTGTTGGAGGAAGAAGGCCCAGGTCTTTGCTTGGAAGAGGCAGGACAAGCTTTAAGCCATAGTTTATGCTTTAGGAAATGCTTGTCTAAATAATTGAGACCTTGTTTGAAAAACTAAATTTGAATGCTCAAAACAAAATAGATGTTGAGATGTGAGATACACACACACACATGCACAAACACATATACAGTGGACGATGACCGGCCATAAAAAAGAATAAAATGTTGTCATCTGTGATGACATGGGTGGACCTAGAGGGTTTTATGCTCAGTGAAGTAAGTCAGACTGAGAGAGACAAATCCTGTATGTTTTCACTTATATGTGGAAACAAAACAAAACAAAACAAAAAAGAATAAAACAAAATAGAAAAAGACTAACAGATACAGAGAACAGACTGGTGATTGTCAGAGAAGACAGAGGTGAAGGGAGGGGCAAAATGAGTGAGGGATTAAGAGGTACAAACTACAGGGTATAAAACAGGTGGTAAGTAACAAGGGTGTAATGTACAGCACAGGCAATATAGCCAATATTTTATAATAACTTTACATGGAATATAACCTATAAAAATATTGAATTACTGTGTTTACACCTGAAGCTAATATTGTACATCAAGTGTACTTCAATTTAAAAAACCCCCAAAACCTAAAAATACTTTTGAAGAGAAGTTGTATTATGTAAAAATGAATAACCTAAATATAAAATCCCAGTTTATTTAATAAGGGTCTAAGGAGTAGCTAAAGAAGACACAGTATTCCTGTGTGGTGCAGTGGGTTAAGGACCTGGCATTGCCACAGCTGTGGCACAGGTCGCAACTGCAATGTGGGTTCGAGCCCTGGCCTGGGAACTTTCACATGCCACAGGCGAGGTACTGGGCCAAGGGACTGGTAGTTCGGTGTTAAACACGGCAGATGTGTTTCCTTTTTTCTTTGGGCTTACAGTTTAACAGACTGAACTAGTCATGGACCCTATTGTATCAAATCATATTACAGTGAAATATTGTAAGCAAATTGGAGTTCCCATCGTGGCACAGTGGAAACGAATCCATCTAGGAACCACGAGGTTTTGCATTTGATCCCTGTCCTCACTCAGTGAGTTAAGGATCCGGCATTGCCGTGAGCTGTGGTGTAGGTTGCAGATGCAGCTTGGATTTGGCATTGCTGTGGCTGTGGTGTAGGCTGGCAGCCATAGCTCCGATTGGACGTATGGCCTGGGAACCTCCATATGCCTCAGGTGCGGCCCTAAAAAGAAAAAAAAAAAAGAAAAAGAAAAAAGAGTAAGCAAATTGTTAGGAGTCAAAGAGGAAATAGATTCACAGCTGTCTTTTTTTTTTTTTTTTTTTTTAAAAAACAACAACTTTAAACCTTCTCTTTTGGTATTTGGCAAATTTTTTAGGCAAAGATTCTAAAGAGGTAAAGGATTTCAAATAACAAAACTGATATGTTTCCTAAAATGAGAGCGGTTATATTAGGTCCTATTAAGTGTCACAGAAGACACAATGTATACTGACTATAAAATACTGAATATATCTCAATAATCAAAAAAGTACACAGGTATCATATTTTACAAAGGAAAAAACAAATGCCATACCAATTCTAAAAATATTATTAAAGTCTCTCTGAAATAACCCTGAGGCCAAAGAAGAAATCAGAGCTATATTTAGGTACCAATTAGAAAATAATGACAATGAGGATACTATATATCAAAACTTCTGATGTTTGGTCAGAGGCGTACTCAGAGGAAAATACATAGCCTTAAACACTAACGTTATTATCATAGAATAAAAATAAATGAACTAAGCACTCAACTCACATGCATTAGAAAGGCAACAACAAAATAAACTTAGGAGGAGACTGATAAAGACAAAGCAGAAATTAGTGAATCTGAAAACAGATAATCGATCGTCAAATCTAAGACTGAGAACTGGATTAAGAGTAATCTGAATAATTATTCAAGTAAAATAGTGAGAAAACACATGTAAAACATTAGAAATAAAAAGGAAATATTCATGTAGTAGAGAAAGTTCAAAGAAAGTAGAAAAATAGTATATATTAACACAGATATTTGTGTTGAAATGGATGATTTTCTAGGAAGTTTTCAATTACAGTTTTTTATGTTTTTTGTTTTTTTTAGGGCTGAACTCAGAGCATATGGAAGTTCCCAGGCTAGGGGTTATTAATTGGAACTGCAGCTGCCAGCCTATGCCACAGCTGCAGCAATGCGGGATTCGAGCTTTGTCTGTGACCTACACTGCAGCTTGTGGCAACGCCAGATCCTTTAACCCACTGAGCGAGGCCAGGGATTGAATTTGTGTCCTCTAGTCAGATTCCTAATCCACACTGGGAACTCCCTGCAATGATAAATTTTAGTTGTAGAATAGTTGAATAACCGAGGATGAAAGGAAAAAGGTGTTAAAACAGATGCTTGTGTAGGAAGTCCAGTGAAAGTATAGGAATCATTCTGCTATATTAGGAAAACTTCCCAATTCACCTTATAAAGCAAGCATAATTTTAACACTAAATCCAACAAAAGTAGTAAGAAAATGAAACCTACAGGTCAACCTCACATGTAAACATAAATGTAAAAGTCATAAAAAATGAAAACTATGTATACCGACATCTGAACTTTGAGTTTGTTAAATTTGTGCACATTTAATATGTATATATATACCGATGAAATTAAACAAATTCACATACCTGTGATCACCACAATCACTAAACATATGCATCACCCCCCAAAATTTCCTTGTGTTCTTGTGTGTACTGGTAAGAAGATTTAATATGAGATCTGTCCTCATAATATATTGTAAAGTATACAATGTAGTGTTGTTAACTGCAGGTATTTTATTGTACAGCAGATCTATAGAACTTATCTTGCATAACTGAAATTTTATATTCAGTGAACTATAACTCCTTATTTTCCCTGCCCTCCAGCTTTGGCAACGGTCATTATAGTTTCTGATTCCATGAGTTTGACCATTTTACCGCAAACAAATGGAATTATGCTGTATTTGTCCTCCTGTAACTGGCATATTTCACATAGCATAATGTCCTCCTGGTTTATCCATGTTGTCATACATGGAGAGATTTCTTTCTTTCTTTCTTTCTTTTTTTGTCTTTTCTACAGCCGCTCCCGTGGCATATGGAGGTTCCCGGCTAGGGGTCGAATTGGAGCTGTAGCCAACGGCCTACACCAGAGCCACAGCAATGCGGGATCCGAGCCATGTCTGCGACCTACACCACAGCTCACGGCAACGCTGGATCCTTAACCCACTGAGCAAGGCCAGGGATCGAACCTGTAACCTCATGGTTCTTAGTCGGATTCATTAACCACTGCACCACAAGGGGAACTCCATCTTTCTCTTCTTTTTTAAAGAGTGAATAATATTCCAGTGTGCATATTTACTATATTTTCTTTCTCCATTCTTCTGTTGATGGACATTTGAGTCATTTCCATATCCTGGCTATTGTGAATAATGCCTCAGTGGACATGGGATTACAGATAATCTCTTTGCAATCTGGATTTCAATTCTTTTGGGTATATACCTAGAAGTGGGATTGCTGCATCATATGGTAGTTCTATTTTTAATTTTTTGAGAAACCTCTATAATGTTTTCTGTAGTGGCTGCACCATTCCACATTCTCACTGTCCATAAGTGTTCTGATTTCTCCACAGCCACACCAACACATATCTTTTTTTTCCCATAATAGCCATCCTAACAGGTGTGAGGAGCTATCTTGTTATGATATGAATCTGCCTATCTCTGGTGATTAGTGATGTTGAGTATCTTTTTTATACCTAGTTGCTATTTATATATCTTGTTCTATGAAGTATCTATTCAGTTTTTTTGTTGTTGATGTTTTATTTGGATTATTGTTTTTTCATTTTGCAGGACACAGCTCATATATTTGCAGAAGAGTCTCATCTATTTTGGATATTAACTTCTTATCAGATAGATGGTTTGCAAGTTTTTTTTAATCCTGTTGTGTTGATTGTTTCCTTCCTATTCAGGAACTTTTTAGTTTGATGAAGTTGCACTTGTGTATTTTTGGTTTTTTCGCTTGTGCTTTTGGTATTAAATCCAAGAAATCATTGCCAAGACCAGTGTCAGGAGGTTTTTTTTCCTCCTTCCTTCAAGGAGTTTTACAGTTTCAGGTCTTATGTTTTAAGTCTTTCTTCCATCTGGAGTTGGCTTTTTTGAGAGTCAAATCTCATTCTTTTTTATGTGAATATACAATTTTTCCCACTATTCGTTGAAGAGAAATCCTTTCTCCATTCTGTGTTCTTGGCTTCTTTGTTGAAGATCAGACAACTGTATATGCATGGGTTTATTTCTGGGTTCTCTATTCTGTTCCATTGGCCCATGTATCTGTTTTTAATGCCAATACCTACTGTTTTAATTATTGTAGCTTTGCAATGTGGTTTTTTTTTTTTTTTTTTTTTTTTGGTCTTTTTGCCATTTCTTGGGCCACTCCCGAGACATATGGAGGTTCCTAGGCTAGGGGTCAAATCAGAGCTATAGCCACCGGCCTACACCAGAGCCACAGCAACACAGGATCCAAGCCGTGTCTGCAACCTACATCACAGCTCACAGCAATGCCAGATCGTTAACCCACTGAGCAAGGCCAGGCATCGAGCCCGCAACCTCATGGTTCATAGTCAGATTCATTAACCACTGAGCCACGACGGGAACTGCTGTAATGTATTTTGAAATCAGAAGGTGTGATGCCTCCAATTTATAGGGCAATATTCATGACGAACATAGATGCAAAATTTCTCAACAAAATTCTAGCAAAACTAATTTAATAGCACATTGAAGAGATCACACATCATAATCAAGTGAGATTTATCTGTATGATACAAGATGGCTTAACATATGAAAATCAATCAATGAGAGTTCCCATCATGGCTCAGCAGTTAGTGAATCCAACTAGCATCCATGAGGATGAAGGTTCGATCCCTGGCCTTGCTCATTGGGTTAAGAATCTGGTGTTGCTGTGGCTGTGGCCAGCAGCTGCAGCTCTGATTCGACCCCTAGCCTGGACATCTCCATATGCTGAGGGTATGGCCCTAAAAAAGACAAAAAGACCAAAAAAGAAAAAAGAAAAAAAAAAGATCTTCATAGAAAGGCAGTCAATGAAAGAAGTGTAATACTTATATCATCATCTGAATAGATGCAGAAGACACATTTGACGAAATTCAGTGTTTTTCACAATAAAAAATTCGAACATATTAGGTGTAGTAGGAATATACCACAACATAATAAAGGCCTTATAGTTCAAGTCCACCACTAACATCATACTCAACAATGAAAAACTGAAAGTGGACTTCCTGATGTGTCTCAATGGAAACAAATCCGACTAGGAACCTTGAGGTTGTGGGTTTGATCCCTGGCCTTGCTCAGTGGGTTAAGGATCCAGCATTGCCATGAGCTATGGTGTAGGCCACAGACGTGGCTCAGATCTGGCGTTGCTGTGGCTATGGTGTAGGCTGGCAGCAACAGCTCTGATTAGATCCCTAGCCTGGGAACCTCCATGTGCTGTGGGTGCGACCCTAAAAAAACAAAAGACAAAAAAAAAAAAAAAGAATAGAAAAGAAAGAAAGAAAAACTGAAAGCTTTTCCTGAGATGAGAAACAGGACGAGGATTGGATCCCCACTCTTACCGCTTTTACTTGACATAATACTGGAAGTCCTAGCCACAGCAACTAGGCAAGAAAAGGAAATAAAAGATATCTAAATCAGAAAGGAAGAGGTAAAAATTTCCCTGTTTGCAGATGACATGATCTTATATGTAGAAAACCCTAAAGATTCCACAAAAGAACTCTTAGAATTAATAAACAAATTCAGCCAAGTTGCAGGATAAAAAAATTAACATGTGCTTTTGGTGTTAAATCCAAAAAATCATTGCTGAGTTTGCATTTCTATACACTAAAAATACAAAAACATTAAGGAAACAGTCTTATTTGCAATAGCACCAAAAAGGATAAAATATTTAGAAATAAATGTAATCAAGGAGGCAAAAGACTTGTACATTGAAAACCATAAAATGCCAATGAAAGAAATTAAAGCAGACACAAATAAATAGAAACACATCCCATGTTCATTGATTGGAAGAATTAATATTATTTAAAGGTTTGTACTACACTAAGTGATCTACAGATTCAATGCAATCTCTATAAAAATTCCAATGGCATTTTTTTTCAGAAATATAAAAACAATTCAAACATTTACGAGAAAAATATGTAATCATGTGCCAAAAAGATATTTGATAAATTTCAATATCCAGTCTTTCTAAAGGTTATTATTAAAATAGGGATCTAAGGATAATTCATTACACTAGTAGTTCTCAATCAAGGGCAAATTTGCCACCAAGAGGACATTTAACAATGCCTGGATACATTTTTGATTGTTGTCTTTGGGAGTGGTCCTACTAGTATCTACTGGGTACAGGACAGGGATGCTATTAAACATCCTACAATGCACAGGACAGCTTCCTTCCCCTCTTCCCCCCAGAAAAGAATGACCCTGCTCAAAATAGCAATAGCGCCAAGGCTGAGAAATCATGGTTTGCATGATAAAGATGTTCTATCTGATAGCAGTAGCCTATATCATACTCAAAAAAGAAAACTTAGAGGAATTTTTGTCATAGTAACAATAAAGTCTAAGAGAGTTATACAATGAACATTATAGTCAAAGTAATTTAAAAAATTGGGGAATAAATATTGGAACAGTGAAATGAAAATTTAAGAAAACCTACGAACATCATCTGAAATATTCCTCTGCTATATAAAGGAGTTCAATAATATGTCTAATTATAAAACATATACATAGAGATCGATACATGTCCTACATAAAATAAAAACAGTAATAACAGAGATAAAAGAGAAAAATATTCCATATTTATAGATGACACAAAATAGAAAATATCCAAGTAAAAAGAAAATGATTAATATGTGGGCCAGGTACATATGAAAGAAATAAAATTTTCCAGAGGCTCATGTAGGAAGACAAGTATATTGAGATCTCAAATTGATTTATAAATAATTTTATTCTAAAAAAACCCCTTAAATTGTATTTTTAGAGAATTTTACAAAGTAAATTTGAAGTTAATATGGATGAGTGAATATGCTAGAGCAACCAATAATTTATCCATCCAATAATTTAATTTATAAAGTCCCAAGGGACAAAAATGTGTGATAGTGGCCCCCACATAATAAGTTAAATCAATGGAGAGAAACAGAGAATCAAGAAATAAGCCCAACTGTATTAAAATTTTTTTAAATGTAATGCCTTTTTATGTAAGTCAGAGAGGACACATTAAAGATTACACAAGGATTCACATTGCTAAAATAAATTCTCCCAAGGTGATGTAACAAATATACACATATGCCCTTAAAAATGTAGCTTTGGAAAATAGAAAACAAACAAACAAACAAACAAAAACCTGGAAAAATAAAGACTAACAAACTTGCAGTCATAGGAGGATAAATTGCATACTTTTAAAATAAATGAATACTTTAAATAGACAAAAATACTGACACATTGAATTTAAACGGCACAATGAACAACCTGGTACTAGGAGACTTCTTTCCAAGCATACATAAACTACTCATACAAGTTGAAAAAATATTTGACAACACAGAAAATCTCAGCAAATTCTAAAAAGTAAAGATCATATAAGCTTATTCACTGACTAAATGAGAAAATAACAACTCAAGGGGAGAGGAAATAAATCTCTATGATCATAAATATAAAAACACTTATAAAAAGTCTTGTGTTAATAAGGAAATAAAAAGTGCAAGTTACAAACTATTTAGAAATAAGCAATAGAGCATTAAATATTAAAACCTGTGAGATGTGGCCAAAATAGCAATCAGAGGAAAATTTATGGACATAAATGCATACATTAGAAAATGAGGGAAATTAAAATCAAATGGACCAAGCATAATATTCAAGATATTAGAAAAAGAACAAAAAAACCCCCACATCTCCAGAAAGTAGAAGTAATAAGGATAAAAACTGACATTAATAAGACAGAAAAGAAAAACAAAGCCATTAGAATTGATCAATAAAATCTTCAAATGTGATTAAGAAAAGAGAGTGTATAAACAAACAGCATCATGAATAAGGAGCTGTAATTACAGATGCAGTACTTCCTTTATGTTAAGAACTTTGAAAAAGATGAAATGCATGATTTTGTTTGAAAAACCTGAATTACCAAGAAGTTATAGAAAATCTAAATATGCTAATTTCTATTGAATAAATTAGAAAGCTAGTCAAAGGTATATTCTTCTAGAGAACAGCAAGCCCAGTGCATCCTGGTCAATGACAAAAGACTGGAAACAACCAAAATATACATACACATGATAGAAGGGTTAAATAAAGTGTGGTAAATTGTACTGTGTAACAGTTTTAAAAAAGGAAGTTGGTGGAGTTCCTGTTGTGGTGCAGCGGAAAAGAATCTGACTAGGAACCGTGAGGTTGCTGGTTCAATCCCTGTCCTTGCTTAGTGGGTTGAGGATCCCGTGTTGCCATGAGCTGTGGTATAGGTCTTGGATCTGGCGTTGCTGTGGCTGTGGCTAGGCAGGCAGCTGTAGCAACCCTAGCCTGGGAACTTCCATATGCATTGAGTGTGGCCCTAAAAAGCAAAAAAAAAAAAAACAAACCCAAAAAACAAAAACATTGATTTTTGTGATTTGATATGGAAAGACAACCTAGGTATATTGACATTTGGAAAAAGTATATCGCAGCATAATATATATTGTATCATATCAAATCCCCAAACTCTCTCTCTCTCTCTTTTTTTTTCTTCTTGTCTTTTTGCCATTTCTTGGGCTGCTACCTCGGCATGTGGAGGTTCCCAGGCTAGGGGTCTAATCGGAGCTGTTGCTGCCGGCCTACACCAGAGCCACAGCAACGTGGGATCCGAGCCGCATCTGCGATCTACACCACAGCTCACAGCAACACTGTGGGATCGTTAACCCACTGAGCAAGGCCAGGGATCGAACCCACAACCTCATGGTTCCTAGTCGGATTCGTTAACCACTGAGCCACAACGGGAACTCCCCTCAAACTGTCTTTTTAAAAATAAATCATGCTGTGTATTTTTCATTGATGTGCAGGTAAGTGTATTGTGAGAGAGCAGGACATTGATTCATGTTCTGGCTGATTTTGAAGCCAGATTCCCGGGGGTTCAAATTCTGATGCTGCCACGTGGGTGTCCCTGGGCAGGTTTCTCAGCCCCCACCCCTTCCAGCTACATGTCTTGTATTTCAAAAATGATAAAGTAGCAGTTGCATCTACTTTGTAGGCTGTTGGGAAGATTATACAGGTTAATATATGTAAAGCACTTAGGGTACTGTGTGGTAAGCTCTCATAATTTAGTTATTTATGATGAGGAAATGCACTTGGAGATTGAATGAGGGTTTGGTCGAAGAGAATTTTTGCTTTGTCTGGATTGTTTGACTTTCATATAAAGACATATTCTAATATTTCTTTTGGAATTAAAATAAGTGATATTTACTTAAAAATCTAGTGGGGAAAGTAGAAATGCCATTGGAACAATGATTTCATCATTTGGAAAAAGTAAAGGTAGAGCTTGGCCATAAAGCTAAATAGTCCCAGATGTATTAGAGATGAGACAACAAATATGAAACCAAAAAGGAGTAGGAATAAAGGTAAATGTTGTTGTAATAGTGAGGACAGCCTTCTTATGTTTGTTTGTTTGTTTGTTTTTAGGGCCACACCCACAGCATAGGAAGTTCCCAGGTTAGGGGTCGAATGGGAGCTGTCGGCCTACACCACAGCTACAGCAATGCTGGATCCAAGCCACATCTGAGACCTATACCACAGCTCACAGCAACACCGGATCCTTAACCCGCTAGGGCCAGGGATTGAACCTGCTTCCTCATGGATGCTAGTCAGATTCGTTTCCTCTGAGCCATGACAGGAACTCCAAGGACAGCCTTCTTAACATGGCATCAGAAGTGGAGAACACAAAGGAAAAATGGATACGTTCAATGGTATAAAAATATAAATTGTTTTTCAAATAACATCTCAAATGAAGTTAAAGGGTAAATAAGTTATGCAAACTATTTAACTGAATTTTGTTGGTTTGTGGTTTCTGAGGAATTAGTCCATTTTTTCCACAGTTGTAAAGTTTATGAGGGAAGAGCTGTTCACAGAAGTCTTGTATTACCCTTTAAATGGCTCCAGAATTCCTAGAGATTGTTCTTTCATTCCTGATATTGGTGATTTGTATCCTCTATTTTTATTATTATTATTATTTTTTGTCTTTTGTCTTTTTGTCTTTTGTTGTTGTTGTTGTTGTTGCTATTTCTTGGGCCACTCCCGTGGCATATGGAGGTTCCCAGGTTAGGGGTTGAATCGGAGCTGTAGCCACCGGCCTACGCCAGAGGCACAGCAATGCAGGATCCGAGCCGTGTCTGCAACCTACACCACAGCTCACGGCAACGCCGGATCGTTAACCCACTGAGCAAGGGCAGGGACCGAACCCGCAACCTCATGGTTCCTAGTCAGATTCGTTAACCACTGCGCCACGACGGGAACTCCTGTATCCTCTATTTTTAAATTTTGGCCACTCTTGCTAGAGCTTTATTAGTTTTACTGATTTTTGAAAAGAACCAACTTTCTGCTTCCTTGGTTTTCTCCATTGTTTCCCTGTTTCCATTTGCATTGATTTCTGCTTTGATATTTGTTATCTCTTCCTCTACTTGCTTTGAGTTTAGTTTACTCCTCTTTTTCTAATTTCTTGAGGTGGACATTTAGGTGATTATTAGCTTTCCTCTGTTCTGATGCATGCATTTAGTGCTATAAAATTTCCTCTCAGCACTGCTTTGGCTGTATCTCATATATTTTGATGTGCTGTATTTTCATTTTTATTCAGTTTCATGTTTTTAAAATATAGTTCCTTTTGAGGCCCCCTCCCATAATAACCTGCGGATTATTTAGAGGTATGTAATCAAATGTTTAGAGATTTTCCAATTATTATTCTTCCTCCCTCTCTTCCTCCCTCCTTCCTTCCTTCCTCATTGTTTTTTTGTTTGTTTGTTTCATTTTGTTTTGTTTTTTTTTTACAGCTACACCTGTGGCATATGGAAATTCCTGGGCTAGAGGTTGCATTGGAACTGTAGCTGAGGCCAATACCACAGCCATGGGCAGCACTGAATCTGAGCCACATCTGTGATCTATGACCCAGTTAGTGGAAATGCTGGATCCTTAACCCACTGAATGAGGCTAAGGATCAAACCTGCATTCTTATAGACACTATGTCAGGTTCTTAACCTGCTGAACCACAACAGGATCTCCCCTTTCTCATTTTTTGATTTCTAGTTTGACTCTGATATGGTCAGAAAATACAGTTTGTAAAACATAAATTGTTTTATATTTGTTGAGGATTGTTTCATGGCCCCATTATGCAGTTTATCTTGGTGAATCTTCCATGAGCTCTTGAAAAAAAATGTATATGGTACTGTTGATGTGTGAAGTATTTTATTAATGTTAATGAGAACTTGATGGTTTATTGTATTGTTTGGATCTTTTCTATCCTTGCTAGTTTTCTGCCCAGTTGTTTATCAGTTACTGAGGACATATTGAAATCCCCTACTCTAATTGTGTATCTATCTATTTCTCTTTTCTCTTAAGCACTATCAATTTCTGTTTCATGTGTTTGAAATTTTGTTGTTTGGTGTAAAAATTTGGGATTATTGTGTCTTCCTGGTAAATTGATCCTGTTATCACTGCATAATGTCCCTCTTTGTCTATAGTAATTTTCTTTGCTTTGAAATTTACTTCACTGGATATTAATGTAGCCACACCACTTTTTAGAAATCAGTACCTATCATAATATATCTTTTCTATCCTTTTATTTTTAATGTACTTTTGCCATTGAATTTGGAGTGAGTTACTTGTAAACATCATATAATTAGGTTATTTTTTTTAATCCACTCTTCCAATCTCTGACTTTATTTGGTATATTTAAGTCATTTATACTTAAGATAATTATTGTCACACTGGGGTTTAAGTATGCAGTTTCCTTTTTTGTTTGTTTTCTATTTGTATCCTCTGAGTCTCCATTCTTGCCTGTTTATGGGTCATTTAAAGATTTTAAATATTTTAAAAATCTTTAAAGATTTTTAAGGGTTTAATATTTATTTAGGTGTTTTTGAGTATATCATTTCGTACAGTTTTCTTAGTTGTTATAGGTAGCACAAAATCATGGTTTACTAATATCAACATTTTATAATTTTGAGTAATGTTTGGAAAGTTTGCTTATATTTAGGTCCTTCCTTTAAAAAATACTTCCACTTTATTTATTTATTTATTTATTTATTTTTGGTCTTTTTGTTATTTCTTTGGGCCGCTCCCGCGGCATATGGAGGTTCCCAGGCTAGGGGTCCAATCGGAGCTGTAGTCACTGGCCTACGCCAAAGCCACAGCAACGCAGGATCCGAGCCGTGTCTGCAACCTACACCACAGCTCACGGCAATGTGGGATCGTCAACCCACTGAGCAAGGGCAGGGACCGAACCCACAACCTCATGGTTCCTAGTCGGATTCGTTAACCACTGTGCCACGACGGGAACTCCTAAAAAATACCTCCACTTTAAAAAATTGTCTAGGATAGCAGATGATGTTGTAGTATTTGTTTCCATCATCACATGTGATTTAGAAAACTCACAAAGAGGAGGATAGTCAATTCTATTAATTCATATTTCTACTCTTTCCATTTTTCTTTTTTTCCTTCCCAATCTTTCAAGATTCTTCTTTTATTTTTTTTCTTTCTATTTGAAGAACTTCATTTAGTCATTCTTTATGGGTGCATCTGCTAGTGATAAGTGCTTGTAGTTTTCCTTTGAAAACTTTTTTGTTTTCCTTTCTTTCCCAAAGGATAGTTTTGCTGGATATAGAGTAGTTCTCAGTTGAGGATTCTTTTCTTTCAACTATTTCCTTCTGGACTCCATGGTTTTAGATGAGAAATATGGTCCTTTAATTTGGTATTCTCTTTAGGTAGTGTGTTGTTTTTCTCTTACTGTTTTAAGATTTTCCTTTGTCTTTAATTTTCAGAAAATTAATTACAATGTGTCTTAGCATGGATTTTGGCGGGGGGGCATCACCTTTTTGAATCTGTGAGTTTATATCTTTTGCTAAATCTGGGAAGTTTTCAGCAATATTTCTTTGAATACTCTTTAAGTCATCTTCTGGGACTTTTTTAGTCCTCTTCTGAGACTCCAGTGATACAAATCTTGCCTCTTTTGCTTTTGTCCACAGGTTGCTGAATCTGTTCATTTTATTTCCAACCTATTTTTTGCTTGTTGTTCAGGTCGGGCAGATTTCTCTTGGTCTGTCCAAAAAAAAAAAAAAGTTTATAGATTTTATTTTCTGTCATTTCCATTCAATATTGAGTCTATCCAGCACATTTTAAAATTCTGTTATTGACTTTTTCAGTTCTATACTTTCCACTTAGTTCTTTTCAATGTTATGTTGCTTTACTGAGATTTTTCTAATTTTTCATTTGTTTCAAGAAAATATATATTTGCTTATTGAACCAACCACTTTTATGATAACTGCTTTAAAATCCTTGCCAGTTAATGCCAATATCTGAGTCATCTCAGTGTTGGCATCTATGGATTGTCTTTTTTCTTTTTTTTCATTCAAATTGTTGTTTTCCTGGTTCTTGGCATGATGGATGACTTTGAGTTAGTAGATCTTGAACATTTTGGCTCTTAGGTTAGAAGACTCTGGGTCCTCCTTAAAATGTTCATTTTAGTAGGCAGACACCTTGTTAAGGTTTGGCTTGCCAGCTCTGGCTTATTTTTATGGGCTTTGGTTTCAATGACAGTCTAATTTTTCAGAGCCTATGTGGTGCTATTTTGCCCTACTTGGTTTATCTTCTCCCAGCAGAGCTCCCACTGGTCTCTGCTGGTGCTGTTTGAACAGGAAGATGCTTCCCCAGGCTGGGCCAACCTTGCTGGGAAAGGATGTTCCCAAGATGCAAAGAGCACTTCCTGGGACGGGTGCTCATGTGGCAGGTTGCCCCCTGCCTGTGGGGATGGAGAGTGTTTCCTGGACTATATGGCAGGGCCCCTTTTGCCAGAGGCCCTCTGGCTTCATAGTATCTCTGAGTGAGGAAGGGACCTTCAGGCCCCATGCAGAAGGAGATTACTTGTTGGTTTGGTACTGCTGCTATGGATGATTCCCTTTGCCAGTGCTCCTGGCTGCATGGTGTCTGGGTGAGGGCAGAAGTCTCAGGCCTGGTGCTTCAGTTAATTTTTTTCTTCAGTTTCTTTTCCTGTAGCTTGCCCCCACGTATTGTGTATCTGAGAAAGTGCTGGCCCATGCTATTGAGTGAAGGCTGTGGTTGCCTAGACACCGTCTTGCTTCTCTAGAGGAAGTAAGAAGAATGCTACTTCTGCTATAGGCTAGTGTCCATTCAGAGGGCTGCTGGGTGTACCGGCCGTGGGAAGGAAGTCGTTAGGGGTGACCCACTTGGCTTCTCCTGATGTGCTGTTCTCAACCAATGCTTTACAGATGCTCCAAGGGTGCCCCCAACTCTGCCCTCACCCCAGCACCCCCCCCCCCCCAAGCTTGACACATCCCTGGTATCTTGGCACCATTTGCTGTGGTTCTTTTCTGAGTATTTTATTTTCCTCTAACTGATCCCATCCTCTTATATTTCAGGGAGTTCTCGTGCCTTCTGATCTACCAAGAATATCCCTTCCTGTATCCAGTGCAGTTTAGAAATATATATATATTTTTTTCCCCAAGTATTTTGAGAGTAGTTTAGCTCATCTTCATCTAATCTCTTTTATGAACTATGTTTTTTTGAAATTTTCTAAAATAAATGTGTGTTATTTTTATAATCAATAAAACCATTCCTGTGATTAAAACTTTTTTTTCATGAGTGTGTGTTGGACATCGTGCTGGGGTAAGAGGTGCTCAGAGGCCCCCATTTGGGGGACATTATAGCGAACTGAAAATGTGTGCTTTTTGGAGATCTTTTGGGCAGCGGAAAGCCTTTCTAACCCTTCTGGGGGTGCTCAGCCAGAGCTCCCAGCTGCAGAGCTGGGCTTAGCTGCCACAAAGGCACTTTCACCGTGAAAGGTTGCTCCAGGTTCTCATCGGAGGGCTGATCCTTCCCCTTCTTCAAATTGCCAGTGTGTGCAAAATGCTAACACTACACATTCAAGTGACGTATAGATCAGAACAGAATCATAGCTCGATGACATAAATTAAAGTAATTATATTCATTAGCATGATAAAAAATATGCAAACAAATGTTTATTAAATGCAACCATATATCAACTCCAAAGTCTTTGGCGTTGTTTATGTCCTCGTACCTCCAGCATTTCGTCAAAGGTGGCCTGTCAGGCTGAACTTAATTGACACTAATAGCAGTGGAGGGGGGGAGAGGAGACAGCCCAGAACATCACTTGGCTCTGCAGGCCCTGGAGGTTTTGGGGATTTGCTACCTTGCCTCCCCAAGAGAGTCCCAGGGAAAGGAAGTACAGGTTGCCTTGTACCCATGAAGGGTCTGAAGGCTGTTTCTCCAGTCAGTGCCTGTTACAATATCTGCCACTGAAAGGGAAACTCTTCCTGCAAAATTAGCTTTGTCTTTCCAGCTGCTGGGGCCTCTGGGAGATGGGAAATAGGCTCCCACTAGAGAATCTACAGCACGTTTATGTTGGGTTCTTGCTGGGGAACCTGGCAGGCTGCTGTGATGAAGCATCACATTTTTTTTTTTTTTTTGCCAGAAAGCATGGGAATCCTACCCATAAGCACTGTCACAGAGAGAGCCACGTTTGTTAGCTGGGATGCTTAGCATGCGGGGACACTTGTTTGGGCCTTGAAGGCTAATGTGTCACAGGAGTGCTTATGGGCCAGGCCCCTGCCTGTCTTGTAGACGTCCAGCAAGCATCGTCATTGTTTACTGTAGCTGGGAGTCATTCTTTAGAAGGAGCTGGGTACCGTAGGCTAGTCTCTTTGTCTGTCCATCCATCCAACATATGTTGAGAGTAACACCAGGTGGAGGGTGAGCGCCGTCAGGGGTGATGGGGAACGGGTATGGAGGAGGAGCAGGAGCGCTGGCCCAGGGCTTTAGATCAAAGTCCAAAGTGCTTGCTCTCACAATGTTTGTATTTTGTTTTGTTGTTGTTTTTGTTATTGTTGTTGTTGTTTTTAACCTTTGCCTTATTCTTCAGAGTTCTAGGCAAGCCCCAGCCCCAGCCAGGAGAATGTAGCGTGGCTCTGGTTGCTGATAGGCTGAGCTGTCATTCAGTCTCATCCATTCGTTGCGGTCCCAGCTTACCTCCCAGACAAAAGGGAACGCTTCTCGTGTCCTCATGCCCACCTGCTTCAGAGATCAGCTTGGCCGCAATGTTGGCTTCATAGGGGTCGACCATGTGTGGTCCCCCTGCCTTTTAAAGGGCACGAGATGCTAAGAGAGCAAGGCTTCTCCTCTCAGGATCCAGCTGGGTGCTTCCCTTAGGTGAAGCAAGTGGAAAGTAGGAGTGGGGAGAGCCTGGGACGTCTCAGGGCCGGCCCCTGCAAACCTTCATTTCTCCTTCCTGGAGCAAGAGAGCCTGTGTCATTTATGTCTGTGGGGTGGTTTATGCTGGAGGGAGAGAACAGATGTTAAGAAAACAAAGGAAGGCGCACCACTTTTGTGTCTGAGCCAATGGTGATCAATTCTGAATACTTTACTGCCTTGTCCACGTTTTGGGGATGGATATTTCAAGCCATTTCAATCAAAAGTGGCGCCACTCTAGGCTCTAAACAAAGGCCTAGATTTATTTTTTTTTCTGGCAGCACAATCCTCAAAGATTACACTTGCTGCAACATTTTTAGCCACGTCAACATTCCTTAGGAAATACAAATATGGGCATTATTTCATGGAGATGGCACTGGGTAATATAATAAAATGGATTTATTTCATCTTAATTTATTTAAAATGTGCATAGACAGAACTGGGATAAAATCCATGAGATGAAATATCTCGTTTGCATGAATATATTGAAAAATTCAGCCACCTTCTACGCCAAAAAAAGAGGCAAACATTTTTTTTCACCCTCAGAATAATAAGAAGAATAGGTAGTCTTTTTAAAACAAGAAAATATAACCTTGGCAGAAGGAAGTGATTCATGTCCCGCGGTCCCTGTGCAGGTGTGAGGGATGACTGGAGATGGCAGAGGGTGCTCTGGGTGGAGGAAGTGGGAGACAGACGGGGACTGTGGTTTTGCATGAAGGGGTCAGACCAGGCTGAGACAGGAGGGCAGAGTGGGTGGCGTGGCTTTCCTGATATGGTGGTGGCCAGGGTTGTGGTGTCAGCCCAGCTGTTCCCACCTCTGGACTCTAGGTCTCCGAAGCACCTAATGATGGAGAATGTTGGGGTCCCTCTTGCCTTAGGGGCTGCACAGCCCCCTCCTCACAACCACCACCCCAAGCCTTCCCTGTCCAGGATGTACCATGGTTACCGTATTCCACCTTAAGGTGAAAACTCTAAGGGCTGGCGTGCCGTCTGGACCTCAGCTTACCTACTGTGGGATCAAGAAACCATTTATGCCCTCTGACCATTAGCTGAGGCTGCTAAGGAACCACAGAGAAGGGTGCCACCATCCTTGGTGTTCCAGGTGGAATGTGACAGGCTGTCCTCTGATGGGAAGCTGGGCGAGGTCACTCTTCACAAGGCAGCAGCCCCCATTAGGCTCTCAGAGTCATCCTGAGCACACATACCGGGAACCTGAGGCTCGCAGAGGGCGCAGTCTTGCCCACGGGGCTGCACAGCCACAGAGCAGAGGGACCTTTCGAACTGCTGGGGGTGAACCAGCAAGGCCACGAGCAAAGACTGTTTTACTGTTTTAATAGCGGAAACATTTCCTGCAGCTTTAAGAATTTTTATGCCATACAGTGTTTTTAAAAAATTTTTTATCACAGTGAATTTACATTGTTCTGTCCATTTCTGCTGTACTGCGAAGATCCCATATAATGTTCGCTCTTAGAGTGTTCTGTTTTCCCTGGGCCAGGACTTGCCCTTTGAGAAGAAGAGTAAATTCTTGCTAGAGTGCAGTTGGGTCCCTCTGTCTTGCTCCACCCCCCAAATCAATCTCAGAAAGGGCCTGGAAATACCTTTATTTGTCTGGCTGCTCCCGTCCCCCTCCCCCAACTGCCTCTACCTCCATTGTCTCAGGGAAGAGACCACAGCCAAGAGGCAGAGATGATAAGAAAAGGCTGAGTGTTGACCTTGGGCCCAGGTCACCGGGGAAAGGTCGAGGGGGTGCTTCTGACAGTGGGCGATGTTCAGTGTCGGTGGGGGGAACTGCAGCCTCCAGGCAGGTATACCTGCCTGTGAATCCTTTGGTCTTGTCTGGCCCATTGGCGTGGGATACCAGGCCCTTCTGCTTGCCCAGGAGCACGAAGCTCCAACTCCCTTCCCATGGGCACCTCTTGCAGGCTGGGCTTTGTGGCAAAGGCATGAAGTGGGAAGGGGTGACAGCGAGAGGAAGGCTGGAGCAAACTATGGGCTTCCAGGCTACATGTTGGCTGGGAAGGAACCCCAGGACGGACACCTGAGCCACCTGACGATGCCAGGGCAAGTAGACCTGCTGGAGGTTCCATTCTCAGTGGCCTTGACCCTGGTTGATTCAACATGTCCTTCTTGTTATTATTTCCTAAGTGTGGTGTCAGCTATGGGGCCCAAAGCAGGTGACTGGCTGTCTGGTGCTGTTTGTCAAGTGAACTTTACTAATGCAACAAGGCTCTGGTCACTGGTGTCTGTGCCCTGGAAAACCTCCTGTTAATGTCTGTGATGCTCTTTTTCTATGGTGGTGAGACCTGACTGGGGCTGGAGGCCCTTGAGGTAGGGTGATTTATGGACCAGCAGGTCCAGCTGGCCCTCGTGTCTGGGGTTCTGGATGTGAAGTCCATGCAGGGGTGCCTGGGTTTGCTTGGGGTGAGTCGCTGCTAATGACAAGTCTGCCGTTTGCTTGCTCTCGGGAGCCGTGGAGAGGGAGGGGTACCCCCTGAATATAAGAGATCGCAGGATTTTCAGCTCTAAGGTGAGCAGTCTTGTGTGCACTGAGCTAACATGTGGATCGGCTGACCATATACTGTGTTGTCCAAACCAGGCCACTATTGAGATTAAAGGGAGACGGATACAATTTTGAGAATGGAAGCGAGGTTATATTGATTATTAAATGGAAACTGTCCCTTCAAACTGGACATAAAGTGGCCTTGGGAATAGACAGTTTTGACCCAGCTCCCTCTTTGATTTGAGCACTTCTGCTGCTTGGCTCTTGGGAATTTTTGGATTCCGGAACCAGCCCGAGCATATTTTATTTATTTATTTATTTATCTGGGTTTTTTGGGCATGTCCTTGGGATGCGGATGGTCCGGGGCCAGGGGTCAAACCCATGCCACAGCAGTGAAACACCAGGTCCTTAACCTGCTGCACCACTAGGGAACTCCTGTGCGAGCATTTTTGAGGCCTTCTGGTTCTCCTCCCATACATCTGTCCCAGAGGTGGCGAATGTCAGGTGGTGTGGCCTTTGGGGGGGGGGGGGAGTTGGTTGACGTGACAGCTGTCATGGCCATGCTGACGGTTGAAAGAAACTGAGCCTCTGCCCAAGTTTCCTCTGTGGACAGTGAAGACCTTGGGCTTAATCTGGAGAGCTCACATTTAGAGCCTCAGGCTCAGCCCCTCTGAGGTCTTTAGTCTGTGCAATGGGCTTTTCCTACCTGTTGAATCTGCTTTCCAAGGTTCCTGTGGAGGGTCAGATGTGACTGAGGCTTCATGGCATTCTGCTCCAGCTGTCGCTCTAGCGGCGGTGTTGGCCTCTATGCCTCACTGACCATCGTACGTCTCGAGCATCCCGCTCAACCCCCTGAGCTACACGTGGCTGCACCAGGACCTTGCTTCATCTTTCACCGAGAAGACAGAAGCCGTAGGTCGCCAAGGCCCTCCGCTTCTCACCTCCAGCCCTCCTCACACCTGCCTGCCTAGGTCATCCCTCCTCTCCCTCTGTCCTCTTCCCCTCCTCTCGAAACTTCTCAAGGACTCTGCTTGTTTACATGCCCAGAGCCCCTTGGCCTGCATTTCTTACCTCCCCTTCTCTCTTTCCCTTTTGTTTTCATTTTGCTGCACCTGCAGCATATGGAAGTCTCCGGGCCAGGAACTGAACCCAAGCCACAGCAGCAACCGGAGCTGCTGCAGTGGCAATGCTGGATCCTTAACCCACTGCCCCACAAAGGAACTCCCTTCCCTCCCCTTCTTGACTAGATGGTCCATATTAGTCTCTAAATAGGCTATAATATCTCCCATATTTTTAAAAGGGGACTTCTTGACCTCATATCTCTCCCAGTCCTTTTCTGATTTTTTATCCCTGTGGCAGGGATAAGAGCTTATAAAAGTTTACAAAGAATTGTGTATACATGTCTTTACTTCCCGCTCTCTTTTATTAACTCCTAGGGACTGGTTTCTGTTCCTACCTCTCTTGGTGGCCGCTATGGTGCCACATGGGTTAGGGTGAGGTTTAGGGTTAGGGTTGGGTTAGGCTTAGGGTGAGGGTTAGGGCTAGTGTTAAGGCATACTGAGGGTTAAGGGTTTATTGAGGTGTAATTTATAGAGCACAAAATTAACCATTTTTTGGTGGCACTCAGTGCATTTACAGTGTTTCATCTCCATGTAGCTTTGAGACATTTCCATACTACAAATAGAAACTCCATACCCTCCCTCCATCCGGCCCCAGCAACTGCCAGTCAGAGTTGTGTCCCCGTGGATTTACCTATTCTGGACATTTGCTGTAAATAGAATCACAATGTGTGATTTGTTTATGTCTGCCTTCTTTCACAGGGTATGATGTTTTGAGGGTCATCCATGTGGTGTGTATCAGTCCTTCATTATTTTTTGTGGCTGAATAATATTCCATTGGGTGTATATGTCACAATTTATCCATTCACCTGTTATTGGTGGACATTTGAGCTGTTCTTCCTCTTTTGCCTAATGTGAATAGTGCTGTTAAGACTATGCTTGTTCATGTGTTTGAGGACCTGTTGTCAGTGATTTGGGGTGGATACCTAGGAGTGAAATTGCTGGGTCACAAGATAATTCTACACTTAAGGTTTTTATCCAGTGGCTGTACATTTTTTAGTCTCAGAAACGAAATACCAGGATTTCAATTTCTCCCCATCCCCATCAACCATTGTTATTATTTTTTCAATTGCATTTTGAAAATTATAGCCATCTTAGTGGTATGAAGTGGTTGTTACTGCATTATAGTTTTGATGTGCATTTCCCCACTGGCCAGTCGTGGTGAGCAGCTGTTCATGTGCTTGTTGGCCATTTGTGTATTTTCTTTGGAGAAATGTCTATTCAAGTTCTTTGCCCATTTTTTAACATGGTTATTTGTCTTTTTGTGGTTGAGTTGTAAGTGTTCTTTCTCTATGAGACCTTGTCAGGTATCTGATTTGCAAATCATGTTACTGAAACCACCACTGGTTGTTATCTTAACCCCTGCATGTTCTCAGGCTCATACTTGCCCAGTGCACAGGGTCTACCTTAGGCTGTATCTTAATCCATCCTCTTCTCTCCATCTTTCCCCTGCATCTCACTGTCTCCTCCACCCCAACACATTTTATTTCTCCCTGAATAACGCTATAGTTACTAATTTGTCTCTTCACCTCTCCTCTTGTCCCCTTATAATCTATTCTCCACTCAATGGCCATAATAATTTCTTTTTTTCACTTTAACTTTTTAGAGATGTTTTGGTTTACAACAAAGTTGAAAGGGAGGTACAGAGATTTCCCATATGCTTTCTGTCCCCACACATGCATAGCCTCTAGCATCAACATCATTGACCAGAATGGTACTTTTCTTTTTTTTTAACCAAGGATGAACCTACACTAACACATCATAATTGCCCAAAGTTCATCCTTGCCTTAGGGTTCACTCTTGGTGTGGTACATTCTCTGGATTTGAACAAAAGACATATATCCATCGTCACAATGTCATACTGAGTTTATTATTGTTATTATTATTTCAATGATTTTCATACTGAGTTACTGACATTGAAAATAATCTGTCCTCTGTTTTTTTTTTTAATCCCTCACCTGCAGCAGCCACCAATGTTTTTATTGTCTCTATAGTTTTATCTTTTCTATTGGAGTCACGCAATACATATTGGCTTTATTCCCTTAATAATATGCATTTAAGGTTCCTTCATGTCTTTTCATGGCTTGGTGACTCATTTCTTTTTAGCAGTGAATAATATTCTGTTATCTGGGTATAACACAGATTATTTATCCATTTACCTATTGTAGGACATCGTTATTTCCAAATTTTGGCAATTACCAATAAAGACGCTGCAAACCTCAGTGCGTAGTTTTTTGTGTGGACATTTGTTTTCAGCTCCTTTGGGTAAATGCCAAGGGGTGCCATTGTTGGATGGTATGGTAAGAGTATTTTTAGTTTTGTTAGAAACCTCCACACTCTCTTCCCAAATGGCTGTGCCAGTTTGTATGCCAGCAGTGAGTAAGAGTTCCTGTTGCTCCACATCCTCGCCAGCATTGGGTGTTTTCGGTGTTCTGGGATTTTGATCATTCTAGTAGTTGTATAGAGGTATCTCCTGGTTGTTTTATTTGCATTTTCCTGATGACGTATGATGTGAAGCATCTTTTCATACACTTATTTGGTGTGGTGTCTGTTAAGATCTTTGGCCCATTTTAAAGTCAGGTTGTTTGTTTTTTCATTGTTGCGTTCTTAGAGTACTTTATATATTTTGGTTAACGATCCTTTATCAGATGCGTCTTTTGCAAATATTTTCTCCCATTCGTGGCTTGTCTGCTCATTCCCTTGATGGCATCTTTCACAGAGTGGACATTTTTAATTTGAGTGTAGTACAGCTTAATTATTTCTTTCACAGATCGTGCCTTTGGTGTTTTATCTAAAAAGTCATTACGTACCAGGGTTACCTAGATTTTCTCCTCATAATGATCTTTTAAAAGTATCAACTTTTATTTATTTTTTTCCCTTTATTTTTCATTGACTTTATTTTTTATCTCTTTTTTTAATCACTCAATGAATTTATTACATTTATAGTTGTACAATGAGCATAAGAATCCAATTTTATAGGATTTCCATCCCACAACCCCAACGCATCCCTCCAGACCCTTCCTGCTGCCTCTGGAGGAGGCTTTGGACTCCTTAGCACATCCTGCCTTCTTGTCCAGCCACACCTCCCGTGGTCTGCATTTTAGTTACCATGCCCTTCCTTCCGTTCCTCCCACACAAGGCTTTCTTGTCTTGGAGGCCTGGCGCGGGCTTCCTCCCCTCCTGGGGAGCTTTTTCCTTGTGTGCCCCTGGTGAGCCCATCATCCTTCTGGTCTTGGCTTACCTGTCACCTTCTCAGAACGGGCTTTCCCTTCCACCCCTTTAGATGAGGTCTTCTTACCTCATAGATTACCTCAGTGTTTCTTTCATAGTTTTTTTTTTTTTTTTTTTTTGCCTTTTTGAGGGCTGCTCCTGTGGCATATGGAGGTTCCCAGGCTAGGGGTCTAATTGGAGCTGTAGCCGCTGGCCTATGCCAGAGCCACGGCAATGCCAGATCCGAGCCTTGTCTGCGATCTACACCACAGCTCACGGCAATGCCGGATCCTTAACCCACTGAGCAAAGACAGGGACTGAACCTGCAACCTCAGGCTCCGTCTGGCTTTGCATGGGAGGCTCACTGACTTTATCCACCTCTGTGCACCCAGCTCCAAGCCAGTGTCCTTCCCAGAGTAGGTGTTGAATAAATATTTCTGAATACTGAATCGATATCTTGTTATCGATGAGATTAACTAGCTCTCCACCCCCCTTCCTTGTTGACATCATCTGTGTCCTTAGGGAGCCCTTTCTTTTCCAGCCATGCCAGAAGGAGGCTCCAGCTCAGCCCTGGCTGTCTGACAGCCAAGTTGGATTTGGAGCAGTCTGCATTTCATCAATGAATCATTGAAGTGCCTCCACTTTGCACAGGGGATTGCTGGCTCTACAACACCGCCCTCCCCTTTAGTTTTCATTAAGAGTCCTCAGAATCGGAGTTCCTGTTGTGGCTCAGCAAGTTAAGAACCCAACTAGCATCCATGAAGATGTGGGTTTGATCCCTGGCCTCGATCAGTGGGTTAAGGATCCAGTGTTGCCACAAGCTGCAGTGTAGGTTGTGGAGGCAGCTCGGATCTGGTGTTGCTGTGGCTGTGGTGTAGGCTGGCAGCTGCAACTCCAATTCGACCCTTAGTCCAGGAAACTCCATATGCAGCAGGTGTGACCCTAAAAAGAAAAAAAAAAAAAGAGAGCCCTCAGAATATTCTAGAAGCTCAATAACCAGTTCCTACAAGAAGCCCGAGTATTATGTCTGAATCTTCTCCCCAGTTCTGCTAGCTGGCAGCAGCCAGGGTAGGGGGCGCTCCACACAGCGTGCCTCTCTGTGTGCCCAAGGAGAGGGCCGCGTGGTTTTCACATGCAGGGGAATGTCTAGACAGCTCCATCTTTTCTGCATTTGATGTGGAATCTTTGCTAGGGGACTCAGGAGAAGCTCGAATCCAAAACAGCTTCGGCAGAGGAGATCCTTGCCAGGGATGTTTGTTGTGTAATGAGATCTTTATGTTGGCGGGATCTTTATTAACTCAGGGCCAACCTGGGTTTTTTTTGCACATGAAACTAATTTATTGGCTATACTGCTCAGACGTCATTTGGCTCCCACGACTGCCTGTGTGTGTTGGCCTCTTTTGGAAAAGACTTATTATTTGTTAAGAAGTAGTGTCTCATGATTCTTCCATGGCATTTGACTCTCTGGGGTCCCTTGCTTTCCTGGGGGTGGGAGTATGGGTGCCGTGTCCGCCTTGGCGTGTGTGTTTGTGTGTGTCTGCGCGCACTTGCATGCTGAGCGATGTCACGCAGGTGTCACCTTGAACTCAAGAAAGCCCAGGAGGAGGGGTATAATAGGCAGGCAACACAGGAGGGAGACAAAGGTGCTCGGAACTTAGAGCTCAGCATTCTGGAAGTTCTCTGCAGTCAGCATCACCCAGATCAAGCAGCGGCTCAGCTAAGGGGGCATGCTCGGAGCCGACTGAGGTTTGAACCTCAGCTCTTCGGCTTCCCCTGTGTGTGACCTTGTGTACATTACTTCATCGCTTTGGGCCTCAATTTTCTCACCTGCAGAAGGGGCGTAGCTGAAGTGTCTCATAGCGCTGTGGGCAAATTAAATGAGTCAATATGTGTCCAGTACTTGAAACAGAGCCTGGCGTAGGGTAGGCACCCCATAAATGTTAGCTCCTGTGGTCATTCTAACCTCTCCTGGGCATTTTCTCCTCTGATGGGCTATTTGCAGTCTTTTTTTAAGAAAGCCTTTCTCCATCCTCTTTTACCATGTGATCTAAGGAGGCTCGACTTCGATATTTGTTTATGTTCCATCTGGCTCCCCAAAGAGCCACCACAGGGTCCTGGGGGCTGTGCCATCCAGACTCTGGCTGAGTTCCTGCTGGCAGGTATGGGATGTGACCTCTCAGCTGACACCCCATCCCTACCCCCCATTTTGGAACTGGTCTTGCCCAAGTGCTCCCCAGTCCTGCCCACCTCCCCTCCGCCACGAAAGCCCCCAGGCTCCAGCTGGGTGTTCCCTCTGCTCTGAGATGATCCTGGGAGGGCAGAGAGGCAGCATCTAAGTCTTCCCAGCTCTCCGGCCCCCAACCCCAGCCACGCAGGGGCTTCTCCCAGGTGCTGGGTCTGTGTCTGTTAAACCCAATGGAAAAGGTCTCCTTTGTAATGTTCATTGAGTGGGAAGCCAATCTGTTTGGAGAAGAAGCTTCTTTCTAACAGATTGATTCACTTCTTTTAGCATTCCTTTGTGGTAAAGGTCACACTGTCGGATGTCCAGTTCTTTGAGTTTGGACAAAAGTGATCATCACGGACCTAGAAATTACTCTACAAAGTGAACTAAGTCAGAGAAAGACAAATACCACATGAGATCATAATATGTGGAATCTAATAAAAAAGGGTACAAAGGACTCATTCACACAACAGAAAGAGACTGACTCAGACCTTTCGAAACCAAACGGATGGTCACCAAAGGGGACACGCCGGGGGGAGGGATACAATGGGAGGCTGGGACTGACACATACACACTACTGTTTATGGAACGGATGAGTCCTGGGGACCTATTGTAGAGCCAAGGAAGGTCGACTCAAGACTCTGTAGTGACCTGTGTGGGAAAAGATTCTGAAACGGAACGGACATATGCATATGTAAAGCTGATTCGCTTTGCCATATGCCTGAAACAAACACAATACTGCAAGTCAACTTTACTTCCATAAAAGATTTTTACTTTTAAAGGCACAGACTTTGAAAAACTTATGGTTTCCAAGTGAGACAGGTTGAGGGGGAGGGGATGCACTGGGGGTTTGGGATGGAAAAGCTCTAAAATTTGGTTGTGATGATCTCTGTGCAACTATAAATATAATAAAATTCATTGAGTAATTAGACAAAAGATTTTATCCAAAAAACAAAAAAATGTGGTCATCAGAATAATCACCACCTCTGTGAGATACTGAATCACAGTGCTTGCCTTTCCAAACGGTCCTATCATGGGAATCTCACAGGGTGTGGTCTTTTGGGTCTGACTTTCACTTGGTGGGACACAGTTCAGATCCACGTGGGCTCTTGAGTGTTTCCTTTTTATTACTGAGTAGTGATCCGTTGTTTCAGTTTGTTTATCCATTCACCAATGGAAGGACATTTGGGTTGTTTCCAAATTTTTGGAGACTGAAGAAATTCACTGCTAACCGTGGATTTAGGTTTTTGTGGGGACGTCTTTCACTTCCTTAGGGTTATGATGTGTAAGAAACAGCCAGGAGTTCCGGTTGTAGCTCAGCAGTAACGAACCTGACTAGTATTCATGAGGACGCAGGTTCGATCCCTGGCCTCGCTCAGTGGGTGAAGGCTGTGGTATGGGTCAGTGTAGGTCGGCAGCTGCAGCCCCTATGCAACCCCTAGCCTGGGAACTTCCATATGCTGTGAGCACAGCCCTAAAAAGACAAAAAAAAAAAAAAAAAAAAAAAAAAAAAGGGAGAGAGAAACAGCCAAAATGTTTTCCAGAGTGGCTGTACCATTTGGAACCAAAATGGTATGAAAATTCCTTTTTGCTTGGTATCCTTGCCATCACTTAGTATGGTCCGTTTTTTTTGGTTATTATTTTAGCTAATGAAATAGATGTTCAGAGGTATAAAATTAGTTAGTAATTAGACTGTTATTTGATGTCATCCACCTGGAATGTAATCACCTAGTGAGAAAGCAAGCAGGCATCTCTGGATGTTATCAACTCGGGGGGGGGGGGGGGGAAGCATCTGCTCAGGATCTCATTGTGCTTTTCATTTGCATTTTCTCTGATGGCTAATGGTTCTGAGCATTCTTTCTGTGTGCTTATTTGCTATCTGTCTATCTTCTTTGGCAAAGCATTTGCTAAAAGTTTCTCCCAATTTTTTTTTTAATTGGGTTGTTTGTTTTCCTACCATTGAGAGTTTTTAATATAATCTGGGCTGGAGTCCTTTGTTGGATATGTGATTTGCAAATATTTTCTCCCAATCCATGGCGTGTCTTTTCATTCTCTTCACAGTGTCTTTCGCAGAGCAGAAGTTTTTAATTTTGATGAAGTCCAATTTATCATTCTTTTCTTTGATGGATTGTGCTTTTGGTGTCATTCCACCCATTTTTTATTTTGTTTTAATTCTCCTCAGACTGTGGACAGTGTTGGGATGTGGCTCCCAGGCCGTTGCTGTGCAGGGTACGGGCTCCTGCTCCCCCCAACCCTGCTCTGTCCCTCTCCAGCTCCCTCGTTGTCATTGTGGTCACCAGCTAGAACGTCTAGTGGGAGGAACACTGGTCCACGGATGCTGCCTCTCCGAAGCCCTGGTGGAGGGTGTCATCAGAGAGGAGTCACTGAGGCTGTCTCCCACAAACACTGTGTTCCTGCCCTCCATCCAGAAGTTTCATGCTTTTTTGTGGCCCTGGTCTCGGCCACAAAACAAAGCCACCCCATATGTTTCTCCCATTTTGATTTCAGGAAACCAGGTTGAGATGCTGCCCCTTATCCTCCAAAAGGGTTTGGGATTTGCAAATGGGCCAAGGAGTGGCATCCCTGATGGACCTGCACAAGCCCAAGGTGCTGACCACACTCCCATCTCTGCATCGCCTGACCCAGATAGGGGGCTCCAGGGGTTTGTGGTCCCTATTCCTTGTGATGGGACTTTAAGTGTCCAGTTCAGAGGCCCTTCCATACAACCTTTGCCTGGACTGTGCTCTGTGGCACTGCCCCCCCCCACCTCCCCAAGACATAGCATTTGGGCATAAGTAGGGTTCTTCCAGCTTTGCTGGAGTGAATCCAGGTGTCACCTCTGTAGTCCAAGCCTGGTGTCGGTGGATCAGCGCTTAGGGTGTTGGGCCTTAGCTGGAGCGCTTTGGAGCCTGGAGGCTGGGCTGGAAAGCATGTCGCTCCCACCCAAGCAAAGTGGTCGTTGGTCATTGTCACTGGTTTTGCTGCTCCTGTAACGATCATGTTCAAATGTCAGCCAGTTCTTCCAAGACTGAACATGAGTCAGAACCCTGCTGCTAACATTGATGAGTTAGTTGCCTCTCGTGGCAGGAGCCAGAATTTGGAATTGCGCCACAGCATTCCAGACACAAAGAAACCTCTTCCTTTGTGTGGTCTGCACGCCCCCCCAACCCCCCACCCCGCCCCGAGCCCACTGAGGACTCTCTCACATGATTCTTGGGGAGAGGGGTTTACTTCAGACCCTGGAGCATCCTTACCTCATGTTGAGGCATTTTTTTCCCTGTCCAAGCCTCCAAAACAATACAACGACTTGTAGTGGCTGGTGACCTTCTGTTGCAGTAATTCCCTCCTTTGGGCATTGAAATTGATTTTCTTCCTTGTGGCATGTAAAGATTTAAAGCGTGCCCCTTGCTCCCTGTCCCAGGAGGGTTCCTACCTCGGCAGCTGAGTCGGGGAGTCGGGCGGGGACCAGGCAAGCGCCGGCCACCAGTGTGCAGGGAGGGGTCCCTGGAGCACCTGCTAGCTCCTGAGCCCCTCTGTGTGTCCCCCAGTGTGGGAGCGTGTGTGGGAGTGGGGCCGGCCCGATCCGGGCAGCCTTTGCAGATGTTTCCTTGCCACACTGGACTTGAATAAAGGAGAATGGGTGGGCGCTCCTCTGTCCATGCCTCTTCGGAAATTCTGTATTTGTGTCAGTCCCCAGGGAACTCCCGGTGGCTTCCTACACCCAACGCTCTGGGGCGGGGTGCATGTGTGTGTGTGACCACGCGTGCATGCATGAGTGTGTGTGTGTGGTGAGGACAGCGGATAGCGTGTTGAGGTCTGCCTCTGTAGAACGCCCACTCCAGTCCACACCAGCATCCTGTTCAGGTTACCCCTGTGAAAACCCTCTGGATTTTGTTTCCCTGCCTCCCCGTCTCCCACTGAGGCTGTCTCTCTCCCTCCTTGCCTGCCTGACCCTGCCCTTCTCCCCCATCTTCTTTCTCACAGGACCTGCACCAGAATTGGTAGAAATCCCAACTGTTGGAGGGCAGGGTGGAGGTAATTTACGTGTGGTGGGCTAGTGCTTCACCCCTGAGATTTTCTGGAAGATCCTAAGGGGACAGCCCTGACCACTTTCTCTTTCTTAGTCTTTGTTTTCCCCGTTTTTTATGGCTGCACCCATGGCATATGGATGTGCCCGAGCTAGGGGTTGAATCAGAGCTGCAGCTGGCAGCCTACACCACAGCCACAGCAACGCGGGATCCGAGTTGCATCTGTGACCGATGCCACGGCTTGTGGCCATGCCAGATCCTTAACCCACTGAGTGAGGCCAGGGGTCGAGCCCACATCCTCTTGGACACTTTGTCAGGTTCTTAACCGAGTGAGCCACAACAGGAGCTCCCCCTTTCTTATTCTTGACCTCCACAACGTCCCCACTGTGCCATCACAGCGCTCTTTTCAGAGGGCATGTAGCATCCTGCCACCCCCTCACTTAAAACAGCTCTTTCTTTTCTTGAGCATAAAGCCAAACCTCTTAAAGTCTCTTGTCAACTGGGCCTGGGCCAGAAGGACCATCTGGGGGTCACTTTTGTGCCCTGACACTTTTGTGCACTGTTTTTACACACCCATGTCCGCTTGCCCACTGATAGTGCTGCCTCCCCGCTCTGGCTCTGATTTTCTTTCTCATCCTTCTAGTTTCAGCCACAGGGTTGGGACCCTGCACTTGGTGGACTCAACCCCCCCTTACCTGCCCCTCTGAGTTGGGGGCTGCTCCTCAGACGTCAGGGGTCAACCCCAGTATTTCCTACGGGCTTCTTAGAGGCTGGTACTGTGCTGGGGAGAGGCAGGAAAATAGGGCAGCCCAGTCCTGCCTTCTGGGATTGGCATGCTGGAGGCAGCACACAACCAGGGAACGAGCAAATGGTACATAGGGTAGTGCAGGACTCAGAAAGACAAACATCATATGATATCGCTTGTATGTGGAATTGAATAAAAGATCCAGATGAACTTATTTACAAAACAGAAACAGATTCACAGACATAGAAAACAAACTTATGGTTACCAAAGGGGAAGGGGGGAGGGATAAATTAGGAGTTTGGAATCAGCAGACACATACTCCTGTAATAGATAACCAGCAAGGACCTTCTGTGGAGCACAGGGAACTATACTCAATGTTTTGTAATAACCTGTAAGGGAAAAGACTCCGAAAATGTCTTTTAAGTCTTTAAAAAGAAGATAAACACGTCTTTGGAGTCTTTTCCCTTACAGGTTATTACACACATATATAAAGCAGTGTATGTGTGTGTATTTGTGTGTGTGTCTGTATATACATAGTATATATATAAAGTATGTATATAAAGTGTATATAGACACACACGTACGTATACATACATAGGTATACATATATATATTCAGTATTTATTTATATACAAAAATACTCATATAGTGAATCACTGTGCTATACACCTGAAACTAACACAACATTGTCTATCAACTGTTACTTCAATGACAAGATAATAAAAACATTTTAAAAAGACCGAGAGACCTGTGGAGAGGAAGCAGGCAAGGTCCTCTGGGAGGTACCACCTCGCCTCTCGAAAATCTGGAAGGCTCGTGCTCCAGGCAGGGAAAAGTGCAGGTTCCAAGGCTCAGAGCTGGGCAAAGGCCTGATGTGTCCAAAGGTGCCCAGGAGCAGAGCCAAGCCTGGTGCCCTGGACACAGAGGGGATTGTTTCCAGTATCCTCTCTCATCCAGCTGCTCAAATGATTTTCAGCAATAATTCAGAAATGAAATAATAATAACGACCCGAAAATGAACGTGGACAGTGAAGATATTTTCTTTCATTGAACTTTGTATGTATAATCAAGCCCGAAAAAACATTACCGTACCAAAAAGAAAAACACGTAAGAGACTAATGTTATTAAATTACATTAATGTGGAAAACCATTCCTACCTATTGGTCTGCTGCAGCAGTGAATAATAACTTATTATTATAGTTTCTCATTTTGAGCCCTGACTCCTGCAGATTTGCCAGTGGCTTTGCCAACTTTTTCACGTATTCATGGTCCGTGTTCACTGCAGCCAGATTTGTCAATCTGTCTTCGCCCATAGTTGGTAGAAGAAGACTTTATGAATTTCAATTTCAAAGAGTTCCTTTCACATGAAGCAACAGATAGACACATAGTTATCAAGTCTTAAACGTGAGGATACTTTTGGCATAGATTTATAGACATTCCATTTCAAACGTCTCCCCTAGTTGAAAGTCACTAAAATGTCATCACCAGAAAATCCATCACGAATTTTTATGTTATCCAGGAAAAACTTTCAAAGTTTTTCTTTTACAAAAATCAGAAAGATGGTTGAGTGAGCGGAAACATGACATTATTGGATCCACTGCTTTAGAACTGAGTGTCCAGTTCTTGATGGAGAAAGATCAAGACTTTCAAAGTTTATTCTTTAAATATGTTCTGGCACTTTTAGAGCAGTGTCCTTTTGTCATTTTCCCAGGCATTCTTCTTTAAAATTTGATTCTTTTTGTATTTAATTGTCCATTTCCTGGCACTTGTTTTCTGCAGTTAATGGCCTTCTCCACAGTCTCTGGGCATAGATCTTCAAGGAATAGACTTTTTTTTTTTTTTTTTTTTTTTTTTTTTTTTTGCTTTTTAGGTAGGGCTGCACCAGCAGCATGTGGAAATTCTCAGGCTAGGCGTCAGATTGGAGCTGCACCCGCTGACCTACCCCACAGCCATAGCAACACCAGATTCTTTTTTTTTTTTTTTTAAATTTTCCCACTGTACAGCAAGGGGGTCAGGTTATCGTTACATGTATACATTACAATTATATTTTTTCCCCCACCCTTTCTTCTGTTGCAACATGAGTATCTAGACAAAGTTCTCAATGCTATTCAGCAGGATCTCCTTGTAAATCTATTCTAAGTTGTGTCTGATAAGCCCAAGCTCCCGATCCCTCCCACTCCCTCCCCCTCCCATCAGGCAGCCACAAGTCTCTTCTCCAAGTCCATGATTTTCTTTTCTGAGGAGATGTTCATTTGTGCTGGGTATTAGATTCCAGTTATAAGTGATATCATATGGTATTTGTCTTTGTCTTTCTGGCTCATTTCACTCAGTATGAGATTCTCTAGTTCCATCCATGTTGCTGCAAATGGCATTATGTCATCCTTTTTTATGGCTGAGTAGTATTCCATTGTGTATATATACCACCTCTTCCGAAACCAATCATCTGTCGATGGACATTTGGGTTGCTTCCATGTCCTGGCTATTGTGAATAGTGCTGCAATGAACATGCGGGTGCATGTGTCTCTTTTAAGTAGAGTTTTGTCCGGATAGATGCCCAAGAGTGGGATTGTGGGGTCATATGGAAGTTCTATGTATAGATTTCTAAGGTATCTCCAAACTGTTCTCCATAGTGGCTGTACCAGTTTACAGTGCAGGAGGGTTCCCTTTTCTCCACAGCCCCTCCAGCACTTGTTATTTGTGGGCTTATGAATGATGGCCATTCTGACTGGTGTGAGGTGGTATCTCATGGTAGTTTTGATTTGCATTTCTCTTATAATCAGCGATGTTGAGCATTTTTTCATGTGTTTGTTGGCCATCTGTATATCTTCTTTGGAGAACAGTCTATTCAGGTCTTTTGCCCATTTTTCCATTGATTGATTGTTTTTTTTTGCTGTTGGGTTGTATAAGTTGTTTATATATTCTAGAGATTAAGCCCTTGTCGGTTGCATCATTTGAAACTATTTTCTCCCATTCTGAAAGTTGTCTTTTTGTTTTCTTCTTGGTTTCCTTTGCTGTGCAAAAGCTTTTCAGTTTGATGAGGTCCCATGGGTTTATTTTTGCTCTAATTTCTACTGCTTTGGGAGACTGACCTGAGAAAATATTCATGATGTTGATGTCAGAGAGTGTTTTGCCTATGTTTTCTTCTAGGAGTTTGATGGTGTCCTGTCATATATTTAAGTCTTTCAGCCATTTTGAGTTTATTTTTGTGCATGGTGTGAGGGTGTGTTCTAGTTTCATTGCTTTGCATGCAGCTGTCCAGGTTTCCAAGCAATGCTTGCTGAATAGACTTTCTTTTTCCCATTTTATGTTCTTGCCTCCCTTGTCAAAGATTAATTGACCATAGGTGTCAGGGTTTATTTCCGGGTTCTCTATTCTGTTCCATTGGTCTGTCTGTCTGTTTTGGTACCAGTACCACACTGTTTTGATGACTGTGGCTTTGTAGTATTTCTTGAAGTCTGGGAGAGTTATGCCTCCTGCTTGGTTTTTGTTTCTCAGGATTGCTTTGGTGATTCTGGGTCTTTTGTGGTTCCATATAAATGTTCGGATTGTTTGTTCTAGTTCTGTGAAAAATGTCATGGGTCATTTGATAGGGATTGCATTGAATCTGTAGATTGCTTTGGGTAGTATGGCCATTTTTACAATATTGATTTTCCCAATCCAGGAACATGGAATATCTTTCCATTTCTTTCCATCTTCTTTGATTTCTTTGATTAAAGTTTTATAGTTCTCGGCATATAGGTCCTTTACCTCTTTGGTCAGGTGTATTCCGAGGTATTTGATTTTGTGAGGTGCAATTTTAAAAGGTACTGTATTTTTGTATTCCTTTTCTAATATTTCATTGCTGGTATACAGAAGTGCAACTGACTTCTGAATGTTAATCTTCTATCCTGCTACTTTGCTGAATTTATTAATCAGTTCAAGTAGTTTTTGGGTTGAGTCCTTAGGGTTTTCTATGTATAGTATCATGTCATCTGCATACAGTGACAGTTTGATCTCTTCTCTTCCTATATGGATGCCTTTTATTTCTTTTGTTTGTCTAATTGCTGTGGCTAGGACTTCCAAAACTATGTTGAAGAGCAGTGGTGAGAGTGGGCATCCCTGTCTTGTTCCAGATTTGAGTGAGAAGGCTTTCAGTTTTTCCCCATTGAGGATTATATTTGCTGTGGGTTTATCATAAATGGCTTTGATTATATTCAGGAATGTTCCCTCTATACCCACTTTGGCGAAGGTCTTGATCATGAATGGATGTTGAACCTTGTCAAATGCTTTTTCTGCATCTATTGAGATGATCATATGATTTTTGACTTTTTTTTTTGTTAATGTGGTGTATGATGCTGATTGATTTGCGTATGTTGAACCATCCTTGTGAACCTGGGATGAACCCAACCTGGTCATGGTGTATAATTTTTTTGGTATGTTGTTGGATTCGGTTGGCTAAGATTTTGTTGAGAATTTTTGCATCTATATTCATCAATGATATTGGCCGATAGTTTTCTTTTTTGGTGGTATCTCTGCCTGGTTTTGGAATGAGGGTGATGGTGGCCTCATAGAATGTCTTTGGGAGTATTCCTTCTTCTTCAACCTTTTGAAAGAGTTTAAGGAGGATGGGCACCAATTCCTCTTTATATGTTTGATAAAATTCACCTGTGAAGCCATCTGGTCCTGGACTTTTATTTGTAGGGAGTGATTTTATGACCTCTTCAATTTCATTTCTAGTGATCATTCTGTTCAGTTGGTCTGTTTCTACTTGATTCAGTTTTGGCAAGCTGTAAGATTCTAGAAAATTGTCCATTTCTTCCAAATTGTCAAACTTGTTGCCCTATAGTTGTTCATAGTATTCTCTTATGGTTTTTTGTATTTCTGCTGTATCCGTTGTGATTTCTCCTTTTTCATTTATAATTTTGGTTATTTGGGTTCTTTCTCTCCTCTTTTTAGTGAGTCTGGCCAGGGGTTTGTCAATTTTGTTTACCTTTTCAAAGAACCAGCTCTTGGTTTTATTAATTTTCTCTATTGTTTTTTGAGTCTCTATTTTATTTATTTCTTCTTTGATCTTTATAATTTCCTTCCTTCTGCTGACTTTAGGACTTTTTTGTTCTTTTTCTAATTCATTTAGGTGGAGGGTTAAGTTGTCAATTTGGGATCTTTCTTCTTTTTTGAGAAAGGCCTGTATTGCTATAAATTTCCCTCTGAGCACTGCTTTTGCAGCATCCCATAGATTTTGAGAGGTTGTGTCTTCATTATCATTTGTTTCAAGGTAGTTTTTAATTTCCTTCTTGATTTCCTCATTGACCCATTGGTTTTTTAGTAGCATGTTGTTGAGTCTCCATGTAGTAGGTTTTTTCTCTTTCCTTTTCCCATGGTTGATTTCTAATTTCATGGCATTGTGGTCAGAGAAGATACTTGAGATAATTTCTATGCTCCTAAATTTATTGAGATTAGCTTTGTGTCCCAATATGTGGTCGATTCTTGAGAATGTTCCATGAGCATTTGAGAAGAATGTGTATTCTGATTTTTTTGGATGTAGTGTCCTGAAGATATCAATTAAGTCTAACTTTTTTATTGCTTCCTTTAGGATCTCTGTTGCTTTATTGGTTTTCTGTCTAGAGGATCTGTCCATTGATGTGAGGGGGTATTAATGTCTCCTACTATGATTGTATTCTCATCAATATCTCCCTTTATGTCTGTTAATATTTGTTGTATGTATCTGGGTGCTCCTGTATTTGGGGCATATATGTTGACAATAGTAACATCCTCTCCTTGGATGGATCCTTTAATCATTAAATAGTGTCCTTCTTTGTCTTTCTTTATGCCTTTTGTTTTAAAGTCTATTTTGTCTGATATGAGCGTTGCGACTCCTGCTTTTCTGTCATGTCTATTGGCGTGAAATATTTTTCCCCACCCTTTCACTTTCAATCTATATGTATCTTTTGTCCTAAGGTGAGTTTCTTGTAGGCAGCATATTGAAGGTTTTTGCCTTTTTATCCACTCAGCCACTCTGTGTCTTTTGATTGGGGCATTCAGTCCATTGACATTTAAGGTGATAATTGATAGATGATTATTTATTGCCATTTGAACCTCGTGTTCCAGTTGATTCTATGGTTCTCCATTTTTTTTTTTTTTTTGGTTGGATGGTCTCCTGTTATTATCTGCTTGAGTGTATTTTTTTTTTCATTTTTTGCAAATGCAATATTTGGTTTTGGCTTGTGGTTGCCCTGTTTTTTAAGTATGCTAACCCCTTCCCATAATTGTGTGCTTTAGCCATTTATTTCCTAACATCCCTTGCCCACATTTTATGGTTTTGATGACTCTTTTTCATTTTTTTCTTTTTAATTTTATTTTGTTTGAAGCATGTTCATGATTAAATCTGTATGCTGGCTTATTTGAGTGACTGCTCTCTGATTGCAGTTTCCTCAGTCCTAGTTCTTCCTCTTCTTCTTCTTCTTTTTTTTTTCTTTTCTTTTTTCTTCCCTTTCCTTCCTTTCTTTTTGGTTTAGAGAAGCCCTTTCAGTATATCCTTTAACCTGGGTTTTGTGTTGCTGTATTCTTTAAGTTTTTGTTTGTTGGAAAAAATTTTTTATTTCCCCTTCTATTTTAAATGATATTCTTGCTAGATAGAGTATTCTAGGTTGCATATTTTTTCCTTTTAGCACTTTAAATATCTCTTGCCATTCCCTCCTGGCCTGTAGTGTTTCTGTAGAAAAATCAGCTGATATTCTTATGGGGGTTCCCTTGTAGGTAACATTCTGTTTTTCTCTTGCTGCCTTTAGGATCCTCTTTATCACTAACTTTTGCCATTTTTATTATGATGTGTCTTGGTGTGGGTCTGTTTGGGTTCAGTTTGTTTGGGGCCCTCTGTGCTTCTTGTATCTTGAACCCAGTATCCTTTAGATTTGGGAAGTTTCCATCGATAATTTCTTCAAATATATTTTCCATCCCCTTATCTTTTTCTACTCCTTCTGGAATTCCTATTATGCGTAGATTGGCCCACTTTATATTATCCCATAGGTCTCTTATATTGCTTTCCAGTTTTTTGATTCGGTTTTCTGTCTGTTGACCGGATTGAGTGATTTCCATTATTCTATCTTCCATATCACTGATTCGTTCTTCTGCATTATTCATTCTGGTTTTTACTGCCCCTAGTTCAGTTTGCATCTCTGCAAATGAATGTCCTAGTTTTTCTTGGCTCCTCCTTATATTTTCTAGTTCCTTTCTGAGGGTATCTGCATTACTGTTCATATCTTCTCTTAATTCCTTCAGTATTTTCACTATTTCTCTTTTGAACTCCAGGTCTGTCTGACTGCCGAGATCTGTTTCATTGTTGACTGTTTTGGGTGAGTTCCTCTGTTGGTTTGACTGGGGGTGGTTTCTCAGCTTCTTCATCTTGCTTGTTGTTTTCTTTCTCCTGAGGGGGTTGTACTCTCCGTGATCGGGCAGTGTTTGCCTTGTCACTGCCGTGGAATATTTCCTGAGGGCTGGCATTGTTGGTCAATCTTTTTTGAGGCAGTGTGGCTTTTCTGGAGTGTTGATGGAGCTAACAGTGTTTCTTTGAAGCAAAGGAGAACTTCCTGAGGGCAGACAGGACTGGAAGGTCCACACCATGATGGTAGCAGATTTCACTTGGTCATGCAGAGCTTGCTCTGGTGTTTTTAGGCTGTGGGGTTCTTGCAGGGGGTTGCGGTGTTGGGCAGCTGCTCCTCAGGAGTGCAGCACCCCCTGGGGGCTGGAGCAGCTATCTGGGTCTCTGAGAACCTAAGAGGCTCTTCCCTACGGCAGCCCAACTCAGAAGGACGGCCTGCAAATTTAGGCGGATCTTTTCACAGTCTGGCCAAGCTTGTTGCATCTTTTCTGGGCTGCAGGGGGCCCTCCAGGGGGCTGGTGGTGCTGAGCAGCTATTCCGCGGGAGGGGGGCACCCCCTGGGGGCTTGTGCGGGTATCAGGGCCGTTGAAAACCCAAGAGGCTCCTCCCCAGGGCAGCCTGACTCAGAAAAACCGTCCGAGAATTAGGCAGATCTATTCATGGCCTGGCTAGGCTTATTCTAGCTTTTCTGGGCTGTAGGCCTTTTCTCGGGGGCTGGTGGTGTTTGGTGCTGCTCTGTGGAAGTGTAGCCCCTCCAAAGGGCAAGCAGGCCTGTGCAGGGACAGCCCCTGCGGTGGTAGGCTTCAGGCAATTGTTGAGGCCAGCCCTCCTGGATGGCAGGCAGCCCCAGGTTCCGCAAGAGCGTAGGGGGTGGTGGGGGTGGGGGAAGGGGATGCACTGGGAAGCACAGCTTTCAGCTAGCTAGCGGGCCTGTAAGCTTGCTGTGGCGTGGGGGGTATTCTATGGGGACCCACCCCTTCTTCTCTCCCCTCCCCAGCACGGGCGCAGACCAGGCTCTTCTCCCAGGTTCCCTCTGATGCGGCTTTCCACTTCCCCGCCCCTAGAGTATTGCTCCCTTCCTCTGCGACAGCTTTGTTTTCTAGTATCCCAGGCAGTCTCTGCCCCGTCAAATGGTTTCTAGACCTCCCAATCAGTTTCCGCTCCGCCCCGCCCCCCCAGCCCGTTCTCGCGGACTAACCTCTGGAGCCGAGGTCTCGGTGCCCAGCCCCCACCCAGGCGTCCCCGGGCCCTTTCTCAGGGACTAACCTTCGGAGCCGAGGATTCGGTGCCCAGCCCCCACCCAGGCGTCTGAATTTTTGGTGACTCTGCCCGTAGTTCAGATGGTCCGTTGGGTTCTTGATCGGCTTTTCCGTACTCCAACTTACTGCTACACTCTTCTCTGCATCTGGAGATTCCTCCGGTTTGTTTGATCTTTCCCCCGTGTAGGTGACTTTCCAGGGTGCGGGATCCCTTTCTCCTCTGCAGTTCCCTTTCGGGAGCGCCCGTACCACTCGGATTCACCTTCTCTCACTCTCCTCTTTTCTCCCGTTCTGCCCAGTAATGTCACGAACTTCTTGCCATTATTGGAGTTTAGGTTCCTCTGCCAGCGATTGGTTGCTGTTCTGTGCGAGTCATTTATTCTGTAGATGTGCTTTTTTTGTTGGCAACACCAGATTCTTAACCCACTAATCGAGGCCAGGGATCAGTCCCACATCCTCATGGATACTAGTCAGGTTTGTAACCACTGAGCCACAACGGGAACTCCTGGAACAGTTTTTTTTTTTTTAAATTGAAGTAAAGTTAATTTACAACGTTGTGTTAATTTTAGGGATCCAACAAAATTATTCAGTTATACCTGTATATGATTTTTTAGACTCTTTTCGATTATAGGTCATTACAAGATATTGAATATGGTTCTCTGTGTTGTACAATAAGTCCTTGTCTTTTTACATCTATTTTATGTATATATTGCAGTGGGTATATGCTAATCTCAAACTCCTAATTTACCCTCCCCCCAAAAAGGAACAGTTTTAAAGTTTGATGTTTCATAGTACATTGTTCAAGGCAGGTTTTACCTGGTGGCAGATATTTTTGTGACTGATTAACCTCATTTGTAAATTAAAACTAGGATAAAAAATGACAAAATTGGACCATGGTTGTAAGATTTTAGTTCCTTGATTCTCTTTTGGTTTAAAAAGCAAACAATTAACAATGGAAAACGATGAATGTCAATCTTAAAGACACTTTAATTTCAGTGAAACAGGCATGAATTAAAATTTGCACTTATGAAGCAAGGTACCACCATGTAGTTCTCACTCTGTTTTAAGCTTTAAACACAGATGAACTTGAAAGAGATCACTTAGGATGGCAGAATTGAAGTCATTTAAGTTCTGTTGCTTTGTTATTGTTAATCAGGAGGGTATCAATGTTTTTTTGAATCTACTGGGTTTTTAATTTTTTTTTTTTAATTTTAGGGCCACACCAGCAGTATATGGAGGTTTCCAGGCTAGGGAATAAATCAGAACTGTAGCTGCCGGCCTGCACCACAGTCACAACAACACCAGATCCAAGCCACGTCTGCGACCTACACCTCAGCTCACGGCAGCTATACCTCCTTAACCCACTGAGCAAGGCCAGGGATTGAACCTGTGTCCTCAAGGATGCTAGTCAGATTCGTTTCTGCTGAGCCACGACAGGAACTCATGAATCTGCTGTTTAATAAAGTGCAGGGATATGCATGTAGTTTCCTAGGGACTGGACAGACAGGATCTGTGCCCACAGGGAACTTCTGCAAGTTCTTGACTGCTACCCACTTGCTCCTTTTTTTTTTTTTTTTTTTTTTTTTTTTTTTTTTTTTTTTTTTTTGGTCTTTTTGCTTTTTCTAGGGTCGTTCCTATGGCATATGGAGGTTCCCAGGCTAGGGGTCCAATCGGAGCTGTAGCTGCCAGCCTACGCCAGAGCCACAGCAACGCGAATCCGAGCCGTGTCTGCCACCTACACCACAGCTCACGGCAACGCTGGATCCTTAACCCACTGAGTGAGGGCAGGGATCGAACCTGCAATGTCATGGTTCCTAGTTGGATTTGTTAACCACTGAGCCACAAGGGGAACTCCTTTTTTTTTTTTTTTTTTTTTTAAAGAGTATTTTATTAAAGTCAAGTCAAAACCCAGAGAAGGAACTTTCGCTGAGCAAATATTAAACAACTGAGTCATAATTTTTAGTTTTTCTGTCACCATATTTCCTGCACTTTCAGGCTCCCCTCAGTTGATACTAATGAATCCAAATAACTCTCAGTTATTTGATACTAATGTCCATTTAGAAAGTGTTTTTTTAAATTATTTTTTATTTTTATTAAAGTGAAGTTGGTTTACAGTGCTGTGCCAATTTCTGCTGTACAGCAGAGTGATCCAGTCATACGTCTATTATACATTCTTTTTCTCCTGCTCTCTTCTATCACGTTCTGTTCCAAGAGACAGGACATATTCCCTGTGCTGTACAGCAGGACCTCGTAGCGTATCCATTCGAAATGTCATAGTTTTATCTACCCACCCCAAACTCCCTGTCCAACCCACTTCCTCCCCCTCTTCCTTGGCAACCACACGTCTGTTCTCTATGCCTGTGAGTCTGTTTGTCTACTGACTCTTAAAACAAATGCATATAATTGAGTCCCATGTCTCAGGGACCTCTATGTAACAGAGAGTTATTTGGATTCATTTCCACGTCAAAATCAATGTGTATTAAAGGGTTCAAATGGTAAATATGTGTTAATTTGAAGCTTGCAAATATATTGTTAAGACTCAAAGTAATGGTAGCAGTTGTTTAGAACCTAGACCAACAAAAGATTCCTGGGGGAAGGGGTACTTTATCACCGCCGTGGTTGTTTAGAATCACTGGCACAGGGTGATACAAATGCGCATAGACAATGCCCTCCCTTTCTGCCTGCATCTGGGGAGGCTGGTTTTCAATGGGCTGGATGGCCAGCAGTGAGGGAGGGGAGGCTGCTGAGCAATGAGGTTGAGGAGCTCGGTGTGGTGGGGTCTTGCAGCTGTGGTGATGGAGGGTGGCTTTCTTCTTAAGTAAATGTGCTCTCATGGCACCAGACAGACAACCCTACCTTAGAATATGAACCAGTAACCAGGAAATTATAAAACAGCGGGATGTCTTTTTCATCAGACTGTAAGCTCCTTAAGGGCAATGATTTTCACATGTCTTTGTAAAGCGGCATTTTTCTCACTGCTTATGAAAGACTCCACAATGTGGAGAAGCCAGGGCATCTGTAAAATTGCACTCAGACCCACAGTCTGCAATACGCATCCCAGGAAACCAACCCATTAGCTATAGTAACTTGTCTAGAAGTCAAACTACTATCCTTCATAATGAGTTCAGGAAGCCAAACAAGAACTCCTGTTACATTTGGTCCAGATAGTCAGGACTTGATTAATAACTGACGATGTACTTAATTTTTGCTCCAACTCCAATCTAGGACCAATTGCAAAAAGCCAAACGTGCCCCCTTGGCCAATGACCGAGGGCACCCTCTTTCCACTTAGCCTGTCTAGGCGTCTCTGTGCCAACAGACTGTACCTGAAAGCTTCTTCTTTTTTCCAACCATAAGACTTTCCCACTCTGCTGCTGTCCTTTGAGTCTTTGATTCCCTTGCTAGAGCTAGCTCCGAGTAAAGAGACTTTCTTGTTCTCATTTGGACGGTCTCCATTTATTTCCACAAATGAAAATTATGGACTCATACAAGACATGAGTGGATGAATGCATTATAATCCTGCCATGCAGAAGCTGACCAAAGTCAAGGCCGAGCTAAAGCTGAGGTGGGGAAGATGTAAGGTAAGACCGACAACAGAGCTCTTGCAGGTGAACAGATGGGGAAGACCCACCTGAGTCTCTCTGTCTGATCCAACCCTCTTCTCCGCATGCCTGTCCCTTTAGACACCTGGGATCCTAAGCAAAGTCAATCCTAACCCGCTTTTGTCACTTACTATAGTGTGAGCATCTTTCCACTTAACTGGTGTATTCTTCAAGGATACAATTTTAAATGGCTGCATAGTTTTCCATGAGGCCAAGTGGATAATTGGTTCTAATTTTAAACATAAAATTTCTGAGTCAGAGTTTGCACAAAATTTTAAAGCTCTCTTGCGTGTTTCCAAATTGTTCTTTGTAAAAATGTGCTCTCATATTCAATGTATGGAGAGTATTCAGTTTCTACCTATTCATCGGCATTGTTTTATAGGCCTTCACAATCTTTGTCCATTTGAAAGCCAAAAAGAGTTATTTTGTATGAATTTGCATTTCTTTGGTAACTAAGGGGTGGGCAAAACATCCTGCAAATATAGTCATTGATCATTTACTGTTTAATTTCTTCCTCTGTTTTCAGCTTTTATATTGTTTGCTGTCATGGATTGATATTATTTTGTGTCATTAGTTATGTTTTTTTACTGATCATGTGGCTAAATAGAAAAGTGTTTTCTCTTAATTAGATATTGAACCTCTAACTGGCCACCAGATTGAACACTCTCTGTTGTTCTAATTTTTATTTTCAACTGATTCTCTTGGGTTTTCCAGGTCAGCAAACATAAGAAGAAAGACCGAAAAAGTGCCTTCACCTTTCCAAGAATCATACATTTTATTTCTTGTCTTCTTGAATTGCCCGGAACTGGCAGAACATTGTTAATGGTGATAACGAGCCTTCTTGTCCTCTTGCTAACTTGAGTGGAAAGGATGCTAGTTTTCCACTGCTGCGTGTGATATGAAGGCAGGATAATAACTCAGTTAGTGTAGGAGCATGGGCTTCGATGCATTCTTTGCTATGGCCGTTGATTAACTGTGGCTGAAGGGCTCCAGGGAGCATCGTCCCCTGTGGGGATGAGGTTTACTGTAGGGAGTGTTTCTCTGCCCAAGATGGACATTAATCACTACCCCGCTCCTCAACTGATAGAAACGGAATGAGAGGAATGGCGACTCTTAGTCTAAGGAAGAGAAGAGCAAAGAAACCATAAAACTTACGGGGCAGTTCCACCTCTAAGACCCCTATTGGACAAGGACTGATATAGGTAACTGAGCAAGGCCAGTGGAAGAAAACCACATCTTTCTGGACCCCATGTTGGTACCCCCCCATCTTTAAGGAATAAAACCCTCCTATAGAGCAATAGAGAGGGGGACTCTTCTTCCCGCTTCCAATCTGTCCTGGGGGCTGTTCGCTTTCCTGTAATAAAGATTTTTCTCGCTTTGCTGCCTGTGTGTTCGCAAAGTTCATTCTTGGGCTCTGTGAATGAGAACCTCCATTCTGATAACATCTTCCTGGCATCAGTATTGTCTGTGGCCTGAGGTAGATATTTTTTGGTATCATTTTTAAGATTGGATGCTTCTTTTCCAAATTTATTGAGCTTTCATCAGGAAGATATTTGAATTCATACCATGCTTCTCAGTTTCCATCAAGATGACTACATAGCTTTTCCCTCTTCGACTTTCCATTGAGATGAATTACAGTTAATAGATGTTTCTAATGTTGAGTGAGGCAGCCTTGCCTTTTGGCAAGAAAACCTTCTTGATCTTGTTGGATTCGAAGGGCCATATTTTAGTGAAGATGTTTGCCTCTGTGTTCATAAATGAAATTGGTTCAGAGATCTTACTTTTTGTTCCATCTTTGGCAAGTTTTGGTGTCAAGATCATGCTTGCGGAGTTCCCATCATGGCGCAGTGGTTAACGAATCCGACTAGGAACCATGAGGTTGCGGGTTCGGTCCCTGCCCTTGCTCAGTGGGTTAATGATCCGGCGTTGCCGTGAGCTGTGGTGTAGGTTGCAGACGCGGCTCGGATCCTGCGTTGTGGTGGCTCTGGCGTAGGCCGGTGGCTACAGGTCCGATTGGACCCCTGGCCTGGGAACCTCCATATGCCGTGAGAGCGGCCCAAGAAATAGCAAAAAGACAAAAAAAAAAAAAAAAAAAGATCATGCTTGCTTTGAACAGTGAACTGGGAGAATTCATAAGTTTCTTTTTCCTCTGAAGCCACATAAATGGCAGGGGGATGTCCTTGACTTCATGTTTGGAAGAAATTGCTCTTAAAACTTAATTTAAGACCTCGTTTTTGGACTCAGTTCTTTGACATTCTTTCCTCTTCTGTTTATCCCTCCTCCTCTCTCCTTCTCAAGATTTTTTTCCCCAATACTTCTTTTGTTGATAGTTGCGGTAATCAAAAGATGTTCTAGACATTTAAGGGATTTTTAAAAACCCTTGATGTGGCGTTCCCATTGTGACTCAGTAGGTTAAAAACCCAACATAGTCTCCCTGAGGATGTGGGACTGAGAGTGGGTTAAGGATTTGGTGTTGCTGCGAGCTGCAGTGTAGGTCGCAGCCGCGGCTTGGAGCTGGCGTTGCCGTGGCTGTGGCATAGGCCACATCTCTGATTCAACCCCTGGTCCTGGAACATCCATATGCTGCAGGTGAGGCCATTAAAAAGAAAAAGGGGGAAAAAAATCTGTTGATGTGAAATTGAGGAACATTCTGCAAAATACCTGAATAGAACACCTCTAAGCTCTAAGCTCTAAGATCGTGACAAAGGAGGAAAGGCTGGGAGCTGTCACAGGCCAGAGGGACCAAGGAGACGGACGTGATAACTGATGCCATGTGCTGTTTTGGGTAGGCTTCTGGTACAGAAAAATGACGTGAGTGGAAAAAATGGGTGACATCCAAATAACATCTGGATTTTTGTTGAAAAGTTATTGGTGTTGAGTTGTCATGGTACCACTCTCATAGCAGTGTTCATTTCCTTTTCTATTCTTTTGTTTTTGTTTTTGTTTTTTGGGCTGTGCCCTCGGAACGAGGATGTTCCTGGGCCTGGGATCAAACACGTGCCCCAGTAGTGACCTGAGCTATAGCAGTGACAATGCTAAATCCTTAACTCCTAGGCCACCAGGGAACTCCCCTTTCCTAGTCTTTTAAAACTTTTTTCTTGATCAAACCTGACAGGGATTTGTCTGTTTTCAGGAACTCATTCTTGAATTTAGTCATTTAACTTAAAACATTAAATTGTCAATTATTTTTAATTGTTGGTAACCTTTTCTGTTATTACTTCCAACTTGCTTCAAAGTTACAAGAATAGTTTAAGGGACTCTCATATCCCCTTTATCAATCATTTAAATAAATCTGTCTGATATATTTTTTTTTCCGCCTTCTTACTCATCCTAATTAGTATGCATACACTAATATTTAGTGTATACATGAGTATTTGTTTCTAAATCACTTGAGAGTATGTTGGAGATATCATTCTTTTTAATCCCTAAATACTTCAATATTATTTCCTAAGAATGAGGGCTTTCTCTCTCTCTCTCTCTCTCTCTTTTTTTTTTGTTTTCTTTTTAGGGCTGCACTCATGGCACATGGAAGTTCCTGGGCTAGGGGTCAGTCGGTGCTGCAGCTGAGGCCTATGCCAGGCAACACTGGATCTGAGCCACACTTGTGGCCTCTCCTCCAGCTTGCAGCAATGCCAGATCCTTACCCACTGAGCAAAGCCAGGGACTGAACCCACATCCTCATGGGTACTAGTCGGGTTCTTAACCCACTAAGCCACAACAGGAACTCCAGAGGGCTTTAAAAAAGTAGAACTGTAGGAAAAAAATCAGGAAATTTAACATTGATATAGTTTTATTATCTAACCTACATATTCAAATTTTGTCAGTTGTCCCAATACTGTCTTTTATGGCTGTCATTTTTTTTTTTCTTCCCCTTTGCAGGATTGAGATGAATCCAGGATCAATTATTGTATTTAAGTTGCCCAGTCTCTTGAGCCTAGTTTAATCTGGAAATCACCCTTTTATTGTGTTTCTTCATCTTGACATTTGAAAAGAGCACAGGCCAGGTATTTCATAGAATGTCTCTCCTTGGGGTTTGTTTTATGATTCCTCTCATATGGATGAGGGTTATGCACCTTTGGCAGGAATGTCACACAAGTGACATTGTGCCCTTCTCAGTGCATCTTTCTTTTTTTTTTGTCTTTTGTGTTTTTAGGGCCACACCCACGGCATATGAGTTTCCCAGGCTAGGGGGTTGAATCAGAGTTGTAACTGCTGGCTACTATATCACCGCAATGCGGGATCCAAGCCACATCTGCAACCTACACCACAGCTCATGGCAACGCCAGATCCTTAATCCACTCAGCAAGGCCAGGGATCGAACTCACGTCCTCATAGATACTGGTCGGGTTTGTTAACCACCAAGCCACAATGGGAACTCCCCCTTCTCGGTGCATCTTATTCTAAGTCATATGATGTTGGTTGACCCAATACTGGAGACGTTACCTTTAGTCACTTGATTAGATGGTGTCTCTCTATCTGTCTTCGCCATTGCGCAGTTGCCATTTTCCCCTTTGTAACTAATAGGTAATTTGTGGGGAGACACTTTCATATGATGTAAACATTCGCTTTTCATCAATTTTTTACCTACTAGTTTTAGTATGCATTGATGGTTTTCTAACCTCGTAATTCATTCTATATTATCAATTGGCATTCTACGGTAAGGAAGAAGTTGTTTTTTCTCCCCACCTTCTTAGTTAAAAAAAAAAAATCTTACTTATTTGCGTTCTTGTTGTGGCTCAGAAGGTTAAGGACTCAACATAGGAGTTCCATTTGTGGCTCAGCAGTAACAAACCCGACTAGTATCCATGAGGACACAGGTTTGACCTGGGCTTTAAAAAAAAGAAAATAGGTTTTTCTTTTTTTTTTTTTTTCTTTTTCCTCGTTTCCACTGAGCCTCAGCGGGAACTCCCAGATTCTCTTCTAATGTCATTTTCAGCAACTTGGGTGGATCTTGAGATTATCATATTATTTATTTATTACTATTATATGGATTCATGGACTTGGAAATTACTTAGTGGGTTATAATCCAGTGCTATCATTATATAAAAACTATTCACTTTGCTGATAGCAAAAATTGACAGACCATTGTAAATCAACTGGAATGGAAAAAATAAAAATCTTATTAAAAAATAATAAAATTGGATTTTTTCACTCAAAAAAAAAATTTCTGATGTTCAGATTGCCCCAGATCTAGCAATCTGGTTGTTCTCATGACTCTTGAATATTTCTTTACTTTCTGACACAGAAAGATACTTCAGTTACTTTCTATGCCCTGACTCTAGACTCAGCTCATTCTCCAAGGAGACTTACCTAAAACAAACATACTAAGCAAATACTGATCCCTAGTTGGTAGTGCTTCTAGTTGGTTTCCTTTTTGCAGTGGTCATTAGTTAGAATTTTGAACCTTCCTTTTGAGAGTTCTGGGCTTGAGCAAATGAGCATATATACTAAGGACCACAGGGGCTGAGTTTCTCATTGTGGGGGAGATGTGAGAAGGGAGAGAATAGAAAGGTGCCCTGTTGTGCTGGATTGCAATGGAAGTTAGCAGATGAACACCTAGTTTTTAATATTTCTCTCTCTACTTATCATCTGTCTGTCTGTCTGTCTATGTATCAATGTATCTATCTCTCCACCCATAGAGCTATAGATACAAAAATAAATACTGATGTCTAGGTAACATGTGTGTGTGTGTGTGTGTGTGTGTGCCCACCCGATACTTCCTAGCTCTGTCTGCTGGAGAGGAGCCACAAGCAATGACACACCAGTAGCAACTAGCATATCTAGTACTAAGATCTTAATTTTTAATTATTAATCTCAATTAATTTTTTAAAAAGTATACACTTCTTTTATGCACATTATATTATAGGGGGATTTTGTAAATGCTATGTGGTATTTTAAAAACTCTGTGCAACAGAAATTTTTGCAATGGTAAAATGTTATGTATCTGCACTATTTAACGTGTGACCCACTAGACACACAAAAGGTGGTAAGACTGAAAAAGTGACTTTTCATTTTATTTCATTTTAATTAGTTAAAATTTTGTTTTCTTTTTGGGGCTGCACCTGTGGCCTATGGAAGTTCCCAGACTAGGGGTTGAGTAGGAGCTGTAGCTGCCCGCCTACATCACAGCCACAGCAACGGCAGATCCAAGCTGCATATTCGACCTACACCACAGCTTGAGGCAACGTCGGATCCTTAACCCACTGAGTGAGGCCAGGGATCGAACCCACATCCTCAGGGACACTATGTCAGGTTCTTAACCTGCTGAGCCACAGTGGGAACTCCAGTTAAAAGCTGAATTTAAATAGTTGCTTGTGTTTCATGGCTACCATATTAGACTTTTGGGGTAAGATTTGAAAGATGAATATATATGTATATATGTATCTTAAATGAAATATATATGTGTGTATATATATATTCAAGTTTATTAACAGTTTTAAAATCCATTTTGTTCAGATATCATATTAGATCTTTGGATATATAATTTTATATGACATATATGTTCAAGTTCATTAATAATCTTAGCCACACCTTCTCTATTTTCTTGGTCTGTATATCTGGCAAAGATAGAGAGAAAACTGTTCACATTGACCATTTTGCCTCAATCTCTACCTTGTTACATATTAATATGATCATCCCTGATTTATTTTTGTTTGTGTTTGCATGGTAAGTCTTTGCCCATCACTTCATTTGGCATGTAGAAAGAATTCAATATTTATTTGTTGAATGAATAAATGTATGAATGAATTTTTTAAACATTTTTGGGACATTTTCTAGTAAGGTGTGTTTCTTTAAAATAGTACAAAGCTGGATTTTGTTTTTGACCCATACTAAGTCTTTTAATAGAGAAATTTAACTCATTTACACTTTATGCTTAGTTCCTTTTAGGGTTTGTTTCCTCTTTAGTGAAATTATAGCATATCCTATTTAGTTCTTTCTGGGTGAGGATCACTGTGGTTCTTTTACCTTAAAGATCCTCCATATTCATGTAGCCTAAGGAAGATGTTGGCTTTTTTTTTTTTTTTTTTGGTCTTTTTGCCTTTTCTAGGGTCGCTCCTACAGCATATGGAGGTTCCCAGGCTAGGGGTCCAATCGGAGCTGTAGCCACCGGCCTACACCACAGCCACAGCAACACCGGATCTGAGCTCCGTCTGCAACCTACACCACAGCTCACGGCAACGCCGGATCCTTAATCCACTGAGCAAGGCCAGGGATCGAACCCACAACCTCATGGTTCCTAGTCTGATTCATTAACCACTGCGCCACGACAGGAACTCCGATGTTGGCTTTTTAATTATTGCTTCTCCGCTCTTTCTTTTTTTCCCCTTCCCTTTTGCATTACTGTTATATCCAGCATAAGTGCCCTCTTTTTCTTATTTCTTTTTCATTTTTCATTTATTGACCTTTTCTGAGTCCTAGTACTATTTCTTGAGCTGGTCTTTTAAATTCTCTTTTTAAAAATGTGTCAATCCTGTTTCCCAAAGCAGCCTTTTCAGATCTCTTCCTTTTAATACTTCCTCCCACACTTTCCTAGTTGAAACGTGCTCTTGGAAGAACGCCTGGAGAATCTTTACCTTTTTCTCCCGTTTCTTGCACTCACTCTGCCATGTAATGTGACGTTTGCTCTAATTGCTCAGATGTATGTCTGTATCTCGAATGGCTGAATATTTCCATATAGCTCGTGATTTCTCTCCCATACCGGGGAGGTCAGAGTGTTACCGAGGAGGGGGTTTTGAGAGAGAATGTTAAGGCTCCTGTTTAAATCTTTCAGGCCCAGGTGAAAGGGACAAGGAAAAAGTCTAGATTTACTAGGGTTTTCCTTTGCCGAGTTAGCTGCACCGAGACACAGGCAGAGGAGCCCAGGCAGGGACTGTCACCTCTCTATTGAAGAGTGATGCTCTCCTTCCCTATGAGCCAGAATGGCAGAGGCTGAGAGGTGTTTAATGGTCTCAGCCCTTCCTGTGTGTGTGTGTGTGTGTGTGTGTGTGCACGTGCACGCGCGCACTCATTGCATCTTCCTAATACAAAAGAAAGAAACTGGTGAAGGCTGTGGCTGAGAATTCCCTGGGATGGAGGAGGCCTCTACATGGAGAATTGGCTGACATCAACTTCTCTCTCTGGCCTCATGTGTTCTGTCCAGATTACCTCCCCTGCACAGATCAGGGTCAAATCAACTCAACTCACAGGTGTTCTCGTTGGTTCCCTTTGCTTTTATTTGGGTCTGAAGTTCAGGTTCAGAAGATGAACTCCATGGTGGCAGGGTACCAAGGGGAAAGCCTGAAGTTCGGTTTGTTTGTGGACATAGAAAGTTGATCTGCCCAAACTGAATCCTCAAAGTACCGTGGCCCTTTCTAGGCCCTATCCACCCTAATCCTGGGCGGTGAGAGGTGGCAAAGATGAAATAGTGCCTCCCTGTTTTTTGGAACTGGGGGCCTTGTGCTATGGGTACCTGGGAGGTGTGGAGAAGCGCTGGGTGTGCATGATGGAGACAAATGACTACAGGCCAGACTCTGCTGGGAAGGATGTTCCGCCCCCTCCTCCCCAAAACTTCCTTTGTCCCAGCATCTGGCCGGGAAGAATTGCCTTCTGAGCCCAAAGGACCATGAGCCTTGGTGATTGGGCCCAGACAGCACATCTGCATCCTCAGAAGAACAGGGGGATCTGGGCACGTCCTGGCTCTGCTGTTTTTGAGCAGTGGGATCTAGTCAAGTTACTGAGCTGCAGACTCCTCTCTGATATGTGGGGACAAGCATTCTAACTTCATGGGCTATCGGGACGATTCAGTGCTACGACATCATCAAGCTTCTTGCTCCACAAGGAAGGGCACATATTGAGTTCTCCATTCATAAATGCAAATAGTTCATAAATACACAGAGGGGCAGAACAGCACAGCAGTCAGGATCACAAGCACTGGAATCCGACGGCCTGGTATAAAAATTCTGGTTTTTGCTTCACTGGCTCTATATCCTGAGCCACTTCCTTCACTTCTTTGAGGCTTAGATTTTTCATTCAGAAGATGAGGATAAAGGACTCCCTACCCCAGAGTTCTGGTGAGAGTGTTAAATGAGATGTGTATGCAAAACACCTAGCCTACTGCCTGACCCATAGTAACAAGTCAATAAAAGGTGGATGGTTTTTAATTAAAACACACACACTCACAACCTAGCGCTTCCCGTTTCATATCTACCCCAGAGAGGCAATAACATAAGGGCGCAAGGATGTTGATTGCAGAATTGTTTGCGACACAGAATGGAAAACTGGAAACAAGGAAATGTTGATCAACAGGGCAAAGATAAACAGACCAGGGTGTATACCCTCCTCAGGGCACAGGACACTGTGTAGCAGCTTAAAAAGGATGAGGCAGCTTTGTAGGGACTCAAGTGGATAGAGCTCCAGCATCTGTTTGTGAGTGAAGGCAGAGCAGAGGAGTAGCACAATCAGTAGAATGGTCTTCTGCTGATGACGCCGCAGTATCAGTCCACATGCAGGGCTGGTTCCAGGGGCGTGTGACCGGATTCTGGCCACGCATGTGCTGTGCAGAAGCATTCTTAATCGTTTTGAAATGTTTGCAAAGTTGTAGTCCTTTCATCTTTGAACTGGGTTTTGTGAGTGAGGTCTGATGGGATGGTGGAGCGTGCACAAGAGTGGAGGAGAGACGCTGGGTAGCAGTGTGGACTGCCACTTGGACTCCTGGGCACGGGTGGGCGGCAGCAGCCCTGGCAGAAACAGTAGCGCAGGAGGATTTCCGCTTGGGCACAGCGATGGGACCTGAGGTGGGAGGCCAGTGTACCTGTCCATCCTAGAGCTTGTCCCTGTGGTGTCTGCACAAATATTAACTCTTTTTTTTTTTTTGGTCTTTTGTCCGTTTTTAAGGCCGCGCCTTCGGCATATGGAGGTTGCCAGGCTAGGGGTCTCATCGGAGCTGTAGCCACTGGCCCACGCCAGAGGCACAGTAATGCCAGATCCGAGCCGCGTCTGCGACCTACACCACAGCTCACAGCAACGCTGGATCCTTAACCCACTGAGTGAGGCCAGGGATCAAACCTACAGCCTCATGGTTCCTAGTCAGATCTGTTTCCACTGCGCCACGACAGGAACTCCACAAATATTAACTCCTTGACAGCAGTGCCAGAACAGGAACTGCTGATACCCAAGTAGCAGACCTTGATAGTAAATTACTACAAAATCTAGCCACATATGTGGGTATGGTGGATGTTGCAATAAAGCATAGCAGGGAGTTATTGGAATTTTCAGCCTTCAGAATTTTTGTTTTTATCAGTTGCTACCATATTGAGGAGCAGATATTCACAGGCTTAAATGTCTCATTGGATGGACCAGAATACTATTTTCATATGACGCTTCAGAAGAAAACAATTAACAAGGAGGGGAACAATTTTAAAATTAATTTTTCTTTGTAATTGAAGACACAGTGACAGAATGCAGAAAAAGGTATTTTGAATTATATACACATGACAAGGCCACTTTCAGTTTCTTGTGTGACCTTCACAAGTTAGAGGAAACGGCAAAGGAAACATGAACGGGCCATTGTATAAATTTATATTGGAAATTAAATTCAGACTTACATAAAACTGATTCTTATGAAGCGTTAAATTCTTTTAGGAAAATTGTTGCATGATGGTTTTTAGAAAATCATCAGCTCCAGAGGTACTGAAATTTGTATTTTGAAATAATTTATCAGAATTTCTCTCAATGCCGTGACAGCCTGTAAAATATTCTTCGGAGCTCTGGTAAAGTTGCGTCACCAGAGGGATCACTCTCCAATTTAAAAATCATCAAATATTGTTTTCAGTCTTGCATTTGCCAGGGTTGATGGATGTCACTTTCACTTGTATCAATTGAAATTGCTAAAGGTATAACTTTTGATGACCTAATAAATCATTTCTCAGAAATTTGCAGAAGAGAGCCAGAAGACCTTATGATCAATCAAAATATGTTAATAAAGTATTATTTATTGTATTATACAAAATTGTGAGGACAAATATTTTTTGCAATTTGTAAGTCATGTTGTTACTCATATTCTCATATAGTTTGAGGCTATGCAGATATTTTGTTTCCTACCACATTTTCACTCACTAATTTTAGCATCCATTGCCAACTCTTGCCTGCACTGTTATTACTGTGGATCAAAATAACAAAGGCATTTTGCACAGAAATAGAAGAAATAATCCTAAAAGTTTGTGTGGAACCACAAAAGACCTCAAATAGCCAAAGCACCCCTGAGAAAAAAGAACAAAGCTGGAGGAATCATGCTTTCTGATATCAAATTATACTACAATGCTACAGTAACAAAAACAGTATGGTACTGGCACAAAAATAGATAAACCAATGGAACAGAATAGAGAGCCTGGCATCTAAGGGTCAACTAATATTTGGCAAGGGAACCAAGAATACCCAATGAATAAAGGACAATTTCTTCAACACATAGTGCTGGCAAAGCTGGGTATTTCCCATGCAGAGCAATGAAATTGGACCCTTATTCTCCCCACTCTCCCAAATCAACTTATACTGGATCAAAGACTTAAACATAAGAACTGATATCATAAAATTCCAAGAAGTAGATGTCGGGAAGAGCTCATCCAAGTTGGTCTTGGGGATGAATTTTTTTGGACAAGACACCAAACGCACAAACAATAAAAGCAAAAATCAACAAATGTGACTATATTAAACTGAAATCTTCTTCAAAGCAAAAGAAACAAGTCAAATGAAAAAAAACCACATAGAATAGCAGAAAATTTTTGCAAGCCATGTATTGAATAAGGGGTTAATATCCACATGTAAAGAGAACTTACAGAGCTTAACCAAAAAAATCCAGTTAAAAATGAGCAGAACCAAATGGACATTTTTCCAGAAAGAACATCAAAGTGGCCAATAGTTCTATAAAATGATGCTCAGCATCACTAATTATCAAGACAATGCAATTCAAAACCATGGGCTATCACCTCATACTTGTTAAAATGACTCTCACCAAGAAGACAAAAGGTATTAAGTGTTGGCAAGGATGTGGTGAAAGAGAATGAATTGGTATGAATATAAATCCATCCAATGACTATGGAAAATAATAAGGAAGTTCCTTATAAAAGTAGAAATAGAGCTATCATACAGTCCAGCAATTTTACCTCTGGGTAAATGGATCAAGAAAATGTGGTATATATATAAATATGTGATGAAATATTATTCAGCCACGAGAGAGAATATTCTGCCATTTGCAACAACATGGATGGACCTTCAGCACAATATGCAAAGAGAGGCAAAACATAGAGGCAAAAAAGTACTGTAGGAAATCACTTATATGTGGAATCTAAAAAACCTCAAACCTATGGAAAAAATGAGAGTAAAACGGTGGTTACCAGGGGATAGAGGTACAAGATTGGTAGTGTTTAAAGGTACAGATTTGGGAGTTCCCATCGTGGTGCAGCAGAAACGAATCCGACTAGGAACCATGAGGTTGCGAGTTCGATCCTTGGCCTCGCTCAGTGGGTTCAGGATCCAGTGTTGCCATGAGCTGTGGTGTAGGTCGCAGACGTGGCTTGGATCCTGCGTTGCTGTGGCTGTGGTGTAGGCTGGCAGCTGTAGCTCTGATTCGACCCCTAGCCTGGGAACCTCCATATGCCACAGGGGCGGCCGTAAAAAATCAAAATAAATACAAAAATAAATAAAAATAAAAAATAAAGGTACAAATTTTTAAAGAGTAGTCAGTCTTAGAGATCTTACACACAGTGTAATGAATATAGATAATAATATTGTACTGTAATTACATAACGTGATAAATATATCAAAGTAACGTGCTATACACTTTAAATTTCTACGTTACATGTCAAATTTATTTATAATAAATAATAACAACCCCCTAAATAAAACACCTGTATTAAGGATGTTTATGAATGTGGTACTTACAGATTACATTGAGTAGGAAGCTATCTTAGGGAATGGAAGTTAGAGCTCTTTTGTAATGCTTTTAGAGACGTGTACAGAAATACTTGCAACAACAAAGTTCACAAATGTGGTACCCACTTGGTATGAATGAAAGAGTGTTTTTAAGTGAAAAAACTTATTACTGTATTGCTTAATGGTGACTTTCTATTTCCATTATTCCATCTATACTTGGGAGTTAAAATTCCTTGGTGCAGTGGGTTAAGGATCTGGCATTGCTGCAGCTGTGGTATAGGTCACAGCTCCAGCTTGAATGCCTTGCCCAGCCCAGGAATTTCCACATGCCACAAGGGTGGCTGAAAAAGCAAAAAAAAAAAAAAAAAAAAAAAAAAAAAAAAAATTCCATAGTAAGAAGGAGCTGTGCCTTTTCCCCATTTGTTTATTTATTCAATTATTTTCAGATATCAGCATGGATTTGTGGATATATGCTTTATCTTTTTTGTCTTTTTTTTTTTTCTTTTTTTTCAGCCACATCTGCAGCACATGGAAGTTCCCAGGCTAGGGATCAAATCAGAGCGGCAGCTGCAGGCCTACGCCACAGCCACAGCCACAATGGATCTGAGGCACATCTGTGACCTACGCCGCAGCTTGTGGCAACACCAGATCCTTAACCCACTGAGTGAGGCCAGGGATTGAAGCCACATCCTCTTGGACACTATGTCAGATTTTTAACCCTCTGAGCCACAATAACTCCAGTATATACTTTATTCTTTTTTTTTTTTTTTTGTCTTTTTGCTATTTCTTGGGCTGTTCCCTCGGCATATGGAGGTTCCCAGGCTAGGGGTTGAATTGGAGCTGTAGCCACCCGCCTACATCAGAGCCACAGCAACTCGGGATCCGAGCCGCGTCTGCAACCTACACCACAGCTCACAGCAACGCCAGATCGTTAACCCACTGAGCAAGGGCAGGGACCGAACCTGCAACCTCATGGTTCCTAGTCGGATTCGTTAACCACTGCGCCACTACGGGAACTCCTATTCTAAGGGTTACATTATGTTACTGTGATTTATTTTCTTGCTTGAGTTATCCTGCTTGTCTTTCACGTTGCATCTTCGGGGTGAATTCAGAGAACTCTTTGAAACTCTGAAACCAGAAGATTAAACACACATGTGTCTCTGGACATGCCCATGTCACTATGTTCTTGGAGTGACTGTGATCATCCAGGAAGGGATGCATGGCCACAGGATCCCAGGGGTGTGTGTGTGTGTGTGTACACATATGGTTTATCATGATGGGAATGAACACTCTTCTTTTAAACTCTGCCCGCTCTGATTGCTGACCCACTTTCGGGAGCATCTTCTTTCCAGCCTGAATGGAATGGGGGGCTGCCAGGGGACTGCTTGGGGCTGGGAGGTCTGGCTGGCAGTGGGACTGGGCACTGCTTCTCTGTTTCATGGCCTCTACCTTCAACACCAAAGTGTGTCCAGTTTTAGGGCTTCTCTGATTTGGGTCCATCCAGCCCACTTCTTAACATGAGTGTAAGTAGGGCTCTAACTGCTAACAGATGATGTGGGGGCAGACCACTTTCCTGAGAGATAGACTCCTTTTGCCAGGAAAGAAATCTATTTCGCGCGAGTTCCCATCGAGACTCAGTGGTAATGAACCTGACTAGTATCCGTGAAGATGCAGGTTTGATCCCTGGCCTCGCTCAATGGGTTAAGGGATCTGGCGTTGCTGTGAGCTGTAGTATATAGGTCACAGATGTGGCTTGGATCCTGTGTTGCTGTGGCTATGGCATAGGGTGGCAGCTGTGGCTCTGATTTGACCCCTAGCCTGGAAACTTCCATATGCCGCAGGTGCGGCCCTAAAAAGGAAAAAAATCTACTTCTCGAAGCCTAGACTTTGAGGATAAAATGTAAATATTCCAAATGTTTTTAAATTAAAAGAAAAATATTTGCCGTGATCCCCAAATTATCTTGGATAGTGGTGGTGATAGATGGAGTTAAAGGCACTGACTATAATTTAAAGTCTCCTTGTTTAGAGTAAGATAAGACTTGTAATGCCTTGTAATTTTGTGACGTCTTATAGATGGACTGCTAGTATGTGGCAAAATTCAGCTAAATGTAAAGGTTATAATTTATTCAGACAATATATTTAATTTTACCAATTAAGTTTAGGTGTAACTTTTAAATTTTGTGACTAAAGGATCTATACTTGGCTGCCTGGTAAGACCTCTAGTCTCTTGTAGATTTCTGGCAGTTACAAGAAGCACTCTTGTGGAGTTCCCGTTGTGGCTCAGTAGGTTAAGAACCCACCATAGTCTCTGTGATGATGTGGGTTTGATTCCTGGCCTTGCTTAGGGGGTTAAGGATTCGGTGTTGCTATAGCTGTGGTGTAGGCCGGCAGCTGCAGCTCTGATTCAACCCCTAGCCTGGGAACTTCCATGTGCCACAGGTGCAGCCATAAAAAGGAAAAAAAAAAATAACAAAGGGAAGGAAAAGAAAAAAAAAAGTACACTTGAAAAAACTTGGCTAATGTCAAAGAAAAGCAAAGGATGTGATTATCTTAATTCTCAGAGACTTCCATGGGGTTGAGAAGGAGCAGAGGGAAAACGAGGGGAACCCCTTCTCTTTACCCCCGACCATAAAACCAGCAGAATAAATATTTGCTGTGTAGAATCAGGTTTAAGGAGGACCCAGGTCAGAGTCCTGAGTGATGGAAGTATCTGTTTCTAGTGATGTTTGTCAATTGCCTTCTAGAGAAATTCGTATTTGCATTGATACTTGCATATTTGTTCATCTCTTTAAAAAAGAGCGTTTTCCCCAAAATTTTGGCCACTTTTTTTGGTCTTATTTTTTTAAGGCAGCACCTGTGGCATATAGAAGTTCCCAGGCCAGGGGTTGAATCTGAGCTGCAGCTGCCAGCCTATGCCTCAGCCATAGCTGTGCGTGATCTGAGCTGCATCTGCAAACTTTGCTGTAGCTTGTGGCAGTGCCTGATCCTTCACCCACTGAACAAGGACAGGGATCAAACCCGAATCTTCAGGGATACCCGTCAGGTTCTTAACCTGCTGAGCTACAACGTGAACTTCAAATTTTGGCCACTTTTATTCATTCACTGAACAAATATGCATTGATTCTCTACCATTTGAAGGGAAGAATTGGTGTTTCTGGGAGCAGGAGATCTGGGTGTCCAAATCCACATTCTGGGATGGATTTGTGTGTACGCAAGGGAATAAGGAGGAGCCGAGCTGATTTGTGGCACATTAAACCCGAGACATCCCCAATTGTAGCTTTGCCTTGGAAGTCAGAGAGACCTGGGCTGAAGAATCAGAAACGGAGGCTTTTGTGCTAAAAATCTGTCTTTCACCTGTTTAAATTACAGTGCTGAATAATTATGTATGTGTAAAAACCACCAAAAGTATACTGAAATCGTATCTTTGCCGTGTATTGAAATTACTTTTCATTATGACCTATTTGTACAGGCATGGGAACCAAATATCTTAGCTGGGAAATGTAAATGTGTTTTTGTGTTTGCTCTGCAGGTTAGGTCAGCAGACATCTGCAACAAATATGATTGCAAGGGTGAAGGTGACATGATTTACTTAAATCAGGCAGTTTCTCCATTAAAGCATCGAAGCCTCAACTCATAAAGGCTCTCTTTACCAGATGAACTATAACGCCGCCCAGCATTTGTCATATTAGGTGATTTGAAAGAAAGGAACAATTATAAAAATGAATGTAATTCTCTGTTGAGGAAAAAAAAAATCCAGTTTTTGCAGCAGAGGGTGGTTAATTTTCCAAAGATAAAAACCAATTCACAACAGTTCTGCAGCCATAACATTCCACAATTAAAACAGAAGAAGAAAAGGTTCCAGCCCCAAAGCAGACAGTTGTAGGAATTAGTCGTTTAGGGCTAGACAAGCAGGTTTCCCCTCCAGCATCAAAGGTTATTTTGTTTCCCCCCAGGAACAGCTCTGTTGCCATAAACTGAGCTGGAGTGTCTCCAACCCCCACCTCACCCCTCTTTCTGAGCTGCTTTCAATTAGCAGGGATTATTAAACTGCAAACATTTTAAACTGCTGCCGAAGCTGCTTTCCTGCATTCGGAAGCTGAGCTAGGGGCATCACAATAAAAGCTGATTGATTAGCGAAGAACGGACTAACAGCAACTGATGCCCAGTGTCATTTTCCATGCATTTCACAAGCTCCCCTGCTCCCTGAATTTTGCGTTCGCATTCAGAGATTAACCTTAGTTGCTCTCTCTGGCACTTTCCACACCCTGGGGGCTCTCAGCTTCTATCTCAGTGGGTTGCCCCGGACCTGCTCGCCCGCCATGCCCTCCTCTCACCGGGACCCCCAGGGAAGGTGACTCACGGATGAGGGTGGGCAGATCCCAGAGGGAAGGCTATTAGGTTCCTGTGTCATCAGCCTTTTCTTTGGTGTTTAATTGTCAGAACGTTCGAATAACAGCAACAAATAGCACATCTCTAAAGAAAACAGGCCCCTGATGGGGTGGAGGCGGAAGCCTGCGTCCTATTGGAGGTTTCAAAAACCTGAAGGCACGTACCTTGGAGCATTTTCTTGTCCTCAAGGATCTTCTGTTTTCTATTGCTCTTTCTTAAATTTTCTTTTTTTTTTTTTTTTTTGGTCTTTTTGCTATTTCTTGGGCCGCTTCTGTGGCATATGGAAGTTTCAAGGCCAGGGGTCCAATCGGACCTGTAGCCACCGGCCTACGCCAGAGCCACAGCAACGCAGGATCCGAGCCGTGTCTGCAACCTACACCACAGCTCATGGCAACGCCGATTGTTAACCCACTGAGCAAGGGCAGGGACCGAACCCGCAACCTCATGGTTCCTAGTCGGATTCGTTAACCACTGCGCCACGACGGGAACTCCCTCTTTCTTAAATTTTCTTATGTAAATCTTTTGTTTCTCCAACTGCACTAATTATTTGAGAACACACACTGTTTTGTTAATACTTTGCAAAGCTTTAATACACATATATTTGTATATAACACATTTGTGATAATGTAGTATATATTTAGATAGTATATGAATTATATAGCATTGACTATAGTCTATAGTATATATATCATTTAACTCCAGCAACAATACTCTGAGGTAGGTATAGTTCATACCCCCATTTCTACAGATACGTGAACCGGCTTGGAGGTGCTCAAGGCTGACTTCAAAATGGGACAGAAGGCTTCACCGCAGTGATGCTTCTTGGACCAAACCTGTCCCTGCTCTGAGCTTGAGATTCCTTATCTGTCTCAAGAGGGGTTTGAGACAGATCCGCTCTATTCCTTTCCAGATTGTTCACGTAAGAAAAAAAATTGGTTTCTTCAACAAGTCCTTGCATTGTGCTTGCTTTGTCTCTGGCTCATTCTAGGCTCGGGGGATGGATGTGAATCAGTCAGACCAGTTTCCTTCTCCTGGGACGGGGCTCAGTGTTTTCTGACCGGCTTGCAAGGTAAGAGCCAACCTTCCTTTGATTTTCCATCAGGCTCACAGGCTCTGTTCTTTGGCCACGCAGGTCCTTATTTACTGCTTGAGAGAGGGTGCTAGGAGGAGATGCGTGCCCACGCTGGGGCCAGCTGAGGGCATCTGGCGGAGTGGAATAAACGTACAGCATCCCTGCCTCGCCACTCACCACGAGGAGGGAGGTCAGGCTTCTAAGCCTGGCGCGATTGCACGAGTGGCAAAGGTTCAGTAAGTCTGCCGCAGCCCAGTGTGGCTGGACTGGAATGAAGAGGCTGGGTGTGCTTTTTTGGTTCTACCAAGGGCTGCCTTCGGCCCCCTGGCTTCCTCTGGTCGGGAAGAGAGGGGCCGGAGCTAAGGCTGGGGTAGGACGAGGGGCAAGTGGTTCCCCTGGAGGCGGGGCCACCGCACTGATTTCCGGATTATGACTCAGTGTGCACCACAAGGAACATTTATTACCTCCAAAGTAGCGCCGGCTCTGTAGTGCTGAATGGAGAGGTGAGGTATTACAGCTGTTATCTTTTGAACTAACTGCTATTGCATGTCCCATGACCAGCCGTGGCAGGGTTTTTGTTCCCATGAATGAATGGGCTATAAATCTGTCGGAGTTGACACTAGCAGCCGTCCTAGCGGGTGTAAAGAGAAAATGTGCCGAAGAATCTTGTGGTCTTTGCTTGCCTGGAAAATGAGTTCAATAAAATGGAGGTGATCAGTGCTTATTTATAGGGCAAACTGATACATCCAGCATCAGCCGTCAGGAGCTAACTTAGTGTTTGCTCGTTTACACTCGCTTGGCGCAGCCCATCCGGGGGCAGCTCGTGAAGCTCCGTGTCATTGCAGTGCCTGCCTCTGTGTCTCGGGTTCAGAGCCGTCAGTGGGAACCGGCTGGCGGGGCTTAAGGTTTTGAGGTGTGTAACGAGCAGGAAGACCCAAGACCGTGAATGGTTCTTTCTTTACCTGTCAGTTTTGAGAGTGAATGACAGGCAAGGGGACAAAATTAATTGCCATTTTTCAAGCCTCTGAAACAATAAATTGCAGTCACCATAAATTTGGAGCTGGGTTAAGTACTGAAAACAATTTATTGCTAATTTTTCCCTTAATTGCATTCCCCAAGAAGAAGGTTTGGTGCTCGTGGGTGGAATTATGATATAAAAATTATTCGTTAGAAAGCACAACGAGCTGTAAATCAGAAGCTTACCTGAACCAGGGTCAGGGTTCCTCACAATTTATCCCCCCCTCCCCCAGCAGGCCGTCTCCAGTGAGGGCCTCTGCACATAGAAGGAACAGGGATTCGGGGGACAATGCACCTGCTGTCCCCTCACCCCTCCTCTGTGACACCACATGGAGATTAATCGTTGATTCAATAAGATGCCTCGCCTCCTAAAAGTGATCGTGTGAGTCACACGTGGAAAAGGAGCAGAGGGGCCTTAATGGAATGATCTCCGCCTGGCCTCCCTGCCTCATTTAATTTGTTTGGAGGCTCCCAGGCGTATCAGGCTAACTGCAGTGGAGGCTGGGGGACGGCCTGACCCTGCTGGTGTATGAAAACACCCTGTTGGTGTTGAAAGATGGGAGCATCGTGTCAGAAACTGCCGGGACTGGAGTTCCCGTCACGGCTCAGTGGTAACGAGTCCTACTAGTATCCACGAAGATGTGGGTTTGATCCCTGGCCTTGATCAGTGGGTTAAGGATCCAGTGTTGCCGTGAGCTGTTGTGCAGGTGGCAGATGCAGCTCGGATCCTGCCTTGCTGTGGCTGTGGTGTAGGCTGGCAGCTGTAGCTCCGATTTGACCCCTGGCCTGGTGTGCTGTGAGTGCAGCCCTAAAAGAAAGAGAAAGAAAGAAAGAAAGAAGGAAGGAAGGAAGGAAGGAAGGAAGGAAGGAAGGAAGGAAGGAAGGAAAGAAAGAAAGAAAGAAAGAAAGAAAGAAAGAAAGAAAGAAAGAAAGAAAGAAAGAAAGAAAGAAAGAAAGAAAGAAAGAAAGGAAAGAAGAAAGAAGCTGCTGGGATGGAGTGAAGCCCTGTTTCTGTCTCACTGTGGGTGCCAGGAACCCCATCCCAGGGTGAGCTTCCTCTGAAAGCCGAGTAAGAGAGCCACTCCTGCGAGTTATCACAACCTGCTGGAGGTGATCTGTTATCTCCTAGTTCTTTGGTGGGAGGGCTTGTTTCCATGGGGAGGATGGAACTGTTGTCATGTACCTGCTGTCAGGCCTGGAGGAGGCCTTTGGGTGGAACTCACCTGCGTGGATCAGTCTCCGGCATCTTCTGGGCCCAAATGGATCATGGATTCGCCTGGCCAAACCAGCCAGAGATAGAGCCTGGCCCAAACCTGTGCCTGTCTGGGAGCTCCTGGGGCTGAAATTGTTCCACAACCCCCCCTTTATTTTTTTTTTGCTTTTTAGAGCCACACATGCAGCATATGGAAGTTCCCAGGCTAGGGGTTGAATTGGAGCTGCAGCTGCAGCCTACACCACAGCCACAGCAATGTGGGATCCGAGCTGCATCGGTGACCTATGCTGCCACTCGCAGCAATGCCAGATCATTAACCCACTGATCGAGGCCAGGGATCAAACCTGCATTCTCATGGATACGAGTTGGGTTCTTAACCTGTCGAGGCACAATGGGAATGCCCCGAAATTGCAATTTTAATAGCTGGGGAGGGGACACTGGCTGCTAAGAGGATTTATTGTATAACAAGCACCAACATCGGGGGATAAAATGGCCATCTGCTTCTCTCACTTCTGCAGTGGCATCTCCATCTCAAGCCAGTGACGGGTGTAGGGGCTGGACCCTGTGGTGTTTGGTGCAGGGCTGTGCCATTGTCAAGGACGACTGGTCTCCCCCTGCTGGGCACGGGAGAGGGGAGGGTGGGCTTGAGGGAAGGGCATGGTATCCAGGGCTCTGAGGTCTTTCCAGGGACCAGGCAGGATGGCGGAAACAGACACTTTAGGACAGAACGATATGGCCCCTTCTTAGGGCACTCGCAGGGTAGGGGCCAAAGTCAGTGGGCTGTGCAAGGTACAGTTAGGAAAAAAGCCACGTTCTCTCACTAGACTGCTGGGAGGCATGGCAGTCGAGAATGACCCCAAGTCCAACATAGCCTGTTTGACTCTAGTGATGGCGCAGCTTGCCTCACCGCTGTCCATCCCTAGAACCAATCGGTTTGGTGACATGATCAGGCCACGAGGGCCTCAGAAGCGTTGAAACCCTGATTGAGGGACCAAGTGGTTCTCCTCGCAGTTTCCAGACCACCCAAGAAAGAGGCTCACTGATGGGAAAGAGAGCAGCAGCAGCATCACCTCCTGTCTTATGACAAGTGCATATCAAACTCTTAAGAATCAACCGAGTCCACGATAGCCGATTTCCTGGCAGGACCCAGGAGAGCTTCTCCAACCTCTTACTTCTGTCTGTCCACTTTTTCTACCCATTCCCTCCCATGCCCCCTCTTTCCATGAGCAAACCGCTGAGAAGGTGCTTCCAACGGGACTTGCACTACTGAAACCCCATGGTTAAAGGTGGTGGAGATTGTAACAAACAAAAGGGGTGCCTCTCCAGGCCATGGCTGCCTCCTTGGGACTCTAGGTGGACAAGACACCATGATTCTCGGGACACCACATGGGAGAGCCAGGACAGCTCAGCTGAAGCTGACCTTTTTCTTGTGGACCCTGTGGGAGTGATGGGTGCCTGCCCCGGGGAAGCCTGGCATCTTGTCTGGGATGGGGTGGTACCAGCCAAGCAATTAGATTGGGAGCCAGCGGCAATAATAAGGCCCTGGGGCTGTAGACCTTGGGTCAGGGACAAGGGAGGAGGACTCTTCCTGCTGGAGGTCCAGCCTGGAGGAGAAGCGGGACAAGTTCACACGGACATGGGGTAACAAGTGGAAGTTTGCTGTAAGTCATTCTGACAGCAAGTGCTGTGGGGGTTCAGCACACGTAAAGAACGCAAGCGAAACACTGCTTTCTGAATAGAGGAGGAATACACATCTATCTTGGAACATTTGAAAATATGGGGCAGTTTCAAGAAGAAAATAAAAATTGCCTGGAACTCCGCTACCCAGAGATAAACGCTGTTAAATTTTTGATGTGTTTCTTCACAAGCCCATGGGCATTTCACTGTACTATTATTTTTTTTTCAAAACTGGGACTTTACTATACATGTAGTTTTTATGTCCTGCTTTTCCCTCTAACATACTGTACATATTCCCCATCTTAATGGCATTCACAAACTTTTTTTTGAATTTTAAGAATTCACAAAATTGCATTTTATGGATGCATCATATCATTTAACCATTTCCTTCTTTGTAACCATTCAGCCACCGAAGCATTTCTTTTCTTTTCTTTTCTTTTTTTTTTTTTTTTTTTGTCTTTTTAGGGCTGTACCCGTGGCATATGGAGGTTCCCAGGCTAGGGGTTAAATCAGAGTTGTAGCCGCCGGCCTACACCACAGCCACAGCAATGTGGGGTCCGAGCCGCATCTGCAACCTACATCACAGCTCACGGCGGAGCCGGATCCTTAACCCACGGAGCGAGGCCGGGGATCAAACCCAAAACCTCATGGTTCCTCGTCAGATTCATTAACCACTGAGCCATGACGGGAACTCTGAGGCCTTTCTAATTTTTTGACATTATCAGGGAAGTTGTGATAAATATCCTTTAACATTAATCATGGGGGGTACCTCTGGCTTTACCTCATAGTGAATTCCTAGAAGGAGGTGTTCTCTATGGCGAGGCCCCTTTATTTTGAAAAATTCGTCTACAGGGACGGTGGGTCCTGTGAGCTGTGTGGGAGAGTGGCGACCTCATTCCCCAAACAGAAGATAATCTTCAAAAATTTTTTTGTATGAAAGTATAGTTGGTTTACAGTGTTCTGTCAATTTCTGCTGTACAGCAAAGTGATAGATAATTTACATTTATATATACATATATATTCTTTTTCTCATACTATCTTCCATCATGGTCTATCCCAGGAGATTGAATATAGTTCCCTGGGCTCTACAGCAGGCCCTCATTGCTTATCGATTCTAGATGGAATAGTTTGCATCTACTAACCCCAAACTCCCTGTCCCTCCCATTCCCTCCTCCTCCCCCTTGGCAACCACAAGTCTGCTCTCCACATCTGGGAGTCTGTTTCTATTCTGCAGGTAGGTTCATCTGTGCCGCATTTTAGATTCCGCAGACAAGTGATGTCATGTGGCATTTGTCTTCCTCTTTCTGACTTACTTCACTTAGTATGAGAGGCCCTAGTTCCATCCGTGCTGCTACAAATGGCCTTATTTTGTTCTTTTTTTTATGGCCGAGTAGCATTCCATTGTGTGTATGTGCCACATCTTCTTGATCCATTCACGGGCATTTAGGTTGTTTCCATGTCTTGGCTGCTGTGAATAGTGCCGCTAAGAACATACGAGTACATGTATGTTTTCAGTTGTAGTTTTGTCCTGATATGTGCCCAGGAGTGGGATTGCTGGATCATAGTGTTCTCTGTTTCGTTCTCTATTTAGTTTTCTCAGGAACCTATAGGCTGTTTCCATAGTGGTTGTACCAATTTACATTCACTCCTACCAACAGTGTAGGAGGGTTCCTTTTTCTCCACGGAGATGGTCTTTGCAAAGCGGCCTGTTTGATAGATAAAAATAGTTAAAAATGGTATTTCTTTTATGATTAGATTAGAATGCATTTCCCTCTGCTTATGGCATGTGTGTATTTCTTCTCCTGGGACTTGTTTGGTCATTTGCCCACTTTTTCTTTTTTTCTCGATCAGTGAGTTCTCCTCAAGAATGCTTTCAAAGGAAAGAACTCTCTACACTATAAAGATAGCGCCTGTTCAATAGTCAGTCTTTTCAGGTGGGGCTGAGAAAGGAGACCTAGCAGATGGGGGCTTAAGCTCCACCTTGAAGAGTTGGGGGGTTTTGACAGTCAGGTACCTGGTGGGGTGAGTCATGGGAGGTACACCTACGAAAACCACAGTATCACTTTGCGCGTTTAAGGAAACAAGTTGAGTCAACAAGAACAAAATAGTTTTGGCATTGGGCTTCCTGCAGATAACACGTAATGACCACAAGCACTTACTTATCTAAGAAAGGAGGCATGGCAGCAGCCTTCTACAAGACGACTCAGCTTCACTTTGGTTTTCTTCCTTGAACCATCAGCTTGGGCAGGGAGTCGAAGAGCTTGGACAAAAATAACAAGGCTTGGGGAACTTGCCATTTTTCACTGCTTTGCCTGTGTGTGTGTATGTGCCTGAGCGTGGATGTGTGAGGGTTGGGTTCCAGAGCCTGGCCAGCTGGATGTGTGATGAAAGCGTTGCCTACCCCCGATTATAAAAGGACAGTCTGACCTTAAGCACCCCAGGGCCCCCTTTTCTCTGGCAGCTGTCCGCTATACTTCGTGTTTGCGCACAGTGGGATCAGAAAGTACTTCACTGGCTCCTTCAGAATTTGGGCAGACTCTGGTTCCGTGGTAGACGGCAAATGATCACTCCAGCCTTTCAGAGGGTGTTGGCAAGGTGATAATGCAATTACCATCTCCCTCTTTGATAGAGAGTGATGTGAAGGCAAGCTGACTTTTTGGAACCTGGCAATCCCTGATAATTCCGGGAAACCCTTGAGGGGAGTAGATGGGGTGGTTTTAATAATTGCACCCAAGTGCACCTCTAGTGAGTCTCCCCTGGAAATAACGGGCAAGGCAGACACATGCTCACCGGTCCTGTCCCTTTGGGGTTGGGGCGGGCATGGCCCACTCTGTGTTTTATTTTTAGCAAACGCACGTAGCTCATGTGGCTAGAACCACGGTGATGTTTCAGGAAATTTATTTAAAATTCAATTTGTACATCACGACTTTAAAACACTACTTTTGGGGAAGTGTGTTTTGCATTATGCCATAGCAGTTCGGGATTATGGACTCCAAGGGAATATGTATAATTTTTATGCGCTATGTTTATTGGCACATTTGTGTTAATAGCCAATAAGATGATATTGCCATCTTAATACCTTGCGAGTCTCTGTGACTCTGTGGCTAATGAGTGGGGGCCTCTGAGTACCTGACTGAGGGGGAGAAGGAGGCGGGATGGGCTCGGGGTGTGGGGAATGATGCTGGAAACCCAAATACCGGCTTGGCAGGTTGTGTCTCTGTAACATCAAAGAGAAACCTATAATGCAGAGGCGGAGGCTGGGTTTAATCAGAAAGGGACCGCCAAGGAGAAAGTTGACATGCTTGTACAGCAAAGTGACCTGCCTTTGGAGGGAGAGAACAATCCCAAAGATGTTTAGTTCTCAATTAAATAAAGCCATGTCCTCCTGACTTGCTTCCAGCGACCCTTCTCCTCTTGGGAGCTGGGATCTTGCTTTTTGCAGTGAGTCTACAGCGCCTTCTGGACAGATAACAAGAAGTCGCACAGCTGACCCTCCAACTTTGCTCTGGCTCCTCACTGTGGATTTCCTGTGATGATTTTCTGAGGCATACCTCTCACGTTGAATTATTCATGGAAATAGCACTAAGAAACAGTGTGATGTTAGTTGTATATATATATATATATTTTTTTTTTTTTCAGTGCAAACATCACATAGTGCAAACCATGTCCATTGGAAATTTTTTTTAAAAAGGAAGGAAAGCCAAAACAGGGCTTGGGCTTTTTTTTGTTCCAAGGAGTGTGTTTGGGGATGAAGTCTCTGTGTCTCTTCATAGGCGGCCAGTAGAGGTTTTGGGCTTGAAACCTGGCTGCAGAAGTTGCCACCTTTTTGAAGTGCCAGAGCTGAATCACAGCAGTTGGATGGATTATGAATAATTTTTATGTACACTGTCCAGGTCCTGTTGCGATTCCCTTTTGTACCAAGCTAGGGAATCTGACTGCATTAAAATGCGGAGGAGTAATATTGATTGGCAGTTTCTATGAAGACTGATGAGTGAGGGATGCTGGCTGGCAGAGTGGCTTCAGAGGCGCCTGTCCCTGGAAAGCCGTGGCCTTCTCTCGGCCAGGACATGGTTGACTCCATGACTCACTGAATCAGAGGACCTTCTGTCTGGGTCTTGGCTCCTCCCCCAAGCACTGAACCCCATGCAGGTAGCACACCTGTGTTCTTGGCGACCTCTTCCTTATGACCTCTTGCTTTCTGTGACACAGGTGTAGTATCCAGTAGGACGTCAGCAAAGATTTGTCGACTCTGGGTACAGGGCTGCAGGGAAGTGCCCTCTGCAACTTGGAGATCATACTGGGGAGCTCTCCCTCCTCAGGACTTTAAGGACAACCTCTTCTCTGCTCCAGCTCCCCTCCCATGATGCCAACCAAGACGTATCTGTCCAAGGCGCCTCCTCCCTTCTCCTGTGTGCTGTTCCTTTGGAAAGAAAGCTGATAAGCTGCTTCTGTAGAAGGTGGTCCTCCCTCTCAGGGAAAATCTGCGTCTTCAGGGAGGCTTGAAGACCAAGCTCTTTTCAGCCAAGGGCGGGGCAGGGGATGATGGAAATCTGGGTAGCAGTTCTAGCCCTATCGGGTGATACTTTGTCAATCTACTCCTACCTCACCCTTATAAAAGTGATCATCTAATTTTCACCTGAAATTTTATGGTTTTTTTTTTTTTTTGGCCACATTTAAATCTCGACTCTGCCTAGGATTATTATATTTTTAATGGTAGCGTTTCTTCCTTTCTTTTTTTTTTTTTTCATTAAAATTTTTTTTTCTATTTTGGCTGCCCTGTGGCATATGGAGTTCCTGGGCCAGGGATCAGATCTGAGCCGCAGTTGTGACCTATGCTGCAGGTTAAACCCACCGTTCCTGGCCGGCAATCAAATCTGTGCCCCAGTCCTCCAGAGATGATTCCAATCCCGTTGCGCCACAGTGGGAACTCCTGTTATTTCTCTTTGAAAGAAACAATTTCAGGAGTTCTCTTGTGGCACAGTGGGTTAAGGATCCAGCATGCATGACCAGAGAAAAGAAGAAAGGAAGGAAGGAAGGAAGGAAGGAAGGAAGGAAGGAAGGAAGAAAGGAAGAAAGAAAGAAAGGAAGAAAGGAAGAAAGGAAGAAAGAAAGAAAGAGAAAAAGAAAAAGAAAGGAAGGAAAGGTCCCACTTAAGAGGATGAGCTCTGGAGCCGTCGAGATCTGGGTCTGCAATCCCAGCTCCACTATCAACCAGCTGTGCAGTCGGTGACTTATCTGCTCTCTCTGGTCCTGGGCTTCCCGCTCGGGAAACAAGGATAACACTCCCCTGCCCGGCCACAGCTTGGACAGGCCCCGCCCGGAGTTCTCAGTGACTGCGGGTTGATGCCTTTGTCTTTTCACCTGCTCCATCCCACAGCCCACTGTGGGGCTTACATCGCCATCATCCTCCGTCTCGTGACCTGTCTTCCTGACCTCATCACCGCCTCCACATGGGCTCCTCTTCCCCATTTTTATGCCAACCCGCCAGGCAGCCAAGGAAGAAAATAACTCCTCCTGTCTCTTCCTTCCGGTCCCTCCTGCCATGGCCAGCCCGTCTTGGCCGCAGTGGGAGTGACCAGAAGCATGGCTTTAGAATCAGGTTCTCCCCACTGCTAACCCAGCCTTCCTCCCTCTGGCTTTGGGGCCGGGCTGTGGCTGCCCCAGACAAGCCCACCCCCCCGCCCTGCGCACAGGCCACCTTCGTCCACCTGCTCCTTTTGCCAGGATGCCTTCACCACCTTCTGTGTCTGTGGAGTCACAGGTTTTATAAGGCTGCCTCCTGCAGAGACTTTCTCACTTTCCTCTTTTACCTCTGACCCTTTGTTTCTGCTTCCGCTGGAGCTCCCGACTGCCTGCATCCACTGCGGGGGGATAGGGGTGGTGGGGTGGGAGTGTCCCCCCAGGTGGGGCTGGGCACGCCTCACACGGTGCCTGGAACAGGGTGTACTGGTCACAATAGCTGTAATAAGGAAAAGGTCCATATTTGAGGGCCTGAGGATTAACAGAATCAAGGTGCCAACGTGGGACGGTCTCATTTAGACCCTGACCACACCAACTCTCATCGCACTGGTCAGAGTACAGAGGACAAAGAACTGTCCTGCTACTGATAACCATCCAGTGAGTGGCCAGCACATGTCCAGGCACTGGGCACTGCACGTTCCATGAAAGAGCCACCTTTGTCCCCGTTGTGCAGATGGGACGTGCGGGCCACAGTCCCAGGGGCAGAGGAAGAGGAGGAAGGAAGGCTATGAAGAGGAGGGTGGAGGAGGTGAGGCTGACAATGAGAGAAGCAATGGTCACCTCCCTGCAAACTCTCCCTCTCACCAAGTCACTGGACATGGGTGACCCTGTGTCTGCCACTCGCCTCTCTCACATGTTTCTCAGTCACGTTTGACTGTGACCGGTGGAGCTCAGGGTCCAGAGCTCAGACGGCCGGAAGGAGAGGCGGGAGGTGACATGTCACTGGCCACTCTCCCCGTCCCCATGGGCGGCTGGAATCTTGGAGACACTCCGAATTTCCCCCTTTTAAAAAATTTCCAATTTCATAGCTCGACTTAGGTGTTTTCTAGACCCCATAGTGTTTGCAACAACCGTTATGGCTCTATTATGATAATACAAGAAAGTTACATTATGAAATAAATGCATTTTAAGGTTTTTCCCTGGCAACATAATGTAAGGATCATTCTGCATGTTGGTACTAAAGAATCAAAAACAGTTTAGTCAGTGGATGTGAACACTGTTTCTTGTCATCCAGTTAATGGATCTGCTGTAGTATTTGTGTTTCTTCCAGCCCTGCTGCTGTACGTCAATGAAAAATTATGGTTTTTTCCTCAGTGCTACAACACCCGTCATCTTTATAGGCAACGCATTCCCCTTCAAGCCGTGCGGTGTAAAATGCCTACCATTTCTCGGCCTCTTTCCCTCCCCGTCATTTACCTGGTTCTCGGCAATCGAGGGTCAGTGCCTTCTCTTATTAATGTTCTGTGTAATAGAAATCAACACGCCCCGGTTGCTCACGTGGAAGCCTGGCGAACAGCGGTGGTTGGTGTGCAAAGGGCAGACAGGAAGCCTGGCTTTATTTTTTTAACCTTCTTTGTTTGCTGGATCTCGGCAGTCAATCACCAGCCCTCCTTGCATTCAAAGCAGCCCCTGCGAGGCTCCAGAAACAGCAGCCAGCTGAGGACCCACTGGCCGTGAAGACTCATTGAACCAGGACACTACCTCCTTTCAAAGGGACTCAAAGACCCGGCCTTGCCTCGCTGAAAAATTTACTTCCCCAACCAGGAGAGTTTTACTGGCTCCCGGGTGACCTGGCCAGGCCCAGGAGACCCTCCTTTGAAGGGGAATTGGCCTCCCCAGGTCACACCCTTTTAGGGCTACCTGACAGTGGGGATCATGGCCAGAAGTCACCCAGTGACCCTCCATCCTCCTCACTGTGCTAGATCTATGGCCAACATCTTGCCCAGGGTTACAAACAAGACACCTGCCTGGCAGGTGGCTGACATCAGGGAATTGGGCTTGTCACCTTGCCAAGTGGGAATGGGCTCCAGGATCATTGGGTCCTCCAGCGTTTACACAGACGTGACATTAAAAAAGATTCTACCTTCTGGAGTTCCCATGGTGGTTCCGTGGGTTAAGAACCTGCCATAGTGTCCGTGAGGACGTGAGTTCGATCCCTGGCCTCGCTCAGTGGCTTAAAGATCTGGCGTTGCCACAAGCTGCAGCAGAGGTCCCAAATGTGGCTGGGATCTGGTGTTGCTGTGGTTGTGGGGTAGGCTGGCATCTGCAGCTCTGATCCGACCCCTAGCCTGGGGACTTTAGATACTTTGAGTGTGGCCGTAAAAAGAAAAAAAAAATTTAGCAAAAGGGTTCAACCTTCTGAATTTGAAGGGTTGGGTATTTGAAAAATAAATGGTGTTTTCCAAACCAAGCTGAACCACGGACTTGCCGCTTTCCACTCCCTGGCCTCTCTCATGCTGGGGACTTGCCATGTGACCTGAGTCTTGGCTTCAGGGTAGGGGATGGGAGTGAAATTGTCTGGCCGTCCCTCATCCAGCCTGCCTTGAATGCATCTTCCTGGCCTTGGGGCAGTCTGGGGAAATGTCTGAGCTGTCGAGGTGGCGAGGTAGGGGGAGGGATTCTCATGACAGCAGAGCCACCAGGAAGGCCGAGCAGGTCCACCTGTACTTCTGGTGCCTCCAGCCACCGTGTCTGGCTCTTTGCAAACATTCTGCTAAGCAGCGGCTGCCCAGACCCAGGCTTGACGGGAGTCTCTGGGGTTATCAGAGCCTGGGTCAGCACTGGGCAAGAGATATTTGGAGGTTCAGGAGGGAGGATTGGGGGTATCCCATCTGACACTCTGTGCACTCCTGGAATTCCTGAGCCGGTGCTGCTGGGGCTGGGTGCCCCGGTGTGGTCTCTTCTCCTGACTCCATGAGCTTTTGACTCTCTTTCCCCTACATTCCGAGATCCTGAAGGGCAGAAACCAGGGCTTTTAAAATTTTTCCTCCTTGCTTTGTGTCTCACCTTAGGCTCTACATCAGCAGATATTCTGCGTAAGCTGCTTTGTGTCTCACGTTAGGCTCTAGCAGATATTTGGTGTAAGCTGCTACTTTCCTGGGGAGACGTGGCTGCTGAGCTGCTGGCGTTAGAGAGAGAGGATGAGTGAGATCGTCCCTTCCCAGGCGAGCAGGCGGAGGAAGTGGGTGGCTTATTTCCAAGGGGAGAGGGGACGTCGCCCGAGGATGGGAGAGTGGGATGATGTTTAAGGTCCTGGGAAGATCCCATCGGGCAGCATCCCACTTGATTCACGGGGCTGCAGGCAGCAGACATAACCCCTTTGAAAAGCAATGTCCTGCTCCAGAGATAGGACTGCATTCTGCGGGCACAGTGACCCCGGGCTCACAGAGCCAGCCTTGGGGCCACTGGTGCCACCTCTTGGGTGCTGTCAAGTCCGATTCTGCTGCTCTGCCAGCTTCCTTGGAGTTGACCTAGAGCGAGAGGGTCAGCACTCTGGAACCCAAAGTGTCCGGGTGGCAGGCTGCAGGGACAGTGGCTACCATCCTGGGGGGCACCTCTGGATGCCAGAGGAGCTAGGCCGGTGTATGTGTCCAGGGGTCTAGTCATCTGGGTCAATGTGCTGAGCCCGAGGTGCTCTCTGTCCCAGTCGGGTCCCCATGGAATCCTGGAGCACGGTGGCCTGTCCCATCTCCATGACCTCTGCTTCCAGAGCTGACACAAGTTTCTCCGTGGCCAGGACGTGCTGACGGTGTCAACCCACAACAGCTGATGACAGCCAGGGGACCTGGCCTGGTGTCCTTCTCTGAAACACTGAGCAGAATTGCTGTGCGCTGGTCTTCCCACTACCAGCTCCCAGCGCAATTAGAGGTGGCCTCAGAGAGGGTCCTCGCAGGGAGAGCCCTGCTGCCTGGAGTGCTGACTGGGACACAGGATGGTGTGTCCCCAGGGCCTGGACCTCATGCCAGGGCCTTTCCTGCTCATGTGTCCTCGAGATGTGATGAGAGTCCTTGGAAATGCTCGTTGCCTTCCTCCCCACACACCTGTCTCCACGTCTGCCTGGATGTGGCCTCCCCTCTTTCTCGTGAGCTCACCCCCCGACTCTGCTGCCACTGCCTTTTTTTTCCCTCCTTTTTACAGCTTCACCCGCGACATACGGAGGTTCCCAGGCTGGGGGGTGGAATCAGAGCTGCAGCTGCCAGCCTGCACCACAGCCACAGCAACACCAGATCCTGTGGCAACACCAGATCTTTTTTTTTTTTTTTGCTTTTTATGGCTGCACCTGCCGCATATGGAAGTTCCTAGACTAGGGGTCTAATCGAAGCCACAGCCGCTGGTCTACACCACAGCCACATCAACACAGGATCCTGGCCGCGTCTGCGACCTACACGGCAACTCGTGGCAATGCTGGATCTTTAACCCACTGAGAGTGGCCAGGGGTGGAACCGGTATCCTCATGGATACTAGTTGGGTTCTTAACCCATTGGGCCACAATGGGAACTCCCTCTTTCTGCCTCCCAAATCTCCTCCAGGAGCTATTTGGGAGTTTAGGAAGACAGGGTTGTGGCAGGGTCTGACCCAACATTCTGACAGCCCTGGAATTCCTGGAGAAGAGATGCTCCTGAGTGTGGTCCTGTGGTCTGGCTTCCTGGCCTTGCTTGACTAGGATCTTGGGACTCTCCTTCCCCGCTACATCTTGGGGTCCCCAAGGACGGGCACCAGGGCTGCTTTGTTCTCCCGTCACCCTCTGATTTCCTCCCCCTTCCTATCTCTTCCCATCCAAGCGCCCGGTCACCTCACCACCCACCCTTGCCTTCCTTAGTTGGAAACTAGAGCTCTCGCTGCTTTTCCCTCGCTGCTCCGCAGATGTGTCCTGTGGCCTTTGAGGAGGCTTCCGTGTCCAGGTGATGCTATCGGGACCTTCAGGGCAGGGGTGAAGGGGGAATGGGTCGAGGGTGGAGGTTTGCTATCTGTCCTCAGAGAATTGCATGTCACATGCCTGGCTGGCCTGATGGGTCCCCTCGGTCAGTGTTTTTTTCCAGATTGGAACTGTCTCTCCCTCACCCCTACCCCCTGCCCTCTGGCCCCAGAGGCCCTGTTTGGCTCAGCGAGGCCTGGGGCCATACCACTTAGTGTTTCTGCTTCATCTCCTGGACCTGGGGTGAGCTGCTTTTCCTGATAAGCCTGGAGCTGAGTGGAAAGCTCACTTGTTGGTGGTTTTTCTGCTGAGGCTTCTCTAAGCCAAGGATGAGGACTCTGAATAGGGAAGACCAGAGTGTTTGCAGCATGAGGGATGCACAGACAGCTCCCTGCCATCCCCATCCCCCTGTGGGGGCCTTTTGAGGGGGCAGAAGTGTGGGGCACGTGGGTGTAGTAGGTGTGGGCTTGGCTGATCTAGGCAGTGGTTGGGTCACACCCTGGCTTTGGAGAATTTCTGATCCTAGAGTCAGGGTGAGAGGTCTGCTGTAGACTAGACAGACAGTGAGTGAGTTTCTTTCCTTTTGGGAGGTCTGTTGTTGGAAGACGGGTTGTGTGATATAAGGCAAATACTCATCCTCTCTGGGCCTCATGGTCTCTTTGCTTCATTATTGATGAGAAAGCCCCGGGCTGTGTGTGTGTGGAGTGTGAGGTGATACTTTGTACTTTGAGAAGGAATGCCATCATCGAAGTGCCATCACTGTGGGCTCATTGCTAAGGGACTGCTATATTTTTGAGTTCTTGTCCCACGTAGTTCAAATTCATCCATCCATCTACCCACCACCCATCCATCCACTCATCCACCCATCCATCCACCCATCCATCCATCCATCCATTTGTCCATCCATCCATTCATTCACCCGTTTGTCCATTTATCCATCCATCCATCCATCCATCCATCATCCATCCATCCATCCATCCATCCATTTGTCCATCCATCCATTCATTCATCCATTTGTCAATTTATCCTTCCATCCATCCATCCATCCATTTGTCTATCCATCCATCCATTCATGCATTTGTCCATTTATCTATCCATCCATCCATCCATCCACCCATCATTATTGATAGTGTTGGGCACTGTGGAGGGCTGCAAAGATGACTGTATAGATATCCCTGCCTTCAGAAGGCAAGACTCATGTAATTATGTTCAGTGGAGGGAGAGATCCATTCTGGCTGGAGGGTTGCAGAAGGCATCAGGAGGTACCATTTTGGCTGAGCCTTGAAGCCTGCTCTGGTGTGGACACAGTGATGGTGAGGCAGGAGTGTCTGTGTGGAGGGCAGAGATGGGTGGTGGGTGTCTCTCTGCAGGGCCTTCCCTTGGGAGAGGAGGGTCTGGGTTTTGACCTCTTCCCCCCCCCCCCCATGGTGCCAATCTTCCAGTGGTGGCTGACGGTTTGAATCTGTGCTCCTGGAAGGCACACAGTCCATGGGGGAGAAGGCCCAGACAAGGATAGCTTAAGTACAATGGACAGGGCATTCAGAGAAAGGCCATCTCCTCCAAGACCCTGGGAGAGCTGCTTCTGCACCCAGGTGGGAGTCTCATGCCATTAGCCTGTCCACTTCCACAGCTTTCAAAGATGCAGGAGCATCAGTACCCTAGGGTTCCGTGGAGTTTGGGAAGAGGACAGAGGCAGCTGGAGGGTCCACGGGCAGATCAAAGGGGTTGAGGTCCAGGAACCATCTCTCCCAAGCAGGCTTTTGGGTTAGCCAGGGAAACTTTGCCCAACTTAATGAGAGCAGCAAACAAAGTTGTGGGGCTGAGTGATTGGTATGCATTGTTTCGTTTCTTTCATTAATTCCTGCTGCCATTCGGGATGCGGGGATGAACAATAGCAGGGGCCTGTACAGATCAATACCAGATTGCTGATAGTGCCTATCTGTTCTTGGAGCAGATTATTTGATAAATGGCGTGGTCCATACGTTTTGACAGGTGTTCGCCGTACAGCCCAGACCAAGCCGGTTTAGTGAGCCCCATCATGGGAAGCCAGGAAAGCAGAGAGAATATTTCCTTTTTGGTACAAACCCATATAGAAAGCGTTGCTTTTAAGCTATAGATAATTAATTTCTAGCAAGAGAGGGAGGGGGGCGGTTACGGAAGGGGTTGGGGCTTTGCTTCCTCCATGTGTATTCCCCCCTCAAGCTTGGGGTTTGGTAGGATTCTGGCTTGGACAAGGGCTCTGATCTGGAGGAGCGTCAGGGCAGCCACTGACGGGGTGACTGGTTTACAGGTGGAAAAAGCTACTGTTCCCTCAGCCCCTGATGGACCCCTGAGGGGACTCTGATGGCTGGAGGACAGGCCTGCAGAGAGTGGCCTCGGATCTCTGGGGGTGAGATTTCACAGCTGATCGAGGGGCAGACAGGACATCAGGAGAGGTCAGAGCTCCTGGACCGAGGGAGCTGCAGTGACGGACAGTTGTCATGGCCAGTGGCTCTGCACTGGCCTAGCAGTTGACACCCACTTGTCAACTCCCTGTGTGGCTTCCTCCCCACTGCTGGGTGTTATGCGCTGCGATTTGGTCAGGCTTCCAGGGCTAAGTTTTGCCTGCCTGAGAGGTTTGAGTTACTGCCTGTCCCCATCTTCTTGTTCACTTGGTTCAGCGCTGACCACACAGAGGTCTGGGAGTGAATGGAGGAGGTACTAGAGGGTCCTGGATCAATGACTGGGGTGTGGATGGAGCGAGATGGCCGGGTGACCACCCACGGGACCGCGTCTGCCTGCACCTTCAGCCCCCACTCCTGGCTCCTGGGGAAGCAACTGAAACTCGAAGCCTCCTCAGAGACCGCAGCCCACAGTGTGCTGGAAATCACAGAGAACAAAGCGCTTCCATGTTTGAAACCCCCCCCCCCCAACCCCAGGCGTTCCTGCGATGGGGGCTGAGCATTCCCCCTGCCCCCTTGACATGTTGGTTTCCAACGTAGTGACCACTCCGCAGCCACCTGGGGTAAGGTCACTGAGCCTGTCTGTCTGCTCTCCCTCCGGGATGAATGGTGGATCACGGGTGGCAGCTGGGCTGCCCAGGATGGATGGTGCCTTCTTAGCTGCCCTGAAATCCACACCCCCTTTTTGGGGGGACCCTGGAGGCCCCAAGGAGCCTCTTGGGATGCTGAACCCTTTCCCAAGGACTTATTGCCGAATGAAAGGCAATTACATGGGGGTTGGTGACCCTCGTCTCCCAGAGAATGTTGGGGAGGCCGAGGCCATGATAGATGGCGTGTCCGGCGTTATATTTTCGACTTTGCTTTTAAAAACCTCTAACAACCTCCTAAGGAATGATTTGACATCCTTAAGTTCAACACTGGCACACAAAAAAGCTTATGGCAGAATTAACATAAATCATTAGCATTCATCATGCCGGGTTATTGATAGCCGTATGCAGGCATGTATCACAAGCCTGGCCAGGGACTCGGGTCGGGCGATATTTCTTCCAGCTGTCCCGGCCAGCTTCGCCACATATGGCGGTAGAGTCGGCTTTCTTTTCTAATTTTCCTCCTCAGCTTGAGCTGTCAGAGACACCCCCTTGTTCCCGTTCCACGCTGGGCGCTAACTTCGTTGTCTCCTCTGCCTTTCCTTTCTCTCTTTTTTAGAAACCAGATTTCTAGTCCAGGTCAGAATCCATCAATGTCCGTGGCTGTCACCCACCATGTGACTAGTGGCAGCAAAATAGCTGGGTGACAATTAACAATGGGTGGCCTACATAGATCAGGTTCAATTTGGTGGCCTTCCCTTCCACTTACACATTCATCTCCGAAGCTGAGAAACACGCCCCCAGCCCTGCTGCCTGGATGCTGCCTGGCCCTTCTCCGGCCATGTGCTTCCTCGCCAGCCCAACATGCTGGGGGCAGGAGCCATTATAAAAGTAGAATCAAGCAAGGAACAAGGCTTTATTGTCATTGACGGGGTTTTGAAACCGTCGGCAGGACGTGTGTTACCTTTGTTGAAAAATGAGGAGGGCAGTTCCATTGGTCTGACCCCACTCTAGGTCTCTCCAACCGCAATGCAATTGTGGTTGCATTAATGGGAGTATAGTATGAAGAACGATGGAGGTGATGGGAAGGAGCGCTATCCTACTATGCTGACCAGACCACACTGGAAAGTATTGTGGTCAGTCAAGATTGAGTCAAGTTTAGATACACAGGGCCAAGGTTAAGTGAGGAGTGAATAGGAGATATTCAACTCAGATATATAAACACCCGGGGGACTGTATGTAATGGAAGATATTTCAAGAGCTTCCAGGGGAAGAGGGGGCAGTGGGTTCTGAGCAGCTCCGAGGGATGAGAACATCAGAAAGGTGGACATGTACTGAGTACAAGGGAACACTTGAGACTTTCAGGACTAACTCAAAAGGTATTGCTTGCATAGGGAGCAGGGAGTAAGTTCCCCATCACCAGAGGTATTCAACACAGGCTATACGGACACTTGCAGGAGAGCCTGGAGAGGAAATAAACAGTAAATTAGGGGTCCGAATCGATGGCATTTAAGATCCTTTCCACCCATGCAGAGCTCGAAATACCATGTTTGTACCCTGGTCTGAATGCTAGCAACAGAAACAACAGTGCAGTCTGCTTTCAACCTCTCTTTTCTGCCACCAGGCTGCAGTCTCAGCTGAGGGTATGGGTTCCTCCAGCACACCTTTTCCTTCCCCTTTTTGTAAGCTTTCAGCTTCCCACAAGACTGTAGCAGCATGTGATCGAATTTAGGAAAAGCTCTGTGATCCCTTTATGGAGAACTTGAATGGGGACATGTAAACATGTTTCTTCTCTCCTGTGCTCCCAGCAGAATCTCAGAAGCTAGCGAGCCTGGTTGGTAGGGGGAAGTAATCAGCAATGGATTTGGACAGGTCAAGGCAGGGGTAATTTCCAAGTATGAGAGACTGGGAGAGCCTAGGATTTGATGAGCAAGAGCAGAGGTCAGTGGCAGACAATGTGGGGTGGGTGGCTAGTCCTACATGGCTGTCCACCCTTACCCTCAGCTCTTGGAAGACTGGGAACTCCCTGTGCTTGCTACTAACACAGTTGCCTTTCTTTGCTGTTGATATCAGCTCTTGTGAAACAGTTGATTGGAGTCCAGTCATCTTTAGGTGTTGGAGGGGGGGCGGTCAGAAAACCTCTCTGCACTCAGGGACACAGGATTCTAGAACAGAACTTCCACATTCTGGGAACTCTGCATGTCAAGAAAAACACCTGACTTTCTAGATTATACAAGAGGGAGAATGTTTTGGCCTTCATAAGCAAAAAGTTCCAAGTCAGTTCTGCTTCAGGTAAGGTTCAATCCAGCAGATCATGGGCTATCACCAAGGGCCCTCTTAGTTTTGGCTTCCTCATCAGCTTCCACACAATATTACCTCCCTCTCCAAATAGCTTTGAGCCCTCCTTTCATGAATGCAAATGTTTCTGGCATCAAAAGCTTTGTATCTGTATATAATCATCAACTACTTGACCAGAATTATTAGATCATTAGTTCCTGTGGTCAGGGTAAAAGCATGTATTGATGGATTTAGGATAATTAGTGTCCAACCTGTGGTGCTGCATGTGGGGGTAAACCCTATACACATCCATGACTGATAATGAAAGGGAGTCCTTCACCAAAGGAAATGTGGAGTACTGTTTGTTGATGGCTGCAGGATGGAAAAACTAAATATGCCCACTTTAGCCTGAAAGTGTTGAGTCCTAGGAAGATGGCCTCCCCTCTGTAACTTTTCTCATCTCAGTTTTCCTGGTGGAGCTCAGCATCCTTTATTTTTTTTCTGCCATCTTTCACCCACATTTTTGTGAACTTCAGACTCTGAGGTATTTTAATTTTCTTGGATAAATTAGAGGAGATTAATGCAGTTGAGAAAGAGCTGTTCTCCTGATATGTGGGCCACCATTTGGGAAGAACCCCAGGATCCGATGTCCTAATTTACATGAGTGATAAACTTACAAGGTGCTGTTTGTTTTTTTTAATCTTTTATTGTGGTTGATTTACAATGTCCTGTCAATTTTTGCTGTACACAAAGTGACACAGTTAAACATATATACATTCTTTTTCTCGTATTATCTTTATCATGTTCTATCACAAGTGATTGGATATAAGTTCCCTGTGCCATATAGTAGGACCTCATTGCTTACATTCTAAATGTAATAGTTTGCAACTACCAACCCCCAATTCCCAGTCCATCCCACTTCCCCTCCTCCTTGGCAACTACAAGTCTGCTCTCCATGTCTGTGAGTCTGTTTCTGTTCTGTAGATAGGTTCGTCTGTGCCATATTTTAACCTCTACATATAAGTCTAAAATATCATGTAAGATACCACATGGTATTTGTCTTTCTCTTTCTGACTTACTTCACTTAGTATGAGACTCTCTAGTTCCATCCATGTCACTGCAGATGGTATTATTTTCATTTTTATGGCTACGTAGTATTCCATGGTGTATATGTGCCAAATCTTCTCAATCCATTCATTTGTGGATGGACATTTAGGTTGTTTCCATGTCTCGGCTATTGTGAATAGTGCTGCAATGAACATAGGGGTGTCTGTATGTTTTTGAATGAAAGTTTTGTTAGGATTATATGCCCAGGAGTGGGGGGTTGCTGGATCACAGGTAGTTCTATATTTAGTTTTCTGAGGAATCTCCATACTGTTTTCCATAGTGGTTGTACCAATTTACATTCCCACCCACAGTGCAGAAGGGTTCTCCAAGGTGCTCTTTGGAATGGGGCTTACCTTGCCTAAGACCAGCCATGCCTTCTTCTGATATGCACAGTTCATAGGCTTGTGGAACCTGGGCAGACAGGTCCCCAAGGTCATTTCCATCATGGCAGAATTTCCGTGGAAGCTTGGTCTGCTTCTTGTAGTCCTATAGTCCCCAGTCTTCAGGGGCCACCTTGTGGAGGCTCACAACCACTGGCAGTGGCACCATCTACGGACATGCGTAGATCCCTTAATTTCAAGGTTTAAAAACACGTTAGTCGACCTCGGTATAATTTCTATATTTTAGTCATTCACATGTCATGACTCAGTACTCATTCATTAAATATAGTCCTTTTCAAATGAAGGACAGAGATGAAAATTTTTTCTTAATGATGACAAGTGATAGAATGTGGTTTTATTTCTGTTGTATCATGGCGCCTGTGAGCCTGGCCATGGCTAAGGGTCTTCCTGTGGCGCCACTGTGAGCTCCCTTTAGCCAAGGGCTCTACTGGACATGCCACTCAAGCCAATTCTGGTTATGTGGGTCTGAACCCGCCCCCCATCCCCACTTTGATGCTCGGTCCTGCTTGGCTTGAACTCTTTGGATCCATCCAAAGAACTTTTCAAGGAAGGCACACCTGCACGGAGGTGTTCAGAAGCTTGCGTTTTGTGGACAAGAAGGAACTGGGCAGAGGGCTGGGGCTGAGCCCGAGGATGGACAAAGCCCTCTTGTCCCGAAAAGTGGCTCTTCCTGGCCTGGCCGCAGTGGATGCTGTTAACAGACTGTTTCTTGCTCTTCATAGCTTCTCAGTTTGGGATGCAGTGCGTTCGGGGGAAGCTGTTTAAATAAGCACTCAGAAAGCCTCCTTGGAGTTCCCTGGTGGTCTAGTGGTTAGGATTTGGAGCTTTCACTGCTGTGGCTCTGGTCTGGGAACTGAGATCCCACATCGAGTTGCTGTACACTGTGGCAAAAAAAGAAAAAAAGAAAAAGCAAGCTTCCTTGATGGTGTTTTTGTGTTTTTGGTTTTTTTTTGGGGGGGTCTTTTTATGCCCTCACCTGTGGCATATGGAAGTTCCCAGGCTAGGAGTCAAATTGGAACTATAGCTACCAGCCTACACCACAGCCACAGCAACGTGGGATCTGGACCATGTCTGCAGCCAACACCACAACTCATGGCAATGCCGGATCCCTAACCCACTGATCAAGGCTAGGGATTGAACCCATGTGCTCATGAATATTAGTCAGGTTCATTACTGCTTTTTTTTAAAAAATTTTTTTAATCTCCTAAAAATGAAAGTCTCATTGAAAATTGGAAAACAGCTCCCTCCCAGGGGCCACCCAAACAGCTCTTCCAAAGCTTGAGACTCAGAGACACTGAGGTCCTGCCAGAGGTCCTGCTGCCAGGACCCAATCCTCCAAGCCCCAATCATTCCCTTTTGTTAGATTCTTTGGGGTGATTCAGTGCCGCTTCCGATGTGATCGCCTTATTCTCTGTTAATGTGTAGGGCTATTAAGATTAATGTGTAAGGGCTCTGATGGCACAGTGCTTGCAGAGAATGGGAGGAACTGAAATCGACACACTTAGGATTAAATTCCTAGGACATTTCAACTTTGAATGTTCTCTCTCTCTCTCTTTTTTTTTTTTTTTTTTTGGTCTTTTTTAGGGCTGCACCCACGACATATGGCAGTTCCCAGGCTAGGAGTCCAATCAGAGCTAGAGCTGCCAGCCTACACCACAGCCACAGCAATGTGGAATCTGAGCTGTGTCTGCGACCTACACCAGAGCTCATGGCAACGCCGGATGCCCAACCCACTGAGCAAGACCAGGGATCAAACCTGTGTCCTCATGGAAACTAGGCAGACTCTTTTCTTCTGAGCCACGACGGGGACGCCACTATTCTCTCTTTAAAGAGAACAATCTTTTGCCTTTACCTCTTCCAGTGCAGTCAGAGGGCCCGCAGCCACGGGGCGCTGGGTTATAATCCTCCAGGCAATAGTAGCAGCAAACATCGATTGGCACTTAAAGTCCCAGGGGCACGTTTGTCTTACACTAGAGAGTGACTTCCCCAAACTCTCAGAGGCCAGATGGTCTTGGCCTTTCTCATGTTGGCTATTCCTAGGGGTCCAGGCAGAGATCTGGGCAATTTTGAGATGGAGATGGATGCAGCCAAGCTGTCATGGGTCAGCATGGGGAGCCCCGGGCAAAGGGTCGGGTCTCCTGGCTTTGCATCCAGGCTTTTTGGATGCAAAGCCAGGAGACTTTGGATGCTTATCTGGGGGTGGGGTGGGGGTCAGTTTTCCCATCTGTAAAATGGCACAGGTGCTCTCTGAGGTCCCTTCTCATCCCCATAGCCCAATAGTCTGCAATTTTCTTTGTCTTGACTGCTATTGGAACTTCTGAAAAGTGGGCTGTGTCCAGGCCTGTCGGCATTGGGAAGCGGATGGGTATATATGACAGTGCAACGGCTTTGTCTTGTCTTCATCGAGCTTCTGCTCAGTGGATGGAGCAGCAAGAGCCGTCTTAGCAAGTCTGAGTGAAAAGGGATTTCATCCGATCCCTTACTGGTGCTAGAAACGAATAGACGCGCGTCAAAGCATTTTATGTCTACCCGAAGACGGGGGTGGTTGGTGCCTGAGGGTGACGGGGTGGGAAGCAAAGATGCAAAGAAAATAGCTGGGGTCATTCCTAGTCCAGTCCCCTGTCCTGTGGCCCCAGTGACCTCACTCAGGACCCTGCTAGCCTCGGAAGCTCCAGGGCATAGTCTTCATCCCAGGGCGGTGGGGATGTTGCTGAAATATCAGCTGCCTCTGGACACCGATGTCAGATAGAAATGCTGAGACAGTTGGAGGAAACAGAGAAAGTAACTTTCATTACCAGGCAGAGGGGAACACGGCAGGCTAGTGCCTCAAGGGCTGTGCCCCCGCTTAGGGCGGGTAGTGAGGAGTCTTTTAGTGTTTGAGGAGCAGGGCATGATCAGCTCAAGGACACTTTCCTGATTGGTGGGTGGTGAGGTCCCTGGCAGGCAGCGTCATCCACTTTTTGCTTCCAAATGGTCTGGGGGCTGCGTGCTTGTGGGCAGCATCCAGTTGATTTCTTCCACCGGTGGGGGCTTCAGCACCTGCCAAACAGCTCCAAGGCCATGGCTCAGAATATTATCTATAGTCTCTGAAGAACTGAAGGTCCTTGACTTTGTGGAATTGAAACTGACAGTATTAACGGCCAGAAGCCAGATTGGGACTTGAACCCACAGTTTTAAATTAGAATCACTCACCCGGTGTCTGGACTCACTGAGGTTCAGGTTCTTCATGTCTCTGTGCAGAAGGAATTCAGCGAGACAAAATCATAGGCAAGAAATAGACTTATTAAGATAGGATGCTTGCGAGAGATGCAATTGGGCAGCCATGGAAGCTCTGCCCGAGGATTCGTTGGACTACAGTTTTTATCATCCAAGGGGAGCGGGGGTTGGAAAAGCCCACCTCTTCCTTTCTGGGAGTAGTAGCTCCTTCTTGGTATCCAGTAAGGTGAATATTCAAATCCGCAGAAGGACCATCCTCAAACTCTTGCCCTTGGTCTGAATCTGGATGCAGGTCTCGTCCCATCCCCCACCCAATGACCTGAGCCAATTCTCAAGGCTTCACTAATGAAGCCAGCCTGCCTGGTGCTGATGGTTTTCTTGAGCAATTTATTAACTTACAGAGATCTCCCAATGTCCCCTAAGTTTCCCTCTTTAAATATGGTCCTTTATTGGGACGTCCACAACTACCAGTGTCTACTCCATCCCTATCAGAATGGCTGAATTATTGTTACTCTTCTCTTTTTCTCTGTATGTTTTTTTCACTTCTCTGATGAAATTGGTTCTTTGACTAAAGTTTTTCCATAGATAAAGAGGCATGTGGAGGACCTGAGTAGGGGGGTCCGCTCTGGGAAGACCTCCCGGCGCCCTGCTCGGTTCCAGGGAGAGGTCTGCCGCAGGGGTAAGTGGGAGAGGCCTCCCCCCTTCCAAGCCCAGCTGCCTCTGGCCATCCCGGGCCTAGAGTGACCAGGGCCACACTCAGTTGAATTTGGGACTTGGAGGCTCCCGCTGAAAGGTCAGCTAGTTTCCTAGCAGGTGGGCTTCCAGGAAGAGCTTGCTGGTGTGTTGTTTCCCAGCTCTGGGTTTTGAGGTCCCCCCTTATCCTCTGAACACAGTATGGCCTTCTTCCTGGACCACAGCAAGGAGGAGCGGGCCAGAGAGGTGATGGAAACCACTTATATGGGGCAGTTCTTCCGGGTCTTTGTCTTCTTTTAGCCAATTATCTTCTTTTATCTTTCACATCTGACCAGACCCAGGACCCTCCCCTGATCTGCATGCGCATCTTTTGGCCAAGATGGTTTCTAAAGCAAAGCATGGTGGGAAGGTTGTCTAGACTTATTATGATCTGGCACTCCCTCCCTTTCTGACCCAGGGGTTTCTCTCTGGGCATGTGTAGTTGGGGTCTCCCTGACCCTGAGGATGGGGAGTCCATGACTTCTTGGTCTTTTGTCCACTCAGGTCTTTTGATCCTGTCATTACCATTGTTTCACAAGTTCATAGAAGACAAGTACTTGCCTTGTGCCTGTTGTTATTTCTGTCTTGAAGTATGGATAGGTGGCAGGTGTAAATGTCTATCCTGGAGCCCACCTGTCTCCTGCCTCAAGAAGTGTAAATAAGAGGCTAGTTGCAACTGCTTATCCCAGAGCCCGTCTCCATCCTGCCTCAGGACTGTGTTCGGTGAGGCTTAGGTTGCAGAAGTGGTAACCCTGAGCTGTTGGGATTGAGAGGCTTTCTTAACCTGGATGGGAAGCTTTCAGCTCTCATTCTGCTTTTTGGGTGTGAGTGGGGCAGGGGGCGGGGAGCAATTTGCTGGGCAAGTCCTGGCTCTCCCATTGGCCCCCAGGGCACAGAGCCATACAAGGCCTGGCCACTTGGACAAAGAGTCCAATCCTCTCTCCAAAAAGGAAGTCCCACTACTTATGGGATGTGGGGCCTGTCTCAGCTGGGCAGGCCCATGCCTACCTTGGGAGCCGGGGGCCAGAAACTCCCAAAGGCAGCAGGAGGAGAGCCGGCTGGGTTTGTCTGGGTACCAGCCATGCTCCTTATTGACGTTTCCCTGAAAAACAACCCACATGTTTTGATGATTTCTAAAGAGTTTAAAAACAATATACTTAATTGCTATGAGTAATTTCAGAGCTCATTAATGTAATAAATCTCTGGAGAGAAATACTCTTAGCTAACGATCAGCATAAAATCAGTCTCTTGGCGTGGATGGAAGCTCTGGTTCATTCCTCTGCAGAGACAAAACAGTGGACACAGCGGAAGGAGGAGGCCTGTTTCTCCAAAGCAGGCTCATTGGCATCATCAAAAGGTTTTGTGGTCTTGGGACTTTGGAACTCCAGCGGGGTGAATTTTGTTTAAAATGAGCAGCCATTGGGCTGCTCCCATGAGCCCTTGTTATATGTTTTATTTTAGTTTTTTGCCTTTTAGGGCTATACCTACAGCATATGGAGGTTCCTAGGCTCGGGGTCAGGTCAGAGCTGTAGCTGCCAGCCTACACCGCAGCTACACCTGCAATGCCGGATCCTTAGCCCATTGGAGCCCGAGTGGTCTTTTCGGCAACAGAGCATCCTGCTCACCTCCTCAAACCCTTGCAATGACTTTTGATTTGTTTAAAATAAAATATGGCCTCTTGGCCTTGCCTGCAGGGGTTTGTCCCTGTCTCACCCTTATGCTACTCCAGCTAGAGGACCTTCCTTCTCTATTTTGTTTATTAATTAATTATTTTTTGTCTTTTTTAGGGCCACACCCACAGCATATGGAGGTCCTCAGGCTGGGGTCCAGTTGGAGCTGAAGCTGCTGGCCTACACCACAGCCATAGCAATGCAGGATCTGAGCCATGACTGTGACCTACACCACAGCTCACGGCAATGCCAGATCCTTAACCCACTGAATGAGACCAGGGATCGAACCTGCATCCTCATGGATGCTAGTCGGGTTCATTAACTGCTGAGCCACAGGGGAACTCCTCCTTCTCTACTTTGAACACAGAACTCTTGGGCCCTTGCACCTGCTCATGCCCCTGCCTGGAGATGACCAGCTACCTTGTCCTTATCTTTGGTGTCTTTGTCCAACTGTCCCCCCTCAGAGAGGCCTGGGTGGGCTGTTCCCTATAGCAGCGCAAACTCCAGAGGTGTGCTGCCTCTGACATTTCTCTCGTAATTCAACGTTCTGATTGAAGCCATATGCTTAGACTGGGTGCCCTGAATAACTGGGGTAAAACTCCATCTCATCACCACGCACAGGGAAGAATCTCATGGGTGGCGATCTGGGCTGGGAGCAGAGCCTTCTCCAGGGAACTGACACAGTGGCCTCCCTGAGCGGGCGGCCCAGTCTGAGCATCTGGCTGACCAGTGTGTGGGGTGGGGGCTGCTCCCACAACACTGGAGAGAGATTTGGGGCTGAAGTTTCGGCTTGGATTTGGATGTTCTTTTCCAGATCCACCTGAAACTCCCCTTTGCTCTAGACTGAATGCTGTGTGTCTTAGGTTCACCTTCCTGGATGCCCACTGGGACCCAAGCCATGCTGTACAGAGTGGATCCTTTAGACCTCAGCTCTGAGGGGTGCTCCCTCCCAGCCTGATGACCTGACTGTGTCGCAGATGGAGCCATCGCTGCCTCGTGGGTGGGGACCAGGAGGCCATGGTGACAGAAGGATGACATTGTACCCTGAAGTCCCTGCCATCCAGGCCATGTCATCCCAGGCCCAGCTTCCAAGGTATCAGATGGCTTATCAGTACACTTGTCTTCTTCCTTCACTGCTGCTGGGAGGTGAGCTTCCTTCAGAGGAAAATCCTTTTCATGTGGTTGGAGATTATGTGTCTTATGTGGCATCGGGTGATGGAGGCTGGGTTGGAGAAGGCAGGCAGGGGTGTGAGTGTGCAAGTGCCTGGAGGCTAAGCCCTGCCTCTGTCTGTCCCCCAGGGCCCCATGGGTTGGACCAGGGCTTAGGGTCATCCATCTGGGTTCTAGTCTTGACTGCACATGTGAACATTAGCAAAGCCTTAAAAAGCAGTGGTTCTCAAATAGGTGTCATTTGGCACCCTCCCCACGCCCTACCCAGGGGACATTTGATGTTATCTGGAAACATTTTTGGTTGTCACAATCATCTCAGAGGGAGATGAATGCTACTGGCATCTAAAATGCAGAGGCCAGGGATGCTGTGTCAGCAGCTACAATGTGCAGCTCCACACACCAAAGAATTGTCTATGCCAACATGTCAGTGGTGCTAAGGTTGAGAAAAAACCCCTCCCAAACCTCTGCTTTTTGGAATATTACTCAGCCAGAAAAAAAGAATGAAATAATGCCATTTGCAGCAACATGGATGGAGCTAGAATTATCATACTAAGTGAAGTTAGACACTGAAAGTCAAACATCATATGCTATCACTTATATATTGAATGTAAAAAAAGGATACAAGTGAACTTATTTGCAGAACAGAAACAGACTTTGAAAAACTTGTGGTTACCAGAGGGGACAGGTGAGATTGGCATATGCACACTGAGGTATATGGAATGATTGCCCAACGGAGACTTGCTGGATAGCCCAGGGAACTCTACCCAATATTCTCTGATCATCTATGTGGGAAAAGAATCGGGAAGAGAAGGGATGTTTGTATATGCATGATTGAATTACTTTTTTTGTACAGCAGAAATTATCACAACCTTGTAAACCAACTACACTTCCATAAAACTTAAAAAAAAAAAGAAAGAAACCAAAGAACTTTGCCAATCCCCTTTGCCTCCTCTATGGGTGCGCCTTACATGGTGTAAGAGAATAAGGAGGGGGCGTGGGATTTGCAAATAGCTACAACATATGCACTGCTAATTCTCTAAACGCAGACCACCGGAACACCCCACCTCAAACCAACCCACTGACCAAAACTAAACAAAAAGAAAAAAGAAAGTCAAATATAGGATGGTTCTAATGATTCCATCCATTTCCACTTGGTGAGTGTTGTCCCAAGAATGAGCTTCCTGTGAAGAGGTGCTCAGGATGTGCAGTGTCTTTGTTGGGTCTTGGGTCCCTGTCCCACCCCCGCCCCCCCGTCCCCATCCCTCTTAGAACCAACCCCTAGGCATAAGGAGTGAGGTCCTAGCTGTTCTAAACATAGTTTACCTAATATGGATCCTACAGGCAAGGTAACCACGTCCTTTGGTGCTCCAGTGGGGGGAGAGAGGGAGAGAGGGGGAGAGATTTGTCCCAAGGCTGGAGGGGCACCTGTCCGAGGGGCTCTGATTGAGGTGAGGGTGCTGCTGCACATCCTGGGCAATGGGGGCTTCCCGTTCAGCAATGATCCTGTAAAGGGCCTTCAGAGCTGCAGCCCATCCACCTGAACCCATTTAAGGGACTGGTCCATCAGCCAAAGAGCGGCTGAGCCGGCTTGGGCAGGAATGGGGTCCGGGGACCTGGATGTGCCCAAGGAGGGAGGCAGCTGATGCTCAACTGGAGAGGGTTGCTTTGCCCTCAGGGGCATTCAAGTTGGTTCTGCCCCAAGGATTTCAGGTTCTCTTGCAGCAACGGTTTTGCAGGTAGAGGAGGGCTCCCCAGCTGCTGCTTACCTGTCCCCATCATCTTCTGGATGTTCCTGAGCTCAGAGGCACAGGGGGCCTGGCTCTGTCATCTCCCTTTGCTTTACCTCTGGTCCTGGTGTCCCCATGTGCCGCTGCAGGGCTGCAGGGCTGCAGGAGCGAACGTGCTTTCTCCCTGTCTCCCGGACCCCTGTGCACAGAAGGTGGGAGGTGGAGACATGGGAGCATCTTCATCCACTCCAGCTCCTGGAGCAGGAGGGGTGTGTCTGTCTTCCCCGTGGAATCCACGAGAGCCAGGACTGCCACCTGTCTGGTCCTGCCCTCCCAAGAGCCATTCTCAAACAGCTCCAAGATGACGTGAAGACGTAAGAAGCAGACCTGGTCCTAGTGAGGTGTTCTAACAAAATTTCTGCAAGGCTCCTGTGTATATTTTAGCGCGGGGTGAAAAAGCAAAGATTTCTGTTAGTGCCCATAGTTCTGGTAGGTAGCAACCAGATGCTTTCTGTTTTTATTGACTATTCAGTAAGACTGAAGCAGAAAAGGAAAATAAGGAGAGGGGTGGCCTGGAGTAAGCTTGAAGCTCAAGGTTAGAGAGAACATGCAGTCCGGGTTTGCCCCAGACCTTCTCTGTCCACGATAGCCACAGCAGAAGCTGCAATAGGCTTCTGAACAAACAGATTGCAGTCGTGTTGATGCGGGGGGGGAGGGGGGGTAACGAAAGTTGGAAAACCCAGAGAGATTTGAAGAGTGTGCTTGTCCTTTGCTTGGATTTCTGCTTGGAGCCGGCACATGCTGTCTCCCTAATAGGGCTGGTTAGTTCCATCACAGGCGCAGAGATTGCGGGGACTCACGTTCCCACCGATTGTGAGCGATCCGTGCAACTCGGAAGCGTGTTTCTTGACTTTCTCGATTCGTGGCAAACTTACTCCTCTTACACGTCTGGAGAAAACACCCTAACCCCTCAGACGATGACATTACTGTCACCTGCTTAAAATAGTATGACGTTCTTCAAATCTCGGAATACTCCCTAGGGCTCTCTGTTTTCCATGCAAGCGTTTATTTCCGTCAAAACACTTCATGTTTTTTTTTTTTTTTCTTCTTCACTCCGACACTTCACCAAAAAGGAGTTGCAAGAGAATTATAGCGACTCAAAAAACCACCATGTCGTTTTTTTTTGTTTTCTTTTTTTAAAGGAACTGTTTCCCTTCTTTGTCTCCTTGGGTCTGGCCAGTGGGCAGGTGTGGCCCTCGGCTGCCCACGTGGCCACATGCATCTCTCGGGTCTGGAGGCTGCCTGGGAGCCGGGGGAGTGGGGGTGGGGGGCTCTGGGAGCCGGTGGTGTCAGTATCACCCGCACGGGCCCCCTCCCCTGCCGGGACCTGCCATCTCTGCCCTGTTACACTTGCTCTTTTCTTTGTCCCGACTGAGGACAGGGCCAGGTGCTCCTTCCTGCCCCCACCCCCTGCCTTGCACGCACCTCATCCTGGAAGGCTTGAGAGGGCTGCCTTCATCTCCCGCATGATGGACCTTTTGAATATTCGGACGTGGGCTCCTGGCTGGAGATGTCATGTCTTTCCCTCTGTTGTTGGTCCGCAGACAAACACGGCCTCCCTTGGTTTACCTGTGTAGTCCCAGGGCGTCTCAGGTGCCAGGAGCCGCTGCCGTGATCGCCTCGTCTCCTGTCAGATGTGGTTGGCGAGAGACGAGGACAGCATGACCACTGGGCACCGCGCACTACCGAGGTCAGCTTGCAAGGACAGCGGGATGGCGGTGATGTGGCCGTGACTAGTTGTCAAGCGAGGGGAGAAAAAAATTGGGAATGGGAGGGGGGAGACGTGGCAGGCAGGGTGATGGGGGGGGGCACTTGGAAGAGAAAAGTCCTGTCATCCCTGATGAAATATTCAGTGTTGTCGGTGAGGTTCCATAGGCTGTTTTCCCCAAGGGGGTGGATTTCTAGATGGTTCTTCAGGCCCCTCGCAGGTGCCGGGAGCACTGTGTTTAATAGATTGGCAGGGCACATCAAAGGCATCTGTAAAGCATTACCAGCCATTTAATGCTGGGCTTTGCTGGACGGTCCGCGCAGGTTTTATTGTGTGTCAGCCTCACGCTCGCGTGTGCACGTGGACGAGCAGGTCCCTGTAGCCGGGACCTCCCTGCCCCAAATGACTTCTGCCTTCAGCCCGCCACCTTTTTAAGCCTATAGAACTCCGAAACTGCTGTATAGTCACAAGTTTGTGAGATTTTGGAAAGGAAACCACAGTAATGATGCCAGTTCTTATGATCATAAATAATCATAATTAACAGGACTGCTGTATATTTATGTTGGTTTGTTTTCAGACACTTTTCATTTTATTTTGAATTTTTTCATATTGTGTTGACTTGAAACACTTCTGTCTAGAGCGTGGCGTGCTCTGCGCAGCACTGGAGAGAGGCATACTTTATTTGTCCTCAGAAACAGACCACAGTAATGTGGTAACTTCCATTTGCTGGCAGGTTCACAGAGTGGCGATATTAGTCTTGTTACAACTGCCACGTATTAGAGAATTAAAAGCCGCTGGTTCCGGGTTCGCTCTTGGACCCGCACTGGTTTTTTGTTGTTGTTTTTTTTTCTTCTGACTTTCCTCATGTATCTGTAGAGCACTGCTATAGGAAGGCATATGTACATATTTTTCTGTTTAAATTCTTGATAAGCTTGGGTAGGATAACTTGACTATGAATAATTGCCCTGTGTCTGAAAATGTCTGAAAATGGATGATGACTCACGGTTAGAAGTCTGGGAAGGAGAACAATAACTCGCATTCTGACAGTGAAAGAGAGACTGTGGTCTGGGTCCTTAGTGATCAATAATCTATAACCCATACATTGATTCTGGGGCGGGGGGCGGGGGGAGGCGCTCAGAAAACCTAAAGCTGTGTGAAAGTGCTAAATTGCTCCCGGGGTTAGAAATGAGACCTCACTTCCATCAACCTGATGTGGGGAGGAGAGGCAGGTCCACGGTAGTGTACATTTCCAGGTGTGAATTGATGGCTGGATCCCTCTCTCTAAATGTACCCCCTCAGCATCTCCAAGGAGGGGGTGCCAGCTCCACACTTGGTCCGGGGGCGGGGGGGGGGGGGGGGGGGGGGGGGGGGAGGACGGCTCCCTCCCGGTGCCTGTGGACAGCTTCAGAATGGAGCCATCTTTCCAGCTGGACAAAATGAAACCAAAGTTTGTTTTTCCTTCTTTCTCTCGTTGGCTTTCCCTGGGTTGTGATTTCCAACTTTTAATATGTGCATACTGGTGAAGCATTGTCCCTGCTTAAATTATTTGCCTCCCTATAATGGCAGTTTTGTTGGGAAATGAACTATTTCTGGAGCTTTTAGAGTCCCCGTGGGTTTAAATGTAAGCCTTAGGCCAGGTCTACACAAACAAAGACCGCAGATGATTATGCTTATGGCTTCAAGCTCTCCTTTCCTGTGATTATCAGGATATTTCATCCAGGAGCAATAGCGAATGTATTTATTTTTTCTTTAAGTTTTTAATTGCGTGTCGTCTGGCCAGGGCGGGCCCCCGAGCCCTGGTCTCGGTAGATGTCGGGGTGCCTTAACCCTGGAAGGAGTCACGCTCCAGGCAGCTGGCCCCGTTTGTTAGGAGTAAACCCCTCAGTGCCCTGCCTGGAGAGTGGAGGACCCAGAGGGGGGCCCTTTGGAGCAGGGCCGGAGGGGTGCGGGATGACCTTGACAATTATCGAAGATGGGGAGAGGCGACGAGACCCCCCCCCCCAGGGCCCTGGGGGAGAGCGAGGGCTGAGACTCAAGTCTCCATCCCTCGGAACTGTCACAAGCTGGTTTGGCGCCCCCTGGAGGTCTGAGAGGCGGCACCAGGCAGTTACCATGGAAACAGAGGGGGTGGGGGCGCTGAAGAGAGGGGAAAACATGGCGGCCGCTGCGCGGTGTCTGCACTGTGTTTGAAAAGCTCCCACTGAAGACTCCTAGGGATGACTGAGGGTGCTTGATGGAGGGCAGGAGGAGAGAGCTGGGATCCGGAATCCAGGCAGTGTACAGGTCGTTGTAGTTTTGGTGTTTTAAAGTCGGTGTGGGAGTTCCCTAGCGGCTCAGCGGGTTAAAGGTCCAGCATTGTCACCGCTGTGGCTCTGTAGCTGCTGTGGCGGGGGTTTGTTTCCTGGCCTGGCCTGAGAACTTCCTCATGCCACGGGTCCGGTCAAAAAAAAGGAAAAAAGGAAAGGTGGCCCCATTTCAGCCTCCTGGATGCTGGTGGCACATAGACAGACCAGTTTCACAGCTAGGGCAGTGGCTGGAGCAGCCCTCCATGCGTCTCTGTCCACCCTGCCCTTTGCCAGAGTGGGTCCCACGTGCCTAGGGCAGTGTCAGAATTCACTTTCACTCTTCATGGGATGATGGAGGGAGCTTTGCTCTCAGCTGATTCACTGAGTTCTCTAATCAAGTTGGATTCCAGGTCCCAGTCGGCAATGGATGTTATCAGCCTGGCCGAGAACAATGCTCTTATTAATGTTGATATTCTGATGGACTGGCGAAAATGGACAAGTTCTTATTGCTTACTATGCACCAAGCACTTTACTGCTCCATCTCATCCTTTTAGTGGCTCATTAAAGTTAGGCCAGTGTTTTTCATACCCATTTTACCGATGAAGCAAGCGAGGCTTAGAAAGATGAATATCTTTCTCAAACTCACACAACTAAGGGAGCAGGGGTTTGAACTCAGGTGTTCTAATTCTTGGGCCTGTACTCTTAGACTCTTTATGTCATGACAATGACCTCCATATGTATTTTCACGAGGACTTTGCTCAGCGGGGGAATGAGGAGCACGGGACTAGGCGCCAGGAAGCCTGAATTTTTCCCTCCCTGACTTGCTCTGTGGTCTTGAGCAAATCACTGGCTCTCCATTTCCTTATCTGCCGCCAATCAGAGGCTTGGATTGGATGGACCCTCCCAGATCTACCCAGTTACTGTATCAAGATGTTCTCCTAAAATGAAATTCCAGGTGTAGCTGGGACATGTACTGAGGGCTTCCGGGAGGGACCCAGGTATTTGGGTGCACCCTGGTGGCTTGTGGTGCTGTAAAACCTGCTCCAGATGTCACATTTCTTCACTGACAGTGAAATGTCAGAAGACCATACAGGTACGTACAGTGCGAAACTGCACCAGATGTCCCATCTCTTCACTGATGCTGCGATGTCAGAGCCTAAGCAGGAACAGGGCGCTGGCTGTGGCGGGTGACTGACCTGTGGGCTAGCGCCTTCCTTTACCCCCTCATCTGCCATTCTGCTGGCCTCCTTCCCCTCCTCCAGCTGGTGCCAGCCAGCCTCTGATGGTGTGTGTGTGTGTGTGTGTGTGTGTGTGTGTGCGTGCGCACGTGGGTGCGCGCATGTGTGTGCCTGAGAGAGAGAAGGGGTGGGGCGTGCCGCCTAATAAGCCCCGAGAGGGATCCTTGTGCAGAGCACTTGGAGACCCCGTTGAAGGCAAATACCCTTTCTGTATTCTATGGTAAACGTGGCTTTCTTCAGCGTTGAACGTTCTTAGGTCGAGTTTATTCATCTGCGCTCTGGCTAGAAGTGCACGTCCCTTTTGACTCAGCATCGGGGTCTTCATTCGTTGGGGGGGGGCGGTGAATTCTGGTGCATTTGAAAAATTGCTTGCTGGGAAGTACCATGGGTTTTTTTTTATACCCAGGGCTGAGTGGAGGGTTTGATCATGAATAAGCCTCTGTGATGGTTTTACCACCACGCCACCCATCTCTAGCCTTCCCTGCCCTTCCCAGTGCCCCTGGAGGCCGGCCCTGTGAGTCGCCCTTGCTGGCTGGTTGCACTTGGACGTGGCCGTTGGGAGTCCCCCGAAGGAAATCAGGGGCAGAGAGAAGAATGAGGGGGACATGCTGTCTCAGTTCGCCTGGCTTCGGGGCACCCCCCCCCCCGCCAACTTCGGCTCTTAGGGGGTCCTTCCTCTGTGGTTCCTGTGGGCGCTGGGCTCTGGGAACACTACTTCCTCACTGGTCTCTTGGGGGACCCACTGTTCCTCATATCCTGTCTTGACTGTGCCCACCCTCTTCTCTGTGGCCCTACCTGGGGTGCCGGGTTTCCTGCCTTTCCCTGCCGCCTGCAGCCCCCTCACCTTCTGCAGCACCTGCTGATGCTCCTAATACTACCATGAGGTAGGCAGGCCCAGTAAGGCGTTCCCATTGTGGCTCAGCAGTAATGAACCCTACTAGTATCCAGGAGGACTCGGGTTCAGTCTCTGGCCTCGCTCACTGGGTTAACGATCCAGCGTTGCCATGAGCCTGTGACGTAGGTTGCAAATGTGGCTCAGATCCCATGTTGCTGTGTCTGTGGTGTAGGCCGGCAGCTGCAGCTCCGATTCAACCCCTATCCTGGGAACTTCCATATGCCACAGGTGAGGCCCTAAAAAGCAAAAAAAAGCAAAAAATAAAGACTATTAATGATGTGGTGATCCATGGGAAGATGGTTATTTACGCTGCTGACCAACATGAGACTATACAGTAAATAATTAGCGAGACAAGGGGAATGTGTGTTCACATGTTATGATATATGTGGGGGTAAAATGAGTGGGACAAATGTCTTTTTTTTTTTTTTTGTCTTTTTGCTATTTCTTTGGGCCGCTCCTGCGGCATATGGAGGTTCCCAGGCTAGGGGTCCAATCGGAGCTGTAGCTGCCAGCCTACGCCAGAGCCACAGCAACGTGGGATCCGAGCCGCGTCTGCAACCTACACCACAGCTCACGGCAACGCCGGATCCTTAACCCACTGAGCAAGGGCAGGGATCGAACCCGCAACCTCATGGTTCCTAGTCAGATTCGTTAACCACTGCGCCACGACGGGAACTCCACAAATGTCTTTTTAATTCGAGCGCATTTATTATGTGCGAACGTGGAGGCCGATGGGGCTGTCTCGATCCTGGCCTTGGGGGAGAGGTCCTTGGCGAAGCTCCACCCTCCTTGTGTTGCTTCAAGCGGGTCAGCCAGGGTGGGTGCTGGGGTGGGTTTCTGGAAGGAGACCTGAAGGACGAAGGGGAGACAGATTACCCTCTCCTGTCGTCTCCTCTTCAAATTGCCCATCCAGGTTCGTGCATAATTGCCATGTCCCCCACGCAACGTCTCCTTCTGGCATCCGAGGCCGCGATTCACTTCCTGTTCAGTGGACATGAGGGGGGCAGCCCACCAGGAGATGCACGCGAGATGTTTTGCCGATCTGTCCATTGAAATTTTAAATCACTGACTGGTCTAAAGCTGGTGCCACTGGAGTCTCGGGCTTCAGGGAAACCCCGTGGGTGGTGAATTTTGAATTACAGGCTCTAGCTGGCATCCAAAGGCAGTTCTGAACTTCAGCAGCAACTCTTGGCCACTGACACAGATACCTGACTTGTGGGAGTTGCCATCATGGCAGAACTTGGTGAGGCAGCAGTGAAGGAGGCAAGGTGGGGGAAGTTATAACTCCGTTTCTAGAAGCTTCTGCTCAGGCTTCCAGGTGGGTGGGTTATTCCTCCTCTTCACCAGCTGGTCCTTGGCAGCTTGAATATCTCTACAGATCTGTGTGACCTGAGGGCTTCCAAGCCCTCCTCTGCAGGTTCCAATGCACAGTAGAAACCCCCTGGGGAGCTTGAGAAAGTCCCAGTGCCCAAGGGGCTTGCTGGGCCAATTAAATTAGAATCACTGGGGTAAAATCTAGCTGATTCCACTGTGCAGATAAACTGCTCTAGGTTGCGGGTGATGAATAACCTTGCTTGCTTTCTCCCCTCAAGGATGAGTTTTACTGGGGCCTGGTGGGAGTGGAGGGGCATTTGCCAGAGGCAGCCTCTGCAGAGGTGACGGAAGTGGCATTTGTTGGCTGGCAATCTTTTCACAGCTTGAAATTGCTTCTTGACCTCACAAATCCAGAAACTATTTTATTCAAATTCTGCAAGTGAATCTATGTTAGGTATAGACTCATCAAGTTCTGGAGACTGATGTATAAACCCAGAAGCCTGTTGTCTTACTCAACAGTGAGAAGGGTAATGGTCCAAAAACTGGGTTTGCATCAACATGAGCTGGCCCTTCTTAGGGCAAGGTATTTTCCTGCAGCAGTATTTTCTACTCTCCTCCCTTGCACCTGCAGGTGGAATGAGCCAGCCCATTCTTCTTAAAGGACAGATCCATTCAGGGAAGTCCTCTCCAAAATAGTTTAATTTTTATTTTTTGGCTCTGATTTCCTATAAGCTTGGTCAACTAACATTTGCTAGGGGAATATGAATGATACTGGTGTCCTTGGCCTTCCTGGATGCCGGGAAACTTGATGCTCTATGAATACCTCTTTGAACAGGTGGCCAAGGAAGGAGATGGGGAAGTAAGTTGAGCTTCTGTGGATATTTTTCCGGGCAGTGCTCGTTCTCCGTGTGGGAGACCACACTCAAAGCTGAAAGCAGCAAAGAAGCCACAAGGTGAACAGGGCGCTGGGAGGTCATAGCAAGCAGGGTCACGAGGAAGCAGAAACTTAGGAGCAGGAGAAACTAGGAGGCAAGGAAAACGTGCAGACACTCAGGGCACCGGTGAAGAGAGTGTCTTTCGAGGACAAAGATGATGTACAGAGTGGCAGGCCTGCAGTGGCATTTGTTCAGTGATAGTTGTAACACAGCCACGCAGAAGCGGGCATCATAGGGACAAGGGGGCCCACTCTGCAGGCTCCAGCCAGGGCCTTCCCTAGTAGAGTGGGCGCCCCTCCCCCACAGCCTGTATTGCATTCTCACAAGTTCCGCAGGGACTGTCCATGTTTTCAGCAGGCCCTGCTCTGGACCTGGGCAAATGGGAGGTCAGGCCAGGCTAGACCAAGCGTGTCGGGTTTATGGTGGATCCTGTTTGAGATGCCCACAGCCAGCAGCTGCCCGCCTGCTGGTATGTATGGGGTATGGTGGCTGATTTAGAAAACAAATGAGAACAACGACTTCTGGCATTTTGTCTGCACCAATCAGATTCCATAAGAGCTATGACTAGCAGAATAAATGAGAAAAACCTTTCTTTAACACTGTCATCTCTCACGGTGCTGCGAGGCTCGAGCTGATTTGCAAATGTGCGGTTCTAAGTGGCGCGTGGTCAGAAGCAGTTAGCTCCTAATGTTATGCTGCCGCATGGGCAACAGCCGAACCTATTAATGAACTAATCCCAGACTCTCCAGTGGAGGTTGTCTGGGCTCCTCTGTGCCCGCACTTTGCATTTCAGCTAAAATCAACAACGTTAAAGGAAGAAGAATTTAAATGGATTAGGTTGCTTATCTTCAGGATCAGAGGATGTGCTTGGCAACTATGGAAGAGGGGAGTGCGTGTAAGAGGGTTTCTGGGCTCCGGAAAGGAGATGAAAACTGCTGGCCGTGCACTCAACATCGGCTTTTCCCCATCACACTCTGGCTGTGGGGTCACGGGCTCTATAGCCAGATTTCCTGGTCCTACCCCTTACTAGCTGTGTGACCCTAGGCAAATGACTTAGCCTCTCTGTGCCTCAGTTTCCTCATCTGTGAAATGGAATCATGTTAAAACTTATATACGTGAGTTGCTCTGAGGAAGAACAGTTATTGTTTTCAAAAGGGCTTAGACCAAAAAAAAAAAAAACAAAGGAGTTCCCTGGTGGTTCAGAGGGTTAAGGACCTGGCCTTTCTACTGCTGTGGCTCTGGCTACAGCTGTGGTGCAGGTTTGATCTCTGGCCTGGGAACTTCTGCATGTTAAAAAAAAAAAAAAAGGAGGGGGAACTTCGAAAAGCTTGACACATGGAGCATACTATAGGAGTGTTTGTTAGACCAGTTCATTGATTCCACAATAGTTATTAAATATCTGTCATGCACCAGCACAAAGTTCTTAGTGTCTGGGATTCAGCCTGAGCAAGATAAAGTTCCTGCCCACATGGAGTTTGCGTTCTAGTTGGAGTGATGAGAAAGAGGGAATTCCAGATGGTGGTAGGCACTGTGAAAGCACCTTCCACTTTAGGCAGACCAGTCACAGAGCCTCCCAAGGAGGGGACATTGGAGAGGAAAGCTAGGGGAGGTGTAGGTGGCTGAAGCCCCTCCAGGCAGCTGGTGTGAAGAGCAGGGGCCATCAAGGCACCACCACTGGACCAGCCTGCAGCCTGGAGGTCGTGGGCAGGTGTGTGTGTGTGTGACAGGGACCTGTGTTCTCTTCCTTTCGCTCTTCTCTTGCAGTAGAATTGCCCCCAGCAAACAGACACTCCAGAGATGAGCACAGGTCAGGCTGTGTCTCGGGCCCACGAGTGGCCTGGTAAAACTGCCTTTTTCAGTTGTCCTAGGCATTGCAAGGAGCCATAGAAATGAACTTATTTACAAAACAGAAACAGACTCACAGACTTTAAAAACAAACTTACAGTTACCAAAGGCGACAGGTCGGGGGAAGGGATGATTGGGGGTTTGGGACTGTCATATGCACACTATTCTGTATGGAATGGATGGCCAACGGGGACCTGCTGTATAGCACAGGGAGCTCTATTCAATATTCTGTGATAATCTATGTGGGAAAAGAATCTGAAAAAGAATGGATGCGTGTGTGTGTGTGTATAACTGAATCACTTTGCTCTATAGCAGAAACTAGCGCAATATTATAAATCAACTCTACTTCAATAAAATTAAAAAAAAAAAACGGAAAAACGGAAAAAAGAAACCTGCCCTGCCTGTCTACAGAGCGGAGTTTCTGGCGCTGACTTGCCAAATGCTTGGTTTGGAATCTACTGTCGCTCTGTGATAAGGATGGGGTCCACTCCACTGTCCATCCCCGTGGAGGGGACCCACCAGAGAAATTCCTCTTAGGCACCAACTGCAGAAAAAGCAGATTCACTGCCTTTTTGTTTTCTGGGCAGAGTTATTGATGGTTTTTGTTTACCTCTTTGCTTTACCCTCTGGGAAGCTCAGAGTTGCATTTTCTATGTCCTTCTGGATACTGTCCGTGTGACTGTGTATTAACCTTATTTCTGGTTAATAGAAACACTTTCCGACTCTTGCCCTCTCCAGGCCCCTTTATCTCTTTATGTCCTCCTTTTGTTTCATGGGCATCCTTTTGAGAAGGGATGAGGAGTAAGAGGCAGGGAAGGTACACCTTTTAGCTGAGGATGCAGTCAGGAGTAAACACTCCCAACTGGCAGGTGGCGGCCAGGTGGGGAATGCTTCGTCCTCCAGGAACATTGCCCAGAGTGAGAAGACATGGGGGCTTCTGCCTGTCGACGTAAGAAGAAAAAAGTGCAACATTAGAGTTCTGAGTTAAATTTTATTTGGTGTGAAATGAGGACTACAGCCTGGGAAGGAGCATTTCAGAGAGCTCTGAAAAACCACTCCAAAGCGGTGGGGGGCAGGTCAGTCTCTATGTGATTTTGGTGAAGGGGGGAGGGCCATGCCACCAAGCACCCATTTTGCAGAAGGTTGCTGCTGATCTGCTGAAGGTCGTGAAGAGCAGAAGTCACTATGAAGGATTGGAGTGCTTTTTCTAGATATGAGGAGATGTAAGAATTGAGCTCATCACATCTTCTCCAAAAATACCTAACTATCCGAAGACCTGTTCTGCCAGAGCACAGAGGGCCTCACTCCTGATCCCCACCGTGAACTCTTTCAGCAGGTGTCGAGGCTCAGCTGCTGCAGCGGCTCCTGAGTCAGTCCTTGCGGAGGCAGTTGGCAGGTGCCAATCTCCAGTTCACATGCCTATGTTGATCCCACAGCTGGCAGGCCTCAGCAGTGGGTACTGGGGCCTCTGACTGGTGCCTCTCACAGCTGAAATATTTTCCTGAGTGTATTTGGTTAAATGTTTGAAGATGCACACTTCCAAAAATTATAATATGGCCCCAAAGCCAGCCAGCCACTTCATCAGGTATTCAACTCAAGAAGAAAAAATCAGAGTTCCCATGATGGCTCAGTGGTTAATGAATCTGACTGGGAAGCATGAGGTTGTGGGTTTGATCCCTGATCTTGCTCAGTGGGTTAAGGATATAGCGTTGCCGTGAGCTGTGGTGTAGGTCGCAGACATGGCTTGGATCTCATGTGGCTGTGGCTGTGGTGTAGGCTGGAGGCTACAGCTCCGATTAGACCCCTAGCCTGGGAACCTCCACGTGCCATGGGTGTGGCCCTAGGAAAAAAAGACGAAAATACCAAAAAAAAAAAAAAAAAAAAAAAAAGAAGAGAAAATCAACCAGAGATGGAGGAAGCTGAGTGCTGAACCGGAAGAAGGAACGTTGGTCTCCAATGCCTGCCGTCTGAGGATCATCCAAGCCCCTCACAAATTTCCCTGTAAGGGCTGAGTTTGAAATTCACTGCACGTGAATTCTGATCCCACTGTCTTGTGCGGACAGCTGGAAGACGGCAGGACGATGGAAGGAACCGCTGAGGGTGATGCAGTCCTCAGGGATTTATTTCTCGCCAACAGAGTGCCCAGTGCACCCCACACTTGCCATTCTGGCTCTGATGCCCCCACGGCCACTTCCCTCTGCTGAGAGGTGACACCTCAGGCTGCTTCTCCAGCCAACTTGGGTCATCAGAGCATCACAGACCACCTGCTGGAGGAGGACTGGGGCCGGGTGGGTTGTCTTGGCTGGAAAGTACAGATCTGCTCTGGCTCCATCTTACTGAAGACACGTGTGTGTGAAAGTTTGGAGTTATTCCAGTTTTTTTGTTGTGGGTCATTTCAGCCACACCCCTCCCCTGCCCTTCTTCTGGCTCGCCACCTGCTGGCATAGAGGTGGCTGATAGTGGGCCCTCCCACTACTGGAGGTGTGATCTTCCCCAATGGAGCTGAGACCCAGGGAGCTCAGAAAGCATCCAGATGAAGTTTGAACTTCAGAAGATGGGTCCATCAGCCTTAATTTGCACTGCATCACATTTGCAAGTTGCAAAATGGAATTTGCAATTGCTTTTCGGCAATGTTCAAATTAGCACTTCTTAGCATATTAATGAACTACTTTTTTTTTCCCCCCATTATGTGACCAATTTTAATGTAAATAGCCATCTCCATGCAAAGATTAGGTCAGTGTTTCCTGAGAGTAAAGTTCCAAAGCTTCCTATGGAGTCTGAGATCTGGCTTTTGGAAGGGTGTGGCTTTACCCCAGAGCAGCAGTTCAGAATGTGTGGCTTTTTCAGACCGCTGGCCTGGCAGGCTGAGGCCCTGAGGTCTGGGATGAGGTCTCTGGCTACTGGCTCTAGAGACTTGACCACCAATCCAGGCTGCAGGCCCCATGCCTGACGAGGCAGGTGGCTTGGCCAGGCTGGCGGGAGTGTACGTTTAGCCTCACGTCTGGAAAAGACTTCAAAGTATAGGCCACATGCAACCTGTCACGTTCACACTTACAAAGGGAGCAACTTTCCAAACAGGTCAAAATCAGCTATGAAGGGGTGCTATATGAAATCACCCCTCCCTTTTTTTTTTTTTGTCTTTTTAGGGCCACACCTGAGGCATATGGAAATTCCCAGGCTAGGGGTCGAATCGGATCTGTAGCTGCAAGCCTATGCCACAGCCACAGCAACGTCAGATCTGAGCCACGTCTGCGACCTGCACCACAGCTCACGGCAATGCTGGATCCTTAACCCACTGAGCGAGGCCGGGGGCTCAAACCCGTGTCCTCATGGATACCAGTCGGGTTCTAAACCTGCTGAGCCACAACAGACACTGCTGAAATCCCCTAAGATATTTTCCGGTATTGACGCTCCTCTGGATGTGCCTCAAGGAGCTGGTCCCACGTCTTAAGAGCATTGTCCACAGATTACCTGACCCTTTTCTGGAGCCATGTCAGCAGAAATTGGAAGGATCCCTAAGGACCCTAAGCTCCTGGCCACGAGCAGCCCAGGGATGGGACCCAGTGCACAGAAGAGAAGAAGGCAACACATGGCGGCTTTTAAATGTGGCCAGAGACCCAGAGTTGAGCACCGCCTGTCTTGGTGAAATGGAAGACCTTGCATGGCCTCCCAAAGCCCTGGAGCTGGATGAAAAACCAGAGCCCCCCCAAACCTGCCTGGGTGGTCTCCAACTGGCTGCCCCTGCCCGCTGGGCCCCATGGGCCGGGGCCTCCGGAAGGGACAGTGACCTGCATCAGAGCGACAAAGCCACACTGGGCTTCTCTTTCCAAGAGAAGAATGGACCCTGAGCTTCCTAAATGGCAGTGCTTGCTTGGTTCATTATTCAAAATGAACTGATTATTCATCCTCAGCTTGAATTACCAGCTAAATAGTATTTTCCTGCTGAGTGTACATTTGTAATGCTATCCATTTCATCCCGAGTGATGGCATTACCTTCCAGGGCTTTCGGCTACCTATTCCTTACTATCTATAGATGGGTGCGTGGGTGTGCTGATTGCATTTTAAAAACAAGAGTTTGTGTATCTGATGGATCTGGAAATAATCAGTAACTAAGGTAGCAGAGGGGGAAAAAAAATCTAGCTCTTGATGAGTAATTTTAAAACTGTGAATACTTCACAGCTTGATAGATTCCCAGGGAAGGAGTCCTTCAGTCACAGTGTCTCCCAAAATGCAACTGGGCCAGCAGGTGCTTTTTTTGGAGACTCTGGGAACCTGGTAGGCATTTCGTTCCCTGGGAGAAGAGAGCCTTCTGCCTCCTATCATTCCTGTGACTTCATAGGAACTCTTATGTGTCTCTCAGTCCATCAGTGAATAGCAACCTTAGTCAAGACTCTTCCACAAGAGCCCAAGTCACATGAGCATAGATTATATTGGCTCATGTGACTGAAAATTCCAGCTTCAGGTGTGGCTGGATCCAGGGGCAAGAGCACCATCAACAGGGTTCTGCTTTGATTTCTTCTGCCTTGAGTCTACTTTCAGGCAGTTTGGACTCTCTTTGTGGTGGCGAGATGGCTGCCAGCAGCTCCAGACATTCTTCCCTCCTCTCGAGAACTCCAGGGAAAAGATTCCCTCTTTACACAAACACCTGTGATGGAGTCAGGCTGGCCCTGATTAGGTCCTATAGCCACCCTTGAACCAGTCATGGCAGCCAGTGGGACGCGATGTCCTCATTGTCTCGGTCTGGGTCACCTGTCTATCCCTGGAGCTGTGGGTGAGTTCAGCTCCACCCAAGACCACACGGATTGCGTGTGGGGGAGGAGTGATTCCTCAAGGAAAATCAGGATGCTATTTCCAGTAAAAGGAGGAAAGCGGCTGGGCAGGCAAAAACAACAGATGTCCACCCCAACAGCTTTTCAGTTAACTATTCACAGACGTCCAGGAGCAAGTTCTATCCAGAGAACAGAAAAGGAGGCTGATTTTTACCGATTTAACTATTTATATTTTCTCAGTGAGGGGTTGGCCCAGAGTCTATGGGTTTCCTTTTACACGGGAGGCTAGTCACTTTCACCCCTTATTTGCAAGCTTGTAGCATCTGCTGGGCTCACCTACCAAAAGCTTGGAGTTCTGCTGGCCCGGGACAGATAGCACAGGAAAGCTTGCTCTGCCCCCCGGTGGGGGCTCAGGCCAGGTGCCTCCCCTGGCTCTTTTTGCTCCAGCTTCCTGAGTATGAATGGTGCTGCTGGAGTCAGAAACAGGGTCTGGGAAGAGTCCTCACAGATGGTCACCAGTCTTCCAAGCATTGTTTTTCTGAGACGTGGCTGTCCTCCCCTGTCCTCCTGTCTCAGATGTTGGCTCCTTGGATGTTTTCTGGAACATGTGGCTCATGGGGTGGCTGTTGAGTCAGTCTTTTCTCCTTTAACTCTTGCAGATTTAGTCATTTTAACCCAGAAATGCTGGAGAAAACCATACCTCATATCTCTTGACTCAAGGACAGAGGAGGCGACAGCTGGGAGACCGTCTCTCATGTCTTTTTGTCTCTCCTCCCTCCTTCCCTTTTCTTCCTGATCCTTCTCTCTGAAGCGCCTCTCTCTGATGGGGGAGGGGGATTACTGGTGGTCCCACAGTCCCTTAGTTGGTGCCACTGTTTCATTTTCCAGAAAGTTCCATTTCACCTGTTCCATTTCACTGTTCCATGTCATGCATAGGCTGGGATGGCGCGTGGTGTGGGCCTGAGGAGGGCAAGGAGGAAGAGCTGGCAGAAACATGAGCGTCTGACCTCCCGCTTCTGGCATCCTGCGGTTCCACCACGGCCACCTGGGGTCCCCGGAAGGCTTAGGGGACCGGCTTTGGCTGCTGCTGGTTCAGGCCCAGAAATGACCTACATGGCTCGCCCTTCACTCCAGGGGTTCACCTCTCCCGTGCCCGTTCAGAGTCCGCCGTCCCCCAGAGGCTGGGCCCAGTCCCGTGAGGACAATTCAGAGGCAGGGGGCCGTGGACGCCTCCTTCCCAATTATTAGGGCCGCATCGCTCTGACGAAGCGGCAACGGCTCGCCAGAGCCTCATTATTTTGGGCTTCATTGAAATGCGCGGCAGAGCCATCCCCAGTACTTTATGTACTAAACTTAACTACAGTAATGTATTCAAATCATTCTGAATTTATCTAGACTGAGCATCCTTTCCTCCTCCTCCTCCTCCTCCACATTTTTTTTTTAAAGATAGCAAATGTGCTTTTAGAGACCACAGCCTAGGGCCCCCTGTTCTGCACGGGAGGCCCAGGTGACCCTTTCCTGCTCCCCTGTCCCAGCGGCGGCTGCCCAGGGCTCACCTGATGGCCGTGGTGTCTGGGGACCTGCGGCCTTTGTCTGACTCCGTCTCCTGCCTCTTCCGCTTTTCTCTGCACCCCCCTGCCCTTGCTGGGAAGCGTGTTCTGGGGGGATGTGGAGGACTGGTGGCGCTCAGCTAGCGAACTGGGGCTTAGGAAGCTGCGTGAGAGGGAAGCAGGTGCAGAGGAAAGACCTGGTCTGGAGCCACTTCTCACCCTCCTTTGGACACAGATTTTTGGGGGGGACTTGGGGGCACTCTGTTCTCTTCTCTGGACCTCGGTTTCCTTGATATGAACACTCATGTTGATGAAGGTAATATCTCTGAGCCAGCACGGGGGCTCTTCGCCTGCAGTCTGTACGTGAGCTTAGGGGTGATCCCTGGCCCTCTTGAAATTGTAAGCACCATCCCATTTTTTTTCCCGGGGGGAGAAAGCCCACAGCTCTCACTGGCCTTTCAAGGCGTCTTGTCTAGTGGAGGCTAAGAGCTTAAACACTTGTAGGCACGCAGGATCCCAGGCACCTTTCACGTACACCTGCTCAAGGCCTTCGTTTTACAGATGGCACCACTCAGGCCTGGTGAGGGGACTGGGGGTGGAGAATGGGCAGGGTTCTGGAGGGGACCATGGGAGACGGATCCCCGCAGGGCTCCTGGTGGGGGGAGGCCGGGAAGAACCACCTCAGCCCCGCTGCTAGACTCCCTCCTAGAACCTGACCTTCCAGAGGGAATCCCCGTGGAGAGGGGGGATGTGCAGATGAGTCACGCGGGGACCACATGCAAACCAAAGCGTTGCGCCAAGGGACCAGGATTGTGCGGATTTGGTCAGTGATTGTTGTCTGATGTGAGTTTCTGCCTTCCCGTCTGCCTCCCAGCTGCAAAATGGAAGCTCTGCTGCTCTCCCACAGGGCTTGAACAGAGCCGAGGGCACTCAGCACCTTGGGGTCATTTTCCCTCTGCTGTATAGACTGGAGTCTTGACTGTTGCTCTCACGGTGGGCATCTTCAGCATCTCTGACCCTCTCCAGTGTCCCAGGTCTCATGGCCATTGGAGTCCGTGAGCTAGGTCCTTAAGCGGATGGAGATGACGCTCCCCTGCCCCCGCTCTCCCCTCGCAGGTTGAATCATCTGCTCTTCCTTCTCTTATTCCTGAATTTGTCTCCTGCTTTCTGTGTACCTGGGCTCTGGCTGGAGGGGGGCTACTGGGGCCCATGCTCTCTGTGGTCCTAGGGCTTCTGGGTGTAAAACAGCTGAGCTCCCATCCATCTGGCCGGGGCTCTTCCTTACAGAACTACAAGTGCTGTAAATACCCCGTGGGAGTCTGTGCAGTCACGGGTCCCCTTTGGTCCCCACAGGAAACCCTGCATATCCCATAAGCGGTTCAGCATCCCGGCTTGCCTGGAAAATGTGCTTCTTTGCAGCCTTGGCCAACCGGGGTGGGGGGGGAGCATTTCTATTTTTTTTTTAATTTTTATTTTTTTTGCTTTTTAGGGCCACACCTGTGGCATATGGAAGTTCCCAGGCTAGGGGTCAAGTCGGAACTACAGCCGCTGGCTACACCACAGGCACAGCAACGTGGGATCTGCGACCTACACCACAGCTCCTAGCGATGCCAGATCCTTAGCCCACTGAGTGGGACCAGGGATCAAACCTGTGTCCTCATGGATACTAGTCAGGTTCATTGCCACTGAGCCACAATGGGAGCTCCCAGGGAGGCCTTTCTAGGACAGCAATGCTCAGTATCTACCCAACCCCCCAATGCTTTCACTCTCCATTCGTGGAGGAAATATTAATATAGAGTAGTTTTAAACAACTTTGGTTAAGAGAAATAATTCCACCATCTTTGAAAAGGCAGAGGCAGGCTTGCTCTTTGGTTATGGCCGTGACATCCTGTATAACCGAGCCCGAAGTTCTGTGCTCTCACCATTAAATAAAATTTTATAATGAAAATTTTGTCTTATGAAGGTGAAACTTTGAGAACATATTAGAATTCTCATTTTTCTATGCATAGCAATCAAATGACCTTCCTATACTGCCGCATAAAGTATAGATTTAAAGTTAAATGAGCCAGTCAGTCATTTAACATTTTCTTAAAGAGTAATTTCTTCTGTCACTGTGGATGTTTACATATGGTTTTCTTTTTGGTATTTACCTTTTAAGAATTGAAGAAAAACTGACATTCTTTTTGGGAACTGTTTTTTAATAGCCTTTGTTTATTTTTAATATGTGGCGTTCCAGGCCTTTGCTCTAATGATTTTTTTCACACTGCATTGATAATTAAATTCATTCATTTTCCCAGCTGCACAATTCCTTTAAATAAAAAGTTATGGGTAATAACACCTCTTATGCTCAAAGTACAGAGGAGGAAAGGGCATATCAGGAGCTCTCCATCGAGGGAAATCGCCCAGATTGCATAGGTCTTGGGTTAAGGTGAAAAGCTGTGTACGGGTCCTCAGGTATTCGGCTTCTCTTAATTCGCAGATTTGGACCTGCGGGTTTTGATTTCCTGAAACTGAAAAACATGCATTTTTTCCCCCCTTTACGTTCCTAAAGGTCTAATTTATCTCCATCTATCCTGTTTAGATTTTTCCTTCGTAATTTGTAGTAATCGTGTCATCAAAAGCCCTAAAAGTGTTGGTTTCCCTTAAATGATTGGAGACTGTTTGTGTGCTGTTAGCAACGAGCATATATATAAGGAGGGCAGTAAAAGTGAGCTGAGATATTTAGTGACATAAAAAGAACCGGGTAGCTATGTGAAAATGTAAAACTGTGATCATGAAAGAGATTCTTGAAGTAATGAGAGAAATGCTTCGTCTCTGGGCTAGTGATTCACTTGTAGCTCCTGTAATTTCATGGATGCTATAAGGATTTGGTTTTTACACATTTTAATTTAGTCCGGAGATGGTCCTATTTTAATTATCCATACACAAGGGCACAGTATCTTTCTACGGTTATTGCTATATGTTACATTTATATATAGCAATAGCAATTTGAAAAAAAAAAAAAAAACCAACAAAACGCTTTCACCTAGATGACTAAAGGGTTCTACTCATTTGTTTTAATGACACTGTCTGGACCTTTGCTTTCTTAAGTAGAATTTTTAAACTACGAGAGATGCAAACGCTCATGGATGGGCACCCAGACAGCTACACACAAGAGAATGGAAAAAGAATCTTTTCCAGGACCCCTTTTTTGCAGGTTTGGTAGATGCTTTCATGGCATCCTCCTGAATGGGGATTCCCTGAAGTCCCCGGCTTTCCTCAAACTCGGAAGGCACAGAATTGGGGAACTTGAGAGCAAATTGATGCCCACTGAGTCTGAGCCGTCACATTTCAATACAGAAAAACCCGTTTGGTGAAATGCGATGTTTTCTCTATTGAATTGGACTCAGTCTGTAGATGTTAGCAAGGAAAGAGACAAAATATATATATGTATATATAATATATATACACACACACAATACATGTATAATAAATAAACATATCTAAATTATGCATATGTAAGTATACATAGATATATACTATATAAAATACTGTATATAAAAGAACAAAGTCTAGTGGGAGCAGATATTGACAAAAGCATGGTGCAGTGGAAACAAATCTGACTAGCATCCATGAGGTCACAGGTTTGATCCCTGGCTTTGCTCAGTGTGTTGGGGATCTAGCATTGCCGCAAGCTGCGTTGTAGATCGCAGACACGGCTTGGATCCTGAGTTGCTGTGGCTATGGTGTAGGCCGGCAACTGCAGCTCCAATTCGGCCCCTAGCCTGGGAACTTCCATGTGCCTCAGGTGCAGCCCTAAAAAGCAAAAGCAAAACAAAACCAGAAACTAAAAACAAGAACTATCCCTCAGAGCTGACCCCCTGCCCCTATAGATGGCACAGACCCCTCCCGGGGTTCCACAGCCCATGTCCCCTGGATGATGTCTGGCCTGCCTGCCGCTGCAGGTATTTACAAAACACCGGTGTCTGTTTGGGGACAGCTTGGCCACTGCCTTGGACAGCCCTGCCTCCCCTCCCTGTGCGGCCAGCTGGGGTTTGTTACAAGTGACAACCAGGCTAAGGAGTGTCAGGCGCGATGCTCAGAGGTGGGATCTTTCATACTCTCCACTGGGACCATGTTCTTTCAGCCCAGACACAACCGTGCCTCTGAGAGCACGCGCCTCTCAGCCTTGAGAAGGACCGCAGAGGCTGATGTGTGAGGGGTTGACTGCGCAGCCCCCTTGCACGTCGGCAGAGCCGGGGTAGAAGGCCAGCTCCACGCACCTGCCTCAGGTAGGAGCCTGTTCCTTCAGCATTTAAGGATGCTGTTGCCTCTGAAACTGGGAGCTGCTGACGTCTGGGGTCTTACCACACTGTTATGCCCAGTAATTAATTTTTCTTTCCTTCCCAGAGGTGGTGAAATGTGCGTGGGTACACTCGTGTGTGTGTGTGTGTGTGTGTGTGTGTGTGTGTTTGTGTGTGTGTGTGTGTACACCCAGATGCGGTCTCCATCAGCTCTGTTCTTGTCTGGCAAAAGGGGAGGCCCTGCATGAGTGGATGGCTCTGTGCAAGGCCACCCCCACCACTGGGATATAGCTCAAACGTCCTGTTTATTGTCACTGTCCCCTGCTGGACTGGGAGTTCCTGGAGGACAGGGCCGATGTCATTTTCAACCTGGTATCTTCAGCACAGACTCAGTCACTGGTGCTGAGAAACTAAATGCCTTGATGGATAGATGGATGGTGAATGGGTTCCGTCTTCTTTGTGCATCTGGGACTGGCAGTTGCTTACTTAACTTGGCTTTGTGGTTCAGCAGGCTCCCGAGGCAGTGGGAGAAGCAGCCTGGGCAGGATGAGGTGTGCCAAGAGATGCCATGGGCCCAGGTCCTAACCTGGCCTTTGCTACTTCTCAGCTACTTCCTGTCCTAAGAGAAGGAGGACTGGGTCTGATTTTTTTTCTTTTTTAGGGCCGCACCCTCGGCATATGGAGGTTCCCAGGCTAGGGGTTGAATCGGAGCTGCAGCTGCCAGCCTACACCACAGCCATAGCAATGCAGGATCCAAGTTGCATCTGCGACCTACACCACAGCTTACAGCAATGCCAGATCCTAAACCCACGGAGCAAGGCCAGGGATTGAACCTGTGTCTTCATGAATACCAGTTGTATTCGTTACCACTGAGCCACAACAGGAACTCCCACAGTTTTCTTAAGGGCCTCCAAAACCCCATGCTGAGGGGAACTGGAGCCACCGTCACTTGCCTGTCATGGGTAATGGGTGCTTCAAAGCCCTGATTATGGAGAACTTGCTTTCCTGAAGTTGGACACCTGTCCTTCTTTTCCCGCTTCTCCTAGAAGCATCCTCGCCTGAATCCCGCTGCAGCCAATGTTGGTGTGAGAACCTGGCTTCCAGCCCAGGGTGGCTGGATTTCAAGGCACCATTCATTCTGGAAGTCCACAGCTGAAGGTGTCTGTTGTGTAGGGAGTCTCCTGAGAGGAGCGTGTGGGGTTTCTTTTTCCTGGGAATCCATGTTCAAAAGCTTTGGTCTGTGTCTTCGGGGAATGGAAGATGAATTCAGCATTTGAGACCCCGGAAAGCACAGAGGCTCTCTCCCATCAGGCTCCGAAGGGGTCCCCATTCAGGCTAAAGAAGAAGAGGACTTCGAGTCGGTTTTGAGGACGTGTCTACTCCTTAATAATGTCCACAACACAGGCTTTCTGAGGAGAAGGAATTGGACCAGGGCAATTAGAAGAACACGTAGGATGATGAAATGACTCCCAGCTGAAGATCTTGGACGAAAGAACTTGTTTTTCTCATGTTGAGAATAAAGGCTCCCTGAAAAGATGTCAGAATAGAAGGTGGAGTGTGTGTCTCCCCTGGGGCTTATGAGCTCAGGTGCCTGCCCAGGCCAGACGGGGATGTGGGCCTACTCCCTGGACCTCCCTTCTTACCTTTGCCTTGATGGACCCTACCAGACGGACTGGAGAGGAAGTAACTGCGGGAGGAATGTGCAGGCCCAGCTTAGTCCAAATATGTCCCTAGAGGCTCATAGGTGCACATATGTCTGCCATGCCTGCCCCGGCTAAGGCTTTACTGTTTAGCTGTGTCCACGTGCCCCCATCTTCCAAGAGCTGCCAGTTAACCTGGAGTGACATCCATCTAGGCATCTGGGTTTTCTGAACTTGTGCTGTCAAGAATCTATGCATATTTTACTCCCCACTCTTCCTCCCTCCCTACTCCCTATACCTGCCTTTAAACCCCCTACACCATCCAGACTGAATCATCTCTCCGGGAGAGGCTGAGTAGCACCGTTCCCTGTGGTACCCAGGGCTGGGCCATGTAGCAAGTGCCCACGTGTCTCTTTTCTGGTGGATTGCGGGAGGGGGTGGCCACTGAAAATTTGACCTCAGAGGTCTGGCAAGCCTGGAATGCTTGTCATCAGGGTCATCCAGGAAGGACTAGGCATTGTTTTAAACACATTGCCCAGACCGTGACGCAAACACGGGGTCTGAAGTGTCTAGAGGCGGCCGGAGCTCCAGGCTTTCCAGATCTGGCTAAATTATAGTTAAATGATTTCCTGGAACACAAGAATATTCTGCTTTTACTGCTCAGAGCTCCCCATCCCCTGCTATTTATTTTACACATTTTCCCCATTAGAAAATGAAGCATAGCAATTAGAAGACAACCCGCATGGTCTGCATTTAGGGGGTTTTTGCAGAGCTACTTTGTAATTTCGTATCTGTAGCAGCTTGGGTAGAGCATCCTTAAAGAGCCTTGTTTGGATTTGTCTGGATAATGGTTTCCAGTTCAGAGTAACTGCTAGAGCAGTAAGAAAATGTTTGGCCAAACTCAGATACATTAGCGTTGCCATTCACACCTGCAAGCACCTCCCTATCCAGCGTGGGGTTCACAGAAGCACTTGATATTTGCAAGGACTCTTTAGGAAAAAAAGAGAAGGGACAAAAAAAGATGCATGCCTAATCAGAAATTACCTTCCTTGTAGTAAAACCTAAATTCACGAGAATTTGTAAAAATAGATTTCTTTTAAATGCCGGGGAAGAGATTTGGAAGCTATTCGGCAGATTGGGATGCAAGGGACCGACCTGCGCCAGGTTCTTCTTTGGATAATAAATATTCATTTTGGGTTTTTTTTGGGGGGGATTCCAAGTATGAGACAGAGGGTCCTTATTGTAGAAGTCAGATCTCTTTCTCCAGCAAGCATTTCAGATGCTGAAGGATCAGGTATTCTTTTCTAAAATTGTAACTCTTTCCTAACAAGTCAGACCTCCAGTGGGAAATCTGCTCCAGGAGATGGATTCAGCCACGGCCTTTCCTTCCCTCGTGCAGCTAAGCAAAGCCAGGTCTGAGATGATGCTCTTTCTTCTCTCGGCCCCCTCCCCCCCCCTTCTTTGGACATGCAGGAAAACTTCATTCAGTATCGACAGTGCTTTGATACATGAAAATCAACAGCAAGTCAGGAATCATTAGACCAGGTGTACTATGATGTTTTCCTGGTTTTACTTTTTTGACCAGGAGAGTCCATTTTTAAAGGGATTTCAATTCTCTTCAAAGCCTGCGGCCAGTCTAGGGCCCACAGATTTCAAGTCCAGTTGGTACCGAAATGCTTCCTCCTAAAGATGTCTGTGAAGGTGACGTTACTGTTATTACCGTCTGTTTTCCCCTTGTGTTCTACTTAGCAAATTTGAAGCTTGAAACAAACCTTAAAAATATAATTTTTTTTCCACTGAGAACCTGGAGAGAAACGTTGTGCATAAGAGGTAAAAATAAATGCTTTGTCATCCTAACAAATATTTTAAAGCAAACCAGCCTATAGATTCCGAATATATTTTATTGAAATTTATTTGAAAGACAAAAGAGAACGAGCGAGAGGGAAACTCGGTTTTTAGTTGCAGCTGTTTCCAAAGATTTGGGGCGCAAATATTCTTTCATTCCTTTGCATGATTTCGATAAAATTAGGTCAAAGAAATGTTCATTTGAAAACAGTGCTTTGTCATATTATCTACAACACATGTCTAGCAAATTTATGAATCCAGCATTCATCGGCGTGAAGTTCCCAATCCTAATGAATGGTTTAGACAGCATTGTCATCAATTTTCCGCAGGTGCAGCTGAGGCAATCAGTCACTTCAATCAAAAGCCTCCGTCAACTTGCGTGGCGCTGTCATTTTTTACACTCGGATTGCTGAAATTAACAAAAAACCATCACTCCCGGATGCCTTGACACCCCTCCCGCCTGTGGGTGGTGCTTTTGAGCAGTGCTTTGCCAGGCTGCGGATTGCAAAAGCATTCTTTTTTTTTTTTTTTTTAACTTTATACTAACATAATATTTCTTTTTTGATATTATGGAGATAAAATTGCACTGTGTGTTTTAACACACATTACCGCAACCTCTTAAGGCAAAAAAGTAAATTCATGCAAATGAGTTGGAGAAAGTGAAAAGATTTGTGGCCAAGCACAGTGCACTGTGGGACCTGGGACGCTGTTGGAAAAGGCGCCGATCGCCTCCTCGGAGGTGGTCAGGTTCTGAATTTCCTCAATCCCTTTCCCTGTCAGGCCACACAATTGATGGCACTTCGGGCTCTGAACTTTGGAGCTGTTGCTTTAAGAGTTAAGATTGAAAAACCAGGGCACCTGGTTTCTTGCCCCTTGGATTTCCTCTGATTTTACCTTGCTCTTGCTTCCAAGTCTCTGGACATCCCCAGGGAAGGCTCTGTCGCTCTTGGGAGAGGCAGGTTCTTTTACAACACGGATGTTGAGATTTGTGTCCTTGCCTTTGCAGCCAGTGGGCTGCTTCTCCTCAAAGGGTTAACAGCATCTTCAGATCCCCACTTACCTTAAAAGACTTGAGAAAGATGCGAAGAAGGGAAAGCGTTGGCTTTTTATAATCACTGAAAAATAACCTTGTTTCCAAAACTCTGTGGTCCAAAAAGGATTTCAGTAGTTCTAGCAATACAAAGGGAAACTGCAAGAGGTACTCAGCATATGCCAGAGACGAACACTCCTGTCTTTATCCCGAGAACACCACCAGGCGCCTTCTAAATCTTTAAAATATATGGACAGACAGAAAGCACTTAGCATCCGTTCCTCCATGATGAATAGAGTTAACCTTTGCAGTTTGCCAAAAGTCAGTAAGTTTTTCTTTCCCATTTGTTTCAGCAGAATCAGGAGTAGAAATGCAGGTGGGACGAGATAAACTCACATGATCTTGGTCTTTTTTTTTTTTAATTTTTTGTTTTTTTGCTTAACGACCATGGTCAATCTGCTCATAGCAGCAGTAAGAAGGGGGTGCTCATATTAACTAATTTAAATCATCAGGGTGAATGGGGAGTTTGGGGTTGGTAGATGCAAACTACTAAGTTGAGAGTGGCTGAGCAATGAAGTCCTACTCTACAGCACGGGGAACTATATCCAGTCTCTTGGGATAGACCATGATGGAAGGCAGTATGAGAAAAAGAATGTATATATATATGTATGACTGGGTCACTCTGCTGTACTGCAGAAATTGACACAACACTGTAAATTGACTATACTCTAACAAAAGTAAAATAAAATTTAAAAAAAGAAGAAGAAAACACACAAAAATAAACCATCAGGTGACAGTTATGGACAGAAGTGCTTGAATGGATCAAACTGGCTGGAAAAATATTTAGGTGTCTTCCCCTCGCCGATGTCACCGAGGGTCCGTAACCCCAGTGTTTCTGTGGCCACGTGAAAAAAATCCACGTGGTTTCTGAAGAACGCACACGCTAAGGCTGTACTAAAGCGGACTTTTTAATCACTCGTTGTGTCATTTTGCAAGCGGCTTTGATGCAGGATTCCTGCCTGCGTACAGTTGAAGCTGCATCCGTGTCATCCACACCTGCGTTTATCAGCCCTTCCCTCAGAGAGCAATTAGGGGCTGGCGAGGCCGGAGTGCTAGCTAATATTTGAAACTCCATGTGTGTCTGCCGCTCAAGGGGGGGAAAAGGGCTGTGATCATCTGTGCCTGGAGAAAATAATGCAAAGAGCTCCCACCTTTTAGACCCGTGGTAAAGAAATGCAGCTGGGGGAATCTCAAGGGAGTGGCTTTTCGGCTGAGAAGCGAAGATCGCCACCGGGCAGCCAGCCGGGCTTGCCGGAGGAAGCCTGCCTGGTGGCTCGCTTCCGTGGATGGACTTTGAAGTTAAATGGCCCTGTCTGCTGCTTCTCTTGTTTGTGTCACTTGTTCAAGATCCCTTGAAATGCACCATTACAGTTTCCTGTTTATTACAACAGAACTAAAGTAGCCAGTGCGCATTTTGGCCGCTCCTAATTTCCTAGGAGCGCCTATAGGATAGATCTTTTCTTTTCTTTTTATTACCAAAAGATAAAAACATTTGACTTGCCATCACTCTTAATGTAACTGTAGATGTTGTAATAAAAGGGGAAGTGAAATGGAGTGTCCATAAATCAAACAAATGGATGCAGGGGAAAGACAACCCCGTCCAGAGTCACAAATACGTATCGTCTTAAAGGAGATGCTTTGTGTGGTCTGTGCGTTTTAACAGTATGCTTTCCATTAGGCTCTTCTGTGTTTTACAGAGAAGGCAAATATTTCCGTATTTGATCTTTTCTTTCTCTTCCAATCCAAATGAGAATTTCTTTGTTGTTGTTGTTATTTTCTGGCTAATAGGAAGAGAATGAATGTTGTTTTCTGCCCCCCCACCCCCCGCCACATACACACACACCCCACCCTGCGTGTATGGGCTGAAGAGATTGCGGGGTGTTTTGACTAAGCATGCAAAATGTTTTATGAATCAGAGCAATAGCGTCGAAATGAAAGCTCTACGTCTTTAAAAGTGTCTGGGTGTCCAGGTACGCGGGGAGATCAGGAAAACCGTTGACCAAGCACAATGTCCGTAGACAAATGTCTTCTCATTGTGTGATGCGTGAAGGCCGTGATAGATGGCTTCTAACAACAAAGCGTGGCCACCGAGACAAAATTAGTGTTGTTTTAATTACCAGTGTCTGTAATGTTATCTATCCATAACTGCCTGAAATAGACGCCACCAAGGGTCAGCAGGCGACCGGAGCTGGTACTTCCACGTGAGGCTCTTATCGGCTCCCCGGTCACAGCACTGGGCTTAAAAAAAAAAAAAAAAAAAAAAAGTTGAATGCGTCCCTCGAAACATTTACTTCTAGCGAAAAAATTGTTTCTTGTTTAAGCGAAGGGCCTTTATCTTTCTCTTTCAAAGCACAGAAACAAGCCGATCTTATTAAATGCTATTTGGAGGTCAGAGTAATGGGCAGAAAATGGAACCAGCCTTGACATTCTTCAGCCAAAGTTTACACTCTTGGAGCGGTGTTTTTTGTCAGTCACAAATAGCATGATGACACTAATAGGAAGGAAGATTCTTTATTTTTGAAACCTCCTTGAGCTGAGATGGGCCGCTCTTCAGACGTTCCTAAGTGTGTATGTTGTGAAGATGAAGTATTCCTTACTTTCTGAGCTTGCGGGAGATGAAAGATAGGCCAGCTTTTGAAAATGGCCTGCGTGGCACATGCTATAAATGAGCAGGGAAAGCAATCGAGCTAATAGATTACAGTAATTATCCAATCTTTGGCTAGTTTGTATTGGCAAACTATAAATACAGTACACATTAGAACAAGGTGCTTAAGGAATGTACATGAAAGGTCATTGTAATTTGCAAGTCGCTAGTCATTAGAATATGCTAAAAACCATGGCTTCGGGGCTCAGATTTTAATGATGAATACATTGATTATTAAGTAGCAGAGGAAAAATGTACCAGGGCTGCTGTGGTGTAATGATAGGTCGCTTTATTTTGGGAAGGAAATCAACTCAGCTTCAGAATGCATGCATTGAGGAATATAATTGCAGTAGGGAAAATTCCTCAGAGGAGCTTGGCACATATTAAAAGCAAAAACTTGAGACATGTTTGTGATAAGATTACTAATAAATCTCTGGTAAGTCTTAGACTCCTGACAATAATACAGCAACAGAGTACTTCATCTTCTCCCAGCTTTAGAATTTAAGATCAGTCACAAACAATCTAAATTACGACTGATGCTAGGCAGATGCAGTACTGGACGCCGCTGCTCGTCATAAATCTCTCGTTCCTTATATGCAAATTAAACTCCATTTTAAAAGATAATTTTTCACAGGGTGATCGCCTTTCTTTGCGAAACGCTGGCGATTTTTAACGGAGTGAGCAGGAGCCAAGGCTCCAGATCTGGGCATGGCTTTCTGCAGGAGTGGGTCACCTGGACACTTTAGGTGGGACGCTGCCAGGGACTTTGAGAAAAGTTCGGGAACACGTGGGGTTTCCACTTGGCCTAGCTGTGCCCCGCAGCCGGCTTGGTAATTGGCTGCGGGCGCTGTGACTTTTTATCACAGATCCAAGGGCCTGTTTCTGCTTGCTCCGGGCTGGAAGCTTTCTCTCTGACGCCCCCTCCTCCCCGCCCCAGGTCCACTCCCCCTGCAGAGTGCCTGCCCCCTGCACCCCAGCACCTCCGTTCCCCCCACCTACTACCCCGGGTTGTTCTGTCACCCCCCATGTGACTTTCCTGAGTGTCTTTTTCAAAAAGAGAAGTGAACACGGAGAGGGCCTGAGAATCCTGAGCTCAGGAGCCAAGCCTGACTTTGGGCCCTTGGTCGGTTGTCTTTTAGAGGTGGAGCAGCTTATATCTATGTCCTGAGGGGGAAGAGCTTGTTTCTTCTCATCATGGCCTGTCCTCTTGAAATGTTTGCCTCTCAACTGCTTATTTTTATTGTGGGGCTGTTGGTGGGAAACTTGGAAAGAATCAAAAGAGTTTTAAAAGAGTGGGACGCGCCTGGTTTTTCTGAAATCTCTCACTCCCCTGCATCAGCCTTCAGTGCCTGGGAGCTGTGGGAAATGCCTTGCTTCGAGTGGAGCCAAGGGGGCAGCGAGACCCAGGTGTGGTCAGGCCTCCCCATGTCCCCAGGGACACCGATGCTGGCTGCCATCGATCTGGCAAAAGAGCCAAGCCAGGTGGTTTTCACAGCCCAGCGGGCTCCCAGGGCAGCCTGGCAGTGGGTTGCCTGGGATAGTTTCATTCTTCACACTCCCCCAAAGAAACGTGAGGACAGAGGGTCAAGGTGGCCAGTGGGTCTTCTTCTGGGCAGTGGCATCAGACTGGAAATCTGCATTCCATCAGAGGCTGGACAAGTGCCTGTTTTTCCCTGGTGCTATGGCGATGAGGCTCTGACTTATTTTTCCCTTGTTTGCTTGGTTCTGTATTGGCAGGTCCCAAGGAAGAGTGAAGTCTGTATTTGTGCTTCTCTTTGTCATTCTACCCCATAGCCTCTGCGAATGTGCGCGCGCGCGCGCGCGCGCGCACACACACACACACACACACTTTGAGTTTAATGGACTTAAGGCAAAAAACCAAGTGTTTGCTGATCAGTGCCGATAAAACTCTCTCCAGGAGGAAGGGCTGGGCGGTTCCTCTCGGGGGCGATGCCTAGAGAACCAGGCGATGCAGTGCATCCCCGCTGGGTCCCGCGTAACCAGTGATTTCATCACTCTGTGCGTTAAGCCACAACACTGCACGAGGGTAAGAATATAAATATGCTTTATAATGCTCCGCTTCCTATTGTAAGAATACTTCCTGAGTGGATGTAAATTTACAACAGGTGCTTATCAAATGTGAAAATGCTTGCAAATCAGAAACAAACTTTAGGGTTGCGAACATATTTCTGCGATGGCTCTTGCAAGGGCTGTGCTTGATGCCGAGGGATGATGGTATCCCTCTTTTGTTTCTACACGAAGGGTCTTTCCAGGGGCTGCCCCAGGGAAAATTATGATGGCCGTGCCTTGGATTTTGGTGCTGAGATGCAGATTTGTGGAATGAAATCCGTATTTACCATTGGGGCACAAATACAGGCCCTAGGCCCTAAATTCACGAGAGAGATCTTCACTTTCCAAAGAACTAATATTTTCCTTAATTGCATGTTTCCACCAGAAGGCAGACATCCTCTAGCCATCTTTGCAGACTCTGTGATGATAGAATTTTTTTTTTTAATCGTCCCTTTCTTGGTTAAAATGTGTCGTATCCATAAAATAGTGGAAGGGGGTGGTTTCTTTTGCTGGTTTGCCTGCCCGAAACCGTCCATCCCTCAGTAGAACTGGGCCTTTGTTTTTTCTATTGCACTTTTTTTTTGCAGCTTTAAAATTGTCCCCACCCCCGTTGCCCCCCAAATCTTTAAGGTTTGCCTGTAAGATATACTTGTTGGGCAGGGAGTAATTAGCCTGTTACAGAGATATTAATTAACATGTTGGAAATGTTTTCTTTATTAATGAGAAATTCACACATTCTATTTAAATTAATTTGTATAGTTTAAAATTAATTTATCGTGGCCTTTGATGACCTCGATTCTAGGAAGACAAAATGGGAGTATTGTACTAACTGTTAAACCATTCATTAAACATTTTATGCAAATAGTGTTTGTTTATAAACAAATTAACTGCAAGGATTTTCAAAACAGGTGCTGTGTTGTGAATGCGTACTAAATGATGTGGTACTGAAGGAATTAATTAGACCTTCAGATGTAATTAGTTGCAATAATTTGCGTGATTAGCGGCTTGGTTAAGAAGTAAGACACACACATTGTAATGCATGGGAGAATCACTGCAGTTGTTTTGTCTTTCATATGGTGAGGATAAGCCTGCTCCACGTTTAGGACATTTTTCAAAAAATTGCTGACATAGCTGGAGTTAATTGCCAAGTGTCCTGTGGGGGGAAACGTGGTGTGGTTGTTTTTTTTTTTTTTTTTCTTCCCCTCTTTCTCCCTTGGCATCTTACTGTGGGCAGCCACGGGATGCACTGCTGTGTGTTTGCACCTTTATGAATTTTTAAAAGAGAACGTTGTTAACCCCAGATCTTCTCATCCCCAGAGGAAATGACGACACTTAACACATCTTGGGTTAAGAGACAGAACGCAGTGATGATCAGCCAAATGCAACACGTCCTGCATTTCAAGATCAGCTGTTATCGTGCAGGGAATAGCTGGAGTCATTTTTTTTTTTTTTTTTTTGACGTCGCCGTGGAAGTGTCTCTCCTCTTCGTGCGGAGGATGGGCTGCCACGGTGAACAGTTTCGTCTGATGGGCTGCGGAGCCCCGTCATCGTCACTGCTGATGGCTTGTTCACATGATGCTGGCGTGCTAGGGGCAAGGCCACCGAGACTCCTGGACCTCAGCCTTCAACTGGGTTTACTCTCTAGGGTCATGTTGCTGTCACATGATTCTCCAAGTCTTGGGGATCCTCAAGCCCCTGTCATCTCTGCTGGGGGCCAGTGGGGGGGGCACTTTTCACAGCATGTTCTTGCTTTGGAGAATCCTGGTGAAAAACAGACCAGAATTCATTCATTCATCCATTCATTCACTCAATGATATTCTTTGCGCGCTCTGGCAATGCAGGAGTGGTTGATACAGGGGGTTCTTTTCTGATGGAGTTTTGTGTAGGACAGGGACAAACACACAGATGATGTTCCAGCTCATTTCAGCTCCGAAGAAATATGAGGACAATAAAACACAAGACTTCAATGGAAAGTGACTGAGAGGAATGGGGAGGCACTAAGTCTATACCATGTTTCAGAGCTTTTAAGGGGGTCCCACTTGCTTGCAAGATTTGCTCCATTCTATTTTCATAGGAAAACTCTGACTGTAATGATGTTAATTGATTGGTTAATTTAGGGGTGTATGAAGTGACACAGCACATGCACAGATATCTGGCAAAGTAGGTGCTCACTAGGAGGTCCTGCTGTGGCACAACAGGACCAGCAGCATTTCTGCAGCGCCAGGATGCAGGTTTGATCCCCGGCCCGGCACAGTGGATTAAAGGATCTGGTGTTTCTGCAGGTGCAGCATAGGTCACAACTGCGGCTCAGATCTGACCCCTGGTCTGGGAACTCCTTATGCGGTGGGGTGGCCAAAAAAAAAAAGTAGGTGCTTACTCAATGGCTACCGGATGTGAGACTGAATCTTGCTTGATCAGACCCCTTTGCACATTTTTATGATTTTGACAAGCTCTAGAAAAGAACTAGGATGATGCTCCCCATTCAAGCACGCAGGTCCTTTTGTAGCCTCTCTAAGCAGTTGTCACTTGTGTCCTTCCCTAAGCCATGGTGACCTCCCAGGATGAGGAGACAGGATAGGAGTAGCAGGTGGTTGGTGAAGAGGCACCTGAGGTCTCAGATAAGCCTGTTAGTTGTGTTTGTGTGTGTGTGAGAGAGAGAGAGAGAGAGAGAGAGAGAGAGAGAGACATGTTATGCTTTTCCTGAAACCTCACCAATGACAACAAGACTTGAAACGTGTGGGCTTCACAATTTACAAAAGGCTCCATGACCAAGGTTTAGCTGATCCCTCCCTACCAGGCAGAATGACCTTACAGGGCTGGGATGATGTCTGCGTTCCCTTCTGGCTCTAGAAATTGGTGCTTCTCCTCTTGGCCTTGGAGAGGCTGAGCATTTAGAGATGAAAACGTGCGAGTTCCCAGAAGACCAGAGCTTTCTCTCCTCTGCATTTCTTGGGGGTGTTTGATTCTGTTCATCCTCATTTTCAGCCGGTGTTTGCCAAGCAGTTTTTAAAATAGGCCCTTTTTGGACGATGTTTGAACTTGGACAAAATTAACATTTGCGTGTCATCCGTAGCCTCAGTGCATCATTCTGGGCAGTGAAGGATGAAAAGTCAAAGAATGTGGGCCGCTTGATTAAAATGAACAATCAAGGAAAGTTCTGAAAGATGAATACGCAGAGCTGGCCTGTTAATTTATGTGGACTCGATTCCAATTGCAAAGGGACATTTTTTTTTCCCTTGAAACTTTTTAAGAAATGAGGTTTTAAAGCTGAACCGGTGTACCACTCAACTTAAAATAGAAGAGAATTTGATTTTATGTGGTGCCTTTCCCATCCGGGCACTCTCCAATATTGCATGTCAAGAGCTCCTGGCTTGCAGGGGGGCGGGAGGCAGGGCCACCTTGAATGCTTCCGGAGAAGGTGACAACAGGCCTGTTGCTCAGCACTTTGGAGAAGCACTTCCTGTGGGGTTTTAAAGCCTGCCTCCTCTGGGCCTTTGTGCTTCCATCCCGTCCTTGGACTGTGATCACTGACAGTTATTTATTGAGGTCTTAGGATCTCTGCGCGTAAATACCACCCCATCACTGCAAGATTCACCTTGTGGTCTCTCCCTGCTCCGCCCGCCCACCAGGTATCGTTAGTGCTTTCTCCTTCTGCACTAACCTCTGTGGTAGCATTTCTATCTGATTGTGATCTGTGTGTGTGTGTGTGTGTGTGTCCTTGGGAAAGTAGCTGGCCTTTAGAGTAGAGCACCTGTGCTGAAGCTGTGCAGTGCAACCACTCACAGGATGGCCTGAAGGTAAAAAGAGAGCAGGCAAATCAAATGCCACGTGCCCGAGATGCCGGCTCCTGACAAAAGGCAGTGTGTCCCCTTGCTCTTTCTCCTTCTTCCCCGGGGAGGAGAGCTGATTGGCAGACCACAGACCAATGAACTCCATCTGCCTCCCATAGACGCATCTTCCAGGCTTTCTCTCCCAGGCTGGAGGAGGCCTTGGTGACTCCTTATGATGGTTCTCTATGTCCCATTCTTGAAAATGCACCTGATTGCAAGAGTTACTGTCTTTTGAAATCATGCCCATTGTTCACATGCTACTAAGGAAGACTCAAATAGTGACCTAGCTGCTCTCCTTACTGGTGTATTCCTGGTCTTTTCGGAGGCTCAGTGGCTCCCCTGCTGCAGAACACCTCCTGGGCTTTAGAGCTCCTTCCCTCTCTGAGACTTTATCCAGCTTCTATCTGGGCTTGAAACAATTACAGCACCAGGGGTCACATTAGCCCAAGGTATATCCCTTTTTAATTTTTGGTTGTGCGTTTCTTTGGGGGTCATTCTCTCTTGCTCTTTTTCAGTGAGATGTAGGGAAAAAGAGTGTTTAAAATAGATCTGGTAAAATAATATTGGGATTTAAACAGAATTCTAGGAAATAGGTGTCTAAGTGTGTTTGGGGTGAAAAGGATTTGAAAAGGAGATAAATTATAAGTAGCTGGAGTGGGAAATAAGTGGCAAGGAAGAAGGAAGGAAGTATCTGAAGAAATCCAGGGCATCTTTTAGGGGTTGGATGGGACATAGAAAAGGTGCCGCTTTGGTGGGAGGGCTTGGGTGATGTTAAAAACGAGGAAATAATCTGAACAACCGCAATGATTAATACCAACACTCATCTTCAAAGAGCCATGAGATCTTTAGTATCTCCAAAATATATGAGGCTTCGGTTGAAGTTTTTATCGGGGAGATGCATCCAGAACTCTATTTCATCTTCCCTCAGCTGAAGGCAACCTTGAGGGCTGGATGGAAGGGGGTTGAGGTGGGCGGAGTGAGATCTGAGGATATCGAAGCAATAGCCTTGCATAGGTGCCTTGGAAAGCCTGGTGTCCTGTGTTGGTTTATGGAAAAATTCATTAGATGAGGCTACCAGCTTGAATGGCATCAGTCCTGGGTCTTGGTCTCACTTGGACCCCTTTCTTGACTGGGCAGCCTCTCTGGGCCTTAATTTATATGCCAATGATGTGAGCTCTACCTCTCAGGGTTGTTACGAGGAAGAGAATCTATTGTGCGGGCACTCAACAGGGGCTTTGTTATCAATCAGTGGACGTCCTCTGGGGACCTGAATGGTTTTCAGATGACTGTTCTATTTGGGGGTCTGTCCTTTCTCTGCCTCTCCCCACATTGTTTGAAGAGCTAGTTGCTTTTCAGGGGAGCTTTTGTTAGACTGCGTCACAGGTACATTGTAGGCTGAACATCTCCTGGGGGATATATTGGAAACACAAAGAGGAGTTCGAGGTGTGTGAAGACTGGCATTGAAAGGCAGCTCAAAGAAGCCAAGTCATTCGATCCATGTAGGAATTCACTAATCTTGGCTCAAAGATGGGGTTCTGGTCACTGTCCCTTATTTGGTCCATGTCCCTAGTTGAAAGGGGTGAACCTGTCCAAAGCAGTGCCCTCACCAAGTGGTTCGTTTCTACTTGGCAATTCCGTTCCATAACCAAGGTGCAGCAGTGACTCACCTGACTCTCGCCTTTCATCTAATTTCCTTCAGGGCAACTCTCTCTAGAGCCCATGCTTGGTGTTTCCTGCCATCGGCAAGATGAAAGGGATGCTGGAGAACAAGTTTCCCTGGTTCCTAAGTATCAGCAAATTCCAGTACGTGTCCAAAGTTAATTGTATTAGGCAACACGCTAGTTCTTCCCAAATGGTCCTTATGCGCCCTGATGATAGAGTGTGTATGTTCCAATGATTATAGGAATTTTATTTTCATCTGGTTTTTATATTGCAATAAATATTTTGCATTTACCAAATAAAGTGGTTGCTATGTAGAGATCATAACTTCTGGGACCTAAATTTGCTTCAGATGATAGGCAAATTATAGACTACAATATGTGATCAAACAGCAGTATGGGGAACTTAAATAGAGTGAGCCCTGAGGACGGAGGCTGCTTAAAACTATGGGGGATGGACTAAATGGGAGTTTTAGCAAAGCTATCGCTGATTCCAGCAGATAAATTATGCTCTGCCTTTTTGTATCTCTTTGGGACTGTACTACATAAATTATGACCAAATATAATTTAGGCTATCAGCCTATATTTCTGAACATCCATCTTGTACATTTTAAGTACAAAATTACCATTTTGCAGAAGTATAAAATTGAGACAAATTTTTTTCCATCTGTGCATTTAACTTCTGCATACTTTATAGCAGCTAAAGGGTTCGAGAGGACCTCATTACCATCCGGAGGGGACGTTAGCCCCGCGACTATATAACTGTATTAAGATCTACATAAACGGGAATAAAGTTCGAGGGACAGTAGAATGTGGAATTATATATTCTTTCTTAAATGGAGATGTAACTTTTATATAAAACTGCTCATCTCGGCTTTCCTGAATAAGAGTAACTGTTTATAAATGCAGGCTTGCTGATGAAGGCGTCTGCATTTATGAAAAGCCCTTTTGAAACGTGCAGGAAAAGGCAGGCTCTCAGTGGCCAAGGGAGTGCCATGGGGACTTCCAGAAACGTCTAGGCTGTGGGTTTGGACTTGAACCTTGGTGTGGTCCACAGAGATGGAAGGGGACCCTTGGCGCCCCCTTCTGTTGTCAGTTAAGTCTACCTCAGCTTTCTGGACAATGTCGAGTGGGGGACCTTGGCTGTCTCTTCTGCCCGCCCATCAGAGGGGAGGCATGGGGCTCCTTGATACAACTTCAGGTCCCAAGAGGCCAAGGTGGAGCTGGGAGGCCATGCTTGACTAAGAGCCAGTGAGGACAGGAGAGGGAGAGAAAGGCATTTTCCTGCCATCTTCTGCCAGATGGAGGTCTTCTGAGGGTGCTTGCTAAATCTCCGGGCAGGGACCCAGAACAGCCTCGATTTCCTCAAGATTGGGAATGGCACTGCTCTGATGACCATTGTTGCATCTGCGGAGGATTTTTCTAGGGTTGGTCTGCTGCTTATCCCAGCTGGAATGGATCCTCTTATGGTTTCTGCCGTGGAGCGAAGGCAGAGAGGGGCGAGGTGAGACTGTCCAGGCCAAGTGGACAGCGCTGATTCCCCTTCAACCCGGAGCCCCCCTCCCTCGAATACTGCGGATAGTTTTTTCGGAAAGATCTTAGTGAATTTTCCCCCTTGATCTTTCTTTGCTTCTATATTTGACTTCCCCCACTCTGCCCCCACCAAACTACTTTATTTTTTGTCTTTTTAGGGCTGTACCTGCGACATATGGAAGTTCCCAGGCTAGGGGTCTGGTTGGAGCTGTAGCTGCCAGCTTATACCACAGCCACAGCAATGCCAGATCTGAGTTGCGTCTTCAACCTACCCCACAGCTCACAGCAAGGCCAGCTCCTTAACCCACTGAGCGAGGCCAGGGATTGAACTGCAACCTCATGGGTCCTAGTTGGGTTCCTCACCACTGAGCCACCATGGGCACTCCCTTGAACTACTTTTTTCTTTTATTTTTCCCATGTCTTCTTTTTCTTCCGGGGTGTGTGTCTGTTTCAGCTGAGCAAGGTGGCCTGTTGATCTACGCAGCACGCGCTAGGGGCACGTTCTGTTCCAGATGCTGAGCAAGCTGTGCCCAGCTTAGCCCTCCAGGGGCTGCAGTGCCCGTGGAGAGACAGAATGGCCAGGGGCCCTGAGAATGGACAGTCGAGGGCTTGTGTCCAGCTGGAGGTTTGGGTGTAACATCTGTGGAACAACCAGACACAGACTTGGGGACCCTGGGCACCAGGAGGATTGTATGGTTCCTGACTGGCTCTTCTGAAGGGGCTCAGGTTCACCGTGGGATCCAGACGTGTCTTCCATTCCCTGACTCCAAAGTGGAAAGGTGTCCAGCAGAGGAACCCCAGCCAAATGATTGGAGGAAGAAAGCAACAAGAAGCAGCACCCACTGAAACCCGAGGATCAGGCCCTGGAGAGCCCAGGGGCCGCCCCAGCCTCGGATGGAGGATGTCAATTCACTCTGCTTTCATTCTTCCATTCAGTGGCTGTTTATTGAGGACCTACTGTGAGCCAGGCACGTTCTACCTCAGTGACTGAGAGAGACCTCAAGCTTTCAGAGCACTGGATAATAAATGAGAAATACAATGAACAACATTGAAAAATTCCATGTTCCCATCGTCTTCAGAAACTAAAGCAGAGCCATCATTTGGAGATGGACAGGAGTTGGTGGCTACACTAGCATGGGTGGCAGGAAGTCCTCTCTGAGCAGTCACCTGGAAAGTGAGAAGCATCCAGGTGTGGCTGGGGGACCAGCAGAGGGACACACGCGAGGAGGGCCCAGGGGAGGACTCTGAAGACCCCATCCCACTGGCTGCACCCTGTCCCTGATGTACTCATGTTAGAACTTTGAATCAGCCCACTTTCCCAAAGTCACCAGCGAGTGACTGACGCAGGGGACTGATGCAGGCTTCCTGCTTCAGACTTGTGCCCACCACCCCCTCTGTGTTTTTAGACCCGGATGGAGCTTCTAAGATTTGGGCCAGAGAGAAGCAATGACTATCCATCACCTGCACATTCAGGTCTTTGTAAATCAGGGACAACAATTTTGAGAATTGAGCAAATTAAACCTATTTAAAGAGGGTCCTCAGAGTTCCTATTGTGGCTCAGTGGGGTAAGAACCCAACTAGTATCCATGAGGATATGGGTTTGATCCTTGGCCTTGCTCAGTGGGTTAGATCCCAAATGTGGCTCCGATCTGGCGTTGCTGTGGTCAGCTCTGATTCCACCCCTAGCCTGGGAACTTCCACATGCAGCCCTTTAAAAAAAGAAAAGGAGGATCCTCCTTCCTAGAGGCCTTCTCTTAACCCCACTCCAAGGCTGTGGCATCGCACAGCTACAGGGGCTGCCCTGTTTTCAGTGCAGTGTATGTAAACGAGGGCTTGCCCTGTGAATCGAAGGTGAGCCACCCCATGGTCACCTGTGCCCTGGAAACACTGAGCCCAGAAGAGCTGGGGCCCTCTCTGCTCATCATCAATGCTCGACTTCTCTCTAAATCATGGGCTCAGGTTCAGAAAAGGTGCAAGTGGAGACTGGCTTAGAGCAAGGACAGATGGACATAGCCATGTGGCCTCGGGGAAAGGAAGAGTGGCTGACTCTGATCCTTCTTTGAAAGTCCAAGGTCTCACCCTTGGCAGAGCCTGGTTATCAGAGCTGATATGTTCTCATCACTTGCAGGTGCTGGGGGAACTAACCATTAATTCAACATCAGAAATACAATGACCCAGACTTGGATGCATCCCTCCCCTTTTTAAAAAGTTTTATGGCACACCCACAGCATATGGTTGTTCCTGGGCCCAGGACTGAATGAGAGCCGCAACTGCAGCTGATACCACAGCTGCAACAATGCCATATCCTTAACCCTCTGTGCTGGGCTGGGGTTTGAATCCACACCTACGAAGTGACCTGAGCCTCTGCAGTTGGATACTTCTTCTTCTTCTTTTTTTTTTTTAAGGACCATACCTGAGGCATATGGAAGTTCCTAGGCTAGGGGTTGAATCAGAGCCACAGATGGCAGTCTACACCACAGCCACAGCAACGCAGGATATGAGCCCCATCTTGTACCGACACCACAGCTCATGCTCATGGCAATGCTGGATCCCTGACTGAGGCCAGGGATTGAACCCGCATCCTCATGGATGCTAGTTGGATTCGTTTCCACTGCATCACAATGGGAACTCCTGCAATCAGATGCTTAACCCCCTGTGCCATGGTGGGAACCCCCCACCTCTGGTTGTTATCAGCACACCTTATCCCCAAGTCAATTACCCTAGCTAGTAATCCAAAACCAGATTATCAGATCATCATGAAAAAAAAAATCATAGCCACTGGACCTTTATGAACACTTTTTTTTTTTTTCTGAAGGCAACTTGACATGTCCAGCCTGTTTGGACCTAAGCTGGAAGCCTATAGGAAAAGATTGGGGTGGAAGCTGGGGAGGCAGAAAGAGCTGTGAGGGGGGAGAGTGTGTGGAGAGAGGCAGGATGGATTGTCAGTGGAAGCCTGGGGAACTTCAACATCAAGAAGCATGTTGAGGATGAAGAGGCCATGGATGGAACTGAGCCTGAGTGGTTAGGGAGGTGGAAAGAAGCCAGTGATCAAGGGGGGGAGGTAGTTCCAAGATGGCGGGAGGGAGCATCATGAGTGGTACATGCAGCAGAGAAGTCCAGCAGGATAAGGTTGGAAAAGTGACCATTGGATCTGGCTGTAGCAAGGTCATGGATGACTTGAGCAGGTGAGGGGAGCAGATGAGGGTCAAAGGTACTTTGTTTAGGCTGGAAGAGCTTTGCACCAGTGATGATGGAGAGGCTGGAGTAGAGGAGAGAGAAGGTTTGTCTTCAGCACAAGGGTGGTTTGGTGAGGTTGGTGGGAGGGAGGTATGGCCATGAATGTTTCTAAGTCTATAGGTGGCAGACCTCATAGTGCCTAGTGGATGAGCGGGAGGATGGGAGCAGGGTTCAAACTTAGGTGGCCGGAGGCAGGGGAAAGATGGAGAAGGTGAGGGACCAGAGTCTGCAGCTGAGAGCAGTGAGTTCAGATGAACCAAGATAGATTCTTGGCGGAGGGGAAAGAGGAGCAGCCAGCAGGGGGCTGAATACGGGAGGGGAAAGTTGGGGTCCATTTCCCAGAGGTCTCCAGGGAGTCAAAACCCAAGTGTCTGGAGACTGGACGGGGAGGCAGCTGTGGCCAGAGCCATGGACATGGGGATGTGAGACTCCTGAGGCCAGCCCCACACTGTCCTGGGGCAGCTCTGGCAGGGGGCCGTGTGGGGGAACAGTCAGACTCAAGTTCTGGCTCTCCTGTGTGAGCTGAAGTGAGCTTCACCTTTCTGGGTTTCCACTGCAAATGGGAGCAGTGGTGGGGAGGCTTGCATGGTGGGGTTGGAGCTGTCTTCATGCAAAGCAGAGCAGAACCATGTTGGGGATTGGATGAAATGACCCACATGATGGCCTAAGGCCAGAGTCTAGTGTAGTGCAGTGCTTCATAAATGACGGCTGTTTAATCATCATCATCATCATATCATGGAAATAGGCTTCTAGAAAGCTCTGTGGCAGGTCCTCTGAGGGAGATGAAAAAAGAATGAGGAAGTGCAGGGCAGGAAGGGGATGGAAGGGGGCTCTGTTCTTGGGGTGTTGAGCGAGGATGGATGGACACGTGCCTGGGTGTGTTGGGAGGCAGGGGTGTGTGCCACAGGGCATGACCACAGGGCAAGTGACTGCCTCTGTATGAACCCGAGTGTTTCTTCTTTCCTTGCCCCATGCCTCAGTTTCCCTGCATGTGGGATAAAAAATTGGAGAAGAGGACTGTTTAGTTCATTCTAGTGTAGCCATCCTGATTCTGTCTCCCTGTCCTGGGGTTTTGCTAAAATGTCACCCTGACTACTCCTCCTGCAGGGCCCGAGCTCCAGTTGATGAAGTCACATGGTTCCAGGGGCAGCAGCTGTTTCCCTGAATACGAGGATGGTGCTTTGAGACCAACCAGAAGTGAACTGTTTGTACAGATTGATGCTGCTGAAATGCAAAGTGGAAACATGTCAGGGGAAACATGCACCCTGTCACCCCAGGAGAGATGGCTCGGTGGTGAATCAGACCCACAGGACAGTGGGGAACGCCAGGTAGTGTTTCTGAGGCCTTTGTGTTGGTTTTCTAGTGCTCTTACCTGACAAAAGCAAGGGGTGAGTCTCAGTGGGTGTGGGGCTGGGGAAGGAGAGAGGGCCGTGCAGGGCATGGCCTCATTGTTCAGGGTCTAAGACCTCCGTCCCTGCTTAGGATGGCAAGCTTGACCTTGCATGAGGTTATCGAGTGGGGGATTGTCCTTTTTGGTGGGGAGCATGTGTTCTATCAAATGACCCAGCTCAGGGTCATGCAGAGCAAGCAGAGCCCTTCTAGCCACCATCCCCCCCCCCCAAAAAAAAGCACACATACACCAGTTGCCAAAGACTTGAACTTGGAGAGGCAAGGAAGTCAGTCCTAGCCCCACTGGGCAAGGAGCAGGGAAGAGAAATGCACACTGACAACACCATCTCCCAAGGCCAAATTCTTCAAGGGCAGCACTGCTTGAAAGTGTGGTCCCACCTCTGCCTTGAACAAAGGTGCAGGGAGGTGCCTGAGGCCAGAAGCCAAAACCTTCGGGATGAGACCTCTTCCGGAACCACCCGGCTCTCTGATTTCCATCCTGTGCTCAGTTGTAGGATCGGGGTGGGGGGCGGGGCTGCAGAAGAGGAATGGGGTCCTGAGGGGGAATGCAATCTTGGCTTTGTTGGCCCAGCACCCCGTTTGTTTCCTCCTCGCAGAACAATGACCTCTCGTAAGCCCGTGCTTTCCAACTTCACAGAGGGTTACTGTGCAGCCCTGATTCCTCCCCTGATTATCTTGAAGCCTGTCAAGCTGTAAGGTTCTCCCTCCGCTCTCTGCTCTTTCTTCCTAATAGACATGAAACAGTCCAGTCAATAATATTTTACTTGTCTTCCCACTGCGTGTCTCTTCTTCTGATCAGTTTAGGCGGGTTTGACTGCAGAAAGTCAGAAGGGAGGTTAAGATCTGAAAAGTTCAGCCAAATGTTATCAGCCTCAGAGATGTTGCTAAGGGGGAGGCCCCCCAGCCCTTGGCGACCGGAGCCAATAATAGCTGCGATTCGCTGATAGCATCAACGCCTGTCAAAGATCCAGGCGTTTGCGGTTCGTCTGTAAACGCAAACACCTGTATCCAGTCAAGCTATGATGGTTATCCTCTCTTTCTCTGTCATTCCCTTCGGTTCCTTGAAGGGGCTGCCAGGATGTTCTAAGCTGTGAGTTGATTTATAAAGTGAAGGGTCTCTCTGAAACTTTGGCACGGATGGGGAAATTGACTGGAGCACGCCTCTCCTCCAGGGGGTGACGCACCCTTTTGACAACGGTTAGTGAAATTGACAGTCTTCTTTTAATTACATTTTTGAATCCTGTAGCACCAACAGCTGGGGCTGTGGGAAAGGGGGTGTAGGCGGACTTTTATTATCTTGACCGCCCCCCCCCCACCACGAAAGGACACTGGGTACTTGCTGGAGATTTTTCCGCGTGATGAATTAGATCAAAGTGACTAATACATAGTGTCCGTGGAAGCGCTTCAGAACACAGTATATGCATATTTGAGATATTTCCAAGACTGAACAGGCAAGGTCCAAACTGTGAGAGAAACTTCGAGGGTAAGGAGAAGACAGCTTTTGTGTTGACCTCCCTCAGGGGAGGCCTCGCGGGCTTCGAGGCTTTGGTCATCAGCTGTGGTGGCCTGGGGCAGAGAAAAGAGGTGACGGTGTGTTTTTCCCAGGGATCACCCTCTGCCCCTCCATGTGGGTACTTCCTCTCATGGGACATGTGTCTCCTCGGGGAGCTCTGCCCACTTCTGCCAAGAGGGTCCGTATGCCCTCAGGGTCCACGAGACTGAACTTGCCGTCACAAGGTCAAGGTGCAGCTGCCTAGGGCAGGGCAGTCAGCCCACATTGTCCCCCGGTCCATGTGGCCATCTGGATGTGACTCTTTCTTGGGTACATCAGGTCAGTCCTGTTTCCTTATCCTCTATCTCTAGCACCTTGTAGTTTGGGGGGGGGTGTAGGGAGAGGATCAAAAGATTGGGGAATTGGGTCAAGGATGGGCATTTAAGGAGTTCCCCTCATGGCTCAGCAGAAACGAATCCGACTTGTAGCCATGAGGATGCGGGTTCGATCCCTGGCCTTGCTCCATGGGTTGGGGATCTGGCATTGCCGTGAGTTGTGGTGTAGGTTGTAGATGTGGCTTGGATCTGGTGTTGCTGTGGCTGTGGTGCAGGCTGGCAGGTGTAGCTCCAATTTCAATTTGACCCCTAGTCTGGGAATCTCCATATGCTGCGGATGCACCCCTAAAAAAAAGAAAGGCACTTAAGGGTCGTGGGTGAGAGCACTGTCTCTGGAATTAGACCTGAGAAAAGCAGCCGGGTCTCCCACTTGCTGGAACAGCATCCTTCTGCACCTGCAGCATCCTCGTGTAAAATGACGGTACAGGCCAATCCCCAGCTCCCAGTCTTTCCCCGCCCCACAGCTGTCCCCTTTGGTAACCACGTGCACACTGAGGTATATAGAATGATTGGCCAACAGGGACCTGCTGAATAGCACAGGGAACTCTACCCAATATTCTGTGATCCACTCTGTGGGAAAAGAATCTGCAAGAGAAGGGATGTGTGTGCGTGAATGTGTAACTGGATCACAATCTTGTAAATCAATTATACTTGAATAAAACTTTTAAAAAGGAAAAAACCAAAACCAAAACCAAAAAAAAAAAAAAACGATGGTGAAATCAGTGCGAGGCTTATGGGAGGTGATGTCTTAGCCTGAACAATAGAAAAACCAGGTCCACAGAAATGGCACTTTCCTCTGGCTGTGATGAGAGAAGAGCACAGCAACGCGCCTGGCCGTAGGGGGCGCTCCGTGGTGTCTCCTCTGCCTCCTTGTTACTAATCTTGTCCTCCATCTTCCAGCCCAACCCTTCAAACTATGACAAGTCTAGTTTGGAGCTGGGATTCATGGAAGAATTCAGGTGTCCAGCTAACATCAACATAAAGCATAAAGGAAAAACCCAACAGGGATTTCACCCAGAACGTCCAAGTCCAGCTCGCACGCATAGTGCCTTGCGCAGGCGTCTCAGGCTCCCTTGAAAGCCCCGGCGAACAGAATGTGGCCAATCTTATGGCCCATGTCCGTGCCGCAAGCCCATTGGATCAGTGTGAAGGTGCTGGTGATACGCTGGGGTCTGAAAGATTGCAGGTGTCCTGAGTCTCAGGGCTCTTGAGGTGACAAATCCCCAAACTGATTTTTTTCTGGTCTATAACAGCCCAGGTATACTGGTTTCTATACTCTTTTAAAAAAATTATTTTTATTTTTTATGGTTGCATTTGCAGCATATGGAAGTTCCTGGGCCAGGGGTCAAATCAGAACTGCAGCTGCTGGCCTCCGCCACAGCCACGGCAACACCAGATCTGAGCCACATCTGTGGCAATGCCGGATCCTTAACCCACTGAGTGAGGTCAGGGATTGAACCCGCATCCTCACAGAGACCATGTCGGGTTCTTAACCCACTAAGCCACATCAGGAACTCAATTGCTCTAATATGATTTCACTAAACATAGCAAGACTGGGAGATCCTGTTGTGGCGCAGTGGAAGCAAATCTGACTAGTGTCCATGAGGATCTAGATTTGATCCCTGGCCTTGCTCAGTGGGTCGGGGATCTGGTGTTGCTGGGAGCTGTGGTGTAGGTCCCAAGACTCAGCTTGGATCCCGACTTGCTGTGGCTGTGGTGTAGGCTGAGGGCTACAGCTCCGATTGGATCCCAAGCCGGGGAACCTCCGTATGCTGCAAGTTTGGCCGTAAAAAGGAAAAAAAAAAAAAAAGCAAGACTGGATTGGGACCGTGCTCAGGCAACACAGGCTGGGGAGAGGTCACCACTCCACATCACTGCGTGTGTCTGACGGGGACTGGGCTGACCTGGGAAAGCCTGTGGATGGGAACCACTTGCCAGACCTCCGTGGAGGAGGGTCTGTTCCCTGCCCACTGCGTTTCATTCTCCTCGCCCAAGCCCTCATCGTGTCCGGCCTTGGCATCCATGCAGCAGCCTCTGAAAGCCTCGGTCTTTCTGCACAAGGTGGATGTCTTCTCAGTGGACATCCACTCACCTCTGCTCAGATTCCCAAGTGGGACCCATTTTCCACGCCCTGGTGAACCGGCTGCCCTGTCTGCCACGACACAACGGTGCAAAGGTGTTTAATTTGTCATGTGTCGCTACGTTCACGCTAGACTTAAATGTTTGCTTAATGGAGGCGACCAACTTGGCTGTCGGCCTGGGACTTGGTTTTAGCGCTGAAAGTCCTACACCCCGGAAACCCTTCATTTCAGGTAAACCAGGAAGGTTGGCCACCCCAGGTTAAAAAGAAAAGCCTCACACTCCTTCACATTTCGAAGGGGAAAAAATAACAGGAGATAAGAGAAGGGGATGACAGCATAGCTAGGTGCAAAGAATTCAGTGGAACCAGGATTATTTGGGGACAGTTTACAGAACGTGTGGATTGCTCTAGCACAAACGGGTGCCGAAACTCGGCCTCTGTCCACTGTTGTCGAATAGAAACTCAGAGACGGAGTTTCGAGTGGAGGAGAAAAAGATGGCTTTACTGTTTTACCAGGCAAAAGGGAACCACAGTAGGCTAATGCCTTAAAGACCATGCCCCCTTTGGAAGGGATTAGGAGGTGATTTTCTAGTTTGGGGGGTTGAAAATCGGGCTGCAGATAAGGATCAAGGGTAGAGGCAAGCTTGCATTGTTTTTCAAAGCTGGTGTTTAGCGGCCCCAGGACTTGGTTCTGGTGGTCCTCCTTCATCCCAGAGCAAAGAATGATGCATCAAGTAGTTTTTCCATTTTTTTTTGTGGGGGAAGGTTGGTTCTGCAGAAGGGCTCAAAGATATTGTGATGTATATTCTTTGAGGAGGAACCAGGACCCTGCCCCAAAGCTGCACCGTTGTCTCTTGACAGCTCTTCCCTGGTGTCTGCATCTCCTCCCTTCCCTGATGAGCAGCTGCTCTTTGGAACTCAGGGAAGGTCATGGAAGCTGAGGCTTATTCCCTAAAAACAAGACATGGAGGACCCAGAAAGGTTTGTGTGCCCAGGAGCCCCACAGGGCCCTGCTCGCTTACAAAACTAGAGGGAACTTTCTCTCTGACCGTGAGATAGTGAAAAGGGAAATTCTGTTCTGTCCCTTCCCCACCAACCCTTTTAACACACACACTTTTATTTCATATCTAAGACAAATTGAATTCCTTTAGAAATACAGGATTTGAGAGGAAAGAACCAGATTTTTTTTTGTTATAGTTGATTTACAATGTTGTGCCAATTTCTGCTGTACAGCAAAGTGACTCAGTCCTACATATATATATACCTTCTTTTTAAAAATACTATTTTCCATCATGAGAACCAGGAATTTTTTAAGCTGTAAACCTGCCCCATACAGGCAGACAGGCTTGGGTGACAGCTCTGAGAGTCAGCCCTTTAGGGATGAGAGAGGGGGGCGTTTGACTCAGGCTGGTGCCCCTACTGGGACAGCCAAAATGAGGCAGCCTCAGGAGGAGAGGCTGCATCCAGGTGGCGGGGTACCCTAGACAGAAGCTGGGGACACCCCAGACTTAGGAGAGCTAATAAAATGAAGGCACCATTATAGAGAGAAGCAGCCCGATTCATGCCTCAACTTTCATTATTCGAATCTTTCAATGAATACCAGCTTCTAAAGTGAATGTGTAGATAGAGTAATTAAAACATCATTAATATTTATGCTGTAGTTGATGAAGAATTCTCTTGTTTTTTTTTTTTTTTATTTTCCAAGCCGACTCTCCAGGGAATCTCGGGGGGGGGGGGCAGGCCATGAAGATGTGCAGTGCGGGTGACCCTGCAGGGGTGGCCACCTTGATCTTGGGTCCATGACTGCTGTGGTTACCTGCTCCCAGGGGCTCCCCCAAGGATGTCATCTTTCACATGAAAGTGGAATTCACAGTTGCTGCACACCAGCGCCTCATTCTGACAGCGAAACCCCAGTCACCTTGGAAGGGGGGTGGGGTGGGCGGTGACTTCCACGGCGGCAGAAAGCCCACGGCTCAGCTCTCCAGAACCCGTCTCCTTAAGAACTGACCTTTGAGGCTGTGTGCTCTGTAGTAGCTCCAGCTCTGCTTGGTTAAACATGGAAAAATGTTCCTCTGGATAGAACCAACTCCCCATTTATTTCAGAGCATCCTGTCTCTGACGTCATGCCACCCGGTTTATGGCCTCGTGGCCCTGGGTTTCGACTTGAGTAATGCCTGCTGGTGCACGAGGCACCGCCTCTGTAACCACAAGGAAGGGGCCCGCATCCCAGCCGAGTCTCCCAGGCATCTGCTGGGAAGTTGCTGCCTTTGTGCCAGAAAGGATGAATGTTTTCCATACTTCTCACCAAAGGAAAAGGGTTACACGACGAAGGTTAACACAACAATCTTCTCTTATTACCATGATTTATGTGTGCATAACTTCGGCAGGGGAATGTCATCCAGGAGGCTTTTAATTGGCAGACTTCGGGGACCACAGAGGGAGATGACAGAGTGAGCTCTGGAGAAATGAGTGTCGGCTGCCACTCCCGGCTCATCCCTTCGGAGGAGGTCTAGATAAATCTCGGGGGGGAAGGCAGTCAACTTTTAAACTTTTTATTAACCTGATCTCTGCTAATGAAATCCGAAGAGGAGGAGATGATCTCCTCCTTCAGATGATCTGGGTCTCGTGATGCGGCAAATGACTGCCTAGGGTTCTTGAGCCCACGACGCACCAGTCCTCTGGCAGTTTTCATTCGAAGACAACAATACCGCAATTTGCAGTGATTATGACTTCAGTGAGTCACTGGGTCTCGTCTTGCCACACAGGATATGATCATGCATTTTTAGGAATGTCAAAAAACATCTTTTCTTTTGTGCATATATTCTAAGCCTTTGGAGAAAGGCATGGTTTGGAAAGAGAAGCGTGGCTGCCTCCCTGCACTGGGATGCAATTCGGAGGAGGGTCTTTACCCACTGGGTGGGGGCAGCGGGGGTGGGGGGGGTGGTGCTAGCTCACTGGGGGGTGGGCATGCGCCGAACTGGAGAGGGATTTCTTAGACAGCCCTGTTCTAATCTGGGCATCACTTTGAAGAACGCTGTAGGATTTCCCGTGGTGGCTCCCATGAGGATACGGGTTCAATCCCGGGCCTCGCCTAGCGGGTTAAGGGTCCGGCATTCCCACAAGCTGCGGCAGTAGGTTGCAGATGCAGCTTGAATCTGGTATTGCCAAGATTCAAGGAAAAAAGAAAGAAAGAAAGAAAGAAAAAAGAACGCTGCAGTCTTTCTAAAATTCTGATCAATGTCTCTGGAAACATCTGTGCTTATATGCATGGGCCTTTCTAGGCATTAAAATCCAGCCCCTGTGATAAGGTGGTTCCCAGACTGTGGGCCAAGCTTCTTCAGGGGCCACTGGGCTTTTGAAAGAGGAGTGGAAATGTATAAACTTGTATTTATTTTCTAAATCAGGGCTGGCCAAAGACACAATGTCTTCACATTGGGCTCCCCTGGAAACCCACCCCTCTGTAGGATTCACAGGGTGTTTATTTGAGTGGTGGACTGAGGACTCATTGGTGGGAAGGGCTGAGGAAGGGAGGTGTGTAGTGAGTTTTATGTATCCACTTGGCTGGGCTACCATGCCCAGATATTTGGTCAAACATTATTCTGGATGATTGCGAGAGTGGTTTTCGAATGAGATTAGCATTTAACTGGTGGACTCAGAGTAAAGCAGAGAATAGGTGTGAAAGCCTACTGGGATTGTGGATGGACCTCGTTCAATCAGTTGAAGACCTGCACAGGAGAAAGACTGACCGCCTCCCTCCCCCTACCCCCGTCCCAAGTAAGAGGGATGCTGCCAGGAAATGGCCTTTGAACTTGAACAGCAGCATTGGCTCTTCCCTGGGTCTCCAGCCTGCCAGTCTGCCCTGCAGATTTTGAACTTGAGCCACCTCATGATAGCGTGAGCCACCTCCTTAAGATGGATCTGTGTATGCACACACATCCTAGTGGTTCTGTTTCTCTGAGAACCCTGACTCATAAAGGAAGTCTTTATGTCCTTATCCCATCTGCCCTGGGGGGAAGTGAAGAAAGAGGATACTGGGGTGTAAAAAATATTTCTGCTCTGGGCAGTTGAGGCTCAATCAGCTGGGAATTCTGGGAGGGTATTCAAACAAGCCTCAGCGGTGTTTCAGCTGAGTGGAGAGGTGGATGGGAGATTAATTCACCAATTCCTACCTGCCATTGGCATTAACTCCCTGGCATGTGCTTGTAGCAGAACGCCCTTGGCATATGTACTAGAAGGGTAAGTGCCAAGGAATATGATGGGGCCCTGACCCACATACAAAGACTCCCGTGTTAGGGTCTATAAAACGTTATCTTCAAAAAAACTTTCTCCTTCAAAAATGATAAGAGTGTACATTTCGTGGTGATGGGGGTTCTGCAATGCAGGGTGGCCAGGAATGTGTTACAGGCTATGTCTTTATTTTTCTCTTTTTGCTTTTTAGGGCCACAACCTGCAGCATATGGAAGTTCCCAGACTAGGGGTTGAATCGGAGCTGCAGCTGCTGGCCTACATCACAGCCACAGCAACAGCAGATCCCAGCCCCATCTGCGATCTGCACCACAGCTCGCAGCAATACCAGATCCTTAGCCCATTGAGTGAGGCCAGGGATCGATCCCACATCCTCATGGATACAAAGTCAGGTCCTTAACCCACTGAACCACAATGGGAACTCCAGGCCAAGTCTTTAGAATAGGACGTAGTCCATGTGCAACTTTGCCGTGGCCTAACTTGCCGTGGTTTAGCGGGGTCCAGCACAAGTGGCGTGGCCAGTGCACCCTTGATGCGACTGAGTTGGGTAGAGAGACTGAGAGGTTCTATTGAGGACTCCTCCACACACCTGCCCCATATGTGGATCCATAGAGGACTTAGACTTTGTGCTGGCTATACCTGCTGACACCAGGGTGCATGTCCTGGAGGACAAAATTCATTGTTTGAAGTGGGTACTTAGTTTCTTCTTTGCAGGCAAACTCTTTACTTTGCTGTTAATTTCTGAGCACCTGCAACTAAACTAACTTAGCATCTCTAGTCTTTCAAACTGTTCCCTTGTCATTTTTTTTTTTTTTTCCCCAGCAGCAGCTCTTCCATCCTTCCTTTCTGCTCTGATTCTTCCCTTCCGCTCTTGGAATAGTCCATTCCTTTTTCCTTGGAAGGCTCTCTCCATCCTTACAGCTTTGGCCGTTGTTGTTATTTGAGAGGAAGGTGAGCTTGCTAGCCCTCGCTTTACATCAATAAATGCTTTTGCTGAAAGCTTAGATGTTTTAGAGATCTACCATGCAGAAGGTAGGCTGTTTGCCTGCCTGCCTCTCTGGGGTAATGGCTATACCCTACTTACCCGTGAAACACTTGAACTAGCTCATACAAAAGAGGTGGTAAAAAGCACCCAGAGTAATAATTTCCCATGTTTAATGACTGGTGTGCCTACAGGACCGCCATTCTCTGCCTCCACCAGCTCCAAAGGGTGCCATCTTTTTATAATCTTGTAGGCTGGGGGAAAACGTCCTTTAAAAATCCAAGTGTTTTGGGTGTTCCATGGGCCCTTGTTTTCCTTTTGTAAAAACCCATGTGTCCGTGGGGCACATGTGCCACTACTCACAAGGTGACAGCAGTGATCAGAAACATAATTTTCAATATTTATGATTGAAAATGTAATTTAGAAATGAAAGAAAGGGCACTTGTTCCTCCTTAACTTGAAGTGAAATCATTGTTTTGAGACATGTTCTTTATACCGTTAATCTGGCCAGTGTAATTTACCATGCCGTGGCTGAATTGTAAGTCTGGCGCTCTATTCATCAAGCAAGATGAATATTTGTGCAAGATGCATATGAATGAGTAGGTGTTGTGTGGTGCCAGGGTGACTTGATTTCAAAAATCTGGGGAAGGCTGCCTGGGCAGGTGTTCCGTGATTTCAATATAGAGCAGGTGCTGCCTCCAGGGAGCAGGTTCAGTGAAGAGGTCAGCAGCTGAACTGACCATAAGTGGGCCTCCCCTCAGGCCTCTGGGTTCTCCTCCCACCCAGACTGTGAGGCATGGCTGCCGCTAGCCTCTTTGGACTTGGTCAGAGGTCGTTAACACACTTGAGAGAGAAAACCCAGGGCTGGTTGAGGTAGGCAGTCTGCCCTGTGCTCTCTCTCTGGGGGTTTAACTTTTTGTTTTGAAGGAATTTAAGACTCACCACAAGCTGTAATAATACCGCAGAGATTTCCTGTGGATGGATCCTTTGCAGATTCCACCCTTGACCATATCTTATGTGATTCTCAAACTAGGAATTGATGTTGGCACATACTATTAATGAACTATAGACCTTACTTGAATGACATATGTAGGTTTTAAAAAATTGAACTGGTGGGGTTCCCTCTGTGGCACAACAGGATGCAGGTTCCATCCCCAGCCTGGCACAATGGGTTAAAGGATCTGGCGTTGCCACCACTGTGGCTCAGATCTGATCCCTGGCCCGGGAACGCCATATGCCATGGGGTAGCCAAAAAAGAAAAAAAAGATTGAATTCATTGCCAGCATCTCACATTTGGGTGATGTTTGCAGGAGTAAGATTTGTTCAGACTGAGCCCGGGTACTGCAGGGAACCATCCTGCAAAAGCTCACGGAGGAGCACGTGCTCAGTAATTTGCTGCGGACCTCACCCCTCTGCGCGGACATTCACCCTATTTGCTTTGGTCGTTGACTCTACCTGCCGCTTCACTGTAGGCATTTGCATTTGAGACCCCTGTAATAATTACTGCAAGCTCTGCCCTGGTCTGCTGCCGGCTGAGATGCATTCCTGGGTAGGAGGGCTTCTCTTTCAAAGGGTGGCAGCCTCTGAGCCAGAGGAATACTGTTTTCAGTGGGGTGGGGACTTTCTCCCCACACACAGATGGCGTGGATGGTAGGAGCACTCATTGCTCATGGGGAGGTGCTCCAGAGGCAGAGTCTGTGCTTGGGGCCAAACTACAGAAGCATAGCATTTTTTTTTTTTGTCTTTTTGGGGCTGCACTTGTGGCATATGGAGGTTTCCAGGCTAGGGGTTGGATCAGATCTGTAGCTGCCGACCTACACCACAGCCACGGCAACACCAGATTTGAGCCACATCTGAAATCTACACCACAGCTCACAGCAATGCAGGATCCTTAACCCAGTGAGCGAGGTCAGGGATCAAACCCGAGTCCTCATGGATACTAGTTGGGTTTGTTAACCTCTGAGCCACAACAGGAAGTCCAAGCATAGCAGTTTTATTTAAAGCTTCTGGTATTGCTGGGGGAAAGCGCACATTCTGGGTGTTAGCAGCATCCTTCCTCGTTTGCACTAGCTCTCTGCCAGCTGTGTGTTTTGTGGTACATGGTTATCATTTTACAAAGCAGTGCAGTGGACTTAGAGGCAGACACATCCTCTCCCATTTCTCCTGTGATGGCATTTAATCCATGATCAAAATAAGCATTAGGGGAGTTCCCTGGTGGCCTCGCGGTTAAAGGACCTAGTGTTGTCACTGCTGTGGCTTGGGTTACTTCTGTGGCTTGGGTTTGATCCCTGGCCTGGGAACTTCCGCATGCTGTGGGTATGGCCAAAAAAATAATAAGCATTAGATCTTAGTCTCAAGGTTACTTTCTCATCTTTCCCAGGGCAGGGTAGATGGAAGATTTGATGGAGGTACCAGTTGAACTGAAACCTCTGAGACACTGTCCCCAGAGATGTGTCAGCAAAGATGAGGGCTTTGTAAATATGGGGGGCTTGTCTCTTCACCCAAATTAAATTCAGCAAAATGCCTCTGCATGCCCACTGTGTGTGTAGGTACTGGGGTGGTGACAGGTGGATGAGACAGCCGTCTTTGAGGAGCTCTCGGTGCTCCGGGAAAGTGCCCTCTCCATCACTAACGAGACCAATGCCAGAGTGCACTGGGTGCTCTTTGACCAGAGTGGGCTGGAGAAGCGCATGATGAAAATGGCCTGACATCAGAAGCTGGGGCAAGGTACCCACCCTTTGTATCATAAAGAAGAGCGACAAAAGCTGCAGGTCTTTTCTGGAAGGTTATGGGGGGGCGGGGAGTGGCTGTGGAAACGGTGTGTGGGGGGGTGGCGGTGGAGGGTGGAAGTGGAGGAGGAAACAAAACGAACACCTGGAAAGAAGGACACCCAGAATCTCCTTAAGAGCGCCCCTCTCTCCGTAGAGCTGCTGTTTCTCCCTGGCCTCGCAGTGCTGGAGGATTAGTTCTGGATTCTCTTAGTAATTAATAGCATTTAAGTTCCAGGGCAGTCAGTTTTGATTAAGCAAACATTAAATTAATCCAATCTGCAAACACTTACTCTCTAAGCACTACTGGGAGAGGCGGGGAGAGGCGACTGGATGGACAGAAGGATGCAGCCTCATTGGGTTGCCAGGCACCTCCGAGTAGTTACAGCTGGATCAATACGGCTCCTAGAGCTATAATAAAATGGCTTCGACATGCTCATCGGTGGCTGCGAACACAGTATACACATTGATTTCCTGGCCTGATATAACCCATTTACCTATTCAGCTCCTCCGTTCAGGAAGGTGGAAGGGTCCCAAGGCCCAAGGGAGCAATGATGCTTGTAAGTAGGTTAGCAAATGCTTGGGAAATGTCTTAATCGGCTGCACGGCTCGTTCTCCAGGAAGACGCGTTTCTTTGTGAGAGAAAAGGCCTCCTTAAAATCTTACTGGCTTCATCCAGGGAAACACTGGAAGTTGGGGCTGTTGCCTTTTCTGCTCATCCAGGATTTGCCCTTATTGTGTGTACGGATTCAGGGTCGGAACGATTGTCTTAGCTTCCTGGTGTGTAAGGGGCTCAAGTACAAGATCATTCTAGGCACGTCTTTGACTCTGACTTAGGTGAACTGGGGGGAATCTCAGAGAACATTGGCCGGGATGGCTCACACAGGAAGCGCATCTTCCTGCATCTACTTTTGCTCTCCCGTATAGTCTTAAAAGAAAGAGAACCTGTTTCAATATAAATGAATGAGAGTAGCATGGTATAATCACAGTTAGGGCTCATTGCATTTTTTTTTTTTAATTTTTAGAGGCGTTTTTAAAACAATTATTCCTTTATTTCTTTTTAAAAGTATAATTGATCTACAATGTTGTGTCAATTTTAGCTGTACACCATAGTGAGCCAGTCATATATATATACATATACATATATATGTATATATATATACTATATATATATATATATTTATATATTCTTTTTCTCATACTATCGTCCATCATGGTCTATCCCAGGGGATTGGACATAGTTCCCATGCTATCAGCAGGACCTCATGGCTTATCCATTCTAAATGTAATAGTTTGCATCGACTCATCCCAAACTCCCAGTCCATCCCACGACCCCCCGCCCCCCGGCAACCACAAGTCTGTTCTCTACGACTATGAGTCTGTTTCTGTTGTGTCGATAGGTTCATTTGTGCCATGGTTTAGATTCCACATATAAGTGATATCATATGGTATTTGTCATTCTCTTTATGACTTCATTTAGTATGAGAATCTCTAGTTGCATCCATGTTGCTGCAAATGGTATTGTTTTGTTCTTTTTTATGGTTGAGTAGTATTCCATCGTATATATATATATATATATATATACAATGCAAGGCTCAAGGCAGTTCTGTTAGATGAGGAGACCCATGCTTTAAAACAAGCCAGTTGGCTCCCATAAAATAGTTATCTCACCCATGTACTTAATAAAACCATTAAGTACAAAGCCATTATTGTTACAAAGCATTTTTTAGACTGTCGGGAATATGCTTTTATTCTTATTTATTTATTTATTTTTAATGTTTGGCTGCACCCGCTGTAGGTGGAAGTTCCCGGGCCAGGGGTTGAACCTATACCATAGCAGTGACCCAAGCCACAGCGATGACAACATCACATCCTTATCCTGCTGCTCCACAAGAGAACTCCAGAATATACCTGCTTTTAAGTGCGAGCCTTTAGGCATGTGTGCTTTCCTGCTTTGAAAGTGTTTAAGTGGGTTTCGGAATGGCCAGAGGTTATTCTGCATCTCCTGCGGTGGTCAGGTTGGGTTTGATCGTTTTTGGTGAGAAACCATTTCCTGGAGAAAGTGAAGCTGGTTCGTGGGGTCAAAATGTTTTCCTTTTGCCTGTCACAGAAGCTGGCCAGAGTTGCAGGATTTTCACACACGACGAACGGGAAGATGTTTAAGACCTGAGGGCGGAGGAAGAGGTTTGTTATTGTACCAAAGACCCAGTCCCTGGGGTTCCTGTTGAGGGTTTTGGGGGAGGTTTCCTGAGCGTCAGCAGTGCACACGAGGATTCTGCTTAGGAAATGACACTTAGTTGTAGAACCATATGGGAAAATCCACAGCTTAAAAAAAATCATCACTGGCTACCATTTCCTTCCAAATCATGCTCCCCTTGAGAGAGTAAAAACAAATGTCAAGTTTTCATCATTTCCATTCCTCACTTGACATCCTTAACAATCTTTGAAGATATTTTCCCTTCCACCAACGCTTCCGTTTTGAGTCTGTTTCTTCATTTAAGCAGAACCCTGCACTTTGCGACTGTTCCTTAAGAGTTTGGAGGTGGAGGAAGATTCTGGGCATCTTCCTGCTAAAGCGCTTGACATGAGTCCATCTCTACAAGTTTCTTGAATGTGCTGGACTTTTCTTTTTTTTTGTTTTTGTCTTTTCTAGGGACACACCCATGGCATATGGAGGTTCCCAGGCTAGGGGTCTAATCGGAGCTGTAGCCACTGGCCTACGCCAGAGCCACAGCAACGCCAGATCCGAGCTGCATCTGCAACCTACACTACCGCTCATGGCAATGCCAGATCCTTAACCCACTGAGCAAGGCCAGGGATCGAACCCACAACCTCATGGTTCCTAGTTGGATTCGTTAACCACTGAGCCACGACGGGAACTCCTGGACTTTTCTTTTGTAGTCTTATTTAGCTCATCATTAAGGTCATATGCAAGTAGAAACCAGGTCAGCTTTATTTACCTCCCTAACTGACCAGGAATTTTTTTTTATTCCTCCTAGGGAATACCTGCTAACATCCTGATTGTTCCATGGAGTAGAACTGTTTGTTTTACTTTGGGGAATGGTTTAAGCTCACTTAGAATTTATTCTTTGCCTTCATAATGACACTTAATATCTGTTGATCATTTACTATTTAAAAGACAATGTGCAAATTTGCACAGACCAGCTCTTTCAATCTTTACAAGGATCCTAGAAAACAAGGGTCCTGAGTCCCTGTCACACAAAAGGAAGCAGGACTTGTAGAAGTCAAATACTTTGCCCAGGGTCACACAAGGGCACAGTACAGCCTGAGTCAGGTCTGGGAAGGTCTGGAGCAGAGCCTGAGCCACCACACTCTTCTGCCTCCAAACGGGCAGTCCCAGCTCATTTTTACATCGGCCTGAAACCCCAAGTTTTACTTAAGAGGCTCGGGATCCAAGGTTGAACGGTTGACTTAGGAAAAGTACGACAGCCTGTCCCTGATAACATGTTCCTCCTAGAAGCCACCGGAGATATACTGCCTTTCATCACTGCATGCATTCATTCATATTTTCAGGAACAGCCAGGGCAAGTGATGACAACACATGCTGCTGAATGGATATCGTGTTGTCGCGGACACCACAGTCCTGCCATCTTTCTGTGCTGTTCGGCTTCACCTTCATGAATAGAGGTAGTGAGTGAAGACAGTTGGGTGGCACCACCTTACACCACATTCGTTTAATCTCTTAAATGATTATAGCACAGGTTAGGTGTTCCTTCTGGCCTTTGATGTGGTATCCTTTTTATTAGGCTGTATAGACTACAGCTTTTAATATCCGCGTGCATCTTAACACATATGTTCAGAGAACACATGACGTTGTGAGGTGCCAGGAAGAAAAAAAGCTGCTCGTGATCTTAAATCCATCCAAGTGCCTTTATGAGATGCAATCAACCATGTATTAATTCCCTCTATCCATCATTAGCTGAGTGGTGAAAATATATGCAAAAGAAAATGGAACCTGGGCAGGAAGGTAGTGAAGAGGTTTTTACAAATTAGATTATTTGAGTAAATGATTCCTCAGACAGAAGGATATTGTCCAAAGGGCCCTTTCATTATTATTCACTTTCTTTGACGCACAGGAGAGTATTGTCAGGGCAGCAAGAGCACTTCACTGCTGCTGAATGAAAAGGATGATTGTCAGACCCAGGACTGGGTCCACACCAGATGCACGAGGCTGCAGGGGAGGCATCGCCACAGCTCATGCTGAGATGTTTGCCGATGTGGTACCTGGGTCCACATCGGAATGGGTGGGCGATTGTCCTGAGCCTTCTCCCTCTGTAAGTGGCTGAGCCACCCCGAGTCCCAGTCCCCCTTTTCCTTAATGGCACGTGCTCTGGCTGTGTGACCATTAGCCTGGAAAAGCCCAGCCATCAGAGACTATTTTCCATTTTCTAAAAAATGTGAGTTCTGAGTTTAGAACAGAAAGAAAGCAGGGACAAACAGGAGCAATGTGGTTTCTGGTCTTTGGATTTCCCCCTACCCCCCATCTAGTGACTCGCTGTTTGTGTTTCCTTAAAAGACAGTGTCTGGTGGACAGAGTGATGCTGAGTCTGGGATCCTTTACCTAGAAGGTTTTTGGAATCTGCTCTTTCCAGTGAGTTTTGCAGAATGATGCAGTAATGAGCATCTTTTTTTTTTTTTTTTCTTTTTATGGCTGCATCTGCGGCATATGGAAGTTCCCCTGCCAGGGGTCCAATTGGAGCTGCAGTTGCGACCTATGCCACAGTCACAGCAATCCTGGATCCTTAACCCACTGAGTGAGGGCAGGGATTGAACCCACATCCTCCCAGAGACATCGTAGGGTTCTTAACTCACTGAGCCACTATGGCTTCCCGTGTAAGGCTTCTGTTCTGAGCCACCATGGCTTCCTGTTCTTGGCTTCTGTGTGTAAGGCATCCTGGGGGTGCAGCTGATACTGCCCGTCAGGAAAGAGGGACGGAAAGAGTTGCTGTAATCTTGACTCACCTTTGGGCGTAATAATTACAGAGCGTTGTGGAGAGAAGGAATTAAGCAAAGGCCCTTATTAACCCTGCCTGAGAGGGTCGGTTGTATGTGTGTGTGTGCAGCTGTCACCTGGGAGGTGTGCTAATGTGTTGGCCACTTGAGCTGTGTCCTTGCACTTTTTTTCTTAATTTCATTACCCCACAATTTTATTTATTTATGTATTTATGTATTTATGTATTTATTTATTTTTGGTCTTTTTAGGGCCGCACCCATGGCATGTGGAAGTTCCCAAGCTGGGGTTGAATCAGAGCTACAGCTGCCAGCCTACACCACAGCCACAGCAACGCAGGATCTGAGCTGTGTCTGCGACCTAAACCACAGCTTACGGCAACACCGGATCCTTAACCCACTGAGTGAGGGCAGGGACCGAACCTGCAACTTCATGGTTCCTAGTCCGATTCATTTCCACTGCACCTCTTCTGTGGCTTGGACAGCAGTCTCTGTTCATGTCCTGGCACTCACAGTGACACAGAATTCAAAGAAAAAATCACCCACCAGTGGTTAAAAAGTAACGACGACCGCAAAATACCTGGAGATTTTACTTATTTTCAGCCTCCATGTTTATTTTAAGTGGTCTGGAGTTTTAGCTACCGCGTGTGCGGATCCCACCCCAGGCAGGCACACATTTTCATCCATGGAAACTTGCTCCCGACTGGCTTTCTGCTGCGTGGGCTGGTGGGCTCCATCCAAGTTTTCGTGTTTATTGCTCACCTGAGCACCGTGATTTGGACAAAGAAACATCTCACCGCTGTGAGCTAGTTTAGGTGTTGCTCTATTTTATTTTATTTTAGATAGTTTAGGTGTTGATCTATTTTATTTATTACCCAAAAAAGTCATCCCTGTCAACATGGGCTAAATGAGTGGGGGATAAGGAGCACCTTGCCTGCCCGCCATGTCCACAGCTTCACTCTCCAGATGCTTTATGCTTCTTGGACTTTCATTAAAAACCCAGCATTCTTTTTTTCCTCCATATTCATCGCTCCTTGTGAAAAATTTAGAACACACCTCTAAAGAAAATGATCAAATTCAAATCATCTCTAATCTCAGCACTCAGAGATGAGATCTCAACCTTTTGAAAATATATCATCCCATTGTTTCTTATGCGGAGACATAAATACATACCCCAAATATAGATTTCTTTTTAAAAATGGATCACAATTTATGTTCAGTTTTATACCATGGAATTTTCACTTAATATATCAAAAGCTTTCCCTCCCAATATTCAAATAGCTTAATATTATTTATATTTATATTATCCACTTACGATGTCATGACTATGATTTTGTGTCAAAAATATGATTTAAAACATTATTTTAAATGGTTAATAGCTGCCTATTGCATGGAAATTCCTTTATTGTTGGACATGTCTACTGTATAATTTAACTTTCTTTGATTTCTGAGATTGACTATTAAAAAGTATTTATTGAACACCTGCACTTTTAGTTTTTGAAGTTCCTGTTTTTTTTCTGTTGGACAATTGCTTGCCAATTTGGATTGTGAAAACTGATTATTGAAGACATACAGTTTTTATCATATATATACGATAATTTCTTTTCTTTTTTTTTTAGGGCTGCACCTGTGACACGTGGAGGTTTCCAGGCTAGGGGTCGAATTGGAGCTGCAGCTGCTGGCCTACACCACAGCCACAGTGACGCCAGATCCCAACTGCATCTGCAGCCTGTGCCACAGCTAGCGGCAATGCTGGTTCCCGAACCCACTGCTTGAGGCCAGGGATTGAACCTGCATCATGGGCACTGTGCCAGGTTCTTAACCTGCTGAGCCACAACGAGAACTCCAAATTTTTATTTAAGGCTCTTACAACTTTTTATTGTGAAATATAACACACGGGTAGAAAATGCACAAAACAGAAACATGTAGCTCCATGATAATCCCACGCGAACACCCATGTGACCACATCCAAGCCCGTGGCCCTCTCTTTGCTCCTTCCAATTGTGACCCTGTCTTCTGCAGCCTCAAAGCAAAGCAAAGGAAAGTGAAGGAAAGCAAAGGAAAGCAAAGCAAAACGCTACCTTAAGTTATAAGGTATGCAAGTCCTGGCTTTGCTTTATGGTTTCCCACTTATGCATTATGTGTGTATCCTGAACCACTCTAGCTTAGTGTTGGTTTTTTGAGCTTTGTTGTGAGACCATGTACTGGGTTCTTTTATGTTTGTTGCCTGTAGGTCTAGTTCCTTGCTTTTCATTGCACTGCAGATTTCCATTTTAGGGCTGTATCACGATGTATATTTCCATCATTGTGTTCATGGGCATTTAGGTAATTTCCAGTTTGGGGTGCCATGGATAATGCGGTCACGAATATTCTTGTGTCTTGGTACAACTGCATGTGTATTTCTTTGGGGTATTTGGCTACACTTGTGCTAAGGCAGGTGTGAGTTCAACTTTGGTTTAGGGTGTCTAAGCGTTCCCATTGCTCTGCTTCTTCACCAGCACCTGCTGGTGTTAATTTTTTAATTTCAGCCCTTCAGGTGTGTGCACTGTGGTTATAACTAACAGTTCCTAGGTGATTAATGAGGTTGAATGTTTTTTCATGTGTTTCTTGGCCATGTGGATATCCTTTTCTGTAAGTGCCTGTCATCTCTTTCAGCTATTGGTCTATTCTGGCTTCCCTGTATTTTCTCACCACTCTATGGTTTTGCTGAAGGGTTCTTTGTTAATTTTATGTATCCCAGATAATACCCTATGGCCTGTTTTTTTGTGTTTTTTTTTTTTTTCCACTCTTCTCTTGGTGTCTTTTGATGAACAGAAGTTGTTAGTTTTAATGAAACAAAATCTACCTTGAGTCATAAAGATTCTTTTCTGTGTTATTTTCCAGCAGTTTTATTAGTTTGCCTTGTACATCCAGACTGATTATCCTCCAGGAATTGATTTTGTGTATTGTGTGAGGTAGGGGTCAATATTTTTCCCTAATATGTATCTGCTTGTTGGTTTGCCTTTTCCTTATAACTTTGAAGAACCATTCTTCCTCACTCCCATAAAGCAAATATTTCCAAATGCATGCTTGTATGTCTATGCTTTTTATCCTGTTCTGTTGATCATTTTATCTGTCCTGGAACCAGTGCTGTACTGTCTTGGTTCCTGCAGCTTTATAATAACATCTTGGTATCTGATAGAGCAAGTTCTTCTTTCTTTCCTTTTTCAAGACTATCTTGGCTATTTGCATCTTCTTTAAAAAATTTTTTTTTCTTTTCTTTTTAAGGCTACACTGTGGCATATTGAAGTTTTCTGGCTAGGGGTTGAATTGGAACTGCAGCGGCAAGCCTGTATCACAGCCATGGCAACACTGGATCCGAGCTGCATCTGTGATCTATGCTACAGCTTGCAGCAATGCTGGATCCTTAACCCACCGCGTGAGGCCAGGGATGGAACCCGCATCCTCACAGAGGCACTGTTGGGCTCTCAACCTGCTGAGCCACAACAAGAACTCCCTATTTACATTTTCAAATGCATTTTAGGATTAGGATGATAGGCAGAATTCTGCGATGGCCCCTGTGAGGCTGCCTTGTGCTGTTCACATCTTTGTCTACCTCCCTTTCCTTGACTGTGGGCAAGACCTGTGGTTTGCTTCTGGTCGATAAAATATGGCAGAGGTGATGATGGGTGACTTCCCATCAGATATCTGTATCTCTGTCTATCTATGTATATATATCCAGTCTAGCCAGCATCAAGTAGAGACTGTCCTACTGGCCTTGAAGAAGCAAGCGTCTAGGACATAGAGTGACTATGGAGAAGGCCACATGGCAGAGACTGTAGGCAGCCTCTAGGAGCTGAGGCCTCAGTCCTCCAGCAGCAGGGACCAAATTCCACCAGCAATCATGTGAGCTTGGCAGAGAGCTCTGATCTCCAGATGAGAACACAGCCTGACCAACACCTCCATTGTAATCTTCTGAGACTCCAAGCAGACCCAGCTAAGTTGTGCCTGGATTCCTGAGTCACAGATAATGCGAGCTATCAAGTGTGTCTGCCTTAAGGCGTCTAAGTTTATGGTAACTTGTTTCATAGCAACAGAAAACTAATACAACCAGTTTATCGAGCTTCTAGGAAAAAAAAAAAGAAAACTTTTGGAATTTTTATTGGGGTCATGATGGATGGATAATTTTGGAGGGAATTGACATTTCTATGAAATTGCATTTTTAATCCATTAAAAGAAGGGGATAGAGCCTTTCTTTTAAATTTTTATTAATAAGGAATTGTAATTTTTTGATGTAGTGCTCTTCACCTTTCTGTTAAGTTTATTACAGGCTATTTGATACATACTTTTATTGCCATTTGTTGTAAATGGTGTTTCTTTGTTTTGTGTTTGTGACTGGTAAATAAAAAAGCAAATATTATTATTATTATTATTTTTATTTTTATGGCCACACGCATGGCATATGGAGGTTCATGGGCCAGGAGCCTCAGCTGTGACCTACACCAGGCGGGCAACACCAGGTCCTTTAACTCACTCTGCTGTGCTGAGAATTGAATTCATGCCTCCACAGTGACCCGAGCTACTGTTGTTGAATTCTTAACCCACTGCACAGTAGCGGGCACTCCAAAAAGCAAATATTTTTTATGTGCTGAACTTGAATTTAGCTTGGTTGCTAACCTCACTTATTCCTTTTACTAATTGATAGATTCTTTTGGATTTTCTAAATCCACAACTTTTCATTTCCTTTCTAACTCATGTTTTTAATTTCTTTTTCTTGATGTATCATTGATTTCGAAAGCAAACTTTTCAGTGCTGCATCTTGGAGAACCGGTTCCTCTTTCCTACCTTTCTGAGTCCTGGATAACAATCCTCGATTTCTCTGTGATGCTGCTAAAAGCATGGGTTAGTCACCTCCTCTGAAACTGATATTCTTTCTCAGGTTAAAGAAAAAACCAGCATCCCCAAATGCTAAGCCTCCCTGGGCTTCCATTTTCCGTTGATCATGACTTAGTGATTCTTCATTGATTTGTTAGCTTTGTGTTTCCTTTGCTTGTTTTTAATTTTTAATGTTATCTACTTTTGCTCTAGTTGTCATGAGGGAGGGCAGATCAAATAATCTATCCCATCCTTAGCAGAAGCGTGTCACAATATTTTTAACTTTTTAACAGCTTGGGGTATAATTTATATGCTGTAGCATCTAGCAATTGTAAGTGTACAAGTCGATGAAGTTTAGTTAATGGACAAGAGTTGGGTAGTAAGGATCACAATCCAGTTTTAGAACATTTCCGTCCCCTAAATGTTGCCTCATGACTCTTTGCAATCAGTTCCCAGACTGTCACTGACGTGCTATGTTTGTATGATTATAGATTTGCATTTTTTTATAAAGTTCTTGTAAATTGAATTGTATGTAATATGTAGTCTTTGTGTCTGGCTTCTATCATTTTAACATAATGATACCAATTTCAATGCATGTTGTTCCATGTTATGATTTCTTGTTTCCAGTGTACAAGTTTTTTTTTTTTTTTTTGGTCTTTTTAGGGCCACCCCCATGGCTAGGGGCTGAATTGGAGCTGTAGCTGCCAGCCTACGCCACAGCCACAGCCAGAGCCATGTGGGATCTGAGCTGAGTCGGTAACCTACACCACAGCTCACGGCAACACCAGATCCTTAACCCACCGAGCAAGGCCAGGGATTGAACCTGCGTCCTCATGGGATGCTAGTCAGATTCGTTCGCCGCTGAGCCACGACGGGAACTCCTTCAGTGTACAAGTTTTGTAGTTGTCGTTTTACAGTTTCCGTGCAGATATTTTGTACTGTTTTCTCTAATCCCAAATATTTGCTTTGATACTATTGTGAATGGCAGTGCTTTCTTAATTTTATTTTTGGATTGTTTATTGCTGGTATATAGAACTACAATTGATGTCAGGTCAGTAGGGTTGATAGTGCTGTTCAGGTGGTTTATATCTTTACTGATTTCCTGTCCAGTTACTCTATTATTTAGAATGAATTATTGAAATCTCCAACTGTAATTATTGAGTCATCTATTTCTTCTTTCAGTTCTTTCAGGTTTTTCTTTTTTTATTTGGGGGCTCCCTTATTAGATTCACATTTATTTATAACTTATATATCTTCTTGACATATTAAACCTCTTATCATTAAGAAATCTTTCTTTTTCTCTATAAAAAAATTCATCTTAAAAGTGATTTTACATGATGCTAATGCAGCCATTTCGGCTTTCTTATTGTTAATGTTTGTGTGTTGTATATTTTTGCATCTTTTTACTTTGATTTGTTTGTATCTTTGAGTCTAGAGCTCTGGTAGATAAAATATAATTGAATCTTACTTAAAAAACACAACCCAGTCAGATAATCTCTGCCTTTTGTTGAGAATGTTTTGTCCTTTCACATTAATTTGATAATTGGTTTCGTTAGATTTATATCCACCCTTTTGATATGAATTTTCAATATGTCTCATAGCTTTAAAATTTTTTCTATTCCTTCTTTACTGCCTTCTCTTGTATTAAATAAGCATTTTTAGTATGCCATTTTTATTTCCCTATTTTTTTAAACAGTGTAATTTTTTTCTATGGGTTTAAATGGGTTCTGTGGGTTTTATGCTCTGTGGCTTTGAAATACATTGATGTATCACTGTTTCATATTGACACTCAGGTAATTCAAGTAAAATTTAGCCACTTCACTTCCATATAGCTCCATTTCCTCTCCCTCCTTTATGATATTATTATCATATATATTATATGTGTTTTAAACCCAATAACGCAATTTTATAATTACTCTCTTCAGTCTTATGCTTTTGGAAGAAATTAAGATAAGAAAAAAGAAAAAAACTATATTTTATATATACTCTCTCTATATATTGTATATATAAAACCTATATTTTATATATACATTCTATATTTACCTACCTATTTACTATTTCTGGCCTCTGCATGTCCTCCTGTGGGATTGAGTTACTATCAGGTCTCATATCCTTTCATCCTGAAGAATGTCCTGTCGTATTTCTCATAAGGCAGGTCAGCTACCAATAAATTTTCTTAGTGTTTATCTAGGACTGTATTCTCCTTTCATTTTTAAAGAATTTTTTTTGCTGGTTATAGAATTCTTGGTTAACAGTTTTACGTTTTTTCTTTAGCGCTTTGAATATGTCATTCCACTGTCGTTTGGGCTTCACTGTTTTTGATACAGAGTCAGCTGTTAATCATATGGTTACTCCTCTGTACATGCTGAGTTATTTTACCCTTGCCGCTTTCCAGAATTTTTGCTTGTCTTTGGTTTTTCATAGGCTAAGTGCAATATACTTATCCTATGTTGTGTCTGAGCTTCTTGCATCAGTAAATTATGCTTTCTCATCAAATTTGATACCTTTTGGCTATTATTTCTTTGAATACTCTTCCCCCCCTCCCGCATCTTGCACTCTCTTTTCAGAAAATCTCACCATATGTGTGTGTTGGCATACTTGATGTTTCCGACAAATATTTGTCTCTGTTTATTAAAATTTTTTCTCTGTTCTTTGTGTTGGGTAGGTTCTACTTTTCTATCTTCAAGTTTACTGATTTTTTTTTTTTTGCCTTTTTTTAGGGTGGCACCTGTGGCACATGGAGGTTCCCAGGCCAGGGGTCTAACTGGAGCTACACCTGCTGGCGTATACCACAGCCACAGCAATGCCAGATCTGAGCCGTGTCTGTGACCTACCCCATGGCTCACAGCAACACCAGATCCTTAACCCACTGAGCAAGGCCAGGGATCAAACCCATAACTTCATGGTTCCTAGTCGGATTCGTTTCCACTGCACCACAATGGGAATTCCAAGTTTACTGATTTTTTTTAATTCTGCCCTTTCAGGTATGATATTGAGCTCATCTATTTAATATTCATTTTGATTATTGTATTGTTTACTCCAGAATTTTCATTTTTCACATAGGTCTTTTTTTTAGTTTTTATTTCTCTATTTTGGTTCTTGACTTGAATAACTGTCATTGTATTTTCATTTAATTCTTAAAATTTTTTATTGATGAGAAATTAACCAACTATTTTGAAGTGTAAAAATCAGTGTTTTTTAGTAAACTCACAGTGTTGTTCTAGAACATTTTCATCATATCCAGAAAGAAACTTTATACCCATTAAAGAGTTGTTTCCCATTCACCTTTACCCCTGCCCCAGCACCAACCAATCTGTGTTATTTCTCCATTAGTTTACCTTTTCTGGATATTTTACATAAATAGAATCATACAATATTTTCTGTCTGGCTTCTTTCACTAAACACAATATTTTTGAGGTTCATCCACATTATAGCATGTATCAATACTTCATTGTTATTGCTGAATAATATTTCATTGCATCTATATTTCATAATTTATTTATCCAATCATCTATTGGTGAACAGTTTGGGATAGTTCTCTTTGTTATTGTGAATATAATTTCTATGACCATGCGTATACATGTTTTTGTTTGCAGACCCATTTTCCTTTTCTTTCTTTCTTTCTTTTTTCTTTTTTTTTGCTTTTCAGGGCCTCTCCTGTGGCCTATGGAGGTTCCCAGGCTAGGGGTCCAATTGGAGCTACAGCTGCCAGCCTATGCCAGAGCCACAGCAATGCGGGATCCGAGCTGCATCTGCAACTTACACCACAGCTCACAGCGACACTGGATCCTTAACCCACTGAGCAAGGCCAGGGATTGGACCTGCAGCCTCATGGTTCCTAGTTGGATTCGTTTCCACCGCGCCACAACAGGAACTCCTGCAGACCCATTTTCAATTCTTTGGAGCATATCCCTAAGAGTGGAAAATGCTGGGTCATATGCTAATTCTATATTTAGCTTTTTGAAGACTCACAAAACTGTTTCCCACAGTTGCTGCTCATTATTACATTCCCACCAGCATTCGAAGTTTCCAGTTTCTCCATATCCTATCCACTTCTTACTATTTTCCATGTGAAATGTGAAGTGTTACCTCATTGTGGTTTTGATTTGCATTTCCCTAAGGACCAGTTTTGTTGAGCATCTTTTCATACACGTGGCTATTTGTGTATCTTCTTTGGGAAAGATCTATTTAAGTACTTTGCCCATTTTTAAATTGGGTGTTCATCTTTTTATTGTTGTGTTGTGAGGGGTTCTTTATATATTCTGAATGATAGAATGTTGTTTTATTTTATTTTAATTTTTTGTCTTTTCTAGGGCTGCTCTCACAGCATATAGAGGTTCCCAGGCTAGGGGTCTAATCGGAGCTGTAGCTGCCGGCCTATGCCACAGCCACAGCAATGTGGGATCGAGCCACATCTGTGACCTACACCACAGCTCACAGCAACACTGGATCCATAAGGCACTGAGCGAGGCCAGGGATCAAATCACAACCTCATGGTTCCCAGTCGGACCCACTAACCACTGAGCCATAACGGGAACTCAATTGTTTTTTGTTGTGGTTATTGTTTTTGTAGAATATTATTATATATATGGTTTGAAAATATTTTCTCCCATTTTGGAGGGTTTTTTTTGTTTTTTACTTTAACACTCTCTTTTGATGCATGAAAGTTTTTAATTTTGATAAAATGCAATTTATTTATATTTTCTTTTCTTGCTCATGCTTTGGTGTCCTATCTGAGAATTTATTGCCAAGTCCAAGATTATTAAGCTTTGCCCCTGTGTTTTATTCTAAGAGTGTTAGCTCTTATTTTTATGTTGCTGGCCCATTTTGAGTTAATATTTGTATATATTGTGAAGCAAGAGTTTTTTTTTCCCTTTAATTCTTTAAACATAGTGTTTTAATTCTTTGAACAATTTTATTATAATAGCTGCTTTGAAGTCTCTGTCTGTTAAGTCCAAAACCACATCTGGGCCCACTCAGCATCAGCTTATACTGATCCTTTTTATCCCTAAGTATAGGTCATGCTTTTCTGTTTTTTTCCATGTCTTGCGATTTTTTGTTGAAACCCGGACATTAGAAAAAATGTATCTTAGCAACTATGGGTTTGTGGTTGTCCCCCTGAGGGTTTTTTTCTTTAATAACTTGCCTGTGCTCAGTCTGTAGAATCTGTCTTCGAAGGGTGTGTGGCTGTTGATATGTCTGCTTAGTTTTTTAAATTCTTATTTTTGTTTTTTTCAGTCTGATTTCCTAAGAGTTACTTCTGAAGAGTTGAGGCAGCTTTGCCTCAGGGTTTAGTTTTAGTTTCTTCCAGGCTCTCTTGCCTCTTACCTGCACATGCCAGAGGTTCTCCAGGCAGCCAAGGGTGTGTGGATAACTTATTTAGCTCTTTGGGGATCTTGCCATTATATTTCTGGCTATTCCACCACTCACCCAAGTGGCACTACGACTTCACACTAACACTGCTGTGGGTTTCCCCCCATTAATTTTCTTCTGATTTTTTTTAGTTTTTACTGACAGCACCATTGGGTACAGATTTGTCCTCCACTTCAAGACAGGTCAACCCCCTTTGGCAATGAAAATGATATTTTTCACAGCCAACTTTGCTGTGACAAAACCTCGGTGCTAACTGAGCTGAAGAGGCAGATGAGGGCAGCCATAGGGAGAGATCCATTGACCCCCACTGTTCTTATTCAAAGTTCTACCAGTTGTTCATGAATAAGCACTTCCAATTTATTGTTTGCCTTTCCTCCATTTCTGAAGTCCTGAAAGTTTTGGGTTTTGACAGTTTTGTCTGGTTTTTAGTTGTTTCATAGGGAGAACAGTTGTGGATCTTTTTTCTCCTTTATGGCTAGAAGTCTTGTTCCTTGTTTTCTCCTTTGTGGCTGGAAGTAATTGTTTTCACGTTTGGCTTTTTCATTTTTACATGGTTGAATATATCAGTGTTTTCTTTAGTGTGTCATATTTCATTCCAAGATTATATTCTAATGAACAGAAACTATTCTGTAATATGATGGTTTAACTTTCCCTTCAAATGAAAGGACTATGCTCCAAATTCATTTATTTCCTTGTAATAAAGTTGGACTCTGCTTATTGTTTTCTTCTTATTGTTAGCTAGTTGTTCCAGACCAACTTTTTTTTTTTTTTTTTTGTCTTTTTAGGGCCACACCTGAGGCATACAGAGGTTCCGAGGCTAGGGGTCGAATCAGAGCTGTAGCCACTGGCCATAGCAACACAGGATCTAAGCTGAGTCTGCCACCTACACCACAGCTCACAGCAATGCTGGATCCTTAACCCACTGACCAAGACCAGGGATCGAACCTGCATCCTCATGCATAGTAGTCAGCTTCGTTTCCACTGAGCCATGACAGGAACTCCCGGACCAACTTTTGAATACTCTTTTCTTTTCCTGCTGTTTTGAAAAGCAACTGTTGGAATATCTGAGGGATATGTTTGCTAACTCAGCGGACCTTCTATTCTATTCCATTGATTTGTTTTGTATCCCCTTTTCATTGGAAATGCTGCTGTTCTAATTATGGAACCTTTAGAATGGCTTCCACTATAAAGTGTCATCAGATCTTCCCTTCTGCCCTCTTACGTTTCAGGTGGTACAGTTGACTTATGTTTTTCACACCACAGAGTAAGCTCGCATTCATTCATTCAACCATTCATTCTTTTCATCTGATACAAGGTTCTTTGAGCTTGTACTGTGTGCCAGGCGACATGGTTACCAGGAAAGCCATGGTGAACAGCAGCCTGCCCTGCTGGAATTTGCATTCTGAAAAAAAGTAAATGAGAAAATGAATAAAATAATTGAAAACTATAACGGGTGTTATGAAGCAAACAAGCAAACATAGTGGAGAATGGCAGAGGGAGCCTGTTTTGGCTGATGTTGTTGGGGGAGTTCTAGTTGAGAAATTGGTGTTTAAGTCCAGCCTTGCAGGGTAGGTAGGAGCCATACAGGCTGCATGTTGCTCTTTATTTCCAAACAGTTGTCTGTTTATCACAACACCACTTTTTTTTTTTCTTTTTATGGCTGTACCCATGGCATATGGAACATTTTGGGCCAGGGGTCGAATTGGAGTTACAGTTGGGACCTGTGCCACAGACACAGCAACACTGGATCCAAGACACATCTGTGACCTGTGCTGCAGCTTACTGCTACACTGGGTCCTTAACCCAACTGAGTGAGGCCAGGGATGGAACCCACATTCTCACAGAGACAGTGTCGGGTCCCTTCCCTGCTGAACCACAATGGGAACCCCCACAACACCATTTAATTGTAAGATTTAACCTTTTATCCATAGGTGGGAGAGAACAGCACATGCCTGTATACCCTGCTGTGGAAAGAACCAGAAAAGCTGAAAGAAAACCTGTGAGGCCAGAAGCTGGGATGTGGGAAGGCTTGAGAAGGGTGCAGGAGGTAAGCAGTGATAAGTCTGGCCCAGCCTTGTGGACCACAGAGGGAAGTTGCTTTGCATCCTTCGTACAGTGAGAGTTCCCTAAAGGGGTTTCCGAAGGGCAGTGTGATGCCCCTGGTTTTCAGAAGACCACTCCTGTCGCAATGTGGAGAAGAGGCTGGTGATGGAAAGGCAGCAAGTGGGAACCCAGGTTAGCGAGTGCTTGTGTGGCTGGGGAGAGGTCATAGTGGTGGTGGTCCAGCCTGGTGGCCCAGGGGGGCGGCCAGAGCATGGACAGCACATCCTCCTGATGGGACAGACGTGGGGCAGGTGGAAAGACAGGTAAAAAGCATGGGGACAATTTTGTCCACCTGCAGGATCTGGAAAGAGGCCTCTTGCAATGGGCAGAGAAGGACTTTGTTCGTAGGTGAGCTGTCTTCTCTTAGGCAGCGTCTGTCCTGAGATGGGAGCCCAGGCTGCGAGTGACTTGGGGGATGATTGACCTGGGGGAGGGGGCACACGTTATTAGAAACCCAGTGGGGTGGACAGTGAGGAGAGTGCCTCTGAACCTCTTGGCAAGCATCGCACCCCAGGATTGGAAAGGGCCAAGAATTCAACAGAAAAGGCGATCCGTGCGAGAAGGAGATGTAAACAATTGACAGAATGTTACGGCTCCACAGAAATGTCAGGGTATTAAAGTGGGTGTCTGAGAAAACAGAAACTTGCAGTCTGAAATGATGAATAAGCCACTGCCAGTTGTCATAGAATGTGTGAGGCGCGTGTGTGAGCAGAGAGAGGCTGCGCGGCACTCCTGGAGCAGGCGGCGGCGGGCACGGCACTCACCCAGGCCCTCCTGTAGTCGCCTTCCCTGCTCACCACCTCTCTAATCGCACACCGAGGCTCACCCTCTTGGCTGGACTGGACATGCCACAGAGCAGTGTGGTAGGAGATCGAGGTTCCTGTTCCCTGGTGTGCACGCCCTGCATCACCCCCTACCCTTAGGTGTGGGTGAGATTTGTGATGAGGATGTGGGGCGTGGCAAAGGGGAAGGGATGCCACGCTTAAGGACCCACATCAGTTGACTTTGAGTTCACCTCGGTGGGCCTGACCTCATCAGGGGATCCATTGAAAAGCGGGTCTGGAAGTCAGATACTTGACAGGAAGTCAGAAATGCTCTCCTGTCAGTCTCCAGGAACCAAACTGGTGTCATGTGGAGGAGGCCATGTGGCAGAGATCCGTGGTGGCCTCTGGTTGCTGAGGGCCTCCGTCCCACAACTGCAAGGAACTAGGTTCTGCCAACACCCAGCAAGCCTGGGAGAGGATGCCAGACTCCAGGGAGATCACAGACCTGGCAACACCTTGATCGTGGCTGTTGAATCTCTGAGCAGAGGACAGAGCTGAGCCATGCCTCTTTCCCACAGAAACGGTGAGATCATAAATGGGCATTGCTTTATTCTGCTCTGCTGTTTAAACATTTATTTTTATTTTTAAACGTTTTATTGACATATAGTTGATTTATTAGATTGTGATCATTTCTGCTGTACAAAAAGAGTGATTTAATTATACATGTACACACGTCCCTTCCCTTTCAGTTTCTTTTTCCACGTAGATGACTATAGAACATTGGGTAGGAGTCTCTGTGCCATACAGCAGGTCCCCGTTGGCCTGTCATTCCATATACCTTAGTGGACACACGCTAATTCCCCATCCCCAGTCTGTCCCTGCCTCCCCCCACCCTGTCCCTGTTGGTAAACCCTAAGTGTTTCAAACTCTATGAGTCTGCTTCCGTTCTGCAAATAAGTTCGAGAAGATGTGATACCTATACACAATGGAATATTGCTCAGCCATACAAAAGCATGAATTAACACCATTTGCAGCAACATGGATGGACCTAGAAATTGTCATACCAAGTGAAATTCGGCAGTGAAAGACAAACATCTTATGATATCACTTATATGTGGAATCTAAAAAAAGGACACAAATGAATTTACTCGGCTCTGTTGGTGGTCATTTGTTTTGCAGCAATAGACCGTTTACATGGTCAGGGGCACTTTGCTGGTCATTACTGTCCCCATACCAGGCACAGGGCCTGTTGCAAGCAGATATTCGATACAGGATGTGTGTAGAATGAGTAAGTGGATGAATGGATGACAGCCAGCCAGGAACGCATGGGAGCACTGCCCAACCATGGGGTGTCGTGTGTGTCCTAGCCAGCTGTGGGGTCCCAGCTGCCTGCGAGCTCGGGGAGAGAGACCCTGGGGTGGGATTCCTAATAGATACGGATGTAACCGGAAGTCGCATTTGGGTCCTGAATGAGGGCCTGCAGCAGGCGTGACTTTCTCTGCGTTGGGATTTAAAAGATGCTCTGCTTCCCAAGCATATCACAAGAGGACCCCCCAGACGGACTTAGGGCTCTAGAGTTCCCTGAGCCCTAAGTGGTGGTGAAGGGCACTTTTGGACTCAAGGCTGTGGGGCTTGGGGGTGGGGGCGGGCCCCAGTGGCGCTGGAGTTGTTGGGCAGGGCTTGGCCTGCTGGCGGGAGCCCTGAGGATGGGCAGTGGGTACCAAGCTTGATTTTGCCAAGAGCTGGGGAAAATCTTCTGGTGGTTCCCCGTTGCCCTGGAATAAAACCCGACCCCTTCCACATATGTGTCAGGCCCAACCTGCTCTGGCCTGGCCTTTGGTTCTGGCCTCAGCTTGTGTCACTGGCCCCTTCTCTCACTCAGCACTGGGATGCTGGCCATCTCTCCGTCCCCTGGCCTGTCACGCACCAACCTGCCTGGCTCTTCCTTCTGCCTGGGTGCTTCCTTCCAGCTCTTCTGCCCCTTGTCCCTCACCTCCCCAGAGGTGTCTTCTGGGCTTCTTAGGTCTGGAGAGATCCCAGCATACTTCCCCACCCCCTGGTCACTCTGTCACATCACCTGCTTTGTCCCTGCATGGCACTTATCACCAACTGAAGGGACAGGCTTACTCACATACACTCTTGCTTATTGCCTGTCACAGATGCCAGAACTTGAGCTGTGAGCTTGTTTGCTCACTGCTGTATCTCCAGCAATTAAAAAAAAAAAAAGTTCCCAGGCTAGGGGTTGAATTGGAGCTGTAGCTGCCAGCCTACACCACAGCCACAGCAACACTGGATCTGAGCCGAGTCTGCAAACTACACCACAGCTCATGGCAACACCGGATCCTTAACCTGCTGAGTGAGTCCAGGGATCGAACCTGCATCCTCATGGATACTAGTCAGGTTCGTTGCTGCTGAGCCACGATGGAAACTTTTCCACCGATTCTCTCTCTCTCTCTCTCTCTCTCTCTCTCTCCCTCCCTCCCTCCCTCCCTCCCTCCCTCTCTCTCTCTCTCTCTCTCTTTTTCTTTCTTTCTTTCTTTCTTTCTTTCTTTCTTTCTTTCTTTCTTTCTTTCTTCCTTCCTTCCTTCTTTCCTTCCTCTTTCTTTCTCTCTTCCTTCCTTTCCTCCCTCCCTCTCTTTCTCTCTTTTTTTCTTTCTATTTTTATTAACGCATAGTTGATTTATAATGTTCCTTTGGTTTCTGGTGTACAGCAAAGTGACCCATTTTTTTCATTTTCCAGCAGGTTTCTTACCCAAGAGGCCGGATGCAGTTCCCTGTGCTGCCCGACAGGGCTCCATCCATCACACATCTGTTCTAAATGTTAACAGTCTCCACCTACCAACCCCAAGCTCTCCAGCGATTTTAGCACGCTGCTCCCTGTACACAGCAGGTGCTCAAATAACTCTTTGTGGAATGAAGCTGTCTTTCCTCTTGTCTTCATGTCTCTGCCCCTAAACAGCTTGTCTGGTTCTCTATGACCTCAGAGAGAACCCCTGAAGCCTTTTCAAAAGCCGACTGTGGCCAGCAGTGAAGAGAGACTGGATGACATCCGATGAGTCGTGGGGACAGGGCATGTGGAGCAGCAGGGCTAGAGGGTGGGTGGAGTTGAATATGCCCAGATGTTGTTGTAGCATCTGCTCCTGGTCAGCATGGGGCAAGAACTGGGGTGGGGGGCTCAGCCTGAGAGTGTGACTCAAGTAGGCACTTACCTGAGTAATGCAGCAAATGGACAAGACATCATCTAAGGCTTCTTTTTCTTTTTGCCTTTTTTTTAGGGCTGCATATGCAGCATCTGGAGATTCCCAGGCTAGGGGTTGAATCGGAGCTGCAGCTGCTGGCCTATGCCACAGCCACAGCAATGCCAGATCCAAGCCATGTCTGCGACCTACACCACAGCTCACAGCAGCGCCAGATCCTTAACCCAGTGAGCGAGGCCGGGGATCGAACTTGCATCCTCATGGATCCTAATCAGGTTCATTAACTGCTGAGCTATGAAGGGAACTCCTAAGGCTTCTTTCTTCTTTTTTTTTCTTTTCTTTCCAGCAAGGGGGAAAGATGTTTCTTTCAAACTCAACTGATAGGGTTTCAGCCACACGCAGAACCGGGTTTTCAGTTGCTTCTCACACTTCATATAGCAGCTGGTTGGGAAATAAAACATCTTCCATTTAGATAAATAAGCAAAAAAAAGTCAGAAAATTAATAACCAGAAAGACACATGTTATTACCCTATTTCTGAAACAAAACAAAGCCGTGTCAGAGGCAGGCCTCTGTGGCTGAGATTGTGGGGAGGGAGGGGCTGGGGGCATGGCAGAGGAAGCCCTGGGTGATGGCTGGGGCGGGCCAGTGACCCCCATCTCATCTGCTTCTCATCCGGAGCTCTGCTCACTGCCAGCCAGGCTGGGCTGGGCCTCCTGTCTCAGAGCCAGCTCTCCCGGATCACTGTGACCTAATCTCCCCCCAGGACTGTTTTCCCCTAAACGTGGCCCCCGTGAGGTCTCCCTTGCACAGAAGACTCTTGGGACTCTCCCCTGCCTGCACATCCAAACACCTCTGCCCACAGCCTATTTCTGGCACCATTTCCCAGGCCCAGTTCCTGCCCAGGGCGAGTCACTGACATTCAGGAGTGCTATGTAGGTACCTGGGTCTGTGAATGGTAGTTTACATGTATTGGCTCATTTAAACCCAGGTGGATGCTGGATTTATTATACCCATTTCACAGATGAGAACAATGAGGCACAGGGAGTGCTCAGCACCTACAGGTAAAGGCAGAGCTGAACTCCAGAACCCAAGCTTTGGGCTCTGGCTAGAGGTGGCCAGCTACTGGGTCAGGGGCAGAGGCCCCAAACAAAATTGAATAAAAAATTACTAAAAAATGTAAAATGAGGGAATCTCGAAATACAATGAAAAAACACTGAGTTATATTTGAGAGGATTTCCTTTAAAAATATCAACACCTGAGTTCCTGTTGTGGCTCAGTGGGTTAAGAACCTGACATAGTATCCATGAGGATGCTGGTTCAATCCCTGGCCTTGATTAGTGGGTTAAGGATCTGGCGTTGCCACAAGCTGTTGCAGATGCAGCTCAGACCTAGTGTTATAGCTTTTGGCGCAGGCCAGCAGCTGCATTTCCTATTCATCCCTTAGCTCGGGAACTTTCATATGCCACAGGTACAGCCCTAAAAAGTAAAAAAAAAAAAAAAAAAAAAAAAAAAATCAACACTTTGAATAAACAAAATCCCTTTGTGTAGTGATGGTGCCATAAAGAGATTTATAGGAGTTTTTTTTTTTTTTTTTTTTTTTTTTGCTTTTTAGAGCCACACCTGGGGTATATGGAAATTCCCAGACTAGGGGTCCAATCAGAGCTATAGCTGCTGGCCCACATCACAGCCACATCAGAGCCATTGCAACTCCGTACCTGAGCCGTGTCTGCAACCTTCACCACAGCTCACGGCAATGCCAGATCCTTAACTCACTGAGTGAGGCCAGGGATCGAACCTGCAACCTCACCATTCCTAGTCTGATTTGTTTCCACTGCGCTGCTATGAGAACTCCTGAATTGCCTAATTTTTTTTAATGTTACTGGTTATAAATGCTGGTTACTACAAGTCAGCACTTCCACCCCTAAGAGGTATGATTGCCATCAAGTGTATGGAAATGCTGCCTTCTGAGCTTGTGCCTTGTGGTCAGGGAAGGCTCTGGCACAACACCTAACTCAGCATTAAAGATACGGAGTTCCCATCATGGCTCAGTGGTTAACGACTCTGACTAGGAACCATGAGGTTGCGGGTTCGATTCCTGGCCTTGCTCAGTGGGTCAACTATCCGGCATTGCCGTGAGCTGTGGTGTAGGTTGCAGACCCGGCTCTGATCCTGCGTTGCTGTGGCTCTGGCGTAGGCCAGTGGCTATAGCTCCGATTCTTTGACCCCTAGCCTGGGAACCTCCATATGCCGTGGGAGCGGCCCAAGAAATGGCAAAAAGACATAAAGAAAAAAAAGACAAACAAGTACAAGGCAGGCATTCCCGTCGTAGCTCAACAGTAACGAACCTGACTAGACTCCATGAGGACGTGGGTTCGATCCCTGGCCTTGTTCAGTGGATTGAGGATGTGGTGTTGCTGTGGCTGTGGTGTAGGCCAGCAGCTGCAGCTCTCATTCAACCCCCAGCATGGGAACTTCCATCTGCTGCAGGTGCAGCCCTAAAACACAAAACAAAGCAAACAACAACCAACACCACAAACTAAGTACAAGGCAAAGCAAATACGTCTGCAAGGCCTACGCAACAGTGTGACCCTGGACTGCACGTGGTTCAAGGATGAAGGTCTCCAGTGGCGGCCCAGGACCATGGACTTGGAAAGAAGCACACTTTTAGTTTTTGCGTTGTTCCCTCTCACCTTCGCAGCTGCTGGCTTCTTAATCACACTGTTTGCTCTGTAACCATTTTCTTGTGGAGTCCCTGGCTTTATCTGACCCCCGTGACCTTGATTGAGAAAACCTGATGCTGAGATGCTTTTCCTCAGATGTGGGTTGAGCAGGTGAGGGTCTGCTGGGTTTTATAATGAACTTCAATCCCTCAGGGCTGGAGTCTATTTGGAAAACAATCCTGTCTGTGACTGGCCGGAGAGGGGCTTACTTTTAGAAAATACCAGTGAACGTGTGTCTGAGCAGCCAGTCTGCTAGGCTGAATCTGCCCTCGCTGGCTAGAGTTGGGGTGCAAATTCTGCCTACACCAAGCACTGCCAGCCCCTGTCACCAAGGCAGAGCAACTGTGCTTGGCCGATAGTCACTTCAGCCACGGCCACCCTCTTCTCTGAATGAAGCACAACGGAGAGCCAGTCACTGGCCTGAGATCAGGTGGCTGTTTAGCCTCAGACCCAAGATTTGCCCCCAGCCGACTTGGTTAGGACTCAGGTTCATCACCTCTGAGCTGCGCCCAAGATCTCAGCCCCTGTAACGGGAGGATGGCAAGTCTGCTTAGGGGAACGCATGGGTGACATCTGGAAGGACGTGGTGACGGGGTGAACATCTGGGAAAAGGTGACAGGCATGTCGGTGACGTCCCAGGATGTACTCAGGTTCAACTGCATGAGACCCATCGCACAGAGGGGTATGTAGAGCTTCGGGAGCTTAGCTTCCCACCTCTGGGGTCACCAGGACCAGCCAAGTGCAGAGACATCAGCAAGACTCCAGGTCTCCCTAAAAATCCAGCTTCTAAAAGGCCTGTTTATTGGCAGGGTTCCCTGGTCCCCACTGTGGCTTCTTGGGGCAAGTGTTGGGGAGGGGAGGCCTCTTTGGCCTCGTGGGTATGTCACATGGCACATCCCAGCGGGGCTCTGGGGCTGTGTGGAAACCCTCAGCGGCCTTGTGATCTGGCCGGAAGCCTGAAGGGATGATGTTTTGTTAGTTGCGCTGCGCTGACCGTGGCCTGGGGCTCTTTAAGGGGAAGCCACGGTCCTGGGCCACGTGTTATGCTGCCGCCACAGCGTTACAGTTCTCTTCCCCTTATCTGCATAAACAGCACAACTTTGTCAGAAAATTGAAAACGTGCACTTTGTCCCATCAGCTAAAAGGGACTGTCAGATAAGGCTTTTTTGTTTCCCTCTCTGTTGTATCCAATGTATGATGTAAATGGTTTTTTGGCTTTGGAGTTTTTTTGTTTTTTTTGTTTTGCCAGGCACTAGAGTAAATGATCAGAGTAGTAACATTTTTAACCTTATCTATCATCCTGAAACATTTTTTCTGCCTCCAATAAAACATGTCAGAGTCGATTAAGGACATTTTTCAATGAGGTATAATGCAAATTTTAGTCGTGACTCCAAGAGCACTGAAGTATTAAAGAGGCTGTGAATACTTAATTACGGGCAGGTTTCCCTCCTACCTTTGGCCTGAACACCCCCCTCCCCACCCCTGAAGCTTGGGAGCTCTGCCCTGAAACCGCGAGGGGTCGGAGGAGGAGGAACGGCAGGTACCGTGGCCGGGGATGTGTCACATCGTATCTGGTGACAGGGCCGTGAGAGATACGGCGGCTCAGTGCGTTTGGCGGTGCTTATCTGGTACATGAGTGCACATTACTTCCCAAAGACGGGGATCTCTTTGGACAGTATCATTAAATGCCACGTCATTACCTGTTATGGAGCAGTGCTTTAGCTTCAAGGGCCTCTCGGGACTCGTGCAACAGTCAGAAGAATGATGGGCAAAGATGGAGCCGGCATTAAATTTTCAATGGAAGCAGGATTGGCTTTGACTTTTCAGAAGCCTTATCTGTTAGATGGTGTTTGTCACTGGGCCGCGGAGCTGTTGGATGTTCGTCAGTTGAAAGTTGCAGGCAGTTGAACGTTATGGGCAGGTGAAGGCTCCGTGGGGACCGGCTGGGCTCGCGGAGAGCTGGAGGGGGTAAATTGAAGGTTTATTTATCCCATTCGCTGTCAAGGTCAGCTTGCTAGAGAGCTGTCCTATGGATGCTTACAAATGCCAAAATCCTGGCAAATTGTCGGAGAAAGCCTCCAAACCACTGACCTTTGTACAGCTCCCATCAACGTGCCCGTGTCTCCGCGCGGGGTCCTTAGAGGGAGTTAAATGCTTGGTAAAATGAGGCTTAGGCTGTAGCTGTAATGTCAGCCGGGCTGCTGTGTGTTTTTTATTTTCGTGTTTTCAGCAACGAGGATGAAGTTAAAGATATGACCGATGAAACGGGGACGTGGCGGGGGCGGGGGGAGCACTGCGCATAATTATGCTGGTGTGGGTTTTGGCAAATGAGTGGGTCCAGATTTCTGCATTCGAATGTGTCTCCAGCGTCAAGGCGGAGGCAGGCGTTTGAGTGTCTCCATTGTTCTGGTCTTTGTTGAACAGGGGCGGGTATTTTGAGGTTCCTTTGTCCTTTCTTCCCACCCACAGCCCCCGGGGTAGCCATAGGGTCTCTGTGGCTGGCTGTTCTGAGCAATGGGCTCTCCTGCCGTGGATTTCTGGTCTGACTTTGCTGTGACAGCTAATTTAGGGAGGCAGGACAGAGCCAATCATGTCTGATCTTTCTTTGGTTGAGAGCGGAAATTTACTCAGCAGTGACACAGGGAGGTAATTGAGGACGAGCCAGACAGTGGAATACTATGCATCCATTAAAAGGAAGGCTCTGGGCAAAGACCTCTTGCTTTGGCGAGCTATCCGTGGATCTGAAGAGAGGAGAGGGTGTGGATCCTATGATCAGATTGACAAAAGAATAAAACCATACTTCTCCCCAGGGGTGCCAGATAAAATACAGGATGCTTAATACATTTGAATTTCAGAAAGTGAGAAATAATTCAAAACAGTTAAAAATGATGTGCTGCTGGAGTTCCTGTTGTGGCGCAGTGGAAATGAATCTGACTAGTATCCAGGAGGATGCATGTTTGAACCCTGGCCTTGCTCAGCGGGTTAAGGATCGGTGTTGCCGTGAGCTGTGGTATGGTTTGCGGATACGTCTCGGATGCCGCGTGGCTGTGGCTGTGGCATAGTCTGGCAGCTCTAGCTCTGATTCGACCCCTAGCCTGGGACCTTCCATATGCTGCACTAAAAAGACAAAAAAAAAAAAAAAAAAAAAAGGCATGTTGATTTGAAATTCAAATTTAACTGATGTCTGTATTTTTATTTTGCAAACTCTGGTGATGGTCTCTCCCTTATCCCCAGATGTGGCGTATGTATGGGCATGATTCACATATGTGTGTATTTGTATGTATGTGGAGGTCTTTGTATTTGTGTGTGGTTTTAGAGGGATGGCGTCAATAAAGAAGCACACAGTCTAGGTAATTAACAAAGATGTTCCAGAAGGGGCTGCCTAGGAGAGCGTGTGGTGGAGGAAGCAGATCAAGCGGGGAAGCAGAAGGGAGGGGAAGAAAGGAGAAGCCCACAGGTGTGCTGTGTCATTCCTTCACTGCTTCATCCTACCAATGGTTGTCCCGATTTTCTGTGTCAGGTCCTCGGCTGGAATCAGAGAGGTTGTGGGGAAGGCTGTCGCTGTGTACCATTCGGGCTGCCCCAGGCCCTGGAGAGCTCCCGGGGCGGGGGCGGCGGGGGTGGTCTGCTCAGGGCTGGACAGTCAGCATTTCCTTTTCTGTTGTTGGAATGAAAAATACAACATGACATCTCAGAGTTCCTCTTGTGGCTCAGTGGGCTAAGAACCCGACTAGTATCCATGAAGATGTGGGTTTGATCCCTGGCCTCACTCAGTGGGTTAAGGGTCCGGTGTTGCTGCAAGTTGCGGTGTAGACCGCAGATGCAGCTTATATCCAGCATTGCTGTGGCTGTGGTGTAGGCTGGCAGCTGCAGCTCTGATTCGACCCCTAGCCTGGGAACCTCCCTATGCTGGATGTGCAGCCCTAAAAAGTAAAAAACGAAAACAAAAACATTGCATCTCCCGGACTGGCTTTCACTCTCTGGGAATGCCCTCCAGTCTCATCTTTTTCAATAGTCCCCACCCTACAGGCTCGGGAATGGTACAGGTGGCCTCCCAGTGCTTGCCTGGGGACCAGGGGTGGGGGGGTGAGGTGGGGGAGAGAAGAGATGCGAGCCGTCGTTGGGGGGCGCTGCGTTCTACCTCTGCTCAGCATGGACGGTCGTCACTGTGGGGGCCGTGCATCCACGAGGCCGTTCAAAACCCTCCTTATTTCCAAATTCAATTAAAGAGCCGTTAATACGTCCCAGGTTTGTTGTAATGAGCCCATAACTGAAACTGACATCATTATCAATTCAAACAAAACACAAACGCTTCATCTTCTGCTTCCTCAGGGAAAGCCCTAGCTTCCTGAGCCCGGCCCCTTGCTGGCCTGCGATCTGCCCCGCCAGAGTTTCTCTCTTGCAAATACAAAGGATCCTTGGGAGGGCCCTGCCTTCCTGCTCCACCCTACTCCCTTCAGTCCAATGAGACTTGGATAATCATGGTTCTGGAATGTTCTTTCTATGGCCGGTGTCCTGTTTCAGATTCCTTTTAGGGGAGGAGCAACTGCACAAAGACTGGTGAATGGGAATCTTCTGTGTCCTTGTGTGGTCCCAAACTCTGATGTTCTGTGGCCTCTGATGTTCTGAGGCCCTGGATATCAGCTTCTCAGGATGCCGGTTTTTGTTTGTTTGTTTGTTTTGCTTTTTAAGGCTACACCCGAGGCATATGGAGCTTCCCAGGCTAGGTGTTGAATCGGAGCTACAGCCTCGAGCCTATACCACAGCCACAGCAACATGGGATCCGAGCCGTGTCTGTGACCTACACCACAGCTCACGGCAACACGGAATCCTTAACCCACTGAGCAAGGCCAGGGATTGAACCTACGTCCTCATGAATCCTAGTCCAGTTCGTTAACCGCTGAGCCATGAAGGGAACTTTTTTTTTTTTTTTTAAGGGCTGCACCTGCGGCATATGGAAGTTGCCAGTCTAAGAGGTGAATTGGAGCTGCAGGAGTTGGTCTATGCCACAGCACAGCAATGACATGATGCAAACTTTCCTAGGTTCCATTATCCATTCTCTGGAGGCGGAAGAAATGGGTAAAGAGTCCCAACAGGTTAGCAGTGCAGAGAGAGGGGGAACATGTAGCAATGGTGGTGAGAGGGCACCAGGTCAGAGGGCAGAGTGGGTGACCCGGGGGTCCTCAACCTTGAGCCAGGGCAGGATGTGTCCAGCTGGGCTCGCCCATCAGACCCTGGGTTCCGTGGATGCGGCACCAGAAGAGAGGCAGTGGGGTGTTGGCAGGGAGCAGCGTCGATAGTGTTGAACACAAGCTGAGAGGAGGGACCAGAGGGACACCTGAGGGGGGTGCACGGTGACCTTGCTTAGTTCTCTAACAACCCACAGATCTAGGTTGTGACAGCCATAGGTGGTGACAGCCTCAGTATTTTCAGCCTAGGCTGGTAGGTCACTGAGAGCCGTTGTATCATTTGCCCAACCTTGAAAGAAAAATGCTATTAAGTGGTTGAACTTGAACTCAAAGATCTGGGGCATCTGACAGGTGCAAGGATTTGCAGGGTCTTCCCCCAACAGATGCTTTGCAGAGCTGCAGACTCCTCCACAGGTGACCCCAGGCTCCCTCCTCACTCACAAGCCGCCCTCTCTCCTGGCCTCCTGGGTCCTCGATGGCTTAAACACGGACTGTGGTTTCCCTCTTATGTCCTTGGTGTCCTGAACGCCTTCTCTTCTGAAAGGGCCCCATGTTCCAGAGTCTTGCCGGAAGCTCTCATGGGCCCCAGAAATCCATCCCTTGATGTGGGGTGTGTGCCAGTTCTGATGGGGCTGTGAGTCTGAGCCCAGCCATGCCGAGAGCCAGCACTGCCGATGTGCCCCAGGGTTGATGCCGCAGTGCGTCTTGGCCTTGGCTGAGGGCCGCTACATCCTGCTCTGGGAGGAGCTGCACTGGCAGTGCACGGCTCCTTCTCAAGCCTGTCTTCCAAAAGGATCTGGTGCCTGGAGGCCTGGCGCCAAGACCCCATTAGCAATGCCTGAACTTGTCATGGAGTGAGTGCAAATGTCCTCATTCCCTCCATCGCCTGCCTAGCCCCAGGGTCTCAGCGACCCTGTGTAGGTCTGGGGGCTTCTGTGGCCCTGACCATCCCCAGGTGGAAAGTGACCAGTGTGCTCTGCACAGAGGCTGTTGGCTTTGCGTGGGCCGGTTCCCAGCTGCCAGAGCTACGTTTCTCATGCTGTTCCACAAACTTCTCGAAAGGATGGACGACCCCAGATTTGTGATCTCTGACCAGTGCCCAGAGGAGAAAGAGGCCAAGGTTGTTCTTTAGCTCTTGACAGCTTCCTGTTAGCAGACACTGTCCCAGCCTCCAAAGACAGTGGACAAAACAGACAAGTTGCCTGCGTTCGTGGATGTAACAGACTTTGAGGGAGCCGATGATGAAGAAATAAGCAAATAGATGGGTTATCTTCAGAGAGTAGGAAGTGCTGTGGAGAAAATACCTCAGGCGAATATGGGGGTCTGCTCTATTTAGGCCTGGAGAGCTGAACACCCAAGAGAGGCAACCAGGGGAATGCAAAAGAACCTTCTTTTTTTTTTTTTTTTTTTTTTTTTTTTTTTTTTTTTTTTTTTTTTTTTTTTTTTTTTTTTTTTTGTCTTTTTGCTATTTCTTGGGCTGCTCCCGCGGCATATGGAGGTTCCCAGGCTAGGGGTTGAATCGGAGCTGTAGCCACTGGCCTACACCAGAGCCACAGCAACGCGGGATCCGAGCCGCGTCTGCGACCTACACCACAGCTCACGGCAACGCCAGATCGTTAACCCACTGAGCAAGGGCAGGGAGCGAACCCGAAACCTCATGGTTCCTAGTCAGATTCGTTAACCACTGCGCCACCACGGGAACTCCCAAAAGAACCTTCTTGATCTGGAAAAGTCAAGTGCAAAGGTCCTGGGGTGAGAGGAACTGGTGTGACAGAAGCTTAGGCAACACAGAGGCCCGTGGTTAGAGATGAGTCTGGGAGGCAGCCAGAACTGGGCAGTGTAGCTCTTGTCTCTGGAGCTAATGGTTGTGCAAAGGTCCTGGGGTGAGAGGAGCCAGTGTGTGGGTCTTATTCTCAGCCCAGCCCTGCTCAGAGGCCCAAGGAGTGTACATTCTGTGGTCCCTGCAACTCCGCTTGTGCTGCCCTCTTCCTGGGAAGGTGGAAATCTTACTCATCTGAGATGCTCCCCCCATCCCCCCAGGACCCATTTCTCTCTCCCCCATGACCCCCCCTTGGACACGCACACCCTGTCTGCAGCACAGCTGTGGTTTTGCTGACTTGTTTCCAATCCCTGGGCCAGGTCATGTTCATCTGTGTGCTCTGCAGTATCCGGAGCCTGGCACGCCAGCAGGTGCCTCCTTTATTTTATCAATTAATTTATTTATTTTTGTCTTTTTGTCCTTTGACAGCCACACCCACAGCCTATGGAGGTTCCCAGGCTAGGGGTCGAATCAGAGTTGTCGCTGCTGGCCTACGCCCGAGTCACAGCAACGCCAGATCCAAGCCGCATCTGCAACCTACACCACAGCTCACGGCAACGAGGGATCCTTAACCCACTGAGCGAGGCCAGGGATGGAACCTGCAACCTCATTATTCCTAATTGGATTTGTTTCCGCTGTGCCATGATGGGAACTCCTCAGGTGCCTCCTTTAGAAATCAGTCTCAGCCCTGGGAGATGAGGCCAGAGTGAGTCTCCTGCGTCCCCTCCTGGAGCACCCCTGGGTGAGGGACCCTGGGGAGCAGCCAGTTATTTTTAGCCTTAAGTGAGCTGCTGCAGAAGTGAGGGAGCGAAGGGAGAGGCTGTGGGCACAGCGTCTTTGAGGATCAGTCAGTGGGGCTGCAGAAACCAGAACTGTCATTAGAACAGCCAAGGGTGTGTCTCTCTCAGCAGGGACCATATAAATCCATTAGCCCTTGAGCAGGGGCTGTTCATGGAAGCAGCTTCTGGTAGGTTAATGCTTTGTGGAGCCCTCTGAATGGCCCAAAGCTGAGCCACTGGTTTGAGGTGGGATTTCTCTAGGATGAGATTTCTGTAGGATGGGGCTTCTGTTTGGATGATGGCCGGCCTGGGCCATCTCTCCACTGTGACACGTCCCGCAGAGGGGCCACAAGTTGTGTTTCCGTGACAGCCACTCCCATGTACCTGGTGCCCTTCATGAGACAAGGTCTGGCTGGGACTTTCCCTGTGTGACCCGCTCCTCGTCCCCAAGCCTGTGCAGTGGACAAGCTCAGCTCCAGCCCATCGAGAGGTGGCATGTGGATTTACCACGAGGCATTTATTCTGCCAGAGCCCTTAAGCACATGGACCGCTTTGACCACCTGGCTCTTAATGAGAACTGGGAGGTGCCAACTCAGTCCCTGTGAAATCTGAGAGCCTTACATCCTGGTGCCCAACCTGCCTCTGCTTGGTTCCAGGGTCAGCCTTCTCCTGTGCGCACTCCCACCAGCTCAGTATCCTCTGGGCAGGATGCATGGACCCAGAGGGAATCCTCCCATCCCTAACCTGTTCTCTCTGTTATAGCTCTTTTCTCCCTTGAGAGACAAAGAGATCTGTGTTCTCCCTGAGTGGCCTCCTTCTCCCACTCTGAGTTTTGGTAGCAGGTGCATTGAAATCCAATGGCAGAGAACACGTTATAGTTCTAACTGTGGGCTCTTAACTCATACCGGACCAAGAGCGGACAAACTGCCCTCACTCGGGGTGGGCGTCCATCAGCCTGTGTCTCAGCTTTGGGCGTGGGATGGATGCGCCCATCCTCTCCCTGCCCAGGCAGCCAACTCCTCGTGATGGCTGACTCTTAGGACCAGGGCCCAGCATCCTCCAGCTGGCTCTGACTCATTGCTGAAAACATGGTTCTGTGGCCTTTGAGAGGAGACTTTCTTCATCAGTGCCTGGCTTTTCTTAAGGAGGTGAGGCGTGACCTTGACCTTGAGGCAGGGTCCTTGTCATTAGAGCTGCAAGGCCATGTTTGGGGCCGCCTACCTAAGCCACACAAAGTTGCAAAAAGTCCCAGGAATATTTACAGTCGGTCTTTAAACAGCAGTGGATGTGAATAAAAGAGCAATAGCTCACATCATTAGTCCATAAATATGCAGTTTAGTTTTATTTGTCAAATAAAATAACCTGATATTGAACTGCCTAGTTGAAAGACACAGACACACATACACACCTGTCTCCCTGCCCGGCCACCTTTCCCATCCTCCTGTCTGCAGCCTTCAGGAATGTTCTTTCTCCAGGCACATATTCTCCTGCCATTTCTAGCTTTCCTGGGTCATTCAGGCGGGTTTCTCTCCCCTTCCTCTTAGGGAAGCCAGCCGAGGCCATCAGCTCTTGCTCCCTGGGGAAGGGCCAGCTGGAAACCCTCCCCTCTTTCCCTACTTAATGGAGGCTCACTTTCATTCTTTTTTTTTTTTGTCTTTTTGCCATTTCTCAGACTGCTTCCCCGCGGCATATGGAGGTTCCCAGGCTAGGGGTTGAATCAGAGCTGTAGCTGCCTGCCTACTCCAGAGCCACAGCAACATGGGATCCGAGCCGTGTCTGCAACCTACACCACAGCTGACGGCAACGCTGCTGGATCCTTAACCCACCGAGCAAGGCCAGGGATCGAACCCGCAACTTCTTGGTTCCTAGTCGGATGCGTTAACCACTGAGCCACGATGGGAACTCCCTCACTTTCATTCTTTAAGCAGCACAGAGCCTGTGCTGGGTTGGAAGACGGCTCTGTTGGTTGTAGGGGACAGTATGTGTTCCCCTGCGGGAGCAGGGCAGGAGAAGTCCCTGACTCGCAATCCTGGAGCTCAGCCCATCTCTGCGGGTCCGATGGGTGTATGTAACCTGGCCAGGGCCCTGGGACACAAGCAGGAAGGCAGGGACCTATTCTCCAGGAATCTGGGACTTCAGATTGTGTGTGGGTGGATGAGGTGTGCCAGCCCATGTGCCCTGCTTCCATCTGGCTCTGGGTATGAAAGGCCAGAGGATGCAGGTGTGCACTGCGCTGGGCATCACTGGTGGAGAGAGACCTTGGTCCAGAGTTACATGTCATGGTGGAGTGAAGAGAGTAGCCTGGATGGATGGCCCCGGAGCTCTGGATTAGTAGGCGTGGCTGGGTGACAGCCCTGCCTCTTTACCACGCTGCATGCACATCATGAGCCTCTGGAGAGGAGACTTGAACTTTATCTAACTTGGGTACCGCTCCCCCGGAGCAAAACATGCTGCAATCTAAACTTGAACAGTTGTTGGTAATTTTAAACGCAGAAATATTAAAGACAGCTTATCCTGTCAATGTACAATATCGCGGAGACTCAGTATATTAAGTCTGAACTTTATCTGGGAATGTCAGTTCTGTTGCAAAAAGGACTTTGACTTTCAAATTAGTGTTCCCTTTGTAGGCTCAAGGGCTGAGTGCCATCAGGGAGCTCCATCGGGGGGGAGGGATAGCAAAGGGGGACCCAGCGGCTGTCATGCTCACCCCTCCCTCTCCCAGTCCAAGGGCCTGCTGGGTCACGTGCTGGAGGTGCTGATTTTTCGCGTGCTCTCGTTACAGGTACTGCGTTTGCTTCTCCTTGTATTCTTATGGCAACTATGGTAAAAGAGTCCTGCCTGGGTTTTAGGCTGATGTTCACTCTCTCATTTAAAAAACCTATAGTTTTCAACAGTGTGGAGGTTCCTCAGAAAACTAAATATAAGACTACCCTATGATCCAGCCATCCCACTCCTGGGCATATATTAGGAAAAAACTACTACTCAAAAAGATACATGCACCCCAACGTCCATTGCACAGCACTATTTAAAATAGCCACGACATGGAAACAACCTAAATGCCCATCTGTAGATAAATGGATTAAGAAGATGTGGTACATAACACAATGGAATCCTACTCAGCCATAAAAAGAATGAAATAATGCCATTTGCAGCAACATGGATACAGCTAGAGATTCTCATATGAAGTGGACTTAAGTCAGAAAGAGAAGGACAGATACCGTATGATATCACTTATATGTGGAACCTAAACTATGGCACAAATGAACCTATCGACACAACAGAAACAGACTCAAAGAAAGAACAAACTTGCAGTTGCCAGGGGGGAGTGGGGTGTGGGATGGGCTGGGGGTGTGGGGTCAGTAGATGCAAACTATTACATTTAGAATGGATAAGCCATGAGGTCCCGGTGTACAGCACAGGGAAATATCCATGACGGAAGATAATATAAGAAAAGGAATGTGTATATATATATGTGTGTGTGTGTGTGTGTGACTGAGCCACTTTGCTGGCACAGCACTGTACATCAACTATACTTCAATGAAAAATAAAAAAAGCCACAGTTTTCAGACATTTTCTTATTATGCCTCTTCAAGATAGATATGTTCATAGATGCCATATTTACTTCAACTAATCTGTATTTTTAAAAAAATTTGAATTTCAGGTAATGAAATTCAAAGCCATTGTTTTGTTTTGTTTTTTTTTTTCTCCCCCATCCACATGTTCTGTCTTAAAGGTAGTCCAGATGCAGGAGGCTTTTGTGATACATGCTGATGTGAGTGACACCCTGAACTGAGACTTCCATCTTCTCAGGGATGCAGGAGCAAAATGCAATTGAACAAATTATAACCAGTGGGAGGAGGACCGGGGCTGTGCTCAGTCTGGCTTTGCCAGTCAGGAAGCCGCGGGCTCGGGGCGCGAGGGGTGTGGAATTGTTGCATGTCAACCCCGGGTGGAGGGGTTGCTTTGAACGGGGCCTGTTTGATAAGCCAGGCCAGTTCTGACATGCTTCGTTGGGATGGTTCTGGGACAGGGGAGGGGCTGGCTTTTGAGTGCATATCTCTCGTGAAATCTCACCCTTTTGGCGTCCTTGGGAGTTTCATCTTTTTAAGTGATGGTCATTTTCTTGGTGCCAAGATACTGTTTTTGTGCTCGAGCGCTTGTCAGAAATTGTGACATAAGACAGCAACTTACACTACTTGCCGTGAACAAAAAAGAATGTGTCTTGTTAACGGCACGGGCAAGGATACACAGCCCAGGCTGGCGGCTTTTATTGCTTTTGCACAGGAGAGGAAAATATCCAGCTTCATGCTGCTGTATCCTTGAAGAAAAGGGGCAGAGTTTAACCCAAAGCACCAGAACGATGGGTTTCTGACGGCAGAACCCCAGCCTTGCATTTTTGGGGCGCGTGCTCAGACTCTCGGGGTGAGGGGCCCAGTGCACAGCGCTGGGCTGAGCCATGTGTCCCATCTGGGGCCACTGTCTCTCCCAGATGCTTCCTCAGGGTTGCCCACTCAATGAAGCCTCTTTCAAGGCTGGGTCAACCCCGTGCATTCTTCTTGGCTGAAGCAGGCCTTGTACCCATCAGACCTTCACACATGAGGCTGTCGTTGTTGGGCACACACACTATTGGAAATACAACAATCTGGTGTCTTTTCAATGTTTCCTATAGACCCAGCCCCAAAAGTTTTGCCTTAAAAGCTTAGCGGCGGCTCAGCTGTAGCACAGAGGGTTCTTCTGTCATGAAAACAGCTAAATAGAAGTTCCATGAAAAGTATTTTCAAAGGCAGTTGTTGATAATCAAAGTGTGGTAAAAAGTTAAAACCTAGGAACCCCCCCTCCCCCCCGTCTGGGTTTGTCGCCTGTAATGTCCCTTTGGGGCAAGCTGGCCAGTGTCCCGCGGCCCCGGTGACAGAGAGCCCTTTCCTGGCCCCAGGGGGAGCCAGGAGGTTGCCACCAGCTCTGCGTTGCAGGTGGCAGGAGCACAGGCCTGAGGTCTGCAGAGAGAAGAGAAGGGTCAACCCCCCAGAGGAGGAAGTGGGCCTCGCCTTTGAACAAAGATATTTGAAACATTTGTAAATCACCCTCCGGCTGCTTCTAGGAACAAAACTTTTAAGTGAGGGAAATTGCCCAGCCATTTCAGGGTCTTGGACTCACTGGGTTTCTGGCAATTGTGAGCAGCCGGCGATCCTAGAGATTCTTCCAGAAATGAGGACGATGGGTTCAGCAAGGACCGCAGGTGCCCCCTTCATCTACTTTAAGGTCAGGCCCCTCTTACATGGGGACGTCAGAGAGGGTTGGATTGTGCCCGTCCTAGCACACGTCTCAGTGTCCTTTGGAGTCTGTTTCTGGTGCAGCAATCAGACGTGGGTCATTTCGAAAAGAGACCAGATGAAAATATGGAAAAAAATCAGCGAAAAATCGTTGTCTCCTTTGCTCTCCATCCTCATGTGCTCCTTCTCGGCTTCTGCCAACCTGCGGCACTTCCCGAATGCCACACCGTTAATGCCTTGCTCCTTTTTTTTTTTTTTTTTTTCTTTTTTTCTTATGTCTTTTTAGGGCCCTGTCTGCGGCATATAGAAGGTCCCAGGCTAGGGGTTGAATGGGACCTACAGCTGCAGGCCTTCACCACAGCCACAGCAAGGCAGGATCCCAGCCAAGTCCTCAACCTACATCGCAGCTCATGGCAATGCCGAATCCTTAACCCACTGAGCGAGGCCAGGGATCAAACCTGCATCCTCATGGATACCAGGTGGGTTCATTACCGCTGAGCCACAACAGGAACCCCCAGTTAATGTCTCTTGATCAGACTGAGAGAGCCTTGACAGCAGGGCTATATCTTATTTTTGCATTTCCAGCCAATACCTGGAGTGTTTGACTGTGAAAGTTGATCCATAGATGTTGATCAACTCTTTGATCCACACTGAATTATCCCTGCCATAAGATTTTGCAAAGGGATGACAGGAGATGTTGAGTGTCACATTCTGAGAACCGGCAGTGTAGCCTTCATTAGAACATGACTGCTTTTTTTTTCTTATAATTTCTGAGCGGGCTTCTCATAGTGACGGCACTGGTATGTATGTCTTGACTATGACTTTGGTGACCTTCTGATCTGGGGAGTTCTCTGGGTCCCGCAGGGCAGACAGACACACAGCCACAGTACACACTGGCCACGGGGCATGCAGGAAGGAGTCTGGGAGGGTGGGTCTGAAAAGAGGGGTGTGGACAGCTGGAGGAAACGGCCACCAGTTTGAGTCAGGGGCAGGGAGGGGAAGGGGACACTTTGTTTTGGAAAGACTTGAGGTTGAGGAAAGAAGAGTGACAAGGAAAACTATTTGATGACTGAATTCCAGGATGACAGCCCCAGCCGCCCATGAGAGGGGCATCCGAGGCTGTGGACTTGTGTTCAGCAGTCAATTAAACCAGGAGGGAAGCTTCAAAGCCAAGGCATTCCAATAAAAATTTAACAAGCTTGGGGCTGCCTTTGAGGATGTGTGTGCGATCACAACACAACAATTTTTTTTTTTTTCTTGAGCTTAATTCTTGCAGTTCTTGGTGGATAAACGTTTGGAGGTGGGGCTGTTTTTTCCCTGAAATCTGGAGGTGCAGAGAGCCCCTGTTGAAGAGAGAGACCCTCAGATAAATCAGGAGGGTTGGTGGGGGGAGGGATGGGCAGGGGGAGGGGGACAGCAAGGAGGGAGGAGGGGGGGCAGGCAGGAGGGAGAGGCCAAGAAAGGGCCTTGGCAGGGAGGCTGCAGCTGGGTTGGGAGTGTGTGAAAGACACCTAAAGTCACCCTCCTCTGTGACAGATGACATCATCATGGGCACACAACTTAGGACAGAGAACATCAGAACCTCTTGACCTGTGCCCGTCAAGCACCATTGTGTCTCAGTGCAACTTACCAGGATTTGGTTGAAGGACAAAGTCATTAAAGCAAAAAAGTCAAATAACAACAACAATAACAATACAGAAGCATGTTCCATGTCCTGGTTGAGTTCCCAGAGCACAGCATCTGCTGACGTGGTGGACAATGCAGCACCCTTTCAATCACTCCCCTTTTGGTTCCAGAGACAGATTGAAAAAAAGGGGGGGGGAATCATGAACTGCCTGTCCCTCGATAACACAAACACAACTGCAAACGAGCCTATCAGTGTCTGCACACAATGCATTTATGCAGCGTCCACCCCATCAGCGTTCCCTCCGTAACCAGGTAAACGTCCTTCTCGGAGGAGGCGCCGTTAATTCCGTCTTGGGGTTTGGGGTGAAGTTTGACTGTCTGTGAATAAAAAGGTGAGACTAATTAAGTGGCGTTCACGGGGGATTTGGAAAAGGAGCGGCTTCTTGCGGGACGGTAATTACATCTTCATTGGCCCTCGCGTGGTCCCCCCCACCCCGGCGTCGGGGGCTCTTCTGCCTGGCGGTGTGACATCTCCTTTGGAGAAGAGCCGCTATCACGTTGCCACGGCACCCCCTCTCCGCCGATGCATTTTCTAATCAGTTCACATGATTGACCTTCCAGCAAGTGATGCTTTACTTAATTCCTTTCCGCCTGTAGGGTGTGAGGCTGGGAGGGCCTCTCGTCAAAACTTTGGAGGGTCTGTCAGTTTGAAAAGAACATGACCTTTAAATTGTATCAGTATGTTTGCTGGTGCATAAGGGAAAAGAAAAGGTTTGTCCTGATGGAAAAACCACTCGGAGACCAAGGAGTAATTCAGAGGGAACGGCCCAGGAAGGTAATTTGTTTATACATAATTTGCTAAGTGGGGCAAGAAAGGGGGTCCCTGTACCTGCCGGCTGGAAAGAGCCGATGGCCAGGTCTGGGGACGTTTCACCTATTTTAGGGTCTTTTTCTTCTGCTTGCATTTCCTGTCTGAGTCCCCGATGTGGCTCTGCTGTTCAGAGGAGAGGTAAACCTGCAGACTCCTGTTACTCCCAATTGAGGGGCAGCTCTAAGAAAGAATTGTCATCTATACACCTGTCAGCTCTGGAGTTGAATTATTAACTCTTCCAGAAGGATTAGTGAGGGGTGTCTGGAGGCCGGAAGCAGAGGGCTGGTCTTGAAGTTCATGAAACACTGCTTTTTAGAGATCAAGGCATGCATTCTGACTTTATTTTGAAAGTTTTTATTAGAATAGAAGGAATTTAGGATGCCCATCTGTTTCTCACACGCACACACACACACACACACACACACACACACACACACCTACTTTTCATGCATTGTGTATTGTTTTCACTGTTGGTGTAATTTTCTTTTTTTAAGTGGTTGGACTTTGAATTTAGAAAACTTTTAACCCTGACCCTTGCCGTCAGGGCTTGTTCCTTCTCTCCTCTTCTCTAGTTAAACTCTTTTGATTTATAATTCAGGGACAAAAAAGGTTACAGTGATGGACAATTTCTTGGTTCGAGTAGGTGACCACAAACAACAGTCTGAGCGTGAAGCATCTACTTATTTTACATGTTTAAAATTGGTGACATGTTTGCCTTGGAGAATCAAGCAAGCTGCCCACCTTATCCTTCCTCTGTGCCGAGCAGGGAGAAAGACAGTTCACTCAGGGAGAGGCACAAGTGCGGGTGCAGGTGGGAGCCAGTAAACGGTCGTGTCTGGTTGGCTCTGCTGCTGGGGTGGAGCACCTGTGGGCAGTTGGGTTATTCCTGGATAATAATAATTTCGGAGGAAAAAAAGGTGAGTCTGTCCAAAGACACTCATACTAGGAACCACGTGTATGGTGCTCCTTCTCTTTCTATAAATGTGTGGTGCAACGTGCCCGGTATATTTGCTCTTTGGCGAAGGGAAGAGCGGTGAGCAGGTTCTCTTGTCCGAGCCCGTTTATCCTGTGCTTCTGGGCATATGCGTTTGTCAGCTTAGGTGAAGCCCCCGTGCCTGACCGCAGTACTGACGCTGGGAGGTATTGACTGAGTCTGAGTTCCTAATGCAACATGCAAAATGAGAATTGAAGCATACTTGATGGAATTAAAACATTAGTATTGGCTTTCAGCTCTGGGTTCTCTGGCTCCTGTAATAAATGCGGGGCATCTTGAAAATAAAAGCCAACAAACCAACAGAAAACAGCCAGATGCCTTTGCAAGACAGAGGAGGCCCGAAACCTCTCCGCGAGATTTGCGAATTGATTTTTCTCCAGCATGGACTCGGCAACTGTTTCATCTCTAACTTTGACATATACTTTTCATTTATTTTAAGGAGAGTGCTTTTACTTTTACTACGGGAATATGAAGACACTGTGACATGTTAGATAAATGAAATAATCCCGATTACCCCATTAAGCCATACATAAGGAATCTTACAAAGAAAGCGGCGTAAAAAACTGCACGCATACGCATTTACCGTCCTCTCAGTGTTTATAAGCATGTACAGGGGCTGGGCCTTTGCACAGGGGAGCACCGTGGAATTTGGTGTGTCTCTTCCAAGGCAGTCCGTGGGGCATTTAATATGCCATGGCCTCCTATGGTACGGGGATCTGGGCGTGGGTCCTTGGAATCCTGTCCTTTATCAAATAGCTTTCATATTCATCCAAATGGCAGGAACCAACATGGGTCCTCACTGCTCCTGCAGGATATTAAGACCATATTAATGTCACATCTTGGGCCACTGAGGACCTGTGCTGAGCAGACCCTTTATGCTCCAATTTATCCAGGTACAGTTTTGTTTTGTTTTGTTTTGTTTTGCTTTTTAGGGCCACACGCGAGGCACATGGAAGTTCCCAGGCTAGGGGTCGAATTGGAGCTACAGCTGCCAGCCTACACCACAGCCACAGCAACGCAGGATCCGAGCTGTGTCTGTGACCTACACCACAGCTCACGGCAATGCTGAATCCTTCACCCACTGAGCGAGGCCAGGGATCGAACCCGCAGCCTCATGGTTCCCAGTCAGGTTCATTAACCTCGGAGCCACGAAGGGAACTCCCCAGGTACAGTTCTTTAAGTCTATTTCTTCAAGGCTTGTCTGGGTTACATTTTGTCTGGGTTACTATCCCAATACCCTCCAATGAGTGACATGCTTGGGCCAGGGAAGCAAAGTGTCCTAAAGACCCACGTCGTGATTGCAGACATTCACATTCGTTCACGCAGCTTCCGGCCATCAGAGCTGAAAGCAAAGAAAGCCATGGTCGTATTTTGTAAGCGGTTTCCTCCCTTTCCTTGCAGAACATGGGATTTTAGTTAGCCACGCGGTGAGAGGGGCTGATCCTCCAGCCCAGGGTTTGCTGCTTAGGTGCACAGGAGATCGTGTAAATGGGGGAGGCTCGGGGATGATGGGAACCTTCATCTGGCCCCAGTCCATCCACTCAGGAAGCTTTGGAGGAACTCACCCCTCACCCAGTCACCACCTCCCCAGGGTCGTGAGCTGGCTCGGGGAAGCCTTGTCCTGCTGTAACCCGAAGTCCTCTTAGTCCCTTTATCACAAGGCTTTGCTGCTTTGGTAGCCTGCCCCTCTCAGACCATGCAGCTGGATTTGCTCTTTTGAGCCAAGACTCTCTTGGCCTCAGAGTCTCATTCATTCCAGGCCCAAGCCCCGAAGTTTCCAGGGCTGCCTCTGGCTTGCCAGCCCTCTCTCTCCAGATTGTATTTCAAAGATACTGCAGGGTGAATCACACAGTACGAGGAGGCCCTTTGACCTTGGCCTGAGGTTCCTCTGGTTGGAAGCGCTCTGGGTCATTCCTGGTGATTCCCTGAGGGCTGGGGGTGGGCTTTGTGCTTGGGGCCTGTGGCTGGTGTATCCTGCTCTGGGGCGATGGCGAGCAGTGGGCCTATTGGAGCAGACTATTGCCCTGGGGTCTGCAGCTTTCCTGAGACTTGGGCCCCTTCGAGGAGAGATGCCTCTGTGACTCTCCAGACATGTTTTGAGTGAACTGGTTTCAGCTTTCAGGAAATGCTAATGTTGATATTGTTTATGTCTAGTCCCATTGTTTTTCACTTTAAAATTACAGCTTTAGTACATTAAGCTAATTTCATAATACTGTATTAACTTAATATTCCATAAATCACACATGTCAGATTGCATTGTTACGGATGCACAAAACCCAAATTTACTACTCAAGCTCTCCCAACACGTGTATTCATAATTTGCTCCAGCGAGGCCTGTGCCGCCATATAGGGTTAAGGAATTACACATTCCAATGCCAGGCACAGATCCTACGCTCTCTCTCTCTCTCTCTCTCTCTCTCTGCGATTGTTCTCCATACAAATTGAAACAATATATTTCCAGCCATTTTCATAGTTGTAATTACTAGCAAAAATCGTAATACCACGAACATATTTTAAACACCTGCACTTTGGGTCCAACTCATTTTTTTTTTTTTTTTTTTAAAGCTGAGTGTTTCCATTTGAATAAGGTTGAGAAAGCTCACTGGTGGTAGCAATTGCTGGGTATCTTTTTTTTTTTTTTTCCCTGGGGAGAAGATGATAACTTTTGACTTGGAAGGAAGAGGTAAAGAGGCTGGAACTCTGCTTGCTCCCTTCTCTCTCTCTCTCTCTTTTTGCACTTGGGCAAAAGGGATTTAATTGGAGCCGGCTCGCCTTTCACAGGCTGCCTGGCCCTTTGGCCAGGGTGCAAAGTTCTGGGCTTCAGCCGGGCTTGCTGGTTCCGGAAACAAAGAGATGCTCTCCATGGGGGACATGGCGGTGGGCTGGGGGCCGTGGAGGAGCCTCTGTAGGTTTTTAAGCACACACTGTCTAATCGGCCTCTGACAAGTCCATTGTAAATCAAAGGTCTGGTAAGTGGGGATGCCAGAAATGTTTGATCTCCTTCCAAGCCTTGAAACAACTTGCTTATTTTTTCTGCAGTTGGGCTCCTCACTAAAATAAAACATTGCGAGATGAATGTTCTGACGGGTCATTGTGTGTCAAGCTGTCACTCTGTAATGGTTACATATTTCAGCTGGATTGAGGTGGTGCCTGGTTGGGGGAGGTCTGGGAGAGAGAGAGAAAGAGGGAGAGGCAGAGGGATCGGGTGAGGAAGGAGACAAAGGGGAACAAGATTTCTGCTTTCTCCTTGTGGCTGATCTTCATTTAAACCAAACACTTGTCATGTTCGGGGGAAGTTTTATAAATTTTTAATGATATTGGGTACAACTGGTGCTTTGAAATTTGCTGTACTTTAATTTTTTCTTCGTTAGCAAAGGTTCACTAATGCATTGAAGTGCTAAAAGCGTATCCTGGGGATGGCACGATAATTGTGTTGTTAATAATATTGTGGCACTAGTAATGTTCTCCTGGTAATCAAGGCAGGAGATTTTTTTTTAATATATTCAGTTATTACACTGCATCTCGTACAAATCATGTCAATTACAATTGCCAGCCTGTGACAGTTAAAATAATTGTATACGTTTTCTAGAATTTTCCATTGGCTTGGCTAATCAAGCTAAAAAAAAAAAATCCACACATTATTTGCATTAATTTTGTTTCTAGTCTATTTCCACTCCTAAATCATCTGTCCATCGACTCCAAAAGGCAGAGCAGTAAGTATTTTAATAATAAATAGACAAACACGTTCACACCAACCTAATTTAAGACTACCTCTGTAGGTCTAGCCAGATGGAATCCTCTGGTAGGAAGGGGTGTGTGACGGGGTGGGCATGCCTGCTGCTCCCTTCACATTGCATCCGCCTGGGTTCTGTGGGGTCTGTGTTTATGTAGACAAGCCTTGTAAGAACATTTAGCATTTTCTATTTCTGGATTCCTCCCGTCCTTCTTTCTGTCTAGGTCAGGAAAATTGCATGATTTTGGTCTTTCCTTTTTTTTTTTTTTTTTGGCTTCCCTGAGATGGCTCACTATTCCTCTGCACCAGGAAATGATGTATGTCTTACTTTGCAAAACGGCCCTGCAAATTTGCAGCTCAAACACTCGTCTTCCACTTCTCTGGGCTCTGCCTCCTGACTGCCACCAATGCGTTTTTTATTTGGAACTAACATAGCTAAACACTCAAAAAGTACTGAACGTGGGAGGCCGGTGGCACACGGAGTCCCCTGCAGTGTCTCAGCGCGTCTCCCCAAAGCCTGGCCTCATGCTCCGTCACCCGAAGTTGTGGCGTGGGGGTTGGGGGAAAGGGATTTGGGGGACCAAAAGGCATTTTAGAATGAGGACCCCAGGAAGCCCAGGAGTGTGGGAGAAGGGGCTGGGAGGCCAGCAGGGAGCCCTTTGCTGCTTGGCTGCCAGTGGCTCCATTGCAGGCAGGGACAGTGGGTCAGAGACAGTGTGACAATGACCCTCAGGTTGGCCCTGAAGGGTGAATCAGTCTGGCCTGTTTCACCTGTGGAAAAGACGCTCAGAAAGCAGGCAGGGGAGTGTCGCAATTTCACGAGGAGCCCTCCACCGAGAAGGAGCAGCAGCTCTCGCAAAATAACAGTGGCAGAGGGATCGGCGGCATGACAGGTGGGCTGACAGGATTATTTGAGCAATTTTCGGGCAGCTCGGCAAGATTATTTGGAGAATAATAAATAAGCTCCCCAATTCCTGGGTCCTCCACCCCGCCCTTGCTTTTCATCTCCTCTAGGCCACGTCTAGAGTGTCAGGAGTTTTGCATGAGGATCAGCGGCTGCAGGTTCCGGGGGTCAGGGGAACAAAATATTTTTCCCCCTTTTAATGCAATCATCTTCTCTTAAACACGGCTCGAACAAATCATCTCTCGAAATGTAGAATTTATTTCTCAACTTTGCCTGGAGGTACAGCAGAGAGAACAGATTTTTTTCCTCTCTCTGGCCCTTTGAGTCCTGACCATGCAGAATGGATGGCTTTAGAACTGTACACGGACAGGAAAATCGATGCGTCATACCAGGAGGCTTCAGGGGTTAGGTTCCCATGTCCATGTCAACAAGGCTATTGGTTTTTTTTTTTTTTTAATGTTCCAAAGTTATCACTTCCCGCCTGCAAGAGCCACCACGGTGACTTGTGTGGTCAAACCTTAACAAAAGAATTTCCCTTTGCCCACCGCTCGGTGGCATGGAATTTAATTACAGTGCAGGGAGAATTTCTCTAAGGATGACAATCAAAACCAAACAGGCAGGTGCCCAAGAGCAGACATTCCTGGGGCATTAGGGAGTCGGGGTGGGGGTGGGCTCCTGATCTTACAGGGGGCTGGGACTCCACGTAGGTACCAGGTCTCAGCTCCATGGCCGGATGGTGAGTGACACCGCTGTCTCGGCTACCTCTGGAGCTGCTGGAATGCAACCTTCTGGGAAAGAGGACAACCAGCCTTCTTCAGGAAGGTCATCTAAGGGTCTGTTGCGGTAGAGAGAGCTGGCACTGTGGGCATCTCTGCTGCTTTAAAATCCCACCGCTCTATCCAAGATACTGCCATGGGTCAGTCGAATTACGTGCCATCAGGTGAAGACCGCATTGCTTCAAAGAATCTTTGTTGTCATTTGATTTTTAAACTGAGTATCTGAACATGAAGCTGTAGTTCTATCTTTGTCTGTTTAATCTGTCCAACACAGCATTTGGTTTACTGAGCTGGGAGGCGTCCCTGGACGCCAGTAGCCACGCCGTCTGCAGACCTAGAATTTCTCCGACTCGCCGAGATGGCAGCCACACGGGGTCCAAACCCCACCCGGACGCCACTGAGGCTGGGCTGGGCAGACCCCGGTGCCCTCTTAAAACAGCCCTTTGATCTGGTTTCCATCCTCGCCCCCTGCCCCCCTCCCCCATCTGCTTTCCCCCCGGGCTGTCCTGTCGGCGGTGACACAGTGCTAACGCCAGGGTGCTGGAGGCCACCGTGAGCATTGCTCACTCACAGCGGGCGGATGAAAAGGCAGTGCAGATGTAATTTGTTTTCAATGGCTGTTTCAAAAGAATAATTGTGGTGACATTGCGGGATCAATATTATAGATTTTTGTTTTCAAGTACACTGTATGTGTGGTGCTAAGGGGAGGCAGGAAATACAACACTGCAGCCTGAATACAATAAAAATGGATTGAGGTCTGCGGGTATTTGTCGGCTGCTAGCCATCACGGGTTTGGAACATCATTGGTGGGATTACCGAGTTTGTCCTTTGGGTGGGTATTTCATGGTGAATGTGTGCACATTTCCTGTAGTTTTCCGCCTCTGCTTCTTTGGGGACCTGTTTCCTGAATCCGTGTAAAGTAACTGGAGGTGAGTTTCCATGACCCGTGGCTGGGCTTTGCCGGCTACCAAGCGGCGGTGACTGGGGCTGGTGCGGGAGAAGGGGGTTAGATTCCACCGGAAAACAGCAGCTTCTAACCCAGAGCAGGTGCAGGACGACTCCGGCAGCCGCCGTGTATTTCCCCCAGCTCTTTGCACAGGGCTTCTAAAAGGCCCCCTTGCAATGTGTTCGGGTCCTGTATGGACCTGGGGACTTCTGAGATTGCGGGTGCCCGCCTCCAAGCTCGCTTTCCGAACGTGGTAGACTGCAGCCTCGTCCTTGGCCAGGATGCTCTGTAGAGAAGCACTTTGCTCCAGAAGCTCATCTGAAGGTAACAACTGTCACTTTCAAACCTGTGATCAGCAGAGGAGGTGATCAAGGCTTCCGGAGGTCAGGCAGGTCCCCCGGCTTGGGCTTGGGCAACTAGACAAAAATTCGGATCTCAGGGTGTGATTATATGAACAAAGAGTTTGTCATATACAGGAGTTCCCATGGTGGCACATTGGAAATGAATCCGACTAAGAACCATGAGGTTGCAGGTTCGATCCCTGGCCTTGCTCAGCAGGTTAAGGATCCAGTGTTGCCATGAGCTGTGGTGTAGGTGGCATACGTGGCTCGGATCTGGCATTGCTGTGGCTGTGGTGTAGGCCGGTGGCTACAGCTCCGATTAGACCCCTGGTCTGGGAACCTCCATATGCCATAGGTGCGGCCCTCAAAAGACAAAAAATAAACTAAAAGAATTTGTCATATACATGTAGTAAGATGTCCATGTAGTAAGGACATGTCATATACGGGTAGTAAGCATGTGGTAAGATGTAAAAGAGAGCACGGTGCTTGGTTCCCCCCCAGTCTTGAAAGAAATGGAAATTCTGGCAAAATACCTTTCCGGTTGCTGGCTTCAAATTGTCAGTGAAAATGATTTGTTTGGGGGCGAGAGAATTGCCAGGTACACAGTGGGATTCAGGACACCTGGGATAGGAGAAGTGGAGCATGTGGCCTAATTGACTCATTTCTGAGTCATGGACATTCTTGGGGCCCCGCCTGGTCTTTCAGGGAGGTTGAGGAAGCTTTGCATGCTGACTTCCAACGGAGGGTCCCTGCAAGCCCGTGAGCTTGGTTCTTGGGTGGTCACATTTTGTTTGGATATCACAACCTCATTTTTGTTTTCTTTTTCTGTCCTTTTTTAACAAACTGAGGACAACCATAACATGGGGAGGATTCACTACAAATCCAGGTCTGGATTCTTTGGAAAAAATCAGAATATCCAGCAACACCGAACACAGATCCTGCATGGTGGCGTCTGGTGCTAACTCGCTGTGGACCCTCTCCCTGCATTCAGCTCAGCCCGGGAAGCCTTTGGGTCTGTGGGTTCTGTTATGGGGTGCGCCGCCGTGTCCACGGGACCCGAGACCTTTCTGAAACATTTCACTTGGCAAGAGTGGCGAACCCCAGGGGCGCATTCCCCTCAGAGGGAGGCTTTCTAAGCACGGATCGGGAAGCGTAAATATGAACTGATCAGCAGCCTCTGACCTCTGACACCCTATGTTAGCAGCGTGTGTGTCTGTGTGATACAGACTGTCTGGAAGAAATAAAAACCCGAGCATCTCCACATTTCAAAATAGCCAGATGTTTACATTCACACTTCCTGAGGATTTAATTCAATAAACATTCGCCAAGCTCTTCGCTTGAAGTTCAGACAAGAGGCAACGCCTTCTTTCAAGGCGCTCACTGTCTAACAGGAAAAAAAAAAAAAAAAACCCACATGTATTAACAATGTAAGATGTCAATGCAGGTATCGTGTACCGAGCCCCTACTGTGTGCTAGGTCCTGTGACTGTCACTTAAGTCACCAGACGGGGAAAATACCTACAAAAGACATGCTACAGCGAAAAAGACGATTTATGGATGGGAGGGGTTTGAATCCAGTTTAAGAAGGAATTAGCCTCTTAATTTAACAAATATCTATTGTCATCTATGAGTTGGGCACTGGAATCAGGTGCTGGAGCTGTCATGGTGAGCAGAAAATAAACATTAATTAAATAATGATACAAATATATAATTCAAATTATTAAGTGTTATAAAGAAGGAGTACCTAGTGCTAGGAGCCCAGAAGACAGAATAATCCGATCACGTCTGGAAGGTCAAGGGCTCCTCCAGAGAGGACACTGGTCTGGAGGTTGAAGGGTGAGTAGAACAGAAGCCTTTATTTTGTTTTGTTTTGCTGCGTCTGCAGCATGTGGAAATTCCTGGGCCAGGAATCAAACCTGAGCCACAGCAGTGACCCAAGCCACTGCAGTGACAATGCTGGATCCTTTACCTGCTGTGGGTAAAGGATCTCAGAAGGGAACTCACAGATCTTATGCAGAGGAGTCAGTGTGTACAAAGTCTCTGGGGCAAAAGAAAGCATGTGTCTTAACTTAAGGACTGCAAGGAAGATCAGTGAAGCTGGAAAAGAGCAAAAGGCAGAGGTGTGCACAGAGGATCTGCAGGAATGGATTGGTGGGTGCCAGACCAAACCGGATCTTATGGGCCAGGGTAAAAATGTGGTCTTTGTCCCCAGTGGAACAGGGAGTAAGGAGACGTTATGCACGTGTATGAACACGTGGTAACACAAACAGATCTGCCTTTGAAAAGAAGCATTTATCATAAGCCAAGTTTCCCGGGAAACAGATGCTCAGAGATTTGTGTGCAGAACATTCATTGGGGGCGGGGATGCTCTTAGGGAAAACACCTGCAAAGCGTAAGGAGTGCAAGATTGGGCAGAGGGAGACGTTTAACCATGAAGTTTGCCTTTCCTCCCTGATTATATGCCTCAGAGGCCTCAGCACATCCTATGGAGCATCCTGGAGTTGGAATACCTCTGCAGAGATGTCCCACATTGAGGCAAGAGGTTGGGGCCTTGTACCTACCCCCATCTCATCAACCAGTCCATGGATTGGGCTTCCTCTGAGGAGGGGTATGAGCTGGGATAAGGCTATTCTCTTCAGCTGAGGATGCTTCCCAGATACTTATAGTCTCAGGGGCTGGGATGAGTAGCACATACCGCCCAGGACAGTCCAGCCCTTTCTCAATGTAGATCTTCTTGTTTCGTATAATAAAATTGTGAACAGCTCTTCCAGGATCCTTGGGTTTTTCTTCTCCCAGAGGAGACTTCTAAGAAGAGTTAGTGGGTCCTCACCACTGAAGCTGGTCTCCGGCCACATCTGCTCTCATCTCTGCCCTCCACTAGCCATTCTTCTTATCCTTGGCTTGCACTGCTCTTGGTCAGAGGGACACATCCAGTGATCAGACCCTCCTCTCTAAAGAGAAGAGCCCTCTGGTCACCACGTCTTTTTCTAGCCCTGGTTACTCATTCATCTTTCTGTTTTCAAGTGAGGGCGCCAGGGGCAAGAGATGTCCCAGTAGATCAGCTGGCTGCTCCCATCATATAACGATAACCCTATCTCTTCCCCCCCCCCTTTTTTTTTTACACTAGACTCTTAACATAGGAGCCCCAAAGGAACAGGTGACAGCGGTAGCTAAAAAGTGTAACAGGATTCTTGCCAAGTCTGCTGGTGCAGGAGTTCTCAGTCTGGGACTTAGAACCTCTGGATGTGTAGGAACACCAAGCACAAACTCCCCAAGTGGGTCAGTGGGAGGCGTGGTAAGTGGGGCCACTCCTAGCTCTATATCTGCTTTCTGAGCCTATGTCCTCAACTGATCAGGGACAGAGAATCATATAATTTTCATTGCTTTAGGGTGTGTACTGAAACCTGGAGAGGGATATGCCATTTTTTCGGGGTGTCAACTCCAAGTCGGGGCCTGAGTTGTATTTTCAAAGGGTTGTTCTATTGTGCTATCAGGCAGGGCACTTCCTTTGTGGTGTGGGGAGTGAGAGCATCAGGGGACCTCATGCTCATAACCCTACTGTCACACCTTCTGTGTTAAAAAGTGGGTTCCTTGGTACAATACAGCTTTCTGTGAAATCCAGTTTTGGTCTAAACCCTTGGGAGTAGGGCTAGCTAATATCAAACTCAGGCAGGAAAGGCAAACTCATATCCAGAATATGTCTCAATTCTAGTCAAGACAAATCACTGCCTTTTCCAGGATGGAAGCGGGTTCAATGTAATCGAGTTGCCCCCAAGTAGATGGCAGCATTCTTGGGGTATGAGGTCATGTTAGGGACTCAACAGTTGGTCTCTGTCACTGGCAAGTTGGACATTGGACAGTCAGATCAGCTAGATTGTGCTTAGAAATAGGATCCTGTAGTACTGGCCCCATGCATAAACTTTGTGCTACTATGTCCCTCCCTCCATTCGTGAGACCGTTGTCCCAGCACAATGGGCAACGACAGAAGCTGGCTATATTATGTGGCCGAGTCATTAGCACGTCTGCCGTGCTTCCTGGTGGGCATTGTCACGTGATACAAAAATCATTATACCCGCGGGTAGATCCCCTCATGCAGATCCACGTCTATACTCTTTCCCTGGCCTTTTTGTCTCCAGTATCCCCATTATTTTCCTTCCAGACTCTTGAACAAGCAGCCAAGCCATTTGCTGCTGCCCAGGATTCCCTATCTATTCTGATGTCAGGCCACTTATTTTTCCATACAGTGTGAATCACCAGGTTGATTGCCTGGTGTTCAGGCTACTGGAAGATGTTTCTTCCCTGTTGTCTTTCAAGGTCATCACTGCATGGGGCTGTAGTGCCAAAGGGGTCTTCTCAAAGCTTATTTAGAAGTCCAGTGCGCTATCCATTGTGCCACGGAGCCACCTAGAAGAAAGGCTTCCCTTACCAGGAATCGAACCCAGGCCACGGCGGTGAGAGCGCCGAATCCTGACCACTAGACCACCAGGGAGCATCTTCTTAAAGCTTATGTAAAAGCTTTAAATTTTAAAGTTTATTTAAAAATTTAAAGTTTATTTAAAAGCTATAAAGAAGTTCTGGTGTATCTTTGGACCCCTAAAATCTTCCTCAGTTTTGCAGGTCTCCGAACTTTCTTTGGGCTGATCTCCCACCCTCGGGCGTTGCATGTCCCTTACCAAGATTGTCCATTGTCAGCCTTCAGGATCTCTCTGAATTTTGTGGCAGAATGTTGGGTGGTTTCAATGAGATATGACAGAGGCCGCCGCCCTTGGATCATATGCACACTGTCTCTGTTGGCTGGTGCAGGAGCAGTCGCAGAGACTTCCATTTGGCTGTCTGCCCTGTGATCATTGTCACCTGAAGGTCCCGGGAACCAATTTAGAAATTTACCAATGACCAAGGATATCCGTTTCTATTATACATTTTAGGCACTTGGCGATGGCCACCAGGTGGACCTGAGTCCGTGCTGGATTTGGGCCAAGATTTCATTGTTTATCTGGCCCCCGAGTGTGCACACTCAGGTCAGTTTGCTGGGTGGGAAACAGGGATGGTGAACATAGAAGATGGAGAGACGGACGAAACGGGGCTGAATCTGATATGGGTCTCAGTCTGAGGTGGCTCAGCGTTTGATGGAGTGGCTTGAGGTTTCCCAGGGTGTGGGACCGAAGCATGGTATTAAATAGCATAAGGATGTGGTACGCAGGGTGCGTCATGGGGTAAGTTATTCCTTTTTCAACTCGATGTGTTGGAATATTTGCCATGGCTCCAAAATGAACATGTTAAAACCTCTTGGTTGGGAGTTAAGATTGCCTGCTGTGTAGCACAGGGAACTCTCCCCAATATACTGTGATCATCTATGTGGGAAAAGAATCTGGAAGAGAAGAGATGGGTGGATATGGATCACTGAATCATTTTGTTGGACAGCAGAAATGATCACTACCTTGTAAATCAACTAAACTTCAATAAAGCTTAAAAAAAAGGAGTTCCCATCATGGCGCAGTGGTTAACGAATCCGACTAGGAACCATGAGGTTGCGGGTTCGGTCCCTGCCCTTGCTCAGTGGGTTAGCGATCCGGCGTTGCCGTGAGCTGTGGTGTAGGTTGCAGACGCGGCTCAGATCCCGCATTGCTGTGGCTCTGGTGTAGGCCGGTGGCTACAGCTCCGATTCGACCCCTAGCCTGGGAACCTCCATATGCCGTGGGAGCGGCCCAAGAAATAGCAAAAAGACAAAAAAAAAAAAAAAAAAAAAAGAGAGAATACATTTCACCAGTAAAAGTGGCCTGGAAATTGGCTGATTTTTGTAAGTATTGCCTTCCTCCGACTCTCAAGGAAGTCTTCTTCCCTTACCTTAAGAAATATGAGGACCGCTTCCTGCAGAGGAATTAATGAGATGAGTTCTCCAGCCTCGTCCCCACCTTGATGCTGGGTCTAATGACACATGTGACTGTGACAGCTGTGAACTCAGAGGACTCACCCAAATCTCTTCAATCTAAATAGGAGAAAAAAGCATTCACCTTCTGGTTCTGAAATTTTTAATTTAAGTAGAGTAGCAAATACTTTCCAGGATTTAAATGGACTAACTACGAACTCTCTTGGGTCAGAGAATTCCTTCTGAAGGTGTTGTGTTCTCCCTGGCATCTTGTTTATTTGTTCAGCTTGGGGTAGGAAACCCTCATTGGAATTCATTTATTTCATGTTGGCAGTCAAAGGGGGAATAACTCGGAACTCAGGTTTCCTGACCCACAATTTTTCTTTTATTCGAGTAGGAAATCATAAGTATTAGTTTTCTATTGCTCCTGTACCAAAGTACCTCAGACGCAGTGGCTTACCTGATGCAAATTTATTATCTTGCGGTTCTGTTGATCACGAGTCTGACGGAACTTTTGGAGGCTCTAGGAAAGACTCATTTCCTTGCATTTTTCCCACTTCTAGAGGCTGCCCTCGCGCCTTGGCTCATGATCCTCATCTTCAAAGACACCAGAGTGGCGTCTCTGACACTTCTCTCGTCTTCATGTCTTTCTCTCCAGGTCAAAGCCAGGAAAGGGGCTGCTGCTTCTCCTGCAACCCCAAGAAATCGAATAGTTCGTGTGGGCTCCCCTGGACCATCAAGGACAATCTACCTGCATCTCCAGAGTTTGCAGCCTTCATCACATCTGCAGAGTCCCTTTTTCTATGTAAGTAACCACATTCATAGATTGCGGGCTTCAGGTCTGGACCTTTTCGGGAACTGTTATTCTGTCTGCCACCGACTGTAACCTTGAAAAGTCATGAGGAAACTTTGAGTCTAATCTCTGACCTTGAAGTCCTTTTGGAATATCTTCAGAAGCCGTCCTCCTAGATGTGCATCCAGTCTGATTGAACACACTGAGCTTATTGCTGCCTTGAGGGATTTTCTCTGGGGAAGCTCCGTTCGTTCCTCATTCCCACCACTGTCTCTTGGAAATTTATTTTTTTTATTTGTTATTAAGGTATGGTTGATTTATAATGTTGCGCCAATTTCTGCCTTACAGCATAGTGACCCACTAATGCATGTGTATGCATTCTTTGCTCATATTACCTTCTATCATGGTCTATCACAAGTGATTGGATAAAGTTTCCTGTGCTGGAGGTTGGATCTCATGGCTTCTCCATTCTAAATGTAATGGTTTGCACCTACTAACTCCAAACTCCTCGTCCACCCCACTTCCTCCCCCCTCTCCCTTGGCAACCACAAGTCTGTCTTCTGTGTCTGTAAGTCTGTTTCCATTTTGTAGATGGGTTCATTTGTGCCCTATTTTAGATGCCACATAGAAATGATATCCTATGGTATTTGTCTTTCTCCTTCTGACTTACTTCACTTAGTATGAGCATCTCTAGTTGCATCCATGTTGCTGCAAATGGCCTCATTTCATTCTTTTTATGGCTGAGTAGGATTCTGTTGTGTGTATGTACCGCATCTGCTTATCCAATCCTCTGCCGATGGACATTTAGGTTGTTTCCATGTCTTGGCTATTGTGAATAGTGCTGCAGTGAACATAGGGGTGCATGTATTTTTTGAATTGTAGTTTTGTCCCAGTATATGCCCAGGAGGGGCATTGCTGGATCATGTGGTAGTTCTAGATTTAGTTTTCTGAGGAATCTCCATACTGTTTTCTGTATTAGTTGTACCAATTTACATTCACACCAGTGTGGGAGGGTTCCCTTTTCTCCGCACCCTCTCTAGCATTTATTTGTAGACTTTTTAATGATGGCCATTCTGACCGGTGTGAGGTGGTACCCCCTTGTCGTCTTGATTTGCATTTCCCCACTAATTAGTGATGTCGAGCTTTTTTCTTGTGCCTGCTGGTCATCTGTGGGTCTTCTTTGGAGACATGTCTATTTAGGTCTTCTGCCCACTATCAATGTCTCTTTATACTGGTTGGTTGGTTGGTTTTTGAGATCAGTCTTGAATCTGGAATTTGACAGAATGGGCACAGCAAAAAGCTGCCTCAACAGGACTTTGGATGGGTTGCCCAGGGCCTTGCTGCAACATTACCGTGTTTGCAAATAGCTTCTGAGTTTGAGTTTGGACTCTTCCCCCCAGACATAGGATGCAGGAGGTGTCCTTTGGTGGCAAGCATCAGCATTGAGTAGCCTCTTTGCCTCGTGAGAGCCCGGAAGTCAACAATGTTCAGTTCACATGATTCATTCATTCGCTTGTTTGTTCACAAGTATTAATCGAACCACAGCTATGTGCCAGGTCATTCTAGGTACTGAGAACCTGCAGTAAACAAGACCAAGTCCTTTCTCTCATGGAGCTTCCATTCTAATGCTGGGGATGGGGCAGGAATAATAAGCAAAGAAGACCATATTGTAATATCTCAGAGAAACAGGTGCTAAGATGGAAAAATAGAGCAGAGTAAGGGGAAGAATAGAGATTGATGGGGTTGTCCTGTGAGGGAGGAGGCATTGAATCAAGTTGTAAATGGAGTCAGTGGTGTCCCGTCCAGAACTAGGGGGCGCTGTGGAGTAAAATTCTGAGACTTTAACCAAGGTCATTCCCCTCCCTCCTTTCATTACCGGTTTCCCTGGCTGCCCCCTGCCAGTCCTCCCTCCAGTTGAGGCATCTGACCACCCCGGTTCCAGGAAAACTTGCCAAGGCAAAACCAAAGGACATGGGAAGCAATCCTTTCGAAACTTTCAAAGCAAGTTCTAGAACTCAGAGCAAAAGGTTTTGCTTAGTCAGAGCCAGGCTTTGTGCATAACAGGATCCCGAAGAGCTCAGGGTCTGAAGTTTATATCGAACAACAGATCCAGAAAGATGGGGAAGCGGCCAGTCTCCCGGGTCCCAAGTGAACATTCTGTGGCCGTGTGGGAGGCTGAGGGGCTGGAGAGGGTTGGAGTATGTCTCCTGCCATCCACGACAACGATGCCCTGTAGTATTTGGACATAAAACTCTGGACAGAACTGAGAAGGGAATCCTCTTGCTGAAGGCGACATGGCCAGTTCATTGTGAGATTCTGGTACTTTCTGCTCCTTGTCCCAATCTGTGATCCCAAATCCTAGTATTTCTTAGTTTTCCCTTGCCTTCTTCACTGAGTGCCTGCAGGGAGTTTGGTCCCCAATCTTAGTCCTGAGGACCCCACATGTCCAAGTGTCCTTAGCAGAAGCATCAGGGTTGATTTCAGCCAGTGGGGTCTGGCAAATAGATAGGATGAATGGGTCTCATGAGCAATCCCATCACCTAGAATATGCTTCTGAGACATTTCTTTTGGGCTGGTTCACTTTGAGTCAAGGCGCCCCCACCTCTCTCCTTTGGTTACCGTAAGTTTTTTAAAGTCTGTGGGGGTGGGAGGGATGGACTGAGGGTTTGGATGGCCATATGCACACTGAGGCCAGCGGGGACCTGCTCTAGAGCACAGAGAACTCTACCCGATATTGTGTGATCATCTCTGTGGGAACAGAATCTGAAAGAGAAAGGATGTGTGTACATGGATAACTGAATCACTTTGTTGTACAGCAGGAATTATCACAACACTGTAAATCTACTCTACTTCAAGAACACTTTAAAGACACGCAAACAAAAATCAAGGCGCTCAGGGAGTTTTTGCTGTGGTGCAATGGGATCAGCATTGTCTCTGCAGCGCCAGGATGCAGGTTTGATCCCCAGCCTGGCACAGTGGATTAAACGAATAATTTTGCATTGCCGCAGCTGAGGTGTAGCTTGCAAGTGTGGCTCAGATCTGATCCCTGGCCCGGAAACTCCATATGCCCAGGGCAGGAGGGAAAAAAAAAAATCAAGGAACTCATTGGAAAGGAAATACCTGAACACTTCCCTTTTGGCCTGTTCCCATGGACTGGCCCAGGAACCCCTCAACATGGTGGCTGAGGCCCCAGGGGGCCCCACCTCGTTCACATCTCTCTTTCCCAGGGTGTGAGGGGAGCCTTGCCCCCAGCAGGTTGATCACCCCTAGGTTGAGAGCTAGCATATTAGCCCAACACTCAGGGTCCTTTGAGATTGGGCTTCATGGGACAGTTTCTAACATAACTGGTGAAGCCTGGAAAGAACTGCAGCTCTGACTAATGAGGATGGAACCCCAGCGTGGCCGTCAAAACAGCTGCAAGAGCCATAACCCCCGTTACATGAAGAACTGGGCAAATACCTTAACGCAGAAAAACTGCATGTGGACCCTGGCAGAAATTATACTTTTATAGTTCTTTTTACTATCAACATCACTCTTTGAGTGCCATGGTATTTTATGAAAACTTTTATTAACGTTTCCAAATGACCTTACCCTCGTGGGGGGGGGGGTCTCAGTCCCGGGAGCCGTAACCTATTTAAAACATTTTCCTCTTTACAAACACAATAAAGTCAGCTGTCTTCAACAAAGATTTGTAGATCTAATTAGAGATAGTTTGGAAAGAGGTAGTGCGCCTCTGGGGAACGTCGTGACAGGTTGTGATCTTTGCATGCCAACTTTTCCAACGGCTTGGCGCCGATGGATTGTTTCAGCTTCGGGGTGTCGTGGTCGCAGGATCCGCTTGGAAATGGCTCTGGTGTTGGGTGAGGATGGTTAGAGCCTGGGCTGCCCTAATAGGGCAAGAGATGCTGGATGAGATGGAGCTGGTGGTGGCCACCCTGTAGCTTCTCACGTGGCTTGGCCAGAGGAGGTGAGGCGGGCCAGAGGCGGGGGAGGGGGGGGAACCTGGGGTTGGGGGGTAGGGGAGAGGCGGGCAGGAAACGCTGGATGAGACCAAAGACAAACAATGCCTTGCCTTTGACTAAAGTCATCTAGGTTGTAAATGAGGCTGCTCCCTGGGGAAGTGCCTGGCTTAGGTGGCAGTCGAGGGGGCAATTTTTCAGAAATGCTACCTCTGGCGTTCCAAAGGCGGGGTTCTAAAGGCTGCCCCGCTTAAATGGTCTTTTTATGCAGCAAGATAACGGCAGCTCGCGCCACTGCTACCTCAGGCCTATTTTCTGAGGAATGGTTGCATTCAGGGCGCTTCTCATTTGTCAGAAGAAATGCGGAGCGGCTCTCCAGGAGTCCGCGGAGGAGGACATCACTTCTCTGCGAGCTCCGCCTTGGGTCAGTGTGCAGCTCGGCAAAGCTGTCCCCCGTTGCTTCACCCTCCCGGGGACGCTCTGATTTATTAGGATTCAACAAGCCATATCCTCCTCCTGACTCAGTGCACGGGATGAACACCCGCTCTGTCCCCTGCTCTCTTGGCCCTTCCCTCCGGAGCCACCAGGCAAGGGAAGGGGCTGTGGCTCCCCGGTGTCTTGTGGGAAGGGGAGCCGAGCAGGTTCTACTGTGCTGGGGCCAGTGGTGGCGCTCGAGGGGCACAGCCGGTCCAGGAGGGGGGCGGGGCCGCCGGGCAGCAGGCTGTGGGAGTGCCTGGCCTTCTGGTTTTCTCTCCAGGAGGTGTGACAGTGAGATCACAGGCTTTCCAAACCTGGATAAATGAAGCCAGAGTCTTGGTGCTTGAATACGGTGACTTTCTCCAGTGTCCGTCTGGGGTAGGGGGTGGGGGTGGGGTTGGGGGGCAAAGCCCAGTGAAAACAAACGCTGGACCCCTCTGATGATCATCTTATAGCCATTCCAGCTGCATTTCCACAGGAGCTTCCTTCTCTATTGAAGCGCATTAATAAAGCACTGCTCTGGCTGGACATCCATTTTTAAAAATTATTTATTTATTTATTTATTTATTTATTTATTTATTTATTTTTAGAGCTGCTCCTGCTGCATATGGAAGTTCCCAGGCTAAGCGTTGAATCCGAGCTGTAGCCACCAGCCTACGCCACAGCCACAGCAACGCCAGATCGGAGCCACGTCTGCTTCCTACACCACAGCTCACAGCAATGTGGGATCCTTAACCCACCGAGCGAGGCCAGGGATCAAACCCACATCCTCGTGGATGCTAGTTGTGTTCGTAACCCACTGAACTGCAATGGGAACTACCTTATCTATTTATTTTTATTTTATGGCCGCACTCCTGGTGTATGGAAGTTTCTGGTCCAGGGATGGAATCCGAGCTGCAGCTGAGACCTATGCCACAGCCCCAGCAACACAGGATCCTTCAGCCATTGTGTGGATCTGGGGATGGAATCTTTGCAACCATAGAGACAATGGTAGATTCTTAACCTGCTGAGCTGCAGTGGGAACTCCCTGGGCATCCAGGGAGTTCTAAAGCTTTTCATTTAGCATGGATTTCTTATATTATTATTATTATCATCATCATTGTTCTATAAATGTAACGGCAGTCTGATTTGCATCTTACATCCTCTGTCATCTCACCTCCTTGTGATGGCCTTTATCCCAGGGCACCCAGACACCCTCTTCAGCAGCTCACAGCATGGACTCCCTGCTGACTGTTCTGAGCACTGAGATCTCCCCTGGGAGATCCCCTGAAACCCCCTCACAGGGCACTGGTAAGGATTAAACACATGCACAGCGGCAAGGATGGCCCCGGCTCGTGCTGAACAGTCCATAAGCAGGTTTGCCAGACTTTCACCATAGACTTTTCTGGGCTGGTGGCCCTACCTGGCTCCTCTGTCTCTGCTGAGACCCAGGAACTTTCTCCACCACTCAGGGTATTGCACAGAGGCCCCTGTGCATGAGGAAGCTGGCCACAGGAGCAGGTCAGGGCAGGACGGTGGAGGGGTCCTGGGGTGGAGCAGTGTTGCTCCCAACCTTCTATCTTAAGTCAGGCCTGGCCCATCTAACCTGCTCTCTGAACAGGCTCCATGTGGCTGATGAGCACGTGTGGAGTCCTTCTGCCCTGGGGGTGGGGAGCTGTTGGCCTTTGGCCTTAGGCAGATTGGGGTCTGGGTGCCTCTGATCTCTGACCCAGGGCTTGGTGCCCAGCAGCACAGCGTTCAGGGAGGTGGGGCTGCCAGCCTGCAAGCCTGGCATGTTCTGAGAATCACTGCCTGCTTGTCGCTCCCTTTGAAGGATGTTGCTTTGCCTCTTCTGGAGTCTGTGACCCACTGAGCGCTTTTGCCCACTCGTCTGGCCATCGGTGTAACCAACGTAGAAATACATCTCAGGGCCCCTGGGAGCACCGAGCCTTGGGAGGCGTTCGGCTTTCTTCCTGTTTGTTTAGGTGGAGGCTGGCAGAGACTGTGGATTTGTTCATTTAAATGTCTCTTCCTCTGACTTGATAATTTTTGGCTGAATAATAAATTTGGCTGATGCGTCAGTCTTATTAGGAAAGGGTGGTCCGTTTAAGAGAACCACAGCGTGAGGCCTAATTCCTAGAATTGTGAGATAACCTTTTCTTCCTTCCTTCCTCTTTCCCTTTCTTTTCTTCCCTCCTCCTTTGTCCTTCCTTCCTCTTTCTTTCTTTCTTTTTCTTTCTTGCTTTCTCTTTCTTACTTTCTTCTTGCTTCCTTTCACAGCTTTTCCAATTGAGAAGCTTGTTTGAAAAGTTTCAGACTTGGTTGTGTAAGCCATCAGCTAGAAACTGTTGCCCTCCCCAGTGCAGATTTATTTTCAATGCCCGCATCTTGGCTTCTTGCTCCAGAATGTCAGCCCTAATGCTACACAGGCATTGGGTGGTCAGGGGTGGTCCTCTCACTGCTCTGGAGACAAGAAACCTCTTTCCTTGAGCCCAGTTGTGGAAGCAGTGACAATGCCCCAGGAGGCGAGAGACTGTCAGTGTTCACATCACAAGGACCAGAGATACCTTTTCCTGGGAAGAGAACTGACAAACCTTCCCTGGTGAGGGAGGAGCATTCTTGGGAAGCCACAGGATGCGAGGCACAAACTTTCATTGATCTCAGCCCTTTCGACGCTCCCAGAATTGTGCTGTCTAGGAAACCATTTAAACTGCTGAGAAGAGAATACAGCATTTGACAATGGTTGTTTTGTTTTAAGACACACACATTAAAAATACATCTGAAATCCAGGGCACAAAGAATCCAAATAATGTTATTAAATTTCTCGTTGAAGAAGGTCCCGGGGGACAGCTGCCTCTCCTCTTTTACAAAAAACTTGCAGCCCTCGACTTGTTGCGCGAACAAAGCATCTTCAGTGCCTTTTTTCCTTCTCCCTCCCTCTCTCTCATTCTCTCTCTCTCTCTTTTTTTTTTTGCACTTTCCACTTTCCCTTTTCTCCCGAGGAGACAAACAAATCTCTGAAGGACTATTAAGTTGCAAATATACCGGAGCCAAAAATAGAAGATGGAGCCTTATAAACATTTTGCATATTTGGGTGTAATTTGTTGAAGAGAGTACAAAATATGCTCACAGTTGGCATCTAGAATGCAAATATTAGGAATCCAGTCCTCTGATACATTATGGTTGTGCAGCAGTATCGTGCGGGCTCGTCCAATCGCTATTGTGTGACTCCGTCGTTTGCGGGAGCGTGAATAATATTGGTGACTTGTTTGTACCGTATATTCGGGAGAGCCTCGTCACCAAGTGATATTTAGCTCCTCTGTGGAGGTTCCAAGGGACAAAAGCCGAGAGTGGAACTCAGGGGAGAAAAAACCAGAGGCATCTATGCGGCGCATCCCTGCTGCTCCTCGCTTTCCTGAGCCACTGGTTCCTGAAGCGAGGAGAAAAAATCCAGGGTGGGGATTCAAGCGGGCAGGGTGGGGGGGCTTGTGGCTGCTCGGCCCCCCTCTCCTTTCGTGTTCCAGGGGTTAAATGGAGAGGCTGTAAGTGAGGACTCAGGTGGCTCGGGTACGAGCTGGAGCAGAGGCTCTCCCACCCGGAGCTGTAAGTAAGGCTGACTGGTTTTACGGCTGATGGTAAATCCGTCTCCCCTCTCCCCTGACAGGTGAGGTGCCATCGTCCCGTGCCCGGGGCCTCCCCCCCGTACATCTGGCACCCACCTCACAGGTGAGCCTTCCCGCTCCTCGATGATGAGCGGTAAGAAAAACAAGACGTGTCTCTCGGTTATAAATTTAACTCTTCTATGAGTAGTCTGGGCAATTAGGACACCCCTGGGGTTGAGTCTATGGCGGAGGCACGGGCTGGAAGTCTGATTAGCTCAAGTCTCTTGATGCTTGTTCCTGGTAGTAAATGCCTGGCACATAGAGTATTGATTTCCATTTAGATATCTTAATGTTTCCAGACAATCCCGGCAGATGTGGGCTGAACTCAGATCTGCGGGAGCGCCGGGTCTGCAATCTGCAAACATTTTTCTTGCCACTTTGTTTCATTTTTCCTAAACTTAACTGATTTGGAATCGGGAGATATAAATGAAAAATGCCGAGCCGGCCTATCCATCACGGTATGCGCAAACATCGCCACTGCCCTTTCTAACGTCCTATTACCACCGGGTAGTTGGCTAGTCAAACAGGAATAAAAATTACACTGCAAACATCATAAGTTAGGCTTGATTTGTTGAGCAAGTAGCCTGACAATTCGGTAAGAGTTATATACCTCGGCTTCGCTGAAAATCAGGCTTGTTATGGCTCTGGTACGTCTATAAAGATTGTTCATTTCATATAAAACAGCTACCTGCACTGAACGCCCTGGAAGGAAGAATGATGCTGGTTATAAATATAGAGAGAAATCTATTTGTCTGCCCCTTCATGCTGTTAGTGAGTCACACGGAGGGGCCCTTTGGTGTTTCTCGGCAGCAGGGGGAGATCTCTGAGGCCACCTTCTCCTCTGCCAGGCTGGCCCGGACTGAAGCACATCATCCCTCTTTGTCATCTGAGATAAAGCAGTGAAGTGTGACCGGTGCCACCGCCTTGCTCCCTGCCCACCAGGGGGATGCTAATGATACTGAAAAACTAGACGGCAGTGCCTTGAAACTGAACGCGAGGGGAAGGCTGTCTGTTGGCCGGCTGGGCTGGATACCAGTTAACGTCAGAAAAGATAAATAGAAATTATTAGAATGGGTTTGGAAGGGATTTTTTTTATAGGGCAGGGTGGTGTTCGTTTAAAGATACATTATTGGACTGTTATATCTGATTTCAAGCTGCTGGGTAATTAAAATGATTAACATCCCTTACTCATAGAGTTCAATTCATTAAAGTTTTAAGCACCCTTTGTGCTCGGCGTGGAAGGAGGGACCATCCATGTGGAGTCACACCAGGGGTCACTTGATGCGGCCCTAGGTTCACTGTCGCTGATCTTTCAAACCCCTGCATTTCTAAGACATGGGAGCACGTTAGGCAGAAAGCATCAGCCATAAACACCCCATAGGACCCCCTTGTTCAGCAGAGAAGGAAGAGAAAGGAGATAAAGAAAATCCTGCTAGGAATTCTCACCCAGATTCTTCTCTGAGGCACTGGTTCTTTCCAGCCTCTGGTGCCCTGGGGACCGTTCCTTTCTGGGGCTCCGCAGTTGTGACCCAGACACGTGGCTAGCTAGCTCTCAGGTACAATGTCAGCAGAGGGTCGGAGCAGGGCACCTGCACCTTGCCAACATGCTGGAATATGCAGCAGATGCAACTGTCATTATTATCCCAGTTTAAATGTGCTGACGATATTGTGTCCTGTGCTAGATTTCTTATTTTTACATTTAGAAAGTAGCCAGGGATGTCTCGGTGAATAACCGGGACATATTTAAGTGTCCACTCCTGTGATGGCAGAATAAAAATGCTACTGTCTTTAGGGCTCATTCATTTTTTTTTTTAATCCTTTCTTAGGGCTGCATCCATGGCATGTGGCGGTTCCCAGGCTATGGGTCGAATCGGAGCTACAGCTGCCTGCACAACAGCCACAGCAATGCAGGATCCAAGCCACGTCTGAGACCTCCACCACAGCTCATGGCAACTCGGGATCCTCAACTCACTAAGTGAGGCCAGAGATCGAACCCACATCCTCATGGATGCTAGTCAGACTTGTTTCCCCTGAGCCACGATGGGAACTCCGGGGTACACTCATTTTTGCCATCTTGTTCCCCAGGGTTTAGGGAAGAGTGACATAATCCTGTTTACTGGTTTCCGATGTAACTCTGACCATTAGTGTTAGTGATTTGCAAGGCTGCTTAAGACACAAACTTATTTTTTAAGGCAAAGCTGTGGCTTGGGATTTATCCCCTTTTGGCAGATCCTGGGGGATGTCACTGCCAGCGCTGAGCCCAGCTGTGTGACCTTGAGGAAGACCATTAACCTCTCTGAGCCTCAGTGTCCCCTTCTGAAGGACAGAGATAAATATGTCTTTTCTATAGGATTATAAGGATCGGAGAGTGTTATAAATAAGTGCCTAATATGATGCTTGTCCAGGATGGTGCTTAACGCATGATAGGCAGTATCCTTAGCATCTGTTATGACATGAATAATAGTGTTACTATTCCGTGTGTATTTGAACATTGTATATACTGAGAATCGCCCCAAAATAAGCAAAATGGATCCAGGCATTCCTGGCCAGGGGCCTCAGGAGAGTGGCCCATATGGGGAGCTGTCTTGCTTAGCTGGGTAAGAATTCTGCAGTCCCCTCCTTGCCCAGATTATTTGTTGACATGGAAACTTCCCAAAAGACTAGTCTAGGAGTTCCTGCTGTGGCTCAGCGGGTTACCAACCTGACGAGTGTCCATGAGCACGTGGGTTCGAGCCCTGGCCTCGCTCAGTGGGTTAAGGATCTGACATTACTGCAAGCTGCTGTGTAAGTTGCAGATGTGGCTCAGATCCTGTGTTGCTGTGGCTGTGGCTATGGCTGGCAGCTGTAGCTCTGATTCAGTTCCTAGCCTGGGAACTTCCATATGACTCAGATATGGCCCTAAAAAAGAAAAGGCTAGGAATTCCCATCGTGGCACCGTGGAAATGAATCTGTCTAGCATCCGTGAGGATGCAGGTTTGATCCCTGGCCTTGCTCAGTGCGTTAGGATCCAGCATTGCCCTGAACTGTGGTGAAGGTTGCAGACTTGGCTTGGATCCCATGTGGCTGTGGCTGTAGCATAGGCCAGGGATTGGACCTCTAGCCTGGGAACCTCCATATGCCTCGGGTGAGGCCCTAAAACAAACAAACAAACAAAAAACCCAAAAGATTAGCCTATACTTCATCGTGTTAATGTTAAAAAGTGCGAGTGAGAGACAGAGGGACAGAGACCACGAATATTGCTGTACAAGTGGGTTGCAGGGCAACTGGTCAGGAGAAGAATGTCAGGGAGCCTGAAGAGGGTCCTTCCCATGTATGGGGCTCCCAGGCCCTGGCTCCATGACTTTGCAATTACCCTGTTCTTGCAGTGAGGGTCCCTGAGACCTCTGCTGGCCCACCCATGACTCATCATGCCCTGCAGAGTGACCCTGAGAGAAGAGGTCTCCACCAGCTTGGCAGAAAGATACCACACTATGGATGACACCTGGCCTGGGGCAGTCAAGATGAATGCTCGTTTTCCTGGTGCACTGATGCTTGCTTCAATCTGCCAAGTGGTCCAGCAGGTGTGACAAGATGTATAATCACCCCAGGCCAGCAGGGGGCTTAAGGCAGCAAGCCTTGCAGACCTTGCCCTAGGCCACGTGGAATGCCCACTGAAATTATAGACCTGGAGTGGTGGGACCAACAGTGAGCTCCAAGGTTATCTGTGTGGAGGCCAGACTGTGATCAGTTAGTTGCTCAAAGGGCAGCAACAGTAGTGCCTTCACTCCCAGCTGTGAAACCGTGCTCTTCATAAGGAAAAAAGGAACGTCAGAGAAAATGTCATTTTTTTTTTTTTTCCTTTTTACAGATACCCCTGTGGCCTATGGACGTTTCCCAGACTAGGGGTTGAATTGGAGCTGGAGCTGCCAGTCTACGCCACAGCCACCACAACACAGGATCCAAGCCACCTCTGCAAAGTACACTGCAGCTTTGGCAATGTCGGATCCTTAACCCACCGAGAGAGGCCAGGGATGGAACCCGCTCCCTCATGGACACTGTGTCAGGCTCTTAACCTGCTACACCACAATGAGAACTTTGGAAAATGTGATTTGAAGTGTTTATGACAAATGGTTAATTCTGGGGAAAAGCTTATTTCTACTCTTGACATCAGGTTATTGCAAAAGCTTTGTTGTTGTTGTTGTCGTTTTAAAGCCAAGGCTCACATTCATTTGATGGCTTGTGACTCAGGTGGTTCTGCCCTGAAATTCTGAAACATGGCTTGGGTGGGTCCAGATCAAAGTCGAGAATTATTATACCAGAATAACTTCTCATTTGGGCTTGGCAGTCATCTAAAAGAATCTGAGAAATTAAGGAGGAGGGAGCCTGAAGAAACAATGGTTTTCTTTTGCCCTTTGGGAGAGGGATTTCTGGGTCTTGGGAAAGACGGTGGCGGTCCCAGATTGAGGTCATTCTGATCAAAATCACAAAGGCTCTTGTGCTGTGTTTCCAAAGTCAGGCTTCCAAGTTGGGGACACAGTGGGGCCAAGGCTGCATAGGGTGGGGCTTGGTCTTGGGGAGATTTGTCACCAGTGTGGAACTTCAAGGCTTCTCCAAGAAGATCAAACTCAGACCCTCCAGCTGAGATGAGAATTACCAGACCCTTATTATCCCACCTGTCTCACTGTAACTGCTCCGAAGTTCTTGAGCCCCTTCCCCCTTGAGTCACCTGGCCGACTCCTTCCTGCCCCCTACTAGGAAAGGCATGTGCCTCACTCCTCACCCCACTCCTATAGCGGCCATTTGTGCCCCCCCCAACCAACCAGCAAGTGTATGGAAAGATCCCTCTTTCCCCAACCAATCAGTGGGTCCGCAGGTGTAAGGCAAGACCTCTTCTCTTTCGTCTTTGTCTCTGGGCTATAAAAACAGATACGACCATGTGTGCAGGGTCAGCTCTCCCTGATCCTCAGGAAGTCATTCTGCTGCACTAGTAGCATCTCTTATCTCAAGAAACTCACCTCTCTTTTCACCCCACTATGAGTCTGCAAATTCTTTTTCCAGCCCACGTACAGACCACGACAACCAGCAGTGTGAAGAATGTTTTCTCAGGGTATAATCGCTCTCTCTCTTTTTAGATCCTCCCCTGCCCCCGTTTTGTCTTAGACTTACTTGTGGGGACTAGGTGCTCCCATGTGTCATGGTACCTGGTCCCTCGTTTCCCACAGGGGAACAATCAGAAAACAAACAAATTTGGTACGTGGAATGAGCTGCCCATATTTCAAAAGACTTCAAGTTGGAAGTCTGTCTTCTTTGGGAAAAGCAAAAAGAAAGGAAGAGGAAGAGAGAGCAGGACTGGGTGTGCATTTCGGCAGAGCAGCTATTTTAGCTACTCCAGGTGAGCTGCCCTCTTTAAAGGGTTACCGCTCTCTAATTCCTTATACAGGGCGGCTGCTTTTCTTACCTTCTCAGCCTGGCCCCGATAGGCACAGACACGTAGGTTTGAAACCCTTGCTATACACAATAGGTGCTTAATTAATGCTTACCAAGTGAGTGAATACAGGAAGTAACGAATGAATAAGAGAATAACCCAAGTGAGTTGCTGGTGGCTGGTGTTCACGGTGCGAGGTAAGGATGCCGTAGGCTGGGCTAGACCTCTTGGAATGCAGTGCCCATGATGCCAGGCTCTGGGCTTGATAGCTGAGATGACCAGGGCGGTGTTGAAAGACATCTGACTGTGGCCCCCTGAAATCCCTGCATCAATGCTGCTGGTCACTGAGAGGGGCGTGGAGACGGCCCAGGCCAACCTTTCCCACTTCTGGGATAACAAAGCAAGCGAGTGGGTTGTGCCAGCATTGCTTCCTCCCTCATCGAGTTCATGGAGCCCAGGATGCATGTTTACCGCCATTAGACACAGGTATAGAGATGCAGAGAGATGGCACCCACCCCTGAGCTGGTGGGGAAGGTGAGACACAGGAGCCTCTTAGGAATGGAAGTCACAGAGTCAGCAGCCGACTCCCTGCGCCCACCCACATTCACGCTTCCCCTCTGCCCTGGTCTCAGCCTCAGGAGGTGAGGGCATAGGCATTTTTCAAGGGGTCCCTGGTCATCCTGATTCTGGTTGGGTCTCAACAGAGGGCAGGTCTGGCAGGAGGCAGGAGGGGACTCTGAGGTCAGAATATTTAAGGGGCTGGAGTATTGAACCTCCCTGCTCCCTGAAGTTCTGCGATTCTCAAGACAATGTGAGGTTCTTTTGTTTTTGGTTTGGGTTTTTTTTTTTTTGTCTTTTTAGGGCCTCCTCCGCGGCATATGAAGCTCCCAGGCTAGGAGTCAAATCGGAGCTGCAGTTGCCGGCCTACACCACAGCCGCAGCAACGCCAGATCTGAGCTGCGTCTGTGACCTACACCACAGCTCCTAGCAACAGTGGATCCTTAACCCATTGAGTGAGGCCAGGGATTAGACCTGAGTCCTCATGGATACTTGTTGGATTTGTTCCCGCTGAGCCACAGTGGGAACCCCTGTGAGATTCTCTTTTCAGGCGCCAGAAACCTCTCCCTCTCCCCTTCTTTTGGGTCCAGACATTGATTCCTACACCGTCCCATGATCTTCTCCTACAGTCACTTCTTAGGCTGTAATGTGCCCCTTTGTAGATAAGCCCTCCCTGGAGAACCCTCCCTGGAGCCTGCCCTCTGTTTCCTGCAGGGACCCTGACTGTGAGGTGGTCACGGGGAAGTGAAGAAGCAAAATGCCTGTGGGACATCTGGAGAAGGAGCGGGGATGGCATGAGAGAAGGGGCATCCCACATGGCAACAGGTGTCAAGGCCCGAGGCCAGGGAGCGTGCCGCTGTGGGTCCATTTCTTCCCAGAATGAGGATGATCAAAAGAGGGACATGTGATGGATGATTGAAAAGTCAGGCTGGGCTTGTTGGCAGAGGAACTGATTTCTAAGTTAAGGGGTTTCACGTTGTCCCTAGAAGCGGGGTAGTCCCAGAAGGGTCTTGGCCAGGGAGATGAAATAATTGGAGGTTGCACTTTATTCTGGCCATGCCCACAGCATGTGGAAGTTCCCGGGCCAGGGATCGAACCTGTGCCACAGCAGTGACCCCAGCTGCTGGAGGGACAACACTGGGTCCTTAATAACCCTTGGTGCCGCAAGAAACTGGAGCTCTTTATTCTGATAAAGATAAAACCCCCAAAACTCTTCAAATGTGCATTTAGCAGGAGGTTTCCCTTGAAATAGCCAAAGGCATGTACATACAGGGGAAACCTGTGTTCATGTTGGAGACCAGGAAAGGTGGCGGCCATGTGACAACATTTTGAGGAAAATTCTATGAAATATAGAGCAAGAAGCAACAGACCAAGTGGAGAACCTGTCCACAGATGGCTGCATGCACATGAGCAATTTACCTGGATGGAGATGAGTGGGATCCCACCTGGGAGGGGGCGCCATGAGGCTGAGAGGTGGGGAGGCTGGGGTCCCTCAGGCCCCCAGCAGCACAGAGAGTCGGAGAAGGAGATTGGAGTTGGATTCCCAGCTCACTAGTAATTATTCGTGTGGTGGGGCAAATTACGTCACTACTTGGTACCTCAGGTTCATCCTCTGTAAAACGGAGTTAATCACACAATCCCAGCCTGACAGGTTGGAGTCCGGATCCATAGAAGTGATCCCTGCAGGGCGTAGAACAGAGCCCGGCCCAGGGGGAGAGCTCAGTGAATGCCGTGGAGGGCGCGTGAGGATACCTGTGCCAAGACCGAGAATCCCATTCTAGGCTTTATTCCCAAATCTGTGGGTGAGAAAGCAGTTTCTTAGGAAAGGAATAAAGAGCTGAAAATGATTGAGAGGACCACAAGGAGGCAAATCTGGGAGTTCAGTCCAGGAGAGTCAATCGCATATGCTATCGATTCTAGCAGAAAATGGCATAGAGGAAAAGAAAAGAAAAGAAACAGTCTTTGAGTTCAGTCAAGACGTCACCTTTTATGGGAATGTAAGCTGGTGCAGCCACTATGGAAAACAGTATGGAGGTTCCTCAAACAACTGAAAAATAGAATTACTATATTATCCAGCAATCCCACTCCTGGGCATGTATCTGCATAAAACTATAATTTGCACCCCAATATACATAGCAGCCCTATTTGCAACAGAAGATAAAGAAACAACAGATGTTTATCAACAGATGAATAGATAAAGGAGGTGTGGTATATGTTTATCACACACACACACACACACATGCACGCACGTGTGATTTTATTGTGGATCTTTGGTTTTTGTTGTGTTGTTAATCAAGGTAATTCTAGCCTCATGCAAGGAGTTCGGAAGAGTTCCCTTTTCTTTTTTAGGGGGACGAGTTGGGGAAGCGAAGCCATTTGGACCTGGACTTTTGTTTGTTGGGAGGTTTTTGATGACCAATCTCCTCACTCATAATTAGTCCCTTCCAGTTTTCTATTTCATTATAATTCAGTCTTGGTTAGCTCTATGTTTCTAGGAATTGATCCATTTCTTCTAGGTTGTGCAGTTTGTTGATGTGTACTTGTTCCCAGTAGTCTCTTATGATCTTTGTATTTCTGTGGTATCAGTTGTAACATTCCCTCTTTCATTTCTGATGTTCTGATTTTACTTATCTGAGTCCCCACTCTCTCTCTTATTCTTGGTGAGTCTAGCTAAAGGCGTGTCGCTTTTATTTACCTTTATTTACCAGCCCTTTGGGTCAAGGCTCTTTTCTACTGCCTTTTTCACCTCTCTTTCATTTCTTTCCAATTAAATGTATATATTTGTGGTACATTTTAGCTGGAGCTATAACACAAAATTCAAAGAATCCTCAAAGCATAATGATTTAACGATTGCTAAAAATGACAACAAGCGTTTGGGCCTAAGTACTTCTCATTGTATTAATAAAACTACAAAGAGTGCCAGGAAGCGATATTAACTCTCCTGTAACCAAGAGGTACCGACCGCTGTAAAAATAAAGGTGGATTGGTTGTCTTTTTTTTTTTTTTTTTCTTTTTCAGTTTTTGGTGTTTGTTTACCTTCATTGACATATACCTGCAGAAACGTGTGTGTGCAGCGGAGTGAATTTTTGCACACGGAAAATGTGGTGCAACAACCACCCAAATGGCTAGACCTCAGAGGATTCCTCTTGCTCCCTGCCGGTTCCTGTCACGCCCTCAGGGGTTATCACTCTCTAGACTTTTACTTACTCCTTGGAGTCACATGCTATATACGCATTTGTTCTTTTGGCTCCGGTCTTTCAAAATTATGTTCCCGAGGTTTACTCAGAAAGCCTGGTTGTAGGTCATCTCTTTTCCTTACTGTTGGCATCCTGGTGTGTGATTGTGTTGCAATTTATTGATCACTTTTACCCTTTTTTTTTTCTTTTTCTTTCTTTTTTTTTTTTGGTTTGTTTCTTATGTATTTATATTTTATTTTATTTTTTATGGCTCAATGAACTTATTACATTTATAGTTGTACAATGATCATCACAATCTAATTTTATAGGCTTTCCAACCCACAACCCCAGCGCATCCCCCCACCCCCAAACGGTCTCCTTATGGTAGTGCCATTGATATTACTCAAACACAGGAAATGTCTTCAAGGCCATCAATGGCACTACCATAGATATCGTAACGCATGGTGTTTGTCAAAAAAAATAGTATGCATTTGGGGTGAGTATGGACTTAGAAGTGGAAATTGGGGCCAAAGGTGCATGCATATTCACGATTAGTGGATACTGCCAGTTTTCCAGATGGTTTGTACACCACCAAGCGACCTGCACGAGTGTTCCATTTGTTCCATATCCATTGTTATTTTCCATCCTTGTCATTTTAACCATTCGGATGGGTAGGGCACGGAATCGTAGCGTTAGTTTTCATTTCTGTGATAACTAGCTGGACACATTTTCCTATGATTATTGACCATTTTGAGATTCTCTTTGGTGAAGGATCTCTTCCTATTTTTATTTTTCTATTTGAAAATCTTTTTTTCTTGTCAATTTGTGGGAGTTATATCTTTTAATAAGAGAATTCTTCCGGAAATTGTGTGTGTGTGTGTATTTTCCTTCTACACTGCTCTGGTTGGCCTTTTTACTCTCTTTTTTTGTGTCCTGTTTAGGAATCTTTGTGTACTTCATGCAGCTATAAGACGTTTTTCTCTCTAAGTTCTGTTGTTTAACATTTTACATTTAGAGCTGCAGTGCACCGGGAATCAATTTTTGTATAAGGTGCGAGAAAGCAGTCAAGATGAACTTTTTCTTGTATGGATATTCAATTGACCCAACATTATTTATTGAAAGGACTGCATGACAGAGTCAATTTTCATAAATTAAATGACTAAACATTGTGTGCCTTCTGGACTCTTTATTCTATTCCATTGAGTTTTTGGTCTTTCCTTGCATCAATATCACACAATCTTATTTATTACAGTTTTATAGTAAATCTTCAGAGCCGGTAGTGTGAGTCCTTTCGCTTTGTTTTTCTTCTTTACAGTTGCCTTGGCCATTTGAATGTTCATAAAAATTTAAGAATCCGCTTGTACGTTCACACACAGAATCATGCTTGGGTTTTGTTTTGACTGGTATCACGGCAAATTTATAGAACACTTTGGGGAGATTTGTGATTTTACAAATCGTCTTCCATTTATTTTGTTTCATTTTTAAAAGTTTTATTGACGTATGGTGGATTTACAATGTCGTGAAAATGCCTGCTGTACAACAAAGTGACTCAGTTGTATATGTACACGTATCCATTCTCTTTCAGAGTCTTTCCCCACAATCTCACAAAATACTGGGTAGAGGTCTCTGTGTTATACAGCAGGTCCCCATTGGCCAACTAGTCTATATACCTCAGTGTGCATACGCCAATCCCAAACCCCCTTTCCATCTCGCCCCACCTGTCTTAGAGATTAAAAACATGATTGCAAAAATAAAAGAAGCAATACAAATTGTAGAAAGAGAGAAAAGTATAAGATAAGAGGAGAAATAAAGGACCAATTCTCAAGAGGTCTCAGCCCTATTATTGGAAGTACTAATAGCAAAGAACAGAAGATGCTGAGACAGAAAAAAATGGACAGGAAGCAAGAGAAGAAACTTCCCCCAAAGGAGAGTAGTCTTTATATTGAAATAGTTCTCTGCGTTCTCCGAACAGTAATGAAAAAGACATCGTAACTGGATTTATCACTGAGAAATTCCAAGGCACTGGGAATATGGTATGTAGCCCAGGATTTGGAAGACTATAAACTCTCAGTAAGGGCTTGTTAATAGCATTATCATAAAAATACAAAGAAAGAGGAAAACCTCACCTCATAGGAAAGAATCAGGCTGTTGTTCGTGTTTTCGTTAAGCCACCCTGGATCCTGGAAGATGATGCTCTCAGTGTTTGAAGGAGAAAAAACAATTTGACTGGAAATTCCATATTCAGTGGAACCATCTACTTCTAAGTAGAAGTTGGTTTAAGGACTTAACACCCTTTTAGAAAATTAGCTTTATTGAAGTCAATTTACATATAATCAGAGTCTCCATATTTAATTTTAGAACTGATGTTTCATATATGCATGGTCAGATTCAAAACTTTTCTGTCACCCAACAAAAGCTCTCTGATGCCCCTTTGCAGCCCCCCCACTCCTTTTTCTTTACTAGAATTTCATGAATATAGAATCACACAATATGTAGTCTTTTGTGGCTTCTTTCTTTAACATAATGTTTTTGGGATTCATAGTTATTGTTTAGTGTGTGAGCAGTGCATTCCTTTTTAGTGCTGTATAGTATTCCATTTATGAATGTAGCATACTGTGTTTATCTGCTCCCTAGAGGGGGCCATTCAGGTGTTTTCCAGCTTTTGGATACCAAGAATAGAGCCCCTCTAAACATTTGTGTACTAGGTTTTGTGTGAATTAAGGGTTTTATTTCTCTTGAGTAAATACCTCAGAGAGGACTAGCTGCATCATATAGTAAGTGTATGTTTAAGAGACTGTTTTCCAAAGTGTCTGTACCATTTTGTATTGCCATCGGCAATGCATGCGGATTCCAATTGCTTTAAACTGTTGGCAGCACTTCATATATTTTTTAAATTTTTTGGCCATGCCCATGGCACATGGAAGTTCCTGGGCCAGGGATCAAACCCCCTGCTGCAGTGACAACACTGGATACTTTACCAGCTGTGCCACAAGAGAAATCTCTCTCTCTCTCTTTTTTTTTTTCTTTTTTCTATTTTTTAAAAAGTCATTCTAATAGGTGTTTAATGATGTCTCGCTGTAGTTTTAGTTAGCATTTCCCTAAAGATGAATAATGTTAGCATCTTTTCACATGCTTATTTGCCATCTGTACATCTTCTTTTGTGAAATAGCAATCAAATCTTTTTCCCATTTTTGTTTTTTTGTTGCACCATATAGTTTCTTTACATATTTTGGATACGCTTCCTTTCTCAGATACTGTTTTGCACAATTTTCTCCTGTCTGTGACTTGATTTTTCATTTTTATAATGGTCCCTCTGAAGGACAAACTTTTTTTTTTAATCTTTTAAAAAAATTGTAGTTGATTTACAGCAAAGTGATTCAGTTATATATATACATACATATATATATATATATATATACTTTTCCCAGATTATTTTCCAATATAAGCTATTATAAGATATTAAATATTGTTCCCTGTGTTAGGCAGTAAATCCTTATTGCTTATCTAGTTTTATGTCGAGTTTCGTACCTGTGACTCCCATATTCCTAATGTATCCCTCCCCTTTCGCATTTGGTGACCATCGGTTTGTTTTCTATGTCTGTGAGTCTCTTTCTGTTTTGTACATAGATTCATTTGTATTATTTTTCAAAATAACTCACCCTCAGTAGGTGAATGAATAAACTGTGGTACATGCAGACAGTGGAATATTATTCTGTGCTAAAAAGAAATAAGCTATCAAGCCATGTAAAAATATAGAGGAAATGTTACATGCATATTACTAAGTGAAAGAAGCCCATCTTGAAAGGCTACATTCTGCATTAGTCCAACATTGTGACATTCTGGAAAAGGCAAACTATGGAGAGGGTTAAAAGATCAGTGACTGGAGTTCCCATCATGGCGCAGGGGAAGTGAATCCGACTTGGAACCATGAGGTTTTGGGTTCGATCCCTGGCCTCACTCAGTGGGTTAAGGATCTGGTGTTGCTGTGAGCTGTGGTATCTGGTGTTGCTGTGAGCTATGGTGTAGGTCACAGGCGTGGCTCGGATCTGGTGTTGCTGTGGCTGTGGTGTAGGCCGGTGGCTACAGCTCTGATTCGACCCCTGGCCTGGGAACCTCCATATGCCGCTGGTTGGGCCCTAAAAAGACAAAAAAAAAAAAAAAAAGATCGGTGAGGGCCAGGGATTAGGAAGGACAGAGGTGACTGGGAGGAGCATAGAGGATTCTTAGGGCAGTGAAAATACTCTGCGTGATGCCATAGCAGTGGATATATGCCATTACGCATTTGTCCAGGTCCATAGAACATACAACATAAAAAGTGAACCATGGTGTCAACTATGGTGTTTGGATGGTTCTTATGTGGCAATGTAGGTTTTTCATTTGTAACAAATCCACCACTTTGGTGGAGGATGTTGGTAACGCATGTGTGGAAGCAGAGGGTAGATGGGCAATTTCTGCATAGTCCCCTCAACTTTGCTAGGATTCTAAAACTGCTTTAAAAGAATGAAGTCTTAACTTTAAAAAAAGTTTAGAAAATGGGTGTAAGGACTCCCAGAGTGACATAAGTCACAGTTCAAAACAGGTGGGTAACAGAGTTCTCTGGTTAGCCTAGGGGTTAAGGATCCAGTGTTGTCACAGGTTCTATCCCTGGCTGGGAACATCCACATGCTGTGGCCAGAGCCAAAAAAAAAAAAAAAAAAAGGAACTGTCATGGAAGATTATTCACAAAATTGCAAAGTACTAAATCACATAAAGGCATAGGGAGAAATGAGCAAAACACACTTGTAAAGATGGAGTCTATTGTGCCTTTCTCAGTCCTTGACCCACCAAGCAAACCCAGGAGATACTCAGCTGGACTTTGAAGTCCACACCAATGCCTTGACCTCTGCGGAGGAGCCTGTTCTTTTCTCATTGAACACAAATTAGGCCACCAAAATGTCAGTAGATTTTAAGAAGTAGATATACCACCAGTTACATTCTTTGGCCATTTAAAACATAGTATTGAGGAGTTCCCATCGTGGCTCAGCAGAAACGAATCTGATTAGCATCCATGAGGTAGTAGGTTTGATCCCTGGCCTTGCTCAGTGCGTTAAGGATCCAGCATTGCCATGAGCTGTGGTGCAGGTTGCAGACTCGGCTCAGATCCCACGTTGCTGTGGCTGTGATGTAGGCTGGCAGCTACAGCTCTGATTCAGCCCCTAGCCTGGAAACCTCAATATGCTGTGGGTGCAGCCCTAAAAAAGCCAAAAAAAAAAAAAAGTATTGATAGCAGAAGAAAAATGCTCCCTCTCTCTAGCCATTTAGAATTCAAAACAGTGATACTTCAGAAACAAAGCAAAACAAAACATAACCCTTGGGCTGGAGATAAAACTGCAATTACAAAATACCTTCCTCTTAGTACTGCACTGAGGAGGAAAAAAAAAATCGTATTCTTTACCTGTTAAGAATCAAATGGAGTTTCTGCTGTGACTCAGTGGGTTAAGAATCTGACGGCAGCACCTCAGGTCACTTCAGAGGTCCAGATTCGATCCCCTGCCCAGCACAGTGGATTAAAGGATCTGACATTGCTACCTCTGTGGCTCAGCTTCTATCCCTGGCTTGGGAACTTACATATGTTGCAGGTGCAGCCACTGGGGGGGGGGGGGGGGAAATCCAACAAAACCAAAAGGAAAATAAGTTAAGGATTCCTCAAAAAGTTGATTAAGAAGTAACACATTAAATGCAATAGTTTGCATCGAACGAACCCAAACTGAATGGATAAGCAGTGAGGTCCTACTGTACAGCACAGGGAACTCTATCTAGTCTCTTGGGATTGAACCTGCTGGAAGAAAGAATGAGAAAAAGAATGTGTATGTATGTATGTGTGACTGGGTCACTATGTTCTCCAGCAGAAATTGGTGCAACATTGTAGATCAACTCTAATAAAATTAAAAAAAATAAAGCTAATAGTTATCCAAAAAAAAAATTAAACCCAGGTAGAATAGAAGATAACATTAATAATAACAAAAGCTGAAATCTGATGCATTAGGAACCAGACAGACTAAAAGCTAGATTGAAATGTAGTAAAATAACTACTTCCAGAAAGCCTAAATGAGAAAAAAAAATACTAAAGCGCAATATTAACAAGGAGAAAGGAAAAGAACCCCAAACAGAGAACTCTACGATAGCATAGACTACTCTGTACGATTCTGATATGAAAACTCCATGACAACTTGAATGAAATGGATCATTTTACCAGGAAATACGAAGATTAACCTTGATTAAAAAAAAAAAGAAAAGCTAAACCGACAGGTAATTGTCGTGTGAATTTAAAACTTTAGTAAAGAAACACCTCAAATCGGTGTAGGCCCAGGTGCTCTCCTTTCTTTTCAACCTTCAAGGAACATCGATGAAATAAAGAGCATTCTCGTTAGCACAGTGCAAATAAATATACGTGTCAAAAACAATAGCTGACGTTGCGCTTAATGGCAAAACAATCAAAACATTTACAATAAGAGGAGCAACAAGACAAAGGTGCCTTCTAGCACTACTATTATTTAACAGGAACAAAATGTAAAAGGCTCCTCCTGGATTTTCTCCGTAAAGCAGATAACACGTATCCTTTCTGAACACGATTAATAAACATGTCTACTGCAAATGACAGGTAGCATCAGGTGAGAGACTACAACGTTTCTTTAACTCTGTGCTCAGTTGCTGCTATTATTGAGTATAATTATAAAATGGTGAGGCAGTCCCAGAGATGGGAGAATGCCATGAGCTCCAAGTCCAAAAGTAGATAGAGGTCTACACATGAGGATTTGCAGGTGATGTGTGGATACACTTGAAAAACCTAAGAGAATCAACTCATAACTGATGAGCATCAGGCATCTGGTGAGGAAATATTTGTTGGGTCCGCCTGCCATGGCTGGCCCTAAAATTACAGTGATAAGCAGGAGAGAGATCCTGCCTTCCTGGCGCATGGATGTCAGCTGGGGTGATGGACATTAGCATATAAAATCCAACAAGTGTGTGGAGACCGCAAAGAAAACCAAAGGAAGAAAGCACGTGAGTTTTGGGGACGCCCACATTAGGAACGGAGGAAAGGGAGGGCTGCTCCCCTAAATGATTTTCAACGTTAAATAATGCCAGTCACGATGAGTGTAATTCCTTCCTTCCCCATCGCTCCCCTCCGTACTTCTTTTTGAAATTGACAAAATAAAGTCTAGCTGAAAAAAATAAAGTGGAAGGATAAAAGCAACCCTTTGAACGAGGAGGGGTCAGAGTATGCATTATATTGACTTGCATTATTAAGTGACAAATACCAAAGGGGTGCTCTTTCCAGAAACACAAAGTGAGACCAATGACATTGAATATGAGGTCCAAGTTCATAAGTGAGTGGAGTATCTAAAAAAATCTCGGTGTATTAGCTGTAGCTAATGTAACATAGTCTATGTCATTCAGCAGACCTCAAAATATTCATATATATTAACACATTTTATTTATCCACATATTTCATTTTAAGCACTATTGGCGATGTCCTGTTTCTGGATTCTTAATGAATCCAGTGAGCAAACCCTTGAAAGAACAACACAGACCTTTCCGAATTTAAGTACTAACTTTTGAAGGCATGAACAGATTTTTAAGCCTGTCCTCAGAAGAACAGGTAATTCTCACGAACACTGCTATGTATTATTTTAAGTTTTCATTCAATCATTTCAGCCAAAGACACGCTAAACATCTGGTGGTTTTTTTTTTTTTTTTTTTGTCTTTTTTTGTCTTTTTGTCTTTTGTTGTTGTTGTTGTTGTTGCTATTTCTTGGGCCGCTCCCGCGGCATATGGAGGTTCCCAGGCTAGGGGTTGAATCGGAGCTGTAGCCACCGGCCTACGCCAGAGCCACAGCAACTCGGGATCCGAGCCGCGTCTGCAGCCCACACCACAGCTCACGGCAACACCAGATCATTAACCCACTGAGCAAGGGCAGGGACCGAACCCGCAACCTCATGGTTCCTAGTCGGATTCGTTAACCACTGCGCCACGACGGGAACTCCCATCTGGTGGTTTCTTAGTGGAAATGAACTGACAAGTATCCATGGGGATGCGGGTTTGTTCTCTGGCCTTGCTAAGGATCCAGCTTTGTTGTGAGCTGTGGAGTAGGCTGGCAGCGGCAGCTTCAATTTGACCTCCTAGCCTGGAAACGTCCATATATAGCAGACGTGGCCCGAAAAAAAGAAAAAAAAATGACAACGTTGATTTTAAAATTCTATATCTATGTAAAAAATTGCAGACATATTCTCATGATTCTTTAAAAAAAAAAAAAAGGTTACATGTTGTGCCATGTTAATTCAACACGTATTAACGAACAGACTCAACTTCCAAGAAACCACCAGACGTTTAGCGTGTCTTTGGCTGAAACAATTGAATGAAAATGATACTGAGCTGAAACTTGGGTGAGAAAGCTCATAGTGTTGCTTGTGGAGTAGATTGATAGGTTTGACTACCTAAATTTTTATAAATATACAGCAAATTTCACTTAAAACATAAGTGACAAGAAAAATTTCATAATATGCAATAATAGTTCAATCAAATTACTATTTAAGGATTTTTAATCAATAAGAAAAAGAAAACATTAAAATGCAAAAATGGACAAAGGGCATAAGCAAGTTGGGTTGAATTGTCTCAGTCCGTCCTATCTTGTTTGATTTTTGTTCATTAGATGTTAAAGGCAGAGGATTAGAGGTTTTTTGTTTTTTTTTTTTTAATTTTTTTTGCAGCTTTGGTTCTCACTTAAGATCCAGTAAATTTATTTATTTATTTATTTATTTTGTTTGTTTGTTTTTTGTCTTTTTGCCATTTCTTGGGCCGCTCCCGCAGCATATGGGAGGTTCCCAGGTTAGGGGTCAAATCGGAGCTGTAACCACCAGCCTATGCCAGGGCCACAGCAACTCGGGATCCGAGCCGCGTCTGCGACCTACACCACAGCTCACAGCAACGCTGGATCGTTAACCCACTGAGCAAGGCCAGGGATCGAACCCGCAACCTCATGGTTCCTAGTTGGATTCGTTAACCACTGCGCCACGACGGGAACTCCCTGTTTTTTTTTTTTAAGGATATTTACCAAGATGTGGAATTGCTATATGGTAGTTGCACTTTTAGTTTTTGGAGAAACCTCCATACTGTTTTCCACAATGATTGCATCAGTTTACCCCTCCACTAACAGTGGACAAGGATTCCCTTTTCCTCCACAGCCTCTCCAGCATTTGCTATTTTTGTTTTTTTTGAAGATAATCATTCTGACAGTTGTGAGGTGAGAGCTCATTGTGGTTTTGATTTGCATTTCCTTGATGATTAGTGATGTAGAACATACTTTCATGGGCCTTTTGGCCATCTGAATTTCCTCTTTGGAAACAGATCTTTTCAGGTCTTCTGCTCATTTTCAAATCTGATTGCTATTGTTTTTGATACTGAGTTATATGAGCTGTGTATATGTTTTGGCTATTAATCCCCTATCAGGCATATCATTTGTAAATATTTTCTCCCATTCGGTAGGTTGTCTTTTCATTTTGTGGTGCAAAAGCTGTGCAAGATCTTTTAAGTTTAATTAGGTCCCGTTGTTTATTTTTGCTTTTATTTCCTTTGCCTTAAGAGACAGATCCAAAAAAGTATTGCTATAATTGATGCCAAAGAGTGTTCCACCTATGTTTTCTTCCAGGATTTTTATGGTTTTCAGTCCTACATTTAAGTCTTTAACCCATTTTGAGTTTATTTTTGTGCATAGAGTTAAAGAAGTTCTAATTTCTTTCTTTTACATGTAGCTGCCCAGTTTTCCCTGCACCACTTATTAAAGAGATTGTCTTTTCCAGTCTCGTCTCTTTTGTCATAGTTTAATTGATCATAGGTACATGGATTCATTTCTGGGCTCTCTATTCTGTTCCATTGATCTATGTGTCTGTTTTGTGCAAGTATCATACTGTTTTGCTTCCTGTAGCCTTGAAGTATAGTGTGAAGTCAGGGAGGCAGACCCTCCAGCTCTCTTCTTCTCTCTCACAATTGTTTTGACTGTTCTGGGTCTTTTGGGTTCCCATAACAGTTTTAAAATTATTTGTTTTAGCTCTGTGAAAAATACCATTGGTATTTTGATAGGGATTGCATTGAATCTATAGATTGTAGTATGGTCATTTTATTTGAGATGACACATACACCCCAATGTTCGTAGTAATATTATTCCCAATTGCTAAGATCTGGAAGCAACCTAAGTGTCCATCAAGATGAATGGATAAGAAAATGTGGGGAGTTCCCATTGTGACTCAGTGATGAACGAACCCGACTAGGATCCATAAGGACGCAGGTTTGATCCCTGGCTTTGCTCAGTGGGTTAAGGACCTGGCGTTGCCATGAGCTGTGGTGTAGGTCACAGACATGGCTTGGATCCTGTGTTGCTGTGGCTGTGGTGTAGGTCAGCAGCTACAAGCTCTGATTCAACCCCTAGCCTGGGAACCTCCATATACCATGGGTGCAGCCCTAAAAAGACAAAAAAAAAAAAAAAAAAAAAAAAAAAAGAAAGAAAATATGGAATGCTACTCAGCCATAAGAAAGAATGAAATTTTGTCATCTGTAACATTATGGATGGACTTGGAAGGTATTATGCTAAGTGAAATAAGCCAGATAGAGAAATACAAATACTGTATGATATCGCTTATATGTGGAATAAAAAAATATACAACAAAATAGTGAATATAAGAAAAAAGAAAATAGATTCACACATATAGAGAACAAACTAATGGTTAGTGGGGCAAGAAAGGGATGGGGAGTAGGAGGTACTATTATGCATAGAATAAGCTTCAAGAATATGGCATGTAACAGAATACAGAGAGTATGAGAGTAATCAGATCTTTAAAAAACATTATTTTTACAATAAATAAGATACAACTGTGTTTAAGAATTGAATGTTTTTAAAGAAAAAACTTTATTACAAAAACATCCCAAGGCTATTAAACTCTTGTACAAATAAATAACATAGAAATGTTTAAAAATTATCAAAACTTTTCTTCTAACCAAGAGAAAACACAAGATACTTTTATCAGAAGTGTGTTTTTTATATAAACAGTTTTAGATCATAGTAACCCCTAAATACACTGCCAAATTTATTTTAAGACGCTATGGTAACTCTAATATCACAGCTGGGCAAAGACGGTTTAAAAAGTTAACTCACTTTTGAACATAATATGAAAATATGAAGTAAAGGATGATAAAAGAATAATATTCTTTGGCTAAATATGTTTTTTCCGTTAAGAGATTCAAGGACAACTAAGTATTTAAATATATTAATAGAGTAAATTTACATACATTTCCTATTGAAATGATTTATAATAAAATTCAACACCCATTCCCAAGAAACAAAATCCAAAACTTAGTATCTATGAGTATAATTAGAAATTAAACTTTCTTTATCATGAAAGATGGTTTCACTCTTAAACAACAGGTGAATCACATTTTAGGATGAAATACTAGAGGCATTTCTATTTAAATAATAGTTCTCACAATTCCTGCCGCATTTAACACAGTTCTTTAAATTATGGCCAATGGAATAAAACAAGAATAAAAAAATATGAGGAATGATTGTCTAAAAATAGATGACACAGTTACTGTCATTTATGTGTGATAGAATTATGTAGCAGGAGAACCCAAGGGAATACACTGAAAAATTATTACACTGTTTAGTGAATCCAGAAATAAAGTTTGGTCAAAGTAAACACATCAATAAAAAGTTATAGTTTTTCTACATGCCAGTAGTATAATGATATTAAAAAATACCATTCACAGTAGCAATGCAAACATAAATGTCTAGGATAAAGTTCACAAGAAATGTGTAGAAATGCTATGAAAAAAGAATAAGGGCTGGGAGTTCCCGTCATGGCTCAGCGGTGAGCGAACCCGACTAGCATCCGTGAGGACACGTGTTCAATCCCTGGCCTCGCTCAGTGGGTTAAGGATCCCGAGTTGCCGCCAGCTGTGGTATAGGTCACAGACGCAGCTCAGATCCTGCATTGCTGTGGCTGTGGCGTAGTAGGCTGGTGGCTACAGCTTCCATTGGATCTCTAGCCTGGGAACCTCCATAAAGCCATGGGTGTGGCCCTAAAAAGACAAAAAACAAAAGAAAAAAAAAAGAATAAGAGCTTCAGACGGAAAATTGTGCTCTGGTACTGAATCCAAATAAAAAAGAAATATAAGGTTATCAATTGTCTCTATGGGATGGAAAGGTTTAATGAATATCCAAATCAAAATCGCAGAGGGACTTTCGAGGGAGCAGTGCTTTATGAAGTTACAATGAAATTAACTTGGAACTTCAGAATTGCCACGAATACTTTGGAAAAAAGTTAAAGGATGTGGAAGGATGTGCAAGGCTGAGTAAGTATCATGCAGTGATGTGCCTGTAACCGGGTGTACGGTGGTCCCCACTTACCCATGAGGATATGTCCCAAGGTTCCCAGGGGGTGCCTGAAATCGTGGATAGTACCAAACCACAAATATACCATAGTTTTCCTATACATAGTTACCTATGATAAAGTTGAATTTATAAACTAGGCTCAGTAAGATATTCCTAACAATAATTAATAAAATAGAACAGTTATAACAATATACTGTAACAAGAGTCAAGTGAATGTGGTCTTTTTTCTCTCAAAAACCATCTTGTACAGGAGTTCCTGTCGTGGCTCGGTGGTTAACGAATCCAATGAGGAACCATGAGGTTGTTGGTTCAATCCCTGGCCTCGCTCAGTGGGTTAAGGATCCGGCATTGCTATGAGCTGTGGTGTAGGTCGCAGACGCAGCTTGGATCCCGCATTGCTGTGTCTCTGGCGTAGGCTGGTGGCTGCAGCTCCGATTAGACCCCTAGCCTGGGAACCTCCATATGCCGTGGGAGCGGCCCTAGAAAAGGCGAAAAGACAAAAAAAAAAAAAAATGTCTTGTACAAATTGAATGCCTTTCTCACCTTAACTAAGCACTTACCCTGCCCTGTGGCCATTAACTTTGCAGTTTGAGGTATGGCAGCAAAACTTGCATGAAATTCTTTTTCTGCCTTCACAATTTTATGGATAGAAGATTCATTCTTTTTTTTTTTTTTTTTTCCTTTTTAGGATCTCATGTGGGCATATGGAGGTTCTCCGGCTAGGGGTCTAATCTGAGCTATAGCTGCTGGCCTACACCAGAGCCACAGCAATGCTGGATCCAAGCCGCATCTACGACCAGCTCATGGCAACGCTGGATCCTTAACCCCACCGAGCAGGGGCTAAGGATCGAACCCAACACCTCGTGGTTCCTAGTGGGATTTGTTTCCACTGCGCCTAGGGATCGAACTCAACACCTCGTGGTTCCTAGTGGGATTTGTTTCCACTGCGCCACGACAGGAACTCCAGAAGATTCATTCTTACCGTAGATCTTATGAACTTCAGCAAACTTTTTTTTCCCTCTTTCCTTATTAATTCAAACTTCCGCCTTTTCATTTAAATGAAGTATTTTACTTCTTCTCTTTGGAGTCTCCAAATTGCCAGCATGACCACTCTTGCACTGTGGGGCCGTTATTATGGAAACTGAAGGTTGCTTGAACACAAGCACAGAGATACCAAGGAGTTGATCTGATAGTGGAGCTGGCTACTAAGTGACTGTTGGGCGGGATATTCTGGACCAAGGGCTGATTCACGTTCTAGTCAGAATGGAGGAGAGCGTGAGATTACATCACAGGACTCAGAACAGCATGCAATTGAAAACTTATGAATTATTTATTTGCAGAGTCTTTCACTTACTATTTTCAGACAACAGCTGGCCGCAGGTAACTGGACCTGCAGAAAGCAAAACTGTGAATAAGGGGGCGCTACTGTGTATTCAAGCAGCCTGGTTGGTTTCATTGTAGGAACAGACAGAGAAATCAATGAAGCAGCACAAAGAGCAGAAGCAGGCCCATGTAAATATGAATTTCATATAAGATAAATGTGACATTTCTAATCAGTGGGGAAAAGATGAAGGAATTCAGTAAGTCAAATTGGGTCAATTTGCTGTCCATGTGAAAAAAAAAAAAAGATCTTTGCAGCACAACCAGCACTAAAAAATATCAGATTAATAAAATATTTAAGTATGAAATCTGAAATCGTAGAAAGATTTTAAGAAAAATACATGAATATTTATTTGATGCCATGGTGTGCAAATACTTTCTAAGAGTATATATAAAGGCAGAGTCCCTAAAAAACTGATGGGTTTGACTACTAAAAACTCACAAAATTCTTTATGTCAAAATGATCATCAACAGAATTAAATATTAGACCACAAACTGGAAGAAAATATCTTGGCAACAAAAGCATTTAGTAGCATTATTATATGAGAGCACTTACAAGTCAATGATTAAATGACAACCATCTAAGAGAAAATGTGCAAAGAAAATTAGCAGGAAATTTCATAATGAAGAATCACAGTGGCTGATGAATGTAGGAAGAAAAGTTCAACCTCACTAGATTAAGAGAAATGATATATGTAATGCTTCTAGCTCAGTGCCAGGAACATGGAAAATTCTAGATGAGGATTAATTCTTTGTAACATGACCATGGTGGTGATGATTATGATGGAGAGAATGATGTTTCTTTTAAGTGATAGTTCTAACTGTTGCCATATCAAAGGGATTATTCTGTTGGCGGAAGATGAAAATGATACATTTCTGAAGTGTGATTTTGCAGTGTATAACCAAAGCATTGAAAAAGAAAATTTTCTTTGATAAGTGTGTTTCATCCGTATGTTTATTCTAATGAAATCTAATGAAACCACCTTTAAGGTTTTATTTCCAGGATGTCCATGACACTATTGATTCGAATAGCTACCATGAAATTGGGCAAAACAGAAGACTGATAAAACTATAGGACCTCTACAGGGTAGAAAATTATGTGAGTGATATTGTAGAAAACAATGTATTGTCATGAACTTAGTTCCAGTCTGTTAGATGAAGTGGACTTTACAGTTAAAGCATACACACACACACACACACACACACACACACCCAGAAAAAATCTGCCTATGCATTTAAAAGTTATCAGTGTTTATGTCTGAATGCAGGGGTCATGGGCAATTTTGATTTTTTTTTTTTTCTGTGTGTGTGTGTTTCAACATTTTCTATAATGAGCAGGTAGAAATTTTGTAAGCAGCCAAGATGAAAATCCCACTAGTAAATATTCCTTTTCAATTTTTAGAAGACTCCTGGGAACTGGCGAGCTGAGATTTGGGTCATGTATTTAGGACTTGCTATGTAAGTCTTTGATTAACAGAGATGACACTCAACAGCCACAGGAGGGGAAGCCATGCAGCCATCCAGTGTTGAAGAGGGTCGGGAAGCTTAATCAGTCTGGGATACATGACGTGCTTGGTGGGGGAGGGCCCAATACATTAGTCCTTATTGGCATTGTGTCAATAGGAGCAGAGGCATTTAGCTGTATAAACACAGGGCTTGAGTGACAGCACCCTGAATGCTTAGCAATAGATTAGGGATTAAATATAGACCCACAGATGGAGCCAGAAAGCTCTCCGTGGAGCATCTGGTCCAGCTCCCCAGATCTGCAGTGCTCTGCACTGGGATTCAGTGTCTGTGCTCCCTGCCACGCCTTACAGCCCTACCTTCCCTGCCATCCCAGTGATCTGCTCCTGGCTCCTGGATGGGAGGCATGGACCCTGACTCATCCCTTTCTGCACGGTGTGTTGCTACTGCAGTGGGCGAGGAAGGTGCAAGATTTCTGTAGGCCATGGATTCTCTTTGAAAGCTGTCCGGGGGATTGGTGCCCAAAACAGGCACCTGCAGGGCTGAACACGTGTTTGGGGTAATAGGCTCAGGAACACCCTGGAAGGTGCCACCAGGACAACTACCCATTTTCCTCCTACTTCCCTTAATTTAGGTCAACAGAGCAACCATGTGCCCCAGGGCCCACGCAAAGCCTCGGCACACCCAACCCCTGTGTCCCGACTCCAGTCCTGCTGTGCTTCAGTCTCCAGCTCAAAGCCTTCAGTGGCTTCCCAGTTGCCTCTAAGATTGACATGTACACCCTATTGCATATAAAATAGGTAACAAGGACCTGTTGTAGAGCACAGGGTAATCTACTCAATACTGTGTAATAACCCATATGGGAAAAGAATCTAAAAAGAACAGATATATGCCTATGTGTAACTGATTCCCTTTGCTGTACACCTGAATCTAACACAACTTTCCAAGTCAACTATACGCCAATAAAGTTTATTTAAAAAAAAATCCTGCAAAGCCCTCCATTCTTCAAGGCTCACCTCTCCTGCTCTCTGATTCTTTCTTCCTGGACCACCTCTCCCCTCCCTACAGACAATTAATTTTTAACTTCTTTCACATCTGCACACACTTCCTACAGGAAGTCTTCCTTGATTTCTTAAGCCTCGACTGGTCTCTCTACTACATGTTCTAGCACTTTCCCCTTGCCCTAAACCAACTACGTTTCCCATGTGGTCGTCTCTGTCTTAGACCCCTCGGTTCTGGGATGGCGTGTCTAGCTTAGCTGGCACCTAGTGTGGTCCCAGACTCTTGCTGGCACTCAATTTATTGAGCCAGCAATTGGAGAAGTGATTGAACTTAAAGTGAGAGAGACCCAGCCTCTCCTCGCAAGAAGCTTAGAGGGGAGACACATCTGTGAAAGTGCTGGGCTCAAATAGATGTGCTTTCAGAGAAGGGTTGTAGAAGCGCGATGATTGATTAATTCGGTCTGACTACAGAGTATTCAGGGTAGTTTCTCAGGGAGGCGGAGCCTAGAGATCAGGTCCCTGGAGGGAGGACTGGGGCGTGTTCTGATAGGTCCTGGGAGTTAGAACACACCAGGCAGGGGTGACTTCTGGAGCACGTCCCTGCCATTTTAGATGGAGCTGACAGTTGTGGAGTTTCCACTGTGTGTCTGGCCCCAGGGAGCCCTGAGGTCCAGCCCTCCTCGGGCCCTGCACCCTCAGTACTCTGGCGAGCTCTTCCACCGCTTCTTGACCGCCTGGAGGATGTGGGCTGAACTTGAGCAGCCAGGGAGGGAGGGGCTGGCGGGCCTTGCCCACCAGCTGCACCATATGCCCATGCCTTGGCCTATTCCAGTCATGTCCCTGAGCTGCCCAGCTGCCACTGTCATAATTACTGCAGCCACGGCTGAGGGAAGTATGTGGTTGTGGGGACCCTTTGGTCTCCTTAGAACTTTACTACTATTGTTATAGCTTCCCAGGACCCGGCCTGCCTTCTGTTCGTCTCTTGAAATGGCTGTAATTCCCATCCATCATGGGGGTAAGCCAGCTGCTGCAGGGGCAGCTGTCGGGGAGAGAGCGCTGCCTGCTCCTGACATGCTGGCCCTGACCTTGGGGAGGTGGCAGCTCCAAGCCAAGTGCCTTTCTTGGGACATATTTTGGCCATCTCTTTCCTCTTAACCCGAGGGGTGACCTGTGTGTACTTTGTGCTGTAGCCCTGACCTGTTTGTCCATGGCCTTGTGTCTGCCCTGGATAATGAACTTCCCAGGGGAAGGGGCACAGGCAGTCTTCTGCTATGAAAGGCTTTATCTTAGATTTTAACATATTGTTCTTTTCTACATTATAAAAGGAATATCCAGTAATAATTGCAATAAAAGTAGATAATATTTACTGGCTGTTTACTATGTTCCAGGCATTATACTTATAACTTTAAAAGGTCTTCTAATTTGCTTCGAAGAACACTGTGAGATGGGCCTATGTGTCCATTTCTCAGGTAAGCAAGCCTGTCCAGAGAGGTTATGTAACTTGTCCAGTGTCATACAGCTTAAGAGTTAGGGGCTGAGATTCAAGATTAGAGAAGCCTGCTTTTAGAGCCTGCTTTTATGCCTTAATTTAGGAAATTTGGAAAACAAGAAAACAATCTTCAATAATTCCACTTTCCATACAAAACTCACTATGATATCCTGGTGTATTTCCTTTCGTGATTTTTTTCTTACTCATTAGTTATCCATAATTTTGATTATATTGTGTAATCAATTTTGTCTTAATCTTTTTGAATTAATATTATCATAAACATTTTCTCCTAATTGTATCATTATCCATTTTGTGGGCTTATTATTCTTTATTGTTCCTTTTTGGTTACTCATTTGGTTGTATCCAATTTTTCCCTGCTATAATGAACAAAGTAATATTTGTATATGTTTGTTTGTCTCACAGATGTGTGTTACTTACTGTATACTTGGTTTCTTGTTAAAGTCTGTACCTTTAGAATATAATTTATTCTTGAGTAACCCTGTGCGGCAAGGAAATATTAACTCCCCCATCATACAGATCAAGAAACAAAGGTTTAGACGGTTAAATAAATCTCCCAAGGTTACGTAACTGGCAAGGAGGCAGTGCCAGAATTGAAACAGATGTCAGTTTGACAAAAGCCATGCTTTTGGCCATTTGTCTATATTTTGAATCTAAAGCTTTTTCTCATATTATGTTTTTTATTTTTATTCTTGGATGTACTCCCATAAGTGGAATTATTGAGTCAGAAGGGATAATTCTTTTTTAAATGCGTTAGAGGAATTTGCATTGCGTTTCTGTTGTCTCTTTCCCTTCTCAGCACTGAGTATTATCAGTGAATCCATTGGTAAGATTATTGACAATCCCCAGTCTTCAATGACTTGTGACAACTTAAGTGTCCTTTTTTTTTTCTTTTTAGGGCTGCATCTGTGGCATTTGGGAGGTTCCCAGGGTAGGGGTTCAATCAGAACTGCAGCTGCTGGCCTACACCACAGCCACAGCAACACCAGATCCGAGCCGCTTCTGTGACCTGCACCACAGCTCACAGTAACACCGGATCCTTAACCCACTGCGTGAGATCAGGGATCGAATCTGCATCCTCATGGATGCTAGTTCGTTACTGCGGAGCCACAATGGGAACTCCCCCAAGTTTACTTCTTGCCCATGCTCCATGTCCACCGTGTGTCAGCTAGGCTCTGCTCCAGGTGTCCTCTGGGACCACTGACTGAGCAGGTGCCCTGTGGAATATGGCTTGATCACCGTTAGGGATGGAGAGAGAGGTCTGGGCATCTCCCACTCAGTGATCTGGCTCAGAAGTGACCAGTGTCCCTTCTGCTCATAACCTATTGGCCCAAACCAGCCACATGGCCCCACCCACATGGAGCCAGGAAGTGTGTCCTAATGGAAGAGAGGGCGGAAATGTCTGATGAAGCACCGAATGATTGACAAGTCATAAAACTTGCTCATTTGATAGTTGACAACAGTAATGTGTTTGTTCTGTTTGACATTTTTCTTGGTAAGTCTTAGTATTCATATTTTCTTGGCCAGTTGGACTTCCTTTTTTGTAACTTGTTTGTCCTGTTCTTAGACCATTTATCTGTGATATCTTTTTTTTTTTCTTTTTATGCCTTTCAGGGTAGAACCTGCAGCATAGGGAAGTTCCCAGGCTAGGGGTTGAATCGGAGCTGCAGCTGCCAGCCTATGCCACAACCACAGCAGCACCAGATTCGAGCTGCATCTGCAACCTGTACCACAGCTCACAGCAACACCAGATCCCTGACTCACTGAGCGAGGCCAGGGATTGAACCCTCATCCTCATGGATACTAGTTGGATTTGTTTCTGCTGTGCCACAATGGGAACTCCTGTGATATCTTAATATATCTCGCAAATGATTTTCCAATGGGGTGATGCCCTATAAATGAGTGAGTGAAAAAAAAAAAAAACATGGTGTCTCAGAAGCCTGTTTCCCTCAGATATTTTTAAACTTTTATATGTAAATTACCCTATTCATTTACGCTTGTTTTCCCAAAGTAGTGGCCCAGAATTTATGTTTTTTTTTTTTTTTTTGTCTTTTGTCTTTTGTCTTTTTGTTGTTGTTATTGTTGCTATCTCTTGGTCTTGGGCCGCTCCCGCGGCATATGGAGGTTCCCAGGCTAGGGGTTGAATCGGAGCTGTAGCCACCGGCCTACGCCAGAGCCACAGCAACACGGGATCCGAGCCGCGTCTGCAACCTACACCACAGCTCACGGCAACGCCGGATCGTTAACCCACTGAGCAAGGGCAGGGACCGAACCCGCAACCTCATGGTTCCTAGTCGGATTCGTTAACCACTGCGCCATGACGGGAACTTCCAGAATTTATGTTAATTTCAGGTTGAGAGTTAATTTATGTTGGAGTTCCCAATGTTGCACACTGCAGACTCCGACTGCAGTGGCTCAAGTCACTGCAGAGGCATGGGTTCGATCCCTGCCCGGTGTAGTGGGTTAAGGATCTGGTGTTGACATAGCTGCAGAATAGGTCGAAACTGTGGCTCAAATTCAATCCCTGGCTGGGGAACTCCATGTGCTGTGTGTATGGCCATAAAGTTAAAGTTAATTTGTATGCAACCATAAGATTAAAAAAAAAATTTTTATGTTAAGTCCATCTTCTCAGTCACTCCATGAAAACTGAAGGAATTTTCTGGATTTCAAGGGGTTTTAGCATCTGGGTTTTAAAACTCTAGTGTATGTACTCTTTTTAATTTTTTTCCCCTACTTCCAGTACATATGTATACATATACATATATACATATATATATGTGTGCATGTGTATTTAAATTTTATTGGTGTATAGTTGATTTACAAGTTGATTTACAATGTTGTGTTAGTTTCAGGTGTACAGCAAAGTGAATCAGTTACACACACACATATTCCCCTTCAGATTCTTTTCCCATATAGGTTATTCCAGAGCATTGAGTAGATTTCCCTGTGCTATAAGTAGGTCCTTGTTACTTATCTATTTTGCATATAATAGCAGGTATATGTCACTCTCAACCTCCCAATTCATTCCTCCAGCCCACATTTCCCCTTTGGTAACCATGTTTTATTTTGACATTTGTGGGTCTTAATCTGTTTTGTAAATAATTTCATTTATATCCTTTTTTTTTAACGAGATTCCACATATAAGTGATATCATATGATATTTGTCCTCTGACTTACTTCACTTAGTATAAGAATCTCTAGGTGCTTCCATGTTGCTGCAAGTGGCATTGGTTCATTCTTTTTTATGGCTGAGTAATACTCCATTGAGTAGTATTCCATTGTATATATGCACCACGTCTTCTTGATCCATACATCTGTTGATGAAACTTTAGTTGTTTCCATGTCTTGGCTATTGTGAATGGTGCTGTTATGAACATAGGGGTGCACGCATCTTTTCTTTCTTTCTTTTTTAAAGTTTTATTGAAATATAGCTGTGTTATAAGGTTGTGATAATTTCTGCTGTACAAGGTGACCCAGCCATAAACATACATATATCCATTCTTTCTTAGACTTTTTTCCCACATAGTGATCACGGAAATTGGGTAGAGTTCCCTGTGCTTTACAGCAGGTCCCCACTGGCCAGTCATTTCATATACCTCAGTGTGCTCTTGCCAGTCCCAAACTCGGAGTCCATCCCTTCTCTCTGCCTGTCCCCTTTGCTGACCATAACTTTTTCAGAGTCTGGGAGTCTCTTTCTGTTTGGCAAATAAGTTCATTTGAATCCTTTTTTAAGATTTCACATATACGTGATAACACATGATGTTTGTCTTTCACTGTCTGACTGGGGTGCATGTATCCTTTCGAATTATGGTTTCTAGGGATAGATGCCCAGGAGTGGGATTGCTGGATCCTATGGTAGTTCTATATTTAGAAACTCTGATGTACCAGTGGGCTCCTTCCTCTCCCTGGCCCCACACATCACACAGCTCGCCTGGCTCTGGGTATCCCTTTTCCAACCATATGATCCTTGAGGCGCCCCCCCCCATTCCTATACCTCTGTCCCCAGCTTAGGGGACACCTGAACAATTGAGAGGTCTTCCTAACGTGTGTCAAAGATGGGCTACCCAAGAAGTGGCCATTCTCACTGTATCACCCTTCTCCACAAAACCCTTCACCGCGAAACCCAGTGGTCATACCCAAGAGATTTTTAGGTGAAAATGAACAGTTTTTATAGTTAGAAAGAAATTTTATCATGTGTTAGGGAATTACCTAGCAGAGTCAACTTGCACCTTGGCCAATTATTGTTGCTAAGACCGTAAGTAAACGTGAGTGAAATGTAAAAAAGTGAAGGAAGCTAATGGTAATACGATAGGGAACACACAGATTTGGCGAAAATAATGGGATGGTGTATAAATGACAGAAGTTTGAGAAAGGCTGTCTACAGTCTAACATCCCAACTTTATGGTATGTCCCCAACCTACCCCCTACCCTCACTGCCCCCCACAATGTCCTTTTCCCAGAATATAGAAATACTGATTAAATACTGATTATACCTCATGCTTCTCAGCCGTAAAACTTGCCTCCTCTGTCCCTGGCAAAGGTAGAATTCTAGAATTCTTTTCTTTGTCCTTTTATGGGTTCTGGCTCACTTTCTTTTTTGCCTCATCCATGGCATGTGGAAGGGATCAATCAGGCCAGGGATCGAGCTCACACCACAGCAGCAACCTGAGTCACAACAGCGATGACACTGGATCCTTAACCTGCTGGACCACCAGGGAACTCCCTGGTTCTGGATCACTTTTTAACCTTGTATTTTCCTTAATTGTTCAGTGTCTTACTTCCCCTTCTAGATGTTTTCTTGGAAGCACAGACAAACATCTGGGCTTGCTCTCAGTAGCCAGCTTGAGCCTACGGAAAGCTTTTTAACTACTTGGAAAATTTCTAGGGAGTTGTGTTCTAGTGGCTTCTCATAACAGCTTGTTGAGGTTGGTCTTCTCCATTGAACAGAAAAATTCACCAAGACTCAGACATTATCACATTCCATCCAGCTCATTGTTGCCAGGATTCAGACTCAGGAGCATGAGTCTCTCTGTCACATGGTGCCCCTGCTTCCCCATGGTGCCTGGCCTGATGCTTGCATGCAGTAGGTGCTCAATAAAGTTTGCGGTGGGAAGGACCTATTGGCATATTTTTATTTCTTTTCTTTTTATTTTTAGGGCCTTACCTGTATGGAAGTTCCCAGGCTAGGGGTCGGATCAGACAGAACTACTGTTGCCAGCCTCCACCACAGCCACAGCAATGCCAGATCTGAGCCGCATCTGTGAACTTAACCCACTGAGCAAGGCTAGGGATCTAACCCGCATCCTCACGGGCACTATGTCAGGTTCTTAACCTGGTGAACCACAGCGGGAACTCTGAGAAAGAGATTTTGACATAAAGATGTCTCTTGGATGTTTTGTCCTCACACATGATCATATTTACTCCACAGATAAAATGATCCATGTGCCCAGGAACCAAGGTGGAAGCAGGCACGTCCTGCTACCAGCACTGTCATGATGCCCCTTAGAGAATTTGTGCTTCCTGTGCCCGCGGCTCTGCATTCTGCTGGCTTAGCGGTCCCGGTTCCCAGAGAAGAAACACAGTGGAGTCCCCTCAGGGACAAAAGATGGAAAAGAGAAGAGGGAGAGAGACAAGGAAAGGGCCTTCCCAGGGTGTGTGGAGGCAGCTGGGCAGTGCCTGGAAGGCGATCGTGCAGAAAAATCTACCAACAGTGTAGACCCGACCTTCTGGCCAAATGTGGTTGAGATGGGGTCCTTAATGGGATGGGTGGGGCCGGGGATTTTCTAGTCATTGTGGGGTGGGGGGGTCACTCACACTGTGGCATCCATGCTTCTGTCCCTGGCACCTTGCAAAGTGTAGTTTGTTTGTTTGCTTTTTAGGGCCGCATCATGCATATGGAGGTTCCCAGGCTAGGGGTCGAATTGGAGTTACAGCTGCTGGCCTACACCACAGCCACAGCAGCAGCAGATCTGAGCCACATCTGTGACCTACACCACAGCTCACAGCAACGCCAGATCCTTAACCCACTGAGTGAGGTCAGGGATCAAACCAGCAACCTCATGGTTCCTAGTCAGACTCGTTTCTGCTGCACCACGACGGGAACTCCACAAAGGGTAGATTTTTGAAGTGGACCAGCTGGACTGTGCCAGGACTATATTTATGCATGTCCTGAAGGTGCTGCGTTTGAATAATTGATTACACTTTGCAGAGCCACACTGCGGCTTTGGCCGGGAAGAAATTCACACAAGTGTATCCACCCAGTGCAGCACAGCCTTCACCCACCTCAGGAAATCTGCTCTTTTAATTAGCGGTGCACATGAATATATCTGGTGTGTGGATGCAGTTAATAACAGAGCCCGTTCAGACGATGGGGCGAGTCTTCTCTAAGGGGCTTAAAATATGGAACGTTGCTGCTAAAGACCTTCCCAGATCTTGGCCGTGTAAGGATGGAGATTGGGTCGTGCTCACCATGTGTGGTGATGCATAAATATTAGCCTTAAATAACTGTGAATACCTTGTTTCCTAAAAAGATTAGTGGCTCTTCCCTGTGTGATAAATTGTGTGAGTTACAGTGCAGACTTGTCTTCCCGCTGTATTATCCCAGAGCCCTTTAAATAACCAAGTCCAAATTATGCTCAGCAGGCTGTGGGGAATGCCTGGGCAAGCTGTAGGCAGAAAAGTGTAATTTGGGTTCATTCTTCTTCTGTTTTCGACCTCCTCTCAGACCTTCCTTTCCCTCTCACCTTGGTCTTTTTCTTGAATTCGATTTCTTTCTATCTTTTTACTCCTCCTTTCCCTCCATCTCCTGCTAAACCTCTGACTTCCCCACACTCTTTTTCATAGAATAATAAGAGCTAACATGTGTGAGTTGTACCAGACACCTATCGAGTTAGTGCTAAGCCCTTTACTTCTACTGTATCGTTTACTTCTAACAGCAACCTTGAGAGGCGGACCCTTTGACTGGACTCATACTGGAGCTGAGATAACTGGGGCACAGAGAGGTTAAGGAACTTGCTTAAGGTCACACAGCTCACAACGGGAACTCCTTCCTGTATCTTTTTGGTGAAGTATCTATTCCAAGATTTTTGGTCCATTTCGTACCTAGGATTGTTTGATTTTTTTTTTATTATTGATTTCTAGGAATTCTTTACCTCTTATGGAATCAAGTCCTTTGTCATAGGTATGAACCATACATATTTTTCCCCCGAGGTTTTGACTTGCCTTTTTGTTTTCTTTCTCCCTTTCTTCCTTCCCTCCTCCCTTCCTTCCTTCTCTTTCCTTTTTAGGGCCACACCTGTGACGTGTGGATGTTCTCTGGCTAAGAGTCGAGTCAGAGCTGCAGCTGCTAGTCTACATGACAGCCCACAGAAACACCAGAACCAAGCAACATCTGCAATCTACACTGCAGTGTGTGGCAACGCCAGATCCTTAACCCACTGAGCAAGGTGAGGGATCAAACCCGCATCCTCATGGATACTAGTTGGGTTCTTAAGCCACTGAGCCACAACGGGAACTCCACCTTTTTGTTTTCCTAACAGTATTTTGTGAGGAGGGAAACTTTGATTCCTTGGCCTTCCAAGAGTTGTTCCTACAGCGCAAATATTGAGACCTTTAGGAGCTGGGATGCATGTCTGGGGAGATGCTCATTTATCGGAATCAGAGCCCAGGGCTGAGCAGACTCCGAGTGACCAAGGCCGAGAGTGACAGGGTGATGATGCTTTAGGACATGGAAAAGAGTCTCTTAGTGAATCAGAGCGAGGAGAAAGCTGGCAGTTCAACTTTGCTAGGGACTAGAATTACAGTATGAACTGGTGAAGGACTAAGTCAAGATAGTTCACAGTTAATCTCACTATTTCCTACAAATATAAGGCGGGGGAGGGCGTGTTTGCTTTCCTAAACATCTCTCTTGAACATTTAATGGCCAGGGAGGTACATTACAAGCATTTCACTAAATCCTCTCCTCGGGGGATTGAGCTGAGTCAAGCCAAGTGGAGTCACTGCCCAGGATCCCACAAGGTAGCAGGTGGTGTTGCTGTTTTGCTCAGGGGCCCAGTTCTTTCTACCGTCTACACTGCCTCCTCACTGCCATGCCCTAAGTGAGCTCTCTGCAGCTCTACAGAGCAATTTCTTGCTTTTTTTAAAAGTTAATTTTATTAGAATATGTTTGACTTATGATGTTATATGAGCTTCAGGTGTACGAAAAAGTGAATCAGTCATACCTGTAAATATATGTATTCCTTTTTCTCATATAGGTTATTACAAACAATTGAACATGATGGGAGATAGTGTGAGAAAAAGAATATAGATATAGATATATGTATGTATGACTGGGTTACTAGGATGTACAGCAGAAATTGACACAATACTATAAATCAACTATGCTTCAATAAAAATAAAATTTAAAAATAAAGTAGGTGGTTAATGAGAATGAACTATATGGCATCGTCAAATCTACGCAATCTTCCATGAGGACACAGGTTCGATCTCTGACTTGGCTCAGTGGGTTAAGGATCTGGTGTTGCCGTGAGCTATGGTGTAGGTCGCAGGCGCGGCTTGGATCCTGTGCTGCTGTGGCTGTGGGGTAGGCTGGAGGTTACAGCTTCGATTCAGTCCCTAGCCTGGGAACCTCCATATGCCGCAGGTGTGGCCCTAAAAAGACAAAAAACAAACAAACAAAATCTACTCAATCTACTCTACAGAGCAATTGTAATCCCTCTCCCACCATCCATACTGCTTTTCAAACTATTGCCACAATTCGACTCAGTCATCTTTCCCTTCTAGGCTCTACAATTTTAGCCCCTTAAACCAAGCCTCGGAAGACTTATTTCCAGAGTCCTTGCTATTCTCCCAATCCTTTTCTGGTCCAGCTTGTTTCTCTGTGAGATGCTCGGAGGTGACCACAATAGTCCAGGATGCTCTTTCTGCCACCCAGCAGCACGGGATTGGCTACAGAAGTGTGGTGAGGCCCCAGGAGGAGGCACAGACCACACCACTTTCTGCTTGTAGCCATACCATGATGTTTATGAGCTATCTATTGAGATCAGCTCTTGGCAGACAAAAGGCCAGAGACAGCAGGCTGAGCAGTGGGCCTGGCAGAGAGCGCCTCAGCCCTCCCCACTTCCTCCCAGCATTGCTTAGTGGATACACAAATGACATAAAATAAAAGACTAATTGAAACAAATGTAAATTGTGTAGGTTTCTCTAGAATGATCAGAGAAAGTGGCATGGAGTCATGACTCTAAGCCTGAGAGTTCTCTGGGGTGGGAACAGAGCCTTCCAGGCAGGGGGGCTCTATTTGGAACATGGCCTGTTAGAAATGCCCATTGGTCATTGAAAGCAGATGTCACTGAAGCTGTGAGCTGTACACCCTGGGAAGGTCTGGGCTGGGGGTTTCAATTTAGGAGTCCTCAGCCCAGAGCTGCTGTTGCGTGTCCAGGGACCAGGTGAAAGCCCAGTGTGTGAGATTGTCCCGGTGTTGTCATGGCAGCAAGAGATGCAGCCGTCCAAGGGCTGGGCACTCGGAAAGAGAATGCCAGCCTGGACCCCTCATCCCAGAGGAGGGCTCACCCCTCAGAGCAGGCTCCTGGGGCCAGTCCTGCACCTGTATTCCCCCCACCCAGACCTCGGGCAGTTGCTTGCCCATTCTTTGTCGAACTTTTTCTGAGGAACAGGAGATAGGATTCCAGAGAGTTCTCTTATTTTTCAACCTCAGACAAAAAGGCAGCCCATGTCTCCTCCGTTCAGTGGTCACTAGTTTGAGCTGGACACTTGGGGGTGGACAGAAGATCCAGCAGCTTTCCCTCTGCCCCTCACCCCTCCTTGCTAACGCCCTCCCCCCTGCCCACTTCCTTCCAAGTGCTTTCTTGGTGAAAAGCGGAGCTTTCTTGGTGAGAGCCCGGTGTCCGTTTCTCTTGATTTGAAGGCTTCTCCTCTTTCACGTGGAAACTCCCACTTCCAAGACTCCATTATACACAGAATCTGCCCACCAGTTTCATTAACGAGACGTGAGAGGTTTTCATCAGCAGGTAGGAGAGAGCTAAGCCTTCGGCATGCAAATTGTTCCCAGCAACCTAAGAAAACCAGCACAAGAGCCAGAAGCCAGTGCCAAATGCTGAGGGGAGGCAACGCGGGGACTGCGGCGGGCTCCTCGGACACCTCCAAGCCCGGCGCCCGGTCGGGACCTGCGGGAGGGGCTTCTCCCGGTCACCTTCGCGCTGCACACCGATCCTGACTCTCTGGACTCGCAAACAAGGGCTTGAACCTTGAGCGATTAACAGAGTTTCATGCAATCAGGAAATCCCGTTATTAGATGTTAGAGCCGCTAAATTAAATGATAAGAATAACTGGTATTTTGAAATTCTGAACATCTTCTAATTAGACCAGCCTTTAAAAAGTATTCCAAGTTAAGGCGCATTAGAATGTATTCCACAACATGGAGACAGCCTGACAAAGAAACATTATTCTTAGATTTACAATTAATTACCCTTATGTCTATACCTTGCATTCAATTTGCATATCTTAAAAGTGCTGTAAATTTCACAGGCCTCCTAGTTATTTAAGATCGCCCCGCTTAGAAAAAGTTTCCTCGGTTCCACCTTTCTCTTGATTAGGTAGTTGTGAGGTCAGTAAATCCAGCTCTCCGTGGCTCTCCAATGTTGGGATTTTGCTTTTGTATGTGTGTTTTTTTTCATTATTTGGCTCCTTGTTCCTTTCTGCCCTCTCATTTATTATTCCCCAAAGAACCACCAGATAGAGAAGGCGCCCGGAAGACTAAGTGAGTGGTCAGAGTCGGAGATGGTATCTTTCTCCCACTACGCATCGGTACCGGCTGTCTGACATGTTCTATACATCTTTCCAGTGCCAACCTCATTAAACAAATACACCTTGATGTATAGCTCTCAAGAAATGAAATTTCACGCCACAGATTTGTTCTTGCCCCGACGGGTGCTGCCCTGGCCCTTGGCTCGCCCCGCCCCCCCATCCCTCCCTCTTCCTCTTCCCTTCCCAGCCCCTCACCTCCAACGTGAGCTGGTGCCTTGTGACGTCTTGCTGCAGCTTCGTATGGTCACCACTCATTTCATAACCTTTCCTTTGACTGAGTGTTTATGCTCACTGTGACTGTTATATTTTAAAGAGACTGCACTGGATTTCCTAAATTATTCATAAGGCGCCATTAGCACCAGATAACATACCCTACATTGTGCAGAATGCCATTAAATATGTTTACCTTGAGCTGACACAGCACAGGCTTTAATCCACACCTACCTGCTGTCACGTGTCGTGCTTTCAGAGGGGACCCCTATAAAAGCGCTCTGAGACACATTCCATCTCGGAGGGACTATTTCAGCCTCCGGGGAGAGGGCCATGGAACAGTTTTGCAGAATTGTCAATAGCAGTTGGAGGCTGTTGCAGACTTGAGAGGATTTGGAAAAGAAAGAAACGTTTCAACAAAAAGCAACCAGTCGTTGAGTAAGACCATTTTTGTTTAAAAAAAAAAAAAAAAGCTGCAAACAAGATTAGAACTAGTATAATCACCACTGGGAAATTTGAGTTGCTGTTTTTTTTTGTTGTTGTTGTTGTTGTTGTTCTTTTTTTTTTCTTTTTTCAGTGTATTTTGTTGCAATCATTGACCAAACCTAGGATGATATTCCACTTCAAAGCTGAGTAAATTGTATCGCAGAAGAGTATGTAGTTCCAGGCAGGACAGGTTTTGTCTCAGGAGGGTGTGGTTCAGAAAATTGCAACCTGGCAGTGTGAGAGCCCCCTCCAGTCCTCCTGCTTTTGGAGAAAGGGGGAGAAAAAAGTCCCCCTCCCCTTTACTTTTTGTCCCTTTTTAAAAGTTGTATTGACATCTGGGTGATTTACAAGGTTGTGTTAATTTCTGCGCTACAACAAACCATTCAGTTACATATGTACACACATCCCTTCTTTGCAGATGCTTTTCCCATGTGGCTTATCTCAGAGTACCCCTCCCCCTTTTAATTTGATTTTAAGCACGACCAGGTAATTTTCCGTGGCTTCCTCTTCTCAGTTATTAATTGGCAGTTTATTAAAGCAATTTTTAAAAAGCTAATACCATTGTCATTTCTCCATTACAGCCACCGGAGAACAGAGTGGGAAGGAATGTCAGGGACAGGAAAAGGGAGCTGGTCAGGCAGCAGAGGTCCTGGTCAGCATGCCAGGCTCTGATGGCGGGGGGCAAGGACACCCAGCCTTGACCGCCCCCCCCACCCCCCGGACCCGCCAGGAGAGCCTGTCCTTGGCAGAGAGCCGGCAGCCCTGCCTCCCTCTCGAAAAGTCTTCCTCGCCTTCCTTTTCTCCTCTGCCCTCGTGCCCAGGTATCCTCTTACTCCTTCTGGGAGCTGAGTGAACGGGAGACTTTTTTCTCGTTACAAATTTATTAATTTCTGACAGTGACATTCTTCCTGACAATTCAATATGTAAGCGAGTCCCGCGATTGCAGAAAGCCCATTTATCCTGGCTGTGGATGGGCGGCATGCACACGAACGTGCAAGTGGCTCTCTCCCAGTTGATTATAATATAATATTTCTATTAAAATCATGGTTAAAAGCCTTTGGAAATTGTGAATAATCCTTTGCTCACAGACGATGCAGCTCCACCTCAGATTAGCTGTCCTAGAATACCTTGGCAAAAGTATCTAAGTAGCAAGAGTTTTCCTCGTCTGATGTCCTATATACATCTGTTAAATTACTCTGAGATCTCATTAAATAAAGCTAATGTACTTGTAAAACAGTAGGGAGAGACAGTTTATCATTGTAAGTGTTAGAGAGAGCCATTCGGCTAGGGAGGGAGCCAAGAAGACTAGGTCTATGCTGGTCAGTGGAGGTGTTTCTAAGTCATAAATCTTGGCTCTTTCCCGCCTAGTTATTGTGTATTTCTTTAGGTGAGAGATTGATTGTAGCAGCCAAAGATGAATTTGCCCATAGACCCTTTCTTCTTCTTCTTCTTCTTCTTTTTTTTTTTTATATACTCCTGATGTTTCGCCAAGGTGATCATGCCCCCCCCCCCACCACAATCATTTGTTTCAGATTAAAAGCAAGAGCTGGCACCAAGAAACACGGGGAGGTGGGTCTCTGTGGCCAGGCAAACACGAGGGCATGAAGATGTATCATGTCCCAGGGGGGTGGAAGTCCCACTGAGCCCCTCAGGATTTATCACAGGCTCACCTGAAGGAGAAACAGGGGCACGGGTGGTATCAGATACCTGGAAAGCACTGTCATTGCCTCGCCGAGGAGGTTGCAAGCAGATGGTAGAAGGGGTTTAATTTGAAAACACTGAGACAAGTGTGTACGCTCAGAACCATGACAATTGCAGTTTTATTGTCTCCACTCAGGGAAATGTGTGCCTGGATCATCTTGTGGCCCGAATGGGGAGAAAAGGTACTTTTCAGGAATATATGGAGATGCTGAATTTATAAGGATCAATATAGTCGCCAAATGTTGTACAACATGTCAGGATATCATAAAAAGCAGGCAGTTCTACATAAAATACCAGCTTAATCTTGGAGATTTTAAAGCCTCATTAAAATGTGGATAAAGTCCATATATGGAAAAGGCAACCTCCAAAAGGTTGAAGTTATATATCTGGAGGGCAGGGATTGTAGCCGCCGCTTGTGAATGTCAGTGGCCTTGTGGGCTGCAGTGGGTCGTGGTCAGAAGCTCCAGCCTGGGGAATGGCCTGCTCTGGGGGTGGCACTCTGGGGCGGGGGCCCGAGGAGTGCCTGTCCCTGCTTTGGGATCCCCCACTCTCTCCTTTAGGGCAATAGGCGTAGCTGGAGGGCAGGTTGAGTCTTGCTGCCTTTGGTGATTTGGCCCTTGGTGGATTTAATTATATGGGAAATTGGAAGTGTGTAGCCTCTGCAAGCTGAGCGGAGGCCAGGAGGGCTGCTGTAGGGCCTGGGCGATGTGATGGGGAGACTGCATGATCGCATGCAGGTAGGGGGGAGCATTGCTCCCTTAATGCCCAACCCCCCAGCTCAGGGATGCAGTTACTCCCCGAGAACTGTTCATGCAAAGAGACCAGGGCTTCCGCTTCCTGGGCATCTGGTGTTCTCGCCTCACCCAACCCACGGCTTCCGACTGGCTTCGCCCTTTTGTCTAGGACTGCGAGCAAACCAGCCTCCTGTAGCAGAGCTGGTGTTTGCATCCTCGTAGGGAGTCTGGGTAGTTTGGGCTGGTTGGCATCTTTTTCTGGAGAAACTCTGAAAGTCAAGTGAATACATCTCTCCTGCCCTTTTCTGCAACGCTGGCCCATCCTCACCGCTTGTCAGCAGCGCTGGGTGGCCAGGAGCCATCCGTCACTGCCAGCCGTCACTCCATTGCCATTCCCATCAGCTCCGCTCCTGGGATCAGGAGCGGAGCGTCGGAAGGATCATTAAACTTGAGGCTCCCAGGTAGCACAGGTAGTCCAGGTGCCCGTTGTTATTTATAATAAAGGCAAGCGCCCCAGAAGCACCTCCCGGTGGCCCAGGAGGCCGGCAGAGGACGCCTGAACGGTGTCATCGCTGAAGGACAGATAAAAGTGGACGCTCCCCCCTCACCGTAAGCAAAGAGGATTTATTGAACATCTGTTCTGTACATGGCTGGGAAGATTGATTAATTTAATTGCTCACACTTTGCTTAAGTAACATTTGAATACTTAATGTCAAGTTTGAAGGATATTCCAAACGTTTTGCCTACACACCTTCTCTTGACGGTTTCAGAGGGAGCCTTGGAAGGGGGTGGGACGGCTTAGCCGTCGGGGAGCCCCTTCGAAATTCTTCCGTGAGAGCCTGCAGGAGTCGCCAGTGGGAAAAGCTGCCTCTTTTCATAAAAGCAACTAGTTACTTTTCACATTTTCCCATTGTGATAAATCATTAATGTAATGAGGTTGGATCTTCTTCACTGAGTGGTGGTAATTTTCCCTCTGGTATCAACTGGAGAGACAGTTGAGCGTATTATATATTTCTGTACCCTTTAACATAATACCGTAATCGCATGAAAGTACCCGATGAGTTAAAGCTGGCATAATTTATTGCAGGTTACAGGCAGCGTATTTAGAAGGAACTCCTGAAAGTTCTCCAGGAAGCCAGACTTGGAACTGGTTCTTAGCTCATCAACACTTGCCATTTCCATGATTGGTTGGTTTTTCCAAGTGTCAGTCTTAGCCACTTGAGGGGGGAGAGGTGCCTTGGAAAGGTGAGATGTTCCTGTTAAGAAACCCTTTGTGGGGGGGGGGGGGCAGGAAAACCGTGCCTCTTGTGTGTTGAAATTGTTACCATCTAAACCTCACGTTGGAAAAGAATCTGAATGACAAGCCCTCAGGCCAGAGCATGGAAGTTCAGGTTGATAAGTGTATTCCGCAAAAACTTTTTTTCTCCCGCCCCCCCAAAGTTCTTAACCATCTAAAGTGGGGCTCCATTTACAAAGCAAAGGAAAAAAAGGAATTCTTCCTCAATTTTCACGAATGCGTGTGCGGTGGGAGTGAGGCTGGCTGAGGTCTAGAACGATGCATGGCATCTGAACTTGACTTGAAAGATGACAAGGAAGGATTTATTTATCATGACAATCCCATTTATTTTTCATTCATTCATTTTCCCTTGCAAGCCTTTGTATACTAAATCCATCCATTCGACAACCATTTCTTGGCCTCTCAACTTTATTTTTTGTCTTTTTTGGGGTCTCACCTGAGGCATATGGAGGGTCCCAGGCTAGGGGTGGAGTCAGCTGTAGCTGCCAGCCTACACCACAGCCACAGCCATAGCGGGATCTGAACCGAATCTGTGACCTTCACCACAGCTCATGGCAACGCCAGATCCTTAACCCACTGAGGGAGTCCAGGGATCCAACGTGCGTCCTCATGGATGCTGGTGAGATTTGTTACCGCGGAGCCACAACGGGAACTCCCTCAACTCTTTCTAAAGCAGAGAACATGGCTATTTTGTTGGAGATTTCTTTCAGGAGTTGGTTATTAAGGGAGACTTTCTGGCTTACATTTAAAAAAATACAATGATAATTTTGAGATAGGAGAAGATGAAGCAGAAGTGGGTAATGAGGAGGAGGGGGGAGGTGACTCTTCGACTCCGGCCAGAGAATGGTACCAGCCTTGCGTTTCCTACCATCAGAGATGCTGTATATAACACGCTCGCAAAATCGCTGACGTCTGGGAGGGCTGGGACCACAGAGGCTGTGCCCCTGATTTACTGCCGGAACCAGAGAAAGGAGGAAAATCACAGAGCTGAGGCCGGAGGACTCCAACCAACAAGCTCTGGGTTCCAGGGAGGGTCCTTAAGAGCCGCGTGGGCCTCTGCCAGGGAAGACGATGCTTAGCAAAGGAGGATCTGCGGTCACCGCTGATTGAAGGCAGGTGTGGCATGGCCTCGGTCTTTGAGAGATGCCCGTCTGTCCCCTGCTCTGACCGCACACAATACATCCTGCGCCGGGCCTCAGACTGTCAAGGCCAGAGCCAGGTGCCTGGGCTACGTGTATCCTTCTCCATCAGTCATACTGCAGGGAGCAGACAATTAATTCTGGAGCAAAATTGAAAGTCAGAGGCAGAGTCTGAAAGAACAGAATGACAATAATAAAGTGCCCCAGCCTCGCATTAATCTCCCTCACTTCGGGCCTGTCACAGCCGGCCTGGCTGTGACTAATGCCAAGCTTTGCATACAGTGGTCACAGACACGAGCGGCATGCTCCCTTTACAGCGGCCCGCGATGCGCTTTGTTGGGTTTTTGACTCCTGTGGAATCGCTGGAAAAACATCGCCGCTGGTCCTAGGGAAGGGGTCAGAGTTCCTCCGTCCTGTGCCTGGTGATGGATGCCCAGATCGTGTCTGGTACCCACTTCAGGAGACATGGAAAAATCCTCTCTCCTCTCTCTCCCTCCCTCCCTCCCTCTCTCTCTCTCTCTCTCTCTCTCTCTCTCTCTCTCTCTCTCTCTCGCCAGGGTACATATTTCCCCTTTTCTCTTCTACTTTTCTATCTCATCTCTCATTCCTCACCTCTAGGTTAGGTCCATTTTCATCATCTAACTCAAGTCTCTCCCCTGTTGGTGCTGTGGGCTCTGTCTTGGCTTTTTCCCAGTGGGCTTCTCTCATCCAATTACACGTGAGGAGGGAGGGGGGGAGGGATGAGTTCCCGTGTGGCTGCCTGCAGGTGCTGGGGCTTCATGTTCACAGATGGGTCTGCAACAAGTCACTGGGATCAGTTTCTGCTTATCTGGGAGCTTTGAAGGAATTCAGGTGGGAAATGGGAGCATCTTGGTCCAGGGGTATAGCAGGTCCCCACGTGGCCTGGGGACTGGAGGACCCTGATGACTTTCTAGAGCCCAGTAGGTTTCAGGACCCCACTGGTGAGCTGGGAGAAGGCAGCAGGGGGGTGATCCACCCGGGGCGGGATCAGTGAACACCTAAATACGTCTACACCACAGAGGAAAGGAAAGTGACTTCTCTGATAGGAAACCTTGCCTCCCTGATTCTGCCGAGTTTTTTGTTTTTGGGGTTTTCTTGGCTGTGCCCATGGCATGCGGAACCTCCCAGGCCAGGGATTGAACCTGAGCCACAGCAGTGATACCGCTATATCCTTAACCTGCGGTGCCACAAGGGAACACCATCAGTTACGTTTTTCCGCGTAGAAGAGAAGGGATCCAGGGTGCGGGCATGGTGACAGATCCCTCCAAAAACTGCCAAAAAGCCTAGCACTGGGGGACATTTGCATTCACAGACATTTGTTTGGGGGACAGAAAATAAATGGTAGGGTTCAGCAGTTACTTCTTTTTTTTTCAGAGAAAAATTTATTAGTCATTCATATTTATATTACCAAACAAGAAATAATAATTTTTATGAAGTGGAGTAGTCTACTCTAGAATGGAATATTATTTAGGTAAACTTGCATCTGCCAACTCGACATCAAAGAAATAGGAAACTGGAGTTCCATTCCTGGCTCAGCAGTTAATGTACCCAACTAGGATCCATGAGGATCTGGGTTCGATACCCAGCCCCGCTGAGTGGGTTAAGGATCTGGCATTATTGTGAGCTTTGGTATAGGTTGCAGACATGCCTCAGATCCGGCGTTGCTGTGGCTGAGGCATAGGCCATCAGCTGTAGCTCTTTTTTTTTTTTTAATAGTTGTGTAATGATATAACAATCCAATTTCATAGGATTTCCATCCCATAACTCAAGCACATCCCCCCGCCCCCCAAACTGTCTCCTCCGGAGACCATAAGTTTTTCAATGTCTGTGAGTCAGCGTCTGTTCTGCAAAGAAGTTCAGTCTGTCCTTTTTTCAGATTCCACATGTCAGTGAAAGCATCTGATGTTGGTGTCTCATTGTATGGCTGACTTCACTTAGCATGATAATTTCTAGGTCCATCCATGTTGCTAAAAATGTTGGTATTTCGTTCCTTTTAATGGCTGAGTAATATTCCATTGTGTGTATGTACCACAGCTTCTTGATCCACTCCTCTGTCGATGGGCATTTAGGTTGTTTCCATGTCTTGGCTATTGAAAAGAGTGCTGCAATGAACATTGGAGTACATGTGTCTTTGCAAGTCGTGGTTTTCTCTGGATAGATGCCCAGGAGTGGGATTGCTGGATCAAATGGTAGTTCTATGTTTAGTTTTCTGAGGACTCTCCATACTGTTTTCCACAGTGGTTGTACCAATTTACAATTCCACCCACAGTGTAATAGGGTTCCTTTTTCTCCACACCCTCTCCAGCACTTCTTGTTTGTAGACTTTTGGATGATGGCCATTCTGGCTGGTGTAAGGTGGTACCTCATCGTGGTTTTGACTTGTATTTCTCTAAGAATGAGTGATGCAGCAGTTATTTCTTAGATGCAGAATTACATGTCCCCAGGGAGCGTTCCCCCCTCCTCGCCCCCGAGCTTAGGGAAGCGCTGCAGGAAAACCTCACAAGCCAACATGAACGGGTAGGAAAGTGGTGGGTAGACTTCGGGGGCGAAAAGATCTGGGGAACGTCGTGGCTGTGGCCTGGAAGTCATCAGCCCCTTCCCTTCATGAGGCTCCAAGAGTCCGCACATTGCTGGGAGAAAAACGGAGCATAATGTCACCTCAGCAAGAGCCCGGAAGGTCCCTCTTCCCAAGGGACTGGCCTCTGGTAGGAATTTAGTAGCCAGAGAGGGTGCATTTTGTTTGCCCAGAGCCATCCTACGGGGCAGACTGGCCACCCCACGGAGTAGTCCCAGTGATGAGTGTGGTTGTGCCAGGGGCAGGTCAAGCCTCTGCAGGCGCAGAGGGACACGGAGCTGACCCTGAAGGGACCACTCAGACAGGCCAGGGCACCAGTGCCACAGTGAGGCTTGTCCTCCCCAGTGGGCTTTTGTGTATCATCCTTGGCTTTGCACTGTGCCTTGATGCCCCGTCAGAAACGACCTTACACCAGACAGACTGGGGGGACTACTCTGCCACATCTATTTTTACATCTCTTTAGGCTTTCTTTGTGCCCCTCTCCTGGTTTCCATCCAGCCCCGTTTGCCCCTTCCCCTCCCCACCAGTGCCCGGGTAACACAGCCCCGGCTGCCCCGGGGCCATGCGGGGGTTGCAACAACACAGCACAGTCTGTTTGCCTCAATCTCTTCCTGTCCTTTATTCTCACCTGGCTTTGCTCTATCCAGCCTTTGCCACCCCTGTTCCTGCCTTTCTGCTGCCATCAACCTCCCTGCGATGCTGTGAACAGGCTGAAGGAATTCTTTGCACCTCCCCTCCCATCCAAGTGCCTGGTTCAGGGACCCGCTAGAAATGCTGGGCAAGCAAAGTTAATATGATGCTTATCACTTATCACGAGACTTCTCAGAACCTTTTCTTTGCTGGCCCACACCGACTGCCCACCACGGACAATGTAACGGAGACTTCCTCAAGCTTCTCTGTTCGTCCAGGCCTTGCTGGTGCTGGTGCTGGTGCTAGCCACATGACCGGGCACAGCTTGCCTTCCTGGCTGAAGGTGTCACTTTGCTCTAGCCGTGTCTGTGTCCTAAGAGGGAATGCCACAAGGGGGAAAAGACCAATTGTTCTGCTCTTAGAGCAGCGTGGTGGATGGAATTTCAGACCAGGAACTGTAAAATGTGGTTCTGGATCTGCCTTCATAACGTCTTAACTGTGGGACCCTGGGTGGACCACTCCCCGTCTCTGGAGATAATGTGTCCTTGCCTGGAGATAATGGAGTTGGACCTGTCCATCCTTCTAAGTGCTGGCCAGCTCACAGGGTTTGTGATTTCATGTATCAGTGAACCTCCTCTCCCCATCCTGCCCCCATTCCATCCATTCACTCATCCCAGGGACCAGGGACGGAGCCAGCTTCTCAGAATGAATGAATTTGGCAGACGGCAGTTAACAGACCGATGAGAAAAAAGACGTCCTCTGCCGGAGCCGGGCGTCCATCGGCTCAGGCCAGCATGAGCTCACACCTCTTAGACCCACTGATCCATTAACATTGCAAAAGACTTTGATGGACTTTGGGGAATTGTGCAACATTGATTTTATTGTCATCTTTTTGCACAAGCAGTAAATAGGCTAACATTTGAGGTACTGAGTAATTATTCCCGAAAAGCAAGACATCAAAATAAAGTTTATAGTTGGCTGCCCAACATTTTGACAGCAGCTGCATGGAAGGCCCAGCGAGGCCTCTGAGCTCCTCGAAAGGTTAAAAGTTGGTGGGATGCACAGGCAGGAGGGAGATGCAGAGGGGGTCTGGCGGGGGATGGGGCATGCCATGGGTGGCTGGAGGGGGCTGCTTCTGCAAGGGGTAGGTTCATGTCCACCATTGAGGTTGCCCCTTCCATGAAGGCTGCAAGATTTCTATGGACAGTTGGTGGCATGAGCACACCTATTGCTGCTCCCACCTTCCACTTGTAGGCAGAAAGAATGCACAGGTACAGGAAGTAACCCCCCCCCCCCAAAAGGAAGTGGCACCAGTGGGGGATGGGGACATGCAGTAGTTTCTAGGAGCCATCGGGGGATGGAAAGACCTGTACTTCTGGCTTCTAAAGCATGCTTTTTTTTTTTTTTTTTTGGATATCTGATTTCAACCAAATCCTAAGAGATTTTTTAGGCTTTGATTAAAGGACATAGTGGCTTTGCCTTCCAGGATGCCATCCTTGCCAGTGGGGCCATGTCTTGGAAGATGGCAGGTCCTCTGGTATGCCAACCAGGAAGGGCTTATGATCTAGACATTTACACAGCAGATTGAGAGAGGGTGGCCTTTGTGTCCTGGGCAAGACCACTGTCTCTGGCCTCTGAACACCTCTTGGTCTGACTGTCCTCCTTGCCCACCACAATGACAGCAAGTTCCCTGCCTGTTCTTCTAGATCCTGAGGATCCTGACAGCATTAGGTATTCCACTACATGCAAGGAGCGGGGGACGTTGAAGTCTTGCTTGAGTGGATTTGAGTGCAATCCCCAAGCTCGGTTCTTTCCCATGGAGGTCCGTCCTCCTCCCTCCTAGAGGTGGTTGGGGATTGCTTGTTTTTCCTGGGCTCCTTTTGGTTTTCAATGGTAGTGCACCTGCATCATTTGCAAACCTGTGCAGCGTCTGGACTCCTTGCAATCCAAATATAGAGAAATGTGCATCCCTGTAGCAGCTGGTAGCATCCTTTCTATTTGAATCCCAGCAGGAGGCAAACACTCATTTGATGTCTTATTAAGTGAAAGAGTCATTCCAGGAGCACATGTGAAGCAAGCTCCTTGCTATCTGTGTCTGGGTGAATCATCTCCGCATCTTCCTTCCCTTTGCCTGACTCCTTCTATGAGAGCCACAGAGAGAAGGCTGCAAATTTATTCTCAAGGAAGAATGGAAAAGGGCTTTTTCTGTAGGCATTGCAAGACTCTGCTTTTTGGAAAGGGCCTCTCCAAATGGCAGAAGGATGCTCAGGAACCCTGGACTCACCCATGACCTTGCAGGTGGCTGCCCTCTGCCATTCAGAGCTGCTTCAGTTCCCTGGGAAGCTCCAGCTACACATTGACCTCTGGAGCTTTTGTACCTGCTCCTTTGTCTTTCTGGAAGGGTCCTCTCATCCTTGCCCCTGGTCTTCATGTTTCCACTCAGGCATCTTTTCTCCCAGGAACCCTCCTCTGATGCAGATAGATGTATTGTCACCACTTTGTCCTCACCAGGAACTGGCTTCATTGCCTGGTGGAGCCATGTGCCTTGTTCCTCTGCATCCTTGTGCTCTGCGGTGGCTTGGGTCTCCTTGCTCCTTTCCCGTCCCAGCACTTATCACAGGTCATGCCATCTGGATGTGACCCCCAAAGGATTTCTTGAAGGGGAGTCAATCCTGCACATCAAACTAATTACTCTCACCTGCCTTTGTGGGGATCATGGGTACGGAACGAGAAAGGTCATTTGTCAGTTGTCCAGGGATCTTTATGCTTTCCTTAGCTCCTTCTTTGAAGGTCCTCTTAGATAATCTTTCCTCTCCATCCCCAGGAAATTCCAAGGAGAAGCTACAAAAGTAGAGACTTTTTCTATTTATAGTGATATCAGTAACTGTTATCTATCATGATAATTCATTGTTATTATTTAAAATGTCAGCATAGAGGGTTCCGCCCCAGATTTACTGAAATACAGCTAACTTATTATATTGTGTAAGTTAAAGTGTGCAGTGTGTTAATTTGATAACTTGATATATTGCAAAGTGATTGCCACCATAGCCTTAGCTAACATCTTCATCACATCACGTGAATTGTCATTTCTTTGGGGGGAGAAGAACATTTAAGATCTACTTTCCTTGAGGACAGTGTACTATATCCAGTTTTCTGGGATAGACCATGGTGAAAGATAATACAAGAAAGGGAACCTATATATATGTATGTATGAATGGGCCACTCGGCCATATTGCAGAAATTGGCACAACATTGCAAATCAACTATACTTTAATACACAAAAAATGTAAAAGAAAGATCTACTATCTTAGTCATTTTCCCATAGTGAATACAGTCTTAGTTATAATGTACATCAGATCCCCAGAACTTGTTAATCTTATAACCCTTTAATCTTATTAAACTCTTTAGCCAGCCTCCCTCTGCCCATTTCTCCCACCATCCCTCCAGTCCCTGGTAACCACTCTCCTCTCTGTTTCTCCAAGTGCAGTGTTTTTGGATCCCACATACACATATAACTGAGATCATAGAGGGTGTTTCTTTCTCTGTCTGACTTATTTCACTGAGCATAATGCCCTCGAGGTTCATCCCAATTTGTGCATAGGACAAGAGTTCCTTCTTTTTCATGGCTCAGTAGTGTTCCATCGTGTGTATATGTGTGAGTGTGTGCGTACGTGTATACACACGACGGAATGTATATCTCAGCTTTTCCTTATTCACTTATCTTCTGATGAATACTTAGGTTGTTCTGCTATCTCAGCTGTTGAGAATAATGCTGCAGTGAAACGTTGTGGGATGAGGGGCAGATAGCTCTTTGAAATCCTGTTTTCAGTTCCTTTGGATGTCTACCCAGAAGTGGGATTGCTGGATGGCATGGTGGCACTATTTTTAATGATTTGAGAAATCTCCACACTGTGTAGGGTGTAGTTTATTTTTCAAAGCAAGCCAGTTCTTCAGGGAGGCCGAGGGAAGCTGGTGTGACACACCATGAGAGCCTCATGCCTCTGAGCCACTTCTGGGGTTTTAACCGGTGGAACATTTGTAGCGAATTGCCTCCTGGTCTGGGACGGTCCCAGCTACCGTGCCTGTGCTCTGCGGGGGGGCTGTGGCTTCCCTGTGCTGTGGCTTCTGCTTTTTCCCACCAGGAACCAGAGAAGAGGGCATTCCCCACCCCAATGTCCCTTTTGAGTGTACTTGAACTCCATAGGTATTATTCCACCTGCCAGCAAGTTTGTCCTGATTCCGCCATTCTAGTTGGACCACCAGAGGTGGCTTTGAGACCACGAGAAGCCAGGAGAGTCTGAAGGCCTGAGTCCTCAGCCTGTACACGGGGCATGTTCCAAGCCAGAACCTCCAACATCCAACATCGATGTTTCACCTCTGTCCGGCCAAACTACCGATGGAAATGCAATGATGAGACAGCATTTCCTTTTTATTACATTATGTTTTTATTCAAAATAATTTTTGAAATATACTATTTCAGATATTATTAAATATTTGAATGTGATATTTCATTTCATAGTTTTTAGCATCCTCATTTATTCCTACTGCCAATTTTTGCTATGAAGAATGTCAACCAGAAGAGTTCCTGCTGTGGCACAGTGGGTTAAGGATCCAGCATTGCTGCAGCCGTGGCGTAGGTTGCAGCGGTGGCTTGGATTCAAACCCTGGCCCCAGGAACTTCCATATATAGCCATAAAAAAAAAAAGAAAAAGAAAAAAATGTCAACTAGGTCATGAACTGTCACTGGATGGCTCTTAATTCGTGTGTTGCCACTCGCTCTACATGTGATGTTTAGCCACTCAGTCTCAGGCTCATCATTTGTAAATAAGGAAAATATTCACCTCAGCTTCCTTGGGTGTCTGCTGGTATTAAATGGGCTGATGCTGTAAAGCGCTGGGATGAGGCTGTATCCCTGAGCGGGACTGATTGGAGGCGTGGACTTGAAAGAACTCTGCTTCTTCCTTTGCACAATCTCACCTGAGAATCCTCTTTCTGGGACTCAAATCCTGGCGTTATGGTCCTACGGTCCTTCTATGTGTCTTAAATTTCCCCCCGCTTTTTTTTTTTGGCTGTGTGCATGGCATGCAGAAGTTCCCCAGGGGATTAAGCCACAGTAGTGCCAATGCTGGATTCTTAACCCACTGAGCCACCAGGGAACTCCTTGAATTTCTTGAAGAATCTGGAAGAAAGGCCTGGACGAGTGTTCTCATGAGTGCCCTTCCAGCCATCTTCCCAGGCCCATCGAAATCAAAGCCAGGGCATTCCAAATGAGACACCCCATGGTTATTCGTCTTCCTTTGAAAAAAAAAAAGAAAAAAAAATTACATCACTCTCCTTTTGTGCCACTGCAAACATTGCGACGTTTTTGGCGGGAAGGGGAAGTTATTTTGTGTATGTGTGAACTAGAATTTTGATAGACAGGGTAAGTTGCAATCCAATTCTAAACTATAGATTTTCAAGCAGATTGATGCAACAAATTGTTAGCAAATAGCAGTTTGCAATTTGATGCTAATTAGACATAAGGCAAATATGTGCCATGACAAATTAGCAGCGAACCATACTGCAGAGGATTAGCAAGAGCTGGCACAGCTCGCACCCGGCTTCGCACACCTCCCTGTCGCCGTCATCAGCGTCACCGTCGGGGCCTGAGCCAGCCTCGCCTCTCTCTGAGCAGGAAGCCGGGGAGGAGACCAGGAGCAGCCCAGGCCAACGCGCCCAGTCGTCTGTGCCTCTTCACTTTGCTCCCGAGCCTGCCTGCTGGTCAGCGCCTTCTTCCCTGCGAGCTGCGGAAGATCCTTGGGAAGCTCCCAGGATCTACACGCATTGAGGTTATAAATATAAAAATAATCCTGGAAACATTAGACAGTATATGCAAGCAAAAGAGAAAAGCAAAGCAAAGAAAAAAGAAAGAAGGAGAGAGAGAAGAAAAATAAAATCCAGAGATAACTGCTATTACCATTGTTAGGAATGTGGTTTTTCATCCATTGGAATCTTTGTTTCCATGAAGAAAATTATATATATATATAATATTTATACATAATATATATAAAACGTGCAATATATTATATATGTAATTATTGTGTAAAACAAAAGGGCTCACATATATGTTGTTTGCAACTTTTTTTTCTCAATTTTACCTTATGTATAGTTTCTTGAACACAGATTCACACTAACAAAAATAGTTACACGGTGTTTTCTTTTCTTTTTCGTTTGTCTTTTCTTTTTAGGGCTGCACCCATGCCTTATGGAGGTTCCTAGGCCAGGGGCTGAATTAGCGTTGTAACAGCTGGCCTACACCACAGCCACAGCAATGCAAGATCGGAGCCGCATCTGCGACCTACACCACAGCTCACGGCAACGCCGGATCCTTGACCTACTGTGCGAGGCCAGGGATCAAACCTGCATCCTTGTGGATGTTACTCAGATTTGTTTCTGCTGAGGCACGATGGGAACACCCTACACAGCGTTTTCTTGTATTAATTCACCCAGTAGTTTAGCCACCCCCCCATCCTTTGCTGTTGGACCCTTGGTTTTGCGTATAGCTTGCAGCCACTGTACACACTGGAGCATTAGAAGGGCTTGAAAATTCATTTCTGCACATGCGCAATCATTCCTAAGGATTCATTCCTAAATAAGGAAGGATGGAGTCACAGCAGAAAGTTGATATAAATTATTTTCTCCCTTCAGAGTAGCCATTTCCCGAGCCCTGACCAATGCTGGTTATTGTTTCAAATCTTTGTTAATTAGACATAAGCCCCCTCTAAGTTACCCTTTTGACATTTGATTACCGTTGTTTATCAATAAGGTCATGTCTCAGGTGCTCACACTCTCTACAAGGAATGACTGGAAATGGAATCCTGCTCCAAGATGCTTTGCTAAATTTCTCTGTCGTTTGGATTTCCATGAAACTTTAAAAGTCGTGGATTCTATGGCGATAATGCTAATTGCGTGACTGTCAGACTCCAAGGAACCACGCAGTGTTGCTAAAACTTGCCTCATTAGCAGCGCCTGCGAAGGTCTTCAGAACCCAGGTGCCCCTTCTTGCTTTCGAGGTTCTGGTTCAGTGGGCCTTTGGAGAGGTGGGGATGCTTCCCAGTTAATTCTCACCCTTGGGGCGTCTTTGCTAAACACAGCTGGAAGCCGCATAATGCCAATAGCACAGTCCTTCCCTCCACCATAGTAACTGATACTCTTGGGAGGTGAGGGGCTCAGATCCTGGAACCAGGGCATGTGAGGGAGACTTGCCAGGCTGGCTTTACTCTGGGAAGAAGGTGGGAAGCTCCAACTCTGGGCCCTGGGCATCTTGGCATGCAATCTAGGGACCTGGGTTCAAAGCCCCCGATCTGGACACTGCTGTTTCTGTGAACTTAGAAACATCCCTTATCTTCTCAGAGCCTTTGCATCCTTGTTTGCAAAATGGGACAAGAGAAGTGTGATGCACTAGCAGGATGAAAACTAGTAATTCTGTGTAAACTTCCCATTTGAATGATCATGGTTTGTGGACGTGTGTGATGAAAATGCATAAGTAGTTGAAAAGTGATTCCATCAGGGACATTGAGGTGTTGTATGCAAGTTGAGATCCTCCTCATTATTTGCAGTACTAAGCTTGGAAGCTGTGTTGTTCTGATTCATGTAACTAACTGTGTGTATCTATGTCTGTGTTTCTGCACAGATACATTCAAGAACTGTATATGGGTAAACATAATCCCATGTGAGGATCAGGTCTCTTTAAAGGCATGACATTTTTTCTTTAATTTTAAAAGTTTTATTGAGATATAATTAGTATGTCATATATTCACTCTTGTAAAGTATATAATTCATTCTTTTAAAATCTGGCATCCAACTTAAAGCAGTTAAATTTAATTGTTTAATAATTATTCTCATCAGAAAGGACTACCTACTTGTAAAATTATTTGTGAAACTCCTTGACTATTTATTGCAATTTTAAATTAAAAATTATACTAATTTAGGTAAATAATTATAGAAATAGTCAGGTTATGAATATATTTATAGCCTGAGGATATGGGATATGTGTGTGTGTGTGTGTGTGTGTGTGTGTGTATATATATATAAATATATATGTATATATATAATGTTTATGTTGGAATTTTCTTATAACTCTAACTGTCATTTTGGGTATACTATTGGTTATATTTTCTCTTTTAAAAAATTGAAATATTGTTGATTTGTAATGTATGAGGTGTGCTGTATTTTCTAATGGTTCATTGCTTTACTTTTAGAAGGTGATTAATATTTTAATGTTTATTGTTTGGCCACCTCCCTTAAGTTTATTGTTAGCTCAAATAGTTTTCTTTTTTAGTAAACATTCATAAAATATGTAAATAATGACCCCTTTTCCTTCTCCTTTCCTAAATTTATATTTTAATATCTTTTTCTTATCTTATTGCTTTGGATAGAACTTTCAGAAAAATGTTAAATAAAGGTAGTGAAAACAGGCATCCTTGTAAAGAGTTCCCCTTACGGTATAATGGGTGATGGTTGATTTGAGAAAGCATTGGTTTCTTTCTTTCTTTCTTTCTTTCTTTCTTTCTTTCTTTCTTTCTTTCTTTCTTTCTTTCTTTCTTTCTTTCTCATGTAAAAGAGTTAGGATTTTATTTTTAACATTCTGTGCAATTAAAAAATCAGGAATGACAGTTGAATTTTATAAAATATCTTTTCCTTAACTATTATAATAATGTTATTTCCTTTGGCCTGTTTGATTTTCTAAATTGTGTTATTATATTTTCTAATGTTGAACCCTCCTTACTTTCCTTGAATAAAACTTGATAATGGGCTGTTTGCCATTTTAAATATATGACTGGTTATGATCTGTTGAAGCACTTTAAGCAGAAGGGCTAGAAAGTCAGAGCTATATAGGAAAAAATCTGGAATGTGGGCTGAACATTAACTAATTAGATTAATCAGTTTAGAACAGAGCATATATGAGAGGGTAGCAGGAAACTAAATTGGAAAAATAAATTGGGATACAGGGACATAACACCTTGACTCCTGTGTCAAAGGTCTAAATTGTAGATGTATAGGTTGATGAAGATATTTTAAACCATGCAAGGACATGAGAGGCTCAGAAAAAGGTTTGGAATGATATGAGAAAACTATGATTAGAACTTTGAGAAATGCCAAACTTTCAGAACTCTTGAAAATGATGGCAAGGACCTATGAGGTCAGAAAAATAGGAAGAGAAGCAGGAGAGATCAACAGTAGGAAAAACAAAAGGAAAAGAGTTTAAAGAAGAGGCAATGTTTAATGGTAGTGAGGTGAGATGAGAAATGAGACACTGATTTGGAGCTGGTTATGTGAAGATTTTGATGGAGCAGGGCCAGGTTGGATTAAAAGAAACTAAAGAGTTAAGAGATATTGTGAAAAGGAGACATGAAGGATACCTTCTCATGATGATGATGATAATGATTATAACATTATCCTAGTTATTCACACCCAAACTGTTGACATATGATCCAGAAGTTGTATGAAATAATTCAGCAATATTAAAACATTATGTGGCTATAGGAACGCACATAATTATGGGAGCAAAACCAATGAAGTGGAAAAACAGCAGGAAACAACTCAGGAAAACAATGTTTAATTTCTTTCTGAAGCCCTCTGGGGGAATTCTCCAGACAGTTTTGAGAATGATCAATAATGAATGTTGCCGTGAATTTATTTTCCTTGCAAATCTTTATTTAAACAGTATGTAATAGGCTGTAGCCTGCCAGTACTCTGGACTGCCCAGGTTGGTGGGAAACCCTGGGGTTTGGGGAGTTGGTTATGATTGGAGAATAGCCTTCTTTTCATAATAAATAGGCCAGAGTCTGGCTGCTGTGAGCTTATAGCCGTGGTGGTATCATCAACCAGTGTGTCATTGTTTTTGGAGTCTTGAGAATCACTGGTTACTAATGAGAGTCAAATAGGTTTGTGAGTGATTTCCTTTAAAAGATATCAAGTAAATTTGCATTTATCCCTAGCATAATATTATTCTAGCCTCTTGAGTTCAATTATTTTCTAGGTAGGTGAGAAAAGTGTGGGCGTTACAGCTAGAAACCTAGAAACCAGGCAGAACCCCCCAGATCTCCTAGGGACAGTTATTGTGGGAATGTATCATCGTAGTACTTGCAGAGGATGTTAGTTTTTTATTTCTTTGGGATATGCACGTGGAAATGTCCCACCACCTATTTGATCTTAACCCTCAACATATGTGTCACATGAAGAAATAGTGGAGGGAATCTTGACGTGTGAGCGTCATTGCTCCTTACATCGTTTGCCCCTTACCAAGTGCCTGGCAAGTTATTTCTAGAGAGCACAGATTGAGATTCACATGAATTAGTGGAGCACAGCCTCCTCTTTTTTTTTTTTTTTTTTTTTTTTCTTGCTTAGTCATAAAGCTTGGAGACTAGCCCTCCCTACTCTAAGGCAATGAACCTTAGGCGCCACTTGACTTCGGTTAGCTGATACATCAGTCTGCAAAAAGGCAAACTCCTAGCATGTTCTACCGTATCAGCCATGAGGTTCTGAAACACTGTGGCTGGGGTAAGGCCTGGGAATCTAAACCATTGACAAGCTCCTTGTGGATTAAGACATAGGCGCTTCTCAGTTTATGCTTTTAATTTCAGCAGGGTCTTTAGGGATATCCCCTTGTTCCTGATGTAGGTGGTATGTTCCTCTCTCTTTCTATGTCTCTGTCTTAGTACATCTAGTGAGAGGTTTATGGTTTTTATTGATATTTTCAAAGAGCCAGGTTTGGTTCCATTAATTTTCTCTTATTGTCTTATTTTTAAATTCATTGATGTCTGCAATTATTATTTCTTCTACTTGCCTCGGATCTTATTTGCTCATCTTTTTTTCTAGTTCCTTAGAAGCTTAGGTTATTAATTGCTAACATTTTTTTCTTTTATGTACACACATTTAATGCTGAAAACTTCCCTCTGAGCGCTGTTTTATTTGTACCCCACAAATTTCAGTATGCCATATTTTTCATTTTTTGTTCAGTTCAAAATAATTTCTAATTTCCTTTGGCTGTTTAACTCTCAGCTCGTTTTGTGTCTTGAATTTCGGGAAAGATTCTTTAGGACACAATGTAGTTGAGTGTTGTTTTATTTTTTAAATCCCGTCTGACAATCTCCATCTTCTAATTGGAAGTTTAGACCATTTATGATTAATGTGATTATTAATGCAGTTATGTTGAAAGTTACCATCTAGATAATTTTCTTCTATTAGTCCCATCTGTTCTTTCTTAACTTTCCTTGCTTTTTCTTCTTCAATCTAGAGTAAAAGACGATGTATTATATTCCATTTCATATCCTTTCTTGGACTATTGGCTGTTACTTTTTGTTGTTTTATTTTAGTGGCTACTTTCGGGTTTACGGTGTATATCTGTCACTTATCACAGTCTGACTGCAGTGATATTATACCACTTTTCATATGGTAAAGACCTTTACAATCCCTTCCATTTCTCCCTGTCTCAGTCTTTTTGCCATTGTCATAATATATTTGACTCATGCATATGTTATGTACGCCACAGTGCTATGCCTTCTTTCTTTTGAGGACTCCAGTGTTAGTCCACTTAATATTTTCCTACATAACAATGTTTATTTTTTCAGTCTTTTTAATTTTTCTGTGTTACATTTTGGACAGTAACACAGAAACATTTTCTTCAGTCTATTCTGCTGCTAATCGCCCCTGTATGTTTTTAATCTCACACTTGGTATCCTCTATCTCTAAATGTTCTATTTGGGCCCTTAGTAAAATATCTCCCACATCTCTCCTCCCCATACTCATTTGTTCTTTTACTTTATTGGACTAAATATTTATGGAATATTTATAATAGCTGTTTTGGTATCTTTGCACTTAAATTTTGTAAGACAGGGAAGGAGCAGCCTTTCGTCTGAAGCTACTATAGCCTCCATATTGAGGCAGTAGTCTTCTGAGGACTCAACCCAACATCCTGTGTGTTATGAAGTGTCTCTCCTCTGTCTGTTGTGATGTGAATTGTTTCTAGGCATGTGTGACCTTTGACAATTTTTGCATCTGTCCCTTTGGTTTTACCCTGGTTTGGGATAATTTCTTCACACAAATGTACTGGTCAATATTGACTTGAAGAATTGAGGGGACGCCTTTACAGATCTCAAGATCTCTCTTATGCAGAAGTCTTTCCTGTACATTCTAGCTTCTTTGGCTTTCTGAAACTCAAAATTTTGTCTTTTTAACCTGGAGGGCTTACCAGGCTCTGTTTGGATTCTTCTTCTTGTTGCAGCATAGTCTGGGAACTCTCAAGAAAGTAACCTCAAGCCATCGTAGGGGTTGCCTCATTTTTTAAAATTCACTTTGGGGTTACTGTCTTGTGTTGCCAGAAAGCCATAGTTTCGTACAATTTTTCCACTTTACAAAATTTTTAAGGCAGGAGAGTGAATTCAGTTCTTATTACTCCATCTTGGTCATAAATGGAAGCCACCTGCACTTTAAAGAATATTTTCAATGACTATATAATTCTAGGTTGATAGATATTTCCTGACATTTCCATTTTCTCCACCTGTCCATCATTTTTCTATAGAGTTAGTTGTCAGTGCAGCCTTTGCTCCTTTTAAGTTAAGATTTCTTTTCTCTGGATACTTTTAAGACTTTTCCTTTGTGACTATCAGTTGAACGCTGATATTCTGAGGTGACATTTTCTTTATAATTATCATGGCTATGATTTGCAGAGATTCTTGAATCTTGTTTGGATATCTTCTTATGAGTTATTGCTATTATCTTGGTAAATTATTTCCTCAAATTATTCTTGACCATTATCTCTTCAAATACTGTTCTTGCTCCTTACCTTCTTACCTTCTTTATTCCTTTCATTGTATTCAATGATAGGTCTATTAAGCCTTTTCACTCTTTTCTATTCGTTCCTTTCGTTTCATTTTTTAAATATACATGTCTGTCTGTCTTTCTTTCTTTGCTTCTTTCTTTCTTTCTTTCTTTCTTTCTTTCTTTCTTTCTTTCTTTCTTTCTTTCTTTCTTTCTCTTTTTTTCTTTTTTTTAGGGCTGCACTCAAGGCATATGAAAGTTCCCAGGCTAGGGGTTGAATTGGAGTTGTAGCTGCTGGCCTACACCAAGACATGGCAACATGGGATCCGAGCTGTGTCTGTGACCAACACCAAACCTCATAGCAACACCAGATTCTTAACCCACTGAGCAATGCTGGGGATCGTACCTGCATCCTCATGGATGCTAGTCAGATTCATTTCTGCTGAGCCATGATGGGAACTCCTCATTCTATATTTTCTATACATTTTTCTCTATATGTTTGCTTTTGCTTATTGTCTACTGTTCTACTTTCCAGTTCACTTATTCTCTCTTTAGCAGTATTCAATTTGTTATTAAATACTTCTTTTGAGTCCTTAATAATAGTTATTAAATTTTATCTAAAGTTTACACTTTATTTTAGAAATATATTTTAGGGTTTTTTTTTTTGTATTTTTTTTTTTTTTTTAGGGCTGTACACTTGGCATATGGAGGTTCCCAGGCTAGGGGTTGAATCAGAGCTATTGCTGCCAGCCTACATCACAGCCACATCAAAGTGGGATCTGAGTTGTGTCTGTGACCTACACCACAGCTCATGGCAATACCAGATCCTTAGCCCGCTGAGTGAGGCCAGGGATTGAACCCGCAACCTCATGGTTACTAGCCGTTAACCACTGAGCCATGACGGGAACTCCACAAATATATTTTAAATAATTTAAACATATAATTCTTATAAAATAATTTTTATAGAAATTTTAATAAGGATTTTATAATTATAAAAATATATTTTAAAGTTCTCTTGGGAGAACTTTATTTTGTCTAGTTCCTTGCACATGCTGATCATAGTTACTTAGAAATTCATATCTGATAATCCTAAACCTATGAGAATGTTTCTATTTAGATCCTTTTCCTTCCTTGGTCTTTTTTCCTTTTTGTACTTTATAAGTTTTTATTGTACGAAAGACATACTTTCTGAAATAATACAGAATCTTTGGGTGATATTTACCAGAGCCCTGCCTCACTGGATAGTTTTCAACTTTAATTTTTATGTTTTCGGTGTGGTAAGATTATCAAAAGCGTCCCTCAGCTTTTCTCCTACATCCTCTTGTCCTCAGGGAATCTAGCCTTCCAAAGATTTGGGATCAGAGAAAATGGGTGCAGTGTGCCAAGCACATGTCAGTTGCAGGGAATTTTGTCATTTACGTGTAGTTACAGTGGCAGTTCTGAATTCCAGTTTTTGTCTACTCAGTCCTGTGAAATAAGAAGAAATTAAATTCTGGCTGCTTATGCTCTTGTGCTTTGTAGCCTAGAATTGGTAAATGGTTCAAGGTGAGAATTAGTAAGTGGAATTTTGGGCTCGCTTTTATGGCTCTCCCTTTTCCCCAGAATTACTGAAGAATCCTGATTGCTTCATGTGCTTTCTGATTAAGCAGGTATTTCTTATTGCATTTTATCTAGATTTTCTAGATCAGTGGAAAATTGATATGCTATAAGCTACCACATCAGAATCCAAGGAGGAACTTCTTAAAACTCTGCAATACCCTGTGAACATTAATTTCTTGTCAGTTGGAACAATGACTGTGATGTCATGTTGTAAACATTTAGGAGCTGGACCTATAGGTGAGAAAAGGTCACTAAATCAATTCCATTTATCTTTGTAAGTAGCATTTGTGTCCACCATCCATCTGAGATTGAATTTTAGGTGATTGAAAACTGCAAGAAAGATGAGGTGGCAGATATTTGGGCCGCTACTTCTCTCTTTTGTTATTGTACCTGAGTTTTCTCCTAAAATTCCTAGCAAAATTTGTTCAAATACACTGACGTGCTGTTTTTAAGGAGGCTGTTTATGAACGCCTGAAAGGCAATTTTTATTTCTTTTTTTTTTCTTTCAGAATTTTATAAATATTGCTTCATCGTCTTCTGGGATTGAATGATACATTAGTAATATTTGGGGACAACTTCATCCTCTTTGCCATCAGCTACCATAAATAACCCTTTTCGTAATAACTAATAGCTCTACGTAGTTATATCCCCAAATGAATCATTACTCATCAATATTCCCTGGAACATATGAGCCCTTCTGAAAGACAGCTTCAGTTCTTAATTCCTTGCCTGAAATACGTCTTCTAAGCTGGTATTTTCTGACCTGGGATCCCTGAATTCACAGAAGTCTTTGAAATAAGAATGGGGATTTTCCAACTATTTCGAAATTTTTAATAGAAGGTAATAAATTTTCTTAAGAGAGGTATCTGAAGGATAAAGAAACTATCAAGTATCGGGTCCTTATCTTGAAGTATATCACTTCAGCTAAGGGTGGTCATCTCAGGATGACCTGCATGTCTGATCAGTGACCACAATTTTATTACAAAATTGTAATTACCAATTTTATAATGAGTGATAAATGCATTGATTGTTATTTTGCTTATACAAAGAGTGATAAATTCGTTGTTTTTATTTTGCTTTGAAACCCAGTGTTTCATAGCCTGAGATTCATTGAAAAAATAAAAATTATTAAGAGGTTGCTGATTACATCATGTTCGTTAACCATGACTCCTTCCAAGGGGAATGGTCATTGGGAAATATATCCATTGACAGGTATTAACCTGAATCCACAGTGACACTGGGAAATACATCCATTGACAGGTATTAACCTGCATCCACAGTGACGTAGGGAAGAGTTCCATTCTTCCCGTCACATAGATGTTCTAATGGGAATGTGCCACTTGGCCATGGCGTTCTACTTTGGGATTAAAAGATTAACTTTGCAATGCTCCTTGGTCTCTGAGGGTTAAAAGCTAATAATGAGTAGATTTTATTTATTAATAGCTCATGATACTGCACTGGCATCCAGAAGTTCTATGGGGTTACTTTGTGGCACAGCTGGTTAAGGATCTGGCATTGTCACTGCAGTGGCTCAGGTCACTGCTGTGGTGTGGGTTTGATTCCTGTCCCGGGAACTTCCACATGCTGTGGGCACAGCCAAAAAAAAAAAAAAAAAACCAAACCCCAAGACCCCCACCCAAAACATGAAAGAAGTTCCCTGTATGAAGTAGTCTCCCTATGTTGTGGATGCAGTGGCATAATAATAAACATAAGATACAGAAATTTAAACAAAGTTTACCTAAGCCTTAGTTTCAAACTAATTTTTGCATTTATTTGTATCAGAAAATCTTGTCGGATATCCATGATGGTTCCCCATATACAGGAGACAATAAAAGGCATGTAAATAACTATATATATATAAAATATATAATATGTAAATGACTATATATTATTATATATAAATAACTATATATAGTATATATTGTATATATACTATATATATAAATAACGATATATATGTAACTACATATATTTAAATAAATCTGCGAAGTATTCTATGTGGGTTTTTTTTTTCCTTCCTGTTTGCCTCCTTTAGAGTTAGAATTATTGCAGGGTAATTCTGATGTAATGGTCAGATGTTTTGGCATGCAATAGTGAGGTTTGAAGTATAAATGTTCTAAACTAGACCATTATTGTGCAAAGTTTTCTTTTGTATTTGATTGCCTGAATTTCAAGAAACTAACTGAATTTTCATTCAGTGTGTGCATAGTAACAGTGGCTCACATTTTCTTTATTTTCCCTAGATCTTTTGTTTTGTATACAAAATGATCTCTCCTGAGATTATTCAAAAGAAAGAAAATTAGAACTCCAAAATCCTGTGAAGGAGGCAGGAATTGCTTAATTATGTTTCTCATACACACCTCTGTATAGGCTATAACACAAATGTCTAATGGAAACTGATGTTTGCTGCCTGAGAGATTATAAAATTTTAAGGAAGCTTAACTTACTACAGGTAATTTATTAAATATTGGGCTTTATGTTGGTTTAGATATGAGACATGCTTAACCTATGTCTGCACAGTGGTTTTGTTCAATTATCTGGATGTTCTATCTGTCAATGTCTCTCTTCCTTATTGTAAGCTCCTGGAGGTCAAGCAATATCCTGTGAATTATTATAAACTTTCTTTTCCTCATTGTCAGGTAGCTCTGAAATGTCGTCCTTTTTAATTCCAGGTGACGTTGTCTAGAAAGGAAACAAGTTCACTGACACTGGAAATTCTAGCTAATGGGCATCATTCAGATGCCTTGTTGTTTACTGAAATAGTTTAGCTTTGGACTGAAGTGATCAGACCATTAAAATAAGAAGTTTCTGGAAGTCAGGATAAGGTCTAGGAATAAGAGATAATATAAATAGAGGTAAGTAGCACTTGTAGATCATGGGTATATTTTTGCTTGAGCAGCAATTAAAAAAAATCATACCATATGTTATCAATAAAATGAAACAGTGGCTGGTCCTTTTGATTCTTTTGTGAATCTTTGGAACCCATCAGTAGACAATGGCAGTGAGCTTAGCCTCTGTCAGGTCATAAAGCAATTATCATTGGTCTGATATTGGGACTGTCATGTTCATTCATCCATCCATCCATTGATCCATCCAACCAGTGAGCAGATCCTATGTTCTGGATGCTAATAGAGAACTGAGGAATAGGATAATGAACAGAAGAAACAGGAGGCTGTGGGAGACTGCGAGAGGCTGAATGGAGAGTGGAAGTGGGGAGCAAACAGCAAGAGCAGCAGGATGGCTGGAAAGTATTTGCTTGGTATGATCACAAGACAATGAGATGAGATCTGCAAGGCTGTTGAGCTTTGACCCTGAGTCAAAGGAAAATAGATCAGAAAGTTCGGAACATTGGAAGTGAATAATTTTTCAGAAATGGAGTTTACTTTTTAGAACAGTTTTAGATTTCCTGAAAAATTAAGATGGCAGTACTGAGTTGCCATATTTCCCCCACCCAGTGTTTCCCTATAGTTAGCATCTTACCATAGAATTGTTTCTTTCTTTTTTTCTTTTTTTCTTTTGCTTTTTAGAGCTGCATCTGTGGCCTATGGAGGTTCCCAGGCTAAGGGTCAAATCGGAGCTACAGCCGCTGGCCTACATCACAGCCACAGCAATGCCATATCCTTAACCCACTGAGTGAGGCCAGGGATCCAACCTGCAACCTAGTTCCTAGTGGGATTCATTTTCACTTTTCCATGATAGGACAGCAACTCGGTGTGGGTTCTGTTACATGAATTGCTCTTGATACAATATTACTAATGAAAGCCCCCACTTCCTTCAGAGTTGCTCACGTCCTTGTTCTGCTCCAGCATCCCATCTCAGAGTCTCTTCCACGTAGTCATCATCTCGCTTTAGGTTCCTCTTGGGTGTGATAGTTTCTCAGGCGTTTCTTGTTTTTGATGAATTTGACCGTCTGCAGGGGTGTACATCAAGGATTTTGTAGAGTATGCCTTGGTGAAATAAAATTTCTAGGCTCGGGATAGAACCTCTTCTGCCTGCAGTGATGAGTCAGCAAACTAAAACTTAGCTTTCGTATTCCTGTCAATGTTTGGCTCCACCATAAGTGTAGAGTAACTAGTCAGCCAATTCCAAAATCCAAGTCCACTGTGGCATATATTCTCAGTTCCTTGTTAGTTCTTCATTTTCTCCTTTTCTCTTCCTTGTTCCTTATTCTTTATCCTATAAAAACTTCCGGTTTTATGCCCTATTTTTCTTCAGACCCTTGGGAATGGAGACGGTCTGCTTCATGAGTTTGTGTCGCCTAAACTGTCTTCTTTAATTGTTTTTAACATATTCTTTTGGAATTTGTCTTATGTTTCTATTATGATGAGACTATATAGATTTTATCATAACCAGAGTGGTTTTGGCAGGGGGGTGGGCAGGGAAGATCACAGAGGTGAAGTGCCATTTTTTTATCATGTGTCAAGGGTACATGCTATCATCCTGAATTATCATTGTTGATATTGACCTTTATTACCTGGTTGAGATAATGTGTGAGGTTTCTCCGTTACAAAGTCCCTTATTTCCCACCCCCATCATACTGTACTTGTCAGAAGGAGGTCATTATGCACTGTCTACATTTAAGGAATTGGGGGTAGAGTATTTACTTACATTATTTGGAATTCCTCTGCACAGGAGTTTTGTCTTTTCTCCCTATTTATTTATTCCATCATCATGTATATCAGTAGTCTCCTGTGAATGTACCACGATTTGTTTACCCATTCATATATTGAGGGACTTCTTGGTTGCTTTGAGTTTGGGGTAATAATTACAAGCCACTATAAGCTTTATCCACTATTTTTGGTGGATGTACGTTTGTAAGTCTACTTTTTTTTTTTTTTTTAAACATTAAGTCAACTTTAAATGGCTTTAAAATTGGTGTGGCTAAAATCCCCTGTGTATGGTGGATAGTATAAACTTGGTATTCAAACTTGAAAGCAACTCTCTAATGAAGTTTGAATTATACATTAAAGTCATAATCATGGCATCAAATTGAAAGAAATCAAGGTATGAAAATAAATAGATGTCAAATAATATCTAGTAGCATGTACTGGGTGTTTAAATGGTTCTGGGGACAAATATATGTTACCTATATTTTTAAGTTAGAGAGACCAGGTTTGCACCTTAGCAAGGTTAAGTCATCCCGTCAGTGACTCATGATTTAAACAACTTTGTCCAAAACTAACACTCCATTAAATTTCTCTCTCCAAAAAAATTCTATAAGGCCTATTTTTTAAGAGGAAATGGTGTGTAAGCTCTTCATTTTTCTTTTTTTTAAAGGGCCAGACTCGTGGCATGTTGAAGTTCCCAGACTAGGGGTCGAATCAGAGCTACAGCTGCTGGCCTATGCCACAGCCACAGCCACAGCAATGCCAGATCTGAGCCGCCTCTGTGACCTACACTATAGCTCACAGCAATGCTGGGTCCTTAACCCCCTGGGAGAGGGCAGGGATCAAACTCGCATCCTCATGGATACTCGTTGGATTTGTTTCCACTGAGCCACAATGGGAACTCCCTTGGATATAAGTTTTCACATCAGTTGAATAGATTCCTAGGCGTGTAACTGCTGGATTATACACCAAGACCAGGTTTTGCTTTGTATGAAACTGCCAAATTATTTTCCAAGGTGGCTGTACCATTTTGCCTTCCCATTAGCAATAAATGAGAGTTCCTGTTCTGCATCCTCATTAGCTTTTGGTGTTGTAATTTTTTAAAGTTATTCTAATAGGTATTCTAATAAGTGGTATCTCGTTTTGCTTTAATGCGCAATTCCCTAATGATAACTGATGTTGAGCACTACTTTATATTCTTATTTGTATTCTTTTATGAGTCATCTGTTCAGGTCTTTTGTCCATTTTAAAATTGAGTTTTTTGTTGTCTTTTCTTATTTATTTATTTTTTGGTTGCACCCACAGCATGCAGAAGTTCCCAGGCCCGGGATCAAACTGCCCCACAGCGCTGGCAAAACCAGATCCTTAACCCTCTGAGCCACCAGGGAACTCTGAGTTGTTTGTTCTCTTATTGTTGAGGTTTAAGAGTTTTTAAAATTTCAGATATGATTTCTTTATGAGATATGTGTTTTGCAAATATTTTCTTTCAGTCTATGGCTCATCTTTTTATTCTCTTAACAGTGTCTTTTACAGAGCAGAAGTTTTAAATTGGAATAAAGTCGTACATACCAATTTTTTCTTCATTTTTGCATCATGCTTTAGTTATTGTATTTAATCAATCATTGCCAAACTCAAAACAGACAAGATTTTATCCAGTATTTTCTTCTAGAAGTTTTATAGTTTTTCTTTTGGTCTATGTTCCTTTTTGAGGTAATTGTGGTGAAAATGCTAAGGTGTTTGTTTAGATTCCTTTTTTTTTCAGGTCTATAAGTGTCTAGTTGATTCAGTTCCATTTGTGGAAAAGAGTATTTTTGTCCATTGAGTTGTTTTAGCTTTTTTTTTTTTGGTCAAAAATCCATTGGCTATATTTGCGGGCATCTATTTCTGGACCCTTAAGTCTGTATCATTTATTGATATATCTATTCTTTTACCAACACCATGCTAACTTGATTTCAGTAGCTTCCTAAGACGTCTTGAAATCAGGTAGTATGTCTTCTAACTTTGTTATTGTTCAGTGTTGTGTTGACTGTTGCAGGTATTGTGCCTTTCTAGACAGACTGTAGAACCAATTTGTCTATATCTATAAAACAGCTTCCTGCAGTCTTGGTTGGGATTACACTGAACCAAGCTGGGAAGAGCTGACACTTAACAACGTCTTCCAACTCATGAACATTAAACGTTCTTCCATTGTTTAGATCTTTGATTTCTTTCATCATTTTTGTAGTTTTATGCATATAGATCCCCTCTATATTTTACTAAATTTATACCTAAGTATTTAATCTTTTGGGTGCTATTGCAAATCGCATTTAAAAACTCAAATTCCCATTATTTATTGCTGGTAACAAGGAAGCAAGTGGCCTTTGTATGTTAACTTTGTATCCTGTGTGAATTTGTATACCTTATTAGTTCCAGGAGATTGTTAGTCAATTTTGGGGGGATTTTTTACATAATCATGCCATCTGTGAACAAAGATAGTTTTTTTTTCAATCTTAAACATGTTATTTCCTTCTTAATTTTTTAATTTTTGCACTAGATAGAACTTCCCAGTCAAAAGAAAAGCATTCAGGAGTTCCTGCTGAGCCACAGCAGGTTACGAATTCACCTGGTATCCACGAAGGTGTGGATTCCATCCCTGGCTTCACTCAGTGGGTTAAGGATCTAGTGTTGCCATGAGTTGTGGTGTAGGTCACAGACGCATCTCAGATCCCACATTGCTGTGGTTGTGGCATAGGCTGGCAGCTTCAGCTCTGCTTTGACCCGGAACTTCCATACGCTGCAAGGTGTGGCCCTAAAAAGCAAAAATAAATAAATCAATAAAGAAATAAGAAAAAAGAAAAGATAAGCATCCAGTTTCTCACCTTTAAGTATGATGCTAACATACTTGTTTAACATACTTGATGCTGTTTTTTTGGTAGATGTTCTTTATCATATTGAGGAAGACTCTGGTTAGCTGAAAGTTTTCATTTTAACTGGGTGTTGTAATTTGGCCAAACACTATGCTGACCTAATAGAATTCTTTCTGCTTCTATTTTCTAGAACATTTCTACTGTAAATGTTTTGATAGAATTCACCAATGAACCCATCTGGATCTGATGCTTTCTTTTTTGAAGGTTAATTGTTGATCCAATTACTTTATTACACGTATGCTTATCCACAGTATCTGTTTCTCCATGTGTGAGTTTTGGCAATTTATGTCTTTGAAGAAAGTTATCTAAATCATCTGAGTTATCAAATTTATGGCCATAGAGTGGTTCAGAGTATTTCTTGATTATTCTTTTACTGTTCGAGGATCAGTAGTGATGAGCCCTATTCATTTCTGATATTGGTAATTTGTATCTTCTCTCTTTTTTTCTTTGTCTGGCTAGAGGCTTATTAATTTTATTGATTTTTAAAAAAAAGAACTAGGTTTTTGTTTCATTCATCTTCTACATTTTCTTGTATCATTTACTGGATTTAAAAATTTTATTATAGTTGATTTACAATGTTTTCGTTTAATCGATTTCTGATTTTTCTTTACTATTTCCTTCCTTCTACTTGCTTTATGTTTATTTGTTCATATCTTTCTTGTTTCTTGAGGTTTGGACTTAGCTTGTTTATTGAAATTTTTTTTTCTTTTCTAACATAAGTATTTGCTAATATAACTTTCCCTCTTAACACTACTTTAGCTTCTTCCAAATTTTGATACTGGTCTGCTACTATTTTCATTATAGTCTATGCATTTTTAATTTTCAGTGAGACTTCCTCTTTGACTCATGGATTATTTAGAAGTGAGTTCTTTTAACTTCCAAATGTTCGGAGTTTTTCTGTTTTTATTAACTTTTAGCTTAATTCTTTTATAGTTGGAGGACATAGTCTGCATGATTTCAATTCTTTTAAATTTGTTGAGATTTGTTTTATGGCTCTGGATATGGTTTATCTTGGTAAACAAAGAATACTTGAAAGGAATATGTTTTCTGGGGGAAGTTCTATAAATGTCAGATAATGTCAGTTGGTCCGTTCTCCTATATCCTTGCTGATTTACTGCCTAGTAGTTCTATCAATTGCCAATAGTGGTATTGAAGTGTAATAGTGGATTTATCTGCTTCCTTTCAGCTCTACCAGTTTTTGTTTCATGTATTTGATACTCTGTTAGTGCATGTGCACTTAGGGTTGCTAGATCTTCTTGTGAATTGATTCATTTATCATTATGTTCTGTCCCTCTTTGTTCTAAAGAGTTTTGTTTGCTTTGGTCCATGTTTTATTGCTTTTTGTCCATGGCATCAGCAGAGCCACATCTTCCTTTCTTCTCCCTCCCCTCCCCTTTTCTTTTTTGTTACTTTCCCATGAACATTTTTATAAAGTTTATTTATTTATTTATTATTTTTTTAGGGCTGCATATGGAAGTTCCCAGGCTAGGAGTCAAATCAAAGCTGCAGCTGCCGACCTATGCCACAGCCACAGCAACACCAGATCTGAGCAGAGTCTGCATCCTACCTGTGCTGCAGCTCATGGCGATGCCAGATTCTTAACCCACTGAATGGGGCCAGGGATTGAACCCGTGTCCTCATGGATATTAGTCAGGTTTGTTATCACTGAGCCACAATGGGAACTCCCATTTTTATTTGTTTATATTGTTATTGAGTATATCATTTTGTGTAATTTTCTTAGTGGTTTTTGTAAACTCACCACATATATGTTTTACCACTTCGAGTGTAGGGTAACAGTCTTATTTCCCTTTGGGTTCCTTTACTTTTCCCAGTTGTAAAATATAATTGTTTAAAATAATTCCTTTATATACACTGAGTACCACATTAGATGGTGTTACAACTTTTGCTTCAACCATAAGGAAACTCATGAGGTAAAGAATTATCTATTCCGTTTACTTCTGATTTTACCCATTCCATTGTTTTTCTTTCCTTTCTGAAGGTCCCAGCTTTCTTCTATTATCTTTTTCTTTCTGTCTGGAGAGCTTCCTTCAGCCATTCTCAAGGGTAGGTGAATTCTCTTAGTTTTTACTTGTCCAAATATGTCTTTACTCCTTCCTTATGTATGAAGGGTAATTTTGCCAGATATAAGATCCAAGTTCTTCCCTTCTTGCATTTGAAAACTATTGTGCCTGTATAATTTTAGATGGGTATCCACAGTCATTCAAATTGGGATTTATTTACAGGTAGTGTATCATTTTCCTCTGCCACTTTTAAGGTTATTTTTCTTGTCTTTAGTTTTCAGGATCTTGATATGCTCTGTGTCTTGGTGTGGATTTCTTTGGATTTGTCCCTATTTGAGATTTTCTCAGCTTCATGAATCCGAAGATTTATGTATTCTATCACGTTTGGGAAGTATTCAGCTTTTATTTCTTTGAATAGCTTTTCAGTTCCATTATCTCTTTCTTTTCTTCCTGAAACTCTGACAATATGAAAGTTAGGTCTTTTGTTACTGTCCCACAGAATCCCTAAGGCTCTGTTAATTTTTTATCTGTTGTGCTTATTTTTATTTTATTTTATTTATTTTTTTTGTCTTTTGGCTTTTTAGGGCCACACCCACGGCATATGGAAGTTCCCAGGCTAGGGGTCTAATCGGAGCTACAGCTGCCGGCCTACGCCAGAGCCACAGCAATGCCAGATCTGAGTAGCATCTGTAACCTACACCACAGCCCATGGCAATGCTGGATCCTTAGCCCACTGAGTGAGGCCAGGGCTCAAACCCCAAACCGCATGGTTCCTAATCGGATTCATTTCCACTGTGCCACAATGGGAACTCCTGTTCTTTTTTAAATTATTTAATGAATTTTATTACATTTATAGGTGTACAACAATCATCCCAACCAAATTTTACAGCATTTCTATCCCAAACCCTCAGATTTCTCTGTTGTTCTAAATGAATACATTTTATTAATTTGTCTTCAAGTTTAGCTTCTATCTTTTGTCATCACCAGCATACCATTGAGCCCACCAGTGGATTTTATATTTTTGTTATCATATATTTTATTTCTATAAGTTCCATCTGGTTCTTTTTTTATAACTTGTTTCTTTGCTTGAATTTTCTATCTTTTCACTTGCTTCATGATAATTTGTAATTGATTGTGTTGAAGCATTTTTAAAATGGTCATTCTAAAATTGTTTTCAGATAAATTAAGCATCTCATTCATGTTGGTATTAGCATCAGTTGATTATTTTTCTTCATTCAAATTATGGTTTGCCTAGTTCTTGGTATGAGGCGTGGATTTAGATTGTATCTTATAGATTTTGACCATTATGTTAGGGAGCAGGTTGCAGGCTTTTCTGAAACCTAGTCTAGGAGTATATCGAATATGGAAAGAAAATGGGGGAAACTCACCATGTCATCATTCAAGTTCTGTGATTCTGGGACATTCCACCTCTTACTTCCAATTTTTGGAGCTCTTTTATCACTATTTTATGTCTGTTGAATAATTTCCCTGGCATTTCTTTGTATTTAGAGGACAAGGGCAGGGAAAAGTGAAAGTGGGTCTATGCATCTTTTGGCTGAACTGGAAATCTGGTATATATTTTAAAATTGAGGTATAATTGACATATAACACGCTAGTTTCAGGTATATAACATGACTCAATATTGATTTGTACTGGGAAATGATTACCACAAAAAGTCTAGTTAACATTTGTCACCATAAAGTGTTACAACTATTTTTTCTTATGAGGAGAATTTCTAAGATTTACTTTCTTAGTAACTTTAAATATGCAACACTGTATTATTACCTATAGTCACCATGCTATATGTTACATCCCCAAGACTTATTTCATAACTCAAAATTTAAACTTCTTCCACCCCCTTCACCCATTTCACCCATTTTTTCCATCCCTCAACCCCTGCCTCTGGCAATTACCAGTCTTTTCTCTGTATATATAAGAGCTTTTTTTTTTTTTAAATTCTCTTTCTCTCTCTCTCTCTATATATATATATATGCCACATTTTCTTTATCTGTTCATTCATCAATAAACACTTATGCTGCTTCCATATCTTGAAAATGAAGATGGGGAAGCATATATCTTTTTGTTTCCATTTTGGGGGGATAAATACCCAGAAGTGGAATTTCTGGATCAAATGGCACGTCTATTTTTAATTTTTTGAGGAGCCTCCATATTGTGTTCCATAAAAGTTGCAGCAATTTACATTCCCACCAACCGGACACAAGGATTCCTTTTTCTCTTATTTCTTGTCTTTTTGATGATAGCCATTCTAACAGATGTGAGTTGATATGTCATTGTGGTTTTGGTTTATGTTTCCCTGATGATTAGTGATGATGAGCATCTTTTCATGTACTTTTTTTTTTTTTTGGTCTTTTTAGGGCTGTACCCTTGGCCTATGAAAGTTCCCAGGCTAGGGGTTGAATTGGAGCTATAGCCACCAGCCTACACCACAGCCACAGCAATGTGGGATCTGAGCTGCATCTGTGACCTACACCATAGCCTACAGCAATGCCAGATCCTTAACTCACTGAGCAAGACCAGGGATGGAACCTGTGTCCTCATGGATACTATTCAGGTTCATTACTGTTGAGCCATGATGGGAACTCCTCATGTACTTGTTGACCATCTGTGTGTTTTTTGGGAAAATTTCTATTCAGTTCTTCTAACCATTTTTAAAAAATTAAAATGTAGTTGACATGCTATATTATGTTACTTTCAGGTGCACTGCGTATTTGACATTTGCATACATTATGAAATGATCACCACAATAAGTTTACTAACCATCTGTCCCCATACAGTATTATTGACCACATTCCTTTTGCTGTATATAACATTACTGTGGCTTATTTATTTTATAATTGGAGGTTTGTAACTTTTAATCTCATTCACCTATTTTGCTCACTCCCACCCTACTGTGGCAACCACCCATTTGTCCTCTATATTATGAGTCTCCTTTCATTTGGTTTTGTTCTGCTTTTTAGATTCCATATATAAGTTAGATCATATGCTGTTTATCTTTTTATGCCTCACTTATCTCATTGAACATAATATGTTTAATATCCATCCATGTTGTTGCAAATGGCAAGATTTCATTTTTTGTATTGGATTTTTTTGCTATTGAGTTGTAGGAATTTTTTTGTATATTTCATATCTTAATCCCTCATCAGATGTATCAGCCACAGCAATACCAGATTGGAGCCACATCGGCAACCTACACCACAGCTCACAACAACGCTGGATCCTTAACTCACTGAGAAAGGCCAGGGATTGAACCAGCAACTTCATGGTTCCTAGTCGGATTTGTTTCATCCCCAAGAATGATACCAAGAAGAATACTGCCTATGTTTCTTTTTTCTTTTAAGAGTTTTCTTTGTAGAGTTCTATAACTTCAGGTCTTTTTTTTTTCTTTTTGTATTTCTAGAGCCATACCCATGGTATGTGGAGGTTCCCAGGCTAGGGGTCCAGTCGGAGCTGTAGCTGCACCATGACGGGAACTCCAGTTTCAGGTCTTACATTCAAGTCTAATCCATTTGAGTTACTCTTCATGTATGGCATAAAATAGTAGGAATCCAGTTTCATTTTTGCAGGGGGATGTATAGTTTTCCCAGCACCATTTATTGAAGGGACTGTCCTTTTTCTTGGCTCCTTTGCCTAAGTTTTAAACATCAAAATTAAATCAAAGTGGTCATCTTTTGTCTTTTAATGCAATGGATATGCCTTTCCATTGGAGAAGGGAGTCTTTGGGATCCAAATGGAAGAACTGCAAAATTGTTCTCAATTCACATGAGGCTCTCTCTCTCTGTTTCTTGTTCCCACTAGAGTCTTCTGACCCTTCTACTTGCATTTCATGCAAATACGTTGTAACTTTGCCTTTTGGCTTTGTGCCTGCCTTAACTAGCTCATCTATTTTATTACCGTCTATCCCTGCTGGATCCTCACCTCTGTGATGGGGACCTTTGGTCTGCTTAACTCACTCTGTCCCAGGCCTAAATTGGAGCTCTATGCAGATGGAGTGCTCCATAAATGGTTTTGATGACGGTGGGGTGGGGAGGCCAGAAATGACAGCGGCAAGAAGGGAGTTGCTAAATACCGCAGCACTTCTGTTTGGCTCCAGTCCCTGTGCTGATCATTTTTGACAGTAAAATCCACCCTTAACCAGCTGTTGGTCGGCTCCATAGGGGTGCCGAGCAGTATCCGAGTTCACCCTTGGAAGGAACCAAGGCCCATCTGTGGAAGCAACATTTGGGGACCGTTCCTTACGCTTCAGAGCTTTCTTTAAGAGGGTAGCCCTCCATGGGAAGCCCCTTAAGGGAAATATCCAGAGAATGCATTGATGTCTCCACTTCCAGGGGTCACAAGACTTCACCTGTTACATTCTCATATCCCTAGATACGGTGAGTTGCCAGGATTCGCCAACTGATGAACAAGGGGCATCAGGCCAGGGCACGTGTGTCGTTAGGAACAGAGTATCAGCCCTTGATTTTGAGGGGGGCAGCCTTAGCTGGATTCCTTAGAGTCTGAGTACCAAAGTGACCATGAACCCCATAACTACCCTCCAGGGTCGGTCCCACGTGGTGGCATCCAGGACCCATTTGGGGCTGGATCACACTTGCAGTGGGCTGGCCAAACTCTGAGCAGAGGGGCCCTAATTAGTAAGCTGTCAAGTTTGGAGAGGGAATGAATTCTAGTCCTAAGCACCAGGAGCTAGGAGAACACAGGGTCAGGAAGGCAGCCCTGCTGATAGAAGGTGCCTTGCAAAATGGGAGCTTGGGAGTGGAAGCTTGTGCAAGGCCCCAGGGTGTGGGAGAAGGTAGGAGCCCCACATGGTCCCTGGGTAGAATCTATCCTGCACAGATGAGCTGATTCTCCCACTGCTGCCTCCCTGTTTCCTCTCTTTCTCTCTTTTCCCCTTCCTCACCCTCAATACACTGCTTCAGCCTCAGGGCCTTTCCCTATGCTGGTCCCTCTGGCCAGAATGTCCATTCCCTAGATCTTTTTTATTTTTTTTGCTTTTTAGGGCTGCAGGTGCAAATAGGAAAGTTCCCAGACTAGGGGTCGAATCAGAGCTACGGCGGCCAGCCTGCATCACAGCCATGGCAACGTGGAATCTGAGCCTCATCTTTGAACTACACCACAGCTCACGGCAATGCTGGATCCTTAACCCACTGAGGAAGGCCAGGGATGGACCCTGTGTCCTCTTGGATACTAGTCGGTTTTGTTTCCGCTGTACCACAATAGCAACTCCCATTCCCTAGATCTTTACATGTTGGCTCCTTCTGGTTCCCCAGGTCCAACTCAAGTGTCATCTCTTCATGGAGGCATCCTCTCCCCACCCATCATACCTGCCGCTCTCTATCCCATTGCCCTGCCTTGTTTACCCAACACGATCTCAGGTCAATTTGCTCATCACTCTTCATTCTCTGCCCACCCCCGACTAGAATGAAGACCCTGAGCATGGGAACTCTACGTGGCATTCACTCTGTCTCTCCCCAGGACCCGGACCCATGCCTGGCATCCTCAGTTGAGTGAATGAATGTGCCCACCGTACACCGGGTTATTTTCCCCAAGACATTGTTTGACACAGCAGGAAAACTGCAGATAAGAAACTCAACCCTGTCAGAAAGCAGAAGGATTTGTTTGGGAAAATGAAACAAAATATATTTTTAAGCTGCATAAACATATGATGAATGCTAACAAGGTATTTTCAAAATAAGAAGCACATAGAAACAGCTTATGTTTCTGGTCAAATGAAGTTGTAATCAAATCGTTATCAAAGCAAAAGAAAAAAAAAAGAAACCAAAATGACTCAGAAGAGTTTTTTGGAAAGATTCGGCAACTTGACTGACGTGAAGAGGTTTTCCTTGTTAAGTCTTGTTGCTTCTGCCAGGGGGACATAATTTGTTCGGAGAAGCAGGGTGATGTCTCAGCCCACTGGCACTCTGGAGGGACAAAGAAACAGCGCCTGCCGTTTGCCTTGCTCTCGCTCTCAGGCCGATAGAACTTCCGCACAAAGGTTTGTCTGGGAGGCTGTGCTTTCCTGTCCAGACCAGCAGAAACAGCTTACCAGCAGAAATGCTTAATGACTGAGCCCCCGGACTGGGGGAGTCACATGGCTGCAGCTTTGTTCCTAAGAAGCCAGCCAATTAGCAGTCCTGGTTATTATTTACATTTCATGCAATATATCACTAAAACTGTGTTGATGATTTATCATTTATATTATGGTATTGTCAGCATAATTTATTCAGATCATGCTGAGATACCTGCAAAATTAAGTAAAAGAAAAAGAAATGGCATTGAATCCAAAGATATTTCTTAGCTTCCCTCTCTCTCTCAATGAGGGTATTTGTTAAGAAAAATCATGGATCACTTAGCTATTAAATTGTTCCAGGATCATCTGCATTAAAAGTTTCCTCGGTGTTCTTTTTTTTTTGGAGGATGACCTGGGATTTCATTTGATTTTCTTCTGCATCATTTGCGTTCATCCTACTGTTTCAAATAAAACAAACAAACCAACAAAACCAAGTAAAAGCAGTTGTCTTTAAAGTTATGTGGATTAATATGAGACTGGGGGATTCTCTTTCAATTTATAAAAAGTCCTTATCTTCTATCTTATTTCTATTTGCCCCAGCCTCTGGGAAATATTTGTAGCTTATCAGAGTGCGAGATAAAATATTCTGGTTGTTGAAGCCATGAATCATCTAGGCATTATAGGAAAACCATCACTGAGCTAGAGGCAGGGTTTTGGGTGTCAGAGCCCTGGGTTCTAGTCCTGCCCGGCCTGCATATCCCACACTGGGAATCACTGTAGCTTTTGGTTCCTAATGAGTGGGTGTGGGGTTTCTCAGAGTGTGATTGGTGGACCTCCAGCACTGTGCTTATGGGGTCTGCCCCAGCCTGTGGAAGGAGGATGTCTGGAAAGGCACATGGGGTCTTTAGGACAAGTGTCACATATGATTCTAGCGTATTCCTATACTATACACGTTATGCTATACTATACACGTATTACCAGGACATTCCTGTACTATATACATGATACTATACATATTCTATGCATGTACTATACTAGACAAGTGATAGTATGCATATACTATATTATATTATACTAGACACATGATACTATGCATATACTGTATTATACTATACTATACACGATACCAGGATATTCCTATATCATACACATGATACTATACATATTCTGTACATATAATGTACTATACTAGACACGTGGCAGTATACATATACTATATTATACTATCTTATACTCTGCTCTACTCATGATACCAGGACATTCCTATACACATGATACTGGGATAGCCCTATGGTCCTTGCCAGCTCCGATCTTCCTAGACTTCTAAATACTCTGACTGTATGGTGTGTTTTGCATATTCCTGAAGCTTTGTATAAGAAATAACTTCTGCTGATGGGTTCTTATTTAAAAAGCTTCATGGGGTCTTGATACTACAGAATGCTCTGAAATGAATTATTTATGGCATGAATTGTCCTCCATCAGTCCCTTCCGCACTTGTCGCCGATGGATTAATTTTGAGTTTTCTTCAAGTGAGGCCCCCACGTGTCTCCCAGCACACCTGGCAGGTGCGTGCAAGGCGAAGATGAAATTCACAAAGCAGCCATTTCGATGTCCCGACATTTGGCTGAGGCTATGCACCCGGGGCAAATCTGTGGATGGTTGGAAACCTCAGGAGTCCGCAGGCGATGTCTTTGGACATAAATATTTGCTTCCCTGAGGCTCTCCAAATGCCACGTCCAGACTAACCCGTGTCCCTGGGACCTTATATAAGGACTCTTCCGTCTCAGGGGAACTAGCATGATACACACTTGCCAGAAGGTTTGTGATGGGACGGTACCTTTACCTTTTCATCAGAGATTTCAGGGGGAGTCCGCCTTGGGAGGCAGATTCCCTGGCAGGTGACCTGCAGGCAGATATTACCCCCACCTCTGACTGCCCCTTGGCCCCTGCTCTGAGAGCTGCGTATACAAATCCCTTTCACAGCAGCTGCAAACTTTCAGCCCTCTGACCAGGCTCACTTGGCTGCTACCACCAATTGAACCACAAAGCTTGCCAGTTAAATCCATTTTGTTCCTAGCAGTGCTTGGTGGGAATATCTTTCTCTACCCGGAGACCCCAACGTCCAGGAGGTCTGCGGTCATGTCATATTTCCCTCCCACTGATCCATGTGCAAGGGCTTGACAAAGGTTTCAGATGGTCTGGGGGGGGTCCCTATTACTGCTCACACATGGTACCCAGTGATGGATAATTGAAAATGGATAAATGGTCATGATAAACACGGCAGTGGAAGTCCTGCCCTTGTGCAGGTAATGCTCTTTTTTTTTTTTCTCTGCTTATCCCACTCCTGCCCCTTCTTTTAGAATGTGCTCCATTCTTTCCCTTGCACTACATTTTTTTAAATTAATTTTTTTTTGTCTTTTTGCCTTTCCTAGGGCCACTTCCCGTGGCATATGGAGGTTCCCAGGCTAGGGGTCCAGCCGGAGCTATAGCTGCCTGCCTACACCAGAGCCATGGCAACATGGGATCTGAGCCGTGTCTGTGACCCACACCACAACTCACGGCAATGCCAGATCCCCAACCCACTGAGCAAGGCCAGGGGTCGAACCCACAACCTCATGGTTTCTAGTCAGATTTGTTAACCACTGTGCCATGACGGGAACTCCTGCACTACATTTAGATGGTGCTGGTGGTCAGCTCTGATTCTTTTTTTTTTTTTTTTTTAATTTTCTTTTCATGCTTACATCCATAGCATATGGAAGTTCCTGGGCTAGGGGTGGAATTGGAGCTGCAGCTGCAGGCCTATGCCATAGCCATGGGATCCCTGGGTCAGAGCTGCATCTTTGACCTACACCACAGCTTGTGGCAACACCAGATCCTTAACCCACTGAATGAGGCCAGGGATGGAACCCACATCCACACGGACACTGTGTCAGGTTCTTAACCTACTGAGCCACAAAGGGAGCTCTGATTCTAATGACTGTAAAGCTGATAGGTCCTGTGGTGGACACTCGACAATGGAGATGTTTTTGGATTTGGCATGTAGGGAGACACGTTAGTTTCTCTCGAGCCATGGAAATGTGGGAATATCTAGCAGCCTTGGCCCCCACCCTGACAGAGTGGGGAAAGGGCAACAGTGAGCAGAGGGAGTGGTGATGGGAGGGTTAGGCTCCCAAATGCCCTACCTCCCAGGGCTCCTGAGACCCAGGACATTTTTGTACTTGGCCCCAAGAGGCCCTCGGAGCATGTTTTGATAAACCGTTTTTTAAAAGAACCTTAAACCGCCTTGACACTTATTTCTTACACTTACAACAAAGACTCAGGAGTGCAATGAACTTTTTAGTTAGCAAGTTCTCATGGATACTCTTTTCTCCAAATCTCCAAATTTTAGGGGACCCCTCTGAATAGACTTGAGCGCTCAAAGTTTGCAGATAGGTGAGATGTGTCCTTTATCCCTCAAGTTTAAAACACGGAACCATATAATGTGTAATGCCCTTTATGATGTTATGGCTTCAGACTCTGTTCTCAGTTGAATGATAAATGTCATAATCTCATCTAAGCATGTCCCTTGTCTATTTTCTCTTTGGTCTGGATATATTTATTTTCTTTTGCCCTTAAAAGTATTTGAGAATGGTTACTTCCCATTAATATCAGAAAAGCTATCAGACAGAAGAGGAAGCATTCTGGACATGGGGGAATATGCATGTGGATAGCGGGAGGTGTTGTGTAGCATTCCAGCAGCCCACCAGCCCAAATTCTAGAAGCTGGAACTACAAAGCCCCGAGGACCTCGAGGGTTTTGTCACCACTGAGCAAGTGGAAGGGACCATTTCTGCACATGCCTCCCGCTAGAGAAGATCTGAGCCATTTTTCCTGCATCCTTGAAAAAGCTTTGCTCTTCTAAGAGGTTTGCAGGCTGGTGTCTCTGGGCAATTACATTTTCTAGTTATTTAGAAGATAACCTCCCTAACCCTTGCATTTTTGACTTTTTGAAATTTCTTTTTTAAACATAAAAAAATTTTAATTTTATTGGGAGTATAGAGTACAGTTGACTTACCATGTTGTATTGGTTTTGGGTGTATAGCAAAGTAAATTGGTCATACATATAATTTTATCCATTCATTTTTCCCATATAGATTATTACAAACTATTGAGTAGATTCCCCTGTGCTATGCAGTAGGTTCTCGCTAATTAAATCTTTTATACTGTAGTGTGTATATATTATATCTGCCTGTGGTTGTCTGCTCTGGTGCATAGCAGAATCCGTGTGAGGGTTGGGTGTCTCTGGGCTAAGCTCTTCTTCCCAGATGGGAAAGAAAGAAAAATTGATGTGGACACAGAAGGAAGGGGGAAGCAGGAAAGAATCACTGTTGGTCTTTGGTATCTAACCCAAAAGTTGACTTCTTATGTAAATCTCAACACCACCTTTAAAAAATATGCAGGTGCAGTAATAATTTGGGGGGGCATGTTCAGGAAGTCTGTTAACCTTGAACTCTTCTTAGTGATATCCAGTTAAGTGCGATTTGGAAGGTGTATATCGCAATGGGCACGAGCTAGTGTTTGTTTGATTGGTGAATGCTCTCTTGGGATTCAGTGACATCGAGATGGGTTGTGGTTCTTTTGTGGGTTCCACGGTGGGCAGGTTTTGACTGGATGGGCATTTGCTAGGCATTCATGTGCAGGTGAACCTGGCACTCGACAGACTGTGAGGCTGGCTTTCGTTGTGGAGGATAGTCTAGCTAGCTTAGGGCAGAGCAAAGCTTTTGTGTCTCCTTACTCAAGATTCTGATGCAATCTGCTCACTAGTAGGTGTCATCAGTGGTCTTTGCAGAGTGACCATGGCTTTTGTTTTCCAGTTCCGAATGTCCTGATGAACTTCTGACATGCAAGGCAATCCACTGTGGCTGACACCTTAGTCACGGACTGTCTAGCCCAGGCAGGGAGGTGTGTGAAGTGGTCCCGAGGAAGAGTAAGACAAAAAAAAAAAAAAAAAAAGTGGAAACCATATGGGACAATGAAGGAAATGGCTTCAGCGGGTCTGAGTCTCAGAGACCAGGTAGGTAATAAAGGAGCTTAGAGAGAAACAAAAATCATCAAGAGCAAGGCATTGTCACGTTGACCCAGGAAGCTACCCTTGAACCCCAGCTGACTCAGGGCAGCCCTGGTCAATCTTGTGCCTCATTTACCTCAAATGTACATGCAAAACACGGCACGGGGAAGAGATTAAGATGGCTTCCAAAAAGGCTCTGTGCCCATGGGAATTTTGGTTTGCAAGCACAAAGCCCTGTTTACAAAGAGACAATGCATCTCATGAGTCAGCCGCCCAGTTCCTGGGAGATCTGCTCTGTACATGCCCAGGGTCTGAGTCTGTCTTCAAGATAACCACCTGCAGTCTGCAAAAGGGAAATGCCTCATGGAACGTACTTCGTCGTAGCATCCTGGTATTTCCAAGTCACAAAAAAATGGACAAAGTCTTCTATAAATTGGCATCATGTTTTTCAAAGCAAAATTTTTCAACTGTGTAAGAATAATCCCTCCTCATCTTTATAAATGTGGAGTGAGTTAATCCACACACACACACTCATGGCTCCCCTCCTCACACATGCACACACAAACACACACACATGCACACTTGCACACACACACACACACACACACACACACACACACAGATATGGTTAGTGATTATAACTTGGTCAGGTTGGAACAAAAGCAACAGACGTCTCCCTGTCACCAAGCAGACACCCAGGGCTTGTGCCTGCCCATCAGCCCCGCTAGCAGCAATTACACAGTCCATGGGTGTGATGAGCTGCAAACTAAACATTTGTAAAAAGGCTGTAATTAATGCAATTAGCTATTTACACGATAGCCCATAATGAATCCAAAGGCATCGTTATTGACTATTGAGTAAATAATCTGACATTAAAAAGTCAATGATCTGCAAATGAAAAATTCTCTCCCCCTTTTTTTAAAGGAGGAAAGATGAAGGAAAGAAAATTAAGGAAAAGAGGAAAATAAGCAAGAAAGCTCAGCAAAGATGTCATGGCGTAATAGTCCATTATGCCTCCAATTGAGCCGTCATGAACTAGCAAAGAAATAATTGCACAATAGACCATAATGGCTTCATCGTGTCAACATCATTGCCATTTACATATTTTTTTAATCAGTGGAAATTAAGCACAAAAATGGATCTTTGGGTTTCCATCCGGATTTTACCTTTGTGATGGGGGGCGGGGTGAGGGTCGGGTTCCTTCAGTGGAGGCTTCAGTGCCTGGGAGTCCCCCAGATGTGTCTGTGGCTGGCTTGGTGGGCACGGGAAGGGTATTGGACAACCGTGCTGCTGGGGCGGGAGGGCAGAGCACAGTGCCTTGCTGGTCACTCCCACAGGAGCCAACAGGGATAAGCGTTGGAGTTGCCCTGGGTCCTGGCATGAACTGACCTCTGACCTTCTGCCCGAACACAGGCTCCTTCTCTCCGAACACAGGCTCCTTCTCTCCAGCCCATGCTGCCTTTCTGGCCCCAGCCATTTGCCACGCACGTGTAGAGGCTCAAGCTGGGTGCGTCTCCCCCGAAGAGAAAACCAACCATTTAAGTTTCTTGCCCTCTGAACCCTGGCACAACCTTGATTTTGCTGTGGCGCTTCTCAGGATGTGACTAGGATAGCTCGAGGGCCTGCTGGGGTGAAAAATAGCAGTACCGATGGACCCTCCCCTTCCTCCCCTTTTCCCATCCCTCTGTGGCTGCTGAGGACAAGATTGGTTCCCTTCAGTTTTGTAGAGCACATCCCCCCTGGGCCTGGGGGTGGCGCCTTAAAGAGCCTTCGCTGTCAGTAGGCGAGCAATGGACATATCTCTCGATTATCTATCACCTATCTACACATGTACACATACATACAAATACATATATATATATAAAATTTTATTTTTTAATATTATATCATTTTAATTAATTAATCAATTAATTACTCTCTTTTTAGTGCCACATGTGTGGCATATGGACTTTCCCAGGCTAGGGGTTGAATCCGAGCAATGCAGGATCTGAGCCACATCTGTGACCTACACTATGGCAATGCTGGATCCATAACCCACTGAGTGGGGCCAGGGATCGAACCCACGTCCTCATGGATGCTAGTCAGGTTCGTGACCGCTGAGCCACGATGGGAACTCTGGTATCGTATAATTTTTTTTTTTTTTTTTTTTGTCTTTTCTAGGGCCATACCCACAGCACATGGAAGTTCCCAGGCTAGGGGTTGAATCGGAGCTGTAGCCTCTGGCCTACACCACGTCTCAGGGCAATGCCAGATCCTTAACCCACTGAGTGGGGCCAGGGATAGAACCCGCAACCTCATGGTTCCTAGTCGGATTTGTTAACCACTGAGCCACGATGGGAACTCCCAGGTATTGTATAATTTTAAATCCTGGTATTTATGCTTCAAGTTGCAGTGGGCTGAGAAGTGCAAGGCCAAAGAGGCACCTTGGGACTGGGAGGGAGAGAAAGGTTGCCATCACCCTCTGCCTGTTCAGGGCATGGATGCTTCGTGTAGTCAGACAGGAGACATGGCAGGAGCCCGTGGCCTCTGTGACACTGAGAGAGGTCCAGGGTCACAAGTCAGCCTTCTCTTAGAGTTTGACCCTTAGACGAAGTCACACTTGCTGGTGTGTGTGGAGAGATTCATATTTATAAAGTACCCAAACATGCTTTAATTCCAATTGTTTCTCTGGACAAAACTCATTAGCATCAATGAAAGGAACAATAGCCATTATAGCCTTAACCCTTTTATGCTGCCCCACACCCTACATAGTTCAGACATTTATTCCCCACCAAGGCCAGCACCCAGAATACTCTCTAGAGCTCAAGAAGAGTTGAATATTTCCTGAAAGTTTAAGTGAATGAATACACCTGGAGATGAAAATCTCTATTTTACAGATAAAGAATCAAGATCAGAGAAGTATATTAACTGGCCCAGAGTTGCACAGCACATCAATGGCAGAGCGAGGCCTTAAAAGCAGATTTTGCTCTCTCTCAAGCCTGAGCCACTCCCCCACCCTTTCACAGAGGAAGTAACAGATTTAGAGAATTTCCAAGGCTCAGGATGTTGGGTCTGTAGGAGTTTGCTCCCCTGCCAGGGACGCTGGTCAGATGGAGCAGTGGCTCACCTCCCCAAATAGCCTCCCTCCTGGGAAAACTGTGTCCTTCGTTCCCATGGAAGTTCGCAAGGGATGATGGGACAAGATTCCTGGTCTGTGGGGGCGGGGACAGGTCTGAAGTTATAAACAAGGCACCACTGGGCATGCAAAACTGCCCAATATGGTCAGGGGGCTTGGGTAGGACTGAATCCTGCACCTGCATTTCCAGGGAACTTTTTAGCTTTGCAGATGCTTTTCCCCAGTGAATGTGCAAAAATCGCTTGTTTTTCTGTTTGGCCAACATAACTTCTTTCTTTGGGAGATTCTGATGCAGGGAGGGGCCGGGGAGCCTAGGTGGGTGATGCGTGGGCCCGACTTTGGGGGATGAGATGAAGGCAGGCTTGTGCTTTCACCAACATGATGGAGCTGGGGCTGCGGTGTCACTTACTCCAGGTATAGGTGGACCAAAGCCAGGTGAGGGGTGCCCCGCTGAGGGATGGCTCTGGTGATTCTCAGCATTTGTGCCCAGGCCCAGGGACCTCTGGTTCACACTGTTCAATGCCACCTTTGCTCCTATTGACCTAGCCAAGATGGAGGAGGAGGCGCGTGTTGGCCAGGCCCTGGCGTTTCTCAGCAGGGCTGTGAGTTTTTGTACTTTTCCGCTCCTCGGTACCCTTCAGCCACAGCCTATCTCTGCCATCTCTCACTGGCGTGATGGCTTTCAAGCACTGTTGCCTGCGCTGTTGATTAAACAAAACAAAGCTGATTGCAGCAGGTGGCTCAGAGTAGACAGGAGTAGGTATTGCTACCAGCACACTGAGAAACCATTCATCAAAGTTTTATCTGATCTAAAGCTCTGGATTTATCAGTCACTGCTCACAAATGGCATCAAGCCAAGCCCTGTCTGAGTCTGTCTGGAGCCAGCTTTGCTCCTCCGAGGAGCTGTGGCCAGTGTGGACATGGCCTTCAGTACCCTGGCTAATGAAGTACTCTTGGGGCAGGGGGTGGACAGGGAATGTTGCCCCAAGAGGTAGGAACATGGGGTGACTTGGGGATGGGTGCTTTCTTGGTGAGGACTGGACAGGCATCCTGCCTGGGTAAGTGCACTTGTGACGGGGGAGGAGGAAGCACACAGGTCAACTGTAAATCTGAGGATTACCAAGGGCTTGCCACCTGGTTGGGTAAAGCTTCTCAGGGAAGGGATGGGAGAGGGTGTTCAGAGTTGTGATTTTCTTTATCAAGAACAACTATCGGGCAGAAGGTGCCCAAATCCCTCAAAGAGTGGTGACTAACTAGCATGATCCTGTGGGCTTCTCATATAAGATTTCAAACTCAGTAGATAGAGCCACAGATTTGTTTATACAAAAAAACAAACAGGAGTTCCCTGGTGGCCCAGTGGATTAAGGACCTATCATTGTCACTGTTGTGGATCTGGTTACAGTTGTGGTGTGGGCTTGATCCCTGGCTTGAGAACTTCCACATGCTGTGGGTGCAGCCAGAAAAGAAATAAATAAAATATTTAATTTAATTTAAACAAACAACCTCCACTAAACCACTCCACCTAAGAGCATGCCATACATAGAGGCAAAAAACCAGGATTAACTGGAAAAAAAAACTTTGCAGTGTATATAGTGTTGTCGGCCTTTTGTGAGTAATGTGAAATGGGGTTTGGGGTCTACCTCCTGCAACCACGCGGAAAGGACAGAAATGTTTTGTTTTGTTTTCCGTTTCAGTTTTTTTTTTTGGCTAAGGTATGCAGCAGCTTGAGGTAGCCTCTCAGTTTTCAGACCAGGTATTGACCTTGGCTGCAGAGGTGAAAGGGCTGAGTCCTAACCACCAAACTACCAGAGAATTCCCAGGAAAGGGTATGTTTAAAGGCAGGTGGATAAGAGGAATACGTGGTGCGATTGTAACAACAGAGTTTTGGAAGGTGGGAAAAAACAGACGAGAGTTGTAAAGTGCTTGGAGGAGTAAGAGTACCAATTTCTAAGCCAGCCAGGAAAGCTGGATACCCCCAGAGGCTCCAGAATTAGTTGAGTCTGTTTAAAAGGCTATCATATCTCTTGATTCCTCCTTGATTTCAGGCAGCTGGAGGATATATTTGAGGGAATCATTCAAAAAGCAGGGCAAAAAACCCAAGAGATGGGAGTTCCTCTTGCGGCTCAGTGGAAACAAATCTGAGTAGCATCCATGAGGATGCAGGTTTGATTCCTGGCCTTGCTCAGTGGGTTAGTGGGTTAAGGATCCCATGTTGCCACAAGCTGTGGTGTAGGTCGCAGACATGGCTCGGATCCCGAGTTGCTGTGGCTCTGGTGTAGGCCGGTGGCTACAACTCTGATTAGACCTCTAGCCTGGGAACCTCCATATGCCACGGGTGTGGCCCTAAAAAGAAAAACAAACAAACAAACAAAAAACAAGAGATGGAAAATAGGATATAAAGGAGGAAAAAAATCTTAGAGGGATGCTCTAGGAATCATCTAGATCTAAATAATAGGAGTTCCTAGAAGAGACTGGAGAAAATGGAAAGGAGGAGGTCGTTGAGGATGTGATTCAAGAAAAGCTCCCTGACAGGAGTGCACCAGTTCCCAGATGGAAAGACCAGTTCGGTGTGTGAACATAGACCCACAGGACAACCTATCACTGCGAAATTTATTAATGATGAATATGGAAAAAAATAATCTACAAGGAGGGAGAGAGAAAAATCGTCTTCTCATCAACAACACTGCCTTCAAAATTCTCAAGGAAAATGACATCCATCTTGGAATTTTCTACCCAGTCAAACTATCAATCAAGGATGAACACAGAAGAAAAACATTTTCAGACATACGAGGTCTCAAATAATTTGCTTCCTGCTTGTCAGAAATCTACAAGAAGAAGTGCTCTACCAAAAAAGTGGGAGGGAACCAAGAAACAGAAAGACTTGGATACAGGAGGCAAGAGATCCAACCCAGGAAGGAGCTAATGTACCAGGCATGGGGGAAGCACTTCTTTAGGAAACACAATTTGTGAAGCATTTGAATCTCTTGAGAAATGATTTTAGGAAATTGAGGAAAACCTTGAGGTCATTTCATGAAAAGTGCATGGAAAACCAGGAAAACAAATGAACACCTACACACAAAGAAAATGATGGCCTCCTAGGAAACAAAAGATTTTTCAAGAAAGAAAATGTAATGATGATTTATGCACAGCTCAGATGTGAATGGCATTTACATGGTCATAATAGCATGACACCAAATATTGACCTAATCAAATTTATGATATGTTATTAGTGGGTAGGGAATGGAAAGAGGGTATGTGTGTGATGGAGCCACAAGTGAATGTTTGACCAACGTCTCCCCATCCCCCCACCCCCTTAGCCCCTGGTGACCACCACTCTAGTCTGGTTCTATGAGTTTGGCTTTTTTAGGTTCTGCATATGAGTGATATCATAATGTGTCTTTCTTTGAGTTATTTCTCTTAGCATAAGGCCCTCAAGTTTCATCCATGCTCATGCAAATGGAAGGATTTCCGTCTTTACCATGGTTGAAGAATATACATGTATACATACATATGTATGTATATGTAAGTCACATAGATCATAATATATCATATATATAAATAGATCATATATACATAGATCACATATATTATATAGATAGATAAAAATCACACCTTCTTTATGCACTCATTGGTTGAAAGGCATTTAAGTTGTTTTCATATATTGGCTATTGTGAATAAGGGGGATGCATGTATCTCTGAGATCCTGTTTCCATTTCCTTTGGATATATACATATAACAGGGGTGCGGTGTCACATGGTGGTTCTATTTTTTTTTTTTTGAGGAAACTCTATACCGTTTTCCACATAGAAAAGAATTTACATTAACAGTCCCACCAGCAAGGTACTAGGGTTTCCTTTCTCCACATCCTCACAATACTGGTTATCTCTTGCTGTTTTGATACTAACCGTTCTAACAGGTGTGAAGTAATACCTCACAGTGGTTTTCATTTGCATATCTCTAATGATGTGTGAGTTGAGCACTTTTTCATCTACCTGTTGGCCATTTGAATGTTTTCTTTGGAAAAATGTTTATTCAGTTCTTCTGCCCATTTTTTTTCTTTTCTTTTCTTTTTTTGCTATTGAGTTGTGTGAGTTTTTTAAATATATTTTGGATATTAACCCCTTATCAGATGTATTGCAAATATTTTCTCCCATTCCATATGTTGACATTTTATTTTGTTATCCTTTTGCTGTCCAGAAGCTGTTTAGTTTGATATAGTCTCATTTATTAATTTTTGCTTCTGTTGCTTGTGCTTTTGGTGTCATGTCCAATAAATTGTTGCCAAGACCAATGTCAAGAAGGCTTACCCCTCTGTTTTCCTCTAGGAGTTTTATGGTTCTAGTTTTTTTTTCCCCTTTTTTCTTTTTGTGGCTGCACCTGTGGCACATGAAAGTTCCCATGATAGGAGTAGAATAAGAGCTGCAGCTGAGGCCTATGCCACAATCACCACAACACTTGATCCAAGCTGCATTGCAAACTATGCCTCAGCTTGTGGGAACACTGTGTCCTCAACCCATTGAGTAAGGCCAGAGATCAAACCCACAACCTCACAGAAACAACATTGGTTCCCTCACCCGCTGAGCCACAACAGTAACTCCCTGGATCTAGTTCTTATGTTTAAGTATTTAATTCATTTTGAATTGATTTATGTGAATGGTGTAAAGTTGGGATTCAACTGCATTTTTCTGCATGTGGTAATCTAATTTTCTCAGCACCATATATGAAAGAGACTCTCCTTTCCTCGGCTAGTACTCTAGGTTCTCTTGTCGAGCATTTTGATAAAGGTTGCTTTGAGTCTATACATGACTCAGGGTCATTTGGACATTTTAACTATATTAATTCTTCTGATCCATGAACATGGAATATCTTTCCTATTGTTTGTGTCTTCTTAAATTTTTTAAATCAACATTTTGTAATTTTCAGTGTAAGGAATCTTACCACTTTGATTACATTTATTCCTAGGTACATCATTGCTTTTGATGCTATTGTGAGTGAAATTATTTTCTTTTTTCTTTTGTTGTTAGTTGATCTTGTAGTCTGTAACTTTACTAAGTTTGTTCATTAGTTCTAATAGTTTTTTTTGGTAGAGTCTTTAGGGTTTTCTATATAAGAATATATCATCTGCAAACAAAGACTGTTTTACTTTTTCCTGCCAATTTGGGTGCCTTTTTATTTTTCTTGACTCATTCTCTGGCTGGGACTTCCAGCACCATGTCAAATGGGAGTGGAGAGAGTAGATATCTTTTTCTCATTTTTGATCTTGAAGGACAAGTTTTCAATCTTTCTCCATTGAGTATGATTTGGCTTGTCATATCTGGCCTTTATTGTATTGAAATATTTTCCTTCTATATCCAATGTATTGAATGTTTTTTACCATGAAAGGATTTTATTCTTCAGATGCTTTTTTCTGCATCTACTGAGGCAATTGTATGATTTTGCTCTCATTCTATTAATGTAGTAGATCTCATTGAGTGATTTGCATGTGTTGAATCAAACTTTCATCCCATAATTTACACCTCTTTCTACTGTGTATCCATTAACACATTTTTGTAGCTATGGCCATTTTCAATACTTTTGCCCTTTAATCTTTATAGTTGGGTTAAGTAGGTAATATACCACCTACTAATATTACAGTATTAGAGTACTCAGAATTGTGACTCAAGTTTACCTTTCTCAGTGTGTTATATATTTTCATGTTGCTAATTAGTGTCCTTTCATTTCATCCTGATGAACTCCTTTAAGCATTTTTTTTTCTTTTTTTAGGGCCACACCTGCAGCATATGGAAGTTCCCATGCTAGGGGTCAAATTGGAGCTGTAACTGCCAGCCTGTGCCACAGCCACAGCAACATGGGGTCTGGGCCACATCTGCGACCTATACCACAGCTCATGACAATGCCAGATCCCCAACCCACTGAGTAAGACCAGGGATCAAACCCACATCTTTATGGATACTAGTTGGATTTGTTTCTGCTGTGCCACAATGGGAACTCCTCCTTTAATCATTTCTTATAAGGCATGTTTAGCAGTGATGAATTTCCTCAGCTTTTGTTTATCAGGGAAAGTCTATCTCACCTTCATTTCTGAAGGACAGTTTTGCTGGGTACAATTTTCTTGGTTTGCAGTTTTAATCTTTCAGCACTTTGATTAAATCATTCTATTCTCTCCTGGCCTCCAAGGTCTCTGCTAGGAGTTTACTGATACCCTTATGGAGGTTCCCTTGCATGAGATAATTTTTTTTTCTCTTGCTGCTTTTAAAATTCTTTGTCTTTGATTTTAGGCTGTTGTATTATAATGTGTCTTGGAGAAGATCTTTTTGTTTTGCAATTTTGGGGAAAGCTACTAGCTTCATGATCTTATAAGTCTAAATCTTTCCACAGGTTTGGAAAATTATCAACTTTCATGTCTTTAAATAAGTTTTTACCCCATTCTCCCAAAGAGGTATTATGTTTAAAAATATAAGTAAGTCAAAAGTGTGATCTTAGTTTAAAAAAAGTTTCATTTTAACTTCTATGGTTGGGAAGATGCTCAGTCAATTTGGGGTTGTCTGATGAAATTCAAGATACTGGGGAACAGCATCTTATGTTGCAAAATTTGATGATGCCAGAAAGAAGAAGAATAGATGGAGAGAGTAGATTATCTTAAGGCTTCAGAGAACAGAGGCTCTCCTGTCCATTGGGGAATGCATTGTAAGACCTGTGCTGGAGTATTGATAACAGAGAACGACAGTGATCCTGTCCTTTGATTCATTAGATGACAATATTCATCCTGGGCTGGTCTATAATTTTCCTTTGAAAGAGATGCAAGAAGTGTTTTTCCAGGGAAGTAGCATTTGAGACAGACTTTACAGCCTGGTTTTATTTCTTTTATTTATTTAAGCAGAAGGCTTGATTGATGTTTTGCTTAGAAACATTATGAGTTCCATAAACAGAGGCAATTTCTATGTCATTCAACGACATTCATTAAATATTAGGTGAATGAGAAGGTAAAAAATCAGGTCCAGAAAAATCTCGAGTGGACATCATTCTGTTGGTTTCTGGTTTGTGGCCTTCTATCCTAATAGACGATGGTCTCTAATGCACTTGTCTGAATTAGCTGATGTCAGCCCAGATACAGGGCATCCAGAGCTTTTTCTCATGAGAAGAGGAGTGCACTGCTTCAAAGAGGGATGTGGAGTGTAGAAGAACTTGATAAATGTGTTAGGGAAGGAGAAGTTATCGCTGATGACGCTGGTAGAGAAAAGTGAAAGCTGCCCCCTTGGGAATGTAAAAGGACCATCCTCTGTAGAGGATGAAGAGACAGAAGGGAAAACTTTGAGTTCCTAAAACCCTAGCCAGTCTATGAACTAGAATATGGAACAAGTGTTGGTTTCTTTGAGTGAGGAAGCAAAAAGACAAAACTCCCATTATATTTCAAACTTCTTTTAGGGTTCACCTTAGCAGTCATGTCTCCCTCCAGATTTCTTTATTTCCATTGTAGTGTTCTCTATCTTCTCCTTCTCTGATTCCTTCCTTCCTGAATATGTGTTGAGTGCCCACTAAATTCCAGGTATTGGGGATACTCCAGTGAATGAGGGAGATACTGTCCCAGCCCACATGGCACTTACTTTCTAACAACACCTATGAGGTTGATGCTAGTGTTCTCTCCTGGAAGACATGTTCAGGTGAGGATACTGAAGCCAGAGATCAAGGACACACACCTGGTAGAGTTCAATCAGTATTCTGACCCACGTGCCCAAACATTTACTCCAGCAGGTGGCTTTCCACTGAACCATGCTAGTACATGCTGATCTTTATGTCCCTTGAAATCACTTCTTAGGACAGGCCAGTTAGACTTGGAACTGCCAGGGAGAGCAGCAGGTTGTCCTTGTCATGTCTTTTGGAGTGATTAGGACAGTACCATATTGCTCTTCAGATGACCTATATTGATTATGACATGGATTATTGAGAAAGAGTTCTCTCTTTTGTCTGACACCAGGCATGACCTTATTAGATGTTTGGTCCTGATGCTGGCCATTGTGAAGTGGAGAAATGGAAGAAAAGGAGACATTTTTGCAACGAATAAGGTAGCATCTGCTGGAGGCTAGGAATTAGGCCAGGTGTGGCCTTCTGGAATAATGGGGGCATTGTGCCAGAAGCCAGGCATTTAGCAGCTTGTCATGGAACTCAGCAGGAGTCACAAAAACATCTCACTGGGAGGTGTCAAGAGGAGGGCATGGGGCCTGATGAACCCAGGTAGAGGGATGGCTGATTAGGGTTGTTCCTCCCCAAATTGCTTTTGAGCTGGACAATGAAGGAGGGAGAAAGAAGGCTGTCCAAGCATTGGTCACATGAGCAAGCAAGTAGAATTCAGGTGCATGGCTCACTGGGCGGGATGGAGTGTCTCACAGTGCAGTTGCACATAGGCTTCCTGCAAATGCCTAAATGTCAATGAGAGCACATGCTTCCTGAGAGCATGGGAAAAGGATTTGGACTTTACTCTGCAGGCCATTCACAGCCGTTTTGGCAGGGACAGTGACAAGATCCAAGATACATTTTAGAAAGACCATCCCGGTAGTGCGAGAAATGGGATGGGATGGGAGCAATGGATAAGAAAGCTGCTGAGGAGCTGCTGTGGGACACTTTCAGGAGGACAGATGGAGGGGATGGAGAGGCTTCACAGGTGACTAACTGTCTATTGGGTGAAAAAGAATCAAAAGAGATGCTGAGGACTGCATGTGGCCTGGCTGCCTGGTAGTGAGCCATGATGAGCAATCAGGTAGGAAGCCTTGAGATTCTGGGGAGAGGTTTGGCACAAAGATGTAATTTTGAGAATTACCAGTGCCTGGAAGCTGTGCGCCACAGATGAGATCAGCCAAGGAGAGTGAAGAGTGAAGACATGGAGTCAAGGTCAAGAATAGAAAGGTGACATCCACACTAAGGGCCTGGGAAGCAGAAGCCACCAAGGCAGGCAGAGAAGATGCAGGAAGAGAGGATTATCTCAGACGCCAGGATGGCAGAAACCTTCTAGAAGCAGCAGGAGAGCAAAACTCTTGATAAACCTTGTTGAAGCTCAACCATGTTGAAGCTCAATCCATTTTCAAGAATATTCCATTGTGTTTCATGCTGCACCCATTACTGTAAACTCAGGTGTCTTATTAAATGTCCTCTTAGGCTCCCCCAAATCCATGTGCTTGAGCACTAGGGGGGTTGTCCCTCAGTGTCCTGAATGGGACTTCTCTTTATTGGAAAGTGATCTCATTTCACTTAATACAAGACAGCAATCCCTGAGAAAATGGAAGATGCTTGGCTGTGCATAGAGTCCTCAGGAAAAGAAAGGCTGGGACTCCTCTGTCATTTGCCCTCAAAGATGGAACCTACTTTTGGGCACCCCATCCTTTGTTGAAAAAATTAATCTGTAAATAGTTTATTAAGGTCGGAAATGCTGCCAGCGACCCTTTGAAAACAGATACAACATCTTTAAGAGATTGCAAAGGTAAATCTTATTGTCTGGGGAAATGACTTCTGCGCAGTTATTTCTTTTATTGCTCTGCTGAATGTGACGGCATTACTCAGTTTAATAAATCCTAGTGTATCTCTCAGTCCATGTAGGCTGATATAAATATCTCCAGTTATGTCACATTACCACCTTTGTACAGCTATACTGGGCCCTGATGACTGGGATCTGATAAATGCAAAACCTCATTTGGTTTGTGAGTGATTGAGCGCTAACACTGTTTAGATTTCTTAATATACTTGTATTAGCATGAATAAGTAATGAGCATGCCAGGCTTTTTTGAATATTTGATTGTATCTTTGTAATGGATTTGTGTCTCTCTCTTTGTGCTAATGTCATTGTAACTTTGTTGGTGTCATAACTCCAAGCCATGGCAATTGATCTTTATCATCCCATCTTGAGTCAATCACCCTCTCCTTGCCAAATCACAGCATGCTTGTGCCCTTCTTTCCTGCAAAATTGTCTTTTTGAGAAGAGGTGCTGGTCACCACCCCATCCTCAGGGAATGCCTTTGCTGCTCCAGGCAGAGCAGGTTTTAGATTTTCAAAAGAGGTAGATGGAACCAAGAGTCGAGAGTTGACCATGCCCTCATATAAAACCACCAAATAGAAGCCATATTCAGACCTTACCTCCAGCAAAGCCCTCTCAACCTGTTCATCACTGCAGGGTTGATGGGTCTACCAATGTATAAGCAGCTGCTCTAAGCTGGAGGAACCGAGAGAGAAGATCCCTTTTGAAATATAGAAGGGACCGCCAACATTCATGAATGCCTACTCCTTTAATCAGGGCTTTCTTGCCTGATGTGAGTAGAGCATAAAGACATTCCCCTTTGAGGCCATGGCTAATATCCTACGCTTGTAGGCGTCATCTTCTTATGGAAGATTACTTAATTTGTTAGACCTGTTAGCAATTGATATCCCAGTTCAGACACCTAGCAAAGCAGTTCACACTTCAAGGCTGAATTCATTGGTAAATATGGCTCCTAGGTTTAACTGTTTCCTGGGAGCCCACTAAGACTGGGCAGCACCAGCTGTGCATGGAGCAGGGAAGTGACAGTGAGATAGCACCTTGAATTTGGAAAGAACCATGAGCACCCTTCAAGTACAGAGGCCTGCTTAGATTTCGGTTGTCCTAAGTCACATAGTTCAGTAGAAGTGGTGGCTTGAATGGACTCCATTCATGATGAGGAGGGTGTACAAATGTGTTTGGGGGTATTCCTGTCTTCTGTGTCACAGCACAAATCCAGGCAGAGATGGTACTTTCATGAAATGATAATTGTAACATGTTCACTGAATCTCTGAGAAGTATTATTATCACAGTGGTCATTATAATAAACCTGGTGCAACTTCTAACAGTTTTTCTCTATACTAATGTTTTTGGTTTTTGGACCCAGAGTATATGAATTGAAGGGACAATATTAATTTGGCTTTCTATTTTGTTTTTTTCTGGAACAATTATCTTCCCTCACCCCAACTCTTAGTATCCTCAACCTGGCCTTCTCCACTGGCCTCTTTCTTTTTGATAACCCAGGACTCTATGTGTGCTTGGCCTCTGCTTTCCTACCTCCCGTTAGCTGCTGAAACCACGGTAATCCAGCTTCAATGCCCAGGACTGCTGACGCTGTTTCGCAAAGGCCCCAGGGACCATCTGATTGCTGGGCTTCAGGATTTCCTCTCTGCTTTCACCCAGCTGGTCTGGCCCATAGCAGTGGTTTCTAGAGCTTGGCTGCCCTTGCTCAGACCCTCCAATCTTGGCTTTTGGGACCCAGTCTCCTTCTCTTTCCTCCCCAATCTGCCTGGGCTCCCCAGGACTCACCGCTTTCCTCTCCTCACTGGAAGATCTACCTGTGAGAATGGGCTGGATTCTGTCCTCCCCAAATTCACACAGTGAAGCCCTAACTCCTCAGCATCTCAGAACATGGCTGTATTTGAAGAAAGGGCTTTAAAGACATAATTATGTTAAAACAAGGCCACTAGCATGGGCTCTAGTCCAATATGATGGGTCTCCTTATCAAAGGAGGAAATCTGGACACACAAAGAGACACCAGGATGCGTGCACATGGAGGAAAGGCCACTGAGGACAAGGGGAGAAGATGGTCTTTGCAAACCGAGGAGAGAAGCCTCAGGAGAAACCAACCCTGCCAACACCTTGAGCTTAAACTTCCAGATTCTAGATCTGTGAGAAAATACATACCTGTTGTTTAAGGCACCCAGTTGGTGTATTTTGTTATGGCAGCCCTAGCAGACGAAGGCACCTGCCCTCTGAGCTCTCAGGTTCTGGGGGCAGGGCGGGGATGTGAACTCCTGGAGCCCTGTGCTGAGGATCCAGTGGGTTGTTGGACATCCAGCATGCTGAGTCAAGGGGATTTTGATTCCTTTTCCAGACAGGGTTAATCTGAGCCTGCCAGGAGTCAGGAGAAGGAGCCAGTGGGAAGGACTGCTGAGATGAGGGGATGTTTACAGATGTGGAGAAGGCATGAAAGAGGGGATGGAATACAAGGGTAGGGGATTTAGTCTGTCTTTCTTGAGGATGGGAGCTTCTGCTTGGACGGACTCATCAGTGATGAAGAGAAAATAAAAATGTGCCTGAAATTTTCCCAAGGCTTTCACTTTACAGCAGAAACTCAGGTAGAGATGGAACACCTGGACAGAATCCAGGACACAGGTAGCTGGGGGAGAGTGGAAGACATTAAGCCTGATGCCTCTGTTCTTTCCAGGAAGTAGGATGGGACTCTGGGGAAGTGGGAGGGGGGGATGTGTGCCATCGCTGTGGGGCTCCAAATGGGGGATGGACAAGACCCAGCTGGAAAGAGGACCTGAATGGTGGTGTGCGGCATAGACGTACAGAGGAGATGAGTCAGATCTGAGGCCTTCAAAATGCCTTGCGGAGTTCCCGTCGTGGCTCAGTGGAAACGAATCTGATTAGCATCCTTGAGGACGCAGGTTCAGTCCCTGATTGTGTTTAGGGGGTTAAGGATCCGGCACTGCCGTGAGCTGTGGTGTAGGTCTCAGACACAGCTTGGACCTGATGTTGCTGGGACTGTGGCGTAGACTGGCGGCTCCAGCTCCGATTGGACCCCTAGCCTGGGAACCTTCATATGCTGTGGGTGCAGCCCTAAAAAGACAAAAAAATTAAGATGCCTTGTGGCCCAATGTGAGCATGGGGAGAGGTGGTGCCTTGGGTCAAGGAAGTGTGCCAGTAACCTTGGTGCAAGCTTGGGTCCCAGAGGGGATTTCTGGGATGAGAGTAAACCAGCTGTACCTTCCCTGATGAAGGAAGGGAATGAATGAGACCCAGATCCAGGGAGGGGCCAAGTCTTTGGAAGTCCCAGGGGAATAAATAAGAGGTAGATTGGTCTGGGGGAGGGGGAGAGGCAAACAGTGATGAGACTCTTGTGAGAAAAGAGGCACAGAATCTGAACCTCAAGGGGAAATAATGGAATGACATAGTCCAAGGAGAAAGAGCAATGCAGGAGGAAAAGGGAACTTTCCCGAGTGGACCAGGAATTCCGAGGAAAGAACAGCCAGCAGCATGGACTCAACAGGACAAAGCTATTCCACATCCTCAAGTTTTCAAGCAATGCAGGTGGTGAGAAGCCCATGCCTCATAGTCAGATGTGTCAGTCGACCCCTAGATGCTGCTATGTGGACCCCGAATGGTGCTTTTCCAAAAAGTGATGAGGCCTGGAATTCATCCCTTCTTTCTCCTTCAAACCACAGGGTGAATTTTCTAGTAAAAGATTCAAGGTTCCTTTGAGGCCAGTGGGATACTGTATGTGCATATTTCTTTTTTTTTTTTTTTTTAGAAAAAGCATATAATGACATGACACAAGTCTAATATTCCGATGTCATCTTTTTTGCTTTGCGTGGGGTAAGAATACCTTTCCCTGCTATTTTCATTTTTATCGTGTAAACGAATGAGTCACCCTGATCCTTGGTGTCACCCTCTTCTCTTTTTCTCTATTTCTATATAGTCTTTTTTTTTTTTTTTTCCGGTGTCTTAGAGAAACACACACACACACACACACACACACCCAAGGGCCAGATGCACTCTGATTTCCCTTGTTCTGCTGAAATAAGGCCTCTCCCATTCTATGTCACATGATGAGGGGGGAAGACTATATTAAAAGAATCTACCATTTGTGTGTGTCTCCTCCATGAACCATCAGTAGAGGTGAATGCCTATGACAAGCCGATTGCTCTGTAGATTTGGTCCTGATTATTACACACTGAATGTGAAAAGCTAAGCATGTAGAAGGAAGAGATATCCTCTAGTTTATGTAAAGTCAGCAGTGAAAATAAAAATCGTGGTGTGTATGTAGATGTTTGTTTGTTTACCTTAGAGTCCTACTGCAGAGCTTTGTCTTCTGTGCCCAAGTTTTTTTCTTTTTCCTCCCCAGCGATGACAATGGATTATTTCTGTAAGCAAGTGCTCTATCCATTATTAAATTGATTATTCAAATCTCATTTAAAAAAAGAAGCCAGATGGCAATTTTCCATTATTTGTTGCTACTGACAACCACCAACCCTAAACTGAAAGATTTTCCTTTTTTTTCTTTCTTCTACTGGCTAAAGAGCCTGCTGCATCTCCATGCAGACCAAATGTAGATCCCATATTGGAAACAAATAGCCAATTACCAAACACGATGGTCGTTATTGATTATTTTAGAATCATCTTTGCATTGACAGAGCTGTTGTGCTTTTGATGATTCCATAATTAACTTATCTATATTCAGGCACAATAACTTTGTTCCCTGTAGTCATTCGGATGTGAGCATTATTGTTGTTATTTAGTTGTCATGACAGCAAGAAACATGTTTTTACATGTCCAGCATCCTGGTTATTTTAAGATCCTAATAAGTATGCCTCGCTAATGAATCAGAATAATGGGCGATCCTGCAAAATAATGATTTTTAAAATTCTAAGGGAGGCTGAAAATCTAAACGCGAGATAATTGCTTGCACTCGTGATAATCATGAAGTACGTTCCTTTCACTGTGCTCACTCACGTGCGCGGGCTCGCTCACGTGACCGCTTCCTCTTTTCGGGGTGACCGTGTTTGTATATTTCCGTTGTGGAGTCAGCATGCTCTGTGGCCATGGGACGTCCCCTGGAGCACCCTTCCAAACCAGCCTTGGTCAGATCATCTCGTGGCTGGGGCCATGTTCAGCATGTTTGTACTCTTAGAAACCGACTGTGCCAATCGGTCTCCACATGCCCGAGGAGCTCAATTTTAACACGTGTATCTGTGTGTGGCAGTTCACCACTTTCGATGTTTTCTGCATGTGGGATTTGTTTTATGTAACTGAAACTGGGAAGATCATACTCTCATTGATTTTGGACTCTTGCTGCTCAACATCTTTTCCTTTTCATGATTCTGGCTTCACCCCAGATTTTGAGTCAGTTGATCTTGCCAGGAGAAAGGACATCATAGTACGTACAAGAGACTCGCTTTCAACATGAAACTCATGGACCTCAAAGTCTGTTTCTGTTTTTGTTTTTGTTTTTGTTTTTGGTGGGAGGGCATGCCTATGGCATGTGGAAGTTCCTGGACCCGGGATCAAACCCAGCCACAGGGACCTGAGCCACAGCAGTGACAAAGACGGGTCCTTAATCTGCTGAGCCGCAGGGGAACTCCACAAAAGTTTTTGGAGGTTTCCTTAGAGGGTTAAAACCATGGCCTCTATATACATTCAAGGGTATTTTCAAAACTTTCTGACTCATAGTCAGCTAATTCCCTGGTCCTGGGAAGGAGCCTAATAAACATTTTGGCTGGAAGCACAACACTCAAATTCCAGCCAAAGAATTAGAAAATTGTGCCCCTTCCTGCCTTCATAAAATGAGGATTGGTTTGTCTTTTGGAGTCAGGCTTGGTTGTTAGTGGAGGGCTGGGGAGGGAGAAGGGCTGCCTTCATTTCTCGTGCTTCCTGGAGAACTCCCAAATAATTTAATAGCTAATAACTAGCTCCATACTGAAGCTATCCCACGGGCTATTTCTCTCCACCCTCTGCAAGTGAACTATCTCTTTAGCATCAAGAAACACTTCCTGGTAGAAAGCCTGTTTACATACCGTTCACCAGAAAGACACTTCAGCTCTGCATTTCAGAGTATCTATTCCGACGCTTGTAAGGAACAACATTTTAACACAGAAATGCTATAATGGTGAGAATGTGCTTGCATACATGTGAAGTTTCTAATCAAACATTGCAAAAATGCATTAATCAGTATTTCATAGTTCATTACAGTCTGACTAATTTTGAAATCCCTCATGTAAATTGATTAAATGTCTTCAGCAAGCAGATAAATGGGCTTTTGTTTTTAGCAACCTTTACGGAGAAAAATCATAATTCTCTGAGACTCAGTTCTTGTACATCTGTGACCAGAGGATCTAGAATTTTCCTGTTTGCAACAGGACCTACAAGCCCATTGTAACATCCTCTATGGGCCTAAGTATTTAGGGAGTATCTAACTTGTGCCAGAGATTGTGCTAAGTGACGAAAGCCAAGGGAGGGCCGCATGAGACACGATTTTTTTCCCCCTATGGGAGAGATGACTCATATATGTGCACAAGTAAAAGCAAAAAATATACACTCTTAATCAAAACTGGGCTGTGGAGCACAGGCTATGGGCTTCCTTTACTTCTAAAAATATAAACCAACCCTGGGTAGCTTTAAACAAATGCAGGATGGCTATTCACTGAATGGATTCAGGAGGTATTTTCATGTTAAATCATAGGGAAGGGCATTTGAAACCAGAGACTCCACGCTCTCAGGACTTTATTTTTTATTTTTATTTATTTATTTTTGCCATCTCCCAGCATGTCACCAAAACTCTGGGGCCAGGGAAGCCACAGGAGTAACAATGCAGAGCACTTAACTGCTAGACCACCAGGGACCTCCAGGACTTTCTGTTCTGTTTTGGTTTTGGCCACGCCCATGGCAAGCAGAATGTCCGGTGCCAGCGATCTAAACTGTGCCACAGCAGCGCCCCAGGCCATGGTGGTGACAGCAAGATCCTTAACCCGCTGAGCCACACAGCAACTCTCCGTTTTTCTCTTCACCTCTCTGGCCTGTATCCCTGAGCATCAGCCTCCCCAGAAGGCTGGGACCTCCTCCCAGGTATCTAACCTTGCCTTCTCAGCAGAAAGAAGCTTTCCCCACCAACTCCAGTCAGACTCTGATTGGTCCCCCCCCCCCCCCCCCGGAATGACTCTCATTGGTTCCGCTCACTCGCTTGGACCAATTACTGTGGCCTCAAGAAGGATTTTGATTGGTTCACCTGATCCACTTGGACCAATGAGGCCTCCCAAAGACAGTGATTGGCTTAGCTGGACCTTTTCCCCATAACAGGGCCTGGAGAAGAAATAAATCTTGGTCTCCTGCCAGCTCCCTGGGCACTAAAGGCAACACTAGGACTCAGATGTGCTCCTTGAAGAGGAGGACTTAGTCATGTAAAAATGAAGGGGACTTTCAGGCAGGGCGTTGGGGGAGCAATGGGGAATATACAGAGGTGGTCTGCGCATACCCGTTTGGGGAGTGGTAGAAAGATCTGACCCAGGAGGAAAGTGTGCTGGGGAACATTAGGACACACAGAGGGCAAGACTGGGTGAGGCCAGATAAAGCTGGACTTGAGAGTCTTTCAGAGAACTTGGTTTAGAGTGGCCAGGAAGTGGGGAAATACTGGCTGTTCCAGACCAGAGGAACAGAAAGGTGAGCTTGGCCCATTGGATGGATGCAGTTTGCTGGAGGCTGATGCTGGACGCTGGGAATGAGGCGAATAGAGATGATGCAAAAGAGAGGGTGGATCCAATGGCCTCTTCCTAGGAGGAGGCTGCACCACTGGGTAAAAGACAAGAAGAGTGAGGATTGAAGGAGAGCTTTGAAGAAGGAGCTGTTTGGGAAAGTGCTCTATCCAGTGGCTGCAATAATAAATACTAAGTATAATGACAGCTCACCCATATTGAGGATTTACAAAAAGTTCCAGGCTCTGTGCTAAATGTTTACATGCATGGACTCCTTTCCTCAACCCACTTGGGTGAAGAGTATTATCATGTGGGTTCATTCGAGGGGAAGTCTTTGTCGGGGTCTTACTTTTTGACAAGAGAGAGACTACGGAGTGATTCCCAACGTGGAACCTGGGTGGCAAGATCAGGAGGTTAAGTGCTTTGAGGTGGTTCGCAGACAGATGTTTGGGGATAATATTTTTATTTTAATGCTTATCAGAAGACTTGTAACTAGCACATGAATTCGATAGCGCTTAATGCTCAGGATGCAGATAGATTATTTTTTTTTTTGAAGTTAGGCAAATTTTTAAAAGTACACTTTGGAACAGATGGTATGCAGATATGACAACATTTGCCAAGATGGAGTGAGAACGATACTTTGGGGCCAAGGTCAGTTATCCGCTGGTCCCATCCTGCCTCTATTTATAATCAGACTCTCCCCTTCCCACCAGTGTACCTTCTTTCCTTTCTGGTGGCCCTGGTGGACGCCTCACCATTCCCAAACACCCCAGGGAACGTCTTTTCTTTCCTTATAAGAAAAGCCTTGTGTTCTTGCTTTCCTGCCTTTGCACCGCCTCGGGTTTCATTTCTTCTTATCGGAACCCCCCCCTTTCATTTTATTGTACTTTATTCACCTCTTCCAGGCGCTGCAGATGCAGATGCCTGCCAGGGCCCCTCAGATGCTGTAAACAAATGAGGGAGGGCCGCTCTTAAGGCTGCAGGGTGTGGCCAGGATTCTGGGGAGCTGGCGAGGGGATGACTCACAAAAGCACTGGCTCTCCAGAGAGAATGCCAAGTCAGGCTAGCTCTTTTTTTTTTTTTTTTTTTTTCCCAAGCACCTTTTTCTTTGGCACTTCTATCACATGGTAAGTGTCAGGTACGAGTGACGAAGTGCATGTGCATGGCAGGAAGTGGGCACACACTCTGTACAGGTAGGCAGCCTTTGTGGCCTTGGGCACCCGTGCTGTGAGATCGGAGTGCAGACAAGCTGTCTCCCTCCTCTGTGAAGCCTTCCCTGACTGCCATTCTCTAGCTCTGCAGTGGAACTGATTTCTCTCTCCTCTATGCACCCAGGTCCCACTGAAGAGGACTCTGGGGAGTGAGAGCATCTGAGTTAGTAGAAGTCATTTACAGCTCCCAGGTCACGTGCTGAGAAAGAGAGAATCTGCTGGCTTGGATGTCAGGAAACGATCGGGGAACATTGATCCTGCAGTCAGTTAGTTAATTTGTTGTTGTTGTTTTTGTTTGTTTGTTTTGGCCTTTTATGGCACCACCCACAGCATATGGAAAATATGGAAGTTCCCAGGCTGGGGGTTGAATCAGAGCTACAGCTGCTAGCCTAAGCCACAGCCACTGCAACCTGGGATCCGAGCCATGTCTGCGACCTACACCACAGCTCATGGCAACACCGGATCCTTAACCCACTGGACGAGGCCAGGGATCAAACTCGTGTCCTCATGGCTACTAGTTGGATTCATGACTGCTGAGCCATGACGGGAACTCCCAACTCCACAGTTAGTTCTGAATCCACCATCTGTCCCAGGGGAAACCCACACAGGACCCTGCAAAGTGGCCCAGACCTGTGCATGGAGCATCTTGCTCAGCTGCCCAGGCTGGAGTTTCCAGACCTTCTCACACAGCGTCCCCCGCCGCTGGCCTGCTGGAATAACACCTGAAGGTAGCTGGTACCTCTTTTTCTAAAAGATGCCTGATCATCGTGGCCTGAGGGCTCTCCCGCTCTGCATCCTAATTCACTCACCTGTCCCTGGAATGCAGCTCTCCTGGACCCAGTGCTGGGTGGCGATGAAGTCCTCAGAGCCCCAGCACCCCGGAGCCTGCAGCCTGGTGGGGGAAGCAGGTGTGCGCCCTGAGTGGGTAGACAGGGAAGGGAGTCATGAAAGATGCTATTTCCAGGGCGGGGCATCTCAGGGGAGAACAACAGACTACAAAGGGGAAAACTAGAGGGGAGGGGGCGGTGGGGAGGGAGGTCTTCCTGGAAGAGGCTTCCAGGATCCAGGCTTTCCAGGAGGTAGAAAGCTTCAGAGAGAGATCAGGGGGAAGAAATGCCTGGGGGGCAGGGGTGGTGCCTCAGGGACCCCAGGCATACAGTCCAGACCAAGCTATAAAATGCAATTGGGATGTATGTATGGAATTGAAAGTCTCCTTATGAAATAGAGTGTCAGTTGTTCTCTTTAATATATTATTCTTATTAAGGCACCTTTTTTTCCAGCTGGCAGTCTGGCAGTTGATCGTCTGTGAAGGCCCTCAAGGATCTTAAATGGTTCTGCTGTTCAGATTTAAAAAAAAAAAAAAAAGTCGGTTTAAAAAAAAAAAAAAAAGGCAAGGCTTTTAAACTGACTCTTAAACTGACGGATTTTGTGCCCGGGTTTTCACTCCTTTTGGCTGTGATTATTGAAGTTTGGATGGATGCTTTTCCTTTTGGTTGTCATGACTAATCTCAAGTAACTGGTGGGGTCGGAAGCGGTAGCCTTAAGGGACTTTTGTTCTTATCGCTGGACTGACTCATGTGGCGGGTTCGAGCGGGGCGAGCCATCACTGCAAGGGGCATGGGGAAAGGATGGCTTCCTTTGAACAAATCACAGGGACTCCTGGAGCTGGAATCTGCCCACGAAATGACCTCTGACCTTTTGGTTTATTTTATTTTTGTTTCTTTTTCTGATGCCTCTAAGTAGAAAAAGCTCCATGTGGAGAACTCTGCGTCCCAGGTCGACTTCTTTTCTTTTCTTTTTTTGCTTGCACTTTTCTGTCTGATCTCTTCACTGCCAAGTTCTGAGTCTACGGAAAAATTGATCCCATCCTCTGTGTGTCATTAATAAAATTATGACTTAAGAGTTGTCCCCAAGGATGTTCGGATGGAGAAACCACAGATGCAGAGTTAAGCCCTTTCATCCTTTTGCCTGAAAGATAACGCTGATATCTGAGTAATTAGCTCATCATTGTTATCTGATGAAGGAACAAGATGCAGAGGTGAGGCTTTTGTTTCCAACCATGCCGTGGATGTGTTTACCTGGATTCTTCCTCGGCAAGCAATGAGTCAGCCCTGGAACGCATGCCTTCCCCACTTAAAATATTAATAAATCTCGGGTGCCAAGTGGCTCTCTCTGCGTGTCTAACATTTCCCTTATCCTGCCATCTAAGGGAAGCTTTCATGCCATGCTTTAGTGCCAAGAGTATCTTCCGGCAGAAACGGTAACCTCAGCAGAAAGGATGCCTCTCAGGTTGGGTTTCGCATCTTGACAAATCAATAGCTTCAAACCTGCCTGCCCTCCCTCTCGCTTGGCTCAGCTTCCAGCTTCAACTCTGTGGAGGCTGTGTTCACTCCTGTGCTTCTCCGTGGGCTTATTTAATAAAGGACGCTCTCCATTAATTAGCTCCAGGGATTTACATCCAGATGTGGTTGCATCTAGCTTATCTTCATGTTTGAAGAATCAAACACATATGGGGATGGAGTGAGGGTGGGGAAGGCTGGCTGTTGAAGAGGCTGGATTTTTGTCCCTCTGGGGCGGGGTGGGGTGAGGAAGTGCCCACCCAGAGAGGGTGCAGACCTCAGAGCACGATTCTGGAATGTTGCTGGGCAGTGCTGCTGGCTGGAGAATAAAGTGCCTCCACCTTCTGGAGGAAACGAAAGCCTTATCACCCATTCACCACCTTCTCGAACAGTGACCTCCTCTGTGTGTTAGGTTGTCAGACCCGCCTAAAGGATGGGGCATTATTTGGGAAGTCGTGATAAAGTGAATCCTGATCCAGTGAGGCTCTTTCTGCTTTCTGGGCTAAAGGAACCTGGCAAGGGCAGATGGGTGCAGTTTAGGGTACAGACCATGGTGAACATTTATTGATTTCATCCATTGTATCCTTGTGGCTTTTTTGGGAGTAATGATACTCCAATTTCCTTTCCTTTTATTTATTTTTAATTTAATTTAATTTTTTTTTTTCGTTATGGGCACATCAGTTCCTAGGCTGGGGATTGAATCCAAGCTGCAGCTTCGACCTACGCTGGACCATTTCACCCAGGGTGCCAGGCTGGGGATTGAACCTGCACCTCCACAGTGACCCGAGCTGCTACAGTCAGATTCTTAACCCACTGTGCCACAGCGGGAACTCCCTACATCTACTTCTGGGATTGAAATTCTCAATTTACCCGCAAGATGTCAAGTCTTGCCAAACTGAGCTTTTCATTCAACTCCATGCCAAACAAAATCTAAGAATCCAAATTGTAGAACTGATTCTAAAATTTATATAAAAGTACATCTCGTAGAGCCAAAGCAATTTTGAGATGAACAAAGGCGTTTAAGACTTGTTACAAAATAATAGTAACACTGTGTTTTTTGTATAAGGAAAAGCAAAAAGGTCAATAAAACAAAATAAAAAGTCTAGAAACAGATCTGTATCTATAGCGTCAATAGATGTTTGACAAGGCACGAGAGTAATTCAACAAGGAAATAGTCTTTTTAACACAAAAGTTCTGAAACATCTCAATATCTGTAGGAAAAAAGTTAATCAAAACCAAGCCACAGAGTTCCCATTGTGGTGCAGCGGAAACGAATCTGACTAGGAACCATGAGGTTGCGGGTTCTGTCCCTGGCCTCGCTCAGTGGGTTAAGGATCTGGCATTGCCGTGAGCTGTGGTGTGGGTCACAGATACAGCTTGGATCCTGCGTTCTTGTGGCTGTGGTGCAGGCCAGCAACTGTAGCTCTGATTCTGGGAACTTCTCTGTGCTGTGGGTGTGACCCTAAAATGCAAAACCAAAACCAAAACAAAACAAAAACCAAGCCGTACTTGCCACCTGTGCAACAGTGCTGGATCGTTTAACCCATTGTGCAGGGAAGGGATACAACCCGAGCCTCCACAGTGACCGGAGCTGCTACAGTGGGATTCTTAACCCACTGTGCCACAGTGTGAACTCCAGCAATCTCCTTTTAGAAAAGGATCCTTCCCCTCCCTGCACTGGGAACAGCCTTTGTAGGCCTGCCACCCAAAGCACCCTGCATCCCACTTGCCGGGGCTGAGCTTGTGGCCCCTGGTCAGTGACATTCTCTCCTGGGACTTTGAATCTCTAATAGAGTGGTGCAAGGACAGAAAAAAAGAAAAGGTGGGAACAGGTGGTTCCCAGAGGCTGTGCCCAGACAGGAGCCTGGATGAGCCCTTGCTGCTGAGCCCCCAGGTTTGCCGTGGTTCTGCCCTTCCCTGAGCTTGGTTTCACAGCCTTCCTTATAGATTCCAGAGCCTGCAGCTGCCCCACAGCCATCTAGGGCCTTCCTTTTCTGTTTAAGAGGGGATTCTAGTTGCTTACAACCAACCCTGACTAAGACCGGTGGCTTAAGATCCTTTATGCATGCGTGGCAGACCTTCATGGCATATAACATTTTATTGGGGGTGATTGTTATAAGTAATCACTGACCACACAGCAAAAGCTTCTTGTGATAGAAGAGGACTAGTTAGAGAGACCGAAACATGTGTCTTGAGTTGGGACAGAGACCCTTTTGCATATGCTGATGATAAATATCACAATAATAATGAGATGTTGGATGTCTTAGTGTGTGGCAAACTTTGTGCTAAGGATGCGATAGGAAGGATATTTTAACTCTGAGAGCACTTAGGCAGTTGGCCTGGTAGTTATCATCCTACTTTACTGATGAAAAAATAGTGAGACCCAGCTGGGAAATCATTTGACCAAGGTCTCCCTAAAAGTGATGGAGCTGGGACTTGAACCCAGGATGGTTCTTCTGCACTGATTGTCAAGTTCATCTCTATGTTTAATCCAGTGGTTCTCCACCTGGGGTGATTCTGTTCCTCAAGGGGACCTCTGTCAAGGTTTGCAGACAATTTGGTTCTTATGCCAGGAGAAGGGGCTGCTCCCAGCATCGAGCAGGCCGAGGTTGGGGAGGCTGCAAAGCATCCTGCCACCCACAGGTCAGCCCCGGATAACGAAGATTTTCTAGTCCCCAAACATCAAGGCCAAGACAGCCCCTACCCTCACAATTTGTACCAACTAAAGCTGTGATGCCTGGGCCAGAAATCAAGGCAAGTGAAACCCAAGAGGGAAAGAACTGTTTCCTTTATAATCACCTGTCTCCATCTCTTTCCTTTTTCTCTTTTTTTTTTCTTCCTGCTGTTTTGAGAGCCCAAACATATCCTCCTCTCTTTTTCTGCCCATTTCCTTTAGCCGTTAGCCCCTTTAGAATTTTTTTTTTTTTTCTGGCTTGGAGTCATCCAGCCTCTGCTTATTAATAATTTTCCCTTGGCATCTGCTGCCGCCTTCGTGTTAACGGGCTTGGATTGGAGTGAGGTCCGCGGGCTCGGAGGACCCCGTCAGGTCAGGCGCCTGCTCCTCCAAGGGGTTAATGCCATTTTTGCTGCCCAGAAAGAGGCCTAACTAAGTGAAAGGGAGCTAAGTGCTCTGAGATCACAACACAGAGCTCAAGGCACCGCAGGAACCGTTATGATCTATCAGATAAATAAATATGCTTTTCCGAAATTGTCTAAAGCTTTATTTATAGAAGGGGGCCCAAATGGCTTGGAAAGAATCTGCTTAAGAAGCTCTTAGCTCTTCTGGCAATCATCGTGGAGTCAAATGAAACACTTTATGGTTGTTTTCTTTGCATTAATGATGCTGTGAGGAAAGCCAAGATGTCTCCTCCTGCAGTGGGCAGGAGGGTGGGGAGGAAGCCTGGTCTCCCCCTGGGAGACGTGGAGCAGGGTGGCCCGGCCCCCTAGCCTGTGACATCTTCCCCACCCCAGGCCACAGCAGGTGTGTGGTAGGAGGGGGATGGGTGCCTGCTGCCCCCAGGGATCTACCCTCCATCTCCTGGGAGGGAGCACACAGCCTATAGGTCAAGGGCTTCTTGGGCTAGCAGTAGACTCTAATTGGCCAACTGATGCTGAAAACTGCTGTGGGATTGGTTGCCAACCTCAGGAGATGTAACACAAAAATCCTAATTTCTGACTTATATATATATAGATATAAATATATGATATATCTATATCTATATATATATAGATTTAGAAATAGATGTTTCATTTTAGGGCTGCACCTGCAGCATATGGAAGTTCCCAGACTAGGAGTGGAATCAGAGCAGCAGATGCAGGCCTACACCACAGCCACAGCAACGTGGGATCCTTAACCCACTGAGCAGGGCCAGGGGTCAAACCTGCATCCCCATGGATACTAGTCAGATCCATCACCATTGCACCACAATGGGAACTCCATATAAAAGAGCGCTCTTGGTAGCCCTGGTCCAATGCAGCAACAGCTGCCCACTTTAGTGCCCCCATTGACAGTGTCCTCACCTGGTCCCCTGCACAGAACTCCCTGTCCAGACCATGCAAGAACCCCAAGTCTGTGACCCCTGTCCTAGGGAAGCAGCATTTGCTTTACTCACCATTTGTGAAGAGTTAAGGGGTGAGGGATTGTGGGATTCTAGAGTAGGCCAGGAGACATGATAGAGAGTCATCCTGGAGGGAGGGGACCTGGCACTATGAGGCTGTGTCCCTGAAGATAGGAGGGGATGAAGGAGGGCTCTGGGTGGAGTTGGTTGGGCCAAGAAGGGGTGTGAGGTGAGAAGGCAGGGCTGAGCTTGGCTTGCTCGGGGAGAGGCAGGCCAGCCAGATCAGAGGGTTCTTGCAGGAGAAGAAGGGGATTGTGGGCTTGAAGCCAGGATCGGTGTGTTGACCTAATGGTCCAGGCCACATGCCCCATGGTCACCGGTCCATCTGCATGTGTGATTTCATGGGGTGCAGGAAGGACCAGATGTCCCGCCAGACTTCTTCACAGTCATCTGCTCCCATTTTTCCTCATTGGCCTTCACACTCCACCCCAGCTTAGGTCTTTTTCTAGGGAGGCCAGTACTCAGCACTCTGAGGCACCCACGTGCTGATGCATCCCATGGGAGAGGGATGACACAAACTAAATGACCAGGGGAAGCCCTCGTTTGGCCCCCAAGCCCTGAAGCTCCATTAGCCTCAGTGTGGGTCATTTGGGGCCGAGGCCTCAGCCCTCAACCCTGGGCCTCCCAGGGCTCTGATCCTGCTCTTCCTAGGCAGAGAAATGGCTGAGGGTTCTGTGTCTCCTGCTGCTGAGGAATTCCTCCAAAGGCAAGGGTCTCTGGAGAAGAGGTTTCTGTTTGGTGGCTTTACCCACCCAGGGATAGTCAATGGAACATTTGCGCAAGAGAGAACCAAGATGTTTCCACTGACTCGATTACAACCCCAGCCTTAATCGGCTGTAGACAAACACATATCCATTTCAAGCTTAGTTCTATTTCTTTGTGTAGGCATCACTCTGCTACCTCAGGAATGGGGCACCACTTGAATCTAGTTTTGTGGGTCTCCCATGGAGAGCCAGTCACTCTGAACATCCAGGGTTCAAGGCCAACATGAATGTCTTCTTTCTTCCATGTCTTCTTCTTTTTTTTTTTTTTTTAATTGTAATCGATTGTTATTTCCCCAATACATTTTTTTTTCCCCTACTGTACAGCATGGTGGTCCAGTTACACATACATGTATACATTCTTTTTTCTCACATTATCCTGCTCCATCATAAGTGACTAGACTTCCTGTGTGGCTCACAACATGTCTTCTTTCATCTTTTTAAAAAAATCGACGTATAGTTGCTGTACCATATTTATAAGATACAAAGTATGCAAGGCAGTGATTCTCATTTAAAGGTTATAATCCATTTACAGTTATTATAAAATATTGGCTATAGTCCCCGTGTTGTACCAGATATCCTTGTGCCTAATAGTTTGTATCTCTTTCTATATTGCCCCTCCCCTATTCCCTCTCCCTACTGGTAACCACTAATTTGTTCTCTATAGCTATGATCTGCTTCTTTTTTGTTATCCTCACTAGTTTGTTGTATTTTTATACTCCACCTGTAAGTGATATCATAGAGTTTACTCTTCTTTGTCTGACTTATTTCACTGAGCGTAACGCCCTTTATATCCATCCATGTTGCGGCAAATGGCAAAATTTTGTTCATTTCTGTGGCTGAGTAGTATTCCATTGTGCATATGTACCTCATCTTCTTTATCTATTCATCTGTTTTTTTTTTAATTAAAAAAATTTTTTTTGGTCTTTTTTTGCCATTTCTTGGGCCACTCCCACGGCATATGGAGGTTCCCAGGCTAGGGGTCTAATCGGAGCTGTAGCTGCCAGCCTACGCCAGAGCCACAGCAACGCGGGATCCGAGCCGCATCTGCAACCTACACCACAGCTCATGGCAACGCCAGATCATTAACCCACTGAGCAAGGGCAGGGATCGAACCCGCAACCTCGTGGTTCTTAGTCGGATTCGTTAACCACTGCACCACAGAGGGAACTCCTATATTTTATTATTTTTTATTTATTTTTTTTTATTCATCTGTTGACAGACACTTAGGTTGCTTTCTTGCAGCAAGTGGCAACATTTTGTTCTTTTCTATGGCTGAGTGGTATTCCATTGTGCATAGGTACCACATCTTCTTTATCTCTTCATCTGTTGACAGACAGTTAGGTTGCTTTCATATCTTGGCAATTATAAATAATGCTGCTATGAACACTTAGGTACATGTATCTTTTCAAGTTAATGTGTTGGGGTGTTTTTTGGTTATATACCCTGGAGCAGAATTGCTGGGTCCTATGGTATTTCTATTTTAGTTTTTCAGAGAAATCTCCATGCTATTTTCCACAGGGACTGCCACCTATGTGCAGTCCCACCAACAGTGTAAGAGACAGTTGATTTCCTTTTCTGCACATCCTCATCAGCATTTATTATTTTTGTTTTTTTTTGATTAAAGCCTTACTAACAGGATGAGGTGATATCATATTGTGGTTTTTTGGTTTGTTTGCTTGCTTACTTTGGCTGTGCCCACAGCACGGGGAAATTCCTAGGCCAGGGATCAATCGGGCGCCACAGCAGGAACCAGAGCCATAGCGGTGACAAGGCTGGTAACTCACTGAGCCACCAGGGAACTCCCTCATTGTGGTTTTGATTTTCATTTCCCTGATGATTGGCTGATGTTGAGCATTCTTTTCATGTACCTGTTAGCCATATGACTTTCCTCTTTGGAAAAATGCCTATTCAGTTCTTCTGGCCATTTTTTATTGTTTTTTTGTTGATGTGGATTTGTATGAGCTTTTTATATATGTTGGATATTAATCCCTTATTGGTCATATCATTTGCAAATATGTTCTCCCATTCAGTATGTCTTCTTGCCATTAAAAATAACCTATGGAGTTCCCATTGTGGCTCATCAGGTTAAGGACCCAACATTGCCTCTGAGGATGTGGGTTCCATCCCTGGCTTCGCTGAGCAGGTTAAAGATCCAGTGTTGCTTCAAGTTGTGGCATAGATCACAGATTCAGCTCAGATCTGGTGTTGCGGTGGCTGCAGTGTAGGTCAGCAGCTGCAGCTCTGATTTGACTCCTAGCCCAGGAGCTTCCATATGTGCAGGTGTGGCCACACACACACAGACACACACAAACCCAAACCAACCAACCAACCAAACAAACAAAAAACAAAACTATGTATATGCAAACATTCCTTTTCTTTTTCTTTTCTTTCTTTTTTTTAAATTAGCCAAACCACATGTGAATCTTCATGGAAACAATTATTCTCTTGACAAACTTTGTTTTATAAAATTCCCATGTGTGGGAATCCAGAGGAGAGCCCTGGAAGTAGACTTGGAGAGGAGGGGAGAATTTGGTTTTCTTGATGGTTTGTGCCACAAGACAGAGCTCAGTGTGAAAGAAAAAAAAAACAAGGAAAAAAAAAAAACTCGCGTGAATTATGATCGGGTGGGTATTGGCCAAAGAGAGGCTTGCCAATCCGCAACGGTGTTCACGATGGTGGGAAAACTCAGAGCCCCAGAACCCGCGGGGCACGGAGATGCTCCCATACACCTGACACATGGACAGGCTGGGTGTACAGTCTCACGTTTGAGGCGGCGAGGAATACACGCATGATTTCAGATCGATTTTTGACTGGGGGCGTATAAATTGCATGTTCCAAGATTTGAACAGATTAAAAACATTAAAAAAAAAAAAAGTGTCCTGCTCCTGCTCCTATTGTATTTTTACTTTATGGTCGGTGCTTTCTCCTTTGACTTGCTAACGGGAATGTATTTTTTCTTGGTACCGCCATTACCTCTTCCTGCTACTTTCCAGGTCACTAATTTTTCTGCTTAGAGTTCATTCTGTTTAGACCGATATGCTGTCTTTTTTAATGAGGTTATTTCTGGGTTATTAGCCTTCCTGTTATATGATACCTTATGTGGAGGCCCTAATTGATGTAAATCAAACACAGCTCGCAGAAAAAAATCAAAGTCATTCTTCAGGTATTTGGTGGATCTCAGGGCATCTCAGGATTTCAGTATTTAAAGCTCCGTTTTCAAGAAGAGGTTACAGGCAGCTAATAACACAAATAAATCCTTTCTCATTCGTAAATTAGCAGGTTCAAAGAAGTGGAAATTGAAGGAGAGCATTGGCATTTTGGTTTGCTGAATAAGCTTCCGACAGAAATGAGACCGAAAGGTATTGAGTGGGAGGGGTTTAATTGTACAGTTCAATAACCTTGCCAACCTATTTTTATGAAGGCATTCTTACATAAACCATTAAGCTTTAGGTTAATTTTTACAGATCTTTTCTGGGCCGTACTTAACGAGGAGGGGCTAAAAGGAAGCAAGAGCAAGACTTTCCTCTAGACTTCTCGAAGGTCTCCCTGCCGAGCTGCACGCGGGAGGGATTTCGGGGGCTCCTGGGTTGTCAGAGAGGCTGGTTATGTTCCCATTAGCAAGAGGAGGTTGCTATTTTCTCATTTTGCTCCTGGACACGAGCTCTGTCATGGGAGAGTCTGACGTGCAAGCATATTATTTTTATCTCGAAAGAAAGAAAAATATGGTTGGCGCTCTTTTTTTCCTTAAGGTCTTGTTCATTCATTATGTTCCCTGCCTGTCTCGGAGAGAAATGGCTCTCGGCCTGGAAAGGTGTGGCCAGCCCTGGGCTCTGCAGAGCCCGAGCCCCCCGTGGGGAGCGGCTTTTGGGGGCAGCAGGGCGGGGTGGGGGGTGGGGGAGGTGGGGTGGGGAGGCCACACCCCTCTTGGGAGGTCTCAGTGTCGGAGGGGTGGGATCAGAGCCCTTGGCTTTAAGGCTCCCTTCCCTCACCAACAGCCTTCATGACACTAGGGAAGGGTTATGAAAGCATCAGAAATTCCAAGGTGAACCCACCTGAGCCGGCTCCCCAGATACCACAAGCTGCTACCTGCTCCGTGTTCCTGAGACGCACCCAGGGCCCCTGGTTTGGCACAGTGGTCATATCCCCCACCCCCATCCCCCTCCACCCCCAGCGCTTAAGGCACCGGTTTGTTCCTGGGAATTCGTGAATGTCAGTCAAAGCAAGGGGCCCACTACCAGACACCATGTAAAATCTTTGCCCTGGGGTCTTGCCAGTGACAGTCACTGACGTCTAAGGAGGCTCCAGGAGGGCATCTCCATGGCCTGTTGTAGCCCAGAGCCACAGGACACTCAGTCACAGGGCACCCGGCCTCACACTGGGGTCAAGGCTCATGCGGGTTCTTGAACCTTACCTTCATTCTGCCTGAGGAGGTGAAGAGAGTAAAGAGGCCAAAACCAGGTGGACACAGGCGCTCTATCCTAGGAAGTGTCATTTCACCCAGAAAGAAAGGCACCAGGAGATGCCACTTAGGGTTGGGGTTGGGGCCTTGACTGTGCCGCTTCCTGCCCACCTGAGTCCTGCCAGCCCGGAGGTGAGAGGGCGATCCAGTTCCAGACTGGCTGGTCAGAGGGTGGGAGAGCTTGGCCTCCTGAATTCTGTCTTAACTAGTTTATTTATTTATTTATTTAATTTTAATTTATTTCTTCTTTTCTAGGGCCGCACCATGGCATATGGAGGTTCCCAGGCTAGGGGTCGAATTGGAGCTGTAGCTGCCGGCCTACGCCACAACCACAGATCTGAGCTGCCACACCAGATCTGAGCTGTACCTGCAACCTACACCACAGCTCATGGCAATGCCGGATCCTTAATCCACTGAGCGAGGCCAGGGATCAAACCCACAACCCCATGGTTCCCAGTCGGATTTGTTAACCGCTGCGCCACAACGTGAACTCCATCAACTATTTATTAATATCAATGGTAAATTCCTGTCATGGGTCTTACGTTTCCAGAAGAAAGGCTCAGAATTTTTATCTGATGAATAAGAAGAGGATTCGACGTTCCTCTAGCACAGGCTTTCCCAAACTTCCTCCAAAAGGATTATCCACTTTACATATTTTGTTAAATAAACTTCCTTTTAAATGTTTACATTTAGTTTAAAAGGAAAATATACACCAGTTTGGTACCCGGACTCCATCTCTTTTGCTATAAAGAGGGGATAAATCTGAAATGGCTATAGTACCATCCCCATCAGCCGGCTCAGCTGCCGGCACAGGCTCCAGCCCAACCCAGAGCCACTCCTGCACACAACACCACCCCCCTCACCGTATCACAGCCTGCCCAACACAGACCCGCTTCCCACACACACCCCCATAATACACACAATGCACAAACACAACACATATGACTCAGACACACCGTACACACAACCCACAGCACATGTGATTATATGACATACAAGATGGAAAGAGTGACAGCTAAGTTTGCGGTGGTGGGGGGGTTGTTAAGGTGGACCCTCTTGGTTGGTTTATATCTTTAGGAATCTTTACGCAAAGTGACTCTAGAGTCCCCAACCAAAGATTATCAGGGAAAAGAGGGCGAATGAGAGTGAAGGATGTATTCCTGGTGGTGTCACAGTGGTTGAGTTGGAACAGGTAACTAGATCTCCTGGATACTGCGACACCCTTTCATCGCACGTCTAAGGGGACCTTCTCTCCCCACCGCATCAGATAAGCAGCTGGGTTTGGGGTGAGTCTGAGAAGGCGATAGTAAGGAGTATGTTTGTCAGTCTCTGGAATTCTCTCCTTTAGGTCCTATCTGTTGGACCTTAATTTCTTTCCAAGGAGCAAGGATTGATGAAGGCTAACAGGTCCTCAGGAGATGGCGGTAAAGACACAAAGGACTTACCTAAGAGAACAAAATGATTTCTCCTTATGACCATCTCTTCATGTCCGTTTTACTGTGAAATGAATGATTTGCAAGCAATTCATTCTGGAGTTTGAAGGGAGTGCAACTTCCGGGTCTAAAAAGATAGATTGATGTGTGCTACCTACGTGTTTGTCCTTTAAGAATAAGAGGCAACAGGAATTCTTGTTGTGGCTCAGTGGGTTAAGAACTCGACAAGTATCCATGAGGATTTGGGCTCAATGCCTGGCTTTGCTCAGTGGGTTAAGGAGCCAGCATTGCCGTGAGCTGCAGTGTAGGGCTGGCAGCTGCAGCTTCCATTTGACCCCTAGCCTGGGAACTTCCATGTACCTCATGCGCAGCCATAAAAAGAAAAAAGAAAAAAAAAAAAGAAGATGTTTTTACTGAAATTCTAATGCAAGCAGAAATCATTGGTTGCATGCTACTTTTCTTGCTGAACAATATAGAAATTAACCTCTCCAGTCTTTTAAAATTAGGGATTAGCTTGATTGGAGAACTTGTTTCAAAGAGAAACTTAATGTTACTGATCCAAACCCAACCTGACTTTCCAGCTTCCTTTCACTCCAAGAATTTTTTATATTTTCACAGTCAGGAAGATGAATGGGATGTAGGAAACTGTGAAACCTCAGACCTGAAGGGATAGTGAGTTTCCTGAGACATTTATAACTCTCTGCTTAGAGATTTCTCTGCCCAGGGGCCGTGGAGTTTTTGAGACTCCAAAGAGAATTTTGACTGGGCTTGGGAGAAGGATGGGAGGGAATTTTGCTGACCAAATATGTTGAACGGTTTTAGCATTTGTGATAACAAGTGTAAAAACCAGCTAGCACTTACAGACGTTAAATCAAAATTTAATGAAAACTTAATAAACTTTCAAACCAGAGGCGTCTTTATGCTCCTCAGAAAGAGGTATTTTGACTGTTGTGTCTGCCTGCCTAGGATAGAGAAGTGGTCCTGCCATTCACCTGGGAACAAGCTTCAGTAATAAATTTGGGTGAGATTCCATCAGGTGTCTTATCTATTCTTTTTCTATGGTGCAGTGGTGCAGGTGCAGGGGGGATACGGTTGGAGGGGAAAAAAACGCATGTGGAATTACAGTAGACTGGAGTTTGCCATTTCATACTCCTGGCAGGTTAGCAGATACAAAATGAGATTGTGAGGTCTTGTGGGGGTTCATTTTGAGGACTGCACCTAATGAGGCAGAGTTCGCCAAAAACCAGACCGGGGTATCTGCTAGGATTTTAAAATTGTATGGGTGTGTCATTAACACATCAATTAAAGAGTGAAATGCTTAGAAGTTCAAAGGGTTTTGAAAAATGTGCGCATCCACAGCCATGTGAAAACATAGAACATTTATACACTCCAGAGAGTCCCTTTACCACCCTACCTGGTAAGTTCTTGCTGCTCTTTCTCCAGAGACAACTGTAGTTCTGACTTCTATTGCCGTAGATTATTAGATTGACCTGTTTCTCAAGGTGGAATCCTGCGGTACACATTCTTTTGTTCAGAAGAAATGCCTTTGAGATACTTCCGCATTGTTGTACGTATTCATAGCTTATTGGTTTGTTGCGAGGGGTGTATGGTTGTATTGTGTGTACACAGTTTATCTCTTCTGTTGTTGGTGGACAGCTGGGTCTTGTCTTGGCTTCCTCCTTCCCTCGCTTGCTTTTCCTTCCTTCCTTTCTTCTCCTTTCTCCCCCCCTCCCTTCCTCCTGCTCTTGACATTCTTGTACAAGTCTTCAGGTGGATATACGTCTTAATTTCTCTTAGGTAAATAAGAAGGAATGGAATTTTGGGCTATGGGGTAGGTGTATGTGTTTATTTTATTTTATTTTGTTTTATTTATTGTCTTTTTCGGGTTGCACCTGAGGCATATGGAGGTTCCCAGGCTAGGGGTCAAATCGGAGCTGTAGCCGCCGGTCTACACTAGAGCCACAGCAATGCCAGATCCGAGATTTGTCTGTGATCTACACCACAGCTCATGGCAGCGCCGGGTCCTTGACCCACGGAGCAAGGCCAGGGATCGAACCTGTATCCTCATGGATGCTAGTCAGATTTGTTTCTGCTGAGCCGCGACGGGAACTCCCATGTATGTGCAATTGTTTAAGAAGTTGCCAAACTGGTTTCCAAAGAAGCTTTAGCACTTTACTCATCACAGCCGCTGGTGCTCTTCACCCTCCTCAGTGTATGAGGGTTCCGGGTGTTTTGCAGCCTCAACAGTGTGTGGTGTAGCCATTCTTTCTAATTTAAACCATTTTAAAATTTGAAGTGGCGGAGTTCCCGTCGTGGCGCAGTGGTTAACGAATCCGACTAGGAACCATGAGGTTGTGGGTTCGGTCCCTGCCCTTGCTCAGTGGGTTAACGATCCGGCGTTGCCGTGAGCTGTGGTGTAGGTTGCAGACGTGGCTCGGATCCCGCGTTGCTGTGGCTCTGGCGTAGGCCAGTGGCTACAGCTCCGATTCGACCCCTAGCCTGGGAACCTCCATATGCCGCGGGAGCGGCCCAAGAAATAGCAAAAAGACAAAAAAAAAAAAAAAAAAAAAATTTGAAGTGGCATCTCATTCAGGTTTTAGTATACATGTCCCCAATGATTAATAATGTTGAGCCCTTTGGTATTTGCATACTGTCCATTCCTATCTCTTTCTTTTGCTGGAGAGTACTGGGGTGTCTTCTTCTTATTGCATTGTAGGATTTCTGTGTATATTCGAAATACAAGTCATTTGCCATCTTTCTCCTTGTCTTTGGCTTGCATGTTCATTTATCAGTATTTATTGATGAGCAATTTTTAATTTTGATGCAGTTAAATTATTTTTATTTATTTATTTGTCTTTTTGTCTTTTAGGGCCACATCCGAGGCATATATGGAGGTTCCCAAGCTAGGTAGCCACCAGCCTGCCCACAGCCACAGCAACACAGGATCTGAGCTGCATCTGTGACCTACACCACGGCTCACAGCAACACCGAATCCTTAACCCACTGAGTGAGACCAGGGATCGAACCCGCGTCCTCATGGATGCTAGTTGGGTTTGTTAACCACTGAGCCCCGACGGGAACTCCTTGATGGAGTTAAATTTATTTATTTTTTTGTATTTAATGCTTTTGGGTTCTCACTAAAGCATCTTTGCCTGCTCTGAGGTCATGAAGATATTCTCCGATCTTTTCTGGTGGGATCTTTATAGTTTCAAGTTTTTAGATTTAAGTCTACAGTTTACACTGAATTAATTATTGTCAGTGGTGTCAGATAGGCATTAAAGATCATCATTTTTCATGCAGACTTTGAGATGTTTCAGAACATTTTGTTAAAAAGACGGTTTCCGTGGAGTTCCCACTGTGGCAAGTGGGTTAAGGACCTTGTGTTGCCACAGCCGTGGCATCGGTCACAGTTGTTGCTCGTATTCCATTCCTGGCCTTGGAACTTCCATATGCCATGGGTGTGGCCAAAAAAAAAAAAAAAGATGTTTTCCCTGTTGAATTACTCTTGCCAATAGAGTCAAACATCTCTTGACTCTATAGATGTGAATCTATTTCTAGACTCTTTATTTTGTTTTATTGATTTTTTTTTTTTGCTTTTCCTTATACAAAAACCACAGTGTTACTATTGTTTTATAACAAGTCTTGAAAGCCTTTGTTCTTCTTTCTCAAAATTGCTTTGGCTCTACTAGATGTATTTTTATATAATTTTTTGAATCAGTTTTGCAATTTGGATTCTTAGATTTTGTTTGGCATGGAATTGAATGAAAAGGTCAATTTGGCCAGAATTGACATCCTGAAGGAATTGAGAATTTCAATCCCAGAAGTAGATGTAGGGAGTTCCCGCTGTGGTACAGCGGGTTAAGAATCTGACTGTGGTGGCTTGGGTTGATGCCGAAGTACAGGATCCATCCCCAGCCTGGTGCAGTGGGTTAAAGAATCCGGCATTGCTGCAGCTGCAGCTGCAGCTTGGATTCGATTTCTGGCCCTGGAATTTCCATATGCCTGGGTACAGCTATAAAACACACACACACACCCCCCACAAAAAACAAAAACAAAAAGTAGATGTAGTTCTCTGGTTACACAGATTTAAAAATTTTTCTCAGTGATTATATGTAGATTTTAGGGTAATTTCTTGAACGTCTTTAAATTTATCTCTTAATTATTTTATATCCTTTTAATGCTATTTTAAAATTATATAATCTAATTTTTAAATTGTTAATATGTAGAAATACAATGCTATTTTGTGTCTTCACCTTATATATTGTGACGTTACTAATTCGCTTAGTTCAGGTAGCATGTTTTTGGTAATTTTCTTAGGATTTTCTCTATGACCATGTTATCTGTGAATATGCCACCTGTTATTACCTGGTTTCCACTGGTTATGCCTTTTCTGTTTTCCTTTGCCTTATTGAATTGGCTAGGACTTCTAGGATAATGACAGCAAACGTTCTTGCCGTCTTCCTAATCTTAGCTGGAAATCTAGGAGGTGTTCACCATTAAGTACGTTTTTCGCTATGACTTTTTGCTAGCACCCCATTATCAGACTGAGGAAGTTTTGCTGAAAAGGGGTGGTGTTAGAGTTCCCGTTGTGGCGCAGTGGTTAGTGAATCCGATTAGGAACCCTGAGCTTGTGGGTTCGATCCCTGCCCTTGCTCACTGGGTTGAGGATCCGGCATTGCCATGACCTGTGGTGTAGGTTGCAGACGCGGCTCGGATCCCGAGTTGCTGTGGCTGAGGCCGGCGGCTACAGCTCCGATTCGACCCCTAGCCTGGGAACCTCCATATGCTGCGGGAGCGGCCCAAGAAATGGCAAAAAGACAAAAAAAGAAGAAAGGGGGGGGGGTGATGTTGAATCTTATCAAATGTTTTCACTCTGGATCTATTAGATGCTTGTATAATATTTCTGCTTATTTTCTAATGTGGTAGATTATAAACGAGTCCCAAATGTGAAACCAGCCCTACATTAGGGGGATAATATTACTTGTTTGAGATGTGTTATATTTGTAATTTATTGTTAGATTAAATTTTACAATACTTTGTAAAATTTTATCATTTATGTTGACAAAGGATATAGGTCTGTACTGTTCTTTTCTCATAGTGTCCTCTGATTGTGGTATGAGGATTATATTGATTTTATAAAATAATATGGGAAATGTTCCCTCTTCCTCTTCTTTATGAAAATATGGTATTATTTACTCTATAAATATCTGAGAGAACTTACTAGTAAAGCCATCTGGTTATGGAACTTTCTTTGTGGCAAGATTTTTAATGGTGAATGCAATTTTTTAAACAGATATGAGACTAATTGTATTTTCTCCCTTTCTTGGATGTACTTGGATAATTCCATGTTTCAAATATTTTTCCATTTCATCCACATTTTCAAAAAATATCCTTCTTATAATATCTGTAGGATCTATAATAATGTCTCTTATTTCTGATATTGGTCATTTCTGTTTGTTTATTCTTTAATCTCTTTTTCTAGGAGCCTGGCAGTTTTAGCTATCATTCCAAAGAAATGATCTACTGGTGTTCCCTAGCAGCTAGCATTTAAGGATTTGGCATTGTTATTGCTGTGGCTTGGGTTCGATCCCTGGCCCTGGGAGCTTTCTGCATGCTGCAGGAGTAGCCAAAAAAAGAAAAAAAAAAAAAAAAAAAAAGGAAAAAGAAAAAGAAAAATCTACTGATTTGCTTTGATATCATAATTTCCTGACTTCTATTTATTTTTTATTTAATTTGTCCTTTTTCTAGCCCTTTCAGCTAGAAATTACACCTTTGATTTTAAACATTTCATTTTTTCTGTTAGAAAATAATAAGCTAATAATAATAATAAATAGTAATAAATAAGCTAATAAGGCTATAACATTACCTCAAGTGCTGCTTTAGTTGTATCCCATAAATTTTGTTTTATTTAATTAATTAATTTATTTGTCTTTTTAGGGATGCACCCGAAGCATATGGAGGTTCCTAGGCAAGGGATCAAATCAGAGCTACAGCTGCCTCCTCCATCACGGTCACAGCAATGCTGGATCCGAGCCATGTCTGCGACCTACACCATAGTTCATGGCAACACTGGATTTTTAACGCACTGAGCGAGGTCAGGGATCGAACCCGCACCCTCATGGACACTAGGTGGATTCATTTCCACTGAACCACAACGGAAACTCCATATCCCCCAAATTTTGAAACTTTATGGTTTCATTATTATTCCTTTTTAAATATTTTATAATTTACATTGTGATTTTTATTTTGATCCATGGCAAATTTAGATGATTTTTAAATTTCCTAATACAGTGGATTATATGTTATATTTGTTAGTTTTTAATTTAATTCTAATAATTTAATTTTAGTGTAGTCCCAAAATTACCCTTATTTCAATGTATAATATTTATTGAGTCATCTTTAATCTCTCAACAGATGGTCTATTTTGGTGAATTTTCCATCTGCATTTGAAATAAATATGCGTTTTGATCTTGAATGTAGTGTTTTAAGCAGCTCAGTTAGGTTAAATTGATTGGTGATATTCAAGTATTCCTTTTTCTTATTTTTTTGGTCTACTTGTTCTATCAACTACTATCTTCAGTTATAAGTTTAAGCTGGTCTGTTTCTCCCACTAGTTTGTCTATTTTTGCCTTACATATGTTGAGGATCTGTTATGTGCACATTCACACAGTATGTGTTCTTAACGAGTTAACCCTTTGTCAGTAGAAAATATTTCTCTTTATCTTTAGAAATATTTTATATTGCCATCATTTTGGGATTACAAGACAGCTGCATTACTGTTCTCATTCTTACTGTTTTTATATGTCTTTATCATCCTTTTGCATTTATCTTATCTGTGTCCTTGTATTTAAATAGTCTTTCTTGCAGACAGTGTATAGTATGGTATTCATGTTCTAGTCTCATTTTAACAGCATTTAATATTATTTTTAATATTGTTGGGTTTAAGTCTTACCATCACACTACTTTTCTATTTTCTCATTATTTCTTTTTCTCTACTCTTAGACACACTGAACATTTTTAGTATTTCATTTTTTATCCTTTTTTAAAATTTCTAAACCTTTTTATTGGCTTTAGTAGTTAGTTATACTTCCAATAATCACCCTACCACCCTTCTTGCTTTGTTGATATATATTTTACGTCTACATATATTGAAACTCCACAATACAATGTTATAGGCTTCTTCTAATAATTAAATGTAGCTTAAGAAAATTAATAAATGAACTACTCTTTTATTAGTTCTCTTTAGCTTGAAGAAATGCCTTCATTTCTTGTGTAACAGGTCAACTGGTGATGAGTGTCTTAATTTTGTTTATCTTAAAATGTCTTCAGTTTACTTTATGAAGTTCCATTTTTATTAGTATTTTTCACTGGATATATAATTTTAGGCTGATAATTTCCTCCCCCCGCCAAGTATTTAAAAGGAACTATTCCACTGTCTTCTGACTTTCAATATTTTTGATAAGAGGTAAACTGTCATTCTTTGTTTCTCAGAATCTTTTTCTCTCTGGTTTCTTCTAAGATTTCTCTTTTTATCACTGGTTTCCAACAATTATAATATTCATTGGTACAGCATTCTTTCATTTTATCCTACTGGAAGATCATTGACCTTTTGTATCTGAGACATATTTTTTGAGTTAATTTGGAAAATTCTCAGCCATTATCAAATATTTTTCTTTTTTTCCTTTTTTTTTTTTTGTCTTTTTGCCTTTTCTTGAGCAGCTCCCGTGGCATATGGAGGTTCCCAAGCTAGGGGTCAAATCGGAGCTGTAGCTGCTGGCCTAAGCCACAGCCACAGCAACGTGGGATCCGAGCCGCGTCTGCAACCTACACCACAGCTCACGGCAAGGCCAGATCCTTAACCCACTGAGCAAGGGCAGGGACTGAACCCGCAAGCTCATGGTTCCTAGTCGGATTTGTTAACCACTGCACCATGGCGGGAACTCCCCAAATATTTTTCTTTATCTAACATTTTTCTCATCTTCCCTGGAGCTCCAGTTCAACATATTTTAGAATACTTGATATTGAATCACAAGTCACTGAGACTCTTCATTGCTCATGATGACAACACTGTGCCCTGTGTAATTACTGTGAAAAATTCAATAGATGCATAGTACTGGATTCTAAAAATGTGTAGTAATTTACTTATTGTGGTAGGTAGCTTCATGTACAGATTCTCCCAAAACTCTGCCCCCTTGTATTCCCACTCTTATGTAATCCCTTCACCTTGAGTGTGGGCTGGATCCAGCCCTTGGCTTCTAATGAATAGAATACAGAAAACTTAATAAGAAGTCAGTTCTGTGATAAGGTGACAAAAGACTCCTCAAACTTTCTTGCATTTGCTCTGCTTGTTCATCATGATGATGCAAGTTGAGACACAGAGAAGCCCATAAGGCAATAAACTGAGAATAGGCTCTGACCAAAAACCTAAGAAGAACTGAGACCCTTTGTCCAAAAGCCTGCAAGGAACTGATTCCTGCAACACCTACATGAGTGAGCTTGGACACAAATCCTTTCTCAGTTAAACCTTCAGAGAAAACCTCAGCCTCAGATGCCATCTGAGAGCTGTCTTTCTCATTTAGAGGATCCAAGTAAGCCATAGTCAGATAGCATAGACATCATGCTATAAACCATGCTACTGTTTTAAGTTGCTAAGTTTGGGGGTAATTTGTTACACAGCAATGGATGACTAATACACTTTCCTTGTCTACCATTTTTGGATATGTTCTCTCCTTCTATTATTTGCCATCATAAATAATGTTGTACTAAATAGCTGTGTGCAACAAAACAACAACTGTGGTGGATGCAAAAATGGCCACAAACTCTTCCTCTCCTGGCATTCAAGCTCTTAGGTGGTGCCCTCCCACATTGACTATGACCTTGGCCATGAGACTTACTTTAGCCAATGGGACAGTGGAAAACATGCTATAGGCAGAGACTTGAAATGTATATTTGGCTTCACTCTTTTGTTGTGAGGACGCCAGGGCTGGGCTGCTGCATGACACAAGCCATGTGGCCCAGTCACCCTCATCACCCTGGCCAACAGCCTACTGGCTGCCCTAAGTCTGACCAAAGACATCTTAGAACTGCCAACCACCAGCTTACTCACCAGCTGACCAGATGCTTGTGCGAACCAAGCAGTGATTAGCTGAGCCAACCAGAACCAGAAGAACCATCCAGCCAACCCACAGAAGCATGAGCTCAATGAAACATGGTTGTTTCTAGGCCATTAAGTTTTGGGGTGGCTTGTTACACAGCACAAGCTCTGGCCTGGAAAACATAAGGTTAAGGGAAAGAGGCAGTTGTCACACAAAGTCACAAATTGTGTCACTGCTCTTCCATCAACCTTGCTAATGAAATAAAGTACGAGGCAAATGGTCTTTGATGGTATGTATGGAGCTGTGGAATTCTAAGGGGCCAGAGTCAAGCTAAGAACCGGGAACCCTCCCCCACGTTGCCTGGGCTTTCCTTACAAATATGCCTCTTCTCTCTGTCCTAAGGGATAGATTCACCCTGGTGGCTTCCATGTTGGTTTTCCTCACTAGGTAATGAGCCACTTGATCTGAAACCAGAAGAAGAAATATGGGGATGGTCAGAGGCCTTACAGCCCTCCCTGGCTGTCGGGGGTCTCTGCTCTTAGAGCTATGGCTAAGTGGACACAGGGCAGATAACAGAAGCAGCCTGTGCAGTGAGGAGTTAGGAGGAACCAGGAGTCAGCCTGCAGACCTTGAGGCCAAGTGGCACATAGCAGGTCCTCAACACACATGTGGAGCAATGTGTACACGTTACAGACATCACGTGCACATAAGGTGTGGTGATGCTTTGTGCCTGAGACTATCCAGTGGGTTATTCTTCAAGTTTCTCCAGGTTGAAAGGCAGGGTGTGCAGAAGAACCCAGGAACCTTTGCAGATAGGCTTGCTGACTCCTCAGGCTTAGTCTCAAGCCATCTGAATGGAAGTCAAGGATTTTTGCAGAGACCTGTCCTCCTGCAGGTGTTCCTGCAGCATCGTAAACAAGATGAAAGGGACAAGCTACATCTGTCTGTTTCCAGTTTTATTTTTGTTTTTGTTTTTTAAAAAAAACACCTTTAAGAACAGATGAGCTGGTGCAGGGGCACCACATATGTCGCAGTAGGTCCAGTGGCCATCCCACCCGCATCTTTTATTTGGCTTTGTCTGTGCAGCTGAGAGGCGGGCCTTATGGGAGGTTGCAGCACTTGCTTTCTGAGTGCCCTCAGCACTGGGACAACGAGAGATGTGTCTGGTCCGGTAGGGTCAGGAGCTACATTGTCCCTTTCTGATGGGGCCGATGGCCTCTTTCTGGCTTGTGATGATCACTGTCTCAAGGGCACCATCATCCTTGTCTTCATGTCAGGCATGTGCTTACAAGACGGAATCTGCAAAGATTATGACACACACAAAATTAAAAATAAAAGTTTCTTTCCCCAAAAAGATGATTTACATGTAAGTGGGGGAGTTCCCGTCATGGTGCAGTGGAAACGAATCTGACCAGGAACCATGAGGTTGCGGGTTCAATCCCTGGCCTCTCTCAGTGGGTTAAGGATCTGGCATTGCTGTGAGCTGTGGTGTAGGTCACAGACTTGGCTTGGATCTGGTGTTGCTGTGGCTGTGGCATAGACCAGCAGCTACAGCTCTGATTCGACCCCTAGCCTGGGAAGCTCCATATGCTGCGGGTGTGGCCCTAAAATAAATAAATAAATAAATAAATAAATAAATAAATAAATAAATAAATAAATAAAGTGGAGATTAACTTATCTTCTTTCTTGAGTTTCAAACCTGGAGGTTCCAGGTACATTCACTGAAGCTGTGTTTTCCTTCCAGTTCGAGGCCCAGTTCCCAGTTCCGTCTCCCTGCTGGGCCTAGCCACCCAGCAGGACCCAGGCGTCCATAGGTGGGCGCTCCAGGGTGCAGGGCTTTGGTGGCCTGCTTCACTGTTAGAGTGTCCCTGACCCCAGACAAGGTCCAGAAACCACAACCCTCAAGTTGCTCCCTCACAGTAACTCACTCGTCAGGAAGTCTCATTCCATAAGATTTTCTCAGATTCCTTAGAATGATCAGTCTCTCTCTTTCAAGATCTTTGGATTCTTCCACGATCTGAGTTTGTGGATCTTGGGGCCTTGGGCTCTAAGAGGGGATGATTCCCAGGGTGATGCATGCTATCCGCATTTGCCAGTTCTTAGTTGTTGGAGTCTTGGGTTGATTTTGCCTCAAAAAATTTTAGAAATTAGGATGGGAAATTGTAAAAATTAAAGGAAGGAAGGATAGAAGAAAAGAAGAAAGAAAGGAAAGGAGGTCCCATTGTGGCGCAGCAGAAACCAATCTGACTGGCATCTGTGAGGACGTAAGTTCAATCCCTGGCCTTGCTCAGTGGGTTAAGGATCCAGCGTTGCTGTGAGCTATGGTGTAGGTCGCAGACACGGCTTGGATCCTATGTGGCTGTGGTGTAGGCTGGCAGCTCTAACTCTGATTCGGCCCCTAGCCTGGGAACCTCCATATGCCATGGACATAAGACAAAAGACCAAAAAAAAAAAAAAAAAAAAAAAAAAAGGAAGTAGGAGGAAGGAAGAAGGAAAGAAAGAAAAGGTGGATAGATGGAAGGAAAGAAAGAAATAAAGAAAGGAAAGAAAAAAAAAAGAAAGGGAGAGAGAGAAAGAAAAGAAAGCCTAAGCAAACAAGTAAGTAAAAATCTGGAACATTCTGGGCAGGTTGACTGGGCATGCTACTGCCACCTTGTCAGTGATGTGTGTGCACTGCCCCACCCAGGAACAACACACCTTCCCTCTGCAAACCTTCGTCCTTCCATTTTCAAGTTTTGCCCTTCCGTGACAAACAGTGGCTTCTCCTCACCATCCTTCCTTCAGCTTCCAGTCAACCAACCAGATGGCACTTGGTGATCTGGTAAATTGCCCCTTCAGCTGCCCAGCCTCCCTCTGTCCCTCACATTTTGTGTTTTCCTGGGTGGCCCTGTTCAGCATGGGAGAGACTGGGTGGCCACGGGCACAGAAAGCTTCAAGGATGCTTGTCCCAAACCATAGAATTGTTGGTGAATTGTCAAGACGGTCTCTGGCGACACATCTGCCCACGAGAAGAGGAGAGAAAGCACCTTGCTTCAGCTTTGGATGGAGTTTACTTTTGTTCCCTGAGACTGCAAAAGCCCAGCCCATGATGCCTATCTAAAAAATCTAACCGTATTCAAAAGAAAACCTTTGCTCTATAAACGAGATTAGCCATCTCCCCATTTCGGTATATAAATTGGCTCTCCATTTAGACTTCCTCCCCTGCAGGACTCCTTCATTACAAACCATCATTGCATCAGGATAACCCTGGAAAGAAGAAAAGCAACACAACACAATACTTAATTTCATTAATCTGTTTAGCAATACCAATATAATGAGGCATAATATTGATTTTCTTACTTGGAATTTAAAAATCTCTACTTCTTTCCGCAGAATTAAATGCTTCAAACTGATATTCCACCTCTTTACAGTCGCATCTTTAATTTAGTTGTTATAATTAGGCATTAACGGGTGTCAGTAGGATAGCCAGTTAGAGACCGTTCTGTTCTGCTTGTCTTGATTATCACAGTTTAGATGTAAAGTAAATTAGAATGAAAGACTATACAGTCCAATTACAGATAAAAGCAGCACACTGCACTGTTGTAATTAGATGCCAGGACTATTTTTCTTAGATTTTGTATCTCTGAGGGCCCTTCTTGTAGTTACTTGGCTGAAGCCACATCTGAGAGATTTCAGAGTGGGTCTGAGTCGTTGCAGCCATATGGTCTCCTGTGAAACTTGAACTTCTGACGGGGCTTCCTCCCTTGGCCAGAGCGTATGGGCACTTGCTGGAGTGTTTCTCCCATGGGACCAGCGGTCTGCATGCATCTCTGCCTTTTGCTGCCTGGGAAGTGCAGGTGGTTGGAGGAGATGGGTACAAAGGTCCGATTGGTGTCAAATCTTGGGGATTTTGCTGCCTTTGGAAGCCATACTTTTCATCTTCATGTGGAATTTTCTAGCAGTGAGCATATGCTCGGTGGGGCCTCCCTGTAGGTGCGGCTTACGTTTGCAAACTGACCGAGGACAGCTTGACATGGCCCCTGAAGCGTTCTTTGGAGGTAGCGTGACCCATCCGTGCATTTCACAAACATTTATAGACTGTCCACCCTGCCAGGATGAGGCTGGACCGTGGACCCACAGCCACACCTGCTGGGGTAAGGGAGGGTCGGCCAAGGGCTGCTGAAGGTGGGGGGGGGCATGGAGTAGATCATTGATGATTCTGATACAGCATTTAAAGTGTTCCCTGGAGTGAGAGCGCTGCCTTCCACGGCAGCCAAAGCAGGGACAGCCATACCACGTGAGAGGTGAGAAGCCCCCATTCCTTGGGCTGTGATGCCAGACTTGTTTTGAAGCATGGAATTATTTAAGTGAGGGGAGAAGTATCAGGGAGAGAGATCCAGAAGGAGCTCCTTGACCACACTGGAGCCAAAGGCGCAGAGGTGATGGCTAGAGCAGGTGGGCCAGGCAGCTACACAACATAGGCCATGCCAGGCGGTGAAGGACCTTGCAAGCTAAGCTAGAGGAGGCAACTCAGGGACTCTCACGGCGAAAAAGCCCACAGGGACCTCCCTGCCCTGGAATAGACTCCCCAGTTCTCAGTCCTCTTGCAGTCCTGGCACAGACTAGCATCTCTGACCTCCATCTCCACGGGGTTATTTTGAATTTAGCCCTGGGCTCCCAATGGAAAGATTCCCCACCACCACCACCACCACCAACCATGGTGTGTGAGACTGTTAGGGGGACCCATACTGCTTTGATGGGTGAAGATGCTTAGGTAATGGCTTTTGGGGAGCCAGGCAGGGTGGGGAGAGTGAGGGCATCCTTTCCTTGCAGGGATATAAATGGGTTCCGGAGTACTCAGATGACACCCCTCGTGAGGTGAGCCAAACCCAGGACCAAAATATGCTTGTTACCCCTGAGGACTTTGTGTTTTTGTTGTTGTTATTTTTGTTGTGGTGGCTATTGCCTTTTGCTTTTTCAGGCCGCACCTGCAGCCTAGGGAAGTTCCCAGGCTAGAGGCTGAATCCGAGCAACAGCTGCCTGCTTATGCCACAGCCACAGCCACGTGGGATCTGAGCCAAGTCTGGGACCTACACCATAGCTCACGGCAACCCTGGATCCCCGATTCACAGAGCTGGGGCTCCAACCCACATCCTCATGGATCCTAGTCGGAATCATCACCACTGAGCCATGACGGGAACTCCCTTGAGGACTTTTGGATTCCAGGCCTGTGGTGAAATTTCTAGCAGTCAGAACCATCCAAGATGCAAAAGGCTGAGAACCAGCATACTTCCTGTCACTGGGCACAGTTTGCCACTAGCTGGATGACACTTACCCAAGGCCCAGCTGGTACAGAGCGGACCTGGCCTAGATGGGCTTTCTGCTGGATCTCATTTCTCACCACGCGGATGCGCAGCATCAACCGACGCATGTGCAGAAGCTATGGCTATTTCAACCCACCACACATAGACTAAGTCGGAGGACCACCAGCGTCTACTGCGCATGTGTACGTAAGAGGCACCTCATTTTCACGCTCTCCGCGATTCCTGTGTCCTGAATTCCCCGGTGTGTTTTGCAAAGCGCTCCTATTTTCCTACATGAAATTCACGGGTTTGTCTCCAGGCAAATTTGCTTTGGAGACACTTCCATTCGTGTTATGCTAACAGGGCGATCTGTGAAATTCAAGTCATGCCGTTTCAAGTACTTAGCAAATGAGAAGGAAAGCATCTCAATAGTTTGAGTGGTGTGACCTCAAGAGAGCTCGGGTGTGTATCCCTTACATAGGTCTCAGGTAAGTATGGTTCTAGGCACGCCCTTGCTCCACACTGAGTAGATTTTAGGGTTTAAAGAGATGGGATTTTAGAGATAGGGTCACTAAATAGAAAAGGTTATTTTTTAAAAATTAAAGTATAGTTGATTTACAAAGTCGTTTCCATTTCTGCAGGACAGCAAAGTGACCCAGTCGTACATATATATATAATTTTCTACAAATTATCTTCCCTCATGTTCTATTCCAGGAGATTAGATATAGTTCCCTGTGCTGCATAGTAGAAACTCATTGCTTATCCATTTTAAATGGAATAGTTTGCATCTACTGACCCCAAACTCCCAGTCCATCCCACTCCCTCCCCCTTCCCCTTTGGCAACCAGAAGTCTCTTCTCTATGTCTGTGAGACTGTTTCTGTTTTGTGGATAGGTTCGTTTGTACCATATTTTAGATTTAACATATAAGTGATGTCATATGGTATTTATCCTTCTCTTTCTGACTTCACTTCGTATGATAATCTCTGGTTGCGTCCATGTTGCTGAGAATGACACTATTTCATTCTTTTTTATGGTTGAGTAGTATTCCATTCTATACACATACCACATCGTCTTAATTATTCCTTTGTCAGTGGACCTTTAGGTTGTTTCCAAGTCTTGGCCATTGTGAATAGTGATGCAGTGAACATAGGGGTGCCTGTATCTTTTGAATAATAGTTTTGTCTGCACATATGCCCAAGAGTGGGATTGCTGGATCATATGGTAGTTTAAGAGGTTCTTGAGCTGGTCATCTCCCACGGAAGCAGGAATCTGTGCCCTAATTGAAGACTACTTGAGAAATGAAATGTCGCTTTCCAACTTGGCTCTTCACAGTGGGTCTCAAGGGTAATTCGACTCTGTAGGATTTTGGCTGTAGGTAATGACCTGGGGAATCAAATTCCATGAAAGACGTAATTCTACATTTGTGATTTGTAGATGGGTGTACATGGGATTCGGGTCATCATGAGACTGATGAGACTCATCTCTATGGGAACGTCAGTCAGCTGTGCCTGGCTTCCAGGCGGGTTTCATCAAATGCTCAACCTCCAGGCTAAGGTGACCCTTCAGAGGAAAACACCACATACAGCCAATCACATTTTCTCTGGAAGGTACTTTTTTTTTTTTTTTTTTGTCTTTTGTTGTTGTTGTTGTTGCTATTTCTTGGGCCGCTCCCGCGGCATATGGAGGTTCCCAGGCTAGGGGTCCAATCGGAGCTGTAGCCACCGGCCTACGCCAGAGCCACAGCAACGTGGGATCCGAGCCGCGTCTGCAACCTACACCACAGGTCACGGCAACGCCGGATCGTTAACCCACTGAGCAAGGGCAGGAACCGAACCCGCAACCTCATGGTTCCTAGTCGGATTCATTAACCACTGCGCCACGACGGGAACTCCTGGAAGGTACTTTTAAAGTGAGCTAATCCCACCTCGGCAAGAAGGATCGAGCTGAACAAGGTCCCACCCTGAGGTTTCAGGACCAGAAGATGTGCTAACTCTTCTGACTTCTATTTCACACTGTCCTACTGAGGAGAAGTTGAGTTGTCTGGGATGGTGCTGTTAAAACCTACAACCCACCCTCCAGTGCCAGCACGTGTGTGCACGCACAGAGCCACAGGCGCAGACACACAGACACAAACACAAAAAGCCATAGGCACATACATAGATACACACATAGTCACAGCCACACACATATACACACACATATCCACATAGACACAGACATACAGACACAGGCACACACATATACACACACATATCATCCAGACACAGACACACACACAGAGCTACAGGCACATACACAGACATACAAAGACACACAGATACACACACAGACACAGGCACACATAGATACACAAACACATAGACACACACAGATACACAAACACGTAGACACAACACAGATACACACATACAAACACGTAGACACAACACAGACACAGGCACACAGACACACATACACACAGATGGACACACACACACACGCGCACACACACATTGGGTATCTAACAAAAACCAAAACCGAAAAGGAAATCTTAAATTCCCTGCAAATGTTCTTGGAGAGACCACTGTTAATTTAGGAAGATTCCTTTTTTCCATGATGAATTAATTTCCTAGAGATCATTTAAGGTGTGATCCAAGCATATATTTTCTTTTGCGCCCAAACGGATCTGACCTCTTACTAATTTTGCCTACAATTAGTTTGGTGTAATTACCGCCACTTACAATTTAGTCTGCTTTCACTAAAAAAAATTATTGTTCGCGGGGTCATAAAACTCTTTAAAAATTGCTTAATGAAAAATGGAGCCTTGGGAATGTTGCACAAGATAAGCCCAGCCATTAAATCCCGGACTTCTCGTGCGCGTGAGGTAGTAGTTTGTGCTGGAGGCTCTTCAGCACTGTGTGTGTGTGTCTGTGTGTCTGTGTTGTGTCTGTGTGTCTTATGTGTGTATCTGTGTATGTCTGTGTGTGTCTACGTGTGCACATGTGGGCCTCTGGGGGGCACCGGGGTTTGGGAGAGAAGCTACCTTTTATGGGTGCCCGCTTCAGCCCTGGGTGTGTGCTGCATAGCCTGGGATGGCCTGAGATCCCCATTTAAACCAGAGGACACTCGGGATGCTCTGTCTCCATCCTGCTGGGCCAGAATGGCCAGATCTAACAAGAATAAAGACATCATGAGCAGGTGGTCCAGAGGAACAGTAACTAAGCAGACTTCAAGCCAATTTCAGTATTCTTGGGTAGATGCTGTCTGGGCTAGACCCCCTCTGCTCCAGTCTCTTGATGGAGACCTGGCATTTGAAGTGTCCACAGCCTGGGAGGCTCATCCCCCTGTGACAAGCCTCCTCTCATGTGCCGTTCCTGCTGGCGGGTATGACAACTCTGCTTTGTTATCCCTGAGGGACTCAGCCCCGCCCCCTTGCTCACGCTTCTCTTTCTCCTCATTACTGGGCCAGAGGAGAGTGAGGCCAGCCGTCCTGGAGTTCTCTCCAACCACACACATCTTTGCAGCACGATGAATGTGCTAACAGACTTTGTTCTGAGGCCTTGGGCATGCACGTGGGTGTTCTGATGGCCTGGGTGTGCAAACAGGTGTTGTGATGTCTTGGATTACACATGGGCTCTGATGCCTTGGGCGTATGTGAGCATGCTCTGATGTTTTCCCATGCTCTCCTGTTCTGGGTGTGCACAGTCTTGGAGAATTCTTTCAAACTGGTACAGAGCAAGGGGGGCAGAAAGTGAAGAGACCCTAAGGATGAAGATGCCATGTGTTAGGGCATGAGAACTCCAGTCCGGAGCGCTGCCTTGGGAGTCCGTCGCTGCAAGGTCTTCTGAAGAGATGGCTGAGCATGGGGCTCCCGGACTGACTCCCCCTGAGACTGAACCTACAGCTCCTACCTCCAGATATCAGCATTCAGCCCAGCTTTGCTTTTCCAGCTGAGGATGGACAGCTTTGGCCTAGAAGGGGAGCAATGAAGTGAAGTGAGTGAGAGGTGAGAGTGGAGCTCCAGGGGAGCCCCGGAGTCCTAGAGCATAAGCCCTGGCAGCATTAGGAGGCTGGGCATCTGGGAAAATAGTTTCCCTCACTGCCCCATTGCATAGTCCCAACCAGCACCAGCATTACCTGGAAGGAGATTGAAATTGCATAAAATCCATAAAAGTGCATGCTGTAGGCTCCCCACCTGTTTGGCCTCTGAATTTAAATCGAGCAAAGATCTAAAGACTACCCTTCTAGGGAGCAGGGAAGGCTAAGCTAGGAGGATGGGACTAACACATGCACACTGCTATGTATCAAAGAGATAACTAACAGGGACCTGCTGTATGGCACAGAGAGGTCTACTCAATGTTCTGTAATAACCTTTATGGGAAAAAAGAATGGATATGTGTGTGTAGAATTGATTCACTTTGCAGCACTGAAGATGATGCAACACTGTTAATCAACCACACCCCCCCAATTTTTTCAAATAAAGAGTACCCTTCTCAAAGGGCTTCCCCACTACATTCAAAACAGAATCTCAACTCCTTAAAGAGCCCATGAGACCGCGGTGATCTAAGCCTTCCTGTCCCCTAGGCTCACCTGCTCAGCTCCAGGCAGCCACACTGAAGGAGCACAGATGGCCCTCTGCCTGGAGGTTCCCCCCCAAAGCTCTTCCTGTCTCTCTTGCAATAGATGATTCTCAGGGAGGCCACCCTAGCCACTCCTGCCTTCCCCATCATTCCCTGGGCACTCGCCTGCCTTCGCTTTCATCAGGGCGTCTGGGGCCAGGACTCAGATGGGACTCTGCCATTTACTAGCTCCGTGATCTTGATCAAGCCACCTAACCTCTCCAGTGCCCCAATCCCTTCATCTGAAAAGAGTGATGACAGTACTGCCCGGGACTGTGGGTGTGAGGGTTCAACAAGGCAACACCAGGAGTTCCCGCCATGGCCCAACGGAAACAAATCCAACTATTATCCATGAGGATGCAGGTTCGATCCCTGGCCTTGCTCAGTGGGTCAGAGGTCTGGCATTGCCGTAAGCTGCTGTGTGGTTCACAGAGGTGGCTCAGATCCTGCATTGCTGTGGCTGTGGCATAAGCTGGCAGCTGTAGCGCCGATTCAACCCCTAGCTTGGGAACTTCCCTGTGCCACGGTGTTGCCCTAAAAAAAAAGCAAAAACCAAACAAACTAACAAAAGCAAAAAACAAAAAAGAAAAAGTGACAAGGCAGTACCTGTAATGAAAGGGTTTAGAATGGCATCTGGCAGAGAAAGAGCACTGGTTAAATGTAGGCTGTTGTCATTTTTATGATTTGATTTATATAATGCTTAATTACATAATATGTATAATATACATGGAGTTGTAATAATAATTATCAGTAGTCTTTTATTCCCGGTGAACCAGTGCAGAAGCCTGCACCCAGTTCAACCTGGGGGCTGAACCTCAGGGTCCCAACTTTCCTTCCACACCCAGCTGGCTAAATGATACAGGATCATGCATGAACGCTGAATATTTTCTTTTTAATAAATACATGGCCCAGAACTTTGCTATCTCCTGCAGCACTTTTTAAAGGTTAGTAAAAGTACCTATGGAGCCAAAGTAACCAGCCAAAGTCTGCATAACTTAAGTTCGGAACCCTTGCCCAACTGGCCCTACATGGTTTCAAAATACTGGATGAAATATCATTTCATTTGCTATGGAATTCACGAGGGCATAGTAGAAGGACATTTTACCAATCCATGGAGCTGGTGACTTCATGCCTGATGCCCTGGGTGCCACAGAGCCCTGGCACTAAGGAGTGGGTCATGATAAATGGACCTCTTTTGTTTATGTAACATAAGCCTGGACATTCTCTCCAAGGTAGGAAAACGCCTTCCAAATTATCTTTAGAAAAAAAAAAAAAAGTCTCTTTAGATGCAGTGTTCTATTCTCTTCAGGGAGCAGCATCTTTTGTTAAGTGGAACTCTGTTTCCGGAAATGAGTGCTGAGATTCTGTTAAACTGAGTGCCACGGTCTGTTTTAGTCCTGATGGAAAATGCTCGTTTCGACAGAACATGCTTTGTGAAGTGAGACAAGCATGAGTCAAAGGAGGCAATACACTGAGTTCGTGATTCACCCTTCATCAAGAGGTGAACTGCGTAAGGTGTTAAAGCATCCTATGTCTTATCTCTGTTTAGAAACAAAATCAAGAGGGCTCAGTAGTATTCTGTTGGCTTGGGGAGGGCTGGAAGGAGGAGGCTGAGTCCTGGGGTCACCTCTGGAAATGTCTGATTCAGCCATCGGAACCCAACTGGCAACCAACAAGCCTTGGGTCAGGGCCTCCTGGGCACTGACCTGTCCAGTGTCTTTTTTTCAGCTTGTCCTTTGTTTATCTCAGCATTTACGGCCCCCCTGCTCTGCACAGAGAACTTTCCTGTGTGCTGGGGAAACAGCAGTAAAGGAAAGTTCTAGGTGTCTTCTGACAAATATTTCTTGACCCCCTTCTCAGTGCCCAAGGCTCCTGCGCAGAGTCCAGCCCTCTTCCTCATTGTGCGTATTTCCAGGGGGGTGGACAACCGGTAAAAGCATCAGTGACGTAAGGTCACGAGTGACAGGTGCCACCATGAAAATCAAAACAGGTGAGGGCCCAGGAAATGATGGGGCCAAGGCAAGGAAACTTTTCTGAGAATCCCCTGCAGAGACAGGGTCATCAAAAGGTGTGAGGGACCCTCTAGGCAGAGGGTGGCTGGGCTCCTTCGAGGGGTGGCTGGTATGGCTGGAGGGAGATGAGTGGGGCAGAGATGAACCTTAAGGACAGGAAGGCTTGGGTGGCAGGGGCCTTACGGGGTCTGCAAGGATTTTATTTCGCATGTGATGGGAAGTGCTTTGAAAAGGATACTAGTGTGTATGATCTTTAGATTTTGCTAGATTGAACTTTACAGGTCAAACAGGTTGGGAGTCTATAGTCTTCTCTGGGGCCACTCCTGCAAACGGGGGCCAGGCAGGCAGGGGAATGGGTGAAGGGAAGGGAATGTGAGGCCATGGGGAGAGGGCGGGGCATCAGCGGATGCAGGCACTGCCCTGCCCTGTCTCTCCCTCCGCAGAAGGTGGATGTTCTCTCTCAGCCCAGAGGAGGGTGGCCCAGAGAGAGAGAGAGCACAGTGTTGGCACACACATGGCACCAAACGAGGTCTCCACCCGGTCATTGGGGGCATGTGTGTGTCAGATATTTTTTCAGTGTGTCCCTTGACAGCAGACTCCTATGCTCAATGTCTTTTTTTTCCTTTGCTTTTTTCCTTTTTCCTTTTTAGGGCCACACCTGCAGCATAAGGAAGTTCCCTGGCTAGGGGTGGCATCAGAGCTGCAGCCGATGGCCTATGCCATAGCTGCAGCAATGCCAGATCCGGGCTGCATCTGTGACCCATATCACAGCTTGGGGCAGTGCCGGATCCTTAACCCACTGAGGCCAGGGATCAAACCTGCATCCTTATGGATACTAGTTGGAGACTCTAGAAATCCTGCCTGCCCAAGCCAGCGGGGTGGCTGGGACTTCTGGACGCACTGGGCAGCCCCTGTGGCCCTTCATGTGTGGGGCATATGTGTCCAAGACCAGCGAAGGGTCTCTGCGTGTTGAAATCCAATCTGTGAGTTTGCATGGGCATCCCCCTGGGCAATTAGGCATCAGGGGAGTGAGTGTGGCTGTGGGTGAGTAACACCCCCCTTGGCTTATCTACCAACATTTTCTTTACCCAGGGAGCCAGGGAGGCTCAGAGCAGGAGCAGGGGCAGAGAGGGGCCATGCTCTTGGCTCTGCGCTATGAGAGTCTCCATCAGTAGGACTGTGCTGAGGGGCTGGGCGGCCCCTGGATGCCGAAAGCATCAGTGTCCTGGCACTATTCCTCTTCCTTGGCCTTTCGCAGAGGCCAGCCACCGTGGGGGTGCTGACTAGAGGCCTCTGAGCTCCCTGCGCCCGGGTTATTATGGCAAACTTAAGAGTAGTAAATAAGAGGAACAAACAAAATAAAAACACAAAATGAAAAAATAATTAAAACAATAACTATTCCATTCATTCTGCGCACATCATCCAAGATTGCAGGAGAAAAAACTACAATAAAAACACGCTTTTAATCTGATAGTAAAAAAGCCCAATAAAATAAAAATGAGCTCCATTAATGAAAATAATGGCTCTTACCCCAGCCTGTGAAAATGCTGAGCTTATGTGTTTTGGGGTTTCGGGGAGCCGAGGACTGTTTTTTTTTTCCCCCCACCGCTGGTGATAGATTTGCTTTTGTTACATACTGGAAATGGCCCCAGCTAATTAGTATTGCTTAATATGGAATCTTACCTTTTGTATGAAGCCCAAAGAAATTGTGAAGCAAGACAACCAATTCCTGGGGAAACGGGTAAAAGAAATCTGCTCTATTTAAGGTCTGGGCGTCCGCAAGGAACTCAAATAGGTAGCCGTGTGTGTGTGTGTGTGTGTGTGTGTGTGTCTTTCTCTCTCTTCTTCTTTTTCTCTTAACCTCCCCTCCTCTGCCCGCCTTCTCATTACTTCAATTTCCTTTTGCCCCTTTTAGGGAACGACTTTAATTTTCTTGCACATGACAGGTAAGCCCCACCTCAGACTCTTTGGGGATGAAATGGAGGTATAAATAGATAAGTCCACAGTAATAGGAGACCTCGGCAGGACCCTTTCCCTTGCTGGAAAAATCAAGCAGCTCTGCTCCGGAGGTCCTCCTGCACCAAGCATCTTTGCAGGTGCCATCCTGCATGGCATGGCCTTCCTCCCCGGGACCTCCTCCCCAGGCTCTGTCCCCTGTTCCTCTCTGCAAGGTCTTACGGGTGGTGATTTGTAATTGCTTGTGTGTTTACTCTGAAGCCACTGACTGTAGCTACAAAAGGAGAAAGGCCGCCCCTCACAGTCCATGCCTTGGCCTTGAAAGACTTCGCTGCGAGCCGGCCTCACCAAACTCAGGACCAAACTCATTCAAAGAAACTCTCTGTCCATTTAATCAACTCCTCTGCTGCCCTCCCAGGGCCCTGGTGCTATGACTACAAGTACTTATTTGTTCAAATGAATATTAACATTGTAATTTAGTACCTAATTATGCTTCTCTAGTCATAACTGGAAATGTGGTATTAAAATCCTTACATGCTCTTTGGCTATCAGCATGTACCTTTGTCAATATTCTGGAATTGCTGGAGATTTCTTTAATGTACAATCTTGGTGCTCATATCTCTCCCTGTCGCCAATCCTCCCTCGTCGCTACAGATTTACTCTCTGCTGTTGCTGGCTGACTTAAGTACTGCAGTCTTGCTTGAATAAAATAGGACGTCTAGTGTTCAGCTCCTTCCTAAAGAAGTGTGGGCATAGATGCTGTTCAAATGGCTTCACCTTTTGTCTGATCACAGTACCAGCCACAGAGCATAAGATTTCAGGATTGCACCACCAGGAAAACCCACTAGTCTTCAAGTGTCATGCCCGACCCACAGTAAGTGCTCAATAAAGTTTACTTAATGAATAATTCTCACCTTCTCTTCTATTTCTAGCCCAGGAGCCCTCAGTCCTGGCCACACAAAAGAAAACCTGTATTTTAAAAATTCCTGGAGTTCCTGTTGTGACTCAGTGTGTTAACCTGACATTGTCTCTGTGAGGATATGGGTTTGATCCCTGGCCTGGCTCTGTGGGTTAAGGATCTGACATGGCCGTGGCTGTGGTGTAAGTTGCAGCTGTAGCTCTGATTCGACCCCTGGCCCGGGGACTTCCATATGCCACCAGTGCAGCTGTAAAAAACAAGTTAAAATTAAAAATAAATAAAAATTCCTCATGCCTGCTCTCATGCTGGAATGATGAAATCCATGCCCCTATGAATGGGGCTTCCAGATGGTTCCAACAGGCAGGGAGAATTAAGATCCCTGCCCCAGGCAAAGCCAACGTGTGTATGTTTTAAAGAGCCCCTGTCCTCTCTGTGACCAGTTCTTGTGAATAGCAGCCACTGGCAGATGATCAAAAACTTAGTTTCTTCTGGGAACTATTCTGTGAATTGATCAGCCATATCTAAAACAGTGGTGGAGGAGGAAGCAATATAGGCTTTAGGTTGGTAAAAAACACTTTTGAAAAGAGATTGGGCTACTTAAAAAAGACTATCCAAATAGGAATTATTTGTGTCTGAAATGATATTGGCTGCTCTGACCGCCAAGGGTTTTCTGCAAATTCTCCCATAAGGCCAATCCCCCTCTTGGCAGGACTGGGTGTCCATTTAACCAGGATGCAGATGGCTCCTAAGCAATAGCCCTGCTGTTAAGAATACCATTCAGGGCTTCTGTTTTGAAAATACCTATTTGCAACTGGGTAAGAAAAAGAAACACAGCAACTAGTGTGTCTAAGTCACCCTCTAAGAAAACATGTGTTTTCTGACAACTATATCATGGTTAGAGATTTGCTGAGCAAAGAGGACCCCTGTCCTGGAGGATTATGGGGGATGGGGGGGGGTTGCAAGGACTCGCTGTAGGCAGACTCCCAGCCTTAGCAAGAATCTTCTCCCATGCCCTTGAATGTCCTAGACAGCCTCTGACCATGGCACTGAAATTCCCAAAGCACTTAATGCAGCCTGGTTATCTTTACCCAGGAGTTCCAGCACCAGGTCAAGCCAGGAAATCTTCACTAAGTGGGTTGGGTTAAAGGCATCCCACGCATGAATCTTTGCACAATTTGAACTGATTCTGCCCAGGGCCATACATTAGGAATAGTTTTAGTTCTTCCTCTCTAATCTGCATGCCATTTCTTGCCTTATTGCAGTGGCTACAACTTTTAGTATTCAACTGAGTAAATGGTGGGGGCGGACATGCCTGCATTTGTTCCGCTAGAGGGAAAGCATTCCATTTCTCCATAAGTACGGTGTTAGCTGTAGCTTTCTGTGGAAACTCTTTATAAAGTTGAGGAAGTTCTTCTGTTTCTACTTTGCTGAGAGTTTTTTTTTTTTTTTTTTTGTAAAAAGAATGGGTGTTGAATTTTATCAGGTGTTTTATTTGCATTCAATTGATATGGTCATGTGATTTTTTTTCTTTAGCATGTCGATATGGCATATTTATTGATTGATTTTTTTGAACGTCGTACCATCTTACATATCTAAAGTAAATTCAACTTGATTGTGTGTCTGATTCTTTCTTTTATAATGCTAGGTTTTGCTCATATTTTATTGAAGATTTTTGTTCTTAAAGTCATAAAAAAGAATGGTTCATTAGTGTCTTATTTTGTGCTATGTTTGTTTCATTCAGGTATAGAGGTAAATAAAATGAGTTTGGAGGTATTTCTTCCTCTTCTATTTTCTGGAAAAGATTGTGTAAAATTTGGTAATTTCTTCTTCAAATATTAGAATTTTCCAGTGAAAATAACCATTTCCTTTTTAGAAAACTTGTAATGAAAAAGTCAGTCTTTTGAATGGTTATGGGAGTAATTAGGTTATCGATTTCATCTTGGCTTTGGTAGTTTGTGGTTTTTAAAGAATTGGTCTATTCTAAGTTGCTGAATTTCTGAGTGTGAAGGTGTTCATGGTATTGCATCCTTATTCGTTCAATGGCTGTGGGATCTATTGCAACATCCCCTTTCATCCCTGGATATTGTTGATTTGGGTGTTTTCTCTTTTTATCATGGTCAATCTTGATAGAGGTTTATCAGTTAAATTTTTTTTTTTAAAAAAAGAACTAGCTTTTTGTTTGATTTTTTTTCTACTGTTTTCCTTTTAAAAATTTCATTGTTTTCTGCTCTAATATTTATTATTTCCTCCTCTTTTTCCTGTTTTGTGTTTACTTTGCTCTTCCTTTTCTGTTTTCTTGAGGTAGGAACTTTGATGACTCATTTGAGACTTTTCTTCTTTTCTAATATATGCAGTGCTATAAATTGTTCTCTCAGCACTGTTTTAGCTGCATACCACACATTTTGATATGTGATATTTTTATCTTCCTTCATTCAATCGTGTGTATTTTAAATTTCTATTGAGATTTCATCTTTGACCCATGGACTATTTAGAAGCATGTTGTGTAGTTTCAAAAGAGTGGGGCCGGAGGAGAATTTCATTGACTCCTTGAAATAGGAAATTGCCAAACTGGCTTCGGAGCAGGTGATATAATATGAGCCTTGAAGCGTTTTATATACCTTTGAGAAATTGAGATAAATATAGAAATACTTCTAAAAGAAAAATAAGGAAATTTATATATATTTTATTTATTTATTGCTCCCTTTTCTTCTTTGGCATCTCTTAATTAAGAGCACTAATACATTTACTCACTTTGTCATTTTTTTATTCAAAGCATTCCTTAGCATATTGCCCAGTGCACTATACTCGGTGCTTAAGTGCAGGATCTTCCTGGGGCCTTGGTTCACGAATTCCTTCCCTCCCTATATCATTCTCGCTCCGATTCTGAATCCTACCCTGTTAGCATCAGGTGATGAAAACAGAGTTTCTTTCAGGGTATGGATGATGCAAATTATGAGACTGTGGTGGTACTTAGCCAGTAACTTGGAGATGTAACTTCACAACCAAAACCCAAACACAGACAATTATTAAGATTATTGTTACACCACTCTTTACTGAAAGTGGTTTCTTTTAGCTGTAAGTGGTGAGATAATTGCCTCTGGTTTTAATTTTATGGCGTGGTGACAATATGTGGATGAGGAGGAGGAGGAAGAGGAGAATGAGGATGTTCTGAGACTCCAAGTTCATGCCCTGCTCATATCTATTATCTATGCAACCACCCAACTGTTGTTGTTGTTTTTTTTTTTTTTTCCCATCTGTCTGTTCTTGGTCATCACACTCACCAAGCTCATTAACATGTTGGGATCTTTGCATTTGCTGTTCCTCTTTGAGGAAAATGTGCCCCCTGACTTTTCAGGTGGGTGTCTTCTCTTTGTCATATCTTCAACAAAGTCTTTCCTCATCATTACATCTAAAGGAATTCGCTCTTTTTTTTTTTTTTTTGGTCTTTTGTATTTTTAGGGCTGCACTCGTGGCATATGGAGGTTCCCAGGCTAGGGGTCAAATCGGAGCTGCAGCTGCTGGCCTACACCACAGCCACAACAACGACAGATCTGAGCTGAATCTGCAACCTGCATCACAGCTCATGGCAACGCCAGGTCCTTAACCCACTGAGCAAGGCCAGGGATCAAACCTGCATCCTCGTGGATCCTAGTCGGGTTCGTCAACCACTGAGCCACACGACGGGAACTCTTAAATATATTTTTTTCATTCTTTGAAATTATCTATTCATTTTTATCCACTTATATATTTTCAATCTTCCTTGCCAGAATATAAATTCCACGAGGGCAGAGTTATTAACTATTTTGTTTCCTAGCATATTACCAAACACCTAGACCAACATCCACAAATCTGACAATATATACATACAATTACTCACTAATTAAATAAATAAATGTTACTTTTCCGACAATGTCTGTTAGTGATTAAAAGTGCGAATCTGAGAACATCCCATCTTGTTTTTCACAGTGGCTGCATCAGTACATTCCCCACAAACTGTATATGAGGGTTCCCTTTGCCCCACATCCTCACCAGCGTTTGTTATTTGTGTTCTATTTGTTTCGAACATTTAAAAAATTTAATTTCATTGAAGTATATTTGATTTTCAGCATGGTATTAGTTTCAAGTGTACAGCAAAGTGAATCAGTCACACATATAAACATACCCATCCTTTGTTCCCATGTAGGTTATTGTAAACTCTTGAGTAGATTTTCCCACGCTGTACCATTTGATAATGGCCATTCTAGCAGGTGGGAGGTGATACTGTAGTTTCGATTTGCATTTCCGTGATGATTAGGAATGGCGAGCATGTTTTCCTGTTCCTTTTCCTGTTGGCCATCTGTTTTTCCTCTTCGGCAAAACATCTACTCAGTTCTTCCACCCATGTTTTAATCAGGTTGCTTATTTTTCGTTTTTGATGTTGAGGTGTATGAGCTGTTTATATATGTTGGATATCCATCCCCTATCATTTGTATCATTTGCAAATACTTTTTTCCAGTTCAGCGAGTTGTTCATTCCATTTTATTGATGGTTTTAAGTTTCATTAGGTCCCATTTGTTTATTTTTGCTTTGCTTTTCTTTGCCTTGGAGATGGATCCAAAAAAAGATTGCTGTGATTTATGGCAAAGAGTGTTCCATCTATATTTTCCTCTAGGAATTTTATTGTATTCAATCTTACATTTAGGTCTTTTCTCAAAGAACTAAAACCAGAAACACCATATAGCCCAGCAATTCCACTTGGGGTATAGATCTTAAAAAATAAGCCAAAAAACACATGAACTGAAAAAGATTAACTGGAAAAGATACATACACCTCAATGTTCATAGCAGCATTATTTATTATTTGCCAAGATATGAAAGCAACCGAAGTGTCCATTAACAGGTGAATGGAGAGAGAAGATGTGGTACCTATGTACAGTGGAATACTACTCGGCCATGAAAAGAACAAAATTTTGCCATTTGCAACAACCAACATGGATGGACTTGGAGAGCATTATGCTCAGTGAAATAAGTCAGACAGAGAGAGACAAATACTGTATTATATCGCTTCTGTATGGAATCTAAAAAATACAACAAACTAGCGAGTATAACATAAAAAAGAAGCAGCTTCACTGGTATAGAGAGAAAACTGATGCTTACCTGTGGGAAGAGGGAAGGGGGAGGGGCCATCCAGGGATAGAGGAGGAAGAGGTGCACACTATTAGGTGTAAAATAAGCTACAAGGATATATTGTACAACACGGGGAATACAGCCAATATTTTACAATAACTCTAAATGGAGTATAACCTTTGAAAATTGTGAGTCACTGTGTTGTACACCTGTAACTTATATACCATTGTACAGCAACTATACCAGTAAAAAATGAAGAAAAGAAGCTATTAGGGGGAAAAAAGTGCAGACTCTGCAGCCAGACCCCCTGCATTTAATTCTAGGAATACAAACTTTGAACTAGCGTGCAGTGACTTGGGCAAATTATTTCTCATTTCTGTGCCTCAGTTACCCCATGAAAGGAAAATAGTGTGAATGGTAGGAAATGAGACTAGTGCCTAACTTAGAGAATTGTCACTGTCAGGAGGATTTAAAGAATTAGAAATTAAAATAGGTACAGTGCCTAAAATAGCATCTGGAAAATCTATGCATTCTACTACTACTGCTACTACTAAATCATACCCAAGGGCCGTTTTTGGAAGATAAAATTTAAAAACACTCAATAAATTCAACAACAGCAAAAGGAAACAATTATTATCTTGAAATTTTAAGTGTAGTGAATACAGAGGGATTTTCAAAGCCTAGTTCTCATGAAGAAAAAAAAACCATTGGACTTCGCCACGTCAGTAACAGGCTTGGTGATCTTGAGCTGGTTCAGAACCTTCTCTGAGTCTTTTTTTTTTTTAAAATTCAAGTACAGTTGATTTACAATGTTATGTTAATTTCTCCTGTACAGCATAGTGACCCATAGTAGCAGTCACACATATATATACATTCCTTTTCTTATATTATCTTTCATCATGTTCTATCCCAAGAGACTGGATAGAGTTCCCTGTGCTATGCAGCAGGATCTTGTTGCTTGTCCATTCTGAATGTAAGAGTTTGCATCTACCAACCCCCAACATCCAGTCCATCCCACTCCCTCCCCCTCCCCCTCGGCACCCACATGTCTGCTCTGTATGTCCATGAGTCTCTTTTTGTCCATAGTCTTTTTTTAAATTGAAGTATTGTTGATTTATGATGTGTTAATTTCTGCTGTATGGCAACATGATATATATATGTGTGTGTGTGTGTGTGTATTATTTTCCATTATGGTTTATTACAGGATATTAAATATAGTTCTCTGTGCTATAGAATAGAATCTTATTGTTTATGCATCCTCTGTATAGTTTGCATCGGCTAATCCCAAACTCCCACTCCATCCCTCGCCCACCCCCTCCTTGCAACAGCAAGTGTGCAGAACCTTCTCTGAGTCTTAATCCCTCATCCCTAGGGAGCTCCTAGCTTAATTTTTGGAATCTCCACTTTCTAGGATGCAAGTGGTTGAAGAATTCCCACTGCCTTGTGTCTGGGTCCAGGCTGGTCATGTATAGGGAGCGTCTGGGCTGCACTGAAGGCTCTCGGGGACAGTGCATCTGCCTCTGCATGGGGTCTTCCCAAAGCAGGTCTCCCTAACCTGTGGCGGTGGTCATTGTGGACAGCCACAGCACGGAAAGTGGTCTCGGCCTGGCCCCCAAACTCACTGCCAAGCCCCGGATGCCACCTTTTGGGAGCCACCCCACAGGTGCTGTCTTTGTCATGAGGAGTGTGTTGGGGCAAAAGGCAAGCCCACATGCACACACAAGGCATTGATAATAATAATTAATAAGCCCCTGGCAATTATACCCAATAATGTGGAAGGTCAGGATGACATGTGCTGTCAGTTGACGGTGACACTGGATAGGGGCTGAGTGGTAGAGCCAAGAGCGAGCACCGCCGAGTGCAGAGGTAATTGCTCGTCAGAACGTGGCTGTCCCTTGCACTGGGCCCAGCGTGCAGTATCGTGGGGTCCTGTCCGTTTCCCTGGCCCCGGAGGCAGGAGGTGTCTGAGGGCGAGCCGACTTCCAGTGCAGAGGAGCTGGCTCAACCCCTCCTCAAGGCTCTGAGCTCCCGTGGCCCCCATCTGGTGCAGCACGCTTGAGCTCATGGGAGAACACGTCCTTAGTTGGAGGAACACCCATCTGCGAAAGGAGAAGCCGTGTCTCTGTCTTGATGGCACAGAGAGAGTCAGCGATGCTTCCCTGCAGGGCTTGCCAGCTGGATGATGGAGACTGAGGCATGAGGTGCTGAAGGTGTGGCCCAGCCCATAGACACCTAGCTTCCTGTTATGAGCCCTAAGTTCTGGTCCAAATTCCTCCACTTGCTCATCCCGAGACCTTAGAAATTCACGCAGTCTCACCGTGGTGTGATGCTCTTCCCAAGCATTAACTACTTTCTCTTATAAACAGTTAGTCCCAGCCATCTCCTCTGTTCCCATCACAGGTCATTCACACCCCTCTCCTCCGACCCCCCATGTACACCCAGAATGGGAAGGATTGAGTTTAGACTTTATCAACTAACCAGGAAGGACGGTGAGCGATCTCAGTTGTTCGATGCTGTCAGAGGCAGGCCGGATTGATTTTCCAATCCTGATCACAGTCTCTTGGTAACCTTCTCAACCTGCCTGGGTTTGAGATCCTCTGGGCCAGGCGAGGATCTGCCTCCCCTGGGAGCATTTTCAAGTACAGATGCCTGGGCACCATCTCAGGGATTTTGCTGAAGTGGATCTGGGGTGGCTGTGTCTCAGGTAAGGGACGTGGCCTATTTCAGAAGCCTCGGCTCAGAGTGAGTGGGATGCAGAGATGGCAGGGGCAGGTGAGGTCTTGGCATCTCCTCAGGGTGGAGGACAAAGGTGCTGTTCCCTGTGAGCCAGGCTGGTTCAGAGACTCCAGTGGAATGAAGCCATCTTCACTGTGCAGAACTTGGAGGGAAGGACTGGAATTCAGAATAAGGACTTCCTTTCAGCCCCAGGGGCAGAAGGTAGCTTCTTCGGAGAGTGTGAGCGCCCTGCTAATTGAGGCTGATTGTCCAGTCTTGAAGGAAGGGCTTCAAGCAGGAGTGGAGGATGAAGCTCCCCTTGAAGACTGAATTTTTTTTTTTTTTGTCTTTTTGCCTTTTCTTGGGCCACTCCCGTGGCATATGGAGGTTCCCAGGCTAGGGGTCGAATCGGAGCCATAGCCGCTGGCCTACACCAGAGCCACAGCAACGCGGGATCCGAGCCGAGTCTGCAACCTACACCACAGCTCATGGCAACGCTGGATCCTTGACCCACCGAACAAGGCCAGGGATCGAACTTGCAACCTCATGGTTCCTAGTCAGATTCGTTAACCACTGAGCCATGACGGGAACTCCTGAAGACTGAATTCTGAGGGCTCTATGACCACGGTCAATGGTAGATTTGGGGGAAATCTGGCTGTGGTTTCTGGTGTCAGACAGAGTGGTTCTTCCTTACCTAGCTTGGAGGATTCAAAACTTGTGCTGGGACCTGTGTGTACTCCTGGGTGTGGGGGCAGCAGTGACTTGCCTTGTCTTTTGCTTTGTGAGATAACGTTTTTTAATTTATATGAAGTGGAACCTATGATTGTTGCCTCAGGCGTTTGTTGGGTGGTGTGCTGGTGATTTTCCCAGTGTTCTGAGAAAAATATAGATTTGGTGCTGGAAGCAAAGGGGAAACACAACAGAAGACAGGGCTTCTACCTGAGTTGACTCATCTGCTCTAATGTTGTTTATTATCTGGTTTACATTTTCGGCACATTTTCTCTTTATAACGCCTCCTTCCTTTTTTTCAAATTGGGTTGTTTGTCTTTTTCTAATTAGTTTGCATGCGTTTTTGTATGGTATGGAAATTAACCTTATTACAAATATTGTTTTCTAGCTCTATCATTTGTATGTTGACTTATATTTTGCCCAACAAATGTCTTCTATTTGTATAGGATCAGATGCAACTCCCTTTATTATTTAAATAAAACATACATAAGAATATTTTATTTATTTACTTTAGTAAAAAATAAATAAGCTATACGAAATAAATAAGAATGAGTTTCCATTCTTATTTATTATTTAGGAAGGCTACATGAACCCCTGGATTGTGTGAGCCATCTTCTGATTTTCTTGTAAAATTTCTTTCTTTTAGTTGAGGCTTTTTTTCTGGCTGAAATTTATTTTTGCCTATGGTTATGGGATAAAAGTCTTAAAATTTTATTTCATATGGATAACTAGTTTGGCAGCATTATATGTTAAATGGTCCATTTTTCCACACAGAATAAAATACTGTCTTTGTCACATATAAGTTTTACATGGATAGGGATCAAATTCTGGATTTTCAGTTAATTTCCATAAGTCTGTTTGTCTATTCATATGTCAACATTATGGTGATTTTTTTATCATAATGGCTTTTGAGAAGGTTCTGGTAAGTCATCAAGTAAGTCTCTACTCACTTTTTTTCCCTTACATTTTTGGAGCAAGTTTTAGGCGTATTCTTCTCTATGAATTCAAGGATCATCTTAAGCTTTTGGAATTCTATTTGGAATTACATTAAATTTATAGATTAATTTCAGAAGAACTGATATATCCATATATGTCATATATTATATTTTCTCATCTAAGAGTGTGGCACTTTATTTTTTTTTTGCATTTGGTACTTTTTATAACAATTTTAGATTTGTGTCATATGTGTCCTGTGGCTTTCCTCTTATATTTATTCTTTATTGTTTTATCATTTTTGTTGTATTCTAAATGGAATTATTTTTACCTAGTTCTATCCCAAGTACTTAATACTAAGTAAAGTAGCTATTGATTTTTACATATTTAGCTTATATGTAGTTACTTTACAATGGTCTCTATTACTTCTTTTTTTAAACGATTTTTATTTTTTCCATCATGGCTGGTTTACAGTGTTCTGTCAGTTTTCTTTTTCTTCTTCTTGCTTTTTTAGGGCTGCACTGGCAGCATATGGAGGTTCCCAGGCCAGCAGTTTAATCAGAGCTATAGCTGCCAGCCTACACCACAGCCACACAATGCCAGATCCGAGCCGTGTTTGCGAACTACACCTCAGCTCATGGCAATGCCAGATCCTTAACCCACTGAGTGAGGCCAGAGATCGAACCCGCAACTTCATGGTTCCTAGTCGGATTCATTTCCACTGTGCCACAATGGGGACTCCTGTCTGTACAGCATGATGACCCAGTCACACATATATGTATACATCCTTTTTCTCACATTATAATACTCCATCATAAGTGACTATATATAGTTCCCAGTGCTATACAGCAGGCTCCCATTAGAAAACTAAATATAGAACTACCGTATGACCCAGCAATTCCACTCTTGGGCATATATCCAGACAAAACTTTACTTGAAAAAGACACATGCACCTGTATGTTCATTGCAGCGCTATTCACAATAGCCAAGACATGGAAACAACCTAAATGTCCATCAACAGATGAATGGATTAAGAAGACGTGGTATATATACACAATGGAATACTACTCAGCCATAAAAAAGAACAAAAAATGGCATTTGCAGCAACGTGAATGGTCTCTATTACTTCTAATGAGTTATTTTTTTCTTACTGAAATATTGTCAGTTGTCTAGGTATACAGTCAACAAAAAGATAAATTTGTGTGCACATTCCAATGTTTGTCGTGATGATTTTAACTTTCTGTTTTGCATTTTCTAGACCTGCCCTATCTAGTATGCTAGCCATTAGCCACATCTGGCTATTAGAATTTCAAGTTAACAAAACATTTTAAAATTCAGACCCTTAGTCACATGAGCCACATCTCACTTGCTCAATGGTCACATGTGACCAGGGGCTACCCTACTGGATACAAAGAAGAGAGAACATTTCCATTACTGGAGACATTTCTACTGGAGAGCCCTCTCTTAGAACATTCAAGAGAATAGTTACTGTGGGACCTTCTCTATCATTCTTAACTTTCGTTGAAGTGTTTTACTATTTTTCTACTTCAAGTAACTCAATAGTAGTCAAGGAAATGCAACTTAGAATAATGATAAGATTTTATAAAATAAGATCTACTGTCAATTAATAGATGGTAGATGTGAAGAAAAAGGATACTTTCCTAGTTGCTGGTAAAACTGTGAAGTGTACAACCTTTGGGGAAGGAAGTCTGGGAACATTAAAAAATATACATGCTTGGAGTTCCCTTCATGGCTCAGCAGTTAATGAACCCAACTGGTATCCATGAGGATGCAGGTGCAATCCCTGGCCTAGTGGGTTAAGCATCTGGCGTTGCTGTGAGCTGTGATGTAGGCCAGCGGCCACCGCTGTGATTGGACCCCTAGCCTGGGAACGTCCATATGCCTTGGGTGTGGCCCTAAAAATAAATAAATAAATAAATAAATAAAATAAAAATAAAAATATACATGCTCTTCAGCCCAGTGATTATCCTCCTGTAAAATGACCCCTTAGAACTGAAAGCATCAATACATAGAGACAGGTGTGCAAGAGTGTTTATTGCAGTGTTGTGTGCACTGGCCAGCAATTGAAAATAGCCAATTTTGCAACCAGAATGGCTAAAGGAAAGTGAGGTATGACTTGACCATGGTTAGAGCATGCAGCCATTAAAAAAGAAGGAGTTGGAGTTATATTCAGTGCCTTTGAGGAATTGCTATAAGGTATTGTTAAGAAAAATAAAATGCAAAAACATGTAAGATAAGATACCATTTTTGTAAATCAAACAATGAAAATGCTCCAAAGAGTAGACATATATGAACAGATAAAAACATGTAAATAGGATTATAAAGAACCCTTTGCATAGGTGTGTATAAAATTTTAGAAGTATAGAGAACCTTGTAGTTTGTCATTATGGGTTACCTGGTAGAGAGGACATGTGGTGTCATGTTGTAAGAGGGTGAGCGAGGGAAGGACAAAATCAATATTATTTATGCAAATAATATATGCATATGTGTGTATGGAGAAAAACAATCTGTAAATGAAGAGATGATTCCAGGGGTTAATAATGGTCATTTTGAGCTTGTGTGACTTTAGATGATGCCTACCTTTTGTCTTTTTTTTTTTTTTAGGGCTGTGCCCCTGGCATATGGAGGTTCCCAGGCTAGGGGTCAAATTGGAGCTGCAGCTGCCAGCCTACGCCACAGCCACAGCAACGCGGGCTCTGAGCTGTGACCTACACCAGAGCTCATGGCAATGCTGGATCCTTAACCCACTGAGTAAAGCCAGGGATCGAACCCGCGTCCTCATGAATGCTAGTCGGGTTTGTTAATTGCTGAGCCACGACGGAGCTCGGCCTGCTACCTTTTCTGAGTAATTTTATATGCTGTTGAATTCTGTACGCAGAGCAAGTAAGGCAAGTTGGACACAACAGAGCTCTTTTATTGTGGACCCCTCCTCCCAAGTGCAATGCCTGATATATCACTGTGTTCAAAGAAATAACCAAACAAAAACAAAGGTTCAAAAGAATTATATTTTTGACATCATTCTTTGACATTGACCTACTTGCCAAAGTTAGGCAAATATTTATTTTCTCATATTCAAAAAGTTACATTTATCACATGATTTAATAATTAATTTGAGTACCCAGGCTTCCTTTAAAAATTAATCCCATCTCTTTCCTTTCCAGACACATGAATCTCTTTACTAATGTATTTAATACATAATCTTAAAATACATTAATTTTCAAAAGTTAAGTAAATAAGATTTAACACTATTTCGAGTTGTGTTCTCTTTTCTAAAAAGTTCTTGTAGGAGTTCCCACTGTGATGCAGTGGGTTAAGGATCTGGCATTGCTGCAGCTGTGGCTCAGATTTGATCTCTAGCCCAGGAACATCCATATGCTGTGAGTGTGGCTAAAAAAGGAAAAAAAAAAAAAAGTTCTTTTAAAGTTTCGTTCTCTTTTTCTCAAAACCTGCCTGTTGCCTACAATAAAATAAATGCACACACACACACACACACACACACACACACACTAATCCAGATTGAAAATTAGTAGTCAAAGATGTGGAGTAAAAGCAGTTTCCCCTCATTATTTTCTTTTTCTCATTTTCCAAATAAAATTTAAGATCATTTTGTCAAATCTCTTAACCCCTCAAAAAAAAAAAAAAACCTTTCAGGATTTTGTATAGGACTGCTTATGTTCAGTACATTAATTTGGAAAGAATTAGCATCTTTGAAATGTTCTGTCTTCTTATCTAGAAACATAAAGTTTGCATTTATCCTGTAAAAAAAATCTTACAAGTTTTCTTTCCATATTTCTTTCAAGACTCCTCTTCAAAATTCTGGCTTATTGACTGTATTTGACAAACAGCAAAATTCAGCTTTTTAAATGCACAGTTCTGCACCTTTTGACAAATGTCTGCAGTTGTGTAATCACTAGAGCAATCACTACATCACTGCATAGAAAGCCCTCATTCCCCTTCTACTCAACCCCTCTTTTCACTCTTGTCCCTGACTTTTTGTCTTTCCCCTAGAATGTCATATAAATGGAAACTTACAGCATTTGCTAATGACCTCTTGATTATCCCTGAAGTTGGGGTGAAGCTAACCCTAGCTCCCTGGCTCAAAGTTACAGCAGGGGTTCGAGAAGGAACACTTGACTCCAGCGGGGCCAGTGGGACTCAAGCCTAGGACTTCTGTTGCAACTAGTGAATGAGCTAAATGTCATGGAAAGGGAGTTCCTGGAAGAGAAGCTTAGGGATGCAGAAGGCCATTGCTAGGATGCTAGGAGTCAGAGAAAGAAGGTTTTCTGGATCCAACCAGACCTGAAGATGCAGCCTTGAATTTATCAGTTACCTAAGTAAATGTAATAGCTTGCTGGGTTTGGTTTGTCTATCTTTCTATGTCAGTCAGGGTAAGTTTTTTGTGATAGAAAGAATCCTAACAAGGTTCTCTACATGCAAACATTTTTTTTTTTTTTGAAGCCTACTATGAGCAACAGCATAGGACATAAATTCCCTGCAATGGTCTCAAAGCAGGTACACCAGAAGCAGGACTCCGATGAAGCATACATTCAGATAAATTAAGAAGTTTCAGGCAGAAGATCTAAATAGACATTTCTCCAAAGAAGACCGACAGAGGCAAAAAAACACATGAAAAGATACTCAACATCACTAATTATCAGAAATTAAATCTACAGTACAATATCACCTCATACCAGCCAGAATGGCCATCATCAAAAAGTCTGCAAACAATAAATGCTGGAGGGGGTGTGGAGAAAAAGCAACCCTCCTGCGCTGTTGGTGGGAGTGTAAATTGGTGCAGCTACTGTTTGGAGAACAGTTTGGAGGTTCCTTAAAAAACTAAAAATAGAACTACTGTATGATCCAGCAATCCCTCTCCTGGGCATCTAAGAATGATTGGAGGAAGGGGAAGAGATCTTGCCAAGTAAAATATATCGCAATGCAAGAATCATTAAATTGATTTGATACTAGCACACAAATACATGTACAAATCTAAAAAGCAGACTAGAGAGGTCCAACTCAGTTTTGTTAAATGAACTTCACATTAGAGGACTATTCCCCGAATGATGCTCTGGTAGATGCAAACCTATGTAGGGGAAACAGGTGGAATTTATCTTTTATCTTATCTTATCATCTTATTTTTGTCTTTTTCTCCTTTTAGGGCTGCACCTGTGGCTTATGGAGGTTCCCAGGCTAGGGGTATAACCAGAACTATAGCTGCTGGCCTACGCCAGAGCCACAGCAATACCAGATCTGAGCCTTGTCTGCATCCTACCACCACAGCTCACAACAACACTGGATCCTGAACCCACTGAGCGAGGCCAGGGATGGAACCCACAACCTCATAGTTCCTAGTTGGATTCATTTCCACTGCACCATGATGGGAACTCCTTTTATTTTATTTTATTTTATTTTATTATTTTTTTTTGTCTGAAATCTAAAGGCAGATTTAATCCTTGCATCATATCCCAAATAAGTAAGGGTTGAAAAATTAAATATTAAATAAAAATCAGACTGTAGCAGACTAGAGGAAAACATCAGTACACATTGACATATATATATTTATTTATATATTTGGGATTTAAACATTTTATCTATAAGTGAGGTCACAAAGTGAACCCATAACTGGGATAATATTTTCTACAAATATAACAAGTAAACTGTTTTTACCCTACATACATAAAGAATTCACAGACAAAAATTAAAAAAAATCAAGGAGTTCCCACTGTGGCTCAGCGGAAATGAATCTGTCTAGCATCCATGAGGACGTAGGTTCGATCCCTGGCCTCACTCAGTGGGTTATGTATCTGGCATTGCCGTGAGCTGTGGTGTAGGTTGCAGGCACGGCTTGGATCCTCTGTTACTGTGGCTGTGGTGTAGGCCGGTGGCTATAGCTCTGATTTGACCCCTAGCCTGGGAACCTCCATATGCCACAGAAGTGGCCATAAAAAGACCAAAACAAAAGAAAACAAAAATCAAGACCCCCCCCCAATACAAAGCCCATATAGAGAAAGTTTAATCCTAAGAAAGAAAAGGTGAAAGAATGCATATAAAAGCATCACTCTCAAGAGTAAAGTGTAGGGATAATAACTGAAACAATTATATGATACCATCTTAAGCCATTACATATACAGATTTTTCAGAATTCCGATTTCCAGCACCTACAAGGGCATAAGACAGAACCTGGAATTGGTGGAAGAGTAAATTGTTACATCTGTTAAGAAGGCAGTTAAAGGGAGTTCCTTGTATTGCGATGGTTAACGAACCTGACTAGGAACCATGAGGTTGTGGGTTCGATCCCTGGCCTTGCTCAGTGGGTTAAGTATCCGGCATTGCCATAAGCTGTGGTGTGGTTTGAGGACGCGGCTTGGATTCTGTGTTGCTGTGCCTGTGGCGTAGGCCAGCAGATGTAGCTCCTATTCCACTCCTAGCCTGGGAACCTCCATATGCCATGGGGGAGGCCCTAAAAAGACAAAAGACAAAAAAAAAAAAAAAAAAAAAAAAAAAAAAGGCGGTTAAGGTGCTCCCTAGTGGGCTAACAGGTTCATGATCTCGCATGCTCTGTCGCTGCTCTGGCTTGACTTCGATCCCTGGCCTGGGAATGTCCACCTGCTGCAGATGTGGCCAAAAAAGGGGCAGTTAATATTCATCAATAGTTTTTGTAATGTTCATGTTTTTTTGATATTTTGTGTGTTAGTTTTAATTTTTATCTATTTATTTTTCATTTTTAAGGTTTTATTAAGTATAGTTGATTTACAAAGTTGTCATAATTTCCGCTGTACAGCAAAGTGATTCAGTTATCCCTATGCACATATACAGGCTCTTTCAGATTCTTTCCCCACATAGATTATCACAGAATATCGGGTAGAGTTTTCTGTGCTATATAGCAAGTCCCTTTTGACCAATCATACCGTATACCTCAGTGTGTATATGCCAATCTTAAACCCCCAGTCCATCCCCCACCCCCACCTGTCCCCTATGGTAACCATATGTTTTTCAAAGTTCGTGAGTCTGTTTCTGTCGTGCAAGTAAGTTCCTTTGTATCCTTTTTTAAGATTTCCCATATAAGTGATAAATGATATTTGTTTTTCATTGTCTGACCAACTTCACTTAGTATGGTGATTTTCAGGTCCCTCCATGTTGCTGCAAATGGCATTATTTCATTCTTTTAGGCTGAGTAATACTCCATTGTATATATGTACCACATCTTCTTTATCCATTCGTCTGTTGATAGACATTTATGTTGCTTCCATGTCTTGGCTATTGTAAATACTGTTGCAATAAACATTGGGGTACATGAATCTTTTTGAATTATGGTTTTCTCCAGATATCTATCTGGAATGGGATTGCTGGATCATATGATACTTCTATTTTTTGTTTTTTGAAGTACCTCTGTATTGTTTTTCCATGGTGGTTGCATCAATTTACATTCTCACCCACAGTGTAAGAGGGTTCCCTTTTCTCCACACCCTCTCCAGGATTTATTGTTTTTAGATTTTTTTGTATGACTATTTTTGATTTAATAAATTTACTTTTAGAAAGAAAATACTTACGTTTAAAATGTACTAAACTGCCTCATAAAAATAACATCAAATATGGATAGAGGTTCTCACATTATTTATAATGTATAGAGAGAGACACAGACTGAAAGATAGAAAACTGAATTGCAGCTGAATATATGTATTCACACTCTGGCATGTTAGGCAGGCATCTCAATTGTTTACGAAGAACTTGAAAGACAGGGGAAACTGTGTGACATAATGGAGAAAAATATTGACAATACCTCGTTAATATGCATAATGTATGCAAAGAGAAATCTGCAAATGAAAAAGACAAAAGGACCCAATTAAAAATAGTCAAAGGATATAAATAGGCAATGCATAGATAAGGAAAGCCCCAAATTGATAAGAACACATTCAACCCATGGGGAATAGGAAGTGAAATACAATGTGTTCCCTCTCAGGCCAACAAAAATGTACAAGTGATAACATTAAGTGTTGGCAAAGTTGCAGGGATCTAGCTACTCCATGTATTGCTAGTGGGAATATGACTTGCTTCAGTGTTTGGGGAAAGAATCTTTGAGGAGCTCTTAAACTTAAAACATGCATATCCTTGGACCCAGCAATTCCATTTTGTTGCTGGATCTTAATGGAAATACAAGTGTTCTTTTTAAAGGAAGAGGGGAGAAGACATCTGACTGTCCATTTACAGCGGAATGATCCGATGTATCGTGTGCGTGAGAACTGTAATACAATGCAGTTATGAGAGACAGATGGAGCTGTTTTCCCACAGGGATACCATGATCATTCAGTGAGAAGAAAACAAGTTATGGAAAAACAAAAATGTATGATGTATGCGGGAGAGGAAAGACCTAGTTGTGTTAAATCCTTTTTTTCTTTTTAACTTTTTTGTTTCTTTTTTCCCTTGAACTTTCGCTAAATCAATTCCTCTTGCCTTCCACCTCCCCTTCCCTCCTTCTCCTCCCCCTTCCCTCCTTCTCCTCCCCCTTCCCTCCTTCTCCTCCCCCCTCCCTCCTTCTCCTCCCCCCTCCCTCCTTCTCCTCCCCCCTCCCTCCTTCTCCTCCCCCCTCCCTCCTTCTCCTCCCCCCTCCCTCCTTCTCCTCCCCCCTCCCTCCTTCTCCCCTCCCCCTTCCCCTCCTCATCCACTCTTTCATACGTTCTTCTCTCTCTCTCCAATGTCATCATGTCTTATGGACAAAAGCACTGTAATGGAAGGACTAGTACCTGCTGTTAGCATTGGTTATTTTCCGAGGATGGAGTGGCGGGAAGGAGACAGGTTGTTAATTATGTTTTTTGTGTCTTTGTTTTTCATCACTGGTTGCAGAGAACACAGGGTGCTTTTCTAATGTTGGAAAAGAGATTTAATAAAAGAGATTCTATGACATGATTATGCTCTGAACTCTCTTTTGGTTTTGTTTTGTATTTTTTTGGTTTGTCTGTTTGTTTTCAATACATATTTTTTTTTAAAGAAAGATAAAAAATAAAAGCTCCAAAAGGTTAAGGGTTCACCTCTGATGAACAGAGGTATGTCGGTGAGTTTTGCTCCTTTATACTCTAATGTGCATTCCAAACTTAAACAAAAGCATTAATTACAATATTAAAAAAAAGTGTATTAATGAGGTCATTTTGCCCATCCTCTTTCATTCAAAGGAGATGTGGATTTTGCTGTTTCAGATCTCTCTCCAGGGATAAACCACCCTACCTGGTCCCCTGAGAGGTTGGGAGAAGCCATCACTGCCCCTGGTTTCTGGGACCCAAGGAACACTTTGGGGAGCAGGGGTGGCCCATCTTCCTAGCAGTGCCCAGGCTGAGCGCTCTTCATGAGGGGCTGTCAGGGTTCTCATCCTGCATCCTTGGTCCCTGGGTCCCTGGGTCCCCTCACCAGTCTGCCTCTCAGTGCAGGATCTGGTCATAGAATGAAGAGGCAGAAAAGCCATGAGTCAGGATGGTGGAGAAGTTAAAGGAAGAGCCGGAACCATTGGCGCTGTGTGGGTTTGGGCTTGTCCTGCGGGGGCTGAGTGGGGCCAGAAACTTCTGGCTGGAGAGATCCCACTTTGGGGACCTTCTGTTCTGGGCACAGATGAGTAACTCTTCCAACCCCAGCAATAAAGTGGGGAAGGAGACAGTAAATAAGCAATGGGCAAAATTAAAACCAGTAATGAGCCATATGAATATTGCGGTGTGATGATGTTGGAGACACATTTATTTGGGAGCACTGCATGTTCTGGGAAAACATAATGGCAATGTGCTTGGTGTCCTCATTTTCCTCTGCCGAGCTTCCGCTTATTGGCCCTGGAGGCTGGCAGTGCCCGCACCTGTGCCCAGATGCTTTTAAAACCTTGGCAGGGGGAGGCAGGCCCATAACAGAGGGAGGCCAGCGTTCCAGTGCCTTCTCAGTGGGGAGGGCCATGAAGGCTGGGGAGATGGCCCCCTCCACCACCTTGCCCACCCGTGGCCAGGGAGCAGAGGCGACATCCGCCAGAAGGCCGCCGGTGACAATGGTGTGATCCACATCTTGCAGGGGAACTGTCCTGATCCCCCAGGGGAGATGCTGCCTGCAGGGGAGGGGCTGCCCCTAGAGTCTGTGCTGAAGAGTCTGTGCTGAAGCTCTAGCTGCCCCCCTCTAGAGAGCTTCTCCCCACTTGGGTCAGGGCATTAACCCAGAATTGTTTCTTCCACGGGCTTCTAGAAATGGCTTTCAAGTGCAAGTCCTGAGGCTGAGAGGGAATGAGGGGCTGAGCTGTAAGAGGAGGTTTGCAAGGTTTAGCCGATGGGGACTGGTCAGGATGAGAAACTGTCTAGAGGTTCTGACAGTTGGGAGCCAGTTTTGGGGAAGGGGTGCTCAGAGTCCGCCCACCCTGGGCAGGTACCATGGAGTCAGGGAGCTAGGGTTCAGTGGGAAAATGGCCTGTAGGGAGTTCTCGTTGTGGAGCTGCAGAAAAGAATACGACTAGTAGTCATGATACCATGTGCGAGTTCAATCCCTGGCCTCGCTCAGTGGGTTAAGGATCCTGCCTTGGGTGAGCTGTGGTGTAGGTTGAAGATGTGGCTTGGATCCCGCATTGCTGTGGCTGTGGCCGACAGCTGTAGCTCGTATTCAACCCCTAGCCTGGGAACGACCCTATGCCGCAGTTGCGGTAGTAAAAAAAAAAAAAAAAAAAAAAAAAAAAGTGGGGGTGTATCACAGGATCCCCAACCTTCTACTCTGTAGCACTAAGAAGGAGGTGAGGCTGAGGCACCACTCTACAGAGCATTTGGAGGCAGGTGGAGGAATTTATTAAAGTAAAGATGATCGTATCTTCAGACCAACGTCTCCCTCCACCGCAGGAGCAAAGAACTTAGCTGAGACAGGGGTTCTGGGGCTGACACCCTGTGGCTTTCCTCCTGTGGGGAGGGGTCACCTTCAGGCCTGTCTGATGCTTTCGAAGTTACTTGAAGAAAATACTTTTTTCTGCAGGTGATTTTCAGCTAGATTGCTCTAAAACTGGGTCATGGCTTTGAGCCTGATCAGCTCGTAGAAATACTATACAGTTGGCTGTATTTCTTCAATGCGTGTATATTTATGGAATAAAATATATATGCTTGGCAAAAAAGAAATAATTGACATCATGCAAGACAGCTATCATTGACATAGGTACTCCCATTCCATTCTCTCCATACATGCATATGAAGTGATGTTGAACTTTAAGGTGTTTTCAGAAGCACTTTTGACTCAGCATGACTGACCGTATGCTGAATCCAGACCTTTATGCATGATGGAATACCATTGTAGTTAGGAAGTGCTAGACCTCCTCAGAGCCAATGTTTCCATCGTAAGAATGGGAAAAGCAAAGCTTAGGATCCCAGGTTGGTGCAAGATCAGGGGGCGGTGTCCAGTGTGAATTCTGGGTTACCATCTTCGCTGCCTCCCTGTCCCTCCAGGGAACTCTTCCCAGCCCAGGTCTGCACTGCTGCCTCTGCTTCGTGGCCCTGATTCACTCAGCCCAGAGCCGAGCAGTCAACAGCCCATTCCTCTGCCCCAGCCATGTTTCCTAGGCCTTTCAGAGGCCTCATCCTGGAAGTGAAATTCTGGCAATGTGTGTGTGTGTGTGTGTGTGTACGCATATGGGCTCGCAAGTGATCTAGATGTGCTGGCCTGGGCCCATCCATCCCAGGGCCGGGGGCATGAGCTGGTCTGTGGATGCCCCCAGTACAGTGGCCCACGGAGGGCACTTCACACACGCTGCCGGCAACATCCTGTGGGGCTGGGCCATGGGAGAGCAGATCAGGCCTGTTGGCTGGAAACTGAACTGATAATTGACATCAAGAGGGAATTGGCTCTTTTAAGACAAATGCTTCCAGATGCCAGGATCACTGGGTCCATGTTACTACCCAGATGGGTCTGGGTGGGAGCCAAAAAAGGGAACAGCAGTTGATAAAATTGGAGAGGTAGTTAATCATAAAGTAGCTGGCTTGGACAAATTCCTGGAAGGCCGGGCTTACTCAAGGATGGCCTAACAGTGCAAGGAGTGTGCCAGGACCTTGGAGAATCAGAGATCTTCACTATCTCTGCAGTGACAGTCCAAGCTTGGGGCACTGTGATGTTTCTTTGCTGCTGCCAACAGGGACCTGCTCCCAGAAAGGGCCCGGCCATGTGGGGTTTGGAAAGCCTCTGACAGAATCAGGTTTTCTATGGAGATTGCAATTGACAACCTGTTTCCTGGTTGCTAGGAAGCCTTCGTGGGCTGGGACTGTGGACATGTCTGTCTGTGTCCAGATCCAGCTGGAACCAGTCGACGTAAATGAAAAGCAGGGAAACTCAGTGGAATTGAACCTCATGGAACCTCAAAGGGACCTTCTGCTTAGCGTATGATTTGGGGCATTTAAATATTTGAAGGATGCGGGCAAATGGACTCACATTTGAGGGTTCTCTTCCCAGACCATCATGAGGGGGTGGGGAGGTGATAAACCAGTGCTATTGTTTTTAGGCCAGTCCAAGTTGATGACTTGTGCTCTCAGTGGAAACCCCCCAAAATGTTCTGGAGTGACGAGCCCTCCAAGGGACCCTTGTCTCTCACCAGGATGGCCACAGGATAGCCTCCCCAGAGGTTTCCCTGCTTCATTCTTGCCCACACAGTAGCCACAGTGGGGTTTAAATATGGAAATCAGGTCACACCAGTGCCCCAACTGAAACCCCTTTAGTTCCTTTCCATTGAAATTAGAAAGAAATCCAAACTCCCTATTTCCTCCAAAGCTTATGTGAAGTGGCCTGCCTACCTTTCTGGTCTGCTCTATTGCCCTCTGCGTCCACGCTGGACTCCTTCCTGTTGGCCTGCCTCAGGACTTTGGCACTTGCTCTGTGCCTGAAATGTTCTTCCCAGGTTTAATTACGGTCATCCCTTTCTAGCAGCCTGCCATCAGCCCAAATTTCCCCTTGTCCAAGAAGTTAATTACAATAGCCCCATCCTAGTTGTTTTCTTTCTCATGGCCCTGTCATACTGTCCTCAAAGCTCTTGTCGCTTTCTGACGGTATCATGATGATGCTTTAACTTGTTTACTGTGTGGTATCTCCCCCTAGACTACAGGCTCCCCAAGAGCAAGACTTTGTTTTGTTCGCCACCATATCCCCAGCATCTAGCATGGGCCTTAGCCAAAGGTAGCTCTCCATAAAAATATGGTGGGTTCGATGGATAGATGAGGAGCTGGATGGATGAGTAGATGGATAGAAGAGTGGATCAGTAGATAAATGGATAGATGGGTAGATGGATGAGTAGATGGATATAAGGATGGGTGAGTGGGTGGATGGATAGGTGGACGGATGGGTGGGTGGGTGGATGAATGGATGGGTGAGTGGATGGATGGATGGGTGAGTGGATGGATGGATGGATGGGTGGGTGGGTGGATGGATGGATGGGTGGGTGGGTGGATGCATGGATGGGTGGGTGGGTGGATGCATGGATGGGTGGGTGGGTGGATGCATGGATGGATGGATATGTGGAGGGATGAGTGGACGGGTGGATGGATAGTAGTTTGGGCCTTTGTGACCCAGGCAGAGTTCAGGGTTTTCCAGATAAAGGTCTTTGTAACAGGATTCTTTGAGAAGGTCAAAGAAATTGACAAACGCTCAAGCCAGAGCCATTCTGTCATTGACGCTTTTCTAGTTTAGAGAATACTTGTTTCTTCAAATGTTGCCTCCACAAAGGGCTGTCTGTTGGGAGCTCATCAGTTATTTTCCTGGGGATATTTTTTCTTGCTTTTTGTCCAAGCAGCAAGGAACTAGAAATAAATTCTGGATGAGCAAACTCTGATAATGAACTTTCTCTTCCCAGTGTAACATTGCAGGAGTGACTGCCAAATTTGTCACCAGATCATCTTCTGTTACCGAGCAGAGCACTAACTTGAAGAAAATATGTTGTTACACCACTAAAAAATGGACTCTCCTGAGAATGAATTCTTCTTTGGAAATGGTGCAGTTCATGATGAGAGGCCACTGAGGGCTAAATAAGGACTAAATGTGCTTGTAAATTATTTACTTTAGCAATTTTCAGACAAGATGCATAGCTACAAATAACAATCCTAATTATTATGGGGAATGATTTCCTTTTTAGTAACATTTATTATTGGTTGATAATAAACATAATAAAAAGCTCTTTGAGGAACATTTAAAAGTGTATAAAGGAGACTATTACACACATATTCTAACCCTACCGCTCATTCTGAGATGACTATTTCTAGCTGACTTTCTGTCAATTTCTGTCCACATATTTGTAAACATATATCATATTTTACATGGTTTTAATTATCCTCTACAAACAGTATTTTCTGCTTTTTTTTTTTTTTTTTTTTTTTGCTTAAATGACATTCCACATATTTCCCCAGGTCACTTAAAACTCTTGGCAAGCATGATTCAATTGCACCATAGTATTTAATTGTAGAGACCAGCATGGTTTAACTGACATGAAATGCGAGCTGCATTATACTATGTAATTTAAAATTTTCTAGGAACCATAATACACAATTAAAATCACCTAATGAGCCTGGTGGTAGCTGGTTGTCCGAGGAAGAATTTCAGTTCAACCTTAAAGATGCCTCAAAAAACTTTAAAATTAAAATGTTATCTTTAAGAGATAGTCTAAAAGGGTACAGCTTTTTAGAAACGGATACAACCTTGCCTAGAGAGTAAAAATTTTATATTACCATAGTAGGCCTAAAAGCAGCCATCAATTGAGAAAGCGTTAAAGCTCAACAAAACCACTAACATAAGTCCAACAGTTAATAGTAAACTCCTAGCCCAATACCGGACCAGTGAAATTAATTTTCATCAGAACTTTTATTTGCTCTCATATTTCTAAAATTTTGTCATTTCAACATCTAGGCAATATAAAAATTATTGAGAATGTTGCGTTTTTTGAACCGTCTTTGAAATCCAAGTGTATTTTACATCTCGATTTATATCAGCCACATTCCAAGGGCTTAGTAGCCATATACGTTGCATGGCTACCATATTCACTAGCCCAGGACTAGTCTGTTGGAAATGGGTATGATGATAGTTTATGAGTAATGGAAGGGATTTTGCACTAATTCCCATATTCTAACTTAAAAGGCCATCTTCCAAGAATAAAAGCAGCCTGAAATTAGAGTTCCAGTTATCGTCTATCAGGTCTCAAGGTGATTAATTCAGTTTGATAGCTACAAGATACAGCCTCAATTCCTCAAAATGCTAAATGAAGTGGAAAGATGTTGAAAACAATGTTTTTCAAATTACGCATTTGATACCATTTTGCCTCTTTTCAAAGATGATTTCCGAGGCTCTAATGGAAGCTGATGTCTCCTAGTATATTAAGATCATATTCAATCCAAGGCAAATGAATTGAATTAGGCTGGATGGTATTGATTATTATCAGTTCGACTTCAGCGCTGGGTCTGTCTGCTCTCTCCGGCGGAATCCTGGGTCCTTCAGGGAAGCTCAGTGAGATCACAGCCCCTTCCCCCCTCCCCTCCTCATCTTGGAATAAAATGCTTGTCCTTGGGCACAGCAGTGGGGCTATACCCTTGCCGATGCAATTTTAGCATTCATTTCTGAACCGAAGCATGTGAGGAATTTAAGAAGAATCTGATGGATACAGCCAGTCCTCAAGGGATGGCTTGAGGTAGAAGCATTTTGATCGGGTGTGGGAACAAGGTGGGGGCAGGGGGAGAGGGAGGACTCTCTCCATCCCGAGGGACTCTCTTGCCTGGTTATGACATCTAGCCCAGCAGCTCACAGGGACAGCTGGGACATCCCACAGCCCATCCGAGCTGATGGAGACCAATGATGTGGTTTTGCAAACATGAGTCCATCCCAAAGCTCTCACTGGTCGCCTCCCACCTGCCCAGTTGGGTCCTGGGGGCATGACACTGAATCAGGTGGGGTGTCCGTCTTGAAGGGGATTCAATGGGGAAGATGGACAAGCAGTCCCCAAACTGCAACTTATCTTCTGTGATAAGCGATGTGCCTGGAGGAGTTCCTGTCATGGCGCAGTGATTAACGAATCTGACTAGGAACCATGAGGTTGCGGATTCGATCCCTGGCCTCGCTCAGTGGGTTAAGGATCCGGCATTGCTATGAGCTGGGGTGTAGGTCGCAGACGTGGCTTGGATCCGCGTTGCTGTGGCTCTGGCGTAGGCTGGCGGCTACAGCTCTGATTGGACCCCTAGCCTGGGAACCTCCATATACCGCAGGAACGGCCCTAGAAAAGGCAAAAAGACAACAACAACAAAAAAGAGATGTGCCTGGGATGCTAGCGAAGCCCTCAAGGATGACTTCCTGGAGGACGGGTCTGACTAGCAGTGTAACCTCAGGCAGAGTCCTCCTCCCTGTGTCCCTGTGAACTCAGAGTAGCAAAAGTACCTGGCTTATCAGGCTGGTAGGGAGAAAACAAGATCATTCCTGTTAAATACCTAACATGCTTTGCCGCCCAAAGCAGTCGGTCACTGAGAATTGCCTGCCATCACCATTGCTGTTGTTGCTTTATTAGAAGACAGGTAGAGATAGTCAGGGGTGGATAGATAGAGCAGCCTTGCCTGGCAGGACAGGCCTTGGGCTGCCATCCAGGTAGGAGTGGCATCTAGGGGACTTGGCTTAGAGCTGTATTTTCATAACAAGGGTGTTGCTTTTTTTAAAAATTTTTTTATTTTATGTCCAGACCTGCAACATGTGGATGTTCCTGGGCCAGGGATTGAATCCTAGCCACAGCTGGGACCTATGCTGCAGCTGCAGCAATGCCAGATCCTTTAACCCACTTGGAAGCTGGGCCAGGGCTCGAACCTGTGCTGCTGTAGTGACCCGAGCCACTGCAGTCAGATTCTGTTTTTAAAAAATTTTTATTAAAATAGTTGATTGATGGTGTTCCTTCAATTTCTGCTGTACAGCAAAGTGACCCAGTCATACATTTATGCACATTCTTTTTTTTCATACCATCTTCCATCATGTTCTAACCCAAGAGACCGAACATAGTTCCCTGTGCTGTGCAGTAGGACCCCACCGTTTATCCTTCCAAACATCAGCATCAGCCGACCCCAAACTCCACAGCGGGAACTCCAAGCATGTTGCTTTTCTTAGATGGTTATGATGAACACAAAATAGCATTAAAAAGGTGCATTTATTCTCACGGAATATTTTCTTCTTCTTCTTCTTCTTCTTTTTTTTTTTTTTTTTTGTCTTTTTGCCTTTTCTAGGGCCGCTCCTGCAGCATATGGAGGTTCCCAGGCTAGGGGTCGAATCAGAGTTGTAGTTGCCGGCCTACACCACAGCCACAGCAACGCAGGATCTGAGCCGTGTCTGCGACCTACACCCCAGCTCACGGCAATGCCGGATCCTTAACACGCTGAGCGAGGCCAGGGATCGAACCCACAACCTCATGATTCCTAGTCGGATTCATTGACCACGGAGCCATGACGGAAACTCCTGGAATATTTTCTTTTTATTTGTTCTTTCTTCTCCTTGTCCTCATCCTTCTCATCACCATCAGGGTGTGTCTTGGAAAGGTAAGGGCCTGGGGGAGATGGGTGCTCCCATGCTTCTGCTCTGTGGGTGGGAGATGGAGGGGTGTGGGTGTGGGAGAGGAGCTGGGAACAAAACCCATGCCACCATATAAAGTAGCCCGGACACCCAATCCACAGTGGTCCCGGCAGCTCGGCACCAATAGTGGCTCCATATTTACACAGCCTCCTCCTTCTCCTTTATCTCAGCCATCAAAAGTTTAAGGAGATTTCAAAACCACTGGGGTGTTATGCATAAAATACAGCCTCAGGTCACTGATGGAATTCATGCCCAGGTTCTGCCAAGGCAGGGCCTGAGCCCACCCCTCTGGGGTGTCTGGACTGTCATTCTCCCCATCCATCTTCTTGATTGTAAAAATTAAACACATGCACAGGAGGGCTTGGGAGGCAGAGTTATGGGGGAAATAAAGTGTCTGACAGCATATAAACTTGGCTGTCCTGCAGTGGAACACCCAGTCCTGTGGTGCCCAGAGGGGGTCCTGGAGATGAGGGAGCAACAGGCAGATTGCAAAGGGAGGAAGGAGGCAGGGCGTCTGCTGGTTGAGGAGGGGCTTCTGCTGGCCCCAGAGTTGGCAGGACTTGGGCTGATCCCCTGTGAGTGTGGCCCCAGCTGGAGGTGGTGGGGGAGGGAGCAGAAGCCACATCTGTGGGAACAGGGTGCCAAAGCAGCTGTAGGTTGATGAGGGTGAGGCAGGGGTAGAGGGGGTTCCCGTGCAAAGACAGAGCGGGGGACACCTGGGTTCTCCCCTTGCATGAATGTTGAAGGACACCTGTTCTTCACTTTGCTAAGCACAACTCCTGGAGGGTTCAGTGACATGGAGACATTGCCAAAACGATGGTGAAATCTCGGGATACACGCAGACCAGAGGCAGACACTGTATCTAAGAAGCAGGCAATCTGAGCCACTGGGGCTCCTTCCCACGAGGAATCAGAAGTCTCCTCGGCTACAGGTGCCCAGATGGCCATAGGCCACCTGATCGGGAAGTCGTGTGCAAGGGCTGGGGGAACTGTCTGACTGGGGGCTGGCTTCACCCCTGTCCCAGGATCCTCACCAGCAGGTCCACCGCCAGCACATCCGGAGAGCAGAGGCACGGACGCCTCCGTGCTTCTTGGAGAATGTGTGTGGCCTGAGGCTGCTGGTGGGGTCCCTGTGGTCAATGTGCCTGCCACATGGGTGTGTGTGAATGCATGAGTTCATGCATGTGTGTGTGTGAGAGACAGAGACAGAGAGAGGAGGTAACAAGATATAGGGTAGAACCTGCACGTACTAGAAGGACTAACACGAACTTACTGTTTGTTGCCTTAGCTATTTCTAGAAGCTCTACTCTGCACCTGCACTGTGTACACCAGACTCCCTGATCTCCCAGAGGGATGTTCACCAAACGATCATGCAATTATTTAATCTATAATCGGGGTAGATTTTTTTTTGTCGGTATCGAATGTGCACCACTGATCTCCTCGGGTGCCGCCTTTGTTTTGAAACTTGTCTGTGCAGCTTTCAAGGAGGCGCATGGATGTCATTCTGGGGATGTCAAGGAAGAAGAAACATTTGCCATCTCTATTTATTGTTTTTAAGGATCTGGCGCTGACAAAGGCATCAATTGCCAGTGGGCACCTCTAAATTCCTGCATTATGGCCTCTTCTGCTTAGAGGAAGTTTTAAACGCCCCCCCCTTCAGATATTTATTTTCTTTCTTTTTTTTTTTTTTATTAGGGCTGCATATGGACGTTCCCAGGCGAGGGGTCAAATCAGAGCTACAGCTGCCAGCCTACACCACAGACATAGCAATGAGGGATCCAAGCCACATGTGCAACCCACATTGCAGCTCACGGCTACGCTGGATCCTTAACCCACTGAGCAAGGCCAGGGATCGAACCTGCATCCTCATGGATACCATGTCAGGTTCTTACTCTGCTGAGGCACAATGGGAACTCCACAGATATGTATTTTCAGGTGTAATATTCCTACTGAAAAGTGCACTGATTATAAGGCCCAGCTCAACAAACAGAATATGCCTATATAACTGGAACCCGGATGAAGAACTAGGACAGGGGGACACCTCGGCACACCTCCCCAGCCAGCTTCTCAGAGCATCCCTTGTCCTGACTGTAGCTCCCTGGGTCAGCCTTGCTCTTTAATGGACTCAATAGACACGTGGTCGCCCTGTGTGTGTGTTGTTTTTCCTTGATCTTGTGCCAAGGAGAGTCATCCATGTGGTGCAGGCTTTGCTGGTGGGGGTCTGAAGCATCTTTCCATTAAGTCTGACCAAACCAGGGAAGGTGGAGATGACCTTGACACCTAGGGGATACAGGCCATCTCCCCTTGGTCTGGCCCTTGGGCCCTGCCACCATCTTACCTGGAGGAGAAGTTCTTATGCAACCAGAGGCTGAACTCCTGTTGGCATTTCCCACCGCCTCTCTCACAGCAGAGGAAGTACCATTAAAAGCCTACCTCAAGGAGTTCCCCGGTGGCTTAGCAGTTAAGGATCCAGCACTGTCACAGCTGTGGCTTGGGTTCCATCCCTGGCTTGGGACCTTCCGAGGGAGCGGCCAAAAGAAAAAAAAAAAGCCTGGTTTTGGAGCCAGGCTGTCTGGGTATGACTTGCTGTGTGGCTTTCAGCCATTTCTCAACCTCTCTGTGCTTCGGTCTCTTTACCTCTAAAGTGGGGTTGATAACAATAGTACTTACCTCATGTGGTTGCAGGGAGGGTTGGATGTAACGGCTGATGGTAAAAGCAGCCAGCATTTTTGGACTGGTGCTAACTTGGAAGTAAGAGTCAGGAATTTTTACTCTTCCTTCCAGGGTGAAGAGACAGAAACCTAGAGAGGGCAAGGAACCTGTGTGATGTCACTTAAGGGTTCCTCTAATGGGTCTTGTCTAACAGGACCTTCCGGTATCACGAAGGGAGAGGCAGAGGGTGAAATTGTTAGGATGATGCTGCTTGGAAGCTGAGCGCCCCATCGTGGTCCAAGGCTGTGGGCAGACTTTCGTCCATATGCCCCTGGGGCCATCCGACAGCATCTGATGCTCAGGGAGTGCTGGCCTCTTTATTCCCATGAGATCCCATTTCACAGGTCAGATAACTGAGGTCCTGAAAGAGCACACAGCTACCAGGTGATCCCCCTGGGTATTCTGATTCCGGATTCACCTGCCCCTGTTCCTTTCTTCCCTTTAGGCCTCCAGCCTGTAGGGGAAGAGAGAGGAGGGAGTCGCTAAAACAGCATCGCTTGAGCAGAAACTCCTAGCCTGAACCCGGGCGTGTTTTAAGGATACCGTCTCACACTCTGATTCTCAGCAGCTCTGGAATTTTCTCACCCTCGATGGGGATCGCTCCGTCAATTACCTTTTGACAAATCCATAGTTAGCAGAATGTTTCCATACAGCTTTTAAATTGAAAAAAAAAAAGACAATAATGCTCACACGTAGAAGGAATAAACGATGAAAATATAAGGCACTCTTGCTGAAATGCTAAGTTTTTTGGAGCTCCCTGGCAGCCAGAGCAAAAGAGGGCTTGATGTTAGCAAGAATCATGACCCTCTTCCAGAGGGTTCATTCAACACGAAGCTGTTATCTTTGTGTGGTTGTTTTTCCCTTGGGCACTTAGCAACCTGGGGTTGACAGCTTGGCTCCCTGGAGTGACTCTGGGGAGGACTGGGAGTTGATGAGTCTGGGTAGCTGTGTGGTGGACAGGTGAGACTCTGGAGAGAGGGGCTAACCCAGGTATGAGAGGGTGCCAGCATTGGTTGTCTTTATGAAAACCCATGGTCATTCCTCAGGCTTGTGATGTCGTAAACCAGGTGTCCTGAGTCCAGCAAGATGATCAGAATCACCTCGAAATACTTTATTTTTAAAACATATACATCCCTTGGCCCCCCTGCAGGAGTCCTGATGGTGACCCTGGAGCTTTAAACTTCAGACTTCGCAAACTATGCATTTATATACACCCGTTACCTCCTACCAGGGAGCAGACAGAGCAGATGAGGAAGCTATACTTGGAGTGGCAGGTGACTTGTCTGAGCTCTGGGGGACAGGAGGGGGAGGGAGAGGAGATCAGCCTAACCCTTTCCTTCATTCGCATCCATGCTTTCACCCACCTCCCCAGGGAGGGCCTGGTGAAGAAGCAGGTGCACGGGAGAGGGTTGCTGGGTGGGGAGGTGGCAGCGGGGAGTGGGGACACCCCCCCACCCCCACACACCGTGGAGGCAGATGTTTCTATTGAAAGTTTTGGTTCTCCTTTATGAAGAGTTTATTTCTCATTATGAAAAGTAGTCTGAGGTCATATGAGTAACGAAAATGATTGAATATGGAGCAGGGGCTGGACAGGGCTCTGCTGACATCTTAGGTTCAGGCATCTTCCTAACAGCCTGGAGGGCAGATGCTATGTTTATACCCCCCTTTGCACATGAGGACACTAAGACAGAAACGTTGAACCCCGTTGATCAAGACCAAGTAGCTGGTGGGGGGACATAATCTGGATTTGACCCTGGGCTCTCGCCCCGGCCCTGGGACCCCTTCGCTGTGCTGACCCAAGTCAGAGGGAGGGCTGAGCCCCAAGATGATGCGCGTCTGTTTTTCTGTTTTTATTTCCCACCTTGACTACAAACAATGGCAATGCCGATGCTGCCGCAGGTCACATCGTGCCAGGATGTATGTTTTTTATCATTTCTGGAGCTGACCTCATGAATTCTCAAATTTCTTTTCCTATTACGTTTCTGAATGGTACAAATGATTATTATTTTTCCCTTCGGTGGCCTTGGGCTGTGAAACTGGAACCTGGATGCGATCTAACACAGTAAAGCAAAGTGCCTCCCTCCGTCCACTGCTCCCTCCTCGCGCCACCCGCTGCCGTGCTTGGGCTGGTCCTTCGTACTTTCGTATGCATTGGGAGGCAGTGAGGCTCGGCTGGCTGGTGGTAAAGGTCCGGTGCATGTGCCTCTGGGGATGGCAGTGGGCATGTGGGAACCAGTGGAATCCCCGAGGGTCTCTTTCTCAGCCAGACGTTATCCTGTGTGTCCCTTAACTGTTGGCTCTCCCAACACCCATGGGGGAGGCACTGCCTGCCACGGATATGTGCACAGAGCACAGACCCCAACACCCCTGGTCCAGGTGATACTTCTCCCCAGACAAGTAAAAGAAAGAGGCCACAGTTGCTATTTCCCTGGGCAGGGGTTGAGGGGACGTTACTTACTGCTTTAGAAAAAGAAAATGACAGACTTGTGGTTGCCAGGGCAGGGAGGGAGCAGGAAGTGGGATGGATGGGGAATTTGGGATCGGTAGATGAAAACCATTACATTAAGAATGGCTAAGCCAAGAGGTCCTACTGTACAGCATGGGGAACCGTGTCCAATCTCTTGATAGAACATGATGGAAGATAACATAAGAAAAAGAATGTGTATATATGATATTTAGGACTGGGTCACTTTGTTGTAGCAGAAATTTACATAACACTGTAAATCAACTATACTCTAATTAAAAAAAAAGAAAATGAAGCCTCACTCTGTTGTGTGTGTATGTGTGTGTCTCTTTTAGAGCTGCACCAGCAGCATATGGAGATTCCCAGGCTAGGGGTCGAATCAGAGCTGTAGCCGCCGGCCTACCCCACAACCACAGCAATGTGGGATCTGCGTGCGCTGCGTCGGCAACCTACACCACACCTCATGGAAATGCTGTATCCTTAACCCATGGAGCGAGGCCAAGGATCGAACCTGCACCCTCAGGGATGCTAGTCAGATTCATTCCCGCTGAGCCACGATGGGAACTCCATGAAGCCTCACTCTTTAGCCAAAGACAGCGAGACTTCCTTGGTTGTTGGCGCATATGCCGGTCATGCAACGGAGGAGGCCAAGGAAGGGCCGGCTTTATTTTTGTTTGGCTATTTGTTTGATTCTGGAACAGAAAGTGGGCCCGGCTGGGGACTGGATCCCCGTCTCACGTTTCTTTGCATGAGAAGGACACACATACATCATGGAAGAAAGCGAGCCAGCCGATCATCTGTCTTGGGGGAATGGATTGTCCATGTGCTGAGGAAAAGGTCAGGAACCTGTGGGTATTAAATAATCCAGCTGGCCACGCAGCCTTCCATGTTTATTAGGGAAAGCCATAGCATTTGGCCAGAATGATGGGTTTTAAAGATTGGGGTTTTCTTAAGAGGACAACATCTGCTTACTGTCTGGTGAGAATGAGGTGTTCCTTGGTAGGGCTGCTGGGACTGGGTGTGGTGGGAAACACACGTTAATGTGCCTTTTGTCACACTCGTCTAATTCCTGTTCAAGATGGGTCCTCCTGGAGTTCCCATTGTGGTTCAGCAGAAACGAATCAGACGAGCATCCATGAGGATGCAGGGTTGATTCCTGGCCTCGCTCAGTAGGTGAAAGGATCCGGTGTTGCCGTGAGCTGTGGTGTAGATCCCAGATGCGGGTTGGATCCTGCATTGCTGCGGCTGTGGTATAGGCCAGAAGCTGTAGCCCTAGCCTGGGAGGCTCCATATGCTGCGAGTGTGGCCCTAAAAAGACAAAAAAAAAAAAAAATAGAGTCCTCCTGCCTCTCCTACATGGAGCCCCTCAAAGAAGGGAGCCCCTGATCCTTTGTTGCATGGCTGGGGGTCTGGGGCGGGGGTTCCCTCTAGGTTAAGGCAGGACAGCCTCAAATGCTAACGTCAATTACTTCAGTGTATGTAGAACAGATGTTATGTGCCAGTCACGAAAAAGTGTAGTCCTAGCCTAGCAATGGGGGATCCTAGCCTAGGATGGGGGATCCACAGACACGCTGCTCTGGAGCTCAGCCAGGGAGGACCCCCCTTCCCCATGAGCCCTGGGGGAGTCCACTGAGACTTCCAGCGCACAGACTACCAGGAGCCCTCCGCTTGCCTCTGGGCTTCAGCCTCCTTTCCAACTCCCCAACCCCGCTCTGGAAGCAGAACGGTTTCCACTTCGAGATCATCTCACTTAACCCCATCTGCGTCCTTTCTTCACCCTGATACAGACCCTGGAATTGACACCTGTAAATATTTGTGTGTCTCTTGAAGGCTTGGATTGAGAAGGGTTTAGATTGCAGGAACACAAATGACGTCGCCTCCCGAGTTGTATATCCGCTTTCTAAAAGCCTTCAGCTGTTGCCACGGCTGCAGATGTTTCAATAGATGTTTCAAGCGTCAACGTACAGCTCCTCCAAGCCTCTGTGGTCCCCCCAGAACCTGGGGCCCTAAGGGGGCTTGCACGCTCTGGGGCAGTCACAGGGGATTTTAAGCCATATGGAGGGGAACGTCCTTTATTTAAATATATATTTCTATTTAATTTCATGGTTGCCAACTCTCCATGGCAAGTGATGGTACTTTTATGGTCATCGGATGACTTTTCCTTAAAAAGCTATTTTGTTTTTTTGAGTTATCTTAAAGGAGAGACAGTAAGTAGATGGCAGAGTGATCGTGGCAGAGATGCACCAACCCTGGAGAATGAGATGCAAAGGGACCCACTTCAGGTGTCCACTTCCTGGCAGCATCCGCAGTCCTGGGTCCTGATTCCGAGTCCTTCTTTTTGTTTTTTGTTATTTGTTTTTTGTTTTTGCTTTGTAGGGCTGCATCTGAGGCATATGGACGTTCCCAGGCTAGGGTTTGAATCCGAGCTACAGTTACTGGTCTCCACCACAGCCACAGCAACACAGGATCCGAGCCGCGTCTGTGACCTACACCACAGCTCACAGCAATGCCGGATCCTTAACCCACTGCCAAGTCCTACCTAAGTCCATGCTGCAGTTTTGAGAGGACCCAGGGTTCATGAACCTCCATTTCTTTTCTTTTCTTTCTTTCTTTTTTTTTTTTTTTTTTTTTTTTTTTTTTGTCTTTTTGCCTTTTCTGGGGCCGCTTCTGTGGCATATGGAGGTTCCCAGGCTAGGGGTCGAATCGGAGCTGTAGACGCCGGCCTACGCCAGAGCCACAGCAACGCAGGATCCAAGCCGCATCTGCAACCTACACCACAGCTTGTGGCAATGCCGTATCCTTAACCCACTGATGGAACCTGCAATCTCATGGTTCCTAGTCGGATTTGTTAACCACTGCCACGATGGGAACTCCTTCTTTTTTTTTTTTTAACTCAATGAATTTTATTACATTTATAGTTGTATAATAATCATAACAACTCAATTTTATAGGATTTCCATCCCAAACCCCCAGTGCATCCCCCCCCCACAACCCCTAACCTGTCTCATTTGGAAATTATAAGTTTTTCAAAGTCTTCGCATCAGCATCTGTTCTGCAAAGAAGTTCATTGTGTCCTTTTCTTTAGATTCCACATGTAAGTGATAGCATTTGATGTTGGTGTCTCACTGTCTGACTGACTCTTCACTTAGCATGATAATTTCTAGATCCATCCATGTAGCTGCAAATGCCATTATTTCTTTCCTTTTAATGGCTGAGTAATATTCCATTGTGTGTATGTACCACATCTTCTTGATCCCCTCCTCTCTTGATGGACATTTAGGTTGTTTCCATGTCTTGGCTATTGGATATAGTGCTGCAATGAACACTGGAATATATGTGTCTTTTTGAGTCGTGGTTTTCTCTGGATAGATACCCAGGACTGGGATTGCTGGAACAAATGGTAATTCTATTTTCAGTTTTCTGAGGAAGCGCCATACTGTTTTCCACAGTGGTTGCACCAATTTACATTCCCACCAACAGTGTAATAGGGTTCCCTTTTCTCCACACCCTCTCCAGCATTTATTGTTTGTGGACTTTTTGATGGTGACCATTCTGGCCTGTGTAAGGTGGAACCTCAGAGTGGTTTTGATTTGCATTTCTCTAATAATTAGTGATGCTGAACATCTTTTCATGTGCTTTTTGGCCATCTGTATGTCTTCTTTGGAGAACTGTCTGTTTAGATCTTCTGCCCATTTTTTGATGGGGTTGTTTATTTTTTTGGTATTGAGCTGCAGGAGGTGTTCATAAATTTTGGAAATTAGTCCCTTGTCTGTTGCTTCATTTGTAAAGATTATCTCCTGCTCTGTGGGTTGTCTTTTCATTTTGTTTAGGGTTTCCTTTGCTGTGCAGAAACTGTTGAGTTTGATTAGGTCCCATTTGTTTATTTTTGTTTTTATTGTCATGACTCTAGGAGGTGGATCTGAGAAGATGTTGCTGTGGCCAACCTCCATTTCTTCATCTGATGTGTGGGGGTGGTCATGTCAGTCTTGTGCGCCACTGGAAAATCATAATAGATGGATGAGATAAAGTGGATAATAATCCTTTTTTTTTTTTTAAGGGCCTCACCTGTGGCATATGGAGGTTCCCAAGCTAGGGGTCTAATCGTAGCTGCAGCTGCTGGCCTACACCACAGCCACAGCAATACTGGATCCAAGCTTTGTCTGCAACTTACACCACAGCTCACGGCAACACCGGATCCTTAACCCACTGAGCGAGGCCAGCGATTGAACCCGCATCCTCACGGATGCTAGTATGGTTCATTACTGCTGAGCCACAATGGGAACTCCAATACTTGTATTTTTGTTGTCATTTATGTTAGTATTTATTAAAAGACAGCTAACACATGGTCCTGGTGAGTGCCTACTTGATGCCAGCCTTTTCCTGGGCACCATGTAGTCCTCCCCCCTCAGTGTGAGACAAACATTATCCACCTTTCAAAGACAAGGTCTTTCAAGATAAGAAGTCAGGGATCCTCACACTCCCCAGGTGAAGGTGGCAGAGAGCAAAGGAAAATAGTCTCTATTTCTACAGAATTAATTAAATTTTACATCTCAAAATGCTGATTTTGTCCTGAATTTAACTCTCCTGTTTTTATAGAGCTTGCAGAGAGAATAAAAATATCTGTCCAGCAGAGTATCTTTAGCCCATGCCCTGCTTTCTAGCATCCAAAAGACAGAAGAATTCAGGAACATGGCCTTTATGAAATAGTAGAAATACACCACATACGTGGTGATGGTGGTTGTTGCTGAGCTATTGCCTATAGGACTGTAACTGCATTTTTTTCTTTTCTCCTCCCCCCCTTTTTGGGCTGATTTTCTACTTTACTGCATAATTTCAAAGGTAAAATAGGCATATTAAAACAAGTAAACACCATGGAAAATGGTATGGAGATTCCTCAGAAAACTAAACTAAAAGTAGAGTTACCTTAGGATCCAGCAAACTCACTCCTGGGCATATACCCCAATAAAAGTATAATTTAATAAGATATATGCACCCCTATGTTCATAGCAGCACTATTCACAATAATCAAGACATGGAAACAAGTCTAAATGCCCATCAAATGAGTGGATAAAGAAGATGTGGTACACATACACACAGAGTGAGAGAAAGAGAGAGACAGAGAGAGGAATATTACTTGGCCATAAAAAAGAATGAAATAATGCCATTTGCAGCAACCTGGAGGGGCCAAGAGATTATCATACTAAGTGAAGGATTTCAGAAAGAGAAATACAAATACCACAGGTCACTTATATGTGGCATCTAAAATATGACCCAAATCAACACATCTGTGAAACAGAAATGGACTCACAGACATAGAGAACAGACTTGTGGTTGCCAAGGGGGTGGGGGTGGGGGAGGGATGGAGTGGGAGTTTGAGGTTAGCAGATGCAAATTAGTATACAGAAGATGGATAAACAAAGAGGTCCTATTGTATAGCACAAGGAATTATACTCAATATCCTGTGACTAAACCGTAATGGAAAAGAATATGCAAAAGAATATATGTCTATATTACAGATATTATATTCTTTATATTATATACATTGTATATTATAGATCTAATATTTAAAACTATTTTATTACATACATTGTATATTATATAGCTAATACTGCTGTAGAGTGGAAAATTAGCACATGTAAATCAACCATTTCAATACAAATTTTAAAAACCCAGTAAACACACAGAAATTTTAGCATAGAGCCCATGCTATAAATTTGCTGAAACTCTCTCAGGGCTCTGAGAGGTCTAAATTATCTTTATAATAATACGAAGACATTGTTTTGCCTTTTCATGTTGTGCCTGAAGTGGGGTGAAACTGCTGGTGCCTTAGCATGAACTGAAGGAGCGTTACCAGCAGCCCTCATGTTCCTCAGCTCCATCCATGAGCAGAAAGAGCACAAGCCCATCCCGTCACAAGGGATGTGACAGACTAGCCTTCCGCCTTCACAAGGAAGGAAATTCTAACACGTGCTACCTCATGGATGGACCTTGAAGACATTCTATTCAGTCAGTCACAAAAACGACAAATACTGCATGATTCCAATTATATAAAGCCCTCAGCATAGTCAAATGAGTAGAGACAGAAAGTAGAATGGTGAGGAGTTCCCATCGTGGCACAGTGGTTAACGAATCTGACTAGGAACCATGAGGTTGCAGGTTCGATCCCTGGCCTCGCTCAGTGGGTTAAGGATCCGGCGTTGCCGTGAGTGGTGGTGTAGGTTGCAGATGTGGCTCGGATCTGGTGTTGCTGTGGCTCTGGCAGAGGCCAGTGGTTGCAGCTCCGATTGGACCCCTAGCCAGGGAACCTCCATGTGCTGTGGGTGCAGCCCTAAAAAGACAAAAAAAAGAAAAGAAAAGAAAGAAAGTTGAATAGTGTTTGTCAGGGGTCGAGGAGAGGGGGGAGATGGGGAGTTTTTGTTTGATGGGTCCAGAGTTTCCATTCAAGACACATTCGAATATCTTTGCACGTTGGAAAAGCTTCCAGAGATGGATGGTGCTGATGGTTATGCAACAATGGGAACAGCACATTTAAAAATGATGAAGATGCAGAGTTCCCGTCAAGGCCCAGCAGAAATGTACCCAACTAGGATCCATGAGGAACGTGGGTTCCATCCCTGGCCTTACTCAGTGGGTTAAGGATCCAGTGTTACTGTGAGCTATGGTATAGGTCGCATACGTGGTTCAGATCCAGTGTTGCTATGGCCATGGTGTAGGCTGGCAGATGCAGATCCAATTCGACCCCTAGCCTGGGAACTTCCATATGCTGCAGGTGCAGCCCTAAAAAGCTAAAATAAAATAAAATAAAATAAAGTAAAATAAAATAAAATAAAATAAAATAGTGAAGATGGTAAAGTTTATGTCTATTTTGACACAATTAAAAATAAATATATGTACATACTGTTAATATTTATGTAGGGTTAAATGTAATATTTAAAAGGTTCCAAATTTGAAAAAAATGAATGGACTCAATGAAGCAGTGAAAGTTATTTATTTCACTGAATCTCAACCTTTGAGCACAGGCCTTTTAAATATTCCATGTGATGAAAGGCAGCACGCAGAGCAGTTCTGCCCCGTGTTGAAATGCACGGCTCCCTCCCAGAGAAGCAGCTGTGTGATTTTAGGGTTCCTGAGCTGGACTGGCTGCCTTTTTTTTTTTCCCCCACGGAGCACCATTTTTATTTGGAAAAAAAAAAAACTGAGAGACAAACTCTGGTTATTCAAACTTGACTATTTGGCAGACATTTTCTGGAAAGTGAACAAATGAATCCTGTCACTTCCAGGAAAATAACTGACAGTATTTGTTGCCAATGATAAAATTCAGGCTTTCTCGAGAATTTTGAAATACTTGTATCAGCCACCATGAGCTTGACAGCTTTCCAATACTTAAAGAGATACTAATGAATATGATTTTATTTAATATTGTTACAATGAGTCGTGTCAACATTGGAAGATCAGCATAGCTCTTTGAACGGATAGTATTCAAGTGACCAAACCCTGTTGTTACCAGATTGTATAAGGGTAAAAGATTCATTCAAATGGCAAGATGACCCAGTGGGTTTCAATGTAACAGAAGAGAAAAAGTTCATCTATTTTCAGATTCTCCCTTGCCACCAAACTTTAAGAAGCTCCCAGGGACTGTGTTTTGGTGTAGTATCAAAGAAGAATTTCCACCATTATGTGCGTGAAAGGGCTATTAACATACACCTTCCTTTTCCAACTATATATCTGTGTGAGCTCAGATTTTCTTCAGAGACTTGAACAAAAACAACATATTGCAGCAGACTGACGGTGGAAGCAGAGATGGGGATTCAGCTGTCTTTTATTAAGCCAATCACAAAAGATGCCTGCAAAAAT